>NC_064823.1:77250923-87250923 GCF_024166365.1 Elephas maximus indicus
TGGGAGGCGTGGGAGTCCAAGAGAAGGGCACGGTCAGGTCAAGGGCCCTACTGCTGAAACAAGCTGGGTCTGTGTGAGGAACAGGAATAAAGCATTTTTAGTTGGCCACGCTTGGGAACCAGAAGCCTCTAGGTTATGTTGTAAATGCTCCTTAAGGAATCATCTGAAGAGAGGAGTTGTGGAGAGAAGGGATTTGTCAGGAACTGCAACTTCAGCCCTGTTTGGCCAGTGAGGCCCTGAGGATCCCTTGAACAGTAGTTGCCCACGTGGCTCTGTACAGTAGTCAAGATCCCCTGCAAACCCTAGGGTACTCTCTCAAAAACAGAAGGGAGAGAGGCAAGTACGGGTGAATGTCTCAGTGCAGACACAGCATGTTTACTGCCCTACTGCAAGCGGCAGTTGTATTTTCAAATTCGAAGGACAATGTGCAGCTTTATCACAGGTCCAGCAACCTCAGGAGGAAGCCATGAGTCATGCCTTTCGCTTTGCCCAGATGCATCCGAACTGATTGAAACGAAATGAGCTGAGGATGGCACCAGCGGGAAAGTAGGTTCACAGTGTTCGTTCTTTTTTTTTTCTCCAAAAACCAATATGAAGCAATTTCCAAAGCCAGGAAGAGGCAGTGCTAAACAAGTTGTGCTAGATATTGCTTAGAACAGCGAGGAGATGTGTGAAATGACTGTCATTCTGAAATGTTCACTGCTTCTCGTGAGATGGAAATGGCTGGAGCCTATCTTCCTTATACTCTGGTATAAAGTGTGAGCAATTTCCTATGCCAGCAAGCTGAAGTCCATAAGACCAAAAGAAAAGAAAGTGCCAGTATGTTAGCATAATTATAAAACCCACACAATCATGGAAAAGAACCAATCTTCAGGGGGGAGGGGGGTTGATTTGGTGGTGGGAAGAGGACCAGTCCTATATCCAGATCCAGAAATTTATGTATCATTTGTTTAGTCCCATCTTTAGCCTTTGCTCAAAGTTAAAACTAGCGCCTGATATTTTTCGCTTTATTCTCAGGGTCATAGACTGAGAACTCTTGATAAATTATTCCATCTAGTTATTTTCAAACTATATTTCACTGAGTCCTAGCACTTCAGCTGTGGTGTATCAGGCGTCCATCCCTTGTGGAGTGATGGGATTGAGAGACTGGGAAAAGCTTTGGAATCCACACCCCCCATTTCTAGTATGTTCCATTTAAAAGAAATGAATGAAAAATTAAATAATAAACATTGACTTTTTAAAAACTGGAGGTGAAAGAAGGTTTTAACTGTGGCAATGTGGTCTGTTCCTGCCTTTGGGTGTGATTGACTTGGTGAACATGTAACAAACCAAATGAAACCTGAGTAGACCTAGCAATATTTATAAGCTTTTTATAAGACCTTAAAAAACGATTGCAACCTGCCTTGTTCACTAGTATCCTAATGCATTTCCCGGCACATGATTGGTTCTCAGTGATTGAAGCTTGCATTATAACCATTACTATGTTGTGGCAGACTAAACTCTGAATCCTAGTCTAAGGCTCTAACTAATGAGGCCTTTGAAGTCCAATCTCATCCATGATAAGACCTAGTCAGTTTATCATTCCTCCTCCTCTATGCAGCCTCCTGCATTGCTGATCTCTCCTCTGACTGCAATGAGAGTCTGTACTTAAATACATAGTTTTCTTTAATGTTGGGTGGTCTTTTGTTAGTTTTGCTCTGTCGACTAGATTGTAATGTCCTTAACAACACAGTCTGGGTCTTTGATTTTTCATGAATTTCTCAAGTACTAGAACAACGCTGAATTCATTATAGGCAAGCAATAATATATTTCTTGATTGATAGGCCTTGCTCATTTCAGGACGGTATTGCTATATATTGAAATTTATTCCAACTTGGAACACATCCCTTGTTAACATCTGCTTTCTATATTATCTATAAGTCTCTTTTGAAAGGATTTAGAACAAGTTTTATAGCGAACAATTTCCATTTCTCTACCCATACCCATGCCCATTGCCACTGAATCTATCCCAACTCACAGCGATCCTATAGGACCAAGCAGAACTGCCCCATAAGATTTCCAAGGCTGTAACCTTTACAGAAGCAGACTGTCACATCTTTCTCCCACAGAATGGCTGGTGGGTTAGAATGCCAGCCTTTTGGTTAGCAGCTGAGTGCTTACCCACTGCAATACCGGGTCTACTTTTCATTTCTCTATTATATGTTTAATCTTATTCTAGGTCAAAATTATGAAGATAAAAGCTTGTGCTCTACTGTCTTTCAGTTTTGTCATTTGAGGTGAATATAATTTGGACTTAAATGTACTATCATTCACAGTTTTGCACAAAAGTTTTCACTTTGTGTGTTGGATTATATATGAAAATGGCATGAAAGAGTCTGAGACTTTGATCTTGTTTCTCGCTCAAATTTTGTGTGACCCTAATCCCAAAACATAATATCTACATTTTGGGTTTCTAAAATTTAAAATGGTTGGACAGCTGGTTCTTATCTATTTATCTACCAGTTATTTCTTGTCTACCAATCTCAAGACAAAGGTGTGTTTCGTGTCTTCCAATTTGCCAGTAAGTCTGATTTAGTTGCTCTCAGGCTCATTAACCTCCTTAGAGGATAGTACTATATAAATACCAGAGATCATTGTTATTGAGTCTCCAAGACATTATTCCAAGAAATGTAATTCCCTGGCCACAAATGTAGGTTAAATGATATAGCATACGCTTTGTTTGGAACAATAATGGCTCTGGTAAAACCGCCACCTGGCTAACAAGCCCAATGAGAAATGTACAGGGGGCTCTGATGTCATTTATAACAATGCCTATACATTGGATAACAAGGGCAGCGTTGGCTCCCCCTCTGTTGGCTGTCTTAACTGCTGGAAAGACTGGCTTGCCTCACTGAGCTGCTGTTGGCCGTTACCACCTGCTGGCTCTGGCACACTGCTCCCCTGGCTGTCCTCCTGGCATTGTCCTGGCAGCCTCTGCAAACTGCCACGTTCCAGCCAAAGAGCACAGGGGTATTTGGAGCTCTTCACATTGCCGAGGCTGTGTCATACAAACTGGCTGACAGCAGGGCTTCTTGGTGCTCTCGAGGGTCACAGTGTGTTGACTACTATGGTGATCAGCTGGCTGGCAGCAGCAGTGATTGGAAATTGCCCCAGAGAACGTCATATGCTGGCAAGGAAAGGATGCCCAGGGAATGAGACTTTACAAGAGAAAATAAACAATGCTTTATGTGGTAGCTGTGAGCATTTTCTGTCATGTACGTTCATTTTAGGCATTCAAAACTTTTCTCAGACAATTGCATTTAAACATTCATATTTTAGTCTTGCAACTCTTCATTGTTCATTTTGCTTTTAAACAACTTAAAACCAGTAGTTGTTGAGTCCATTTAAACTCATGAAGACCCCTATGCAGAATAGAACTATGTTCCATAATGCTTTCATGGCTGCGAACTTTCAGAAGCAGACTGCTAGGACTTTCTTCTAAGGTGCCTCTGAGCAGGTTCAAATATTCAACCTTTTGGTCAGCAGCCAGGTGCTACTCAGGGACCCCATACCTAGATCTTAAACATTCCCATTTAGCAAGGGAAGGGCCAAAGCCTGTCTCACATCACAGTGATATCTGGGGGGAGATAATATGATGAAAAAATCAGGGCCCTCTACCTGTACCATGTTTTAAGCACTGACACAGTTTGTCAATGTGTTTAGTCATAGGGATGACAAACAACAACCTCATGCTTGGTAAAGTAGAGGGTCAGCAAAAAAGAGGAAGATCCTCAATGGGATGGACTGACACAGTGGCTGCAACAATGGGCTGTAAACACAGCAATGATTGTGAGGATGGTGCAGGACAGGGCAGTGTTTCGTTCTATTGTACACAGGGTTGCTATGAGTCAGAACCGACTTGATGGCACTTAACAACAACAACATGTCAAATAAAGTGTATTATATGCATCACTGATACATGAACAATCCTATCTTACTATGGACAGAGCCCCGTAAGGCTATTGTCCAAACCAGAGTGTAACACCGCCGTTGGAGTCATAGCGAAGTCTGCACTGCTAATGCCCAGCATGTGCAGAATGATAAGAACAAACCTAGCGTTCAAAGCAGTATAAGTCATGCCAAGAGGCAGTGGTTTTCTGGAGCTAGCCAGACTACACAATGTCATGCCACAGTGGATTTATTACAGCAGGGTTGTAGCTTATTTGCTCTTTACATTATGTATTTAAAGAAGAAATCTTGAATCGAATACAGTAGTCATTTGAGTTTTCTAACTGCTTGTGGTCTAGCTGGGAAAGGTACGGTGATCTGTAATGTTCAAAATCACCCACAACAGTCATTGCATAGCAGTGTGCAGAGAGGGAGAAAGGAAAAGGAAGAAAACAGGTGAGGAGAGGAGAGGAGAGGAAGGAAAAGGGAAAAGGAAAGGAAGGAAAGAAACCTCAGCAGAAACATAACTGTGTGCGGTGGAAATACCATGGGTCATGGTTGCCAGTCCATCTGTTATGCTACAAGTCTGAAGAAGAGAAGAGAAATGCTGGAAAAGGACCAAATCCTGATTTTGTTTTGTTTTGCTTTTTTGTGTGGCAGGAAACAGTAAGAAGGGAGTTTTTTGTTTTTTTTTTTAATTTGAGATGATTTGGCTTCTAAGCAATGGCAGTCATGATAGCTTTGGAGAGAGAATGACCTGGGCTTGGACTCTGGCTCCGGCACTTAGAAGCTCTGCGATGTTGGGATGACTTCACCGGGACTAAGTTCCTTTATCAATAATATGGAGATAGTAACAGTACCTTGAGGAAGTGTCCAAAAAATGTTAAATTTTAGTAGGTCAAATTTCGTTAGAAAGGCCAGAATAAGAAAATCTGATAAATCTGATATCTAGTAGTACATGATTCTTCCTATTATTTCACACTCTTATTCACAAATAGAGGATTTTCATTTTCCATTTTGATTCCTGTCTCACTGATGTTACTGCATTTCTGGTCTATCTACTGAAATGCCTTATTAAGAACGATAATTTGAGCATGTATCAGCATTAAAAAGTAATGTAAGGAGACTGTGGACATGCCACAAGGGAAGGTTAACATATCAAAAAATTCCACTAGCCTCAATGTATCCTGTGACCCTGTTTTCCTTTTACCTACGCACACACACACACACGCACACACAAAGCTGTATTTAGGACCGCTTCCTTTTTTAGAAGTTGTGTAGGCTCATAAAAGAGAGTAAGGTTAATGTTGAATAAGAGAAAGAAGAAAAACTTTCAATCACCAGTAGTCTTTCCATCCAAATTCAGCATTCCATTTTCATGTTTGCTCATTCAGTCTTTATTTCTTTCTAACTCAATATTTAAAAAATACAGTTGGTAAACCAACCCTGTCTCTAGCCTCTTAACGGTCACCCTATTTTCACCATTCCCCACCACCCCGTCCATTTTCTCCAAGGTAGCCAGAGTGGAAACGCAGTGGGTAGATTATGCTGGTATTCTTAATAAGACACTACTAACTCTATGAGTCAGAATCGACTTGACGGCACTGGGTTTTTGGAACCCTTAATTGGGAGTTCTTGGGTGGTGTGAATGGTTAAATACTTCACTACTAATCAAAAGGTTGGTGGTTCGAACATAACCAGCACTGCCTTGGAAGAAAGATCTAATGATCTGCTTCCGAAAAAGCAGCCATTGAACATGCTATAGTGTGCTCTTGCAACACATGGGGTTGCCATGTGTTGGAATCCATGAGTCAGTGATCTACTCAACAGCAATTCAGCAACTTTTTTTTTTTTTTAATAATAAGATACATATAATTTTCATCTTTTTATTTAATGTTATATCATAAATATTTACAAAGTTGTTGCATACTCTATTATAAATGTCATTTTTAGTATCTAAGTAATATTCTCTTTAATATTTTTCAGGTTACTCTGAGAATTATTGAGACAACTAGGAAAATGTGATCATAGAACAAGTTTCCAAACTGATGGCCCATGGGCTAGAGCTGGCGGCAGGTGTATATGAGAGGGGGACCAATGAAAAACAAAACAAAATGAAACAAAAATGCTAACCTTTAGAAAAACCAAAAGTGTTTAAAATATATATATGGATTTGTGCTTGTGTCCCCTTTGGTCTGGATATAGCTTTTCTGTTTGTTATAATTGCCACCTCCCTGTTCCCATGCAATTTAACTGCATTTGAGAATGATGGAGACTTAGGGGGTTTCAAGCACAGCTGCGTGGTTGAGCTAGATGCCACTAAAGCCATATCATGCTACACAAATCTAAGGGTTCAATTTAGCCATAAGGCCCCAGGGACAAAAATGGTGGTACCAGGAATGAAGTAAAATTGTACGACTCATTGGCTATAACAAAGATGATGAAGATCAGAGTATACCTATAAGATTTTGAGTCTGGTTTAGTGGAAGAGGGCAAAATTCACTGACTGGTGACGGAAGATGACAAGTCTGGCTTTTTAATCTATGGATTTTTTTTTCTCTGAAATCTTTTCTTTTTCTTCTAGAGAAACATAAAATATGAGTTATTATTACTTACCTGCATTAATTGTGTTGCTTCCTGAGGTGATATCATTCCTAGGAATGGATAAAATTATCTTTGATTTACCTTTCTGATGTTGAAAGAAGAACTGAAGTGTAGTTTACAAAGTCCAACCATTAGGTAAGCATAAATGACAGGTCTACTTTACCCACCAGGAATCTGATCACACTTTGAGTATTGAGCTGAGGCCCATGGGTCATGATATAAGAGAAGCTTTGACAAACTGCACTCTGCCGAGAGGGGAAGAGGCTTGAAACCTTCCCAGAGGAGGAATTATTAAAAGAATTAGAACATCGACCTCAGGAACATGATAACTACTTTCAAGAATTTAAGGATTTCTTTGTAATAAAAAGAAATTGACATCCTATGGGTAACCTCAAAGTACAAAATTAGTAATTAAAGGTAAAAATTATATTTTATCAGGTTTAGGAATAAATATGGAGTCCTTGATGACACAAATGGTTAATATGCTCAACTACTAAACAAAAGGTTGGAGGTTTGAATTCACCTGGAGTTGCCTCTGAAGAAAGGTCCAAAATCTGCTTCTGAAAGATCAATCCATTGAAAGTTCTGTAGATAGCAGTTCTACTCTGAAACACATGGGGTCATCATGAGTTGGAATCAATTCACTGACAACTGGTTTTTAGGAATAAGTATAAATGCAGAATCATCTAAAAATTAAAGGTTTCCAAAAATAGAAAAGTTGCTCTGGAAAGTGGTGAGTTACCTTTTACCAGAGGAATAGAGGTACATGCTAGAAACTTCTCGAGGAGCTGGAGAGGGCATGGAAACATTGAATAAATAACCTCTAAAATCTTACTCAGTTCTAGGATTATATGATTCCATGAGCCAGAGGACTATTCATCTGTCAGTTTGTCATACTGTGGTGGCATGCTTATTGCTGTGATGCTGGAAGCTGTGCCACAGGTATTTCAAATACCAGCAGAATTATCTATGGTGGATAGGTTTCAGTGGAGCTTCCAGACTAAGAAAGACTGGGAGGTAGGACCTGGTGATCTGCTTCTGAAAAAAATTGGCCGGTGAAAACCTTCGGCAGTGGAACATTGTCTGATATAGTGCCAGAAGATGAGCCCCGCACATTGAAAGACACACAGCATATGACTAAGGAAGAGCTGCTTCCTCAAAGTAGAATCAACCTCAATGACGTGGATGAAGTAAAGTTTTTGAGACCTTCATTTGGTGATGTGGAAAGACTTAAAATAAGAAGAAACATCCATTACTAGTCAGAACGTGGAATGTACAAAGTATGAATCTAGGAAAATTGGAAATCTTCGAAAATGAAATGGAGCACATACAGGTCGATATCCTAGGCATTAGTGAGCTGAAATGGACTGACATTTGCCATTTTGAATCAGATGATCATATGGTCTACTATGCTGGGAATGACAAATTGAAGAGGAACAGCATTGCATTAATTGCTAAAAAGAACATTTTAAGATATATCCTGAAGTACAAAACTGTCAGTCATGGGATAATATCCATAAGCCTACAACAAAGAACAGTTTATACAAATATTATTCAAATTTATGCACCAACCAGTAATGCCAAGTGTGAAGAAATTGAAGATTTTTATCAATGTCTGCAGTCTGAAGTTGATGAAACATGCAATTAAGATGCATTGATAATTACTGGTGATTGGAATGTGAAGGGTAGAAACAAAGAAGGATCAGTAGTTGAAAAATATGGCCTTGGTGACAGAAATGACACCAGAGAGGGTGTGTTAGAATTTTGCAAGACCAATGACTTATTCATTGGAAATACCTTTTTCGACAACATAAGCTGTGACTATACAGGTGGACCTCATCAAATGGAATACACGGGAAATAAATCGACTACATCTGTGGAAAAAGATGATGGTGAAGCTCAATATCATCAGTCAGTTTAAAGCCAGGGGGTAACTTTAATACAGACCATCAATTGCTCATATGCAAGTTCAAGCTGAAGCTGAAAGAAATTAAAACAAATCAACGATAGCCAAAGTACAACCCTGAGTATATCCCACCTGAACTTAGAGACCATCTCAAGATTAAATTTGACACACTGAACAGTACTGACTGAATATCAGAGGAGTTGTGGAATGACATCAGGGACCTCAAACATGAAGAAAGAAAAAGATCATTAAAAAGACAGAAAAAAAAAAAAAGACCAAAATGAATGTCAGAACAGTCTCTGAAACTTGCTTTTGAAGGTAGAATAGCTAAAGTGAATGGAAGAAATGATGAAGTCAAAGAGCTAAACAGAAGATTTTAAAAGGCAGTTTGAGAAAACAAAGTGTAATGAAATGTGCAAGAACACACTTGGTATGACTCAAGCTGAAAGAACTGAAGAAAAATTCAAGCCTCGAGTTGCAGTACTAAAGGATTCTATGGGCAAAATATTGAACAACACCAGAAGCATGAAAAAAGAAGATGGAAGGAATGGAGTCAATGTAATAAAAAGAATTCATCCATGTCCAAACCTTTCAGGTGGTAGCATATGATCAAGAACCGATGGCATTGAAGGAAGAACTCCAAGCTGCACTGAAAGCATAGGTTAAAAACAGTAATTGAGAGAAACCAGTTGAGATTTTTCAACAAACGAATGCAATGCTGGAAAGCGCTCATTGGTCTATGCCAAGATATTTGCAAGAGAGCTACCTGTCCAACTCACCGGAAAAAAAAAAAAAGAACCCATTGCCATCTGGTCGATTGTGACTCATAGCGACTCTACAGGACAGAGTAGAACTGCCCCATAGAGTTTCCAAGGAGCACCTGGTAGATTCGAACTGCTCATCTTTTGGTTAGCAGCCATAGCTCTTAACCACTACGCCACTAGGGTGACTGGAAGAGACACGTATTTGTGCCCATTCCAAAGAAAGTCGATCCAACAGATTGTAGAAATTATTGAACAGTATCATTAGTATCACAAGTAAAACTTTGCTGACAATCATTCAAAAACAGATGCAGCAGTACATTGACAGGAATTGGCAGAGATTCAAGCCAGATTCAGAAGAAGTAGAATGAGGAATATCATTGCTGTTGTCAGATGGAACTTGGCTGAAAGCAAATAATACCAGAAAAATGTTTACCTGTGTTTTCTTAACTACACAAAGACTATTTAAATCATAACAAGTTATGGATAACATTGCAAAGAATGGGAATTCCAGACCCTTAATTGTGCTCATGCAGAACCTGTACTCAGACCAAGAGGCAGTCTTTTGTTCAAAAGACTTCTGTTCAAAACGAGGAGATACTGTGTGGTTAAAATCAGGAAAGGTGTACATCAGGGTTATATCCTCCTGTAATACTCAATCTGTATGCTAAGCAAATAAGCCAAGAAGCTGGACTACATGAAGAAGGGCATGGCATCAGGACTGGAGGAATACTCATTAACAGCCTGCGATATGCAGATGACACAGCATTGCTTCCTGAAAATGAAGAGGACTAGAAACACTTACAGATGAAGATAAAAGACTACAGCCTTCAGTATGGATTACATCTCAACATAAAGAAAACAGAAATCCTCACAACTAGACCAGTAAGCAACATCATGATAAACAGAGAAAATATTGACATTATCATAGATATCATTTTACATGGATCCACAATCAATGCCCATGGAAACGGCAGTCAAGAAATTAAACGATATACTGCATTGGGCCAGTCTGCTGTAAAAGACCTCTTCAAAGTGTTCAAAAACAAGGATGTCACTTTGAGGACTAAGGTATGCCTGACTCAGGTCTTAGTATTTTAAATTGCCTCATATGCATGGGAAAACTGGAAGACGGAAGAATTGATGCCTTTGAATTATGGCGTTGGCAAAGAATATTGAATATGTCATGGACTGCCAGAAGAGCAAATAGATCTGTCTTGGAAGAAATACAGACAGAATGTTCCTTAGAAGCTTGATGACGAGCCTTCATGACATGTACTTTGGACATATTATCAGGAGGGACCAGTCCCTGGAGAAGAACATCATGCTTGTTAAAGAAGAGGGTCAGTGAAAAAGAGGAAGACCCTCAATGAGATAGATTGATACAGTGGCTGTAACACAATGGGCTCAAATTTAGCAACGATTTTGAGGATGGTGCAGGGGTGACGGGCAGTGTTTCATTCTGTTGTACATAGGGTTGCAATGAGTCAGAACGGACTCAACAGCATGTACCAATAACAATGAGCCAGAGAGTCCAACAAATAACTCCAGAGAGTCTTAGAATTGACAGATACATATACCGTACTCTGAAACAACCTGCACTTCTCCTAGAGCCAAGAACTTGAGAGTAATCTTATTTCTCCTGCTCAGATATCCACTGGTTGCCAAACTGCAGGGGAGTAAGAGACTCTGTGTTATCTTGATAGACGAGCTGGAGAATCTCACACAGCTGTGTTGTGGAAATGTTCTCCATTTCCCTCATGATAACATTGAGTCATAAAAGGAAAAAATGAACATTTATTTGCCAACTCCACCTGTCTGTTGGGCCCACCATATCTATATTAGCAACAAGGGAACTTGCCTATAGTGCTGAAATTTTTATCAGTAGGAGAGAAGCAACTGTTCTTTCCCTTAAATTGTGGTTAAAGCCAGTTCTTTTTTCATCAGAAGCTAAATGATAAAAATTGAGAGTTGGATGACTGGTTAGTCAACATTTACATTTAGTAAAAGGTTTGGAGCCAAAAATCTCAAACTTTTGAGCTTCACATTGTTAAAACTCAGAAGCAGTGTGAAAATTACTTTCTTGCCCTGAATCTAGTCTGAATAGACAGAACAGTCTTTTATTTAGAAAAGAGGGAGAAAAAAAGACAACTGAATTTTGGTTGTAAGATTGTATGAAAGAGGAAAGAGGTGAATGCAAATTGAAAAGGAACAACATTTTCTTTAAATTCAAAGTTCTGGGATTCATCATTTTCTTCTCTTACATTTCTTGATAATTTCTTATTTCTAAAATCACTGTAATAACATTCCCTTCCGTTATCAAAGATGATTCATTTTAGAGTTAAGTGGGAAGTGAGTTTTCAGTCTATCCAGATTAACTGATGCACTCACTGACATGCTTGCTTTCTTTTATTTATATTTGCAATTACCTCATCTGCTTCCTTTACACTTTTAGGTCCAGATTTTTTTAGGCAAATTTCTTTTAATAATTGAACCTAATATGTGACCTTTGACCTAAACTCTCAAGTTGAAGTGCGAGTATGACTTAGTAGGACAATGTGTGCATTGTTCTGTTTTTAAAAATAATGTAAACACTAAACAAATAATCAACAAAAACAAAACAGGCTCTCTAGACCCCAACAGCAAATCAGACCTGGCATCTGTACCCACCATATTCACCATTTGATTGGTAAGTGTGATTTGCTGACTCTCTCAATTACTCTGGATTCATTACGGGCTCAGAAATGTGCCAAACACTCATTTGACTTTTATTATCTTTCTAGTCTTCCTGTGCTTTACATGTAAAGCTCAAAGCTGGTATTTCAGGAAAAGGATAGGTAAGTTTACAGTCAAAAGAACTAAAAAAAAATTTTCTTCAGCATGACCCCTGCAATCAATATCATATTGCATTGTCACAAAAACCTTATAAAGACTCACTATCATCATTCAGGACACTGCAAACTGTTATACAATTTGTTTATGTTTTCCTAATGCTCAATTTCTATGTATATTCCACTTTAAATTTTTTAAATTTTATTTTATTGTCATTGTTGAGAGTATACACAGCAAAACATATACCAATTCAACAGTTTCTACATACACCGTTTAGTAACACTGATAACATTCTTCTAGTTGTGCAACCATTCTTACCCTCTTTTTCTGAGTTGTTCCTCCCCCATTAACATAGATTCATTGCCCTCTAAGGTTCCTACCTAATCTTTTGAGTTGCTGTTGTCTGTTTGATCCCATATAGATAGTTCCTAAAAGAGCGTAATGCTCAAGGCAGACCTTTTTTACTAGTTAAGCTAAACTAATTTTTGATTTTAAGACGACTTCAAAGGGGTATCTTGGTTTAAGATTTAAAGATTATCTTAGGGCAATAGTTTCATGGGTTTATTCAACCTTCATGACTCCAAGAAGTTTGGCGTCTATGAGAATTTGAAATTCTGTGTTGCATTTTTTTCTCTTTTGATCAGGATTCTTCTATAGAATTTTTGTTCAAAACGCTATGTAATGGTAGCTGGGCATCCTCCAGTTCTTCTGGTCTCATGACAAAGGAGGCAGTAATTATTCATGGGGGCAATTAGCCACGTGTTCCATTTCTTCCTCCTTTTTATAACTAACCTTCTTCTGTTGCTCCAGGAGAATAGAGACCAATTGTTTTGCCTTATAGGGCAGCTTGCAAGCTTTTAAGATCCCAGGAACTACTCAATGAACTAAGAGAGAGAACAGAAGCACTAAACAAGCCAATTAAATGGGATGTCTCATGAAACTATGACCCTAAACCTCCAAACCAAGAAACCAAATCTCATGAGCTTTTTGGTTGTAAATAAGCAGCCTCAGTGACTACTCTTTTTTGTTGTTGTTGTTATAAATATATCTATCACACAACTTTTGCCAATTCAACACTCCACAGATGTACAATTATTGACAGTAATTATGATAATTTGCTGTGCAACCCTACCCTTAATCAACAAGATATTTCTATCACTGCTAACCTCCCCCCCCTTCCCCTTCCCTCCAGTCCCTGGTAACAACTAATAAACTTTGTTCTCTATACATTTTCCTTTTCTTGTCTTTTTATGTAAGTGAGGTCATATAATATTTGTCCTTTTGTGACTGACTTATTTCACTCAGCCTGTCTTCCAGCTCCATCCATATTGTAGCATGATCACAACTTCATTTCTCCTACTGCCTGAGTAGTATTACACTGTATATATGTATCACATTTTGTTTATCTATTCATCTGTTGATAGGTATTTAGGTTGTTTCCACCTTTTCGCTGTCGTAAATAGTGCTGCGATGAACATTGATGTACAAGTCTTGGTATGAGCCTCTGCTTTCAAGTCTTTTGGGTATATGCCTTGGAGTGGAAATACAGCCAGAATTCTCCTTAAGAGCAAGGATGTCCAGATTATGTCTCATATTTTTGGACATGTTATCAGTCAGGACCAGTCCCTGGAGAAGGACATCATCCTTGGTAAAGTAGAGGGTCAGAAAAAAAGAGGAAGACCCTCAACAAGATAGATTGCCACAGTGGCTGCCACAATGGGCTCAAACATAACAACAACTGTAAGGATGATGCAGGACCAGGCAGTGTTTCATTCTTCTGTACATAGGGTCACTGTAAGTTGGAACCAATTTGGCAGTATCCAACAACAGCAACAATGGTAGTTCTATTTTTAGTTTTTTGAGGAACTGCCACACTGTTTTCCACAATGGCTGTATTTGGCTTTTCTTTTATTGCCTATCTGGTCTCAGGTGGACAGAGCCAATTCCAGTCCATTGTAGCAACTTCCATCATCTGCATGTATTTGGTCATCAATCCATACATAACAAGGTTTTGAGATAACCTTGAACTAAAGGAGCAGCACTGAACCTTGTTATACTAGCAGCTTCCCAGTGTTTTAGATGCCCAGGCTGTTTTAATTGTGCAACATTTGTACAAAAAGCAAAAATTACAAATTAGGTCCTTTCTTTTTAGATGGTAAGAATTAGGGCTTATAGACTGTTTACCTGGAATATGTTAAGATCATTGATTCCCAAGTCTTGATCTAGCATCTTGAAAAATATCCAAGCATTTTGTAAGTTTAAATGGGACTTTCAAACTGTGGTCACTAAATGGTTGGGGAAGTTTTAAGATAGAGGTTAACTTTAGGGGTTTAATTACAACTTTTATTGGTATGTAGTTTGAAAACATTATTTAAGAATCCAGTTCCTGTGCATTCTTTATTTCCAGTATTCTGCAGTCACCATCAGGATTGTTGTAGATTTCCTTCCAAGTGGAATGCAGATGTGTGTCAGAAATTGAACAGTCTAAATTGTGCAACTTACTGCATTGGTTTCTATTACAATGCAGATAAGAAATACGAGGAAAGTGGAAGGTGATTTCTTTTTGAATTCTATTTTCAAGCTGTCTTTTTGTATTTTTGTTTATATTCTCCTTCATCATTAACACCTGAGTAGTCTCACCAATCAACCTGCTATACTGGCCAGTGCTGCAGTGGAATTCTTTACCAGTAGCTATGTGTTGGGATGGGATTGCATAGGGGGATCTTCCTCTCTATAATGGCAACATTCCAATCTAAAATCTTGAAGTTGGGTGGCTTTACACTTAGTCCACATCTAGACATTTTCAGAATAGTTGCTTCTTTCTTACTTTATTTATTCTTGCTTATATACGTCCTGATATTATTTATATGCAGTCTATTTCCTGGACTATTGTCGTTTAAGGCCTAAAATCAAGGTCCAATATTATGAACTGTGTTGACATCTGGTAAAATCAGAAGGGCCTCAAATGGCCTTACCACAAGTTCCATTCCCCACTTTGTTCCTGCGAATAAGATTCCCTAGCAATGAACCTCCTCACCAAGGGTACCAGGTGCAGTTACTGCTTATCTCCGAATTACAGGTTTCAGTTCCCTTGAAGCCTGCAGAATTATACAAACAGGCCAATCAATCCTACTGCATGAACCAGGGTGCACCCCACCCCCTTGATACTACAAACTCTGCCTCTCACAGCTCCTGGTTGTCCACTCTGTTCCTGAGTGCAACTGCCATGTGACTTTGCATGGCATGCAGTGTTCACCTCCGCCAGGCTGTGAATATATGTGGCTAGTAAACTGCTTTTGATCTTTTCTGTTCAGTGTTAGGTGTCATGTATTTAGCCGTTCTCACCAAGGGGTACATATCAAACAAAAACTCGTTGCCTTCAAGTCAATTCCAACTTATGATGACCCACATATTACAGAGTAGAACTGCGGCTTAGGGTTTTCTCAGTTGTATTCTTTATGGAGGCAGATCTCCAGGTCTTTCTTCCACAGTGAGGCTGGGTGGGCTCAAACCTCCAACCTCTAGTAGTCAAGTGCAAACCACCTGCACCACCCAGGGACCTTTTAATGGGGTCAATAGGAGATGATTAAAACAATCATATAGCAAGCTGGAGATAGAAGAACATGCTGGGCGTTTCTCAAGCCGAAAGAACTGAAGAAAAAAATTCAAGCCACAAGTTGCAATAGTGAAGGATTCTATGGGGAAAATATTAAATGACACAGGAACCATCAAAAGATGATGGAAGGAATATACAGAGTCATTATACCAAAAAGAATTAGTCAACGTTCAACCATTTCAAGAGGTAGCATATGACCAGGAACTGATGGTATTGAAGGAAGAAGTCCAAGCTGCACTGAAGGCATTGACAAAAAACAAGACTCCAGGAATCGATGGAATATCAATTGAGATGTTTCAACAAATGGGTAAAGCGCTGGAAGTGCTCACTCGTCTATGCCAAGAAATTTGGAAGACAGCTACCTGGCCCACCAACTGGAAGAGATCTATATTTATGCCTATCCTCAAGAGAGGTGATCCAACTGAATGCAGAAATTATTGAATTATATCATTAATATCACATGCAAGCAAAATTTTGCTGAAGATCATTCAAAAGTGGCTGCAGCTGTATATCAACAGGGAACTGCCAGAACTTCAGGTTGGATTCAGAAGAGGACGTGGAACCAGGGACATCATTGCTGATGTCAGATGGATCCCGGCTGAAAGCAGAGAATACCAGAAGGATGTTTACCTGTGTTTTATTGACTATGCAAAGGCATTTGACTGTGTGGATCATAACAAATTATGGACAATATTGTGAAGAATGGGAATTCCAGAACACAATGTTGTGCTCATAAGGAACCTTTAAATAGATCAAGAGGCAGTTGTTCGGACAGAACAAGGGGATACTGAGTGGTTGAAAGTCAGGAAAGGTGTGTGTCAGGGTTGTATCCTTTCACCATACCTATTCAATCTGTATGCTGAGCAAATAATCCAAGAAGCCGGACTATATGAAGAAGAATGGGGCACCAGGATTGGAGAAAGACTCATTAGCAACCTACAGTATGCAGATGACACAGCACTTCTTGCTGAAAGTGAAGAGGAATTGAAGCACTTACTGATGAAGGTCAAAGACCACAGCCTTCAGTATGGATTGCACCTCAACATAAAGAAAACAAAAATCCTCAGAACTGGGCCAATAAGCCACATAATGATAAATGGAGAAAAGACTGAAATTGTCAAGGATTTCATTTTCCTTGGATCCACAAGCAACAGCCATGGAAGCAGTAGTCAAGAAATCAAAAGATACATTGCATTGGGCAAATCTGCTGCAAAAGACCTCTTTGAAGTGTTGAAAAGCAAAGATATCATCTTGAAGACTAAGGTGTGTCTGACCCAAGCTGTGATATTTTCAATCACATCATATGCATGTGAAAGTTGGACAGTGAATAAGGAAGACTGAAGAAGAATTGACACCTTTGAATTGTGGTGTTGGTGAAGAATATTGACTATACCATGGAGTGTCAAAAAAATGAACACATCTGTCTTGAAAGAAGTACAACCAGAATGCTCCTTGGAAGCAAGAATGGCAAGACTGCGTCTTACATACTTTGGACATGTTGTCAGGAGGGTTCAGTCCCTGGAGAAGGGCATCATGCTTGGTAAAGTGCAGGGTCAGCGGAAAAGAGGAAGACCCTCAGTGAGATGGCTTGACACAGTGGCTGCAACAATGGGCTCAAGAATAACAATTGTAAGGATGACACAGGACCAGACAGTGTTTCGTTCTTTGGTACATAGGGTCGATATGAGTTGGAAACAACTTGACAGCACCTAACAACAACAACTAACAACATAGCAAGCTCTTTCAGGGTTTGTGTATTTTCAAATAGATCCTTGTAGTCTGCCCTGGCTCAAGCACAGCACTTTGCATAATAATCATGTAGTAATTTTTTTACATTAAATAAGGGGAACGGCAAAGTCATCTATATCATAACGCTCTTGAACTAGGCTAATATATAACCTATATTAAATTTTGCTTAGTTAACATTTATTTTATTATTTATACAAACACTTTATCATTTGGTTAAGATCACACATTTTCAAGTAGGTATTTTCTGTGATCTGAAATTAAAATATATTCATGTAGGATTATATCAACTTTTAAAAAAATATTAGAAAAATGAAAAACTCTACATAAACTGCATTCTTCTATTGGTTTATATGTACTTCTATTCTTTCAAAATCCTTTTACTGGGAACAGTGTTAGAAAGATTGTGCTTTTCCCTCCAGTTTAACAGACCTACTGAAGGCACAATTGTCAGGGAATGATATCTCTATTCAGAGACAACACTAGACTTTGGATTCAGTCCAGGCTTTCAGATACAATCCCTCCTGGACGTGTATAATGATGTCAGAAAAAACACACCTGGAAAGAAACCATTCATAACAAAGAATGAAAAGGCAAGGATTCTCAAGAAAAGTAGAAATTCTTAATAATTTATGGCATATTTCCATTACAATTATATAATAAGCATGGCTCTTACGTACAAATTTCAAATAGTATCTTCCCTGTAATATAGCTGTATTATGGTATGGACCAAAAAAAGAAAAAAAAAAAAAAAACAGACCCATTGCTGTTGAGATGATTCCAACTCATAACAATCCTATAGGGCAGAGTAGAACTGCCCTGTAGGATTTCCAAGGAGCAGCTGGTGGATTCAAACTGCCAACATTTTGGTTAGCAGCTGTCATGGATTGAATTGTGTCCCCCCAAAATATCTGTCAACTTGGCTAGTCCATGATTCCCAGTATTGTGACCATTTTGTCATTGATGTGATTTTCCTATGTTTTGTAAATCCTTCCTCTATGATATTAATGAGGTGGAATTATCAGAAGTTATGTTAATTAGGCAGGTCTCAATCTACAAGATTAAGTTGTGTCTTAAGCCCATCTCTTTTGGGACATAAAAGAGAGACGCAACTAGAGAGATATGGGGACCTCATACCACCAAGAAAAAGCAGCCAGGAGAATAGCACGTTCTTTGGACCCAGGGTCCCTGAACTGAGAAGCTCCTCAACTGGGGAAAATTAATGACAAAGACCTTCCCCCAATAGCGACAGAGAGAGAAAGCCTTCTCCTGGAGCTGGCACCCTGAATTCGAACTTCTAGTCTCCTAGACTGTGAGAAAATAAATTTCTCTTTGTTAAAGTCATCACCTTGTGGTATTTTTGTTATAGCAGCACTAGATAACTAAGCAGCCAAACTCTTAACCACTCATTCATAATCCCTTTGTTTCCAACAATCACAATGATATATAATTTTTACTCTCATGAGCCCTTAGCATTTTTATATGGACTTAAGCATAAACAGTTGGAATCAAATGGACAGCAATGAATTTTTAAACATATATAACACAATGTCCAGGCTATTTGTATTTCTTCTTTTAATAGTTGTAACATTACCTTTTTCTCTTCTACTGATTTTATTCTGAGGCAAAAAAGGTAAGATTATATTTTTAAAAAATTATCTATTTGTAAAAAATAAGTAAGTTGTCTATTTGTTAAAAAGAACAGGCATAAGGCTTTATCATGACTGTAGCACATGTTTAGAATGAGAAGCTATCTATCTCTTTTTTTCATAGTTTTTGATTGCCACTAACAGTTCCAGGTACTGCTCTGAGTTTAGACACTAACATTTCTTGAAAGAATAGAAAACTCTGATTCAAGGTGTTCCCTGGAGATCCAACAGTGAACATAAATATAAGCAGTTCCCGTTCTCATAGAATTTAGTCTAGAGATCTTTAGCGTGAAAAGATATTCTAAGTGCCTAATCTAAACTATGTTGTACTAGGCCAAGGACTGGCAAACTATCTCCTAAGGGCCAAATCCATCCTGCCACCTGTTTCCGTAAAGTTTTACTGGAACACAGCCATGTCCATTTATTTACGTATGGTCTATGGCTGCTTAGGACAGAGTAACTGCCCCATAGGCTTGCTTTTGTGCTACAGCGGCAGAATTGAGTAGTTGTGATAGAGGCCATATGGCTTGCAATGCCTGAAATATTTATGATCTTGTGCTTTACAGAAAAAATACAGCCAACCTCTGAACTACGTGAAATGACAATTTATATGCAACAACTTTACCTGTTTAAAGTTGGTTTTACTTCCTGTACCTTAAGAAATTCCTTATAACACCTGCTATGTTTTATCAATAAGGAACCTGAGACTCAGAGAGGTTGTGTCCTGAACAAAATCACACAGACACCAAGAAACAGAATTGGTATTGTATGCTGGTTGTCTGACTGAGAGTGGCAGCGAAGTGCCTTTCTTCATTCGACCACACTTTGTGCTAAGCCAGACCCTGGGATACAACAGAGAGGAAGACAGGTTTATTCCCTGACTCTAAGGGTCTTACAAGCAAGAGTTCAGGAGCTCAATGCACTTTCTAGATGTAAGACTTCAAGAGTTTCTTAAGTATGTAGAAGTGAGCTGTTAAGTTGTTCCCATCTTACAAGCAGGAAAGAGAGACTATTAAGGTGGTGGTTCCTCCCATTTGCTTAACATGCTGTTAGTGAAGCTGGTAAGAGCAGGACACTGCTTTCCTACCTGACCCTCCAGGGTCCTGTCTATTAAACAATAGCAGTGGACTCACAGTGCATCACTGAGGACTAAGAAGCCCACAATGAATGCATCTTTGTATCCTCAGCACATAGCAGCACATGATGCATAGTAGATACTCAAATTTTGCTCTAAATACCTGAGCCTGAAAATGTTTCTTGACAATGGATTCATAAAGTAATTGTCTTTGGCTTTCAAGTACTACTAAAGAAAATGACTAACTAGGCATAATTTTGCAAGTACTTTTGAACCTTGGGCTTTTTGAAAATACTTTTTTGAGTTCACAGGTCTAAACTCTATCTGGTATTCTTTTCCTTCAAGAACTCATTTCTAGAATTACAATAAAATAATGTTCATTTTTCTTTTGCTTGTACTTAATAGCTGAGGTGTCAGAGTAGACATTAGTAATGTGCATGAGGTTGACAATCACTGGTCAGTGTTTCACAGTGGGCGGAGAAAATCTAGAAAACAGCTTTGAGCTCTAGGGATTTGCTCTCTTTTTCCTTCCTTCTTCACTTGGAAATGGATGTCAGCTACAATCCTGTTAAGTATATCTCTCCCAGCTTTTCCTATAGTGATCTATCTCAGGGTTTCTGTACCAAGAAACACAGGGAGTGTAAGCAAAAAGCAAGTTCTGTTGGCCAAAATCTAAAACCATTCTCTCCAGTCAGTTTCTCAATAACAAAGCTGGTACTTTTATTTCCATTTATCTACCCCCTATGTCTTAATTCTCAGTTAGTTACAAACATGGGATGGAAAGAAATGGGTACTCTTTATTGACCTTTAATATATATATTTTTAATTTTGGTATTTACTGTATGTTTAAGCAAATCACATGTGCCTTCTACATTTGTTTGCCAACTGTGCCTTCTCCCCGTGAGGTATTTTCTTAAGTGCTTTTATGCCAACTTTTTTACATGTTGCTATAAAAAATAACTAGAATAACATGCTTAACAAAATACCTCATGGGGGGGAGGACACAGTTGGCAAACAAACGTAGAAGGCATGCATTATTTCCCTAAAAATACAGTAAGTCTACTAACAAATTTCCTTTGGTTTCACATACATATTCTAGCTCTAACAGCAAACCTTAAAGTTTTCTCTGGTCTCCCCATACCTTACCCATAACATTGTTGCACTACCAAATGGAAAACTTTACCAGGAAGGAAGCATTTTATCTTACATTAAAATGAAATATCCAGTCTCAACCCACCTGGATCAAAGGAGAATGAAGAACACCAAGGTCACACGATAACTATGAGCCCAAGAAACAGAAAGGGCCACATGAACTAGAGACTTACATCATCCTGAGACCAGAAGAACTAGATGGTGCCCGGCCACAACCGATGACTGCCCTGACAGGGAGCACAACAGAGAACCCCTGAGGGAGCAGGAGAACAGTGGGATGCAGACCCCAAATTCTCATAAAAAGACCAGACTTAATGGTCTGACTGAGACTAGAAGAATCTCGGCGGTCATGGTCCCCAAACCTTCTGTTGGCCCAGGACAGGAACCATTCCCGAAGACAACTCATCAGACATGGAAGGGACTGGACAATGGGTTGGAGAGAGATGCCGATGAAGAGTGAGCTACTTGTATCAGGTGGACACTTGAGACTGTGTTGGCATCTCCTGTCTGGAGGGGAGATGGGAGGGTAGAGAGGTTTAGAAACTGGCAAAACGGTCACGAAAGGAGAAACTGGAAGGAGGGAGCAGGCTGACTCATTAGGGGGAGAGTAAATGGGAATATGTAGTAAGGTGTATATAAGCTTATATGTGACAGACTGACTTGTAAACTTTCACTTAAAGCACAATGAAAATTATTAAAAAAAATGAAATATCCAAAAAATAGAATATTTTAAAAACAAAAACACAACCCCATCATCCTAAACCTTAATTTTGCATATAACTTAATCAAATGCATACATCTTTTTCATAGTTGCTATCTGATTCTGCATAGTATATACTGCTTTTCCTTTCTTTTCACATTATATCAACTATATTTTTCTGTGTTTTTACATAATCTTCACAATCATAGCAGCAATCATTCTGTTCTGCTCCATAATTTACCAAATTGTGTGTTTTTTGAACATTTAGATTTTTTTCCTAATTTCTTATTCTAATAGGAGGCAAAGGAAATTATAAATATAGAATATTTTTCTGGTTACATTATTTTCTTCATATAAATTGCTAGGAGTAGAGTGACTGGGATAACATAATAATATATTTATATGTGTAGTTATTCAAGCATTTTTTCATATTTTTATCTTTAAAAATAAAAATCATGCCTCTAGAGATATTATGATGGTAATCTGCATTTGCATTCCTCAAATTTCAAAACACCTGTATATTTTGTTCTTATCTTACTAATAAATACCAAACTGTAATTTTAGAGACAAGAAAATTGAGGTATAAAGCAATGTAAGGATTTTGATTGTTTTTATGTGTTACCAAACATCTGGATTGAAAAATTGGTCAACAATTATTTTATTTATATGTTAAAAATATCTGGATTTATAGAAGTGGACAATTTTTCTGCAAAGTTTTCTTTTTTTTAATGTTTTCATTTGGATGTTTTGATGCTATGTAAATATACCTTGCTCCCAATTAGAATATCAATTACAAAACAAGGACAAGCAAACATTAAGTGACACTCACATAACTTAAAATAAATATGGAATAAAATTCACCAACACTGAGATCAGCATAAAAAATCATGATTCTTATTATTTTAGAAAGACTAAGACTGAAAGGAGAACATAAAAAATAATGCAACATTATTTCTAGTAGCTATTAAATTTTTACTGGAATTCTTTGGTCACAAATCCTTTGTTTAAAATTGGTGACTTAAGTTTAAGAATCAAAACATGAATTTTAGCTCTTCCTATGGCTCAATTGCAGGCACTTATGACAGGTTGTCTTATAACAATCATCTGCAATATGCATTTATTTGCTTAAAGTAACTAAATTATTTGTAAGTGATCAGGGATTTATTTTCCTTATTTCAAATTTATTCTTGAAACCTTTTCATTTCATCTTCGAAAGGCAATCTTAGTCTGAAGGCCACTGCTAATTTGAGACATAAAAGCCAAATAATTAACTCCTCACCTAGTTTCCTTTATTATTATAATCTTGTTTGGGAAACTTGATTTTTTTTTTTGGTCCCAAACTTTACTCAGCTCTTATGATATAGTTTGGAACTCTAAAATTATGGAGATAAAATAAACCAAACCCCATTGTCACTCAGGTTTGTTGCAGTAGTTTTGGAATTTGACAATAAAACATTTTTATACTCAGAGTATACTTTGCACTAAAAATATCAAAATTATTTACAAATTATATGAGAGTAGAAAAAAATGAGGACTATAATTGCAAATGCAACCAGCTTTTAAAAGAAAAAAAAAATACCCAGTATATAAAAATAATGTATGCAGCAGATAAATTACTTAATGAAGGTTTGAATTAGAAATGGATGTATAACTTTCAGAAGGGTTCTTTTTTTTTCTACAATTAAAATATTGATTTGTAAAAATTCAATTTTGACATAATTTTCCAGGAATATAGTGTTTGTCCTCTGTATCAGTCAATGGTCAGGAAAATACTGATATTTAAAACAGAGAAATGTGATAAGGGGTTGGACACAAAAATTTGGAATGCTAAAGGGGAAAAATAGGGAGTGAGATAACCCGGAGATTAATAACCGTACAAAGCTGCTATTACTCTTAGGATGGAGGGAGAGTTACCCAGATCCCATGATCTCTGTGTAACTACGGCTGTTGTAATTGCTGCTATTGGAACCAGTTGAAGGAACCCAGGAGTTCACACAACAGCTAGTACTGCAGATCCACGAAGCCTGTGGCTGTAGCTGCTGGAGCCAAAGACTGAAAGCACTGTGCTAAAGGGACTCCTGAAGCACCTACTGCTTCCCCTACATCTGCACAAAAGCCTGAGCAGAAAACTGGAGTCCGTGCTCCTATAGATGACACTTCATTGTTGCTTCTGCCCTTGACAGAGGTGCAGCCTAAAATGGAAAAGCAAAAGAAAAATATATTTTTCTTTCATTTATAACTTCTCATCACTGCTTCCCACTGGACAGAACATAACAAGAAACCGATTGGTAAGGCAGTCTGGGAAATGTAGTTTCCAGCCTTCTAGCCCGCATAGTATAGAACAGAGCACACATGGATTGGAATAGAGCAGAAGAGAAACACAGAAATGATCTCACAATCCTATATAGCATAAAGCAAGTAAATATGTCTTCTCCAAATACTTCAAGGATGTAAAAGTTAAAATAATACTATACTTGTAATAGTATTTACTATTAACATAAGTAATTATTTGATTCTTGTGCTTTGCATATTTAACAGAAAATATTGACTACATACATACACACAAATAATATGTGATTACAAAGTAAGGTAAAATTCTTGTTATCTCAGGGAGACAAGATGATTTCTTAAGGGATGTCTTTGGTAGTTATCTTGGCCTCTTCTCATTCCAGGGACAGCTACTGCAATTGCAGGTTCTAACCTGGCCAGTTTTTAAGCCAATTCTTAACGAGATGACAAACTCTTAGAATCTTCCTCCATGTCAATAAATGAAAACTGAAGTTTTTCCTACTGCCCAAACCTGGCTTACAGAGCCCATTTTGTCTCCTCTTTTGAGGTCTCTGGAAAACGCCCCTGCGCTTCTGTGACTGGTTACTCCAACATGGACATGCTCCCTCTACATCTAGGAACAAAGTTGCCTTATCTGACTCCCTAAAGTGAAATCCTGCCCAAAGCCTCCTATTGTCTTGCGCATTCAATTAGATCCCTTGAACAATGACTACAGAATTGATTTAGACTCAGTACATTATTCCACTTTGGACCATGTGATTTTGGGCTTTGGACATTTTCCGTTCTCAGTGGCACTTCACCATTGAGGATCCAGCAAAATGTATGCAGACTATCACAGGATAAAGAATTAGATTTCAGATAAGAAGATTGTCATTAATATAACCTTGCCAGGCATTTCCTAGAGAAGGAATTAATAAAATATATTAATGGTATTGAAAGAAGCTTTCAAAATAACTTGATGGCAATGGGCATGAGCTTGGGGTGGGCAGAGCAAATGGTTTAGTACTCAACTACTAGCCAAAAGATTGGTGGTTCAAACCCATCCAGAAGCTCCTTAGAAGACAGGCCTGGTGGTTTGCTTCTGAAATGTCACAGCCTTGGAAATCCAATTGAACAGGTCTACTCTGCACACATGGGTCCCCGTGAGTCAGAATTAACTCAGTGGCAACTAACTAGTAATATTACACATCTACATTTTGCCATGGCTTTGAGGAAGATAAGTTGTGCTTCCCCAACCCTTGACTGTGTAACTTGGTTTTGTCAAAGAAATGTTAGGTGATATGAAACAAGCAGAGGCTTGAAATATGCTTTTGTGTTTGGCATGCCTCATGCACTTCTGCAATTACCATGAGAATAGCTCCCTCTGGGTAGCTATTGTCCCCTCAACCTCAGAGGCTGGGGGCGGGGTGCAGGTGGCAGAAGAGGGTACTCATCCCTGGGTGCAAGCCCAAGGGGGCACCACATGAGACAGGGAGTGTCATTCCAAGGCACCACAAATATGAAAGTTGCCTGACTGAGGTAGCTAGACAAGAGGGGGAAGGCGTTTCTGCTGGTGCGTGGCTGCTGTCAACATCTATTCATCTTGGAATTGGGGGAGGGGCACAACTTAGAGATTACCCCTGGATGTTCTTTACCCTCACTATGCCCCTGTTCAGCTTGGACCCCAGAATTATACCACATGGAGCAGACCTGAGCCCACAACCTGAAGCAGAGACTGGAGCCAGGCCAGACCCAACAGGGGGTTTGGAACCAAGACCAGCTAAACCCAGCCTAGGCACCCAACCCCTAGTTGACAGACAAACACACAAAAGAGAATAAAAGATTATTTTAAACCACTGGATTATGGAATAATTTGCTAACTCGTATTATTCTGGTATATTGACGAATGCATAAATTGGTATCTAGAAGAGGGGCCCTGACATAAATACTTAAAATATGTGGCATTAGCTTTGGGATTGGATGGAAGACAAGAAAGACACTTACTAAAGAGTCTGGAAAAATGCCATGTAGTGCAAAACAGTTTGATAAAACTGTCACCTATGATAGAAAAAATTATCTATTGATCTCCCAGCATTGGGGGAGGAGATTCTGAGGCAGAAAGTTGAAAATGTGAGCTAACTGTTACTAGATGCTTGATAAAGTATTACAAGATTTGAGATGAGCTCAGAAAAAAACTTACCAGTAAGGACAATAAATGATTGTTGTTTTAAACCACTGAGTTTTGGGGTGGTTTGCTATACAATATTATTGTGACAATAGTTGATGATACATGATCTAAAATATAGATTAAAGTGGTTTTAAACCCAGCAGCCCTATTGTTTTCTTTCTTTATATAAATAGAGGAAAATCTCTATACTGAATATTCTGAGGAATACAAAGGAAAATCATTTAGTTTACAGAATTATTGGTATTTGTGGGTAATTAAACTTTATTTTCAAATGAAGTACTTTTAAATATTGTATCTAATTAAAAAGATAGTTAATAATTTTTAAATATGAATAATTTTATAAATACTTTTATAAATTTTATAAATTTTATAAATAATTTTATATATGTTGCATATATAACTACACTGTAACTACAATCTACCATATTTTAAATACTGAAGGGCTAATAAAAACTGAATAATTCAACAATTAAATTATGTCATACTTAGTAGTTTTGCCTGTCTGCGAGAGAATAATGGACACTCTTGTATTTATTTTAATTGTTGATGAATGCATCACCGACCAGATTAAGACATTTCACAGTTGAACTGAACTAATATGGCCAATGTGATTAATTTGACTTAAATAACTACTGGAGTCTTAATTCCAGGGAAAAGCTTCATAAATTCTAGCACGGTACAAGCCAACACGGTTGCAGTGTCAAGAGTTAATGTGTATGCCTGTGTCCCAGCTCAGCTCATTACCCTCAAATGAAGACCAACCAAACCAAAAAACCAACAAACCCACTGCCGTACAGTCAATTCTGACTCACAGCGACTGTATAGGACAAAGTAAATTTGCCCCATAGAGTTTCGAAGGAGTGCCTAGTGGGTTTGAACTGCTAACCTCTTGGTTAGCAGCTTGGTTAGCAGCTGTAGCACTTAACCACTACTAAATCAAACCCAAATCAAAAACCAAACCCAGTGCCATCGAGTCAACTCTGACTCATGGTATGAGTACTAAATCAAAGGCAGTCTAAATAACAGATAGACTGCTGGAGCAGATTTCAAGCAACTTGTACATATTTATTCACCTCAGTGTCTGATTGAGGAAGAGAATCTATATAAAGGATAAGTATTTTGCATCCAATGGTGCCATAAAGTTGCAATAAAGTGAGAATATGAACATGACTATTATGTGGCCAAGAAAGTCACCATTTGACAGAAACAACAATAGAAAAGGCCACATCTTGTATTTCTTTATGGAAATTTTGCACACTATACCAATTTATTTTTCACCTTCCCGTCCCCTAGGAAAAGGGAAAAAAAAAAAGGCAACACAGCATAATCCAGGACAAGAGAGAGAAAAGCCTTTTCTATTACTAGGAATCCATGTAATAAAGTTCAAATTTCAATTGTGTCAAACATTCAAAGTCTAATATGAATATTTAAAAACATTCACTCTATCCAGGAGGCTCATCCAGCACCAATGATTTCTTTCCTTCAGGGAGTTTTCCAGTCTGGGTCATGAACCTCATAAGCTAGATACATGGAAACCTTGCCACAAGTCAAAAATTTTTTTCTTTGCTTTTGTAAGTGGGAAAAATACTGTTTCCATTGCTTAACTTGCATTTTCATTCCCTGTGCCAAACCAGACCTTTGGCTGTGCTTTCCTTATAAGCTTTCCTAGTACTAAGGACATTTTAAAATTTTCTTCAATGAGAAGAAGATTTTTATTTTTGTTTGGCTTTCTTAAAATATGAGATATTTGGAAATACTGCTTTTAAGAAGGGCTCATTTTAATTTGCTGAGTGATGGCTTGACCTAAAATACCCACTGTTAGTCTGGAGTATGGAGTCAGGAGACCATTTTCATAGTGAGGAGACTAGGTGTTATAAAGAGTAAACTGAATTGGACTTCTAGAGTATGATTTAACTCTGTAAGACACTGTTTGTGTGATAAAAATCCCTTGTTAATACATTCTAGATCAATCAAAATATTAAAGCCAAGGTTATTTACATCCATCAAATGCAATCAGACCCACTGGCATCAGGTCACTGGAATTCTGGGCTTCACTAGCCCTAGGAGTTCAAAGGCTGGAGAAATAGGATATTAGCATATTTCCCACAGACAGGCCAGTGGAATGATTGAATATTTAACCAGTGCCAAAACATCACAATGCACCTTCTCTACTTGAGAATTGAACCTGTCAGGTCCTAAATTGTATGCATTTTCAAGCAGTTAGGACAGTTTACCGGCTGAAAACCAGCACATCACCCACATTGCTACAGCTAATTACTTCATAAATGTTAAGTTAAAGGATAATGTTATACTTCCCATCATAATTGCCAGTGTTCCAACTATATTTTATCATTGAGACAAGAAGGAATAGCAAGGGAGGAGCGAGAACCACAGCTCATGATTTTGGCATACAGTAACGACTGCTTAAAAAAATAGGTGAATGAAAAATAAACTTGCATCCATTTATTGGGAGATTCTAATGTCATCCTACAAAAGAAACCCATCTGTGGTATTTCACATCTGCAAGCCACAGTACTCTTCCCATCAGCTGTCAAAGCAGCTAGTAAAATTAGGGCCAAGAACTCCACAGCTTCAGCAACTTAAATAGGTTTGCAAATAACATTTGTTCATGCTCTCTTGATAAGGTTATGGTTTTTGTAAGAACAACATGTTAGAGGGACTCATTGTGGGATTTATTTCTATGTAATTAGTTGTAGCCAAGTTCAAGGACTAAGGTGCCTGTTTGAAATGTCTCAATTCTGCTTCACTGGGTTAGAAAGCCCTGCCCAGTTTGGCTCAGAGATAATATTTCCTCTAGAGGAAAGCTGTAAAGAAAGCAATTTAAAATGCATAAACACAGTGCCTGAGCCATGCCATATATCTACCACCCAGCAGGGTATTCACACTAAAGCACTGCCTGACTTCCTAACTACTCAGCTAAAGTCCTCCCTTTCCAACTATTAATATTCATGTGAGTTTGTACCAACTGGGCCCAGACAGAATGAAAAACAACATATTAAAACATCTAAGAACAACTTGAAATTGCTAAGATCAAAATTTCCCCTGAATAAGCTTTACAAAATAAAAAATGGGAGATTTTTATTTTATCTTAATTTTTGATGCAGAACTGGTTGTCAGGAAGCCTGGGTTTTTAGCCTTGTCTCAGCAACTAAATAATAAGATAACTCAACCAATATATGTGAGTGTTTATTATGTGGTTGTCACAGTGGTAGATGCTGAGGTATTTAGAAAATTTATGGTCTTTACAAAGTCCATGGTATAGTGGTAGAAACCAAATGGGTATTTCATTTTGGCAAGTGAGAACTTTGCCATTTTTCCCCCCTCCCAGTAAGATGGAAGGTTTAGAACAGCTGATTTTTTCTCTAGTTTAATTTTCTGTAATTTTTATCTTTAAAAAATGTCTCTCAAAAGTGAAATGTTCTTAAAATGTATCAAATGGCAGGCACTGTGCAGCACACTTTATAGATATGTTCTCCCTTAATTCCCATAAGGACGCTATAAGGTTAGGGACTAACACAGGAAAGTTACATAACCGGCCCACGGTCACACAGTTGGTAAGTGGCAGGATCAGGACTGGGACCAAGTCTGCCTGCCTCCAAAGGCCATGCTCTTATAACTATGCTAAACCACCTCAAAATAAGAGTAAACTAAGACTGCTCACCAGGAATATGATGAGTATGATGGAATTATAACCTACAAGACAAAAAGTCATGACACATTTTCAGTGTGGAACTCATGCTTTGAAGACTAGGAAAAATCACTTCTAGATTTTTTTTGGGGTAGATCACTTCTGTGATCTATGCTTAAGTGCTGAACTGCTAACTGAAAGGTCAGTGGTTGGAACCCATCAGTGGTTTAAAAAATAATAATCAAGAGGCGAATGTGAGTTGGAATGTGGTGATTAGGAATCATAAAACATGTTTGTTTGTCTATGTACATTCACGGCTGGATGACTGAAGTAGAAACCATTTAACAATCCACAAAGGCAGCAGCCTGGTGTCATGGAAAGAGCTTGGCCTCAGAACCCTGACTCTTGCCAATGACTCTGTGTGGCTTTGGGAACTCATTTCCTTTTACCGGGATTCAGTGCTCCAGTCTGTAAAATGAGGATGGTGGATCTGTTCCAGGCTTTAGCTTTTGTGATTGTTATTGTTTTTGCTAGGTGCCATTGAGTCAGTTCTGACTCATAACGACCCTGTGTACCACAGAACGAAACACCGCCCCATCCTGCACCAGGCTCACACTTCTTGTTACGCTTGAGCCCATTGTTGCAGCCACGGTGTCAATCTATCTCACTGAGCGTCTTCCTCTTTTTTACTGACCCTCTACTTTACCAAGTATGATGTCCTCCTCCAGGGACTGATCCTTCCTGACAACATGTCCAAAGTATGTAAGATGCCAGACTCTCAATCCTTGCTTCTGAGGAACATTCTGGTTGTACTTCTTCCAACACAGATTTGTTTGCCCTTTTGGCAGTCCATGGTATAGTCAATATTCTTCACCAACACCACAATCCAAAGGCACCAATTCTTCTTCAGTCTTCCTAATTCATTGTCCAGCTTTCACATGCATATGATGTGATTGAAAATACCATGGCTTGGGTCAGGCGCACCCCAGTCTTCAAGATGACATCTTTGCTTTTCAATACTTTAAAGAGGTCTTTTGCAGCAGATTTGCCCAATGCAATGTTTTTGACTGCTGCTTCCATGGGTGTTGATTGTGGATCCAAGGAAAATGAAATCCTTGACAACTTCAATCTTTTCCCCGTTTATCACGGTATTGCTTATTGGTCCAGTTATGAGGATTTTTGTTTTCTTTATGTTGAGGTGTAATCCACACTGAAGACTATAGTCTTTGATCTTCATCAGTAAGTTCTCCAAGTCCTCTTCACTTTTAGCAAGCAAGGTTGTGTCATCTGCATAACGCAGGTTGTTAGTGAGTCTTCCTTCAATCCTGATGCCCCGTTCTTCTTCATATAGTCCAGTTTCTTGGATTATTTGCTCAGCATACAGATTTTGTGATTATTTCCAAAGAAATTAAACTCCATGATATTGATAGTTTGACTTTAGAAGTAGAAAGCCCGATATTTACTAAATGCACATGCCTTTGCTTCCTATTCAGAAAAACTCTTCCTTTCTCTACCCCTCACGCTAACAAACACACACACACAGAGCCACGTGAGCCCATACCCATCTCTTTCTCTTTCTTTTCTCTCAGCCTTATGCCTAGTCATGTTTTATATCTCAATTTAGCAACCACTTTGTTAGGGAAATATTCACTCACTCAATATCTTGGTTAAATGTCCTACTGATCTCCACAAAAGTATCTTTTACTTCCTCTGTCACAGAATTCATGTAAATGTTAGATTAGATAATACCGGCACGGTGCTGGAACATGCCTGGCACATAAAAATGCCCAATAACTACTACCTACCACCAGCAGCAGTAACAGCATCATGATTGTTAAACTCTACATCACAGTCCATTTGATTATTTGTGTCTTCTCCTAGGAGTTAGCTTTGGGAGGGCAGAAATCATAACAGCCTGACTCCTTGTTGCTTTTCCAGTAGCTTAGCACAGTGATGGATTGAAAAGAGTAGATATATTATTTTAATTAATTAATGTTAAGCATTCCGCTAAGCAATACATAGCAATTTACATAGAGAGATTTTCACTTATGCAACAAAGCAAGTTAAGCCTTGAAGTACTTATATTGTAGTGGAATTGCCCGATACATGTAATTTAAAATAATTTGATGTTGTAAGGGCTGTATTAAAGTTATGAACTAGGTTTTATGGAAATACAGAAAAAGTAATTAATCTTGCCTGGGAGATGAAGCATGCAACACTGGAGTTGGGCCTTGAAGAACCAGGGAGATTTAATCTAGCAGAGATGTGAAAGAAGGGTTATTTCACGTAGAAAAATAGTATGGATAAAAACACAAGGTGGGAAACTGCATAACGTGTTGTGCTAAAGAAAGAATTCCCGTCTTATTAGACCCTATGGAGAGTGCACTGGGGGTAAAGAAGAGGCTATTAGGGAGTGTGGAAGATGAGAATGGAAAAATAGGTTAAGTTTTGGCATTTAAATGTCATGCTAAAAAAAATCATATTTATTATGTGGTGACAAAGAGCTTTCAGAAAACTTTTCCTCATCTCTTAGTCCCTGCTTAATCCTATGCAATTTGCATTCAACTTCACCATTTTAGCACTCTCTCTAAGGTCAAGAACAACCACCACTTATTAAATCTTACAGAATGCAATCAATCTTCTCACTTTTCACTCTACATGCCCCTGGCCTTTGACACTGTTGAATACTTCTATCTGAATCTCCATTCCCCTTTACTTTCTGAACACTACAGGCTCTCCCTTATCTCTGACTATAAAGCTATATAAGCATTTACCCAAGATATTAAATTTGGAATATATTTTGACATGGTGACACAGAAGGGTTGTGATAGGATACTAACCTAAAGGTTGGTGGTTCGAACCCACTCGATGACACTGTAGAACAAAGGCTTGGAGATCTGCTTCCATAAAGATTACAGCCAAGAAGGCTCTACAGAGCAGTTCTACTCTGTAACACATAGGGTTGTCATGAGTCAGAGTCGACTTGAAGGCAATAAATTTTTTTTTTTTTTTTCCTTTGGCATTTCCTCTTCCCAATCCCCAATTCAATGAATGACCAAGCCTGTTGATTCTACTTTGGAAACACTTCAGATTTACATCATCATATCTGTTGTCTCTCCTGCCAACCAAGTTCAGTCCTTAAAATATTACCTGACCGAGTTCTTATCTGAAATCTATTCTTCACCCTGCTGCAAGAGTTACTTTTGAAACATTGAACACTGGTCTGATCAATTAAGCTTCTGCCAGAATCTTTTTATTTTACTTTTAAAACAACGTTTTGTGAGGAGAAATGATTTTGGCAATGTTCTACATACTAAAGAGTCTGTATTTTTGTATTATTATGATTATATTATATATATTATAGTACATATATTATTATAATTATTAAAACTATCAAAAGCTTAAACATAAGATCATAATCAGTGATTAAATTATTGCAAATCTGGTGAAAAGCAATTTACAAGTTTAAGTGAACAATATTTTATATACCAAATATTCTCACAATTATAGTTTGGTGTTAAAAAACAAAAACCAACATTCCTAGTCTCGATATCCTTTGAATCTATCGGCACCCTCCTTTCATTATTATAGAAAACTCCTATTGCTTAAAATGAAATAACTTATTAAAAATTTACATTCTGATGAGAATATCTGAATAGGTATAAATTATTTTAGTAGAGATTACAAAGTGGTGATTTGTTAATTCTACCATTCCTTCCACATCTAGTAGTAAGAATTCTTAAAGAACCTTCCCTCATCTGTCAAGACTATTTGTTTGCTTTCCAATTCAGTTCATAAAAGAAAGAAGGGTAATTTTGTTTCTTAGTTCTTTGCTGTTAATAAGATTTTGCTCTTTCTTTTTCTTGTACACTATGAATTTTCACATGATGTGTGTGTATGCAGCAATAACCAAAAAACCCAAACCTCTTGTCTTTTCAGATCAGTCCTGAGCTTTGGAGCTCCTGTGGCTTCTACCGTGGTAGCCACGATGGAGGCCAAGCCCTCACCCAGAGTCCATACAGTGGGTCAGTATTAGGGGATAAAACAGTGGCAGCCCAGCAGGACCACTCCCTTAAGCAACCAGCCAAAAGTCTAAGAGTACACCCTGGTAGAATGTAAATATTATGATGTTTAAGCCCAATTTAAATCTTTAAGCCAAGCTATATGGTTTCTTTTCTTTTTTTTTTAATTGTGCTTTAGGTGAAAGTTTATAGCTCAAGTTAATTTCTCATACAGAAATTTATATTCATATTGTTTTGTGACGTTAGTTGCAAACCTCACAATGTGATAGCACAATACCCTTTTCCACTGGGGTTTTCCATGTCTATTCAACTAGTTCCTATCCCCTCCTGCCTCCTCATCCTGCCTCTGGACAGGAGCCGCCCATTTGGTCTCATGTATCTGACTAAACTAACAAGAACACTCCCCGTGTATAGTATCTTTTGTTTTATAGTCCTGTTTAATCTTTGTCTGAAGAGTGGGCTACAGGAATGGTTTTAGTTTTGGTTTCATTTTAAAATGAATGGAAGAAGAAGCAATAGTATTAATCATATTTTTTAAAGAGTTAATCTAGTGAAACTCAAAAATTGCATTCTATACAATTTCTTCATTTGCATTATCCTAACACACACAATTTTGCAATTAATAATATCAATAATATTACTAACAATAAATCCAACAATTATATTGTTCTTATGAGAGCATATCAACACCAAGTGTAATACTTTTTTTTTGCAGCTCTTTTTTCTTAAGAATAAATACCACCAAGGATATACAGTCAAAACACTGGGTCTAAAAGTCAACTAAAGTTTTTGCTCTATGTGTTTATGTTACTAACTTGATATACCAAAAAAAAAAAAAAAAAAACCTGTTGCCGTCAAGTGGATTCCAACTCGTAGCAACCCTATCATACAGAGTAGAACTGCACCATAAGATTTCCAAGGAGCAGCTGGTGGATCCAAACTGCCGATCTTTTGGTTAGCAGCCAAGCTGTTAATCACTGCACCACCAGGGTTAATTCATTTCAGTTTGGTTCAGTTTTTTAGGATGAACTATATATTTTCTTTTTAATATAATATTTTTGATGATGAAAAATTGCTTACGTTCCCAAAGTAAAAATAATGTAAGAAGGCATATTTAGGGAGTTCTGTTCTATATCTTAATTGTCCCCTTCAACCTGCACCTTCTTTTCCATTGTAAGTGTCATGGATTGAATTATGTCCCCCGCCCCAGAAAATGTGTGTATCAACCAGGTTAGGTCATGATTTCCAGCATTGTGTGGTCATCCTCCATTTTGTGATTGTAATTTTATGTTAAGAGGATTAGGATGGGATTGTAACACCCTGGTCAGGTCACCTCCATGATCCAATGTAAAGGGAGTTTCCCTAGGGTGTGGCCTCCACCACCTTTTATCTCTCAAGAGACGAAAGGAAAGGGAAGCAAGCAGAGAGTTAGGCACCTCATACCACCAAGAAAGCAGCGCCAGGAGCAGAGTGCGTCATTTGGACCTGGGGTCCCTGTGCCTGAGAAGCTCCTCAACCATGAGAAGATTGAGGACAAGGACCTTCCTCCAGAGCCGATGGAGAGGGAAAGGCTTCCCCTGGAGCTGACCCCTTGAATTTGGTCTTTTAGCCTACTTTACCATGAGGAAATAAATTTCTCTTTGTTAAAACCATCCACTTGTGGTATTTCTGTTATGGCAGCGCTAGATGACTAAGATAGTAAGTAACCATTTTAATAACATTGACTTATTCTTCCAATAATGCTTTCCACAAGTATACATCTGAAATTATATTTCAGTATCACTTTGCACATTTGATCATTCTATGTCGGAGTAGAGAAACTTACCCATTCTTTTGATACTTGTATAATATTCTCGATTTAATTTTACAGAATAAATCAGAGCTACTGGAGATTCTAATTTTTCATTCAAAAGTGTCCCTACAATTTTGGGGGTCCTGATTTGACTCACAGAATGACTATAGTGTGGAGGCCGACAATAGTACTTCACTGGGAATTGTATACACATTACAACCAGAATGGCCTCCTGTTCTAAGATCATCTTGTTACAAATTCTAACTCCTCTAACTACCCTCAGCATTAATCACCCACTGCCACATCTAAATAAAATAAATAACATAAGAACCCCCAAGGCCTCAAGAGTTTTGTGTATCCATTTAACATGAGTATTTTTTCAGCAAGTTCTTAAAATGTCAAAGCACTAATAGCTTTCTTTTACCTCACCTAGCAGGTGAGAAGGAGTTATCTTCCTTTGAACAATCCAAGAGCAGTCACACCTTTTCTGTTACCTCTATCATCTCTGTCCAGAAAGTTTCTGTATTTGGCTAGTTTAGTCCCCTCCCATAATCCCTTAGCTTTACGAGGCGTCGGCATTTTCCATCAAAGCACAAGAAGAAAGAAAGAGAGTGAAAAAACAAAACAAAAACTTTAGGGCAAAGAGCTCACTGCCACATCTGAGAGAGTAAAAAAAAAAATGATGATTATCTTTTTTTAACTAACTTCTCTACAGTCTCTTTCACTAGTTCTTTGTACTTTGAAATCCAAATCTGCTTACCCCTAATTTGCATCAAATGGTCCCTTAGCAACCATCACACCTTCAAGATTAGATACAAACTTATTTTCATGCAACTCCAAGTTATGTACGTCTTTCCCCTGGAAGAACGCTAAATATTATTATATCATTTACTGAACCTAAATCTTTAAGCAAAACTAGATTTAATTCAGGACTTCGAACTCATTCAGAATGGTCCAGTAATTGAAGTTAAATGAGGGCAACATGCGCTTTGGTACCAACCAAATTTGTTGCCTGTCTGATTTTGACCAAAGTAGGAAACAGATATCGGTGCCCGCTCGAAGATGGTGACTGGTCATGCTGCTCTGTGTGTCATTCTTCACACTTCTGCCAATAATCCAGTCTCCAGCATGGATCCTGTAAGTTTCAGGAGCCTGATATACACATATAATAGTGCCTGACTTAAAAGTTAGAAATGGTATAATGCTGTGATATTATACATATGCCCTGGTATTGAGAGCTATCAAAGGGTAGATGGCACTGGGTCATAGACATATTTGAAATCTTTGAAAAGCCCTATATGGATATAAGTGCATATAAAAAAAGTGCATATATGATGATAAAATAATATACTATTAATATAATAGTATAATATAATAATGTAAATAAAATTAAACAGTTAAAAACACTTTATGAATAAGTGTAGATAGCCAAATGCCATACATTAAGTAATGTAGGTATTCTTTGATCTGTGATGGCTTAAATACAGATTTGTGTAAAAGCAGGGAGTTAAACTTGAGGCCCTTTGCAAGGCTATAATTCTGTAATACAGAGGGAAAATGTTCCCAGTTTTGAGACTAATGCTGTACATTTTCTGTTAAGATATAGAGAGAGAGTTAGGTAGACATACATTGTAATTCAGATTTGCCTACTTACAGATGGTAACATTCTGTGTGATAATAATGCTCTCAAAACCATTTGCAAATTTGTCCAGCAACAACTCTGCTTTTAATGATGAAGTTCCCACAGTGGCAGATGGCAGAGTGAGCAGTGAAGGATGCTGCCGACCCACCAGGGTTACGTCTGTCACTAAAGCGATCTGGCTCCAAACACCAAAGTCTGTTGAGGTCACACTGGCTATTGCTCCATTGGAATGACTTGATTGATCACATTCCTGGTTATTCCATAAATGATGACCTTATAGAAGGGACCATGACAATTTCACCCTGCTGTGTGAAAGTGACACGGAAAAACTCCCAGCCTCTGCAGTCAATGTATTACAGCATATTATAGCAACAAAGGAGCAATTTATAAAACTTAAAAAATTCCTGTATCCACTGATGTTGCTGCTCTCTCCTTGTACCTGAATGGTTGGTAAGTCTGTAGAAACAGCAGCAATACTACTCTTAATTTTTATGTCACATTTAGGAAAAGAAAAGAAAATCAGGATGAGACAGAAAAATATTTAATGAATAAAAATAAATCCAACAAGGATATTGTTCTTATGAGAGCATATCAACACAAATTGAGATTCAGTTATTCTGTAAGTTCCTAAAATTTTCAATTAGTGCAGATAAAAGAAAAAAATAATCTTTAGTATCCAAGTGAACTCCTGGTATACTTTGAAGGAAATCATACACTATTCCATAAGAATTTTAACATACTATACTACCCCTTATGATGTATATGGAAACCCTAGTGGCAAAGTGGTTAAGTGCTATGGCTGCTAGCTAAAAGGTCGGCAGTTCAGATCTACCAGGTGCTCCTTGGAAACTCTATGGGGCAGTTATATTCTGAATTACAGAGTTCGCTATGAGTCGGAATCGAGTCGAAGGCAGTGAGTTTAGTTTTTTGTTTTTTTTTTTAACGATGTATATGGGAGCCCTGGTGACACAGTGGTTAAGAGCTCGGCTGCTAACCAAAAGGTGGGCAGTTTGATTCCATGGGGCACTCCTCGGAAACCCTATAGGGCCGTTCTACTTTGCCTTATAGGGTCACTAGAGTCAGAATCCACCCGATGACAATTAGTCAATGGGTGTGATGTACCTTGCATTGAAATTGCGAAATTCTGTGTCTGCTGTGATATTGTGAGACACATCTATCTTATACTGAGTACGTGTACCTTTTGAAATTGAATTTACTGCCAGAGAATGCCTCAGCTAATGAAAAGAAAAAGCCCCACCTCCTCACCGCCATTTATTGAAGGATGACATAGAAAAATTACAAAAAAAAAAAAAATTAATTTCCCCAAGTATCACTCACTAGTAGAAGAAACATAGTCCCTGTGAGCAAACTTGGTCATTAATAATAATAACAGTAATAGTTATCATTTATGATCACTTACTCTATGCCTAAAACTAAGTGCTTTACATACATTACCTCTATTTTTTATGACAACCATGAGATATATTTAAATATTCCATAGGAAAAAACTGAGAAAGCTAGAGCTGAAGTTGTTAAAGCAGTGGAATAATGGGAAGATCAAGCCAATGCTATGCTGAGCCATGATAGGTGGTTGTTATATTTTCAGGAATTTTGTGAGCTGGTTGTTAACCAAGCCAGTTGCCACTGAGTCAATTCTGACTCATAGCGATTCTATAGGACAGAGTAGAACTGCCCCACAGGGTTTCCAAGAAGCGCCTGGTGGATTCAAACTTCCAACCTTTTGGTTAGCAGATGAACTCTTAACCACTACACCACCAGCATTTCCAACAAAGTCATTATTAAAAATTAAATGATATAAACACAGAGTAAAATATATGAAATAATATAGGTAATAAATACTCAAAACTCATCACATCCCGATTACTATGCTTTACTACAATATATGTTCTTGGGAGAAGGAGCCCTGATGGCACACTGGTTAAGTACTCTGCTGCTAACTGAAAAATCAGCAGTTCAAACTCGCCAGCCGCTCCATGGGAGAAAGATGTGGCAGTCTGCTTCTGTAAAGATTACAGCCTTGGAAACCTTATGGGGCAGTTCAACTCTGTCCTATAAAATTACTGTGTGTTGGAATCAACTAGACAGCAATGGGATGTTCTTGAGGGTTTTTTTTAAGTCTATTTTATCTTTAGGGTAGAAATGCTATACGAGGTGCTCCAACTCTGTGTTTAGCAATGTCATGCAGGTAGCTTGAAATCAGCCATGGTAGAACTATTGGTACCATGGAAATTTGCAAATGTTATAAATCAGTACCCCATTGCCCAAGGATTGGTTGTAGCATTTACTGGCACACCGCTGTGTGAGACATACCTCTCTGTTTTCAAGGCATATTGTTCAGTAGGCCATATTATCTCCTTTTGAATATATGAAGCACAGATTTTTAATATGGGTTTCTTTGGCTTCAGTAGAAGAAGTATGAGAATGTGGGTAAGTTATGGCATCAGGTAAGTTATTTAACTTCTCCAGGTCTCTTAGGGTTATTAGGAGGAGTAAATAAGACATCAAATATAAAACAATTAGTGTAGTGCCTGCCACTTATTAAGCCTGTAATAAATGATAGCTGTGGTGATCACGACGCAGATGATGCTTTCGTTTTCACAGAGTCATAGCCCTCTGTCTTGTCACTGATTTCATGTCACCCTCCGTTTCTGAGCACCCATACATCCCCTTCATGGCTTCATTCACCTTTTTTTGAATGAATCATCACAATTAATATAATCAACCCAATACATCACGACCAGGGAATCCCCAAATCTTTACCAGATTTTATTTTATTGTTGATGTGGCTAAAGCATGCTGATTTGTGCTGAGGAATCAGAGCCAATACAACCATAACTTTGCTGGCACTGGCCAGAGAGCTGGATAGGAGAAGGGAAATAATGACATTTTATGGAGTATCAATTCTGCCAAAAACTATACTATGCCCTTTTGCACATGTTCTTTCATTTAATCCTCATATTAATTCTATGAGATGATTATTAATAATGACATTTTATAAATAAAGAAAATGACTTCAGAGATATAGGAAGTAAAAAAGAGAAGTTTGGTCTTGGATAATGCTGGGGAGTTCATCATATATTGCTGTTGTTATTAGGTGCCCTCAAGTTGGTTCCAACTCACAGCAACCATATGCACAACAGAATTAAACATTACCTGGTCCTGTGCCATCCTTGCAATTATTGCTATGATTGAGCTCATTGTTGCAGCCACTGTGTCAATCCATTTCATAGAAGGTCTTCCTCTTTTTTGCTGACCCTCTACTTTTCCAAGCATGAAGTCCTTCTCCAGGGATCTGTCCTTCTTGATAACATGTCCAAAGTATGTGAGACAAAGTCTTGCCATCCTCGCTTCTAAGGAGCATCCTGGCTGTACTACTTTCAAGACAGATCTGTTGGCTCTTCTGGCAGTCCATGGAATATTCGGTACTCTTTGCCAACACCATAGTTCAAATGCATCAATTCTTTTGTGGTCTTCCTTATTCATTGTCTAGCTTTTGCATGCATATGAGGTAATTGAAAATACCATGGCTTGGGTCGGGTACACTTTAGTCCTCAAAGTGACATATTTGCTTTTGAAGACTTTAAAGGGGTTTTTGCAGCAGATTTGCCTAATGCAATATGTCATTTGATTTCTTAACTGCTTCTTCCATGGATGTTGATTGTGGATCCAAGTAAATTGAAATCCTTGACCACTTCAATCTTTGCTGTATTTATCGTGATGTTGCTTATTTATCCAGTTATGAGGATTTTTGTTTTCTATATGTTGACATGTAATCCATACTGAAGGCTGTAGTCTTTGATCTTCATCAGTAAGTGCTTCAAGTCCTCTTCACTCTCAGCAAGCAAGGTTGTATCATCTGCATATCACAGGTTGTTAATGAGTATTCCTCCAATCCTGCTGCCATATTCTCCTTCATATGCACTAGTTTCTTGGATTATTTGCTCAGCATACAGGTTGAATAAGTGTGGTGAAAGGATACAACCCCGACACACAACTTTTCTGATTTTAAATAATGCAGCATCCCCTTGTTCTGTTCGAAGGACTGCCTCTTGATCTATGTACAAGTTCCACATGAGCACAATTAAGTGTTCTGGAATTCCCATTCTTTGTAATGTTATCCATAATTTGTTATGATCTACATAGACGAACTGCCTTTTCATCATCAATAAAACACAGGTAAATATCTTTCCGGTATTCTCTGCTTTCAGCCAAGATTCATCTGACATCAGCAATGATATCGCTTGTTCCATGTCTTCTTCTGAATCTGGTTTGAGCTTCTGGTAGTTCCCTGTTGATGTACTGCTCCAGCCAGTTTTTAATTATCTTCAGCAAAATTTTACTTGTATGTGATATTAATGATATTGTTCGATAATTTCTGCATTCATTTGGATCACCTTTCTTTTGAATGGGCATGTATACGGATCTCTTCCAGTTGGTTGTCCAAGTAGCTGTCTTCCAAATTTCATAGCATAGACAAGTGGGCACTTCACACGTTGCATCCATTTGTTGAAGCACCTCAGTTGGTTTTCCGTCAATTCCTGAAGCCTTGTTTTTCACTAGTGTCTTCAGTGCAGCTTGAACTTCTTCCTTCAGTACCATCAGTCCTTGATCATAGGCTTCCTCCTGAAACGGTTGAAGTCGGTGTATGTATTCTTAAGATTTTAATGTTGATCCAAGGATGTTCACATACACAATCTCATTTATCTTTATGACTGTTTTATAAGGTATGAAAGCAAGATGTTGCTGTCTACATTATGTATGCAAAGAAACTGAGAAATTGGGAGGTTAAATGACTTCCCCAGGACTATGCAGTAATTAGAATTAATACTCAAACTGTTCTCTCTGAATCAATACTCTAGGCTTTTTCTTCTATACCAGAAATGGCAAATATCACACACAAAAATGCTGATTAATTGATATTGGCTATCTGAAGTGCATTGTTAATAATAATTCTAAGATCTTTTCTAGTTCCAACAGCAAAGACAATCATGACAAATTAATGATGCCTGCCATTTTTTGCCATGGACATGAGAGGTTGGGAAAATAATGACAAATGTAATGGTATTATAGACAGACTGACTGAGGACAGTGTAGGTAACCCAAAATAAACAATAGGTCATCAAACTTCAGAGAGACCAACCCCAGTGAGTTCTACTTGTTCTTTATTGAGAACCCAAAAATGATAATGCTATGTCATTTAATTGCCCAAATGAACAAAGGTATGGAGCGATGCAATCTAATTAATCATTTGTCTTTCCTTTGCTACAATTTTTTTCTCCTGCAAAAAAAAAGAAAAGTTCTAGTTGACCATATTGCCTTTAAATATTACTTTTACCCATGGCCTGTCCTCATAAAATGGTGGTTCCAGAAGTGGTAGTTTTTTACCAAAGGCCTACAGTATAAGCAGATACTCATGTGTCCTCCTTTCTCAGATGAGTAACGGATAAACTCATGGAAGGTCGATTGCATAAATATATCAAACTATGTAGATCATATATGCATGTTTTCATGTTTGTGATGTAATAATAAATGTTTCCATACATCACTACCACAAATCCTTGTGGGGTGCATTATGAAAACTGACCTTCTCCTTCCTTAGTTCAATATATATGTATATATATAGGAGATGCACAATACTAGATACACAGACTCCATATGGGGAATTAATTAAAGCACTAATAACCTAAGATGGTAATTATTTATTTGCTTTTTTATTTTTATAGTAACTTAATTCCTTATTCAAATATAGTCTTCCATGGAATGATTATACGAATATAGTGGTTAAATAAGAAAATGTGAAGTTCCTGGATCCCTGACCACTTTCTCTCAACCTCATCTCTGAAAACTTCAGGTCACCAGTTTGAAAACCACAGATCTAACGTTTCCATTTAACACTGCCTGGACAATAAGCAACTTTACTCTGCAAAAGTTTATGAATTTAGTAAGAAATTTGTTCTTTTCTCAATATCCGTGAAAATAATATACATATAGTAGGAAAACCACACAACTGGGAATAACAATACTGCATTCTTGTTGTGAATTAACATGTAAATTGACCAACTTCCTTCATGGCTGTAAACCAAACCAAAACCAAATTCTCTGCCGTGAATTCAATTCTGACTCATAGCAACCCTGTAGGATAGAGTAGACCTTCCACATAAGGTTTCCAAGGAGTGACTGGTGGATTCAAACTGCTGACCTTTTGGTTAGCAGCCAAGCTTTAACTGCTGCATCACCAGAGCTCCACGTCATGGCTCTAGTGTTCCTTTTCCTTGTTTATTATTTGCAAGATTGGAATAGATGTTTCACTGATTTGTTTTGTCAAAGGCCTACCACGTCCAAGTGCAACAAACCTGCATGTATAGCAGACCTTCCATTTAACTGTAATATTCTAAGAATCTGAGTCCATATGTGGAGATCATTATAGTTATAAATTTTCTTTTGCCCACATATTCCCTTCTACTTTTCTATTTAATGAGTTTATTACGCACTTGTGCTCTACTTCTTACAGAATAACATTTTTTTATGTCGTCCATTTTAACTTCCAGAAATAACTCCCGTTTAACTGATTTTGTATGATTAGTGTATTTGCTAAAACATTTTTAAATCTCATTTGAACTATTCAATCTGCTATTTGTGGGCCCTAAAAAATTTATTAATATATACACATATATAAAGAATTCATTAAAAGCAAATGTGTGGTAACATTATAGGGATAGCAGCTAGGGTCACATGACAAACAGTATGAGAAACTAACTTGAGTTGTAAACTTTCACCTAAAGCAGGATAAAATAAAATAAACTTACTGGTCTGACAGAGACTGGCCCCTGGACACCCTTTTAAATCAGTACTGAAGTCACTCCTGAAGTTCACCTTTCAGCCAAAGATTAGACAGGCCCACAAAACAATAATACATGTAGCTCTACCATGTATATGAGACTAGATGGGCACATCAGCTTATGGGCAAGGATGAGAAGGCAGGAGGGGACAGAAAAGCTGGATGAATGGAAATGGGGAACCCACCTTCGAGAAGGAGAGAGTTGATATGTTGCAGGGTTAATAACCAATGTCACAAATCAATATATGTATTAATTGTTTAATGAGAAATTAATTTGCTCTGTAAACCTTCATGCAAAGCACACTAAAAACCGAAAAAGAATTCCTTAAAAACAATGGTTACATTACACCCAAAGTTGTACATATAATGACACCTAACAATCACTGGCATATAGTAAGTAACTGAAGAATGTTCTTTCTAATTTACTAGACTCGAATGGAATGAATTTAATTGAATGGAATGCACACACAAGCACACAGATTTGTATGTATAAAAAAAAAACATGTATATACATATATAGATATGCAATTCTTATATATCTTTGTGTCTTCTAACTGTAATGTCAAAGAGACTTATAAAATAGGTAGAGTAGCATCATAGTGGTTAAAAGGATGTGATTTAAACCAGGAAGACCTGGACCCAGATCCCTGCTCTGTCATTTAGGATCTGTGTCATCTTGGATAAGTTATTTAAAACTTCTACACTAAATACATTATCTGGATTTTATTGTTGTTGAAGAGTGTAAAACTTGAGTTATTTGAAAAGTAAAGGCAATGATCTCAAGCATTTTCCCATGATCTCATGTGAATGCAGAGCAAGAAGAATAAAGTAAGGCGAAACAACGGTAGGAAGATAAACCACTATCACACAGCAAAACACTAATACAGAGGTTTCTAACACTTTAATTATAAACATGTCTCCTCTTTCCAAGCTCCTAAAAATTAAAGATCTTTCATAAACTACCCAATCCTCTTGAATAAGGAGGTTTGTAATATGTACAAAACAACCCTCAAAATCATGACAAGGCTCTATCATTATGGTTGTTTTTTATAGCTCTAACTAAGTAGGTTTTTTTTTTTTTTTAAGTAGATTTGGGACTTGTATCTAAAATGTGAAAAATGCTAATGATATGAATTATTTTCCTGATAATGAAAGTCCAATTGCCTAAATACAACAGATGGACCATTGATAATGGGATCATCATCCCAGCAATCAAGGGTCACCCTAATAATCTCAAGGGAGTTGAGATTATCTTAAAGAAGAACAAATCTTTCTATTCAGTCATAAAAACAACAGCACATCTTACAAATAAAAATGAGATCCTCAACATAAACCATTAGAATTATAGATTAAAATATTAAATATATGATTTTAAAAATTGAACATTCATAGGAGTCCCTCTGGAGAGAGATTTATATGGGGAAATCATAATTAATAACTACTGCCGGTAGTTGATGTTGACTTTATTCATTCATTTAACAAATGTTTACTGAGCACCAGGCATATGCTAAGCATAGTTACAAATACTGGGTTATCCTAATAAACAAAATAGGCAAAGTCCCTGCTCTTGTGGAACTAAATTTTAGTGAGTGTTAAGGGCTGAACTGTGCCCCCTCCAAAATATGTGTTGGAATCCTAACACCTATACCTGTGAGGTAGCTCTACTCTGTCCTATAGGGTCACTATGAGTCAGAATCGACTTGATGGCAACAGGTGTACCTGTGGATGTAATCCTATTTGGAAATAGAATTTTCTTTGTTATGTTAATGAAGCTATATTAGTGTAGGGTGGGTCCTAAGCCTAATGGTTTCTGAATGATAAAAACAGCATATTAGATACAGAAGCAAGCACAACACAGGGAAGCTAGACGCCAGGTGAGGATTGCCAAGAAACCATGAAACCCTGAAGCTACAGAAGCTGAAAGAGAAAAACATCTTTCCCTAGGGCTGACAGAGAGAGACTTCCCTTAGAACCACACCCTAAATTTGCATGTTTATCCTCCTGTGTTTTATCGATTATGCAAAGTTAACATTATATGTAACTATGCAAAGGCATTCAGCATGCTTCATAACAAATTATGGATAACATTATGAAGAATGGGAATTCCAAAACACTTAATTGTGCTCATGAGGAACGTGTACATAAATTAAGAGGTAGTCATTCGAATAGAACAACGGGATACTGCGTGATTTAAAGTCAGGGGAGGTGTGTGTCAGGGTTGTATCCTTTCACCATACCTATTCAATCTGTATGCTGGGCAACTAATCCAAGAAGCTGGACTATATGAAGAAGAACGGGGCATCAGGATTGGAGGAAGACTCACTCATTAACAACCTGCGTTATGCAGATGACACAACCTTGCTTCCTGAAAGTGAAGAGGACTTGAAGCACTTACTGAAGATTAAAGACCACAGCCTTCAGTAGGGATTACATGTCAACATAAAGAAAACAGAAGTCCTCACAAGTGGACCAGTAAGCAACATCATGATAAACGGGGAAAAGATTGAAGTTGTCAATTTTTTTTAGATCCACAATCAACATCCACGGAAGCAGCAGTTAAGAAATCAAATGGCCCATTGCATTGGGCAAATTTGCTGCGAAAGACCTCTTTAAAATGTTGAAAAATGAAGATGTCACCTTGAGGACCAGGGTGCGTCTGACCCAAGCCATTGTATTTTCAATCGCCTCCTCTGCATGTGAAAGCTGGATGATGAATAAAGAAGACCGAAGAAGAATTGCCACCTTTGAATTGTGGTGTTGGAGAAGAATATTGAATATACTGTGGACTGCCAAATGAATGAACAAACCTGTCTTGGAGGAAGTACAGCCAGAATGCTCCTTAGAAGCAAAGATAGCAAAACTACCTCTCACATACTTTGGACATGTCGTCAGGAGGGATCAGTCCCTGGAGAAAGACATCATGCTTGGTAAAGTAGAGGGTCAGCGAAGAAGAGGAAGACCCTCAAGGAGATGGATTGACACAGTGGCTGCAACGATGGGCTCAAACATAAGAGCAATTGTGAAGATGGTGCAGGACTGGGCAGTGTTTTCTTCTGTTGTATATAGGGTCGATATGAGTGGAAACTGACTCAATGGCACCTAACAACAACAACAACAGTGTCCTGAACTTTGATAAAATAAATTTATCTTCATTAAAACCACCCATTTATGGTATTTTTGTTAAGGCAGCACTAGCACCTGAGACAGTGCGAGGAACAGTAAACTAGTAAGTCTTTAAAGGTATAACACACGACATGGTATTAAGGGCCAAGAGGAAAAATAAAACAGAGAAAAAAGCTAGAGAGTGATGTATTTTGGAAGAGAAGAAGTTGCTATTTTGCATAGTATGGGCAGGGAAGTTTTCTCTGATAAGGAGACAGTTGAGTGAAAATCTGAAAGAAGTAAAAACGTGAGGCAGACAAATATCAGGGGCAAGATCAAGGCTTGCAGGGGACAGCAAGTCCAAAGGCACTTGGACGGTAGTGTATTTGGTGTGTCCAAAACACAGCAAGAAGGCTAGAGCGATTGGAACAGCTCGTAAGATAAAAAAAATAGGAAATAACCTTTTTAGAAATCTGGCTCTAAAATATGTAATTATTGGTCTTCTTATAAAGTTACTATCTTAAGAAAAAATTAGTATTGCTAAGATGATCTTTGCTTCTATCAAACTTTTTCTTTCTCCCTGTTGTATCATTAAGGAAACTGAACTAGTGATGAGAGGCGGACCAGCCGAAACCATTATCTGGCACTTAATTGGTGAGCAATAACAGCTGCATTTTAGTTTCAGTGCTGCAATTTAAATATTTTCTTTTATAATTTTAGGCATGCAAATCTGCATGTATATATATATTGTGAACAAGACCTTATACTTCAATTAAATGTGGCAGCAAAAAAAAGTAATGCCAACATGAAAGAAATATTATCTTGAGTTTTCCAACAGTACACTTAGATTATATTTGCAGTCATTTATAATCTATTCATACAGTTTCAAAGATGTATTCCAACTCTTCACTTCTTCTTCCAATGACCAGCTCTTCCTATGACTTATCAAACATTGAGAAAAATGTTATTTCGGTTGACCACCCATGACCGATGTGCCATCTTCCTAATCAAAAAGAGAGGTTTTTATTTTATACACCAGAAAATTTCCATGAAGTACAAACTCACAGATGGGATGATATTTCTTGCTGAAATTGTCTCAGTGCTTGCTTGTATAAGTAAAAGTATTATAGTCCTTATAGAAGTGTTTGCTTTGTGACTTATCTCACTAAAGGGAAGTGAAGGGTTTTTAAATCTTCTGTTGGATATTTGTTTTTCTTTGATGATTATCAGAATGCATGTGCATAAATTTTATTAGTAAATAAAGCATTGTCTTAATTGCCAAATTAGTGTATATATATATATTTTTAAAATGCTACTGATTGTGTTTCAGAAACAGTGAAAACACTTAGCAGTCATGGGGTCAACTTATCATAGTATTAAGCATCTTTTTGGCCATGAGGTGACTACTTGCCTGCTCGATTCTGACCACCTGCCTTACGAAAGAATGAAAGGCACCAGCAAAAAACAGATCAGATGGCAGAATTTGGGAAAAAGCCAGTTTGCAAAATGTGAGATTCTACTGAATACATTATCAGGAGGTCCCATATTGAACTTTTCTGAGCACACGGAGGAGATGACTGTGATAGTTAATGGCTGCAACTTGGTTCAGTCTTAACCGCTGGTTATTATTCCAATGGGATTGTGTGAACCTCTTTCCTAGTTTAATGAGCATGTCTTCTCACTTGATTTTATTCTTGAGTTTCAGAAATTCCAAAGAAATTAAAAAATTTCATTAGGAAGAGTCCCCAAGAGGTGTTAGGCCAAAAATCACAGAGTAGTTAAAATTCATTATGCCAGCCACTGCCTCCCACCTCTCCCACCCAGCCCACCCCTCAGGCGCTCTTAGAGCCAATTTTTATGCGGTTCCAAAAACTAGGAACCTAGCTTAAACTCATATTCAATAGAGCCAAGTTTTAAGTTAAGCTGAATATCAGAGTTTTATAACAAGTTTGTCTTAGATGAAACTATTAGATTATAGCTGGAAGATAAAGAACGAAGCTTCTGATTTGTTTAAATGGGTTGAAGGAAAGGGAAATTTTTTTTTTTTTTTTGACATTTCATTAGGAATCTGAATGTGCCAAGGAGGGCTATAAAATACATTTTATTGAAGCTCATTTAGGTTGGAAGCAGAGGAACATCTGTAACTACTCTGAAGGGGACTCTGGAAGAACTTTTTATGAGTAAACTGGGATTGTTGCTTTTAATTATTCGAGTGTATAGATTATTCAGCAATGTGTGTAAAGAGCTTATTTAGCTACTACTTCCAAGCCACGTTGCTCAAATCCAAGAGGATCTTTGCTCAGTTTACTTTATTTGTGCTCTGTTATTTAAAATAGAACATAAAGTAACTCAAGCAAGTGAACGTGTGATTTGTTCGCAGCATTGACTGGCTGTGGAATTCCTTCGTGGGTTCATTTTTCTCTTTGTGTGTCATTTTGTAAGACCGGTAATAGCTAAATTGTTTTGTTTTATACTAGATTCCAAAGACATAATGGTGTTTTTTTCTTAAGAACTACTCATACGTAATCTTGTTTTGGAATTCTTCCGCAGGAGCTTCCAAAATTAAAGTTAGGATGGCAAGCCATTCTTCCATCTGCGGAATCTCATTCTTAAAACGTTTAAACTAAAATCTCATTAGGTATCTCATTTTCAAGGAAGCCAACATCATGTGATTCCAATATTAAAAAATAAAAAGATGTCTTCAGCCCTTAAGCTGTTACATTGCAGAGGAGTTAACAGCTATTGCACATTTATTAACACATTCCTGTAGGTTTAGCAAGGAAAGGTGGCTAGGCCACAACTTATTGTTACTTTCGTCTTTGTTTGATAGAGAACAGGCTCAACAAGTAACAGGTCATCATACTTTACCCTTTTGCATAATCAGACATGTGAACACAGCGTAGATAATGGCTCATGTACATCTTTTGCCTGCATTTCAAATGCCTATTTTTTTTTTTTATTTTACTAGGTGCATCTTAATGAGAGAGATTCCTTCTAGAACTACTGCTAAACAGAAAAGCACTTGCACTTAAGAAGGGTTATTTAGAATAAAGGTATTTTCATTCCAAAATGTAGGAATCTTTTTCATAACTTGGACAGTAAAGGGTGACTGAAAATATCTCAAGTCACGAGTCCACACAAGGCACTGATAAAATAGCATCAATAATTTGTGGAAACAAAACCACTAATTATTCTTTTATAGTTCTTTTCCAACCCACTTAACTTGCGAATAACTTGAGTTTCATGAAAATTCAATGAAACTATGTCTTTCTATTTACTGTGCTTTGTGCTACAATTAGGAAAGAGGAATTTGCAGAAGAACAAGCTTTAAATTGGTCGCTGTAGAGTGGCAGATTTTATCATGGATGCCTGCGTGCTCCTCAGAAAGACGCTTCTCGACTCCCTGGGAAGAAAGCATATGACTGAATTTCAGTAGTTCAGTTTTCACATTAAAATATGGCCAGTGAGGGGTTCCAATCTGTCAGGGAAAAGTGACCATGCGGCCAGAGTTATCATTTTACTTTGGGGTCTTGTGTTTGCCAAGTGGTCAGCCAGCTGTCCAAGCTTTTAAAGTGAGGAAACTGAAAAATCGAAGAGGTAAATTACACCAAAGTGTTTAATATTCATTAAACCTGAAGGGTTTTTAATAAACTTAAAAGATAGAGATTTATGTTTTGAAATTTGGAATTTTAATAAATATTTCCTTAAGTTTCATATGAACAGTTAGGTAGGAAATCTAATCTCCCACAGCTGAGAGCTTTGTTATATGGTGCAAAGAGCAGGGGTATGAAGACTGGTAGGCTTGATTTCAAAGTTTGCTGCTGATATTCAATAGTTGCATAAACTTCTCTCTGAGCTCAATTTTAATATCTGTAAAATAGGAGTGATAATAATAACTATCTTAAAAAAAAGTGCTTTGATTTACAGTAATATATCCAAAGCATCTGACAGATGTTGTCAGCTGCTCACAAGCCGGTCCTTGGCTCATGGGGATCCTATGCACAAGGGAATAAATTGGACCATTGTGATCCACAGGCTTTTCAATCGCTGATTTTCTTTTTTGGAAGTAGATCACCAGGCCTTTCCTCCTAGTCTGTCTTAGCCTGGACACTCCACTGAAACCTGTTTCACATCATAGTAACACCCAAGCCTCCAGTGACAGGTGGTGGCTGGGCATGAGGTGTATTGGCTGGGAATCGAACATGCATAGAGGACACGAATTCTACAAGGATCTCCAATGCCTCACCTGGCAGACAGTAGACAATAAATGGTCGTTATTACAATAAAACTTTTTAAATATATCCTGAAGGAATAATAGCTAGAGGCTGTGGCTTGAAAATAGACTGCTTTTTACTTGTTAGCAAATACCAAAAAGGGTCAGACTATCTGTAAAACATCAATGCAGAAATATTGATAGGGGAAATTATCAAAGCATGCGTTTCCATCTGAGATAGAAGGCTAGAAGTAAATCTTTAGCAGTGATGGCTCAAACCAAATAGTCTCTTGATCACAGGGTTAGATATGTCTTCCCTACTTTCCAGGGGGAGCCCTGGGAAAGACTGTACGGGTAAGTGCCAGCCAGTCACGTTTGCATGAGATAAATAATCAGTTGTGAGCTCAGTGTGTGATTCTCGTTAAAATCCAGACATTGGAACAGCTCCCGAAACAACGCACTGCCACCACCACCACTACCAATCTCTTTTGCATCTCATTGGCATTTGAGGACGTTAATTGACTCATTATTGCAATTCATATTCAGGAAAGGAAGTTGATTAAGGAAGGCAGATGCAGAATCTCCAGACACATTCATCGCTGCGTTGTTTGTCCCGGCAGTTTACTTGAGTTATTAGAATACTTAGGAAGCTATAGCCAGAGGGACAGGGAACGTGTTCCACCAAGTGTCACCCTCACAGGATGGGTTTTTCCTAAAAACAGTATAATTTTTGAATAACCTGATTTTATCTTAAGGTCCAAATAAGCAAAGTTATTTTCTTATCTATTTTATACTAATTACAGTGACTACATTTTATTTGAATTGCTTTTCTAGAAAGTTGGTTTGTGATACTTGTCCTATATAAAGGACCATCTTTTAAAAGCCAATAAAAAGTATGTCAAAATTCTGTTGAATTAAAGAACACTAAAAGATTACTGTTGGTAGTACATTTTTATAAATGATTTTTGAAATTTTCTATATTGAAATTCTCAATTTTGATTAAGGAAATTGTGATGAATTTATAGACTAAAAGTGTTTCGTTTTTATTTGAGGAATTATTTACTTTTGTTACTTTGCTCATCTTTAAACAATTGGACTAGTTTCCAATTTTATGCAGATAGATACATACATAAGTATATAATTCTATATGCCGGCTAGATGAGAAATTTCTCTTTTTAAATTTAAAATGACCAGAATTTTGAGCTGAGTATTGAGAAATATTCTCGACAATTGATTCTCAGTAACTTGACAAACACTTAGAAAAAAGAACACTGTATAATTCTGAGGCCAGCTTAACCTAAGAAGTATAATTTACTAGCTGTTTTTTTTTTATTAGGTTTTTTTTCCAATTTTTTAAAATTGTGCTTTAGATGAAGGTTTACAGAGCAAATTAGTTTCTCATTAAGCAGTTAATATACGTATTGTTTTGTGACATTGGTTACTTGCTGTTTTTTATGTTGAATTTTGTTAATAACAAATTTAAGAAAGTATTTTTATTTTTTCTTTTCACTTTAAATGCGAAATAATTGTCCAGATCTTATTATGAATAGTTTTATTACCTAAAAGAAACAGAAGTCCATGTATCAGAGGTTCATTCAAGACCATTACTCTTGAAAAATCTTCAGCATTCAGCATAGTCAATCTTGTGACTTAAATATCATGCATTTCCAAGCTACCCATTGCTCAGTGTTAGCTAAGTTCACTTCGTTCCCTTGCTCTGTACTGATTAACTGGAAAGCATAAAAACATGTGTGCAGTGGATAAACTTTCTCACACAGAACTACAACCAACTTGAAATAGAAATGATGACAGAGTTAATAAACCTCATTTCTATCTTGTCCTGATAACTTATTTCCTCCGCTAATTTTTTTTTGACCTGCAGAAAATAAGTCAAGGCTCATTTTCCTTATACATTAGTAATTTTAAGTGTTAATAACATTTTGAGTTTTTTTCTAAAATTTTAATTCATTCAACAAAAAATTAATGACAATTATTATGCACGTGCCAGGTACTTCAGGGCAGGGGCAGTGGTCACAAATTAATAAAGCATGATCCCTACTATTTGAGAGCTTATAGTCTATTGGAGGGTGGCTTATAAAAAATTTCCTATAATATGAATCATCACATGGATACTGCAACTGAAAAATTTTCTTTAAAGTTAAATAAGAACCCCAGGAAACGCACAATTCACCATCAGTCATTTTTAAAGTTTAAAAGGCAGGTGGAGAAAAGATCAGTAGCTGGATCTTGAAGGGTGTAGATTATTTTGATACAAGAAAAAAAGAGAGACATTCAGGTAGATGGAATACCATGAGCAAAGGCACAGAGGTAGGTACAAGGTGGGCTCTGGGGAAAATAAGCAGTTCTCCAGTGTCTTAGTTATCTAATGCTGCCATAACAGAAATACCACAAGAGGATGACTTGAACAAAGAGGAATTTATTGTCTCACAGTCTAGAAGTCTAAATTCTAGGGTGTCAGCTCCAGGGGTGGGCTTTCTCTTTCTGTCGGCTCTGGGAAGTCCTTGTCATCAATCTTCCCCTGGTCTAGGCACTACTCAGTGCAGGGACCCCGGGTCTGAAAGACGTGTTCCGTTCTGCTTTCTTGGTGGTAGGAGGTCCCCCGTCTCCCTCCTTGCTTCTGTCTTTTATATCTCAAAAGAGATTAACTCAAAGTACAACCTAATCTTGTAGATTGAGTCCTGCCTCATTAACATAACTACCTCTAATCCTGCCTCATTAATATCATAGAGGTAGAATTTACAACATATCAGATCAGGGTCAGGAATAGAAATCTAGATTGAATGTCTCTCAAATCAGAATGGGAGTTGAAGCTGCAGTAATAGACAAGAGTGCTCATGAAGAAGGTCATATCATACACAGAAGCTGGAGGATGAGACTTTGCAAAATGTCTGTGGGAATGTAATTACTTGGAGGAAGAAGAGGACAAGAAAGGTGAGGATCTTCTTCTGGCTGTCATGAAACTTTAATTTATGGAGACCAGAAAGCATGGAAAGCCCCCCAGGCAAGTTTGCATTAAAAAAAAGGAGACCGTAGAGACACAATTACAGGCATAAGAAAGGCAAACATAGGTCTTATTTTTATTCAATCATTTGTTCATTTCTTCATTCATTCAACATTTACTGAGTATGTATGCCTTTGAGCCAGGCATTGTACTAGGTTTTGCAATATATATGATGGTCCTAAAATTCCAGATCATTCTTATTAACCTCATGTAATCCCTTGTTGATTATCTACTTTCCTCATATTTTCATACTAAGGATTTTTACTTACTAAGCTTTACCTTCATCATGTAATCAGTATTATCATTAAAGCATGACTCTGATAAAAATACTAACTAGCTGCCATCGAGTTAATTCCAACTTACGGTAACCTCACGTGTGTCAGAATGCAACTGTGCTCCATAGGGTTTTCAATAGCTGATTTTTCAGAAATAAGTCACCAGGCCTTTCTTCCAATGCACCTTTGGGTGAACTTGAACTTTCAGCCTTTCCATTAGCAGCCAAACTTGTTAACCTTTTGCACCACCCAAGGACTCCAATCAATTGGTAAAGGTTTCCTGAAACACTGAGTTAACAAGGATGTTGAGGCAGTTTCTATGATCAGTGGGAAAAAGTGTCATGAGTGATTGTAACTATTGTCATGGAAACTGGGGAGGGAGGTATGGCACATGTGTTGAGTATTTTACTATTCTTGTTCTAAAGGCAACTTGAATCAGATTATGCTGGGATCAGATTATGAGCTATCCAGAGTGAGTAGTATGATGTTCGGCTTTCTGAAGAACGAGGTTAGGTCTAGTGGTGAAATGCTCCCTTAGGTGAGGAGTGTAACTTTTTGCTAATAAATCAGCATGCAACACTCTAGATGGCAATTGATGCTTTAGTCAAACATACAGAATAGATGACTGTTTTAATCAATTCCTAATTGCATGTTTGCTAATATTTTTAACCTAGGTCTCAGAGTTTTCTGCATTTGATGGATAATTTAATTCAAATGAAAACCAGGCAATTGTTTTGAATTTATAAAATGAATTTTTCTCTAAGGGCCCTACAGGACTAATGGGAATGGGTGTTAGAAAATAAATTTCTAGGTCTCAAAATAGAGGTAACTACACATGACTAGTTATAATAATACAGCAAACTCTCGGGCAGTGGGGAGCTTCCTGCAAGTGGACACATCCAAATGTTATTTTGTTTGTTGCACCACCCTAGGACTTCAATCAATTGTTTCTCACCAAAGTAGGATGTAGAACATATTCTTTATGAACTATATTATGCCAATTGACCTAGATATCCTCCAAGATCAGGGTCCCCAGCCCTCAGCCGCAGCAACTTGGTCCCTCAAGATGTTTGGATGTGTCTAGGAAGCTTCTATGGCTTTGCCTTGGTCAAGTTGTGCTGACTTCCTCTATATTGTGTGTTGTCTTTCTTTTCACCGAAGTTAACACTTGTTAAGTTATTTTCTTGCTGCATTTTGCACCGTGGGATCTATAGGTCTTTCTATGTCAAGTTAAGTAATTCCATAATAATTCAAAAACATGCATTGCCTGGGGGCGATTAAAATTCTTTTTAACTGCTTTGAAGTGAACGTACCATGGCATGAGCACAGGTATCACTTTATAAATGCAAAGCTCATATGCAGATATGAGAAGCATCTGGGGTCTTAAAAGCTTGCAAGTGGCCATCTAAGATACATCTTTTGGTCCCATCACATTCAGAGCAAAGGAGAATGAAGAAAACGAAAGACACAAGGAACATACCAATTCAAAGACTAATGGGCCACATGAACCACAACCTCCACCACCTGAGCCCAGAAGAACTAGATGGTGCCTGGCTACCAACACCTACTACTCTGACAGGGATCACAATAGAGGTTTCCAGACAGAGAGGAAAAAAATGTAGAGCAAAATTCAAATTTATAAAAAAAGACCAGGCTTAGTGGTCTGACAGAGACTGGAGGAACACCCAAGTCTATGGCCCCAGACACCCTGCTAACTCAGAAGTGAAGCCACTTCTGAAGTCCTCTTTTCAGCCAAAAAATTAGACAGGCCTGTATAACAAACAACACAGGTGAGGAATGTGCTTCTTAGTTCAATCAAGTATATGAGTCCCAACGGGCAATACCTGCCCAAAAGCAAAGACAACAAGGCAAGAAGGGACAGGAAACTTGGATGAATGGACATGGGGAACCCATGGTATAAAGGGAAAGGGGGAGAATGCTGACATATTACAGGAATTACAACCAATGTCACAAAACAATTTGTGTATAAATGTTTGAATGAGAAACTAATTTGCACTGTAAACTTTCACTTAAAACACAATTAAAAAAAAAGAAACAAAATAATTTGAAAGTGAGAATAGCAATATAAGATACCAGCTATTTTATGTTTTTTTGAAGTGAGTCATGGAAATTCTCCAGGTTTTGCTAAGACAATTCACATTTATATCTTTAATCAGAAACCGTGTACCTTTTTCCATCTAGTATATAGATGTATTTGCTTCCCAGAGTACCTATGCTGACTCTCTTTGTCTCCTGCACCAGAAACAGCACTAAGCTATAGCCAGTTTACCTGTGTCAATCAGGGTCTTATCAGAAAAATAGCAGCCACTGTAGGTCTATCAAAAGAAGGAATTTAATTCAGGGTTGTACAGGGTACAGAGGAGATGAACGTCAAGCAGCATAATGAGGCAAACAAGAGATCAGTAACAGGAGAAACTAGAAACCCCTAGAACTAGAGGAACAAAGGAAGGAAAAAAAGAGGAACAAAGGAAGGAGATGGTGGTATTTCCAGTGAAGAGTTCCCAGTGGAATCTGGAACCCCAAGAGTGACTGCCCAGTAGAAGCTGACACCATAAAGGAGACCAGCCACTTCTGGAAATGCCACAGGAGATGAAGTGTGTATGTGTGTGTGTGTGTGTGTGTGTGTGTGTGTGTGTGGTGGAGGGGGGCGGAGTGCTATTACTTTCCTTCCCCATCCTCTGATCTTCTATCAGGGCCTCATTTTGCCAGAGAGCAAAAGAAGAAGAAGAAAAATCTGAGAGTAAATAGGCAGCTGACCAGCTAATTACCTCACGCATTAAAGAAGTCTGCCTAACGTAAAATTCTATATTTAAAAAATGTCTTCAACTTCCTTCTCATAAAGAAAAATTTATCATAATTTTTACTTTTTGGTCTCTTCACAACCCAAGTACATTGGTAGGAGTCTGTTGAATTTCTTATGAGCAAAAGTTAGTCCGGACCCTTTGAGAGGTGAGAGGAAACAAACGGCATTGGAAGCAAAGGTAAGGGGGAACACAAGCTTGCTAGAACAACAACAACAAAAAATTCCCCATTAGCAATTAGTTTCACTTCTTGAATCCTGACCTCTCTGCACCTATCGGACTATTTTAATTATTAATAGACCCTCATTTCTTTTGTTTTTTTGTTAGAGATCCCTTTGAGAATCTGATGCTACTTTCTGTGTGCACAGGCAAAAAACATCCTAAATATCATTTCGAGGATTCCTCTGGCCCAAATACTTATGATGTATCTCTAGGAGGAAAGACCCTTGCTCTAGGTGTGGTTGACTCTTTGATAAGCTCCTTTATGACTGTTCAGAGGACCATAACAAGTACCCAAGTTAAAAATGATGTGATTATACTTCAAACACAAGCCCAGGAACACAGTAAAATTGCATGCTAAATGCTATGTGCATGGGGTCATGTGTATTTTCTTTAAAAGAATGTCCAAGACCCCAAAAACATGTAGAAGTAGTGCTCTAGATACTAAAACTCTTAATACTACATTTTGCCCTCTGGAGTATAAAAAATTTTATATACACATACATATATGTGTGTGTGTGTGTGTGTGTGTGTGTGTATCATACATGTGATAAGCAAGGCCATTTTATGTTAATAGCATATACACAGGAATACACTATAAATAAAAGAGAAAAAAGTTGCTTGGTAAAGTAGAGGGCCAGCGAAAAAGATGAAGGCCCTCAACAAGATGGACTGACGCTGTGGCTGCAAAAATGGGCTCAAATGTAGGGATGACTGTGAGGCTGGCACGCCATCAGGCAGCATTTTGTTGTGTTATGTATAGGGTCACTATCAGTTGGAACAGACTTGAAGGCACCTAACAACAACAACAGAAAAAAATTCTTATAGAATGAATATCCTATTTCTTTATTATATGGCCTGTTTTAAAGACTGTGCTGGTTCTTCAGGAGTAGCAATTATATCCTTCTTGGCTTCTATACTAAATAAAGTGATGGCTTCGTATGCTGAAAGCGAGTCTTCCAGATATGGTTCTTTTTCCTACAAAGAAACATCTAATGTGCAGCCTATACCCTTTTTCTTTTCCCAAGTTATGATTATATTCACCAAATATTATAAATAAAAGCAACATTGTAAAGCATAATTGTAATGTTTACCATCAAAGGTTCATCATAAGGTCATAGAACGTTAGCTCCAGAAGGAACCTTAGAATGTATCTGTTACAATTGTTCATTTTATATAGAGGGAAACTGAGATCTCTGGAGAGAACATAACTTGCCTACTCCTGGTCATTCCTGTTTAGCACGCTCCCAGTTGCCGCTATTTGTGCTTGAAAAATTAAAACGGAGCTATCTTTTTACCTGTCCATTGAGATGAATTTAGAATTGATGAGGATTTTCAATTTTCTACTAGTGCCTTTTGATTTAGGATAACAATTTATCAACAATAAGAGTAAATATCCGTAGTATGGTCCCTTTTCTCTATGTACAAGCCATAAAGACCGTGGGCTCCTGGGACAGACTGCTTGGACTCAAATTCTGGTTCATGAGGGACAAATGTAACCAAAGATGGACTTTGACAATTTCTGAGCTTCTTTAGGCTTCAGTTTCTTCAATTGCAAAATAAGGACAATCATAGTTGTTGTGAGGGTAAAACAAAAAGAAATGCATGTAAAGAATTTAGACCTGTAAGTGGAACATAATAAATTCTTAATAAGTGTTAGCTATTGGGTGCAATTAGGTGTTTTAGAATCGGAGTACACCGGGCACTCACACTGTCCAGAAACAAAACTGAAAAACACTCTGCTCATGATAAGCAATTGGAGACGCTAAACTTTGCATCTGCCAAAATTTACAGCAGATGAAAGCTAGACAAAAAGAAATTTCTATTTGAGAAATAATTACATTGAGTTATGAGACAAGAGCTGGGTAAAATAAGGATATATATATATATATTTTAATCTCTGAAGAGTTCATAATAAGTTTAAAATAAGTTGCTAGAAGCACAATCTTCAGGCAAGAGCAAGCAAAATAGCAAAAGGGTAAGTTCTTTAAGGCTTGTAGCCCAAAGCCCCAAGCCTAGACCAGAATCTTACAAGCCACTGCTTTATAATCCCATTTTGCCTCTTCAGAAGCAGGGATTTTGCCCAGATCTTTTTTTTTTTTTCTTTTCTGACTGAGTTTTGCTTGTTGTCTTCAGCTTGGCAGAATGTGGTCACAGGGTGCCTGCAGCTTCTTCCAGTTTGCCTCCCCCTGCAGGGTTCTCAGAGCTTTAAATCACAAAGAGGGAAACTGTTGAAACTATTTCTCTCAATCTTGAGATTTCTTATTTTTTATATTAATTTTGCTTTGGTAAAATGCATTTATTCAAGCACAGTCTTGTCTGCATGCTAGAATATGTGATACCATTTTGCACTGAATTCTTAAATGCAAGAAAAAAAATTGGCTGATTAACAAACATAACTTCTTGTGATTCTGTTCCAATAATCTTGGCAAATTGTTATACTGTAAACCTAGAAAATTAACATTGCCAGATAAACAGTCTGATTATATCTGGCATGATCAAGGTTTTGCAGTGAGAAAATGTAGTTTCCTAAGGCCCCTGACCAAAAGCCACTCTCAGACCTTTTCAAAAATTTTCAGAAGTTATTACTGGAGATGAACTACGGCATGAGCAGAAAGGTTTGAAGTCTTGTTTGTAGGTAGCCCGTGGGTCTAAGTTAGCAAGTTCTCTCTTAAATGATCAGCCTTTGAGTTGTGGGTGCTAATGAGTGAAGGTTAACCAGAGGGAACATGGATGAGGGAAACTTAGGGCTAAATCATTCTCAGGGGGAGGGAAAAAAAAAAAACATTAAAAGAAAAAAACTCAATAATTTTAGAAGTCAAATTGCATTTTAATCAATGCTTCTTGAATAAGCTGAAGAAGCCCCACTGACATTCCCAGCTGTAAGGGTAGAAGTTCGGTTTCACATTTGCATGATTTTGAAGGTCAAATGCCTGCTATCCAAGTCTTACTGATCCATATGGACTAGAAATGCCACAATATGCAATCATCATGAAGGCAGATTGTCTCCTGTAAATCTGTCCTTTCTGTAACACATTCAAAATGTACCGTATTGGCTGGATTATAAATCCTACTAGGAAATGCATGCACATTTGTAGAAGCAGCTTCACGTTGATGGATGATGGCGTTGGTGTGCAGAGAACCCTTAAAATAATTTATCATATGTATAAATCTGGTTTTCCATGTGTCTGGATTGCCCATGGCCAGGTATACCCGTTACTCAAAACTCTGTTCCAGAAATAAGTAAAACCACCTTCGGACTGCTGCCCGTATTTTCTGTAGATATAAGACCTAAAATTTTATATTATTCTGGACCTTAATTTTATTTGCCAAGTAAAACGTCACTTAAATAAGCCTCTAAGGTTTAGAATGCATTTATCTCGACATTTTTCTCTATATTTTATATTTCTATTAAATAACCAATGTCCCTGTTGTTGTTGTTAGGTGCTGTAGAGTCAGTTCCAGCTCATATCAACCCTATGTACAACAGAAAGAAACACTGCCTGGTCCTGCTCCTTCCTCACAATCGTTGCTATGTTTGAGCCCATTGTTGCAGCCACTGTGTCAATGCATCTCCTTGACAGCCTTTGTCTTTTTCACTGTCCCTCTACTTTGTATCATTCATTGTATAATTATTTAAATATATACAACATTTTCAGAAATCAACCTTTGATTAAGAGGATAACTAAATTTGATGATGATTCCAAAACATTACATTGTAGTGTGGAAAATTAATAGTAATTTTTGCATTCCTATTTTTGTGGATTTTCTATTATGTATCAGATACTATTGAACCTGAAAACTTCCACTATTATCTAAGGGTCTTCTCTCAATTTATTAACAAAAAATTAAAACACCCTTCCTTTTTTTATTAGCAGTCCTATACCTTTTATGGACACCCCGGTGGCGTAGTGGTTAAGAACTACAGCTGCTAATCAAAATGTCGGCAGTTCGAATCCACCAGGCGCTCCTTGGAAACTCTGTGGGGCAGTTCTACTCTGTCCTATAGAGTCGCTATGGGTCAGAATTGACTCGATGGCAACGGGTTTGGTTTTTGGTTTTATAGCTTTATGAAGTAGCATTTTCCATGCTCGTAAATAGGTAGGTTAGATCCATTCCATGGACACTCAGCAGCTACTTTTCTCACACATACATACACAAAAGAATGTTGAGTTCTACTGCAATTGTTTGAAAAGAGTACAGAACTTCAGAATTATAAGAGGTTGCCCTCTAATAAATGTCCTTATTTAGTAAACAGAGAAACTGAGGCCCAAAATGGCAAGTTTATGGCTGCTTTGGAACTAAGACTATAAACTTGAGTTTTTGACTCTCAAATAGTGTGTGTGTGTGTGTTTTTCCTACCGCATTGCAATCCCTTTCCATCTAGTATATCAGTAAATGAGAAGCGGAATAAATGGTCCACAAGTTGTTTTGTTTGGTCCTTTGTGTGTTTGTTTTATGCAACTGACATCTTAGTTATGGTCTCTAATTGGTTTACTTATGGCATTTTATAAAAAGATATTATTCATTGTAGAAACATTTCATGAGCACTAAATATGTGACAGGCACTAAATATGTGAAAGAATTTGCAATCTAATAATAAGACCCAATGTGACAGCAATACAAACACAGGTGGACAAAGAGCTTTCTAGTATGATCTTCGCACATGTTTCTCCAAGAATCTTAAAATAAGACTCAAGCTCTGGAGCCAGGCTACCTGGTCTTGATCTAGGCTCCACCACTTTCTAGCCATTTGCCCTCAAAAAAATTAATAACTTCCTCTGCCTCAGTTTCCCAGTATGTAAAATTATAGTAGCTGTGCAATGGTTAAGCACTTGGCTGATAACCGAAGGACAGTGGCTGGAATCCACCAGAGGCTGCAGGGCAGAAAAGACCTGGCGTTCTGCTCTTGCAAATGTTACAGCCTAGGAAACACTATGGGGAAGTTCTACTCTATCCTATAGGGTCGCTATGAGTCAGAATCAACTCAAAGGCACATAAAAACACCTTACAGAGTTGCTGTGATGATTATGTTAGTTGGCTAACATAACACATAACTCAAAGATTTCAGAATCATGCCTAACACATAGGAAGTGCTGAGGGAACACTAAAACAAAATAAAACGCACACACATACACACAAACCAGTTGTCTTTGTGTCAATTGTGGCTCATGGTGACCCCATGTGTGTCAGAGTAGAACTCTGCTCTATAGGGTTTTCAGTGGCTGATTTTTTAGAAGTAGATCTCCAGGCCTTTCTTTCCAGGAACCTCTGGATGGATAGGAACCTCCAAATTTGGGGTACCAGCCAAGCATGGTAACCATTTGTACCACCCAGGGGCTCTTCAATGAATGCTAGATAGTATTATTATTAATTATTATTACCATTACTACCATCAATAATTAAAATTCTCTCCACAGATAATGCGATGGACATCTGTAGTCTAAACTCCCTTTCCTGTTACTTTAATCCCTTCAAATTCCCCTACCCACCTCTTTAATTTCCCACTGAGCATCTAATTTTAAAGATACATTTTAATGGCTATTTCTGCAAACAGAACACTTAGCAGTTTGGTGAAGAAATCAGGGCAGTCTGAGATGTCGCACCCTAACTAGTTACACTGCACAAAGCCTAACAGTTTGCTTTCTGTTTTTAAAGAAGCGTTTCGTTTAGCCATACTTGTGGCGGCACATGTAATTGAAAAAAGGCATATGGAGACCAGCATGCAAAGCCTAACAAACACTTCAGAGTGGCTTAAAAACTATGCTAATCAGTTTGGGAAACCATGTTTCAACCTTTAAAAAAGAAAAGGAAATAGCTTCTCCTCAAACCTAAGGTAACTTTTAAAGAAATGTAATCATTGTTGATATTCTTGAACATTGGCTTGTTTCCTTCTGCCTTGGCAAATGTTGGAAATAAAAATTGATTTATATAAAAAAGAAAGGAATGAGAAAACCCATGACCCATAGTTTAAGGAACAGAAATGAACCCTTAATGGAGGTAAACCAGAACTCCAGCTCCACCTTGGGCGTCAAAGTGCAGGCTGTCTCTTCTACAGGACATGAAGAAGTGACCTTGGTTCATGACACTCCTCCCTTTGCTAGGAGGCGCTGAGCATTACCTGAAAACAAGGAAGGCATCAGATGAACAGACCTTTATAACAGAATGTGCATCTGCCAAGACAAAAATACACGACGAGCTTCTGGTGCTGGCACGGTGACAGTATGAGCAAGCTGTCTTAGTAGTGATTTTGCAAATCATTTGAGTTTAAATTCTATATAGGCCGTAGGGCCCCTGGAGCAGCACTTTCTATATTTGGCCTCCTCACTTAGCTATGTTGGGAATAAATAGGCTATGGGTAAAAATCATGCCCTTTAAGTGTTTTGCATACTCAGATTAGTTCTGCATATGTATATTAAACGTGAACTCAGTGATTGATGTGAGTTTATGCATACGCACACACACACACACACACACACTTTGTAAATGTATTCTTAAGTTTTTTCCTGTGTGACTTTTTTTTTTTTTAAGTTCAGCTTTCTGGCATTTAATACCCACAAGCTGCTATTTCTTTTCCCAAGGAAGTTCAGCTTGATGGAGGGGCCAAGAAAAATTAGTCCAACTGATGATTGCAATCTCCAAAAAAAATATGCTTTTTATCAGAGACCACATGTCATCAACACCAGTTAAAGTAAAGCTGGGAGATTTCACCAGATACCAGCCTGGAAAGGAAAAATGATAAGCCAGGTATACAAAAGGAAAAGTAAATTTCAGGTGGAATTTGAAGTAAAATGTAAAAATTTAAGGTGGAAAGTATAGTCACACATTGCAAATTGAGCAATTAAGTAACTGTCTAGGTAAGGCATTGTACATAGGCTATGCCAAGAGTTTTTGAGTCAAGCTGATCTAGATGAAATCTTGACTCTCCTCTGGTTGCCTGAGTCACCTTCACATCTCTGAACCTTAGCTTAAAAAAAAAAAAATCAGGAATCACAAAATTTTGTTTAGATTAAAAAACAAAAACGTGTATTAAAGCACCTGTCACATAATAGTGGCTTGATAGATGTTGATAGAGAAAGGGAGAAAAAATAATTTACTAATTTGTGGACAAATGCATGAAACAATAAGGAGATCGTGTTCTTCTTCTAGTGTTACAGGCTGCCATTTAGATATGTTCACGTAAGAAACATTATCGTGTTCATTATTTTAGTATCTTTCAAAGGTTGACAAGGAGTATTGTAATGATGTGGCCTGTTCTTTTGGTTTTATTCTTGACGTCAATTAATAACATATTCATGAGAGCACCTGATTACACTCTATCAAAACAACAACTTTTTTCCATTATCTTGGGAGGTGGCATGATGCCAAGGTAAAAAATGTTGACTATGGGATTGCTCTCTCTCTCAGTTTCCACCATTCCTAAAAAAAAATGATCATGCCTGCCTCTAAAGAGTATCCTAAGGGTCACATGAGAGAACCATGCAAAATTAACTATAACCAGCATAAGGTGAAGATTAGTTCCTTTCCTCTTTTCCTTCTAGTAAATTGAGTAGCTTTTATACTTTCAACTACTACTGGGAGTTGGTTAGATAAATAGGCTCCATCTTTAGGCCTGACAAATGGGCATAGAGACTAAAATTGGCAGATGGAGGCCTGGAAATATTTCTGTGCTTTAGAAAATGTTGAACTCACATTTTTCAGGGAAGTTCTTTGAACTTGGTGAAAATATTTATTTAACAAGTTAACACGTAGGATGTAGTAATTGTGATATGAAAACAAGGTATTGAATATGTATTTTTACTAATGAATATTTTTGTAAGCTTACCACTCCTCACTTTTACATCTTTTTTCAAAGTTTATGGTAATGGGAACAGATACTTGTATTGCACCCACCCATAATTATTTTGAAGATTTTATTCCATTATATCTGAAGTTCTGGAAATTGTTTTTTTCTAGAAAGATTCACTGTGCATATTTGTGTGAAGTAAGAGACCAACAGTCTCTGAAATAAAATTGTGCCTTACTCTCTGTAGGTGTATTCTTTTAAGCCAGTTAAGGAGTTCTGAGTTTCAAGGAACAGATAGCAAAGTAACAAGTACGCTATCCTGGCAAAGCTTGAGGCAGTGCTAATGTCAATGAAGGAAATGGGTTTGTATTGATGTGTCATTCCAAGTTCTAATATTTGGACCCAATCACAATAATCATGTACATTTTGTCTGCTTTCTGAATATTTTGCTCTCCCATCCCTGAAAGCAAATATAGAGTTACAAGCTTAGAGAACGAAATGTAGTGATATCGTGGTTACAACTTTTGTTGAAAAGCTTATCATTTACTTGGGTGATAAGTTCTTCTATATTTTCCCATTTATGGCTTCTTCAAGGTATTTCGTTCTTCTTTCCAAACAGCTCTAGTTTTTTTAAATTGCATTATAACATCCTTAGGAAAGAGTTCAGCCTAGAATAAAGGGCCATAACAGAAATAGCCCTGAGCTGAGTCTTGAAAGATTGAAGGAATTTGGCTTATAAAGGAGGATGGGCACTACAGACAGAGCATGGGCAAAGATAAAGATGAACATGGGCAAAGAGTTAAGGGATATTTAGTTCACACAGAGAACAATATATATTTCTCAATTAATAAAGCAGAAGTCTGTGGGTGGTGCAAATGATTAACAAGCTGGGTTGCTGACTGAAACGTTAGAGGTTTGAATCCACCCAAAAGCACCTCAAAAGAAAGGCCTGGCAATCTACTTTTGAAAAATTAGCCCTTGAAAAACCTATGGAGCACAATTCTACTCTGACATAGATGTAGTCACCATGAATTGGAATCGACTCTACATCAGTTGGGTTATTAGCAGAGCAAGAAAGAAGTGGCTGGGATAATGACACTTGACATAGGTAAGGAGAAAATGTAGATAAAACAATAGCTGAAATGGGTTGGGAAACTTGCAGAATAATGAAAAGAAAATGAGAAAGATAAGTTAACAGGGAGTAGCGGAATACTCAAGAAAAGGAGTGGGTAATAAATAGTGTGAGATTCATGAAAAGAAAGAATTGATGGAATTCCTGAAACAGGTGGCAGTTTGGCTTTATATAACAGGCTGTCAGCAGAGCATACTAACCATTTGCACCACCAAGGGATGCTTAGCATTATATGCTGTTGTTGTTAGGTACCATCGAGTCACTTCTGACTCACTGCGACCCTGTGTACAACAGAAACACCATCCAGTTAAGTGCCATCTTCATGATTGATGTTATGCTTCAGTCCATTGTTGTGACCACTGTGCCAATCCAACTCGTTGAGGGTTTTCCTCTTTTTCGTTGACCTTCTACTTTACTAAGCATGATGTCTTTCTCCGGAGACTGGTCCCTCCTGATACCATGTCCAAAGTATGTGAGACAAAGTCTCTGCGTCCTAGCTTCTAAGGAGCATTCTGGCTGTACTACTTCCAAGACAGGTTTGTTTGTTCTTTTCACAGTCCATGATATATTCAATATTCTTAGCCAACACTATAATTTAAACCCATCAATTCTTTGATCTTACTTTTTCATTGTCCAGCTTTCACATGCATATGAGGTGATTGAAAATACCATGCCTTGGGTTAGGCGCACAATAGTCCTTAAAGTAACATTTTTGCTTTTTAACACTTTAAAGAGCTTTTGCAGCAGATTTACCCAATGCAATACATCTTTTGATTTCTTGACTGCTGCTTCCATGGGTGTTCATTGTGGATCCAAGTAAAATGAAACCCTTGACAACTTCAGTCTTTTCTCCGTTTAACAGGAGGTTGCTTATTGGTCCAGTTATGAGGGTTCTTGTTTTCCTTATGTTCAGGTGTAATCCATACTGAAGGCTGTGGTCTTTGATCTTCATTAGTAAGTGCTTCGAGTCCTCTTCACTTTCAGCAAGCAAGGTTGTCTTATCTGCACACACAGGTTGTTCAAAAGTCTTCCTCCAAACTGGACACCTTGTTCTTCATATAGTCCAGCTTCCCAGATTATTTGCTCAGCATACAGACTAAATAAGTATGGTGAAAGAATACAACCCTGACGCATAGCTTCCTGACTAAATCATGCAGTATTCCGTTGTTCTCTTTGAACAATTGTCTCAGTCTATATACACATTCCTCCTGAGGACAATTAAGTGTTCTGGAATTCCCATTCTTTACAATATTATCCATAATTCATTATGATCCACACAGTTGAATGCCTTTGCATAGTTAGTATAACACAGGTAAACATCTTTCTGGTATTTTCTGCTTTCAGCCAGGATCCACCTGACATCACCAATAATATCCCTAGTTCCAGGTCCTCTCCTGAATTGGGCTTGAATTTCTGGCAGTTCACTGTCAATGTACTGCTGCAACTGCTTTTGAATGGTCTTCAGTAAAATTTTACTCGTGTGTGATATTAATGGTATTCTTTGATAATTTCCACATTCAGTTGGGAAATTCTTGGGAATAGGCATAAATATGGATATCTTCCAGTTGGTTGGCCAGGTAACTGTCTTCCATATTTCTGGGCATAGATGAGTGAGCACTTCCAGCACTGCGTCTGTTTGTTGAAACATCTCAGTTGATATTCCATCAATTCCTAGAGCCTTGTTTTTCTCCAATGTCTTCAGTGCACCTTGGACTTCTTCCTTCAGTACTGTTAGTTCTTGATCATATGGTACCTCCTGAAATGGTTCAATATTGGCCAATTTTTTTTTTTTTTTTGGTACAGTGACTGGGTATTCCTTCCATCATAGTCTTTTAATGCTTCCTGCATCATTCAGTATTTTGCCCGCAGAACCTTTCACTGTTGCTACACAAGGCTTGAATTTTTTCTTTAATTCTTTCAGCTTGAGAAATGCCAATTGTGTTTTCCCTTTTGGCTTTCGAACTCCAGGTCTTTGCACATGTCATTACAGTAATTTACTTTGTCTTCTCGAGTCACCCTTTGAAATCTTCTCTTCAGCTCTTTTACTTCATCATTTCTTCCATTTGCTTTAGCTACTCTACACTCAATAACAAGTTTCAGAGTCTCTTCTGACATCCATTTTGGTCTTTTCTTTCTTTTCTTTTTATGACTTGTTTCTTCCTTTATGATGTCCTTGATGTCATCCCACAACTCATCTAGTCTTCGATCATTAGTGTTCAATATGTCAAATCTACTCTTGAGTTCATACTTTGGCTCTTGTGGACCTGTTCTAATTTTCTTCAGCTTCAGCTTGAACTTGCAAATGAGTAATTGATGGTCTATTCTGCAGTCAGCCCCGGTCTTGTTCTGACTGATGATATTGAGCTTTTCCATCATCTCTTTCCACAGATGTAGTCAGTTTGATTCCTGTGTATTCCATCTGGCAAGGCCTATATGTATAGTCATCATTTATGTTGCTGAAAAAGGTATTTGCAATGAAGGATATTTGGTCTTGCAAAAACGCATCGTGTGATCTCTGGTATTGTTTCTGTCACTAAGGCCGTATTTTCCAACTACTGATCCTTCTTTTTTTCCAATTTTCCCATTCCAATCACCAGTAATTATCAGTGCATCCTGATTGCATGCTCAATTTCACACTGCAGAAGTTGGTAAAAGTTTTCAATTTTTTCATCTTCGACTTCAGCAGTTGGTGAGTAATTTGAGTAATATTCATATTAACTGGTCTTCCTTGTAGGCATATGAGTATTGTCGTATCACTGACAGTGTTGTCCTTCAGTGTAGATCTTGAAATGTTCTTTTTGACAATGAATGCAATGCCATTCCTCTTCAATTCGTCATTCCTGGCATCGTAGACCATATGATTGTCTGATTCAAAATGGCCAATACCAGTCCATTTCAGCACACTAATGCCTACGTTATTGATGTTTATGCATTTCACTTCATTTTTGGTGACTTCTAATTTTCCTTGAATCATACTTCCTGCTTTCCATATTCCTATTATTAATAGATGTTTGCAGCTGTTTCGTCTCATTTTAAGTCATGCCACATCAGCAAATGAAAGTCCCTAAAGCTTGACTCCATTCACTTCATTAAGGTTGACTTTACTTCCGGAGGCATCTCTTTCCCAGTCATCTTTTGAATGCCTTCCAACCTGAGAGGCTCATCTTCTGGCACTATATCAGACAATGTTCCACTACTATTCATAAGGTTTTCATTATATAGACATTGCATATGAATCAAATAAGAGGATACTCAGTATCAAGGGAGTAAATTGGAATTTGGGAGAGACTTGACCGTGCTTATGGTCTGAAGGAAAGGTGATCAGGGAAAGGTAGAGTATAAAAAGCAGAAAGGACTGAATGGTATCTAGAGGATATCAGGTAGGACACCTAATCCTGAGACTGAAGGGAAAGATGTAGTTGTAATAAGTTAGCAGGAGAAAGGCATACAATAAAATTGAAGGACTTTTTTCTCTTGTCCCCTTGTTTCCCCCTCCCCCATAATAAGAATAAGGAGATAGGCATTTGAGAGTTGGCTAGAGTGCAGTGAAGAATGTTTGCAACGCTTGATGAGGGGAAAGAGAGGGAATTGCCCAAGTAAAATAACTGAATTTGTCAAGTGGTATTGAAGTTACAAACTGAGAATCAGACTGTGAATTAACAGCATCACTGAGTCACATAGTTCTGCAATTTTTTTTTTTTCCTTAAAAGAGCTTACCATCACTGCTGTAGAATGAATGTGGGCAAGTGACACAGCGTTAGGCTTTTGCTAGGGATTTTCCACCTAAGAGCTTTTTTCTTTTCTTTTTTTTAAATTGTGATTTAGACATAGGTTTGCAGAACAAATCAGTTTCTCATTAAACGGTGAATACACATATTGTTTTGTGACATTGGTTGCCAATCTCATGACATGTCAACACTCACCCCTTCTCCACCTTGGGTTCCCCAATTCCATTCGTCCAGCTTTTCTGTCCCTCTTGCCTTCTTGTCCTTGCCCCTGGGCTGGTATGCCCATTTAGTCTTGTATATGTGGTTGAGCCATGTTTATTATCGTTTGTTTTATAGACCTATCTAATCTTTGGCTAAAGAGTGAACCTCAGGAGTGACTTTAATGCTGAATTAAAAGGGTGTCCGGGGGCCATACTCTCGGGGTTTCTCCAGTCTCTGTCAGACGAGTAAGTCTGGTCTCTTTTTGTGAGTTAGAATTTTGTTCGATATTTTTCTCCAGCTCTGTCCAGGACCCTCTATAGTGATCTCTGTCAGGGCAGACTAAGAGCTCTTTTCTGATCTCTAAAGCCATATGCTAACAGCTTCTTGTGTATATCTATTTGTATTTCCCACAAATTCAATGTATCTTCTCCCATTTCAGGAATTGCCAGGAACATAGGAGTGACTATTCTTTAACTACTTCCTCTTGCGAATTCCTTAAATCCAATCAGCCACCAAGTCCTGTGGATTCCATTGGCTGGACATTTATTAGATCTGACACCATTCTCTCCTTTCCAACTGCCATTACTTTGGTCAAACTTTCATAAATTTTTACTTGAATTATGACAACACTTTCTAGACTAGTCTTCCTGGCCTCTTGCTCCCAATAAACCATTCTCTAAACTGCCAAAATAATATGTAAAATATAATCACATCATGCCATTCCCTTGTTTAAAATCCTTTGATAGCTTTCTATGGATTTAGTGTAAGTTCCTTAGTGTAGTCTAGGGAATTCTTCATGATCTGGCCCTTGCTTACCTCTTTTGCCTTCTTTCTCAATGCTTTTATCTAGATCTCTAAACTGCAATCATATTCAGCTACTTTCTATTCCCTCCATATGAGATAGATTTTCTTCTGTGTATTAATACATATGGCACCCCTTCCTAGAATAATCTTCTTTAATTTTTTTTTACTTTGTTCTCTAATTTGTGCTTCAAGTTCCAGTTAATGTGCCATCTTCTCCAAGAATCTCTCTTTGCATTAACTTTCACAGTATGAATCATTTTAAAACATGTTTCCCTCTGTTCATCTTTATCCATTCTTATCATAATGAATTGTGTGTACTTATCTGTCTTTACCACAAGATTGCAAAGTCTCTGATATCAGAGACTGTGTGTATTAGTTTCCTAGTGCTGCACAAGTTACCACAGACTTGGTGGCATAAAACAAGATAAATTTATTTGCTCAGAGTTCTGGAGGTGAGAAATCTGAAATCAATGCATCAGTAAGGTTGGTCCCTACTGGAGGCCACGAGGGACAGTCTGACCCATGCCGCTCTCCTAGTTTCTGGTGGTTGCCAGCAACCATTGACATTCCTTGGCTTGTGGCCACATAATTCCAATTTCCGTCTTCATCTTCACATCTCCTTCCCTCTGTGTGTCTCTGTGTCTCAAATATCCTTCTTTTCTCTTATAAGGACACCAGTCATTGGCTTTTGGATCACGCTTGGCAAGAGCATCAAAGAGTTCTCACACAAGGTAAACAGCAAAATGGCTTAGAAATCACTATGAGTTCTGAGTAGACTCTTGATCTCTGTCTATTTACCCATTCTGGGAAGATTTAACTCTCCAGGTTGACAGTAAGATTTCTCTGACCCCTAAGCAGAACAACAAGAGAATAAATATTCTCCTTTTCCTTGCCCTGGGCCCTTAGTTTCTGTGGTGTCCCTTCATGTAGCATTACGGAGAAGATGGGAAGAAAACGGAAATGTAGATCTATATGATTTTTATTTAACAATATCTCTGACCAGACTCCTTAGGAGAATCAATAAGTCCTTACGTTCTTTTACAAATGTAAAATGCACACTCAAGTTGACACTTTATACACAAATCATATTCCTCCCTGTTCTGATCTCATTCTTGTCTGTGGCACAAATCTCTCAATTTTTTCCACAGCTTTTGCCAAAAATGGAGCTAACCACTGGTGTTCATTATTATGTACTGCTTCATTTGCATGTAGGTTGTTCTCATCAAATTCCATTAACCATAAGTGAGAATTTTAAAATTTAAAATATAAGTGAGAATGACTGCAAGCAGTTTTAGTAGTGAAGTTTTTTACACCCTGACTCAGGGGTTGGCCATGTAACTTGCTTTGGGACGTTAGCAAATGGAAAGACAGCAGAAGCTTAAAAAATGCATAAGTACTTCTGCTTGCACTCAACAATTGGGCTTGCTTGCTCTTACACCTCTGTCTTTTCATAAGAACATGTGAAGAAGATCCAAGGCTACTATAGATTAGCTATTAGTCAGCTGACTCCCAAATACCTAAGAAAGCTCAACCAAAATCAGTAGAGCTACCTACACAACTCGCAGCTAATTGTCAGCATGTGGAGGGCCTGGCTGCAACAAGAAAAACCTCCCAGGTTTTTTTTTTTTTTTTTAAATGATAATAATTTGGTTATTGTTTTAAGCTACTGAGTCATGTGCTATATTGCATTATTATGACTTATTGAATTAAACAAGAAGTTACACTTTGAAAAAGAAATGCTCTTCAATTATAAATTTTCTACAGAATTTAGTATTTCATAGATATTGTTTGACTCAAAGATGGGTAAATGGACTGTGGTCAGGTTTCAGGGTAAGATAGATGTATATGAATGAAACCACTGTAATAGAACCTCATCTCTGTCTAACTCATTGCAAACCACAGACTACAATCCATTGCCAGGTACTGAGCTCTTCAGGAGCATAGACTGATTATTTTTCTTTGCATCTCTAGCACCTAAGACAGTCCTCACCATATTGGAATATTGTAGGCACTCGGCCAGTAAGCAAATGTCTAAAAAGACAAATGAATTTTGATGAGTCATTTTAAAAATCGAATACAATATTTATTGAATGAATGAACATATGAGGACTGAACTTCACTAAACAGGGAAGCTCCTTGTTTATTACAGTTGCTCCCGTGATACAATTAAGGCATGGAAAAGTGATCCAGTAGTTCTAAGTCTGTAAAGGAAGAAATACACAGGAATGAAGGAGGGTGAGCAAGACTGACCAATGCAGCAGTTTTGCAATGCAAGAATCACAGTGGAAGAAAGAGTTATAGGAAGGAGAAACATTCTATTTTGCTAAAACATCAGCTTGTTCAGAACTTCCCAGCATATGATTTACATGTCAAAAAGCCTTTTAAAGAGAGTTGGATATGCAAGCAATGTTTTCAAAGTGAGTATGCCCAGGAATTCTGATTTCCTGTAAATGGGGCAACATTACCTCAAAAGGAGATGTATGTAGTTGTGCTTCTCAGTAGAAATTAATTTTGCTTTTAGCATCATTAAAAAATAAATTTAAAATTAGGCTTTCCTTTCCCACATTCCAGTTAAAAGCAGATTTTAATGTCTTGAGACCAAGTTGATGCTGATACATTACTATGCGAATAGCTCTGTGTCGTAGCAGTGATGTTTTGTGCTTGGATGATAATAACTGTCAAAACGCAAGGGCTTAGTGAACAGGACCCATGGAGAATGGCAGGATGACATTCTATGCAAGACATTCTGCTAATAGGTCTGAGAGCAATTACTGTATGGTTTATGATCACAACACTTAACCCTCTCACACTCAGGTTGTGGGAAGCCTACCCAGCAAATTTCTTGAGGAAATGTTCAGTACTCCGTAACGCTTTATCACTAACGTCCATTTAAAGGATGTGTTATGAAGTCTGCCAAATATGTCTATGCATTAGAAACATCAACTTCGTCTATAACATGACTGCTGTACAGAAAATGAGCAAACGCAGAAAAGACTGGGACCTCTGTATTCACCAGCTCTCGAGCCAGCCTATTCTGATTACTTGCAATTCTAACTTTAAGGTCAGTTGATCAGTTACTCTTTTCTTGTTTTCATGTGCTGCTTCTTCACATCAGCATTTAGGTCCTTCTCTCTCTCTCTTTTTAAACTTTAGTGTTGTTATAGCATTGCACTACTTCCTATTTTCTTTAAAGAAAGAGTAATTCTGTGAGTCCCATTTACAGAGGATACCACAAAGCCTTAGTTATTATTTCACTTACCCATTGACTTAGCTTCCTAGGGCTGCTGTAACAAAATACCACAAAATTGGTGGTTGTAAAGAATAAAAGTTCATTTTCTCACAGTTCTGGAAGCTAGAAGTTCAAACGAGGGTCTTGGCAATGTCGCTTTCTTCTGGGGGCTTTGAGGGAGGAACTGCTTCCTACCTCTCTCTTAGTTGCTGGTGGCTGCTGACAATCCTTGGCATTCCTTTTCTGCTTATATATGCATCTGCTTCCTTTGTCATATGACATTTGTCTTCCCTCTATGCGTTGCTCTTTCTGTGTCTGTTCCCCTTTTTATAAGACACTACTCAGGAGAGATTAGGACTAAGACCTACCCTATCTGGTATGACTTAACTGATAAAATCAATAGGTAAAAAATAAAAAAGGAAAGATCCTATTTTCCCAAATAAGGTCACATTCACAGGTACAAGGGTTAGGATTTCAATGTATCTTTCTGAGGGACACAATTCAATCCATAACACTCAAAATTCTTTCTAAAATATTCTAAATCTGCTACCATTTTTCTGTGTCAACCATAAGGGATATTGACTTCTTAACCCCATAAATTTTCCACACACCAACTTATCTTCTGTCACTCTTTAACCCTTCATCTTTTCCCAAGAAAGAAAAGCAAATTATCTTCAGATTAAGCCATAACAAGGAGTGCAGAGGTCATAAGAAAATGTGATTATTAAAAGGCAGCTTCATAATTTAGAGGTTTGGAGAAAGGAAGTGATAATATGGTACAGGTACACGTGACATTCAGCTACTATGTGATTTGGAAATAGTCTCTAAGTCCATAGAATTCAGATATAATAGGTTTCTAATTCAAATCAGCATGCCTGCCGGTGATTGACAATCTCAATTAAAACTAACATAAAACATCTTCTAATTTGATCATTATGAATAATGTAGGCATTTTTATAAATGAACTTTGAGATCCTCCTAACAAATATACTTTCTGGACTAATAAAACTATAGATTTCTTTTCTCTACTAGTCATTAAAATAAATTTAGCTTTCTTTTGTACAATATATAAACTGTGACAATTTTTTAAATAAAATTACTACTTCCCAAAATAATAACTTTTATTTTTAATACCTACCATAGAAAATTATTTGAAGTATCTGCTTAGTTGTGAGAACTTCAACCAAAGCTTCCAGGTACAGTTGTACAGTTTGTAAATTTACTGGGTACTATACAGGGTCGCTGAGAGTAGGAATCGACTCGACGGCAATGGGTTTGGTTTGGTTTTTATTTACATTTGGAGTTATTACAGAAACATATATTTATTATGATAATTTTCCTGTATTTAACAGTAAACTTTTATGAGGGATGAGCATCTTTTTCTAATTTACGCAAAGGCACAGTTAGTCAAGCAATAAGAATGACTTTTTCTTATATTTGCCCTTCAATCCACAAATTTGAGGTCCCTTGCACAAGTCCGTACTGTATCATTTTGCCTCCCTGGCCAGAGATGTTTGGATCAGTTGTGGACACCTGACTGTGCTGGGCCAGTCAGAATCACTCTCCTTATCTTATCCTCTGTGAAACTGGAACTGAGAACATGAAAAGTCAAGAGTTACAGAAAGGCCATCTTCTACCTTGCCATGAAGAAGCTAATCTGCAGGGTGATAAGAATAATATAGACATATAGAGAGGAGAGGAGTAAGAACAAGAAGGTGAAGAGGGTATAACATCTAAGAAATGGCTGGCTTGGTTTTCAATGGCTTTCCATTTCCCGGTTCCAGTCACTTCTGGAGCCTGTCTTCTATGCCGATGGATTTCAAGATATACACAGAGATTGTTATAATGAGCTCCCTACCCCTATTCAAAATATTAAGTTAGACTGAGAGGAGAATAAACAAAACAAAACAAATATATATATATAAAGTATATAGGAGAATATAGCCCTTTAAATAAGAAACTATGATATTTTATGAAGAATGGTATGATGGGAAAGGGTAAGATGTGAAAGATCATAGGAAACCCCTGACCCATATTTGAGGAATGTAGGAGTTCTCTGGAGGAAATGACATCTATAGAGAGACATGAGAGAGTGATAGCATTAGCCAGATGGATAACTAGGGAAGAATTCCAGAAAGATGGAACAGCATCATGAAGGCCATCAATAAAAAAGGGCAAGGGAAGTTGGGCAGAATGGGAGTAGTTCAGGCTGGTGAAAAACGAGCCTGGAAAATTAAAGAAAGTTCAGATTTACAAAGGTTTCATAAATGGTCATAGAGAGTTTGGACTTGATTCTAAGACCAATGGAGAGCACAAGAGAAGGCTGCTAAATAGACAGTGGCCAATCATTCAGGGCTTTTTAGGCCTTGTTGTGTTCATTACTTTCATTTTCATCCAAATAGCACGTCTAAAGCACGGGAATAACTAGCTTCTTAGGGATAAGTGGGTAAATAAAGATGACTACATAAATCTAAGCAAGAAGTGATGAGAAGAAATGGGAACGGAGAGAGGGAGATGATAGCACAGGTTACCCAATATGCAAGGTACGCACAGGCTTACTTGTGCTTACTTACTAACCTGTAGTGCACAATTTCACCTGTTTATCAAAGAGATGGTGGAACCATGTGAAATTGTGAGCTGCAGATTAGTAAGCAAACACAATTAAGCATGTTGTGTACCTTCCTTACTCTAAGCTTGTGCATATTTTGCTTACTGGTTAATCCACCCCTAGTTACAAGAGATGTTTTATTAGGTAGCAGATAAATTGGATGTGGAGGGGAGAATCTTGGAGGATACCTGGCAGTTTGAAATGAATCACCTCATCATGCAAAACCTGTGTGTGTGTTTGAGTAGCATGTTTTTCTCCCTTTTCTTCACTGACATCTTGTGATAAAAATGGAAAAAAAAAAAAAAGTAGAGCTGTGTGATACAGGACTTGAAGATACCTAAAATAGCTACAAAATGTACTCTATTTGAGAGCAACTGGATAGTCACACGAAAGTGTCCAATGGGCGAGGTAACCTCTGCCTTGATATGGGCAGATGTTGACATCATAAAACATCTGTTTGTTTTTAAAAACAAGAGTATGTCAGTATGAATCCTTTCATTGTTAAATAAATACTTATCAAGTACCTAGTATACACAAGGCACTGGTCTAGGCATTGGAGATACATTGGCAAACAAGATATGCAAAGAGCCTCCTCTTATTGAGCTTATAGTCTACTAGGACAACCACTAAAAAAAAATTATTAAAAAAAAACTTATAATTTTGAGAAATTATAGCAGAGGGTTCTAATTAGCCTGGGTGTGTCTGAGAAGCTTCCTAGACAAAGAAGTATGTGAATTGCATTCTGAGGGATGAATTAGAATGTAGTTGTCAAATGGCAGTCAAGCAGGAGGGAGTATGTCATTCCAAGGCAAGAGTATGTGCTTGAGATGAGAAACTTCACGGAATATTGAAGCAACTCAGAGAAGATCATGGTGGGCAGAAAGGAACAGACTGGCAGGGACAACGAATGTGAAGCCCAGTTATGTTACTTTATTTTTATCTGAAAAGCATTAAAAAATAATGAAAGATTTGAATCAAGAGTATGACATAATAGATTTGCTATTTAAAAAAAAAACATATATAATTCTAGCTTCATTCAGGATAATGGATTGGATGGAGGTGAGAGTAGATGCAAGGGGTAAGTTTGGAGACCACTGTGGAAATACAAGGGACATGGTGGTGGTGGCAGTGCCACCAGAGATGACGGAGTACATGGATTTAAGAAAAATTTGGACAGTAACATTCGTGACATGTGTTTGTGATTAATGGTATATGGTGGGGTGAGTAGATGAAGGTGTCAAGAATGGGTTTAGGGTTTTGGGCTTCGGCACCTGGGTGGTTAACAAAAAACAAAAGTTAACAAAAAACACTTTGTTTAGTAAAACCCCTATTTAGTAAGCACAGGGTGAGGCATGCAGGGAGGGGGCTGGAGGTGAGGGCAGATCTACAGCACAGCTGGGAAATGGAGAGGAAAGTGGTAGCAGCCCAAGGTCAGAAGACTTGGAGATCGGGTTTCTTTGGTAACTTCCCTGCTGCTCTTCTAGAAGTGGAGCCCCAGAGCCCCTCAGAGGGGGGCAGTCCAGAGGCCTGATGGGAAGGGGTATCCCTGCCAAGCCCAGGAGGTCCTTTCCTAGCAGCAGCAGCGGCAGCTCCTCTTGGGGACAGGCCATCTTGTCAGGAAGAGCTGGTACAGAAAGCAGCCTTCCACAATGGCCCCCCAGCTGGTTTGTGGGTGCCACCCAGAGGTGATCCAGAAACTCCAAAGCACCAACAGCAAGAAAGAAACACCAGCAGCAGACACCAGGAGAGTCATCTCCTTGCTTCTTACCCAGTGGATTAAAAAAAATGCCCTGAAGAAATAAAAAAAGCAAAAACAAAGGATAAAACCCACCCCAAAGCTGCCAAGTATCAACACCTGTAGGCTGGCTCCAGCTCTGGGGGGAGAGGGGGAAGAAGGCTCCCTGGTCAAGGAACTGTCACTCCCCCACCCCCATCACACATAATTCTTGGTGGGGTACTGAGAGGGCCCTGGAGAGGTGCCCTGTGGGGCAGATGCTGAGTAGCGGGCCACTTAATGGCTGGAGCCCTGAGACTCCCCAGAAGGGCATATACAGCACAGAAGCCACCTGCCCAGCAACCCCATACTTAGAGAACCCCATATTTTTGGGGGGGAAAAGCATCACTTTTTGTGGCAAATCATACTAAGAGTTAGGTGGGTCCTGCAATTGTGTTTAGTGCCATTGATCATCCCTGTATAACAGGAAACTACTTTTTTTTTTTTTTTTTTTACTAGCTGCAGATATGGTAGCAAGATCTAGCCCTTAGGAGGAAGGAACTGATAAGAGCCAGGCAGTGCTTCAAGGCTCAGGTTGGGGGCAGGCTCTAAAGAAGAAAATTCTCAGTGGAGACACCAGCCACCACACAGGAGGAGGTGCGCTATGATAGGGAGAATCTGGTGCCCTGGGATCACCCTACTTCCAGATGCCAAGCTTCTGATAGTAAGATTAAATCCCAGCCTCAGTTTGGCTGAGACATTAATATACTCCATACCTTAGGCAAGACTGGCTCTGAATCTAAACCATCAGAAAACATGGGTGATTTTATCTGGAGGGTATTCTTTGCTGCCTTCCCTGAGCCAATTCTCTTGGCTTTGAAATGAGTACAAGTCCTGTTTTTCTACTGTAATTATTGGCTGTGAAGCAGAATTAAGCAATCCATATATTTACATATGTATGCATGCATGAATCTTTATTGAACAGATATTTACGAAGTGCATACTACATGAACTTAATCTAATGTGATTGTTGTTGTTCTTGTTAGGTGCCATCAAGTTGGTTCCAATTTATAGAGACCCTATGAACAATAGAATGAAACACTGCCCACTCCTGCGCCATCCTCACAATGATTGTTATGCTTGAGCACATTGTTGTAGCCGCTGTGTCAGTTCATCTCGTTGAGGGTCTTCCTCTTTTTCACTGACCCTCTGCCTTACCAAGCATGATGTCCTTCTCCAGGGACTGATCCCTCCTAATAACATGTCAGAAGTATGCGGGACAAAGTCTCACCATCCTTGCTTCTAAGGACCATTCTAGCTGTAATTCTTCCAAGATAGATATCTTTATTCTTTTGGCAGTCCATGGTATATTCAATATACTTCACCAACACCATAATTCAAAGGTGTCAGTTCTTCTTCGGTCTTCCTTATGTCTAGTTTTCACATACATATGAGGCAATTGAAAACACCATGACTTAGGTCAGGCACATGTTAGTCTTCAAGGTGACATCTTTGCTTCTTAACACTTTAAAGAGGTCTTTTGCAACAGATTTGCCCAATGCAATGTGTCTCTTGATTTCATGACTGCAGCTTCCATGGGTGTTGCTTGTGGATGCTAGTAAAATGAAATCCTTGACAACTTTAGTCTTTTCTCCAGTTATCATGATGTTGCTTACTGGTCCAGTGGTGAGGATTTTCTTTTTCTTTATGCTGAGGTATAATCCATTACTGAGGGCTGTAGTCATACTATATGAACTTAGTGTTCCCTCGATCAATCCAATGTGGTAGGTAACATTATTATTGCCGTTTTATAGGTGAGGAAACTGAGGTACAGAGAAGCCTAATTTTCCCAACAATCCCTAAGTAGTAAGTTTGTCTCTTTGAATGTTGGTTTATTCTCACTGTGCCCATTGTAATATATTTGACTTTTTAAAAAATTTTAGATATTTAAGTGAAACAGCATTGATAAGCTCTGCTATGAAAGACAGATGTAAGAAGACCTGCTGTTATTTCCTGTTGACCCAAATGAGCTCCCAGAACTGGGCTCCAGATAGATTTCATTATCAATCCCATATTCTTACAAGGCCTTCTTTGGTAACAAAAAGTCACATGTCCTTTTAGAAGCCTTTTAGAAAAAACCTAAGAATAATCTGTAGTAAGTACAGTCAGTGCCAGACTGCCTACGCTAGTGACTGGTTATGTCTGCTTAGACAGAGAACACAGACAGCCCTGGCAGGGGAACAGAAGAGCAAGCTGTCCTCTTAGAGCCCACTGATGAATCCAAGTTTCCACTACCTGCTGTCTCTGCCTTCCAGGAGGAGACAGAGGCCTCCTGCAAATCTTCTGGCAGCTGGTCAAGTCAAATATCAGAATAATGTAGAAAACACCCTTGTATTCTCTGTGCTTTGTAGCTCAATCAAACCTGCAAAGCATTTGCATTTCACACCGAGATGTGCATCTTGAGAAAATGGTACATGCTTCTGGGAACCATCGTGAAGTTGTAAGAAGGGCTGGGAAGAAAACCCCTCTTCACCCCTCTTTGTGACCACCACCATTTGTCAGTTTGTGGTGCTGTGGTGGCTTATGTGTTGCTGTGATGCTGGGAGTTATGCCACCCAGTATTTCAAATACCACCAGGGTCACTCATGGTGGACAGGCTTCAGCAGAGCTCCCAGACTAAGACAAACTAGTAGGAAGGAACTGGCATTCTACCATATTTTGTGCAAATAATGTGCATGTTATACATTTTTTTGTCAACTCTGCCCCCCCCCACAGGGTATTTTCATAAGTGCACTGTGCTAATTCTTTACAACAATAAGTAAAACGAAATTAGCATTGCATGCTCATGAAAATACCTCTTGGGGAGACCACAGTTGGAAAAAAAACTATATATATATAAAAAAAACATGTGCATTCTTTGCATAAAATATATTACTTCCAAAAGGAAAAGAAAATTAGCCGGTATAAACCTCATTGATAGAAGCAGAACATTGTCTGATACAGTGCTGGAAAATGAGCCCCTCGGGTTGGAAGGCACTCAAATTACAACTGGGAAAGAGTTGTCTCCCCAAAGTAGATTTGACCTTAATCATGTAGATAGATTAAAGCTTTTGGGACCTCCTTTTGCTGATGTGGCATGCTTCAAAATAAGAAGAAACAGCTGAAAATATCCATTAGTAGTCAGAATGTGAAATGTATGAAGTATGAATCAAGGAAAATTGGAAGTCATCAAAGGTGAAATGGAACATTTAAGATCAATATCCTAGGCATTGTGAGCTGAAATGGACTGGTATTGGCCATTTTGAATCAGAAAATCACATGGTCCACTTTGCTGAGAATGAGAAATAGAAGAAGAATGGTGTTGTAGGCTGGTTTCTCTAGAGAAGCAAAGCCAGTGAAGTATATATATATATATATATATATATATATATATATATATATATATATGCATATATATACATGTGGAAACCCTGGAGGCATAGTGGTTAAGTGCTACGGCTGCTACCCAAGAGTTCAGCAGTTGGAATCTGCCAGGCACTCCTTGGAAACTCTATGAGGCAGTTCTACTCTGTTCTATAGGGTTGCTATGAGTCAGAATCGACTCAACGGTGGTGGGTATACACACACACACACACTCACATATATATATATGTATAGAGAGAGAAGGAATGAGCTCACACATTTGTGCAGGCTGATAAGACCCAAATCTAGGGTTTAGGTGTTAGGTTGGAGGCTTCTCCTGACTCACTTGGTTGCAGGACTGACACATTCCAAATTGCAGGACAGGAGGAAGACTGCTGGCCCACAGGATTTCAGGAGTTGGTGAATTGCAAGATCTGCAAGTCAGGAAGCAGGTTGCTGGCTCATATCCCAAGAACCAAAGGTCAGGAGATGACAAGTCGGATGCAGGACCCAGAGTACATGAACTTTACCAGAACATCTGCAAATATTGAATGCAAGTCACACCCTCAAGGAAACTCCCTTTTCAACTATTTGGCTGCTCACATCAGATCACAAAATCAGAGATAATCACATCAGATCACAAAATAGAGAATGATTACATCATTATATAGCTGCTAAACTACGTCATTAAGTTACTGCAAAACCACTGAGAATCATGGCCAAGTCAAGATGACACACAACCTCAACCCCATCACAAATGGTGTCACATTCATCATCAAAATAGCATTTCAAGAGTTATCCTCAAGTAGAACACTGTCAGTAATAGGATAATATCAATACACCTACAAGGAAGATCAGTTAATAGGACTATTATTTAAATTTACACACCAACCACTAAATCCAAAGATAAAGAAATTGAAGATTTTAACCAACTTCTGCAGTCTAAAATTTATCAAACATGCAATCAAGAATGCAATGATAATTACTGGTAAAAGGAATATGAAAATTGGAAACAAAGAAGGGTCAGTAGTTGGATAATATGGCCTTGGGGATAGAAATGAAGTCAGAGATAGCATGGCAGAATTTTGCAAGACCAATGACTTATTCATCAAAAACACCTTTTTTTCAACAATGTAAGCAATGACTATACACATGGACCTCACCGAATGAAATACACAGGGATCAAATCAACTACATTTGTGGAAAGTCGGTGAGGCTCAATATTATCAGTCAAAACAAGGCCACTGACCAACTATGGAACAAACCATCAAATTGCTCATATGCAAGTTCAAGTTGAAGCTGAAGAAAATTAAAACAAGACCACGAGAGCCAAAGTACTACCTTGAGTATATCCCTTCTGAATTTAGAGACCATCTCGAGAATACATTTGAAACATTGAACATTAATGACTGAAGACCAGACGAGCTGTGGATGACATTAAGGACATTATACATGAAGAAAGCAAAAGATCATTAAAAACACAGGGAAGAAATAACCAAGATGGATGTCAGAGGAGATTCTGAAACTTGCTATTGAAGGTAGAGTAGCTATAGAAAACAGAAGGAATGATGAACTAAAAGAGCCAAACAGACTTAAAAAGGGCAGCTTGAGAAGACAAAGTCTTATAATAAATTTGCAAAGACCTGGAGTTAGAAAACCAAAAGGGAAGAACACACTCAGCATTTCTCAAGCTGAAAGAACTGAAGAAAAAATTCAAGCCTCGAATTGCAATAGTGAAGGATTCTATGGACAAAATATTGAATGACACAGGGAGAATCAAAAGAAGTTGGAAGGAATACAGAGTCATTGCACCAAAAAGAATCAGCTGATATTCAACCATTTCAGAAGGTAGCATGATCAAGAACCAAAGGCAATGAAGGAAGAAGTCCAAGCTGCACTAAAGGAATTGGTGAAAAACAAGGCTCCAGGAGCTGGATGCAAAGCTAGAAGCATTCATTCATCTATGCCAAGAAATTTGGAAGACAGCTATCTGGCCAACTGACTGGAAGAGATCCATATTCTCGCCTATTATCTTCAACTAAATTTTACTTGCATGTGATATTAATGATATAATTTCTAACTGAAATGCAGGAATTACATCATTAATATCACATGCAAGTAAAATTTTACTGAATTTGAAAACAGTTGCAGCAGTACATCCACAGAGAATTGTCAGAAATTCAAGCTGCATTCAGTAGGAGACAAGGAATGAAGAATATCATCGCTGATGTCAGCTGGATCCTGGCTGAAAGCAGAGAATACCAGAAAGATGCTTACCTGTGTTTTATTGGTGGTGCTGCAAAAGAACCCTTTAAAGTGTTAAAAAGCAAAGATGTCACTTTGAAGACTAATGTGTCCCTGACCCAAGCCTTGGTGTTTTCAATCGCTTCATATACATGCGAAAACTGACTGTGAATAAGGAAGACAGAAGAAGAATTGATACCTTTGAATTTTGGTGTCAGTGAAGAATATCGAATACTCCATGGACTGCCAAAAGAATGAACAAATCTGTCTTGGAAAAAGTACAGTCAGAATGCTCCTTAGAAGCAAGAATGGCCTGACTTCGTCTCACATGCTTTGGACATGTTATTAGGAGGGATCAGTCACTGGAGAGGGACATCATATTTGGTAAAAAGAGTGTCAACAAAAAAGAGGAAGACCCTCAACGAGATGGATTGACACAGTGGCTACAACAATGGACTCAAGCATAACAATGATTGTGAAGATGGTGCAGGACTGTGCAGTGTTTTGTTCTGTTGTACATAGGGTTGCTATGCATTGAAACTGACTCTACAGTGCCTAACAACAACATATGCCCAGTTGGTGGCAACTTTCTTAAAGTACTTGGTCCTTTTATCTGACTTAATTTTGAATAACTTCTGTAATGATACCCAAAATTATTGTGCTAGCATAGATGCTTTACTTAAGTTTAACACCAACATCAAAATCACTTTCAGTGAAAGACAACACACAATATATGAGAGGTCAGCGCAGCTGAACTAAACCAAAAGCAGAAAAGTTTCCTGAATACAACCAAATGCTTTGAAGGCCAGGGTAGCAGGGATGGGGGTCTGGGGACCATGGCTTCAGGGGACATCTAGGTCAACTGGCGTAACAAAATATATTAAGAAAATGTTCTGTGTCCCTCTTTGGTGAGTGGCGTCTGGGGTCTTAAACGCCAGCAAGCAGCCATCTAAGATACATTAGTTGGTCTCAAACCACCTGGAGCAAAGGAGCAAGAAGAACACCAAAAACACAAGGTCAATGTGAACCCAAGAGACAGAAAGGGCTACCTACACCAGAGACAACATCAGCCTGAGGCCAGAAGAACTAGATGGTGCCTAGCTACAACCAATGACTACCCTGACAGGGAATACAACGGAGAATCCTTGATGGAGCAGGAGGACAGTGGGGTGGAGACCTCAAATTCTCATAGAAAGACCAGATGTAATGGCCTGACTGAGACTAGAGGGACTCTGGATGTCATGGTCCCGGACCTGCTGTTAGCCCAAGACTGAAACCATTCCTGAAGCCAATGCTTCAGACAGAGATTGGACTGGATTATAAATCAGAAAATGATACTGATGAGGAGGGACCTACTTGGCTGAAGTAGACACATGATACTACGTGGGCAGCTTCTGTCTGGAGGCAAGATGAGAAGGCAGAGGGGGACAGGAGCTGGTTGAATGGACATGGGGAATACAGGGTAGAAAGGAGGAATGTGCTGTCTCATTATAGGGAAAGCAGCTAAGAGTACATAGCAAGGTGTGTACAAGTTTTTGCATGAGAGACTGACTTGATTTGTAAACTTCCACCTAAAGCACAATTAAAAACAAATCACTTTCAGTGAAAGTTACACGGGACAAGTTAAGCTAACACCACCCTCCGTAAGTGTACAGTATAAGAAAACACATATATTAATACAAAGAACTAAAATTTGATAACACACAGATGTGATCCTCTCCACCTGCTGCTCAAAACACTCTAATGTCTCTCTACCATTTTATAAAATTAACCCAAAACCAAATCCACTGCTGTCAAGTCGATTCCAACTCATAGCGACCCTATAGGATAGAGTAGAGCTGCCTCCATAGGGTTTCCAAGGAGCGCCTGGTGGATTCGAACTGTGAAACCCTGGTAGCGTACCTGTTAGAGCTATGGCTGCTAACCAAAATGTTGGCAGTTCGAAATCCACTAGGTGCTTTTCAGAAACCGTATGGGATAGTTCTACTCTATCCTATAGCGTCGCTATGAGTTGGAATTAACTCGATGGCAATGGGTTACAGAATTAAATCCAGAATTATTAGTCTAATAGCTAGGCCCTGTACCTTTTGTTCCCAAACTCCTTTTTTGTCTTTTATAATCTTATGTTGAACAGCAGAATTATTGGAATTTTATTATAAAAGCAACTTTATTTTTATCCGTCACCATAACTTTAAGCCTGTTCATAGTAAGTAGTCCTTCCCTACCCATAGATGTAAAATTAGACAACCTCATTATTTTTCTCTCCCTCGTATGATTTTTATTTCTTGCACTTCTTTCAAGTTATAAATGTGGTCTTAACTCAGCGACTAAATTTACCAGTTTAGTATGCTGGTCAAAATCCTAAAGTTAATTTTAACTTAGATTTCTCTCCTTTCCCTAAGCTGGGTCCTGTGATAAACTATCGCTTGCAGTCGAAAAGAGCTTCTAAATTTTTTTTTTATCATTCACTTCCTCCTTCACTAGTCAAATGCTGTTTATGACCATGCCAGAATTGAAGATGGAGGAAGAAAATGAGGCAAGAAGGAAGGAAAGTGCTCACTTGACCAGTACTAAAATAAGGTGGCTTCCCTACTCTCTGGGCATGGCCTATGTTTACATCTGATCCTTCCTCTACTTAAGCCTTTAATACAAATCCTTCATGTAAGCAGTACCTCTCCTTCAGATGGCTACCGCTGATTTCCTTTAGCTTTTGCTCCTAGTGAACTCCCCACAGCCTCTCACAGCTGGGGTCCACTTGTTTTGGAAGGCTGACTTTTTAAAACAACCAACCTGTCTTAGAGTCCATGTTCTTTCAAGGACTTTATAAGCCTCTCAATAGCTGGAAGAGGAGAGTAAAGTTTCTCCCTGGATGTGCCCTTTACTTCATAGACCATCATGGCTTTCTTGCACCTGAGTCCAGTACTAGCCCATCATGTTCCCAACTGCAGAGTACACAAATTAAGCCCTCTGAGTGGTCCCACCAAAACCCTTAGCACTAAATTTGAAGTAAGGATGTAACCTGGGATTTCCCAGAGAAGCTCTCCCCAGAGAAATTCTCGTCTCTAACCCTCTCCATCTCCATTTTTTCAACCCTTTTAGGATTTGACATGCTGAGAAGTTCAAGGGAGTCATATAACTGGTTTTCAGCCAGATCCTTTGAAATTTTTGCATATGATCCAGCACACCTATTGTGTCTTGGCCTCAATCAAAACTTCCAATTTGACAACCATTTCACCGGTTTCTCATTTCTTGTGTCTTATAATTAATTTACATCATTCTTGTAGTTGCCCAAACTTTTCAATATCTGTCCTTTCTTTTTTAAATGCTCTCCTATTCAACCTTTCTGCACAACTCTAAACCATAATCTTTCAATGATTCACACACTTGCTTCTTTTTAGAAAAGACTTCTCTGAGCTTCTGGTCAGAATTAATATTTCCTTTATATTCTTGAGACACATTTTACCTTTATCAAAGCCCTTAATGCAGCCTAGCTTGCATTGCAGTTCTCAACTATCATATTTCATGGAATCTAGAATAAATTGTTTTTCACACTCCAACATCTCTGAAATTAGTTCGCGTCTTACAGTCAGTGCAATGGCATCTTATAATTACTTGGCAGGGATTTTTTGGTTTGTTCTCTTTTTTGTGGTACATGAAACAATGGTGTCTCTCACTACTGATGATATCTTAGTAGTTTTTGAGCCCCTTGAGATTAGAGACTTTGCTTCATTCCTCACTATATATTCCACAGCATAAACTAAGAGCTCAAAATTTGGATGACGAGTAAAATGAAATCACGGTGTATATAGTGCTGGGATGCTATCCTTTTCTTCCATGTCCAAAATATTCCCAATTACAATTTCATTCAAATTAAAACAGCTTTGATAGGCATTCATTACTTAAAAAGTAACATTTATTATTCTATGTGCCGTGACTGGAGCCTTAATATCATCAGGAAGAAGTTTAATCTGACTTCATTTCACTCCATTAAAAACCTTGTAACAAGTTCATAAATTAGATCTCTAGAGTCGTAAAAGTATATGTCAGAGTCCCAATCTACACAATTTTGACTATGTTCGGTTATTTAGTGTAGTTCTAGGCTTGGGAATCTTCACCATTTATACAGATTAATGTTCTTCATGATTTTAATGAAGGCACACAAACATATAATTTGTATAATTTTGGTCTGTCCTATTGTCAATGACACCCTTAACCCAGGGACACATGGCAGCAATTAGAGTTCATTTCTTTACTTCAATGAATAGCTCATCACAGACTTGCCTTGCTTACATAGAATTGTAATTAAAGATCATAAATAAAGCCACCCAGACTTATTGTTTTAGGAAAAAAGGAGTCCTAAGGGGACAAAGGATCCCTGGTGGCATAGTGGTTAAGTACCAAAAGGATAGCAGTTCGAATCCACCAGGTGCTCCTTGGAAACTCTATGGGGCAGTTCTACTCTGTCCTATGGAGTCGCTATGAGTCAGAATTGACTCAATAGCAACGGGTTTGTTTCTTTGTTTAAGGGAACAAAATAAACAACAACAAAAAGTATTACTATGGCATGATCTTGATGCTTAAATGCCCTCCTATGTACAAAATTTAAGTACGACCTTACCAAATCTCAAATATTCCCTTTCTTGGGTGCCAGAATGAAAATTTTTAGAATAGAAAAACTTATATCATGCATATGCCCCATTGCCGTCAAGTTGATTCTGACTCATAGCGACCCTGTAGGACAGTGTAGAACTGCCCATAGTGTTTCCAAGGAGTGGCTGGTGGATTTGAACTGCTGACCATTTGGTTAGCAGCTGAGTTCTTAACCACTACACCACCATGGCATATGCTGACTGTAAGTATTTTCATATGCCGTTAAATCTGTAGCTTTCTATCTACTCATTCAGTCACTCATTAAATTTGTTCTTCAGCATTTTTTTTAGTTTCCCAAGAAATCAAAAGGAATTGTTGGAATAGTAAGAGGTTACAATGCAATTCATCAAAAGATTGGTTTCAAAAACAAAATTTTCTACCTGAGAAATTTATATTCTCCCATATATAAGTTGTTGTGAATAAATGTCCTTAAAAAAAATTAGCCATGAATAATAATATTTATCTTTCATAGAGTGCTCACTCTGCTAATCATTATTCACAATAACCCTGAAAATAGGTGATGTTATTCTCATTATAGATAAAGAAACAGAAATTCAGAGAGAACTAACACATGGTAAAGCCAAGATTCAAATGAGTCCCTCTGCTTCTAAAGAGCACATTCTCTCCCTACTCTATCCCACCACAGACTTGAAACTTTGCTAAAACTCTAATATTACACCTAAGATTACTCTTAAGGTAACTAAAATTTTCAGATACTAAAAGCACCATGTTTAGATTACATGACTTTTTATTTGGTCTACCACTATATATATGAAATAACGTTCTTCTGATCAGAGTTCTTCAACAATGTAATGGAAATAATTCTCAAGCAGGAACTGTACCACTGGCAGAGCTACTGAGTTACTCTGCTTTGGATAAAAATTTAGACAACTTAGATCTTTAAGGTCTTTTCCAATTTTGACTATTCTATGACAGCACTTTATAAAATAGTGGTGATGAGGTAGAAAGAGTAAATGTATGAGTCAGAGGCCTTGGAGTCAGAAGTCTTGAGTTTGAGTCTTGACTTTTACTATAAGCCTGTCTGAGGGGTAATTCACCTCTCTTGGCTTTGGTTTATTCAACTAAAAAAGAAAATGGGAATAAAATGACCCATTTCACAGAGTCACTGCCAAAATTAATCAGGAAATTAAAAATAAAGGCAATTTATAATGGCAATTTACTACAATATATGTCTTATGCTGAAGTATATGTCTTATCCTGAAGTATATGTCTTATCCTGAAGTATATAAAAAAAAAAAAGGCATAAATAAACTAAACAAACCCATCACTGTGGAGTCAATTCGGACCTATAGCAGCCCAATAGGACAGAGTAGAACTGTTTCATAGGGATTCCAAGCACAGCTAGTGGGTTTGAACTGCTGACCTTTTGGTTAGCAGCTATATCACTTAACCACTGTGCTACCAGGGCTCCATATAAGGTGTAGTGGATACGGTAGTGCATCCTGGGTATTCTTTACATTGATTTTTATCAGGCATTTCGTCTGCCCTCCAGGGAAATAGTCTGCTTTGGTTATACAATCCTGAGGCCTTCATATTCAACTATTTTTTTCTTCTTTAATCCTTATATCAAATAGAAAAGTCAGGTTTTTTGTGCTATGTTCCTGATTTCTTCAAGAATTCAATATGGGTGTCTTGTGTCAGACTAAAGCAAACTCCTCTTTTCAGTGTGTTGGTTCTTTCAGAAGCCTCCCTGGCCCTGCAACTACTGCTAACTTACAGATATAAGTATCTGACTGCTCCCTATGCTATTTTGACTTGTCCTTTCTCTCTCACATGCTTACTTTTGAAACAATTGCCTACTCAACGTCAAAATATACTTTAACGTAATGGTTGTTTCAAAGAAGACAAAGGAATTGTCATAATTGCCCTATGCTTTGAAATGGATACATTCTATTCACGTTACCAATAATTATAAAAATTCTTATTATTTTCTGCTAAACTTTGTGTTTAGTGACTGTGAAAGATTGCTTTCTAGTCTTATGCTTACTCCATTTCCAATGGTGTAATGATGATTATGGAAAATTAAAAAAAAAAAAAAATCCTGGGCCTCATTTGCATATTTGCCTAACTCTTGAAAGCATTTTAGTATTTACAAAAAATTTTATCTGAATGAGAGACTCAAATACACTAAATAATACAACTCCATACCTGAGATGTTTAATCCCTGGCACAGCAGGACACTGTCAGGGCAAGTAAGCAGTACCAAGACTGAGGTAAAATTGAAAAAATAACAAAAAACCAGTTGCCATCAAGCCATTCTGACTCATGACAGAGTAAAACTGCTCCATAGTATTTTCAACAGCAAATTTTTCAAAAGTAGATTGCAAGGTTTTTCTTCTGAAGTGCTTCTGGCTAGACTCTAAACCTCCAGCCTTTTGGTGGTATGGACAAAATTGGGGCCAGAACATAAACCCATGTCTTGGAAGGCAAAACTTAGCTCATGAAGTAAAACAGGAGCTGGGGAGTGGCCAGAAGCAAATACTGTAAATTGAAAGAACAGAATTCTATTAGCCAATGAAGAATAGCGTAAGCAGGAGTCAGTGAATACACAATGGTAAGCATAAAAGCTGGGAGGGGAACATATTGAGTCAAAAAAATTTATCAAGACCTAGTGTTAAGTCCTAGCTCCTGGTTCTGATGTTTGATACCAGATGAACCTTCTTATATTCACTTCTCCAAGACTTCCAGGAACCCCCAAAACAACTTCTGCAGTAAAATAAAAGCTCAGTAGAGAAGCAAAAATTATTCTTAGGTGTAAAAATCTATCCCTCCCAAACTATGTCATATCAGTTCTATCTTGGCCAAGGGTAGACTGTGCTCCTTCGGGAACTACATTCAATAGTGGAAGGAATAAGATAATTCCTCTGACCCAGTTTATGCCCTGAAACCATGCATCTAAGGTTGTATAAAGGAGCAAATCACCAAATGTCAACTCTGTATTTCTTTTTTTTTAAAATACTTTATTGTGTTTTAGATGAAAGCTTATAAAGCAAATTAAGTTCCCATTTAACAATTTTTATACAAATTGTTGCATGACATTGGATACATCTTTCACAGTGTGTCAACATTCTCATTATTTTCATTCCTGCTTGTTCTTTTTCCATTAATCTAGCTTCCCTGCCACTCCTTAGCTTCTCCTCTTTGTTTTGAGGTAAATGTTGACTGTTTGGCCTCATTTTGTTGATTGTTTAAGGTAGCACAGCATTCACGGGTGACATTTTTCATTTTATAAGCCAACTATTATTTGGATGAAAGGCGACCACAAAGTTCAAAGAGTATGATAGGATGATAGTCTCAGGGGTTCCTCTAGTCTCTATTGGTCCAGTACGTCTGGCCTTTTTTAGAAATTTGAGTTTTGTTCTATATTTTTCTCACTTTTTATCCAGGACCTTCTGTTGTGTCCCTGATCAGAACAGTCCATAGTGGTACCTGGGAACCATCTAGTTGTTTTGATATTGGGATAGATGAGGCTGTGGTTCATGTGGACAATTAGTCCTGTAGACTAGTTTCTCCTTTAAGTCTTTGTTTTCCCTCATTGCCTGTTATTCTAGATGAGTAGAGACCAATAGCTGCATTTCAGATGGCCTCTTGCAAGCTTTTAAGGCCCCAAATGCTACTCACCAAACTAGGACATGGAACATTATCTTTATAGACTATGTTATGCCAATTGACTGGGCTGTCCCATGAAACTATGGTCTTAACCCTTTTAGCCCAGTAAATTAATCCCATGAGATGTTTGGATATGCCTAGGAAGTCTCTGTAACTGTGCTCCCTAGGGGCTCCGTTATATATATATAAATATATATGCAACACAAACAACATGTATATACAAATGCCTACAGACACATCAATACATGCATGCACAAGTATTCACACAGGCCTTCCTATACACATATATTTAATGGCCTCTTGCTTTCTTCATGTATGACATCCTTGATGTCATTCCACAACTTGTCTGTTCTTCAGTCATTAGTGTTCAATGAATCAAATATATTCTTGAGATGGTCTCTAAATTCAGGTGGGATATACTTCAGGCCATACTTTGGCTTCCATGGACTTGTTCTAATTTTCTTTAGCTTCAGTTTGAACTTGCATAAGCACAATTGATAGCCTGTTCCACAGTTGTCCCCTGGCCTTTTTCTGACTGATAATATTGTGTTTTCCATTGTCTCTTTCCACAGATGTAGCTGATTTGATTTCTGTATATTCCATCTGGCAAGGTCCATGTGTATAGTCGCTGTTTATGTTGTTGAAAGAGGGTATTTGCACTGGAGAAGTCATTGGTCTTGCAAAATTCTATCGTGCAATCTCCGGCATCATTTCTATTACCAAGGCTATATTTTCCAACTATCAATCCTTCTTTTTTCCAACCTTCTAATTCCAATCACCAGTAATTATCAATGCATTCTGACTGAATGTTCGATCAATTTCAGACTGCAGGTGTTGGTAAAAGTCTTCAATTTCTTCATCTTTGGCCTTAGTGGCTGGTGCATAAATTTAAATAATAGTCCTTATAAACTGGTCTCCTTGCAGTCATATTATCCTCTCACTGATAGAGTTTTACTTCAGGATATACTGTTGAGATATATATATATATATATATATATATATATATATATATATATATAGATGAACAGAACACCTCTCCTCTTCAAGTTGTAATTCTGAGCACAGTAGGCCACTTGATTGTCTGATTCAAAATGGCCAATACCAGTCCATTTCAGGTCACTAATGCCTAGAATATCAATGTTTATGCTTTCCATTTCATTTTTGACAATTTCCAGTCTTCCTAGATTCATACTTCATACATTCCACATTCCAATTATTAATGTATATTTGCAGCTGTTTCTTCTCATTTCAAGTTGTGCCACATCAGCAAATGAAGGTCCCAAAAGCTTGCCTCTACCCACATCTTTAAGATTGACTCTACTTTGAGGAGGCAGCTCTCCCCCAGTCTTCTTTTGAGTGCCTTCCAACATGAGGGGCTCATTGTCCAGCACTATATCAGATAATGTTCTGCTGCTCTTCGTAAGGTTTTCTCTGGCTAAATCTTTTTAGAAGTAGAACACAAGGCCCTTCTTCCTAGTCTGTCTTAGTATGGAAGCTCAGTTGAAACCTGTCCTCCATGGGTGACCCTGCTGGTATTTGAATGCTGGTAGCATAGCTTCCAGCATCACAGCAACACACAAGCCCTCACAGTACAACAAACTGACAGATGTGTGAAGAAAGAAAGAAGTCATTAAAAAAAAAAAAAAACAGGAAAGAAAGAAGAGACCAAAATGAATGTTGGCAGAGACTCTGAAACTTGCTCTTGAATGTAAAGTAGCTAAAGCAAATGGAAGAAATGATGAAGTAAAAGAGCTGAACAGAAGATTTCAAAGGGCAGCTCGAGAAGACAAAGTATTATAATGACATGTGCAAAGACCTGGAGTTAGAAAACCAAAAGGAAGGAACATGATTGGCATTTCTCAACTAAAAGAACTGAAGAAAAAATCAAACCTCAAGTTGCAATATTGAAGGATTCTATGGGGAAATTTTAAACAACATAGGAAGTATCCAAAGAAGATGCAAGGAATACACAGAATCACTATAGCAAAAAGAATTGGTTGATGTACAACCATTTCAGGAGTTTACATATGATCAGGTACCGATGGTACTGAAGGAAGAAGTCCAAGCTGTACTGAAGCCACTGGCAAGAAAAACAGAGCTCCAGAAATTGACTAAATGCCAACTGCGATGTTTCAAGAAATGGTTGCAACAATGGAAGTGCTCACTCATCTATGCCAAGAAATTTGGAACACAGCTACCTGGCCAACCCCCTGGAAGATATCTGTATTTATCCCTATTCCAAAGACAGGTGATCCAACTGAATTCAGAAATTATTGAACAATATTATTAATATCAAGGATAAGAAAATTTTGCTGAAGATCATTCAAAAGTGGCTGCAGCAGTACATCAACAGGGAACTGCCAGAAATTCAAACTGGATTCAGAAAAGGACATGGAACCAGGGATATCATTGCTGATGTCAGATGGATCCTGGCTGAAAGCAGAGAATACCAGGAGGATGTTTACCTGTATTTTATTGACTATGCAAAAGTATTCAACTGTATGGATCATAACAAATTATGGATAACACACCTATGCACCACAGTTAAGGTCAATGAGAAATAAGCAGGAGTCCTGGGGAGAATGTCTCTTCCTAATTTATACCTGGAACATAGAAACTAGAAACCTAGAAAAGAAACAGCCACCTGGTCACCTAAAAAGCATGAGGACAAAAGACAACATGTTAAGATAACATAGTGGAAAGAATTCAGGGTCCTTGTGTGCCAGTCTGAACTACCTACTCATAGACTTCTGACTATGCAAGAAAAATAAAGTCTTTTAATCCACAAATACAAGTTTTTCTGCTATTTATAGCTGAACTTGTTCCTACTTGTTACAACATCCATTAAAAGAACAAAGTTGAGTTATACCAGAGATTCATAGAGCAACACCCATTGTCTTATTTAGTGCTGCTATAACAGAAATACCACAAATGGGTGGCTTTATAGAGTAGAAATTTATCTTCTAACAGGAGGCTGGAAGTCCAAAGTCAGGACACCAGTTCTAGGGTAAGTCTTTCTCTCTCTGTGAGCTCTAGGGGAAGGTCCTTGTCTTGTAGCTTCTATCACTTGGCTCCTCGGTGATCTTCATGTGGCATGACATCTATCTTTCCCCATCTATGCTTGCTCACTTGCTTGATTAATCTCTTTTCTATCTCAAAAGAGATTGACTTAAAACACACTCTACACTGCCCAGAACCTAACAGTGTCTTATTAACATAACAAAGAAACCCATTCCAAAATGGGATTATAACCACAGGTATATAGGTTAGGATTTACAAAATACATTTTGGGGGGACACAGTTCTGTCCATAGAACCCATCTAATGCATAATATCTTTCACTATACTGGATCTCTAAGCATTTACTCCAGATTATGACTTCTATATCCAGTGAGCTGAAAAAATAGAGCCAAGCGCCCTGGCAGGACATACCACTGTTTTAATCAAGCACAGACACATGGTTCTGAGTTTTGGGACAAAATATCTGGACAGTATAGAGACCACTCAGCATGCAGAGCAATTTTAACAGGTGCAGGAAAATTAGCCAAATGGAAATGGGCTGAGACTGAAGGTAATTCTCTGTGTTTTGTCCAAAAATGTGTCTGGGAATTATTAACTACTGTAAATGCTCATGGCTCTGGTTTCAAATCTTGCCCAAGAGGAGAAATAAGTCTTGTCACAACAAAATATGCAACTGCCTTTTGGGCAGATACTGTGCATGTTTTCCAGGAGGAATTGTTTTCTGGGTCAGGTCACATTTACATTGTATGGACACAGACGTAACAGCCTTATTTAAATAGCAATGTATGATGTGATAAGTACTAATACTTCTGACAAGTGTTGAGATTGAGGATCTATTTTTTAAAGCCTGCGGGTAACATCTCTTTGTTTTTATGGTATATATATATACATATATATATATATATGTATACAATTTTACAGTCAAATAGCAAAAGTGATAGCTCTGAGCCGGGATTGGATATTTTGGAGGTAGGAGAATCATGAGAAGTGACATAGGTAGAAGTAACCCAAACCAATTTATCCCGTCCTATATTATTATTATTTTTTTTATTATTGTACAAAACTAACAACTTCCTGTGATTTTCAGGCAGCGATGGTAAAATGCTGCTTAGCTCAAAAAAGAAGCTGCATTTGATGCTTTTATGTGCTCTGTAAATGGGAAAGTGGACCGTCAGAATACACACACACACACACACACACACACACACTGGTAATCATCCATCTACAATCTCCCACTCACTTTATATGCTGAGCTCAGCATTCCCTTCAGCTTTGAACACTTCTTTATGAGTCCCCAGCTTGGAAACCACACTCAGCCAGCAATTAGATGGGAGAGAACCAACCCTGAATGATGTAAGAAACTTTATTCCCAGGGATCATAATTTCTGGATTTAAAATGTTGTTCTGAGGAGGAAATTTAAACTGTATTCTTGCCAACTACAAAAAAATGAGCCTGACTACACTTGATTGATGTGAAGCAAAACACATCTGACTGGTGTGTTTAATACAATCAATGGTCATATGGAAAAGCAATTTGTAGAGAAACACTCATTTTGAACAAGAAATGCGATTTAGCTTCCTATTCTCTTACTGAAGGATTTTATCCGAGATGAAGGTAGAGTGAACCACAGAAAAGTCTATGAGGTTTTATCTTCTAACCTGAGGTGGATGGCCTACTTCATCTTCCATTCATTCATTTATTCAAAGCAGATATTAACCAATTACTATGTGACAGGCTAAATACAGGAATTCAAACACATAAATGACAAAATTCTTCAAAGAGCTTATGGCCAATTTGGTAGCAGAGACAAATCTGTAAAGAAACAATTATGATGATAAACACACTCATACAACAAACACATAATCAGGGTTGTGGCATTGCACAACTCTAGAAGGAAATAGAGAAACAAGAGTGCTAAGAAAATCTTTACAGAAATATTTGGGCAGAATCTTAGATATCCAGTGGGAGCGTTTCAATTTAAAACTGAGGATCTGAAGGAAATACTAAGTAAATGGCATCGTACAGAATATAAAAATGGGCAAAGGCTGTGGTAAGATCAAGCCTATAAAGATAGAATGAGGCCTGGTCATTAAAGTTCTTGCTTTGAATATAAGGATTTGTATTTTAGCCAGGGCGATAATGACCCATTAAGCAATTTTATGCATGTGAGCAGCATGTTCAGGTATACATTTTAGGAACATAACTTTAACAAGTGTGGTTAGATTGGAGGAGAGTGAGAATAGTGACACACAGAAAATACAGAGCATGATATAAAAATTCACTGTAAATATGGGAAGAAACTGGACTAAAATGGTGATCTAGTTGACAGAATAGACTGTACTGAGATCCTTGGATATGGAAATTGGTAAACAAGAAAAAGTTATGCTTTTCTTAGACTTCTACTTTAGAGAATTAAATGGATGACACAGCATTCAACAAAATAGGAAATATAATCACTAATTGTGTGTGGATTCCAACTCATGGTAGCTGCTTTTGTGTCAGAGTAAAACTGTGCTCCATAGGGTTTTCAACGGTTGTTGTTGTTTTGTTTTTTTTTTTTCTAAATGTAAATTGCCAAGCCTTTCTTTCAAGGCACCTCTGGGTGGACTCCAACCTCCAACCTTTTGGTTAGCAGCCAAGTATGCTAACCATCTGTACCATCCAGGGACTCCCTAGGAAATATTAAGAAGGGAAAAATATATATATGGAGAAGAATAGAGAAGATAGTTCAGTTATAGTCATGTAGGACACACTGGTGGAATTTTCTGGTAGGCATTTGGAAATACAGACATTATATTCAAAACGAAGGTAAATGGAAAGTCACTGGGAGTAAGAGTAGAATTTAAAGTGAAGGAATTGGATACAATCTCCCATGGAACGCATTACTTGAAAACAGAAGAGAACTAAGGATGGATCTTTAGAAAACATTTCCAGTTAAGGGTCAGGGAGGAGATGTGTGCTCATTTTAATTCCAGTCATTACATCCAATTTAACATGTGTCTCTTTCTGGCATTTGTTATTTGTTTGATTATTCTAGTCTGAATGGGAGTCAATTGACTGGTGTAATAGAAAAAAGTATAAATTTGAATACCACTTCAATAAGTGGTTCTAAGTATTTTCAAATGACTCTCATAAATCAATATGAACATATATTAAAGTATTATGCATATTGTTTTGTATTTGCATCAAGCTCTGAAACTTTTGAATGAAAAGATAGAAGTAGCATCTACATAGTAACTTCATGAAAATAGCTTTGGAAAATCTCCCCAAGCTGTTCAAGACTGTAATACAGTATTAACAGCTCTTTAAAGTAATCAGACCTTAGACTACAAATTAGAGAAAGAAAATATGGCAATTCTAAGGAATTATAAAGGATATATATAAGCCTGTCTATGAAAAGGAAACCCTGGTGCTGTAGTGGTTAAGAGCTAAGGCTGCTAACCAAAAGATCGGCAGTTTGAATTCACAAGGTGCTCCTTGGAAACCCTATGGGGCAGTTCTACTCTATTCTATAGGGTTGCTACAAGTCGGAATCGACTGGATGGCAGTGGGGGTGTGTGTGTGTATGTGTATCTGTGGAAATATCATATCTTTATGGGCTTTAAGGAGTTAATGGTCTTTCATATTTTTAATTTTCAAAGAAATTCTTAAAATGGATGAAATTTTCAGAAACTTAAGCCTTCCTATCCAAACGATAATAAGAACAACAGTAAGAAAGACAGTGTCTCATCTGTTAATTGAAATGGAAAATTTAACAGACATGTCTATTCCATCTAATGACACCAATAAGTTTCACTTTATATAAATTAACCTATTGATCTAGCAGGACTATGTAGCTTTGTCATTGTCGGGGTACAATAGCTGAGTACAAGTAACTACTGTCACAGTTTTCACTTTTTACTCTTATAGAAGACATAAGAGAACCTTGAGATTAACATGTCTTCTGGCAAGAAATTTTCAAAGCCTTAGCACTTGGCAGTCTTTTCTAAATATTTTTCTGCCCAAGAAAATAATTTATAAATTCCTTTTTGTGTGTGTAGCTTTATGTATCACATTACTTCTTTTGAGGCTCAGAACAACCCACAGTATATATAGACAAAGCCAATGTATTAATCTCAATTTTAGAGATGAGGAATGTAAGACAAAATAATAATAAAAAAGATAATATTAGTTACAACTAATATCTTTTGTAAACTCATTCTGTGGCAGCCACTGTGGTGTGAACATTTCATCATTAACTATCTAATCTTCACAGTCAACAATGCAGTTAATACTATTTTTAGTTTTCAGATAGAGAAACTGAGTTTTGGAGAGGTTTAGGGACTTGCACAAGGTCACGTAGCTAGTGGATAATAGAAATGGGTTTCAACCAAGTCTACCTGATGCTAAATCCCAAGTATAGCAATTATGTATCACTCTGGGGCACATAGCTACTAAATGGGAGAGCCAGGACTTGAATCTTGGTTCCCGACTCCTAATTGTTTGATCCTGAATCCTAATCTCTAGTGGGTGCCCTAAATACTGATACAGTTGGCATATATGAATTAGAAAGTTCACAGTCACTCCTTTACTCCTTCAATTAGGTAGAAAAACAATTGCCAACTTTGAATTTTAAGTTTTCATGCAATTATATGATTAGCTATGCTGACATCTACAGTAATCGAATTTATTTAACACTGATGTGTGTCACACATAACTCTGTGTGATTGAAGAACAGTTGACAAACTTTCCCTTAAATACTAAACCTAGAAAAATCATGAACATTATGGTATTGTCTATTGAGTGTTTTTCCTATGTGCCAGGCACTGAGCTATATGATTTATAAACATTACCTTATTTAATCTTAAAACATTCCTGGGTGTGATATTTGAAATTTATTGTTTATATTTTTAAATCTCAAGAGGCATCAGGTTTTCAAGGGAAACAACATTCAGGAAATGAAATAGGGCTTCTAGAGTCAATAAAATGTTTAAGAATTTTCCAGAAGCAATATATGGGGTTCTGCAGCACAGCCTGGTGAGAACAAATTGGCCACATGATGAAAACGTGCTGTTGTCATTCCTGGACCGAGAAGGTGACTAGACCTGTGACATGCTCAGCCGAACAACTCAGCCGGGTCTTTCCTGGGCAAGGTGCATTTTACCTCTGTGCTGGCTGTGCTCTTGAACCAGAACTCTATTTTCAGTCCAATGCACCCCTGAAACATTGTGCTTCCAGGGCAGTCAGCTACAAGGTTTGAAGAGTCTCGCATTTTGAAAAGAACTGCAAAACAACACCGTTATGGAGAACAAAGAGAAAGTGTTAGAACTCAGGACAAAATGTAGTGAGAATAAATAGGGTGACTGCCTATTTTTATTTAATAGGCAACTGTATGACATGAAAGAATCAGTTTTCTTACCTAGTGGTTATATATGAAGAGGGGTAACAGATTCTAAATTAAAATAATACTCTTCTTTTGCTGAGTGTGCATGAGCATAATATTCTGTGGATTATTTTCTCCCAAACAGTTAAATTAACTCACTGGGAATGCAGCATCCTAAATGATTCCTTCCGTAAGAACTAACATGTAATCAGTTCTTTTTCAAGCAGATTAAATTTCCTCTGCCTCTACAAATTTTATATCTGTGCCCAAGTTTGATTGTATCCATTCCAAATCATTGAACAGAGCACAGAACCTACATGATCCATCTCCAGTGCTAGGTACACTCCAGCAACAGCCATTTTCTTCTCATCCTAGGGCTACAGCATCGCACAGCTCCAAGGAGTGCCATCCATATGCACCATGTCCAAAAACATTGCTGTTAACTGCTATGGAGTCAGCCCCCAACTCATGGTGACCACATGCTCAAGGGAACAAAATACTGCCTGGTCCCGAACCATCTCCCTTATTGGGTTTGGATTAGACTATTGTGATCCGTAAGGTTTATACTGGCTGATTTTCATCAGTAGATTGTCAGGCCTTTCTTCCTAGTCCACCTTAGTCTGGAAGCTCCACTGAAACCTGTTCAGCATCATAGCAACATGTAAGCCTCCACCGATGGATGAATGGTGGCTGTGCATGAGGTGCACTGGCTGGGAATCAAACCTGGGCCTCCCATGTGGAAGGCAAAAACTCCACCACTGAACCACCAATGCCTACCACGATGTAATAGGATCCCCCACGAACTATGCAGCAGGGTCTCTCATCTGCTGATAGGAGAACAGCCTAGCAAAAATGGATCTACGTTGTGGGTTAAACACAGAACCATCACACCCCATCATTGTGGTCCCTCTGTTCCTAATGGCCTCCTCAGGTGTGAAGAGAAATCAGATTTCCTGAATGAACTGATCTCAGCTGACCTCCCCACCACACATCTAGCATTCTCAGACGGTACTGTGTGCTGAGGTGTGCTCTCTGTCTGGAGACTGAATGATCATCAGTCAGGCTTGGTGTACAGGAGATTCCTGTGTGGAGTTGGAGACTGGTGCAGAATCTCAAAGGCAGGGACAACAGCAAATTAAGCCAGATTACAAGCAATCAGTTAGATTTAGAGTTGCCATTTGCAACAAGGTGGAAAATATGCTTAAACTTTGAGAACAGGAACAGGCACAGTAGCCCCTGCTACTGCAGCCCTGACAATCCTGCTTATGTGGCCATTTCTTTGTCACTGCACAGACTAGCCCCTTTAGACACATGGGAAGGGGCCAGGATGCCAGGAAGCATTTCTAGTGCCTCGCTGAAGAACACAGACAAGCGACGGAAAGAAAAACCAAATGTGAAACTCTATAATATTTGCTATTATTGATTTCTGCACACTCCATTAGTTTGAAAGCATTACAAGCTATGTAGCAGGTTTATGAATATTATTTAGGTGGTTATGAAACAGTTTTGGCATTTAATTTTTACCCAGATATGTGTGGGGAAAAAAGATTTTCTGTCTTAAAGAAAATCAAAACCAGGGTCAGAAATTAGAGTAAATTCATTGTCATTTAATACTAAGAAGTGAAGATTGCGATTTTTTTTAACCAAGGTTATCTAACAATGAATCCATGAATGCACCATGGTTAAATCATAGATGAAATCTTGGCGAAGCCCTTAAGACACGAGCATTACCATGTCGTTTGCAAAAGTGCTACCTGATTTTGGGATTCTGTGAGACACTCCAGTGTCTTTGTAATCAAGTCCACTTCTTTTACTTTGTTTGAATGGGATTTGTCATTTGCAGCCAAAAGAATACCAACTAGCAGACTTGGATAAAACCTTCTGCCAATTTGTAATAAAGTTTGGGTTGCATTTTGAAAGGGGTTTGGCACACAGTAAACATTCCATAAATGGCGGCAGTTATTAGCAGGGTAAATTGATTATCCCAGGTTTGCTTGGGGTTATGGACTGAATTGTGTCCCCCCTAAGTATGTGCTGGGGTGTCCTAACCCATACCTATACCTGTGGATGTAACCCCACTTGAGAATGGGGCTTTCTTTGTTGTGTTAATAAGGTGATACCAGTATAGTGTATGTCCTAAACCTAATCACTTCTGAGTGATATAAAGAGCACCATGGACACAGAGACAAGTATGCATAAAGTGGGGAAAATATCAGCACACGTGAGAATCACCAAGGAACTGAGGAACGCTGGGGCTATGGATGCTGAGACATGGATCTCCCCACAGAGCCTACAGAGAGAGGGTCCTCCCCCAGAGCTGGTACCCTCAATTCAGACTTCTAGCCTGTTAAACTGTGAGGAAATAAATTTTCTGTCCTTTAAAGCTGCCCATTTGTGGTATTGTTGTTATAGCATCAAACATGGTTTGTCTTTTTGCGTTTTAGCCTCTGTGAAAGAAAGGCAATTCTTTAATGTTGCGACCACAGGGGAATGATGGATCAGTGAAAAACAGAGTACTGGCGTAGAAACAAAATCAGTGCTGGTGGCTAAAATGTGCCAGATGTTAAAGCTAGGTCAACTAGGGTTAGGGGCCAGGGTTATGGAGCAGAATCAGACTCCAGCTAAGAGTTGACTTCTAAGAAAAATATTCATAAAAGCTCTTTTTTTTTTTTTAATTCATGAGAAAGACAAATGGAAATTTCAAGCTAACTTTCAAAAGAAAAAAAGTTAATTCTTTGTTAAAGGCCAAAGTCATTAGCACTCTAATAATAAATGATCTTTTAATCAACATGTTTGGGGTAACCAAGACTACCCCATAATGTAGTGAGGGCAGCCATGTTGAGAATAACTGAAGAGCATTTATGATTATGATTTTTTTTCTTCTATCCCTTTAAACCATTGAAGGGCTGAACTATCATTATTTTGTAAAGACATGGAGTTAAAAATTAGATATCAGAACACAATAGAACTGAAATGATATTTACCTCTATACAAGTCTGAGTGTATATTAGAGTGAATGGAGTAATATGATTTAAAATGCCACATCTCTATTAAAATGTAGCCCATTTAAATCTTCTCATATGAATTTGTTCCAGTTACAGTCCTTAAAATTATCTTTTTTCTTTGTTTGGGAAATTGTTTCCATCTATAAAACAAATAACACATCCACGACAGGGGAGATAATACTACCTGTAGTAAACCAAAGTAATAGAGGGATGCTATTCTGATCTCTGTCACACATCCTCATTACAGTCGTGTAGACATTTGTGGTTTGTTTTATAGCAAAACCAGCTTTATATGAAATGGTTGAAGAGTGGATGTAATTTTTTTTTTTTAATGAAGGGTTTTGCTTTAAATAAAAACTGTTATATATATTTGGTTGCGTATCATGACTGACATCTCCATTTTCTTAACAATAAAGTATCTTCTCTCATGTTTTAAGAAAAAATAGGCAAAATGTCTGGCTTCTGTAGGATACACCAGCAAGGCCCTAAAGGCAACCCTCTACGGTTTACATCTAGTACAGTTTCTAATCAGTAGAGGGCTCCCTCGTCTGTGCAAGATCCACATTACAAATGCACAGTCCATGCAGCCACTCACACACTGTGCACGTGCACATACACACACATTCTTACACACACAATCTAGATTAATAACGCTGTCGTTTCTCATTGTTTTCAAATCACCTTTAATATCAGCCGATTTTAAAGCTGAGGGAAAGGAGTGCAGAGGCAGCACCCGCTGGCAATATGTTAGAACATTCTCTACCTAAAAATACTGATAGGTGTTTACAAGTTTTCTTCATTTGACTGTGACATTCCTCAGCTCTGATGTGCATTTGGCTGCTTTCCTGAATTCACACATCTCTGTGTTTGCTCATGTTCTTGTGCGTTTTGCAGAAGTGTCACTACCCAAGCTTTGCAAAATAACTGACTACATCTTCTACGCGATACTGCTGAGGCTGTGTTTTTATCATGCCCTCCAAAACTTGAAAGTATACACACACACACGCACATACACACAATGATACAACTTGTGATCCTTGCTTTTGGTAGAAGTCACTGAGCCCAGCTGTATTTTTCTTCCCCCCTCACTGAAAAATAAATGAAGACATCCTAACTGGGTTGAGTTTTATTTAGGATTTTTTTCTCTTTGGCCGATAGGATAGCCGATTCATTGATCCATAATGAAAATGCCAAAACGATGCAAACCCTACTAGGGCAGAAATTTGTAACAGAAAGAGAATTTCTGGCTGTGCGAAAGCAAGAAATAATCTCAGGCTGTACCCTCAGACCAGTTTTCATGATACAGTTAAAGACTGGCTGTACTGCCCAGCAGAGTCAACTGTTTGGACATCTTTGGCTGTTTGTTGTAGTTGCCCAGTAGATGCTTGAAAACATTGGTTTTCATGGACCTCTGGTGGAAACCTCTTGAAGCCAGCTGATCCTAGGTTGTTACATATTTGCTCATTAGCCACATCCAATCATTCATTTGGATGCTCTTAAAATATAGAGAAAGGAAAGAGCTTATGCTCTTTCTTTAAATCTACAACTATCCTACCTGTGGAACTTTTCCTCATTCCAGGTAGGATTGATTGTTGCTCCCTCCTTTATGCCTTTACTAGGTCCTCTAGTTAGTGCTATGGTGATTTCATTTGCTTCTTTACAAATCACATATTTGCATTAGCCACCCTAAAAAAAAAAAAAAATTTTTTTTTAGAGTGGCTCATGGAAATATGTCATTTCTTTTTAGCCTGAAGTTTAAAATGGGGACATGTCAACAGTAATATGTTGCCTCTTGCCTTTCACCCCACTTACTTTTGCCAAAGCTGAACCCCTGAAATGCCTCATTTCATTACCTAAATATTTCTGGTCATTTCCAGAAGGTGTGTCACATATGTTTAAAACAAGCCAGAGAGCTCTCAGATGATAACTCCTGAATACCATCACCACTTCAGTTGAGAATCTCTCACTTATCTAGGAAGCCCAGGTATGTTCACAGGTCTGAGTCTTGCTCTCCAATCTGAAGCTACTACCAGTGAAGCTGATATTATGATCTCCTTCTCTCTGAATCTTGTGCTGCTTTCTCAGTTTTTTTTAAAACTGGAGTATAAGGAAGAAGTGTGACTAATTATAACTATCTACCCCCGCCCCAGCCAGCCACAACAGCTATGTATTATTATCACCACAGAGAAACGAAAGTTCAGAGAGATTAAGCACCATGAAAAAATTTTCCAGCTTGCAAGCAGAATCCCCAGAATTCAAATTGCGGCCTTTCTGACTGTAACTCCTGTGCTTATTTCACAGCTCCTATGGCATTTAAATAGGAGTCCTGGTGGTGCAATGGTAAGTCCTTGGATGCTAACCAAAAGTTGGTGGTTTGAACCCACCAGCTGCTTAGCAGGATAAAAGACCTGGGGCAGTTCTACTCTGTCACATAGGGTCACTTTGAGTCAGAATTGACTCGATGGCACACAACAACATGGTATTAAATAAGTTTACCCTTGTGTAGCAATAGTTCATATCGAGATTAGTACATCTTTGTCCACAATGCATAACGTAAAAATATAATGGTTTTGTAGACCAAGATGTGGCTAGCCTCAGTCCACGATTCTAGACAAAGCCCTACCCTTTCATTTGGCATCCCAAGTCACCCACCCTTTATGACCACTACTGCCTGCAAATGCCTGTATTCTGGTGCATGTTTGCCCACTAAATAAGACTTGTCCAGTCCTTCCTAGGAGTCTGTGCTTATGCTGGGCCTCTCATGTTCACTTTACTCTCAATTCTCAGCCATGTGATTCTCACTTATCCTTTAGGGCCTGGCTTCTAAAGCCTTCCTCCACTTATTTTGGGCTTTCACCATTTTCCTCAGTTACTGGTATAAAACTCTTTTTTCTTTTGAAATTTATATATTCTCTCATGTTATTTGGGAATTTTGCAAGTACCTAGGCCATTTTTCCACGGCCGGATAGTAATTTCTTGAGATCATAAACTGTCTTCACTATATATGTAGATATTAAGTGAATTTATTCATATCAGATATAGGTCACACAATCTCACCAGTTATGTCTGGTTTTCACTGTATTAATTGACAAATGACCCCCCCCAGGGGAGAAATTCTTTAGTCAAGCTCTAAAATGAATGTTTCTGTATATATCCCTGCCACTCCCTTTTTTAAACCATAAAAAGATAAGGGGATTGTTTCTAAAATTTTGAACTTGTTGTGGGATAGGGGAAGAAAAGGAGAAAATGAGTAATAGTTAAACATATTTCTTAACTCAATTTCCAGAGAAAGTTTTACGATAAATTTCGATTCCTGTGACCAAGACAATGCTTTCTCCTTTTTATCATCAAGTTAAAGAATATTACTATTCTTTAATAGTAGTAAAGGTGGTGTCTGCTAATAACGAATATGTACATTTCAATTGACTAAAACCAAACACCAGTAGTTGCACTCAAGTCAATTCCAATTCATGGCAATCCCATGTGTTTCAGTACAGAACTTCATTCCACATGGTTTTCCATGGCTGTGATCTTTCAGAAGTATATTCCCAGAACTTTCTTCCAAGGAGTATCAGGGTGGATTCAAACCGACAACCTTCCTGGTAGTAACTAAGTACTTAACCTTTAGCACCATCCAAGAAGGCCTTTTCCACTGATTAGCCAGGTAACCTTAACACAAAATATATATCTTCAGCCATGGACAAATATCAATTTATGATAGTGGAGTCTTTACTAAAATTATAAATGTCAAAATATTTTGTATAATATTGTATGATAGATTGATAATAATGGCCAAAATAACAGCTAAATCTTGAGCTGCAAATATTTAAATTTTCAGGACAATTTAGTAAATTTCCCTTTGTAGTCATCATCTTCAAAATCTTTCTTTAGGTTAAGGAAGAGTTAAAAATTATACAGAGTGAAAATAATACAGAGAAGAATGAGAACTTCTGATTCTAAGAGGAATGATAAATAATTTCATCTCATGTAACAAACCTGAATGGTTGGCAGTGGCTGTTGAGGAGTTTTCTGAATCTGGTACTGGGATTTCTTGTATCATGATTGAACTTGTAATCTCTGCCATAAATACGGGTGTGTAAGGGAGCGTGCATATGCTGTATACTGTAAATGTTGTCCTATTACTCAGACTGTGCCATTTTTAGTTCTTCTTTGGGATGTAGGATGAGTTCAGGCCATGAATGTGAACCTCATAATGTCATATGGAAACATGAAGTAAAAAAATGGATGAAGACCTCAGTGCTTTTGGAGTGTTCATCACACTGAGATTTGAAAGGTAATAGATTGTAAGCAGTGGTGCGGAGGTAAACCAGATCTTTGGGGGGGGGGGAGGTGGGGATGGGAGAGAAGGTATTTGCTGGTTTTCATTGTGTAAAGCTTCTGCCATGACTGATTTCAAGCTACCAGTATGAGGACATTAAACTCAGAATTAGGAGGAGTCGTTCACAATCCAAACCGGTAGGAGATGAAATACCACTAATTACAGGTGAAAATCTAGGGTGAGAACCCTGAGGAAACCATAGGCCACAGAATAGAGGCTAGGCACAGGGATACAAGGACGGACCAGGAGTCCATGGGTAGATCAGGTCTCTATTGCTGGGAACAGTATCAGCTGTAAATGAGAGTACAGGCTAATATTTTGAAGTTATAACAAGATAAGAACCAGTTTCTATGCCATCCTTAATGAAAGTATATTTTTACCTTACCTACTGACGCGTTGTTCAAAACTTCCAGGGCCATATGTTGAGGTAGCACAGTATATCAGTATAGTGCATGGCTTCTGGAACCAGACTCCAAGAATTTGAATCCCAGGTCAGCCACGTATTACCTCTGTGACCTTGAGAAAGTTATCCTGTGCCTCAGTTTCCTCACCTGTAAAATAGGGATATTAATAATACTTATCTCAGGAGGTTATGACTAATGTTAAATGTATTAGTAACTATCTGCATCTGGTGCATGGGGAGTGCTTTGTAAGCATTTATGCAATATAGGTTCGTAAAATGTTAGATTTGAAACTTTCATCAAAATTTATCATTCTCTCTACGTAATTTACCTCTGTATTTAGGGCTGACCAACAGGATAGCCATGGTAGAAACACTCATTGGGGTAACTGATTAGCTTTCCCTTTATAAGCATGATTTAACATTATTTGCCCTTTCGTATTATCCCAATAATTTGGGATGATAACTAGGAATGTCAATCATAATTTTAATTTTACTATAAAATTGCTTTTTTATAGTTATTTTGATTTTATGGTAAATTTAGTTATAAGTCTAAAATCTAGTTTGGTTTTTTTTATTCCTATAAACTCCATTTTAAATTGTGAGTTGGCACTTTTTTAAAGTTAAATAGATTACTGAAGGGATTTTATGATATGAGAAATTTATGGCTTTTAAATCTAAAATATATTATGAATATAATAAAGGGCATTTTTCTCATTAGAAATCAAAATAACTTTTCCTTTTCCAAACAGAAGCTCATGAAAATGTAAAATTCTGGCAATGGTCGAGTTCGTTATACCATAGTGGTCCTGTTTCCCTCCACACTAAATTTCTCAAGTTCTAAGTCAGTGTAAATTCCACATTTAGTCAAGTTTTTAACTAATATCAGTAAAAATAGAACAGAAAGAGCCTTTCCTGCCAGTTCTATTCAGCAGCATGTTAATCAGCTTGCAGTAATAAGTACGAAACAATGCATGCAATTAGCAGTGGTTAATTTGAAACTACTTCATGTCAGTTTCTTTCAGGGCAATACGCTACTAGAGTAATTATTTATTACCCCGAGGACATGATCAATGATGCCCCTCCATAATAGTGTCTGTGAAAGGAGTAGGCATCTTCATCTGCATAAAAAGAAGGTTCCAGAAACTGATCTTTTTCCCCTGCTAAACAGAAACAAAAAAGCTATTTCTAAACTGTTTCCAACTATTTCATTTGTAATGATAGATAAGCAAATCATCTTACATTTAATATTTTTGTGGTAGCATATGGTGAGGAAAAAAGCATTAATGATTTAAATCCACAAAATCTATCTTTATTGAGAAAGGGAAAAATGACCTGTTTCTAAATATCATTATAGTCATTAAATGTGTATGTGCTCGGCCCTTACACACACACAATAATTCACTAGTCCCTTAGCTGGAGCTTGGGGATAGAATTTATGGGAAGCCCTGAGTGGTAACACATGTCTATACAGATGAGCCACGGATATCCAAAGGCAAGGAAGAGATGCCAGGTTAACCAGGTGGCTGCAATTAGATGGTCTATTTGAATAATTGGGAAGGTTGTATTAGAGGCTACCATCTTGGCATTCTGAGTTTATTGTCTATTGGACAAGAATTTCTGTATGTCTTCATAGCCAATCAATTCATCTCACTGTATAAAATACCCATCATTCTGAAAAGTACCAGGAAAGAAAAAGTCACCTTTGGAAGGAGTCATTCTGGACAATGGAGGGAAAGGGACTGCAGAATGGAGAAGACTAGAAGGGACAATACCAGAAGCTGGGCCAAGCCGCGATGGTTAGAATGGTGCTCAGGCCTGAGACGAGTCCTCCACATTGCACAAGTACAGAGATCTCCATTCACTTCCAGAATAGCACCCCCAGGAGTTGGGCAGTTGACATCCTGCACAAATGCACATGAGGGACTCAACCCAAATTAATGATGTAGAGATTAGGAATCCCTTATATAGAACAGGTACATGATATTTTACTATGATACCTGAGGGAGTAGTCAAGGTCAGAGTTCAGAGTAGGAGATCAAATGGAGGACATGGGCCAAGTTTGGAATTCGAGTGAGGCAGGGGTCTACAAATGATACTTATTTGAGTTGGTCTTATAATTCTAATAGAGTCAAAGATAAAGCTAAACTAATAAAATCACCAGTTTATATACCTTGTATTCAGAAAGTGAATACAGTGTAATGTGTTGAAGAAAGACCACAGCCATTTTTCAAATGTGTAAAATGTTAATAGTATTTACTTTTAAGAGTATTGAAAGTTTTACATGAGAATTGTGTAGGGTGGTGGTCTGTACTATAACTGTCCAGCACCTTTTCTTCCTTCCAGAAACAGCACTCACTTCTTATGGGAACTATGATCCTTCTGCTCCAGAAGTTAGTTTTGCTGGGGATTGTCATACTGTGTATGACTCTGGCCACTTGACTGTATTTATCCACCCAGGTGTAGAAGCTACCTGCCCTGTTAAGCCAGTTTGAGTTCCTTTTTTTTTTTTTGTGGTTTGCATTCAAATAGAAAAAGACAGTAACATCTGGTGTGGTAACCATGAGATGTGAAACTAAGAGCTGTCAACAGCCATGTTCCCCACCGTCTGGAGGAAGTTGGTCTGCAGTAGGAGAGAATAAACCTGGCACACTGAGACAAGAGAGAGTCATGGTAGCATTTAGGTCACTGATTCCATTGTTCCTGAGACCCAGCTGAACGTTCGCACCTTGCTGCAGTTTGCTTAGTCAACTCTTCCTTCAATGCAGTTATACAGTCCAGTTTCTTTCCAATGAATTGCCTTTGTGCTTTCAGCTAGTTTGAACTGGGTCTCTGACAAAAGCAGAATGTAATATACTTGGCTTAGCACCAAACACATACTGTTGTTATTAGGTGCTATCAAGTCAGTCCTGACCCATAGTGACCTCACATACAACAGAACAAAACTCTGCCCTGTCCTGCGCCACCCTCACAATCATTGCTATGCTTGAGCCCATTGTTGCAGCCACTGTGTCAATTCATCTCACTGAGGGGCTTCCTCTTTTTTGATGACCCTCTACCTTACCAAGCATGATGCCCTTCTTCAGGAACTGATCCCTCCTGATAACATGAACAAAGTATGTGAGATGTAGTTTTGCCACCCTTGGTTCTAAGGCACATTCTGGCTGTACTTCTCCCAAGACAAACTTTTTCATTCTTTTGGCAGTCCAAGTTATATTCAATGTTCTTCACCAACACCACAAGTCAAAGGTGTCAATTCTTCAATCTTCCTTATTCATTGCCCAACTTTCGCATGCATACAAGGCGACTGAAAACAGTATGGCTTGGGTCAGGCGCACCTTAGTTTTCAAGGTGATACCTTTGCTTTTCAACAGATTTGTCCGATACAATGTGTCATTTGATTTCTTGACTGCTGCTTCCATGGGTGTCGATGGTGAATCAAAATAAAATGAAAACCTTGACGTCAATCTTTTCACCATTTATCATGATATTGTTTATTGGTCCAAGTGTGAGATTGTTGTTTTCTTTATGTTGAGGTATAATCCACACTAAAGGCTGTGGTCTGTGATTTTCATCCTCAAGTTCTTCAAGTCGTCTTCAATTTCAGCAAACAAAGTTGTGTCATCTGCATATCACAGGTTGTTGATGTGTCTTCCAATAATTCTGATGCCATGTTCTTCTTCATATAGTCCAACTTCTCAGATTATTTGCTCAGCATACAGATTAAATAGGTATGGTGAGAGAATACAACCCTGACACACACTTTTCCTGACTTTAAACCAATCAGTACCCCCTTGTTCTGTCCGAACAACTGCCTCTTGATCTATGTAAAGGTTCCTCATGAGCACAATTAAGTGTTCCGGAATTCCCATTCTTCGCAATGTTATCCATAGTTTGTTATGATCCACACAGTCGAATGCCTTTGCATAGTCAATAAAACACAGGTAAACATCTTTCTGGTATTCTCTGCTTTCAGTCAGGATCCATCTGACATCAGCAACAATAGCCCTTGTTCTATGTCCTCTTCTGAGTCTGGCTTGAATTTCCTGCAGTTTCCTGTTGATGTACTGATACAACTGCTTTTGAAAGATCTTCAGCAAAATTTTGCTTTCATGTGATATACTGATATTGTTCAATAATTTCTGCATTCTTTTGGATCATCTTTCTTTGGAATGGGCACAAATATGCTCTCTTCCAGTCAGTTGGCCAAGTAGCTGTCTTCCAAGTTTCTTGGCATAGACAAGTGAGCACCTCCAGTGCTGCATCCATTTGTTCAAACATCTCGATATCCCATTATTTCCTGGAACCTTGTTTTTTATCAATGCCTTCAGTGCAGCCTGGACTTCTTTCTTCAATATCATTGGTGTCTTGATCATATTCTACCTCCTAAAATGGGTGAACGTCAACCAATTCTTTTTGATACAATGACTCTGTGTATTCCTTCCATTCGAATTGCCAGGTGCTCCTTGGAAACTCTATGGAGGCAGTTCTACTCTGTCCTGCAGGGTCGCTATGAGTTAGAATTGACTCGATGGCACTGGGTTATTCCTTCCATTTGCTTTTGATGCTTCCTGTATCATTCAATATTTTGCCCATAAAATCCTTCAAAATTGCAACTTGAGGCTTGAATTTTTTCTTTAGCTCTTTAATCTTGAGAAATGCCAAATGTGTTCTTCCTTTTGGTTTTTCTAACTGCCTGTCTTTGCACATTTCATTATACTTTGCCTGCCTGAGGTGTCCTTTGAAATCTTCTGTTCAGCTATTTTATTTCATCATTTCTTTCATTTGCATTAGCTACTCAACATTCAAAAGCAAGTTTCAGAGGCTCGTCTGACATTTGTTTTGGTCTTTTCTTTCTTTCCTATCTTTTTAATGCCCTCTTGCTTTCTTCATGGAAACTCTGGTGGTGTTGTGGTTAAGTGCTACGCCTGCTAACCAAAGGGTCGGCAGTTTAAATCCACCAGACGCTCCTTGGAAACTCCATGGGGCAAATCTACTCTGTCCTATAGGGTCGCTATGAGTCGGAATTGACTCGACAGTGCTGGTTTTTTTTTTTTTTTTTTTTTTGGTGCTTTCTTCATGTATGATGTCCTTCCACAACTTATCTGGTCTTCAGTCATTAGTGTCCAATGCATCAAATCTGTTCTTGAAATGGTCTGTAAATTCAGGCGGGATATACCTGAGGTAGAACTTTTGCTCTCATAGACTTGTTTTAATTTTCTGCAGCTTCGACTTGAACTAACATATAAGCAATTGATGGTCTGTTCCCCAGTCAGTCCCTGGCCTTGTTCTGACTGGTGATATTGAGTTTTCCATTGTATCTTTCCACAAATGCAGTCAATTTGATTCCTGTGTTTTCCATCTGGTGAGGTCCACATGTACAGTAGCTGTTAATGCTGAAAAAAAAAATCTGTAATGAAGAAGTTGTTGGTCTAGAAAAATTCTATCATGCAATTTCTGGTGTCATTTCTATCACCACAGTCATATCTTCCAACTACCAACCCTTCTTCATTTCCAGCTTTTGCGTTCCTATTGACAGTAATTATCAATGCATCTTGTAATTATCAATTATCAACTGCAGAAGTTGGTAAGAATCTTCAATTTCTTCATCTTTGGCTTTACCGTTTGGTGAATAAATTTGAATAATAGTTGTATTAACTGGTCTTCCTTGTAGGTGTATGGATATTATCCCATCACTGACAGCATTGTACTTCAGGATATACCTTGAAATGTTCTTTTTGATGATGAAGGCGACATCATTCCTCTTCAGTTTGTCATTCCTGGCATAGCAGACCATATGATTGTCTGATTCAAAATGGCCAATACCAGTCCATTTCAGCTCACTAATGCCTAGGATATCGATCTTTATGTGTTCCATTTCATTTTTGAAGACTTCCAATTTTCCAAGTTTCATACTTCCACGTTCTGATTATTAATTGATGTTTGAAGCTGTTTGTTCTCACTTTGAATCATGCCACATCATCAAGGGAAGTCCTAAAAGTTTGACTCCATCTATGTCATTAAGCTTATCTCTACTTTGAGGAGAAAGATCTTCCCCAGTTGTCTTTTGAGTACCTTCCAACCTGAGGGGCTCATCTTCCAGCGCTATATCAGACAATGTTCTGCTGCTATTCATAAGGTTTTCACTGGCCAATTTTTTCAGAAGTAGATTGCCAGGTCCTTCTTTCTAGTCTTAGTCTGGAAGCTCCATTGAACCATGTCCACCAAGGGTGACCCTACTGGTATTTGAAATACTGGTGACAAAGCTTACAGTATCACAACAACATGCAAGCCTCCAGAGTATGACACACTGACAGATGCGTGGTGGGAGCACATACTAGGTTTAAAAAAGAAAAAAAAAAGGAAAAAGAGGCAGCAGAAAAGTGAACATGACTACTGACATATAGTTAGTTCTTTGTAAATCAGTGTGTAATTCTCTTTTAATTGTTTCAGGTATATTAGTTTTGCCTTTGTGGTTATTGCTGTGTGTCATTAGTTGGTTTTGACTCGTAGCAGCCTTACAGGACAGAGTAGAACCACCTTATAGTGTTTTCTAGGCTGTAATCTTTATGGGAGCAAATTGCCAGGTCTCTTCTCTTGCATAGTGACTTGTAGGTTTGAACCGCCCACCGTACGCTTAGCAGCTGAGAGCTTAACCATTGCATTACTAGACTCCTTCAGTTTTTCCTTACTAGTTTTTGCCTGTTTGAGTTAAGGTAATTTATAATTTGCCTCAGCAAGTTGGAGATATAATCAGTACCTCTAACAATGATGTCTAATACCATTCCAGACTAAAATAGAAACCCAAAAAATATTTACTGGTTAATTGATGAAATAATTTGGTTTTTGACCATTCAATTTAACTCTTTCAGGACCCTGGTTTACAATGTGGTATACTGAATACAATGACTTCTGAATAGTGTGCCAAGGCACACGTTGGGGGCCATTACCACATTTTGCATCAGATTGGGCACACTATTGGTCTCCTTTAGCATGCTACTAATTTGGCAAGGATGATTCCACTTCAAGAAAGTCTGAAGCATTAAGTGGAATTTTAGGGATTTCTTAGTTAATCTACCCACCAATAAGCTTAGTAAAACCTATGATAATGGTCAAATTTCAGACATCTGAGCAGAAAAGTCCAGAAAGTCAAGTTTTGAGATTTTCAGAGTTCTTGTTTAATAAATGAATAAGTACAGTTAACAGCAATAGAGAAATGTTTCCTATTTGATTTTATTAACTGATTGATATGAATTAATGCATTAGGATATTTGATTGTGTCATAAAATGTGTATATGAGCATCATTATTCAATTTAATGTACCTATTACTGGTTGATGTGCCATTATATTAGGCTAAATTAAAAGGATTTTATGGAAAAAAATTACAATTAAAGACTCAAAATTGATTGCATTCATAACTTAAAGGAAGATATTCTGTTCTATTAATATTTTGAACAATTATAATAATATATCAGAAAACAGTGTGGAAAACTAGAAAGGAAGACAAAGTAAAGCAAAGATAAATAGTATAAAAAGTCAAAAATAAAGTCTACTTTCTATCTTAAATTCAGCACTTTCTCTTTAGTTCAAGTTTTTGGAAACTGAGTGTTAGAAAAGTCACATGGTTAACAGCTTGGCTCAGCAAGTAAGTTTTAGGTCACATTGCTATAAACGAGAATGATTTTTCTTCTTTTGTCTTCCAAATTAGAAAATAAATTATTTCCACATAAAGTATTCTAATTTTTTAAAATGACATTTTCATAGAAAATAAGGTGACAAATTTTCTGAACAAACTCGTGTCAGTTCTTTTAAAGCAATATGTACTTTACGAAGGGGGAGCAGGACTGAGAAGTTTCTAGGACACGGGATATTCAGTGGCAAAGCAGGACAGTCCACCAGGGAAACTGAGTTGGTTATCCACCATATATGCACAAATCATTTGGTTTTAGTTGCAAACTAGGTATCCAGAGGCTAATTGGGAAGATGTTGCATTTTGCCCTTGAAGGCTTAGGTGTGCTTATCTCGTCATAAGTAGATCAGGCTGATTATAAATAGATGAAGGCTGGGTTGCTATAGGGAAGTATGGCAAAGATATGTTGGAGTTTTTCTAAGAATTCTAGTTACTCTTACTCTTCTAAGGAACAGGGAAAGCTTTCAGATCATGAAATGCTCTACATTGTCTATTGGGAAAACAACATGGACCGATAGCATCAGCATCACCTTGGAGTTTGTTGGAAGTTCAAAATCAGACATAAATCCAGACCTGCTGAATAAGATACCCAGGTAGTTCATATGCACACTAAAGACTGAGAAGTACTGCTTTAAACTCTTTTACAAGGGTTTTCTAAATGAACTTCAATTTTTCTCTATTGTCAGCTTTCTTCAGCATTCCTTTCTAGTCCACTGTAAAAAGAGTTTAGTCTCATTAGCTAAACTGCAATTTATTTGGAATTTATAATCATTTGACCTGGGCTGGGCTAACAACCACCTTCGGGTTCTCTAAGCGAGAGGGCATAGTTAGCCAATTTAGGGAAAACGACTCTTTTTAAAGTGTGACAACTTAATTTTTCATTAAAAAAAAAAAAATGGATACTGTCTCTAAATTAATGTAAGCCTGTCTAGAAAGACCTTTACTTGGAAACTTTTTCTTAGCAGGTGATTCAGATTAATGAAAGGTAGAAAGCTGTATGGGCTTACTCAATATTACAGTTATCTTCCCTTTGGTCTGATTTGGTCAAGTCTTTTCGAACTGATTATTTAACTTCTTGGCCAATTATTTAACTTAAATTCCCATACTTTCCTCGCAAATTAAACTTCAAAATTGATTATAATGCCTAGAACAAGGCTTTTTTTTTTTTTTTAAGATCTCTTTGTTTTGCCTTTCTCTTCTGCTTGGAAAACTTCTCCCCACAACCTTCAACTCTTGAATCTGTTACCTGACTGGGAAACACCTATTCACTTTTCAAATGTCACTTGAAATGCTATTTTCCATGTGTTCAATCATACAGGTTTAGGTTCTCCTCCATATATGCTCTCCCTATCCTTTGTATATCCCCCTCCGCCATGACCTTAAATTGATTATTATGTTGTATTATAATAGTTTGTGTGTGGTAAATCCTCCAAGTGGACTATTGAATCCTCAGGAAAAATTGCCTTTATAGCCCTAACACCTAACTCCAACTGGAGGCTTAATAAAGATGTCATATGAATGAATGAATGAGTTTTAAATGAAAAAACATCACTAATAATGAATAATTTGGATGTTCTTATGTACATCCAAAGAAGAAAGACTGGATATTGATACTTGTGTCTGCAAACCTGATACAGGACCATCCTTTCAGTACACATAACACATATTAGACATGAGGCTGAAACTGAAGTAAACTGATGTTCCTTGCACTATCTCTTCAAAGCGTCCTTTTTTTTAAAGAATCTTCCCACTTCTGTACCACCATGAAGGTCTTTCTATGGTTTTCTCTGAATTCCACTGCTCATCATATGTGATAAGATGGCCCACACTGGTCTCTCTTTTATAACCATATATGTTGTTAATCTTCTAATGGGTTACTTGGTGAAGAAATTTGTTGATGTAGCAAAAATGTCATTTAAAACTTGACAGAGTTTCAAACTGCAAGAATGAAGATGAGAATTTAATGTCGAAGCAAACTACACTTTCAGAGAAGGTAACTTTAATGCAAATTGTTAAATGTGAATTTAAATCAAGCATTCGCCCCTCTTTTTTTGGAGAAAACTTACATGTAGGTTTTTTGAAGCAACCAAAATATCCCATTCCAGATGAGAAATATAGTGAGTGCTCTCTTTAGTGATATAAATTAAGTCTATGTTAGTAGACTCACACCATTGCAGATTTTGGAGCAGGGATTGTATCTCAAATGCCTTTGAGGTGCATGTTGATGAGGTAAATGAGTGAAGTCGGCCAGATGGGACCTGGACTAGGGGAAGAGTTTGTGCTCCTGTTAAAGAAATAGCTCTAACTCTGCCTCAGCACATTAGGCCATGTAGAAATATGACTTTAAGGTTGCCTTATATTAAAAATTTTCAAAATAAGCTAATGTTCGCCATACTTATACGAAATCATCCACTGTTTAAATGTTGGCAATTAATTTAATTTTTTTGTACCCAGCTGCTAACTGAAAGGTGGGAGGATCAAGTCCACCCAGAGGAGCCTCAGAAGACAGGCCTGGTGATTTACTTTCAAATAATCAGCAATTGAAAATCCTATGGAGCACAGTTCTACTCTGACACGTATGGGGTCACCATGAGTTGGAGTTGACTCAATAGCAATTGGGAACTGGAACTAAATAAAATATGCCTGCCGAGTCGATACGACCCAGTGACCAGCAATTTGTAACCTCTGTTTTACAGAAATGTTTCTCTTTGAAGTCTGATTTTAAACTGCTCTGTCCCTACTAATAATTGCGTGCTCTTGCTGAATGGAGTGTGTCCTGTGAACAGGTAATTCCAATGTGCAGTGCTTAGATGCAGAGGACTGCAGGTAGGTCACACTAGATTCTGGAAAGGAATTAGACGAGGCTACATGCAGTAAGACCTGGAATGAATTGTTGGTGTATCCTTCATAGTGTTTATGAGTCACCCATTAGGTTTAGTTAATCCTGACTTTGAAAAGTGTATTGCTGGATGGTAGTGATTGTTTTTCTGGAAACATCAACATCTATATGGATGTTTCTCCGGCAGAGAAAATTTACTCTAAATGTGGCCACTTATAATAGATAATGAGAATTATTCTATGTTACACTTTCCATCCATCATCCCCGAGAGTTTTTTGAAAGTTACAGCCTGGTCTCTTTTGTGTTATGGGAATTAAAAACTGTTTGTGACATGTCTGGGAAGAATAGCCAACAGTAAAGCATTGTCCTCTCCATGAAGCCTTATCGGCAATTTCAGCAACAGCTATCAGTGTAGAAATGTTGTACCCAACAGTGAAGATTTACAAAGAGATGGCTGCTGCAAAGGCAGCAGCGTAGTAAAATGTAGACAAAGCAAGAAAACCCAACAGAAGGAGCTCCTATGAATAAGACCTGAGGGAATGACACTCTTCACCAATAACAGAGGCACATCAACAATCTAATTTCTGTCTGTTAGTCTTGAACACAAGTAATACCATAATAACTTATGTATAAAAGGAATTGTGTCTTGCATTGTACTTCCAGGCTGGTAAGGCATAAATTATATGGCTTACACTCTACTGTATGAAAATTTAATTGATAGTATAATATTTTAGACTTTATGAAAACTTAATTCACAATTCTTCCATGACTGCAAGCTAGCAGCAACATTTCCTAACATCAGCATTACTGCTGTTAATTTTATAAGAAGGAAGTATGAAGTATGTGGCATCTCACTCTTCCCTCTTTGCTCAGCCCATTGGTGTACCCTTACCACCAATGATAAAACAAACACATTCTTTCATTTCCTGCCTTCCCAGAACTTCTATGCAATATATGGTGATTAACATTGTGTGTCAACTTGGCTGGGCTATGATTCTCAGTGGTTTGGCAGTTACGATGTAGTTCGGCAGTTATGTAATTATGTAATCACCACTACAATGAGATCTGATATAATGTAATCTCCTCCATGATGAGATATGGTATGAGCAGCAAATCAGTTGAAAGGGAGGTTCCTTGAGGGTATGATCTGTATCCAATGTATATGGACTTTCTAGTAAAGCTTGCTGGCTTTTGCTGTGTTCTGGATCCTGCATTCGGCTTGTCATTATCACAACTCTGGTACTTAGGACTTCAGCCAGCAGCCTGCCATCTGACCTGCTGATCTTGAATTCATCAGCCCCTGAAGCTACTGAGTCAAGAGAAGACTCTAGCCTGAAGCCTGACCCACGGACTTGGGACTTTCCAGCCTCTACAATCACATGAGCCATTTCCTTCGTATAAATCTCTCTCGCTCTCTTGCTTTCTCTCCCTCTCTCTTTCTCTCTTTATGTGTATATATATATATACTTCTCTGGTTTTGCTTCTCTGGTGAATCCAGCCTAAGTCATTTGATACCAAGAGTAGTTCTAGAGAAGCAAAATTGTAAGGACAAGTTTTATAAATTGGTTCTCAAGTCTGGCACGTCTTAAAGATGTTGATGACTCTGCTTCCAGTTGTAAAGATGGCACTGCTAATCCGTGGCAGGAGGTAGCAATAGAAATATGCAAAATATCACCACCGATGGATCAAATATTGGTGAGGGGCGAGGCTCTGGGTGATCACATGTTTGATACTTTTCTACAATTTTGGCAGAATGAGAAGTATAAAGAAGCTGGTTGGTTGATCCTGTTTTCCCTGAACAAAGTGGTGAAAGAGATGAGCTCAGGGCTTCAGAGTCAAAGTTCAAGTCCTGCATAAATGACCTCAAAGTTGCAACTTGTGTCCAGAAAGAAAGTCTTACTTCCTATAGAGTTGCTGTTAGGTGCCGTCGAGTCACTTCTGACCCTATGTGTAACAAAAAGAAACACTTCCAGGTCATGTGCCATCATCACAATCATTGCTGTGTTTGAGCCCATTATTGCAGCCACTGTGTCAATCCATCTCATTGAGGACCTTCTTCTTTTTCAGTGACCCCCTACCTTACGAAGCATGAAGTCCTTCTCCAGGGACCAGTCCCTCCTGATAACATAACCAAAATACATGAGCCAAAGCCTCGCCATCCTTGCTTCCAAGGAGCACTTTGGCTGTACTTCTTCCAAGACAGATTTGTTCATTCTTCTGGCAGTCTATGTTGTATTCAGTATTCTTCACCAACATCATAATTCAAATGCATCAATTCTTCGATCTTCCTTTTTCATTGTCCAGTTTCTCATGCATATGGAGCAATTGAAAATATCATGGTTTGGGTCAGTCACACCTTAGTCCTCAAAATGATGTATTTGTTTTTCAACACTTTAAAGAGATCTTCTGCAGCGGACTTGCCTAATGCAATGCATTGTTTGATTTCTTCACTGCTGTTTCGGTGAGTGTTTATTGTGAATCCAAGTAATATGAAAACCTTGACAATTTCAATATTTTCTCCATTTATCATGATGTTGCTTATTGGCCCATTTGTGAGGATTTTGTTTTCTTTATGCTGAAATGTAATCCATACTGAAAGCTGTAGTCTTTGATCATCATCAGTAAGTTCTTCGAGTGGGCTTCACTTTCAGCAAGCAAGGTTGTATCATCTGTATATCACAGATCGTTAACAAGTCTTCCTCCAATCCTGATGCCATGCTCTTCTTCATGTAGTCCAGTTTCTCAGATTATTTGCTCAGTTTACAGGTTGAAAACGTATGGTAAAAGGATACAACCCTGACACGTACTTTCCCTAATTTTAAACCATGCAGCATCCTCTTGTTCTATTCTAACTACTGGCTCTTGGTCTATGTACAAGTTCTGCATGAGCACAGTTAAGTGTTCTAGAATTCTCATTGTTCACAATGTTATCCAAAATTTGTTATGATCCACACAATCAAATGCCTGTGCATAGTTTCAGAGCTGATATTGCCAAAAACCAAACACAAAATCTTATCATAGGAGCTGCTGAATTACAATGCCAATTGAATTCTTAATCTCATATGGTGTCTGAAGTTAAAGTGAGGGCACCGATTGGGAAGAAATGGGATCCTGAAACTTGGGATGGGGACATACGAGCAGATAATCAGGAAGCTAGGGACACTGAGCCCCTAAATTCTGTTGAATTGTTCTGGTGAACAAAAATATTAGCCCCTCCAACCCCATCTAATGAGATTAAGTCAGCTGTGTCTGAAGAACCTTTGTCTGAGGTATTACCTGGGGCAGCATCTGAGTCATTGCCTGGAGCATCACCTGAGGCAGATACCTTAAAAGACATTGCTGAATGTTTTCAAAACACATCCACACCACCCATTTTTGCTTCTAGACCTAAACTAGACTTAAGTCCCAGTGAGCCCCAAAAGATGAAATAAATAGCGTGATCTGGGAGGAGGTATGCTACACTCCAAAAAAACTGCCTTACTTTTCTAATATGTACAAAGAGAAACCTGGGGAATATAAGCAGGAATAGCTATTAAGGGTGTGTGATAATGGTGCAAGGAACATAATGTTGTATGAGTCTGAGTTTATTGATATGGGCCCACTGAGCACAGATTCTTCAAGGTTTCAGCTTGAGAGATTAAGGAAGGATCTAATAGTTTATTTGGTTGGTCACTGAAGCATGGATTACACAGTGACCTACACTAAATCAAGCTGAAGTACCAGACCTGCCTTGGTATACTGTAGAAGAAGGTATCCAAAGACTTAGGGAAATTGGCATGTCAGAGTGGATTTATCAGGTTGGACCCACAGACCCATACATGGAGTGCCCAGAGGACACATCTTTTACCACAACAGTGAAGAACAAATTTCCAAAGGGAGCCCCAGCATCCTTAAAGACTGCTGTGATTGCTATTTTATGTAAGTCAGATTTGACAGTGGGAGCTGCCCTAACTGAATTAAGACATGTAGCTACAGTGGGGCTGATTGGACCCCATGGTGGTAGAGGACAAGTGGTGGTGCTTATTCAAAAAAGCCAAAGGTGGGTGTGGTTACCATAATGGACAGCAGAGTCAAATCATTAATCAGAATAGTCTGACTCATATGGATTTATGGCGTTGGCTACTTAGTCATGGTGTCCCTAGGAGTGAAACAGATGGGACATCTACTAAATATTTATTTGCAGAATTCTAGGTCAACTGAATATCAGTCTAACTTGGATAGCCAGAATGGACAGTCATGGCCCCTCAATCAATTCCCAGAACTGAGTGAGTTTAAAGACCCCCAACCACTTGAATGAAGTGGAGGCTGGGTCCCCTTGAGGAAGGACCTCACTACTTTGCCAAAAATTTATACCATTAGTCTTTCTCCCAGCCTTCCCCAAAGGAATCTTCGGCCTTTAATGAGAATGACTGTTCTTCAAGGAAAGGAAAATAATCAAAATTACTGGACACTGAATCTAAACTGACACTAATTCCAGGGTACCCATAATGTCACTGTGGCCTACCAGTCAGAGTGGGGACATATAGAGGTCAAATTATTAATGGAGTCTTAGCTCATGTCTGTCTCACAGTGGGTCCAGTAGGTCCCCGAACCCATCCTGTAGTGATTTGTCCAGTTCCAGAGTGCATAACTGGAATAGACATACTCAGCAATTGACAGAACCCACACATTAGATCCCTGACATGTAGAGTAAGGGCTATTATAGTAGGAAAGGCTAAGTGAAAGCCATTAGAACTGCCCTTACCTAGGAGAATAGTAAACCAAAAGTAATACCACATTCCTGGAGGGATTGCAGAGATTACTGCCATCATCAAGGACTTGAACGATGCAGGGGTGGTGATTCCTACAACATCTCCATTCAACTCATCTATGTGGCCTGTGCAAAAAACAAACAAATCTTGGAGAATGACAGTGGGTTATCAAAACTGAACCAGGTGGTGACTCCAATTGCAGCTGCTCTCCCAGCTACGGTTTCATTGCTTCAGCAACTTAATACATCTTCTGGTACCTGGTATACAGTTATTGATCAGGTTAATGCCTTTTTCTCCAAATCTGTTTCGAAGGACCAATAGAAGCAGTTTCTCTTCAGCTGGCAAACCCAGCAATACAGCTTTGGTGTCCTACCTTAGGGCTATATCAACTCTCCAGCCCCATATCATAATTTAATCCACAAGGACCTTAATTGCCTTTTCCTTCCACTAGACATCACACTGGTCCATTACACTGATAACATTATGCTGATTAGACCTAATAAGAAAGAAGTGTCAGTGACTCTGAACTTACTGATAAAACACTTGTGTGCTAACAAACAAACAAACAAACAAAATCCATTGCCTTTAAGTCATGCTTGTAGGTAGGAGATTAATCTGACAAAAATTCAGGTAACTTCTACCACAGTGAAATTTCTATGGGTCCAGAGGTATGGGGCATGTTGATATTCACTTTAAAAGTGAAGGATAAGTTTTTGCATCTGGCCCCTCCACAACTAACAAGACACAATGCCTGGTCTGCCTTTTGGATTTTGGAGGCAACTTATTCCTCATTTGGGTATGCTACTCCAGCATATTTATTAAGTGACTCAAAAAGCCGCTAGTTTTGAGTGGAACCAAGACCAACTGAAGGTTCTGAATAAAGTTCAAGCTGCTGTGCAAGCAGCTCTGCCACTTAGGCCATATGATCTAGCTGATCCAATGGTCCTTGAAGTATCAGTGGCAAATACAGATGTTGTTTGGAGTCTTTGGCAGGCCCCTATTGGTGGATCACAGCACAGACCCTTAGGATTTTGGAGAAAAACTCTGGCACCCACTTGTAGATAACTACTCTCCTTTTGAGAAACAGCTTCTGGCTTGTTACTGGGCCTTAGTAGAGAGTGAGCACTTAACCATGGGTCACCAAGCCACCATGAGGCTTGAGTTGCCCATGATGAACTAGGTGTTGTCTAACCCACAGAGTCATAAAGTACAATGTGCACAGCAGCACTCCATCATTAAATGGAAGTGGTATATATGAGATTGGGCTGGAGCAGGACCCGAAGGCACAAGTAAGTTGTATGAGGAGGTGGCCCAAATGCCCATGGTCTCTGCTCCTGTCACATTACCTGCCCTCTTCCAGTCTTCCCCTTATGATCAGTTGACTGAGGAAGAGAAAACTCATGCCTGGTTTACAGATGGTTCTGTGCAATATGCAGGCACTGCTCAAAAGTGGATACGGCAGCACTGCAACCCCTTTCTGGGACCTCCCTGAAAGACAATAGTAAAGGGAAATTGTCTCAGTGGGCAGAACTTTGAGCAGTGCACCTGGTTGTTCACTTTGCTTAGAAGAAATGGCCAGATGTGTGATTATATACTGATTCATGTGCTGTGGCTAATTGTTTGGCTGGATGGTCAGGGGCTTGGAAGGAACATGACTGGAAGATTGGTGGCAAGGAGGTATGGGGAAGAGGTAAGTGTACAGACCTCTCTGACTGGGCCAAAGAAATAAAGATATTTGTGGGTCATGTGACTGATCACCAGTGAGACCTCAGCAGAGGAAGATTTTAACAATCAAGTGGATAGGATGACATGTTCTATGGAAACCAGTCATACTCTTTCCTCAGTCACTGCCATCACTACTCAATGGGCTCATGAACAAAGTGGCCATGGTGATAAGGATACAGGCTATGCATGGGCTTAGCAAAATGGACCTCACTCACCAAAGCCGGCTTGGCTACAGCCACTGGTGAATGCCCAATCTGCCAGCAGCAGAGACCAACACTGAGTCTCCAATATGACACCATTCCTTCAGGTGATCAGCCAGCAACCTAGTTCTTACTAGAGTAGACACTCCCAATATAGATTTGCCTTCCTGCACTCAATGTCTCTGCGAAAACTACCATCCATGGACTTATAGAATACCTTATCCACCATCATGGTATCCCACGCAGTATTGCCTCAGATCAAGGAACTCACTTCACAGAAAAAGAAGTGCAGCAATGGGCCCACGTTCATTGAATTCATTGGTCTTACCATATTCCCCATCATCCTGAAACAGCTGGATTGACAGAATGATGAAATGGCCTCCTAAAGACACAATTATGACATTAGCTAGGTGACAATACCTTGCACAGTTGGGGCAATGTTCTCCAGAAGGCTGTATGTTCTCTTAACCAGCATCCAATATATGGTGTTGTTTCTCCCATAGCCAGGACTCATGGGTCCAGGAATCAAGGGTTGGAAATGGGAGTGGCACTACTCGCTATTACTCCTAGTGACCCACTTGCAAAATTTTTGTTTCTTTTCCCAGTGACACTATGCTCTGCAGGTCTAGAGGTCTTAGTTCCAAAGGGAGTAATGCTCCCCCGGAAACACATCAATGGTTCCATTGAACTGGAAGTTAAGAATGCCACCTGGTCAATTTGGGCTCCTTACACCTCTGGATCAACAGGCAAAGAAAAGAATTACCATATTGGCTGATGTGATTGAGTCTGATTACCAAGAGAAAATTGGATTGATGTTACATAATGGAGGTAAAAAAGAGTATATCTGGAATGCAGGAGAGCCCTTAGGGTATCTCTTAGTACTACCATGCCCTGTGATTAAAGTCAATGGAAAACTGCAGCAACCCATATCCAACATGACTGCTAATGGCTCAGACCCTTCAGGAATGAAGGTTTGGGTCACCCCACCGGGCAAAGAACCATGGCCAGCTGAGGTGCTTGCTGAGGGCAAAGGAAATACAGAATGGTTGATGAAAAAAGGTAGTTCTAAGAACCGGCTATAATCATGTGACCACTTGCAGAATCGAGGACTATAATTATTATGAGTATTTTTTCCTTGTAGGTGTGCATCAAATATTTTTGTTTCTTCACTTATAAGATATAAGATGTAAATAGGGCTAGTGTGTTTTCGGTTGTATCTTTTTAGTTGTATCACGTTATGAGCAAGTAGGACTTTATGATTGTCTTTATTTAGGGATTATGTATGGTTTAAGGAGATGTGCATAGGTGCCATATTGATAAAGGATAGACTTCGATGGTTAAGGTCGTGTGTCAACTATGTGAGCCATTTCCTTGATTCAAATCTCTCTCTATATATGTATATACATATGTATGTATGTATATATTTATAAATACAGATATATATGCTTCACTAGTTTTGCTTCTCTAGAGAATCCAACCTAAGGCAATCACCCTGCCTATAATTCTACCACACAAGATCATTTTACCAAAATAAGCTGAATGGGTTTTACGTGCTGTATGAATAGCAACCGATAGCATAGAATACATCTGAGTTAAATCATTCTATTTCAGTGTGTAGGCATGATCATCTTTTATCTATTGATAATCAGGATTATCCTTATAAAAAAAAAGACATCATTTCAAGATGAGCAAAAATATGGCTTTCTTTTTTTTTTTTTAAGATCAACTTTATTTGTTGCAAAGCCCCCATTCTTCCCGTACCTCCTGCTGTTTTATCCCTCTAGCTTCTCTGAAGGCAGCCATTGCCTTTTCTACTGCAGCATATCAGAGGAACACTGAACCTTCATTCTCACATTGTTATAATACAGGACATCTCTCAGAGTGGTTGGAATGGCTCAAACAGACAAATAAGGATTTGTTGACCATAATTTTTAATGCTTTTTCATTTGTCCACTTGGTTAAAATACAATTTTACCAGTGGGCCTTTAAATATACACATGAACTTCGATGCATTAGAGAAGCAGACTATTAACAACAACAAAAAAAAATGGGTACAGAATGCAATATGGGATATTAATTCACTGTTTTTTAAATCTCCTTGTCTTAGTTCACATTGCTGTGCTTTCTACTCTACTAGAAGATTAATAAAAACAGATGTTATTCCATCAATTACTGATTGTCATCTTTCACATCTTTAGGGAATTTCATTTCTAGTGTTGCTTTATTGAATAGCAGTATATGGTTTACCACACAAGGTTTGGAAGAGAGAAGACATGGAGAAAAGTCAATGATTCTAGAGGGGATTTCTTTTGTAGGAGGTGAATATGAAACAGAAAAACTTATTTAGAATTTGATTCATGAATCAACATGGTGAAGAATACTGAATATACCATGGACCGCCAGGAGAATGAACAAATATGGCTTGGGAGAAGTACAGCCAGAATGTTTATCCCACATACTTCAGACATGTTAACATGAGGGATCAGCCTTGGTGAAGTACAGGGTCAGTGAAAGAGAGAAAGACCCTTGATGAGATGGATTGATACAGTGGCTGCAACAATGGGCTCAAGCATAGCAATGATTGTGAGGATGTTGCAGGACCAGTGTTTCATTCTGCTGTACATAGGGTCAATATGAGTCAGAACCATCTTGACACCTCCTAACAATAATAATAGTTCTGAATGACTCATCTATCCACACTGCAAAACCAAGGTCTATAGGTATGAAGTCTTCACACATCTCTAAATGACAATTTGTCTTATACTAAAAGGCTAGCATTACAGCACCTATTTTCCCCCTAAGCAAAGTTTAGATATATTCTGTTTTCATTTTAATTGCAGAGGGAGAAGGGGGTGTGAAGGTTTTTTCCATTCTGGCAACTAGGAAAGACCAAGGTGACTTTGGTGAGGAAGTTGCTTATGATACTATCATTATCAGTAATTAGCCACAGTTAATAAGCTTCTATTAATCAAATCCACATCTGGAAAGAGTTTAACTAATTTTGTGAGATGAACAGTGTTGTTTGCAAAATTGAAAGCATGGAGTAAAATTGCATAACTTTGAAAGCCAATGCAGAGGAAAGAATAAAGAACACATTATCATTAAAGCTTAAGCAATCTTATTTAATTGAACCTCTTGTCTACAAAATTATATATATAATAAAATACATTTTTATGTATATACATAAAACAAATTACAACAGTATTCTTTTTGATAAGATTGTTTCAAAATAAAACAATTTTTAGACATATTTTACATATTCATATCTCATATGCTAGTTAATGAGATACTTTAGTAAATGTCTATATATTTTATAAATAAATACACAAAGATGAAAGGGGAAAATCTCAGTTTCAGGGCCTGTGAATACGAACACTTATCATTTCTAGGCATGAGGGGAATGTCAAAATTCTGAGTAAGAATGAAAGGGGGAAGAGGTGATAATGTTTTTAGGGTATTAGGTTTTAAGATCTAAACCAAATTCCTCTTCCTTTGATGTTGGAAGGAAAAATGAAACACCCTGTGAGGAGGAGGATAAAGAGTCCCAACTTCTCCCTTGCCCCCAGTCAAGTATCCCCAGTGTCATGGGCACCTCTGCAGGGACCTCTCCTAGGCTAGAGATGAGGAACTCCTCACTAATAAAGAAAAAAAAAAATTGAGAAATGACAGCAGTTCCTCCAGCTTTAGAGGTACTAAGAAAATATTCCAGAGGGATACTAATCCATTCAAAAAAGCCTATGACAAGTGTGATGGTTAAGATTTTGTGTCAGCTTGGCTGGTCCATGTTTCTCAATGTTTTGGCTGTTGTATAATGTTGTGATCACTTCCTTGTCAAAATCTGGTATGTGATCACCCCCATGATGGAATCTGCTGAGTGATACCAGCAGGGGCGGGGCCTGTTGCGGCACACCATCCCCTCAGCCTTCATCTCTCCGCCCTTGGCCACCTACTTCCTTCCTGCTTACCTTGCCAAGGCTTTTGGCCTGTTCTGGCAGCTGCCTCTTGTTCTTCTGACCTCCAGTTCTTGGTTGTTGAGCTAGCAGCTTACCTGACTATCTTGGGATTTGTCCATTTGCCAGCCCCTGCAGCTACGTAAATCAGGAGAAACCTTTCAGTCTTGCCTGCCTATCTTGGAATTTGTCAACCTTCACAGCCTGTGAGCAAGAGCCCTGGTTTCCGACCTGCCAATCTTGGGTTTGCCAGTGCCTGTGGCACGCGAATCAGAAGCTTCTATTCTAATTCAGGGACTTGGGATGTTCCAGCATCTACAATTGCATGAGCTGTTTCCTTGATATAAATTTCTCTCTCTGTATATACATTTATAGGCTTTACTGGTTTTGCTTCTCTAGAGAACCCAGTCTAACACAACAGGGTATATTTACTTTCAAACTTAGAGCAATTTTGTTACCTGGAATGAATCTTTTCCTTTGACTCATCTTGGTATTAGCCAACTTCACTACCCCATGCTTTATTTTTTTGCCACCTAATCCAAACTTTTCCTAGGAACTGCATTTGACCTAAATCTATTACAGCACCTACTATATCTGTTTTCTGTTCTAGATGTCATGGAAAGAACACTGGACTTAATTCGGAAGACCTGGGTTATAATCTCTAGCCTGTAATTTTCTAGTAAGGAGACTCTGGGCAACTGATTATTCTTCACTGAGCCTTGTTTTCCTTCTCCAGTTTTTCTGTAAAGGTCAATTCTACAAATGAAAGATAACAATGCTGTTAGACAATGAAATAAAGGACTGAAAATTATTTCAACATCGCTAATAACCCTCTACCATTTCATCCCCTTGTTTAGGCTATTATTATTGCTTCTTGTCATCTCAGTCATTAATGAAAGTTAATGATAACATCGGTAAATTCTTAATTCATTAGCTGATACTCCTACTAAATTATATCCATTCCTAAAGATTAGTGGTGCTATTATTACTTTATCTCCTTGCTAAATATGTCAATAAATAAACTGTGTACTGTGTTTTATTCACAAATTCAGTAGGGGGTTAAAAAATATGGTTTCATAGCCAATTGACATGACTGTACATTATCCTATTCCTGGCACTAATATATTTCTGTTGTTGTTAGCTGCCAACGAGTCAATTCAGACTCATGGTGACCCCACGTGTTATAGAGTAGAGCAGCTCCATAGGACTTTCTTGGCTATTATCTTAACAGAAGTAGTCACCAAGCCTTTTCTTCCACAGAGCTTCTGGGTGGGTTCAAACCAAGAATCTTTTGATTAGCAGTTAAGGGTAAACTGTTTTCACTACCTAGGGATCAAAATGGAGTTCCTGCATCCTGCAAATGGTTAAGTGCTTGACTACGACCTGAAAGTTTGGTGGTTTAAACCCATCCAGAAGTCAGGCCTGGTGGTCTGCTTCTGAAAGGTCACAACCTTGAGAACCCTCTAAAGCAGTTCTACTCTGCACACATGAGGTTGCCACTAGTTGGAACTGACTCATGGGAAACTAACAACAACAATGGGGGCCAAAATATTCATAACAGTTTTGAATTATTTAATGAAGTAAAAACATATATTAAGATATGTTTATAACTTAGTAAGATATATAACTAACTCTGAGAAGTATGTTTTTCAGAATGCCTTTCACTGTTTGCAGCAAAAAAAAAAAAAATCCTCCTACATGCCTGTTGTTGACAAATGTGGTTCCTGAACAGTCCAGGCTCGCTGAACCAAAATATTTGTGGCTGATCTCACAGCCTATCTACCATTTGTCCCCTCATCTCATCCATGTAGCTCATTAACCCAGCATTTCTTGTTATCAACCCACTTTTCATTCAAATACCCCTTTGTCTTACCCTCTTGTCTTGGCATATATCCAAAGAACACTTAACACCACTCCCAATTCAATTTTAACCACAGGACGTTCACTCTTACATGCTGCCTCACAGGTAGGGCTAGACTTGATTCATCCATTCAACATTTATTCAGCAACTACTATTTACCAGGTGCTACATTAAGGCTTTTTTTTTTTTTTTTTTTAAGGCTTGGGATACAGTAGTGAACAAAACAACAAAGAACCCTGCTTTTAGGGAATTTACAACCTGCAGAAGAAGTGGGGAAAGAGATGACAAACAATAGCATAAAAAATAAGTAAATTATTTAGTGCCTTAGAAGATGATAGTTGCTATGGAAAAAAACACAATAGGATAAGAGCATTGGGAGTGCCAAGTTGGAGGGAGTAGGAAGAAACAGATTGCAATATTAAACAGGGTGGCTAGAATAGGCTTTATTGAAAAGGTGAGATCTGGGCAAAGCTTTGAAGAAGGTGTGGGAGTAGACATCTTGTCTATCTAAGTCAAGAATGTTCCTCCTGGGAGATGCAACAGTAAGTACGATGAAGGGTGAGTGGGTTAAGCAGTCAATCCTAGTGAAAAAAAAAAAGACTGTAGGAGTTGGAATTACATAAGGTGTGAGCTGGGAATATAGGCAAAGTGATCAGAGAGTGGACTGCTTTTCAAACTGATAACCTTGGAGTGCGTTTCTTGGTGTTGACGAGATTCAGTGTATGACTGTGCACAAAAGGCCTAACGTGAAGGCATGCCATACTTGTTCAAAAAAGAGCAGAAGCTTAAAGGTATTCAAAGGAGAGGAAATCTTTAGGAAACAAAGCAAACCCATTGCAATTAAGTCAATTCTGACTCATAGCAACCCTATAGGACAAAAGCAGACTGCCACATTTTTCTCTTGTGGAGCTGCTGGTGGGTTCAAATCACCGACTTTTGGATTAGCAGCTGAGCTCCTAACCACTGCACTACCAGAGCTCCTTCTCTAGGTTTAGATACTCATAATTAGTAGTTTATGGCTTGCATTTTGCTCAGAATGAGGAACCAGATAAACAGGGCCTGCCTTCTCAAATATTTTCCCTCCTTCATCTATTTCTTATATCCTTTTTCTCTGAATGTCCCTTTCCCCTTCCGATTCTAGGTGAAAGTTGGGTCTCTCCTAAAGACACTCTTTTCTTCAGAACATTCTTTCCCTCAGCCCTCATCACTATGACCGTACAGATGTGGTAGGTGTCCTTCTTGTTCCCCTTGACTAATTGTCTTTCCCTTCTCTGTAAACTCCACTGGCTTTGAATCTTATGCCATTGGAATATCTCAGCCTTATTCCTTGGTTCACTTGCCCTCATTCTGTAAAGATTTTCTAACCAACTCTTTCAGGAAAATATGTTTTTAATATTCTAATACAGAGTAATAAACTCTGGATGCAATACCAAATAAGCAAATTTCTATTTTACCCTTTAAAAGAAAGCATAACACATGCCAGATTCTTAATTTCATGTCTGTATCTTCAACAAAGAACTGCAATTAAGGAAACTCATTTCTATTATATTACAAAATGCCTTAATTACTAAGGAATCTGAATACATTGAAGAATGTGGAAATATCAACATGTTATTCATACAGCTGAATCTATTTTAGTATAAACACACCCAAATGTAACACTGTTCAACTACGCACCCCCAGAATTACTACATGACAGTGTCAAGTGACTCCGTATTTAAACACATTGATGTAAAAGCCTATATTAAGAAAGGCCTTTCTCTCTGGCTCCACATGAGTGATGGACCCTGCAGATACTTATGTTTTTTTCTCCAAAATACATTCTTTATAACATTCTAGGATAGCAAATTTAAACTTCTTTTAATAAGTTAGAAAAATCAACTATAAATATTTCTCCAAACTGGAGACTACATGTCTATCTAGGAGAGTATGGAGCTGGGCAGTGCCAAATGATGTTTGCAAAGGAAGAGGGGAGGGATGTAATGTGAAAGATTAGCAGTGAAAAGCATCAAGAGCATATCAGTTTATGTCTTAGCCTGGGTTCTCTAAACCCCAAAAACACATTGCTATTGAGTCGACTGAGACTTATAGTGACCCTAAAGGACAGGGTAGAACTGCCCCATAGGGTTTCCAAGGAGCGCCTGGTGGATTTGAACTCCCAACTTTTGGTTGGCAGACATAGCTCTTAACCACTTCGCCTCCAGGGTTTCCCTGGCTTGATAGGAGAGCAAAACTAGTGAAGTGTATATATAAATATATAGAGGTTTACTTCAAGGAAATGGCTCACACAATTGTGGGGACTGGCAAGTTCCAAATCCATGAGTTAGGCAGCAGGCAGAAGACATGCAAGGGCTGACGAGCCCCAAATCTGCAGGTCAGCTGGCAGGGTGAAGACTTCTGCAGGTTTAAGTCCCAAGAATCAGAGGTCAGGCAACGAAAAGAGTACAGGGTCGAGAGAGAGAAAGTGAGCTTTGCCAGAACATTTATTTATATACTGGAGGCAAGCCAAACCCCCAAAGAAACTCCCATTTCAACTGATTGGCTGCTCACATCAGATCACAAAATGGAGGGTCATTACATTATGAAAGAGCACATACCAAACCAATGAGAATCATAGTCTATCCAAGTTGACAAATAACACTATCACAGCTTATTAGTAGTTACCAGAGGCACTCAAGAGGGAGAGGGAAAAGAGGACTCAATGATGATGGGACATTGAGCTTCTGTTAAGGGTGACGGAAAATTCTGGAAGTGAGTAAGGGTGATGTTTGAAGAACATGATGAATGTAAATGTTACTGAACTGTGCATGTGAAGATTGCTGAAAAGGAAAATATTTTGTTAATATGTATTTACCACAATTTTATATATATACATATAAAAAAAAATATGTTGAATATTGAAGGAGCCTGATCTCCTCCATCTGAATTCTGAGCCAATATAGAGAAAAGATAAGTGCAAGCAGATGCAGGTCATCACATCAGCTTTAAAAAAAAAAAATTTTTTTTTTTTTTTTCTGGGTTGGAGCACATGGCTTAGGTTTAAGACAACCAAAGCCTTCATAACTCTGAAGCCTGTAATTACACAGAATGACCCCCTAGTCACAGGCTGTGTTTGACTCTGCTTGTAGGAACTTGATTATAAACTTATGAGAAGGAACAGATAAAAATGCATGCTTCCTCTGGTCAGCTAGGTCCCATAAGGAATAGAAGAAGAAACAGAGCTTTGCAGTCCTAGGCCCTGGGAGGAGTGAGATGTAGGAGACTTGAGCATTATATTAATGTATTCATAGAAAGGAATGTCAGAAATGGGGAATTAGTGCTTCCACATGGCAATGTCTACTATTGTCTTTAATCCTGAAGGGTGGATTGTGCTGTGCATAGGACAATCATTGGCTACTGACATTTTCATTTATATAATTTTTTTAAGTTTAAATAGGAACATGATACAGATAAACTGGAAAACAAAGAAAAGCACAAATAAAGAGCAATTACAACCACATGTAATCACTCACCCTGCAAAGGTAACCATTCTTAACATTTTGGTATAAGTCTCTCTATTACTTTTCTGTTCATATGTATTTTTTTTCTTTTAGTAAAATAGCATCACTTTGTAATATTTTTATAGCAATCTATCTTACAGATTTTCTTATAGCTCATATATATTCTTATAAATGAATATAACCTCATTCACAGTCACCACATATTCAAGTAATGTCTATTCAGCTCTTTCTATGTGCCAGGGACTGTGATGAGTACTGGGTCTATAATGCTGAGTGAGAAAAATAAATATAGACCTAGCCTTCATGGTGTTTACCATTAATGGGGGAGAGAGACAATAAGTGAGTAAACAAATAAATAATCACCAAATGTTATGTGAGCACAGTGCTCTCATATGTGATATATTTTTATTACTTTTATTATTATTATTCATTGTTTCTATAGAGAAATGGAGCCCTGGTGAAGCAGTGGTTAAGAGCTATATCTGCTAACCAAAAGGTCAGCAGTTCAAATCTACCAGCTGCTCCTTGGAAACCCTGTGGGGCAGTTCTACTCTGTCTTATAGGGTCTCTGTGAATTGGAATCAACTTGATGCCAACAGGCTTTTTTATAGAGAAATACATTTTTTTTTTAATTTAAAGCAACTAAAAGTCAATTGTAGATCTAATTGTAACATATAAAACAATAAATATCCAGTTCTGGGTAAATGGAGTAAGGACACTTTATCTTCTTTCTCACTAAATGCAGCTATAAAACTTGGACAGAATGCAAGATGATAAGAATTCTGAAGAGTAAATAGTAGAAAACAGATTGGGGAAGATGACCAGAATTTGAAATACCACTGAACAGGCAGTAAGTTTGCCATTTTTTCTCCTACAGTCCTCTGAACTCTTGTCCCTTTTAGCTTTTAATAATTACAATAAATACAAATGTATAAACGAATTAATGAAAAGACAGTTTCAAAATGATTACAACATACACACTAAAACATGGATGAATTTTTAAAACAATGTGCTGAGTGAAATATGTCAATCATAAAAGGACAAATATTATATGATCCCACCTACAGGAAACTGGTGAATGCATAGTGATCAAAGTTTATTACTGGTTAGCAAGGGTGGAAGGGAGGAGGGAAAATGGAAGTCTTAGCTTAGGGGACACTGAGTTTCTGTTAACGTTAGTGGAATAATTTAGGAATGGATGGTGGTGATTGTTATACAACAATAGAAATATAACAAATGTCACTGAATTGCACATGTATGAAAAATGTTGAATTGGCAAATGTTTTGTCATATATATTTTTACCACAATAAGATAATTAAAAAAATAACCCAACTAAATACTACCTATAAGAAACTAACTTTAATTATAATTATGGAGATAGGATAAAATCAAAAGCAAAAAATTGATGTCATATATACACTAATTGTAGACATTATAAAATAATCACCCAATACCAACAGAATTCACATTCTTTCCAAGTACTCACAGAACAGTCACCAAGATAGACTATATCTGGGATCACAAATGAACTTTAACAAATTTAAAAAGAATTTAAATCACACAAAGTATATTCTCTGAACATAATGTAATTAAACCAGAAATCAATAGTAGGAAGACAAAAAACTCCAAACGCTTAAAAAAATAAACTACACACTACTTGTTGCATAATCCGTAGGTAAAGGAGAAACTCTCAAGGGAAATTAAAATTAAAATAAAGCATATTGAAATTTTGAGGATGCCACTAAAGCATGGCTGAAAAGGAAATTTACAGCAGTAAATGCTTACATTGGAAAAGAAGAAACTCCTCAGACTAATACGATAAGCTTCTATTTAAAGCAACTAGACAATGATGAACAAAATAAACTCAAAGCAAGAAGAAAGTAGAAAATAATGAGGATAGGAAAAGAAATTGATGAAATTGAAAACGAATCAATAATAATAGAGAAAATCAATGAAATGAAAAGTCAGTTCTTAAAAAAAAAAAGCCATAAAATAGATAAAACTCTAATAAGATTTAAAACCCCACACGTCTGTCAGTTTGTCATACTATCTGTGGGGGCTTGCATGTTGCTGTGATGCAGGAAGCTATACCACCAGTACTTCAAACACCAGCAGGGTCACACATGGTGGACAGGTTTCAGCTGAGTTTCCAGACTAAGACAGACTGGAAAGAAGGACCTGGAAGTACACTTCTGAAAAAATTAGCCAGTGAAAATTTCATGAATAGCAGCAGAACATTGTCTGACACAGCACCAGAGATGAGGCCCTCAGGTTGGAAGGCACTCAAAATATGACAGGGGAAGAACTGCCTTCTCAAAGTAGAATTGACCTTAATGACATGGATGTAGTCAAGCTTTTGGGACCTTCATTTGCTGATGTGGCATGACTCAAAATGAGAAGAAACAGCTGCAAACACCCGTTAATAATTGGAAAGTGGAATGTATGAAGTATGAATCTAGGAAAATTGGAAATCATCAAAAATGAAATGGAACACATAAACATTGATAGCCTAGGGATTAGTGAGCTGAAACAGACTGGTATTGGCCATTTTGAATCAGATGATCATGTTGTCTACTATACTGGAAATAACAAATTGAAGAGAAATGGCATTGTATTCATCATCAAAATAATATTTCAAGACCTGTCGGTGGTACAATAATATCCATATGTCTCCAAGAACAATCAGTTAAGATGCTATTATTTAAATTTATGCACCAACCACTAGTGCCAAACATGAGGAAATTGAAGACTTTTACCAACTTCTGCAGTCTGAAGTTTATCAAACATCCAATCAAGATGCATTAGTAATTAATGGTGATTGGAATGCAAAGTTGGAAACAAAGAAGAATTGGCAGTTGGAAAATAAGGCCTTAGTGATAGAAAAGATGCTAGAGATTGTATGATAGAATTTTGCAAGACCAAAGACGTCTTTGTTGCAAATACCTTTTTTCAAGAACATAAACAGCAACTATAACATGGACCTTGCTGGAGAGAATACACAGGAATCAAATCGACTACATCTGTGAAAGAAACAATGGAAAAGCTCAATATCATTTGTCAGAACAAGACCAGGAACTGACTGTGGAAGAGATCATCAATTACTCATATACAAGTTCAAGTTGAAGTTGAAGAAAATTAAAAAAGCCCATGAGATCTAAAGTATGACCTTAAGTTTATCCCACTTGAATTTAGAGACGATCTCAAGAATAAATTTGACACATTGAACACTAATGACAGAAGAAAGCAAGAAGTCATTAAAAAGACAAGGAAGAAAGGACAAAAATGGGTGTCAAAAGAGACTGTTTGAAACTTGCTCCTAAACATACAGCACCTAAAGAGAAAGGAAGAAATGTTGAAGTGAAAGAGCTGAACAGAAGATTTCAAAGCATTGCTGCAGAAGAAAAGCAAAGTATTATAGTGAAATAAGCAAAGACCTGAAGTTAGAAAACCAAAAGGGAAAAGTAACTTGGCATTCCTCAAGCTGAAAGAACTGAAGAAAAAATTCAAGTCTCAAGTTGCAATTTTGAAGGATTCCATGGGAAAAATATTTAACAACACAGGAAGCATCAAAAGGAGATAGAAGGAATACACAGAGCCACTGTACCAAAAAAATTTGGTTGAAGTTTAATCATTTCAAGGCATAGCATATGATCAAGAACTGATGGTACTGAAGAAAGAAGTTCAAGGTGCACTGAAGGCACTGGAGAAAAAAAAGGCCCCAGGAATTGACAGAACACAAATTGAGATGTTTCAACAAACTGATGCAGTGCTGGAGGTGCTTACTTGACTATGCTGAGAAATTTGGAATACAGCTCCTGGGCAACTGACTGGAAGAGATCCATATTTGTGCCCATTGCAAAGAAAAGTGATCCATCAGAAAGTGATATGCATTGCATTAGGCAAATCTGCTGCAAAAGACCTCCTTAAAGTGTTGAAAAGCAAAGATGTCACTTTAAGGACTAAGGTGTGCCTGGCCCAAGCCATGGTGTTTTCAATTCCCTCATATGCATGTGAAAGTTAGACAATGAATAAGGAAGATCAAAGAAGAATTCATGCCTTTGAATTATGGTGCTGGTGAAGAATATTGAATATACCATGGATTGCAAAAGAATGAATAAATTTGTGTTGGAAGAGATACAGCCAGAGTGCTTCTCGGAAGTGAGGATGGCAAGATTTCGTCTGATGTACTTTGGACATGTTACCAGGAGAGGCTAGTCCCTGAAGAAAGCCATCATACTTGGTAAAGTAGAGGGTCAGCGAAAAAGAGGAAGACCCTCAATGAGATGGCTTGACACAGTGGCTGCAACAATGGGCTCAAACATAACAACAATTGTGAGGATGATGCAGGACCGGGTAGTGTTTCGTTCTGTTGTACATAGGGTCACTGTGAGTCAGAACTGACTCAGTGGCACCTAACAACAACAATGTAGTAACTCCAGTATAATATTAAAAACAAAGATGGTTCATAATCCATCCACCTATATATAGATATGACATGGCTATAAAATACAAATACTAGGTAATGGTATGAAATTAATAAAAGAAAAGATTTTAAAGCTTTCTACTCCTTTCACAAAAGTAATGACATTTTACCATTACTGGTATGTTCTTCCAAAAAATGTGTCTGTATATGTACAAGTTCATATGTATTTTTTCATTAAAAATTTCTTCAAAATGGATAATACTATACATATTCTTCTATACATTGCTTTTTCCCTTAAAAATGTATCTTGGATATCTTTATCTCAGTATATATACATGCCTAACTATTTACATTACATGTACGTACCACGATTTATTTAACTAGCTCCTAACTGATGATTTATATTTTTTCTGCTTTTGTACTTTCATAGGCAACGTTAAATTTCTAAGTGGCACAGTCTTAAAAACCAACCAGTTCCCTGCCAGAAATAGCTTTCAGTACCTTCAGTTATACATCACAATGTTTCATAATTCCTAGAACCTGCATTTTATAAGTTTAGCCCAGTTCCTCTTGTCCCACCTTTATTTGTGATGTTTCATGCTAAAACAATTTTCAAGTGCTTTTTTTTTTACTTAATCAATATTATAATTATATTTCAACAGATATTAGTAAATTTTTTAAAAGTTAGGACTTTCACTCTTATTTAAGCATGCCAATAATTATTTTATCAAGCTGGTCAGTGATTTTAAAAATTAAAACTCAATGGTCACATCAAGATTAAAACTTCCTGTTCTTTGAAAGATACCACTAGAAAAATAAAAAAGTAAATTACAGAATAGGAGAAATTATCCACAATATATAAATCTGCCAGAGGGATTATATTCAGAATATATACTCTTAAAACTCAATATAAGAAAAACAACCCAGTAAAAATGGAAAAAACATTTGAACAAACACATCATGAAAATGTACACATATTTCATGTTGTTGTTAGAGTTGCCATTGAGTTGGCTCAGAATCATGGTTACTTTACATATAATAAAATGAAATTTTCCTTGGCCCTGCACCATCTTCATAACCAGTGGTATGTTTGAGTCCATTGTTTTGTTTATTCTGTCAATCCATCTTACTGAGGGTTTCCCTCATTTTTGCTGACCCTATTCTTTACCAATTGTGATGTCTTATTCTTGTGATTTTTCTTTCCTGATGATGTGTCCAAAGTAAGTGAGCCAGAGTCTCACTACCCTGTCTTTTAAGGAACATTCTGGTTGTATTTCTTGAAAGACTGATTGATTTGTTCTTCCAGCAGTCCAAGGTATATTCAATATTCTTCTTCGACACCACAGTTCAAGTGTACCAATTCTGTCTTTCTATTTCATTGTCCATCTTTCACATGCATATGAGGCAATTAAAAAGCAATTAAAAAGTCAGGGACATCTTAGTCATCAAAGTGACATTTTTGCTTATCAAAACTTAAAAGAGGTCTTTTGTGGCAGATTTTTCTAATGTTGTTTGAGTCTTAATTATTGCTTACATGGACATTGATTGCTGATATAGAATAAAATCATTTACAACTTCATTTCTTCTTCATTTATCATCATGAATATCATCAAGATAAATGAAGAAGATCAACAAGTGTTCAATAAGCACATAAAAAGATGCTTAACATCATTAATTATCAGGAAAGAAAAATGAAAACTAAAATGACATACCACTGCACATTTTAGAATAGATTAAATTAAAAAGACTGGCAATGCAAAGTGTTAACGAGATAAGGAAAACTCAAACATTCATATTGTTGGTGGAATGTAAAATGGTACAGCCATTTTGAAAAAAAGTTCAACAATTTCTTATAAAGTTAAATATGTATTATATGACCCAGAAACTGCATTCCTAAGTATTTACCAAAGAGAAATGAAAACATGAGTCTCCACAACAACTTGAACACTAAAGTTCATGACAACTTTGTTCATAACAGCCAAAACCTGGAAGCAATTCAAATATTCATCAACAGCTGAATGAATAAACAAATTATGTTACATCATACAAGGGAATATTACTCAACAATAAAAAGAAATAAACTACTGATAATATGCAAAACATGGATGAATTTCAGAAACATTATTCTGAGTATAAGAAATCAAACACAAAAGAGCACATATTACAAGGTTCCATTTATATGAAGGAGTCCCTTGGTGGCACAAGCAGTTACGTGTTCAACTGCTAGCTGAAAGATTGGCAGTTTGAACCTACTCAGAGGCATCTCAGAGGATAGACCTGGCTATGGAGAAGTTCTCCCCTGCACACAGAGGATTACCTTGAATATGAATCACTCAACAACAGATAATAACAACATTTATGTAAAGCTTTAGAAAAGATAAATCTAGACTGTAGTGACAGTGGTTGTCCATGGGTGTGACTTGTGGGACAGATTGACTGGAAAAGGGCATGGGGAAATATTGAGGGTGTTGGATATTTTCTATATTTTAATTGTGTTGCTGTGTGTGCCATCGACTCAATTCCAACTCGTAGTGACCCCATAAGACAGAGTAGCGTTGTCCCATAGGGTTTCCAAGGAGCAGCTGGCACATTAGAACTGCTGACATTTTGGTTAGCAGCCTGAGCTCTTAACCACTTTGCCTTAGTTACATAGGTATATAAACTGGTTAAACTTATTGAAGTGTACCTTTAAATTGTATGCACTTTACTGTATTTAAATTATACTTCAACAAGGTTGATTTAAAAAAAACTCAGGGTACAATTAATAAGAGTACTTTCAGGAGAATAAATGCATCTTAAACAAAAATAAAATTTATTGGCTCTTATGATCAAATGTATTGCTCATATAATCAAATGATAGGAAAGGCAGGAGGGAAGATAACATCAAGTAAAACAAGAACTGGAACTCAAATATTGGCAGATTCCCTCCTTTTCTTTTTTCAAGTATGTCTTTGTTGGACTCAATTTCTCAAGATGGCAGAAACTAAGACCGCTGATAGCCCCTGGCCTTAAATTTCCACAGCTTCATGACCAGAAAAAAATCTTTCCTACTGATTCAAATTTTAAAAATCTGGGGAAGGACTTTAGCTCAGCTTGGGCTATATGGCCATTTCTGGACCAATCACTATCATCAAGGGGTTAGGGTGCTATAACTGGCTCACAATGAGGCAAGTGATGATTCCTTAACCAAGCACCCTGATGAGAAAGCTGAAGTTGTGTAAGAAAAGGAAAGGTACTTTCAGAACACACATTAAAGCCAGAAGCGTGTGAGAAGCAGTTTATTCAAAAGAAGAAAATGGAACAAACAAGGCTACTGAAACTCACTTGTATTTGTTTCTACAATAGTGGACATTAAAGAAAAATATTTTAAATTCTCTAGGCCTGTGCACAGTTGGCACAGCCAAATCAGAATGCATTTATTTTCAATCTCAATGCTCCATATCTACCAACTCTGTGAGAATTTTACTTTGCCAAAACTTGATAAGGCTTTTCTACATACATTATGAAGGAAGAGAACAATGGTTCCTGTAACTGTATAGTTACTTGGTTCAAATACAGAGATGAATCCACTGAGGACACCACCAAGTCCCTTCTTACCTGTGTATTGTAACATTGCTACACTGCTGGATTCCTTCTCGTAAGTTGGGTTGTGTTCACTGCAGATGGTACATCTGACTTCAGAGCAGATGTTATAGCAGGCCTGGCCCACAGCATCCTGATGCTTATCATCTGGACAGTTTCCAGCCACAGATTGGACTTAGAGTTGTTGAGGAGATTGTCAGAGAGATTGATAGTGTGAGCCATGTTGGAATTACCCGTGATAAATGACACAATCTCTTCCACTCTTCTCATAAGACAAGCTATGAATCTAAACTTGTTCAGCTAAACTTCACGAACACCTCCTTCCATGTGGAAGGTGCCTAAAAACACATTCATATACAGACTGGGTCAACTAAACAAATCACAGCACCTCAGCTTTAGTTTCTCACTACTTGTATATGAAAACCAACTAACTAAATACAATCAAGGATTTGCAGACCTGAAGGATACTTGTGGTAAAAAAAAAAAAATCTTTCTGTGATTCAATCTGGCAAATATTACCTATTCTATGCTCAGCATTGTGCCAGGTTTTATTTGTTAGGTTATACTAGCCTGTGGAAACAAATAAAGCCTGAAATTTCAGTGGTTAAAAATCAATAAAATTTCATTACTCATTCATTTAACAGTTCAGTAAGATTGGTGAGGTGCAAAGGGGAGGGACAGTGGTAGAATCTCCTCCAAGCAGTTACCTAGAGATCCAAAATTCTTTTATCTCAATGCCTCCATATTAAACAGACCCCCAGAATCACTGAAGAAGAAGAAAAGAATAACAGATTATATGTGGAAGATTTTTATGGGCCAGGTCTGGGTTTAATATCTATCATTTCCACCATTGTCTAGAAATAGGTTAAAAGCCAAACATTGTCATTGAGTTCATTACGACTCATGGAGACTCCACGTGTTACAGGGTAGAACTGTTCCACTGGGTTTTCTTTGCTGTAATCTTTAAAGAAGCAGATCACCAGACTTTTCTTCCACAGCACTGCTGAGTGGGTTCAAACTGCCAACCTTCAGCTTAGTAGTTGAGCCAAATTATTTGTGCCACCCAGGGACCTGTGGACCTGGGTTACATTGCCCTAATATGACTGACTGCAAGGGGAAAGAAAATGTTGTTTAGCCATTTGCCCAGGAAGAAGCGAGAAATGGATGTTGGTGATTGTTAACAATTTTTGTCGCACAGGCACTACAGGAATGCAAATGAGAAAACAGCAAGACAAACTGAAATCTCATGGAATGAAGTGAGTGATTTTTAATCAGCAAGGATGTTTCACATTTTAATTCATTTCTTTATTTTCAGTGGATAATGTTCTTTACTTAGGATTGATGGAATTATTTCTCAAATTACAAAAGAAAAAAAATACATGAAATTATCCAAAATTTAGATATTACTAGCTAAACTATCTTGGAGATTGATAAGTGACTTACTCTTGAGCCAGAAGTCAAGTAAAATCCTGTTAATAGACTTATCAAGAGAGAAAAAGACCTAAATTCTCAGTTCATTCAAGGAAGGAAAACAGTAATATCAATGTGGTGTGGCAGATCACTTTTGTGTGGCCTTTCTTGCCATGGTCTTGTAACTCCTACCCAGATAAGATAATTGTAGCCCATCAAAGGACTTGTAGGTGTTGCCATCCTGTTGGGCTTGAAATGAGCGACCCCAGAGGTGGGAAAGAGAGAATCCCACCACCACCAAGTAAGAACAGCCAGAAGCAGAGAGCACGTCCTTTGGACCCAGGATCGCTGCACTGAGAAGCTCCTGGAACCAGGAGACAGAGAGAGAGAGAGCTCAAACCCTGAAGACAGCGAGAAGAGAAGCATTGGCAGGAGACCGGCAGGGTAAGGCAGGATAACTCGCAGTGGGCTTGCAGGCCCCCTGAGTGATAAAGCTGAGTGCCTGGGGTTGACAGGAGCTAAAAGAAGTTTGTTAACCCTTGCCTGAATAGCGCAGAGGCTAGGGCCAGAGAGACACCTCCCTATGAGCACAACTGAAAAGAGGCTATCCTGACGGAAGAACTGTATCCTGAGTGTTCCTGAGCTTGAGTCATGACTGTTACTTCCTTAATAAACCCCATAGTCATGAGTATTGTCTGCGAGCTCTGTGTTGCCATTTCAGCGAATTATCGAACCCAGCAAAGAAATAGAGAGTGCTGTGGGAGGGATTGTTGGTGTCAGAACTAGTAAAGATGGCAGAGAGAGGAGGCATGTCCGACATCTACAATTATGTGGGCCTTGGAAAGGAGGGCAGTAATGTTCTTTCTGGCCCTGGCTTTACCCACCACAGCCTTCCCGGAGTCAGTAGGTAAACCCTCCTTACCGGCCACATCCAACCTTATAGCAAAGTACTTTGCCTGGCCATTTTGATTGTATTATAGATAAACCTGTTTTCTCTTAGTTTATTCATGACAAATTGGGGGTTTTCAAACTGAACTTTTCCTAAGAAACAGGCAGGAAGGGGGAAAAAGAGACAGAGAAATAACATCAGAGAAGCATATATATCGATACTATTACAGAATAAGATTTCTTACCCAAACTCAATCCACAGTTAACCAAAGTTAATAGATTATTATGCAATATTTACCAAGTGCTTAATATTCACTAAGTATTCTTCTAAGTGCTTTGCATGTATAATGAGTGTTTAGTGTCATCGCCATCACTCCCTTCTAAGGTCTCTTCTGCATGGCAGAAATGAAGCTGGGAACTTTGTTTCCCAAAACCCTCTTTCCCTAAGATTTCTGCATAGAGTTTGCAAATGAAAGAAAACCTCAGGAGATTAGGAAGATGGAGCTTATGGATAAACTTGTATTTTCCAGAGGCAATTGCTGCCAGACACATGGGTTTCCTGGTGAGTCCTTGAGCGCCACCCACTTTGCTACTGCAGAGGCAGTTGATGGGAAATTTAAAAGATTCTTCAAAATTGCAGCAACTTCCTTGAGAACTTTTTTTTTTTCATTACAGTAAATACATACATGTTGCCATCAAGTCATCAAGTCAATTCTGACTCATAGTGGCCTTAAAGGACAGGGTAGATACTGACCTATAAGGTTTCCAAGGCTGTAATCTTTACAGAAGTGTACTGCCACATCTTTCTGTCTCTCTCTCTTTCTTCTTCTTTTTTTTTTTTTAGTAGCATGCACTTTAATTAAAACCAGCCAAGCACTGATAAAATGTATATATATATATCGTTGCAACTGTGATTCCACATCAAACCGTAAAAGTAAGAATTGGGCATTTATTCTTCACATCGTGCACCAGGCTTGGCCAAGAAGGACACCCACCCCTACCAGACTCTCCAGGGAAGAAGTGGCCTCTCATTGCCAAGAACGAGAGCCTAATAGGCAGGGGTCAGCCAGCAGGCCCACCCTGCCCCCTGCAGGGCATGGGAAGGGAAAGGAGCAGTGGGAAAAATCTCGCTTCTATGCTCCTCCTGGGCCACTAGGCTGGCCCTGAGCAGCAACTCCTTGGTGGCAGTGAGTGGAGGGAGAGGCTGGAGAACAGCCTGGACTGTGCAGGCAAGAAGATGGTCCACCTTCCTCCTTCAGGGTCTGTGAATGCCCACAGGGGACTTGATCGCCACTGCAGGGTACCACTTGTAGGCACAAGCCTATGAAGAAGCAGCCTTTTTTTTTGCTTTGCCTGAAGGGGAATCAAGATTCTCTCTTCTTAACATGAAGCAGCCACAGTCCACTTGCCTACAAACAGTACAGCCATGGGCAAGCAGAGGGCCCCACTGGCTCAGATTAAGGCATTTCCAACAGACTCAATGTCCCATTTCCACACTAAAACTCCACCACAGGCCTCAAGGGACCCTGCACCCCTCATCCTCAGGCTACTACATCCCTGGCTTCTTCCCTACTCCTGGGCAGTTTGAACTGCTGACTTTTTGGTTAGCAGCTGAGCACTTAACCACTGAGTCATCAGGGCTCCTTTCCTGACCTATACTGGTGAGTCGGAATCGACTCAATGGCACTGGGTACTGGGGGCCTAAAGGTCAACAGTCATGAAAGCCCCTACTTTGATATTAAACACTTTACATCTAGAAAACATAAGATGGTTTCTGGTTTACTGACCACATGGCAACTGATACAAGTTATCAAAACCACCGTGTAAGACAGATATCAGCACATACCTGTATTTTACAGATGAAACAAAAGCTTAGAGATGACAAATATCTTGTCAAAGATTGAACAGCCAGAATTCAAACCAAATATCTGATTCCAGAAATCAAGCTCTTGACTATAATGCTATACTGTCAAGTCAGTACCAATAAGCATTTTATGATAAAACAGTAGCTCAACAATATCCCAAAATGTACCTTCCTAATCAGCTACTACGTCCACCCCTACTTCTGAAAGACCCCTCCTTAGAGCTGTTCTCCTATAGCATCCATACTAATGGTTTGCATTAATTTCCTTATCATGTCTATAACCTACCAAATTAATTGGTAACTAATAAACTCTCTAGATCCGTGGGCTTGCTCCCATTACGTTGAACTATTGGATAAACAAGCATTGTAGTTTGTGTTCAGTTGGTAGCTACAACTCCACGTAAATAAATAAATGAGGGACTTTTTCAATATGTAATTCTTTACCAAGGAAAACTGAATGCATTTAGCAATTGGGCATGGCGTCATGGCAAAAGAACCTGGGATATTTTCATCAGAGGAAGAAATTGACTTAAAAAAAAAAATAGAGAAAACATTATATCTTATGATACGAAGTAATTATGTTAAAAGGTCAAGGTTCCCAACTTAGAACATGTATCATATTTTGGGAGTGACAATATCAGTGAAATGGAGGAAAAATTCCCTATCCTTCTGGAGCTTGCATTTAATAAATAAGAAAGTGACAAACTGAATTTAAGAGGTAAATTATATAATGTGTTAGAAGTGTGAGAAAAGATAAAATACAGGGAATTGCTTTTTAAATGCAATGATTTGGGTAGGCTACATTGAATATTTCTTCCCCCTCTTGCTGTGCTCCCTCTTAGTTGATAACATCGCTGTCCATCCTGACTCTGAAGTTAAATCCATAGACTGCTAACTGGGAAAGTCTTGAGATCTGCTCCCCCTTGTGTATTCTCATTGTCACCGTCCTAACCAGAGCCTACTCATCTCTCATCTGGATTATTCAGCAACCTCTTATGCAGTCTCTTTGCCTCTGACCTTTCTCCATTATAAATTATTCTTCACTTTTGTTTTTTTTTTTCTCTTGATCAGAGTTTTCATGACAAATAGAGCTATGCTGCTCTTTCGTTCAAAAACCTTTGCCACCTCTGTTTTGTCTACGATAAACGTCCTGACATTAAGCAGGACATTCAAAGTCCTCTTTGTCTGATCTCTGGTGACATGTGGAGCCTCGTTTTCCAATATTTTCTCATGTAGCCTTTGATTTAAGCCCACAGTCTAATAAAACTCTGAACAAAGCATAAACTCTTTCTTCCTTTGGATCATATTGTGCCTCTGATGTCTTCGATGGCTCCCCATCATGCTTTCTGCTGTGAAAATCTAATCTATCTCTAAGGCCAGCTCAAACTCCTTTTTGTTGATGAAAAGTTCCCTGCTTCCTCTCAGTCAGTCTAGATAAGTGGTCCATTTTTTGCTCTCACATGAGATTTTGTTTATTCCTCTCTTACAACATTCAGGTTGTGTACTTTTTCTCTGAATAATTCTGTCCGCAATCACTGAAGATGTTAGACTGTAATCACCCTGAGGACAAGTACCTTGCTCTTTCTCTCTGCCCCACAATACTCTACTTTGTATCTGGCTCGATGCTTTCTTCAGAGTGGGGGGCTCAGTAAGTGTGGAACTTAAATTAATTTTCTTAAACATTAGTTTAAGGCCATTAAATGGAGGTCAGTGTATTAGCAATCCCATTCATAGAATTAACATGATGAAGCAGAGCATTTTTAACAAGCATCTTTTAATAATTATAAATGCCAGATTTCATCAGAAGCCTAGAGCAAGTATCATCACTGTGAGACAAACTAAATGCTACATGTGTCAATATTTACACAAGCAGATTACAACAGTGTGGTCTCATCAGTTCAGCTATTGTGTCTTGTGAGCTTAACTAAATTTCAAACTCCATAAGGAACTGCATTTTCCCCTGAAGTTATTAAAGGGTAGATTTCTTTTAATTAAACTCATTTGCATGACTAAATTAGATTTAATTACTCTCATTCATTTCACTAATACCTTTCTTTGATTGGAAAAGGAGAACTTTTATAATTGATTAAAGTAGGATGTTCTGGCCTTCTCCCTGGATCCTGGAGAATAGTCCTCATTTGTGCTTTTCAATGACAGGGGAAACAGACTTTTTTTTCATCCAGTTCTGCCATCAACACTCTCCGGGAACCTGGGATGGACACTCCATCATTCTGTACCTCGGTTTTTCCACCTGATGAACACAGTGTTACCAATGATAAAGACGTCTGTTTTGATCTCCCCTGCAAAGACAGATTATGCTTTCAGAGTGAAAGTGTTTGAAATATTTATATAAAAATCTAAAGTATGAATATCATTGAAATTACTAATATCAGAAATTAAAGCTTTAAATTTTGCCTAAAAATAATGTTGCTTATTACTCTTTGGGTAATAGTCTTTGTTTTCATAACTTTAGATTATCCAAATTAACCATGACATTCATTCATTCCTGCATGCATGGATACATTTAGTCAATAAAAAGTTTGTTTTTTACCCAATACTCTGACATTGTGATTGGCCTTGGATATAATTCAGTAAACCCATAAGAAGACTAATAAAGCGTATTTCTCCCTCAGGAGTTCAGTCTTGAAAGAGAAACCAGTATGTAAACAAATATATTTTTAAAAGCACAGAATAGAATCACACACAGGGTTTGTGGTTCAAAAGGGGAAATTTTCAAATCTGTTTAAAGAAACTTGAAATAAATCTTGTGAGAGATGAAGGTTATTCCAGGACAAAGGAATTGTGTGTTCAAAGGCACTCAAGCAAGAATAGAAAGACATATTTGGAAAACTCTAGCTTAGTTTGGCTTAAATTTTGGTTTCTACCATGCAGTGAGGGAGAACAAATTTGGAGAATAACTCATTCTGTGGGTGAGTTAACTTATAACAGTTAAGCAAAATGGCTATGCTTTGTTTTTAAGACACTGATGTGCGATTTGGAACATGGATTAGAGGAAAGTATGCTAAATTAGGAGATTCTTCAGGTGAAAACAATGCAAGCCTGAAATAAGGTGGTATCACTAAATTGGGAAAGGAGGGAAGAGATATATATTCCGCGGGTATTTAGAAGGTAGAATTGGCAGGCAAAAGTTTAAGATCTCTTCTATGTTTCTGCTTTGGATAATTTTTAAGTGGTGGTGACATTACCAAAAACATAAAAGAAAAATACATTTTAGAGTCGGGGTAGGGGAATCCTTATTTAAGTTTTGGCCATGTGATTTTGAAATGCCTACATTGTGAAGATAAATATATGGGCCTGAGTCTTAGAAGAGGGGCATAGACTAAAAGTATTAACTTGGGAGTTGTTAACAAAGATTTTTTGTTTTAAATCTGCTCTTCACTTTCTTTTGTGATCACACCCCTTTCCTAAGTTGATGATTCTGCTTTGACTGTCAATTGAGGGGCCTTGCCTTCTCAGCTGGATTTGAGATAATTTATTTCAATAAGCTGAACTCAAAGCTTTGTATTAGTTGGTAACAGTTATACACATTACTGCTTTTTTATGCAAATAATGTGCACCTTCTAAGTTGTTTGCCAAATGTCCTTCCGCCCCATGAAGAATTTTTGTAAGTGCTGCTATGATAATTTTTTTTTACAGCAACACCTAAAAAAAATTGGCACACTGGCACTTATGAAAATAACTTGCAGGGGGAGAGGGAGTGGTTGGCAAACAAACATAGAAGGTGTGTGTTATTAGCATAAAAAATAAGGTAGATCCCATCTTCTTTTAACTATGTGCAAGTATGATCTATCACTTGTCTTTACTTATCAGTTATATATTTTTTAAGGTGATGATAACAACAAATATGGAAAAGAAACTATAAAACTTAAAGTACAACATTGCTTCTTATATAAGGCATCAACTTTTTAATAAGTTGCCAGTTATTCATTAAAAGGAAGCATCCTCAAATTTTGCATTGAATAATAATATTCTAGCATTCACTTTTGAGTCTTCTAGCTTGCAAAGAGAATCTAAGAGAGGATAAACTGAAATAGTCTTAATAATAGATTTTAGGAGGTTAAAAAGCCTATCTGCACTTAGAATGCAGATACCTGATTTGGAAGCACTGTTTGTGGAGGTGAGTACCTCCTCTTCCAGACTGCATTTGTGTATTTGGCTTGGATGTATACAGTCATAAAAGGGAATGTGTTATGAAAAGAAATGGAAACAAACAAATCACAATACCAAAAAGGAGAAAAATCCCACAAACCACACTTTCACAGTCCTCTATTTATACTAGCACATTCTGGAAAAATCACTCAAAAACCTGTTACTAATCATTTAAACCTTAGGCTGTCGACATTTTTCAGCTTTGCTAGCCAAATAGTCATGTGCAGCAGCCAGAGGGTTAAAGAGCCAGATTTCCTGTCCCATACTGTAGCTTTGTGTGAGCAATATGGAGGACCTCATCATCGCTGCAGAAGCTCCTGTTGAACATGAAGGGCTCTATCTAGGCAAAAATATGTGCAGCCTTCTGGGCCAGATTTGCTCCGGAAGGGCTTCTAAGTTGGCTGTGCAGTGGGCTAGGCTGTCCAGACCTGCTGTTCCACAAAGGCCAAGATTCACTCTCTGTGCGCCTAGTTCTCCAGCCAGCAGGCTTTACAAAGGCTGCTTTGCCTGGTCCAGACACCCAGGAGAACTATGAAGGACTGAGAAGGTCTTTGTTTTGGTTCAGGTAATACAATAAGCAATCTAATGTAAATTAGACCAAAGACAGAAGTGTTTCCATTTTCACATAGAAATAAAATAAGTGAAATAGAATACAGAACTCAATAATTTCTGGGATTTATACTGTAGAAGACAACAGAATTTTCTATTTCTTACTAAAAAAAAAAACTTACTGTAAGTCAGTCAACTAACTATACAACAAATTGTCTCCAGTGGCCTAACCAAAGTACTGATTTGCTGATTATATGCAGTGTATTTAATATCCTTAATAAGTGTGTTAATATCAGAAAACCGTTGTTGTCATGTTGATTCTGATTCACGGTGATCCCATGCGTGTCAGACTAGAGCTGTGCTCTATAGGGTTTTCAATTGCTGATTTTTCAGAAGTAAATCACCTTTCTCTCAAGGGTCTCTGGCTGAACTTGAACCTATGAACTTTCAGTTAACAACTGAACTAGTTAACCATTTCCACCACCCTAGAACTCCCATAAATGTGTTGTTGTTGTGTGCCACTGAGTCAATTCCAATTCAATGCAACCCTATAGGACAGAGTAGAACTGCCCTATAGGGTTTCCTAGGCTGCAATCTTTACCCAAGCAAATCGCCTGGTCTTTTCTCCTGCAGAACTTCTGGTGGGTTCAAACATCTGACCTTTCAGTCGGCAGTCGAGCACTTAACCGTTGCACCACTAGGACTCCTTATAAATGTGTTAAGAGGGTTAAATAGAAATGTGAAAATAGTTCTCTCAAGTTCCAAATCATACATTATCATTGTACTTTGTGACATCAAGCACAGTGTTTTTTTTTTATTTTAATTTTTGCCAGGCTTTGCTTATTTGACTCATTCACATCCATGCTTGATGAACATAATAAGGACAAAAATACTTAAAGTAGTAATATTTCTGGACCATTATCAGTATTTTTTACTTCATAAAAGGGTAAAGTCCGAATTTAATTTAACAAGAGATCTGTCCACATTATTTCCTTCCATAAAGTTTCTCAGAGTCTAGATTTTGAAAATCTGGTCCAGGCAATACAGTATGCAATCTAATAGAAATTAGACCAAACCCAAATGACCTATAAGCCTATAAGAACAAGGAAGAGAAAAGTTCAAGAGTTGGTTCACACACAGGCCATGGCTGAGGATTGTGCTCATCAGTACCCATTGTGATTCAGTCATCGTGAACAGAAATTTGAAGATAAGCCTTTTTGGAAACAAACAAAGTCAGTGAAACATTCTGTTCATCTTGTGCCATCTGATCATTGTTTCCTACTTGTTTAGAAATCTGACTAAACTATAATGACATGTGTCACTGGGTTTCTTGCTGTCATAGTCAAAGCTCAGTGATCTACGGGAGGTGAAATTTGACTTAGGATTAACATAAGCCACTGTGAGTCCTTGAAGTCAGACTCAAAAACTTAGATTCCACCATGCCCTTAATTATCAAATGTGTTTCCTGTGAAGAAGGGAGTACTGTTTAAAATGTTTGATAATCTGACAAGGCCATAAGGCTTAATGGAATCGATGATTACACACAGATGGACGATTAACTCTCGAGGTTTAACATTAAAAAAAAAAAACTACTGTGCTGGATTGCTACTTAATGGAATTACACTGCCCATATGGAAAAGAACTATACCCTAAATATACCCAGAATGATGGAACAGGTGGCAAAATCTGGGCAAGACTGTTTGGAATGCACAAAGCATTCTGAACTTATAACTGCCAGAAAAAATTTCTGGAGGAAAGAAAGAGGGGATCTTTGAAACTGTGTTAACTTTTCTACATTTTTAAAATATAAGTTAGAAAAATAATTAGAAAACTGAACCCTAAGGAACATTTTTTTCAGTAGGTATTTTCTTCGTATATCTTCCGGAAATCATGTCTGTTTGTGATTGAGGTAAAGCTTTCCGTATGGATTATGATATAGCTCCAAAATAAACTCAGTGAGGCGAGAGGGCATATAGGTTTTAATCAAGCTCCAACCACCAATCTGTTAGTTTACTATGGAGGCTTCTTGTTGCTGTGATGCTGAAAGTTATTCCCTCAGTATTTAAAAGACAAGTAGGGTCACCCATGGTGGACAGATTTCAGCAGAGCTTCAAGACTAAGGCAGAATAGGAAGAAAGACTTCTTCTAAAAAAAAAAAAATTGCCAGTGAAAACCTTATGAATAGCAGCAGAACATTGAATGAAATAGTGCCAGAAGATGAGCCCTTCAGGTTGGAAACGCACTTAAAATACCACTGGGGAAGAGATTCCTCCTTAAGATAGAAACAACCTTAATGACATGGAAGATTTCAGGACCTTCGTTTGCTGATGTACCAAGACTCAAAATGAGAAGAAGCAGCTGCAAACATCCATTAATAATCAGAACTTGGAATGTACAAAGCATGAACCTAGGAAAATTGGAAGTTGTCAAAAATTACATGGAACACATAAAGATCAATATCCTAGGCATTAGTGACCTGAAATGGATTAGTATTGGCCATTTTGAATCAGATGATAAAATGGTCTACTATTCCTGGAAAGACAAATTAAAGAGGAATGGTATGCCACTCATTGTAAAAAAAGAATATTTTCAGATCTATCCTGAAGTACAACACTATCAGTGATAGGATAATATCAACATGCCTACAAGGAAGGCCAGTTAATACAATTATTATTTAAATTTACACTCAAACCACTAAGGTCAAAGACGAAGAAATTGAAGATTTTTATCAACTTCTGCAGTTGAAATTGATCAAACATACAATCAAGATCCATTGATAATTAATGCTGATTCGAATCCAAAAGTTGGAAAAAAAAAAGAAGGAACAGTAATTGAAAAATATGGCCTTGGTGATAGAAATAATGTCAGAGAGATTGCATGACAGAATTTTGCAAGACCAATGACTTCTTCATTGCAAATACCTTCTTTCAACAACACAAATGGCGACTATGCATGTGGATGTCACAGAATGAAATGGGTAGGAATCAAATAAACTACATCTGTGGAAACAGAAGACGGAGTATCTCAAAATCATTAGTCAGAACAAGGCCAAGGGCCAATTGTGGAATAAACTGTCAATTGCTTGTATGCAAGTTTAAGAAGAAGCTGAAGAAAATTAAAATAAGTCTATGAGAGTCAAAGTACAACCTTGAGTATATCCTACCTGAATTTAGACAGCATCTGAAGAGTAGATTTGACACATTGAACATTAATGACCAAGACCAGATGAATTGTAGGATGACATCAAAGACATCATACATGCCCCCAGATGCTCTGTTAACCCAGAACTAAAACCATTCTCGAAGCCAACTCTTCAGATAAAGATTAGACTGGACTATAAAATATAAAATAATACTCATGAAGAGTGTGCTTCTTAGTTCAAGCGGATAGACTAGATAGACTAAACGGGTGACTCCTGTCTGGAGGCAGGATGAGAAGGCAGAAAGGAACAGGAGCTAGTTAGATGGACACAGGAAACCTGGGGTGGAAAAGGGGAGTGTGCTGCTGCATTATAGGGATTGCAACTAGTGTTACAAAACAATATGTGTATAAATTTTAGTATGAGAAATTAACTTGAGCTGTAAACTTTCACCTAAAGCACAATAATATTATATATATCTATAGAAAACACAAACAAAAAAAGACATCATACGTGAAAATGGCAAAAGGTCATTAAAAAGACAAGAAAGAAAGAAAAGAACAAAACTGATGTGAGTAGAGACTATGAAACTTGCCCTTGAATGTAGAGCAGCTGAAGTGAGTTGAAGTAATACTGAAGTAAAAGAAGTGAACGAAAGATTTCAAAAACAAAGTAAAGTATTATAATGAGCAAAGATCTGGAGTTAGAAAACGAAAAGGGAAGAACAACTTGGCATTCCTCAAGCTGAAAGAACTGAAGAAAAAACCCAAGCCTCAAGTTGCAATATTGAAGGATTCTATGGACAAAAATTAAACAATGCAGGAAGCATCAAAAGAAGATGAAAGGAATACACAGTCACTGTACCAAAAAAATTAGTAGACATTCAACCATTTCAGGAGGTAGTATATGATTAACAACCAGTGGTACTGAAGACAGAAGTCCAAGCTGCACAGAAGGTGTTGGTGAAAAACAAGGCTCCAGGAACTGACAGAATACCAATTGAGATGTTTCAACAAAGGGATGCAATGCTGGAAGCACTCACTCATCTATGCTAAAAAAACTTGGAAGACAGCTACCTGGCCAGTTGACAGGAAGAGATTCATATTTGTGCCCATTCGAAAGAAAGGTGATCCAACAGAATGCAGAAATAATTGAACAATATCATTAATATCACGCAAGTAAAATTTTGCTGAAGATAAATTCAAAGATGCTCATGCTACAGTACGCAGACAGGGAACAGCCAGAAATTCAAACCAGATTCAAAAGAGGAAGTAGAATGAGGGATATCATTGCTAATGTCAGATGGATCTTGGCTGAAAGCAAAGAATACCAGAAAGATGTTTACCTCTGTTTTATCGAATATGCAAAGGCATTCAACTGTGTGGATCGTAACAAAATTATGGATAACATTGTGAAGAATGGGAATTCCAGAACAAGTAATTGTGCTTATACATAGACAAAGAGGCAGTCTTTCAAACAGAAGGAGGGGACACTGCATGGTTTAAAATCAGGAAAGGTGCGCATCAGGGTTGTATCCTTTCACCACACTTATTCAATTTATATGCTGAGCAAATAATCTGAGAAACTGGACTATATGAATAAGAAAGTGGCATCAGGATTGGAGTAAATTCGTCAACAATCTGTGTATGCAGATGACAACCTTGCTTGCTGAAAGTGAAAAGGATTTGAAGCACTTACAGATAAAGATCAAAGACTACAGTGTTCACTTCAAATCATCTCAGATTACACCTCAAAGAAAACAAAAATCCTCACAACTGGACCAATAAACAACATTATGATAAACGGAGAAAAGCTTGAAGTTGTCGAGGATTTCATTTTACCTATATCAACAATTAAAGCCCACAGAAGCAGTATTCAAGAAATCAAACGATACATTACATTGGACAAAAGACCTCTTTAAAGTTTTAAAAAGCAAAGATGTCACTTTGAGGACTATGGTGCACCTGACCCAAGCCATGATTTTTTCGATCTCTTCATGTGCATGGAAAAGCTAGACAATGAATAAGGAAGACTGAAGAAGGAAGAATTGATGCTTTTGAATATGGTATGATGCCTATAAATTATTGGTGAAGAATACTGAATATATCATTAACTGTCAGAAGAATGAACAAATGTGTTTTGGAAAAAGTACAGCCAGGATGCTCCTTAGAAGGGAGGATGGCAAGTGTCTTAGTCATCTAGTGCTGCTATAACAGAAATACCACAAGTAGACGGCTTTATCAAAAAGAAACTTGTTTTCTCACAGTCTAGTAGGTTACAAGTCCAAATTCAAGGTGTCTGCTCCAGGGAAAGGCTTTCTCTCTGTCAACTCTGGAGGAAGGTCCTCGTCCTCAATCTTCCCCTGGTCAAGGAGCTTCTCAGGCACACGGACCCCATGCTCTGCTCCTGGTGCTGCTTTCTTGATGGCATGAGGTCCTCAACTCTCTGCTTGCTTCCCTTTCCTTTTATCTCTTGAGAGATAAAAGGTGGTGCAGGCCCCACCCCAGGGAAACTCCCTTTACATTGGATCAGGGAGGTGACCTGAGTAAGGGTAGTATTTCAATCCCACCCTGATCCTCTCAATATAAAATTACAATCACAAAATGGAGGACAACCACACAATACTGGGAATCATGGCCTAACCAACTTGACACATATTTTGGGGGGGACAGTTCAACTCTGGCCTATAGGGTCACTATGAGTCTGAATCCACTCCACGGCAACGGGTTAAAGCAATTAGTTTCTGGCAAATAGTAAATGCTCAGTGACTGTTCCCCACTAAGATTATTATTACTAAGGCCTTCCAAATACTATCCCTATCCACTCCACCAGACCAGTGGAGGACAGTCAGAGTCCCTGTTATTTGAAAAGATTAATATTTAAAATAAAAGGCCTGCTGAATTGCAGCAAAAAATCATATATAAATTACTTTCTATCAGAAGTAGTTCCTTAATTGGAGTTATATTACCTTTATCATTTGCTTATTTATATGTAAATGCTTACTAGTGCTCATATCCTGCCACTGTTTTAACATATGCAGCTCTTGTTTATCCATGGCAGTGGGGATGTAAAATGTTATTAAAAAATATGCAATCCAGAAATAATGCCCAATCCTTACTTTAGCTAACAGTTTTGGTCTTATTCCCCCAATTCTGTCTTTTGGAGGGTATGTTATTGTTGTTAGGTGCCATTAGGTTGATTCCAACTCATAGCCCCCCTATGTACATTCAACACAGCAAACACTGCCTGGTTCTGCATCATCCTCACAATCATTGGTATGTTTGAGCCCATTCTTGCAGCCACTGTGTCAATCCATCTCATTGAGGGTCTTCCTCTCTTTTGTTGATCCTCTACTTTACTTAGCATGATGCCCTTCTCCAGGCACTCATCCCTCCCGATAACACGTCCAAAGTATGTGAGATGAAATCTTGCTGTCATGGATTGAATTCTGTCTGCTTTTTTTTTTTTTTTTTAATCTTTACAGGAGCAGACAGCCAGGTCTTTCTCTGGAGGAGCCTCTAGGCGGATTCTAACCGCCAACCTTTAAGTTAGCAGCCAAGAGCTTAATCGCTGTGCCACCAGGGCAACTTATAGCCAAGAAAATCTCACGGAGCGGTTCTACTCTGTAACACATGGGCTTGCCATGAGTAAGAATCCACTCTAAGACAACAAATAACAATGGCCTTTCAGTTATATCACTGTTCTATAGATGAGGAGCATGACTGAATGGCATTAAGTAAGTTTCCCGAGGTCACACAGCTAGTAATTGACATTAGGACTAAAAAGGAGATTGAACTTATCAGAGTTCTTTCACACATAACCCTTTTGGTAAACGCCTTTTTAATGTGATCTCTCTCTGCTTCTGAGTCTTACTTTTCTAGTTTTGTACGTGACCGAGAATCCTTGGACACTTCTTTGTGCCTGATGCCTTCTATAAGCCCTATGGATTCACGCTATTTTCCAGGGCTCCATTGGGATTTTCAGAAAAGCTACAAAGATGGAAAAGACCATGGGGCACTACCCACCACAAAATGTTTAAGTAAAAAATTAATGCTAAAACCATGAAATGAGTGAAGAAGCCGCATAATGCTCTGATTCTTTCCCACAAAGTTTTAATTTTTCTTTTCTTTCTGAAACATCAAATGTTAAGTTCTTAAAAAAAATTTTTTTGAGTGCCTCTTCTTTGTTGATGCCTTAAGTACATATCTGGTTTTCCCACTGGTTGGGGTAATTCAACAAAACTCTACTCCTTGGTCCACTGAACAATTCTGAAAAGTTTTGAGAGTAACACTTATTAATCATTGCAATCCATTATATAATTTCAGCAAATAAGACTTTCAGATCTCTGTTACAACTCTACTATAAAAATGGCACACACTTAAGGGTTTACTCCAAAACTAATTTTGGTATAATTGCCCAAATTAATTGGTTATCTAGTGTATAGACACAATTCTTCTAGTTGCTTGTTCGTTAGCTTTCTCTACTCTTGGGGTGTTTATAAATTTTGGTATATGAGTTTTATTAAGATAATTATTTCAGGCTTTGTTCTATACACAGAGAAGTTTTGTTACTGACAAGAGACAACATAATGTAGTGTGAAAACTCCTAACACAGTGAGGAGATCTTTCAATTTTAATCCTTTATTTTCTGTTCATAAAGTTCCATTGTGAACTTTGTTCTTTTAAGTACTCTGGGCCTCAGTTTCTCTCTTGAGATAGTTATCTTGCTTGAACATGTGAAAGTGCTTGAAAAAGTAGAAAGAGTGCATGAGCTGTTGGAGATAAGGGATTATGCGCTTAACTTCCCTCCAATGTCCTGTCCCACGTAGGTGCTCAGCCAGCATCTTTAACCAATGACAAGGTCACTTCTTGCCCAGCTGGACTGTGAAATCCTTGAGGGCAGGGGTATGCCTTATTGTGGGGCTCATGGAATACTAACTTTGCAAATAGAGTGTTCAAAATTAATCAATTAATCAAACAGTATAGGAAACACTGAGATGTAAATGTCTTAAATAGAAAATATGTATTTACTTTCCAGTTACACTATCAGCATAATATCCTATGTTATGTAAGGATATTTTCATGGAAAATAAACAACATTTGAATCAAAGGAGTCTAAATTATTCTTTACTTATATTGCTTACTTATATTCAGACAAATTCTGTGCCTATATAGAGTTCTTAAATGTATTGTATATCAGTTAGAGTCTTATATTTTAAAAATATTACAGCTTCCAGTAGTACAGGTGGCAGTTCTTCCATGCCCCTACAGACAGCCTATGGCTGTAATGATGGGAGCAAGAGAAATGGAGACTAATGCTAAATTTACAAGTCTTTACCCTTTTAGCAATTAATAGCTGTACTTTTAATAAAATATCTAGAATCACTATTCCAATGTCCCTAAAATATTTAATATTGACTTTATTCAGACATACTTAATTAAATGCCCTTTAATTTTTAAATGGCAAGTTTGTTTTATTTATTCATTCTTAATACAGTGTATTTTTTGCCTGATGATAGTCAGTCTGGTAATTATGGTAAAATCTTAAAAACTAGGCCTAGCAGACAGTGACTATCCCAAGGGTAGGGTTTAAGTAAGGTCACTATCATCTTATAATACTTAACACAGGTTAACTCCTAAGGGGAAATCTTTACTCCTGAAGGAAATGAGATGGACATTACCTCCAGACTCATATGACAATGGTAAATGGGTTGGCAGAGATGTTACAATTGCCTAAACAATGACAAAAGAAACATGTTTGCCTCTGGGACTGATATTAGGCTCTCTATTTAAGCACAGTCTTCACTCTAACAATCCCAACACAGTTTTTTGCTTTTTTTTTTTTTAATGTAGATCATCATATTTGTTGTTTATATAGAACCAACCAGCGTCCTCAGAATGACCCTGGTCATTTATTTCTTGGTCAATTCAAGTATATGATATCATCGCTCCTCTAAAGGCCAGATAGCATTGGACAGACTTCAAAATCAGGAAAATAGAACTGATTGCGTCTCGTTTTTGCGGAAGTATAGGGTCGCTATGAGTCCGAATCAACTCGACAGCAACGAGTTTTTTTTTTTTTTTTTTTTAATCATCAAAGAGGATGAGAAATAGCTAGTGTTGGAGAATTGATAAATGATATAAATATAGGTACAGGTATGAACTTTGGTAGTGTAATAGTTAAGTTTTTGGCTACTAACTGATAGGCTGGTGGTTTGAACTTACCCAGCACCTCCGCATTTACAGGCATTATAGGAGTATAGGGCATTGGGTACCCTAGTGGCCTCTCACAATTCAGCATGGCAACTTCTAAATATGTGCCATGAGGAGAATGGGAGTGAGGAAGAAGGCAAGAGCTTGAAACTATTGGCTATTAATGTTTTAAACTAATCGCCGTGGCAGTTCATACTATAGCCTCTAAAACATGATCATGAGATGAATATGGACACAGTATGGCAGTATTCCCTGCGAAGAACTGGACTTTCCTGCCAGACAGTACAATTGTTCCAAACTATGATCTACAAAAGCTACTTTGTCTTGGTTGCCCTTTCCTAATGAAAAAGCAAAATAGTCATGAGCAAGTTGGAAACAACCATAATTGTTTCTTACCCCATCCTCCACCTAAATGTTGTCTTATACCAGGTAATTTTCTGCCTTCTCCTCTCCCCCAGCCTCTTCTGTTCTCCCTGTGCTCCAACTACACCACTCCAACTATGCGTTATTTATTCCTTCAGGCTCCTTCTAGGTAAAGCACTGCTCTTTAACACTCCTTGAAAATTGTTACTCCACAAGTATTTATTTATTAGGAAAATTGAAACTGGCACCTCAGATCTCATTTAGAATGTTTCTTCACATATCTCGCTTTCTGAGGTGAAACTATATTTATATCTGTCTAAGCTCAATACTCTTCAGTATTTATTTGTTTACTTATTTAAGGTGACAATTATTGAGCTCCATTTTAGACGATAAAATGAGCTGGGACATGGAGCCTGCCTTGCATCCTGATGATGCTATAGAAAGAGATTGATAAATACAGATACAGCCATAGGTAGGGATGAATTCATGAACATAAATACAGAAATAAATATGGAAAAATTAACTTGATATGGTGATAAATAAAGGGGAATTAATAGACTACAAGGAGCCCTGGTGGCACAGTGGTTAAGAGCTCGGCTGCTAACCAAAAGGTCAGCAGTTCAAATGCACCAGCAACTTCTTGGAAACTTGTGGGGCAGTTCTACTCTGTCCTATAGAGTCGCTATGAATCAGAATTGACTCTGCAGCACCTAACAACAACAAGAGAATACAGGGCTCTAATGCATTTATCTTGTTATTAAACAACTATTAACTTGTAGGCCTGACACAAAAACTGTCATAGTGCATAAATATTATGGACACTTCAAAAAAGACATTGTTCCTGGCTTATGTTCAATAGTTGGAATTATTTATTAGATTGAACGTCAGTTAATGTCCTATGTAACAGCTCCATTTTCCGGAACTCACAAAAAATTTCCACCAACCAAAATTCTAAAGAAGATCCAATCACTCATTTATCTATCTTGAACAAACTTGTCCATTCCTTAAGCTTTCTCATGCTGTATTTTTTTATTCTTTAGTGCAATATAATTTCTCTTATCCCTTTCTCCAAGTATAGCTCTTTCCTTTTTTTCTGTAAATAGCTATATTTTCTGTTGGACCACCTTAAAATTGGTACAGGTGCTTTATTGTCAGATAAAAAAGTCACGTTTTCCAGATTTCCCCAAAGAATTGTCCAATGATGCCATCTATACTGTTCAGGGGAGCTCTCTGACAAAAGTTAAAAAAATGAAATAAAAAACAATAAATCCTAGAACATTGTGCAAAAAGGAGAAAAGGAACTGACCCTCTCTTACCATCTTTGGTAACGCCCCTATGCTAAAATGTTCTGGAACTTGTTATTCCCAGTCTATTAGGAGTCGTATTACCTGATGCTATTGCTTCTAAAAATTCCCAACTGTTATTATGTAGTGAAGCACCTACAGCCACTTCAGAATGAATTATCTGTCAGAACTATTAGTAGGTGCCTTCTCAATTCATCGATCTTGGCTCATTAAAATTGCAAATTGTAAACTGTTTGCAAGAAAAATATGTAATTCATTTTTCACTATGAGCCAGAGTGTCCAGCAAAGTGCTAGAAAACTAGAAATCAGGTGTTGATTTTTAAATTCAACTATATGTATAGATAGAGGCTACTACTAGATTCAATGTACTGTAAGAAACACAAAGGCAAATGAGAAAGGCCTCTCAACGGAGGTGTCCCTGGGTGGTGCAAACAGTTAAGCGCTCGACTACTAATTGAAAGATTGGTGGTTTAAGCCCACCCAGAAGTGTCTCAGAAAAGTCCTGGCAATCTGCTTCCAAAAGGTCATAGCCTTAAAAACTCTATGAAGCAATTCTACTTTGCACATATGGGGTCACCATGAGTCAGAACTGACTCAATGGCAACTAACAACAATAACAACTCCCAAAGGTAGAGAAAATTTCAAAATAGTAGGATGGAATGTGTTTTTAAGAGGGATGAATAAAGAAAATGGTAGAGGAATTTGGTGAAGGCGGATAGAAGGACTGATGGCGCTAGGAGAGAATAGCAATTAAATGAAGCTTCAGGATATAGATGACATTTGGGCTTGGTATTCATAAGAAGATAGTAGATGAAGAACATTTCAGGAAGCAGAAATGAAATGAGCAATTGAAGTAGAAAAGTGCAAATGGCTAACAAATATTTACGAGTAAAATGATCTTAGTGACCGGCAAATATATATACATATTTTTTGTCATCAGTGGGTTGGATTTCCACACTTTAAAATCTCCTAATTTTTGGAGTGTTGAGTGCATTTTGCCACCTTTTTGTAACTGATTTCCACAGATGTAGTAGATGTTTCCATGTCCACCCATCTGCTGAGCAGGGATCATTTTCAAATTGAGTAGAAGGAGAAAGGAAAATAAAAGAGATCATGAAGCTGTGTCACATCTTGAAGTGTACTAAAATATAAAAACAATAAAACACTCCAAATGACTCATTTGTTTTTCAGTATTCCACAAGTTTGTGACAATAACTGGCAGTGTCATAATTTCACAGTGTCATCCTGGGGGAACATAGGGTTCCCGTAAGACTGCATTTCTATCTCCTTCAACATCACTTACAAAAATGATTTATTTGTTTCTGATTAATTAGGACCCGGTTTCTTCCTTTTTGGCATTGCATTTTCCCTCCTGTTCAGTCTATCTGGACAGGCTAGATCTGCGTGGGCACGCACCAGTTTGTGAGATTCTGGATCAGAACTCAGTGGCTTTGCAACAGTGATAAACCCAACTTCTGGTAACTGTGAATTTGCGTTCCAAAGTGCCACAAACCACACGGTAAGATGCCACAAAAAGGAGCAGTAACTAGGTCAGGTTTTTGGCAGTCTCCTTGGAGCAGTAGCTCCGATGCTGGCTTGCCAGGAATTAAATAAGGCTGAGAAACATTTTTTCTTTATCTTCTTTCACAAGCAGAAGAGAAAAGCTCAGATTATCTGATTGAGAAACCAAATGCATTGCCATTGAGCTGATTCTGATTCATAGCAACCCTCTAGAACAAAGTAAAACTGCCCCATAGAGTCTCCAAGGAGCATCTGGTAGATTCAAACTGCCAAAATTTGGCTAGCAGCCGAGCTCTTAACCAAATGTGCCATCAGGGAAAGGAAAGAAAAAGGAAAACCCCTTGAAGAAGAAGAGTTTAAATGCCAACTATTTAAACCAGTTGCTCCCTAGTGTATTCCAATTCATGGTGACCCCACATGTGTCAGAATAGAACTGTGTTCCAGAGGGTTTTCAAAAAAAAAAAAAAAAAAATTTTTTTTTTTTTTCCTGGATAGACGTGAACTGCCGACCTTTAGGTTAGCAGCCAAGCATGTTAAACTTTGCACCATGCAGGGACTTCAACAACTATTTAAAGTCCAGTTATTTATGTCTAGTAAGAACAGAACTGGAGTAAGGGCACACACTGTGTGTGTAGCTAGAATGTGTGACTGTGTTGGGGGGTGGATTTCAGCCAGAGAGAATTGGGATGGAGTTTCTCTTGGTCGCCCACAATGCAGTCATAGTGCGTGGTGGGTTGTCAATGAAGACTACAGAATGGTGCTATTTTCCTAGCACTCTTCCTTAGGTCATCGTTAGAAAATTGGTAATACGTTTGCTATTTTGGAAAGGCAAAGAGATGTGCTAGTTAGTCTTGGTGGTATAAAGTTAAATTCCAGGAGAGGCCGAGCCCTTCCTGGGCAGAAGATTTGCTCCCTTGGGAGCATGAAGGACAGTTCAGATTAGCATACAGCAAGCTTGAGTGACACAGCTGTTCACAACTGCCCCCAGCAAATACATACCAACTCTCTTGTTCTGAATGTGCTCCTTCCAAAGAATCTATGATTTCCAGTGATTAAACAATGGATATGCAAAAAAGGCAAACAGTTCAGACAAAACCAGAGAGCAAACATTCGGAAGAAAGCATCAAAAAAGCTAATTGTCATGCTTTGTACAATGCCAAAATTATTACCTTTTTGTGTATGTAGAAAAGAAATTATCTTAAAATATAATACTTGTTTCTCTCTTTATCCTACTGAATCCAGTCAACAGGATTTAGCACTGGGAAGAAGCCCAGAAGGTTTGAAATCCTGTAAGGAAAAAAAAAAATGTATTTTTAGAATTATGGCAACAGCTGCTAAGAAATGTATTTCTATTTTGTAGTTAGCCTGAGCCGCCTAACATAAATGTGTGGTAGAGAAAGATAACAGAGATAAGGCAAGTGGAGAGAATTATAGCAAAGTGAACACTATCTTTGGTTGTTGTTGAAAGAAAAATTGAGTACTAAAGATAGCATTTTATCAAAATAAAACTAAAAATTGTATATCTAAGAACTGGAATTAGATATCTGTTTTCTCTCTCCCTTTCTGTATTTCTTCTCCCTCCATCATTCTCCAACCCTCACCTCTCAACTTATCTATTTTTTAATCTCTTCCTGAAAGAAACTTAGGAAGCATTAACATAATAGCATAGGTTTTATTAAAAATTACTTTCCAATATGATACCACCTGTCAAATACATAATATAGCATCCAATTTTCCCATTAAAAATTATAATTAATTTTTAAAAAGATAAGATTGATTTAACAAGTGAACTATTTAGTAAATGACTAAATCAGTTAAATACAGTTTCTTTTCTTATAATGCAAATTTTTCTTAGGTTTATTATGAAAGCGTAGCATAAAAATCAAGAAAACATGTATTGTAGTGTTTCCACATATTAAAGTAGGTTTTTTATAATAGGCTAGATTTTGTTTTGCGTGTGATGGGATTTGTTAAACAACATTAACTTGACATATTTATTATCAATCATAATATATAATTGTGTTCATATTTATGTCTTGGGCTTCTTCTCCCCTTGGAATTAGTAGCAGGGGCCAATCTTCCAAACAAAAGTATGCAGCCTCTTCCTTTTGGGGCTTTTGAGCCTAATCTTCATGGGGAAACAGCCTGGGGTGTTATCGAAATGAGATACTGTGCATGTGATTTGTAAACTAGTGGATGCTATAGGAATTTAATGTACTGTTTCAAAAATTAATTACTATTAAATATATAAAAAAATATATAGCACATGTTATATATAATATATAATTTGATAATACATTGTTGTTACAATTAATAACAATTAAAAATTAACGCCTGGAAAGTCCAACATTTTAGAAAGTTCAGAGAATCTAAAAAATGCTCTTAACAGCTACACCTTTTAGTTAGTCATTAACTTGGCTTTTGTAGACAATCTTGGAAATTTTCTGTCCTTTTCTCTACAGTCTACATGCACACATAAAAGTCAGCATACCATATTTCTCTCATTCATATCCTAGGAGATAGAACTCATCAGCCGTTCCTCCTTCTGCTTCCTTCCCCTGACAGCTGAAATTCATGTACTTATTCTAACTCTCTTTCCCACTCTATTCCTCCGGCTGCCTGGCTGTTTCTCTTTCTCTCTCTTAAATCCCATCTCTTAATTGTGAAATGCCCAAGAGATTTTGGGGGAAGCATATACCTCAGAGAATTCAAAAGATATTTGCAATCTGTGTAACACACAGCCCATCTCCACCTCCCACAAAAACAACCCATCCCAGATTTTACAGTGTCATCTTTCTTCTCTGTTGGCAACAGGAAAAAGTAATTTAAAATACTGTTGTTCATATTTGACCATTGTTATGAATTGAACTGTGTCCCCCCAAAATATGTGTTGTAAATCTTAGCCTCTATGCCTGTGACTATAATCTTATTTGGGAATGGATTGCCCTTGTTATGTTAATGAGGCAGGAGGTAGGGTATATCTTGAATCACTCTCTTTTGAGACATAACAGAGATTAAATGAGCAAGTGAGCAGAGGAGAGGTGGGGTAAGACCAATACCAAGACAGGTGGAGATCTCCAAGGAACCAGAGACAAGGACCTTCCTCCAGAGCAGACAGAGAGAGAAAGCCTTCCCCTAGAGCCGTTGCTCTAAATTCTAACTTCTAGGCTCCCAACCTGTGGGAAAATGAATTTTTGTTTGTTAAAGACATCCACTTGTGGTATTTCTGTTATAGCAGCACTTAGATAACTGTCTTAATCTGAGTTCTCTAGAGATGCGAAACCAGCAAAGCACATAAACATATACAAAGAGAGATTTATATCAAGGAAATGGATTTTCCCTAGAGAAGCAAAATCAGTAAAGCATATAAATATATACAGAGAGATATTTATGTCAAGAAAATGGAGAAAATGGCTCACGCAGCTGTAGAGGCTGGAATGTCCCAAGTCTGTAGGTCAGGCCAGAGACCTCTTCTGATTCATGCAGCTGCAGGGGCTGTTGAACCCAAGATCAGCAGGTCAGAAAGCAGGACTGTCGCTCACAGGCTGTGAAGATTGATGAATCCCGTGATCAGCAGGTAAGACCATAGGCAAGCCACTAGCTCAAGTCCCAAGAAGACTTGGAGATCAGACGAACAGAATCCAGAGTGAGCAAAAAGCCCCCAAGTCTTGCCAGAATGTCCACTTATATTTGTTTCAGGTCACATGCACAAGGAAACTCCCTTTCAACTAATTGTCTACTCACAGCAGATCCCATTATGGAGGTGATCACAACATCATACAACTGCCAAACCACTGAGAATCATAGCCCAGCCAAGGTGACACAAAACCTTAACCATCACAATAACTAAAACAGAATTTGGTACCAAGAAGTGGCAATGCTGCTCTAACAAATACCTAAAGTGTGGAAGTGGTTTTGAAAGAGTTTTAAGGTGTCTCATAGCAAAAGCCTAGATTGCCTTGAGGAGACTGTTGGTAGAATCATGGATGCCAAAAGCAATTCCAGTGAGGGTCAAAAGGAAGTGAAGATAGTTGTAGAGAAAAGTATCTATCATCTTAGAGAATACATTAAAAAACCAAAACCAAACCCAGTGCTGTCGAGTCGATTCTCACTCATAGCGACCCTACAGAACAGAGTAGAACTGCCCCATAGAGTTTCCAAGGAGCACCTGGAGGATTCAAACTGCTGACCCTTTGGTTAGCAGCTGTAGCACTTAACCACTACACCACCAGGGTTTCCAGGGTATACATATGGCGCCAGAAATAGAATACTGCTAGAAATGTGTACATTACATGTGTTTCTGGCAAGGCTTTAAAAGAAAGTGGTGAACGTGTGATTTGACAACAGAAGTGGAGTGATGTTTTTTACGCAATGGAAAAAAACTTGTCTGAATTATATCCAAATGTTTAGTGAAAGGTAGAACTTGTAAGTGATTAACTTGGATATCTGGCTGAGGAGATTTCTAAGGAAAATCTTAAAGGGGCCAAGTAGTTTCTCCTTACTGCAAGAGGAAAGAGATGGACTTAAAAGTGAACCGTGCAAAATGAAAACAAAACTTAAAGATTTGGAAAATTCTGTTGTACAAACTAAGGACATGTGTCCTAGAATGTTCACCAAGGACGAGGCTGTATGAAGTTTGTTAAAGAGATTAAGTCTTTGATTGATGGATGTAATGAACCATCACAGCAGAAAATCCATCAGCTTAGACTGAAGGGGACAGAGAAAGAATGAAAGGAGAGAATGCTGTCTGCCTCTTGGAATTCTATAGGCAGAAAATAGGCTAAAGGAGCTACATCTGTTGTTCTCCAAGAAAAGGACTATCCTTGGAGCAGCTCAGAGATCATCAGGACTGTTGGAAGGAACACAGGAAGCAAGGCCTTCTTAGTTGCAAAGGGTGAGGCCACAATTTCCTGAATCTCAAAGGGTGGGGCTATAGCCTCCTATGTTTCAAAGAGTTAGATCTTCTCTAACTCAGTTCCAGAGTGTACAGCTGCCATTAAGATGTGCTAGGCAGATAGGACAACTGCCCAAAGCTGAGGAGGCAGGGCTGCCATACCCAACGGGCAGAAGAACGGGGCCTGCTGGGGTCAAGAAGGTGGGGTTGCCACTCAGATGGACTAAGAGAATGGAGCTGCCCTATACCAAGGGATTGGAGTTGCAGTTCCAGTATGCCTGGGCAATGACGCCCAGAGCCAAGGAACTTCCATCCAGAATCCAGAGGGTGTAGCCAACACTCAGAGCCTGAGGTGTGGGGGGTGGGGGAGGGGCTTTGCCCAGGTGGCCTCAAAGAACAGAAGATTAATTTCAAGACTTGAGAATTAATGTAATTGTTCTGCTAGGTTTTGGATTTGCTTGGTGCCTGTTATCCCTTCTTTCCCTCAAATTTCTCCCATTTTGAATGGAAATGTCTACCCTATGCCTGTTCTACTACTGTACTTCGGAAGTAGATAACTTGTATTCTAGGTTTTCCAGGTTCAGAGATGAAGAGGAAGTTTGCCCCAGGGTGGAATATGCCTTAAGTCTTACCCATATTTGATTTAGATGCTTCAGAAGATGAGATTTTAGGCTAGGAGTTGACTTAAGACTTTTGGGATTATGTGATGAGGTGAATGTGTTTTGCATGAAGAAGGACATGAATTTGGAAGACTAAAGGGTGCAATGTTATGGATTGAGTTGTGTCCCCCCAAAATATGTGTTGTAAATGCTAATCTCTATTCTTGTAGTTAGAATCTCATTTGGGAATGGGTTGGCTTTATTATGTTAATGAGGCAGGATAGGATGTATCTTTTGAAATATAAAAGAGATTAAACAAGCAAGTGAGCAGAGGAGAGGTGGGGTAAGACCAATTCCAAGACACGTGGAGATATCCAAGGAACCAGGAACTGGAAGCTGAAGAGACAAGGGCCTTCCTCCAGAGCAGACAGAGAAAGCCTTCCCCTAGAGCCATCACTCTGAATTCAGACTTCTAGGCTCCTAACCTGTGAGAAAATAAATTTCTGCTTATTAAAGTCATCCACTTGTGGCATTTCCATTACAGCAGCACCAGATAAAATATGCTTGGGAACCATTTGAGAAAGAGACAGTGTGCTCAACTTGGAACCCTGGGAAATATGATTATTGGGAAACGTTCTGCTCCTTTAGAGCTGAGGCTGTGTTGTACTCTTCCTTATAGTTCCAGTGTCCATCATAAGAACTAACATGGCAGATGGTCTAATATCTGTTGTACCCAATTGCATTTTCTTTTTTAATTTCAGCCTTGAAATATAAATTGAACATCTTGTGTAGCTAGGTTGAAATATCAAGTGGGGAGTATCAGTACTGTTTATTAAGTTCTAAAATACAGGAGTAAGAGATGGTCAATTGATAGTCCACAAAGGTAGTTTGGTTAATCATCAAAATAATACCTGTCATACAGTGAGCATTTCTGTATGTCAGGCACTGTTTTACATGCTTTACGTATTTGCCTTGCTTAATCCTCTAAAGAAATATATAAGGTAGGTATTGTTATTATCTCCATTTTACAAGTGAGAAAATTCAGGCACAAAACGAATAAGTAACTTGTCCAAAGTCACACAGCTAGTAAACTATCAAGTCTGGATTTGAATCCATGAAATCCAAATTGAAAACAGAACAATTTTAAAACTAGAGTTTTAGGTATGTAAGGCAAATTTGGTTTCCACATTTCATAGAAGCATGCCTTTATGACTTTCAAAAGAGCCATCAACTTTATTTAATTAAATTTTCTTGTTATGTACTAAACTGACTGCCATAATTTTCACAAGGAAAAAATAAGCAGCTGACTAGTATAATGATCTCTGAAATATTGAAAAAGTAATAATACACCCACATGCACAAAAAAATTATTTTCGGAGACACACTTTACAAGTGAGATACAAAAAAGAGGATAAGAAAAGAAGATTCATCATAGTGAAAAGATTGAAAACTGAAATGTTGGCTGGAAATTAGAATTTATATGAATAGACTGGAAAAATGACCAGATTCTTTCCTTCCTGAATCTGCACCCCTTACAGAATAGCTTTGCCACTTCTTCCATCCAGAACACTCTATTTCTTCACTCCTTGAATCTGGGCTCCCCTTGTGATTTGATTTGGCCAATAAAATATGGTGGATATGATGTGTCAATTCTGAGCCTAGATTTCAAGGGGTTTTCCACAATTCCATTCTTGTCCTTGGAACTCAGCAACTGTCATTGAGCAAGGCCTGGCTAGCCTGAAAAATGTTAAAAGAGATGCAGCCCAGTAACCCTCATCACCCAACCCATCAGCCAGCCAATGGCCAGAAGCAAAGCCAACAAGGTGAGCTGCCAGCTGACCATAGATGCATGAGCAAACTCAGTCAAGATCAACCGGGCTTGGCCCATATCAACACAACAACCCAGCTAACCCATAGGCTTCTAAGCAATAATAAATTTTTCTCTCAAGCATCTAAGTTTTGGCTTGATTGGTTAGGTAGTGCATGTAACAGTTAACTAGCTGGGCAGCAGTAGTTCAGTGGTAGAATTCTCATCTTCCATGCAGGAGACCCAGGTTTGATTCCTGGCCAGTGCGCCACATATGCAGCTACCACCCGTATGTCAGTGGAAGCTTTCGTGTTGCTATGATGTTAGACAGACTTTAGTGGAACGTCCAAACTAAAATGGACTAGGAAGAAAGGCCTGGTGATCTACATCTGAAAATCAGCCAGTGAAAATCTTATGGATCACAATGGTTTGACCTGCAACTGATCACGGGGATGGCACAGGACCGGGCATTGATGTGTTCTGTTTCATGCGGGGTTGCCATGAGTCACCACAAGGGCACCGGCTAACAGCAGTTAACGATAATAACAACAGTTACGTAGATATTTGTAGCACGGCTTTAATGTGAAAATTTGCTTCTATTTTCCTAGACTGCCATGACTTAATCTTGCTCATTTTTAACTGTTAAAACTTACCTTAAAAGTACCAAAATAAAAACAAAATTTTCGGATATGACAAATTTCAGCTTTGCTGTCTATGGCATTGCCCGTAATGATTTGTCATGCAATGTTATTTTCAAAGCTCAAAATTAATTACAAACATGAAACAAATCATAGTGTTAAGGCAGACTTTAAAAACAAATTACAGTCTCAAAATGGGTAATTTACACCTTGGAGAATTAATTGATTAAACTCAAAGTGCATAAAAATAATTGGAAAAACTGAGGAATGAAAGAACCAACAATGTTATCCAACTAAATAAAAAAGAATGTCTAATGAGCAATACAACAGCAAAAAAAAAAAAAAAAAAAACAATAGTAATGATTAAACCATACGATCTTAAGTAGAGAGGCCAAAATCCCAATTTGGGGAGCACCACTATATTGCAAGGGAGGGTAGATTACAAAATATCAAACCCTGGCCCTTCAGCAAAGTTAAAATACAATCAGCATAAAGGAGAGGAAAAAGAAGGTATGTATATCATTACATCTTCCAATGTTTGTTTAGTCTGGCTTTTGTCAAACATATGTAGATAAAGATCTGTTTAGGAAATTAGGATACGGAAATAAAGTCAATAACAATACAGCATGTTTAATCAGATAGAATTTTATTTTATGAGCCTAATGATTTTTACTACTTATTTTAAGACTAGAGAATATTTGAATTTTTGTATTTAGAACAAGTATTACAAGACATTTATAACACATACGACGATCAAAGAGTGTGCCTCAAACAATTGCGTACATGTTAAAGTATTGAGCTGGCCAAATGTTCATATTATTGCACACATATGAAATGTGTAGCAAAAATACACACCAAAAAAACAAAACAAAACACATTGTCGTTGAGGCGATTCTGACTCGTAGTGACCCTATTAGGACAGAGTAGAATTGTCCCATAAGGTTTCCAAGAAGCACCTGGTGGATTTGAACTGCCGACCTTCTTTTGGCTAGCAGCTGAAGTTCTTAACCACTACAGCACCAGGGTTTCCAAAGGTACACACAAAGAAGGCTAATACAAATTAAATATTTTAAGCATCATATTTTGTATAAACCCTTCAATTTTGTCTAAATTCTATATTACAAAAATTGAAGTAGACTAGATTTTCATTCAGTTCAGAACTGAAAGTTTCTGTGTAATCAATTTATTTGTCAAAATATCTAATACTTCACTCCTGAATCCCCCTTAGTTAGTACCTGGCAGTTTTTCAGAGGAGTTATGCCATGCCTTGATGTGTGTTCTCCCAAAAGCAGATTCTAAGACTACAACTTGGGTTGAGGTCATTTATTTGGGATATGATCCCAGAGAACAAAAATGAGACTATTGGGAAAGTGAGCAGAGAATGATGAAAAATAATAAACGTGTGCTAATCAGCCTTTTGCTATTATGGGCAACTGAGACTCAATCCTGCTGGTGACACTTTTAAGAACTTTGTGGAACAGGGAATCAAGAAGTTACAAAGAGAACAATAAAATTCCTGAACTTGTGGCAAGATTCCAAGTAAAATATTGTATCCACAGTTATAAGAAGGTAAAGAACAGAAATGACTGACTTACACAAGAGGGCTAAGAAACTGACTTACACATTCTAATAAACTACTTTTTTGTTTTGTTCACTCATTCATTCACTTATTCACAGACATTTTCCAAGGGCTTACTATGCTAGAGGACATTTATCAAAGTCTTTCGTTGTCAGCTTTGACGTATTTTGCATGGTAGATCCATAAACATTTGTGTGTGTATATATATACATATATATACACACACACTCTTATTTGGAAACCCTGGTGGCATAGTGGTTAAGAGTTTAAATCCACCAGACACTCCCTGGAAACTTTATGGGACAGTTCTACTCTGTCCTATAGGGTCCCTATGAAATCAACTAGACAGCAACAGGTATGGCTTTTAGGGTATTGAAATATTTACTAAATGTGGTTCCTGGTGTGATTCAGACATTTTTTAGCAAATTTTTTTATTTTTATTTTTTGCTGGGATTTCTCATTAAAAACTCTGCTATGAAGGCAATTCAGTGGAGAAGGAATAGTATTTTCAACAAGTGGGGATGATTCATCCATATGCAAAGAAATAAACTTTACCTTGCAACATACAGAAAAACTAACTCAGATTATACACTTAAACGTAAAACCTAAAAGGATAAAATTTCAAGAAGAAAACTTAGGATAAAAATCTTTGTAACCTAAGGTTAGGCAAAGCTTTTTTCAATATGACACAAAAAGAATGATTCATAAAAAAATAAAACTGATAAATTGTACCTCACTACAAACCTTCTGTTCTTTGAAAGACACTTTAAAAAACAAAAAAAAACACTTTATTTTACAATGTAAACATTCAGGTCATTAAAAAGCTCCATCAGACATCATATTTCATTGTTGTAGGATACTCCATGGAAAGTAAATACCATAATTTATTTACTTATTACCATGTTGGACATTGTGGTTGTTCACATTTTTTTCTTTATTGTTATTATATAACACTCTGTAATGAACATCTCTGGGCTTCTCCTATGACTTCAACCTTTGAAAGCAACCAATTCTGGAATAGTAAAATCCTTTTATTTCATGAAGTTAATGCCTATGGTTAATTATGTCCTTTTAAAAACTTATGCTAGTTAGGACTCCCTAGGTGGTGCAAATGGTTAACACACTCAGCTGCTAACTGAAAGGTTGGAGGTTTGAGTCCACCCAGAGGTGCCTTGGAAGAAAGGCCTGGCAATCTACATACAAAAAATCAGTCTTTGAAAACCCTATGGAGCACAGTTCTACTTGACACACATGGGCTCACCATGAGTTGGGACTGACCTGAAGGAAACTAGTTTCTTTTTTTTTTTTTAATTTTTACTGTGCTTTAAGTGAAAGTTTACAAATCAAGTCAGTCTCTCATATAAAAATTTATATAGACCTTGCTACATACTCTTAGCTGCTCTCCCCCTAATGAGACAGCACACTCTTCCTCTCCCCTCTGTATTTCCCTGTCCATTCAGCCAGCTTCTATCCCCGTGTGCCTTCTCATCTCCCCTCCAGACAGGAGCTACCTACGTAGTCTCATCTGTGAAAGACACTTTTAGGAGAATTAAAAGACAAGCCACAGATTTGGAAAAAATATTGATGAAGTATGCATCTGATATAGGACATATATTCAGATGATGTAAAGAACTCTCAAAACTCAACAATAAAAAAACAATAAACCCAGTTAAAAAACAGAAAAGACATGAACACATCGCAAAAGAAGATATAAAGAAGGCAAATAAGAGCATGAAAAGATGGCAAACATGATTAACTAATAAGGAAATTCGAATTAAAACCAGGAGATACCACTACACACATAGTAGAATGGCTAAAATTAAAAAAGACTGACCCTGCCAAGTCTTGGCGAAGCTGCAGAGGAACCGGAACTTCCATACACGGTAGGTGGGAAAGTGAAATAGTACAACCGCTGTGGAAAATAGTTCAGCAGTTTTTTGTTTTTTTTTTTAAAGTTAAACATACACCTACCATATGAGCCAACTATTCCACTTCCAGATATTTACTCTTGAGGAAAGAAATCATACAAGCATACAGAAACTTGTACATGAATGTTCAAAGCAACTTTATTTGTAAGAGCAAAAAACTGGAAACAATCCAGATACCCATCAACGGGTGAGCGGATGAACAAACTATGGTATTTCCATGTAATAGAATACTGCTCAGTATTGAAAAGGAATGAACGATTGATACACACAACATGGATAAATCTCAAAATAATTATATTAACTGAAAGAAGCCAGACAGAAGAAAGTATCTATTCCATTTATATAAAACCATATGAAAGGCAAACTAATCTGTAGGGATAGTATCTCAGCGGTTGACTGGGAAGAGGGCACAGAAAGTGGTGGAAAAAAAGAACTTAAAAGGACACCAGGAGAATGATGGAGATGTTTATTATCTTGAATGCAGTGATAGTTTCACAAGTGTAAATATTTGTCAAAACTTAGCATATTGTACACTTTCAGCACGGAAAATATATTATATGACAATCATATTTCAGTAAAGCTGTCAAAAAAAAAAAACACAAAAAAACCTGCTGTGGTCTAGGTTGTGCCAAACATATCTCAAAATTAGTGGTCCTACTAGTCCTGGAAGCCCTGGTGGAGTAGTGGTTAAGAGCTACGGCTGCTAACCAAAAGGTCAGCAGTTCAAATCCATCAGGCGCTCCTTGGAAACCACATGTGGCAGGTCTACTCTGTCCCATAGGGTAGCCATGAATTGGAATTGACGGCAATCCGTTAAATGGATACTAGTCATAAGAATATTGATTATCCAAGCTGAAAAAATTCGGTTGTGACTGTGCCTCTCTTCAGGCCAGAGAAGATGCGTGTCCTGAGAACTCATTGCCGTCAAGCCGGTTCTGACTCCTTGCGGCCCTACAACGTAGAGTATAACTGCCCCATAGGGTTTCCGAGGAGCAGTTGGTGGATTTGAACTGCCGACATTTTGGTTAGCAGCTGAGCTCCTAACCACTGCACCACCAGGGCTCCGTGTCCTGGGAAGGGAGTGCCAAATGACACAGTTAAAAGAAACACCAAAGTGAACCACAGTTGATAGGACAGGTGAGAGGCCTCAAGAAAACAATTAAGTGCTTGACTACAAACCAAAAGATAGGCAGTTCAAACCCACCCGGGGGTGCCTTGGAAGAAAGACCTGGCAATCTACTTCTGAAAGGTCACAGCCTTGAAAGCCCTTGGAGCAGTTCTACTTTGCACACACGGGATTATCACAAGTTGGAGCTGACTCAACAGCAGCTGGTTTGGTTTGGGGTTTTAGCAAAGCCACATGGGCTTAGCCCCTGTTCTTTCATTTAAAAACATCTGTACCACCTTTGGGTGCTGCTTTCTCCGTGTGTTACTGCTATCAAAATGGTAAATATTGTCATTTTAAGTGAATAATTTTTCTTCACAAAGGAATACATTGGGAATATAAATGTTTTTAAATTTGCAGGCAAAGACTTCATTTTAGAATTTGTAAGAGGGCTCGATGAGTAAATGTGTTCAAGGAACCTAATCCCTGAGATGATTCTGAGCGTGCTATTTGATAGTTCAGCTGTTGGCAGGGTGCATCAAGTCCTTTGCAAAACCAGGAAGTTAAACCTGTTCAAGTGATTTACTGAAACGGTGTGGTCAGTGGTTGCCTCTGGAGTGTTTATTAAGCATAGGACTGTAACATTTTCAAACCAGTCCATGCTTCTTCCTTCCTGACATATAGCTTGAACACCCGTTTCTCTTCCAGCTTAAGCTCTTTCTTCAATTTAATTCTCCTTCAGACTCTTTTAGACAGAGTGTTACACCATATTTTGCTGTTAAATCATGAAAAATGATAGAATCTCTATACTTTTTCAAGAGCCATTGTCAAATTATCCCCTCTGATTGGTAATATACCGCCGGAGTCAGTAATTTCAACTATTTGTATGCATTTCAGGTTTGCCAATTACCCTTCCAAGCTGTAAATTGCCTATTTTGAGAGCATAATTTGATTTTTAATGTTTGTCTTAACAGCCTGATTTGTTTTGTCTTTTGATTTGTTTCACATTTTAGTAATTAATTTTTAGCTGACAATGTCTCTCCTAAAAGGAAGGTGAAGTATGCAAGCCTTTTAGAGCTACAGCAGTTTGATACTAATATAAATTTCTGTCTGGTGCCATAGACCCTAAGCAGAAAACATCAGGCCCCCTCTTCTTTTCTTTGGAAAGGAGTCATCACTTCTTTTCCAGGAGATATGCTAGCTTGAGTTTCAAATACACACTGCATAATCCCCAAGTTTAAACATACGTAGATAAGTAAAATTGGCCCAAAGAAGTAAATTTAAAACAGAAGTGGTATTTTTCAAGTCATCAGTCTGAAAATAAGGAATAAAATATGCCTTGGGGTTATGTAAATATATTTGGCCTCAGATGTTCTCTGATTCATTCTGCATCTTGGCCTTCTGGCAAAAGCTGCATGGAGAAAACAAATCTCTCATTCCCAGACATATATCAAAAAACTTCCCCTCGTTACAACTACTTGGAAAACACAAGCACTACTGACCTAGATTTATGGCCTCATATGGGGACAGCAGTGGTTTAGTGACAGAATTTCTGCCTTCCATGCAGGAGACTCAGGTTCAATTCCTTGACAATTCACCTCGTGTGCAGCCACCACCCATCTGCCAGTGGAGGCTTCCATGTTGCTATGACGCTAAGTGGGTTTCAGCAGACTACAATGGACTAGAAGGAAAGACCTGGCAATCTACCTTCGAGATTGCTTTGACTCTTAAGGGCATCCTGCAGATGCACATAAATTAAAGTGCATTTCCAAAAAGAAGGCTGTTGGGATTTTGATGGGGATCGTGTCGAGTCTTAGATTGCTTTGGATACTACAGACGTCTTACCAACATTAAGTTTTCCAACCCATAATTATAGCTGGTATTTCCTTCCATTTATTTTGGTTTTCTTTAATTTCTTTCCATAATGTTTTGTAATTTTCGGAGTACAAGTCTTTCACCTCCCTGGTTTAATTTATTTCTAAGTATTTTATTCTTTTAGATGCCATAGTAAGCGGAATTGTTTCCTTAATTTCCTTTTTACCTTGCTCATTGCTGATGTATAGAAACTCGGCTGATTTCTGCATGTCGACTTTGTACTTGGCACTTTGCTAAATTCATTTATTAGATGTAGTAGATTTCTTGTGGATTCTCGGGAGTTTTTTTACATGTAGGATCATGTCATCAATGAAAAGAGATTACTTTTCCTTCTGAATTTGGTTGCTTCTTTTTTTCTTTTTCTTGCCTAATTGTTCTGGCTATGATTTGCAGTACAACACTGAATAGCAGTGGTAAGAGTGAGCAACCTTGTCTTGTTCTTGATCTTGAGAGAACTCTGTCTTTCTCCATTAAGTCTGATGTTATCTATGGGCTTTTCTTAAATGTTCTTTATCAGATTAAGAAATTTCTTTTCTATTTCTAGCTTGTTGAGTGTTTTTATCATGAAAGGGTGTTAGATTTTGTCAAATGCCTTTTCTGCATCAGCTGGAATGATCAAATGGTTCTTTTCCCTTATTCTATTAATGTGGTGTATTACATTGATTGATTTTCTAATGTTGAGCCACCCTACCATTCCTGGAATAAAGCCCACTTGATCATGGTGTATAATCCTTTAAGTATGCTTTGGGATTTGGTTTGCAGGTATTTTGTTGAGGATTTTTGCATCTATATTTTTATGGAATATTGATCTATAGTTTTCTGTTCTTACAGTGTCTTTGTCTGGTTTTGGTATCAAAGCTATGCTAGAATAGTGTGGTAGAAAGTGTGGCAACCTAGTTGAAATGAAAAAAAAATTCCTAGAAACATACGAACTTTCTGCATTGGCTCAAGAAAAAGTAGATGATCTCAGCAAACCTATAGTTAGTGAAGATTTTGAATCAATAATCCAAAATCTCCCCAAAAAGAACAGCTCCAGACCAGACGGCTTTGTTGGAGAATCCTACCAAACAAGTACAGAAGGGACTGCAATTCTTTTTAAAATTCCTAAAATGAACTGTTTCTTTTTTAATGTTGAATTTTGAGATTTCTTTATATATTCTAGATATTTCTCCTTGGTCATATATGTGGTTTGCGAATATTTTCTCTCACTTAATACTAGGTCTTTTTATCCTCTTAATATGGTCTTTCAAAGAGAAAAAGTTTGTTATTTTGAGGAAATTCTATTTTTTCATTGTTTTCTTTTAAGAATCCTATCTAAAAGCTCTTTTCCTAACCCAAAGATTTTCTTCTGTTTTTTTTTTTTTCTATAAATTTTACAGTTTTATATTTAAATCCATGACATAGTTTGAATTAAAAGGAGACTTAGGTGTGAGGCTTAAGTTCGGGTCCCTTCCCCCACCCCCCTGCCCCATGGATGTACAATTGCTTGAGTACCATTTGTTGAAAATGCTGTCTTTCTTCTTATTGAATTAATTTGACACCTTTGTCAAAAATCAATCAGGAATGTTTGGGTATGTCTAATTCTGGGTTCTCTAAGTTCCGTTAGTCTATTTGTCTATCCTTCTGTCAGTAACATGCAATCTTGATTACTGGAGCTACATAAGTCTCGAAATCAGATAGAATGGTTCCTTCCACTTTATTTTACTCTTTCAAAATTGTTATAGCTACTCTAATTTCTTTGCATGTCTACATAAATTTTAGAATAATCTTGTTCCTATCTATAAAACTCTTGCAAGTATTTGATCATAATTGCATTAAACCTATTTAATAATTTGAGAAGAATTAACATCTTTAATCATGAGCACAGTAAGCCTATCCATTTATTTAGAACTTCTTTGACTTCCTTTACCAGATATCTTAGTCATCTAGTGCTGCTATAACAGAAATACCACAAGTGGATGGCTTTAACAAAGAGAAATTTGTTCTCTCACTGTCAAGTAGTCTACAAGTCCAAATTCAGGGCATCTGCTTCAGGAGAAGGCTTCCTCTCTTTGTCAGCTCTAGAGGAAGGTCCTTGTCATCAGTCTTCGTTTGGTCTGGAAGCATCTTTGCACAGGAACCCTGGGTCCAAAAGACATGATCTGCTCCCAGTGCTTCTTTCTTGGTGGTATGAGGCTCCCCATGTCTCTCTGATCAATTTTCTCTTTTATATCTCAAAAAATATTAGCTTAAGACATTAATCTTTTAGACCTCATCAATATAACTGCCGCTAATCTATCTTACTACATCGTAGTGATAGGATTTATAACACATAGGGAAATCACATCAGAAGATAAAATGGTAGACAATCATACAATCATACAAGGGAATCATGACCTAGCCAAGTTGACAGATATTTTGGGGGACACAATTCAATCCATGATACCAGCTTTATGTAATTTTCAGCACACATGTCCTATATATGTTTTGTTAGAATTATACCTGAGTATCTAAATTTTTTTCAGCAGTTATAAATTATATTGTATTTTGATTTTGCTGTCCCACATATTTATTGCTAGTATACAGAAATCAATGTATTTTTGTATGTTTATCTTGAATCCTGTGACTTTGCTGAATTCACTTATTAGTTCTAATTTTCTTGTTTTGTTTTGCTTCTTTTTTTTTGTAGATTCCTTAACATTTTGTACATAGACAGTAACATCATCTGCAAATAGAAATAGCTCTATTTTATCTTATTTATTTCCAATCTGTATGCTTTTATTTATTTATTTATTCCCTTTTCTTGCCTTATTGCACTGGCTAGGACTTCCAGTGAATTATGGTGTTGGTGAAGAATATTGAATACACCATTGTTATGGATTGAATTGTGTCCCCCCAAAATGTGTGTCAACTTGGCTAAGCCATGATTCCCAGCATTGTGTGGTTGTCCTCCATTTTGTGATCTGATGTATTTATTCTATGTCTTGTAAATCCTCACCTCTATGATGTTAATGAGCCAGAATTACAGGCAGTTATGTTAATGAGGCAAGACTCAATCTACAGGATTAGGCTGTATCTTGAGTCAATCTCTTTCGAGATAATAGAATAGAAAGGGGGGGACCTCATGCCATCAAGAAAGAAGCACCAGGAGCAGAGTGCATCCTCTGAACCCAGGTGTCATCTATGCTGAGAAGCTGCTAGATAAGGTGAAGATTGATGACACGGATCTTCCCCCAGAGCCAACAGAGACAGAAAGCCTTCCCCTGGAGCTGGCACCCTAAATTTGAACTTCTAGCTTCGTAAACTGTGATAGAATAAATTTATGTTTGTTAAGGCCAACCACTTGTGGTATTTTTGTTACAGCAGCACTAGATGACTGAGACAACCATGGACTGCCAGAAAGAACAAATCTGTCTCAGAAGATATACAGCCAGAATGCTCCTTAGAAGCAAGGATGAAGAGACTGCATCTCACATACTTCAGATATGTTATCAGAAGGGACCAGTCCTTGGAGAAGGACATCATGCTTGGTAAAGTAGAGGATCCGTCAAAAAGAGGAAGATCCTTAATGAGATGGTTTGACACAGTGGATACAACAATAGGCTCAAACATAGCAACAATTGTGAGGATGGTGCAGGACCAGGCAGTGCTTTGTTCTGCTGTACATAAGGTCACTATGAGTCGGAACCAACTCGACAGCACCTAACAACAACAAAGAACTTCCAGTACTATGTTAATAAGAGCAGTGTGGGCAAACATCCTTCCCTTTTTCCCAATCTCAGGGGAAAGGCATTCGGTCTTTAATCATTATATACAAGGTTATCTGTAGATGTTCTTTATAAAATGAGAAAGTTCTGCTCTATTCCTAGTTTTCTGAGAGTTTTTATCACTAATGTGTGCTGAAACTTGTTAAATGATTATTGTTAAATCAATGTTAAATTCATATTATCAAATGACTTATTTTGCAGCATACTAGTAGTGTGCAGTTCATTGACTGATTTTTAAATACTGGAACAGTCTTGCATTTCTAGAATAAATCTCACTTGGTTATAGTATATAAGTTTTTTAATATATTGCTTAATTCTATTTGCTAGTATTTTGTTAAGGATTTTTGTATCTATAGTCATGAAAGAAAATGGTCTGTAATTTTCTTTTGTTGTACTGTCCTTGTCTTGTTTTGCTATCTGAGTTAAACCAGCTTCAAAAATTGTATTGGAAACCATTCTCTCCTCTCTTTTGGAAGAGACTGTGTAAAATCACTGTTAATTCTTCTTTAAATGTTTGGTAGAATTCTCCAGTGTAACCATTAAGACCCAGAGTTTATGTTTGAGGGAGTTTTTAAATTACAGGTTAAAATTTCTTTGATAGTTACAGTGCTATTTAAATTACCTATTTTATATTGGACAAGTTGTGGTAGTTTGAGCTTTTTGAGGAATTGATACATTTCATGTCAGTTGTCAAATGTATGTCTGTAGAATTGTTCATAATATTCCCTTACCCTGATATTTGTAATTTGTTCTCTCTTTTTTTCTTTATCAGCCTTGCTAGAGATTTGCCAATTTACTGATCTTTCAATGAAAGAACACTTTGTTCCACTGACTTAATTGTTTTCTGTTTTCAATTTCAGTTATTTCTGCTCTTAGCTTCTTTTTCTGGGTCCTTGAGGTTGAAGCATAGATTATGGATTTAAGAAACATTTTGCACTATGAATTTTCCTCTCAGCACTGCTTGAGCTGTGTCCCACATATTTTGATATGATATACTTCCATTTTCCTTTAATTCAATTTCTTATTTACCTTCAGAGTTCTTCTTTCACATGAATTATTAATAAGTGTGTTATTTATTTGGAAATCTGGTGGCATAGTCGTTAAGAGCTATGGCTGCTAACCACAAGGTTGGCAGTTCGAATCTACCAGGCTCTCCTTGGAAACCCTATGGGGCAGTTCTACTCTGTCATATAGGGTCACCATAAGTCAGAATCAACTCAATGGCAACAGGTTTCGTTTGGTTTTTATTTTGGTTATTTATTTTTTATGCTTTTGGAGATTTTCCTGTTATCTTTCTGCTGTTGATTTCTATTTCTTTTCCATTGGAGTCAGAGGACACATTCTGTATGATTTCAATCCTTTTCAATTTGTTGAGCTTTGTTTTGTGGATCAGGATATAGTTTATATCGGCATATGTTCCATGGGTACTTGAAAAAAATGTGTATTCTGCCATTGTTAGGTAGAGTGCCCATTAGATTCTGTTGTTTGATGGCTACAAATTCTCCTGATTTTACTTCATCTGAGAATGACAATTTCCCCTTTATTCCAGAAGGATATTTTCACAGAATTTGAAATTCTGGGTTGACAGTTTTTTTATTTTTTTCTTTCAGCATTTCAAAATGTTATGCTACTTCTAGTCTTCATGGGCTCTGATGTAAATTGCTGTCTTTCTAGTTGTTTTTTCTCTGTAGGTAAGGTGCCATTTCTGTCTTGCTCCTTTTCAGCTTCTTTTTTGTCTTTAGTTTTCAGATGCAAACAACTACTACAAAAACAATGGGCTGCCTGCCTTAATAAGCATTAGTTCTCAAATTCTAGTCACCAGGTCACGTTAAGAGCAGTCCATGGGTGATTGTCTTTTATGTTGGATGTTTCTAAAACAACATCTTGATTGAAAAACAAAAATAATATTATCAGCAAATACTTGTGTTTAATGCAGTTGAATTTATTTTCACTTGAGCAACATGCAGTGGGTCCAATAATTCAATGACTTTTAAACTGGAGAGGTGGGGGAGGTAAACTGCTGATCTGGGTTCACAGGGCTAACCCTGAAATACAATCATATCTATATACTCTCAGAGGTATGATCTCTCCCAATGGGTGTACTGTCCTTATTGATATTAACCCAAATCCCTCTGCTCATGTTTCATTATCTCCTCTACATCCTCTCATAAATTTACATTCCTAGTTATAGCAGCTGATGTCCACTCCCCAAACAGCTGGCTCTCCATTTTTTTCCTTCTTCATACATTCTTACCCTCACTTTTACAAGACGGACACTTTATTTGTTCCTCAGAATGATGCTTGCCTCTTTTTAACCTATATTTCTTATCTCATTATTCCTGTCAACTGGATGAAATGGATGAGAGAAGAAACTCATCTTTTTGCTCTGTATGGTTCTATTTTCTTTTTTTCTTTGACATGTTGTTAGAAAAAGAGATTTTAACTCAGCAGAGGAGTATGCCTACCACAGATATTGTACCTTTACTCACTTCTCCAGAACAAAATGAAGTGGATATCCAATTCTCCTTGAACTACCATGCCTATCTTAGTGTGTGTATCACTTTAAAATGAGAGAGCCTGTGAACACCAACTTCTCATAAACAGGAGCAATAGGATGCTCATTTCTGGTTGAAAAGCTAGATTTCTAATCTGTCTCCTCCCGTCAACCTCCACCCCCACCCCCAACACATAACACGCCTGACATCAGACCCTTACTCCTGAATCTTTTCCCACCTCATTCACCTGACAACCTTCTCCACAACAGACATCTTATCAGACGTGACTGATTGCTGTAATCTGTACTCTGGGCAGCCATTAAGCAAATTACCTGAATCATTGCAAGGATTAGTCTCATTAACACATGATTAGCATCAAATTAAAATAATGAGTGTTTAACTTCTGATGTCTTCCAGTTGTTTGAACAGCTTGATCAGCCACACCAGGCTGGCTGGGAGGTGGGGGTGTCAAAGAGTCACAGAAAAGAGTGAGGCTGCACTGCACAAGACATACTATAGTTCACAAATAGAAGGAAGCCCCAGCCAATATACACTGCCTGGATGAAAGATTTCACCTGAACAGCAAAGACACTGGGTCCAAACAGGTCTCTCGCTCATTGGCATGATACTGCCTGCTATTCATATGGAGCAAGGCTTTACATACTAATGGGACACCACCTTACCCTTTGAATCTTCTCGATATTCATTTTCATCAGACTTTCCTGTCCCAGGAAGCATAAAATGCAACTTTTCTTCTCCTTTCACTAAACTTTATCAGATTTAAGAGTAAAAGCCCTAGTATGCTGAGATTACGGTAGACTGATTATCTAAGTACAGGAGGTCCTCCTTAGTTACCGTGTTTTTCCTTGAAAATGACTAACCAAATATCAAAACAAGAGAAATCTTGCATCATTTCTGGAAACTATGGAGAGCATCATTCACATGCAGAAAATTAAAAGAATTTCTGCTGAATCATACACTCACAGGGAGGCCTAGAGGACCCATTCACTATTGTCCTGCCTACAGAAGATCAACCTTTGAGAAAGGAAGTTAAGCCAGCCCTTCAACTCCAAGACTAATGACAATTATCTGGCAAGTAAATGGGCAAGACAACCAGAGACCCTGCATGGTCATTGGGCTTCCTCCCTGAGCAGGCAAAGAAAATGAGCAACTGGCTGTTGTGATACATTTCTCTACCAGCCCCATGACAAGAATTAATAAAAGGAGAACAATATTACATAAAGGAAGGGACAGTCTAAGATCAGGAAAAAGTGTGCAGATGAAAATCACAACTGCTAATATCAACAGCCTCAGTGAAGTGTACATTTCTCAGTCACATAGAAGAATCCTGTATACTTTACACACCCATTGCCATCAAGTTAATTCAAAGTCACAGCAACCCTACAAGACAGGGTAGAACTGCCTCACAGAGTTTCCAAGGCTGAAATCTTTACAGATGCAGTTTGCTACATCTTTCTCCCACAGAGTACAGAGCAGCTGAGGGGTTTGAACCGCCAGACTTTCGGTTAGCAGCCAAGCACTTAACCATGGCTCCACCCTGACTCCTTATACACTATAAAGAAAGAAAAATACACTATAAAGGGACAGAATGGCATCAGATCAGACTTTTTTTTTTTGCAATATTAAATCCTAAGAGAAGGGGAAAGATTGAGATTCAAGGCTAGTATATCCATATAGGAGTCCCTGGCTGTCACAAATGGTTAACTGCTTGACTACTAGATAAAAGGTCCTAGAAGTGCCTCTGAAGACAGGTGCTTGCAAAAAATTGCAGCCTTGAAAACCCTATGGAGCACAGTTCTACTCTGACATACATGGGGTCACCATGATTGAAACTTGACCTGATGACAACTAAAAAAATTTACAGCAGCAACAATGTCCATATAAGTTCACATTAATGTGCTAGAGTCATTGAAAGTTGCTGTCACATACGCTTGAGTCGGAGGCTACCTCACCCAAAATTCTTTGTAAAAACTGTTTTGGATATATAAGTAAGCCAACTGAGACATAAAAGTAAATAACTCAAAAAATAGACTTGTACTATAAAACTTCAAACATAGTCCTTAAGAGGTGAAAGGCATAATTAAATCATAATGCATAATAAGTGAGCTAATAATGAAATAATAACAACTTGGGTCTGAAATCTGAGATTATTTCAACAAAATTATAATGTGAAGGATAAGTAAGGACAAAAAAAAATGCTAAATTTATCATCTTAGCTGGAGGGCTGTGACAGTAGATACTGTTTTACTCTTTTTATTGATTATGAGAGAAAAAATAGACTCATGTAAGTTTAGAAACACATGGAATTTAGGGAAATATGCTTTCCAATCCCCAAAAGAAGAAAGAAAAGAAAGTATTTTTAATAAAAGACAAATAATAAAAAAACCCTGATAATATAGAAAATCTCTAACAAGGTAACACATAAAAATAATAACATCAATTATGACAGGTAGTTTAAAAAGGTTTAATGGTTCAATTAAAAATAAACTCTCAACTTGAGCTTTTTTAAAAGCCTTTATTTAAAGGAATCGGACCAAAATTTAAATGGCACACAAATGCTAATTAAAAAAATAGCAAAAATATATAATATGATTATAAATAAAAGAAAAACAAAAGTGGCAATAGTAACATAAAATAGTCTAGAATTCAAAATAAAATTTGTCATAATAGGACAAAAGTAAAAGCTTAATAATAAGGCAACAAAAGTTTAAAGGGAAAAATATTTAAATGTTTAGCAGAAATCAACTGACATACAATAGAAATGGGAGTTCTTAATATTAAAATTTGAGTCTTAAGGGGATCAAATAAACATTAATAATTTCCTAAAGGGAAAACATCTACATCTCATTACTACAGATTACAATTTAGTAAAGCTAGAAATTAACTAAAAAAATTTAAACAGAAACACCAAATCAGTTTGAAATGTCGAAAAAGCACACTCTTAAAGAATTCTCGGTGTGTGGAAGGGCCATAAACTATAGCTACTAAATACAATTTGAAAGATAGCATCAACCTGGAGTGTCAGAAAGTGACTTTATTTTGAAATAGGGTCTTTTTGGATGCAATTAATTAAAGATCAAAATGAGGTCATGCTGGATTATTAAAAAAAAAAAAAACTTATTGCCTTTGAGTCGATTCTGACTCATGGTGACCCCATAAGACAGAGTACAACTGTCCTACAGGGTTTCCATGGAGCACCTGGGGGATCTGAATAGCCAACCTTTTGGTTAACAGTCGAGCTTTTAACCACTGCATCACCAGAGCTCCCAATTCATCACAGAGCTACAGAAGTATGTTATTATTAGACTCTAAACCCAATGACTGGTAAGTGTATAAGAAGAGAAGAGGACACAGAGAGACAGAGAAGGAGGTCATATGAAGATAGAGGCAGACACAGGAATGAGGCAGACATTGAAGCAATGCAACCCCAAGCCAAGGAGCACCAAGGATTGCCAGGAACAACCAGAAACTAGGGAGAGGTAAGGAAAGATTCTTTCCTAGAGCCTTCAGAGGGAACATGGCTCTGCTGACACCTTCATTTGAGACCTGTAGCCTCCAGAACTATGAGAAAATTAATTCCTCTTGCTTTAAGTCACTGATAGTTGGTCCAAGCTATATTCATAACTTTATTTTTATTGGTAGTTGCGTCGAGTCAGCTCCAATTCATGATGACCTTATATATAACAGAACAAAACATTGTCTAGTCCTGTGTCATCTTCAGGATCATAGGTATGTTTACTCGTAGTGACTAACGTGTCAGTCAGTCTCATGGAGGGTTTCCCTTGTTTTTGCTGAGCCTCTGCTTTACCAAACACGATGTCCTTTTCTAGAGATTGGTCTTTCCTGATGTTGTGTCCAAAGTTAGTGATCTTAAAATCCATGGCCATAAATGATTGTAGTATCAGGCAAGGAAGAATTTTAAAAAATGAAGAATTCAAAATCAAAAGCTAGACAAATCTAAATAAATCAGAAATAAAAATAAAAATAGTAATTAAGAAAACAAAGACAAAAAAGTTATAAGTAAGCCCAAGAGCTGCTTATTTAATAAAAGTTAATAAAGCAGACTAGCACTAGGCTAAGAGAGAGACAGAATAGACAAGAGTGAGAGTGAAAGCAGGCAAGGGAGAGAGGACACGAAGAGAGAAAATAAAACAATCTACAAAAGCAGAAATAATAAGTGAAATCTAACCATATGTGTGAGTAAGATTTAAAAATGAAAAAGATAATTTTTGAAATTTTATGCAATTAAATATACATTTCTAGGAAACTGTGTTCATGAATTAGAAGATACAGTATTGTAAAAATATTATTTCTTCCAAGATGGTCTAATTATTACATGAAATTCCAATAAAAAACCCAGAAGTTTTTGCTAAAAATAGATGAGCTGATTCTAAAATTTATAAGGAGATATAAAGGGTCAAGAACAGCCAAGGCAATCTAAGAGAAGATCAAAACTGGACAACTTTAACTACCAGATACCAAAATTTATTAAGAAACCATATTAATTAAAACACTATGCAAATATAGACACATAAATCAATTGAACGGAACAAAAAGACAAGAAACAAACCCATACATATGTAATTACTGAATTTATGGCAAATGGAAACTGCAGGTCAGTGGGGAAAGGATATTTTTCAGTAAGTGATACTGTGTCAATCAGATAAATATACAAACAAATGAATCTGGACTCTTATATATTACATTATAGTTTAACTCTATATCTAAATGTATGAAGTATGATAATAAAAAAATTAGGAAAAAATAGAAATATCTATATATTTGGGGTGGACAAATATTTCTTAGAGAGGAAACAGCACTAATCATAAAGGGAAAAAAATGTTAAATTGGACTGCATTAAAATTAAGAACACTGCTTCATCAAAAAACACTGTTACGATTGTAAAAATGCCAGGCCCAGAATGAAAAGGTATGTTTTAAATAAATCAAGCTGACAAAGAATTTGTGCCCAGAATGTATAAAATTTTCTATGGATCAACGATGCAATACAAGCCGATAGGAAAAAATTGCAAAAGACTTAAATAGACACTTTATAAAAGAGGATTAGAAAATATCAAATAAACATATCAAAAGCTGCCCAACCTCATTAATCAACAGGGAAAAACAAATTAAAACTATAATAGGAGAATTCTCACTTCCAGTACGGAAAAGGAAACAATAAATAATCTGATCCTTCTACAAAAATCAGCTCCACACTCTTGACAAAAGACAAAAACAAACAAAACAACTTGAGCTATCTGGAGACTAGGGTCTAGCATGGAGTAAGTTTCCACATTTTGGCAGCCTTTCTCTGAAAGCAGCTGAAGTTGTAGTGGGGGTATACAGAAAACCTAAAACTCTAATAGAAAGCCTATGGTCTTTCTGCTAGAAGAATCACAGCACCTCATCTCACAGCACTTCATCTGATAAAAAGGGCAACCAGAGAACTACGGAAAGGCCTACAAAGAAGAAAGCCAGAGAAGAATACCTCCGAATTATATGTTTAAACTTGACCCAGATTTGTGCTTGACCCCTAAACAATGCATGCATTTGGCAAACTGGAAGTGGCTAGTAGTTAAGACCCGAAGAATTGAATTGAGATCCGAACTGCAGCCCACCACAGTCACGCGCATATACAGTTAATTAACTGCTAAAATGAAAGGTCAACAGTCTTAGGAGCAACACAACAAAACTCAGAATGTCTGCAACATAATATTTAAAATGTTCAGTATACAATCCAAAATTACTCAATATATGAAGAATTAGAAAATATTTTGAAATGAAAATATAACCTATGAAAATTTGGAGGAAGCAGTTAAAGCTGTGCTAAGAGAAAAGTTTAGAGCTTTAAGTGTGTACCTTAGCAAAGAAAAAAGATCTAAAATAAATGGCCTAAAGTTGCACTTCAAGTAACTAGAAAAAGAACGAATAACCCAAAAGCAAGCAGAAGGAAGGTAATAATAGAGATAAAGGCAAGAATCAATGAAATAGAAAATAGACAAAACAGTAGAGAAAATAAAGCATGTTTTGGGTGGGGGGGGAAGATCACCAAAATGGTTAAACTTTCAGTTAAACTAAAAAAACCCAAAAACACCACCACAAAGAAGACAACACAGGTTACCAATACCAGGAATGAAAAAGAAATTGTCACTTGTCACACTACAGGCCTACAGAAGCTGAAAGAATAAAAAGAGATTATTGTGAACAACTTCATGCTAACAAACCTCATAGAAGAATAAGTAAACGACCTGAGAGAAGAAACAATACTAATTTAAACAAATTATTTTGGAAAATAGAAGAGGGAACACTTCCCACATGATATTTTTTTTTATTTAAATAATATTTTACCGAGTTTTTGGTGAACATTTACACAGCAAGTTATGTTCCCATTTGACAATTTCCACACAAAATGTTCAGTGACATTAGTTACATTTATCACAATGTGTCAACATTCTCTTTGTGTTCTGTTTGTTCCATTTCCAGAATTCTAGTTTCCCTGTCCCCTTATCTTATCTTCGCTTTTGAGTAATCATTCATTTTTTTGGTCTCCTGCAGATGGTTTTTAAGTAGATTGCTGATCTTACAGGCGATATCCTTTATTTTGTGTGCCATGACGTTATTTTGCTAAAAGGTGATCTCAGGGGATAGGCTCTGGTCTAGGTTTAAAGAGTATCACCGGTTGATGGTCTCGGGAAATTCTCTGTTCTCTACTGCTCCAGTTTTTTTCTTTTCTTTCTTTTTTTTTTTTTTAAATAAGAATTTGAGTTCTGTTCCACATTTTCCTCTATTCTATTCAGGACCATATATTGTGACCCCGGTCAGAGTGGTCAGTGGGGGTAGCCAGGTATCATCTAGTTCTTCTGGCCTCAGGGTAGATGAAGTTGTGGCTTGTGTACACTTGTTTCTTCCCTGAGTTTTTGGTTACCTTCCTACTGTTTTGTTTCTAGCAAGTAGAGACCCATAGTTGTATCTTAGATGATTGCTCACAAGTTTTTAAGACCCTAGACGCTACTCACTTCACTAGGATGCAGATCATGATTTTTGTAAACTATGTTATGCTATTGTACTGAGTTGAATCATGAGACTATGCCACATGATTTTATGAAGCCAGCATTAACTTGAAACCAAAACAAAGATATCACAGGAAAGGAAAACTACAGACCAATATCTGCAACAACTCACAGCCCCTAAGCACTTCCTTTTGACTAATCTTGAGTCTGTGAGGATGCAAGAAGTGAAGGTTAAGGCAGAGTTGTAAACTGTCTACCAGATCATTAAAAAGCTCTGTCCAATCACTAGCTGACCACTTAGCTAACTAGAAGGAGCCCTGGTGTCGAAATGGTTAAGCCCTTGGCTGCTATCCGAAAGGTTAGTGGTTCAAAACCACCCAGTGGCTCTTAGGGAGAAAGAAGTGGAAATCTAATTGAGTTAACTTTATGGTATTTGAGTTAGTATTTCAATGTAGCTGCCATTTAAAAATATCAATTGTATTTTATATAGTGTCTTAGTTATATAGTGCAGGTATCACAAATACCACAAGTGGATGGCTTTAATGAACAGAAATTTATTTTCTCACAGTTTAGGAGGTTAGAAGTCCAAATTCAGGGTGCTGGTTCTAGGGGAAGTCTTTCTCCCACTGTCAGGTCTTGAGGAAGGTCTTTGTATCTTCAACTTCTATTCCTTGGCTCCTTGGTGATCTTCTTGTGCCAGGGCATCTATCGTCCCCCACCTCTCTTCGCTTACTCTATTCCTTTATATCCCAAAAATGATTGACTGAAGACATACCCTACTTTAATACTGCCTCATTAATATAATAAAGAAAACTCATTCCCAAATGGCATTATAACCACTAGCATAGGTGTTAGGATTTACAACACAGTTTTTTTGAGAGACACAATTCAATCCATAACATATATAATATCAATTAATTAGAAAATAAAAATTTTTAAATATACCTGTAATAATGCCAAATCATAACCTACTCAGGATTAATTTAAAAGAAAGATATTGTAACATTCTAGAAAATCCCATTCCTGATACCAACTGTGAAGATAATCAAACATCGAGTTCTTTCTTCTCAGCTCAGTTCAGTCTGACACCACCCACCCGTGCAGCACTTCTTTCCCTGACCCTAGTCACCTGGAGATAGGTCATATCTCACAAGTTAAAAGGGCATCGTCCTTCAGATTACCAAATAGCTAGATGCCAAACACTAGCTTGGGAATCCACCTGGGCTCTCTAATTTCTGACCTTCTGGTTACAGAGTCAGGATTTTTCCTCTACCCCTTCAGAATGCCAGCTGCAGACTCGAGAGTCCCCTTTGGGTTCCCTAACTTCTGATCTGCTTGCCCTCACTACTCCTTTGGGTTTGATAATTGGCTGGAACGAATTGGCTGCTGTGAGTACAATTACGGCTTTATTATAACAAAAAGGATATATATCAGAATCAGCACAAAGAGGAGGTACATAGGGTGAGGTCTGAGAGGGTTCCCAATGTGGAGTTTCCATGTCCTAAAGGGCATGCTACCCTTTCATGTACATTGATATCTTCACCAACCAGGAAACCCATGAAGCTTCCATGTTCAAATTCTTTACTGGGGCCTCATTGCTTACAGATGTTTGAGCCCTTATTGAATAGGCATAACTGATTAAATCGTGTCCCCCTCCCTCCCTGAGGTCAATTGATATCAGGCTACATGGTAGTCTTTCTGATCAGGCCAGCCCCCAACTCACTGGCACAAATCCTTTAGGCCTGGATTACAAAAAGCACCTCAGTTACTCAAGAAATCCGAAAAGGTTCTCTCAGGAGCCAGGGACAAAAGCCAAATTACTTTATGTATAGCTCAGAGAAGTGTATCACTTTTGCACTGAAACTATAAAAGAGAAATACTGATAGAAATAAGACATAAATAGAGAAAAACACCATGTTCATGGATTTGAAGACACAATATTTTTAAGATATCAATTTCCTCAATTTTACCTAAACATTCCATTCAATCTCCGCCAAAATGCTAGCAGGCTTTTTGGTAAAAACTGACAAGCTAATTCTAAAATTTATATGGAAATTCAAACATCTAGATTAGGCAATGAAATTTTGAAAAGAACAAAGTTTGAGATCTTGCTTCCAACAGGCCGCAGCCTTGAAAACCCTATGGAGTGCAGTTCTGCTCTGCACATGTAGGGAGTTGGAATCAAAGAGATGGCAACTAAAACAACTTAGAACACTTTACCTTGGTAAGAAATTTTACTTTTCTGTATTTAACATTCATAAATATGCCCTTTCAAGTGATACATTAACGTTTCTTCAATAAACTAGCATATTGAGGAAAGGTTACCATTATCATTATCACATAAGATTAGAAAACATGATTTAGAGATCTGTAACTGCATGTTTTAAAAAAAAACTAATGAAAGGCTTGGCTCTGAGAAAAGGGAGAAAACGAGAAAAGGGAGAAAACAAGAAAAGTAGGAAGAATTCTGATCCAGTATTGTTTTCAAGAAACTTCACATTTTCTCAAATCTATCTCCCAAACGATGTAATACCAATATACGTTTTTAAGTATTATGTAAAATTAATCACTATAAATGAGCAACTCTCTATAAGGGCTGAAGAAATTCCTATATCAGATAATCTTCTCAATTGTTGATTGTGTCTTAGCACCATGGTAAAACTCAGGTAATTCTATAAATACCAATTTGGCAAATCAAAATGATTATGAGCAATTGGAAAAAAATGTAATTAAAATTATTGTAATCACTTTGTGATAAAAGGAAACATTGGCAAAGTTAACTTAGATATTTTATTAATGTGTATTTATAAATTATTATTGATATGCCCCCCCATGTGTCTGTCAGTATGTCGTACTGTTGGGGCTTGCATGTTGCTGTCGTGCTGGAAGCTATGCCACTGGTATTCAAATACCAACAGGGTCATCCATGGTGGACAGGTTTCAGCAAAGCTTCCAGACTAAGACAGACTAGCAAGGAGGACCTGGTGGTCTACTTCTGACAAGAATTAGCCAGTGACAACCTTACGAGTAGCAGCAGAACATTGTGTGATATAGTGCCAGAAGATTAACCCTCCACATTGGAAGGCACTGAAAAGACGACTAGTGAAGAGCTGCCACCTCAAAGTAGAAAAAAACAAACCAAACCCATTGCCATCAAGTCAATTCTGCCTCATAGCAACCCTATGGGACAGAGTAGAACTGCCCCATAGAGTTTCCAAGGAGCGTCTGGTGGATTTGAACTGCCAACCTTTTGGTTAGCAGCTGTAGCACGTAACCACCACACCAAGAGGGTTTCCTCCCAAAGTAGAGTCAACCTTAATGACATGGATGGAGTCAAGCTTTCAGGACCTTAATTTACTGATATGGCACAACCCAAAATGAGAAGAAAGAGCTGCAAACATCCATTAATAATTGGAATGTGGAATGTACAAAGTATGAACCTAGGAAAACTGGAAATCATCAAAAATGAAATGGAATGCATAAACATTGATATCCTAGACACTAATGAGCTGAAATGGACTGGTATTGGCCATTTTGAATCAGATAATCATATGGTCTACTATGACAGGAATGACAACTTGAAGAGGAATGGCATTGCATTTATCATCAAAAAGAACATTTTAAGATCTATCCTGAAGTACAGTGCTGTCAGTGATAGGATGATATCCATACTGCTACGAGTGAGACCAGTTAATATGACAATTACTCCAAATTTATGCAACAACCACGAAGGCCAAAGATGAAGAAATTGAAGATTTTTGCCAGCTGATGCAGTCTGAAATGGATTGAACATGCAATCAGGATGCATTGATAATTACTGGTGATTGGAATGTGAAAGCTGGAAACAAAGAAGAAGGACCAGTACTTGGAAAATATGGCCTTAGTGATAGAAATGATGCCAGAGATAGCATAATAGAATTTTGCAAGACCAATGACTTCTTCATGGAAAATACCTTTTTTCATCAACATAAACAGCAACTATACACATGGACCTCACCAGAAGGAATACACAGGAATCAAATCGACTACCTCTGTGGAAAGACAAGGGAAAAGTTCAGTATCATCAGTCAGAACAAGTCCAGGGGCCAACTGCGGAATAGACTATCAACTGCTAATATGAAAGTTCAAGTTGAAACTGAAGAAAATTAGAGCAAGTCTGTAAGAGCCAAAGTGCAACCTTGAGTGTATCCCACCTAAACTTAGAAACTATCTCAAGAATAGATTTGACAAGTTGAGCACTCATGGCCGAAGACCAGACGAGTTGTGGAATGACACCAATGACATCATCCGTGAAGAAAGCAAGAGGTCATTAAAAAGACAAGAAAGACAGAAAAGACCAAAGTGGGTGTCAGAAGAGACTCTGAAACTTGGTCTTGAGTGTAGAATAGCTAAAGCAAAAGGAAGAAATGATGGAGTAAAAGAACTGAACAGAAAATTTCAAAGGGAGGTTCCAGAAGACAAAGTAAAGTATTATAATGACATGTGCAAACACCTGGAGTTAGAAAATCAAAAGGGAAGAACACACTCAGCGTTTCTCAGCTAAAAGAACTGAAGAAAAAGTTCAAGCCTCAAGTTGCAATAGTGAAGGATTCCATGGGGAAAATATTAAACGATGAAGGAAGCATGAAAAGAAGATGGAAGGAATACACAGAGTCATTATACCAAAAAGAGCTGATTGACCTGCAACCATTTCAAGAGGTAGCATATGATGGTACTGAAGGAAAAAGTCCAAGCTTCACTAAAGGCATTGGCGAAAAACAAAGCTCCAAGAATTGATGGAATACCAATTGAGACGTTTCAACAAATGGATGCAGCGCTGGAAGCACTCACTTTTCTGTGCTAAGAAATTTGGAAGACAGCTACCTGGCCAACTGACTGGAAAAAATCCATATTTATGCCTATTCCCAAGAAAGGCGATTCAACCTCATATGGAAATTATTAAACAATATCGTTAATATCACACATAAGTAAAATTTGGCTGAAGATCATCCAAAAGCAGCTGCAGCAGTATATCGACAGGGAACTGCCAGAAATTCAGGCTGGATTCAGAAGAGGACGTGGAACCAGGCATGTCACTGCTGATGTCAGATGGATCCTGGTTGAAAGCAGAGAATACCAGAAGGATGTTTACCTGTGTTTCATTAACTATGCAAAGGCATTCAACTTTGTGGATTTAAAAAAATTATGAATAACATTGTGAAGAATGGGAATTCCAGAACACTTAATTGTACTCATGAGGAACCTGTATAAAGATCAAGAGGCAGTTGTTTGAACAGAACAAGGGGATGCCGATTGGTTTAAAGTCGGGAAAGCTGTGCGTCAGGATTATATCCTTTCACCATACCTATTCAATCTTTATTCAATCTGTATGCTAAGCAAATAATCCAATAAACTGGACTGCATGAAGATGAACATGACATCAGGATTGATGACACAACATTGATTGCTGAAAGTGAAGAGGACTTGAAGCACTTACTGATGAAGATCAAAGACCACAGCCTTCAGTATGGATTGCACCTCAACATAAAGAAAACAAAAATCCTTACAAGTGGACCAATAAGCAACATCATGATAAACAGAAAAAACATTGAAGTTGTGAAGGATTTCATTTGACTTAGATCCACAATCAACACCCATGGAAGCAGCAGTCAAGAAACCAAAAGAGACATTTTGTTGGACAAGTTGGCTCCAAAAGACCTATTTAAAGTATTGAAAAGCAAAGATGTCACCTTGAAGACTAAGATATGCCTGACACAAGCCATGGTATTTTCAACTGAATCATATGCATTCGAAAGCTGGGCAATGAAAAAGGAAGACCAAAGAAGAATTGACGCCTTTGAAATGTGGGGTAGGCAAAAAAAATATTGAATATACACTGGACTGCGAAAAGAACGAACAAATCTGTCTAGGAAGAAGTACAACCAGAATGCTGCTTAGAAGCAAGGAGGGCAAGACTATGTGTCACATACTTTGGACATGTCGTCAGGGGGAATCAGTACCTGGAGTGGGAAATCATGCTTGGTAAATTAGAGGATCAGTGAAGAAGAGGATGCCCCTCAACAAGATGGATTGACACAGTGGCTTCAACAATAGGCTCAAGCACAACAAGGATTGTGAGCATAGCACAGCACCGGGCAGTGTTTTGTTCTGTAGTACATAGGGTCGCTATAAGTTGGAGCCTACTCAATGGCACCTAACAACAACAACAAGATATTGATATGCATGAATTAATGAAGAATCTGTCATTTATTCATCTTTAATCTGGTTGAGGCTCGTGGGTTTAAACTTCAGAATAGGTTATGTGTAGCAATCAAATTCATATGGTTCTTATTTATAGCAACTGTACCAAACATATCTTCAGGCCTTTGTTTAGTTAAGTCAACTCTGGTCTTTAGAATCAGATTTAGGTGTTAAATGGCAATCAGAAGTGAAAGAAACAATTGCATGTGAATAGCAATATGCATGTTAATACAGACGCCTTAGATAAGGTAAGTATATCAGATTATGAAAAGATCACTATTAAAAGTTAAATTGACTTTGTATTCAAATTGAGTTAGCAGAGATGAATAACCACTTTTAGTCTCAAATTTTTTTTTTTTAAAAAGTGAAAAGTTGCTCCTTGTCTCAAACATTTGTTCGATGAATTAGTGTACTGAGGAAAGGCCATCATTATCACATAAGATTAGAAAACATGATTTAATTAGAGATCTATTAAAGGCAGCATGAATTAAAGCACATAGTTACCGTAAGCCACCAAAGAGCAAGCCTCAACGGAAAAGCATGTAATCTTTTAACTATGGTGGCACGTATGGCAAATGACTGCCATAAGCAAGGAGAAGTGTTTTGTGTGGTGCTGCTGTGATAAATATTCATGGGATGGAAGATACTAAAACTAGAGCAGTAAGCTCTCTTGTCACCACTTGAGTCTTGATACGTCCTCATTGCCTGGAAATGTGCATGCTGAAAACTTCAGAGAACTGTGTCTTAAAAAAGAAATGTGGCTTTGTCATCTGTCCACCCTCTGTCTTACCCATTACAGCATATATTATCATGTCATTTGCCTTATCAACTTCTTCATCTTCTCTTCATTATCTCTTTTGAATACAAATGTAATATATTATGTGCCTATATTAAATTTCAACCTGAAAAAAATTTCCATGTTTTGATAAACACAGACTTCCAGGTAAATGAGACTTGTGTGCTGTAGTTACAGAAGGGATGTGATGTTATTACATAAATTGCAATCCGAAGTTACTTATGGACAGGGTTTTTTTTTATTCTTATTATTGTTCCTGATTTACTGATTCTGTAAGGGCATAATAACATATTTATCACCCAGAGGAAAGTGTCCTGGTTGATTAAAAAGAGCAGAAATATTGCATATAAAAAAATCATTCCCCCCAATTTTTTAAAGTACATTTTTATTTTCCTTTTGCTTTAGAAAACGATAAAAAGAGTGTTGAAACGGGGTCTTTATGGATCAACATAAACTCACTCAAAAGGGCTCAATAATCTTAGGTGAATTGTGATGTCAAAATGTGGTAGAACTAACAATTGCTAACAACTGCTAAAACAACCGAGCAATCTCAAAGGTAATCAACATAGATGTATTTCTGTACTGTGCAAGGTCACCTGCTGTTTTTGTGTGCCTTTGAGTTGATTCCAACTCATAGCAACTCTATGTGACAGTGTAGAATGGGCCCCATAGGGTTTCCTAGGCTATAATCTTAACAGGGAGCCCTGGTGGTGTTGTGGTTTAAGAGCTTGGATGCTAACCAAGAGTTTGGCAGTTCAAATCCACCAGCCACTTCTTGGAAACCCTATGGGACAGTTCTACTTTGTCCTTTAGGGTCACTATTAGTTGGAAACCACTTGACAGTATCAGGTTTGGTTTTTGTTTTGTTTTTTGGTAACCTTAGCAAGAGCAGATCACCAGGTCTTTTTTCCCTCAGAACCGCCGGTGGGTTTGAACCACCGACATTTGGTTAGCAGACAAGCACTTAACTACTGTGCCACCACGGCTCCTTGCGAGTTTACCTAATGTAACCTTAAGCCCATAATATTATAAAATCAATATTATCCTTACCTATACAGTGGTAAAACAGATGCTCCTCACACAAAGAATTGCTTCCAACTATTTTTTATGTATTAGTAGGAAAACGCAGGTGGCGTAGTGGTTAAGTGCTACAGCTGCTAAGTAAAAGGCCAGCAGTTCAAATCCACTAGGTGCTCCTTGGAAACTCCATGGGGGCAGTTCTACTCTTTCCTACAAGGTCGCTGTGAGTTGGAATCGACTCGATGGCAGCCGGTTTATGTATTAATAGGCACCCTGGTGGCAAAGTGGTTAAGATCTCTGCTGCTAACCAAAAGGTCAGCAGTTTGAATCCATCAGCCACTCCTTGGAAACCCTATGGGGTAGTTCTTTTCTGTCGTATAGGGTCACTGTGAGTCAGAATCGACTCAACAGCAATGGGTTTGCATTTGGTTTTGGTTTATGTATCAGTAACAATGGTAGAGGAAAGAGAAATCTGAAAATGCTGTTAAGAACATACCCATTTTATAGATGGAGAAACTGAGACCAATAGGTATATAAAAGTTAAGAGGATTTTAGGGATAATCTGGTGCAAGCTCCTAATTTTTAAAAATAAACATTGAGGAATAGAAAAATTAAGTATTTAGTCCAAAATCATATGCTAAATAAACTAAAATTAATCAGAAAAGCCTTTGTCAATTTAGTAGATTATTAAATTTGATATAATTGCCCAATTTATTTTAAATATTTAAACCTATGTATGAGATGAGATCCTTCACTGGCTTAGAATCATTTTCTTAAATATTAAAAATATGGTTTAGTCAACTATAAGGTGGTGAGGTACAAATGGTCACAAATCCAAAAGATAAGATTTTAATTACAAAATCAAGTGTCAGTCCAGCTCAGTAGGACACATACAGGTCAACTGAAAACATTTGACAATTTGAGCACACTTTCTGTGCTTCATTTCATTTAGTCTAGAATTTTTCTAACTCTGGTTCTGATTAAGGAAGGCACATAGAGGGGCATCTGGAGTGTTCATTTCAGAAATGAAAAACGTAATTCTCTTTCTCCACTAATGCAGTTTTTAGTGTCAGATCAAATGAAGTTCCTTTTATGAGTATGAGGAGAATTCAGTAAGTAACTACACAACAGATTTTTTTGTTTGTTTTTGACAAATTATTATCATAGAGAAAAGCAAAGAATGCCTAATGAGGTATGGTCTTCTTCCTCGAGTTTCTATTTCAGTTCCATTTACCAAGTTTGCCAAGTTGTAATGACAATTCTAGAAGCTAAATTAAAGGCTCCAAATTATCCCAGAAATGAATGGAACCCATTACATGTCTTGTTTTCTTGTCCCTTCCTTCTCTAAAAAACAGAAAATTGTCTCATTCTAACATCCATGCCTTATAATCTTGAAATTTCCCTTTTCTCTACTACTTAGTGCTTCCATCTGTTTTCCAAGATGTGGAGCATAACAGAACTTGACTGAAAATTATGTCAGTATTCATAGGTGTATTTCTATCCATCAGGAAGCAAAGAACTATTGTTATAAAACAAACATTCATTGATCAAATTTATTTTATTTTAAACATTGCTTTGGACAAACGTGTGCTATCCGCAAGCCCCCAAGCTTTGAGGTTAAGTGCTGAGAAGAATAAAAAGCTTGCTAAAAGGTACTAAGGCACAGGGTTTTTTTTAAAAAGGTAGTCTGCAAGGAGAATTACGAAAGAACCCCTTGAATTGACTTTTAGAGAAAGAAAAAGGATTGAAACGCTTAGTCAGTTTCTGGCATATGGTATTTTTGTACAATTTGTGCATGATTGAGCCCAGATGTTAAGTTACAATAGTCTAAGTGCTAAGTGCTAATATCACTTGGGCTGTTCAAATACTCAATTTGCATTTAGAAACACCTCTCAAACTCAATCTGGTGCTTATTAGTGTTATTACCCAAAACCCATGTGAATAACTTATACTTATTCCTACCAAACCTGTACAATTCAGTATGATTTATTAATCAGAGTTACAATTCTTTAAAAATAGTGTTTGATAATTAATAAAGCTCTGTATTTTAAAACTTACTGCTTCTAATGACAGCTGTTGTTACATGTCACCCTAAAGCAAGGTAAAAAAAGGTAGATGACATAAATTATCTTTGTTTCACAGATAAACGAATGCAGGGTATTGATCTTTATAAGACCTAAGAGGACATCAGAGTCAAGATTAGAATATGGTTCTCGGATCATTTTTTCTTCCCAGGTATGATGGTTAAGATTGTGTGACAACTTGGCTGGGCCATGATTCTAAGTGGTTTGGCAGTTATGATGTAGTCTGGCAGTCGTATGATGACGTGATCACTCCCATGATGAGATTTGATATAATGTAATCACCTCCATGATGGAATCTGCGGTGAATAGCCAATCCGTTGAAAGGGAGTTTCCCAGGGTGTGTGGCCTGCATTGAATATAAGTGGGCATTCTGGCAATGTTCGCGGGCTTTTTCTCTCTCTGAATCCTGCACCTGTCTCCTGGTCTGACCTCTGGTTCTTGGGACTTGAGCTAGCAGCTTATCTGTGGTCTTGACTGCCAATCTTGGGATTCGTTGATCTTCACAACCTGTGAGCAAGAGCCCTGCTGTCTGAACTGCCCATCTTAAGTTCACCAATTCCTGTGGCTACGTGAATCAGAGAAAGCCTCCATCCTTTCCCTTATCCTTGGGACATTCCAGCCTCTATAACCGAGTGAGCGATTTCCTTGATATAAATCTATATGTATATACCTTTACTAGTTTTGCTTCTCTAGAGAGCTCAGCCTGAGACTCCTGCATAAGAAAATATGTTTTTAACCAAAAATATAAGACTCATCTCTTGAAAAATTGAAGTTGGTCATATATTCTTTCCTGACTCTTCCCTTTGGGCCACAATCCCTACCCTTAATGATCAACTCCTTACACTTCATGTGTTAATTCAAAGGCAGGGCCTCTTCCAATCTCCCTCGATACCCAGACCAGTGGCCTGCAAATTTATTCAATCTACCCTCTCAAACAGTGGGATAAACTCTGGCTCTTTCCTGCACTCACACCAAATCTGACCCATATTCTTGTTTCTCAAGCTAAGTTCTTTGGGCCTGCTTCTGCCTTGATAATCTAATAAATTAAAGTGGGTTTAATTTTTAATGAATAATGATGTAATGATATAGTGTGTTAGTTTCCTAGGGCTGTCATAACAAATCGCCATAAAATAGGTGGCTTAAAAATAACAGAAATCTATACTCTCACACTTCTGGAGGCCAGAAGTCTGAAATCAAGATGTCAGCAGGGTCATGCTCCTTCCTACAGTTCTAGGGAAGAATACTTTCTTGTCTCTTTCTGGTAGCTCTTGGCATTCCTTGGCTTGTGGCAGCATAACCCAAACTTCTGCTTCCATCTTCACATGGTCTTCTTCCCTGTGTCTCTCTCTGTGTATTCTTCTTTTTATTTTCTTAAAAGATCACAGTTATTAGACTTCGTGCCAACCATAAACCTAGAACAATCTTATCCCAAGATCCTCAGTTTAATTTCATCTGCAAATACCCTATTTCCAAATAACGTCATACTCACAGGCACCAGGAGTTAGGACTTGGACATCTCTTCTTAGGGGACACTATTCTACCCACTACACATGGCTATCCCTTCCAGAAAATGTATTTTTTTTTTTCTAGAATCCCCAATACTACAATTTAAAGAGTTAAATAATTTGAAGATTCCCCACACTGAGCCAAACACTTCTAGGTGACTTTTTTTTTTTTTTTGAGTTCAGAAAGTATTTGGCAATAAACTAGACAGACTCAAAGTCAAGTTCACACAGTGGTATCTTCCTCAGTCTTTACTGATCTTTTGTAGTTTATTCAATATTATTCATTGAGGCCCCTCAGTGACAAAGGAGACACGATGCTGGGTACTACAAAAGCTGCTATGCCTTGGAAGACTTGCATTAAAAATAACATGAGAAATATCATACGAAGCACGCAGATAGGACTGTTACCAACCCTCAAAAAGTAGAGAGATTATTTTTATATTATAAATCCAGAAAGATTTTATGGAATAAGTGATTCTCAGATATTCTAAATCCTCAAAAAAATTTTTTTGCATTTTATCTGTATCTAAATTATTTTATCAAAAATACTTTTGTAGCTGCAAGAGGCCTCAAATAGCCAAAATAATCTTGGGGGGAAAAAAAAGGTAGGATGACTCACACATCCCAATTTCAAAACATACTATGAAGCTAGTTATTAAAACAGTCTGGTACTTATATAATGATAAAGATATAGAACATACATCTAGGGTCATTTTATTCTCAACAAGAGTGCTAAGTCCATTCCATGGGAAAAGAATACTCTCTTCATTAAACAGTGCTTAAGCAACTGGGTTTCCACATGCAAAAGAAGAAAGCTGGACCCATATCACACACTATATACGAAAATAAACTCAAAATGGATCAATAACCTATTAGAAGAGAGCAGGGGCATTGCTTCAGGATCTAGTTTTTGACCGTGGATTCTTAGACATGACACCAAAAGTACAAGCAACAAAAGATAAAATAGATAAATTGAACTTTATCAAAATGAAAAACTTTTGTTCATTAGAGAACTTTATCAACAAAGAGAGAGCCTACAGGTTGGGAGAAAAATGTTGGAAACCAGATAAGGATTTAATATCCAGAATATGTAAGGAACTCCTACAACTTAGCAACAAAAGGATAAAAATCCAATTAAAAAATGAGAAAAGGACTTGAATAGACATTTCCCCAAAGACAATATACAAATAATCAACAAGCACAAGAAAAGATGTTCAATGTCATTTGTCATTAGGGAAATGTAAATCAAAACCACAGTGAGATGCCATTTCACGTCATTTCATGAGAATGGCTATGATCAAAAAAATGGAAAACAAGTACTGAACAGATGTGGAGAAATTGGAATCTTCATCCATTGCTGGTAGGAGTTGTAAAATGGTGAAAGTGCTGTGGAAAACAGTTTGACGGTTACTCAAAAAGTTAAACATAGAATTACCAAATGACCCAACAAGTCTATTCCTAGGTGTAACAAAATAATTGAAGGCAGAAACTCACTGATACCTGTATACCACTGTTCATAAAAGTGGAAAGAGCCTAAATGCTCACAGACAGAGGAATGGATAAACAAAATGTGGCACATACAATGGACTATTACTCGGCCATAAAGAGAAATGAAATCCTGATAAATGTTACAACATGGATGAATCTTTAAGACATTATTTTGAATGAAATAAGTCAGTCATAAAAAGACATGCTGCATGATCCCACTTATATGAAATATCTAGAATTGGCAAAGATATAGAAACCAAAGTTTATTAATGGTTACCAGAGACAGGAGGAAGGGAGAAAAGAGGAGTCATTGCTTAGAGGGCACTGAGCTTCTATTAAAGGTGATGGAAAAATTTGGGAATGGATAGTGATGAGGATTGCACAACATGATGAAAGTAATTAATCACCAAATTGTACCTGTAAAAAATGTTGACACAAAAATAAAAATAAATTAACACATCAACAAGGCTGAAAAAATACTTTTGCAAAATAGATTACTTTTTAATTTTTTAAAATACATTTATTGCTTAAAGATACATTGATAACATTTCCAATCAGGGCCTGATCTCTAAAATCTACATGATACTTCAAAAACTCAACTACAAAAAGACAAATAACTCAATTAGAAAATGGGCAAAAGATATGAACAGACACTTCACTAAAGAAGACATTCAGGTAGCTAACAGATACATGAGAAAATGCTCGTGATCATTAGCCATTAGAGAAATGCAAATCAAAACTACAATGAGATTTCAACTCACTTCAAAAAGGCTGCCATTAATCCAAAAAACACAAACAGTAAATGTTGGAGAGGCTGTGGAGAGATTGGGACACTTATACACTGCTGGTGGGAATGTAAAGTGGCACAACCACTTTGGAAATCGATTTGGTGCTTCCTTAAAAAGCAAGAAGTAGAACTACCATACGATCCAGCAATCCCACTCCTTGGAATATATCCTAGAGAAATAAGCGCCTTTACACCAACAGATATATGCATACCTATGTTCATTGCAGCACTGTTTACAATAGTGAAAAGATGGAAGCAACCAATGTGCCCATCAAGGGATGAACGGATAAATAAATTATGGTATATTCACACAATGGAATACTACGCATCAATAAAGAACAGTGAGGAATCTGTGAAACATTTCATAACATGGAGGAACCTGGAAGGCATTACGCTGAGTGAAATTAGTTGCAAAAGGACAAATATTGTATAAGACCACTACTATAAGAACCTGAGAAATAGTTTAAACTGAGAAGAAAATATTCTTTGGTGGTTACGAGAAGGGGGAGGGAGGAGGGTGGGAGAGGGGTATTCACTAATTAGATAATAGATAAGAACCACTTTAGGTGATGGGAAAGACAACACACAATACAGGTGAGGTCAACACAACTGGACTAAACCAAAAAAAAAGTTTCCTGAATAAACTGAATGCTTCAAAGGCCAGCGTAGCAGGGGCAGGGGTTTGGGGGCCATGGTTTCAAGGGACATCTAAATCAATTGTCCTAATAAAATCTATTAAGAAAACATTCTTCATCCCACTTTGGAGAGTGGTGTCTGGGGTCTTAAACGCTAGCAAGCAGCCATCTAAGATGCATCAATTGGTCTCAACCCATCTGGATCAAAGGAGAATGAAGAACACCAAGGACACAAGGTAATTACGAGACAAGGAGACAGAAAGGGCCACATAAACCAGAGACTGCATCAGCCCGAGACCAGTAGAGCTAGATGGTGCCCAGCTATAACCGATGACTGCCCTAACAGGGAACACAACAGAGAACCCCTGAGGGAGCAGGAGAGCAGTGGGCTGAAGATCTCAAATTCTCAAAAAAAGACCATACTTAATGGTCTGACTGAGACTAGAAGGACCCCAGTGATCATGGGCCCCAGACCTTCTATTGGCCCAGGACGGGAACCATTCCCAAAGCCAACTCTTCAGACAGGGATTAAATTAGACTGGGCTGGAGAGGGATGCTGGTGAGGTGGACAGGTGGACACTTGAGACTTTGTTGGCTTCTCCTCCTTGGAGGGTTAGAAGCTGACAAAATGGATATGAAAAGAGACAGCGGAGAGGGAGCAGACTGTCTCATTAGAGGGAGAGCAATTGGGAGTACGTAGCAAGGCATATATAAGTTTTTGTGTGAGAGACTGACTTGATTTGTAAACTTTCACTTAAAGCGCAATAAAAATTTTTAAAAAGATACATTGATAATATAATGAAAAATATTTATTCCCATCTTTAGAGTTCCAGAAGGTATTTAAATGGAATATTTAATAGGAAAACTTATATGTGTCCATGCTAAATTAAAGTTGTAGTTTACCACTAAGACCATTTTTAGCTTCCATGCATTTCAATGAATAGAGAAATATATATATTTATTTTATTACTTAAAACATAAAAATATATATATTTTTCTCTATTCATTGAAATGTATGCAATATATATATATCTACAGAGTGAGAGAGAGATGTAAGTATATGTGCATATACTGGAATGCTCTCTGTTTATATCATTACTCACAAATATGTAAGTACATATATTTGCATATGTTATTAAATACACACAAAGAAGCCTATTATACAAAATATTCTAAAGTTTTTTTTTTTTTTTTAACTTAGCGACACTTATCCAAACATATAATGTTGTAGTTAATTGTTGCCCAGTAGATTCCCACTCATAGCAACCCTATGTACAAAAGAAAGAAAGACTGCCAGGTCCTCTGTCATCCTCACAATGTTTGCTATACTTGAGCCTACTGTTGCAACAACTATGTCAATCCATCTCATTGAGGGTCTTCCTCTTTTTCAATGACCCTCCACTTTACTAAGCATAATATCCTTCTCCAAGAACTGATCCTTCCTGACAGCAAGTCCAAAATACGTGACATGCAGTCTCATCATCTTTGCTTCTAAGGAGCATTCTGGCTGCACTTCTTCCAAGACAGATTTGTTCATTCTTCTGGCAGTTCATGTTATATTCAATATTCTTTGCCATCAATTCTTCTCAGGCTCCTCTTTATTCATTGCCCAGCTTTCGTATGCATCTGAGGTAAATGAAAATACCATGGCTTGAGTCAGGCACACCTTAGTCCTCAAAGTGACATCCTTGTTTTCAACACTTTAAAGAGGTCTTTTGTAGCAGATTTGCCCAACACAAAAAGTTGTCTGATTCCTTGATTGCTGCTTCCATGGGTGTTGATTGTGGATCCAAGCAAAATGAAATCCTTGACAACTTCAACTATTTTCTCCATTTATCATAATGTTGTTTATTGGTCCATTTGAGGATTTTTGTTTTCTTTATGTTGAATTGTAATCCATACTGAAGGCCGTGGTCTTTGGTCTTCATCAGTAAATGCCTCAAGTCCTCTTCACTTTCAGCAATCAAGCTTGTGTCATCTGCATGTCTCAGGTTGTTAATGAGTTTTCCTCTAATCCTGATGCCCTGTTCTTCTTCATAGTCTGGCCTCTCAGATTATTTGCTCAGCATACAAATTAAATAAATACAGTAAAAGGATACAAGTCCAATGCATGGCTTTCCTGACTTGAAACCACACAGTATCCTCTTGTTCTGTTCGAAGGATTACCTCTTGGTCTATGTACAGGGTTCAAATGAGCACAATTAAGTGTTCTGGAATTCCCATTTTTTGCAATGTTACCCATTATTTGTTATGACACACACAGTTGAATGCCTTTGCATAGTCAATAAAACATAGGGAAACATCTTTCGGGTATTCCCTTCTCTCACCCAAGATCCATCTGACATCAGCAATGATATTCCTCATTCCAAGTCCTCTTCTGAATCTGCCTTGAACTTCTGGCAGTTTCCTGTGCATATACTGTTGCAACTGCTTTTGAATGATCTTCAGCAAAATTTTACTTGCATGTGATATTAATGAGATTATCCAATAATTTCCACATTCTGTTGGATCGCCTTTCTTTAGAGTGGGCACAAATATGTATTTCTTCCAGTCAGTCGGCCAGGAAGCTGTTTTCCAAATTTCTCGACATAGATGAGTGCGCACTTCTAGTGCTGCATCTGTTTGTTGAAACATCTCAATTGGTATTCCATCAATTCCTGGAGCCTTGTTTTTCACCAATGCCTTCAGTGAAGCTTGGACTTCTTCCTTCAGTACCATTGGTTCTTGATTATATGCTACCTCCTGAAATGGCTGAAGGTCTACCAGTTCTTTTTGGTACAGTGACTCTGTGTATTCCTTCCATCTTCTTTTGATGCTTCCTGCATCATTCAATATTTTCCCAGTAGAATCCTTCACTAAGGTAACTCAAGGCTTGAATTTTTTTCTTCAGTTCTTTCAGCTTGAGAAATGTCAAACATGTTCTTCCCTTTTGGTTTTCTAATGCCAGGTCTTTGCAATACATGTCATAATAATTTACTTTGTCTTCTCAAGCTGCCTTTTGAAATCTTCTGTTCAGCTCTTTTATTTTGTCATTTCTTCCTTTCATTTTAGCTGTTGTACATTCAAGAGCAAGTTTTGGAGTCTCTTCTGACATCCATTGTTTTATCTTTCTTTCCTGTCTTTTTGATGGCCTTTCGTTTTCTTCATGTATGATGTCCTTGATGTCATCCCACAACTCATCTGGTCTTCCATCACTAGTGTTTAATGGATCAAATCTATTCTTGAGATAGTCTCTAAATTCAGATGGGATATGCTTAAGGTCATATTTTGGCACTACTGGACTTCCTCTAATTGTCTTCTACTTCACTTGAGCTTGCATATGAGCAATTAGTGGTCTGTTCTGCAGTCAGCCCCTGGCCTTGTTGATGTATGATAATACATATCATCATTCCATAATATTTACATAGAATTCCTTTATATTAATGTGACAAAATTTGTATAATCATTAACATTTAATTATCTCATCTTTTTCTGTATTTAAATCAATGCTGTATTGAATATCCCTGCTTACACATCTTTCTGCATGTGTGCAAAATATCTGTGAGCTAAACTTCTAAAAATAAAATTGCCATATGAAAGGATGTTTACATTTGAGTTTTTATTAGCTGTTGCCACATCACTGTGAAGAGATTGTACCAGTCTATATTCTCATTACCAGTGTGTGAGAATGTCCTTTCCTACACTCTGACTAATGCTTTCTTTTCTCAAATTTATGATCTTGCTAATCTGATAGAATTAAATCATATCTCATTAAAGGTTTATTTTGCATTTCTTCAGTCATGAATAGTATCGAGCATCTTTTCATATGTGGACAAGCCATTTGTACTTCTTTTCCTGCGACCTGCCTGCTCAAGCCCTTTCTTAAAATTTCTCTAAGGAACAAAAGGGCCTAAAAGAGGCAGGAAATTCACTAGAAATTCTGTTTGACATCTGCTTAATAGATGTCTCTTCTAAACGCTACATTCCAAGAACCGATTTATCTTTAAGAAATTCCAAAAAGAAACTTGTGGAACGTTGCATCTATTTATGCATCCATTTGAAGATGACAATTTCCAGTAAGAAATTTAGTTCTGGGAGGAGGAGGCTGTCTATAGCAAAGGGGAAAATGGAGAAGAGAGAGCGAGGAGCAGAAATATGGGGAAAAAATGAGAGAGGACAAAGAAAAAGGATAAAAGAGGAGGTATGTGGGGAGAAAGTAAAGGAAGAATGAGAGGACAATGGAAAAGAAGTGCAGAAAGGAAAGAAGAAATGTACATCTTGTCTGAATTAACTTCTGTCCCGCTGGAGTAATGTTAACAATGTACTGACAAAATCGTTTTAATTCTCCTAGAATGCAGATTTCTGGCTTTCCATGAGAAAAGCTGGGGTAACCTACACAGGCCGTGGTCCTTTTAGGTGTCCCTGACTAAACTGGTTCCTTAAAGTCACTTTGGAGTCAAACAATGGTCTAGATAAACTAGTAGGACTGTTTTTGCTTTGGGCGCTGTGCTCTTTTGAAGAATTCAGTTTCAGGAAATCGACTCTAAAGGTCAAACTGAGATCCAATGTCATCACTAAAGGGGTGCAGGTAACACTGTCAGGGAGGTGACACCAAAATGACTGTCTATAAAAATATCTCTGTAGTTAGTTATAACAACAAAAACACTTTTGTAAGCCCAGCTTGCATGTATCAATATAAGGTTAAAGCTCTATGCTAATTTACTTTTTGAACCTTCTAATGCCTTCCAGTAGAGCTATCATTATTACCCAATTACAGTGGTGCTTGAAATCATGTGGTTTCATCTGCATGTGCTACAAGCACACAGTTATTTTTGTTGCTGCCAGTGTTTTTATATTTGCTGATTTTGTCAAATTTTCTGATGTTTTAACTACAATATTGTGGTAATCAGTATTTGTGAACCTCTATCAATAACTTTTTTGAGAATGAAGTAGTAGTTAAAGGAAAAGAAGGAGTGATATACAGGAATTATGGTTTACAAGTAACATTAGTACAGAAAACATTACTAAGGATTCTGTATAGTCTGGTACAGAAGAAGGTCCATGGTGGAGAAAGGGTCACACTATGTCTTACTGCACTGGGTGACATCAGCCCTAGGGATGCCACTGCTGGGAGCTACGTTTTGGGTAAATCAGTAATTATTTTAACTGTTCTTCAAGACAATATTCATTGCCATAGAGTAGATTCCGACTCATAGCGACCCTATAGAACAGAGTAGAACTACCCCATAGAGTTTTCAAGGGCAGCCTGGTAGATTCCAACTGCCAACCTTTTGGTTAGCAGCCATAGCTCTTAACCACTACGCCACCAGAGTTTCCAATGCTGTATGAAAATCCTTCCTGACCATAAATTTGTTTATCAGATCTATTCCAACCCTGTGTCGCACGACAATGCCAATAAGATTTGGTATAAGAATCTTGGAAGTTCTTCTCATCTTCAGAACATTTTTGATACTCTACTTGAAACGTTACTCCAATTGACAAACCATGTATTCAGTAAACTTCAATTTCTATTCCCTATAATATGAATTTTGTTTTAACAGTGTAAATTGATCTTATGCACAGTTTTTCTGGATTTTGCTTTTCAGTCTATAGGTAACATGATTAGGAGTTTTATTATACTCCCAGCAAACGTGTATTTTCTTTCAAGGTTACCATCTGCAAGCTTATAGTTTTCAGGGATGTTTAATTTTTGCTGTTGTTGTTAGGTGCTGTCCAGTCAGTTCTGACTTAAAGCAACTGTATGTACAAAATAACAAAACACTGCCTCGTCATGTGCCATTCTCACAATAATTGTTATACTTGAGCCCATTGTTGCAGCCACTGGGTCAATCCATCTTGTTGAAGGCCTTCCTTTTTTTCACTGACCCTCTACCTTACCAAGCATGATATCCTTTTCCAAGGACTGGTCCCTCCTGATAACATGTCCAAAGTACATGAGACAAAGTCTCGCCATCCTTGCTTCTAAGGAGCATTCTGTCTGTACTCCTTCCGAGACAGATTTGTTCATTCTTCTGGCAGTTCTCTGTGTTATCTGGCATGTTCTTGTTGTTAGTTGCTATTGAGTTGGCTCTAATTCATAGTGACCTTAGATATAACAGAAAGAATTGTTGCTTGTTCCTGTACCATTTTCACGATTGTATGTACTCTATATTTGGTATAGAGTCTGTTTGCTACAATGAATAAGTAGATACAATAGAGAGTTCTTAAGGCAACTCACTATAACACTTTCCACTAGACTTATTTTGTGTTCTTATAATTAAATCATCATGAATATTATGATAATATGCTAGGGAAGATCCAGTACATTATTGTAATTAGTGTGAGCATTCTTTGAATTAAAGTAGGGATTTAATCTTTTTTTAATCATTTTTATATAACTTGCAAAACTTACTAAGTTTTGCAAAACTCTAATAATTTTAATTGTTCATCTGTGATTTGACAGTTTTTTCTAATTGCTGTATTTAGTGTTTTGGTTTTATGAAGGACCACGACAGAAGCAGTAGCAGCATGAGGTCCACACTTTATCCACCTGTGCTTTGCAGAACCCCATGACTATTCCAAGAACAATGCATCTCAGAAAGAACAAAATTAACTTGTTATTAGGCCGTAACTGCAAGAGAGAAGATAATTAGTGGCCTTGGGAAAAAAAAATCAAGTTCATAAATTAAAAAGAAAAATTTTAATTGGCAAAAAAATTAAGAATTTGAAAGGATTCATTTTAGGGAAAACATCCAAGGAATTAAATTATAAATATTAACTGAACAAAAGAAAAAGTAACATTTTTCGTGTATGATGAATTAAAGTTCATAAGATTTAGGAAGGTATTATTGGATTTGGAAGTCTCACTGAAAAAATTGAGAAATCAAGATTTTTCAATAAATTTGATAAGGATAGGTGGTCTTCCCAGTGAAATATTTTTCAGATATTTCTCTTGTAAGTATTGTGTTGTTGAATAAAAAAATTAGTAACAGTCATCTTTCTTTGATTTTAAGGTAATTCTTGTCCATGTACCAAATATTAAACATAGAAAGCTTAACCCGAACTCCAAAAGCTTGCCAGAAGCTGCTCTATAGCAATGTAAGTTTGTCTTACCCTGCTAGAAAAGGATAACTGTCAAACCATTGCCTCCTGATTTAAATCTCAAAAAACCTCATGACTGCAGGTGAGTACAGAGCCAAATTATAAGCAGCCGGACCAGAAGTAAACTAATATCAGTTCGTTTCAGTAAAGGGGAAAGGCAGGGATCAATCAATCATATTAAGATTAGCGATGATTGATCTTCTATATATCTCCCTCCTCTTCTCTTTATAAGCCTCTTTGTACCCAGCTTCTTCAAGCCATTTGCTTTCTCTGGAACCAAAATGGCCTCCTTATGTGTATACGGAACCCTGGCGGTGCAGTGGTTAAGAGCTCAGGCTGCTAACCAATGAGCTGGCAGTTCAAATCTACCATCCACCCCTTGGAAACCCCATGGGGCAGCTGTACTCTGTCCTATAGGGTCACTCTGAGTTAGATCCATCTCAACGGCAATGGGTTTGTTTTGTTTTGGGTATATGCAAATAGAATAACTTCTCATAATAAACCTTATTTTCAAACTATGGTGAGTTTTGAGTTTTTTAAGAGTAGTGTCAGGAGGCAGACCCAGAGAAAATTGCTGAATGCCCATTTTGTGATGAGGGATCAAACAATACTACCATACATGGGTCATTTTTGTCCAACTGGGGAACTTGGCAAAACTTTCCTTGGTTAGGGTTCCACTCCTTTTGAGTTGAACTCTCTAAGTTTATATCTGAATAGTTATGGACATCTTTTCCTTATTAAGTTACCCTTTCAGGTTATTTGTTTGGGGAACTAAGTTTCCATCTGATCTGCTCTTCTCTTTCCATTATGGGGAATTCCTGTTTGGGGCTCAGGGTTTGTAGTGAGTTTTCCCATTTGTGTTATCTGAATAATTTTCTTGGACTAGTTTCAAGGGATATGGAACTGAACTCAATGAAAGATGTTGAATTTGACATGGGGATGGGGGAGGGGGAAGCCTCAAAAATACTTGCTCTGGTTTCTTTGCAAGGGGTTAGTTGTCCCAGGTTTTCGGGCAAGGATTACTTGTCCAGGTTTTAGACAAGAGCTCTCAGACTGCATCTGAGGGAAGTCTCTGGTAATTTTAAGATGGGTCAACCTGACTGAAACAGCTTAGAATTGCATAACTACTTGTGTGTGTGTGTGTTGACTTGTTTTGTACTTTGCTGTTTTAAGATTGTTATGCTGTTGTCAATAGACATAAAATGGAAAATCATAAGGTAGAATAGAGGCATAGACCCCATAAGCTTGTTTGAGCTGGCTCCAGAGACTCAGCAAATGCATAATTCTGACCCAAGATGGTGTCCAATTGGACAACATTTGAGGTGGGTCACCTAGAAAGGTAGATGAGATTTTTATCTTTAGGACTTGGGTTTTGATCTAGAGAGAGCATTCTGTCTGAGGTTTTTTGTTCCTGTTTTTTTCTCTGTATGTCCTGCCATGAGGTCACTCTAAGCCTCAGCTCCAAGAATAGCTGCTTCTACCTGTCTTATGAATTGGGCTTTCAGTAGCTACTCTGAGAAACTTTGATACAAATTGGTTCACTGGAAATGTTGTTAGGTACCATCTAGTCACTTCTGACTCATAGCAACACTATGTACAACAGAATAAAACACCACCCGGTCCTACACCATCCTCCCAATGTTACTAGGTTTGAGCCCAGGCCGTTGTTGCAGCCACTGTGTCAATCCATCTCACTGAGGGTCTTCCTCCTTGTCACTGACCCTCTACTTTACTAAGCATGATGTCCTTCTCCCCGGACAGGTCCCTCCTGATAACATGTCCAAAGCATGTGAGATGAAGTCTCGCCATCCTTGCTTCTAAGGAGAAGTCTGGCTGTACTTCTTTCAAGACAGATTTGTTCGTTCTTCTGTCAGTCCATGTTATACTCACTTGAAAAGTGCACTGAAAAGAGAATGGAACATTTATTTTGCTTGGTATAATGAGGCCTCAAAGGGATAAAACTTATTCTAAATTCTCTAAAAAAGTTTCTTTAAAAGCACATAAAAAATTGTCATATGTCCATTGCCTTGGAGTTGGTTCTGACTCATAGCGACCCTATAGGACAGAGTTGAACTGCCCCATAGTTTCCAAGGAGCATCTGGTGGATTCAAACTGCCAGTCTTTGGGTTAGCAGCTGTAGCTCTTAACTACTACATGACCAGGGTTTCCTAGGGTTATAAAAATGGAATATTTTCCTACCTCTGGATGGTATTATTGAATTAGATTATAATATTCCTTCAAAGAGCTTTATTCTTATTGATTTAATGATAAAAAGTACTTATGTAAATTTAGTAGTCCTAATATATTTTTTTTAATATTTAATATTTCCAGGAAATAATAAAAATGAATTTGTTTTGACAAAGATTTTCATGCTTTGTGCTACATCAACCTTAAAAGAAAAATCTTTCTAAGTAGCTTGGGCTAGGTATTATATGAAATGTGGTTTATTTAAGAAAAAAAAAAAAGGAATTCTGTCCTGGAAAGAAATTAGTTCCTAAAAAACTAGTGCCTTTTGTCTTTCTAAGTACCTAGGCCAACCTCAACATATGTAAATAATTGAGATTGCACAAATTCCTCTTGACTATGAGGCAGGAAAAGGATCCCTGGTGGTGCAGTGGTTAAGCACTCAGCTGCTAACAGGTGGGTCAGTGGTTCAAACCCACCAGCCACTCTACAGGAAACAGATGTGGCAGTCTGCTTCCATAAAGATTACAGCTTTGGAAACGCTATGGGGCAGTTCTACTCTATCCTATAGGGTTGGTATGAGTTAGAATCAGCCATATGGCAATGGTGATGAGATAGGAGGGGATTAGGGGCAGCATTTGGCCTCCGTGGCCTCACAGTCAGGCCTACAGCTTACCTGTGTAGCCCTAAGAGAGCTTTTGGAGAAAGGACCCATCCGAACTAGGTCAAGTTCTTTGAAAATATTCAGAACCATAATTAAAAAAAAAAAAATTCCACCACCACCCCCTCAGTTTTCTAATTATTTTTCTAAAAAGTTATATTTCTTAGGGGTTTGAGACAACTGAAAGGAAACAGTTTCAACAGAATACAAATGTGTACATGCTTCTGTTTCTTTTTAAAGGATAAGTTTTGATTCCTAAAAGTAATGCTTCTTTTATATATTTATTTGCAGTCTTCTAACTTTGGAGACACAAAGGAGCTTGTGAGCACATCAGCAAGAGAGATAACTATCCACATTAACCATATCAGAAATTAAAATGAAGGAAACTTTAATTAAAATGGTCATTTATTAAATCATTTGGAGATAGCAAGTGAATGAATTGCCTGTCGATAACCTCTTTATTATAATGCAAAATTACTTCTGACCTCACAGGCCCTCTGAGGTCAGATCTAAAATAAAGTATCTGTTTATTCTGTTGCCAGGTTGGAACCCCAGCTTTTCCTTGGTGCGACTCATCTCAGCCAATAATCGAGACACTGAGGTGGGAGATCAGAAAGGCACTTTTATTTCATTGCGTAAGGAAAGGAACAGTTGGGGCTGCTGCTGCCAAGACTGCTCAGTGATGGCAACAAGGAAAGATACTTTTATGGAGTTTACAAGCAGGAAGTTCATACAAGTTATATCAGCAACAGTCTTAACCATACTACAAAGACACAATGGGGTTTACATATACTACTATGCATCACATGTTCAGAAACTAGAGGTTAAGCTTCCCCTTGAGGCAGGGAAGTTACTATTTATGAGCTAAAAGGTTACCCACAATGTCATCATGGCACCTAAACTGGTTTTCACCAGTTTTCTCTAGTTCTGGACAGCAATTAAGGAAAGAGGGGCCAGCATGATACTGTAAAGCTACCAGCTGCGCCAAGCAAGCTGCTTGAGGCAGTGGAATTTTTCATAGCCTGGGAACCCCTGAATTAATTACAGAATATAAGAACATACTATAGGATAAAACTTGGAAAAATTTTATTTCACCTTGGTTTTTAATGCCTGAGTCTGGATACCTATGAAATATGTTAAAATCTTAACAAAGTTTGCTCAATTTTGACCTCCCTGTCTTCTTGGTTTATTGTTTATTGCCTTCACCTACAATATGATGTTATTTTTTCTTCTGTGTAATCTGCCTAGGAGACAAAGTTTCTGCGTTTCTGAATTTATGTTAACATTTATGCCCTTAATTAAGAAACCAAGCCTGGTGGCTTTTGAATGAGCTAAGAATCTTCATTTTTTTTTTTTTTTTAATTTTTACTGTCCTTTTTTTTAAGTGAAAGTTTACAAATCAAGTCAGTATCTCCCACAAAAACTTATATACACCTTACTACATACTCCCAATTGCTCTCCCCCTAAAGAGACAGCCCATGCCTTCCATCCGCTCTCTCTTTTCGTGTCCATTTTGTTAGCTTCTAACCCCCTCTACCCTCTCATCTCCCCTCCAGGGAGGAGATGCCAACATAGTCTCAAGTGTCCACCTGATCTAAGAAGCTCACTCCTCACCAGCATCCTTCTCCAACCCATTGTCCAGTCCAATCCCTGTCTGAAGAGTTGGCTTTGGGAATGGTTCCTGTCCTGGGCCAACAAGAGGCCTGGGGCCATGACCACCGGGGTCCTTCTAGTCTTAGTAGGACCATTAAGTCTGGTCTTTTTATGAGAATTTAGGGTCTGCATTCCATTGCTCGCCTGCTCCCTCAGGGGTTCTCTGTTGTGTTCCCTGTCAGGGCAGTCATCAGTTATAGCTGGGCACCATCTAGCTCTTCTGGTCTCAGGCTGATGTAGTCTCTGGTATATGTGGCCCTTTCTGTCTCTTCAGCTTGTAATTACCTTCTGCCCTTGGTGTTCTTCATTCTCCTTTGATCTAGGTGGATTGAGACCAATTGATTCATCTTAGGTGGCTGCTTGCTAGCGTTTAAGGCTCCAAACCCCCACCGCTGCTACGCTGGCCTTCGAAGCAATCAGTTTATTCAGGAAACTGCTTTTGGTTTAGTCCAGTTGCACTGACCTCTCCTGTATTATGTGTTGTCTTTCCCTTCACCTAAAGTCGTTCTTATCTACTGTTTAATTAGTGAATACCCCTCTCATAACCATCAAAGAATATTTTCTTCTCTGTTTAAACTATTTCTCAAGATCTTACAGTAGTGGTCTTATACAATATTTGTCCTTTTGCAACTGACTAGTTTGACTCAGCATGCCTTCCAGATTCCTCCATGTTATAAAACGTTTCACAAATTCGTCACTCTTCTTTATCGATGCGTAATATTCCATTGTGTGAATATGCCATAATTTATTTATCCATTCATCCCTTGATGGGTACCTTGGTTGCTTCCATCTTTTTGCTATTGTAAACAGTGCTGCAACGAACATGGGTGTGCATATATCTGTTTGTGTAAAGGCTCTTATCTCTCTAGGATATATTCCAAGGAGTGGGATTGCTGGATCTTATGGTAGTTCTATTTCTAGCTTTTTAAGGAAGTGCCATGCCTGCCTTATTGGAGTGAGATGAAATCTCATTGTAGTTTTGGTTTGTATTTCTCTAATGACTAATGATCATGAGCATTTTCTCATGTATCTGTTAGCTACCTGAATGTCTTCTGTAGTGAAGTGTTTGTTCATAAGTTTTGCCCATTTTTTAATAGGGTTATTTGTCGTTTTGTAGTTGAGTTTTTCCAGTATCATGTAGATTTTAGAGATCAGGCGCTCATTGGAAATGTCATAGCTAAAAACTTTTCCAAGTCTGTAGGTAGTCTTTTTACTCCTTTGGTGAAGTCATTGGATGAGCATAGGTGTTTGATTTTTAGGAGCTCCCATTTATCTAGTTTTTCTTCTGCATTGTTAGTGACGTTTTGTATACTGTTTATGCATTTATTAGGGCTACTAATATTGTCCTTATTTTTTCTTCCATGATCCTTATCGTTTTAGATTTTATATTTAGGTTTTTGATACATTTTGAGCTTGTTTTTGTGCCTGGAGTGAGGTATGGGTCTTGTTTCATTTTCTTGCAGACGGATATCCAGTTATGCCAGCACCATTTGTTAAAAAGACTGTCTTTTCCCCATTTAACTGTTTTGGGGCCTTTGTCAAATATCAACTGCTCATATGTGGATGGATGTATGCCTGGATTCTCAATTCTGTTCCATTGGTCCGTGTATCTGTTGTTGTACCAGTACCAGGCTGTTCTGACTACTGTGGTGGTGTAATAGGTTCTTAAATCAGGTAGAGTAAAGTCTCCCACTTTGTTCTTCTTTTTCAGTAATGTTTTACTTATCTGGGGCCTCTTTCCCTTCCATATGAAGTTGGTGATCTGTTTCTCCATCTCATTAAAGAATTTCATTGGAATTTGGATTGGAATTGCATATTGATAGCTTTTGGTAGAATAGACATTTTTATAATGTTAACTCTTCCTATCCTGAGCAAGGTATGTTTTTCCACTTATGTAGGTCTCTTTTGGTTTCTTGCAGAAGCGTACAGGTCTCTTTTGGTTTCTTGCAGAAGTGTACAGTAGTTTTCTTTGTATAAGCCTTTTACAACTCTGGTAAGATTTATTTGTAAGTATTTTGTCTTTTGGGGGGCCACTGTAAATAGTATTGATTTGTGATTTCCTCTTCAATATTCCTTTTGTCGGTGTAGAGGAATCCAACTTATTTTTGTATGTTTATCGTGTATCCCAACACTCTGCTGAACTCTTCTATTAGTTTCAGTAGTTTTCTTGAGGATTCCTTAGGGTTTTCTGTGTATGAGATTATGTCATCTGCTGATAGAGATAAGTTTACTTCTTCCTTGCCAATCTGGATGCCCTTTATTTCTTAATCTAGCCTAATTGCTCTGGCTAGGACCTCCAGCACAATGTTGAACAAGAGTGATGATAAAAGATGTCCTTTTCTGGTTCCTGATCTCAAGCAGAATGCTTTCAGACTCTCTCCATTTAGGATGATGTTGGCTCTTGTCTTTGTATAAATGCCCTTTATTATGTTGAGGAATTTTCATTCTATTCCTATTTTGCTGAGAGTTTTCACCATGAATGGATGTTGAACTTTGTTAAATGCCTTTTCTGCATTTAACATAAAATCATGTGATTCTTGTCTTTTGTTTTATTTATGTGATGAAGTACATTAATTGTTTTTCTAATGTTGAACCATCCCTGCATACCTGGTATGAATCCCACTTGGTCACGCTGAATTATTTTTTTGATATGTTGTTGAATTCTATTGAATAGAATTTTGTTGAGGATTTTTGCATCTACATTCATGAGGGATATAGGTCTGTAATTTTCTTTTTTAGTGGTGTCTTTACCTGGTTTAGGTATCAGCGATATGGTGGCTTCATAGAATGAGTTAGGGAGTATTCCGTCCTTCTCTATGCTCTGAAATACCTTTAGTAGTAGTGGTGTTAACTCTTCTCTGAAAGTTTGGTAGAACTCTGCAGTGAAGCTGTCCAGACCAGGGCTTTTTTTTGTTGGGAGTTTTTTGATTACTGTTTCAATGTCTTTTTTTGTTATGGGTCTATTTAATTGTTCTACCTCTGTTTGTGTTAGTTTAGGTAGGTAGTGTGTTTCTAGGAATTCATCCATTTCTTCTAGGTTGTCAAATTTGTTAGAGTACAATTTTTCACAGTAATCTGATACGATTCTTTTAATTTCAGTTGGGTCTGTTGTAATGTCGCCCATCTCATTTCTTATTTGAGTTATTTGCTTCCTCTTCTGTTTTTCTTTTGTCAGTTTGGCCAATGGTTTATTAATGTTGTTGATTTTTTCAGAGAACCACCTTTTGATCTTGTTAATTCTTTCAATTGTTTTTCTGTTTTCTACTTCATTTAGTTCTGCTCTAATTTTTATTATTTGTTTTCTTCTGGTGCCTGAGTGTTTCTGTTGTTGCTCTCTTTGTATTTGTTCAGGTTGTAATTATTTGATTTTGGCCCTTTCTTCTTTTTGGATGTGTGCTTTTACTGATATAAATTGACCTGTGAGCACTGCTTTCGCTATGTCCCAAAGTTTCTGATAGGAAGTATTTTCATTCTCATTGGATTCTATGAATTTCTTTATTCCATCCTTAATGTCTTCTATAATCTAGTCTTTTTTGAGCAGGGTATTGTTCACTTTCCAAGTGTTTGATTTCTTTTCCCTGCTTTCTCTGTTATTGATTTCTACTTTTATGGCCTTATGGTCAGAGAAGATGTTTGATAATATTTCAATGTTTTGGATTCTGCTAAGGCTTGCTTTATGACCTAATATGTGGTCTGTTCTAGAGAATGTTCCATGTGCACTAGAAAAGAAAGTATACTTGGCTGCTGTTGGGTGGGGTGTTCTGTATACGTCTATGAGGTCGAGTCGGTTGATTGTGGCATTTAGATCTTCTGTGTCTTTATTGAGCTTCTTTCTGGATGTTCTGCCCTTCACTGAAAGTGATGTGTTGAAGTATTCTACTATTATTGTGGAGCTGTCTATCTCACTTTTCAATGCTGATAGTTTGTTTTATGTATCTTGCAGCCCTGTCATTGGGTGCATAAATATTTAATATGGTTATATCTTCTTGGTGTATTGTCCCTTTAATCATTATATAGTGTCTTTCCTTATCTTTCATGATGGATTTAACTTTAAAGTCTATTTTGTCAGAAATTAATATTGCCACTCCTGCTCTTTTTTGATTGTTGTTTGCTTGATATATTTTTTCCAGCCTTTGAGTTTTATTTTGTTTGTGTGTCTAAGTCTAAGGTAAGTCTCTTGTAGGCAGCATATAACCGGATAGTGTTTTTTAATCCATTCTCTGACTCTCTGTCTCTTTCTTTGTGCATTTAGTCCAATTAAATTCAGCGTAATTATGGATAGGTATGAATTTAGTGCTATCATTTTGATGTCTTCTTTTGTGTGTTGTTGACGGTTTCTTTTTCTCACTTAATTTTATGTGCTAAGTAGATTACATATTGCCCTTTCCTCATATTCGTTGTTGTTGATTTTGTTTCTGCTGAGTCTCTATTTTTTTCTTGTGTTTTATTTTGGTGAGTAGCATAGTTTGTCTCCTTTGTGGTTACCTTACTATTTACCCCTATTTTAATAAGTTTAAATCTAACTTTTATTTCTTTGGATCTCCGTATCTTCCTCTCCATACGGAAGATCTATGATCACATTTCTTAGTCCCTCTTTATTGTTTTAATGTTGTCTTCTTTTATATAATAACATCACTGTTACTCTGTTTTGAGCTTTTTTGTTTTGTAATCTTGCTTTCTCTTTTTGATTTCCCTGTCTGGGTTGACTTCTTGTTGCTCTGCCCAGTGTTCTAGTCTTGGGTTGATACCTGATATTACTGATTTTCTAACAAAAGAACTCCCTTTAGTATTTCTTGTAGTTTTGGTTTTGTTTTTACGAATTCCCTAAAGTTCTGTTTATCTGGAAATGTCCTAATTTCACCTTCATATTTAAGAGACTGTTTTACTGGATATATGATTCTTGGCTGGCAATTTTTTCCCTTCAGTTTTTTTAAATACCTCATCCTATTGGCTTCTTATACTACTTTACTTTGCCCTCTCCAGAGGCCCTTTGAAATCTTCTGTTCAGTTCTTTTACTTCATCGATTCTTCCTTTGCTTTAGCTGCTTGATGCTCAAGAGGAAGATTTAGAGTCTCCTCTAACATCCATTTTGGTCTTTTCTTTCTTTCCTGTCTTTTCAGTGACCTCTTGCTTTCTTCATGGATGATGTCTTTGCTGTTATTCTACAACTCATCTGGTCTTCGGTCACTAGTGTTCAGTGCATCAAATCTATTCTTGAGATGGTCTCTAAATTCAGGTGAGATATACTCAAAGTCATATTTTGGTTCTCGTGGGCTTGCTCCGATTTTCTTCAGTTTCAGCTTGAACTTGCATATGAGCAATTGATGGTCTGTTCCACAGTCGGCCCCTGGGCTTGTTCTGACTGATGATATTGAGCTTTTCCATCATCTCTTTCCACAGATGTAGTCAATTTGATTTCTGTGTGTTCCATCTGGCGAGGTCCATGTGTATAGTAGCCATTTATGTTGGTGAAAGAAGGTATTTGCAGTGAAGAAGTCGTTGGTCTTGCAAAATTCTGTCATTCAATCTCCAGCATTGCTCCTATCACCAAAGCCATATTTTCCAACTACTGATCCTTCTTCTGTGTTTCCAACTTTCACATTCCAATCGCCAGTAATTGATTGCATATTTGATCAATGTCAGACTGCAGCAGCTGATAAAAATCTTCTATTTCTTCATCTTTGGCTCTAATGGTTGGTGTGTTATTTGAATAACAGTTGTATTAACTGGAGATGGAAAACCAAAAGGGAAGAACATGCTTGGTGTTTCTCAAGCTGAAAAAACTGAAGAAAAAATTCAAGCCTCGAGTTGCAATAGTGAAGGATTCCATGGGGAAAATACTAAATAATGCAAGAATCATCCAAAGAAGATGGAAGGAATACACAGAGTCATTACACCAAAAAGAATTAGTTGATATTCAACCATTTCAAGAGGTGGCATATGATCAGGAACCGATGGTACTGAAGGAAGAAGTCCAAGCTGCACTGAAGGCATTGGTGAAAAACAAGGCTCCAGGAATTGATGGAATATCAATTGAGATGGTTCAACAAACAGATGCGGCATTGGAGGTGTTCACTCATCTATGCCAAGATATATGGAAGATAGCTTCCTGGCCAACCGACTGGAAGAGATCCATATTTATGCCTATTCCCAAGAAAGGTGATCCAACTGAATGTGGAAATTATAGAACAATATCGTTAATATCACACTCAAACAAAATTTTGCTGAAGCTCATTCAAAAACAGCTGTAGCAGTATATTGACAGGGAACTGCCAGAAATTCAGGCTGTTTTCAGAAGAGGATGTGGAACCAGGGATATCATTGCTGATGTCAGATAGATCCTGGCTGGAAGCAGAGAATACCAGAAGAATGTTTACCTGTGTTTTATTGACTATGCAAAGGCATTCGACTGTGTGGATCATAACAAACCATGGATAACACTGTGAAGAATGGGAATTCCAGAACACTTAGTTGTGCTCATGAGGAACCTTTACATAGATCAAGAGGCAGCTGTTCCGACAGAACAAGTTGATACTGGTTTAAAGTCAGGAAAGGTGTGCGTCAGGGTTGTATTCTTTCACCATACCTATTTAAACTGTATGCTGAACAAATAATACGAGAAGCTGGACTATATGAAGAAGAACAGGGCATCAGAATTGGAGGAAGACTCATTAACAACCTGCGTTATGCAGATGACACAACGTTGCTTGCTGAAAGTGAAGACGACTTGAAGCACTTACTAATGAAGATCAATGACCACAGCCTTCAGTATGGATTACACCTCAACATAAAGAAAACAAAAATCTTCACAACTGGACCAATGAGCAACATCATGATAAACGGAGAACAGACTGAAGTTGTCAAGGATTTAGTTTTACTTGGATCCACAATCAGCAGCCATGGAAGCAGCAGTCAAGAAATCAAAAGATGCATTGCATTGGGTAAATCTGCTGCAAAGGACCTCTTCAAAGTGTTGAAGAGCAAAGATGTCACCCTGAAGACTAAGGTGCACCTGACCCAAGCCATGGTGTTTTCAATCGCATCATATTCATGTGAAAGCTGGACAATGATTAAGGAAGACTGAAGAAGAGTTGACGCCCTTGAATTGTGGTGTTGGCAAAGAATATTGAATATACCATGGACTGCCAAAAGAACGAACAAATCTGCCTTGGAAGAAGTGCGGCCAGAATGCTTCTTAGAGGTAAGGACGGCGAGACTGCGTCTTAAATACTTGGGGCTTGTTGCCAGGAGGGATCAGTCCCTGGAGAAGGACATCATGCTTGGCAGAGTACAGGGTCAGTGGAAAAGAGGAAGACCCTTAATGAGGTGGATTGACACAGTGGCTGCAACAATGAGCTCAAGCACAACAACAATTGTAAGGATGGCGCAGGACCAGGCTGTGTTTCGTTCTGTTGTGCATAGGGTCGTTATGAGTCAGAACCAACTCGATGGCACATAACAACAATTGCCTTCTTGCCTGCATGTTTTCTGCCGAGTAGTCCAAGCTTATTCTTATTGGCTCTCCTTTGGAGGTGACCTTTCGTTTATCCCTAGCTGCTCTTAAAATTCTCTCTTTATCTTTGGTTTTGGCAAGTTTGATTTTAATATGTCTTGGTGACTTTCTTTTAACATCTACCTTATGTGGAGTTCGATGAGCATCTTGGATAGATATCTTCTCATCTTTCATGATATCGGGGAAGTGTTCTGCCAACAAATCTTCAACAATTCTCTCTGTATTTTCTGTTATCCCTCCCTGTTCTGGTACTCCAATCACTTGCAGGTTATTTCTCTTGATAGAGTCCCACATGATTCTTAAGGTTTCTTCATTTTTTTAATTCTTTTATCTGATTTTTCTTCAAATATGTTAGTGCCAAGTGCTTTATCTTCAAGTTCAGAAATTCTGGCTTCTACTTGCTCAAATTCTGCTCCTCTGGCTTTCTATTGAGTTGTCTACTTCTGTAATTTTTTTGTTAATCTTCTGAATTTTTGATTGCTGTCTATGGATTTTTCCAGCTTATTAAATTTTTCCTTACGTTCCTGAATAATCTTTTTAATTTCTTCAATAGCTTTATCTGTGTATTCCTTGGCTTGTTCTGCGTATTGCCTCATTTCCTTCCTGGTGTCTTGAAGAATTCTGTATATTAATCTTCAGTATTCTGCTTCTGGTAATTTCAGGAATGCACTTTCATCTAGAAGATCCCTTGATTGTTTTGAAAGCTTGTTGAGGTGATCGTGGTCTGTTTCTTTATGTGACTTGATATTGATTGATGTCTCCAAGCCATCTATAAGTTATTGTATTAGTTTGTTTTATATTTACTTACCCTGTTGTAGCTTCTTGCTTTGTTTTGTTTTGATATGCCCAAATGGGTTGCTTGAGTGAGCTAGCTTGATTATTTTTGCCTTTGGAACTCTGACATCCTGTCCCCAGATGCCTAGAGCTGTTATCATGCATATCAGTCTAGAAGTCCTTTCACTTTTCCTGTATGAACTCAGCTCAGGTGTCCAGGTAGCTGATCATCAAGTGTATGGTACAAGCTCTGTCTTAGAGGAGCAAGGGTGATTTGTGTAGGGACTGGTATCTGGTTGCAGCAGGGGGTCACACTCTGAACAAGGCAGGGGGCTGAGAATCATCCCCCATGTGTCTCTGAGGAAAGCATGTCCCTGATCCCTAAAGCCTGTAGCTGGGTGGGTTCTGTAGATCAACCTTGGGCACCCAATGTTTTTGGTTGTAAGGACTGGGAGGTACCAGTTATCCCTGGACTCCTTTCGTAGGTGGCTGAGTGACCTGAGTGGAGCTACCAGTCCTTAGGCCCCTGATGTGGGTAGGTGAGGATGCTGTTTAATAGGCAAAGCAACGTCAAACATCAAACACCCAACTTTCCTCTGCACAGCTGAAATGGTTGGAGCCTACCAACAAGGGCCTATTCTCCTAAAATAGACCCACACAGGTCCATACAGAGGGGAAAGATACACAATGTCCACAGACGTTTATGCCTGTACAGGAGCCGCTTCTATCCTGAGCTTCCCTGTTTAGTGGATCTAGCAAATTATCTTTTCCCCAGTTGTAAATTTTTTCCTTTTCCAAGGTCAGGAGGGTGGCTTTAGGTGCTCAACAGGGCCTATCTCAGGCCCAGGGAATTCAGCCACTGAAGCCAGCTTGGGGGCAAGGTGGAGGGGGGCGGGACATGGCAAAATATACGCAAGTACTTAGCTTTTGCTGAGAGCACCATTCTTCTCTGGTTCTGAAGCTGTGAGTAGGCTGTGTGGCTGGCTGCTTCTCCCTGAGGAAACTGTGGCCAAATGGTAGTACCAGCCCTCCACTGCCACTCTGGAAATGGTGCCTGAGGGCTGCCCACAATTCAGGTCCGGTAACTCCTTTCCACTTCTGAACTGTCTCCTCCTCCCTCTTCCCCTCAGTTTGTTTTCTAAGCTTCCATTTGATGCTCCGGCTCTTAGCTTGCCACAAATATATTCATTTCACTTGTTTTTTCTGGTCTTTGTTGTAAAGAGGGCTCTCCAGAAGCATCTGTCTATTCTGCCATCTTGGCTCTGCCACCATGAGCTAAGAATTTTACTTTTAAAATCTCTTATTGTTACATTGGGTAAATAGATATCCATTTGGTGGCCTATGATAATCTCGAAAATTTTGAAACTTCATTGAAGCCACAGAAGATAAAATTGAGTATTGTTTAATGTGCTATGGTTTGAATGAAATGTGTGGCCAAATCAGGAGAAATGTCTAATTTTCTTTAGGTTTAGTTATTTGTTTTAATTGATAACTTGGTTGAAACTTTCTTCTTAAATTTAAGTCTAGTAGCATTGAAATCAAGAGGTTTCAACTGAGGGTTTATTACGCATACGTCTGAAAGTTTCATTAATATTCAGATGTTTAGAAACTTGGTAATTCTGGTATATTCTTGGTATATCCCTACTGTTTTTGTTGTTATTAGGTGTCATTGAGTCAGTTTTGACTCATAGAGACTGTATGTATGTACTAGAGTAAAATCACCACAAAGTTATAGAAAAGCAAGAAAGATTTTATTCAGTTTATGTTCCAAGAGGCAAGAGTGGGAAATGGACAAGTATGCTGTCAGAGCTAGGTCTGCCCAAGTCCATGGAATGGTCACAGAATAAGCAAAGGGAGGAAATGGACAAGCATGGTTCCAGAGGTATGTCTGCCCAAGTCTGAGGAATGTTTCAGAATCTTCAGTATATATTGGCATTACAAATGGATAAAATCATTAAGTTTCACCTTTTCACAGATTGGCTAGAAACTGCTAAATCACCATGATTTTGCATTTTGAACTGTCTTTCTTAATACTTACTGGTACAAGTTTCAGAAGCAACACTCAGGAGGGTCTTCATTGGTCCAATAAATCTTAATATTTACTAAATGTTAATAGAAAAAGAGTAAAAAATATGTGGGTCTTTCATGCTCTAAGTATTTGTTTATATAAAAGATACCCCAAAAGATGTTTTCTAAGATTGTCTCAGCTATTGTTTTCATACCTCAGCACCTAGTTGATTTGTCCCTGTGAGTCCTTGTTGCTCCAGCTGGGTCACATTCTTTACATTCGAGAACAGGGAACAATGGCTCCAATTTTAACTCCCAAGTCATGTACAACTGAATAAAACACTGCCCAGTCCCGCGCCATTCTCACAATTATTGTTTGAGCTCATTGTTGTAGCCATTGTGTCAGTTCGTCTCTTGAAGGTCTTCTTATTTTTTGATAACTGTCTACGTTTGCAAGAATGATGTCCTTCTCCAGGGACTGGTCCCTCTTTATAACATGTCCAAAGTACATGAGACAAAGTCTCACCATCATCACTTTTAAGGAGCATTCTGGCTATACTGTTTCCAAGACAGATTTGTTGGTTCTTGTGGAAGTCCATGTTGTTGTTGCTGTTAGGTGCCATCCAGTCAGTTTCAACTCATAACGACCCTATGTACAATAGAACGAAACAGAGCCCGGTCCTGCACCATCCTTATAATCGTTGTTATGCTTGAGCCAATTGTTGCAGCCACTGTGTCAATCCATCTCATTGAGGGTCTTCCTCTTTTCCACTGACCCTGTACTTTACCAGGAAGTCCATGGTATATTCAGTGTTCTTCACCAACACTGTGATTCAAAGGCATCAATTCTTCAGTCTTCCTTTTTCATTGTCCAGCTTTTCATGCATATGAGGCAATTGAAAATATCATGGCTTGCGTCAGGCATGCCTGAGTCCTGAAAGTGATATCTTTGCTTTTTATCACTTTAAAGAGGTTTTGTAGCAGATTTGCCCATTGCAATTCATCATTTGATTTCTAGACTGTTGCTTCCATGGGCGTTGATTGTGGATCCAAGTAAAATGAAATCTTTGACAATTTTATTCTTTTCTCTATTTTTCATGATGCTGTTATTGGTCTGGTTATGAGAATTTTTGTTTTCTTTATGTTGAGATGTAGTCCATACTGAAGGCTGTAGTCTTTGACTTTTATCAGTAAATGCTTCAAGTCCTCTTCACTTCCAGCAAGGAAAGTTGTGTCATCTGCATATCACAGGTTGTTAATGAGTCCTCAATCCTGATGTCACATTCTTCTTCATATAGTCTAGCTTCTTGGATTATTTGCTCAGAATCCAGATTGAATAAGTCCAGTGAAGGGACACAACACTGAAGAAACAATCCCAAACAAACCTAGATTGGTGCCTGATGAATATTTAGTAAGCAAACACTCTAAGCAAATCATGATCCAAAGGGGTAAAAAGTTGAATAGGAAAATTAATAACAGACATCTTTCTTCTTATCCAGGAAACCAAATATTAACCATAAAAAGCTAGTCCAAACTGCAAAAGCCTGCTCTACAATGATAAAAATTTGCCTTATCTTGCTAGAAGAAGGTAGTTGTCAGACCAGTGCCTCTTAATTTAAATTTCAAAAAGCTTCATGGATGCCAGATAGGTGGAGGGCCAAATTACTAGTAACCAGGCCAGAAGTAAACTGGTATCACTCGATCTCAGTGAAGGGTTTAATTGATCATGTTAAGATTAGCAGAAAACCCTGTTGGAGTAGTGGTTAAGTGCTACAGCTGCTAACCAAGAGGTTGGCAATTCAAGTCCACCAGGCGCTCCTTGGAAACTCTATAGGGCAGTTCTACTCTGTTCTATAGGGTGGCTATGAGTCGGAATCAACTCAACGGCAGTGGGTTTAAGATTAGCAATGTTTGATTTTCTGTATGTTTCCCTCTTCTTCTCTTTATAAGCCCCATTGTACCTAGTAGCTTCTTAGCCATTTGCTTGTTCTGGAATCAAAATGGCCTCCCTACATACAGATAGAATAACTGCTCAGAATAAACCTTATGTTCAAATTCTGGTGAGTTTTGGTTAATTTTAACAGTATTAATGAACAAAGAATATGCAGATAATTCCTTATAATTCCTTATATCAACATATTTGCTGGCTGCACTATTCTATCTTTTTGAGTTATGAAGGGTTTTTTTTTTCTTACATTAACATGAAATGAAAAGCAGCATGCCTTTCTTTTTCTTTTCCAACCAAAATCCGTTGGCCCCTTCCCACCATTTGGTGTACTACAGAAAGGTCATCTGGCATTGCTTCAGCCTAGGAACTTGTTAACATATGTTAAATGTGTGTTCCTCCATTATGAGATGATTAAAATGGAATTTCTATTTGGGCAGATGTTAATATTTAAGATAACAGAATTGCATCATCACAAATTCAATTCCTAGGAGAAAAGACACAAAAAAGAGAAGGATTTGAAATGTTTTTTACAAATTATCTAAATATTTATCAGCAACTTCTTTTTCCTTACCAAAAAGAAAACAAACAAAAAATGTATAAACCAAGTCTTTCATGAATCATCTCATAAAAAATAAATGCCCTTAACAAATAAATCATCTCCTTTACTGTAAACATATTTTTATTTATACTGCACTTATTACAAAAGCAGTTTGAAATGAGCATAGTATAAAACCCAGTGCCATCGAGTCGATTCTGACTCCTAGCGATCTTTTATATATGAGCATAGTATATGTGTCTTATAAAAGAAACCCATGATTTGATATTGACTTCTGAATTTTGTACAGATCTAAACCAAACAACTTACTTCTAAGGTCAGTACACATTTATCAAAAGTTATAACTTACAGAAATACTTGAGGAATCCACTCTTAGTATGGGAAGCAAGAGAGTAGGAATGAAATTCAAGCTTTGTTATTATGTTTTCTGCATCTGTCATTAATTAATTATATGAACTGAGGAGGATCATTTTACCTGTCCAGGGCTTCAGTTACCTCATTCATAAACTATGGGATTAGACAAGTAGCCATTTCTCAAAATGAGATCCATGTATGCTTCTATAGATAAATATTTGGTAATCTAACCATCCTTGAAGATGTACAATACATGCTAACATATTAAAGACTGAGAAAAGTTCTTTAGGAGAGAAAGTTGTTAACATTGCTTAACTTCCTATTTCCACACTTAGTGAACCATAAAACTCTCTTCAAGGAAAGGATGTAGCCATCCTAAAAAAAATGCTTGTTAATAAAGAATGGAAAATGTAGTCTTCAAAATCTTTTTTAACTGCAAAATTCTATAATTTAAAAGGTACCAAAACCAAAACCCAGTGCTGTTGAGTTGATTCCGACTCAGGGACCCTATAGGACAGAGTAGAACTGCCCCATAGAGTTTCCAAGGAGTGCCTGTTGGATTTGAACTGCTGACCATTTGGTTAGCAGCTGTACCACTTAACCACTACACCACCAGGGTTTCCAATTTAAAAGGCACAGAACTTAAATATCATAGCTTTAAATTTCAATGTTCAGAACTTAAATATCTTACTCCTGAATAGTGAAATTTAAAACCATGATTTAGAAAATAAACTTAGGAACAGGACATAATAATTAGGCATATAAAATCCAAATAATTTATATCTAAAATAATTCAAATCATGCACTCCCAATTTTTATAATTCCAGTTTTGGAGAATCTCAACATAATGTGTTCATAAGTTAGTTCAGTGGATGAATTAAGTCAAGGAATAAGCCCAAGTTTACATAAAACATTTTTTTTTAAATAATCAAATGCAACTAAGTAGACAAATTTTTCATGTGGTCCCAATGCGAAACATTAGATTTTATGTAATAATAACCAAACAGTTTTATTTTCTTAAAGAAAGATCCACAAGACATTCCAAATCTCAAAACTTCTTTGATAACTTTTCCTATAGTTTGCTCTTTGTGAGTGTGTTTTTGGTACATGAATCAAAAAATCCCTATTAGACATTTACACTACTGGTTCTTAATTATAGAGCACAGATTGTGCTGAGGAGAGACCTCTGGGTGCTAAAAGCTAATCAGATAATCTCAGACAGTCCCTTATGGCTGCCATTTAACACTTAATCATGCATTAACCATAAATTAAGCATTCACTCTCTGTCAGTCTTAGAGTAGTTTGGAGGTGCAGGCTTGCTATTTACAATTTTGATCTGTCACCAAACGGTCCAGCCCACATACAGGAAATGAAAGCTTAAATGATTGATACTTAAATGTAGGCTAATGTAAATTTAAATTGGTCTTTCAGACACTAACCAGTTGTAAATTTCTCTACCATTTGCATAGAGCATCCTTCAGGGATCCTAACCTTTCTTCTAATTGATCAAAAATCAAAACTACCCTGACCTAAGTTCCATTTTTGTTATATCCTTGCATAGTCTAGAAAACTCAATGTTGTTTAAGTGACCATAGGCAAAGGGGTTTTATAATGAGTCCACTAGGAGTCAAGCTCTTAATCCACAGGTATCACAGTATGCCAGCTGGTCCTGTGAGAACAGCACTCCATTCAGGAAACAATCTGTTTTCCTCATATCCTGGGGCATCCTCACTTTTAAAGAGTTTCAGTTCGCAAATTCCAAGAAATAGCCTTACTTGTTGGCAGATGACTTGCTTTAGTTCTTGAATTGTGTGAACAATTTGAGCATATTTTTGTGTTGTTTTTAATGAAAGGTGATTGAGGCAAGAAAATAGGAAAGCCGGAAAGGATGTCAGATCACTAAAATCAACCTCTTTAGGTTACATTTGTAGGGAAATGGATACCAACAGAAACAAAGAGACTTGTACAGAGAAATAAAGCTCAGTTCTCTTCACTTCCTACTAAACAATCCAATCTGTTAACACACATTGCCTCTTCCCCATGCTATTCCCATGATCATCCACCTGTTGCCTTCGAGTAGATTCTAATTCATAGTGTAGAGTAGAACTGTCCCACAGGATTTCCAAGGAGCACCTGGTGGATTTGAACTGCCGACCTTTTGATTAGCTGCTGAGCTCTTAACCACTATACCACCAGGTCTCCATAATCATCCAACCCCCTCCAATTTTACTATCACATCTTCTGCTTAAGCTTCCTTTTCTTTATCCTCCCACCTTGGTTCAGGATCATATCACATCCTGCCTAAATCACAGCCACAGATGCTTCAATATCCTTCATCAGGCTAAGGTTTCCCACCACCAGCTCAGCTATTTACAGCACGGCCAAGTTATTCTTTAAACGTTTTTTTCCCAACGTCATTTTTACCCAAAAAGGTTAAAGCCTTATTTACTAATATACTTTGTAAAGTTTGTCTTTGCTATCAAGTGCTGTCAAATTAGTTCCAACTCATAGCGACCCGATCTATGTACAACGGAAGGAAACACTGCCCGGTCCAGCACCATCCTCACAATCATTGCCATCTTGAGCCCATTTTCCAGCCACTGTGTCAATCCGTCTCTTTGAGGGTCTCCCTCTCTTTCGCTGACCCTTCTACTTACCAAGCATGATGTCCTTCTCCATGAACTGGTCCCTCTTGTTAACATGCCCAATGTCCATCTGTCAGATTATTGTTCTGTGGTGGCTTGCGTGCTGCTGTGATGCTGGAAGCTTTGCCACCAGTATTTCAAATACCATCAGGGTCACCCATGGTGGACAAGTTTCAACGGAGCTTCCAGACTAAGACAGACTAGGAAGAAGGAACTGGCAGTCTACGTCTGAAAAAATTGACCAGTGAAAACCTTATGAACAGTAGCAGAACGTTGTAAATAGCTTATACTTAGTAAATATGTTAAATTTACATATCAACTTGAGTCATTTCTACCTTCTTCCACTCCCCTCAACTGCTATTCTAAACTGTTATCTTTCTCTTCAACTCTATGCATATCTTCACCCCTTAAATCAAAGCAAATTATTTCTCATCTCTTACTTCAGCAGGAAAATTGAAGTCACCAGGTGTGAAATAATTCAGCATTTTGTCTTTACATATTTACCAAGATTAACTAGAATTGTTTTCTTGCCTTTCATCACTGAAGAAAAGATGTTCTTCTGCCTGCTTATTGCTAGCTCCTCTCTTTGTCTGCGCTGTGAGTCACATCCTTTACAGACTCCTCAAGTATTGTGCTCCATCAGTTATCCCCTTCCTCTTTGTGTTTCTTGCCCTCTCTTTATAATGGTCCTTTCTCCTCAGCTTGACACAGTGGCTGCAACAATGGGCTCAAGCATAACAATAATTTTAAGGATGGCACAGGACTAGGCAGTGTTTCGTTCTGTTGTACATAGTGTTGCTATGAGTTGGAATTGATCCGATGACACCTAATGACAACTCCTCAGTTTATAGACTCACTCACCTCTCTCCCATTGTTATGGATTGAACTATGTCCCCGCAAAATATGTGCTGTAAGTCCTAACCTCTATACCTGTGGTTATAATCCCATCTGGGAATGGGTTGTCTTTGTTGTTAGTGAGACAGGTTTAGTGTAGGGTGTGTTTTGAGTCAATCTCTTAAAAAAAAAAAAATTTTTTTTTTTCTTACAAAACATAAAATGAGCAAATTAGGACAAGCAAGCAGGCAGAGTTGGGGGAAGATAGATGCCAAGACACATGGAGATCTCCAAGGAACCAATACATAAGCTGAAAAGACCAGCACCTTCCCCCAGAGCCAACCAAGAAAGAAGGCCTTCCTCTAGAGCCAGCGCCCTGAATTCAGACTTTTGTCCTCCCAAACCATGAGACAATAAATTTCTGTTTGTTAAAGCCATCCACTTGTGGGATCTCTGTTATAGAAGCACTAGATAACCAAGACACCCATCCTTAGAAACTCTTTCCTTGTCTCAATCTCCTGACTTTGTCCTTCCTGTCTCAGAATTCTTCTAAGAGATTAATCTAAACACAACTCCACTTGCATAGCTGACATTCGCTTTTCAACTACCGGTATCTGTTTTCTGCTTCTACCACTCCACTGAAACCCTACTGGACACACTACTGAAAAAGGTCACTGATTGTGGTAGACAGAGTATGATGGCCCCCCAGAGACCTCCACCTCCTGGTATTGATGTTCTTCTGTAATCCGCTCCCTTTGAGTCTGACTTTCTTCTAAATCCAACAAAGGTGAGGGGATGTCACTTCCATGATTAGGTTAAAAAGATTATGACTTCCGTCTTGTCTGTAGACTCTCTGTATTGCCTTTTATGCCTGCAAGCATTGATGAATCAAGCAACCATGCTGGAGAGACCCTCATGGCAAGAAACTAAGGGAAGCTTCTGACCAACGGCCTGCAAAGAACTGAGTCCTGCCAATAATTATGTAAGCTTGGAAGCGAATCCTCCCCCAGCTGAGTCTCTATAGGCAACCCCAGTCCTGGCTGACACCTTGATTGAAGTCCTATAAAACCCTGTAGAGAAGACCCTTATTCTGACCTCTCCCCCCCCCCAAAAAAAAACAGAGAAAGTAATTGTGCATTGTTTTGAGTCACTAAGTTTTTGGGTAATATGTTGTGTAGCAACAGATAACTTATATATCAATCAATTTCAATTTGACCAATTGATTAAAAAAAAAAAAACTTCCAAATTTTATTTAACTTCTGTGTCATTTCATACTAGTGACTATTTTTTTCCATTTTAGAATTCTTGAATTTCCTCTCCCCTAAAGTCCACATTTTTATTGTTTCTTTTTACTTATCTTTTTGCATGTCCAGCCATCATTAACCTCCTCCCCTGGATTCTCTTCTGTATGTATGCTAAATTGTTACAGTGCTTAAGGGTTTGTCTCTCCCTTCTCCTCTCACTCTCTCCTTAAGATCTCCCTTTTGATTTGAACTAACATATCCATACTGAGTACAAAACTCATGTATCTATTTGCTTACTAGGCATCTCTACTTATATATCTCTACTTCAAACTCAGCATGTACTAAATGAAATGTGTTATTTTTCTATGACAAACCTTTTTCTGTCATGAACCATGTCCAACAAGTTATTAAATCCTTGACAAGTCTATCTTTTGTATCCAAATTTTGTCCTCTGTGCCTACTGCCTCTGCCTTGGTTCTAATCCACATGACTTCTTGCCTAAATTATGTAAACATTTCCTGATGCAATTCCCTGCTTCCATAATTATGCTTCTAACTTCAGTCCATTATCCATTCTGCAGGACAGTGGATCATCTAAAGATAAATATGATCATTTTATAGCCTTGCCTAAAATTCTTCGATGACCTTTAACACCTATAGACCTTCCTTGACTATTCTTCAGTTTTGTCCTTTCCAACCACCCTCCTTGTTTTCCTCCTACCACCACCCCCTTGACACCACAAAACTATTTATAGTTGCCTGAACACAGTTTATTATTTCATGACCAACAATTTCTCTTGCTTTGATTCCATTCCCTCCATACCAAGTACTTGAAAAACTCCTTGACAGCCCAGCTTTTCTATCACTTTTGCTCAGTTGAGTACAGTAAAGCAAATATATATGGAACAATTTCTACAGGCCAGTCACACAGTTGGATCCTTGAAGAACTTGTAATCTAATGGAGTGCTAGAATATTTAAAATATCATGCCAGCACCATGCCCAGAATTCTGTGGGAAGAACCGTTAACTCAGAAAGAGAACTCAAGGAAGACTTTCTGGAAGAGGTTTATCACCAGTTAAGAGTAAGACATGTGTAAGCAGGATGATTTAGATGTTACACCATAACTATTCAATCTGCATGCTGAGCAAATAATCAGAGAAGCTGTACACTGTGAAGAAGAATGGGGTATCAAGTTTGGCGGAAGACTCATTAACAACCTGTGTAATGCTAATAACATTGTTTTTCACCTATGCCTTCAGTACAGCTCGGACTTCTTCCTTCAGTACCATCAGTTCTTGATCATATGCTACCTCCTGAAATGGTTGAACATAGACCAATTCTTTCTGGAATAGTGACTCTGTGTATTCCTTCCATCTTCCTTTGATGCTTCCTGCATTGTTTAGTATTTTCTCTGTAGAATCCTTCACTATTGCAACTCAAGGCTTGAATTTTTTAAATCAGTTCCTTCAGCTTGAGAAATGCTGAGCATATTCTTCTCTTTTGGTGTTCTATCTCCAGCTCTTTGCACATGTCATTGTAATACTTCACTTTGTCTTCTCTTGCTGCCCTTTGAAATCTTCTGTTCAGCTCTTTTACTTCATCATTTCTTCCTTTTGCTTTAGCAACTTGACATTCAAAAGCAAGTTTCAGAGTCTCCTCTGACATCCATTTTGGTCTTTTCTTTCTTTCCTGTATTTTTAATGACTTCTTGCTTTCTTCATGGATGATGTCCTTGATGTCATTCCACAACTCGTCTGGTCTTCAGTCATCAGTGTTCAATGCGTCAAATCAATTCTTGAGGTGGCTTCTAAATTTGGATGGGATATAATTAAGTTCATACTTTGGCTCTCGTGGACTTGTTCTAATTTTCTTCAATTTCAACTTGAACTTGCACATGAGCAGTTGATGGTCTGTTCCTCAGTCGGCACCGGGCCTTGTTCTGACTGATGATATTGAGCTTTTCCATCATTTCTTTCCACAGACATTGTCAGTTTGATTCCTATGTGTTCCATCTGGTGAGGTCCGCATGTACAGTCACCATTTATGGTGATGAAAAAAGATATTTGCAATGAATAAGTTGTTGGCCTTGCAAAATTCTACCATGCGATCTCCAAATTCGTTTCTTTCACCAAGGCCATATTTTCCAACCACCGATCCTTCTTCTTTGTTTCCAACTTTTGTATTTCAATCACTAGTAATTATCAGTGCCTCCTGATTGCATGTTTGATTGATTTCAGACTGCAGAAGTTGGTAAAAATCTTCAATTTCTTCATCTTTGCCTTAGTGGTTGGTGCGTAAATTTGAATAATAGTCGTATTAACTAGTCTTCCTTGTAAGCATATGAATATTATCCTATCACTGATAGCATTGTACTTCAGGATAGATCTTGAAATGTTCTTTTTAATGGTGAATGCAACACCGTTCCTCCTCAAGCTGTCATTCCCAGCATAGTAGACCATATGATTGTCTGACTCAAAATAGCCAATACCAGTCTATTTCAGCCCACTAGTGCCTAGGATATCAATGTTTATGCTTCCTTTTCATTTTTGGTGACTTCCAGTTTTCCTGGATTCATACTTTGTGCATTCCATGTTCCAATTATTAATGAGTGCTTGCAGCTGTTTATTCTCATTTTGAGTTATGCCACATCAGCAAATGAAGGTCCTGAAAGCTTGACTCTATCCATGTCATTAAGGTCAACTCTACTTTGAGGAGGCAGCTCTTCCCCAGTCATCTTTTGAGTGCATTTCAACCTGGGGGGCTCATCTTCCCACACTATACCGGACAATATTCCACTGCTACTCATAAGGTTTTCACTGGCTAATTCTTGTCAAAAGTAGACTGCCAGGTCTTTCTTCTTAGTCTGTCTTAGTCTGAAGCTCAGCTGAAACCTGTCCACCATGAATGACCCTGCTGGTATTGAACATCAGTGGCATAGCTTCCAGTATCACAGCAACACACAAGCCCGCACAGTATGACAAACTGACAGATGCTTGGGGGTTATATACAGTAAAATACAAGTAATTTAGGCATAAACTTCAATAAGTTTAATAACTACTTTCTGGTTGAATTAACTATGCAATCTTGTAACACCTACCTGTGATTTCATAGATAATACTGTGTGAATCAAAGAGTAAGCCCTAACCATTCACACAGTTACTTATACATAGTAGGGGCTCAATAAATTAGTTTTTTTTTTTTTTAATAAATGAACAAGCACATCAAAAGTTTTTTTTTTAATAGTATCATCTATATTGTTCACAAAGAGAGGTAAGCAATAAACATCTATATCTGAAGTAACGATTAGCAATGTTACAGTGTACTAGAAACTCACCTGAAATGCTGAAGAATAATTTTCTGATATCCTAAAATCTAAATGGGTCAAAAGTATCTTAAAATTAAAACTGAATCATTTGGCATTTGCTGTTTTATGTAGTAATTTGTTTTTAAAATGCTTAAGAAGCAATTTATCACTTACCTTCTGCTAATCACAATTTTAGAAATTTTTTACAAGTGGACAATTACCTGTGCCACAAATCACCTACAAAATTTGGGCTGGGCTTTTGCCCATCACTATGCCAATTAATTACCCTACAATGACGGGTTGGCATCAGGTCAAGTAAAACCTCATTGATATGCAAGGCCACCCTATCAGAGAGAATATAGGGAAAGACAATAAGATGCTTAGATGAAAAGAAAGCTGGTGGGAAATGAAAAAATATTTCATATTTGTTGGAGTCTTTCAAATTTCTAAAGACGCTAGTCCCACTGGAGTAATCAGAATTGGCACAGAGACTCATCCTGCAGATGGATCAGGCCAACATCGTCTGAGAGGGAAGCAGAGACTGTAGCTGCCATGCAGGTGTTTGGTACTGGGTTTGCCCTCAAACAGAAGGTAGTCTTGGATGGTAGTAGTGGAAGGAAAGAAATGAACTAGTGATATAAATCATAATTTTTTCAGAATAGTACATTGTCAATTTCCCATTCAAGATTAACGAACATTGGCAACCGTTATACTCTGGGGTCGATCGCTCATTTTATTATAATGACAGTTTTGAGAAAAAATTGTATAGACTTTGCTGTCATCCAGTGTGATTTTTATCTGGAATAAAAACTGAAGTGGTTCATTTTGCCTATTTCTCTTGCTGTACCACTAAGCTCTGTCTTTCTAGAAGAGAGGTATTGTTCACTCTCATTATTTATACTTTAGGTGGTGACTCATTGTTATTTGAGCTTCTGACTCTAAATTCCTCCTGATTTTTTAAAAGGTATTTCATTTTAATAAAGTAACTGGAAACCAAAAAGAATTTAACAACTCTAGCCTTTATACCCCTGTTACTCAAGGGTGAGAACTACAGAAGGTATTTGGATGGGTATGATTTAATGGAAAACTCTTATATATAAACATTATACATGAATGTTGTTGTTGTCATTAGGTTCCATCAAGTTGGTTCCATCTCATAGAGACCCCACACACAACTGAATGAAAAACTGTCTGGTCTTGCGCCATCCTCACAATCGTTTCCATGTTTGAGTCCATTGTTGCAACTACTGTGTCAATCCATTTCATTGAGAATCTTTCTCTTTTTCACTGACCCTCTATTTTACCAAGCATGATGTCCTTCTCCAGGAACTTATCCCTACCGATAACATGTGAGATGGAATCTTGCCATCCTCACTTCTAAGAAGCATTCTGGCTATACTTCTTCCGAGACAGATTTGTTCATCCTTCTGGTATTCCATGTTATATTCAATATTCTCCCCAAACACCATAATTCAAATGCATCAATTCTACTTTGGTCTTACTTATTTATTGTCCAGCTTTTACATGCATACGAAGTGATTAAAAATACCATGGCTTGGGTCAGGCACATCTTAGTCCTCAAAGTGACATCTTTGCTATCGGACACTATACAGAGGTCTTTTGCAGCAGATTTGCCCAATGCACTACATCATTTAATTTCTTGACTGCTGCTTCCATGGATGTTGATTGTGGATCCAAGGAAAATGAAACCATTGACAACTTCAGTCTTTCTCCATTTCATCTCCATTTCAATTGGTCAATGGCTATCAACTGAGATGTTTCAACAAATGAATGCAGCACTGGAAGCACTCACTCATCTATGCCAAGAAATTTGGAAGACAGCTACCTGGCCAACCGACTGGAAGAGATCCATATTTGTGCCCATTCCAAAGAAAGGTAATCCAACAGAATGTGGAAATTATCAAACAATATCGTTAATATTTCATGCAAGTAAAATGATGCTGAAGATAATCCAAGAACAGTTGCAGCATTTCATTGACAGGGAACTGCCAGAAATTCAATCCAGATTCAGAAGAGCGCATGGAACAAGGAATGTCATTGCTGAGGTCAGGTGGATCTTGGTTGAAAGCAGATAATACCAGAAAGATGTTTACCTGCGTTTTATTGATTATACAAAGGCATTCGACTGTGTGGATCATAACAAATTATGGATAACGTTGTGAAGAATGAGAATTCCAGAACACTTAACTGTGCTCATGCATAGTCATCAAGGACTTCATACATAGACCAAAAGGCAGTCATTCAAACAGAATAAGTGGATACTGTGTAGTTTAAAATCAGGAAAGGTGTGCAACAGTATTATATCTTTTCATCATACTTATTCAATCTTTATGCTAAGCAAATAATTAGAGAAACTGGACTATATGAAGAAAGAGGCATCAGGATTGGAGGAAGACTCACTGACAACCTGCAATATGCAGGTGACATAACCTTGAGAGCTGAAAGTGAAGATGACTTGAAATACTGATGAAGACCAAAGACTACAACCTTCAGTATGGATTACACCTCAACATAAAGAAATAAAAATTCCTCACAACTGAACCAATAAGTGAGACTGGCAGTACACTGGCCACGTTGAATAAACAAGAGGCTGTGCCAAGGGGCCAAGCTGCCATCTTCAGTAACAGAGGGTTAACTCTCAGCACAGAAGTTACCCCATTATTGGGCAAAACAGGAACTAACCTCTGCTTTTAGATTATCTCCTTATTTAGGTATACTTCTTGTTCGACTCAGCTAAAGAAAACAAGAGACTGGGGTCTTCAGTCTAGTTAAAACTGGTCTTGGGCCAGCTCAGGCCCTCCTGAACTGCGTAATACTGATGACCTTGCTCCTCAGACAACTTACTGAAGTCAGAGGCCAAAAAACACACCCCTGTCTACACTCCAGACGTGTACAAACTGCCATCTTTGTAGCTCCCCTTTCAGACTGAACAGGCATAGAAGACTGGACAGCCCCAAGAATGCCTCTCGTGTCAAACCAGTCAGAAAGCTGGCCCCACCCTGGGGTGCTCCTGAGGACCCCAGACCCAATTTATTTTATTCATATAAACCCCTTGGGCTATTGTTCTGGGAGACACCTTGACGATCCGAGTTCCAGTGTTCTCCTTTACTTGGCCAACTAAATAAAGCTGCTTCTTTCGCTTTCATCAGCTTCCTGTCTCTTCACAGCCTTTCTGAGCAGACTTTGGAGTGTCAGGTTACGTAAGCAACATCATGATAAACAGAGAAAATACTGAAGTCATCAAGGACTTCATTTTACTTGGATGCACAATCAGTGCCCGTAGAAGCAGCAGTCAAGAAATCAAACAATGTATTGCATTGGGCAAATCTGCTGCAAAAGACTTTTTAAAGTGTTAAAAAACATAGATGTCACCTTGAGGACTAAGGCGTCCCGACCCAAGCCAAGGTATTTTCGATCACCTCATATGCATGCAAAAGCTGGACAATGAATAAGGAAGACTGAAGAAGAATTGATACCTTTCAATTACAGTGTTGGCGAAGAATTTTGAATATACTACAGACTGCCAGAAGAATGAACAAATCTGTCTTTGAAGAAGTACAGACAGAATGATCCTTAGAAATGAGAATGGTGAGACTTCATCCCACTTACATTGGACATGCTATCAGGAGGGACCAATCCCTTGAGAAGAACATCACTCTTGGTAAAGTAGAGGGTAAGCGAAAAAGAGGAAGCCCTTCAACTTTACCAAGCTGATGGATTGACATAGTGGCTACAACAATGGGCTCAAACACAGCAATCATTGTGACGACGGTGTAGGATGGGGCAGTGTTTCCTTCTGTTGTGCATGCAGTCGCCATGAGATGGAACCAACTCGATGGCACCTAACAACAACAAGTTGTCTATGCAGCTGATTTTCTACACACACACACACGCACACACAAAGAGTTGGCCCCAAACGTTAAGTCACCCATTTCTTACAACATAGAAACTTGTTTGTCCTTTTGGAAAAATATACTTCTTAGCCTCTACAATGTCTACTAAGGTTTCAAAGACCTTGAGAACAAATTTCATCAAGCTATCTGCTCAAATTACCATTGGTTTGCTTATGCCTTTCTCTTCTTCTTGCAGGAAATTTCTTTTCAACATACATCTGCAAATAGGAGCTCCACCCTGAGATGGTGATTGAGGAGTATTTGTCTTTCCTGCCTCTTGCTTCAGGGATACCTGTCTTTTCCTCTGTGTTTAATTCCTAGAATGCATAAAAATATTATCCATTCTAAAGCAAGCATGTAGTAAAATCTTAGGCTGTGATTCATGAAACCATATGCATACATGTACAATGATATATAAAGTAGTCAGCATCATATGAAGGCAGAATTACGAGGCAATTAGAGAAGGGAGAACTCCCAGGACTAACTCTTTTACAAAGCTCGAGAGACTAAGAGCCAGAATCAAGTCACTTTTTAAAATAAGTTAGGCAAGTCAAAATCCAGTGGCACGCTAGAGTGAAAATTAGAGAAATTAGAAGCAAATGAAGCCAGACAGACACACAAGAACCAAAATGCTCTAAATGTTACCTGGCAGAGCAGTGAGAAAAATCTCAGATTCACATATGTCAGAGCAGGACAAAGCAAGCACCAGGATGAAGGCACTGGTAATAAAGAAATACTTTGAAAACTCAGTTCAAGTTTTCGGTTACTCCTGTGAGGAAAGTAGTTAACCTGAATCACCAAAGTAAATGAAAGATCATAGCTAGAGTGAGATTGATCCAGGGACTATAGAGTCAGCTATGGAATTTTAGAAGCTGGAAATAATGGACTCGAAGAGCTAACACTGACTCTGTTAACTGCAGAGGAAAAGGTAGCATAGTCTCAAATAAAGCCTTGCCCAAGGTGACACAACAAGCCCAATAAAGCTAGAGGAGACCCTTAAGTGTTCTGCCCCACAGATAACACCACCTTACTTGAATAAGGCTTCCCTCCTCAAAATTCCTTTTTTTATATTTTTACAAAAAGTTGAAAGTCAGATTTCAATGAGAATTTCTTCATGACTAAGGACAACTGCCCTCCTCTGTCATAAATAGAAATGTGCATTTAGGTGAAATGGGACTGAAAATTTATTTGATGACAGTTTTAAGCACTAGTTCTTGAAATTGTTACTGTCTCCTGATACAGCCTGAGAAAGATATATTGAAGCTATAAGCTCTGACACTAGAGTGATTACCAGCCATTATAGGCTGTTTTGGAGCATTCACAGGAGATCTTATTTCACACAAAACAATCTGTAAAGAAAATCACTAATAAGGATGATCTATTACCGAACACCTCATCACCTAAAAAAAAAAAGTCTCATGCTGACATTTTCCTTCAATGATTTACTAAGAAGTTTCAAGACATTTTAAAACCTTTTTTCTCCCTCCCCCAAAAACACCAAATGCTATTGAAAGAAATAGAGTCCATTTAAAAAAAAAAAAAAAACTAACTTTGAAATTACATAATTCTATTTCAAATTTCTACTCTGAGGCAAAATAAAGTCAGCAAAATTTAGTAACAAATAAATTTTACCCATATGTCCTTGTAGAGTCTAACTGCACAAACTATACAGCTATAAAAAATAACATTAGGTTAGTCCTATACGCTAAATTGAAAGGATGATATAGTGGGGTAATTTACAAAAATCATTCATTCTAAAATATACTATTAAAAAATGAAAATGAAGGTTTTTTTTTTTTAAACTCCTGGAAGGTACTCTTGGTAAATTTAATGATGCCCTCCAAATAAGACCATTTTCCTCATCTCCTTTCCATATTTTCCTACTTTTCTGTAAAAGTTAAGCAATTACTGAACTGAGCCTCCAGTGATTATACTGGAAAAGCATCCTTGGACAGAGGTTAAGAGCTTGACCTCTAGGGTCAGGCTACTTGAGTTCAAAACCCACTTCTACCAGTTAGCAATTTAGTAACTTTAGGAAAATCACTTATTAATTCCAGCCTTGTATTAGTTATGAGGACCAAATAATGCCATGTATGTTTGTATGCTTTCTTTTTAAGCCATTCAATAAATATTAACTATTATTATCATTAAGTACTGTGTGCTGGCAACAAAGTAAATAGGGCTTGTTTATTTGTCTTTATGGAGCTCCCTTGCTAAAGAAGATGTACACACACAAAGCAACATAGAAAAATACAAATAAAGTAGATAAAGACAAAGAGGACACCAGAACAAAGAAAGTATCCTTAAATGTATGTGGTTAATCTTGAAAGCAAAATAAGAATGTTCACTGTCTCAAGCCTACAATGCTTGACTTTTGTTCTTACTGTGGACAGCAAGACTTGAAAAGTTATGAGACCCACTGGGATTCCGTTCAGTTTAAACCCAAAATATAGGGATTCAGTATCCAGCGGAGCAAACTGACTGAGGGGGAATGGAAGTAATTTCCTCCCTTGCTCCCACTACTTAAACTATATGAAGATGCAAGCCGTTCATAAGGCTCCCGAAAGAAGGCCTGCAAGACCCAGCAGTGAGTTTGTCGTGAAATTATGGTCATCTTGGTGATGAACTTACTTACATCTGCTCTTTTTCTTTCCTACTTCATTTCCATTTTTTCTCACACCTGCTGACCAGGGATTGGTCTGCCCGATAAAGTGTTAGCACAGTTAATGATTTATGTTTTATTTTCCAGTAAACCCTGGCTAAGGCATTGGAAAACAAGAATGTTCATAGAAAGGCGATCCTCAGGGTGCTGCCCAGGATTTAAATCGCCCATCACTCTGAAGGGTGTATAGACATGATGGCTCACGGTAAATGGAGCACAGGTAACCTGCCATTAACTGGTGGTTAATTGGGATGAGGTGCTGATGGAAGCTGAGTTTATGAGATACACAGTGGCCGCCTTACTTCATAGGTGTGGCAGACACTGCCAGTGCCCCCATCCTTGTTGTTGTTATGTTGTTGTTAGGTGTCATCAAGTCATTTCTGCCTCATAGCAACCCTTTGTACAAGAGAATGAAATACTGCCCAGACCTGTGCCATCCTCACAATAGTTGCTATGTTTGAGCCCTTTGTTGTAGTCACTGTGTCAATGCATCTTTTTGAAGGTCTTCCTCTTTTTCTCTGACCGTCAATTTAACTACATGATATACTTCTCCAGGCACTGGTAGCTCCTGATAATATGTCCAAAGTATGTGAGGTGAGGTATCACCATTCGTGCTTCTAAGGAGCATTCTGGCTGTACATCTTACAAGACAGATTTGTTCATTCTCTGGCAGTCCAACACCATAATTCAAATGCATCAATTCATCTTCAGTCTTCCTTATTAATTGTCCAGCTTTGCACACATTTGAGGTGATTGGAAATGCCATGGCTTGGATCAGATGCACTTTAGCCTTGAACTTAGTATCCTTGCTTTTCAACACTTCAAAGAGTTCTTTTGTAGCAGATTTTCCCAACACAATGAGCCATTTGATTTCCTGACTATTGCTTCCATGAGTGTTGATTGTGGATCCAAGTAAAATGAAATCCTTGACAACTTTGAACTTTTCTTCATTTATCATGGTGTTGCTTATTGGTCCAGTTACGAGGATTTGTATTTCTTTGAGATGTAGGCCATACTGAAGGCTGTGGTCTTTGATCTTCTTCAGTAAGTGCATCAAGTCCTCTTCACTTTCAGCAAGTAAGCTCGTGCCATCTGCATATCCTACTTTGTTAACGAACCTTCCTCCAAACCTGATGCCCCATTCTTCTTCATATAGTCCAGCTTCTGGGATTACTTGCTCAACACAGATTGAAAGAGTACGGTGAAAGGTTATAACACTGATGCTCACCTTTCCTGATTTTAAACTATGCAGTATCCCCTTTTTCTGTTTGAATGACTGCCTCTTGGTCTATGTACAGATTCCCCATGAGCACAATTATGGCTCTGGAATTCCCATTCTTCATAATGTTTTCCATAATTTGTTATGAACTACACAGTTGAATGCCTTTGCATAGTTAATAAAATACAGGTTAACATCTTTCTGATATTCTCTGCTTTCAGCCAAGACCCATCTGGCATCAGCAATGATATCCTTCATTCCATGTCCTCTTCTGAATCTGACTTGAATTTTGGGCAGTTCCGTGTCAAGGTACTGCTCCATCTGATTTTGAATTACCTTCTCCATAGTTTTTTGCATGTGATGTTAATATGATATTGAACAATAATTTCCACATTCCATTGGATCACCTCTCTTTGGAATGAGCATGAATATGGATCTATTCCAGTTGGTTGGCCAGGTGGCTGTCTTCCAAATTTCTTGGCATAGACAAGTGAGCACCTCCAGTGCTTCCAGCATTGCATGATTTGTTAAAACATTTCAACTGGTATACCATCAATTCTAGGAGCCTGTTTTTTTGCCAATGCCTTCAGTGCAGAAGGAGCTTGGACTTCTTCCTTCTGTACCATTGGTTCTTGATCATATACTACCTCCTAAAATAGCTGAATGTCAACCAATTCTTTTTGGTACAGTGACTCTGTGTATTCGTTCTGTCTTTTGATTTTTTCCTGCGTCATTCAGTTTTTTGCCCATAGAATTCTTCAATATTGCAACTTGAGGCTTGAATTTTTCTTCAGTTCTTTCAGCTTGAGGAATACCAAGTATGTTCTTTCCTTTTGGTCTTCTAACTCCAGGTCTTTGCACATGTCATTATAACATTTTACTTTGTCTTCTCTAACTGCCCTTTGAAATCTTCTGTTCAGCTTTTTTACTCCATCATTTCTTCCATTCGCTTTAGCTACTCAATGTTCAAGAGCAAGTTTCAGAGTCTTTTCCGACATCTATTTTGGTCTTTTCTTTCTTTCCTGTCTTTTTAATAACCTCTTGCTTTCTTCATGTCCTTGATGTCATCCCACAGCACAACTAGTCTGGTCTTCAGTCGTTAGTGTTCAATGCATCAAATCTATTCTTGAGATAGCCTCTAAATTCAGGTGGGATAGTCAAGGTTGTACTTTTGCTCTCTTGAACTTGTTTTAATTTTCTTCAGCTTCAACTTGAACTTGCATACGAACAATTGATGGCCTGTTCCACAGTCGGCCCCTGGCCTTGTTCTGACTGATGACATTGAGCTTCTCCATAGTCTCTTTCCACAGATGTAGCCAATTTTATTCCTGCTTATTTCATTTGTAAGGCCCATGTGTATAGTGTTTATTTACATTGTTGAAAAAGATAATTGCAATGAATAAGCCATTGTTCTTGCAAAATTCTATCATGTGGTCTCTGATGTTTCTATCACCAAGGCCACATTTTCCAACTACTGGTCCTTCTTTTTTTCCAATTTTTGCATTCCAATCCCCAGTAATTATCAATACTTCTTGATTGAATGTTTGATCAATTTCAGACTGTAGAAGTCTGTAAAAATCTTCAATTTCTTCATCTTTGGAATTAGCAGCTGGTGTGTAAATTTTTTTTTTTAGTGTAAATTTGAGTAGTGGTTAAGTGCTATGGCTGCTAACCAAAAGGTCAGCAGTTCAAATCCGCCAGGCGCTCCTTGGAAACTCTATGGGGCAGTTCTACTCTGTCCTATAGGGTCACTATGAGTCAGAATCGACTCGACAGCAGTGGGTTTTTTTTTTTTTTTTGGTGTAAATTTGAATAACAATTGTATTAACTGGTCTTCCTTGCAGGAGTATGAGTATTAACCTATCATTGACACCACTCCTTTGTCAGTTTGTCGTACTGTGGTGGCTTGCCTGTTGCCCCATCCTTAAACCCTCAGATTTTCAACTTTTTTGTCTTCCAACTGACAATATATGCATCTCTGATCTTAGAGGGTTTTTTTCCTAGTATGGTGGAGAGCTTTGATGACCAAGGGCATAGCAGATAGAAAATGTTTAGGAATTAACTCCCCAAGCAACAGCCCTCTACCAAAGACTGTTAGAATTTTGCATATAATTACTTCAGTTCTCTTGCCTTGGGTGGGAGAATTTTGAGGCTTGGGTTTTGACATTTCCCCAAGACTCCTATGAGATTAAGCTCCAGATGCCTGTTGTGGGAGGTCACTTAATAACACATCCTTCTTTCATATATTCCCTTCCCTACTGGTGTGATACGTATTTCCTAAATAGGATACTTGCACTCAGTCCTGGTCTCAGGGTCTGCTTCTGGGAGAGTCCAAACTAAGACAATCAGTTTGGAGGAAACAATGATTATAAGGAATGTGGTGTGGACGGGCTGCTTTTGATGGTATTGGATATCTTGTGAAAAAAAATATTGCACAAAACTGTCAACAGACAATTCAGACACACTGGGAAAGCCTGAGGGCCTCTATGGTAGCTAATCTCCTCTAGGCTGGAGTTGATAGTGGGGAATAATGCCATGGAGTTGGGATCCTTAATATCAAGAGCTCTTAATCATCATAACTCTAATAAAGACACACACAGCTTAATAGGCTTCCTTGACTTTTAGAGGTGGATACTGATCCAACCCATTTATTGGATAACTTGGAAGGCTGCGGTTTCAAATGGGGTCCAGAGTAGGAGAAGGTTTTGTAGCAGGCCCGGCTTTGTTACAAGTTGTCCTGGTGCTTAGACCATGTATGTAGAATATGAATCAGGCTAGAGGAATCCATGATGAATAAGGAAGTAATCTGAAATCTCTGGCAAGATCCAATAGAAAAGTTTCAGGGCAGACCCCAAAAGTTTAGAGAAAGGCCAAGCCTTCTATGGCAGAATACTCTTCATTTTAAAAACAATGTGTAACTTGCAAACGGGGCTAAGTATAACATGACCACCTGAAAATGGGACACCAATGACTATGCAAATGAAATTGCCCATAACGAGCTCTGCATATTATCAGAGCTACCAAGTTACAAGATGTAGCAAGCATAGCAGAAATTTATTGTACAATGGAACTGATACATTCAGGATTGTGCCTAGGCAAGTTTGGAAACCAAAACCAATCGCCACTGAGTTGATGCCAACTCTTCCTTGGCCCATGTGTTTCAGAGTAGAATTGTGCTTCATAGGTTTTCAATGGTTGTGACTTTTCAGAACTAGCTCACAAAGTATTTCTTCCATGTCTTTCTTCTGAAGTGATTTTGGGTGGTTTCAAACTGCCAACTTTTCACTTAGTAGCCAAATGCTTAGCTGTTTGCACCACCTATGGACTGTGGAAGGCATAAGTAAATTACTTGCACAGGTTGCCCATGCTCCTACCTCTGTTGTTCCTTCACCTCTTCTGCAGCTCATATCTCTATTTTCATTAAACGTTCCTATCATCAATTGATGTAGTAGGGCCTTGTTCACAATTAGAGAACGTATATGGACATTAGCTGAAAATGAAGCACTGTTTCAGTAAAACCTCACACAGAGGTGGCCTGAAGGCCAATGGCGAAAAAAATTCTCCCATTTGACAGAGTTGTGAGTAGTACATTTAGTACTAAATTTATAAGTACACTTAGCTCTAAGTAGTACATTCATTTCATATGAAGGGAGAAATGTAGTCTCTGAGTGATGCAAATCTAATGTGCTTGACTGTTAATTGAAAGTTTAGCGGTTCATGTCCACCACATGCACCTTGAAAGAAAAGCCTGAAAATCTACTGAAAAATCAACCACTGGAAACCCTGTGGAGCACAATTCTACTCTGACACACATGGGGTCGCCATGAGTCAGAATCTGGCTTTAGTTCGTATTTAGCTACTGCTGAAAACACAGCCTTCCATTAGCATTGACCACTGCTGGGTCTTATGTGGCACCATTCCTTGGGGTAAACAAGCCAATCAAATGTCAGATTAACTACGTAAAAACCCTTCCACCACCTAAAGGAGTAATGATTTATCTTAAATGAGATCAGTGACTACTCCAGATAAAGGTTTACCTTTCCTGTCTACAGTGCCTCGAACAGAGCTACTATTTGAAGGCCTTTAGAATATCTCAACTGTCAATATCATATCTCTCACAATAAACCCTTGGACCAAGGGACTCGTTTTACACTAAAGCATATGAGACCATGGTAACCACTTGTCCTACAATTACCCATCTTCAAGAAGACACCAATCTGATATAACAGTGGGATAACCTATTAAAGGCTCAGCTAAGATACTAGTTTATGAGCAACATCCTCCAGGATTTGGTATGTGTGTTTTACTAATGACTAATGTATAATGCTAAGTTCCAAATATTAGAATGTATGAGTCCAGGAAACACGGCATGGAAGTAGAACTTTTTTTTTCCACCTTGTTACAACTCCCAATGTCCCACTTGCAGAATTTGTGTTTCTTGCCCCAGAAGCTTAGACACTGTCTGTGCAGAGGTTTTGGTTCCTGGGGGACTTTCTGCCAGGAGTTATAGCAGGGGTTCCACTGAAACAGAAGCTTCAATTACTTTCTGGCCACATTGAGCTCCACATGCTGATAGGGAGCAATAGGCAAAGAAAGGAGTTATTGTATTGGTGGGAAACTCAACCCTGGTTATTATAATAAATGCTAGAGTTGCTGCTACATAAGAGAGGAAGAGAGAAGCGTAACTAAAGCCCAGGTGGTTTACTGAGCCACCTCTTGGTGCTACAATGCCCAGTGACAACAGTAAATAGGTGACTGCAGCAACCATAGCCTAAAAAGGACAGCACAACAAAGAGCTCAGACCTCTGGGAATAAAGATTTTAGTTTATCCTACTAGTTAAGTAACTTTGGTCCACCGAGGTAATAATATCAACTACGGGTTCAGCATCAGAAGCAACGGTGGAGATATTATAACTTGGTTTGTTAACTCTCTTTTAATGTATTGAGGAGACAGCAAATGACTATCTTCTTGAAGGACTGGACTACACTTCAAGTCTTAGCAAAAAGAGGTTATCTTGATTCCAGACAAGCCCCAAATATCGTTAGAGGATGAACAGGTCTGAGTGGCTCAGGAAATAAATTGTACCAGATTCATTTCTCTGGCAGTCTTAGCAATAGCGCAAATTGTTCCCACAGTCTGCAGACCAGATTTCTCTTGTTTCAGACACAAGTATAGACCGAGGGCCTTGCCCTGGGTCTTGGTCCCTGTCCCTGTCCCTTAGTTAGTTCACAGATGCTCACTGAATGCACATTGTCTCTTACTCAGAAAACATCAACATGTATTTATGTATATGTATGTATGTGGTTCAATATATACATATATAGGGTCACTATGAGCTGGAATAGGCTCAAAGACAACAGGTTTGGTTTTTTTGGGTTTATGTTGGTCAATATAAATGTTTGCTTATTTGTTTTTACCCTGGGTTGTGGGTCACTAATGTTTGAAGGTGCTAATCTGTTGTAAACTGGCTCTCAGCCACAAAAGGAGTGTCAGAATCATGGGGTACATTTTCAAGCTGCACTCTCTTCTATGTACTTCCTTTCTCCTATTTCACTTTCCCATTAAAATTCCTGCTGTAGCATTTGATAATTGCAGATTGTGATAACTGTAGGCTAAAGTAGCACTTATTGAAAAATAGGAATAATAGGGTTGATTTTATTTTTTGTTCAGAAAGTTCTTTAAAGCATGGTTCATGTTGCTTTTATAATAGGCATAGTGAAAAAAAACGTAAGGAAGGATGATAAACAGTGCCAGAAGAGAAGATATAAAGTCAATATGGATTTACATGTTATAAGTTAGAAGCATGATTGCTTTACGAAATTAAATGTAATGAGGTCAAAATGAAAATTAACCCCATTACATTTGACCCCATAGCATAACATCAAATGGGGATAGACTCAGAGAGAAATGAAATGGAAACAGCCTTTCTGTCAACTCTGGCATGCCAAATTCCAGACTGGCATCTTCATTTCACCAGTGATAATAGTTCATCTAGCTCAGAGAGGCCAGAAAGGTGAGTAGGTAGTTGGAGTTTTCTGCTCAGCACCCAAAGTATGCACTACTTCTATGTTTGTAAGCTTGAGTAGTATTACAGTTCTGGCACAATGAGGTCATATGGCACAATGATGTCATATAGATCAAAAGGCAAATGTTTTCAAACTGTAAACTGGCATAGAAGTCCATTAAAGTATTGGCCTTAAACAAAAACTTTGTAGCCTAGAGAAAAGAAAATTGTACCAGAGATCATGATTATGTTTGACCCTGGGAAACCAATTTAATACTCTGGCTCTCCTTTCTAGCACTGCTAACTCCAGGGTTATAAAGAATATTAAAGTAAATTTTGAAGAGATTCTTAAAAAAAAATAATAGAAATGCAGTTTGTTATCACTATAATCCAGTTACCCTCCAGTTTAATCCGTCTCATGGAAACCCCTGTGTGTCACACTAGAACTGTGCTTCGTAGGGATTTTAATGGCTGAATTTTAGAAGCAGATCACCAGGACTTTCTCCCAAGGTGTCTCTGGGTGGACCACAACCTCCAATCTTTTGACTGCCATTTGCACTACCTAGAGGGTACGTTATCACTTTAGATCCACAATTTACACACATTCTACAATGAAGCAAGTCTTCATGTACTATCAGGTTCTGAGAGCTAGATCTGATTTCCTTACGTATACATTTCTCACTTTTATTTTTACTCCTCCCTCCCTCTCTTCCTTCTTTCCTCTCTTCCTTTCATCCCTACCAATTCTTCCCACTAAATCACAACAAAGAAATATATTTACCACCTATCTACTGATACATAATTTATTTCCAATAAGTTCTTTCTCCATTGGTAACATTTATTCATAAGTGAGTGGGTGAGGGTGGGAGCAGACAGAGCAAAACAATACAGTCGGCTTTCTGTGGGTTCCACATCGGCGGACTCAACCAACTATGGATGGAAAATATTCGGAAAAAAAAGTTTCCTGTCATTATTCACCAAACTATACAGCATAGCAACTATTTATGTAGCATTTACGTTGTATTAGGTATTGTAAGTAATCTAGAGAGGATTTAAAGTATGCTTTAGAGAATGTGCATAGATTATATGTAAATACTATGCTATTTTATATAAGGGACTTGGTATCCAAGGGAATCCTGGAACCAGTCCTTCTCGGATACTGAGGGACAACTGTATACAAAAGTAAGCAAACAAACAAAAACAGCCATCTTCCCTGAGGCCATCCTTTTGGGAATATTGGGGAGCAAGGACTTCTATTTCCTTTTCAAGGTCATTTCATGTTTGTTATCATTTGCTTGCCTTGCAGCATGATCGCCTCCTGCTCCCTGGTGCTTTCTTAAGTTTAAATTAGTTTCCAATAAAGATGCTTTTGTACCTTGCAGGAGGAAAGCATTGTTTTTTAATACACTTGTAACTAATGCTGCTGGTCCTTGGGGAGTTTTAAAGGACCTCAAAGGCGATAGTTCTCTACCCGGGAGCAAAGAAGCCATTATAGCTTGTACTGGAAGATTTAATAGGTGTCATAATTTATCATGTAAATCGAAAAGTGTTTCTTAATTAAGTGCGTACGTTAATGAATTTTTTAATTTGATCCCTGTAAGTACCTTGCTATACTAATTGCAATATTCTACACATTAGTCATCCGCTGTTGCCCTTGGCTATTTTCTACCCTGAGAGGAAGAGAAAGGGAGCTTTTCAGTTAAAGTTCATTTAACTCTTTCCACCCAACAAATTAGATTTAGTCTTACTCACATTAGAGTGACAGCTGCAGTTCAATTTCACTGAGCTTTTAGAATACTTGTCTATGGAAACCAGCTTACATTGCTCTTATTTTTCAAAGACTAGGAAACCTGGGGTAACTCATCAGTAATGAAGGCCCTGCCCTTTCCCAAGGGGGCTCTTTCTTTGGTTCTTCTGAGATTGGCGAGGTTTTTAAGGGCTGAGATGGACAGAGGACCACATTTCCAAGAGTCCTAAACAGTATGAGGAATGAGGTATGGAAATTTACACAGTACTTTCCAAACTCATATAACTAAGGCGGAAAAATAAAACTTAGGTCTATCTACTTGGTTAGATATTATATCAACAATAAGTAAAGCATCTGGATTAATAACAAAAGGGTTCTTTATAAAATATGAAGTCTAAAAGCATAAAATAGCCCTTCTCTGTCATGTGGGCAAGCTTGGCAATCCACAGCCAGCACTGGCTGTGTCATCCAGGCAAGGGCTTACAGAAGGTGCAGGTTTGGGCAGATCTGAAGACTGACATTTTGTGAACTCATAGAGCAGGAGCTGGAAATATAATGAACAAAACAGTTGGTTCCTGCTCTCACAGAGCTTGAAATTTAGTGAGGAAGAGAAAACCAAATAAGCAAGTAACGATTTTTCTGCTTCAGAAGACCTGTTTGAGATGTGGTGGTTGCAGCAACGCCTCAGTTTCCTCCCTTCAGCTCTTGTAATTTAGACAGCCTCTGCTTTCATCTTTCATACATGACTGCCGTAACTCCATCATGTTGACCCTGTTTTTGCCTTCTATCAGTGACAGCGGTAGCTCTGGAAAAATGCTTGTTTGGGGCAGTGTTAAACATCACTGCAGTTTTATGTGTTGCTACCATTCATGTTTGTTGTAAGCAAGTCCAAGCTGTGAACCCTGAAGACAGTCGTATCATGAGATTAAACAAAGCTGGCCTTGTAGTTGGATTACGGAGTTGCTTAGGACTTTCTATTGTGGCAAACTTCTAGAAAACAACCCTTTTTCTTGCACGTGTAAGTGGAGCTGTGCTCACCTTTGGTCCGGGCTCGTTACATATGTTTGTTCAGACTATCCTTTCCTACCAAATGCAGCCTACAATTCATGGCAAGCAAGTCTTCTGGATCAGACTACTGGTGGTTATCTGGTGTCCATTAAGGGCATTTAGCATGCTGACTTGTTCAACTCTTTTGTACAGTGGCAGTTTTGACACCGATATAGCACAGAAACTCCATTGGAACCCTGAGGAAGAAGGCTATGTGCTTCACATGATAACTACTGCTGTAGAATGGTCAATGTCATTGGCCTTCATTGGCTTTTTTCTGACTTATAGTTGTGATTTTCAGAAAATTTCTTGACAGGTGGAAGCCAGTTTACAAGGATTAACTCTCTATGACGTTGCTGTTTGCCCAGTTAACAATGAACCAACATGACTACTTTCCAGAGATTTAGAATGAAAGGATAAAATCTTTCTGTGACAATTATGATTCTCGGGAATTGGGGAAACATTTACAAATGCTACTTATTCTGCTCTGCAGTTTTCAATGAATCATTCAAGGCTGACAGTGACATTTACGAATACCGATAATCAAGAGACGTGAAGTAAGCCATTTGATAAGTTATTTTAAAGGATATCAAGAGGACCATTTAAAACATTTATACCTACGCTTTTCTATCCCAGAAAATAAAACCAAAGGACTACAAAGTAAATAAATAAATAGAATTATGCAAACAATATTAAAATTAGGAAAAGCAAAACAAAAAATTTTTCAGGGAAAAGTGTCTAGAAAATAATACTCTTAATTATAGTGATTGCCTTTTGATGATAGTTTTCCATAATTTTTTTTCCTTTATTTCTGTATTTTCCAAACATAATACTATCCTTGTGTATTCTCTACTAGGGAAAACTCTTTTATTTTCAAAGAAATGTCAGAATATTAGTGCATCAGAAGACTTTAGGCTTTAGAATTTATGTTACAAAGAGATACTCTTCATATAAATAGCTATCGTATAGCTATTTAAATACTTCTTCCATGTATTCAAAATCTATCCACAGTTGAGTTAACAGAAAGCCTCCTGTTGTTGTTAGGTGCTGTCTGCTTTTGTTTTCACCTTACATTTCCTTCGCAACTCTACTCACCCCTCACCACCCCATGAATGTTGTTTGTCGTGTGCTTTCCAGTCGATTCCAACTTACAGGGACCCTATAGGACAAAGTTGAACTGTCCCATAGGGTTTCCAAGGAGCAGCTGGTGGATTAAAACTGCCGACATTTTGGTTAGCAGCTGAGCTCTTAACTGCTATGCCATCAGGGCTCAAGAATTAAGAACAAAATAGAGCAAAACCACTCCAATTCCTAGCGTTTCTATTTAAGTGGGCACTTTGGATTATTCTGGAGGGAATATATATAATAAATGTTATTTGGTTACCTATTATTTAAAGACACACACTTTTCTCATTTTTGTGCTGTCTGCAATAATTGATTTATAAGACTGAACTGCAAAAGAAAATGGTCACATTAAAAAAAAACAAAAACAATATCATTTAATTGACACCGTTACCAATGCCTTACTTTTTATATATTTATATTTTATAAAGAAATCTTATACTCAGGAGACTGTAGGTTGAATCCTAGCTCTGATATTTTTAGCTATGGGATTATTTTAAAAGGCATTAAATTCTGTTAATATGTCAAATGAATAGAGTTGCCAGGTAAAATACAGGACACCCAGTTCAATTTGAATTTCAAATAAGCAAGGAATATATTTTTAATGGATATCACAAGTATTTTTATTTGCTAAATCTGGCAACCCTACAAATGAAGGAATTAGGATGCATCCGAATTAATCAGAAAATATTTTATTGGTTTATTTATTTCATATACATGTCCCCACTTCAAAATTTTACTCTTCAGGAAATCAGGATCTACCAATCTAAAAAAATTTAAAATCCTTACTGCAGGTGATTCTTAGGTAGGATTACACAATCTAGTGTTTGCCAACTACTGTTCTAGAGCAGTACTAAAACCAAACCAAATCCATTGCCTTCAAGTCAATTCTGACTCATAGCAACCCTATAGGACAGAGTAGAACTGCCCCATAGGGTGTTTCTACAGAGCAGCAGGTGGGTTCAAACTGCTGACATTTTGGTGAACAGCCGAGCTCTTAACCACTGTGCCACCAGGGCTCCAAGACTACTCACACTTCAATGTGTGTAGGACTCACCTGCAGATCTTGTTAAAAACGCAGATTTTGGCTCCGAGGTGAGGTTGGAGGCTGAAATTCTGCATTCCTAACAAGCTCCAGGGTGATGATGATTGTGCTGGTCCTTGGACTAAATTCCAGGTGCCAAGGCAGTGTTGATGATTTCTGGTGCCTGTTAGGTTTAGGATTTATTGATTCTATGATTCGTTTTTCCCACATGCATTATATAATTTTATTAAAATTGTATTTTCAAACAAATGACATTTCTGTAGTCTAATTCTTATCTAATAGTTAGTTTAGAGAATCTAATATGTTATTGTAATATCAGACTTTCATTGTGATTCTTGTCTTGACCAGAAAGCCCAATAATACAGATCTATCAAAATATTAGAATTATATCATTTTCTTTTATGAGATTTGTTTCTTGTCTATTTATCTACTTAACAAGTATTCATTCAATCTCTACTATGTGCCAGGAGCTATTTTTTTCAGGAAATCTATTAGCTTATTAAGAATGGGAAGCTGGCCTGTGTTTCTACCCTTGTATCCATCACTCTTTTCTGTCCTCTTTATATTCAGCTTGCTTCCTCCTCAGAGACTGTGTATTGGAGTTTTCCTCAGGATCTTTTCATCATTAGCATCTTCTCTTCATTGAGGTCTCAGGCCACAATTTCAGCTCTTTAAAGAGGCTTTCCCTAGCTTTTCTATCTAAAGTGGACCCCAAACTACCATGTTAATAGCATTACCATATTATCATTTTTTATTATCTGAAATTTACTTGTTTATAGTTTTATTTATGTAGATATGTGTGTATGCCTACATAAATAAGTGAATTTATGTATTCATCTTAGAAAAACTACAACCAGAATGCTCCTTAGAAGAGAGGATGACTAGACTTTGCCTGGCATATTTTGAACACATCGTCAGGAAAGAATAATCGCTAAAAAAGGACATCATGTTCCACAAAGTGGTTGTTATTGTTGGGTGCTGTCAAGTTGATTCCAACTCATAGCAACCCTATGTACAACTGAACCAAGAGTTGCCTGGTATTGTGCTGTCCTCATAATCATTGCTATGTTTGAGCCCACTGTTGTAGCTACTGTTTTAATCCATCTTGTTGAGGGTCTTCCTCTTTTTTGCTGACCCTCTACTTTACTAAGCATAATATCCTCCTCCAGGGACAGGTCTTTCCTGATAACATGTCAAAAATAGGTGAGACAAAGTCTCATTTTGTCACTTCTCAGGAGAATTCTGGTCATACTTCTTGCAAAGCAGATTCATTTGTTCTTCTGGCAGTCCATAGTATATTCAATATTCTTCACCAACATCATAATTCAAATACATCAATTCTCCTCCAGCTTTCAGATGCACATGAGGCAATTAAAAATACTATGGCTTGGGTCAGGTACACCTTAGTCCTCGAAGTGACATCTTTGCTTTATAGCACTTTAAAGAGTTCTTTTCACTTTAAAGAAGTCTTTTGCAGTAGATTTGCCCAATGCAATGTGTTTTTTGATTTCTTAACTGCTGCTTCCATGGACTTTTATTATAGACCTAAGTAAATGAAATCCTTGGCAACATCAATATTTTCTACATTTATCATGACGTTGCTTATTGGTCCATTTGTGAGGATGTTTGTTTTCTTTATGTTGAGGTGCAATCCATACTGAAGGCTACAGTCTTTGAACTTCATCAGTGAGTGATTTAAGCCCTCTTCACTTTCAGCAAGGAATGTGTGTCATCTACACATCAAAAGTTGTTAGTCTTCTTCCCCTAATGACACATTCTTCTTCATGTATTCCAGCGGATTATTTGCTCTGTATACAGATTGAATAAGTATGATGAAAGGATACACCTTCACACATACCTTTTCTGATTCAAACCATTCAGTGTCCCCTTGTTCTATTCAAATGACTGCCTCTTGATTTATGTACTGTTTCCGCATGAGCACGATGAAGTGTTCCAGAATTTCCATTCTTCACAATTATATCCATAATATGTTATGATTCACACAGTTAAATGCCTTTGCATAGTCAATAGAACACAGGTAACATCTTTGTGATATTCTCTACTTTTAGCCAAGATCCATCTGGCATCAGCAATGATATCCCTTGAACCAAGTCCTCTTCTGAATCTGACTGGAATTTCTGGCAGTTCCCTGTTGATATACTGCTGCAACTGCTTTTGAGTTATCTTCAGCAAAAATTTACTTGTGTGTTATATTAATGATATTGTTTAATAATTTCCACATCGTTGGATCGCCTTTCTTTAGAATGGGCCTCTTTTGGCCCATTGACCAGGTAGCTCTCTTCCAAATTTCTTGGCATAGGAAAGTGAGTGCTTCCAGCATTGCATCGATTTGTTGGAACATCTTAATTGATGTTCATCAATTCTGGAGTCTTGTTTTTCTCCAGTGGCTTCACTGCAGCTTGGACTTCTTCCTTCTGTACCATTAGTTCTTGACCATATGCTACCTCCTGAAATGGTTCGATGTTGACCAATTCTTTTTGGTACAATGACTGCGTGTATTCCTTTAGCCTTCTATTGACGCTTTCTGTGTCATTCGATATTTTGCCTATACGAAAAAAAAAAAAAACCTGTTGCCGTTAAGTCAATTCTAACTCATAGCCTCATAGCATCCTTCAAAATTGCAACTTTGAATATGTATTATTATTATGGCCATACACAAATGGAATTTATACTGATTGGCCCTGTATATTCCTAATGCTGTTGCAAATATTTTTTGGACTATTTTCTCAAACATTTTTAGAAACAAGCAAGGAAATTTCATATAGGCTGAAATAGATATAAAATTGTTTTTCTTTATACCCAAACAACTGGAATTACATGTGACAGAACAGAGAGATAGGGAGAGAAAGAGAGCAACAGAGAGAGAGTAGTCCACTGTCTTTGACAATTCTTAATTTTAAATGGCAGAAATGAAAAACCTTGCATTAAAAGTAGTCTTAATAAGTGTAGTAGATCAATGTCTGGTTTAGCTTTCATTTGAGAGTTTATTCGATAGTTTACATGTATGTTTTACAGAATGTAGAAAGCCACCTATGCTTTTTAGGTCATGCATTTGAACATTAATGAGTATTTCTGAAATTAAGGCCATAGGCTTCATAATTAACTGACTAGATTAGAAAATTCTCTCATTATAATCTAGGCCCTAATATATGGCAGCCGAACTCCTAATTCACTCACACTGTCACTTAATCAGAACCCATATCTCAAATCCTGACCATCAAGCTCCAGAAGCTATTGGCCTAATTATTGACCAGGCCACCAAGACTCACAAGTGAATCAGCCAGCACAATCTGGAAAGCTGAAAACTCCATTATCAGTGTCTTTCCAACTGTGCTCTCAATGCATTATTGACTCGTTTTAGCTGGAAGTTCTCCTGACAAGCTTATGTGTGCAATTAACTTGATTACATGGAACATGTTAAATAGCCTAAGAGCTTCCTAGGTTGGAAAGGCTTTGAGCATCAGCACTGATTCCCTCACTCAACTCACTCACAGGCAGGACCTAGGAAGTTAATTGCAAGCATACAGCTCCTGCACTTTATGGAAGAGGAGCTTGCTGCATGCTTGGCTGTCTCTTGCCTTGAAAAAATTCAAAGAGTTTTGCTTACAGATCTCTGTTGTAACAGATGAAATATAGCAGAACACCACTATGTATTGTACTAGTATTAAAAAAAAAAAAAGCACACATCAACAGAATCCTTGCTATTTTTTAATTTAAAATACAATTTATACTATTCAGGTATTTGATGTTCAGTATATAGAAAGTATAGAATAACAGAAAGATGTTTACCTGTATTTTATTGACTATGCAAAGGCATTCAACTGTGTGAATCATAACAAATTATGGAGATCATTTCAAAGAATGAAAACTCCAAAGCACTTAACCGTGCATGGTTTAAAATCAGGAAAGGTGTGTGTCAGGGTTGTATCTTTTACCATACTTATTCAATCTATATGCTGAGCAAATGATCCAAGTTGGACTACATAAAGAAGAATGAAGCATCAGGATTGGAGGAAGACTCATTAGCAACCTACTATTTTTTTTTATATATATATATATATATACAGATGATATAATCTTGCTTGCTGAAAGTGAAAAGGACTTGAAGCGCTTACTGATGAAGATCAAAGACTACAGCCTTCAGTATGGATTACACCTTAAAATAAATAAAGCAAAAATCCTCACAACTGGGCCAATAAAAAAAAAGTCATCATGTTAAATGGAGAAAATACTGAAATTGTCAAGGATTTCATTTTATGTGGATACACAATCAGTGCTCATGGAAGCAGTAGTCAAGAAATCAAACGACATATTCGTTTGGGCAAATCTGTTGCAAAAAATCTCTTTAAAGTGTTAAAAAGCAAAGATGTCACCTTGAGAACTAAGGTGCACCTGATCCACACCATAGTATTTTCAGTAAAAAAAAAAAAAAAAAAAAATTTTTTTTTTTTTTTCAGTAGTTAAGAGATACGGCTGCTAACCAAAAGGTCAGCAGTTTGAATCCACCAGCCGTTCCTTGGAAACTCTATGGGGCAGTTCTACTCTGTCCTATGAGGTCACTATGAGTCAGAATCGACTTGACAGGAGTGGCTGCAACAGTGGGCTCAAGCATAACAATGATTGTGAGAATGGCCCAGGAAAGTGTTTCGTTCAGTTGTGCATGGGGTCTTTATGAGTTGGAACCAACTGTATGGCACCTAACAACAACAACATACTGCCTACTTGAAAAGCTCTGTTTTCTACATACTTTAATGAATGCTTTTATCCATTCTGGAGCCCTGGTTAAAAGTTCAGCTGCTAACCAAAAGGTCAGCAGTTTGTATCCACCAGCTGCTCCTTGGAAACCACATGGGGCAGTGCTACTCTGTCCTATAGGGTCTCTATGAGTTGGGATCACCTCTACGGCAATGATTTTTTGGGTTTTTATTCATTTTTGTATATAATCACATAGTATGTACCAGTAGACAAATATAATAAGACAGTATTAGCATTAGAAATAAATATGCAACTTCTTAATTGAGGATTCTGGTGTGATATAGTTTAAAGTATTTTTCCCTGGACCCTCTCATCTGTACCTAAAAGAAAAGAAAAAAAAAAAAGTATGTTGGTTAAACAAATACAGAGATTACAGTACAAACAGGTCTTCAAACATCTAGTTAAATATTATAGTCAAGTTCCAGAATTATGTGAAGAAAGCCTCATTGACATAGATATATAAATTTTTAATAAGATCTGTGTAAAACATGAGATTTTTCAGTTTCTTCAGGAGCAATAACAATGTCTGGGAGGAATAAGGCTTTAATGCAGACTTTAAGCTGTAGTTGTTATAAAATGTAAGCACAAGACAGAAAATAAATCACTCTGAATATAGTGAAATACAATTATTTAGTGATATGTTAAAGCACTGCTGCTCTCTTTTTTATGGGTTTCAATGAAAGGATAAATATAATAATTGCAACAGGCTTGAAGCTCCTTAGAAGAAAAGAGACTCTGAGAAAAATCATGTAAACTCTTGTTGGTTTATGTTTAGTTTTAAGTGAAATGGTATGATATAAAATGGAAAATAATTAAGATATTAGAATGATAAATAATAATAACGTTAATCCTATTACACTCAATTAGAGCTACCCGAGTAGAGTGGGTTCAATAGCTAATCACTTCTGAGTTATAAAAAAAGCAGATTAGATACAGAGGCATAACACACAAATGGGGAAAGTCAGATGCCCTCTGAGAATTACTAAGGAGACAAGGAATACTTGGGGCTCCCTATACAGAAAGTATTCACCTACCAAGATCCTGATTTGGACTTTTAACACCCAGAACTGTGAGAAAAAAATTTCTGTTCTTTAAAGCCACCACCCACTTGTGGTATTTCTGTTACAGCAACACTAGGAAATTAAGATGCACCCCCAAAATCTGAGATCTGCTACTTGAGCAGTAGTTGCTGCTGGAAAACACAAGATTTAGAGAGAAACTGTGACTATACTCCAGTGGCTTAACGTTGTAACTAGAGGGCAGCCCTTTCTTATACTTTCAGACCACATAAATAAATACCATGAATAATGGCTTCCCTAGCTCTCTGAACAATTAAGTCTTAAGATGGAAAGAGGACTTTGGATTCTTTCCTCACCTATGCAGAAATCTCTCAGTTGATATTCCTTGAGTTATCTACAGTATCTGGTGTGGATATGCTATGGTGTTAGAGAACCAACCAAGATTAAGAGTAAATGCTAAGATCAAATAGCCTTCTCTTGATAATCACCTTTGTATAAAATCTTCTTGAATATTGGTCACAATATATTGTTTTTAAAAATTCTCAACTTTTTTTTTTTTCCAAGAAAAGATGGTTCTACTTGAAATAGAAAACAATAAGCAAGAACTGGAAGAAGCTTTATGCCACCTTGCTCTATCACAAGACTGAAACTTTGTTAGGTCAGGGAATGTGTCTATATTTTTCATCACTGTATCCCTTAAAGGAAGATTTTGATACTAGATGAGTCTTAAGCAAATACCTTTTTAATAGTATGTAATTTCTATTATATAGATTCAAGTAAAACTAGTCGCAGGCTTTTGCTTTTATAAACCTCTCGTTTTTAACTATGGTTTCCCACTGAATGATCCTATTGGGAATATTTGGACATAATAAGCCATTATGTCAGGAACCGATGGTACTGAAGGAAGAAGTCCAAGCTGCTCTGAAGGCATTGGTGAAAAACAAGGATCCAGGAATTGATGGAATATCAACTGAGATGTTTCAACAAACAGATGCAGCGCTGGAGGTGCTCACTCGTCTATGCCAAGAAATATGGAAGACAGTTTCCTGGCCAAATGGCTGGAAGAGATCCATGTTTATGCCTATTCCTAAGGAAGGTGATCCAACCGAATGTGGAAATTATAGAACAATATCATTAATATCACGCACAAGCAAAATTTTGCTGAAGATCATTCAAAAATGGCTGTAGCAGTGTATTGACAGGGAACTGCCAGAAATTCAGGCCAGTTTCAGAAGAGGATGTGGAACCAGGGATATCATTGCTGATGTCAGATGGATCCTGGCTGGAAGCAGAGAATACCAGAGGGATGTTTACCTGTGTTTTATTGACTATGCAAAGACATTCAACTGTGTGGATCATAACAAACTATTGATAACACTGCAAAGAATGGGAATTCCAGAACACTTAATTGTGCTCATGAGGAACCTTTACATAGATCAAGAGGCAGTTGTTTGGACAGAACAAGGGGATACTGATTGGTTTAAAGTCAGGAAAGGTGTGCATCAGGGTTGTATTCTTTCACCATACCTATTTAATCTGTATGCTGAACAAATAATACCAGAAGCTGGACTATATGAAGAAGAACGGGGCATCAGGTTTGGAGGAAGACTCATTAACAACCTGTGTTATGCAGATGACATAGCCTTGCTTGCTGAAAGTGAAGAAAAGTTGAAGCACTTACTAATGAAGATCAAAGACCACAGCCTTCAGTATGGATTACACCTCAACATAAAGAAAACAAAAATCCTCGCCACTGGACCAATGAGCAACATCATGATAAACAGAGAAAAGATTGAAGTTGTCAAGGATTTCATTTTACTTGGATCCACAATCAACAGCCATGGAAGCAGCAGTCAAGAAATCAAAAGACACATTGCACTGGGCAAATCTGCTGCAAAGGACCTCTTCAAAGTGTTGAAGAGCAAAGATGTCACCCTGAAGACTAAGGTGCACCTGACCCAAGCCATGGTATTTTCAATCACATCATAAGCATGTGAAAGCTGGACAATGAATAAGGAAGACCGAAGAAGAGTTGACGCCTTTGAATTGTGGTGTTTACGAAGAATATTGAATATACCATGGACTGCCAAAAGAACGAACGAATCTGTCTTGGAAGAAGTGCAGCCAGAATGCTCCTTAGAGGCAAGGGTGGTGAGACTGCGTCTTACATACTTTGGATATGTTGCCAGGAGGGATCAGTCCCTGGAGGAGGACATCACGCTTGGCAGAGTACAGGGTCAGTGGAGAAGAGGAAGACCCTCAACAAGGTGGATTGACACAGTGGCTGCAACAATGAGCTCAAGCATAACAACGATTGTAAGGATGGCGCAGGACCGGGCAGTGTTTCATTCTGTTGTGCTTAGGGTCGCTATGAGTCGGAGCCGACTTGACGGCACCTAACAACAATAAGCCATTATGTAACTTTTTTTTCTGAAAATATATCCAAGTCATCATAATCTGTTAAGAATAGTATTTGATAGAAAGAGTAGACAAAGTTTGGGTAAAAAAAAGCTCTATTGTCAGAGCTAAGTTAATAATGTATTTACTTAGCAAGTAAAATAAAACAAGTGTTGATACAGAATTATGGAATGCTGAGTTTGAAAGGCAATATGCTCATGAAGTCTTTCTACCTTTGGTCCATGTAAGAATCTGCTTAAGTTACACCACAGATGCACAACTGTTTAAAGCCTTCAAGAAACATTACCCAATTGAGAATCTAGTTTGTTCTATAAATCTTCATTTAAAGTTCAATAAAAGAAAAAAAAAAAGAAACATTCCTCATCTTCTGCCCCAAGTTCTCTCAAACAACTCATAAAACTGGACAGTTTACAGAGCCTTATTGTCATGTCTATGTTGTTGTTTTTCGGTGCCATCGAGTCAGTTCCCACTCATAGCAATTCTTTGTACAGCAGAATGCAACACTGCCTGGTCCTATGCCAGCTTCATAATTGTCATTATGCTTGAGTCCATTGTTGCAGCCACTGTGTCAACCTATCTCATTGAGGGTCTTACTCTTTTTCACCGACCCTCTACTTTATCAAGCATGATGTCCTTCTCCAGGAAATAGTCCCTCCTGATAATATGTCCAAAGTATAGGAGACAGGGTCTCACCATCCTTGCTTCTAAGGAACATTCTGGTTGTATTTCTTCCAAGACAGATTTTTTCATTCTATTGGCAGTCCATGGTATATTCAACATTCTTCGCCAACACCACAATTCAAAGGAATCAGTTCTTCTTTGATCTTCCTTATACATTGTCCAGTTTCACATGCGTGCGAGGCAATTGAAAACACCATGGCTTGGGTCAGGAGCTCCTTAGTCCTCAAAGAGATCTTTTGCAGCAGATTTGCCAAATGCATCATTTGATTTCTTGACGGCTGCCTACACGAGTGTTGATCATGGACCTAAGTAAAATGAAATCTTGTACAACTTCATTATTTTCTCTGTTTATTATGATGTTGCTTATTGGTCCAGTTGGGAGGATTTTTGTTTTCTTTTCTTGAGGTGTAATCCATACTGAGGGCTGTGGTCTTTGATATTCATCAGTAAGTGCTTCAAGTCCTCTTCGATTTGAACAAGCAAGGTTGTGTCATCTGCATAACATAGGTTGTTAATGACTCTTCCTCCAATCCTGATACTCCTTTCTTCTTCATATAGTCTAGCTTCTTGATTCTTTGCTTAGCATACAGACTGAATAAGTATGGCGAAAAGATACAACCCTGAAGCACACCTTTCTTGACTTTAAACCATGCAGTATCTCCTTGTTCAGTTTGAACATATGCCTCTTGGTCTACGTACAAGTTCTGCACGAGCACTATTAAGTGTTCTGAAATTCTCATTCTTCTCAATGTTATCTGTAATTTGTTATGATCCGCATAGTCAAACGCCTTTGCCTAGTCAATAAAACACAGCTAAACATCTTCCTGGTATTCTCTGCTTTCAGCCAAGATCCATCTGATAACATCAGTGATATCACTCGTTCAACATCCTCTTCTGAATCTGCCTTGAACTTCTAACAGTTCCCTGTCCATGTACTGCTGCGACTGATTTTGAATGACGTTCACCAAAATTTTACTTGTGTGAGATATTGATGATATTGTTCGATAATTTCCACATTCTGTTGAATCACCTTTCTTTGGAATGGGCACAAATATTGATTTCTTCCAGTCAGATGGCCAGATAGCTGTCTTCCAAACCTCTTGGCATAGACAAGTGAGAACTTCTAGCACTGCATCCGTTTGTTAAATCATCTCAATTGGTATTCCATCAATTCCCGGAGCCTTGTTTTTTGACATTCCCTTCAGTGCAGCTTGGACTTCTTCTTTCAGTACCATCAGTTCTTGATCATGTGCTACCTCCTGAAATGGTTGAATGTTGACCAATTTTTTTTTTTGGCACAGTGACTCTGTGTATTCCTTCCATCTTCTTTTGATACTTCCTGCATAGTTCAATATTTTCCCCATAGAATCTTTCCATATTGCAACATGAGGTTTGAATTTTTTTCTTCAGCTCTTTCAGCTTGAGAAATGCCCAGTGTGTTCTTCCGTTTTGGTTTTCTATCTCTAGGCCTTTGCACATTTCATTACAATATTTAACTCTGTCTTCTCGAGCTGCTCTTTGAAATCTTCTGTTCAACTCTTTTACTTCATTATTTCTTCCATCTGCTTTTGGTCCTCTAAGTTCAAGAGCAAATTTAACAGTCTCTTCTGACATCCATTTTGGTCTTTCTTTCCTTTTTAAGGACCTTTTGTTTTCTTCATGTATGATGTCTTTGATATCACACCACAACTCATCTGGTCTTTAGTCATTAGTATTCTACACATCAAATCTATTCTTGAGATAGTCTCTGAATTCAGATGGGATAAACTCAAGGTTGTTCTTTGACTCTTGTGGACTTGTTCTAATTTTCTTCAACTTCAGCTTCAACTTGCATATGACCAATTGATGGTCTGTTCCACAATCAGTCCCTGGCCTTGTTCTGACTGATGATATTGAATTTCTCCATCATCTCTTTCCACAGATGTAGTTCATTTGATTCCTGTGTATTCCATCTGTAGAGGTCCACGTGTGTAGTCACTGTTTATGTTCTTCAAAAAATGTATCTGCAATGAAGAAGCTGTTGGTCTTGCAAAATTCTATTATGCAGTCTCTGGCCTCGTTTCTATCACCAAGGCCGTATTATCCAACTACTTGTTCTCCTTCTTTGTTTCCAACTTTTGCATTCCAGTCACCAATAATTAGCTACGCATCTTGATTGAACTTTTGATCAAATTCAGACTGCAGAATTTGGTAAAAATCTTCAATTTTTTCACCTTGGCCTTAGTGGTTGGTGTGTGTAAATCTGAATAATAGTCTTATTAACTGGTCTTCCTTGTAGAAGTATAGATATTATCCTGCCATTGACAGTGTTATACTTCAGGATAGATCTTGCATTGTTCTTTTTGACGATGAACATGATATTATTCGTCTTCAATTTTTTATTCCCGGCATAGTAGACCATATGATTGTCTGACTCAAAATGACCAATACCAGTCCATTTCAGCTCACTAATGCCTAGGATGGAAACCCTGGTGGCATAGTGGTTAAGAGCTATGGCTGCTAACCAAAAGGTCAGCAGTTTGAATCCACCAGGTGCTCCTTGGAAACACTATGGGGGCAGTTCTACTCTGTCCTTTAGGGTTGCTATGAGTCTGAATCGACTCGATGGCAATTGGTTTGGTTTTGGCTTGTTTATTTGTTTGTTTGATAATGTCCAGCATATCAATCTTATGCATTCCCTTTCATTTTTGACAACTTCCAATTTTCCTAGGTTCATACTTATTACATTTCATGTACCGATTATTAATGGATGTTTGCAGCTGTTTCTTCTCATTTTGAGTCATGTCACAGCAGCAGGTGAAGGCCCCAAAAGCTTAACTCCAATATGTCATTAAGTTAGAGTCTACTTTGAAGAGGCAGCTCTTCCACAGTCACATTCTGAGTGCCTTCCAACTTGAGTGGCTTATCTTCTGGCACCATATCATTCAATGTTCTGCTGCTATTCATAATGTTTTCACTGGCCTTTTTTTTTTTTCTCCAGAAATAGACTGCCAAGTCCTTCTTTCTAGTCTGTCTTAGTCTGGAAGTTCAGCTAAAACCGGTCCAAAAAGGGTGACCCTGCTGGTACTTGAAATGCCAGTGGCAAAACTTCTGGTATTACAGAACATGCCAGCCACCACAGTATGACAAAATGACAGACACGTGTTGGGTCTATAGTATCCATATACTTTTCACAAGCTGAGTTAACAGTCATAATAAAAGTGTATATTTTTGTTTCATGCAAAATGTATCTGGTCACATATTCTGGTGATAAATCCAAAAGCAACTTTCACTCTACTGTCATTACCTGTGGGCCTTATAGGAAGTCATAACCTCTATGAATTTTGTTCTCCTTTTCTGCAAAATAGTGATAATAATATACTCAACCAATGGGTTAGTGTGAGGATAAAGTGAAGCAATATATGATAAGGGTTTAGTACATGACCTGGCATGAAGTCATATCTCAATAGTAAATTTGTAATAATTATTTTTTAAATTATTTCTAGATATTTGATAGATTTCTCAGAAGTTATATCACTGAATATTTAAAGTCAACTTTTATTTATACCATATTACACGGCGACTTGGAGAATTGGAAAAATGAAAAAGTTCATGGTCTAAGAGGCAGAGTTTTGAAAAAAAAGAAGGTAAACTCATGTTGCCCTGAAAAGCTTCTTTCATATCATATTTTTTGAAAATGTGATAAAATCATATTTTCATTCAAGGTTCTTTTTGAGTAAAAATAGTTTTATTATTTTAGATATAGTTAGTAAAATTTAGGATAAAATATGCATTCAAAAGAATAATATTTCCATTATATAAAATTTTCTTTTAAATCAAGATTGTTGTTATTAAGTGACACTGAGTCAATTTTGACTCATAATGACCCATGTGACAAAGTTGAACTGTTTCACAGAGCTTCTAGGCTGTGATATTTATGGGAGCACATCACCAGGTCTCTCTCCCACAGACTGTTGGGCGGGTTCAAAATATTAACCTTTCAGTTAGCAGCCAAGATAGTAGAACTGAAAAACGTAGGTGAGAGTCAGATCTCCTGGGGAAATCTAGCATTATTGGAATTTTTCCAACATGCTTTGCATCAATTATTCGAACTCACTCAAGAATTTGATTATCTGAGAAGCTACAACAAAGAGTACCTCTTAAACTTTAACTGTTCCCTTCATTAATAAGACAAAAGAATTTTACTACTAATATATGAAAATTTACTAAGAGATATAAGTAAACATTTTATCTAGAAATCATTTTCTGTACTTGTTTCATAAGGAGCCCTGGTGGCACAGTGGTTAAAGTGCTCGGCTGCTAAGTGAAATATTGGCAGTTTGAACTCAACAGCCACTCTGTGGGAGAAAGATGTGGCAGTCTGCTTCTGTAAACATTCATAGCCTTGGAAACCCTATGGGGCTGTTCTACTCTCAGGGTTGCTGAGTTGAAATTGACTAGATGGCTATGGGTTTGGATTTTACTTTTCATAACAAAAAACTCAGTGCTTTCCTTTCAAGCCTATGCTATTCTGTTCCTTTTTTTATCTCTTCCTCTTAAACTGTAGCAACTATAACCAAATCTTTTAAATATACAAAAATACATACCAATACCTCATGTATAATACAGCTGCTTCTAACGTACTACTCACTCAAAAAATATCCCTAATGTTTTTCATATATATATATATATATATTTTCTACCCTTGATTATATGTATGATTTTGGAAATTATACATACACACATATCTGTGGAACAACAACAACAAAAAGTTCTCGTATATACTTCTGACATGTCAAATTTCCTGGACTTCTTTGGCATTTTAAGGTGAAATTAGCAATTGAGTCATATTTGCTGTGGGGCCAAAAAAGCCCAGGATAGAAATCAATATGAATAGAGGAATGCCACTGCGTTACCAGTATTTGGAAATCATTGGCTCCACATGGAAATGAACATTTCCTTTTGCTGTAAATCAAGGCTCCAGGTTTATTTTAGGGGGTGTTAAATTTTTTTTTTTTATCAGTAGGAGTTCATGGTCCTTCCTCATACTTCCTTGTTTCAGTTTTGAGCAAGAGGGAGCCCCTATTGTTGTCCTCCACTGCCTAGAATGGAGAGACTGATCAAGTTCCAATTCTCCTGTAGCAATCATTTTCAGAGTTAATACTTCTCCTCTTTCTCCTGCCTTCAGTGGTTATTAGAGAGCAGAAGAGCATTATCTGTTCTGCTTCTATTAACTTTCGATTCCCCAAAGTCCTCCATTATGGAGACCTGATAAATTGTGCTTGTCCCTGATTTAGATCCAGTCACATTCACGCTGGGAAGCCACAACAAATGGACCTACATACCAAAGCCACACATACTCCTCGTGCCGTCCTTTCTTTCTCTACTGTCAACCTGATTACTGCTCTGTTAATGGAGGAAAAAGAAGAGAAAAGCTGAAAACAGTCATTAAGGAAGTCTTTAAGCCGGGTGAGTGAAGCTATAGTTGTTTTTTGTTGTTGGTGTTGCTATTGTTGTTGTTTCAATTGAGAGCAAGGTATCAACTATGCAAAAGACCGAAGGGACCCCAATATACCCTTAATCTATAAATATTTAAGCAGACAGCCTTCCTCCCCACAATCATGCAACAACATATGCCAGTGTCTCCTTTAGCTCATAAATGCCAATTCCCTCCTGTGGTTCCTGAGCACCCGAAGTCTCTACATGGTGATTAGTAGATTCCGTGCAGCCCCGGGCCTGACTCCAATCACTGTCTCCTTGAAAATTGCTGAACCTCGATGCAGCAGCACAGCACAGAGCAGCCCATGTCGCTGGGGCTTGGTCCTCATTACAGGCCAGAGACTTTAGGAGTTTGTTTATGTGGCTGGAACATCTTCCTTGCGGGTGGCTAATTAGTATTTCCCCAGGGCTTCTGCTCTGTGAATACTTAAGGGTAATCATCACCAGCTAACTTCACGGGGAGTGTATCTAAGCAATTTTACCAAGTCAACTGACAACAGCTTGAAGTAATATTAGCCCTGTTACATGAAGACAAGTGCTCTCCACCCAACGAAGCCTGAGACTGGCACCACTCAATAAATCACCGTGGCATCCTCGAAAGCTTAGCATCGGTTCTGAGCCATTAATTTCAACAAGCTCTTTTGACAGGGTGTTTTGAGAGCTCTATAACATGCTCCTTCTTGAGCTAAATTATAAAGAGCAAATTCTTCTAACTTAACCAACCTGGCAACCCGTTGTTGAAGTTCTAGGGTAATCAAATAAATCTTTTGACATTTTCTCATCAAAAAGTCTTATCACACAGGGCATAGGAAAATTTTTTCTTAAAACAAGAGCACAATGTAGATTCCCATCTAGCCTCTACCCTCCATAGAATTACCTGATGTTTCAGAAACAGGCATCCGATTAGTTGGATAAAAGCAGATATTTGTAGTTCCCAGTCTATTGGTCAAACACTCGTAAATCTCTGGGAAAGTCTAGTTAGGAGACTGAAAATTCTGTAACTGCTTTCTTATTTAAAACTTAATAAAATATCTACCCATATATCTATGTGTTTAAATATCCCCCAAAATTGCCACTCAATGATAAAATAATTTCATCCAGAAAACCAAAAATGAAATATAGGAGAATAAGCTTAGCAAAGTTATAATAAGAATGTGTCAATGATGAGAAAAGTATTATAAGGGGAATGAACAGTCAAAATCTTACTTTGAGTAGCATTTTTTGTTCACAAACACTAGATGTCTTACCATCAACAGGTACTCTAATAGGTACTGGGACATGCAACGCTTTAGGGAATATTGTATGCAGTAGAGATATGTTAATCAAAGAGATGGTGTGCCAACTTTCTCTATAAAATAGCCAATTTCTCATCTCATGAAACTTTTAAAAAGAGTGGTCATTTGTCCATACCATGAAATGGATGATAACCTTGGTGGAGATGAATGGGAGTTTTGTTTAAAAAAAAAAAGTCAGAGAAACAGGATACGTGTTACCTACTGATCTATCTGAAAGAAAGGGGCTGAGAGACGCTAGCTTTAGAGATATAAAGACTATTAAGTCCATAAGAAAATTATTTATATATATATTTTTTCCTTTTAAAGGGAGGTATAACTGATCTGCAGTTTTTTTTTTTTTTTTTTTGGAATGATATAGGACAAGTAATTTCTTGTTCTAATTAATGGGTAAAAATGATGTAAAATATAAATCTCTTCTCTGAAGCAGGTAGGGACTAAAACCAGACAAAACTACTATCGGTTTCACATTTAACAAAAATAAATAAGTAGTAGTATTCTAAGGAGCTTAAGAATAGAAGAAGCCTTACTGTTAGTTCAATACTTTATAGCACGTATACAATTATATACAATTAAGCAGGGCTGGGACTAAGATGAGGTGAGTGATTGGCCAAATCTAAGCACTGTACGCTACGATTTAATTTTTAGGAGCAAAATGTTGAAAACTATGTAGAATTAATAAAGTTCTAAGATGATTAAGTGGCTTTGAAGAATTTAAAATATACGTAAACTAAACAAACCAAGCCCATTGCTGTGTAGTCGATTCCGACTCACAGTGACCCTATAGGGCAGAGTAGAATTGCCTCATAGTGTTTCAGAGGTGTGGCTGGTGGATTTGAACTGCCGACTTTATGGTTAGCAGCCATAGATCTTAACCACTATGCCTCCAGGGTTTCCATTTTTGCAAAGACTTTCTAGAATACTTCCTACGATAAAGAAATCTTAACTTTATTCAGGAAACCCTGCTGCTGAAGCTCAGCAGTTCAAATCCACCAGGCACTCCTTGGAAATGTATGGGGCAGTTCCACTCTGTCCTATAGGGTTGCTATGAGTCAGAATTGACTCCACAGCAATGGGGTTATTTTGGTTTTAACTTTATTCAAATTCAAATTTGGAAATCAATATCCACACACACTTGATTCCCTGTCTGAGGAATTTTCAGTACAACTGCTCATGTTTTGATGATCTCTGGAGTCTCCTCCATAACTACAAATAAGGCACAAAGAGTATAACATGTTTTAGACAACTGAATGCACCTGCATTCAATGTCTTTGCTCTATCTACATATATCATAAAACTCACTTTATTCAGAAATGAATGACTAGTGATTTACACAATAATAGCAACAGCATTTCAGAGTTCTTTCCCTTCCTTACATATCATTGCTAAATCCAAAAGATATAAATGACCAAGTATATATAATGCCCATTAAATTTCCTTCTTAAATTTTTCTATAATCCTATCAAATTTTCTACTGATTTGTTGGCCCCATTATAAGCCAAATCCTTCACTTTAAGCAGATTAATTTATGCAGATGTATTTGCTGAAGATGCATTTTATAACAGTGTAAGTTGGGCTGAGATATGTGATAAAAAATCAATAAAACTCAAGAATATTAATTTAATTGACATTTTTATGTGACAGCCATTATTTACTGCAAGATCAGTTGCTTGTTTCATCACATATTACTGAATAAGCTGAGGATACTCTGATCTCATTAAAAGCTTATGTCTTACAACATTTCCTCCTTTATTATTCAAAATATTTAATTTAGAAATTGAACACTTTTCAGGAATAAACTATGAATTTGTAAGTAGAAGTATTTCTTATTCTTTCTTTTTTTGCTTAGATTTCAGGAAACTCTAAAAATTTGCCTTTAACACAGTTGAAATAGACTTGTCTGCACTTTTAAGAGAAGCTGCTGTTTTACAAGAAATAAACTATTTTCAACTGTGAATTTCACATAAATTTAATTTTTCACTTTGTTTTGAGTAAGCAGATGATAATTTAGTAGCAGATTTCTCTGCAGAATGCAATGATTTTAAGTGCATTTCACTTCTTCCATGCTTTCTGGATTTTCTAAAGCTTTCATTCCAGTTATAAACTCCTTATGCCTTTGTTTATTCTCCTCCATAACTGAATTTTTGTTTGAGTCAATATAATGCCATATTCTTTAGATGACCATATGTTTCAATTTTCCTGGGACAGACCCAGGTTATAGCTATTGTCCAGCCATGCACCCAGGTTGGCATTTCTCCTAGATTTTGTAACTTTTTAAGCAAGTATTATCATTAACAGGTGCATAAAATAATGCAAGATGGCTTATACCTTTAACTTTTGTGATGGTTAAGACTGTGTGTCAACTTGGCTGGGCCATGATTCTCAGTGTTTTTATGTGGTCACTCCCATGATTGAATCTGCTGTGAGTAGCCAATCAGTTGAAACAGAGTTTTCTTGGGGGTGTGGTCTGCATCCAAATATAAGCAGACGTTCTGGATTCTTTGCTCATTCTGGAGTCTGTGTTACCTCCTGTTTGTCTGACCTCTTGGGACTTGAGCTATGAGCTTATGTGCAGATCTTGGGATTCCTCAATCTTGACAGCTTGAGAGCGGGAGCCCAGCTCTCCAACCTGCCAATCTTTGGTTCAGCAGCATCTGTGGCTACGTGAATTGAGAAAAGCCTCTATCCTGCTGCACGGACTTGGGATGTTTCAGCCTCTACATTGCATGAGCTGTTTCCTTGATATAAATCTCTCTCTCTCTATATATATATTTATATGCTTTACTGGTTTTGGTTCTCTAGAGAACCCAACCTAAAACAACTGTCTTTACCAGCTCTTGCCACCGTCTCAACTAATACTACGTGAGAAGCATGTGCAGTAAAACTGTGGTTAAATCCGAAAGCTCATCAGCAATAGTCAGTCTCTTTTCATTATTTTCTACATGCAACGTAGTAAACATCTCTCTTTCAAGGACAACATACTAAGCACTCACAGATAAAATGGGGTTTAAGCAAGCCCAACAGCTAGGGACAACAAGATCTTTCTAATCTTGAGTAGTAGTGGGGAAAGTATTTGACATAGCTGTCCACTTGAGGTTCTATCCAATTGTTCTGTGGCCCACAACACAACCTGGGAGATGCATGAAGCCATCAGGTCATCAGGAGGCGGAGTCAGAGAGAAGATATAGGTCGGCTGTGCATGCAACTAACAAGTACCTACAGTGCATGTAGGAAATATAGGCTGAGGTCGCTTTGAGTCAGAATTGAGTCAATGGCAATGTCTTTTTTTTTTTTTTTAAGCCTGTTATTGAATGTAAAGAAATATGTTTCCAGTAAGGTAACCACTAGGTATTGTTGTTTAAATTTAGATCATTAAAATTAAAAATCAGTTCCGTGGTTACACTAGTCACATTTCAAGAGCTCAACAGACACGTGTGGCTCTTGGCTATAGTGTTGGACAGTGTGGATATAGAGCATTTCCAACATTGCCAAAATTGTATGGAGCAGAGTTGCTAGAAAGAAGAGTATAAACCCATACATAAATTACAGTAGTTTTGTAATATCTTGTATGTTTAAATCTACAAGTATTTATTTATTTTTGATAAGTGTTTGTATTTTGTAATAAACTCTTTGGCAGTAACAGGCTCCATGAAACCAAAGTGCACTGTAATGAAAAATTAAGAATTAAATTTCTCTTTCTAAGGGAAGTTAATGAGGAGCGTGTAACTTCAAAAAAAAATTAATAACATTTTTCATTTACCATGATGATGTCACTGATCCCTGTAAACCACAACAAACAAACTTGGTGGAAAGTATTAACAATTAGTAGTTACTTCTAAAAGAACGTGTTCAAAGACACTGTTTAATATATGCATCTGCAAATGTTGCATTTCATATAACTCTATTAAGCGTGGCTTTTCATTTAGGTCACACAATTGTTCACTCAAATTAATTTTGCTCTTTCTTAATTTTAAGTTATCCTGTATATGCAAATGGCTGAAGTGCTCAGCTGCTAACAAAAGATTGGAGTTTCTAGTTCACCCAGAAGTGCCTGGAAAGACAGGCCTGGTAACCTACCTCTGAAAAATCAGCCACTGAGAGCCCTATGCAGTTCTACTCTGACATATATGGGGTTCCCATGAGTCAGTTGGAATCTTTTTGTTTGTTTGTTTTTATAACATGTACTAAAAATGAAGAGCAGTAGCTGTTAGTAACTCCAAAGAACTTTGCAAACAGTTAAACAATCAAAACCAAAAAAAAAAAAAAAACCCAAATTCATTGCCATCTAGCTGATTCCAACTCATAGTAACCTGGTAGGGCAGAGCAGAACTGCTCCATAGGATTTCCAAGGCTGTAAATCTTAATAGAAGCAGACTGCCACATCTTTCTCTTGCAGAGCAGCTGGTAGTTTTGAACCATTGACCTTTTAGTCAGCAGCCGAGAGCTTGACCCATTGTGCCACCAGCACTCAATAGCTAACAATGGTAGGGCCCAAATTAGTCCATTTTGCTGCATGTATCAGGAATTCATTCATTTTTAAGGCTAAGTAATAATGTATACATGGACCCCTGGTGGAACAATGGTGAAGCACTCGGCTGGTAACTGAAAGGTTAGTGTTTCAAACCGACGAGCCCCTCTGGGGGAGAAAGCTGTGGCAGTCTGCTTCCATAAAGATTACAGCCTTGGAAACCCTATGGGACAGTTCTACTCTGTTCTGTGTGGTCGCTATGAGTCAGAATTGACTCCATAGCAATGGGTTTGGTTTTAGGTTCAGTAATGTATATACCACAATTTGTTTATCCATTTGCCCATTACTGAATATTTGTGTTATTTCCTAATTTTGGTTTTTATGAATAAGAATATTCTTGTACAAGTCTTTTACTGGACATGTTTGTATATCTCTTGGATAAATACCTAAGAGTGGAGTTGCTATGTCATAGGGCAAATGTGTCGTCCTAGTTTATACTCTCACCATCCATGTATGGAAGTTCTAGTTGCCCTGTATGCTTAACAACATTAATGTCATCAGTCAGTCTAGTGAATGTGGAGAGGTCACCTTTCATTTCCTTAATAACTAATGATGTGCTTTTCCTGTGCTATTTGTATATCTTTTTTGTGTATATCTGCTTTGTGTGCATTTAACTCTTCTGCCCCCCCCCCTTTTTTTTACATTTGGGTTGTTTGAATTTTTGTTGTTGATTTAGAGAAGTTCTTTATACTTTCTGCAAATAAAGCCTCATATATTTATTTTCTTACTGGTCTATTTTGAACAGAACTTTTATTTTTATGAAATTTAATTTATCAATTTTTCTCTTCCATGGTTTGTTCTTTTTTTTTGTCTTGTCCAAGAAATTTTTGGACAAAATTTTTGCCTACACTGAGATTGTGAATATATTACCTTATGTTTTCTTTTAGAAGCTTTATGATTCTAGATTTTACATTTAAGTTTATGGTCTATTTTAAATCATTTTTGATGTGTAAGGAATGACGGGTTTTCCATATAGGCAGCCAATTAATCCAGGAGCATTTGTGAAAAAGACCTTTTTTTTTTCCACCATCAAAATTAAGTTCGCATTTCTTTAAAACTTTTGTTGATTCTACATGTGTCCATTTATTTTGAGAACCTTTATTGTTTCATTTATCTGTCTTTATTCGAAAACCACAGTATATTGTTTCTTCTGGTTTCCTATTAAACCTTGCAATCAGGTAGTATAAGTCTTCTTTGTTATTTTTCAAAACATTTTAGCTATTCTTCCTAGTCTGCCTTAGTCTGGAAACTCTGCTGAAACCTGCCCACCATGGAAGACCCTGCCAGTATGTGACAAACCAGTGGCATAGCTTCCAGCATTATAGCAATATGCAAGCCACCACAGTATGAAAAAATGACAAATGGGTGGTGGGAAAAAAAAAAAAAAAACAATTTCCCATAACAAGGAATACAGAGGTAGGCCATTTCTGAAGTTAGTTAATTCAGTGCCTGCTGACTTAAACAAGGACCAGGAGTTTCCTCTTTTTCTCCTCTACCATTTGGATTTCACAGGCTAATGCTCTTCATCATCACAAGGTGGCTATAGAAGTTTTTAACACACACCCAGACATGACAACAAAATTACACTTGATTCTGATTTGCCAGAACTGTGTCATACGGTCATGCTTAATCCACTCATTGGTAAAGAATGTGGGACAGCAGTAATTTATCTAACCAGTAGTGATTTACTCCCTAGGGCTAGAGATTGGGAAGTCTCCTCAAATGTTCATAGCCTCAAGACAGGAGAAGGATATCTGAACAAAATTAGGATTCTATCAACATAGAACAATAAATGTTAAATAGGGGAACATCGTGTCTGCTATACAATGTGCATTATTGTACATTGTCTTCTGCCTTTTCTCCTTGTGAGATGTAAGCTTCTTGAGGGCAGTAACTTATAACTACAGCACAATAAAAACTACAGCACGATAGTCCATAAAAAAAAAAAAAAAATAGTTAATGCTTAATGAGCACAAACTCCTGCATTAAACTCCACGTTCTGCCACTGATTAGCTGTATTTCCTTAGGCAAATTACCTAATTTATCTGTGTTCCAGTTTTCATATCTATAAAATGGGAATAATTAAACCCTTATAATTTTGTTTTGAGGATTAAATGAGATAATCCACATGCAGCTCTCTTAGAATACTGTCTCACAAAGAGTGAGTCCATTGTAAATGTTAGTGGTTATGGCTGCTAATATTTTTATTGTTAGCTGATTTGCCTAATTCTTCTCCCAGCTTATAGGTGTAGCAACATCTGAGACCATCCTGGGGATACTTATCTCAGAAGTCTTAAAAAGGTACATAGGTACAGCTTTTTAAAGAATTGCCAAAGGTATAGCTTAACAGTGCAGTAGTAACAGCCTTAGATCTTTTTTCATTATGTCTAACTTTCTTAATGGTGACTAAATAACTCTTCAAAAGCTCTCTTTCAGTACCTCACACTGAAAAAGATGAGAGTTATTATTTGATTATTACAATTTATGGTTCCTTATTCTTTCATTTCTGAAATGAAATCATTTCTTCGATGCATTAATTGCAACAGAGCTAGGCATTTTGCTAGAGGTCTAGCATTAGACCTGGCTGGATAATACATATTTTCTCCTGGAAGTCACATAGACTCATGGAGGTACCATTTAATTGGGGATTAAATAATAGTCATTCTAACAGAGTAAACACTAATGTCAAATGTAAAAACATTGGAAAGGAATGACGAACATTTGAAAAGGCGCCAAAACCAAAAATTCTGCCTTGAGTAAAAAAGAACCAGTGAATTTGTAAACACAGAAGTTGTCAACATTACTCCATACTGCTTTGTAAATTGTAAAACGCCTGTGATGAAGTTGTGCCAAAAGCAAGCATTTCAAAGTAACAGTTTACATTGTGTCTCTCCATGCATTGACTGTATTTACTGTATCTTGCAAGTGAGTATCCCAGAAATACCAGTGGGTTAGCTTCTCCCAGCTGTACATCTCCCTACGTGAACATGGCTTATATTTCTTGTCAAGGTACTTCAAGAAGCACAGTATAGAAAAATGACTAAGAGGATTCAGTAACAACACATCTGCTAATTGTGTTGAAAATGAGGAATTTCCAACAGGGTTCACATTTTTTCTAGAGAAAAAGAAGTAATTTGGAGTCTCTCATTCTCTTTCTCACTCATTCTGTGTGTGTGCGTCTCTCTTTTTTTTTTAAGACAGAACTTCACACATTTACTTGTTTTATGGAAGCGATATAGTTCCTTCTATCAGATTTATTTAATGTAGGTAATTGCAAATGAGATGAAAAGCTCATGTTGCACATTTCCGTATGGGCTTTAATCTCTTAATGTTTAATCATTAATGTTCATGGTGGAAAGAAGACTGGAATGGGGTGTCTAAGGTCTGACTCTCAGTGCCATTCTGCAGAAAAAACAAAAAACCAAACCCATTGCCGTCGAGTCGAGTCCGACTCATAGCAAACCTATATGACAGAATAGAACTGCTTCATACGGTTTCCAAGGAGCACCTGGTGGATTTGAACTCCTGACCTTTTGGTTAGCAGCCAAACTCTTAACCACTACACCACCAGGGTTTCCATTCTGCAGAATGAACTTGGAAAAGTCACTAAGACTTCTCTAAGCCTTTGTTAATTCATTTTTGTGATGAGAATAATAATGCCTCTCCTGGTATGTTTATAGAGTTATCAGGAGTTTCAGCTAAAAAGCACAGGTATGTGAAAAGTAAGAAATATAGACGCAGAAAATATTTTATTCCCAGCATCTGGAAGCATGTTTTGCACTTAGACCAAGGAGTGGGACATAGTGACCCCTCGATACTTGTCAAGTGAATGATTACCCTCGACTACATGATTCACTACTAATATTTGAGAAAAGAAGAGTGAAATTACCCCTGTGTTGCACTCTTTGATGATATATGCTTTGGCAAAGTCAGTGAAACAGTGGGACAATTATTCAAGTAATGCAGGCCTAAAAATGAATAATCCTTCTAAAAAAGGGACTTTCTCTCTTTGAATCAATTTTCTGAATGAATTTAGTTTGAAATCACTTGACCATCTACTTTTTCAGCAACTACCAGATCAATATAACTGAAACCCAGACAATGAGAAATTGTGTCAGACAAGTTCAGGCCAGAATTAAATCTCCTCCAATGGGCTGTCGAGTCAGTTAACAAGCAGGAGTGTGTAGGAAGGAGCAAGACTAGGATCGGTCATTTCAGTGTCAGACAGACAGAGATGAAAATGGGGCTATAAAACCCCATCAGGCCACAGATAGTGGGGAAAGAGGAATTTGGTTGAGAACCTTGAGCAAAAATTCCAAAAGGCAGTAAAAGGCAGATAGAGTATCTGCCGAGCAGGATTGGCATCCAGGGGTGGTTTAGTGATAGGCTCTGCTAGATGAAAGCACCCAAGCAGACAGTCTTATCCAGTTGGATAAAACTGGTAAGTGGTAACCAGACATTCTAACCAGGAAATAGAGCTCTTTCAAGAACTAGGATGACACAGGAGCGAGTGATTGAAGAAGTGGGAGTATGCAGCAAGTAAGCCATTCAATACAATACAAACCTTTAATTGAAATGTATATGAGAATATGTAATACAGTGAGACCTGTGAAAGTCAGAACTCAATGTGGCTGTCTTGTTTTTCTAGGTCTCACAAGTTTTCCGCCTTTGACAGGGTGCAGTCTTACTACTTTTCTATCATTCTTTTTAGAGGGAAATACTTGAATTTTCCTTCTCTGACAGGTTTCTGCCTTACACAGGTTCTGACTCTCGCAGGTTTTACCGTACAAAGAAAAGAGCCCTGATGGCTCAGTGGTTAAAGTGCCCAGCCGCTAAACAAGAGGTCATTGATTCGAATTCACCAGCCGTTCCTTGAGAGAAAGATGTGGCAATCTGCTTCTGTAAAGATTACATCCCTGGAAACCCTATGGAGCAGTTTTACTCTGAAGTGTCACTGTGGGTTAGAATAGACTCGACAGTACACAACAATAACAGTACAAAGAAGGGTGTGTTTCTTAATTTTCTTAATCTCTGAACAATGAGAAGACAAAAATTACATCACTTTCATAGATGCTATTTATAGACACTATACAAAAGAATTCCAAGTATTAATTTTTTATTCAATAAATGTTTGTTGTTCTTATTAGTTGTTATAGAGTCAATTCTGACTTGTGACGACCCCATGTGTACAGTGTAGAATTGCACTCCGTAAGTTTTTAAAGGGTGTGACCTTTCGAAAGCAGATTGCCATTCTTTTCTTCTGAGGTGCCTCTGGGTGGGTTTGAACATCCAATCTTTATCTCTCCAGTGTACAAAAATACTATGAGGGATACTACGCAAGACACAAAAATGATCCCTTCAGTCAGGGAGATGAAGATCCATTAGGAGAAATAAAGCATGCACCAAATGTTTGCAATGAAAGTTGGTGTATTATAAGAGCCATGTGAGTGATACAATAAAGCTTATAACTTATTGGTCAGGTTGGAGTTTCCCAGCCTTGTCTGACCATAAAATTCTCCTAGATTTTTGTTAAATTCTCAGGCACCATGCCAAATCACCGAATCAGAATCCCTGGAAGAGGAATCAGAAATCTGCATGTTAGTCAGCTGCCAGAACCATAATAATTCTTCTGACTAGTCAAGTTTGGGAAACACCAGTGTAGTGGAAACATGAAACAACCTGGACTGTAGTCTTGATTCTGTCCCTGGCTGACCTGGTGACCCAGGGCACAGCCCTATCCCTAAGATTACAGGACCAAGGGCAAAAGTACAAATGGAGGTACATACATATGTCTAAATATTAAGAACCATAAATCAAATTAACAAATCGTTAAATAAAATAATTTATCCCACTCCACCCTGATAAATATACCACTATGACAACCTAGAAGTCTAGGTTCAAATTTAGAATTTTCACACTCCTCAGAGTCTAAGAGGCATGGAGAAAATTGGCCTGTGGACCCCAGCCCATAGCCCCTTCTCTTCTACCCCTAGTTCCTGTCCAAAATGTAGGTGGCCTTAAGTCACATTTATAAACCCCCGGTTCATGTCCAAGTTCAGTCCATGCCCATGAAAACAGCTGTCCCTTGGCCACACCTGGCATAGGAGCCCATATACTAGCTGTTCTCTTTACCCCACAGAGGATAAAGACTGAGGAGGTCTGAGCAGGTCTTGAGAGTGAGCTCAGAGCAATATATGCAAAAAATTCCAGAGTCCCTAGAACAGAAGGGGAGATGACACAGGCTCCTTTTGGCCTGGTGGGCTCCCCACCACTGCAGAAGAGTACAGCCAGATGAGAGCCAGACTGGCGCCTTGGAGTGGGGCTGTAACAAGGGCAACCTGTTCTCCAGGTCTAAGACGGTATCATTATGGTCAGGAGGTTAATCAGTTTGACCCTTGGGTTCTTTACCTTAAAGTGGGGGCTAATAAAGCCTCTTCATAGGATGGTTTGTGAGCCTAACATGTATTTTTGAAAACACAATCTAAAGCAGTATTCATATATTAGTTGCTGTTGCTATCACGGTCTACGAACAGAGGAAAGAGGGAATATTTTTTGTTAGAGAGATGAGTAAAATTCTTCTACAGAAGTTGGCAAGTAATCTAGATTTGAAAAATGGGAAAGATACTAAGAACCCAAAATGTGAACTGAGCATGGAATAGTTAAAATTTCAGGTCAAATGTGTGGCAGGCACAAGGGCATGGAGATGGGAAATTACTGTGCATTCCATAAACAGGGAGTGGTCCAGACTGCCTGTAGTGGAGAGTTTTTGCTCAGGGTAGTGAGATTTATGATGGGAATGGTAGACTGGACCCAGACTGGAGTGAAGGAGTGATGGCCTGTTGGTAGGGAGAGTACTGAACATCAATCTTAGAAATATTATCAAGACACGGCTGAATTAGAACAGCCTTTATATTTTCAGTTTCTGATTTAATACACACACACATACATAAAGTTACTTATTTTAAATACCACTATAAACATCCTTGGAAGTAGTGGTGTTTCAGTGGTAGAATTCTTGCCTTCCATGTCGGAGACCCGGGTTGGATTCCCAGCCGATGCACCTCATGCATAGCCACCTGTCTGTCTGCGGAGGTTTTCGTGCTGCTACGATGCAGACCAGCTTTCAGTAGATCTTCTGAAATAAGCTGGACTAATAAGAAAAGCCTGGTGATCTCCTTCTGAAAATCAGCCAAGGAAAACCCTATGGATCCCAGCAGTCAGATCCCCAGCCAGTCATGGGGATGGTACAGGACTGTGTAATTCTGTTATACAAGGAGTCTCTGTGAGTCAAGGCCAACCTGTTGGCAGCTAACAACAATAAACTTCCTTGACAGTTTGCAAAGAGGGATTTCCCAACAACGGGAACAATGACGAATGTGTTGCCATATATATATTCTTTATCTTTTTCTTTTCCTGCTTTGTGAAGATTTGGACCCTAGATTCAACTCTGTATACTAAATGTGTAAATTATTTCACAACTCTGAGCCTCAATTTCCTCTTCCATAAAATGGCGATATTCATGCCTACATTATATATGCCACGGAGGTTATTATTATTGATGCTTATTTTTTATTTGGGCACTTTTCTCCTTCTGTCACCTTCCTACCTCCTTATTGAAAATGGCATTTATATTTTGTTTTGTTTTGTATTTTTTCTGTTGTTTTTGTTTTCAAATTCTTGGAAAAAAATGCAGAGATGAAAGCATAATATTTTTGTAAAGATATGTGAATGAACACTGGGCAAGAGGTTGTGGACTAGGAGAAAATTTGTGAAGGCAAAGAAATTCCACCAGAGATATGATTGGTCAAACCGTGGGCCTGGAATTGGGTATTATGGGCCATATTTGCACGGAAGTTTTACTTGTAATGTGATTATAAATTGTAACTCTTAACTCTAATTGCTATAAAGTCAAAATACTTAGGTTAGTGCTTTGAATATCTGGCACAATTTGCAGTGTGGAGGGAATCGCTATCTCATACTAGCTCTTTGAACCCTCTTCCCTGCTATTCTGCAGTTATCAGTTTCTACTTTAGCCTGTTCTGTCTGATAAACTAGGTAACTCTGTCTGCCATGTGTCTCCTACTTGTCCAGCACCCTTGAGAGGCAAATGTGTGTCTTCTCCTGGCAAGTATTTGGCACTTTACATTATTAATAGTACTTACCTAATACTTTGGGAATGGATTAACTCTTGAATAATTCTCTCTACAAAAGGAAAGTAAAAAGGATATTAGGTGTTAACTATTTTCTAGACACTTTGTTATATGATACAACGGAAAGTATGATGGCTAAATCAGAGAGGCAGCGCAGAGAAGAAGGGAGCCAAATCTAAACTGGGGACGTGTACTGGGAGAGGTACCCCCTTGGCTGGTGCTAACTGGTGAAGAAGAACTTGCTTAAGTAGAGAGCTGAAGGAAAGGTGAGACAAGATGTTATAGACAGGGATGGTTAATGTTATGTGTCATTTTAGCTAGGCCATGATTCTCAGTGGTTTGGCAGATACTGTGTAACTATCCCCCATTTTGCGATCTGATGTGAGCAGCCGATCAGTTGGATGGGGAGTTTCTTTGGGGATGTGGCCTGCATCTAACATATATGGATGTTCTGGCAAAGTTCACTCTCTCTCGATCCTGTATCCGGCTAATTATCCTCTGACTTTTGGTTCTTGGGATATAAGCCAGCAGTCTCCCACCTGACCTGCAGATTTTGGATTTGCCAGCTCCCACAACCCTGTGAGCCAACAGCCTGCCATCTGACCTGTAGATTTTGGGTTTGACAGCCCCTTCAACCATGTGAGTCAGAAGAAGCCTCCAACCTGTTGCCTGACTCACAGATTTGGGACTTGCCAGCCTCCACAATTGAGCGAGCCATGTTTTCCGAATAAATCTCTCTCTCTCTGTTTCTGGCTATGTTCCTTTAGAGAGCCCAGCCTAAGACATCTGGTACTGGGAGTGGGGTTTATTAGGTACGTAACAGATTCAACTTGGGATCAAGATCAGGAAGCATGTAGGCAAAGTCTGGAAGGCTCCCCCGAAGTGGAGAGTGCATCTATTCCTTCTTTAGTGTAGGACAGCTCTGTCAGCTCCTCTTGGCTGTGCAAACAAGCAGGCCCGTCTCTTTTGTTTGCAAGCCCTCTGAGGACACGCTCCTCTCAGCCCACTTGGGACAGGCTCCTCTCAGCTCCTTCAGGACAGGCTCCTCTCCACCGTGGCCTCTGCCTTGCTCAGGCAAATATGCAAAGTTCTTCAGCTTCACCAATAGTGCCCTGAGGCAGCACGCTCCACCAGGAAGCCTCCTGCCTGAAGATGCTCAGCTGTTTTGCTCCGTGGTCAGTGAGCCTAGGTTTACCAGTGCCCAGAGGCGTTCCACCACACCAGCAAGCGTCCTACCCAAAAGCACTCAGCTCTCTCAGTCCAAGGCTGCCTCTCTCCATAAGTCAGTAAACCCACTGTGCTGCCTCATGCCAGTCTCCTGGTTCTGCTGCTGCTGTTCCTCTGCCACTAGACTCTGCTATTCTTGGTGCCACTTCTTGCTGATGCCATGCTGTCTCTTGCTGCCTTCAGTGTTACAGCTCTCTATGTCTCCTAGGTCTAGGAGGGTCTCGGTGCAGCAACCCTGTGTCCAAAGGACACACTCCACTGCTGGTTCTTCTTCTTGATGGTAGTGAGGGAAGGAGAAAGAAGTCTTGCACACCTTTTCCACCATGCAGGCTTTCTCTGAGATAATACACAGGACTAGATTGGATTTAGTTTTTTTTTTTTTTGGTGGCACAATGGTTATGCACTTGACTGCTAACCAAAAGATTGGCGGTTTGAACCCACCAGCCCCTCTCAGGAGAAAGATGTATCAGTGTGCTGCCATAAAGATTACAGCCTTGGAAACCCTATGAGGCAGTTCTACTCTGTCATATCTGGTCACTTTGAGTCTAAATTGACTCTATGGCAATGGGTAGACTGGAGTCATGTGATTATATAGACTGGGGTGGAGTCTTAAAAGGAACTAGAGTACTTCCATTTCTTAATGACTGAAACAGAACAAAACAAAAACAAAAACAAAAACAACCTATGGGATCTGACCAAGATGCCATCTAGTGGTAAGGAAAGACCTATTCAAGTAAAGTGAGTTTAACAGGAATTGATGGGAATAAATAAGGTTTTCTGTCTGCAACATTATGAGTCCAGCTTGTTCAATAAACTAGTTACACTTATATTATAGCAGAGGAGACATGAATATGGTTAAAAAAAAATACAGCACAAAAGCAAAAATAAATAATGCTTCAGGAAGCGGCCAAAGTGAAGAAATTCCTAGACTGAGAGTTGGGAGATTGGGTTGCAGTTATGATTCCTTCACTGACCACTGAAGCAGCAGTGTGGAATGTACACAAAGCAAACAGACCACATAGAAAAATGGGTCAAAATAGTGAAGATATTTGTGTCTCATACAAATGCTCACCAAATGGTGACCTCAGCAGAGGAGGATTTTAACAGTTGTTAGATAGGATAATGTGTTCTGTGGATACAGTCTTCCTCTTTTCCCAGCCACTGCTGTCATTGACCAATGGGTTCATGAACAAAGTGGCCGTGGTGAGAGGGATGGAGGTTATGCATGTGCTCCTAGGGTTGATCAGCCAGCAACCTGGTGGCAGGTTGATTACATTAGACTACTTCCATCATGGAAAGGGCAGTGTCTTGTTCTTATTGGGACAGCCATTTTCTCTGTGTATGGATTTGACTCCTGTGCACACAATGCTTCTGCCAAAACTACTACCTGTGGACTCACAGAATGCCTTGTCCACCATCACGGTATCCCACAGAGCATTGCCTCAGATCAAGGGATTTAATTCACAGCAAATGAAATGTAGCAGTGAGCCCATGTTCATGGAATTCACTGGTCTTACCATGTTCCCAATCATCCTAAAGCAGGTGGCTTGATAGAACAATGGAATGGCCTTCTAAAGACACAATTATGGCACCAGTTAGATGGCCATACCTTGCAGGATAGGAGCAACGTTTCTCAGGGGGTTGTATATGCTCTAAACCAGTATCCACCATGTGGTGCTCTTTCTCCCATTGCCAGGATTCATGGGTCCAGTAATTAAGGGGTGGAAGTGGGAGTGGCACCACTCACTATTACCTCTAATGACCCACCCACAAGATTTTTGCTTCCTGTACCCACGACCCTGTGTTCTGCAGGTCTGGAAACCTTAGTTCCAAAGGGAAGACTGTTCCCATCAGGAGACACAACACTGATTCCATTTAACTGGAAGTTAAGAATGCCACTCAGCCACTTTGGGCTTTTCATGCCTCTGGATCAACAGGGAAAGAAGGGAGTTACCATACTGGCTGGTGTAATTGATCCTGATTATCAAGGGGAAATCAGATTGATATTATATAATGGAGGTAAAGAAGAGTATGTCTGGAGTACAGGAGATTCCTTAGGGCATGTCTTAGTACTACCATGACCTGTAATTAAAGTTAATATAAAACTATAGCAACCCAATTCTGACGTGACTACTAATGGTCTAGACCCCTGAGGAATAAAGTTTTGTGTCACCTCACCAGGAAAAGAACTAAGACCAGCTGAGGTGTTTGCTGAGGGCAAAGGGATTACAGAATGGGGGGGGGGGGGGCGGTGAGGGTGAAAGAAGGTAGTTCTAAATACCAGCTATGGGCATGTGACCAGTTGCAGAATCAAGGACAGTAACTGTTATGAGTATTTTTTCTTGATTTTTTATGCATGTCTCTACACAGACATGTATATATAGTAAATATTTTTGTTTTCTTTCCTCCCTTACTTCATTACTCATTATACAATATAAGATGTGAACAGGGCTAGTGCATTTTCAGTTGTACACATGTTAGTTGTATCATGTTAGGTATAAGTATGACTTTATAATTATCTTTATTTAGAGATTACATATGGTCTAAGGAGATGTGTACAGGGGTCAAGATGTCAAAGGGTAGAATATTATGGTTAATGTCATATATCAACTTGGCTAAGTCATGACTCTTAGTGGTTTGGCAGACATTATGTAATCATCCTTCATTTTGTGATCTGATGTGAGCAGCCAATCAGTGTGAGGGAGAGTTACCTTGGGGTGTGGCTTGCATTCAATATATATGGATGTTCTGGCAAAGCTCAATCTGTCTCTCTTGATTCTGAATCCAGCTCTCTTGCTATATATTTATATAAACACTTCACTTGTTTTGCTCCTCTAGAAAACCCAACCTAAGACATAGACCAAGGAGATAGCACGAGCAAAGCTAAAAACGAGAAAGAGCTTGATGACCTATATTTTTGAACCCACAGTTCAGTGTTGCAAGAATAAAAAATATGACTGTAGGGCAGCAGGAAATTAGGCTGGAGAGGAAGACAGTTCCCCCAGCTAAGAGGATGCTATATAGCATGTAAAGGAGCTTAGAGTTTAACATATAGTCAAGGAGTCTTCGAGGGGTCTAAGTAGAAAGGCAGCATAATCAGACAGACAGATAAAGCATAATCACATAGATAGAGCTGGCTATCGTGTGGAATTTGGATTTGAGGGTGACAAGACTGGAGATAGAGAGAATTTCAGTTGTAGGCTATTACTGTAGTGTAGTTTGGAGATGACAGGGGTTAAACCAGGATAGAGAAGAGTTCCAGTAAAAGTTCACTGGACTTGGAGTTTCACTGAGTTTGAGTCAATAATGACTCAGTTTTCAAGTTGAGTGATTATAGGCAAATGATCGTGTCAAAGAATAAAGAAGTGAGAGCAGGTTTATAAAGCAAATTATGAGTTTTTCTGAACAAATTGAACTTAAAATTAGGTAATACTGATATGAACGTACAGTTGACTCTATTATGTTCCAGCTTGGGAGAGGTCTCGGTTGTAGTTATAAGCGCAAATCTCAGGACTGAAGAAGACAGCAAACAACTGAAGAAGGCAGCGAGCAACAACAAGCCGTTGACATTGGGAGGTTTCAATAATACAGTGAGATATGTAAGGGTTTTTTTTTAGAATGATGGTATATAATTTGATATATTTTTATCAGACTTATTTAAGGAAGTTTTATTTTGAAATGAGGAAAACAACTCAAGCATTTAGAGAAAGTGGGAATAAAATTGCTTCTTTGCAAAGTCAATTTTAAATGAACATAACAAGTTATTTTCCAGCTTTACCACATTGCTATTTGAAACATATTGAAATGGAAACTGTTACCTGCTCTTACCAGATGTTCTGCACATATTCAGGATCACTTGATATGTATTAAGTCACTGTGGAAAAGCAACACTGGACCTCAAAGGTATTTCTCTTGCCAATTTTTTTAATTGAAAACAAATTTTGCCTATCATGATTATTACAGTTATTTTCAATTAACTTTCTTAAGGTTTAACAGTCCTTTCTAAAATGCATCTTCAAGACCTCATTTTTGGCAATGAATTCTTAGATATGACACCAAAAGCATGAACAACCAAAGGAAAACTAGATAAATTGGACATCATCAAAATTAAATACTATTGTGTATCAAAGTGTATTATCAAGAAAACAAAAAGGCAAACTACAGAATTGAAGGAAACATTTGCAAATCATTTATCTGCTAAGGGTCTAGTATCCAGAATATAGGATAACTCTTAAAACTCAACAACAAAAAGAAAACCAACTCAAATAACAATAGGGCAAAGGACTTGAAGAGACATTTCTCCAACCATTTTGTTTTAAAGCTTATTTTGGGGTATTACTAGATGCTGCTAACCAAATTAAAAAACAAAACAAAACATTGCCATCGAGTTGATTCTGATTCATGATGACTTTATAGGACAGAGTAGAAATGCCCCATAGGGTTTCCAAGGAGCAGCTAATGGATTCGAACTGCCGACTTTTTGGTTAGCAGCCAAGCTCTTAATCACTGAGGCACCAGGGCTCCTAAAAAAAGAAAAAATGCTGCTAAAAAAAAAAAAACTCGTTGCAGTCGAGTCGATTCTGACTCATAGCGACCCTATAGGACAGAGTAGAACTGCCCCACAGAGTTTCCAAGAAGCGCCTGGTGAATGTGAACTGCTGACCTTTTGGTTAGCAGCCATAGCACTTAACCACTACGCCACCAGGGTTTTTTAGATGCTGCTACTAAACTATAAATTGGAATCTCTAGTTTTCCTAGGAGCCCTGGTGGTGCAATGGTTAAGCACTCCGCTGCTAACTGAAAGAACCCACCAGGGGTTTTGCAGGGGAAAAGACCTGACAATCTGTGTCCGTAAAGATTACAACTTAGGAAACCCTATGGGGCTGTTCTACTCTGTCCTATAGAATCGCTATGACTCCACCACAGCACACAATAACAATATTGTTTTCCTGATCTGCTCATTCATCAGTAGAAAAGACTTGTAGAAATGCTGCATTAATTGACAGATGACACGGTAACACCAGTTGTTTTGTTAAATAGAAGAATTTCATTCCTAAGTTTGCTGAAGTGTTTTACTAACTTCATTTTATTATATCTTTGTGTCCTCTTTTTTATCTGTATATCCTCTCAGCAGCACTAGACATAGTAGATGGCTTTCTTTTTTTCCAAACCTGGTTAATATTGAAGTCCCCCAAGTTTTAGTCTTTGGGCCTTTTCTGTCCTCTACCTTTTATCATTCTCTAAAAGATCTCATTCAGTTCCATGATTTTGTACACCACCCACAGCCTCTGACCATCCAAAAGTGCATCTCCATCTCATATCTCTCCTCTGAACTGCATGCATGTATACTTAGTTGCCTAGTTGTCATCTAACTGACATTTAAAATTAAACATACCCAGAATGGAGCTCCCCATACTGGCTTCACCTTTAATTTTCTCTACCTTCCTTGATGGCAACAACTTCTTCCTTCCATTTCCTCAGCCCCAAAATCTTGGAATCATCCTTGATTTCTCCTTTTCCCTCATATTTCACATCCAATACATCAACGTATCCTACTAGCTCTACCTTCAAAAAATATCCGGAATTTGGCCATGTCTTACCACCTTAGCCGTTTCCATGCTGGTCTGGGTCACCATCATTCCTTACCTAGATTACTTCGGTAACCTCCTACCAAGACTCCCTGTTTCTAACCTTGCATTCACCCTCTAGAGGTTCTTCTCAAGACAGCAGCCGGGGTGATATGTTTTAAATCAGACTCAAACTCTCTGCTCAAACTTGCCCATGACTTGCCATCACCTTCACTTAGAGCACAAGTTGAAGTCCTTATGATCTAAGGGAGGTACTTTATCTGCCTCCTCCATTATGTCTCTAGGTTTTTCTCCTGCTTCTCTCCCCCTTGTTCACTCCTTTTAATCCCAACTGCCTCCTGATGTTCCTCAAACACTTTACACCCTACTTTTCCAAGGTGTGCACAGAGGTGCCCTGGGGCTCCAGAGCAAGCTCACAAAGGTGCCCTGGGTATTTTTAAATACTAAAGGAAAAATGGTGATAACCGACACTATCAGACACTTCATGAAGTACCACCTTGAAGTAGTTCACAGTTTCAATGTTAGCTTTTGCTATATTCCTTGGATGAGGTCATATCTTTGTGAAACCAGGTTTTGAGAATAAAAAGCCCATGCCACACGAAAATCAATGTGGGATAGGAATTGAGGGTGTCAGTGTCCATCTGATTCCAAATTTTGACAAGCTGTTCAGTCCCTAATAGGCACACACAATCCACTTGTAACTAATTGTGGTTATTTAAGAATGAAGTAAAAATATTAGTTTTCTTTCAATATGTGTGTATTGATTTTTAAATGGCTACTTAATGGAAGCAGCAGTCAAGAAATCAAATGATGTATTGCATTGCACAAATCTGCTGCAAAAGACCTCTTTGAAGTGCTAAAAAGATGTCACCTTGAGGACTAAGGTGCGCCTGACCCAAGCTGTAGTATTTTTCAGTCACCTCATACACATGTGAAAGCTGGACAACCGATAAGGAAGACTGAGGAAGAATTGATGCATTTGAATTACAATGTTGGCAAAGAATATTGAATATACCATGGACTGCCAGAATAATAAATCTGTCTTGGAAAAAGTACAGCCAAAATGCTCCTTAGAAGTGCTCATGGTGCGACTTCATCTCACATACTTTGGACATGTTATCAGGAAGGACCATCATGATTGGTAGAGTTTTAGCAAAAAAGAGGAACACCCTCAATGAGATGGATTAACACAGTGGCTGCAATAATGGGCTCAAACATAGCAATGACCGTGAGGATGGTGCAAGGCCAGGCAGTGTTTCATTCTGTTGTACATAGGGTTGCTATGAGTTGAATACTGACTCTACAGCACCTAAAAACTACAACATAATTATAGTTGTTGGGGCCAAGCTACTTAATAACGAACTGTTAGGTATTTCTTTTGGTCTAGGGACACCATGAAAAAATCACTGAGACACTGAAGGTACCATGAACTTGAAAAGTTTGGGAACATCTGCTCCAGACATTCTCCCACTTCAGGGCATTTACACCCTATTCACTGTACCTGGAAAATTCCTCTTACAGATAACCTGCATTGCTAACTTCATTACCTCCTTTAAGTCTGGGCTCAAATGTCACCTTCACAATGATACTGACTCTGACCACCCTATTTAAAATTGTGACCTACCTCCTTTTGTGTGTGTGTGTGTGTGTTTTAGGTGAAAGTTTACAGCATAAATTAGCTTCTCATTCAAAAATCTATACACAAATTGTTTTGTGACATTAGTTGCAATCCCTGCAATGTCTCAGCACTCTCCCTCTTTCCCTTTCCACCCTGGGTTCCCCATGACCATTCGTCCAGTTTTTCTCTCCCTTCCTGCCTTCTCATCTTTGCTTTTGGGCAGGTGTTGCCTATTAGGTCTCCTACATTTGATTGAACTACGAAGCACGTTCCTCAAGTGTTACTGTTTGTTTCGTAGGACTGTCTAATCTTTGGCTGAAAAGTGGACTCTGGGAGTGCCTTCAGTTCTAAGTAAGCAGGGTGTCTGGGGGCCATAATTTTGGGGGTTCCTCCAGTCTCTGTCAGACTGGGAAATCTGGCCTTTTTTTGTGAATTTGAATTTTGTTCTATACTTTTTTCTGGCTCTGCCTGGGACCCTCTATTGTGATCTGTGCGAGAGCAGTCGGTGGTAGTAGCCAGGCATCATCTAGTTTTTCTGTGCTCAGCCTGGTGGAGGCTGTGGTTCATGCGGTCCATAGTCCTTTGAACTGATATTTTCCTTGCATCTTTGGTTTTCTTTGCTCCCAAATGTGATGGAACCAACAGATGTATTGTAGATGGCTGTTCCAAAGCTTTTAAGACCCCAGACACTACTCACCAAAGTAGGATGTAGAACATTTTCTTTAAGAACTATGCCAATTGATCTAGATGTTCCCCAATACCATGGTCCCCAACCCTCAGCCCCAGTAACTCAGTCCCTCAAGGGGACTGTGTCCAGGAAGCTTTTATGACTTTGCCTTGGTCAAGTCGTATTGAATTTCCCTATATTGTGTGTTATCTTTCCTTTCACCAAAGTTGACACTTGTCTACTATCTAGTCAGTTTTTATTTCCCCTACCCATCCCTCCCCTTCCTTGTAACCATCAAAGATTGTTTTTCTGTGTATGTGTGTGTAAACCTTTTCTTGAGATTTTATAATAGTGGTCTCATACAATGTTTGTCCTTTTGTGATTGACTCATTTCACTCAGCATAATGTCCTCCAGATTCATCCATCTTGTGAGATGCTTTGCAGAATCATCATTGTTCTTTATTGTTGCATAGAATTCTGTTGTGTGTATGTACCACAATTTGCTTATCCATTCATCTGTTGATGAGCACTTAAGTTGTTTCCAGCTTTTTGCTATTGTGAATAATGCTTCAATGAACACAGTGTGTATATGTCTATTGGTGTCATTGCTGTTGTTAAGTGCTGTCGAGTTAGTTCCAACTCATAGCAATCCTGTGCACAACAGAACGAAATACTGCCTGATCATGCACCATCCTTACAGTCATTGTTATGCTTGAGCCAATTGTTGCAGCCACTGTGTCAATCCATCTCGTTGAGGGTCTTCCTTTTTTCCACTGGCCATGTAAGTCTATTTGTGTGGCAGTGCTTATTTCTCTAAGACTTATTCCTAGGAGTGGAATTGCTGGATCATATGATATTTCTATTTCTAGCTTTTTTAAGGAGGCACCATATTGTTTTCCATATTGGTTGTACCATTTCACATTCCCACCAGGAGTGCTTAAGAGTTCCAATCTCCCCACAACCTCTCCAACATTTGTCATTTTCTTCCTTTTTTAAAAATTTTTTTCAGTAATATCAGGGTAAGGTAGTATCTCATTGTAGTTTTCATTTGCATTTCTCTAATGGGTAATGATCGAGAGCTTTTCCTCTTGTGTCTGTTAGCCACCTGAATGTCTTTTTTGGTGAAGTGTCTGTTCATATCCTTTACCAATTTTTTAAATTGGATTATTTGTCTTTTTTGTTACTGAGGTATTGAAGAATTCCAAACATTTTAGAGATTAGACCTTTGTCCAGTATGTCTAAGCCAAATTTTTTTTCCCAGTCTATAGGTTCTCTTTTTACTGTTTTGGTGCAGTCTTTTGATAAGCATAAGTGTTTAATTTTCATGAGCTCCCAGTTATTTAGTTTATCTCTGGTGTTCGTACATCATTAGTTATGGTTTGCATTCTATTTATGTCATGTATTAGGGCCCCTAGCATTGTCCCTAACTTTTCTTCCATGATTTTTCTCATTTTAGCTTTTTATGTAGGTCTTTGATCCATTTTGAGTTAGTTTTTGTGTATGGTGTGAGGTATGGGTCCTGTTTCATTTTTTTACAGATGGACATCCAGTTTTGCCAGTACCATTTGCTAAAAAGAATGTCTTTCCACATTTAATGGACTTTGGTCCTTTGTCAAAGATCAGCTGACCATAGGTGGGTGGATTTACATCTGGGTTTTCAATTCTGTTCCATTGGTATGTGTGTCTGTCACTGTACCAGTACCAGGCTGTTTTGACTACTGTGGCCGTATAGTAGGTTCTGAGATTAGTTAGTGTGAGGCCTCATACTTTGTTCTTTTCCTTCAATAATGCTTTGCTTATCTGGGACCTCTTTCCTTTCAATATAAAGTTTGTGATTAGTTTCTGCATCTCAGTAAAGAATGTTGTTGGTATCTGGATTCAGAATTGTGTTATATCTCTAGATCACTTTGGGTAGGACTGACATTTTCAGAATGTTGAGCCTTCCTATTCATGAACATAGTACATTTTTCCATTTATGTACGTCTCTTTTGGTTTCTTACAATAGTGTTTTGTAGTTTTCTTTCTATAGGTCTTTTATGTTCCTGGTTAGATTTATTCCTAAGTATTTTATCATTTTAGGGGGTATTATAAATGGTATTGTCTTCCTGGTTTCCTTTTCAAAGTTCTTTTTGTCGGTGTATAGGAATCCAACTTATTTTTGTATGTTGATCTTATGTCTTGCTACTTTGCTGAATCTTTCTATTATTTCCAGCAGTTTTCTTGTGGAATCTTTGGGGTTCTGTATGTATAGGATCATATCACCTGCTAATAGGGGTTATACACCTACTCCTGATCTTACTTACCCAATTCTATTTTCCCCCCTTTATTACACATCACCTCAAACAAACTTAGATTTGTTTTATGTTTATTGTTATTCCCACTGGAATACAAGGGAGAATTTGCCTGTTTTTTTTTTTTTCTGATATGTCTCAAATTCCTAGGGCATACGTGGCCCATAGTCCGTACTCAATATATATTAGTGGAAGGAATAGATTTATTTTGAGATCTACAAAAGTAGCCATGCAAAATTAAAAAAAGAAAGAAAGAAAAGACTATTGACTTAGGAGCTTAGAATACTCAAAGTTCAAAATACGAGATGATTTTTGGTATTTAGGTGGGACAAGCGGATATTTCCTTGAATCTCAGGCTAAGGATTCTCATTTACACAATCACTCAATTAAATTCATGTACATCTTCTTTTATTAAAGAACCAAAAAAGAAAGGAAAAAGAAATCCTTGTAATCTCTTAGCTTTGTTATTCAGAACAGTAAAAGATGACGGGAAAATTGGAGGAGAGGTAATACATACAATCATAAGAATTAAGTGGGAAAAATGCAAATATTTTAATAATTTTCTTAAGTATAATTATTCATTGGATTTATTTATTTAAATAATTATTCAAATAATTTACTTATAATTTACTTATTTAAATAATTTACTTACTACTCGTCAATGATGTGCAAGCTGCTGTATTAAAAACTGTGTGAAATATTAAGATCCCAGCCCCTGTCCTTGAAAAAGTGCATAATGGTGTATATAAACTGTTGCTAATATAGATGGGAAAGTTGTCAGTGCTTTGAGGCTAATATAGACAGACTGTAATGGGGATTAAGAAGAAAGAGGAGGAAAGAATAACTTGGGACACTTCAAGGAGAGTCTAAGCAAGCCTTTAAACAAGACTTAGAATTTAGAAATGCACAGATTGTGGGGTAGGAGGGGGAATGGATCTTCTGGGCAAACAAGAAGAGAAACATTTTAAAAGTAATTAAAAGGCTAAAATAAAATAAGTCTAGTTTGATCATTAACTTTAAATATAAATATGTAAATTTGTCTTCATTTATTTGATGGACCAATTTTGAATCACTTTATAATAAATACTCTCTCTTTTTTTTTTTTTTTCATCATACTTGTGCCAGTCTCAGGGTTGCTTGCCCTCAAATCCACTTTTTGCCCTTCTTCTGCTCCATAATGCAGGTAGGCTGAACCCAGCAAGCTGCAATTCTCAGGCTCTTGTATCAGCTGGCTTCTGTCTAGGTTTGGCCATTAGGAGGTACTAGAAGAACGGAAGTAAGGAAGGGAGAAACCGGGGTATTGTCTCTTCCCTGTCTGCATTGAGCACCATGTCTGACAACAGCTGGCTCTCCTTTGTTGCTTTAATGTTTCCAGGTCCTCTACACAGCCAGCGTGGTTCTAGCTCCTACCAGGTGATCCCAGCCCTGTCTCTGGAAGTACAACCTCCTCCTTCGTCCCTCCTTACTAGCTTTGTTAGGAGTTTTCTAATCCTTGGGTAGCTGCACCATCTCATTTTGATTTTCAACTCTTCTATCACCCATGAAATCAATTTCTTGCATTAAGTTCCCTCTGTTGTAAATAATTGAGATGGTTTCCATTATCCTGTTAAGATCCTGATCTTGAATGATTCAGTAATTGTTATTTTAATTTCTTAACAGATATTCTATTTCCCAAACTTTCAGTTATAATTTCTTTCTCATTGAATTCTTCATCTCCCTCAGTTTTTGAAGTTCAATTTGTAAACACAACCCTCTTGAGGATCAACCCTTTGTAAAGTGTAAAGGCAGATTACTTGATGGATCTATTGGTATGTATAATGTTATGAATTGAATTGTGTCCACCCAAAATATGTGTTGGAATCCTAATTCTTATACATGTGGATGAAGAAGCCCTGGTGGTACAAATGGCATCACACCCACCCAGTGGCTCCACGGGAGAAAGATCTGGTGATCTGCTTCCATAAAGATCACAGTTAAGAAAACCCTATGGAGCAGTTCTATGCTGTCACATTGGGTCACCATGAGTTGAAATTGACTCTACAGCACCTAACAATAAAAACATGCATGTGGAAGTAATCGCATCTGGGAATAGCATTTTGTTATATTAATGAGGCCATATTAGTGTTAAAAAAAAAATTGCCATCTAGTTGCTTGTGACTCACAGCGACCCTATAGGACAGAATAGAATTGCCCCATAGGGTTTCCAAGGAGCAGATAGTAGGCTTGAACTGCTGACTTTTTGGTTAGCAGGTGAGCTCTTAACCACTGTGCCACCACGGCTCCCATATCAGTGTAGGGTGTGTCTTAAACCAATCACTCTGAGACATGAAAGAAGCTAATTAGGCACAGAAAGAAACAAGCATGAATGGGGGATAAAAGATGCCACATGAAGATCTTCAAGGATCTCTAAGAGGAAAGATTTTCACCCAGAGCCTTCCACTTGAGTTGGCACCTTGAATTTGGACTTCTGACCTTTTAGACTGTGAGTAAATTTTTGCTTATTAAAACCAACCACTTATGGTGTTTCCGTTACAGCAGATGCTAAGACATACGTGCATTCAAGAAACATGCTGTCTTACTTAGCCATGAACCCATATTCCATATTTGATTTCTTATCATTTGTAACATGTGGATCATTTTCAGCTTAATTCACATAGTAGGTCCATGTATCTCTTTTATTCCCACCATAAAACTGCATAAGAAGATGCAAAACCAGACTACAGGGCTTACACTACAAACCCAGGAGGGTGCTTAACCAAAAACCAAACCCATTGCTGTCAAGTCGATTCTGATTCATGGCAACCCCATGTGTTACAGAATAGAACTCAACTCCATAGGGTTTTTTTTGACTGTGATCTTTATGGAAGCAGATTGCTAGGCCTTTTATTCACAGAGCTGTTGGGTAGGTTCAAACTGCCCACCTTTTGGTCAGCACCTAGAGCAAACCGTTTGCACCACCCAGGGACCTGGAGGGTGCCTAATGGCATATGTAATCAGCCTTGAACTAGGATAATCAACTAAGGAATAATAGTTTTCACACAGAGATAAGCATTCTCCTCTTCTTTCCATACTCATCATGAAGCTCCTACGGATTTTATAAGCAGTTTTCTTGGCTTGATGGTGTCTTTGGGTAGCACAAATAGTTAAGCACTCACGGCAATTCAAAGCCAACCAGAGGCACTTCAGAAGAAAGGCCTGGTGATCTGCTTCCAAAAGATGGCTATTGAAAACCCTATTGTGAGAAGTTCTCCTCCAGGACACATGCGCTTGCCATGAGTAAGAACTGACTCAACAGCAACTCTTTTTTTTTCTTCTCTTTTAAAAACTGTATGCCTTGGTGATGCTAAAGAAAAGAGTGCCATTATATATCTAATATTTCAGTTTTTCTAAAGTATATTTTCTATATCCTAATTTAATCATAATTACATATATGTGTGTGTGTGTTTGTATACGTATATATAATTGTGGATAATCAGCTTAAACACACACAAGAGAGGTGTAATGGAAAGAAGAAAAAAAATTAATGGTGGTTAGCTCTCCATAGTTCTTGTTCTATGGATAAAAAGCCACCTTGGAAGAAAGGATCACTAAGATAAAAGAGGGGCAAGAAAAATAAAAGAAAGCAGTCGCCCTCCAGCTATACTAAGTCTCAGCCATTTGCTTCTTCTAATACGTATTACAATTTGGTATTAGTTCATCCTTATTTACTCATTGTCTGAGTTACCCACTAACCCCCAGGGCAGAGATTTTGTCTGTCTAGTTTACAATTGTATTACAGACACTAGCCTAGCAGCTATTAAATAGTTGATAATCAGTTGCTATTTCTTGAAGAATGAAGTAAGGAAAAAAGGAGGAGAAAAAGCAAACTATAGAATATTATTCTTACGTGAAAGGCACTCCTGAGACGATAAAATGCATAAAAACAATCTTCTCCCCTCAAGTACCTTACATTCTAATCAGAGAAAAATGAATATTAGATGTTAAAAAAGAATTGTAGTGCCAAATGGAGAAACTGTGTTGTATCTTAGAAGTTCAGAGGAAGAAGAGCAAAGGGTATTGATAGAATTATTGAAGTTACGTGGAAATAGCCAACAAAAAGAGAAAAGAAAAATAATAGGATTCTTTGTCAGCATCAACCTCTGAATGTTTTCCATACTGCAAAACCATCGGAGTTTCTCTAATACGCTATTTCATGTCAAAGCCTGGCTGTCACATGAGAGAGTTACTCTTTGAACTCTCTCTGTGAAACCAGGGGTCTGCAGGAAGTCTACCAGGCACTTCAACGATGACCACCTGCAAGACCCTGTAGGATAATATCACTGAATTCCTGGCCTCTGTGGGTCTATTAGCCCATCTGATGAAAAAAAGGAATCTCAGGGCACCTGGTGCTCTGAAGTGTGTTACTCCTGTCCCCTCAGGCTGACTAGAGTGCCCATCTGCCTTAGTTTTGAACAACTGCAAAGAAGCCCAGCATGCTGGGAATGAAATACCTACTGGGTAAGTCAGGCTGTCAATTCCAAAAATGCTTGTCAGTTTATACAACTGCCTCTAAGGGTCTGAGGTAATTTTTATGCATAGTGGTAAAATATTCAACCTAAGTCCAAACTTTTGGCAACTTCCTATAGAGAATACTTCAGAATCATTTGATACGATGCTTTCATAACTAGAATCTACCATTTTAGATTATTATCATAGACACTTCCATTCCTCGTTTCTGCTTTTTGGTATATTTTCAGTTTATAAAACAATAGGGAAATAAGTGGATCTCTTAGTATTGGAATTATTATTAACAGTTTTCAGTAAATATTCAAATACTAAATATACAATGAGTTAAGCACTTATACCTCTGTGTGAGGTATGTGACTCTATCACTATAACAGTTCTAATACTAAATCTCGCCCCCCCCCCAGTCTGTCAGTTTGTTGTACTGTGGGAACTTGTGTGTTGTTATGATGCTGGAAGCTATGCTACCGGTATTCAAATACCAGCAGGGTCACCCATGGTGGACAGGTTTCAGCTGAGCTTCCAGATTAAGACAGACTAGGAATAAGGACCCAGTGGTCTACTTCTGAAAAGAATTAGCCAGTGAAAACCTTATGAATAGCAGTAGAACACTGTCTGATGTGCCAGAAGATGAGCCCCCCAGGTTGGAACAATCAAAATACAAGTAGGGAAGAGCTGCCTTGTCAAAATAGAGTCAATCTTTATGACATGGATGGAGTCAAGCTTCCAGGACCTTCATTTGCTGATGTTGTATGACTCAAAATGAGAAGAAACAGCTGCAAACATCCATTAATAATTGGAACCTGGAATGTACGAAGTATGAAAATTGGAAATTGTCAAAAATGAAATAGAATGCATAAAGATCAATATCCTAGGCTTTAATGAGCTGAAATGGACTGGCATTGGTCATTTTTATTTGGACAGTCCCATGGTCTACTATGCTAGGGGTGACAACTTGAAGAGGGATGGCATTGCATTCATCGTCAAAAAGAACATTTCAAGATCTATCCTGAAGTACAACACTGACAGTTATAGGACAATATCCATATGCCTACAAGGAAGACCAGTTAATGTGACTATTATTCAAATTTATGCACCAACCACCAAGGCCAAAGATGAAAAAATTGACGATTTTAACCAACTCCTGCAGTCTGAAATTGTTTGAACATGCAATTAGGAGGCACTGATAATTACTGGTGATTGGAATGAGAAAGTTGGAAATGAAGAACGAACAGTATTTAGAAAATATGGCAGTGGTGAGAGAAACGATGCCAGAGATGACATGATAGAATTTGCAAGACCAAGGAATTCTTCACTGCAAATACCTTTTTTCACCAACACGAACAGTGACTATACACATGGACCTCTCCAGATGGAATATACAGCAACCAAATAGTCTACATCTGTAGAAAGAGATGATGGAAAAGCTCAGTATCATCAGTTAGAACAAGGCCAGGGGCCAACTTCCGATCAGACCACCAATTACTCATATGCAAGTTCAAGCTGAAACTGAAGAAGATTAGAACAAGGCCACAAGAGCCAAAGTATGACCTTGAATATATCCCACCTGAATTCAGAGACCATCTCAAGAATAGATTTGACATGTTGAACACTAATGACTGAAGACCATACAAGTTGTGAAATGACATCAAGGGCATCATACATGAAGAAAGCAAGAGGTCATTAAAAAGACAGGAGAGAAAGAAAAGACCTAAATGGATGTCAGAAGAAACTCTGAGGCTTGCTCTTGAATGTAGAGTAGCTAAAGCAAAAGAAAAAAATGATGAAGTAAAAGAGCCGAACAGAAGATTTCAAAGGGCGGCTCGAGAAGATAAAGTAATTATGATGACATGCACAAAGATCTGGAGATAGAAAACCAAAAGGGAAGAACACACTCAGCATTTCTCAAGCTGAAAGAACCGAAGAAAAAATTCAAGCCTCAAGTTGTAATGCTGAAGGATCCTAGGGGAAAAATGTTAAACAATGCAGGAAGCACCAAAAGAAGTTGGAAGGAATATACAGAGTCACTATACCAAAAAGAACTGGTTGATGTTTAACCATTTCAGGAGGTAACATATGATCAGGAACTGATGGCACTGAAGGAAGAAGTCCAAGCTGCCCTGAAGACACTGGCATAAAACAAGGCTCTGGAAATTGACAGAATACCAATTGAGATGTTTCAACACATGGATGCAGCACTGCAAGTGCTAACGCATCTATGCCAAGAAATTTGGAAGACAGTTACCTGGCCAACCGAATGGAAGAGATCCATATTTATGCCTATTTCCATGAAAGGCAATCCAACCGAATGCAGATATTATTGAACAATGTCATTAATATCACATGCAAGTAAAATTTTGTTGAAGATCATTCAAAAGCAGTTTCAGCAGTATATCAACAGGGAACTGCCAGAAATTCAAGCCGGATTTAGAAGAGGATGTGGAACCAGGGATATCATTGCTGATGTCAGATAGATCCTGGCTGAAAGCAGAGAATACCAGAAGGATGTTTACCTGTGTTTTATTAACTATGCTAAGACATTTGACTGTGGATCACAAGGAATCATGGATAATATTGCAGAGAATGGGAATTCCGGAACGCTTAATTGTGCTCATGAGGAATCTGTAAATGGATCAAGAGATAGTCCTTCAAACAGAACAAGGGATACCGCATGGTTTACAGTCAGGAAGGGCATGCATCTGGATTGTATCCTTTTACCTTACCTATTCAATCTGTGGAAACCCTGGTGGCGTAGTGGTTAAGTGCTACGGCTGCTAACCAAGAGGTTGGCAGTTCAAATCCACCAGGCTCTCCTTGGAAATTCTATCAGGCAGTTCTACTCTGTCCTATAGGGTCGCTATGAGTCGGAATTGACTCGATGGCAGTGGGTTTTTGGTTTATTCAATCTGTGTGTTAAGCAAATAATCTGAGACGATGGACTATATGAAGAAGAACGGGGCATCAGGATTGGAGGAAGACTCATTAACAACTGGCATTATGCAGATGACACAGCACTGCTTGCTTAAAGTGAAGAGGACTTGAAGCACTTGAAGATCAAAGACCACATTATACCTCAACATAAAGAAGACAAAAATCCTCACAACTGGACCGATAAGCAACATCATGATAAAAGGAGAAAAGACTGAGGTGGCCAAGGATTTCATTTTACTTGGATCCACAATTGACAACCATGGAAGCATCAGTCAAGAAATCAAAAGACATATCACATTGGACAAATTAGCTGCAAAAGACCTCTTTAAAATACTGAAAAGCAAAGATGTCACCTTGAGGACTAAGGTGCACCTGACCAAAGCCATGGTGTTTTCAATCACATCATAAGAAAGTGAAAGCTGGACAAAGAATAAGGAAGACCAAAGAAGAATTGGTGCCTTTGAATTGTGTTGTTGGTGATGAATATTGAATATACCATGGACTGCCAATAGAACGAACAAATCTGTCTTGGAAGAAGTACAACCAGAATGCTTCTTAGAAGCAAGGGTGGTGAGACTATGTCTCACATACTTTGGACATGTTATCAGGAGGGATCAGTCCCTGAAGAAGGACATCATGCTTGGTAAAGTAGAGGGTCAGCAAAAAAGAGGAAGACCCTCAATGAGATGGATTGACACAGTGGCTGCAACAATAGGCTCCAGCATGGCAGCAATTGTGAGTATGGCGTAGGACCAGACAGTTTTTTTCTGTTGTGCATAGGGTTGCTATGAATCAGAACTGACTCGATGGCACCTAGCAACAACAACAATAATAAATTTGGGGGGAGACAACAAGCATTTCATCATTTCAACTCATTAGTAATCACTCGTCAAATTTATTTCATTCTATATATATAACAATAATGACATGTATATATATACATACATGTTGTTATTGTTAGCTGCTGTTGAGTCAGCTCCCAACTCGTGGTTACCCCATCCACGACGGAATGAAATGCTCCCCAGACCTGCACCATCCCCATGATCAAGTGAAGATCGGACAAGTGTGATCCATATGGTTTTCACTGATTTTCAGAATTAGATTGCCAGACTTTTCTTCCTAGCCCATCTTAGTCTGGAAACTGTACTGAAGCTCGTTCAGCATCATAGCTACACACAAGCCTCCACTCACAGACAGGTGGTAGCTGTGCATGGTGTCATTGGCCAGGAATTGAACCCAGGTCTCTCTCATAGTAGGTGAGAATTCTACCACTGAACCAATGCCTCATTATATCTACCTGTCTGTCTACCTATCTACCCACCTATCTATCGACTAACAGACTGACTGACCGATCTATCATCTATCTTATCTATCTTTCTATGTATCTATCTACCTACCTACCTATCATCTATCTATCTATCTATCTATCTATCTATCTATCTATCTATCTATCTATCTATCTATCTATCTATCTATCTATCTATCTATCTATCTATCTATCATCTATCTATCTATCTATCTATCATCTATCTACCTACCTACCTACCTACCTACCTATCTCTATCTATCTATCTATCTATCTATCTATCTATCTATCTATCTATCTATCTATCTATCTATCTATCTATCTATCTATCTATCTATCTATCTATCTATCTATCTATCTATCTATCTACCTACCTACCTACCTACCTACCTACCTACCTACCTACCTACCTACCTACCTACCTACCTACCTACCTATGTTAGTTACCTAGTACTACTGTAACAAAAAAATACCACAAGTGGGTGCCTTTAAAGAACAGAAATTTATTTTCTCACAGTTCTGGAGGTTAAATGTCCAAATCAGGGTCTCAGCTGTGTCAGTTTCTTCTGCGGGCTTCTGTCCTAGTGTCTGGTGTCTGCCAGCAATCCGTAGCATTCCCCTGCTTGTAGACAGTTCCTCATATGATATTTATCTTCCCCATTGTGTCTCTGTATCTGTTCTCTTTTTTATGACACCATTCAGGTGGCATTAGGTTTAGGACCCAACCTACTCTGGTATGGCTTCATTAACATTACGATTACAAGACACTTATCTCCAAACAAGGTCATATACACAGGTATGGAGGGGGTGGGGGGCTAGAACTTCAATAGAACTTTTTGGGGGATACACTTCAATCTATAACAATATATATCTTATAGGATCTCTTATAAGGAAGAGATATGAAGAGATATATAGTTTCTGCTTGATAATAAAAAACATTTCTGTGCCAGTTTTCATCTCTGCAAAATTCGACTTACTTCTTTCCTCCAAGCTGAACAAAAAAATTGGTAAAATGAAGGACAACTCCAGTCTACGAAAGATAATTTATCTAGGTATGCATCAGAAAATTTCTAGGGCTACCAAGAAATGTTTAAGAAAATTTCTCTTTTGGTGAAATCTAGTTATCTGAAACAAGTTAGCACATATTTCAAAATATTCAAGATAAAGAGGAAAAATGCCCAGGATCAGCTAAAAATGTATTAAGTACATTATTCAACTGTTCGGCAATATATTTTCAGGCTACTGTAAAACGCATGAAAGAGTCTTACAAGAGCTGTGGGCTATTTTGATGTCCCTCCTAGGAAGTCCTTTAAAGGGACAATTCTAATTGATCCTAAGTCAGGGTCAGTTAAGTCAGGACTATATGGTAGTGTTCAGTCTTAGAGAATGTCATATATGCAGCAGAAGAAAAGATCGCCACCACCCCACCCCAATAAAAGAAAGCTCTCTCCAAATGCCATCACAACCTGTCCAATTGTTGCCTGACTAAAAGCTGGCAGCCTTGATTCATGCTTCACCTTTCAGGGTCACTAAGGTTTTCTGAGTAAACACTACAAAAATAACTGCTTCTCCATTTTTCTTCCATTAACTTAAAATAAAAATCAAATTTCATTGGAAAAAATGAAAGTTTTTTTTTTTAGTCTTTCCATTTTAAAAGTGGGAAGTTTCTCTAGAGATTATCTAAAGATTACCCCTGAGAAAAGGACCAGAGACATAGCATAGCTTGATAACCATCATAAAGCTACTGAGAGTCAGGGCTGGAACTGAAATCCTGATTCTTATTCAATATTCTTTTCATACTATGTATAGATATTTTAAACATTATCTATATATCGCTGCTCTCTAGAATATGCAGTAAAGACTGAATGTAGACCAACAACCATAAACAGGGAATAATTAATTACTGGTCATGTTATTAATTCAGATTCTATTATGTGATAACTACAATTTTGTAGAATAGTGAGACAGAGATCTTGATATTAATAATAACAACGTGTGTTTGAGTTACAAATTGGCAGTGATAGCAATGACAATAAGAAACTAAACAGCACACTGTTACAGCACAATGTGTGTAAGCGTGGCTCTAACAATGACTCAGTGACAAAAACCCCAGTTTTCCCAAGTTCGGTTTGACCTCCACCCTCTGTATTTTGTTGACATATGCAAACAATAAATGCACACACACACCACTCCCTCCCCCCCCCTCAAAAAAAGGTGCTAAAAAACCTTCCCATCACATTATTTCAACAAGTTTGGTGGCTTATAAAGTATGTACAAATACCTCACAAAAAATCCACTGGGAAAATACCTCATAGTAGGACTTCACTGACTAAAAGTGGACTCATTTGCCCCTCAGACATTGCAGGATAACACCACAGACACTGATTCTCCTCTGGGGCAGAGCTCTGTCACCCCAACCCTTTTCACGGAGGAGTCTATGTGTTCTGGGTGCTGTGCAAGAAACTTTGTCAAAACAACCTTTTTCTTCATACATCTCTCTTTCTCCATCCAGGTAAGAAGCTATAGAGTAATCAGGTGGATAACAAGTAGACAGAATCAAAGAAGCCATTCATTTCATCTGCATGAGAGCTGCTTTGTTCACTTAGTAACAATAAACCAGAGCCAGGCTCTCAAATGAAACACTCGCCTCCCCCCATGCCCATCATACACACAGACAGACACTCACACACCAAGGAGAGGTTTAATGTCTGTATTTTTTTTTTCTCCAAAAAAATATGGGGGTGGGCAAGAAAGAGCATCTTTCACATTCTGCATTTTCAGAGTAAGTATCCAACGCAACTTGCCATGATAACTAAATTTATTATTAACTGTGTATTTCATGATGTTAGTGACAATATGTTAATGTGATTTTTCACGTCCTCCTGCAGTGAACAGATGGCTCCTTTTACTTTACTTTCCACATCAAGTGTGATTATTTCTTGGTGCCAAAAGCCACCTGCCGCTCCTCGGTCTCCAGTCTAATTTTTTATGTTGGTAAAACACAGCAGGACTTGTTATCAGTTGGATGGCATCTTAATAAAAGGAGACATGCCAACATATTGACATCATGTTCAAGGGGAAATTTCAGCCCCTTCAAACCCTTAACCCCCCTCCCCCACCCCGAATCAAAAAGCGAGGGAGGAAAAGAAAAAAAAAAATAAATGCAAAGATCCCACCAGTTTCAAGATGTTCGATTACAATTGTTGGGCCTAGAGCCAAGATGCTGACTTGCCTTCCCTTTGTTCCTAAACCCAGGCACCTCACTCAGGGCTCTGATCGTTCATCCTGTGTAATGATAATTAGCTGTAACATATTCCAAAGTCAAATGTAAGCAGGAATACATTAACATTGAGATCAGTGTCAGGGCAATTTTCACTGGGAAAATGACAAAGAACATACACACACACAATCAAAAATTTCAAGATTCAAACATTCATAAAATCACTTGCACACCCATGAGTTTTAAACTCATTGGCTTGTCCATCATGAGTGCTTACCTAGGACTCCAAGGGCTCCTCATGTGGATGCAGTGACTCCCACAGCCCAGGCCTAACAGAAAACATGAGTAATAAACCACGGTAGCTTGCTTTAATTTTTCTCTTCTTCATTAGAACAAAGAGGGATAGAACGTTAGGTGATTTGTGGTCCAAGAAGAGGTCTTCCAGGCGATTGGATGGCATGGCTCTCAACAGCTGGTCCAGCACATTTGGGAACAGCATGTAGAAAAATGTGTCAGTGTTTTGAAGATTACCAACTGTGATGATGCATTGGTTATGACACAATCTTTAAAAGTCCAATTTCCTAACCATAAACTATATAGTTGAATGCCCTTACATCAATCCACACACTCTCAAGTTCAAGACCAAGGTAAGTCCAACTTTGCTGAAATCTAAACTTTCATAACTGATTCTCATTCTTTAGAGATTAAAAAGAATAGCATTCTTGCATGCCTAACATTTCTTGTTGAAAGGCAAGGAGTTAAACATGCAGCTGGATTCCTAAGATTTACAAGGTTTATCAAAGGAAAAGAAAATGCCTACAATAAAAGTGCAAATATCTTAATAAAAATTATTCATAATTAATGGTTTTCTTGAAATGAACAATTATAACTAGATTATTCTACCACAAAATCTTTCAGGTGATGTAAACTTGGAAGTGATTTTTTAAATATATTTTAACTGTCCTTCCAAACAAAGGAATCTATATGAAACAGATCTCTATTAACTGTTCTGCAGCTTGACCAACTTTTTCTTTATATTTCGATTTTCCAACATTTTATTATGAAAATTTGCAAACATACAGAGAAATTGAAAGAATTTTACCTCCAACACCAGTGTACTTATGACATAGACTCTACAGTAAACACTGTGTTATAGTAGTTTTTATCACGTATCTTTCCATCTATCCATCCCTCTACCTATTTATCCATCCATCTTATTATATTATATTGTAAAATGAATAATCAATATCCCATCCAGAAAGTAAAATTAAAATTTTATTGACTTTCTGATAATCAGCTAATAAAGTGAGGACCATCTACAGTGGTGCTCATTAATTCATTCAATAAATACTTCTTGAGTTCCTCATTTGGGCTAGGCACTATTCTAGGTGCTGGAGATACAAGATTGACTAAAATGGCCAAGGTCTCTGCCTTCATTAAACTTACAATTTTGGTGGGCTTCACAGGGGATAAAATAACAAGTAAATGACTGGTTCATTAAAAAAGGATATGCACAGAAAGGTATGTCAGAGCTATAGAAAATTTAATTGGGCCTAGTCTCAACTTCTACCACCTGTCTGTTTGCTGTACTATAGTGGTTTGCCTATTGCTATAATGCTGGAAGCTATACCACCAGTACTTAAAATACCAACAGGGTTACCCATGCTGAACAGATTTCAGCAGAACTTCCAGACTAAGACACACTAGGAAGAAAAGCCTGGCACTATACTTGAGAAAATTAGCCAATCAAAACCTTTATGGATCACAACAGAGCATTGTCCAACTCACTTGCTTTGGACATGTCACAAGTGATTGATTGCTAGAGGAGGACATTACGTTTGGTGAAGTAGAGGGCCAATGAGACTATGGAAGCTCTCGGTAAGTTGGACGGGCACAGTAGCCACAATGATGGTCTTGAATTTGCTGGTAATTGTGAGGATGATGCAGGACTAGATAATGTTTCATTCTGTTGTACATAAGGTTATCAAGAGTCAGAGCTGACTCAACAGCAGTTAACAAGTTCTTAACTTAGGGGCTGTAATAAGGGCAGGAAGGATGTCTTATGCAACACTATATTATTGCCTATAATAGCGCCTGTGTATAGCAACATCTCAAAACATATTTGTCAAATTGCTGAATGAATGAATAAATCTTAAACTTTACAGCGTGAACATCATTTTAAAGGTTTTAGATTAAGAAATATCTGCGCTCTAGAAGAGCAGCCTGAAAGGCAAATAAATAATAATTCTGCAAAAAAAAAAAAAAGTTGCAAAGAAAATGTTATGATTGTTTTATTACTCTGAATAGTATGCCCACCATTAAAGTATGTACATTTATACAGAATAAAGTACAAATTTAATAGCAGTTTCCTTGTAAAGCTGAACATCTTCACAAATAAGGTAGCACCAACAATTATTTCAGAAGTACTTAAATTAGAATATAGGAAAGGTATTTTAGACTGGTGATTCAAGAATATTTTGTTGAAATTAAAAAAAAATTGAGGAGTTAGTGTAAGTTATTTAGTTTAAAAACAAACAAAAAATATTGTTGGCCTTGGTTAAATCTGTCAATAGGTTGTGGTTACTCTAAGAAAGCTAAAATCAACTGGGTTAACTTTTCATTTTAATCTAAATTGAGATATTAATTACCTGATTGTTTAGTGGCTACAATTTATTATCAGTGAGACTAATATGTAAACCAGTTCTTTACAAACAGAATTGAGGACTTCATAAGCAATGTTCTTACATTAAAGGCAAAATGCCTAGAGTATTTCCAGCCTGAAAAACTAATGTGATTGGAAACATTTGTATACATTAGCAGGGGTGGGGTGTATAAAGAAGAAACTTCAAGTCAAATCTTTTTAGTGTGTAGATTAATCTATACATATGTTTCCTACTGCCAAGTACTTGGACAGAAAAAAAAATTATTTTAAAAGCAATCTATTCCATGCAGATTCAGCCACAGTAAGGTAAATTGGCACACTGGTAACTGTTGCTTTTAAATTTTTGCCTTAAAAAGCACTGATAAAATTTTAAACATTGAACAAAGATATGGGCAGAAAAATTCTTGTGCCATTCCCTGATTTCTATTCTCTACTATTCAAATTAAGTTTGTTACTTTTACTTCTCTGGGTTCATAATTTTCTCTCAAGAATTTACTTAAATGGAAAATGGTCCAGCTAAGATAATAAAATAATATTACAGTTGATTTTAATGTTATTTTCTATCTTGTTCTATACAAGATAAAAAGTATAAATGGACTTCATTCTTGAGCTAACTCAGAAGTGAAATCAAATCTACAGCCTAATGCAGAAAACTGATATTCACTGAAATTATATTCAATACATTTTAAATAGTGAGTAAATAAACCTTTACCCACCAAATTTACAGTTAATCTGAAAATTTAAGTTTTTATTCAATGGACTTCCACTCCAGCCAAAATGGAGTAACAAGGATTGCATTTATAGTTCCATCTGAAAGAACAAAAAAGTGGACTAAATACGTGAAATTACAGTGTGCAAGAAGCTAGACGGCAGGCAATGGAGAGGGATCCCTAAGAGATATGAAATAAGCAGCATGAGTACTATAATTGTCCCAGATTACTGCCGTGGGAGAGTTTTGAGGGCACAGAACAGAGAGGGGGAACCCAGGTGTACGCAGTAGAAACCATGTGGTGAGGAGATGGAGCTAAGCATTACAGAGACCAATGTGGCCAGAGTGTGTAGGATATAGTACCAGAAAGGAGAGGTCTGCACAGAGAGACAATTCCAGAAGTCTTCAGAGGGTGCCCCCTTCAATATTTAGCTGAATAGTGATCAGTACGTACATGTGAGGAAACTACCTGAGGCTACCGGAAGATCCACATGAAAAGATTACGGTAACAATGCCCATTGACTGTTTCCAACAGCCAGACTCGAAAATCTCATTTTTCATGGGCCATTGGGTAGAGTATACAGAAGGGTCTCATCACAGTAAAGAGGAATAATTAGTCCTAGACTGAGAGCTGCCTTGGTCCCATCCAACAAATCTACAAAAAAAAAAAAAAAAAATGACCCAAAAGAATCAAACTGTTCCCAAGTAACTTAACTGCATTCCAGAACAAAACTCAAGAGTTATAGGAATACAAAATAACCAGCACCCAACCAGGTAAATTTTACAATGTCTGGCATCAAATCAGACACGCAAAGAAGAAGAGAAATTTATAATGAGGAGATAAATCAACCAAAGCTGAATCAGAACTGACACAGATGTTAGAATTAGGAGAAAAAAAAATTAAAAGGCATTCTAATTGTATTCCATATGTTCAAAAACTTTCATAGATATTTTAAAAACCAAAATTGAACTTCTAGGGATGAAAGCTACAATGTGTGAGATAAGAAACTCACTGGATGAAATTAATGGCATATCAGACATTGAAGAGAAAAAGATTAGTGAACTTTAAGGTCCAGCAGTAGAAACTATCCAAAATGGAACATAGAAAGAAAAGAGAATTAAAACAATAAACAGGGCATTTGTGAGCTAGGAGACAACTTCAGGGAACCTAATACATGTGTAATTGGAGTCCCTGAGGGAGACGAGGCAAAGGGGGAGAGAAAGAAAAAGAGAAATAAAACATACTTGAAGAAATAATGACCGCAAGTTATCCGAATTTGATGAAACCGATAAGCCCCCAAATCTAAATAACTCAGTAAACCCCAAGCACATGAAATCAGAAAAAAAAAAAAAAAAAAAAAAACTACACCAAAGTGGTAAGTGATAAAACTAACCAAAACCATTAATTGAGAAATACCTTAAAGGCATCCAGAAAGGGGGGGGGGGGGGTGCAGGGCGAAACACATGTAAAAAATAAGAATTACTGCAAAGTTCACACCTGAAACAATGTGACCAGACAGTGGACCAACAGCTTTAAAATACTGAAATTTTTTTTTTTAAATGAAAAGTAACTGTCCACTAGAATTCTATAACCAGAGTAAACACTCTTAAATATTAAGATGAAATACTTTTCAGACATTCAAAAGCTGGAAGAATTCATCTCCTGCCGACCTGCATTACAAGAAATGTTAAAGGAAATCCTAACAAGCAAAAAGAAAATTATGTCAGATAGAAATATGGATAGACACAAAGCACTGAATAGCACCAGAAACAGTAACTACATGGCTAAATACATGTTTTTGTTTTTTTTTTTTTTTTAAGTCTTCTTAAATAATTGAGCGGCTGGGATGAGACCTGGGCCGGAAGGACTGAGGGAGAAAGTGCGCGGCAGCTACCAGGCAAAGCTGCCTCGTGCTACTTCGCACAGACGCCGCCGCCACTGCGAATGCGGCTCACGCTCACGCTCCTGACGCTGCGGGCCTCTTCCCTCCCCGTCCCAACCGCGCTGTCACCTGGGAAACCGCCCAAGCACTGCCGGACACATCGGTTTCATGGCAGCCCCGAAGAAAGCAGTTGAAGGGCCGTTAGTGGGGGCGGTGGTCCAAGGCACTGACTGCAGTCGCTTTCTGGTTTTCAATTCAAAAACAGCGGAACTACTTACTTACTATCAAGTTGAATTAACACCAGAGTTTCCAAAAGAAGGATGGGTGGAACAAGACCCCAAAGAAATTCTGCAGTCCGTGTATGAGTGTATAGAGAGAACGTGTGAGAAACTTGATAAGCTTAATATTGATGTATCTAACATAAAAGCTATTGGTGTCACCAATCAGAGGGAGACCACTATAGTCTGGGACAAGTTAACTGGAGAGCCTCTCTGCAATGCTGTGGTGTGGCTTGACCTAAGAACCCAGGCTACCGTTGAGAATCTCAGTAAAAAAATACCAGGAAATAATAACTTTGTCAAGTCCAAGACAGGCCTTCCACTTAGCACTTATTTCAGTGCAGTGAAACTTCGTTGGATGCTTGACAATGTAAGAAAAGTTCAAAAGGCTGTTGAAGATGGTAGAGCTCTTTTTGGTACAATTGATTCATGGCTTATCTGGAGTTTAACAGGAGGAGCTAGTGGAGGTGTCCATTGTACAGATGTAACAAATGCAAGTAGGACTATGCTTTTCAACATTCATTCTTTGGAATGGGATAAAGAGCTCTGTGACTTTTTTGATATTCCAATGGATATTCTTCCAAAAGTCGGGAGTTCTTCTGAGATCTATGGCCAAATGAAAACTGGGTCCTTGGAAGGTGTGCCAATATCTGGATGCTTGGGGGACCAATCTGCTGCATTAGTAGGACAAATGTGCTTTCAGGAAGGACAAGCCAAAAACACTTATGGAACAGGTTGTTTCTTATTATGTAATACAGGTCGCAACTGCATGTTTTCTGAACATGGCCTTCTAACCACAGTGGCTTACAAACTAGGCAGAGACAAGCCAGTAATTTATGCATTGGAAGGTTCTGTTGCTATAGCTGATGCTGCTGTTCGCTGGCTGAAAGACAATCTTGGAATTCTAGAGACCCCAGAAGAAATCGAAATACTTGCTAAAGAAGCAGGTACTTCTTATGGCTGTTACTTCATTCCAGCGTTTTCAGGGTTATATGCACCTTATTGGGAGCCCAGTGCCAGAGGGATCATCTGTGGTCTTACTCAGTTCACCAATAAATGTCATATTGCTTTTGCTGCATTAGAAGCTATTTGTTTCCAAACCCGAGAGATTTTGGATGCCATGATTCATGACTCTGGAATTTCATTCAGTCATTTGCAGGTAGATGGAAGAATGACTAACAACAAAGTTCTGATGCAACTGCAAGCAGACATTCTACATATTCCAGTAGTAAAGCCCTGTATTGCTGAAACAACTGCACTGGGAGCTGCCATGGCAGCAGGAGCTGCAGAAGGAGTGGGCGTTTGGAGTCTAGAACCTGACGGTTTGTCAGCCATTGTGATGGAACGGTTCGAACCACAAATCAAGGCCACAGAAAGTGAAACTCGTTATGCTACATGGAAGAGAGCTGTGATGAAATCAATGGGTTGGGTTACAACTCAGACTCCTGAAAGTCGTGACCCTAGTATCTTCTCTAGTCTGCCCTTGGGCATTTTTATAGTGAGTAGCATGATAATGTTAATTGGAGCAAGATACATCTCAGGTATCCCATAAAATACCAACTCATGGATTCCCAGGATACAAGCTTTTTAGCATAAGGAGAGAAACCAGCAATTCTGTGTCTTCATGTGATGACACTATCATAGCCTATGATTTTGCCTATAAACCACTTGCCGCATGACCCATAAGAACCCTCTAAGTAGATCTGTAATTTGAAATAAAGAAAACAGCAGAAAATGCTATAAAAACATACAGTGTGTTTTTTAACCTCAACAGTTAAAGTTGGCCATCACCTTGGGCCTGACCTCTGCCATTGCCATAACATCCTGCCCTATTCCTTCTAAAATGTAGAAAGAATTCAGATTCTATACATGGAATCTTTCATCACACATAACTTAAGGACCAGGATTTGTTTTTGTGCTACACACACACTTGATTAAGAAGTTATTTCCATTGCTGTTGAGTCGAATTCAACTCATAGCAACCTTATATGACAGAGTAGAGCTGCCCCAGTGGGGTTTCCAAGGAGCGCCTGATGAATTCAAACTGCCAGACTTTTGATTAGCAGGTGAACTCTTAACCACTACACCACCAGAGTTTCCAAAAGGTCTGAAGAATTTCAATTTTGGCAGATACTTTTCAGGAAAATATCTAAGCTATGAGAGTACTAAGTTTTCATTGTTATAATTTAGTAAGTGTTAACATTAAGCAGTCAATGAATATATGATAGTCTTAATATGTAGAAAAAAGGACTTTTGATGTTTATTTTAAAAATTTCTTCATTTTAGCAGGTTAGTAATAGCCTCTTTTTTATTATTATTTATTACTAGCCTGCTAAAATGAAGAACTCTTTTTAATAACTCTCAAAAGTCCTTTTTTCCACATATTAAGAAGACTGCAACATATTCACCAACTGCTTAATGTTAACATTTACTACATTATTACAGTGAAAAGTTAGGTGTTTATTATACTCTCATAGCTTAGCTATTTTCCTGATAAGTGTCTGCCAAAATTGAAATGTCTTCAGACATTATACATGGTCTCACCAATTACACTAAATGCTGTGTAGGTCTATTAGGGAAGGACATATTTTCCTTTTTTCATCTTTCCATCTCTCCATTTTTGTGTATACAATTGTGCCACATAACATCCATTTGGGCAATGTCCAACTGCATATACATCCATAGTCCCATGAGATTTTAACAGAGTTCAGAAATCCCAATCGGAGAACAGGATGTAGTAGATGTAACCAGATGTAGCAAACACAACAGATTCCTACACACAACGTGTGTATCTCATGACTTTTGTAAATAAAGTGATTGCACTGCCAGGCATATAATGGCACAGTACATATATAACCTATAACATATATGTCTTGATAGTCATAATAAACACCTGTTACTGGCTTATGTATGTACTGTACTGTACTTTCTATCATTATTTTAATGTGAACTTTCCCTACATACAAATAAAAAGTTTATAACAGTGTGTGCTTCAACTTGTAGGCAACAGCATCCAATCTCGTGTATTGTGCATCTCTTAAGCATTGTAGCGTTATCTGTTTAATTTTCTTTTGAAAATATTACCGTGAAGTGCATCACAGCTCCCAAATGCAGCAAAACCAGTGCTAGTGATAGCAGCAAGAGGCAAAGGAGAAGTGTTGATTTGGAAGTGAAACAAAAGGTATACCATACAGCTTTGTTAAGTATATAATACAGCATTTATGCAATACCTGAATCACATAACATTCTATTTCACGGAACGTATGGTGGATATTAAGCAATGCATGACTGTATACATATTTTGGCTTCATGTACATAGCATACAAGAAGTCCTGGTGGCACACTGGTTAAATACCTGGCTGCTAACTGAAGGGCCAGGGGTTCAAACCCACCAGCTGCTCCACGGGAGAAAGATGTACCAGTCTGTTTCCATAAAGATTTACAGCCTTGAAAACCCTATGGCACAGTTCTACTCTGTCCTTCAGAGTTGGAATCAACTCAGTGGCAATGGACTTGGTTTTTTGGGTATAACATACATGCCTTTATACTTCATACAGAGTAGTCTACTCATAAATTAAGAGCACAATGTAGTCAGTAGCTTATAACAGAGATGGTCTTGAGTAGATCACTACATATAGAAATATTTTAGGATAAGCAGCTGTTTACATTTTGGGGCAATGAATATACATATTCTTTACCAGTAGGAACTTTTTCTTAAAGAGGCAGTTTAAGAAAAATTTAAGCATCTTTAATTTTGATATAAAAAATGTACTCTATTATGACTTCAACTATGTCTCTTATACCTCACCTTTTACATTACCGTAACTGTATATATGCTGGGAAAAAAGAGAGAAAACCTGTAGAATACTGCAGTCAACATTGTTTTCAAACAAAAAAAAGAAAAGTAATTGACTATTCAAAAATAATAACAATGTAGTATGAGATTTAAGCATATGTAAAAGAAAGCTATGACAACAATAGCAAAAAGGTTGGAAGAGGAGAAATGGAAGTGTAATACTGTAAGGTTCATATGCTATGTGGGAAATGGTATAACATCACTTGAAGGTAGACGGATAAATTGAAGATGCGTATTATAAACCCTAAAACAGCTTCTAAAATAACAAAAATAATTATGATGAAGCAGATAAGAATTATTAAAAATAATCAAAAGAAGGCAGAAAAGAGATGGAAAAAAGGAACAAAGAACAGATGGGAACTTAGAAAACAATCACAAAATAATTTATTTAAATTTAACCATATCATTAAGATTAAATTAAATGATTTAAATGCCCCAATTAAAAAGCAGGTATTATCAGATGAGATAAAAAAGCAAGATTCAAATACTTACTACCTTTGAGAAACATATTACAAAAATAAATAATAAAATTAAAAGTAAAAGAATGGAAAAAGATACAGTATGCTGACATTAATAAAAAGAAAGATGGAGCAGTTATATTAATATCAGAACGTTAATTTCAAGGCAAAGAATATTGTCAATGACAAAGGTCATTTTGTAATGATAAAGGGGTCAATTCATCAAGGAAACGTAACAATCCTAAACATTTATGCACCTAATAACAAAGCAAAGTCTGATAGAAATGAAAGAAAAAGTAGACAAATCTATAGTCAGAGATTTCAGCATGACCTCTTCTACATTTGATAGGGTAAGTAGATGAAAATTTAGTCAGATATAGAAAATTTGAACAATATCAAACAACTCGACCTAATTGACTTTTATAGAATATGCCCTCAATAATAGAAGAATACATTCTTTTAAGTGCACATGAAACATTTACCAAGATAGACCATATTCAGGCCATAAACCAAGCTTCATTAAATTTAAAAGGATTCCAAAACCCACTGCCATCGAGTCGATTCCAACTCATAGCAACCCTATAGGGCATAGTAGAACTGCCCCACAGAGTTTCCAAGAAGGGGCTGGCAGATTTGAACTGCTGACCTTTTGGTTAGCAGCCGCAGCACTTAACCACTATGTCACCAGGATTCAAGTCATACAAAAGATGTTCTCTAATCTAACCACAATGAAATTATGAATCAATTTGAAAAATCCCCAAATATTTGGAAACTTAATTAAAAACTTTTAAAAAATATACCAGTTAAAAAGGAAAAAAAAGATGGCTACAACCGATGACTGCCCTGACAGGGAACACAACAGAGAACCCCTGAGGGAGCAGGAGAGCAGTGGGATGCAGACTGCAAATTCTCATAAGACCAGACTTAATGGTCTGACTGAGACTAGAAGGACCCTGGTGGTCATGGCCCCCAGACCTTCTGTTGGCCCAGGACAGGAACCATTCCCAAAGCCAACTCTTCAGACATGGATTGGAATGGACAATGGGTTGGAGAGGGATGCTGGTGAGGAGTGAGCTTCTTGGATCAGGTGGACGCTTGAGACTATGTTGGCATCTCCTGCCTGGAGGGGAGATGAGAGGGTGGAGGGGGTTAGAAGTTAGTGAAATGGACACGAAAAGAGAGAGCAGAGGGAGACAGTAGGCTGTCTCATTAGGGGGAGAGTAATTGGGAGTGTTTTTAGCAAGGTGTATATGAGTTTTTTTGTGAGAGACTGACTTGATTTGTAAATTTGCACTTAAAGCACAATAAAAATTATTTAAAAAATTATTTTGAATGGAATGAAAAGGAAAACAGAACATATGGAAATTTATGACTTATTGCTAAGGCAGTATTTGGGAAGAAATGTATAGCACTAAAGACCTATATTAGAAGAGAGAAAAGGTCTCAAATCAGTGACCTCATCTTCCACCTTAAGAAACTTGAGTTAGAAGAATAAGTTAAACCTAAAGTAAGCAGAAGAAAGTAAGGATGGGAGCAGTAATAAATAATATAGAAGACAGAAAAACAATAGCAAAATTTATGCAAATTAAAGTTAGTTCTATTAAAGTAACAATAAAATTGATAAACCTTTAGCAATACAGATCAGGAAAAAAAAAAGAGAGAAGACACAATTTATCAGTATTAGGAATGAGAGTGACATCTTTACAGATTCCAAAGATTTTAAAAAGATTATCAAAAAGCCAAACCTGTTGCTGTAGAGTCAATTCCAACTCATGGCAACCCTATAGGAAAGAGTAGAATTGCCCCCACACAATTTCCAGGGTGGTAATCTTTACAAATTACCAGGTCTTTTATCCCACAGAGCAGCTGGTGAGATGAACTGCGACCTCTCTCTTAGCAGCCAGCGGTTAACCAGGGCCCTGTTTAAAAGGATAGTAATAGAACATTATGAAAACACTATTCCAAGAAATTTGACCAAATAAACCAAAACCCATTGCCATCAAGTCATTTCCAACTCAAAGCCACTGTACAGGACAGAGTAGAACTGTCCCATAGAGTTTCCAAGGAGCGCCTGGTGAATTTGAACTGCCGACCTTTTGGTTAGCAGGCGTAGCACTTAACCACCATGCCAAAAGAAATTTGACAGCTTAGATAAAATGGACAAATTCTTTAGAAAACACAAACTACCAAAACTTACTCAAGAAAAAATAGATAATCTGAATAGTCCTATATCAAAGAAATTGGGTGTGTAGATAAAATCTTTTCACAAAGAAAACGCTAAGCCCAGATAGCTTCTACCAAACATGTAAGGGAGAAATAATACCCATTCTACACAAAATCTTCTAGAAAACTGAAAAGGAAAGAATGCTTCCAAACTTATTCTATGAGACCAGGATTACAGCATTACCCTGATACCAACCCCAGAGACATTACAAGAAAAACAATTGCAGGCCAATATCCTTCATAAGCATAGATGCAAAAATTCTAAACAAAAATTTAGAAAAATTAATGATATATAAAAAGGATAAGCATCATGACTAAGTTTATCCCAGAATGCCAAGTTGCTATAACAAATCAGTGTAATTAGAAAAATCAGTGTATTCCACCATATTAACTAAAAATATATATATATATATATGTATTAAATATAACTTCACACTGATTAGAATGGTTAAAATTAAAAGACTGACCATATAAAGTATTGGTGAGAATGTGGAAGAACTGTATCTCTCATACACTGCCGGTGGTAATGTAAACTGGAACCATCATTTTGGAAAACAGTTTGACAGTTTCTTTAAAAAATTAAGCTTACATCTATCATGTTATCTTAGTATTTACCCCAAAAGAATGGGAACTTAAGTCTGTATATGACTTGTACGTATTCATTGTGCTTTGTTTGTTATAGCCAAAAAATGGACACAACTCAAATATCCATCAATGGATGAATGAATAAACAAACAGTGGTATATCCTTACAATGAAATACTATTCGGCATTAAAAAGAAATGAACTACTGATACACACTACAACACAGATGAATTTCAAAATTATTAATCTGGGTAAAATAAACCAGACCAAAAAAAAAAGCATATATGCATAGTGTATAAAATTCCATTCATATAAAATTCTAGAAAATGTAAACTATTGTATAGTGACAGAAAGCAGATCAGTGGTTGCCTGGGAACTGGAAGTGGGAGGAGGATGAGGAGCAGGCAGGGAGGACCAGGAGGGAGGACTCAAAAGGGCACAAAGAAAATTTGGGGAGTAATGAATATATTTACCGTACATTAATTGCGGGGATAGTTTCAAGGGGTGAATACATACATCAAAATCAACCAAATTGAATGCTTTAAATATGTAGAGTTTATTATATGTCAATTATACTTCAATAAAACTTGTTAACAATAGAGAGAAACGTTATCGTCAAATTCTGAAGGGATATAACAAAAGTTTGCTCAAGTAGGTCAATCTTTCCTCTTTTCTATTATGCATGCTGGAGTATCCTCACTGAATTTACAGTCTGCTAGGACGGGGTGTGCCAGTTGCTATCTCTAGCAGGTCTATGGGCTTTATATGAAGTCGTTTGTGTGATTAGGCTGGAGAAACACATGATAATGTCTAGTCTCATTTAAAACAAATTAATTTCCCATTTCATTTATCTGGTCATAATTCTCAGCCTGGGACACATTGCAAATGACTTTATATAGAGTCACAAACAAAGATATCCTAAGGAAACCAAGCTAAAAGCCCTGAAACAGCTTCTCATTCTCATGTCTTCCATACACACTCCTGTGATGACCAGCTTTCCATTTTTTTATATCTTTGCCTTTATAAGTCTCATTTTCATAATTTGGCTAATACAATATTGGTAAATTATAGTACTTTGCCCCAAAGCTATAAAGAGCTTCTGTATATTCTATTATGAAATTAGCTAATTAATAATTTCTCTATACTGCCACTAAGCAGAACTACATGGTAAATTATAATGATGGGATCTCACTGCACGCATGTCATGAAACAGCAAGTCATCCTTTAATGTCAGGCATGTGTGTGAGTTTTAGTCTGAGCTGGAACACTAACCAAAAAAATAAAAAACATCTAGTTCTGATACTATTTTCCAGGGATCCATTTTGTGAATTAAAAAAAGTGGTGGCAGGTGTGGGATGAAGGGAGGAAGAGACAAAGAGAATGAGAGAACAAAGAAGGCCAGGAAGGGAAAGGAATGTTAGAGGTATACAAAGAGAAACATTAACTGATGAAATTAATTTCAGGGCAAGATGTACTATTAATTTAATTGAAGACACCCTAAGTGGTATTCACGTAGAAGCAGCACTAACCGGGTAAATTATTTCTAGCTTAGCTCTAGGAAGGCCAAACAAATACATTGGACTTAGAGAGGTAAACATCTCCCCCTCCTCAGCTGACACAAAGTCCTGAATTATTATCTCTTGGTGCCTGATTTCAGGCTCTTATGTTATCATTTCGATATTAATACCCATAATCCCCCAGGAAAGCTATTGTTTCATTCACAGTAAACCCTTGTTCCCAGCGCAGGAGCCTAAATGTTGCATTAAACAATCCCCCATTTAGGTGGAACATTATGCAGCTCTTCTATGACTGTTAGATATGGAAATTTGCTTTGGTGTCTTTTGTTTTTAATCATGTGAACTAATAAGATCCCCTAGAGTAATCTTCTAGCAAAATCTAGAGTAAATAAAATATCATCTCACTCAGTCACCTACTCTAGCTGTCCATTGAAATGACAGCTGTATTGTCTATTCTGATTGTTTCAATCACAACAAAGTGAATAAACTTAATATTTAAATATCTCCCAGGGTTTCCATCAACAACCTTTACAGCCTGATTTATTTGAGCCTTGGAGAAATTGCACGTGATCCTGGTCCTCTGTGCGTTTAGCATACGCTACAGTTCATTATCAAATCAGCTTTCAAAAAAGATTCATTTTAGAAAAAGAAAAGAAGAACTTGGCCTTTGGTGGGAAAAAAAAAAAAAAAGTAGAAGACGGTAATACTATGTTCATCATCTTATCTTAAACTACTCCTCAATGAAATTTGAGGAGCCCTGGTGGTGCAGTGGTTAAAGCTCTCAGCTGCCAACTGAAAGGTAGGCAGGTCACTATGAGTCAGAATTGACTCGAAGGCAGTGGGTTTCTCTGAAATTCATTTCATTGTAAACAACCCACAAATCTTATATTCAGTTATCAGCATATGTTTTTCAACTCTGACAGGAAATCCAAGTTTGGAAAACATTTACAAACCCATAAATAGGAAGGAGACACTAGATGTTTATGCCAGTAGCTTTGAAAGAGACCTGGGAGAAAAAAAAAAAAACCAGGACAAAAATGTTCTAGTGACTGCAGACAAGCATAACTCTGAATTGCCTCACTTTTTCTGAGAACTGAAGTAGGCAACCTGCTAGTTGCACCTCACTGTTTCCTGGTGGTGCAGTGGTTAAAGTGCTCGGCTGCCAACTGAAAGTCAGACATTTGAACCTACCAGCTGCCCACAGCGGAAAAGTGTGGCAGTCTGCTTCCATAAAGGTTTACAGCCTTGGAAACCCCGTGGCGCAGTTCTACACTGTCCTATGGGGTCACTGTGAGTCGGAATTTACTCGACGGCAATGGGTTTGGTTTTGTTTGTTTGTTTGTTTCCCTATCTACACGGCCTCAGCAATACGACCAGAGCAGTGGACGAGTGGACATCCTGGAGCAGGAGGCATTTGATTAAGGTCCCTCTCTTTTTCTCTCTCTGGTTGTAAGATAAATCTGTCAGCCCTCAAGTGTAATCACTGAATCAACCAATTGATCACTCCTTCCGAAATCTATTTCAAATCAGCCATAAAACATTGGTTTGGAGGTTCAGTGGTAGAATTCACACCTCACATGCAGGAGACCAGGGCTTGATTCCCGTCCAATGCATCTCATGTGCAGCCACCACCCATCTGCCGGTGGGGGCTTGCATGTTGCTACGATGCAGAACAGCTTTCAGTAGAGCTTCCACATTGAGACAGACTAGGAAGAAAGGCCTAGTGATCTACTTCTGAAAATCAGCCAGTGCAAACCCTATAGATCACAAAAGTCCAACCAGCAACCAATAATGGGAATGACCTAAGACTAGATGGTGCTTCCTTCCATTGGGGCCAACCTGACAGCAGTCAACAACATCTACAGTTAGTTTAGTTTCACGATAGAGAACGTTGAAGAAAAAAACAAGAAAATCCTTTTCCTAATCCAAAATATGTATACCTTTAGAATTTGAAGATGAGTCGCCCAGGGAATATAATTTTGGGGGAGTATAATTAATCTCATAGAATTTAGTGTTCTCTAAAAACAATGTTATCACAAAAACTCCAAGAAATACTTTAATAGTGTCAGAAAAGTCTGGAGTTGGAAAGAGCTTTAGAGACCATCTAGTCCAATACCATCGAATGCAAAGTAGTAAGTGAAAAATCTAAATCTCTTACTAGATATCATAAAAATCCAACCTTTTAGATTCCAATGTTCTTTAAGTTTCAACCAACTGGTAGCACTTTACTTGAACTTTGTCTATCCCAAAAGATTCTACTATGACTTTTTTACAGGATGAAAGTAAACGTAGTAATACCTGTTTATTAGTGGGACTTCTTACGAGACTTAGAGTTATGGCATGGCCAATGAATAATGTGGTATACACACACATACTCATGTACAATTTTCATGACCAACTAAGCCAGACATACTCTGGATGGTTCTAAATTACAATGAAATTATTCTCTATTTTTCAATGATTTTTTTATTCCCCCAAAAATAATGTTTACAGACTCCTTTGGGAACCATCTTCTTAGCCACAAAATACGCCAAAAATTTGGTGGTGAACTTGTAGATGTACCATTCTTATCTAGGTTCAGTGTTTGTCACTTACCCTCATATGACTGATATAATTTCAGACTTACCTAGTTCATGCCTTCATTTCAGGGAGACATGCAAATTTCTTCTTCCCCACTCTTCCTCTTCCTCCTCCTTTGTCTCTTCTTCTTCCTTCTCTTTGTCTTTTCTTCTTTTTCCTGAAACAAATTCATTGAGTTAGATCATATGGTATTTACTACCCGTATTCACAAACATCAAAAGGACAGCAATCTGTTTAATATCCCGCAGATGAACATGTGCTAAAAAGTGGCATTGGCAATTGGGCACTTGCTGCCCACTGGGCACCAAGCAGCGATGTGCTAAAGAACTGGCTTTTTGTTCTGTAGAGAAGAATGACATTCATTACAATTGTATCAAAAACAAATTTTTTATGTACCAAATGTTTGCCTTGATAAGTGCTTGGACCATCATTTGTCTGTCTTTCATTCATTCTCTCACAGCCTCTACCCTTCAGCTCTATCACTGTCCAATATTTTGCCTGTCTGTATGCATGTTTCTTTCTCATTTGTTTCTATCAGTTCACTACAGTTCTACCTTCTCACACCAGCTCTGATGTGTATTATGAGAATCATGAAATGCCTACAAATAAGAGGCACATGGACAAAAGACTTATAATTCTTTTACAAAATATTTCTATTGTATATTATGGTGTTTCATTTTGTCATGTAATTGACAATGTCACTGGAGAATTGGAGGCATTTAATTTTTGTTCCAGATGTCAGAGACTATTATAAGAAGATAATCTAAGACTTAGATGGATAAAACTTTAAGTTTGAAACACATGCTTAATGAATTTTAGCTAGAAACGTCAACAGTTGCCATCAAGTTCATTTTGACTCATAGTAACTCATGGATGTCAGAGTAGAACTGTGCTCCATAGAGTTTTCAATGGCTGATTTTTTGGAAGTAGTTCACCAGGTCTTTCTTCCAAGGTGCCTCTGGGTGGACTCAAACCTCCAAACTTTTTGTTAGCTGTGAACATGTTAACCATTTACATCATCCAAGTACTTCAGCTAGATCATATATGTCAATGCCTTTATTTTAAATATTTAGAAAATGAACTCAGAAGAAGTAACAGCCCAAGCTCTCATAGCTGAGAATGCCAGGATTAGAATCCAAGGGAACTTTCTTTCATACCATTATGCCAACTTTTCTTTGCAAGATTTTGATTTTAAGAATAAAAATGGTGCTTGTTTTTTTTCTATGATTTCATTTAGAGACATTTAGAAATGCAATGTTAATTAAATAGAATCCCCCACCCCCACCCCCACATGCACCATTCAAAACTATTTTAAGTCCTGGGGAAAGAAGTGACTTAGGAGAACTTAATTTAAAATGTCTCTTCTGCTTCTTTCCCCACATGCGCACTCTTTTAGTTCAGGCCATCCTCATTGCCTTTGCCTGATACTTAACTACAGTAACCTTACTTATTATCCTGTACCCAGTTTTTCTACACGACTGCCATGGTTCTCCCTCCCTTCCCCTTCCTCTCTTTCACTTTCTTTAGTCTCTCTCTCTCTGATTTTAACATAACTTATTGGTTTTCTTTAAATGCCCCAGGTCCAGCTTGGGAAGCTCCCCTCACCCCATTCCTCCTGGCCTCCTTTATCCCTTGTCAGAGCCTTGTTGGTCACTAGGAGGCACAAAAGGAAAAGGAAGACCCCATCTCCATTCCCTCCTCTTCTCAAAGCCTTTTTGGTTGTTCTTAAGCATCTTCTTCCTCCAGTTGCTGCTTATCAGTAGAGAGAGCTTGTAGACTCTGTCTGTTCTTTTGATGTTTCTCCCAAATTCTTCACACTTGAGTATCTGGATGGTCAAGACAACAAACAGAGCTTTCAGGGAGCCAAGATCCTCAGGGTTTGCGCATCAGCTACCCAGGGCTAGCTTTCAACTATATTTTCCATTTGGCATCTCCAGAATCTAATCCCAACATTTCAATCCTCTCTGTTTCTGGGATGTTTTAGTGGTCTTAGAGCAGCTTTGATGGAGGAGAGTCATCCTCCTACCTGGTGTGTTGACTGACAGGATTCCAACTAGAGCCTGAGTCTAACTTGAACTCGATGCCCTCTGCCTTGCACTCTACATGGTGGTTTCTGAGCCCTCCAGATACATGTTGGGGTGGCAGTGAACAACAGGGTTGTGTGGGCACTGCCCTGTTGGCTCAGGGAGGACCCTGCCACAGTCCTCTTTTGAAAACAGAAATCTGATCATTTTACCATACTGCTTTAAAGTTTGTGCTAACTTTACCATTTCCTAGATAAACTAATTAGCATGGTATTTAACATCCCTTCTAGCCTACCTTCAACCTATTCTTCTGGTCTTCTAATAAAATATCTAAATGCCTGATCATCTTCCACTGGAACTCAGGTCCCTGACTTAGAATTCTGTGATCTTTTTATCTGCCGTGTAACTAGCTCTTCTTTGAAAATGTCAAGTTAAAGAGAATCTATGTACATTTTCTATGCAGCCAAAATTAGAAACATAAAACAAGACTTAGTTCTTGGTACTTTCTTTTTCACAGGGTTAATGAGAAATTATCATTCATTTATCTTAAAAAAAAAATAGATTCTATCTTCATTATTTAGGGATGAACAAGTGGGATTCTTGGAGAAATTTAAAGGTCTTAGAAATCTGATCATTAATATACCTGTTTTGGAAATCAATTATTGCATTATTATTTCTCAAAAATCTTTTAAGTTACAAGTGGTTTCAGTTTTTAATATTACTACTTCTCTGTGTTATTTTCATCAATTCTTTTTGCTTAACCTGACTAGGTTATTTTAATAACTCTAAATCACAGAAGACTCAGAATGATTAATTAATCAAATTTCTTTATTTTAACAAAAACAGTCCTTGTATCCAATCCCTAATGCCTACCACGTGTATCGGATGAAAAAAATATATAGCTATCTTTTAGTCAAAATCACAATTTGTGTTTTGTCTTTTTCTGTTTTAGTTTGATGCCTAATTTAGTATAATCAATTCTATGTGAGTTTCCTTCTCTAGTCCTTAGTAACACACTGATCATCACAGAAGTTTCATAGCAATAGTAATAGTCTCTCATAAAAATAAAATTCCCAGCCTTATTTTGGTCAAATAACTCAGTGAATCAATCCATAATGTTAATTAGGTTCCTCCCACACTAGTCACCACGGTGAATATAAAAATGGAAACTACATGGTACCTGCCTTCCAAGACTTTACAATGGTAATACAGGTAGTAAGTCAAACATAAATGACCATGATGTAAGGCAGTATTTGAAAAGTATTATATAGCGAGTATATAATTAATTAATCAGCTAATTAATGTATAAATGAGAAGGTTGTTTTGTATTAAATGATACAGGAGAGAAAAGACACTTTATCTAGAATTAAAACGAAGTTTTATAATGGCAGTGGTTGCGAACCAGATTGTTAAGAAAGACAGGATACCAATGCCTACAGATGGAGAGATGAAAATAAACTTAATTGTGGGAAATGATATAAGTAATAACATCGGAGGCAAGTTCTAGAATTTATAACCTTATCAGTTTAAACAAAGCAGATACTGTTGAAGAGAAATGGGAAATAGAAGTTGGAGCCAGATTTTGAAGATCCTTGAATGCCAGGTTCAGAACATTGGTCTTTTTTGCTGTAGGCAATAGGGCTTCTTGGAAGGTTTATACTGAAGTGTGTTACATGAAGAAAACCCCACATCTGTGCCTCTGTGCTGGCTTCTATTACTGAGAGAGAACAATAACAGTAAAAGCATAAACTCTGGAACTAGACTGCTGGCTTCAGATCTGGGCTCTGCCATTTACTGTGTGACATTTGATAAGTTACTTAACCTATCTGGGCTTCAATTTCAACTCTAAAATGAAGACAATTATGATGATGATATGTTGATATAGTACCCTCACAGGATTACTGTGAGAGTAAATACGTTAATGAATATAAAATGCTTAGATTAGTTCCTAGAACTTGGTAAGCTCCTTGTAAGAGTTTACTATTATTATTGATGTTATTACTACTCCAAACAGAATATAAAGAAAGAATAAAAGCTGGGTGAGTCTCTGGTTTCTAAAAAAAAAAAAATCTCAGAGGAGTTCCTAAAGAAAATTACAGTCGTACGCCACTATAAGTTTAATTATGTGTATTGTAAGCACAGACTTATAAACTAAGCCATTAATTGACAACCTTGATGATAGTTCTGTTTACCCTTTTGTGATCAGAACATGTGGAAAGTATAACTGAAAAGAGTGGAAAGAGAAGTTAATATAATCTACTTATTTCTAGGCCGTGGAAACACAGTAAAAAAAAAAAAAAAAAAAAGCTTTACCTTTCTGTGGTTATCAGCCACACAGGGGTGACATAAGTGACTTCTAGTACCACATCATAGATCACACCTCTTATGTAACAAAGAACTACAAATAACCATTATGCTGACAACTTCTAAATAGATTATTACCGCCTCTTCAAATCCACATATGGAGCCCTGGTGGTGCACTGGTTAAGAGCTCAGCTGCCAACCAAAAGGTCAGCAGTTCAAATCTACTAGCCACTCCTTGGAAACTCTATGGAGTAGTTCTACTCTGTCCTATAAGGTTGCTGTGAGTCGGAATTGACTCGATAGTGATGAGTTTTGGTTTAAATCCATATACACCTCCTGTCTTTATACAAAGTCCTTATTCCTCAAATCACAAGGTTCAGGACATTTTGCTTTCAAGAGGATATTTCCCTTTAGTGTCTGTCAGTTTGTCTTACTGTGGGGGCTTGCATGTTGCTGCGATGCTGGAAGCTATGCCACCGGTATTCAGATACCAGCAGGGGCACCCATGGAAGACAGGTTTCAGCTGAGCTTCCAGACTAAGACAGACTAGGAAGAAGGACCCAGCAGTCTACTTCTGAAAAGAATTAGCCAGTGAAAACCTTATGAATAGCGGCAGGACATTGTCTGATGCTGCAACAATGGGCTCAAGCATACCAATGATTATAAGGATGGTGCAGGACCGGGCTGTGTTTCATTCTGTGGAACGTAGGGTTGCTACGAGTCAGAACCGACTCAGGAGCACCTAATGGTAACAAACAACGACATCAACAACAGCAACAACAGGCTATTTAATAATTCCCCACAACAGAAAATCCCTGATGGAGCAGGAGAACGTAGGAAGCAGGCCTCATATTCTCATAAAAAGACCAGACTTAATGGTCTGACTGAGACTAGAAGGACCCCAGAGATCATGGTCCCCAGACCTTCTGTTAGCCCAAGACTGGAACCATTCCCAAAGCCAACTCTTCAGACAGGGATTGGACTGGACTATAAGACAGAAAATGATACTGGTGAGGAGGGAGTTTCTTGGCTCAAGTAGACACATGAGAGTATGTGGACAGCTCCTGTCTGGAGGTGAGACAAGAAGGCAGAGGGGGACAGGAGCTGGCTGGGTGGACACAGGGGATACAGGGTGGAGAGGACAGGTGTGCTGTCTCATTAGGGGAAGAGCAACTAGGAGTATATAGCAAGCTGTATATAAATTTTTGTATGAGAGGCTGACCTGATTTGTAAATTTTCACTGAAAGCACAATAAAAAAAATAAAATATGAAATTTTTTAAAAAGAAAAAAAATGGAAAAAAAAAAGAAAGTAGGAAAAGAATATTTAATTTTCAGTTTTTTTTCTCATCATTTGTTGGCTATGGGGACTTGGATAATCACTAAGCTTTTGTGCCTTGAGGTACACATTTAATAATAGCAGCTTTAAAAAAAAAAAGAAAAAAAATTTTTTTTTCTTTTTTTTTTGGTTTGGGTTTTTTATCATTTGTTTACATGTTGTATGTATATGATTACATGAGTTATAGTTGTCACAACAATCTTATGAGACGGATGATAATAGACCTGTTTTATAAGTGAGATGCGGAGAGGTACAGAACATGGGTAAGGTCAAACCAGTGAGGTACTGTAAGTACGGGATTTAAATGCAGGTCCGTTGATCTGAAGTCAGGTTTATTCCATCGCACCACAAGTAGATGAGGAGCTCTGTAACACATTAGTCATGTGGACAATGAAGAGCTGCTGGGGGAGGTGACAAAAAGTTATCGAACTTTAATAAGTCATTAATAAAATTTTTTGCAAAAATACAAAAAAAACCCAAAAAAGATAATGCCCAAGAAACATGATAATGTTTACTGCCCTGAAAACTTCTGAAGCCAGTAATCTGTAATCCAAATGAAATTGTTTTACCACCTCTATACTATATTAATGCAGTGGTTTAATTGAATTGGTATAAAATATGACTAGATTGTGAATAATCAGAGCACAAAGAACAAGAAATATTAAATGATCCACGGCAGAATACTCTTTAAAATGTCTCAAAAGAAATCCTAGAACATAAGGTTTGCTATACTAGTTCAATTATCCCTGTCTTCTTTTCTAGGAAAACATATCCCAATAATAAGGAACTTGCTTTTTAGGTGCTGAAATATACTGTGTAAAGTATGCCTTTAAATATGGCATATTATCCATAAAGCAATAGTTCCAATTTCAGTATTCTTTGCTATTAAATCTGAAATAATATATATTTTAGTTTTCCAGAATCTTTAGGAGCCTGATGAGAGATTTTTCATCACAGAGAGCTTTAAGCCCTTCTCCCTGATCCTTGTCTGTTCCTTTTCTCATGTCCCCTGAAAAAATGGGCAAGACCCCAAGTGTGGCTCTGAAATTGTTGCTCTGAAAAGATATCCATCTGTTCCTTTCATTGTCTTCCTAGTCATATCTGACTGAGTTTGGAATGTCCAAACACATTTCTGTTACTGTCAATGCTACAGAGCCAAGAACTCTTTGGACAATTGAACTGCATTACAAGCTATTGCCTTAAAAAAAAAGTGTCCTCAAAAGAATTACCCACGCCTGGATCCAGAACTTTTATTAGTAGGTATAGTGTGGAATACTCAGCAGAAACAAAATGCATTTATATTAGACCTGCTATTAAAAGACTACCTTAAAGATAAATACTGGGTGACAAAATACAAAACTAGTCAAATGTGCAATGAATGTAGCATTTTAAACTTGACTTTTCCTAATGTGCTTGTATTTCAGAGATTATTTTTCATACATGCTTTAAACAGTTTATATCTCTTATCTTTTACTTGATATAAATATGTAAGATTTAACAGATTATATAAATTATATGAAATGTGCAATTCTTGTTTATTCTTTTCTAGGTTTTAATTACAGTGCTAATTTAAAAAATTACAATAAAAAAAGTTGTTGAACTAGAGGTTGGTCATAGCGGCCCTATAAACGAAACCGACTTCAAGGCAATAGGTTTTTGGGTAGATGGTTATTATATAGAAATATTTTTAATGGATGAAAAGGGACAAGAATTTCATCGTTTTCATTCCTGGAGATCTTCTGGATCAATCTTGAATTATAACTGGCTGCTGAGTTGCTACCTCTTAAAGCAGAAATATTTATAATAGTAAATACATTTTTGGATAAGTACTTGCATTTTTACAAATAGCAAATTCTATAGGTTTTCCAATAAATACAAATATCTATGGAACAGGAGACTTGAGATTGTGTTACTATATCACTAGATTCATTAATCCAATTGTTATTTTTTGAGTGTTCAGTATGCTATAGGTATCGTACCAGCTAGACAGTAGAAAAACAAAGATGAATAAGATACTCTGACTTTGAAGAATTCAGTTTTGTGGAATAGACAAACAAATGTGAAAAAGTGATAGGCCATTGAGGCTGAATGAACCCCTGAAATTACTGCCCCGAGATAATCTATAAACCTTAAACCAAAAATATCCCCTGAAGTCTTCTTAAAACCAAACAACATTTTAGCTTAACTAGTAAAGAATGTCTGCTTTGAGCACTGTGCTCTTTTAAGATCTACCTATATGAGAGCAAATTGACAACAGCAACTCAAAAGACTAGACAAGAAACTTAGGGGGGCAGTGATAGGTTAGTGGGGGAGCAACAACTCAGAAAACTCAAAGAACTCGAAGAATGTCATTCATGTCACTGAATTGTACATGTAGAAGTTGTTGAATTGGTGTATGTTCTGCTGTGTATATTTGCAACAACGACAAAAATAAAAAACACTAGATTTAAAAAAAAAAACACTAGATTTTTAAAAAACTGATAGTTATTTCCTCTGGAATACATCAGGGTAGGAACAAAACCAAATACAATACAATAACAAATGTTATTTCTTGGAAATGTCTTAGGAAAATCCATGTCCCCAAGCTCTTAGCCTCTGGTCATTGTGGACTGTCCCAGCTTTTACACTGAGGCACTGCCTTAGAGCAAAAGAAATGATGGGTGTTCTATTCATAAGAATGCCATTTGCTTTGCTCGCTGTTCTTTGTACAGTCTTGCCTATGCTCCTTCCTCTATAAGCAAGCAGCCTCTGCTCCAATGGGAATAGAACGACCACAAGGTTTCTTTTCCTCTCCTCATCTGAAGAACATTTAAAAAAACATCAATGCCCAAAGCCCTATCCCCAGGACTTAATTGGTAAGGATTTTTTTTTTTTCTTAATTATGAAAGCGATTCTAACCTGCCTGTCAGGGTTGAGAAATGCTGCCTTAAGGGACTTCCCGCTATGATAAATCTCTTGACGCAAGTAATCCGTGCAGCCTGCATTCAATCATGGACTCTTGGATGTCGAGTTGAATGGACTTGTGGGTCTTCGCCATTGCGTTTCCTGCTTTTGAACTCTGATACTGCCTCTCCACAGGGCAGGAAACAAACTGAGGTAAGAAGCCCAAACTTCCCATGTACTTACTAAAATGAAGGTAATTATTCCTACCTCTCTCTAATTTCTGGTACTCCATAGGAGAAGCCCATCCCGAGTAGATTTAGGCAATTGCTCAATTATGTCAGCAAAAAAATCCAGGTTAGCCATTGATCTTGGAATTTTATCACATCCAACTGAAAAGAATTTTGACTAATATAACCTCCTCCCCAGGCTAAATTGTGTGCTACCTGCTCCAGGTTCCCATAAAATTTTGTATACTTCTTTAGGAGTAATTACCAAAATACATCTTAGTTATGTGTTTATTTTCAGCTAGGCCATAAACTTTTTTAAGGTAGGACCTGTCTTGTTTCTTCTTCTTTTTTCTTTTTTGTTGCAATCTAGCAATGTTTGCCAGAGAATAGGTATTCAATTAAATAAGTAAATAAATAAAACATGATGGATAACTAAAAAGTGATTATTTTCCTAGCCATACTTGCAGTTTTAAAATTCTTTCCTCAACAGAAATAATATCCAGAATTCTAAAATGGTTCCAAAAACGCACTGTTTTACTTAAAAATTAAGAAAATAATATTAATATTGTTGAACATATTAACAGCGGATCTTACACGCTGCTTAGCTCACTCAATCCACTCTGCCTTTTATTACGTTCTAGAACCTTATGCCTGTAGGAAAGTTGGCAGTTTTTTAAATCAAGCATGAGGCATAGTAAAAAATCTCAGACTAGAATTCTAAGGCACCAACTTTTATTCACTGTTCCACTGTTTTGTTTTTAAAAATTGTACCTATCACCAAATAAGTCTTATGTTAGCCTTTCTCAGTGTAAAGCTAAAGAGTCAATGAAATTACTCAAAGTTTGACCAAACGTAGAACAGAATAAAGCTGGTTATATGGTTTATTGGGGTTTTTTGTCTGTATTTATTTTTGTCTAAATTTCCTCAATTCAAGATAAAACATATTTCCTTAGTGGAATACTTTGTGATTATATTAAATTACCAGTGAGTATAAAAGCATCCTATTTGGGAAAAGTCAGTATTACGTGATAAAGCTGGAGCTATTGAACATTAGGAGGGCTCTTTTCTGCAATTTAAAATTCAAAAGTGTAAACTCTGCCAATAAATAAACTATGAAAAAAATCTTTGTGTGCCCCACTGTGACATTACTCCCCTGAGGAAATTACAACAAACTCTCAGAATGCCAGGTACATTCACGTGTGGTGTGGACAATAATTTGAATAAATAGATAAACTCTGAGAATAACACAAAATACTCTTACCTTTGCTTTGTTTGCCTAGAAAATTCTAATGTAACGAGTATTAGCCAATTTTAGGGTTATCTAGAGCCAGCATTTAGCACCTACATCTTAAATTTATCCTGGATTTACACTTTAGACTCTTTTGAGAAAGTTAGACTGAAAACAAATGTATTATGGTAAAGACTTAAATCTCAAGGAGAGTAAAATACTCATATACCAGCGTAGCCAATATTTGTGTTACTGATTATTTTATTAAAATTGATAGAAAAGGTAATATTTTAGTGTATTTTTTATGTAGTTTTATCCCTTTCCTTTTTTTTCTTAAACAGTGGGATGTATTACTTTTATAGTAAGGTGACAATTTAGTAAAAAAAAATTGACAGAATTAATAAAGTATCACAAACTTTGGGAAGGAAGAAGGCCAATAAAGATACTAGAACAAACGCAATAGTTTTCTTCCAAAACATGATCCTCTTGCAGAGTTTTCTATCTCAGTGAATGGTGTCACCAGCCAGTCCTAGAATCTAGAAGACTAGAGTCCTCTTTGACACCTCTCTCTCCCTCACCACACCTTGGTAAGTCTTCTGTTATTCTTTCTCAATTTAAAGACTAACATAAGACTTACCATACCTCTAGATCAATTCATGTTATCACGAAGTCCTGCCAATCTTAAATCCTATATATACCTTGAATTCATTCACATTTCTCCAGTTCTACTACCAGTATCCTCATTCCAGGTACTGCTGTTTATCACTGGGTATTTACTTTAATAGCATCATAACTGCTGTCCTCTCACCCTTCCAGGCCCTCTGCATACTACCCTGCAGCTTAGAGCCAGATTGATTGGATTTTTAAATACAATTTCTCCTTTTCTTAAGATAAATACCAAAAATATTAACATGGCTTTTAAGGCACAATGTACTCTGGTCCCTCCTCATCTCTCACCTAGACCTCCCTCAGTCTCTGTGTTCCAGACACATGCTCTTTCTTTAATTTCTGGAACATGACCTTTGCCCATAGTGTTTAATTATCTGTTTGAACCTATATATACCACAGTACCTGGTACAGACTAGTGGGTAATAAATTTTTGGTGAATGTGCAGGATGGGTGAATGAATGAATGAAGTTTCATGTTGCAGGATAACGTATTACCGAATGGATATTTAGTACTAGGAGTCCTGCTCTGCCATGCAAAAGACATATTTTAAGCTGTTTGTTTTTTTTTCTTTCTTTCTTTCAAGAAATAAGCCACAAGTCAACACCAATATGTAATATGTAAAGAACTCATACTACACCTCAAAGCAATAGTCCTTCAATTTCCACGGTGAGGAAAATTCACCTGCATTGTCATTAGAAATAAAAAAAAAGCCTACTTTATTTGTCATATGTATTAAAAAAAATTTTTTTTATTAATGAAAATATGGTTCACTTATAGTTTTAATCCATAAATATATTCAAATTGAGGATATTAAATAAAAAACTCATATACAGAAAATCTCACATTTTGACTGAGAAAAGCACAGGTGCATTTGAGAGTAAAAATAACTTCAATAACAATTACTTTGAAAGAATACAATTTTAAGATAAATGTGTGGTTCAGGCTGTTTTCTGAATGGGATGCTGAATTGATTCTGAATTGGGAGATTTAATTTATTTAATCTGGTCACTGTATCCTGTGATTCAGTAGATGGAAACTGGATTGTGTAGATGAAAGGGAATTAGAGGAAGGTTAAGAATCTACTATGAATTAAACAATGTATTAAGGATTTAATATATGTTATCTCTCTTAATCCTGACAATGACCTGGAGGGTTAGTTACCTACTGTAATCTCCATTTATTGTTAGAAAACAGTCTGGAGGTTACACAACTATTAAGGGGCAGAAATAGTATTTGTGTGACTCTAAAAGTACCTCTTGATTTCCTGATTAGTCACAGAATTCCCCTTCTCATTGTTTCTCCTCCTCAATAACCACCTTGTTGTTGTCAGTTGCTGTAGTGTTGGCTCTGACTCATGGCAGCCTTATGTATAACAGAAGGAAACATTGCTTGGTCCTGTGCCACCTTCCAGCCCTGTATTAGACAATGTTCTTATAACCCCCATAGGCCATTCTCATTTTCTGGGATCATTTCCCAATACAACATTCCAAATTACTGCCTTCTCCTCACTCTTATTATGGACTTTATTTTAGTATTGTCCTGATGGACTCGTTATTTCATTTCTACCATTCCCTGAATGAGACGATTCATTGAAGATCAATTATTGACTTAAAAGTCTTTTTGCTTCTTGAAATTTTTCATTCATCTGAATAGTAAATGTTGAAATTTGAGGATTATGATTTGATAAAAATATTTGCTATGACAATACTCCTATACATCTTCAGTGAGTTGTCTCCTTAACAATGTTTAATATAATCTCCCTCCAAAGACTGTATGTTAAAGGCACATTTCTGAGCTAATCACCAAGTTTCCTATATTATAATCTAGACTTCAAAAAATAAATTTTAAATTCTAAAGGAAATTCATTAAAAACTAAAAGTTCATAATAAAAAAAAATTGGGTAAAGAGTAAAAATTTCTAGTGTCTTCTGTACACTATTATCTTAGTTATCTAGTGCTGCTATAATAGAGATAACACAAGTGGATTACTTTAATGAAGAGAAATCTATTTTTTCACAGTTTAGGAGGCTAGAAGTCCAAGTTCAGGGTGCCAGCCCTAGGGGAGCCTTTCTCTCTCTGTGGGTTCTGTGGGAAAGTGCTTGTTATCAATCTTCCCTTGGTCTAGGAACTTCTCAGTGCAGGGACCTCGAGTCCAAAGGACATGCTCTACTCTCAGCACTGCTTTGTTAGTGGTATGAGGTCCCCTCTCTCTCTGCTTGCTTTTCTCTTTTGTATCTCAAAAGAGGTTGACTCAAGATACGACTTAATCTTACAGATTGAGTCCTGCCACATTTACATAACTGCCTCTATTCCTGCCTCATTAACATCATAGAGGTAGTATTTGCAACACACAGGAAAATCACATCAGATGACAAAATGGTGGACAATCATACAATACTGGGAGTCATGGCCTAGCCAAGTTGACACACATTTTGAAGGGACGGAATTCAATCCCTAACAAGCCTAGATTGCCAGATATACAGATCTTGGTTTAATGTTATTAGCCCAAAGAGATTATTGGTTAATTATGTTACTTTTCATATGAATAATCTCAAACTTTAGAGTCAGTCTACTTTGAGTTAACCGATTCCTTTATTTAAGATGGAGGCTCCAGTTTTATATTGCCAGGAACTTGCTGTGCATTGCCCCACTAGCTGTCCTTCTTTCTGTCATTTACGCAAGAAAGGAAAAAAAAAAGTATTATTATTTTTTCATGAAATTTTCAGTTCAAAAATGACTTCAATGTTTTTGAAAAACTGACACATGCCATTACTGAAAACATAAACAAACCATCAATTTTTAGTGAGCATTAATTCCACGTCTGTTAATAGGCAGTGATAGAATTAATTTTATTTAAACATGGAATCATGCTATACATACTATAAAACCAAAACCCAAACCCAGTGCCATTGAGTCGATTCCGACTCATAGTGACCCTATAGGACAGAGTAGAACTGCCCCGTAGAGTTTCCAAGGAGCACCTGGCAGATTCGAACTGCCGACCCTTTGGTTAACAGCTGTAGCACTTAACCACTAAGCCACCAGGGTTTCCATACATACTATAAGTGTATGAAATTAATTTTATTTGAATTTCAGTGGAAAACAAAATGAAACTGAAGAGACTGATGAAACTCACAACTCCAAAATAAAGCATTTCAGTTTCCTAGAAATACCATACAATCCAGCAATTCCACTCCTACTAATATATCCTAGAGAAATAAGAGCTGTCATATGAATAGATATATAGACACAAATGTTCATTATAGCATTTTTCACAATAGCAAAAAAATGGAAACAACCTAAGTGCCCATCAAGAGATGAATGGCTAAACAAATTATGGTACATACACTCAATGGAATACTATGCAACAATAAAGAACAATGATGAATCCTCAAAACATCTCACAACATGGATGAATCTGTAGGACATTATGCTAAGTGAAATAAGTCAATTGGAAAAGGACAAATGTTACAGGACACCACTATTATAAAAAGGAAAGGTTTACACACAGAAACAAACAATCTTTGATGGTTATGAGGGAGGGAAGAGGTGGGGAGGGGAAATCACTAACTAGATAATAGACAAGTACCAACTCTGGTGAAGGGGAAGACAATACACAATATAGAAGTCAGCACAACTTGACTAGGTCAAAGTTATAGAGGCTTCCTAGACACATTGAAATACCTTGAGGGACTGAGTTACTGGCCGAAGGCTTGGGATCATGGTCTTGGGGGACATCTAGGTCAACTGGCATAACATTGTTCATAGAAAAATTGGTCTACAACCTACTTTGGTGAGTAGTGTCTAGGATCTTAAAGCTTTCAAGTGATCGTCTTTGTTGTTGTCATTAGGTGCCGTTGAGTCAGTTCTGACTCAAAGTAACCTTATGTACAACAGAATGAAACACTGCCTGGTACTATGTCATTCTCACAATCGTTGCTATGTTTGAGCCCATGTTGCAGCCACTGTGCAATCCCTCTAGTTGAGGATATTCCTCTTTTTCACTGACCCTCTATATTTTACCAAGCATGATGTCCTTTTACATGATGTCCTTTTACCCTCTATATTTTACCAAGCATGATGTCCTTCTGATAACATGTCCAAGTACGTGAGACAAAGTCTCACTATCCACACTTCCAAGGAGCACTCTAGCTGTACTTCTTCTAAGACAGTCTTGTTCATTCTTCTGGCAGTCAGTGGTATATTCATTATTCTTCACCAACATCATAATTCAAAGGCATCAATTCTTCGATCTTTCTTACTCATTTTCCAACTTTCACATGTACATGAGGTAATTGAAAATATCATGGCTCGGGTATCTTTGCTTCTCAAAACTTTACAGAGGTCTTTTGCAGCAGATTTGCCCAATGCATTATGTCATTTGATTTCTTGACTGCTGCTTCCATGGGTGTTGATTGTGAATCCAAGTAAAATGAAATCCTTGACAACTTCAATATTTGCTCTGTTTACCATGATGTTGCTTATTGGTCCAGTTGTGAGGAATATTTGTTTTCTTTATGTTGAGGTGTAATCCATACTGAAGGCTATAGTCTTTGATTTTCATCAGTAAGTGCTTCAAGTCCTTTTCACTTTCAGCAAGTGAGTTTGTATTATCTGCATATGGCAGGTTGTTAATGAGTCTTCCACCAATTCTGACACCACGTTCTTCTTCACAGTGTCTGGGATCTTAAAAGCTTGCAAGCAGCCATCTAAGATTCATAGGTTGGTTCCAACCTGTCTAGAGCAAAGGAGAACAACAACAACAAAAACCTAAGATACAAGGAAAATATTAGTACAAAGGACTAATGGATCACATGAACCACAGCCTCCACTAGCTTGAGCCCAGAACTAGATTTTGCCGGGCTTTCACCACAACTGCTCTAATAGGGACCACAATAGAGGGTCCTAGACAGAGCAGGAGAAAAATGTGGTACAAAACTCAAATTCACAAAAAAAAGACCAGACTTACTGGTCTGACAGAGACTGGAGGAACCCTTGAGACTATGGCCACTGGACACTCTTCTAACTCAGAACTGAAGCCACTCCCAAAGTTCACCTTTCAGCCAAAGATTAGATAGACCTATAAAACAAACAATAACACACTTGAGAAACATGCTTCTTAGTTCAGTCAAGTATACCAGACCAAACAGGCAACACCTACCCAAAAGCAAAGATGAGAAAGCAATAAAGGACAGGAAAACTGGACAAATGAACTGGGGGATCCTAGGGTAGAAAGGGGGAGAGTGCTGACACATTGTAGGGATTGCAACCAATGTCACAAAACAATTTGTGAATAAATTTTTGGGTAAGAAACTAATTTATGCTGTAAACTTTCACCTAAAGCACAATTTTTTTAAAAATACAAAACATTTTCCTAAAGAATATTATGTATAAGGTCAGAGCTGTTTTGTTTTTTAACTACAGGATTCAACTTTAGACAGTATCTCTTTACTCTGTGCTATGAGAGATGAGATATTTGCTTTTCACCTCCTAGAATCTCATCCCAACTGTTTTTGTAAGTGTATTAGGTTTACATTGCCATAGTTCATAACTTATACATAATTCCTGCAATTGTATTTAAATAGGTACAAATTTTCTATCAGCTCTTTGAACAGAGTCTCTATTCCTAAAATCTTTATTTTCATCCATCTTTTGGTTGAATGAATTATGGCATCAGAAATACATCCTTTTTTTTTCAGCTTTAATAATGGGCTTGTTATTGTAAGCTTTTGCATACTTGAAAATATCTGTCCATTGCCTTTAAACTTGAAGGGCAATTTGCCTAGTTATAACATTCTAGGGTTATGCTTTCTTTTTCTTAAAACTTTTAGATCTTGTGTCTGTCTCTGGCATTGAATGGGGCTTCTGTGAAGTATCAAACCAATCATGTTTATTCTCCTTGTCTGTAATTTGCTCTCTCTGCCAGGATGATGTGGTGGGATGGATCAGCTTTGTGTAGCCTTTCTTGACATGGTCTTGTAACTCACACACAAGTGATTGGGTGGGCCTGTGCAAATAAGGTACCTGTGGCCCACCAGGAGGATTGGTCAGTTTTGTCATCCTGCTAGGCTTAAAATGAGCCATCCTAGGGAGGCTCACCACCACCAAGAAAGAAGAGCCAGGAGCAGATGTGTTCTTTGTACCTGGGATCCCTGCACTCAGAAGCTCCTGGAACCAGGAGACTGAGACTGAGAGATAAGTAGATAGATAGATAGATAGACACACACAGAAAGAGAACTATAACACTGAAGACTTTGAGTAGCGGTGGCAGAGAAACAGCTGCAGCAGAACTAGGAGATGGGGTAGGACACGGCCTGGCCCACAGAGTGAAAAAACTGAGTGCCTTTGGGTAGGAGGCTGGCGCAGTAGGGTGCCTCCAGGCACTTGGTGAGGCTAAGTTTGCCCACCCACAGAGCTGGAGCTGAGAGACTTAAGGCCAAGGCTTACCAGCGGAGTGGGGTGCCTCAGGACCCTTATTGGCAGAGCTACAATAGTTTTGTAATGCTTGCCAGAGCAGGGCAGAGGCCGAGCAGCTAGAAAAGGGCATATATGTGGGCACAGCTGAAAACAGGCTGATGAAAGAGCTGTATCTTGGGTGTTCCTGAACCTGAATTGTAACCTGTTTACTTTCCTAATAAACACCATAATCATGAGTATTGCCTGTGAGTTCTGTGTGGCTGTTAAAATGAATTATCAAACTCAGCAGCGAAGTAGAGAGTGCTGTGGGAGGGATGGCTGGTGTCAGAATTGGTGAGGATGGCAGAGGGAGGAGGCATGTTTGACCTCTGCCTTATAGGAATCAGCCTTGGGCTGTTGATCTTGATCCTCCTTCCCCCTTGTGAAGTTAGAGGAGGTCAGATGCCGCCACCATTCCATTTTTACAGATGCCCTCATGATTTTTTTCCTTTCTTCTCTCACTAACTTCACCAAGATATAATTTTGTGTTAAATGTTAAATATTTGTTTTTACCACATGGTCCTTCAATATGCGAATTTAATTCTTTCTTTAGTTCATGAATTATTTGTATTTATTTCTCTTGTTCTCATGGAGCTATGCATTAGTTGAATTCCTGTTGATTTTTATTTCTGTTATCACTCTAAGGTCATTTTCATATTCTTGTGCTTTTCAATTTTATTTTAAGTGATCTTTCTTCAAGCCTAATCATAGTTTCTGTCCCTGACATTGTTTTATTTGTATTTATTCTAAATTTTGGTGTTTCTAATATAGTTTTTGTGTCTAATATAGCTTTCATGTCTCAATTCTGTTTTGAGTGATTTCTTTAAGCCTATCCATTCTCTGTGTCCCTGACTTTCTTTAATTCACATTTATTCTAGTTTTTGGTGTTTCTAACATAGCTCTCATGTCTCTAATCATATTTATTTTTGTCTTACATTATTGTTTTGAATTCTGCCCTGATGGCTTTTAATCTCCTTTTGTGACTTTATAGTCTCCCTTATAACATTGTGTCTCTTCTTTCATATCTCTCTGTCTTTATTTCAGTGTGTGTATGTATGTGTGTATACCTTGTATATGCCTATATTTTATTACCTGTAATTTTTTTGAGTGTGGATTATTATTTGTCATAATAATTTCAGTTGTGTCTGTTTGGGTAACTACTTGCCTGATGTGTTTCTTATACTTACTGAGCATTTGCTCTTTGAAAACAATTCTAACTCCTTTACAATAATTATCTCATTTAAGTTCTTCATTTGTTTTGCATCCATGCCTTTACTCCTTTTTTTTTTTTTCCATACTCCTTTCTGATTATTATTCATCTTTGAAGGAATGAGATGATTTACCTACTGGAGATTATAAAGCAATGTGCCAAGAAGGGGTTGTAGAGTGATTTGGAGTTATCAACAGTCTCTATTAGGGCTTGACGCCTCCAACATTTCTGCCCAAAATGTGTTATTTTCTTCCACCCTTGGAACATGTTTCCTCAGTATTCTTGCAGTCGATGTTGCTATTGAAATGCACTTTAAATCCATTGCAATCTGACCCTTATTATTTCTTCTCCCCCCTTCATTTTACTTTTGTCAGTGGCAAACTCACCGCTCACTGCACTTTTCTTAACCAAGCTCAATGTTAGACCAGGGGTTGCAACTCAAATGTCTGCAAGGAACAGATAGGTGAACATAACAAGGATACCATCTATGAAAGGACAATTTTTAACATGAAAAAAAAAACCAGTCTAATGCATTGTTTCTTATAACCTTGTTCAAACTCCACTAAAAACAAGAGTTATAAACAAAAAGAAAAACGATGCACACACAAAATGAATAAATAAATCAAAAGGATGAAGAATAGAGACAATGCACTGATCTCAATGAAATAAAGAGACTACCACAACATCAAACCACAAACTGTAAAGTACACCTGCCAAATGCTGACGGATCTGCAGGATACTGAGGCAGCTCACAGAGAACCAACACATCCTGCTTCTGATGGCTTCAAGCAACACACTTTTTTTTCCCCTCAAAGTAAGTGACCCCATCCCGAAAGTCATATCCAATAATATACGTATATAATTCTTGTTATGTACCATCCAGTCGATTCTGACTCACAGTGGCCCCAAACAACAGAGTAGAACTGCCCCTGTCTTAGGCTAGGTTCTCTAGAGGAGCAAAACCAGTGACGAAGCATATATATATATATACACACACATATACATATACATTTTTTATACATATACATATACATATACATATACATATACATATACATATACATATACATATACATATACATATACATATACATATACATATACATATACATATACATATACATATACATATACATATACATATACATATACATATACATATACATATACATATACATATACATATACGTGTGTATGTGTGTGTAGATACAGAAAAAAAGACAGAGATTTATTTCAAGGAAATGGCTCACACAGTTGTGGAGGTTGGCAAGTCCCAAAGCCATGGGTCAGGCATCATGCTGGAGGCTTCTCCTGATTCACTTGGTTGCAAGGGGTGACAAACCTAAAATTGGCAGGTCAGACGGCAGGCTGCTGGCTCACATCCCAAATATGTCAGAGGATGATGAGTCAGATGCAGGAACCAGAGAGGGTGAGCTTTGCTGAAATATCCATATATATTGGATGCAGGCCACACCCCCAAGGAAACTCCTTTTTCAACTAATTGGGTACTCACATCAGATCACAAAATGGAGGATGATTACATAATATCTGCCAAACCACTGAGAATCATGGCCTAGCCAAGTCAACACGTAACCTTAGCCATCACAGCCCCATAGGGTTTCCTAGTCTGTAATCTTTACAGGAGCAGATTGTCAGGTCTTTTCTCCCATGGAGCTGCTGGTGGGTTCAAATGGCTGAACTTTCTGTTAGCAGCCCAGCTCTTAACCATTGCACCACCAGGGCTCACTCCCTCTCTCCCCATCTCTCTGTTTGTCTGTCTCTTTCTATATATATACAGAGAGAGTGCAAAAGTCCCTGGGTTACACAAATGATTAAGCACTTGGCTATTAACCGAAAGGTCGATGGTTTAAATTCACCCAGAGGTGCCTCGGAAGAAAGGCTTGGCAATCTACTTTCATGTCTGAAAGATCACAGCGATTGAAAACCTTATTAAAACCTTTCACAGTTTCACTCTGAAACTCAGAGGATTGCCATGAGTCTGAATCAACTCTATAGCAACTGCTGTTGAGTTATATATACGTTGTGTGCCATCGTGTCAATTCCAATTCACAGCAACACAATATGACAGAATAGAACTGCCCCATATGTTTCCTGTGCTGTTATCTTTGGGGGAGCAAATTGCCAGGTCTTTTCTCCCACAGAGCCACTGGTAGGTTCAAAGGGCTGGCCTCTCAGCAACCCAGCAGCCCAGTGCTTAACTATTATGCCACCAGGACTCTGTCTCTCTCTCTAAATATAACCATTATTATTATTATTATTATTATTATCATCATCATCATCATCATCATCATTATTCAGTGCTGACTATTCCTATTGCTATGGTTTAAATAGTCACACTCATATCTTTGAATGGACATTTCTTTCTCTTTGAGGGTAGGAAGGGTGAGCAATACCATACACTATTAACTCTGCCTATCTTTATAGAGGGGAACACTGATGGCACAGTGGTTGAGAAATCAGCTGCTCACCAAAAGATTGGAAGTTCAAATCCACCAGCCACTCCCTGGAAACCCTATGGGGCCATTCTGCTCTATCCCGTAGGGTAGCTATGAGTCAGAATCAACTCAGTGGTAATGGGTTTGGTTTTTCTTTTTTTTTTTTTTGGTTATCCTTATGAAGTTTGACTAACTGTTGTTTCCTAGTGTAGAGTTGTCAAGTTATAAGTCTCAGAACTGTTTCTAATATGTCAGCATTCCAAGGTATATGAAGAATTTTTCTGCACAAATTGCATAGAAACATAATTTTTCCTTTCTATTTTACATGAAATGTTACTAATTCAAGGTGTCAACACTGATTTCTAATGTTGACCGGAAACTGTGGATGGCAGTTACTAAGTTTTTAATTATCTTTTAAAGGGCATGACACCTGAATTACTTGCTGAGAAATGCAATTTCTTTTATATATAGCATTTTTTTAAAATGGCACCCATTGTCTCTACAGCATATCTTATTATAATACAGAAAAGTTTAAAAACATTGTAAATATCCATCAATATTGCGGTATTCAAGTGTCATTATCCATTAAAAATAATGTTTTGAAGCATTTAATAAAATTTAAAATGTTCAGGAAGTAATTGTAAGAGAGAAAAAGGGTACAAAATCATAGTTATTATTTCAACTTTAGAAAAAACATAATATACACATAAAATAATCTGACAGGAAATATTTTAGCCTATTGATTGTGATTATCTCTAGGTCATGAAATTATGGACGATCTTTAATTTTCTTCTTCATGTTTTCACTGAATCCTTGAAATTGTCTCTATTAGACATGGGTTTTCTAATAAGGACAAACAAAATTTTAAAACAAGTAATGTAAGAAAAAAAAAATCGCCGTAGAGTTGATTCTGACTCAAAGCATCTCTACAGGAAGAACTGTCTCATGGGATTTCTAAGACTGTAATCTTTACCAAAGCAGACTGCCACATCTTTCTCCCACGGAGTGGCTGGTAGGTTCGAACCACCAACTTTCAGTTAGCAGCTGAACTCTTAACCACTGTGCCACCAGGATTCCTTAAAAAAAAAAAAGTAACATATGGAGGAAAAAATAGAAAATAGCCTTTGATAACAAAAAGTTTTGGAATTACTACTTTAATGTTGCAATGGAAATTGACAAGGTAAAAACAGACATAAAGTGATTATTCCATTTCTTCCAAGATGACTCCCATCCTCTCTTTAAACCCACCACTGACCTGACTCCTGGGTTACCTGACCAGCCTGGAATATTCAATCTCAATGTGAAAGGAGAGATGTGGCATGTCTGCTTTGATTCTAAAAATACAAAATGAAAAATGAATAGAAATTAATTAAAACAACCAAAGAAATCATAATTTCTAACAAGTAAGCATTTTTCTCCCCTAGTGCTTTTTATCTTTCAGCCTATTGAATAAAATCCACTCAAGTAAACTTGGGCTTCTATATTCTCTATCAATTATGCTACAAGTGCTAACAGCTAATACCTACAATAATAATAAGCACCATAACCAAACCAAACCAAACCCAGTGCCATCGAGTCGGTTCTGACCCATAGCGACCCTACAGGACAGAGTGGAACTGCCCCATAGAGCTTCCAAGGAGCACCTGGCAGATTCGAACTGCTGACCCTTTGGTTAGCACCCGTAGCACTTAACCGCTATGCCACCAGGGTTTCCCATAATAAGCACAGTTTGTCTAAAACAATTTGAAATGAAAATCATGTTATAGCATTCAGTTTTGATTTAATAAAATAACTAGAAATTGATAAATACAGTATATATCGTCTCAAGTGGTAACCAAGGACATTTAAAAACCAAACCCAAACTTGTTACTTTCTCATCATTCCGACCCATAACGACCCTAAAGCACAGAATAGAACTGCCCCAAAGGGTTTCCAGTGAGCTACTGGTGGATTAGAACTGCTGACCTTTTGGTTAGCTGCCCTGTCACTTGGCCATTGCGCCATCAGGGCTCCAAGAGCATTTAGTAAAGGTATTATTTAGTTGGAAGTGTCATAGAATGCCGATAAATATAGATTTTATATTCAAATAGCCTCCCGGTTTAATAAGATTGTTATCGAATTTCCAGGTTTTAGGTGAAGATGAGTTGCATTTGCAGTTTCTTCAGCCTAAATTCAAATTATAAGTATTATCAATCCTCACGATTCAGTGAACAGATAAAATTGTAGCTGTGGCCAGGGAGAAAAGTTGGCCCCCTGGTAAGTGCTGTTTATTACTGCGCCTAATGTAAGTTGGAACCCTGGTTAAAGTAAGTTGTTGCAGTGGTTAAGAGCTCAGCTGCTAACTTAAAAGGGGCAGTTCTACCCTGTTCTACAGGGTCACTATGAGTTAGAATCGAATTGACCACAATGGGTGTTTTTTTTTGTAAGTCAGCATTTGCTACAGTTCCAGAAAGCTCTTAGAGAAGAGAAACATTTGATTAGGTATCTGAAGGAAATTCTTTAAATACCTAGTTATTTTGGAAACAGCATCTAAACTATACTTATAGTGGATAATATACCCTTTAATAATAGTTGCTTTATTGATAGGCTTGCTTTAAAAAAATGTTTTGAAGCATTTCACTGTTACAGCTATGTATATGTATATTTATGTGTGTATACATGTGTATGGGTGTGTATATGTAGACACACACACGCACACATACATGTATACATATCAGCATGAATTTTTCTCCAGGGAAAGCTTTTACCTTTACCTTATAGCATTCTGGTATGTTTCCAAGTCTCATATTCTCAGTCAGAAACAAAGGTGAGGTCAGTAAGGGAACCTCAACCCATTGAGCATTAGGGTCTTTGTCAGTTATCACCAACAGCAGGGTTTATGACAAATGAGGAGCCAGGCTTCCAGCTGAATTTCAGTTTAGTTATTTTTGTTTTAATGTATGTGTGAATCAATTAATCCTGTCATAGAAGGGCATCGTAAACTGTGTGCCAGAGTTAATGAGTCAGACATTAGCACATCATTACACCAGCTGGCACAATGTAGCATGTGTTGTTTGTCATAATATACACTACCATGCTTAACAACCATTAATTGTTTACACGAGCAGTCATATTTTTCTGCAAAGAACCTTCAGCGACTGCTTAATATTTTGAAGGCTTTTTTAATTGAAGAACTATTACAAAAAAAGATATTGTCACTAACATTTAGAAGACGGAGAATGTCTTGAGAACCTTTAAAAAAAAAAATTCCCATGCTGCAGAATCAAATAAATCATTAAAGTCATTTGCATGACTGATTCAACTACCATGAGCGATGACTCCCTAAGTGAAAGGAAAGATACTGTCTTAAGAAAAAGTTGGCGAGATGGAATTCCCTTCTAGTACATTTTTTGAGGATCAGTGAGGCCTGTATCCGAGGTACATGTATTACTACTAGTACTTCTTAAGAGAAAATACAATCATGGGTTTATAATTTTTTTTAATCATTATAAAAACCTTGGCTGTTGTGGTTTTCTTGGCTGATGAAAGGCAGCATGTGGCCTTCACAGCTCAGAGTTATAGTTTACTAGCTTTCCATGGATTGGCTCCAGTTGATTTCTGCACGTTTTCATTGATCATGTGGTTTTTCCCAGCCAAACACAGACACCATGAGTAAAGGCAAGGTTTGCAAAAGAATCAGAAGCATAAATCAGGTAAACTTGTCCCCTCTAACTCATAGCCTATTTTCTCAGGGGAGTTTGGGTCATAGATTAACAATGCCTTATTAGTTGAAGGGATTTAATAGAAACATGAATGTAATAAAAACATGAACAATTTTATATGGGCTGGGCAGTGTTTCATTCTGTTGTACATAGGGTTGCTATGAGTCACAATAGACTCGATGGCACCTAACAACAAGCATGTAAGAAATCAAGCTGAATAAAGTAATGAATGCAGATAGGAAATACATTGAATAAAAATAATTTTAAAAATCTTACAAGATATATGAAAGCAATCTGCAAAGTGCTTACACAAAAAACTACTATAATCATTACTACAACTGTACTCCAGTTGTTCTTTTTTAGAACAATTGTTGTTATGTGGAAAAAAAAAAAGTTTTTTTTTTTTTAGGAAAAATAGGCCACAGAGACTTCCTCTACCTTTGGGAAGGGTTATTCCTGTGTTTGTACATATTGTACTCAGAAGAGATGTTTTGAATATTTTACTCTTCACGCAGTTATCCCTAGAAATATGCATCATATAATACTTAATATTTTCATTTTTATAAGTGCAAGCACACACACATATCTTTGCATTTTGACGTGGTGAAGATTTAGCTTTTTTGCTGTCTTCTCTAGTATTCTTTTTAATCTTCACCTGCCCATGTTCTTTACTGACACAGCAGATGTGCTTAACATGAAGAAACAAAAAGTCAATATACATTTATCTATTTTTTTTTATTATTATTTGGTTGAAGTTTTCCTCAAGCTTTAAGGTACATAAGAATTATCTATGATATTTATTACACGTGCAGATTCCCGAAGATTCTGATTCAGTTGTTACCAATCAGGTTTAAGCTGGGACCCAGTGATCTGCATTTGAACAGCTCCCCCAGATAATTCCAATAGAGATGAAGGAAAAATAATAACTTTGAACCAGTGAGTACCATGGAATTTGAAAAATACATTACATTACATACAAGAAGAAAACGTGGTATCCAGAGGCATCAAAAATATTTTAAAACACTATGTATGTTTTTAAAATGTTTTAATATTTACATTGTGATGTCCTAATGTAACAAAAATACAAAAAGCATGCACAATTTCCTTATATAAATTGATGATCCCTGATTAGGTAAAAGTATTCTCATTAAAGCTAAATTTTCTCTGCAACAGGTTAGCTACTAAACTTTCAGGAAGTGAGTTGGAGAATAACATTCAAAATAAGTCTACTCTTTCTGTTTGTTTTTCAAAAATATTCCAGTTTTTCAAAAATATTTAGGACAAGTTGCCTCCCAGGATCCACCAAAGAAATGTCAATACTGACTGAACCAAGTGAAATTGCCAGCATTTACCTGTTTTTGACCCACAAAAATGGCAATTTCATTTGGTTCAATCTAATATCATCACTGGAAAGTATCCAAATCATGTCCTAATGAGCCTTGAACTAGAATCACTGACACCTGGAGACCACACTGACATTTTAAATAGGATCGGCTATCCAAAAAAAAAAAAAAAAAAAAGGAGTAGTGAGGACAAACTAATTATTATGGATTGAATTGTGTCCCACAAAAAGATATGTTAAAGTCCTAACTCCAAGTACCTGTGAATGTGACCTTGTTGGAAATAGGGTCTTTGGAAATATTATCAGTTTAGTTAACATGAGGTCATGCTGGAGTAGGGTGGACCATAATCCATGTAAGTGGTAGGTATCCTTGTAAAAGTAAGAGAAGAGACAAACACAGAGGGAGACGAACACACAAAGACAGAGGCAGAGATTGGAGTGAAGCATCTACAAGCCAAGGAATGCCAAAGATCACCAGGAACCACCATAAGTTAGGAAGAGGCAAGGAAAGATCTTCCCCTAGAACCTGCAGAGAGACCATGGTCCTGCCGACAACTCAAATTTGAACTTCTAATCTCCAGAACTGTGAGACAATACATTTCTGTTGTTTTAAGTCACCCACTTTGTGGTACTTCATTATGGCAGCCCTAGAAAATGAATACACTAGCCCTTTAGTTTGAAAAAAGAAACTCTAGTAGTTACTCAAGACATGTCTCATATCATGGATGAAATGGAAGTGGAGATGTGAGTCCTGCTTGGAAGTGAAGTAAAAATGTCCAAGACTCTTTCTTGCCTTGGTGGTACCTGTCCACATTCTGCTCATTTGCCTAGAATATTCTTTACTCCATTCTTCTGAGTGACTGGCTCCAGGTCTCAAATTAAAGGTAACCTTTTCAGAGATCTTTTTTAACCATTCAATTTAAAATAGGTCCTCTTCTATCCGTTCTCTCTCACAGCATCTATTTGTTTTTTCTCACACCACATATCACAAATTGTGATTATATATTTGTGTATTTACTCTTTACTTAATTTTCTATCTCTCCATACTCTATTCTAAGTGAAAAGAGGGTAAGAACCATGCCTGTAGACACACAATAAAAATTTAGTGCATGAGTTAGCTAGTTAATTCTATTTCTTTTCCATTATTATAAACCAGTTGTCATTGAGTTGACTCTGATGTGTGTTAGAGTAGAACTGTGCTTCACAGGGTTTTCAATGGCTGGTTTTTCAGAAGTAGATGGCCAGGCCTTTCTTCCAAGGTACTTCTGGGTGGACTCCAACTTCCAACCTTTCAGTAAACAGGCGAGCATATTAACTATTCAGACCATCCAGGGACTTTAGAGACTCCTCCATTAATATATAAGTATCCAAAATCATCCAAAATCCTGTCTTTTTTTTTTTTTCTATTTCATGTGTCAGGGTTATCCCAAGCAATGTAATTTTGCCAAATAAACATAATGGAAGGTAATCTTATTTGTAAAAGTACTTTAAATAATCAAATTAAATATAAATAATGAAGAAGGTCAAAGGGAAATCACTTTTCAAGCTGTTAACACCAAACTGTGTATGATATTATTCCTCTTGGCAAGATAGTTCATCGTGTTCTATAAACAAGATACCTTATCATCAAAATTTAGAGACTTATTTTAACTTTGGGGAGGTTTATAGCTGTTTAAACAGAAAAGAAGCTATCAAATTTACCAAGTAGAAAGGTGAACCCATTGCTTAGGATGAAAAAAAGTAAAATGTACTTTTAACATCATTCTAAATTGGTTCAAGGGTACACATTGCATAGCTACCTCCCATGGGATCCTGCTCCAGGGTGTCATACAACATTGCTTCATGCATAGTGCTGGGGTGTGTGTCAGTCATCAGATTGTTGCTCAGATAGCTGCCCTCCTGTAAGTTACATAGATCAAGTACTTTGCATAGATAAACATAAAGCGCACATAAAAAAAGATAAAAGGCAGAAAAATGAGAAGACGGAGAGAATGAGGGAATGAGGGGGGAAGAAGCAAGGAAAAAAGGGAGGAAGGAAGGAAGGAAGGATCACACTACAAATATACTGTGTTGTTAGCCATTGTGGAGTCACGCCTGACTCATGGTGACCCCATGCACAATGGAACAAAATGCTGCCCAGTCCTGCACAATCCCCAGGATCGGTTGGTTGCAGGTCAAACTGTTGTGATCCATAGAGTTTTCATTGGCTGATTTTCAGAAGTAGATCACCAGGTCTTTCTTCCTAGTCTGTCTTAGTCTGGCAGCTTGTTAAAGTCTGTTCAGCATCAGAGTAACACACAAGCTTCTATTGACAGATGGGTGGTGGCTGCGTACAAGGTGCACTGGTGGGAAAATCAAACCAGGGACCCTGTCATGGAAGGTGAGACTTCCACCACTAAATCACCATTGCCCCTTCCACCATTGCCCCCAAACATTAGAGCAGTAGGAGAAGAATATGCACATAAGTAAATATGTCCTTTGCAATTTTTTGAGACATATGAAACTAAGAATATAATATCAAATGAATTCCACAGAATAATGATTTCAGTAAATCTGTTCCCTTGTTTTTCTTCTTAGGCACCTAGATTTTTTAAACTGCTCTGGTGATTCTCGCCACACAATTTTAATCATGGTATACTTGGGTAATCACTACAGTTATTCCTTAGAAATTTTTCATGATCATTTCCGCAATTGTTTATGAAAACCTATTTTTAATTAGAATTTGCAGACAATCATTACCTCTTTTAGAGATATGGAGAAAAGTTGAACTAAGCTAGAATAAAATCGATTTCATGGGTATGATAATTTTCAAAATCCCACAGACAATGTGATAAAAATGATTTATAGAGTCTTGATGACAAGTTTCATTGCTTCTTTCTTTATGAATAATCTTACATTTATTAACAATATCAATTGAATAAATATCTAATTTTATTAACATTTCATCCATTTACCCTAATAATAAAGATATAAAAAAGAACAATAAAAATGAGATTTTTGTTTGTTTGTTTGATAGCAAAACTCTGGAATCCAATCTGTCCGGTAACCACCCATCTGTTTGTGGTTAGGTTACCATAATCAGCACATGGCTTTTTGCCTCAGTCTTTTGTGAGCCTTGGAATACCCTCAATTCCTGACAGACTCTAATAAAATTATCATTGTTATTAGGTGCTGTCAGTCAGTGTCAACTCATAGCGCCCTATAGGACAGAGTAGAACTGCCCTATAGGGTTTCCAAAGAGCAGCTGGCGGCTTTGAACGCCCAACCTTTTGCTTAGTAGCCAAGCTCATAACTTTACAGCACTGGGGCTCCTCTAATAAAATTACTCTTCCTTATTTTTAAACTACGAATAATTCAGTACCCAAGAAATTAAGTAACACTATTTTCGATTATTTTTTTGTAGTGAAAAAGTAGAAACAACTTGTCATTCTCAATCATAGAAATCACAGGTCACAATTTAGCCTGTGATCTCAAAATTACCTCATAATTGCCATAGAACTCTTTCAACATCTGATACATTTAGTGATTCCAATTTCTAATTATCAGAGCTGTACGTTGATATCTCCCAAGTAAATCATTTTGTTTTCAGGCTAAATTCCCGTTTAAGTTCACAGGTCATGCCTGCTAATTGCCAAACTGTGACTTGATTACAAGGATACTCTATATCTCAGGAAGTGTCAAACTGAAGTCAGCAAATTAAAAAAAAAGAAACATTGAAGTCATCCTCCATCCAAGCAATCTCCTGCCTTCAGATTTTGCATTCTCAGTTCTCCTGCCTGGAATACTCTACCCCAGAAAGACTGTTGGGGCATTTGCTCAAATATTACCATCTCCATGAAGTCTTTCTTGACCACAGTAATTAACATTGCTAATGACCCCTACTGCCCATCCATGTGCCCTGCATTCTTTTCCTCCACGGCATTTATCATCATCATCTGACATTTTCTGTTTTTTTTTTTTTTTTTTATCTTGTTTATTATCTGTCTCCTTCCACTGGAATGCAAGCTTCACGCAGGCAGGAATTTTCATCTGCTTCATCCATTGTTGTTTCCTAGTGTCTGGCATAAGTTGTCGTTAGTTGCCAGTTGATTCTAACTCACAGTAACCCCTTGTGTGCAGAGTAGATCTGCCCCATAGGTTTTTCAAGCCTGTGACCTTTTAGAAGCAGACCACCAGGCCTATCTTCCGAGGTGCTTCTGGGTGGGTCTGAACCGCCAACTTTTAGGTTAGTAGTCCAGTGCTTACAGGGAATCCTATTTGGCATATTGCAGATGTTCGATTAATATGTACTGGATAAATTAATGAAAAAAATAGCCAGCAGACAAAATCATAACCTTTGATGACAAAATATAAATGTCCGTGTATACCATGAAAGATGTATATCACAAGTGATTTTGTGTTATGCCAGGGGAGAAGGACTGGTTGTCTCAAGTTTTTATAGAAGAAAAAAATCTGAAGGTTATAGTTGACCACAGGCAAATCTGAATGCAAGCAAAAGCCAGAAAGAATTTACATTTGTGGTGTAGTGGTTAAGAGTTTGACTGCTAACCAAAAGGTCGGCAGTTAGAATCTACCAGCTGCTCCTTGGAAATCCTATGGGGTAGTTCTAAAGGGTTGCTGTGAGTTGGAATCAGTCGATGGCAATGGGGTTTATTCAGAATTAATAAGGCTTGCATTAGATGCTTTAATTTTAAGTATGAAAAAGGTGTAAATACCAAATACTAATAACCTGTGGAATTAAAAAGTGTTTTAAACTTTGGTATTCATGAATTAAATTTAGTGTATTATTAGAATTTACTGAACATTTAGCATTCTGCTAAGAAGTCTGGCTGCCACACAACATTTGGCAATGTCACAAAGCTCCTACTGTGCATACACACACTGATAGTTGGAATTCCCACAATGTCTGTGGAGAATTCTTCGATTTTGATGTATTATCAGTGTTATATTTTGTTCTTTAATCACGAATTTCAATTACCCTAAGCTTCAACATTATCAATTTCATATCATTTGCACAAATGCTGATACATATTTTTCATAGACAGTCTTCTTGTCTTTCAATGTTCTTTTTGTCCTATAATTTTACAATAAGAGATGTATTTTAAAAATATAAACCAGTGTTCACCAAAAGACACCTTTAAGAGGATGAAAAGGCAATCCACAGAAAGGGAGAAGATATCCTTAGTACATAGAGCCAACAAAGGACTCATATCCAGCATATATAAAGAGCTCTTATAAATAAATAAGAAAAACGTAGGTAACCCAGTAGAAAATGGCCAAAAGGATTGTACAGACACTTCATAAAAAGGATATTTGAATACCCAATAAATATGTGGGAATGTGCTCAAATTTATTAGTCATCAGGGAAATGAATATTTAAATCATAATATGATATCACTATTCATCAAAAAAAAACCAAACAAACCCATTGCCATTGATTTGATTCTGACTCATAGTGACTCTATAGCACAGAGTAGAACTGCCCCATAGGGTTTCCAAGGAATGGCTGGTGGATTGAACTGCCGACCTTTTGGTTAGCAGCCAAACTCTTAACCACTGTGCCACTGCGCATACACACACACACACACACACACACAAACAAATAAATAGTTCTTTAAAACCAAGTATTGTCAAGGCTGTGGAGCAACCAGAACTCTCATACACTGCTGGTATGAGTGTATACGACAACTTTGGACAACTGTTCGACATTATCTACTAAAGCTGAACATATACATATTCATGATTTAGCAATCTCGCTCCTAGGTATATATATACCCAGTGGAAACAGATTCATGCATATGTTCACAAAAATACATCACTAGAATGTTCATAGCCACATTATTTCATAACGGTAATATTCAAAACACGGGAAACTGTACAATTGTCCATCCACGGTAGAATAGGTTTAAAAAATTGTAGTATATCCACACAATGGAATCCTATAGAGTAATGAGATAGAATGAGCTAGAACAAAGTGCAACAACAGAAACGAATCTCACAAACATAATTTTGAGTGGATTTTAAATGAAAGAAACTGAACATAAAAGATTACATACCATATTTTTACATAAAAATAGGAAAACTATGATGTTAGAAGTTAAGATAATACTTAACTTGAGATGACAAAGTGTAAGAGGCCAAAGAGGACATAAAGAGGAGATCCTGGATGTAGATAATATTCTGTCTTTGTTGCTGGTTAATTGTGAATGTTTAAATTATGAAAATTCACCAAGATGTACACCTATAATATATTTACTTGTCTGTGTTAATCCGTAAAGTTCTAATATATCTATAGCCAAAGTATGTAGCACACATTACCTCCTGATTTGCGTGTTGAGTGACCCTTCATGGTTATTATCAACTTCTTTTTTCACTGGAAAATAGGATGCGTGGGCTACTGGGTCCTTTGCTCTACCTAAGTGGCAAAAGAGCCACTTGTTGAGGCTACGGTGAAAAGGCTGAAGGTAACTCCAGGGCCTGCTTCACAGGTGTGCTACTCATAAAGTCACAAGGACCCTGTGCTTAGAAAGGCCCCATACTTGGTTTAATGCTCTACTGTTACATCTTGAAATTCTAAATATTTATTAACAAGGGGACCCACATTTTCATTTTGCACTGGGCTCACTAATTATGTGACAACCCTTGGTAACTCATTTGCCTTTAGTATGTATCTAAGGTAGCCTCTAGGCTTAGAGATTGAGGAGGAATGAGTATATATCAAGGTAGGAGAGACCTTGGTTGGGAATAACAAAAGCCTGGCACTTCAGTAAAATAGTGCCTTATATATGGACACTCAAACAGTGCACTTACATATTCCAAAAATGAATTAATAAAAAAAATAGATCACTGGGCTAAGAAATGAAATTCCAAGATGGAAGAGCATAATTATTAGGTAGTTATTTGTTGAAAGATAGCCAATCAGGCCAAATAATATGTTATATCCCTTCTACTCTTACAATTCTATGACATAATTTAATAACTGGCCATTAATTTATCTTAGCACATCAGAAGAACATTTTTACAGAAATGCTTGATCAGGAATGTTGAAAATGTTGGTTAAGGACATGAATTAGTTCTAAGGCACAATATTCATTCATCCATCCATCCATTCTTCTAACCATCCATTCATTTTTCCACTCATTTCATCCACTAATCCAACTGACAACACAAGGAATACAAAAATAAATCAGACCTGGTTCCATGTTAATGGAGATACAGCATATGTATAAATAAATGTAACAGAAGACAAAAAGTATATTCTAAGAGATATATTTATTGTTAAGGAAATTCAGAGGAAAAGTAATTATTTTAGGCTTGAAAAAATGCGAGAAGCCATGATTGAAAACACAGTCTTTAAATTGAGATTTGAAAGCTAGATAGAACTTAGATGTGCTCAGGGTTTGGAAGATACTTTTCTTCTATTTCATCATGGTCACCTCTTGTTCTTTCATTAATACCTAACTCAGGTATCATCTCTTCTAGGGAATTTTCCCTCACTGTTTTCTACCCATTACAGGTAGGCTGAGCCTTAGATTTAAGTACAAAACGAGATAATTTTAAGGACAAAAATATAAAGAAACTATGGCTACATATTAAGAATCCAATAAAAAATAAAAATTAAATATCAGTTACTGAAGGGGACCTTACTCCAAATTTTTTGGCTTTGAAGTATAGTGTCTTAGTTTCCTAGTGCTATAACAAAAACACAAGTGAGCGGCTATAACAAACAAAATTTATTTTCTCAGTTTAAGAGGCCAGAAGTTCAAATTCAGGGTACCTGCCCTAGGGTAAGGCTCTCTCTGTTTGCTCTAAGGGAAAATCTTTATCTCTTTCAGCTTCTCTTTCTTGGTTTCTTGGCAACGATCAATCTTTCCCCATTTGTGCTTCTTTTATCTCAAAAGCGATTGGCTTAAAACATACCCTACACTGATACACCTTGATTAACATAATAAAAAAACCCATTACCAAATGGGATTGCAACTACAGGTATAGGGGTTAGGATTTACAGCACCTATTTGGGATTGTTGTTAGATGCCTGGAGTTGGTTCTGACTCATAGAGACCCTATGTACAATAAAAAAAAAAAAAAATTTTTTTTTTTTTTGGCACAATAGAACGAAATAATGATGGGTCCTGTGCTATCCTCACAATCATTGCTATGTTTGAGCCCACTGTTGCACCCACTATGTCAATCTATCTTGTTCAGGGTATTCCTCTTTTTCACTGAAACTCTACTTTGCCAAACATGATGTGCTCCTGCAGGCACTGGTCCCTCCTAACAACATATCCGAAGTATGTGAGACGAAGTCTAGCTACCCTTGCATCTAAGGAGCATTCTGGCTGTACTTCTTCCAAGACAGATTTATTTCTTCTTCTGGCAGTCCATGGTATAGTCAATATTCTTCACGAACACCATAATTCAAATGCATCAACTTTTCTTTGATCTTCCACAATCCAATCTATAACATAATTTAATGAGTATTTCAAAGCACAGACTTTAGAACTTCAGATCTGCCTGAGTTTGAATTTCAGTTCTACTTCTCACCAGGTGTATAACCTGGAGTAAACTACTTACCCTCCATTACCTCTGCTTTTTCATCTGTAAAATGGGAATATTAGTATGCTTTCCCTTACAGAGTTATAGTGAAGATTAGATGAGTTAGTATATTTAAGTGCTAGATATTATCATGCTACTACTCCAGGAACTATAATCAGTCTTTTATGCATAGCTTATGCATTGCATAATTTTAGAGCTATTGATAAGAATCCTTACCTTGAAATAACATCCTTTCTTACTCATTTTTCACTGCCTTAATATCCTCTATTGCAGGTCCATATTTTTGCCTTAATTCTTGTATGTCTTTTAAAATTTACACTCTCAGCTTGAGGGAAGGGATTGTGTTCGATTCATCTTTATGCTTCCCTATTTTTTTACTTTTTCCAGTTCCCATTGTGGGAGACTGGGGACCCAACACCTAGTCAGTGTTTTCTTGACAGGCTTTTTGGGGCTGGTTCATAACTATGGTTTGTACCTAAGTCAGACGTTAGTAACCCAGGGACTGCACTATTCAGTTCCCTTAAGTAATCAACATGGTTTGTCTCCTGACTGGACCCTGAATAATATAAAACTCCACCTCTTGCTGGGAGAAGGCCATGTTTTTCAATCTACCACAAATGGTAAGAAAAATCCTGACATTCCTTTATTCAAACTCTCCAATGGCTTTCCATCTCATTCAGAGAAAAAAACTCTAGTCATCTCAATGCCAATAGTAACCTCTTTGGTGTTCTTTGAATGTGTTAGTTACGCTCCTGCCTAAGAGACTTTGGGAAACCCTGGTGACGCAGTGGTTAAGTGCGATGGCTGCTAACCAAAGGGTCACCAGTTTGAATCCACCAGGCACTTCTTGGAAACTCTGTGGGGCAATTCTACTCTGTCCTATAGGGTCACTATGAGTCAGAATCGACTGGATGGCGCTGGGTTTGGGTATTTTTTTGTTTTGTTTTAAGAGACTTTGAGAAAGATATGGTTAACTGAGCCAGCAGAACAAAAGCTGTTAAAAGATTACCATGTAAAAGTTGGGTAAACAAGAACCACATTCTACCAACTTGAAATAAGGTTAATTACTGTGAATTACTACCTCCTTCTTGGTGTTTTTCTAGTCCCTCCCCCCTTTTGACAGGCTCCACATGCACAGAGGAACAAAGTGTGACCACTGTTTGACCTTCCTTAGCCCACAAAAGAGGGGATGTAGTGCTGACAGGACCCCATCTTGAATAGCGGCGGGGTTCCAGATACACTAGCAACATAATTAGTATGCACCGCCATTCTGAGAAGTACCCAACCCTTGAAAGAAACCCACTAAATATTCATTACTCTGTTGTCTCTACCAAACCCATATAAGCCCTAGCCTTGCCCCCCTTTCCGAGTCAGACTTTGGAGCAGCATGAGCCCTCCCTGACTCCTTTCACTTGTCACAAGTAAAATAAACCTGTTAGAGTTGAATCCAAAATTGTCTCCTCTGTGTATACTTACAAGAGATAGACAAGGACCCATTGAGTCCAGAGGACCTCCATGCCCTCAGCAGTAACAACTTTGCTCTTGTTCTTCCATTGCCCGGAAGATACTTCCCCTGGGTATCTGTAGAGATCACTTCGTTACCTCCTCAAATTGGTGCTCAAATGTCACTTTCTCCCCGCCTTCTCTGAACTCCTTATTTAAAATTAAACCAATCTCCTGCAACCATATTCTGCTACGCCCTATCCCTCTTCCCTCTTTCCTTTCTTCCATAGCATTTATAATAAAACACTTGACATTTTATTTATTGCCTATCTCTACTTTCCCCAACCCTAAAACTTAAGTTCCATTAAGGGAATTTTTTAAATCATTTTTTCAGTGCTGTTTTACCTAGACTCTAAATTCATAAATAGATATTTATCAAGTCTGCTGAAATAAGATTATTTTGTAACATATTCAGTCATAAACATTGTAGTGCAAGTCAGTTTATAAGATCCTTTCCTTAAAGCAAATGAAAGGGGTGAAACGAAGAAAAAAATTCAAAGAATAAGAACATAAAGTTATGGAGAAAAGAGGCTATATAAGGGAGCCCCTGAAGAATTTAGGGGCCGGGGTAATATATAGACAAAACTGATCACCTATGATTCCATTTACAAAATTAGGATGGAAGACATTTGAGCAGCAACTTGGAATAGAGGACAGAATGTTAAATTTGTAGTAAACTATCCCAGATTTTTTCCCCAACTCTGTTATTTATTATAAACATAATTCTGGAAAAATCAGTTAACCTTCCTTGCCCTTAGTTCTGCATTTCTAAATTGAAGAAGATAATTTCCTTCCTTGCTTCCCTCAGAGGGTTGATATAAAAATCAGTTGAGATCATGTATGTGGATGAACAAATGTAAAAATATAGGCTGATGATAATGATGGTGATGTGATCTCTAGTAGATGGGACAAGGATGGTTGTGGAGGCAGGATATGCCAAAACTCTCTGGTATACTCTCTGCCAAGAAAGTTGAGGCACAGCCATCTTTAGCTTCAGGGTTACTGACTCTTCATCTGGGATGCAATTAGAGTGATTGGTTTTTAAATCTGTTATGTATTTTGTGTGTGCCATGCCCTTCCCATGGAGTTGGAATTCAACTGTAGTCATTTGCCCTATTTAATTTATTTTATTTTATTTTGCATATCTGGAATTAGTGGCTCAGGAACGTTATATGCAAATATATGCAAAATAGAATACAAATTGGTGTTAAGAGCCAAAAGCCCAGTTTTCTTTTTAAAAAAAAAAAAAAACGGGGAAACATCCTTGGAATAAAAGTCCTGCTCACATGCCTCCTGTGATGTTTATAAGTCATTGTTTAATCAGAGCTTATGGCTACAAATGACAAGAATACACGTCTATATCACATTTATTGCTAGAGAAGCTTACAAAGTTAGCGATATCAGTGCCCTTGACATAATTCCCTTTAGTGAACAAACTTGAACGGTAGATTAAGATCAGCTGAAGTATGGGATGGATAAGTGGAAAGTAGAGATAGGTGGTGAAGTAGCTGTCTCTCACACTTGATGTGCTATACGTCAGTCTGTCACTTCACACATTTGGGTGATGTGTGGGATAAAATCAGATAAATTTTTGTTTATTTTCATGATTAATTGGGTCTAGGGAAAGAGATATCAAATCAGTGGCCTTTTCTGTTCCAAATGAAGGAAATAATTTTACTTCATCCTCGGATTCACAGTAATTGTATAAAGGCTCTCAATCTCTGAAAACTGTGAATAGCCTGTAATACTTTCTTTATACAAACTATACTATTATTTGGAATATAATATTAATAAATAATCTAGTCTCACAAAGCTCAAATTAGTATAAGCTTTTGATACAGAATATCCAGAAGGATAGATGGTAATCATAGTTGTAAAAGGAAAGAAATGCCTGAATTCTGAAAACCCCTTTAAGATGGGGATATCTTTATTATTATTTTTTGCCAGACTGAATCTTTCTGTTGTTGTTCTGACTACTAATAAGAGAGGCCTTGCATATCTATTCTAAGGAAGACTGCATTAATACACTTTTTAAAATTTTTCAAATTACAAGAAACTGACTTCACATAGCACTTTATAATTTCCCTCATCAAATCCTAAAGACTATACTAAAACATCTGTTTTTATAGTATCTTGCTGACAGGAGACTACTATACCCCCTGGGGAGTCTCTTAATTTTCCATAAAATTTGCATGATCATAAATAAGTTATCATGGGGGTGGGGGGCAAGCATATCAACTGCAAACAATGCAGGTATGAAATACTCCTTTCATAACTTAGACCAGAAAACTAAAGATTTTCTGAAAAATTTTTCTCTCCCTCAATCACATTTTAAATGAGATTATAAATTCTTTCTAGAGATTTCTCCCATTTAATATACTCTATCCTGCTATCAAAAATCTAAAGGTAGCTCAAATTACTTCAATATTCAAAAGGCAAAATATATTGCAGATATGTGCAAGTAATAAACCAGTCCAGTTGCTGTTGAGTCTCTTCTCACTCATGGTGACCACATACGTGTCAGAGCAGAATTGTGCTCCACAGGGTTTTCAATGGCTGATTTTTCAGAAGTAGGTCACCAGGCCTTTCTTTCAAGGCACCTCTGGATGGACTAAAGCATGTAAACCTTTGAGTTAGCAGCCAAGCACATTAACCTTCTGCACCACTCGCAGACTCCAAATAATACTTACAGTGTGGCATATATGATAGGGTCTAAAACTGCATGTTTTAGTAACATATGTATACCCTGAATTATGAGACATACGGACCAAGGTAGATCCCCATCTTTTCTTATCATGACACAACACAGCTTTTATACTCATGTAACTGTGAAGGACTTGAAGCACTTACTGATGAAGATCTGAGACCACAGCCTTCAGTATAGACTACGCCTCATCATAAAGAAAACAAAAATCCTCACAGTTAGACCAATAAGCAACATCACGATAAATGGAGAGAAGATTGAAGTTGTCAAGGATTTCATTTTACTTGGATCCACAATCAACACTCATGGAAGCAGTGAGACAGGCAAGAGATCCAGCTGGCTGAATTAAATAGCCCCTGACTCAGTAGTCTTGGAATTTAAACCTAAGTGCCGACCACCAGGTAAGCTTTACTGCTGGCACCCAAGAACTACTTGTGATTAACAAACTAGGTGCTTAGACATGATAAGGGGCTATATTTCAAGGCCCTGTGTGCTTGGCCAGCTATAAATTACTGAAAATCCTCCTGAGTTGTTTTTCAAGGCCTCACCAGGGGCAGAGCATGCACAGTAAAGATCAACGTGGTCTATGACTGACCTTCCACATGAGACAAACTTGAGCAGGGACCCCTCGCCAGGACTCAAATCAAGGTCCAGAGGCATTACACATGTACAACATCCCAGAATAAGTCCTGTTCGACATCCCAGCAGCCTTTGTGACAGATTCCATCCGACTTCCAACAACCTCTGCGAGGAATCCATCTTGAATTCTAACTGTGCATGCTTTTGATTTTCATAATCCCTCCCCTTCTCCTGGAAATCTCCACTCATATAATGAATAAAGATAATGTTTTTTTCCCACCTAAAATCTTTTATAAACCCTAGGAAATCCTTTGTTCACGAGAGACTGCAGGCTAGTGCAGATGGAAACCCCTCTCCACCTCTCCCTTGTGAGCTTTTTGCTTTCTTTCACTAATAAACCTTTGTTTGTGTGGAACCTCTGAACTTTTCCTGGTCATTCTTAGTCAGAAGATGGTAAGAACCTAGGCAGGGCTTAGTCCCGAGCTGGGAAGATTTGCCCTGCAACAGCAGCAGTCAAGAAACCAGACAACGCATTGCACTGGGCAAATCTGCTGCAAAAGACGTCTTTAAAGTGTTGAAAAGCAAAGACGTCACCTTGAAGACTAAGGTGCGCCTGCTCCAAGCTATGGCATTTTCAATAGCCTCATATCCATGTGAAAGCTGGACGATGAATAAGGAAGACTGAGGAAGAATTGAAGCCTTTGAATTGTGGTGTTAGCAAAGAATATTGAATATACCACAGACTGCTAAAAGAGTGAACAAATCTGTCTTGAAAGAAGTACAACCAGAATCCTCCTTAAAAGCAAGATTGGCGAGACTATGTCTCACATACTTTGAACATGCTATCAGGAGGGACTGGAAACCCTGGTGGTGTAATGGTTACGAGCCATGGCTGCTAACCAAAAAGGTCGGTCGACACTTTGAATCCACCAGGCCCTCCTTGGAAACCCTATGGGGCAGTTCTATTCTGTTCTATAGGGTTACTATAGGGTAGTATGAATCAGAATCAACTCGATGGCAACAGGTTTTTGTTTTCTTTTTTTTACTTTTTATCAGGAGGGATCAGTCACTGGAGAAGGACTTCATGCCTGGAGAGGGTCACCGAAAAAGAGGAAGACCCTCAATGAGATGAATTGACACCGTGGCTGCTACTATGGGCTTAAGCATAACAATGATTGTGAGGATGGTGCAGGACTGAGCAGAGTTTCATTCTGTTGTATATGAGGTCACTATGACTCAAGTGATGCAGCAGTACCTAACAACTTATGTATTCAAAAGCTGGGCAATGAATAAGAAAGACTGAAGAAGAATTGATGCCTTTGAATGATGGTGTTGGTAAAGAATATTGAATATGCAATGGACTGCCAAAAGAATGAACACTCTGTCTTGAAAGAAGTACAGCCAGAACGTTTCTTAGAAGTGAGGATGGTGTGACTTCATCTCACATACTTTGGACATGTTATCAGGAGGGATCAGTCTCTGGAGAAGGACATCATGCCCGGTAAAGTAGAGGATCAGTAAAGAGGAAAACCCTCAATGAGATGGATTGAAACAGTGGCTGCAACAATAGACTCAAGCATAACAATGATTGTGAGGATGTCCCAGGACCAGGCAGTGTTTCATTCTGTGGAGCATAGGGTTGCTTTGAGTCCGAGTCGACTCAGCAGCCTAACAAGAACAACAACACCTGACAGATAGGTAGGATACAAGGTCCCATAATTCCTATGGATGAAGAAAGAGGACACATAAAAAGATGCTGGATCCATAGGACCAACTTTACTGACTTCAAAAATTTTACTCAAACCAGGCAAAGGCAATATGAATTGACTAAATCAACCTGCATTCCAAAACAATGGCTTTTACCCATAGTCTGTTCCTATTTCCATTTTAAAACAAATATTTCTCCAGGATATTGTGAACGCTTTTTAGAAAGATGTTGTCTTAGTTATCTAGTGCTGCTAGAACAGAAATACCACATGTGGATGGCTTTAACAAAGAAAAATTTATTTTCTCACAGTCTTTTTTTTTTTTTTAGTAGGCTAGAAGTCCAAATTCAGGGCGTCAGCTACAGGGGAAGGCTTTCTCTCTGTTAGCTATGGAGGAGGGCCCTTCTCATCAATATTCCCCTCGAATAGCTTCTCCACACAGGAACCCTGGGTCCAAAGGAAGCATTCTGCTCCTGGCACTGCTTTCTCCATGGTATGAGGTCCCCCTGTCTCTCTGCTCGTTTCTCTTTTATATCTTAAAAAAGATTGCCTCAAGACACAATCCAATCTTGTAGATTGAGTCCTGCCTCATTAACATAACTGCCACTAATCCCACCTCATTAACATCATAGAGGTAGGATTTACAATACAAAGGAAAATCACATCAGATGACAAAATGATGGACAACCACAGAATACTGGAAATCATGGCCTAGCCAAAATGATACACGTTTTGGGGGACACAATTCAATCCATGACAGATATGAACAGGCTCAGCCAGAACATCAACTGGGTCAGTACCAAGATTTGGGTCCTGAAGGACTGAATCTAGGGCAATGTATGTCGCTGCTATCAAGTAGGATAGTTTCCTTCACTTCTTACAGAAAAACACAACAGAAGAAAGGAAGCTTATAGGAGTATTTGAATGAGAAGTCCATCAGTAAAAAAAAAAAAATCCTGAAGAACATGAAATATTTTGTGAACAGAAGCCTGTTTCTCTCCTCTGTCTCCTTAGGCCTGTTTATGGCCACAGATGATTTCTGTAGCGACCAGAGCTACGTGCCTCCTTGTTCAGTCCCATCAGGAGACAGTCTATAGCTCATCTACCAAAATATCTGCGATTCAGTCTTAATGGATTAGGTTAGTGTACATCTTGGAATCATTGTGGAAAAGGGGTTAAACATATGCTGATTAACTTAACAAATCATGGCCTATCCCTGGAGTTGGGATGGGACTGATCTGATTGAAACCACATGATGGAGAATGAGGGGAGAAGTATCTACTCAAAGGAAGTTTGTTTTAATTTTACCCGGAAAGAGGAGGCATATATACTAGCTATCAAGCAAAAATTTTCTACAATTCTATTTAAGAGGAAATGAAAGGGCACCTCTAAGCCTGCGTGTATTGATGTTCATAGCCAGAAAAATGCCAAGTGCAAAATGAAGAAACAGGGCATTAACCAGATAATAATGTCAAGATCTAGGAACCGTATGAGAAACTGGATAGGAGCAGGCCAGGAGGGAAATGAGAAATATTCTGGGCAATGGCTACAAACCATTTTCAAGCTGCTTTGGTTTTTTCTGTATGGTTGGTAAGGGCAGTTTAAAGTTGTACCAGTACCTGTACCAATTACCGTCAAGTCAATTCCTACTCATGGCAACCCCACACGTGTCAGAGTAGAACTGTGCTCCATAAAGTTTACAATGGCTGATTTTTTTGGAAGTAGATCACCAGGCCTTTCTTCCAAGGCACATCTGGGTAGACTCAAATCTCCAACCTTCCAGTTAGCAGCCAAGATAACCATTGGTACCAACCAGTGACTCCTAATGTATTTAGGAATAATATTTATTCCCCCAGATCTTTCCACAAAAAAAAAAAAAAAAAAAAAAACTGCTCTTGTCAATACCATCAGGTTTGTACTACATTTAAAGTTTCTTTATTGACAGCCTGGCATCAGCAGGAATGGATAGTGAACTTAGGCTCCTCTCCATTCATTTTTTCCTGCCTTGTTATCACTCTAAAAAGACAAAAAAAAAAAAAAAAATGATAGTACAGAAAAAGGCAGTCAGCTTCTCTGCTCACAAGATGAGCAGAAACATGAGAGAACCATGATTTGTCTGCCAACAATATCCAATTCCATTCTTCCAGGCAGCTTACCAAAAATTTATTTCTAAGAGCCACCGTCACCATTCAAGCCCGTAAGTATTTGATGATCACCTTGGAAATAGAAATTGGAAGAGAGTGGAAAATAAAACAGGGTAGCTAGAACTACTGAAATATTTCCTAAAATACCTTGTTAAAAATGCAAATATCTTTGGGGGAATAATTCATTATAACACTTATTAGCTTATATAAGAACTAATATGAATATTCAATATTAGTGTTATGAATTTTTAAACTTTCTTATGTTGAATAGTTTATTTTACCTACACAATAATCTTGCATGAAAGACAAGTATGTAACTATTATGCCATTTTATAACTGAGTAAAACTGAGACATACAGAGGTTCATCAGCTTGTTCAAGATCACACAGGTTATGTTTCAATCTTTAAATTAAATAGTAAAGTCATTACTAATATAGCAAATAATTTGCCCCAGAATTGTAAATATGCATATATCATCCAAACCTTAATAGATAAATATAAAAAATGTTTAATAGATAGAATTGAGTGTTAGATACAATTTTGTATATATATATATATATATGTTTTTTGGCTTGTATTATAATAGCACCACTTCAGAGTAGTACAAAACGATGGACCCTTGAGCTATAATTCTGGAGTATGTTTCTTGCTTGACAGGAATATCAAACAAGTTGCTGTTTAAATTCTTCACAACTTTTGAAAAGATTACTGTATGAGCATTTACTATTTTTTGTAAGCTGCTTCAACCTCTTCCAATTAGAGATACTTCCTTAGTGAAGAAACATTGACTAATCTGCCAAATTTAAATCGCTTTACAAATGAGGAGGCTAATTCTGTTTTCATCATTTAACTGTATCATCTGATGAAACAAAGATTTAATGAAATGAATATATTCAAGTCATTTGGTAAATATCTTTGAAAGAAAACAGGTAAAAACTCTTCCGGGGAATTTATTTATTTATTTTTAACCTGAGACAGGGGCCTATCACAAAGTGTAATAGTGTTTTGTTTTTTGTTTTTAAATTTATAACATTGTAGCAGATTGTCAGAAAGGGTTAAAGACAATGTCAGCTGTGGGTCCCTTCAGCTCTCGAGCGTGTGGCAAAGTGTATTATTTGGCGTAATTATGACACAGATCTGCATGTGTATGTCTTCAATAATTCATGTTGCAGCTTGTCTCACTGTGGGGACAGATGTCAGTGAAACCAGTGACAGCCGATCATGCTGATCCCACACGTAATCAGGTGCGGCTGATCCCACAGTGACATGAGCCTTGTGTGTATGCCCGTTAAGCCCAATTGGAGCTACAAAAATATGGGCCAGCAGATTTGGGCATAGCTATTTGTTTTATAGCTATATGAAATGCACATATTTATATTTATGTATGCATAAAAGCACCCTATGTTTCACATAATTTTCTAAGGATTTGAAAACCTTTATAATTTGGACTGGTTACATGTGGGAACACTGTTTACATTTGAAAGTCATATTCATTAGGTCCTTAAAAGTGTGCATATACAATGTTAATCGCGAATCAGTTGTTAATTATTATGTATAGAAATATATATGTCTCCTACAGATGACTTACAAAATTTCCATTCTTGATTAATCTTTCATTATTAATTCATGTATAGAATAAATGTTACATATCCAAGAGATAAAACAAGTCAGTCATACCAAACATTTGATCTCAAAGATTTATCTTTTTATCTCATAATGACTAGTATTTTCTTGTAACATTAGCCATTAACCAAAAAATGATTTTGTTTCAGATATCTGAAAGAAGTACAGATATGGACCACCTGTCAGTGTCTATAAACATTACCTCAGTTGGTTAGTACACAGAAACATTCCCCCAGCCCCAGACCACTCTAATCCTTATGGATTAACCCATAGCAAGTTCATAGCAAGGGGCTAGATAAGAGAATGTACCAATCTGTACAAATCTATTGCTACTACTAGGAGAGTAGCATAAAGTATCTACCCTCTATCTGTGCATAAAGAAATACAGAGCCAGCAGGTCCAAAGCCTTTTAAAAGCCAAAATATTGTGTAATTATTTTTAGAGCCCAAGATGAGCTCCCTCCGTTTATCCATTTCTTGAATCATATTAGAGAAAAATGTCAAGCTGCACTTATAACCTGCAGTATCGAATTAACAACTAGAAAATATTATGTGTATGTTTGTGTGTGTATAAATGTGTGTATACACATACATACACACGTACATGAACGTATACGTACACATATATATTATAGGTTTAAACATTTGACAGAAAGAAAGAGTCACATTTTTTTTTTTTTTTTTTAGTGACATGATATGTCCTTATGCCCTTTTTTACTTGCCTTTTTTATGGCAATCTGGTTAGTTTTTGTAGTCATATCCTTTTTCTTGACGATTGTACTGTTTTACAGTGGAAGCTCCTAGCTTATCCCTTAATGACTCCCCTGGTCTGTTCTCCCTCTTCCAACATCAGTATGTTTAGGAAAAAGGCATTGATTTTTTCCATCATCCCAGAATTAGAGTGTTTTTGAGATGCACTCTGACTGAGTCAAGGAATCTCATCAGTGCTGCCATGCATACTGTTGCCTAACTCTGGGTACCATTTTCCTTCTTCGGAGGTACATTTACATAAGCATTTCTAATCACAGCTCCGTAAAGAGACACGGTATAATAACTCATGACTTTTAGGTAAGATGTCATATGAATCTTAACATATGGCATTGCACTCCACAATGGCAATCTTGGCTTCCAAAGGACTTGGAAAGCATCCAGTGAGATGCGAATAAGCCAAACTTGATAGAAAACCATATCGATGTTAATCCAGGTTTACACCTTTCATTCCGACTCGGAACTCTCTAGCAGATGGTTCAGTGTTGAAGTACTAATGTTAGCAAAATGTCAAAACTATTTTGCTAGACTCCCCAATTGTTCAGAGTATTTTTCAAGTACTGGATATCAAAATAGCATTAATGAATGGTAGCACTAAGGTCTCTAATCAGTAATGGAGAATTTTCATTTTAACTTCCAAGCCCAATCTGGCTTTGTTCCCTTGGAATATGGCCAGTCAGCTTTTACAAAGGAAAATCAAATTTTAGGAAATTTCTCCTAATTCACTACCTAACAAGGACATACTCAAAGAAGACAAAAGAATAAAGAATCATTTGGAAGATAGTATTATTAGCTGTTACAATAACTTAATCATCTGAACAAATACCATGAGATTAAGTCTCTAAATCAAATTTTCTTATTCTGGGATTCATGGACACAGAGAAAAAACTAAATGGGCCTTAGAGAGTCCTTGAACCATCTGAACTTAGAGGCAAATGTGGGCACATGGGTGCATATGCTTGCATTCCTGCTTACACACACATACACTGAACATGCAAGATGAGTGAATAAGTGAAAAAATGAAATTCTCTCATGAGGATCTAGCAGTGGTTTCAGTGTGTAATACATTTATAAAATTTCAGTCAAAAATACATTTATAAAACCAGAGGGAATATATCAGTATCTAGACAAGGAAAAAAAAATTAGGCATTAATTGATCGCCTAATGATCAGTTTCTCAAACTGTGGGGGCTTCAGTGTTGCTATGATGTGGGAAGTTATGCCACTGATTTTTCAAATACCAGCAGGGTCACCCATGGTGGAGAGGTTTCAGCAGAGTTTCCAGACTAAGACAGACTAGGAAGAAAGGCCTGGCCATCTACTTCCAAAAATCAGCCAATGAATACTTTATGAATCACAACAAAATATTGTTCAGTATAGTATTGGAGGGTTCCCTGGACGTTGCAAATGGTTAACATGGTTGACTGCTAACCGAAAGGTTGGCAGTTTGAGTCCACACAGAGGTACCTTGGAAGAAATTCCTGGCAATCTACTTCTGAAAAAAATCAGACATTGAAAATCCTATGGAGCATAGTTCTACTCTGACACACAGGGATTGCTATGAGTTGGAATTGACTCAACGACAACTGTTTTTGTTTTGTTTTGTTTTCTTTATAGTACTGGAAGATGAGTCTCCTGGTGGCCACAACAATGGATTCAAGCATGTTGGCGATCATGGTGATGAGGACTGGGCAGTGTTTCATTGTGTTGTACATTGGGTTGCCATGAATTGGAGCCGACTAGATGATAGCTAGCAGCAACAACATGACAGCGTAAGAAGGCATATGAGTAGAAAGCCATTTCTTCTCTCCAAAAGTCTTTACAGAAATAAAAAGAATGTCAATATTATCTTCAAGAGGTTTGTTTTCCTTTGCAAACTTCTTATAGCAGCCAATCAATATCAACTGATAAAACAGCAGTGAGTCTTTCTAAGACATCTTTGAGTCCTGCCCACTAGCCCAAGGCACTGCACGTGGGCATGGCACCCCTGGAGCCAGTTTACGTCAGGGCAGCTATTTTACCTGTTCTTCCATGAATGTGTTCTTAGGAGCAAGATCACTGACTGAAAGAATCACACGTAGAACCTAAGTGGGTAGGCCAGATCAGAACCGAATAATGAAAAGCAAAAAGTTGGTATGAGAGACTTGAGAGGGTCAAAAAGAGGTGTCATGTTTAGATTAAGTCGAGCCAATCAGGACTAATCCTGTACAGATGACCTGTACCACGGGTGCCATTTGTACATGCCAGTAATTGCCACAAAGCGAGCCTCATTGCTGTTTAAAAAGGTTGTCAAGTTGGACTGAACACCATTGTGCCAACTATGTAACTCTTACATAAGGAATTCACTACTTAGAGATTTTCCTCACTTTCAAACCCTAATTTGCTTTTCTCACTATGCCTTTTATGATTAACCATAGTTTTATTTTCATATTTGTTCTTTATCAATTGCATCGCTGAAAAATGTCCATATTTTTTTAATGTTGTGACAGGAATTCTTTGCTGAAGCTAAAAAAAAAACAAACAAGAGTGAAACAAGCTAAGAGAATAACACTGTATTCCATTTTTCCATTTAAAATATGTTACAAAACAGCTTTCAGTTTAAAAAATTTTGACAGTGTATATTCAATTTTTCAACTAACAGATGCATGTACATAAAATTACATGATTGAAATTCAGTGTCAGAGGCTTTAGTTATTTAATTTGGGCAAACTAAAGGCATTGGTTCATAATGTAGTTCTTGAAATACCCCTAATTAATAATGAGAAAGGGGGATTTCTATGAAATGGTAATATGAAAGTGTTTAGTGAGTCTTTAAAAATGGTTGTTTTGTGAATTTTTTAAAAAGTAAATTACAATGATTTATTTTTAAAATGAAACTGGTTTTTCTTTGTTTTTAAGACAGACTTCATAAGCAGATTAAGGGAGCAATATATGGCTATTCAGCAAAAGAAACCAAGTCTTGTGTAGTAAAACCTGTGGGAGCCGGAACTCGATGGGACTGCCTTATTTTTCCGGATCTCACAAGTTTTCCACCTTTTACCACTTTTCTATCACTCTCTACTAGTGGAAAATATTTGCATTTTCCTTCTCTGATATGTTTCTGCCTTACACAGTTTCTGACTTTTGCAGGTTTACTGTAATCAGGACTTCTACATCAGAGTTCATCATTCTAAAACTTCAATAATTGATAAAAACCAGTTGTCACTGAGTTGATTCTGATTTATGGGGACCCCATGTGTGTCAAAATAGAACTGGGCTGTATAGGATTTTCGATGGCTAATTTTTCAGAAATAGATCACCAGGCCTTTCTTCTGAGGTGTCTCTAAGTGGACTGGAATCATCAACCTTTCAGTTAGCAACCATTTGCACCACCCACGGGCTCCTCAATAATTGATAATTTGTTCATTAATTAAGAACTATTAGCATCTTTTGGATGTAAGAAAATAAGAACATTGTAAATTATTGATGAGGTTTGTTTTATGTTCTTATCAAGGTTTTGAGAAATACAGAGGCTAAGTGAATGAATAAAGGCAATAAATAACTGCTTTTGGCAAAGATAACCCAGTAAGAAAAATCAACTTTAAATCATGAAAACTAATTTGAAAGTGGTTTAGAGCAATGTTATTCAGTGTCAGTTTGGGAATGTAAATCAACTATATCACTAAACACATTGTTTGGCCTAACTGACTTTTATTATTATTATTATAAGACTTTCTCAATAAAGGAAGCCATGGGTTTATTTGCTTCCCAGGGCAAGCTCCCTAGCACATGGTGGACTAGTAACAAGCCATGTAGATAGTGTCACCAGTTGGCTAACCACACTTTGTCTAGCATTGGTCTAAGGAAAGACGGTTTTAATGCATCATCACTAATAAATATTTGTTTCAAATCAAGATTTTAAATCACTTTGAGTAACAGTAAGGCTTTAAAATAGGGAACTGATTTTCTCTAACTTTTGTTAATTCACATGTACAAATATCTATAAAAGAGTTTCAGGAAATACAGTACTGCTGAGAGAAAAACACACAATGTAGTTGGAAAATAAAATTTAGGAAATAAGCACAAAAGAAGAAAAGTTCACGTTAGTTGCTACTATCTTCAGTGGTTTTCTCACACAACTAACAGACCCGGGACAGTTGTGAATGTCCATTTTCTCTTTGTTGCCGATCAAACCATTCTATACCTAGAGTTCTACCACTCATCTGTCAGTTTGTAATACTGTGGTGGCCTGTGTGTTCCTGTGATGCTGGAAGCTACGCCACTTGCATTTCAAATACCAGCAGGGTCACCCATGGTGAACTGATTTCAGTGAAGCTTCCAAAGTAAGACTAGGAAGAAAGGCCTGGTGATCTACTTCTAAGAATTAGTCAATGAAAACCCTATGGCTCACAACAGAATAATGTTCAAAATAGTGCTGCAAGATGAGCTCCTTAGAGGTTGGCCGCTCGATGCTGTCCAGTTGATTCTGACTCATAGCCACCCTACAGGACACAGTAGAACTGCCCCACAGGAGAGGCTGGTAGATTTGAACTGCCAACCTCTTGGTTAGTAGCTGAGCTCTTAACCACTATGCCACCAGGGCTCCTATAGGTTGGAAGTCACTCAAAAATACAGTGGCTGCAACAATAGACTTGAGCATATCAATGACTGTGAAGACAATGCAGGACTGGGCAACAGTTTGTTCTATTGTACATGAGGTCTCCATGAGTTGAAGTCAATTTGATGACAAGTAAAAAAAAAAAAAATTTTTTTTTTTTTTTTAAAGCAACAGCAATACCTATGGCTACATGTCAAGGAGTGCTAGCCATTTTTCACTTAAGAAAAAGGGGTTTGAACTTGCAAGTACTTGCTTGTATTTGCTTGGGCCTTCTTGCTTGTGCAATGACAATAACGTGAATGGCATCTAAAATATACTGATTTCCTGAAAGGACCAAATATATGCCTAAAATATTTTCAAGCTATTGATATGTTGGTGTAACTCTAGGAGGGAAATGCAATCTTCCCACAAGGAAATACAGGCCATCCATTAGTCTAATAATTTATATATTTTAATAGATAATAGCTATTTTAACAGAAATACCAGAGGTATTATTTGTATAACTAAGATAATTCCGAAAGATAGCAGTTTGGGAATTCCAGATCCCTTCAGTATAGAACAGAGTCCCTGGGTGGTAAAAACTGTTAAGCGACTTAGCTGCTAAAAGAAAATTTGAAGGTTCAAGTCCAAAAGAAAGGCCTGGCAATCTACTTGTAAAAACTTAGCCACTGAAAGCTCTATAGAGCACAGTTCTATACTGACACACATGGGCTCACCATGGTCAGAACTGACTTGATGGTAACTGGTAGTAGGTGATCAGTATAGAGCAGTGACTAAGAACCTAGATTCTTAGATCAGACTCTGCATACAAACTTCATCACCTGAGCTCCACTGAGCGACCTTAGGTAAGTTACTTTGTCTTTCTCTGCCCAGTTTACCAAATCTGTAAAAAGGAGAAGATGCCCTGGTGATGCAATGCTTAAGTGCCTGGCTGCTACCAAAAGATTGGCAGTTCGAACCCACCAGTGGCTCCGAGGGAGAAAAGACCTGGTGATCTGCTCCTGTAAAGATTACAGCCCAGAAAACCAGTTGGGGCAGTTCTATTCTATCCTATAGGTTCCCTTTAGGGTCACTCTGAGTTGGAATCGACATGAAGGCACACAGAAACAACATCATAAATAAAAAACCAAATTCGTTGCCGTTGAGTCAATTACAATTTATGGTGGCCCGAAAGGACAGAGTAGAACCGCCCCATAGGGTTTCCACGGAGCGGCTGGAGGATCTGAACTGCCAACATTTTGATTAGCAGCCCAGCTCCTGACTACTGCACCACCAGGGGAGGATTTACCTCTAAAAAAAAAAAAAAAATAGGATAAGGATTATACAACTGAGTAAAGAGCTTAGTACAGCAACAGTAGTAAGCACTCAATAGATGTTGTTATTACTATTAAATACGATGATCTCATCCAATGCAGGAAGCTTGGTTTTACAGATGTTTCAGTATTTTTATTACGATTTCTGGGTCCTCAGCAGTAGTAGGCATTATTACCACTAAGGGTGTACTGACTTTATTTTCCCTAAAGACTAAACATGACCACTAACAAATATTATACACGTAGTATTTCAGGGAAAAAAGAAAGAAAATATTTTTTTACCCTTACCTTCAAAATAAGCTCAGTCTTTTGTTTAAGACAGAGCTCTACCAGAAACAATAGCTTTGTTATAAAACATTTTATTCTAGGAAAGGGGGTTTTGAATATTCAGTAGGGCTCCAGGCTAGTGATTTTGTGGTTAGGTTTCTTGTCTTCCAAGAAGCCCTTGACAAAGGTCACAATTTGCGTGTCTCTCCTATTAAAATAAAGATGGAAAGCGTTGATGATAACTCTGCCCAGCAGCTAACTTCATCATCTGTAGAGGTTTCAACATATGCTTGTGAGATAATGAAAAATATAGCATTAAATACTGTGGCAGATTGAATCTTGTTTCAGGGTAAATATAGTAAGTCATTTTTTTCCCTCCTCATTTCCTCAGAACCTGTTTAGCATTAGACTGTTAATATCATCACTGATACATGACAAAACCATCGCATAATATACTGCATTTCAGACCAACCCCCACATAAAAGTGAGCAACGGAAAACTATGAACATTAATCTGGCATTCAAAATAATTAAGTGCTTCAAGCCAACCCTCTTCGAGAGCCTTCCACTCTTATAGTTCTGTAGGAACAGTTTTATAAATCTAACATGCTTTTCTGGTGCCACTTAATACTATGAAAATGTCATTTTTCTAAGCTACAGTTAATATTACACATTTTTTAAAATGTATTCTGTAACCGATTGTAAAGAAAAAAGAACAAAACCCCTTCTGCAATCTTTATGAAAAAGTGACTTTGGAATCTAAAAAAAAAAGTTTGTCAATATTAGTAAGGAAGGACAACAGGAATATTAACACTTCAGTCTCTAAGGGGTAGGAAAATACACATAATGAATTTGAGCAATCAATATTTTCTCATGGTAAGTGATTAGCTGGGAAAATTATAGCTGTCTGGAATATATAGATGTGTGTGTATAAATTATATATAATTAATTATATACACATACATATATAACTCACTGTCATTTTTTCACCCAATAATAATTTTAAATTATCAATTTTTTTTTTTTTTAAAGATGGAATGGAAGGAGGAGAGAAACGAATAGGTAGAGCACAGGGCATTTTTAGGGCAGTGACTTTGTTCTGCATGACACTGTAGTGGTGGGCACATGACATTATGCATTTATAAAATCCCATAGGACAGAATAACACAAAGAGCTGGACCTTAATGTAAACTATGGGCATTAGTTAAAAATAATACATCAATATTGGTTCGCCAGTTGTAACATATACACCAAAGAAATGCAGGCTGTTTATAACAGGAGAAACAGTGTAGAGGGGAGAGGGAATACATGAGAATGCTCTGCTTTTTGCACAATTTTCCTGTAAACCTAAAACTGCTCTCAAAAAAAAAAAAAAGCCTATTAAAAAAATACATTCATTAATTCCAAAGAAAAGTCAGTTAAATTAGCAATGATTTAATGGAATTTACGTTTGTATTAAAGGCTGTATCTCCCCAAAATTTTCTACACACACATATACACTTCCAAAAATGATCTCATATTACATGAAGATATGATTTAAAATGCAAATATCCACTTTATTCAGATAAAAGCTGAATGAGGAGCTGTAATCTTATTCACTCTAGTGAACTCCGGGTCTTTGCCGCTTTTATGCCATAGTTAAGTTTCTGTCCCTACCCTCGTATTCTTCACTACTAGATGGCTTTTTTAAACCGTTTCCATTACATCAGAAGTCTGTCCAAGGTGCTCAGTCTGAAGGGTCCCACCTATGCTATGGCTGTCATATTCCCCTTTCAGACATGACATGAGGAAAACATCTTCCCTCTACTGGCCCTGGTTTATAGAAGCAATAAATGGCTCAGCTGCAGTCATTGCTTCAAGATCTAATTAAAATGGGAATTGCTGTGGCTTTTTTTTTTTTTTTTTTAAAGCCTGATGCTATAAGCAACTGCATGGAGCACATATGTTCATTTTCTATTTTTTGAGAAAGATCACAGAGAACTCGAACTTGCAACATGCATAGAATGTGGTACGGCCTTAAGTGTTATTCAAGGTCAAATGTTTTTAAAAGAAGTAGAAGAAAAACACAACTAACTAACTTGAGATAATATAGCCTATGATTTAATGCCCCCTTTTTTTTTTTCTTTAAAGCTTGATAACTATCATGGATATATCCAGTCCCAATTCACTTTGGATTATGCCTGTATAGACTTTCCGAAGGGGATATTCTCTGTGTTTGTTTCAGGCATACCCCTATTTATATTTTAATTGTGTAATTTCATACAAAATAAAGTATATCATAGCATATTAAAGCTATAAAGCATAATAACAAGACAAACACCAATATCATGACGTCTTGTTTTTTTAAAATAGGTTTACCACATTCAGTTCAACATACTGTCTAATTGCCCTTGTGATTTCTTCTTTGACGCACAGGTTATTTAGAAGCATGTTGTAGAAGTTCCCAAATATTTGGGGATTTTTCAATATCTTCTGTTACTGTTTTTAAATATAATTCCACTACAATCAAAGAATATACTTTGTACAATTTGAATCCTCTTAAATTTATTGATCTTTTTTTTTTTTTTACCAGAACATGCTATATTTTGGTAACTTTACCATGTGCGGTTGAAAATGTGCATTCTGCTATTTCTGAGTAAACTGTTCTATGAATTTCATTTAGGTAAAGTTGGTTGACAATGTTGTTCAAATGTTCTGTATTCTTACTGATTTTCTATCTACGTGTTCTATCAGTTATTGAGATAGAAGTAGTGAAATCTCCAACTCAAGAAGACATTAAAAGGCAATATAAAAAATAATCATAGAAAAAGAAAAAAATGCTGCCATTATTAATACTAATTATTTATTAATTTTTAATATGCCCACATCGAAAATCCCAAAAACTTGTAAATTATTAAAATAAGATAATTTGATAACTTCATTGAATATGACTAGTATGCAAATTTTCCAGCAACAATTTTTTTAGAAAACGTAATTATAATAGCAATAAAAAATAAGATGTCTAAGTCTAATAAATGATGGTTAAAACTTTAATTAAGAAAATTATAAAATTTTATTGAAATACAAACTTCAATTATTGGTGATGATGTATATAAGAGGAATTGTCACATCTTACTGGTGACTCTGTATGATAAAATCATTTTTTGAAAACCTGAGAGAGTTGGAGAACTTCTACAATTATAAACAAAAGACATATTCGGGAATGTCCATTTACAGAATTGTCTATGTAGCAGGCAGAATTCTATGACTGTTCCAAGATTTCCACCTCCTGGTGTATACACCCTGTATAATGCCCTTATCTTGGGTATGCGCAGGACTTGTAAATATGATGAGATATCATTCCCATGATTACATTACATTATACGGCAGAAAGGATTTTGCCTGTGTAATTAAGGCCTTGGTTAGCTAACATTGAGTTAATCAAGAGGAACATTATTCTGGGTGGGCCTGATCTAATCAGGGAACCATTAAGATGAGTGATTCAAAGTTAGAGATATTTCTTCTGCTGGCCTTGAATTAGCATTGCATGCTGTCGAGAGGGCCATATGACAGAGAATGGCGGGTGGCCTCTAGGAACTGAGAATGGTTCTCAAACAATATCCATCAAGAAAGTAGGGACTTCAGTTCTATAACTACAAGGAACTGTGTTCTGCCAACAACTTAAATGAGCTTGGAAGAAGACCCTGAGACTCAGAGGAGACTGCAGCCTCAACCAACAGCTTTATTTTGGCCTCATGGTAACCCTAAGCAGAGAAATCTAGCTGAGCCACTCTGTGCCCAGAGTCCTGACCTGCAAAAACTGTGAGATAATAAATTTGTGCTGTTTTACACCTCTACATTTGTGGTATTTTCTTAGCAGAAATAGAAAACTAACACGGTTTTTAATACCAAAAAGAAATTACAAACAATCCAAAAGTCTATGGATGGCAAACTGAATTAAAATTTTATTATATGCATACAATGATATACACTAAACCATGCCAAAACTAAACAGACTACAGCTATGTATGTCTACATGGATGGATCTCAAAAACCTGTTGAGCAAGGAAAAAAAATGCAAATCACAAAAGTATACACAGTAAGATTTCATTTATGTAAATATTAAAAGAGGGGAAACATAAATAGTATGTCATTTAAGGACATATATAATTGAGATACTACCTTATAGAAAAGAAAGGGAATGGTTAATATACTAGCCATAATCAAGATTACCTCTTGGGAAGGAAGATATCTGAGAGCGGTACAAAAGGAATTTCAAAGGTATTGTTCTTGGCCTATTTCTTAGGCTCAGTCGTGAGTACATGGGTGTTTATTTTATTATTCTTTAAACTCTGCATATGTTGCGCTGTTTTTAGGTGCCGTCGAGTTGGTTCTGACTCATAATGGCCCTATGCACAATAGAACGAGACACTCCCCAGTCCTGTGCTATCCTTACAATCATCGTTATGCTTCAGCTTATTGTTGCAGCCACTGTGTCAGCCCACCTCGTTGAGGGTCTTCCTCTTTTCCGCTGACACTGTATTTTGCCAAGAATGATGTCGTTCTGCAGGGACTGATCCCTCTTGACAACATGTCCAAAGTACCTAAGATGCAGTCTTCCATCCTTGCTTCTAAGGAGCATTCTGGTTGTACTTTCGAGACAGATTTGTTAGTTCTTTTGTCAGTCTATGGTATATTTGATATTCTTCGCCAACACCACAATTCAAAGGCATCAATTCTTCTTCGGTCTTCCTCATTCATTGTCCAGCTTTCACAGGCATATGATGCAACTGAAAATACCATGGCTTGGGTCAGGCGCACCTTAGACTTCAAGGTGACATCTTTGTTTTTCAACATCTTAAAGAGGTCCTTTGCAGCAGATTTACCCAATGCAACGCATCGTTTGATTTCTTGACTGCTGCTTCCATGGCCGTTGATTGTGGATCCAAGTAAAATGAAATGCTTGACAAATTCAATCTTGTCTCCGTTTATCATGATGTTGCTCATTGGTCCAGTTGTGAGGATTTTTGTCTTCTTTATGTTGAGGTGCAATCCATACTGAAGGCTGTGGTCTCTGATCTTCATTAGTAAGTGCCTCAAGTCCTTTTCACTTTCAGAAAGCAAGGCTGTGTCATCTGCATAACACAGGTTGTTAATGAATCTTCCTCCAATCCTGATGCCCTGTTCTTCTTCATATAGTCCAGCTTCTCAGATTATTTGCTCAGCATACAGACTGAATAGGTATGGTGAAAGGATACAACCCTGACACACACCTTTCCTGACTTTAAACCGATCAATGTCCCCTTGTTCTGTCCAAACAACTGCCTCTTGATTTATGTAAAGGTTCCTCAAGAGCACAGTCAAGCGTTCTGGAATTCCCATTCTTTGCAATGTTATCCATAATTTGTTATGATCCACACAGTTGAATGTCTTTGCATAGTCAATAAAACACAGGTAAACATACTTCTGGTATTCTCTGCTTTCAGCCAGGATCCATCTGACATCAGCAGTGATAACCCCAGTTCCACATCCTGTTCTGAAACCAGCCTGAATTTCTGGCAGCTCCCTGTTGATATACGCTGCAGCAGCTTTTGAATGATCTTCAGCAAAATTTTGCTTGTGTGTGATATTAATTATACTGTTCTATAATTCCCACATTTGGTTGGATCACCTTTCTTGGGAATAGGCATAAATATGGACCTCTTCCGGTCAGTTGGCCAGGAAGCTGTCTTCCGTATTTTTGGCACAGATGAGTGAGCATCTCCAGCACTGCATCTGTTTGTAGAAACATCTCAGTTGATATTCCGTCTATTCCTGGAGCCTTATTTTTCTCCAATGCCTTCAGAGCAGCTTGGACTTCTTCCTTCAGTACCATCGGTTCCTGATCATATGCTACCTCTTGAAATGGCTGAACATCAACTAATTCTTTTTGGTATAATGACTGCATTCCTTCCATCTTCTTTTGATGCTTCCTGTGTCATTTAATATTTTCCCCATAGAATCCTTCACTACCGCAACTCAAGGCTTGAATTTTTTCTTCAGTTCTTTCAGCTTGAGAAATGCTGAGTGTGTTCTTCCCTTTTGGTTTTCTATGTTCGGTTCTTTGCACGTCATTATAATACTTTACTTTGTCTTTTCGAGGCATTGTCTGTCAATTTGTCATACTGTCAGGGTTTCCATGTTGCTGTGATGCTGGAAGCTATGCCACCAGTATTCAGATACCAGTAGGGTCACCCGTCATGGACAGGTTTCAGCTGAGCTTCCAGACTAAGACAGACTAGGAAGAAGGATCCAGCAGTCTACTTCTGAAAAGCATTAGCCAGTGAAAACCTTATGAAAAGCAGCGGAACATCGTCTGATATAGTGCTGGAAGATGAGCCCCCCAGGTTGGAAGGAAGACAACTTGGGAAGAGCTGCCTCCTCAAAGTAGGATCGACCTTAATGACATGGATGGAGTAAAGCTTTCAGGACCTTCATTTGCTGATGTGGCATGACTCAAAATGAGAAGAAACAGCTGCAAACATCCAGTAATAATTGGAAACTGAAATGTAAGAAGTATGAATCTAGGAAAATTGGAAATCATCAAAAATGAAGTGGAACGCATAAACATCTATATCCTAGGTGTTAGTGAGCTGAAATGGACTGGTACTGGCCATTCTGAATAGGACAATCATATAGTCTACTGTGCTGGGAATGACAAGTTGAAGAGGAATGGTGTTGCATTCATTGTCAAAAAGAACATTTCAAGATCTATCCTGAAGTACAACGCTGTCAGTGATAGGATAATATCCATATACCTACAGGGATGAGCAGTTAATAAGAGTATTATTCAAATTTACGCACCAACCACTAAGGCCAAAGATGAAGAAACAGAAGATTTTTATTTAGCTGCTGCAGTCTGAAAGCGATTGAACATGCAGTCAGGATGCATTGATAATTACTGGTGATTGGAATGTGAAAGTTGGAAATAAAGAAGAAGGATCGGTAGTTAGAAAATATGGCCTTGGTGACAGAAACAATGCCGGAGATGGAATGATAGAATTTTGCAAGACCAACAACTTCACTGCAAGTACCTTCTTTCACCAACATAAACGGTGACTATACACATGGATCTCGCCAGATGGAACACACAGGAATCAAATTGACTACATCTGTAGAAAGAGACAATGGAAAAGCTCAATATCGTCAGTCAGAAAAAGGCCAGGGGCCAACTGAGGAACAGACTATCAATTGCTCATATGCAAATTCAAGCTGGAACTGAAGAAAAGCAGGGCAAGTCCACGAGAGCCAAAATGAGAACTTGAGAATACCCCACCTGAATTTAGAGACCATCTCAAGAATAGATTTGATGCATTGAACACTAATGGCCAAAGACCAGACAAGTTGTGGAATGACATCAAGGATATCATACATGAAGAAAGCAAAGGGGTCATTGAAAAGACAGGAAAGAAAGAAAAGACCAAGATGGATGTCAGAGAAGACTCTGAAACTTGCTCACGAACGTCGAGCTGCTAAAGCAAAAGGAAGACATGATGAAGTAAAAGAACTGAACAGAAGATTTCAAAGGGTGGCTCAAAAAGACAAAGACTTCATTATGTTATAAACATTCTTTTATATGGAAGTCACATTTCACTATTAAGAGAATATAATCCTGCAAAAAAAAAAAGCCATAAATTCTCAGAAGTTAATCTTTTGTTGTCCTAGATTAGACACTGAGTAATTAAATCATCAAGTGGAAAAAAATACATGTAAGGCTCTCCAAATGCATTTAAATATAGCAACAGCACTAGCAGTCATAGTAGTAGTCATCTTTTCACCCTAATTAGTGATGGCAGTTGAGGCAGATTAGTAAAGTGAGCCAGGAGACTAGTGACCCAAGTGTCATATTTCTTCTTCGGTGTTATATGCTTTGTATGTTCAATCTGTGCTGCGATGGGGAAGTGCAGCTGAGAGAAAACCCAAAAGCTAATGAAAGAGAGAGCTAGAGTAAGACACAGAGAAAATCTGAGGAGAGAAAAATTTTAAAATATGCTTAACATTTCTTGGATTAATGAGAAAGTGAATTATAAACTAGCATTTAACTGGCAATGTGATTGTGGGTGAATTATGTATCCAGTGGAAACACACAGCCTATGTTCATTAATTGAGCTGTTTTGCTTAAACATCTTAAACTGTGCATCAGAGAAATTATCATAATAAAGGCTCTGAGAAACCCCATCAGACCTGAACTTCTGCAGCTTCTGGAAGAATACTGAAAGGCAAGGCATTTTTGTTTTTATACTAATTCTCCAAATTGCTAGACATTTTTGGCATGTTCTACCTCACAGATTATTTCTAGTCTAGAACTAGAGGCACAGTTGTAACTACACAGAACGATGCTGTATAAATGTTACTGCTGTGACTTGAAAAAGACATCAAATCATTTACCACAAAGATTTATCACTAACACCAAGGAAACGAAAATCCATCAATTCTTCCCATTTTAGTGTAAAAAACTTAATAGTCATTTGCTGCAGGGTTAGAGGACATTATTTTCACTTAGTAAATTTCAGCTTAGTATTAAAGATTATGTCATCACATCACCACATCACCCTCTCCTCTCTGCCTTCCAACAGCCCACCCCAACAAAACCAAAATTTATCTGTTTTAGGCTAGAACTCACAGAATTTTATATCTAGAAAAGATCAAAAATATCATGTGGTTCAACCCAACTATAAAACTATATTTGGCATACCTGTTAAAATAAAATTTCCTTTTGAAAGAAACACTAAAAATAAAACTGAGTTTTCTCCATAAACCATCACTGGGAAGGTTTGTTAACTACCTGAGTTTGAGAAAGAATTCACTTTTTAAGCAACTGAATTACAACCAAAAAAAAACAATTAAGTCAACTATTTTCAAAGTGACAAAACCGTGGAGAGGAGATTAAAAAGGAACAATATTGCTAAATATTGGCAACCCATTGTACACCAGGAAACCAAAAGCAATTTATGTAGGTGTTTGGCGGCCTAGATTCTCTCTAAAATTCTATGACTAATTTCTGAAGTGGTTTTATGTCTCTCACTTAATAACTCCACTTCCTGCTTCACAATATAGATGAGGGAATTTGACTGCATCCAAAATTCCAAGGAGTTCATGGGATAAAATATGTCAGTGACATCTCAAAGAAGACTGATTCTATAACCAATAGAACCAATTATAAATTTTAAACAGGCAAGTATGAGATAAATTAGTTTACTCCTCTTGTGTCCTTTCAAATTCTAGAGATTATTGTTCCCTTGTCTTTTTGTCATTCCAATACTACTTTTCTTAATCTAATTACTTTGAAACCCATTCATAGCCTCCGACATTCTATACTTCCTGCATTTTCCTTTGCTTTGCCCAAAATTTTTGTTCACACTATTCATTAAAGGCTGGAGTAGGTAGATCCCATATGTCAGGGTGGGCAAACAATGAGAACGAAGAAGAAAAACCCTGTTATATAATCTGTAAGAAAAGATCAATTTAATTTTTGGGGTTTTTTTATTTTATTTTTTTTATTGTGCTTTAGGTGAAAGTTTACAGCTCAAGTTAATTTCTCATACAAAAATTTATACACATATTTTTGTTATGTGACCCTAGTTGCAATCCCTATGACGCGACAGCACACTCCCCCTTTCCACTTTGGGTTTCCTGTGTCCATTCAACCAACTCCTATACCTTTCTGCTTTCTCATCCCACCTCCAGACAGGAGCTGCCCATTTAGTCTCACGTATCTACTTGAGCTAAGAAGCACACTCTTCAGGAGTATTATTTCATGTTTTATAGACCAGTCTAACCCTTGAAGCGTTGGCTTAGGAAATGTTTTTGGTTCTGGGTTAACAGAGAATCTGGGGGCCGTGTCTTCTGGGGTTCCTCTAGTCTGTCAGACCATTAAGTCTGGTCTTTTTACTAGAATTTATTCTGCACCCCTCTTTTCTCCTGCTTAGTCAGGGACTCTCTGTCGTGTTCCCTGTCAGAGCAAACATTGGTGGTAGTAGGGCACGATCTAGTTCTTACTGATCTCAGACTGATGGAGTCTCTGGTTTATGTGGCCCTTTTGTCTCTTGGGCGAATGTTTTCCTGTGTCTCTGGTGTTTTTCATTCTCCTTTGCTCCAGGTGGGTTGGGATCAATTAATGCATCTCACTTAGATGGCCACTCACCAAAGTGGGACACAGAATATTTTCTTAATAAATTTTGTTATGCCAATTAACCTAGATGACCCCTAAAACTATGGTTCCCAGACACCCACCCCTATTACTCTGTCCCTCGAAGCATCTGGTTGTATTCAAGAAACTTCTTAGCTTTTGGTTTAGTCCAGTTGTGCTAACTTCCCTGTATTGCGACTTGTCTTTTCCTTCACGTAAGATAATTCTTGTCTACTATCTTTTTTTTTTTTATCTAGTTAGTGAATTCCCCTCTCCCCTACTCCCCACCCTCGTAACCATCACAGAATGTTTTCTTCTGTGTTTCAACCTTTTCTTGAGATCTTATAATAGTGGTCTCATTCAATGTTTGTCCTTTTGCGACTGACTAATTTCACTCAGCATAATGCCTTCCAGACTCATTCATGTTGTGAGATGTTTTGTGGATTCATCATTGTTCTTTATCGTTGTGTAGTATTCCATTGTGTAAATATACCATAATTTGTTTATCCATTCACCCGTTGATGGGCACCTAGGTTGCTTCCATCTTTTTCCCACTGTGAACAGAGCTGAAACGAACATGGGTGTGCATATATCTATTCGTGTGACGGCTCTTATTTCTCTAGGATATATTCCAAGGAATGGAATTGCTGGACCGTATCGTATTTGTATTTCTAGCTTTTTAAGGAAGCGCCGAATCCATTTCCAAAGTGGTTGTACAATTCTACATTCCCACCAGCAGTCTTTCCATAACCTCTTCAACATTTATTATTTTGTGCTTTTTGGATTAATGCTAGTCTTGTTGGGGTGAGATAGTATCTCATTGTAGTTTTGATTTGCATTTCTTTAATGGCTAATGAGCATGAGCATTTCCTCATGTATCTGTTAGGCACCTGAATGTCTTCTTTGGTGAAGTGTCTGTTCATATCCTTTGCCCGTTTTTTAATTGTCTTTTTGTTGTTGAGGTTTTGCAGTATTTTGTAGATTTTAGAGATTAGACCCCGATCAGATTTGTCGTAGCCAAAAGTTTTTTCCTAGTCTGTAGGTTGTCTTTTACTCTTTTGGTGAAATCTTTGGATGAGCATAATCCTTTGATTTTCAGGAGCTCCCAGTTACCGAGTTTCTCTTCTGGTGTTTGTGCATTGTTAGTCATGTTTTGTATTCTGTTTATACTATGTTTTAGGGATTTTCCTTATTTTTTCTTCCATGATCTTTATTGTTTTAGATTTTGTATTTAGATCTTTGATCCATTTTGAGTTTGTTTTTGTACATGGTGTGAGATATGGGTCTTGTTTCATTTTTTTGAAGATGGGTATCCAGTTACACCAGCACCATTTGTTAAAGAGACTGTCTTTTCCCCATTTAATGGACTTTGCACCTTTGACAAATATCACCTGCTCATAGGTGGATGAATTTACATCTCGAGTCTCAATTCTGTTCCATCAGTCTATGTATCTGTTATTGGACCAGTACCAGGTTGTTTTGACTACCATGGCAGTATAATATGTTCTAAAATCAGGTAGAGTAAGGCCTCCCACTTTGTTCTTTTTCAGTAATGCTTTACTTATCCAGGACCTCGTCCCTTTCCATATGAAGTTGGTGACTTATTTCTCCATCTCATTAAAAAATGTCCTTGGAATTTGGATCGGGATTGCATTGTATCTATAGATTTCTTTGGGTAGAATTGAAATTTTCACAATGTTGAGTCTTCCTATCCACAAGCAAGGTATGTTTTTCCACTTATGTAGGTCTCTTTTGGCTTCTTGCAATAGTGTCTTGTAGTTTTCTTTGCATAGGTCTTTTATGTCTCTGGTTAGATTTATTCTTAAGAATTTTATCTCCCTGGAGGCTATTGTAAATGGTATTGATTTGGTGATCTCCTCTTCAAAGTTCTCTTTATTGGTATAGAGGAATTCAACTGATTTTTTTATGTTTTTCTTATACCCTGATACTCTGCTGAAATCTTTTATTAGTTCCAGTAGTTTTCTTGTGGATTCTTTGGGGTTTTCCGTGCATAAGATCATATTATCTGCAAACAAGGATACTTTTACTTCTTCCTTACCAATTTGGATGCCCTTTATTTCTTTTTCTTGCTTTAATGCTCTGGCTAGGACTCTAGACATCGCGGCATTTGATAGATAATGAGTTGTCGTTGTTATTAGGTGCTGTCAAGTTGGTTCTGACTCTTAGCAACCCATGTACAACAGAATGAAACATTGCCCAGTGCTGCACCATTCTCATGATAGTTGCTATGTTTTATTTAGCCCACTGTTGCAGCCACTGTGTCAATCCACCTCACTGAGGGTCTTCTCATTTTTCCCTGAACCTCTACAGATAATGTACTAGGTTAGTAAAAGTAATGCTAAGTATAGAAAGTGATGTAGCATGAGCACCATCATATTTTCTCATTATACACTTTACACAGTAATAACGAGTATCATAAAACAAAAATATGTGCTACAAACCACTAACCACTAACCCTACAATCATATAATTAATTTGAACTACATAAAAAAAAAAAAAAAAAGATTTGCTTGGCCTGACAATATATTCATGCCCACAATTGCATATTCATTCTATAAGCATTGTCTGAAGACCTACTGTGCAGTAATGCAATTTGCTAGCCCCTAGAAAAACAAATATAAGACATGGTCATGTCCTCAAGAAACCGGATTAAGAATAAAGCATGAGTTATGCACATAACACAGATATAAGAAGAAAAAAAAAATGTTTCCATGGAGTAGTTTTCAACTCATAGCGACCCTATAGGACAGAGTAGAACTGCCCCTCAGGGTTTCCAAGGAGCAGCTGCAGGATTCGAACTGCCGATCTTGTGGTTAGCAGCCGTAGCTCTCAACCACTGCGCCACCAGGGCTCCAATGTAAGTGGAAAAAAAAAAAAAGTGAAAGCGGTACACAAAAAAGGGAGCAATTCGGTTTTCCAAGGGGAAGAAAATCAAAGAAGTCTTCTCAGAAGAGGTGAAATCTGAGCTAAACCTGGGAAGATAAGGAAGAACCAAAGCAAATGTTAAACCTCCCTGAAGCCTCCCCTAGCTCTTTTCCTGCGGGCAGTAATGATCGTCACAATGACTGTTTACATAGCACATCTCAAAATCAGGACTGATTGTATTTCAGGATCAATTCAAATGCTGAATCATTTGGATACTTCAAGAAAATACTTGAAAATAATCCCTCACATTTCTATTTGGCAATACAAGAAACCTTTGGTATTCACAATATTAAAGATCTTCAAGCACTACGTGCTACAGAGTTACCTTCTTTTACTGTCATCATCAACTCTGCCACTATGCTGTCCAGCATTCCGCATGGTATTAAATATTTTATAGCAGTGGAACTTTGCTCTGCTTCATTTTCTTTTCCAATCCAAGACTCAATTTATTTTTATCTTTTTCCATACAAGCCTCCAGTTCATGTCAATCAGAATTCCTTGTGGCTGTAATGAAAGCCATTTTTTTGTTGTTGTTGTTGTTCTCCCAAATTTGGAAAAGGGATTTAGGTAACATTTTGTCTACTGGAAACTCTGTCTTATCCAAGATGTTGATGACCTTTGGTTAGCCACTCCCTAACTGGAAGCACATAGATAACATATCTAAATCTTAGGTCTCGTGTAGGAGACCTTCTGTGCTTCCAAAACACACACACACACACACACACACACACACACACACACACACACACACTATCTCTCTCTATATATATACATATATATGGAAACCCTGGTGGCATAGTAGTTAAGAGCCAAGGTTGCTAACCAAAAGATCAGCCGTTCAAATCCACCAGACGCTCCTTGGAAACTGTATAAGGCAGTTCTACTCTGTCTTAGAGGGTTGCTATGAGTTGGAATCGACTCAATGGCAACAGGTTTATACATACATATATATGGTTTTACCTGTCTCAAGGAGCCCTGGTGGCACAGTGGTTAAGCATTTGGCTGCTAACCAAAAGATCAATGGTTCAAACCCACCAGATGCTTTGTGAGAGAAGAATGTGGCAGTCTACATTCATAAAGATTTACAGCCTTGGAAACCCTGTGGGGCAGTTCTACTCTGTCCTAGAGGGTCGTTGTAAGTCACAATCAACTCAACAGTAACAGCTTTGGTTTGGTTTTTTTCATGCATGTCTCAGCTTCATTACTTGACATTACAGATCTTTACCTATAGGAGTGAAGTTCTTATCCTCTTCTAGGATAAAATAAGTCTCAAAGTCTCTGGGCTCATGAAAATTTCACAAATGTATACCTTCTTTGCTATAATCAGCTATTGCTAACATAGTGTCTTGGACCTACTTCTAATCCTAAGCTTCTACTGCATCCAATTTAAGCTAACATTTCAGAACCATAATGTTTGCCATAAGAAGTCAAAAATGATTTCTCCTCCTTTAAACCAACCCTCTATAGAACCCCAGCATCAGGTCTCTTTGGTAATCATACGGTCTGTATATTTTCTGCCACGGAAAAAAGGAATTGTTTTAGAGGTGAACACAGGTTCATGAAGACAAAGAATTCCCCACTGCTTCCCTGACTTCGAATGATTTGTGCCCTTGCCTGCAGCTGCTATTCGGGGCGATGCTTCCTTCACTTTGGTCTTCACCACCTCTCTGGCTCTAGCTATTCTCCACACAGTCACAGTACTCCTAAGGATAGGATCACATTCTAATGGTAGCCTAACAAAACATGCAATTCGTTCCTCTCTGCTGGTCATTCTCTCATCTTAAACCCACACTCTTTGCTCCTGTTTCATTGCTCGAGGGGTTTAATGGCTGTCTTACAGCCACTGCCCACTGTCCAAACCCTATGTTGACTTCAAAAACATTTTTTTTTTTCAAAATCATGATTTCATATTTTATGTAGATATCCCCTGTCGGGGAAACCCTGGTGGCGTAGTGGTTAAGTGCTACAGCTGCTAACCAAGAGGTCGGCAGTTCGAATCCACCAGGCGCTCCTTGGAAACTCGATGGGGCAGTTCTAGTCTGTCCTATAGGGTCGCTATGAGTGGGAATCAACTCGACGGTAGTGGGTTTAGGGTTTTTTAGGTTTATCCCCTGTCGGTAGCACCATCAGAAGAAAGTGATTTTGGAATATGCAGTAATATGAGAAAGTAAGAAATTATTCTTTGCCATCTGTACTCGTTAAACTACATGACTGAATTTATAATCTTTAGAGTTCCTTATGATTAGGGACAATTGAGGAAAGAATAAGAGTTTATTATCTCAGTAGATGTATAAATATGTATTTGTCCATTCACTGATAATCTTTTATATGTCATACCGTTACCTTACAATGTAGCTACTATAAACTGTGTTGCTCTCCAAATGTCCTACACATGGAAATGCTTTGGCTCATACTGCAGTCAAAGTAGCTGGCGTTTTCCTTTTCTGGGTCCAACCTAAGACCCGTTGCTGTCGGGTCACTTCTGACTCATAGCAACCCTGTAGGACAGAATAGAACTGCCCTACAGGGTTTCCAAGGAGCAGCTGGTGGATTCAAACTGCTAACCTTTTGGTTAGTAGCCATAGCTTCTAACCACTTCATCACCAGAGTTCCAAAACTCTTTTAAGAGATGAGGTCCCAGATTCCAAATTAAATAGACTCATACAAACACTTATTGACTAATAGCGTGTCTCTTCTCCCCAAATTTTTGTGGGTACAAGGATCTTCTTCATCTTGCTTTCATAGCCCATGGAATGAGAAAAGGCAAAAAAAAAAAAAAAAAAGAGAGATGATGGCACAAATAACAGATAAATAGTTGATTTTCACTGAATTCTTCTAAATTGGCCTATTTTGTCACACCTGCCCCATTTGCCTAGTTTATACTGTAGATAATCCCATAAAGAAAGCTTATGTTCATGGTGAGGGTCATTTATAAGCCTTAGGTTTACTTCATGCAGATGAAAAAAAGTTGCTCAAATAATAATGTGGAAGAAATTGTACAATTTTTTTTCAGGACATGAAGTATACCCTTGCATGAGAGCTGATACAATGACTTGGGGGAGAGGGACAAAGCCATTAAAAAAAAAATCTCTTCGTAAGATTTGGAATAAACTTGTCCATTAATAGTGACAAGGAAACACATTTTTCAAGTCAGATTGTGAAGGAAGTCTATAATGGTTTCAGTTGCCATCAAGTTAATTCCCACTCATGGCAACCCCATGTGTGTCAGAGCAGAACTGTGTTCCACAGGGTTTTTATTTGCTGACTTTTCAGAAGCACTTCACCAGGACTTTCTTCTGAGGTGCCGCTGGGTAGGCTCAAACTCCAAGCCTAATGCTTTAAAGATTTGTACCCCCAGGGACTGCAAAGAAAATCTATATATAAAAAATAACAATAATAATAATCCACTGCTGTCAAGTAGATTCTGACTCATGGCAACCCCATGTGTTACACAGTAGAAATGCTCCATAAAGTTTTCTCAACCGTACTCTCTACATAGATTGCCAGGCCTTTCTTCCATGCTGCTGCTGACTAGGTTCCAACTGCCAACTTTTAGGTTAGTCCAACCAAACCAAACCCATTGCCATCAAGTCAATTCTGACTCATAGTGATCCTCTGCCCCACAGGGTTTCCTAGGCTGTAATTTTTACAGACGCAGACTGTCACATCTTTCTTCCATAGAGTGACTGGTGGGTTCAGACCAGTGAACTTTTAGTTAGCAGTTGAGCATTTAACCAGTGTGCCACCAGGGCTACTAAAAGCTCTGAAAGGTCAGCAGTTCAACCGACCAGTGGCTCTGTGGGAGAAAGATGTGGCCGTTTGCTTCCGTGAAGATTTACAGCCTTGAAAATCCTATGGGGCAGTTCTCCTCTGTCCCATAGGGTTGCTATGTGTTAGGTTAGTGTACGAGTGCAAACCGATTGTATGCTACCCGGGCACCTAAAAAAAATCTATAGGTGAAACAAAACAAAATAAAACCATCTGCCATAAAATCAATTCTGACTCATAGCAACCCCATGTGTTTAAGAGTAAAACTGTGCTTCACCATGGGGTCATTTATTCACTCATCAGCACATCCGTAAAAGACAGAACTAGTATAGGGTAATAGAATATAGAAATGGGAAGCTGAAAAATAAGTTGAATAAGATTGGTGTTGAAACCGATCAAATGATCATATATTTTGCCCTTAGATCTTATAAGCATGAGATCTACAGCCAATAAGAAGATGGGGGCTTTCTCCCTATAAAATATTAAAGGATATGACATAAGACCTTTGGCTAGAACTCTAGAAGCTCTCATTTATAAGACATGTATTAAATGACTTTGTGTTTTTTAAAAATATACCTAAAAATGGAAATTAGAATTTATGCCAAAGGCAGCCATGCAGTGCAGCAGTGAAAGAATGAATTTGCCCAATAAATGGTGCTAGGTGAATGAAATAGCTATATAAGCAAAAAATATATCTGAACTGCTACCTCACGGCATACGCAAAAATAAATTCCAGTGGACTGCAAATCTAAATATAAAATGTAAAACAATAAAGTTTTTAGAAGAAAACATAGATAAATGCCCCTATTGCCTTAGAATAGGCAGAAATTTCTTATATGGGACACAAAAAACACTAATCATAAATTTTAAAGTCAGGACAAATTGAATTCATACTTGGTGTCAAACATCACCACTAAAAGACTGAAAAGATCAACTAATAGAGTAGCGTAAGACATTCACTGTACATATATCAGAAGGTCTGACAAAGGACTCAAATACAGAATACATTTTAAAAAATCTTAAAATTAATGAAGTCATTGATTGTGTTGACCATTTTAAAGAACTAATTTTTGGCCTTATTAATTTTTTCTATTGTTTGTTCATTGACTAGTTCATTGATAGCTGGTCTTTATTATTTCCTCCCTTTTACTTATTTTGGGCTTACTTTGGTCTTCTTTTTCAAGCTCTTTGAAGTGGAACCTTTGTTCAATTATTTTGGATCATTCTTCTTCTATAATACATGCATGTAAAGCTACAGATTGCTCTCCCAGCACTGCATAAGCGACATTCCACAATTTTTATTGATATTTTTATTTTCACTGACTTTCAATTAAGACTATTTTCTAATTTAGTTTGTAGTTTCTTCTTTGACCCATGAATTATTTAGATTTGTGATATTCAATATCCTTGATATAATTTTCTTCATATTCATACTTTTGAAAATTAATTTTCTTCACATGTATACTGTTTAGAATTTTTAGAGCTTCTTGAATTGGCAAATTTACCTTTCACCAAATTTGGAACTGAGAACTCGCACTGTGCCATTCTCTTTCTGCAAGTCTCGACTCCCCACCAAAATCTGTCTGCTTTTGTTCACTCTCCAGAGCTCTCAGATAGCTGTTTGCTGTATTTTGTTCAGAGTTTATAGTTATCTGCATAAAGATCTCTTTATTAAGAATGTAACCCTTCATTTTAGAAATAGAATCAAAAGCTTCATTTTTAATAATAAAATGTTGCAAGTTCTCCCTTTGAGATCAGCAACCGACAAGATGTTCTCTATTACCAGTTCTATTCGACATTGTTTTAGAGGTCCTAGCCAGTACTTTGTCCTTTCTCTATCCCCAGTGGAACCTGTGCTAGTGATTCTTCAACCAAACTGGGCTCCACTTCATGCACAAACCTCCACTACAAAAATCTATCAGCCAAAAGACATTGTAAGAAAGTATCAGAAATCAAACCAAGTACATGGGTAGAATGGTTCAAATTACTGGTAAAAAAAAGGTTGTGACCAGAGTCCATCCCTAGTAGATGGACCAGAGTCCATCTGCAGGGTCTGTTCTCGTGCAGCATTGAAAACTGATAGCTAAAGTGATCAAGTAAGATAGACAGAAAACAAATCACCATTATCAGGAATGAAAGATCCTACAGACATTAAATGTATATGAATATTTAAAAAAAAAAAAAAAAAACACTGTTGCTGTTCAGTCAATTCTGACTCATAGTGACCCTACAGGATAGAGTAGAACTGCCCCACAGAGTTTTGAAGGAGTGCCTGGTGGATTCGAACTGCTGACCTTTTGGTTAACAGCCACAGCTCTTAACCACTACGCCACCAGGGTTTCCATGTTAATATGAAGAACTTTATGTTAACAAATTGGATAACTAAGAAGAAATGGGAAAACTGCTTCAAAAATTCAAATAATCAAAAATGACTCAGTATGAAACAGAAAATCTGAATAGGCCTATAATTATTTAAAGCACTGAATTCAATATATATTTAAAAAATTTTTTTTTTCAAAAAAGAAAACTCCAGGTTCAGACGGTTTCAATGATTAATTCTATCAGATGCTTAAAAAAGAAACAACACTAGTCTTATGCAAACTTTTTCAGAAAACGTAAGAGAAAGGAATACTTCCCAGCTCCTTTTATGAGGCTACCATAAGTCTGATACCAAAACCTGATAAAGACAGGAGCAAAAAGAACACAGACACAATATCCTTAACAAAACATTAGTAAGTCAAAACCAACAACATATAAAAAGTATAATAAATCAATAAAATAGAAAATGAACACCATTTTAACAAATTAACGAAGAAAAAAAACATGAACATGTGTGCAAAAAAAGCACCTGACAAAAATTCAGCATCCATTTATGGTTAAAAACTCTCACTAAACTACAAAAAGAATTTTCTCAAACTGGCAAAGGGAATCTATGAAAAACCTACACTTAACATCATACTTAATGGTGAAATATTGAATACTGACATCCTAAGACTGGGTACAGGACAAAGATGCCTACTCTTACCACTTTGGGTCAACATTATGATACAGGGTCCAGTCAGTGCAAAAAAAAAAAAAAAAAAAAAAACCATAAGTAAAAGGCAAAAAGATTGGAAATCAAGAAGTAAAATTGTCTCTATTTGCAGATCACATAACTTTACATTCAAAATACTAAAGAATAAAAAAAAAAAAATATTTGCTGCCCAGTCGATTCAACTCATAGCTACCCTACAGGACAGAGTGGAACTGCCCCATAGGGTTTCCAATGAGTGGCCAGTGGATTCGAACTGCAGCAGAACACCACGGTGCCACCAGGCATCCCAAGAATAAATACACATAGAAATAAAACAAACCCAACAATAAAACTACTAAGTGAATTTAGCAAACTCATGGGCTACAAGGTCAATGTACAAAAATCAATTTTATTTTTATTTCTGGGCTGAGGGTTGTGGGGACCATGGTCTTGAGGAACATCTAGTTCAACTGGCATAACATAGTTTATAAAGAAAATGTTCTACATTCTACTTTGGTGAATAGCGTCTGGGATCTTAAAAACCTGTGAGTGGCCATCTAAGATACTCCACTGGTATCACCTGTTTGGGAGCTATGAAGAATGAAGGAAACTAAACATACAAGGAAAAGATTAGTCCAAAGGACTAACGGACCACATCTACCACGTCCTCCACTGGACTGAGTCCAGTACAACTAGATAGTGTCCGGCTACCACCACTGACTGCTCTGACAGAGATCACAATAGAGGGTCCCAGACAGAGCTGGAGAAAAACGTAGAACAAAAATTCTAACTCACAAAAAAAGACCAGACTTACTGACCTAACAGAGACTGGAGAAACCCCGAGAGTATGGTCCCCTGGACACCCTTTTAGCCCATAATGAAGTCATGCCCAAACTTCACTCTTCAGCCAAAGATTAGACAGGCCCCAAAAACAAGACAAGGCTCAAGGAGCATACCAGCCCAAGGGCAAGGACGAGAAGGCAGGCAGGGACGGGAAAGCTTATAATAGGGAACTCAAGGTAGGGAAGGGAAAGTGTTGACATATTATGAGGTTGTTAACCAATGTCATAAAACAATATGTGTACTAACTGTTTAATGAGAAATTAGTTTGTTCTGTAAACCTTCATCTAAAGTACAATTAAAAAAAAACAAAAAAAATCAATTGTATTTTTAGATAAAACACCAAACCCAATGCTGTTGACTCAATTCCGACTCATAGCGACCCTATAGGACAGAGTAGAACTGCCCCATAGAGTTTCCAAGGAGCACCTGGCAGATTCGAACTACCGACCCCTTGGTTAGCAGCTGTAGCACTTAACCACTATGCCACCAGGGCTTCCAATTACTAACAGTAAACATCACCACTCATCTGTCAGTTCCTCATACTGTGGGGACTTACTTGTTGCTGCGATGCTGGAAGCTATGTCACCAGTATTTCAAATGCCGCAGGGTCATGCATGGTAGGCAGGTTTCAATGACCTTCCAGGCTAACATATACTGGGAAGAAGGACCTGGTAATCTACTTCTGAAAAAGTTGGCCAATGAAAACATTATGAATAACAGTGCAGCACTGTCGCATACAGTGTGAGAAGACAAGCCCCTCCGATTTGAGGCACTGAAAATAAAACTGGGAAAGATCTGCCTCCTCCATGTCATCTCACAACTCATCTGGACTTAGGTCAATAGTGTTCAGTGCATCAAATCTATTCTTGAGATGGTGTCTAAACTCAGGTGGGATATACTCAAGATGAGGAAACGCCAAATGTTATTGAGAATGTGGAGCAACCACTTTGGACAATTGCTTCAAAGTGTTTATACAAGTCGAACATTTAAACACCCTTTGACTCAGCTGGAAACCCTGGTGGCCTAGTGGTTAAGTGCTACGGCTGCTAACCAAGAGGCTGGCAGTTCAAATCCACCAGGCACTCCTTGGAAACTCTATGGGACATTTCTACTCTTCCCTATAGGGCCTCTATGGCACAGGGCTTGTCTTGACCCCATAATTCCAATGCTAGGTAAATATGTATATATGTCACCAAAAGACATGTTTCAGAACATTCAGCTACACTATTCATACTAGCTCTAAACTGGAAAAACACAAATGGCCACCAACAGCAGTAAAAAAAAAAAAAAAAAAAAATAGGGATATATAAATTGTGATATATTTAGGCAATGGAATACCAAACAGGAAAAAGCATGAAAATTCCACAGCTACATACTAAGTAGCTAAAACTCACAAATACTGCATGAAAGAAGGCTGACACGAAACGATTGCATGCACTATGGTTGCACTTACATAAAAACTATTAGAAGTCTGGATGGTAGTTACTCTCGGTGGGGGAAGGAGACATGACGGAGCTTTGGGGTGATGGTAATGTTCTGGTTCTTGACCTAAGTTCTGCCTACGTGACTTGTTCAATTTGTCCAGATGCGCCCAAATTTAAAAGTTAAACAAATAAAAGAAAAACGGCAACAGTAGATAACCTGCTTCATTCATAAACCCTAATCAACGCCTCTACCCCGACCCCTCCCCCCGTGCGTGCGTGCGTGCGTATGTGCGCACACGCACAATAAAATTAAAATCTCATTGGCTGGAATCTGGTGGCGCAGGACTGGGAGGGGCATCTTAGCACGGTCTCTTCCGCGTCCTAGTCCGCCCACCTTCCCGACAAGCCCCCAACGTGCCTCCTCGTCATCCTTCCAGCACACTGTTTAGCCCCCGACAGTTTCGGCCAGCCTGGCCTCATCCCTCAGGCAAACAGTGTCCTTTCGCTTGGCAGTAGCCTGTTTCCGGTTCATCGGCTCCCCACAGACCGACAGCCTTCCCACCTGCCGCCATTATGAACATCCGCAATGCTCGGCCGGAGGATCTGATGAACATGCAGCACTGCAACCTTCTTTGTCTTCCTGAGAACTACCAGATGAAATACTATTTCTACCATGGCCTTTCCTGGCCTCAGCTCTCCTATATTGCTGAGGATGAAGATGGGAAGATTGTGGGCTATGTTCTGGCCAAAATGGAGGAGGACCCAGATGATGTTCCCCATGGACATATTACCTCACTGGCGGTGAAGCGTTCACACCGGCGCCTCGGCCTGGCCCAGAAGCTGATGGACCAAGCCTCCAGGGCCATGATAGAGAACTTCAGTGCCAAGTACGTGTCCCTTCATGTCAGGAAGAGTAACCGGGCAGCCTTGCACCTCTACTCTAACACCCTCAACTTTCAGGTTAGTGAGGTAGAACCCAAATACTACGCTGATGGGGAAGATGCTTATGCTATGAAGCGAGATCTCTCACAGATGGCAGATGAGCTGAGGCGGCAGCGGGAGCTGAAGAAATGTGGGTATGTGGTGCTGGGCTGCAAGGAGAAAGAGGTGGAGACCCAGGGCAGCACGCTTCCGGGCTCTGAAAAGCCCTGTCAGGTGGAGAAGGGCCCTGTCGCTGAGGATAGTGGGAGCGAGAGCAAGGAACTCAGCAAGTGCGCGGAGAGCCCCGAAGTCCAGGACAGCTCAGAAGACTCGGATTCCACCGCCTAGAGCCTTCTTGAGGTATTCTTCCTTCCCTGACCCGGCGCCTTCCTACCCTCACTCCCCACGCCTTCCTACCCTCACCCCCCACGCCCACCACCTTACCCTGGCATGCCCAATCGCATTGTAGCCGTGCTGGGTTTCGCAGTGAAACTACCTGATGACTGGAGGAATGTAGGGCGGCTTACAGTGAGATTCACTGCTCACTATTAGAAGCAACTCATGCTGAAAGTAGATTAAATTAAGTAAGAGAAACAAACATTTGTTTATCCTAAGTTTCCTGTATGAATTATTTTTCAGGGTATCCAAGAAATGTCTTCTTTATAGGAAAATCCTAGTCAATAAATGTAGAGAGACTATTAGAGAATCTCCATTTTGCAACTCTTGATGAAATGATAGTCAACAGTCATCAATGCCTAGTACTATTAAGTGAAAGTTGGAGGACTTTATAATAATGGATCAAGCTTACAGCATTTGAAGTCAATGATCTTAGTATCACTAAAAGTGAGACAAAGATAGGTGCTTACTGATGCAAGAGGAAGTGTGAGTGTGTATGTATATACATATGTATGTATATATGGGAGTTCAGGTGGTGCAGTGGTTAAGAGCTCAGTCGGTTAACCAAAAGGTCAGCAGTTTAAGCCCACCAGCAGCTCCTTCGAAACCCTACAGGGCAGTTCTACTCCATCTTGAAGAGTTGCAATGAGTGGAAATCGACTTGACAACAATGGGTTTGATTTGGTTTCTGGTATATACATACAGAGATATATATGCATGTGTGTGTATGTATATTTATATACATGCGTGTATATATACATATGTGTGTACCTATGTAGAGAGCCCGAGAGAGTGTGACTCTGGGTGGTGCAAACAGTTAACATACTTGGCTGCTGAGAGGTTGGAGGTTTGAGTCCATGCAGAGGTGCCTCAGAAGAAAGGCCTGGTGATCTGCTGCTAAAAAATCAGCCATTAAAAACCCTATGGAACATAGTTCTACTCTGACACACATGGGATCACCGTAAGTCAGAGTTGACTTGATGGCAACTGGTTTTTGATGTGTGTGTGTGTGTGTGTGTTTGTATCATGAATCTAATCATGGCTATAGATCTAACTACCATTTTTTTTTATTAACTTTTATTGAGCTTCAAGTGAACGTTTACAAATCGAGTCAGTCTGTCACATATAAGTTTACATACATCATACTCCGTACTCCCACGTGCTCTTCCCCTAATGAGTCAGCCCTTCCAGTCTCTCCTTTCGTGACAATTTTGCCAGCTTCCCACTCTCTCTATCCTCCCATCCCCCCTCCAGACATGAACTGCCAACACAATCTCAAGTGTCCACCTGATACAATTAGCTCACTCTTCATCAGCATCTCTCTCCCCCTACTGTCCAGTTCCTTTCATGTCTGATGAGTTGTCTTCTGGGATGGTTCCTGTCCTGTGCCAACAGAAGCTCTGGGGACCATGGCCGCCGGGATTCCTCTGGTCTCAGTCAGACCATTAAGTATGGTCTTTTTATGAGAATTTGGGGTCTGCATCCCACTGATCTCCTGCTCCCTCAGGGGTTCTCTGTTGTGCTCCCTGTCAGGGCAGTCATCGATTGTGGCCGGGCACCAACTGGTTCTTCTGGTCTCAGGATGATGTAGGTCTCTGGTTCATGTGGCCCTTTCTGTCTCTTGGGCTCTTAGTTGTCGTGTGAGCTTGGTGTTCTTCATTGTCCTTTGCTCCAGGTGGGTTGAGACCAATTGATGCATCTTAGATGGCCTCTTGTTAGCATTTAAGACCCCAGACACCACATTTCAAAGTGGGATGCAGAATGTTTTCATGATAGAATTATTTTGCCAATTGACTTAGAAATCCCCTTAAACCATGGTCCCCAAACCCCCGCCCTTGCTCCGCTAACCTTTGAAGCATTCATTTTATCCCGGAAACTTCTTTGCTTTTGGTCCAGTCCAATTGAGCTGACCTTCCATGTATTGAGTGTTGTCTTTCCCTTCACCTAAAGCAGTTCTTATCTACTATTTAATCAATAAAAAACCCTCTCCCTTCCTGCCTCCCTCCCCCCATCGTAACCACAAAAGTATGTGTTCTTCTCAGTTTTTACTATTTCTCAAGATCTTATAATAGTGGTCTTATACAATATTTGTCCTTTTGCCTCTGACTAATTTTGCTCAGCATAATGCCTTCCAGGTTCCTCCATGTTATGAAATGTTTCACGGATTCGTCACTGTTCTTTATCGATGCGTAGTATTCCATTGTGTGAATATACCACAATTTATTTACCCATTCATCCGTTAATGGACACCTTGGTTGCTTCCAGCTTTTTGCTCTTATAAACAGAGCTGCAATAAACATGGGTGTGCATATATCTGTTTGTGTGAAGGCTCTTGTATCTCTAGGGTATATTCCAAGGAGTGGGATTTCTGGGTTGTATGGTAGTTCTATTTCTAACTGTTTAAGATAATGCCAGATAGATTTCCAAAGTGGTTGTACCATTTTACATTCCCACCAGCAGTGTAGAAGAGTTCCAATCTCTCTGCAGCCTCTCCAACATTTATTGTTTTGTGTTTTTTGGATTAATGCCAGCCTTGTTGGAGTGAGATGGAATCTCATTGTAGTTTTAATTTGCATTTCTCTAATGGCTAATGATCGAGAGCATTTTCTCATGTATCTGTTAGCTGCCTGAATATCTTCTTTAGTGAAGTGTGTGTTCATATCCTTTGCCCACTTCTTGATTGGGTTGTTTGTCCTTTTGTGGTTGAGTTTTGACAGAATCATGTAGATTTTAGTAACTACCATTTTTTATAGGAAATAGAGGGATGTGTTAAGCTATACCGTGATGCAGTCATCCAAGTCCAGAGTGAGGGAATTTCTACAGAACAAATGACCTTTTTTTTTCACCCCCCAACAAATAAATGACATTAAGAAAAAGGAGAGGGAATTTATCTATTAAGACAACCTTAAGAGACATTGGCCAAATGCAACCGTTGTGGACCTTATATGGACCCTGATAAAGACAAACCAAATATAAGATATTTTTGAGACAAGTAGGCAAAATTTGAACACAGACTGTATAGTTGACGCTATTAAGGAATTGCTAACAATTTGGTTCGGTGAGCTAAGTGAATTGTAGTTAGGTTTAAAAAGAAAAGGTCCTTAGCTGTTATATAACCGAACCAAACCCTTGCTGTCAAGTCAATTTCTACTCACAGCGACCCCACAGAACAGAGTAGAACCACGCCATAGAGTTTCCAAGGAGCACCTAGTAGATTCAAACTGCCAACCTTTTGGTTAGCAGCTGTAGCACTTCATCACTGTATCACATACATACCGAAATAATATGCCTAGCATTTGCTTTAAAATAGCATGGCAAAAAAAAAAAAAAATGGAGGGGGAATAGATAAAATAAGAGTTTAGGAACAGGTGTAGTTCTAATAATACAATACTGCAGTATTTCTGACTTCTGTCAAGGTACTTTGTATCAACTTAAGAATTTCAAGAGTCCATGGGCTACTAACAGTTTAGAAGCTTTGACTTCTAAACTCTGTCATCTTACTTGTGAAAAAGGGAACACCTTTGTTATGAAAAAGTTGTCATGAATGACAGGAACTGCATATAATTGCAGTAAAAACTATTTGATTAATTTTCTCCTTCAAAAAAATATTTATTTGCCCAATAAGGCTTAGAGCTGTGTATACAACGATGATCAGGACAGACCAGTGTTTACATTAGCATTTAAGGATAAATGGATCATATTTTTTATACATTTTTATGCTAAAACCCAAACTGTGTAGCATACTAACCCCATGTTATTCATATTCACTTTTAGTTCCATAGATTATCAAAATTTAGCTACAGTAAGTTCTTGGGAGTTAGAAAGAATCTATCGTGAGAAGTCTTTGCATCTAATTTTAGTAACCTAGAGATTTCATAATGAGTAATTTATTTAGTCTAAAGTTAAGTTAGAAGCCCAAAATGGTCTAAGAAGGAAGATAAAACTTAATGCCTTGAGAGAAATGTTGTCAAATTTATACCTGTCTTGAAAACCCTGGAGGGCTCTATCAAGATAATTTTATTTAAATCAAGAGTTCTTTAAAAAAAATAAAACTACCAACTTTCAAATTTTCTACTTGAAAAGACTTGTGTATAGTAATCTTTGTAGTTACAGTGAAACCTGTGAGAGCCGACTGGACTGTCTTGTTTTTCTGTGTCTTGCAAGTTTTCTGTCTTTGACAAGGGGCAGCCTTACCGTTTTCTTTCACTCAGTTTAGTGGAAAACATTTGAGTTTTCCTTCTTTGACAGGTTTCTGCTTCACATGGATTCCAGCTTTCACGTGCTTCAATGTATTTGCTTCTCTTCTGTGTTACAGTCCAGCTAAGAAGGATTTTAATCAAATGGAATAGAGATTAGAAGCCACTTAAAACCACCTTAAAATATATGTGTATGTTTGTATAGTTTGAGAAATTCAAAAGTACTTAGCATCTGTTATGAAAAACAATAACTGCCACCCTAATAGAAGAAGACTGAGCTTTAAAACCACTCCACATTGCATTGGGTATGTCTGCTGCGAAAGACCTCTTTAAAGTGTTAAAAAGCAAAGATGTCACTTTAAGAAATAAGGTGCACCTGACCCAAACCGTGGTGTTTTCAGTTGCCTCATATGCATGCAAGACCTGGACAGTGAATAAGGAAGACCAAAGAAGAATTGACCCCTTTGAATTATGGCATTGGTGAAGAATATTGAATATACCGTGGACTGCCAAAAGAACGCATAAATTTATCTTGAAAGAAGTACAGCTGGAATGCTCATTAGAAACAAGGATAGTGAGACTATGTCTCACATACTTTTTACAAGTTATGGGGGGACCAGTCCCTGGAGGACATCATGCTTGGTAAAGCAGAGGGTCAGGGAAAAGAGGAAGAACCTCATGGAGATGGATTGACACAGTGGCTGTAACAGTGGGCTCAAGCATAACAAGGATCATGAGAATAACGCAGGACTGGGCATTGTTTCGTTCTGTTGTACATGGGGTCACAACGAGTTGGAACCGACTTGACGGCACCTAACAACAATAATAGAAGGTAGAAATAGTAAGAAAATTAATTTTCGTGGAGTGGTTGTAAATCTCAATTCAGAATTCATTGAAATATTCCTTTATATTACAATAATTGAACTTTATTTCTAAGTTAAAGGAGGTGAGTAGCATCCAGTTTCCAAGGTGATAGCTGCTGAGACCTCAAATCTTTGGTCCTCACTATTCACTCATGGATCCTTTGTAATCAGAAGACCTCTTCCAGTTCCAGTTGCTCTTTGCCACATCTGGGATATTTTTGTAGCAAGGCACTCAAAAGACGACTGGGGAAGAGTTGCCTTCTCAAAGTAGGGTTTACCTTAATGACGTCGATGGAGTAAAGCTTTAGGGACCTTCATTTGCTGATGTGGCATGACTCAAAATGAGAAGAAATGGCTGCAAACATGCATTAATAATCAGAACCTATAATGTACAAAGTATGAATCTAGGAAAATTGGAAATCATCAAAAATAAAATGGAAGGCATAAACATTGATATCCTAGGCATTAGTGAGCTGAAATGGACTGGTATTGGCCATTTTGAATCAGACAATTACATAGTCTATGCCGGGAATGGCAACTTGAAGAGGAATGGTGTTGTATTCATTGTCAGAAAGGACATTTCAAGCTGTATCCTGAAGTACAACGCTGTCATAGGATAATATCCATTCTCCTACAAGGAAAACCAGTTAATATGACTATTATTCAAATTTACACACCAATCACTAATGCCAAAGATGAAGCAATTGAAGATTTTTATCAGCTTCTGCAGTCTGAAATTGATCGAACATGCAATCAGGATGCGTTCATAATTACTAGTGACTGGAATGCGAAAGTTGGAGACAAAGAAAAAGATCAATAGTTGAAAAATATGACCTTGGTGATAGAAACAATGCTGGAGATCAAATGACAGAATTTTGCAAGACCAACGACTTGTTCCTTGCAAATACCTTTTTTCACAAACATAAACTGCGACTATACACATGGACCTCACCAGATAGAACACACAGGAATCAAATCAACTACATCTGTGGAAAGAGACAATGGAAAGGCTCAATATCATCAGTCAGAACAAGGCCAGGGGCCGACTGTGGAACAGACCATCGATTGCTCATACGCAAGGTCAGGCTGAAACTGAAGAAAAGCAGAGCAAGTCCACGAGAGCCAAAATTCGACCTTGAGTATATCCCACCTGGATTTAGAGACCATCTCAAGAATAGATTTGATGCATTGAACATTATTGACCAAAGACCAGACAGGTTGTGGAATGACCTCAAGGACATCATACGTGAAGAAAGCAAGAGGTCATTGAAAAGACAGGAAAGAAAGAAAAGACCAAGATAGATGTCAGAGGAGACTCTGAAACTTGATCTCGAACATCGAGCACCTAAAGCAAAAGGAAGAAATAATGAAGTAAAAGAACTGACTGAACGTAAGATTTCAAAGGGCGGCTTGAAAAGACAAAGTATTGTAACGACACGTGCAAAGACCTGGAAATAGAAAACTAAATGGGAAGCATACGCTTGGCGTTTCTCAAGCTAAAAGAACTGAGGAAAAAATTCAAGCCTCAAGTTGCAGTAGTGGAGGATTCTATGGGGAAAATCTTAAATGATGCAGGAAGCATCAGAAGAAGATGAAAGGAATACACAGAGTCATTACTCCAAAAAGAATTAGTCAACGTTCAACCATTTCAAGAGGTGTAGCATATGATCACGAGCCGATGGTACTGAAGGAAGAAGTTCAAGCTGCTCTGAAGGCATTGGTGAAAAACAAGGCTCCAGGAATTGGCAGAGTATCAATTGAGATGTTTCAACAAACAGATGCAGCGCTGGAGGTGCTCACTCGTCTATGCCAAGAAATAGGGAAGACAGCTTCCTGGCCAACTGACTGGAAGAGATCCATATTTATGCCTATTCCCAAGAAAGGTGATCCACCTGAATGCAGAAATTATAGAACAGTATCAATATCACATGCAAGCAAAATTTCACTGAAGATCATTCAAAAGTGGCTGCAGCAGTATATCGACAGGGAACTACCAGAAATTCAGGCTGGCTTCAGAAGAGGACATGGAACCAGGGATGTCATTGCTGATGTCAGATGGATCCTGGCTAAAAACAGAGAATACCAGAAGGATGTTTACCTGTGTTTTATTGATTATGCAAAGGCATTCGACTGTGTGGATCATAACAAATTATGGATAACATCGTGAAGAAAGGGAATTCCAGAACACTTAATTGTGCTCGTGAGGAACTTGTACATAGATCAAGAGGCAATTGTTTGGACAGAACAAGGGGATACTGAGTGATTTAAAGTCAGGAAAGATGTGCATCAGGGTTGTTTCCTTTCACCATACTTACTCAATCTGTATGTTGAGCAAATAATCCGAGAGGCTGGACCCTATGAAGAAGGATGGAGCATCAGGATTAGAGGAAGACCCATTAACAACCTGCGTTATGTAGATGACACAACCTTGCTTACTGAAAGTAAAGAGAATTTGAAGCATTTACTAATGAAGATCAAAGACCACAGCATTCAGTACGGATTGCACCTCAACATAAAGAAAACGGAAATCCTCACAACTGGACCAGTAAGCAACATTGTAATAAATGGAGAAAAGATTGAAATTGTCAAAGATTTCATTTTACTTGGTTCCACAATCACCAGCTATGGAAGCAGCAGTCAAGAAATCAAAAGACACATTGCATTGGGCAAATCTGCTGCAAAGGACCTCTTTAAAGTGTTGAAAAGCAAAGATGTCACCTTGAAGACTAAGGTGTGCCTGACCCAAGCCGTGGTATTTTCAGTTTCATCATATGTATGTGAAAACTGGACAATGAATAAGGAAGACCGAAGCAGAATTGATGCCTTTGAATTGTGGTGTTGGCAAAGAATATTGAATACACCATGGACTGCCAGAAGAATGAACAAACCTGTCTTGGAAGAAGTACAATCAGAATGCTCCTTAGAAGCACGGATGACGAGACTGTGTCTTTATACTTAGGACGTGTTGTCAGGAGGGATCAGTCCCTGGAGAAGGATGGCATGCTTGGCAAAATACAGGGTCAGCAGAAAAGAGGAAGACCCTCAACAAGGTGGATTGACACATTGGCTGCAACAGTGGGCTCAAGCATAACAACGATTTTAAGAATGGCGCAGGGCCGGGCAGTGCTTCCTTCTCTTGTGCATAGTGTTGCTGTGAGTCAGAACCAACTTGAAGGCACCTAACAACAAAGGTTTATTAGTTTACATAGAAAAGTTGGTGGTTTGGACCAACTCATAGGTACTTAAGAAGGCAGACCTGGTGATCTGCTTGCAAAGGTTATACTAGAAAACCTTATGGAGCACACATGAGGTTGCCATGAGTCAGGATCAACTCAGGAGAAACCGACAACCGGCTGTTGTGAAAAAAAAAAAAAATTCCTAATAACGTAATCCATTAAAAGCTTATTTCTCACGTAACAGTTCAGTGTGGATCAGCATTGTGGCGTGGTGGGGAAACTGAGGAGTCAGGAAAAGAGGGGCCCTACTTTGCAAAGTCATTCAGAGATCCGTCTTGAGTAGATGTTCTTAATTTGTTTTGTTTTGTAGCCCCAATGGCAGTCAGTGAAGCCTAAGGACCCCTTCTCAGTAAAATGTTTTTAAGTGGAATAAAAATCATATACATGGAATTACAAAGGAAACCTATTAAAATACAGTTATCAAGGCATTTTTAAATAGATATATGTTGTAGAAATATATGTGCTTTATTAATATTAAAAAATCTAGCAGTAGATCTGATAACTACTATTATTTCAAAATATGAGCACAAATAGTATTTTGAGATCTTTTCTATAGCTATTTTTTTTATTCTTTAGCTATAATATGAAAATACTTGTGATTTTTATTGTTAATACTGCCATAATTTGGTGCCTACATTCATAATGGAAGGGCATGCTAAATTTAAGTTGGAGATTAGTGAAAATAGTTTTTTTGTTCTAAAGTCAATGCTATGGCTTTCCTAAATTCTGCTAATGGATCCAAGTTTAATAACTCCTGGTTTAGCAATTCTAGTATTTTCTAGAATAATATGTTCTTCACCGGTTCATATGTATTCAGCCAGCAGACTAGGAAAGAGAATCCCCATAGAGGTTCACAAAGGTTTTAAAAGTCAGTCCAATTGCCCCAAACAATTCCTGAGGAGGCTGGAGAATGTAGTTGCCTGTATGCCTGTACAGCATAGACTGTGCCACATTGGCCAACACCCTAGTGGTGCTCTGAACTGTGAGTAGTTGTACTTCCATGGCCAGCTAGGAGCATGGACTCGTTCTGTTGCACCTTTCCATAATGTGGCACAGGGAACTCTGTGGGCTGTGTCAGGGCTGTCTGCTTAAACACATGGCACAGATATTTCTTCTGTTTTTGCACAAACCTGAGCATGGGAAACTGCCACCTTGCAGCCTTTATTCCTGTCATTAAGGCTTGTAAAGATTACAGCATTGGAAACTCTATGTGTCAGTTTTACCCTGTCCTACAGGTTTGCTGTGAGTTGGAATGAACTTAACGCACACAACAACTACTACAAACGTATTATTCTGACAATTGTTGTGCTCCCTCCTGTGGAGCAGTAATTCAGCTCAAGAAAAAAATCTTGAAAGAAATCTCATTTTCACTTATTTCCAGTCTTGAGTTTGGTGAATACAGAAAGTTAAAATTAGAGTTGATGGTGAGTAGGACAGTTGGTGAAGGAGATTGGGTGTCTTCATCTGTAAAATGGTATTAAAAATAACTGGTAACACTGCACATTTGCCATGTTATTAGTACTATTTTAAGGACTGTTTATGAATTGTCTCAATCCTCATAGTAGCCCTCCGAGATAGGTACTGATAACCCATTTTACAGATGAAGAAATCATAGCATAAAGAAGGCTGCATGTCATCTAAATAGCAAGTAGAGAACAAGGATGCAAACTCATAGTCAGACTCTACCATTGTGAGGTTTAGTTAAGATAATCTCTGTAAAATGCTTACTGCAATACAGGTAGTCCCCAGTTTACAAAGGGGTTCTGTTCCGACGACTCAGTCATGAGTCGGTTCTGACAGAAGTCGAATACCTTGTTTTTTAGTTTTTATTATGACTGGCTTTTATTATCAATATCTTTATAAATCTGATGTTTATTTGTCTTTGAGGATTGGAAACATTACGTGTAAACTTACAGCTTCAACATTGGCGCATCCTGCTTCTCTAGTTACATGCACATTATGTAACCAAAAAAAAAAAAAAAAAGGTCAAAAGTGAGTGCAAAAAAAAAAAAAAAACCCAGTGCCATCAAGTCTGTTCTGACTCATAGCCACCCTACAGGACCAGGGTAATACTACCCCATAGGATTTCCAAGGATCGACTACTGGATTTGAAACTGCCAGCCTTTTGGTTAGCAGCTATAGCTCACCATAGGTCTTAACCACTGTGCCACCAGAGCTCTGTAAGTGAGTACAGTTCATCATAACTTGAATATGTCCATAAATCGAGGACTACCTGTACCTCACACAGTTAAGTAGCCTGTAAATTTAATTCTTAATATAATCTGTAGTATTAGTAACTATTCAATGATGATAGAATGTTGTGTATGAGCAGCAGCAGTTTGCAATCTTGGAAGGGAAATGCATCTTAATGATTAAAATAGCTTTTACTGACAAGCTGAATGTTGGAGCTTTTGGCTGAATCAATGCTCATCAAAGACAAAGTTTCTAGGAAGCCACAGCAGTGAAGACAGGTCAGTTCAAACATGCTGGTTGAGGCAGCAATGCTATCAAACTGTTGCTGCTCATCTCCTGACAAGAAATGTGTACTTGATAATGATTGATAACAAATAAGAAAAAAAAAATCAAAATCTTGGGATTTTCAGTTGAGCTGGCGGTATTGAGTTAACTAAGGTTACTTCAGTCACTCTCCCTTTCTGGTTTATTCTTTTTGTCGCTAAGCTGTCATCCTAACAAAAAGTTGTTAAATGTTCACATGGGCATTCACTGAAATAGACTGTTCTTAATTTTACCAGACAACTAATTATAACTGGAATGATATAATGAAATATGGAAGAAAGTTAGAGACTGACAGGTCTGGTAAATTTCTAGTATAACCTTACCCCAGATATGCCAGAAACCATAGATTTCAAATGCAGCAGCACTCTGTGAAGATAAAGAGGGGTTGGGAAGAGATAAGCTATTGTTTTGAAATACTAATCAGATACCATTTGTTGAATTATTTATAATCTGTAACAATGTCCTCTTTCAATCAGTGTCCCATGCACCTTAGGATGACTGAAATACCACCTTTGTCAGAGGTAACTGATAAAAGCAGAGTTTTTTCCAAAATTGTATACTGTCTCTATGCTCTAGTATATAAAACCTAGTGAGCTGTATGGTGGAAGAAGGAAGACACATTAAAGATTCTGTGAATGGACAGTAGTTCAAAGAGCCTGAGTAAAAGCCTTTCTGAAACATTCTGCAAAGCCATAAATTTTTTTTTGTATTCATAAAGGCATGTTGATAACTGACATACATTCCACAGACTTTTACTCCCCCTTTTAAAAAAACTTGATAATGTAAAAATTTGAACTTAAGCTGATAAAGGCTGTGATATTCATATTTTTAAGAGAATCTCCCTGAAATATTTTTCTACCTTTAAACAGCAAACTATCCTAAAAAAAAAAAAAAAAAAATTTTAGGGGGCATTTATTACAGTGTTGTTATACTTATTAAATTTAATTTCTCAAAATTATCAAGAAATATTTACTTAGAAAATTAAGCCAGTTTTATAATATTTGGTTTTTATATAACTTTCTAGCGTGCCTATTTTATGTGTTCATAACACCTACAAAAAGGCAATGATAATCTTTCTGACCTATTCCTCTCTATCTTATTCCTGTATATAAGTATATTGTAGCACATACGCCTTTTTTAAAAATAAGATTTTATATGCCACTGACTCTGTCCTGCAACCAGATTTACTGTTGTTATTCTGGAAACGGACTTGTCCGTAATGATGATTCGATATAAAAATTCTTTGTAACTGCTTTGTTCATAACAGTAAATCTCTATCTAATGGTTACTTGTGTGTATGTGATAGATGAGAAAAAATAATACAAGATTATAGTTGGGGAGTTTTGCTTTTGTTTCATTTGCAGTTATTCGGTATTGGACAGCAGTACTCCTCCAGCTTTTATTTAACTTTAATAATCCATTCATGCTGATCATACAAACTTTTCTACCTTATTGAGGATAGAGCCTGTGTCTCATTTGTCTTTGTTTCCTTAATGCCTGGCACATTATTGATTCGTGATAAGTAAGCAGTAAATATTTGTTGGATGAATGAATGAGTAGATGAATGAACCTCCCAAATTAACCACGAGAGAAAATAATGTATATAAGACATTATTTACCATTACTGTATTTAGGGCACTTTTTATAATTACGCTGGGTATTTTGATTTCATCTCCAGGTCTCAAAGAAGGGAAATATGACACATAGACACATTACATCTAATTTATCAAGAGTGGGAAAAGGCCTTTAATTTCTTTAGAGTTGAAACACATTTCCTTTTGAGTAGAGTAGGATGAGATGGAATTTGAAGATGGAAAGCAAAAGTATCTCAATTTCCTTAGGTTTAAAACAGGATCTTTGGTATAAATTTCAGGCTTTTACTGTTCTCTGTTCTCCCCATTTTCCTGGCACAAATGGCCTCTGGGTATCAGAAAAAGTTCAGTGTATCTTCATGGCAAGGAGGAGAGAGAGCCCCAGAGCTATGTGTGAGTCTTTGTGCTGACATCTGAATTTTCACTGGCTTCCATGGAGATGTATCTAGTCCATGCTGGTTACTGTGTACTTTGTTGATCCTCTGTTGAAGTCTGTCATTGGTTAAATCACTGTTCTCTTCTTTTAGTGTTGTCACAGCCTGTAGCCTTCTCTTGCTCACTTGCTTTCTTCTCACTTCTTAACAGCATTACAGATCTTCCATATCTCAGCCCCATCTGCCTTCTGAACCCTGGCTTACACTGTCTGCTCCACAGCATCTGCTCTGGGGTTCACCTCATAGTGATTCCAGTGGCTTTTCACTCTCAAGTCTCTACGACCTTCCACATCCCCGACTGGGATCATGAGGGAATGCCTGGACACAAGAGCACAAGACCCTGCTGCACAAGAGCCAAGAAAGTTTGAGGACTGCCATTATAGAACCTTCCTCGGCCTACTTGTACCATGCCAGCGTTTTATTCCATTGTGGTTGTCCTATGTTGGGTGTGGGCATTCTTCAAGGTTTTCTCTTCCTAGAATGCCAAACAGGAAACAAAACTCCTGAAGTTTGTCTATTTTCCGTTTTTGCCATTATCTGGGTTTTCATTCTTAAGGGGTATCAGGACCATCAATTCAGATCTCTTGCCCCTTCCTTCCTCCATCTTCCCCTTGACTAGTAGAAGTATTGTATTCCTTTTTCCTTTCTTTGTGAATTCCCATTTGTTATATCTTCCCTTTTCTTGAGGAGATATTCTCCTTTCCTTTCCCTGTGAGAGAAAGTGGTAAATATGGGCTTCTACTGTACAATCAGAACTTGGAGATTTTAAGAAAATGACAACCATTTATTATATTGGAATATCTAATCTGCTTGTTTGTGTCAGTTTTGTTGTTGTTTGCTTTTTAATAATGATGTAACCTGTCGTTTTTTGAGTACCCATAATGCTCAGGGGCTTTATTCATATTATATTTAATATCAGTAGCCCTTTTGTCCCTGTGTTACAGATGAGGAAACTGAAGTTTAGAGAAGTAAAGTAAACATCCAGGATCTGAACCCAAGTTTGTCTGAATTTGAAACTAAAATTCCTTCCGCTTTTCTATTGCCACTCTTTATTTTATTTACAAAAGTATGAAAACTTCAGTAAAAAGTAAAATCTGCTGTTTAAAGAATGTTAAATGTTGACTTAATACATGGCAATTACATATGTCACTTGTAAACTTTTACATAACCTTCAATTATAACCCCCTTTTACTTTCTCTCTTCAGTAAAAACAAGTGGAGACAAAGTACTTTGACTTCTGCAGTGAAATCACTAGATAAATCCAGAGTTACCATTAATTAGTGCTGTTTTTATGTTAACTTTGAATTACCACAGTGTATGACATTTTTCATGCTTAAATTTTTTAAAAACGTAATGTATATGGTTTTAAGTCAAAGCCCTGACATTAACCATCTGATGCCAAGAGGAGTCTGTTCTCTGTAATCACAATCAGTCCTGCTAAACGCTTCTTACAAATCTCCCAATGCACCACAAGAATACCAACCTAATTGTAAATGACTACTTGGGGTAGATATATAAAGGAATTTTTTTTCCTACACGATAAGAATTTGCCATTTCCTTTGCTAATACAAACCTCTCATCTGCATCTTTCCATCTTTTCTCTTTAATTTTCTCTCTCAACTGTAAAACTGTTTTATTTTTTCTCTCAAGCATGTGTTTATGTCTTTATTTTTAAATATTACAAACTTCTAACATCTGTCTCTAGGGGAGCATAATCTTACTGATGAAATATTCCATGTTTTCCTTGAGCCCTTGTCAATATGTCTTCGTGTTAACAGCTTAGCAGATGGAGAAACAGAAGGAGTAGCCTCAGCTTACCTGAGTGATTCCTTTCTAGCACCAGGCACATTTACTGTTGGCAGTAACTTGAGGATAAGAATTTGAGCAATTGGAAAATAAATGATGTGACTTTTGCAATGTTATTTACTAAAACTATTGCCTGTTCTTTATTATCATCATCATAGCCTGTTTCCCGGTCTTAAACCGGGAGAAGGCCGAATTATAGCAACTACCTTGTTTAGATTCTGTCTATTTAGATAATGAAGGTAAAATAAACAATAAAGCTAGTATTGCTTTGGGTGTAAATTAGCATGTTCCCAGGTGGTTCCAGGTAATAACAGCACTTGAACAGAAGCAGTTTTTCTGTAACGCTGAAATTATGGGAGCCTATGGCACTGCTTTTTGTGATGGCGTTGTTCTTTTTACACAGGGCAAATGATTTTTTTTTTCTGAATGGACTGGCTGCTTTTACTTAAACTCAAACCTATAGAGGCCAAAGCAAGGCTTTGAAGCAAGGATATAGAATAGCTAATAGTGTGAATACCCTTGTACTAGCTGTAGGGAGGAAACCCTGGTGGCGTAGTAGTTAAGAGCTACAGCCGCTAACCAAAAGGTCAGCAGTTTGAATCCACCAGGGCTCCTTGGAAACTGTTTGGGACAATTCTACTCTGTCCTATAGGATCTCTGTGAGTCAGAATCGACACAATGGCAGTGGGTTGGCTAGCTGTAGGGAGTAACCCACCTATCTATCCTTCATTTGCAGCTTGTAGGTTAATCATCAGGATGCAAAGCGATCTTTGGGCTAAAAAAGGATAAACTTGGGAATTAAGCCTGTGAGTTACCTAGTTAGAATCAATGTGGTTTTTTCCCTTTGGAAATAAGAGCCAGAGTCAAGATGTTATCCTAGGAAATAAAAATAATGGGTGTAGAAGAAGTGGGGAATAGTGCTGGAAGTTGATCCAAACCAGAAAAATTTGGAAAGCCTCAGGACTCTGAGATAGCGGAAGGTAGAGCTTCTCAAACTTTAACGTGCAGGTGAGTCATCTAGGGGATCGTTGTTAAAAGTGTCGATTTTGTTTGAGTAGCTCTGAGGTGAAGCTGGGGTGTTTGCATTTCTAACAAGCTGATGCTGCTGGTCTAGAGACTGCACTGAAGAGTAAGGGTCTTAGAGCTCATTTCCAACCTTGGCACTGTTGTCCAGAACACCTGTGACCCTAAATAATTTACAGCCCCATTCTTAAATAATCATAAGACTCCTGTTTGTCTTTGGAATTCTTCCACATAAAGTTGATGACCAAATAATTTCAATAAAAATTCTTAAATCTGTTTCATCAAAATGTGTACACCAAAAAAGTTAATATGTACAGCATATGAAACGTATAACTGTACATCTTATATTATTAGATTGCTTTGATTTATTCATTTTTCTTAGTCTTTGACTTCCAAATAAGTGAAAATGTATGAGATTTTTAAAAATTTTAACTTTTTAACAATTCACTGTGTTATTTGGATTACCCTAAACATCAGAAATATTTTCCATGCTGATGTTTAGCACAGAATTGGCAAGAACACTGAGTCTTTTTTTTTTTTTTTTTTAATGTGCTTGGAGGTGATACGAGAAACACTTTCAAGAGAGATTTTCCATCCAGGTGTAAAGGGTGTCTAGCCCAGTGTTCCGTGATGTATGGTTCATGGACCTCTTACATCAGAATCATCTGGGCCTTATGTTAAGAATGTAGTTTCTTTGAATCGAGCTCAGGTTTACAAAATCAGACTCCTGTATCTTTACAAGTCTCCAGGTGATTGTTTTACACACTGCCATCTGAAAATCACTGACAAGTACAAAGCTTTGAATTCCTCATAATTTGAAGGAAGCTAATTTTTCATGGTGATACTCTCCAGATTTAATTCATCAAAAAAAAAAAAAACTCAGAGAAGATATAATCAATTTTTATTTATTAAAAACAGGTATATACACAAAGAATTTTACATAAATGTGATAATTTGATACAGCTATGTGATGGTACATATATTTTCACATAAATGATTATATCATGTGTGCTATTTTTAGGGCATTCTTTTTTTTTCTTTTGTCATTAATTGCCCCCCCATTCTTTGTGCACTTCTCCACATCAGTGTCCCCCAGCCCTTTTTCCCAGCACTTGCTAACCCAGTTATCATCCCGTAATTTTTTCAAGTTAACACAATTATATACAGAGTTTTGGCCGATAGCTACAACATGGCCTAGTATATAGCACAAGCTTAAAGAATGAGAACACTCACATACAAGTCATGAGATTTTCCTTTTTTTTATTTTTTTTTCCAGAAGAAAAAACTCAAAATATTGCAGAGAGGAACTGGACTCAAGGCAAGTCTGAAACCACATGCCCCTCTACTCAAGTGTCATTAGCTCCTCACATCCCATCATCTGGGCATTGAGTTGGAAATTTTATTAACAGTACCCAGCCAAAAACCAATGAAACAGACCCAGTGACTTATCAAGATCCTTCTTTATCCCTTTTTCTAGACATGAATGAGTCTCTGAAATTTTGAAAGCCACAGATCATTTCCTTGAGACACACTTGGAGGGTTAAACACCAAGTTTCCTTATGGACATGGGAATTACATTTTCTGAAGTTCTGAAAAGGAAATCCTTTTATCATAAATCATACATACATTGCTTTCCTAACCAAAATTAAGAGATTTTGCACCTTTGAAGTACGGTCACTGCCTCAACTACATTTTACAAAAAAGTAGAGAACATAGTTCTTAGCAAGTTGAGCAGTTTTCAAAAGTTGGTTTAATAGAACTGTGAAAAACAGACTTCAGGGTTCAATAGCTTACATTTTAGTCCTAGTTTTGCTTGTACCACCTAGATATCCTCTGCCACACCCGATTTTCTTATTTATAAAATGGAGATACAAATAGCTTCCATGCTCTCAGGGTTGTTGTATGATGAGGTAGTGTAAGAAAAACTGCCCTGTAATTGTAAAAAGGCATGTAAATGTTATTGCTAACATTTTTACCTTTATAGGTTTTACCTCTAAATTCAGTGATTTTTTTTTTCTCTCTCTCTAGTGGTTCAGAAAAAAATCTGTTTCAGAGAAGTTATCACAAAAATAACAGCCATGATGAATGTGTGCATATGTGTGGATATTTTAAGGGATAAAGTCTAAAGAAGGCAGTAAATTCCTGTAAATGTAGCAAGTCAATGTTCCATATGTTCATTTATGAAGAAAAGGTGGCTTAATAAAAGTTGTTTACCTCTTGCTCTCTGTGACCTAAGCATCCATATGTAATAAATTAACATGTTTTGGGTAATCAAGTTTGGATTCCCGTTGATATGGTTTTGAATAAAAGATTCACCAAGAAAAAAAAAATATGTGACCAGCATTTTCACACACTCAAAAAATTTAGCAAACTGCAATAGCGCATTAGGGCAAGCATCTGGCTGATTTTCCACCGCTAGAACCCTAAGCAAAGTGTTCTAAGTGTCAATCTGTATGTTTATTCCCAAAAGCAGGTACAGATATTGAAACCTTGACTGTTAAATTATAGATGTTATAAAGATTTTTTTTTTTAATTATGTACTCCTTAATATAAGGAGTCTTTTAGGCAACAAATATTTTTAATTGTTCCTCTGACATAGTAGACATTTTTACATCCTGGGACAATGTACCTTAGTAAGAATTCTGGTGAGTAAGAGCTGTTTTGTAAAGTGGCAGAAAGGCTAATGTAAAGGGAAGTTGAGAAAGCAGAACTAACACCACAAGGGTGCTTTCAGGCAAACCGTTTTAGGAGGGTGTACATATGGAAGTTGATAAAAGAATTTGAGTCCCTTCATCACTACCTGTGTATCCCGTGTAAAGTACTCCGCAGTTGTGTATCCCTTGTAGAGTACTCCACAGTATGAAAAGCAATGATCTCTGATATATTTTCCAATACTTCATGCATATTCTTTAATTTCATTCTTTTCCTTATGATTGGATGGAAAAGGTAAATGAGTTTATATCCAGTGAGCATCCAAGGCTAAAGAGTTATAGCTTTTGTGTGCCTAATTGTTGAGTATCTTTGTCTCAACTGTATTAAGTGAATGGGAGGAAATACTGGACAGTGGGTAAGCTCACACAATCTGGGTTACATCTAGAGTTATACCTTGGGGCACCTGCTTTGGAAATACTCAAATAATTGTATGTACTCTGTTTTTTAAAGATGGCAACTCTGTGAAAACTAAACTCTTGGTAGGCTAATTAGGAGCACCATGAATAACTGGAAATAGTCACTTCTCAGGTGACAATAGAAATCTGAAATCAGAGTTAAAAAAATCAATTTAGAAGTGACAGTGTATAATGGAGAAAATTGTCAAATGTTAGCCAAAAACTGTTCATAAAATTTGTTATGGGTCCTCTCTTATTCTTGTCCAAAAAAAGAAAAAAAAATTATAGATCTTTTTTTATTATTACTGAGTTGCCATTCAGTACTTACACAACAAAAGGAGTAGCTTTCAAAATAATTGGGTTCCCTGAATTAAGAACAAAATCCTGTGTTTGTAGTTTAAAATTTTACATGCTGGTATGATTTTCATTGGAAAATGTTTGGGACAGTTTTGCTGCAAAACAGAAGTTCTTGTTTTTGATGAGGGAAAAGCATAATAATGGCTGCCCTGAGAATATAAAGGTTTTAAAATTATCCTGTAATTCATGGCTTATCCCTGAAAATTCAAAGCTTTATAAATTATAAATCTCTTACAGAACATGGCACACTGTCCCATGTCAGATAGGACTAGACTAAGCCAAGGCCATAAATGAATTTTTACTTTTTCACCCTGAATTCTTCCTTCATCCATGATACCCAGTTGTTATTGATTGAATTGTGCCCTCTCCCCCAAATATATGTTGTGAATCCTACTATATCCCATTTGGGAATGGCTTTTCTTTGTTACATTAATGAAGCAGGATTGCTGCAGGGTGTATCTTTAATCATCCTCTTTAGAGATAAAAGGAGCACAGTAAGGAGGCACAGACTGGAGAAAAATAGATGCCATGCCACATGAAGATCATGAAGGAACCAAGGAGTAGAAGCTGAAGAGACAAAGGCCTTCACCCAAAACCAACAGAGAAAGCCTTACCCTAGAGCTGGCACCTTGATTTCAGACTTCTAGCCTCCTGACAGTGAGAAAATAAATTCCTGTTTGTTAAAGCCACTCATTTGTGGTATTTCTGTTATAGCAGCATGAGATAACTAAGATACTGGTATTCTACTTCTCTTATCTTTTTAAATTGTACACCATTCACCTTAACTAAGGAGCCCTGGTGGCACAATGGTTAAGCCCTCTGCTGCTAAACAAAAGGTCAGTGGTTGGAACCCACCAGCCGCTCTGTGTGTGAAAGATGCTGTAGTCTGCTTCAGAGTAAAGATGTATAGCCTTGGAAACCCTATAGGGCAAGTTCTGTTCTATCCTATAGGGTTGCAGTGAGTAAGAATTCGACTTGATGGCAACGGGTTTGGGTATTTGGTTTTTGCCTAGACTAGAATTTCTTCAAAATAACTCAGACTTTCATATCTCTTTTTCTTTTCCTTTTATCCTCAGTCCTTTATTAAAAAATAATAACATATCATAACTGATAATGTGCAGTTTTTTAATTCACAATTATCAATAACTGGTAGACTTCGTCCTCCAATGAATATTTGTTTTTAACTCAAATGAATCTCTGATTGGTAAGATAAACAAGAAGATGGCAAGAAGAGAGCCGCCCCACCCTAACACCTGCACACTTACCAACATCATCCTCATCCTGCCCCTTGGAAGATCTAAACTGGGACTCCATGAGGCGTCCTGCCACCTTGGGCCACGGTTTTCATAGGGAGAAAGCATTTCCCTATCCATGAGTAAATGAAGGGATTGGGTACTAAGTAATCAATGTTTGTCTCTGAAACCCTGAAGCTTTCTTCTCTGCAGCTCCCCTCCAGTACTTTCTTGTTCCCTCTCCTGTATCTTCAACAATCTTAAAGTTTCAATTTCCACATCCATAAAATAGGAATAATTGTAATAGGGCTGCTGTAAGGACTATAGAGTTGTCATGAGAGCTCGATAAGAAAATTGATGTAAATTACCCAGCCCAATATTCAGAAAATATTAGGTGCGCAGTAAATATTGGTTCCAGTTACCCCTTCTAATTAGTGAGTTAACATCTTACTGAGGCTAATAATTCCAGCATAGGGTTTTACATTTCAATATACTTTTAGGCAAAAAAGTATTTCAATGATCGTAGACTATTTTTGTCTGCCCAGCATCCTTCCCCATTCTCTTCTGCTTTATCTCTGAATGTGCCAGGCAATAGCAGATGCTCAACTAAAAGCATAGATGAATAAATAGGAAGGGTTCACAGATAAGGAATAATTGAACTGACACTTTATATTAAATAATGATAGAATCCTTTACAATCAAGAAAAAAAGACTCCTGTGCAGTTTTATGCCAACAGTAATTTCAGAGTTCTCAAAGCACTTCTGTTTCCACTTCCTGTTTTCAAATCTAAAAGCCAAATAATATTTTCCTAACATTAGCTTGCACAGAAGGTAAAATAAGAGGCACAGAAATTATTAAAGAACACTTACCAAATCCTTTAACCAAAATTTGTTTCTCCAAATATAATAGCAGCAAGTTTGTTTAAAATAAGAAAGCAAGATTATCACTGAAGACTTGAACACTGCAAACCTAGTTTTCACTTCGGAAATGCACCACTAAGATAGTGTTTGAAATGCTTTTAAAATACCACAGTTTAGTGTGTTTTCCATAAATGTTTTTGAAAAAAAATTATCGCTAAAATACCATTTCTCTTTGATTCTTTGTGCAGGACAAAGTCCGTTTTGTCTGTAGGAAAATAAAAGAACAGGAGTCTCCAAGAAATCATCTTGACCAGCATTAATGACTAGTTGGATAGTTAACAGCCCGAGGCATAGCTAGAGGCCATTAAGGCTCTTGTGGGGGGAAAGAAAAGGTTGGGGAATTGTGGTTTACCAGTAATTAACTATAGATGTTAATCAAAACATCCTAAGAGATGACAGTTACTCTGGATGATACTATGTCTGTGTTTATCTTTCTGTACACCCCCCCCCCCACACCCACACCTTTTTTAATGAATAGGAAAAAGATGATGCTATCATTTTATAACCAGGTTGGACTGTAAATGAATGGAATGGGAGTACTCAGGAGACCAATTAAAGGCATTTCAAGCTTGGACTATATAAGAAGCACTTAAAAATGACAACAACAACAAAAAGCTCAGTCTTACACATTAGTTGATTGTTGGTGAATTGAAACTCAATCGTGAGATCATAGGATTTTTTTGTAGCTTTTTTTTTTTTTTAAGTTTTTAATCCTATCTCAATAAAGGTAAATACATAAGGATTATAAATAAACCAAATCTGAAGTAATATAGATTGGGGGAAACTCAAGAGGGTCAGGAGATAATGAAGATTATACCTCAATATTGGGATTATGATGTTAGTTCTCTATTTCAATAAAAGTGGATAGAGATCTTTCATATCAGGGACAGGGCTTAGTGTAAGGACAAAGTAATCTTCTGGGAATTATGCATACAGGCTTGACATCATTTTTATTGGGTGGCTGATGAACTGGAAAACTCTAGGATAGCCAGGCTTTAATTTGTAATCTTAATTTTCATATAAATCGGTACATTTCAGGGGGAGTCGGGGGATGTAAGAGACTGTGATGCTTGCTAGCCTGTGGTAATAAGACAGCCGTGAAGTGCAGGCTGCAGTACTAACTCATCCAGTATCTGATTCTGTCTTTTCCTCTATCCATCTGTCTTCCATCTTTACATCTATCATTTAAAGAAATTTACAGCCTGCAAATCCCAGAGAAGCTAATGTTAGTGCTGTCTTCCCTCCACCTCCTCTCGGAATGATCTATAGTAATCTACTTATCATAGACATGCATACTATAATGCACAATAATTTAGTCTTCAGCCAGGAAAATGACTGTGATTGTTTTGCCAGCACACATAAATGAGGTTCTTTTTCTTCTTTTTCTTTTTAAAAGCTGTAAGGCATGAGAGAACACTGGTTTCCCTTCATGAAAAAAAATTACCTTGGTGCTTCTCATGTATAATTTCATATCCATGGGATTACATGCGGGCAAAATTATCAAACTAAAACATGCTGGTGATTTATTTGGGCATACAGAAACTGAGTCCATGTATGCCCAACATAGAATGCAGATGCACTTCAAATTTATAGAAGAAGTAATGCTGTTGAATTCAGTAGTTTAGAGGTTTGTCAATAAAATAGTTTTCTCTCTAGACTGCTCTAGCCTCTCACACTGTAAGTTTTGCTGTGAATCTTTGTGTAAAACTATTCTACTCAAAGAATATTTGAGTTGAATTGGCCATAAAAAACAAGTAATATACTGCTTTTACAACTCTCATACCTAATAACCCACATAAGTAAATTGTAGTTCCCAACCAAGCAACCTTGGCTCAGTGGGTTTGGTGGTCCTAGTGTTTTAGAGAGGATTACTTATAGCAGGGAACCAATTATAGTTGTATTAAGTTGGAAGCTGCTACTGCCTCTGGCCATTTTGGTCTCCTCATGCCTATTAATCAGCAAACCATTCTGACCAGCATGATTAATGCCAGTTTCCAGAATGAAAACTGGGTTGTTGCTACACAGCAGGGCAAAGAAGACCATGTCTGGAACCCAGAGGTTTCACCAAGACAAATCTTAATACTCTCTTATTTAAGAATACTGGTTAAAAACTGCAGTAACTTAACAATTCACATCCTGTGGGCATGAAAGTTCGGGTCATCTTACCAGGTAAAGAACCAATCCAGCTGAGGATGGACAGAGGGAAAGGAGACCATACAACAGAAACATGTGTGTTAGGGTGGCTAAGGCACACTGCTCGGTGCCATTGAAGACTGATCTTTATGGTCATAGTAACTGGACTCCCTTGCCCTTCAGTTTCTAGGTAGGAATGGTCAATGAAACTGACCGGAAGGAGAAAAGGAGAACAATGTATTTACTCCCTAGCTCCCTTTCACAGCCACAATTTGGAAGTTTGATTGATTTCTTCCACTAAAGCCATAATTCTTGTCCAAAGGAGAGTCTCCCATGAGTTCCCTCCCTTTTCTCCTTCAGGCCCAGGAATGGTAATGGTTCCATTTTGTTGCTCCTTCACTTGTTGGTCTCTTTAATTCTGCCCTTGCCTTTGTAAACAGACTTTCATTCAACTCTTCAATCACCCATCTCTTTCCTGACAGCACCAAAATCATTATACCTTTATACTTCTAAATACCTTTATATTTCTGTTACTTTATCAGATTTAAATAATATCATTTTATCTGCATTATTTTTTTTAAAAAATCAGCATATTTACCCCTCATCTGACCTCCCTCCCTTCCTTTCATCTTCTCACTTTTTTGGGTATGTCATTTTTATCAGAGTTTTAACATTTACAATTCTAATTTTTACCAGAGTCCACACACCTGTTTTTATCTTAGTCCCATGGTCAGTGGATTCAATTCTTAAAATCAGTCCTTTCACTGTTTTCTCCCTTCATTAAAGATAGGCTGAAGTTAAGAAGAACTCAAAAAGAGCTATATTGCCAGAGTTCTTATGTGTTCAAAATTATTGTTTTTATGTTGAATTAGTTTTTCTAGGTATAAAATTCTTGAATCACTCCTCAAAGCTTTAACTGGCATTGATTGTCTCACAGTTAGTTTTCAGTGTTAATATAGAGACGTCTGAGGTTAGCCTGTGTCATGGATTGAATTGTGTCCCCCCAAAATATGTGTCAACTTGGTTAAGCCATGATTCCCAATATTGTGTGGTTGTCCTCCATTTTGTGATTGATGTAATTTTCCTATGTGTTGTAAATCCTAATCTCTGCCTGTGGTTAATGAGGCAAGATTAGATTATGTTAAAGAGGATTACGGTGGGATGTAACACCCTTACTCAGGTCACATCCCTGATCCAAGGGAAAGGGAGTTCCCTGCGGTGTGGCGTGCATCGCCTTTTATCTTACTAGAGATAAATGGAAAGGGAAGCAAGCAGAGAGTTGGGGACCTCATACCACCAAGAAACCAGCGCCACGTGAAGCACGTGTCCTTTGGACCTGGGTTCCTGTGCTGAGAAGCTCCTAGTCCGGTGGAAGATTGATGACAAAAGCCTTCATCCAGAGCCGACAGAGAAAGACTTCCCCTGGAGCTGTTGCCCTGAAATTGGACTTCTAGCCTTCTAGACTGTGAGAGAATAAACTTCTGTTTGTTGAAGCTATCCACCTGTGGTATTTCTGTTATAGCAGCGGTAGATAACTAAGACCGCCTGTGGTGTGTGAATGTATGAATGCCCCGCCCACCCCGCCCATTTAAGGTCACTTGATATTTATGGGTGCAGAATGTATATGCATATGTCTGGAAACCGTGACACTTCACTAGGATGGGTTTGGTGTTGATTATTGTGTGTTACTTTTTTTCTTGGATATGGCATATGCATATGATCTGTAGATTTAAGTCTTTTAGTTCTGGAAGGTTATCTTGAATTACATCATTAAATATTTGTTTGGTTATATTATTTTGGTGCTCTTTGTCCATGACACTCATTTTCCCATTTTTCATAGACATTATTTCTTGTCTTTTAAACCATGTTTGTTTTCATTTCATTTTACACATTTTCTAATTCCTACCCATGATTGGATTTGTTTTCAGAAGAATCTATTTTCCTTTGTGCTGCTTCAACATGGCTCATTTTTATAGTATTTTATTTTATCCTTTCTACTTTTTTCTTCAGCTTCGCCAGTTTCATCATCTCATCTGTTAGGATCTTTTCAGAAAAGAGATGACACACACAAGTTAAAATTTAATAAAGGGATTATTTGCAAAGGTGAAGGCAGAGTGTAGAGAATTCACAAGGGTTAGTGCAGGACCCCAGAACTAGTAAGACTGGGCTACTGTTACCAAACCTAGGCCTGAAGGGACAAGGCCAGGAGGTAGTAACTGGAACCCAAAGATATAGAGAGCCATCTTAAAGGACCTATGACCCTTCGCCAAGGGACCTGACCAGCCCAGCTTGACCCCACGGTAGGTGGGGAGGGGAGCCAAAGGAATGAATACCTTGACCTACTCTCCTTTTTCCCTCTGTTCTTCTAATACTTTCACTTAGCCAAGCCCAACCGAAAGCCAGAAGATAAGGGAGTCTTTTGAAGTAGTTTATAGAGGTCAGCTTCCTGGAGCACAGAGCAGGGTGAAGAAGGGTAGAGAGTGGATCTGTAGGGACATTTTCCCTGAGTTCTTATGTATCTAATATATGCTTTTCTTTTTCAGATACGATTGTTTCATTAAGGTTTTTTTTTTTTATTAATTCTTGATGACATATGTGAACATAATTTTTATTTCTTCCATGACTTTTTTCTTGGTGAATCTTTTTCATCTGTTATTTGTTTTTCCTGTGTCATTACCTCATTTTTCCTTGTAATATCTTTGCTTAGGACCTATGCTGGCTCCTGTTTTTATAGTTACTCACCTTTCAAATAACCCCTCCCTCCATCCCATTCCTTCCTCTCCTCCTGCCTCATCAGTTATTTGAGAAAGATTTGAGTAGAAGAGTGGTTAAAACTGTTGCAGGCTACCAGCAGTTCTGCTTATGACAGAGTTGCCTTGTGAATTAATTATTTTAGCTTTTATGTTTTCCCTGCTAACGAAACTACAGTACTGTTAACAACGTACAGAGTCTCTCTTTCCCCTGTGCTACATTCAGAGACTACTTCCTGCAAATATGGATTGTCCGTGTGATTCCTCATTCAACTCTGACTTCCAGGCTTCCTGAGACTGGATCCCAGACAGGATCCAGAGATGTTCCCTATTTTCATTGTTTAAAATAAAGTATGTGTGGCTTTATATTTCAGTGTAGCGCACTTATTTGAGAGACTCATGGTGAGCTTTTTCTGACCTCTGTCCCCTTCACATGTTCATCTGTCCCAGTTGGCCTTTATTGCTTTTGAAAGTTCTTTTTTTCCTTCTTTGTCATTTTGGAGTTTCATGTGTCTCCCAGTTCTATCTGAGATGAAGTTTGCATTATTTATTTATTTATTTTTCTTATTCTTTTTTGGCTGATTTCCTGTAAGAGAATGGCGGAAAATTCACAGATCTTACACCACCATTTTCAAACCAAAAATCACATATGAGCTTTTGATCTTCCAACAACCACTTGTGTAAAGGATCCATCAGGCTCATGTTCTACCACGTAAAAAAGAAAAAAATCCCTGGCCAGAGCTAAAAATTCACAACTAGTCACACATAAGAACCAGAACATTTTCCAAGTGGTGAGTATATCTGAATGGTTCTGAGTTAAAAGTCTCCTCATGGCTCAGAGGTGTTCTTGTTTTTCAAAGATAAACCATCTATTCCCAAGCCTGTTGTTCTTTGTTTATGTTCTGAAATCTTCCTAGATTCACAGTCCTTTGAAGTGTTAAGATACTACCTTCAGAGCAGAAAATAGGCTCTCCCAATTATATCTTATCCTCCAGAGCCTCAAATTTGCCAGTAAAGTTACGTGAGAGTTGGTATGGATAAATACTGTGACCATAATCCCAACTGGGAGGCACACTCATATCTTAAACAGTTCTGTCACCTTGGATTTATCTGCATGGAGAGCATATAAAGGGTTGTTTACATAAATAACGTGGAGCTCTGAGTTGGACAACTATCAGGGATGAGTAACTGCCCGGGAATAGACCTATTAAATCAATCACCAGGGCTCAGACAATCAAAAAAAGCATTGACTTTAGCCATACAAAACCTGATCACAGCATAATCTTCCTCTGCTTCTTGATGAGATAACAAAATATGCTGTGTTCCTTGAACAGCTGCTTTCATAAGGAGATTAATAACGAATAAAATCTCCCAGATCCTTCAGCACTTAACATGGAAACAAGATTTCCAGTGAGAAAATTAAAATGCCAACAAGATTTATACTTACCTATGTAGATGTCCTGAGGTCTTAATCTCTAAAACATGTTCTGTTACTTTTAAAGTATAAGAAAAAGAGACAATGTCACTTTTAAAGTACTGTTAGTGAAAAATAAAAGTCATGGGCATGGTTCCCTTTCTTTTTAAAAGGTAAATAAGGAAATAAAGATAGAAAGGGCCAAAATTAAGGCTTCTATATCTTGCTCAGACAAAAGTCTGACACTTGGTATAAACATTCAGTTTTTCAGTGATTCCATATGGAAATCAGTTTTCCCATAACTGCATAAACTTTGGCTGTGAATATTTTCCCACCGTATTCTCTCTATTAAGCAGAGTGAAATGTCACATGGCTAGGTGGGAAGGGGCTTGCTAGAGCTGCATAAAGCATGCACGAAATCGTATCTCCCACAGAAACATCTGTGTTTACAAATGAGTTAACTCTGAAAAGTAGACACAGAAGTAGTATCTGCTAACTGAATTCAAAGTAGGTGTAAAGAAAAGACATGCTAGAAAAAAATGATGGAAATTAGCTTCTCAAATTAGCTTTTAAATTCTTTCAGCAGTACCTGGAAAGTGAGGAAGAGAGCCCTAGTTTGAGATTCTCATATTAAAGATGACAAAGTGTTTTCTTCCCTGAATGTCCTGTCACTTTAAGTGTCCTTATAATGAAGAAGAAAATGGTAGGATTACATCCCCTTGCTTCTATGTTTGTATGAAAAGCTTCTCCATTTTCTTGCTTCCTAACCAATGAGAGCAGGATGTGACTGAAAGCCTATGAGAACCGGAACCTTACTCACATGAAAAAATAAGCTCTAGCATCTTAACAGATGCACATCCTAGGAAGAGTGTCCTGTTCACTTGATCCTTGTTGACTTTTCTAGAGCAAATGAACAATCTCTCAAATGATTGAGAAATTTTAGGCACATCAAACACTACCGATGAAAATTATGTCCTTCCATATCTCAGAACATCCAAAATAAATTGATGACTATGCAAAAAAAAAATTTTTTTTTTTTTATGCAACCATAGCAGTGACAGTGTTTTACTTTGGAAAATACAAGGGGTAGAAACAAATAAAACAGCAGTATTAAATAATGACTTTATTTTCTAAGATTCCTTGGGCAAATATTTAAGAGCTATGTAAAATGTCTTATCCCTGTTACTGATCATCACCTCACTGCATACATGTTGGGGATGGGGTCTCTATTTGAAGATAAACTTCATCCATGGTAGGACTAATTTGTCTGGACATGTATGAAAAGACTTGGGTCACTACCAGCACCATTCTGTGCACGAAAAACCAAAGAACAGCCTGAGAAGGAATTCAGCCCATGAGAAGAGAGAGGCTACAGCTGCTGTGACAGTGGCATGAGATACCAAGCCAATTCTAGTGCAGCGTGTGAGGGATGAGGGAAGTGTGGAGGAAGAAAAAAAAGCAGTCTTGCCCAGTTTTTTTTTTTTTTATCCCTAGACTTCCACGCAGTTATATGTCTGTTCTTTTTTTTTTTTGCCATAGGAGGCCTGGGCTCTCAAAGTTAAATCTTTCTAATGACAGATTTCTTTTAATTTTCACCCAAGAAGGTATAGCACATCCATTATTTTAGGGTGAGGGGCTCAGGAGGGATTCCTGAAAAAGTCTTAAAATTAGCCTGAAACCAGCCCTCCCCTGTGACTCTCAAGGTTTAGGTTGTATTGAGTCCAAGACAACAGTTCAGAATCCTAAACCAATATATTTTTGAGAGTGAAATGGGGCATTGAAAGTAGTAAAATTATACAATTTTATAATATTTACATATTAACTTATAATTTGTCTCTATTTTCAGAAATGAAATACTGCTAAAGATATAGAAATGACATACCTGCATGCATTAAAACAGAAATTTTTAAAGACTATATTAATTATCTAAACATTAAAAAAATAAACAGGATAATTGCTCTTGGTTCATATTCAGCATTCTTTAATTAATTTCTTAGCTGTATCTGTCTCTACCATGTCATTGGCATTTTTCTGAAGAATATATTTTTTTCAACATCACATTTTTAATTTTTTAATAGTTTCTTCAATTTTCTTTAAAATTGCATTTTTTGATTAATACAATTAAAATTGCTGACACTCGATTGTCTCTTCTTTTTAGCCCAGAATATTTTTAATTGAAAAAATACTCTTTACAGGTGCTGAGATTCTTGATAAAATCAGAGAAAATTCTGTTAAAAAAGGACATTCTCAATTCTAATTATTTTGTACTGAAATATATATTTCAGCCCAATATTTTAACAGCTAAAAGACAAAAGAGCAAGAACAGGACAAAATAAATGATAGATGAAGAACTCTCACCAAGAAAAATATGTCATGGAGCAGAAGAAAAATATTACCAAATATGTCATCATGAGTTTGTGAAAAAAATTAATGAAACAATCACATCTAATATATAAAAGTAAGATGTAGAGATAACAGCTCAGAGAAGATCTGCAGTTTTTCTCTCAGTCCAGGCCATCTAGGTCCATCAGAGACATTTCTAATCATTTTGATCCTTTTTAAATCCATTTTGTAAATGACTATGTTTTGATATGTAGAAGGCCAGTGAGGACAAAGAAGACCTAGAGTGAGACAGCATGGCACCATAGCCACAACAATGCACTCAAACATGCCGGCAATTGTGAGGATTTCTTTGCATGCTTTTTGAAATATTATATTGAGAGGTAGGAATGAAAAAATGCTTTGAAAAAATAGAAGTGAAAAAGGGACGTATAAAAATAAAAAAAGTCAAGATGGCAAATATATTACTTAGGGTATATTTTAAGCAGTTGTAAAAAACAGACCCTAAAATACAATGACACAAATGAAATAAATCTTTCTTAGATAACAGCCCAGTGGTGGACATTCTCAGGCTGGTGGGGCAGCTCTTCCTTACAGATCCCTTGTTGCTCTTGGGATTCCCAGGATTTGCTCTGCATCAGTTAAGGCTGGATCACCAATACTAAGTTCATGTCCCATCTTGTAAGAAGGGAGAAAGAGATGAAGTGACAGGCAAGCAAGTTCTTTAAATCATGTACATATCACTTCTGATCACATCTTGTATTTGGAATTTAGACACATTCATATTCCAAGGAATCTAGGAAATGTAGCCTTTAGTGGAATAATGAAGTATTGTGCAAAAATCTGGAGATTCTATTACTAAAAGAAGAAGGGGTGAGTAAACACTGGAGGACATTTAATAGTCCATAGCCAAGAATGAAACAATCAATAAATCACAGTAGTTAAAAGAATTAAAAATAATCATCAAATTTTTTTTTTTAACAAAGAGGAGATCTGGCTGCTAATTTACAAAACAAAGGGCAGTGGAAGATAGCTATACTCATAATTTAAAACATACTATAAATATTTAAAGTTGATTCAGCAAATATTTATTACTTATTTGCCAAATACTCGTTTTTATTGCTAGCCGCTTAATCAAGTCTATATGTCTCATTTTCTCAATCAGAGTAAAAACATCTTCAGAACAGTTATCAGACCCTGTCCCTTTCTGTATCCCAGATAAGGCCAAGACTGGGACTCTGCTGCTATGCGTTAAGAAGAGACTTAACAAACATTGGTTTATTGAATTAAAGCTCAGTTAGCTTGTATATCTTGCCTATTAGTTTTTGAGCTAAGCAGAACAGGTTAGTGAATTTTGCCTAAATAACATAATAAACGAGTTAACCAAAAATCTAAAAAACGTAAATTTTAGCTGTTAAGATGAAAACTCTGCTTTGAAAACTTTCCTTGGAAAACTTCAGCACTTTAACACTTTCATTGTGAAATAGCTGATGCCATAGAGAGGTCATCTAAAATATATGTGAGGGTATTTATACATATAACAAAAAAATAAATATAAAACCAAATCAAACCCATTGCCATCGAGTCAGTTCCAACTCACAGTGACCCTGTAGGACAGAGTAGAACTGCCCCAAAGGGTTTCCAACAAGCAGCTGGTGGATTTGAACTGCCAACATTTTGGTTAGCAGCTAAGCTCTTAACCACTGTGCCACGAGGCGCTCTAATATAAAAACAAAGGTATATGAAGGTACATGTATTACAAATATATGTTTATGTATATATGTAATATGGGATCACCATGAATCAGAATCAACTCAATGGCAAATAATATATGTATATGTATATAACCTCAGACAATGCAATGACACAAGTAAAATGAGACTGTTACAAAGCATTTGAGTGTTTTCGTGAGCAACATACTAAAATTTTGTCAGATTAACATAAGTCAGCAACTGCCTACCTCTTCTCATTTTTTGCCTACCACTATTTTGGATTTTTTTAGATATTTAGCGAGAAGTGTAAACTAAACTGAACAGGAATCAGTCACATTTTCAATGAATAACTGTCTTGTTGTATAGGGTGTTTAAGAACATTTCTCATAGAGTAATAAATCAATAAATTTGGGGAGATAGAAGGGTCGATCAGTGAATGAAATGACAGATGATACAATATGTTTTCAGGAGCTGTACCAGCTCAATTTTGCCTGGAGTTCTTTTTATGTGAGATAAAGCCTTTCCTTACATAAATAGAGATGACTTTTAAAGTATACATGCTAAATGAAATGGAGCAAAGATAAAAAAGCACAGATAATTTGTTAAGCATGCTATTTAGATCTTTTGAGAAAAATTCATAGTTAAAGTTATTAAAAGAAGACATCTGCAATATAATTTTAAGATATTCTAGTCTATGGTATCAATCTATATTAAAAATGCATATTTCATAGCAAAATTCCTCTGATGCCCTTGTAGCCCACATACACATTCATACTCTCGACATATTCCATATGTTGTTTAGTAAAATTGCATATGTAGTTCTAGTAATACAAGGCCAAATAAGCCAACTCAAAGAATGAGAGAAGATTGATTCAGCCAATCTTTTATTTTTCTCTAGTTCTGCCACAGAAGCATCTTAGCATCTGCCATTTTTCAAGGAAATTAGAGATTCCTTAAAGTAAGACCGTCTCCCATTCCAGACAAAATAATGTTAAGCCTATTTTAGAATACAGTAAATTGTGTTATGAAAATTAGCTACTCTTACCCAAGAGCAGTGAAAACATAACCTGTTACCTTTTGCTATCAAGGTGATTCTGACTCATAATGGCCCTACAGGGCAGAGTAGAACTGCCACGTAGGGTTTCCAAGGCTACGAATCTTTACAGAAGCACACTGCTACATTTTTCTCCCACAGAGTGGCTGGTGGGTTTGAACCACGAACCTTTCAGTTCGCAGCCAAGTGCCTAACCACTGTGCCACCAGGGCTCCCAGTGAAAACATGCTCACATAAAAGCTTGTTCAGGTATGTTCAGAGTAGCATTATTCATAATAGTTGAAAAATGGAAGCAACCTAAATGTCCATTAGCGGAAGAATGGATAAACCAAATGTGGTATATCCATAAAATAGAATATTGGTCGGTCATGAAAAGGAATGCAGTATGATGAATGATACAATATAGATAATCTTTAAAATGTTATGCTACCTTAAAGAAACCAGTTAAAAAGGTCACATATTATAGGATTCCATTCATAGAGACAGAAAGTCAATCAGTAATTGACAAGGGCTCAGGGAAGGTGAAATTGGGAGTGACTGTGAATGCGTCGGAAAACCTGGTGGTGTAGTGGTTAAGAGCTACGGCTGCTAACCAAAATGTTGGCAGTTCGAATCCACCAGTGTTCCTTGGAAACCAGGTGGGGCAGTTCTACTTTGTCCTATGGGGTCGCTATGAGTCGAAATCGACTTGATGGCAATGGGTTTGTTTGTTAATGGGTATGAAATTTCCTTTTGAGGTGATAAAAATGTTCTGGTATTAGTGGTGATGGTTGCACAACTTGTGAATATACTAAAAGACACTCAACTGTACACTTTAAAAGAATGAGTTTTATGATATGTGAATTATATCTCAATACAAAACTATTTTTTTAAAGTGTATAAGATAAAATAACTACTATTGAAAGGGTACCTCTGCCCTACAAAGTTGCCTTTGAGTCATCTCCGATTCATGGTGACCCCATGTGTGCCAAAATTGAACTGTGCTCCATGGGGCTTTCAGTGGCAGATTTTTTCAGAAGTAGATCACCAGGCCTTTCTTAAAAGGCACCTCTGTATGAACTCAAACCTCCAACCTTTCAGTTAACAACTGAGCACATTAACCATTTGTACCACCCACGGACTCACTTACTTAAAAGTGTGACTGCCCTAATTTTAACATTTGTCCCTCCAGTTCATTCATAATGTCCACTCCATGTTCGGATCATGTCACTCCCCTTTCAAGACTTTTTAGGGACTCCCCACTTCTTTTAACACACACGCATATACATGAAAATTAAACGTTTCTTTTAATGTCCTGATATAACCCCAATCTACCTTTCCACACTTGGTCCTCCCCCTTGCTCATTCTACTTCACATCTGATGAATTTATCTATTTTCTTATCTTTCATAATAGATCCCCAATTATTTAAGGACAGAAACAATGAACCATCCTCCTTTGTTCTATAGTTCCTAGCAAAATTCCAAGCATATGGTGGGGATTGAACAAATGTTTGTTGATTTGAATTTTGCTGAATCAGCATGTTTCCAGAAGTGTGAGCAGCCTGTGTTGACTGGAAGAGGTGAGATGTGAAGGGAAGAAGCCACAGCAACGTCAGGGTAGGTAGAACAGACTGTGGGGACACCTTGAATATCAGTCTGAAGCGTTTGGACTTTAACTTGAACTAGTCAACAAAATGCTCTTTGGGCTGATATACATGTCAAAGTACAAAACAAGGTATAAAACCAAAAACTATTGTATTGCTGCTTCTGTAACCATGTTTTCTTCCCAAAAGGGCTCTGAAACCAATGGTGACTATGACATTCTCACATATAAATGCAGGCAACTATTTTGTAAACACCTTAGGAAAATTATCTGCCTGCATACTTTAGGAAAAGCAGTTCTCGATGTCATTCCACGTCATTATCACAACATCCCAAAATAGTTCTTTCAGTGCCTGGGAGTACTTGCTCCTATGGGCATCAATGCCTCATTTTGAGAAGGTACAACAGATTGCTGTTAGTACCATAACTGGACTTGTTAGAGCGTGACATCTCCACTACCAGAAAGTGAACGGGGAAACCAAGCTGAACGAGGAGGCCACAGCTCACTGGCTGTGGTTGTTGGTTCTGCAGCATTACTTCAGACTTATTAGCACCTGTTACTTGTGGTCTCCACTGCTAATAAAATTATTCCTGGGATATCACAGAGTCACATCAGGAGGTTAGGGTTATCTTCTCTTAAAGAAGCAGTATGCCCTGGTATCCACAATCTGAGAGCAGGATACATGCCCTGCTTATAGTTATGAGCTTAATATTGATAGAGGTGCTTCCTTTGAGTTACATGTATCCATAATACAGGGAAATGTAAGATATGTGACAAGATTTTGTTCAGTTTTTTTGGGGGGGGGAACTGATATAATAGATGTGAAAAAATTTAAAGTATAAACCACGACTCAACATAAGGAAGTGTTCTTTTAACAACCAACCTCTATAAACACCATCAGGCAGAAATTTATTAAAAAGTCAAACCATAGTGTAAAAGTGGGACCTTAATATTCTTACCACCCTTTTCAATCTCTTTCTGACGGACAAGTCATTGAAGGGTCTATGAAAATATAACCTGATGCCATCTGAAGCTTCCAAAGTTTTTTATCTTGTAACCAGTTTCTCCATCTTTCAAAAATGTAGTGAAGCAACATCATATAGCGAAAGGGCCCAGGATTGAGCATGAAGTATAATGAGGATTAGGCATTGGCCTTGAGAAAGTCTCTTAATTTCTCTGTGTCTTAGTTTTCTTATACATAAAATAAGGCATGGTAAATGAGATCATTTCAATAGTCTTTTCCTTCACTACAGTTTAATGACTCTGTGATAACAACTTTTCTCAAAACAGGCCTCACAAGAAAGAAAAATGTTGGATGTTTCATGATAGTCAATCAGTTATACCCATTGATTTTCTTGTTTATTTCATTGTCAGTTCTTAATAAAGATGAGTAAGATATAACCCTTGCTCTCAAGAAGTTTATAACCTAGTAAGATGGAAAAGATAAAGGCACTTAATAAACCCATTGCCATAGAGTCTGGTGGCGTAGTGGTTAAGAGCTACATCTGCTAACCAAAAAAGGTCAGCAGTTCAAATCCACCAGGTGCTCCTTGGGAAACTCTATGGAGCAGGTACTATTTGAGTTCAAAAGAGAGAGGACATATAGTCAGCTAAGGTCAGTGGAGAACTTGTTATTAAAGTACTAACATTTAACTCAAACCTTGAAGAATCGATATACTTAATCACAGATGGTGATTAGATGGGGGGGAGTGGTAACGGACAAACATTCAGTAGTCTATGGATGGAGGTAAATATGAAATCATGGGGCACTGTATGACAATACTGAATAGTACAACTTGTCTGGTGTACTGAATGCGTGTATAGAGCTGTGAGAGATAAGAACTAAGGCTGGGACAAAGAACGGAGAGCCTTGGATGCCAGCCATAAGAGTTCAGAAGTAATGAAGATCCATTCTAGGTTTTTGAGTAAGGAAATGAAATGAAAAGTTCAAAATTGTACTTTGAATGGGAATTGAAGTTTGAATGGAGAAAATTAATGAGGAGCTCTTACCCTGATAAGGAGGGACAAGATAGAAATCTGGCTGCAGAGATGAGAACTGAAATGAAAGGAGGGACATTCTGGACTTCCACAAGAGTTCAATCTTAGCGAATGTTTTGTAATGCCTGCTGTTTACCAGGCACTGTGTAAGGTGTGAGAATACAAAAATGAACAAGATGTTATCCTCTCAAGGAACGGCAGTACAGCTTGTTAGTTAAAGAGGTGGCCTCTAGATGTTGAAGCCTGAATTTGCAGTTTATAAGCTGCGTGACCCTGCGCAAGTTGCTTAAATTCTCTGTCTTACTTTCCTCATCTGTAAAATGGGGATAGTTAGCAATATTCCTTATAGCATTATTGTGAAGACCAAGTGAGTTAATATATGTAAAGTGCCTTCAGTACAATAAAGATTCAATTCATGTTAGCTATTTCTACTTCTATATAAAACTATATAAAATTAGCTGTTTCAGGTATCTAGTGCTGCTTTAACAGAAATACCATAAGTGGGTGGCTTTAGCAAACAAAAATTTGTTTTCTCGTAGTTTAGGAGGCTAGAAGTCTGAATTCAGGGTACTGACTCTAGGGGAAGACTTTCTCCCTCTGTCGGCTCTGGAGGAAGGTCCTTGTCTCTCCTGAGCTTCTGCTCCCAGGCTATCTTCATGTGGATTGGCATCTCTCTTCCCCATCTGTACTTCTTTCACACTTGTTTAATCTCTTTTATATCTCAAAAGAGATTGACTCAAGATGTATTCTACGCTAGCCCTGTCTCATTATCAAAGCAAAGACAACCCATTCCCAAATGGGATTGTAACTACAGACATAGAGGTTAGGATTTACAACGCATATTTTGTGGGGTGGGGGGAGGACACAATTCAATCGATAATTGTTAATTTCAGAAAAAGAAATTTTGGTTAGGTGGAAGATTTCAAATAGTAAAAGAAGAAATGGGTCTCTTAGTGGCTTTTTAAAAAATAAACCATCTATTAATATTAGCCTAGGTGAAGACTGAAAACAAGTGACTAGAAGCTTCATCTAATCCAGTAATTTAAAGACATGTTATTCTCTCAGAGGAAAAGAACTCTCAGAGCAGAAGAATAAATTATGTATTTTATATTAAATCAATGAGTTCACGGTTGTAATATTTCAATCTGTTCTGTATTACTTTATCAATGATGAAGGTAGAAAATACTAGAGAAGCATAACACTTTGTCCTTGACAATCTAGTTTTTCTAAGCTGTCTTTTTTGATCGAACAAGAAAGATCTTTTGCAATTGGATATTATTTATACCACTCATAGAATATCTGGTATTTCAAGCATTTTTTTCTCTTGCTCCCTGCTCCATCCCAATCTGACTGGGCTGCTTTTTTTCCAGTCCTTGAAAATGTTGAATTTATCCAGAGAATCTGGACAATTGAAGTAATACAGATTCCCAGTGGTCAACATCAGAGATACTATGGTTTCAGGGAATAAACCAATTCCTGAGAGCTCACACTTACTGTAAGACCTTCGTTGTTGTTGTTGTTCCCGTTGCCGTCGAGTCAATTTTGACTCATGGTGACCCCATGTACACAGAGTAGAAATGCTCCATAGGGTTTTCAAGACTGTGACCTTTCAGAAGCAGATTGCCAGGCCTGTCTCCCAAGGTGCCTCTGGGTGGGGTTGAGCTGTCAGTGGTTTTGCTGGTAGTCAAGCGCTTAACCATTGTGAGCATCATCATCAAAGCTGCTCTGGCTCTCATTGTCAAAGAATATGCAGTTCTCTTGTTTCTATTTATCAGCCTGAGCACTCTTTAGTCACCTCTCCTGAAAGCCTGTAATCCTCAAACAGAGTTCCTGAGCAGGATAGAGTTAAATAAAATATTCATTTTCCAGGACTTGGAACATTTGTCCTAATTTCACACCTTATGCTGCAGCTCAGTCAGTGCTTGAAAGGCAAAGCATGAAGCCAGAAAGCGAGTTCCAACCTTACCTCTTCTTTTTTTCTATACCTATTGAGCCCATTTGACATGCAGTGTCACTCCTATTTGCTTTACAGTCAAGTACTGTTTAGATTATGTCATAATCAGAGATCTGGAGACATTCAAACCCTGTTTCAAATCTTCTGTATTCATTTTTTCTGAGCCTACTGTACTGTTCAAAAAAAAAAAAAAACCAAAATGGCTTTAGTGATGGAAAGTAGTTTATCCATGCAGCAAATATTTATTAAGCACTTACTGTATGCATATTGGAGCCATAGTGGAACAACAGTTAAGAGCTTGACTGCTAACTAAAGTGTTAGCAGTTCAAATCCACCAGTCACTCCTTGGAAACCCCATGGGGCAGTTCTATTCTGTCCTATAAGGTTGCTATGAGTCAGAATCGACTCAACAGCAATGGGGTATATGCATACCAGTTCCCTGTTTGAATACATTCAGCGGTGCCATGGAAGAAAGCCCTTATGATCTGTTTCTATAAGATTTCAGCCATTGAAAACCCTATGAAGCACAGTTCTATTCCGAAACACGTGGGGTTGCCATGAGTTGGGATTACTCAATGGCAAGGGGTTTATTTGCACATCCCTGAACTCACTATAATATGAACTGAGGGCATAGGTTTGGGAAGGTTGGGTAATGGATAAATTAGACAAAAATAGCCAATTAGAAGCTATTTCTTTGAGGAGTTTAGAATCTAGTTGAAAATATAAATAAGAGTACATTGATTGTGCATCCCTGGAAAACTATGGATCATAATTTTTCATTTTCAGCTTCATTTTTATTTCCAGGAACACTGAAATAGTTATGAATATTTAACTTAAAAATTCCTTTTCACTCAGGATAGAAAACGATGTTTGATTTCTTTATAAGAAGCTGGATAAAAGGACCATAGAGAGTGATTTGCATGAAGCCGCTGGATATAGGAAAAGAAGGGGATGTTTCCTAGTAAATATTATAAAATTCAAAGATTAAATGAAATTCATTTTAATAAACAATGGTTAGTTGCTAGTTTGCATGTAGACATGTCTATAAACATTCCCTTCTTCATTAAAACTTGCCAGGTTTGTATTTGGGTGTGCAGTCTCCCCATGCTTGTTTAGCAATGTATACAGGAACTTCTAGTTCTATCCTAATCACATATCTAGGGAAATCAGTATCCTTCCTCCACAAACATTGGTCAGTCATTTGACTAAGTCACTTCATAATTAGGTTCTTCTTTATTCTATATTTCTTCTCCCAAAATATGGAATGAGACAAATGACAGACTACATGATAATGAGCCTAAAATGTTTATGGGTCACAGGTTAAAAAACCTTAGCAGCCTGGCAGAGCAGCTGTGCATAAAATCTAAAAATGGGCTCAGCAGCTGGTGTGCTATGGAATCCATATCTGGAATTTCTAATTTTAAAAGAGTGAGTTAAGGAGAGAAAAATAGATCAGTGTTTATTTGGATTGTCATTTTGTCTTTACAAGATTCTCATTATTTTGAGTTTAATTTATTTTATATAATTCCTAGGTGAACCAGCAACTGACTTGTATGACCATGTAAACATAACTACCATAGTGAGTAGAATAGACTAGAACCAGATTTCCTAGATTTGGACCCTGGTTCTGCTACTTAATAGCCATCTAACCTTGAGCAGTTTTCTTCACATCTCAGTATCTCAGTTTCTTTATCTACTGGAGATAATAACGTATTATCAACATTGTAAGGCTATTGTGAGGATTGACTAAATTGGTATACATAAAGCATTTAGAGCAATACCTGTCATATTATAATCATCTGCAATTATTTGCTATTATTGTATTGAAGTCCTGGTGGCATAGTGGTTAAGAGCTCAGCAGCTAACCAAAAGGTCAGCAGTTCAAAACCACCAGCTGTTCCTTGGAAACCCTATAGGGCAGCTCTGCTCTGTAGTTATACACTGTTTCCCTTCTTTCGGAATAGACAAAAGTTATATTTGTTGGCTATATTCACAGAAGAAAATAGGAAAAAAAGCATAGTTTTATAAAGAATTCAAAATATTAATACTCAACATAAACTGTTTTACCCCATAGGGTCACTATGAGTAAGAACCAACTCGATGACACATAACAACAACAACTAATTGCTATGCCTTAGGAGAGTATCAGGATCCCCTACTGCAACTTCCTACTTCCCATACCATTTTAGCAGATCCAAGAAGAGTCAGCATTGCAAGAGGGAAGAGAGAAGTTTCTCCCTTTAATTTTTATACATGAAGGTAATCAATTTATTTTATATTTATTTTCTATGCCCTAACCAAACCGATTGCCAGCCAGTTGATTCCAACTCATAGCGACCCTATAGGGCAGAACTGCCCCATAGGGTTTCCAAGGAGTGTCTGGTGGATTAGAACTGCCGACATTTTGGTTAGCACCTGACCTCTTAACCACTGCGTCACTGGGCCTCCATTTTCTCTTTACTATGATTCAAATAAAGGAGCCATGGTAGTGCAATGGTAAAGTGCCCAATTGCTAATCAAAAGGTGGCAGTTCAAACCCACCCCACAGCTCCTCAGGAGAAAGACCTGGCAATCTGCTTGCATAAAGATTACAGCCAAGAAAACCCTATGGGGCAGTTCTACTATGTCACATAGGGTTTCTATGAGTCAAAATCAACTTGACAGCACGTAACAACAACAACAACATGACTCAAATGAGGTCTAGTTCAGTAGTCTCAACTTAGAATGCCAAAGTCCGTGCTAAAGAAACTTTCGCTCTTTTTTTGTAAAACAGTTTATGTTGAGTATTAGTATGTTGAATTCTTTATAAAACTATGCTTTTTTTCCCCCTATTTTCTTCCATGAATATAGCCAACAAATATAACTTTTGTCTGTTTAGAAAGAAGGAAAACAGTGTATAACTACAGTAATTTAACATTGCTCCTCTAAAAGCTAAATATAAAATCTTTTTAATCAAAAACAACAGGTTAATCCTGGCTTTCGAATCAGAGAAATCATATTAAAATGCATACACTTTGATTCATTCAAAACCTGAATATAGCAACATATAATCCTATAAAGTCACAGAGATTTTTAGATCAAGGCAAAAAAGGTAAATCAAACCAGAAATGAATGGATTAGCAGAAATGGGAGCACTGCTGTACTATGCCTTTGTATTGAGTAATAGAGAAGCAGATTTTATCAAATCTTGATTTCTAATTCCCATCTGGAAAAGCCTTGCTCTGGAAATGAACAGGTTTGAAGGAATGCCTCTGACATCTGTAAAGTTAAAAGGCATCAATAATTGGAATGGGCTTAATCCCTCATTCAACAGCAGGTACTTTATAAACAATCATAAGAAGTGATGAAAGTCAGACACAGATGTACGAATTGTTAGATTTAATCAGATTGGTCCTCTACCTCTGGTTCAGCCTCTTCCGTTTTATCTTCTGCTTAACCTGAGTGAACTGGAGTAGATGGATAAGTATGTAAGGAATAAATTCAGGTCAAATATCAGATTTGATGTGTCAAGTGATAACTTATTTTAGCATAATGAACAACCAAATACAGAAAATTTTCACTAATAATTTTGTGTGTGTCGTTGTGCACATTAGACTGTATTAAAGAGTCTGTGAAATGGGCCTACGGGTTGACCTTTTGATATTCTGCAATGTGGGAAGGAGATTGCATGCCAAAGAGGAACAATAGTGGATGGAAGCCTCAAAATAAAGGTAATAGACGTAAGATTTAGTGGTCTAAAATGCCGGCTTTTTGTGACACCTAGAATGTTCTTTGGAGCAGCATACACATTTAGTTACTCTGAAACCCATTCTGTGTTCATTGCTCCAGCTGTTAAGTGTTCATTTCTCTTCCCAGATGGTGGTGTGAAGACAGTGGGAGGAAGGAAGATGAAATTTGTATTACATGATCAAACAGCAATATAAGTTTCACTAAAAATTAATTATAAAATTATGCATATCTATAAACTTATACCAAGTTTAGAGGGTGTTTTCACTCTAATTATTCACTATTACTTTCCCCTATTATAAGTTTAAGGAAAAACTTGTAAATATGCTAGTGCTGTCTCATCAGAACCACTGAGCATATTATTACTTACTTTCTTGCAAATGATTCTTTCCATAGTGTTTTATATGCTCTTGTAAAAGCTTTGTTGACTGTTTAATGTTAGAGCTAATACTACTAGAAATGATACCATTTTCTTCATTTATGGTAACTTTTCTTTTTCATACTGAGTAATGCATGTGAATATGCTTTTAATCTCTAAAGCACCATATATGTACGTTGTTCTGTTGCCATTGTTGTGTGCTGCCGAGTTGATTCTGACTCATAGGACAGAGTAGAACTACACCATAGGGTTTCCTAGGCTATAATCTTTATAGGAGCAGATATGCACATTAATTGTCAATATTATTATACTTCCATAATGGTAGTAAATATCTTAAAATTAAGGACATCATAGTCAAGCATTTATTTCAGAGAAAAGAAAAAAATGTATACTTCTCAGTTTTATCTCATTTTCAGACAAATAAGAGAATTTTTATTCTTAATCTCCCATCTTCATTAAATCTTAAAAAAATATTTTTAATCTTTGAATATTAAAAAAATCTGCAAACTTTCTCCCTCTTCTGACCTATCCTCAAAACCATACAAGAAACTTTAAAACTGAATTATTTCTTACCGTATGGGATTTGAGAATAAGATCAAACCCAACCTAGACAAATGCCATGCAGCAAGTTGACAACTGTTCCCGGAGTCCTGGGCAATGCCTGGGAGAGTGCCTGCCAGGGCCTACTGTTTTCAAACGAGTTTCATTTCTCTAACAATTTAAATCTGCCAAGAGGAAACTGAGACAATCAAGCTTTGTGCCAAAAAGCCCTAAGCTTAAGCTAGAGATGTATCCTCTCTTTAGCCTGCTGATGAGACAGAGAGAAGAGGGAGAGGAAAGGATAAAGATTCCTAATGTGTGGGACAGAGACTCAGTGTGCATTTGGAATGTCATAACAGGACAATTTCTGGCTCTAATTATGTTACTTTGTTGAGTTCCATATCCAGAATAGGGCACACCCTCACCCTTTCCTTTTAATAATCTCCATTACATTTTGGGTTGAATATTGCCTAGAACTTATCTTCTTCCCATTTCTCCATCCTAGCCCTCCCAGAACCATGACACCAGAGAGATACCTCATCAGAGAGGGCACTCCCCAAGAATGGTCCAGTTTCAGAACAAAAGTCTTGGGGCCAAAGAAACCTTCCCAGGAAGACCCAGTATTACCCCTGCTCAGTTGTCTGATCTGTTTCCTGTTCCTTCTTTACATCACCTCATATTCACCTCCTCCCCCCTCCCAAAAAAAAGGTTAGCAAGAATATCAAATTATTGTATGCATTCCAGTTTGTGAGAGAAAAATAGAGGGCTAGTGGGAGCTTCCTACACCAAGAGCCATATGCACTGAGAAATGATTCGAACCTCCTCTGCCAACCTGGCACCAGCCATCCTAACACCTCATGTCTATGAAATGAGAGACCCATTGTTTATTACCACAGGTCCAGGTGGTAAAAATCAATAGTTTATCCAAGCAGATACCTTCAATCACAATACCAAGTGACAATAAATTGGGATAAAGTGTTGTTGTTGTAAACATACAAATAAACCAATATGTGCTATTTAGAGGTACAATATTTTCAGAACCAGTAAAGATCCTTCCAGTTTTGTATAAGACCTGAAACATAATGTTTGGAATCAGACTGCTATGGACTGAATTGTGTCCTCTCAAAAGATATGTTGAAGTCCTAACCCCCAGTACCTGTGAATGTGACCTTATTTGGAAAAAAAGATTTTTAAGATGTTACCAGTTAACGTAGCCTGAAGTCATCCTGGAGCAGAGTGAGTCCTAATCCAATCTGAGTGGTAAGACACAAAGACAAAGAGACACAGGGGAAAGATAGCCACGTAACACTGTACAAGTCAAGAAACACAGGACCTTCCCTTGGAGTCTTCAGAGAGAGTATGGCCCTGCCCATCCCTGAATTCAGACTTCTAGCCTCCAGAACTGTAAAATGACACCTTTCTCTTCTTATCTACCACCTAGTCTGTGGTACTGCATTTCGGCAGCCCTAGAGAACTAATACACAGACTCTTCCCGATTCAACCCATTTGATTCAAATCAAATGCTACAGACCTTGCGCCAACTAGCTGTGTGACATTGGCATTTTATTTATAAGTTGTCCGAATTTCAGCTTTCTCATCTTTAAAAGGAAAATTAAAAATTTATTTCACAGAGTAATTGTGAGGTTAAAAAAAAAAGAGATCATCTATGTAAAACATGTAGAACCCTTTGCAAAATTATTACTAATACTTTGTAAGCTCTCAATAAATGGTAGCTATTAACAGTTGTCAATTTGGGATAAAAATATGATGTTAAATGATCTTGCTTATTTTGGTCTTAAGACTATCACTGGAAACATTTCGCTTTAGAAACTCAAGAGATTTTTTTTCTCACCTTTTTCAATTAATCCTGAAAAATCCATTGCTTGCTACATGAATAAAGAAAAGCTTTACAGTCACAACTGAGATGATTTGAAACAGATGCTGTGCTGGGAGTAAAGTGGGACAGTCTTTCTGAAGGAAAATTTGGCAATCAGAATTCCATTCCTGAGATTTATCGAAGGAAATGATCAAGATATAGCTCTAATGATGTTTATTGCAATTTGTTAAAAATCGGAAACCACCTGAATATGCATCCACAGAAGATTGTTTAGAGAGATTATGATATCCAGTGGAGCATTGTATAGCCATTAAAATATTGTAGAAAAATATTTAGTGACACAAGGAAATAATCACATAGTAAGTCAAAAAAAAAAACACACCAAAGAACAATATTACAGTATCCCATTTAAAAATATATTTGTTGGAGAAAAAAAACACTGAAAGGAGACACACCAAAATATTAACATCGTTATATCTGCCTGGTAGGAATGTGGATGATTTTAGCATTTTGTTTTTGCTGATCTGAAATTATATTATTTTTTGAAACACAAGTATTGGGTTATTAATTTAAAATAATAAATTTATAACTGTAAATTTGCTCTCTTCCTCTTAATACCAGTACTCAGCCTGAACAGAAAAATTAATAGAAAATTAAAAAATGTAAATAATGATATTCACGAGAGCCAAGCATATATCCACACAGAGATATCTATACATATTTATTCATATTTTTCCCCCAAATGCCAGTATTGATATATATTATGTTTGCATACATAGACATTCTTTACGAACAGATAAAAATAAATCCCTGTTAATTTCTCATAGAAAAACTGTGGGTTTCTTCAAAACACAACATTTAACACTCAGTTTAAACCCTATTTAAGAAATGTTTCAGAATATCTTTCAATGTCTCTTCTTTGTGAAGTCTTCAAATGCTGCTGACCTTGCATAATAATTTTTCCCTTACAACATATTAATTATTGTTCTGGCACCTCTGGCCTACTCATGAAATCAATGAAGTGTGAGATGCCTCTGTGCAGAGTAATATTTCATATTTGGTACTTTATGTATTAATTACCTTTCTGTTTTTGCTAATCCAGCTCAGAAAAAAAGAAAAAAAGCCCACCTCATTCTATCATGAACTGCCAATGAGGAAAACAGGAAAATAGCAAACAAGTTACATTTGCTGACCTATTGGGAGCTGGTAAAAGATACTTCTATTCCAGTATTTTTTTATTGTCCCTCCTTATATAAAAGGGGAAAGTCCCATCTGCTTAATAAGTGAGAGTCTTTCTTATAGCAGTGACTGGCTTTGTGTCTGTGTTTAAACTAACTAGATGTGAAGTCCGAGAAGCAAGTAGGCCAAGTCACACTTCATTGTTTTAAACCTGAAGTACGAAATAAAATCCACAATACAAACGAAACCTGATTCAACTTCAACAGAAGAAGGTACACAGAGTACAATTCAAAACTTTAACAATTTACCAAATTATAACCTGCAAAGAAACATAACATGGGAAAATGCTAGTGTATTAAGAGTCTGTTTAGTTGCCACTTCAGCTGCTCAACAGTTAAAATATAAATCAGATTGACAATCTGAGAGCAGCAGTTTTAATCCTGAATTCTAGGAATTTGAGCAAGCTCTCTCTTTCTCTCTTTAATACCAGTCATTCAACCTGAACAGAAAAATTTGGGTGTGACATTTCTTGATTCAAGAGCTGTGTTAAGCAGTTATAAAATGGCTATAATTTACAGCAAAGAATAAAGCTAACCTAAGAGCCCTCAGCCCCAATTTGCTAAAACTTATTACACCTCATTGGCCACTGAATAGCCAAAAGAAGAAAAGGAAAAAAAAAAAAAAAAAAGAGGCCGTCTGAATAAGAAATTTTACTAGCATTAGCCTAATGAGAAATGATTGGCTTAAAATTGCTCTGGCTACATTGATAGGTTCAGTTTAACACTATTTACGATGTTATGATTTCCTATTTCCTGAGTTACATAAAAGCCAAAGGAGTTACTGAAACAATCCTAATGAGTCGATAGATGTTTTCAGATGTCTGTTTGACTCCTGAGCCTAGTTAAATGTCTCAATATTACAGATGTAGTTCTATACTGAATACCCCAGCTGTTGAGTTAATATAAGGAAATACATATATACCGTGAACATGTGAAATACATGACCAAGAATGTGTGATCATTAATAACTAGCCTCTTGTTAACGGGACCCACAGCTCTGTGAAGGAGAGTGGTCTAGCTGGATTTTGCACCATACCATCTTGAATCCAGGTTTTTAATGTGAATCTTTTGCAGCAATATGTATTCGCTTGTGCCAAATGGAATCCCTGGGTGGTGCAAACATTTAACATGCTCCGCTGCTAACTGAATGTTTAGAGTCCACCCAGAGTTGCCTCGGAAGAAAGACCTGGTGATCTACTTCAAAAAAATCAGTCATCGAGTCAGTTCTACTCTAACACACACAGGGTCATCAAGAGTCAGGGCTGGCTTGGCAGCAATTGGTTTGGGTGGGCCAAAACGATTAGTGATAATGTCAAAGACTCAGGGTAAAGCTATGGTCAAAATGTTATCATGTAAATGGAAAGTAAGTGGCTTAAAAAAAAAAAAAAAATTATAACATTCTTGGTCCAAAATAGTTTTATATTCTTTTTCTAAAACTGTCATTTTGTAATAACAGATGTGTAATACATATTCTTTGTAGTACAAAATCCCAAAGGAACTGATTTTTAGAGAAGGCAAAAATTAAAATTCTAAAGAGTGATTTGAGTGATTAGAGTGAGTCACAACATGTACAAATTGATTGCAATCTGATGGGATATTATTGGAGATTCTCAGATCTGATAACTTTCTAAAATTTGGATCAGAGACTAAAAATCAAATGCATGGCTAAAAAGGAAGGAGATTTTGAAAGATACTGAACACAGGTAAATGGATAGCCCATGCATACTTTAGAACATCTGTAAAAACTCTTTAAGACAGAAATGTATAGAACAAAGCAGATCTCCCGTCACCTTATTATCACCAACCTCGTGCTTTTGCACAATTATTATTGACAGATTGGTGTGTACGCACTTTCTATTTTAGATTGCTTATCCATTTCACAGTGTCACTCAGGCATATATTTTGTATATTGTTACAGCTAATCCAATTATGGAAAAATTCACATATTAGGATGATGTTAAATAAGTTACAAAGCAGATCATTTCTTGCCCTTTTGGATTTGTGGAGTTGTCTTAAATTGTGTCGATTTGAGAATTCCTAAAAAAAAAAAAATGAGTAACATATGTTCTGCTTAGAAGAGAGACAGTATAATTTCAGAGTAAAATGAGAAGACTGTTGAATAGAAGAAGGCCGAAGGTTAATGTTGGGAAGCAGAAATTACTTCTCATAAATCGTTGACTTATAAAAATAAAAGGCTTACCATTTTCTTTTGTTCAAGGTGTAACTGTCCATCCTTGGACTACCCATGGCAATTATATAACACACTGCTGGGAGGAAATGTAATATTTTAATGTCTAAGGATGCATGCGGTATCATTCTTCCAAAGCTTCCAACACTGATGTGTTTGTATTATTAACATCCTTTTAAAATTTACTATAGTTACTAATTTGCTATAGTCACTGGACAGAAATCATGTAGCATGATTTACACTACTACAAAGTCTTTACTAACTTGAGCACCATAAATTTGATCATTTAATAATTTAGTGTTAAATCTCTTCTTTTAATGAAAGAAGAGTGATCATGATTATTATTAATGCTATTTTTAGTTAGTTTTAAATTATACCATTATGATAAAGCATTCTACTTAATTTAATATTTCAACTCAAAATTAATTTCCAAAGTCTTTAATTCTAGTCAGTCTGCATAATTACAAAGTATTGTGCATACTTCTTGCAACTGAATCTCTAAAGCACATTTAACAATAGGGAATGTTAAGTGGATATCTTATTTAGATACTGCAACTTAGAGTTGGTCTTGGCTTTTCAAAATTCCGACGAATAGCATTTAATTAAGAAATTAAAATCTCTTGCATTCTTGCAAAAAAAGATAAACAACGGATAAAGCCATTTGTATCAAATTCTGGTGAAAGTGCTGAATAATTTTAAAGTACTGCATTATGAATATTCTATTTTTTACAAAAAATGTGTTTTTGAAAAATAAGTAACAGTTAACGTATCACCTCAGAATGCTCTTATGTGCACCTTCTTCCAGTTTATGGCATCCGATGAAAAGAAAACTGGATTTTGACATTTCATGGAGAGCAGTAGTTATTTCACATGCTGACAGGTGTTCCTGTGAGAGCAACTTGCAACTTAAGACCACCATCTACTGGCTCTGCCCAATGCTGCAAAAGCTATCATTATAATATCCAACTGATTCTAAATGCACCCTACTAAATAATCTACAAACACTTTTTCAAATAATTTGCTAGACTGGTTACCTACCTCCTAATCAATACTTTAATATTCAATTTGCAACATTCTTAAAGATTGTAGCCATTTTTCAAGAAAGTAAAATGACTGGAACCTGTTACGTTAGATGCTGTTACCTATGGTTATTAACTGCAGATTTTTTCTTCACATAATAAACCTGATGCTCTTGAATCAAACTTGATTGATAGCGATATCAAAATTTATGCCCTGCCACTGAAGAAGATACCCTATGACAGTATCCTAATTAAGAACTAAATAGAATGACTGCTGATGAGATCCCCTTATACTGATTCATTTTGCTCTCCATTGTTCAAAGCTATCACTGAGCATTGACTTTGTTGGGCTGCTTCTGTCCTGAAAGGGACATGAAACTGTAACCTAGGGTCACAACATTCTCTGGAGACTGTTAGTGCAGTGCTCCCACCTTATCCATGGTTTCACTTTCAGAGGTTTCCATTACCCAGTCAACTGCAGTGTGAAAATATTAAATGGGTAATGTGATGTAATCTTGAGCCATCCCACTTTGTCCCACCTGGCAGACGAATCATCCCTTTGTCCAGTGTATCCACACTGTATAGGCTACCCACCTGTTAGTCATTATTGTTAATCTTACTGTGCCTAATTTATAAATTAAACATTATCATAGGTATCTATGTATAGAACAAAAACAGTATCTATAGGGTTTGGTATTACCCACAGGCATCCACTGTGGGTCTTGGAACGTATCCCCTGTAGATAAGGGAAGACTATTCTAATTTCCAGAGCTATAAAAAAAAAAAAAAAAATAGACAATTTGAGGTCTTGAAAATAAGTTGAACAGATGTGCTGTATGACACAAACGTCCGTAAGGTATGGTTAAGTTAAATTTCCTAAGGGCTTGCTGCCTTTTGCTCTGCACCCTCCCAACTGAACTTTTTTGTTTTTAAGTTTAGAGACAAAGCGTTATATTTATGAAAGCTTTGTTTCTTTCATTAGTGTCCCACTTGTCCTGGAGAAATGCAGCTCCTTGCTTTTCAAGTGACTCAAATCACTTCATTCATTTATTCAACAAATATTTGTGGGTGCAAGACTCTGTGGTAGATAATAGGAATGCATAATGAGTAAAAAATACAACTCCAGTTAACGTAATTAAGAATTAAATATATATTTATTTATATGCTTCCAGGCTCTCCAAAAGATTGAAATCTACTACCATAACCAAATTTATAGTTCTGATATTAAAAAAAAATTTTTCTTGGGTTTTGCAAAACTTACATATCCTTTTCCCCACCTCCCACCATTTGAAAGGTATGCATAGCTAGTGAGGTCACTTTCTATCAGAAACAGATGGAGTGACTGTCTATAAGGTTATTCTAATTCCTCTTGTTGTTGTTAGCTGCTTCATGCACAACAGAACAAAATGCTGCCCAGTCCTGTGCTATCACCATGAGCAGTTGCAGATTGGACTGTTGTGATCCATAGGGTTTTCATTGGTTGATTTTTGGAAATAGATCGCCAGGCCTTTCTTCCTACTCCATTTTATTAGTTTCCATCTTATCTGGAAGCTTTGCTGAATCAAACTACCACTGCCCTTCTAATCTTTCTGACCCTCTCTATATATCCTGTGAAATATGTATACGCTTTTAGTAATTTACTATTTTTGTTGTTGGTGGTGGTGTTTTTTCTATTATTTCCTCAGTTATCCAGACTTGAAATCTTGTCTCAGCTTTTCTGATTAAAATAGAAGCAAACAGACAGAAATTTCCTCATCTTTCTAATACTTTATCAATCTACCTGCATCTCTAATTTCTACTGTCCTACCTGTTCCAGAAGAGCCCTGTTGGCTCAGCGGATAAGAGCTTAGCTGCTAACCAAGAGGTCAGTAGGTTGAATCCACCAGCTTTTCCTTGGAAATCCTATGAGGCAGTTCTGCTTTGTCCCATAGGGTCGCTATAAGCCGAATCAACTTGACAGCAATGGGCTTGGTTTTGGTGCTCCTCCTATCAAAGGCCTAATCTGCACTGTGATCTGCCCTCTACCCCACCATAGCCTCCTCAAAAATTTTCCTTCTGCAGTCATGACTTTTATACTGCATTATCAATGTTATCCCTCCATTAGATCATTCTCATTAGCATACAAATAAATTTCACTTTTGTGGGTTAAAATCTCCTTGACATTCTGCTATCTACTGCCCCAGTATACTACCCTTCACAGCAAAATTTCTTGAAAAAATTGTCTTCAGTCTCTGACTCTATTGTATCAGATTCTATTTTCTTCTCAACCCATTTCAGTAGGCTTTCTGCCCTACCATTCCCTGAGATCACACGTTGAGGTCACCAATGACTTGCATGTTTTCACATCCAATAGCATCACTTCTGTTCTTCTTCTAGAATTCTCAGCAGTATTAGATGTAATTAACAATTCTGTCCTCCTGGAATGCCTCTTTGTTTTTGACTCTAAGATACTTCACTCTGCTGGTTTTTCCCTTTCCTTATTGGCCGTTCCGTTGTTAGCTCTTTTTCTGCGCTAAACTGAAATATCAGAAAGCCTCAGAGTTTGGAACTGGGGCTCCTTCTCTTCCTTTATCAGCACGCTCTCACTAGATGATTTCATCCAGTCCCATGGCTTTAAATAATGTATTTCCAGTGATTCTGAGAGTTATTTCTCTGGCCTTGAACTTTACCCTAAATTGACTTTTAGATAAAATTGACCTTTTGGTATTTCTACCTGAATTTCTAATATGCATCTCATTTACATGCCCAAAATAAAATTTCCAAGACCTGCAAAACTTGTGCTCCCTTTTGTTTTATCATATCAATAAATATAGTTTCACACTCACAGTCTACAGTCTAGCAAATATTTAGGAGAGCTTTCTTTCCCTTACCTTCCTGCATCTAAGCCATCAGCAAGTCCTCTTGGTTCTATGTTCAAAATATTCTCGGAATCCATGAAGTTTTCTTTATCTCCATAACTACAAATTACTACTGTCTCCTAACATATTTCTTAGCTTTCACTCTTGCCATGCTACAATTCCTTTTTTCCCACATTAGCCAGAGTGACTAAAACAGAATTTACATCATGTAATACTCTATTTAAAGCTTCCAAATCAAAACTCCTAACATTGGCAGCCAGCACCCTGTAGTGTGGGCTCTGTCTACTTCTCTGTCTTCGACTCTTTGTCCACTATACTCCAGATACACTTGCTTTGCTTGGGCTCTTCAAGGATGCCAAACTTAAATCTTTTCTTGAGGACTTTGTATTTACTGGTCCCTCTGCTGAGACATTTTGCCGCAGATCTTTGGGGGGTTGGTTCCTTTCAGTCATTCAGATCTCAGTGTACATGTCAGTTCCTCAGAGAGGGATTTCATGAATATTCAGCATAGGTGAACCAGCCCCAATCCCTCTCTGCCACTTTACTCTGCTTTATTTTCATCATAGCACTTATTACTACCCGATATTCTTGTTTATTTACTGTTAGTGCCATCTATGTGTACTCTATGACAACAAATTGTGGATAACATTGAGAAGAATGAGAATTCCAGAATACTCAATTGTGCTCATGAGGAGCCTGTACATAGATCAAGAAGCATTCTTTCGAACAGAACAAGGGGATACTGCGTGGCTTAAAATCAGGAAAGGTGTGTATCAGGTTCTATCTTTCCACCATACTTATTCAATCTGGATGCTGAGCAAATAATCTGAGAAGCTGGACTCTGTGAAGAAGAACGGGCATCAGAATTGGAGGAGGACTCACTAACAACCTGCAATAAACAGATGATACAGTATTGCTTACTGAAAGTACTGATGAGGATCAAAAACCACAGCCTTCAGTATGGATTATACCTCAACATAAAGAAAATAAAAATCCTCACAACTGGACCCATAAGCAACATCATGTTAAATGGAGAAGAGACTGAAGTCGTTATTTCATTTTACTTGATCCACAATCAGCAGTCAAGAAATCAAAAGATGCATTGCATTGGGCAAATCTGCTGCAAAAGACCTCTTCAGAGTGTTGAAAAGCCAAGATGACATCTTGAAGACTAAGGTGGGCCTGACCCAATTCATGGTGTTTTCAATTGCCTCATATGCATATGAAAGCTGGACAATGAATAAGGAAGACCAAAGAAGAATTGATGCCTTTGAATTTTGGTGTTGGTGAAGAATACTGAATATACCATGGACTGCCAAAAGAATGAACAAGCCTCTCTTGGAAGAAGTACAACCAGAATGCTCCTCAGAAGCAAGGATGGTGAGACTTCATCTCACATACTTTGGACATGTTATCAGGAGGTATCAATCCCTGAAGAAGGGCATCATGCTTAGTAAAGTACAGGGTCAGCGAAAAAGAGGATGACCCTTAACGGGATAGATTGAAACAATGGCTGCAACAATGGGCTTAAGCATAATAGCGATTGTGAAGATGGCACAGGACTGGGCAGTGTTCTGTTCTGTTGTACCTAGCATTACTCTGAGTTGGAACTGACTCGACGGCACCTAACAACAACAACATGACAACAAAAAACATTTTGCCTTGCTTTTACCATGGTATCCTCAGTAGATAAGCAGTGCCTGACATTTGGTAGATAAATGTTTAATAAATGTATGTGGAATAAATTAATAAATGAATAGGCTAATTAATTCTTGTTTTTGTTAGGTGGCTTTGAATCAGTTTTGATTCAAAGCAATGCCATGTGACAAATCAGAACTGCCTCATAGGGTTTTCTAGGCTGTAATCTTTACAGGAGCAGATCTCCAGGCCTTTCTCCTGCAGAACAAGTGGGTGGCTCAAACTGCCATCCTTTAAATTAACAGCCAAATGCAAAACTATTGGACTACCAAGAATTTTCAATTAATTAACTAGTGACCCTTGATTTTCCCCACTATCACCCCACATTTGATGAGACTAAGTCCTGGCAATTCTATCTTGGTATTGTCTTTTTATTTATTGATTCCTTTGTATACCTATGTGTTGGAATCGACTCGACGGCAGTGAGTTTGTTCTTTTGAGAATTTTTCATTCCTGCAGTTATCATTCTAGCCCAGATCTTTATTATTTAGGCTTTTTATTGCCTCTTTGAAAACACTTTCTTCTGTCCATCTGCACAGCCATACGGGGCAGTCCAGTGTAATGCTTAAAGCATGAACTCTGCAGTTACACTGCCTAGATTTCAGTCCCAGCTCAACTACTTGCTACCTGCTTGATCTTGGGTAAGTTATTTCACCAGTCTGTGTCTCTGTTTCCTCATCTGTAAAATGGGGGTAATGATGGTACCCATCTCTCATAGATGTTGTCAGTGAATTAATCTATGGAAAGCATTTGGACCAGATCCTTGGAAGCACTGACAGATGTTACTTGCTGTCCTGCTTATCCAGCTAATCTTTCTAACATACTCTTTTCCCCATATCATTCCCTTACCAGTCATGTCCCACAACCTGGATAAAAGTCTTTTAATGTCTACCAGTTCCCAAAGAATGAAGGAAATTTTTTGCCATTCAAAGCCTTCCTCAGTGTAGTCTCTACAACTTTATTTTCCTACATTCCATTATCCTTCTACTCAGTCCAGTCCATACAGACATTTTTATTTCATTTAACATTTACTAAGCACATGTATTGCAGTCAGGCATTATGCTGGATGTATACAAAAATAGATGATACTGTGTTCAACCTCAAATTCCTCAGAGTCCACTAATGCATATGTATCAGTGTTTTCTAGTTACAAGAAACTGAAACTGACCTGGAAACCTTAGTAGAGAAAAGAAATGCACTGACAGGATATGAGATGGCTCAAAGAATCCAAGGAAAAGCTGGGGAAAAAACAGATTCAGAAAGGTAAGAACCAGTATAGGACCTAAATTTATAGGAACTCTTGTTGTTAGATGCTGTTGAGTCAGTTCCAACTCATAAAGACCCTATGTACAACAGACAGAAACAATGCCCAGTCCTGCACCATTCTCACAATCCTTTCTATGTTTGAGCCCATTGTTGCAACCACTGTGTCAATCCACCTTGTCGAAGGTCTCGCTCTTTGTCTCTGACTCCCTACTAAAGGGTAGTAATTTCAGGGTCCTGTTACTGGGAAGAGTTAGTGTCAAGATTTTTTCATCCTTGCACCACTCTTCTCAAGAATCAAGCACCATGGAAATAACATTTAACCTGGCCTGGGCTGCACACTCAACCTTTAGCTGAGGGAAGACAGAAGTGATTCATGATCTCACCAACATGGTATCCATAGGAGGAAGGATAGCTCCCCAAAACAACATTTGAGTGCTTTTATAAGAAAAAGAAAATGTCTGCTGGAAAGGCAAAAACTGATGATAGCCATTATAAAAGTAATAGCTTATATTTGTATAATTTTTATACTTGAACTATTTTTACATTCTATGAACTCATACCTTCCTTGCAATTACCCTGTGAAATAGAGATGATGAATCAAAACAGAAATGTCAAAAGTTGCCCAGTGTCTGCCAGTTAGTAAGTGGAATAGTTGGAACTCAAAAATAAATTTAGCCTCAAATCCATGATTCTTTCTTCTTTACCTTAATTATTACTCATTCTTCTGTCCTGATTTTCTCTCCCTATCCCTTCATTTCATTTGCCTGAATACTAATCACTTTTCAAAGTATAGTTCAAGCCTTCCTAACTGGAGCCTTCACAAGATGCCCCAGACTTCAAACATCATTTCTTTCTAGGAACAGCTACAGAAGTTTCACCTACTCATGACTTATTGACTATCTCATTGGGATATTTTGCATTTATGATAACCGTAAAAAAATCTACTATCAAACTATTTTGAGAATTAATGACATTTTTTGTCTGGCAGTAACCCTTTCATGACCAATGGGACATACAGCTCCCACCTACTTTCCCACCTCTCAGGTCCAGAGAGACACATGTGTCACACATAATATTTTGTGATCTGATAGAGTTATCTTCCATTTTCCCATAACTTTGATTTTCACATAATGAACTGGTCTTTGGAACCTAACCATGTCAATAAGTAAGGAGTGGCTGTATTGATATACAGCTGATATTCAGCACTTAGCATTGCCTTCTTGCACTGTAATTTTATGGTTTTTAGGCAAGTGTTCTAAATCTCAGAAGAAAATGACTCAATTGTAGTCTCATGTGGAACAGAACTATTGTACCTTTAGAACTCCTCTTAGCATACTCCAAGTAGAAAAATGCTTATGAAAGTTTGCTGGTACTGGTTGTCTGAGTGGAAATGGACATATTTTCCTACACATGTCTTTTGTGTTTACTCTCTTCTTCAGCTGGCCTAAATTCTCCTTCGTCTACCCAATAGCACCAGGGACTATGTTTAGGTAGGAAGACCAGGATATTGTTTATTTTCTAGGAGGTCCAATGTTATCTCCTCTAAGACCTCACCAGCTAACACCTTGGAAGGCAGCATGGTTCTGAGACAATCAGATATAAAAGAGGTTTACAACAAATTTTTACATTCATTAACTCATTTGATTAAGTCTTCTATCCGAAATACTCCCTCAGGCACACAGACAGCCCCAGGAGCTCTGGCCAGCACTGGGTTCTCAGAGCCAGGACTGGCCATCAGAGTAGCAAAGGGATTATCTGGAGCTGAGATACTCACAGCATCACCTTCTAACCTATTACATAATTTACTTAGTTATTATGTTTGATTTTTGCCTGGTACTCTCACTAGATTATAAGCACCTCACGACCAGGGATCTTTGTCTTTCGTTCAGTGATATATCTAAGTCTCTAGAATAGCATCTGACACATGGCAAGTGCTCAACACATATTTGCTGAAAGACTGACAAAAGGGCATCGTAAGATTCAGCGGGCTCAGTAACAACCAGGAAAGTCTGTAGCATTAAGTCCAAATTTTATAGGGAAAACAAGGGTGGAGGCAGGAGAGGTTTTGTGAAATCTTGGCACTGAGAGGCAGGGGAAAGTGTATGGGCCCCACTGGCCTTAGGTGGGAAAGTTTAGGGGCATTGAGCTAATTGGGTTAACAGCAACTGTATGGCATACATAGTGAAGACATTATTTTCCCATCTAGATGAAAAAATAGAATTGGAGGCGTCAAACTCCTCAGATTACGTAGCAAGCAAATTCTAGTGTTAAAAAGAGAATTCAGAACTTAGGTAAAATTTAGTTTAGTTTAACAGAGCACTTGAGAGCCAAGCAGATTTGAGTTGTAACCATGGCTGCACCACACACTCTCTGACTAAAGCAAGTTATATACTCACTCTAAGCCTCCGTTTCTCATGTGTTAAATGAGGTAGTACATATCTCCTAGATTTTCTTTAGAAGAATTAAGTAAGAAAATTCATGTAAACCACTTAGTAATATATATGTTAAAAAAAAAAAAACCAATATAGTAAGGACCAAAATATATTACTATTATAATAATCATAATTATTATTTTTATTATATAGACGACTTGCTGTAAAGGACGTTGAGTATGCAAATATGAATAAGATATGATTTTCAGCTTTCAAGTATCTCACAATCCAGACCCCAAATGGATAAAGATGAGATATGTATGCTAGAAGGAAGCCCCAATATCTCATTGGAGCACAGGGGAAATACCACTAATATGCCTTTTGGGGTCCAGGTGGGCTTTCTGGCAGAGATAACTCTGGAGAGAAGCCTCATAGTATTATTTAGGAGCTTTTCAGGCAAAGAAATATGAACAGGACATTGTCATCAAAAAGGACAATATAAACAAAGGCAAATGTGTAGGGTAATCATAAACAGTTCAGAGAAAAAAAATCCAAAGTAGGGAAAGTGAGAGAGAAGATTGAAGAGGTAGACACTGGTTGATGCAGGGCCTCATGCATCATGTTAGGAAGTTTGAACTTTATTCTTTTGGCAATGTAGAAAAATAGGATGTGTTTTAGAAATGAAAAGCATGATCAGCTGCACGTTGATTGAATCATTGACACCTGAGTGCAGGATGAATTTGAAGGGGACAAGAATCACAACAGGGATTTCAATTAGGAGGTTACTGCAACAGTCCAGGTGGGAAAGAACTAGGGATAAAAATAAGGCAGTAAAGAGGGAAGAAGAGGTTAGAGAAAAAATTTAACTTTCTGGAACTAGTTAACTGGATGAGGTTCAGGTTGAGGTTAGAAGGGAAAGAAGTTATGGGGAGTCTAAAAATTGAACCCCAAAAAAGGAAGCTTCTATTGGGCAAATTGTTTTCTAGAGAAATTTGCAAATAAGTCACTCCAGGATACATGGTGAGGTAGAGTTCATTTTCAGCAGCGATTACATTATCATATGTCTGTCTTTTTCTGGATGGTGGTATAGATTTTTCTTCAAGAACTGGAATGGTTAATTTTATGTGTTAACTTGGCTAAGCTATGATTCTTAGTGGTTTGGCCAGATACTGGACTGGTTGTTGTTCCATAATGTAATGTAACGTGATGTGATGTAACGTGATGTGATGTGACGTGACGTGACGTGACGTGACGTGCTGTGCTGTAATTACCTTCCATGATGTGGTCTGATGTGACCAACCAATCAGTTGAAAGGGGCATTTCCTTGTACGTACCGTCTGCCTCCAGAAAATGAATGGATATTCCGGCAGAGACCATGCTCTCTCTTTTGACTGTGCACTGTTCTCATTGCCTGAACTACCGATCTTGTCACATAAGCCTGCAGAAGTCTCTGACTTGCCACTTGACCTATGGATTTTGAACCTGCCAGTCTCATAATTGTGCGACTGTCTATCTCTATGTTGTTTTTGTTAGTTGCCATTGAGTTGACTCGATTCCAACTCATGGCAATGCCATGTGTGCAGAGTAGAACTGCTCCACAGGCTTATAAAGTGGCAACCTTTTGGAAGACCACCAGGCCTGTCTTCCAAAGTACCTCTGGGTGGGCTTGAACTGCCAACTTTTCAGCTAATAGTCAAGTGCTTAATTTCCACTATGTCATGGATTGAATTATGTCCCCCCCAAAAAATGTATATCAACTTGGTTAGGCCATGTGTGGTTGTCCTCCATTTTGTGGTTGTAATTTTATGTTAAAAGGATTAAAGCAAGCAGAGAGTGGGGGACCTCACACCACCAAGAAAGCAGTACCAGGAGCAGAGCGCATCCTTTGAACACAGGATCCCTGTGCCTGAGAAGCTCCTCAACCAGGGGAAGATTAAGGACAAGGACCTGCCTCCACAGCTGACAGAGAGAGAAAGCCTTCCCCTGGAGCCACCGTCCTGAATTTGGACTTGTAACGTAATAGACTGAGAGAAAATAAATTTTGCTTTGTTAAAGCCATCCACTTGCAGTATTTCTGTTATGGCAGCACTAGATGACTAAGACACACCACGTAGAGACTTACATAGAGATCTGTCTATCTGTCTATCTATCCATCTATCTATCTATCATCTATCTACCGATGTATTGGTCTATGTGTCACTGGTTTTACTCCTCTAGAAAACCCTAAGACAAGGACTTACCAGTATCTATTGACTTTTACCCTGTTTTCTTACCAACCTTTGCATTTTAAATGTTCTCTTTGCAGACAAGAAAAGTATGTGTGATTAAAAGAACATGATTTCCCAGGAGGAGCCAGAAGCTTTGAAAGTCATTCTTATTTTTAGTAATTACTATAAAATAGATCAGATGCTCAAAGTCTCAATTTCTTTAGCTGATAAATGGAAATAGTATTTCTGCTTTCCTTCATGCGAGAAATTGAGCAAAACAACAGGAAAAAACAGCATTAAAATAATCTGGTTTTTAAAAAATATTTCCTTCATTGTATTTTCAGGGTGATTAAGAAGTATTTTGATTAAGGTCTTCTCATTCTAGACTGTAAGGTTCTTAAATGTAGGTAAATTAACAAGCATTTTTTGATATCCAACAGAAGGCCAGACCTGCTGTAAATTTAAGATGCTGCTTACAGTATATCCTTTTAAATTCTATCCCACCTAGCTCTGAGAATCTTCTCATTTTTAACTGAAACCTTTTCATTTTTCCTTTCCATTAGTTGTCCCATCTCCTTTTCATAATGCTTGTCCCTAAAAAATTATAACCCCACCCTGTTTTCATAACTCTAGATTATGAATACACATTTGGATTTCAGGGTAATCCACTAGCTTCACACAAACTTTAAATTCCAAATCAATAGAATGTGCATAAAATCAATGTAATTTTGCAGGTCTATATCCTCTGCATATTCTTTGAGCAGGAACTCAATGAATATTTGTTAAATAAACAAGTGAAAACATTATTTTACCCTAAGACAAAGTCTCTCTGTCTGGTAGACTGTCATTCCTAAAATGATACTCAACTGATAGAAAAAAAAATTGTCTCATTTTTCCCGTTTCTTATGATAGAATTCATCCAAGTCCTTCATCGCCTCTCACTATGACAAACATTTGTCTTCCTCTGAAACCTCCATCATGAAACTATATAGTGTGACAACTGGGACAGACTTGGTCTCTATTATTTCCAAATAATGAGGCATATAGATACTAGTGTATTTCAGCTTGGTGATGTGTGTGTACCGTGTAACTTTATGAGAATAAAAAAGAAGAAATCCACAGTAAGCCCTACCAGGAGAAATAAGTATTACATTATAATTAGCAAATCTAGCAGCAAAATGCTTCTGTCAGGTAGCTATTTACCGATCCATATTTTTTTCAAGCCATCAACAAACAGGTCTTATAGGAGATCTAGGATCCATCATAGGTCGTAGTTTTCAGTCTTTGGAAAATTAGCACATAGACCTATTCCTGGAAACCAGGAGAAAAGGGAATTAAACTATGTTAAGTTTCTACTCTGTACTTGGTTGGAGATTAAATACTTCTATGAATATTCTGCTAAAATGGGAGCTCCATTAAACCAGCCGCCTTGAATATGCTTCTGCAGGCTGTATTCAGAGCCCAATAGGGCCAAGCACATAGTAGGTGTTCAAAAACAACAACGATAGCTAAAATTAGTTGGGTGCTTATTAATATGTCATGCACTGTTCCAAGCCCATTTCACATACTAACTCATTTGAATCTCATAGCAATGCTTTACATAAGGTATTATATCCACTTCATAGATGAGGAAACTGAGGCTAAAAGAGGTTAAGCAACTTGGCCAAGGTCACACAGGTGGCAGGACACAAGCCTGGGCAGTCCAGCTTTATAGCCCATATTTAATCACAATGTTAGACTTGTTGAATGAGTAAATGAACATCATTTCTTATAGGAACTGGTAACTTTTTATATTGGGTTGGCTCTGGATCTGATGTACAATTACCTTTTCCAAAGCCATAGTGCCTGCCTTCTGTTGCACAGATAAAGCAGTATGTTTCCCCTCTTGCTTTGTAAACTTCAGGTAAAGCCTCTTTCTCTCGCACTTCACCTCTTGTTCTTCACAGCTCAGTACCAATCATCAGCCCATAATGCAGTGTAGAATTGCCAACCCCATCCCAATGATGTAGTTATTTCCAATTGGCACTTGGGAGCAGTGAGGATAGGAGGCATTACTCATAGCCAAGAGTACAGATGTTTCTAATTGCTTTCCATTACCAAGAATAACAGCTGTTTACATCTATCAGCAAATAATTCACAAGAGCTCCAGACTATTAAGATAACACACCCCACCTGGTCACCATCACAAGTTGTCAAGGCCAAGATAGAGGCTGCCAGATTCCCCTTCTGCATCTCTGTTCATCAACTGACAGCATGTGTCACCTTCAGATATCCTTATGCTACCCCACAAGCTCTGGCTTCTTGGTGGCCTGACACATCAAATGGACATATGGATTCTTCATGGCTTTGCAGTAAATGTTTTATGGTTATCTTACAGCCAAGGACAGCTGACATGGAGGAGCAAGGGACTTGCAAATAGCCTGATGAAAGAATTTCTGCACTTTTTTTCACAGGAGAGGAAGAAGCATTCTGCTTAGAGCAGTTTCACAGCTGCTATGTGTTTTACTTCCTTTAATGCACCAACAAATTGCATTGGGTGATAGATTAAGCAGTTCAGTAGCATCCCCAGGACCTGGTCACATGCTTGAACACAGTCCCCAAAATGGACAGACAATGTTAACGGTTCAGAACTTTATCACATAGTTTTACTGGCCACAAAAGAATACAAATATTACAACACATCATAGATATTGGAGTTTAAAAGACCAATAGCACCTTCTTGCCAATACAACATGGATCCCCACTGCATATTTTTTTTTCTAGTCTAGTTTAAAGTGACTCAGGCAATTGATCTCTACTCTTTTTTTACAGAGACCTTTCCAGAGTCTAGTACGGCTTTATGTGTTCTAGCTCCCCCAGAATTTATGTCTGAAATTGTCTTTCCACACATTCGGAAAGATAATTTTTTTAAGCCATGGATTTTTTTGACTTATAAAAATAATGTGGTATCATCTATTTAAAACTACATGAGTATCTGCAATGCTATATAAGCAGAAAAGTTTTCTTTCTGCTTGTGGTAACGAGTCTCCAGAGTGCCCACCATCAATTCTTCCCTTTCCTGTACTTGTATGAGATCCTGTCATCAAATGGTAAAGTCCTTTGAATCTGGGTTGGCCTGTGATTACTTTGACCAATAGAATATGCTAGTGTGATGCTTTTGCCAGTGCTGGGCCTAATTCTTAAGAACACTGGCAGTCTTTGTTTCCCTTCTTTTGGAACTCTTGCTCTGAGGGAAGTCAGGTGCTATGTAAGAATGCTTGCCACTCTGATACCTCCATACTGTGAGGGAACCCAAGGTAGTCATGAGGAAAGGCTGTGTGGAGAAAAAGTGATAACACTCTGCCCTCAGGTGTACCATCTCTGGCCAGGTGCCAGACATGTAAGAGAAGGCTGTCTTGGACATTCCAAGATCTCAGTCATCTCTAACGTTCAAGCCATCCTAGCTGAAGCTCCAGATATCATGGAGCAAAGACGGGCTGTCCTTGAGTTACTGACTCACAGAATCTTGAGCATAGTAAAATGTTGTGGTATTTTTTTAACGTTATGTAGCAATTGATAACTGGAACATGGCCCCCACCCCACTTTTCATGAATCTCTGTCACTTCCTTAGCATCACTCCACAATGCTGATGACACTACCTCCAAGAGAAAAATCTTCCACTTAGATTATAATTTGTACAATAAATATCATTCTAGTTTCTAATCAACAGAAACAAAAAGAAGAAAGGAAAAGACCCATAATTCATCTTACTCCTTCCCTTTTCCTCTAATCCATGCCTCACTCTACCGTCAAATAAGTGGTTTATTACATAGCTTTGCCATAAGATAAGCTAGTATACATTTGAGATCTCTGCTACTGCACAAGATACTAATTCAGACAGTTGCACTTAGTTCTTCTGGTCTAAATATATACCCAACAGTCTGGTTTGAACTAGAATAAAATCATCACTTCCTTCCAGGAAATTTGGTTCTTTTAATAGAACTCCAACAAGTTTGGAAACTGTACAAATTCTCTTTTCAAAACACCAGATATAACTCTGTAGATGATGTTGGGAAAAGTACTGGTTTTGAAAACCTTAAAAAGTGCTTGTATTACTTACATAGGTGTGGTTTTACAATAAAGCATTATTTGTGCATGTAGCATATACAGTGTGTATATATATGCTTATGTGTATGTATGTATATGTGTGTTTATATATGTATATGTGTATATATATGTAAATATACTTGTGTAAGTATACATATGTATATATTTAAGTGAATAGCTATAATGTACATTTCCAAACATACATTTTGGAGATCTTTGAACCACTTTACATCTGTTTAATAGTCATGAAACAAGCACTGCATTAGAACATCGCAACTCTGGATTCGCTCACCATTACCCTAACCACATCCCCACCTGATTTTCAGAAGACAGGCATGGCATCATAAGTTCCCTTTCACTTCTAAAACTTACTATTCTAATGTAGGCTTCCTGCATTTTCTTACCTCACTTATTGCTTACATGTTATCCAAATGAATTTTTACAGGCTAATAGCCACTTTACAACATTTATTAGTAAGAAACCTAAGGTTTCAACATTACCTGAATAAAATTTGTTTTCTTATTTTAGCTTAATTTTGTAGCAATATTAGGGAGCACTCCCTCTTCACATAACTTTAAGGATGCTAAAGTACCAATGTTAGCTCGTCACTTAGCAAAGGCACAACTTTTCTTAACCTATGAAGAAATCACACCATTTAGTGTGTAGAAGGAAACAAATGTTTTATATTCTTTTTTACAAAAAGAAAAATATATAGTTTCACAAAAGAAAAGATGCATGGTAATTAGTGGTTAGTTCAAGTTAGAGGAATAAAAGATTCCTGATGCAACTATCAGACTCTGTATTGAGAGATGTTCAAAGTAAAGATATACAAGTTGTATGGAGCCATGGTGGCACAGTGGTTAAGAACTTTGCTGTTAACCAAAAGGTCAGCAGTATGATTCTCCCAGCTACTCCTTAGAAACTCTATGGAGCAATTCTAAACTGTACTGTAAGCTTGCTATGAGTTGGAATCAACTCTATGGCAACAGACTTTTTTGGTTTGGTATAATCACTTTAGTTTTTCTTTTTAATGATCCCAAATAATTCTACTCCAGTAAAATCACAGCCATCACTCACCAGCAGCCCAATCTTAAGAGTACTATAAAGAGCGGTCCTCAGGGATAATCTTGGGTAGGCTTATAAAGCAGGGAGAAGTCTGGCCATGAGCCTCCTTGTTCTTTCTCATTCATCTTCTCATAATTTTCTCCTAGTCTTTCAGTCACACTAAAGTGATTTTTAAAAGATCTAATGGAATCAGGGTTTTAATTTCTGTTATGAACTTTGAAATGTGGAATTTTCCAGTGCCTGAAAGGATACTATATAATTTATTGCTTATTCTATTGATCTATGAGGCCAGTCCTGACTTTGTGTCAGAGATTTTATTATTATTTTTTATTGTGAAATTATTTTAGACTCATAGGAATTTTCAAAAATAATACAAAGAGTTCCTTGAATCTTTCACCCAGATTCCCCAATGTTCCACAGATTTTGAAAGTTTTCTTTTCCATTGTCCATGTTAAAATACCAGAAGATAAGTACATTCTTAATAACCATGACAAAGTTGCTCTCACATTTGTCTTCAAGGGCTGCAGGAAGACAGCTAATTATTAATTAGATTGCAAGTAGAATGATGCTAATATAGTACTGGTGAACATACTTGTTTCCAGGCTGGCATGATATGGCATGCAAGTTGGCATGCAGTGCTATATGAACATATGGCAGGCAGAAGCTGCTGTTTCCTCCTAGGAAACAACAACGGAAACGTCAGCTCCCACAGTATTGAAGACACACACCCCAAAACTCTTCAGTGCTGTCGAGGGCTTTGTGCACATGCCATTTCCCAGTCGTTGGGATGGGGAGAAAAACTCTGCACATGGTGTCATGCCAGCAGCCATGAAAACTGAAAGTCTGTTCCCCATGAAGAGGAAGACACACAACCAGAAGTTCTCACTGAAGCTGCTGTGTCAGAACATAGACTCACTGATTTATGTTTGCAGTTATGAGATTTCATCATAAAGAAACATCTCCCTGGAAATAACTACCGTTCAGATAGTTTAGCTCCCTGCCTCCAAGCAAAAGCGTGCATAGAGCTAGAAGGAGCTATAGCGGTCTACCTCCCTTATTTTTACAGTTGAGAAAACAGAAACATTCTCTATGACTTCTCCAGATATTAAAATTTGGAGTCTGAATGAATATTCAGGGCTTTCAGATTTTCTAGAACTACATTATTAAAGCAGTTCATCCTTCATGGCTAGTATCTCCCTAAGTATAATAATCCACACTCTTTGGAAAGTCATCCAATTTTTACCTGAATCTCTACCATGGAAATTCATTTTCTTCATTCTGTTCTCCATGGCAGTAAAGTACATTTAGTATGTAATAAACCTGCACTTTTTGAAGGCTATTATTAAGTGTCTCTCAGCCTTCCCTTAGTCAGACTATATAAATGAAGTTGCCTCAGGAAGAAGGTGGTGATACTGGTCTATATTCTTGATTATTTATATTTTTATCTGCTCAAACATTCCTATTTGCTTGAAAATATAAGCTTGTAATATTTACTGGATTTTTCACATTCTAAAACTTGTATCACATAAAGGTAATTAGTAAATCATACTTTTTGTTTTTCAATGTGCTTTCTATTTAATTTCAAATCAAAATTTGGAATTCATCATTGGTGGAATATATTATTCCAAAAGACTTTACTGGTTTAACAGAATAATTCTTAATTAAGAATGAAGTTCCAGTTAGATACTTTATAAATGTACCTTTTCCTTTTTCTTGCTTCCTGCTTTCTACTCTTAATGAATTGGTGACTCAATAAAGCTAATAGAGAGTGAGAAGGGAGGAATCCCCCGAGGTTTGATAGCATCCCAAAGATGAAAACTCCTAGCACTAGTTAGGAGCCTTCACGTGAAAGATTTTGTTTAAAACGTTCCCTTCCTTGGACGAAGATTCTTAAGTGTTTCAGCTACAAAACTGTCAGCAAAACTGTCTATAGGACCTTTGCTTCTGGCCACCTAAGTTAGCCAGTTGCAGAGACCAGCGCACCAAACCACAAGAGGGCATGGTACCTCTGGTGCTTGATCTAGCAACGCCATCAGCTGAGGGGTAAAAATCTGAACAATCACTGGAAATGAAAAGCCAGGTTTCTTTTGTCTCTCTTCAGCCAATCCTGTATTTGTTTTTTATTGTTGTGGTTGTTGTCATTACTGGATGTTTCTATCTGATCTGGGTGTTTTTCTAGCACGGAAGAGAGTCTTCATCAGGATGCCTGCCAGGCAGAGCAGAATGCCATAATGAGGAGCGCTGCGGCTGCTGCGAGTGAGCTGCCACCATCGTGGGGAATTTATCTCTGCAAGGGCAGATCATAATGTACTCCTTCACTAAATGACTTTGGATGAGTGGGACTTTGGCAAAGGCATTGGAAGTCCCACACTCTGTTATAAAACTGAATGCCCATGTAATGGATGCTAAGAAGAAGTGGGGATGTGACGGCAGGTGGGGGATAAAGTCCTGGCTAAATGGCATAGATGGCAACACTGGAGAGGGCCAGTAGAGGAATCTGAGCTTGTGCCTGAGTTTGACCAATAGGCAAAAGGACCAAGTATGGACCGAACGAATGCAAAGGAAGAAAAATCTTGTTACAAGGATTTTAGTCACAACAATTCTAGAGGGGAGAAGCAAATAAATAAGCAGACATGTATGATATTTTACTACATGGATGAAAAGAATGAAGAAAAATAAAGCAGGGTCAGGGGATAGAGAGTGATGCGGGGGTATGGGTGCTATTTTGGAAAGCTTGGTCTAGAAATGCCTCTCTGATGAGTTGAAATGAGCTGATTCCTGATGAAGCGAGAGTAAGCCCTGCAAATATCTGAAGGAAGAAGCATTTCAGGCAGAGGAAATAATAACTGCAAGGCCCTGAGGCAGGAGTGCAGTGGCTGGCAAGGAGAACAACAAAATGCCCCTGTGGGTGAAAAGGAGTAGGCTAGAGGGAGAAGGATAGCGGAGAGTCTGATAGGTCGAGCCAGTGAGCCAGCATAATAATTTGAATTTTTTTTCTAAGAAGGGTAGTCAGTACAGGTTTTGAGCAGAGGACTGACTGGGCCTGACTTAGGTTTTATAAGAAATCACCCTGTGATTATGTAGTGAATGGGCTGTAGGGGAACAAAACTTGAAGCAGGAATACCAGTTTAGTTTGATGGTTAATGGAGAAGTCTAGAAGAAAGATGATGATGGATTAGACTAGGGTCACGTTAGCATAAATGGAGGAAAATTGTCAAACTTGAAATGCAACTTGAAGGTGGAGCCAACAGGATTTGCTGATGAATTAGATATGGGGTTTAAGAAAAGGTAGCGAGTAAAGATGACTCTAGATTTTTATTCAAGAAATGGGAAGAACGGGGTTACCATTTACTAAGTTGTAGAAGACCAGCGGAGGAAATGGTTTGGAGGAGAAAATTAACAATTCTGTTTTAGATATTTTAAGTTTGAAATGCTAAATAAAGAAGTTGAGTAGGCAACTGGATATATGAATATGGAATTCAGAGGGGAAAGAAGTTAGGGCTGGAGTATCATCCATAAAGCTGGATGAAATCACCTAGAAACCGAGTATAGATTAGAAAAAGTCCGAAGAACTGAGCACTGAAGCAACCTTGCATTTTGAGAAAAGTGAGGATGATCCATTAAAGAAGACTGAGAAATGGCCAGTGAAGCAAGAAAAAACAGAAAGAATGCTGCCCCAGCTAAATATAGAAAATGTTTCAAGGAGGAATGATGAGCTATGCCAAAAGTTGATGGTAGATCAAGAAATACAAGGGTTACAATTAGAGATTAGATTTGGCAAGGTGGAGATCACTGGTGACCTTGACAAAGTCAGGTTTTTGGAGTGGTATGAATGATACTCTTATTGGAATAGTTGAAAGAGAACAGAAGGAACCTATATGAGAGACAGTGAGAATAGACACTTTTTTCAATCAGTTTTGCTGTAAAAGAGCAGAGAAATAGAACAGGAACAGAGGAAAAATGATAGGTCGAAGGAAATTTATTTTAAGATGGGAGACATTACAGCTTTTTTGTGTAATGATGGTAATGATACAGTTTTACAAGAAACTTTTATGTTACTGGAAAGGGAACACTGTAGAAGAGGAGCCCTCAAAGGGCATAGGATCTAATGCAGTGTTTCTAAAATTATCTGGTGATGAAAATCCAGTTTTTTCTCCAGTCTGTCACAGACCGATGCTTTTGTAAAATGCAATAAAAAGGAATTATTGAAATAATGGAATAATAAAATGAAGACATATAATATATAAGCCCAGTGTTATTTTATTACCAGATTCAACAGACATAAAATTACTCTGTCAAATTATTATAAAACTTTCTATACATTTAAATGCAATTTCTGTACTTATCATGGCCTGGCCCATGTACGTTAAGTAGTACTAAACTAATGCACAAAAGGAGATGCTGGCTTGATAAGGGAGAGTGCATTCAAAGTTAAATGTTGGGAAGGCAGAGTATATGGGCTCAGATGATGACAGAACATAGACTTCTTGGAGCATGTCAAGTCCCTTGTGATCGCTTCTATTCCTTCAAAAAAGGTAGAGTGAGAGTGAAAATGGGGGATGGGGTGTTGGAGGATTGAGAAGAAGTGAAGTAGTGTATAAGAGTATAAATTTACTAAGGAAATACATAGAATTGCAAAGTAGTACTAAAGGCTCACTTGAGATTTGGGGTAATGAATTTAAAGTTAGGCTAGCTGGTATTGCTGTATTTTTTTCTACAACAACGTACAACTTCCAAGGTGAGGTATGAAATAGGAAAACAGTTGCATTTAACCAGAGTCAGAGAGGGTATGACAAAGGAAGAGAAGGCAAGAAAAATGTTTTTGGTAACATTTCTCAAATAAATTCATTATCCTACAATCTTACTGTCACCACTCTTATAAAAGGTCCCATTTGCTGTAATTATTATCTAAATGATTTTCTTCCATCAGTGTAACCTAAATATTATAACCACATTAATCTTGCTAAAATTCTAAACACATGATTTCATTCAGATAGCCCAAGAACTCATGGCGTTTCCTTTTTGCTCTAGATGCAAATGTTCCTGCCATTCAAGACCTCCTAGGACTCACACCTTCATCTTCCCTAGCACACACTGGGTCAGTTCTCCCATTGCTCATTGCTAATTTTCCTATCTCACACACACACACCCCAATGTATGTATAGACTTCAGAGCAAATGTTTACCTGCTTCTGCATGTCATCTAGATCCTACGCTTCATTCAAAACTGTTGAAATAATTTTCAATTTAATAAACCTTTATTGAATAATTACTCTGCACCACTCACTGTTCTAAATAATGGGGATAAAAAGATCATGATTTTTTTTTTTTTGATCCAGAAAACATTATTCCCTCTCTTGTCTGAATTTTTATAGTATTTGTATTTCATAGCATGGATCTATGTATTTTAACTGTGTATCTCTTAGGTGTTCTCTGCCTATTTGAGTTAAATGTTGTGTTCTTTGTTGGCTTATAAATTTCTCAAAAGCAGGGACAGTTTTCTATATCTTTTCTATCCCTAGCAGAGTGCTAGATATACTCATTTAATAAATGCTTGGTGACTCTACATAGCCTTGGGAACTGACATGTTTTTGAATTTGTAGAGTTTAGAACACATTCACTATATCAGTTTGGTTATATTCAGCTTCAGTTAACAAAAACGCAACTAACAATGGCTCTAACAAATAGGGTTTGTCCATAGTTAGGTAGTGCCTTTAATTGGCTGAGCTACTCAAGGAGACAAGTTCCATGATTGTTTTTTCTTGGGCTTCAAACTTCATGGTAGCAAGCCTCATTCAAAAAAAAAGGGTGCAAGATTGGAGAATACTTGTAAGAAACAGAAATTTCTCCTTTTTACTGAGCAGCAAGATGTTTCTCACAATTTTCCCAAATTCCTTCTACATTTGCCAGCCATTGACTCAGTCATATGGCCACCCATAGCTACAAGTGAGACTAGAAAAGTGAATATTTAGGTTTTCTCAACCTTCATAGTAAGAGATGGCAAAGGCAGAAAAGATTAAGGAAAAAAAAAAAAGTTTACACCATTTGTTAAGTCATTTTATTCCAAGAAAACTCATCTCTTTGCAAAGATCTCCAACTCTAAAACATCACACTATACTATTTCTCATACTGGAACTCCTTTTCTTCTTATGTTTAACATGTTTAGCCTTCCATGTTTTTCAGTAGGGATTCCAGTTCTTTCTCGTACCACTAAGATATTTGGAAATTATACTTCTGATCACTTGCCTGACCAGTTCAGGCACTCAGATACCATTGGGATTGCTTGAAGCATGGAAATGAATTCATGATGCTTCTATCCCCACCAACTTTCAGTCCACACCATTAGTTCCAAAGATTTTTGATTCAGCTCATATATACATATGACTTACAATGGACCAGAATGCAATTATACAACATAGGTTCAATCCCATGGCTTAAGTGGTCATTTGTTGATGACACTGGAAAATTCTGACTTCTACCTTTAGTCTGGCTGGATACTCTTGGGCCATGCAATGAACTGCCTTTGATACTTCCGGTGTTGTTTTGGCTGATTGGGAAACCAAATGACCCCTGAAACACCTTCTCTGCTTCTACTGTTTCATTAGGGAGCAGCACGTATGTTCAAAAAGTTGTGTTATACACAGAAAACCATAAGGAATCCTCAAGAAAACTACTGAAACTAATAGAAGAGGTCAGCAGGGATGCAAGATAAACATACAAAAATCAGCTGGATTCCTCTACACCAGCAAAAAGAACGTCGAAGAGGAAATCACCAAATCAATGCCATTTACAGTAGCCCCCAAGAAGATAAGATACTTAGGAATAAATCTTACCAGAGATGTAAAAGACGTATATAAAGAAAACTACAAGTACACTTATGCAAGAAACCAAAGGAGACTTACATAAGTGGAAGAACATACCTTGCTTGTGGATAGGAAGACTTAACATTATAAAAATGTCTATTCTACTAAAAGCAATCTATACATTTAATGCAATTCCGATCCAAATCCCAATGACATTCTTTAATGAGATGGAGAAAAAAATCACCGACTTCATATGGAAGGGAAAGAGGCCCCGGATAAATAAGGCTGTACTGAAAAAGAAGAACAAAGTGAGAGGCCTTACTTTACCTGATTTTAGAACCTATTATACCACCACAGTAGTTAAAACAGTCTGGTACTGGTACAACAACAGATACATGGACCAATGGAACAGAATTGAGAATCCAGATATAAATCCATCCACATATGAGCAGTTGATATTTGACAAAGGCCCCAAAACAGTTAAATGGGGAAAAGACAGTCTTTTTAACAAATGGTGCTGGCATAACTGGATATCCATCTGCAGAAAATGAAACAAGACCCATACCTCACGCCATGCACAAAAATGAACTCAAAATGGATCAAAGACCTAAATATAAAATCTAAAATGATAAAGATCATGGAAGAAAAAATAGGGACAATGTTAGGAGCCCTAATACATGGCATAAACAGTATACAAAACATTATAAAAAATGTAGAACAAAAACTAGATAACTGGGAGCTCCTAAAAATCAAACACCTATGCTCATCCAAAGACTTCACCAAAAGAGTAAAAAGACTACCTACAGACTGGGAAAAAGTTTTTAGCTATGACGTTTTTGATCAGTGCCTCATCTCTAAAATCTACATGATACTGCAAAAACTCAACTACAAAAAGACAAATAACCCAATTAAAAAATGGGCAAAAGACATAAATAGACACTTCACTAAAGACGACAGTCAGATAGCTAACAGATACATGAGGAAATGTTCTTGATCATTAGCCATTAGAGAAATGCATATTAAAACTACAATGAGATTTCATCTCACTCCAACAAGGCTGGCATTAATCCAAAAAACACAAAAGAATAAATGTTGGAGAGGTTGTGGGGAGATTGGAACACTTATACACTGCTGGTGGGAATGTCAAATGGTACAACCACTTTGGAAATCGATTTGGCACTTCCTTAAAAAGCTAGAAATAGAACTACCATACGATCCAGCAATCCCACTCCTTGGAATATATCCTAGAGAAATAAGAGACTTTACATGAACAGATATATGCACAGCCATGTTTATTGCAGCACTGTTCACAATAGCAAAAAGATAGAAGTAACCAAGGTGCCCATCAATGGATGAATGGATAAATAAATTATGGTATATTCACACAATGGAATACTACGCATCGATAAAGAACAGTGAGGAATCTGTGAAACATTTCGTAACATGGAGGAAACTGGAGGGCATTTTGCTGAGTGAAATTAGTTGCAAAAGGACAAATATTGTATAAGACCACTATTATAAGAAATTGAGAAATAGTTTAAACTGAGAAGAAAACATTCTTTTGTGGTTATGAGGTGGGGAGGGAGGGAAGGTGGGAGAGGGGTATTCACTACTTAGTAGATAAGAACTGCTTTAGGCGAAGGGAAAGACAGCACACAATACAGGGGAGGTCAGCACAATTGGACTAAGCCAAAAGCAAAGAAGTTTCCTGAATAAAACAAATGCCTCGAAGGCCAGCGTAGCAGGGGTAGGGGTCTGGGGACCGTGGTTTCAGGGGACATCTAAATCAATTGGCAAAATAAAATCTATTAAGAAAACATTCTGCATCCCACTTTGAAGAGTGGCATCTGGGGTCTTAAGCGCTAGCAAGCAGCCATCTAAGATGCATCAATTGGTGTCAACCCACCTGGATCAAAGGAGAATGAAGAACACCAAGGACACAAGGCGATTACGAGCCCAAGAGACAGAAAGGGCCCCATGAACCAGAGACTACATCATCCTGAGACCAGAAGAACTAGATGATGCCCAGCTACAACCGATGACTGCCCTGACAGGGAACACAACAGAGAACCCCTGAGGGAGCAGGAGAGCAGTGGGACGCAGTCCCCGAATCCTCATAAGACCAGACTTAGTGGTTTGACTGAGACTAGAAGGGTCCTGGTGGTCATTGCCCCCAGACCTTCTGTGGAGCCAGGACAGGAACCATTCCCGAAGCCAACTCTTCAGACATGGATTGGACTGGACAATGGGTTGGAGAGGGATGCTGGTGAGGAGTGAGCTTCTTGGATAGGGTGGACACTTGAGGCTATGTTGGCATCTTCTGCCTGAAGGGGAGATGAGAGGGTGGAAGGGGTTAGAAGCTGGCTAAATGGACACAAAAAGAGAGAGTGGCGGGAGAGAGCGGGCTGTCCTATTAGGGGGAGAGTAATTGGGAGTGTGTAGCAAGGTGTATATGAGTTTTTTTTTGTGAGAGACTGACTTGATTTGTAAACTTTCACTTAAAGCACAATAAAAATTATAAAAAAAAAGTTGTGTTATACACTAGTCACTAGACTCTTCGAGTAAACTGGGTATAAAAACAGATGCTAAGAATCAGTGGAATGGAAATCTTAGCTGGCCATAATTTCCTGATAATAACTTAATTTGTATGACTGATGTGGGAGAAGAGGTGAGTCTGGAATAGGGATACCAAACCAAACCAAACCTGTTGCCATTGTCAGTTCCAAATCATAGTGATCCTACAGGACAGAGTAGAACTGCCTCGTAGGTTTTCAAGGGGTGGCTGAATTCAAACTGCCATCCTTCTGATTAGCAGTCAAGCTCTTAACCACTTCACCACTAGGGCTCTGGGGTAGGGATAGTGGGCCTATATCCTTGACTAGAGTAAAAACCCATGTGTATGGATCAACTGGGAACAGATAATTATTCAGAAGTCAAAAAGAAATGAAGAAATAAAGTTGTTTTGAAATGACACACACTGGATACAGTCAAAGCGGATCCTATTACAGATAATAGGAGACCTAGAAAAGAAATCCAAAGCAAGGTAACTAAGTACCAAACTACTAAGTGAAAGCGGTAATTAAAAAAAAAAAAAACTTAAAAAAAATTACTTAAAAATATTTTAAGCTACACATTGAAACATCACACTGTATACCTCAGAAGATCAATACAGAATGACTTATACCAAGATATAATATAGTAAAATTACTGTAATGTAAAGAAAAAGAAAAACACCTTCTGGACATCCAGAAATAAAGAGCAAGTGATTTACAGTGGAAACAAAAATGAAATTATTATAATATTTTCTCACAGCAACTCTATATGCCAAAAATAAAAAAGAGGAACAACATATTTAAAAATCTTAAGAAAATGCAAATTGAGGATTTTATTTTCATAAAAACTTACTTTCAAGGACAAATGGCATAAAAAAAATATCAAAAACATGCAAGAACTCAAATAATATTCCGAGGAGAAATCCTTAAGGAATCTTTCAGAAAACAACTTCAGACAAACAACATCAGCATGAGGACTGGTGGTAAGCATTAAATATAGTTACCAGTGGAACTAAGATTAAATGATCATTAAAAGAGAGGGTGTATAATGTAATGGCTATGTTGTTGTTGTTAGGTGCTGTTGAGTCGGCTCCAACTCATAGCGACCCTATGCACTTCAGAACGAAAACACTGCCCTGTCCTGCGCCATCTTCACAATCCTTGTTATGCTTGAGCCCATTGTTGCAACCACTGTGTCAATCCACCTCATTGAGAGTCCTCCTCTTTTCCGCTGACCCTGCACTCTACCAAGCATAATGTCCTCCTCCAGAGACTGATCCCTCCTGACAACATTGCCATAGCATATGAGATGAAGTCTCACCATTCTTACTTCCAAGAAACATTGTGACTGTACTTCTTCCAAGACAGATTTGTTTGTTCTTCTGGGAGTCCATGGTATATTCAATATTCTTTGCCAATACCATAATTCAAATGCATCAATAAAAAGGTAGGTTAAAAGTTAGTTATTGTTTTCTTATAACAGTTTTTTTCTCATACATTTTTAGAACTGTAGGCAAATAAGAGAATATGGAGCCCAAAACTCTTGGTTCCCATTTATAGTAAATTTAAGAAGAGAAAAACAATGAATTATCCTTGGGCTCAGAATGAATATTTTAATTTTAATTGATACTGATCACTTCTTTTCTTTGTATTCTCCATGGTTTTCCACCTGAATTAAAACAAAATCATTAGCCAAAAATTGAAATTTCTGAAAATTTATGAAATGAATGGATTTTTCATACAAAACAGTATTACATTGAATTCCAACTTAGAAATACACTATAGTTCAACCTGATTAGCTCCATCTTCTCTATGATGTCTACTCATTCAAGTAGGTTCTTTTTTTTTCCTTGTTGAGTCATTAAAAAACCCAAACCCATTGCCATCAAGTCGATTCTAACTCATAGCGACACCACAGGACAGAGTAGAGCTGCCCATTAGGGTTTTCAAGGCTGTAATCCTTACAGAAGGAGACTGCCACATCTTTCTCCCACAGAGCCACTGGTGGGTTCAAACTACCAACATTTTGGTTACCAGCGGAGCTCTTAATCACTGCATCACCAGGGTTCCTGTTGAGTCATTAGAGCCCTGGTTTTCAAGTAAGACATACATGAATTTGAATTTCAGTTCCACCACTCACGCCAGAGGTTTCTTATTTGTTAAGTAATGATTCCTATTGTTCCGATTTGCAATTTAAGAATTTAAGATAATATGTAAGGAACCTAACATGATGTGTGGTACACAGTAAATGTACAATAAAAAATGACTATTAGTCTTGTTGTCCCCAAATTTGAATCTCTCAAACTTCAAAGCAGTTCCAAGTGCACCATTCACAATATAATTTGCTCCTGGTCAGCAGCAATAAGCAATTCTGAAACATATTTTACATTTATTCAATTGTCAAGCATTATGCAGTAATGATTAAAGCCAGAACTCTGGAGTCAGACAGCCTGGGTTTGAATCTCAGCTCTGCCTTTTGTTAGCTGTGTGACCTTCCTAAACTCTTCCATGCCTCTGTTCCCTCATGTGTAAAATGGCAATAATAATAATATCACCTTATAAAAATTAAACAAGCTAATATTTGTAAAGCAATTAGTACATTGTCTGTCACATAGTAAGTACTGTATCTATCAATTCATCAACAACAGATTTTGACTAAAAAATAAATAAATAGTATATGTGTAATTCCACCACTTTTCTGGTCTGTCAGTTTGTCATACTGTGGTGACTTGCATGTTGCTGTGAAGTTGGAAGCTATGCCACTGGTGTTTCAAATACCAGCAGGGTCACCTATGGTGGACAGGTTTCAGCAGAGCTCCCAGACTAGGAGGAAGGACAGGCAATCTACTTCTAAAAAACTGACCAGTGAAAATCTTATGAATAGCAGCAGAACATTGTCTGATACAGTGCTGGGAGATGAGCCCCTCAGGTTGGAAGGCACTCAAAGGCCACTAGGGAAGAGCTACCTCCTCAAAGTAGAGTTGATCTTAATGACAATGGATTAAAACTTTCGGGACGTTCATTTGCTGATGTGGCATGACTCAAAATGAGAAGAAATAGCTGCTAACATCCATTAATAATCAGAATGTGGAATGTATGAAATATGAATCTAGGAAAACTGGAAGTCATAAAAAATAAAATGGAATGTATTAAAATCAATAAATGGAGAAAATATTGAAGTTGCCCAGAATTTCATTTTACTTGGATCCACAATCAACACACCATGGAAACAGCAGTCGAGAAATCAAAGGAAAAATCGCACTGGGTAAGGCTGCCTTAAAAGATCTCTTTGAAGTGTTAAAAAGCAAAGAAGTCACTTTTAGGACTAAGGTACACTTGACCCAAGCCATGATATTTTCAATCACCTCATAAGCATGCAAAATCTGGACAATTAATAAAGAAGACCAAAGAAGAATTGATGCCTTTGAATTATGGTGTTGGCAAAGAATACTGAATATACCATAGACTGACAGAAAATGAACAAATCTGTCTTGGAAGAAGTACAGCCAGAATGTTCCTTAGAAGCGACGATGGCAAGACTTCATCTCATGTACTTTGGACATGTTATCAAGAGGGACCAGTTCCTGGAGAAGGACCTCATGCTTGGTGAAGTAGAGGGTCAGTGAAAAAGAGGAAGACTCTTCAGAAGATTGACACAGGAGCTGCAACAACGGGCTCAAGCACAACGATTGTGAGGATGGTGCAGGATGGGGCAGTGTTTCTTTCTATTGTACCTAGGGTCACTATGGGACAGTGTTTCATTCTGTTGTACTTAGGGTCACTATGAGGCAGAACCAACTCAACGGCACCTAACAACAACAACATATGTGTCCTTTGGGGCTACATTTTTTTTTTTTTTTATCCACTCTGTTTCTTCTAAGAAAGAAGTCAATGCGTTTTTTTATATTCCTTTAAATCCTCTTTAAGGTTCCTGGGTGGCACAAATGGTTTGTGTTCATCTACTAACCTAAATCTTGGAGATCTGAACTCACCTGGTGGCACCACAGAAGAAAGGCCTGGCAATCTGATTCTGTAAAGATGATCACCAAGAAAACTCAAAGGAACTCTTCTACCCTGTAACACATGGGGTCGCCATGAATAGGAATTGACTCAATGGAAAAGGGTTTGTTTTTTGTTTTCATTTTTTTTTTTTTTTGGTAAATCCTCATCAATCCTAATATAGTGCTATGTATCTCACTCATAAGTCAACTAATTTAACAAATATTTATTGAACAATTAATATGTTTCTGATCCTGTACTGCACACTGGAGATATAAAGATGAACACCACTTGATCTCTAACCTTGAGTATCTATCTCTCGAGAGCTGAGAGAAAAATGTAGACAAGTATTTACAATATTATGTTTTCTTCATGGTCCTCCTTGTCATTTAAACCTTTTATCTTAATTTCTACTGTTAGTGCTGAGGATAGCTTATAACGACAAAGTAACAACTACGAAAGAAAACCAATGTATCTTTATTGTCTGTGAGGATACAAAAGAAACTGAGGAAATTGCTGAAAGCATTCTTGATAGGTATGAAAATGTTTTGTTCTTCTTTATGGATTATGACAAGCTATAAGGGACTCCTTTTTGATGGACAGAAGATAGATAAACAGAAATGCTTCCCTCTTGAAAAATGTCTGTACTATCTAAAACAATTAATCTTAACTGGAGTGAGTCAGTTCTAATGGTGCTGTGTGGCATGGGCCATTCATCAAAACCCACCAATCCATCATACAGGGCCAGATACACTGTTTGGCAGTCCTGCTACTGCTGCCACATGCCTAGATGCCTGGGAATCTGTGTAAGGCGGAGCAAGCCCGGAAAATTATTTATGTTTGTCTTAAAAGATGGAATCTGAAGCTACTCATATTCAATGCTGTCGATTCTAGTGAAGGTGTCAAGAGAAAACTACCTCCTCTGCTGACAAAAAGCTCGTCTATTTTGACCAATAAACATCTGACGGTGTGGTCCTCCTCTCAAACTCAAAAGCCTAGGCGTGATGCATCATCCTCAACAGCATATGCAGTCTCTAATATCTTCCATTAAAAAATATCAAACCAGGAGGCGGAGCCAAGATGGCGGACTAGGCAGACGCTACCTCGGATCCCTCTTACAACAAAGACACGGAAAAACAAGTGAATCGATCACATACATAACAATCTACGAACCCTGAACAACAAACACAGATTTAGAGACGGAGAATGAACTAATACGGGGAAGCAGCGATTGTTTCAAGAGCCTGGAGCCAGCGTACCAGTCAGGTACGGCACAAGCACAGAGACCTGCTCCACCCCCCTGAACTAACCCCGGGAGGGGGACTAGCCGGTTCCACGGGCGGCGTGGGACGCAGCCGTTAGGAGAAGTCCCTGGGAGGCAGTGACTGATCTTGGAGCAGAAAGAGCACCATCCGAGCCAGGGAACCATCCCGCAGGGATTTGGACTGCACGCAGGTACGCCATAAACACGGAGAGTTGCTCCACCCCCTGAACTAACCCCGGGAAGGTGACCAGCCGGGTCGCGCGGGCGGCGTGGGACGCAGCCGGTAGGAGAAGTCCCCGGGAGGCAGCAACTGGTATTGGAGCGGGGAGAACAGCGTTCCAGCCGGGACACTCGGTCGCGGCACAAGCACGGGGAGCTACTCCACCCATCTGAACTAACCCCGGGAGGGGGCCCACCTGGTTCACGGGGGCGGCACGGCCACGCGGCTGGAGGGACGAGAAGTCCCCGGGAGGCAGCGACTGATTTTGGAGTCGAGAGTGCACCGTCCCAGTAGGGGAGCCTTGACGCTGGGCGTGGGGCTGGAAGCGGAGGATCTGACCGTGACTCCAGCGGGCCAGACCCCCTGGGGGCAATCTCCACACAGCCAGCACACATAGGCGACGCGCCCGCGGGAATCTCAGATATAATAGTCATTCCAAGCAAGACAAGCAACTCTGGCTATATTCTGAGGTGCTACTCTCCTATCTCTCTGTTCCCTCCCCCACCCTCCCCCGGCGGCTTCATTAACATCTGAATAGCCTGAGCCAGAGGGAGAAGTCTGATAGGGATCTGACTGCTGTTTTTTTTTAGCGGATTTTCTGGAAAAACTAGTTTCCCAGTGATGGCTCGGAGACAACAATCCATATCAAACCACTTAAAGAAGCAGACCGTGACAGCTTCTCCAACCCCCCAAACAAAAGAATCAAAATCTTTCCCAAATGAAGATACAATTTTGGAATTATCAGATACAGAATATAAAAAACTAATTTACAGAATGCTTAATGATATCACAAATGAAATTAGGATATCTGCAGAAAAAGCCAAGGAACACACTGATAAAACTGTTGAAGAACTCAAAAAGATTATTCAAGAACATACTGGAAAAATTAATAAGTTGCAAGAATCCATAGAGAGACAACATGTAGAAATCCAAAAGATTAACAATAAAATCACAGAATTAGACAACACACTAGGAAGTCAGAGGAGCAGACTCGAGCAATTAGAATGCAGACTGGGACATCTGGAGGACCAGGGAATCAACACCAACATAGCTGAAAAAAAATCAGATAAAAGAATTAAAAAAAATGAAGAAACCCTAAGAATTACGTGGGACTCTATCAAGAAGGATAACCTGCGGGTGATTGGAGTCCCAGAACAGGGAGGGGGGACAGAAAACACAGAGAAAATAGTTGAAGAACTTCTGACAGAAAACTTCCCTGACATCATGAAAGACGAAAGGATATCTATCCAAGATGCTCATCGAACCCCATTTAAGATTGATACAAAAAGAAAAACACCAAGACATATTATCATCAAACTCACCAAAACCAAAGATAAACAGAAAATTTTAAAAGCAGCCAGGGAGAAAAGAAAGGTTTCCTTCAAGGGAGAATCAGTAAGAATATGTTCTGACTACTCAGCAGAAACCATGCAGGCAAGAAGGGAATGGGACCACATATACAGAACACTGAAGGAGAAAAACTGCCAACCAAGGATCATATATCCAGCAAAACTCTCTCTGAAATATGAAGGCGAAATTAAGATATTTACAGACAAACACAAGTTTAGAGAATTTGCAAAAACCAAACCAAAGCTACAAGAAATACTAAAGGATATTGTTTGGTCAGAGAACCAATAATATCAGATATCAGCACAACACAAGGTCACAAAACAGAACGTCCTGATATCAACTCAAATAGGGAAATCACAAAAACAAACAAATTAAGATTAATTAAAAAAAAAAAAATACACATAACAGGGAATCATGGAAGTCAATAGGTAAAAGATCACAATAATCAAAAAGAGGGACTAAATACAGGAGGCATTGAACTGCCATATGGAGAGTGATACAAGGCGATATAGAACAATACAAGTTAGGTTTTTACTTAGAAAAATAGGGGTATATAATGAGGTAACCACAAAAAGGTATAACAACTCTATAACTCAAGACAAAAACCAAGAAAAACATAACGACTCAACTAACATAAAGTCAAACACTATGAAAGTGAGGATCTCACAATTTACTAAGAAAAACGCCTCAGCACAAAAAAGTATGTGGAAAAATGAAATTGTCAACAACACACATAAAAAGGCATCAAAATGACAGCACTAAAAACTTATTTATCTATAATTACCCTGAATGTAAATGGACTAAATGCACCAATAAAGAGACAGAGAGTCACAGACTGGATAAAGAAACACGATCCATCTATATGCTGCCTACAAGAGACACACCTTAGACTTAGAGACACAAACAAACTAAAACTCAAAGGATGGAAAAAAGTATATCAAGCAAACAATAAGCAAAAAAGAAGAGGAGTAGCAATATTAATTTCTGACAAAATAGACTTTAGACTTAAATCCACCACAAAGGATAAAGAAGGACACTATATAATGATAAAAGGGACAATTGATCAGGAAGACATAACCATATTAAATATTTACGCACCCAATGACAGGGCTGCAAGATATATAAATCAAATTTTAACAGAACTGAAAAGCAAGATAGATACCTCCACAATTATAGTAGGAGACTTCAACACACCACTTTCGGAGAAGGACAGGACATCCAGTAAGAAGCTCAATAGAGACACGGAAGATCTAATTACAACAATCAACCAACTTGACCTCATTGACTTATACAGAACTCTCCACCCAACTGCTGCAAAATATACTTTTTTTTCTAGCGCACATGGAACATTCTCTAGAATAGACCACATATTAGGTCATAAAACAAACCTTTGCAGAGTCCAAAACATCGAAATATTACAAAGCATCTTCTCAGACCACAAGGCAATAAAACTAGAGATCAATAACAGAAAAACGAGGGAAAAGAAATCAAATACTTGGAAAATGAACAATACCCTCCTGAAAAAAGACTGGGTTATAGAAGACATCAAGGAGGGAATAAGGAAATTCATAGAAAGCAACGAGAATGAAAATACTTCCTATCAAAACCTCTGGGACACAGCAAAAGCAGTGCTCAGAGGTCAATTTATATCAATAAATGCACACATACAAAAAGAAGAAAGAGCCAAAATCAGAGAACTGTCCCTACAACTTGAACAAATAGAAAGTGAGCAACAAAAGAATCCATCAGGCACCAGAAGAAAACAAATAATAAAAATTAGAGCTGAACTAAATGAATTAGAGAACAGAAAAACAATCGAAAGAATTAACATAGCCAAAAGCTGGTTCTTTGAAAAAATTAACAAAATTGATAAACCATTGGCTAGACTGACTAAAGAAATACAGGAAAGGAAACAAATAACCCGAATAAGAAATGAGAAGGACCACATCACAACAGAACCAAATGAAATTAAAAGAATCATTTCAGATTATTATGAAAAATTGTACTCTAACAAATTTGAAAACCTAGAAGAAATGGATGAATTCCTGGAAAAACACTACCTACCTAAACTAACACATTCAGAAGTAGAACAACTAAATAGACCCATAACAAAAAAAGAGATTGAAACGGTAATCAAAAAACTCCCAACAAAAAAAAGTCCTGGCCCGGACGGCTTCACTGCAGAGTTCTACCAAATTTTCAGAGAAGAGTTAACACCACTACTACTAAAGGTATTCCAAAGCATAGAAAATGACGGAATACTACCCAACTCATTCTATGAAGCCACCATCTCCCTGATACCAAAACCAGGTAAAGACATTACAAAAAAAGAAAATTATAGACCTATATCCCTCATGAACATTGATGCAAAAATCCTCAACAAAATTCTAGCCAATAGAATCCAACGACACATCAAAAAAATAATTCACCCTGATCAAGTGGGATTTATACCAGGTATGCAAGGCTGGTTTAATATCAGAAAAACCATTAATGTAATCCATCACATAAATAAAACAAAAGACAAAAACCACATGATCTTATCAATTGATGCAGAAAAGGCATTTGACAAAGTCCAACACCCATTCATGATAAAAACTCTTACCAAAATAGGAATTGAAGGAAAATTCCTCAACATAATAAAGGGCATCTATGCAAAGCCAACAGCCAATATCACTCTAAATGGAGAGAACCTGAAAGCATTTCCCTTGAGAACGGGAACCAGACAAGGATGCCCTTTATCACCGCTCTTATTCAACATCGTGTTGGAAGTCTTAGCCAGGGCAATCAGGCTAGACAAAGAAATAAAAGGTATCCGGATTGGCAAGGAAGAAGTAAAGTTATCACTATTTGCAGATGACATGATTATATACACAGAAAACCCTAAGGAATCCTCCAGAAAACTACTGAAACTAATAGAAGAGTTTGGCAGAGTCTCAGGTTATAAAATAAACATACAAAAATCACTTGGATCCCTCTACATCAACAAAAAGAACACCGAAGAGGAAATAACCAAATCAATACCATTCACAGTAGCCCCCAAGAAGATAAGATACTTAGGAATAAATCTTACCAAGGATGTAAAAGACCTATACAAAGAAAACTACAAAGCTCTACTACAAGAAATTCAAAAGGACATACTTAAGTGGAAAAGCATACCTTGCTCATGGATAGGAAGACTTAACATAGTAAAAATGTCTATTCTACCAAAAGCCATCTATACATTTAACGCACTTCCGATCCAAATTCCAATGTCATATTTTAAGGGGATAGAGAAACAAATCACCAATTTCATATGGAAGGGAAAGAAGCCCCGGATAAGCAAAGCACTACTGAAAAAGAAGAAGAAAGTGGGAGGCCTCACTTTACCTGACTTCAGAACCTATTATACAGCCACAGTAGTCAAAACAGCCTGGTATTGGTACAACAACAGACACATAGACCAATGGAACAGAATTGAGAACCCAGACATAGATCCATCCACATATGAGCAGCTGATATTTGACAAAAGACCAGTGTCAATTAACTGGGGAAAAGACAGCCTTTTTAACAAATGGTGCTGGCATAACTGGATATCCATTTGCAAAAAAATGAAACAGGACCCATACCTCACACCATGCACAAAAACTAACTCCAAGTGGATCAAAGACCTAAACATAAAGACTAAAACGATAAAGATCATGGAAGAAAAAATTGGGACAACCCTAGGAGCCCTAATACAAGGTATAAACAGAGTACAAAACATTACCAAAAATGATGAAGAGAAACCCGATAACTGGGAGCTCCTAAAAATCAAACACCTATGCTCATCTAAAGACTTCACCAAAAGAGTAAAAAGACCACCTACAGATTGGGAAAGAATTTTCAGCTATGACATCTCCGACCAGCGCCTGATCTCTAAAATCTACATGATTCTGTCAAAACTCAACCACAAAAAGACAAACAACCCAATCAAGAAGTGGGCAAAGGATATGAACACACATTTCTCTAAAGAAGATATTCAGGCAGCCAACAGATACATGAGAAAATGCTCTCGATCATTAGCCATTAGAGAAATGCAAATTAAAACTACGATGAGATTCCATTTCACACCAGCAAGGCTGGCATTAATCCAAAAAACACAAAAGAATAAATGTTGGAGAGGCTGTGGAGAGATTGGAACTCTCATACACTGCTGGTGGGAATGTAAAATGGTACAACCACTTTGGAAATCTATCTGGCGTTATCTTAAACAGTTAGAAATAGAACTACCATACAACCCAGAAATCCCACTCCTCGGAATATACCCTAGAGATACAAGAGCCTTCACACAAACAGATATATGCACACCCATGTTTATTGCAGCTCTGTTTACAATAGCAAAAAGTTGGAAGCAACCAAGGTGTCCATCAACGGATGAATGGGTAAATAAATTGTGGTATATTCACACAATGGAATACTACGCATCGATAAAGAACAGTGACGAATCTCTGAAACATTTCATAACATGGAGGAACCTGGAAGGCATTATGCTGAGCGAAATGAGTCAGAGGCAAAAGGACAAATATTGTATAAGACCTCTATTATAAGATCTTGAGAAATAGTAAACCTGAGAAGAACACATACTTTTGTGGTTACGAGGGGGGGAGGGAGGGAGGGTGGGAGAGGGTTTTTTATTGATTAATCAGTAGATAAGAACTGCTTTAGGTGAAGGGAAAGACAACACTCAATACATGGAAGGTCAGCTCAATTGGACTGGACCAAAAGCAAAGAAGTTTCCGGGATAAAATGAATGCTTCAAAGCTCAGCGGAGCAAGTGCGGGGGTCTGGGGAACATGGTTTGCGGGGACTTCTAAGTCAATTGGCAAAATAATTCTATTATGAAATCATTCTGCATCCCACTTTGAAATGTGGCGTCTGGGGTCTTAAATGCTAACAAGCAGCCATCTAAGATGCATCAATTGGTCTCAACCCACCTGGAGCAAAGGAAAATGAAGAACACCAAGCCCACATGACAACTAAGAGCCCAAGAGACAGAAAGGGCCACATGAACCAGAGACCTACATCATCCTGAGACCAGAAGAACTAGTTGGTGCCTGGCCACAATCGATGACTGCCCTGACAGGGAGCTCAGCAGAGGACCCCTGAGGGAGCAGGCGAGCAGTGGGATGCAGACCCCAAATTCTCATAAGAAGACCAAACTTAATGGTCTGACTGAGACTGGAGGAATCCCGGCGGTCATGCTCTCCAGACCTTCTGTTGACACAGGACAGGAACCATCCCTGAAGACAACTCATCAGACATGAAAGGGACTGGTCAGCGGGTGGGAGAGAGACGCTGATGAAGAGTGAGCTAATTATATCAGGTGTACACTTGAGATTGTGTTGGCAACTCTTGTCTGGAGGGGGGATGGGAGGATAGAGAGAGAGGGAAGCCGGCAAAATTGTCAAGAAAGGAGAGACTGAAAGGGCTGACTCAAGACGGGGAGAGTAAGTGGGAGTAGGGAGTGAGATGTATGTAAACTTATATGTGACAGACTGATTGGATTTGTAAACGTTCACTTGAAGCTTAATAAAAAAAAAAAAAAATATCAAACCATCATTAGAACTGACATCTCTCTACAGCTATTGCCCCATTTCTCCATTTCTCTTTTCCCTGTTTGTGTATGTGTGTGTGTGTGTGTGTGTATATATATATATATACATACATACACAAATATATCTTCACCTTTTATTGCTCTTGAACATTCTCCAGTCAGGCATTTATTACTGCATTGAAGCCATTCACATCAACATCACCAACAACATACTTCTTGCCATACTCAATGACCGAACTTTAGTTCTCTCTCTCAAACACTTCCTTCACTGCACTTCCAGAAATTAAATTAGTTTTCCTCCTTCCAGTGACCACTGCTAAGTCTTCTTTGCTGCCTTCTCTTCCTCTTTTTAACCTTTATGTTGTTAGGGATTCCAGAACTCAGTCCTCAGCCTCTTCACTATATTTACACCCCAGATGATCTCATCCTGTATAATTGCTCAAATACCATCAACATGCTACAGGTTCCCCAATTTGATAACTTCAGCCTGAACCTCTTCCCCAAACTCCATGTTTTTATATTCAAATGCATAGTAGATGACTCCACTTGGATGTCTAAAAGGCACTCCAAACTTCAAACTAGAACTCTTGATTCCCCCCCACAAAAAAACATCACTATCTCCCCTCCTATCTTTACTATCTTAGTAAATGTTACCCCTACTGTACCCTGCCATTCAAATTCAAAACCTTGTAGTTATGTCTGACCCTTCTTTTATGCTCACTACGCTCCTTAAACAATCAACCAAAAGGCTCGTTGACATTAACTTCAAAATATATCCCAAGTCTGACTATTCACTCCTTACACCGTTATTGCCCTGATCCTAGTTGTCATCATTTCTCACTTTGATTACTTCAACCCAAAAACCAAACCAAACCTGTTGCCGTCGAGTTGATTCCGACTCACAGCAACCCTATAGGACAGAGTAGGACTGCCCCACAGAGTTTCCAAGGAGCACCTGGTGGATTCGAACTGCCGACCTTTTAGTTAGCAGCCATAGCACTTAACAACTACCCCACCAAGGTTTCCTTGATTACTTCAAGAGCCCCCTAATTGGTCTCTCTGAATCCTTGCTTGGATATCTTCAGTATATTCTTCATGTATGTGTACTTTTTTCAAAGCAAATATCATGCCAACCCCTTGCTTAAGACATTTCAGCGGCTCCCTACTGCACTAGAATAAATTCCAAACTCTTTGCCATGGTCTGTAAGACCCAATGTGGTCTTCTCCTCCCACTTCTCTTACTCCTTTTCAGTCTCACTGGCCTCCTAGATGACCCTCAAATGTTACTGTGCCCCAGTGACCTTGTGCTTGTCTTTTCATTGGACACACTTCTCTCAGAGCTGCAACACCAATCTCTTACCCTCACTTTAATTAACCGATTCATTAACAGAATCTCTTCCCCTCACTTTAATTAACAGATCAAATTTCAGTTTTCACAGAGGGTTCTTTCATCCCTTTCCTTCCTCCCATCGTGCCGTTACCATGTTTTATTTTCTTTATAGCATTTACTTACAATTTGCATTGCATTTTTATGTTTATTTTATTTTTTATTACTTATCTCACCTCATTAAAAGGAATACTCCATGAAGATAGAAACTCAGTCTCTTTTGTTCACCTTTATATCCCTAGTTCTTAGAAGAGCGCCTGGTGCAGTTTAGATGATCAATAAATATTTGTTGAATAAGCGGATTTTTAAAATGAAAGCATTGAGATTAACAATCTAATAAGATCCCTCTTATTCTCAGATGCTCCGGTTCCCAATCATAAAATATTAACTATAGATAAGAACTACTGTTGGATATCAATTTCCTATGGTGGTGGCTGTTTGGAAGAAGATGGGTGAAATGGGGAAGAAACTGAGAAGAATATACTGCAGGGAAGCCACTTCAGGAGAAACTAGAATATAAGAGGAACATGAAATGCTGTGAAGGAAGTGATGAAAAACACCTAGAAGCTAAAAATATAGGCTGCTGAGTAGACAATTAAATGTCTATGATACAGATCTAGTAATGACCTTTCCTGTATAAGGCCTTCTAAGTCAGATAAACATGCCACTCTCCCCTGAACTTATTTGATGAGCTATCAAAATACTGATGGATAGTTGCAATAATCATGCTAAACCCCTCCAACTTTGACCTTTTTCCAATCTATTTTTCACTACTTTCTAAATCATATCCACCTCTGTACTCCTGTATTCAAATCTTACCCCTGAACCATCACAGTTGGTGTTTACACCCCATCATACCCTTTGATTTGACTTAAAACTCCAGATCTATGGAGCTCATGAGACTTCAGAGGGAATCTTCTTGCCTCACCCTCTGCCTCAAGAAACAAACTGGATCCCAGTCACCCAGGTAAAGCTCCCTGGGCTAGCTGTCTTGAAAGAGAGTGATTCTGACAAAATAGGAAAAACAAACTTCTACATCAAAGGAATTTGAATTTTAAGTGAATCTCTGTAATGAATTTATAAACCAATGATTAGTGGATTTAGTCACATCCAAGGCCTTTTTGCATTCTTTACACAAGTATACTAATTAATTGAATGAAATAATGCATGTTAAGTGTTTAGCTCACCACTTGGCATATGCTGTGAGTTTTAGTATACTATTATAAATTTCCTTAGGAATGGAAGTACACAGTTCAATTGATTATTTTAATCATATTTCAATGTATGTTAAATAAGTTTATTTTAAGGATTTAATTGCTAATTACTTTTCACAAATAGGGTTCCTCTTTTTTCCTGAAAGTATCACTAATTGTTTTCTTTTACATGTCCTTTTGGTTTAAATATTTAATATTATTTGAGAAGATTCCTTTAAATTAATATTTGGAGCACTTCTATTATATAACTACTCAACTGTGCCTTTCCAAGAGTTATAAAAGAAGGTTTAGATGGAGTGATGGAGTGATAAAATTATTATTTTAAAAATTTTATCTTGGAAACATATTATAGGGATGGGAACATTAACAATTATTACAATTTCAGTGCACCAAATACTGTTTTACTAGGAACGGATAATAGATAAATATTAAATGGAAAAGATGATAGACAGAGTACTAAACAAAAAGTTAGGAAATTTGTTTTCATTCATTCAGCAAACATATATTGATGCCTTACTGCTTAGTGCTATTGTAAGTAGCCCAATCAATCAGGACTGATGGGAACTTGTCTCACTGAGAAGACAAAATGCATGCAAGAAATGCAGAGGTAAACAAGACAGAGAAGCTATTTGCTCTCACGGGACTTAGAGTTTAGTGGTGAGGGGAGTGCTGGAGAATATGCAGTAAGAAATAAACAATATCAACAAAAAGTACAAGATAATTTGACAGCTTAAATTAATTCTTAATTCCCTGTTTTTCAAACATAATTGGTCTAAGTGTGTATGTCAGGGGGAAGGACAGGAATCTCATATTTTCTTTCATGGTTTCCTCTTTGTAAAACAGGACTGATGATTTCGTCAAGATCTTTTTAAGATAATTTAGTAAAAGGAGCACCATTCTTATCATTTCTTCATCTTCTTTGAGACTGCTAAATGCAGGAATAAGCATCAAGGTAACTATTTTTCAACTAAGAACATGATGAAAGCAGTGAAGGAATCCTATGGTCTTCAGGATTTGAGAACATCTTGGTGGTTGTGCTCTAGGGTTTCCTTTCAAATACTTCATACTTATGCACATGAAGAAGTCCTGCATCAATTTCAGACCATTACCCAGGGATTTTCAACTTGATCCAACCCCATAAAATGAATTACTGTTGTTGTTGTTAGGTGCCCTGAGTCAGTTCCGACTCATAGGGACACTGTATAACAATGAAACACTGCCCGATTCTGTGCCATTCTCACAATCATTGCTATGTTTGAGCCCATTATTGCAACCACCCATCTAGTGGAGGGTCTTCCTCTTTTTCACTGACCCCCTACTTTTCCAAACATGATGTCCTTCTCTGGGGACTAGTCCCTCCTGATCACATGTCCAAAGTACATGAGATGAAGTCTCACCATTCTCACCTCCAAGGAGCATTCTGGCTGTACTTCTTCCACAACAGATTTGTTTGTCCTTCTGGCAGTCCTTGGTATGTATATTCAATATTCTTCACCAACACCATAATTCAAAGGCATCAATTCTCCTTATTCTTTGTCCAGCTTTCACATGCATATGAAGCGATTGAAATTCCATGGCTTGGGTCAGGCACACCTTAGTCCTCAAAGTGACATCTTTGCTTTTCAACACTTTAAGGAAGTCTTTTGCAGCAGATTTGTCCAATGCAATATGCTGTTGGATTTTTTTTTTTAGTTGTGTTTTACGTGACAGTTTACAGCACAAATTACTTTCTTATTCAAAAATTTATATACAAATTTTTGTGACATTGGTTGCACTCCCTGCAATGTGTCAGCAACACTCTCTCCCTTTTCCTTTCCACCCTGGGTTCTCCATGTTCATACATCCAGTTTTCCTGTCCCTTCCTGCCTTGTTATCTTTGCTTTTGGGAAGCTGTTGTCCATTTGGTCTCCTATACTTGATTGAACTAGGAAGCATGTTCCTCATGTGTGTTATTGTTTGTTTTACAGGCCTGTCTAATCTTTGGCTGAAAGTGGAATTCCAGAGAGGTTTCAGTTAGTTCTGAGTTAGCAGGCTGTCCAGGGGCCGTAGTCTTAGGGGTTCCTCCCTCCAGTCTCTGTCAGACAAGTAAGTCTGGTCTTTTTGGTGAGGGGGTTGGGGAGTGGAATTTGAATTTTGTTCTACAATTTTCTCCTGCTCTGTTCAGGACCCTCTATTGTGATCCCTGTCAAAGTGGTCAGTGGTGGTAGTAGGGCACCATCCAGTTCTTTTGGGCTCAGGCTGGTGGAGGCTGTGGTTCACGTGGTCCATCGGTCCTTTGGACTAATATTTTCCTTGTGTCTTTGGTTTTCTTCATTCTCCTTTGCTCTGAACCTGATGGGACCAATAGTTTGCACCTTAGATGGCTGCTCACACACTTTTAAGACTCCAGACTCTACACACCAAAGTAGAATGTAGAACATTTTCTTTACAAATTATGTTATGCCTAAGTGACTTAGATGTCCTCCAATATAATGGTCCCCAGCCCTCTCAGCACAGTAATTCGGTCCCTCAAGGTGTTTGGATATGTCTAGAAAGCTTCTATGTCTTTGCCTTGGTCAAGTTGTGATGACTTTCCCTATCTTGTGTGTTGTCTTTCCCTTCATCAAAGTTGACACTTGTATACTATCTAGTTAGTGATTTTCCCACCCACTTCTCTCCTTCCTTGTAACCATCAAAGATTTTTTTTTCTTCTGTGTAAACTTTTTCATGAGTTTATATAATAGTGGCTTCATACAATATTTGTCCTTTTGCGATTGACTTATTTCACTGATGGTAATGCCCTCCAGGTTCATCCATGTTGTGAGATGTTTCACAGATTCATCATTGTTCTTTGTTGTTGCATAGTATATTCCATTGTGCATATGTACCATAATTTGCTTATCCATTAATTTGTTGATGGGCACTTAGGTTGTTTCCATTTTTTGCTATTGTGAATAATGCTGCAATGAACATGGGTGTACATATGTCTATTTGTGTGGTGGCTCTTAATTTTCCAGGATAGATTGCTAGGAGTGGGATTGCTGGATTGCATGGTGTTTCTGTTTCTAGTTTTTTAAAAAGGCTCCATATCATTTTCCACATTGATCATACCATTTTACATTCTCTCGAGCAGTGCATGAGAGTTCCAATCTCCCTGCAACCTCTCCAACATTTTTTATTTTCCACTTTTTTGATTAGAGCCAGTAATGTCAGGTGAGATGATATCTCATTATAATTTTGATTTGCATTTCTGTCATGGCTAATAATTACAAGCATTTCCTCATGTGTCTGTTAGCTGCCTGAATGTCTTCTTTGGTGAAGTGTCTGTTCATATCCTTTACCCATTTTTTTAATTGGATTATTTGTCTTTTTGTTGTTGAGGTGTTTAAGTATTCTACAGATTTTAGAGATTAGGTTGGATACGTCGTAGCCAAAAATTTTTTCCCAGTCTGTAGGTTCTCTTTTTACCCTTTTGGTGACATCTTTTGAGCTTAAGTGTGTGATTTTCAAGAGCTCTCAGTTATCTAATTTATCTTCTGATGTTTGTGCATTGCTAGTTGTGATTTGTATTTTCTTTATGCCATGTATTAGGGCTCCTAGCATTGTTCCTATTTTTTCTTCCCTGGTCTTTATTGTTTTAGGTTTTATATTTAGGTCTTTGATCCATTTTGAGTTAGTTTTTGTGTATGGCGTGAGCTATAGGTCCTGTTTCATTTTTTTACAGGTGGACATTTCCATTTTGCCAGGACCGTTTGTTAAAAAGACTGTCTTTTCCCTATTTAATGGGCTTTTGTACTTTGTCAAAGATCAGCTGACCATAGGTGGATGGATGTACATCTGGGTTCTTGATTCTGTTCCATTGGTCCAGGCTATTTTGACTACTGTGGCTGGACAATAGGTTCTGAGGTCAGGTAGTGTGAGGCCTCCTACTTTGTTCTTTTTCTTCAATGATTCTTTGCTTGTCCAGGGCCTCTTTCCGTATGAAGTTGGTGATTAGCTTTTCCATCTTACTAAAAAATGCTGTTGATATTTGGATCGGGATTGCATTATATCTGTTGATTACTTTGGTTAGAATTGAGATTTTCACAATATTGAGTCTTCTTATCCATGAGTATGGTATGTTGACTGTGGATCCAACTAAAATGAAATCCTTGACAACTTCAATCTTTTTCTGTTTATCATGGTCCAATTGTGAGAATTTTTGTGTTCTTTATGTTGAGGTGTAATCCATACCGAAGGCTGTGGTCTTTGATCTTCATCAGTAAGTGCTTCAAATTCTCTTCACTTTTAGCAGGCAAGGTTGTGTCATCTGCATAAGGCAAGTTGTTAATGAGTCTTCCTGCAATCCGGATGCCTGTTCCTCTTTATAAAGTCTAGCTTCTCAGATTATTTGCTCACCATACAGATTGAATAAGTGTAATGAAAGGATACAACCCGGATGCACACCTTTCCTGACTTTAAACCACGCAGCATCTCTTCGTTCTGTTTGAAAAACTGCCTCTTGGTCTATGTACAGATTTTGCATGAGCACGATTAAGTGTTGTGGAATTCCCATTCTTCACAATGTTATCCATAATTTGTTGTGATCCACATATCCAAATGTTTTTGCATGGTCAGTAAAACACAGGTAAACATCTTTCTGATATTCTTACTTTTAGCCAAGATCCATCTGACATCAGCATTGATAGCCTTCATTTGTATCTGTTTCTTCTCATTTTGAGTTATGCCATATCAGCAAATGAAGGTCTCATCATGAAGGCTGACTCTACTTTGAGGAGGCGACTCTTCCCCAGTCAAATCTCGAGTGCCTTCCAACCTGAGGGGCTCATCTTGTGGCACTATATCAGACAATGTTCCACTGCTATTCATAAGTTTTTCATTGGCTAATCTTTTCAGGAGTGCACTGTCCGGTCCTTCTTCCTAGTGTGCCTTAGTCTGGAAGCTCCACTGAAACCTGTCCATCATGGGAGACTCTGCAGGTATTTGGAATACCAGTCCTAGAGCTTCCAGCATCACAGCAACATGCAAACCACCACAGCATGACAAACTGACAGATGCGTGATGTCAAAATGAATTGGCTAACTTAAAGAAGGATTTGATCCCTTATGTTGGTTTCATGAATACAGGACATCTATCCTTGACTAGGTTCGGTAAGCAGTGGAATTTCTTAAACTGAGCAGAGCACAATTCTTACCATAATTAGGACTGGCTTAAGGGAACCCTGAACTGCTTTCCTTCTACCTGGAAATTACAGATCATTGGTAACCCCAGTCTGGTGGCTCCTGTGATATGAATTCTTTAATTACCATGTGGGCAATAGTTCTAATGCATCTCTGACATATGTTTGATATTCCAGAGTAAGAACTTCCCCCTCCATGATGAAAAGCATCAAATGTAATCAACCTCCCTTCAGTGGTCTAATTGGTAATCCCAGGAAATGTTGCCATGTTGAAAGCTCAATGTTGGTCTCTGATGTTGGCCAATTACACATTCACAGCAGTGTTAGCCAGGTCAGCCTTGGTAAAAGGACACCACGATGTTGAGGTCATGCACAGCCTCTATCTCTGTCATCATGGCCACTTTGTCCATAGGCCCACTGAACAAGCATTGGGGTGTCTGGTGAAAGAAGATGACTGATGAATAAGAATAGATCATATTGTTCACCTGATTGCTAAGAGCCTCCCCTTCAGTGAATGCTGTTTGGTGGGCATTAACATGGAAAACAAATACCTTCACAGTCTGCGCCCATCCTGTTTGTTCACATATCTAATTTTCATAAAATAGTTTTATTTAATGCATGGCCATCTAAATTGCATTTTAAAATACATTTAACAATTTATTTCAAGTTTTAGATTATAAAAATTTTTAAATTATAGCCTACCTCCCATCAGAAATTTGCTGTTTTGTTAGTTGTCATCAAGTCGATTCTGACTCACGGCAATCCCATGTGTACAGAGTAGAATGGCTCCATAGGGTTTTCAAGGATTCACAGAAAATCAAAGTTAAATCAAATGAATTATCATATTTTTTAACTCAAAAAACTAAATTTAACAACCAAAAAAATAAAAATGGGCCCTTATGGCTTTTAACAAGCAACTGCTCTTCACCAGTATTCTCAATGGCCTTACCCAGTGGCATTTATTGTACGGCTAAAGACAATGCTGAAATTTTGCTTCCTGTGGCCAACAAACAGAAAACCCAGATGCCAAGGTGAAAAAGATTTGTTCTTTGGTAGTAGCTACAGCAGCTGTCCATTTGGCACATTCCTTAGAAAGCTTTGATGTTGTCTAGGATACAGACATTGTAAACTGGAATCCTGCAGAACCTTTTAAAAAGACTTTTTGAAATACAAAACCCAAAAAGGCATTAAATTGGTGATATAGCTTCTACCTTACTTATATATAATGTATTGATTTGCTGATCTGGGGAAACAGGGCATATAATGAATGATCCAAATTATGGGACCAAATAAACTGTACATATTTTTTCATGACAAGGAAAATATGACCCGCACATAAAGTTTGGAAGTAAAGATTTGAGGGTTATATTCTTGCATCAGCTTTTCTATGCTACTTAGATCTATGTTTCTGTTTTTACTAATCTCTGATGACTCTAAAACTGCCTCAGTAATTGCTAACAGTTTATCCAGGAAATAAAAGTTAAATTAACACAATCCAAACTAAAATAGCATCAAAACATTGTAAAAATGCATAGTATTGCCCACTTAAGTAAAAGTGATACGTGATGTGTTCTAATAACTGCATTCTACCCTCAAAATAGGTGAATTTGGGGGTATACAAATTATACCTCAATAAAGCTTAAAAAAAAAAAGAGAAGAAAATTACAGGTTAATATCAAGAAAAGAGCAGATATATGGGAACATACACACACTCAGGTACACACATGTACGTGTACTCTCCTCTGAAGGCCTGAAATGCCACATGTTTTCTAACTACTTACAACTGACTGTGTCTAGAAACCTAACTACACATACCTATTACTATGTGAGTGAGCAGCTGGGTATGACTGCTTTCAGCCTACGTCTTAGCTCACCATCCTTGTAATTTGGCAATGATCACTAGGACCATCATGCCATTAGCCTCCCTCTAGTACCTGGTAAATTTTCACTGTAAATAAAGGGCACTTTTACATGACCTAATTTAAGCACCTAAGTCTCATCATTTTAGACCACTGAAGTATGTTAATAGTCATTCCTTTTTCAAAGAATGTGTTGCATGTACTCTAAGAAAGGGGAAATACTGAGGCAGGCAGGTTAATGGTGTTTTACAAGGGAGAAATGATCTTTGAAAGTTTGCCAGACTTTGAGAAAGGTCAACCAGAGCCCCCCAAAAGGAGGCAGCTTGCCTATCTCTCTGTCAACAACACTTAGCACACTGAGTTGTTTTAGCAGACATATGGCGGACTGTGCACCATTATGACCAATATAGTGTTGTCGCTCATGCAGAAGGGTCCCGTGACTGTTAAGCTGCTCTGTCATCTCAGAGATCACTCTGTTTGTGGTGCCCTTTACAACTCAGCTGTATAGATTGTATGTTCTAAATGTCAGGAAGGAAATGTAGGGTAAGTAGAATAGGGAAATCGACTTCAAATACTTTTAATTCCATTTTTACAAAGGATTCTAACCTATCAAAGGTCTAATATTGCTATTGCCAGCAGTGATACAATTAAGAATTTAATTAAATCATAACATTCTCTTCAAAATTTTAAATATTCAAATATATGTATATATATACTCTCAAGGTTGTATAATTTCTTAACAGTTTAAAAATCAGTTTTAAAATGAGATTTAGATCATTCTGAACCTGAGAAAAAGATCTAATGCTTTCACCTAAAATTCATTTTGGAAATGATTTCAATTGAAGTTTGAGATCCTTTTAAATTTAGGTGGACATTCATGATTTTTGCCTGAAACTAATTTACATTCGAAGATTGGACTGCCTAAAATAAATGCTTTTCAGTAAATGACTTGATGAAAGTTTTTATGACACTTAAAACCTCAAGAAAATGCAAAATTGTGGAAAGTGGAATGCAATATGTATATCTGGGCTTCTTTTTGACCTGAGAGACAAATAGAGACCTAGTAATTAAATGTTAAAATATCTAATAATAATTTTAACACATTCTTCTTGCACTGGATAGAGCAAATACAGAATGTTAACCAAAGAAAGATGAATTTTATATGATTTTTATAGTTATATTAATTAATTAATCTATAATAATTTCCTAACAACAAAAATTAAGCTAAGTATGGGAAGTATCTTCTTTGTATAAATGTGAGTATTTCTGGAAATAAGAAAAATTTAAATCATTGGAAATTTTGCACAGGCATCAACCTAGAGGTTATTCTTACCTGGGATAAGCACTTCATAACTTCAGTTATGTTCCTGGATAATGGAATGATGAATCTATCTGATCCAATTCCTACACATTTATTTATTTACATTCAGATAAAGCATCCATGTGAGTTAAGATACACCTAATGTTTCCCAAACAATGTATGGTGAAATTGTTAGCCTAGAGATCTGTTTTCCCCAAATTGTCAATAACTGCTCTGTTAACAACAACAACAAAACAGAACTCTTCGTACTACTTTACGTTTAAGACAGGAAAACATCATTCTTTCTCAACCAAGTAGTATCTATTCAAAAGCGTTCACCAAACATTGGAAAGGTACCTATCTTTTATGTGGAGTTACTGAGGTACCCATTGTATCAATTTGTTCAGATAATTGGTTTGATATGGGTATTTGCTTACATAGATTGGATTCAGAATTTTTTTTTTCTTTTCAAACTGAAGCTGTTTTCATTCACACTTGGGGTCCTCCATCTGCCGATAAAGCCTGTTAGCTCACCACCTCACTGACTCTGAGGTGCTGGTTTTCCATCTGGTAAAGCCCTAAAGAGAACCCCAGAGTCAGGGAAGCGTGAATCCCGTGGGTACTCTCAACTCTAGGGCTTAGGTCCCCAAAGAGATGGAGTCTTGTTGGAATTCGTCAAATGTACAGAAACAATACGTTTTTGGCATGCTCCTGGCTTCTTCTAGACCAGGAAAGACACCTACTGGCAGTCCAGGCAAGGATCAAGTTAAGCTGTTAAATAGAAAAGGTCAGTTTCTGGTGCCCTCCCACTTGCCTTCCATTGTCCCTTTTTCCATTCTTGGCTAAAGGTTGACTACAAACTAGTCAACAATGATGCTTAATGTAGATACTTACATACCACCTCACAGTACCATGTGATCAATTAAAATTAGGAAATTGGAATAAAACAAAAATAATTGTTGGGGAAAAATATGACTGAAGGGTATTTCTCAAAATACATGCCATAAGATTCTATGCTGTCAATGGAAGTGAGTCATAAACTTGATACTATCTTAGTAAAAGGACATGACTCACGGTGTTCATTATATAAAATAAAATAAATAAAAACCTGCAATTTTACTTTGAAAAAAGCAGATTTATTCCTGGCACTGAGATTTGAAAGAAATGTCTCTCATGGATTCTCATTAAAAAGGCACTGTATAATACAGCAAATACATCCTTAATGATATCCATTCAGTAACTGCAGCACATTCCATGAGGTTATTTCTAATGGTAACCTTCAGTAGACTAATGACAAAACACTGAAATATAGTTTAACAAATCAAAACAACGTGATTTGAATTTATAGTATTCTATCGCCTGCCTTTAAACAAAAACAAAAGTATCAGTGTTTAAATTTATACTGCCTGGGAAGTACCTGGATTGTAGCTTTCTTTCTTGATCAGTTAGGTATAGACCCATATGCCTTGATAGTCTGCCATGCTGAGGGCAATTAGAGTTGACATCATCTTAGAAAATGTGAGAATTTCACAGAGTTCCTGAAAAAAACAACTGAATCATGTTGATACGAGGCCTCACTTCTCAATACCTGCTTCTCAGCTCTGTGTTCTTCTTTGCTGGCTTCACTCTCAGGAGGACTTCTCCATTCTGGTGACAAGATGTTGTTATTTGCTACTGAGTCAGTTCTGATTTATGGAGACATCATGTATGCAGAGCAGAGCCGTGCTCCATAGAGTTTTCAAGGCTGTGACCTTTTGGAAGCAGACCACCAGGCCTATCTTTCCAGATGCCTCTGGGTGAGTTCCAACCACCAACCTTTTGGCTAACAGTAACCATTTGCACTGCCAAGGGACTCCATGTGACAAGATATACCCAGGGGTATACTCTAGCAGTTCAAGAACCCCAATTACAAGGAAGTGCTTTTCCTTTAATAGTTATAGCAAAAGTGTTGGGCCTAATCCTAGTTGGCCTGGCTTAAATCAAATGTCAACTGTAAACCAATCATGGTAGCTAGGTGGATATAATATACTGTTTAGACCTGCATCATGTGCCTATGCCTAAAATAGAAAGCAGGGGAGAAGGGAGTTTCATATGAATTTCATAGATGAGGGGCTGGCAAACTATAGCGCACAGGCTGGTTGCCTGCTTTGTGAATAAAATTTTATAGCAAACAGCTCTGTCTATATATTTATGTTATTTATGACTGCTTTTTTTTTTTTTTTCATGCCACAATTGAGTAGCAGTTGCAATAGAAACCATATGGCCCACAAAGCCTAAACCATTTCTTATCTGACCGTTTAAGAAGTTTGCTGGCCCCTGACATAGAGGAAAAATGGAAAGGGATGGATTTCAAAAGAAAAACAAGAGGTTCCTATAAAAAGAAGGTGGAATAAATTCTGGAGTGGCAAAATCAAAACTACACCTCCAAGATAAACTGGCTGCAAAAGATGCCACCACAAAGATAAGTTTTTCAGGTAGATTTTGGAGGACATCTAACAAAATAAATACTTGTTTTTCAAAAATTGTGTTTTAAAGACACTTTAATCCACTGTACATCCATTCCATATGCACATAGAAGGATGCACAGGGAAGGTATAAAGAAAGAGAAACATTTGAATTAACTCATCCAAAGTGGAATCAAGGCCTTGACACACAAGTTAAAAAACAGGGAAAGAAGCTTCTTAGCTGCTATCAGGTAAAGCCAGGTGATAATGGCTTAGATATATGGCAGACATTGTACTAGGTACTTTACCTATTGTATCGCATTTAATTCTTACATTAACTCTGTGAGGAAGGTACTATCACCATTTTACAAATGCAGCTTAAAGGGTCAAGGAACTTGCTTTGGTCATGAAAGTGCCAGAACTAGTATTTGAATCCATGCTTCCTTTCACTATTCAACACTTTCTTCTCTGCATTAAAAAAAAAAAAAAAAAAAAAATCATGATGAGGCTAATAGAACACAAATCCATCCAATGTTGATAATTCCAGTGTTATGCTTAGTTATATTCCCATGGGAGTTGTCAAGCATTCAAAATATCTTGGTGCTGTCAGATATTATACAAAAGTATCTCTAACAGATGTTATCCAAAGAACAAATTCTCATTTCATGGGATATGCCAGAAGCCTAAAGGATTTGGATGTTTACATGAGTCATCTGGCTCACGGTATAATAGTAGTCTAAATCAGGTGATAGAAGATACTGGAGACCTAGTTTCCATTCCAGATTATACCAAGTACGTGTTACACAAATGTGAAAGCCAACTAACTATTATTTTTGACATGTAGATGAAACTTAATAAGCTTCAGAAGAATGTTGTGAACATCAGCAAGGAAAAGAAACCTGGGTGGTTAAGGAAGGCATTATATGATTCAATGCATCACAGCCCAATTTTAGAAATAGAAAATAGATCTAGAGAGATCTGTGGAAAATAGATCAGCTGTTTTGGAGCTAAATGCAAATTTCAAATGTACGGTCATGATTTTAGTGCTTCATTAAAAACAAAACAATGTTTTATTATGGACATTTTCAAACATAAAAAATTAGAAAGAATTTTCTATACAATGTACCCTGTCCCGGCTAAAACAATTATCAACAAATGTCAAATTTCATTTTATCTATACCCTCAAAAATATCCCACGTCCTGACTCATACTGCCTGACCTCAGAACCTACTATATAGCTACAGTGGTCAAAACAGGCTGGTACTTAGGAATAAATACTTAGGAATAAATCTAACCAGGGATGTAAAAGACCTAAACAAAGAAAACAACAACACACTACTGCAAGAAACCAAAAAAGATACACATAAATGGAAAAACATATCATGCTCATGAATAGGTAGACTCAACATTGGGAAAATGTCAGTTCTACCCAGAGCAATCTACAAATACAATGCAATCCCGATCCAAATACCAACAGCATTCTTTAAAGAGCTGGAAAAACTAATCATTAACTTTATATATGGAAAGGGAAGAGGCCCTGGTTAAGTAAAGCCCTGTTAAAGAAGAATAAAGTAGGAGGACTCACACTACCTGACCTCAGAACCTACTATACAGCTGCAGTAGTCAAAACAGCCTGGTACTGGTACAACGACAGATACATTGACCAATGGATCAGAATTGAGAACCCAGATGTACATCCATCCATCTATGGTCACCTGATCTTCAACAAGGGCCCAAAGTCCATCAAATGGGAGAAAAGACAGTCTTTTTAACAAATGGTGCTGGCAAAACTGGATGTCCATCTGCAAAAAAATAAAACAGGACTCATACCTCACATCATATACAAAAACTAACTCAAAATGGATCAAAGATCTAAATATAAAGACAAAAACTATGAAGTTCATAGAAGAAAAAATAGGATCAATGCCAGAGGCCCTAAGACATGGCATTAACAAGATACAGACTACAACCAACAACACACAAGCTCTAAAGGATAAGCTAGATAACTGGGATCTTTTAAAAATGAAACACTTATACTCATCAAAACACTTCACCAACAGAGTAAAAAGAGAACTGACAGACTGGGAAAAAAAATTTGGTTATTACCAATCAGACAAAGGTCTAATCTCTAAAATCTACAAGAAAATCCAACACCTCTACAACAAAAAGACAAATAATCCGATTAAAAAATGGGCAAAGTAAATGATCAGACACTTCACCAAAGAAGACATTCAAGCATCCAAGAGACAAATAAGGAAATGCTCACGATCTCTAATCATCAGAGAAATGCAAATCAAAACCACAATGAGATACCGTCTCAACCTGTCATTACTGGTACCAATCAAAAAAACAGGAAATAACAAATGTCGGAAAGGCTGTGGGGAGATCAGAACTCTTATGTGCTGCTGGTGGGAATGCAAAATGATATAACCATTTTGGAAAACGATATGGCACTCCCTTAGAAAGCTATAAATAAAAATGCCATATGATCCAGCAATCCCAGCCCTAGGAATATATCCTAGAGAAATAGGAGTCATTACACGAATAGACATATGCACGCCCATGTTCATTTTTCACAGTAGCAAAAAGATGGAAACAACCTAGATGCTGATCAACAGATGAATGGATAAACAAACTGTGGTACATGCACACAATGGTGTATTCCACAGTGATAAAGAACAATGATGAATCGTGAAGCATCTCGTAACATGGATGAATCTGGAGGGCATTATGCTGAGTGAAATAAGCCAATCACAAAAGGACAAATATTGTATGAGACAACTACTGTAAAAACTCACGAAAAGGTTTACATACAAAAAGAAACAATCTTTGGTGGTTACGAGGGAGGGGAGGAGTGAGGACGGAGAAACACTTGATAGACAACAGATAAATGGAAACTTTGGTGAAGGATAAGACAGTACACAATACTGGGGAAGCCAGCACAACCTGTACAAGGCAAGGTTATGGTAGCTCCATAGACATATCCAAACTCTCTGAGGGACCAAATTGCTGGACTGAGGGATGTGGGGACCATCGTCTTGGGGAATATCTAGCTCAATTGGCATAACATAGTTTATAAAGAAAATGTTCTACATTCTACTTTGGTAAGTGATGTCTTGGGTCTTACAAGCCTGTGAGTGGCCATCTAGGATACTCCACTGGTCTTACCCCTTCAGAAGCAAGGAAGAACAAAGAAAACTAAAGATACAGGGAAAGATTAGTCCAAAGGACTAATGGATCACATCTACCATGGCCTCCACCAGACTGAGTCCAGTACAACTAGATGGTGCCCAACTACCACAACTGACTGCTGTGACAGGGATGGCAATAGAGGGTCCTGGACAGAGCTGGAGAAATGTGTAGAATAAAATTCTAACTCAAAAAGAAAGACCAGACTTGTTGGCCTGACTGGAGAAACCCTGAGAGTATCTCCCCCAGACACCCTTTCAGCTCGGTAATGAGATCGCTCCTGAAGTTCACCCTTCAGCCAAAGATTGAACAGGCCCATGGAACAAAACAAGACTAAAAGGGCACACCAGCCCTGGGGGAGGGACTGGAAGGCAGGAGGGAATAGGAAAGCTGGTAATAGGGAGCCCAGGGCTGAGAAGGAAGAGTGCAGACGTGTCGTGGGGTTGTTAACCAATGTCATAGAACAATGTGTGTACTAGCTGTTTGATGAGAAACTAGTTTATGCTGTAAACCGTCATCTAAAGTACAAACAAGAACAACAACAACAAAAAAAAAACCTACCTCCTTAGTAGCATCTGGGGTCTTAAAATCCTGTGAGCAGCATTTAAGATACTCCACTGGTCTCACCCCGTCTGGAGCAAGGGGGAATGGAGAACACCAAAGATACAAGGAAAAGATTAGTGCGAAGAACTAATGGATCACAACTACCATAGCCTCCACCAGACCGAGTCTGGCACGACTGGATGGTGCCCGGCTACCATCACTGACTTCTCTGCCAGGGATCACAATAAAGGGTCTCGGGCAAAGCTGGAGAAAAATTCTAACTTTAAAAAAAAAAAAAAGGCCAGACTTACTGGCCTGACAGAGACTGGAGAAACCCAGAGGATATGGCTCCTGGATATCATTATAGCTCAATAATGAAGTCACTCCCGAGGTTCACCCTTTACCCAAAGATTAGACAAGCCCATAAAACGAAATGAGACTAAATGGGCTCACCAGCCCAGGGGCAAAGACAAGAAAGCAGGAGGGAACAGAAAAACTGGTTTGGGGAACTCAAAGTCGAGAAGGAGAGAGTGTTGACATGTGGTGTTGGCAACCAACATCACAAAACAATATATGTATTAATTGTTTAATGAGAAACTAGTTCATCCTGTAAACTTTCATCTAAAATACAATAAATAAAATATCCCACCTCCTCTAGATTATGTTAAAACAAATTGTAGAATTATATTTTTTCACCCATAAATGCTTTTTAAAAAAAAATCTCTAAAAGAACTCTGTAAAAAATAAAACAAAGCATAACCACAATAATATCACACCTGAAAAAATTAACAATAAATTTTAATGTCATTAAATATCAATTTGTTGTTCAACTATCTCTGAGTATTTCACATAACTGTATTTTATATATTTACATACCCACACATACACAAAATATTCTATATTCAGGATTTTGGTGACTGCATCCCCATCGTGTTATCTAACATGTTCCTTTCCCATTTGTATTTCCTGTAAAATAATAGTGGGCCTAGAAGCTTGATCAGATTTGTTGCTGTTGTTGTTAGGTGCCCTCGAGTCAGTTCCAACTTATAGCGACACTATATACAACATAACAAAACACTGCCCAGTCCTGTGCCATCCTCACAGGAATATGATTCTGAAAATTATGAAAAAAAATGATGTTCAATTCCAGTGCCTCCCCCATTAGCAATTCCCTCTATATTTCCAATATTTTTCTCCTATATTACATTAGAAGTCCCTGGGTGGTGAAAACAGTTAATGTGATTGGCTGATAGCTGGAAGATCGAAGGTTCAAGTGCCCCCAGAGGTACCTCAGAAGAAAGAATTGATGATCTACTTTCAAAAAATGATCCATTGAAAACCCTATAGAGCACGGTCCTACTCTGAAACAGATGGGCTCACCATGAGTTGGAGTTAACTCAATGGCAACTGGGCTCTGGTTATTATGCTAAGGGGAAGTTGTTTATTTTGCCTATTTATGATACTAGTATTTTTCAGTTTGGTATTATATTTTAGGTAATTAATAAAAAAAACTCAGGCCAGAAAACAAACAAAAAATTGACATTACAAGTTTGTGCATGGGTTAAATGAGAGGATGTATGCCCAGCACCTCATTACACTGCTGCACTCAATAGGCACTAGGCAATAGGCGTGCGATAAAAGGCAATTATAATTACTGTTTTTATTGTCATTGCTAAAAGATATTTCATCTCATATATAAGACTTTATTAATTTTACAATAGATTCAAATTGAAAAAGACAGTAAATGGAGACAGAATTCAGTTTCAGGAATACTGAGGAAGATCAAACTATGGACTAAACCAAATAGGCAAAATTTTTAAAAAAGAATTATAAATACTTACACATTTTAACAAATTAATTGACCGAGTACACGATAGAAGCAATCTGGTTCAGTAGCAATTAATATGAGAAAGAAGAGGGAGTTTTTGCTGAGAATCAGCTCAATGTGAGTCAGTGATGTGACCTTACTGCTTAAAAAAATACAGGCTGTATTCTTAGAAACACAATAACCAGTTCAAGGGATCCACAGCCCTTCACATTCAGTAGTCCTCACCATCAAGTTGGACTGGACATCCAGGGGAGTGTAACCAAAGTGAGGAAGTTGTGGGAAATCACATCATACAAAGAAAACTCAGCTAACTGGCAGTACTTAGACTGAATAGTCAACGGTGGCAGCATCCACACCTACTCACGGCACATTATTTGTCTCATTGAATAACTCCTCACTTCTCCTGTCAGTTTGATCCCAAATTATCTCTTGATAGATCCATTCACTCAAAACTAATTTATATCAAATATTAGTGCAATTCTGAAATCAGACTTTCATGTGCTTGTTGAATTCTCAAATTTCTCATTAAAATAAAAACAACTTTTTTCTCCACGTTCCTCTCCAGCCACTGCCCTTTCTCTCCTATTGAAATAATTGCTTATATTCTTTCCTCCTACTCAGTCCTCAATCTAGCTTTCATCACTTCATTGAAATGGTGGTGCCTAAGGTCTTTTTTTAAGGTCATCAGTGAACCTCATTGTTGCCATAGCTGATACATGATATTCGGTTCTCGAGATCTAGGTACTGTAGGCACACTACACCCTTTCATAACCCCACTTATCCTCTATAACTCATTTCAGCCCCCTTTGCTGTCATATTGTGGCAGGCTGTTGGTTGGCTCCCAAAATCCATTCTCCACTTCTTCTATAGACATTTCTTCTTAGCTGGGCACATGGACACTAAAACCTCCCCTGCAACTAGGTCTGGCCATGTGATTGAGTCATTCAGAAGGGGTGTGTGCAACTTCTGTGTTACTTTCTTCAAATGAAACTCCTTGATCTCTACTCACCTTCTTTCTCCTTTTGTGGATGAAAAGCAGTTGAAGAGCTGAGACACCACACCTAATGAATGATAGAACAATAGGTCACAGAATCTGGGTTCATGAGTGATCTCACAGAGATGTGCTGCTTATCCATTCTGATTGCTTGCCTCTTCCCAGATGTATTGTAGAAAGAAATAAAACTTCTATCTTCTCTGAACCACTATGCTTCTTGATCTTTTTGTCATGGCCAGTGTTTTAGATTGAGTCGTGTCCCCCCAAAATGTGTATCAACTTGGCTAAGCCATGATTCCCAGTATTGTGTCATCTGATGTGGTTTTCCTATGTGTTGTAAATCCTACCTCTATGATGTTAATGAGGTAGGACCAGAGGCAGTTATGTTAACGAGGCAGGACTCAATCTACAAGATTAGGTTATATTTTAAATCAATCTCTTTTGAGATATAAAAGAGAGAAGCCAGCAGAGAGACAAGGGACCTCATACCATCAAGAAAGTAGTGCCAGAAGAAGAGTACATCCTTTGGACTAGAGAAGCTGCACTGAGAAGCTCCTAGGCCAGGGAAAGATTGATGACAAGGACTTTCCTCCAGAGCCAACAGAGAGAAAACGCCTTCCCCTGGAGCTGGCACCCAGAATTCGGAATTCTAGCCTCCTAGACTGTGAGAGAAGAAATTTCTCTTTGTTAAAGCCATCCACTTGTGGTATTTCTGTTATAGCAGAACTAGATAGCTAAGACAGCCAGTTTATCCCATACCTAATAAACACAAATTTGATACTTAAAAGTAGGTGAACAAAACTGAAATATGTTGTGTTAGCAGTTAGGAAGAAGGTAATAAAAAAAACAAAAACAAATTTTGTAAGTTGGAAAGCTGGTAAGCCTTGTTATACCACAGTAAAATATTTGGTAAGACAGTCACCTGAACTAACATGGAAGGGGAAACTCTTTCCCACAGAATCTGTATCATTAAGACGAGCAGTTGGAAAGAGCCAGAATATAAATATGTGTTGACCATTCCTTGATGTTTTTAATAAGACACTGTAAATAGAGAAATGGCTTGACAAATGGCCAATTTTCAGGCAGCTTTTTTTTTTTTTTTTTTAAGGGGGATCCTCCATGCCTACAGCATGTAATCTATATTAACTAGAAGCCACTAACTTGAAGAATAGCAGAGTTGGAAAAGCCAACTACTTCTATTCACCAAAGAGCAGGAAATAAGATACCAGGCCTTTTTCAAGCTTCTTCCCTTAAGCACATTATGTCCTCTAGCCCTAACTAAAAGTGTTGATTTCCTTCTCAAGCCTATTATTTACGACGGTGTCAAGGTAGCCACCTAACAGTGTGAATTTTATCCACAAAATCAATACCAAAATCTATTCACTTCATGCTCTGTCCACTGACCCCACCCTAGTCCAAGCTATCATCTCTTGATCTTATCTCTTGACAAGAGTACTAAAAGAGCCTCAAGACTGGATTTCTTGAATCCACACTTGTCAGTCAATGCTTTGTACCTCAGCAATAGTTTAAATAAAGTGAATTTAATTGTGCCACATCTGTTTAAAAGACCATAGCTCTAGAATTTATATAAAAAAAAAAGGAACAAAACTTTAAACAGTGCCTTTTTTTCCACCAGGTGCTCCTTGGAATACCTATGGGGCAGTTCTACTCTGTCCTATAGGGTCGCTATGAGTTGGAATCAACTCGATGCAACAGGTTAGGTTTTGTGTTTTTTTTTTTAATGAGGCCCTGAATGGTCTAATCCCCCAATCACCACTTTGCCACCATTACTTTTTTAATACCTTTTTTTAAATAAGCTATATTTTTTAAGACAGTTTTACATTTACAGAAGAATCATGAAGGTAATACAGAGTTCTCATATACATTGCATCTTGTTTTCCCTATTATTAACTTCTTACGTTGTTGTTGTTAGGTGCCATAGAGTCGGTTCTGACTCATAGAGACCCTAGGTACAACAGAGTGAAACACTGCCCAGTCCTGTGCCATCCTCACAATTGCTGTTATGCTTGAGCCTATTGTTGCAGCTACTGTGTCAATCCATCTCGTTGAGGGTTTTCCTCTTTTTCAATGACCCTCTACTTTACCAATCGTGATGTCCTTTTCCAGGGACTGATTCCTCCTGATAACACGGCCAAAGTATGTGAGACATAGTCTCATCATTCTTGCTTCTACGGAGCATTCTGGTTTTACTTCTTCCAAGATAGGTTCATTCATTCTTTTGGCAGTCCATGGTATATTCAATATTCTTCACCAACTCCACAATTAAAAGGCATCAATTCTTCTTCCATTTTCCTTATTCATTGTCTAGCTTGCACACACCTATGAGGTGATTGAAAACTCGATAGCTTGGGTCAGGTACACCTTAGTCTTCAAAATGACACCTTTGCTTTTTAACACTTTAAAGAGGTTTTTTTTTGCAGCAGATTTGCCCAATGCAATGTGTCCTTTGATTTCTTGACTGCTGCTTCTATGGGTGTTGATTGTGGATCCAAGTAAAATGAAATCCTTGACAACTTCAGACTTTTCTCCATTTATCATGATTTTGCTTCTTGGTCCAGTTGTGAGGATTTTTGTTCTCTTTATGTTGAGGTATAATCCAAGTGCTTCAAGTCCTCTTCAATTTCAGCAAGCAAGGTTGAGTCATCTGCATAACACAACTTGTTTAATGGATCTTCCTCCAATCCTGGTGCCCCGTTCTTCTTGATATAGTCCAGCTTCTCAGATTATTGCTCAGCTTACAGATAGAACACATACACAAAAAAATCTCATTGCCATTGAGTTGATTCCAACTCGTAATTACCCTATAAGGACAGAGTAGAACTTCCCCATAGAGTTTCCAAGGAGCTTCTGATGGATTTGAGCTGCCAACCTTTTGGTTAGTAGTCATAGCACTTAACCACTGGGCCACCAGGGTTTCCTGGTGGAATAAGTATGGTGAAAGGATACAACACTGACACACACCTTTCCTGACTTTAAATCAAGCAGTATCCCCTTGTTCTGTTCAAAAGACTGCCTCTTGATCTATGTACAGGTTCCTCAAGAGTACAATTAAGTGTTCTGGAATTCCCATTCTTCACAATGTTATCCATAATTTGTTATGATTCACATAGTCGAATGCCTTTGCATAGTCAATAAAACACAGGTAAACATCTTTCTGGTATTCTCTGCTTTCAGTCATGACCCATCTGACATCAGCAATGATATCTGATTTTACATCCTCTTCTGAATCAGCCTTGAACTTCTGGAAGTTCCCTGTCAATGTACTGCTGCAACCACTTTGGAATGACCTTCAACAAAATTCTACTTGTGTGTGATATTAATGATATTGTTTGATAATTTCTGCATTCTTTTGGATCATCTTTCTTTGGAATGGGCATAAACATGAAACTCTTCTACTCAGTTGGCCAGGTAGCTGTCTTCCAAATTTCTTGGCATAAACGAGTGAGCACTTCCAGTGCTGCATCTGTTTGTTGAAACATTTCAAGTGGTATTCCGTCAATTTCTGGAGCCTCGTTTGCCTTCAGAGCAGCTTTGACCTCTTCCTTCCGTACCATCGGTTCCTGATCATATGCTACTTCCTGAAATGGTTGAAAGCTGACCAATTCTTTTTGGTATGGTGACTCTGTGTATTTCTTACATCTTCTTTTCATGCTTCCTTTGTCATTCAATATTTTTGCCATAGAATTCTTCAGTGTTGCAACTTGAGGCTTGAATTTTGTTTTCAGTTCTTTCATGTTGAGAAATGCCAAGTGTGTTCTTCCCTTGTTACAGTTAATGAACCAATATGGATATATTATTATTAACTAAAGTCCATAGTTTACCTGGTGTCCTTAGTTTTTACCTAATATCCTTTTCTTTTCCAGGATCCCATCCAGATACCATACTACATGTAGTCATCACGTCTCCTTAGGCATCTCTTGACTGTGAGATTTTCTCAGACTTTCCCTGTTTTTGATGATCTTCACAGTTTTGAGATGTAGTCTCCAGGTATTTTGTAGACTCTCCCTCTGTTGGGATTTGTCTGATGTTTTTCTCATGATTAGACTGGGTTTGTGGTCTTTTCAGGGGAGGAAGGCCACAGAGGTAAAGTGCCATGTTCATTGCAGAAGATAAACTAGATGATTGGGACTGCCTGAAAATCAAACCATATGCTCATCAAAACACTTTTTCAAAAGAGTGAAAAGAAAATCCACAGACTGGGAAAAAAAATTGGCTACAACATATCTGGCAAGGGTCTAATCTCTAAAATGTATAGAAAACTCCAACAACTCAACAACAAAATGGGCAAAGGATATAAACACACACTTCACTAAATAAGACATCCAGGCAGCCAAAAATACGTGAAGAGGTACTTATGATCATTAGCCATTAAAAAAAAAACCAAACTCGTTGCTGTCAAGTTGATTTTGACTCATGTAGGACAGAGTAGAACTGCCCCTTAAGGTTTCCAAGAGGGGGCTGGTGGAATCAAACTGCCAACCTTTTGGTTAGCAGCTGAGCTCTTAAGCACTGTGCCACCAGGGCTCCATTAGAGAGATGCAACTCAAAACTACAAGGAGATTCGTTTTCACACCAGTAATAATAACACTGATCAAAAGAAAACAGAAAACAGCAAATACTGGAGAGGCTGTAGGAAAATTGGAATTTTCATACACTGCTGGTAGGAATGTAAAATGGTACAACTACTATGGAAAATGATATGGCATTTCCTCAAAAAGCTATAAATAGAAATACCTTATGATCTGGCAATCCCACTCCTAGTTATATATCCTAGAGAAATAAGAGCCGTGACAGAAGTAGACATATGCACACCCATGTTCACTGCAACATTATTTACAATAGCAAAAAGATGGAAGCAGCCTAAGTGCCCATCAACTGATGAATGGATAAACAAACTGTAGTACATACACACAATGAAATACTATGCAATGTTAAAGAATAATGAAAATATCCCACAACATAGATAAACTGGAGGACATTATGCTGAGTGAAATAAATCAATCACAAAAATATTGTATGAGATCACCATCACAAAAAGTCCAGAAAAGGTTTTCACACAAACAGAAGCATTCTTTGATGATTACCAGGGTTGTGGGGGTGGCGGGAACTACTATCTATATCACAGACATGAACTAACTTTGGTGAAGGAAGAGATAATACACAATATGGGGGAGCTCAGCACAACATAATCAACGTAAAGGAAGACACTGAAAGGTACGCAAGAGTAAAAGGCAACACTGGTAAATATTAATACATATACAATCTTGCAACAGTAATAATAATGTACAAGTGGATATATAGGTAGATAAGTAAGCTGAACAGGTGGAAGGGTGTATGGAAATACACCCACGTGCATATATATGTGTACGTTTTGTAAATATACCCATGTATGCAATAGTTTGCATAGGGGCCACAGTCATAAAAATTTATCAGCCATAATCATACACCTCCCAGGACTAAGATACTGGGCTCAAGGGCTTCATAGTCTTGGGTGACGTCTAGGTCATTTGGCATACCATAATCCATATAAACAATGTTCTACATCCTACCTTGGTGACTGGGGGACTTAAAAGCTTCCAAGTGATCATCTAAAACACAGTTTGTCTCTTCCCATCTGTAGCAAAGAAGAGCGAAGAAAACCAAAGACTCAAGGAAACAATTAGTCCAAAGGATTAATGGACCACATGAACCATGGCCTGCACTAGCCTGAGACTAGTAAAACTAGATGGTGCCCAGCTACCACTACCAACTGCTCTGACCAGGACCACGATAGTAGGTCATGGACAGAGTGAAAGAGAAATGTAGAACAAAATTCAAACTCATAAATATGACTAGACTTACTGGTCTGATAGAGACTAGTGGAACCTCAGAGACTATGGCCCTTATATGCCCTTCAAACTTGGAACTGAAATCACTCTCAGGGATCACATTACAACCATACAATAAAATCAAACCAAACTCGTTGCTGTCGAGTTGATTCCAACTCATAGCAACCCATACAATAGACAAGTCTAAAACGAACAATAACACCAATGAGGAATGTACACCACAGAACAATCAACTATACAAGAACCAAAGGGCAGCATTTGCTCAAGCAAAGTCAGAAGGACAGTAGGGGCAGGAAAGTTGGGCAAATGCACATGGGGAATCCAGGGAGGAAGAGAGGGAGAGTGTTGACACATTCAGGGATTTGCAGCCAATGTCACAAAACAAGCTGTGTGTAAGTTGTTGAATGGGAAAATAATTTGCTCTGTAAGCTTTCACATAAACAATAAAATGTTTTTAAAAAATTCAATAAAACAAAATAATTTTTAAATGTTTGGATTAAACTAATAATAGAAGGAATATTCATTAATTCCCAGTTGACATCCATAGTAAAAATTATGATGTGCTATGCCACAGTTCCTTAGCCCAATTGATTTTAGTGGGGTTTCAGTGAAAGTTGACGAAACCCTTGATAGAACAAGAGGAGTCACATCTGGAACTGATGGAGAGGACAGCATATAATCCAGAGATGCTGGACTTGGAGTAGATTGAGTTAATGTCTCCCTCACTTCTGTTTCATGGGATAATCTCCCAAATAAGCTACTTGCATCCAAGTCCTAGCCTCAGGGTTTCCTTTCAGGGAAACTAAGACAACATTCATGGCAATAGGTAATCTTAGAAATCAAAACAGAATATATTCTGGGAGTATCTATTAAAATATTAAATGTGCATATTATTGGACAGAGCCATCTCAATCTCAGGAATCCATTTTACATAAATAAGAGAACGTATATGTAAGGGTATATGTGTAAGAGTACTTCCTGTAAAATTATTTAAAATCACAAAATCCTGGAAACAACCTGGGCATCCAAAAACAGAACAATGGTTGAAAAATCTAAATATTTATAATATCGAATGTTATACAGCCATTAACAATAATAAGCTAAATTTATTGACCTAAGAAGATGTTACTATCAAGTGGGGGGGGGGGGAAACTCTGAAGATACCAAATAATGTATCGACATGACCCTATTTTTGTTTATATAAGGAAAGTGAACGTATTCTAAATATGTGTGTATATGTTTCTATCAGCAGAGACATATATGAGAGCATAAATATAAAACAGTTTATATTCAATACCTCAAAAGGATAGGACTAAAAGGGAGAAAATGACATTTTTCTCTCATTTTATATCTCTGGCTTTTTAACATTTACACTAGAAATGTGTATTTTTGCAAAAAAAAAGTTGAAAACTGAATTGTTAGAAGTGGAGATGAAATTAATAAATAAAATTTAGGAATATAAAAGAAATAAATTAAAATAAGTAGAAATCACACAAATATCTGATTTATAAGAATAGAATTTTTATTAGAAAGGATCTAGCAGACATTCACCATGAGTCAAACATGAATCAGGAATAAAGTACTCCTTCAAAAGCTGGAAGAATAAGAAAGGTCAAAAAATTAGCATTGAGGTTAGGTACTTATTAATGGTATATCAATTTAGCTTCTCAAGTGAAAAGAAACAGGAAAAAAAATCAAATGAGAGCAAGAATAATTAGACCTGAAAAATTGCAGGAAATGTGAAAAATCTTCGAAGATTTTTCTAAGAAGGGTAAAACATGCCTGATGAAGTGCAAATGTTCAGCATATTAGATGGATAAAAGTAAAGGGGCCTGGGTGAAGAAACAAACAGGAGAGGAAGAGAACAGATGAAAATGAACAGAAAAAGAATATGTTGTCTATACTGAAGGTTTTTGAGATTGATGCTGGATTTTGCAATTTGCCTGTTGACTCAAGCAACTAGAAATAGCTGGTGCTATTCCAACAGTCATAAAACCAGGTCTCCTCTGCTACCACCGTTAGAGATCTGGGCATATGCAGCAGTAATTACCTCCACCTTACCCCCCAACAGGTCTTATGGTATCTGAGATTATGTCTTTTCAGAGTCTTGCAACCTGACCACACCTTGCCTCTTAATTCACACCTGTACGTGATGCCTCTTGCTTGCTGCCCTGTGGTTCTCTATACCTTCAGATACATTGTGCAATCTCAAAGAGCAGAACTGGTATTCCCTGATGGGTTGTTTAGGAGGCCTGGTGGCGCTGTGGTTAATTAAGAGCTTGGGTGCTTATCAAAAGGTCCGCCGTTCAAATCCACCAGTCGCTTCTGAGAAACTCTATGGGGGCAGTTCTACTCTGTCCTATAGGGTCGCTATGAGTTGGAATCGACCCGATAGCAACAGGTTTCGTACAGGTTTGATCGGTTGTTTGCTTATTTTTCCAAAAGGAGACACTGGGAGGATAAAACGACAACTAACCAAAATGTTATCTATAGAGGAACGTACCTCGTTGCCGTCAAGTGGATTCTGACTCATAACAATCAGCTCATAGGACAGAGTAGAACCGCCCCATAGGGTTTCCAAGGCTGCAATCTTTATGCAAGCAAATTGCCACATCTTTTTCCCATGGAGCGTCTGGTCGGTTACAACATCTGAACTTCCGGTTATCTGCCAAGCTTTTAACCTCTCCACCATCTTATAAAGCAACATAGCGGGACATAGAAAGACAGACGCAAAAATTCTATGGGTAGTATTCTGTATACAGGCTTTTGAACCCTGTGAATTTTATACTCAGTCAAAGCATAAATTTAAATTAAAAAGCAATCTCCAAATTGGAAGCAAATGAATCTAATTTTTAATGTACTCAAATGATTAGTGTAACAATGCAGATAAAATTATTCCAACAGACTTAAGAATACTCTGACTATACCTCCTGAATGGGATGTAGCCTAAAAAGAAAGGAAGAAGATAAAAACAAACAAAAAAAACCTGAAGAGAAATCTTAAACTTGACTTAGAAGCAATAGCGGTGATATAATTTAGAAACCATTTTATGTATACTATATTGTTGTTAGTTGCTGCTGAGTCAGTGCTGACTCATGGAGACCTTATGTATAACAGAACAAAGTGTGGTCCGGTACTGTGCCATTATCATGATCGTTGGAATGTTTGTCACTGTACGTGCGCAATGCATATTATAGGATAAAGCAATTAAGTAAGTAGCTTAATGCTATTAGGTACCAAGACTTTCAGCATAAAGAGAGAGAGATGTGTAGAATATAAAAAGTTAAGAAATCCCTATTATATTTGAAATAGAAATATGAACTCAACACACACACACACCACACACACAAAGAGCTCCTAGGTATTCCATTAAAAAATCAGAGAAGTAATGATATTCCTGTAGCAATGAGCATACCAGCCCAGATCTTGATCCTAGGCTCTATGGGAATATGAGTGATTTCAGATCTTGAACAAGGAAAGTGCAAGTTGAGCCCAAGACATTTTATTATTCCAGAAAGCGAGGAAGTGTTCGAAAACTAATGGAACTTTCATTGGATGTGGTTTGAAAACAAAACATTTTAAAAAGATATTTTGGGACAACTGGAGAAATTTGAATATAGCCTAAATATTATTGTTAATTTGTCAATGCTATTGTGGTTATGTAGAAAAATGCCTTATTTTTAGGAGATATATGCTGAACTCTTCAAGGATGGAATGTTATGATGTATGCAACTTACTTTCAAATGATTCAGAAAAAAATATATACTTATAAATGCAGACAAGCAAATAGAACAAAATATTTATAATTATTGAATGTTAGTGGTGGGTATATATGTGATCATGGACTAGTCTTAAAACTTTTCAGCATGTTTGACATTCAGTATTTAAATGTTGGGGAAAAATTATGCAAATGAAAACCTAATAGAGCAAAGAACAGGCAATGGAGCTGATATTCCCCCTAAGGTCCATTTCTGTCCTCTTATTTTCTAGTAACAGAAAAGGATATTGGGTGGCAGTTATAAAGAATAAAAGAAAAATGGAAGGATTAAAAAACAGCTTTCTATAAGCCAATATCATAACAGCTTGCTCATTAGATTAGTGTGATTACTTCTTTATTAGGCCTTATTTGAGCTGTCATCTGGTATCAATTAGGTCAGTTATAGTCTGTCAGGTCTACCGGAGGGAAATGGAGCAAGGTCCATCGTGGCGTGAGGATGGCATAATTAAAGCAATGGAAATAATGGCTACTCTTCATTTAACCCTCATCCAATCAACTAAGCTCATATTGGTCTTCCACTCATGTCGAATGCTAAAGATGTGGAAGGAGGAAAAAGATACTGCCAAAACAGTTTTTAAAATCTTGTTTCCATCATCAAATCAAATTAAACCATTAGAAAGGTGATGAGTTACAAAGAAAAATTATTAGATTTTATCATAGAGACTAAAAAACAATGTGAGGGCAAAATTAATTTATAAAATGTTCCTTAATTATTTAATTATATATATGTATACCAAGAAAAAAAAAAAAAAAACCATTGCTAGTGAGTCGATTCCAACTCTTAGTGACCTTATAGGACAGAGTAAACTGTCCAATACAGTTTCCAAGAAGCACTTGGTGGATTCAAACTGCCGACCTTTGGTTAGCAGCCATAGCTCTTAATACACCACCAGGGTTTCCATATATATGTATACATAGTATGTATTATGCATGTATATACTATTGTCTAAACTGCTTTTTCCAATAACGAGGCTAATAAGCTCTTGCTTGATATTTCTTTGTTTCATAGAGTATATGGTGATAGGAAGCATACTGTGTATATTTGAGTTTTGTTGATAACCTGGATTACAAATTAATGGATGTCTACCTAAGACACATGATATTGATTTGTACTCTACACCTGGCTTTCCCATAAAAGTAACTATTTGACCTTCTTGGACAAGTAACTTACTCTTTCTGGGCTTCAGTTTTGTCATTTATGAAATTAGGCAAGTGTATTGCCAGATGATACCTAAATTACTACTCAGCTTTAAATTTTGTACCTTCTATGACTTTATAGCTACCCCCTAAAGTCACTCATCCTTTAGAGGAAGGAACTAGATACCATGTACCAAAGAAAGCAAAGGTGATACTTATATATGACCCTTCTTCCTTCCCTACATCCTTTCCCTCCTTTCCTTCTTCTTTCCTCTCTCCCTCCCTTCCTTCTTTCCTCTCCTTTTTTGAGATTTAGACACTATTCCTTATTTAACTGATAAAGCTTACCTACAATGCAGATGGGATATTGTGGTAATTCCAATATTCTACCAAATTTTTTAGATTGTCATAGAATTTCCAGATGATATTTCTCATATTAATTTCCTAAATCTCTCATTATCAATAAATACCAATCAATGGCATCACTCCACCAATGACATCCTAATTAGTGCTAGCCAAAATGTAAATATGCTATAATAAAACTCATCAATGTCATGATTTGTGTGCTTATGGATTTCCTTTGATATTCCTAAAGATCTGATAAAATATTACTTAAATCTTTGAACGTTAAAATGCTTTTAGCATTAGATACAAGTTTAAAGATTGCATCTAGCTCAGTTTTAACTCCTAATTCTTTGTTCATGCAGTCTCTTTTCTGTTTACTCTGATGATAGCACTAAAAGAAAGTTTTAACTCCAAGCTTTTGGAGAAAAAAATGAGATAATCACCAATATTATTTCACCTCAACTCCAGTTTTTATGGCAAAGGCAACATGTTATCCCAATCCCTGGCAGTGCTCCCACAGTTTTTCATCCAGAGTTTGACGGGCAGTAGCTTTCCATCGCCTTCCAAGTGAGCCTGGGGAGGCTAGTTCACCAGGGCTCCCTGCAGTTCTAACAGAACATGGACAAGTTGATCTGCCTCCCAATGCCTGCCATTGGGGCTATATAAAAATGCAGCCTCACTAATAGAAGCACAATATGCAAGATGCCAGTGCATCTCTGTGATTTACAATATGTCTAATGAGCAAGCCCAATGAAGAGGTTTGTTGTCTACCATAAAACCAGATGGATGTAAGCAGTGATTAGAAGCAATTAACTCTGTTCAGCACTAAATAACTTTCCATCATTAATGTACATTTTTCCACCTCATTAGAGGTACAGAGGAGAGCATGAGGTAAGGAGCTCTCAATTTGAATTTCAGATATGCATATGTTTGGAGGCAAAAACCACAAATTTGTAAGGAAAACAGAATACATGTTAACAGAAGCTTTGTTTTGAAGCCATTTTTGTTCCATCAATGCTGGCGTGGGCATATACTGTCTTCCACCAGCCATCCACCGCCGTTTAGGTGAATAAGAAACTCATGAAGTTCCGATAAGAGACACAAAAAGTTACCAATGAACAAGGGATAATAGGCATTGGTTTTCTTCCATTTTGCTGCCAATATAATCATGGTATGCTTTCAGTGATTAGTAATGTCATTTAATAGGCTAAATCTAGAAAATACTATTATCTTTATTATACAAGATACATTTGAAGAATTTCAGCCTGAGGCATCAAAAAAGTCATGGAACCTTTCTCTATAGACATCAAGTGCTTACAAATGCATTTCAATCACTTGATGAATTTGTTAAATAGAAAAGTGTTGCTAATCTATAGAATCAATTAAAAAATAAACTATATTTCAATGAAAAATTTCAAAATTCACTGACGTCTTAAAGTAGGAAACATTCTAGGTCACATGTTTACAATGTAATATTAGGTGAATAAAGGAGATACACTGTGATCTCAAATATATTAGAAAACAAACTCAGGAAAAAAGTTGGAAATAAAGAAACCAAAATAGTATTAACGGATGCAGCGGATAATGGAATTTTGGGTGTTTTTTTTTTTTCCCTTCTTTATTCTTGCTCCCATTTACCAACTTTTCTACAATGTACAATTATCCCAGTTCCCTGTGCTTTGGCAATTGTTGAAGTTAATTTGTTAGCTTGATAGCCCCATCTAACACTTCGGCAATTGCGATAATAATTAATCAGTGTACTTTTTTTTTGTCCCCTGGAATCAAGGTATAAATAAGTGTCTAGTTTGCGGGTAGAGTACTGTATTTTGTGTTATAAACAGTGCAGGAAATGGTACATGATGGGGTCTCTGCCCCAGGGAGTTTACAATCTAATGGGAGACAAAACTGGGACTTATGAATAAAATTAGCATTACTTGACACTACACAATTATATAGGACGAAAGTCCTGGCGATCTACTTCCCCCAAAACCGCCCATTAAAACCCTGTGGAGCACAGCGGTCCAACCACAACAGATCATGGGGCTGCTGCAGAATCCGGCAGCACTTCCTTCCGTCGTGCGTGGGGTCGCCGTAAGTCACAGCAGCTAACAACAACAACACTACAATTGTAATGTGCAAGCAAGACAGAAACCCCTCGTCCACCCAGAATTCAGCCTTTCAGCAGCCTCACCTCTTGCAACCCATCTGATAAGCAGGAAGCAAGTAAAAAAGTTTTTTTTAATCACAGGGTACATTAAAAGGCCTTTACAGGAAAGAAAGCTTGGAACCCTCACTTGGATATTATCTCCTATTTTTGTAACATTCTAACAAACTAGGTTACATATTCAAGCCAACAACTGATTTAAAACTAACAAAACAGACGTTGGGAGAAGTAATGGCCCAGAGCAAAAAAAAGAAAAAAAAAAAAACTTTAATAATAGGGAGAACTGTGCTACACATTTCAATGGTCTCTAAGAGCACTGTGTTTTACTAATAAAAATTATTATTTATAATGATAACCCTGAATCATCAAGAAAGTGTGAAATTAAAATAATTTGCTTAAGAAGGCAGGGAAGCATATAAAAGCACTTTCGAAAATGTCTCATTCAAAATAGCTCTGCTGTAGTGCTTATGACAGAGGGTTGTCTACCCAGACTCTCTGGTGCTCTCGTGTTTCGGATAGCAGTGGTTTCACTGCACATTTTTGTTCAAGTAAATTCCAGGGAGACACATGGCACCAGCAGAGTCTTTTTAAGCTTGTGAGAACAGCTCTCATGAGTCAGAAAAGTTGACATTTCTCTCTAGAATATCTTCCAAGATGAAATGTTTATGAAGCCACATTTTTGGGGATGTTTACCAAGTGGTGATAAGAAGACGGTAAGTTTTGGAGCCATTAAAAATAGACGACATTCTAAGGAATTTTACCTTGGTTCTTCTGTTTTTCTGCAAAGTGAGCCATTCAGGCGTCGCATCTTCTGAAATTTCCTCGCCTCTTTTAGGGAAGCATATTGGGGCAAAGCTTGCCAGCTGTCTGCTCCCTTTGCCTTCTGCTGCCATTATCCTGAGGTACCGCCCCACCTTCTGGCCCTCCAGCTTGTGGGGGGTGGGGAAGAGAGAGGAGAACAGAACTCTTCCTTGCCTCTGACATGCGTAACACAATGAAAAGAGCAGAAGGAATATATATCTATACATATATTTGTCTCTCTCTATTTTTTATATATAGACATACATAGACTGATAGTGCAAGTGTGTGCATGTATATGCAAGTGAATTCACAACCCAGTGCCAGAATATCTCTATATGTATATATACACGGTGTGTGTTCCATATGCTCCTTCTTTCAGCAGCACACATATGCAGCTGGGGATAACTACCGTGAAAAACATTACATACTCACCAAAGGCAGATTATTAAACAGAAACAAGAATGTATGTAATTCAGCTATTTTAAATTCTCCTCATCTGCTGCCTGTCTCTATTAGAACATGCTCATACAGCTTTAAAAAAATCTAACATTTCATATTTCGTGCATATAAAAAGACCTCCTTTCCTTAAATCTCACGTTGTACATTGCTTAGCGAACACCACCGAGCTGGTTCTGGAGTGACAACTAAGACCGGTGAAAGGATTAAAGAAGCATAGTAAACATCTAATGCTTTTTGTGATTGTTCAGTAGCTGTTGCAATGTGCAAAAAGTACAGCATAGTGTGAGCAGGTAAATGGATGAGATTTGATAATAGACAAGTGTATGTAATGATTTTGCTATGATGCCGAGTAGGTTTTCATGGGGCTTTCAAACTGAGATGGATTAAGAAGAAAGACCTGGCAATCTATTTCTGAAAAATCAGCCATTGAAAACCCTATGGAACACAAAAATCTGGTCAGCAGCAACCAAACATGATGATGGCACAGTACTGGGCAGCATTCCATTCAGCTGTGCGTGAGGTCACGATGGAGTCAGGAGCTGATTCGACAGCAGCTAACAACGGGTAATGACTACTCCTCTGTGCAGGAAAGCCCCTGACATCTGTGTCATTTGGTCCTCATCATGCTCCCTTGTGGCTGTTACCATTACTACCCCAGTTTAGATATAAGGAAAGTGGAGTTTAGAAAGGTTGACTAACAGACCTGAGGGACCAGGATCTGGACCCAGCATGTCTGTCTCCTGAGCCTGGCTTCATAGCCACCACCTCCGGCTGCCTCTCACCCAGGGATTATTAAACCAGCTAACCTACAAAAAAAAAAAAAAAAAAAAAAAAATTTTAACCTACATAGGGTCGCTACGAGCCGGAGTGGAAACAATGGCAGTAGGTTTTGTTCCCTAGGTGGCACAAGCCATTTGTAATTGGCTGCTAATCTAAAAGTTTGCAGTTCAAACCCACCCAGTGGCACCAGGAAAAAAGGCCTGGCAATCTGCTTCTGTAAACATTACAAGCCAAGAAAACCTTGTTGAACAATTCTATGCTGTAACACATGGGGTTTTTTGTTTCGTTTTGTTTTGCTTAACCTATACTCTTATACACATAGCATGTGCCGTTTGTATAAGAGTTAAGTACATATGATACTAGTCTGAGTTTAGAAGTTAACTCCTCCTTTTAGATTCTTTTATATCATTCCTTTATCGTAAGCAGTTACATGACTTACATGATTTGATCAATCAATGCAATCTAAACTGGGTCATTGTGGGTTCAGTTACAATGAATCTGATGTAAAATTTTAACTTGTTTTAAAACATAACCTGAAATGTGTTCACTTCAATGAGTATTAAAATAATAAAAATTCCTATGCCTTTTTCTAATGATATATTAAATTTTGTTAAAAATGTGTCTGGACGATAACGGCTTACTGACTCAGAAAGGCAACAATAAGCAAAATTGCTTCCTAGTCCTCCTGGTTCTCCCTCTGGGTGGCTGGGTTAACTATTTACTAGATAGATATACTATTTCAGGCCACCAGCAATACAATGAATACGCCTTTAGTGGCCTGAATGCAGGTGATTAAATATGCATAGACCAAGTGACAAATGGCAGCAACCCCAACCATTTCTCTATGAAGACTTCTTGTTTAGGAATTTATAAGGAAGTAATCACTTAGTAAGATCTATCACCCACTTCAAAAGCGTCAATTATTCATCTCAATAACACATTGAGCTCAGTTTTCCTTGGTGTCTAAATTGCTTCCTGATATTAATTTAAAAGATTAGGGAGGGATCCTAACTCATTTAGGCTGCTTCGTGCTGTTAAGACTTTTTAAAGTACATTTTAGGAAAAGGTATCGCTCAGCCAACATTTTCAAAAAATGATTCCCCCCAAAAGCTTCTCACCAGCCTGCCCATTTACAAATTCAGACAATAAGGCATACATCCATTCAGTAAATGAATCCTGCAATTATATATATAAAGTACAGTATTATTAGAAAAATATATACATATATATTTATATACAGGCCTTACTATTGTGTTTCAGAAGCAAAGAACAGCTTAGCAGTGGTTATATAATTTGTTAAAGTCCCTGATAATTTACTGACCTCTAGATTTTGGGGCTTTAATTGTTGTTGTTGAATAAAATCCTTATTATTAGTTTTAGGTATGATTCCTTCATTTTTTAAAGCCAACAGTCTAGAAGGAATGGTAACATTTTCTATAGAGACATACTCCTATGTATAAAATAGTCTAATACATGAAATAGGTAAAATATTATCCAATGTGACTATTACTTTAGTTATGAAATGTTAGACTATAAAACCGTGTGTATTAATTTAATGACAAAACTGAGTTTTTAAAATAGTAGTCTAGAACCACGGCCTCGGTTTCAACTCCCCTCTTAAATGACACAGTGGCCATGTAATCAAGCACAGGTTTAGGTCAGAGGCTTTAACTTTGTATATTAGTGAAAAATCCACTCCTTGTCCAGCAGGCACATAGCAGATAAAATGAGAAAATCTGTACGTCAAGTCCTTCACAGAAAATATAACCTTGAACCCTCAACTAATCATAGTATTTTGTAACTAATAATTAGTGAGTGTTTGTTATGTTCTGCATGACAGTAGCTCACAGCAACAACCCTAGCAGCTAAGTCCTACAGTTGACCCTTTTTAAGTATTATCTCATTTCATTCTTACAATGACCTTGTTGTTGTTGTTAGCTGCCATCAACTTGGCCTCCAGCTCATGGTGACCCCATGCACAATGGAATGAATTGATCATTGTGATTCACAGAGTTTTCATTGTGATCCATAGGACTTCCGTTGGCTGATTTTTTGGAAGTAGATCACCAGGCGTTTCTTCCTAGTCTGTCTTAGTCTGGAAGCTCCACTGAAACCTTTTCAGAGTCATAGCAACACGCGAGCCTCCACTGATAGACAGGTGACGGCTGTGCATGAGGTCCATTGGTCAGGAATTGAACCAGATTTGCCCACATGGAAAGGAAGAATTCTACCACTGAACCACCTATTACCACTCACAACATCTTACCAGAGAACTATTATTTTATTTTTCAGATGAGGAAATTGAGGCTTAGAGAGCTTAAATTCTTCTCTGGAAATGACTCAGCTAGTAAGGGCCAAGTAGGAATAGAAATCAGGCTGTTTTTTTAACTCCAAATCCAGAGGTCTTGATCACTTCAATTTTCTGTCACTCTCATCCAATTCTTATTGAAAGCCAGGCTTTGTGAAATTTATTACTGAAGATTATCTGAAAGTTGCTCAGTTCTCATATTTCTTTAAATATTCTAAGTTCAAACTTGACTGGTATAGTTATATGAAAACCATAGTCATTCATTTGTATAATTGCTTTAAAAAGAATTACACTTCAGTGTTTGACACCGATCTACATTGAGAATCATTATTAGAAGCAGGAATACAAAATTTTTATTTGTATTATAGGGAAGTTGTTGAAGACATCATCTACTCCCACCAAAAGAGAATCACCCTTTTTTTTTTTGTTTTTTAGATGTAGAACTGTCTTTTTTTTTTTTTCTCTAAACAACATTAAGTCGTTGTAGAAAAATTAGAAAACAGCATGAAAAGTGAAGAAAGCTGTTAAAAACACTTACAGCCCCCAGTGCTTCCCACTGATAACCCTTTGGAGCATGACTTACCTGGCCAATTTTTTATGCATATTAAGAAGTATGTTGGGCGTAGGAGAGTCTTCACATACTGGTTTGTAACCTGATTTTGCTCTAACACTACACTGTGAAAACTTTGCCATGCCAAGAAATACTGATCTATAGTGTCACTTTTATTCCAATGTATTTTTTATGAGATGTACCATAATTTCTTCAAATAAAACCTTTATTGTTTATGTTGAAAATGCTAAGTTTTCTGATATTTTAAATACTTCTGGTCTTGTCTATCAAACTCTTCTGCTATGATGTCTGCCTCAAGGAGTCAATTTCGACTCATAACCACTCTATAAACAGAGTAGAACTGCCCCCATAGGGTTTCCAAGGCTGTAAATCTTCAAGGAAGCAGACTGCCACATTTTTCTCCTGCAGAACAGCTGGTAGGTTCAAATTTCCAACTTTTTGGTTAGCAGCTGAGCGCTTTCATCACTGTGTCACTAGGGCTCCTTCTGTAGAAAGGCAAGGTGACTTAAATAGTCACTTCAAAACCAAAAACCAAACCGGTTGGTGTCAAGTCAGTTCTGACTCAAGGCAACCCCATGTGCTGCAGAGTAGAATTGCCCCATGGGGTTTTCTTGGCTGTAATCTTTACCAGCAGCTGATCACCAGGCTCTTCTTCAGTGGTACTTTTGGGTGGGCTCAAACCATCACCATTTAGGTTAGTAGTCAAGTGCGAACCATTTGCACACCCAGGGACCATTAAATGGCCACAGTGTCCTCTATTAAAAGAATTTCAGAAAAAAAAAAGTTTAAATATTAGGATTGGAAAAAGGGTGCTGCTCTGAGACAATAGTTTGCCGTTTTATGGACACTGCATTATGTAACTGATTTGTGGCTTTCCTTCCTCTGACTGCAAGTAAGTTTAAAAACAAATTCGTGACCTACCTTAACAACTACAGAAGACATATAATATGTGCATTTCGGTAGGATAATGTAGTCCTTTACTGTTTTATTATATTTATTACCGTTCAGTGAAGTTCCCTCAACTATTTATAATAATTTTATCATGAGTGTGTGTGTGTGTGTGTGTTGCAACTGCTTCAAATGCCTTCAGAGTTTAGGATACATTCACTTGACTACCCCTAATGGAACCAAACTTTATCATTTGATCGATCTAATAAAGAAGAGAGGAAATCAACTTCAGTTATGAGGTTTTTTTTTTTTTTTTCTTGGATACCTGGATATTTTTTCCATGGCTTGCAGACAATTCTGAAACCAGAGCTCTAAAAATGGCAATACTAACATCAATGGGCTCAAACATTGCAATGATTGTGAAGATGGCACAGGACCAGGCAGTGTTTCCTTCTGTAGTACATAGTGTCACTATGAGTCGGAAACAACAGCGCGGAACAATGACAACATCAATAAAATAGAAAACTCAGAAAGAATTTCAAAGATGGCACAAAAATTTCAGATACAACTTTTAAGATATTTGCTTAAAATCAACTTTTAAGGCATCTGTTACAGATCAATTTGTAGCAATAAATTTGTTTTGTGATGTATTTATGCAATGTTTTCAGCATACCTACATTCTATATGCATAAAAAGTCTACTGAAATTAAATAGAGAGACTGGTAGTGGATTTAACTAACAGGAAGGCTACATTAAAGAGTACACACAGATGATTGTATGACACTAATAAAAACTTAAGAGCCCTATAAACAAGCTTTAGCTTTCAACTATGTTAAGTTCAATCCTGCAATGAAAATACATGACAATTGGTATACATTATATTCCCATATATTTATATTCCTGTATATTAATAAGCAAGTCCAGTTATTTACCAGTTCACATCTTAATCCTGAATGATTTTTGTTCCTCGTATGTTAACTTAATGGGTAATGAAAAGACATTCAGGAGATGACTTCTATTTTATGTTCACATAAAACCAAAGACCTGAAGTCCAGTTAAAGGAAACACTATAAAACTCAGGGAAGGGTAAATACAACTTACACATCTCAGGGTACACCTGTTGGAAATGAAATGAGAACAGTGGTATTATAAAGGATATCACGGGTTGGCATTATTATTCTAATAGCTTCACAATCTTGCTCATTGAGAAATTTCTCTGAATAACTCAATCATCACTTGAAGATGGTTTAAATATTCATCATTTACTCTACAAATACAAATTTGGGCCTGAAATTGGGAAGAATATTTTAGTGAACTGATATGCCCACATGAAATATTTAAATGGAATATTTGAGGCGGGCAAGTGAATAGGAGTTTTAACCACAAAAAGAAATGAAAGAGAGAAAAAAAAAAAATAGATCCAACCACATAAAAACTAAAAACTCCTAAACATCAAAGCCATCACCCGTTTGCCAGTTTGTCATACTGTGGTGGCTTTTGTGATGTTGCAATACTGGAAGCTATGCCACTTGTATTTCCAATACCAGCAGGGTCACCCTTTGTAGAAAGGTTTCAGTGGAACTTCCAGACTAAGATAGACTTGGAAGAAAGGCCTGGTGGTCAGCTTCTGAAAATTAGCCAGTGAAAACCCTATGGATCACAACCCCTAGGTTGCAAGGCACTTAAAATACATAATGGCCTCAAGAATGCACTGGAGCATATTAACAACTGTGAAGATGGTGTAGGACCAGGTAATGTTCTGTTGTACATGAGTCACAGTCAAGTCAGCAGTGACTAACAAGGACAGACATCAAAAATATAAACAACATAAAAACACAATTGACAAACTGAAAAAAAAAAATCTTCCCCAAATATGTCAGAAAAAGGGTTATTTTGTTGTTGTTAAGTGCCATCAAGATCATTCCGATTCATAGCAATCCCATGTGACAGAGTAGAACTGCCCCATAGGGTTTCTAGCCTGTCATCTTTACAGAGACAGATCACCAGGTCTTTCTCCTATGAAGCCACTAGATGAGTTCCAACTCCAATCTTTGAGTAAGCAGTTGAATACTTAACCATTTTCATCAACTAGCTTCAATATAAAAAGAGTTCTAACTAATAAGGGTAAAAAGATTAATATCCCAATAGAAAAACTGGGGGAAAAAAAAAAAGCAAGATCAGATGATTCATGGAGAAGGTAAAATATGAACAGAACAAGCATTAATAAAGAAATGAAAATGAAAACATAATTTCATGTGTTAGTTATCAACACCCATCACTCCTGAAAAAGTATTGAAATCGGTGATCACATTCACTGCTGCAAAACTGGTGTGATGGTTCTGTAAAACATTTTGATTACATGTATAAAGAACCTTAAACCAAAAAAAAAAAAAAAAAAAAAGCCCCTAGTCTTTGACACAGCAATATTATTTCTAAGAATCTACTGTAAGAAAAGTTTCCCACAGAGTTGTAGCAAGATGTTTTTGTAGCATTATTTGCAATGGAAAGATTTTAAAGATCTGTCTTAGTTATCTAGTGCTACTCTACAACAGAAATACCACAAGTGGATGGCTTTAACAAACAGAAATTCATTCTCTCACAGTCTAGGAGGCTAGAAGTCCAAATTCAGGATGCCAGCTCCAAGGGAAGGCTTTCTCCCTCTGTAACCTCTGGGGGAAGGTCCTTGTTACCAATCTTCCTCTGGTCTAGAAGCTTCTCAGTGCAGGGACCCTAGGTTCAAAGGATGTGCTCCCCTCCTCTCTTCATTCTTGGTGGTAGAAGGTCCCCCTGTCTCTCTGCTTACTTCTATCTTCTATATCTCAGAAGAGATTAACTGAAGATAAAATTTAATCTTGTAGATTGAGTCCTGCCTCATTAACATAACTGCCTCTAATCCTGCCTCATTAACATCGCAGAGGTAGGATTTACAACACATAGGAAAATCACATCAGATGACAAAATGGTGGACAATCACACAATACTGGGAACCGTGGCCTAGCCAAGTTGACACACATTTCTGGGGGGCACAATTCAATCTATAACAAGACCTAAATGTCCAATGGATAAATGAATTATGAAACAGCCATAGATGGATTTTAAAACTGCTAAAACCCTTATTTTCAAAGAATATCATGAGCCTTGAGAAAAGGTAATAAAAAATGTTAAGTGAAAAAGCAGAATATGAAATTTTACACATGGTATGAAACCAATCTGTAAAAAGCATGTATTATGAATTTAATATATGACCACATACACATAAATATACATATATGTATAATATATATGGAAACCCTGGTGGCATAATGGTTAAGAGCTATGGCTGCCTATTAAAAGGTTGGCAATACAAATCCACCAGGCGCTGCTTGGAAACTCTATGGGGCAGTTCTACTCTGCCCTGTAGGGTCACTATGAGTTGGAATTGACTTGAAGGCGACAGGTTTGGTTTCTTTTTTGTTTTGGTATAATACATACATATATATGTATATATATCATATTACACATCTATTTTCATGTAGTTTTGAATTTGGAGTTTTATTTGACTTCTCAAAAACAACAAAGTACAGTGGAAACCTGCTACTTGTAGATAGAAGTAAACATCTGCACCAATGAAAAGCCAAGGGTTTCATAGTGAGTTGTATGGACGAAAGGTTTGCAAAGGATGGAGGAGTCCAACTGAAAGCCCAAGAGGAATCAATGATAAAAAAAAAGCCAATTCATATTCAAGCCATTTTTACAGTTTTGTTCTGTTTTTTTTTTCCACTGAGTTCTTTCCAGCCAAGGGTCCCTAACTGTGAGTTCTATATACCTTCCCACATTAGAGCCTCCATCCTACCCACAACTTCTGTAGAGAAAGCACTTCTCTGAATATTCTCCTAATAATGATTCTCCTAGATAACTCCTACTCATCCCTCGGGTCTCAACTTAAATATCACTTCCTTCTGGAAACAAAATCTATCCAAAACAGTTCGAGTCCCCAGCTTGTGCATTATTTTTGCCCTTTGTGCTTCCTTATTGCGCTATCACAATTGCAATTAAAGAACTAAGTGGATAATTTAGTTGTTTAATGCCTTCTTCCTTCTCCCCCCATAATATAAGTTCAGTGAGGGTGGGAACCATCTCCATCTTGTTCACCTCAAAGCTCAGCAAATAATAACAATAATAATAATTAGCATATTACTATGTGCCAAGTACTCTTGTAAACTCCTTAGGTGAATTAACTTATTTAATCCTCACAACAATTCTACGAGGGTGATGCCATAATCCTCCTTCTTTAAAATAAGAGGAAACTGAGGCACAGAGGCCCAAGGTCATACAAGTAAGTGATGGAGACAAGATACATCCCAGGCAGCCCAGCTCTACAGTCTTCATCCTTAACCATTACCATATTTTTATGCAAATAATACATGCCTTCTGCATTTGTTTACCGGCCTTGCCCTCCCCCTCCAGGGACCCTCAGAAGTGCACCAAGCCAATCCTCTTGTTGCTGTAAAAAAAAAAAAAAAAGTTAGCTTGGCACGCTTACAAAAATACCTTGAAGGGGAGCGGACACAGCTGGCAAATAAACACAGAAGGCGCACGTTATTTGTGTAAAAATATGATAAGTATGCCTCCTTGTAAGAACCCCATGAGTATTTGAAAAAATGAATGAGAAAATACATCAGCAATGAAATTTGTGTTTGCCATGAGTTAAGCATCAGCAGAGACATGCTCTGTAACAGCTGTAGCTCATCATTTCATGGTCACCTGATCATAATGGATGCACAAGACTCCAGCCCTATAATGGAAAAACCATGAACAAAGCTCCATAGACAACCTCATTAGAAATTCAATTATAATGATTTCTTTGGAATAATAGACTATGTGAGGTTTTCGATTTCAACGACAGAAATCTGAAATTAAAAGAATTGGAGTAAAGGCATAAATGGTTTTATAATACATACATATATCCACTCTAATTATAACAACTGAGCAACCGTAAAGCTCTCTCTTTTTTGCATGCTCTTGTTTCCTGTTGAAATCAGCTTTGAAAGAGGGTCTGTAATTGCAAACAAGTTGTGCAGAATAAACAAGCCATTATTGTAATGAGGATGATTCTTGCTGAGGATTATTTTTAAAAGCCAAATTGTAGACTCACGGTCTAAATTGTATCTGGCTTTTTTTTTTTTGTCACTTACTTTCAAATTTGGTATTTATTTGCATTTTGCCTGACCTGCTAGTTAAAGTACAAGTTCACAGAGCCCCTTCTGAAGTTATAATGAGCTCAGGTAATAACCACCACATAATTGTGTTCAACCGCATATAAGTGTTTACTTTTTACTGCTGTGCGTCTGCATCTGAGATTTCTGAGATGTAATTATGCATTGCAAAATTTGCCAGTTGCCAGCCTTGCTTCAACTATTTTTGCTGTTTCACATTTAAACTGCTTAAGCGCAGAAGTAGAGGTATAAAACAGCCAGGTTTTCCAGACTAGAAAATTACTGTTGCTTAAATGGCAGAATTTCTGCTCTTTGGTTTCCTATTTCCATGACTTGCCTCAGCTACATATCTTTTTAACCATCTGTTTCTTTCTGGCGACCAGTGACAGGGAAGCAAGCAACTGTGTCTACATTACTACGTGGTTTGACATCTGGTATCTAAATCCAACCATGGTATTTATCTGTGAATTGTTTAAATATGAGATCGGATTAGTTACACTTGCAGATCCCTCTTCATTAACATCTTCAACCTTGCTTGTGCTAGACTCTTATGCCGTTTCCCATACAGGAAGAGCATGCATGTTTTCCTGCAGGTTGCATAGAATATGGGTATGTGAATATAAAAAAAAAAAAAATTTTAAGTAACCAGAATGTATTACAGATGAATTAAAATTGCAAATTTCAGATATGATAGAAGGAGGTTCAACAGACATTGCACTGTGCACATGTTTTAAGTATTCCCTAGACTGCTTTTGTTGAATAAATTCAAAAACCCCTCTTGAAATGGTCATCATGATACATATGTATCTTGTTGGACAAAGATCCTATTGATGCATAATCATCTGGAAAATTCTGCTGTTCTTCCATAGAAAAGAGAGGCTGTACTTTATTGTCTTCTTCTTGTAGCGAAAACTGTGCATTTTAGTAATGGCTAGGTCCCTGGGTGGTGCAAATGAGTCGTGATCAAACACTAACCTAAAAAGTAGTGGTTCAAACCCACCCAGCAGCTCCACAGAAGAAAATCCTGGCAATCTGCTTCCTTAAAGATTATGTCGTTGTTAGGTGCCGTCGAGTCGGTCCCGACTCATAACAGCCCTATGTACAGCAGAACGAAACACTGCCTGGTCCTGTGCCATCCTTACAGTCGTAGTTATGCTTGAGCCAATTGTTACAGCTACTGTGTCAATCCATCTCGTTCAGGGTCTTCCTCTTTTCCTCTGACCCTGTACTTTACCAAGCATGATGTCCTTCTCCAGGGACTGGTCCCTCCTGACAACATCTCCCAAGTGTGTAAGACACAGTCTCCCCATCCGTGCTTCTGAGGAGCATCCTGGTTGTACTTCTTCCAAGACAGATTTGTTAGCTCTTTTGGCATTTCATGGTATATTCAGCATTCTTTGCCAACACCACAATTCAAAGACATCAATTCTTTGTCGGTCTTTCTTATTCATTGTCCAGCTTTCACATGCATATGATGCAATTGAAAACACCATGGCTTGGGTCAGGCACACCTTAGACTTCAAGGTGGCATCTTTGCTTTTCAACACTTTAAAGCAGTTCTTTTTGCAGCAGATTTGCCCAATGCAATAGATCTTCTGATTTCTTCACTGCTACTTCCATGGATGTTGATTGTGGATCCAAGTAAAATGAAATCCTTGACAACTTCAATCTTTTCTCCTTTTATCATGATGTTGCTTATTGGTCCAGTTGTGAGGATTTTTGTTTTCTTTATGTTGAGGTGAAATCCATACTGAAGGCTGTGGTCTTTGATCTACATTAGTAAGCGCTTCAAGTTCTCTTCACTTTCAGCAAGCAAGGTTGTGTCATCTGCATAACGCAGGTTGTTAGTGAGTTTTCCTCCAATCCTAATGCTCTGTTCTCCTTCCTATAGTCCAACTTCTCCGGTTATTTGTTTAGCATACAGATTGAATAGGTATGGTGAAAGAATATAACCCTGATGCACACCTTTCCTGACTTTAAACCAATCGGTATCTCCTTGTTCTGTCCAAACAACTGCCTCTCGATCTATGTAAAGATTCCCCATGAGCACAGTTAAGTGTTCTGGAATTCCCATTCTTCGCAAAATTGTCTATAATTTGTTATAATCCACACAATTCAGTGTCTTTGCATAGTCAGTAAAACACAGGTAAACATTCTTCTGGTATTCTCTGCTCTCAGCAGGTTATATCTAAGAAAATTCTAAGGAGCTCAAGTCTACTCAGTAATACATGGAGTCACCATGAGGCAGAATCGTTTCAACAGCAGAGAGTTTGGTGGGGTTTTTTTTTTTCTTTGTTTTTTTTGTCTTAAGTAGGATTAGCATACAGTAGGATATACCAGAGCTAAGTAGAAACTGAAACACTGTGGAAAGAGAAGAATGACTTTGTTTTTATTAGCTCCATCCATGATATATTTCACAATCTGTTAATTCTTTTTACTAGTGATTGGCTCCCAAGCTTAACTAAGATTACTTGACTACCATTCAACCAGTAGCAATTCAGATGGGAAGAACAATTCTGCATTAAAAATAATCTCAGAAAAAGAAGCATGATTATGGTAATGTCCTCTAGGGTGTAAGAGGCAAGATGGAGAATTAATTCTGCCCTGTGAAAGGGACATTTCATCAACCTTCACTGTGAGGAGTCTCTTAAAACAAGTCCATCTTCATTTCTTGCTTCTTCTGCTCTCTTGGTATTCCAGAATCACGTGATTATCATGTAAGAAAGCAGACATAATACCTGTTTAGCAAACTCTGTAGAAATGTTACTTTGCAAGTTCTACAGAAAAAAATGATGAAAAAAGCAAACACAAAGTAAACCAAGGACATATTTACCAGCCCCTTCCGCTGAAACTCTTAAAACCCTTCAAATTTCCTTAATTAAAGGACTATATCTGCCCTCGAAATCCTACCCATTTATCCATCCATGCCGTTTATCAGCATAGAGAAATAATACGCATACTTTATGACTCAGCTGAAATGTCACTTTATATGTGATGCTTTCCTTGACTCTCCTAGAAAGAATTAGGTACTTCACTACAGCTCTCTTTTATACTCTAAAATGCCTCTACTATACTGCATATGCCTCAATTAAAGCCTTTATAAAGGTATGTTTAGATCACTTGTTTACATGTCAGTGTCAGACAACAACTGCAATAATAATGCCATGTAGCAAAGTCAAAAATACCTGTGACATACAACAATAGCATTTATTTTACTCAAAGGTCAGTGGGTCTGCTAGGGCATTCTCCAAGTTTTCACTGTGCTGTCCAGCCTGGGTAACCGGTGACCTGGAGGAGCCCTCCTTAAGGCAATGTAATGACAAAGGCATAAGAGACCAAGCAGAATTGTATAAGGTCTCTTTTAGGTTTGGCTCAAAACTGGCACACTGTCACTTCTGCCCATATATTATTGGCCAAAGCAAGTTTCATAGCCAAGTCCAAAGTCAAAGTATGAGAAAGTACATTTCATCCGTAATGAGGCCATGGTAAGGATATGGATGCATGAAGGGGTGAAAAATTAGGGACAATAATCCAATCTACCACAAAGCCTAGTACAGCAAATGTTATACATTCAATACAGATTTGTTGAATAAATGAATGAATAAAACCAAAAATGTTCAGAATAAATCCAAAGTCTGTAAAAATGAAACATACCCTTATTTATAGTAACCCAGTATTTAAATTCCTCTTTACTAAGCTCGTATTATAGTAGAAAAAGCACAAATCCAGAAAACAGAAGTTCTAGTTTGAGTACTGGAACTAATTAGAAATAGTAAATTGGGCAACTCCCTTAAAATTTCAGCTGTGTCTGATAAAATGAAAATGTGGTCCCAGATGATCTCTAAGGTCCCTTCCAATACAATTCCCCTTGATTCTATGAATACAGTATGTGTAATTTAACCTTCAAGTTAGAAGAGATTAAAGCCTAATACAACACCACAAAAAAAAAAAAAAAGTGATGTGAAAGCTTAGCAGAGTTACAGGAACACAGAGGAGTGTCATTAGTAAATCCCTCTGGGTGTTTGTAGAGGGCTTCATGGAGGAGGTGAGATCTGAGATTACATGCCACTGGAGTGTAAGGGCAGAGATCTGCTGGGTATGGGAACTGCATGCACAGGGCACAGGAATTGAAGGGGCATGGGCCACATAGGAAAACCCTGGTGGCTTAGTGGTTAAGTGCCATAGCTGCTAACCAAAAAGGTCAGCAGTTCATATCTGCCAGGTGCTCCTCGAAACTCTAGGGGGCAGTACTACTCTGTCCTATAGGATTGCTACGAGTCAGAGTTGACTCCAGCAATGGGTTTTTTTTGGCTTGGGCCACATGGAGAATGGGGAGAAATCTCATGTGTACAGAGCAAAAAGATGTGGGAGAATAGGCTGAAAGTGTAGAGTTAGGCCAAATTGTGGAATTCACGGTGTATTCTGTAGGCAAAGAAGAGCCACCAATAATTTTTTTTTTTATTAACTTTTATTGAGCTTCAAGTGAATGTTTACAAATCAAGTCAGTCTGTCACATATAAGTTTACATACATCTTACTCTGTACTCCCACTTGCTCTCCCCCTAAAGAGTCAGCCCTTCCAGTCTCTCATTTCGTGACAATTTTGCCAGCTTCCCACTCTCTCTATCCTCCCATCCCCCCTCCAGACAGGAGATGCCAACACAATCTCAAGTGTCCACCTGATTTAATTAGCTCACTCTTCATCAGCATCTCTCTCCCACTCACTGTCCAGTCCCTTTCATGTCTGATGAGTTGTCTTCTGGGATGGTTCCTGTCCTGTGCCAACAGAAGCTCTGGAGAGCATTGCCACCGGGATTCCTCTAGTCGCAGTCAGACCATTAAGTATGGTTTTTTTATGAGAATTTGGGGTCTGCATCCCACTGATCTCCTGCTCCCTCAGGGGTTCTCTGTTGTGCTCCCTGTCAGGGCAGTCATCGATTGTGGCCGGGCACCAACTAGTTCTTCTGGTCTCAGGATGATGTAGGTCTCTGGTTCATGTGGCCCTTTCTGTCTCTTGGGCTCTTAGTTGTCATGTGACCTTGGTGTTCTTCATTCTCCTTTGCTCCAGGTGGGTTGAGACCAATTAATGCATCTTAGATGGCTGTTTGTTAGCATTTAAGACCCCAGACGCCACATTTCAAAGTGGGATGCAGAATGCTTTCATAATAGAATTATTTTGCCAATTGACTTAGAAGTCCCCGCAAACCATGGTCCCCAAACCCCCGCCCTTGCTCCACTGACCTTTGAAGCATTCATTTTATCCCGGAAACTTCTTTGCTTTTGGTCCAGTCCAATTGAGCTGACCTTCCATGTATTGAGTGTTGTCCTTCCCTTCACCTAAAGCAGTTCTTATCTACTATTTAATCAATAAAAAACCCTCTCCCTCCCTCCCCCCTTCGTAACCACAAAAGTATGTGTTCTTCTCAATTTTTACTATTTCTCAAGATCTTATAATAGTGGTCTTATACAATATTTGTCCTTTTGCCTCTGACTCATTTTGCTCAGCATAATGCCTTCCAGGTTCCTCCATGTTATGAAATGTTTCACAGATTCGTCACTGTTCTTTATCGATGCGTAGTATTCCATTGTGTGAATATACCACAATTTATTTACCCATTCATCCGTTGATGCACACCTTGGTTGCTTCCAGCTTTTTGCTATTGTAAACAGAGCTGCAATAAACATGGGTGTGCATATATCTGTTTGTGTGAAGGCTCTTGTTTCTCTAGGGTATATTCCGAGGAGTGGGATTTCTGGGTTGTATGGTAGTTCTATTTCTAACTGTTTAAGATAACGCCAGATAGATTTCCAAAGTGGTTGTACCATTTTACATTCCCACCAGCAGTGTATGAGAGTTCCAATCTCTCCGCAGCATCTCCAACATTTATTGTTTTGTGTTTTTTGGATTAATGCCAGCCTTGTTGGAGTGAGATGGAATCTCATCATAGTTTTAATTTGCATTTCTCTAATGGCTAATGATCAAGAGCATTTTCTCATGTATCTGTTGGCTGCCTGAATATCTTCTTTAGTGAAGTGTGTGTTCATATCCTTTGCCCACTTCTTGATTGGGTTGTTTGTCTTTTTGTGGTTGAGTTTTGACAGAATCATGTAGATTTTAGAGATCAGGCGCTGGTCTGAGATGTCATAGCTGAAAATTCTTTCCCAGTCTGTAGGTGGTCTTTTTACTCTTTTGGTGAAGTCTTTAGATGAGCATAGGTGTTTGATTTTTAGGAGCTCCCAGTTATCGGGTTTCTCTTCATCATTTTTGGTAATGTTTCGTATTCTGTTTATGCCTTGTATTAGGGCTCCTAGGGTTGTCCCTATTTTTTCTTCCATGATCTTCATCGTTTTAGTCTTTATGTTTAGGTCTTTGATCCACTTGGAGTTAGTTTTTGTGCATGGTGTGAGGTATGGGTCCTGTTTCATTTTTTTGCAAATGGATATCCAGTTATGCCAGCACCATTTGTTAAAAAGACTATCTTTTCCCCAATTAACTGACACTGGGCCTTTGTCAAATATCAGCTGCTCATACATGGATGGATTTATACCCGGGTTCTCAATTCTGTTCCATTGGTCTATGTGCCTGTTGTTGTACCAATACCAGGCTGTTTTGACTACTGTGGCTGTATAATAGCTTCTGAAATCAGGTAGAGTGAGGCCTCCCACTTTCTTCTTCTTTTTCAGTAATGCTTTGCTTATCCGGGGCTTCTTTCCCTTCCATATGAAATTGGTGATTTGTTTCTCTATCACCTTAAAAAATGACACTGGAATTTGGATCGGAAGTGCGTTATATGTATAGATGGCTTTTGCTAGAATAGACATTTTTACTATGTTAAGTCTTCCTATCCATGAGCAAGGTATGTTTTTCCACTTAAGTATGTCCTTTTTAATTTCTTGTAGTAGAGCTTTGTAGTTTTCTTTGTATAGGTCTTTTACATCCTTGGTAAGATTTATTCCTAAGTGTTTTATCTTCTTGGTGGCTACTGTGAATGGTATTGATTTGGTTATTTCCTCTTTGGTGTTCTTTTTGTTGATGTAGAGGAATCCAAGTGATTTTTGTATGTTTATTTTATAACCTGAGACTCTGCCAAACTCTTCTATTAGTTTCAGTAGTTTTCTGGAGGATTCCTTAGGGTTTTCTGTGTATAAGATCATGTCATCTGCAAATAGAGATAATTTTACTTCCTTCTTGCCAATCGGGATGCCTTTTATTTCTTTGTCTAGCCTAATTGCCCTGGCTAGGTCTTCTAGCACAATGTTGAATAAGAGCGGTGATAAAGGGCATCCTTGTCTGCTTCCCGTTCTCAAGGGAAATGCTTTCAGGTTTCCTCCATTTAGAGTGATATTGGCTGTTGGCTTTGCATAGATGCCCTTTATTATGTTGAGGAATTTTCCTTCAATTCCTATTTTGGTAAGAGTTTTTATCATAAATGGGTGTTGGACTTTGTCAAATGCCTTTTCTGCATCAATTGATAAGATCATATGGTTTTTGTCTTTTGTTTCATTAATGGTTTTTCTGATATTCAACCAGCCTTGCATACCTGGTATAAATCCCACTTGATCGTGGTGAATTATTTTTTTGATATGTTGTTGAATTCTATTGGCTAGAATTTTGTTGAGGATTTTTGCATCTATGTTCATGAGGGATATAGGTCTATAATTTTCTTTTTTTGTAATGTCTTTACCTGGTTTTGGTGGCTTCATAGAATGAGTTGGGTAGTATTCCGTCATTTTCTATGCTTTGAAATACCTTCAGTAGTAGTGGTGTTAACTCTTCTCTGAAAGTTTGGTAGAACTCTGCAGTGAAGCCATCCGGGCCAGGGCTTTTTTTTGTTGGGAGTTTTTTGATTACCGTTTCAATCTCCTTTTTTGTTATGGGTCTATTTAGTTGTTCTACTTCTGAATGTGTTAGTTTAGGTAGGTAGTGTTTTTCCAGGAATTCATCCATTTCTTCTACGTTTGCAAATTTGTAAGAGTACAATTTTTCGTAATAATCTGATATGATTCTTTTAATTTCATTTGGCTCTGTTGTGATGTGGTCCTTCTCGTTTCTTATTCGGGTTATTTGTTTCCTTTCCTGTATTTCTTTAGTCAGTCTAGCCAATGGTTTATCAATTTTGTTAATTTTTTCAAAGAACCAGCTTTTGGCTTTGTTAATTCTTTCAATTGTTTTTCTGTTCTCTAATTCATTTAGTTCAGCTCTAATTTTTATTATTTGTTTTCTTCTGGTGCCTGATGGGTTCTTTTGTTGCTCACTTTCTATTTGTTCAAGTTGTAGGGACAGTTCTCTGATTTTGGCTCTTTCTTCTTTTTGTATATGTGCATTTATTGATATAAATTGGCCTCTGAGCACTGCTTTTGCTGTGTCCCAGAGGTTTTGGTAGGAAGTGTTTTCATTCTCGTTGCATTCTAAGAATTTCCTTATTCCCTCCTTGACGTCTTCTATAACCCAGTCTTTTTTCAGGAGGGTGTTGTTCATTTTCCAAGTATTTGATTTCTTTTCCCTAATTTTTCTGTTATTGATTTCTAGTTTTATTGCCTTGTGGTCTGAGAAGATGCTTTGTAATATTTCGATGTTTTGGACTCTGCAAAGGTTTGTTTTATGACCTAATATGTGGTCTATTCTAGAGAATGTTCCATGTGCGCTAGAAAAAAAAGTATATTTTGCAGCAGTTGGGTGGAGAGTTCTGTATAAGTCAATGAGGTCAAGTTGGTTGATTGTTGTAATTAGGTCTTCCGTGTCTCTATTGAGCTTCTTACTGGATGTCCTGTCCTTCTCCGAAAGGGGTGTGTTGAAGTCTCCTACTATAATTGCGGAGGTGTCTATCTCACTTTTCAGTTCTGTTAAAATTTGATTTATGTATCTTGCAGCCCTGTCATTGGGTGCATAAATATTTAATATGGTTACGTCTTCCTGATCAATTGTCCCTTTTATCATTATGTAGTGTCCTTCTTTATCCTTTGTGGTGGATTTAAGTCTAAAGTCTATTTTGTCAGAAATTAATATTGCTACTCCTCTTCTTTTTTGCTTATTGTTTGCTTGATATATTTTTTCCCATCATTTGAGTTTTAGTTTGTTTGTGTCTCTAAGTCTAAGGTGTGTCTCTTGTAGGCAGCATATAGACGGATCATGTTTCTTTCTCCAGTCCGAGACTCTCTGTCTCTTTATTGGTGCATTTAGTCCATTTACATTCAGCATAATTATAGATAAATGTTTAGTGTTGTCATTTTGATGCCTTTTTATGTGTGTTGTTGACAATTTCATTTTTCCACATACTTTTTTGTGCTGAGACATTTTTCTTAGTAAATTGTGAGATCCTCATTTTCGTAGTGTTTGACTTTATGTTTGTTGAGTCGTTACACATTTTTCTTGGCTTTTATCTTGAGTTATGGAGTTGTTATACCTCTTTGTGGTTACCTTATTATTTACCCCTATTTTTCTAAGTAAAAACCTAACTTGTATTGTTCTATATTGCCTTGTATCACTCTCCATATGGCAGTTCTATGCCTCCTGTATTTAGTCCCTCTTTTTGATTATTGTGATCTTTTACATATTGACTTCCGTGATTCCCTGTTGTGAGTATTTTTTTTTTAATTAATCTTAATTTGTTTTTCTGATTTCCCTATTTGAGTTGATCTCAGGATGTTCTGTTTTGTGACCTTGTGTTGTGCTGGTATCTGATATTACTGGTTTTCTGACCAAACAATATCCTTTAGTATTTCTTGTAGCTTTGGTTTGGTTTTTGCAAATTCTCTAAACTTGTGTTTATCTGTAAATATCTTAATTTTGCCTTCATATTTCAGAGAGAGTTTTGCTGGATATATGATCCTTGGCTGGCAGTTTTTCTCCTTCAGTGCTCTGTATATGTCGTCCCATTCCCTTCTTGCCTGCATGGTTTCTGCTGAGTAGTCTGAGCTTATTCTTATTGATTCTCCCTTGAAGGAAACCTTTCTTTTCTCCCTGGCTGCTTTTAAAATTTTCTCTTTATCTTTGGTTTTGGTGAGTTTGATGATAATATGTCTTGGTGTTTTTCTTTTTGGATCAATCTTAAATGGGGTTCAATGAGCATCTTGGATAGATATCCTTTCGTCTTTGATGATATCAGGGAAGTTTTCTGTCAGGAGTTCTTCAACTATTTTCTCTGTGTTTTCTGTCCTCCCTCCCTGTTCTGGGACTCCAATCACACGCAAGTTATCCTTCTTGATAGAGTCCCCCATGATTCTTAGGGTTTCTTCATTTTTTTTAATTCTTTTATCTGATTTTTTTTCCGCTATGTTGGTATTAATTCCCTGGTCCTCCAGATGTCCCAGTCTGCATTCTAATTGCTCGAGTCTGCTCCTCTGACTTCCTATTGCGTTGTCTAATTCTGTAATTTTATTGTTAACCTTTTGGATTTCTACATGCTGTCTCTCTATGGATTCTTGCAACTTATTAATTTTTCCACTATGTTCTTGAATAATCTTTTTGAGTTCTTCAACAGTTTTATGAGTGTGTTCCTTGGCTTTTTCTGCAGTTTGCCTTATTTCATTTCTGATGTCTTGAAGCATTCTGTAAATTAGTTTTTTATATTCTGTATCTGATAATTCCAGGATTGTATCTTCATTTGGGAAAGATTTTGATTCTTTTGTTTGGGGGGTTGTAGAAGCTGTCATGGTCTGCTTCTTTATGTGGTTTGATATGGACTGCTGTCTCCGAGCCATCACTGGGAAACTAGTTTTTCCAGAAAATCCGCTAAAAAAAAAATGTAGTCAGATCCCTATCAGAATTGCCTTTGGATTATAACCGCCACTTTGTTCCCTGTAAGGATGAAAGTCTGAGATTTGGATCATACATGTTTGGCTGTAGCTGGTTCTGTGTTTTTAGTCCAAATAGTGGTGGATTTTTGGTCCCTGGGTTTTTTGTTGTTGTTGTTCGTTCCTTCTCTCAGGCCGAAAGAGTGGGTTAGGAAAAGACCAAAAGAAAAAAAGGGGGGGGGGGGAAGCAAAGCCGCCGTGGAGCCAGAGCCGTTCTCCCTCTGGCTCAGGCAATTCCAATGTTAATGAAGCCGCCTGGGAAGGGTAGGGGAGGGATCAGAGAGATAGGAGAGTAGCACCTCAGAATATAGCCAGAGTTGCTTGTCTTGCTTGGAATGACTGTTATATCTGAGATTCCCGTGGGGCGTGTCGCCTATGTGTGCTGGCTGTGTGGAGATTGCCCCCGGGGGTCTGGCCCTCTGAAGCCACCCGCTGCCAGTCCAAATCCTAGCGTCAAGGTTCCCCTGCTGGGACGCTTTACTCCCGGCTCCAAAATCAGTCGCTGCCTCCCGGGGACTTCTCATCCCGCCAGCCGCGTCGCCGTGCCGCCTTAGTGGACCGGCTGGGCCCCCTCCCGGGGTTAGTTCAGGGGAGTGGAGCAGCTCTCCGTGCTTGTGCCATACCAGCGCCCAGTCAAAATCCCAGCAGCACGATTCCCCGGCTGGGATGCTGCTCTCCCAGCTCCAAGACCAGTCACTGTCTCCTGGGGACTTCTCCCACCGGCTGCGTCATCACGCCGCCTGCGCGAACCGGCTGGGCCCCCTCCCGGGGTGAGTTCAGGGGGGTAAGTCTGGGCCCCTTGTTTGTGTCGTCAGCTCCCCTTGGCTCTGCCCTAAATCGGGCGCCAAAGCTTACCTGACTGGGACGCTGGCTCCAGGCTCTGAAAACAATCGCTTCTTCCCTGTATTTGTTCATTTTCCATCTCTAAATCTGTGTTTGTTGTTCAGGGTTTGTAGATTGTTATGTACTTGATTGATTCACTTGTTTTTCCGAGTCTTTGTTGCAAGAGGGATCCGAGGTAGCGTCTACCTAGTCCGCCATCTTGGCCCCACCTCACCAATAATTTTTAAGAAAGGGCATAATGTAAGTTTTGTGTTTTATGAAGATAATGCAGAAAAAATGAAAGAGATCCTTTTTAGATGCTTATTTCTATTTAACATTCTACTTAGTAGTTTTATGAATCCAACACTGTGTCCCCCAAAAGATACGTTGAAGTCCTAACCCCTGGTACCTGTGGACGTAACCTTGTTTGGAAATAGGGCCTTTGAAGATGTTATCAGTTAACTTGAGGGGATGCTACAGCAGGGTGAGTCCTAATCCATTCTGAGTGATGTTCTGTAAAAGAGGAAAAGAGACCCAGAGAGACAGACAGAAGGCAGACAGTCATGTGACCATGGAGTTACACTCTAGCTGCAAGCCAAGGAATGCCTGGGGCTATAGGAAACCAAGAGAGACTGGAAAGGATCTTCCACCAGAAACTTGGCAAAGAATGTGGCCCTGCAGTTACCCTGAATTTGGACAACTAGCCTCCAGAACTCTGAGACAATACATTTCTATGTTTAAAGCCATCTAATTTGTGTACTTTTTTATGGTAGCCCCAGGAAACTAATTCAGTAGTGTTTCATTACAATATCTTAGCATATACCATAGATTAGATTTTCTTAAAGCTCTAAAAAGACAAAGAAAAAAGAATAAATAAAAAATTTTTGTGTGTCTAAGCTCAATAGTGTTTCTTATATGTAAAAATAGCCATTTATTTAGAACGAAAACATCTTTTGAAGTCACATTTTAAAAATAGAGTTAAATAAACTGAGTTCACCCACATAAATGGAGTTTAGAAAATTAAATAAGCTTTCAATCCCAAATTATATTGAGCCTCAACTTTTCATGACCACTTGCTGTATTTATCCACCTCTTATTGACAAGTCCTTCTTGAGATTCCAATCCTATATGTTCTAGTTATTCTCTGCTACTCAGTAGAGTCCAAAGCTCCCTGGTATCTAATTGCCAGTTAATATTATCTCATCTTTTATTAAAAGCACAGATATCTGAAATGATGTAAATGTGTTATTCCAACATAATGTCCCTCTTTTTCTACCAAAGGAATATTTTAATAAGGTAGGGCTCTTTTCCTTTCATTTCCATAACCTTAGTCTCTGCTTCCTTGCAGTTTTTGAACAGGCCAATCTCGTACCTGCATCAGCCCGTTGCCCCTACTGTTTGCTGGGGAGCAACTTCTGCCTGACAGCAGAGTAGAATCCATACTGTAGTCATTCAGAATGCTCTTAAGCCAAACCACCTAGATTCAAACCTGACTCCTCCACTTCTGCAACATTGAGCAAATTACTTAACTGCTTGTGATGGATTAAACTGTGTCCCTCCAAAATATGAGTAGGAATCCTAACCTCTATACCTGTGGAAGGTCCCTGGGTGGTGTGAATGGTTTGTGTTTAGCTACTAACCAAAAGATTGGCAGTTAGAACCCACCTAGCAATGCTGTGGAAAAAGGGCTGGCAATCTGCTTCCGTAAAGATTACTACGAAGAAAACCCTGTGGAGCTCAGTTCTACTCTATAACATACTGGGTCACCGTGAGTTGGAATCAGCTGAACAGCAATGGGTTTTTATACCTGTTGATGTATTCCCATTTGGGGATAAGTTTTTCTTTAAGTAAATGAGACCATATCAATATAGGGTATGTCCTTAAATATAATCACTTGTGAATTATACAAAGAGCAGATTAGACATAAAAAGAAGCACAAAGGGGTGAGGGAAATAGGTGCCACATGAAGATTGCCAAGGAGTTGAGGAACGCCGGGGCTACAGAAGCTGAAAGAGAGAAGAATCTTCCCCAGGACCCGACAGACAGAGAGCCTTCACCTAGAGCCACTGCCCTGAATTCAGACTTCTAGCCTCCTGAACTGTGAGAAAATAAATTTTTGTTCTTTACAGCCACCCACTTGTGGTATTTCTGCTATGGCAGCACTAGGAAACTAAGACATTGCTCTATGCCTTAGTTTCCTCATCTGTAAAATGGACATAAAATAATGCATACTTCAAAGAGTTGTTAGAAGCATCAGATGAGTTAATATCTGTAAAGCAACTTAGAACACAGAATTGTTTATTAAATAAACACCCCAGATTGCCCTGTATGTGAGAAAGATAAACCCCTTACTTGCTTTTCTGTTACTTACAGAAGAATATAATCCCTACTGATACATGTGCCACACTCAACTTCTGATCTCATTCCTTTCCAACCTCTTTCCTTATTCCTCTCTTGCCTCCCTCTGCCCACCTTTGCACCTCCCGCACACGTACCCAAAGCATCCACTGTCCCATCATTACAGTCCCCTATTTATCCTTAAAGACCCACCCTTAACGCCCAATGTTACATCGTTCCTAAAGCCTTTCTTTCCTGTTATTCAAAATACCATGTTGTCATTATTTCTTTACAAGTGTGTTTCTCTTATTAAAATGCCAACTCCTTCAGGGGAATAATTACTTTCTTTTCTTTTATCTTCAGTGTCTGGCATAGCATCTGGCAGAAAGCGGCATAAGTTAGTTGTCAGTAAAGCTGAATGAATGAACGAATCACTTTCTTACCAATTCTTGCCGTCAGGCCATTGGGGTAAGTTATTAACAGTTTAATCTGTCCTTTTGAAGTAACAAAATGAGGAGAAAGCAGAATTGGCAGATGCTCCCAATTGCCATAGCCCATTTGTTTTCTGATATTTTGTTATTGTGATATTTGAGAATTAATGACATAAAAGCAGTTTCACAGATATTAGGCCAAATAGAAATAACAAGTCTATGTTAAAATACTTGTGAAAATTCTCATGTTGGTAAAAACAATCCAAGTAGAATAAAAAGTGTTTTTCTTATAAGCACATTCAACTTTGTTCTTTACTTTTCGCTGTTCACAGAATAACTTTCAAGTTTCTATTATGCTTGACACAGTTTTTCCCAAAATTATGGAATACCTGTATCAGCAGGACAAGATGATAAATACTTTCTGTAACCCATTGTGTGTGATGTGCTTTATGCATGATAATTTAACTAAGTGTGTCTTTTTGCTACCCAATCTCAATTACAGCATTGGACTCACCTGAGATCCCTTATATTTCTCTGTAAGTCTTTCACAATTTTTCATTCCCAATGATAGCTTCACCACTCTCATCAACATTCTGTGTCACTCCACTCCTCTCTCAACTCATGAAGGCTTTGCTCCATCGATTATCCCCTCTCTTTTTCTATCTGCAAACGTGTCCTTTTCATTAACATCTCTCAACAGATAATGCCTTCTGTCTAGTTTGGGAGCCCTGGTGGCACACTGGCTAAGAGCTTGGCTGCTAACCAAAAGATCGGCAGTTTGAATCTACCAGCTACTCCTTGGAAACCCTATGGGGCAGTTCTACTCTGTACTCTAGGGTTGCTATGAGTCAGAATCAACTCAACGGCCATGAATATGGATTGGTTTTGGTCTTAGTTCGGGATCCTCAGAAGCAGATTCTTAGACAAGGTTTTGAGCACAAGTATTTTATTTGGGAGGTAATCACAGGAAACAGGTAGTGGGATGGGAATGACACAGAGAATGGAGGAAGTCAATAAAAGCGGTGTTAATAAGCACGTTATCATAGTGTGCTACTGAAGCTATATCCCTCTGGGAAACTTTCGGGGACAGGGAAAACAAACGCATCAGAATTACCCCACCAGAGGGAGGAGGAAGCTGGGAACTCATCCCAAGTAAGCTCTGGTGGCTGAAAAATGCCTTAGATACAGAGTCACAGGGGCTGCCTCTTGGCAGTTGGGCAAACTGCAGAGAGGACTGAGGGGATGTAAGAGGAACCCCAGTCACATCTGCTACTGTCCTCACAATCCCGCTTCTCCCTACAGTTAGGTCTCTCTCCCTACATTTAGTTCTCTCTCCCTTTCCAGCCAATCTTTTAGAATGAATAGTTTTTACCCACTATCTCTTCTCCTCACTTCTTATTGATTCCTCAAAATGCTGCCATCTGGCTATCCCTTTTACAAATCTGCCAACATAGTTCTTTACAAGATTTTTCCACAAATCTAATCTGTTAGACCCTTTTGGTACCTTACTGTTTTTTTTATTTCTACTACATACATCTGACATCCTTTATGCTTAAAACTCTCGAGTTCACTGGAGTTCATGTCCTCTCTTCTAGTTCTTCTCCTGCCTCCCTGGAATGTCTCTGCCTCTTCAAAGGCTTCTTATGTTTTTCCTCCCTTGAAGATGTTCCCCAAGACTGGGTCTGACATGCCATTTTCCTCTTTGCACTTCACTCACCTTTTCTTGGGAAAGCTTATCCAACCATAAACTTCAACTACTACCCAGATGCTATGGCCCCTCTTGGAATTCTGATCCGTGTATACAACCTTCTCTAAAATATCACCACCCAAACATCACCAGCACCTCAAATGCAACCTGTTCCAAACTTTCCCACTATCCTTCTGCTCCTGTCTTCCCCCTTTCTGAAACTGGTTCATCATCCACTCAGTTTCACAAGCCAGAAACCTGTGATTAAGCCTCTACTCCTCACTCTTCTTATCTTGTACCCTTAGTATCCAACTGGTTGGCATATCACATCATTTCTACTAGTTAAAGGTCTTCTAAAACCATTTCCTCCTTTGTAGTTGCATTCATTACCCTTTTTATAGTGCAAGCAGCAATTAGTCTTGCTGCTTCTGATCTTGTCCTCCTCTCACCCATTGTTCTCCCTCTAATTAGAACAACCATCTCCTGCTTAAAATCCTCCATAGTTCTTATCACCAACCAGTATAATCCAAGCTGATAGGAAAGACCCTTCTCAACTTGCCACTTGATGGTCTTTCCAGGTGTATTTCTACTACTCCCTTATCAAGCCATATGGAAGTTTCCTAAATAAGCCACACCTTTTCATACCTCCATTTGTTTGCATATGCTCTTATTTTCCCTTTACCTCTACAACCGGATTCCACCACGTAAATTTTTCAAGTTTCACCTCGGCATTTTATTTCTGCTGCAGTTTCCCCAATTTCTTCAGCAAGATTTATGGGCAGTTCCCACCATACTGTCAAATCCAAGCCCAAGCCCACTGCACTGTCATTGTTTGTTTGTAGCTCTACTTCTCCTGTTTGGCCTAATAAATTAAGGAGCATCCACAGAAGTGTTATGCAGCCCCAAACTTCACTATTGTGAAAGACTACGGGAAAGCAAGCTTTTATTTATTTAGCAATTACTGGGTTACCACCAAGTGAAAAACTACAGGCATGAAGAAGACACAGTCTTGTCCCCAGGGAGTTTTTATTTTAGAAGAAAAAGTAAGAATGCATGCAAATGTCTTTAAAGCCAAGTACACTTTATAAAAGAGGTATAAACAGGTGTAGGAGTTCAGGGCAGGAAGAGAGAACATCTGGTCAGAAGTTTTTAGTTCACCAAAATGTATCATATGTCTGACTAGTCCAATATTGACATGATCTTCAATAATCAGAAAATCTTTTCTTTGGAAGAAAATTATCTTTATTTAGAAAAAAGAAAGCAAAACATTTGGTTGTCTTGACTGTGATGTTTATGGTTAATATCCAAGGCTTTCTTTACAAATTCAGACTTTTCCCTTTATTTAGCTCCACTAGTGTGGTTTCACAACAGTGGTGAATTTTATTCTTTCACTCAATAAACAGCTCTTGAAAATCTGCTTTGCAAAATAAGATGTGCCAAAAGACTAATCATAGGAACAATGCTAAGTTTTTAGCACATTTACATCTTCAAAGGTGAAAAAAACACCATTAACAGTTAAAACTGTATATTTTAGATAGAAATTTGTGTCTTTCAATTGGTATTTTAGTACTCTATTCACCTCCCTTTCAAAATAATTTTCTTTGTTTTACTTGCGGCTTGCTGTTTCGATGGCAACTTTGTAGTATTCAAAATGAGACTGAATACCAGTCTAATTTTAAATTTTTTAAAAAAGAAAAAAAAACAGATTCAAAGAAAAGGAGAAAATATCACTACAAGTGAAGACAAACAATCCATATTTAACACTGAATTTTTTTGTTAATTCATTTGCTCACAGATATTTCTAAGTATCAACTATTAAAAACAAGTTCAATTTGCCAAAATGTATGAATGATCTGGACTTTAAATACTGGAGGTTAGAAAAATAAGCACATTTTAAAAAATCCTTCCCAATCAACACTAAGAAAAACCACGTACGTCTAAATGTGGTCTGACACAGCTAGAGATACAGTCTCTGTACATAACAGAAATTGTTAAGGTTTTACACTTCAAGAGCAACTGTCCTGCTCAGCATTTAAACAGCCTTAGCCAATGAGAAGAACTAAAATGTTATTTTTCTTCACGCAGCATTTTTGATTTCTTATTTATCTTGAAAAATGTGAAACGCTGCAGTTACCCTGTAATGCCTGTGAACTGAGTTATTAAATAAATGACTCTAGCCCTGGGCAGCAGTGGGCCATAACACGCAGCTCTTTGCACTCACAATGCAAATGCAGCTGGACGGATGAGCCTGGCACCGTACATCCTCATTGGGACGTTCGTTAGCCTCACTTTACAGCTGTCAGAAATGATATCTGTTATTCAGCCCGACCCAGGCTCTGCGAAAGAATTCTCAGGCAACTGATGGTAAAACATGGAAAATTATTTGAGAAAAAGCAAACCTATTTAAAAGGCTGACAAACCAAAAGATTAAAAAAAAAAATCATCACTTAATCTTGGGAGATTAAAATGTAATCATAAAGATAATAATTACAGATTAGAGGCAGACAAAGGATACCCACTCAACCTTACCTAAAAGCACTCTGTGACAGTGTGTTATACTAGTCCCCCAAATCATACATTTAATTTGTTTCTAAGCCTGTACTCTATCGTTGTAACTCAATTATATAAATATCACCACTCTCATTATGCTTCTCAGGCTTTATTATATGTATTCCAACGCTCAGGGGAAGATAGGTATATTCCAGATAATTTAGGGGGCTTTGAGAAAAGAAGAGGAGAAGCCCCTACAGGAGAGAAGCCGATTTATCACTGGCTCTCAGCAGCCCACAAAGACCTCTCCATCCTCAGAAAGCCAATAAAACTTTTGTCTGTACTTGGCACAAAAATCTCTCTCTTAGTTGTCTCCTTTTTGTTATCGCTTGTGTCTTCTTCTCCCAATTAAAATTACATTTTTGTAAAGCTGAGACCATGCCTCTTTATTTCTCACACTCAGTGCCTGAAATAGTATTGTGGATTAATTGTTATAGCATAAAAAGCAATGGTGATGCCCAGACTGATAATCCTTCTGTCCACAGTTCTTTATCTACGAGGAGGGCTTTCTGCTCCCCAAGACTTGATTTATGCTGCTTTACCTTTACCGGTTGCCATTGAGTCAATTCCAACTCATGGCGACCCCACGTGTTTCAGAGTAGAACTGCGCTCCATAGGGTTTTCAATGGCTGTGATCCTTCGGTCACATTATTAAATGTAAAAGAAGGTTGCTGTAACATCTGGTGAATTAAATGGCAACTGAGATATTCCTGTTGACAGAAAGGATCTTGCTGACAGCTTAGAAATCCTGAGTCATTCCAAACTATTTCTGCACTCAGAGATATCTAGGTTTATCTTTGGATTCACCTTCAACACACAATATCATTACCATTGTAGCCAGACTCAAGAGGTATTTTGATAATATCTCTATGATCTCTTAAAGGAAAACTCCAGTATGTTGGGGGGTAGGGGAGAGAGGGAAGCTTCTTCTCAAAATGAGTGGCCTCGTAGTGTTTTCAGTGCAATGTTTCCTGAACTGCAACAGACCTGAAACATCTCCACATGGATCATATGAAACCTTTAACAAGACATTTTTCAAGAAAATGGCACCCCAGAAACACATACTTGTGTGAGGACACACACACCACTAACACACAAAACACTGTTTTTAATAGCCAAGGGCACTTTGGCACAATGTGGGGCGGTGGTTGTCAACATAAACAGATGGTCAAAGAAGTGGGCAAACACTTCGTGTGAACTAGTTCCATAAATGAAGTTTTTTTATAATTTCATTCTAAATGCCATACTTACTTAACCAGCTTTCAGACAAGATGATACATGTAGCCAGTTGGAAAGAGTTCCCTGCCAGGCTTCTGTGTTTTTATGACAAAATTAAAAGTCCACAGATGGAATAACTCAAAGCTCATTCTTACAGAGTTTGTTTAGTTAGAATGAAGGGGGGAAAAAAAAGAATACCATATTGCTTCAAATTAAAGCCACATTTACAAAATGAGAGACTTTTAATTGGGGGAAGAAAGACTTAGTAATCATATATCCGCTCTTTAAAAGAGTGAAATTATTTATCCGTTAAGGTAGCTACTTCTTCCAAATAGTTTGAGGATAATCTTGTAAATTTCTGATTCCAAATTCAGCTCCCAAAGATCTCAGCATACCTTCATTCAGTGCTTTGAAAAGTATCACAATTTGCCACTTCAGTTGCTTTCTAAGAGGTACGATCTTTCCATCATGCCTTCACTAGCCAATAAGTCTCAAAGGCAAAAAGAAAGGTGCTGTCTTAGGGGAAATGTAGAGGCAACCAGCTGTTTGGGCATTGTGTTTTCTGTGAAAGATTTGTGGCTTTGTTAGAATATTTGGAAACCCTGGTGGCATAGTGGTTAATAGCTATGACTGCTGTCCAAAAGACTGGCAGTTCGAATCCACCAGGTGCTCCTTGGAAACTCTATGGGGCAGTTCTACTCTATTCTATAGGGTTGCGGTGATTCAGAATCAAGGGCACCGGGCTTGGGTTAGAATATTTAGCTGATTTCTTTCGTGAGGAAGTGAAATAGAACCGATGTTTTGTCAAACATGGTGGCCCAAATGTAAAGTACAAAATGTATAATGCTGCCTACTAGAGAAGAAATAAAAAGTTAAAAATTAAAAACAAAAACAGAACTAAGAAGCACACTCTTCATGTGTATTTTGTCCAGAGCCAGGATGAGAAAGCAGGAAGGGACAGGAACTGGTCAAATGGACACAAGGAACTCAAGTGCAAAGGGGGGAGCATGCTGTCACCTTGTGGGAGTTGCAACTAATGTCACAGAGCAATGTGTGTATAAATTTTTGTATGGGAAATTAACACGCTGTAAACTTTCAACTAAAGCACAATTAAAAAAAAAAAAAGGGACGAAGGAAAAATCTCTTATATTAGCCATATCAAATGGAATGTGTTGCCCAACCCTCCAATTAAATAGAACAAACTTGGGCATGTAAAATTCAGTTACAAAAACTAAACTCTGCAAAGAAATATTATCTACACCTTTTTCACTGTAGAAGTTTAAAAGTAAAAGAGAGAGAAAAAAAGATGTATTCAGTAAAATAATTGCCTTGGTCTACAAAATAGAAAAGGAATTGTTTTCATTTTTTTGCCAATTATCTGATTTGACTTGTCATAATTAACCCATTGGTTTCAGGGTTGTTTCAGTGTTTGTGTTATATAGAAGAATCAAACTTATATACCAGCTTTTATTTCCCTTCTAGAAATACATGTACTTATTTCTACAAAAGATATTTTTCACTGCCAAAGGCAGAGGGAGTTCTTAGCATAAAGCGATGTACAGCATTTGCCAGGAAGTAGCTGGGTTCTTTTCCAGAATACCATTTAGTTCCCCCAGACTCACACAGCAAGAGTAAGGTCTAACCAAGGCATAAATTAAGACCCAAAGATAATGGATTTCTTTCTCCTCAGTATCCAGCAATTAAAGCCAGAGGTTCAATTGTGTTTCAGACCCACAGAGATCTGAGTGAGAAGAACCAACCTTATCAGTTCTTTCTGTATTACTCACAGAAATGTTCACCTAGGATCTCAATTTCATTAAGAAAAAAAAATTGGTTCTGTTTTCTGTTTTAGATCTGATTGTCTTTTGGAAATTCCTTTTCGTGACTTCAATTGTTTCTTCGAGGCTACTTTCTGTAAGGATCCCAGTTTGCATCATTGTATCTGTTTAACTTGCTTTAAAATTTTTCTTACCATAGAAAAGGGTTGTTTCCTGAATCTTTGCAAACTATCTGAGGAAATCAAAATACAGTTGACTTAAAATTAGCATTTATCTTAATACAATATGGACTTTATCAAAATAAGTTGCAATATTTCCCTTTCTTTTTGAAAAGTGTTCTGTAGACATTAGTCTGCCAGGAGAGGCAGACTTTGGATATGTTTTGATTGCTGAAGAAGCACCACTTCTTTAAATAAAAGGCAGAAGCCATTCCTGTCTCGTGGAGCTCTTAATCAAAATGTAGGTGACACTGAGAATGTGGAAACCAGTATTTCAGATGTTTACAAGTAAATGTTGATGTTCGAGGTAGGGCAGATTTCAAACTGTGAAAGACAAAAATTAGCATGTGACACACCTAATCCTCATTTGAAAATTCTTGATGATAACTAGAAATCATAAATATTACACTATGAAGATGAGATATTTAAAACAACCTTGGTATGCTGGAGAATATGTATACTGCAGTTGAGATGGAATTCAGTAGGATAAAATGCATTTTATTTAGAAAGAAGAAAGCAAACTTCTCAGTAACAATGAGAGGCTGAACAGATTTATATTTGCAAGGGTAGAAAAAGACGGCAGTCAGGGAGAATAAAAGTCAATTATAAACAATGGAGGTGGGCAATATTATAACTGTGCACTTCCTCGGATACTAGACTGTATGAAAAGATTGCATCTGTGTGAAATCTTGAGGGAGTCCTCTTCTGCAATGATCGAGAGTTCATCTTTTATTGGAGAAGAGTGTCCTCAAAACGGTAATTGTTGATATATGGGATGGGAAGGGGTATAGATTTCCCCGGTCAAATATCTTTGGAAAACGCTGAATTAAAGAGATTTCCACATTTCAGGACTTCTTAAAGTGTTAGTATATGTGTATTTTTTAATTCTTTTCCAGTGGTAAAAATACATATAACAAAATGTTTGCCAATCAACATTTTTTCATATACAATTCAGTGACATTGGTTATATCCATCACGTGGTACAACTCCAACCACCATCCATTTACAAATTTTTCCACTACTACTAACAGAAGGAGCCCTGATGGCATAGCGGCTAAGAGCTCTGCTGCTAACCAAGAGGTCAGCAGTTCAAATCCACCAGCCACTCCTTAGAAACCCTACGGGGCAGTTCTACTCTGTTTTATAGGGTTGCTGTGAGTTGAAATTCACTCGATGGCAACAGGTTTGTTTTGGTTTTGGATTAACAGAAACTCAGTGGTGATTCAGCTAAGATTTCCCCTTCCTTCTCCCTCCCACACTTGGTAACCACTAAAAAGCTTTGGTCTCTGTACATCTCCCTATTTCATATAAGTGGGATCATAATAATAGTCATCCTTTCTTGACTGACTTATTTCACTCAGCATAGTGTTTATAAGATTCATCCATGCTGTAGCATGTATCAGGACTTCATTTTTCTTTATGGCTGTGTAATATTCCATTGTATGTATATACCACATTATGTTTATCCATCCATCTGATGATGGACATTTCGATTATTTTCATCTTTTGGCTATTGCGAACAGTGATGCTGTGAACCTTGGTTTACCAAAAAGCATAATCAGCAAAATGAATCTCCCAGCAGAAAGCTGATATTTTGGGTTTCTCTACTTAACTGACCATGAAACCTTTTGTTTATTTCAAAGTTGCTAAAATATGCCATTCATTACTACTGTTGTGTCTTTTTAGGTTCCACTAATTCTAACTAAACTTTATTTAATACCTTGAATAGCAAGCATTTAAAAACATTAAGGTTATAGATAAGTTTCCTTCAGCAAAAAATTTGTTTCTTCCATTTTAGATCCTTGCAATTACATCTCATTCCCAAACAGGAAGTTTTTTTCCCAAGATAATACAATGTGTAAGGAAAAAGTAAGACGGAGAGTAGAAGTTATATTATACACTTGCAACCACCTTGGGATTTGAAGCTTTACAGCTATTAAGTTTTTTGGTTTTTGTTTGTTTTTTCATATAGAGAGGAGGACTCACATACAGCTTGAGATGTTGCTAGGATGTACACAGCTGCTTAAATGGACTCCAAATTCTGTACTCAGAGGGAAGACAAATCATAGCAAAAAGGACAAGAATTGGATGTCAGAAAAGTATATTTCTTAACTATATGTACATAATTGCTATAAAGACACTCCATGAGGGTAGGGACTTTGAACACCATTGTTTCCCCAGTAGAAACCCTGGTGACATAGTGGTTAAGAACTATGGCTGCTAACCAAAAGGTCGGGAGTTCAAATCCACCAGGCGCTCCTTGGAAACTCTATAGCACAGTTCTACTCTGTGCTAAAGGGTTGCTATGAGTCAGAATTGACTCGATGGCAATAGGTTTGGTTTTTTTGGTTCAGTTTCCCCAGCATCTAGATCAGGGCTTGGCACACAGTAGAAGCTCAATAAATATTTGTTGAAAGATTGATTGAATAAATGAATCCAAAGTACTTAACAAAAATATTACAGAATCCTAGTTTATATTTGATTCTAAGATGTTTTAAGCAGTTAAGTAGATTGTAGAGAAATTTTTTAGCTTCTTTCTGCATAGAGTTGCTATTGGCCCCAGTTATTGAGATACACTTTATTATTCTTTCTTGGCATGAATGCATCCATTAGAATGATGAGTGAAGTGCTCATTAGTCAACCTGAATACTAAAAGTGGTGGAGGTTAGCTCACTAAAAGCCTGACCTTTCCAAACATTTTGCTTCTTCAAAAAAAAAAGAGAGAGAAAAGACAACATTCCCTTCCCTAATCTTCACTGTTTGATCCCCAGGCTAATTGGGGAACAATCCCTTTTTTTGACTTTGTCAAATATTGCAGAGTATTTTCAGTAAATGTCACCGTAAATTGAAAGCTACATAACACAGTAACTATGTCTTATTTTATTTTATTTTTGATAGTCATTGCTATTGTGCTTCCCTTATTAATATTGATTTTCCAAGTTAGTAATAAATGGCAGAAAAAGACTTCTTTAAACAGTCTCACCCTTGGCCTTACCAGAAGTTTAATTGTTGCCATGAATGCACAATGAAGTTTTTTTTTTAAATCTCAAAAAATAAACATTTATGCTATTATTCTTATTGTGCCGTCATTATCCCTACATTTAACATTGCAGAAATGATGAGTTTAGCATGCTGGTGAAGCAAGAGAAAAACAAATAGATCTGTGACAGCTAGTTTCCTCCAATTGTAGGACAACCCCTACCCCCAGAAGTTATTACTCTTGACTGGACAAGTCATTTAATTTCTCTGATCCTTGGTTGTGTCTACAAACTGAGATATTACCTAGCTCGTGGAGTTTCCTTAAGGATCAAATCAGAAAACATAAAATTATTTCATTGAAGATACGTCTGAGTATTGCCACTCAGATGCTTTGTCTGGAGTATGTGGTAAAATTATATGAGTATTAAGAGATGAGCCCCAACAGAAGAATGATATTTTTAAAAAGAATTCTATACAAGCTATAGATTGAAGTGGCCAAAAACTCACACACCAACTTCAACCTCACATTTTATTGTAAAACGAGTATCGTCATAAATGTTTTATCCTTTTTCCTCTTTCAAAAGCAGGCAAAACAAGAGAGCACAGAATTTTGAGCCAGTTACATAGCTTCAGATTAGCAGTACAAGGTCAGAGACTAATAAACTACGAGACTGTTAACCAAGAAACTTAAGTATAATGTGCCCCTGGAGTAAAATTCCACCTTAATGGAAACCACCTTATGGTCTCTCTGTCTCCTTCCTGTTCACTGTAGTCAATCATAACCACAGCGTGTGTAATTTCTTCCTCGGACTTTCTGAGGAATGAAGGAAAATCTCTTAGAACTGGTCTTAACTTTCTACTCAAAACCTTCAAGGGGAGGATGCAGGATCCACACGGCTGTTCAACAGCAACAACAGGGCGGAGCACCGGCTTAGCAGACTCAGGCAAATTCTCAGACAGCAGGAAAATCATGAGATGTTAGCAAGAGCAAGGGCCTCCCTGGCTACCTCATCTCTGCTTTACGTATCAGAAAACTTTGGAGCAGAGAAGTAGGCACAGATTGTGTGGCTTGTCCAAGGTCACAAACGGAACTGGGACTCAAAGGTACATTCTCTATAACAAGTAGGAATTTGTTCCAGACAAGCAGAGAAGAATTTCATCCACCTAGAATATGGGGAAAGCAGGTTATAAAAATAGTAATTTGTGAACTCATAAATATTTTGCATTTTTAGAGAAAACATAAGTGGTCCATATATATTTCCTTATATGTCATAATTCCTTTTACTAGTATAATGTTCCTCCCTTTGGTAAAAGGTTGCTGTTATTAGATGTCATTGATTCCAACTCATGGTGACCCCACGTGTGCAGAGTAGAGCTGCTCCATAGAATTTTCAAAGCTGTGACCTTTTGGGTGCAGATCGCCAGGCCTGTCTTTCAAGGCACCTTTAAGACCAAAGAAAACAAACTCAAGCCACCTTTAAGAACCAAAAAAAAAAAAAATCAAACTCATTGTCATCAAATTGATTCTGACTCATAGCGATCCTATGGGCAGAGTAGAATTGTCCCACAGAACTTTCAAGGAGCGGCCGTTGGATTCGAACTGCAGACCTTTTGGTTAGCAGCTGAGCTCTTAAGCACTGCACCACCAGGGCTCCAAATCACCAACCTTTTAGATGGTAGTCAAGGGCTTCACTTTTTGTAGCATTTTATATTTTTATCGTTTCACTGGAAGCAATGAACTTCTTTCATTTTCAATGAATTAACTTAAAGAACACATACACACCCAATATTACCATTGAATATGCTCATGTCTTCTATTGGGAGACAGTATACTGTTGTTACCACATTGGAGCCCTGGTGGCACAGTGGTTAAGAGCTCAGGCTGCTAACCAAATGGCTGGCAGTTGAAATCCACCAACTGCTCCTTGGAAACACTATGGGACAGTTCTACACTGTATTATAGGGTCACTATGAGACAAAATTGACTGGATGGCAATGGGTTTGGTTTGGTTTTTTGGGCTACCACATTTGTGTGGGTTTCTGCTTAGTTCGGGACAAAATAACACCTCCTTAGGAAGCATTATTTTATCATGACATCTCCAGTCTTCTCTCTCATGCTCTTGCCTTACCCAAGAGACTCTGAAGGATCTAGACAGTTGTGAGGTCAAACAGGGAATATTAAATAACTTTGCTAAAGTGGTTTTGTTATGACATTTTTGAAAACCACTGTGTATATTTCTAGACTATCTTTTAAGAATAACACCCCTTATTAAGAGCATTAGAAAAAGATATAATCAGTAATACTACAAAATGTATACACATTTTCAAAGCAAATATTTTTGGATACCTTAAAAAAATTGCATTTACCATATTTCATTTTTAACATTCAAAGCCCTGGCATGGAAAAGACTGGCTCAGCAGCTTTCCCAATGTCAAACTGCAAGATTTTCCTTCTCTCTAAGTAATTATTGTGGATGACTGCTACTTCTGTACTGAAAATGACTCCAAAGAAAAAAAGAGTATAGATCATTAGGTATAAAAGATTATCATAATTCTATACTTTTAAAACTATGACATAAATATCAGGAGTTTTAAATTTTATTTCAATGATCATACCATACACACACCCTTGTGTAAAACTTTTCAGTGCCTTCCACTTGCATTTAGAATAAGACCCTAACGTCTGCAATGGTCATGATGATCTGGGCACTGCCTACCTACCCAAACTCTTCTCCTCTCTCCCTCCCAGCCCCCCACTATCCCTCATGTTCTCTCCACTCAGTTCTCACTGGCTTGTTTCAATTTTAGGAACTCCCCAAAGTTGTTCCTGCCATAGGACTTTTACACATATTCTTTTTTCTTCCCAAAATGCTCTTGCTTCCATTCTTTGCATGGTTGTCTTCTTATACTTCACATCCTAGCATAAATGTCAAATTGGAGAGATCTTTCTTCACCTTCCAATTTAAAGTCCACTACTGTTTTTTTTTGGTTTACTGTCTTAGTTACCTGGTGCTGCTGTAACACAAATACCATAAGTGGGTGGCTTTAAAGAACAAATTTATTTTCTCACAGTTCTGGGGCTAAAAGTCCAAATTAGGATCTCAGTTGTGTCAATTCCCTCCTTATTGGTCCTTGGTTCCTTGGCTTGTAGACAATCCTCACATAACATCTGTCTTTCCTACTATATGTGCCTGTGTGTCTATTCTGCTTTTTATAACTCTGAAGTGATTAGGTTTAGGACCCTCCCTATTCTGGTATGACCTCATTAACATTAACAAAAGAAAAACCCTATTTCCAAACACAGTCATATTTACAAATACAGAGATTAGGATTTCAATACATTTTTGGGGGGGAGGTACAAAATTTAATCCATGACAACACCCAATCCCACAACCACAACCAAAGTTATTCTGTCTTACAGCACCAAATTCTTTTGCTTTATAGCACTCATCACAAAGTGTACGTGTGTGTGGGTTGTTTACTGCGTTTCTTCCCCACCAGACTTGAAGTTCCAAGAGAGCAGGGACCATGCTTTTGTCATTTAATACTATGTGCCAGTAACTAGCAGAGAACGTTAAGCACATAGTAAGGACTCAGCAAATATTTGCTGACTGAATAAAAGATCTCCATGACCTATGATCATCCTTCCTAGGATACTACTTTAGAATATTTGAGACAAGTCATCATCACTTGAACTATTCTTTAGGCCTTGTAGCAAATTAGAAAAAATGAACACGCTAAGATATCCAATAACTGACTTAATGATACTCACATTCTGTGAAGTAATTAAATATCCTAAAATAACACCTGTATCGTGATGGATGTTTTATAAACCACACAGTTAATAAATATTATTTGGCAGTTCCATAATACTGTCAGATTCATCTCACTCATTTTACAAATAATAAAAAAAAAACTGACATGATTAAAAGACGTGTCTTATCATTAAGTAGGAACAAAACTAAGAATAAAATAGGCTTTGACTATAGTTAAATTTCTAGGTCATGGTAGCTAGCAAAAGATGTTTAAAATTCATTTTAAATTTTAAGTGGAAACATTTATAGATACTATTGTTCAAAAGATATATTGATTCATTTGTTTCTAGTTTTTCTCCATTTTACTTTTCAGGTTAAACTTAGATGCTGATAAATAACATTTATCATCTGTAAGAAAAATTAGATCAGACTAGATGAGAAATGTCTCCAAAAAGTTATTAATGCCACCCCCACACACATGATATTAACATCTATTCCTCTGTAATGTTTTTATCTGGTTATTACCACAGCCATTATGGAACCTGGCCAGAGTCCACTTGACAGCAATGGGTTTGATTTGGTTTTTGGTTGGTCCCAAGTTGCTGTTGTTTGTTGCTGTGTGCTGTTGATTCCAACTCATATTGACCCTATAAGGCAGAATAAACTGCCCCATAGTGTTTCCTAGGCTGTAAATCTTCATGGAACAGATCACCAGGTCTTTTCTTCCATGGAGCTGCTGGTGGGTTTGAACTACTGACCTTTTGATTAGCAGCTAAGCGCTTAACCATTGTGCCGCCACCAGGTCCCAAGTAGAGTAAGGCAATTAATAAGCTTTTCCTCTTATCTCATTTGAGGAAAATTTTCTTTATCAGGGAGCCAAACTGCTGATTAGAAATAATTTACTTCAAAGGGACAATTTACTGCCAAGAAGATACAGCCTAAACTGTCAGCTTGCTACCATATAATCTGAACTTTTTTTATTATTACTAAAAATATAAGTCTCACAGGACACAAAACAGAGTTAGGCTTAGTATGAATCCACCTCAGAGGAGCGATTATGCTAACGTCATTTTTATACTGTTATTAGGTGTCATCAAGTTGATTTCAACTCATAGCAACCCCATTTGGCAGAGTAGAACTGTCCCATGTTTTCTAGGCCGTAATCTTTACAGCAGCAGATCACCAGGTCTTTATCCTGAGGAGCTGCTAGACAGGTCTGAACCACCAACCTTTTGGTTAGCAGCTGAGCTCTTAATGTTGCACCACCAGGGCTCCTTATTATTAATATTAATTGTACTCCTCAGAGCTGATGTCTGTAATTTTCTAAGAACAGCAGAGCACTGTCTCCATTTTATGTGTGCATAAAAGAACATTATCTTTCCCAAAAATGGACATTTCTTCTTCAGCTTAATATTTCTTTCCATGTTTGCATCATTCGTCTTTTGGAGTAAAGCAGAAAAGAAAGAGGGCCCTGCAGCACAGTTAAGAATGAAAAAACCAAAGGAGGAAGCCCAAGATATAACAGATGAAGCACATTTTTCTGAATCCAGGGCCATTACTGGCTCAGATACTTCCAAAAGAAAGATAAATTCATCATAAAAGGTAAAATGCGGTGCTTCTTCAAAACATTATGAAATAAAGGCACTCAATTACAGAAACCCAATGCCTTGGTTAAAAAAAAAGTATATATATATATCACACACACATATACATGCAGACATATATATTATATATACATATGTATACATAAACAGTGTTTATATTTTGTAATTGTAGGAAAATTATAAAATAAATTCTATTTCTTAAATAAAAATTTGAACTGTGTGCACATGGGTGTAGATGTGGGCATACACGCACAGGCTGTACTCTCAATCCCAAGCAATCATGAGACTGTTAGGATAACGACTGTACTATACAATATGATTGGGTTGCATGAACAAAGACACTTTACAAAGTTTTGGCAATTGAAAGTTTTTATTATTTATAGGAGATAAACAATAAACAACAGAAACAGATTATTTGTAGAAAGCAAACAGAAGACAACAAGAACAGACTTGAGGTAACCTGGTTCCCTCCATTCCCATGAGTACCCTACTTAAAATGGTAGAATTGGAACCCACTTACGTCTAAAAGGGGACCGGTTCCTCCTTCCCAAATTACTCATGTCTATTTGCATGACTGGGCAGGCACGCCATGGATTACGTGTCAGCAGGTGTCTCTCAGCAGGTGTCATCAGCTCAGGTCAGGTGTGTCATGGATGTGTTTGTTCTCTGTCTCTCTCTCTCCACAACTTTTCTTTACTGTGATTGACCCCTGTGCTTATTGGTCCTGCTCTCAACCAGTGCCAAGGTGAGGCTGGCATTATGACAACTCTCGAGGCAAAACTGTTTTACAGGCATCTCCTGTATGATATATGCTCAAGCCTCTGCAGGTAACCTCTTGGCTTCTTCAGGACTGGCTCCCTTTCGGCCTTAATGTTACAGCTGTCAGCACAGCTAGGGCATCTGCCACTGCCAAAGGTAACCCAGCTCAGCCCCCATGCTGCTACTTGCTCTGCTCAGATGTTCTCCTGCGTGGGCCCAGACTGTGGCTGCTTCCCTTTTATGGGATGCCCAGCTCCATTAGTGACCTCCTGCCTGGAGACACCCACTTCTGTTGATGACTTCCTGCCTGGAGGTGTCCAGCTCCACTCTGAGAGCTAACTCTGTCCACCACTGCCATCTACTCCATGGGCTGACTCATCCACCGCCACCATCTGTCAGTCTTATGGTTCCCACCACTTGCACTGCTACCACTGTTTCTCTGCCACTACCCTCTGCTGTACTTGCTGCCGTTTCTCTTGGTCTCCAGTGTTACCAGCTCAGTAAAGCCCTTTCACTTGGATTTAGGAGGTTCTTAGGGCAGGGACCCCAGGTCCAAAAGGCACACTCCTCTCTAGGCTCTTGTTGATCAAAAGGTCCCCAAAATACTGAGATTGGCTGCTTATATAGGAAAACTCCTTGTTAATTTCAAGGCGTGGCTTTCATAAACTGACCAATTCCTTAGGTGGATCATAAACCAGCCAGTGTACTGGGTGGATTGAAAGCCACTTGTGTGGATAGCAAACTGACCAGTCCTTTGGAAGAATTGCAAACCAAGGGCCAGAAACCAAAACCAAACCCAAAGCCAATGAGTCGATTCCAACTCATAGCAACCCAGTAACACAGAGTAAAACTACCACGTAGGGTTTCCGAGGAATGGCTGATGGATTCGAACTGCTGAATTTTGGTGAGCAGTCATGGCTCACTGTAGCTGTTAACCACTGTGCCAACAGGACTTCAGAAAGATCACATAAGATAAACTCAGAGCGCCACAGAATTTGAATCGGCAACTAATTTCTCACTTGAAGATGAAGTGTAGAAGAACTATTTAAATAACTCTGTTTAATGAGACTTTAATACAGGAAACACTTCTCAAAAGAGCAAACCTCATCAGGTAACATGATCTAAGACAGACACGATGGGGAACTTCCTGACTGTAAGTGCAGTAAGAGTCTGTAATTAACATAAAAAATGTAATCTCCTATCCTTGGGATGTTGATGGAAAGTAAAAACATTGCCCTGCCCAGATGCCTTTCTGAGCTTTCTTAAAATTCCCAAGTAATATCTAATTATGAGTGATGCTCACAGAGCCTTAAGGGATATATTGTGCAAAAAAAAAAAAAAAAAAAATTGACCCATAAACATCTATTTTAGATCTACTTTTGTAACTGATTTTACATATTATCACCATATTAAAAAAAAAAAAGTTGCCATGACATCGATTCTGACTCTTGATGACCCCATGTGTATCAGAGTAGAACTGTGCTCTACAGTGTTTTCAGTGGCTGATTTTTTGGAAGTAGATCATCAGGCCTCTGGATGAACTCAGACCTCCAACCATTTGGTTAGCAGCTGAGAACAGTGACCATTTGACCCACCCAGGTACTCCACCACACCCACCAGGTAATATCGATTCAACATCATAAAGACTTCAGATCAAAGCCAGCAGGCTCTGGAGAGCAATGTGTTCTTATTTATGAAACCAGTTGGTGGAGAAAACTATATTTCTCATCTGATTCCTTTTCACTTGTGGCAAGATCCGTTCATGGGGATTTAGTCTATCCAAAAGACAGACAGCTTCTAAATCCTACCACCTAGGGCTTGACTCTGTAAAAGAGGGAAAATGTAGCTCTACAGTGAGAACATTTTCCTTCCAGCCCCTCCATTAAATATAGCAGCTGTAACCAGGAGAGAGGATGCTCTGGCACCCAGTAAGGGCCTTAGATGTAGTTTTGACTGTCAGGCAAAATGCATTTGGCTGAATTCATGTGAATGCACATTCCATTAGATGTATAAAAAGGAGCGAAAGAAAAATCGTAACAGAGAGGAACAACAGTGGAGCTGATTTTTTTTTATTTTTTAAACTGCGGTTACCTCTGAAAAAGCAGTATGCACAGTCTATTGAGCATTGTGGCCAGAACTCCCGGCTTCAAGGTCTATGTCACAGATGGTTTATCAGGAGAAAAATGATAATGGCTGAAAACTGCATGGGTTTTTATTGTTAATGGGGGCAAGGAAAGGAACAGACTGATATACCAAGAATAATGAAAACATCATTCTCATTGTTACACAGTGCAAATTACAGATGAAACGAACTGCTAATTTCAGGTACAATGGTTGCTGGAATAAGTTTTGTGATTTTAAGGACAAAGGAAGAAAGAGATTTGCCTCTTATTGCCACAACCGTCTGCAGGTCCTAAGACAACTTGATTAATTTCAGGTGTCATTATTCAGGGAAAAGGGCATGGTAACTCGGGAATTTCTCTTCATATCTCAGGATATACACATTCAACCATCCTTCATTCTTATTTACAGCTAGTAGAAGTGTATCAGCTCAGAATGTTATGTAACTAGGCACATAAGCTATTTGATGCCACAAGGTACTTTCAATGACCATGTCTGAGATAAAAATGTCTTTTTTTCTTTTTAATATATATAAGGTACTCAGGGCTCACCTTTCTTCAAAAATGACCACAGCCAAGAATTCTAGAGGCAGAATTTGTGTCCAGGAAAAGCAGCAAATGGCTCCAGCAAACCCTGCCAGGAGCAGCATGTGACTTCTTAGATACCCAGAGGACCGTTTACCAGCAATTAAGTGCTTCAAGAAGAAATTATTTTCCCTTTCTTTCAAGAAGAATCTGTTTTAATTCCTGTCTTGTTAACCATTTTATCATTTTGTTTAAGCATTCCTTAAATGCTCAGAAAAGGAGACAATAGATAATCCCTTTTGTACATTATTTGCCTTGGGATAAAAGGTCTATTTCAGCTCTTTTTATGTATTTGAGCTCCTAGATACCTTCTGCTTTTATGCGAATAATCATATGCATTGTTTGCATGGCGACTAATGTGATCTTTCCCTTATTCAGAATCCACAGGTGTTTTATACAACCAGTTGTTAATGTACAGATTGATTTGTGTCAGATGTGAGGTTTCAAAGCTAAGAAGGCAACTACTGAACAAGCTCATGCATCTACTTGTAACTCAGCCCAGGTAATTTTGCCCCTAATGCAACCTGGGGTTTTTAAATACAAGTACAGTAAAACCTGTGAAAACTGGAACCAGGGTAAGGCGGAAACCTGTCAGAGAAGGAAAATGTAAATATTTTCCCCTAATAGAGAGCAATAGAAAAGTGCTAAGTTTGTACCCTGTCAAAGGCAGGAAACCTGCAAGACCCCAAAAAACAAGACAGTCCCATTGAGCTCCAGCTTGTGCATGTTTCACTGTATTCCCATTGATTCCTCTGGTTTGAATGTACCAATGGCTAGTAAATCTTAAGGAAAAGGAACCACGGAAAGGAACAATCTTCATAATCTCTACTGGACACGTTATGTCATGTTGTTCCCGGTAATCTGCAACATAGAATTCTATACGTAGAGTTTCAAAGATGTGGCTATCCAGGGGTATATGAATAGTATTAAGAAGCTATTTTCCACCCCCTTTCACTTCACCCCTGTAATAAATAGCTTAATGTGTTGCATTTAAGAAGCATGTAGTCCTATCACTATATTGTCCCCAAAATGTCTAACTCTCAGAGAAATTTTCTCAATTTCTCATTTTTTTGAAAAAGATTTCAACTAACTTTTCTTCAAAACCTGATGATTTTATCCAAAAATCATATTCTAGCTAATATACAGTGATTTTTAGAGGTTCCCTCAATTTCTAAAGAATTTGTTCCTTGGTTAGGCTTATAAACCTAAATGCTGAAAGGAGTTCAGAGGTGGCAAGTAACGGGCAGCTCGAGAGGTCAGTGGTTGGGGAATCTGCCTCCCCATACATAATTCAGGTCCCCTCCAGCCTCCTGTATTAGTGTCCTAGGGCTGCTGAAAAAAATTACCACAAACTGGGTGACTTAAAACAGCAGAAATTTATTCTCTCACAGTTCTGGAAGCTAGAAGTCCAAAATCAACACATTAGCAGAGACTCGCTCTCTCTGAAGACTCTAGGGGAGACTCCCTCCTTGCCTCTTTGAGCTTCTGGTGAACGCCAACAATCTTTGGCATTCTTTGGCTGTGGCAGCATAACTCTAATCTCTGTCTCTTTCTTCACATGGCTGCCTTCCCTCCATGTCCTTATGTCCAAATTTCCCTCTTCTCACAAGGATATCAGTAATTGTTTGCCAAAACTGAAGATGACTTAAAGCACTCACTGATGAAGGTCAAAGACTACAGCCTTCACCACGGGTTACACCTGAATGTGAAGAAAAAAAAATCCTCACAATAAACAACATCATGACAAATGCAGAAAAAATTGAAGTTGTCAAGGATTTCAGTATACTTGGATCAAAAATCAATGCCCATGGAAGCAGAAGTCAAGAAATCAAATGACAGCAGAGCCTAGATGGCAGAATAGACAGACGCTTCCAGCGAGCCCTCTTTACAACAAAGACCCAAATAAACAAGTGAAACAAGTATACTTATGACAAGCTAGGAGCCCTGAACATCAAAGGCAAGCTTAGAAAATGAACTGAGGGGCAGGGGGGAGAAGAGATGGTTCAGAAACGGAGAGGAGTTACCAGACCTGAATCACGGGGAGCCCTCAGGCACCATTCCTGGGAGCAGCAGCAGCAGGCTGGTATTAGCCTTCAGCCACAGTTTCCTTGGGGAGAAGCAGCCAGCCACACAGCCTACTCACACCTCCGGAACCAGACAAGAATGGCGCTCTCGGCAAAAGCTAAATACTTGTGTCTATTTCACCGCATCCCCTGCCCCCAAACCAGCCTCAGTGGCTGACTTCCCTGGGCCTGAGATAGGCCCTGTTGAATGCCTACAGCCATCCTCCTGGCCTTGGAGAAGGAATAAATTTGCAATTAAGGGAAAAGATAATTTGCCAGATCCACTAACCGGGGGAGCTCAGGACAGAAGTGGCTCCTGTCCAGGCTTAAACGGTCCGTGGACTTTGAGTACGTTTCCCCTCTGCGTGGACTTGTGTGAGCCTACTTCAGGAGAATAGGCCCCTGTTGACAGACTCCAACTGTTTCAGCTGTGCGACAGAGAGGTGGGTGTTTGATGTTTGACATTGCTTTGCCTATTAAACACAGTCCTCACCTATCCACATCAGGGGCCTAAGGACTGGAAGGCCCACTCAGGTCACCCAGCTACCTGTGACAGGGGTCCAAGGATAACTGGTACCTCTGAGTCCTTACAAACAAAAACATGGGGTGCCCATGTTCTGTCTGCAGAACCCAACCACCTGTACACACTAGGGAACAGGGACATGCTTTCCTCAGAGACACATGGGGGGTGATTCTTAGCACACTGCAACCAGATACCAGTACCTACACAAATCACCCCTGTCCCTCTAAGACTGTAGGACAGAGTCTGTACCACACACTTGATGAACAGCTACCTGGATACCTGAACTGAATTCATACAAGAAAATGAATGGACTCTTAGGCTGATATACCTGATAACAGATCTAGACATCTGGGGACAGCCCATCAGAGCTCCAAAGGCAAAAATAATCAAGCTAGCTCACTCAAGCAACCCATCTGGGCATATCAAAACAAAACAAAGCAAGAAGCTATGACACAGTGAGCAAACATAAAATAAACTAATAAAATAACTTATAGATGGCTCGGAGACAGTAGTCAATATCAAGCCACATAAAGTAACAGACCATGATCACCACGACAAGCTCTCAAAACAAAGAATCCAGGGATCTTCTAGATGAAAGTGCATTCCTGGAATTACCAGAGGCAGAATACAAAAGATTAATATACAGAATCCTTCAAGACACCAGGAAGGAAATGAGGCAATACACAGAACAAGCCAAGGAACACACAGATAAAGCAATTGAAGAAATTAAAAAGATTATTCAGGAACACAAGGAAAAATGTAATAACCTGGGAAAATCCATAGACAGGCAGCAATCAGAAATTCAGAAGATTAACAATAGAATTACAAAAATAGACAACTCAATAGAAAGTCAGAGAACCAAATGTGAGCAAGTGGAAGGCAGAATTTCTGAACTTGAAGATAAAGCACTTGGCACTAACATATTTGAAGAAAAATCAGGTAAAAGAATTAAAAAAAAATGAAGAAATCTTAAGAATCATGTGGGACTCTATCAAGAGAAATAACCTAAAAGTGATTGGAGTACCAGAACAGGGGAGGGATAACAGAAAATACAGAGAGAATTATTGAAGACTTGTTGGCAGAAAACTTCCCTGATATCGTGAAAGATGAGAAGATATCTATCCAAGATGCTCATCGAACTCCACATAAGGAAGACATTAAAAGAAAGTCACCAAGACATATTATAATCAAACTTGCCAAAACCAAATATAAAGAGAGACTTTTAAGAGCATCTGGGGATAAACGAAAAGCCACCAAAGGAGAGCCAATAAGAATAAGCTCGGACTACTCGGCAGAAACCATGCAGGCAAGAAAACAATGGGATGACTTATATAAAAAAATGAAGGAAAAAAATTGCCAGCCAAGAATCATATATCCAGCAAAACTGCCTCTCAAACATGAAGGTAAAATTAGAACACTTCCAGATAAACAGAAGCTTAGGGAATTTGTGAAAACCAAACCAAAACTACGAAAATACTAAAGAGAGTTCTTTGGTTAGAAAATCAATAATATCAGGTAACAATCTAAGACTAGAACACTGGGGAGAGCAATCAGAAGTCAACCCAGTCAGGAAATCAAAAAATAAATCAAGATAAAAAAATGCTCAAAACAGGGTAACAGTGATGTTATTATGTAAAAGAAGACAACATTAAAACAATAAGGAGGGACTAAAACATGCAGTTACAGATCTTCCATATAGAGAGGAAGATAAGGCAGTACAAAGTAATAAAAGTTAGGTTTAAATTTAGAAAAATAGGGGTAAATAACAAGGTAACCACAAAGGAGACAAACTATCCTACACATCAAAATAAAATACAAGAAAAAAATAGAGACTCAGCAGAAACAAAATCAATAACAGTGAATATAAGGAAAGGACAATATATAATCTACTCAGCACATAAAATTAAGGGGAAAAAGAAACTGTCAACAACACACAAAAAAAAGACATCAAAATGATAGCACTAAATTCATATCTATCCATAATTATACTGAATGTAAATGGACTAAATGCACCAGTAAAGGGAGAGAGTGGCAGAATGGATTAAAAAACAAGACCCATTCTATATGCTGCCTACAAGTGACACACCTTAGACATAGAGACACAAACTAAACCTCAAAGGATGGGAAAAAAATATATCAAGCAAACAACAATCAAAAAAGAGCAGGAGTGGCAATATTAATTTCTGACAAAATAGACTTTAAAGTTAAATCCATCAGAAAGGATAAGGAAGGAGACTACATAATGATTAAAGGGACAATACACCAAGAAGATATAACCATATTAAATATTTATGCAACCAATGACAGGGCTGCAAGATACATAAAATCTATCACCATTGAAAAGTGAGACAGGCAGCTCCACAATACTAGTAGGAGACTTCAACACATCACTTCCGGTGGATGACAGGACACCCAGAAAGAAGCTCAATAAAGACATGGAAGATCTAAATGCCATAATAAATCAACTTGACCTCATAGATATATACAGAACACTCCACCCAACAGCAACCAAGTATACTTTCTTTTCTAGTGCACATGGAACATTCTCTAGGATAGATTACATATTAGGTCATAAAGCGAGCCTTAGCAGAATCTAAAACATTGAAGTAGTACAAAGCTTCTTCTCTGACCATAAGGCCATAAAAGTGGAAATCAATAACAGAAAAAGCAGGGAAAAGAAATCAAACACTTGGAAACTGGACAAAACCCTGCTCAAAATGACTGGATTACAGAAGACATTAAGGATGGAGTAAAGAAATTCAGAGAATCCAATGAGAATAAAAACACTTCCTATCAGAACCTTTGAGACACAGTGAAAGCAGTGCTCAGAGGTCAATTTATATCAATAAATGCACACATATAAAAAAGAAGAAAGGGCCAAAATCAAAGAATTATCCCTACAACTTGAACAAATAGAAAGAGAGCAACAAAAGAAACCCTCAGGCACCAGAAGAAAACAAATAATAAAAATTAGAGCAGAACTAAATGAAAAAAAAAAGAAATAGAAAACACAATTGAAAGAATTAACAAGACCGAAAGCTGGTTCTTTGAGAAAATCAACAAAAGTGATAAACCATCAACCAAACTGACAAAAGAAAAACAGGAGAGGAAGCAAATAACACAAATAGGAAATGAGATGGGTGATATTACAACAGACTGAACTGAAATTAAAAGAATCATATCAGATTACTATGAAAATTGTACTCTAACAAATTTGAAAACCTAGAAGAAGTGGATAATTTCCTAGAAACACACTACCTACCTAAACTGACACAAACAGAGGTAGAACAGCTAAATAGATCCATAATAAAAGAAGAGATTGAAAAGGTAATCAAAAAACTCCCAACAAAAAAAAAGCCCTGCCCCGGACAGCTTCACTGCAGAGTTCTACAAAACTTTCAGAGAGGAGTTAACACCACTACTACTGAAGGTATTTCAGAGCATAGAAAAGGACGGGATACTCCCAAACTCATTCTATGAAGCCAGCATATCCCTGATATCGAAACCAGATAAAGACACCACGAGAAAAGAAAATTACAGACCTGTATCTCTTATGATATCCCTTATGATATAGGTCTGTAATTTTCTTTTCTTGTGGTGTTATGAGTCGGAATCAACTTGACAGCACTTGGTTGGGTTTATCCCTCATGAATACAGATGCAAAAATCCTCAACAAAATTCTAGCCAATAGAATTCAACAACATATCAAAAAAATAATTCACCATGACCAGGTGGGATTCATACCAGGTATGCAGGAATGGTTCAACATTAGCAAAACAATTAATGTAATCCATGTAAATAAAACAAAAGACAAGAATCACATGATTTTATCAATTGATGCAGAAAAGGCATTTGACAAAGTTCAAAGCCCATTCGTGATAAAAACTTTCAGCAAAAAAGGAATAGAACAAAAATTCCTCAACATAATAAAGGTCATTTATACAAAGCCAATAGCCAAAGTCATCCTAAATGGAGAGCTTGAAAGCATTCCCCTTGAGATCGGGAACCAGACAAGGATGCCTTTTATGACCACTCTTATTCAACATTGTGTTGGAGGTCCTACCCAGAGCATTTAGGCTAGATAAAGAACTAAAGGGCATCCAGATTGGCAAGGAAGCAGTAGAAGTATCTCTATTTGCAGATGACGTGATCTTATATACAGAAAACCCTAAGGAATCCTGAAGAAACCTACTGAAACTAATAGGAGAGTTCAGCAGAGTATTGGGATACAAGATAAACATACAAAAATCAGTTGGATTCCTCTACATCAACAAAAAGAACATCGAAGAGGAAATCACCAAATCAATACCATTTACAGTAGCCCCCAAGAAGATAAAATACTTAGGAATAAATCTTACCAGAGATGTAAAAGACTTTTACAAAGAAAAATACAAAACACTTCTGCAAGAAACCTTAAAGAGACCTACGTAAGTAGAAAAACATACCTTGCTCATGGATAGGAAGACTTAACATTATAAAAATGTCTATTCTACCAAAAGCAATCTATAGATTTAATGCAATTCTGACTCAAATTCCTATGACATTCTTTAATGAGATGGAGAAACAAATCACCAACTTCATATGGAAGGGAAAGAGGCCCCAGATAAGTAAAGCATTACTGAAAAAGAACAAAGTGGGAGGTCTCACTCTACCTGATTTTAGAAACTATCGTACCACCACAGTAGTCAAAACAGCCTGGTACTGGTACAACAGATACATAGACCAATGGAACAGAATTGAGAATCCAGACATAAATCCATCCACATATGAGCAGTTGATATTTGACAAGGGCCCCAAAACAGTTAAATGGGGGAAAAGACAGTCTTTTTAACAAATGGTCCTGGCATAACTGGATATCCACCTGCAAAAAAATGAAACAAGACTAATACCTCACTCCATGCACAAAAATGAGCTCAAAATGGATCAAAGACCTAAATATAAAATCTAAAATAATAAAGATCATGGAAGAAAAAATAGGGACAACATTAATACATGGCATTAAAAAAAAAATTTTTTTTTTTGAACAGTACACAAAACATTACTAACAATGCAGAAGAAAAACTAGATAACTGGGAGCTCCTAAAAATCAAAAACCTATGCTCATCCAAAGATTTGACTAAAAGAGTAAAAAGATTACCTAAGACTGGGAAAAAGTTCTTAGCTATGACATTTCTGATCCAGCAATCCCACTCCTTGGAATATATCCTAGAGAAATAAAAGCCTTACATGAACAGGTATATGCACAGCCACGTTCGTTGCAGCACTGTTTGCAATAGCAAAAAGATGGAAGCAACCAAGGTGCCCATCAAGGAATGAATGGATAAACAAATTATGTTATATTCACAGAATGGAATACTATGCATCGATAAAGAACAGTGAGGAATCTGTGAAACATTTCATAACATGGAGGAATCTGGAAGGCATTATGCTGAGTGAAATTAGTCAGTTGCAAAAGGACAAATATTGTATAAGACCACTATTATAAGAACTTGAGAAATAGTTCAAACAGAGAAGAAAATATTATTTGATGGTTACGAGAGAGGGGAGGGAGGAGTGGTGGGAGAGGGATATTCACTAATTAGATAGTAGATAAGACCTACTTTGGGTGACATGAAAGACAACACACAATATACACGAGGTCAGCACAGCTGGGCTAAACTAAAAGCAAAGAAGTTTCCCAGTGTAGCAGGGGCAGGGGTTTGGGGACCATGGTTTCAGGGGACATCTAAGTCAATTGGCATAATAAAATCTATTAAGAAAACATTCTTCATCCCACTTTGGAGAGTGGCATCTGGGGTCTTAAACGCTAGCAAGCGGCCATCTAAGATGCATCAATTGGTCTCAACCTCCCTGGATCAAAGGAGAATGAAGAACACCAAGGACATACGGTAATTATGAACCCAAGAGACAGAAAGGGCCCCATAAACCAGAGACTACATCACCCTGAGACCAGAAGAACTAGATGGTGCCCAGCTACAACCAATAACTGCCCTGACAGGGAACACAACAGAGATCTCCTGAGGGAGCAGGAGAGCAGTGGGATTCAGACCCCAAATTCTCATAAAAAGACCAGACTAATGGTCTGACTGAGACTAGAAGGACCCCGGTGGTCATGGGGTTCGAATCCTCCAGTTGCTCCTTGGAAACTCTATGGGGCAGGTCTACTCTGTCCTACACGGTCGCTATGAGTCGGAATCGACTCAATGGCACTAAGTTTGTTTTTTTGGTAAGGAGTAAAAATATTGGCCTTTCAAACCTCTCCCCTACTTTGTTTTAAAGGTTCCTTAAAAGCATGCTCCAGGAAGCTTTCTATCACCATCTCACCAGTATACCTGAAGATGTTTCCTAAATTGTACTTCTTGTTGTTATTGTTAGTTGGCATTGAGTTGATTTCAACTCATGGCAACCCCATGTGTGCAGAGTAAAACTGCTCTACACGATTTTCAAGGCTATGATCTTTTAGAAACAGATTGCCAGTCCTGTCTTTCAAGGTGCTTCTGGGTGGACTTGAACCACCAACCTTTCAGGTAGTAGTCAAGCACTTAACCATTTGTACCACCCAGGGACCCTATACCTTCTAAATTAATATGAAAGGAAAGGGATGTGGATAGCCACAAAAATCTGTCCCAGGTAATTCTGACAACCTTTGTCCTTGCCACAGTTGAGAATCTCTTACTCAGATGGAGAGAACGTCAAGAAAACATTCTCAAATAAACCTTGAGTGTTGTTGATAGTTCTCATGTATTTAAGTAAAACTCATCTGTGTGGACAACCAGAAACGTGAGGGGAAAAAAAAAAAAGAATACAGAAAATAAATAGCTGCTTGGCATCTGTAGGGAAGTGCTAAAAACATGTAAGTAAACTGCCAAGTGTGTTCTGAGATAAAATCATTTTTTTCTTAAAAAGGTTAATATATAGTTTTATAACACAATTAACAGACTTATTAATTTTAAATAAAAACAAATTCAAGAGTGATTCAAGGAAATTATCCCAATGTCAGAAAATGAATCTTGAGAAGGAAACTTTTATTGTTAAGAGAGAGTATTTTCCCACTAACTTATTTAATGTATTCTACACAGCATTAGTGAAATAATTGAAAATGCCACTTTTCCAATGTTTAAATGATAAAACCACAGGTTATGGCTTAGAATTAAGGAATTTAAACTCAAGGCAAAACAGCCAAGTTCCTGATTTCATAATTTTTTCAACCAACTTTTTACTTTCTACTCTTCTTATTGTTCATGTTCTTCTCAGTGTCCTAAGATGATCCCAAAACTGATCAACTTTCTACACCAATAAAGACAACAGAATTAAATACAGAAACTGACAATGCAAATTTGCTAGACTTTGTGCTGTGCATTTTCCTATACAGAGTCTCCACATAGTAGGTAAAGCAACTGTTATTTCTATTGCTTTTTGTTATTCATTTTGGCTAACAGTGTTTTTTTAACAGTGTTTTAGAGTAGATTTGTCCTTTTAATTATCATTTACTAAATGTTCCTGAATACATATCCTAGAACCAGGAGAGAGGCAATCTAAGATTAAACATTGATCATAGACAATCCACAAAGTAAATAATACATGAATGGATACTAACATTTTTCATTGAAATTACAACATCTATGTTACTTTATCTAATGATGAGACTAAATTACATTAAAATAATCCTTGATTTTATCCCAAATCCATATTAGATGCTTTAGCACCTGTACCTCCCCCTTCATAGCATTATCTATGTTTTTACTGCTTCCTTACTTGTCCACACTTTATTTACAATCCAGATCCTAGATTGTAAACATCTCAAGAGGGCAGAGAGTGTTTCCAGCACCAAGCACTAAGCCAGCCACATAACAGGAACCTAACAGATATTTGTTCATTGAATGAAGGCACAGACACCAAAAGAATATTTCATAACTTGGGTTTCAGTGGATGCTACACTATTTAAATATTGCTTTAGAGAATCATCTCAATGTCAGTGATACATTTTTCTTATCTTTGCCCAAAACAGCATTTTTTTTTCCTTTTTTATCCAGAATTATTTCTTTAAATGCCCTCGCCCCCCCAAAAAATACTTTCTATTAGCATTCTCACAAATTGCAGACGTAAAAACATTGAGAGATGGCAACAGAAGAAAAGAAAAGAAAGCTTGGTCATCACAAAACAAAAGGTTTTTACTTGAAAATTTACTTAATTACTTAAAAAGGTAAATAAATTTCCCTAAGTTTTTGTGATGGTTTTCTAAGCCTTCAAATTCAAGATTCCCTTCAATTAAAAACAGACTCCGTTAGTAAAGTCCCTGGAAAGCCAATATACAAAGTTGTTTTTTACCTCAGGGTCTTTGAGCACGTTGGTCTCTCTACGAGGAACATCCTTCCCCAGCATTCAAATGACTGGCTCATTTTTGTCCTTCAGGTTTGAGTTTATTTTGCCTCCAAAAAGGTCCTTCCTGAATGTTCTCTCTCAGTTGGTTCTCCTGTAATTTTTTTCTTCTTCTAAAGAATGCATAACATTATTTATAACTATACATTCAATGGAACTGTAGTGGTGCAGTGGTTAAGCTCTCAGGCTGCTAACCAAAAGGTCAGCAGTTCGAACCTAACAGCTACTCCTTGGAAATGCTATGGGGCAGTTCTACTCTGTCCCATAGGGTCGCTATGAGTTGGAATACACTCAATGGCAATGGGTTTGGTTTTTTGTTTTTATACATTCAATAATGTGTATATCTGTTTAATATTTGTCCCCTCACCTTTCAGTAATTTCCATGACAACAGGTGCCACATCTGCCTTATTTACCTTTGGATCTCCAGCACCCAGCTATATATAGTAGGCTCTCAAAAACATTTCTATTAAATAAAAAAAGATAGCTACACTTAATAATATTTGTATGATAGGTATGTGCTTATTTTTTATATTTATCTTCTGTGCTCCTATTTAACATTTTAGTTTTTAATATTCTATTTTGCCAGACTGCATCTTCATATTCATAATATAATATCAATTAACTCCAAAAATTACCAGAATACTATGGTACAAAAGATACTGAAAACCTTTTAAGATGAAAAATTAAAATGATGTTCCATGTATTATTAACACTGAATTGTGAACCATTGCCACTGAGTCCATTCTGACTCATAGAGACCCTACAGGACAGAGTAGAATCGCCCCTTAGGGTTTCCAAGGAGCTGCTGGTGGATTCAAACTGCCCACGTTTTTGTTGTCAGTCAAGTTTTTAACCACTTTGCCACCAGGGCTCCAATATTAACAATAGTAAATGCTAAAAACCAGTTGCTGTTGAGTCAACGCCAACTCATGATGACCCCACGTGTGTCAGAGTGGAATTGTGCTCCATGAGTTCTTCAGTGACTGGTTATTCAGAAGTAGATTGCCAGGCCTTTCTTTCAAGGAGACTCTGGATGGACTCAAACTGATAACCTTCTGATTAGCAGCAAACACATTAACCGTTTACACCACCCTAATGTGCTCTAATTTATAAGACCTAGTAATCGACATCCATACCTATGGGAATTCTGTCTTAACTAAGTCACCCCATTCTCAACCACATCAGATATTGGTGCATAAGAAATCACCCCCAAACTTAAGACAGTGACGTTTACTTTGCTCCCATATCTGCAATCTGAGCAGAGGTGAGTTTGGACAGCTCATCTTTGCTCCACTCAGTGTTAGCAGGGTGGTTTTAAGGCTGGAGTCTAGGGTCATCTGAGGACTTGCTCATTCGTGTATCAGCCAGCTGAGTTGGGAAGTCTCAAATCCTTTCTACCTGGAGGACCTGGGGGGTTCCTGAGACATCTCTCTCTATCTCCATCTAATCTCTTCAGTGGCCTTTCCAGTATGATGATCACTTGTTTTCTTACACATCAGAGGTATGCATCCCAAGAGATAGAGAACCAGGTGGAAATACTACCAGCCACATTATTTGTAAAGCTTAGTGCAAAATGAAAATGTGAGGCTCATTTTTTTTTTTTTTTTTAATTATTAAGAATTTCGAGATGGCAACAGCAGAGGATCAAGCCAAGCATGGGGCCCTTCTGAACTCGGGAGTAGTATATTTTATGATCCAGCAACACAAGTCACCCAGCATCATATTCTGTTCTTCAAGATAGTCACAAAGGCCCACCCAATTTCAAGAGGAGAGGAAGTAATTCCATCTCTTGTTGGTCGTAACCAGAATCTGGAGGTGCCTGTAGCGCCAGAAATACTGCTACGGCCGTATTGGAAAAATGGAGTCTGCACAGGTTTGTTATAAATGACTAGTAGATCTTTAGAGTACAGAAACATGGCAAATTGGAGAAACTCATTGACAATTATAATAGCTACCATATATGTAGGGTGTTTTCTATATGTGAGGTGCTGACTGAACATTTCAGAGACGTCATTTCATTTAGTCCTTGTAACTGTGCATTTAAAGTGCCATCCCTGTCAGAGAGATGATTTCACAGAGAAGTAGAAAATGCTTTACCCAAGCTCACACAGCTAGTAACAGCACAGGGATTTGATGCAGGCCTGACTCTAAGAACTCTTATCACTGTGAAGTGATTTCTCAAAAGATAGATCCTGACAAAACAGTGCCTTTCCTCTGTTTCCTACCAACAGGCGACTCCACTGGGGTCAGATACAGTGAGTGCCTAACGGGTTATCTTTCTAGCTCACAATTTTCCTTTTTCTGGTAACTCCTCATAACTTCATTCTCCCCGGCTGTGTGCAGCCCACACGTGCATATGACTGATTCCACAGCCCTGGTTATAGGGGAAAATCTGGGTCAGAGTTTCACGCCTGGGATGGGAGGGGTGGGAGAGAGAAATAAAGACCAAAGGAGGTCAGTAGATTTGGTCTCTCTCCCAGATCTGGACCTGAAATATACAAATGTGGATGCTGAAGCAGCCCTGTTTTCCATCCCGTGTTCTGAAGAGAAAGTAGTTTTATAGAAAGAGAAAAGAATTAAGTGGACAAAGAGCAGCAAAACATGCAAGAGAAAGAGAAGTAGTGATAACAGCATCCATGCCAGTTTTCTCAGTCTATCCTTCAGGCTCAACTACATACCTCATCTCGAGATTCCCACATGATGTGAGGATATGCTTTCAGATATTGCCACTGTTGGCAAAATAATCACTAGCAAAATAATCCTAGTACATACAGGAAATATAACAACTTTCCTATTTACTAGTGAGCAAATTCTAGAAACAACCAATGGGCTTCCCAAACAAAAAGGTAAAAAATAAGATCATAGTTTTCAAGGGCTCTATGACAATGGAGGCAAATCCCAAAAGTTACTTATAGATAATGTCTTAGTTTCCTGGTGTTTCTGTAACAAAAATACCACGAATGGGTGGCTTTAAAGAACAGAAATTTATTTTCTTGAAATTCAGGAAGCTAGAAGTCAGAACTCAGGGTGTGACTCTAGAGGGAGGTCCTTCTTTGTCTATTTTAGCTTCTAGTAGCCAGCTCCATCCTTGGGGTTTCTAGGCTTGTAGATTCATCTGCCTCCCTAATCATCAGGTACTATCTGTCTTTTCCCATTTTTGCTTGCCTCTGTGTCTAATCTGCTCTTATAACTCAGACCTGATTAGGTTTAGGACACACCCTACACTGCTATGGTCTCGTTAACATAACAAAGAAACTCCAATTCCCAAAAAGGTTTACATTCACAGGTTAGGATTCCAACATACATGGGAGGAAGGGGGGACACAATTCAATCCATAACAGGCAATAACTAATAGTTGAAAGATTCTATATACAATAATTAGTTAGGATAGACACACTGTGATCAATTTTAGGGGGGACAAGCATAACTAAGCCAACCTAATGTTTTTGTCTGCCTACAGGATTTTAAACCAAAAACCTTTAGCCCTGGAAAAGGGATTTTCCTCCAGTATCTTTAGTCTACCTGAAGGCGAGGAGATGACAGAAAACATATTTTGAACTCCTCCTGGTTTTTGAAAAGAAGACTATTTGGTGTAATCTACCTGTCCACCACTCCCTAGTGCGCTCACTTCGATTACTGATGCATCATCCAGTTCTACATATATTTCATGGTAGCTTTGTCCTCCCTGGAGAAACATTCCATCATATGTCAACGTCGCTTCCTGTAGGTTCTGTGCAAAGGGAGAGTAGAGGGAAAAGCTGTACTCCTGTCTGAAGAGCCTTGCTCTCATTCTCTTATGACTCTCCACCCACCCTGGGCCTCCATCTTTTTCATTTGGGGAACCTTTTCCCAAGCCTGCAGTTTGGGGTAGAAGGAACGGGAGGAGGGGCTCCGAATCTGGTGAACAGCTGGGGCCCATCACTTCTCATTGCAGGTCTTGGGGAGATGTGGTTGACAGAGTGATACACAGAGCCTGTCCCAGTTAATGACTTCACCATTCTCCATCATTATCCCCATCATTAGGAAATTAGGAGGACAGAAGGTATTTACTGTAAACCTGCCACCTCCCAAGGAGAGATAAATAGAAACTGATAAATGGGCTCTTCTGGTGCTGTTCATCTATTAACCTTCTGCTTCCCAGCTCCGGCATATGCATGTCATCCTGCCATTAATATCCAGTAATTGGCATGGCAGCGGGCAATACAATCATACCTTTACTGTGAGTATTCCCTCCGTGTGGTGTGCCTGTGCAAGCACACAATTACGTTCATAATGAAGCTTTGCTAAACAGGCTGGTTGAAAGACATTAGGCAGTTGTTCCCCAGCCATAACACCAGCCTCCCACAGTCATTCAGTGCTTAACTCTTCACTACCCATGGGCACCTGCTGCCATTGTTAATATTTCTGCCATCTTCACACACAGTCCAATCTGTTCCTTAAAGGTATACTCACTTTTGTTTTGTTTTTTAAGAGCTTCTCTTTCTTAACTCTTTCTCCTCAGGAACAAAGGCAGAGCCAGCCTTTGAATGGTTTGGAACCATCTCACCTGGTTGATGGACTGCTCAGCATCAGGGTAGAATGGTCCATGTTGTGGCCAGTGATGACTACCTAGAGGCTATACCTCTGATTTGACTCCACTTGAAAGCCAAGTTGTTTAGCACAAAACCAAGGAGGTTTTGTGTCCCTTAGTCCATTCCAACATGGAAAACAGAGAAAAAGATTGTATTTTATTTGATTTACTCTCTGTGTGATAACACAGCAGACAGTAAGGTGATAACTGTGGTGTCTTTTATTAGGAAGACATCATCCTCAATGTTCATCTGTTCAAAACACTTAAGGATCTTGAAGGAGCATGGATTCCAGGAGATCCTGAGAGAGTTTATAAGAAATCAAGGCCCAGAATGACAGCCACCTCATTCTGGTATCCATCTGCTCACACTGTGGCTGAGAAATGAACATTTGGTCCCTGCTTCCCTGACCTATTTCTTCCCACATTAAATTCCAATATTTTCTATGAATACTTTACAATAGTGATTGTAGTAGGCAGAATGCTTCACAGGATGAAACATGAAAAGCGATGAATCTCTTAAAAGCATAGAATGGGTTCTATGACATGAATCAAGCTGGTCTGAAACACAGCCCTAAGGAGACAGAGGGAAAAAAAAAAATACACTTTCAAGGGGGGAGGTGAGGGTGAGGAGAGGTAATATCAGAAAAGAGATAAAAAGCAATAAAAAGACCAACGAGAAGAAAATGACATGACAACCTTATTACTGGTGTTCAGAAACCATAGCCTCTCTCTCAGAAAAATACCAGATCACCCATTTGAGAACTTCATAAAACTAAATGATCAATAGATTATAGCTCTGGCCCTCCTTCCACACAGCATAAAACAAATAATAATATCTCCAATAAATATAACATATAGGGCAATCTTACCTGTTTTCTGTAGACCCCTGACAGAACATGCTATAGAAAGTTTTCATTTCCTCTTCAGAAGGATACTAAGCAGCTTGCCAGGCTCCCAGTCAAGCACAGCCTCTCCAGCTGTCTTCCAAGCATCCACCTTTAAATATAGAACCTGGATGTAGCTGGGAGACTCTGTACTCATGGGGGCCTTCATTTCACAAAAACACCTGGAGGCAAACCCTCTGTCAGTCAGCATTCTATTAACTAAAACTCTCCAGGCACTGACACCAGTATGCATCTAGCATAATGATAAATAACATTTTGTAGCGATTACCTGATGACAGGTTAAGAGTTTGACATGAATTCTGCCTCTTCATAGCCATTCCTTACGTCTATCAGCATTTACATTTTTACAAAGTCCTTTCAGATTATTTCCTCTGGTTCATTAAAAAGCCCTGTGCAAAAATGAACTCAAAATGGATCAAAGACCTAAATATAAAATATAAAACGATAAAGATCATGGAAGAAAAAATAGGGAAACATTAGGAGCCCTAATACATGGCATAAACAGTATACAAAACATTAATAAGAATGCAGAAGAAAAATTAGATAACTGGGAGCTCCTAAAAATCAAACACCTATGCTCATCCAAAGACTTCACCAAAAGAGTAAAAAGACTACCTACAGATTGGGAAAAAGATTTTAGCTATGACATTTCCGATCAGCGCCTGATCTCTAAAATCTACATGATACTGCAAAAACTCAACTACAAAAAGACAAATAACCCTATTAAAAAATGGGCAAAAGATGTGAATAGACACTTCACTAAAGAAGACATTCAGGTAGCTAACAAATACATGAGGAAATGTTCACGCTCATTAGCCATTAGAGAAATGCAGATCAAAATTTCAATGAGATTTCATCTCACTCTAATAAGGCTAGCATTAATCCAAAAAACACAAAATAATAAATGTTGGAGAGGCCATGGAGAGATTGGAACACTTATACACTGCTGGTGGGAATGTCAAATGGTACAACCACTTTGGAAATCGATTTGGTGCTTCCTTGAAACCTAGAAATAGAACTACCATATGATCCAGCAATCCCACTCCTCGGAATATATCCTAGAGAAATAAGAGCCTTTACATGAACAGATATATGCACACCCATGTTTATTGCAGCACTGTTTACAGTAGCAAAAAGAGGGAAACAACCAAGGTGCCCATCAATGGATGAATGGATAAATAAATTATGGTATATTCACACAATGGAATACTACACATTGATAAAGAATAGTGAGGAATCTGTGCAACATTTCTTAACATGTAGGAACCTGGAAGGCATTATGCTGAGTGAAATTAGTCAGTTGCAGAAGGACAAATATTGTATAAGACCACTATTATAAGAGCTTGAGAAATAGTTCAAACTGAGAAGAAAACATTCTTTTGTGGTTACGAGAGAGGGGAGGGAGGAGGGGTGGGAGAGGGGTATTCACTAATTAGATAGTAGATAACAACTACTTTAGGTGAAGGGAAAGGACAACACACAATACAGGAGAGGTCAGCACAATTGGACTAAACCAAAAGCAAAGAAGTTTACTGAATAAACTGAATACTTTGGAGGCCATTGTAGCAGGGGCAGGGGTTTGGGGACCATGGTTTCAGGGGACATCTAAGTCAATTGGCATAATAAAATCTATTAAGAAAACATTCTGCATCGCACTTTGAAGAGTGGCGTCTGGGGTCTTAAACGCTAGCAAACAGCCATCTAAGATGTATCAATGGGTCTCAACCCCCCTGGATCAAAGGAGAATAAAGAACACCAAGGACATAAGGCAATTACGAGCCCAAGAGACAGAAAGGGCCCCATAAACCAGAGACTACATCACCTGAGACCAGAAGAACTAGATGGTGCCCAGGTACAACCAATGACTGCTCTGACAGGGAACACAACAGAGAACTCCTGAGGGAGCAGGAGAGCAGTGGGATGCAGACCCCAAATTCTCATAAAAAGACCAGACTTAATGGTCTGACTGAGACTAGAAGGACCCCACTGGTCATGGCCCTCAGACCCTCTGTTGGCCCAGGACGGGAACCATTCCCAAAGCCAACTCTTCAGACATGGATTGGGCTGGACAGTGGGTTGGAGAGGGATGCTGGTGAGGAGTGAGCTTCTTGGATCAGGTGGACACTTGAGACTATGTTGACATCTCCTGCCTAAAGGGGAGATAAGAGGGTAGAGGGGGTTAGAAGCTGGTGAAATGGACACGACAAGAGAATGTGGGGGGAGAGAGCAGACTGTCTCATTGCGGGGAGAGTAATTGGGAGTATGTAACAAGGTGCATATAAGTTTTTGTGTGAGAGACTGACTTGATTTGTAAACTTTCACTTAAAGCACAATAAAAATTATATATATAAAAAAAGTCCTGTGCAGTAGTCAAAATGCAATATTAGGATTTCTACTGTACATCTGTGGAAACTAAAAGTCATGTCAGGCCACTTCAGGGCTGCCGTGTTGCCCAACTCTGGTAGGCACCACTTACATTTCATTCTATGTGAATGGCACCCCTGGAGTTGGGCAACATAGCTATTGCTGTTGAGTTGATTCCAACTCATAGTGATCCTATAGTACAGGATAGAACTGTCCCACAGGATTTCCAGGGAGTGGCTGGTGGATTCAAACTGCCAAACTTTTGGTTAGCAGCCACAGCTCTTAACCTCTTTGTGACCGGGGCTCTGAAAAAAGTGCAGTATAGGGCACTCAGACAATGTACCGCTGCTATTCACTCTTTGTACATTCCATATTTGATTGTTAATGGATGTTTGCAGCTGTTTCTTCTCATTTTGAGTCATGCCATATCAGCAAATAAGGGTCCCGAAAGCTTGACTCCATCCAAGTCATGAAGGTAGACTCTACTTTAAGGAGGCAGCTCTTCTCCAGTTGTATTTTGAGTGCCTTCCAACCTGAGGGGCTCATCTTCTGGCACTATATCAGACAATGTTCCACTGCTATTCATAAGGTTTTCACTGGCTATTTCTTTTCAGAAGTAGACCACCAGGTCCTTCTTCCTAGTCTGTTTTAGTCTGGAAGCTCAACTGAAACCCTGTTGGCCTTAGGTGACTCTACTGGTATTTGAATACCGGTGGCATAGCTTCCAGCATCACAGCAACATGCAAGCCCGCATAGTACAACAAACTGAGATGCATGTGGGCCTTACTTCCTAGATATGTTATATTAATACATTACAACCTATCCAAAAAAATTCCTAAAGCATTTCCTTCTCTATCTTTCCCTCACTCTTCTGTTATGGGCACTTTAATATGTTGCCTTTCTAACCCAGCAAAGTTTAATATAATGACATTTTATAATATTCTAGCTCTTTGAAATCAGTAAACTATATAACATAGTGGTGACTCTCCTTTTAAACAGAATGAGATTAACCATAGTATTTTATTTGCATGCCGTGTCAAATTAATAGTCTTATAATTCTAAATTGTTCCAATCAAGGAACAACGTATTCGTCTTCATTTATAAAATGTAGATCATACACAAAGGATGTATGTTATAACCAAAGGAGATTTGTACATAGCATGAAATAAAAATATAACTGAAGACATCTTACAATTTCCTTTCCATCCTCACCACAAGGAATTTCTCTCTAACTCTGCTTCTGAGTACTCACTTATCTCCATGAGTGCTGTAGATCTACTCCCCCAAGGGTACCCTGGGCATCTGCCTCTCCTCTTTCGTGTCAAGAGACTTCTCAGTTCCGATTTTCAGCACTGACAGTTGACAATTATAAGACCTCCATTTTTTATTATGCAGAACAATTTAGTTCTGTAGGATTTGATCCTTACCTTTCAGATCATGCTCAGGGCCTCTTCATCTGGGATTCTCATCTGAGCAGGGTATCACCTCTCCTGACCAGAAAAAAAAAACTTGCAGTCGAGTTGATTCTGACTCATGGCGATCCCGTGTGTGTCAGGGTAGTACTGTGCTCCATGGGGTTTTCGATGGCTGATTTTTCAGAAGTATGTCACCAAGCTTTTCTTCCAAAGTGGACTCAAACTTCCAACCTTTTGGTTAGCAGCTGGGTGCATTAACAATTTGTACCACCCAGGGACTCCTTCCAGATTTTTCCAGATTTTCTGGTTATGAAAATGACAGGAGTCGAGTTCAACAAATTACAAGATTAATATAAAAATATCAATTTTATAGTATATACTAGCAATGAACATTTGGAAAATTAAATAAACAATTTCATTTACAATTGCATCAAAAAGAATTATTATACACAGAAATAGATTTAACAAAAGTGCCTACTGAAAACTAAAAAAGTGTATGCTAAAAACTACAAAACATTGCCGAAAGAAATTAAAGAAAACTTAAACAAATGGAAAGATATTCCATGTTTATAGATTGAAATACTCAACAGTGTTTAGATGTAAATACTCCCCCAAACTGATCTACAGATTCAACGCAATCCCTATAAATATCCCAGTTGCCTGTTTTGCAGACATTGACATGCTAATCCTAAAATTCATACAGAGATATAAGGAACCCAGAATAGCCAAAACAATCTTGTAAAGGAACAAAGTTGGAGGACTCACATTGCCGATCTCAAAATGTACTATAAAGCTCCAGTAATCAAGACAGTGCGGGGGGAATTCTGGCCAACATGGCACCATAGACAGAAGCACCATACTGTCCCCCACAGCAAAGACTCAAAACACTAAGTAAAACAGAGACAAACATCATCCCTGGAACCTGAAGTGTCAAATGAAGAGATAAAGAACTCAGCCAAGCACCGAATGGAATAGGAAACTGAGAGAGGACAGAAAGCCCCATCAGCTAATGCAGCATGGATAAGCCATATTGGACTCCTGTTGGGGATCAGCAGACAGGAAACATGGGAAAGCAGCTTCCAGGAACTCCCAGGAGGAGACAGAGCACCTAGTAACCACCGATACACACTTTCCCACCCCCCATTCTCTCCCCACAGCTCTACCTCTGAGCTTCCTGGCTGGCTGTGGTGGCTTGGCCAGCCAAGAAGTGCAGCATCCATGCCGCTTGGATTCACCGCACCCATGTCCAAGATCGGTGGACAGGGAGTACGGGAAAGCAGCTTCACGAAGTTCCCAGCAGGAGACAGAGCACCCGGTAACCAGTGATACACGCTTTTCTAAACCCCTGCCCCCCCCCTCCTCAACCCCTTCAGCCTCTTCTGCTTCCTGCCAGCCACAGCCTCTTGGCCAGGAGGCAACTGCTTTGGCTTCAGGCTGCTTGGATTCACCCTGCCCACACTGGCTGAGCCCCTGAGCTGGTATTGGTTCTTTCTGTGCCTCCTATCACCTCCCCCTCCTTTTTCTGGAACACCTGGCTCCTTGTGCCATCTTTGGTACTTCTTGAAAGGCTGAGAAGCCTCCACTGAGGAACCATTCCCCTGGCACGTGACACCATGCAGGTAGGATCTCTGGGGCTTTTTTTTCCCTTGTTTTGCTTTGTTCTATTTGTTTGTTCTCTTTTTCTTTTCACAGCTTGGGAGCTGTTTCTAGCCCAGCTGTACTACACGGCTTAGAAGCCACTTCCCCAATCTGCACAGCCATGTAGGAGGGATCACAGGTGGCATTTCTTTCTTCCTTTTTTTTCTTCTTTCTTTTTTTCTTTTCTCTCTCTTTTTCTCTTTCTGTTTTTCCTCATTTCTCAGTTCTCATCTCTCTGAAGTTATATTCTTTTCCTGTCTCCTGAGTACCTGGTGATGTGTGACATGTACACCCCAACTAGCCAGGCTATGCTGTGTAGCCTGGGAGCCACTTCCCCAGTCTTGGCAGCCCTACCAGTGGGACTACAGGACTCCTGGGGGCTTTTCTTTTTTTCTTTTCCAAATTTTTATCTACTTTTTTTCTTTCTTTTTCCCTTTTTCTTTTCTTTTTCCATTTTGCTTTTCTCCATTTCTCAGTTTTTCACCTACCCACTCCAATGGCAAGCTCCCTTAGCACTCTTTTCTTTCTTTCTTTGATTGCTTTTGGCTCCTGTTTCTCTCTCCTCTCTCTCCTCTTTCCCATACCCCTATTAGCTCCACACATCACAACCTCCCCCTTCTTTCCTGCCTACCTGCACCATGCACTGAGCATCACACCCTTGAGCAGCACAGGCATGGCCTACTGGAACCTGCCCAGCATGGATTCCTGACCTGCCCTGTTGGCCCTACTCTGTGCCACAAACAACCCATTCTAGCCCCTCCACTTCGGCTGGACCTGTCTTGCTGCCCATAGCTGAATGACTGGCCCTGCCCATTGGACAAGGAGGTGAAAAGTATCGTGACTGCAGGCGAGCAGACAACAAAGAACACACGGCCTGCCTGCTCAGACATAAGCAAAAAAAAAAAAAAAAAAAGGCAGGACAAAATAAATCTACAATCAAGAAATGAAGAAAATAACTACTGAATATCCTGAAGACAGCAGACAACATCAAACATATAAAAAAGGGTACAAGATGGTTCCAGTAGGCAGCCAAAAAAAGCAGGAAAGAACACAAATAACCCAAATAAGGAGTGAAACGGGGGACATTACAACAGACCCAACTGAAATAAAAAGGATCATAACAGAGTATTATGAAAAGCTATACTTCAGCAAATTTGAAAACCTAGAGGAAACGGGCAAATTTCTAGAGGCACACTACCTACCCAAAACCAAAAAAAAAAAAAAAAAACCAAACCCACTGCCGTCAAGTCAATTCCAACTCATAGCGACCCTGTAGGACAGAGTAGAACTGCCCCATAGAGTTTCCAAGTCTACCCAAACTAACACAAAATATGTTGAAAATCTGAACAGACCCATAATAAGAGAGCAGATTGAAAATGTAATTAAAAAAAAAAAAAAAAAAACTCCCAACAAAAAAAAAAGCCCTGGCCCAGATGGCTTTACTGTAGAATTCTACCAAACATTCAGGGAAGGGCTTACACCCACTGGTACTACTCAAACTATTTCAGAATATAGAAAAGGAAGTGATACTTCTGAATTCATTCTGTGAACCCTGATACCAAAACCAGGCAAAGACAGCATAAAAAAAGAAAATTACGGACCAATATCTCTCATGAATATAGATGCAAAAATTCTCAACAAAATTCTAGCCGACAGAATTCAGCATCATATCAAAAAAATAATACACCACAACCAAGTAAGATTCACACCAGGTATGCAAAGATGGTTCAACATTAGAAAACCAATCAACATAATCCACCACAAAAATGAAAGGAAAGAATCACATGATCATCTCAATCGACGCAGAAAAGGCACTCGACAAAGCCCAACACCCATTCCTGATAAAAACTCTACCCAAAGCGATTTACATATACAATGCAATACCAATCCAAATAACAACATTCTTTAAAGAGATGGAAAAACCAGTTATTAACTTTATGTGGAAAGGGGAGAATTTCCGGATAAGTAAAGCACTATTGAAGAAGAAGAATAAAGTAGGAGGATTTGCACTACCTGACCTCAGAACCTACTATACAGCTGCAGTAGTCAAAACAGTCTGGTACTGGTACAACGACAGATACATTGACCAATGGGACTGAATTGAGAAACCAGAAGTAAATCTATCCACCTACGGTCACCTGATTTTCAACAATGACCACCAAATGGGGAAAAGACAGTCTTTTTAACAAATGGTGCTGGCAAAACTGGATGTCCATCTGCAAAAAAATGAAACAGGACCCATACCTCACACTAACTCAAAGTGGCTCACAGACCTAAATATAAAGCCTAAAACTATGAAGTTCATAGAAGAAAAAATAGGACCAATACTAGAGGCCCTAATACACGGCATTAACAGGATGTGAACCACAATCAACAACACACAAGCTCCCGAGGATAAGCTAGATGACTGGGATTTTCTAAAAATTAAACACTTATGCTCATCAAAAGACTTCACCAACAGAGTAAAAAGAGAACCTACAGACTGGGAAAAAATGTTTTTTGGCTATTACAAATCAGACAAAGTTCTAATCTCTAAAATCTACAAGAAAATCCAACACCTCTACAACAAAAAAAACAAATAATCCAGTTAAAAAACGGGCAAAGGAAATGAACGGACACTTCATCAAAGAAGACATTCAAGCAACCAACAGACACATGAGGAAATGCTCAGGATCTCTAGCCACCAGAGAAATGCAAATCAAAGCCACAATGAGATACCATCTCACCCCCACATTACTGGCACGAATCAATAAAACAGAAAATAACAAAAGTTGGAGAGGCTGCAGGGAGATCCAAACTCTTATGCACTGCTGGTGGGAATTCAAAATGACATGACCTTTTTGGAAAATGATATGGTGTTTTTTTCTTAGAAAGCTAGAAATAGAAATACCATATGATCCAGCAATTCCACTCCTAGGAATATATCCTAAAGAAATGAGTCGTCACACAAATAGATACATGTACACCCATGTTCAATGCAGCATTATTCACAATAGCAAAAAGATGGAAACAACCTAGATGCCAATCAACAGATGAACAGATAAACAAACCGTGGCACATACACATAATGGAGAATTACGCAGTGCTAAAGAACAACAATGAATCTGTGAAGCATCTCATAACATGGATGCATCTGGGGGATATTATGCTAAGTGAAATGTCAATCACAAAAGGACAAATATTGTATGAGACCTCTACTGTAAAAACTCATGAAAAGGTTTACATACAAAAAGAAACAATATTTGATGGTTACAAGAGAAGGGAGGGGTGGGGATGGGAAAGTACTTAATAGACCTTAGATAAGCGGTAACTTTAGAGAAGGGTAGGACAGTACACAATACTGTGGAAGCCAGCACAACGTGTACAAGGCAAGGCCATGGTAGCTCCATAGACACATCCAAACTCCCTGAGGGACCGAATTTCTAGGCTGAGGGTTGTGGGGACCATGGTCTCGGGGAACATCTAGCTCAACTGGCATAACATAGTTTATAAAGAATATGTTCTACGTTCTACATTGATGAGTAGCATCTGGGGTCTTAAAAGCCTGTGAGCAGCCACCTAGGATACTCTACTGGTCTTACTCCTTCGGGAGCAAGCAAGAATGAAGAGAACTAAAGACAAAAGGGAAAGATTAGTCCAAAGGACTAATGGGACCACATCTTCCATGGCCTCTACCGGACTGAGTCTAGTACAACTAGATGGTGTGCAGCTACCACCAGTGACTGCTCTGACAGGGATCACAACAGCAGGTCACAGACAGAGCTGGAGAGAAATGTAGAACAAAATTCTAGCTCAAAAAGAAAGACCAGACTTGCTGGCCTGACAGAGACTGGAGAAACCCTGAGAGTATGGCCCCTAGACACCCTTTCAGCTCAGTAATGAGGCCACTCCTGAGGTTCACCCTTCAGCCAAAGATTGGAATAGACCCATGGAAAAAAACAAGACTAAAGGGGCACACCAGCCCTGGTGCAGGGACTGGAAAGTAGGAAGGAACAGGAAAGCTGGTAATAGGGAACCCAGGGTTAAGAAGGGAGAGCATTGACACATTGTGGGATTGTTAGCCAATGTCATACAACAATGTCTATACTAACTGTTTGATGAGAAACTAGTTTGCTCTGTAAAACTTCATCTAAAGTTCAAGAGACAGACAAAAGACTAACAACGGAAAAAAAGACAGTGTGGTACTAAGGTCAATAAACAAAAATCGATTGGGTTTCTATACACCGGCAATGAGAAATCTCAAAGGGAAATTAGGGAAGTGATGTTATTTACAATAGCACCTAAGAAAATAAAATACCTAGGAATAAATTTAACCAGGGATGCAAAGGACTTACAAGTTGAAAATTATAAAACAGTGCTGAAAGAGATTAAAGAAGACTTAAATAAATGAAAAGGTGCTCATGTTCATGGATTACAAGACTTAATACTATTAAGTTGTCAATAGTACCCAAAGTAATCTATAGATTCAATGCAGTCTTGATTAAAATTCCAACAGCCTTCTTTACAGAAATGGAAAAACCAGTTTTCAACTTTATATGGAATAGCAAGAGGCCCTGACTAGCTAAAGCAATGTTGAAAGAGAAGAACAAAATAGGAAGACTCACACTTCCTTCTTTTAAAACATACTATACAGCTACAGTAATTAAAACAGTCTGGTAATGGTATAACAATAGACTATAGACCAATGGAATAGAATTGAGGGTCCAAAAATAAACCCACACATCTTCGGTCAAATGATTGTTGACAAGGGTGCCAAGTCCATTTGATGAGGAAAGAAGAGTTTCTTCAATAAATGCTGCTAGGAAAATTGGATTTCCACATGCAGAAAAATGAAACAGATTCCATGCCTCAAACCATATACAAAAACAAAGTCAAAATAGACTGAGGACCCAAACGTGCAATTTAAAACCATAAAATTCTTATAAGAAAACACAGGGTAACACTGTTGGACCTAGCTTTTAACAATGGATTATCTAATATAATAACAAAAGTACAAACAGCAAAAGACAAAACAAATAAACAGGGCTTCATAAAAATGAAAAAGTTCTGTTCATCAAAAGACTTTTCAAAAAAGTGAAAAGACAAGCTACCAACTGGGAGAATATTGTCGGAAACCATATATCCAATAAGAATCTAATAACCAAAATACATATAAAACTTCAATATCAACAACAAAAAGACATAGACCAATCATAAAATGAGCAAAGGACTTGAACAGATATTTCACCAAAGAGGACATTCGAATGGTCACCAAAAACTAAAAAGATACTCAAAGTCATTGGAGATGCAAATCAAAACCACAATAAGATACCATTTCACTCCCACTAGAATGGCTAAGTTAAAAAAAAAAAAAAAAGAAGAAGAAGAAAGCAAAATAACAAATGTTGGTGAGAATGTGGGAAAATTGGAACCCTTATCCATTGGTTGTAGGAATGCAAAATGGTATAGCCATAGTGAAAAACAATATGAGGTTCCTCAAAAAACTAACAATAGAACAATTACCATATGACCCAGCAATTTCACTCCTATGTATATACCCAGAAGACTTGAAAGCAGAGACTCAAATGGATATTTTTTCACTAATGTTGGTTGTAATACTATTCACAGCAGACAAAAGTGGAAACAACCTAAACACCATCAACAGATAAATGGATAAACAAATTGTGGTACACACACACAATGGAATACTACTCAGCCAGGAGGAGAAATGAAGTCTTGATACATTCTACAGTATGTATGGAACTTCAAGATATTATGCTGAGTGAAATAAGTCAATCACAAAAGGACAAATATTGTAAGACCTTGCTTATATAAAAACACAAGAAAAGGCAAATGTAAAGAGACTACAGTTTATTAGTGGTTACCAGGGGCAGGAGGGAGGAAAAAGGGGGTTACCACTTACGGAATACTGAGTTTTGGCTTACAGTGACAGAAATACCAAACTGATTAAGAGTAGGGTTGCACAACTGATTATTCTAAGTGTCATTAATAAGTTGTATGCCTGTAAAAAGTTGAATTGACAAAAGTTGTGTGATAGATATATTTACTATAATGACCAAAAAAAAAGGGAGTAGCTGCTCAGGCTGTTTATGTACTACCAAAAACCTTATGGGATTGGTTTCTTGGTTTGGAGGTTTAGGGTTATGGTTTCATGGGACATTCCAGTTAATTGGCCTAATAACATGTTTAGTGCTTCTGTTCTATCGACTCTTTCATTGCATAGTTTCTTTATGTCTTAAAAGCTTGCAAGCAGCCATCCAAGGCACAAGTGGTCTCTATTTGCCTGTAACAACAGAGGAAGGACAGTCAGGAAAATGAGGAGGAAATGGAAAGTGTGGCTTATTGCCTCGTGAACAACTGCCTCCTCTGTTATCAGACCAGAAGAAACAAATAGTGGCTGGCTACCATTACTGAACATTTTGATCAAAGAATATGTAGAAGAATTTTGATCAAAAACGAGAAAATGCAGAACAGAATTTCAAATTCTCATAGATTCTAGACTTTCTAGAGCCATAAGGCTGAATGAATTTCTGAAACTATTGCCCTGAGATAATCTTTAAACCTCAAACCAAATATACCCTCTGAAGCCTTCTTACAGCCAAAAAATAGTTTAGCTTAACTAGTAGAGAATGTCTACCTTAAGCAATGTTATGTTTTAAGAACTTTCTATATGGGATCAAACTGATAAGAGCAACTCAAAAGATTAGATAGGAAGCTTAGGGAGCGGTGAGTTTATGTTAATGAGGGAGGAACAACTCAGAAAAGGAGGATGAGAATTACTGTGTGACTTGAAGAATATAATTAATGTCACTGAATTGTACATATAGAAACTGTTGAATTTGTGTGTGTGTTGCTGTGTATATTTTCAACAACAACAACAAAATAAATAAAATTTTTTAAAAACCTGTCATGGGGGGCAGGGGGAGGTGGTGTGATACTGGTAAAATGATAGTCAGACTGATGAATGGAATAAAATTTAGAATCCAGAGCTAAACCTTTACGTTTACAGTGAATTGACTTTTGACAAGGGCACTAGGACAATTCAGTAATGGGAAAATAGTCTTTTCAAAAAATGGTGCTGTGACAGCTGGATAGCCACAGGTAAAATTATCAGTTTGGATCGCTACCTCGAGGATACCATATCCAAAAAAGGAAAAAACCTCGATATGGATCATAGAAAAATATATAAGAACGAACATTAGAAAACTCTTTTAAAAAAATGAGTAAATCATTGTAATCTTAGATTAGATAACACTTTATTATATATGACAACAAACTCACAAGTAACAAAAGAAAAAAATAGGCAATTTGATGTCATCAAAATCAAAAAGTTTTACTTCAAAGGATACCATTAAGAAAGTGAAAAGACAATTCATAAAATGGAAGAAAATATTTGTAAATCATATATCTGATAGACTTGTATCCTAAATACCTAAAGAACATTTACAACTCAACAATATAAAAGCAAATGACTCAATTAAAGTAGAGGGTCAACAAAAAGTGCAAAGAATTGAATGGATATGTCTTCAAAGAAGACATATGAATGGTAAACAAGAATATGAAAAGATGCTCAAAATCAAAACCACAATGAGATACCACTTCACATCGACTAAGATGGCTGTAATAAAAAAGACAGGCAGTAACAAGCGTTGGCAAGTGTGTGGAGAAATTGAAACCCCATACATACAGCATACCCCATGTATGCTGGTGGGGATACAAAATGGTACAGTCCCTGTAAAAACAGTTTGCAATTCCTCACAAGTTAAACATAGAGTTACCATGTTGTTGTATGCCATCAAGTAGATTCCAACTCATAGCAACCCTATAGGACAGAGTAGAAATGCCTAATATGGTTTCCAAGGCTGTAATCTTTACAGAAGTGGATTGCTGGTGGGTTCAGGGACTGAACTTTCAGTCACCATATGATCCAGCAATTTCACTCTTAGCATATACTCAATAGAATTGAAAACATATTTACACAAATGTTCATAGCAGCATTATCCGTAATAACCGAAAAGTAGAAACATCCCAAATATCCATTAACTGGCAAATGAATAAAGAAAATGTGATATAGCCATACAATGGAATTAAAAAAATGAAGTACTGGTACGTGCTACAACATGGGTGAACCTTGAAAACATTATGCTAAGTGAAAGAAGCCATACACACAAAGCCACATATTGTATGATTCCGTTTATATGAAATGTCCAGAATATTTAGAGACATAAAGTAAATTAGAGGTTTCTAGGGACCCTCGGTGGGGGCGGTGGGGAGGGGGAAGGGAAGCAGAGAATGACTGCTAGTGAGTCCATAATAGGCACAGGGATTCTTTAGGGAGCGATGAAATATTCCGGAACTAGCTAGTGATGATGGTGGCACAATTTTGACACTGTACTAAGAACCACTGAATTGTACACTAAAAGGGTAGATTTTTTGGTATGAGGATTATATCTCAATAGGGCTATTTCTTTTTAAATGATAGTCAAATATTTAGTCATGGCCAGGTATGTTAGACATTTTGAAATGTTGTGAGACTCTTGTTCCATAAAAAAAAAAAATTTAAGGAAACTTCTTTGGCATTTATTTTTGAGCCATTTATTTCTGAGCTAAAGTCTGTTCTATTTTCTTCTTTATCACAGTTGTGAAAAATCAGCGTTCTGTCTTAGAAAAGGCACCAATTAAGAAACCAGATTTGGATACTAGCATGAACTCAGCTACCGAAAGCTTAGGCAAGTAATTTCACTTCCCTAGGTTCCATTCATCATCTAGCAGATGAAGAGTGTGCTTCACAAAGTTCCAAGTTCTTGTCCACCTTCACCAGTTTCAGCATTCAAAATCACAAGGGTGCTGAAAGCTCCAGGTGTTTTCAGAGCATTTTGGGAATTCCAACTGACTTTATCAAATCCCCAGAGACCAGGTAACCATTTGGCAAGTGGTTATAGGAATAATACTGGCATTAGTTCACTTGCCTTGTAACTCTCCTCTTAACCTCAGAATGGAGTATAACGGCCCCCAAAAATCTATTTGATCAGAATATAAAAGCAGATGTTCATATGATTTAAGATAGCCAGAATTAAAAACAGAATCAGGTATAGGGGGAGTTTGCTTTTATTTTTTGGTACACTCGGTCCCCTGATTTTCAGCAGGCTTTGCATGTTTAATGGTGGAAATTCAGGCAAGTGAGCCAATGTGGTATGTGGCAAAATAGAACCAACCCAAGACACCTGGTACAATAGCATGTATGCAACCGTTTACTTTGCTGTGAGGAAAACATATCCTGATACCCTTATAGAAGCAGATGACATCTGTGTTCTCATCATCAATCATAAACACTAAATTCCCCTTTTTTAATATAGTCACTTCTGTGTTGTTCTGTGACTAACTATCCAGATGTGTATTATTCAGAGCTTTTCATTTTCACTTTACCTGGCAACTTGAGTTTTTTGCCATTTCACAGCTCATTTGCACCTCCACCAGTTTTGCTACACTCATTACTATCTCTGGCATAAGATTTGGTGAGAGGGGCAGTTGATGCAAATGAGATTTTTAGATTATCCATGCTCTCACTTTCTACCATGACCATGGATAATCAAGAATTGACTGTGCAAAGAGCAGAGAATGCAATTAGGCATTAAGTGAGGAAAGCTTCACGCATGAAATTATTAGGAATGCCTTAAAGGGAGCATCAAGTAGAGAGGAATCACTATGAAAATAAGATGGCATTTTCTCATTAATGCTATCTGATGCTTTCCAAAATGTCTGAAGAAAAATGATCAAAATAAATTCGTAACAATAATTTATCAACCCATTTCACAGTGGGGAAAATGCATTCGTTGAGTTGTAGTACCTAAAGAATATACGATGGTTTAGTGGAGCTGTCAGGAATCATTTTATTCAGTAAGTATGTAATTAAATGTGGAGCCCTGGTGGTGCAGTGATTAAGAGCTATGGCTGTTAACCAAAAGGTCAGAGGTTCAAATCCACCAGCTACTCCCTGGAAACATTATGGGGCAGTTCTACTCTGCCCTATAGGGTCGCCATGAGTCAGAATTGACTCAACTGTATCATTTTGTTTTCATTTTTCAATTAAGTTCCAGGTGAAAGGAGCCCTGGTGGCACAGTGGTTAAGTACTCAGCTTCTAACTGAAAGGTCGATGGTTCAAACCCACTAGGCACTTCACGCAAGAAAAATGTGTCAGTCTGCTTCCATAAAGATTACAGCTTTGGAAACCCTATAGGACAGTTATAGTCTGTCCTATAGGGTCACTGTGAGTCAGAATCAACTGGACAGCAATGGGTTTTTTTGGAAGATCCAGGTATAGTGTCAGGTAGACACTGAGGATATGAAGATGGTAAGGTACAGCTCCTGCTCACATTTGAGTGGAAAGGCAAATGTTGCTAATCCATAATAAGGAAATTCTGGGTGGCATAGTGGTTAAGAGCTACAGCTGCTAACCAAAAGGCTGGCAGTTCAAACCTACCAGGCACTCCTTGGAAACCTTATGGGGCAGTTCTACTCTGTGCTTCAGGGTTGCAATGAGATAACCACGTTTAATTACATACTTACTGCATAAAATGATTCCTGACAGCTCCACTAAACATCATATATTCTTTAGGTACTGCAACTCAACAAATGCATTTTTACCACTGTGAAATAGGTTGATGAATTATTGTTATAAATTTATTTTGATCATTTTTCTCACAACCTTTTGGTTAGCAGCCTCGCTCTTTAACCACTGTGCCGCCAGGGCTCCTCATAAAGAAAACTAAAAAGAACTGGTCAGAAATTTATGAAAAGAATTAGAAGAAAGAAAATCTTTCACTACTTTCATACTCCCCATCGTACACAGTAGACCAGGATGAATACGACATAGTCATTGATTTAAAAGTAAACACCTTGATAGACTACCATGCCAGAAATTCTAGGATACTACTGTAGAATCTCACCTCAAGAATTCGAGTTCTATATTGCTAATAGAGCATCAAGAAGCTGGTCATACACCATTACAAGTAATATGGTCCCACAAGTTTTATTTACTTTAAAACATGGTGACACACATAATATTTCAACTAATCAGATATATTCAATAGTTAGAAGAACTCCCAGGTAGAATCAAAGTCTTCAGTGGAACAAATAGTTTTTCTTTTGAGGGTTTATGTTTACTAAATTTTATTTTTCTTGTGTTTTTCCTAAGGTCGCTAGTTGGGGGCCAGAGTAGAACTTGAATACATTACAGATAGAAATTAAAAAGTTTGTGTAGATATTTATATTGGTATTTAGATATTCAATATCTAAGGCATAAATGGCAGGTTTGTTTCCCAAAATTTTATTATAGTATTATTGATAGAGGCAATGTAAGTACACTGCTTTTGGGATGCAAATGAAAATGTGATTATGATCTCTAACAATGGTAATTTAAGTATTAATTTCCATCCATCTCAGCAACTGGCGGTGTCCATCAATTATAGCATTAACTGCCCAGTGACTGCAGCTGCAAAAAAGCAAAATTAGCATTTAAGTGACTGTCATTCACCTGAAATTTTACAGTTCTAATTAGCTAGTTGGGAAGGCTGTCAACAACTAATACTGAAAGATTGGCCTGCAAAGACAGTATTTCCTAAGCCTTCCCCAGACTCACTCATCAAGCATTGTTATGTCATTTCTTCCTAGCTCACCATTCAAACTTTCTGAAAGAAAACTCTTTATTTTGGCCTCTGGAAATATCCCTTGACAAGTAAGAAGAGCACTGGACAGCCAGATCTTTGAGCCCACCTGCAGCCTGCAGAATAAGTATTTCATATGCCTTCTAACCTTTATCTCTACATCATTAAAAAAAAAAAAACATCATTAGCTTCTGCAGATTCTGATACTTTGTTATTACTTCAGTCATTTCCTATAACGTTTTCTGAGAACTTTATATGTGGCAGACACTTCTCATAGGTATTGGGGATATAAAGACGAATAATAGAAAATGTCCCTGATCTCAGGTAGGCTACGTTCAAGAATAGGGAGGCAAATAGATTGACGACAGACAATAAATGAAAGAAAGAAAAATATCACAGTGATAAATTCTGTAGAAGGAATCAAACAGTACACGTAAGACACCTCTGTGATAGACAGAAGTAGGAAACTACTCTAGATTTGGCAGCTAGGGAAGGCCACTCGGAGCTGTGATATCTGAGTTGAGTTTGGCATGATGAGATGGAGTCAACAATCAAATACTAAAAGGAAGAGCATTCTAGGAAAGGGTACAAAGGCCCAAGCTCAAGAATTAATGAAAAATACTTTGCACGTTTGAAGAAAAGACAAAAGTTCATGTGGAACATAGTGGGCAATGGTAAGACTTGTCCAAGATGAGGTCATAGACATGTGTAGAGACCAGTTCCTGGAGGTCTTTGACGACCATAGGAAGGAGCTTAAATTTTCTACAAAGCGTAATGGGATGTCACTGGAGGGTTTTAAGCAGAAGGATAATGTAAATTGATTTAAGTTTTAAAAAGACTACTTACACTGTATAAAAAATGGATTATAACCCTTGAGAAATCTTACACATGTGCAACAAGAACATGAACAAGAATGCTCAAGGCAATAGTGTTCATAATAGGAAAAACTGTGGACATATGTTCATCAAATGTAGAATGAATCAATTAATTTCATTACTTTCTTACCATAAACTACTAGATAGCAGTGAAATTGCATGAACAGCAGGATATATCAACATGGATGGATCACATCGTAAATGGAAAAGCAAATTGCAGAATAATATAGAGAGGATTATTCCATCTATATAAAGTTCAAAAGCACACACAAACTAAACATCTATTTTAGGATATATACATATTAGTTAGGTACCCTTCCTATATGTGACACAAAAACCCTGGTAAGTGAATTCTGTTATAACTTTTATCCTGGTCTATTGTAATAATCTGTTTATTTACCAAGTGGTATGTTTCTTGTCTGCTAAATTGTTGTCTAAAAATTTGCATGCATCTATTTGCATGAATTATTTGTATTGGGAGAAAGAGACCAGTGAGAATATGACTTTTTTTTTTTTTTTTTTAAGTAGAGATAGGAAAAAGCAGGGAAATGCAGAACAGAATGTAAATCTCCTCCCTAGCCTGTTCCCAGAGATTGAATCTGACAGAACTTTGTGAGCCCTGGGGCGTATGCAGCACTGCTTTGGAGTTCAGCTGACAAAGTGTAACACAGAAGTAGAGCTCAGGACATTTTTCACATTCTGTTGAAGAAGAGCATGTCACACCAGCCAATGGCAGTACGGTGGCGCCTGGAGGATTTTGCAGGTCTGAGAATATGGGAGATTGAACACTTGGCAGGGCAGCATGTCTGTGGAGGCATCATCAGCAGTGATAGTGCCAGGCACCCCAAGAAGTTTCTTTGCAGGAAAAAACTCTGGAAAATTCATGAGTACATGAGGAACCCTCAAGATTCCCAGTTAACTCAGGGAGACATGGAAGGAAAACTGAGGTCCCACAGTTACGTAAGTGTGAGTCAACAAGCCTCAGGCCAAACTCAGTCAATGCAACTTCATATGCACCTATCTAAAAGTTGGTAAGACTTGGAGATGTTTGAAGAATTCTTTCTATATCCCCCAGTAGACTGACTAGATTGCAATGTTTTGAAAATAGGAACTATGCCTTGTTTATTGGAGGTTCCTACAATTAGGGACAATGTCTGACACGTACTGTATGTTCATTACAAAATTATTGACTAAATGAATTATAGGTGATACTAGAACTGAAAAATGATTTCTTCTACTCTAGACTCTACCACTATATTAAACTGACTCCTGATTTCCTTTATGAAAAATTTTTTGAATGGGCCTTTGATAAAGGATAGAATTTGGACTTCTTAAATAAATGTGTTCTTTCATCTCTGGGCCTTTACAAATTTTTTTTTAGCTGCATAGACACTCTTCTTTTTCTCCTTAGTCTAGGGAATTATACTTGATGTATTAAAAAAAAAAAAAAAAGTTGGTGTTGAGTTGATTGCAACTCACAGCAACCCTATAGAACAGAGTAGAACTGCCCCAAAGTGTTTCCAAGGAGTGGCTGGTAGGTTCAGACTGCTGTCCTTTTGGTTAGCAGCTGAGCTCTTAACCACTAGGCCACCAGGGCTCCTAGATTATAGCACACCTGAAAATTTCCACACATCATATGACACATTAGATGTTTCATGAATGAAAAATTACACTAAGAGTGTACCATCTTAAAATCTCAACATATTTATATTAAATGAAAGAGATTGAATCTGTAATCAAAAACCTCTCAATTAATAAGTCCAGGACCAGATGCTTCACTGGTGAATTCTACCAAACATTTAAAGAAGAATTAAGACTAATCCTTCACAAACGCTTCCAAAAAATAGATGAGGGAATACCTTCTAACTCATTCTAGAGTTAGATGAGGCCAGCATTACCCTGACACCAAAGCAAGATAAAGGCACAGGGAAAGAAAACTATAGACCTATACCCCTTATGAATACAGGTGCAAAAATTCTCACAAAATGCTAGCAAACTGAACCAACAGCATATGAAAACGTTTATACACTGTGACAAAGTGGGATTTATCCCAGGAATGAAGAGTGGTTCAACATAAGAAAATCAATCAATGAAATACACCACATTAATAGAATGAAGGAAAAGAACCATATGATCATCTCGACTGATGCAGAAAAGATATTTGATAAAATCCAGCACCCTTTCATGATAAAAAAAACACTCAGTAACTAGGAATACAAGAGAAATTCCTCAACATGAAAAAAGGGCATTTATGAAAAGCTGACATGTAGCATCACATGCAATGGTGAAAGACTGAGTAAAAGCTTTCAGCCCTAAGATCAGGAACAGGACAAGGATGCTCACTTGCACACTGTTATTAAGCACTGTACTGGAAGGTCTAGCCAGGGCAATTAGGGATGTAAAAGAACTAAAAGGTAGCCAAATCAGAAAGGAAAAATTCAAACTACCTCTGTTCACAGATGACATGATATTATATATAGAAAATCTCAAAGAGTCCCCAAAAAAGCCACTAGAGCTAATAAATAAATTCGGCAAAGTTCCAGGGTACAAGATGAACACAAAAATCATTTGTGTTTTTATACACCAGCAATAATCTGGAAAGGAAATTCATGAAACAATTCCATTTATAATAGCATCTAAAAGAAAAAAATATCTAGGAATAAATTTATCAGAGAGGTGAAAGACTGGTACACTGAAAGCTATAAAACATTGCTGAAAGAAATTAAAGAACACTTAAATAAATGGAAAGACATCCTGTGTTCATGGATTGAAATACTTAACATTGTTAATACGTCAGTACTACCCAAAGCCATCTACAGATTCAACACAATCCCTAACAAAATTGTAACCAGGCTTTTTTTTTTTTTTTTGCAGAAATGGAAAAGCCTGTCCCCAAATTCGTGTGTAATGAGAAAAAAAAAAAATGGTAAAGGGGCCCCAAATAGCCAAAACAGCCTTGAAAAAGAAGAATAAAGTAGGAGGCCTCATACATTCCAATTTTACAATGTATTATACAGTTACAGTAATCAAAACAGTGTGGTACTAGTATAATGATGAAATAGAATTAAGAGTCCAGAAACAAATCTATACTATAAACCTATGCTCAATTGATTTTCAACAAGGGTGTTGTTGTTATGGATTGAATTGTGTCCCCCCAAAATATATGTTGCAAATCCTAACCTCTATGTCTATGGTTGGTTGATGTCTATGGTTATAATCCCATTTAGGAATGGTTTGTCTTTGTTACGTTAATGGGACAGGATTAGTGTAGGGTGTATTTTGAGTCAATCTCTTTTGAGATAAAATAGAGATTAAAGGTAAATGAGAAAGCAGAGTTGGGGGAAAAGAGATGCCAAGCTACATGAAGACTGCCCAGAAGCAGAAGCTTAGAAGAGACAAGGACCTTCTCCTAGAGCCAACAGAGAAAGAAAGACTTCCCCTAGAGCCGGCGCCCTGCATTTGGACTTCTAGCCTCCTAAACTGTGAGAAAATAAATTTCTGTTTGTTAAAGCCACCCAGTTATGATATTTCTGTTACAACAGCACCACATAACTAAGATAAGTGCCAAGTCCATTCAATGGGGAAAGATCTTCAGGACTTTGTTTTTTGCAATGGATTCTTAGATATGACACGGAAAGGATGAGCAACAAAAGGAAAAAAATGGATAAATTGGACTTCATCATGATTTAAAACTTTTGTACATCAAAGTATATCATCAAGAAGTGAAAAGGCAACCTACAGGAAATATTTGCAAGTCATATACCTAATAAGTGACTTGTATGAAGAATATATAAAGAATTTTTACAACTGAACAACAAAAATACAAACAACCCAATTAAAAAATGACAAAAGACTCGAATAGACATTTCTCTAAAGAACAGATAACTTTGCCATTAGAGAAATGTATATCTAAATTCACCGAGATACCATTCACTCCCACTACACGTTGCCACCTCCATCAATTAGATTCTGACTCATAGTGACCATATAGGACAGAGTAGAGCTGCCCCACAGGGTTTTCAAGGGGTACCTGGTGGATTCAAGCTGCCGACCTTTTGGTTAGCAGCCGTAGCTCTCAACCACTATGCCACCAGGGTTACCATTACTGGTAGGAATGCAAAATGATGCAGTCACTGTGGAAAATGACTTGTTGTTTCCTCAAAAAGCTAAGAATTACCATGTGACTCAGTAATTCCATTCTTAGGTGCATACCCAAAAAAGTTGAAAACAGGGATTCAAATAAATACACATACACCAATGTACAATAGTCCAAAGCTAGAAACATCCCAAGTGTCCATCAAAAGATGAAGAGGTAAACAAAATAAGGTATATACATGTAATGGAATATTATAAAGTTATAAAGAGAAATGAAGTTCTGATTTATATGCTTCTACATTTTTACATGGAAGAGTCTGGAAAACATTATGCCAAGGGAAGTAAATCACAGACAAAAACACAAGGTTTGTACAATCTCACTTATATGAATTACCTAGAATAGGCAAATACATAGATACCAAAGTGGATTCCCCCATGTGTCTCTCAGTTTGTCATACTGTGGAGGCTAGTGTGTTGCTGTGATGCTGGAAACTATGCCACCGATATTCAGATACCAGAAGGGTCACCCACGGAGGACAGGTTTCAGCTGAGCTTCTAGACTGAGACAGGCTAAGAAGAAGGACCCGGCAGCCTACTTCTGAAAAGCATTAGCCAGTGAAAACCTAATAAATAGCAGTGGAACATTGTCTAATATAGTGCTGGAAGATGAGCCCCTAAGGTTGAAAGGCACTCAAAAGGTGACTGGGGAAGAGCTGCCTCCTGAAAGTAGAGTTGACCTTAATGATGTGGGTGTAGTAAAGCTTTCAGGACTTTCATTTGCTGATGTAGCACGACTCAAAATGAGAAGAAACAGCTGCCAACAGCAGTTAATAATCGGAACCTGGAATGTACGAAGTATGAATCTAGGAAAATTGGAAATCATCAAAAATGAAATGGAATGCATAAACATCGATATCCTAGGCATTAGTGAACTGAAATGGACTGGTATTGGCCATTGTGAATAGGACAATCATATAGTGTACTATGCTGGGAATGACAACTTGAAGGGGAATGGTGTTGCATTCATTGTCAAAAAGAACATTTCAAGATCTATCCTGAAGTACAACGCTGTCAGTGATAGAATAATATCCATATGCATACAAGGAAGACCAGTTAATACGACTATTATTCAAATTTGTGCACCAACCACTAAGGCCGAAGATGAAGAAATAGAAGATTTTTATCAGCTGCTACAGTCTGAAATTAATTGAACATGCAATCATGATACATTGATAATTACTGGTGATTGGAATGTGAAAGTTGGAAACAAAGAAAAAGGGTCAATAGTTGGAAAATATGGCCTTGGTGATAGAAACAATGCCAGAGATGAAATGATAGAATTTTGCAAGACCAACGACTTCTTCATTGCAAATACATTCTTTCGCCAACATAAACAGCGACTATACACACGGACCTCGCCAGATGGAATGCACAGGAATCAAACTGACTACATCTTGGAAAGAGATGATGGAAAAGCTCAATATCAGTCAGAACAAGGCCAGGGGCTGATTGTGGAACAGACCGTCAATTGCTCATATGCAAGCTCAAGCTGAAACTAAAGAAAATCAGAGCAAGTCCACGAGAGCCAAAATATGCCCTTGAGTACACCCCACCTGAGCTTAGAGATCATCTCAAGAATAGATTTGATGCATTGAACACCAGTGACTGAAGACCAGACAAGTTGTGGAATGACATTAAGGACATCATCCATGAAGAAAGCAAGAGGTCATTGAAAAGACAGGAAAGAAAGAAAAGACAAGAGGGATGTCAGAGGAGACTCTGAAACTTGCTCATGAACTTCGAGCAGCTAAAGCAAAAGGAAGAACTGATGAAGTAAAAGAACCGAACAGAAGTTTTCAAAGGGCAGCTCGAGAAGACAGAGTATTATAATGACATGTGCAAAGAGCTGGAGCTAAAAAACCAAAACAGAAGAACACGCTCAGCGTTTCTCAAGCCGAAAGAACTGAAGAAAAAATTCAAGCCTCCAGTTGCAATAGTAAAGGATTCTATGAGGAAAATATTAAATATTTGATGCAGGAAGCATCAAAAGAAGATAGAAGGAATACATAAGGTTATAATACCAAAAAGAATTAGTCAATGTTCAACCATTTCAAGAGGTAGCATATGATCAGGAACCGATGGTACTGAAGGAAGAAGTCCAAGCTTCTCTGAAAGCACTGGTAAAAAAAAGACTCCAGGAACTAATGGAAAATCAACTGAAATGTTTCAACAAATGTAAGAAGCGCTGGAGGTGCTCATTTATCTATGCCAAGAAATATGGAAGACAGTTTTCTGGCCAACTGATTGGAAGAGATCCATATTTATGCCTATTCCCAAGAAAAGTGGTCAAACCGAATGCAGAAATTATAAAACAATATCATTAATATCACACGCAAGCAAAATTTTGCTGAAGATCATTGAAAAACAGCTTCAGCAGTATATCGACAGGCAACTGCCAGAAATTCAGGCTGGTTTCAGAAGAGGACGTGGAACCAGGGATATCATTGCTAATGTCAGAAGGATCCTGGCTAAAGGCAGAGAATGCCAGAAGGATGTTTACCTGTGTTTTATTGACTACGCAGAGGCATTCAACTCTGTGGATCTTAACAAACTATGGATAACGTTACGAAGAACTGGAATTCCAGAACACTTAATTGTACTCATGAGAAAACTGAACATAGATCAAGAGACAGTTGTTCGGACAGAACAAGGGGATACTGATTGGTTTAAAGTCAGGAAAGGTATGCGTCAAGCTAGTATCCTTTCACCATACCTACTCAATCTGTATGCTGAACAAATAATCTGAAAAGCTGGACTATATGAAGAAGAACGGGGCATCAGGATTGGAGGAAGACTCATTAACCACCTGCGTTATGCAGATGACACAACCTTGCTTGCTGAAAGTGAAAAGGACTTGAAGAACTTACTGATGAAGATAGAAGACCACAGCCTTCAGTATAGATTGCTCCTCAACAATAAAGAAAACAAAAATCCTCACAACTTGACCAATGAGCAACATTATGATAAACAGAGAAAAGATTGAGGTTGTCAAAGACTTCATTTTACTTGCATCCACCATCAGTAGCCTTGTAAGCACCAGTCAAGAAATCAAAAGACGCATTGCATTGGGTAAATCTGCTGCAAAGGAACTCTTTAAAGTGTTGAAAAGCAAAGATGTCACCTTGAAGACTAAGGTGCGCCTGACCCAAGCTGTGGTATTTTCAATCGCAACATAAGCATGTGAAAGCTGGACAATGAATAAGGAAAACTGAAGAATTGAAGTCTTTGAATTGTGGTGTTGGTGAAGAAAATTGAACATACCCTGGACCACCAAAGAATGAACAAATCCTTCCTGGAAGAAGTACAACCAGAATGCTCCTTAGAAGCAAGGATGGCGAGACTGCGTCTTACATACTTTGGACATGTTGTCAGGAGGGATCAGTCCCTGGAGAAGGACATCATGCTTGAAGTACAGGGTCTGTGAAAAGAGGAAGGCCCTTAAGGAGGTGGATTGACACAGTGGCTACAACAATGATCTGAAGCATAACAACGATTGTAAGGATGGCGTAGGACCAGGCAGTGTTTCGTTCTATTAAGTGTAGTGTCGCTATGAGTAGAAACCGACTTGACGGCACCTAACAACGACAACAAAGTAGATTAGTGGCTACCAGGAACTAGGGGAGGAACGAATGGGGAGTTATTGCTTAATGGGTTTCTGTAGAGTGATGAAATAGTTGTGATTGTGATATAATGTTGTGCATGGAATTAATGTCAATAAATTGTACACTTAAAAATTATTAAAATGTCAAATTTTATTATATATATATTTCCACAATAAAATATTTTTTAAATTATTAGAATTTGATTGCCAATCAAAAAGTGGTATTTTAATTAAAGCAGTTAATGATTGGGTAACCAGGAGACCTGATGTCTGCCACCATCTCAGTGAATATCTTAGGCATAGGCATAATCAATCTTTGTGTCCATCTTAGCCTGGGATTCTGAAAATTAAATTTCAAAACAATGGCTAGTTCTTAGACATAGTTCATTAACACTTGCTGAACATTTAATAATTCACAAAAGAAAGAAATTACATAGCAGAAAGCACTTTCCCTGTGATTACCCAAAAGCTGTGCTCCTGCCTCTCAGGAGTGTTTCTCCCAAACTGAGGACTACTTCTCTTAAAGCCATAGTTGTAGTCTTATATCACTAAAATAAATAAATAAATAAGTCACCACATTAGTCGACTTTGCCGTATTTGTAACTTAAATCCGTTGCACATTATTTAGAAGTTTCTCGCTAATTTTTCTTAATAATGGTAGATTCGATAAAATAATATTATTTTTATTTTTTCAGTATTTAATACAATTAATGACAATAACAAATTTTATCTTCCTTACAATCCAATTTTTCTCCAGCTGTGTCTGGGACCCTCTATTGTGATCCCTTAACAAATTTTGATAACCAAATATTTGGTTTGAACAGTTTATGATTTCAGTGTAACATATAAATGTTGTTGTACACTCTAGAATTGATTTTCAACTCAGATCAAACACATGACAGACTAGAACTGCCTCACAGGGTTTTCTCAGCTATAACCTTCATAGAGGAAACCCTGGTGGCATAGTGGTTAAGTGCTATGGCTGCTAACCAAAAGGTCAACAGTTTGAATCTACCAGGCGCTCCTTGGAAACCCTGTGGGGCAGTTCTACTCTGTCCTATAAGGCTGCTATGAGTTGGAATCAACTTGATGACAACGGGTTTGGTTTTTTTTTCTTTTTAGTCTTTACGAAAGCAGATCCTCAGGTCTTTCTTCCACAGGGCCACTAAACCAAAAAAAACAGTACTGTCTAGTCAATCTGACTCATAGTGACGCTGTAGGACAGAGTGGAACTGCCCCATAGAGTTTCCAAGGAATGGCTGGTAGATTCGAACAGCCTACCTTCCGGTTTGCAGTGGGGGGTTCAAACCCCAACCTTTTGGCTAAAGCCAAGCACTTAACTGTCGTGCACCAGGGCCCCTTTAACATATAAATAGTTGCGCTTATTTTTCGATGTTTCTTTTATAATTTTTCTACCTCATACATCATTTCTCAAAGATGCACAGAGCTCAGATAGGATTTGAAGTGGGAGGTGTGATGTTAGATGACTTCCCTAAAGGAATTTTTTATGATATTTGGACTCCACATAACGTTTCCCTGGTTCCTTGAACTCATGACTGCAAAGGAAATATTTTGAGGACAAAATTTTCAAGAGGGCGTGAGCCCATTTCTTTCCAGAGAGATTCCGACCCTGTGCCAGCATGAAGTTCATATTCTATCATCTTGCACAAAAGAAAAAGATTTACTGTGCTGATATATTAAACCATAATGCACACACACACACACAAAGATAATGTCTTAAGGAGCATTTTCATTTAGAAGGCTGAATCCGTGCATCGTGGTAGAAAATCAATTCCAATACCAAAACTGCCATGCAAGAGAGGGGATTTTTTTTTCATAAAGATGAGAGAATGCACAGGAACCAAACTGATTTTTTAATTGATTTACTGGACCTACATGTCAATTAAATAGTATATATGTTGTTGATGTTAGTTGCCGTCCAGTCCGTAAGATTTTCCTTGGCCGATTAGTGGAAGCAGATTGCCAGGTCTGCCTTAGTCTGTAAGCTCTGTGGAAACCTGTTCAGCATCATAGCAACACACAAGCCTCCAATTACAAAATAGTGTTGGCTGTGCACGAGGTACTTCTCCCTCATGGAACGTAAGAATTCTACTGCTGAACCACCAATGCCCTCAAATAGCATGTATGGATTGTGGAATACAAGAGGGCCATATTCTTGCATGAAAGAAGTACATCAAACGAACAGGGAGAACTGCACAGCTTCCACAGCATGCATGCCCCTGCTGCAGAGTGCCCCATGAGATGTCCAGGATCCTAGATGGTTTAGCCAAATGTCTTCCAATACGGGCATATTTAATGTCTTGTGCCAAAAACCTATACGGCACGAATAACGAGCTAAGCTCTTACATCTACATTGTTAAAAAGAGCAAGAAACTGTGTGTATAAAAATGAATGGTTGGACTGACAGTGCAATTGGAAACAAAAGCCTCACAATAAAACTAAACAGATGATAGATTGATAGATACATGCTTACATAGAATCTTTGGCTAATATTAAACAAAAAAAATTCCATTAAAATATTTACATAACAGGACTAAAAACAGATTATGGGAATAAAGGGATTCCTCACACTTGGGTCTCTGACTACTTCTTGGAAAAGATATCCTGTGTGTGCCCCCTCAGTCCCCTGGCAGTCTGCAAGGCACCTCTTGCTTTGGCAGGTTCCCAACCTGTAAGTCAAAATATTAAGAAACCATTATACAGGGAAGTGACTCATCTGAAAATATTTGCATTACACTTCCCACTAAGCAAGAGGCTTAAAGAAGGATTGCAATTACTTAGAAATAACAATGCTTTGTAGAAAGACAAATGAGAGTTCAGATAGAACTCACCTTGTTTGTGCAGACAACTACTACACAATTTGAGATTCTTATATTCTGGTTAAAATACTTATGTCTGTATTTTACTTGGAGCCACTTGCCCAGTGGTTAAAAGCTATGGCTGCTAACCAAAAGTTCTGCAGTTCAAATTCACCAGCTGCTCCTTGGAAACCCTGTGAGGCAGTTCTATTCTGTACTGTAGAGTTGCTACGAGTAGGAATCAACTTGACAGCATTGGGTTAACGGGTTAATGTTTTACTTACAGAAAGATGTAATGTTTGGATGAAAGATATCACTCGTTACTTTTTTGTCTAAATTATATAACTTTACCCTCTAAAGCCTATGGGAATTTCAATCAACCATTCTTTGGGGCACCTTTTGTTTTTCTAGGGCCATATGAGAGTCTTAAAACTCATGGGTATCGCAAGAGAAATCTCTCACTCCATAATCAAATTCACCTTTTCTTCATAGGATAACTCGTTTCCTTGTTCAGACATTGCTTCTCCGCTGTCTGTCTGCTTGGTGGTTCTGTCTACAATGTTTATTACTTGCTTAGTTTTCTGGATATCCCTGGATGATGCAAAAGGGTAATGCGTTCTGTTGCTAACTGAAAGGTTAGAGGTTTGAGCTCAGTGAATTCGTGGATGAAAGTCTTGACCATCTATTTACAAAAAAAATCAGCCATTGAAAACCCTTTGAAGCACAGTTCTACTATGACACACATGGGATCACCATGAGTTGGAGTCCACTCAATGGCAAATTATTATTTTTTTTAAGCTTTCTGGCTAGGACAAGTCTTCTTATGTTGGTAGACGGCTTTTGCTAGTGGCATCATTTTATCCAAAGCCCAGGGCTTTGTGACTCATTCTTCCTGTTACTCCACTGCCATTCCCATGAGATGGATGCCCTAACATTTCTGAGATGCTATGCTCCACAGGACTGAGCCCATGTGTCTTCCCTTCCATGAGATCTACAATCCTTTCTCTCTATCCACTAGGAAGAGCCGTCATGTATAATTTTGTAGTTTGTGCAATTGTGCAACAGAACCTAGGTGAAGGGGCAAATCAGAGGGCTAAAATCCAGGCTTGCTCTGCTGGCCAAACCTTGAGTCTTGGCACTGGAATGTGTTTCCCAAGAATGAGTCTTTCTCTAATTTGCAGAAACATTGTATCAGTCAGTCTGTGATGGCATTGCCCCAGGGTCTAACACCCTTCCCGATTTAGTCCACTTTGCACTCAATTCCCTCTTTGAATGGAGTTCCCCTCTTGGATAATCCACATTAATCCTTTTGTTGGCAACTGCCGGATAGTTGGTCACCAATTCATAGTGACCCCATTCACAACAGGATTGGACCATTGTGATCCACAGGGTTTTCGCTGGCTGATTTTCAGCAGTAAATCACCAGCTTTTCTTCTTAATCCATCTTAGTCTGGAAGCTCTGCTGAAACCGGTTCAGCATGATAGTAAAACACAAGTCTCCACAGATGGGTGATGGCTGTGCATGAGGTGCTTTGTCCAGTAATTGAACCAGGGTCTCCCTCATGTTGTTGTTGTTGGGTGTCGTCGAGTCGGTGCAACATGAATGTACAACGGAATGAAACTCCACCAGGCCCTCCTGCACCATCCTCACAATCATTGTTATACTTGAGCCTGTTATTACAGCCACTGTGTCAATCCATCTCACTGAGAGTCTTTCTCTTTTTCACTATCCCTCTACTTTACCAAGCACGATGTCCTTCTCCAGGGACTGTTCTCTCTCGTTAACATGTCCAAAGTATACAGGATGAAGTCTCACCATCCTTGCTTCCAATGAGCGTTCTGGCTGTACTTCCTCTAAGACAAATTTGCTCGTTCTTCTGGTAAAAAAAAAAAAAAAATTTGCTCATTCTTCTGGTAGTCCATGGTATATTCAATATTCTTCACCAAGCCAACACCATAATTCAAACACATTAATTCTTCTTCAGTTCTCCTTATTCATTGTCCAGATTTCATGTGCATATGAAGCAACTGAAAATACCATGGCTTGGATCAGGCACACCTTTGCTTTTTAGCAAAGTGACATCTTTGATTTTTAACTCTTTAAAAAGGCCTTTTGCAGCAGATTTACCTAATGCAATTCATCGTTTGATTTCTTGACTGTAGCTTCCATGTACATTGATTGTGGATCCAAGTAAAATGAAATCCTTGACGACTTCAATCTTTTCTCCATTTATCATGATGTTACTTGTTGGTCCAGTTGTGAGGATTTTTGTTTTCTTTATGTTTTCTTCATGGAAGGGGAGAATTCTACCACTGACCCACCACTGCCCTTATCAATTCTCTTAAGGACCCTGAAACATAAAAAGCTTTTAAGACTTTCATGTCACTATCCTGCCCCAAAAGAAGTAATAAAGACTTGGTTGCCTTCCTGTGTGGTTGAGGGAAAAGAGAGGTGCGAGAGATCGGGGAATTGCTTTCACATAAATTTAGACAATTAAGAGAGAGAGAGAAAAGACAATAACAGTTAACTTTTTACTATGCTCTAAATGCATGTTATCTAATTTAATCCTCACAGCAACTGAGAGATATTGTAATTCCCACTTTACAGGGGAGAAAACTAAGGCACAGGAGCATTACCCAACATCCCTAAAATCACACACTTAGTAAAATGATAGATTCAAGACTTGAACCCAGGCACGCTAAGTCCAGACTTGCGCAATTAATAGCTAGACCATAATGATTCTGTGACTTATTCTGTCACAAAGGTAATTTGAGGAAACCATTGAAAGGATCTGTCCTTTAAAAAACAACCACTTTGAATGACAGTTTGGCAGTTTCTTACAAAGCTAAACATAGTCTAATAATATAATCTAGCATCAATATAATCAAATGAGTTGAAAACTTATGCCCCCACAAAAACCTACACAAGAATGTTTACAGCAGCTTTATTCACAATCACCAAAAACTAAATGCAACCAAGATATCTTTCAATAGGTAAATGGATAAATAGTGGTACATCTATAAGAAAAATTATACAACTGAATATTAGTGATAAAAGGAAATGAGCTATCAAGCCAAAAAAAAATACATGGATAAAATTTAAATGCATATTTCTGAGTGAAAGTCGTCAGTCTGAAAATATTATATAGTGTAGAATTGCAATTATAAGACATTCTGGAAAAGTCAAAACTATGGTGATGGTAAAAAGATTAGTGGTAGCCAAGGGTTCAGGGGGAGTAGGAATAGATTGAATACGTGAAGCTCGGGGAGTAATTTTTAGGGCAGTGAAACTATTCACCCTAAATTATTGTAGCAATATCTTAAATTTACTGAAGATTGACTGTGTTCCAGGCACTGCCTTGAGTGCATTACATGGCTTTACAGATGATGCACAAAAGCAAGGGAACTCAAATAAGCCGAACATTGCAATGAATTCAATCAAGTCAATTTTTAACTGTATGTCATTTATGTACAGAGTTATGGCCTAAGTTTTGTAAACAATAATATTTATAACTTTAACTTTGAAATGTGTTTGGCATACACGCAGATGAAATCTAATATACATTTAATATAATACTAACATAGCTAACAGTTTAATATAATACTAACAAATGTCCAAAAAATACTGGAAATGCTAACACTTATCTAACAAGAAAAGTTTTAATTTATGTATCAAATGAGTTTCTTTTTTTATTGTCTGTTGCTAATAAATGAGGTATTAGGCCTATTAAGAGGACATGAAATTAAATATTTATTTACATGCAAAATATATTTGTTTTGCAACAGTGAGTATGCTTCTAAATTCATCTTCCAAGAAAGCAACAAAGGGTATTTATCAGAACATCATATCTATATTTTATTAGAATATTTACATATCTCTGTATAAGGAAATTGGACAATTCCTTGGGGAAATAAATGAGTACTTAACCAAAAAAAACAAACAAACCCATTGCGTCAAGTTGATTCCGACTCAAAGCAACCCTATAGGACAGAGTATAACTGCCCCATAGTTTCCAAGGAATGCCTGGTTAATTTGAACTGCTGACCTTTCCGTTAGCACCCAAACTCTTAAACTCTGTGGCACCAAGGTTTCCAACATGAATACTCAGATAATAAAAATCATATAAATTTATTTTAATTTCCGTTTCCTTCAGACTGACTTTCTTTTAAGAAATTTATTGATACAGTTTTATATAGTTATGACTCACAAAACAAACTTGCTCATGAAGAAGTGGTGCTATTGTTACATCAATTATGAATGTATATCCAAATAAGGGAGTTGAACAATTTCACAAAGAAATAAAATATACATGTTATAAATTTTGTATCTAATAACAATTATATTTTCCTTTTCATTTCAGACCAATCAGGTATAAATTCACATTCAATTCTCTCTAGTCAACAACATAAGAACGTGCCAGCAGCACTGTAATCATGAATCGTGACATACCTGGTCCTGTCCTGAGTAAAGTGAACCATAACACATCTTTAGATTGAGCATACCATTATATTTATTTTTGTCATGCTCTTGGAGATTGCTCTCACCCTCGCTGACTGTCAGCAGTAGTCCAATGAACTGTGAAGATGCAGCATCAAAGGGCAGAAAGTGAGTGTGCAAGTTTTTATGTATTAGTTCAAGATGGAAAACTCTCATGGTGATCTGCGAAGGGCTTGCCAACAAGCATTGCATGACAAAAGAATGAAATTATTTCCACCTGCCTTGTAAATACTATTTCTTTTGACTGTCTCAGACTTGAAGAGCAAAATTACATGTTTCAAATCAATTTTTTTACTTGCTAATTTTCAAATATGAACTTTTGTGCTAATGCCCAAATTTGAATGTAAATTTTATTTTATAAATTTTATTTATTTTCAATTATTCAAATTTATTTGCTATGGTAGAACCAAATTTAAAACATGACATAGTTTTGTATCCAGGTACAATGAAACAGGAACAATTAAGTGAAATGCAAAAACAAAAGCTTGCAGAAGATAAAAAGAAAAGGATTTCTGAATCCCTGAAGACAATTCCAAAATGAGCTTCCTTCTTAAAACAATGAATCAGAAGGGACTTCTTGCATTAAATGCTTAAGTTTAATGGGTGCAAATCATTGCACTAATACTGCTCGTGCTGAAATTACTAATAACAATATGAATATAACAGAATTGGTTCCAAATTCTGCATCCATTCCTTGCTGTAGTAAAAAAAATTAACAATGGTGTAAAAAGTGAAACTCTTTTAGAATCTGAAATTATCACATCTGCAGACCCCATGAACAACAGAAATAAAGATCCTGTTTTGAGGAATAATTTTTTCTTCTAATGGTATAAATTATTGGGTTGACAGAGGGTCAAATGGTTGTCAGCATTACAGTGGACCATTTCAAAATTTGTTTTGAAAATTTCTGGATGGTAAACAAACAAGGTTCTGTAGCCAGAATATATTTTTAGGGTACAAAGCTAATGGTGAAAATTATAAGAGGAAGTGGCCACTGTACTCTCCACCAGTCACTCTGTAAATTGTTCTATCTGCAAAGTATTCAGTCCTAAATTAATTAATTCTCAATTTGCTATGGATAGATTTAACAATGGCACAACTCAAATATGACTGCTAAACATGAAAACAGTTCGATTCACAGAGATTGTATGTTCTCATATTTAAACCAAAAGCATGGTTTTGGCTTAATTCATGAACTAGAAATGCAAATTAATGAAGAATGTCAGTATTGGAAAGCCATTTTGCAATGCATTGTTGCTGTTGTTATAACAATCATTGAATGTAAACTATCTTTTCAAGAAAGAAACGAAGTGTTTGGGTCCCCACAAAATGGAAATTTGGGGGGTTTACTTGAATTTGTTCCTTAGTTTGATCCATTTTTAGCAGGTCACATCTCAAAATATGCTAACACAGGAAAGAGCAACCCATCATATATATCCATAACAACGTGTGAGGAATTAATAAACTTACTAAGTGATAAAGTTCAAACAACTATTTTCAGTGAAATAAGTATAGCCTGATATTTCAGTTTGTCTGTAGATTTGACTCCTCATCTTTCTCATACAGATCAGCTAAGTACTGTTTTAAGATATGTATCTGCAAGAGTTGGAAAACCTGTCAAGCAATTTGTCACGTTTACTAGCTTAAAAAGTCATATTGGTGAAGAAATTGCAAATCAAGCACTTCACTATGTGAAGTTTGCAAAATTTATTTTTCTAAGTGCAGAGGCTAGTCCTATGACAATGTTGCCAATATGTCAGGGCTTCATAAAAGCATGCAACAGAAAATTTTAGAACATAATGAATATGTCATTTTAATACCATGTGCTACGCAATCACTTAATCTTGTAGGATGTAGCCCAATAGATTATTGTCTGGAAGCTGTTGTTTTGCCATCTCTGCTCACCAATGGGGTTCTTAAAACATATTTAGGAAAAAAATCAAATATTAAAATACTTTCCAATACACATTGAGAAGTGCATGCTGTAGCAACAAGTGCAATCCTGGAATCGTACAGTCAGATTCTAGATGCCTTAGAAAATATTGCTGAAGACCAGACACAAAAAGGACATACCAAAAGAGAAATGGAAAACATCACCAACAAAATGCAAACATTAGAGTATGTATTTATGGTGTTTATGTGGAATAATATGTTAGAGCATTTTCATTGGACAAGCCAAGCTCTCTGAGATTTGGAAATAAATTTAAAGACACACACAGATCTCTAGTAGTCATTAACAAGGTATTCACATAATTTAAGATTTTGAAAACACAACAAGAAAAATACTGATTATCATGCAGTTCACCATCACAGAAGCATTAGAAAGAAACAAGTGAATGACAGAAGTGCTTCAGAAGTATTGAGTGCCAAAACTCAATTTCACATAACTGCATACTACGCCATCTTTGAAACACTTGAATCTTGCATGAAAAGAACGGCAAAAGTGTATGAAGTTCTTTCAAATAGATTTTCCTTCTCAAACAGTATGGGTATACCTGATGAAGAATTCATGAAGGCATCCAAGAAATTAGTGTAGGCTTATCCCAATGATTTAAATACAAACATTTATGGAGAACTGCAACAATTTCATTCTTACACGAGAACGGAGTTTACAGGTTCAGGAAAGACAAGTTTTGCTCATGTTGGCATGTACCACTGCACCACCAGGACTCCGTGATTCCATCATAGAAGATAAAATACAATGCATATTTCCCAATGTTGAAATTGCTTTACACATATTCCTAAATTTAATGATCATGAATTGCACAACAGAACGCATATTTTCATCCCTAAAGAGACAAAAACCTCAGCATGCAGCAATATTTCAAGAAAGACTAGATTCATTATACTTATTATGTATGGAAGTAGATATTGTTCAGCAGCTTAATTGTGATGAAATCATTGAAGAATTTGAGCAAAGAATAGAAATATTTTTAATTATAACATGTTAGAGATGAAAGATCTAAAAATGAAATACAGTAATTTGTTGTAATATTTGTTTTCTGATCATTAAATTTTCTTTAATGACATCTTTTCACTTGTTCTTTATAATTGTAACATTTATTACGAAACATGCATCAAAATTGAAGTAACAGCCACTTAAAGTAAAAACGGCGAAAGCAATTTTTTCTTTGTGAGAGATAAATAGAATTTTACATGGATTGTTTAAACAACTAACTTCACTGACTCATTTTCTTTGTTGTACAATATGTAGAATATTCTTTTTGTAGAAAATATGGTATATAGTAAAAACAGTACCCCGTATCCACTAAAAAATTTATAATCCAGTTCATCTCATTCTGCTAAAATGGAATATGGTACTTTTGCATTCAATTGCTAATATTATAGTTGCACTTAAAAAGAAGTTACACCATGAATAGCTAAGGCATACACACACATATGCATGCATATCCTATTCAAATCCATGAGTAAGCAGAGGAAGGGGCACCATAGATTATCAGTGTTTAGGGCCCTCACATGCCTTAATCTGGCCCTGGGAATGGGTTTTGTTCTGTGTCAGTTAAATTAATACGAGGTCATACTGGAATAGGGTAGGTCCTAATCCTGAGTGATGTGCTTATAAAGAGAACAAACACAGAGAGACAGGCAGAGGAAAGACAGCCATGTGAAGAGGCATCTACATAACAAGGAATGCCTAAGGATTACCAGAAGCTTGGAGAGACAAGAAACAGTCTTCTAGAGCCTTCAAACAGAACATAGCCCTGCTTCCTAGACTCCAGAACTGTGAGACAATAAATTTCTGTTGTTTAAAGCCATGTAGTTTGTGCTACTTTGTTACAGCAGCCCCAGGAAATTAATATACTATTGAATGAAAGTTTATGCTTTAACAAGATTCCCTCGGACGATTTGTCTGTAAATTAAAATTTAAGAAGCACTGGTTTAGAGAGCACAGTTCTAGTTCAAAAGAAGTTGGAAGTTCTTTAAACTTTCATCAAACTATTTCAGATTTACTTGTTCTTCACTAAGAATGAGCCCTTTTAAATCAAAACAACCTCTCCCCTTGCAGAACAAATATGTGTCTTTTGGTGTCCCCTTTTTATGCATAGACCATGCCAGCTACAACTTTTATGTTAACAAGTCCTCCAGTCGACCAAGTTCATTAGAATGAATCTCCGTCTTAGTCATCTAGTGCTGCTGTAACAAAAACCAAAAGTGGATGGCTTCAAAAAAGAGAAATTTATTTTCTCACAGTCTAATAGGCTACAAGTCCAAATTCAGGGCATCATCTCCTGGGGAAGTCTTCCTCTCTCTGTCGGTTCCAGAGGAAGTCCTTGTAATCAATCTTCCTTTGGTCTGGGAGCTTCTCTGTGAAGGAACCCCAGTCCAAAGGATAGGCTCTGCTCCCAGTGCTGCTAACTTGATGGTTTGAGGTAGCCCACTCTCTGCTCACATCCTCTTATCTCTTATAAGATAAAAGGTGATCTAGGCCACATCCGTGGACTCTCATGGACTTGCTTTGATTTTCTTCAGTTTCAGCTTGAACTTGCATATGAGCAATTGATGGTCTGTTCCACAGAGCAAGTCCACGAGAGCCAAAATATGACCTTGAGTATATATATCACACCTGAATTTAAAGACCATCTCAAGAATAGATTTGATGTATTGAACACTAGTGACCGAAGACCTGACAAGTTGTGGAATGACATTAAGGACATCATCCATGAAGAAAGCAAGATGACATCGAAAAGATAGGAAAGAAAGAAAAGACCAAGATGGATGTCAGAGGAGACCCTGAAACTTGCTCTTGAGTGTCGAGCAGCTAAAGCAAAAGGAAGAATTGATGAAGTAAAAGAACTGAAGAGAAGATTTCAAAGGGCCTCTCAAGAAGACAAATTAAAGTATTATAATGACATGTGCGAAGAGCTGGAGATGGAAAACCAAAGGGGAAGAACACACTCGGTGTTTCTCAAGCTGAAGAACTGAAGAAAAAATTCAAGCCTTGAGTTGCAATAGTGAAGGATTCCATGGGGAAAATATTAAACGACACAGGAACCATCAAAAGAAGATGGAAGGAATACACTCAGTCATTATACCAAAAAGAATTAGTCAATGTTCAACGATTTCAAGAGGTGGCATGGAAGAAGTTCAATCTGCTCTGAAAGCACTGGTGAAAAACAAGGGTCCAGGAATTCATGGAATATCAACTGAGATGTTTCAACAAACAGATGCAGCACTGGAGGTGCTCACTTGTCTATGCCAAGAAATGTGGAAGACAGCTTCCTGGCAAACTGACTGGAAGAGATCCATATTTATGCCTATTCCCAAGAAAGGTGATCCAACCGAATGTGGAAATTATAAAACAATATCATTAATATCACACGGAAGCAAAATTTTGCTGAAGATCATTCAAAAACAGCTGCAGCAGTATATCGACAGGGAACTGCCAGAAATTCAGGACGGATTCAGAAGAGGATGTGGAACCAGGGATATCATTGCTGATGTGAGATGGATCCTGGCTGAAAGCAGAGAATACCAGAAGGATGTTTGCCTGTGTTTTATGGCTATGCAAACGTATTCGACTGTGTAGATCATAACAAACTATGGATAACATTGCGAAGAACGTGAATTCCAGAACACTTAATTGTGTTCATGAGGAACCTTTACATAGATCAAGAGACAGTTGTTCGGACAGAACAAGGGGATACTAATTGGCTTAAAGTCAGGAAAGGTGTTCGTCAGGGTTGTATTCTTTCACCATAGCTATTCAATCTGTTTACAAGTTTTATTCAATCTGTATGCTGAGGAAATAACACAAGAAGCTGGACTATATGAAGAACAGGGCATCAGGACTGGAAGAAGATTCATTAACAATCTGCATTATGCAGATGATACAACCTTGCTTGCTGAAAGTGAAGAGGACTTGAAGCATTTACTAATGAAGATCAAAGACCACAGGCTTCAGTATGGATTGCACCTCAACATAAAGAAAACAAAACCCTCACAACTGGACCAGTGAGCAACATCATGATAAGCAGAGAAAAGATTGAAGTTGTCAAGGATTTCATTTTACTTGGATCCACAGTCAACAGCCATGGAAGCATCAGTCAAGAAATCAAAAGATGCATTGCATTGGGTAAATCTGCTGCAAAGGACCTCTTCAAAGTGTTGAAGAGCAAAGATGTCACCTTGAAGACTAAGGAGCGCTTGACCCAGGCCATGTTATTTTCCATCGCATCATATGCATGTGAAAGCTGGACAACGAATAAGGAAGACAGAAGAAGAATTGGCACCTTTGAATTGTGGTGTTGATGAAGAATATTGACTATACCACGGACTGCCAAAAGAACAAACAAACCTGCCTTGGAGGAAGTACAGCCAGAATGCTTCTTAGAAGCAAGGATGGCAAGACTGTATCTTACATACTTTGGACATGTTGTCAGGAGGGATCAGTCCCTGGAGAAGGACATCATGCTTGACAGAGTACAGAGTCAATGGAAAAGAGGAAGACCCTCAATGAGGTGGATTGACACAGTAGCTGCAACAATGAACTGAAGCATAACAATTGTGAGGATGGCTCAGGACCGGGCAGTGTTTAGTTCTGTTGTGCATGGGGTTGCTATGAGTCAGAACCAACTTGACGGCACCTAACAACAACAACAACAGACCACACCGCAGGGAGACTCCCTTTACATTGGGCCAGGGATGTGACATGAGTGAGGGTTTTACATCCCACCGTAATCCTCTTTAACATAACCTAATCTTGCCTCATTAACCACAGGCAGAGATTAAGGATTTACAACCCATAGAAAAACTACATCAATTACAAAATGGAGGACAACCACACAATACTGGGAATCATGGACCAACCAAGATGACACATATTTTGGAGGGACACATTTCGATCTGTAACACTCTATTTCTTAGCTTTATTCCTGTTCAGTCATGTCTTCCTGACACCATACTTTGTTCTAGTAGTAGAGAAATGTCTTGATTAGCGGCTCATTATTAACTAACTTTTAGGGAGGGCCACTCTGTAGACTACTCTTTTCATCTATTATGTACTGAATTATTCTACTTTAAGAACTTTTTGTTCTTTTTCCATATTTATACACTAATACAAGTGCCATAACCAAAGGACTGACTCTGGTGATTGTGATTTGAAGCATTATGGAAGAATGATAAGTGAAATTTGGCAGGAATCCTTTTATTGCCTCAAAAGTGGCCCCATAACTCTTTCATACATTTCCACCAATTCACCATATTTAGCCCACGCTATTAATCAATCCACAAACATCTTGTTTGAGCAGCTACTATAAGTAGGATATTCTGTTAGTGCCTCTGAACAATTCAAAGAAATGTAGAATATGTGCACTACCCCTAAAAAACTAAAATTCAGATAAACATTCAAACACATAAAAACTAAAATAACCATAAAGAAAGTAAATGAAAGCAAATGATACAAGGCAATACATTTAATGTATAATTGGAATCAATTATAAATGTAACTCACAGAAGAATATGAAAGACAGTTTTTGAGTTACCATTAATGGCTGGCATTTATTACGTCCTCATAAGGACCAAGAAGTCTGGGAAGCCTAGACTTCTGTTCAGGAGCTAGTGAATAGACCTGTTAAGCTGAAAAAGAGGCTTTATGTAGGAGGTTGTTATTAGAAAGGCAGTCAAAGCCACTCTATCTTGAGCCTTTATCTTATAGGCAGTGAGAAGGCTGCTGAATATGGACTTCTGTATAAATCATAGAAGCAGCGAAGTTGAAGGGTCTACAGAATCAAGCCACTAAATTAGGAAGCTATTCAAAAGTCCAGGTACCATTGCCAGTCAAGTCAATTCTGACTCATGGAGACCCCATGTGTGTCAGAGTAGAACTGTGCTCCATAGGGTATTAAGTCACTCAGTTTGTGGTATTTTGTTATGGTAGCATTAGGACACTAATACACCTTCTAGCTATTCTACCTGATACTACCTTGCTCACCCCTTAAATTATTTTGTCCTCTCTCTGTCTTCCACAGAGCAATTGTTGTTGCTAGCTGTTGTCAAGTCAGCCCCAACTCGTGGTGACACCTTTCACAACAGAATCCATAGGGTTGTGATCCATAGGATTTTCACTGGCTGATTTTTGGAAGTAGATCACTAGGCATTTCTTCCTAGTCCATCTTAGTCTGGAAGCACGGCTGAAACCTGTTTAGCATCACAGCAACACTCAAGCTTCCACTGACAGACAAGTGGTGACTGTGCTTGAGGTTCATTGGCCAGGAACCAAACCGAGGTCTCCTGCTTGGAAGGCAAGAATTCTACCACTGAACCACCAATCCACCAATTCCCTCAGTCCACAGCATTCTAAATGGCTATATTTTTCCAAAGTAGATCACCAAACTGTCTTTTGAGGTACCTCTGGGTGGACTTGAACCACCAAACTTTCAGTACAAGATAATAAATAAATACTGATCAAGGATGGTGGTATTAGGATTGGAAAGGGTGTAATGATACAAGAAATTTTGGAAGAATAATAGATTTGATGTTAAAAAGAAATTAAATCATAACTTGAGTTTTAAGTACCATTAGCTAAAAAAATAAAAAGAAAACTAATTTAGAAAGAGAACCCATTTAGAAATAGCAAGTTAGAATAGAAATGTCCAACTAGAAATGCAAGTTCATAATTCAATGAGTGGTAAAATAAGCCCAGTAACACTTAGTAAATGATTGTCAATGAATAAATAAATATGTGAAATCCAAAGATGAAATTTGGAGATAAAGATTATAAAATCATATGAGAATAAATAAATATACGAAATCTGAAGATGTGCTTTGGAGACAGAGATTGTAGAAGCATACAAACGTAAATTAAAATTGAGACCAGAGATGGACAGGGAGTCACACACAAGAGGAAGAATGGTCATGTGACAGATACAGCTGGAAGCCAAGGAATGTCAAGAAATGCCTAGGGTTGCCAGAAGCTAGAAGAGACAAGGAAGGATCTTCCCCAAGAGCAGAAAAAAGGAACAAAACCCTGATTTATGACTTCTAGCCTCCAAAAATGTGAGACAATAAATTTCTATTCTTCAGAGCCATCCACATTTTGGTATTTGGTCGTGGTAGTTCTAGGAAGTTAAGACTCACTTGAAAGCTTTTTTCAACAGAAAGTAGGCAAGAATCATATTCAAGTTGAAAACAGAGGACATTTCTTATAGGAAAAGAAAGATGACTGAGACGATAGAGCCAAGCACCACAGAAAAAAACCGCCAGAGAGTGGAACTTACCTCTAATCAAGGAACTAGAAGCATGTGCTCAAATAAATGTTACAACTGTTACGGATGTGAGTGCTATATACATCCTGTTTTCTCCCTTTTTGGAACAGGAGCGTCTATTGCCATTACCTTATACCTATGCTACCACTGTATGTTAGACGTACAGAGGACAGATAACCTTTTCTCTTTAGTTCACATATCTTTATAACAAAAAAAATATAGTAAAGGGGTAATACTCAAGGAACCACACCTGAAGAGCCTCATCCACACCTGAACTTGACTTAGTGATTAGATTCTGGATCTTAAGCCTGAGCCTGATGCTTTAATAGAACAAGACTTTTGGGCGGCCTTGAGAGACAAGGTGAGTGTATTCCTCATGTGGGAAGAGTTTAATTAATCTGTGGCCAGAAGAAATACTAATATCTTATAGAGAGATGGGGTCTCTTGACATTGGGAAGGCTTGTGACTTACTTGTAACCAATAGAAAGTAGTGGAAGTGAAGCTGTATGACTTCTGAGACTAGAACATAAAAGGTGATGCAGCTTTCACTCTATTTAAGACACTCACTTTTGAAGGTCTCTGTAAGAAGTCCAACAACCCTGAGGCTGTCGTGTTATGAGGACACCCAGGCCACATGGAGAAGCTATACATAGGTGCTCTGATCAACAGCCCTCGCTCAGGTACCAGCCTTTAGTCAGCAACAACTGCCAGACATAGGAATGGAGATTCCCCCAAATACTTTCAACTCCCCACCAGCAAATTACCACCAGCTATCAAGACTTCCCAGTGTTACAGCAACACACTAGCTATCGTGGGGCAGAAATAAGCCATTCTGCTGTGCCCTGTCTGAATTCCTGACCCACAGAATCCACAAGCTTAATAAACTGCTTATTTTGAGCCAATAATTTTTGAGATAATTTATCACAAAAGAATAGTAATTGGAACATTTAGGAATAACCTTACAAGAAATGTGCCAGCTCTATATAAAGTTCTCCTAAGAGACTCACTGAGAGACATGAACAAAGGAAGGAGTGGTGGCACTGTGTGTAGATGAGAAAATGATCTCTAGTTTCAAATCCTGGCTGTCTCTTACTTTCTATGTGAGTTTGACAAAACCCTCTTTAACCTCTCTTTCACTCAGTTTCCTCATCAATAAAGTGGAAATAATAAAAGTACCAACCCATAAGGTTATTACGAGGAACGAACACTTAGAACAGTGCCTGATACATAGCAAGCATTATACATGTGTTGGTTTTGTGGTGGTGGTTGTTGACGTTGTTATTTCGTAATGTGTCAGGCCTCCCTAAATTAATCTATAAATTTAATATAATCTGAATTAAAATACTCACAGGATTTATTTTCAAACCAGGCAGGCATAGATAGCTACATTATAAATCTTCTGTAATTAAAACAATGGTACTGTGTTTCATATTACTAAAATAATAGTTCATGAATAAATAGAACCAGTGAACAGACTAGAAAGTCCAGAAACAGATGCAAGTACATTCAGAAATTTATTGTAAGACGCAGATAGCTTCTCAGTATGGAGGGAAAGGTGTATTATTCAAGGAATGGTTTGGGGAGACCATTTGGGGAAAAAAATAGATCCATTCTTTATATCTTAGAATAAGTTCTAGTTGAATAAAATTGTTTTTTTAAAAAAATAAAAGTTCGGAAATGAATATGGAAGAATTATTTTATATCTTTTAAATGCAGAAGACCTTTAAAATTCTCCAACAAAATCAAGAGGTCATAAAAAAATTGCTATATTGAACTATATAAATATTAAAAATAGCTACATAGCAAGAACCACACTAAGCCGAGTCAAAAGAAATTGAGAAATAATGGGAGTGGGAGCATTGTAGCTCACATCATTTACAAATATGTGCTTTACATACATCATAGACATTGACATATATCATTTACTTATAACCTTTCCCTCTAATATTTAAAGAAGTCTTGCTAATTATTAAGAAAATGTCCAAGATCCCAATAGAATGGCAAAGGATATGAACCAATGATTCACTGAGTAGGAAATAGAGATGATTTTCAAGTATATGAAAAGACGTTCTCTCTTGTTCACACATGATGCCAGAAAGAAAATTAAAACCCAGCCAGATACCATTTTTAACTTATTACATTGCCAAAGATCCAAGTTTGATAGCACATTGTATAGGTTCAATGAAAGAAAAAGGCATTTTCATATTTAAATTTGCACAAATTTTGTGAAGAACAGTTCGGCAATATCTATTTAATATGCCAACTCATATACACATCAGAGGAAACCTTGGTGGCATAGTGGTTAAGTGCTATAGCTGCTAACCAAGATGTCGGCAGTTCAAACCCACCAGGCTCTCACTAGAAACTCTATGGGGCAGTTCTACTCTCTGTTCTATAGGGCCGCTATGAGTCGGAATCGACTCGAGGGCAGGGGGTTTGGTTTTTTGTTATACACATCAGGAATTGACAAGCCAAGGACTTGTTTAAACTGACCAACCATTTTTCCTTGTGAAATGTAGCATTTGCCTTTAAAATCCCCCAACCTCCATCCCTTGCCTTAGATAAAAAAAAACTAGTCCACAGTGGCTGTTCTCCCTTGTATAAAGTCATACAGCTGTGAGTAAATGACTAGCACTTGAAACTAATCGTGGCTGAGTTATTCTTTGACACTTCTTCTAAAAGCTCCATCCCACAGAGCCTACTAACTGTGCTGAATTAGGTTTTACCCTCCTTGCCTAGCAGTACAACTTAGCTTAAGTGCATAATAAACTGCTTAATAAAGCTTCTGACACAGGGCCTTTATTTTTCTTTCATCACTATGTTACCATTAATGTAAAATGTGGAAAACAGATGTATTTGCTTTAGATAGCAAAAGGTATATTTGGATGTACATGCAAGCAAATAATTATACAGGAGGGAGATTTCATTATATATCCCATTATACTTTTTGTAATTTTGAATGATGAGAATACATTACCTACACAAAAACTAAATAGCAATGTACTTTTGAATTCAACTCTATCACATTTATAAAAATTAAACAGACTGTTCAGTCTTCCTAAACACCTATTGGTTCATGCAGGAATCTCCGTAGATAAAAATTGGCATTCCAATGGATGTAATGCACCTCAGAAAGCACCCCTAAATCACTGTCTTTATGTATTCTGCTCAGTTATCTCTGGACTCAGCAGAAAGCCAGTTAGATGAGTTAAATGGGCATTAACTTCTAAATTAATAGGGTCAAACAGGGAAAGAATTATCCTCCAGTTGGCTGTCTCCTTAATGTACCCTTTTCTATGCTGGAAGTTGTCTAAATTGCAAGTTTGAGTACTTTCTCTCTCATTTTAGCCTACGTCTTTCTTGTCCTTTAATCATTACCTTGATTCCTGCTTATTCCCTTAGTCAACTTCTGCAGTCATGGTTTCGTCATATTAAAATAGACATATTAACTCTGTAATGGCTGCCATATTCCCTGACGAACTTTTTGCCCAGATATGGAGCCAAGAGTTTCTAGAGCTGCATTTTTCATTCATTTATTTAAAAAATACATTTATTGAAAAACTACTGTATGCCTAGTATTAAGCAGGGCACTGGAGACAAAGCCATGAGCAAGATATCTTTATGGAGTTAATATTTAAGTGGGAAAGAGAGATATTAAACAAATCATAGAAATTATAACTTTGTTTTCATTAGTTGCTGTGGAGTCAGCTCCAACTCATGGTGAGCCATTTACACCAGAACTAAATGTCACCCAGTCCTGTGCCATCTTCACAATCATGGGTGTGCCCAAGCCCATTGCTGAGGCTCCTGTGCATTTTGAGTGCTTTACAACCTAGGGGCCTCACCTTCCAGTACTCTATAGGACAATATTATGTTGTGATACACAGCATTTTCATTACCTAATTTTTCAAAGTAGGCCTTTATTCCTAGTCTGTCTTAGTCTGGAAGCTCCACTAAAGCCTGTCCAGCAGGTTACCCTGCTGGTATTTGAAATAGCAGAAGCATAACTTCCAGTACCATAGCAACACTCAAGCCACCACAGACGGATGGGTGGTAAGTTATAATCTACTAAAAAAAAAAAAAAAAAAACTCATTGCCACTGAGTTGATTCCAACTCATAGTGACTTAGAATTGTGGTAACAAGCACTATAAAGAAAAAGTACAATAAAACTTTTGCATGAAAAGGGGACACCTAAGGACATATGGGAAGAGTAAGACTTTGTCATGCATGAGAGGGTAGGAGTGTTCGGAAGAGGGAACAATGTGTGTAAAGGCCCTAAGGAGAAAAGTGTTTGGAGTGTGCAGGGAATAGAAAGCCTACTTCTTGTTGGGGAGTTCTGGGCCTGATTACCTTAAGCATTGAATAGTCACAACCTGCTGCTGGACAAGTTTCAAACAGGGTTTCAAACAGTTTAGTTCCAGTTCAAACTTCTGCAGAAATTTTGCATTTCTAACAAGTTTCCAGGCAATGCTATTGCTGCTGGTTAGGGATCAGTTCTGAGAACCATTAGTAGAGTAGTTGTTCTCAAAATTTATTATACATAAGAATCACCTGGGGATCTTGTTAAAATGTAGATTCTGGTTAAGTACATTTGGGGTAGAAATGTAAATTCTCGACAGAGGTTGAATCAAAACGAACCAATTCAAAACCCTGGATATGGTTCCTCAAAGCCTTAGTAATGATATTTGATGTATTTGTTTCTAGTCTAGTCTGCATGTATCAAAACCACTGCCAAAAAAACAGACTATAGGCTGAGCTTCCAGGAATGACTTCTGACACCAAACCACAAAACTGGCACCTAGGGAGTTTCTGCCACTAACACATTACCTAGTGCTACTGTAACAGAAATTCCACAAATTGGTGGCTTTAAAAACCAGGAGTGTATTTTCTCAAAGTTTTGGAAGCTAAAGGTCCAAATCAGGGTCTTGACTGTGTCAATTCCTTCCTTGTTGGTGGCCCAGCTGTCCGTTGGTTCTTGGTGATCCTCACATGGTGTCTGTCTTTCCCAGTATATGCTCTGCTCTTTTTTTTTTCTATGTCTAATCTAGAAACCCTGGTGGTGTGGTGGTTAAGAGCTATGGCTGCTAACCAAAAGGTCAGCAGTTTGAATCCACGAGGCACTCCTTGGAAACCCAATGAGGTAGTTCCACTCTGTCCTATAGGATCACTATGAGTCAGAATCAACTCGATGGCAATGGGTTTTTTATGTCTAATCTACTCTTTTTATAACTCAGCAATGATTAGGTTTAGGACATGCCCTACATAGATATGGCTTCATTAACATGGCAAAGAAAACTCTATTTCCAAACAGGATTACATACACAGGTCATAGAGGTTAGGATCCCAATACATACTTTTATGTTATTTCATTTTATATTTCAATATAAAGAGTGCCTCACATTTCCTTCTTCAAAGAGAGGATTCAGGTGGAGAGAGCAAATGTGAGGTTGGAACATTGATGGTCCATGGGCCTCTTGGTGAAAACAGTAAATTATATCTCCTATAGACACCTAAAATGAAATGAGTATTGAAGGCCAAGTTTTCCATGACCAAAGGCCAGTGTAACTGACCATAATGGGAGGAATGAGGAATATCTGGAGTGTTGATTAACTGAAGAGCTTAAGGAAATAAAATTATGAGCTCAAGGTTGTAAATCCTTGGCTCTAACCATTGACACAATTTGATGCAATTAAATTCAAGCCCCTTTGCAGAGATAATATTGGAGGCCAGTTTGTGAGGTTAGTTCTTAACTCAGGAAAGCTATTCCTAGCTGGCTTGTCTCTGGTGAACTAGCTGGCTTTTGTTATAGATTGTTTCTTTCCTAGAGCCAATAGCCTTCTTTAATTGCTTACCATCAAAATCTCCATTGCTTTTTTTTTTTTTCTTTTCATCCTGTTTTTTTCTTTTTTTAATTTTATTGTGCTTTAGGTAAAAGTTTACAGCTCAAGGTAATTTCTCATTCAAAAATTTATATATATATTGTTTTGTTACCTTGGTTGCAATCCCCACAATGTGACAGCATTCTCCTCCTTTCTACCCAGGGTTCCCTGTGTCCATTTGTCTTCTTCCTATCCCTTTCTGCCTTTCCTTTGGACAGGAGTGGTCCATTTGGTCTGTATATTTGTTTGAACTAAGAAACACGTTCCTCACATGTGTTATTTTTTTTTTCATAGGCCTATCTAATTTTTATCTGAAAAGTGGGCTTTGGGAATGGTTTCCGTTCTGAGTTAGCAGAGTTCCCCGGGGCCACAGTCTTGGAGGTTCCTCCAGTCTCCATCACTCAGTAAGCCTGGTCTTTTTTCGTGAATTTGAATTCTGTTCTACATTTTTCCCCCATTCTGTCTGGGACGCTCTGTTGTGATCCCTGACAAAATGATATTTGGTGGTAGCCGAGCACCGTCTAGTTCTTCTGGTCTCAGGGTGGTGGGATCTGTTGTTTATGTGGTCCTTTAGATGTGTGGGCTAATATTTTCCTTGTGTCTTTGGTACTCTTTTTTCTCTTTTGCCCTGGGTAGGATGGGACGAATAGATGTATCTTAGATGGCTGTCTGCAAGCTTTTAATACCGCACAAGTTACTTACTATAGTGGGATGTAGAATATTTTCTTTATGAACTATGTTGTGCAAATTGACATAGATGTCCCCTGAGACTGTGGTCCCCCAGCTCCAGCTACTAAAAAAAAAAAAAAAAATTTTTTTTTTTTTTGCTACTGGGTCCCGCAAAGTGTTTGGATATGTCTAGGAAACATCTATGTTTTTGCTTTGGTCTAGTTGTGCTGACTTCCCCTATATTGTGTGTTGACCTTCCCTTCACCAAAGTTGGCACTTGTCTACTATCTAGTGGCTTCCCTTTCCCCTCCCTCTGTTCTCTCCCCACCCTCTAACCATCAAAGAATGTTTTTTCTGTGTATAAACCTTTTCTTGAGTTCTTATAATAGTGGTCTCATACAATATTTGTCTTTTCGTGACTGACTTATTTAACTCAGCATAATGCCCCCCCAGATTCATCCACATTGTGAGATGTTTTGCAGATTCATCATTGTTCTTTATTGTTGCATAGTATTCCATTATGTGTATGTGCCATAATTTGTTTATCCATTCATTTGTTGCCGGGCGTTTAGGTTGTTCCCGTCTTTTTTGCTATTGTGAATAGTGCTGCAATGAACATGGGTGTGCATATGTCTATTTGCGTGACAGCTGGTATCTCTCCAGGGTATATTCTTAAGAGTGAGATTGCTAGATTGTATGGTATTTCTGTTTCTAGTTTTTCAAGAAAGCACCATATCATTTTCCAAAGTAGTTGTACCATTTTATATTCCCACCAGCAATGCATAAGAATTCCAATGTCCCCACAACATATCTAACATTTGTTATTTTCTGTTTTTTGGATTAGTGCCAGAATTGTGGGGGTGAGATGGTATCTCATTGTAGTTTTGATTTGCATTTTTCTAATGGCCATTGATCATGAGCATTTCCTCATGTGTCTGTTGGCTTCCTGAATGTCTTCTTTGGTGAAGCGTCTGTTCATATCCTTTGTCCATTTTTTAATTGGATTATTTGTCTTTTTGTTACTGTGGTGTTGAAGTATTTTATAGGCTTTAGAGATTTGACTCTTGTCTAATACGTCATAGCCAAAATTTTTTTCCTAATCTGTAGGTCCTCTTTCTACTTTTGGTGAAGTCTTTTGATGAGCACAAGTGTTTAATTTTTAGGAGCTCCCAGTTATCTAGTTTCTCCTTTGATATTTGTGCATTGTAAGCTATGGTTTGTTTGCTACTTATGCCATGTATTAGGGCCCCTAGGGTTGTCCCTATTTTTAATTCCATGACCTTTACTGTTTTAGATTTTATATTTAGTAGGAGGCTATAGGCTGCCCCCTGGTGCACATATGGAGGGTGTGCCCCTGTCTGTTAGAGGCATAGGTCAGGGGGTGAGGGGGTAGTGCAGCAGATCCATGGGTGCCCCATGCCACTGGCTGGAGGGATTAGGAGGCACCACTAATTCTCAGGCCACTGTCTTGTGTGGCTAGATGGAGTGGGTGGTACCTCTGGCCCTCAGGCTGCCAGTGTGGGTTGGTGAGGTACCTCTTCATGGGGGGGAGGCGGTGTCGAATGTCACAAATATGCAACTCCCATTTGGCTGCTGCAGGTGAAAATGCACTTCAGGTGGATGCCCTATACATTTTGTCCTAATGAGGGCGTGCAGTGTTCCGTAGGCAGGCAAGGAACTGGGGTGGGTGATCAGCAGGGGTGAAGGGCGCTGCAAATCCATGGACCCCCTACACCAATGGCTGGAGTGGGTGCCGCCAGCTTAGGGGTCGTGGCAGCGTTGAATGCTGTGGCACTGGTGTTGGAGCAGGAAGACAGATGGGTGTGCTCCTCCGCCTTGGAGCTTTGATTGGGAGAAGAATCATGGTGCGCGCGCGGTGGTTTGGCAGCTTGCACTTAACTTTGGAAGGTCTGGTGTTGCTTCTGTTTGGTTCTGGAGGTGCCTGCAGATTCACTGCTGCTTGGCTGCATCAGATGGGATGGGTTTCAGCTTGGGATGTTGCTGCTTGCCTTAACCTGTGTGCACTGTGCAGATTCTGCTAGCAGGAAGCTAGCGATTCCACGATCCATAATTCCCTTCTTCCGCTGTTTTTGAATTTTCTCTCCTTTCACCTGTTGCTCAGTCCGATTCTTCAGCTTTGTCTTTGATTATTCGGATTCATAGATTGTCATATATATCTGACTCACTTGTTTGCTTTTTTTTTTTTTTTTTTGTATCTTTGTTGTAAGAGGGACCACAGGAGGCATCTATTTTGTCGTCTTGGCCCTGCCTCTCTCCATTGTTTTTGATATGACCCTTAGGTTTGATTTTCCCACACTCTTCTCCAAATAAGGTCATCTACTTTGGGGACAGCTTTGGAGCGCTCTGTTTCTATGGCTTGCCTCTTCCTCCCTGAGCATAATCTCTGAGCCTCTGCTCTGGAGCTGGGGCCAGGGACAGTTGCATGCTTCTCTCAGAGTGATAGTATTGTTTCATGAGTGTAACACTGTGAGGGCTGAAGCATCTGGTCTTTTCAGCTTACATCTCTCAGTGTGGAACCTCCAGCCTAATAAGGGAGCTGGAATGAGAGCAACTGGAACCCTATTGTTTTTGCCATTCCATACCCGGGGTATAGCCTCTATGCCGTGAGTGGGGGCTGGATAGAGAAAGGAAGTCTTTGATCTCTTGGTTGAACTTGCCTGGAATAGAGCTTCAATGAGCTGGGTGGAGGGAGGGAGACAGTCATGGCTTAAATGCTACAGACTTGTCACTGTTCTTAGTAAGATTTTGTAGATTTTCTTGAATAAGTTTTTCTCCATTTGCAGCATGCCTTAGGGACAGTTTCCAGAGACTTTAAATTGTTGTTCTTTTATAAATTTTTCCAGTTATGGTTATTTTGCTGGGGAGCAGGTTCATGGAGCTCCTCATGCCACAATTCTGGAAGTAGAAACCCACCAATCATTTCTGGAAAGAAGATCTCATCAGCACAACTTCATAGCTGTCACCTGGAATCAACAACGGTCTCTGATGAATGTAGCTGAAATGTCAGAAAATTTTTTGATATTATGTAACAGAGGGAATTGAATATTTTAGGAAAGTAGTAAAATGTTGAAATAAGTTTGTCATGTGCAACCAGTTTGTTGCTGGTGTTGTGGGTGGTTGAGTCAATTCTGACTCATAGTGACCCTATAGGACAGACTAGAACTGCCCCATAGGGTTTCTAAGGCTGTAATCTTTACAGCAGATCTCCAGGTCTCTTCTCCTACAAAGCAACTGGAGGGTTTGAACCACGACTTTTCAGTTAGCAACTACAATTTTTGGTAAGTGCTAATAGTGACTTCCCTTTGGGGATAAAGGCTGGAAATACTACACTACTTAATCCCCAGAGGTAAAATGGTCATAGAGACATAAGGCGGCAGAACCACAGTGGTAGTCAGAAGAGTCTGACCCTCAGGAATATTTAATAGTAACTAATTGTCAGAATCAACTCAATGGCAATGGGTTTGTTTTGTTTTTTTATTATAGTTTCTCTAGGACTGGCATAGGAAGGCTTCCCACTTAGGTCCTACATGATCCATATAACTTTAAATCTGCAATGACTGGTCCTGGTTTAAATTGAAAGTATGGTTGCAGTTACAAATTGGGCATGGAGGAGTAAGTTTAGTCCTCTTGGGCACCTCCCATTTCAATCACACTGACGCTGAATTCAAAGATGTACATACTCAGGGGCTAGCAAATACATTTCTAAGTTTCTAACCTAGAGAAATTCTGGAACATGGATAAGGATGCTTAATGTTGCACTAAGGGCACCTACTTTTGGAGCCCTAGTGGTGCAGTGGTTAAGAGCAATGGCTGCTAACCAAAAGGTCAGCAGTTCAAATCCACCAGCTGTTCCTTGGAAATCCACAAGCTGTTCCAGTCTGTCCTATAAGGTCGCCGTCTTAGTCATCTAATGCTGCTATAACAGAAATACCACAAGTGGGTGGCTTTGACGAAGAGAAGTTTATTTTCTCACAGTAAAGTAGGCTAAAAGGGCAAATTCAGGGTGTCAGCTCCAGGAGAAGGCTTTCTCTCTATGTCAGCCTTCTCATTAGTGTTCCCTCAGACTAGGAGCTTCTTTGTGCAGGAACCCTGCATCCAAAGAATGCGCTCTGCTCCTGGCATTACTTCCTTGGTGATATAAGGTCCCCGTGTCTCTCTGCTTTCCTCTTTTATATCTCAAGAGATTACCTCAACACAATCCAGTCTTGTAGGTTGAGTCCTGCCTCACCAACAAAACTGCCACGCATCCTCCTTCATTAACATTATAGAGGCAGGATTTACAACATAAGGAAAAATCGCGCAATACCAGGAATCATGGCCCAGCCCAATTGATACACACGTTTTTGGGGGGACATAATTCAATCCATGACAGTTGCTATGAGCTGGAATTGACTGGACAGCAATGGATTAGGTATGGTTCGGTTAACGTAGCACTGTTTACGAAAAAGTAAAAACAATTCAACTGAGTCTCCGTAGGGGAATGGTTTGGTCACCAAATGGAAAATTGTAAAAATAGTTTAAATGAATATCATTATCATTATTATTATTATTATTGTTGTGCGTCATCCAGTAAATTCTAACTCATGGCAAACCTATAGGAAAGAGCAGAACTGTCCCACAGTGTTTCCTAGGCTGTAATCTTTATGGGAGCAGATCTCCAGGTCTTTTCTGCTGCAGAGTGGCCAGTAGGTTCAAACTGCCAACCTTTCAGTTAGCAGCCAAGATCTTAATCATTGCACTCCCAGGGTTTCTTAAATAAAGATTAGAACTATATTTATCAATGTAAGTAAATCTCAAAAACACACAGTTGAATGAAAAAAAATTTCGAAAAGGATATATACAATGATGTCATTTGTATAAATTTTCAAAATAGCCAAAACAAACAGTATATTCTGTTTGGGGATACATGCATATGTAATAAAAATAGTAATTAAAAAACAAACAAAAAAAAACTTGCATAGCTCTGATTCACATCAACTTTATGCTTATGATCTTACCTCTGGAGGGTAATGGGGGGCGCTTTAACTTTATCTTTAACAATTTATGTCTTTAAAAATACAGATCTGAAGCAAACATAACAAAATGTTAACATCTGCTTCATCGAGATTGTAGGCTAATGTCTGTTACGTTATTTGGGGAACTTTTCTTTATCATTAAGATCTTTAATAATTTAAAATAAACATTTTTAAAAAGAAATAGGTACTCCATATGAACACATTATTTGTAAGAATTAGTACTTTTAGAGGCAGGGCCAAGATGGCAGAGTAGTCAGATGCTTCTGATGAACCCTTTTACAGCAAAGAACCGAAAAAAACAAGTGAAACAATTACATTTATGACAAGCTAGAAGCTCTGAACATCAAAGGCAAAGTTAGAAAATGTACTGAGTGGCAAGCGGAGGGGGAGACTGTTCAGAAGCAGAGAGGAGTTACCAGACCTGAATCACCAGGATCCCTCAGGCACCATTCCCGAGAGTGGCGGCAGCAGGCTGGTGGTAGCACTCGGCCGCAGTTTCGTCAGGGAGAAACAGCCAGCCATACAGCCTACTCACACCTCCTGAACCAGAGAAGAATGGCACTTTCGGCAAAAGCTAAGTACTTGTGTATATTTTACCACGCTCCCAGCCCCAAAGCTGGCTTCAGTGGCTGTCGATTTCCCTGAGCCTGAGATAGGTCTTGTTGCATGCCCTGAGCCATTGTCCTAGGCTTGGAAAAGGAATAAATTCAAAACTGGAGAAAAGATAATGTGCCAGCTCCACTGACCTGGGGAGCTCAGGACAGAAGTGGCTTCTGTCTAGGCATAAACAGTCCATGGACTTTGAATACCTTTCCCCTCTACATGGACTTTCGTGGGCCTATTTTAGGAGTATAGGCCCTTGTTGGCAGACTGTTTCAGCCATGTGGTGGAGAGATGGGTGTTTGATGTTTGACACCACTTTGCCTATTAAACAGGGTCCTCATCTTCCCACAGCAGGGGCCTAAGGATGGATGGCTCCACTCAGGTCACCTACCCACCCACGACAAGGGTATAAGGATAACTGGTACCTCCCGGACCTTACAACCAAAAGCACTGGGTGCCCAAAGTCCATCTGCAGAACTCACCCACGCGTGCACTCTAGGGAACAGGGACACGCTTTCCTCACAGACACTTGAGAGACGGTTGTCAGCCCCCTGCCTTGTTCAGAGTGTGACCCCTGGCAGCAACCAGATACTGGTACCTACACCAACCCCCCTGCCCCTCTAAGATTTTAGGACAGAGCTTGTACCACATACCTGATGACCAACTACCTAGACACCTGAGCCGAAGCCATACAAGAAAAGTGAATGGACTCTTAGAGTCATATACCTGGTAACAGCTCTAGCCATCTGGGGACAGGGTGTTAGACCTTCAAAGGCAAAAACAATCAAGCTAGCTCACTTAAACAATCTATTTGGATATATCAAAACAAAACAAAGCAAGAATCTAGGATATAGTAAGCAAACATAAAGTAAACTAATACAGTAACTTATAGATGGAATGGAGACAAGAGTCAATATCAAATCACATAAAGAAGCAGAACATGATCGCTTCACCAAGCTGTCAAAACAAAGAATCCAGGGATCTTCTGGATGAAGGTGCCTTCCTGGAATTACCAGATGCAGAACATAAAAGATTAATATACAGAACTCTTCAAGACCTAAGGAGGGAGATCAGGCAACAAGCAAAACAAGCCAAAAAACATACAGATAAAGCAGTTGAAGAAATTAAAAAGGTTATTCAATAACATATTGAAAAATTTAACAAGCTACAAGAATCCATAGAGAGAGAGCAATAAGAAATTCAGAAGATTAACAATAAAAATACAGAATTACACAACTCAATAGAAAGTCAGAGGAGCAGAACTGAGCAAGTGGAAGGTAGAATTGGTACACTTGAACATAAGGCAATTGGCACCAATATATCTGAAGAAAAATCAGATAAAAGAATTTTAAAAAATGAAGAAATCTTAAGAATCATGTGGGACTCTATCAAGAGAAATAACCCACAACTGATTGGAATACCAGGACAGGGAGAGATAACAGAAAACAAGGACAGAATTGTTGAAGATTTCTTGGCAGAAAACTTCCCTGATACGGTAAAAGATGAAAAGATATCTATCCAAGATGCTTATCAAACTCCACATAAGGTAGATTTTAAAAGACAGTCACCAAGACATATTATAATCAAACGTACCAAAACCAAAGATAAAAAGAGAACTTTAAGAGCAGCTAGGGATAAATGAAAAGTCACCTACAAAGGAGAGTCAATAAGAATAAACGGACTACTCAGCAGAAACCATGCAGGCAAGAAGGCAATGGGATGACTTATATACAGCATTGAAGGAAAAAAAATTGCCATCAAGAATCACATATCCAGAGGCGGAGCCAAGATGGCGGACTAGGCAGACGCTACCTCGGATCCCTCTTACAACAAAGACACGGAAAAACAAGTGAATCGATCACATACATAACAATCTACGAACCCTGAACAACAAACACAGATTTAGAGACGGAGAACGAACTAATACGGGGAAGCAGCGATTGTTTCCAGAGCCTGGAGCCAGCGTACCAGTCAGGTACGGCACAAGCACAGAGACCTGCTCCACCCCCCTGAACTAACCCCGGGAGGGGGACCAGCCGGTTCCACGGGTGGCGTGGGACGCAGCCGTTAGGAGAAGTCCCCGGGAGGCAGTGACTGATCTTGGAGCAGAAAGAGCAGCATCCGAGCCGGGGAACCGTCCCGCAGAGATTTGGACTGCACGCAGGCGGCTTCATTAACATCTGAATAGCCTGAGCCAGAGGGAGAACTCTGATAGGGATCTGACTGCTGTTTTTTTTTAGCGGATTTTCTGGAAAAACTAGTTTCCCAGCGATGGCTCGGAGACAACAATCCATATCAAACCACTTAAAGAAGCAGACCGTGACAGCTTCTCCAACCCCCCAAACAAAAGAATCAAAATCTTTCCCAAATGAAGATACAATTTTGGAATTATCAGATACAGAATATAAAAAACTAATTTACAGAATGCTTAATGATATCACAAATGAAATTAGGATATCTGCAGAAAAAGCCAAGGAACACACTGATAAAACTGTTGAAGAACTCAAAAAGATTATTCAAGAACATACTGGAAAAATTAATAAGTTGCAAGAATCCATAGAGAGACAACATGTAGAAATCCAAAAGATTAACAATAAAATAACAGAATTAGACAACACACTAGGAAGTCAGAGGAGCAGACTCGAGCAATTAGAATGCAGACTGGGACATCTGGAGGACCAGGGAATCAACACCAACATAGCTGAAAAAAAATCAGATAAAAGAATTAAAAAAAATGAAGAAAACCTAAGAATTATGTGGGACTCTATCAAGAAGGATAACCTGCGGGTGATTGGAGTCCCAGAACAGGGAGGGGGGACAGAAAACACAGAGAAAATAGTTGAAGAACTTCTGACAGAAAACTTCCCTGACATCATGAAAGACGAAAGGATATCTATCCAAGATGCTCATCGAACCCCATTTAAGATTGATCCAAAAAGAAAAACACCAAGACATATTATCATCAAACTCACCAAAACCAAAGATAAAGAGAAAATTTTAAAAGCAGCCAGGGAGAAAAGAAAGGTTTCCTTCAAGGGAGAATCAGTAAGAATATGTTCTGACTACTCAGCAGAAACCATGCAGGCAAGAAGGGAATGGGACGACATATACAGAACACTGAAGGAGAAAAACTGCCAACCAAGGATCATATATCCAGCAAAACTCTCTCTGAAATATGAAGGCGAAATTAAGATATTTACAGACAAACACAAGTTTAGAGAATTTGCAAAAACCAAACCAAAGCTACAAGAAATACTAAAGGATATTGTTTGGTCAGAGAACCAATAATATCAGATATCAGCACAACACAAGGTCACAAAACAGAACGTCCTGATATCAACTCAAATAGGGAAATCACAAAAACAAACAAATTAAGATTAATTAAAAAAAAAAATACGCATAACAGGGAATCATGGAAGTCAATAGGTAAAAGATCACAATAATCAAAAAGAGGGACTAAATACAGGAGGCATTGAACTGCCATATGGAGAGTGATACAAGGCGATATAGAACAATACAAGTTAGGTTTTTACTTAGAAAAATAGGGGTATATAATGAGGTAACCACAAAAAGGTATAACAACTCTATAACTCAAGACAAAAACCAAGAAAAACGTAACGACTCAACTAACATAAAGTCAAACACTATGAAAGTGAGGATCTCACAATCTACTAAGAAAAACGCCTCAGCACAAAAAAGTATGTGGAAAAATGAAATTGTCAACAACACACATAAAAAGGCATCAAAATGACAGCACTAAAAACTTATTTATCTATAATTACCCTGAATGTAAATGGACTAAATGCACCAATAAAGAGACAGAGAGTCACAGACTGGATGAAGAAACACGATCCATCTATATGCTGCCTACAAGAGACACACCTTAGACTTAGAGACACAAACAAACTAAAACTCAAAGGATGGAAAAAAGTATATCAAGCAAACAATAAGCAAAAAAGAAGAGGAGTAGCAATATTAATTTCTGACAAAATAGACTTTAGACTTAAATCCACCACAAAGGATAAAGAAGGACACTATATAATGATAAAAGGGACAATTGATCAGGAAGACATAACCATATTAAATATTTATGCACCCAATGACAGGGCTGCAAGATATATAAATCAAATTTTAACAGAACTGAAAAGTGAGATAGATACCTCCACAATTATAGTAGGAGACTTCAACACACCACTTTCGGAGAAGGACAGGACATCCAGTAAGAAGCTCAACAGAGACACGGAAGATCTAATTACAACAATCAACCAACTTGACCTCATTGACTTATACAGAACTCTCCACCCAACTGCTGCAAAGTATACTTTTTTTTCTAGCGCACATGGAACATTCTCTAGAATAGACCACATATTAGGTCATAAAACAAACCTTTGCAGAGTCCAAAACATCGAAATATTACAAAGCATCTTCTCAGACCACAAGGCAATAAAACTAGAGATCAATAACAGAAAAACGAGGGAAAAGAAATCAAATACTTGGAAAATGAACAATACCCTCCTGAAAAAAGACTGGGTTATAGAAGACATCAAGGAGGGAATAAGGAAATTCATAGAAAGCAACGAGAATGAAAATACTTCCTATCAAAACCTCTGGGACACAGCAAAAGCAGTGCTCAGAGGTCAAATTATATCAATAAATGCACACATACAAAAAGAAGAAAGAGCCAAAATCAGAGAACTGTCCCTACAACTTGAACAAATAGAAAGTGAGCAACAAAAGAATCCATCAGGCACCAGAAGAAAACAAATAATAAAAATTAGAGCTGAACTAAATGAATTAGAGAACAGAAAAACAATCGAAAGAATTAACAAAGCCAAAAGCTGGTTCTTTGAAAAAATTAACAAAATTGATAAACCATTGGCTAGACTGACTAAAGAAATACAGGAAAGGAAACAAATAACCCGAATAAGAAATGAGAAGGACCACATTACAACAGAACCAAATGAAATTAAAAGAATCATTTCAGATTATTATGAAAAATTGTACTCTAACAAATTTGAAAACCTAGAAGAAATGGATGAATTCCTGGAAAAACACTACCTACCTAAACTAACACATTCAGAAGTAGAACAACTAAATAGACCCATAACAAAAAAAGAGATTGAAACGGTAATCAAAAAACTCCCAACAAAAAAAAAGTCCTGGCCCGGACGGCTTCACTGCAGAGTTCTACCAAATTTTCAGAGAAGAGTTAACACCACTACTACTAAAGGTATTCCAAAGCATAGAAAATGACGGAATACTACCCAACTCATTCTATGAAGCCACCATCTCCCTGATACCAAAACCAGGTAAAGACATTACAAAAAAAGAAAATTATAGACCTATATCCCTCATGAACATAGATGCAAAAATCCTCAACAAAATTCTAGCCAATAGAATCCAACGACACATCAAAAAAATAATTCACCCTGATCAAGTGGGATTTATACCAGGTATGCAAGGCTGGTTTAATATCAGAAAAACCATTAATGTAATCCATCACATAAATAAAACAAAAGACAAAAACCACATGATCTTATCAATTGATGCAGAAAAGGCATTTGACAAAGTCCAACACCCATTCATGATAAAAACTCTTACCAAAATAGGAATTGAAGGAAAATTCCTCAACATAATAAAGGGCATCTATGCAAAGCCAACAGCCAATATCACTCTAAATGGAGAGAACCTGAAAGCATTTCCCTTGAGAACGGGAACCAGACAAGGATGCCCTTTATCACCGCTCTTATTCAACATCGTGTTGGAAGTCTTAGCCAGGGCAATCAGGCTAGACAAAGAAATAAAAGGTATCCGGATTGGCAAGGAAGAAGTAAAGTTATCACTATTTGCAGATGACATGATTATATACACAGAAAACCCTAAGGAATTCTCCAGAAAACTACTGAAACTAATAGAAGAGTTTGGCAGAGTCTCAGGTTATAAAATAAACATACAAAAATCACTTGGATTCCTCTACATCAACAAAAAGAACACCGAAGACGAAATAACCAAATCAATACCATTCACAGTAGCCCCCAAGAAGATAAGATACTTAGGAATAAATCTTACCAAGGATGTAAAAGACCTATACAAAGAAAACTACAAAGCTCTACTGCAAGAAATTCAAAAGGACATACTTAAGTGGAAGAACATACCTTGCTCATGGATAGGAAGACTTAACATAGTAAAAATGTCTATTCTACCAAAAGCCATCTATACATTTAACGCACTTCCGATCCAAATTCCAATGTCATATTTTAAGGGGATAGAGAAACAAATCACCAATTTCATATGGAAGGGAAAGAAGCCCCGGATAAGCAAAGCACTACTGAAAAAGAAGAAGAAAGTGGGAGGCCTCACCTTACCTGACTTCAGAACCTATTATACAGCCACAGTAGTCAAAACAGCCTGGTATTGGTACAACAACAGACACATAGACCAATGGAACAGAATTGAGAACCCAGACATAGATCCATCCACGTATGAGCAGCTGATATTTGACAAAGGACCAGTGTCAATTAACTGGGGAAAAGATAGCCTTTTTAACAAATGGTGCTGGCATAACTGGATATCCATTTGCAAAAAAATGAAACAGGACCCATACCTCACACCATGCACAAAAACTAACTCCAAGTGGATCAAAGACCTAAACATAAAGACTAAAACGATAAAGATCATGGAAGAAAAAATTGGGACAACCCTAGGAGCCCTAATACAAGGTATAAACAGAATACAAAACATTACCAAAAATGATGAAGAGAAACCCGATAACTGGGAGCTCCTAAAAATCAAACACCTATGCTCATCTAAAGACTTCACCCAAAGAGTAAAAAGACCACCTACAGATTGGGAAAGAATTTTCAGCTATGACATCTCCGACCAGCGCCTGATCTCTAAAATCAACATGATTCTGTCAAAACTCAACCACAAAAAGACAAACAACCCAATCAAGAAGTGGGCAAAGGATATGAACACACATTTCACTAAAGAAGATATTCAGGCAGCCAACAGATACATGAGAAAATGCTCTCGATCATTAGCCATTAGAGAAATGCAAATTAAAACTACGATGAGATTCCATCTCACACCAGCAAGGCTGGCATTAATCCAAAAAACACAAAATAATAAATGTTGGAGAGGCTGCGGAGAGATTGGAACTCTCATACACTGCTGGTGGGAATGTAAAATGGTACAACCACTTTGGAAATCTATCTGGCGTTATCTTAAACAGTTAGAAATAGAACTACCATACAACCCAGAAATCCCACTCCTAGGAATATACCCTAGAGATACAAGAGCCTTCATACAAACAGATATATGCACACCCATGTTTATTGCAGCTCTGTTTACAATAGCAAAAAGTTGGAAGCAACCAAGGTGTCCATCAACGGATGAATGGGTAAATAAATTGTGGTATATTCACACAATGGAATACTACGCATCGATAAAGAACAGTGACGAATCTCTGAAACATTTCATAACATGGAGGAACCTGGAAGGCATTATGCTGAGCGAAATGAGTCAGAGGCAAAAGGACAAATATTGTATAAGACCACTATTATAAGATCTTGAGAAATAATAAACCTGAGAAGAACACATACTTTTGTGGTTACGACGGGGGGAGGGAGGGAGGGTGGGAGAGGGTTTTTTATTGATTAATCAGTAGATAAGAACTGCTTTAGGTGAAGGGAAAGACAACACTCAATACATGGAAGGTCAGCTCAATTGGACTGGACCAAAAGCAAAGAAGTTTCCGGGATAAAATGAATGCTTCAAAGCTCAGCGGAGCAAGCGTGGGGGTCTGGGGAACATGGTTTGCGGGGACTTCTAAGTCAATTGGCAAAATAATTCTACTATGAAATCATTCTGCATCCCACTTTGAAATGTGGCGTCTGGGGTCTTAAACGCTAACAAGCAGCCATCTAAGATGCAGCAATTGGTCTCAACCCACCTGGAGCAAAGGAAAATGAAGAACACCAAGCCCACATGACAACTAAGAGCCCAAGAGACAGAAAGGGCCACATGAACCAGAGACCTACATCATCCTGAGACCAGAAGAACTAGTTGGTGCCCGGCCACAATCGATGACTGCCCTGACAGGGAGCTCAGCAGAGGACCCCTGAGGGAGCAGGAGAGCAGTGGGATGCAGACCCCAAATTCTCATAAGAAGACCAAACTTAATGGTCTGACTGAGACTGGAGGAATCCCGGCGGTCATGCTCTCCAGACCTTCTGTTGACACAGGACAGGAACCATCCCTGAAGAAAACTCATCAGACATGAAAGGGACTGGTCAGCGGGTGGGAGAGAGACGCTGATGAAGAGTGAGCTAATTATAGCAGGTGGACACTTGAGATTGTGTTGGCAACTCTTGTCTGGAGGGGGGATGGGAGGATAGAGAGAGAGGGAAGCCGGCAAAATTGTCAAGAAAGGAGAGACTGAAAGGGCTGACTCAAGACGGGGAGAGTAAGTGGGAGTAGGGAGTGAGATGTATGTAAACTTATATGTGACAGACTGATTGGATTTGTAAACGTTCACTTGAAGCTTAATAAAAGTTATTATAAAAAAAAAAAAATTTAAAGAAAAAAAAAATGACTAGAGTGGCCGATGGTATAATTTGAGCATCAAAATAAACAAACATAATAAAAATCAATATCTGTTGAACTAAATAAGGCTATCTGAATCCATACTCACCTAAGTAAATAAATGGTGGAGAAGGAAAAGCAAAAAAAAAAAAAAAAAAGAATCACATATCCAGCAAAACTGTGCCATCAAGTTGGTTCTGACTCGTGGCAACCCTATGCACAACAGAACGAAACACTGCCCAGTCCTGCACCAGCCTTACAATTATTATTATGCTTGAGCTCATTGTTGCAGCCACTGTGTCAATCCACCTTGTTGAGGGTCTTCCTCTTTTCCATTGACCCTGTACTCTGCCAAGCAGGATGTCTTTCTCCAGGGACTGATCACTCCTGCCAACATGTCCAAAGTATGTAAGATGCAGTCTCGCCATCCTTGCCTCTAAGGAGCATTCTGGCTGTACTTCCTCCAAGACAGATTTGTTCGTTCTTTTGGCAGTCCATGGTATATTCAATATTCTTCGCCAATGCCACAATTTAAAGGGGTCAACTCTTCTTCGGACTTCCTTCTTCATTGTCCAGCTTTCACATGCATATGATGCAATTGAAAATACCACGCCTTGGGTCAGGCACACCTTAGTCTTCAAGGTGACATCTTTGCTCTTCAACACTTTGAAGAGGTCCTTTGCAGCAGATTTGCCCAATGCAATGCGTCTATTGATTTCTTGACTGCTGCTTCCATGGCTGTTGATGGTGGATCCAAGCAAAATGAAATCCATGACAACTTCAATCTTTTCTCCTTTTATCATGATGTTGCTCATTGGTCCAGTTGTGAGGATTTTTGTTTTCTTTATGTTGAGGTATAATCCATACTGAAGGCTGTGATCTTTGATCTTCATTAGTAAGTGCTTCAAGTCCTCTTTGCTTTCAGCAAGCAAGGTTGTATCATCTGCATAATGCAGGTTGTAATGAGTCTTCCTCCAATCCTGATGCCCCGTTCTTCTTCATATACTCCAGCTTCTCGAATTATTTGCTCAGCATACAGATTGAATAGGTATGGTGAAAGAATACAACCCTGACGCACACCATTCCTGACTTTAAAACAATCAGAATCCCTTTGTTCTGTCCGAACAACTGCCTCTTGATCTATGTAAAGGTTCCTCATGAGCACAATTAAGTGTCCCGGAATTCCCATTCTTCACAGTGTTATCCATAGTTTGTTATGATCCACACAGTCGAATACCTTTACATAGCCAATAAAACATAGGTAAACATCCTTCTGGTATTCTCGGCTTTCAGCCAGGATCCATCTGACTTCAGCAATGATATCCCTGGTTCCACATGCTCTTCTGAAACCAGCCTGCATTTCTGGCAGTTCCCTGTCGATATGCTGCTGCAGCCGTTTTTGAATGATCTTCAGCAATATTTTGCTTGCGTGTGATATTAATGATATTGTTCGGTTGGATCACCTTTCTTGGGAATAGGCATAAATATGGATCTCTTCCAGTCAGTTGGCCAGGAAGCTGTCTTCCATATTTCTTGGCATAGACCAGTGAGCACATCCAGTGCTGCATCTGTTTGTTGAAACATCTCAATTGATATTCCATGAATTCCTGGACCCTTGTTTTTCGCCAGTGCCTTCGGAGCAGCTTGGACTTCTTCCTTCAGTACCATCAGTTCCTGATCATATACCACCTCTTGAAATGGTTGAATATCGACTAATTCTTTTTGGTATAATGACAGTGTGTATTCCTTCCATCTTCTTTTGATGCTTCCTGTGTCGTTTAATATTTTCCCCCATGGAATCCTTCACTATTGCAACTCGAGGCTTGAAATTTTTCTTCAGTTCTTTCAGCTTGAGAAACTCTGAGTGTATTCTTCCCTTTTGTTTTTTCATTTCCAATTCTTTTTACACGTCATTATAATACTTCACTTTGTCTCGAGAGGCCCTTTGACATCTTCTGTTCAGTTCTTTTACTTCATCAATTCTTCCTTTTGCTTTAGCTGCTTCACGCTCAAGAGCAAGTTTCAGAGTCTCCTTTGACATCCATCTTGGTCTTTTCTTTCTTTCCTGTCTTTTCAGTGACCTCTTGCCTTCTTCATGGATGATGTCCTTGAGTCATTCCACACCTCGTCTGGTCTGCGGTCACTAGTGTTCAATGCGTCAAATTTAGTCTGCAGATGGTCTCTAAATTCAGGTGGAATATACTCAAGGTCAGGTTTTGGCTATCGTGGACTTGTTCTGATTTTCTTCAGTTTCTGTTTGAACTTGCATATGAGCAATTGATGGTCTGTTCCACATTCGGCCCCTGGCCTTCTTCTTACTGATGTTATTGAACTTTTCCATCGTCTCTTTCCACAGATGTAGTCAATTTTGTTTCTGTTTGTTCCATCTGGTGAGGTCCATGTGTATAGTTGCTGTTTATGTTGGTGAGAGAAAGTATTCACAATGAAGAAGTCACTGGCCTTGCAAAAGTCTATCATTCGATCTCCAGCATTGTTTCTATCACCAAGGCCATATTTTCCAACTACTGATCCTTCTTCATTTCCAACTTTCACATTCCAATCGCCAGTAATTATCGATGCATCTTGATTGCATGAAGGATCAGTTTCAGACTGTAACACCTGATAAAAATCTTCTATTTCTTCATCTTTGGCCCTAGTGGTTGGTGCATAAATTTGAATAGTAGTCGTATTAACTGGTCTTCCTTGTAGGTGTATGGATGTTATCCTATCACTGACAGCGTTGTACTTCAGGATAGATCTTGAAACGTCCTTTTTGATGATGAATGCAACACCTTTCCTCTTCGAGTTGTCATTCCCAGCATAGTAGACTATATGATTGTCCAATTCAAAATGGCCAATACCAGTCCATTTCAGCTCACTAATGCCTAGGATATCAATGTTTATGCATTCCATTTCATTTTTGATGATTTCCAATTTTCCTAGCTTCATACTTTGTACATTCCAGGTTCCGATTACTAATGGATGTTTGCAGCTGTTTCTTCTCATTTTGAGTTGTACCACATCAGCAAATGAAGGTCTCGAAAGCTTTACTCCATCCAAGTCATTAAGGCCGACTCTACTTTGAGGAGGCAGCTCTTCCCCAGTCATCTTTTGAGTGCCTTCCAACCTGGGGTGCTTATCTTCAAGCACTGGATCAGACAGTGTTCCACTGCTATTCATAAGGTTTTCACTGGCTAATGCTTTTCAGAAGTAGACTGCTGGATCCTTCTTCCTAGTCTGTCTTAGTCTGGAAGCTCAACTGAAACCTGTCCTCTATGGGTGACCCTGCTGGTATCTGAATACACATGGCATAGCTTCCAGCATCACAGAAACACGCAAGCCCCCACAGTACAACAAACTGACAGAGGTAGAACAACTAAATAGACCCATAACAAAAGAAGATATTGAAAAGGTAATCAAAAAACTCCCAACAAAAAAAGTCGTTGTCCAGATGGCTTCACTGCAGAGTTCTACCAAACTTTAAGAGAAGAGTTAAAACCACTACTACTAAAGTTATTTCAGAGTATAGAAAAAGGGGGAAAACTCCCAAACTCATTCTATGAAGACATCATATCCTGGATACAAAAACAAAGTAAAGACATGACAAAAAAGGAAAATTACACACCTATATCCCTCATGCAGACAGATGCAAAAATCCTCTACAAAATTCCAGCCAATAAAATTCAACAACATACCAAAAAAAATAATTCACCATGACCAGGTGGGATTCATACCAGGTATGCAGGGATGGTTCAACATTAGAAATATAATTAATATAATCCATCACATAAATAAAACAAAAGACAAGAACCACATGATCTTATCAATTGAAGCAGGAAAGGCATTTGACAAAGTTCTACACCCATTCATGATAAAAACTCTCAGGAAAATAGGAATAGAAAGAAAATTCCTCAGCATAATAAAGGGCATTTATGTAAAGCCAACAGTCAACATCATCCTAAATGGAGAGTCTGAAAGCATTCCCCTTGAGATCAGGAACCAGGCAAGGATGCCTCTTATCACTGCTCTTATTCAACATAGTGCTGGAGGTCCTATCCAGAGCAATTAGGCAAGATAAAGAAATAAAGGGTATTCAGATAGGTAAGGAAGAAGTGAAAGTATCTCTATTTGCAGATGACATGTTCTTATATACAAAAAAACCCTAAAGAATCCTCAAGAAAACTACTGAAACTAATAGAGGAATTCAGCAGAGTATCAGGTTACAAGATAAACATACAAAACTCAGTTGGATTCCTCTACACCAACAAAAAGAACATCGAGGAGGAAATCACCAAATCAATACCATTTACAGCAGCCCCCAAGAAGATAAAATACTTCGGAATAAATCTTACCAGAGATGTAAAAGACCTATACAAACAAAACTACAAGGCATTACTGCAAGAAATCAAAACAGACCTACATAAGTGGAAAAACATACCTTGCTCATGCATAGGAAGACAACATTGTAAAAATGCCTATTCTACCAAAAGCAATCTATAGATACAACGCAATTCCCATCCAAATTCCAACAACATTTTTAAATCATTTTTATTGTGCTTTAAGTGAAAGTTTACAAATCAAGTCAGTCTCTCACATAAAAACTTATATACACCTTACTAAAAAAATAAACATACTCCCAATTACTCTCCCCTCAATGAGACAGCCCTCTCCCTCCTTCCAGTCTCTCTTTCAGTGACCATTTTGCCAGCTTCTAACCCCCTCTACCCTCTCAACTCCCCTCCAGACAGGAGATACCAACATAGTCTCAAGTGTCCATCTGATGCAAGTAGCTCACTCCTCATTAGCATCTCTCTCCAACCCATTGTCCAGCCCAATCCATGTCTGACGAGTTGGCTTTGGGAATGATTCCTGTCCTAGGCAAACAGAAGGTTTGGGGACCATGACCGCCGGGGTCCTTCTAGTCTCAGTCAAACCACTAAGTCTGGTGTTTTTATGAGAATTTGGTCCCTGCGTTCCACTGTTCTCCTGCTCCCTCAGGGGTTCTCTGTTGTATTCCCTGTCAGGGTAGTCATCAGTTGTGGCCAGGAACCATCTAGTTCTTCTGGTCTCAGGATGATGTATGTAGGCTCTGGTTCATGTAGCCCTTTCTGTCTCTTGGGTTTGTAATCACCTTGTGTCCTTGGTGTTCTTCATTTTCCTTTGATCCAGGTGGGTTGAGACTCATGGTGCATCTTAGATGGCCGCTTGCTAGCGTTTAAGACCCCAGATGCCACTCTTCAAAGTGGGATGCAGAATGCTTTCTTAATAGATTTTATTATGCCAATTGACTTAGATGTCCCCTGAAACCGTGGTCTCCAAACCCCTGCCCCTGCTTCTCTGACCTTCGAAGCATTCAGTTTATTCAGGAAACTTCTTTGCTTTTGGTTTAGTCCAGTTGTGTTGACCTCCCCTGTATTGAATGTTGTCCTTTCCTTCACCTAAAGTAGCTCTTATCTGCTATTTAATTAGTATATACCCGTCTCCTGCCCTCCCACCCTCACCCCGTCTTAACCACAAAAGAATGTGTTCTTCTCCCTTTAAACTGTTCATCAAGATCTTATAATAATGGTCTTATACAATATTTGTCCTTTTGCAACTGACTAATTTCACTCAGCATAATCCCTTCCAGGTTCCTCCATGTTATGAAATGTTTCACAGATTCCTCACTGTTCTTTATCGATGCGTAGTATTCCATTGTGTGAATATACCATAATTTATTTATCCATTCATCCGTTGATGGGCACCTTGGTTGCTTCCATGTTTTTGCTATTCTGAACAGTGTTGCCATAAACATGGGTGTGCATATATCTGTTCATGTAAAGGCTCTTATTTCTCTAGGATATATTCCGAGGAGTGGGATTGCTGGGTCGTATGGTAGTTCTATTTCTAGCTTTTTAAGGAAGTGCAAAAATCGATTTCCAAAGTGGTTGTACCATTTTACATACCCACCAGCAGTGTATAAGTGTTCCAATCTCTCCACAGCCTCTCCAACATTTCTTATTTTGTGTTTTTTGGATTAATGCCAGCCTTATTGCAGTGAGATGGAATCTCATTGTAGTTTTAATTTACATTTCTCTAATGGCTAATGATCGAGAGCATTTCCTCATGTATCTGTTAGCCACCTGAATGTCTTCTTTAATAAAGTCCCTGTTCATATCTTTTGCCTATTTTTTATTTGGGTTGTTTGTCTTTTTGTGGTTGATTTTTAGCAAAATTATGTAGATTTTAGAGATCAGGCGCTGCTCGGAGATGTGGTAGCTGAAAATTTTTTCCTAGTCTGTAGGTGGTCTTTTTACTCTTTTGGTGAAGTCTTTAGATAAACACAGGTTTTAATTTATAGGAGCTCCCAGTTATCTGGTTTCTCTTCTGCATTGTTAGTAATGTTTTTTATTCTGTTTATGCCTTGTATTAAGGCTCCTAACATTGTCCCTATTTTTTCTTCCATGATCTTTATCATTTTAGACTTTATGTTTAGGCCTTTGATCCATTTGGAGTTAGTTTTTGTGCATGGTGTGAGGTATGGGTCCTGTTTCATTTTTTTGCAAATGGATATCCAGTTATGCCAGCACCATTTGTTAAAAAGACTATCTTTTCCCCAATTAACTGATACTGGGCCTTTGTCAAATATCAGCTGCTCATATATGCATGGATTTATATCTGGATTCTCAATTCTGTTCCATTGGTGTATGTGTCTCTTGTACTAGTACCAGGCTGTTTTGACTACTGTGGCTATATAATAGGTTCTAAAGTCAGGTAGAGTGAGACCTCCCACTTTGTTTTCTTTTTCAGTCATGCTTTACTTATCCGGGGTTTCTTTCCCTTCTGTATGAAGTTGGTGATTTGTTTCTCCATCACATTAAAAAATGTCATTGGAATTTGGATTGGAAGTACATTGCATACATAGATGGCTTTTGGTAGAATAAACATTTTTACTATGTTGTCTTCCTAACCATGAGCAACACATGTTTTTCTACTTACATAGGTCTCTTCAGGTTTCTTGCAGAAGTGTTTTGTAGTTTTCTTTGTAAAAGTCTTTTACATCTCTGGTAAGATTTATTCCTAAGTATTTTATCTTCTTGGGGGCCACTGTGGATGGTATTGATTTGGTGATTTCCTCTTTGATGTTCTTTTTGTTTATGTAGAGGAATCCAACTGATTTTTATATGTTTATCTTGTAACCTGATACTCTGCTGAACCCTTCTATTAGTTTCAGTAGTTTTCTTGAGGATTCCTTAGGGTTTTCTGTGTATACGATCATGTCATCTGCAAATAGAGGTAATTTTACTTCTTCCTTGCCAATCTGGATGCCCTTTATTTCTTTATCTAGCCTAATTGTTCTGGCTAGGACCTCCAGCACAATGCTGAATAAGAGCAGTGATAAAGGGCATCTTTGGTTCCCGTTCTCAAGGGAAACGTTTTCAGGCTCTGTCCATTTAGGATGATGTCGGCTATTGGCTTTGTATAAACGCCCTTTATTATGTTGAGGAATTTTCCTTCTATTCCTGTTTTGCTGAGAGCTTTTATCACGAATGCATATTGAACTTTGTCAAATGCCTTTTCTGCATCAATTGATAAGATCATGTGGTTTTTGTCTTTTGTTTTATTTATATGGTGGATTACATTAATTGTTTTTCTAATATTGAACCAACCTTGCATACCTGGTATAAATCCCAGTTGGTCATGGTGGATTATTTTTTTGATATGTTGCTGAATTCTATTGGCTAGAATTTTGTTGAGGATTTTTGCATCTAAGTTCATTCTAAAGACATTTTTTAATGAGATGGAGAAACAAATCACCAACTTCATATGGAATAGAAAGAGGCCCTGGATAAGTAAAGCATTGCTGAAAAAGAAGACCAAACTGGGAGGCCTCACTCTGCCTGATTTTAGAACCTATTTTACTGCCACAGTAGTCAAAACAGCCTGGTACTGGTACAACAACAGATACATAGACCAATGGAACAAAATTGAGAATCCAGACATAAATCCATCCACATATGAGCAGTTGATATTTGACAAAGGCCCAAAGTCAGTTAAATGGGGAAAAGACAGTCTTTTTAACAAATGGTGCTGGCATAACTGGATATCCATCTGCAAAAAAAAATGAAACAGGGCCCATACCTCACACCACACACGAAAACTAACTAAAAAATTGATCAAAGATCTAAATATAAAATCTAAAACAATAAAGATCATGGAAGAAAAAACAGGGACAATGTTAGGAGCCCTAATACATGTCATAAACAGTATACAAAACATTACTAACAATGCAGAACTGAAACCAGATAACTGGGAGCTCCTAAAAATCAAACACCTATGCTCATCCAAAGGCTTCACCAAAAGAGTAAAAAGATTACCTACAGATTGGGAAAAAGTTTTTAGCTATGACATTTCCAAGCAGTGCCTGATCTCTATAGTCTACACGATACTGCAAAAACTCAATACAGAACGGCAAATAACTGAATTTTTAAAATGGGCAAAAGTTATGAACAGGCACTTCATTAAAGAAGACATTCAGGTAGCTAAAAGATACATGAGGAAATGCTCAGGATCATTAGCCATTAAAGAAATGCAAATCAAAACTACAATGAGATTCCATTTCAATCCAACAAGGTTTGCATTAATACAAAACACACAAAATAATAAATGTTGAAGAGGTTGTGGTGAGACTGGAACACTTATACACTGCTGGTGGGAATGCATTTTATGTAGCATTTTATGCTACAACCACTTTGAAGATTAATTTGGCACTTGTTTAAAAAAGTAGAAATAGAACTACCATATGATCCAGGAATCCCACTCCTTGGAATATATCCTAGAGAAATAAGAGCCTTTACACGAACAGATATATGCACACCCATGTTTATTGCAGCACTGTTTACAACAGCAAAAAGTTTGAAGCAACCAAGGTGCCCATCAATGGATGAATGGATAAATAAATTATGGAATGTTCACACAACGGAATACTATGCTTGGATACAGAACAATGTTGAATCCATGAAACATTTCATAACATGGAGGAATCTGGAAGGCATTATGCTGAGTGAAATTAGTCAGTTGCAAAAGGACGAATATTGTATAAGACCACTATTATAAGAACTGGAGATATAGCTTAAACAGAGAAGAAAATATTCTTTGATGGTTATGACAGAGGGGAAAGAGGGAGAGAGATGTTCATTAATTAGATAGTAGATAAGAAGTATTTTAGGTGAAGGGAAAGACAACACACAATACAGGAGAGGACAGCATAACTGGACTAAACCAAAAAGCAAAGAAGTTTACTGAATAAACTGAATGCTTTGAAGGCCAGCGTAACAGGGGCAGGGATTTGGAGACCATGGTTTCAGGGGACATCTAAGTCAATTGGCATAATAAAATCTATTAAGAAAATATTCTGTATCCCACTTTGGAGAGTGGCTTTGGAGTCTTAAACACTAGCAAGTGGCCGGCTAAGAAGTATCAATGTGTCTCAACCCACCTGGAGCAAGGAAGAATGAAGAACACCAAATACACAAGGTAATTAGGAACCCAAGAGACAGAAAGAGCACATAAACCACAGCCTACATCAGCCTGAGACCAGAAGAACTAGATGGTGCCAGGCTACAAACGATGACTGCCATTGCAGGGAATACAACAGAGAACCCCTGAGGGAGCAGGAGAGCAGTGGGATGCAGACCTCAAATTCTCTTAAATAGAACATACTTAAGGGTCTGACTGAGACTAGAACGGCCAGGAGGTCATGGTCCCCAGACCTTCTGTTAGCCCAAGATAGGAGCCATTCCCAAAGCCAACTCTTCAGACAGGGATTGGACTGGACTATGGGATAGAAAATGAAACTGGTGAAGAATGAGCTTCTCAGACCAAGTAGGCACATAAAACTATGTTGGCATCTCTTGTCTGGAGAGAAGATGACAGGGTGGAGAGGGTCAGAAGCTGACGGAGTTGACAGGAAAATAAATAGTGGAGGGAAGGGGTGTGCTGTCTTATTAGGGGGAGAGCAGTTAGGAGTACATAGCAAGATGTATATAAATTTTTGTATGAGAGACTGACTTGATTCGTAAACTTTCACTTAAAGCATAATAATTTTTTTAAAAAACTTGTATAAAAAAAGAATTAATACTTTTACTATGCTCCCACTGCCAGACACAAAATCTCAAGCTGACGTAATCTAATTCTATAATGTACTTCTTTTTTTTACCATTTAGATCAGAAAGTTAAAGTTTCTTTTTTTTTTTTTTCCCTTTTCAGTAACCCAAAAACACAGGGAATTTTAAAAGTAAATTATAGCAAGTCCAAGAATTTGTGTCTTGGAGAAATGCCATCTGTCTACTTCCAATACATAGATGAAAAGTAAGTGGATTTTCACATAGATAATTTCTCCTGCTAAAACTTAGAATCAAGAAGAACAATGCCATTACACTATGGATAAGTGTTTGTAAATTGCCAGAGTCAATTTGTACATTATTTAGAATATTCAATAAGTGAATTTTGTATATATATATATATATGAGTTGGAATTGACTCGACGGCACTGGGTTTACTGGGTATATGAATAAAAAAACAATTTTTTTTTTTCCTTTCTTGTGCTATCCTTGCGCTGTTTAGATATCTGAGTTGTGCTGGATTTGCACAAGTTGATGAGGGGTCCTCAGCAATGCTTAAGATATAAATTATCTATTTCTTGAAAGTTTGGTGAAATTTGCCCATAAATTTGGTTGTCAGGGTCTAATAATATGGTTAGATTGAAGTTGTCAAGGATTTCATTTTGCTTGGATCCATAATCAACACCCATGGAAGTAGCAGTCAAGAAATCAAACAATGCATTGCATTGGGCAAAGCTGCTGCAAAAGACCTCCTTAAAGTGTTGAAAAGCAAAGATGTCACCTTAAGAACTAAGCTGCATCTGACTCAAGTCATAGTGTTTTCATTTACCTCATATACATGCGAAAGCTGGACAAGGAATAAAGAAGACCGAAAAAGAATCGACACCTTTGAATTATGGTGTTGGTGAAGAATATTGAGTATACCGTGGACTGCCAAAAGAAAGAACAAATCTGTCTTGGGAAAAGTACAGACAGAATGCTCCTTAGAAGCAAGGATGGCGAAACTACCTCTCACATACTTTGGACATGTTATTAGGTGGGAGCAGTTCCTGGAGAAGGACATCATGCTTGGTAAAGTAGAGGGTCAGTGAAAAAGAGGAAGAACCTCGACAAGATGGATTGACACAGTGGCTGCAACAATGGGCTCCAGCACAACAATGATTGTGAGAAAGGTGCAGAACCAGGCAGTGTTTCACTCTGTTGTACATAGGGTTGCTATGAGTCAGAACCAACTCAACGGCACCTGACAACAGCAACAACAGTGATATGATATCTCTTAAGTTAACTTTGTTAATTTTCCTGGGAACATATTTATTTTATCCAACTTTGCAAACATATGGGGATAAACTTTTATATGTAATTTTCTTAGAATTTTTTTAACTCCTCTATATGTAGCTATAGATGTTTTATCCTTCTCTATAATTTTTGTGTTTTTTTTCCTTGGTCATACCTACCAAAGATTTTTCTATTTTATTGATAATTTTTTTCTGAAAACAAGCTTTTGATTTTATTGATGAATTCTGCCTTTTTCCTACTTCATATTGTCTACTTTTACCTTTATTAATTTGCTGCTTCTATTAGAATAATATATTGTATCAATTAACCTTAGAAGAAAAGGTTATAACTTTTGTCTTCACTTCTGATTTCTAACTTTTCCCTAGATTAATATATTCTCATTGTCAGGTGCCGTTGAGTTGTCCTGACTCGTAGCGACCCTAAGTACAACAGAATGAAACACTGTCCGGTCCTGCACCATCCTCATGATCGTTGTTAAGCTTAAGCCCACAATTGCAGCTACTGTGTCAATCCATCTCATTGAGGGTCTTTCTCTTTTTCCCTGACCCTCTACCAAGTGTCTTAATTATCTAGTGCTGTCGGAATCGACTCGATGGCAGTGGTTTTGGCTATAACGGAAATACAAGTGGATGGCTTTAACAAAGAGAAATTTATTGTCTCACGGTCTAGTAGGCAACAAGCCCAAATTCAGGGTGTCAGCTTCAGGGAAAGGCTTTCTCTGTCAGCTCTGGAGAAAGGTCCTTGTTATCAGTCTTCCCTTTGTCTGGGGGCTTCTCCCTGAAGGAAATCAGAGTCCAAATGACACACTGTGCTCCCTGTACTGCTTTCTTGGTGGTATTAGGTCCCCATGTCTCTCTGCTCGCTTCTCTCTTTTATGTCTCAAAAGAGATTGGTTTAAGACACTATCTAATCTTGTAGATCTCATCAATATAATTGCTACTAATCCATCTCATTACATCATAGTGATAGGATTTACAACACATCGGGAAATCACATCAGATGACAAAATGGTAGACAATCATACTGTATTGGGAATCATGACCTAGCCAAGTTGACAGATATTTTGGGGGGACAAAATTCAATCCATGACTCCAAGCATGATGTCCTTCTCCGGGGACTGATCCCTCCTAATAACGTGTCCAAAGTATGTGAAAAGTAGTTTCCCCATACTTGCTTCTAAGGAGTATTCTGGCTGTAATTCTTCCAAGACAGATTTGTTTGTTCTTCTGGCAGTCCCTGGTATATTCAATATTCTTCTTCAACACCATAATTCAAAGGCATCAATTCTTCTTCAATCTTCCTTATTTATTGTCCAGCTTTTGCATGCAAGATTAATATATACTCCTACATTTTTTGAAACATTTCAGGTTTTTCTCACCTTCCTTCTCCAATCTATCACTCCATCTCTCCCCAGTGGAGGTCTCTACTTTTATAAAATGACAGCCAGCATAAATGAATACAGTCATAAACAAATTAAGTGATTCTACAAGCAATGCATGGAAATTAACACTTGCTGGGCATTACATTTAGGACAGATGGCTTCTTTAGGTCTGGCCTCCTCAGGGATGGCAGAGATAGTTGGATTAGAATTCTGGATGCCCATTCTTATGTATTAGAACACACACACACACAAATGGATTACAGCTTTGAGGGAGAAGCACATGGGTCCCATACCAGCTCTCACGATTATTCTTCTAACCATGTGTCTTATGTCAACAGGAATTATTTATATCAAAAAGAATCTCTAAGCCAAGATTCAACAGTATGATGCAAGAAAATAAAATGCGTTCATTTATCAGTGAGTTGGTTTTGTGTTTAACAAGGTGTTTTTTAAAACAAACAACGATGGCTTGGGACATCCCTTAATCAGTGAACTAAATAAAAGAAGTAAACCCTTCTAACCTGTATCTTACCCAGAATATTACAGTGAGTAGATGTTATGAATTGAATTGTGCCCCTCAAAAGTATGTGTTGTAAATCCTAACCCCTATAGCTGTGATCAGAAAACAATCAGAAGAAAAAATATGATTTTTTAAATTTATTAAAAAATGCAAATACATTTGAAATATCATTCATATACATGTCAAACTTACAAATATTTATAAAGAGTAATAGTTTTAAAGAGTACGAAATAAAACAGGTATTCTGCTCAGAGTGAAATGGTAAAATTTTTCTGGAAAAACAGTTCCATTATCTGTTTCAAGAGCCTTAAGAATATCCTCATTTTTTCATTTTATTTTTAAAAATAAGAAAATAAGCATACAAAGACTTATGCACATAGAAGTCCAGTGTAGCATTATTTAGCATATGTTTATTTATAATGGATAATGTATCATTGCAATTACTGCATTGCATTTAGTTCTAAGATTTCTATAAAATTTTTGTTCATATCTAGCTGTTCTTTATGTTTTTATTTACTTTAAATGAAGGTTTATAGAACAGACTAGTTTCTCATTAAACAGTACACATATTGCTTTATGTCATTGGTTAACAACCTCACAGCATGTCAACACTCTCCCTTCTCAGCCTCAGGTTTCCTTTCTAGTTTTCCTGTCCCCTCCTGCCTTCAAGTCCTTGCCCCTGGGTGGGTGTGCCCCTTTAGGCTCGTTTTGTTTTACGAGCCTGTCCAATCTTTGGCTGAAGGATGAATCTCAGGAGTGACTTCATTACTGAGCTGAAAGGGTGTCCAGCAGTCATACTCTCAGTGTTTCTCCAGTCTCCATCAGGCCAGCAAGTCTGGTCTTTGTTTTTGAGTTAGAATTTTGTTCTACATTTTCCTCCAGCTCTGTCCGGGCCCCTCTATTTTGATCCCTGTCAGAGCAGTCAATGGTGGTAGCCAGGCACCATCTAGTTGTACTGGACTCTGTCTAGTAGAGGCAGTGGTAGATGTGGCCCATTAGTCCTTTGGACTAATCTTTCTGTTGTATCTCTAGTTTTCTTCATTCTTCCTTGCTCCCAAAGGGGTGAGACCAGTGCAGCATCCTAGATGGCCACTTACAGGCTTTTAAGACCCCAGATGCTACTCACCAAAGTAGAATGTAGAACATTTTCTCTATAAACTATGTCATGCCAATTTAGCTATATGTTCCTTGAGACCATGGTCCCCACAGCCCTTTCTAGCTGTTCTTTTGTGTTTTTTTTTTGTTTTTGTTTTTATTTCACAACCTCTTCCTTGTTTTATAAATATTATTCTTTAATTTATCTCTTTGATGACATTAAACATATATATCTTTTATAGAGAGCTCTATTTCCTTGGGAGTGAATTCTCTTGGTTGATTTTGGGAAGCTATCTTTCATAACATTAGTTTCATTTATGTGCTTCTAAATTTTACTCTGCAAGTATGTCCGTCTCAAGCAAAAGTTTCTTGGTGAGTATGTTTGTATGTGTATTATTTCTTTTTATCTGCACTCAGCCTTTCATTCATGGAAGACAAAGCCCCACCAAATCCTCTCCCCAGCCACCTCTATGCTTTTAATTTTTACTTTGCAGGTACGTGTGTCTCAAGCAAAAGTTTCTTGGGTAGTGTGTTTGTATGTGTATTATTTCCTTTTTCCTACACTCAACATTTCATTCATGAAAGGGAAACCCCTATCAAATCCTCCCCCCAACCACCACCATTTTCATGGAGGGAAGATGGTCTCTGATTCCTGTTACACATGACATGCTTTCAATTCCTATTAAAATGTAAGATGTGACATTTAGTCTTTATATCTTTCGAGTGACAACCCATGTGGTCTGTAGTTTCAACCTTGGCAGGAAGTACAATTTAGTGGTCAAGAATTCAGACTCCAAAGCCAGACTTCAATCCCTGGTTTGAATTCATCTTCACCATTTAGTAGTAAAATTTTGGCAAGGAAGGAAATGAGAGTAAACATATTCACTTTCTTTTATTTGGCTCACTGTGACTCTTAAAAATTTACATAATGGAAACTATCAAAGTAGAGTACATTTTAGACTACTGATAATTGTTTTGGAAAAGACTACAAAAGCATATTTCAATTTCTTAGAAACACCATTGTCTTAGTTATCTAGTGCTGCTATAATAGAAATACCACCAGTAAACAGCTTTAACAAACAGAATTTATTCTTTCATAATCTAGTAGGCTAGAAGTCTGAATTCAGGGTGCCAGCTCTAGGAGAAGGCTTTCTTTTTCTATTGGTTCTGGGGGAAGGTCTTTGTCATCAATCTTCCCCTTGTCTAGGAGCTTTTTGGCACAGGGGGCCCACGTCCACAGCACATGCTCTTCTCCTGGCACTACTTTCTGAGGTTCCCTGTCTCTTCAGCTTCTGCTTCCTGGTTCCTTGGTCTCTTGGCCCCTCAGGCCTCATTGCCCCTATCTTCCCTGCTGGGGCAGCGTTCCAAAGCTCCATAGCTCCACTGATAAGTGCCTGGAGGCATCCCACTCCACCAGCAAACTTTGGTTGGAAGGCATTCAGCTCCCTTGCTCAGTGGATTGGCCAAGCCTAGCTCCAATAATAAATGCCCGTAGGAACACCACTCCACCAGGAAGCCTTCTGTGCAAAGGCATTCAGCTCTCTCAGTCCATGAGTTGGTTCCAGTACCATCTCACTCTGGTCTCCTGGTTCTGCTGCTGTCATTTCTCTGCTCCTGCTTCTTTCAGTCTGTGCTGTCTCCAGTGTAACAGCTCTTCTCACTTTCTTCTGAGTCCTCACAAGAATTGTCTTTGATGTCCATAATTTTACCAACAGTCTCTTCAAGGCAATCTAGGCTTTTACTATTAGGCACTTTAAAACTCTTCTAGCCTCTACCCACTCACAATTTCAAAACCACTTCCACATTGTAGGTATCTGTTAGAGCAGCACCCCACTCTCTCATTGCCAAATTCTGTCTTAGTCATCTAGTGCTGTTATAACAAAAATACCACAAGTGAATAGCTTTAACAAAGAGAATTATATTTTCTCACAGGCTAGGAGGCAGAAGTTCAAATTCCGTGTGCCAGCTCCAGAGAGAGGCTTTCTCTCTCTGTTGGCTCTGGAGGAAGGTCCTTGTCATCAATCATCCCTGGTCAAGGGGCTTCTAAGCACAGGCATCCCAGGCCCAAAGGATTCATTATTCTAGCTCTTGTTTCTTGATGGTATAAGGTCTCCTGTCTCTCTGCTCACTTCTTTCTTTTGTATCTCAAAAGAGATTGAATAAAGATACAACCTAATCCTGTAGATTGAGTCCTGCCTTATTAACATAACTGCCTCTAATGCTACTTCATTAGCATCACAGAGGTAGTATTTACAACACATAGGGAAACCACATCAGATGACAAAATGGTGGACAATTACACAATACTGGGAATCATGGCCTAGCCAAGTTGACACACATTTTTGGGGGACACAATTCAATCCACAACGACCATAGTGCATAAAATCTTGGCCTTTGGTTGTATTAACCTCATTTCAAAAAAAATTAAAAGTGATATTTAATTTTCTCTATTGTCCCAGAGGACATGATTCCTAGAACTAGATCAGCAAGCCAGAGCTCTAGGTTATTAGCTGTGCAATCTTTGAAATAATAATAAAACTGGGTTATAGTTTCAACCCAAACCTGATCTGTCAGTTTGTTGTATTATGGTGGCTTGTGTGTTATTATGATGCAGAAAGCTCTGCCACGGGTATTTCAAATACCAGCAGGATAACCAGCATGAACAGGTTTCAATGGAGCTTCCAGGGTAAGACAGACTAGGAAGAAGGACCTGGTGATCTACTTCTAAAAAAAATTGGCCTATAAAAACCTTATGAACAGCAGTGGAACACTGTCTGATATAGTGCCAGAAGATGAGCCCTTCAGGTTGGAAGGCTGAAAGTAGGGTCAACTTTAATGATTGGTTAGAACGATACCTTCAAGACCTTCATTTGTTGATATGGCATGACTCAAAATGAGAAGAAACAGCTACAAACATCCATTAGTAATCAGAATGTGGAATGTACAAAAAATGAATCTAGGAAAATTGGAAGTTGTCAAAAATGAAATGGAATGTGTAAACATCGATATCCTAGGCATTAGTGAGCTGAAATGGACTGGTATGGGCCATTTTGAATTGGACAATCATATGATATAAAAAAATATATATATATATATACTATACAGGAAATGACAAATTGAAGAGGAATAATGTTGCATTCATCATCAAAAAGAATATTTCAAGATGTATCCTGAAGTACAATGCTGTCAGTGATAGGATAATATTCATATGCCTACAAGGAAAACCAAACCAAACCCATTGCCATTGAATTGGTTTTAACTTATAGTGACCCTATAGAGTAGAATGGCCCCATAGGCTTTCCAAGGAGCAGCTGGTAGATTTTAACTACCGACCTTTGGTTAGCAGCTGACCAGTTAATATGACATTATTCAAATTTACGCACCAACCACTAATGCTAAAGATGAAGAAATTGAAGATTTTACCAAATTCTCCAGTCTGAAATTGATCAAACATGCAACCAAGGTGCATTGATAGTTCCTGGTGGTTGCAATCCAAAAGCTGGAAACGAAGAAGGATCAATAGTTGGAAAATATGGCGTTGGCAATAGAAATGACACCAGAGATCACATGATAGAATTTTGCAAGTCCAACAACTTATTCATTGCCAATACCTTTTTTCAATAACATAAACAGTGACTGTTATGGATTGAATCGTGTCCTCCCCCAAAATATGTGTGAACTAGGCTAGCCATGATTCTCAGTAGTATATGACTATCCACCATTTTGTCATCTGATGTGATTTTCCTATGTGCTGTGAATCCTACCTCTATGATGCTAAGAAGGCAGGATTAGAGGCAGTTATGCTAATAAGGCAGGACTCAAACTACAAGATTAAGTTGTATCTTGAGTCAATCTCTTTTGAGATATAAAAGAGAGAAGTGAGCAGAAAGACAGGGGACTTTATAGCACCAAGAAAGTAGCTCCAGGAGAAGAGCATGTCCTTTGGGCCCAGGGTCTGTGTGCTGAGAAGCTCCTAGGAAAGGGGAAGTTTGATGACAAGACTCTTCCTCCAAAGATGATAGAGAGAGGAACCTCCTGGAGCTGGGACCCTGAATTTGGACTTCTAGCCTACTTTTTTTTTTTTGGTTTTCAGCCTACTAGACTGTGAAAGGATAAAATTCTGTTTGTTAAAGCCATTCACTTGTGATATTTCTGTTATAGCAGCACTAGATAACTAAGACAGTGACTATACAAGTGGACCTCAATAGATGAAATACACAGGAGTCAAACCAACTATATCTGTGGAAAGAGATGATGGGAAAGCTCAAAATTATCAGTCAGAACAAGGCCAGGGGCCAACTGCAGAACAAACTGTCAACTGCCCATACATATGCAAGTTCAAGTTGAATCTGAAGAAAATTAAAACCAGCCCACCAGAGCCAAAGTACCACCATCAGTATATACTACCATTTCAACAATAGATTTGATGCACTGAACAGTAATGACCAAAGACCAGACGAGTTGTGGGATAACATCAAGGACACCGTACATAAAGAAAGCAAAAGGTCATTTAAAAGACAGGAAAAAAAGACCAAAATGGATATCAGAAGAAAGCCTGAAACTTGCTCTTAAACACAGAGTAGTTTAGCTGAATGGAAGAAATGATGAAGTAAAACAGTTGAACAGAAGATTTCAAAGCTCAGCCCAAGAAGACAAAATATTAAAAAGCAATGTGGAAAGACTTGGAGTTAGAAAACCAAAAAGGGAAGAACATGCTTGACATTTCTCAAGCTGAAAGAATTGAAGAAAAAATTTACAAGTTGGCTTCAATCCTGCAGGCTTCTGAATTCATGTACTCTGTTTTCATTCATTCCTACTTTCAAGCTGACTAACCCTTTTAGAATCTTGTCTCTTTCTTATAATTCCAAATCCATTTGATATAATTATCAAATGCAGCCAACATCAACCAACAAATACCACTAAAGCTCTTTTTTTCAACTTCTTCCCCTAAAGCTACAAGTCCATTAAGTACATTATCTTGTTTCTACATCTTTATAAATAACAATTTACCAATATTTTGCCACCGCATAACATGGATTGCCATCATTCCAGCAGCCAATTATAGTTTCTCCACTGACTTCCATCAGAAAAATAACCAAATGTCACATTACAACACATGTATGACAACATCTCCCTTTGGGTACCAATTTTTGTATCTGTCAGAACAGGCTAGGATATACTGCAGTAACAAAGAACTTTAAAATCTCATGACATATGACATAAGAGTTTATTTGTTGTTCATGTCACATGTCCAAGGTGGATCAGCAATGGCTCTTTTCATCATAGTTTTTCAAGGACCCAGAATGTTACAGATTTCATCTTGAGAAATACTTCTAAGACACCTGCAACAGGGTTAAGAAAACATGGCAAACAAGCACAGGCTCTTAAGGTTTTCATAAGGAAGTTGTACACATCATTTAGTTGAAGCAAATTACATGGCCATGCCTAATGTCAAAGGGTGAAGGTAAGTGTAATCTTAATATATACACGGAAGGAAGACAGCTAGAAATATTTATGATCAACAATAATGATTACTGTAGTTATTCGAAAGAGGGTAGCATTAAATACTTGTTTCCTTCTTTCAATTATTACTGTAATTTTGGTAATGCAGTAGGTGCAACTGATGTCAATATAAAAAAAGTAAAATGGAAAAAATGATACTGAAATCCTGGGGAAAAGCATGCCTATATAGTGTAAGATTCTAATTTTATTAACTTTGTTAGATCAAATCACAAATTCAGAACAATGAACAGAAAGTTTAATCTGAAGGTTTTTTGAATTATTGATATGCTTGTACAGCCTATCTAAAACATAATGATAATCAAAGAAATGGAAAAATAAAATAAATCAAAATATTTGTTGTACAAAGATTTGGTGGGGTTGTTTTTATATAACTCTTTCAAATAATTATAATTTAGAATCTTCAGATAATATATTACTATTTACACAGCATTCAATCAGTAACTTAATTACAAATGCATAGGCATATTCTTTATTGTTTTCATAAATAAAATACTTCACAGGGAGGTAATTGCAGGTATATATATTTTATCTATTTCTGTAATGATTGTAATTCACGCACAAAGCAAGGTATGCAAATACTAATCTCAAAATTTTGAGGGCCCTCATTGTGTCATTTTTAATAGGTATTAGCGGGAATAAATTATTTACTTGTTTGAAATATTGGATTTAAAAGCAATGAGGATTAACATTGCTACATGCATTAAACTAATATTTAAGATTATTTTTAAAAACTTATGTAAGCATATTTTAAGAGCTTAGGCTGCTAACCAAAAGGTCAGCAGTTCATATCTACCAGCCGCTCCTTGGAAACCCTATGGCGCAGTTCTACACTGTCCTATAGGGTCACTATGAGTCGGAATTGATTCAACAGCACCAAGTTTTGTTTTTTTTTTTTTTTTTGGTGCTTAAAAAAATCTGAAATTCTACAAATTTGCAGCAAAAGAGAATACTTAATATCTCAAATTTAAGAACTTATATGTAGTTTCCTTAAAGCAAAGGAAAGGTTTTAAGGAATAATGATAGGTTTTCTTCAAAAAACAGCAGAGATAAAATGTGACTATTATACAACTAGCCAGCTGGCAGAAAAGAAATAAAATACATATACCTTTTTAAACAGACTGCTAAGGAAAATTTACATCAAGAGGAAGTGCTCACGTTTAGGAATCTTAAGTGAATTAGTCTTTGTTCTTCTATTTTAATTGGAATTGGAGCAAAGTAAAATAAATGCAGACTTTGTAGTCGACATCACCAACGACCTAGGTTTGGTTGTTTGAAGATACAAAGTATTTGTCCAAATAAATTATACCTAAATAGGTAAATAAGATCTGGATATGCGACCAAGGATAAAAATAAGAGGCTTCTTGTTATGTATTTAAAATAAAGATTAGGAAAATCAAATATTATAGAATTTTTTTATTAGGAGACCAAAGATACTAGACTGTATGTACCTAGGAAAACAAAGTGAGGAATATGCCAACTAATTTTAACTATATCTTGAGGAAATCAAGTCAAATAAACTTTTACTTCAATTGAAGATTTTTTTGCTTTCTCTTATTTTTTTATTTTAAATAATATTTTATTATATTTTTGGTGACTTATTTTTTGAAAAGAAAAATAATTCAAAAATATTTATGACTGCATAGGACAATGAACTGATTATGAAGATGAAATTTAAAAGAGACACGTAATGTTCAAATAAGAAATTTTGAGAAGATTGGATCAATGTAGGAAACTTAGTATTTGTGTTTATATCCACTGCCACTCCAAATTTCCTTATGTACAGAAAAAAACTGATAATAAATAGATGCCATAAAAGAAAAGAAAAGTTAAAAAAAAAATATTGTAGATGATGAAAAACAGACAGTCCTGGATTAATAGAGAAACAACAGCATAAAATATTACTTAAAACACCAGCAGGAGAGGGTAATGGCTGAGGAGTGATATGGTTATGCAAACCCTTCACAGATAATATAAATATTGGATAAAATAAAAATTAAACAATTATTTAAATACACTATAAATTATTCAAAATCAGATAGGAGCAGGAAGGATTTAATCCAAAAAAAAAAAAAAAATCACAAGAAATGTTTAAGAATTGTGACTTTGTGGATTTCTCACCCAAGGTTACTGTCCAATGCCCACAGCTACAACAAATGCTATAGGTAAAAACTATAGCCATGCTGGGTAAAGGTGACATAATAAAGTTCAGTTCAAGAAAAGCAGCTAGAAATTTAAAGTGAAAACTTTTAGCAGTAAGAGAACCATAAAAGAAATAAAAGCAAACTTCAGAGCATACATTGTCCACATACCTGGTTGACAGTATGAGGGAAAAAATAACACAGGAAGAGAACAAAGAGAAATCTCCTCTTGAAAGATAAAATTGGATGAAATTATATTTGAATCTAATGCTTTTCTTAGCTGTGCACATTCTCCAACCGTGCACAGTTTGGTCAAAGAAATCTTGAACAGTACAGACCTAAATGATGACAGAGGAGCTGGAATTAAGGAGGAATCCATAAAATTAATGAGGCTGGCTCAAGAGCAGACTTTGAAATGTCCAAATAATCATAGAACAATAGAAATTCTCCAATATGAAAAACTGATAGAAAAAATGAACAGAACCTCAGAAGTAGTCTAACATGAATGTAATTGGAATTCCAGAAAAAGAGAAGAGGGACAAAAAAGACAGAAAAGATACTTGAAAAAGTATTAGTTGAAAACTGCAAATTCAATAGAATGCATTAATTTACAGGTCCAAGAGGGTCAACAAATCCCAGTCAAGATAAATGAAAACTACTCAGAGACAAACTGCCATGGGCCAAAGCTAAACAGACAATCTTTAAAGAAACCAGAGAAATACAAAATATTACTATGGGATTGGGGAAAGGGTTTGGGGGAAACTACAGTTTAATAGCTGACTTCTCATCAGAAAACATGGTACTCAAAAACATTGGAACAGCATTTTCAAAGCACTGAAGAATAAAATATTATGTTCAGGAAAGTTATCCTTCAAAAATGAAGGCAAAATAAGGACATTTTCAGATGGACAAAAAGTGAGAGAGAGACATTCACGATAGATATGCACTACAAGAAATGCTAAAAGAACTTCTTCAATCCAAAAGTAAATGATACTAAATGGTAACTCAAATCTACAGGAAAGAATGAAGAACATCAGAAATGTAAAAGAGGAGGTAAATATAAAAGACTATATTCTTTTCTTCTTTGATCTTTTTAAAAAAATTTACATAACTAGGTAAAGCAAAAATTATAACATATTATGTGCTGCTTTAAAAGAAAAATATATATGTTGTATTTACAATAACTCTAAGAAGGGCAAGAAAATGGAAATATATAATGTCACAAGGTCCCCGAAGTAAATCAAAATTGTGTAACTCAAAAGATAAGTATAAGCTACATAGTGCAACCTTTAGAGCAACCACTAACAAATGCAAAAAGGTATAATTAAAAGGCATATAAAAATATATATATAAATAAATATTTGTTTCAAACAAAAACAGTAGAAATATTTAACGGCTATAGGAGCCCTGGTGATGCAGTTGTTAAAGCACTTGGCTGATAACCTAAGGTTCAGTAGTTCAAACCGATCAGCTGCTCCTTGGGAGAAAGATGTGGCAGTCTGCTTCCACAGAGATTTACAGCCTCAGAAACCCTATGGGGCAGTTCTACTCTATCCTGTAGGATCACAATGAGTAGGAAATGACTCCACGGCAACAGGTACGGGTTTATTTAAAACAAGTAGTGTTTTTACAGATGTGCATGTGTGATAGGCACCATTGAGTCAGTTCCAACTTGTAGCAAACCTATGGACAAAAGAATGAAACACTGCCCGGCCCAGCACCATTATCATAATCATTGCTATGTTTGAGTGCATACATCTCACAAAGAGTCGTCTTCTTTTTTACTGACCCTCTACTTTGAAGTAGGAACTGATACCTTCAGATAACATGTCCAAAGTGCGCCATGAAACAAGGTCTCACCATCCTCGCTTCTAAAGAGCACTCTGGCTGTATTTCTTTAAGGACAGATTTGTTCTTCAGGCAGTCCATAGTATATTTAATAATCTTTGCCAGCACCATAATTCAAATGCATCAATTCTTGCTCATTCTTTCTTATTCTTTGTCCATACTTTACATACATATAAGGCGATTGAAAACACCATGGCTTGGGTCAGGTGCATCTTAGTCCTCAAAGTGACATCTTTGCGTTTTAACACTTTAATGAGGTCTTTTGCAGTAGATTTGACCAATGCAATGCATCATTTGATTTCTTGACTGCTGCTTCCATGGGTGTTGATTGCACATCCAAGTGAAATGAAATCCTTGACAACATCAATATATTCTCTGTTTATCATGACATTACTTATTGGTCCAGCAGTGAGAATTTTTGTTTTCTTTATGTTGAAATGTAATCCATACTGACATTGTAGTATTTGATCTTCCTCAGTAAGTGCATCAAGTCATTTCGCTTTCAGAAAGCAAAGTTGTGTCATCTATAGATCACAGCTTGTTAATAAGTCTTCCTCCAAACCTGATACAGATTTCTTCTTCATATAGTCCAGCTTCTTGGATTATTTGCTGAGCATATAGATTGAATAAGAATAGTGAAAAGATACAATGCCGATGCACACCTATCCTGATTTTAAACCATGCAGTATCCCCTTGTTCTGTTCAATTGACTGCCTTTTCATCTGTATACAGGTTCTTCATGAGCACAATCAAGTGTTCTGGAATTCCTATTCTTCACAATGTTATCCATAATTTGCTATGATTCACACCGTGAAATACGTTTGCATAGTCAATAAAACACAAGTAAACATCTTTCTGATATTCTCTACTTTCGGTTAAAATCCATGTAACATCAGCAATAACATCCCTTGTTCCACGTCCTCTTCTGAATCTGGCTTGAATTTCTGCTAGTTCCCTGTTGATGTACTGCTGCAACCACTTTTGAATGATCTTCAGCAAAACTTTACCTGCATGTGATATTAATATTGTTTGATAGTTTCCACATTCTTTTGGATCACTTTTCATTGGAATGGGCATAATTATGGATCCCTTCCAGTAGCTGTCTTCCAAATTTCTTGGCATAGATGAGTGAGTGCTTCCCAGCATTGCACCTGTTTGTTGAAACATCTCAACTGGTATTCAGTCACTTCCTGAAGGCTTGTTTTTTTGCCAATGCCTTCAGTACAACTTGGACCTCTTCCTTCGGTACCATCGGTTCTTAATAATAAGCTACATCCTGAAATGATTGAGTGTTGACCAATTCTTTTTGGTACAGTGATACTGTGTAATTCTTTCCATCTTCCTCTGATGCTTCCTACATTGTTCAATATTTTGCTCATTAAAAAACAAAAACATTGCTGTCAAGCTGATTCCGATTCATAGTGACCCCATAGGACAGAGTAGAACTGCCCCATAGGGTTTCAAAGGAGCAGCTGGTGAATTTGAACTGCCAACCTCTTGGTTAGCAGATGTGCTCTTAACAACTGTGCCAAGGTGAATTCAAACTGTCGCCATTTTGGTTAGCAGCCATAGCTCTTAACAACTGTGCCATCAGGGCTCCATTTCACCCACAGAATCCTTCAATATTGCAACTCAAGGCTTGAATTTCTTTTTCAGTTCCTCCAGCTTGAGAAATTCCAAGTGTGTTCTTCCCTTTTGCTTTTCAGATTGCAGGTCTTTGCACATTTCAATACTTACTATAATACTTTGTCTTCTTGAGCCTCCCTTTGAAATCTCCTGTTCAGCCCTTTAACTTCATCATTTCTTCTATTCAATATAGCTATTCTACATTCATGAGCAAGTTTCAGAGTCTTTTCTGACATCTATTTTGGTCTTTTCTTTCTTTCCTATCTTTTTAATGACCTTTTTCTTTCTTAATGTATAATGTCCTTGATGTTATTCCACAACTCATCTGGTCTTCAGTCATTTGTATTCAATGCATCAAATCTATTCTTGAGACAGTCTCCAAATTCAGGTGGGATATCTTAAAGGCCGTACTTCGGCTTTTGTTGATGAACTTGTTTTTTCTTCACCTTAAACTTGAACTTGCATACGGGTAATTGATGGTCTGTTCTGCAGTTGACCCCTGGCCTTGTTCTGACTAATGATATTGAGCTTCTCCATCGTCTCTTTCCCCAGATTTTCTTGATTTGATTCCTGTGTATTACATCTGGTGAGGTCCACTTGTATAGTCGTTGTTTATGTTGTCAAAAAAGGTATTTGCAATGAATAAGTCACTGGTCTTGCAAAATTCTATCATGCAATCTCCGGCATTGTTTCTATTACCAAGGCCATATTTTTCAACTACTGATCCTTCTTAATTTTCAGCTTTCAGATTCCAATTACCAGTAACTATCGGTGCATCTTGATTGCATGTTTGATAAATTTAAGACTGCAGAATTTGGTAAAATCTTCAATTTCTTCTTCTTTGACATTAGTGGTTGGTATGTAAATCTGAGTACTAGCTGTATTAACCTGTCCTCCTTGTCGGTGTATGGGTATTATCCTATCACTGACAATGTTGTACTTTATGATAGGTCTTGAATTGTTCTTTTTCACAATGAATGTGATGCCATTCGTCTTCAATTTGTCATTCCTGGCATAGTAGACCATATGCTTATCCAATTCAAAATGGCCAATACCAGTCCATTTCAACTCACTAATGCCTAGGATATCCATTTCATTTTTGACAACTTCCAGTTTTCATACTTCTTACATTCCATGTTCCAACCATTAATGGGTGATTGCAGCTTTTTTCTTTCAGTTTGAGTCATACCACTTCAGCAAATCAAAGTCCCGTAAGCTTTACTCTATCAACGTCATTAAGGTCAACTCTACTCTGAGAAGAATGGCTCTTCCTCAGTCATATTTTGGGTACCTTCTATTCTGAGGAGCTCATCTTCTGGCACTATATCAGACAATGTTCCACTGCTACTCATAGCATTTTCACTGCTCAATTGTTTTAGAAGTAGATTGCCGGGCCCTTCTTCCTAGTCTATCTTGGTCTGGAAGCTCTGCTGAAAACTGTCGACCATAGGTGAGCCTGCCAATATTTCAAATACCAGTGACATAACTTCTAGCATCACAGCAACACACAAGCCACAACATTATTTGAAACTGACGGATGACCGGTGGCTTGTTAGAGACAGACAGGTATATTTCATCTTTATAAAAGTCAATGCATCAAGTATCATTTTTGTAGTGTTCCTGCCAAATATACATAGCCCAAATCTAATCATGAGGAAACCTCAGACAAACCCTAATTGGGGGACATTCTAAAATTAGCTTGCCTGGAGTCCTGGTGGTTAAAAGCTTGGCTGTTAACCAAAAGTTTGGCAGTTCAAATCCACCAGTGGCTTCTTGAAAACTGTATGGAGCAGTTCTGCTCTGTCCTGTAGGGTCACTATGAGTCGGAATTTACTTGATAGCAACCAGCTTGTGGGTTTTTTGTTTGTTTCTTTTTGGTGCAGTACTCTTCAAAAATGTCAAGGTCATGAAAGACAGGAAAGATGGAGGAATTGTTCCAGACAGAAGGAGGCTTAAGAGACATGACAACTAAATGAAACACATGATTTTGAATTGAATACTACACCTCTAAAAATTACAATTGGAACAAAAGGTAAAATTTGGATGATGTTTATGTATTAGACAGTGGAATGTATCAATGCTCATCTCCTGATTCTGATGGTTGTACTCTAGGTATTTTAGAAAAGTGCCCTTGTTTCCAGGAAATGCACAGTAAAATATTTAGGGCCAATATTTGCAGCAATTTCAAATGGTTCAGAAGTAAATAATGGGAAGAATACATAATGAAGTTATATATGATAAAATGTTAATAATTGGGGAAGGTGGGTAAAGAGCATGTGGGACTTCTTTGTCCTATTCTTGCAAATTTTCTATAAGCATGAAATGATTTCCAAAAAAACATTAAACATGCACACAGAATGAAAATACGTATAAAAGAGAATAGGAATTTCATACAAAATTTCCATGGTTACAGGAATGTTTGTATTCTTCAAGTTTTTTAAGCACCAGAAATGAATACTGATGTATGTATATCTAAAGAATGAAAATTATTACAGAGCATAAGGTAAACAACACTGAGCTAGAAATTAGGAGCCCTGAGGTTTAAGCTGTCTCCAGCTGAGTGATCTCAGGACAGACATTTAATTTCCTGGGCCTCAAGATTACTTAGATATGAAATGAGTGCTTAAACCATAAATTTCCTTTTATTCCTAAAACTTAGGAGTGTATAACTTCTTCCAATTAATGATTTAAATAAAATTACCAGTACCTTCAATATTGACCAAGTATTTTACTAAGCACAAATTAGTAATCAAGCTTATTACAATGATCTTGAGTTTAGTTGACAATATGAGGGAAAAAAATCTAGAAATGCTTCCATATACACATGTATATAATATTTTGTTGTTTTAGAACAAGAATTCTTCCTCATTTCTCAACACATGGTAGAAGAATCATGACTTGAGCTGAATTCAAATGATTGCCTGATTCAAGTCTCTGAAGAAGTGATTATCAAAATGGTCACATTTTCCTTCTTAACCTGGTGCTCGTTTAGCATAGCTGATTAGGAAATCACACTAACAAGCTCATAGGATCGTCATTCAGATGACTCAGTCAGCCCTCACCCTTGCCAGCCATCTGACATATGCTTATCATTGGTCACAATGTCAATTGAGTGATGGTATGTAGACATATCATTGCAAATTCATCACCAATAGAAAAATAATTCAAAAGGCACATCCCATTCACAATGGGCTAGCAATATCATTTTTATGTATGAATGCAGGACATCAAATTAAATTTCTGGCACTATCAGTATACACTATTAATTTCAAATTCCTCCAGCTCAAATTTTACATCTCTGCCCAATCATTGTGTCCTTTAGTGATTAATGCCTCCTCATCTCTGTTACTCTTTGAGCAGAATTGAAGGGCATAAAATCTGAAATACGTGTAGTTCCAGTTTCTCCAAATTTGTAATCTAGGAGAAAGCAATCACCTTTTCAGTTGTCCCTGTATTATTGCATCAATGATCCAATGTACAAAGACATTACTGTGAAATAAATACCTCCGCTTGATCATGATAGTAATATGTTCTTCACATTTTCACAAGTACAATAACTTACAGACAACTGAATTTTTAGTTGGGATGTTGGTGTATTGAAAGACACATTTTAGAACCTTACTAGCCAAACAAATGATACAAAAACAAACATTTGGTTTGACAGTCACTCTGAAGATTTAAATCTCGATGTCTTTTAAATGCTCTGTTCTGAATGTGATGTCTAATGTGAGCAAAGGTGGGGAATCAGGAAGCAATGTATGTACAGTGAAGCAGCTCAGCAGTACCCTAAATAGTATGAAAGGAGAGATCTAAAGTACAAAACCTTTCCACAGAAGAAATATGCCTTTCATGCAGAGCCCTCCAATGAGCCAGAGTGACTCTGTGATTAGTTATATGGAATATAGTTCAAATGGGTTTTGGTTCTCATTGTCACTCTGTCAGAAGAAGGCAGAGAGATAAACTGACAAGAAAAGACCTTATTCTGCTTGAATATTATATTAACCTATGAGCACTACTGCTCCCTTGGTCAGCTTTTTCTGGGCTTGCTGGCACCACGGCCCTGCTGACCTGGTAGGTCTGATTATGAATGATCAATGTGCCTATTTGCAGTAAAACTCTTTGCACAGATCTGGACCCTAAGCCCTTATTCACTCATGCAGATAATAATGGCAGTTCAAGGCACTTGCCCATAACTCCAAGCTTCATTAAACAAAGGGAATGTCACCAAAAGTCCCTTTAACTGTGTTCTTGCTGCAAGGCAGAGAAAAAATTGGCAATCCTGAAGAAATGGAATTTGCAGTGTTAATAAAATAAGAATTTGTATACCACTTTGCTCTATTTTCCAGTCTTTCTTGAGCTTCTGGTGCTAAAATCCACTAACAACACTGAGGGGAGAGGAGGGAGAAATGTGAACAAAGAATGCTGTGTGCTGGAGGTCAGACTCTTCTTCAGAGGAAATATTTCAATGGAATTTTTCAGGTCTGTGACAGGGAATGGAGTATTGCCACTCCTCCTCATTCACTGCAGACACAACTAGTGTCAGGCTGGTGTCTCAAAGGGTTGGCGGTCGGGGAAGAATGGTGGGGAGGTTTCAGAGGAATTCAGTGAGGACTTGAAAAGAGGTTCCTCTGTCATGCATCTACTCATGAAGAGGGCTCACTCCCCAGTCTCTGGAAGGATGTGAAGGTTTGGTTACCCATTTTCTCAGGCAAAACGTGTTAAAAAGTCACTGCTGTTTGTAGAAAGTGTCAGCTACCAAAATTCTAATAAAGGATGGTTATCTAAGATGCAATCCCCCATGCATCACCACCTTACTCATGCTCCTCCAATGAACTCACACCCCGCCTTTGCATCTCTCCCATATTACCTTGCTACATATAATTCTCCTGTGTAATTCACCCATTTACTATCTTTCAAAGTCTTCTTTCTTCAAACGGGACTTTAAGGGAATCCTTTAAACAAATATTGCCTGAATAACCCTGTGTTTTGAAACTCACAGAGAAAAGGAGTTTGGAGTTACAAGGGTCAAAATAATCCAAAGTTTGGGTTCCTTGAAAATTTACTAAATGGTCATTTCTGGATAGTGATTGCTGTTTTAATTTCAACCTTTAGGCAATACCAGCTTAAGAAGAATTAAAACAATGGACAAATGAGAAATTACCCTGTGCAATGAATAAACACAAACAAAACTTAGATAAAACATGTTACTAAGAGAAATTTTTGGCCTCAATTATTTGGAAACGTTTTTTCCTTCTTCGGCCCATAAAGCATAGACATAAGGTCCTAGGTACACATACAGAGCTACGTAAAACATGATAGGCCAGTTGCTTTGTGCTACTTCACTAGTAAATGCTAACAAAATGGGCTACCAAATTTTCCTTCATTCAGAAATGTATTAGTAGGCAAAGTGCACACAGAAGTAGTCTACTAAGAAATGATACTAGAGTTACATTCAAATATTTGAAGGGCATCTATAGATGGGGAATGCCGATTTGGTTTGTATTTGTCTAAAGGTCACAAGCAGGATTAATGGGTAGAAGGTAGAAAGTAGTAGGTTTTGTCTCAATCTAAAACAACTTTTTAATCACTGAAACTACCAAACGATGGATTGTTCTGGAAGTAATGAACTCCCTATGACCATATATGAAATGTGCTTTAGGAGAAGACATTACTAAAATAGGTAAGACATTATTCTTAGATGATTTTTTAAAAATATTCCTATCTTAAAGAATTTTTAGCAAGCAAACAAGAGACATTATTAACAAGCATTTATTTATTCTTCTCATAGCATCTTTAAGGTAGGTTTGTGCCCCATTAGGGCATACGTCTCTGCTTAAACCAAGAAGATGACAGGTGCAGGGAAATTAATTTTGTTGACAGAAACTTAGAAAAAAAAAATCATGAAATGGCAGTGTGCTAGTCTGACAAGCCATTCCATTTATGGAAATTCCATGTGGCATTAAAATGTCCGGGTTTAAAGTTATGGCATTTCTTGCCTATTTGGAACAGGTTGGTCATCTCAATTCAGTTTAAATAAGAAACCCATTGTTTCCATTTTAAAGCTCAGAGATAAAATATTCATTATATATTCTCCTGTTCCCTCCCACACTTTTCCAAGTGCTAAGAAGTTTCTGCCCAATACTAGCTATTCAAACTCAAAGACTGGCTGAGCCATTCAAAGCCAGGGGCTCCCTGGCACTTAGAGCTTTGTGCTATTGTCCAGTTGTATAATACTTCAGTGGATTGTGTGGTTCAATCTGTTCAGATACACCTCCCACCAGCTGGAATACATGTGTTTATTATTGAAGTATCCCTCCTATTAATTTGAATCTAGTCAGTTTGTGGTTTATTTTCTTTTGGATCCTGTGTTGTGGTCCATGGGCTTCCAGAAATTTTTTTTTGTGTGTGTGTATATTTCTACTAGAATATAAATGCTTTTGGATGGAATTGTTTATAAATGGTGGGTAGGAACTGTCTGTCTTAATCTTTTTATGTTTCCCACATCACTTGGCACAATGCCTTGCACACAATAGACATTCAACAAAGGTTGTGAAATTCAATTACTCTTTTTTTTTCCATACCCATGTGTTGTCTACAAAAATAAAATTAGGCCAAAATGATAATATTTTCAAGACTATGCACTGAAATATTCTTTTGATAGTTTTCATTCATTTCAATATTGATTAGTCAACTTACTATTGACATTTATTGAGATTTGAAGTATCTGATCAGCTACTATTCAAAATCAAGAACCTCAGTTGTCTGGAATGAAAGCCTGATTGAAAAGCATGAAATCAAATTTTGAGCAACTTTATGATTTCCCTATATGAGGAATTATATTGCTGAATCACTGTTTTCGGTGGAAAAAGACTTCAGAAGTCCAGCTTCCTAAATGAAAGAGGGACTGTGCTATGTTAAGTGAATGATTTTTTTTTTACATCTCAAACAAAAAGATCAAATTCTTCATTGGATTTTACAATGGGGAAGAGAGGGGGATTAGAATGACAAGGCCTTTGCTCTCTTCCTCAGAGAGTTCTGCAGACATCGGCTACCTTCAGGGGTGCAACCTAGTTTCCACTGTGGTGGAGGAGTTTGCTTAATGGGTAACAGATGATGGTCATGTATCAAGGACCCTTTCTTCCACTCCTCACGTTTCCATCTAGGGGACAGAATTTCCACTCTATTCCCCAGGGTGGATGGGGAGCATGGAGAGAGGTTTCAGTCTCTCTCCCATTTCACCTGTCTCATGGGAATAGTGACTGATATAATTGGTAAATTTGGAAGAGGTAACTGAATACATTTGGTTCAGCATCTTTTAGGTCCCTCTCTTTCAGAGCTAGCCTCACTGCAGGATGCAAGCTTTTGGGTCTATTCTCCCATGTGATGAGTTCAGCAGGTTGAGTTCTGCCTCTGCAAGGGGGAGCCAATAGTCCCGGAGACAGATGGTAAGTTCAAATCAGAGGACGTATTAGCAAGTCCTTTCTGGGAATAAATCTAAAGCAATAATCACTAATTCAGCTTTTATGAATAATAAGGTTTCTATTTATCTGATGCCTGTGTCCTATCTCTCAGTTGCTTCAAAACTTGCAAGAAGAAAGAGATAAACAGAATAGAAAAAGTCTCAATTTTTAAACTCATGCATTAAAGAACTATAATTATGAGCTCTCCTTTCAAATTCTACTAACTTTAAAATCAATACAGAGGATAATTAGGTTATGTTCAACCTAAATCAACTTCTAGGTTTTCAACATTAAAATACTCTATTTTATTTTTACACTGTGTTTCTGTATAATAAAACAGAAAATTTTGAGTTTTTATTGCTTAACTTGTATCTTTATGAAGGGAATTTGTATTGGTAAGCATACTAAAGAAATATGTAGATTTATAATTTGGCACTTCAAACATCAGAGTAGTTTTACCTGTTTATTTATTTTAGCCTGATAATGAATATTAATTCTCTTGGTATGGTTGACATTATTTCCAGGCACACGCCATCTGAAATATAAACATATACTTTCAATTATCATCTTCATCATCATATCAAATACTTTTGTTTGTACAGTTTTTAATGTTTTTACATATTGTTTCATTTGACCATTTCAACAACCCCATTAATTGGCAGGGCAAATAGTTTTATTTATATTTTAAAGATGAAAAAATTGTCAGGCAGAGACTATGTGACTTTCTGAAGTTACTCAGTCAGTAGTAAAAAAGCTGATACTAGAACTCAGGTTTCCTATCTGCTATTCCTACATAATTTTTTATCCTTTTATTATATTATTTTTATCTTACATAATTATAAAAAAATTATAAAGGCAGCATTAATTGAATGTGACTCCTAAGGAGGGCAAATATAGGAACACACAAATAGCTAGAATACATGGTGATACGTATTATAACAGAATCAGGTATATTGTGCTGGGGAAACAGATGACAGAACAATTTATGGCGTTGTATTTTGAAATTATTCTATAAATGTTATGCTATAGACCCACTGAAATGTTCTTTATGTTGTGAAGAAAAGAATTTGAAGTGATGAGGCATAAAGAGCCCATTGCAAGAATTCTTCAAAGAAAAAAAAACTTTGAATCCATGAAAATCAACAAAGAATGTAGGAATTTAAAACCTCAAAGCTCTTAAATGAAAAACCGAGCCCTACACTTTTTTATTAGAGCAGTGACATCCAGATGGAGTAAAGGGCTGAGAGGAGACACATAATTTCATGTACGTGTATATTTAGTGGTAAAAGAAAACATTGAACTAAGGCATTAACATGGCTCTAACCTTGACATAAGTTGATGATAAAATGGCCCTTAGGATAAACAGCACAATTGGCTTTATTTTGACCTGCGTCAGCAGGAGCTTTTAGCAGTGCAATACTTGGAGTTCTGTCATGTAAATACCTTTTGAACAAAAATAAAACACATTGTTTGAGTTGCTCAAACAGTGCTGGAGGTCAGTAACTGGAACAAGGAACCTGGGTAGAGGGAGAACAGGGAGAGGATCTCTTTCAGGATGAATGGCGGGTGTTAAGGGTATTGAACAAAGTGAAAGGAAACTATTCTGGGAAAGATAATGTATGAATCCAAAATATTTTGGCACTTTAACCGAATATGCTGCTTAGGGAAAAAGCACAGTCTGTACCCCAACACCTGCTGGACCTAATGGACTCTGAAATGTTGTTTCAGAATTAATCAAGTCATTTAAAATCATAGCTGCAGTCTCCATTCACTACTTCTGTGTGTAAATGTGCTGATCCCAATACTAATCCATGTCGGGTGACTTGAGCAATATATCACCATAATTGCCATTTTAGGGCTGCAAATTGGAGCTAAAATAACCAGATGCAAAAGAGATGGCCGTATCATACTCTCAAGATGGATCTTCAAAGTTCAAGGAGAGTTCAGGCATGGAAGAGGCAATAGAAAGGGGTCAAGTGTAAGGGGATTGTTCATGTTCAAGAGGAATTAACTTTATAAATATATTGTTTCTGAGGTGGTAATTGTCCCATCTTACAGTTATTCATACCTCATTTACTCGTTGCATTCTTCTCAAGCATTTAATGAAATGAATTTGATTTTGACAAAATATTCTATTTCAAAATTGCCATTAATTTTCAAGATTTTTTATCCTCTTTTAAATTATCTGTTTTAAAGGGATAAAGACTAGATTTTGAATTTGGAAAATCTAACATTTTCCTAGTTCATTCTCTGGCCAGAATCTATGTCAATTTCAGGTTATTTCCTTCTTACCTCAATTGGTTAAATCCCTGGACTAAAAAGAGTCACCAGCATTGCAAAACCCCAAACTCAAAAGGTTAGGACAAAGCTCTGTCCCATGTAAGACTAAAGTAGTTCTCTAGCTTATCAGTCATAGTTTCTCACTTACGAGACTGCAAAGTATGCGAATGAAAGCCAAATGTATATTATTTGTTTACGTAAAATTGAGACAGGTTTGGGAAATTGGAGAAAAGAGGAATTCTGTGACTGTGTCAGTACCAAAATTGTTAAAAATGCCACTGTCACTTGCTACATTGAGTCATGATTCCCTGTATATCCTTATTAAATAAATCACCATTACAGGGAAGCACAATATACTACCTCTATTTCAAAATCCAAACTTGCTAACATGGCAAAGAACTTCCCAATCGGAAGCCAACACACTTTTTCTTAATGCTTCTTTCATGAGTCTTTGCACTGTAGCTTCTGCAATGTCAAATAGCTCATCATTCCCCATAAAAAAGGCTCATTTTAGCCTCCAAGCCTTTTCAAATATTTGTCTCTATGTGACATCTCTCTCTTTCCCTCTTTTCCATTGAGTACACTATTTATTCTTTAATACCCAGCTCAAACATCACCACCCTTCTCTGACCAGTCTCCCTCAATATAGAACAGTTTGTTCCTTTTTTTCTTTTTTGCTTTCCCACAGTACAGAATGTAAACCTCCGTTATAGTTCTTAAACAACATATTATATATTTTCTGTTTGTCCATCACCTTCAATTGCATTATGAACTAATCTAGCAACCAGCAGAGTATTGTATTGGGGTAAAATAATATTTAAAGAAATAATTGTCAAAATTTTTTCAAATTTTGATGAAAATTATAAACCTTCAGTTCTAAGCAGTTCAATGAACCACAATCAAGAGAAATACAAAGAAAAACATGCCCAACATATCATAATCAAATTGATGAAAGCTAGTTATAAGGAGAAAATTGGAAATGCAACCAGGGAAAAAAGACATGTTACATACAACACGAGAACAAAGATAAGAATGACCTCAGACATCAAAAGCAATGCAATTCAAAAGACAATGAAATGACATTTTTAAGTACTGGGAAAAAAAGCTGTAAAACTAGAATTCTATATCTCACAAAAATATCTTTAAATATGAGGGCAAAAAATCCATATTTGAAGAAAAAGTAGACTTCATAGAATATTTTGTAGATGTCCATCAAAGAAATGTTACAGGCAGTTCTTCAGACTGAAAGACATTGAAACTAGATAGAAAGTTGGCTATACACAAAAAATCTAAGAGTGCCAAATGGTAAACACATGATTAAGTATAAAAGATATTTCTGCCCTTTTAAAAATTTATTGAAGAGATAATTTTTTTAAGAAAAATAGTAATGTTATATTTTGAGGTTTATAACATACATGAAAAAATCTATGACAACATTAGAGTAAATGATGAGAAGAAGTGGAAGTGTATGCTCTAAGATTATCATAATATGCATGAACTGGTATAATAGTATTTGAAGGTAGACTATAATAAGGTAAATAACACATATTCTAAACAAAACAAAATAGAAACCTAGCTAATAATCCAAAAGAGTAGCTAAACAAACACCAAAAAATACTTCATTAAACTAATTCAAAAGGAAGCAGAAACAGAGGAAAATAAAACATGTAAGACACAAAGAAAATAAACAAACAAAAAACTAAATTCAACTATATTAATAATTACATATAAATGGTCTAAACTTTCCAATTTAAACAAAAATTTCAGACCAAATAAAAATGCAAGATGAAACCATATACTGTTCACACACAAACAAAATGCATTTAAAATATAAAGACACAGGTCAAAGCTAAAATGATAGAAAAAGCAAAATCATGCACACACTAATCAAAAGAAAGCTAAGGTATTTATATTAATATCAGGAAAGTACACTTCAGGAAAAGGAATATTACCAAAGATAAGAATAAATATTTCAAAGTGGTATAAATGTCAATTAATCAAGAAGTCATAGAAATCCTAAATATATATGTTCTAAATAACAGAGTTTCAAAATACATAAAGCAAAAGTTAAAAGAATTGAAAAGAAAAAGAGTCAAATCCACATTTACAATTGGCTATTTCAACACTTCACTTCAATAAATTGGTAGAATAGGTATCAGTAGGCATATATAAGACATGAACAGCACAATCAATCACTTGGGATAATTAACAATAATAGAACACTCAAAGCAACAAAGCAAGCCTCAGTAAACTTAAAATTTAAATACACAGAGTATCTAATCTGACCATTACGTAATTAAATTAGAGATCAATTTTAAAATCTGGAAATGCGATGGGTTAAATAAGAAATCAAAAGGCAGATTAGAGAGTATCTAATTTAAATGGAAATAAAAACACATCAAAATGTGGGATGCAGCTAAAACAGCACATAGAGGGAACTTGTTTTTAAAGTGCTTATACTGAAAAAGAAGAGCCTAATATCAATGATCTAGAGTTCACTTTAAGAAGCTAAAATAGAATAGCATGTTAACACCAAAACATAAATAAGTAAAGGAAAGGAAGTAATATTGATAATATATAAAGTTAATGTATAAAAAAACTGAAGAACTATAGAGAAAATAATGAAAACAAAACTGGTTCCCTGAAAAGAAAAAAAAAAAAAACTAATAAAATTGAAGAGCCTCCAGCTAGACTAATCAAGATAAAAAGGAAATACAAATATATGAAACACCAACTTAAATGAAATAAATAAATTCCTTGAAAGACAGAAATTACCAAAACTGACACACAAAGAATCGCCCTACATCTGGTCAGAAATCAAATTTGTAAATAAAAACTTTCTCACAAAGAGAACTATGAACCCAGATTGCTTTACTAGTTGAATTATATCAAATAGTTATGGAAGAATTAATTCTACTCCTACAGAAAAGATCTTAGAAAAGAGGAACAGTAAAAGGCCAGAATTAACCTGATACCAAACCAGACAAAGACATTACAAAAAAAGGAAACTTCAGATCAATAACTCATAAATATAGAAACAAAAATTCTTAATAAAATATTAACAAAAAAAATACAGCAGCATTGCAAGTGGTAAATACACAGTGACAACTTGGGGTTCATCGAAATAACACATATTGGTTTCACATTTGAAAATTAATCCACTTAATTATCAAACTAAATCATTAAGGAAAAAAATTATATGGCCACCTCGATAGGTACAGAACACGTCTGACAAAATTCTGCACATAATCATGTTTAAAATTATCAGCAGTGTAGGAATAGAAGAAATTCCATCAACCTGATGGAATTTAATAAAAAATTTCATTAGAGTGTTAATAAAAAACAACTAATACCATATTTAGTGGTGAAAGACTGAATACTTTCCCCTAAGACTGAAAATCTCTGGCATTGTTTCTATCACCAAGGCCATATTTTTCAACTACTGATCCTTCTTCTTTGTTTCCAACTTTCACATTCCAATCGCCAGTAATTATCAATGCATCTTGATTACATGTTCAATCAATTTCAGACTGCAGCTGCTGATAAAAATCTTCTATTTCTTCATCTTTGGCCCTAGTGGTTGGTGCGTAAATTTGAATAATAGTCGTATTAACTGGTCTTCCTTGTAGGCTTATGGATATTATCCTATCACTGACAGTGTTGTACTTCAGGATAGATCTTGAAATGTTCTTTTTCATGAAGAATGCAACGCCATTCCTCTTCAAGTTGTCGTTCCCAGCATAGTAGACTATATGATTGTCCGATTCAAAATGGCCAATACCAGTCCATTTCAGCTCACTAATGCCTAGGATATCGATGTTTATTCATTCCATTTAATTTTTGATGATTTCCAATTTTCCTAGCTTCATACTTTGTACATTCCAGGTTCCGATTACTAATGGATGTTTGCAGCTGTTTCTTCTCATTTTGAGTCATGCCACATCAGCAAATGAAGATCCCGAAAGCTTTACTCCATCCAAGTCATTAAGGTCCACTCTACTTTGAGGAGGCAGCTCTTCCCCAGTCATCTTTTGAGTGCCTTCCAACCTGGGGGGCTTATCTTCCAGCACTATATCAGACAATGTTCCACTGCTATTCATAAGCTTTTCACTGGCTAATGCTTTTCAAAAGTAGACTGCCAGGTCCTTCTTCCTAGTCTGTCTTAGTCTGTAAGCTCAGCTGAAACCTGTCCTCCATGGATGACCCTGCTGGTATCTGAATACTGGTGGCATAGTTTCCAGCATCACAGCAACACACAAGCCCCTGCAGTACAAGAAAACTGACAAACACATGGTGCAGGACTTGGTAGTGTTTCGTTCTGTTGTGCACAGGGTTGCTATAAGTCAGAACTGACTTGACAGCACCTAACAACAACAACTACAAGTTTGAAAATAAAGCAAGGATATCCTCTCTCAACAATTCTATTCAATACTGCCCTCAAGATCATAACCAATGAATGAGACAAGAAAAATAAAAATAGGCAGATTGGAAATGAAGAAGGAAAGTTGTCTTTATTTGCACACAACATGATTGTGTACACAAAAAATCCTATAGAATTAAAAAAAAATAGAATACGTCAATTTAACAGTCACAATATAGACTATACACACATGCACACATATATGTATGTATGTATATACACACAGTGGTGGTTCAGTAGTAGAATTCTCACCTTTCATGAGGGAGACATGAGCTGGGAATTGAGCACCTCATGTGCGGCCACCACTCATTTGTCAGTGAAGAGTTGCATGTTGCTATGATGTTGAAGAGGTTTCAGTGAAGCTTCCAGACTAAGATTGACTATGAAAAAGAGCCTGTCAATCTCCTTCCACAAATCAGCCAGTGAAAACCCTATGGATCACAATGGTCTGATCTAAAACCAACTGGGGATGATACAGAACCAGGCAACATTTTCATTCCATTGTGCACTGGGTTGCCATGAGTCAGGGGCAAACTCAACAGCAGTAAACAATGACATATATATGTAGATCACTTCTAGATTTTCTGGAAAAAAAAAAATACTAAGAGTGAATAATTGAAAAATGTAATTTTAAAAATACTATGGAGGCCTGGTGGTGCAGTGGTTAAGTGTTTGTCTGCTAACCAAAAGGTCAGCAGTTCAAATCCACCAGTCACTCCTTGAACACTGTGTGGTGCAGTTCTACTCTGTCCTATGAGGTCATTATGAGTCAAGAACAACTTGACAGCAATAGGTTCAGATTGGTTTACTTATAATAGCATCAAAAATGAGAAGTACTAATAATGATAAATTTAAAATATATGAAAGGCCTGTACAGTGACAATGACAAAAACATTGCTGAAAAAAATTAAAGACCTAAAAAACTAGAAAAACATACCGTCATCATGGATTGGATGACTCAATATTTTAAGAAGTAAATCTTCCCCCAAGTTTTTCTATATATTTGAAGGAATTCCAGATAATATACCACCAGGCCTATTTTATAAAAATTTATAGAAAAGACAACAGATGACAGACTATACATGTATTATTATTACTGTGTTCAATATGTTCAAATACCTAGAGAAAAAAATGAGCATGTGAAATAGATACATGGAAGATATACTTTTTAAAAAGATCCCAATTAAATTTCTAGAGCTGAAAACAATAATACCTGTAATGAAAAATTAAATAGATGGGATTAACAGCAAATTAGATATTGCCAAAGAAAAGATTAGTGAGCTTGCAGACATACCAAAAAAAAAAAACTATTCAAAATGGAACACAGAGAGAAAAAGGCTGGAAGAAAACAAACAAACAGAAAACACTCCAACAGCTCATGAGAGATCTAATACACATGTAACTGGAGTCCTCAAAGAGGAGAGAGAGAAATTGGGACATAAAAATATTTGAAGAAATTATGATCAAGTTTCCTAAATTTGATTAAAAATTTAAATCTATAGACTCAAGAAGTTCAGTAAAGCCCAAGCAAAGGAAATATGAAGAAAATTCCAAGGCAAATCATAATGAATTTGCTTAAAACCAGTGACAGAAAGAAAATCTTAAGCACACTCAAAGAAAAAAGACACATTACACTCAGAGAAACAAAACTCACAATGACAACAGAGTAATTATCAGAAACAATGCAAACCAGAAGACAATGGAACAGCATCTTTAAAGCAATGAAAGAAAAAAAATGTCAACCTGGAATACTTTACTCAGCAAAAATATCTTTCAAAACTAAGACTAAATAAAAAACTTTTCAAACATGGAAAAGCTAAACGAGTTTATCAAGATAAAATACTCACAACAAAAAAAGTTAAAAGAACCCTTTCAGCAGAAGGAAAATGGTATCAGGTATAAATGCGAATCTATGCAAAAGAATGAAGAGCACAGGAAACTGCATGAGTAAGTACAAAAAATTTTGTTTTGGTTGTTATCTAAATTCTTCTAAAAGATGATTGACTGTCTAAAGCAAAAACATTGGCAGTGTACTGTACAGTTTACAAAATATTTAGGTATAAAATGTAGGACAAAAATAGCACAAAGATAAGAAAGAAATGGAAAGATATTCTTGTCAGGTTCTTGCCCTAAATATGAAGCAGAATATATCATTTGAAGGTAGATATATACTATAAACCCCAAACAACTACTAAAATTACACAGTGAAGAGTTATAAGAATAATAAAACAAAGAACATAAAATCAAACTCATTAGAAAATCTCAATGCAGAAAAAGGAGGTAAGGAAAAATAACAGATGTAACAAAAAGCCAAAAAGAATTGGTCAGCATTCAACCATTTCAGGAGGTAGCATATGATTAAGAGCTGATGGTATTGAAGGAATAAGTCCAAGATGCACTGAAAGCACTGGCAAAAAACAAGTCTTGAGGAATCGATGGAATGCCATTTAAGATGTTTCAACTAACAGATGCAATGTTGGAAGCACTCACTTGTCTACACCAAGAAATTTGGGAAACAGCTACCTGGACAAATGACTGAAAGAGATATATTCCAAAGAAAGATAATCAAACAGAAGGTAGAAATTATCAAACAATATTGTTATTTTCACATGCAAGTAAAATTTTGCTGAAGATCATTCAAAAGTGGTTGCAGCAGTACTTCAACAGGGAACTGCCAGAAATTCAGACCAGATGTGAGAACAAGGGATATCATTTGCCGATGTTGAATGGATCTTGCTGAGAGCAGAGAATACCAGAAAGATATTTACCTGTGTTTTACTGGCTATGCAAATGCATTTGACTCTGTGGATTGTAACAAATTACGGCTAACATTGGAAAGAATGAGAATTCCAGAACTCTTAATTATGCTCATGAGTAAACTGTACATAGACCAAGAGGCAGTCATTCAAAAAGAACAAAGGGATACAGTGTGGTTTTAAGTCAGGAAAGGTGTGCACCAAGGGTGTATTCTTTCACCACACTTACTCAATCTGTATGCTGAGCAAATAATCCAAGAAGCCAGACTATATGAAGAAGAGCATGGCATCGGGATTGGAGGAAGACTCAGGAAAAATCTGCGATATGCAGATGGCACAACCTTGCTTGCTAATTTTACTGCTAAAAATCAAAGACTACAGCCTTCAGAATGGATTACACCTCAACATAAAGAAAACAAAAATCCTCACAACTGAACCAATAAGCAACATCATGATAAACAGAGAAAAGACTGAAGTTGTCAAGGATTTCATTTTACTTGGAACCACAATCAATGCACATGGGAACAGCCATCAAGAAATAAAATAACATATTGCATTGGGTAAATTTGCTGCAAAAGACCTCTTTAAAGGGTTAAAAAGCAAAGATATCACTTTGAAGACTAAGGTGTGCCTGACCAAAGCCTTGGTATTTTCAATCGCCTCATATGCACAGGAAACCTGAACAATGAATAAGGAAGACTGAAGAATTGATGCCTTTGAATTATGGTGTCGGCAAACAATATTGAATACACTGTGGACTGCCAGGAGAATGAATAAATCTGTCTTGGAAGACAGCCAAAATGCTCCTTGGAAGTGGGACAGTGAGACTTCGTCTCACAGACTTTGAACGTGTTATCAGGAGGGACTAGTCCTTGGAGAAGACATCATGTTTTGTAGAGCGTGAGTGAAAGAAGGCCAATGAGATGGACTGACACAGTGACTGTAATGATGTGCTCAAGCATAACAATGATCATGAGGATGGCGCAGCACTGGGCAGTGTTTCATTCTGTTGTAAAAAGGGTTGCTATGAGTCAGAACCAATTCGAGAGCACTTAACAACAACAACAAACAGAAAAAAAGAAATAAGACGGTAGAACTAAACCCAATCATATCAATGAAAATGGCCTAATGAGCACAATTAGAAGGCAGAGATTATCAGATTAGATAAAATAACAATACCCAATGATAGATTTCTCACAAGAAACGTGCTTTATATAGAGACACAATTATGTGAAAGTAATAACATGGAAAAAGATACACAATGCCAAAATTAATCAAAACAAAGCTTAAGTGGTTCTATTAATACAAGACACAGTAAATTTCAGAGTAAACAATGTTATCAGGGATAAAGAGGAACATTTCATAATGATAAAGAAGCCAATCCATTAAAATGATACAGCAATCCTAAATATTTATAAACCTAGTAACAAGAGTTTCAAAAGCCAAAACAAATAGAACTGAAAGACAAAATAGACAAACCTGTAATGGTAGGAGATTTCTTTAAGGTTATAAAAGACCTGAACAACACTATAAATAAAACTGTTGTATAGAACATTCTGGCAAAAAAAAATAGCAGAATACGCATTCTTTTTGAGTGCATATGAATCATTTACTAAGACAGAATCACATTCTGGGCCATAAAAAAAGTCTAATAAATTTAAAAGGATTCTAGTCATGTAAGGTATTTTCATATTAAATTTGAAAAATAAATAGATAACACAAATAGCATTGTATTTATTAAAGAAATTTAACTTTTAGTTAAAAAGCTTACTACTAAAATAACTCCAGGCCTAGATGGCATCACTGTGGAATTTTACCAAATATTTAAGGAAGAAATAATACCAATTCTATTCAAATGCTTGCAGAAAATTGAAGAGGAGTGAATATTTCCTAATTCACTCTATGAAGCCAACATTACTCTGATACCAAACCCAGAAAAAACATATATTCCAAGAAAAGAATACTACAGACCAATATCCTTCATGAATGCAGACACAAAAGTCTTTAGCAAAAATTAAGCAAAGTCCGACAATAATATAAAAACGATAATACGCTGTGACTGAGTGTGGTTTATTCTAGTAATGCAAGCTTTGTTTAACTTTTGAAAATTAATCAATGTTAACTATATTACCAGAATAAAAAGAAAATTTATATGATCATCTTGATAGATGCAGAATCATTAGATAAAATCTAACATTTATTGTAAGATAAACTCTCAGAAAACTAAAATACAAGGAAATTTCCTCAAACCAACAAAGGGCATCTATTAAAAACCTATAGCTAACATCACACTTAATAGTGAAAGACCAAATGCATTTACTCAAATCTAGAACAAGGTAGGCATGTCTACTCCTACCACTTCCTTTCAACATTATACTAAAGGTTCTATCCAGTGCAATGAGACAAGAAAAATAAAAATCATTCAAATTGGAATGGAAGAAGTCAAATTGTCTTTATTCACACACAACACTATCAGCTATACAGAAAATTCAGTACAAGGCGTGAAAAAGCTACTAAAACTAATAAGTGAGTTTAGCAACTTCGCAATATACAAGATCATATGCAAAAATCAACTGTATTTGTATATACTACTAATGGTTAATGGGAAATTAAATTAAATACATAATATAAATAACAATAGTATAGTGAATATTTGACAAAATACGTATACTGAACATTAAAAAAACATTGCTGAGAGAAATTCAGAAGACTTAAATAAATGGAAATATTTGTTGTGTTCAGGGACCAGAGATTAAATAATGTTAAGATATCAATTGTGATGAATAAGGTTGTGTGTCAACTTTTTAGGCCATGATTCTCAGTGGTTTGGAAGTGGTATGATGTTGTGATCACTTCCATGATGAGATTTGGTATAATGTGGTCACCTCCCAGATGGGATCTGCTATGAGTAGTCAATCAGTTGATAAGGAGTTTCCTTGGGTGTGTGGCCTGCACTGAATACAAGTGGACATTCTGGCAAGGTCTGTGGGCTTTTGCTCTTTCTGGATCTTGCAGCTGTCTCCTGTTCATCTGATCTCAGTTAGCAGCCTACCTGCCATCTTGCCTGCCATGTCGGATTTGTTGATCTTTGCAGCATATGAGCAAGAGCCCTGTTATCTGACCTGCCGATCTTGGGTTCACCAGCTTCTGTGGCTGCGTGAATCAGGAGAAGCTTCTATTCTGACCCACAGACTTGGGACATTGAAACCTCTAAAACCTCATGAGCCATTTCCTTAATATAAATTTCTCTATATATATACTTATACACTTAACTGGTTTTGTTTCTTTAGAGAATCCAGCCTAAGACATCAATATTACCAAAATTTACTTATGGCAAAATCTCAGCAGTTTTTTGGTAGGAACTGACAAGTTGATTCTCAAAATCATTTGGAAATGCAAAGAGCCAAAACAATTTTTAAAAAGAAGACAGAATTTAAAGAACTAACACTGCCCAAAACTTACGTAAAATAAGGGTTACTTGAACACAAGCACTGCAATAACTTGACAGTTGCTCTAATAACTAAGATGGCTACTAAGTGACCAATAGGTGGGTAGCCTTGGTGGTGCGGTGGTTAAGTGATCAGCAGCTAACCAAAAGGTTGGCAGTTTGAATCCACCAGTTGCTCCCTGAAAACCCGATGGGACAGTTCTACTCTGCCCTATAGGGCCACTACAAGTCAGACTTGATAGCAGTGGGTATGAGTATACAGTGTGGATACTCAGAATGGCAACAATTTAAAACTTATGAATTGTTTATTTCTGGAATTTTCCAGTTAATATTTTATACTTCAGGTGACCACAGATAACTAAAACTACAGAAGGTGAAACCATGGATAAGGGGGACTAGTGAACAGAAGAGAAATGAGATCATATGTCTACACAAACACTTGAATACAAAGGTTCATAGAAACTTTATAGTAACTAAAAACTGGAAACAATCATAATACCAATCAATAAAGAAACAAATTGTGGTACATTCGTAGAGTGGAATACCACTCTGCAATAAAAACAGGGAGGAACTACTGATACACACAGTGACATGGATCAATCTTAGAGTGAAAACAGAGTATATACTACATAATGCTATTTACATAAAATTCCAGAAAATGCAAACTAATTTAAATTAAAGTGACAGAAAGTAGATCAGTTTTTGCCTGGGGGCTGAGGGTGGGAGGGGAAAGGGAGAGTTTTCAAAGGGCCATGAGAAAACTTTTGGGATATGGATATGTTCATTACCTTGAATATGTGGTGATTTCACAAATACATACATGTGTTAAAACCTATGAAATTGTACACTTTCAAAAGTGTGTAGTTCATTATGTAATTATGTCTCAGTAAAGCTGGTTTTTTTTTTAAAAAGATGCTTAACATCTTTAATCATCAGAGAAATACAAACTAAAATGAAAATAAGATGCCACTATGCACTCACTAAAAAAAAAAAAAAAAAAAGAAAAAAACTAGTTAATGCACTCACTAGAATGGCTAAAATGTAGACGCTATTACGATGCCAAGTACTGGTAATGATACGTAGCAACTAGAACACTAATAAACATTGCTGTGGGAACCTGAAATGTTACAACCACTTTAAAAAGTGGTTTGATATCAGAAGAAAAACCTGGCATCCTACTTCTGAAAAATCAGCCATGGAAAACCCTGCGGAGCACGATTCTACTCTGACACATGTAGGGTCACCAGGAGTCAAAATCAGTTGGATGGCAACTGTCTGTTTTATGACTTGGAATTTCCAATCATAGGAACTTACATTTACAGACTTATAGAAACTTATGCCTACACAAAGACTTGTAGACAAATTTTTGTAAAGGCTTTATTTGTAAGAGTCAAAAAAAGGAAATATCCCAAATGTTTTTAAATAGGAAAATGTATAAACAAATTGTATATATCATACAATGTAATGTTGCTGTTCCCCCATGAGTGTGTCAGTTTGTCATACTGGGGGGGCTTGTGTGTTTTTATGATGCTGGAAGCTATGCCACCAGTATTCACGTTTATCATGTATCCTGCTGCTCTGCTGAATCTTTCCATTAGTTCCAGTAGTTTAATCGAGGAGCCTTTTGGGTTTTTTTTTTTTTTAATGAATAGTATCATTGTTGTTATTAGGTGCCATCAAGTTAGTTCTGACTCATAGGGACCCTATGCACAACAGAATGAAACATTGCCTGGTCCTGTGCCATCCTCAACAATTGTTTCTTTGCTTGAACCCGTTTGTCGCAGCCACTGTGTCAATCCAACTCATTGAAGGTCTTCCCCTTTTTCTCTGACCCCCTACTTTACCAAGCATGATGTCCTTCTCCAGGGACTCATCCCTCCTGATAAAATGTCCAAAGTACATGAGATGCAGACTCACCATTCTTGCCTCCAAGGAGCACTCTGGTTGTGCTTCCTCCAAGACAGATTTGTTCGTTCTTTTGGCAGTCCGTGGTATATTCAATATTCTTCTCCAACACCACAATTCAAAGGCGTCAATTCTTCTTCAGTCTTCCTTATTCACTATCCAGCTCTCACATACACATGAGGCAATTGAAAACACCATGGCTTGGGTCAGGCACACCTTAATCCTCAAGGTGACATCTTTGCTTTTCAACACTTTAAAGAGGTCTTTTGCAGCCAATTTGCCCAGTGCAATGCATCTTTTGATTTCTTGACTGCTGCTTCCATGGCTGTTGATTGTGGATCCAATACAATAAAACCCTTGATAACCTCAATCTCCTCTCCATTTATCATGAGGTTGCTTATAGGTCCAGTTGTGAGAATTTTTTTGTTTGTTTGTTTTCTTTATGTTGAGGTGTAATCCATATTGAAGGCTGTGTTCTTTGATCTTCATCAGTAAGTGCATCAAGTCCTCTTCACTTTCAGCAAGCAAGGTTGTGTCATCTGCATAACACAGGTTGTAAATGAGTCTTTCTCCAATCCAGATGCCCCGTTCATCATATAGTCCAGCTTCTTGGATTATTTGCTCAGTTTACAGATTGAATAAGTATGGTGAAAGGATACAACCCCGACGCACACCTTTCCTGACCTTAAACCATGCAGTATTCCTTTGTTCTGTTCAAACAACTGCCTCTTGATCCATGTACAGATTCCTCATGGGTACAATGAAGTGCTCTGGAATTCCCATTCTCCACAATGTTATCCATAATTTGGTATGCTTCACACAGTTGAATGCCTTTGCATAGTTAATAAAACACAGGTAAACATCTTTCTGGTATTCTCTGCTTTCAGCCAGGATCCATCTGACGTCAGCAATGACATTCCTGGTTCCACATCCTCTTCTAAATCCTGCTTGAATTTTTGACAGTTTCCTGTCCATATATACTGCTGCAAGCCACTGTGTATAGTATCATATCATCCACAAATAGGGGCAGTTTAAATTCTTCATTACCAATTTGGATGCACTTTATATCTTTTTCTTGCCTTATTGCTCTAGCTAGAACTTCCAGCATAACGTTAAATAGGAGTGGTGATAAAGGGCATCTTTGTCTTGTTCCTGTTCTCAAGGGGAATATTTTCAGCCTCTCTCCATTAAGAATGATGTTGGCCATTGGTGTTATATAGATGCCCTTTATTATGTAGAGAAATTTCCCTTCTATACCTATTATTGAGAATTTTTATCAGGAATGGGTATTGGACTTTGTCAAATGCCTTTTCTGCATCTATTGAGTTGATCATGTGATTCTTTACTTTTATTTATGTGGTGGATTACGTTGATTGATTCTTCTAATGTTGAGCCATCTTTGCATACCTAGTATGAATCCCACTTGGTCGTGTTGTATTATTTTTTGATATGATGATGAATTCTATTGGCTAGAATTTTGTTGAGGATTTTTGCATCTATATTCATGAAAGATACTGGTCTGTAATTTCCTTTATTTTGTGGTATCTTTGCCTTCTTTTGGTGTCAGAGTTATGCTGGCTTCATAGAATGAATTTGGAAGTATCCCTTCCTTTTCTATGTTCTGAAATGGTTTCAGTAGTACTGGTTTAAGTACTTCTCTAAATGTTTCGTAGAATTCTCCAGTGAAGCCATCTGGGCCAGGTTTTTTTTTGTTGTTGTTGTTGTTCGGAGGTTTTTTTAATTACCTTTTCAATCTTTTCTCTGGTTTGGGGTCTGTTTAGATTTTCAACATCATTTTGTGTTAGTTTGGGTAGGTAGTGTGCTTCTAGAAATTTGTCCATTTCCTCTAGATTATCAGATTTGTTGAAGTATAGTTTTTTATAATACTCTGTTATGATCCTTTTTATTTCAGCTAGGTCTGTTGTAATGTCCCCCATACCATTTCTTATTTATTTGCATCTTCTCCTGTTTTTCTTTTGTCAATGTGGCCAGTGGTTTTTCGATTTTGTTGATCCTTTAAAAGAACCAACTTTTGGTTTTGTTGATTCTTTCTATTGTTTTTCTATTCTGTATTTCATTTATTTCTGCTCTGATCTTTATTATTTCTATTCTTCTGGTGGCTGTGGGCTTCTTTTCCTGTTCTCTATTTGTTCAAGATGTGTATCTAATGTTTTGATTTTGTCCCTTTCTTCTTTCTTCATGTGTACATCTATTGCTAGAATTGACCTCTGAGGACTGTCTTTGCTGTGTCCCAAAGGTTTTGCTATGATGTGCTTTCATTCTTATTTGATTCTAGTAATTTTTTGATTCCATCTCTCATTTCTTCTATTATCTGGTGGGTTTTAAGCAGGATGTTATTCAGTTTCCATGTAATTGATTTTTTTTTTTCTCCTTGCTTTTCCTGTTGTTAATTTCTACCTTGATGGCACTATGGTCAGAGAAGATATTTTGTATTATCACAAAGTTTTGGATTTTGTTGAGGGTTGCTCTGTGGCCTAAGATGTGGTCTATTCTGAAGAACATTCCATGTGCGTTGGAAAAGAATGTGTACTTTGCAGCTGCTGGGTAGGTAGGTGTTCTGTATATGTCTATGAGGTGAAGTGTGCTGACTGTGACTTTAGATTTTCTCTATCTTTGTTGAGTTTCTTTCTGGATGTTCTTTACCGAGAGTGATGTGTTGAAGTCTCCTACTATTATTGTGGAACTGTCAATTTCTCTTTTCAGTGCTGTTGGAATTTATTTTATGTATTTTGGAGCCCTGTCATTGGGTGCATAGATGTTTTTTATGGTTATGTCTTTAAGATGAATCATCCCTTCAATCATTATATACTGTCCTTCTTTGCCTTTTATGGTGGATTTTGTTTTAAAGTCTATTTTATGTGAGATTAGTATTGCCACTCCTGTTCTTTTTTGTTAGCTGTTTGCTTGATTTTTATATTTTTTCCATCCTTTGATTTTTAATAAATTTACATCTTTGCCTCTAAGGTGTGTCTTCTATAGACAGCATATCGATGGATCTTGTCTTTTTATCTGCTATGCGTCAGAATCGACTCGACGGCAGTGCGTTTAGTGGTCTTTTTATCCATTATGTTGCTCTCTATCTCTTTATGGGTACATTTAAACCATTTACATTCAGTGTAATTATTGGTAGGTGTGAGTTTATTGCTGTCATTTTGTAGCGGTTTTTGTGTGTGTGTGTGTGGTGCTGATGTTTTCTTTGTTCCTCTTACTCTCCTGTGCTGACTTCCTTTTGTTTGTGAATTTTTTTTCATTTCTTTTGTTTTTGTAGATTTTGTTTTTACTGAGGCTTTATGTTTTTCTCCTTTATTTTAATGAGTAGGTTTGCTAACTGTCTTTGTGGTTACCTTGAAATTTACCCTTATCTTCCTCGGTTTGAACCAGTCTATTATTATTTGGTATCCCCTTGTCTTCCTCTCCATGAGAAAGTTCTATACCTACATCATTTATTCCCTCTTTTATTGTTCTGATGTTGTTGTCATTTACAGATTGAGCTCTCTGGTTCCCTGTTGCAAATCTTTTGGTTTTGGATAGTCCTTGAGAGTTTATTCCTAGGTTGGTATCTGGCTCTTGCGATTTTGCATCCTAGATTCAGGCTGTGGTCTGATGTTTTCTGTTCTCAAACCAAAGGACTCCCTTTAATAATTCTTGTAAGTTTGGTGTAGTTTTTACATATTTCCTTAATTTCTGTTTATCTGGAAATATCCTAATGTCACCATCATATCTGAACAAAAGTTTTGCAGAATATATTCTTCTTGGTTGGCAATCTTTTTCTTTCAAGATTTTGTTTATGTCATCCCATTACCTTCTTGCCTTCATGGTTTCTGCCAAATAATTACAGTTTAGTCTTATCTTTCCCCCTCTGTATGTGACTTTTCATTTTTCTTGAGTTGCTCTCGGAGTTTTTTCTTTGTCTTTGGTTTTAATAAGTGTGATTATGCTATGCCTTGGTGATTTTCTTTTGGAGTGTATCTTATATTGGATTCTTTGAGCGTCTTGGATGGTCAGCTTTTCATCTTTCATGATATTAGGGAAGTTTTCTGTCAGCAATTCTTCAATGATTCTCCCTGTGTTTTCCATTTTCTCCCCCATTCTGGAACTCTGATCACTTGCAAAGTTTTGCTTTTGAATGTATCCCATATCATTCTCAGGGTTTCCCTTTTTTCTGATTTTTCCTCAAACAAAGTTGTATCCAAGTATTTGTCTTCAATTTCACTGATCCTGTTTTCCATTGATTCAAACCTGCTCCTCAGCCCTTCTATGACACTGTCCATTTCTGAAATCTTGTTGCTTATCTTTTGGATTTCTAGTTGTTGTTTTTGTATGGTTTCTAGTTGTGAATTTATTTTGGCCTTTTGTTCCTGTATTATTTTCCTGAATTCTTTCATTTTTTTGGTCAGTATTTTCCATGAATTTGTCTGCCTTTTCCAAAGGTTTGTCTATTTTTTCTTCATTTTTGTCTGCTTTTTTTGCTTCAATTCTTGGTTGGTCTGAATATTAGATTTGAATTCCCTATCAGGTAGTTCTAATGCCTTTTCTTCTACTGGGAAGTCACCTGATATTTTATTTTGGATTCCTACTGAAACCATCTTGTTCTGTTTTTTAATATGTTTTGGTATTGTCTGCTGTCTTTAGGACATTCAGTGGTTATTTTCTTTGTTTACTGATCATAGATCATTTGTTTCGTCCTGCTTTTTTGTTTTATTTCATTATGTCTGAGCAGGCAGGTTGTGTGTTCTTTGTTGTTTGCTTATCTGTGGGTATAATACTTTTCATCTTGTCCAACGGGCAAGGCCAGTTGCTCAGCTATGGTGCAACAGGGCAGGTCCAGCTGAAGGGGAGGTACTGGGATGGGTTGATTGTGGCATGTATTAGGGCTGGCAGGATGGGCTGGGAATCAGTGCAGGGCAGTTTCCAGTAGGCTGTCCCTGTGCTGCTCAGGAGTGTGATGTTCACTGCACAGTGCAGGTAGGCAGGAAGGGGAGGAGGCTGTGATGTGTGGGGCTAAGATTGGTATGGGGAAGAAAAGAGAGAGGAGAGGGAAACAGGAGCCAAACAAAAGAAACTGAAAAAAAAAAAAAAAAAGAGTACTAAGGGAGCTTGCCATTGGAGTGAAAAGACAAGAAACTGAACAATGGAGATAAAGAAAATAAATAAAATTAGAAAAAATAAAAGCCCCCAGGGATCCCACTGGTGTGGCTGCGAAGACCAGGGAAGTGGTTCCCAGGCCACAAAGTATAGCCTGGCTAGGAGGGGCTTCCAAGCCATTAAAAGATAAAGGAAACAAACAAAAAGGAATGCCCCCAGGGATCCCACCAGCATGACTGTGCAGATCAGGGAGTGGTTCCCAATCTGGGCAGTCCAGCCCAGCTAGAAGGAGCTCCCAAGCCTCAAAAAGAAAAAGAAAACAAACAAACAAAAGAAAACAAAGGTTCCGGGTAGGGTATCCCACCAGCATGGTGGTGCAGTCCAGGGAAGCAGTTCCACAGCCTTTCAAGAAGAAGCAATGCTGGCACATGGAGCCAGGTGTAAGAGAGAAAGGATGGGGAAGTGGCAAGAGGCAGGGAGGAAACTAAAAGAAGCCAAAAAAGCAACATTAGCAACAAACAATTGGCACTGATGGAGCTGGCCAGTGTGGGCTGGGAGAATCCAAGCCCCAGCCAAGAGACCGCGGCTGGCAGGAAGCAGCAGAGGCAGATCCGGGGGGAGAGGATAGGGGATGGAAAAGCGCATATCACTGGTTACCAGGTGTTCTGTCTCCTCCTGGGAGCTCCATGAAGCTGTTTTCCCATTCTCCCTGTCTGCTTATATCTAATGTGGGCAGGGTGTATCCATGTGGCACAGACCCTGCACTTCCCAGCTGGCTGAGTGACCACAGCCAGCTAGGAAGCTGCAAAAGCTGAGCAGGGGGGAGAAGGATATGGGGTGGGATAGCATATATCACTGGCTACTTGGTTCTCTGTCTCCTGCTGGGAACTCCACAAAGCTACATTCCTGTACTCCCTGTCCACTGATCTCTGACAGGAGTCCAAGATGGTAAATCCATGATGTGTTAGCTGATAGGGACCTCCACACATATCTCTCCTCACTCTCTTTTCTCTGTCAGTTTCTTATTCCATTCAGTGCTTAGCTGAGTTCTTTATCTCTCATTTGATGCTTAGGTTTCCAGGTTTGACATTTGTCTCTATTTTACTTAGCTTCTTGGGACTTTGCTGTGGAGGGATGGGATGGTGCTTCTGTCTATAGCACCATGTTGCCTCTGCCTTCTGCCACTCGTATTAAAATACCAGCAGGGTCATCCATGGCAGACAGGTTACAACTGAGCTTCCAGACTAAGACACCCTAGGAAGAAGGACCTGGTGGACTACTTCTGAAAATAATTAGCCAGAGAAAACCATATGAACTTATGAATAGCAGTGGAACATTTTCTGATATAGTGCCAGAAGATGAGCCCCTCAGGTTGGAAGGCACTCAAAAGATGATTGGGGAAGAGCTGCCTCCTCAAAATAGAGTCGACCTTAATGATGTTGATGGAGTCAAGCTTTCAAGACCTTCATTTGCTGATGTGGCACAACTCATAATGAGAAGAAACAACTGTAAACATCCAATAATAATCAGAATGTGGAAAGTACAAAGTATGAATATAGGAAAATTGGAAATCATCAAAAATGGAATGGAACAAATAAACATCTACATCCTAGGCATTAGTGAGCTGAAATGGACTGGTATTGGCCATTTTGAATGGGATAATCATATGGTCTATTATACCGGGAATGATAACTTGAAGAGGAATGGCATTGCATTCATCATTAAAAAGAGTATTTCAAGATCTATCCTGAAGTACAATGCTGTCAGTGATATGATAATATCCATACACCTGTAGAAAGATCAGTAAATACGACTATTATCCACATTTATGCACCAATCACTAAGGCCAAAGATGAATAAATTGAGGATTTTTACCAACTTCTATAAGTCTGAAATTGATTGAACATGTAATCAGGACGCATTGATAATTATTGGTGATTGAACTGTGAAAGCTGGAAACAAGGAAGGATTTGTAATTGAAAAATATGGCTGCAGTGATAGAAATGGTGCTGGAGGGTACATGATACAATATTGCAAGATGAAGGGCTTATTTATTGCAAATACCTTTTTTCACCAACATAAACAGTGATCATACACATTGATCTCAGCAGATGGAATACACAGGAATCATATTGACTACATTTGTGGAAAGAGACGATGAAGAATCTCAGTATCATGAGTCAGAACAAGGCCAGGGGCTGACTGTGGAACAGACCTTCAATTGCTCATATGGAAGTTCAGGTTGAAACTGAAGAAAATTAGAAAAAGTCCACAAGAACCAAAGTATGACCTTGAATATATCACATCCGAATTTAGAGGCCATCTCAAGAAGAGATTTGACATGTTGAACACTAATGACTGAAGACCAAACGAGTTGTAGAATGATACCATACATGAAGAAAGCAAAAGTTCATTAAAAAGACAGGAAAGAAAGAAAAGACTGATGTCTATTCTACCCAAACTGATCTACAGATACAACGCAATCCCAATCCAAATTCCAATAGCATTTTTAATGAGACGGAGAAAAAAAATCACCAAATTCATATGGAAGGGAAAGAGGCCCCGGATAAGTAAAGCATTACTGAAAGAGAAGAACAAAGTGGGAGGCTTCACACTACCAGATTTTAGAACATATTTTACCTCCACAGCAGTCAAAACAGCCTGGTACTGGTACAGTAACAGATACATAGACCAATGGAACAGAATTGAGAATCCAGACATAAATTCATCCACCTATGAGCAGCTGATATTTGACAAAGGCCCAAAGTCTGTTAAATTGGGGAAAAGAGAGTCTAAAGAGACAAATGGTGCTAGCATAACTGGATATCCATCTGCAAAAAAAATGAAACAAGACCCATACCTCACACCATGCATAAAAACTAACTCAAAATGGATCAAAGACCTAAATATAAAATCTAAAACAAAAAAGATCATGGATGAAAAAATAGGGACAAGGCTAGGAGCCCTAATACATGGCATAAACAGTACACAAAATATTACTAACAATGTACAAACACCAGAAGAGAAACTAGATAATTGGGAGCTCCTAAAAATCACTTATGCTCATCCAAAGACTGCACCAAAAGAATAAAAAGACAACCTACAGAATGGGAAAGAAATTTTGGCTACCACAAGTCAAATCAGCATCTAATCTCTAAAATTTATGAGATACTTCAAAACCTGAAAACAACAAAAAGACAAATAACCCAACTAAAAAATGGGCAGAGGATATAAAGGATATGAAGACATTCAGGCAGCTAACAAATACATGAGGAAATGCTCACGATCATTAGCCATTAGAGAAATGCAAATCAAAACTACAATGAGATGCCATCCTGCCCCAACAAGGCTGGGATTAATCCAAAAAACACAAAACAATAAATGTGAGAAAGATTGCAGAGAGACTGGAATGCTTATACACTGCTGGTGGTAATTTAAAATGGTACAACCACTTTGGAAATCGATTTGGTGCTTCCTTAAAAAGCTAGAAATAGAACTACCACATGATCCAGCAATCCCACTCCTTGGAAAATATCCTAGAGAAATGAGAGCCATCACGTGTATAGATACACGCACACCCATGTTCACTGCAGCACTGTTTACAATAGCAAAAAGATGGAAACGATCTCTGTGTCCATCAACAGATGAATGGATAAACAAATTATGGTATATTCACACAATGGAATACTATGCAGTGATAAAGAACAATGATGAATCTATGAAACATCTTAAAACATGAAGGATCTGGAAGGCATTATGCTGAGTGAAATTAGTCAGTTGCAAAAGGACAAATATTGTATGAGACCACTATTATAAGAACTCAAGAAAAGGTTTAAACACAGAAGTAAATATTCTTTGATGATTACGAGGGTGGAGAGAAAGGGAAGGAGAGGGGTATTCACTAATTAGATAGTAACCCAGTGCTAGAGAAGAATTATTTTAGGTGAAGGGAAGGACAACACACGATACAGGGGAAACCAGCATAACTGGACTAAACCAAAAGTTAAGAAGTTTCCTGAATACAACCAAACACTTCGAGGGACAGAGTAGCAGAGGTGAGAGTCTGAGGACCATGGTTTTAGGGACATCTAGGTCAATTGGCATAACAATGTGTATTGAGAAAATGTTTTGCATCCCACTTCGGTGAATGGCATCTGGGGTCTTAAAAGCTAGCAAGCAGCTATCTGAGATGAGTCAATTGGTCTTAACCCACCTAGAGCAAAGGAGAATGAAGAACACCAAAGACACAATGAAAATATGAGCCCAAGAGATAGAAAGGGCCACATAAATCAGAGACTCTATCAGCCTGGGACCGGAAATACTATATGGTGCCCAGCTACCACCAATGACTGCCCTGACAGGGAACACAATAGAGAATCCCTGATGGAGCAGGAGAAAAGTGGGTTGCAGATCTCCAATTCTAGTAAAAAGACCAGACTTAATGGTCTGACTGAGACTGGAGGGACCCTAGAGGTTATGGCCCCCGGACTCTGTGTTAGCCCAAAACTAAAACCATTCTCAAAGCCAACCCTTCAGACAAAGTTTAGACTGGACTATAAGACATAAAATGATACTGGTAAGGAGTGTCCTTCTTAGCTTAAGTAGACACATAAGCCTATATGGGCACCTACTGTCTGAAGGTGAGATGAGACAGCAGAGGGGGACAGGAGCTGGTCGAATGGACATGGGAAATACAGGGTAGAGAGGAGTGTGGTGTTATATTGTAGGGAGAGCAACTAGGGTCACATAACAATGTGTGTATAAGTGTTTGTATGAGAAACTGACTTGAATTGTAAACCTTCACTTAACACACAATAAAAAAATAACTTTAGTACCAAAAGTGAAAAAAAAAGGAAAGACCAAAACGGATGTCAGAAGAGACTCAGAAACTTGCTCTTAGATGTAGAGTAGCTAAAGTGAAAGGAAGAAATGATGAAGTAAAAGAGCTGAACAGAAGATTTCAAAGGGCAGCAAGAGAAGACAAAGTATTATGACACGTGCAAAGACATGGAGTTAGAAAACCAAAAGGGAAGAACATGCTTAGCATTTCTTGAGCTGAAAGAACTGAAGAAAAAATTCAAAGCCAAGTTGTGATATCGGGAAAAATACTAGACAATGCAGGAAGCGTCAAAAGAAGATGAAAGGCATACACAGAGTCACTATACCAAAAAGAATTGGTAGACGTGCAACCGTTTCAGGAGGTATCATATGATCAGGAACTGATGGTACTGAACGAAGAGGTCAAAGCTGCACTGAAGGCACTGGCAAAAAAAACAAGGCTCTGGCAATTGACAGAATGCCAGCTGAGATGTTTCAACAAACAGATGCAGTGCTGGAAGTGTTCACTTACCTATGCCAAGAAATTTGGAGGATAGCTGCCTGGCCAACTGGCTGGAAACCAAAAAAAAAAAAACCAAACCCACTGCCATCGAGTCGATTCCAACTCATAGCAACCCTATTTGACAGAGTGGAACTGCCCCATAGAGTTTCCAAGGAGCGCCTGGTGGATTTGAACTGCCGACCTCTCGGTTAGCAGCTGTAGCACTTAACCACTACGCCACCAGCGTTTACTGGCTGGAAGAGATCCACATTTATGCCTATTGAAAAGAAAGGTGATCCAACAGAATGGGAAAATTATCGAACAATATCATTAATATCACATGAGTAAAATTTTGCTGAAGATCATTCAAAAATGGCTGCAACGATGGGCTCAAACAGCAATGATTGTCATGATGGTGCAGAACCAGGCAGTGTTTCGCTGTGTTATACATAGGGTCTTCAGGAGTCGGAACCATTTCGATGGCAGTTAACAACAGCCACTGTGACAATCCATCTCATTGAGAGTCTTCCTCTTTTTTGTTAACCCTCTACTTTACCAAGCATGATATCCTTCTCCAAGGACTAGTCCCTCCTGACACTACGTTCAAAGTATGTGAGACAAAGTCTGGCCATCCTCATTTCTAAGGAGCATTCTAGCTGTATTTCTTCCAAAACAGATTTGTTCATTCTTCTGGTAGTCCATGGTATATTCAGAACTCTTTTCCAACACCATAATTCGAAGGCATCAATTCTTTTTTGGTCTTCCTTATTCAATGTCCAGCTTTTGCATGCACACAAAGGGATTAAAAAGACCAGGACTTGAGTCAGGCACACTTTAGTCTTCAGAGTAAAATCTTTGGTTTTTAACACTTGAAGGAGGTCTTTTGCAGCAAATTTGCCAAATGCAACACATTGATTTTTTGGCTGTTGCTTCCATGGGAATTGATTGTGGATCCATGTAAAATAAAATTCTTGACAACTTCAATCTTTTCTCTGTTTATCATGATGTTGATTATTGGTCCAGTTGTGAGGATTTTTGTTTATACACAATGAAGTGAAAGAATCTTACAAAAAAAAAAAAAAGAAAGAAAGAATTCTACATGATACAGTAATTACACCCTTTAATTTTACTAATTACACCCTATAATTTTACGAGTTTTTACAAGCATATATGTAACTACATCCATAATTAAGATATAGAATGGCTCTGTCAGGCCAATAAGTTCTCTTTTACCACTTTGCAGCCAATACTCTCAACATCCCCAGCCCCACACAGCCACTAATTTGCTTTCTGCCACTATATACTAATATTGGTTCTCTCATCACAAGGAGCCCTGGTGGTGCAGTGGTTAAGCGCTCTGCTGAAAACCGAATGGTCAATTGTTCAACCCACCAGCAATTATATGGGAAAAAGATGTGTCAACCTACTTCCGTTAAAGACTGCAACATAGAAACTCTATGGGGCAATTCTACTTTCTCCTACAGAATCACTAGGAGTCAGAATCAACTGGATGGCAAGGGGTTTACTCACTCATCTCTCAAAGCTACATGGACGCTATTATATGTTGTGGTTATTGATAGTTGCCCTTGAATGCCCATAATAACCCCATGTACAATATAATGAAGCGCTGCCCAGTCCAGCTCCATCTTTATGATCAGTGTGGGTCTTACAGTTATGATATATAGGATTTTTATTGGTTGATTTTTGGAAGTACATCACCAGGCCTTTCTTTCTAGTACATCTTAGCATGTGGGAGCACCACTGAAACCTGTTCAGCATAATAGCAACATGCAAGCCTCCACTGATAGGCTTGAGGTGAACTGGCCAGGAACAGAACCTGGGTCTTCTGCATGGAAGGCCTAAATTCTACCACTTAACCACCAATGCCCCGTGGGCTGTATTATATAATTACTTCAGGTTCTAATTCCTTTATATGTAGCAAAGCACTATAATAAAGGACAAATTCTCTGGAGTCAGCTCCCTGACTCCCCATTCCCTAGCTTTATGCCCTTGGACAAGTTACACAAGTTATCTATGCCTCAATTTTCCCATGTATAAAATAACAATGTTATGAAAATTAAATGAGTTAATTCAAGTAGTGTGTGCTTAAAACAGTGTGTGGCATATAAGGATTACCAAAAGTGCTGGTAAAATAAAATACAATAATAATAGAAACTATCTAATCCAGGACATGTAGCAACATACTTTTTTATTATCATTTATTGCAAACCTGGTGCTAGAATCTCTGAGTCCTCCACTCTTTGTCAGGCTTACGCATTGGTTAACTAATCTGTCCTGACAAAGTACTCATAACAAGACATTGAGAAAAAACTTTAAAAATTGCTTAATCCAAATAGGTTTTTGAGACTTATGGTTTTCACATAAGCACGAAAAATAGCCAACCTCAGTGTTATTGTGATTAGCTTTAGACACTAAATCCAAACAGCACAGAAAACTATGAATCTAAAAACAAAAATACCCACTGCTGTTGAGTCAGTTCCAACTCATAGTGACCCTACAGGACAGAATAGAACTGCCCCATAGGGCTCCCAAGGAGTGACTGGTGGATTCAAACAGTTGACCTTTTGGTTAGTAGTTGACCTCTTAACCACACGGAGAGGTTATTTTAATGAACAAACTTTACAGTAAATATCTAATTATTCTTCATCAAGTGATAGCTTCATCAAATTACAAATTTATCTTTAATGCTCATTACAGTTCCAACAAATGACGGTTTAAGATTATAGACAAGATTGTAGATGGTTTAATATTCCTTTCTCCTGCCAGGTATTAGTAAATTCATTTCTAAATAAATACAGCTATTTGGATCAAACAGAGGCCATAGATTTCTTTGTCTGAAGCTTACACTTGCTCTCTCTCTTTTTCTGTGGGTTTGTGTTCATGTGCGTGTTTCACAAACAGCTCCTGTATGTCAAGAAAGAAATACCACTTAGAGGAAAACTTGGTCTGGAGACTGGGTCAGAGACAAAAAATGACATGTTTATGACAAGGCACAAACTGTTGTTTTACCTCATCTGAAAGATTTTATTTGTTTTGCTTTTTTCAGCCTCAGCAGAGTTTATATTCAAAATTAAATGCCAAACAAGGTCCTGATGACATTCTGGAAAACTCATCCTATCTTAATAGCAGCAGAGTCAGTGGCTCAGAGCAGCTGAATGGGCCGAGGGACCTCATGACAGCAGAAGCTGCAAAAGAGAGAGGGAAAAGGAGAGAGAAAAGATGCTTCTTTTTTATAGGCATAAAAGGCCAACGATGGCTCCTAAATGTAACCAATTCTTTTGACAGAGTGCCCGCATTTTAGGTGTTTAGTAAGCCTCTGGAATTATTTAGAAAAGAAAGAAAGAAAATAACAATAAGCCTCTGAAGGTAAGAAGAAATGAAAAGACATTTTATTAAGCCATAGAGGCAGGGAGATATGAGGTCTCTAGTGCTGCCTGTATGAAGAAGAATAAGGTATTAGGATTGAAAGAATACTCATTAACAACCTGTGGTATGCAGATGACACAACCTTGCTTGCTCATTGTACTGCTAAAAATCAAAGACTACAGCCTTCAGTATGGATTACACCTCAACATGAAGAAAACAAAAATCCTCACAACTGGACCAACAAGCAACATCATGATAAATGGAGAAAAGTTTGAAGTTGCCAAGGATTTCATTTTACTTGGACCCACAATCAACACACATGGAAGCAGCAGTCAAGAAATTGAACCACGTGTTGAATTGGGAAAAGCTGCTGCAAAAGACCTCTTCAAAGCATTAAATAGCAAAGATGTCACTCTGAGGACTAAGGTGCACCTGACCCAAGCTATGGTATTTTTAATTGCCTTATACGCATGCGAAAGCTGGATAATGAATAAGGAAGATCGAAGAAGAATTGATGCCTTTGAATTATGGTGTTGGTGAAGAATATTGAATAAACCATGGACTGTCAAAATAATGAACAAATCTGTCTTGGAAGAAGGACAGCCAGAATGCTCCTTAGAAGCAAGGATGGCAAGACTTTTTCTCAAGTAATTTGGACATGTTATCAGGAAGGACCAGTTCCTGGAGAAAGACATCATGCTTGGTAAAATAGAGGGTCAGTGAAAAAGAGGAAGACCCTCAACAAGATGGATTGACACAGTGGCTGCAACAATGGGCTCAAGCACAACAACAATTGTAAGGATGGTGGACCGGGCAGTGTTTCATTCTGTTGTATACAGGGTATTGCTATGAGTTGGAACAGTCTCTATGGCACATAACAGCGACAACAAGTGCCATCTTTATCACTAGATCAAATTTAATTTTACAACAAAGATTGTAAATTTCAACATCAAACAAGTTCCATTCACTATAGGCCCCTGTTCTTCCTACTTTCTATCTATTATACATGATGGGTTTTATGCCTTCTGGAGAAAAAGTTAAGTTTAGAGTGAAACTAGTCTTAAATATAAACATATCTCAGAACAAGAATATGTAGTAAAACCCTCAAATATCTAGTATTTTGTATTCATCATAAATTCTGTCACTAATTAAAATGTACTGGGCAGCCACCAGATGCATAGAACTATTCTAGGAATAATATGATGAAATTTGACATGTGTCTCCCAACAAGAAACAAGCTTAGGGTTTAAATATTTTAGGCAACTCTACTTTTTCTTCCCTAAATTGCCCAAATTATTGCATCAAATATCCACTTACATTTTTGATTATAACTTAAATTATAAACAGTTTAACCCAAGACACCAAGAAATTTCCTCTTGGAATGAAAAAGAAAAAAAAATTCTACTGTTACCTACATCATCACCACCTCCAATTGTTTCATAGTAAGAACAAAAATAATAAATACTAACAATTAATTGTACTTAAATACCAATATTTTTAAAAAAATCTAAGCATGCTATAAGTATCAGTTAATTATCTTATTCTGCCAGAATGAATACAGATTTATTATTAATTTCTCTAAAACCCTTAGCTACAATTCGGACCATTTTATTAAAAAGTGTGATGTAATTGCAATATCTTTGGAATATGTTAGAAGAAACTGAGCCAAAATTACCGATATAATTTTTCATGTTCATTACCTCATATTCTTTGCTTTTTAGGACACAGTGAGTTTAGGTAGAATTTCCCTGTATTTACCAATGCCACTGTTAGGTACTTAGTTCCCTTGGAGAAGAATTTATATTTCCACTAGGTATGTCTGTAGGGAAGTGAGGGCAAGAGGGTGACTCCAGATAATCACTGCTAAAATATTTTATTTGCAAATGATAATTTCTCCTTTCATAAATATCAGCAAATATGCTTCTCTTTCTCTCTCCATCTCCCTCTCTCTCAGGATATCAGGCAGATAAGAGTTATCAGTAAAGGTCATCCTCAATTTCTGTACAGAAATGATCTGTCTCCGGTATATAATAAACATTTATCCATGCCTTTATTAGCTATATTGAAGCTGACAGTTCTGTTAAACCATTTTCTTTCATTTTGCTAGGTCATGACGGTTAATGCCGCTAAAAAATCTCATCACTGCTTTTGATCACTGTATTGTCTTCCCTGCATTATCAGGATTTTGTGAAGGTAAGCACTGGCTGGAATGACCTATTAAAGTTACAGCCCGTTGAGTCTCTGTTGCTTTTTTCCCCCCCTTTTCATCACAATAAAAAGGCAAAGGAGTGCAAAGAATAAATTTTCCTCAGAGGGCTACATTTAGTTGGGTAGTTGACGTGTTCAGTCAACTCTCAATTACCCACAGCAAAGACGATCCAAAATATCAAATATAAATGGAAACCACTTATAATCCAAAAACTTCATTTTGGCTGAATCTTTTATCAGAGTAGTCTCAGGGTATTTAAAAAAAAAAGAATTTACATTTTACTCAAATCCCTTTATCACCTCCAGGGATTCATTCTCGGACAGAAGAAAGAAAAGAAGAGACCAGGAGCGCTCACACAGAAAACTAAGATGTGCAATAGAAAGCTATGATGGGAGGGTGGAGGCACAGTTGGCAACTGCGTGACTTTCCATCTTTCCTTCATCCATGCCACTTAACCTCTCCTTACCCTCAAAGCAATTTTTGAGAATTGTTTGTTTAAGAGAAATGAAAAACAACAAAAAAAGCCATGAGAATGTCTGCCTTTGTTAACTAATTAAAGATCTTTTAAATCTTGCCAAGCAAAGGTTAGCTGTCAATCTCAAGGTAACACAGTTTGGATAATTTAAGAAATAAACTGTCTAGAAGTTCAAAATTTTTTCCTTTGAGTTCAACAACTATTTACGGAGTTCCTATCGTGTGCCGGGCAATATAGGGGATTCTAGCAATATAAAGACATGAATGACTAATTTCTGCTCTCAAGTAGCTCACAAGGAGTCACAGAAAGAGATAGAGTATTTAAAATCCACAAAGTGAGATTAAATCACAGAGAAGTTGCACCTTCCCCAGCCAAGAAGATCACAGAGGACTTTGGAGGAAAGTGGAAGCCCAAACTGAAACTTGAAATTATCCAGGTGAAGAAGCAGGCATGAGAGAATGGGGAAAGGGCATTCCAGACAGAGGGAGCAGCTGAGCAAAGGCACAGATGTGTGACACAGTGCTGTGTGTTCAGAGAACCACTGGAATCTCCCGGTTGTGAGAGCACAACAATCATAAGCATGGGGGGAGGGGTGCAGTGGCAAGGAGGGGAAGGGAAAGGCAATTGATGAGACTGGAAAGATGACTAAACTCAATCTTTGGGGGCTGCGTAAAAAGCTTAGATTAGTAGTTCTTCCCGTATCATTTCCATGCAATAAAGCAAAACAAATAAGGCACTTAAATTTCATTATCTATTCATTTTTTCTTTTATCCATTCAACAAGTATTTCTTGAGCACCTACTGCATGTCAGAAATGGTTCTAGATGCCAGTGATACAGTGGTGAACATAACCAAGTCCCTGAATTTATTACACATTCATTCTAATGGGGAAAGAAAAACAATAAACAAACCAAAAAAATAAAATAAACATGTCAGGCAGTGATAAATTCAAGTCCATAGAAACAGATTAAGATTGAGAAAAGTGGATAGGGGTGGGAGGTGGATGGATGGGGTGCAAAGTGGCCAGGGAAAAGAATCCCTGAAGGTGTCATTTGAGCAGGGACCTGAAGAAAATGAGAACAAGAGCCATGTGGGTATCTAGGGGAATTGCTTTCAAAGTGGAGCTGATTGCAAATGCAAAGATCCTGTATTGAACAGCTGAAGGCAAAGCAAATGGGTCAATTTGGAGAGAAGGACCAAGGGATTAGGTATGGGAGGTGAAGTGGAGTGCAGAGAGATGCATATTCTTATTTAGGGCAGGGTTCATCAAACTTTTTGGATCATGATCTAAAGTAATACATTTTACATAGTGACGTATATAAGTGTCTTAGAGATAGATACAGAAATGTAAATATTAAAAAGTTTAGTGAAACGATACTAACTACATGCAGTGTACTCTGCAACGCTACTTCATTTTTTAAAAATTTGTGCTTACAATCCATTAAATTTATTTTACTATCCTTAATTTTTACCCTTAATAGGTCGCTATGAGTCTGAATCAACTCCTTGACAATGGGTTTGATTTTTTGGTTTTTAATAGGTCAAGGTCAGTGAAAATGAGGAGAACTCTCAACGGTGTGGATTGACATAATAGCCACAACAACGGGCTCAAACATAGCAAAGATCAAGGAGATGGCGGAGGGCAGGACAACGTTTTGTTCTGTTATACATGAGGTCACCATGAGTCAGAGCTGACTGAACAGCAACTAACAACAACAATAACAACAATGAGTCACAGCTCACAAGATGGAAAATACGGAGACAGAGTCATCCATGTAGACTAGTCAAAAAAGGAAAGAAAAAAAACGCGTCTTCTTTCTAAGGCACCTCACACCTACCTAAAGCTGACCCATTGCCATCGAGAAGATTCCAACTCATAGCAACCCTATAGGTCAGAGTAGAACTGCCCCATGGGGTTTCCAAGGAGTGGCTGGTGGACCCAAACTGATGACCTTTTGGTTAGCAGCCAGGCTGTTAACCACTGCACCACCAGGGCCCCATATTACATAAAAATTACATAGGACTGTATAATTTTTAGATCCAAGCATAATGATGTGCCAGAATGTCTGACTACATATTTGATTTTTTAAAAAAGAATCATATGTAAAGGGAATAACCTCCCTCCTGAAGTCAGCTGTGTGTATTCTAAAAGAACTGGAGTTCAATAAATCCGATCTTTATTCTGTAAAATAATAGTAATTGCTAACACTTATACAGTGTCAGGCACTGTTCTAAGCACTTTACATATACAATATCCATTCACTAAGTTCTAACAACAACTCTACAGTTGAAGTACTATTACTATCCCTATTTTACAGATCAGGTCAGGAAACTGAGGCACAGAGAACTAGAATAACTTACTATATGTCATGCATTGCAGTGCTCCATACATATTAACTTATTTCATTTTAATAACAACCTTATTTTACAAATAAGAAAACTGAGGCACAGGGAAGTATAACTCACTTACAGCCATCCAACTAGTGGTGGAGCTGGGATTGAGTCAAGGGCAATTAGCTCCAGAGTCCCTGCTCTTGACTACTCTGCCATTCTGCCTCCTTTACCTGTAAAATCTATGCCAATTTAGCCCTATAAAGCATGACGATGCATGCCAAATGAGACTTCAAAGAAAATTTGAGCTCCTCAGGAGAGAACAGCAATCCTGTTATACATATCCAACACCAACCACCAGATCACAATATTAATATACTTATAATCAAGGACTTAGCAAATACAATTGATGGAAATTGTATTTTATACTTTTCCCAATAAAATTCTTTACTAGAACTTTTAAATCATCTTAACTCTGGATTAATACAATTACTAATTTTTTTCTATATCTGTTTTGTTTCGCTTCTTTCTTGCTTTCCATTGATCCAAGTTCAGAACATTGTATCTTTAAATATTAAAAATGTAAACATCATATTGAATAGTCTATGTACCTATCTCATATGTTTTTTTTTAATTGATAATTAGATATTCTTGAGTGTTCATACAGAGATGCAGACATCTACACACATGTCCACCTCAGCATTTGTGGCTCCTGTTGAAAAGAATCTCCCTTATGCTCTCCTTCATCTGTTGTTTGCTTGCCCAGTACTTTATACACACACTTACTAACATACAAAGAAAGAGTAGGGTGTTAATCTTGATGATTTGCTTCTTAACCTAAACTATATTCTTTGTTATAATGCTAATGGTCATATTAATGGTCAAGGCCCATTTCCTGAAGAGTCTTTGTTCTTCATGGGGACTCAGCATAAATATACCAGGAATTATAATTCATGTTCAAATGCTCTATCAACCCAACTTGGAGATGAAGGTTGGTCCCAGCAATGATAACTCTTTTACCATCCTAAGTGCAGATGCAGACAATAAATAGAAGCATACAGAATGTCATGATACCCTCTGACCTTCATGCCTGAGGTCACTAGTCACCAAAACAAGAGGCAAGATCCTTGTGGTCATGCGAATCTCAAAGGGACATTTCAAACCACAACTTGGCATTTCTTAATGAGCTCATGTTGCTTAAACTCTGATCAGAGGTAGGGATCATAGTTAAAAATACACCTTTATCAACAGGTAAAGTCTTCAAAATCCTAAAATAAATTCAGCAGTGGAAAAAAAATAACAGTAACTGAAATATCTACTTTCCCATGGTGATGTGGTATTTTAAGCCAGGCATTTTCTGTGATAGCTTTCCACTGTTTGGATCAAGATGAATAAAAACAAAGGACCAAATGCTTAACAGCTCTACTAATATCTCTTGTTCTTTTTAAAAGTATGTCTTGGAGACAACCCATGATAATCAGAAACCACATGGTGGTCAGGTTGCCCTAGTTTAACACTTCGTTCTGCTACATCCATAACCTTGGATAAGCCCCCGATTCCCAGTCTAAATCAGTTTTACAAAGAAGAAAATATATTAATCTTCTCTCTCTCTTTCAAAAATACCCTGGCAGCTCACTGAGACAACTAGCCTCCAAATTTTTGTTATAGTAAAATTTTGCAGGAAAAAATGTGATAAAGTCTTCCATGTACTTCAGTGATACGGCCTAAGACACATCCTATTTCTATTACATTCTATACCACACTATGCCAAGATATAGCCGGGCCCATAATTTATTTATTAAATTAAAATATCTCGAAAACTTTAGGGAGATCTTCCGCTGTATTGATCCCAGGAAGAATACACATGAAGGAATTACAGGAAAGAATAATCTGCCTCTTCTATTTAACATCTTTAATGTGACAGCTTTAAATCTTACCTGATACTGAGCAGAATTTTCAATGAAAGAGTTAAATCCACTGCAAAAAGAAAGAAATGTACCCAGCCACAAAGTACAAAACAAACAGAATGGGGTCTCAGCATGTGGCAACTCCAATATATCTAGTCTCTATCATTTATTGGGCATGTCATTCCTCTTTGCGGGGAGAAGACATGTAGTCAATAAGAGGAAAAACTATTGATCTACTAACAAGTTTAATACAACCTTGAAATAAATTCTGTTCAAAACCTAGAAGCCTCCCTTGGTGTAATAGTTAAATTACTGACTCCAGGGCAAAACAAAAATCCTGCCCTTAGGCCATTATCAGCATGATCCTTTATTTGAAGTCTTACAGGCTGTTCAAGGGATGACCCGGGTGGTTTGGCCAAAGGGAAACAACACTTCGAGTAACTCCATACAGGCTGAGCAAAACGGAGCCTCCCAGTATGAGAATATTAAAATATTATGGTTGCAACAGGGGCACAATTCTAAGTGGCCCCCTCCCACCTATGGTCTTGCTCCTCTCTTCCCTGTAGTGAGAGTTCATTGTCATACCTAATATTCAAATGCTTTGATAATAATAAGATTGTCAAGATAATAGCAGGGAACTTTCAGTAGAAACTCAGTTTTGAAAAGCCAGCTGTGCTCTCCCTGATTGCTCTTCCTAAGAAGATGCCTTCAAAAAGCAAACATTTTCCTATTGAAAATTAGAACAAAGCTTCTATTACATGTAAATACACATACACAGGGTCTAAGTTTAGGAGTACAAATATAAATTGTCAATGCAACACTACAAATGATCAAGAGAATGCTACAAGAGAGATCCAAAGGAAACTGGCTGGATAAGGAGTAGGGCTGTGGAACAGGAGTGAATCCTTACTCGAACATTCTGTTGGGGTGGCTGTGTTTTCCCCCAGCCAAAGAGCTTTAAGTAGATGCATAAAGAAAACAGGGTCTTAAATCAGGGAACAATTGCCCTTGTGGGTATTATTGATGGCACCTTGTTAGAAGAAATAGTTTGGGGTTCTTTATTTCCTTTCATTTTGTACGACATTTCACTCAATAGAGCCAGTGAGGTGGGAGGTAATGTGGTTTTTAGGAAGAACACTAGTATTGTTAACATGTTCAATATCTGTAGTTCTTAAAGTTGATTCAGAAAAAGCTTGCTCGCCCTTTTGTCCCAATAAAAGAATGGTTTTAGGGAAACTTCCCTTTTGCTTTCTTTTCTTAGACAATGCCATTTGGTCTACAGCCATTTTAGATAAAAAGTTCGAATGGATTGAAAAAAAAGTAGCAGCTGGACACTAAAGCTCTGCAGGTGGCGGCTGATAAATACAGTATTGTAACTTGCTGGCATGAGCCCCCTCAGAGTGCTCTGAATACAGGTCAAAAGGCTTGACAAATTCAGAAGTCATTTTTAAATTATAACCCACATACAAGTAAATCCTTATCCATGCCACCCAAAAAGAATGCCTTTCTTCCTTTCCTGGTTCCATAGTAATAAATGGATAGAATTTTCTTCCTCTTTCAACACAGAATCAAATCAGTTCACTGTTTATAAAGAGGAAAAAAGATATGTAAGAAGTATATAAGCAACTTCCTAACAGTGATCACCTTGGCAGAGAGGGACTCAGAAAGGGGAGACTGTCACATTCTGTGTTACATAATTCTGAAGTGTTTGATTTCTTTTTTTTAGCGATGATTATATATTACTTTTCTATTATTAAAATAAAGTAATTTTAATGAAAAAAGAAGGAAGATCTGAAGAGGTACTCTAATCCTCACCTCGAATGATCCAATCCAAGCGAATATACCCGCTGCGTGTTGAGTTCGTTCTCACTCATGGTGATCCCATTGGTTACAGGGTAGAACTACTCCATAGGATTTTCTTTACAAAAGCAGATCGCCAGGACTTTCTTCCGTGGACTGCTGAGTGGGTTCAAACCACCAACCTTTAATAAACCATTTGCACCACCCAGGGACCATCCATCTAGGCATAAAAGGCATACTCTCACTTTATTAATAAATAGCAGAAGCGGTGGGACGGTGTGGGAAGGTTGATATGAAAAAGAGTTTAAAATGATTGCTTTCATGTGAGAAATGAGGAATATATACCTTTTTTTCTGCACCTTGATTTAATCTATGCAAGTGTAGAAAGGAAATAACATTTCCTTAAAAGGAAATAGAACGGTGTCTTACAAAACTCCATGTACTAATATAAGTGTTCATTCATTCAGCAAATTCATTTGAACATCTACTAAATGCCAAGCACTTCTCTAAGCACTGGGCATGCAACAGTGAATATCACATGTGAAATATCTCTGCCATCACTGAAGTACATTCTACTTGGGGGAAAAAGACAGCAAGCAATGAAACATATAATAGGTCACATGAGGAAACCCTGGTGGCGCAATGGTTACGAGCTATGACTGCTAACCAAAAGGTCAGCAGTTTGAATCCACCAGGCGCTCCTTGGAAACCCTACAGAGCAGTTCTACTCTGTCCTATAGGGTCGCTGTTGAGTCAGATAGAGCAATGGGTTTAGTTTTTTTGTTGTTGTTATGGCAGTAAGTGCCTTGGAGAAAAATAGAGCAGAGAAGAGAAATTGGGACTGTAGTGAGTAGTGAGGATGGCGGCAAGGAACGGCTCTGTGAATTTCACGTCTTGTCCTCTTAACTGAATGCTGACTTTGAGCCCTATTTCAGCTTAGCAGGGGAACGAGGACCCCTGATCAGAGACTAGAGTTACACAGATGACAACTACACATACATAATTCCCACCCGACACCACCAGCAGGAACTCCTGTAGGCATCCTCTTCTCCTGTCCTGAGCCTTACAGACAGAACCTGCTCTACCAAACAGGTTTTTTTTTTTTTTCCCCCAGTTGTTAAATAATAGCACTTTTAGAAAAACCTAAAGCCACTTCCTCCAAGAGCACAAAATTATGGAATTATAGCGATTGGGGGGTTCTGTAAGATTCTGTTTTCTCCATACTTGGGGTAGGTTTTAGTGAAGCGAGCTTTAGCTCCCCCCCAAAAAAAGGTCTGAATGTCTTAAAAATTCTTACTATTAAGCAGAGATAGATCCAAGTTTTATTGGACCTGAAGCTTATAAAATCTGGGAGGGTCCACTTTAAGAAAAAGAATACTAAATTATGAGTACAAAAATAGGTATGAAAGTAAATATTTGCTTAAAATCAGAATAAACTATAGGTAGTCCCCGACTTACAATGGGGTTCTGTTGCAACAACTACTGTGACATAAGTTGGTTCTGATGTAAATCGGATACCTCATTTTTTTTTTTTTTTTTAGTTTTCATTTTTATTGCCTTTTATTACCAATACCTTTATAAATCTGATGTTTATTTGTCTTTGGGGGTTGGAAACATTACCTCTGATAATAACATCAACAAATTATGAACTGCAATGTTGTATGTAGTACATATTACTAACAAGATGTACAAAAAAAAAAGGACGGTCGCAAGTGTGGTTTGTCGTAACTGAAATACATCATAAGTCAGGGACTATCTGTATATATTTCAAAAAGCTTGCTAGCACCATAAATGTCACAGAATCTAAAAATATAACCCAGACTAGCTTCTGGCTCCATACATTTTATACCTCTTTCTCCTCTGCTACCATTACAGTGCCAGGCACCATAGAATACAATTATACTTTGCTGGAGTACCTGGCCCTGTTCCTCTGTATCATGATGATGGCTAAGTCAGCACAGCACCTGAAGCCATTTCTATACAGAGATAGATACCCAGCAAAAGCTTAACTATCCTCAGAAGTGACTGTAAATCCATACCTGTATCCCACTAAACCCAAACAGAATATATTCCTGACTCTACTTCCCTTCACAATATCCCACAGCTACTCAAATACCACAAGGTTTCCCCACCTTACAAATGAGAAATTGAGGCTCAGTAAGGTTCAGAACTTTACCTAAGTTAGAAAGCTAGTAAATCTCCAAGTGGAATTTAAACTCTTATTCTTTTTAGTTTGCTAAGTGATGTTTTCTTAATGAAGGCTGCAAGTAATTAGAAAACAAAAGAGGGTATAGCAGGAAGACAAAAATAAAGAGAAGTATATCACTAATTCAAAGATTTTACTAAACACAAGCTAAGAACTGGAACTAGGTAGTTTAATATACAAATAAATTTCAATTTTAAAATATTATGGAAATGAACTGAATAGACTCCAATCTCCGGAATAATTCTTAGAAAAATTCCTCAGTGTATATCAAAATAGATAGAGCAAAACGAGAATCCAGTTCAGCCCGCATCTTACTCTACTCTCAACTCTCAATCCCAAGTTATCCCCACACCTTCCTTCCCTAGCCCCTGAGCAGCTTCTTACAGTTTTCCCTATGCCAACGTGTGGTCATAGCTGCAAGCACAGCTGGCTACGTGTGATGGAATCAGGCTGTTCTGCACTCTGCCTCTCTACCAGCTTGTCAATCAAAAGTATCTCAGAATTGCAACGTCATTGGTATATGTCTAAAATGTGCTCTTTTACTAAACATATCACAGGAACTCTTATGATAAAGAAGCTAATGTACTTATAGAAAAGTCAGCCAGTCAAATAACATTTGTTGGCTCTCTATTATTGCTAGCTATGGGAGCAGTGGTAGTTCAGTGGTGGAATTTTTGCCTTCCATGCAGGTGACCCAGGTTCGATTCTTGATCAAAACACCTCATGTGCAGCCCCTACCCACTCGTCATTGGGGGCTTGCAGAATGTGTTTTGATGGAGTTTTCCAACTAAGATGGACTAGGAAGAAAGGCCTGGTGATCTACTTCTGAAAATCAGCCAATGACAACCCTATGGATTGCAACAGTCTAACCTGCAACCTATCATGGGGATGACGGAGGACCAGGCAGCGTTTTGTTCCATTGTGCATAGAGTTACCATGAGTCAGGCCGATTCAATGTCAGCGAATGACAACAACAATATTATTGCTAGGTACTGCTGTAAGCTCCAGGGGTGTTGTGTGGAGCACAACAGGAAGGCTCTCTGCCCTCAAGAAGTTTACATTCTGAGTAGACAATGCCAACAATAAATATTTACACTAAAAAAGAAACAAGCCTGAGTATTGATAAGGGTTATGAAGATAAAACAGCAACAACTGTGGCTGAGTGGACTCCTACAGGGTGTAAGAGGTGATGTTTGAGATGAGATCTGAATGACAAGAAGAAAGCAATCATGGGGAGGTCTAGGAAAAGAGCTGCCCAAGGAGAAGAGACTGCTAGCATACAGGCCCTGAGGTGGGAATGAACTGGGCTTGTCCCAGGCAGAGAAAAGAGACTGCATAGCAGCAGCTTCTAAATAAGGCAGATATTAAGGGCGATGGCATCAGGAAGGTAGGTGTACAAGAACATATAAAGCCTAGGAGCCATGTCAATGAATTTGGATTTTTTTTTTCTGGTAACAAAACAAGTTAAACAAAAGTCCTCTGCTAAGCAGCTCAGAGTCCCTGGGTAGTGCAAATAGTTATATGCTACTAACCAAAAGGGTGATGGTTTAAACCCGTCCAGGGGCACCTTGGGAGAATAGCCTGATGATCTGCTTCCAAAAGGTCACAGCCATGAAAATCCTGGGGAACACAGTTCTATTCTGACACACATGGGTCTGAATCCACTTGACGGCAACTAATTTGGTTCATTTGGTTATGGTATAGGGGCATTGTTACATATACCAAAAGGAATACTGTTCATGAGTTTTGGGGGTATCCGGAACTTAAATTTATTTTTACAGTTATCTCTTCTTCTGACAAGTTATTTTTTTTTTTCCATTTCCAGGAGTGATATAAAGTTTTCTATTTTAAAATGTTTATTTAAGAAAAAAACAGAAAATCAGTATAAGGAAAAATTAAGTATACCAAGTTCTTAGTCTCCAGAATATTCAAGACCCTCATCAATACAATGGGATATAATGTGCCTGGCAGAGTTGCTGTGATGATTAGCAATATTGGTTAAAAAGCATCTAACACAATGCCTAGTAAATTCTCAATAATTATTAGCTAGTATTATTACTACTATCATTTTTAAGTACATAGCATGTCCCCATCTTAACAAAAAATATTCTTTTAATGAAAAAGGAGAAAAACAACAGAGAGATGAAAAATAAAAGCAAAATAAATCCAGGGAAATAATTATAAGATTAGCAGAAAGAAAAGAATATAGTGGTTATTAATGACAGTGAATTAGCACAAAAATTGAAATTAGAAAATAAATTGTTGCTTAAAAAGAAACTAAGGGGGATAAGAATAAAACTGGGAGTCAGGCACTGGGAAGAACAAGATGGTGGCTTATGGCTTATGAGAAAGAACAAAAGCAGGGGTTCTCGACCTGTGGGCCATGGGTTAGCTCTAAGAGATTCTTGAAACATCTCAAACAGTGGGGAAAAAAAAGTTTATGTACGCATTATTGGAACAAGCATTTTTTATAAAAAGAGGGTCCATATCTCCCATTAGATTTTCAGAGATTTGTGAGCTCAAATTTTCAAGTAGTACTAACGATGAACCAGGTCAATCAGTGAGCTGTATCTCTGTGATGCTGAACAGGTTTCAGCAGACCTTCCTGACTAAGACTAGGAAGAAATGCCTGGTCTACTTCTGAAATCTACTTCCAAAAATCAGTCAGTTAAAACCCCATGGATCTCAACAGTCCCATCAGCTTGGAGATCCCGAGTTGAGGACTGACTCAACGGCAGCTAACAACAATAAAAACAATCTTTCTGTAGCCAGTTTCCCAAGTTTGCCATATACGTAATGGTATTGCTCTTAAAGTAGTTGGACCAGAGGGGTCAAGTATTGAGCTGAACAGATCTGTAGTGGCAACAACACGATCATCTTCCCAGAGTGAATATGCGGGAGGCCATGGCCAGTCCTGCTATACACTAATGGACAAAGGAACAATTAGAATGTGGAAATACATAGCTGTGGCACAGCAAAATTATCCTTAGATGACAATGAAATTAATCCTTGAGTGATGACATGCTAAGCCTTATAGGTGACAGCGAACGTGTCCTTCTGAGTTTCTGCTTCCACAAAAGGACACCACTGGCCACCAAACCTTGGGTGCAACTCTAGAGGGAGTAGGGAGACAAAGGGAAGCTGTTTCTATACATTTATACCCTTAATATTGTGTCTTCTTCACTGCTTGTTTCCTGGTTTGATAGTAAACTGAAATTGGCAGCAAATCTAAGTCATCTTCGCACTGGACCAGCCTTTGAAAACAAAGTGTCTTCCAGCTCAGTCAACTATGGAGAGCTATTTGGAGGCTGCATTGGACCTATATTATCACATAAATATATAAATATTTTCTCATAAATGTATCATAAATATCTGTCATTTTGAAAGCAACCTTACAGTTTCACACTTCAGTGGAAGCATTGATAGGGTTTACTTCAACAGCTGCAGCTCATTCTGGAAACTATCTTCTTTGTTAATTTAATAAACTTTAATTTGTCTAAAGAAAGAGAAAGTAAGCCCCCTAAAAGATCAAATTCAAGGAAAATTTTTGTTTCCAGAATATGTTTTCCAACCTCTGTCCTTCCTAAATATTCTTAAACATTTCTAATGTTTTTCCTCACTGGCCATTTTCAACTACATGTTAAAGGTCAGAAAAAGTGGTGAAGAATTTCTTTGCCATGGTTGAAGGGCTACCACATGCCACAATACAAGTTCTGTAAGAACCTCATTAGACCAAAGCGAACCAGTTGTAATCCAGTTGATTCCAACTCCTGGAGACCCCATGTGTTTCAGAGTAGAACCGATCTCCATAGGGTTTTTAATAGCTGTGATTCTTCAGAAGTAGATTGCCAGTCTTTTCTTCCAAGGTACTTCAGGGTGGATTCGAACCACCAACCTTTCAGTTAGTCCTTAATGTTTGCACCACCCAGGGACTTCTAAGGACCTCACAAGAAACTGCTAAGTAACAAAGTTTTTAAGAGCATCAAAAAGAATTACAGAAGAAAATACTTAACTAAAAATGGATTCATCGAGTAAATAAATAGATAATTAAATAAACAATTTAAACAATGACTTCAAATATTGATTTTTAAATAATAACTCAGCATTCATCTCTAGCAAAAAAAAGTTTTGGCTAATGCAAACAAATAAAAACTATAAAACCATATTTCTAGAGCAGGATGCCAAGCTTTTGATGTTCTTGCCTCTTGCAGCTCCTTCTATAACCAAGAAAAACAGAATCCAAACAGACATCATTAGCATATTTCTGTAAAAAGCATTTTTAGGTTTGTATAAAAAAAATTTTTTTTTTTAATATAAACGTGAATTTCTCATCCTGGAAGGTATTTTTTTCTCTCAATGTGTTCAGTTTATAGCTAAGAACAAAATGGGGAGCCTAGTATAACAATGTGTAAGAGAAGTATAAAGGAATATATTTGGCAGTGCCAAGTCAAACAGGCATTCAGAGTCACATCCGTATGAAATCTTCCTATGGGAATACAAAACAACGGTGTTTGCTATTAGCATTTTTTTCCTCCCAGGTGGAGCATTTTGGAGCCTCCAGGACTTGGTAACCTAAATGGAAATCCACATTGGGAGTGCTTCCCTCCCTGAAAGGAGTCTCCTTTCTTTCTCTGGAGTTCCTCTCAAAGATAGCCCAGTGGAGGCTTAGAGAGGTGCAGTGTGGGACAGAAAAAGGGAAAAAACCCTTTCTTCACACTCGTGCTGCTCTGAATGCGGACCATCTGTGCCCCCAGCTGGAGCGCCGGCAATGGTCTGGCACTTGAACCACACCATATTTACAGATCTAAACACAAATGGCTACTGCCTGATTGTTTCATGATTCATTAGTCAGACAAGCTCTCCTCTCCCGCCAGCACAGCTGTTACAGAGTAAACCTTTGTCACTTAATAGGCCTGATTATTACTTTCCATCAAAGGTATTGATCTGTGTCACCTCTACTTAAGGGAATGGGGGAGAAGGGAAAGAGGAAATAAAATGTACCAGGAAAACATGAAGAAGAAGGAGGAGGAAGGAAAGAGAGGGACATTCAGAGGGATCAGCAACATTAAGTCCCTCTCCTGCTCTCCTGCGTGCCCTGGATATCTGGATTCGTGTCTTTGGCTGCGGGGACTGACTGTCTCGAAAGAGGAGCCATGCCTCACAGGATGTGCAGTCTACACCCCCCGCCCCGCCGCAGACCACTGCAGTCACAGACTATGACCACGAGATCATTGTTCAACCACGGACGCAGGGCGAACTGAACCAGAAATTTGTATCAATTAATAAGCTAAGTCAGTGTGCAGGGAAAGTATAGGCTCGGGAGGGAATTTTTTATAGCTCGTTTAATTATCTCCTATTGTTTAACAAATAAAGTGAAGCTATAACCCTGGTCTGCTTCCTGTGATGCAAAAGCGTTCGCCCCAGCTTGAGAGGCGCTTCTTTCAGGCGCGGACACTGCGGAAAGGACACTGCCACGCTTAATGCTGGCTGGGTGCACAGAGCTCCAGCTTGGCACCCTGGCCGACGCTTCCACGCTCCGCTTCTCTCTCGCTCTGTCCTCGCTCTTTTCTTTTTATCACTTCACTTTTCCACCTCTTAAAAAAACTCAAAGAAACGATAAGCAAGAGGTTTACCTGGGAGGGAGAAGACAACAAAGGCTCTCAGAATTACACTAACTAAATAAAAACAAAGATAATGATTCCCGCCAGCATCATAACCTTGACAATTATTCGGGAACCGCAGAATTTTATAAAGAGAGATCAGAGATAATCTATCCAAGCTCTTGATTCACCTACAAACAAAGGAAGCCCAGATAGGTTAAGCCTGGGTGGAGCAGGCGATTAAGGGCTTGACGGTTAACCTGAACTTTGGTGGTTCAGACCCACTCAGAGGCAACTCAGGAAAAAGGGCTTGGCATCTAATTCTGAAAAGTCACAGCCGTGAAAACGCTTTGAAGTGCAGTTCTACTCTGCACACACGAAGTTGCCATGAGTCAGAATCGACTCAACAGCACCTGGTAGGTTACCAGCTTTCCATCCTATGGACCAGCCTTCCAAAAACCAAAATCGCAATTCAGGCAGGAATGGTTTTTATCTAATAGTATAGATCCCAATGCCTCATAGAAGTAAGGCCATAAAAGAATGAAACCTTTGTTTATAGTTTATGAAATGGGCCTCATTATAGTCACACCTTTGTAAACATATACATGTCATGGAGAAACAGAATTTCCCTTTATGTAGCACACATATATGTATGCGTGAATATCACACACAGTAACTCCAGGGCATGCATGCAAAATGGGTTTTGCTCTCACAACCTGTTAACATCTCCAGCCCTCTGAGATTCAAACTTAGGTTGATTCCCTTCTCTTTGACCTCTTCACTCTCACTGCAATTGTTACTAACTCTAGTATATTAAGGAGACCTTTATTACTTCTTCCCCCAGGCCTCACCTTCCAACTGTGGGCACATTGTCATTCTAGGTCACAAAAGGCCAATAACATTACTAAGTACATCACTGCTTGTTCTATGGTGCTCACCAGAGGTGATGGATTGACAAGGCTGTGCATCAAGATCCTCCACTGATGTGGCTGTCAATAGAAACAAGAAGGCAAGGCCCATCCTGCCAACTTGGTCCTTTCACAATTAAAGGGATGGTCAGAACTCAGTTTGCTTAAGTTTCTATTTCCAAAGACAGTGAAAAATATCTGAATGTGTTGTGGCTCTGGGGAGCTGAGCATTTCATACTTATTTTATTCTCACTAGGCCTTTGGAGTTGAGATCACTTCTGACTCAGCCCAGATTTTAATCAGTAAAGACCCCCTGTGCCATTTCCATGACTAGAGTCCTCCTGGTGGTTTAATTGTTCCACTTGATACCCATGTCCAGGATCATCTAGGCTTCTTGCCGTCTTCATTCTTTTTTTTTTTTTTTTCTTGCCTTCTTCATTCACAAATCGCATTGGGAATTTTATAATTTGAAATTAGAATGTTAATGAGTGTGTGTTTCAGTCCCCATCCTTTTTTTTTTTTACTGGAAATTCTATCCTTAATTCTTTAATCAGAAACAGAATTCATATTTAGAAGAAAATAAAATCTTACTGATAGCCAACTTTCAGCTTTTGAGCTTTCCAAACCAGAGTTTCTTTTCATTAAGTTATGCCTATCAGTTGACAGGACCAATATGATTTAACATGGGCATAATTTGGCAAACAGGAACTCCACGTAATATAGTGCTCTTGAAATTCATATAAAAAGAAAGCTGTCAGCAAGTGGAAATTGATTAAAATAAAGGGCATTTGTTCTTAACAGGGGAGGAAAATCAGCTTATAGCTATAAAAAGGAAACTAATAGGCAAGAACTCATGTATCAAAAATACACTTTGATTTTTGCTTTGTTTATATCCCACTTGATAATTTGGTTTTGAATGTAAATATGCATTTGCCCAGCGTATCAACAAAAGATGGACCTTACCTAGAAATCTAGGTATGCTGACAAACAGCACTTAGAGTATCTTCTTAAAAAAACATTCCTAAAATATTTTGAGAGACATATGACTGATGGTTTGTTATGGCTTACCAACTGTTGGTAACACAGGAAGCACAGCTATACTATGTGCATTTTACAGACAGGACATTGATGAGTAAAGAAGGTAGAGAAATACCAATCAAAACCCAAACACATTGGCATTTATCAAACAATATTTGTAAGGCTCCCACCTGTGAGGGACCCCATTCTGGAATGCAAAAGAGCTATTGGTTGTAACACCAAGAATACCTACATGATGACATACACACACAAAAAAATAGTAATGAGAAAAACTGGGGTCAATGTCTGGCCAAGGCCTTTGCCTTTGGAGAAAGCCGGTGAGAAAATCCCCTTGCTGCCATCCAGTGGTGGCCACATATTCTGGAGGTAGCCATGAGAATGGCCCTGAGTATGAATATTTTCCACCGAAGATAAAATAAAACATATATGTGCAGTAAATTAAAATAATGTACCTTTAAAAATGTGCAGAACACTTGTTCTTATATAACAACACTACTTAGCTAAATATATATGGAACAGCTGGGACTAAAACAAAAAAAAATACATATTTTATAGCAGATTGAAATGAAAACTTATCATTGTATTTAGTTACCTACATAGTTTAAAGTATATGCAACCAAAGCCAACAGTATCTGGGGCTGGATAATTATGCTTTCTTGCTCCTAAAAAAGTCAACACCAAAGCATGTTCTGGAAAGTGCTTTTTCTTTAATAATCTTTTATTATTATTATTTGTAGCTATGAATGTACACAGACATTCAAAAAATGCATTGTATTTATATTTCTCGTTTCTAAGTTAAATGTATTACAATGCTTCCTAAAATGTCTTTATTTAGTGCACTATGGGTCTGGATTATAAAATAATAAATGAATGTCAACGTGGTACACTTCCTACATGACAGCCACACATGCATTAACTCACTCGATCATCACACTGACCCTAGAAATTAAGTTCTATTATCAAAATGTTACAGATGAGTAAACTGAGTCACAGAGAGGTTAAATAACCTGCCCTAGGACACACAGCTGGTAAATGTAAGAGCTAGGATTCATATATCTAGACTGTCTGGCTCCAACGTCCATCCTCTTAACCTAAAATTTACCAATAAAGATGACAAAAGGAAGGGAGGAAGGGAAAGAGGGAAGAAAGGAGGGAGGAAGGAAGGGAGGGAGGGAAGGAGTAAGAAATGTTTAAAAACTGAACCAGAAACAAAGAAAGAAAGCAAAGGGGAATAAGTAATGACACTGCAATAATGCAATGGGTAAATTTTTTAAATGCTTTTAACGAATGAAAGGAGATCTTTTTAAAAATTGAAACAGGTTTTTTTTATTTTTGGAGTGGTAGGAAAGAAGGGGGTTTGATGCAAATTGAACCCCACTTATGACCTTGGTGGAGGAGAAAGGACTGCAGATTCAGTCTGTCTGTGCCAGCTCTTGGGGCTGTCCTTCCAGGAATGCATCCATCTGCCCCAGCATCCTGAACATTTCAAACACTGCTCCTCCCCACTTGGATGTAAGAAGATGTCAAGGGATAAGACACCCGGAAACCTAAAATGCAAGCATGGTGATGCATGGTCACTTGGCAATAGTGTGTGTGCTCAGCTTTGTGCCAAAGAATGGAGTTTGCCTTCTTGCCAGCAGCCCAGACATTCAGCAAACAGACAACACAGCAGAGGTAGCAGGCATAGAAGCAGAGGGATCTGTCCAGCAGAGGAGAAACCTAGCATGAATCCATGGGAAAAACATAGAAGATAAGGATACCACTGAAGGTGGCAGCAGGGTGTTTGTTTTGGGAGAAGGCACTTGTAACTCGGCAGTAAGGCGGACCATATTATCTGTAATGATATGTCACTCACTGAAAACTCAGAGGAGTAGCACAGATACCACTGGTTTTTTTTGGACTTACGCAGAGCTGGAAATCAAGGTCATCAAAAACCTTAGCATAGATGCCTGAGAGTTTTGTAGTTTGAAGAAGCTGAAGGTTTGCTTTCTTTCTTTTTTTTTTTTTTCTTTTTTACATTAGCGTTCTTTAGGGTAGCCTTCTTTGGTATTTTAGAGTAGAAACAAAGATTAGGTGGGCCATGTGGCCCTATTTGGAACCTTTTACATGTATCTTCCAACACCCGTAGGCCAGTTTGCCATACTATGGTGGCTTGCATGTTGCCATGATGTTGGAAGCTAGGCCACCGGTATTTCAAATACCAGCAGAGCCACATGGTGGGCAGGTTTCAGCAGAGCTTACAGACTAAGATAGACTAGGAAAGGAGGCCTGGTGACCTACTTCCGAAAACTAGCCAATGAAAACCCTATGTATCACAATAGAAAATTGTCCGAAATAGTGCGGGAAAATGAATTCCCAGGGTTGGAAGGTACAACACAGTGGCTGCAACAATGGATTCAATCGTGCCAATGATAGCAAGGGACCAGGCAGTATTTCATTATGTTGTACATAGGGTCACCATGAGTCAGAGCTAACAAGAACAACATGTATCTTAATGCACGTATTATCAAATAAAGCTTTCTGATAAATGATGGCCTTGAATTTCTGGACAAAGTAGTAGTTTTTTGAAATTGTGATAAATAGATCAAAATGTTGACTGTAGTATCCATAATTTATAATAGTTATCATTTAGAGAGTACTTATTATATGCCAGGCACAGTATAAGTGTTTTATGCACATTAGCCTCCAACAATCCTGAGGGAGTTGCTATTACACTCACTCTACAAAAGAGAGAACTGAGGCTTGGAGAAGTTATAGAACCAGTAAAAGGCAGAACCAGGATTCCACCCCAGGTTCGTGTAACTCCAAAGCCCTTACTCATAAAAGATGTTTCGTTAAGAAATATGATCAGGAATATTAAAATAACCACACCCCAACCACCATTCTTCCCAATGTTTACTCAGTACCTCCTTGGCTAGACTGATACACACACCTGTGTTAACCTTCAACCCTTGAGAAACAAGCAGGTGTATATGACAGTGTGACAATGGGAATAGCACAAAGAACGTTAGACAAGATTTGAGGAGAGTTAGGTCTCTGGCTTGATTCTTTTTCTACTTCACAGTACCCTTGGGTATGTTCTTAAGCTCTCTGAATCTCAATCCTTTATCTCAATAAAATGACGGTAAGGAGACCTGCCCTATCAACCTCACAAATAGTAGATTAAATGGAAAACATAAAATGCTATGGAAATGCATTTTTAAAAATCTCTACAGTTGTGATAGTAGTCTCTGGGTAGTATAAACAGTTAAGCACTCAGCTACTAACCAAAAGGCTGGAGGTTTGAGTTCACCCAGAGGTGACCTGGAAGAAAGGCCGGGCAATCTACTTCTAAAACATCAGCCATTGAAAACACTATGAAGCACAGTTCTACTCCGACACACATGTGGTCACCGTGAGTTGGAATCAACTCAATGGCAACGGGTTTTACATACGTGAGACACTTTCTGGTTTATACAGCCTCCACCACTGAAATGGAGGTCATTGTCTTCTCTTCATCACTGCTTTCCCCCAAACAGCTGCCATGGATATTAAATGTTACCACAAGAAATAGTCCCCAAATGCTAGAAACTGTGCAGGATGAGACTGAGCAAAATGACCATAAATTGGGTATAAACCCAGCCCTGAGGCAAAGACAGAAAAGGATTCAGTGAGTCTTGAAGTGCTCTGTGCCGTTATTAAGAGACTAATAGGGATGAATATTTCCCTATTTCTTTAATGCACGTTGTTGGAGTTGGCCCTTGGTGAATTCAAGAAAATGAAATTATGTTGTCATTCTGAGCACATCATTATAGAGAATGTGAATATTACATATATCTATAAGGTATTCAAAAATGCCTAGGCCTCCCAAATTTTCCTTTTGGCCTCCAATTTCAAAATTATGTTCTTTTTCTTCCTAGCAAGCCGAAATGTCAGGACTCTTACTTGGTCTTGTGGCTTCATTTTCTTTGAAGCTGCATTTAAAAGCAGTTTCAAATTCCCCAGATTTCTACCAAAATAATTAGAATTTCTAAGGATTTAACTTGTTTGGATCAGGGGCCTTTTTGAAAAGCTGATAAAAGCCATGGACCTTCTCCCCAGATAAAGGTGAAGGACTCTCTCTCTCATTCTCTTGCTCTCTCACACACACACAGTTGCTCATACAGGAGGTTGCAAATTCTCTGAAGCCCATCCACAGGCTTGTGGGAGTTACGGACCCCAAGATAAGAACTCCCAGAGCTCATATATGATTGGGCAGGTTTGTACACTGCACTACCATGCTTAGGCAAGGGGGAGAAGTGGAAACTGAAATCCAGCCCTCCTACCACTAAGTCATGCCCAGAGGGGGTGCTGTTTTCTAATTTGCACAAAGGTGCCATACTGCTGCAGTGGTGTGCTGGGACCAGCTCACATCAGCTCTCAAGCTAAACTCCTTTAGTTAGTCGCTTCCCAATCCTGTGCTCCGTGCATCACGTTAGTAACTTGAATTGCACGTATTTATACTATGGAAAATAGCAGAGCCTACTAAGGAAGGTGGCCACGCAACAGTCCAGTATCTAGTTGTTAAAACATTTACCAGCGCACCACTGCATGTGGGCTAGCAGAGACTCTTGAGAACCCCTACACTAACTAATGATAGGTTATAAATGAAAAGTAGAGAATGTAATATTTAAACCTACATCCCAATTTCCTTTCAGCCTGTCCTAACTGCTTTTAGGTCAAGGGCACATGAGCTCCGGCTTGTTTTGAACACAGATTTAACATTTAACGGATGCTATATAAAAAAAAAAAAAAAAAAATTTTTTTATATAGGAGGTAGGCAGAGAGGGCCGCTAGAAAATTTGGTTCCCATTTCATCCCAAATGGGTCTAAAGATAGCAGCCAGAGCTATACACCTATGGTTTAAACCTCTGCAACCCTGGTAGCAGTAACTGGCACAATAGCCATTAAGAAAACAAAACAAATGATGGTTGCATATAATTTTTAAGCTAGAAATGAGAAGGGAGAACTAGGAGGGAAAGCAAATCTGAAGTCCCAACACTCCTTGCGATGCCAAGGAGGAAGTCCTGTCCACAGCAGATATAAATTGCCGTGGGCTAACATCAGATTTCTTCTGTGGGCTTTTTGAAGAACTGCTTTTTACAACTGAACTCTGTCTTGAGCTAAGACATTTCCCTGGCAAAAGAGAAAAAAAAAAAAAAGAAGTTCAAATCAAATGATTAATTCCAGTTTTGAGTTACAGAGGGCTATTGATTTTTCATTAAGGTTCATGTACTGTTCTCCAGAGGTGGGAGAGAGGAAAGTAATTCATTGATCAGAGCGGAGGGCCATGTTCATTTATTGGCTTCCTGCCATGTCCCATTATTCCTAGTTCTAAATGTATATTGAAGTCCGTTTATTTTCATCATTGCCTCCTGTCACCAGAAATGTCTCCCTGTAACTATTAGTTTAATCATCCTTTTCTCACAATGGTAATGAGTGATAATATCCAATGTGGTGGTAGATTCATGAATATTACTCATTGCATTACAGCATTGCCCCTCAAAGGACTATAGCTAAGGGTCTGTCAATACTTTCATAGTCTAAAAGATACGAATAATTTGAAAATTTTTAAACTATACTTGAACTTAAAAATAAACTACAGTATTTCACTTTTTTATTTATTTAAAAAGAAAGCTTTCCTGGAGCAAACACGGTTTTTGACCTATCAATGATACCTCTAGGTGCAGGAAACCACCTAAATCAGGCAGCATCTATCTGTACACACCAAGCCACTGAAAACCAATCTAGAGAACCACCAACAAATCCAGAATAAATCAAATATTCCATTTAGCATACTACTTTTCTTTGCAGAAACAAGCTTGAGTTGCCCTGTATCTCTTGATTCATGCTTGAATCCTTTGTTTTACATACTAGCAAACTGAGAGGCTGAAAGACTAAATTGCACAGAGCCACCACCGAAGTGGCAGAAGGAGGACTAGAACCCATGCTCCCTGTCTTCATGATCACTATTTATTTGACAATAACATGCTGCTGTTCTAGTATCTAACCTCTCATTCCATATGCTATTTATAATACATAAAAATCAGAAGGAAATTTGTGTACTTTAATATCAAACCCTGTAAATGCTACAAAAGACTGTTCTTTTCCCCCAGCTCCAGATAAGGACATATTTCCCATTAAGGTCTGCCCACATGATATCATTTGAATGCCTACCAAGCATCCCCAATACTAATCTCTGCAGATCATCTACCAGGGGCTCTCAAACACATTAGCCCTTCTAAATGGATTCTCTCAACACCCTGCGAGAGGTGAGGAAAATTTTCCCATTTTATAGATGATTTGGCCAAGGCTACACAGGAAATAATTTGCAGAGCTAGGACTCAGACTCAGACCTCGGTGAGGAGGGCTCTTTCTACTACACCACAGCTCCCTCTGGTGCTGAAATTAGCAGTAGGAGCTATTAAAAACAATCTATTTAAGGCATACATACCAGAAATAACTAGCTAGAAAATATAATTGAATAAATACCCTAGTCAGAGTAGCAATCAAAAATATAAAATGCCAAAGAATAACCATGACAAAAAAATCTGTGGAGCTTATACCACTAAAACTAGGTTCTTTTACTGAAAGATGTAAAATAAGATCTAACTAAATGAAGAGATAGATACTTTGTAAAGGTTTAAATTCTTTCCAATGGAATATTTTAGAAGAAATATGATAGAAAGTTTTCTAAAATTCCTCTGATGAACAAACAATGCAAACCCAAAAGTTGTTTTGAAAAATAAAAATAATGAGGTGACCATTATGCCATCAAATATCAAAACATAGTTTAAAACTATAGTGTTTAAAACAAGTGGAGTGCTTGTGCCAATACCAGCACCAGACAAATCAGTGGAACTGATCAGATGGGCGTGAAACAGACTGGAGCATATATCATAAAGAAAACATTAAAATAATCAGAGGAAAAACTATTATGTATTTGGAAAAGTTAAATTGGATACTCATTTTACAAAGTATACCAAAATGTATTTCAGATGAATTAAAGAGTTAAATGATACTTAAAAGACTGTGAAACAGGAATAAAATAGAGGTAGGTATTTAACTGATGGGTATACTGTATCAGTATAAGGCCACTGAAAAATCACAATGAAAAAAATAGATTTTACTACATTAAAATGTAAAACATCTGTTTATTAAAACATCGCAAACTACAAAAATTGGAAATGCAAGTCACTTACATACATATGAAAAAAAAATGTTCAACTTGACTAGTATTCAAAAATGCTAATTAAAATAACATAATAAAATTTTTATCTATTGAATTAGTGAATTTGTGTTAGATAATAATAGTCAAGGCTGTACTGTAGTGAAAGAGATTATATCATACTGCCAAGGGGAGAATAAATTGGTGACCGTTCTGAAAGAAATATACCATTATGTTTCCAGAGCTTTTAAAATATATTGATACCTGTGGCCCAGAAATTAATTTGCAGAAATCTAGCTTATGGAAATAAACGGACAAGTTTCTTAATAAGAATTTACATGAAAACTTCATCTATAATAGCCGAAATATCAGAAAAAATCTAAACGAAAATGGAAGAATTTTTAAATGAGGTTTACCCATATGATAAAGTAGCACACAAACATTAAAATCATGTTTTGAAGGAAATCTAATAATACAGAAAAATGTTCACTCATAAAAAGAGAAACATTGTGCAAAATCACTGTGATTCCAAATTTGTAAACACTGATATAGCAATGGGAATGAGAAAAAAGGAGTAAATGGGAGGATAAGTTAAGATTTAGAGTAATAGAATAGGACCACTTCACTAAAGGGATGTGTGGAAATAGGGAATAGTCAGGAATTATTCTCCAGATATTGGCTCAGGTATTTGGGTGGATGGTGGAGGCCATTGTCAAACTAGGTAACACACATGAAAAGGTCAAAACATGACCTGGTTCTCTCAAATATGCACGTAAGCTTTCCACTTTATACCCAAGTGCAACATCTTGAATTATTTTAATCTGTTCAGGTCTTAGTCCCATATGATCATTAAGGTTGTGTGTCATGGCTGGGCCATGATTCTTAGTAGTTTGGCAGTTATGATGTAGTTTGGAAGTTGTGTGATGATGTGATCACTTCCATGGTGAGATTTGATATAATGTGATCGCCTCCATGATAGGATCTGCTGTGCATAGCCAATCAGTTGAAAAGGAGTTTCCTTGAGGGTGTGGCCTGCGTCAAATATAAGTGGACTCTCTGGCAAGGCTCCCAGGCTTTTGCTTGCCCTGGATCCTGCAGCTGGGTCCTGTTCATCTGACCTCCAGTTCTTAGAACTTGAGCTAGCAGCTTACCCACCATCTTGCTTGCTGATCTTGAGATTAATTGATCTTCGCAGCCTGTGAGCAACAGCCCTGCTGACTGACTTGCCAGTCTTGGGTTTGCCAGGCTCTGCAATTACGTAAATTAGGAGAAGCCTTTATCCTGATCCATGAACTTGGGACACTGCAGCCTCTACAACAGCATGAGCCATTTCCCTGATAAGTATATATATATATATATATATATATATATATATATATATATATACACACACACTTTACTGGTTTTGCTTCTCTAGAGAACTCAGCCTAAGACACCCCACCACCACACCAGGGGTATTTTAGGTCAAAAATTTTTAAATTTATTATATCTTGCCTCTTTCTGACATCACAGGCCATAGAGAGCCTACTAGCGTTGAAATTATGTTTGGTCACCAAAAAACTAGTTGCCATCAAGTCAGTTTTGACTTATGGTGACCCTACGTGTGTCAGAGTAAAACTGTTCTGTATAGGATTTTCAATGACTGATTTTTCAAAAGTAGATTGCCAGGTCTTTCTTCCTGGGCACCTCTGGGTGACCTGGAGCAGCCAAACTTTTTTTTTTCCGTTAGCAGCCTAGTGCATTAACCATTTGCAGCACCCAGGGACTCCATGTTCCCTCAAACTGCAGATATAGGGAAGTTAGGTGGCAGAAAAATATCAAAGTTATTACTACCTTGAAAGCTCAAGTGGGGGCGGTTCTAAAAATTTTAAGAATAATTAAAAATGTACAAAAGATAAACTTGACAAAGACACTCAGCAAAGTACTAACCCTCGACAATCCAGACTGCCCAACTAGACAGGGAGAGGGGTACAACTATGTGAGGAAAGAGTTCACAGTTTCAATGGCTTTTGCTACTAAAGGTCTTGAGAGTATGACGAATAGCCTGAAAGAAAGATATACCTTTTTCATAATCTCCATAAATTTTTTAATTCAACAAAATGGGTATTTACATTAATAAAATCTTAAAGTAGAATTTACTAGGGTTAATACTCAGACTGTACAATCAACGTGCAGTTTTAATAATTAAACTGGCTCTAGAGAGTGTGTTACAGTTTGTGTGTAATCTCCACATTCATAAGATTCCTCCAAATTTCCTAAATTATAAATCCCAACTCAACAATATTGCATAAATTTTATATTTATTACTCAGTGATAATATTAATCCTCCTTTCCAAAAAAGAACATATTTATAGACTAGATAATAGTTTATTTTTGCATACTATATGATATTTGGTTCCATTAAGGTAAAAAAAAAAAATGAATCAGGACATGGGAGTCAAGCAGACCTAACTTTTAATCCCCAGTCTGTGTTCACGAGGAAGTCATTTAATTTCTCTGAGACTTAATTCCATGTCTGTAATTTGAGGGGAAAATAGCTTTTCAGTGTTGCTCTAAAGGCAAGAGATATTTTAAAATAACATCATTAAAATAATAGTTTACTATCCTACGTGTTTTCTGTATATCATCTTAATCCTTAAAACCATCCTTCTATTCTGTTATGATTGAATTTTTTCCTCCCAAAAAGACATAGTGAAGTCCTAATCGGTATCTGTGAACGTAATCTTGTTTGGAAATAAAGTCTTTGATAATGTTATCAGTTAACATGAGGTCATACTAGAGTAAGATGAGTGCCTAGTCCCATCAGAGTGCTGTCCTTTTAAAAGAGGGGAACAGGCAGACAGAGGACAGACACCAAGTGATGCTGCAGCTGCAAGCCAAAGAATGCCTGGAGCTACCAGAAGGTAGGAGAGAGTCATGGAACAGATTCTCCCTCAAAGCCTCAGAAGGAATCAAGATGCCCAACACCCTGGTCTCAGACTTTTAGCCCCTAGATCTGTGAAACAATGAATTTCTGTGATTTAAAGCCACCTATTTTATGGTGTTTTTATATGGCAGTCTTAAGAAACTAACACATATTTTTCCTTTTTTAATAAACAAGTAATCTAAGGCTTGGAGAGGTAATACAACTTGGCCAAGGTCACATGTCTAGCAGGAGCTCTGGGATTCAAACTCAGGTAATCTGATTCTAGATTGGGTTCTCATTCACTACCCCAATCTACTTTAAAAGGGCATTCTTTAAGTAGAAGTTGTTAGAAATAGTAACTGTTGCCATTTTTGTTATTGCTATGACTTGCATCAACGGTGCTGCTGGTCAAAGAACTGCTTACTGGTTCATATTTTCACAGGCAGTGTTGCTTTATATTTATTTTCAACTCAGAACTACAGTATCATAAGTATGTGTGCATTTGTTAAAAATAACTCCTTAAATGGGAAGTCTTACAAATATAAATCTAGAAGCTATTACACCTTACAGTTCAAGGTAAAAAAGAATGGCTGATGTAAATTGCTCCAGCACACCATCAACATAAACCATCAGGACGTTGCGTATTACCCAACAACCTCCACTCTGCACATAAATCTTGATACAAGCAATACTTTTGACACCAATCACTTCCCGAGATAAAATACAGTTTGTAGGGGAGTAATTTCAACACCACATAAAATGGCACCCTCCCACAAAAGAAACATTCATTTTTGTACAAAAAAAAAATGCTCACAATGTTGAGTAATGCAGCCACCAAGCACAAAATAAATGCAGTTCTGTACTTCCCCCCAAATTGCTATATTTAGCCTCATTTCCTAACCTAAATACTAATTTCTTACTTACAACAGAAAGTGAATATTCAGAATCGATCAATTCATATCTTTAGATAACTATGTATTTCCTCTGTTTTCCCTTCTCCCTCCCTTGGAATTCAGTGGAATTTCTTGACCAAAGTAAAACATGAGTCTAAAAATAGATGTGAGGCTGCTTATTAAAGACAAATGAATCATTTCAATATACAGCACATCTGCCACTCTTCCACTCTTCCTATCTAACAAGTCCTGCTTCGGTAATAGGTACCTCCTATTTGTCGCTCTACCTAAAAAGTCTTTTTATGACCAATGTGTTTAACACATCCTGTGATTAACATCAAGGCTGACATGTTTTCGTCTAGCATAACTTTCCAAACCAAACCCATTGCCGTTGAGTCAATTCCAAGTCATAGCAACCCTATAGGACAAAATAGAACTGCCCCATAGAGTTTCCAAGGAGAGCCTAGTGGATTCCAACTGCTGACCTTTTGGTTACCAGCTGTAGCACTTAACCACTACACCACCAGGGTTTCCAGTATAACACTCAGTGAGGAGTATATTTCAAACATCTAAGAAAGCCACCAACCACAAAGGCATCCAACCACCACCCAGAGAAAATGCTTAGTGGTGAGTTAAAAAGTGGTTTTCAAAAATAGAAAATGTTTTTTACATATTACTTAATCTCAACAGAATTTTTTTACTGATTTTTTTTTTTAACTTTACTCTGTACCACAGGCTAATATTTGTAGAGCTGAACCCAAACTACAAGTAACTATTTGATTTTATCAATCTATTCTTCTGATGGCTTTAAGATAAAAGTGATAGGCCTGTTATTTCTATACCTCTCTTATTCTAAGAATACATGAATAGGTAAAGCCATACCAAATTAAGGACCATTGACTAGTTACAGCAGCAATCACAACTAAACCCAGTGCCATCGAGTGGATTCCGACTCACAGGGACCCTATAGGACAGAGTAGAACTGCCCCAAAGAGTTTCCAAGGAGCGCCTAGCAGATTTGAACTGCTGACCCTTTGGTTAGCAGCTGTAGCACTTAGCCACTACACCACCAGGGTTTCCACAACTATGTATTTGAAATCAATCAATATTAAGAGAAGCATGGGACCAGCAAGGGGAAATATATTTTTAATCTTTATAAAGATTAGAAGTTGTTCTCAGCCTCAATATTTTTAGGTCTTGCCTAGAAATACAGATTAACACTGTTTTCTCAGAAAAAAAAAAATTATCAACATTAGGGCACTGAGTGATTAAATAAGCTGAAAAGAATGTATTGGCAGAGAGGGGATTAGGTACTTCCAGATACCCTGAGAGACTGAAACACACACACACACACACACACACACACACAATATTTGCCTTTAATACTAGTTTATGTTGCACCCAAATCAAAAACCAAACCCACTGCCGTCGAGTCAATTCCTACTCATAGCAACCCTAGAGGACAGAGTAGAACTGCCCCATGGAGTTTCCAAGGAGCACCTGGTGGATTCGAACTGCTGACCTTTTGGTTAGCAGCCATAGCACTTAACCACTACATTACCAGGGTTTCCTTATGTTGCACACATAGTTGAAATAACTACTAACTTTTTAAAGGAGTTTGGACCACACCACTGAAGAAAAGAAAGCCTCTAGCAGCTATGGAAATGCTTAAGTTTTTTGCCTTAAACTGGCTAAGGAAAATCCAAGAACAGCATATTGATGGTCATAGTTATATAACTGGAGCATGCTGAAAGGGAGACTAAAGCCCTCTTCTTCTAGACTCTTCTCTACCTGTGAAAACAAAGTGCCTCAGATACACGTCATGGGGCCTTTCATGCCTCCATCAACCTAAACCAGTTTTAATATTCAAAAAAATACAATGGCAATATTTTATAACCTGAAAGATATTAAGCTTGATACTTGGCTCGAAAGATGAAGATTGTAACACCGGCTATGAAGAAATGTGGGGATAAATAATATCTTTTCCATCTTTACTTTCATAAAATACTGGCAGGGATGTCTGCTTACTAGATTAAAAAAAAATCAGAATCAACTCAACAGCACCTAACAACAACGGAATTCTGTGGACACATCCATTCAACCTCAGATTTGCTGATATTTACTTTCTACTTCTTTATTTCATTTTATAGTACTAGACAGATACTTTATATTCATATCACAGACAAATCCTAATATAAATCAAATTCATGATCTATAGGCCTTTAGAACTCATGGAATGGCTTTATACTTAGATTCACAGTGAAAAGAAAAACATAGATGTCTTAGTCATCCAGTGCTGCTGTAACAAAAATACCACAAACGGATGGCTTTAACAAAGAGAAGTTTATCTCCCAGTAGGCCAGTCCAGTAGGCTAAAAGTCCGAATTCAGGGTGCTACCTGCAGAAGAAGGCTTTCTCTCTCTGTCGGCTCTAGAGGAAAGTCCTTGCAATGCATTAGTTTTCCCCTGGTCTGGGAGCATCTTAGTGCAGGAACCTCCAGTCCAAAGGACGCACTCTGCTGGCACTGCTTTCTTGGTGGTATGAGGTCCCCCATCTCTCTGCTCGCTTCTCTCTTTTATGTCTCAAAAGAGATTGGCTTAAGACACTATCTAACTTGTAGATCTCAACATAACTGCCAGTAATCTATCTCATTACATCATAGTGATAGGATTTACAACATATAGGGAAATCACATCCGATGACAAAATGGTAGACAATCATACAATACTGGGAATCATGACCTAGCCAGGTTGTCAGATATTTTTAGGGGACACAATTCAATACGTGACAGTAAAACCAAAAACCAAACCCATTGCTGTCAAGTTGATTCCGACTCATGGCGACCCTATAGGACAGAGTAGAACTTCCCTATAGAGTTTCTGAGGAGCACGTGGTGGATTTGAACTGCCAGCCTTTTGGTTAGCAGCTGTAGCTCTTAGCCTCTATGCCACCAGTGTTTCCTACATGACAGTAGGCAAGGCAAATTCTTTCATAATCAAACTTCTATGGTCATGTTTGGATTTAACTTTTGTAGTTTTTCCATTTTTAATTTTGAAAGTTAAAGTGTATTAAAAGCTAAGATTTTTTCATGATTCTAGGTATTACATTGGATTGTAATGCAAAGCTATCTACTTACCCAAATTATAGTCAATACTGACATCTTCCTCCCATTAGAAATAACAGAAATTTATTTTCATCATGTTATTATTTTAGGTAAGAGTTTTCTGAATTCTCAGTTATTAGTAAAGTGCTGCATTTTTTTTTCTGAAATAGAACCTATATATAAATGTTGTATATTTGGTAAAATAATTACTAAACAAAAAGAAATCTCAGAAAACAAAAGGGTATTAAATGACTTAGTCATCCCACTAGTGAGACTAATAAATACCAGAATCCTGGATTTTTACTACAGAATTTGGGACTATTTCTACCACTTTACTGATGTCTCCATGATTGGCTACTGTAGTCTGTAGTTATTTCAAGAAATGTTTAGAAGGAAGCAGTTACAGAACAAAAAAGAATGAGCAATGAAATTTAGCAAAGAGTAAGCAATGAAATTTTGCTTTGTGCAATATTTCATTTTGACCATTTTCAAATAAACTATGGTTGAGGAAATAAACATCAAATACAACAATGTTAAGCCCTTCCAAGTGCTGTTTATATGACACTATAGAAAAAAATGTGGAAAGATACCTACCAAGTTGTTGACAATGAAAAATTGTATTGTGGAGTGGAGGACAACTTCTATATTTCTTTCCAGTTTGAAATTTTTGCAAGGCTGTACCTTACTTCAGCAACTTCGTTATTTTGCAACTCAAACACTAGACTTACAGGAAGACTTTTGCTGTATATAAACTTTTAAGAATTGTTTTTGATAGAACAGACAGATTTACTTTTTCATAAAGGAAAAGAACAATTAACAAAAATATTCTCCTCCACAGCCATGGTATGTTCACTTCTGGGACAGTGTTCATGGCCCTGGGTCAAAAACCATCAGAGTAAACCTCAGGTTTTCATCCTGCTTCTGTCATTTACTGGTTGTAGATACTTGGCTGTAAACTCTACGTACCTCAGTTTCCCCATTTGTGAGAGTTTTAGAAATGAACAACTAAGGGATTGGGAGTATCAGGATATTCCATCATGTATTAGAGAAACCCTGGTAGCATAGTGGCTAAGTGCTACGGCTGTTAACCAAGAGGTTGGCAGTTCAAATCCACCAGGCACTTCTTGGAAGATCTATGGGGCAGTTCTATTCTGCTCTATAGGGTTGCTATGAGTTGGAATCGACTCGATGGCAGTGGGTTTGGTTTTTTTTTTTTTTAACCTAAGATGCACAGAGGACATGTCATTCAAATCTATACAATTACAAAGCGTATAAATAAATGAACGTGATTTAGTCACCGTACCTTGAAAACCTAGGATGAATCTCACCAAAGATAAATAGGAGGAGTTTTTTTTAATTGAATAAGATACTCCTCAATATAGCTAGTAGCAGTACAGCCTATATTTCCAAGGATATATTTAGGGAAAAAGTACGATAACTCACAATCTAAATTAAAAAAATAGTATACCAGTTGCCATTAAGTCAATTCTGACTCATGGTGACAACGTATGTTTCAGGATAGGACTGCCCTTTATAGGGTTTTCACGGCTACAATATTTTGGAAAAAAATTGCCAGGCCTTTCTTTTGAAGTGCTTCTGGGTGGGTTTAAACCACTAGACTCTTGGTTAGTAGCCCAATGCTTAACCATTTGCAACACCCAGGAATCCTAAGAAATGATATGAGAGAGTTAAATACAAAATAAATGGATTATCAGAGTTCAAAACAGTCTATGCTACTTCTACTCTTTGAGACTCTAAGTACTAAGTATTACGTACAGCCAGTATACCTCATGCACAGCCACTATCCTTTTATCAGTGGAGGCTTGTGTGTTGCTATGATTCTGAACAGATTTTAGCACAGCTTCCAGACTAAGACAGAGTAGGAAGAAAGGCCTGGCAATTTACTTCCAAAAATCAGCAATGAAAACCATATGTAGACTGATAGTACTAATGAAGACCAGATGAACCTCCAAGATTATCACCCTAGGATGCCCTTTAAACTTGAACTTAAACTACTCCCAGAAGGCACCTTTCAGCTAGGTGACAGAAACCCATTAACGCATTTCCGTCCAGTCAATTCTGATTCATAGCAACCCTATAGGACAGAGTAGAGCAGCTGTATAGGGTTTCCAAGGAGCAGCTGGTAGATTTGAATTGCCAACCTTTTCATTAGCAGTTGAACTCTTAAGCAATGTGCCACTAGGGCTCCACGTGACAGATGGGCCCATAAAATAAATAATATCACTCGGGATTACTGTGCTCTCTAAATAATCATCTGGATGAAACCAAGCAATAAACACTTTCTCTAGACTAAACATGAGAAGGTGGGAGGAGAGGGCAGGGAAGCTAGATTAAGGGAAACAGAGAAACCAGAATGGAAATAATGAGAATGCTGATATATTGTGGAAAATGTAACCAATGTTACTGAACAATATATACAATATATATATAAATTGTTAAATGAGAAGCTAATTTGCTGTGCACACTTTCACCAAAAACACAATTAAAAAAAAAAAAAAAACCCTATGGATCACAACGATCTGATCCACAATCAATCTTAGACACAGTATAGAACTGAGCAGTGTTTTGCTCCATTGTACATGAGGTTGCCATGACTCAGAGACTGACCTGAAGGTAACAAACAACAAGTACTTTAAAAAAAAAAAAAGCCAAAATTTAGAATAATTGTAGTAATATGAAATGCTCACATTAAACAAATTAACACATTGAGCTGAAAAATAGACAAAAAATATGATTGGGCCAGCCACAAGATAATTAAAGGATTCAAAAAACTTCAATATATAGGGCCGTATGGGTGTTGAGATATGGAAATGAGACACAGGTTGTCGGCTGATGTATCGGTTGCATACGTGAACAGATATTGTAAAGCCTAAATTAGGGCTTTCATGCATGTGAGATCTGAGTCCAGAGTGTACCCACCCCACCATTGTGATCTGTGGTAGATTTGGGCCTATGTTTACCTTTTAAAGGTTACAATGAAACTCTACAACAAACTTCTGTTAGTGTCCCTCCCAAACAGAGGATACCACATTAGATTAATATATTAGATGAATTAGGTCAGAAATATTTAGTATCAATGCTCTTAGGAGGACAGAGTTAATAGGTCCTAGCAATAAAATTCTTGAGGACCTTGGTGAAGGGTTACAAACTCAATCTCTATTTCATAAGTCTGCTTTCTCTGTTCAAGAAATTGGCTAACTTTCATATTTATATACCCAGGACTGACATTCTAACTCTATGGTATTATTGGGATAACAAAATCTCCGTAGCCATGTACAATGACAAGCAAATTCTCAATGGCAGGCACATAGACCAATGGGATAGAATTGAGAACTCAAAAGCAAATCCATCCATCTATGGGCAGCTGATCTTTGACAAAGAGTAGGAGTTCATTTAAAGAGGAAGAAACAATTTCTTTAACAAATGGTGCTGGCAAAACTGGATATCCATTTGCAGAAAAATGAAACAGAATCCATACCTCACACCATACACAAACACTAACTCAAAATGGATTAAAGACTTAAATGTTAAAGTTAAAACTATAAAGTTTCTGGAAGATAACATAGGGACAAAACTAGGGGACCTAATTTTTGGCATAAATAGTCTAACAAACACAACTAAAAATGCACAAACAACAGAAGACAAATTAAATAACTGAGGCCTCATAAAAATCAAATACGCTCATCAAAAGACTTTATCTAAAAAGTAAAAAGTCAACCTTCAGACTGGAAAAAAATCTTTGGCAATGACATATTTGATAAAGGTCTAATCTCTAAAATATATAGAAAAATTCAACAACCAAGACAAAAAGACAAACAATCCAATCAAAAAATGGGCAAAGGTCATGAACAGATGCTTCACCAAAGGGGACATTCAAATACATGAAAAAATGCTCGACATCATTAGACATTAGAAAAATTAGAGAGATGCAAATCAAAACTACAATGAGATATCATCTCACCCCTGCAAAAATGGTGCTGATAAAAAAAATAAAGCAGGAAACAACAAATGCTCGTGAGATAGTGGGGAGACTGGAACTCTCATACACCGCTGGTGAGATCGTAAAATGGTACAACCACTATGAAAAACGGTATGGCACTTCCTCAAAAAAAACTAGAAATAAAGGTACCATATGATTCAACAATCCCACTCCTAGGTATATATCCTAGAACGTAAAAGCAGTGACACTGACAGTCATATGCATACCTATGTTCATTGCAGCATTATTCACAACAGTAAAAAAAAAAAAAAGAAACACCCTAAGTGCCCATCAACAGATGAATGGATAAACAAACTGTGGCACATACACACCAAGTACAAAGAATAATGAGGAGCCTGAAAAAATCTTATAACACGGATGAATCTGGATGGCATTATGCTGAGTAAAATATGTCAATGACAAAAGAAAAAATATTGTATGGTCTCACTTTTATAAAAAGTCAAGAATACATGTACACACAGAAAGCAATGGTCTTTGATGATTACTAGGGATGGGAGGAGGAGGGAGAGGAAATCACTTTCTAGATAGTAGACACTTATACTTTTTGGTGATGGGAAAGGCAATACCTATAATATGGGTAAAATCTGTCCAAGGTAAATGAAGACACCAAGAAGTACATGAGAATAAGGGATAATTTCAGTAAATGCTGAATATATACAGTCTTGCAACAACAGTAATTAACAACCAAAAAATATGTGCGGGGTTACATAGGTAGATATGTATGCAGATATATGTTCAGGAAGGCACATGTGAGTACATGTGCAGGCGTGTATAGGTTTATCTGTAGGCATATGTAAATACATGTTCTCGTGTGCTACATATATAATACTGCACATGGGGGCACAGTTACAGAGACTCCCTAGATACATCCAAACATCTCACAGGATTGGTTTACTGGGTTAAAAGGCTTAGGACCATAGTCTTGTAGGACCACTCAGTCAATTGGCATAACATAGTTCATGAAGATGTTCTGCATCCTAGTTTGGTGAGTAGCATCTAGGGTCTTAAAAGCTTGAGAACAGCCATCTAAAATAAAACTATTGCTCTCTACTTATCTGGAGCAGAAGAGAATGAAGGTAAGCAAAGACTCAAAGAAGAAACTAGTCCACGTGACTAATAGCCCACACAAACCACAGCCTCTTCTAGTCTGAGACCAGAAGAACTAGATGGTGATGAGCTACTGCTAATGAAAGCTCTGACCAGGGGTACAATAGAAGGTCCCAGATAGAATGGGAGAAAAATGTAGAACAAAACCCAAATTCCTAAAAAAGGCCAGACTACTGGACTGATAGAGAGTAGAGGAATCCCCAAGACTATCACCCTAAGATACCTCTTGAACTTGGAACTGAAGCCATTCCCAGAGGTCAACTTTCGACCCAATAATAGATTGGCTTATAAAATAAACAATTTTGCCTGTAAGCACTGTATTCCCTTCAATAATCACCTGTTGAGACCAAATGGTCAACTTTACCTTAAACCAAAGAAGAGAAGGTAAGGAAGGGCAGGGAAGCTAGATTAATGGAAACAGAACAAATAGAATGGAAATAATGAGAATGTTGACACATTATAAAAAATATAACCAATGTCATGGAAAAATTTATAAAAATTGTTAAATGGGAACCTAATTTGCTGTATAAACATTCACTGAAAACACAATAAAATATATTTTTTTAAATGAAGCAAATTCAATGGATGATTATCCAGTATAGATGAATACAGAATATCTGAAAGAAAGGAGGGAGAAAGGGAGGAAGGGAGGAAGGGAAGAAGTAAGGAAGAAAGCACAGATGGTGGGAGGAAGAAAAAAGATGGAAAGAAAGGATAGAGGAAGGTAGGAAAGCAATGAGCAGAGCATTTGGACAGTACAGAGATCCAAACTGGATAATTCTGCCCACAGAATCTTCCACAGCACACCAAAGCTTGAGTAGCCCACATTCAACATGAGCAAAAAAAAAAAAGAGTGATTGATTTAATGTCAAAAGATTTGCCTCTAACTAGCAGTACGACCTAAGACAAATCACTTAACCTTGACCTTAGTTTCATCTTTCAAATAAAGGCATTAAATTAGATTATCTTTATATTTCCTTCAGGATCTAATATAGTGTGATTCTATTTCTCTTTTATCTGTGTAGCCATTGTAATCAAATCAGTGCACAGAAAAAAACCTCTGCAAATTATCAAATTAATGAGGATAAAATGAAATTGAAGACCTAAAACCTCCTTTTAAAAAGTATTACATGCTTTACAAGGGGTATTATTATCTCCAGTATTAATATAAAGCATCTGACACATTCCAAAATTAAAAAAAAAAAACTTTAGGTAAAATTTTCTAAACGTCTAAAAACAAGGCCACGTATTTGTATCTATCATGTGTCAAATTTGAAATATACTTTCTTATACCTTTATCAAGTTTCTACTTAGGGTTATTTTGAAGTTCCAAAATGGAGTGATAAGCCATTTATGCTCATGTTTACCATTTCAACTTGATTTCATGCATTTTGAGAGTAGGATCGAGTCATTCATCCATGTATACATACAACCAATATCATGTGAGAAAATGTGGGTGAAAATTCATTGCAAACTGTAAAAAGCTATAGTTGATGTTAGGTGCCATAGAGTCAGTTCTGACTCATAGCAACCCTATGCACAACAGAACGAAACACTGCCCGGTCCTGTGCCACCCTCACAACCATTGCTATGCTTGAGCACATCGTTGCAGCCACTGTGTCAATCCATCTTGCTGAGGGTCTTCCTCTTTTTCACTGGCCCTCTACTTTACCAAGCAGGGACTTAGCCCTCCTGATAACATATCCAAAGTATGTGAGACTAATCATGCAATTCTTGCTTCTAATGAGCATTCTGGTTGTACTTCTTCCAAGATAGATTGGGTCATTCTTTTGGCAGTCCATGTTATATTCAATATTCTTTGCCAGCACCACAATTTAAAAGCATCAATTCTTCTTTGGTCTTCCTTTTTCATTGTCCAACTTTCACATGCTTATGAAGCGATTGAAAACACCATGGCTTGAGTCAGGCGCACCTTAGTCTTCAAGGTGACATCTTTGCTTTTTAACATTTTAAAGAGGTCTTTTGCAGCAGACTTGCCCAACGCAATGCGTCTTTTGATTTCTTGACTGCTGCTTCCATGAATGTTAATTGTGGATCCAAGTAAAATGAAATCTTTGACAACTTCAGTCTTCTCTCCGTTTATCATGATGTTGCTCATTGGTCCAGTTGTGAGGATTTTTGTTTTATGTTGAGGTGCAATTCATACTGCAGGTGGTGGTCTTTGATTTTCATCAGTAAGTGCTTCAAGTCCTCTTCACTTTCAGCCAGCAAAGTTGTGTCATCTGCATAATTCAGGTTGTTAATGAGTCTTCCTCCAATCCCAATGCCCCGTTCTTCTTCATATAGTCCAGCTTCTTGGATTATTTGCTCAGCATACAAATTGAATAGGTATGGTGAAACTATAATCCTGATGCACACCTTTCCTGACTTTAAACCATGCAGTATCCCCTTGTCCTGTTCAAACAACTGCCTCTTGATCTGTGTACAGGTTCCTCATGAGCACAGTTAAGTGTTCTGAAATTCTCATTCTTCACAATGTTATCCATAATTCGTTATGATCCACACAGTCAAACGCCTTAGCATAGTCAATAAAACACAAGTAAACATCTTTCTGGTATTCTCTGATTTCAACCAGGATCCATCTGGCATCAGCAACAATATCCCGGGTTTCATGTCTCTTCTGAATCTGGCTTCAATTTCTGGCACTTACCTGTTGATACACTGCTGTGGCCACTTTTGAATGATTTTCAGCAAAATTTTACTTGTGTGTGATATTAATAATAAAAAAAATTATTTGATAATTTCTGCATTCAGTTAGATCACCTTTTTTGGGACTAGGCATAAATATGGGTCTCTTCTAGTCGGTTGGCCAGGTAGCTGTCTTTCAAATTTCAAATTTCCAGCACTGCATCCATTTGTTGAAACATCTCAATTGGTATTCCCTCAGTTCCTGGAGGCTTGTTTTTTGCCAGTGCCTTCACTGCAGCTTGGATCTCTTCTCAGTACCATCTGTTCCTGATCCTGTGCTACCTCCTGAAATGGCTAACCATAGACCAGTTCTTTTCAGTGTAGAGATTCCGTGTATTCCTTCCATCTTCTTTTAATGCTTCCTGCAACGTTTAATATTTTCGCTGTAAAATCCTTCAATATTACAACTCAAGGCTTGAATTTTTTCTTCAGTTCTTTCAGCTTAAAAAATGTTGAGCACGTTCTTCCCTTTTGGTTTTCTACCTCCAGGTCTTTACACATGTCATTATAATACTTTGTCTTCTCGAGCCACTATTTGAAATCTCCTATTCATCTCTTACTCCATTATTTCTTCCTTTTGCTTTAGCTACTCAACATTCAAGAGCAAGTTTCAGAGTCTCTTCTACATTCATTTTGGCCTCTTCTTTCTTTTCTGTCTTTTTGATGACCTCTTGCTTTCTTCATGTATGATGTTCTGATGTCATTCCACAACTCCTCTTGTCTTCAGTCTTGAGTGTTCAACATAACAAATCTGTTCTTGAGATAGTTCCTAAATTCAGGTGAGATGTGCTCAAGGTCCTACTTTGGGTCTCATGGGCCTGCTCTAACTTCCTTCAATTTCATCTTGAACTTGCATATGATCAATTGATGGTCTGTTCCACAGTCAGCCCCTGGCCTTTTTCTGACTGATGATATGGAATTTTTCCATTGTCTCTTTCCACAGATGTAGTTGATTTGATTCCTGTGTATTCCATCTGACAAGGTCCACTTGTACAGTTGCCATTTATGTTGGTGAAAAAGGTATTTGCAAGGAAGAAGTCATTGGTCTTGCAAAATTCTATCATGCAATCTCTGGCATCATTTCTATCACCAAGTCTGTTTTCCAACTACCAATCCTTCTTCATCTCCAACTTTCATATTTCAACACCAGTAATGATCAATGCATCTTGATTGCATGTTCGATCAATTTCAGACTTCAGAATTTGGTAAAAATCTTTAATTTCTTCATCTTAGGCCTTAGTGGTTGGTGTGTAAATTTGAATAATAGGTATATTAACTATTCTCCTTTGTGGATATTATCCTATCACTTACAGCACTGAACGTCAGGATAAATCTTGAAATATTCTTTTTGATGAAGAATTTAACACCATTCTTCTTCAATTTCTCATTCCCAGCATAGTAGCAGTATGATTGTCCAATTAAAAATGGCCAATACCAGTCCATTTCAGCTCACTAATGCCTAGGGTGCTTACACATTCCATTTCATTTTTGATGATTTCCAATTTTCCTAAATTCATACTTCGTACATTCCAGGTTCTGATTATTAATGGATGTTTGCAGCTGTTTCTTCTCATTTTGCGTCATGCCACATCAGCAACTGAAGGTCCTGAAAAGCCTGATTCCAACCACGTCATTAAGGTCAATTCTACTTTGAGGAGACAGCTCTTCCCCAGTCATATTTCCAGTGCCTTCCAACCTGAGGGGCTCATCTTCCAGCACTATATCAGACAATGTTCTGCTGCTCTTCATAAGGTTTTCACTGAGTAATTCTTTTCAGAAGTAGATTGCCGAGTCCCTCTTCCTAGTCTGTCTTAGTCTGGAAGCTCAGCTGAAACCTGTCCGCCATGGGTGACCCTACTAGTATTTGAATACCAGTGGCATAACTCCCAGCATGACAGAAACACACAAGTCCCTGCAGTAAAACAAACTGACAGTGGCATGGGGGTACAAGCTATTAGACTATATAAAAAAAAACTACCTGCAAACTAGAAAATGCTATATAAAGTGCTTTGTAAACCACAGAGAGCGGAAGCAGGAGGAATAGCTGTTCAATAACTATTGACTGAACTGAAATGATTTGAACCAAAGGATCTGGGCTCAGAAAATTGTGCAGAATAAAGGTGTCGTTTATATAACAATGAATCTACTGCAGAACCCTCTCACAGGATTATCACAAAGAGTTTGTTGGCGAAGTTTTCAATTAAAAAAAAAAGAAGCACAAATGTAAATCTCTAGAGTCAGAATTCAACGAATATTAACTTTCCAAAGATGTCCAGAGTGGAGAAAAAATCTGGTATCTTTGATTCTAATAATCAGAACTGTAAAGAAGAAAAACCTGCAAGAAAAAAAGTTAATGAAAAACATTTAAAAATGTAAGAAAAAAGATATATTGTGCAATAGACTGCACAATAGCTATGGTCTATCCCTTATCAACTGCTTCATGTGTACCTCTGTAAAATGCCTAAAAGTTTACAAAAAAGAAAAACTGGGATATGATTCATTTATGAGCACTAAATTCCATAATCTCACATCTTGCAATTAAATCAATATTACAATCGTTTAAGGCTGAATTGTTTTGGCTGCCATCACCATGAAATCTCAACTGCCAAAAATAAGGAACAGAATGAAAAATCTCAAAATATAAAGCTCTTTTCCTGATAAGCACAGACTCAGTCTCCACTCCATTCCTTGAGACAATCTCTAATTATACAATTCACTGAAATTTATGTGGGTCTTGTTTATGTTATCAACCTCCTCCCACAAAATTGTAATTACTAAAAACTGAATTCCCTCGTACAATATTTTTGCAAATTCTTCTGAATCCTTTAATTGACAGCAGTCATTGGTTTGTTTATTTACTTCTTATTTTTAATTCCTAGTCTTGCTATTACTGCCAAAACCACAATATTCTTCAAAAAAAAAAAAAGTAGGTAACTCTAAGATATTGCTATAAACTATTCAATATTAAAATTCAAAAAATTGAACACTTTCCACAGTGATTCTGATTTTTTCCTATTTACTTGATTCTGCATATTTGGGTGTTCAAAGAAATTTGCTAACAAAATGTCTGTTATATTTAGACACAGTAAGTTACCCTATAATTAGGAGGTATAGCATCTCACCAGGCTTAATTGGGAATGCCTGCCTTTGATCTGTTTCCCAGATGAGAGAAAGCAACCCCCATTAGCAGATAAGTTCAAAATGTCAACTGGTAGAATGCACACAATACCTGTGTGATGGCAATCAATTCATCATCAACCTCTTTATCATGATGACTTTGTCAACTGTTCATTAGTTTCTCACGCACAAACACTGCTGACAATACCAAATCATAACAAATGCCACCTATTACCAGATAGGAGGGACAATACGAAAAACACTTTCAAATGAAAAAAGAAATGTAAAAAGACAAAAACTTAAAACTTTTCCTTGTAATAAAACCTTTTAGATTCTACAGTCCCAAAATCTCTTTTTAAAAACTCATAGTAAAAGTGCTATAAAAATTTATTGTTACTAATCTATCCTACTAATGAACCTTGTATTAATGTTATTAATCTTCATCATCATGATCATCATCATATTTCCCAGATGTTCTGCTTCTAAAAGGTCACAGCCATTGAAAACCCTGTGGAACACAGTTCTATTCTGAAACACATGAGTCGCCATGAGTTGGAATCAACTCAATCAACAACTGAGTCCGGGCCACCGAAACAAAATCCAAAATAAATGGAAACCAATGGATTTAGAGAGAGTATTATGCCCTTTAACATTATAATATTTGTAAGCCATTTTTTGAGGGGTTAACTTTTAACAGATAGTTCCCCCACTGGATTTGATAAAAGGTATAACTTGCAAAGCAGTCCCTGGGTGGAATGAAGGTTACCACATTTGACTGCTAACTAAAAGGTTGGTGGTTGGAATCCACCCAGAGGCACCTTGGAAGAAATGCCTGATGATCTACTTCCAAAAAAATCAGCCATTAAAAACTCTGTGGAGCACAGTTCTACTCTGATGAAATCGACTCAAGGGCAACCGGTATAAGTTGGAAAACAACATTTTAAATATAACATTTTATGAAACATATTTATGACAAAAGCGTGTATAAATGGAAACTATCATTAAGTCAGATTATCTGTAGACTGGTTTACATCATTGTTCTCACCTAGTCCCTACCCACCATATCTTTGCCATATCAGAGCAACACTGTTTACCTTATAAAGGAAGAAATACACAATCCATGAAAATTTAATGAGCTCTCTTCTGTAAAGTCTGAGAGGCAAAGGGCAACGGTTATTGTATGTGTGCGTACACGTGCTTACAATTGTTAACTGATAAATACATAATGCTCACTTTCAAACACCGAAAATAAAGAATTCTCAGGTCTTCATGACAAGACAGAAAGGAAAAAACATGGAACATTTTCACACATGAATTATCTCTAAACCTCATTTTAACCATGAAATGTGACCTTTCTCTTCTCCTACTAACATCAGCTAAAACTAGCAAAGCTGAAAGTTACTCCCCTTTCAGTGCTGACTAGTCACAAGCAGAAGGGGCAAATCCTAAACCCCAGAACCATAGTAAAGAGGACACAAAGCCCATGAAGCATGGATAATCCCAAACTCCTAAATAACCTTGTGTTGGTCAGATTTTACTAAGCTCTAAGAAGTACAGCTCAGTTTCACTCTAATTCCTTATTTTTAGGCTCTAGAAACAGGGTGAGTATTTCTTCAAAGACGAGGAAAACCTAACAGATGTTACCTACTACTAAAGGAAAAGTTGTAGTTCACCTCTTCCATGGGCCATTGTTTTATTGAGTTTAAAATCATGACAGCCACCATTTGCAACACCTCTGCCAAAGTTTCAGATCATAATGTATTTTCATGCTCTTTCGACAAAACCACACACACATATACACACATAAATTCTCCTTCCAATGATTAAGGCTAACATATGTATTTACTAAAGTGATTCTCACACACAAATTCCAACCATCCCCTTACAGATGAGCAATAAATCAAATCAAAGTCTTCATTTTCGTACTAACCAAGTTTTCTCAGTTACCCATTTTTTTACCCTCTGTGACTAGAACACTAGAAAAAAAAAAAAAGTGCTGTCTTAACCAAACTCTAATCAGATTTCTTTCCTCTCCACAGACCCCTGGATGCTGGCATGTCCCAAACCTAAGCCATCTCTAAAATGCAGAACATGCCCTCTGATCAGCCTATGCTGAGAATCAATCAGCTCACCACAGGGAGACATATTTTCTTTCTAATCCTGCATGCCCCTTTTCTTGCCCAACATCCTCTTAAAAGTTCCTGCTAAAGTCTGCTAAAATCCTCCCTATAAAAACCATTTATGTTTAATTTTGAGACGTTTGCAAATTTCTGAAATCAGGGTTTTCCCTGTTGCAATGCTCTTTTTGAATAAAGCCTTTCCTTATCTAAGTCAGGATTTTTTTTTGTTGGACAGTACGCTCAATTTAACTGAACAAACATTCATTAAATGCAGTGGCTAAAAGCACAGCCTTTTGGATTGAGAGATCTGGGGTCCAAATTTGACTCAGCCTTTCACTAACTGTATGACCTTGGACAATTTAATTTCTTTCAGCCTTAGTTTTCTCCATCGTAATATGGAAATAATAAGATTATTATTGTGACGATTAAAAGAAATAATGTTTGTAAAGTGCTTAGTATTTTGCTCCTTGACTTTTAGAATGTAGCAGTCCCACCCCCTAAAAAAGCCTTTGCACAGGTGGGTTTGTTGTTTAGATAGATACAGATAGATAAATATAGACAATATACATACATTGTTGTTTTTAGCTGCCTTGGAGTAGGCCTCCAACTCATGGTGACCCCACGTGCAATGGAATGAAATGCTGCTCAGGACCACATTACCCCTGTGATCAGCTGCTCATCAGGCTGTTGTGATTCACAGGGTTTTTATTGGCTAACTTCTGGAAGTAGATTGCAGGTCTCTCTTGCCAGTTTGCCTTGGTCTGGAAGCTGCACTGAAACCTGTTCAGCATCACAGCAACGCAAAACCCTCCTTAGACCTGGAAATGGAACCTGGTCTCCTGTATGGTGAGGAGGCAGTCTTTCAGACAAGCCAACAGCCATGTCTTCCCTGTTCCTCACCCTGTTAGTATCTTTGGGCTTCAGGCACAAACCACCACATGCCCCCACCCCTCTCTTAAACCTAATGGTTTGTCTAAATGCTAACAGAGTAAAAGAGCTACGATTCTGGGGTAGATGCCAAAATATCTGACCATCCCCTCCTTAGGCGGTCAGGTGGGTGCATAATGGGTCATATAGGCTTTGGGGTATAAAAATGGCTGAGGGAGGAAATTTCTCTGTCTCCTTAGCTATGGCCTAAGATGGCAACACACATAGCAGAATCTCTCACCCACCTAACTAAGCGTACCTGGCCTGGGGAGGGACTGGCAGAAGATAGGCCTCCTTGAGTTCTTCACCCAGAGTAAAAAGTAAGCGGGTACAAGCGGGAGAGTTTTCCGTCTCCACCAGACAGCTTTTGAACCAGGGGAACCCCTCGTCATGAAACTTTTCCTGCTGTCTGCTGTCTGCTGTCTGCTGTCTGTGAGTAGTTAAAACGGCTTCACTATTGCCAAGACCATGTACATGTCTCGGGTATATGACTTGATTAGACCAAAGGGACATAACACCCATGAAGTGGTCTGTGCCAGTGGGTGGAACTCTCAAGTCAGTATTCTGGTGGCTACTTGGCATGTGGAGACAGCCTTAAAGGCAACCTGTGTGTTGCAAGAATTTTACCGCTGAACCACCAATGCCCACAGATATAGACATGTTGTTGTTGTTAGTTGCCTTTGAGTCTGCTTTTCCTTCTTTCCTCTTTCACTCAACCACTTTTTCTCTTCTCCTCCTCGGTTCTTCACTACCCACCTCCAAACCTTTCTCTCTCAAGTGAAAATTGATAGAGGAATACGGTGACAAAGAGAAAGGTTGGTAGAAAAGTGTTCAGAGTTTACAGGGAGAGCCATTCCTCTCCCTTCTATCCACCACACACTCTTAATACTAGGCCTTAATTGATTCAAATGACTCTGAGGCATAAAACTGTTTTACCTGGAATACTGGGCCATATACAAAGTAACCAAATATGAGTTAGAAATTTTGCATGTACATCTGTAAGCAGACATAAAACTTTGGCTCAGCTACCTCTTAGCAACAAAACCTTCTCAAAATAGAAAAAAATCACTTTTCAGCTACCAACTGACCTTCAATCATGTTGTGATTATACTAAGTGATAAAAGCCATATATACAGATTCAATAAATGATATTTCTGGGCTTCCATAGATTTTATATCAAGACAAAGTATGTGGAAACAGAGTCAAAATTTTAATGTAGTCTTTTAGAATGAAGGAGAACAGAGAAAGCAGACAACCTGTTAATCACACAAACAACAGCATTTGACCCTGAAGTAATTTCCATTTTGGTATGTAAAACATATGTATCCACACACATAAATCTGCTAAAGTGTTAAGATAGAATAAAATTTTTCAAGATAAACATGCTAGCCGGAGTTTTCATCAATCTGATATTGGCAATACTCTGTCCAATCATAAGAAAAGAATTTAATTCCTAAAATTAGTATAAACTTATTATTTTATAGAAATATCCAGTTCTACATTTTATAAATGCCAACTATAAATATTATCCTGGGTTGTTTTTTTTTTTTCACAATAATCAATAGTGCAAAATCTGATGAAAAGGAAATCAGGAAAACAATACCATTTATAAATTTATAATAGCCCCTAAAAAAATAAAATACTTAGGAATAAATGTAACCAGTGATGTAAAAGACCTATACAAAGAAAACTACAAAACACTACTGCAAGAAACCAAAAGAGACTTACATAAATGGAAAAACATACCATGCTCGTGGATAGGTAGGCTCGACATTGTGAAAATGACAATTCTATCCAGAGCAATCTACAAGTACAATGCAGTCTTGATCCAAATACGAACAACATTCTTTAAAGAAAGTTAATCATAAACTTTATGTGGAAAGGGAAAAGGCCCCAGATAAGTAAAGCACCACTGAAGAAGAATAAAGTAGGACTAAAACTACCTGACCTCAGAACCTACTACATAGCTACAGTAGTCAAAATAGCCTGGTACTGGTACAACAAAAGATACATTGACCAATGGAACAGAACTGAGAACTCAGATGTAAATCCATTCACCTCTGGTCACCCAATCTTCAACAAGGTCCAAAGTCCATCAAATGGGGAAAAGACAGTCTTTTTAACAAATGGTGCTGGCAAAACTGGATATCCATCTGCAAAAAAATGAAACAGGACCCATACATACCTCGCACCATACACAAAAACTAACTCAAAACGAATCAAAGACCTAAATATAAAATCAAAAACTATAAAGATCATAGAAGAAAGAAAAGATCAATGATAAAAAATATATATATATTTTTTTTTATAGAAGAAAGAAAAGATCAATGATAGAGGCCCTAATATATGGCATTAACAGGATATAAACCACAACTAACAATACACAAACTCCAGAAGATAAGCTAGATAACTGGGATCTTCTAAAAATTAAACACTTATGCTCATCAAAAGAATTCACCAAAAGAGTAAAGACAGAACCTACAGACTGGGAAAAAAAAATTGGCTATTACCAATCAGAGAAAACTTTAATCTCTAAAATCTACAAGAAAATCCAACACCTCTCCAACAAAAAGACAAATAATGCAATTAAAAAATGGGCAAAGGAAATGAACACTTCACCAAAGAAGACTTTCACACGGCTAACAGACACAGGAGGAAATGCTCAAGATCACTAGCCATTCCAGTAAACAGCTGTTAGAGAAATGCAAATCAAAACCACAATGAGATACCATCTCACTCTGGCATTATTAGCACGAAACAAAAAACCAGAAAATAACAAATGTTGAAGAGGCTGCAAAGAGACTGAAACTCTTACGCACTGCTTGTGGGAATGCAAAACGGCACAACCACTTTGGAAAATGATATGGCATTTCCTTAAAAAGCTAGAAACAGAAATACCATATGATCCAGCAATCCCACTCCTAGGAATATACCCTAGAGAAATGAGCTGTCACACAAATAGACATAAGCACACCCATGTTCATTGCAGCATTGTTTACAATATCTAAAAGATGGAAACAACCTACATGCCCATCAACAGATGAATGGATAAACAAACTATGGTACATACACACAATGGAGTACTATGCAACGATAGAGAACAATGATGAATCTGTGAAACATCTCACAACATGGATAAATCTGGAAGGCAGTATGCTGAGTGAAATAAGTCAGTCACAAAAGGACAAATATTGTATGAGACTACTACTATAAAAACCCATGAAAAGGTTTACATACAAAAAGAAACAATCTTTGATGGTTATGAGGGAGGGGAGGGGTAGGGATAGAAAAATGCTAAATAGACAATAGATACGTGGTAGCTTTGGTGAAGGATAGAACAGTACACAATACTGGGGAAGCCAGCACAACAAGGCAAGGTCATAGAAGCTCCATAGATACATCTAAACTCCCTGAGGGGCCAAATTACTGGGATGGGGGCTGTGGGGGCCATGGTCTCGAGGAACATCTAGCTCAATTGGCATAACACAGTTTATAAAGAAAATGTTCTAAGTTCTACTTTGGTGAGTAGTGTCTGGGGTCTTAAAAAACCTGTGAGCAGCCATCTAAGATACTCCACTGGTCTTACCCCTTTGGGAGCAAAGGAGAATGAAGAAAACTAAAGACAAAGGGAAAAATTAGTCCAAAGGACTAATGGACCACAACTACCACGGCTTCCACCAGTCTGAATCCAGTACAACTGAATGGTGCCCGGCTACCACCACTGACTTCTCTAACAGGCATGGCAATAGAGAATCCTGGACAGAGCTGAAGAAAAATGTAGAACAAAATTCTAACTCACGAAAAAAGACCAGACTTACTGGCCTGACAAAGACTGGAGAAACACTAAGAGTATGGCCCCCTGGATACCCTTTGAGCTCAGTAATGAAGTCACTACTGAGGTTCACCCTTCAGCCAAAGATTAGACAGGCCCATAAAACAAAATGAGACTAAAGGGCACAACAGCCCAGGGCCAAGGACTAGAAGGCAATAGGAGACAGGAAAGCTGATAATAAGGAAGCCAAGGTTGAGAAAGGAGAGAGTTTAGGCATGTCATAGGATTGTTAACTAACGTCATAAAACAATATGTGTACTTTTTAATGAGAAGCTAGTTTGTTCTGTAAACCCTCATTTAAAGCACAATAAAAAAAAAGAAAAAAAAATTCTGATCAGGCAAAATACTGCAAAAAGGATAAATTTAAATTAACTCTTCTGAATTTATATTCAATCAAAAACATTTATTGATTTTCTTGTATGGAAGTTACTATTCTCAGCATCATATGAATCAGCATGAATTGATATTAAAAATGGGGGGCAAAACGAATCCCCAAACCATCTTGGACAATAGAAATTCACTGATTTGGATCCTTGTTGTTACAGATTGAATTGTGTCCCCCCAAAATGTGTGTCAACTTGGCTAGGCCACGATTCCCAGTATTGTGTGATTGTCTACCATTTTGTCATCTGATGTGATTTTCCTGTGTGCAGTAAATCCTACCTCTATGATGTTAATGAGGCAGGGTTAGAGGCAGTTATGTTAATGAGGCAGGACTCAATCTAAAAGATTAGGTTGTATCTCGAGTCAATTTCTTTTGAGATATAAAAGAGAAGCGAGCAGAGAGGTGGCGGGAGACGGGGTGGTGGGACTACTTCATTACCACAATTCAAGAAGAGCCAGAGGCCTATGTCCTTTGGACTTGGGGTACCTGCACTTAGAAGCTCCTAGACCAAGGGAAGACTGATGACAAGGACATTTCCCCAGAGCCAATAGAGAAAGCCTTCCCCTGGAATTGGCACCCTGAAATAAATTTCTCTTTGTTAAAGCCAAAAATTTTAAAAAGTGCAAAATCTGAATCATTTAATTGTTCCAAAAATAAAAATATGGATAACTTGATCAATATAATCTGTTTATACCAAAAATTCTGATAGAGAATTTTTTTTTTTTTTAATTGCAGATCATTGGGACAGGAACTATGCCGGTAATTATCTTAATCACCTCTTTACTTTGCTTTCCAGAAACACAGCTAGCATGTTAAAGTAACCTGACTAAGAAAACTTCATTTACTATGGTTCCAGAAAGGATTGGCAAGTTAGTAATTTTTTCTTGACAGGAGCATATAAGACTGTCTCTTAAAAAAATCCATAATGAGAGAATTATTTTATAAATTGATATCGCATTTCTGTCCACAAGGGTACTTTTAATCACAATAATAATAATACTGTGTTGAATAGATAAATTGAAGACTTGATTTAACACCTATGTTATTGTCTTTATTTCTTTACCTGTTTAGTGGATAAAGACCATCTTTATTTTCAGCTCTGTCTGCTGTGTTGAGCAAGTCTCTTTAACACCTCTACGTGTCTCATCTGTACAAAGGAGAAAACGCTGTTGTTGTTAGGTGCCATCGAGTCAGTTTCGACTCACAGTGGCCCTATGTACAACAGAACGAAACACTGCCCAGTCCTGTGCCATCCTCGCAATCGTTGTTATGCTTGAGCCCATTGTTGCAGCCTCTGTGTCAATCCATCTTGTTGAGGATCTTCATCTTTTTTGCTGACCCTCTACTTTACCAGCATGACGTCCTTCTCCAGGGACTGATCCCCCCTATAACATGCCAAAAGTATGTGAGACATAGTCTCAACATCCTTGCTTCTAAGGAGCATTCTCGTTGTACTTCTTCCAAGATAGATTTGTTCGCTCTTTTCGCAGTCCACGGTATATTCAATATTCTTCACCGACACCTCGATTCAAAGGCGTCAAGTCTTCTTCGGCCTTCCTTATTCATTGTCGATGAGGCAACTGAAAACGCCATGGCTTGGGTCGGGTGCACCTTAGTCTTCAAGGTGACATCTTTGCTTTTCAACACTTCAGAGAGGTCTTTTAAAGCAGGTTTGTCCAATGCAATGCATCTTTTGATTTCTTGGCTGCTGTGTCCATGGGTGTTGATGGTGGATCCAAGTAAAATGAAATCCTTGACAACTTCCATCTTCTCTCCATTTATCATGATTATTGGTCCAGTTGTGAGGATTTTTGTTTTCTTATATTGAGGTGCAATCCATACTGAAGGTTGTGGTCTTCAAATTTCATCAGTAAGTGCTTCAAGTCCTCTTCACTTTCAGCAAGGAAGTTTATGTCATCTGCATAATGCAGGTTGTTAAGAGTCTTTCTCCAATCCTGATGCTGTGTTCTCCTTCATATAGTCTAGCTTCTCAGATTATTTGCTCAGCATACAGATTGAATAAGTATAATGAAAGAACACAACCCAGATGCACACTTTTCCTGACTTTAAACCACACTGTAGCTGGAGAAAATAGCATGTGTATACATACATATATAAAAATACACATATATATGTATGAATGTAAAAACACAGTAATTGTGAATCTCAACTGACTTTGAAAAATCTACCAATAGAAGGGGCAGAAGAAGATCTTTAACTGATTCGAATGCTCAATAAAAACAACATATCACGGAGTCATTTACCTAGCAAGAACCAAACATTAAATCATTGTTCTCACATTCCATAGATCAAGAAAGACGTTTTCTTTCTGACAGCAAGCCATCAAGAGCCTTAGCTTTACGACAGATGTTGCTCTTGTTAATTGCTCTCGGGTTGGCTCCAACTCATGGTGACCTTATATACAACAGAACAAAACCTTACCCAGTCCTGATCATTGGTGTGTTTGAGCCCATTGTTTTGGCTACTCCTTGCTTTAGTTCATTTTTTAATTTTGGTAAACACAGAGTCAACACTAGATTATCTCATTATACCTACCTACTTACTCATTACCATTGAGTAAATGCTGACTCATAGCAACCCTACAGGACAGAGAAGAACTGCCCCATAGGGTTTCTAAGGAACAGCAGATGTATTCAAACTGCTGACCTTTTGGTTAGCAGCCGAGCTCTTAAACACTGTGCCTCCAGGGCTTCACGTCCTAGAACATGGATGTGTATGACATTTGCTTTCCTTTTCCTTTTTTAACTTTCTTATCTATAGATATCTTTTTTCTTCAACTAGATAATAAACCCCATCTTATATTTATCATACTCTGTCCCTCATATAGTGCCTGGCATAAAAAAAAAATACTCAAGAAAAATTTCCATTCATTTATTCATTAAATATTTACTGAGCACCTATCGTGTGACATTTCCTGAGCTAGGTACCAGCAGTACAGGAAAGTCGCAGATTCAGTCTCTGCTCCTATGGAATTTATAGTCTAAAAGAAGAAACTTAAAGCAAATATTTATTTAACATTCATTCATCAAATATTCACTGAGCACTCATTATATATCAAGAATAAATAATTACTAAAATAACTCTACACTGACAATCATGATCACTGTTCTAAATAAAGTAAACAAGCTTCCATGAGTTCTTATACAAAGATGCATTTAATTTTTGCAGCCGGTCTTTATAAATTCAATGAAGAAATATTTATTGAGCTCTTACAAAACTAAGAGGTTTACATAGATGTTGACTGATCCTGTCTCCCAGGTGAGAATTCTCCATCTGCATCCCCATACTTCTATCCAATTTCCCTTTTACTATACATGCACGTATTTGTTATCATCTTCCACATCTACATGATTATTGGTGCTGTGACCCAGTTCTCTGTAATGAAATTGCTCATAGAATTATAAGAACGAAATTCAGATATAAAGTCAGGTAACAAAATACTGGTTTCTAAAAATACTATAGAATTTTTGGCTAGTTCTCATCAGGTATGTATATGAGTTAGAAAATGTTTCAGTGGCTAAGACAGGCCCTATTGAAATCTTTTTCAAGGTCTGCCATCAAAGGGGGCAGGAAAAGAAACAGCCTTGTCTCCAGTTTCTATTTTAAGAGACTGCTTGGGAAGCTGATCCACCAGCTTTGAGATATATCTAGCTCAATGAGGGAGAGGGTGGGCAGAGGGCAGGTCCCTACAGATAGAAAATGATTCTGAAGTAAGCTAAACTGCTTCTAATAAAGGCCTTCTACTAATAACCCTTCTGGATTTGATCAATCACATCAGTGGGATAAATAAAAAGATGTTCTTGTGAATTGAGGGTGGCAGTTCTCCCTTTCCAAGAGCTCTACCTTACCTGCCTCTCTCCCAACCCATTTACAAATGGAAAAGGAGCCTCCAGGGCCTCCAAAACAATTAAAGCAGAGTCTGCTCTCTCAGGAGGGGAGGTCTGCACGTGATTGCCTGTGGGCAAGGCAAATCCCTTCCACACGCCAAGCACTGGCACAAGGGCTAAGCTTTGACATTACACGCTAGAGGACACAATCACAAAAGCAAAGTGGACAAAAGTGTTAGCCCTGCTCTCTTTCTTTACCCTTGTCTAGCCTCCAGTCCCCATTCCAAACCACATCCCTCCCCAAAAAATTAAGAACAGGAAGAGGCAAGCAATGAGATAAGCCCACTACTGAGCCCACACATGAAGATGGGCTGGAAGGGTACATCGTTTCTTTGAGCTCATCTCACATGCAGCCAGCTGAATATAAATTTCCCCTCTATCTCATCAAGCTCTCACTGTTTGGCCTCCTCTGACTGATATTGGCTCATCATACTTAATCTAGGGTGAAATTTCCTCGTCTGAGCTAAATTACTCGCAGCCATCAAGGGAAGCGATATTTATTTTTCGTGGGGCTAATGACCTGTCCCCCAGACCCACCCACTGATGGTTATTTACTGGGGCCCAGATGCTTGAGCTCAAAATGAGTGCTAATGTCAGCAGGTGCCATCCCTCATTCAGCTCAGTGATTGAATTGGAGCGATCCCATTGACATTGACTCTGTGACTTTTAAGGCCATTACCCTCAGCCAGAGATGAACCTCTCATCATGGCGATGACAGTGACAGCTGATTAGTGACACATTACAAGCAGGAAGGTGCAGAGGCTTTATTGGGCAGGGCAGGACCAGTGGTGAGGGTGAGAGCTGTGGGGAGAAACTACAGGAGGAGGAGAGCGATGGAGGGGCGAGAAGGGAGGAAGCAGAAGGAAAACATCATACATTTCTCCTTTTTTCAGTCTGTTGTTCTACCATTTCATAACTATGGTCCCTCTGCATATTTATATTTCACATTGATTTATTTACTCTATTGAAACACACAGCATAGAGATTCATATATATACAAACACGCACAGACACTCATGGCTCAACACATAAACTTTGAACAGGCAAGAACTCCTATCCAGTGAATTTGGACTGTAAAAGGGACTAAAACATTTTCAAAAACAATAACCCATAGACTATTCAGTCCCAAAGACTCTTTAAGTAACACAAATAACTGTTTTCTTTCTTTTCTTTTTGTGTGTCTGAAAGCACACTGACTGAAAAAAAAAATTGGAATTTGTTCAGTTAAAAAATTTTTATAGCTGGATTGCCTAAGTAGAGCCTTGTGTAGATTGGTGCTTAAAGAATATGAGTGTGAAGTTTTCGATACAGATAGTCCTCAACTTACAGCTGGCTGTTCCAATGACTTCATTGTCAGTTCTGACTGATGTAAGTCTAAAACCCCATTTTTCTTTTTTAGTTTTCATTATAATGGCCTTTTATTATCGCTATCTTTATAAATCTGATCTTGATTTGTCTTTGGGGTTGGAAATATTATATATAAACTTATGTATATATTTTAATATATACATAAATAATACACAAATCATAAAAGGAAGGTCAAAAGTGCAGCTCATTATAATTTGAATATGTTATAAACTGGGAACTACCTGTATTCCCTTTAACTGGAGTTTGTTTTAAAAGCCATTCCAATCTTCAAACTGTTTATTCAGTAGACTTTGAATCAAAACTTTTTAAGATTTTTAACTAAAAAAAGAATTGAAAATTATTTGCTGAATGCTGTTCAAGTTGAGAGAGCTTTTTCTTTGTTTTCTGTTAAGGGGATATGAATTAGTTTGGGATTTTTTGGTAGTTAATATCTAAAGTGTCAAAATCTGATTGAGAATTATAGACAACTTGAAATTTTGAAAGACAAAAACTGAAGACTCAAAACAACATTGGTGTTTATTTCTGAGGCCTGCACACTTGTTACTAAGTAACAGTCTAGACAAAAGCCCATGTTCTGGGCACTCCGTGTCACAGGCTGAGAATAGCATGTGCAGTGTTTGGGTGGTATGAACGGTTAAAGCACCTGGCTGCTAATCAAAAGGTTCGAAATTCGAATGCACTCAGAGGCAGCTTGGAAGGAAGGTCTGGCAATTTACTTCTGAAAAATCAGCCACGGAAAACCCTATGGAGCACAGTTTTGCTCTGACACACATGGAGTCACCATAAGTTGTAGTCAACTTGATGGAAACTGGGAGTGGAACAGCAGCACCAAGCACAGAGCATAGCAGTCTGGTCAACCCTGCTTCTCATCATCCACATGGCAGTTAATCCAACAGTGAGAGGGACAATGGGTAAGTTTCCTGAGAAAGCCTGCAGCATCCACCTACCAGTGCAACGTAAGGCACTAGGAACAAAATCGAGGAAAAAAGTAACAGTATCCCTTCTGCCTCTTGGTCTCCTCTTTGAACCCTCCTTTCTCTCTTCCACATTGGTTTTTTCTCCTTGATTTCACCTAACAGTTTTATAGAAGTACCTTCCACCTGTCTAGGGACCACTTCCAATTAAAAAAAAAAAAGGTTACCGTAGAGTCAAGTTGCGCTTTGGTGACCCCATGTGTATCAAAGTAGAACTGTGCTCCATAGGGTTTTCAATGGCTGTTTTTTTTTTTTTACATAGATCACCAGGCCTTTCTTCTGAGGAGCTCTGGACAGACTCAAACGTCCAACCTTTCAGTTAGCTGCTGAACACATTAACGGTTTGCACTATCCAGGGACTCCCAACATAAAAAAAAACAATTATGCAAAATCAGTAACACCTCTTACAGGACTACCATTGTGCAAGTTTGTAGCTCACTCTCAAGTTTACAGAAGTAAAAATGTTGGTCCCTTATAACATGTTCCATGACATCATGTTGGCAGACTGAAATCAGCAAGGTAGGAATATTCCCATCACAGAAATCATCAAATGCTACAATCTAAGACTTTTGGGGGGTGTGTGTGTGTGTGTGTGTGTGTGTGTTTCCAGAGAGCAGGTTGTTAACATTTACTAGACTACCACTGTGCATAATGCTGTCTGTTGTTTGAAACACATTTGAATGCTGGGTTGAGGAGAGTATGTAAAGAGAACTATGCCCCTGCTGCATGCTTTTCTTTCTTGGGCTTGCTGATGAATCTTGATTGTGAGGTTCCATGACAGATGTGCCTCTTTCAGATTGATAGCCAAAAGGGGAAGAAGCATAATTTATAATTAAATGCTATTATATAAGTGCCCACGGTGGATTCAATAAATACTTAGTAATCGTTGACCTATTATAATAAAACATGAAATTTGTTTGCAGCAATTTTTAGTTGTTCTCTTATAGTTGAAAGAGGTCTTTCTTATTGAATGGCCAATGTACAATGTATTCAAATAAAAAACACACTCCCAGCTATCCTTAGGGAATAAGAAAGACAGAACAATTCATTGCTCTTTTTGAAACTCCATGAAGTAATAATGAGGTCAGGAATCTTTGTTAATAGTGAAACACAGAAAACGGCAATGCTTTATTCAAACAGTGGATATTACTTTCCATTATTGAAGACACTAATAAATTCTCTTGTCCCTCTCTCTGCACTGTCTTAGCTTATGCATTGGGCTTCCCATCCTCACCTCCAGTCACATATCCAATTGCCTACAGAACATGTCCATTTGCCCCACAATCACCTCATACTTTGCATATCCCAATCTAAACCCACAGTCATCAGAGACCCCCAGAAACCTAATCTCCTCCCATGTTCTCTACCTCAGGGAATGGCAGGACTACTCACCCAGGTGGGTCTCTTGAAGGCACAACCCACTATAGCAATCATTCCTAATTCCTTCTTTTTCCTCTCCCTCAGCTCCTGCACCTAATAAGAAATCTAATTCTGCAGATCCTACCTTCTCAAAGTCCCTTCAATCTGTCCTATTCTGTATTCATATAGATACTACCCTAATTCAAAGCACTATCACATCTCACCTTCTTAATTATCGAACAACATCTACACTGGTTTCCTAGTCTCAAAACTTATACTACTCCAATCTCTTTTCCACTCAGCAGCTATAACAATCTCTCTAGAGAAAAAAAAAAAAAGCTGACCAGGTCACTCCCCTGCTTAAAATCCCTCAGTGGCTTCCAAAACCCCTTAACATGAGTTACAGGCCATGGATGACCCGATTCCTTGTTTCTTCTCCAAGTTCAATACCTAATATTCCCCATATGGCACTCTATGATCTTGCCACACTGAACATCCTTCAGTAATTGAAGTGAGCCCTGGTGGCTCAGTGGTTAAGAGTTTGGCTGCTAACCAAAAGGTTGGTAGTTCAAATCCACCAGCTGCTCCTTGGAAATCCTATGGGGCAGTTCTACCCTGTCCTATAGAATCACTATGAGTCAGAATCAACTTGACGGCAACAGCTATGCTCCTTCTGCTAAAAAAGGACACCGTGTTTGGTAAAGTAGAGGGCCAATGAAAAAGAGGAAAACCCTCAATGAGATGGACTGACACAATAGCCACAACGATGAACTCAAGCATACCAACAAGTGTGAAGATGTGCAGGACCAGGAAACATTTTGTTCTGTAATACCTAAGGTCGCCATGATTTAGAGCCAACTCCACAACTAATAACAACAGCAATGTCCCTTGGGCTCTCAAACACATTACCTGGAATACTCTTATCCCTCTCTCAAAACTTTGCTGACCCCTACTCATCTTACAGATCCAAGAGTGGACATCACTGCCTACAGAAAGCTTTCCTTGGCTCCTCATTACAGTTGGTTGGATCTGCCTCCTTCCTTGATATCCCTGTAGAGCCCTATAAAATCACTTCCCGAAAATCCTGACTACCGTATTTTTACTGCGCCCTCCCCTGGAGCCACCCTCACAAGTGCAGTCATGCCAATCCTCTTCCACATGTTGCTGTAAAAAAAATTAGCATCGCGAGCTTACGAAAATACCTTGCAGGGGGAATCATATCCCTGTCACAAAATGAAAGAGAAAGACTAAGTTCTGAGGAAGCAAAACTGTAGCTAGTGTTTATACCTAAGGTGATTTGGTCCACAAAGCCAAGGAAATGAGAGAAGTAAGATACTGCATAGCAAGTTGAAGAGTAAAAAGAATCAGAGGATCACCAAAGCAGAGTGGGGTCAGAGGCACTGATCCAAGCCTGGCTTTAGGACCAGAGAAAGAAAAAAGCAAACACAAGTGGATAGGAGGGAGGTGAAGGCAGTTTCAAGGTCTTACTCTGGAGCACCCATTTGCATAAGTCAGCAGGGACCACTGAGAGGGTGGGTCATCCCAACTCAAAACAGATGAAGAGTGTACGCATACTGAGAAACCATGTGCACTAATGACCACACATTAAAGTGTGACTTTGCCCAAACTATTCGGCCTCTCTAATCACAGTCTCTACACCTAAAAAAACAGGGTTAATTATGGAATACACCTATGTATATTTGTTGTAAAAACCAAGACAGATAATGTACACAAAGTGCTTGGGATGTCACCTGACACATAGAAGTAATTAATAACAGTAATTATTATTATTATCATTTAGTACCAAATTAATTAAGAAAGTGTCAGGATCTCATCCATATATTTTTCTTCATATACCAACAGTAGTACTATCTACATATTTAAGATTTATCACAGTTACTAGGCTGTTGAGGTTTTTGTAGGTCATTAAGTAAACTAGCCCTCTTCCCTCTCCTGAGTTTGGAACTAACTGAAAATTAAGTGCAAAAATCAAACAGATGGAGATCAAAAGTCAATTGCATTACTGGTCAAAGCTGACTTGGAGAGCATGGGTGAGGTTTGCAGTCATAAGAGCTGGCTGACACTCCCCTGAATTAGACCCATCCACGTGGGCACAAGCACCTGGACAAGCACTGTGCAGAGCTTCAGCTGCCAAGTGCACCAAGGAGCCAGAGAGCTACCAGAGTGCGCCCTCTCGGGGGGCCTGGAAGCAACTGGGCCTCACTACTGGGCTTCTCCCAACTCACCAGTTAGGCCAATCTTTCCTCCTTCCCTAGGAGTGGGAAGAGGCTTACAGGGTCCTTCTGATCAAGCTCCTCCTTGAGGACACAGAGTTTAAATGTCCACACCTAGCATGGCCCCCAACACACATAAATCAAACCTCACCTCCGAATATGCATTTCCTCAGTCCACAAAAACCCACGAAACTGATCAAGGACCTAAATGTTAAAGTAAAACCATAAAGTTCCTGGAAGAAAACAGGGGCAAAACTATGGGACCTACTTTTTTAATGATAGACTATCAAACACAACTACAAATGCAAGAGCAGCAGAATATGAAATAGATAATTGGGACCTCATAAAATTTAAATACTTATGCTTATCAAAATACTTCATCAAAAGAGTAAAAAGAGAACCTACAGACTGGGAAAAAATCTTTGGGAACAACATATCTAACAAGGGTCTAAACTCTAAAATATATAGAAAACTTCAAAAACTCAACAACAAAAAGACAAACAACCCAATTAAAAAATGGACAAAGGACATGATCAGACACTTAACCAAAGAGGACTTCAAGCAGTCAACAAACACATAAAAAGATGTTTGCAAGATGTAAATCAAAACTACAAGGAAATATCACCTCATCCCTGCTAAGATGGCACTGATCTAAAAAACAGAAAACAACAAATGTTGACGAGGATATACGGAGATTGGAACCCTTATCCACTAACGGTGGAGTTGTAAAATGGTACAACCACTATGGAAAACAGTATGGCACTTTCTCTGAAAACCAGAAATGTAAATACCTTATGATCCTGGTATTGCAGTGGTTAAGAGATAGGCTGCTAACCAAAAGGTAAGCAGTTCAAATCCACCAGCTGCTCCTTGGAAACCTTATGGGACAGTTCTACTCCATTCTATAGGGTTGCTATGAATTCTAAATCAACTCAGTGGCAATGGTTTTGGTTTGGTTTTATGATCTAGCAATCCCGCTTCTAGGTATATACCCTATAAATTAAATAGTAAAACATGAACAGACGTGCACATGTATGTTCATTGCAGCATTATTCACAATAGCAAAAAGATAGAAGCAACCTAAGTGCCCACCAATGGATGAATGGATAAACAAAGTGTGGTACATACATACCATGGAATACTATGCACCCACAAAGAATAGTCATGAGCTCTCAAAACACAACATGGATGAGTCTGGAGGACATTATGTGGAGTGAAATAAGACAATCACGAAAGGACAGATATTGTATGATCTCACATTTATAGGAAGACAAGGATAGATATACAAACAGAGACCAATGTTCATTAATGATTACCAGGTAGCTGTGATGGGAAAGGTAGCTCTGAATATGGGCGAAGGGTGTACAACTTGACCAAAGTGAATGATGTCACTAAGAAGTACAAAAGAGAAAACGATGTTTTTGATAAAGGATATGACATATATTAGGTGGCAACACCAACAACAATGAAAAAATATGTGTGTGGTTATGTAGGTGTGTATATATGAGTATATAAGTATGGGTATACATTGTATGTGTACCTATGTATGATTTTGAGTATATCCCATCTGAATTTAGAGACCACGTGAAGGATAGATTTGACACATTACACTAGTGACCAAAGACCAGAAGAGTTGTGGAATGATGTCAAGGACATCATACATGAAGAAAGCAAGAGGTCACTGAAAAGACAAGAAAGAAAGACCAAGATGAATGTCAGAGGAGACTCTGAAACTTGCTCTTGAAGCTCGAGCACCTAAAGCAAAACGAAGATTGATGAAGTAAAAGAACTGAAGAGAAGATTTCAAAGGGCAGCTAGAGAAGACCAAGTAAAGTATTAAAATGACACGTGCAAAGAGCCGGAGATGGAAAACCAAAAGGGAAGAACACACTCGGCGCTTCTCAAGCTAAAAGAACTGAAGAAAAAATTCAAGCCTCAAGTTGCAATAGTGAAGGATTTTATGGGGAAAATATTAAACGACACAGGAACCATCAAAAGAAAATGGAAGAAATATACAGAGTCATTATACCAAAAAGAATTAGTCAATGTTCAACCATTTCAAGAGGTGGCATGTGATCAGGAACTGATGGTACTGAAGGAAGAAGTCCAAGCTGCTCTGAAGGCATTGGCAAAAAACAAAACCAAACGCAGTGCCATTGACAAGCTCCAGGAATTGATGGAATATCAATTGAGATGTTTCAACAAACAGATGCAGCGCTGGAGGTGCTCACTGGTCTATGCCAAGAAATATGGAAGACAGCTTCCTGGCCAACTGACTGGAAGAGATCTATATTTATACCTATTCCCAAGAAAGGTGATCCAACCAAATGTGGAAACTATAGAACAATATCATTAATATCACACACAAGCAAAATTTTGCTGAAGATCATTCAAAAATGGCTGCAGCAGTATATTGACAGGGAACTGCCAGAAATTCAGCCTGGTTTCAGAAGAGAACATGGAACCAGGGATATCATTGCTGATGTGAGATGGATCCTGGCTGAAAGCAGAGAATACCAGAAGGATGTTTACCTGTGTTTTTTGAGTATGCAAAGGTATTCAACTGTGTGGATCATAAGAAATTATGGACAACGTTGCGAAGAATGGGAATTCCAGAACACTTCATTGTGCTCACGAGGAAACTTTACATAGATCAAGAGGCAGTTGTTCGGACAGAACAAGAGGATACTGAGTGGTTGAAAGTCAGGAAAGGTGTGTGTCAGGGTTGTATTCTTTCACCATACCTATTCAATCTGTATGCTGAGCAAATAATCCAAGAAGCTGGACTATATGAAGAAGAACGGGGCATCAGGATTGGAGGAAGACTCATTAATAACCTGTGTTATGCAGATGACACAACCTTGCTTGCTGAAAGTGAAGAGGACTTGAAGCACTTACTAATGAAGATCAAAGACCACAGCCTTAAGTATGGATTGCACCTCAACATAAAGAAAACAAAAATCCTCACAACTGGACCAATGAGCAACATCATGATAAAAGGAGAAAAGATTGAAGTTGTCAAGGATTTCATTTGACTTGGATCCACAATCAACAGCCATGGAAGCAGCAGTCAAGAAATCAAAAGACGCGTTGCATTGGGTAAATCTGCTGCAAAGGACCTCTTTAAAGTGTTGACAAGCAAAGATGTCACCTTGGAGACTAAGGTGTGCCTGGCCCAAGCCACGGCATTTTCAATCGCATCATATGCATGTGAAAGCTGGACAATGATTAAGGAAGGCCAAAGAACAATTGACGCCTTTGAATTGTGGCGTTGGTGAAGAATATTGAATATACCGTGGACTGCCAAAAGAACCAACAAATCTGTCTTAGAAGAAGTACAACCAGAATGCTCCTTAGAAGCAAAGATGGCGAGACTGTGTCTTACATAGTTTGGAAATGTTGTCAGGAGGGATCAGTCTCTGGAGAAGGACATCATGCTTGGCAGAGTGCAGGGTCAGCGGAAAAGTGGAAGACCCTTAACAAGGTGGATTGACACAGTGGCTGCAGCAATGAGCTCAAGCATAACAACAATTGTGAGGATGGCTCAGGACTGGGCAGTGTTTCATTCTGTTGTGCATAGGGTCGCTATGAGTCGAAACCGACTCAACGGCACCTAAAAACAACAACATGTATGTGTGTGTACCTATGTATGCACAAATAGCTATATCTATAAATACATGTGTGTGCATATACAGGTATGTGTGCATGTATATACATCCCTATATATAATAAAGCATGTAGGGTGCACAGTTATGAGTACTTCTTAGACATAACCAAACACCTCACAGAATTGGTTTTCTGGGCTTGAAGGCTTAGGACTATGGAGTCTCATGGAACAACTCTGCCAATTGGCATAATACAGCTCAAAAAGTTTAAGTTCCACATCCTGGTTTGGTGAGTAGTGTCTGGGGTTTTAAAAGCTCTCTAAGATACAAATATTGGTCTCTACTCATCTGGAGCAAAAGAGAAACAAGGAAACCAAAGGCTCAGAGAAGAAACCAGCCTACAGGACTTATAGTCTACAGGAACCATGGCTTCATCTACCCTGAAACCAGAAGAACTAGATGGTGTCCAGCTACCACCAATGACCATTCTGATCAGGGCCAAAATAGATGGATCTTGATACAATGGGAGAAAAATGTGGAACAGAACTCAAATTCTTAATAAGTCCAGACTTACTGGACCGGTTGAGACTTGAGAACTCCTGAGATTATCACCCTGAGTTACACTTTAAACCTTGAACTGAAACTATCCCCTGAGGTCACCTTTTAGCTAAATTACAAATTAGTTCATAAAATAAAGAATACCATCAGTGAGTGCTGCGCACTTTAAAAAATCATGTATATGAGACCAAAGGGTTTACAATTACTCTAATGCAAAAATGAGAAGATAAGGGAATCTATATTACCAGAAACAAAATGTCCCGAATGGAATTAATGAGAATGTTGATATATTGTGAAAAATGTAACCGATGACACTGAAAAATTTTTATAGTAATTGTTAGATGGGAACTTAATTTGCTGTGTAAATTTTCACCAAAAATTCAATAAAATATTATTTTTAAAAAGTTAACTCACTTATTCACACTAACAAAGTACATTTAATCATATTACCACACATACTCATAAAGATTAAAATTCCCATCAAAGGTTGTCTTCTGAGAAAATAAAACTGCTCACAACTCAAAAGTAAAATTTTGCAAACATAAAATTGATGGAATACAATGTGCAAACTGTTAAATTACTATTTCTCCCAGTTTACCCTTCTATGAACCTCTGATAGAAAAAGTAGAAAATGTTCCTTCTCCTCTAGGATTCTGAATTTTATCTTCTATGTCATTTAAACCCTGGTGGTATAATGGTCGACTTGACGGCACTGGGTTTGTTTGGGGTATAATGGTTAATAGCTACGGCTGCTAACCAAAAAGGTCGGCAGTTCGAATCCACCAGGTGCTCTTTGGAAACCCTATGGGGCAGTTCTATTCTGTCCTACAGGGTCACTATGAGTTGGAATCAACTCAACGGCAACGGGTTTGGTTTTCCGTTTTTTAAACTTAATAAATTTTCCATTTCCTTGTTTCTTCAGCTGCATTCTAAGAAATTTCATCAATTCTATCTTTTAGCTAATTAATTATTTGTAGACATTTGAATCTGCTGTTTAACCCACCTGTGCAGGCAGAATAATGCTTCCCAACCCCAAAGATGTTCACGTCATAACCCCAGAATCTTTGAATATATTAGGCTACATGCCAAGGAGGAATTAAGGTTGCTAATCAGCTAATCTTGAGACGGGGAGATTATCCTGGGCTCAATGTCATCACAAGGGTCCTTATAAATGGAAGAGGGAGACAAAAGATAAAGAACCAGAGAGACAGCAGCCTGAGAAGGACTTGGCTGACAATACTGGCTTTGAAGACGGGGGAAGGGGCCCTTGAGCCAAGGAATCCAGACATTCTCTAGAAGCTAGAAAAGGCAAGGAAACTAATTCTCCCCTAGAGCTTCCGGAAGAAACATAGCCTTCCTGACACTTTGATTTTAGCCCAGTGAGACTCATTTTGGACTTCAGACCTCCAGAATTTTAAGAAAATAAATTTATGTTGTCTTTAAGGGGAAAAAAAAATCTGTGGAACTATGGACTTCTTTAGCCTAAATTTGCTTTCTTGGAAGAGTATGTTATTGAACTATTTAATTGTGTAACTCGGTGTGAGAGACACAGAGACACTGCAAATTTTCCACAGTGACCCTTGCATATTGCTTGCAACTCTCTTTCTCCACCCTTCTTGCACATGGGCTTCACCTCTAACTCTTCCTTTCCAGCCCTCTTGATAAAATCCAAATTGCCCAACAATGGCTGTTTACCCACAGAACAATTCCTACTTCTTCTGAGAACCATCCTTGACCAAATGTTCCAGAAACCAGCTGAACTTCTGCCAGTCCCCTCCTGCTACAGCACTATAAAACATTCCACATTCTTCTCCAAGTTAAAATCCTCCTGCAAAGTCTCCACAAGCCCAGCATTCCCAAATAAAGGCTTAGAGCTAACAGTGCTCTGGTTTATTTTCTTCCTCATTGGTAATCTCTGTTGGATCATTTTGCCAGTCATGGGCTCAAACTGGTCTACGTTGGAATGTATCTTAAACAAATGAAACAATGACTTATTGCATTGTGCAAATCTGCTGCAAAAGACCTCTTTAAAGTTTTATAAAGCAAAGATGTCACTTTGATGACTAAGGTGCACCTGTCCCACGTCATGGTCTTTTCAATTGCTCATATGTATGAGAAATTTGAACAATGAAAAAGGAAGGCAGAAGATGCATTCTAACTGTGGTGTTGGTGAAAAATACTGACTATATTTTTGATTGAAGAAATACAACCGGATTACTCCTTAGAAGCGAGGATGGGAAGATTTCAGCTCACCTACTTTGAACATATGTCATCAGGAAAGACCAATTGCTAGAAAAGGATATCATGTTGGTAATGTGGAGGGTCAAAGAAAACAAGGGAAACCCTCAATGAGATGGATTGACACACTAACCACAACAGTGGACTCAAACATACCAGTGATCATGAATACGGCACAGGACCAGGCAACATCCCATTCCGTTATACAAGGTCACCAAGAGTAGGAGCCTACTCATGGCTACTAACAACAACAATCACATCAAAACATCTTAGAGAAGTATAAAATCCTAGGACCAAGAGAAAGTGGCTGATAATTTCACAAACTGAGTTTCCTTAATTTGTCCTCATGGTCCAAACCTGTTAACTGCTTGTTCAATTTCAGCCTTCTCAGCATATTAAACAGTTAATTAACCACAATGTGATTTTAAGCCTGGCCTGGCAAACTTAAGCACTTAAGAAAAACACAAGGATGACGAATAAGAAAATATATACATACTTCTCCAAATCTGCATAATCCATTTATCCAGAGTGCTCACCTCTTCAAACAAGTCAAAGTATTATTCGCACACAACCTGCCCTGTGTAGCAAAAACTAAATTAACAGAAAATGTCCATGGCAATGGATTTTGTTGCATTTCATTTGGATGGCTATGCAGTGAACCATTGGTGGGTCTCTGAGTCCAGCCCGCTGAAAGTTAAAGCAGTGGTACAGTGAAGAATGGGGAATGAGTGAGCCCGTGACCTCATGAGGGGCCCATTTGCCATAGTAGGTTTGTGAGACTGAGCATCCAAACAAGATAATGTTCTCCTCACCATTCTGACTGGTCAATTTGGATGACATATTTTGGGCATCTCTGCTGATTCCATGACTGCAGCTTGTACACTGTCCACAAATCCCCATCTGTGGTTACAGATGGTCCATAGTTGTTTCCTCCCCCCGCCCCCCCCCCCCACCCAGTGTTTATAACAGCTCTTTGAGGTGGGGTGAGGAGAATGAAGGTTTCACAGCCAAGCTGCCCTAGTCAGGTGAATATTCAGTTCTGTTGAACTGCTGTGTATTCAGATAGGAAACTTGCAGGGTGATACTCATTCAATGCTATCTCAAGGATTACACTAGAAATATACACAAAAACTACCTAACAGAAAATCACTTTCTGGTTCATTACATACCATTGATCTTTAAAAAAAAACAAGTTGAGTGGGTGGATGCTTTTCTTTTAGAATAATTTATATTTCTAATTATGTCCTGGGCACCTTAGAGCTATGCTATCCAATACGGTAGCCACTAGCCCTATGTGGCTATTTAAATTAATTAACATTAAATAATATTACAAATTAAGTCCCTCAGTCATACTGTGCATATCTCAAGTGCTCAGTAGCCACATGTGGCTACTGGTACCATGTTGGACAACTCAGAAATGGAATACTTCTATTTTCACATAGAGTTCTAGCAGATAGTGCTACCCCAGAGGAAAATGGCCTTACCAACAGTGGATATTTTTGCCATAATTTTTACTGACTCTTCATAACTCTTAAGTTATTAAGTACTTTCTTTTTCTGCCCCACCAACACCACAAAAGCCTTTTCACAAGATCAATAGTGACTCTCCTGTTTTCACATATCCTGAAAATCTATGATGACTCATTATCTCTAGACAATTAAGTAGCTGAATTCTATATTTTAGACTCTCATTTCCTCTATGAAATTGAGATTACATATAAAATTAAAACAAATGTATGCTCTAGTAACTTTCCCTTGTTTGGCCAGTTCACATTTGTAAACAGCTAACTGGAAAGGACTTCCTGATCTATCTTCTTTAATGAACAGGATAGCTGGCAGAGTGCTAAGCATTCCCTTGTTTAACCCTCACAATAAATCTATGACAGATGTATTGTTCTTATGATAGTCTCATCTACAATTATTCATGAGAAAATTACATCTTAGAGGGATTAATTAACTCATCCAAAATAATTCTACAAAGTCAAGATCTGAACAACAAACGCTCTGCCCCTAATCACCACACAGGTGGTCCCCATCTTACAATGGGGTTCCATTCCAACGGCTCAGTCTTAAATTGGTTCTGACATAAGTCAAATACCTTTTTTTTCAGCTTTCATTATTATTGCCTTTTATTAACAGTATCTTTATAAATCCAATTTTTATTTGTCTTTGGGGGTTGGAAACATTACATACAAACTTACAGATATTTTTATACATACATAAACAACACACAAATCATAAAAACTTACTCTGACAATGAAGAAGAATTGGGCAACGCTGACATTTTGTCAGTTGCTGTAATAACTCCACTTGTGGAAGGTCCTGGATCATCTGGATTATCCCTGGGAATGGGGATGGCATTTCTAGTCAAAAAATTAGTGAGAGTCATCCATACGGCCTTTTTCTTTTTTTCATTATATATTTTGCAATAACATCTCATTGCTTTCTGAATCTGCCTATTGACTACAGCAGAGTGATCAGCATTTGTGTTCATGTTTTCAAGCAACTGAAGCCCCTGTTTTAGTTTAGAAAACTAAATCTAAACGACAGTATTTTGAACTGTAAATCATAAAATTGAACATCTGCGAGTGAACATTTGAGAATAATAATATCAGCAAATTACATGCTGCAACACTGTATTTAGTACATATTACTAACATAAGATGTACAAAAAAAAGGGACAGTCATAAGTACAGTTCATCATAACTCAGATACGACAAAGTCACGAATTACTTACTAGACTGACTCTTGCTAAGTTAAGCACCTTATGAATGCTTATGGGAGCTTTCCCAAATGAAGGGATCTATGCATACACCTGTATTATGACTCCTTAACTCTTTTTTTAACTCTTTTTATGGCGTCTATATGAAGCATGAGAGAAACATGCTCTAGTAGCTATACCAATCATTGGCTTCTAAACCTAATACCTTTAACTTTGCCCAGAATCATACATGAGAGAAAAAACATTCCTATAAATCCAGAGAAATCCTTAATTGCTCACCTGGCATAGCAAATGACAATAGTTACATTCATAAACACAAACAAAAATTTTGTCAAACAATGCTTATAGCTTTTACCTTTTATTGGTGTGTTGTCTTTCTTATTTCCAGCTTCTTTTCCGAAGAGTATTACTGAAATTAAAATATTATATATAAGAAGAATTAACATGTATGTGGAAACCCTGGTGGCACAGTGATTAAGAGCTACAGCTGCTAACCAAAAAATTGGCAGTTCAAATCCACCAGGAACTAACTTCCTTGGAAACGATACGGGGCAGTTCTACTCTGTCCTATAGGGTCGCTATGATTCAGAACTGACTCGACAGCAGTGGGTTTAACATGTATGTATAAGAGACGACTGAAAGAAGTGTTTGCCATTCCTCTGTAAAAGATTTAATCATACAGCTTTTCACAAGAAAATCGACTCACATTGTTGGTGTCGTTAACAAAAATTCCTGCCAACTGCTGTACTTCCTCTTATGTGCCAGTTGGCTTTTGTCTTCCAAAGTTGAGGCATTTCAGCAGTGAAAGAGACACGAAGAAATTGAAAAACCTACTGGAATTTCTTAAAATGAAAGGAGGTGTGTGCCTGTGTGCACACATAGAAGAAGGTGTAAATAAACCCTCTCTGGCCAAGATACCAGGATTATGTCACAAGGTAGGTTATGCGTAGGCTAGTGAAGGGCCTTAAAGAGAACACCTCTGAAAATGTGACCTACTTCTAGTGATTAGTTGTTATATACGCACGAAAAGGACAACTCTTTTATTATTGCTTAGATCATGAACCCACTTCAAATCTCTGCATTAAATGGTATCACATAGGACAGCCCTATACAATTGTTCATGTTGTGCACTGTTGAAGCCTAAGGGGAATGATTCACATGCCAGAGGTCATAGATTTGTATATTCCTTGAAATAATTTTCCATCAGGTGGCAATAAATCATCTTATCTTTTAAAAAAAAAATCAAGATATAATAATCTTCTATTGAATATTAGTAAAGTGTTTGAGGAAAGAATGCCCTTTTTAACATATTTAAAGTTGCCATAGGAGCTAGTTGTTGATTGTGTTTTAATTACACTACATTAAGACCCTTGTGAAGATAGAAAAATACATTTGTTAACATCGTGATTGATTCTTTTAGAACAAGAATGTACATTTTTTATTTTTAATTTAAAAACATATTTAAGGACATGACTTTCTGAGTCAAGTTATGAAGGCTGTTATAAAGGCTGTACACCATTAAAGTGTTCACTTATTGGTTCACTCTTTCATTCAGCAAGTATTTCTTAAATGTCTGTTTTATGCCTGACAACATGCTGGGTACTAGGATTTAACAATAATTAAAAATACACACGGCCCTAAGTTAATTTATTAATTTAAAGCAATTCTAATAAAGATAACAACAAGCTTTTTTTTTCTGGAACAAGACAAATACATAGAAAAGTTCATATTTTCAAAACAAAGATGCAAGAATAGCTACAAAGACAATGAAAAACAAAGAAGAGCCATCGGGGGAATAGCCATAGGAAATATTAAGGACACTATCATTAAAACAGTGAGGTCCTGGTACATGAATAGTTATGCAGTAGAATAGAAAGTCCAGAAATAGACTTAAATACATATGGACATTTAGTAGGTAACATATGCAGTGTAATGAATTGTTTTATATGACTTTTCTAGCCATGGTCTTGTAACTCCCACAAATGATTGGCTGGGAGTATTCAAATAAGGTACATAAAACACTTGCAGGGATTGGACAGTTTACTATGCAAATAAAGTGACTTTGACTGACCAAGGGGATTGGTCAGTTTTGCCATTCTGCTAGGCTTATAAGGGCTAACCCATAGAGTTTGAGGGGGTTCTTACTACCATCAAGAAGAGTCTAGAGCAGAGCACATCCTTTGGACCTGTAGTCCCTGCGCTGAGAACTTCCTAGACCCAGAAGAAAGAGTGCATGTTAAAGATGGCAAGATACGGCGGCAGTGGGCCTGCCTGGCACACAGAGCAAGAGCTCAGCACCTTCCGGCAGGAGGCTTGCCAGCTGTGATGGATAAAGTTGTGTGTCAACTTGCCTGGGCCATGATTCTCAGTGGTTTGGCAGTTGTGATGTAGATTGGCAGCTATGTACAGATGGAATCACCTCCATGATGAGATCTGATATTATGTAATCCATGATGAGATGTGCTATAAGCAGCCAATCAATTGAAAGGGAATTTTCTTGGGGATATGGCCTGCATCCAATGTATATGGACCTTCTGGCAAAGCTTGCTAACTTTTGCTCTGCCCTGGATCCTGCATTCAGCTCGTCATCAGCTGAACTTCAGTTCTTGGGACTTGAGTCAGCAGCTTGCCATCTTACCTGCTGATCTTGGGTTCGTCAGCCCCTGCAGCTACATGAGTCGGAAGAAGCCTCCAACCCGACGCTTGACCCATGGACTTGGGACTTTACAGTGTCTACAACTGCATGAGCCATTACCTAAATATAAATTTTTTTCTCTCTCTCTAAAAATATATAAATATATACATGCTTCACTGGTTTTGCTTCTCTAGAGAACTCAGCCTAAGACACTGGCAAACCTAAAAAAAGCTGTAACACTTGCCCATGCTGGGCAGAGGCCTGAGTGTGCCCCGTGCAGGGGTTGCATGCCTCCCCTCCTGGGCAGTGGGGGACCAGGTATTGTGGCAGTAAGAGAGCCCCACAGGCCCAGGTAGCATGGCAGGAGCCAGCAGCACAGGCTTAAAAGGGCCCACCTGCAGAGGCTTGAGAGATCTTGTGCACGGGTCTTCCCACCAGCAGGGAGACCCAGTGAGTCCCAGAAGCAGAGCAGAAGCCTCCGGAGCCCTGCAGGGCCCTGGGCAGCTGGTGGTAACCGGAAGTAATCATAACGTGAACACAGTATCCTACCTGAACCACAGCGTGGTTGCCCAGTGACATAACAATGAACAGGAGTGACTGGGGGAAGGGTAAGCATTCCCCTTTGGGAATCTGTTGTTATCGTTTAATGGTTGCTTTCTATAAATAATAATAATGACTTTCACCTTGCTAACACTGTGTAAGTGTCTCGTGGGTCTGCCTTGATCAGAGATGAATGTAGCACCCATAGAATGGTTGACACCAGTGGGTGTATGTGTTTCATTCCTAGCAGTGCAATGGCTGCCTGAAAGCTCCAGCACAGCCTGTCTGCATGTGCAGCACAGATAGACAGGCAGGTGCATACAATATAGGTAACACCTCAAGTCGTGGGGACAGATAAACTTTTTTAACAAATTGTTTGGTACTATAGAATATTCATTTGGAAAAAGATAAAATCGGATCTATATCTCACATCACATGGAATAATAAACCTCAACTGGATCTGAAATGTGCATATAAAAAAACGAATCCATACATATAGTAGAAGAAAGCATGCGGTAAAAAGCTTCTGATTTATAATCCAGATTCAATAAAAGAAAATATTAATAAATTTTGTTACATAAAATGCTAAGAAAACACCTTAGGTAAACTCAAAAGACAAATGACAACCTGGAAAAAAAATTTTTTTAATGCATATAATAATAAGCCCTGGTGGCACAGTGTTAAGCACTTGGCTGCAAACCAAAAGGTTGGCTATTCAAACCCAGCAGCAGGTCACGGGAGAAAGATATGGCAGTCTGCTCCTGTAAAGATTTCAGCCTTAGAAACCCTACGGGCAGTTCTATTCTGTCCTATAGGGTTGCTATGAGTTGGAATTAACTCGATGGCAATGGTTTTTTGTTTTTGTTTTTTTTAATGCATATAATGGAAAAGAGCTGATGTTCTTAATAAATAAAGAACTATTTTTGGTTTAATAAAGAGCTCTTAAAATCAAAGGAAAGATAGACCCAGCAACCCAGTAGAAAAATGGGCAAAAAAACACAAATTTTTTTCACAAAAAATTATATAAAAGTAGCTCTTAGACATATGAAAAGAATTTAAATCTCATTTATATTAAAAGAAAAAGAAAACTACAATTAATAGATTTGTAAAATTGGAAAAAAGTTCAAAAGTTTGACAATGTACGGGGTTGGTGAGGCTATGGGAATATGGACAATCTACACTACTGGTGAGAATGCAAAGTGGTGCAACACACGGAAAGAAGAGTATAACAATAACCCAAAAAAAACCCAAACCCAGTGCTGTCGAGTCGATTCCGACTCATAGCGACCCTATAGGACAGAGTAGAACTGCCCCACAGAGTTTCCAAGGAGTGCCTGGCGGATTCGAACTGCCAACCCTTTGGTTAGCAGCTGTAGCACTTAACCACTAAGCCACCAGGGTTTCTGAGTATAACAATATCTAAGAAAATTACACGGACATTTATCCTTAGCACGGCAATACCACTTCTAAAAATTTACCCTAGGGATACATTCCAGCATTACAAAATACTTATGAAGAAGGTTATTCACTGTGACCTTACCCGAAATTGAAAAATATGGAAATACCCTAAAATACCCATACACAGGAGGCTGCTGAACAGACAATGATAAATTCGCACAATATAGAAACGAATAAGAAAGACCTCTATGAACTGATAGGAAGTGATTTCCTGGCTATATTGTTACTTGGGGGGAAAAGGGTATAGAAAAATATATATGATGTGCTGCCTTTTGTGGAAAAAAGATGAGGAAAATATATATTTTTTTCTTCAAAAAACACAAAAGAAAGGAAAACTAAAAACAAGTTGGGAGGCAGGATTGAGAATAAGTAAAAGGGATGAAGAGGGAATGACACTTTTCTGAGTGTATCTTTTTGTACACTTTTGATATTTGAACCAAATTAGTGTTTTATATATTTGAAAATATAATTAAATTAACAAGGATGAGAGAAAATACCAAAAACTGAATATAAAGTTTTTTGTTCAAAAATAAGTATTATTTCAACATACTATACTATGTTACACTATATTATAAACACAGCCACACAGAAGGAAAAAAGAATAAGTCCAAATAACTTTTGAGCAAAGTAATTTGACTATGTACCCTCAGTCTAAAGATAAAAAAGACTTACAAAGAAACTTGGAACTCTACTTTTTTGTAATTTTGCTGTCTGAAGTGGTAAGGAAGAAGCAATTTTAAAACTGTCTTATGTGTATTATATGATTAAGTGAGTAAATAAATTCATATTTTGGGGAGCTAAGGTTCTCACTGTGGGAGAAAAGAGAAACAAATAAGGAATGTGGGAAGGTAATAATAATTTTGTAGTGTTGGGTTAGAATTCAAGATATCAATATAGGAAGAAATAAGAGGGAGAGAGAAAGTTCTAGCTCTTTCTGCAGAAAAAGGCCTAAAATTAATGACATTGCAATAGCCATGAGCAGATCTTAGTTTCTGATTATCAATCCCTACTAAAGGAACTAGGCCTACTTGGAAAATAGCTGATTCCAATAATGTCTTTTTTTCTGCCAGAAAGTAAGAAAGTCCTCAAAAAAAAAAGGAAGAACATAGAGGCCAACTTGAAGGGACTCCCATTGGCCAAATCCAGGATAATCTGAGCATAAAAGTGAATACTGACAGTAATTGATTATAACCCATTTAACTAGAAAGTAGTCTAGAAGATTTGTACTGTTAATTAAGGAAGGAGAAGGAAAACTGTTCTATATAATAGAATGTTAACTAATAAGTATAGAAAGACTGATAAAGTTAGAAAATGTATTTTACAAATATCATAGTAATAACTGATTCACATAATAACTACAAAGAGATGCTAAAACCACTGAGTAAAAGTCTGATAGAGAACCTACACAGTCTTAGATTATCTCCTCACAGATTATTTATTAAATAAAAAAAAAAAAGGAAAATCACAGATTTACTATGTAGAAACTGATGAGCACCATGTGAACTAAGCAATTAATACCACCAATAATGGAAGAAAAGAACGACACATGCCCCTGATGTGATGTACTGAGAGCGTCGCAGCATCGTTCACGTCATATCTCTAACAAAAATGCATAACTTAGTCATGACGAAACAATCTGAGAAGCCTCAGTTGAGGAACATTCTGCAGAATGACCTCTATTCTTAAAAAAAAAAAAAAAAGCCATGTTGTGACAAAGAAATGCTGTACTTGTTCCAGATTAAAGGAAACTGAAGAGACCTGATAACTGAATGCAATGTGACATTCTGAAGTGGATCCGAATCTGGGGAATTAAGGATATTATTTGGACAACTGGTGAAATGTGAATACAGACCCCTATGTTAGATAACAGCATTCTTTCAATATTAAACTTCCTGAATTTGATCATTGCACTCCATTTATGTAACAGAACGTCCTCATTCTTAAGAAGTACATGCTAAAGTTTTTTGAGTAAAAGGTCATGATGTCTGCAATCTATTCTCAAATGGTTTGGCAAAAACAGTAATAATAATAAGAAATGTAATAATGAAATGTGTGTCTATGTAGAGTGAGTAATAAGACAAAGAGGGTGAAAATGACAGCAATTGGTACATTTAGAAAAAAAGTAGAAATTTGTTGTACTATACTTCTAAATTTTCTATAAATTTGAGTTTATTTCAAAATAAAGTTATTTTTTAAAACTGAGCAATGTTTCTGCCTGAAAAGACCTTAATCATCCTAGTGAGTGAAAGCCATATTAACTAAACGGAGTCATACAGACATTTGTGAAGTCAGTTTAATGCTACATATTATTAGCAACTTTGGCTGCAGAAAAATCTGCTATATGAGGAGGGTATTCCCCCCAATTGATTTATAAGGGGCAAATGGAAACTTAGGCTGATGTTACAATCTCAGGAGATTGTGAGGATCCCTCTCTGTTATCTCACAAAGAAGGGGATGAGAACCAGAAGGTAAAAAATGATGACAGGATCTGATGTTTTCAAATGTTTTGGGTCCACCAGAACCACTGGGAGATTGTGAAAAAGACTACTTTCCTGGGCCCCACCCACAGAGATTATGACTCAGTATAGGAGCCTTGGTGGCATAATGGTTAAGAGCTCAGCTCTAACAGAAAATTTGGTAACTCTAACATACCCAGCTGCTCCATGGGAGAAAGACTTGGTGATCTGCTTCTGTAAAGATTATAGTCAAGAAAACCCTATGGGGCAGTTCTACTCTATCACATGTGGTCACTATGAGTCTGAATCTACTTCATGACAAATGACAACAACAGGTCTAGGGCAGGGCTTAAACACTTGAATTTTTAACAAGCACTCAGGTAATACTGATACAGATGGTCTACGAACCATATCATGAGAAACATTGCACTTAGGAGATTAGAGAAAAAGAGCAACTAAAATAGAAGTTACGGTCCACAACTGTGGGCTTTAATTGCCAAATGAAGTCTGAGGACCAATTGAAAGCACAAGTGGGTTACAAAAGCTAAACAACTAAATGAAAAGCCATGTGCCTGTCAATTTGTCCTACTGTGGTAGCTTGGGTGTTGGTATGATGCTGGAAGCTATGCCACCTGTATTTCAAATACCAGAAGGGTCACCCATGGAGGACAGCCTTCACTGGAGCCTCCAGACTAAGACAAACTAGGAAGAAGGACCTGGCAGTCTACTTCCGAAAAAACTGGTCAGTGAAAACCTTACAAATAGCAATGGAACATTGTTTGGTATAGTGCCAAAAGATGAGTCCCTCAGGTTGGAACGCACTCAAAATACAACTGGGGAAGAGCTGCCTCCTCAAAGTACAGTTGACCTTACTAACATGGATGGAGTAAAGCTTCTGAGATCTTCATTTTCTCTTGTGGCATGATGCAAAATGAGAAGAAACAGCTGCAAATATCCATTAATAATCAAACGTGGAATGTACAAAGAACAAAGCTAGGAAAATTGGAAGTCGTCAAAAGTAAAATGGAATGCATAAAGATCAATACCACAGGCAATATTGAGCTGAAATGAACCAGTATTGGCCATTTTAAATAGGACAATCATATGGTCTACTATGCTGGGAACAGCAAATTGAAGAGGAATGGCATCCCATTCATCATCAAAAAGAACATTTCAAGGGCTGTCCTGAAGTACAATGCTGTCAGTGACAGGATAATATCCATAGCCTACAAGGAAGATAAGTTGAATTTAGGCACCAAACACTAATGCCAAAGATGAGGAAATTCAAGATTTTTCCCAACTTCTACAGTCTGAAATTGAATAAGCATGACATCAAGATTCATTGATCATTACTGGTGATTGGAATGCAAAAATTATAAACAAAGAAGGATGTGTAGTTGGAAAACATGACCTTAGTGATAGAAAAGACTTCTTATATCAAAAGATATAATTTTGCAAGACCAGTGACTTATTCATTGAAAAAACCTTTTTTCAACAACATAAGTGATGCATTGAACACTAATGACCAAAGATCAGATGCACTGTGGAATGACACCAAGGACATCATACATGAAGAAAGCAAGAGGTCATTAAAAAGACAGGAAAGAAAGAAAAGACCAAAATCGATGTCAGAAGAGACTCTGAAACCTGCTCTTGAATATTGAGCAGCTAAAGCAAAAGGAAGAAATGAAGAAGTAAAGGAACTGAACAGAAGATTTCAAAGTGCAGCTCAAGAACACAAAGTAAATAATTCTGACATGTGCAAAGAGCTAGAGATAGAAACCCAAAAGGGAAGAACACACTTAGCATTTCTCAAGCTGAAAGAACTGAAGAAAAAATTCAAGCCTCAAGATGCAATACTGAAGGATTCTATGGGGAAAGTATTAAATGACATAGGAAGCATCAAAAGAAGATGGAAGGAATACACAGAGTTATTATACCAAAAAGAATTGGTCAACGATCAAACATTTCCAGAGGTAACATACGATCAGGAACCGATGGTACTGAAGGAAGAAGTCCAAGCTGCACTGAAGGCACTGGCGAAAAACAAGGCTCCAGGAATTGACAGAATATCAAATGAGATGTTTCAGTAAACAGATGCAGCGCTGGAAGTGCTCGCTCACCTATGCAAAGAAATTTGGAAGACAGCTACCTGGTCAACCGACTGGAAGAGATCCATATTTATGCCTATTCCCAAGAAAGGTGATCCAACTGAATGTGGAAATCATTGAACTATATCATTAATATCACATGCAAGCAAAATTTTGCTGAAGATCGTACAAAAGTGGCTGCAGCAGTATATTGACAGGGAACTGCCAGAAATTCAGGCCAATTTCAGAAGAGGACATGGAACCAGGGATATCATTGCTGATGTCAGATGGATCCTGAAAGCAGAGAATACCAGAAGGATGTTTACCTGTGTTTTATTGATTATGCAAAGGCTTTCGACTGTGTGGATCATAATAAATTATGGATAACATTCCAAAGAACAGGAATTCCAAACCACTTAATTGTGCTCACGAGGAAACTGTACATAGATCAAGAGGCAGTTGTTCAGAAAGAACAAGGGGATATTGCGTGGTTTAAAGTCAGGAAAGGTGTGCATCAGGGTTGTATCCTTTTACCATACCTATTAAATCTGTATACTGAGCAAATAATCTGAGAAACTGGACTGTATGAAGAACAGGGCATCAGGATTGGAGGAAGACTCATTAACAATCTATGTTATGCAGATGACACAGCCTTGCTTGCTGAAACTGAAGAGGACTTGAAGCACTTACTGATGAAGATCAAAGACCACGGCCATCAGTATGGATTAAATCTCAACATAAGGAAAACAAAAATCCTCACAACTGGACCAAGAAGCAACATCATGATAAATGGAGAAATGATTGAAGTTGTCAAGGATTTCATTTTGCTTGGATCCACAATCAACACCCATGGAAGAAGCCGTCAAGAAATTCAGAAGGCACATTGCGCTGGCCAAATCTGCTGCAAAAGACCTCTTTAAAGTGTTGAAAAGCAAAGATTGTCACCTTGAAGACTAAGGTACACCTGACCCAAGCCATGGTATTTTCAATTGCATCATATGCATGTGAAAGCTGGACAATGAATAAGGAAGATGGAAGAATTGACACCTTTGAATTGTGATGTTGGCAACGAATATTGAATATACCCTGGACTGCCAAAAGAACAAACAAATTTGTCTTAGAAGTACAACCACAATGCTCCTTAGAAGCAAGGATGGTAAGAATGCATCTTACATACTTTGGACATGTTGTCAGGAAGGCTGAGTTCCTGGAGAAGGGCATAATGCTTGGTAAAGTGAAGGCTCAGCAAAGAAGACCCTCAACAAGATAGATTGACACAGTGGCTGCAACAATGGGCTCAAGCACAACAACAATCGTTATCAAGGTGCAAGGCCAGACAGTGTTTTGTTCTGTGGTACATAGGGCCACTATGAGTCAGAACAGACTCAACAGCACCTAACAACAACAACAAGCAATGAACATACAAGTGGACTTTACCAGATGGAAAATACAAGAATCAAATCGACGACATCTATAGAAAGAGACAAGGAAAAAACTCAATATGATCAGTCAGAACAAGGCCAAGGTCTGGCTGTGGAACAGACCATCAGTTGCTCCTAAGCAACTTTAAGTTGAAGCTGAAGAAAATTAAAACAAGTCCATGAGAACCAAAATATGATCTTGAGTACGTTTCACCTGAGTTTGAAAACCTTCTCAAGAATAGATTTGCACCAAGGTCACACGACAACTAAGAACCCAAGAGACAGAAAGGGCCACATGAACCAGAGACCTACATTATCCTGAGACCAGAAGAACTAGTTGGTGCCCAGCCACAATCGATGTCTGCCCTGTCAGGGAGCACAACAGACAACTCCTGAGGGAGCAGGAGACCAATGGGATACAGACCCCAAATTCTCACGAAAAGACCATACCTAATGGTATGACTGCGACTAGAGGAATCCCCGAGACAATGCTTCCCAGAACTTCTGATGGCACAGGACAGGAACAATCCCCGAAGACAAATCATCAGGCATGAAAAGGACTGGTCAGTGGGGGGGAGAGAGATGCTGATGAAGAGTGAGCTAATTAAATCAGGTGGACACTGGAGAGTGTGTTGGCAACTCTTGACTGGAGGGGGGATGGGAAGATAGAGAGAGAGGGAAGATGGCAAAATTGTCACGAAACGAGAGACTGAAAGGGCTGACTCAATAGGGGGAGAGCAAGTGGGAGAAGGGAGTAAGATGTATGTAAACCTACATGTGACAGACTGATTGGAATGGTAAATGTTCACTTGAAGCTTAATAATAATTAATTAAAAAAAAAAAAAGAATAGATTTGACACACTGAACACTAATGACCAAAGACCAGAGAAGTTGTGGGATGACATCAAAGATGTTATTACATAAAGAAAGCAAAGGTCATTAAAAACACAGGAAAGAAAGAAAAGACCAAAATGGACATCAGAAGAGACACTGAAACTTGCTCTTTAATGTCAAGCAGCTAAAGTGAATGGAGGAAATGATGAAGTAAAATTCCTAAACGGAATTATTTCAAAAGGCAGTTAGAGAAGGTAAAGGAAAGTATTATAACGAAATGCACAAAGACATGGAGTTAGAAAGCCCAAAGGGCAAAACATGCTCAGCATCTCTCAACCTGAAAGAACTGAAGAATTTATTCAAGCCTCAAGTTGCAATAGTGAAGGATTCTATGGCGAAAATATTAAACGATGCAGGAAGCATCAAAAGATGATGGAAGGAATACACAGTCACTGTAGCAAAAAGAACTGGTCAACATTCAACTATTTCAGGAGATAGCATATGATCAGGAATCAATGGTAGTGGGAAGAGGTCCAAGTTGCGCTGAAAGCACTGGCAAAAAACAAGGCTCCAGAAACTGACAGAATAACAATGTATTCCATCATATAAATAAAACAAAAGACAAGAACCACATGATTTTATCAATTGATGCAGAAAAGGCATTTGACAAAGTTCAACACCCGTTCATGATAAAAACTCTCAGCAAAATTGGAATAGAAGGAAAATTCCTCAACATAATAAAGGGCATTTATACAAAGCCAACAGTCAACATCATCCTAAATGGAGAGAGTCTGGAAGCATTCCCCTTGAGATCAGGAACCAGACAAGGATGCCCTTTATCACCACTGTTATTCAACATTGTGCTGGAAGTCCAAGCCAGAGGGATTAGGCTAGATAAAGAAATAAAGTGCACCCAGATTGGCAAGTAAGACATAAAATTATCTCTATTTGCAGATGACATGATCTTATATACAGAAAACCCTAAGGAATCCTCAAGAAGACTACTGAAACTAATAGAAGAGTTTAGCAGAGTATCAGGATACACAATAAACATACAAAAATCAGTTGGATTCCTCTACACCAACAAAAAGAACATTGAAGAGGAAATCACCAAATCAATACCATTTACAGTAGCCCCCAAGAAGGTAAAATACTTAGGAATAAATCTTACCACAGATATAAAAGACCTATACAAAGAAAACTACAAGACACTACTGCAAGAAACCAAAAGAGACCTGTGTAAGTGGAAAAACATACCTTGCTCATGGATAGGAAGACTTAACATTGTAAAAATGTCTTTTCTACCAAAAGCCATCTATAGATACAATGCGATTCCTATCCAAATTCCAACAGCATTTTTTAATGAGATGGAGAAACAAATCACCAACTTCATATGGAAGGGAAAGAGGCCCCAGATAAGTAAAGCATTACTGAAAAAGAAGAACAAAGTGGGAGGCCTCACTCTACCTGATTTTAGAACCTATTATACTGCCACAGCAGTCAAAACAGCCTCCTATTGGTACAACAACAGATACATGGAGCAATAGAGCAGAATTGAGAATCCAGAAGTAAATCCATCCACATATGAATGGCGGATATTTGACAAAGGCCCAAAGTCAGTTAAATGGGGAAAAGATAGTCTCTTTAACAAACGGTGCTGGCATAACATAATTGGATATCCATCTGCAAAAAAATGAAAAAAGACCCATACCTCACACCATGCACAAAAGCTAACTCAAAATGGATCAAAGACCTAAATATAAAATCTAAGATGATAAAGATCATGGAAGAAAAAATAGAGACAATGGTTGGACCCTGAATACATGGCATAAACAGTGTACAAAACATTACTAACAATGAGCAAACACCAGAAGAGAAACTAGATAATTGGGAGCTCCTAAAAATCAAGCACATATGCTCATCCAAAGACTTCAGCAAAAGAGTAAAAAGATTACCCACAGACTGGGAAAAAGTTTTTAGCTACAACATTTCCGATCAGCGTCCGATCTCTAAAATCTACATGATACTGCAAAAACTCAGCTACAAAAAGACAACCCAATTAAAAAATGGGCAAAGGCACTTCACTAAAGAAGATATTCAAGTAGCTAACAGGTACATGAGGAAATGTTCATGATCATTAGCCATTAGAGAAATGCAAATCAAAACTACAATGAGGTTCCATCTCAATCCAGCAAGGCTGGCATTAATCCAAAAAACACAAAATAATAAATGTTGGAGAGGTTGTGGAGACACTGGAACACTTATACTCTGCTGGTGGGAATGTAAAATGGTACAACCACTTTGGAAATCAATTTGGCGTTTCCTTAAAAAACTAGAAATAGAATTGCCATATGATCCAGCAATCCCACTCCTTGGAGTATATCCTAGAGAATTAAGAGCCTTTACATGAACAGATATATACACACTCATGTTCATTGCAGCACTGTTTATAATAGCAAAAAGATGGAAGCAACCAAGATGCCCATCAACAGATGAATGGATAAATAAATTATGGAATATTCACACAATGGAATACTACACATCCATAAGGAACAATGATGAATCCATGAAACATTTCATAACATGGAGGAATCTGGAAGGCATTATGCTGAATGAAATTAGTCAGTTGCAAAAGGACAAATATTGTATAAGACTACTATTATAAGAACTTGAGAAATAGTTTAAACAGAGAAGAAAATATTCTTTGATGGTTTTGAGAGGGGGGAAGGAGGGAGGGAGGGAAGGAGAGGGGTTTTCACTAATTAGATAGTAGATAAGAACTATTTTAGGTGAAGGGAAAGACAACACACAATACAGGAGTGGTCAGTACAACTGGAGTAAACCAAAAGCGAAGAAGTTTCTTGAATAAACTGAATGCTTCGAAGGCTAGCATAGCAGGGGTGGGGGTTTGGGGACCATGGTTTCAGGGGACATCTAAGTCCACTGGTATAATAAAATCCATTAAGAAAACATTCTGCATCCTACGTTGGAGAGTGGCATCTGGGGTCTTAAACGCTAGCAAGAGACCATCTAAGATGCATCAATGGGTCTCAACCCACCTGGAGCAAAGGACAATGAAGAACATCAAAGACACAAGGTAATTATGAGCCCAGGAGACAGAAAGAACCACGTAAACCAGAGACTACATCAGCCTGAGACCAGATGAACTAGATGGTGCCCGGCTACAACCGATGACTGTCTCAATAGGGAACACAAGAGAGAACCCCTGAGGGAGCAGGACAGCAGTGAGATGCAGACCCAAATTCTTGTAAAAAGACCAGACTTAATGGTCTGGCTGGAGGTCATGGTGACCAGACCTTCTGTTAGCCCAAGACAGGAACCATTCCCAAAGCCAAATTTTCAGACAGGGATTGGACTAGACTATGGGATACAAAATGATAGTGGTGAAGAATGAGCTTCTTGGATCAAGTAGACACATGAGACTATGTGGGCATCTCCTCTTCGGAGGGGAGATGAGAGACCAGCAGGGGTCAGAAGCGTGCCAAATGCACCTGAAACTAGAGAGTGGAGGGAAGGAGTGTGCTGTCTCATTAGAGGGAGAGCAATTAGGAGTATATATAGCAAGGTATATATAAATTTATATATACCTTGCTATATATACTGACTTGAGACTGACTTGATTTGTAAACTTTCACTTAAAGCACAATAAATATTTAAAAAAATAAAATTTGAGTGTGGTCATGAAAAGAACATGTGTTTAAAACTTCTAATACAGTGGGGGGTAAAAGGAGAATTTTTAAAAATCAATTCTAAGGGAATCAGAAAGAAGGAAAATCATAATACCATGATGAAATAAATTTGAATGCAAATTATAATCACAATAAATATAAATGAACTAGACTCACCAGTTTAAAAACGTGCACTTTCCAGACTAGACAAAAAAAAGTTTAAGTAAATAATACTGTATTTTTACACAAATAATGCACGTGTTGTATGTTTTTTTGCCAACCGCATCTCCCTCCCCCACCACGAAGTATGTTCATAAGTGAAAATTTTAACTTTTTTTACATATTGCATCACCATGAAATAAATTAGCATAGCACATTTACAAAAATACCTTGCAGGGGGAGGGTGCAATTGGAAAAAAGACATACAACACACATGTTATTTGTGTAAAAATATTGCACTTATAGAGAGGTATATCTGAAATGTAGAGACATAAAAAATTGAAATTAAAAAGATGTAAAATAAATACCAAGCACAATGCTAAACAAATGAATTCTGGTATAGCTATATTAAAAAAAATAGCTATATTAGAAAGGGTCAAAATAGACTGGAAGAAAAAGCACATTGTTTAATGTAAAGATGATCACTAAATGATGCTACAAGTTCAATTCAACAGAACAATATAAAACTTCTATACATGTATGAACCTACAAACATGGCCTCAAAATGTATAGATCCAAAACTAAAGTAACTAAAGAGAGAAACTTAAAAATCCACACCCATGGTGGTATATTTTTAATTATTTCTCTCAGAAATTGATAAATTAGAAGTTTAAAAATTTAAAGAATTTGGGAGACTTGAATAGTACAATGTAACAACTATAATCTAAGGAATGTATACAGGACAATTAGCTAACTTTATAGTATATAAGTTCTTCTTGAGCACATGTGATGGTTAAGGTTGTGTGTCAGCTTGGCTGGGCCATGATTCTCAGTAGTTTGGCAGTTATGTAAAGATGTAGTTTGGTAGTTACATAATGTTTTTTGCATTTATGTAATGACGTAATTTGGCAGTTATATAATGATGTAGTCCTCCTCCATGATGTGATATGATGTGATCAGCAAATCAATTGTAAGCGGAGTTTCCTTGGGGGTGTGGCCTACATCCAATATATATATATGGACATTCTAGCAAAGCTCGCTCACTTGCTCTGGATCCTGCATCCTGCATCTGGCTTGTCATCATCTGACCTCCAGTTCTTGGTACTTGATTCAGCAGTCTGCAGTATTGCCTGCCATTCTTGGGATTCATCAGTTTCCACAACTTTTGAGCCAGCAGTCTGCTGTCTTACCTACCTTTCTTGGGTTCGGTAGCCCCTGCAGCTATGTGAGTCAGAAGAGGCCTCTGGTCTGACACCTGACCCATGGACTTTGGATTTGCCAGCCTCCGCAACTGTGTGAGCCAATTCCTTGAGATAAATCTCTCTCTCTCCCTCTTACTCTCTCCCTCCACCTTCAACTTAAACTTGCTTACGAGCAGTTGATGTCATGTTTGGCAGTCGGTCACTGGCCTTGCTCTGACTGATGATGTTCAGTTTTTCCATCATTTCTTTCCACAGATGCAGTCAATTTGATTCTTTGTTTGCCATCAGGTGAGGTCCACCCAGTTGTTCAGTTTGCTTGGAAGGAGAAATTGCCAGATATGCAACTGTATACTGACTCATGGGCTGTGACCAATGGTTTGCCTGGATGGTCAGGGACTTAGGAGGAACATGATTGGAAAACTGGTGACAAGGAGGTATGAGGAAGAGGTATGTGGATAGACCTTTTTGAATGGGCCAAAGAAGTGAAGATATGTGTGTTTCATGTGAATGGTCAGCAAAGAATGACCTCAGCAGAGGAGGATTTTAACAATCAAATGGTTAGGATGACGAGTTCTGTGGAAGCAAGTGGAAATCCTCTTTCCCCAGCCATTCCCATCACTGCCTACTGGGCTCATGAACAAAATAGCCATGGTTGCAGATATAAAGGCTATGCAAGGGCTCAGCAACATGGATTTCCACTTACCAAGGCCAACTTGGCAACGGCCACTGTTGAGTGTGTAATCTGCCAGCAGCAGAGACTAACATTGAGTTCTCAATTGGCACTATTCCTTGATGTGATCAACCAGCAACCTGGTCGCAGGTTGATCACACTGGACCACTACCATAAAGGAAAAGGCAAAGTTTCCTTCTTACTGGAATAGCTACTTACTCTGGACATGGATTTGCCTTCCTTACCCATGATGCCTATGCCAAAACTACTATTCATGGACTCACTGAATGGCTTATCCACCGTCATGGTATCCCACACTGCATTGCCTTGGATCACAGAACTCACTTCACAGCAAATGAAGTGTGGCAATGGGTCCATGTTCATAGAATTCACTGGTCTTGTCATGTTTCCCATCATCCTGAAGCAGCTGCCTTGATAGAGTGATGGAATGGACTCCTAAAGACACAATTACAGCACCAGCTAGATGGCAATGTTTTGCAGGGTTGGGGCAATGTTCTCTAGGAGGCTGTATATACTCTAAACTAGCATCTAATATATGGTGCTGTTTTTTTCATACCCAAGATTGACAAGTCGAGGAACCAAGGTGTGGTCCCACTCACTGCTACCCCTAGCGATCCACTCACAGTGTTCTTGCTCCCTGTCCCTGTGACCGTATGCTCTGAGGATCTATAACTCCTAGTTCCAAAAGGAAGAATGCTCTCACCTGGAGACACAACAATGGTTTCATTGAACTGGAAGTTAAGAGTGCCACCCGGCCACTTTGGGCTCCTCATGACTCTGGATCAACAGGTAAAAAAAAGGAGTTACCATATTGGCTGGAGTGATTGATCCTGACTGTGAAGGGGAAATCAAATTGATGTTACACAACAGAGGTAAAGAAGATTATGTCTGAAATACAGAAGATCCCTTAGGGAATCTCTTAGTACTACCATGCCCTGTGAATAAAGTCAATGGAAAACTACAGCAACAAAATTCTGACATGACTACTAATGGCCCAGCTCCTTCAGGAATGAAGGTTTGGGTCACTCCACCAGGCACAGAACCAAGACCAGCTGTGGTGCTTGCTGAGGGTAAAGGGAATATGGAAGGGGTGGTAGAAGAAGGTAGTTCTAAATACCAGTTACAACCACATGACCAGTTGCAGAAATGAGGACTGTAATTGTTATGAGTGTTTTTTCCTTGTATGTGTGCATCAAATATTTTTGTTTCTTCACTTACAAAATATAAGATGTAAACAGGGCTAGTGGGCTTTCATTTCTATGCATGTTAGCGTATCATGTTAGGTACAAGTATGACTTTGTAACAGTCTTTATTTAGAGACTGGGTATGGTTTAAGGAGATGTGTCCAGGTGCCAAGTTGACAAGGGTAGTACTGTGATGGTTAAGGTGTTTGTCAGCTTAGCTGGGTTATGATTCTTACTGGTTTGGCAATTATGTAATAACGTAGTTTGACAGTTATGTAATGATAGTTTGCCAGTTATATAATAATGTAATCCTTCTCCACGATGTGATCGGATGTGATCAGTGAATCAGTTGTAAGGGGAGTTTCCTCAGGGGTGTGGCCTGCATCTAGTATGTATATGGACATTCTGGCAAAGCTTGCTTACTCGCTCTGGATCCTGCATCTGACTTGTCTTATCTGACCTCTGGTTCCTGGGACTCAAACCAGCAATCTGCCATATTGCTCGCCAGTCTTGGAATTCGTCAGCCTCTGCACCCTGTGAGCCAGCAGCCTGCCATCTGATTTGCCAATCTTGGATTTGGCAGCTTCCATAGCCCGTGACCCAGTGGACTGCTGTCAGACCTGCCAATCTTGGGTTCATCAGTCCCTGCAGCTATGTAAGACAGGAGAAGCCTCCAGCCTGATGCCTGACCCATGGACTTGGGACTTGCTAGCCTCTACAACTGCATGAGTCATTTCCTTGAGATAAAACTATATATATATATATATATATATATATATATATATCTGGAATTCAAATGCACTGCCAAATAAGTCATAGATCAAAGAAACAATCATAATGAAATTATAAAGTAATTAAAACTCAGTAATAAATCTACTACATATCAAATCTTATAAGATGTAACTTGAAGTATATTTCTAGAAAAATATAGACCTAGAAGCATATATTAGAAAAGAAAAGTCGAAAATACATGATTCAAAGAACAGTGAAAAAGGAACAATGAACAAAAACAAAAGAAACTATTAAAATAAAAAATTTAAAAGACAGAATAGTCAATAATACTAAAAACTAGTTATATAAGATAGCTTGTAAACTTAAAAAGTATCTGTATCACCATTAATGAAAGAAAAAAAGATAAAATTCTGACTAAATAATACTAGAAAGGAAAAGAAGGCTTGACTACTGAAAGAGCAACAACAACCAAAAGAATTAAAGAATACAATGATCAACACAATGCCAACATATTTGAAAACTTGCACAAATTCACAGTGAGGAACATGCTTCTTAGTTCAATCAAATATATAAGACCAAATAGCCAGTTCCTGTCCAAAAGCAGGACGAGAAGGCAGGAAAGGACAGGAACTGGACAAATGGACACAGGGAGCCAGGGTGGAAAGGGGGAGCATGCTGTCACATTGTGGGGATTGCAACCAATGTCACAAAACAGTATGTGTAGACGTATTTGAATGAGAAATTAACTTGAGCTGTAAACTTTCACTGAAAGTTTAAAAGAAAAAAAAAAACCACAGTGAGATACCGTTTCACAGCTATCAGATGGACAAAAAAGTGTACGTCTGACAAATATACATGTGGACATGAATGTGGGAAAACAGGAATACCTACACACTAAGGGTGGCAGTTTGTATTGGTACAACCACTTTAGAGAGTAATCTGGCAATTTTAAATGAGGTTGTTATGAATATATGGTGCTTTACCATCCAAAAGTTCTCCTTCTAGATAATGACCCTAAACAAACAAACAAAAAACACTCACCTTGTGCACTGTTTTTACTAGTGAAAACTGAAAACTTAAATGTCTGTCACTAGGAAAATAAATAAGTTTGTGATGCTTTCTTACAATGGAATACTATTCATCAGTGAAAAATAATAAATCTCACAAAAATAATAATGACAAATGAAACCATTTTGCAGGATATATACAATAATGGTGCAATTTTTATGAGGTTTTAAGTCATGCAAATAATACCATGTGGATGCATTTCTGTGTAGTAAAGTTATAAAGAACTGCATTGGAATACTAAACTTCAATTTTAGAATAGTAGGTAAGAGAAGGCAATGCAACTGAGCAGGGGTACCGTAGTACTTGTAATATCTCTTAAACTGAGTGGTCAGTATAAGCATATTCATTAAATCATTATTCTGAAGTAAATTAAACATTTCATTTTCTTTAAGAGGGAAGGCCAGACCATGAGCAATTTAAAATTAAGAGATATTGCATTTCATGGGTAGACAACAGGAAATCACTTGACAACCATGTCGTAGGAAGATTCAGGGTCAGAAGTATGCAGTATGCATCAGGCAGAGGAGAAGCTATAATTTGAACAAGATTCAGGCTCAGAAGGTGGGGGTCTTTCCTAGGATCTGGAAAGTGAAAAGAGAAAAACCAAGACATTTTGTGGCTTCTGTCCATTTACCTGATGCCCCTGTCCTCCCCCTTATACTTAAGGAGACATTCTGAGGAAAACTTGGCCAAGGAAACATTGACTGAACTTCATGTGCCAAGATTGGGCATGGCTGTGTCTTGCAGCACTTAAAAAAGTTGCCTTTAGGGAACACTATCAAATATAAAGTTTCTCTGTTCCTTCCACCCTGGAAAATCTCAAGTTTTAGACTATGCCCTTTTTATTTTGGGTGACAAATATGTTGCATTTTATTACTGCCATGCATGACTTTTGTACTCTGCCAAACACATAATATTTATTTATTTTAGATCTAACCAGTTGGCAGTGACTTCTGTTCTCAGCATGGCTAACTAAAATTAAGAGTTCATGCAGACCATGTCTCTCCTATCCAGACTAGCCTCTAGCATTCCTGCTGTTGCTTTTGAATTCTGATCTATCAAGAACATTGTCTGGGTCTTTGCTTTCTCCATGGTTAGAGGATACAGATACATACATGGTTATAATTACGTTCATCAACAAGTCCTTGTTGACAACGAAAAAAATAGGTTAAAATTTTATGAGACTTTTGCAGGTTGCTTTTGGGATAAAAATATGCTCCCAGTTATCACAGGACGTGGATGGTTTGTTACCTACATTTGTTTGTAAAATTTAAGTAACTGATGGTAGACCTGAGAATTCACTTCTACATGTTTTCTTTACATCAAACTGCCTCTATTTCATAGTGTCACTGGATTTCCACAAAGCTTCTGACCAAGTACCTCACAATACACTTGTGGACAAAATAGAGATTCATGCATTGGAGAGATAGTATAGCTAAGATCACTAATTAGTTGAGTAATAGTACCACTTAATGAAGAGATGGTCCCTTGAAATGCAGGTTGGCTCCTAGTGATTGGACTAAGTCATACCCAGCCCCTAAAGTCTTGCATTATAAAATGTTTAGCTTCCAGTGCTCAAATTGGGACACGATGGTGTACTGATTTTGTTGATCTAAAGTGCAGGTTAAGGTTTCTGGGTGGCACAAACAGTTTGCACTTGTCTACTAACCTAGTTGTGGTTTGAACCCACCCAGACGTACCATGGAAGAAAGGGCTGGTGATCTGCTTCCATAAATGATTATAGGCAAGAAAACCCTATGGAGCAGGTCTACTCTGTAACACATGGGGTCACCATGAGTTGGAATTGACTCCATGGCAATAGGTTTGATTTTTTTTTAACATACAGATTAGAAAGATCTGTTCATCTACTTCCAAAAATCAGCCATTGAAAACCCTATGAGGCACAATAATTGGTCTCTATTCACTGGAACAACAGAGGAAGAAGGAGAGTCAGGAATAGGAGCAGGGTATAGAATGTGTGGCTAATTGCCTCCATGAAGAACTGCCTCCTTTGCCATGAGACCAGAAGAACTGGATGGTACTTGGCTACCATTACTGAATATTTTAATCAAAGAATTCATAGAAGAATTCTGGTCAAAAGGGGGGAATTTCAGAACAGAATTTCAAATTCTCATGGAATTCAAACCTCCTGGAGCCATGAAGATTGTATGAACCCCTCAATTTTTTTTTAAGCAAAAAGCTAGCTTTTGTTTAGCAAAAGTATGAAATGGACAAGCATACTGCCAGAGCCATGTCTGTCTGAGTCCAAGGAATAATATTGAGTACACAAAAGTGAGAAAATGGACAAGCATGGTGCCAGAGCCATGCCTGCCTAAGTCTGAGCGAGAGTACAGAATCATCAGTATATATTAACACCACAAATGGGCAAAGCCATTGAAAGTTTCACCTTTTTACAGATTGGTTAAAAACTGTTAAGTTACCGTGATTCTACATTTTGAATTGTCTTTCTTAATAATCATTGGTACAGGTTTCATTAACAACAGTCAGAAGGGTCTTCATTGATCCAACAAACCTTAATATTCACTAAATGCTAAAGGAAAAAGATAAGAGTGGAAAGTATGTGGGTCTTTTGTGCTGTTTATGGTTTGTGTATGTGCAAGGTTCCTTAAAAGATGTTTTCTAAGATTGTCCCAGCTATTGTCTTTATACCTCAGGGCCCATTTGATGTGCCCTTGTGAGTCCTTGTGAGTCCAGCTTCAGCTGGGTCACATTCTAGGACAGGGAATAATGGCTCCAATTTTATCTCCTAAATCATTTCCTCCTTTTGTTCGGAGATTGGAGATAACATATCGATGACCAATACATGGACTTAGTTGGGCTCCTAGATGGCAGCCATGGTAGGCTCTTTAAATTCACAGTCCTGATTTTCCACTGGATACTATCTGGTTCTTCACCAAGATCTTAAGTAAGTGCAATGTTCTCATCAATCACATTGTCAAAAAGAAAAGACTCAATGAACATCAACATTTTAGCCTGAGGCATTCTTTTGCCTTTTAAGTGTGTAAGACAATAGAAGATAAGTTCTATTATGCCTAATACTATTAGGATGCAGACTAAGAATATTACTATTCCTTGCAATAGTGATCTAGCCCATGCAGTTACTCCTGATGGTAACCAATCAAATAAATCTGGTGTTTGTAAGGGTTTTATAATGTGTAACTAAGTAGCTTCTTGTCCAATTCTGTGTATATCCTGTTTACAGCACAGACTACACCTTCTTGGGCTAATAAAAAATCTAAGACTATTCTCTTATCTAATGTCACCTTGACTAATGAGGTCGGAGATTGCTGTTGTGTTTCCATTCCATTAGCAACTTCATCTGCTATTTGTCCCAAAGTGACAGACAAATTTCTTAGTGATTTCTCCAATTCAACTATATCATAAATATGAATTAAAGCTACCAACCCCACCCTGAGTGTTGGACCAATGGGTTTTCTTCTGATTCTAGTTTTATAATGTGTAACAATTTAATATTACCTTTCCAATATTTACTAATATCATTACTATGAATATCTAAAGGTAATCCTAAAATTTCCAAAATGTATCGCCCATGCATTGGCCAGGAATCTAAACAAGAGATTACCCACATAAATTCACTATCATTTGAAAAGGGATCATCTAAACTAGTATAGTTGGATACATGACAAAAAAACATATATCCATAAAGAGCACACAAAGATTGTCTAGAGAAAAAAGAAGGTATAGAAAAATTTACATGTGACAACCAAGTTTCCATTAGAGACTACATGATTAGCAAGATAATATAGGATGCACTTCTCCTTGGTTTACCTATTAACACTCATGGGTCACTTTCTTAGAAGCAAAAGTGGATTCTAAGACAAAATGGAGTGTCTGTCATGAGATTGATCCCCTCTGAGAACCTGGTTTCTTTAAGATACATCATTTTCTTTATAGCAAGGAGAGGACAGTTTGGTTACAAATATTAGACTAGTATTTCATACAACATTGTTTTGAAGATTAATGAAAATAATTACTTATTTACCCTAAACAGAGCTCTCAGTCTGATCTTTGGAGTCAGTTTCCCAAAACAGAATGAATTCTTCAAAAAAAAAAAAAAAGCACAATGCCTAGACCAAAACGGTCTTACTAGTTTCTGGACCATCGTTTAATTCAAAAGTGGTTTCAGGAGACAGTTTTTTTCTCTCTAGACTCAAGGTTCAAAAGGACACTCAAAAGGCAGTGGCCTGTATGGGTTACCCCAAATTCCATGAAAGTCAGAAATCTGGATTCCAGGAGAATTACAACTCTTTTGTCTTTCCCTAGTCTGGATCATGATCCTGTTACAGAATCTTTGATCAAAAACTTTCAATAGGAGGCGGAGCCAAGGTGGCTGACTAGGTAGAAGCTACCTCGGATCCCTCTTGCAACAAAGACTCGGAAAAACAAGTGAATCCATCACATGCATGACAATCTACGAACTCTGACCATCAAACACAGATCTAAAGAGTTGACCTGAGTGACAGAGACTGAGAACGCGCAACCAAAAGGAAGCAACGACTGTTTTCAGAGCCTGGAGCCAGCGTCCCAGTCAGAAAACCTTGGCGCCGGGCTTTGGACTGGGAGCTGAGCACAGCATCCTGAGACGGCACAAACACGGGACACAGCCCTAGCCCCCAGAAGTGACCTCGGGGAAAGCCCAGCTGGTGCACACAGGTAGCACAGTGACGCGGCTGACAGGAAGAGAAGTCACCGGGATGCAGCAACTGGTTTTGGAGCCTGGAGTGTGGCGTCCCAGCCAGGGAACCTTGGCACTGGGCTTCGGACTGGGAGCGGAGGAACTGACCACGGCTTCTGAGACAGCACAAGCAGAGGACATAGGCCTGACCCTCAGGGGCAGTCTCGACCCAGCCAGTGCACACAGGCTACATACCCCTCAGGAATCTCAGATAAAACAGTCATCACCACGCAAGATAAGTAACTTTGTCTATATTCTGGGGCGCTACTCTCTCCTATCTATCTTATCCATCCCCTCCCCTTCCCAGGCGGCTTCATTAACATTGGAATTTCCTGAGCCAGAGAGTGAAGTGCTCTGCGGTTTTCTTTTCTTTTCTTTTTCTATCTTTTCCTAACTCATTCTCCAGGCCTGAGAGAAAACCCCCTGCAGCTACAAAAACCCAGGGACCAAAAATCCTCCCCTGACTTCCCGAAATTGGACTAAAAATACAGAACCAGCTTGAGCCAAGCATATGAGATCCACAGTCTTGGGCTTTCATCCCTACAGGGAACAAGGTGGCTATTATAATGCAAAGGCAATTCTGATAGTGATCTGACTGTAATTGTTTTAGCGGATTCCGGAAAGACAAATTTCCCAGGTCTGATATCTCTGTGCATTAAACAGAGCCCTCACTGACCCACAATGGGGAACTGAGGGCTGAAACTCCCCCCAGACCACCTAGCCTCCTACCATAGGGGTCTAAGGATGGTGACACCTACCAATCTATAGAGATACATGCATTGGGTGCCTAAGGTACAGCTGCAGAGCCCACCCACCAAAGTGCTTTAGGAATAGAGACTCACCTACCTCACTGGCACTTGGGGGAAGCCTGTCAGCATCCTGCCCCCATGGAATATGAACCCTTGCTGCTGCTAGAATCTGGAGCACACAACTAGTACCACTACTTCTCTAGGTGGATAGGTGACAGTCTGCACCACGCACTTGATGACCCAAAATCAGATTCTACTCAAGAATAGTGAGTGGACTCAGGCTTATATATCTGGTAACAGCCCAAACCAGCTGGTAATAGGACATAAGTGATTCAAGAGCTACAAAAATCAAGACACCGCAATCTAGTAGCCCATCTACATATATTGAAAGAAACCAAAACAAGATAAGACTCAGTGAGCAAATATAAAATAAATCACTACAATATCTTATAGATGGCTCAGAGACAGCAGTTGATATTAAACCACATAAAGAAGCAGGCCATGATTGCTTCTACAACTCCCCAAATTAAAGAACCAAAATCTTTCCCAAATAAAGATACAATCCTCGAATTGCCAGATGCAGAATATAAAAAACTAATTTACAGAATGCTACAACACATCAGGGATGACCTCAGAAATGAAATAAGACAATCTACAGAAAAAGCCACAGAACACACTGATAAAGCAGTTGAAGAAATCAAAAAGATTATTCAAGAACATAGTGGAAAAATTAATAAGCTGCAAGAATCCATAGAGAGACAGCATTCAGAAATCCAAAAGATTAACAGTAAAATTATAGAATTAGACGACTCAATAGGAAGTCAGAGGAGCATGATCAAGCAATTGGAATGCAGAGTGGGGGAGCTGGAGGATAAGGGAATTGACACCAATATAGCTGAAAAAAAATCAGATAAAAGAATTAAAAAAAAATGAAGAAACCCTAAGAATCATGTGGGACTCTATCAAGAAGAATAACTTGCGTGTGATTGGAGTTCCAGAACAGGGAGGGATAACAGAAAATACAGAGAAAATAGTTGAAGATCTGTTGGCAGAAAACTTCCCTGACATCATGAAAGATGAAAGGATATCTATCCAAGATGCTCATCGAACCCCATATAAGATTGATCCAAAAAGAAAATCACCAAGACGTATTATCATCAAACTTGCCAAAACCAAAGATAAAGAGAAAATTTTAAAAGCAGTCAGGGATAAAAGAAAGGTCTCCTACAAAGGAGAATCAATAAGAATAAGTTCAGACTACTCAGCAGAAACCATGCAGTCAAGAAGGCAATGGGATGACATATATAGAGCACTGAAGGAGAAAAACTGCCAGCCAAGGATCATTTATCCAGCAAAACTCTCTCTCAAATATGAAGGTGAAATTAAAACATTTACAGATAAACACAAGCTTAGAGAATTTGCAAAAACCAAACCAAAGCTACAAGAAATACTAAAGGAAATTGGTCAGAAAATCAATAATATCAGATACCAACACAACACAAGGTCACAGAACAGAACATCCTGATATCAACTCAAATAGGGAAATCACAAAAACAAATTAAGGTTAATTTTTAAAAAGGAAAAAACGCCCCAAACAGGGAATCATTGAGGTCAATATGTAAAAGACCACAATAATCAAAAAGAGGGACTAAATACAGGAGGCATAGAACTGCCATATGGAGAGGAAAACAAGGCGATACAGGACAATACAAGTTAGATTTTTACTTAGAAAAATAGGCGTAAATATTAAGGTAACCACAAAGAGGTATAACAATTCCCTAACTCAAAATAAATACCAAGAAAAACATAACAACTCAACAAACATAAATTCAACTACTATGAAAATGAGTAACACACAATTTACAAAGAAAAACATCTCAGCACAAAATGAAAATTGAAAAGGAAAAATGAAATTGTCAACAACACACAAAAAAAGGCATCAAAATGACAGCACTAAACACATACTTATCTATAATTACGCTGAATGTAAATGGACTAAATGCACCAATAAAGAGACAGAGAGTCTCAGACTGGTTAAAGAAACACGATCCGTCTATATGCTGCCTACAAGAGATACACCTTAGACTTAGAGACACAAACAAACTAAAATTCAAAGGATGGAAAAAAATATATCAAGCAAACAACAAGCAAAAAAGAAGAGGAGTAGCAATATTAATTTCTGACAAAATAGACTTTAAAGTTAAATCCACCACAAAGGATAAAGAAGGACAATACATAATGATTAAAGAGACAATTGACCATGAAGATATAACCATATTAAATATTTATGCACCCAATGACAGGGCTGCAAGATACATGAAACAAACTTTAACAGAACTGAAAGTGAGATGGACACCTCCACAATTATAGTAGGAGACTTCAACACACCACTTTCGGAGAAGGACAGGACATCCAGTAAGAAGCTCAATAGAGACACGGAAGACCTCATTGCTACAATCAACCAACTTGACCTCATACAGAACACTCCATCCAACTGCTGCAGAGTATACTTTTTTTCCTAGCGCACATGGAACATTCTCTAGAATAGACCACATATTAGGTCATAAAACAAACCTTTGCAGAATTCAAACATCGAAATATTACAAAGCATCTTCTCAGACTACAAGGCCATAAAAGTGGAAATCAATAATGGAAAAATCAGGGAAAAGAAATCAAATACTTGGAAACTGAACAATATCTTGCTCATAAAAGACTGGGTTATAGAAGACATTAAGGAGGGAATAAAGAAATTCACAGAATGCAATGAGAATGAAAACACTTCCTATCAAAACCTCTGGGACACAGCAAAAGCAGTGCTCAGAGATCAATTTATATCGATAAATGCACACATACATAAAGAAGAAAGAGTCAAAATCAGAGAACTGTCCCTATGACTTGAACAAATAGAAAGCGAGCAACAAAAGAATCCATCAGGCACCAGAAGAAAACAAATAATAAAAATTAGAGCTGAACTAAATGAATTAGAGAACAGAAAAACAATTGAAAGAATTAACAAAGCCAAAAGCTGGTTCTTTGAAAAAATTAAGAAAATTGATAAACCGTTGGCCAGAGTAACTAAAGAAATACAGGATAGGAAACAAATAACCTGAATAAGAACCGAGATGGGCCATATCACAACAGACCCAACTGAAATTAAAAGAATCATATCAGATTATTACGAAAAATTGTACTCTTACAAATTTACAAACCTAGAAGAAATGGATGAATTCCTAGAAAAACACTACCTACCTAAACTAACACAATCAGAAGTAGAACAACTAAATAGACCCATAACAAAAAAAGAGATTAAAAAGGTAATCAAAAAACTCCCAACAAAAAAAAGCCCTGGCCTGGGCGGCTTCACTGCAGAGTTCTACCAAACATTCAAAGAAGAGTTAACACCACTACTAAAAAAAATTTCAAAGCATAGAAAATGATGGAATACTACCTAATTCATTCTATGAAGCCACCATATCCCTGATACCAAAACCAGGTAAAAAAAAAAACACCACAAAAAAAGAAAATTACAGACCTATACCCCTCATGAACATAGATGCAAAAATCTTCAACAAAATTCTAGCCAATAGAATTCAACAACATATCAAAAAAATAATCCACTATGACCAAGTGGGATTTATAAAAAAAATTTTTTTTTTTACACAAGGCTGGTTTTATATTAGAAAAACCATTAATGTAATCCACCATATAAATAAAACAAAAGACAAAAACCACATAATCTTATCAATTGATGCAGAAGAGGCATTTGACAAAGTCCAACACCCATTCATGATAAAAACTCTCAGCAAAATAGGAATTGAAGGAAAATTCCTCAACATAATAAAGGGCATCTATACAAAGCCCCAACAGCCAACATCACTCTAAATGGAGAGAGCCTGAAAGCATTTCCCTTGAAATCAGGAACCAGACAAGGATGCCCTTTATCACCGCTCTTATTCGACATTGTGCTGGAGGTCCTATCCAGAGCAATTAGGCTAGACAAAGAAATAAAGGGCATCCGGATTGGCAAGGAAGAAGTAAAAGTATCTCTATTTGCAGATGACATGATCTTATACACAGAAAACCCTAAGGAATCCTCCAGAAAACTACTGAAACTAATAGAAGAGTTTGGCAGAGTCTCAGGTTATAAGATAAACATACAAAAATCACTTGGATTCCTCTACATCAACAAAAAGAACATCGAAGAGGAAATAACCAAATCAATACCATTCACAGTAGCCACCAAGAAGATAAAATACTTAGGAATAAATCTTACCAAAGATGTACAAGACCTATACAAAGAAAACTACAAAGCGCTAGTGCAATAAACTAAAAAGGACCTACTTAAGTGGAAAAACATACCTTGCTCATGGATAGGAAGACTTATCATAGTAAAAATGTTTATTCTACCAAAAGCCATCTATACATACAATGCACTTCCGATCGAAATTCCAATGTCATTTTTTAAGGTAATAGAGAAACAAATCACCAACTTCATATGGAAGGGAAAGAAGCCTCGGATAAGCAAAGCATTACTGAAAAAGAAGAAGAAAGTGGGAGGCCTCACTCTACCTGATTTCAGAAGCTATTATACAGCCACAGTAGTCAAAACAGCCTGGTACTGGTACAACAACAGACACATAGACCAGTGGAACAGAATTGAGAACCCAGATGTAAATCCATCCACGTATGAGCAGCTGATATTTGACAAAGGCCCAGTGTCAGTTAATTGGGGAAAAGAAAGTCTTTTTAACAAATGGTGCTGGCATAACTGGATATCCATTTGCAAAAAAATGAAACTGGACCCATACCTCACACCAAGCACAAAAACTAACTCCAAGTGGATCAAAGACCTAAACTTAAAGATTAAAACGATAAAGATCATGGGAGAAAAAATAGGGACAACCTTAGGAGCCCTAATACAAGGCATAAACAGAATACAAAACATTACCAAAAATGACGAAGAGAAACCAGATAACTGGGAGCTCCTAAAAATCAAACACCTATGCTCATCTAAAGACTTCATCAAAAGAGTAAAAGGCCACCTACAGACTGGGAAAGAATTTTCAGCTAATGACATCTCTGACCAGTGCCTGATCCCTAAAATTTATATGATTCTGTTAAAACTCAACCACAAAAAGACAAACAACCCAATCAAAAAGTGGGCAAAAGATATGAACGTGCACTTCACTAAAGAAGATATTCAGGCAGCTAACAGATACATGAGAAAATGCTCTCGATCATTAGCCATTAGAGAAATGCAAATTAAAACTATGATGAGATTCCATCTCACTCCAACAAGGCTGGCATTAACCCAAAAAACACAAAATAATAAATGTTGGAGAGACTGCAGAGAGATTGGAACTCTTATACATATCTGGTGGGAATGTAAAATGGTACAACCACTTTGGAAATCTATCTGGTGTTTTCTTAAAAAGTTAGAAATAGAACTACCATACAACCCAGAAATCCCACTCCTCGGAATACACCCTAGAGAAATAAGAGCCTTTACATGAACAGATATATGCATACCCATGTTTATTGCAGCACTGTTTACAATAGCAAAAAGCTGGAATCAACCAAGGTGTCCATCAACAGATGAATGGTTAAATAAATTATGGTATATTCACACAATGGAATACTACGCATCGATAAAGAACAGTGACGAATCTGTGAAACATTTCATAACATGGAGGAACCTGGAAGGCATTATGCTGAGTGAAATTAGTCAGAGGCAAAAGGACAAATATTGTATAAGACCACTATTATAAGATCTTGAGAAATAGTATAAACTGAGAAGAACACATTCTTTTGTGGTTACGAGACGGGGGAGGGAGGGAGGGTGGGAGAGGGTTATTTACTGATTAGATAGTAGATAAGAACTACTTTAGGTGAAGGGAAGGACAATACTCAATACAGGGAACGTCAGCTCAACTGGATAGGACCAAAAGCAAAGAAGTTTCCGGGATGAACCGAATGCTTCAAAGGTCAGCGGAGCAAGGGCGAGGGTTTGGGGACTATGGCTTAAGGTGACTTCTAAGTCAATTGGCAAAAAAATTCTATTATGAAAACATTCTGCATCCCACTTTGAAATGTGGCGTCTGGGGTCTTAAATGCTAACAAGCGGCCATCTAAGATGCATCAATTGGTCTCAACCCACCTGGATCAAAGGACAATGAAGAACACCAAGGTCACACAATAACTGAGCCCAAGAGACAGAAAGGGCCACATAAACCAGAGACTTACATCATCCTGAGACCAGAAGAACTAGATGGTGCCCGGCCACAACCGATGACTGCCCTGACAGGGAGCACAACAGAGAACCCCTGAGGGAGCAGGAGAACAGTGGGATACAGACCCCAAATTCTCATAAAAAGACCATAGTTAATGGTCTGATTGAGACTAGAGGAATCCCGGTGGTCACGGTCCCCAAACCTTCTTTTGGCCCAGGACAGGAACCATTTCCGAAGACAACTCATCAGACATGGAAGGGACTGGACAGTGGGTAGGAGAGAGATGCTGATGAAGAGTGAGCTACTTGTATCAGGTGGACACTTGAGACTGTGTTGGCATCTCCTGTCTGGGGGAGAGATGGGAGGGTAGAGAGGGTTAGAAACTGGCAAAATTATCAGGAAAGGAGAGACTGGAAGGGCTGACTCATTAGGGGGAGAGTAAGTGGGAGTATGGAGTAAGGTGTATATAAGCTTATATGTGACAGACTGACTTGATTTGTAAACGTTCACTTAAAGCTCAATAAAAATTATTAAAAAAAAGAATTCTATTATGAAAACATTCTGCATCCCACTTGAAGTGTGGCGTCTGGGGTCTTAAATGCTAACAAGTGCCCATCTAAGATGCATCAATTGGTCTCAACCCACCTGGATCAAAGGACAATGAAGATCACCAAGGTCACACAATAACTATGAGCCCAAGAGACAGAAATGGCCACATGAACTAGAGATTTATATCATCCTGAGACCAGAAGAACTAGATGGTGCCTGGCCACAACTGATGACTGCCCTGACAGGGAGCACAACAGAGAACCCCTGAGGGAGCAGGAGAACAGTGGGATGCAGACTCCAAATTCTTGTAAAAAGACCATACTTAATGGTCTAACTGAGACTAGAGGAATCCTGGCGGTCATGGTCCCCAAACCTTCTGTTGGCCCAGGACAGGAATCATTCCCGAAGACAACTCATCAGACATAGAAGGGACTGGACAATGTGTTGGAGAGAGATGCTGATGAAGAGTGAGCTACTAGTATCAGGTGGACACTTGAGACTGTGTTGGCATCTCCTGTCTGGAGGGGAGATGGGAGGGTAGAGAGGGTTAGAAACTGGCAAAACTGTCACCAAAGGAGAGACTGGAAGGAGGGAGCGGGCTGACTCATTAGGGGGAGAGTAAGTGGGAGTATGGAGTAAGGTGTATATAAGCTTATATGTGACAGACTGACTTGATTTGTAAACTTTTCACTTAAAGCACAATAAAAATTATTTTAAAAAAGGTAAGCTGCTAGTTCAAGTTCCAGGACAGGAGGTTGAATAAACAGCAGCCAGCTGCAGGATACAGAGTGAGTAAGAGCCAATGAGCTTTGCTAGAAAAGTCCACCTATTTTGGATGCAGGCCACACACTCAAGGAAACTCTTTCAGCTGATTGGCTGCTCATAACAGATCTCATCATAGAGGTGATTACATTGTTATATAGCTACCAAAGTACATCATAAACTGCCAAACCACCAAGAATCATGGCCTAGTCAAGTTGACACACAACCTTAACCATCACACCTACAGTCCAGCAATTTTTTTCAGGATCTATCCTTGAGAAGTGACATCGGCGGTTCAGTGGTAGAATTCTCGCCTTCCATGTGGGAGACCCAGGTTCAGTTCCTAGCCAATGCACCTCAGGCACAACTACTACCCATCTGTCAGTGGCTGACTGCATTTGTTATGCCGCTAAACAGGTTTCATGGAACTTCCAAAGGCAGACTAGGAAGAAAGGCCTGGCAATCTACTTGTGAAAAGCAGGCAATGAAAATCCTGTGGACCACAATGGTCTGATCCACAGCTGATCGTGGGGATGGTGCAGGACTGGGCAGCGTTTCATTCTTCTGTGCGTGGAGTCACCATGAGTCAGGGGGCTGACTCTATGGCAGCTAACGACACCCTAGGAAAACAGGTGCATATGTGCGTGAGACGGCATATACAAGGATGCTAGCTGTCACTCATTTATCATGACAGAAAACTGAGAGCATATGGCTAAATAAACTGTGGGGTCTCTGTATCGTGGATTCTGTGTGGCTATAAAAGTGAATGAGATGGAGTTCCATGTACGGAATGGACATTTTTTCACTGTATATTGTTATCCAGTTATGAGAAAACAGAGCAATTATTATATAATTTCCAGGGGGCACAGTGGTTAAGAGCTCGGCTGTTAACCAAAAGGTTGGCAGTTCGAATCCACCAGCTGCTCCTTGGAAACTCTACGGGGCAGTTCTACTCTGTCCTATAGGGTCGCTATGAGTCAGAATTGACTCGATGGCAACAGTTTTGGTTTTTGGTTATGGGTACACAGAAACATATTTAAATGCACAGAAATGGTCTGGAAGGATACACTCAGATCTAAGTTTTGGGAAGGAAGGACAGGAACAGGATCGGGGAAGTGATAAAGCAGACTTTAGCCTTACCTGTAATGTTTTAAGTTTTTACAAGGCAATGTATTCATGCATTTTGTGTAATTAAAAATGACTTCTAAAAAACCAAAATAAAAGACATGGAAGAAAGTTAAAAAAAAAAAAAAAACTTCCAATAATGGTAGTTGGGCACCATCTGATTTTTTAAGATCCCAGGCATCATACAAGAGCAGACTAGGAGGTAAAGCAGAAACACTAGCAATAATATTAGGCCAATTGTCAGAAATAACCAATGAAACCATGACCCTAAGGTTTTCAAGCCCAGGAAACAAATCTCATGAGGTGTTTGTTTATACATAAGCAGCTCAGTAATTGCTTTTCAAGTGCCTCCGCAGCAGCTACATTATGCAAAACCTCAGATTAATATAAACACAGCAACATTTATCTATTAAGGCATAAACTGTTCCTTGAGAGACTAACAGGAAATCTAATGCTATTCTATTTTGTAAAATCATAGCTCGAACTTCAAATACTTCTCTGGTTATGACATTTACAACTTTGCTAAGTTTGCCAACAGGAACTTCTAATTCAAGAGTTACAATGCCTAAATTCATTAGTTAGATAATTTAGGAGAAAAGAGGAAAATGGTTTCTTATATCCAGAAAGCAGAAACTTAAAACATCAGCAATATTCCCACATAAAACCTACACTAATTCTTTCATTTATTCAGTCTTATGTAGCTAATTTCTATTCCACATGATTCTGGATCAGCTACAGTCTGTGAACTCATCAGCTTCTACATGAGTTCTGGAAATCTTGATTCAGTCTAGTCACAGTCCTTTTCACAAATCCAATATAGTCCATCATTTTTGTTGAGATATTTTGGTCAAAAATATTTTCAGCAAATCAGCCAAGTAAAAATCTATCCTGTTTGTGTCAAAGGGACATGGAATGGGAATGTGTGGGTCCAGAAGATAGGACCTCTCTTTGCCAGCTTCTGCTCTGCAGTCCAGGTCTCCTTGAATTTGACTGGATTCATAACTTCAGAATCTCCTGCAATGACTATGCCACTAACTGTTCTAGGGTAACAACATCACAAAGTTTAGTAAAACCAAAAGAAAGGCTTTATTTGGCATATGCTCAAAGAGGTAAAAGTATGACAAAGACAAGCATGCTGCCAGAGCCATGTCTGTCCTTGTCCAAGGAATATAACAGAATCGACAAAAAAGGGAAAATAGACAAGTGTGGTACCAGAGCCACGTCTGCCTGAGTCTCCTCCTGAAATTACTGCCTTGAGATAATCTTGAAACTTTAAATCAAAAATATCCCCTGAAGTCTTCTTAAAACCAAAAATGAGTATTCTGGCTGTACTTCTTCCAAGGCAGATTTGTTTGCTTTTTTTGGCAGTCCATGGTATATTCAATATTCTTTGCCAACATCATAATTTCAATGTGTCAATTCTTCTTCCATCTTCCTTATTCATTGTCCAGCTTTCACATACATAAGAAGCAACTGAAAACACCAAGGCTTGAGTCAGGTGACCTTAGTCTTCAAGGTGACGTCTGCGTTTTTTTAACACTTTAAAGAGGTCTTTTGCAGCAGATTTGCCCAATGCAACGCTTCGTTTGATTTCTTGACTGTTCCTTCCATGGGTGTTGATTGTGGATCCAAGTAAAATGAATCTTTGACTTCAATCTTTTCTCCGTTTATCATGATGTTGCGTATTGGTCTAGTTGTGAGGATTTTTGTTTTATGTTGAGGAATAATCCATACTGAAAGCTGTAATCTTTGATCTTCACCAGTAAGTGCTTCAAGTCCTCTTCACTTTCAGTAATCAAGGTTGTATCATCTGTATAATTCAGGCTGTTAATGAGTCTTCCTTCAATACTCATGCCCCATCCTTCTTCATATAGTCCAGCTTCTTGGACTATTTGCTCAACATACAGATGGAATAGGTATGGTGAAAGGATACAACCCTGATGCACACCTTTCCTCACTTTAAACCACTCAGTATCCCCTTGTTCTGTCTGAACAACTGCCTCTTGATCTGTGTAAAGATTCCTTATGAGCACAGTTAAGTGTTCTGTAATTCCCATTCTTCTCAATGTTATCCATAATTTGTTATGATCCACACAGTCCAATGCCTTAACATAGTCTTTTAAACACAGGTAAACATCTTTCTGGTATACTCTGCTTTCAGCAAGAATCCATCAGCAGTGATATCCCTGGTTCCTCGTTCTCTTCTGAATCCAGCTTGAATCTCTAGTAGTTCCCTGTCAATGTACTGCTGCAGCTGCTTTTGAATGATCTCCAGCAAAATTTTACTGGAGTGTGATATTAATGATATTGTTCGATAATTTTTGCATTCTGTTGGATCACCTTTATTTGGAATAGGCATAAATAGGGATTTCTTCCAGTTGTCTGGCCAGGTAGCTGCCTTCCAAATTTCTTGGCATAGAAGAAAAAGCACTTCCAGTGCTGCATCCATTTGTTGAAGCATCTCGACTAGTATTCCATCAATTCCTGGAGCCTTGTTTTTCACCAGTGCCTTCAGTGCAGCTTGGACCTCTTCCCAGTACCATTGGTTCCTGATCATATGCTACCTCCTGAAATAGTTAAATGTCAACCAGTTCTTCTTGATATTGTGATTCTGTGTATTCCTTCCATCTTCTTTTGATGCTTCCTGTGTCATTTAATATTTTCCCCATAGAATCCTTCAATATTGCAAACTCAAGGCTTGAATTTTTTTTTTTTTTTCAGTTCTTTCAGCTTGAGAAATGCTGAGCATGTTCTTTTCCTTTTGGTTTCTAACTCCAGGTCTTTGCACATGTCATTATAATACTTTATTTTGTCTTCTTGAGCTGCCCTTTGAAATCTTCTGTTCAACACTTTTATTTCATCATTTCTTCCATTCGCTTAGATACTGGATATTCACAAGCAAGTTTCAGAGTCTCTTCTGACAACCACTTTGGTCTTTTCTTTTTAATGACCTCTTGATTTCTTCATGTATGATATCCTTGATGTCATTTCACAACTGAAGTTAAACAGGGATAAATACAAAGCTGTTTATCCATCAAAAATGTACTTCCATCTCCTTGTATCATGTACCATGTTCCCAGGTACCATGCCCTGTGCTGTGGCTGATCTTCACTGCTAAAGTTTCATTCCCAGCAGAGATGCACCCATCTCCCTGGAAAGGAAATATCCGTGGTCCCCCTCTGCTGCTCACTCATTTCTTCTCAAGGGAGGTGGATATACTTATAAGAGTGGTAAGTTTGGAAGTAGGAACTAAACAGGAGTAGCATAATTCCTTCTCCTCTCCTCCTTCCTAAGAGTTAAGGAAAACAAACATTCTTGCCTTTCCTCAACACCATAGGCTTAAGGGGCTGGCACCCGTGTGGGGAGGCCTATGACTGACTAGTGCTGTCTGAGTGTGCAGTCTAATTCTAGAATTCAGTATTAAGAAGTTCATTACTGCTGCATACATTAAACCATTCCACCAAGCCAACTTTCATCAGTAATAAAGCTGGTAGCGTATATATTTATAAATATCTCCCTAACTTTTGTTTATTGCTCGATTGGCTCTAAATTGGATATCAGGCAATGAAAGGCAGTGTCTCTGTTTCATGGTGCTGCTGTAACAGAAATACCACTAGTGGATGGCTTTAAAGAGCAGAATTTATTTCCTCAGAGCTCTAGAAGTTAGAATTTTGAACTCAGAACACCAGCTATAGGGAAAAGTTCTTCCTCTGTTGGCTTTGGGGGAACATTCTTTCTCTTCCAGCTTCCGTAGCTATGGTGTTCCCTGGCTCCTCAACAATCCTCATATGTGCTTCTGTCTTCCCAATTTGTGCTTGCTTCTGTGTCTAGGCTGCTTTTTATATAACTCAGAAGTGATTAGGTTTAGGACACGTCATAGACTGATGCAACCTCATTAACAAAACAAAGTAAGCCCTATTACCAAATGGGATTACATCCACAGGTATAGGGGTTAGGATTCCAACACATATTTTAGAGGAACACAATTCAATCCATAACAGGCGTTATTAGTTCCTGGGTCTCATTATCGATCTCTGAGTATGCATGCAGGTAGAGAGAAGGTAGCTCACTCTACTATGCATTACAACTGACTCTTCACTGGCGTCTCCCCAGTTGAGTGCTCACAACTCTAACAAGTGAGTGCTTATATTCCAATTTTGCTGCTAAGGAAAGTGAAGCTTAGGAAGTGTAGTAATGTGCCCAAAACCACCTAGCTAACAAGTGGTGAAGCCAGACTCAATCCCAGGTCTCCCTGATGCGGAAGCTCTTGTCTCATTCTGTACGAGGCTGCTTCATAAAGATAAAGAGTGCAGAGATTCCCTGTCCTTGAGGAGCTCCAGTTTAGCCAGAAAGACCAGTCCTGCTCTTAGGTCCCCTAAACATCTCCTACTTTTTACCACACCCCTGATATGTTTATCTGCCTCAAAAAAAAAAAAAAAAAATTTTTTTTTTTTTTTAAGGGCCTGCCATTTCTAGAATATTCCTGAGAAGCATTCTGGCTTCAGTTTCTCAATTCAGAATAACTAATCTAAATATCTTGTGCTAATTTCACACAATAGGTATATACTAGAATAATTTTAAATGTATTTGGTGGAGGAGGTTTGCTACTTAAAGGGAATATTTTGTACATCAAAATATTCTTTAGTGATTCAGGTATTTGTCCCTTGCATTTTTAAAAATTTAAATGATGAGTTCCTTTTTGGTAGAGCATATCAATTTTCTAACTATCTCTATCATAACAAACTGAACCCATTGCTGTTGATTCCAACTCATAGCAACCCTATAAGACAAAGTAGACAGAGAGGGTTTTCAAGGCTGTAATCTTTATAGAAGCAGATTGCCACATCTTTCTCCTGCAAAGTGGCTAGTGGGTTCGAACCACCAACGTTTTGGTTAGCAGCCAAGTGCTTAATCACTGTGCCGCCAGGTTTTTTTTTTTTTTTTAATCATGGAGTTACTTTTTGACATTGATATGAAAAACTGAAGAGTGCTAGACTTTTTTCATCTTTAAAATTACAAGGCTGAATTGACCTAGATATTTTCAGAGGTCTCATCAAAGGATTTTCACATGACAATTCTATTAATTTGCTAAATTTGCAAAGCAGTGTATAGCTGTCAAAACATTTTAGCATACATTCTCTCATTAAATCCTCCAACCCAGAGAGAGCAAAGGGAAGCTATTATTTTCTCCATGTTCCTGATGAGATAACATCCTTAGAACCCATTCTGTAATGCAGCTCAAGAGCATAGCAAGGTAGCCTAGAGCTCCTGTTTTCTAACCTCATTCCCACGTTCTTTTCAGCTTTGAAATGTGTGTCTTGACTTCTGCGACTATGCTTAAAGATAGTCCTCCCTTCAGCAATTGAGGGAAGTGTAATTTTAAAGGTATTTAATGCTTGCAACCAACTTAGATACTAGGATTAGGTAATCAATAGTGAGGACTTCTAAGAGTTGGCCCTATTGAAAAAAAAAAAAAATTGGAGGAGGCTCCCAAGCAAGGGTAACAAGCTAAAACTGTTAAGCAGAGTGACAGGGAGAGGAGAACTCATTGTGTTAGGAGACAGTGAGCTTCTTTCTGTCAAGAGTGATGGGAAAACTTGGAAATGGATAATGGTGATAATTGCACAAGATGATGACTATAACTAAAGGCACTAAATCATACATGTGAAAAATGTTGAAATGGCAAAAGTTTTGTTACATATTTGCCACAATTTAAAAAAAAAGCAGGATTTCAATTGATAATGCAATATTGTTTGGCCTAGGGTTCAATCATTCGTTCCCCCTAATGTCCTGCCCCCACCCCACCCCTCTACACACACTGGCCTTGCTAACAGAGGTCTGTGTGCATCTCCTTCAAAATGTAGTGCCAAGTCATGTGGTACAGGGAAGGAAGGAGTGAAAAGTTAAAGAAGCTTAGTGTACATCAGGAGAAAGGAAGAATGACTTGAGAACATCCAGTGCTATGAGTAAGAAAAACAGTGAATAGCTTGGGAATCCTTACTGGGGCAATTAAAGTTTATTTTCTACTTATATTCTTAAAAACTGTTGAGTAGATGCTGGAATGAATGACCGAGGCATCTTGAAAACAGCTCATGGCATCTTCCAAATAGAAGGAAATATTTTAAAAGACTCAGACTGTGAAAACTGAATTGGTTCTGCATATGTTTCTATTAAGGGAGTTGTTTTTGACTAAGATGGAGTTTTTTATTTAAAAGTAGAAATAAATCAATTCAATCTTCATCATGGTGCTGAAACAAAGGGTAAAAAAAAAAAAAGGAAATTGGGTTAGAACTATGTGGAAAGGAATGTATGATCTATACCAAAAGCTACAGAGGCTTTCCTCAAACTGGAATACACATTATCATTTTGAAAATGTTTTCAAATATAATTCCCCCAGTGATCCCATGAAACACTGGCATTTGAGAAAATTTTTACTGACGATACACATTCTGAAAAGTGCCCAGATCATACAGGGACATACAACTTGATGGATTTTCACAAAGTGAGCACACTTATGTAAATCATGCCTAGATCAAGAAGACCATTATCAGCATCCTAGAAGCCCTCCTGCCATTTACGTATCTACCCAGTACTTTCCTCAACCAAACCAACCAAATCTGTTGCTGTCGAGTCACTTCCAACTCATAGCGACCCTATAGGTCAGAGTAGAACTGCCCTATAGAGTTTCCAAGGAGCACGTGGTGGATTCGAACTGCTGACCTTTTGGTTAGCAGCCATAGCTCTTCACCACTGCACCACCAGGGTTTCCTCCCTCAACCAAGGTAACCACAATTCTGACTTCCCACAAGCATAGTTTCAGCACAGTTGGAATAGGTTTTTAATCCTCATCTTAAAGATGAGGAAACCAGGTTTCAGAAAGATGCAGTAACTTCTCCGTGGTTACCCAGTTCTCCAACCTGCCAAACCCACTTCTGATGTCCAGCCCAGTGCCCTGTCTTCTCACACTTGCAAAATTTTCTTCCAATTCCTGGCAAATACAAATGGCTACTATACCCTAACTGTTGTTCATTGATATTTTGTGCCAAAAGGCAGCTGCAATTACCAACTTGAATATGTGCCTGTTAACGGTTGAATTGTGTCCCCCACAAAGATATGTTTAAGTCTTAACCCCTGTACCTGTGAGCATGGCCTTGTTTGAAAATAGGGTTTTTCTTTTGTTAACAGTTAATTGCAGTCATACCGGAGTAGAGTGGACCTTAATCCTAATCCCTTCTGAAGGGCATTTTATAAAAGAGGAACACAGACATGAAAACAGAGTCACGCACAGAGAGGGAAGACAGACATTGTGTGACGATGGAAGCAGATGCATCTACGAACAGCAAAGGAACACCAAGGAAGCCACCAGAAGCTAGGAGCAGGGTGTGGCACAGTTCCCCTCTCAAAGCTCCCAGAAGGAATTGACACAGCCAAGATCCTGATTTGGACTTCTAAAACAGAAAATAAATTTCTGTTCTTTAAAGGCACTCATTTTGTGATGTTTTGTTATCACAGCCCTAGGAAACTAAGACAATGTCTAAATATGACTTTTATAAGAGTATTCCAGGGAGAAAACACCACCCCTGGCTGCTGCCTTTCTACACTTTGTTATGAATGGACTTATGCTGTAAAAAATCAAGTTTCTTACCACTTTTTAGCCCCTATGTCACACTGCTAAATAATTATATTCATGTCATTTTTGGACAATATATTTTGCCAATCTTTGCTGATTTTTTTAATTAGCATAACATCTTTGCTAATATGTTTTTTTTGTTGTTGTTAAATCCTTTACATAATATTCGTGAAATAGCCCCAACAGGGCTAAATAATTCTGGTAAGTACCAGATAATGGTGCCTTGGTGGTGTAGTGGTTAAGAGCTCAGCTGCTAACCAAAAGGTCAGCAGTTTAAGTCCACTAGCCTCTCCTTGGAAACCCTATGGGGCAGTTTTACTCCGTCTGATAGGGTTGCTATGAGTTGGAACCGACTCCACGGCACCTAACAACAACAACATAAGGAAATAAGGAGCCCTGGTGGCTCAGTGGTTAAGAGCTTAGCTGCCAACCAAAAGGCTAGTACTTTGAATCCACCAGCTGCTCCTGGGAAATCCTATGGGGCGGTTCTACTCTGTCCTATAGGGTCGCTGTAAGAATCAACTTGATAGCAATAGTTTTTTTGTTTTGTTTGGTTTTGGTATAAGGAAATAATGCATTTCTTCAATAAAGATAATACGACTGATTTTTTAATCTCCCTGAATTTTTTTCTAATTAACTGACATTGAAAATATTTGTCATAACACTGCTGACTTTCAAACATATCATCTTACAACTTCCAAATATATATAGATTAAACTAGGTCCAAAAGTTTCTTTGAAGAAAAAAAAAATTAAAGTACAGCAATTCTGATATGGAAATCAGTATTTTGATCCACAGATCAGAATTCATATAAGCCATGGTTTTTAAAAAGAGAAATGATGGATATTCTGCTAACACATTTTATATGACTGCAGATAACGAGCCTACAATGGCTGGAGACTATTAAGATTATGCAGGGAAAAAAAAAAATCTCATCCCTAAAGAGTAGGTAAGCAAAAGGCTTCATTCCTTCTGTAATGCCAGCATTAGAAAGCAACTAGAAAATGGAAAAAATCAAAACAGCTTCTGAATGAGGTAATATAGAAACACCACTCTTACTATTGCACTGAATGATTCAAAAATATAATGAAATTCCAGGAAACATCAGATGCTGCAGGTACATGAAGATAATTTTGTTTTTATAACCAATTTCAGGCAGATAAATACTAGAATCCTTTCCCATTTCTCCCCTATGAAGCTGAAGTGTCACCAAGATTTACGGCCCCCTCAAGTTCTCTTTTCAGAGGAACATTCATTTACATAAACAGATAATCTGAGATAAAAATTTCCATTAGACAAAGGTGAAATGGATCAATTTTCTCTGCCAAGACAAATCTTAAATCTTGAACAGATAGGGTCATTATTACACCAGCCCCATTTCAGAAATAATGTATTTTTAAAAAATCAGCCGATAGCAGCCATTTCCAGCTTTCCAATTATCTTTAAGAAAAGCTTATTCTGTGGACAATAAAGCACATTACTGCACAATATGATACAGTCCATAAAGATCACAATGTTTTATGAAAGGTTAAAGAAAGCTCAGCACATTTAGGGGAATGTCATAACCCGCAAAGTCTTTCAAGACTTAGCTGCAGCCGCAGGCCTGCTGTGCAAATATTATGCTAGGCAATGCAGGATCCCTTTTTCGGTATCAAAACAGTGGATGAAAAAGCATATGTCAAGACGATTCTGCTGTGAATCCTGGGATTCCTACAGATAAGATGGGAGAGGAAATCAAATCCCCCCCCCGCCCAAAAAAAAAACTCCTTTTTTGAAACAACCAGATTCAGTCATATGAGTAACACGAGGGAACTCAGTGGCCTGCTTTCTTGTTTTCTCTCCAAGCAACTTTTTCATGCTGTTTCATTAGTATTAATAAAAGTATAGAGAATTAAGAAAAAGGCCTCTGCTTTCTCCTCCTCCTTTGTAAATTCCCCTAGTAATTTTAAATGACATGGGAGCACGCAGTATGCGCAATGATGCTCACTGTTATAATTAAATAAAAAAAAATAAGTAAAGGAAATATAAAATGGTTTCAGCATAAAAGTATGGGGATTTGGAGATGAGTTCATATTTTCTTCTTTGCTAATAAACAACCACATGAAACAGTTTCAGTGGCAAATGCTCCCTTACCAAATTACGAATGCATTCTACAGATAGTATTGATCATCTCTTATGTGCAAGGCTATAATGAAGAACGGGAGAAGCAAGACTCAGCCTTTGTCCCTAAAGGACTTACCCATATTATGGTGGGACTGGGTCTGGACTACATAAAGGAAACAGGAAAGTTACATTTTATTGACATTTTTTGAACTTCGCGTTGTTTGGTACCATTGAATTGATTCTGACTCGTAGTGACCCCATATGACAGAGCAGAACTGCCTCACAGGATTTTCTAACCTATAGGGTCACTATGTGTCAGAATCGACTCGATGGCAGCAGGTTTGGCTTTTGGTTTTGGTAATCTTTATGAAAGTAGATTGCCAGGTCTTTCACCTGCAAAGGCCCTGAGTAGGTTCAAACCGCCAACCTTTCATCAAGGTAAATCAAAGCTTTAAAAAAGCTTCAGGTAATCCCTGATATTATTTCACATTATCTAGGGATGTGAAAAATAGCTGCATCTTTTACATACTCTGAAAAGAAATGAAATAAGGAAAATCCATTGAAATCTAAGTTATTATTTTAAAAACTTATTTTTTAAATTAAAATACAGATCCCTCATGTCAAGTACAGTCTTGTAGATGATACAACTAAAGGTAGATTAGGTTTAGGAAATAAATTATCCTTACCATAATCATGATCCAATCATATACTTATGCTATATTTAAATATTTTACTTAGAAGTATTTCAAACTTAGGAAAGCCTGAAATAAATCACGATTGAGTTAAATAAGATTTAACCTAATTACACTAATAGTTGATCCCAACTATTGATCCTAACAATTTTGGATTTTAATATTATCACTTCGAATTTCAACTTGAGAAGAAAATTTGCTTTGAGTTATCTGGGGAGAATTCAATTTATAAACATACTCTGCCTAGAGAGTATAAAATAATCATCTAATATGATGAGATAAGAATAAATTATCTGAAAGTGTTTCATTTTCTTAGAGTCTTATCAAATAAGCTAAACTTCCATAAAATATGTCTTCTATATGGAAAAAAAAGTATAAAGGCAGAGGAAGTTAGCACCTAAAACCATAACCTGGATGATGATAACAAAACAATAAAAGATCTTCATGAAGGAAACAGCTTACAATCTTGACTGAGGACTAAATAAGAAGAAATGTATTTAACAAGAAAAATCCAGGTAAACTCTAAAAATAATAACTTGCCTACACTGGACTAGGTTATTGAGAAATGTTTTAGAAGATGATTCTCTGAAGATTTAAAATATGTTAGATTTTGTTTCTTTCACCTTAGACTGGCCCACTTTACATGACTCCTTTCATTACTATGATCTATCATGTTCTTCACTGCCAATTATAAAATACTGATTTAAGTGATGTAAAAGTTCTTTCAAAAATAATAAGGGAGAATCCACCAATGTCTAAGCTATTGTTATCATTGTTCTCTCCTTCACCTCTCCCACATTGGTAGTTTAGTCCTACAACCAAGGACCATCTCTTGATCAGAGAGCTGGGGTGATACACATCTTCGAAGGCAGAATTATCATTGACCAGGGACATCAAATTCATTTAGAGCATTTGTTACAACTGCAGACTCCTGAATTCTTCCCCAATCTGCCAATATGTAATCTCTTTGACCAAGGTCAGATGTCTGTTATTTTTAAACAATGTACTTTCTTTTATTGTTGTTATTGTTGTGGAGAATATACGCAGCAAAAACCTACATCAGCTCACATTTCTACATGTACAATTCAGTGACATTGATTACAGTCAAGCTATGCAACCATTCCCACCCTCCTTTTCTGACTTTTTCCTCCACTATTAACATAAACTGACTACCCCCTAAGGTTCCTATCTTATGAGTTGCTGTCGTTAATCTTATTCCATATAGATAGATCTTAAAAGAGTGTAATGCTTGAGGCAGGCTTTCTCTACTACTTAAGTTAAACTACTATTTAGTTTTAAGAAGACTTCAAGGGATATTTTTGGTTTAAGGTTTAAAGATTACTTTATGGCAATAGTTTTGGGGATTCACACAGCCTCCATGGATCCAGAAAGTCTGGAGTCCATAAGAATTTGAAATTCAGTGTTAAACTTTCCCCCTTTGGATCAGGATTCTTTCATAGAATATATGATCAAAATATCAGTAATGGTAGCTGGGCACCATCCAGTTCTTCTGGTCTCATGGCAAAGGAAGAGATGTCTATAATTTTTAAAGCACCCCAGGTGACTTTAAGGCACTTAAAGGTTTAAGAATCAGTGCTTTAGGGTCAATACCACATTAAACTCAGCTCTTGATTAAGAACCTACTAGATACCAGGCATCAATGTTTTTGCTAGGAATTCTGAAATTAGTAAGTCATAATTGCTAACTCCAAGGAATTCAAAGACCATAAAGTCTGGAAGAATAATCAGAAGTAATATGAGATCTTAGAAAAATAATAAATTGGCAATTCATATTTTTTTTTTTAATTTAAGCATGACTGTATAACTGTCTCTCTGCTAGATATTTGTTGTTCTGGTTAGGTGCTGTCGAGTCACTTCCAACTCACAGCAACCCTATGCAAAACAGAATGAAACACTGCCCAGTCCTGTACCATCCTCACAATTGTTGCTATGCTTGAGCCTATTGTTGCAGCCACTGTGTCAACCATTCTCACTAAGGGTCTTCCTCTTTTTTGCTAACCCTCTACTTTACCAAGCGTGCTGTCCTTCTCCAGGGACTGATTCCTCCTGACAACATGTCCAAAGTATGTGAGACACAGTCTCGCCATCCTTGCTTCTAGTTGTACTTCTTCCAAGACCGATTTGTTCTTTTGGCAGTCTATGGTATATGCAATATTTTTCACCAACACCACAATCCAAAGGTGTTAATTCTTCTTAAGTCTTCCTTACTCATTGTCCAGCTTTTATAAGTATATGATGCAATTGAAAACACCAGGGCTTGGGTCAGGGACACCGTAGCCCTCAAGGTGACAGCTTTGCTTTTTAACACTTTAAAGAGACCTCTTGCAGACAATTTGCCCAATGCAATGCGTCTTTTGATTTCTCGGCTGTTGCTTCCGCGGGCGTTGATTGTGGATCCAAGTAAAATGAAATCCTTGACAGCTTCAATCTTTCCTCCATTTATCATGATGTTGCTTATTGGTCCAGTTGTGAGGATTTTTGTTTTCTTTATGTTGAGGTATAATCCGTACTGAAGGCTGTGGTCTCTCATCTTCATTAGTAAGTGCTTCAAGTCCTCTTCAGTTTCAGCAGGCAAGGTTGTGTCATCTGCATAATGCAGATTGTTAATGAGTCTTCCTCCAAAACTCCTGCCCCGTTCTTCTTTATATAGTCCAGCTTCTCGGATTACTTGTTCAGCATAGAAATTGAATAAGTACGGTGAAAGGATACAACCCTGATGCACAACTTTTCCTGACTTTAAACCATGCAGTATCCCCTTGTTCTGTTTTAATGACTGCCTCTTAATCTATGCACAGGTTCCTTCTGAGCACAGTTAAGTGTTCTGGAATTCCCGTTCTTTGCAATGTTATCTATGATTTGTTATGATCCATACAGTCCAATGCCTTTGCATAGTCAATAAAACACAGGTAAACATCTTTCTGGTATTCTTTGCTTTCATCAGGGATCCATCTGGCGTCAGCAGTGATATTCCTGGTTCCACGCTCTCTCCTGAATCCAGCTTGAATTTCTGGCAGTTCCCTGTCAATGTACTACTGCAGTTGCTTTTGAATGATCTCCAGAAAAACTTTACTTCCATGTGATATTAATGATATTGTTAGATAATTTCTGCATTCTGTTGGATCACCTTTATTTGGAATAGGCATAAATACAGATCTCTTCCAGTTGGTTGACCAGGTAGCTGTCTTCTAAATTTGTTGGCATAGCCATGTGAACACTTTCAGCACTGCATCTATTTGTTGAAACATCTCAGTTGGTACTCTATCAATTCCTGGAACCTTGTTTTTCACCAGTGCCTTCAGTACAGCTTGGACTTCAGTACCATTGGTTCCTGATCATATGTTACCTCCTGAAATGGTTGGACATTGACCAATTCTTTTTGGTATAGTGACTCTGTGTATTTCTTCCATCTTCTTTTGATGCTTCCTGCATCGTTTAATATTTTCCCCAGAGAATCCTTCACTACTGCAACTTGAGACTTGAATTTTTTCTTCAGTTCTTTCGGCTTAAGAAATGCTGAGCATGTTCTTCCCTTTTGGTTTTCTAACTCCAGGTCTTTGCACATGTCATCGTAATACTTTACCTTGTCTTCTTGAGCCGCCCTTTGAAATCTTCTGTTAAGTAATTTTACTGCATCGATCTTTTGCTTTAGCTACTTGATATTCAAAAGCAAGTTTGAGTCTCTTCTGACATCCAGTTACATCTTTTCTTTCTCTCCTGTCTTTTTAATGACCTCTTGCTTTCTTCATGTATGATGTCCTTGATGTCATTCCACAACTGGTCCAGTCTTCAGTCACTAGTATTCAACGCATCAAATCTATTCTTGAGTTGGTCTCTAAATGCAGGTGGAATATACTGAAGGTCATACTTTGGCTCTCATCAACTTGTTCTAATTATCTTCAGTTTCAACTTGAACTTGCATATAAGTAATTGATGGTCTGATCTGCAGTCAGGCCCGGTCTTGTTCTGACCGATGACTGAGCTTTTCCATCATCTTTTTCCACAGATGTAGTCGATTTGATTCCTGTGTATTCCATCTGGTGAGGTACACTTGTATAGTCACCGTTTATGCTGGTGAAAAAAGATACTTGCAATGAAGAAGTCGTTGGTCTTGCAAAATTCAATCATATGATCTCCAGTGTCATTTCTGTCACCACAGCCACATTTTCTAAATACCGATCCTTCTTCTTTGTTTCAACTTTCGCGTGAATCCTGATTGCATGTTCGATCAATTTCAGAGTATAGAAGTTGGTAAAAATCTCCAGTTTCTTCATCTTTGGCTTTGTGGTTGGTGCATAAATTTGAATAATGGTCATATTAATAGTTCTTCCTTGTAGGTATATGGATATTATCTTATCACTGATGGTGTTGTACTTCAGGATAGATCTTGAAATGTTCTTTTCGATGATGCACACAATGCCATTCCTCTTCAAGTTGTCATTCCCAGCATAGTAGACCATATGACTGTCTGATTCAGAGTGACCCATACCAGTCCATTTCAGCTCACTAATGCCTAGGATATAGGTCTTTATGCATTCCATTTCATTTTTGACAATTTCCAATTTTCCTAGATACATACTTCATACATTCCAGGTTCCAATTATTAATGAATGTTTGCAGCTATTTCTTCTCATTTGTGTCATGCCACATCAGCAAATGAAGGTCCTGAAAGCTTGACTCTACCCAAGTCATTAAGGTTGACTCTACTTTGAGGAGGCAGCTCTTCCCCAGTCATATTTAAAAAAAAAAAAAAAAAAATTTTTTTTTTTCCCCAATCTGAGGGGCTCATCTTCTGGCACTATATCAGACAATGTTCCACTGCTATTCATAACGTTTTCACTGGCTAATTCTTTCCAGAAGTAGACCACCAGGTCCTTCTTCCTAGTCTGTTTTAGTCCAGAAGCTTAGCTGAAACCTGTTCACTCTGGGTGATCCTGTTGGTATCTGAATACCAGTGGCGTAGCTTCCAGCATCACAACAATGTGCAAGCACCCACAGTATAACAAACTGACATGTGCATGAGGTCTCTATATTTAGTGTGGCCTAAAGACTCTTTCTAGAAATTCTAATTTCCAGAAAGGACAACGAATGAAGAAGACTGAAGAAGAACTGATGTATTTGAATTATGGTGTTAGTGAAGCACATTGAATATACCATGAACTGCCAATATAACAAAAAAATCTTTCCTGGAAGAAACACAGCCAGAATGCTCTTTAGAAGCAAGGATGGTGAGACTTTGTCTCATGTATTTTAAACGGGTATCAAGAGGGACCAATCCCTGTAGAAGGACATCATGCTTGGTAAAGCAGAAAAAAAAAAAAAAGCAGAGGGTTAGTGAAAAAGAGGAAGACTCTCAATGAGATGGATTGACACAGTGGCTGGAACAATGGGCTTAAACATAGCAATGATTGTGAGGATGGCACAGGACCGGGCAGTGTTTTGTCCTGTTATACATAAGGTCACTATGAGTCAGAACCAACTCAATGGCACCTAACAACACTAATAGCTTGGTTCATGGATCTGAGTTGGGAGTTACTTGCTCTAAAGAAATAAAAGTCACTCAAGAAAGACAAAAATAAAGCATTATCATTATCTTCACTATATACAAGGAAAATACATGTCTGTTGGGTACTATTGGGGTTTAAACCATTGCCATAGGGTCAATTCCAACTCAAAGAGATCCTACAGAACAGAGTAGAACTGCCCCATAAGGCTTCCTAGGCTGTAATCTTTATGGAAGCAGACTGCCACATTTTTCTCCCACGGAGCAGTGGGTGGGTTTGAACCACCAACCTTTCAGTTAGCAGCTGAGCTCTTTTTAACCACTATGCCACCAGGGCTCCTTTTATTGGGCTTAAGGGGGACCAAATATATCTCTAATCTCTTATCCCTCAATTAGCCCTGAAACAATCGAGTAACAGAAAGAGGAATATAGATAAAATTATCAGTATTATTGTAGGAAAAAATAATCTGAACACCAGCTAGCTGTCGTTAGCTGCTGTCAAGTTGATTCTGACTCTTAGTGACCCCATGTGTGCAGAGTAGAACCACTGCATAAGATTTTTAAGGCTGTGACTTTTCAGAAGAAGTTTGCCAGGATGTTTTCTGAGGCACCTTTGGAAGCGTTCGAACCGCCAACCTTTCAGCTAGTAGTAGGGCACTTAACTGTTTATGGAAAATCAAGCTCTCCCATCACCTTCATTACACACGTATTGAACATCCCAGTCAAAAAAACATATATTGAACATAGCAACCCAAAATCACAGCACTCTTTCCTTGCAGTGAGAGATCTCGGCTTCTACATGGAACAACAAAGAATACATTAAGAATGAATGTCTCTGCGCTAAAAACAGTCTGCTTCAATCAAAACAGAGGATGAGCCAAGTGTGCTCAGTTTATTCTTCCACTAGGACAGACCACTTAGGAGAAGGGAGAAAAAACGGAACAGAAGAGGAGAAATCACTCTATTCGGTATTTCCAAAAGGGCCAAAGTTCCTAGGAGATGGGCCAAAATAGCAAGGGAGAAAGAGAATGAAGGTCCCTAGTTGTCTTTTGGATGACAGAGATTTACAAGTAAAAAAAAAAAAAAAACAGAACAAAGATGAGTTTGGATTTCATGTTTCTAAGGGTGAGTCGGTTAGACTGAAATAAGGGCAAATCTCTTTATCAAACATTTCTGTGTAGTGCCATAGAGAGGAAACTGAATGGCTAGTGTCTACTGTCTAAAACAGTTGTCCATCCTGAGCTTCTTGCTAGTGCTCTCCTTCCTTCCTACCTTCCTTTCTTTCTTCCTTCTTCCCCCCCTCCCTCCTTCCTCCAGAAAAGGAGAACATTGGGGAAAATTCCCTTCCGTGTCCATATTAGCACATGCCTGTGAGGAAAATGCTAGATTAGAATAGAAAATCAAAGTCTTCAAGGCATGTGATGAGATTGGAAAGATAAAAATAATTTTATACTTACAATTGGCACCAGACTCTCTCTTTGGAAAAAAAAACCTTGATAACTACTTAGAAGACAAGACCCCAGAAGTCCAGGGTACGCTCTGAATAAGACAAACAGGAAGTATATGTTTGACTTTCCAAACTGTGTTTGATTTTCCAAAGTGAAGAAGATGGGAGAGGAGGGAAGCAGGTAAAGTCAGAGAAATGGAAGAAGGCTGGGAGGTACACAAAGTGACTGGTCAGAGACTTCCAGATTTTTAGTAAAATCCACAGAATTTTACCAAACATGTGACAGGGGCAGATTTCATATAGAAATCAGTAAAGGAACAAAACAGTAACTAGAAAGGAAAACAGTGAAGTTACTTGCAAATGCAGGAACAGATCATGGGCACATGAGCCAAAGAAACCTGTAGAATTCTTCAGGAAGCTTAATTACTTTAAAGGAAAGTAGGTTGGCGGTCTGAGACAATTCCACCTTGCTTTCAAGGTTGGAGAGATCCCAGACAAGTTTTCCAAGCTACCTTTTGATTTGCGAGGATTCTTTACAAGTCAGTATGAGAAAAATGGGTGAGGAACTTGGGGCATCGATTTTACAAGCACACTTTTCTGAGTGTAAGTGCACTTTAAATGTCATTTCAACTTTTTATGTGCATGTAAATAGCTATTATTTCAGTTGCCAGAATATTAGTCATAACATCTAATGATGTGGAGATTGTTGCCTTATAAAACTCACAGCTGGGTAGCTACATGGCTCAAGGCAAAAGCCTATTTTAAAATCCATTGCTTTAGGAGGAGAATGTTTACTAAAACATTATATCTATTAAAAATAAATGATGCATCATTGGTCATTCTCTGTGTTGCAGAGCCAACCACACTTTTTCCAGCAAGGCTTTTTGAGTTGATACCTGAAAACCTGGCAAGGTCCACGGACTCATAATTTACCAGTCCATCAAAAAATAAATAAATCCCAATAACCAGAAAGTAAATCACCAAAGGTGTCTGCACAGCAGCCCATAAACTCATGTTTGCACAGGCTCCGTGGGGGTAGCTGTTGCTGTCAGTCAAATAGTTCTAAGCTTGCAGGGGTGTGAACATTCAAAAAGGAATAATGGCTTGATCTCTTTGCAGCAGAAGTTAAATTAATTAATAATAAGATACAAGGAGATGGGGTTGATATTTATAAAATATAGAAGTGAGACGGGGAAAAAAAAGGAAAGGCTATCAAGAACTGAATAAACATGTAGAAAGATTGGCAACTTTATATAATTAAGCTAGAATCTACCTTCAGTATTTCTCACAATGTTACTTGAGTTATAGAGGAAAAATACATTTTTCACCAATTAACAGCAACTGTCTTAGTTTCCTAGTGCTGCTATAACAGAAATATCACATCTGGGAGACTTTAAAGCACAGAATTTATTTTCTCACAGTTCTGGAAGCTAAAAGTACAAATTAGGGTCTAGGCCATGGTGGTCCTGGGTGTTCCTTGGTTCCTTGGCTTGCAGACAATCCTTCCCGTGCTGTGGGCTCATCTCAGTTTCTAATCTCTTTTTATACCTCAAGTGATTAGATTTAGAATCCACCCTACTCAGATACAATCGAAATAATAACAAAGAAGACCCTATTTCCAAACAGAATTACATCCACAGGTATAGGGGGTCAGGATTCCAATACATATTTTGAGGGGACACATATTTAACACATAATACCAACCAATTAAATAACTTGTAGAGACAAAGAACTTCTAAAGAGAGATTTCTGCCCTTCTTAAAATGTATTATCAGTCCAACCTTGCTGCCAACTCTTGTTTAAAAAGGAGATTACCTAATCTGTGGATTTTCTATCACCTAACATTTTAGTTGATGAAGATATGAATTTGTCTGGATCCAACAGAAATGTCATAAACATATGTTAAACTGAATCTAAGTCCTTTAATTAGGACTTTCTGTTGCCCAACTTTGCATAATTCTTTCACTTAATACTATGTTTATCGGTGTCATGGATTGAATTGTGCCCCCCCAAAATATGTGTCAACTTGGTTAGCCATGATTCCCAGTATTGTGTGGTTGTCCTCCATTTTGTGATTGTAATTCTATGTCAAAAAGGATTAGGATAGGATTGTAACACTCTTACTAAGGCCACATCTGTGATCCAATGTAAAGGGAGTTTCCCTGCAGTGCAGCCTGCATCACCTTTTTTCTTACAAGAGATAAAAGGAAAGGGAAGCAAGCAGAGAGGGGGGACCTCATACCACCAAGAAAGCAGTGCTGGGAGCAAAGTGCATCCTTTGGACCTGGGGTTCCTGCGAGGAGAAGCTCCTAAGTCTAGGGGAAGATTGACGAGAAGAACCTTCCCCCAGAGCCAACAGAGAGAGAAAGCCTTCTCCTGCAACTAACGCCCTGAATTTGGACTTCTATACTCGACGGCACTGGGTGTTTTTTGATCCTGTTAGACTGTGAGAAAATAAATTTCTCTTTATTAAAGCCATCCACTTGTGGTATTTCTGTTATAGCAGCACTAGATGACTAGGATAATCAGGGTAGGCCAAGAAACCTTGGTGGCACAATAGTTTTGGCTGCTAACCAAAAGTTCTGCTGTTCCAACCTACCAGCCACTCCTTTGGAGAAAAGACCTGGCATTCTGCTCCCTAAATGATCACAGACTAGGAAACCCTATGGAGCAGTTGTACCCTGTCATAAGGGTCACTATGAGTTAGAATCAACTCAGTGTCACACAACAACAACACGCCAACTAAAGCAGAGATGAGGGTGACTATGACAAGGCACACAGAAATGTTTTATGACAAGTTTAAAATTTTAAATAAGACTTATCTTTGACTTTCAACTATCCTAATTCTCTATTCTATATTACCATGGGAGCATAGAAGCATTGAAAAGGGTCATTACTGGAAAGTGGCACTAAGTAATTAAGTGAGTAACTTTCCCTCAGTTAACGGCATTGAGCTGATAAATTCTTTCTGAAATCGAGCTCAGAGCTGTACTTGGTGCTGGTCTGTCTTTGCTTTCCTTTTCTCTACATTTAGTCACTGGTCTGTAGGAATGTTCCAGTGTACTGCCCAGTTCCCCGTTCAGATGTTGTTTCTAAAAGACTCTCCAATAAATTTCCTCCACACAAATCTTTGGCTCCCAGTCAACTCCCAGGAACCTGGCCTACAACAGGGTGCCTCTTAACTTATAGCAAAAAATGGACTAAAACAGAGACAGCAAAAGACTCTTTGAAAGCCATCCAATGTCCATCTGGTGCCTTTTTTTTTTTTTCTTTTTGTCCATTGCCCCTCTCTGTTGATCCACCTAAAAGATACCCTTTTCTAACAGCCACCTACATTTACTGAGGGAGAAAAATCATATTGAGCTTTATAGAAAAGTGAGACTGGGGAAAAGGAGAGATGGGAATAATTCAGTAGAGCAACAAATGTCTCAAATGCCAAAGTACTATCTCATTCAATACTCAATAGCCTTCCTGAGGCAATCTTGGCCATATTCCTAGAACAGGAAGAGGAAATGGAGCTGAAATTGAATAGCTTGTGAGGATTCCCAATAGGAAATAGACCAATTATAACCAATTTCTACCTCTATAAATCAGTAACTATCTTGAATGAAGCTATCTGCTATGGCCCACCTGGTATCTCACAGTGACTGGAAATTTCAAAGCTTTCTTACCTCAAAGTGTTGGAAGTTCCAGGTGACTTCCACTCACCAAGTACTTTCTCCAAGTTCCAGGTTATATAGGTAAAATTATTTCCCCATGTTTGAGCTGTTTATCCAGACTTATTGGGAGGAATAATAAATTACCGAAAATGTAAAGTTTTTACTTTTGTAGCCTTTATTATTAGTTTCCTGTTGCTGCTATAACTAATTACTATAAACACGATGGCTTAAAACAACACAAATTTATTATCTCACAGTTCTATGGCTCAGAAGTCTGAAATGGGTCTTATCTGACTAAAATCAAGTTGTCTACAGGACTGTGTTCCTTTTGAGACTCTAGGAGACAATCTGTTTCCTTGCCTTTTCCAGCTTCTAGAGACCGTCTGTGTTCCTTGGCTTATGGCCTCTTCCTCCATCTTTGAAGCCAGCTGGATAGTATCGTCTAATCTCTCTCTTTCCATTGTCTCATCACCACATTTTCTCAGACTGATCCTCTCACCTCCTTCTTATAAAGACCCTTATGATTTCATTGGACCCAACTGGATCATCTAGGATAATCTCCCCTTCTCAAGACCCTTAACTTAATCACATCTGTAAAGTCCTTTTTGCCATATGTTAACATAGTCATAGGTTCCAGGGATTAGAACATGAATACCCTTTGTGGGCCATTATTCAACCTACTACACACAGGTGTTCATTTTTCTAAAGAAATGAAAAAGAATGATCTCAATCCTCCAGGAGAACTAGTTCTCAAGTTCAGGTCATAGTCCCACCTCATAAATATTGTTTCAGTGCTGCAGCTGCATAATCAAACCACACTGTGCTAATAGAAGCTCATCTATTCAGCTGCCTGGATTCTGCCAACTCAGCTGGCAGTCTACAAACTTAGCGAAGCCGCAATTGTGGAGATCTTTTCACAGCCTTATGAGGGTGGAGAAGTAGGATCTCAAACTTATTTTGGAACAGGCAAAACCTGAAATAACTTTGTCACTGAAAGTGCTGTCAAACCTTTTCATGCATAATTCAAGAATTAAAGAAAATGGAACTGTAGAATTGGATAACTTTCAGGACTCCTAGGTGCTCTATTTAATAATTTTTTTCATTTTATCAGTGAAAAAACTATGGAGCAGAAAGATTAAGTCAAGCTCACCAGCCTGAGTAGCAAACCTGAGATCTGGTCTCCCTACCATCTGTTTCACTTCCAGGAAAGTTAAAAAGGGAGGAAAAATGGAAGGGGTGAAAAGAGGAGGGAAAAAGGCAGGAAGGAAGGAAATAAAAGATTAAAATGATTTGAGCATCCATTTGGTACCAGGCTACAGTGTCAAACCAGTCCAGGGAAATCTCAGCTTCCTTCCCTGGTCGGTTCAGACCCAGCTGCTTTGCATAACCTTTTCTCCTCATCCCCATTCACCTGGGGTTGGGTCAGTGGGCACCCATCCCTTCTCTGTTTCCTAGGTTCAATAATCTATTGCAGGGAAAGGGCTGTCTTTAATTTAGAAGTAAAAAGATACAAACACAAAGGATGAGACCTTTGTGCTTACCATCCCAAGAGCAGAATAAGCCTCCAGTAAGCTGCAGTCTTCCAAGGCCTTTTATTGACCTCACCATATGCCTCATGCCTCCTTAGACTTCGTCAGTGCTGGGTCCCCAGCTTGTCCCTCTTGGTCTGATCAGCTCTCACCCATTGGCCTCAGGTGTGGTCCTATTCTCAGGAATCACTATGAAAGGCCAAATTGTTTACTGCAAAGGGGTTCCATACCTCGCACAGACCTTACATGTGTCATTTTATTTCATATTATCTCATTTCATTCTTACAAATGCCCTGAGTGATATGAGTACTGGCCTCATTTTCATAGATTGGAAAACCAAGGTTCAAAGGGATCCAGTCTATCCACTCAAGTTCAGACAACTAATACACGAAGCTTTTGATTAACGAGGATATAAAGATGGAGAGGGCCGAAAGTCATGAATTATCAAAACCCTGATTAAAACAAAACAAGTCAGAACCTGGTATTAAGTGAATTTATATAAACATATTTCTTTGTAATTATATCTAATATTTAGGAACACATTTACCACTCCACAGTTGTCCTGCAGTGTAAAAATAATCCTGGTGCAACTCATTAGGAACACTAAACACCACATGTGTCACTTGATGAAAAACTGCTAAAAGGTTGCTAATAAACAGTCCAATTTATATTTGGTTCTTTGTTAAATTCTCCTTTTAAAATGTTAGAAAAGAACACCATTGGACAGAGAAGTAGTCTCAGGTGCTTCAGTCTTCTTTCTTCCCTTTCTCACTTAATTCTTCTACCTTTGAAGTGCTGTCTTTGTAGTGCTTGAATGCACACCCCTACGAAGTCCCTTTGCCTTGTCTTACAGCAAACCATAACTGAGGGTCCCTTGGCTCAGGGATGGAGCCCAGATTAACCTGATTGTCCAGCTGGAGCAGACTGATGGTTACCAGATATCAACAAGCAATTAAAACCTCCTGATACATGGAAGATTCCATTGACTGGAGGTAATCTTTATGTTTCATGTATTTTAATGTACTTTCTATTAAGCCAGAAAACACAACCCCAAATAACTGAGAAATGACCATGACTGAATATGCTGGGATGTGAACTTAGTTTTCCAGGATTTCCATGTTTCTTCCAAGACAGGAGTTTATTCACTGCTCAAAAGCTGGGTTAAAGTCACATACAAATCCAGCATCAATTTGAATTCTGCACAAAATAGGGTGTGAAGGTTGTCCAATAAGTGAATTTTCATGAAAAGAATCACAAGTTGATATTTATTTTGAAGATAGTTACAGAGATGTGTTCCACAACACGCCCCATGAAGAAGCTTCTCCCTCTTTCTGAAATGTTCCTTCAGCTCCTCCAGTTCTTCCGTCACCCTGCCCTACTCCTTCCACAGGCACACTCCATCCCTCACACAGACACACACACACCTTCACCTGGCTGACTCTTATTATCCCTCTTCATCACTTCATCAGGCAAGTTCTGATAAGATCTGATCCCCCATTATCCACTCATTGCCTCTGTGGCTGTTATTATAGTTGGCAACTGACTCTTCCAGAGCCCTGGTGGCACAGCGGTTAAGCATTGGGCTGCTAACCAAAAGGTTGGCAGTTGGAATCCACCAGCCACTGTTTGGAAACCCTATGGGACAGTTCTACTCTGTCCCATAGAGTCGCTGTTAGTCGGAATCGACTTGATTGCAATGGGTTTGGCATGTTTTGGTTTAGTAGACTAGGATAGTGTTTAGATGCCACGTTCTGGAGCCCATTGTCCTAGGTTCAAATATCAGCAGTGTCACTTACTAGCTGTAGGAACTTGAACAAGTTTCTTAACCTTTCTGTGCCTCATTTCCCTCATCTACAAACTGGAAATTGAAGTACCGACCTCAAAAGATTGTAGGGTGGAACATGTGAAATAATGCATATAAAGCATTTAGAAAAATGTCTGACACGTAGTAAACCTGTTGCTATGTCAAGTGGATTCTGACTTATAGCAACCCTATAGAACAGAGTAGAACTGCCCCATAGGGTTTTCAAGGAGTGGCTGGTGGATTTGAACTACCGACCTCTGGTTAGCAGTAGAGCTCTTAACCACTGAGCCACCAGGGCTCTGACACAGAATAAGTTCAACACAAATGTTTGCTACTGTTATTCATGAGCTTCCTATCTTCTTCCCCCCACAACTCTGAACGATGCATGAGGGTTAGAGGTAGAGAGTCTGTATTATTCCCCAGCACCCAGTGTCTGTGCTCAATAAACAGTTTTTTAATTCCCAGAGTTTCCTCTACCATCACTAAAAAATCACTAAAAAATCTATCATATTCATGGACTCAAGACACATTCACTGTCACCTCCACCATTGGAGCTGCTCTCACCACTGCTGCCCCTGCACCTCTACTGATACTTTCAAATATCTTCAGCTTAAATGTCTGTGGCATCAGATTCAGAAAAACAAACAAACCAGCAAATGGTAGTTTTAAAGGATAGTGCCTCCTTTTTGCAATAGATTTTTGTCGCTTCAGCTTTTATTTCAGAGGTGAGAAAAGCCCTGGCTAAGCTTAGGTAATGATAGATAGATAGGTAGGTAGACAGACAGAGAGACAGGTGACAGACAGACAGATCCTGTTGAGTCAACTCCAACTCATGGTGACCTTATGTACAACAGAGCAATAGTTTGCTCTGTCCTGTGTCATCCTCATGACAGCCAGCACGTCCATCATTGCAGCTATGGTGCCAATCCATCTCACCAAGGATCTCCCTTGTCTTTACTGGCCCTCTACCTCACAGCATAATATCTTCCTCCAGCAACTGGCTTCTTCCAATGACATGTCTAAAGCAAGAGAGTCCATAGGTTGTGATCCATAGGTTTTCGTTGGCTAATTTTCAGAAGTAAATCACCAGGCTTTTCCTTCTAATCTGTCTGAGTCTGGAAGCTCTGCTGAAACCTGTCCACCATGGGTGACGCTGCTAGTTTTTTAAATATCAGTGGCATAGTTTCCAGCATCATAGCAATATGCAAGTTACCACTCAGTACAACAAACTGAGAGACGGGTGGTGGTGACAAAAGAAACACTTAATGAAGACAGGAGCTTAAACTTGGTAAGGAACGAAGGCTATAGAATTCAACAAGTACAAATTCACTGCTGGTATCCATCATAAACTAGGTTCAAGTAATATCAAGAATAACAGTAACAGAAACAACAATGAATGCGCTGAGATACTTTCTATGAAGACACAATAGCAGAGTTGTTACAAGCACAAGATCTAGATCATGACTACCTGGGTTCAAGCCCAGCTCTATCAGGCTATGAAATGTTGAGCAAGTTTTTTAATTTTTTAATGTGTTTCAGCTTCCTTACCTATAAAATGGGGATAAAAATAGCATCAATCTCATTGTGTTACTCTAAGGGTTAAATTAATTTGTGTAAAGAACTTGAAACAGGGAAAGACACATAGAAAACATCCAACAAATGTTTTTTGTTGTTGTTAATTCAAAGAAGTTTCACAGACATTATCTCAGAGGGTCTGAGATGAGAGGTCTACACACATATACTGGGCACACGCATATATCATGTACATATAATTAATCTGCAAAAAAGTCCTTAATCCTCATAGCTCCTGATCTTTTTTGCTCCACACCTCATGTTATCATTACTCTTTAAAACAGCAAGTTCACTCTCTCTCCGTTCCTTTCCTGGAACTCTAGTACAAATACAAGGGAAGGGCTCTGCCGGTTGCTCTGTCCCTGGATGTTACTATTAACCCTAATAAGGCAGGCATCATGTATGAGCCCAGGCAAGGCTACCATCACTGCAATGCAGAACAAGGACCTGTAGCCTCATCTCTCCTTCTCAACTGAGATTTTTCTGGGAAAATAGGAGCTTCCTACTCAGATTTTCTCATAACAAGTACACAAACATTAGTCTTTTATTCATCTCCTAACACGGTATTTATTAAACTTGAATACATCTGCAGATCCACAGAGCCCTATGGACTCCTCTTTGTAAGCCATATTCCAGTCCTTAAATTTATGCAAAAGCTCAACATATTTAAGAACATGTTAAAGCTTGTCAAAATTTTTTAAATCATAGCCAATGTTCTGTTTCAGATCTCATTCATTGCATAAACAACTATTCATTTAGTGCCTACTATGTACTAGATTGGAGGCCTGGTGGTGCAGGAACTCTGGTGGTACAGTGGTTAAGCAGTTGGCTGCTAGTTGAAAGGTCGGTGGTTCAATCCCGCAACTGCTCTGTGGGAGAAAGATGCAGCAATTTGCTTCAACAACGAGAGAAGATTGCTCAAACCTAATATTAAAAAACAAAAAGGCAGCATAAGCCACAAAATCATAGCTTTTTTTAGCCCATCAAGGGAGTTGAGGACAAAAATAAAACTAAATTAACTAAAATCTAGCTATGTACCTGTTCTAGGAGAGAGAAGGCCCATGAATGTTTTTGTGCCTGATGCGGTGGCAGGAGTTGGAATTCACCATAAGGGGGGGAAGGAGAAACCATCTGAATCTTAAAGAACTGTTAATATCTGTGTAAGGATAGCTTGACAATTTGAATTCCCAAGGAACCCCATCCACAGAGCGAGGCTGCATTTACCTGCCAGCACTTTACTGTAGGCCTTCACTAAGTACATAGGAGTTCTACACTGAAGTTTGGAGGCAGGTTAGAAAGCTAAGAGCAATATTCCCTGAGTTATGTGAGGACTTCTCTAAAAGGCAAGACAGCATCCCAGTGAAGGCTGGGGTCAGGGCAGGAGAGCTGCCTGAAAACGCCTGGGGCTTCACCTAGGTCAAAGCATTCGTGGCTGAAGCTAGGGATGAGGCAGGAGAACTTAGAGAAATTCCTGAAGACTCTGGACATCTGTGCAAGGCACTAGATGCAATAGGCTGGGAGCAGAGCAGCAGGAAGAAGAAAGAAATCCTTAGGTGAAGACAATCAGTGGCAGGATTGGGAAAGCAAAGAAAAATCTCTAGCAACTAAAAAAATCCATCTCTGAAGTTTTGCCTATGCTTAGATCACAAGCCCTACTGAAGGATAAGTCCTGATTTTGTCCTCAAAACACTTGAAGCCAACTAATCTAACTAAAGCTGCAAGAATATCCAGACTCACCTCAACTATACATTAGAATGACAATTTTTTCAACCTAAGGCCTGACAGAAGAAAGGATGTTCTCTTTTCTGGGAATAAATATTAATTAACTCAATTGCTACTGTTTTGTTTTTTTTTTTAACTTACAATGTCCACAATTTAAAAAAGATCCATGCCTCACACCTTACATGAAAACTATTCAAAATGGATCAAGGACCTAAATGTGAAAACTAAAACCATAAAATTCTTAGAAGAAAATACAGGGGCATGGCTGCTAGGCCATATTTGCTTCAAAAGAGCATTCTGGCTGTACTTCTTCCAAGACAAATTTGCTTGTTCTTTTGGCAGCCCATGGTGTATATTCAATATTCTTCACCAACACCACAATTCAAAGGCATCAATTCTTCTCTTCACTTTCAGCAAGCAAGGTTGTGTCATCTGCATTATGCAGGTTGTTAATGAGTCTTCCTCCAATCCTGATGTCCCATTCTTCTTCATATAGTCCAGCTTCTTGGATTATTTGCTCAGCGTACCGATTGAACAAGTATGATGAAAGGATATGGTTAGCCCTTATACATACCTTTCCGTACTTTCAACCACGCAGTATCCCCTTGTTCTAGTAAAGCTTAAAGCCTAGGGAATCCTATAACAAGTTGTTGCCATCAAGTCAATTCTGACTCAAAGCGACCCTATAGAAAACCCTAAAAGACATCTCTACTCTGTCACATAGGGTCCCTATGACCCAAAATTGAGTCAACGGTACCTAACAACAACATAGCCCTAATTTAACATAGTCCTACCTAAGTCCTAATTTCTTAAGAATTTTTTTTTTACCTTAATGGAGCCAAATATCATAGAGTAGGCAGAAATAAACTACAACCCTGACACACACCTTTCCTGGCTTTAAACCATGCAGTATCCCCTTGTTCTGTTCGAATGACAGCTTCTTGATCTACATACAGGTTCCTCATGAGTACAATTAAGTGTTCTGGAATTCCCATTCTTTGCAATATTATCCATAGTTTGTTGTGATCCACACAGGTGAATGCCTTTGCATAGTCAATAAGACACAGGTAAACATCCTTCTGGTATTCTCTGCTTTCAGCCAGGATCCACCTGACATCAGCAATGGTATCCCTTGTTTCATGTCCTCTTATGAATGCAGCTTGAATTTCTGGCAGTTCTCTGTCGATATACTGCTGCAGCCACTTTTGAATAATCTTTAGCAAAATTTTATTTGCGTGTGATACTAATGATATTGTTTGATAATTTCCGCAGTCAGTCGGATCACCTTTCTTTGGAATGGGCACAAATATGGATCTTTTTCAGTCAGTTGGCTGGGTAGCTGTCTTCCAAATTTCTTGGCATAGACAGGTGAGCACTTCCAGTGCTGCATCCACGTGGTGAAACATCTCAGTTGGTATTCCCTCAATTCCTGAAGCCTTGTCTTTTTCCAATGCCTTCAGTGCAGCTTGGACTTCTTCCTTCAGTACCATCAGTTCCTGATCATATGCTACCTACCTCCCGAAATGTAAAATATATAAGTATTATAAAAAGTCCTTTTTTTCTACCATCCACAATACTGTCTCCCTATTCTCTACCCCCAAACAGTAAGATTTTTTATAAATAGTTGTTGGTGAGATGGTGTGGATAATGTTTTGTTGGTGCTGTGGGTGGTGATAGCGATAACAGTAGCAGTAGTAGAAGGAGAAGAGGAGGAGGAGGAGGAGGAGACATACTAATAGAATATGAGTAGAAGAGAAATGGGAGGGGGAGAAAAAGGAGGAAGAAGAAAGAGAATAAAAGCAAAAGGAGGAGGAAGGAAAAGAATTTAGCTATTACTCTCCTAAAGAACAAATAAAATAATTCCTGTCTCATTAGTACAACAATGCTTAAATAAACAACCTTGTATATGGCTCCTTGTGCCTATGAGCTAGTGTATCTTTAGAGAAGAAAAGCGGAAATAGGCAATCAAGACAATTCCCCTCACAGTGCTTGTGCCTAGTTAAGAGTCTATGAGCACATATCACATTAAGAAAAGAAAAAAAAAAAAAAATACAGCTTATGAAATACCACAATTGATTTCTTTTTTCAAGTATAATAAAAATTTAGTTGTGGTTAAAAAACTGTTCACAATTTAGTGAGACACAAAGTATTATCGCATAATGGAATAAGAATTACAGTAGCGGTATGTCAAGGTATCATAGGAGTAAAGAGTAGGAATTTGTCTAAGAAAGTCAGGGTAACCCATTGCCGGTTGCCGTCGAGACGATTCCGACTCATAGCGACCCTATAGGACAGAGTAGAACTGCCCCATAGAGTTTCCAAGGTCAGGGTAGGTTGACAAAAAAAAAGCATTTGAACTGAATCTTAAAGAGCAAGTCTGCCAAACTGAGAAAAGGAGAAAAAGGAGGTTTCAGAAGAGGGAAAGAGCATAACGTCATAAAAAAGGAAGCTGTAACTCTCTCTTCAGGTGCCATCTGGATATAGGTTCCCCAGGTACTCCAGGAAAAATCTCAGATAATAGTCAGAGCTGGAACCAACTTTACATTTTACAGCTAATGCATGTGAAATCTAAGCCCAGATTGACTTTCACAAAATCATAAGCTTACTAAAAAGAAACCCAGGGGCAAAACTTAGGTCTACTTATTCTTAGTCCACTGTTTTTCTACTACAATGAGCTGCCTCCATGAAAGTACAAGGAAGGTTAAAAAAATAATATTTCTGAGACAGGACTAGGTTAGAGCACGGCTGCCTGGGTGCCCCCTCTCTCTTCCCCCTTTTTGCACATAGGACGGGAAAAAGACAAGCAAGACAGAGAGTGGAATAATCAACCTGACCCACCCCGTGGATATCAGAACAGAACACACAAGTCCCTGTGAACAAGAGGTACTAGCTGAGGGGTGGTACCAACTGAAATGTTGCAAATAAACTGTTATGTAGTTCTTGCAGGACTCCACAGAAGCAGAGTGTGTGCAAAAGAAGTAAAGGCAACCACTGTTTTTTCTTCCCGTGCCAGCTGAAGGGAGCGAGGTGACAAAGGGACCTAGTGCGCCTGCATCACATCCCATAATGAGTTATGCCAAGGGGAATTGAAGAACTTCCACCTTTAAGAAATCCTATGTGTGTACCTGTATTTGCATAGCCCAACCCCTTATCAGGAATCTCCGCCCTTCTACAGCCCAGAACCTCATGAATAAACATCAAAACCCCTCCTCCCCTCCTTGTTGAAACGCTTAAATACTTGGCTCATAGGCAAATCAGCGAGTCAGTCTCTGAAGGTTGTAGCCTTTACTGTCTCCTTTTGCTAGCTGCTGGCAAAATAAATTTGCGTGTGTGACTCCGGGCTGCCTCAATAGTCTATCTTATCAGCCAGCACGAATCCGGTTGGGTTCAACTGAGGAAGGGGCCCTCAGTAACATTCCTACCGTATAAATATCTTTTTATGCCAAATCCAGCAAATTCAAATAAATAGAATATTTTCAAACAATACACGAAGATAAGTTTTTTTCTCTATCCCCAAAGAATCCTAAAGCATCTTCTGACTCAGAATTTTTGGAGCCTTGATGGTGCAGTGGTTAAGAACCTGGCTGCTAACCAAGAGGCTGGCAGTTCAAATGTACCAGCCACTCCTTGGAAAGCCTATGGGGCAGTTCTACTCTGTCTTATAGAGTTGCTATGAGTTGGAATCCACTTGACTGCAACAGGTTTGGCTTATTTTTTTGGTTTTTACTCAGGATACATTTTATTGTTACGTATGGTTCTTTCAGTCTAGTTTTTAAACACTGATGATCCATTAATGCTATATAGAGTATAAATGGAAGTTTAATAGCATATTTATAAAACCAACAAATTATGTATTGAATATATAATATATGCAATATGCTTTATTAGGCACTCCGAGGCATAAAAGACCACATAAGACATTGCAATTTTGTACCCCAAGATCCAATCTGCTGTTTATTTGTGATACCTAGCAGTTTAACTCCATCACATGTCTGTCAGTTTGTTGTACTGCGGTAGCTTGCGTTTTACTGTGATACTGGAGGCTTTGTCACCGATATTTCAAATGTCAGCAGGGTCACCCTTGGTGGACAGGTTTCAGCAGAGCTTCCAGACTAAGACAGACTAGGAAGAAGGACCTGGCAGTCTACTTAAGTAGAGGGTCAGTGAAAAAGAGGAAGACCCTCAAAGAGGGTCATGTTCAGGTTGGGTCCTTGTATCTCTTGATTCTGGGGCCTAGGCAAAAGTAGTCATGGCTACCTGTAGCATGTTCTTCTCGAGACAGAAGGCAGGAGCATAAGAGAAGACAATGGAAACTCTCCATGCCTCTCAAAGCCTTGGCTCAGAGCTGGCACACTGTCACTTCTACAAAAAACAGCAACAATCATACCAAACCCAAGTTTATAATCTACATTCTTCTTCTAAAATACTAAACAGTGCCCCTAGTATAACCAACTCCATCACTGATACTCCTTTTCTTCAGGATAATCCATATTTGTTAATGCCTAAATAGCATGCACAGTTCTTTTCATTAGTTTTGTCATAATCACACTTTGAATCCTTTGAAGTATCTCTTCTACTAAATCACCTTCCTTGTACTGAAATTCGATTATTGAGCACAACTTGAATATTACTTCATTAGCAACACCATTTGTTCCTATTAACACCCCCGGAGTCAAAGGACATCTAGAGAAATGTAGAACTCCAAGTACCATGCATTCATGAACTGGAATTAAAAGTTCCTAAGCAATAGGGTTCTTGATACCAAGAATAGCTTAGCTGTTCCCTAGCCTTCTTCCAAGCCCCATGTGTTTGCTTAGTTAACACACTAAACTTTTTATTTTTTATTTTTTTAACTACTGCCAGCATTGCAAAGTCAAAATAGCTGTGGAGGAACAAGCTGTTCTGCCTCATGTCTCATCAACATTCCTTGCTCAGTGTATCAAAACACAGAGAACATACAGAGCAAATGTAACAACTCTTCAGAAAGTTCCCTACTGGGGACTTTCTTCCTGGGAAACCATCTACAGCTGCCTAGGTAGAACATCAGAAGAGAGGTGAGTCTGCTACTGAAATCCGAATGAAGTTACAGTCAGCAAGCATGGAGCTAAACTCTTATTCTGTCACTTGAAAAATAAAAATCCGTTATGTAGCCCTGCATGAGTTAATATCAAGATTAAAACTTGCTAATGAGTTTTCTTTCCAAAGGGCCAATTTAAAATTATAAAGGGGAGTTATATCCCAGACTGCTCAAGAAAAATATCACTGAACTAACATTCCAACCCAAAGTCTCCCTAGTCACCTGGGAAGGATTTTAATATTAAATAGCAAGCTGTCCTCTGCCAAGTAAAAAGAAAGCTAAAAGGAAAGGATGGCAAGATGATAAAAGCCACTTCCATTAAGATCACAGTTCAGCTAATCAACTCTTTCTTTTAAAACAAGGGGAAAAAAAATCAATAGAAGAAGGATTGACCTAGTTGTCCACATTTGGACATACAGAAAATTGAATATTCAGTTTTCAGTCTTTCTGTTATGCATGATCCGGTAATTAAATTAAAACCGTTTGCTTGCATAGTTAAAGCAAATGAAATTGCCATTTAACATGAAAACAGTTCACAGCTAGAATTAGGTTAAGATCTGGACTACGTAATACTTAGTTTATTATTATTGTAACTTTACAGGTAAGTGGCTATAAAAATGGCCAGAGAGAATACTGTCTAGAGAGAACGTTAGTGAGCTTTTTAAGCAGATCTTGGGCAAGAAGCTGCCACCTTTCCAATAAAAGCCAAAATGCTCTAAACCAGCATGCCCCTCCCCCAGCTTCTACCTCCCCACAGCATAAAGGGAAAAACCTCCCCCAGGTGTTCTTTTCAAATGGCTGCAGTAGACAATCGTGCATCGACACATGGGAAGACAGTCACATGCCCTACATTCCAGTAATGTATTAAAGCCAGAAAGAGAAAAAGCTACAAAAGGAGTAATATGTAAAGAAATATATTAGTTTAAGCCTAAATTTTTAACAAATGCAAATCAAGAGATTGAGTATTCGCTGAAGGCAGAGGTCATCCGTGAAACAAGGAAGGCCAACCTGGAATGGATCATGAGGATTGTTATCTAGTACAGAACTTAGAAGAGAAAATGGTACTAGGGCCAGGGGAAAAAAGGATGAGATGGTGAACAAGGTCAGGACTACAGTCTTTCCTTCATTTAGACCTAATCTTGTCTCTAGCTTCTTTTTTCTTTAAAATATTTCACTCATATTTTAGTAATAGGCCGCAAAAGTCACCACTGGAACCTCATAGTTAGTATAGATAATTTTTTTGAAGTTTGCCATTTTGGTTATTATGTAGAGAATGTCTTGATTAATTAGACTACAAGACTAAGGTTCTATAACAAAGACATCAGCGACAGAGTAACTTTAAACAAAAAAGTTCGCGTCTCTCATGAAATCGTTCTGAGGTTTGACATCCAAGTTAGCGGGGGCAGTTCTGCTCCGCTGGGTCATCTGAGGTTCCAGATTCCTTTCGCCCTGTTGCTGCACCATCCTCTGGGCCATCATTGTCACCTGCATCGGTGAAGATGAATCGCCATGGACTCAAGCCTGTGGAAGAGAAAAGCACAAAAGAGGCTGCCTTAGTTTTCTAGCGCTGCCAAAGAGAAACACCACAAGTGGGTGGCTTTAAAGAACAGAAATTTATTTTCTCACAGTTCTGGAGTCTAAAACTCCAAATCAAGATCTCAGCCATGATTATTCCTTCTTTACCAGTAGCCTAGGTGTTCCTTGGATCCACGGCATTCCTTGGCTTGCCGGCAATCCTCACATGGCATCTGTCTTCCTCTGTGTGTGTCTTTTGGTCTTTTTATAACTCAGAAGTGATCAGGTTTAGGACCTAACCTACACTAGTACGGCTTCGTTAACATCACAATACCCTCTTTCCAAACACGGTTATATTTACAAGTGCAGGGGTTAGTGTTTCAACGTATATTTTGGGGGGACACAATTCATATACAGCAGAGCCATACCCCATTGCCTTCAGGATTAGCATCATGGATTGAATTGTGTCCCCCCAAAATAAGTCAACTTGGTTAGACCATGATTCCCAGTATTGTGTGGCTGTCCTCCATTTTGTGATTGTAATTTTATGTTAAAGAGGATTAGGGTGGGATTGTAACACCCTTACTAAGGTCACATCCTTCAGCCAATGTAAACGGAGTTTCCCTCAGGTGTGACCTGCACCACCTTTTACCTTATAATATATAAAAGGAAAGGGAAGCAAGCAGAGCAGGGGAACCTCATACCACTAAGAAAGCAGTGCCGGGAGCAGAGCGCATCCTTTGAACCTGGGATTCCTACGCAGAGAAGCTCCTAGTCCAGGGAAAGATTGATGAGAAGGAACTGCCTCCAGACCCGATAGAGAAAGAAAACCTTCCCCTTCCCCTGAACCAGATGCCCTGAATTTAGACTTCTAGCCTACTGTGAGAAAATAAATTTCTCTTTGTTAAAGCCAGCCACTTATGGTATTTCTGCTATGGCAGCACTAGATGACTAAGACAACCGGGATCAGAGTTTAGATACCTCACATAGTGAGAACTTAATCACACTCTACTACATGGGAGTCTGAAAAATGTGGTCTAGCCTCATTTTTGTAAGTCACTGTATTGTTAGATGTCTTTATTATAGCAGCTTAGCCTTTTACCCTAATTTGTGGCCCCATGGGAGAAGAGGTGAACAAATTTCAATGGGCAAGTAGCAGTTTTTCTCTATATTTCAGAAGAAAGACATGAAAAAAGATGATTTCATATTAGTATCTTTTAGAGTCTGTATATAAAAAAGTATTTCTGTCCACAATCTGGTCCTAAGTCATAGGGGGAAAAAAAAAATCAATGGAAGGTATTCCAGAGATAACCTAGTTGTCTTTATTTAACACATGAGAAAACTGAGACTCAGAGAGGTGAAGTTGCTTGGTCAAGCAGCTGGTAAGACAAGCAAGACTGGCATCTATACAGCACATTCTCAGCCCAGTGCTCTTCAGTCACTTAAGCTCTCGGTAATCAATCAAGAAATGTGGGGCTCTAAATGGAATTTTGTTTCTCCTAAATTAGGTGGTATGGCTTTCTCGTCAATTCAGAACTCCCAGATACCTGCTATGTTCTATTTTATATTTTAATGTAAAGAATTTATTTATTTGGAGAGGAATTTGGGGAGATTTTGAAATACTCTTCAATAGAGACAGCTAGCTAGCTAGATAGCGATACAGCTGCCAATGAGTCAAGCCCAATTCATGGCAATCTTATGTCCAACAGAACAAAATGTTGCCTGGACCTGTGTCATTCTCACAATCACTAGCGTCCTTGAGTCTATCATTGCAGCTATTGTGCCAATCCATATCACCAAGGGTCTCCCTCTCTCTCGATGGTCCTCTAATTTACCAAACACAATGTCCTCCTCTGGCAATTAATCCTTCCTGATAATGAATCCAAAGCAAGTGAGTCGGACAATGTTACGTTGTGATTCATAAGGGTTTCACTGGTTAATTTTCATAAGTAGATCACCAGACCTTTCTTCCTAGTTGCCTTGGTCTGGAAGTTCTGCTGAAACCTGTCCACTGTGGGTGACCCTCCTGGTATTTGAAATACTAGTTGCATCACAGCAACATGCAAGCCACCACGGTTCAGCAAAGTGACGAATGGGTGACAGTACTCTTCTCTCCGAGGGGCAGAATAACTTTGATATAAGAGTCTATTTTTCCCACCCCTTATTTTCTTTTCATCCTTGGCTCTTCCCCCATTGAAAACCCAAAGTATTCTGTGGTCACTGCCTCAAGAAAGGGATATGATAGTGGAAAGCAGTCTGGAAAAAAGCATAATCTAACTTTTTTTTGTTTCAAGGGTTTAGCCAGGAAATCTCAGCTTTGGTAATGTTGACATTTTGGACTGGATAATTCTTTCTTTCTTTTTTTTGGGGGGGGGTGGGTGGTAGGAGGAGGCTGTTCTGTGCATTATAGTATGTTTAGCAGCATTGCAAGCTTCTACCCACTAGATGCCAGTGGCACCACTCTCCTTCCCCAGTTGTAATAACCAAAATGTCTCCAGAGATTGCCAGGTGTCCCCTGGGCAGCAAAATTATCCTCTAGTTGCAGACAACTGGTCTAGGCTGTTAGGGGAACAAAAAATTAAGGTATGGATAAAATATCTCAGAGAAAACAGTATGTGTAAGCAGGAATTTGCCCCATCCCCACCCCTTGTCTTCAAATCAAGGATGAAAAAAGGGAAAGAGTCAGAGAAGAAATAATGAGAACATGGATCAGTGTGTCTCAGGGTAAGGAACCCTGACCTGCTCCTTGGGCCAATTCCTACAGAGATGTCAACACCCCCAGGTAGGTTTGATAGTAGGTTCAAGAGCAGAGGAAACTTACAATCTATTAACCTAGTTAAGTCCTGGGAGGTATCAATATCCCAGAAGTGAAATAGCTACAGGATAAAACTACGTAAACCCCAGCACGGGAACAGCAGAATAATTCCAGTTTATTCAAGAGTGGCCTAGGAATGATGGAGAAAACAACAGAGCAGAAGGGCCCACATACATGAAGCAAACATCATCTTTGCTGCAAACAGCAAGAAGCACTGATGGTGGACCAAGGTGAGGGATAGCTCAGGGACACCAGTGTAGCTTGATGATGTATTGACCCCCTCCCCGACATCACATCTTGCTGCTACTAAAGGCAACTCCTAAGAGAAGGGACTCCCTAAGTTGATGGAAATTAATTTTCTGCTACTCAAATTTCAAAAAAAAGGTTGTAATAGAAGTTAAACAGGCATTAGAAAAATAAAGTTGTTTCTTTTTACTACCTGAGCTTGTGGCTTAGAGTCTGTACCAATCATAGGTACAAACATAAAGGAAAAAAAAAAAGTGCAACTGTACCGATAATGGCTAAAAAGCATATGTTCTAGATCTTGAGTAATGAACTGCTCTCTACTATGGTTCTGTAGAAGACATAGATTCTTTTTTTAGCATAAAAGACAGGACAGCTATGTCATATTGCTGTTGTTACTAGGTGAGTCAGTTCCAACTCACAGCAACTCTATGCATAACAGAACAAAACGTTGCCTGGTCCTCACAATACTAGTTATGTTTGAGCCTACTGCATCAGTCCATCTCATTGAGGGTCTTCCTCTTTTTCACTGCCCCTCGACTTTACCAAGCATGATGTCCTTCTCCAGAGACTGGTCCCTCCTGATAACACATCCAAAGTAAGCTAAACGAAGTCTCACCATTCTCATTTGTAAGGACCATTGTGGCTGTACTTCCTCCAAAACAGATACTCATTCTTCTGGCAGTCCATGGTATATTCAGTATTTTTCAACAGGTGCTAAACCATCCACTATAAAGGAAAATCAGACACATATAATTGGTATGTAAAACCTTTTTGTGGAAAATTAAAGTTAATATTAAAAAAGATAGTATAAATAATGTTCACGTCACTTGCTAGTAGAAACTGTTCTGCCTCAATGTGCATTTCTTCTCTTGTAAAATTGTTCAGGAGAATCAGAGTATTAAAACTAAGAGAGAGTATTCATGTTTAATATGTGATTATTGAGCAAAGCAAAAAAAAAAAAAGAGAAGAGCAAGAGGGAAGACAGGGTCACATCAACAAAAATAAACTCGTACAGCTTTAAAAAAAAAAAAGCTCATAGGTGAACCCCACAATATGCCTACATTTATAGCAGTTAAATTTTCTTCTGTTTTTATCCATTTCACTAAAACAATTACACAAAATAAGAGAACCTGAACAATGCACCAAGCTGAATTTGATTTGGGAAATTCTAATCGAAAGAGCATAACACATTGCCATCGATTCAATTCCGACTCATAGAGACCCTATCAGAGAGAGTGGAACTGCCCCGTTGGGTTTCCAAGGAGTGGCTGGTGGATTCGAACTGCTGACCTTTTGGTTAGCAGCCGAGCTCTTAACCACTGTGCCACCAGGGCTCCAGAAACAGCATAGGGTTTATTATAATATTCATCTTTTCTTTTTATTTATTTGCAGAAGGGAGGAGCATAAGGTAGAAGAAGAAAACATCGCCAGTCCCCTAACAACAGGCAGACTGGGTGGCACTGAGCAGAATCAAAATGTCCAAGCCACCTGTGGGTAAAGAAAGCGTGAAGCCTGATGCGGTTCCCACCCTGCCCTAGTGAGCACCATGGTTACACCCTCCACCATCAGAGACATATTCCTTTGCGTATACACAAACACAGATTATCTAGAGGCACTGTGGCCTGGAGCCCTGGTGGTGCAGTAGTTAAGCGATCGGCTGCTAACCAAAAGGTTGGCAGTGAGAATCCAGCAGCTGCTCCTTGGAAACCCTATGGGACAGCTCTACTCTGTCCTATAGGGTCACTATGAGTCAGAATCAACTCAATGGAAATGAGTTTAATGGGTCAACAAATATTTTTGAGCACTTGCTATATGTGCTAATAGGAGCCCTGGTGGCACAATGATTAAGCACTCAGCTGCTAACTGAAAGGTCAGTGGTTCAAACCTACTAGCTGCGCCACAGAAGAAAGATGTGGCAGTCTGCTTCCATAAAGATTTACAGCCTCGGAAACCCTATGGGGCAGTTCTACTCTGTCCTACAGGATCGCTAGAAGTTGGAATTGACTCGACAGCAACAGGCTTGGGTTTGGTTTTTGGTATTATGTGCTAAGCCCTCTTATACACAGTGGTAAAAATGGATACCAAGAACGCCAATGAGGTGAGAAAGAATCAATCAAAGGAGAGAGGATTTGAAGGGATGAACAGGGACCCATCACTGTTACCTCAGTGAAGTAAAGACTGATGTTAGCGGATGCTTCAGTTTTCTATCACAAAGTGGGTGACTTTAAAGAACAGAAATTTGTTGTCTCACAATTCTGGAAGCTAGAAGTCTAAATTCAGGGCATCATCAGGGCCGTGCTCTCTCAGTCTACTCTAGGGGAAGATCCTTCCTTATCTCTTCCAGCTCTCATAGCCCCAGGCATCTCCTGGTGTTCCCTGGCTTTTAGATGCATCTTCATATACTGCCTGTCTTCCTCCTGTCTGGCTCTGTCTCCCTCTGTTCTCCCCTTTCATAAGACACCACTCAGAAGGGGTTGGGACCAACCCTATTCTGGTATGACCTCCTTAACTTAACTGGTAACATCATCAAACAAAAAAAACCCTATTTCCAAACAAGGTCACACTCAACAGTACAGGGATTAGGGCCTCAATATATCTTTTTGGGGAACACAATTCAGTCCGTAACAACAGAGGTAAAATTTTGATTGAATGAGACCCACAAATCTTTTTAGAACTTTTCCTCTTACTTCGTCCTGATCATATCATTGCACTGTTCTAATCACATAACTTCTTCACCAAACGGAGAAGAAATATAAAGAAATTTAACCTTTGAGGTTTTATAGAGATCACACCATTTGCTAAACCCTAGGTATGATTCTTATGCTATATAAAACAAATGAATTCTTGGAAGCAGAGTTGCATAAAATTTCTCAGTCATATTTTCCATTTTTGTGGTAATCCATCAACCTGCTGGATTATTGAAAAATGTGACAAGCTGCATCAGTTTTTTAAAAACATCTAAAAGATAACATTCAGATTAGTTACCACAGTCTAGTTGTGTCCTTAGTACACTAAGTATTTAACTAAATAGTAACTCAAGGCAACCTCCTAGTAATAAGGAAAAACATAATCATGTGATTTACTCATTTACCCATCTATCCAGCAAGCCTGTCAGCCATCCAACAATACTTATTAGCTACCTATTATAGGTAATTGTGCTAAGCAATTAGAGATATCAAGAACAGAAATGCCTACATCCTCAAGAAATTCATAATATCATACAGTGGCCTCAAATATTTTTTATTGTGTACCATCATTAGGAAAAAAGGTTAAACATATGAATCCAATACTGTAGTGTATAGTATAAATGTATATATAAATTATTACTGTCCTAATTACCAAAAAAAAAAAAAACTCATTGCTGTCTAGTCGATTCTGACTCATGGCAATCCTGTGTGTTGAAGAGTAGAACTGCTACATAGGATTTTCTTGGCTAGAACCTTTACAGAAGCGGATCGCTAGACCTTTCTTCCACCATGTTACTGGGGTAGGTTTGAATCACTAACCTTTAGGTGAGTATTCAATTGCAAACTGTTTATGCCATCCAGGGACATAGTATATTTACAATACTAGTGTACTGGTATAAAAAAAAAAAACAGTGCCATCGAGTCAAGTATTGGTATAGTATATACCTAAATATAGATAGCGAGATTGATTAGAAAAAAAATGCACACCAAAATTGAAGTTAAAAGAAAAAATAGAAGCTATAAATAGAGAAAAAGAAAGTGTTCAAGGGAAAGAGCCAGATCCTTAAATCAGCAACATCAGAAATAGTATCCAAGAAGACAATCACTGCACTTTCCAAGGCTACTCTTCATGTAAGCTTTACTAGGTACTTCAGTGGCCTCATGATCTACTGCTTGCCCCAGACTGCCCTATTCCATTGTAATGGCAGCAAAAAAACTCAACGTCTCCAGGCGTGAGAGAGTATTGTTAGCTGTTGTTAGTTGCCACGGAGTTAGCTCCAACTCATGATGACCTTATATACAATAGAATAAGACTCTGCCAGGCAAAGTGTGCAGGACTCGGCAATGTTTGTTTGTAGATAGACTTGCATAAATGGTTTAGTTTTTTTGGGGGGGGGGATAGAAAAAAAAATCTTGTTTGAAAAATGTAAGATCTCCTTAGTTTTAATTTCGTGTGGAAATTTAGAAGAGATTTCAGGAAACTGAGTGAAGCTTAAGTAGAAAAAAAAAAGTATTACCCATAAGTTCTCTATTGCAGTCATTAATAACATAACAATGAAAAGCCAAATTGTGCCACATTATTGGCAACCATCCTTATACCACTAAAAAGAATGATCTTATCATTGACAGATGCTAAGACTCAATGATTTGAATCACACCATGTGTTAAAAATTAAAAGGACTAAAATCACAATACCGCTAATCTGGGAAAGAATACAGGAAAAACGATTGTTAGAAGCTACAGGACCAAAACGTAAAAGTAGCTCACATACATTAATCCAAAAAAGCTGGGCATAAAATTAGCAAAACATATTAGTCCAGGTAATGCACTGAACAAGTCTAGGTCCACTCTGCATAAAGCTTTAAATGGGAAAAACAGTATCTATAATATGTTTCTATTTCTTTTAAAAATATAGATATAAGTTCATGCATATAAAAAATTGTAAGAATATATACTGACCTGTGAACATTATTTGTATCTAAGATGAGGTTGGCATAAGGGAAATTTTTACCTTCTTAAACATTCATGTCTGTAAGTTTTAATATTTATATGGATATTATTCTTACAATCCGCAAAAAAATATGTGACTATTTTAAATCAACAAAAAAAACCTATTGAAGGAAATTATGTCATGATGTAATAGAAAACATAAAAAAAAAAACATACTGAACTAAAAATCAGAACGTTTGGGTTCAAAGAGTCAATGCTGTTACAAACCAGCCGTGAAATAGATGGTCATTAATATTGGTGGTGATGGTTGTTATTGTTGTTATCACAACAATGTTCCATCAATTGGTTCCAAAAAAAAAAAAAACCCTTAAATTTGCCCAAGTCCCCTCTTTTGGAATTCTGCGTCTTTCATCTATATTGTATGCCAGCATTGCCCCCTACCTACTGTATGTTGCATTACAACCCACTCAAAAAGGTGTTTTTCCACCTGTGATTGAGTAACACATATATTAAAAATATCATATAATGTGCTTTAATCTTTACAAAGGAGCCCTGATGGAGCAGTGATTAAAGCACTCAACTGTTAACCAAAAGGTTGGCGGTTTGAACCCACCAGCCACTCTGCAACAGAACGATGTAGCAGTCTACTTCCATAAAGATTTACAGCCTTGGAAACCCTATGGGGCAGATCTACTCTGTCCTATAGGGTTGTTATAAGTTGGAATTGACTCCACAGCAGTAGATTTGGGTTTTTTTTGTTTTTGTTTTATCTTTACAAAGTCCTCCTAGATTCCTCCTCTAGACTGGAGCTGGAGGATGGGCAAGCAGAAGTGTTTGGTGGGGTGACATGTGAGTACTGAACAGTCAGTCTCTGGAAAGTGAGCACTTTGATATCACCCTCACTGGGGTGACCTGCAGGGGTGGCCCAGCAGAGCATCCCTGTCCCTATGTCCTGCTGGTGAATGACTCCTTTATACCAAGAAGTCCTGAGTTCTATCTAGTCCTGCCTTTACCACTAAGTAGCTGTAGCACCTAGGAAAAGTCTTTGAACTGTTTGGGAGAACATTCGAGACACATATGTGAAAGTGAGGCTGTCTTTTCTGCCTGTTCTAGATAAGGTACTTAGGATGATTCATGAGTAACTTCTTGAATTTTATGTCAGCAAATATTTAGCAAGTGCTATTATGTGCCATATACTGTAAGAGCTGGGGATACAAACATGAATGAAGCATGGCCCCCACTCTTCATGCCCCACATAATAGTTAGTGGCTCAAATTGGTATACAGAAAGTTTTAGAAGTAAAAGATACACATTTGCGTTCATCAGTTCATTCATTTTCATTAACAGATGAAGAAGCCTTGAGCCTTAACTTCAAGCAGCTCACTTTACTGAGTTTATACTAATGTACAGGAACAGAAGTGGGAAGAGTGTTCTTTTTTTAATCTTTTAGTGAGTCAACATGCATTTACTGAGCATTCAGTATGTCCTAGGCACTAAGTTCAATACCAGGGATACAAAGAAGACAAAAATTAACTTCAAGAAGCTGATATGAAACAAACAAATTAGAAAGTAAGGCAATCTGAGACTGGTCAACCGCTCCTTCCTTCCTCAGGAAGGACAATGGATCTAGTCTTGAAAGTCCATCTATCCCCTGCAAGGTAAGCAATGGAAGGGAAAGGGTATAGCCAGGGAGACCTGCCTGGTAGAAGGAAAAGTGAGGATAAAGGTGAGCGTGAGGTTCTGACTGTGCCAGGTTAAATCCAGGATAAACACACTGGCATGTAGGGTTCACTGAAGCTAGCAGCAGGGCCTTTATTAAAATGCACTGAACTCTCGGGGATCTCAGATCACCGTTAGTGAGTAAAGGCTGTGGGAGCAACCTTTCATTGACAATAAAGAATGTGGGAGCACACTGAAGAGACCTCCAAGTGGAAAAGAACAGCAGCTGGGGTCTAGCACCAAACATAAAACTTCTAATTTGTGCTCAGGGAGCTGCTAGCTCCTAAGGCCACTGTATTTCAGTTGTTCTCAAACTTTAGTGAGGGTGAGAATCACTGTAATTTTTGGTTAAAAATGTAAATCGTCCACATGGTCTCAGGGAACATCTAACTGAATTGGCATAACACAGTTTATAAAGAAAACGTTCTACATTCTACTTTGGTGATTAGCATCTGGGGTCTTAAAAGCCTATAAGCGGCCATCTAGGATACTCCACTGGTCTCATCCCTTTGGGAGCACGGAAGAATGAAGAAAACTAAAGATACAAGGGGAAAATTAGTCTAAAGGACTAATGGACCACATCTACCATGGCCTCCACTAGGCTCAGTCCAGTACAACTAGATGGTGCCCAGCTACCACCACCAGCTGCCCTGACAGGGATCACAATAGAGGGTCCTGGACAGAGCTGGAGAAAAATGTAGAACAAAATTCTAACTCACAAAAAGAATTTTTAAAAAGACCAGACTTACTGGTCTGATAGAGACTGGAGAAACCCTGAGAGTATGGCCCCTGGATACCCTTCTAGCTCAGTAATGAAGTCATTCCTGAGGTTCACCCTTCATCCAAAGATTAGACATGCCATAAAACAAAACAAGACTAAAGGGGCACACCAGCCCAGGGACAAGAACTAGAAGGCAGGAGGGGACAGGAAAGCTAGTAACAGGAAACTCAAGTTCAAGAAGGGAGAGTGTTGACATGTCGTGGGGTTTTTAACCAATGTCATAAAACAGTATGTGTAGAAAAAAAAAAAAAAAAAACGAAGTTGTCCAGAGAGTCTGATTCTGTCGTTGTGAAGAGAGGTAGGGAAAAGACTTTGCTTTCTGTTTTTTCTTTTTTTTTGTTTTGTCTTAACAAATACGCCCATGATTTGGATGCAGATGGTCAATAGACTACAGTCTAAGAAGTATTGTCTTAGAGCTTGTTTTCTAAGTTTTACCACAAACTTGGTGACTTTTAAAAAAAAACACAAATTTATTTTCTTACAGTTGTAGAGGCTAAAGTCTGAAATCAAGGTGTGAACAGACTTGGTTCCTTCTGGAGGCTCTGAGGGAGAATCCGTTCCATGCCTCTGTCCTAGCTTCTGGTGGCTGCTGGCAATCCCTGGTATTCCTTGGCTTGTAGACATGTCATTCTAATCTCTCCCTCCATCTTCATATCTTCATATCATTTTCTTCTCTGTTTGTGTCTCTATCTCCAATCTCCCTATCATTTTCTCATATAAGGATAACTGTCATTGAATTTAGAGCCCATCCTAAATCCAGGATGATCTCATATAAAGATCCTTAACTTCATTATACCTGCAAAGACCCTTTTCCAAACAATGTCACATTCACAGGTTCTGGGGTTAGGGCATATTTTGGAGGGGAACTTTGGGGGGATACACTATTGAACTCACTACAGAGCTGTACCAAGTAGTCTGATGAAATATGTAAGGATTCCAGAGCTCTTAGATATAAAATCTTAAATGCTTCAAATATCCATTAAAAACCAAACCCATTGCCGTCAAGTTGATTGTGACTCATAGCAACTCTGCAGGACAGAGCAGAACTGTCCCATAGGGTTTCCAAGGAGCAACTTAGTGGATTTGAACTGCCAACCTTCGAGTTCGCAGCCGAGTTCTTAATCACTACACCACCAGGGCTCCTAATATGTACCAAAAAATCTGATAATGTTACTGGATGTGATACAGTGCTTCACCAGAGCCAACAAAACCAAAAAAAAAAAAAACCAAATCCACTGCTATCAAGTGAATTCCAACTCACAGCGACCCTATAGAACAGAGTAGAACTGGCCCATAGCGTTTCCAAGGAGCACCTGGTGGATTCAAACTGCGACCTTTTGGTTAGCAGCTGTAACACTTAACCATTACGCCACCAGGATTTCTACCAGAGCCACACGCAAGGCTAAAAATGTGCACATTTGTCCAGAAGCATAAAGAAAGCTGATGAAGCCAGGAAGAGTGTTTGTAAATATCATGAGACGGAGTCTTAGTTTCCTAGTGCTGCTGTAACAGAAATATCACAAGAAATTAATTTTCTCTGAGTTTAGGAGACTAGAAGTTTGAATCCAGAGCACCAACTCTAGGGGAAGGTTCTCTGTCGATCAAGAGATCTTCGTCTCAGCTTCTGTAACCCAGGCTTTCCTCAGTTCCTTGGTGATCTCACGTCGCATCTATCTTTCCTCCATTTGTGCTTGCTTGTATCTCTCTGTGTCTCATCTGCTCTTTTTACATCATCAGGTTTAAAACACACTGTACATTGAAGTGGCTTCATTAACATAACAAATAAACCCTATTCCCAAATGGGATTATATCCACAGGGGTTAGGATTCCATCACATATTTTGGCAGGACACAATTCAGTCCATAACAGATGAAAATAAAGAAGCTACTATTTCTGGGAATGTTGTTAATTCCACTTTACTCTTTTGTCCTCTAAGTGCAAGATCCAGAACGGTTGTACTTTCAACATCAGCTCTGGGCACGTAGGGGGAAGGAAAGCTGAGGCCTCGGAAGAGGTAGGACTGATGAACTGTGCTTCCATCCAGAAACCAGTGAGATTTGATCAAGTATTCATTTCCCCAAGCTCAAACCGTCACCCTATGCCAGTTAATTCTGAAAGAGGGAAAATAAGTCACAAACGAGGTAGACAGCGTAGTTCAAAAGGAAGCCTACGGGAGAGATAAAAGCAAAACACATGCTTTGTTTCCGTTTTCCCGAGTAAAATAGGGCAGCAAATTATACTCTTTTATACTAAAGAATAAAGGTAAAACTGCAAAGCCATTCAAAAAGTGTGTGAACTTAGTCAACGGGTTTTCCACTTTCTAAAAAACTTTTTAAAGCTGACTTTCCAACAAGATGGCTCTTTTATATTATATTTAGGGCCTTTAATTCAGACATAGCTAATAAACCTTTTTTTTTTTTTTAACCATAGTGTACCAACCTTAAAAATCACTTGTTTCTCAGTCCTATAGTGTAAGCTGTGGTCAAGCGCTCTAGAGGTACCATTCTACAGGAGAAGAGTGACATCTGCAGGAGCTCTGCGCAACTACAGGGTGAAATCCACAGGAACTCTCAAAAGTAATTTCTCTGTGCACTGACAACCTTTCACAGCGCAAGTTGCTTAGCTTCTTGGTGCCTCATCTGCAAAGAGGTGATAATAAATGCACCTATATCATAAGGTTGTAATGAACTATAGACTTTTACATACTTAGCATATTGCCTGTATAGCATAAGCTCTCAACAAATGATTATTGTTGCTAAGGTGATGGTGTAAGTTTTACGCTTTTGCACTGCAGCTCTTTAAACTTAAAAAAAAAAAAAAAAAGCCCAAAGAAGAAAGGGGCTGGAGGCTATTCGGATTATTCAGATCATTCTTCTGTTTTTCATAGGAACCCTTCCAGACAGATAAGAATCTATTTTGTTTTTAAAGACTTTGAAAAGGAAATTCCACAACCTCCCACATCCATTCCACAGCTGTACAATCTTCAGCAAGGCTGGGCTCAGGCATAAATGGTTAGGTATGCAAATTTAGTTTGGGGAGCTCTTCTAACTCCCCTTTCAGAATAGACACCAATCCCCATTTTAGGACCTGTTTTTTTTTTTTTTTTTCCTTCATCTGTTCAATAAACATTTGTTGTGCACCTACTGTGTGCCAGGCACTGTGCCATTTAGCCTGCATACAATAGTGAACCAAATACATTCCCTGTCCTTGGAAAGTTTATAGTCTGCTGATCCTGCTAGACTTCTGGATGCTCCAACTTCCTTTACACTCACTGTTTCCCACCTCCCTTTTCAGCGGATCATGTGCTCTCCCTTATGAACACTTTATGCTAAGAACTTTCCAGGACCCTCCACACGCCCAAAAATCTAAGTCCCGCGTTTTGTTTTCTCAGGGCTCCATTCTAAGTAAACCCAAACCAAATCAGTTGCTGTCAAGCCAAGTCATTCCAACTCATGGTGACCCCATTAGATTAGAACTGCTCCACAGGTGTTTCAAGGCTGTGACCTCTCAGAAGCAGACTGCCAGGCTTGTCTTCTGAGGAGCTTCTGTGTGGGTTAGAACTGCCAACCTTTCAGCTACCAGTCAAGCACTTGTTTATGCCACCCATTACTAATTTAATAATAATAATAATTAATAAATAATATTTAACTGAAACCCTGGTGGCACAGTGGTTAAGACCTTGGCTGCTAACCAGAAGGTCAGCAGTTCTAATCCACCAGCTGCTCCTTGGAAACCCAATGGGACAGTCCTACTTTGTCCTATAGGGTTGCTATGAGTTGGAATAGACTTGGCTTCTTTTTTTTTTGGTGATTATTTTATGATAAACAATGGGCCGAGCTTCACAAATATGAACGCAAAAATATGTTCTGCTGTGTTGCCATTATGAGTAAGCATTTGCATCACAATTCATAGCCAGAAACAAAGCTGTAACCCTTCCTTGAAGGCACTGCTTTCACTTTACAGGTTTTAATGTCCGATCTTTATTCTCATTCAGTTTAACAGATTTTCTCATTCTCGCTAAGATTTCTTCAACTCCAGATAAGTGAGAATTTTTGGTTACCTTGTTTATTTCTAGTTTAATTCTATTGTGGTCAGAGACCATACTCTGCAAAGTTTGTGTTTTGAATGTGTTGAGGCTTTCTTTATGTTCCAATATTTTGTCAAATGTTCTGTGTGGATCAGGTTTCCTCTATTCCAACTACTTCTAAGGAATGATCTTAGTTTAGGCATCACCAGTAAAGTGAGTTCCAACTCAGCATCACACCTGTGTTTCAGAGTAGAACTGTGCTCTACTCCAGGTCTCTGGGTGGCACAAGCAGTTTGCAATTAGCTTCTAACCCAAATGTTGGCAGTTTAAACCCACCCAACAGTACCAAGGAAGAAAGGCCTGGCGATCTGCTTCTATAAAGACTGCAACCAAGAAAACCCTATAGAGCAGTTTTCTACGCGTGGTGTCGCCGTAAGTTGGAATCAGGCAGGTTAGGGTTGTTTTTTCATCTTCTGGAAACAGATCGCCATTTGGTGGATTCCAGTCCAGTTAGTAAAGGACCACAACCGTTCGCGCCACCCAGGGTCCTTAGCATAAACAACCTGAAATGTCCCTTCTGAAATCAAGTTTGTGTGATTCCAAGCATAAATTAACCGGTGAAGAGTTATCTCTATCATTCTTCCTGTTAACTCTTTTCCCCTTGGTTTTTCAAAATTTAACAACTCCTGCTTTTAATTATAAACGGGGAGGGGGGAAGGTCCCCCACTTTTTCAGTTCTGAGCTTTCTGCTCTTCTCACCGGCGAGGAGTGACCCCGCGTGCCGCCGCACCCTGGCCCTGGAGCCGTGGGCGCCCCCACAGCGACCCGCAAGCACTGACGCACCTGCTCCCGCCCAGCTCTGCCGGTCCCAGACAGGGCCCGGGGGCGGGGCCCGCCGCGGCGTGCTGACGTCAGACAGGGCTGCGACACTGCCAGCCCTCCGCGGCGCTGACGCGGGGCCGGCCGGTTCGAGGTGCCGGGCCTGGACAGCTGCGAGGTGGTCGGACCTCGAGCAGCGTCCGCGGGCTCCGGGGCGGGGGCTCGGGCGGTGAAGCCCCCTCCCCGGGGAGGCGGGGTCTGGGGGAGCCCCCCTTGCGGGGAGCGGCGGCGGCCGGGAACGATGCATCAGAAGCTGCTGAAGAGCGCGCATTACATCGAGCTGGGCAGCTACCAGTATTGGCCGGTGCTGGTGCCCCGCGGCATCCGTCTCTACACCTACGAGCAGATCCCCGTGTCCCTCAAGGACAATCCGTACATCACCGACGGCTACCGGGCCTACCTGCCTTCCAGGCTGTGTATCAAAAGGTACAGTCTGGCGGCCTCCTCGGGGCGCGCAGGGGGGCTCGCAGGCGGCCCCTCCTTCTCACCTACACCGTTTTCGCCCTATCTCCGGGCTTCTTTCCCCGTTCGTCGCGTGCCTGTCACTTCCTCGCCGGCCCATCCTTGTCATGCTTTCCCACCACCTCTCCCTTCTCATTATCCACTTCGGCTACTTGATGCCCTTCCCATTATCCACGTCGGCTACTTGATGCACGTAGTAATTGTTATAGTAACTATGATGATCGTTACCAACCCTCTGGTCCTTTGTTGTTTACACAGCGCTTTTACGTTCATTACCCCATTTGGTGCTTACTGGGATACAAGTTGGAATGGACCCCACAGACAATGGCTTAGCCATGACTTCCCTCTGTGTATTCCTAAGCTTTTTTTTTTTTTTCTTTTCTTTTTTTAAGAGCGGCCCTGTGGGAATTCACATGCTTTGGGCCAGATAAAGGCGTGCATAATAGGAAACAAGTCGGTATTTTTATAAACATACATAGATGTATTTAGAAACTCCTGATTTATTCGCTCAAGAAATACTTGTGTCCCTGCTAGGTGCCAGGCACCTACCAGGTCCTGTGGAGAACAGCAGACTTGGCCCTTGATATCACGAAGCTACCAGGTCTAGCCGGGATGACACACATTAAAGAGATAATTATACTGTTATATAATTACCATTGTGATACATGTGATAAATGCAGTGTAGGAAAAGCCCTGTAGTAAACAGAACCTATAACGGGACACTTAACCTGGCCTACAGCACCACACGAGCATTTATGAAAAAGACTTTTATGTTGTTCACTGAAAACCCTTAAAACCAAGAATCCCTGGAAAGTTGTTTAAAACAATTGAAAAATGAGTGTTCTAGTTCCATCAAGGAAACCCTGGTGACATAGTGGTTAAGTGCTACGGCTGCTAACCAAAGGGTCAGCAGTTTGAATCCACCAGGCGCTCCTTGGAAACTCTATGGGGCAGTTCTACTCTGCCCTGCAGGGTCGCTGTGAGTTGGAATCCACTCGACAGCACTGGGGTGGGTTAGTTCCATCAAAACTTACCGTATATACATAAATACAGCATCTCACTTAGAATTAAGATGCAGATGTTGGTTAGCTCCAGGTCATTGTAGTGGCAAACCCCAGTGCTGGAATGTGGGTTGTTGAATTGCTCAAGCAGCGACCATATGTCTGGTTCTTGATCTCCTTTTGAGCATGGTCATTCCTCAGTTCCCTTCTCCCTGCCTTGAAAGTGTGTCAGTTACTTACGATCACAAGGTGATGTCGCTTGCAACTTGACTTGAGTGGATGACCCACAGGACTTCACAATTTGAATCCCAATTACAACTTTACACCAGATGCCTCCTGGGCATCGGTAATTACACAGGAAATCAGAGCTGGGCGCTGCTGGGGATCTGGAGATCCACCAAGATACAACAGGCGGTGAATTGCCTTAAATATTTTATGCCCAAGTAAACAGTGGTTCTCTTTTATAGGGCCCAAATCTCATGGAGTGGCAAATGAGAGTGCTTTAGTTGAGTCAAAAAGACATGGGCATCCAGAACTGCCACTTAATAATAGCTGTGAGACCTTGAGAAAAAGTTGACCTCTCTGAGTTTACTTTCCCCATTTGTAAAATGAGGGCAATCACAATATCTGCTTCAGAGAATGATAACAGTTCAGTGAGATCATTTATACAAAATGCTACACAGGGCCTGGTGCCTAATAAACATGTGATAAAAGGTAGTTATCATCATCCTCTTTGATTGTAAAGTTAAACAAATGATAATGAGGAAGACAATTACTGATTTTAAAGCTGAACAGGGTATGGGACCTAACTCCTCAAAGAATAAGAGTAGATCCTCTGTTGGGGATGTTCTTCCGAGTGGTCTTCCCACAAGCTTGATCTTTTCCAGGTGCGCCCTTTGCCTTTTCTACCGTTAGCTATCAGGAATGACCAGGAAAGATTCTGGTTATCAATGGGAGGTTTTGTAGAAAAAAAATACACAAGCTGTTCTGCCAGTACTCTTGTTTAGTTGGGAGGAATATGCAAAGATTTTGCCTCTCAGTTCAGTTAATCAGGTTATACTCAGTTTCACAAAATGAAAAGTTCTGGTCAACAGATAAAGTGTAGTTCTGTAGTTTGATGTTTTCCAGCACATTCTTGCAGTCTCACTCCACCTCATTATAAAAACTTCTTGCTGTCGAGTCGATTCCAACTCGTAATGACCCTATCGGGCAGAGTAGAACTGCCCTGTAGGGCTTCCTGGAGGAGTTAGTGGATTTGAACTGCCCACCTTTTGGTTAGCAGCCGAGCTCTTAACCACTGAGTTACCAGGACTCCCCCTCATTATAAGTAGTTCTTATATGTTTGAAATTTCATGATACAAGATTCACCTTATTCGTCTCAATGATCATTCGGTAGTTTGAGGCCATGTCACGCATAACTTATAAAAAAGAAAATGAGAGTACCATGGTGACCTCTGCAAATTCAGTAGGTAGAGTTATACATTAATACTTACTAATAAGGACTCCTGAATCAGTGAAGGTGAAAGGCCTTAGTTTAAGCAAAAAGATTTTGCAAGACAAGTTTTATCTTTAATCGTGATGTTGCCTTCCCATAAGCAGATGACTCCGATCCATAGCTGGAGAATCATTTCACAAAATTAAGGATTTTTATAGCTGGGATTTGCAACAGTACCGAATGCAGTTCTTTATTTTATAGATGAAGAAATTGAAGGCTGGAGACATTAAATGACTTGCTCAAGATCAGAGAGTTAATTCGTGGCTGAATAGGGGTGGAAGGACAATAAGTTTCTGACCCCCTGTTAGGTGATACACTTTCTACCAGCCCTGCGCTGCCAAGACTATTCAAACTCAAATCAGGACATTTTGAAAGAAGGCCGATTGCTCTTAGGAAGGATGAAGTCATGTCACCTGGAAACTAGTTTGGTTTCAAAGCAATCACAGCAAAGTTGTTCCAGTATGCCTGTCTTAAAGAACTCTTCCAGTGGACCAGTTGTGTTTAATCTGCCTTTTTTTAAGTCCATTTAACTTTGTATTTGCATTTAATGTGTACTAAATAAAGTATTTTAGGAGACTCTGGATGGTGCAAATGGTTAAGCGCTCAACTACTAGCCAAAGGTTGTGGTTCAAACCTACCCAGGGGCCTGGGGATCTGCTTCCAGGAGGTCACAGCCTTGAAAACTTTATGGAGCAGTTCTACGCTGCACACATGGGGTCACCGTGAGTTAGAACTGACTCGGGGCAACCGACAACAATCATAAATATTTTAAGTTTGTGTCTAACCTTGCACTGAGGAAGTTTACAGATACCTATTATAGAAAATCAAAGTGTGCTAGCTAACATCTAGTTTTAATCAACACCTTCAGTCCTGTAGACACCTAGCATCTACTCTGAGCGAGGCACTATCTTGGAACAGTGGTATCATGAAGACGAATGGTCAGGGAATTGAGAGGCTGGAGGATGAGATGGGATTTATATGTAAATATCTCTAATATATGAGGGAGCAAATGGTAAATATGATCATAGAGTTGAACACAAAAAAGCCGTAAAATCCCAGGATTGTTGGAGATGTGGAAATACTTAACGTGAATTAAATTAAATGGTGTATCAAAGTTAGAAAGGCAAAGGTTAAGGATAACCAAAAAGATTATCCCTAACCTGGGAATGCTGACAGTAAGCGAGCCCATGTGAATCTGAACTGCATGTTTGTTTATTTTCCAGTTTGTTTATTTTATCTAATGAGACGGTAAACATCTGGAGTCATTTGCTGGGTTTCTTTCTCTTCTTCACATTGGGAATATATGACATGACATCTGTGTTACCTTCCGCAAGTGCGTCCAGAGAAGATTTTGTAATTTGTTCTATTTGTCTTTTCTGCTTCCAGGTAAGTCGTTTCACAGACATTATTATTGGCTAAGAGAACTTTAGTCAGGTGACTTGGGCAAGCGACCTCACTTCAGGTCCACCTTTTGCTTTAAAGAGCTTCCAAAATAGCATGTAAAAAAAAAAAAAAAAGTTCAGTTTATTCCCTTTCATAATCTAAGCACAAAGTGTGATATTATTAAAGTATATTTGTAGGTCGTTGTGAGAATATATTTGAAATCCAGTAAGTTTCAAAGATAGAGAAAATGTCTTTCCTTCTCTCTCTCTTTACCTTTATAGATATCTTTGCTTTAAAATTAACACAAGGATATATCTCTGATTATACTCTATTTGACTGAAGTAGAACACTAGTGTCTACTTAAAACTTTCTTGGGAAGATTTCTCATCTTTTTCCTATTTATAATATGTCTGATTTTTGTATTCATTGTTTCTGTATGAGAAGCCCTGGTTGCACAGTGGTTAAGCACTTGGCTGCTAACTGAAAGGTCAGTGGTTTGAATGCACCAGCCTGCTTCTCAGGAGAGAGATGTGGCAATCTGCTTCTGTAAAAATTTACAGTCTTGAAAATCCTATGAGGGCAGTTCTGCTCTGTCCTATAGGGTCACTAAGAGTCAGAATGGACTCCGTGGCAGTGGGTTTTTGTTTCTGTACCATCTGTTTTTAATGTCTTGTTTCACTAGTATTGATCTCTTGTTCTATTCCTTTAATGTTAGTTTCACTCTTCCTTTGATTTTTTACACTCTGCTGCTTTCAGAAACTTTCAGTTTCTCTTCCCCTCTACCTCCTGTATGTTAGTTCCTTAGTACTTTCATTACTAACTCATTGCCTTCGACTTGAATCCGACTCAAAGTGACCCTGTAGGACAGAGTAGAACTGCCTCATAGCATTTCCAAGGAGCAGCTGGTGGACACAAACTGCCGACCTTTCACTTAGCAGCTGAGCTCTTAACCACTGCGCCACCAGGGCTCCACTTTCACTATTAAGTACCTATAAAATATAATCTGTAGAAGTGTCTTTAAAAGTGACGTTAAATAGATTTTCAAATAGATAATTGTAAAGAAGAAACAAATGTGGGGCATAATCTTGTTGACATTTTAAGAGTTAAAATGTTTTAATAAAATTTAAAAATGCAGAGAGTACAGAAAAACATAAAAATGAAAAGAAAAAGCCGCCTTCCCCCTTCCTGCAAACACAGACCAGCAGTCCCTGCAGTTAACCATTGCTCCTCAGTTATAGGGGGGTAAGCCTATAAATCAACTGCACAGATGGTGTTTTCATTATGTATCATTTTATTCAGACCTTATTTGACAGCTTTACTTACTTCATCGCTTTACTTCATTCTTTACTCAAGTTAAAATTTTGTGCTCAAATGACCAAGAAACACATCAAAAATATTTTTCTTCCCTTTTGTTTTAATTCCAGTTTCCAGCATAATGTTTGAAATTTTTTGAGGGAAATAACACTATGTGTTTTTTCTCAGGTTAATTTTTATTTCGGTAAGAGCCAAAATAGCTCATTTCCATCTCTAGTTTTATAATGGAAATGAATCAATTCCTTTATAGTTAAATTTTTTAATTCTTAGCATAGACTAAGATACTCTTAATAACAATCATTCATAAATGCAAAAACTGGTTTATACCATAAGTTATGTGTGTATTATCCACTTTGACAAGCCCATGTTTTCCTCTCTTTTTATGCTTTTATCCTTTCACCACCCAGCCACAGCTCATGTTAGTTCAGGGAATACATCTTTATTCCATACTGGCCTAAGGGAACACTGCGTGAGAAGCTAAAAATAGTAAATAATTATAACTTCTAATGAAAAACAAACCCAGAATGTTACAGTGACTTGCCCAGGATTACTCAGCAGGACAGTAAAACACTGTCCCCCTAACTGCTGATGCAGTGATCTTTCTGTTACATGCTGTACAACTTGATAAAAACAAATAAGCGCATCTTTTCTACTTAAAAAGACCATTTCTTTTATTTTTATGAAATTATATTTATAACTTGTTCACTGACTTCTTTCAAATTCTTAAGGTCAGTGGGCACCAGAGTAAGCCTTAAGTATATTTATCAATATTGATTTACATTTAATTTTTAAAAAACTTTTTTTTTCACACTCCTACCTATTTCGTATGTAGGTAGTCCCCAACTTATGACATGTTCAAGTTACGACAAACCATTTTTGTTATTGTTTATACAGCTTATCGTTAGTAACATGTTGCAGCTCATAATTTGCTGATGTTATCATTCTCATGTTCTCTCTAAAAATGTTCAGTTTTATGATTTACTGTTCTAAACACTGCCGGATTTATAAAGATCCTGAAAATAAAGGCAGTAATGATGAAAACTGAAAAAAAGGGGGTATTCGACTTAGAACTGACGTAAGACAGAGTCATCAGAACAGAACTCCATCATAAGTCGGGGACTGCCTGTATTTGGTGCTTTCCTGCTAACACAATTAATAGAGTACAGTTTGGATAGTAGAATGTAATTTAAGGGGCTTGGAACCTTTCCAGGGGTACTTGTATGAGATAACGGCAATATTTAAGAGGCTGGGAGAGGAAGAGACGACTGAGAATACCTTTCCCTAGGTTCAGTTCATTCACATTCAGTTCAGCAGATGTTTTTTGAATGCCTCCTATATATTCCCAGGCACTGTGCTAGGCATCTGGGCTACAGTACTGAACAAAACCAATGTGTCATAAAGACCAAGTCACTCAGATAGGTAGGAGTGAGGCAGGACATGTAAGCAGAAAAAATAGTTTGTATAAAGACTCAGAAGCAAGAGACAGCTTAGCACTTTTGGGGATTGCAGGTTTTGGTCTCTATGGTTGGATTCTAAGAGAGTGGAGAAAGATGAGGCTGAGAGATAGGCAGGGGCCAAATCACAAACTATTTTGTTGCAATGCTAAGGGGCTTGAATGACGACTGTGAATAATACTGTAATTATCTGTCTACCTTGATGGGGTAAGATATTCCACATAAGTAAACTTCCCAGATAACTGAAACATACTTCTTTTACCAGATCTTTTTTCAGTCATTTTTTAAGGAACTCTTTCTAACAACATAAGGCCTTTTAAACAGAGCATGCTTATTATAGGTTAACTTTTTTAAAACTCAAAAGATATTTTATTCACACTATTGCCTTTACTTTCCCTTTAATACCATAGTTTTTTCTCATATTGTTTTCCTTTTCATGATGTACTTAGTTTTATTGTTGTTTCATATTGCTGTGAGACATACTCATGTAGAAATTCAAGTAAAGAAAAAAGTATATAGAACAAATAAGTATCCCTTGACATCTCATTTCCCAGAGGTAACCGCTTTTGATGTTTGGATTAGAATTCTTCCAGACCTTTGTGTGTACCTGGCTGCTTGCCTGCCTGCCTGCCTACCTGGTTTACTTGCCTGTCTACCAACTTCCAAGATACGATCATCTCCCCTTGCTGTTTTGTGAACTACTCTTGTGTCATTCAGCATTGTGACCATGCTCTTTCCTTGTCATCAAGAATATACACCTTGATATTCTCCTGTTTATTGTGTTTAGTCTCAAGAATAATCTGAGAAAAGAGATAACTAAAATTCTTAGAGTTAAGTTTAATTGAGTCAGTAAACTCTGACTTGTGGTCTAGTAGCCAAGAAGCCATAGACGAATAAGGATATTAGTGGATGAAGAAATGAAGTTGTGGTTAAATATATTGTTACCGAACATTTATATTGACACTATGGGGGCTGGTTAGGTTTGTGTAATGACAAGATTGTTGAATAGTTAGAGGACCATTTCACAGTCAGGAAATCAAACGACATACTGCATTGGGCAAATCTACTGCAAAAGACCTCTTCAAAGTATTAAAAAGTAAAGATGTCACTTTGAGGACTAAGGTGCACCTGACCCAAGTCATGGTATTTTCAGTCTCCTCATCTGCATACAAAAGTTGGACAATGAATAAGGAAGACTGAAGAAGAACTGATGCCTTTGAATCATGGTGTTGGCAAAGAATATTGAATATACCATGGACTGCCAGAAGAACAAACAAATCTGTCTTGGAAGAAATCCAACCAGAATGCTCCTTAGAAGCAAGGGTGGCAAGACTTTGTCTCGCATGCTTTGGACATGTTATCAGGAGGGACCAGTCCCTAGAGAATGACACCATGCTGGTAAAGTTGAAGGTCAGCGAAAAAGAGGAAGACCTTCAATGAGATGGACTGACAGACTGGATGCAACAGCAGGGTCAAACATGGCAACATCGATTATGAGGATGGCACAGGACCGGGCAGCATTTTGTTCTGTTATACATAGGGTCACTATGAGTTGGAACTGACTCGACGGCACTTAACAACAACTTAAAATAGATGAACATTTCACTGCCTTAGCTGTTGTTTACAAAATGTCTTTATCAACTGGACCTACTTCGTATTGTTTACCTGTCCCATTTTCTCCACCCCCACTGCCAGTGGCTTAAATTGGCCCTTGTCATTGCTCCTCAGGGCTACTCATGTAACCTTCTGTCTCCATTCTCACCCTTTCTAGTCCATCTTCCAAGCTCTGTAAGGCCGAACTTAATATCTTCAGTAGTCACACATGTAGTCCATATTGAAGTTAAACCTTCTTGATGTATAGGATTTGTTATAACATGGCATGAAGAAGGCCACATGACATTCTTTAATGGTTCTGTATTTCTCAGCATGCTCCCTTTTCTTGCAGACCATTCTAATAAATATGTACACACCCTTCTTATGTCCTTGATGAATACAGCTCAGCCCTTTAAGATCCACCTCAGATGACAACCCTTCTATGAAGTTTCTTTTTCACCCACCACTTCACCCCACAAATGCACATGTACACCCCTAGAGCTAAGACCCTCTCTTCTTTTTTTTTTTTTGACTGCTGTCTGCAGTAGCTTTTCCTATAAAAAACCAAAAAAACAAACCCTGTGCCATCGAGTCGATTCCGACTCATAGCGACCCTATAGGACAGAGTAGAACTGCCCCACAGAGTTTCCAAGGAGCACCTGGCGGATTCGAACTGCTGACCCTTTGGTTAGCAGCTGTTGCACTTAACCACTACGCCACCAGGGTTTCCTTTTCTTATAAGGCTTCTTAAATCATTTCATACGTGTTCACTTTTTTTCTGAAAAATCTCTGAGACTAGAGGTTTCATTTATCATCTTTGCATCCTTAGTGCATTACACACAGTCGGTACTTGATGGGTGAAGGGAGTTCAACTGTAGCAGCCTTATCAGTCGTCGGAGTAGCTGACTGAGATGAGTTGTGCTCCCAAATTGGCAACCATATAAAGTCAACATAAGTCCTGAGTTTTTGTTTTGGGTGGGGGGAGAGCAACAAAACCATGTTAAACTTAGAACTTAGAAGTAAAACCCTATACAATGAAATCTCATAGACATGAAAAGTCTTAAGTGAAAACGGCAAATTGTGGAACAGTATGATTACATTTGCATAATAAAAATGTATGTATACATTTTGAGTGTGTGTATAGACATACATCATAGGTATTTGTGTATGCGACTGGAAACCCTGGTGGCGTAGTGGTTAAGTGCTATGGCTGCTAACCAAAGGGTCGGCAGTTCGAATCCACCAGGTGCTCCTTGGAAACTCTGTGTGGCAGTTCTACTCTGTCCTATAGGGTCCCTATGAGTTGGAATTGACTCGACGGCACTGGGTTTGGTTTTTATTTTTTTTTAGTATTTGTATATGCATTGAAAATATCTGGAAGGACACATAACTAATGTTATTAGTGGCTACCTCTGGGGAATAGATTGGGTAGATGGGGCCTATATTATAACTATTTTTTACAATTTTTTGGCATGTATTTCTTTTATAATAAATCCTTTTTAAAAAGTACATTACTCCTTCACAGATCAAAATAAGCCTCGATTGATGTTTAAAAAACATTTGTAATGTATGATTTTTCACTACTTTGCTGTCCATTTAAGTTTTCCATTTTAAAATTAGCTATCATTCTTTAATTTCTCTGTGATTCTTATCCCCATTTTACCCACGAGGAAACTAAGGCTTAGAGAAATGGCATGGCTTGCCCAACTAGTAAGGGACAGAGCCAGACTCCAAGCCCAGGTCTGTTTGACCAGAAAGCCTGTGCTCTTAACTGCTTCACTGAACATTATGTACAAGTTGCTTTAATTTCTCTGTTCCATTTTGCTAAGATTTGTTTTGTTTTCCAAAGGTCTGTATGCTTTGCTCCGTGGGCTATCATCTTTTTTCCTGCCATCGGTCAGAAAAAACCTGTCGAAGATGGATGGCATTAGATTATGCAGGAATTTCTATTGGAATACTGGGCTGCTACGTCTCAGGAGTATTTTATGCATTTTATTGTAATAATGTAAGTAGCTTAAAGCTTTTTATATTCTACCTTTCATGTCGATCTTGAGTTTTTTGCCATGGTTTCTTTGTATTCCTACGTAAGTATATAATTAACTTATCGAAGAAACAAAGGGTCTTGTTTAGGCATAAGCTCACTTGTTTTTCAGAAGGGCCCTGTGATCTCTACCATCCCTTATCAATTTCATACTGATTTTACTAATTTTCCTTTGAGACAAAGTAATATATAAAGGTGGTCTCTGAAAACTTAGTGTAGACATTGAATTATTAATGTCTCACTTCTATCTGGTTCCTCAGATAAACACATTACATATCTGTTATTTTTGTGTTTATAGAATTGAAGTTAAAGTTAGCACGTGATGAAATTATGAAGCTGGCTGCTGCTTTCCATTTTCCCTTCTTATCCTTTATGCCTCTTTCAGTGAAAAAAATAAAGGTGTATCTGTGAGCATATTGTCCCATATTTTTCCACAAGAAACATATTTTCCTGTCCTCAGTCTTATGTTCTGGGGGTAGGCCTAGAGACAGTCCAGATGGGTGGTGAGTGTCTTTAACAAGTGTCAGATGTGTCTGAGTTCTAAATCAGCTATGCTTTCTAAACACGTTGAGCCCTAAGCTTACAAAAGTCAGTTTGTGCCTTGTGAAAAGCAGCACTTGAAACACTGTGATCAGGTAGTGTAGCACCTGACCTAAAAATGTTAGGCAGCCCAACTTTATGGAGTATAGCCACCACCCTATCACCTCATCATCCCAGTCAAGTGGGCGAACTGAATCTTCCCATGGGCCAAGTCCATCTCCAGCTCTCCCATTCAGAAAGTCCCTTTCGATCCCACTCTCTTTTCCTCTTGCTCTCCTACCATACTTTTTTTGTTCTTTTAGCTCCCTCCCTTTCAAAGCCAAGATTGGTCTGATATCACACATTACATAAGAGTGGCACATCTCTCTCAGGAGCAGCATCCTTCCTAGTTACTTCTGGTCCTAGTCACAAGGACTAGAGCGTGTCCTGCCCAGCTCTCCCTCATCCCCACCCCCATGAGCAGGTGATCCAAGCCACAATCCCTAGCCTTTGCCTGTAGGGAGGATTGGCTACAGCACTGGATTCCTCTGGCTTGGGAATTCTTAAGCAGGACCTTTGTCTCTACGTAGTAATGGAGAAAACTCAACATATCTGGTGTGTAAAATTAACAAAGAGAAAAATCATAAATTTGGTTTTAATAGGTGAAAGCAGTATATGTTAATTATAGCCACTTACATGGGAGCTGTTTGCTTTTTTAGGCCTAATTACTTTGGAGCATAAGCATGTAATTATATATGTAATTAACCTTATTTATTGATTTTTGTAGCAAACTATTCATGTCTGCTCAGCTTTTATAACTTGTTCATTTTCATGATAGCTGTTCACTTTTTTTTTTTTAAATTAAAGGAAATAACTAGGAGCTAGTGAATGCAGGCATGTAATGTTTGAATTATTTTGTTTCCTATTATTTCTCTGAAGCCCCTTTTCTGTTGTTTCTTCCTAAACATCAAATATGATCATCAGAGAGACCAGTGGGACATTTGTAATTCTCTAATTAGAAAAATTGTCCCCAAGATAGTTTAAAAAGAAAAAAGAACAAAGAACTAACATAGCCCATGATCATATAAAGGAAAAATTGTTCTTTTCCCTCTGGTAGCTAAATAATTCCCAAATTTACATTCAGCCCAGTTGCTGTAGTGGCCCTTTACTTTTTAAGGACCACAGGCTGTTTTTAGAATCAGATTGAAAACAGTGGACCCTTGATCCAGGAGAATGTACATTTGGGCACATACCTAAACAATTTGGCATGTGATTTCAGGGAGTTAAAAGCTCCCAGAAATCCCTGGAAGTCAGGGTAAGAACTCTTGCTCTGTGTGATACTAACTTTTCAGCTTCAAGACCAGCTTTTCAACTGCTCATTTAGTCACGTTAATATCCTATAAGCCAAGCTTAAAAAAAAAAAAAAAGCTTAGTATATTTTAAAATGAACATTCTTTCATTCCAACCCCCACCCCCATCCCACCATGCACCCACACACCAAATGTGGATCGTCTTTGTCTATTCACTCCATCAGGAGAACCCATTTACCTGGCCTGTCAGACTAGAAACCATCAAGCCATCCTCCACTCTTCTCTCCTACATCATCAACTATTAATACTTGTTTATTTCAAAAATATCTCCTGAATACGGTGCTCATATCTGTCTACTTGGCTCAACAGGAGTTTCAAGGCCCCGTTCTCTTTGAATAAACTATTCTAATAACTTCTAGCTAGCTTCTTGTTATCTCTTTCATTTCCACACTGATGTCAGAGTTATCTCTGTAACAAGTCAACTTGAAAAATGACTGTGTCAGGAGCCCTAGTGGCACAATGGTTAAGCGCTCAGCTGCTAACTGAAAGGTTGATGGTTCAAACCCACCCAGTCTCTCCCCTGGAGAAAGACCTGATGATCTGTTTCTGTAAAGATTATGGCCAAGAAAACCATATGAGGCAGTTCTGCTTTGTCACATGGGGTCGCTGAGTTGGAGGAAACTCAATGGCACACAACAACAACAACATCCTTTTCTTAAAGAACTTGCTATTTCCTCCAGCCTGTCAGTCTGCCTGCTGTCAACCTCCCTTCTCAAAACTTCGCAGCTGCATATGCTATTCCTTTTCCTAGAGAGTTCCCTCTTCCCACAAAATCTTATATATTCCTCATGCCCAGCATAGATGTCACCTCCTTTGTGAAACATTTCTTAGCTACTCTAGGTAAAGTAATTGCTCCTTTTTCTGTGTTTCTATGGCTTTCTGTTCATAACTCAGTTACAGTACTTAGTACTAGATCCCAGTCTATGAACTCATCCACCGGGAGGGTCCATATCATAGTCATTTTTGGTTCTACAGGACTTACACTGTTCCTAGCATGTAATAGCTACTCAAAAAATGCTTTTGTGTCACTAAATGTGGTCTTTTACCAGCTCAGTATAGAACTTGGTTTGCCATCCTAAGAAACCTAACCTGTGGCACATGCATTTTTTTAAGGAAGGAAGGTAATCGTGTAGAAATGAAAATATCAAGTACATAGAGTTTAGGATGTGTAATGTAAAAACCAAAATCACCTTTTTCCTTCCTTTATTAAATAACAATTAAAATTTGTTTCCTTTCGTTCTAGTATTGGCGTCAAGTATACTTGATTACAGTGCTTGCCATGATCCTGGCAGTGTTCTTTGCTCAGATTCATCCCAATTACCTTACACAGCAATGGCAGAGACTCCGTTCTATCATCTTTTGTTCTGTTTCGGGATATGGAGTGATCCCTACTCTTCACTGGGTTTGGCTCAACGGAGGAGTCGGTGCTCCTATCGTACAGGTAAGTTGAGTGTAGTTAATACTTTCGACCCTTTCTTTGTCCTTAAAACTTCATTCCTTTTGGATAAAGTAGTGTAATTAGGCCAGGTGGGTGGGTTTTGTCGTTTGACAGCATATTAGTGCCATAATTTTTATAGCTATGCCTTGAAGAAATAGAAGTCTGTTGGTTTTTGTCTTTGTTTTTTTCCTGGATGTCTTCCTTTGAAACAGTACATCCTTCGTTGTTTTTCTATTATTCTTAGTGTGTAAGTACCTCAGTTCCTTACCTGCGGAAGAGGACTGCAAAGTTTCTAGCTCTGTCAGCGGGGTCAGTGATAATGTTGGTAACGCAAGTATTGGAGAAGCAGTTGGCTTTTTTGGGTGGGTGGGGTGTAATTAGGAAGGATTTTTTCTTGGACCTGTTGAGTTTGAGGTACTGAGGGGATGTAAAGGTAGCAATAGGTTCTGGAATTTAGGTCGGAGTTTAAGACTAGTGATAAAGATTTGGGAATCATCGCTGTATTGGTAGGTAGCTAGAGCTACGGAAGCACATTTGACCCACCAAGGAAAGTAAATTGAGAAGTAAAAGAAGAAATATTAGAGCCAGGTATTATGGGGAAACAGTTGATCTGCACTGGAAAGAACCTCGGTGAGAGTGCCTCAGTATTGCCAAGAGTATTAGAAATAGGACTTAGGTTCTCAGAGATCCATTCAAAAATACTTTAAGTGTGGGTTACAAGGTAAACTTGAGAAATTTTAATAGCCAGAAAATGTGGCAAAAGTCACATAGACTCGTTGAAGTGGGATCTTTGTCTGGAATGTAGAAATTGAGAGACAGGTTTTATTCAAAAGAATCAGAACTTACTAGAAGAGGGGGGACTGTTAGTAAGCAGGTTTATATATACTTCTGTGAAGTTGGCAGCAGCAGAGTAGAAGCATGGGAGTATAAAACTAAAAAGAAAGCAAGCTCTGTGAGAGAGTGAACTGAGTGATATGATCTGACTACTTTACCAAACTGAGGACAAGGGTGATGCTTTCTTCAGAAGATTAGGAAACTGGTAGGAGAAAAGATGAGAGTATCGTGATAAGAGACTTCAGTGATCATGATATTTGAGAAAAGATCATTTTTCTGACAATTTTGATTCCCTGAACAGAAGTAAAGAAAACAGATTTGGGAACTGCCACTCTAGATTTAATTCTAAACAGAAATGATTAACTGGCTGTTGACATAAAAGTGACCAAAATTTTGGCATGAGGTGAACACATCCCTTTTAAAGCATGTGATGACAAGAAAGAGAACAAGACCCATTAGGCCAGTGGATTTTAGAGAAATTCAGGAAAAAAAATGGGAACATGCTCATGTTCAGGAATCTTAAAATAGAGACATGGCTGAGGACGTGCGCAGTGGTTCTCAAGGACAGAACTCTATATCATCATCTCAGGTCATTCCAGTGAGGAAGCGAGGGGAGCCTTCCAGAGAAGTTTGCTGATAAGCTCTGATTTTAAAAAGATGAAAAAAGCAGCAGTTAACCAAAGATGAAAAGTTCCAGAAATGTTCATTCTAGGGGTTTGGGTGGGGTTGTATTCTAGAATGTTTGAGAAATATGAGGTTGATTAGTCTGAAGAATATAGGATAGGGTCACCATGAGTCAGAATCGACTCGACGGCAGGAACCATTATAACTCTCAAGTATTTGAAGAGGGAAGAGAAGTAATTTGTCTGTATTTCTTAGATGGATTCTTGGCAAATTAGGTTTAGAACCAGAATTAGGAATAATATGTATCAGGCACAGCTGGCTGATTCTCTCAGCTTACAGAAGAGCTTTCCATTAGAGCTTCAGCAGTAACGTGGACTACTTTGTGTAGTAGTATTCAAGAGGATCATTTATCCAGGATGTTGGAGAGATTTCTGTATTGGGCAGAACTTCTTGAGTCTTTTCCAGCCCCAAATCCCTGGTCTTTAGTGTCTTCATTTATTCAACCGGGAACTCCTTTCCCACATGCCTTCCGTCCATGTACCTATATTGTAGATGTAAGACCTTGATCCACATTAAAGCTCATGCTCCATCAGGACACACTGTGCTCTGTTCTTGTGGACTGCTCCCTGCAGTATTGAGAGCAAGGTTTCTATTTTTGCAGATTATCTGCAAAAGCAATTCACATTTAACAATTTTAAATTCCACCACTAGATTTATATTAAATTGAGAATTCAGTGACAGTAGTAGGAAGATTTGTGAAAAAACACGTTTTGCTTTTCAGGACTTTGCACCTCGTGTAATTGTGATGTACGTGATTGCTCTTCTTGCTTTTCTGTTCTACATTTCCAAAGTTCCAGAAAGGTACTTTCCAGGTAGGTATCACTTTTATAGTGGTTTTGTGGCTTCATTCTAAATATATGCTTAAGGTATATGATTCAGACCATCAAAATAGATTTTTTCATTGTTATTGATTATAGAATGACTCTTCTATTCCCAAACTTTACCTCAAACTTCAACTTTTGAAGGGCTTTCACAGTTTTCCTTTCATCCTGATGATATGAGTTGAAACCAGTAGGTGGGGTTTTCACCATTTCACAGGTTATGAAGTAATAACAGAACTGAGGTTAAACTCTGAGACCCAGACACTTTTTTAAAACAGTGGAGCGCTTGTCATCAATCATCATTTACTTCCTAATATACCAACTGGTCCTTTAAAAAGAATTTATATATACAGAGATATATAAACCAAGAAATAAGGGAAAGAAAAGTGACAAAGGAAGAAAGAGAAGGATAATGAAAAGAAGCCAGTTTTAGGGTCGCTTCACAATACATACATTGTAAGGTTCTCAGGTCCAATTTCCTCATCTGAAATACGGAAATAATACTTTCTCTCATGGGGCTGTTGTGGGGTTGAGATGAGAAAATGCACATGAAACATTTAGCAAGTAGTAAGCATTCGATAAAGGTTAAGCGGTTATGATGATGATGGTGTCCCTTAATACTGTCAATGAAGTTGTGGTTGAGTAAGGACAGTTCTGTAAGGGGACAGAAACAGGCAAATCTAGGCTATCTTTGGCTTGGGTCAAGAAGACATTTAGAGTACATAAAGCAGTGATTTTTCAGTTGAGGGGAGAGGAGGACTGGAAGTAAGATGTGGTTAAAATTCAAACTGCAACTTGCCCCTCCCCTTTCCCTACTGGGCACAGAATCACTTCCATAGTGAAGATGGGATTGTGCCAATCCCCAGGTGTGCTGGGGCAGAAGAAAGGAGGAGAAACCCTGATCTAGAGAATGAATAGACCACAAATCCTGGGCATTCCTCTGTGGACTTGATTTTTCACTACTGACTTTTAAATAAGAATGGAATACAAATAAGAACTGGAGCATTGATATTGTGATTCAGGAGTATAACTGGGACATTGTCCCTGAATTGAAGAGCACCCAACTTCCAAGCAGGGCCAGAATTTTCCTCAGAAAACAGTTCTTATAAAGTGCATTTATCTGTTAATAAATAAAAATAAAAAATAAATAAAAGTAACGTGTAGGAGTTACCAATTGTCTGATTAAGACACCTATAAAAGGTCAAAAAGACACTTATAAAAGGTCAAATGTTATATAACTTTCTCCTAAGACCAAACCCAAAAAAACCGAACCCACTGCCATTGAGTTGATTCCAACTCATAGCGACCCTATAGGACAGAGTAGAACTGCCCCATAGAGTCTTCTAAGACAGGTGGACATAAACGTGCTCCTTTGTAGCTGGATGTGTAGTTGAGTAGAGGAACGTTAGAGCAGTGATTTTATGGACACCTCAAAAAATGAAAAGTCTTTACAGATCAGAGTGATATATACAGTCTCAAGACGTTCATGTGTGAATATCTTAAAAGCTTTCTCTGGCCACTCCTGGCTATAAAGAGAAGCATTGTGTGGTGGTGGTGAGGTGGTGGACAAGTGCGGACTGTGAGTATTAGGAAATAAAAAAAAAATTAAATCTAAAAACTTTAGATTCAGCTTAGGTCAAATTTTCCAGAATACATCAAGATCTCAGTGGTGTTTGATGGGTCCAAAGACTCCTAAGATGTGTCCATGATAGAATTGAGTAGATCTGTGATACCTGTATTACAATATAGTCAGTTTTCTTTGTAGTCCTGTGTAGTATATGTTTTTAAAAATGGGTCTTTGGGTTTCACTAGCCTGTCAGAGGGGTTTGTGGCACAAAAAAGGTTAAAAGCCCCTACAGAAAGAATCCTGTTCACTTGCACTTTAAAATCTCAGTACTGTACTAATTATTTTTCTAGGTAACAGAGAGAGAGAGAGAGAAGGTTAGAGAATATTTACATTCCGTGACCACAGAAGCATTACGAATAAGGAAACATTATTTACATTTGTCTCCATACCTCTGTATTTTGTTATTTACTGAGAAAGACTGAGAAGTTTCCCACATGTTAATCATTAAATCTCCTTGGAATTGAACCCTTGGCCACAAAGAAGTTCAGTTGTTCTTTTAAGTTGTATGTAGACTCATCAACCTTACTTAATGGACTGATTACTAATTAAATTTTGCAGATTATTTTACTAGTCAGATAGCACATCCAGACCCTCTGAGGGACCTAATTGCTGGGCTGGGGGCTGTAGGGACCATGGTCTTGGGGAACATCTAGCTCAACTAGCATAACATACTTTAGAAAGAAAATATTCTATGTTCTACTTTGATGAGTAGTGTTTGGGGTCTCAAAAGCCTATGAGCGGCCATCTAGGATACTCCACTGGTCTTTCCCCTTTGGGAGCAAGGAAGAATGAAGAAAACTAAAGAAACAAGGGAAAGATTAGTCCAAAGGGACTAATGGACCACAACTACCATGGCCTCCACCAGACTGAGTCCAGCACAACTAGATGGTGTCCAGCTACCACTACTGACTGCTCCGACAGGGATCCCAATAGAGGGTTCCGGACAGAGCTGGAGAAAAATGTACAACAAAACTCTAATTTAAAAAGAAAGACCAGGCTTGTTCACCAACAGAGACTGGAGAAACCCTGAGGGTATGGCCCCCAGACACCCTTTCAGCTCAGTAATGAAGTTATTCCTGAGGTCTACCCTTCAGCCAAAGATTGGACAGGCCTATAAAACAAAACGAGACTAAAGGGGCCCACCAGCCCTGGAGCAAGGACTAGAAGGCAAGAGGGGACAGGAAAGCTGGTAATAGGGAACGCAAGATTGAGAACGGAGAGTGTTGACATGTCGTGGGGTTGTTAACCGATGTCATAGAACAATGTGTGTACTACTTGTTTAATGAGAAACTAGTTTGTTCTGTAAACCTTCATCTAAAGTACAACAACAAAAAGATTACGGTGGTCTGAGCTTTCTCCTTGCAGATCTGCTTGAAATAAAAAGTGTTCCTAGCAGATTCGTAGCAAACAACAGTGAAGGCTCTTCCATGATTTATAGCACTGGTTTTCTTTGCCTCCTTCAACTCATGTAATGTCTTTTCTTCATTCCACCAGAATATATCAGTTGAGATGTGGAAGACAAAAAGTCAAATTCCTCAATTTAACCAAGCGAGATTTTGAAACTCTAAGCCATACTTCCAAGGCCAGAGATAGGAAAATATTTTTCCATTAATATCAAAATATTGCAATCAATATTCTTTCTGTTTTCCTTCTCAGGACAACTCAACTACCTCGGATCAAGCCACCAAATATGGCATATCCTTGCAGTAGTGATGTTGTATTGGTGGCATCAGTCAACTGTGTATGTCATGCAGTACAGACACACCAAGCCTTGTCCTGACTATGTTTCACATTTGTGAATTCAGGTATGGCTGCCTGCTGTATTCAGCTGTGAAGCAATATTTTGATGGGGAGTTGTATACCCCACTATTTCTAAGATTCCTGTTGTTTTTTTTTTTTTTTCCCTTATTTAATGTATCATGAATAATATTTTATAAAAATGGAAAAGATGTATTTGAGGGTCTGTAATAACTTTTACAGGCCCTTAAAACTACTCATTTGCTGCTTGTACAGAAAATGAAAATTAGTTGTCATTCATAAGAAACGTTTGAATAACGGCAATGAATGTTAAACCATTGTAGAGATAGGATTCATTTCACTTAACACCAGCTTAATTTCCTTAGGAAGGGCTCATCTCCATTAGGAAATGGAGTCATCCTGTGAGACTTCAATGGAAGAATTTTTTAGTAGATGATCAAGTGTAAGTGCCTGATGAAGGCAAGGGATGCTACAAGCTACTATTGTGATTTTGAATAATCACTAGCCTTTAAATACATGCTTTGTGAGAAACTGGCGCTTAGACATTATTTTCTTTAGCTGTAGGCTTTCCCCTCTCTAGGAACATTGGATTTTTTAGTTTGCCAGAACAGAAATTTTAAACTTCTACTACTTTTAGAAAGGTGTTGAGAAGAACCTACATTGTCATCTTCTACCAGATAAGAATCACATTAGAAACTGATTACATGATTAGGTGACAAATTTTGTGGTATAACTAGGTTATTAGCCACCTAGGCTTTTTAATTCCATATCTAGACACTGGATTCTTACAAGTGGGTCGCAGACTTTTTTGGTTCCAAAAATTCCCATAAGAGCTTTCACCTCTGAGTTTGCAGTCCTAAATTTTGTGGGTGTATGGGTGCTACGGAAACCCTGGTCGCATAGTGGTTAAGAGCTACAGCTGCTAACCAAAGGGTTAGCAGTTTCAATCTGCCAGGCGCCCCTTGGAAACTCTATGGGGCAGTTCTATTTTGTCCTGTAGGGCCGCTATGAGTCGGGATCGACTCGATAGAACTGGGTTTGGTGTTTTGGTTTTATGGGTGCTACTTTCAAGGCCATAGAATCCAGATGGCCCAGTCTTGAGACTGAAAAGAACCTTAAGCCTTAGAACAAAGTCATGCAGATGCCCCATTTGATGATGTGCTTATTCACTTTGGCTCTAGTCCTCCTCAGTTTGCACATGTTATTAGCATTGCATTGATAACTCATAAGAGTATTGATATACACTAGCTAATATCTGGAACCTGACTTACGAGATTTGGTCTTTATTGTATATATCTCACTGCCCTATCATACAACATAACCCTCTTTTTCTTTGGTCTTTTTGTATGCGTTAATGAAGTCCTTTAAAGCAGAAGTCCATAAAAACTTATGTTGTTCACTGGAATATAAACTATTACCCAAGTTTCTTAATGAGTTGACATGAGCTATGGTAATTACTGGCATATTTTCAGAACATTAGCATTACTAAATTTCAGAAATAGTGTTAATTGATGGTGAAGCTTATTCCCAAAATGCCTTTCATGTCTCTCTTAATAGGAAAGTTATTTTAACGTGCTTCAGTTTATGCATCTGTAAAATTTTGTATTTGTTTTCAGTATAGTGTTTCTTGAATGTAAATTCCCCACGCTAATATCTCAGCAAGGAGAATTTTCCCCCAGTAGGCTTAGCAAGGGCACACTGTGTTGTACCCTTTCTTTTGATGGAATGCTACTTTGAAAATGGCGATTTTATTTCATAAGGCCACACATTGGGTCCTGAGGCTAAGTGATTAGAATAGATTTTGGTGTAACAATAATAGGTTGTATTTCCTCTAAAACTACTTGTTGACTTATATGTTACTGCACTTAAATAGATATTTTGCCATATTGGCCAAACAAAATACACTGAGTAGTTATTTTTAAAATAAGGGAAAAGTCTACTACTTTTAGGTCTGGAACCATTTTTTATTGTAACGTCTTCTCAAAATAAAAATACATGAACATTGTTTCTTTTTTTAACTTTTAGAAATATTTTTTCTTATAGTGTATTATTTAATTCTTGCCATCTGAATTAAGAGGTAAAAAGAGCATATTGTATTTTTTATTTTAAGAATCTCTCTTTGAATTTCAAAGGCATACAGGTCTGACTTGTACAGAATTATACTGTGTAAACATTTTAACATCCCTCTTATGAAAACGTTAAATATTGTAAGGAAGCTATGCTCTCTCATTCTTATCTTTACTGTTATGTATTTATTATAAAGTAGGGAATGAAAGAATGTGGACTGCTGTCAACTATAAGCACTTCTGTAAGTCAGCACTTACTGACCATCTACTGTGTGCAGAGCACTACTGGCAAAAATTTTAAGACATTGTTAACATTAAAGCATAACTATTTAAAATCTGCCCACAAATCTGAGCCTTGTAATAATGTGTACTTGTTATTTTTGTTTTTATAGATTTGTTATTAAAACAAGATTAAAAGTACATTATTCAGCTATAACATTAAAAAAGACTGGTTTGAATTTTACCAATGTGTAAACTATAAAAGCTCTTTACTTACAGACTTTAAAAAGTACATTTTAAAATTATTCATGGCTATTTTAAATTGTCTATAGTGATTTATAGGGTTGTAGTTCTATCATTTGTTTAGTTATATCATCATTTAAGAAACAATTATCTTTCTATATAAAACCATTTTCGAATAGCAAGAATGTGCTTGTCTTTTGTTATAATGAGTGCAATTCAATAAGCTGCATGGCAAAATATGTATTATGTAAATAAACTGGGTTTCCTAAATATATTAAGTGTATTGTCGTTCTTTATAATATATAAAAAAAAAAAAATATATAACAGCTTTAAAATCATGACTGAAGATTCAGGGAATATCTGTCACATCTTACGGCATCCCACCTGGACCAAGTAACTGATCTGAAGATTCTGATTGACTGGCATAAAGCTGTACACCTCTCCATTTGGCAGGTACCTTTCTTTGCCCTACGTTAAATGCCAAGGGGCAGAGGCTGTACTTCTGTATCCTTGCCGGCTGCTGAGCTGGTTATCCTGATAATTCCACCCTGCCAAAGTGTGTTTGGTACAAACGTAAGTGAAGAGAATCAGCTTAAAGATCAGGGGAGAGGCAAATGTAGTATCACATCGGTTGTGCTGATACAGAAAGAGGTATACAGTTACGCACCAAGGTTCCCTTAAGTGCCGCATCATACTTCCCATGTAGGATAGCGAGGGAACGACCCAGAGCTGAAACCGCCTTTAGGAAACATTTTCAGAAGGGAGAGGACAGTATCAGCAGTAGGGGTTTCCTGCAAAAAGTAAAACTTCCATCCTTAAGAGGGCTGAAATGAACAGCCATTGAGGTTCCAGGCCTACTCTATAAATCTGGGATCAAAAATACCACATAACACACCTGTAGTTCAATAGTGCCCACCACCTTAAAGCAAAATTGGCCTTTTTAAATATGCATTAATTAGTAAAACCTGAAAAGCTTATGCCCTCGATATAAAAATACTGTTAACCACATGTTATATATGATGCCTGAACTGGACTTCCTTAAAAGGATTAGCTATTCAAAATAAATAGCTCAAATTGCAGCATATATTCTTCTCTAGATCAGTTAGCTATAACTGATTTTGAACAATGATACATTCCACAGTTTAATATAGATTTGTAAAATTTGTTATTAGATTAGGAATCAACAGTTCTAATCATTTGTGATATTTTGCTGCTTTGTACCATTCATTAAAAAAATACAAAGCCCTTATTTTTCCCCATAACTTTAGATAGCTGTTACTACTTCAAAAAGTATGTTCATTTATAACAAACAAGATGGGTCTCTCCACAGGCCACAAATCTAAAAATCTAGTTTGTTTCAATCTGATGAATAGGTTTTCTCTTTAATACGTCAGTCTTTTCTGATATGATCAAGAATTAAAGTATTTTAACAAAATTCAGTTATGTTACCAGTTTTTAAAGAGTAGGAAAATAAATTATATAATGTTAATTAAAAAAAAAAAATCCACTGCCATCAAGTCGATTGCAACTCCTAGTGACCCTATAGGACAGAGTAGAACTGCCCCATAAGGTTTACAAGGCTGTAATCTCTAAGGGGGAAACCCTGGTGGCGTAGTGGTTAAGTGCCATGACTGTTAACCAAGAAGCTGGCAGTTCAAATCTGCCAGGCGCTCCTTGGAAACTCTATGGGGCAGTTCTCTGTCCTATACGGTCACTATGAGTCAGAATCAATTTGATGGCAGTAGGTTTGGTTTGTTTGTTTTTTTTTAATCTTCAAGGGAGCAGACCGCTGCATCTTTCCCCTTTGGAGCAGCTGTGGGTTCCAACTGCCAACCCTTTCGTTAGCGGAGCGCTTAACCTCTGCATCCCAGGGCTCCTTATATAATGCAAAACTCTGCCAAACGATGTATTCAAAAGCCACTTAAAAGTCTTAGGCTTTTGCCTTACCATCATCATTACAAGTATCAGTGATAACTGCAGGGACTAAACACAACTGTGCTATTTTTGTTACCAAATATTAGGCCAAAATGGATTTTCTTACTTAAACGCCAAACTGTGAGCTCCCTAAGAACAGGGATCTAATCTTATTCATTTTTCTATTCCACTAGTTGGTACATAATAGGCATTAAATGTCTGTGGTATGAATGAAAGAACTTTTAATAAGGCAAATAATGAAAAACTCTGAAATCACTGATTATAAAGAATATGCAATCTGTTTGGGATTTATTGCATTTAAAGAAAGCAGATTATTAAAACAGTAGGTGTGATAAATATAGTAAGAAAATAAATTTCAAACAAAACAAAATGAATGAGAGAAAGAATTCAGCCAATAAGAATAAGCAATGTAAAGGCAATAAAGTAGACAAATCAGTTAGTGCTTAATTAAACAGAAAAAGCAGCTGATTCTATCTCATCAAAGTTTTCCAGCTACATTTGAAGACTGAAGTCACTTTAGCATGTGTGTTTTGTAACAATTAGAAATATAATAAAAGATGTAAATCAGGTTTATTTAAAAGTTAATTTGCTTTAGTGTACATAAAAGGTTTCAGAAAATTCAAGTTTAACAAAAAATGGAAGTGTAATCAAAGAAAGTGCACTTAAAGCTGTTTGCCAGCAATTAAAAAGTAGCTTCTATACTGTTTACTATTAAATGACTTTTCAATCACAAAAAGAGCATAGTAATAAAAACAATTCTTTCAAAAGTAATACTATAAAAATAAAACAAAAAGAACCCCAACTGATGACCTTGGCTTTTTTCATCTGCCTACCTTATTCTTTTAGTGGCTTTTGTAAACCCTTATTAGGAGTGAATGTTCTTTAAGATATGATTGTGGTTGCAATTACATTTAAAAAATTCACATTAACTCCACAGTAGAGACATGTGACATGTGCATGCATGTGTGTATATATATTTATATTAATTTTAATACATAAAATACCACTGAGTATAAAAGTTTTCAAATAAACTATCATTTATGTTATTCTCACAGTAGATATGTCATCTCATTCTCACAGTAGATCTGTCATCTCAATAGTTGGACTTAAAATTACAAGTATTTCTGCTAAAAAGAAAAACATGAAAAAGTTCACTGCAGATTCTACATATGATAACAAATGTACCCAGACTCCCCAGAACTGGTAATATTAATACACTTGTACCTTCTAACGGTGCTTATGTGAAGTACCAAAACCTAAAATAAATCAAGCACAGTAGCTGAATAGTAAGAAAACAGCTCTGTCTATGAACATCAGAGTAGAAGAGTGGGCTCCATCCACCTTAGCACTTTTCCACCAGCAAGATGAGAACAACCATCTATCACTGTTAAATGATAAAGCAGGTAGGATCTAAAGGTGCATCTATCTACAAGTCCAGATAATGTCATAATTATGCCCAAATACACACAAGGGACACGGGGTGGAGGGTAGGATTTCCATCTGGCCTACCACCTTTCCTCCTCACCTAATACATACACCAAGCAACTTTTGTGTCTTAGCAAATACATTCTTTAATGCCGTAAAAGCTGATCTTTTTAATACTAACGTTTTATTCAAGTGATATTAAAGTTATTAAGCATATGGTCCACTTTTAAAAAAGATGATTCAAAATCAATAAGCAATATTATTAAAGCTGTTAGGAAGGAAAGAACTTTGGCCACAGACTTTTGCTAGCTTCATAATATTCTGCCTCCCTTAGTAATGTTCAAGTATAGTAAGTTGAGCGTTAAAATGACTTTATATCCTGAAGTAGCACAGGGGACATCCAAATAATAATATGAACATAATTTTTTTTTTTCAACTTTCTCTCCTTACTCCAGTGTTGGACCGTCCCATAATAAAGCTAACAGAACAGTGCTAACTGGGTGACAGGGGCTCTGTTAAGTACCTTTACACGCCTTGGGCATCTGCTGTGTGGAGTAACCTACACTTTGACTATGGCAGAGGGAAGAGATGATTGAAAATGGAAAGCAACCCTAAAAATCTATGCTCCTTAGGAAAACGCTTCTACTTCAAAACAAAGGAATCTCCCCAAATTTATTCTGGATCCTAAATCTTTTCTCTGAACTACAATCTCAAAATAGGAAAGTTACTGGGCTGTACTACTAAACACAAGAATGTAAATATTTTAAGCTAAATCTGATTGCTTCCTCATAATTTATACATTATAAGCCAAAGTGTCCACATCAATTTAAAATGATTCAGTGTATTGAAAAGCAAGTATAAGGAAGGTGTTAGTATCTTGACAGATTCTAGGTAAATTTCATGTTGACATGCCAAGGAGGCCACACTAGTTCATCCGTCACCCTTTCCAGAGACCAAGGCCAAGGACTAATCAAAGAAGCATAATGTTTACATGTCAACAACAGATTTTCATTTAAAAAAATTATTCTGTTTGATACAAACCTACTGTGTAGTTCATGGAATCATCAACTCTTTACTTTTTTAAAGAAAGTATCTTAAATCTACCTTGTAAAGTTTTAAAGAACATCTACTTGAGCATTTGCGTTAGCACTATTAATCAACCTGAGAGTCAGGAAAAAAGGTGCAAACATAATATTTGCCTTTGGCACAATGACAATTAAAAAAGATCTAGCCAAGTAAACAGTCAGTCTCTGAAGGTACAACTCTTACTAATGTAATGCGTGCTCTGCCTTTGCTACACTGTGGCTCATGTATTTATCCGTCCACAAATTTGTATGTGATTTAGGTAAAAGATGAATATACAGTTCAGTTACATATACTTTGCTTCTCTCCAAGTTCAGAACTGTGAAAACTGGCAAACAGCTTGTCTCATGGGGCACTTTAAGAGTACTCATAAAATACACTAATTGGGTTCAAAGAGAATTAATTCAAAGTACAGCAATCAAGGAGAATGTCGGTTCATTAAGAGTCTCTGTCCCTTTACGTAAATAAGTTTAACAGATCTAGAAACTTGTAAATGTTAATTTGAGAGGGAAGGATAGTTAATTATAACTTAAAAGAGCTGAAGACATGGGAAGCACAGATAATTGCACCCATGTTCACTCACATACACAATTTCTAGAAAATCTCAAGTATCGAATTAGGATTTGTGGCGTTAAGGAAAGGCAATTTGGTAGCTGGGTTCTTTTCACTAAAGACACAATCAACTAGCGGAGTTAAGATGCTAGTCCCTCCCCATCGACTACTTTAGATCCATTTTGAGATCTCGTACGTTAGTGCAGAGGTACTTGCAGCAGGATGTGGCAGTCCTGCACATAAGGCTTTGTGGGTTTCACTGTTCAGTGCATTTGATTAAAAGTATTCCACCCTCCACACCTAACTAAAATAATTGTTGTTCACAACTTGGGGGATGATACTTGGTGAAGGTGGCAATTTAATAAAGTACATTATTAAATGCAACATGATTTTACACTGTAAACTTCTTAGAAACTCAGGATTTCAGCTACATGTTCTTAAAATTTCTATATAATCCTTGTCTTCACTCTCAGCTTTTTAAAATAATCTGCTTTATTAGGGACATGATAATAAAAGTTTGAGGCAAGCAAGCCATTCACAAGCAGAAGATAAAGTTTTTCTCTTTCCTTTGTTTCCCAAACATCAGAATTTCTCTTTTAGCTTTAGTTTTTGTTCAAGGCTTCTACATAGATATTCCATATTAATGGCACTTTTTAATTTTTTTTTTTTTTTTTAATGAAACAGTTTTAGGCACAACAGTCAGTTACTTCTGGCTCTGCTTGGTAGAGAAAGGTGTAAGGACTAAAATCTCTGAACTCCCCAGATGAGAACTAGATTGTTTTTTCCTGGGTGGAAATTAGAAGCGACTTTTAAAAAATTCACAAACCCAACCTGTGTATGTACAAAATAACCTTAGTTTTAAATGCTGGATTCTGGAATGAGCCTGGGATATGCACACAAAAATGACATTCTGTTATCAAAAATAGCAGTACAGCTTTGCAATCCCTTCTGATGTGGCTACATGTAACTGGCAAGGTTCCACGTGCTTTCACTGAAGCATTACACGTGTGCTTCTGTGCTGTCCTGTCAGTAGCTGAAACCCTTGATTAGAGCTTGCAAGGTAGCTCCCTTTTCTCCTGCTTGGAAGAAGGCTTTTTAAGAGGCATCAAGTTACTACCCTGTGGAAATATTTCCTTTTTCTATTTGGTTTTATTTTTTTTTAAAAAAATCACTTACCTATTCTGATTGACCTATAAGAATGAAAGCTATAAAGAGCTATACAAATAATTTTCTCTCAGATTCATAAAATGAACTATTCATACTTTTTTGAAACAGGAGTTAATGCCAAGAATCCATCAGAAGTATCTACTGTTTAGAAGGAAATGGAGCAGCACCAAATGGGTCTAATTCGACTGATTGGGACTGTTGGGACTGATGTGAAGTGATGCTTTGCACCACAAGTTCTGTAAAGGGCACGGCACCGAAATCATCTATTTTCAATGCCTCTGCACTATGGAATGACCCGTGTAGTGAATTCTGCCTTGGCCGCCCAGGCAGTACGGTATTATGGTCAGCACGGATGTCGCTCAGACCCGTATGTGAAGGGTGTCGTGTCAGGTCTGGAGGATGGAAGGGCTTGGCACCAAAGGGGTCCAACAGGCTCTCCTCAGGTTGCAGGATAGTCCCTCTGTCCTTCCCGTCCGTCAGTGCAACACTAATGTTCTCCTTGGAGTCTGAGATTGTTAAAAATTCATTGCTGCTTTGAGAGTCTCGGCGGCCCACTTTTTTGTGTCTGCGAGCTCTCTCTGGGGTGCGGAAGGTAGGCTTCAAAGTCTTCTTTGTGCTGGTTGGTGTGCCGTGATGCCGTTTGCCATTGCTTTTGGACATGTCCTGCTTTGTGCGCCTTTGGCGAGAGGACAGTTTCTGTAAGCTGCGCTGTTTAACTTTTTGCTGCTGACTTCCAGTTATTTCCTCAAAGGGCACAAGTCCAAAAATGTCCTCATTGCTTTCGCTTTTACTTACTGGTGTAGGAAAGGGCTGAAATGGAGTGGAGCCAAATATATCGACACTTTTGGGACAACCAGGGCGAGTATGTGCTTCAGACCCCACCACATGGCTGTCCTGTACATTCACCTTCTTGCTGAAGGGTGCCTTTGTGAATACATCAAATTCTTCTTGCTCTAGTCCCACAGGAGGAAAATGGGTGTGTTGAGAGAAGTGCTTTTCATTCTCTCCTTGCTGGGGCTGTTGAGCACGCACAGCAAAGAAAGGGACAGCGCCAAATACATCAAATTCCTGTTTGGCAGACTCCACCCTACCATCAGAAGGTAATTGGGTTGGGGAGAGGAGTGTTATATTGGGATCTTGGATTTGTCCACTGCCAGATTTGTCTCTGTAGATGGGGCTCATGTCACTGTACTTTGCTTTAGCCTGCTCGTAATCAGAATCAGAACTATGTTTTTCTTCCTCTTCCTCATCTTCAGAATCCATGAGGAGAGGCCTATGACCCAAATTTTCAGGTTCAGTATCATCATCATTAAAATCTCCCTGTTCTCCCTGAAGAACTTCGTCATCCTCTTGCTCTTCTTCTTCTTCACTGCTCTTAGGAGAAGGGGGATCTGATTCAAAATCACTTTCAGATTCATCACTCCCCTTCTGCACTTGACCTTGTACTGATGAATTCTCTGAAGTCTTCTTTTCAGTCCGGTTATCTTTAGATACTGGACTTAATTTTCCATTCTTGATAGAGTCTGCAGTGCCATTTTCTTGATTCCTAGATGAATGTTCACCTTTCTTTTCAGGAGAACCTGCAGGTTCAAAGAGAAAGTATTATAGCATTCCGATGCATTTCAAAAGCCATTTTAATTACAATGTTACTACATTAATATACACTAACACAAGGCATTACACATTCCTTAGACCAGTATCTTAGAGGGAAAAACACTGTTGTCAATTCTTTGTCATTAGGCTTGGGTAATGCACTTGTCCTCAATTAGATGGTTAGGTTCTTTTGTGCAGAGAGACTAACTCATCTCTGTCTCCTACACAGTGCTTACTCAACATAAGCTCTCACTGATAGCTAAATTTTATTTATAGCACCCAGACTAACCCCCCAAAATTCAAACCCATTGCCATCAAGTTGATTCCAACTCATAGCGTCCCTATACTAGGACTCTGAATATAGTAGGCAAGCAAATTTTCTTCTCCCCACCGTCAAAATAAGGTCATTCAGCTAATTCACCGTGCTCAGATCCCACATTCACCAAAAAACCTTCTGATTATATTTCAAGTTTACAACTTTTCCCACAAAAAGATCAACAAACATGAGTAGCTTGTCTATTTAGTTATATGCTTCACTGTAATTTTTTTTTAATCACTCTTTTTTTTATATAACCAGTGTCTTATGAGTTTGGCTAATATAAGTGGATCTCCCAGAGCCTAATCAAAGCAAAGACTAGAACTTAACAGAGACTGTACCAAGGACATCTGCCTTCTCTAGAGAATGTATCTTCCTCAAACTATCATGTCTATAATACCGATATCACATTAAAAGTATGTTGCCTTTAAAAAAACATGTAACCATCAATATGCTAAATTGCATCAAATAAACAGTGCTTTATAATTTCACTGAACAGTATCACTGTATAGAAAAGACAGAATATTAGTTTACATGAAAATATACTGCCTCAAAGTGCATGAGTATAGTGAATTGACTTCCCAGATATGGGGACTGATTTGTACTGATCCAACCACATAGTCTCAGTCCTGCCCTTCCCCAAAATCATTAGCTGGGTTGGAAGTATAGTCTGTAGTCATGAAAACTGAGTGGCTTATGAAGGATGGACCATTACTTTCCCTTCATTAGAATGGTGATCTCTATAGCGTATGACATTTCTTTCTTTCTCTTTGAAAAGTTAGCTCTGTTATCATCCTACTTCTTTGTTCCTTCTTCGTCATATTTTTAGGGCTTTTCTTTCACTAATAGCCCCTTAAATATCTATGTTCCCCAGGATTCTAGCCTTGGGTGTCCTTCTCCCTCCACGTGACCTTTCCTGGTTCCTAACTAACAAGCTAAGGTGTTAAATGCCGAGTACATCATAATGGTTCTAATCTCTTTAACCGAGAACTTACTCCTGAGTTCTAGACTCAGATCTTTAATACGTACCATACAGTTCTGCATGAAAATGTATCCTATAATTACCTCAAACAATAATTTCAAGAGCTCACTTTTCCTCTTAAAGCGTGTTCCATATCAGATCCCTCTATATTAGTGAACATCTCCATTTATCTGGTTTTTCAAACCAGGAGAAACGTAGAAATCCTCTCCTCTCTTGCCACCAAATAGTTACAGTGTCTTTAAAATCTCTTGAATCTGCTCCCTCCTCTCCGTCTGCCAGTTGTCTGTCACATTCCCTCGTTATCTCTCACCTAGCAACTCCTCAGCCTCTAAACTCACCTCTGCCTCCAGTCCCACATCATTCAAACTGCTGCTCTCATTGTCACCAAAATGATTTTCCTGAAACACTAATCACGTTGCTAGGTAGGTTTAAAACTTTTCAGTGGCTCTCAAAAGCTCAAACCCTTAGCATAGCACAGAGCGCTCTTCTCTATCTGTCCTACCACATCTTCAGCCTCAGAGCCTGAAGTGTTCCACATGACCCTTCATCACAGCCACACCCAAAATCTGTCTAGTCAAACTCAGGAAGGGAATAGATTTACTGAGTTTTTTGAGCTATCCTTTGTTATCCCTCCTTTTAATATTTGCTATCAGAAACACAGGAACTTAATAGATTTAGGTACCAAGGGAAACTCTGCTCTTTTAACATCTCTCTACTATTGCAATACTGAACCTCAGTATGAATGCCACTTCTACCTGACTGCCTCGTAAACATGGCCCATGTCACAGTCCTTCACTGCCACCCCTTAAAAGAGACCCATTCTGTATGTGGTGTTCCCGATGAGCCTACTGTACTATACTGCAATTACTGTCTGCCCTACTTGAGGCCATGATAAGGCATAGGAGCTGTCAGAATACAGAACTATTTATCACTTACCTCATTTATCATTCGTCTCCATACCTTAGCAGTATGCTGAATCAGTATTCATTGACTGAATCAATAAGTTACTACTCTGAGCTAACCTAACCTGCTACATATTCCATATATTCAGAATACAATAAAGGAAGTTACGTAGAAAAATAAACCCTTTAAATCATTCACATTTTATTTCACTCAAAAAAAAAAAAAAAAACCTGTCCTACAGGGCACCTTACTACATGCTATACGTTGATTGGTGAATAAAACAAATATGGTCCCTGCCTTCAGGAGTTTACAGTCATATATGGAAGACACAGAGTAAGTAAGTAAACATGAATTGGAGCCAGTGCTCTGAAGTAAAAAACAGAGAGCAATGATGAAAATCACAGGCAAGAGTGATGGGGTACACAAACCTACTCAGGATAGTTGGTGAAGGCTTCCTTCAGGAGATGATGGTTAAGACTAAACAATAAGAAGGAGCCAGCCATGCAACGGACAGGCAGAAAATTGCTCCAAGTAAAAGCAGCAGTATGTTTGAGGGCCAATTCAGGAAAGAGGTTGGCATATTTGAAGGACTCAAAATAGTCCGGTGTGGCTGGAGCACAGTGAGCAAGGGGGAGGCTGGTACAAGAAAGAGCTAGATCATGAAGGTCCCTTTGAGGCCATGATAAGGAGTTTGGATTTCATTCTAAATCGTGCGTACTAGAAAGCCGTTAAAACGATTTTAAAATGGATGGTATGATCAGAATTATATTTCAAAAAGATGACTGACTGCAAAAAAAAAGACTGAAAGGGGAAGGGGCAAAAGTGAGGAGACCAGGGAAGAAGAATTTGTAGTAATTCAAGTTAATGATGACAGTGGCCTGGATGAGGATGCTGGTAGTGCAGACAGAGAGAATTAAAGATTGCAGAGGAAAACTCTTGGTGATGGTACCATTAACACAGACAGAAAAGATTAAGTTGGGAAACGGAGAAGGTTATCAAGTATTTGGTTTTGGTCACATTAAGCTTGAGGTATCTGTGAGGCCATTTACCTGTAAGTGGTTAGATATCCGTGGCCTGAGCTCAATGGTTTCTTGCTGAAGGTAATAAATTTGGGAGTTATCACAATGCATAGGGTATGTAGAGAGAGATATGAGACCTGGAGATCACCTAAGAGAGTAAGAGGGTCCAGGTCTTTGCCCTCGTGTGTAAACATACAGAAGTCAGCTGAGGAAAAGGAATCTGCAAAGCAAAATAAAAAATACCAGCCAGCGAGGAGGCACAGAACCAAGTGGGTGCAATGTCACAGAAGCCAGAGAGATCAGTGAATCCTGGGGGATGTACTAGACAACTGAGCTGGATGGTGCAAAGAGGCCCAGTGAACTGAGGACAGAGAATGACCACTGGATCTGGTCGTCCTGTGCAGTTGGCAACCTTAGGGTGAGTAGCGGGGAGGAAGTCTAGTGGGACAGAGCAGTGAGTGGGAGAGAAAAAAAGAGGAGAATTCAGTCAACTTTTACTTAAATACAAATATAATCTTCAGTATTCATTTACCAGCTGCTTAAAACCAGCCAAGAGTTATATGCTGTATCTATAAAATTTATAATACAGTCATCCTCGGTATCCGTGGATTCTGGTATTCTAGCTCAAGTCCCTTACATAAAATGGCGTAGTATTTGCATATAACCTACCTACATCCTCCTGCATACTTTAAATCATCTCTAGATTACTTATTTTATCTAATACAATGTACATGCTATCTAAATAGTTACTTCATCACAATTGAAGACTCGCTTTGAAAGGTAGCCGTGCCCTTCTATGAGTTTCCTGAGCTCTTCTAGGAATGCTGATGCTGCCTGGGCATCTGCCGATGCGGATTCTCTCGTGATCTTGAAGTTCCTGAGGCTGTAGCACTTTACACAGCTAGCCAGCCATCCCTTAATAGCCTGAAACTGCCTCCTCTCGCTCTTCTCAAACCCCTCATACTTAACCTTTGAGGGATTGCTATGCTTTTTAGGAGCCATTTTTTCACAGAAACAAAGGGTACACACAACACAAGTAGGGAACGAACGACACTCAAGGCGAACAATGCTCAAACAACAAGTGCTGGAGAGAGACCAGGGATCTGTGAAATGGTGGGAGGCTACAGTACGGGATGCCTACACATCACTTAATTTGCATGCATTCGGTGTAGTGGTCTGCGCACGGCAATTCAAGTTCTGCTTTTTGGTTCTTTTTTTCTTTTTCCAAATACTTTTGATCCGCGGTTGGTTCAATCCGTGGATGTAGACCCCACAGATACAGAGGGCTGACTGTAGGCTTATTTTAAAGCCTAACAGATTATAACCAAATCAAATGCAGACTCACAGGTTTGACTTCTCCACAGGCAAAATGCTTCTGAGATTAAAAACAGACTGCTTTTAGATTAACCTTAGAATTTATTGTCATGAATTTTTATTCTAAAGCAAAATACGTAATCGATCCAGAAGACTTCTAACCATCCCTCATTCTGGGACACGTCCTCTAAAATACATTTTAACTGATTACCTCCTAGAGCTACCTACCCACAGAAAACCATGATGTGCAGATCACCCCTCATGCCTGCTCGTGGACGTCTCCAATAACATTCTAATGTTCCTTAAAGTCTGTCCTGCAGAATGCTATTTCCGCAAATGAAAAGAACTACACCAAACAGTTCCGTGGACTCAAGCAACTACATTTATGAAATGCTGCATTCCATATTCTGCCTCTACCCCTATTTGAAAATGCTCATTAAAGGTGCTAATGAGTCCTATACAAAAGAACCTGTTTAATTTTATGAAACCTACATTTCTCAATTTGTTTTACTACAAATACTTTTATTTACAGGTAACACCTATTAAGCTTTATAAACAATATGCAAAAACTATGGCCAGAAAATTCTCCTCTACAACTTCTATGAGAAAATTCCCATTTCTGGAACACTTAGTTTTGCTCTTGAGAAGGTCTTCTGGAGCATGTAACATAGGACAGCTACTCCATCTTGGAGAGAAACCTTCAATTCCCACTCAAAGACTATGCATCGTTTTGCAATTCACCTTCTTTTGTTATTCTTATATTTTCATCCCAGTCTCTTACTTTTTGGAAGATGTCTGTCACTTTCTACTTCTCATCCTGTCTGCCCTTTGTCAGCTTCTCAAAGTTAACATTAACAGATCCATTTTTTTTTTTTTTTGTCAGCATGAATATAAATTTGTGGTTTTTTTTCACTTACCATTTTTAGTGCATCTTTCCAGATACCAACATAGCCCACTTTTAATTCTGATAAACATGATAGAATAATGTATAATTATGCATAGACCCTCCAGTCTTTCATCATTTTAAATAGCACGATGTACATTTTCCTTCAGGGAAAATATAAAAATAAAACCGTCCTTTTTCAATATCAGTTTCACTTTACCAATATCCTGCTGTTCCCTCCTCGTGTAAAATTAAGGCACAACTAATAAATTTAATCCAATAACAATCCATGACAAGATCATGGTAAACACTACTGTTTCCTCATTCATAAAATGGGGATGATAATAGGTTCTACTATATAGGGTTGCTGTGAAGGTTAACAAATAAAAAGGGTTTGAACAGAGTTTGACACATAATACAGCACTCAGTAAAGTTAATTATTTCATCCATCATACACCAACCTTCCGGCAACTTTTCTGAGCTCAATGGCTGGAGGGCAATCTAAAGGAGAAGGAGAAGTGGGAAATGTGAGCGAGGAGGGGATAATTCAAGACACGTTCAGGTCCACCTTAGCCCTGACCAGAAATAAGTAGGTAAGCAAATGTGTAACAACATACCACAAGGGTACATTCTGGATCCTGGAAACTATCTCTGATTTTTACAAAGAGCTATATTTGAAAAACACAGTGTAAGAAATTGGAAAAAGACTGCTTTCAAAGAGAGCAAGGAAGGACACACACCATGGTCTATATCCCTGAGAGGGACATTTATTACTTCTCTGTTGGCAGAGATGAACCGGTTTTGCTGTCTCCCCTTTACAAAACTAAAACAAACAAACAAAAAGCAATTAAAAATATTTTTTTCCTCCCATATTCTTACAACCCATCCTAACATTGTTTAAACGCTTCTCAATTTCTTTAGCCTTCCACTCCTTCATAAACTGTTGTGGTTTCATGAGCAGCTAGGGTCAAGAGCAGCAATGAACCTCTCTGAAAGTGTTAGGCACCTCTAAGCACAATGGAAATTCATGCTGTCCGTATCCCTCCGACACCTCCTGTGGGGCAAATGTTAAATTCCGGGTTGCAAGTTACACAATCCTAGATAGGTTTCACTTTTCTGTGGTAGCAGTTATCACCCTCTCCTCATTGTGAAACTAGAAAAGCTAAAAAAGAAATGGGAGTTATACAAAAGTAAACATTGCTTCAATATGTTCTAAGCCTCTTAATCTCATTACATAGGCAAAAAAAGACTGCCAAAATAAGTTTTATGAGTTATAGTCAGTTACAAATATACAATGTATGCATAGTACTTTAAAATGTGACTCCATAGCTAAGAGTGTCAAGAGCTTTTATAATCTTTTTTTACCTAACCATATCCTTGTTATTAAAAAAAGATTCAGATTTTTCTAGTTGTTTCTGCTATCAGACTGGTTCTTCCCAGTTGTTGGGTTAAATTAATTTCCCAGAAGTATAGCCTAAATATGTTGATTTACAATTCAGTATATCCTAAACATGGAATATGTTGAATTGTAAATCAACATATTTAGGCTATCATAAAAATGGAAATTTTTCAAGCAGATGGTGGTGGTTGTTAGGTGCTGTTGAGTGGATTTCAACTCACAGTGACCCCATGTGGCACAGAAGACCGCCCCATAGCGTTTTCTTGGCTGGAATTTTTACAGAATTTTTACATGGAGCCGCTGGGTAGGTTTGAACCACCAGCCTTTCGGTCAGCAACCAAGTGCTTAACTGTTAACAGTATTTAGAATAAGCACCAGGAATGCATACTTACAGTATAAACAGCTCTCTAATTTTTTTTTAATCAAGAGAATATGCTCATGGTCATACCTCCATTACATCTTTAGAAATCACTGTATAACTTCACATAATGACTTTTTTTTTTTTTTTTTTAATCTCTGTCTGTAAGTGGGATATCCCTCCTGCCTTAAACTAAATAAGGTAGAATGATGTTTTTATGGTTTCTAGTAAGGATAATATTTATTTTTGTTTTGTGCCTTGAAACTACAAACTATAAAAACTTCTGTTTTTGGGGTATCTTTGCAAGCTGCATTTTAATCAGTGATACTGAGGGGCAAGCAATGATTTAATAAACAAATGTGCTGCAAAAGCTCATTTGGGTCTGAAAACCTATGTAATTAGCTTAAAATCTATAAAATGTCTTAGCAAAAGGGTTAATCACTTGAGAGCTATTATTTCAAACATTGTTCTTCAAATTAGAACCAACAGGCCATTATTAAAACATTAATATATACATATATATATATATATATACATAGTGAGTACAATATAGAATAAAAATGTCTTTAAGGTCACTCATGTACAGACTTAGCGTTTTTTTCTCTACCATTTAAATAAAAACAAATATTTTCAAAGCTTCAGTATTGCAGACTGAATTATTACTATCCTGATTTCAGGCCCTGTTGTTGTTAGTTGCTGTTAGGTCGATTATGATTCATGGCAATCCTAGACTTACAGAATCATAGACTTTAACAACTGGGAAAAAAGTTCAGAGATTATGTATTTAATAAAAATCTAGAGACCTCATTTTCAGAGGACTGATACTTACACCTGAGGGTACACAGTAACCGAAAAACTTCGACCAGAATTCACGTTTCCTAACATCTAGCGCGGTGCTATAGCAGTTATTTACCTCAATTAGATTACATTATCTGAAATAAATAGCAAATCTTCATCTTTTGAAGTTGGGTTTCATTGTTACAAACAGCCAAAATTCATTCAGAACCAGATGATGAGAATAAAGTGAATGGCTAAGATAGGACAATGCAGATTTAGGTAAATTATTAAGAATAACAACAATGGGTTACACCACCTTAAATTCCAGCTTAGGTATCACAAAAAATGTTAGCACAATGGAAGTATCTTTAAAGTAAGTGTCAAGAAGACTAATACTTATTTGCACATATAAATCCTACTATGTTTAAAATTATTCTCACTACCAAAGAAATGCTTTAATTAATCACTACTGTCAGTAAAATGGAAACCCTGGTAGTGTAGTGGTTAAGTGCTACAGCTGCTAACCAAAAAATCGGCAGTTCAAATCCACAAGGTGCTCCTTGGAAATTCTATGGTGCAGTTCTACCTTGTCCTATAGGGTCACTACGAGTCAGAATCAACTTAAGGGCAATGGGTTTGGGGGTTTTTTGGTCAGTAAAATAAAAAGCATTTACTAAATAAGTACTGAATTAATCATCACGGACTTTCTAAAAATACATAACATACTTAACCTCCTTCATCAGCAGAGGATACTAAACGAAAATGGTCTTTGGTGACCATGTTCTTATTTGGAATCATGCATTACTAAGTGCCTCACTTTCCTCATCTGTGAAGCAGCTTTGTATAAGGATAGTATTCACCTCATTAAATGTGAGAATACACATAAAGCATTACAACGGTACTTGCCGCACTACAGGTACTCAGTAAATGGCTAGTATCGTTGCTGCTGTATTAGTTCATCATTTCATGGATTATTTGTGGAGTACACACTGTGTGCTTCTAATGGTACTGAGAAACATTTAAGGATAAATCAGAGGGAACAGGAACTAATATTGTTGAGTGTACAAATATAGTGCCAAGGGTTTTACATACATCATCTCTTCACTCCCCATGATTAGGTTTCCACAACACCTGGGTGAAAATGCTCTGTAAGTTTTGCTATGATCTTTTTTCTCTTCAGTCTTATTAACAACATTTAAAAAATTTTTCTTCTTGCTTTCTGTGTCAGATCATTGTCATCACTAATACACCGTCATCCCTAATACTTCAGGGATATGCATCATTACCACCCGAACTCAGCTTTTGGCTTTCTCTCTTTCATTTTTATGCCTTTCTTTGGTGACTTTGATCCAGTTTCCCCAAGAGGTTTCTACAGATTTAGTTCAATTGCTTTCCATATGTAGGAATTAAAGAACTGAGGAAGTTGAATAACTTGCCCAGCTTTAAGGCCATATATATCATGCTAGTAGCTTCTCTGCTGATGACTTAGATCTGTATCAATTATTTAAAACTCTTCTCTATAAATTCTGCAATTAAACTACCCATAGAATATCATCATCAGCAAAATTTCAACACATCTTATAAACAACCCACTTTAAAATACAACCACATACTGGCATAAGGATAGATACACAGACAGTTGCTGTTGGGTGCCATTGAGTCAGTGCTGACTCACAGCAATCCTATGCACAATAGAACAAAACACTGCCCGATCCTGCGCCAGCCTCACAATCATTGCTATGTTTGAGCCCACTGCTATAGCCACTGCGACAATCCATCTCATTGAGGGTTTTCCTCTTTCTCGCTGAACCTCTACATTACCAAGCATGATGTCCTTCTCCAGGAACTGGTCTCTCTTGATAACAAGTCCAAAGTAAGCAAGACAAAGTCTCACTATTATCACTTCTAAGGAGCATTCTGGCTGTATTTCTTCCAAGACAATTTGCTGGTTCTTCTGGTATTCCATGGTATATTCAATATTCTTTGCACCAATTCTTCAGTCTTCCTTATTCATTGTCCAGCTTTCGTATGCATTTATGAAGCAACTGCAAATACCCTGGATAGGTCAGCCGCACCTTAGTCCTCAAAGTGACATCTTTGCTTTTCAACACTTTAAAGAGGTCTTTTGCAGCAGATCTGCCCAATGCAGTGCATCGTTTGATTTCTTGACTGCTGCTTCCCATGGGTGTTGATTGCGAAGTGGATTCAAGTAAAGTGAAATCCTTGACAACTTCAATCTTTTCTCCGTTTATCATTGATGTTGCTTATTGGTCCAGTTGTGAGATTTTTTGTTTTCCTTATGTTGAGGTGTAATCCATACTGAAGGCTGTGGTCTTAGAATTTCATCAGTAAGTGCTTCAAGTCCTCTTCACTTTGAGCAAGCAAGGTTTTGTTGTCTGTGTATCGCAGGTTGTTAACAAGTCTTTCTCCAATCCTGATGCAAAGTTCATCTTCATATAGTCCAGCTTCTCAGACTATTTGCTCAACATATGTACAGTGAAACGACACAACCCTGACACACACCTTTCTGATTTTAAACCATGCCTCATCCCCTTGTTCTGTCTGAATAACTGCCTCTTGTTCTATGTACAGGTTCCACACAAGCACAATTAAGTGTTCTGGAATTCCCTCATAATTTGTTTTGATCCACACAGTCGAATGCCTTTGCATAGACAATAAAACACAGGTAAACATCTTTCTGGTATTCTCTGCTTTCAACCTATCTGACATCAGCAATGATATCCCTTGTTCCACGTCCTACTCTGAATCTGGCTGGAATCTCTGGCAGTTCCCTGTCAATGTACTGCTGCAACAGTTTTTGAATTGTCTTCAGCAAAATTTTACTTGTGTATGGTATTAATGATATTGTTTGATAATTTCTGCATTCTGTTGGATCACCTTTCTTTGGAATGGGTACAAATATGGATCTCTTTCAGTAGGTTGACCAGGTAGCTGTCTTCGAAATTTCTTGGCATAGACAAGTGAGTGTTTCCAGTGTTGCATCCATCTGTTATTTCAATTTCATCAATTCTTGAAGCCTTGTTTTTCACCAATGCTTTCAGAGCAGCTTGGACTTCTTTCACTACCATCAGTTCTTGATCATATGCTACCTCCTGAAATGACTGAACATTGACCAATAATTTTTGGTACACTGACTGTGTATTCATCTTCTTTTGATGTTTCCCATGCCATTCAATTTTTTGCCCATTGTTGCTGTTGTTAGGTGCTGTCTAGTCGGTCCCAACTCACAGCAACCCTATGCACAACAGAACAAAACACTGCCCGGTCCTGAGCCATCCTTACAATCGTTAAGCTTGAGCTTACTGTTGCAGCCACTGTGTCAATCCACCTCATCGAGGGTCTTCCTTTTTTCCGCTGACCCTGTACTCTGCCAAGCATGATGTCCTTCTCCAGGGACTGATCCCTCCTTACAACATGTCCAAAGTATGTAAGATGCAGTCTTGCCATTCTTGCTTCCAAGGAGCATTCTGGTTGTATTTCTGCCAAGACAGACCTGTTCATTCTTTTGGCAGTCCATGGTATATTCAATATTCTTCGCCAACACCACAATTCAAAGGCGTCAATTCTTCTTCGATCTTCCTTATGCATGTGATATCCGGCATCATTTCTATCACCAAGGCCATTCTTTTGATGTTTCCTGTGCCATTCAATTTTTTGCCCACAGAATTCTTTAATATTGCAACTCCAGGCTTGGATTTTTTCTTACAATACTTTCAGCTTGAGAAATGCTCAGGATTTTCTTCCCTTTTGGTTTCCTAACTCCAGGTCTTTGCACATGTCATTATAATACTTTACTCTGTCATCTCAAGGCACACTTTGAAATCTTCTGTACAGCTTATACTTCATCCTTTCTTCCTTTCGCTTTAGCTACTCTACATCGAAGAGCAACTTTTATCCATTTTCTGACATCCATTTTGGTCTTCTTTTTCCTTTCTTTTTAACGACCTTTTGACGACTCGATGGCACTGCGTTCTGGGTGTGCTTTTTTTATGTATGATGATGATGTCCTCGACGTCATCCCACAACTTATCTGGCCTTCAGTAATTAGTGTTCAATGCATCAAATCTCTTCTTGAGATGATCTCTAAATTCAGGTGGGATATAGTAAAGGTCGTATGTGGCTCTTGTGGGCTTGTTTTAAACTTTAGCTTCAGGATGAACTTGCGTATAAGCAACTGATGGTCTGTTGCACAGCACAGATAATACTGATAATATCTGATGATACTGAGCTTCTCCATCTCTCTTTCAACAGATGTAGTCAATTTGATCCCTGTGTATTCCATCCGACAAGGTCCACATGTATAGTCACTGTTCATGTTGTTAAAAAAAAAAAAAAAAAAAGTATTTTCAATGACTAAGCCATTGATCCCTCAAAATTCTATCACTGATGTCCGGCATCATTTCTATCACCAAGGCCGTATATTCTAACTACCAATTATTCTTTGTTTCCAACTTTTGCATTCCAATCACCAGTAATTATCAATGCATCTTGACTGCATGTTTGATCAATTTCAGACTGCAGAAGTTGGTAAAGTATCTTCAATTTCTTCATCTTTGGCTTTAGTGGTTGGTGCATAAATTTGAGTAACAATGGTATTAACTGGTCTTCTTTGTCGGCATATAGATATTATCCTATCACTGACAGTGTTGTACTTCAGCATAGACCTTGAAATATTCTTTTTGATGATGAACGCGACGCTGTTCCTCTTCAATTTGTTATTCCTGGCATAGTAGACAGCATGACTGTCTGATTCAAAACGGCCAATACCAGTCCATACCAGTCCATTTCAGCTCACTAATGCCTAGGATATTGGTGTTTATGTGTTCAATTTCATTTTTGATGACTTCCAATTCTCTTTGATTCATACGTCATACATTCCATATTTCAATTACTAATGGATGTTTGCAGCTGTTTGTTCTCATTTTAAGTTGTGCCACATCAGCAAATGAAGGTCTCAAAAGCTTTACTCCATCCACATCATTAAGGTCAACTAGACTTTGGGGAGGCAGCTCTTCCCCAGTCATATTTTGAGTGCCTTCCAACCTGAGGGCCTCATCTTTCATCACTATATCTGACAATGTTCCACTGCTGTGCATAAGGTTTTCACTGGCCAATTTTTTCAGAGTAGATTGTTGGGTCCTTCTTTGCAGGCTATTTCAGTCTGGAAGCTCCACTGAAATCTGCCCACTATGGGTGACCCTGCTAGTATTTGAAATACCAGTGGCATAGGTTCCAGCATCAGAACAACAGGCAAGCTACTGCAATATGACAAACTGACAGACAAGGAGTGGAAATATATAGACGAATGGAATAGAATTGAGAGTCTAAAAATAAATCCTCACATCTATGGTCAACTGATTTTTGAGAAGAGTACCATGACCATTCAGTAGGACTAAAAGCAGTCTCTTCAACAGATGGTGCTGGTAAAACTGGATACCCAGATGCAAAACAGTGAAGTTGGACTCTTACACCATACACAAAAATTAACTCAAAAATGGATCAGAGACTTAAACTTAGGAGCTAAAATTATAAAAATCTCAGCAGAAAATATAAGGACAAACCTGCCTGATCTTGGATTTGGCAATGATTTTTAAATATGGTACCAAAAGTATAGAAAACCAAAGAAAAAATAAATACAATGGACTTCATCAAAACTAAAATTTTTTGTGCATCCAAGAACACTATAAAGACAGTGAAAAGATAACCCAGAAAATGGAAGAAAATATTTGCAAATCATGTAAGAGTTTAATACCCATAATACATAAAGAACTCCTACAACTCAACAACAAAAAGACAACCTAATCAAAAAATGGGCAAAGGACTTGAACAGTTCTCCAAAGAACATAGAAAAAATGGTCAATAAGCACATGAAAAGACGATTGATACTGTTGTTATTAGTTGCCACCAAGTCCATTCCGATGCATTGTGACCCCACATGTGCAGAGTCGAACTTCTCCAAAGAGTTTTCAAGGCTGTGCAGCGTATCACCAGGATTGTCTTCCAAGGCGCCTCTGAGTGGGTTCGTACCACCAATCTTTCAGCTAGTAGTCAACCACTTAACTGTTTACTCCACCCAGGACTCCCTTCATTAATCTCTAGGGAAATGCAAATCTAAACCACAGTGATATACCACTTCACACCTACTAAGATGGCTATAATTGAAAAAAAACAGAAAATAACAAGTGTTGGCCAGGATGAGGAGAAATTAAACCCTTGTCCATTGCTGACTGGAATGTAAAACGGTATTGCTGCTATGGAAAAGTCTGGCAGTTCCTAAAAATGTTAAACACACAATTAACAAGACCCAGCAATTCCACTCCTAGGTATATACCCAAAAGAATTGAAAATAGGGACTCAGCCATTATTCAAAGAGCCAACAGGTGTCCATTAACAGATAAATGGATAAACAAAATGTGGTACATACATACAATGCACTATTACTCTGCCATAAAGAAAAATGAAGTCCTGATATATGTGACAACATGAACCATGAAAACATGATGTTAAGTGAAATAAGCCAGATACAAAAGGACAAATATTCTGATTCTACTTATATGAGGCACCTAGAATAGGAAAATTCATAGAGAGAGACAAAGTAGATAAGAGGTCACCAGGGCTAGGATAAGGGAGAAAATGGCCTACAAAGTTGCTTAATAGGTACAGAGTTTCTATCTCCAAAATTATTCAACAGTCTTAATGGTTGCACAACACCGTGAATGCAATAATGCCATTGAATTGTATACTCAAAAATAGTTAAAATGGCAAATTTTATGTTACACTGATCACAATAAAAAGGAAAAAAACAAAAACACAACCACAGACTTGTCTTGCACCTCTTCTGTATTTCCTTTACAAAGCCATGACCAAGAAGTAAAAAAATTCTACTGGAATGAGCACCATCTTGTTTCTATTCCAACAAATAGAAGTTTGCTGAACTGTATAAGTACTTTTTTAAGAGTATTTTACAGTCTGTACAGTTAAGCTCAAAGGAGCCCTGGTGGCGTAATGGTTAGGAGCTCGGCTGCTAACTGAAAGGTTGGTAGTTCAGACCCACCTGGTGGCTCTGTGGGAGAAAGACCTAGTGATCTGCTTCTGTAAAGATTTCAGTCTAGGAAACCCTAAGGTGAAGTTCTGCTCTGTCACACTGGGTGGCCATGAGTCGGAATCGACTCAATGGCACCTAACAACAACAGCAGAGTTAAGTTTTAGAAATACTATAGGGCATGCTTTATTAATACTCAACTTTACAAAATCCATGGAAGATAAACTTCCAAATAAACCTCAGTTTCTTCATCTATGAAACAGCAACAATGAAACTTAACCTGATATTCCTGGACATTAAGTACTGTTCACCTTACTTAATGAAGATTTAATATTAGGGGTGTGTGTCTGTGTGTGTGTGAGGGGTTACATTACAAAGTATACTTTGATAATTAATTCAGCAAGCAAAGCAAGGTACCATGCAACATACAAAGATGAAAAAGACATTCCCTAACCTCAAGAAGCTCATTCACTTAAGAGTTGTGAAACAGCTGTGTAGCTTTATGCATTCAGAAACTCATGCAGTAATGCTGATTCTAGTAACCTGGAAAACGACTGACCAAGGTCAAAGCAAACGAGAGGTTTTGGGGTACAAGCGCATCGTACCAAATGAATACAAGAACATGCATCTACTGATTCCGTGCTTATGAGTTTTCATAAAAGGCAATTCCTAGGTGTTAAAATTTCAAGGACATCATAGCCTTGCACATTCTAAGGCCAAAATTTGTGGTCAATGTCTAAAATGACATTTTCATGTACTTGTTGTGGGATTTTTTTAATTAATAAAAAAAAAAAATGTAGAGAATGAGATTCTAATTAATCCCACACTACTTTAAATAAATCTTCCAAACATACATATTCATCAATGGATAAGTGAACCTTCATAAACTATACTAAATAAAAAATTCAAAATATTTTTGAAATGTCAAAGAAATAATGGTGCAGGGGGCATGTTTGCAACATATTATTCTTAATACCACTCTTCTAGCCAGGCTTCCATCTTCAGAGGACAATTGTTCTTTTAGTTATAAAACAGATGGTGCCTTTTTAATCAGTTAAGAAGCTTCCAGTTTCAAGGAAATTTTGTTTCGATGTTCATTTCTTAGCTATTGGATTACAGAGGATGAATGGCTTGAAACTGCTATTGTAATTACATGCCTTCTGCTGTTTCATCATTTAAGGTATACGGGAGGGGCCGAGACTTTAAAGCTCGCTTTGAATTGGTAGCATACTGCCTGCCATCATTTTCCAGCAATTTTCCATGTCAGGGACAAGGATTAGTGGATTAGAAGAAGGTTTTATCAAAATCTGTACTATTACTCCGAAGACAGGCCAAGAGTAGAGGAAGAGAATCATACTCATTGCGAACAATATTTCCCAGGGAATTAAAAACGCCTTAAAATTGACATTTCCATTATGTTACTCACATTACCATATTTCTGTGCAAATAACGCACGCCTTCTACGTATGTTTGCCAGCCGCGCCCTCTCCCTAGCAAGGTATTTTTTTAAGTACCACTGTGCGGTTTTTTGTTTTATGTTTGATGCTTATGAAAATACCTAGTGGGGGCAAGGCTGGCAAACAAATGTAAAAAGCTCATGTTATTTTTGTAAAAATATGGTACTCGATTTTGATTTAAAACTAGTCACTTCACACTTTCCCTTGTTCTGCTACTATTTACAGAACAGACTTTGGAATCAGAGAGACCTGTATTCCCACTTATACACTATAATCTTAAGCAAGTCACTGACCCTCTCTGATCCTGTTTCCATTCTATATACACAATGGAATTCAATCAATGGTAACTATTATTGGTGACATCCTGGAATAATTTAGAAATTCTTTATCTTCAATAATCACATATCGCAATTTTAAGGCAGAATACAGCTCGTCAAGACTTGCAGGATGACCCACATTTGGACTGACAATTTTCCTGTGTAAAAGTTTTATATTCCAACCAATAATGACTATAGATAATGTAACCTTTCTCAACCTTAAATTCAATTTCATTTCCTATCAAATAATAAGACCCATAAAGTGGGTCTGGGGGTTGGGAGAATAGGGAAAGTTCACTGTACTTAATTAAAAATGAAATGCAAAATAAGAAATCTAATACTTCAGTGACCTAATTAATGTGGCCTAAATCTTAATCAAACTCTTCAGATACAGTTTTAAAATTTCATAAAACTTTCATGTTTCAGAATTTGTGGATGTATATTAAAATTGGGTAGTCTGTGCTGTAATTCTAAGAACCACACAGTCTATTTTGGTGCATAAACTAGTTGTATAAAAACCGCCTTGGAGAGATGAAGGGGGGCCTGAGTTTCAGGATAGGGAATGGATACTATAGTCTTAATATGATTTCTATGTGTATACCCTAATGAACACTGGTAGTTAACGCTATAAATATAAAGAGGAACTGTACACTATTGAACAGTTTTATGCTTTATTATAGGTTTCATTCAGTAGTTAGAATACTAGCTAATTCTTATTAGAACTTTATACTACTCCAGGTTGGAGAGCAGCTGCAAAACTTCAACACTAAGATTTTGGAACTCAGTGGTGAAAATACAATTAATAACAGTAACAACAGCAGCAGCAAAAATAGCAACCAAGGATTGAAGATGTGTATGCTTTGTATAAGGAGCCCTGATGGCACAACAGTTAAGCTCTCAGCTGCTAACCTAAAGGTTGACAGTCTGAACGAAACAGCCACTCCATGGGAGAAAGATGTGGCAACCTGTTTCCATTAAGATTACAGCCTTGGAAACTCTATGGAGCAGTTCTACTCTGTCCTATAGGGTTGCTATGAGGAGGAATCGACTTGATGGCAACTATGTATAACATTCTCTCATTTATTCCTTTCGACAGTCTTATCAAGTCCCCAATGTAAGGCAAAGAAATTCTTCCAGAAGTTAGGTAACACTCAATGTTACATGGTTAATATGTTTTGATAGAACTAAGGTGGTAACCCAGGGCTCTATAATTCCCAAGACAATGGTCTGTCTGATATACTGACATCAGTTCAGTAACCTGACATAAAAGTCAAATATAATTTCAGGATAATTAAAATATCAACTTATGGAATAAGACATTACATTTATATACATACAGCAGATTCTTGATATAATTATTTAATTTTTACATAAATGAGTAATTATAGAATTGAATTTTGCCCATAAATGTTTAAAAATAAAAGGAAAAGTTAGATTTGATTCATTTTAGACATGGTCTACCAAAATGTTATCTTCAGCTAATCTTCCTACAAATCTGAAAGTGGTAGCATAAGCTAAGGCCACCAAAAACATCAGAAAAACAAATCTATGTAGCCAAACTAAGGTAGGTCATTTGACTGCACCAGATCTAACCAAAAACCAAACCAAACCCAGTGCCGTCGAGTCAATTCCGACTCATAGCGACCCTATATGACAGAGTAGAACTGCCCCATAGAGCTTCCAAGGAGCGCCTGGAGGATTTGAACTGCTGACCTTTGGTTAGCAGCCGTAGCACTTAGCCACTATGCCACCAGGGTTTCCACACTAGATCTAGGTATATGTAAATATTAAAGAGACGGAGGAGCCCTGGTGGTGTAGTAGTTAAGAGCTCAGCTGCTAACCAAAAGGTCAGCAGTTCAAATCCACCAGCTGCTCCTTGGAAACACTATGGGCCAGTTCTACTCAGTCCTACAGGATCCCTACGAGTTGGAACAAACTTGATGTCACCTGACAACAACAGCAACAGATGGAAGAAAAAGCATGAAATAAAAAGGTACTGTGGACCCTAAAGATAATGGTAGAGGGTATGGAACCCAGGATTAGGGGAAGAAGGAGCAGTCAGTCGCTCCTCTAGCTGAGGCTCTTTACTTATTTTTTAAAATCACTGTCACTCCCCAAAACTACCCATTCATTTTCCTCTTCTCCAATCTGCCCTCTACGTTCTATGAAAATTACCTAACACCTAAATGTAACATGTCACCCCTTGTTACCTACAAAATAAAATCCCTTTTATATCTAGAATACTTAACACAATTTCTAGTCAGTCAGCCCTAACATTTCCAGGCCCAAATAAATAGTCTTAACCTTTTCATTCTCATCTCACACTTTTCCCTGAACACCATAGGCCCTATACTCATGCTATTCCATTTGCTTAGAATATCTTTTCTACTATTTTCCTCCTCCCTTCCCTGCCAACAACCACTTTCTCTGCTACCCTTCCCTTACTGGTGTCAATAGCTCCTTGCTCTACACCACTATAGCGCTCCGTCCATTCTTCTACCATAGCATTTATCATTTGGTAAACATTTATTTACATATATTTCTTATCAACTAGAAAATTCCATCAGAAGATAGTAAATATGACAAATATTGGTTGAAAGTTGAATGAATGAATCAATCAATCAATTAGTCCTTCAATCAATCAACCTAGACCCTGGGACCACAGGAGCTCCCCCATTACAACACCAATGCAATGGAGAAAAAAAATCCAAGAGTTAGAGCATGATGATTAGAAAATGAATAAAATCCCCCATACAGAAGAGTAATTAATAGAGAAGTTTAAAAGAATACAAAATGAAACTTAAAGCCCATTGACCACAAACAGTAAAGCCAGATGTGGTAAACCACAGAGCCTTTTTCTTTTTGTAGCTTCATTCTAAATTCCTTTAAGGATATAATTGTCACTTGCCTTTCACCTAGCAACAAACAACATCTAAAAGACAGCATTTACTGTCAACACATATAGTCGAGGCACTGCTAGGTTCTAGTGACACAATAGTAAATGAAAGAGAGCTGGTCCCTGACCTTAAAAGAATTTTTACTAAAATATTTCTCCTATATCACATAATTATTTTTTTCCATCTTTCTAAAATTCAAAACAGCAAATGACTTTTACATAAGTCGGATCTTATTTTTTTTTTCTTCATCCTTGGAGGTTTCAAATTGGAAATACAGTATCAGAATAAAACCTCTACTTACACACCACCTAACACACAGAAGGCCATTTAAATCAATGAGAAAATCTAGCGCTTTTCTCCATTTCACCATCTTTATGGGTCTTTCAAATGCAGACCATTTAAAATGCCACTCCTTGGAGGGTTCTGATGATACTCTTCTTTTCTACTCTAACCTTCAAAGAAGTACTTTCTGTCTTTGGTAGTTCAGCCACCTGGAGGTTGCCTACTTTTTTTCTTGCTATTAATCTCTTGGCCACAAGTCCTCATTTATCAGGGTAACCTTAATCACATCAAATACGATGACCTAGCCCCCAAATTCCTTCCCCCTTTCTCCTCTGCCTTGCCTCTTAAATGTTAGAATTCCCCTGAACTTATTCCTCAGTCCTCTTCCAGTCTTCTCTCTTTCCAAAGTGGCATCAACTTCCATTTTCATGATGATAAATCCAACATCTGTGTCTCTGGTCAGCACTTCTCTCTCTCAAATGCCAGTCCCCTGTTGTCTAAATGCCTACCAATTAGATCCCAGTGCCTCTACAGACAACTCAAACTCAACCTATCTAAATTTGAACACTCCCCCTTGATCAGCCCTATATCTTCTCTCTCCAGGAAGAACATCACCAATCAATCAAACCAGAACTACGATAATCATTTGAGGTTTCTCTCTTTCCCCTAAGATCCTCCGCACCCTCCATGTGGTTACTAAGTCCTACAGATTCTGCCTCCATAACATCTCTCAGGCCATCATTTCAAGCATGGAGTCTTCTGCAGTAGTCTTTTGCTCAGTACTTCTCAAACTACCTGTACTGAAGGTAATTTTTGTTTTTAATTTCCAACTCATACAGGCCAACACTTTCATAAAAATGAATAAATAAAATAAAAATTGTTAGAAAAATGAAATAATAGGTGGAGACAAGGGCATTTTTAGGGCATTGAAAACTATTCTGTATGATACTATAATGGTAGGCTCATGACTTTATGCGTTTGTCAAAACCTATAGGACCGTACAGCACAGTGAACTCTAATGTAAACTAGTGACTTCAGTTAACAATAATGTATCAACATTGGTCCATCAATTGTAACAAACATACCACAAGAATGCAAGATGTTAATAGTAGGAGAAACAGTGCTGGGGGGGAGGCATATAGTGAAACTCTTTCTACACAATTTTTCTGTAAACTGTATCATTAAAAATTGAGAAAGACATAAAATACAAGTCCCAATTTTTTAGTATTAGATTCAACACACATAAAGTTAATCTCTCAATTTGTATAAAGGTTTCTAACCTCTTACTCTCAATTTCATATTGCAGGCCACACTTTGATAAGCACTCTGCTAAAAGGTCTCCTTGGCTCCAATTTCAGTCACCCAGATCATATTCCTCCTTCCAGGATAATTTTCTAGAATACATGCCTGAATCATATTCCTCTCCCAAGTAAAGTCCTTCAATTACTGCCCATTGCCTCCATTTCCTCATCTTGGCCCCTGCCCACTTCTCTTGTTCAATTTCCCCCATCATCTAATACTGCCATCCTCAAATGCCTGGGCTTCCCCAGAACATACTGAGTTGTCTCAGGCTTTGCTCACACTGTTCTCTGCTTTGAATGTCCTGCCCTATCTTTCCTACAAGTTCATACATGTATTTATTTCTCAAGGCTCACCAGAAATCCTATTTTTTCCATGAAATTTTCCTTATATCCCAGTTTCAACCCAGGCAGAAAAAGCAACTCTCTCCTCTGGGATCCCACTGAGTATACATCTATCACAGTAACTGCTCTCTTCATTGCAAATAGTTTTCATGTCTATCTCTAAGCAAGCACTTAACCACTGCACAACCAGGACTCCAGCTGTGCATTTAGCAGTATTAAAAGTGCTATGAAACTGGGTGCTACGTGGAAGAGGTTAATACTGGGTATTTAGGGTGCTTTTAATTTCGCGCTTCTACTAAATAATGTTGTACTGAAAATCTTTGTAGCTGTATATTTGTTTCAAATTTTATATTATTTTCTTCGGGTAAGTTCCCAGAAATTAGACAAAGAACATAAACTTTTTATTGTTAAACTGCTTTCCAAAAAAGAGTTATCAATTTATAACACCATCAGAAATATATTATCGTGCTACTTTCATCTTTTAAGCATTTTATATAACTACCACTATCAGCTTAATTGTACAGTTTCCCCAAAATAATATATTTAAGTAGAGGGAACTACCAAAACTCTAAGATTAATCCCTGAAAGGAAATGAGCATTTTGAATACTTCCAGTAAGCACATAAATCAGGGTATTTCTTCTGTAGGCCAATCCTGGCAATGAATCAAATTTTTAAATATACATACCCTTGACCTGACAATTTCTCCTCTAGAAATAATGTTATGTGTCAAATGTTTATGAATAAGGATATTCAATAAGGAGTTAAAACCAAAGACACAGGAAAATATTAGTCCATAGGACTAATGGACCTGAACCACGGCCCCCACCAGCCTCAGCCCAGAAGTAGATGGTACCTGGCTGCCACCACCAGCCACTCTGACAATGATCACAATAGAGGATCCTGAACAGAGCAGGAGAAAAATGCAGAACAAAATTCAAATTCACAAAAAAAGAATGAACTTACTGGTCTGACAAAGAGTGGAGGAACCCCTGAGTCTATAGCCCTTGTACACCTTTCTAACTCAGAACCAAAGCCACTGTAGAAAGTTCACCTTTCAGGCAAAAATTAGGCAGGCGTATAAATCCCAAAAACCAAAACCCACTGCCGTCCAGTCAAATCTGACTCATGGCAACCCTACAGGACAGAGTAGAACTGCCCCCACAGGGTTTCCAAGGCTGTATATATTTACAGAAGCAGACAGCCACATCTTTCTCCCTTGGAGCAGTCGGTGGGTTCGAACTGCCAACTTTTTGGTTAGTGGCCAAGCACTTAACCACTGCACCATAAGGGCTCCTTCGGGCCTATAAAACAATAACACACATTGAGGAATGTGCTTCTTAGATCAACCAAGTATATGAGATCAAATGGGCAACACCTGCCTAAAAGCAAAGACGAGAAGGCAGGAAGGGATAGGTAAAACTAGCAAATGGCAACAGGGAGCCTGGGGCAGAAAGGAGGAGAGTGCTGATACATCGCAGGGATTGCAGCCAATGTCATGAAACCATTTATGTTGTATACATTTTTTAATGAGAAACTAATTTGCTCTGTAAACTTTCACCTAATGCTAAAAACTAAAAACCTAAATACTCCCCTATTTAATTTGCAAAAGAAGCAGCAAAGACATGTGTGATTGAATACAGTATAAAGTATAACAAGACATTAAAAGTTTAACAACTCCTGGACAAAACTCTAGTAAACTAATCACTAGTCTAAAAAAGTAATGGCTATAAGATAGTTGAGATCTTAATCATCACGGCATTCACCATATGCAAAATAGAAACCATGACAACCATCATCCTTTCTTGAGAAACTACTACGTGCCAGGCACCTTCCATGGTGCTTTACATACAGTTTTCTTATTAATCAGTAAGAACCCTATGAGTCACATGGCGTGTACTATTATCCCCATTTTACAGATGATGGTCCCAGGGTAGCACGTATGGTTTGTGCTCAGCTGGTAACTGAAGGGTTGGAGGTTTAAACTCATCTAGGTGTGTCACAGAAGAAAGGCCTGGTAATCTGCTTTCCTAGAGATTACAGCCAAGAAAACTCTACGGATCTCAGTTCTACTCTGTAGAACATGGGGTCACTGTGTGTTGGAATCGACTCAATGGCAAAGAGCTCTGGTTCGGTTTTGATTTATCGATGAGGAAACTGATAAACAGGGCAGCTAGGTCGTTTGCCTTGTCACACAGCCAACAAGGAATGAAACTTGGATTGAACTTAGATAATACTGACCTCAAGAATGTACTCAGGGATAGATAATTAACTTTTAAATATTTAGGTACAATTAAATGTTGCTTCTAATTCCTATTTTTTAATACACATCCTTGAGTATTTTATCAGAATATAAGCATTTGCACAGAAAATTGCCAGTTTGAGGACTGGCTGACCAAAAGCAATATTCCGTCTCTGGTTGCGACACCAGAGGCATTTGGTTGCAGGGAAAATTATATGTCATTTATTATCTTGCCTATAAAACAAGTTAAGCAATAAATTTATAAGGTAACGGGGGTGGATTTTGCAACTTATTAGAAAACTGTACTCACATAAAAATTAAAATATATTTTGGGAATGATATGGTCGTTTTGCTTCATAAAATTCCCTGATGGTGTTGGATGTTGTTTGATAAAAAAGGTCTGGCCTTTACCCCTACACATCTCAGCTTCCATTCATAAATCTACAGATTCATCTACTCATTTTTTCCCCAAACAAGTCTTACTTTCCATTTTTACTACTTTTTTGGAAAAGGAGCCCTGGTGGCACAATGGTTAAGCACTCAGTTGCTAACTGAAAGGTCAGCAGTTCAAACCCATCAGCTGTTCTGTGGAACAAAGATGCGGCAGTCTACTTCCGTAAAGACTTTACAGCCTTAGAGACCCTGCAGGGTAGTTGTACTCTGTCCTGTAGAGTTGCTACGACTTGGAATTGACTCGACAGCAACAGGTTTTTTGGAAAATAACAGTTCTTTTATTTCTTCTAACACCATTTACTTTAAGGCAATCCTCAAGTTCTAGTATTTTTAAAATTTCATTCTAAGCTTGCTGGGATTTCAACCTTTAATCATAACACTTTTTGACCCTCATCTTTACATTTCTAGGTTATTACCCACTAAGAATACGAATTATTTTAAGTCTTTTCAAATCAAATAAACATATATCCATTCTTTCACCCACTTTAATTGCCTTCCTCCAGGCTTCTTCCAGTTTTTCTAGGTTCTTATTGAATGGCAATGACCGGAACTGCACGCAATATATTTCAGATATTGTGGTTTTATGCCATGCTGGATAATATTGTTTTCAAATGCCTTTCCATACAAAAAAAAAGTACTTGTTGGCCAATCAACCAAAATATTGAAAGAATACTGCATAAAACGTCACTGGTTTATTTCTTTGCAATGATGTATTTGCAAATTTATAGTTTAGCAGGAATAGTTACCACTCCATGCTTCCTCTGGATTTTCTAAATGCATTTTTATACCTGTTCTCAATATAAAATCGAAGGAAAACTTTTGGGATGATCACTTTATAAAGAACTACCAATTTTTATTCCATTTCACTTTTGGTGAAACCATACCATATCACACTGCTTTACAATACAGGGTTCCTAATATCTAAAGTCTCATATGTTAAGTCAGTATCTACTGGATATTTCTAATTTTTTTTTTTTTTCTCTCAGATATATCTCTGCCAAGACTTCAAACAGGTTCGGAATGGTTCAGTTAATTGCTGATGTAAACCAGAGCAGTGTATGTATTGCACAGCAACCAATCTGTTGCCTATAGGATTCTAACCCGAGTAGGAAACCATCAGTGGCATCCTGCTCAAAGATGGGGATGGACCGCACTGCTTTGAATGAGTGTCGCTCTTTATGTCCTGCCAATAATCCGATCACCCACAACAGGCTCCTGAAACTTGCGGGATCCATGCAGGAGACTAGATTATTGGTAGGATTGGGGAAAGTGACACACATTGAAAGCAGTGTGGCCGGCCGCCATCTTTGAGTGGAACAGCTCTGTTTCCTACTCAGGTCAAAATTTGACAGGAAACACATTTGGTTGTTATACAACACGTACACTGCCCTCGTTTATGCTGGTAATTACTGAATTGATACAAACTGGTTCAAAGCCCTGATCTCAAGTCAATCTGCCTGGAACTGAACTCATGTGACACAAATCACTTTCCCTGAAAAAGGATGAGGTGGAAACCTATTTCTTCTTCTGCATTTACTATTTCACTTTCATTCTCTCATGCCAAAATCCAAAATACCTGGATACTTCCATTTCCTCCAAATTTCACATATACTAAATCACCAAGTCTTCTCAATTCCCACTGCTACTGTCTTTGGTCTGGCCCTTATGCTTTCTTCCCTAGATTACAGTAACAGCATTCAAACAAACTGTGTTTATCTCTATTTCCCTTGCTAACAGATCTTTCAAAAACACAAATATAGTTAAGTAACTCCTTTGTTTAAAATTATTAAATAATAGGTCACATTGCATTCAGATAAAGTCCAAGCACCTTAGTATGGTATGCAAAATATCTCTTCATGATCCCAGCCCTACATATTGCCTCATCTCATCTCCCTACACTTCCCCATCATACTTTATGCTCAGCGATATGTATAGAATTAAAGGATTCTCATGCCTGGGACCACTGCATACAATCTCTACCAAGCAAACGTCTTTAGCTCCTTCAAGTCTCAGTTTAAGTGCTACCTACTCTGGGAAACAAAGAATCACCATCAATTTGTGAAAAAGCCTTAAAGTGAAACACAAAAAGAGAACAGAGTCACAAGACAATGTGCAAAACAAAAGTACCTTCAGAGAAATGAAATATGAAACAAGTACAAGATGCTATTTATAAAGAGGGGAAGGATGCTATTTATAAAGAGGGGAGGCCACTTCTTATAAATTAAAAATAATGTTTTTAGTATAAAATTAAGGAAATTTCCAAGAGGCAAAAATAAAAGACACAGGATCAAAGACCTAAATATAAAGCTGAAAACTATGAAGTTTATAGAAGAAAAAATAGGATCAATGCTAGGGGCCCTAATACACTGTATTAACAGGATACTAATCACAACCAACAACACACAAGCTCCAGAGGCTATGCTAGATAACGGGGATCTTCTAAAAATTAAACACTTTATGCTCATCAAAAGGCTTCACCAAAAGAGTAAAAACAGAACCTACAGACTGTAAAAATTTCTGGCCTTTATCAATCAGACAAAGCTCTAATCTCTAAAAGCTATAAGAAAATCCAACACCTCTACAACAAAAAGACAAATAATCCAATTAAAAAATGGGCAAAGGAAATGAACAGACACTTCACCAAAGCATACATTCAAGCAGCCTACAGACACATGAGGAAATGCTCACAGTCTCTAACCATCAGAGAAATGCAAATCAAAACCACAATGAGATACCACCTCACCCCAGCATTACAAGCACGAATCAATAAAACAGAAAATAACAAATGTTGGAGGGGCTGTGGGGAGATCAGAACTCTTATGCACTGCTGGTGGGAATGCAAAATGATACAACCATTTTGGAAAACGATATGGTGCTTCCTGAGAGAGCTAGAAATAGAAATACCATATCATCTAGCAAACCCACTCCTAGGAATACATGCTAGAGAAATAAAAGTTGTTACACGGATAGACATATGTACACCCATGTTCAGTGCAGCATTGTTCACAATAGTAAGAAGACGGAAACAACCTAGATACCCATCAACAGATGGACAAACTGTGGTACATACACATAATAGAGAATTACGCAATGCTAAAGAACAACGATGAATCTGTGAGGCACCTCATAACATGGATGCATCTGGAGGGCATTATGCTGAGTGAAGTAAGTCACTCATGAAAGAGCAAATGTTGTGTAAGACCACTACTGTAAAAATTCATGAAAAGATTTACATACAAAAAGAAACAATATTTGATGGTTACGAGGGAGGGGAGGGATAGGGATGGAAAAACACTTAATAGATAAGCGGTTACTTTGGTGAAGGGTAAGACAGTACACAATACTGGGGAAGCCAGCACAGCTTGTACAAGGCAAGGTCACGGTAGCTCCACAGACACATCCAAACTCCCTGAGGGGCTGAATTGCTGGGCTGAGGGCCGTGGGAGCCATGGTCTCAGGGAACATCTAGCTCAATTGGCATTACAGAGTTTATAAAGAAAATGTTCTACATTCTACTTTGGTGAGTAGCATCTGGGGTCTTAAAAGCCTGTGAGTGGCCATCTGGGATACTCCACTGATCTCACCCCTTCGGGAGCAAGGAAGAATGAACAAAACTAAAGACACAAGTGAAAGATCAGTCCAAAGGACAGAGTCCAGTAAAACTAGATGGTGCCCGGCTACCACCACTGACTTCTTTGACAGGGATCACAACAGAGGGTCCCAGGCAGGGCTGGCAAAAAATGTAGAACAAAATTCTAACTCAAAAAGACAGACCAGACATGCTGGCCTGACAGAGACTGGAGAAACCTTCAGAGTATGGACCCTGGACACCCTTTCAGTTCAGTAATGAGGCCACTCCTGAAGTTCACCCTTCAGCCAAAGACTGAACAGGCCCATGGAAGATAAACAAGACTAAAGGAACACACCAGCCCTAGAGCAGGTACTGGAAGGTAGGAGGAATAGGAAAGCTGGTAATAGGGAACCCAGGGTTGAGAAGGGAGAGTGTCCACATGCCGTAGGGTTGTTAACTGATGTCATACAACAATGTGTGTGCTGTTTGATGAGAAACTAGTTTTTTCTGTAAACCTTCACCTAAAGTTCAATTTAAAAAAAAAAAAAAAGACAGAGAGGTAGAAGACATGCAGAAACAGGAAAATCAGAGGGTCAGTCTAGTAGGTACCATATCCTAATAATAGGATTTACAAAAAAAGAAAAAACACAGAAAAAGGAAGAAATAAAATTACAAAATGATACAATACCAAGAGATGTTTCCAGACTGAAAAGGTCCACTAGGTGCCCAGTACGATGAATAAAAAAGACCCATAATACGGTAAAATATCTTCAATATTCAGAACAAGTAATAAAGACCCTATATATTTCCACTAAGAAAAAAAAACACAGGTCACATATAAAGGATCAGGAATCAGAATGGCATATTTCTCAACAGCAATATTAGAAGCAGTGCTTCTTACAAAGAAGCAGTAACTCTAAAATTCACAAGGAAAATTATGTCCAACCTAGAATTATTTACCGAAACTACCAACCAATCAAGTGTCAGTTCACAAAGATATTTTTTGGCAGCAAAGTTTAAAAATTTACCTCCCATGCATACTTTTCTCAAGAAACTACTAGAGGAGCTGCTCCAGCAACAAACCAGCAAAGAGGATGACAGGAGATCTGGGAATTCCCAGGAAGACTGATGCTGAAAGAAAATACTAGGAGGTGTGTGGCAGTCTGATAGAGCAACCCATTCAGATTGGAGGGTTCCATGAGAGATACAACCAAGTAAAAATGAAAATGACAGCTACCTTCAATTGTGAGATTTAAAATTCTAGTCGTAGATGAATTATTAATGACAGGGTACAATGAAAACTAAGCAAACAAAAAATACAGTAATTATAAACACAGTAATTAACTCCAGGAAAATAAAACTAAAAAAAAAAAAAAAAAGAAGAACATAATCATGGTATATGGGACCTCAGAGGTGACAAATACTTACATATTAAAAAAAAAAAAAAAGTAAACACTGATTCAGCCAGAAGTTGTATCAAAACCATATTGGCAGGAGGGTGGGAAGGACAAGTATATACAAGATAGTGTGTGTGCGCGGGGCAAACAGTATAATACCACTCTTCATTTTCCCTAACAGGAAGTACCACATATATTATCGAAAATTGTGGAGCAAGGTAGTAAGATAAAAAAACAGAGTAAGCATGAAATAAGTTAAAAACTGTCTCTCAGGTGTGTGAATAGAGAAACGGGACAGGGAAGATGCAGGTAGGGAAGTGATGTTTTTATTATGTGCCTTCTTAAATGAATCTTTTAAAATTTTATACATATATTATTCAATAAAAATAAAATTTTAATTTGAAAATTCTCCTATAAAATTTAATTCTGATAAAATAAGGAAAAAGAGTAAAAACTATATCATCACAATCTCAAAGTTCAGATTACAAGTTTCAACAGAATTTTCTTCTTTCAAAGTTAAAAGAGTACAAAGCCTTATAAGCGCAGTATAAGCAATACTAGATTCAGGACAGTGGTTCTTAAACGCACTTCAGTCACAGATTTAAAACCTGCTAAATTGTTACAGTATTCTGCTTCATAAATGAATTCATTATATTCTCGAGTAGGAGTCTCTATATGGTCTATCTAAAATTAAATTCTGTTCAGTAACTGAGAATTCTCAAATTCAAGCAAGATGGCTTGTCATATATACATATCATTCTGTATTGTGCAGCACACGTACTTAGGAGTAGTTTCTTGCCTTTCTTCTGTCCTGGCCGTATAAATCTTCAGATGCTTTTAAGTCTCACAATAGAATTCCATTTTCTTCTTCTAACTCCTTGCCAAAGTTTATAGAGAGGTTAATTTATGTCTTGGTAGAATGAATTATTTTATTATTATAGGAAATGATGCCCCAAATACTATATTTTTACCTAAAAATTATATATGACAAAGTATTTCTAAGTTCTACAATGAAAAGTCAGTGGCAGTAAGTTATAATTTTTTTTTTAGTTATACATTTTAGATCTGATAAATACCAAGTTAGCAATGCTGATAAAGGAATCACTTCTTCTTCTTCTCTCAGGAGGCACATTCCCCCTTAAGGACCATTTCCTATTTTATTCTAGTCCATATACTCAATTTTTCACAACCAAACCATTTCCATGTTCTTATTCACACTGTCTAAAAGGATTGTGTAGAAAAACAGTACTTATTTATATTTAAGGGCATTTTCTAAGGTCACTGTTCTAACACTAGGAGTTTGAATTTTTACGGATCATCATCATCTTTTCATACATTCAACAAGTATTACTAATTACTGGATTGGTTGGTGGTCAGGATTCAAAGACAGGCAACTCACGTTTGTGACCCTCAATAAGCTGAAAATCTAACAGAACAAACAAACAAAAACCAGTCATGTCGGGTCGATTTCAACTCATGGCAATCCCGTATATGTCAGAGTAGAACCATATGCGCCATGGGTTTTCAATGGCTGATTTTTCAGAAGTAGATCATCAGGCATTTCTTCCAAGGTACCTCTGGATGGACCCTGCAGTTAGCAGCCAAGCACGATAACTGTATACATCACCCAAGGACTCCTAAAATCTAACAGAGAAACTAAACACCACAGTAAAATGTCAAACAAGGTAACAGCAGCAGCAGTAAAGCTCAAACCTGGGAGCCTATTGCTAACTACAAAATCCCTAAACCAACCCAAAACTAAGGGGGCCCAGGCAAAAGACCATTCACTGAGGGTTACTCTAGTTCACGACCCCTATTATTAATTTCCCCAGGGTTCGTTCAGATGCTATTAAAGAATGAAGAAGTAGTTGCACAGATAAGTGCAAACCTCAAAAGGAAAAAGCAATGCCTTCTAGAGTATGAAAAAGGGCTAGGACAGAAACTGTCTTCTGCCACACAGAGCTCAGTATCTGAAGTCACTGAGCATTATGTTCTTGAGCACTTAAAAAGGCTACGTTGAGGTATTTTAATAAATTCTTTTAAAGCAGTCAATGCCTTTGTGACTGAGGGTATTGGAGATAGGAGAGAACACATCTATGCAGGTTAAGCAAACACACAGAAAGCTATCTTCTCCAATTGATGATGTTATATCATTCATAAAAAAGACAACCTTGAAGGAAGCACACAGAAAAGGGCAACGAATATTAACTGTTTTAAATAAACGGCAGAGAGTAAAACATGGAGTGTGAAAACCATCAGAAACATTAGATTACTGTGCTAGATGTTTCAGATAAGCAAATCTGAACGTTGGAAAGCTGAAATACTGCCTCAATGTAGTCATCAGAAATAAACACCTGAATCTTCTTTTGGCTTTACATTCTTAAGTTCTTCTTGTGTTGTTGTTCTCATGTGAATTAGTTAATGGCAGTGATGATGTTACATATATAACTCACCTGAGTGAAAAATGAACCGAACCAAAGAACATGGCTGACAGTTACCTTGAATATACTAAACAAAACCTCTACCTTCTAACAAAATGTAGTTTCTTCCAGTACATTTCCCTTTACAAAGATTTTTTCCACTGTAACAACACACACACACACAAATTCGTCTATGCCAAAGTATGATCCTATGCCATCCTAGTATCTTTAACAGTGTTAACTGGGTACTTTGAAATTATTACTAAATACAGTTAAAATTAGTACATAATATCAATATTTAAAACCTGAATTGAGATCACAAGCAAGGATGTAAGAAGAAAAGAGTAGGTAAAACAAAATGATTGTGACAAATAATCATTAGTGATTTTTAAAGAAATAAAAAAAAAAATGCAGCTACAAGGGAGCATGTACAAACTAATAAAGGATTTCAAAACAAAAGCTTAGTACAAAAATATATTTGAGTGTATTTTAAATGCCTAAAAGGGAGACAGATATTTTAAACAGCATCAAATAATAAAGATGACAGGAAACAGTTGTGTTTCTATTCAAATCGGCATTTTTCCACAATGGCAAAGGCACAATTGAGTAACAATACAATGGAAAGAGCAACGTTATAAAGACTAGGATGGCGGAGGGTTAAAGCAGTTTTCTATTCTATTTTCTGTAACTAAACAGCTGATTCTTACGTTGGCTTTATATTAATAAAGTGTTTTGTTCTTGTTCTTGCGTTTATTACTTTAATGGTAGTGATGATGTTACGTATGTAACTTGCCTGAATGAGAAATGAAAGGAACAGAACCAAAAGGGTCTTCTGGAGGATGATTATGTGGAGCAGAAAGTGGGTCTACATTCTTATCTGAGGATGCTCTCTCCTCGAGCCTGTCTGCAAAAATAAGATGAAACAAAACAAAAAATAAAATAAAATAAAAACAAAATGGTCTTTAACTTAAAAAAAAAAAAAAGTGATACACAGCATAAATGAAAGTGAAAAACACAACAGCCTTTTTAAAAAATACAGCTTTTAGGGAGCTGTCCTGAGTTTAATGTACATTTGTTGCAACACAGTAAATTTAACAATATAATCTCAGTACTAGGTTTCACGAAATAAACACAATTAACCCAATAAATAACTTAGTCTGATTCTTTAAAATACCAATTGTCTTCAACTTGTAATATCCTGGAACTGAACTTATCCCAGCTTACTAACCAGAGTCATATTGGCCAGATTTTCTCCAAAAATGCACATAGGAATATTGCAAAACATTATGAAGTGGTCAATCATTCATAAAGTAGGCAAATTAAATTCTATTTAACAATAGCAAAAAATAATTCACTATACTTTAATTTATTGTTCATTTTTCATATTAATTTGTAATTACTATCAAAACATTAACACACAAAGATACAATGATATAGATATTCCTCTGCTAGACTGAAAGTCTTAATAACAGTTGATTCATTCATCCAACAAATATTTGAGCACCCTGTGTGTGCCAGGCACTGTTCTAGGGACTTGGATATAACATCTAACAAAACAAAAACCCGTGCTAGCATTGAAAAATAACAACAAGCTCTGAGCATAATAAGAAATTTACACAGATATAAAAAAAAATGTAACACAGGGTAAGGGAACTAGGGGAAGCACGGGTTGCAGTAATAAACAGGGTGACTCCAATATCTACAAGGCGAGATTTGAGGAAAGTCTTGAAAGAGGTGGAGGGGTGGGTATCTGGGAGTAAAGGTTCTAAGGCAAGGAACAGGTCTGGTGTGTTTAAGGTACAGTTGATGTACCCTAGTTTCCTAGTAACCATCTTTTCCCTGCTCGTAAATTCTGCGCATAAAAAAAAAAAAAAAACATTTGCCACTGAGTGAATCCCAACTCAAGGCAACCCCATATGTGTCAGAGTAGAACTGTGCTCCACAGGGTTTTCAATGGCTGAATTTTCAGAAGTAGGTCACCAGTGGACTCAAACCTCCAACCTTTTGATTACCAGTCGAGCGTGTTAGCTGCTTGCAACATCCAGGGATGCCAGTTCATATTTTTTGTTGTTGTTAGTTGCCATTGAATCAAGTCCAACTCATGGTGACCCCATGTATTACAGAGCAGAACTGCTCCATAGGGTTTTCTTGGCTGTAATCGTAACAGAAGCAGATCTCTAAGACTTTTCTTCTGCAGTCCCATTGGATAGGTTCAAACAGTCAAGCTTTAGGTTAGCAGTCAAGTGCAAACCATTTGAGCCACCTAAGGGCCTTTCGTATTTATGATAACTTATATTCATGACTTCTATCAATAAACTGTTGGGTTCAATTGTGTTCTAAGAGATTTCAGGGTGAAAGCAGGGGAAATCCAAGTATAATTGGAATTCTCTAAAAATGACTCATTAACTTCAGGGTGGAGAACAACAAAGCCCCCAAGTTGAAGCAGCATCTCCTAGGACTATGCTTCTCAAACTTTAATGTGGATTCCAATCACCTGGGGGCTTTGTGAAAGGCAGATTGTGAACGAGTGAGACTAGGATGGGTCCTCAGATTTTGCACTTCAACAAGCTCCCAAGTGATGCTGATACTGCCTGTCCAGCAACCACGCTCTTGAGAAGGCAAGGCCCTGAGTCTATAACACCCTGAATATACTTAATTACTCCCTGGGGACATCAATTAAAAAAAAAACATTTAGGACAATGAATTATCAGCTTTTATGGTTAAGATCATGACAACCAAATGAAACTTTGAGTTGCTTAAAATTTTGCTTAAGAAAATTTCATTGAAACGTTAAATAACTATTTTGTTGAGGCAATGATGTTGAGTTACTGAACACATCTGACAATGATACAAACAACTTCCAAAACTTAAGTGCTACTTTTCAAATCCAATACTACAATGGATAACAACAAAATTTTATTTTAGGTATTATTTTTCAAGAAACTACCTGTATCATTAATTTAGGAAATCAGTATCCTATCAGTAACAAATAATCACTGTCCATTAAAGTTTTCACGTTTTGCTTTTCAACATCTATTAAAGAGTAGTTAGTCTCTTATTGCATCTTTCCAAAAAAAGTAAAGTTGGAGAATAATTTATATAATAAGGAGCCCCTAACTTATTGTGGTGGGTAGCCAATCACTCCTTAAGAAGGCGGCAGAGACTCTCTGTCATAGGTGGAGAAAACCTGCAGTTACCTATTTTATCAGGTCCTAAATGCGTTTATAGAGTAATACCAGGGGTTAGTCCTCATATCAAAGTCCTGACCTACCCTCATCCTTTCTCCATCTCCCAAATTCCAGTGTTCAAAATGGTGAGGATAAAGTAAAGAGGGAGTAGGAAAGAAGGACAAATGGAAAAGACTGTCTTTCAGAATGACAGCCACAGCATATCAATATCCAAGAACCGTCAGTCTTTTAAATCAAGACAAAGAGTGTGTAGATACTTAGGTCAGAACTAGAGATCCTGGATAGTGAAACAGTTAACACGTGGCTGCTAACTGAAAGGCTGGTTGTTTGAGTCCACTCACAGGCACCTCAGAATGATCTACTATCCAAAAATTATTCACTGGAAACCCTATGGAGCACAGTTCTATTCTGACACACACGGGAACCATGAGTCAGAACTGACTCGATGGCAACTGGTTCTGGTTTAGGTCTGATTGGAACCACACTTCCCTTCCCAGAGCATCCGCATCGTAAGTAATAGGATGCCTATGTAAAATAACGATTACCTGGGCCCTACCAAAAACCTAATAAACCAGACTATCTGGGGAGCGGGAACCTGCATTTTAACATATTCTCCAAGTTTACACTACTGTACCAATGGTTCCCAGCTTATAAAACTTAAGTAATCACTAAGGTTAATTAAATTACCATGCATTAGTGTATTATTTTCATCCATCTATGGTAAATCCACAGTAAATGTATAAACAACACCATGTAGTTACGGTACCAAAACCAAATCCATTGCCATCAAGTTGATTCCGACTCATAGTGACCCTATAGGGCAGAGTATAACTGCCCCATAGGGTTTCCACAGCTGCAATCTTTCACAAGCAGATTGCCACATCTTTCTCCCATGCAGCAGCTGCTGGATTCGAACCACAGACCCTTTGGTTAGCAGCCAAGCACTTAACTACTGTGCCACCAGGGCTCCTGTAGTTGAAGTAAGTGTACAAATATTATATTTTCGATAGGGATCCCCATAACTAAAGATATGGGAGACACTGTTCTATGCAAAGCTCATTTATTCAATTATTTCAAAACAGGAATCAGAATAAATTCAGTATAAAATGAGTCATGTTCTCATTGTTCTTCAAAACATAGTATCAATTTTTAATGGAGGACTTTAAAAAAAATCATTTAGATTTTCCAGAGTTCTCATGATAATCTGGGTCCCACAGCAAAAAATACAAAATAAATACACATATTAATCTTTTAAATGATAGATTTTCTATAAATAAAAACTACTGAAGTGGTAGACAGGGCTACTTTTCAAAATACATAGTCATCCCTAAAATGCATTTAAGTGACATTTTCACATAATTGGTTTTTTTAGCACAAAGCTGGAACAAAATTTTGTCCAATATAATAAACTTACCTCCTCCTGCCTTGCCAAAAGGACTGTGTTGGTGGATAAATACAGTATCTTTTCAAGAATATTAACTGATACAGATGGCAAAATTACAAGGTTTTAAAATCCTAGAACCAAACTACATTCCACAGTATCAGAATATTAAAAATACATTTTAGTTTTTTAATTAAAAAGTAAATTTGGCAGCTTAAATGGATAATGGTCTGTATCATTCAATGTTAACGAATAAAGTTTAAAAGTACAGTCCTCATATAATATCTTTCAAGTACTAATACACCTGAAGTTCTATTATTCTGCACTGAAGGAAAAATAATAGGTCTGAATGTTTTACAACGAGCTAATTACAGATATGGATGTTTATATATATATATATTTTGTTCTATGGCTTCATAGAAAAGACAATACATTCAATGTCGTCTGCAAGGCAGCCACATTCTTTAGTGCTTTCTATCTTCTTTTTAGCTATTTTGCTATAATTTTAAACAGAAAAAAAAAATCCACTGGCCACAAGCAAGATATTCCATTAACAAATACTGCTTTTAATTAACATAAAAAGCTACAAAACTATTTAAGCAAATGCAAGTTAAAAATGTTCCCAAATACCTGTGTTCTAATTAATGTTGATTAAATGCTATGACAATTGGATTTCTAAAAGTTTACATACTAATCTAGATGTTTTGGTACAAAAGTCAATGAAAAAACAAGTTTAAATTTTAAAAAATATCACTGAGATAAGCTTTATTACTAATGTTTCATCTTGATTTAGTGTTTTGAACTTAAATAGTAATGGGTAAAAAAAAAGTCTATCATAAATAATTATTCAGTTACACCGAAAACAAAAAGAAAAAAAAAGACTTCAGTTTATATTATATGTTAAGCCTCTCTGCCCCTGGTATACGAAAGCTGGTTTTTAAAGGTCACCCAAAAAAAAGTGTGTGTTACCAATGATTAATATTTTGTAATTCTAGTGTCTATTATGATATTAAAAGTCCCTTCTGAATAACACACATAAGTTATTTCCTAGGCAGCATATCTTTTTCCTTTTTCTTTTCTTTTTTAAGAAAGAACCATATAGCATATTAAAAGTTAAACACCAAATGACAATGTATTTTCTGCACAATCATTACATGGGCAATGCCTATATTTTTAAGGGCCATACATAAAGATATTCAGTTTCTCACCAGAAAAGCATTTCATAAACCAACTATCAATTATTTTAGAAAGAACTGTGGAAAACTGTTGATAAATATCTGTGCTGAGACAAAAGGTACAAATATTCTATTTGAAGTTTCAAATGCATCAATAATTTATTCACTTTCAAAAGCCTGTTAGGGAGAGGGGAACCAACCAGTAATATCCAACCATCAATTTCCATTACCCAGTTACTCTTCCACTAAAAAGTCAGGATTCTAGAAGAAGTCTCTTGTCCACCAGTGTAATTTAGACCCTATCAAACAAACATTATTAAATACTTTATTGCTTGTGAGTAAAAAAAGTACTAAAGATGATGGAATGATTAAAGTAAAACCCTGGAGAAAATCTTTCTATACTATATTCTACATACTCTTCATTTCTTTATAAATTATATAAAAGGTATTTACCTTTTTTGAACGCCATTATTATAACTATCGATTATTCAAGGAAAAAAAGACATTTTTCCTTCTCCTTCCTCACTGCCATCTGTCATTTCTGACGCCAATGTATTTGTCCATAAAACCCCTAAATTTTGTTTTTAAACTGCAAGTTGAGAAACCTCATAATTTAGATACAATTTTTAAATGTTGGTTAAAGGCCAACAGCCTCTTAAATCAGAGCCTAAAGATTACCCACAGGACGTGAGGAAAAGAGAAGTGGTGTTTATTTACTGCCTGCCCAGACTCTTTAAATATGTTATTTAATTCTCCTGATAACCTTATGAGGTGGGCATCACCAGCCCCAATGGTTTAGTGACTTTAGTGAGATTTAAAAAAAAAAAAAAAACCCATTGCCATCGAGTTGATTCTGACCCATAGTGACCCTATAGGGCTGAGTAGAACTGTCCCACAGGGTTTCCGAGGAAAGGCTGGTGAATTTGAACTGCTGACCTTCTGGTTAGCAGCCATAGCTCTGAACCTTTCTGCCACCAGAGCTCACAGCCTAGTTAAGTGGTACTGCCAGGGATCACAATTCATGCTTCCTAGCACCATGTGCTGATTTAAAGTGCCAGCCTTGTTAACAGTGATTTCAGTAGCTCAGGGACCATCTAGGCAGTTTTCCAAATGGCTGAAGTTGCTCCAAGTCTGACCTTCAGATAAAGCTCCTCCTGCACGTTCACTTAGAATTTAGTATCTTTCCATAATTAACACTGAAATGAAAACAGAATTCTGTAGGTACACACATGTATGCACACAAATTACACGTAACTGTTATCTGACCTTAAAGTTTGAAAGTAAATAGCTAGCGTAGAGTTTCACATGCTAAACCCGGTTTTTATGAAGATGTATCATGCCATTCTAGCCTATGCCATTGAAATAAAACAACTGGATGTTACTGCAAATTCCAGGGAGCTCAGAATAGCACATTTTTGGAAGAATACATTTTTATAAGTTACAAGAGAATATGATTACTTTATCCATCCCATGAATACTTCATCTATTCCACAAATTGATAAAAGAAAAGTCTAGGAAATCAATTACACAAGGAGTAAAAAATATTGATTTACTAAAACTCTTAGTTCCTATCCTGGTTAGAACACATAAAAATGAATATTCTAATTTTACCTTTTGCTTTTAAAATAATTCTATAAATTATAATGACTAGAATTACCCTCCCCCCAACTGTCTTCTATCACCTTCTGCAAGAGATACTTTCTTTTTTTGAAACCTTGTTTTGGGGGCCACACAACATAAATCCTAAGAAAAATGTCAAACAAAAAGAATTGTGGTTTAAAAAAAAATTTTTTTTAATAATAAGATGAAAGATTCGTTTTACTAAAGATAACAAATCTTTATTAAAAGCTCAGGACTCATTTTTATATCTCCAATTAATCATCAATTTTTCTTAATCATAATAACCAGTATGTAAAATACAAATTCAAATCCCAAATAACTATTCTTACAAGAATTTGGGGCATTTATAAGTTTTACATAAAATATATACCAATTTGGAACAAAGCTTTTCATTGAATAAATGTTTTCATAAAGCCAGTTACCTAAAATAGAAGCTAGGAACCATGAACTGGGGACTATTATGACCTTTTCACATGCAAAAGAGGAAAGTGGGAGGATCTACACCTCTCCACACACACACACACAAGCCTCTAAACCAAAAAAATCCATAGCCACGGAATCAAAATTGACTCACACAACCCTATACGACAGAGTAAAACTGCCCCATAGGGTTTCCAAGGGAACAGCTGGTAGATTCAAACTATCGACCTTTTGGTTAGCAGCTGAGCTCTTATCCAGTGTGCCACCAGGGCTCCCAAAAGCCTCTAAAACCAAAATTAAGCCTGTTGCCATTGAGTCGATTCCGACTCACAGGGAACTTATAAGACAGGGTAGAACTGCCTCATGGAGTTTCCAAGGAGCAGCTGGTGGATTCGAACTGCTGACCTTTTGGTTAGCAACCATAACTCTTAACCACTACGCCACCAGGGTTTCCCCCAAACCCCCTAATACCTGAAAATCACCTAAATAACTGTAGAAGTGAGCTTTTTGCTCCTATTTTGCAACCTTGTCTGAACATGCCACATCCTTCTTCCAAAAAAGAGCTTTTCTGAAATACAGATGGCGAGGTTGACATACGTATATATGTGTGTGTATATATACATACACACACACATATATACGTACACGCACATATATGTACACACATATATATTCGGTAGTTTAAGAAAAGGCAATGATTACAAGTAAAAACATTGAGATATTTGATTGAAAGTGGAAAAGAATTTATTTAACTTTTGCCATGTCAGGACAACAAACCAGCCCCTTTATGTGGCCACTCATTAAAAGGGCTTTACAAAACATTAACATAATGTAGCAGCCCAGTGTTCTCTCTCAGGCATTTTGAAAGGGCATCTCAGACTCACAATATCTTGTATTGAGCGTACAAGAAAACAGCACTACAAAATAACTAGTAAGGCAAAATACCAATGTTTCCCTTTTTATTTGAACATGTTTTGGAGATATTCTGAATTTAACATTCATAGTTATGCAATATTTAAGTGTTAGGATATCAGCAAACTATCAGCAATCTTGGGTTTAACAGCTACTATCAAGCAGTTGATTTCTAATGCAAACAACATAGTTTGATAGTTTATGTAAAAGAGGGTGGCCTGAATTTTGCCCTCAAATGCACAAAAAGAGCTTTCTATACACCACCTCAAAGTAGTCTTTGGCCTTGCTGAATTATTATAGTTGTTACTTTACTGTGAAGCAAAATAAGCCTTCAAGTGTCCCTTACTTGATCTCAGAAGGTCAAATTCTCTGTCCAAGAGTTCCTCTTCTGTTAACTTGGAGAAATTATCCTCTCCAAAAGGATTCCAACCTGACATATCAGGTGGGTTACTGATGTTCTTCTGATTTGCAAATTTTGTAACTGCCTCTTTATCAGCAACTGACCTACAGTAATAATTAAGAGAAAAAAAAAGTTAGCATTAAGAAAAATTAGTGCTCTAGTTCATACTTTATAAATGCTTAGAAAACCAGAGCTTTTCATATGGTAAAGATGGCAGATAATAGCACTGGATTTAGAGACAGACTACCTGGAATCTGAATCCCAGTACCTCTACAAGGTCACTAGCTATATACCTTGGGCAAGTTCCTTAACCTCTCTATGCCTCAGTTTCCTCATCTGTAAAACAAGAATAATGGCATCGACCTCATTGAGTTTGGGGCCAACTCAATGGCAGCTAACAACAAAAACCTCACAGAGTTATGGAGACAATTAAGGACTTAGTACATGTAAAGCAAAAAAGGAACAGTTTCTGGTTCAAAATACTCAGTACATATTACCTATTATTATCATAGCAAATGAGCCAAAATCACTGTTGAATAAGATGATTTTATATACTAGTTATGTTGAAGCACCACAATAGTTTCATTTTGACAAAGCCATTACCTTTATATAGCTAAACAAAAAATGAACTGTTAGGATTGCTTTATGAACTACCGAAAGCTGAATAAGTGTTATATTGTATATAGCAAACTCTTCTTAGAACTTGAAGTACCTGTATATAGTCTGTAGCCTAGGACCACTGTTTCTGTGTAAGTTATCTTATAGGCCCCTTGTTTTTTAAGAGAAGATGAGAGTCTACAGGGGCTACTTAACATCAAAGTCCTTGGGAACTTCTCCCTCAACCCAGTCTGGAAAGACAGTTCAACAATGAGGTGATGTAAAACAGCTGTCAATTGCTTTAATAATTTAAATCCAAGTCCTCTAACATTGGTAATGGAGGGAAAATCTCTATGTGCAAAGAGGTGGCTCGATTCTGCAAGCCTTGACTCATCCCATTAAATCTACCCTCCCCCTGGGAGCTCACTGGTATTGCTACAACAGGTCTTAAAAGGGAAGAGGGGGCAAAAGTTGTCCATTTAATCCCCTAGGTCAAGTCATTCAGTGCAGTTAAGTGAAGAATGCAATGCTTAAGCACTCATTGTAGGCTAGAGTATAACAGAGGAAAATAAACATAGTTGTTGGCCTACAAGCTGATAGTCTTGCTTAGTAAATATAACTTTGGTATCTTAACAATAAATATAAATCAGTTTAAAATCCACTCTAGGGATTCATCAAGAGCCAAGGTCTAAGCCTGCCTCAACGTGACAGAGTCCCATCTCTAATTCCAAAAGTACCTTTCAAAGACTTTCAGAGGCGTTGGAACACAGATCAGATAGGATAAAACTCAAAGAAAGATAGGTATTTCCCCTTCTGCCTGTCAATGATCCCCTTCAGAACTTTCTGACTCCCTATCTAAATCGCCCTCTTCCCATTCCTGGGATGAATTTATATGTTCTTGACAGACTATACTCTATGGGCTATTATCTTAACCTATAGTCTAAACAGGTTTTCAAATACAGATAATCCCCAGGTTATGAACATCCAAACTTACGAACAACTTGAACTTGCTCTTTCATGTTATGTAAATTTACCCTCACTTTGAAAAGACTGAATCACCCCTACTTGCAACAGATTCTTCATCATAATCACATTCACTTGCTTCACGTGCAGCTTTTAATTCATTGAAAAGGCTTCGAGCCTTTTCTGTCTCTAAAGTAAGGCTAAATAAGAACCATATGCACCTGTACCAACTTAGCCTACAAATTTTGACCTAAAGACACAGTTAGGCACGGGTCTCATTCATAACGCAGGGACTGCCAGTATGTCTACAAGTTCTTTGGCACTCCTTCCTTCAAAAGGTGGAACCTAATTCCCCTGCCCTTGAATGTGGGCTACATCTATTGCCTTACTTCTAACAAACAGAATATGGCAGAAGTGCCAGAGTATAACTTCTGAGACTAGGTCATAAATTACAAGGAAAGGAAAAGGTAATAACTAATTACTCTAAGATTACATAGAAAAGAAACTAATTAATCAAGATCGTAACTTTTTCCATCTCTGTAAAGGAACTAGCTGGTTTCTTACCTTCTTTTACTCATATATCCCTTAGGCTTAGAGTCAAACCGTTAGCACCAATTCTCATCTTATACTGACTCAGTCGCCAACAGGAAGTTTCACAGTCACCTTTTTAAATTGTTACAGAAGATATTATACTTAACATATAATTCTTGATAAAGATCAATATTAAAAAAGAACAATAGTATTAAGTGAAGTAGCACTGAGGCACTGAGACTGGAGCAGTGTTCCTGTGGGGATTTCCGCGTTCCTGACCTCTAGTGGTCAAATGTGTAATTGTTTCTACCCACCTGACCATCACCCCTTTCCTGGTCAATCCTGCATAATTTTACAAGAGCAGTGTAAAACAAGTCTTTATACATTTTCACAGATAATCAACCCAGTATTTCCCAAAGTGATGTATGAAAGATGATTTTTATTTTAATAGTTACAGAGAAATTAGAAAAAAATACTTATCTAACATGTATCATACCTATGATTTCATGAATAGTAAAACACTAAAGATAAGGTTAAAACATGCAGTGCTGTGGTGAGTTACAGGTGTCAGCACCTTGTATGCCCATGTTTGCCTCCATTCTTTGGAAATGCATCTTCCTTTATAATTAATCAGACATTTAAACAGTACATATGCTATGGTGCACTAGTATGAATTCTCTCCACAAGATTTCAAATTCATCATTCCATTCTTATCAGTGACACTTCACTTCCACAAGTTGATAATTCTTTAAAATACAAAGCATTCATATGTATATATGCTGTAACGGAGAAGACGAGTTTCTCTTATACTTTCCAACTATACACACCAAATTGAATTGATATTCTTGATGCTAGCTAACATCAAACATAAAAAACCAATCATCTAATTAATACCATAGCTTCATCAGTATCTTTAACTGAAGAATATTGAGCAGAATATCCTACTTTTAATGATGCATAAAACTATTCCATTCTTATCATTGGGGTTTATTTTTAGGCATGCCTTTTCTGATCAATTTATCAGATTACTATTTGTATTTCACACTTTATATTTTAGTGGTTTCAGTTTTTCTTTAATCTATCATATTATTCATTCTAATTTTATTATTTAGAATAGTGCTGTGAATTTATTCAAGAAAAAAAACTCTACAAAGGAAAAAGTGTCATGAGGGTAAAGCAACAAATTGAGACTGCAGTAGGCAAATGACAAGTGTCTAGCAATTACTGACCTGAACCTTTAAAGCAGTCTTTCTGATCATATGTCCCACTCATTCTCCACTTAAAACACACTTGTCCTAATTCACACACCTCAGTTTTTACTCCCTCCTCCTTCCCTTCCTGCTGCTCTTTCTCTCTCGCTCACACATATACCACACACACACACACACACACACACACACACACACACACACGAAGCTGGGAGATGTTCTAGAGCAAACTGCAAACTTTAATCATCTCTTAAGATGCAGAGTGCCAAAGATTAGACAAGCCCATAAAACAAATGATGATACATGTAGCTCAACCATGTATAAGATACAGAATGGGCACACCAGCCCAGGGGCAAGGAAGAGAAGGCAGGAGGGACAGGAAAGCTGGACAAACGGAAATGGGGAGCCCAACGTCAAGAAGGGGAGAGTGCTGACACGTCACAGAATTGGCAACGAATATCACAAAACATTATGTGTATTAACTGTTCAATAAGAAACTAACTTGCTCTGTAGACTTTCATCTAAAGCACAAAAAAAGATGTAAAATGTACATTAGCATGTTATAGGATCTAATAAGTGTGCCATTAATGAGACATGTTTATTTTAACTCAACATGTTCCAAACTTATTTAACCAAGAAATCATTTATTCTATTAATCTCCATGAGTTCTAGTTTTCTAAGACTTTGAGATACTAGAAATATGCTACTGAAGCTGTTGTTTCTCATGCCCAGCTCCTAGCCAAAGCCTCTAAACTCCTTTATCCAGTTAATGCTTCAAATCCTGAAACAGTGTTCTATGAGAACTTTAGTGTTCTAGTCAACAAAACTCCAACAGTTATTTCCTCCTAAGTATCTGTAAACATTAAGTATTTATAATGATCAACCTATTTTCAATTACAAGATCTGAAGCACTCATATCAAAGCTAAGTTTGTGAAAATTTCTATCCCAGCTTAATTTATAGTCCAAATGCTACATTAAAATATTCTGCACCTGTTTGAAATGGACCAAATTAAATTATATAACCTTTATGAATAATATCAAACTAATTGAAAGTATTTACATATTAGCAGAAAAGGTTAAACTAACTTGCTTAAGAAGATTTTTTTTTTAACTAGTAAAGTAGCTTGTTAAGGTTTTGTTTCTATTTGTATTACAAAGACTGCCTTACCTTAGCCCTAAATCCTGTTGGATGTTGCTAAGCCATATCTGCAAATAGCAGTTAACAGAATTAACTGATGGGAATGCAAGACAGGACAGAGATGCACAGGGACCAGCAGAGACAATGAAGAGGAAAAGAGAGTGGGTTGTACAGAAAGATGGACTCTCTTTAAACTAATAAAGGAGCCACTTGGTGAGTTCACTCCACGATTCACTTCCACAATAATTTCTTTTGCCTTCATAGGAAAATACTTGCCTATTGGCACTGTAAGAGGAGTCGATAATGGTTCCAACCTGAGCTGGAAGTGATGAAGTGTAGGATACTAAGGCTGGTGAGAACTCTTGAGGGGAGGTAAGATACTCTGGTGATGCTTGTGGTTCTGACTGCTGATGTTGAGCTAGCATCTGCTGCTTCAAGAAAGCCTGCTGATACTGCTGCATCTGAAATAAGAAATGCCATTATACAAAACACTGCTCAAAGTCACTAAAGCACTGTCAGCACCCAAAAAACAATTTCTATCTGAAAGAGCAGCTCTGCTACTAGAGAAGTTCAGCAAAATAAAATAAGTCTATTTAAGAAGCTGTGCAGCTAGGCTAATTTGGCAAGATTCAAAAATGCTCACTTAAATACTTTAAAAGACAATTGAGTAGTTTAAAATCAGTAGGATAGTGATAACTGTAAAAAAGGTCAAACTATTCTCTGAAGCAAATGCAATTTTCCTCTGGGTTTCTTTTTTTTTTTACTCAATAGATATTTGCTGAATGAAAGATGCATATGACAAAAAATCATGGGTAGCAGATAATTTCCCTTCTATTATGAGTCGGTCAGTTATAATGTGCCAAAATCAGGTCCTGTAATTCAACCATATTTAAAGATGCTTGAAAAATATATGACTGACTTTGATAAAATGTATCCATTAACTTGCATTAACTATAAAGGATTTAGAATCATTAAATCATGAATAATACCATGCATACTGTTAATTCAAACAACAATATATAACTACATATAAATCTCTCAAAATTATGTATCACTTACCATTGCAGGGTACTGTGAGACAGCAGGTCGCTGCTGATACAGCGAATGCGTTAAAAGCTGCTGCTGAAGTACCTGCTGCTGCGCTGCCAGCTGATACTACAACGGCAAAAATAAACAAATCCATCAATATCTCTCATGCCTTTTTTGTGTTAGTTTTTTTTTTTTTTTTTTTAAAGTATTGATCTTACCATAACAATGACTTGGGAAATTAGGAGTACAAACACCAATACAAAATAACTATAGTCAGTAAGTGATCATAACATAAATGCTTACTAAAATTGGTTTCAAAATTATCAATGAAACATGGAAAGAGATTCAACTAAAGCTATTTCCAGCACAGTTTAAGGATGTTTGGGAGAAATCTCAACTAATTCACCACCCTTTCCTAGTTAATAAAGATGCCTGAGGTGACTTGTGTCCAGTACAATACATCCCCACCCTCCCCTATCTTCCCTCATTGATATCTTCTGGCCATTTCATGTCACCACCTGCTTACTACCCTCCACTCTGGATCTAAAAGTCAAGATCAGAGAAGGGAGGTCCCCATGAGAAGTATCATGAATATAACTGGCTTGAAAATATTGCAGGAAATGATAAAAGGATGAAGGTAACAATGGTTACATTTAAAATAGTTTAGTGAAGCTAAAAATTTGCAGGTTCTAATGAGACAAAGGACAGAACAGAACTTTTCATTCTTCTCTATGTCTCTCCCAACTCTAGTTTTCCACCAACTCAAAAATGAACATCAAAAATAAAAACAAAAACCCATGACAATGCTACTTCTTTTTTGAAAAGCCCAGTATCACCTTTCCAACTAACATTATTAGTCTATATAACTGAACTCAAAATGCAACCTCAAACAGATGATTCATCATGAGCTGTGGTGCTTATTCATGAAAGCTGAATGACCAGATGAACACTCTTTGCATCACAAAGCCATGACACAATCTATTTCAAAAGAGCATTCTTAAGCACATCACAGAATGCAAATTAGGTACATATTCTTGAAAAATCACTTAGGAAATTGGGCAAAATGTTTGCTTGAATCGAGTTCAGGGTATCCATGATTCAAAAAGAATTCACTGATATTCAATTGTTGCATGAATTGTACAACACTACTACTTTTCATATGGGAAACCCTGGTGGCACAGTGGTTAAGTGCTACGGCTGCTAACCAAAGGGTCGGCAGTTCGAGTCCGCCAGGTCCTCCTTGGAAACTCTATGGGGCAGTTCTACACTGTCCTATAGGGTCGCTATGAGTTGGAATCGACTCAACGGCACTGGGCTTGGGTTTTGGACTTTCCATATATAGAGTAACAAAAGAATTACCTGCTGCATATAAGCATCCTGAAGTAGCTGCTGCTGCTGCTGTTGCTGCTGGTGAGAATGACGAGGCTGTAAATGAAGTTGCTGCAATCTCCAATCTCCCTGTTGTAGCTGCTGAAGTACTCTGTGCTGTTGTGGAGGCTGCTGAGGGGGGTCCTGACCCAGTAAAATTTCTGGGCCATGTCCAGGTCTCAGGGCTCCTAAAATAGGTTTCCAAAAACTTATATTAACATACTCATGATTTCAATAAAATGGCCAGATTCTGAAACACTCATTTCCACAATCATTTAACCAAGGCATTTATAACATAGAAACTTTCACATGCATATACTTTAAAGCGATGCACCCAAATGGAAGAAGTAACTTCATTATAAAAAACCCATTGCCATCCAGTCAATTCCAACTCACAGTGACCCTATAGGACAGAGTAGAACTGACCCATAAAGTTTCTAAAGAGCACCTGGTGGATTCGAACTGCCAACCTTTTGGTTAGCGGACATAGCTCTTAACCACTATGCTACCAGGGTTTCCAACTTAATTACAAGTACCCATAATAGTTACGGGAGCTCTGATGACACTGTGGTAACCAGTTTGGCTGCTAACTGAAAAGTCAGCAGTTTGAATCCACTAGCCACTCCTTGGAAACACTATGAGGCAGTTCTACTCTGTCCTGTAGGGTCACTATGGGTCAGAATCGACTCAATGGTAATGGGTATTTTTTGAGGAGCCCTGGTGGTACAGTGGTTAAAAGCTCAGCTGCTGACCAAAAGGTTGGCTGTTCAAATCCACCACCACTTGCTCCTTGGAACCCTATGGGGCAATTCTACCCTACCCTCTAAGGCCACCATGAGTTGGAATTGACTTGACAGCATTCAGTTTTGTTCTTTTTAATAACACTTAGAAGTCCCTGAGTGGTGCAAACAGTTAATGCACTCAGCTGCTATCCAAAAGGTTAGAGGTTCAAGTCCACCCAGAGGCACCTCGAAAGAAAGGCCTGGTGATCTACTTCTGAAAAATCACTCATTGAAAACCCTATGGAGCACAATTTTATTCTAACACACATTGGTGTGGTTTTTTTGTTTTTTTTGTAATATTTAATTTTGTCAGCTACAACTCCAGACACCTCAAAATTTTAGAATTTACTTCACACTTCATCTCTCCATGAACATACCAGCCATGCGAATTTGTTCACATTTCTCACTATATCATGCACTTTCATAAGTCGGTCTTTGCTGATCTGATTCTGAAATTCTTCTTATTCTTTAAATTTTAACTCAAGTCTCTCCTTCTGGTTCCTTACATTCTGCTTTGAACATATACGATTAATTGTTTATATGGCTATTTCCCAAAGAGGGACTCTAAGGGATAGAGCAATGGTGTAATCATCTGTTACAGCCCCAAAGAATCTTTTACATAAATGATGCTCAATAAGTGCTTACTACAGTAAGTCCACTAACATGGTCTCCTGGATAGATATTCATTAGCTGCTTAAATTTTACCCTAGGAAAATCCAGTGAAACAAGTTTTGAAATTAACTAAAATAAAACTAAGCTACATACAATGTCAAAAATAGGAATGTAATACCCTATAATTCCTATATTCTCATCCAGTGACTTACCCACCCTGAGTTCAACTGCAAATGTACTATCTTAAGCGTAAAAAGGAGAAGGAGAATTCAAGGAAGCAGAGAAGAGTTTTTTCCATCAACGTTAATATCATCAACCCTCCCTGCCCCAAGCCTTAACTCCAACTCCTCTATGAAAATAGTTTTCTAAGATTCATTCTCTCTTCTAATTAAAAGAAAATACATGTTTACTTTAATTATTCTTGAAAATATTAGAAAGAAAATGAAAATCAAAATTCTATACAGGCACAATCACTATTAACCTTTTAAGCATACTTCCTTCCACTTAGAAGAGTATTAAAAAGTTAAGCTCCACAGAGATACATTCATCTCTTAGGGCAAATTGCAAAGCTAAATGTAGGAAGCAAGCAAGCAAACAAAAAACATTAAAGTATTAGAACTTAATTAAAAAGGAAAAAAAAAACCTTCCTTTGCAATAAAGTATAAAATCCAGAAGCTATAAAAGAAAAATGACAGGTTTGACCTCTTACAATCTTTTAACTACTGTATCCCGGTATATACTCATAAATAAACTTATAAATGACAAACAAGAAGAAAAAATTTACAGTATATTTAGCAAATAGCTAATATTCATAAAAATAAACCTTCAGAGCAATAAAAAAATAAAAGACAATCTAATCGGAAAACTGAAATAGATAATTCATGGAAGAAAAATAGCCAGTAAACATATGAAACAGCAGTATTAACCTAAAAATAGAATGATATTATTCACCTATCAATAGGGAAACATTTTTAAAAACCAATAATATCAAGTGTCAGCAAGGTTAGGAATGAAAGGACAGTCACACTGTTGATGTTTGTGGGAATTTGTGAAGTCATTTTGGATAGCAATCTGGCAGTATCTGGTGAATGTTAAACGAGTACAGTTCTTAATATCTTCCTTGGAGAAATGCTCTGACATGTGAATCAAGAGACTGTTGAACGTTGCCATCAAGTCGATTCTGACTCGTAGCAACCCTACAGAACAGAGCAGAACTGAACCATACAGTTTCCAAAGAGCGCCTAGTGGATTTAAACTGCTGACCTTTTGGTTAGCAGCTGTAGCTCTTAACCTCTACACCACGAGGGTTTCCAAGAGTCCACTGTAAGGATGTTAGTAATAGTAAATATTGGAAATAACCTAACTGGCCACCAACAGAGAAGTGGTTACGTAAGTTATAGTATATTCATACTATGGAACAAAAATTACATGGTAGAACTGTATGCACTGTCGTAGATAAGAACACAAAAAGCCGCTGGAAGGACACACACTAAACTACGGCCAGTTAACTCTGGGGAAAAAAAAAGGACACTGACAATTTTCTCTGAATACTTCTATCCATCCATCTGAATATGCTAAAGGAATAAATTAATGTGCTACTTTTTGTATAATTTTTAATGAGGAAAGACATGTTAAAAGATGCACATATGGGGGGTTGGGAGAAGAGTATTATTTTTCCATCTTAAGCTAGAAGCATGTAAGAAAGAAAAAAGCTACCCCTGACATTGGGAGCTGGCCTGGCACTCACAGCTAGATCCTGGCATTCTACTGAACACATACAATTTCAGAAAACATCAACATCAAACAAGCCACCCTGTGACTGTGATGGATCAAGAACAAAAAGTCCACTCCATAATCATGTCTGAGCATAGACAAGATCATGAACAATGTCTAAACCACATCCTCCTATCTTGGCTAATATGAGTGACTGCTGCTGCTTTACCAATTACAGCTTTAGCTTTAGGTGGAAGTTGCCAAGGATTTCACTTTACTTGGATCCACAATCAAAACCCATTGAAGCATCAGTCAAGAAATCAAAAGACCCACTGCAATGGGCAAATCTGCTGCAAAAGACCTCTTTAAAGTATTAAAAAGCAAAGACGTCACCTTGAAGACTAAGGTACACCTAACCCAAACCATGGTGTTTTCAATCGCCTCATATGCATGTGAAAGCTGGATGATGAATAAGGAAGACCGAAGATTTGAAGCCTCTGAATTGTGGTGTTGGCAAAGAATACTGAATATACCATGGACTGCCAAAAGAATGAACAAATCTGTCTTGAAAGAAGTACAACCAGAATGTTCCTTAGAAACAAAGATGGCAAGACTACGTCATACCTACTTTGGACATGTTATCAGGAGGAATCATTCCCTGGAGAAGGACATCATGCTTGGTAAAGAAGAGGGTCAGCCAAAAAGAGGAAGATCTTCAATGAGATGGACTGACACAGAGGCTGCAACAATGGGCTCAAGCATACCAATGATTGTGAGGATGGTGCAGGACCGGGCAGTGTTTTGTTCTGTTGTACATCAGGTCCCTATTAGTTGCAACCAACTCGACAGCACCTAACAACAACAACAATCATAGCACACTCCCATTTTCTAACAGCATCCAATCAGAGCAAAGCTCCACTTCCTAAAACCTTCCCAAGTACCTTGCGTAAGTTCAAATCCTTTAACAAGTCTTTTCAAAAATCATCTTACTGAGATGCCCCACAGTTCCTCACAGTGAGAGAGTAATAATCCCAACTTGTTCAAATAACAGGTATGTTCCTAGTGCTCTCTGGCTGGAGGACATTGACACATGACAGATAAACTGATAGAATCTCTAATCTGAAAAGGTAGAAAAAAAAGAGAAACTAACACTAAATGCTTACAATGAGACAGAATTATCCTAGATACCACATATCTTGTTATTTACTTCTCATTAACAGGAAAAGTAGTAGTTATTTCCATTTTACAGAAGACAACACTGAGACCAAGAAGTGGTAAAACTAAGGGAAGGACAACACACAATATGGAAGAAGTCCGTACAACTGAATCAAAGCAAAAACTAAGAAGTTTCCTTGGACCCATCTAAACACTGCGAGGGACAGAGTAACTAGGGGCTGGGGCCTGGGGACCATAGTTTCAGGGGACATCTAGGTCAACTGGCCTAACAAAGTTTATTAAGAATGTTCTACATTCCACTTTGGTGAGTGGCATATGGTGTCTTAAAAGCTTGTGAGTGGCCATCTAAGATACATCTATTGGTCCCATTCCATTTGGAGCAAAAGAGAATGAAAAAATATTAGCCCAAAGGACTAAGGGACCACATGAACCAGGGACTCCACCAGCCTGAGACCAGAAGAACTAGATGGTGCCCAGCTACCACCCATGACCACCCTGGCAGGGAATACAACAGTGAGTCCTGGACAGAACAGGAGAAAAATGTAGAACAGAACTCAAATTCAAGAAAAAAGCCCAGCCATAATGGTCTGACAGAGACTGGAGGAACCCCGAAAACTATGACCCCTGGACATACTGTTAACCCAGAAATGAAAGTATTCCCGAAGCCCACTCTTCAGGCAAAGATTAGACACGGCTATAAAATAAAAAATAATACACATGAGGAATGTGCTTCTTAGTTCAATCAGATGTATGAGACCAAATGGGCAGCTCCTGTCCAAACAGGAGAGAAGGCAGGAACGGACAGGAACTGGTCGAATAGACACAAGGAACCTGGGGTAGAAAGGGGGAGTGTGCTGTCACATTGTGATGATTGTAACTAATGTCACAAAACAATATGTATATAAATTTTGTATGAGAAATTAACTTGAGCTACAAATTTTCATCTAAAGCACAATAAATAAATAAAAGAATTAAACTTGCGAAAAAGAAGTGGTAGAACTGAGAATTAAACACAAATGACTTTGAATCCAGTGTTTTCCTTTTTCCATGGTGTACTTCCCCAGTTGGGTAAGTACTTGATTACCCCACGGCTATGCAGCAATATGGCAGATAATATAAAAATAAACAAGATCTTTCCCTAGCACACAGGTTACTTAATAATAATGTTATCTGCCAACACGTCGTCCAATTCATAGACAATGGAACCAAGCATTGCCCTGTCCTGTGCCATCCCCATAATCAGTTCAGATCGTACCCTTGTGATCTATAGGCTTTTCACTGGCTGGTTTTCAGAAGTATATTGTCAGGCTTTTCTTCCTAATGCATCTAGTCTAGAAGTTCTGCTGAAACCTGTTTAGCATCATAGCCACACACAAGCCTCCACTGACAGATGGGTGGTAGCTGTGCTAGAGGAGCACCGACCAGAAATCAAACTCGGGTCTCCCACATGGAAGGTGGGAATTCTACCACTGAACCACCAATGCCTCATACAAAATTGCTGATGTTTCTTAAGTGTGTGTTATGGACAAGATACTACATCAAGTACTCATTTAATCCTTATAACAATCTTTTAAGATAGGTACTAGTATTTTTATAAAATATATTACTAAAAAATGGGAGAAATAGGACTCAAACCGAGGTCTATGAGATTCAAAGTGTGGGCTCTTAACCATCCCATCAGAGTATCCTAAAGCATTTTTATTAAAGGCATTATAATATTAAGACAAAACAGGTATATTATGAAACAAGGTGCAAAACAGGGTTTCTTTGAGATGATCCTTCAGGTTATATCCCCAGACCCTCGAGAGAACAAGTTTACCTTCTAATATTAGAGGTACTTCCTCGGAGGAATTTTTTTTTTTTTTTTAAGTACCACACTGTACCATAATATGGTATTTTAGATGAGAAAAACATTTTTTCTCAAAATCAGATGATATCTATGTTGTAATAGTCACATGGTTCAATACCCACTCCTTTGCCAAGGTTCTAAACTCACTGCAAAGACATGTAACTCCGTAAGGCTAGAATTTCAACTTCCTTCCTCCAATGCAACACAGAATTTTTTATACACTTGAACTTTATTACCAACCTCAAAACCCACTAGTTAGTGACTCTGAGAATAAGAGTATGTATTTATAGGATCAAAGCAAATTGTGAGCTTTTTGTACCATACTCCTATATTACCAGTAACTTCACTTTGCCTACAACTTCAGGAAAACACTTGAGTTTAACAGACATGAGTAGAAGTTTCTTAAAGCACTATGTTATCTGCTTCAAAATATTAAATTAAGTTTGTCAGTAACTTATACCCTTAGGAAATTAAACCATAGAAGATTTTATTTAAGTTACCAATAAAGAGGAAGGGACTAGCAGGACCACATTACCTTTTGTTCTGTGGTTACCAAATTCACCAGGAGCAGGAACTTTAACAGGGGTTGTTGAGCTCTGAATGGTCAGTACACTGGGAGTAGCAGTAGTAGAGTTGGCCTTTGGTCTTTGTCTTGGTGCAATTGAGGTTTCTGTTGGTCCAATGGTATCTGTTATTCTACAACAGAGGAATACATTTCACTCCAAATATTGGGATTATTTCTAATTTACTATTCTATAAAGCATCTATTTAATCAGATACATTTTAATTACTATTTAAGATCACCTAAATCCAAGTTCTGGATTCTTCCTAAATCTCAATCTCAAGTATTAATTGTCTTATGAAGACAGGAAAGTAAACAAAGCAAACCTATTCTTGCTAAAACAGTATGCTACCATCTATAGCCTGCCACTGAAGGTGGCAGAAAATGAGTACCATCCCAGAGACTGCTCTTAAGAACAGAAAACGAGATTGAAAGGAAACAAAGAGAAGTCTCCTTCTAAGGCTTTGGTCAAAATCTAGAGCCAACTCTCTAAATGCATGAGAGAACTAAAAATAAGAAACAACAAGAAACAGTCTCCCTCCCCTAGCTTGTATCCTCAACCTAAGAAAGAAAAGACTTTTGCCTCAGGGCATGCAAACTAGAAGAGACCAAAATTTTTAACAGGTGAAGCCACCTGCTCACATTCAACATCTTAAATCTCCAACTCTGCTTTACTTAGAACGCTAAAAGTAAAATGGATTTTTGCCCCTAAAAGTAGATGGCCAAAAGGTTAAGTACAGTTTTGAAAGAAAGAGATGCTAACTAATTTGAAAAGACACATACATTTGATTTCTCTTTAAAAAAATTCTGAACGTATACATAAACTTTGCTGTTTATAAATTCAACACAAAAACTCAATGCTTTTTAATACTTATGCTCACTTTCCAACAGAATTTGCAACAAAATCTCTAACTACCATGTTCCCTTAGCATATTTTCAAATGACTGAATATTTTGAGATTTTACATACATGTGACTTACCAAGCACACATATGCTGCATATGGGGAGTCTTGTCTAGGACTGCACAATCTACAGCTCTTTCCTAATATCTATATGCACCACAAGAGGGAGCCCTGCTAACAACTATTCTTCTGAGAAGGAACTGAAATGGAATCAACGGATTTTAGAAAATCATAGAAATTTACCACATGTATGTTTTTTAAAGATATTTGTGTTTTAGATGATGGTATAAGTCATATGAAAATGAAACTGAAAGTGAAGTGAAGACCATAAAGATTTATTATGTACTCCTATCAATTATACCTCATTTTAATGATAATCAATTATTCCTTGAACTCAAATTATGAATGTGACACTAAACCCAACACTGTACTCCCTAAACGCAAATGACTGGGGGGAACATTGTGCTCAATCTTTCTATTTACCTATCCATTCTTGGTGGGGCTACAGGCCGAACTGACCCTGCCTTTTTCATGGTATATACAGCTCTTAGAGATATACAATACCTATGGCATATCAAAAGTTCTAAGAAGCATACTCAAAGTTCTGCAGGCTTTGTTTAATTCAGCGTTTCCTATTTTACCAACATACCAATATTTGTTGCAAGTTTATTGATATCTAGCAGAACAATGCACAAAACTAGTTTTGACAAATACTACTGTAGAGAATACAAAGACAATCCCTGTCTTCAAAGAATTCACAGTATAATAGGAAGATATGGCACACATTTGTGAAATGTAACAAAATATAAGACAGCAAAAATAATCAGAGCCAAGCAAGCACTGCCAAGAGTTCCACAGACAGTAATTCTACCTTTAAGCTAATTTGATTAGAGAAGGCTTCAGACAGGAACTGGATATTTAAATATATATATATGATTTCATTAGACAGTGAAAAAGAAGCTAAGCATTCTGTGTGAAGGAATGGGAAGAAAATCCCTGGACAAATCATGCTAAGTGAAGACACAAATTGATTCAAATGAAAAATGGAGTGATTACTGTCATCAACACTCTGGCTCAGCCTCATCGGGACTATGACACGGCAGTCACAGAGCTGTTTTCTCTGCTTCCCCTTTCCTCCACACTATCATCTGAACAGTCTTCCTAAAACACACATCAGACTGTGTCTCTCTCCTGCTTCAAATCCTTCAATATGTTTCCAACTGCCAAGGCAGTGACAGATAAGGGCCACATGTGTGACAGTCCCAAAAGCAGATGTAGATTTCTCTTTTTTTTTCTTTTTGAGGTGGAAACAGGGGGCATGGTTTAGGAAGTGAAGCACAGTGCCACAGATGGAGGCAAACCCAGTAGATAATATTCACAAAAGTTTTTTTGAAAACTAGCTATTTAAAGATTTTTTTCCAAAAAAAATCTTTTAAATAAAAAGGATTTTTTTTAATTAAGCTTTATATTTATATACATTTAGATTTTTTCAACATCTTCACTAACACTATTAATGAAAGGAATAATTTTATATTATTGCCCCAAAAGTAGAAATGAACCTTATTTTTCTTAATATATGTAACACACAGATTTAACATACTGCAGAGTGTCCTCATATGGGTCTATCAATTATATGGGTAATTGGTTACTTGTCTATCTTCATTAGAATGTGAACTCTTTGGGAATAAAGACACTTTTCTCCAGAATCCATATTTTGTATTTAACGGATACATGGACAAATATATTTTGTGCATTTTATATGTCAAATAAAATACTTTGTATAAGTGAGATATAATACAAAAAGCCATGACCAAGAAGCTCTCAAAATGGAGTATTACACCCGCCTTATAATCTAAGAATACAGCCATGCTTATTAATTTTTAAGCTCAATAAAAGCGTAAGGAAAAAAGGAATCAAACATTCACAGATTTGGGTCTTAACCTACATAATACAAGTTAAACATATTGATGCAGTAAATTAACTATGAAAAATAAGACATAAAACATTATAATATTGCACAGTCTTAAAAAATATTAGAGTTAAGGCCAGTCATTATAAATTCTACATAGTGTATATTCTAAATACTCTAAAATTGTTGTATACAAGAATTATTTTTTCTTTCCATAAATTAAAACAATACTAGCTATAAACTCAAAACACAAAATTTCATAAATTAGAGTTGCCATGTGATGACAATAACGACAATCTTCTCCCAATAAAGAGACCCATTGTAACATCCCCAGTTACACAATCCCTTCTTTATTGCTAAGAGCAAGCAGTTCAAGTGGGACTGATGTCAAATCCTGTATCCAATATAAAAAGTTTATTTTGTACTCGTTATCTACACCCTACACAGCATGCAATAAGCAACACAACATTTTTGTGGTGAAGATAACATTCAATCAATGACATCTGGTAGCATTAAAAATGAGAATTATAACTTTTTAAAAGATGCCTACTCAAATTTCAGGGTAGCTTTGCCTACCTGGCTTTTATTTGGCTTTTCCTAGCAGCTGCTTCACTAGCAGTCATCGGTTCAGGAAGAACTGAAGGAATAGATGAATGCTTGGAAGAAAAAAATAAGACTTTTCATTTTAGTTGTTATTTTAATACCAGCAAGCTTTTTAAAAAGCCATGGGTATGTTCTTGAACTTAAAAAGTACTGTGAGATACTACTACTATTTTCACCTTAGATACCTATAAATTTTTAATCAGCAAATATCATTGCATGTTACATAAATGTCATGTTCCACAGAAATCCTTAGAAAATAAGCAGAAGACAAGAATATCATTGTATCCCCTTTACAACCGGGTGAATCTCAGGTAAAAAGATTATATTACATCTATAAAATCAATGACTATTTTGCACTTTGCAAAAAGAAGCAAACAGAGAGCATATGAGTAAACTGTTGTTTCTAAATACTATAGCTAATTTTCATAACACTGCTTATAAGTGTGAAGGAAACAAGGGCAGAAGGCCTTATTCATCTGTTACGCCCTAGTGTTTGGCTCATAGTAAGTGTTCAATAAATGTTAACTGAATGAAAAGCTAAAAATCCACAGATAAATGATGAAAAAAGATACTTTCATTACTAGAATGTTAGAACAGCATAACTTGAAGCTTCAACTACAAAACTACTACATCGAAATAGTAAACAAAAAGGAAGGGCACCACCTCTCTCCTTAGGAAAGCCTATAAGAGCAAATCAGGCCAGAATGATCTTTACAAAGCTGAGAATGGCTTAAAATCAGTAATGATTCTAGCAACCCATACTGGAACTGGGAGAGAATTGCCATACACAGTTTATCTGAGGTAGTTAAGTACACTGTACAGAAACTGAGTAGAAGTCAAAGCCTCTGAATGACGTTAGCTACTAAAAACATGCCTTCCATCAACTAGGCACTGGGCTTCTGATTATTTTAGTCCTCAATCACTGTCCATGTTTCATAGGAAAAGAAACTGAGATTAACCTCCCAAAAGACACAAAATCATCAGTCACTGATAAAATAAGAATGGAATCCAGGTCTCTCCAGTTAAAATGCCTGTGCTCTTCACACCAAGGGTTCCCAAACTTTCTCAGTTTACAGAGTGCTTAGTGCCTCAGTTATTTTTCATGGCACAATGAGCAGGGGGGGACCTAGCAACCCTGTTTATTAAATGTTTAGGTCCAAGCAACTTAACAGTAACAGTTCATGCAGTGTCAGACAGATGTCACTACGTTTCCCTAAAAACACAAAATACCTTGCTGTGCCCCTGAGTCTATTGCAGCTCACGGGGCACCTCAATGCATAGTTTGGGAACTGGGGCTTTACACCGAAAATACTAAGCACAAGCACACTATCTGACTGCCTGTCCTGAAGCCAGTAATTCTGGAAATATATGTATCCACACACAAGGGAATGAACTTTAAATTCAGAGTCTACTTAGAAACCTACTTACATTGATGTTGGAGACCGGACAATCCTTTTTGGCAAATTTAAATGCAAAATAGGACACTTGAAATATATCAGGTCTACGCTCTGGATCTGGTTCAAGCATGAACCCTATAAGAATAAATCAAAATATTAAAAATTTTACTGAATAAAAAAGTTATTTAGGACACACTGTAGGAATAAAAACATTTTTTTCTATTCCAATATCACTAATGATTCTAGTGAATTTCATGAATATTTTTAAAGAAAATTCAGAAATCACTACTTGTATACAAAGTTAAAGCATTATGCCAAGCGAAAAGCAGACTAGTCTTAGAACAGCTCTGCACCAAAGATACGACAAACATAATTATTCTCTTAAGGAAAAGAGACAAAATAAAGTGAGGTTAGGCAATACTGGGGAATTATTCAAGGAAGTTTCAGGGCCACAGCAGGAGTCTCTAGTCTCACTACCATCTATAATACCTCTAATTTTTTTTAAATGATCGTAAGTCATTGTGGGGGAAAAAAGGCTAAACTGCACGCATTATATTCTATCTAACAAAGCAGTACAGGATCAACACTATAGTTTTCCATAAACATGCTTTCTTCCCATACCAATGCTAACAATATTCACTAGTCACTACAGTACCATGTTTTAATATACTATACATATCATGTTCAGAAGAATGAGAAGAATTTTAAGGTTCGACTATGTACAAATTATGAACCGATTTCTATTACGCAACCTTACCATCTTGAATGAAATGCCCAACCTTTTGTCTAAAAAAACGACCACTACACCACTGTCTATTTCTTGGGAGACTTCTGTTAATTCACAATTTTTACACGGCTGACGTACATTGTTGTTGCTGTTCCGGCTCATAGCGACCCTATGTACAACAGAATGAAACACTGCCCTGTCCTGCACCATCCTCACAATCATTGCTGTTTCAGCCCACTGTCGCAGCCACCGTGTCCATCCATCCAACTGAGGGTCTTTATTTCGCTCACCCTCTACTTTACCAAACATCATGTCCTTCTCCAGAGACTGATCCCTGATAACATGTTCAAAGTATGTAAGACGAAGTCTCACCATCCTCCCTACTAAGGAGCATTTTGGCTGTACTTCTTCCAGCACAGATTTGTTCATTCTTCAGACAGTACATGGTATATTCAATATCCTTCACCAACAACATAATGCAAAGGCATCAATCTTCTTCAGTCTTCCTTATTCATTGTCCAGCTTTCTCATGCATATGAGGCGAATGAAAATGCCACGGCTCACATCAGGTGCACCTTAGTCCTCAAAGTGACATTTTTACTTTTTAATATTTTAAAGAGGTCTTTTGCAGCAGATCTGCCCAGTGCAATACATCATTTGATCTCTTGACTGCTGCTTTCATGGGCGTTAACTATGGATCCAAGTAAAATGAAATCCTTAAAAACGGTATTTTCTCCATTTATCATAATGTTGCTTATTGGTCCAGGTGTGAGGATTTTTGTTTTCTTTACGTTGAGGTGCAATCCATACTGAAGGCTGTGGTCTTTAATCTTCATCAGTAAGTGCTTCAAATCCTCTTCACTTTCAGCAAGCAGTCATCTGCGTATCTCAAGTTGTTAACGAGTCGTCCACCAATCCTGATGCCGCATTCTTCATGTAGTCCAGTTTCTAGATTATTTGCTCAGCATACAGACTGAGTAAGTACGGTGAAGGAATATAACCATGACGCACACCTTTTCTCATTTTAAACCACACACTATCCCTTGTTCTGTTTGAGTGACTGCCTCTTGGTCTATCTACAGGTTCCACATAAGCACAACTAAGTGTTCTGGAATTCCCGTTCAATGTTATGCATAGTTTGTTATGATCCACACAATCAAATGCCTTTGCATAGTCAGTACAACACAGGCAAACATCTTTCTGGTATTCTTTGCTTTCAGCCAAGATCCATCTGACATCAGCAATGATATCCCTTGTTTCACATTCTCTTCTGAATCCAGCTTAAATTTCTGGTAGTTCCATGTCAATGTACTGCTGTAACTATTTTTGAATTATCTTCAGCAAAATTTTACTTACATGCAATATTAACGATATTGCTCAATAATTTCCACATTCTGTTAGATCACCTTTCTTTGGAATGGGCATAAAAACAAATCTCTTCTGGTCATTTGGCCAGGTAGCTGTCTTCCAAATTTCTTGGCATAGATGAGTGAGCACTTCCACCGCCACATCCATTTGTTGAAACATCTTAATTGGTATTCCATCAATTCCTGGACCCTTGTTTTCCACCATTCTCTTCAGTGCAGTTTGGACTTCTCCCTTCAATACCATCAGTTCTTGACCATATGCTACCTCCTGAAATGGCTGAACATCAACCATTCTTTTTGGTGTAGTGACTTTGTATACTCCTTCTACCTTCTTTTGATGTTCAATATTTTGCCCATAGAATTCTTCAATATTGCAACTTGAGGCTTGAATTTTTTCGTCGGTTCTTTCAGCATGGAAAATGCCAAGAACGTTCTTCCCTTTTGCTTTTCTAACTCCAGGTCTTTGCACATTTTATTATAATACTTTGTCTTCTCAAGCCACCCTTTGAAATCTTCTGTTCAGCTCTTTTACGTGATCCTTTCTTCCTTTCACTTTAGCTACTCTACATTTAAGAGCAACTTTAAGAGTCTGTTCTGACATCTGCTTTGGTCTTTTCTTTCTTTCCCATCTTTTAAATCACCTTTTACTTTCGCCATGTATGATGTTCTTGATGTCATACCACAGCTCATCTGGTCTTCAGTCATCAGTTTTCAACGAGTTGAATCTATTCCTGAAATGATCTCTAAATTCAGGTGGGATACACTCAAGTTCTACTCTGGCTCTTGTGGACTTGTTTTAATTTTCTTCAGTTTAACCTTGAACTTGTATATGAGCAAATAATGGTCTGTTCCACAGACAGCACCTGGCCTTGTTCTGACTGATGATATTTAGCTTCTCCACCATCTCTTCTCACAGACGAGATCGTAGCCTATTTGATTCCCGTGTACTCCATCTTGCAAGGTCCACGTGTATAGCTGCCATTCATTTAGCTGAATAAAGGTATTTCCAACAAATACATACATACACAATGACATATATTCTCAAGTCTATTAACTAAAAAATTCACATTCTGTTAATCTATTTCCATGTTCTAACTCTCCACACATTTTACTATCTAAAATTCAAGTAACAGGTAAACATTTCAAAAGAAGGTGTTTCTCTAGGGAAACAATCATAATTTAGGCTAAAAACAAAAACAATTAGTAAAATGAAAAAAATGCACAAAGTACTGCTTCATTAAGTTCTTATAATGTTCAAATCATTTTTTAAACTTATTTGAAATGTAAAATTTACAGCATTAGTTAAATGATGTTCTGAAGTTTGATAATAAAAAAGCATAGATAGATCAAAGCATAAAATGATTAAGATAAAATTATAAATCCAAATGAATTAAATCTTCCCTTCAAATTAAAGTAATATTTTGAACAAAGAATATGCAACCTATTTCCAACAGAACGATACTTTCGTTAAAAACACAATTTGTGGCAAGTGACACTAAGTGAAAAAAAAAAAGGATTTTATTTTGGAGATTCTGAGTTCAGTTTTTAAAAAAATACAAAAACTCGGCATGTAATCTGATTTTATATATTTTAAAATGCTAATGTATATCACATAATATTGATTTTTATAACTGTATCACCACTGTTAGAGTGAAATAATTTAAAGCATTTTAATTCTAGTATCTATTAGTTTATATTTAACCTCATTCCAGGAAAGAATTGAGGAATCTACAAGATTTTTTTTTTACCCCCCAAAATATATCACATTTTATGTTAATACCAACAGTCATTTCATCTAATATTTAAAAGTAACAAACAACATGAAATGGGGATAAATTTAAACATATTCTAACAATAAATGCTTTTCATATAATTTAATAAGCAAATCAAGTGACTTATCAAATTCACACTTACAGTCCTATTTTTCTATTATTTGGCCTTTAAAAGATAATTTCAACAGGAGTTAATTATAATCATTTATTCATATAAAGGATATGCAGTGGCATAATGCACTATAAAGTTTCCTAAATATGTGTGAAAATTAGGACTAGTGGGAAAGTAATGGTTAAAAAAAAGAAAAAAAAAAATTAAAAGAACGAGGCCAGTAAAGAAACTGCATATGATTTGGTCCTATAAATGTAGACCAAACATTCAGCTCTCCACTCTCTAGCTGTCAACACAAATAGGGCACCATGATCCCTTACATGAACCTGAGTGTCCTTAACACAAAAGCAAACCAAGTGCTCAGGAAAAGCACTGTTCTTGATACTGAAAGCAGGGAGCAAATTCTCTCTCAGGTCCTTCTAAAGATGGCTCACACAAAATGAATAACATTCTTAAGGAATTGCAATGTATGACATAGGGCCATATCTTATAAACTTTTACTGTGTGAACCAGTGTCATAACACCTAACTGCAGTTCAGTAAAAGAAATCTTAAAGGGGTAGAGAACGATATGGTATAAGTACACACTTCTCTGGTGGCCTAGCTTAATCAAGGAAAATTTAGTATCTAGAGAGAAACAGAATGATCCTGAATTTAGGCAATTCTGTACAGCTTTCTTTCACAATACTTGGGAAACAATGAGGGGAAATAAATTTTAGATTTTATGTTTTCTAGCCAATACATGCACAGGTAATTTTATCTTTGAACTTAAGCAAAGCACCACATCCTCTAACGATTAGGCAGCCAGGACATGGGTATAACATGAGCAAACAAAGGGACTTTCAACTCCCTTGGCTCATCCATGTGGGAATACATCTTGCTAGAGTCAGTTTAGTTTGTCTAACTGCACTGATCCCATTTATGTGACATAAAATCAATTTAAAGGGTCATGACTAGCATTTATTTTAATGAACTAGATTAGAGTATATCACTGTAATAAGCATAAGCAATATTTCACAAAACTTTTTTCAGTTATACATGTACTGTGTGTGTGCTGGATGGTAACTAAACATGTACTTTTTACTGTGGATCACAGTCAAAAGGGTTTGAAGAACACTGTGCCAGTATATTACCACGATCTCTCTCTAATTCATTGTTCCCCAAGGAAAAGCTAGTGCTTTGTCTAATCGTTAAGGCTGGGAAAAAAAGCAGCACCTGCATGCTTCAACCTCTGATGCTTTCTTTCAGGAATGTTATTCTCAGGACATATATGTTCTCTGCTAAAGCATGTATTGTAAGCAGCCTGCCTCTGTGGATGAAGCTTATACTTTTCCAGCACTGCCAAGACTGAGTATGCATAAATTTAGGGGCTGAGTACAGATTAGCAGACCCAGTTAGCTTCAGAACTAAACTTTGTTCTACGATCTGCTTTATCAATACTCAAGTTGACAGTTTAATCTGATGAGTTCCTGTGTCCCATCTCTCATTTGGTTTTAAACTCAAACTATGAAGAGGCTACCACAAAAAGAACATGGTTACATTTTTATCTCTAAATATCTTTAAACTGGGTATTATAAGCCATTAACAGAAAAAAAGCTCAATTAGGCTATCTTCAAGCATTTAATTGTAAGTAATATAATTTCCTAAATTCTCTAGGACAATGGGTTATGAAATATATACCCGGAAAAGTAACGGATATAATCTGGAGCATAGAGGTATCAGCTCTAAGGCAGCTGATCAGTGGGGTGTATCTACCAAGAATGACAACTTCAGTTTTTAAGCAGTTGGTCCAAAGTCATTTTCTCTTACAATGATTAGACTGCAAGCATAATGCTTTATTAACTTCTAGTTTATGATAATAAAACCATATCATCTACAAAAATGTGCTCCTGGAGGAAAGACATGGATGAGGGAATATATGTATCTATTCCATCCAAAAATAACGAGTGACTAAAAGTTAAAAAAATAAAAGGCAAGGAAGCTAGAATACATCCTTGTTTTCTCAACTTAGAAAAGATTATCTGACAGACATATGGACACCTATGTTCACTGCAGCACTATTCAGAGTAGCACAAAGACAGAAATGACCTAATTGCCCATCAATGGATAAGTGGGTTAATAAAACGTGGTACATATGAACCATGGAATACTATGTCGTCATAAAGAATGATGAGTCCTCGAAACATAAGGTGGATGAATCTGGAGGTGAAATAAGTATATGCTGCCCAGCCTCTAATACCTGGAGCTCTGGTGGCGCAGTGGTTAAGCATTCGGCTGTGGCATTCAAATCCACCAGTCACTCCTTGGAAATCCTATGGGGCAGTTCTACTCTATCTTATAGGGTCCCTATGAGTTGGAATTAACTCGACAGCAATGGGTTTGGTTTTTTCCGGCTCTCTCATACCTTCCCATCAACAGTATTTTCCAATGAGAATACTCAGAGTCTCTAAGATATTGCAAAAACCCTAATGAAATCCTCAGTTCATTTGTGATTAAAATTCATACTTAGTCAATAAAATAGTGTAACAGCTCCACTGATTTACAAAAAGGGCTCTAATAAAAGGTTAAACTTCAATTAGCCAGAACATTCAACAGCCAAAGTATATTCCTCAATCTATTCTTTGGCTATTCAAATTAATGTTTTTTCATGCTTTCAATACCCTAATTTTTAGACAATGAAGGGTGAATGGGTAAGGGTCTAGTGTTTGTTACAATGCATTTTAAAGGTAATTTTGCTACTAAAAATAAATTCACGTTCTGTAAAATGGCACTCTATAAGCAAAGCTTATGTGAAAATAAGGTTGAGGCACACCATTTTACAACTGCACAACTTTGTCACCAGAACACTGACAAAAACATTAACTGGTACCTGGGAAGGTAATTTGGACTATCCAGGAGGTAGTTCAATTTGGCTAGTGGCTGCCACAAGGATACAAAAACACATAAACAACACTGGGAGGTGCTCAACCAATGACAATGGAAGTGGAGCTCTGAGCTAATGAGGCTGTCTCGAAGGGACAGGCTTAGTAGGCTCTCACAGAGAGCCACACAAAACTGAGAGGCAGATCTCTCTAGAGAAAAAAAAACAGGTAAAAGCACCTATATTTAATGTTCTCAAATAAAGGTAAAAAGTGTTCATGTTGGCGGTGCAGAGGCCAAACTTAGGGCTATTTCCATTAGCCTGAAAACTGTTAACATAACCTCCCCTACCCCATTATTCTGGCTCCTCTAGACTAGGAAAACCATCATATAAAGCAACAGAATTTCTGTGTTAAACTGATATAATTCTCCAATTTCTAACACATAGGGGCAAACTCATATTATAGAAATAAAAAGACAGTGCTTTAAATGGTAAGTGTGCAAAGCAAGGCTAGGATTCCTTTTATGCCTATTTTTCTTTTGGTCATTTTGCCCATTTTTCTTTTGGAGTGTTTGGCCTTTTCTTTTTGATTCACATTGAGTTTCGTAAATTATAAAAACTAGCCATTTGTCAAATGTGTAACAAATATTTTTTGCCAGTTTATCATGGGTTCATGGATTTTATACTTTCAATGATTTAAATTCAGTGGTTACGTGTATTGCTCTTTCTTTTATAGTTTCTGGGATTTAGTGCCTAGCTTATAAATTCCCCGTTCCAATCCTATAAATACATTCACACTATTTTTTTCCAAGCACATTTATGTTTTATTTTTTACATTTAAACCTTTGATCTTTCTGAAATATTAACATAAGGAATGAGGCAGGGAACCACTTTATATTTTGTACCAAAATGGCTAAGAAATTGTCTTACCATTTATTTTTCCCCACTGAATTGAACTGCCATCTTTATCATATACAAAACATCAAATATATTTATACTGACCCTCTTTTCTAGTTTATTGATCTATATGGCTGGAGACTATGGCACAGGATATTTAAAACGCACAGAATTACTAGAAAATTTTGAATTAAAACAGTGTTGAGGGGTGCTATTTAAATATTGCAGCTTTCTAATATATTTTAATACCTAATTGGCTAGTATTCCCCTTCCCTCAAATCATACTTAATATAAAAAGTTAAATCATAGTATCTATCAAAAAAGAATGAAAAAATCTTAAAGTAGGGTGGAAGAAAAACAGATATCTTTGGAATCACGGGACAATAGGACTATCCCTTCTGACATTACCTTAGTTGCTTTCTTTTAACTATTTCATAATAAATTACAGCTATTAAACAGGGTGGCAAGATAAGCTATAATCTAAGACTAGTAATACTTTGACTCAAAGCAACAACAGATCAGAATATCTGGATTTCAAAAGTACAAAGACTGGCTAATTAAATGGCATGCTGTAAAGTTTTTCCAGAAATTCTGGTTTCCTTAATTATGTAAACTCTGCTTTTGTGCTACTGAAAAGCTTATCTAAGAGTTTAAGACATTAGTCTAAACTAATCTGTAATGACACTGCTTTCATTCTTTTAATAGTCTTATAACCATCTTTTTCACATTTTATCTTCACTATCATTTCACAAAACTATAACACATGAAATAAAAAGACTAGGTTTTTAGGTAAAGAGGTATAAATAAAAAAAAAAAATTTTTTCATAAATTTTACCAAGTACTTACTTATTAAGCAATGTATGTTATGAGAGTAGCGAGAATTGTCTGGGATGGTGAAGGTGCCATCACAGATAGCAACCTGACTCTCACCAAAAGGAAGAGTGAAGAAACAAAGTTTATACAGTAAACACCCCAGTGCCTGTAAAACAGAAGAAGCATTAATATCAGAGCTAAAACAATCAATTTAACCATAAGACATAAGGACAGTCAAAAGCCAAAACAGAAATGTGTTATTGAAAAAACAAAATTCTAATGTTTTTATACTGGATCAATCTTTTCACAAATTATTGGTTAACCAATCCTTAATTATGTTTAATTTTTCAAAAGACATTCAACTATATTACTTCCAGGTTTTTCTATCACATGTGTGGCTATCTGACTGAATCAGAAGCTGTCAGAGAACTCTAAATTGTGAATGATGTTAACCAAAGTAGTAATGGTTGAGTCTTTTGGAAAAAGAAAATCATAATTTTATTTCTTCCACAAGTAAAATATATATTTCGTACACAAACAGCATGTAACCAACAAAGTAAGCACAAGGCTTCTTCCAAGAGCACTTTTTAAAGAGTCATAATAAAATATGTTTAAAAAGACTAGGATTTTAAATATGGTTAACCAGCACAGTTAACTTATTAGACAACCATCAATAAGCACACGTCATCACTTCATATATACTATAAAAATTAGCTCTCTATTTCTGTCCATAATCCTATAATTTTTATTCTATATTAGTTATATTTGTAACCTGGGTAATCTATATTAAAGTTCAAAATGGAAAGGCTCTGTCTGCTTAACTTGCATGGCTTTATAAATAACACAGCATCAATAAATCTACCTGCTGACAATGAAGCAAAATACCCTAAAAAAGAATTGTACCTGGAAAAGTAGCAGAAGTTGTTTCTGGCTAAACCGCTAACAGCTCAGACCTGAGCAGCAGTAATAAAATGTAACTGGCTGCTCAAGAAATCATGACTTTGTTACAAGAAGCGTCAACTACAAGCCTTACAAGTTTAAGGAGCATTTTCAATCCTAAACAGATGGTATAAAAGTATTATAAAATTATCCAATAGTTAGTATATAATTCTATCAGTAATACTGAAATGTGGGCTTCTACCTAAAAATGAGCAAATCAGCGCACATCGACTTAGCAGATGCAGCTAGCTAACAAGTACGCTCTTTCATAAACACTATGAAGCTAATAATCTACAGGAACACCTTTGTGAACTCAGCAATATTAATGTGGAAAACATTTTCAATATGATAGCAGTCTCTCAATGAGAAAAGCTATTAAAAAAATAGGAATTCCAACAAATTAGTTCAAAAACATTCACACTGGGTGAATGTATCCTATGTCTAACAGAATTATAGATGATGAATAGAAATAATTACTTCAATTTGTTGTTTTTTTAATTATGATTCTTCTATAAGATATTTTCAAGATTTATCCAGTAATGGCACATAAGGCTCCCTTAACAGTAGTAAAAAAAAAAAAAAAAAACTGCAATATCTGCATTAAATTACACTTTTTTTTTTTAACTATCCAGATGACAGTCTGACAGTCTAGGCAAAACAGATCTGCATTTAGCCAGTTTTATCTTGTCATACAAACTTTTAGTAATGTGTCTTGTATTAAAGTAATTGCTGCAGAGATAACAATCCAGATAATTTTAGCACTGTCAGGACACTTAAGACATAAAGCTCAAATACTCTGCTTCACATAGTGTGAACACGTGAAGTGTCCTAATTTTTTCACACCAAAGCCATTTCTCTCTTTATCCATTTGGTATAATGAGAACTGTTCTAGAAACAGGACAGAACAAATGGCCTGATTTTGAATACTGAATATTATCATCTTCAATTTTCCTCATTAAAAAGTAACATAAGCATCTCCTACTGAATTTCCTAAATGCTTAATAAAATCACCATCTTAGATCTCAGAATAAAAATGTCCTACAATGGAAACTCCCAAGTTATTAAAAAAAAAAAAAAAACTTCCAAAATATCAAGTGCTCAATATAACTCCCTGAAATAGGATCAGAAATGATTCTAATTGAATACTGTTTCTGGATATTCCAGAATTTACACTTAAAATGTTGTGGCATGCTTCTATTTCATCTGAACTAAGTAAGACAAGCATAAGGATGGCATCATGGAAATTAAACATCTACCTCTTTTAAGCATGTAAACACAGATATTGTTTTCAGATTATTTTTTCTTCTTCTTTATTTTATCTTTGAGTATGTATTTGTAATTCTACAGCTATACCCAGTTATCCATTATAAAAACAGTAACTAATCAATAATGGTCTAAAATTTAGAAGTATCACTGACAACTTAATATGCTGCCTGGCATGTGTACTAATTCTGACAAAAAAAAATGAATAAAGTAGTAGATTTCTTCTTTGTGTTAAGATATTAAGTTATAATTGTGTGCTTAAAATAAAAAATAAACCAATTGCCCTCAAGTCTATTCCAATTCATAACGACCCTATAGGACAGAGTACAACTGCCCTATAGGGTATCCAAGGCTGTAAAATCTTTATGGAAGCGGACTGCCACATCTTTCTCCCACAGAGTAACTGATGAGTTTGAGCTGTTTACTTTTTAATTAGCAGCCAAGCGCTTAACCACGGCACCACGAGGACTCCATTGTGAGCTCAGAGAACTTTTTTTTTTTTTAATTGATCCTTGATGATTTCAAAAAAATAATGTAGCTATGATGTCTATTGTTTGCTCTACTATTGAAAAGATCTTTGCAGGTCATATGGAATTCAAGAGCAATCACAAAATTAGGTCAAAAAAGACCTCCCAGATCACCTCTTCTAGTATCTTCTGTTTGTAAGTCAGAATCCAATTTAATTTGCTTCCTGCACTATACGTAAGCCCTCCTTACTATAAGCCATTTAATAAGCCACATGTTACTGCTGTGGAAAACAAACGAGGACTGAATTATACAAGCTGGTGATCTATTTTTTTTCTAGTGAAGTGATCTATTAGCAGCATCAAATTAACTAAACAGAACTTACTGACAGTTTGATTCAACCATGAACATGCTTAAAATTCAACACCTTCATATTTTAAGAATCTGATAAAAATGTGTATGGTATATAGACAGATGAAAAGATATCAATGATATTTTTTATTGTATTGCAAGAGTATTTGTCTCTCTAAGATTTTGTTTGGCACCCCACCTCAAACAGGGAGGAAGCCAGGAGAGAAAAACCAGAAATATTCATTGGGTTTCACATATTATGTTCAACTACTTTCTGAACATTATGGGTTAATAACAGTATAAACCTGACTTCTTGTAAAGCCTAGAAATATCTCCAAAGTAGTAGTATTCTCCCATACCTAATGTGACTAGTGGTAGCGGCTATAATAATTGTTGAATTTAAATTAATTCACATTTAAAGTATTTTCCTGCTAGCTTATTAAAAAAACCAAACCCGTTGCCACTGAGTCAATTCGAACTCATAGTGACCCTACAGCACAGAGCAGAACTGCCTCACAGAGTTTCCAAGGAGCGCCTGGTGCATTAGAACTGCCAACATTTTGGTTAGCAGCTGTAGCACTTAACCACTACATCACCAGGGTCTCTAGTTTATTAAATATAACCGAAAAGTATTTTATTTATTAAATGAGTTCTAAAAAGGTGTTGGCGTTCTAACATAAGGTAAACAAACATGATCTATCTCGATAATTCAATCCAGATGTATACACTAAATTATAACAAATCTTAATATACAGAAACCAGTCAACAGTGTGTTTATAATTAGAAAAAATTTTTACTCACAGTAGTTTCCATTCATAAGATCCGAAAGTACTCCAAAAAACAACTTAGTGTAATTACTTAAGCATTATGCCCAGCTCTTCTGTACTGTGGTCAACCAAAAGCCACTCAGTAAGAAAAATGTTAACACTCATATAATCTAAATTCTAAAAACAACTGTGTTCTACTCTGTCCTGCAGGGTCGCTATGAGTCAGAATTGACTCAACAGCAATGGGTTTTTTGTTTTCGTTTTTTTTACTGTGTTAAAGTTACATTATAGGGAAGTCCTTTAATCTGTTTTTTTGTTTTTTACAGAAGCTTTTAATCTCAGGATTGAAAAAATAAAATGCTTTAATATTTTTCTTCTCCTAAATAAGAAAAGCTCTACTTTATACCACTCTCTATATATTAGGAAATGCCTTTTAAGGGTGGGGGTGGAGCCTGGGGGGTAGTCAATTGAACTCAGATTTCTTAATTTAGCTAGAGCAAATTCCAGCCTTTCTTGGCCTTACCCAGATATCAGCCTTGGTGGTGATAGGTTTCCCTCCATAAAGGTTGATCATTTCAGGGGCTCTGTATGACAGAGTTGTATACCTGGCAGTAAATAAGTGAAATGGAATGGAGATATAAAAAAAGACAGACACTACATTGATTCTACATGAAATACTACCAAAATTTTTAGGTTCAGTAACATTACATAGAATTAATACTATAAAAAAGATCCTTAAAACCCTGTCAAGGATTGAGCAATATAAAACATTTTATTTATTTAATATTAGAAACATTTTAAATAATGATGATGCATAGTTTTCCTTGAATTTCTTATTTGAAATAATACAATTTAACTATAGTAGTCTCCTTATCAAAATATTTTAGTCCATTAATTTAAATGAAAATTTCTACCCTCTCAAATAATTAATTCATGTTTACTAAGGAGTTTGTTTTTATGGACTCTAACATACTTCCTTGAACAGAGTAGTAAATCTTGTTTGGGTTTGGTTTTATAATTGGCATTGTTTTAAAAGTAATCTAGTTGACATAATTCTAACTACACTAACAACTTAGTAGCTAAGTATACTTCTAACACTGACTGCCATCATGAACTATTTTGAATTAAAAGATACTATGAACAAATATTTACAAATATAAAAACCCAAAATCCAATTTGGAACAGAACATCTTAATGAAGTTGTATTCAAATTTCATGGCAGAAATTATCAGAATATGGATATACTTCCTATTCCTATATCATGGCATAATTTAAGATTCATTTTGAGTGTTTAAATATTTTTTTTTTCTTAAAGAAGTATCTAAAATCTTAACATTCTACCATCCTGCACTTTCCAAATGAGCCTGACTAGTGAGACATTCTGAATGATCCTACTGTTGAGGAATGACCTAAGAAGCCAGGATATATAAGTGGCATGAGGGCAGGACTTTTGTTCTGTTCACTGCTACACCCCCAGCACCAAAAACTATGTCTGCTACATTATAGGCACTGAATAAAGACTTGTTAATTGAATAAACCGATAGCCAGCTAACTCCTCAACTGAGCCACAAAGTACAAGAACCCCTCATGAACTTGGGTTCATCACTAATGCAAATTCAACTAAACTTTATGCCACAGACTATAACAGCAAAAAATGAAAACTTCAAGCAAGTCAGAGAAGTTTGAGCAGGACCCTATAGCAGCGATGATGATTTTATCACAATTCCATAACTTTTTTAAATATTATATGTGCGTACATATATCCCTAAGAAGCCAATTCAATAATCCATTGTCCTTGTGCTCTTCGGGACATTCATATGTTTACTGAGGGGTCTGTTTTTATGGAATCTAACATAATCCTCATAATCTAACATAATCATCATAGAATGGGCCACAGTAATATCAGTTCTATTTGAGCTATTCCTGAAATGCTGCAGTTCAAATGGTAGCTCCTACATAGTCTTAAACAATTGGAAACTGTGAGGAAGTGATGAAAGGCAACTTAGATGAGACAAGTATTGAGAAATTACTATTCTGACAGATCTTTATGTGTTCTGTATCATTTTATAAAGGTAATGGGAGATTTACAAACAGTTCCATTTTCAAAAACTGGAAAACAGAAGTCAGGAAAAAGTTCTCACAGATGCTCTGACAACCATGGATTAAGGAAACACTGAGCATTACAACTTACACTTCTGCCAGAGAACTTTCCAGTATCCTATTATAAAATAACTTTATACAGTTTTCACAGTCTTTGACATATAGAGAAATCAGTCTTTAAATTATAAATATGAAGTAAAAGCATAAATATTTTCAAATAACTAATTTTTCATAGCAATTAAGCATAAATCTTCAGTATCAGTAAAAGCACAGATATTTAACTGAACTCAACAATCACTTTAAACTCCCTTTAATGATTCCACTCTACTACAGCTTATTTAACAAATTTCTTTATAAATCTGTTTACAATGTAGACGAAAAGCTGCTATATTCACAGTAAAATGTATTTCCTACTTAGCTAGACCAGACATAAATTAATCTGTTTCTGTGGCATAGAAACATTTTGAAGAAATCTATCAATGGGATATCTAAAATTTGTATTGGCAGAGCTGGTCAGACTCAAGCTAAAATTTCCATGAGACAAAGAGCAATAAAGATGGCACTTACTTTTTAATTTCTTCTTCTACTACATTCACTCCATCTTTTTGAGGATTAAGAAATTTGTTAGTGGCACTGCCGAAGTCACAAAGTACATAGTTTCCACTATCATTCAATAAAATATTTTCTACCTTAAGAGAAAAAAAAAAGTAATTAGTAGTGTTTTCAAAATAAAAATTATCTTTTTAAAACTCTTTTCATACAATAAAGACTGAAGGGTTTATGCCACGTGTGTGTGTGTGTGTGTGTGTATCTAAGACATCTAAAATGAAGGACAAATGAACCAGAACAAAAATATACTACGTCTACTGTTTCTCCTACTAAGAGCAAGAAAGCACTTCTCCCTCCCCATGATGGTTTGTGCAGGGGCCAAGAAACCCTAAATCCTCTCCAAAACTGCTTTTATGAAAGAGATCAGTAACAGGCAGAGTCCACCTCATCTCTCCTACTCTACCTCCATTTTTCCCCTTTAATGACATTTCTGTATATCTATAAAACCAAAAAACCAAATCCACTGCCGTTGAGTCAATTATGACTCATGGCTACCCTTTTGGACAGAGGAGAACTGCCCCATAGGGTTTCCAAGGAGCGCCTAGTGGATTCGAATTGCTGACCTTTTGGTTAGCGGCCAAGCTCTTAACCACTGTACCACCAGGGCTCCTCTGCTTATCTATAGATAAGTAATAATAAAAACCATTTAAATTCTACATCTGATTGATTCCTAATGCTGTTTTTATCTAAAATGTACTACACTGAAGGACACAAATTTGACTTTATGTCCTAACTTGGAGACCAGGATTTTAGTAACTAAAATAAACCAATTACATGCATAGTTTCGACGGCAGTGGGTTTTTTTGGGAGGCAGTGGGTTTTTTTGGGATGCATAGTTTCCAGAAAATGAGAGCGGGTTCACAGTCCAGCTCTGTTACTTCTTAACATGTGTTACCTTTGACAATTTGCTTTAATTTTCTTATCTATAATATCTACTATATGTGATACTTGTGAAAATTAAATTAAAACTTGCAAAGTGCTTAGAAACATTTTTGAAGAAATCTATAAATGGAATATCTAAAATTTGTATTGGCAGAGCTGGTCAAACTCAAGTAAAATTCCCTTGAGATAATGTGCAATAAAAATGGCACTTTTTAATTTCTTCTACTACATTCTAGAACAGTATCTGCTTTATGAAAAAAACTCAAATGATATTATTATTGTTATTTTTATACAGTTTTCACACTTTTTTTATGATACATTCTAAGATGAGCAAATTCATTTCTTTCCACTTTTTCAAATTACTCATGCTACTGTTTCTCTACTGGTGCCTTTCAGGTGACTCAATATAATGCGATACAGAAGAAGTGTCTGGAAGCAGACAGTCCTAAGTTGAGTAATGCCTTCTTCTTAGTTTCCTCAACTATAAAATGCAGACAATGCATAACTGTCTTGCTGAGTTGTTATGAAGCTTAAAGATTAAACAGTGCTTGGTACATGGTAAACACTCAAAAATATTAATAATAGCCCTTTTAGTTCTCAAGTTAACAACTACTTTAAAACTACTTCTCTTATTTTATAATCTTTCTTCTATATCTCCATTTTGTTGTTGCTATTGCTGCTAGATGCCATCAAGTCAATTTCAACTCATAGCAACCCCATATGGCAGAGTGGAGCTGCCCCATAGAGTTTTCTTGGCTGTAACCTTTACGGAAGCAGATCGCCAGGTCTTTCTTCCACAGAGCTGCTGGGTGAATTCGAACAGCCAAACTTTTGGTTAGAAGCTGAGCCCTTAACCATTTGTACCACCAGGGCTCCTTATATTTCATTTTAGCCTACCTTTAAAAAAGGATTTAAACACAGATGCATGACTGTATAAATTTACACATCTAAAAAGAACTAAACATATGAAATACCAACTGTACAAAATCATGCAGTTGCAGTTCAACTTCTGAATTTTAAATGAAGAAGACTCAGCTGAAAACATGAACTTAGTCACCTAAAGCACAATAAAATAAATACCACTTAGCTGTACATTTTCATAGGGTGAAGTGTATATCATATAAATTAGATCTCAATGTAACAGGTAAGCATATGAAAATAAAAACATCAACTTAGTATGAAAAAGTTAATGAGATATAACAGGAAAAAAAATCACACCAAACTATGGGAGAAAAGGTAAAAGTTGCATATTCAAAAGAACTGAGATGAGCTACACTAGTGACCCTGGTTAAGGGTCTGTCATCATGCATTTCAGTCCTGTCTGGGGCCTACATTCTTTCACCATAAGGTTCCCTGGATGGTGTTTTCATAAGTTTTGTACAATCATTCAGAATTGGGAATCAATCATTTGATAAATATCTATTGAGTCACTGCTGTCTGCCAGGCACTGTTCTAAATGCTTGGATACATCACTAAAAATGACAAAAATCTCACCCATCATGGAGTTTACATTTTAGCAGAGAAGACAGACAATAAACAATACATAGGCATAATACAAATGTAAATCATACAGTATTTTAGAAGGTGATAAGTGCTAATAAAAGGTAGAGCAGGTAAAGAGTAGGACTGCCTGGTTGTAATTATACATAGGGTGGTTCAGCATAGGACTTACTGACAAGGAAAATCTAAGCAGGCTTGAAGGAGGGGAAAGAATAGCCATCAGGATATCTGGACATAAAGCATTTTAGGAAGGGAAATTTTTATAATCTTAATGTTTGTGGGAATCAAAAAGGACATCTATAGCTCTAAATTATATCTCTGGCAATGCGATGCCAGGAATATTCAATACCCTTTTGGGACTTTTTCCAATGTAATAACTGGATACAAAATACAAAGGGTCAAGAACCCACAAGAAGATAAAGTGACCTTAAAGACAATCGACTCCAAATTATACATAAAGAACCCACTTGTAGGTCTCCTCCAATATTTCCTGAAAACACCCTGGTATGGATTAGAGCAAATAGGAGGAATGGTGAACTGAAAGGGAACGGTGATGTCAAGGTCACTCAGCCTGTGTCAGTGATGTTCATACTTTGTTCAAAATGAAAGAACAAAGATTTCTTAAGCAAAGATTTTTGTTCAAATGAAATCTTTTAAAGAAGCCTACTACGTAAAACAGGGAAGCAGAGTAGGAGGCACAAAAGCCACCTCTAGGGCTGTGCTAGAAATCTCGGAGTCATGGAAAGCACAGTCCGTCTTCTTCACATGACCTCAGGAAATGTAGAAGAGGACAGAGAAACTAATCTGGATACAGGGGATAAAACCTGGTTTATATGACAATAGTCCAAGGACATTTTAACTCCACAGTCTAAACCTTGTTACTTGATCCATTAAGTTTTCTGAAAGCATTACCTTCAGATCCCGGTGAATTATCGGAGTCTTACACTGATGCAACCTTGCAACAGCTTCACAGGTATCACAGAATATCTGCCACACTTCTGGTTCCGTAAAACCTGTCTGCAGCTTCTTGTTCATCTGATTCACTACCTGACCAGCTAACCAAAAAAGTAGTTTTGAGAAGACATACTTTTAAAAAATGAAGTCATCACAAAAAATAAGAAATGCCCTTAAGGTCTCGATAATGGAAAACTGGGTTTTTCATAATTCTTATACAAGGATGCTTATTATACCATATGTTATTGATTCAATGACACTTTTTTTTTTTTTTTCAATATTTTTACATCTCTGAGGTCAGAACACCTTAAGATAATGTCCTGCTAATGCTCTTGGGCATTTTTTAACATCTTAAGGTCTCTGAAATCAGTGTGTATCTTATAAACAATGGTGTCTTAGATTTACTGAAATAGTTTTTACACTGTTACAGGCTAAACAGCGGTGAATGAAAGTAAGTTTTCTATTATCACAGAATTTACATTCTAAAGGTAAAGACAAACATTAAATAATTACATAATCATATACAATAAGAATATGAGAGACTTTAAAATGGAAGCCATAAATTTATACTGTAGCAGGAGCATGGAAGGAAGAGACGGCCTAGCTAAGGAAGTGGTATTTATGTTGAGACTAAAGGATAGTTAGGAATTAACAAGTCAGAGACTTAGGACAAGCCCAATGCCGTCAAGTCAATTTTGACTCATGGAGACCCCATGTGTGACAATACAAATGATCCTCACGGTTTTCCTGGCTGTAATCTTATGGGAAACAGATCACCAGGTTTTTCTTCCAGGGCGCCACTGGGTGAGTCTGAATTATCAACCTTTAGGTTAGCAGTTGGGCACAAACGATTTGCACTGCCTAGGAATTAATTAGGAATTAATGAGGCAGAGACTGGGAGAACAACAACAGCAAGTAACATGCACAAAGGCCTCCAGTTTGGGAAAGAGTTTGATGACTTGGAATAATTTAAAGAAAGCCAGTGCATACATAGTCTAGGAAACAGAGAAAAAAGGAATGTGAGAAGAGACTGATGAGGAGACAGGGATCAGCCATATTTTGGATTTTATCTTGAGAGACAAGGAAACCTCTTGCGATGCGATGGAATGCTTTTGTGTGGCCTTTCTTGCCACGGTCTTGTAACTCCCACCAAATGACTGGGTGAGGCAATGCTAACAAGGTATATGGAACCCTACCAAGGGGATTGGTCAGTTCTGCCATCCTGCTAGGCTTAAAAAGAGAGCCAATTCCACAGCAAAGAGAAGATCCCACCAACACCAAGGAAGAACAGCCAGGAACAGAGATCGCGCCAGGAGACAAAGAGAGAGGAGTTAGAGCTGGAGAAGCAGTGGCAGAGAAATGATGGCAGGAGATGGCGCGGTGGCTTCCCGGCCCACAGAGCAAGAAAGCTGAGTACCTTTGGGCAGGAGGTTTGCTGGCACAGTACAGTGCCTCTGGGCACTTATCAGCAGAGCTAAAAGAGTTTTGCAACACTTGCCCCAGCAGGGCAGAGGCTGGGGGCCAGAGAGGTGTGCCTGACAGTACAAATGGGAAGAGACTGTCCTGACAAAACTGTATCCTGAGCATTTCCAAACCTGAATTGTAACCTGTTACTTCCCTAACAAACCCCATAATCTTGAGTATTGTCTGTAAGTTCTATGTGGCCATTGCAATGAATTATCAAACCCAGCAGAGAAGCAGGGAGTGCCATGGGAGGAATGGTGTCAGAACTGGTACACATGGTGAGGAGTTATGTCTGACCTCCACTTCACAGGAATCAGGCTTGGGCTGCTGCTCTTGATTCTCCTTTCCCCTTTTAAAGTTAGAGGAGGTCAGATGCCGACCCCATGCCATTTTTACACCTCCTGATCTGACCTTTTAAAATATCTCCCTAATTAGGAGAAGAGAGGTGGCTGCAAGAGTGGAAGTGGAGAAACCAGTTAAAAGGCTAATGCTCTAGTTTTTCTAGGCAAAGAGATAATGGAACAGAGGAATTTACTAAATCCAAAGAGACACACATACACCATTGAACCCTAACAGGATTATTCTATATTACAACACACTATAATGAGATAGCTAATGAAAATTCTTAATTATCAAGAAAAAGTTAATCATTATATTTTAAGAACATTCTAATAAAAATGAAGTTAGGGAATGCAAAAAAACAAGCTTATATTAACTTGAACCTTTCCTTTAATAATACATAATCTATAAGAAGGCGCATGTACACCTGTTCCTTTTATTGGTGTTATCTAAACATCAAACTCCTGTGTTTTCTGAAGTATTGGTTTTTCATTTAGAATTTTAAAGTAGAAAGGACATTCAAATATGCTTAATAAATCCCCAATCCCAAGTCCATTCCGTTGTGATGTCCTCACAGTACCTAGAGGCTCCTTCCTCTATCTGGTTTGTCAGGCTCTCCGAGTCGATCTATTCTTAAACTGGTTTTAAGTAAAAATTAAACAGAATGAAAAATACTTCCTTGGTGTTCATTCACATACTAGAAATACCATTTCACACCTAAACGAATCATAACCTTCAACTCATTCCAATTCTTCTAAACTTTCAATTTTGTAATCAGCGAATAAATTTTAAACCAATGTTACTTCCATTCAGAGATCTTTGGGCCAGAAAACCTGAATCACAAAAGCCAAGTCTCCAGAGAAAGGTAAAAACTGTATTTATTTGAAACACAATTCAAATGTAGAAGCACATAAAATTTCATCATTTAACATCAGAGTTTTCCGAATCAGGCAAAATCAGTAGTACCAGCTCACCAAGCTCGTTCTAAAGCAGCCAACCCACAGATATTATAAGCAATTAATAAATGCCTGTAGTTTTAAGCTACTGAGTTTTAGGTTTTTTATTTTTATTTTTTTAAAGCTAACAGATACGAGTCGTGGGTTGCACAAACGGTTAAGTGCTTGGCTACTAACCAAAAGGCTGGCAGTCTGGATCCATCCAAAGGTGCCTCGGAAGAAAAAGCTAATAGATACATTACCCATGGGGACTTCTGTAAAATACTTCCTAAAAAAGGAAAGTGCTTCTTTTCACAAAGTAACAGGAGCATACTCAAAATATCAACCCTGCTTTTTGGAAATCTGATACCAAGAGCACATAGATCTCTCTTTAGACTATGTATCAGAATATTAGCACATTAGGCAGTGCCAAACCATGAACTTAAAAAGATCTAGCATTTGACAAAAGATGATTTTAAACATTTGATACCTGAAACCATTTAACTGGCATATCAGCTATATAACACAATGTGCCTGAACTGCACACACTGCATCAGTTCCCCTACAAAAGTGCTTTCATTCCTAAGCAATTTTATATAATACAATTAGGTTTTATAAAGTAAAGTGAAAATATTTGCTCTCCAATTCCCCTGCCTCACCCCCCCCCCCAAAATCATTTCTTCGTAGGAGAAAAAGGAGCTTATCTAGTCAGAGAAAAAGAACTGAGCATGCTCCACTCGGGCCCTCGGGATTCCTTCTCTTAAGATAGAACTGCTCACTCAGAAGGTACATTCCGATCTGTGAACATATGCAGTAACCTTAGCTGGCAACACATTTGAAGAAAACTTCCGACATGAAAGAGCATAATAACAAAAAGGAAAAGCATTCAGAAAAAAAAAAAAAATGCAAGGAACAAAGGAAAAATCTTTTTAAAAACTATAATATCCTCAGACAATAAAAGATTTTCACCTAAAACAAGATCAAAGTATATTTTTAAAAAGATCAACCCTGAAAGAACAAAAAAGGGTTCTTGGAAATTAAAAATAAGATAGCAGAAATACAAATTTCTACAGAAGGGCTGAAAGATACAGGTAAGCAAAAAGCAGAATAAAAAAGGGAAGGAAAATAAGAAAGAAAATTAAAGGATTAATCTAGGAAGAGTGACATCCTAAAAATAAAAAGTCCAAAAAGGGAGAATAAAAAAAGTGGAAGAGAAAAAACTGAGTATCCAGCAAAAAGGATTTTTTAAAAAAGACCCACATCAAGGCACATTTATCTTGAAATTTCAGAATCTTAGGGATAAAAGAAAAACTCTGTAAGTATCCCTGGAGGAAAGAGGTCACACAAGAAGACTGAGGAAATCATTCATAATGGCATCAGATTTTTCAACAGCCAATTCTAAGAAAAAATGGAATAATGCCTTCAAAATTCAGGCTTAAAATTATTTCCTGCATAGAATTCTTTAGCCAGCCAAAATAAAAATCAAATGTGGGTGTAGAATAAAGATATTTTTACATACACAGGGTTTCAAAGCTGTTCCCTCCCATAAATCCATTATCAGAAAGCTACTGAAAAATGTACCCTACCAAATGAGGGAGTAAAAACAAGGGAGAGGCATGAGTATCCGGGAATCTGAGACAGAAGGAAGGCAAAGGGAACTCCCAGGATAACAGCTGTGTTGTTCAAATGTAAGTAGGAGACCTGAAGTTTCCCAAGGGATGTTTTTAAGGGGGAAAAATGAAATTAATCAAATATTAAATGTATGAACATACTGCACAAACATCTGCAATTCTATTAGGGGGAATGTAGGACTAAAAAAGTGATACATATGAAGAAAATCAGGGAAATAAAAAATGAGGTTATCATTAACATCAGGAAAAACAAAAAGATGTACAAAAAAGAAAAAGCCATTATAGACTTCCATATGATACAGCTATAATGGCAAACAAAATAACATAAACACTGGTTATTGACTTAATCCAAAAACTGAGACTATCCCACATTAGGAGTAAAACCCCCATCTTTTTCTGGGGGCAATATCTAAAACATAAAATCAAGAAAGCGCTGGCAAACTTTCTTTCAAGAGCCTCCTTATATCCAAAATCACATACTCTCCCTGCTTTTCTAAGTTCCTTCTTTTTATACTCTATGATCTCAATAAAACTACAGATCTCATCTAGATAGTGCTATATAGAAACATGTAATATGAGAAAATACATCTCAAGGATTTGAGAAGAGAGGAATGGTGGGGGCAGTGGTTAGTACTAATTAAGCCATAGTTTAATAGTACTTTTGGGCTTTTTAAACGACATACACTAATTGTTGTTGTTAGGTGCCTTTCAGTCGGCTCCGACTCACCATGACCTTATGTGCAACACAATGAAATCTTGCCCTGTCTTGCACCATCCTCATAATCGTTGCTATTATTTTAATAAAAATTCAAATTTCATGTAAAATAAAGCTTGCTGATTCAATTACCAGATCAAAGTAACAGAAACAATACAATGTCTTCCTCAAAATATAGCTTAAGCTTAAGCAATTCTTCTACTTTAAAATAAAATTTGCCCCCCCCCCCCCAATTGAAGCTAATTTGGCTCCTCTATTAAAAAAATATCTCTTGGGTGACAGACTCATCCAATTGAGTTTAACTGATTCAATTATCTTTAAAAAATTACGAGTAGCAAGAACTATTGGTCAACTCCAATACAGCTAAGAATTAGCACCACAAACACTAGAATTCAGGAAATGGGGTAGAAAAAAATCAGTATCTTCTCCCAAAAGAGGTCACAATGCTTTAGAGTAGAGAAGATATCTTTTATAAATAAGAGAAGACAACCAAGAACATCTATTTTCATATTATATACAGAAATAAGTTACAAGTACTTCACAATAGATATGTGAAGTATTGATTCACTTCATTTTCCTCCATTCTTCCCTCCTTACAAGACTGCAATAAATGAGACCGTATTTTCTTCACCACTACATCACTCTCTTCCTCCAACCTTCAGAAAACTACAAGAGTTCCTGAATGGAAATAACAATCACCAACAATTAGGACTGTCTAAATATAAACCAGGGTTCCCTAGACCCAAATTGCCAGATACAGCCTAATAAATAAAGCAGTTTTGTAGAAATTGGATTAACTGTCCACTTCACACACATTAAAGAAAATAAATTGTTAGGTATTTTTTATTGTTATTACTCTTAAGGCACACTATATGAGTAAATATTTCTTTTAAAATACCACATTAGGCCCAATAAAATGTGGCTTTCTATCTTCTGATATTCACGATGGGACTCAAAAAAACTACATAATACAGGCTTATAAGCATTACAGATCAAAATGCACCCTCTAAAACTATTACATTTAATATGATTTAAAGATAACATAGTAGGGAGCTGGTAAATTCTTATAACAGTAACAGTGACGCATTAGGTTTTTCTTAGTTGGATTACAAAAAATTGTCTAGGGAGCAGGAAGTATAACTGTTCTTTATCTATTTAGATTTCCTCTTTTAAACCCAACAGTATTTTTCTGATTTTTCATTTAAGATTAAATCCTCAAGTCATCACTGCAGCAACTATGACTAGATTTTAAATATTTTTCTAACAGCCTTCCTTAATTAGGCAGATAATTAAAGCTGAGGTTGCAATAATAAGCGTCTAAAATCAGGTGACAGCTGCCCTGGGAGAAACCAAGACACACATTAACCTATTTTAAAGGGATTTTTTTTTTAGTGTAACACAAATGCAGAGAGACACTTACTCACCTCGGCAATATTCCATCAAGATCAGCACTTCCCATACATTATCACTAACTGAATTAACAGCACAGTCCAAATAACCCACAATATTTTTATGACCAGACAGCTCTTTCTGTAAAACAGAAACAAAATGAGGAAAATCGGAGAGGGGAAAAAAAATCTTAAAGCTATACGGTCAGCAATGGCTTGAAGCATAATGTATTTAAAGTATTTCAAAAAGTAGGAATTAGACACACATGTAGAACCGGACATATTTCAATCAACCAAAGACTCCTACAGTTTCAAATGAAAGCTTACTTGCACATGACTTATTTTTTAACAAGCACATTTTCAATAATTACATTTAAATTCAACCAAGAAAGAGGCAGATCACCTTAAAGTAATGGTCTCCAAAAGAGAGTATGCAAGTTAAAGATGGCTTATTTATTTTTTAATCTAAGAAAATAAATTAAGCTCTAATATTTATGAACAGTTGTATTTTCACTTGTTTGTTTTGCATTCAACATATTATAATTTACGTGTACCTAGTTAAGTGGATTTATGTTTTTTTTTTTAATACTATTAATCAGATAAGCTTTAAAATGAACAAGGGCTACAAAGACCCATAAATTAAAAATAATACTAACAATACAAGCACAAGGAAATAACAGAGAAATGGCAGCTTGGACGCTTTTACTCCTGGTATAAAATAGCTATCAGCTTATAGTAAGGTTAAAAATAATAATGACCTAATCAGTTCTATCCAGAAATTAAAAAACAATTATCAAAATATTATTTTAAATAAATCTACATCCATATCATTAATAATAAACTAGTTTTAACTATGTAATATAATTTGAGACACTGGCTAATGGCAACTGAACGTGAATAATTTATAAATAAATTACATAATGGGACATAGGTGATCAAAAGCCTTGGAAGACCACTGCACAGGATTTGAATGCTGCTGCTGCTGGGGACTGTGTTTTACATGTCTCCAAATCATACATATAAATTCTTTGAAAGGAAGCATGTCACAGCAGTACAAGATCTGGGCACAAATAAGGGAACTTAGTCTAAGCTTAGCCATCTTGGGGTAAACCCTTTAACCCTTTTGACTAAAACTTACTTTAAAAAAAGTAAATCTCAAAGTCTAATCAACTGTAACCTAGCTAACAGAAACAACAAAAGGAGAATTAAGAAAAATCAGGTTCTATAAAGGAGTCTACTTGAACAAAAGCAATTGCAGTAGGTGTTGGTGAAGATAGTTAGGCTGACATGAGATTCAAACGGTGAGTGAACTAACACTACTGCTGAGCACCCACTACGATTCTAGCACCATATAAACTGATTTGTTACTTATCAAGTCATTTAATTTCAATACTACAATGCAATTAATAATAAATGCTAATTTTCCTGATAGCCTACTATTATTTTACTCTATATTTACTAAAACCTAAACTCAAAAATAAAAACGTCTGAAACTGAAAACTGTAACATATAGATCCTTTTAATGAATGATTTCCCTATTTTATCTTTAGAGTTATAGTCAACATTGACATTCAAATTACTCCTCCTCCCTGATACCCCAAGTTAAACAGAGTACAGTTAAAATACAGTAACGCAACCTAACCAGTCTCTTTCCAATTCTCTCCGACCTATAAAAGCATATTTAGACTACTAAATGGTCCTCAATTTCAGACAGAATCTCACTTTTAGAAAAAGATATCATTTCACACAGAGCTTCTGCAGGGCTAATTACAAAACCTATTAAATGGCAATATTCTATCTTTATCTAATCTCAATGACATTATTAGATGCTCTTCATCTGATATATTAGAAGGTGTCAGTGTTTTTCAAAGTTTTCATTATTATATATACTATTACCATCTTATTTAGGAATTTATTATGGAGTCCCTAATTTTTTTTTTTTAAGTGGTATAAACTCTTAACACACTAAGCTGCTAATCAAAAGGCTGGAAGTTTGAGTCCACCCAGAGGTGCCTTGGAAGAAAGGACTGGTGATCTACTCGTGAAGAAAATCAGCCACTGAAAACGCTGTGCGGCAGCATTCTACTCCGGCACCAATGAGGTCGCCCTGAGCTGAAATCAGCTCAGCGACTGGCACGTATATATTATAAATATCTACTACGGTGTAAACAAATTGTACATTCACTTAATATCTACCAACTTCTTGCTATTTAGCCCTATATTAAACAAGTTAGTGCCAGCACATTTACGTTAACATTATATTTATTTTTTCAATAAATCATACTTTCCCACCTAGCAAGGTAACCTCATGCACATAAAGGGCCTGGTAATTCTGAATTGAAAATATCATTTAATGTTTCAGAAATTCTGAAGGCACAGATAATAGTTTCTATTTTTTGCTCTTTTTATGCTGGAGATGAGGGGGGGAAACATTGCTTTTTAGACCAAAGTTGGTTTAAAACATTAGCACTTGATTAACATTGTACCAGTTTAAAAAAAAAAAAAAGAGGAGCCACTGAGAGAATTGCAAGTAAGCAACCCTAAAAAAAGGAGGAAAATGTTATTTTGTAAATTTCTAACTGCTTCAAGTTAAATGAGTGGCTGAAAGTTTCTTTAATGGTCTGTTGTTTTTTGTTTTCCTAACAGTAAAAAAAAAAAAATTCCTTTGCTGAAAATTACAGGGTACATAAGAAAAACAACCAGATTTACAGCATGATTTTAAAAACAAAAAGCAAAACTAACTGTTGTTTGTCAATACTAACACATGCAGTGAATGCATAAGGCCCGCGCGGGAACATCACACTCAGGGCAGTGGCTTCTTTCTGGATGAAGAGGGCAGCACAGGGCCACAGAGAGGAATACACAGGAACCTCAACTATCTCTGCATGGTTTTATTTCTTAAGTCTGATAGCAAAGATATTCATTACATAATTCTCTGAATTTTTTGTATACTCAAAATATTCCAAAATTAAAATGGATTTTAAAAAAGAAAACAGGGTAGCAAGCCTGTCAACTATAGCAGGGAAGGGAGGAAACGGGAGAGAAGGAAGCTATTTTTCACCCTATGGTTACAAGGCATGTACTATAAATTCTCAGAACATTTTCCAGATTAATTTAATGATCTTCAAATGTTTTCCAGATGTACATAAACAATAAACAGCTTGCCTAAAATCTGTTTACATTATCGTGCAAAAAAATATATCCCAAAGTTCAAAATGGAATTTCTCTTTTGCTTACCATAATTGTAATTTCTCTTTTACAAATGTTGAGGTCTGACATGTTATTGACATACATTCGTTTCAATGCACATCGGACGCCACCATGAGTCCGCACTAGGAAAACTGTAGAGAATCCACCTAAGAGAACAAGTACCAATTAATTACAAAGAATCAGAAATTACTGCCCAAATCATATAACAGGTAGCAGATAGCGCTTTAAAAAAAAAAAAAAAAAAAAAAACCCATTGTCGTTGAGTCAATTCCGACTTATAGCGACCCTACAGTACAGAGTAGAACTGCCCCATAATATTTCCAAGGAGGGGCTGGTGGATTCAAATTGCCAATCTTTTGGTTAGCAGCCAAGCCACCAGGGCCCCTTAGAAAAAAATAAACAATGACTGAAACCAAGGCAAAAAGTAAGTATAGAAAGATTAAAAGCCAAAGCACTGGGTTCTTATACCAATCTTGAAATAAAACTTAGAGGGTAACATGCTTCTCAAATGATAACTCTTTTACAGCTTAAACTACTAAGATTTCACTTTTCACAAGGAATAACTATGCAGCACATGGAAAATGTCACAACCCAACTCTCTATTACTATAGTTTGGCATATACTAGTGACTGCCTACCCATCAGCCTCCCCTCTTTCTGTGATGACAAAGCACTGATGTTATCTGATACGAGAAATCAAGGGGATCAGATGGGCAGGTCCTTCCTCCAGGTCCAGAGGATGAACTTCAATTGTTCTAAGCCAATCACGGGAATCTCATTTCTCCTTATCAGTAGTAACTGATTTAGTGGTGCAAACAGTTAAGTGCTTTGCTGCTAACTGAAAGGCTGGTGGCTCTAGTCCACCCACATGCACTTTGAAAGAATGGCCTAGCAATCTACTTCCAAAAAATCGGTCACTGATAACCCTACAGAGCACAGTTCTAGTCTAACACACATGGGGTCACCATGAGTCAGAAGCAACTCAATGGCAACTGGTTTTTTTGTGTTTTATACACACACACACACACACACACATAACTGGCTAATGGGACATAAGGGGAAGTCTGCTGGGGATTGCAGGGAACGATTTTTACAGCCAGCAAAGAGAGAAAGTGGTATGCGGAGAAGGCCCTGTTCTTCCCTCCTGTTTGCAAATTTTGAGGTATAAGGATATGATGCTTAGACCTATGACAGCCATCCTATGGCCATGATGGAAAAATGCATCAGAGAGAAAATGACCCAGAACACTGGCATAGCTGCACTGCTGAATTAGGCAACTCTAGAACCACCTCCCTCCAGAACTCTTACATGAGATAATAAATGTCCTCAATATTTAAGCCAGAGTTATTTGGACATTCTCTTCTAGCATATCTTATCTAAAACATATAACTAAAACCAAAACTAAACCAGCTGCCATCGAGTCGATTCTGACTCATACCAACCCTACAGGACAGAGTAGAACTGTTCCAAAGAGTTTCCAAGGAGCGGCTGGTGGTCTTGAACTGCCTGAAATCAATCATAATGAGCAATACTCCATCTAATTGTAAATGCCACCCAGGAAACCTCTCAATTATTTTGTACTGATAAAGTTTGTTTTTAAGGTAATGTTATACAGGCTTTGCCAGATTGTGTTTATACAAATGGCCCAGTTTTTAAAAGTAGAAACACCCATATAAGGTTCATACACCTCCCACTTTTTTTTTTTAACAAAAATAGAATCATTAAACATATCAGCACATCTCCTTCCAGGTCAGTAGACATGGCTTAACTCATTCTTCTTAAGAGCTGTATAATATGGCATACCTTGTATATCCCATTGCCATCACGTCAATTCCACCTCACAGCGGCCCTATAGGACAGAGTAGAACTGCTCTATAGGGTTTCCAAGGCTCTAAATCTTTACAGAGGCAAACTGGCACATCTTTCTCCCACAGAACGGCTGGTGGGCTTGATTCACCAACCTTTCAGTTAGTAGCCAAGCACTTTAACCACTGCACCACTATGGCCACATTTACCACGTACATACCACACTGTAAAGGAACAGACATTCAGGATGGTCCAATTTTTTTTGTCTGTGTCTTGGCATTACCAACAATGTTGCACCAAAAACCCTTATACAAACATTCTTAAGGACCACTGTTTTTGTTTATGTAGCACAGATTCCCAAAGTAATCAAGTCAAAGTAAAACTAAATTTCAAATTTGATACTGTCAGATTACAGCCAGAAAGGTTGCAGTAACTCCTACAAGCAACATAAAAGCCACTTTTCTCACATCCTCACCAGGGCTTAGTGAAAATTTTTTAATTTTGCCAATTCAATGGGACGAGTCTCTGGCATTATTATTTCTATCTGCATTCTCCTGATTATCAGATAAATCAAGCATATTTACCTCAGTGTTGTGGCCCCTTCTATTTCCTCTTCTGTAATTTGCCTTCATATCACTGGTTCCTTTTTCCTAATGAGTTTTTCCCCCAATTGGTAAGATATCATTATACAACTCCTCAGTAATGTATAAGAAGTACAAATATGTTCTTCCAGTTTATCATTTGTTTTTTTGTTTTGCTTTGTTTGTTTCACACGGCGGTGGTGGTTGTTGTTAGGTGCTGTCCAGTCAATTTTCAACTCACAGCAACCCAATGTAACAGAGTAGAATTGCTCCACAGGGTTTCCTAGGCTCTAATCACTAAGGGAGCAGATCACCAGGACTTTTCTCCCACAGAGCCACTGGGCATGTTCAAACTGCCAACCTTTCAGTTAGCAGCCAAGTGCTTAACCGCTGTACCACTTGGGCTCCTTTTCACAAGGTATATGGTGTCTTTTACAAATAAACAAAAAAACACATCTGTGTAATATCTCTAGAATCATAAAAAAGCAATGTTGAAGAACACACATCAAAACTGCCTCAGCAGCACACAATTGAGGGAGGAGGAACTTCGCTTTTTCTTTACATGCCATTGTAGTGTTGTCATATGGGGTGTGTGTGTTTCATTGATAATTTTCAAAAGAAATAAGAAGATTTAGTTTAAATGAATGAGAAAAATCACTCATCACCTTAAAACAGGTATCGAGGGGAGCAGGGACATAAATGTTAAGAACCTCAGCAGGCAGAATGGCTGCAGAGTAAAAGCACCATACAAAAGAAGTCACAAAAAGTCAACAGGTTTCCAACAAAATCTAACTCTGACTCTACTACTTACCCAGACGGAGTAGTTCTAGATCTACTTAATCTTCTGCTAAAGAAGATGAGAAGTATGCCACCAAGCAACAATTAAGAAACTTAAAATCTACCCACCACTGAAAATTGATTTGCAGTGATCCAAAAGGACCTTGGAAGTCAGCGCCAGATACATATAAATATGTAATGCTGAATTAATAAGTACTTGATAAATATTTACTTGTTCATACAATCAGATCTCCCTATAGATTGAAAAGCATTTCTCTAAAACGAACTCAGACTGATTCCTATCCACACCACATAACACACTAGGTCCTATCAGTTTTACCAATCCCTCTCTTCCACTAGGTGTTAAGCAATTTGAGGACGGCCTCATACGACAGTAAACGCAAAAGGAATAATCGACATGTTTAGAAAATAGCAGTTCAAACAGCTTTGAATTAACCTAAGTACAATGTTTTTCCCATGTATACATGTATAAAAAAGGAAGGAATTTTTTAAATGCCTTGCTAAAATTTGCGATTGTTAGCCACCATAAAGTCATACCCTGACTCATGGAGACGCAAACAATGGAATCAGACCTTTGTAATCCATAGGGTTTTCAGATCACCAAGCCTTTCTTCCTAGTCTTAGTCTAGAAGCTCCATGGAAACCTGTTCAGAATCACATAGGGTTTTCACTGGCTAAGCTTTCAGAAGTAGATCACCAGGTCTTTCCTCCTAGTCTGTCTTAGCCGGCAAGCTCCACTGAACCCTGTTTAACATCACAATAACACACAAGCCTCCACCAATAGATGAGTGGTGACTGCCTCTGAAATGCATTGGCTAAATATTGAACTCAGGTCTCCCACATGGAAGGCAAGACTTCTACCAATAAACCACCAATGCCCTCTTGCCAAAACTAATGAACATTAATTTCTTTGCTATAACCTGACTACTTCTAGTGTCCAGTTACTAGAATAGCTTTTTGTTGTTGTTGTTAGGTGCCATCCAGTCATCAGTTTTGAACCATAGTGGCCTGATGCACAAGAGAACAAAACACTGCCCAGTTCTGTGCCATTCTCACAATCACTGCTATGCTTCAGCTCATCATTGCAGCCACTGTGTCAATCCATCTAGATGCGGGCCTTTCTCTCTTTTGCTGACCCTTCACTTTACCAAGCGTGATGTCCTTCTCCAGGGACTGGTCCCTACTGATAACATGTCCGATATAAGTCTAGCCATCTTCACTTCTAAGGAGCATTCTAACTGTACTTTTTCCAAAACAAATTTGTTTATTTTTCCAACAGTCCATGGTATATTCAATATTCTTCACCAACACCATAATTCAAAGGCATCAATTCTTCAGTCTTCCTTATTCACTGTCCAGCTTTCTCATGTATATGAGGCAAATGAAAGTACTACAGCTTGGGTCAGGCGCATTTTAGTCTTCGAGGTGACATCCTTGCATTTTAACACTTTAAAGAGGTCTTTTGCAGTAGATTTGTCCAATGCAATAAATCTACATTGTTTTATTTCTTGACTGCTGCTTCCATGGGTGTTGACTGTGGATCCAAGTAAAATGAAATCCTTGACAACTTCAATCTTTTCCGTGTTTATCATGATGTTGCTTATTGGTCCAGTTGTGAGGATTTTTGTTTTCTTTATGCTGAAGTGTAATCCATACCGAAGGCTGTGGTCTTTGTTCTTCTTCAGTAAGTGCTTCAAGTTCTCTTCACTTGCAGCAAGTAAGGCTGTGTCCTATACATATCAGAGGTTGTTAATGAGTCTTCCTCCAATCCTGATGCCCCATTCATCTTCACATACTCCAGCTTCTCAGATTATTTGCTCAGCATACGGACTGAATAAGTATGCTGAAAGGATACAACCCTGACACATAACTTTCCTGATTTTGAACCATGCAGTACCCCCCTGTTCCGCTTGAAGACTACCTCTTGGTCTATGTACAGGTTCCCCAGGACCACAATTAAGCGTTCTAGAATCCCATTCTTCATAATGTTATCCATAATTTGTTACGATCCACAAAGTCAAATGCCTTTAAATAGTCAATAAAATACAGGTAAACATCTTTCTGGTATTCTCTGCTTTCAGCCAAGATCCATATGACAACAGCAATGAAAGCCCTCATTCCAACGTCCTTTTCTTAATCCGGCTTGAATGTCTGGCAGTTCCCTGTAGATATACTGCTGCAATCACTTTTAAATTATCTTCAGTAAAATTTTACTTGTGTGTGTTATTAATGATATTGTCCAAAAATTTCCACATCCTGTTGGATCACCTTTCTCTGAGATGGGCACATAAATGGATCTCTGCCAGTTGCCTGGTTGGCTGCCTAAGTAGCTGTCTTCCACATTTCTGGGCATAAACAAGTGAGCACCTCCAGCACTGTGTCCATTTGTTGAAACATCTGAATTTAGTATTTGGTTCATTTTTGCAGCCTTGTTTTTTACTGCTGCCTTCTGCAGCTTGGATGACTTCTTTCAATACCATTGGTTCTTGATCATGTGCTACTACCTCAGATGGTTAAACATCAACCGATTCTTTTTGGTACAGTGACTCTGTATATTCCTTCTATCTTCTTTTGATGCTTCCTACATCATTCAACATTTTTCCCATGGAATACTTCAAATATTGCAACTTGAGGCTTGAATATTTTCTTCAGTTCTATCAATTTGATAAATGTTAAGTGTATTCTTCCCTTTTGGTTTGCTAACTCCAGGTCTTTGCACATTTCATTGTAATACTTTATCTTCTCAAGTCACCCTTTGAAATCCTCTGTTCAGCTCTTTTACTTCACCATTTCTTCCATTTGCTTTAGTTGCTCTACATTCGAAAGCAAGTTTCAGAGTTCTAGCATCCATTTTGGTCTTTTTTTTTCTTTCCTGTCTTTTTAATGACCTTTTGCTTTCTTCATGTATGATGCCCTTGATGTCATCCTACAACTCGTGTGGTCTTCAGTCATTAATGTTCCATGCGTTAAATCTTTTCGAGATGGTCTCCAAAATCAGATGGGATACCCTCAGGGCCGTATTTTGGCTCTTGTGTTCTTGTTTTCTTTTTCTTCACCTCAACTTGAACTTCCACAGTAGCAACTGATGGCCTGTTCCACAGTTGGCCCCTGGCCTTATTCTGACTGATGATACTGAGCTGCTCCATTGTCTCCTTCCACAGACGTAATAGATTTGATTCCTGTGTATTCCATTTTTGAGAATTCCACATGTATAGTCGTTGTTTATGTTCTTAAAAAAAAAAGGTATTTGCAATGAATAAGTCACTGGTCTTGCAAAATTCTATCATGTAATCTCCAACATAGTTTCTGTCACCAAGACCATATTTTCCAACTATTGATCCTTCTTCATTTGCAACAACCACCACTAATTATCAGTGCTTCTTGATCCCATGTTTGATCAATTTCAGACTGCAGAAGTTGACAAAAATCTTCAATTTCATCATCTTTGGCATTAATGATAGGTGTGTAAATTTGAAAAATAATTGTACTAACCGGTCTTCCTTTATGGGTATGGATATTATACTATCACTAATATAGTTGTACACTTCAGTATAGATCTTGAAATGTTCTTTTTGATGAGGAACATGTTCAAGTTGTCATTCCCGGCATAGTAGACCATATGATTGTCCAATTCAAAGTGACTAATACCAGTCCATTTCAGCTCACTAATGCCTAGAAGATCGATCTTCATGCATCCCATTTCATTTTATGTGTTCCATTTCATGAAATTAGTCAGGCATAATTTGCCTTTAATGAATGTTTCTCAACTCCTAATCAGTACTTTCTTTCCTAGGACCTGAAAATCCAACTTGGAAACATTTTACATTAAATTAGATACTGTTAACTGTCTCCTGTAACAGTGGTTCTCACCCATCTTTTTGTCCAATACATTGAGGGGCTCTACTCATTTCCAAAAATGATAAAGATTATCAGTGGGATTAGGAAAAGGTGGTTTAAAATTGACGGACAGGATATTAAAAGATTGATTCAGCAATGTATACTAAAATCCTAAATGAAAGGTTGATGATAAACAGGATATCCTCATGGTGCCAAAGTATTAAAAGAGAAAAACATCCCTTTATTATGTAGAGAGCTGGCAGTCATTAATATTGGTAAAATCTGACATCATGTGCTTCCTGACATGATGCAATATGGAGTAAAAAACAACATCGATGAAGTACTCTTGCCTAAAACCTTTAACCTAATAGTCTTAAGGTCTAATATCCCGTTTACAGAAAACAGGGGCTAGAAGAACAAGGTAAATCATAACACAAAGAAAGAGTCAGACAAAGCTGGATGTAGAACACTGTATCAGACAATGAGCCTTACCTTTTCAAAAAGTCAGTATCATAGAATAGAAAAACGTGTCTGGGGTGGGGATTGTTGTACATTTTAAAAGACATTACAATCAAATACAATGCACATTCCCTGACAGAATTCTAATTTGAAAGAAACAGCTATAAAACATGTTTTTGTTGTTTGTGAACTATTTGAAAGTAAGTTGTAGGCATCATGTCATTTTAACCATTAAATTCATATACCTCTAAACATTTGCATATTACCCTATATAATCAGAGTATCTCTGTAAACCTGAGAAAATGCATAATAATTCTTCTGATGCACAATCCTTATTCAAAATTACTCATGTGTCTTAGTCATCTAGTGCTGCTATAACAGAAATACCACATGTGGACAGCTTTAACAAAGAGATGTTTATTTTCTCACAGTCTAGTAGGTTGCAAGTCCAAATTCAGGGCATCAGCTCCAGGGGAAGGCTTTCTCGGTCAGCTCTGGAGGAAGGTCCTTGTCATCAGTCTTGGTCTAGGAGCTTCTCCACACAGCAACTCCAGGTCCAAAGGACATGTTTTGCTCCCGGCACTTTTTTCTTGGTGGTATGAGGTCCCCCTCTCTGCTCTCTTCCCTTTCCTTTTCACCTCTTGAGAGAGAAAAGGTGGTGCAGGCCATATCCCAGGGAAACTCCCTTTACATTGGATCAGGGATCTGACCTGGGTAAGGGTATTACAATCCCACCCTAATCCTCTTTAGCATAAAATTACAATCACAAAATGGAGGACAACCACACAATACTGAGAATCATGGCCTAACCAAGCTGACACATATTTGGGGAGGGGGGGGACACAATTCAATCCTTGACACCAAGTGTTCCAAAAATATGTAAAGGAAATATGGCAAAATGTTATTACTAGTTGAATCTAAGTGGTGGGTATATGGTTATACACTGGATTACTCTTTCAATTTTTCTGTATATTTTTAAATTATTCATAATAAAGTTTGAAGAAAAAGAGTGGGGCACAGGATGTTTCCCCCAGAGGGGATTCTTATCTCCCTTGCCATCCAACAATCCCATCAACACCAGTGAGAATTATTATTTTACAAGAAAGACACTGCAGCTAATTACCCATACTAGTAACTTCCCCAAGAGGCACCATAAGTCTCTTGCCACAGAAAAAGTTTACGGTATCCTAGATACCTAAAGCTCCAACATCCCAAAACACACAAGCACTTCATGTTTATGAAAGACCGGGCTTTTAGAGGTGTTTGCTCCTATCAAGTTTATTTTCCTAGAGAGGGAAAGAAGAGAGAAGAAAAGATAAAGTTACATGCAGTCTTTCTCATTGTGTGTATCAACAGTCATCATGTAAACCAACAAGATAAAGCAAATTCCAAGAAGCTGTCACCAACTTCTGGTTTCAGCCACTGCCAAAGAAAACAATGTCGTCTGAAAACAATATTAAAGATAAATGGAACAGGCACTTATTTGGCTATGGGATCTGAGCCAGAGGAAAAGTCCTCCTACCCACTGACCACTGGCCTGTGATACATCAGAACATGATTTCAGGTGAAGCCACTGGCTCTAGCAGTTTCTTTTAAAAGTAAAAATATTCCTAAGAAGAGTAATTACTAACTTAAATTCTTGACAAAGTTATCAGTAAGACTATCTAATAATCCAACAAAGCACTGAAAGAATGAGTCAGGTACATCGGACTGGGCAGAGGATGGTAAGGGGTGGGGCAGCTGGAAAGAGAAGGCAAGAGCACAATATTCACACAGCACTGATGATGTACAGAGCATTTCCAAACACATGGTCTCATTTAATTCTCATAATATTGTGAAGCACTTTAACTGCTATTCCATTTTACAGATGAGGAACAAACACTGAAAAAGAAGGAAACAACTAGTCTAAGAACACAAAGCAGGTAAGATGGAGTCAGATGTCCTTTCATGCTTTTTCCACAAATCTTCTGTTCTAAGGATTCTTACAGAGTCCTGGGAGGCACAAACTGTTAAGTGCTTGGCTACTAACCAAAAGGTTGGCAGTTCAAATCCATCCAGAGGCACCTCAGGAAACAGGCCTGGCCACCTGCTTCCAGAAGGTCAGATCCATAAAAACTCTGTGGAGAACAGCTCTACTCTGAAACATATGGGGTCACCATGAATAGGAATTGACTCGACAGGTGACTGGTTGGTTTGTTTTGTTTGGAAAAGCGGGAGAATAACATTCGAATTTAGGAGAAACAAAAGAGAGATGGGGAAATTAAGGGAGAGAGGTTTTCCTCCAATTTTTTTTTCCTTAATAGAACCCTGCTTAATAGGCAGTATTCCATTTATAGCAGAGGCCTGCAGGCCAAATCTTACCTGTAGGTATGTTCGATTTGGACTGCACAGTGCCTTAAAAGATTGTATCATTGCAGTAACAATCTAGATTTGTCAGAGTCTCTTGAAAAAATTGGAAATAGGAAAATGGTGGGCCCTCATTCCTATATGGCATCAACCAAATGGAGCTAGTCAGTTGCTTTACCATCTACACATGTCATCTTGCTTGTTAAGGCAGAGGGTCAGCGAGTAAGAGGAAGACCCTGGACAAGATGGACTGACATAGTAGTTGCAACAATGGGCTCAAACATAGCAATGATTGTGAGGATGCACAGGACCAGGCAGTGTTTCGCTCTGATTTTAAACCTAGGTGCCCAGAAAAGGCCTGAGGTGACTGAGTAAAGACAGGAAGAAAGTGAGGGTAATGAGCCATGCAGGTATTGGGACAAGCGCATTCCAGGTAAAGAGAATAGAAATCACAAAGGTCTTGAGGCAAGCACATGGCTGATGAGTTTAAGGAACTGCAAAAGGCCCAAAGGAGGACAGAGAGTTAAAGGGAGCCAGATCATCCACGACCATTTGAGATCATTGAAAACACTTTGGCTTTTACTCCGAGCAAGAGAGGGAGTCATTGCAGCATTCTAAGGAGAGGAATGACATGACTCGACTTGTATTTTTTAATAAGACCAATCTGGCTGCTGTGTGGGAAAAAGAGTGAAGGTAGGGTTGATCAAAAGCAAGGAGGCTAGTTAGTAGGCTGTTGCAATAATGTTTTTGAAAAATGATAGTGGTTTTGACCAGGGTAGTGGAATGGTGGGAAATGAAATAATTCTAGATATATTTTCTGAGTAGAGCTGACAAGATTTCTTGACAGACTGGACGTGAGGAATGAATGAAAATCAGGGGTTAAAAAATGACTTCAAACTTTTTGGACAGAGGAACTGGAAAGATAAGATCATCATTAATTGAGACAGAGAAGACTGTGTTGGAGTCAACCTAATATGAGTCTCTTGTGTTTCTGTGTATCTTGCAAGCAGAGGCACTGATCGTCCGTTCAGGACTATCTTTTCAAGACCGACTACATAGTGAATAATCTTCAAAGACATAGTCTTATTTAATTCTCATAATATTCTGAAGCACTTTAACTGCTATTCCATTTTACAGATGAGGAATAAACTAAACACTGAGAAAGAAGGAAACAACTAGTCTAAGAACACAAAGCTGATAAGATGGAGTCAGATGTCCTTTCATGTTTTTTCCACAAATCTCCTGTTCTAAGGATTCTTACAGAGTCCTGGGGGGCACAAACTGTTAAGTGCTTGGCTACTAACCAAAAGGTTGGCAGTTCAAATCCATCCAGAGGCACCCTCTGTGACAAAGGGCAGGTTTTTATGTTGTCCAGTATAATAAAAATAATGTCTCCCCCTGTAGTAGTCTAACTCCCCACTGTAGAAGATTCTGGTTCCGTATGCTCAGGGTTGCACTCCTGTAATGCAACCCACTGCAAATGCAGGTGTCACCTGGCCCTCTTCATGTAGCCCTGTTGGAACTGAGGCTTTGGGAATTGGAGCAAATGCTCGAAGGCTGGCTACTGCTATTGTTGTGAGTCATGAAGGATTTTGTCTCATGTCTTCTGCCTGCTGACATAAAACTACAGAAGGCTAGCTTGTTAGCTTACAAGTAGAATAAAATCCTAGACTCTTCACAGTTCTTGACAGACTACAGGGCAGGTTTAGGGCAGAAAATCATGAGTGAACTTTTGGACATGTTAAGTTAGAGATGCCTATTGGACATCTAAGTTGAGATATGGGATCAGCAATTAGACTTCCAAGTCTAAAATTCAAAAGAGAAATCTTTATACATGTATGTATATTTATGTGTGTGTGTAAAATTATTATTTATAATTCAGTTTTTATCACTTACCATTATTAGTAGGGGGGAGGGAGGCAGGGGGAAAATTCTGTTCCTGTGCTCTAAAATAAATTTTCCAATAAAAAAAATCATTATTTAATAATAAAGTATCATTATTTGTTAGCAAGGATATTCTAAAATGAGCATTTTATATGCTCTTGGTGGATGTGCAAATTAGTAAAATCTTTCCACCATAATACTGCTTGTCATAATATATCAAGAGCCTTTACCATTACTGAACATTTTGATCGAGGACCAACAGACAGATCTGAGTAAAAGGAAAAGTTTGGACTACAACTTCAAACTCATATGGAAATCATACATACCAGATCCACTGAGACTGGGAAAACCCTTGAATCTAATGCTCAGAAATAATCTTTAAACCTTGAACTGAAAACATGCCATGAAGCTTTCACTAAACTAGACAACAGTTTAGCCAATTAATAAAGAATATTTGCCTTGACACAGTGCTTTTATAAAGAATTACTGATGAGTTTAAAAAAAAAATATGTCTCACATACTTTGGACATGTTATCAGAAGGGATCAGTCCCTGGAGAAGGACATCATGCTTGGTAAAGTAGAAGTGACAGCAAAAAAAGGAAGACCCTGACTAAGATGGACTGACACAGTAGCTGCAACAATAGGCTCAAGCATAACAACCATTGTGAGAATAGTGGAAGACCAGACAACGTTTCATTCTGTTGTACACGGGGGCATTAACCTCATCCTTCACTACTGTCTAATCTGTTTTACCGTGCTTAAGCACATGACAGGGAGTACAGTATGCAAATAGCCTTATCCCTACCTAGGGCATTTGTTGAAAACTACCAGCAGCAATTGTTCAACACTGCAGTAGCCTTGAGAACAATACCAGTTGAGACTAACAGGAGATTGACCGAAACCTTAAAAGGAAAAATTGGGGGATGAAAAGCGTACAGAGCATTTGAAAAGGTCCTGGTAATCTAGAAAGCCACACACTAGATAGAGCTGGGTATATGCCCAGGAAAGATCTGAGGAGGCCCTCATCTCTTAACCTCTGGCTAACAGTAAGGCTCTGTGCAAGGAAACAAAAGCCAAGGCAGAGTTGTAAACAGCCTATCAAGCACTGAAGTCAGGTCCCAACACAGAGAGAGAAAGAAAGAGATCCCCATGGCAAAAGCTGAAAGACTTATTCGTTTCAGATGCTTAATTACAGCCTATCAACAGCTGACCACTAACCTACCTGAGCAGATACTACACAAAAATCAATACGGACTTTATCGAACTAGCCCAGAAAAGTCACTAAACAAACAGCAACAAACTCAGCGAAGTGAAGGAAAACTGATTTTCAGAATTTCCACATAATGTTATTTAAAACATCCAATTTCAACAAAAGATTGCAAAACAAGCAAAGGAACAGAAATCACTACTCATATGGGAAAAAAGCAATCAATAGAAATGACTCTGCGGAAGCCAGATGTTGAACTTACTAGACAAAGGCTTTAAACCAGCTATTACAATTACACTCAAAGAACTAATGGAAACCATGTCTAAAGAGCTAAAGGAAAGTATAAGAACAATGTATCACCAAGTATAGATTATCCTTAAAGAGACAGAAATTACTTAGAAAAAAGGAACCAAAAAGAAATTTTGGTACAATAACTGAAATAAAAATTCACAAGAGGAATTCAACAGCAGATTTGAACTGGGAAAAGAAAGAAATCAGTGACCTTAGTTCAACTGAGATTATTCAGCCTGAGGAACAGAAAAAAAAAAAAAAATTAGGAAAAACAAACATAGCCTTAGATACCTATTGCTCAGTGACCTGTGGGACACCACCAAGGGTATCAATGTAAACATAATGCAGTCCCAGAAGAAGAGAGATGGACAAAAGCAGGGGGAATATTTAAAGAAATAATGACCAAAAACTTCCCAAATTTGATGAAAAACATTAATCTGCACATCCAAGAAGTTCAACAAACTCCATATAGGATAAACTCAAAGAGATACACACCTAGACAAATCATACTCAAACTACAGAAAGCCAAAAGACAAACAAAGGGTCTTAAATGCAGCAAGAAAAAAAGGACTCACCATGTACAAGGAGTCTTCATTCAGAATTAGCAGCTGGCTTCTCATCAAAAAGCACAGAGGCCAGCTCCCGAGAAAGGAAAGTCCTGCATTAGACAGCTACAATGGGGAGTTCTACTAAACATTTATTAAAAAAAGTGAATTCAATCCTACTTAAACTTTTCCAAAAAAAAAAAAAACAGAAGAGGCAGAAATACTTTCTAACTCTTTCTATGAGGCTAGCATTATCTTGAATCCAAAATCTGACAAAGATGCTACAAGAAATGAAAATTTGACTAATATCCCTTATGAATATAGATCAAAAAAATTCTAAACAAAATATTAGCAAACTGAATCCATAAGCATATTAAAAGGATTATACACTATGATCAAGAGGGATTTTTCTCAGGAATGCAATGGTGATTCAACATTAGAAAATCAATGTAATACACGTTAATACAACAAAGGAAAAGAATCACATGATCACAGCAATTGATGCAGAAAAGGCACCTGTCTTAGTTATTTAGTGCTGCTATAACAGAAATACCACAAGTGGGGGGCTTTAACAAACAAATTTATTTTCTCACAATTTAAGAGGCTAGAAGTCCAAAATCAGGGTGCTGGCTCTACGGGAAGGCTTTCTCTCCCTGTCGGCTCTGGCGGAAGGTCCTAGTCTTTTCAGCTTCTATTCCTTGGCTTCTCAGTGATCTTCATATGGCATGGTATCTATCATCCCCCATCTCTGCTTACTCGCTCAGTTCGTTGTTTTTATACCTCAAAAGAGATTGATTTAAGGCACACCCTACACTAATATTGCCTCATTAACATAACAAAGAAAACAGACTCCCAAACGGGATTACAACCACAGGTATAGGGGTTAGGATTTACAATACATCTTTTGAGGGGACTCATTTCAATCCATAACACCACTATAAAAAATTAAACATTCTTTCATGATAGAAACACTCAACAAGCTAGGCATATAAGGGAAATTCCTCAATATAATAAAGGCCATTTATTGAAAAAGAACCACAGCTAACATCATGCTCAATGACAGAAGACTGAAAGCTTTCCCCTTAAGATCAGGGACTAAACAAGATGCTCACTCTCACCAGTGTTATTTGACATTGCACTGGAAGAACTACACAGAGTAATTAAGAAATAAAAAGTATCTTAAAAATAGCTAATAAAAAGGTATCTAAATTGGGAAAGAAAAGTAAAAATATCCTTTTCCAAAGGAAAACTATTAGAGTTAATAAATTAATTCAAAGAAAAGTGGCAGGATACAAGGTCAACAGACAAAAGTCAGTCGGGTTTCTATACATCAGCAATGAGCAAGTTGGAAAAGAAATTAAGGAAACAATTCCATTTACAGTAACATCTAAAATAATAGAGTACCTAGGAATAAATTTAAACAGGAAGCTGAAAGACTTGCACAATGAAAACTATAAAACACTACTAAAAGAAATTAAAGAAGACCTAAATAAATGAAAGGATAGTCCATTTTCATGGACTGGAAGGCTTAATATTGTTAAGATGTTAATACCACCCAAAGCAATCCATAAATTCTATGCAATCGCCATCAAAATTTCAACATCTTTCTTTGCAGAAATGGAAAAGCCAATCTTCAAATTTATATGGAATGGCAAGAACTCCAGATAGTCAAAGCAATCCTGAAAAGGAAGAATAAAGTAGTAGGCTCACACTTCCTGATTTCAAGGTAGTATACCAGGTATAAATTTACCACCTCACCCCCACTAGAAGAGGTAAAACGATCAAAAAAAGAAAAACAGGTGTTGGGAGAAAGTAGAGAAATTGGAACTGTCAACAATTGTTGGTGGGAATGCAAAATGGTACAACGACTGTGGAAAACAGTTTGGCGGTTTCTCAAAAAGATGAACATAGAATACCATATGACCCAGCAATCCTAATCCTTTCAGTACCAAAAAGAATTGAAAGCAGGAATGCAAACAGAAAGCTGTACACCAATGTTCACTTCAGGACTACTGACAATAGCCAAAGGGTGGAAATAACCGAAATGTCCATGAACAGATAAACAAAATGTGGTATATACATACAACAGAATATTAATCAGCCATAAATAAAAATGAGGTTCTGATACATGCTGAAACATGAATATCAAAAACATTATGCTGAGTAAAATAAGTCAGTCACAAAAAGAAAAATGCTGTAGATCTCACTTATATGAAACAGGCAAATACATGAAGACCAAAGCTTATTAGTGGTTACCATGGTTGCAGGGGGGTGGTGAATGCTTAGGAGACACTGAGTTCCTGTTAATGGTGGTGAAATAACTAGGAAAATGAAAGTGGAATTGGTTGTACATCATGATGAATGTAATCAATATAACTGAATTACACATATAAAAATTGTTGAACTGACAAATGTTTTGCTACATATATCTTTACCACAATTAAAATTTTTTTTTTTAATCATTGAGGCCAGAAGGCAGCAGTATGACAAACCCCAAGTGCCAAAAGAAAAGGAATATCAAGAATTCTACACCCGGCAAGACTATCCTTCAAAACCAATTAAGATATTCCTGGATGAACAAAAACTGCAATCATATAAAGTATATTTTGCAATCACAACTGAATGAAACTAGAAATAACAAAAGAAAATTTGGAAAATTTATAAATATGTGGAAATTAAAAAACACACTCCTAAATAATTAATGGGTAAGGGAAGAAATCACAGGGGAATTAGAAAATATTCTGAGATGAAGGAAAACAAAAAAATAGCATACTAAAACTTGTGGGATATCATTGCAGCAGTTCTTACAGGGAAATTATACCTGTAAACACTTGTACTGAAAAAGAAAGATCTCAAATCAATAACCTAACTTTCAATGTTAAAAGCTAGAAAAAGAGGTGGAAACTAAACCCAAAGCAAGCAGAAGGAAGGAAAAAAATAAAATTAGAGTGAAAATAAATGAAATAAGAGAAAAATCAACAAAACCAAAAACCAGTTCTTTGAAAAATAGCAAACCTTGAGTTAGACTGTCCAAGAAAAAAACAGGGAAGAAAAATTACTAAAATCAGGCCATTACTACCAACATTAAATATATATGAATAATTTTATCAATGAATTAGATAGCCTATATGAAATGGACAAATTCCTAGAAAGATACAAATTACCGAACTTATTTTTTTTTTTTTAAGAAGAAATACTGTTGTTATCTGCCACTGAGTCAGCCTTCAACTCACGACAATCCAGTGCACAGACGAATGAAACGCTGCCCATCCTGCACCATGACTGGTTGTGGATCAGACCACTGTGATCTACAGCGTTTTCACTGGCTGATTTTCAGAAGTAGATCACCAGGCCTTTTTCCTAGTCTGGCTCAGCCTGGAAGCTCCACTGAAACCTGTTCAGCATCACAGCAAAAAGTAAGCCTCCACTGATACGTGAATAGGGGCTGCCCCGGAGGTGCACTGGCTGAGTGAGAATTCTACCGCTGAACCACCAGTGCCTCATTAAGAAGAAACAGAAAAAGTAAACAGATTGAGTTAACAATCAAAAACCTTCCCACAGACAAGCGAACAAACAAAAAAACCAGGATCAGAGATGGCTTCACTGCTAAATTTTCCCAAATCTTTAAAGGAGAATTAACACCAGTCCTTCACAAACCCTTCCCAGAAAAGGAGAAGTGAACAGTTCCTAACTCATTCTATGAAAACCAGGAGAAAGACATCACAAGAAACTATAGACCAAAATCAACTATGGACATAGATGTGAAAATCCTCAGCAAAATGAATGAATGTTACGCTGTTTTTGTTGTTAGGTGCTGTCTTACTCATCTAGTGCTGCTATAACAGAAATACCGTAAGTGAATGGCTTTAACAAAGACAAGTTTATTTCCTTACAGTAAAGTAGGCTAAAAGTCCAAATTCAGGGCGTCAGCTTTCTATCTCTGTCCGCCTTCTCATCAATCTTTCCCCAGACTAGGAGCTTCTCTGTGCAGGGACCCTGGGTCCAAAAGACAGGCTGATTCTAAAATTCTTATGTAAATGCAAGTGACCCAGAATAGCCAAAACAACTGAGAAAAAAGAACAAAGTTGGAGGACTCAAACTTGTCATTTTCAAAACTTATGACAAAGCTACAGTAATCAACACAATGTGGTACTAGCATATGGATAGATATATAGATCAATGGGTAGAACTAAGATTCCAGAAACATACCCATACGTATACGGTCAAATGACTTTCAACAAGGGTGCCAACATAATTCAATGGGGAAAGAACAGTCTGCAAGAAATGTTGCTGGGATAACTGGATATCCACATGCTCCAGAATGAAGTTAAACCCTGTCTTGGTTTCCTGGTGCTGCTGTAACAGAAATACCACACGTGAGCAGCTTTAAAGCATAGCAATTTATTTTCTCACAGTTCAGGGGGCTAGAAGACCAAATTCAGTGCATGGCTCGGGCAGGGCGGTGGGGGGGGTCCTTTTGTCCGTTTCAGTTTCTAAACTCATTGCCATCCAATCTATTTTGACCCATTGTGACTCTACAGGACAAAGTAGAGCTACCCCACAGGGTTTCCAGAAACGTCTGGTGGATTCAAATTGCCTATCTTTTGGCTAGCAGCCATAACTCTAAACCACTACGCCACCAGCTTCCAGTAGCCAGTAATCCTTGGAGCTCCTGGACCTACAGATACATCTGCCTACATTTTTCATTGTATACAAAAAAAATTCAAAATGGATCAATGACTTAAATATAGGCGCTAAAACTTTAAAATTCTTAGAAGAAAATATCAGTGTAAATATTCATGATCTTGGATCAAGCAGTGTTTTTTTCTGTTGTTGTTTTGTTTTGTTTTTTGATATGACACCAAGAACACAAGCAACCAAAAAATGGATAAATTGGACTTCATCAAAATTAAAAATTTCAAATGACAATATCAAGAAAGTAAAAAGACAACTCACAGATTGGGAGAAGATATTTACAAATCCTGTATTTTATAACTCATACTTATATCAACCCTATAGAACAGAGTAGAACTGCCCCACAGGTTTTTCAAGGTTGTAATCTTTATGGAGGAAACCCTGGTGGCGTAGTGGTTAAGTGCTACGGCTGCTAACCAAAAAGTCAGCAGTTTGAATCCACCAGGCGCTCCTTGGAAACTCTGTGGGGCAGTTCTACACTGCCCTGTAGGGTCACTATGAGTTGGAATCGACTCAACAAGAGTGTTTTTTTGTTTTTTTTTTTTTAATCTTTATGGAAGCAGGCTCCCACAGAGCAGCTGGCAGGTTCCAACCACCAATCTTTCAGGTACCAGTCAAATACTTAATCACTGCATCACCACGACTCCTTAGGCACACAGGGTCACTATGACTCAGAATCGTCTTAACAGCAACGGGGTATATTTTATAAAGGTACAAAAAAAAAACATTCCCATCAAGTCAATTCCAACTCATAGTGACCCTACAGAACAGAGCAGAACTGCCCCATAGTGTTTCCAAGGAGCAGCTGGTGAATTCGAACTGCCAATCCTTTGGTTAGCAATCAAACTCTTGACCACTATGCCACCAAGGCGCCTATAAAAGCATAGTGCCCAGAATATATGAAAAACTCCTACCACTAAACACTAAAAAGACAAATAACCCGATTTTTAAAAGAACAAAACACTGTCATAGAAAATCTCCAAAAAAAGATATCCAAAGATCAAAAAGCATATTAAAATATGCTTGATATCATTAATCATTAGAAGAATGCAAATCAAAACTATAATAATACCTCTTCATAGCCACTATGATGGCTAAAAGGATGATTAAAAAAACAACAACCGTGTTTTGGCCAGGATGTAGCGGTTAGGTGGAGAAACTAGAACCCTTATATATTACAGGTAAGATGATATTAAAGGTTGTATTTCCACTGTGGAAAACAATTTGGCAGTTGTTCAAAAGTGACAACATGGAATTATCACGACTCAGCAATTCTACTCTTAGACATATACCCAGGAGTACCGAACATATATTCACACAAAAAATACTTGTACATGAATGTTCAAGGTAGCATTATTCATAAAAGCCAAAAAGTGGAAACCATCCAAATGTCCATCAACTGATGAATAAACAAAATGTGGTACAGGCACACAATCGAATATTATTCTACCATAAAAAAAGGAATAAAGTGCAGACACAGCTACAAGATGGAAACGTTATTCTCAATGAAAGAAGCCAGATATAAAATGCCACATACTGCATGCTTCCATTTATATAAAATGTCCAGAATAGACAAATCAATTGAAACAGGGAGTGAAGTGGGAGAACTTCTAATAAGTATAGAGTTCTTTGGAGGGTTGATGAAAATTTTCTAGAATTACATAGCAGCGATGTTTGCACAACTATATGAATATACTGAAAATCACTAAACAGTACATTTTTAAAGGGTGAATTTTATGATACATGAATTATAGCTCAATAAAGCTGTTATGAAAAATAATCAGACTACATACACAAGAAGTTGAAACTAGTTACATGTAGCTCAATCCCAGCTCCCAAGATGTGGAGTAAGGGAAGTGAGGAAACGTAAGGAGGAAGACATGGCTTTAATCATCAAGAGTCGTTGTGTACTATGCTAAGATGACTGACCTTTGTCCTGAAAAAGATGAGGGAGCCATTGACGGATTTTAAACAAAGGTTTTTATTGTCAGATTTGCATTAGAAAGTAATTCTCTAGTAATTGCATTTCTAGACAAAAGCAACCAAGAGAAAAAATTTTTTTAATTAAGATATTTATGGTAGCAACAAAAAATAAATGTACAGAGAAATAAATCTAACAAAAGATGCACAAGAGCTTTATGGAAGAAAATATAAAACTTCATTGAAAAATACCAAGGAAATCTTCAATAAATGGAGATTATACGCATTTTATGGGAAAAAAAAGGCTCCACAGTAGAAAGATAACAATTTTCCATAGATTATTCCATAAATTCAATGTAATCACAATCAAACTCCTAATAGTTTTTCACGGAATTAGATATGCTGATACTAAGATTCATATGGAAGAACAACAAATTAAGAATAGCTAAAATAATTCCTTAAAGGAATAAGGTGAGGTTGTGGCATTTTATATCAAGATTATAATAAGCTTTGATAAGACTATATGAGAAAAGCAGAGAGATAAACAAATGGACACAGAATAACAGAGCAAACTCAGAAACAGTGCCATGTAGGTATGGAAATTATGAAAGGTTGATAAATGATATCAGAGACGATGGAAATCACTGGGAAAAGGATAAATATTAGACAAGTATTTCTGGAACAACTGGTTTTCCATGAGGGGGTTGCTGGAACAACCAAACCAAACCCAGTGCCATCAAGTCGATTCCAACTCATAGCGACCCTATAGGACAGAGTAGAACTGCCCCATAGTTTCCAAGAAGCACCTGGTAGATTCAAGCTGCCAACCCTTTGGTTAGCAGCCATAGCACTTAACGACTACACCACCAGGGCTTCCCCCCCCCATAACACATCAAACGTAAATTTCAGATGATTTAAAGCCATAAACACAAAAAAGTAAAATTTTAAGTCTTAAGGGATATATGTATGACTTGGAGGAAGGGAGGAATTTCTTACACCCAAACCCAGTGCCATCGAGTCGATTCCAACTCATAGCGACCCTACAGGACAGGGTAGAACTGCCCCATAGAGTTTCCAAGGAGTGCCTGGCAGATTCGAACTGCCAACCCTTTGGTTAGATTTCTTACACAGATATAAAAAACTAGCTCAAAAATATAAAAACTCTTCCATGAAAAACTGCCTCCTTTGCCATGAGACCAAAAGAATGGGATGGTGCCTGGTTATTATTAAAGAACATTTTCATCAAAGAGTCTGTAACAGAATCCTGATCAAAAGGGGGAACTGCAGAACAGAATTTCAAATTCTCATGGAATCCAAACTTTCTGGAGTCATGGAGGCTGGATGATCCCCTGAAACTACTGCCCTGAGATAATCTTTAAACCTTAAACCAAAAATATCCCCTCAAGTCTTCTCAAAACCAAACAATAGTCTAGCTTAAATAGTAATGATCGCCTGCCTTGAGCAATGTGTTCTTCCAAGAACTATCTATATGGGATCAAACTTAAAGGAGTAATTCAGAAGGTGAGAAAGAAAATTTAGGAGGCAGTGAGCTTATGTTAATAGGGAAGGACCAATTTGGAAAAGAAGGGTGAGAATGGTTATATAACTTGAAGAATGTAATCAGTGTCACTGAATTGTACATGTAGAAATTGTTGAATTGGTGTATGTTCTACTGTGTATATTCTCAGCAGTAACAACAAAAATAAGATAAATTAAGTAAATATTAAAAACAACAGCTCGTAGAACTCAGGAAGTGGTTACCCTTGGGAATGCTGGGAAGCATGTGGAAAGAAATATTGGGGAGGTGGATTCTAAAATGTGGACAATAGTCTGTTTATTAATTTTGGGCTAGTTATACAAGTTCAATTTGTGAAAATTTACTGAACTGCACACTGATGTGCAGTTTTCTGATGTATAATTTAAAAAATTAAAAACTCACTTGGAAAATAGATGAAAACTAATAAATTTGACCATGTTAAAATTTATAGTTTCTACTTCTAGTAGCACTGCAGACTAAAAAAAAAAAGCAGACTAGAGTTTCATAAAGAAAACCTTTCCTGGTACAGCACTCCTAAAAATGCTGGATAAAACAATCATGGAGGCAGATCAAGAGAATTCCCTGGTGACAAAAACAAGAAGAGAGCATGAAGGGGATGGAGCCAAAGGCCAACACTGGGGGAGGGTGCAAGGTCAGACTGGGACCATCATATAAAGTTTAAACCCACAAAGCACTTCTTCACCCTTAATATGAAATAAAAACCAATCTATCCCGCAGAGGAGACTAAAGAGATACATGCTTATCTTGGCCTTGGCTCTGGGGGAGTCTCCCTGAGACTTCCTATGCATGATCCTAATTCTCAAAGGTTTGGAATTCAATTACCACTATGGCCATAAAAAACTCTATGCAAACAATTTAAAGCAGTCCCAGGTAGAAATGCCCAGGAGCCTGGGACAAATTCAAATCCCCTCTAAAGGAGGGCACTCAGCTCTAAAAAAAACTCCAACGGGCAAGTTTCTAAGGAATGTGAACACACAATAAACAAATATTTTTAAAAAAAAAAGCAGGAAATCATTGAGCATTCAAGAAACCTGCCACCATGAGCAAGTCAAAGGAAAACAACTTACTACAAAATGAGACTTGGAAAGACAACAAATACTGGAATATATTTGTACCAAACACAGAATATAACTTTATGTTCATACATTCAAAGAAACAAAATAGAAAATTAAGAGTATAAAAGAGGATTAAGAGCATATCAAAACTGACATGGCCCAGGGGAAAAAAAGACCAAATCTTACAATACAAATTGAATTTCTAGTATAACAAACATAAATGAAACTGGAAAATCAATAGACAGGTGTAAAATTGTGGTAGTGGTAGGGTCAGAAACTGTCTAACTACAGTGGGAATAATGTGAATTAAGCTCAGCCCAAGGCTGATCCCTTTAAGATGGAGATCAGATATGCCTCCACTCTCCAACCTTTTTACCAATTCTGATACCAGCCGTCCCTCCCATGGCACTCTCGACTTCTCTTCTGGGTTTGACAATCCACTGAAACGGTCACACAGAACTCACAGACCATACTTACAGTTAAGTGGTTTACAGGCTACAACTCAGGGACAGGAAGCGTGAAGCACGGTATATTCAATATTCTTCACCAACACCGTAACTCAAATGCATCAATTCTTCTTCGATCTTCCTTATTCATCGTCCAGCTTTTACATGCATATGAGGTGATTTGAATGTATCATGGCTTGGGTCAGGCACACCTTAGTCCTCAAGGTGACATTTTTGCTTTTCAACATTTTAAAGAAGTCTTTTACACCAGATTTGCCCAATGCAGTATGTCATTTAATTTCTTGACTGTTGCTTCCATGGATGTTGATTGTGGATCAAAGTAAAATAAAATCCTTGACAACTTCAATCTTTTCTCTGTTTATCATGACGTAACTCACTGGTCCAGCTGTGAGGATTTTTGTTTTTATGTTGAGGTGTAATCCATACTGAAAGCCGTAGTCTTTGATCTTCATCAGTAAGTGCATCAAGTCCTCTTCACTTTCAGCAAGCAAGGTTGTGTCATCTGCATAACTCAGGTTGTTCATGAGTCTTCCTCCAATTCTGATGCCACATTCTTCTTCACATAGTCCAGCTTCTTGGATTATTTGCTCAGCATACAGATTGAGTAAGTATGGTGAAAGGATACAATCATGAAGTACACCTTTTCTGATTTTAAACCAAGAAGTAATCCCTTGTTCTGTTGGAATGACTGTCTCTTGATCTACATAGTTTCCTCATGAGCATAATTAAGTGTTCCAGAATATTTTGCAATGTTATCCATAATTTTTTATGATCCACACAGTAAAAAGCCTTTGCGTAGTCAATAAAATACATGGAAACATCTTTCTGGTATTCTCTGCTTTCAGCCAAGATCCATCTGACATCAGCAATGATATTCCTCATGCCATGTCCTCTTCTGAATCCAGCTTGAATTTCTGGCAGTTCCGTCGATGTACTGCTGCAACTGCTTTCAAATTATCTTCAGCGTAATTTTACTTGCATGTGGTATTAATGATAGTTTGATAATGTCTACATTCTGTTGGATCTTCGGTTTTTGGAACAGGCAAGTATATGGATCTCTTCCAGTTGGTTGGCCAGGTACCCGTCTTCCAAACTTCTTGGCACAGACAAGTGAGCACTTCCAGCATTGCATCTGTTTGTTGAAACATCTCAATTGGTATTTGGTCAATTCCTGGAGCCTTGTTTTTTGCCAATGCCTTCAGTGCAGTTTAGACATCTTCTTTCAACACCATGGGTTCTTGATCATATGCTACCTCCTGAAATGGCTGAACACTGACCAATTCTTTCTGGTACAGTGACTCTGTGAATTCCTTCCATTTTCTTTTGGTGCTTCCTGCTTCATTCAATATTTTGCCCAAAGAATCCTTCAAAGTTACAACACCAGGCTTCAATTTTTTCTTCAGCTCTTTCAGCTTCAGAAATGCTGTGTGTTCCTCCCTTTTGGTTTGCTAACTCCAGGTCTTTGCACATTTCATTGTGATACCTCCCTTTGTCTTCTCAAGCCACCTTTTGAAACCTTCTCTTCAGCTTTTTTACTTCATCATTTCTCCCATTTGCTTTAGCTATTCTACATTCAATAACAAGTTTCAGAGACTCTTCTGATACCCATTTTGGTCTTTTTTGTCTTTTTAATAACCTTTTGCTTTCTTCATGTATGATGGCCTTGATGTCATCCCACAACTTATCTGGTCTTCAGTCATTAGTGTTTAATGCGTAAAATCTATTCTTGAGATAGTCTTCAAATTTGGGTGGGATATACTCAAGGTCGTACTTTGGCTCTTGTGGACTCAACCGGAACTCGCAAATGAGCAGTTGATGATCTGTTCTGTAGTAGGCGCCTGGTCTTGTTCTGACAATGACACTGAGCTTTTCCATTGTCTCCTTCCACAGATGCTGTGGATTTGATTCCTGTGTATTCCATCTGGTGAGGTCCACGTGTATAGTTACCATTTATGCTGGTGAAAAAACGAAGAAGTCGTTGGACTTGCAAAATTCTATCATGCAATTTCCAGCATCGTTTCTATCATCAAGGCAATATTTTCCAACTACCAATCTTTCTTCTTTGTTTCCAACTTTCACATTCCAATCACCAGTGATGATCAATGCATCCTGATTGCATGTTCCATCAATTTTGGACTGCAGTAGTTGGTAAAAATCTTCAATTTCTTCATGTTTGCCTTTAGTGGTTGGTGCGTAAATCTGAATAGTAGCAGTAACTGGTCTTCCTTGTAGATATATGGATATTAACCAATCCCTGACAGCACTGTACTTTAGGACAGACCTTGAAATGTTTTTTGAGGATGAATGCAATGCCATTCCTCTTCTAGCTGTCATTCCCCATACAGCAGATTATATGATTGTCCGATTCAAAATGACCAACACCAGTCCATTTCAGCTCACTAATGCGTAGGATACCAATGTTTTTGTGTCCCATTTCATTTTTGACAATTTCCAATTTACCTAGATTCATACTTTGTACATTCCAAGTTTCAATTATTAATGGATGTTTGCAGCTGTTCCTTGTCATTTTGTCATGCCACATCAGCAAATGAAGGTCCCGAAAGCTTGACTCCATCTATGTCATTAAGGTCAACTCTACTTTGAGGAGGCAGTTCTTCCCCAGTTGTATTTTGAATGCCTTTCAGTCTCGGGGGTTCATCTTCCAGCACTATATCAGACAATGCTCCACTGCTGTTCATAAGGTTTTCACTGGCCAATTATTTCAGAAGTAGATCACCAATTCATTCTTACCAATCTGTCTTAGTCTGGAAGCTCCGCTGAAACTTGTTCGCCATGGGTGACCCCGCTGGTATTTCAAATACTAGTGGCAAAGCTTTCAGCATCACAGCAACATGCAAGCCACCTTAGTAGGACAAACTGACAGATGACTGGTGAAAAAGAGTAGAAAGAGAGTGCATAAACTCTAATCAATAGAGAGGGAGGGGCATGAAGTGGAGAATAAACAACCTCGTCTGTCTAAAACAAAGTAGGAAAAGAATAAAAATAATAATAAGCAATGTTTCAAGAACCTGAAAGGGAGGCAGAGATGGGAAACAAAACAGCAATTTCAAGACAAAGAAAAAAGTCTTGAAAGGACAAGCAAGGACTGTTAATAAGAGGGGAATGGGACCAGGTACGTATGAAGAGAAACTTATGCCCTATCTACATGGCACAGGGGTTAAAGTGCTCGGCTGCTAACTGAAAGGTCAGCAGTTCAAACCCACCAGCAGCAGCTCCATGGAGAAGGATGTGGCAGTCTGCTTCCATAAAGATTACAGCCTTGAAAACCCTATGTGGCAATTCTACTCTGTCCTGTGGCTTGCTATGAGTCAGAATCAACTAGATGGCAATGGGTATATAGTTTAATTATTTATAGTCATGCACTGCTTAACATCCACAGTAGGTTTTGTGAAATAGGACGTTACGTGATTTGGATGTTGTGTGAACACCATATTATTTGCCGGGGCAAATAACCTCCCTCTACTGTACCATTATACACATGGCAGCACAATCACTTTGTATACAGAGACATGAGATACATGTGTTGTGTACAGGAAGTGGTTGCATATGCAACGGGCTTGGTTGGTTTGTATATAAACATGGCGATCTAAAGTCCATTACCAAATGAGTTAAGTTCATCACTTTTTATTTCAGATGTTTACATCATACAATTCTACTTTTATTAAATAAAAACAATTTGTTTCAAAGTTTTGAAGACCATTATTTATACCAGTAAACAATGGAGTTTACACTGTAGTTTACACCATTTCAACTGGAAATACAAACATGAAATGATCATAGAAAAACCAAAAAAACCAACCCCACTGCCATCAAGTCAATTCCGACTCAAAGCAACCCTACAGGACAGAGCAGAACTGCCCCATAGGGTTTCCAAGGAGCAGCTGATGGATTTGAACTGCCAACCTTTTGGTTAGCAGTCAGATGCTTAACCACGATCATAGGAGTAGGCTAAAATGCAAGTGCACTTTTTAAAGCGTTTTTATAGAAATTAAGTTAAACTAACCCTATAACCTTGCACACACAACTGCATTCCAGTATCTAGTTAATAAAACAAAATAAAATTATAAATGATAGCTTATGGTTAACAAACAAAAACCACTAAAAATTGTATTAGTGAATGTATATGAAGAGGTTAGAAAGCATAATTCCACATCCTCCAATCCAAGTTAGGACAGGGAAAGGAGTAAGAATAAACTTTTTTTTTTAAATCACAGAAGACATAAATTCTAAAATTGTATGGCATGTTAACTTCTCCTGGCACTATCCTTATCTCTACACTGGCCCTAACAAGTTGACGCTTATGCATGCACTTTGTGTAACAATCTCAAGTGTGCCAAGTAAACACAGTGCCTTCTGTAATTACTTCAGAAGGGGGAGGAGGAAGGGAACTACTGAGAAAAGTATCAGCAGAGAGGCAGTATCTATTACTTCAAGGCCTGATACCAAAACCTTGGCTAAGAAAACAGAAACATACTTAAACGTTCTGTGTAAGGCTGAAGAAAAGCACATTCTACAGTGTTCCAAATAGGTTTAGCTTGATGTTACTAAACACAAATAAAGCTTTCAAATTTAAAGAGTAGTTTTTGTCATTCCTCCCTTTCAAAGACAGCTCAATCTATTTCCTGATTTATTAGGCCTGTCAGGCAGAATAGAGCATATCCTTCTCACCCAGTTCCTGGGCTTAATATTCCATTGACTAAATTTGCAATTATCCTACTAATAAAAAATCATCCAGTTATTATCCACTCAATGTTTTCTAACTATTGTACTTGCCTGGCGCAGTAAGTTAATAAAGGAGTCTGCTTTCAGCCTGAGCTGACTGACCAACAGGGGCCTTTAACCATGACCAGGCCACTTTGAGGGCTGCAGGGATCATCATCTTAGCGTACCTGTAACCCATTTATGGCACACCAGTGACCACAGCACATAAGTGGGGAAGCTCTGGTCAAACTCTTTTGATATTCAGAGGTAAGACTAGCCACAGCCTTACCAACAATTTATGTATTTTTGATGGGAAAACTACTCAAACTGAGAGAAAAAAAAAAAAAAGCTTGTACATAATACTTTCAATTAAATGCATACACACACGTTCTTGAAACAACACCAGACTCTGCTCAGCAATGAAACAAGTATTTGTATAGAAGTTAGAAATGTAAATTCTCTATATACTTTTACTTCCTAATATTTTCATGCTGATTATATATACCTATGGCCACTATGAAAAAATATAAATTACTAAAATACAAAACCTTGAGTACCATTTTTAAATTGTAAACATCCTAAGAAATCAAAGCGTATAATGCACCCTTTGAAATCATATGCATGATTTGTGCATAAATTTTCCTGAGGAGAGGGTCTATATAGCTTTCAAGAGATTCTTGAAGAAATATGCAATTCAATAAAAGTTATAATCTGGCTTTTATATGGAATATTGTGCTGAGTATGGGGCAAAGTGGGTAGATTCCACCTTCACTGCCAACTGTGTGGCAAGGATCAGCATGAATATAATCTCCAAAGTGTGGAGACTGATCCAGCCCTGACCTTCCCATTTCTCCATCCTTGTTGCCAGCCACCAAAGCAGCACTCTTCCTCCAACCGTAGCCACCCAGACCTCAGACAGATCTCACAAATTAGACAGACATCGTCCTTCAGGCCTGCTGTCCATGCAGCCCTTCTCTGATCTTAACGCCCGGAGTTAGGTGAGAGCTCACAAGTCAAAAGGACATAGTCCTCTAGGCCAGCTGCAAAGCAGGCAGACGCCAGCCCCTGCTGCCTCACGCTGTCCTTTTAGTTTCAATAGTTCACTGAAATGAGTCACAGAAACTCAGGAAAAGTATACCATACTTACAGCTAGAGATTTATTACAACCAAAAAAGACATAAATGAAGAGACGCATAAGGGGAGGTCTGGGAGAGGTCCCACTGCAGAGTTTCCATTTCCACAAGGATACTGGACCCTCCTGAGAGCAGATGTTCTCACCAGCCAGAGAGCTCACCTGGGCCTCGTCCATATTCAGGACTATCAGTCTCCCCACATGGCCATAAGAGACAACCTCCACACAATAAACTGCACACTTCAGACCAGCACTGTCCAATATACTTCCAATAAAATGTGAGCCACATACGTAATTTTAAAAGGTAAAAACCAGTGCAATCAAATTTAACAATACATTTTACTTATTCGAACATATCCAAAATACTATTATTTCAATAAGTAGCCAGTTTAAAAAAAAAAAAATACTGAGATCTTTTACACTTTTTTTCATATTAAGGCTTTGAAATCTAGCATATATTTTACATTTAATTTACTTCTCAATTCAGACCAGATACAGTCTAAGTGCTCAATGCCACATGTGGCCATGGCTACCATATTAGCCTATTTTACTAGGCCATATATACTGTAGATCCATCCAGCAACTCTCAAGCTTTTGGCCTCAGGAACCCTTTACATTCCTAAAAATTACTGAAGATCCCCAAGAGCTTTTTTTTATGTGGGTTATATCAATCCGTGTTTAACATACTAGAAACTAAAACAGAAATTTTTATAAAATCCTTACTCATTTAAAATAATAAACCCAATGCATGTTAACATAAATATTTTTATGAAAAATAACTATCAAAAGAAAAGCAAAGACTTAGAAGAGAGACCCTGTTACACATTTTTGTATCTGACTTCATAGAAGACTGCTGAATTCTCATACCCGCTTCTGCAGTAAATCTGCTGGTATGTTGTTTTGGTTGAATGTAGCATATGAAGAAAATCCAGCCTTACATGGATATGCAGGTGGAAAGGCGATACTCTTAAGCCCCTGGTGGCATAGTGGTTAAGAGCCATGGCTACTTAGCAAGAGGGTAGGCAGTGTGAATCCACCAACCGCTCCTTGGAGACCCTATGGTGCAGTTCTGCTTTGTCCCATACGGTTGCTATGAGTTGGAATCGACTTGAGGGTAATGGGTTTATTTTTATCCAGATAACTGTGAATACTTTTCTTTGTCGCTACAGCAAAACACGACAATTAGTAGTTTCCTAAAGGTTAGTTGCAATATGACATAAAACCACATCACTGAGTTTTTCACACTTTACATTAATATCCATTGGTCTATCCCGTATTTTGAATGGATCTATTATCCATGCATATATTTGAAACACATAGCATTCAGAAAATATTGGCTTACTGAATTATACAGATCTTCCATTACTCAATATTAAAAAAAAAAAATCACATTCATTAATATTATCACCTATCAGAAAAATCTTTAAGTAACGTGAAGCTATCAAGCTCACAGTGGCAAATAGGTTTTCAAAATTTTAATTTTCATTTGGAAGCTCGAATTCTATCATCCATAACAAATTTTTCCTTGTAGCAACAGGCTCACTTCACTGTTTTGCTTTTGAGAAAATGTCTGCCAAATATCCGAGCGTGAATCAATACCCATAGTTTAGGGTATTATTACAAAAGCAGTTTTTGACCTGCTATATCCCCTAATAGGACCTTAGGGATCCACAGTAGTCTACACACCACACTCTGAGAATCATTACTGAAGCCTTTTTTTTTTTTTAAGCCAACTAATGAAGGAAAGAGACGTTGAAGATCAAAGAACATTTTTATTTTTGTTATTTTTGTTTCTGCTTGTCTTTTAAGACAAAAGAAACTAAGAGACTCACATGCTTAGCAAGAATCAGACACATTAAGTATGAAAAATAAGAGAAGTGGAAAACAGAAGAAAAAGCAGATAACTGACGGAAAAGGGTACGAGAAGGAAAAGATGGATCCAAAGCATAAACAGGAACAGCCTTAAAAGTTGGAAGGAAAAAAGAAACAGACATTAGAGGTAGATTGGAGAGGAGGGACTTATAATTAAAAAGTTCTCTTTACTTAGAGAAATACAAACACTAGATGAATGCTTCTTGATAGTGATGGCAATACTTCCCCAGTTTGATTAAAAAAAATATAAAGATATTTTATCTTTTTAAAGTTTTTAAATCATTGCTCAAGCACCATTCTAACTCTTTAATTCTTTTTACTTGAATTTGTATAAAAATATGCCAAATGTATATGGAAGTAATGTCATGCCATTTTTAAGGAAATCTTTTTATGATGCCATAAGAATTTATTTCACTGAAAAGGCTTGGAAGATTGGTATTCCAGGTTTAAGCCAAATTCATTTTGTGCTATGATCTCATAAAATAAAAATCAAAAAAAACTCTACTTTTAACTTTGAACAAATGTAGCACAAATTTGTTAAATAAAACACAAAGAGGGGTTTGAGATTGTATCACATCAGACTCCAAGCCTTAAAGCTCCCAGAATTCTGAACAAGGAACAGGAAGAAGTGGGGGATGAGAACTCAACTATTTCTCTTCCTCCTTCCCTTTGCTTCCTCCCTACAGCAGATCTTAGATATTGCTATGCTAGATTCAACTGAAGAGACCAAGGTAATACAATTTCATGTTACTTACTTTACAGTTCACAAATATTTTATTTCATTGATGACTGGACCCCTCTAGACTGAGACTTCAGACTAATTTAGTCAATTCTGACTCATAGCAACCCTATAGGTTAGAGTAGAAACTCGCCATAGGGTTTCCAAGGTGCACCTGGTGGATTCAAACTGCTGACTTTTTGGCTAGCAGCTATAGCTCTTGGCCACTACACCACCAAGGAAACCCAAAGTCTTCAGGTACCCATTAATACTCCAACTGCTTCCAGGCTATTAAAATTGCTCTAGTCCTTTCAGAACTGCACCAATAGGCTCAAACATACCAATGATCATTAAGATGGCACAGGACAGGGCAATGTTTCATTCTGTTATATATAAGGTCACCATGAGTCATCGCTGACTTGAAGGCAAGTAACAACAACAGTCCTTTCAGGGCTGCCCCACGTCCCCCACCCCAATCAAAAGGCCAATGCCTGTATATGCACAGGAGCCAGTTAAGGAGGCCACATGTAGTGAAAAGAGTGCTAAAGCCAAGAGTCCTAGGTTCTCCCCTCACAACCTACACTAACAGTGTGACTCTGAAGTCATCCCTTACTCCATTTTCTCACGGTTAAATAAATGCGGAAAGTGGAACTGGATAATCACTACAATTATGGGAGATTTCAGGAAGCAGTAGCATTCTGGAAGATAAGACAGTCCAACAAAACCAGCTGCAATTAATATAATATTTAGGATATTTTCTGACAGAAGTTTACAGGTCCTATAGGGTCACTATGAGTTAGAATCGGCTCGATGGCAATGGGTTTTTTTTATCCTTAATGCAGGTTCGTGTACACTACCCCACCACTCGTTTCCCCATTTATATTCTTTCAAAGAGTGAAAATAAATAGAATTGACCTAACACTACCTGTAACGGCCCACTATGACTTTTCAAAATACCTATATAACCTTTAGTGAGAAAGACAGTCCGCTCTAAGGCAAGGAGTTCCTGAATGGTGCAAATGGTTACGTGCCAACTACTAACCAAAAGGTATGCGGTTCAAACCCTCCCAGAGGCACCTTGGGAGAAAGGCCTGGCAGCCTGCTTCCGAAAGGTCACAGCCTTGAAAACCCTACAGAGCAGGCCTAACTTTCAATAATGGATTGTCCAATACAATAACAAAAGCATGAACAGCAAAAGACAAAACAAGTAAATGGGACCTCTTAAAAATTAAAAACTGTGGTTCATCAAAAGACTTTATCAAAGAAAGTGAAAAGACAGCTAATAACTGGGAGAATACCTTCGGAAATTACATGTTGAGCAAGAATCTAATAACCGAAATATACATAAAACTTTGAAAACTTAACAACAAACAAAAAAACAACCCAATCATAAAATGGGCAAGGGACCTGAATAGACAATACACTAAAGAGGGCATTCAAATAGTCACCAAATATATAAAAAGATGTTCGGCATCAACAAGCCATCAGAGATGCAAATCAAAACCACAATAAGATACCATTTCACTCCTACCAGGATGCCTAAGATTAAAAAATAAATAAATAAAATAACAAATATTGGTGAGGATGTGGGGAAATCAGGACCTTTATCCACAGCTGGTAGGAATGCAAATGGTATAGCCATGGTGGAAAAGTGTGGTGGTTCCTCAAAAAACTAAAAACAGAACTAACATATGATCTAGCAATTCCACTCCTAGGTATGTACCCAAAAGACTTGAAAACAGAGACTTATACACCAATGTTCACTGCAGTACTATTCACAATAGCCAAAAGATAGAAACAACCTAAATGCCCATCAATAGATGAATGGATAAACAAAATGTGACATATATATATATATATACACAGACACAATGAAATACTACTCAGCCAGTAGGAGAAATGAAGTCTTCATACATGTGCTATGGTATGGATGTAGCTTGAAGACATGCTGAGTGAAATAAGCCAATGACAAACGGACAAATAATGTATGACCTCACTTATATAAACAACAAGAAAAGGCAAATGTATAGAGATCAACTAAATGAACAATTTCTTCTATAAGGATCAGCACAAAGCTGGCTCCTATGAGGCAGAGGTTAAATATGTCCCAAATGTCAAACTTTTCCAAATTGCTCTACCACTCCATCACCTCTAATATCAACTACCCGCCCCTCCCCTCAGTGCTCTAACAACAACCAGGAGTGAAAGGGAGGCTAACAGCGATGGAAAAATTGCATTGATGAAGTGTAGAGTTGCACAGCTGATTACTGTAATTGCTGTCAATAAGTTGTACACCTGTAAAGAGCTGAACTGGCAAAAGTTGTCAGATATATTTATAACAATGACCAAAAAAAAAAAAAAAAGAGTAAAAAGTTGAACTGGCACAAGTTGTCAGATATAACAATGACCGCCCCCCCCCCCCCCAAAAAAAGTAGCTGCTGAGGCTTCTTAGGTATAACCAAATACCTCATGGGATTTGGTTCCTGATTTTGGAGGTTTAGGTTCATGGTTTCATGGGACATCCAGTTAACTGGCCTAACAACGTGTTTAGTGCTTCTGTTCTACTTCCTGGTTCATTACATAGCGCACTGGGTCTTAAAAACCTGCAAGCAGCCATCCAACGCATAACAACTGGTTTCCATTCACCTGCAGCAACAGAAGGAGAGCCAGGAAAAGGAGGAGGAAATGCAATGTGTGGCTAATTGCCTCCGTGAACAACTGCCTCAGAAGAACTGGATGATACCCGGCTACCATTACAGAACATTTTGATCAAAGACTCCATAGAAGAATCCTGATCAAAGCGGAGGCGGGGCGGGGGGAGGGGGCGGGAACTGCGGAACAGAATTTCAAATTCCCATGGACTCTAGACTTTCTGGAACTATGGAGGGTAGATGAACCTATAAAACTACTGCCCTGAGATAATCTTTAAACCTGAAAACAAATAGATGAACCCCTAAAACTACTGCCCTGAGATAATCTTTAAATCTGAAAACAAAATATCCCCTGAAGTCCTCTTAAAACTTTAAAATAGTTTAGCTTTAACTAGCAAAAAAGGTCTGCTTTGAGCATTACACTTTTAAAAACTATCCATATGGTATCAAAATGACAACAGCAACTCAAAAGATTAGATAGGTACCTTAGGGAGCAGTGATTTTATGTTAATGAGGGAGGACCAACTCAGGAAAGGAAAGTGAGAATGGTTGCACAACTTGAAGAATGTGATCACTGTCATTAAATTGTAGATGTAGAACTGCTGCATTGGTGTATGTTTTGCTGTGCATATTTTCAACAACAGAAATTAAAAAAAAAAAAAAAAAACCCTATATAGCACAGTTCCACTCTGCACACATGGGGTCACCATAACTCAGAATTGACTCATCCAACCCTAAGGCGAGAGAACAAATGATGGTACTTTGAACCCTGAATCTGTAAATATGAGGCTCTCTACTAAAAATTTATGAGAAATTAGTTACATCCAACTTTGAACGCTATGGATTCACATGTTGTGTGCCATCAAGTCGATTCCAACTCACAGCAACACCACAGGACAGGGTAGAACTGCCCAATAGGATTTCCTAGGCTATAATCTTTACAGGACCAGATTTTTTCTCCTACAGAGTAGCTTTCCTTTGGGTTAGCAGCTGAGCGCCTTAATCACTGAGCCATCAGGGTTCCCTATGGATTCATATAAAAACAAAAACCCAGTGCTTATATGATTCATATAGTACCTTGCAAACTCACTTTCAATATTCCTTATGAATACAATACTATAAGTATCATATACAAACACATATTTAAAAAAAAAATCACGGATTTTCAAGGTTTCTAAAGTTCCTACTTCGGTGAGGTGGTATGGTATGACAGATCACTTTTGTGTGGCCTCTCTAGCCATTATCTTGTAACTCCCACCCAAGTGACTGGACAGGACTGTGACAGGGTAATTGTGGCCCACCAAAGGGTAACTGTGGCCCACCAAATGGACTGGTCGGTTTTGTCATCTAGCTGAGCTTGAAATGAGCCACCCCAGAGGCAGGAAGGAGAAGAGCCCATCACTACCAAGGAAGGAAAGACTGGCAGGAGACAGCTCAGTGGGCTTCCCAGCCTATGAAGCAAGAAAGATGAGTGCCTTTGGGAAGAGACTGAAGGCCAGGGAGAGGCATGCCTGTGAAGAGGATGTCCTGATGGAAGAACTATATCCTTGGGTGTTCCTGAACCTGAATTGTAACCTGTTACATCCCTAATAAACCCCATAATTTTGAGTATGGTCTTTGAGTTCTGCGTGGCCATTGCAATAGCTTATAGAACGCAGCAGAGATGCAGGACAGTTGGTGTCAGAATTGGTAAAGATGGCGGAGTGAGGCGGCTTGTCTGGGAGTCAGCCTTGCGCTGTTGAGCTTGGTTCTCCTTCCCCCCTAGTGGGGTTAGAGAAGGTCAGACATTGTCCCCACGCTAATTTTATAGGTGTAAAGGCATAAAATCCCTAAGCATTACTTCCACTGAATGAAAAAAAAAAAACATCAATTTGGATTGAGACCTTTATAATTTCTCATTTGGATTGTATAAACAATATTTTGCTAAAAGATGAAAAATTCTCAAAGATTTAACAATCCAGTTAACTAGTCACTAGGATTTGACCTAGGCTGATTAGATGAGTTAATGATAACTTTCTGCTAACGAGACCACAGACCTATTACAATTTCAATTTAGCCCCCCTAAAACAAACAAAACCCTAGAGAGCCACATTACTGCACACAGCACCAATGAACCGTATTGCCTTAATAACTTGTTTTGATCACAGAAGGAACCATCGGCTGACCATATACACCTCCTACTTCTAGAAAAATACCTCAAAACATATGTCCTACTGATCATGAGGCAGTGGCATCATTTCCTGTACACAAAGAACAGACTGTTAGCATTCAGTAGGAGAAATTCTGTTATGCAGGCCAGGGATGTATAATCCCACTCCCTAAAAAAATAGTCCTGAAGACATTCATAAGTAAGACATTTTACTATATTATGTCTAAGTCTTTTTAGTACTAGTATCTTAACGATTCCATAATGAACAGTAAATTCTAGACTAAGCACTGGCAATCTCATTCGAAAGAAAATACCTAAGTATATAAAAAGCTCTAGTCAGCTCTAACAACGACCAGCCTTCAAAAAATAAAGGAAAATAAGTAAACACAGCATTTTGGCGAGCGGAGTGCTGTGTACAAACCCTCTCTCGCAGGAACCAAAGGAGTTGGAAGAGTGGCGAGCGTGATGATGATCAGCTATTGACAAAATTGCAGACTTAATTTGCTACCCTCTGACCTGTTATGCCAGGCTTACGAATTTCCTAATCTAGAAGCAGATTCTGTGTCTCTGCCTAGAAAACAAGCACCCTCCATGTCACGAGTCAGAGGGGAAAGTTTCCTTCCCCAAGAGCATTAAGAAAATGAAATAACCTTCTCCTTACTCCTTACTCATCACTACTTTGGACACCATTGTCCCATTAAGCCTTGGTAGAGCCCAGCCACTTGAGAGAAAACCACAGTCAGTTGACCATTTCCAAAATTGTTCCCATCTTACGTTGAGCTATCCAGAGCACATGTTTTAGACCTATCCACCTTTCTCTCCCTCTCCCTCTGATCCCCTTCTGCACAGTAGCGGCTTTTAGTGAAGTGATGACACAGCTCAAGGTAATTCAGGCTAGAACACTTTAAAAGCCATACCTAATTAAAGAATAATGTTGTGTCCAAAAAACAGATATACTATGTACGTAACTGTAACAGAAGTGAAACTGGCTAGGAATTTTTTTTTTCATCTACCTAGATAATGTTGCACCTACATTAGCATCAAATATCTCTATATACTCATTTTAGTTTCTATAAAGGGACGTAGGTTGAATAATGGGGCCATACTGCTCCTAAACATCAAATGGACAGCTGAATATGTCAAGTATAGTTGCTATCCATTTGTTTTAAAGTAATTTTTTACAAGTCCTCTGAGTGTTTTTCAATTCAAAAATTCACCTTCTTATGAGTGTACTGAATACCTATCATGTGGATAGCATTGTAGGAGATTAAAAAAGAGTACAACTTAAACCTCAAAGCTTTTAATCTTGCAGTACAGAAAATTTCATATTTTATTAGAACAAAGCTGTATAGAATAAATGCTACATTAGTAACAATTACTATACAGGCGGCCCAAGAATGGCATAATTACACTTATTTGATTGCAGGCAGGGCTTCCTGGAAAAATAAAGGTTGTATTTTATATGTATCCTGCAAGACCCTATTTCAACAGAGATGAGGGCGGTAGATTTGTACATTCTAGGCAAATGCAACAACATAAGCTACAAAACAGGAATGGGAAAGCATGAGACAAGTGCACGGTCATATATATGTCGTCGTCGTAGTTGCTGTTGTTAGTTGACATTGAGTAGATTCCGACTCATAGCAACCCCATGTGACAGAGCAGAACTATACTACAGGGTTTTCTTGGTTGTAATCTTTACGGGAGCAGATCACCAGGTCTTTCTCTCAAGGAGCTGCTCAGTGAGCAGCCCAGCACTTAACCATCGCACCACCAGGGCTCCATATGTATATGTACGAAGAGTGAGAGATCGAGGCTGGAGAGGTGGGCTGGGGTCACACTGCAGAGAGCCTTGAATCCCAGAGTAGTTAAGCTCACTTGGTTAAGCAAATAAGGGAGTGACACGATCAGAAGTCCATTTTAGAAACAAACTGAAAAGAGGAATATAAGAGTTGGTTTAGCAAGGGAAGAGCCTGAAAGAAAAGGACAGTCTACGTGCTAATGAAATTTTCTATGTGAGAGGTATTAACCAGTTGCCATTACGCCCATTTGACTCATGGCAATCCCTTGTGTGTCAGGGTAGAACTGTGCTCCACAGAGTTTTCAAGGGCTGATTTTTCAGAAACAGGTCACCAGGCCTTTCTTCAGAGGCATCTCTAGATGGACCCAAACTTCCAACCAACCTTTCAGGTAGCAGCTGAGCACGTTAACCATTTATACTACCCAGGGACTTCTGAGAGGTTTTAAGGACCCAAATTAGTGTTGACAGCACTGGAAACAAAAAGTATCAAATTCCTCAGAAATTATCATAGGTATGATTACTTATCCATAAACTTTTTTTCTATAAATTCATTCAGAGAAAGTACTGTCCTAATTTTTCCTCATACATAGTTTCCAGATAAAAGATCACAAATCAAATAAAAAAGTTTCTTTACTTCCTGATAGCCTTCAAAATACATATACGACAAATGAGTTACCTGGAAAACATAAATTGTTAAGATGTAAAAAAAAGCAACTAAAGTGGCACACCCTTTGAAACTAAATATTGAAGATAAATCTTAAAAGTCTAAGTTTACACAGCACTATCTTGCTTATGCAAAACGGTACTCCAAAACACCACACAATTTTATTTCAGCACCCATTCCTTATGCCAAGGGCTACAGTAAAGAATCTTCCCCTATGATTAAGACACACCACATAATAAGGAAACTTCTCAGCAAAGACATTTTCCCAATGATTAAGAAGTAATTTTAAAGAGACTGTAGGGAGGGAGCAGGCTGTCTCATTGGGCGGGGAGCAACTGGGAGTATGTAGCAAGGTGTACATAAGTTTTTGTGTGAGAGACTGACTTGATTTGTAAACTTTCACTTAAGGCACAATTAAAATTTTTAAAGAATACGCTGGTAGGAGCTAACAAAAAAAAAAAGAAGAAGTAATTTTACATGGTGGGATAACAAATAATTGCTAATCCATAGCAAAGTGTGCCAAAAAGCACAAATGTATAAAGATTAAACACAATGCACTCACCAAGATCTCAGTCCGAAAGCTACTTATTGCTATTCCTCACCTACCCCATGCTTTTCTCTTATTAGAAAGAATACTAAGAATCCATTACATGTTAAAATGGAAAAAATAATTACAGATCATCTCAGCCAGCCCCCTCAGGTTTTGCTTGAGGAAACTGAGGTCAAAATGTGACAATGAGAATTAGTGGCAGAACTGGAATTAGCAGATGGCTCAACTCCAAGTTTTGCCTTCTTTTTAGTTGTTTCCAAGAAGGCACTACTTTAAAGACTTTTTAAAAAGTAAAAATAGGTAAACCAGTAGCAAGAATCATTTCACATTGTAAAATAGTATCCACTGTAAAATGTCTCTCTAAAAAGCGATATCCTATACTGTGTCTTTAATATTACTGGAATTCTACAAGATTAAGACAAAAGCAAAAATTCTAAAAGCAAAGTATCTCTATGGAAAAGGCCTTACCTCTACTTTCCTGCAGACAAACTTTTGGAACTGTCATCTATGAGGATGACAGACAGACAGAAAATCTCCAAATTAACTAAATGTTCAACTATTTAAAACAACTCAGTCACTAACCACTCACCTTCCCAACTCGGTCTTCTAAAAACAGCAGGATTTGTGGATGGATGAATGGTTTACCAGATAGATGTAGGACAAGACCAAGGAACAAGCAGTCTCAACCCCTTGGAGATGAAACCTTAAGCCCAAAAAGATAGAAAAGCATGGCAATTCTTAAATCACTGTTCAGGACTCTTAATTTTGGAATATCAAGCCAAGTCTTTAAATCATTTTGTTAGCTACCAAACGTGTATTATATATATTCAACTTCAAGTTTTGGTAAAAATGGGAAGGAAAGGGAGAAAGAGAATCAAGATAGAGAACTGTAAGGCCAGAATCAATGCAAGAAAGGACTACAAACCCATCATCTAGTATGTTCCCTAATACGACCACCACCAAAGATCTATTTTTCCTTCCTGCAGACCCCAGGTTGAAAGATACTAGCAAATATTAACTCGTTTTCATTATTTTCAAATAAAGATATAACCTTTCCAACCTGATTGGAAAGAGAACGTCAGTATTAACTATACCAAGTTGACGACAACTAAAAGGAAGGAAGTTTAACATGATAGTGCAATTTAATATCTTTATGAGAGATAAATTTAACGCATATATATATTCTTAAGACGGTCTCTAAATTCAGGTGCAATATACTCAAGGTTGTACTTTGGCTCTCGTGGACTTAGTTTTCTTCAGCTTCAATTTGAGCTTGCATAGAGCAATTGATGGTCTGTTCCGCGGTTGGCCCTTGGCCTTGTTCTGACACTGAGCTTCTCCATCGTCTCCTTCCACAGATGCAGTCGATTTGATTCCTGTGTATTCCATCTGAAGAGGTCCAATGTGTATAGTCACAACTTATGTTACTGGACAAAAGGTATTTCCGGTGAATAGACCGTTGGTCTTACAAAATTCTATCATGCAATATCCAGGGCTGTTTCTTTCACCAAAGCTACATTTTTCAACTACCGATGCTTCTTCTTTCTTTCCAACATTTGGACTCCAATCACCAGTAATTATCAATGCATCTTGACTGCATGTTTGATCAATTTCAGACTGCAAAAATTGGTAAAAATCTTCAATTTCTTCATCTTTGGCATTAGCGGTTAGTGTGTAAATTTGAATAATGGTCACAATGACTAATGACTGAAGACCAGATGGGTTGTGGGATGACATCAAGGACATCATACGTGAAGAAAGCAAAAGGTCATTAAAAAGACAGAAGAGAAAAAAAAGATCAAAATGGACATCATAAGAGACTCTGAAACTTGCTATTGAACAGAGTAGCTAAAGAAAACCAATAAAATGATGAGGTAAAAGAGCTGAACAGAAGATTTCAAAGGGCGGCTTGAAAAGACAAAGAAAAGTATTGCAATGATATATGCAAAGACATGGAGTTAGAAAACTCCATGTTAGGGAAGAACACCTTTGGCATTTCTCAGCTGAAGAAAAAAATTCAAGCTTTAAATTATAATACTGAAGGATTCTAGGTGCAAAATAAGAAGCCCTGGTGGCACAGTGGTTAAAACTATCGATTGCTAACCAATAGGTCAGTAGTTTGAAACCACCAGTGGCTCCACAGAAGAAAAGATATGGCAGTCTGCTTCCATAGAGATTTACAGCCTTGGAAATGCTATGGTGTCACTATGAGTTCAGAATCAACTCGACGGCAGTGGGGGCTATGAGCAAAACATTGGACGACACAGGAAGCATTAAAAGAAGATGGACACAGCAGATAAGAACTGCTTTGGGTGAAAGGAAAGATAACACTCAATTGGACTGGACCAAAAGCAAAGAAGTTTCCGAGATAAAAAGAATGCTTCAAAGGTCAGCGGAGCAGGGGCGGGGGTCTGGGGAACATGGTTTGAGGGGACTTCTATGTCAATTGGCAAAATAATTCTATTATGAAAACATTCTGCATCCCACTTTGAAATGTGGCATCTGGGGTCTTAAAGGCTAACAAGCGGCCATCTAAGATGCATCAATTGGTCTCAATCCACCTGGAGCAAAGGAAAATGAAGAACACCAAGGTCACACGACAACTAGGAGCCCAAGGGACAGAAAGGGCCACATGAACCAGAGACCTACATCATCCTGAGACCAGAAGAACTAGTTGGTGCCCGGCCACAATCGATGACTGCCCTGACAGGGAGCACTACAGAGAACTCCTGAGGGAACAGGAGATCAGTGGGATGCAGACCCCAAATTCTCATAAAAAGACCATACTTAATGGTCTGACTGAGACTAGAGGAATCCCGGCGGCCATGCTCCCCAGACCTTCTTTCGGCACAGGACAGGAACCATCCCCAAAGACAACTCATCAGACATGAAAGGGACTGGTCAGCGGGTGGGAGAGAGATGCTGATGAAGAGTGAGCTAATTATATCAGGTGGACACTTGAGAGTGTGTTGGCAGCTCTTGTCTGGAAGGGGGATGGGAGGATAGAGAGAGAGGGAAGCTGGCAAAATTGTCACGAAAGGAGAGACTGAAAGGGCTGACTCAAAAGGGGAAGAGCAGGTGGGAGTACGGAGTAAGATGTATGTAAACTTATATGTGACAGACTGATTGGATTTGTAAACGTTCACTTGAAGCTTAATAAAAGTTAATAAAAAAAAAAGCAAAAGATGAACACATAATCTCTAGACAAACTCAAATCAAAAAAAAAAAAAAAGAAGAAGATGGACAGAACATACAGAGTCACTGTATCAAAAAGAATTGGTCAACGTTCGACAATTTCAGAAGGTAGTATATGATCTACAATTGATGGTAGTGAAGGAAGAAGTCCAAGATGCACTGAAGGCACTGGAGAAAAACAAAGCTCCAGGAATTAACAGAATACCAATTGAGATGTTCCAACAAACAGATGCAGTGCTGGAAGCGCTCACTCATCTCTACCAAGAAATCTGGAAGACAGCTACCTGGCCAACCGACTGGAAGAGGTCTATATTTGTGCCCATTCCAAAGAAAAGTGATCTAACAGAATGTGGAAATTACTAAACAATTATCATTAATATTACAGTCAAGTAAAATTTTGCTGAAGATCATTCAAAGACTGTTGCAGCAGTACACTAACTGGTAACTGCCACAAATTCAAGATGGATTTAGAAGAGGACATGGAAGGAGGGATATGATTGCTGATCTCAGATGGATCTTGGCTGAAAACAGAGAATACCAGAAAGACGTTTACCTGTATTTTGCTGACTATGCAAAGGCATTCGACTGTGCAGATCACAACAAATTATGGGTGACATTGAGAAGAATGGGAATTCCAGAACACTTAATTGTGCTCACACCCAAACTGTATATAGGCAAGAAGACAATCACTCTTACAGAACAAGGGGATACTGCAGGGTTTAAACTCAGGAAAGGTGTGCATCAGGGATGTATCCTTTCACCATACTTACTCAATCTGTACGCTGAGCAAATAATCACAGAAGCTGGACTATATGAAGGAGAACGCGGCATCAAGACTGGAGGGAGACTCATTAACAACCTGTGATATGTAGATGACACAACCTTGCTTGTTGAAAGCAAAGAAGACTTGAAAAACTTACTGATGAAGATAAGAGACTACCACCTTCTGTATGAACTGGACCTTAACATGAGGAAAACAAAAATCCTCACAACTGTACCAACATCATGATAAACAGAGAAAATACTGAAGTTGTCAGGGATTTCATTTTACTTGGATCCACAATCAACACCCATGGAAGCAGCCATCAAGAAATCAAATGATGTATTACATTGGGCAAATCTGCTGCAAAAGACCTCTTCACATTGCTGAGAAGCAAAGATGTCACTTTAAGGGCTTAGGTGCGCCCGACCCAAGTCATGATATTGTCAATCACCTCATATGCATGAGAAAGTTGGACAACGACAAAGACTGAGGAATTGATGCATTTGAATTATGGTGTTAGCAAAGAATACTGAATATACCATGGACTGCCAGAAGAACAAACAAATCCATCTTGGAAGAAATACTGACAGAATGCTCCTTAGAAGCCAGGATGGCAAGACTTCATCTCACGTACTTTGAACATGCTCTCAGGAGGTATCAGTCTCTGGAAAAGGATATCATGCTTGGTAAATGAGGCGATCAGCGGAAAAGAGGAAGACCCTCAACGAGATGGATCGACACGGTGGCTATGACAAATGGCTCTAACATGTCAACAATTGTGGGGATGGTGCAGGATCAGATGTTTTATTCTGTTGTACGTGGGGTCGCCATGAGTCAAAACCAACTCGATGGCATCTAGCAACAACAACAGCATTGGAGATAAATGTACAAGCTCCATTATTTTCTTTTCAAACACTGAAAATTGCAAATAATTGTTTTAGTGTTAGTAGGCTGCTCTTGAATAAACTGCCACCTCCAGAAAATATACCAATGGATAATGGAATTTACATCCTAGGAGTTATTTTACCATGATACAACCCAAAAGAGAAACATGGATTAGTAATATTTATACTGTCCTTTGTTGCAAATCATTTTTATTTACTGTGAAAGTATATGTTGCTTCTAAGTCAACATTCTGTATTACCGATTGGAACTTGAAGTTTTAAATTGGCAGGATGCTATAATTATTTAATAGTTAAAACAATTCAGACTGTTTATAAACATAAATGTGATACCTATTCAGGATAAAGGAAATCCTGCTGGCATAGTGGCTAAGTGCTACTGCTGCTAACCAAGAGGTCGGCAGTTCGAATCCGCCAGGCGCTCCTTGGAAACTCTAGCTGGCAATTCTACTCTGTCCTACAGGATCGCTATGAGTCGGAATCAACTCAATGGCAGTGGGTTTGGTTTTTTTGGTTTTATTCAGGATAAATGTAATATATGTGATACCTATTTTTTATTCCAGAAGCTAGTTACTATGATTCCAGAATCAAATTTCACTGAAAGCCTATATGTGAATCTGAATCTAACATTCTCTCATATTTACTGAGAGATGGCATGCACCACTAGGTAGTGCCACACATTATCTTCCCTCGTCTTCACAATCCATGTACCGGGAGATAAAACAATAATTCCAGCAAATCAAAAAAATAATTTGCTGGACATGTACTACAGGACAGAAACTGGGGATACAAAGATGCATAAGACCCTAGCTCTCCCCTCAAAAAGCTCACCAATCAAAAAGACTGTCAGAGTCAACTGAAGAATGTAAAACAATTTCACAGTTGTAAGTAAAGACATTTTTCTTTAGTAAGCCATAATATCAATAGAGGGAAAGATATCAAGGAGGGCATCCAGGTTATTCCTTCTTGCTATATGGAGGAGGCGAAATGAAATTACACTTTGCTTCAACTATTGCTGTCTTCATCAAAGTAGAAAATTCAGGGTTCCCTGGCCTAAACAGAAAGCCATTAAAGGGACAGGTACTAAGGAGCCCTCCACTGATGCTTTTCAATCTACAAATGTGTTTGTAAGTTCTATTTAAGAACTCCATCTGGATTAAAAAATGTATTTTCTTTTGAAAAGTATTTGTCTATTAGATGGCAAAGCAACTTGTGTGGTACAACAGCCATTAAGACAGGGTCCTTCCAGCTTCAAGAACTTCACTACTTGTAAAAGGAGGTGCAAGAGCAACAATAATGGCACAGGACCAGGCAGTGTCTATTCTGTTGTAAACAGGGGGGTTATGAGTTGGAACTGACTAGAGTTCACCTAACAAGTTTCCAAATGCTTATATATTGCATCTCAAGACAAAAGATTAAGTGTGATATGAGAAATAAAAGCAAAATAGCCGTAAGTATCCACAGGAAGGAGGGAATGATCATAACAGTAGTTAGAGAGCTGGGATTACACATGCAAAAACAGAGTGGTAGGCAACTACAAGATTCACTCACCACCAAACAACAACATGGCATTAGGAAATACCTGGAGGCAAGGTTAAGGACTAAGCATAGATGCCAGGAACGCCATGCCAAAAACGGTTATATTACTTGATGACTTCTCAGCAGCACAATTATTCATTCCCTCCTCTTCTAGAGGAGCCCTGGTGGTTCAGTGGTTAAGAGCTTGGCTGTTAACTAAAAGGTCAGCAGTTCGAATCCACCAGCAGCTCCTTGGAAACCCTATGGGGCATCTCTACTGTGTCCTATGGGGTCACTATGAGTCAGAACTGACTTGATGGCAACAGGTTTGGTTTACTCTTTTCTATTCTAGAAACACTCTGATTCCAAGATATCCGATTCTCCTGCTATTCCTCCTACCTCTCTGGCAACTCCTTGTTAGTCTTCATCTACTCCAAATCACTGGTTCTGAAGGTATGGCTCCTGGACCAACATCACTGGCATCACTGATGAAGTTCATAGAAATGCAAATTATGGGCCACACCCAGACCTACAGAACCAAACTTTGAAGGTCTGGCTCAGCAATCTGTGGTTTACCTAGGCCTCCCAATGATTTCAGTGCCTGCTAACATTTGAGAACCAATGCTCCACTGAAGTCCTTCAAGTCCTTTCCCTTCTCATCCTACACTCTGGCTACATCTATCTTCTCCCAGGGTTTTAAATAACAGCCAAGTGATCACTAACAGGAAGTACCTCTATCTAGCCCAGACACTTTTGCTGAGTTCCAGACCATATACACAACTTCCCAACTGACATTGCCTCCTCAATTAAAATATCTGATACTATTTTAATAGTTTCAAAAAAATCCATTCTCTACTCTTTCCCACCTCAGCAAATGAAATACCTGCATCCAAGAATTGCATAAGCAAGTCATTCTTGACACTTCCCACTATCTCCCCCACCTTAATTCAATCTACCACCAGGTTTTCCCATTCAAGCTTTGTAACATTTATCTCCATCCCCACTGTCACCATCCTGACTACTGCAATAACCATCTAATGTGTACACCTCTCAACCATTATCCCCAAGGCAGTCAGCATGACCTTGTGACTATACAAACTGAAGTATGTCACTGCCCTAATTAAAATCCTCCAATAGCTTCCCATTGCATTTCAGATTCAAAACCCTCAATATGGCATGCAAAGCCCTGGACACTGGTCACCTCTTCCACGTCATTTTGGGCCCCTCTTCTTTATGATTCACTCACTACAGTCCACAGCTCTGGGCATCTTTCAGTTCCTCTTCCCCACATAGGGGTAGACATCCTACACACTGCCTCCCCTCCCACACCCTCACATCTCTGCTTTTACCTAACTCTTCTCATTCTCTGGGCTTCTGCTAAATTACCAAAAAGCCCTTCTTTGACCCCCAATTGAAGCAGTTACTCTTTCATAAAACCCTGTGCTTTGTCCTTCTGACACTTACCAAAATTGTTAGCTACATTAACTTGGTGGTATTTGTTTAATGCTTGCCTTCCACACTAGGCTATAAGCTCCATGAAGCCAGAAACATATCTGTTTTGTTCCCCACTGTATAAGTAGCACCTAGCACAGAGCCTGGTACATAAAAGTCATTTAATAAACAGTTGTAGAGTACTAACAGTTTCCAGTATTTTTGTTAAAACCTTCCCTTCTCTAAAACTCTGTCCTCTCAAGGGAAGTTTAATACAGAAGTTACTGGGTAGCTGGAGATGACTTCTACAAATGAGACAGCATGCTTAAATCCATCATTTTCCTGCTGATTTATACGCAAAATCGATGTACTTTACAATTTTTATTTAAAACTAACAATTAGTATCAGTTAATGCTTAGACTTAATTCACTCACCCTAACCAAAGGGTCAGCAGTTCAAATCCACCAGGCCCGCCTTGGAAACTCTATGGGGCAGTTCTACTCTGTCCTATAGGGCTGCTGTGAGTCGGAATCGACTCGACGGCACTGGGTTTGGTTTTTGGTTTTTAATCTAAGCGATCAGTTAACTCAGAGAGCTACTTTTACAGAACTCTACAGTAAACTCCTGATCTCTGATTACTGACAATGCCAACAAACCCCCTTACCCATATGTCAGTACATCTTACCCACCTCATCATATTCACATTATCATACCTATTCAGCCTCCATAACCTCATGATTATCTCAAAAAGTTATCTCTGTTCTCCCAGTCACTACATTCCCCATTTACTGAAGTCCATTTTGCACAGAAGAAAAAAATGTCCCCTGCTCAAGAACCAACTTCTCCCCATTATCAATCAACATTAAATCCTTTGAACTAGCACTGAAGGCCTTGTTACGGTGGTGCATGTGATCGAAATGCCAGTCCTGTGTTTTAGAAAGAACTTGGAAAATGTTATGGATTAAGTTGTGTCCCCCAAAAATATGTGTTGGAATCCTAATCCCTATACCTGTGGATGTAATTCCATTTGGGAATGGGTTTTCTTTGTTATGAGGCCATATCAGTGTAAAACCTGTTGCCGTTGAGTCGACCCTGACTCATAGTGATCCTATACGACAGAGTAGAACTGCCCTATACAGTTTCTAAGGAGCATCTGGTGGATTCGAACTACTGACGTTTTGTTTAGCAGCCGAAGCACTTAACCGCTACACCACCAGGGTTTCCGTATCAGTGTAGGGTATATCTTAAACCTAATCCCTTTTGATACAAAAAGAGCAAATTAGACCCAAGAACAAGGAAGCACAAATGGGGAAAAGACAGATGTCATGTGGAGATCACAGAAGAACAGAAGCTAAAAGGGACAAAGATTTTTCCTCCAGAGTAGCTAGCTTTCCCCTTAGAGCCAGTGCCCTGAATTCAGACTTCTAACCTTCTGAACTGTGGGAAATGCATTTGTTTGCTAAAGCCATCCCCTTGTGGTATTTCTGTTACAGTAGCACTAAGAAACTGAGACTGAAGGTTACATTGCACTGTATGTACTTGGCAATTTGAACTATCTCTAAACTGAAATTTACCCATGGTTCCACCTCATTTCTACCTCCTAAAGTTGGGACTTGCTTAACATATACTCCTGACACTAAACCATTTTGAGAAAAAAAGTGGAAATGCCTCATCATGCTATCAGTCCTCTAAACTTTGAGCAGCAAACTAAGGTGCAAGTTGTTAGCATTGAGCCATGTGATATTTTCCAGCATGTATTTGCTTGGCCAGGCAATTATAATGAAACATAGAATATAATATTTCAGAGAGAAAACTACTCCAACAGTTTAATTATAAAGTACAACAGAAGTGTACTCCTGCAATTTTTATTTAAAAAACATTATATATGTATACATACACAAATAAGTATGTGTGTGTGCGCAAGCGCATACACACATGCATATAGAGAGAGGTAGGAGGCCTGGCTGCACGCTGGTTAAGAGCTTGGCTGCTAACCAAAAGGCTGACAGTTCGAATCCACCAGCCGTTCCTTGGAAACCCTATGGGGCAGTTCTACTCTGTCCTGTCGGTTGCTATGAGTCTGAATCAACTCGAGGGCAACAGGTTTGGTTTGGTATATAGTGGTGGGACAGAGACGGACTGGTTTATCAAGACACTCAGCAAGCTGCCTATGTTTGCAGTAAAAAAAAGCACACAGCTTCTACCGTTCTAGACCTGTTTAAACAACACTGACCCAAAGCAAAAAATGTAAAATCTACCAAGTTTGTTTCTTGGTCTGTCTTAGCTGCCACCCTTTTTCCCACTCACTGGTATCCCTCTCCCCAGTACAGATACTTTAAAGTCTAATCCCATTTCACAAGCACTTGCCCGAGTCTTATAATCAGGCAGATGTATCTGTCAGTTATTGAGTGATCATGCTTGAATGTGAACCAGACTTGCGCTTAAGCATCTTGTTCTAAATTGTGGCATTATTTACTTGAGAGGGAAAGAGGATATTAAGCATCTCAAATCAGAAGAAACCTGTCAGGATCAAAAAGTAAACTGAATACGGATAATTTCAATTGTGTGTGCTAGACAGAGAAGAATGGTTCAAGGGAAGAAAGCCTAGTTGTCAGTTCCCCTCCAGAGAAGGCTGAAAGCCTAGTCCTAGGAACTGGGTTGGGGAGTGTGGAGTTCTTCCAAAAGGTTTTCTTCAACCTTTGCTTCCTCTCGTCTTAATTCTGTCCTCTTGTTCTTCTATCTATTGTTTCTCAAAAACATGTTTTATTTCCTGTCATCATCTATAGTTAGCATTTGATTACTGATTTTTTTTTCTAAAAGAAATTACAAATTTATGGCAAAAGTCAATGGAACACTAACGGTGATGTTAGTGTTCGAAAAGGTATTTTTTGTGATTTAGTGAGGACTCTCCATTTAAAATACTTCAGTTTTGTTTTCCTTTTCTAAAATTACTCCTTTCTAACTGAAAATGACTTGCTTTCTTTCTTATTGAAAATGACTTGCTTAGAGTAGTGCTAGGATATGTTCGGGTCAGTTATACAAGCTACAAATTCAAAGTCAGTTTGATGTAATGTCGATGTTTCCTATTAAATAAAAGATACACCTCGGATTTAGTGAAATGAGTAACACTACTCAAAGCTACACTTCAATGATTACTAAAACAATCCAAAGACAGAAGTACAGCATTTTCATTAGTAGCAATATCTTCTTAAAATCTACAACCTAATCTAAACCATCACCTAAAATTCATGAATGAAATACAGAGCACAGTAAATCTAAACATCGACAACAATCACCATATATTCACTCTTTTGGAGAAACTAAGGATCCTCCTTCTCCCACCTCTCCAACACTCTTACCTGTTCCAGGCAACAGCTTGCAAAACAATGGCATCCATCCCTGAATAATCCAAGATTTCTTTCTCTTGAGAATATAGACAAAAATCTTCAGGTTTTTCTCTTTTACTAATTTCCTATTTTATGACATTTCATAAAATACAAGTGGAAATCTCAATATAGCATTTTCAAACCACATAAACGTGTAAACCCCAGAGAACCAAAACTACTGTCTTCAATTGCTTTCCTCTTAACCTTGGGACTTAGAAGGACCACTTAAGAACAGAAATTATTTCTCAGGATGTTTTAAAAGTACTTATTTGTATTGTCATTTTGCAATAAAAAAAACTCAAAGGTCAATGTAGCATGCAGTTAACTGTATTTTCTACAAGCCAATTATACAAAAAATACAAAACTAAAGTGTAAATCTTTTCTTTTAAATAAACTTTTTTGTAAGCAGACTTGTGCCTGCTGTCACAGATAATGAAAGACTGACTACAAAACTTCAACTTGGCAAGTGAAAGCTAACCTCCTTTCAAGTCACCTTTTTACTACCAAAGAGACATATTTGAGAAGGCACAAACAGTACCTTGTCTCATAGAGAAGATTCTGAATAAAAAGGATTAATAATCTTCAAATTTACCTGTTCCCCAAAAGCAAATCACTAATTGGATTTGGGGCAAAATATCGCCTCCACAATACACACACACACACACACACACACACACACACACACACACACAAACAAACGCTGCTTTTCAGCTGATGACTGAGCAGAAGCAAACCCAGACTCCACACCAGGGGCTTCAGGGTCCTATGCCCTGAGGTGCGGGTGGAGAGTGGGATGAAAAAGCCAACGCATGACACTCGCCTGAGCCACAGCTGGCAGAACAGAGCCTCAATCCTGCTCAGTCTGACCCACTAATGAGTCACTGGTCCAATCATGACACCACAGCACTTGTAGGACGTTTTCTATTTATTTTCCTCGCGTCGAGGACAGAAAATGATTTAAACTCGTAATGAGAGAACTGTGAACTGATCAGAGCTACCAGCGGCGAGAAAAGCTGGCTTAAGAACGAAAGCCCGAGCGTCTTAAGAGACTCCGCTAGCCCAGCAGAGGAGGCAGAAAGGGGAGAAAGAGTGAACCCATGGGACGAAGAGAGACGAGAACCAGGACCAGATGAAACCACCACCACACCCCAGCCCTCCCTCACCTGCCTGCCCGAGCCTCCCCGGGTGCCCGTACCTTCGGCCAGTGACTCCTCCAGGGTGACCTGGTAGCGCCCGACTGCGAACACACGGACCCCCACGGACGAGCCGCCAGAGCTGGAGCCGACCCCGACCCCGCCGGCCGCGGCACCCGCCGCTCCGGCGCCGCCGCCGCAGCCCTCGGACTTGGGCATCCGAGAGAACTTCTTCATGGTCCCGCCGGTGCGCAGTAGGGCGCGGGGCGCGCTCAAGGGCGAGCAAGAGGGCAAGTCCCCGACCCGGCGCGCGGCCCAACGTCCGCGAGGGGTCGCCGCTCCTCGCCGTTCTGAGCGTTCGTGCGCGGTGCGGCCCGCCGAGCCTCACATTCCGCGCGCCCCGAGCGCACAGCCCCGGCCCCGCTGTCCGCTCCGCGGCTCCGCTGCAGCTGCCGGGCTCCCGCAGAGGGCGGCGGAGGGCGGGGACGGGGCGGGGCGCGAGGGGGCGGGTCCGAACGCGGGGGCGACACCGCCTCGGCAAGTGCCCCGGGTGCCCTCGCTGTCCCCTAAGCGCCGGGAGCGAGGCGCCGGGAGCGAGAGGCCGGGAGGAGGGCAGGAGGGAGGGGCACGGAGAAGGGGGCGGGGCGGGCGGCCCCTCCAGGGAATGGGCTGGACCTCTCGGCCGCAGGCCCTCAGGGTCGTAGCCCGCCGCGCCGCCGCCGCCCGAACTCGACCCGCGCCGCCCGCCACTCGCGGCCGTTGGCGGCGCGGCGCTGGTGCCAACCGCTCACCGAGGCCGGGCCCCCGCGCAGGCGCACTGCCCGCGCCGCCGGAAGTGACGGTTCCGGCTGTTGTCACGTGGAAGGGAGCGGGGGAGGTGACTGTGGGGGTTGGGGACAAGGGCGAGGTGCGGGGTGCGGGGTCCAGGTCCCAGCCAAGAAGGTTCGGGTCAGCCCCGTGGGGCCGGCTGCAGCGCTGGCCACGCTTCGGGGTCTGTCATCTCGGATGGGAATCTGTATGTCACTCTGGGGCTTAAAAATGCCGCCAACAACTTAATCTCCTCCAAGGAACTTTTCTCGCTTCACTTCTAGCCAGTTTTCTAGACTTTGTCCCCTGAGGCTCTTCCCCCGCTCGCCCACCCTGAGCGTGGGAGGTGGGAGCAGCACGAAACTAAAGCGGATTCCAGTAACCCGACTTCTAAAGCCACGGTGTCATCGCAGTGTGTAGCAGAAGCTTGTACTGACAAGAGTTTTGCGATTTCAGATTACTTTAAAAAAAAAAAAAACCTGGTGGATTATTTTAGGAGTACTTAAAATCTCATGTGTGTTCTGCAACTACTGTGTGAAGTATTCAGAGCAGGTATTAAGTTCGTTTTACAAACCATCACCTTTGGCTAAGAGAGCTTAACGACTCGCCCAAGGTCACACAGCTGGCTCTTATGGTAGAGCTGAGACTACAACGTCCGTCCTTTGGTTCTTAATTCTTTGCTTTTGGTCATACTGAAAAAGTAGGTTAGGGTCGGATCGTTGAGAGGCTTGGAAAACGGGCAGATTTAGGACTGTTTGGAAGCAAAAACAGCCATTGAAGTTGTCCCCCGTTTAACAGAGATTTGCTCATTACAATTTCCTAAACTGCATAAATTCTGCAGTCTCAATGCGGGGAGGGGGATGGGGAGAAGTAAAACAGGCAATATGAATAGGAAGAACATTGGCGGGTTAAAGAGTAAACACGGTATGCACTCACTTGCATTGAGCAAGGTCCAAACGGGCTTAATTGCAGTACTTGCTAATCTGGGGTGAGCAATTTTACATGGGTTTCACCAGATCTGTGGTGGGGAACAGGTGAAATTGTGCACTGTAGATTGGTGGGAAGGCACCGTTGGGCCCCTGCATACGTTGCTTGTTGAGTCATCTGGTCCTGACCAGGAGTAGTAAAAAAAAAAAAGTAAGGACTAGCAAATTGTAGAGCATGTGTAGAGACCAGACATTCCTCAACTCCAACCTACTTATCCGTTTATGATTACCTGCCCACCGTGGCCAGAGGTTCCAATTTCTTAAATCAGAAACCTGAATTTTTTTTTTTCTTTTTTTAGTGTGGCATTTCCCCAATTTTTGAACATGTTGGCCAAATAAATCATGCCTACAGAACTCCAGTACATACCTTCTGTGAAAGTAGATGAATGTCGTTCTGTTCTCCCTCCCCTCAATTCTTTCTCCAAATTTTTAATAGGATACAGACAGAAACATTAGAAAATGTGCTTAGGCCAAAGAGACTTTGAGCTTAAAGTCCTTCACTCTTCTCTGCAGTTTGAAGTTTTTCTCCCAACACTGAAACAGTACTGGGGTTTGGCATTTCTGCTGCATAATCACCAAGCTAAGTTTCCTCATCCAGCTACCTGACCTTTAAAGTATATACTCCAGCCCTATGGAAGTCTGATTATATGTTGGATGACTGATGTGGTGTGACAGTTGGGGATTTCCGTTTAGAAATAAACTGACCATTTTCCTTACTATGGGGATTCACTGTGATGTCTCATACCTTCAACATTTGAATTACGTTTTTCAGGTATTAAAGTGGAGAAATCTGATCGTTTCATGGAATTTGAAACTGCAATCAATCTAACATACAAAGTTTGGGCCTAATTCAACTTTACCTAAGCATAACACAGGAATAAATGAAGTCGTATGTGATCAGTTTAGGAGTAAATTTATCACAATTGCTATGGCCAAAAAAATTACTTCTATGAGTCAATGTAACCTAACTTCTGATATTGAAGTTTATAATTAGTTTAAGGCATAGACCTTGTCTCAAAAACTATGAGTAACACCAAGAAATGTGTTCTTTAATTTTTTACCATGCATGTAATAAAATCTGAATATCCTCTGATCGTCGCAGAATGTTAACTCCACAATTTTCTATGACAGCCAATAACATATTACTAATAAGAATGCCAAAACTTGTATTACCAATACTAAGAATGTATTACCATTTACAAACAACTTTAATACCAAAGGACATTGATATTTTCACATTATATCCTCCTAACAAGAGGTCCTGAGTGGTGCACACAGTTTTGTGCTGGGCTACTCACCTAAAGGTTGGTAGTTGGAACCTACCCAGCAGCACCACAGAAGAAAGGCCTGGTGATCTGCTTCTGCAAAGATTATAGCTAAGAAAATCTTAGCTGTTACAACAACAATGGGTTTGTTTATTTTTTTGTATCCTCTTAACAAGCTTGCAAGTTAAAAACGAGTATCCTTAACCCAATTTGTAAACGGAAATTGAGATACTAAGGGCAGGCTTTCAATGAGTAGAAAAACTGTATTGAGAATTCTAGTCTTTAAGTAAGGAGCCCTAGTGGTGCAATGGGTAGGCATTTGCCTGCCTGCTAACTGAAAGGTCAGTGGTTTGAACCCACCAGTGGCTCCATGGGAGAAAAGACCTGGTGATCTCCTGTGAAGATTACAACCTAAGAAGCCCTATGGGGCAGTGGTACTCTGTCGCATAGACTTACTATGAGTTGGAACTGGTAAACAAAGTCTTTTAGTGTTGCACTCATTATTTGACCATGGCTATGGAAGAACATCCAATTTGACATCTTTTTGAGTGACTTATGGTGGCACAGTGGTTAAGAGCTACGGTGAGCTACATCTGCCAGCAAAAAGATCGGCAGTTCGGATCTACCAGCTGCTCCTTGAAAACCCTATGGGGAAGTACTACGCTGTCCAATAGGGTGGCTATTAGCCAGAATCGACTCAACGGCAATGGGTTTATTGTTTATTGTAAAAACACAGGTATAGGAAAGTTTAGTACAGATAAAATCACATTTCAATTTCTTATTAATATCTGAACCAAATGTTTATATACTGCTCTAAAAATAGTTGGGAACTAACAACATAATACTTAAAAAAAAAAAAGATTGCTTCACTTTGCAAGGTTTCATGTTACACTTCTGTCAAAGCCAAGAGATGATTGTAACTAACTAAAGGATTCTGAGATCCCTTAAGCAGGAAGGATTTTGACAATGGAGAAAAAACTAATGTTATATTTTTGTCTTCTAGTGGAAAACTATAACTCTTCTTGTTACTTTGACCCATCTATTTTGCATTACAGATCAAGCAAAATACACTTATCCCAAAAGGCTTATTCCAGTGCCACGATTACCTTTATAAGTCATTTCTTTAGATCTTGATTATTTTTCCTTACTAGTCAGCAATTTCCTTTGATGACATGTCCTCTATCATGGTTAGCCTAACAGGAGTAATTCTCCCTCCCTGGCATTATAACTAATTAAATGTCCATATGTTTGCTTTCCAAAAAAATAAAAGTTCTAAAGTCTTTTAAAAGGATATATACATGTCTTCATGATGAGAACGAATGATTTTTTTAGCATCTCTGATACTTAAATCCTCTGTTAAAACTACTGAACATCATCACTATACCTTGTAAAAATTTATATAGTTCTATGAATATTCAGTCTGATAGTATAAAAAATGCTAAGCTGCTCACGAATATTCTTAATAGAAAAAATGTCTCATTTGACTTGAAATACTTTTCTATGGTAGACTTTTTCCTACACCTTGACCATGCTTTTAAAAAAGACTTCAAGGGGTAGGCAACTTTGCTACCAAGAAACATGCTTTGGTGAATGGAGGAGCATCTGCCACCTGGAACAGCTCCATGGCTTCACACCTCATGGCAAGGATAAATCCCTGCTTAAAGAAGTATTGTCCTAGAGTAAGAGCACAGTCCCATTCCTGGATATTCTGCCATGCCTTCGACCCTCTCGTATGTACCAGGCTTTGCATTTCTCTCCTATGGCTGAGCTACTACCCTGCTCGCAGCCACATTTATATAAAACCTTAGCAGAATGTGAAATAAGAACTAAGTTTTAATGGAACTTGCAATGTTCCTATGCTATTTCAATGTGATTTACAAATATTTAACTCATTTAAATTCACAACAACTCTATGATACAGGTTCTACTATTATTCATACTTTACAGATGAGACAGAGATACACAGAAAGATTAGTTGACATGCTCAAGGTCTTATGACTTTTAACAGCGTTCAGAATCAGGCAGTATGGCTTTATATAGCTCCTGCCATTAACCACATACGGACTTTCCTTGAAAACATTCAATAAATGATATGATAACTACAGTCTGAGGTAGGAAGTTACCCTCCTATGTCCACTGGCCACATCATTCACCTAATTTTAGTTGCTTGCTGTCTTAGTTATCTAGGGCTACTACAACAGAAATACCACAAGTGGATGGCTTTAACAAAGAGAAATGTATTCTCTCACAGTATAGGAGGTTGAATTCTGAATTAAGGGCACCAACTCCAGAGGAAGACTTTCTATCTGTGTCAGCTCTGGAGGAAGGTCCTTGTCATCAATCTTCCCCTGGTCTAGGAGCTTCACAGCACAGTGACCGGGTCCAAATGACTCACTTTACTCTTGGCACTACTTTCTTGATGGTACGAAATCCCTGTCTCTCTTCTCACTTCTCTCTTTTATATCTCAAAAGAAATTGACTCAAGCCCTGGATAAGTAAACCACTATTGAAAAAGATGATAAAGTAGGAGGACTTGCACTACCTGACCTCATAACCTACTATACAGCTACAGTAGTCAAAAAAGACTTGTACTGGTATAGCAACAGACACACTGACCAATGAGACAAAACTGAGAACCCAGATGTAAATCCATCCATCTACCGTCACTTGATCTTCGACAAAGGCCCAAAGTCCAGTAAATGAGGAAAAGACAGTGTTTTTAACAAATGGTGCTGGCAAAACTGGATGTCCATCTGCAAAAAAAAAAATGAATCAGGACCCATACCTCACACCCTACACAAAAACTAATTCAAAATGGATCAAAGGCCTAAATATAAAACCAAAAACTGTGAAGATCATGGAAGAAAAAATAAGATCAATGCTAGAGGCCCTAATACATGGCATAAACAGGATACAAACCATAACTAACAATACACAAACACCAGAAGATAAGCTAGATAACTGGGATCATCTAAAAATTAAACACTTATGCTCATCAAAAGACTTTACCAAGAGAGTAAAAAGAGAATCTACAGACTAGGAAAAAAATTTTGGCTCTGACAAATCCGACAAAATCTACGGGAAAATCCAACACCTCTACAACAAAATGACAAATAATCCAGTTAAAAAATGGGCAAAGGATATGAACAGACACTTCACCAAAGAAGACATTCAGGCAGTGTTATGGATTGAATTGTGTCCCCCAAAAATTGTGTGTCAACTTGGCTAGGCCATGATTCCCAGTATTGTGTGATTATCCACCATTTTGCCATCTGATATTATTTTTCCATGTGTTGTAAATTCTACCTCTATGATGCTAATGAGATGGGATTAGTGGCATTTATGTTAATGATGAAGGACTCAATCTACAAGATTAAGTTGTGTTTTAAAAGTTTCTTTTGAGATGTAAAAGAGAGAAGCAAACAGAGAGGCACAGGGACCTCATACCACCAAGAAAGCAGCACCTGGGGCACAGGGCATCCCTGGACCTGAGGTTCCCACACAGAGAAGCTCCTAGACCAGGGGAAGACTGATGACAAGGACCTTCCTTCAGAGCCGACCCGAGAAAGAAAGCCTTCCCCTGGAGCTGTCGCCCTGAATTTGGGCTTCTAGCCTCCTAGGCTGTGAGAGAATAAATTTGTCTTTGTTAAAGCCATCCACTTGTGGTATTTCTGTTATATCAGCACTAGGTAACCAAGACAGGTGGCTAGCAGACACATGAGGAAATGCTTGCAATCACTAGCCATTAGAGAAATGTAAATCAAAAAATTACAGTGAGATACATCTCACCCCGATACTGGCACAAATAAATAAATAAATAACAAATGTTGGAGAGGCTGCGGGAAGACTAGAACTCTTATGCACTGCTGGTGGAAATGTGAAATGGTACAACCATTTTGGAAAATGATACAGTGCTTCCTTCAAAAGCTAGAAATAGAAATACCGTATGACCCAGCAATCCCACTCTTAGGAATATATCCTAGAGAACAAAGACATCACAAGAATAGACATATGCACACCCATGTTCATTGCAGCATTATTCACAATAGCAAAAAGATGGAAACAACCTAAGTGTCCATCAACAGATGAATGGATAAACAAACCATGGTATGTACACACGTACACACGATGGAATACTATGCAACAATAAAGAACGATGAATCTGTGAAACATCTCACAATGGATGAATCTGGAGGAGATTATGCTGTGTGAAATATGTGAGTCATAAAAGGACAAATACTGTATGAGACCACTATTATAAAAAACTCATGAAAATGTTTACGCACAAAAAGAAAGAATCTTTGATGTTTAAGAGGGAGGGAGGAGTGGGAGGGATAAACACTAAATAGACAATAGATAAGCGGTAACTTTGGTGAAAGGTAAGACAGTACGCGATGCTGGGGAAGCCAGCGCAACTTGACCAAGGCAAGATCATGGAAGCTTCACAGACAAATCCAAACTCCCTGAGGGACTGAATTACTGGGCTGAGGGCTGTGGGGACCATGGTCTCAGGGAACTTCTAGCTCAATTGGCATAACATAGTTTATAAAGAAAATGTTCTACGTTCTATTTTGGTGAGTAGCATCTGGGATCTTAAAAGCTTGTAAGCAGCCATCTAACACACTCCACTGGTCCCACCCCATCTGGAACAAGGGAGAACGAAGAAAACCAAAGACAAAGGGAAAGATTAGTCCAAAGGATTAATGGACCACAACTACCACAGCCTCCACCAGACTGAGTCTGGCATAATTAGATGGTACCCATCTACCACCACCAACTGCCATGACAGGGATCAAAATAGATGGTCCTGGACAGAGCTGGAAATAAATGTAGAACAAAATTCTAACTTACTAAAAAAGACCAGACTTACTGATCTGACAGAGACTGAAGAAACACTGAGAATATGGGCCCTAGACACGCTTTAACTGGGTAATGAAGTCACTCCTGAGGTTCACTCTTCAGCTAAAGATCGGACAGTCCCATAAAACAAAACAAGACTAAAGGGGCACACCGGCCTAGGAGCAAGGACAAGAAGGCAGGAGGGGACAGGAAAGCTGGTAATGGGGAACCCAAGTTTGAGAAGGGGAGAGTGTTAACACTTTGTGGGGTTGGCAACCAATGTCACAAAACAATATGTGTATTAATTCTTTCAAGAGAAACTAATTTGCTCTGTGAACCTTCATCTCAAGCACACACACACACACATGCACACATATATATATACCAAAAAAAGAAAGATTGACTCAAGGCACAAGCTAATTTTGTAGATTAAATCCTTCCTCATTAACATAACTGCCTCTAATCCTGCCTCATTAATATCATAAAGGTAGCATTTACAACACATAAATAGGAAAATCACATCAGATGACAAAATGGTGAACAAACACCCGATACTGGAAATCATGGCCTAGCTAAGTCAACACATGTTTTAGGGGGACACAATTCAATCCATAACACTTGCTAAAGCTTAGGGAAGCCCTCTACACCTTCTTATCTACTTATCAACTATCTTGTTATCTGATATTTTGCATTTATGACAGTAGTAAAAATATCTATTATCCAAATATTTTGCACATCAAGAATGTACACCTGGCAGTAATGAATGCCAGGGTGCAAGGCGAGAGTGATGCTGGCTTTGATGGTTAAGGTTATGGCTGGGCCATGATTCTCAGTGGCTTGGCAGCTACGTAATAATGTAATTTGGAAGTTATGCAATGATGTAGTTACCCTATATTTTGTGATTTAATGTGGTAATCCTCCATTTTCACACACTGCTGGTTTCTTATAAGGACCTGTTCTTTGGAACCTAACTGTGTCAATAAGTGAGGAGGGGGTGTATAATAAGTGAGATTATCTTTAATTTCTGATTAACCAGGTATTTTTAAATTTTAACGAATATTTGCTGATCTGCAGTAGGCAAAGAACTGTGGATTGGGGGGGTGGCTAGGAGAGGCAAAGTTGAAAAAGTCAAGGTTTCAAAAAGCTTACACTCTTTTGGAGGGATACAATTACGTACACATAATGTAATAAAGAGAGATGAGGGCAGACTGAAGGTGGAGATAGGATTAACTGTGAGCTCTGTACAGAAGTGATGAGCTCTAAGATTTGTGCTATTATGCTATGTTGCCTTCAAATCTCATCCTGGCAGTATGGTTGGAATTGTGATCTTCTGAGGACAGAGAAGTGGCTCTTCTGGTTTTAGGAGTAGGTGAGCAGGTCCTTTGGAAAAATACTGAGCTCTTTCCCAATGTGTAGAACCATTATCCACAACAGTCATATGTACACAGGCAAAAATCTATTCAAGTTACTGAAGAGGGACAGAGAGAAATAAAGAATTGTAGGCTAAACGTAGGCTCAGCCTTTGCGTCAACCATTTATTAAAATTCATATCTTGACTACTGTAATGGATTGAATTGTGTCCCCCCCAAAATATATGTCAACTTCGTTAGGCTATGTGTGGTTGTGCTACATTTTGTGATTTTCCTTTGTGTTATAAATCATAATCTCTGCCTGTGGTTAAAAGGATTAAAAAAAATTATACCACCACCCTTATTCAGGTCACCTCCCTGGTCCAATGTAAAGGGAGTTTCTCTGGATTGTGGCCTGCACCACCTTTTATCTCTCAAGAGGTAAAAGGAAAGAGAAGCAAGCAGAGAGCTGGGGACAACATACCACCAAGAAAGAAGTACCGGGAGCAGACTGCATCCTTCAGACCTGGGGTTCCTGTGCAGAGAAGCTCCTAGTCAAAGGGAAGATTGCCAAGAAGGACCTTCCTCCAGAGCCAAAAGAGAGAGAAAACCTTCCCCTGGAGATGACACACGGAATTTGGACAGTTGGCCCACTTTACTGTGAAGAAATATATTTCTTTTGTTAGCGCCATCCACTTGTGGTGTACCTGTTATGGCAGCACTAAGTGACTAGGACAACTATATGTGGGATCAAACTGACAATAGCAACTAGAAAGGTTAGATGGGAAGCCTTGGGGGTAGTGAGTTTATGTTAATAGGAGAGGAACAATTCGGAAAAGAAGGATAAGAATGGCTGCATAAAGGAGAATGAAGAACACCAAAGACACACGGTACATATGAGCCCAAGAGACAGAAATGGCCACATAAACCAGAAACTCCATCAGCCTGAGACTGGAACGACTAGATGGTGCCCAGCTACCACTGATTACTGCCCTAACAGGGAACACAACAGAGAATCCCTGATGGAGAAGAAGAACAGTGGGATGCAGATCTTAGATTCTCATAAAAAGACCAGGCTTAATACTCTGACTGAGACCAGATGGACCCTGATTGTCATGGTCCCCAGACCCTTTGATGGCCCAAGATTGGAACCATTCCCAAAGCCAGCTGTACAGACAGGGATTGGCCTGGACTATAAGAAAGACAAAGATGCTGGTCAGAAGTGGACCCTGTGACTCAAGTAGACACATGAGACTATGTGGGCGACTCTTGTCTGGTGGCTGGATGAGAAGGAAGAGGGGGACAGGAGCTGGTTGAATGAACACGGGGAATACAAGGTAGGGAGGAGGAATGTGCTGTCTCATTAAGGGGAGAGCAGCTGGGAGTGTATAGCGGGGTGTGTATGGCTTTTTGTATGAGAGACTGACTTGATTTGTAAACTTTCACCTGAAGCACAATAAATAAATCAAAAAAAAAAAAAGAATGGTTGCATAACTTGAAGAGTGTAATCAGAGTCCCTGAATTGTACATGTAAAAATTGTTAAATTGGTTTATGTTCTGCTGTGTATTTTCAACAACAAAACAAATTATTAAAAAGAAAATTCACATTTTATTTTACTCAGACTTCCACCAACTGTACAAACTACTATTTATTGAACATGTACAATGTGCTAGGCAGTCTGTGAACCAAATACACAATAAATAACTCATGAATCATGGAATGTCAGAGCTGGAAGGAAATGTAACAGATAATCTAATCAAATGGAGAAACTGAAGCATAAAGTAGAGAAAGGAAGAGAGAAAAAAACATTGATTGAGCACTTAGTATGTCTCAGGCATTGTGTTGAACAGTCTAATATGTTGTCTATTTAATCCTCTACACAGCCTGTAAAGTGGATATTATTAACTCCAACTCGCAGCTCTCACTCCAGCCACCCTGAACCACTTTCATTTCTTACCAAGCTGTTTTGGGTCCCAATGCTTTTAATCTTAAGGCTCACTCCGGTTAGAATGTCTTCTACTTTTTCATGATCACCTGATTCAATGAGTGACTTTGTGGAACTCAGGGTGCCTCCCCCACGAAAGCTTTCCTGACCTCTGCCATCTTTCAGACTTGAGTAGAACAGGCTAGTTAGTTCCTCATTTGTACCCCACACTATGCTTTATAGACTTCCAGAACCACACCTATCAGACTTATTTACAATGGCTTCCTTACATGCCTGTCTCCCTCTACTACATCATAAGAGGTTTAAGGGAAGAGATTATTTCACATCATTTTCTTAAACTTCAGTGTCAAGCAACATGCTTGACATGTAGTAAGTACTGAATAAATAATGACCAAACAAATGAGTGAATGGCTGAGCCAAAAATCTATAAAGTGGTAGAGTTTAAGGAGTAAGACCCGGCCGAAATCTCAGGTCATTCTGAAATCCCAGCTGCCCAACCGCACATGAGTTTTGGTAACCTGTAAAATAAGGAAAATATCTGGTTTTTGCCTTTTCAAAAATTTTTTTTAAAAATTATTTTGGGTATTGTTGGCTTTATTTTTGGTTTTTGAATTGGGGGCTGGGTGGCAATGTGGTTTAAACCCCCAAAACCAAACCCACTGCCATTGAGTAGATTCCGACTCATAGTGACCCTATAGGACAGAGTAGAACTGCCCCAAAGGGTTTCCAAGGGGCGCCTGGCAGATTCGAACTGCCGACCCTTTGGTTAGCAACCATAGCACTTAACCACTATGCCACCAGGGTTTCTGGTGATGTGGTTTACAAATATTAAATAATATAATGTAAATAAACTTTAAACCCGTCCAGAGAGGCTGAGATCAACCACCTGTGACGCCAAATGTGTGGTGGATAATAAATCCGACTCCACATGCCAGCCATGTCCTGTAGAAAGCTCAGCTTCTCTTCCCTGGTCAGTTCAGATGCCAGCTGCTCCACACAGCCCTTCCTCTCTCCCCGTTTTCACCTCGGGCTAGGTCAGTGGTACCAACCCCTTTGCTATTTCTTTGGTCTGATAATCTGTTGAAATGACTCAAAAAAAAAAAAAAAAAACTGCAGGGAAAGGGCTATTTTTAACCTAGGATAAAAAGTATACAAACACAAATGGTAAGGTCCAGGAGGGGTCTCCACATAGAGCTTCCGTGCCCCCAGGGGACATGATTACCCTCCCGAGAGCAGATGTTTGCTCTCTCCACCCAGGAAGCGCCATTGAGCCTTCTATCTTCCAAGGTCTTTTATTGGTCTCATCACTCGCCGTGATAGATTACTTCATGCGTCACCATCGGGCTCCCAGATGTTTCCTCTTGATCTGGTCAGCCCCCACTCATTGGCCTCAGGTGTGGTCTGTCTCTCAGGGACCAGGACCAAAGGTCCCAGATAATACACAAAAAATACTAGACACAGTGCAGGACACATAGTAGATATTCAAGAAATGTCAGTTGCCCTTCCCTTTTCCCTATATCACCTTGTTCTAAGTCAAACCTGAAGTGACAGAACTGGGACCCAAACTACTCCACCGTGCTACCATTTCATCACAGATGCCTCACATTTAGGATTTGTCGATTCTTGTTTTTGGTGAGTTTTAGCCTTCTGAGCATTTATCATTTTATAGTTTTCTATTTTGGCAGACTTTAAACTCCAGTCATAGTAGAGGCCAATACAAGCAGACTGGGGGCAGGAAGGAGACTTTGCCTGGCTGAAAGTTTCTGAAGGGCAAGAATCATGGCTTATTCATCTCTGTATATGCCTGCCCCCTAAAACAAAAACCAAACCGCTGGTTGTAGAGTCAATTCCAATTCATGGCAACCCCATGTATTTTTTGGAAGTAGGTTACCGGACCTTTTTTCTGAGGCGCCTCTTGGTACATTCCAACCACCAACCTTTACACTGACAGCCAAGGGTGTAACCATTTGTATCACCCAGGGAGCCATATGTCTGCCCCCTAACGACAACAACAAAACCTTTGTTGTCAAGTCGATTCCAACTCACAGCAACCATATAGGACAGAGTTAAACTACCTAGTAGGATTTTCCGGGAGGAGCTGGTGAATTCAAACTGCTGATCTTTTGGTTAGCAGCCAGGCTCTTAACTACTCGGCCACCAGAGCTCCGTCTGCCCCTCCTAAGTGTGTAATTTAATACACATCTGTGGAACTGATGAGTACTAAAAAAAAAAAAAAAATTTTTATTTTTTTTTTTTTGATGAGTACTGGCCATTTTAAACCTAGTTGTTTTCCTGGACCTTTGAGGATAGTATTAAACAAGAATAGATTACCCAATAAGCAAGGTAGGCACAGGTTTACCTGTGTTTATTGACTAATCTGTTGTGCACAATTTCACATGGGTTTCACCACACACAGATTGGTCAATAAACACAAGTCAACCTGTGCGTACCTTGCTTACTGGTTAATCCAGCCCTGGTTAAGGGGAGAAATTCAGATACCTGGAAAGCCAGGGAATGGGAAACTGTTCAGGGTATGGAATATAAGAAAGGATAATCTTATTCTGGAGCGGGAAACTTAAGCAAAGGGACAAAATGAGCCGGACCAAGAAAATGCCACAGTATAATCATGCAGCAAGACAAAGACAGGCAAGAAATCCTGAAACTTAAAGTAAATCTGAAACCAAAGCCTGGGGGTTATAATGAAAGCCTGATCTCCACCTCTCAACACAAATCTGCTTTAGGAAGCTGAATTATTTTCCACTGTCTAAAATACCTCACCCTTTTCCTTTTGCTCCCGCTGTTTCCCTAACCCTGAACCCTATTATTCTCTCCTCACTGTCCAGTTTTACACACACAGCTTTCCTAACTTATCTCCACCAGGAAACTTTTCTCAACTTCCTCACTGCATAGTAGTTCATAATTTCTCTTTTTCACTTTTGTCTGCACACTGCCTAGCATACTGTGTTCTCTAATCAGTCAGCGTGTACGTCTTATCTCTCAAACCAAATATGCAATTACAGTTTTCTTAATTAAATCCATTGGAAATGTAACTCAATACTAGGTGGACTACAGTTGTTAAATACTTATTGAATTGAACTATCAAAGTGCCCAGATAATAAATATCACTTGAATTGACATTTCGAAACACACTTTTTAAAAATGCGTTTTGGATTCACAGGAGAGAAAAGGGAATTAAAAGACCGATGCTTTGAGGGAAGAGTTACATTTGATCAGAGTCTAGGCAAGCAAGGATAAATTTTGACTGTACGGTTATTTAAAGGAAAAAGAGAAGTATCTGTTATAGATCTCTGCTTAATCTTGGTGAAGTATAACCAGATATTAAATACAAGTTATTTTTATCATTTGCTTTTTTTATCTTGGTGAGGATTAATTCCACCTTTGTGTATAATCCAAGCCAAAATGAAAATTATATTTATGTATCTACTTTTTAAATTAGAACATTTGCAAATTGCTTTTTATTGACCTTATTCATATATTTGCATGTTGCTCTAAAAATAAGTAACATTCAAGAGAATCACTCTTTAAAAGGTACATATACTTTTTAACCTTTTAGTTTTTAATACTTCAACACCGTACTTTGTTTCTGCTCTCTCTCTTATCTGCTAACAGCAGAAGCCTACTTATATGGACAGATAAAAACATTTTTTCTCCATTTACCATGACAACACCTGACTAATGCTTACTGATAACCTAACAACAAGTCAGGGCAACTACAAGATGCAAGAGGATTTTGCACCCCTGAGTAAGAATTTCAATTCAGTAGTGAAAGGAATTGAACAACTACAAGAAGTTTATAAGTTGTTAACATGTTATCAAAATTCTTTTAATTAATTTTATGCAAATGAAATATTTTCTCTTGGGTCCTGATGTATTTGTGTTATAAACCCACTGCCATCAAGTCCGTATTATAGATAAGCACATTTATTACAACCTCTAAACTTATATACATATATATATAGGCAGCCATGCACTAAAATGTCCATTATATTTTCATAGACACCAAATTCTAATTTTATACACATGCACAAAAAAGCATTCAGCCTTTGAAAATGTGTCTAATATATTTTATTCAAAAAATTTTTATAAGAAATAGTAATACCAATATTTTGTACAAAGAAGATTAATCAAAAATAGATTTGGCCCACTTAAAGTCTGACCTTTGAACTTTCCTATAGTAAGATGACAACAAACGAGTGATCAAAAAGTAAAAAAAATAAGTCAAACAACAAAAATTATCTCAAATAATTTCAGATAATTTTAATTTTTATTGAATTTATCAATTGTTTTGATAGCATTTACACGCAGCCTGAATGACGGAGGAGAATGAACTTTAGCTACTGGCCCTACATAAGCAATTCAATTAATGTAATAGGCACTTATTGCAGGCCTACATGAGCACACACATGCACACAGTGTTGTGCTAGTCACAATGGGAAAATAAAAAGACATAAGACCCAAACTCTAAGCCAAACGAACACTGAATCTAGTGGCATGGTTTCTTGTGTTAGGGATCATCCTATAAATTTTAACATTTATTCTGCCTCTTATCAGCACATTCTCTCTTTCACTCAGCACTACGTTACCTCTCCCACTTATGTCCCATTCATTATGCTTTCCTATGGTAATCATAACAAACGACCCCTGTTTCTCTAATGGAAACCCTGGTGGCATAGTGGTTAAGTGCTACGGCTGCTAACCAAGAGGTCAGCAGTTCAAATCTGCCAGGCACTCCTTGGAAACTCTATGGGGCAGTTCTACTCTGTCCTACAGGGTCGCTATGAGTCGGAATCGACTCGACAGCACTGGGTTTGGTTTTTGGTTTGGTTTCTCTATTAATGGGAACTTTAACCTTAGCCATTCAACTCCTCCTAAATGATTATCCTCTTAGCCATTCCCTACACATCAGGGATAAAATTTAATTGAAATATTGCTAAGTAAATTTTGGATAAACATAAGTACATTTAAGAGAAATATCAATGTTTCCTTTTAATAAAAACATTAAGAACACCAACATATTCCCTTGTTTAAAAGAGATCTGTTTTAAATTCATCATCAGAAGAACTCATCATTAGCAATTTCAGCAGAACATTCATTAATATTTCATGTTTTCACATCTCTATTCACAAAAACAACGATAATCACTAATTCGACCAGTTCAATATATCTGAATTACTAAGAATTTATAAACACTTTTCAAGTATGCAATAAGTCTTAAATTTAAAACTGATTTTAAAAAGAAGTAAAAGGCAAAAACGATGTGCACTTTTTATTACCTGGTTGTTTAGGAAAAGTCTTTTATTCATACCTGTCCTTTAGGATACCTTCGGAATGTGTAATCAAAGTCGGTTTCATAGCTATGCTTATTCAGTAGTCATGCATGCAATAAACATTGTTTATAACGACCCTTTCGAGATTGTATGTTATTACGTTGTAAGAAATACAATTTCTTAACCAGCAAGCTCTACTGGTTCTTGGGCATGAAAAACAGTATATTTCGTGAGAGAAATAGACAAAATACAGCTTGATGATTTCTGTGGTTTTTTTTCACTGGTGAAGAAAAAATTAACAATTTTGCATAAATCACATTTTCTAGGACAAAAGCATGATATTATATAAAGGTAGCAATGTTGGTTAAACTGCTTGGATTCCAATGTGTCACTGTGAATTCAGGAGGCTGTATGAATAATGCATTATGACTCTGAAGACAAAATTAAGTTCTCGATGATGGCACTATTTTGCTTGATTTGCTGTGCATGTTAATATGTGGTACTTTTTACTAGAAATCCAGCAAGAGCAGAAAATAAAGACCTTCTCTGCCAAAGTATTTATTATCTCTCTATCCCTATGGAGGTTAGCCTAGAGGGACTAAGGTAAGTGTGAACAGAGGATTGGCGCCCAATATCTACACGACGAATTTCTGTCTTTGAATCCTAGTGTCAGGATTACCTTTTATAAACAACTCAGCACTTTGTCAGTTCATGTACAGTTCAGGTTTCACTTATCAACAAACACTTAATAAGCCAGGCACTACGTGAGACTCTATAAAGGATAAAATGGTTAATAAGGTACTTTCTCTTTGTCAAGAAATTATACTCTATGGAAAACACAGATTCGTTCGCATCTAAATAAGGCAGAATGCTAAGTGCTGTACTAGAAATAGAAAATGCTGTAGGAGCCTAGGAGCCCCTGGGTGGCACAAACTGCTAAGTGATCTACTAGTAACCAAAATACTGGTGGTTCAAACCTACCCAGAGGTGCCCTGGTAGAAAGGCCTGGCGATCTGTTTCCAAAAGGCCACGACCTTGAAAACTCCATGGAGCACAGTGGAGCCACACATGGGGTCCCCAAGAGTCAAAACTGACTTGATGGCAACTGGTTTGTAGGACATGGTAGGAGAGATTGATTTTAGCTAAGATATTGAGGGTTTTATGGAAGAGGTGGCATTTGAGATGGATATTGAAAAAGAGCTAAGATTTAAATAGATGGTGATGGTGATAGAGTGACTTATCCTTTACCCTGCTCTGCTTTTTCTTTTTCCCATAGCACTCGTCTTTTTCTAACATATTTTATAACTTATATACTTAACCCCACAAGACTTTAAGTCTTCCATGACAGAGGTCTTTATTTTGTTCACTGAACAATTCCTGGCTCTAATTGTAGACACTTGGTAAGTATGTGGAATGAATTAATGAGGGAAAAATAGGATAACCGCGGAGGCAATAGATGCAAAGTATTTTTTACAAATGATAAAGGGTCCGATGTAGCTGGTATAGGTATGAAAGACCTTTAGGTCATCATACGGTATAAACACAAAGAGCGCTAGATGTAGACCCAAGTGGCCTATGTTTTTTCCCCCTTACGTTGCCATTAAGTAATCAGTTTCTCTATAGTTCAGTTTCTCATCTGAGAAATGAATGGTTGAAGTGCAAAAACATATTTTGTAAATAGCTGTTGAATAAATTCAAGAAAGACCAGAAGTCCTAGTTATTACTTTTCAGCCATTTTGCATTTTATTTGTGTATATTTTATTTGTATATGGGCTTTGCTGCTCTGAAATTGTACTATATTACTTCAGTTTATTTTTTTTAACTGCTTTCCATAAAGTGGATGTATCCCTCTGTCAAATAAAATGATATTAAATGAATATGTCCAATATTTGCTAAACTCAGAGGATATCTGAATATAACATAACATGCAGGATCAGGGTAAATGCACACTACTCTCAGCTGCCACGTCAGTTAGATTTTACTATTCCAAAACACATCAACCCTTAGAAAAAGGGAGTGTCTTAGGCAGGCTAAAATCACTAAAAATTTAATCTACGGTATGGTAGTCGGTTGATGACCATTACGCGAACTCGCCCTATAAATAAATTCACATCCTTCCCACTCCTATTACTCATGAGATCATTTATTTACCCGTTTGTTTCATATTTTTCTTCCCCCTTTTTTGAAGAATAAATCCATATTTAGGGTCTCATGAACCACTTTGTTCACTGTCTAGATCAGCTTTGTCCAGTAGACTTTCTAAGATGTCCAAATAGTCTATAACTTCACAGTCCAATAGGATAGCCACTAAACACATGTACTGTTGAGAACTTGAAAAATGGTTAGTGCTACTGAGGAATTGGACTTTTAATTTTGTTTAATTTAAATAGTCCCATATAGCTAGTGGTTGACATACCGGACATCACAGGTCTAGATATTCTTCTTTCAGAAGGTTCAATAATGAATATCCACTGATTTATTTCATTGACATCTTCATGGAATAAAATGTATTGCATGGACTTCCATGTCCAGGAAGATGGAGTAGACATACTTTTCCATATTCCTGTTCTCCTAAGCCTACTTAGACATTATATATAAACCAAATGTAATAAGACTCTGAAAGTGGAAAGAAGGTAGACTTGCTAGTGGTCTCATGACTCAAAGAACAACATTGTGATGAGTTCCCTGCGTTTTCTTGGTGCCTCATGTATCCTAGACTTGGAGCTGAAGTAGCAACCCAGCAATGCTGATGGGCTCAGGCAGAAAAAAAAACCAACTAAAGCCGGCTGTCTCAAGCCAAAGGACCAGGAAAGGGCGGCCTAGCAAGACAATATTTTTAGACAATAACCACCCTACCACAGCCAAATACCACATAACCCAAAGGACTAGGAAAGGGCACCCTAGCAAGACAGAACATTTTTAGACAATAACCACCCTACCACAGCTAAATACCACTCTCACCTATGCCAGCAAATTCCAAATGGGGAGCCTAAACTTCCATCCTCCCCAGGCTGGAAGGAGGTGCTCCAACCCTCCTCCGTTTAGGTGATGTCAGAGAAGGCCAAGCAGAAAACTGGGGACTTTTATCCTCACTGGCTGGTAACGAGTCCCCACTACCCCACCATGGTGTCAATGGAGACTACGTGAAGAACCTGGACTACCACCCCCATCAGCAGTAACAGACACCCCTCCACCTTTCATCTGAGATAGTGTCAGAAGAGGTCTAGTAAAGAGTCAGGACTTTCACCATCGACCAGCAGTAACAAAGCCACCTGCATCACAGTGTCAGTGGAGATCATATAGGGAGTTGGAATTCCCACCCCACCAGCAATAACAAGGAGCTTCACACTCCCCCACTGCCCACCCCCATCAACTGCCAAAGAGGTCAAATAAGGAACCTGGACTTCTACCTCCACCTGTCTATAAACAGGCTGTACCCACCCTTCCCATTCTAGAGTGTTATCAAAGAAAGCCAGTTAAACAAACAAACCCACTAACATCAAGTCGATTCTGACTCACAGCAACCCTATAGGACATAGTAGGCTTCTGAGGCTGTAATCTTTATGGAAGCAGACTGCCACATCTTTCTCCCGTGGAGCAGCTGGTGGGTTCAAACTGCCATCCTTTTGGTTATCAGCCAAGTGCTTTAACCACTGTACCACCAGGGCTCCTCCCACTTAAGACAGAAGGTTTAAATAAGATCCAGAGTTTCATAACAATACAAAAATATTCAGGTTTCAGTAAAAAATCACTGCTACGCCATGAACCAGGAAGATCTCAAACTGATGGACAAAAACTCCTTTCTGTTGCCAACACTGAGATGACAAAATGTTAAAATTATCTGACAAAGACTTTAAAGCACTCATGATAAAAATTTTTAAAAAAGCCCCGATGAACAATTACAAACACACTTAAATGAAAAAATAGAAAGCCTCAGCAAAGAAACAGAAACTATAAAGAAGAACCAAATGGAAATTTTAGAAAATTGAAGAAAAATACAATAACTAATATTATTTGGTTATTTTATTTCAGTAGATGAGCTCAAAAGCAGAATGGAGGGGACAGAGAGGAGAATCTGAAACAATCAGTAAACTGGAAGGTGGAACAATAGAAATTGCTCAGTCTGAACAATAGAGAGGAAAAACAGACTAAAAAAAAAAAAAAAAGAACAGAATCTCAGGAACCTGGGGGACTACAGCCGAAGATCTGAAATTTGTGTCACCAGAGTCCCAGAAGGAGAGGAGAAAAGGATGGGGCTGAAAGAGAACTTGACAAAACCATGGTTGAAAATTTCCTGAATTTGGAACATACATAAACCCACAGATCCAAGAAGCTGAGCAAACCTCAAACAGGATAAACCCAAAGAAATCAACACTAAGACACATTAAAATTAAACTTCTGAAAACTAAAGATAAAAAAAAAAAAAAAAAAAAACTTTTTGAAGGCAGCCAGAGGAAAATGACACTTTATCTGTAGGGGAGAAACAATTCAAAAGACAGTGAATTTTTCATTGAAAACCATGGAGGCCAAAAGGAAGTGGCGCAAGTTTTTTCAAAAAGATGTTCCAAAATAAATGTCAACCCAGAATCTAAGCAAAAATATCCTTCAAGAATTAAGTAGAAATCAAGAAATTCTCAATGGGGCTTGAAGGTAGGGGACCATAGTCTCAGGGGACATCCAGGGTAATCGGTATAAAAACATCCTACTTAGATGAGTAGTGACTGAGGTCTTAAAAACTTGCAAGTGGCCATCTAAAATACAACTATTGGTCTCTTCTAGTCCAGAGAAAACGAAAATGAAGAAAACCAAAGGCTCAAAGAAGCAATTAGTCCAAGGACTAATGGACCACAGGAAACACAGCCTCCACTAGCCTGAGACCAGAAGAATTAGATGGTGCCCGGCCGCCACTACCAAGCTGCTCTGACCAGGATCACAACTGAAGGTCCCAGATAGGCTAGGAAAAAAATGTAGAACAAAATTCAAATTCTTAAAAAGATCAGACTTACTGGACTAAGAGAGACTGAAGGAACCCCCAAGATTATGGCACTCAGACGCCCTTCTAACTTGGAACTGAAGCCACTCCCAGAGATCACCTTTCAGCTAAGTAATAGACAGGCCTATAAAAAAAAGCAACAGCACCCACGAGGAAGGTGCTCCTTAGAACAATCATCTATCTGATACCAAAAGGGCTGCATCAGCCCAAAAGCAAAGATGAGACAGCAGGAAGGGTAAGGAAAACTGGATGAATAGAAATGAGGAACTCAGGGTGGTAATGGGGAGAGTGCTGACACAGAACAATTTGTGTATACATTATTGAACGGGAAACTAATTTGCTCTGTAAACCTTCACCTACAGCACAATACAAAAAATAATTAATTAATTAAAGAAGAAATTCTCAGATGAAGAAAAATTAAGAGAATTTGTCACCAGCAAACCTACCCTAAAAGAACGGCTAAAAGAAATTCTCTAAATAGAAAAATAAATAAATAAATAGAAAGGAAATGATAAAAGAAGAAACCTTGAAACATCAGGAAGGAAGAACACAGTAACCAAAAATATAGGTGAATACAATAGGCTTTCCTTCTTTTCTTGAGTTTTCTAAATTAAGACTGACAGTTAAAGCAAAAATTACAACTGCCTGATGTCATCCTAAATATATGGAGAAGAAATATTTAAGACAATTATATCATAAGAAATGAGGGGTAAGTCTCACATCTTAAACAAAAATTAATTCAAAATGGATCACGAAATTATAAAACTTTAAAAAAATATATAGGAGAAAATCTTCAGGGTCTAGAACTAGGCAAATTTCTTAGACTTGACGCCAAAAGCACGATCAACAAAGGAAAACTTGATAAATTGGATTTCTTCAATATTAAAATTTTTGATCTCTGAAAAATTCTGCTAAGAGTATGAAAAAGACAAGCTATTGACTGGGAGAAAATATTCGCAAACCATATATGCAACAAAGGACTCAGACCTGAAATTACATATAAAGATTTCTCAAACTTCAATATTAAAAAAATAATCCAATTAGCAAATGAGCAAGACATGAACAGACATTTCAACAAAGAGAATATACAGATGTCAAAGACATGGAAAGATGTTCAACATCATTAACTACTTGAAAAATTCGAATTTTAACCATAACGGGATATAATTATACACCTAAGAAAACAGCTAAAATAAAAAATAGTGAGTATATCAAATACGGAGCCCTGGTGGCATAGTGGTTAAGAGCTTGGCTGCTAAACAAACGGTGGGCAGTTCAAATCTACCTGTTGTTCCTTGGAAACCCTATGGGGCAGTTCTACTCTGTCTTATAGGGTTGCTGTGAGTCGGAACTGACTAGCAACAACAACATATCACATATTGGCAACAATGCACAGAGGATGGATCACCCATACATTGTTGGTGGGAATGTAAAATGATATGGCCGCTCTGGAAAACGGTTTGTCAGTTTCTTGAAAAACTAAACATGCAACTACCATGCAACTCAGCAATTGCACTCCTGAGCATTTATCCCAGAGAAATGAAGACCTATGTTCATACAAAAACCTGAACATGGATGTTTATGGAAGCTTTGTTTGTAATAGCCAAAAACAGGAAACAACCCAGATGTCTGTCAGTGGGTAAATGGTCAAACAAACTATACTACCTCCATACCGTGGAATACTACTCATCAATAAAAGGAAACTACTGATACACACAACAAATTCTGGATAAATTTCCAGATTACAATCACAAAACTATAGAAATGGAGAACAGATTAGTGGTTGCCAGGGATTAAGGAAAGGGTGGGGACAGAAGGGAAGTGCGTGTAGCTATTAAGGGGTGTTATGGATTGAATATCTCCCTCCCGCCCTGCCCTCAAAAAAACATGTGTTGGATTCCTAACTCCTGTACCTGTGGATGTAATAGAGTTTTCTTTGTTATGTTAATGAGGCCATATCACTGAACCAAAACCGAACCAAACTTGTTGTCATTGAGTGGATTCCAACTCACAGCAACCCTATAGGACATAGTAGAACTGCCCCATAGGGTTTCCAAGGAACAGTTTGTGGATTCCAACTGCTGATCTTTTGATTAGCAGCAGAGCTCTTAACCATTGTACCATCAGGGCTCCGTATCACTGTAGGGTGCGTCTTAAACCTAATCACTTCTGAGTTATAAATAGAGCAGCATAGACAGAGAAACAAGCAAGCATAAGCACAAACTAGGGTGGGAGAGGGAGATAGATGTCATATAAAGATAGATCTCCAAGGAACCAAGGAATGCCAGGGATACAGGAGCTGAGAAAAAGATCTTCCCCCAGAGCTGACAGAGAGAGAGAGAGAGAGAGGGACTTCCCGTATAGTTAGTGCCCCGGATTCAGACTTCTAGCCCTCTAAACTGTGAGAAAATAAATTTCTGTTCTTTAAAGGCACCCACTTGTGGTATTTCTGTTATAGCAACACTAGGAAACTAAGACAAACGGCAACATGAGGGATGCTTGTGGTGAGGGAAATGTTCCATACATTGAGTGTATGTCAATACAGTATCCTGGGTGGAATTCTGTACTTCTGCAAGATGTTACCATTGGGAGAAACTGAGTAAAAGGTACTCAGGATCTCTCTATAGTATTTCTTACAACTACATGTGAATCTAATTATCTCAAAATTAAAAATTAATAATTTCATAAGCAAAGGAATGTTCACCATTAGTATTATAGAAGTTTAAGTTTTTTTTTAAGTGAAATAAAATGAGACTTTAACAATATTTTCATGTTTAGCTGATAGTGGCACAGTGGTTAAAGCAATTGACTGCTAACCCAAAGGTCAGTGGTTTGAAACCACCAGTGGCTCCACAGGAGAAAGATGTCGCAGTCTGCTTCTGTAGAGATTCACAGCCTTGAAAACCCTATTGGGTTGCTATGAGTTGGCATCTACTCCACCGTGAGTTTGGGTTGTTTTTTTTTGTTAAAAATAGTTTCATCCTTCTTACTACTATGGTTCAGAAGGTTTTCTTATTGCTACAGTTTAGAAGGATTAGTAATACTACCATCTAATCTGACCATTAATGTATAGTTTTCCTCTAGAAGATTGTAAGAAGCGCTCCTTTCTTCAGAAGCTCTTGGAATTTATACCTTATTTAAGCTCTTAAAAAATCTTGTATTCTTCTGTAATTTGCCAAGCAGAAGAACAGAAGCACTATGTTATGATTATTTCTCTTCCACCATAACTGTTTATTTTGGGCTAACTATTGTGCCTTTGGATTGTTGGGTGTTTTTACCTCACTGATCACTCAAGCGTCCTTTGTTTTAATAAAAGCAACAGACAACCTAAATAGAAAAAAATTACTAAACTTTTTCATAAGAGTTGTTGAGTAGAATAAATCTTTCCAGACCATTCATTGATTCATTCAACACAAATTTATTGATTGGCTACTATGTGCCAGATACTGTTCTGGCAGTTGAAGAAACACAAGCAAATATCCCTGCCCTCATGGGTTGTTTATATTCTAGTTAAAAAAAGGTGCTGTTGCTGTCGAGTCGATTCCAACTTATAGCGACCCTATAGGACAGAGTAGAACTGCCCGCGTAGACTTTCCAAGGAGTGCCTGGTGGATTCGAACTGCTGACCTTCTGGTTAGCAGCCACAGCACTTAATCACTACACCACCAGAGTGGAGATATAAACAGATAATTAAAATATATAATATATCAAATGGAGATACATGCTATGGAGCAAAATGAAGGCAGAGAAAGGGACCAGGGAATGCAGGTGGTTGGGTGCATTTTTAAATAGGGTGATCAGGGTAACTTTGTCGTATTTCTAATGGTTAACGATCATACTGCAATAAGCTTAAATGTAAACTTTCCAAAGGGGATTATCATTCACACTAAAAGACTATGATTACAGAACGGGAACTTGCAACCTTTTTTTCCACTGTAATTCACCTGACTGATGGCATTCACATGCGTCACACACATCTATACGTGGACCAGTGAGATGCCTGTGTGTTATGTACAATTTCTGGTACCTGGCTATATTTCCACTTCATTCTCTCTCATTTAAATAATGTTAATGAGTGAGAATGTATTGTGTTTAAAATGCATCATTTAAAAAATTCAGTGCCTTATTGTTTGCAATATACAGTTGATATCAATACATCTTTGTGTTGAAGAGCTGGCATTGAGAAAAATAATAATTGCATGTGTATCCTGTTAAACTTATTGCTGTCAAGTTGATTCCAACTCGGAGCAATCCTATAGGACACAGTAGAACTGCCCCATAGGCTTTCCAAGGAGTGGCTAGTGGATTTGAACTGCTGACCTTGGTATAGTAATACAGACCTTGGGTATAGTAATATCTAATTGGTAGTTCACATGCTTTTTCAAAAACACTCCTGGGGAATAAGCAATTTGTAATTGATCTTAAAAATAGGGAAGCTGAGAGACATGGCAAAAATTAGAGAGTCAATAGATTCAGAATAGCTTCAGATCAGCACTCTTGACTACTTCTTGATGATTACTGGGGCTTTTTTTTTTAAAGTAAAGTAAGTAAATACTCAGTGGGCTGGATGACTGAATTTGCCTGCCCAAGTGGGCAAATTTTCCTGGCTTAGAAGTTACATAAATCAATTGTTATGATATTGCTATTCACTGGTTCAAAAGCATTTCAAATGAGAAATTATCAAGCAAATAAAAGACCAAAGAAAAAATTCCTCATCATAGGAATTCTTTTCAATTCAATAAACATTAGTGAAATGCCCGCTATGGGCCAAATACTGTGCTACGCACTGGGGGCCAGGTAGAATATTAAAGGAAGGTCTTTGTTTTTGTTGATTTTAGACAGACCTAGTTCATATCGACTAAAAAACAGTATAATAGTATAAACACTGAGATTTCCTATGTGGTAGATCTATCATGAGACAACTAATCAGATCATGGCCTAGACATTTCTGGGAGAAAAAAATACCTGATAAAATGAATTATAATGCCAAATGTTATGGGATTTGTGAGAGGAAGACTGAAGTGTGGGTTAAGGGCCTAAGTGGGTAGTTTCCTGGCCTCCTACTCAGTGGCTCCTGTGGAACTACGCTGGTTATCTCCTGCAAACCCAAATCCTAGTCTCACTTCCCTGCTTCTGCACAGTTGACTCTTGAACTCTCTCTTTTGAACTAAGAAATCATCCAGTCAGCTATCTCAGCCTTTACAGCGTCACAAATGTTGTTTGCTGCCGTGGAGTCGGCCCCTGACTAATGGTGACTCTATGCCCAAAGGGATTGGACTCTTGTGACCCATAGGATTTTCACGGGCTGATTTTTCAAAGTAGATAGCCAGATCTTTTTTTTTTTCCCCCTAGCTGTCTTAGTGTGGTAGCTCTGCTGAAATCTGTTCAGCATCACAACAACACACAAGTCTCACCGACAGAGGTGTGGTGGCTACGCGTGAGTGGCATTGTCTGGGAATCAAACCCAGGTCTCCCACGTGGAAGGCGAGAATTCTACCGCTGAACCACCAATGCCCTCTCAGTGTCACAAATAGGTGCTTAATATTGCTGGAGAAATGAGTCCAGCACCACCAAGATCTAGTAATTCAAGTTCAAAATCTGCCTTAGGCTTTCACTCCCAGGGTCTCCTGAAATGCCTATAGGACCCACATGGATCACAATGAAAGCTACATATTCAGGCCTGTGTGGCTCTTCATGCAGTCTTTTTCCATAGAGCTCCAAATTCTTCTGGAATGTGAGGCCTGAAGGAAGAATTAGAGCTTAAGTATAGTTAGAACTTCTGGAGATAATTTAGTTGCTTGGCAGAGACCTAGCAACCGTAAAATAGGGAGGTTTATACAGAATGAAAATAAAGGGAAAGTTTGAATCCCACTCCCATCTTCTTTAGGCCTTAGGGCTTAAATTTGTAAGGGAAATCAGTTTTGAAGCCTATCCCTCCATCCATTTTCAGAATTCAACTTTACTTTTATGATGTTTCTCATACAATCCCAAGACATAGTGGGAAATTCCTCAATGGGGCCTCTTACTTTCCACTGTAATAGGGCCATATCTTTGTCTACCGGGTACGTGCAGGGACTCTCCTAAGTCCCCATAGCCTGCTTCTCAGAAGCATTAAATGGATTTCCTTAACCCTTTGGCTTTTTTTTGGCTTAGAGATGTGAGAGCTATGATGGGTCTTCTTGAAGCTTAGAGCTGAGGCCACAGAAAACCACTCTGTTTCTGACCCCCAACCCCTGTGTCTTAGTTATCTAATGCTGCTATAACAGAAATACCACAACTGGATGGCTTTAACAAAGAGAAATATATTCTCTCACAGTATAGGAGCCTAGAAGTCCGAATTCATGTTGCCAGCTACAGGGAAAGGCTTTCTTTCAGTGTCGGCTCTGGGGGAAGGTCTTTGTCTTTAATCTTCCAGTGGTTAAGGAGCTTCTCAGCACAGGGACCCTGGGTCCAAATGATGCGCTACTGTCCTGGCTCTTGTTTCTTGATGGTATGAGGTCCCCATGTCTCTCTGCTTCTCTTATATCTCAAAAGAAATTGGCTTAAAGACACAACCTAATCTTGTAGACTGAGACCTGCCTCATTAACATAACTGCCTCTAACCCTGCCTCATTAACATCTTAGAGGCAGGATTTACAACACAGAGGAAAGTCATATCATACAATACTGGGAATCATGGCCTAGTCAAGTTGACACATATTTTGGTGGGGCACAAATCAATCCATGACACCCTGCAACAAAAAAGTCATTTAATTGACTGTTCACCCAGTGTCCTACTAGTCAACAGGAGACAGCAATCTGGGGTATGCAAGGGCCTGGAAATACTGAATGTATCCTTTAGTCTTTACTCTAATTCTTGATGTGTTCCAGAGCAAATGTAAGAGGGCTATCTTCCGCAGTTGTTGTTGCTGATGGCAAAGAGGCTCAGTAGTATAAAATGTTTTCTAATGTTAAGAATTTGGAATAAGTCTGAATGAATGATACTAGTTTTTAAGTCTTAATCACTACATGTATTATTTCAAAGTTAGCATATTTTCATGTCACCTTTATATTTAATGGCAAACACGCTTAGTTAAAGCGTAGCCTATTAAGGGTTATTTTATGGTTAAATATTTTGACAAGTCTTCAAATGTTTATTTCTACGACAAGAAAAGATGCATGTTCTTCATTTTTATGATGAGCAACATAAAATTGGGGATTCACTCGTTCATACTGTAGTTGACTATTTGTTGAATGCTTACTATATACAAAGCACTGAGATGAAATTAATTGTATTTTAGCTTTTCTTTACCGTTTTTCTTTTGTCATGGTGATTGAGTTGGCTGGGCTGGAGTTTATCATATACATATACTTAGCTGGTCTGTTCAGGCTGCATTTTTCTTTGTCTTATTTTCTTTCTCTACATTACCAATAACGGCTATGTTATATCTTGGTTATGTTATACCTTTTGCTTTAAGTAAACATGTTCTGAGTACTAGCATTATGCAACAGTGTAGAGTTTTAAATCAGACACTGTCTCTAAATTTCTTTATCTAGTAATAAGATGAAGAACTTTCATAACCTCCTTGCTCTTAACCTTCTAGGATTTTATGTTAGTTTTTAAATGCTACCTGCCGGGGAGAATGTTTTTGCAAGCGAAGTCCTAGAGAGCCTTTGGTAAAATTAAAAAAAAAAAATTAAGCAGGTGAAATTTATCTTCTGTACATCAGTTCCTCTAACATTTTTCTGTCTGCTTTTAGAGCTCATCTCTTTCACAAAGGCCCCAGTACCCCTGTCACAAATAGGAAGTGTAAAGGGGATTCATCACAGTTCTCCCACTTAAGAGCTCTATAACTTTGGAATCAATTATTTATCCTCTAGGCCTGAGAGTCCTCACTTATAAAATAGGGATTATCATAATGTATTCCTCATGTAGTTATTGTGAGGATTAAATAAAATTTTGAAGGTAAAGCACTTAGCGCATGTGCGTGTACACATTAAAGATTAACAAAGTGTTGCTAGCTTTTTATTTTGTCAAGTACAGACATTAAAGAAAATAAAAAAAGAAACACCTCAGTGGATTCTGACTCATGACAAGCCCATGTATATCAGAGTAAGAACTGTGCTGCATTGGGGTTTTCCATGGCTGATTTTTTGGAAATAGATTTCCAGATCTTTCTTCTGAGACCCCTCTGGGTAGATTCAAATCTGCAAACTTTCCATTAGCAGCCAAACTTGTTAACCGTTTGCACCACAAAGGGATTCCATTTAAGAGGCTTAATCCAAATAAGTGACAGTAGTAGTGAGAATTTCAAACTGGCCGACAAATCTGGGGGAAAACTATTTGGGTGGAAAAGAAAATTGGGGTACGGGTGGCCTTTTCAGCATCCTGAGCGGCCACTTGCTTTATACATGTACGTGACTGGCCCGAATGAGCTTGGCTGCTTACCAAAAGGTCGGCAGTTCAAATCCACATGCCGCTCCTTGGAAACCCTATGGGGCAGTTCTACTCCATCCTATAGGGTCGCTATGAGTTGGAATTGACTTGACGGCAACGGAGTTTTTTTGTTTGTTTGTTTATGGCTGGCCCTGTGCGAGCCTTCCTTAGGGTCAGGATATTTAGACCTGCCACAGATAGGCTGGGGCTTTGAATGTTTTCGTCAGCAACATCTGTGAGTCACACTTGTTAATTATCATTGCAAAAGAAATCATGGTCAGAAGGTTTTCCTGATCACACTTCAATTTATGACGCTATACTGATTAAAACCTATTGTGCCAAGCTGAGGCATATTTCATCTTTAGTAGATATTTGATCTGCCATGTTTTGATCTGTTATGTTATTTTAGAAAGCATAAAATAACTTATTTTTAAGTACAGTGCTTCCAAAGATTAACACATAAGAGGCACGTCATGCCCCAAAATCTGGCCTGGAAGGAGTTGGCTGCTCTGGGTGGTAAACAATAGGCTTCTCCAGGTAAAATGGCAGCAGTACTAATGCAACAAGAATGGATTTCATTCTGATGTCACAAAAGTAAATGGCAGTAATAGCATGTAATGCATTACAGTGCAATAGAGAAGAGTATGGGTCTGGGGTCAGAAGACCTTGATTTAAACCCCAAGTTGAACAGTTATCAGCTGTGGAAAGTAGCTAATCTCTTTAAACTTCAGTTTCCTGAACGCAGGGTTAAGAATAGAACCTACCTCACAGGTGTGTTAGGAGGATTAAACAAGTTAACTCATGTGAAACGTTTTAGTACAGTATCTGCCCATGTAAGCACTGGGCTATAATAAAACCCAAAATAGCTTTTGTTATTATTATGTGCACTGTAACAGGATGTGCCCACTTTGCTGCTAGCTTCATTAACCACTTACACTAAATATATTTGGTATTTTAGTCAGAACATACTCTGCAATCACAAAATATGCAAACTCAGGTCCAGGTCGGAGCACATGCAAGGCATATCTTGGAGTTCCCCTTTTAGTAGTTTCCACAGAAATATCCCAGCCTTTACTGAACTTTATTTTACTTCCTCAAACCACCTCTCACTTCTCTTTTGTTGCTAATGTCAGTCTTGTCTCACTCTCTCACTTGGATTGTTTCTAAGAGAGAACTTTCTTTGTCGTTGTTTTTTTTATTGTGATTAAATAGCACATTCTTTACCCATGAGCAGGCTTTACTTGGGTTGTCTAGTGGGTGGAACATCTCAATTCACATTGTTTCTAGAGAGTGATACTTAAAAAGTTTGTCTTGAGGTTGTCGGATTTCATAATTGCAGTCAATTTTCAATTATCCACATAAATAAAAAGACCGTCAGTACTGATAACGGAAAATTACAGAGTCTAAAATTGTGGTTAACCTTTTGCAGAGTTGAGCTGAGCTTCTATATATACTTGGCGGCAATGCCAAATGGGTTACAGGAATTTATCCCCTCTATAATCTCCTTCAAGCTCTATTCTTTGATATGGATACTTGACATTTTCTCAATTTTACGTAAATTGCTATGAAATTACAGCTTCAAGTCCCATCTTCCAATGAAATCATGGCTCCAGTGTTCCTGTAAAATACAAATTCCAGAGCTGGCTTTGTCATAGGTCGAGGTCTATCTTAAGCAATGTGTCAACCATGTGGCCAAGCCATGATACATATGATTAATCTCCAATGCATACAAACCACAGAATGATAACTGTACATCTGGTCTACTTCATCTCCCTAAAACAAGCTTGAACACGTAAATAGAAGGAAAAATGACAGCCTGAGGTGGCATATTTCAAGAACACTGAAATCATTCAACATGCCTTCTTCACATAGTCTCCTCTAGATTTTACCATTGGTTTTATTCCTTTCTGTCACATCGCACAAATCTGTTCCTCTTCTTTGAAATTTTTTAGAAGGCTATCATACCCTACTTGGCATTGTCACTAGGGACTTTGTGACCTTGGCTAAATTCCTTCATCCTTCTGAGCTCACTTTTATTTTATTCTAGAAAAGGAGAGAATTAGACAAGGTGATTTATAACAAACTCTTTAATTCCAATATCACATAAGGATGCTAGTCATTAAAAAACAAAAAACTCATCATGGTTGATTCCGACTCATAGCAACCCTATAGGACAGAGTAGAGCTGTCCTATAGGGTTTCTAAGGAGTGGCTGGTAGATTCAAGCTACCAACCTTCGGGTTAGGAGCTGAGCTCTTAACCACTACGCCACCAGGGCTCCAAGAATAGTTTATTACCTATATATTATATCCTACATTATTCAACGTGCTTTATATATATAATATCAGAAATTTAATCCTCATAATATTCCTACCGGGTAATTATTATTATTACTTATAATCGAGAAAATAAAGAGCCAAAGCAAATAAGAAGGCCATGTCCTGAGTTTCTAGTACCAGGCCTCTGTTTGAAGATATGTTCCACCTCAATCTTATACTTTCTTGAGAAATTGACTTTAAAATCTCTGAGCTTATTTGCCCATCTATAAAATTAAAGTTGACCCTCGATTCAGCAGACAATGCAGTATGTTTTGTGGTCATTGCCATGAGATGTTGAGAAGGAGCAGGAGTTCATTTTTAGAGAACTGGGGCTTAGCTCATCCAAGTAGGGTAGATGTTTAGAAGTTAATCGAAAATTAGTACCAGAATTTCTAAGCATGGAAGCTTAGAAAACTAAATGTTGTTGTTAGGTGCCATCGAGTCGGTTCCGGCTCGTAGCTACCCTAGGCGCAACAGAACAAAACATTGCCTGGTCCTGTGCCATCTTTACTATCGTTGTTATGCTTGAGCTCATTGTTGCAGCCACTGTGTCAATCCACCTCATTAAGGGTCTTCCTCTTTTCTGCTGACCCTGCACTTTGCCAAGCATGATGCCTTTCTCCAGGGACTGATCCCTTCTGACAACATGTCCAAAGTATGTAAGACGCAGTCTCGCCATCCTTGCTTTTAAGGAGCATTCTGGTTGTACTTCTTCTAAGACAGATTTGTTCGTTCATTTGGCAGTCCATGGTATGTTCAATATTCTTCCCCAACATCACAATTCAAAGGCATTGACCCTTCTTCAATCTTCCTTATTCATTCTCCAGCTTTCACATGCATATGATCCGATTGAAATTAACATGGCTTGGGTCAGGCACACCTTAGTCTTCAAGGTGACATCTTTGCTCTTCAACATTTTAAAGAGGTCCTTTGCAGCAGATTTACCCGATGCAATGCGTCTTTTGATTTCTTGACTGCTGTTTCCATGGCTGTTGATTGTGGTTCCAAGTAAAATGAAATCTTTGACAACTTTAATCTTTTCTCTGTTTATCATGATGTTGCTCATTGGTCCAGTTGTGAGGATTTTTGTTTTCTTTATGTTGAGGTGCAATCCATACTGAAGGCTGTGGTCTTTGATCTTCATTAGTAAGTGCTTCAAGTCCTCTTCACTTTCAGCAAGCAAGGTTGTGTCATCTGCCTAATGCAGGTCGTTAATGAGTTTTCCTCCAATCCTGGTGCCCCATTGTTCTTCATATAGTCCAGCTTCTCATATTATTTGCTCAGCATACAGCATATAAATACATTGTATAAAAACAAATACTCCTCCAGCCTTGGATCACCAGGGCCTATAGTATGCCAGCATTGAAGCAGTCACTTTTATTTAAAATTCCTCATTTATTTCTCACAAGAGCTCTGCTGGGCAACAGTTAGTGCATGCATTATTTTTTCATTTTACCTGAGAAGAGACGGGACCCCTGGTGATGTAGTGGTTAAGAGCTCAGCTCCTAACCAAAAAGGTCAGCAGTTCAAATCCACCAGCTGCTCCTTGGAAACCCTGTGGGGCAATTCTACTCTGTCCTATAGGGTCGCTATGAGTCGGAATTGACTTGACAACAGTGGGTTTTTTTTTTAAAGACTAATGTTCAGAGTGGATAAGTGACTTGCCGAGCCAGTAAGTGGCGGTTCTTTGGTCTCCAGTATCCAAACTCTTTCCACTATGCTAAACCAAAATCAGTTGCTGTTGAGTCGATTCTGACTCACAGCAACCTTACAGGACAGAGTAGAACTGCCCCCACAGGGTTTAGAAGGAGCAGTTGGTGGATTTGAACTGCTGACCTTTTGGTTGGCAGCAAAGCTCTTAACCACTACGCCACTAGGACCCCTTCCACTATGCTAGCATTTTCCAAATGATGTTTCAGTCCGTACTCAATCCATAAAATACTTTTTTTTCAAAATAGGATATCAGCCAATTATGTTTGAGTCTGTACACTGTGGGGTGTCTTGAAGGTTTATAAAGCATATTTAAGACTCCCAGAAAATTCTGGAAAGGAAACATGTTTAACATTATTTCTTCCTAAAATTTTCTAAACTCATTTGCAAGGAAGTAATTTACCCCAATTAACACACATTAACATCTTGAGGAATCAAATTCTATAGAATGTTTTTAAGAAATACTGTACTGTACCAGGCTACATTAGAAAGTAATTCCTATAGAAAGGAATTGTAATCATAAACCATCCTTTTTATTTTCCCATGAATTAACTACTGTATCTCATGAGATCATAAGCCAGGTGGTTATAGAGATTCAGCAAACTTCATGTCTCTGGCCCAAGAGAATAGAATGTTGTTGTGGACTTACATACTCAAGAATACCCAATGAGAATACCAAGAAAGTATATAAACAAGTATTACCCAGTGTATAGATTGAATTGTGTTCCAAAAAAATATGTGTTATACTACCGACTGCTATGACTGGGATCACAAGAAAGCGTCCTGGACAGAGCAGAAGAAAAATGTAGAACAAAAAAATCAAATTCAGTCAAAAATCAAATCTAGTCTAGAAAGACTAGATTTACTGGTCTGACAGAGACTGGAAGGACCCCTGAGACTATGGCCCTAAGACATCTTTCTGACCTGGAACTGAAGCCAATTCTGGAGACTGCCTTCCACCCAAGCAATAGGCAGGCCAATAAAATAAACAATAACATCAGAGAGGAATGTGCTTCTTAGAACAATTAACTATACAACATCAAAAGGGCAGTATTTGCCTAAAAGCAAAGATGAGAAGGCAGGAAGAGGCAGAAAATCAGGATGAAAGGTAGTGGGGAATCCAGGACAGAAATGGGGAGAATGCTGACACATTGTGGGGAATGAAACCAAGGCCATGAAACATTTTATGTATGAACTGCCAAATGGAAATCTAATTTGTTCTGTAAACTTTCACCTAACGCACAATCAAATAAGAAAGAAAGGAAGAAAAAATGTGTCATAAATCCTAACCCCTATTCCTGTGGATGTAATTCAATTAGGAATAGGGTTTTCATCCTTTGGTTAATGAGACCATATCAGTGTTGGGTCTGTTTTAAACCAATCACTTTTGAGATATAGAAGGCTTAGATTAGGCACAAAATCAAGTAAGTACCAATGAGGAAAAGATAGATGCTCTTTGGAGATCTCCAAGAAATGCCAAGAAGAAGCTGAGAAAAGGAGTTTCTCCCCATGGGGGACATAGAGAGCCTTCCCCTTGAGACTGTACCTTGAATTTTTTAGCCTCCTAAGCTGTGAGAAAATAAATTTCTATTTGTTAAAGCCACCCATTTGCGGTATTTCTGTTAACGGCAGCACTAGGAAACTAAGACATGTAGTCTTACGGTACATAATCTACATTCTGAAGGAGTTTGTACACGGACGGCACCATTTACCCCTCTGCCAAATTTCTGCTTTTGATATGCTTTACATTTTTATTCTACTCTGAATGAAAAAAAAAGGTACCCGTTTGAGCCATTACGGAGACTTTTGTGATCGCATGAATTCATTAGTGATGCCTGACATGTTTTAAAACTAGATTTGTAAAATCACTGAACAAGGTAATTAAATTGGGTCTGGTTATGAAGATTAATTACGTAATTCAGCTGCTTGATCTTTTGCTTACTTTAAAAATATGTTCGCCCATTCACACTGGTTTTGCAGCATGTTTTAAAACCAAAAAAAAAAAAAAAAGTAATTTTTAAATTGGCAATTATGAGTCAACAGAAATCGTAGAAATAGCTTGGTGGAGTTCATTGTGTAGGAAGTGAAATATCATAATATTCAGATGCCTAATATTATGGACTGAAGTACATCCCCCCAAAATGTGTGTTGTAAATCCTAACCTCTGTACTGGTGGTTATAATCCCATTTGGAAAGGAGTTGCCTTTGTTAAACTAAGGGGGCAGGATTAGTGTATGGTGTATCTTGAGTCAATCTCTTTTGAGATGTAAAAGAGGTTAAATAAGTGAGCAGAGCAGAGACTAGAAGGGGGAAAAGGACAGGGGTGGGGAGGGAAAGATGGCAAGCCAAATGAAGATCTCCAAGGAGCAGAAGTTCAGAAGAGACAAGGACCTTCCTCCAGAGCTGAGAGAGAGAGAAACCTAGAGCCGAGCTGGCACTCTGAATTCAGATTTCTAGCCTCCTGAACTGTGAGAGAAGGCCCTGGTGGCACAGTGGTTAAGAGCTTGGCTGCTAACCAAATCCGTTCAGCTGTTCAAATCCACCAGGCCCTCTTTGGAAATGCTATGGGGCAGTTCTACTCTGTCCTATGGGGTCACTATGAGTCAGAATCAACTCGACAGCAACGGGTTTGGGTTTTTGGCTAACTGTGAGAGAATAAATTTCTGTTCGTTGAAGCCAGCCACTTGTGTTATTTCTGTTATAGCAGCACTAGATAATGGAGACACCTACTCGTATAGAATGGTGAAAGATGGGGATTTGAATTTTATTGAAAATAACCAGAAAATAAAAGGTTGAAATACAAAGCAATTAATTACTATAGAATGCATGCAAGTATCTCTTGCTGTTCATCATTCATGTATGCTGTTGAAGTTTCCTGTTGCTATACTGCAAACTACATCAAAATTTAGTGAATTGAAATAACTTTTTATTATATCTTGCAATTTTGTGAGTGAGGAATTTGGGAAAGATTTAGCTGGCTGATTCTTCTGCTTGATGTGCTGGTAATTGAGCTGAGTTTGGGGTCCAAGATGGCTTCATCTACATATTTTAATGGGATGGCCGGAAGGCTGAGCTCCACTAGGCCTCTCTCCCTCCTCATGTAAACACAGGAAGTCTCTCTTTGTTCTTTCTAGCTGAGTAGTTGGACTTCTTACATGGCACTCAGGGTTCCAAGAGCAAGTGTTACAGGAGACTGGCAGTGGAAGCTGTTGGCCTCTTATGGCCTGGGCCTAGAAACTGGCACAGCCTCACTTCTGCTGTGTTTTATTGGTCAAAGCACTTATAAAGCCTACCCAGATTCAAGGGTAAGGAGCATAGAACCCAATCCTTAGTGGGATTATCCAAGAATTTGTGGCCAGGTTTAATCTGTCACAAAGGCCAAAACCCTTTCGTGAAAAGTGTGTGTCATGAAAGAAAAGAATATATAATCTCTGAACTTTTGAACAGATTAGCCTTTTGATACATAAATCCTTTTATTCATAAACACAAAGTGATACTACAGAAATGTATAAAATATGATCACATATATAAGGTATTTTACAAAAGAGCTATAAATGATGACATTGGTTCTGACTTTCCACTGGAACATTTCTTTCATCAGCGTAGGTCTCCTATCAGCATTTTTGAGGACTTTCCTCCCTCCTTTACTATTTTGCACTTACCGGCCATGACAGCTAATAAGCTGTCAAAAAGTAAGCACTGGTCGAGCAAACCTGTCAATACTAATAACACGACAATGATCTAGATGATGATGGCTGTTCCTCACTGTTGATAGTTGGTACAGTTGTGCCTTTGCACTGAATGAGAGCTTTGTTTTTGCTTTGGGATCGACCTTTGTTCTCCTCTATGAAGATTTATAAGTTTGAAGTACCTAAGTAGAAGAATTTCTGTACTGTTTTATTTGTAGGAAGCAAAGGGAGCCTTGTGGAAACTCTTTCAATTTTACCTTCCTTCTTTTGCCCTAGGCTGGACCCCAAGTATCTAGCCCCAGACTACCTACCTCCTTAGCTAATTTTCTTTTCTTCAAATTCAGCAGCCTAACTTCTAAACTGTTTCCCTGTACTCTTGGAACTCATAGACAATTCCCTCCTACGCTTCTTCTGTGAAAGCAATTCCTTTCCTCGAATGTCAGTAACTTCATATGTAACTCCTTTCGGTTAACAAATCTTTAATAGACATTATATCAATGTAAAGAATGTTTTAATTTCAGGAGGATAATTATACAAAGCTTTCTCAGTGTATAGGAATTTTATTTTTTTACAATCAAACTGCATAATAGATCAGGAATTGTCAAACTATGGTCCATGAAGTCAAATCCAGCCAGCTGCTTGCTTTTGTAAAGAAAACTTCATTGGAACATAACCATACTAATTCTCTTATATATTGTCTATCGATATTTTGATGCTGTAAGTACAGAGTCGAGTAATTGTACCCGACGCCATTTGGCCTAAAATATCTATTATTTACTATTTAATATTTCCAACCCTTCAGAGAAAAAGTTAGTGAACACTGTGATAAAGTATAATTCCTTTGGAATGTTCTTAGGAAACTAATTTTTATTCATTTTGAATATACTTTTGTTGTGGATAATAGAAGACTGATTAAATCACACCTTTTTAGTCTCATGGATACATAGACTACGGATACACAGATGCATACATACTTTACAGAAACATTGAGTTTGTACTACAGATGAAGGGGCCCTCCATATGCTATGTTCTCATTATTAGTTCTTTTGCTGCTGATAAGACTTTTGCAATGTACTGAGTAACTTGAAACAAAGGCAGCATCACAGCTAAAACACATGAGTACACAAGGGATAAACGAATCAGATGAGGGACATTACGGACCATAGTGGCCAAAATTATGAAGTCAAGTTAGTTACTCTGTCCCTGCTTTTGAAAACGCGGTTTTGACTCACATGATATGAGAGCATAGAGGAAAACCCCTAGAAGTTTCTGGACCAGTTAGAGGGAAATACATGCACTCGTCCACCTGCTCCAGTCTTATCTAGATTATGCTGTGTCTACATGTAAAAAACAACAACAAAAAAAAAAGTGATTCACTTGAAAACATAATGCTGAGTGAAACATCACTCACAAAAGAATAATTATTGCACGATTCCACTTACATGAACTATCTAGAATAGACAAGTATATAGAGACGGAAGTTTATTAGTGGTTACAAGGGGCCAGTGTGAGGGAGGGGGAAAGGAAGGGTCATTTCTTAGGGGACACTGAGTTTCTGTTTACCAGTACGAATTGTAGTTGAATCATTTTTGACTCATAGTAACCCCAAGTGTATCAGAGCAGAACTGTGCACTGTAGGTTTTCAACGACTGTTATTTTGGAAGTAGATCACCCAGATGCTTCTGGGTGGACTTGAACTTTCAACTTTTCAGTTAATAGCTGAGTACATAAACCATTTGCTCCACCCAGGGACTCCACCACAACCAAGAAGGCCAAGAAATGCCACTGTTGGGGAACAAAAACACCTGCCTGTCCTCTATGAGTAGAATCAAGACCAATTATGTCAGACAAGCCACTGAGAAACTCTGGAATAAATATGATTTATGGCCAGTGACAGCTCAGAAGATTCACATTTCATTTCCTTCATTTGGATCACTTAGCAATCCCTTCACTTGCTAGATTTTTGAGAATTTAGTCAAGCGAATGTTTTCTACAATCTACAGAATTGATTTCCTTCTAATAAAAGGCTCACAGAAGCTCTGTGAAATTAAAATGTAAACAGAATAATCTAGCAACTGTGAAAGAAAATACAATGCTTTCAACAGGTGGTAAAGCAGATTGCCTTACAGAAAGTTTTAATATTCATTAGGAAAGAGATAATCTCGGCTTTGACCAGAAAGGTAAACAAGAACACGGTGTACAAATGCAGAATTGTCTGTTCTCCCAGCCCTGCTACATATCCAACTAAAACGTCCAAACTTTATAGTAGAAATTGCCAAAAATTATGAGACTCTCAAAACTCGGGCTATGTGGCTTGTTTTAACTGCAGCCATTTTTTCATTTACATTGAGAAAAATAAACCAATGACTACAACAGGCATTAAACTGTGCTGAAAAAGATTTGAAACGAATGTTGATGGACTGACTTAAAAAAATAAACTTATGTTATTTAAAATTGCATTCCAAAGCTTTTTACAGATTTTAATTGATCTTAGTAGATTCTCTTGTTTTTCAAGACATTTTTATTATTATTTATATTACTAGCATTAAGAATCACAGAAGAAACAAAATATTACTGTGAATATTCAAGGTGAGAGAGCAAGTGTTTGCCATTAAATTTCAATATATGCAGTTACTAGTTCAGCTTTTTTACTACTTTTTAAACCTTTAACACGTACTTGCTAATTGTGCATATGGCCACCAATACATGGACATAGTTAGGGATAAAGAAATTTCCTTGACAAAGATTTATAACTTAATTGTTTTATACTAAAATGCTGTCAGCACATTGGGCTTTCCAGTGAATTGTAGTTAACTCACGAATGAGATCTTTTGAGTATCAAATTTATCACTACAAATCCTTGGACTAATTCCTTAGTATAGCACCTGATACGTCAGGTGGGTTCTCCAATAAATATTATTTGATGATGATCATGATGGAAATGGTGCTCTCTCTGTATGGAATGTCAAGTATGCTGTTCATATATATGTAGGTATAATGTGATGATGCTGACTGTTGTCTGACAACATCTTTGTTAGTTGACTTCAGGTTGGTTCTGACTCATGGCAACCCCATATACAACAGAATGAAATGTTGCCTGGTCCTATGCCATCTTCATGATCATTGGTCCAGTGTTGTGACCACTTTGTATTTTCAGTGCCTTCCAACCTAGGGTACTCACCTTCCAGTTCTGTATAGAACAATATTCTGTTGTTTTCTACAGGGTTTTTATTGGCTAAGTTTTGGAAGTAGATTGTCAGGCCTTTCTTCCTAGTGTGTCTTAGAAGCTCTACTGAAACCTGACCATCAGGAGTGTGCCTGCAGGTATTTAAAATACTAGTACCATAGCTTCCAGCAGCATAGCAATATGGGAACCACCAAAGTTCAACAAACTGAGAGACAGGTGGTGGCATCTAGCCTCTTATTAATGTGCTCTTTATATTTTGGGTCAAACACAAAAGTTTTAAGGTACCCACGAAAAGCTGATGATTTTGTAAATGCCAGCATTTCTTCTTTCCAAGAGATTCTAAATTCCTCCCTCTCTCTACCTCAGTGTTTTCTTCTCAAGAGCAAGAAAAGGTTCTAGAGTTGCAAACTAAAAGTGATGAATGGAATTATGAATTTTTTATTTTAGTTTTCAATTTTTTTGTTTGTTTGTTTTGCAAATGATAGTGAAAATTCACACACTAGGTGACAAATTATCTTCCCCCACCCACCCCCTAATTGTACAGTTCTACCATTTTGGGATTCCATTCTTGGGGCATCCTAAATGCATATGTTATTTTGATTAAAAAAAAAAAAAAACTCAATTGTTTGCTGTATTGGATTACTTAAAATCAATCTTGAGTCCCTTTCAAGCTTTGGGATGGGAAGAAGCTCTGATACTACTTTTCTTCCACTTTTCTATAAGGTCTAAGAGCTGAATGGTAGCACTTATTGAACATTTCAGTGATATTTGAATGTAAAGATTTATGACAAATATTGGAAAGGAGTAACTAAGGCCAAGATCCAAGAAGATTGAAGAATTTATGAGCAAATAATCATCTAATTTAAGTGAATTTAGGATACTTAATCTTTTTAGGTTACATCCAGATGAATGTTACGATGCTTTTGGCTACAAATAACAGAAATCTTCATTCAAAATAGCTTGAACAACAACACAATTTATTATCTCATATAACAAGAAGTCCAGAGGGAAGGCAGAATTCATGACTGACTGTTTCAGTGATTCAATGACACCATTGAAGATTCAAGTTCTCTGTATCCCTCTGCTTTGCTGTCCTCAAGGATGGTTTTATCCCTTTGTTTCACTCTTAGCTGTAAGGTGGCTGGCAGTGGCCATTGGACAAATATTCTTATTTATATCCATAGGAGAAAAAAAAAAAGAATCTAGCCCTAACCTGTCTGATTTTGCCTCCTTGGGTTATGTGCACATCCTAAAGCCATAACAGCCGTCAGAGCAATGCCAGGTACAGATCGCTCTAAGCTTCAGCCCAGTCAAGATCAGGAGATAGGGATGAAATCAGATTGCTTTCAAATACATGACTGTGTGGAAGAGGAGTTATTTAAGAAGTAAAGAGGAGCTGGATATTGGGTAGGCAAACAATATTAATCTCTATTCCAAGATATTAAAAAAAAGTTGCAAACAAGGTTACAAGATAACAACCTTTGAAATAATCAAAAAAGCAAGAAATATTCAAAGCTGAAGACGAATATTGGATCAATAATCTTGACTTCAATCCTAGTTCAAAATCAAAAACTGGTTATGAGAAGCTGCAGACGGCTCTGTAAATCCCATCAGCTCTCTCCTGTGTCCACCCCAAACCTCTCATCCCAGTTACCCTGTGCCCCTTGCCCAGAAGCAAAGTCTTCTTTCTCACCATCATACCAAGTTACTCCGTTCTGCTTTTCCTTAATTCTTTCCTACCTTTAATTAAACAACAGTGCTCCTACATTCTTTATCCCTTTCCCAAAAGCTGTTTTTGCCTTCTTTGCAGTCTGAGGTACTTGAAGAGGAGCTACCTTTAGTTCACAGGGTGTGTGTTGTGTGTGCATACATGGATGTGAAGGTTTTGAAAAGAATGTGGGTATGCCTACCCTCTCTCTACACCCTCTCCCCCACCCTGCCCCATTTTGCATGGTCCCTTGATTTGGATGCATCTACAGCTTGCACAACCCTGGTTTCCTACCTAGTCCACATAAAAAAAAAAAAAAAATTTTTTTTTTTTTTTTTTTTTTAAGGAAAAAATAGGGTGAAGTTAGGGAGGTAGGGCTAGGGAAGGCTTCAGAGAGGAGGTGACACTTAATCTGACAGTGCACAACCTAGACAGAGAAAACAGCAACTGTTTTTTGACAGCCTGGAAAAGCTTTTAAAAGCACACCAGATAATTCTAATATGCAACTGGGTTGAGAACCACTGCTATAAGGAGACTTTGAAGTATTTTAAGCAGGGTAATGACAGAGTCAGATTTGGGTGTGATAGCACAAAGAAATGTTTAGAAGGGGAAGGGAGAGCCTAGACAATTAGCATAAGCAGAAAGACAAAAAGTGTGTAGAGTCAAAGAAAGAGAGAATAGCCATCAAATTTCAAATTGATTATAGAGGTCAAAATTGGGCCTTAAGAAAGACTAATTGGGCCTTAAGAAAGACTATCTTGGCATTATTTGCAAGAGTAACTTCAAATTATAGGATGAGAAGGATCGAGAGTCACGTGGGTTGAGTAGTGACTCAAAAGAAGGTAAATAAGGGAGGATATCTGGCTGTGAAGGGATAATCACTGTAGGAAATAAGGGGGAAAGAAGGGCTTTTATAATTTAGCATGGAAGTGACTTGAGACGTTTCTGTGATCAGGGGAATGGGTTTGTTTCTACCAGATCATGGATGAAAGGGATTTATATGTTTTAGATTACAATAAGCCCAATAGGAATAGCCCCTGTGACATGATCACCAATATAGTCTATGTGATATTACACTACCATGGTAAGAGTATACCGTGGTGATAACAAGTAGGACATTATCCCTTTCTATCCAGCACTGATCAGATCACTCTCAGAGAACAGCATTCTACTTTGGTTGTCACTCTTTAGGAGGTTTATAGACAAACCCTAAAAGACCCATTCTGAGGAGAGTGGCCAAGATATCAAAAGAACTCAAAACCATATCATGTGATAGTTGAAAAAACTGGGAATGTTTTGCCTGAGAAAAAAAGATTTGAGAGGACATAATATTTTCCTTATGTATTTGCAGGCTATGATGTAGCAAATTCTATAAATGCCTGAGAGATCATTTTTAGGCTGTCATCAAAGCAAAAGTATCCAGGGGGCCTACAAAAGTAGGGAAAACTTTTTCCCAAGTCAGAATTGGAATGACTTACTGGAATAGAGAAGCACTGGCCTCCTTGAAAGAAGCCAAACTAGTTGCTGTAAATCAGAAGGAGAAAGTATGTACGGAACAAGAGAACTAGTGTCCAAGAACCAAGAGAGTAGGAAGAGAGTAGGCTAAGCCAAAGTGCCCCTTCTAGGCTTGAACGACAATATGGTTGCTATAAGCAACTGAAGTATAAAGTACAGTAAAATTCAAGGAGGACACCAGCCTACTGCTGCGTGAAAACTCTAAGGCTATAGATTATATGACTGCATATCTCTCTATCTATACCTATAAATATATGTAATGTAGATACGTGCTCATTGTAAAAAATTCAAACAATATAGAAGCATAAAAATAAGATAATTTTTTTTAATTTGCATTCAAGGGCTTCCAATAAATGATACTCCTGTTACTCCACGTTTAGAACAATGTGAGAGATGATCGAGTCAAGCAGATAAAGATCAAAATGTCAGCTTTGCTACTGCTAGGGCTGCTGTAGAATATGGTTTGGGTGTAAGGCAGCAATGGACCTTCCTAATACCAAATCCCAGAATAACACATGCCCACACAGTCCTGGTGGCATAGTGGTTAAGTGCTACGGCTGCTAACCAAAGCGTTGGCAGTTCCAATCCACCAGGCGCTCCTTGGAAACTCTATGAGGCAGTTCTACTCTGTCCTGTAGGGTCGCTATGACTCGGAATCGACTCGATGGCACTGGGTTTTACTGGCACACAGTCCTAAGAGCACGATACAGCCACAGCCTCCCTTCCTGAGAGGGCCTGTCCCCATAAAACCTATAGTATGGAAGGAAAGAACAGAAGGGTGGTTTCTGGGAGCAGTCTGATTCCAGACAGAGGGAAAGAGAGGATGTGGCTGACTTATACTTGCTCACCTCATTTTACCAAACCTATCAATCAAATATGGGCAGTGGCGGTTTGATGGTAGAGTTCTCCCCTTCTAGGCAGGAGACACAGTTTGATTCCCAGCCAATGTACCTCATGTTTAGCCACCACCCACTTGTCAGTAGAGGCCTTTATGTTACTGTGGTGCTGAACAGGTTCCAGCAGAGCTTCCAGACTCAGATGGACTAGGAAGAAAGGCCTGGAGATCTACTACAGAAAATCAGCCAATGAAAATCCTGTGGATCCATGCACTCCAAGTTCATTGTAGCACCATTCACAATAGCGAAAATGTGGAAACAGCTCAAAAGTACGTCAACGGATAAATGGAAAACAAAATGTGGTATAGATATACAATGCAATATTACTCAGCCATAGTAAAAAATGAAGCCATAATACATGCTGCAACATGGATGAACCTTGAAAACATTAGGCTGAGTGAAATAATCACAAAAGGACAGATATTATATGATCTCATTAATATGAAAATGTAGACTAGGCAAATTATAAAGATCAGAGTTTAATAGGGGTTACTAGGAGCAGGAGGGAGGGGGAAAAGGGAAATCATAGTTTAGGAAGCAGTGAGTTTCTGTTTATGGCGATGGAAAATTTGTCAACGATTATGGGTGATGGTGGCACAACATGATTGATGTAACTGGTGTCACTGAATTGTACATATGAAAAATCTTGAATTGACAAATGTTGTGTTATCTATATTTTTACAACAAAAATAAAAAAGATAAACAGCAAACTCCTATGGATCACAATAGTCTGATTCAAAATCAATCGTGAGGATAACGCAGGACCAGAGAAGAGTTTCGTCAAGTTGGGCATGGGCTCACCATGAGTTAGGGGTAGGGAATGAGAGGAGAGAGTAGGCATTCCCCACAATATTGCCCAAACACCTCCCATGAGTGGAATAAGGAATAAGTGTTCAACAGTCAGAAGTGAGGGAAACTCTTCCTTCAATAAAAACAAAATGAGTGGCAATAAATTGTTCTCACCTTCCTTCCCGTGGGAAACTACTGTTAACACTTTAAAACTGTTAGGAATTCTACCTGTCGCCGTTGTGTCTATCCTGACTCCTGTCCTATAGGGTTTCCGAGGAGTGGCTGGAGAATTCAAACTGCTAACATTTTGATTAGCAGCTGAACGTTTAACCACTGTGCCACCAGGGCTCCGTTTGGAATTCCAGACTTTTTTTTAAAAGAAGTCTTCATAGTGCAGTGGTGAAGAGCTTGGCGGCTATGTGAAAAGTCAGTGGTTTGAGCCCACCAGCCGCGCTGCACGAGAAAGCTGTGGCAGTCTGCTTCCATAAAGATTTACAGTCTTGGAAACCCTACGGGACAGCTCTACTCTGTCCTATTGGGTCGGTATGAGTCAGAACTGACTCATCAGCAATGGGTAGACTTTTTTTTTTTGTACAGGGATATAAACTCTTAACATATGTATTGCGCAAAAATGAGAACGATATTATGTAAACCATACCACAACCTTTGGTTTTGCTTAAAAATATATTGTAGACTTTTTTTTAAAGGTATTTTTTTTTTATAGCTCTAACTCAATTCTTTTTAATGATATTTAGAACTTAAATAATTAACAGTTTCTCTATTGATTGACATTTCCTATTTTTTAACTGTTAAAAATGATAATACAATGAAATTGTTGCTTATATAAGGAAATACACTTTTGATAGTGTTGTTCCAGGGGTAGCGAGCTTCTCATGGCTGAACATATTTAAGCGTAAGACTGACTGATGACTTGGCAGGTATCACTAGAGACAAAGGAAGCTAAAGATGAGCAGTTAGACTCGATGATAGCTGTGAGCCGCGCACATACTAGAACTTCGCAAGCGAAGGAATCCTAACGCCAGCTAAAAAGTCTTCCAGCCTTGACAAAGTAAATAGAGCTGCTGCCTCACACACAAGTGGGTCAAGTTGCTAGCAAGTACATGTTCGGCTCACTGACAAACCTTCCCCCCATCATGTCTGTGTTGCCTTTACTCACTAACTCAGCAAGAGATTTCCTAACCAAAGCTTCCAAGAATCTGGGGAAGAAATTACATCAGTGTACGACCTTCGAACCAACGCTTTTTCTATGTTTTACCATTTTCTAATGAATTTTCACAGTGTCTCTGCATACCCGGCTGCCAATGATGAGTGAAGAGACGGCCAACTTCTTAAAGGCAGTCACCGTCTGTTTTCAAGCAGGGGAAGGTGTGACTGTTACAATGGCTTCCCAGTGAACACTCTCTTTATCTTAGCAGAAATGTGGAGCTCTTGAGAATACAAACTTGTCAGCATCTCAGGAAAGAAATTTTTACAGGCAGGTTGTAGAAAGATAAAATGCTGCTGACCATGAAGTTATGTGACTGAAGTTTGCTGTTTTTAAAGGAAAGTCTATAATAATTAAAAAAACAAAAAGACTTTTTATTTGGAAAGAATTTCATACTTACAGAAAAGCTGCAATGAATAGTACAAAAAAGACCCATATGCCCTTTAACCAAATTCACCTGCTGTTAATGTTAACATTTTTCCCCATTTACTTTATCTGTGGCCCCCATTCTACCTTTGTCTTTTTCTCTGTATAGATATGAGCGTTACTCTATCCAGACAGAATATTAGAGAAATAAATATCTTTCTTTCTCACTATATACATCGTATATATTTATATAAAATACATGTATATTGTTGTTGCTGTTAGGTGTCAAGGAGTTGGATCTGACTCATAGAGACCCTATGTACAACAGAAAGAAACTCTGCCCAATCCTGTGCCATCCTCACAATCATTGACAGGTTTGAACCAATTGTTGCAGCTGCTATGCCAATCCATCTTGTTGAGAGTCTTCCTCTTTTTGGTTGATCCTCTACTTTACCAAGGTTGATGTCCTTCTCCAGGGATGGGTCCCTCCTGATAACATGTCCAAAGTACATGAGATGAAGTCTCACCATCCTTGCTTCTAAGGAGCACCGTGGTTGTACTTCTTCCAAGACATATTTGCTTGTTCTTCTGGCAGTCTGTGGTATGTTCAATATTCTTCACCAACACCATAATTCAAAGGCATCAATTCTTCTTCACTGTTCCTTATTCATTATCCAGCTCTTGCATGCATATGAAAAAAATAAAAAGAAAACACCACAGTTTGGGTCAGGTACACCTTAGTCCTCTAAGTGACATTTTTATGTTTTAACACAATGCAATGTGTTGTTTGATTTCTTACTGCTGCTTCCATGTGTGTTGATTGTGGATCCAAGTAAAATGAAATCCTTGACAAATTCAATCTTTTCTCCATTTATCATGATGTTGCTTATTGGTCTAGTTGTGAGCATTTTTGTTTTCTTTATATTGAGGTGCAATCCATTCTGAAGACTGTAGTCTTTGATCTTCATCAGTAAGTGCTTCAAGTCTTCTTCACCTTCAGCAAGCAAGGTCACGACACCTGCATATTACGGGTTGTTAATGAGTCTTCCTCCAGTCCTGATGCTGCATGCTTCTTCATATAGTCCAGCTTCTCAGATTATTTGCTCAGCATACAGATTGAATAAGTACGGTGAAAGGATACAACCCTGGTGCACACCCTTCCTGACATTAAACCATGCAGTATCCCCTTGTTCTGTTTGAGTGACTACCTCTTGGTCTGTGTACAGATTCCTTATGAGCACAATTAAGTGTTCTGGAATTCCCATTCTTTGCAATGTTGTCCTTAATTTGTTATGATCCTCACAGCTGAATGCTTTTTGCATAGTCAATAAAACACAAGTAAACATCTTCCTGGTATTCTCTGCTTTCATCCAGGATCCATCTGACATCAGCAATGATATACTGGTTCCATGTTCTCTTTTGAATCCCACTTGGATTTCTGGCTGTTCCTTGTTGATGTACTGCTGCAACCATTTCTGAATTATCTTCAGTATAATTTTACTTGCATGTGATATTAATAATATTGTTCAGTAATTTCCACATTCCATTGGATCACTTTTCTTTGGAATGGGCATGAATATGGATCTCTTCTAGTCAGTTGGCTGGCTAGGTGTCTTCCAAATTTCTTGGCACAGATGAGTGAGTGCTTCCAGCATTGCATCTGTTTGTTGAAACATCTCAATTGGCATTCCGTCAATTCCCGGAGGCTAGTTTTTTGCCAATGCCTTCAGTGCAGCTTGGATTTTTTCCTTCAGTAGCATCGGTTCTTGATCATATGCTACTTTTTTTTTTAACTAATTTTTATTGTGCTTTAAGTGAAAGTTTACAAAACAGGTTAGTCTCTCATACAAAAATTTGCATACACCTTGCCGTACACTCCTAATTGCTCTCCCTCTAATGAGATAGCACAGTTCTTCCCTCCACTCTCTCTCCTTGTGTCCATTCGGGTAGCTTCTGGCCCCATCTACCCTCTCATCTCCCCTCCAGATAGGAGATGCCAACATAGTCTCATGTGTCCCCTTGATCCAAGAAGCTCGTTCTTCACCAGCTCGTCCCATCCCCTATTCCAGTCCAATCCCTAGCTGGAGAGTTAGATTTGGGAATGGTTCCTGTCTTGGGCTAACAGAAGGTCTGTGGACCATGGCCTTTGGGGTCCCTCTAGTCCCAGTCTGACCATTAAGCCTGGTCTTTTTAAGAATTTGGAGTCTGCATCCCACCGCTCTCCTGCTCCCTCAGGGTTTCTCTGTTCAGTTCCCTGTCAGGGCAGCCATCGGTTGTGGCCAGGCACCATCTAGCTCTTCTGGTCTCAGGCTGATGTACTCTCTGGTTTATGTGGTCCTTTCTGTCTCTTAGGCTCATAATTACCTTGTGTCTTTGGTGTTCTTCATTCTTCCTTGCTCCAGTGGGATGAGACCAATTGATGCATCTTAGATGGCTGCTTGCTGGGGTTTAAGACCACAGATGCCACTCTCCAAAGTGGGATGCAGGATGTCTTCTTAATAGATTTTATTATGCCAATTGACTTAGATGTCCCCTGAAACCATGGTCCTCAAACCCCCGCCCCCGCTATGGTGGCCTTTGAAGTGTTCGGTTTAGTCAGGAAACTTCTTTGTTTTTGGTTTAGTCTATTTGTGTTGACATCTCCTGTATTGTGAATTGTCTTTCCCTTCACCTAAAATGAAACTTATCTACTATCTAATTAACGAATACCCCTCTCTCTCCCTCCCTCCCTCCCCCCTCTCATAACCATCAAAGAATATTTTCTTCTCTGTTTAAACTGTTTCTCCAGTTCTTACACTAGTGGTCTTATACAATATTTGTCCTTTTGCAATTGACTGATTTCACTCAGCATAATGTCTTCCAGATTTCTCCATGTTATGAAATGTTTCATGGATTCAACATTGTTCTTTATTGATGTGTAGTATTCCATTGTGTGAATATACCATAGTTTATTTATCCATTCACCCATTGATGGGCATCTTGGTTGCTTCCAACTTTTTGCTATTGTAAACAATGCTGCAATGAACATGGGTGTGGATATACTTCTTAGTGTAAAGGCTCTTATTTCTCTAGGATATATTCAAGGAGTGGGATTGCTGGATCGTATGGTAGTTCTATTCCTAGTTTTTTAAGGAAGCACCGAATCGATTTCCAAAGTGTTTGTACCATTTTACATCCCCACCAGCAGTGTAAAAGTGTTCCGGTCTCTCCACAACCTCTCCAACATTTATTATTATATGTTTTTTGGATTAATGCCAGCCTTGTTGGAGTGAGATGGAATCTCGTTGTAGTTTTGATTTGCATTTCTCTAATGGCTAATGATTGTGAGCATTTCCTCATGTATCTATTAGCAGCCTGAATGTCTTCTTTAGTGAAGTGCCTGTTCATATCTTTTGCCCATTTTTTAATTGGGTTATTTGTCTTTTTGTAGTTGAGTTTTAGCAGAATCATGTAGATTTTAGAGGTCAGGTGCTGATCTATGCTACTTCTTGAAATGGTTGAACATCGACCATTTCTTTTTGGCATAATAACTGTGTAATCCTTCTATCTTCCCTTGATTCTTCCTGCATCGTTTAATATCTTGCCCACAGAATCCTTCAATATTGCCACTTGAGGCTTGATTTTTTTCTTCAGTTCTTTCATCTTGAGAAATGTTGAGAGTGTTCTTCCCTTTCTTTTTTCTAACTCCAGTTTTTTGCACACATCATTACAATACTTTTTTTTGTCTCTGGAACCACTCTTTGAAATCTTTTACTCAACTCTTTTACTTCATTTATTCCTTTCTCTTTTGTAGTTATTAGATGTTCAAGAGCAAGTTTCAGAGTCTCTTCTGACATCCATTTTGATCTTTTTCTTTCTTTCTTGTCTTTTTAATGACAGTGTGATCACTAAGGTTGTGTGTCAACTTGGCTAGGTCATGATTCTCAGTGGTTTGGCAGTTATAATGTAGTTTGGCTGTCATATAATTATGTGATCACCTCCATGATGGGATCTGCCATGAGTAGCCAATCAGCTGAAAGAGAATTTCCTTGGGAGTGTGGCCTGCTTCTAATATAGGTGGACTTTCTGACAAGACTCCAGGACTTTTGCTGGCTCTGGATCCTGCAGCTGGCTCCTGTTGGTTTGACCTCAGGGCCTTGGAACTTGAGCTAGCAGCTTACCTGCTGTCTTGTCTGACAGTCTTGGGATTCCTTGGACTCCGCAGCCTGTGAGTCACAGCCCTGCTGTCTGACCTGCCAGTCTTGGGTTCACCAGCCCCCTGCAGCTATGTGAGCAGAGAGAAGCCTCCAGCCTAATTCAGTGATTTGGGACTTTCCAGCCTCCACAACCTCATGAACCATTTCCTTGATATAAATCTCTATGTATATACTTATAGGCTTTACTGGTTTTGCTTCTCTAGAGAACCGAGCCTAACACAATGACCTCTGATTTCCTCATGTATGACATTCTTGATGTTAGCCCACAACTCACCTGGTTTTTGGTCATTAATGTTCAATGTGGCAAATCTATTCTTGAGGCGGTCTCTAAATTCAGGTGAGATATATTCAAGGTCGTATTTTGGCTTTTGTGGACTTGTTTTAATTTTATTCAGCTTCAACTTGAACTTGCATATGAAAAAGTGATGGCCTATTCCACAGTAGGCTCCTGGCCTCGTTCTCACTGATGATATTGAGCTTCTCTTCATCTTTTTCCACAGATGTAGTTGATTTGATTCCTGTGTATTTCATCCGGTGAGGTCCATGTGCATAGTTGCTGTTTATATTGTTGGGAAAAAGGTATTTCCAATGAAATGTTCTGGCAAAATTCTATCATGTGATATCCAGTGTCATTTCTATCACCAAGGCAATATTTTCTAACTACAGATGCTTCTTCTTTGTTTCCCACTTTTGCATTCCAATCACCAGTATATATCAATGCATCTTGATTGCATGTTTGATCAATTTCAGACAGTAGAAGTTGGTAAAAATCTTCAATTTCTTCATCTTTGACGTTAATGGTTGTTGTGTAAATTTGAACAATAGTCACATTAACTGATCTTCCTTGTAGGTGTATGGACAATATCCTATCACTGACAGCATTATATTTCAGGATGGATCTTGAAATGTTCTTTTTGATGATGAATGTGATACCATTCATCTTCAATTTATCATTCTTGATATAGTAGACCATATGATTGTCCAATTCAAAGTGGCCAAAGGCGGTCCATTTTAGCTCACTAGTGCCTAGGATATCAATTTTAATGTGTTCCATTTCATTTTTGATGACTTCCAATTTTCCTAGATTCGTACTTTGTACATTTCATATCCCTATTATTAACGGATGTTTGTAGCTGTTTCTTCTCATTTTAAGTCATGCCACATCAGCAAATGCATGTCATAAAAGTTTTCTTCCATCCACATCATTAAGGTCAACTCTACTTTGAGGAGGCATCTCTTCAATTGTATTTCGAGTGTCTGCCGATCTGAGGGCCTCATCTTCAGACACTATATCATGCAGTGTTCTGCTGCTATTCATAAGGTTTTCACTGGCCACTTTTTTAGAAGTTGATCACCAGGTCCTTCTTTCTAGTCTGTTTTAGTCTGGAAGCTCAGCTAAAACCTGTCCATTATGGGTGACCCTGCTGGTATTTGAAATACAGGTAGAATAGCTTACGGAATCACAGAAACATGCAAGCCACCATGGTACGACAAACTGACAGATAAGTGGTGGCTATGGTGTGTGTGTGTGTGTATACACACATATGCATATACAAGGGGGGAGAGAGAGGGATTAAAAGAAAGGTTTTCTATCTATATGAAGAAAGCTATAAAACATTTGAAAAAGACACCAAAAAAGACCTAGGCAAAGGATAATATATCCACCACTCTTGTCTCAAAATATCAGTTCGCTACCTGTATCAGTTACGTAGTGCTGCTATAACAGAAATACCACAAGTCGGTGCCTTTAACAAAGAGAAATTTATTCTCTCACAGGTTAGGACACTAGATGCCTGAATTCATGGCGCCAGCTTTAGGGGAAGGCTTTCTCTCTCTGTTGGCTCTAGGGGAAGGTCCTTGTCTCCTTTCAACTTCTGCAGGCCTGGCTTTCCTTGGAAACATCCATATGTCTTGGCATCAATCTTGCCCTGGGTCTAGGAGTTTCTCAGCACAGGAACCCCAGGTCCAAAGGATGCACTCCACTCCTGGCTCTTCTTTCTTTTTGGTACTGAGGGCCCTCCCCCATTACTGGCTTCTGTTTCCTTTTATCTCTTGAAAGATAAAAGGTAATGCAGGCCACACTGCAAGGAAACTCCGCTTATATCAGATTAGGGCTGTGACTTGAGTAGGGGTGGTGAGTTAAGTAAGGGTGAGGCATCCCACCCTAATGCTGCCTCATTACCATAACAAATATGACCTAATCCTCTTTTACACAATCTAGTCCTGCCTCATTAACCACATGCAGAGGTTAGGATTTACAGCACATCACAAAATGGGTGTTAATCACATAACACTGGGAATCATGGCATAGCCAAACTGATGCATACTTTTGGGGGATACGATCCAATCCTTGACACTATCTGATTTGTAAATTTAATGTAATCTCATTAAAAACATCAGCACACTTTTTTCTGGGCCTACACAAGTTGATATGAAATAGTTTTCATGGAAAAATACATCCTAGCAAAAGATGGCAAAGCAAAATCTATAAGGAAGACCTAGGCTTAAAAAAAAAAAAAAAAAACCAGGTATTAAAACATATTGCAAGGCTTCTGTAGCTAAAACCACATGATATTGGCATAGCGTTATCAAACAGATCAATGAAATAGAAATAAAAGTCCAAAAATAAAGCCAACTACATACTGAAATCTTATACATAATAAATGTGGGATCTCAAATTCCTGGGGCAAAGGACTTTTTAATAAATGGTGTTGAGACAACTAGGTAGTCATGTGGAAAAAGATAAAACTAGATTAATTTCTCATGTCATACATAAGAAAAAATTACAAAAGGATCAGAGGTCAAAATGTAAAAAATGAAGCTATACAAATACTGGAAGAAAACGTGGATGAAATCCTCTTTAACCTCAGTGTAGAAATAATCTTCTAACTATGACTAAACATCTGGAGGCAAAGTGTTGATAAATTTCACCACATTAAAAAAACAAACAAACCTCTTTTGCATGGGCAAGAATATGCCATAAGCAAAGTCGAAAGACAAATGATGAATTATAAGAAAATATATATATTAAAATACATGTTAGAGATAAAAGGCTAATATTCTTAACAGAGGAGAAAATTTCAAATTAAAAAAAGATAAAAAATCATACTAAAAATGGGCAAAAGGCATGAAAAGTAATTCACAAAAAAAGGTACAAAAATGCAATATCTGATCCTGTACTGAGTCCTATACTGAAAAACATAAAATGGTAGAAAGGATATTGTTTGGATAATTGACAAAATTGAAATGTGAAGTGTAGGCTCGATAAAAATATTGTATTAATCTTAAATTTCCTGAATTTGATAATTATATTATGACTAAGAAATATCCTTGTTCTTAGGAAATACACACTCAAGTATTAAAAAGTAATTTAACCTTTTGCTGTCAGAGTTGATTCCGACTCATAACAACTCTATAGGACAGAGCAGAACTGCCCCGCAGGGTTTCCAAAGAGCAGTTGGTGGATTCGAACGGCCAGTCTCTTGGTTAGCAGCCACACGCTTAACCACTGCACCACTGGGGCCCTGTAAAGGGTAAAGCAGTATGATATAAATGGTTCAGAAAAGACACACACACATACATATATTCACACACATATGCACACACATATATGTGCATATTGTGTGTGTATTTCTTATGCTCCATAAAGTTTGAGACCCACTGGTTTAAAGTGGGAAGTTGTCAAACTTTTTCTGTAAAGGCCCAGATAGTAAATATTTTTGATTTTGTGGACAAGATGATCTCTGTTGCAACTACTCAACTCTACTATTGTAGCATAAAAACAGCCATAAACAATACTGAAACAAATGACTGTGTTCCAATAGGAAACCCTGGTGGCGTAGTGGTTAAAAGCTACAGCTGCTAGCCAAAAAGGTCAGAAGTTCGAATTCACCATGGAGTCCTTGGAAACCATATGGGGCAGTTCTACTCTGTCCTACAGGGTCGCTGTAAGTCGGAATTAACTCAATGGCCATGGGTTTGTTTTGGTTTTGGTGTTCCCATAAAATTTTATTTACAAAAACAGGTGGCAAAATTTGCCTCAAAAATCAAGGTTCTGTTACTTTCAGAATAAAGAAAAATCAAACAGTAAGAAAGTCACAGTTTTTCCCCTAGTACTTAGCATATTGTTGTTAGACGCTGTCCAGGTGCCCCCGATTCTTGGTGACCCCATCCACAGCGGGATCCGACCGTTGTTGTCTTTACGGTTTTCATTGGCTGATATTTTGGAAGTAGATTGCCAAGCTTTTCTTCCTAGTCTGTTTTATTTTGGAAGCTCTGCTGAAACCTATTTAACACCATAGCAGCACACAAGCTTCCACTACTAGGAAATCGAACCCTGGTCTCCTGCACTGAAGGTGAGAATTCTACCACTGAACCACCGTGAGTCAGAATTGACTCGATGGCAACTAACAGCAACAACAACATTGGTTGAATTATATCCCCCCAAATATAACATGTGTTGAAATCCTAACCCATGTACTTGTTTGGAAACAGGGGTTTTCTTTGTTATGTTAATTAGCTCATAGCCAAGTAGAGTTGGTTATAAACCTAATCACTTATAAAAAAAAAAAGAGCAGAATAGACACAGAAACACATGGGGGCAAGAGGTAGGCAGACAATGGAAATAGATCTATAGGTCCAGAAACTCCAAGGATTGCTGACAGATACTAGAAGCTGAAACATACCAGGAAGGACCTCGCCCTATAACCACACCTTGAATTCAGAGTTCTAGTCTCCTTGACTGTGAGAAAATAAATTTCTGTCCTTTAATGCCACTTGTTGTTGTTGTTGTTGGGTGTTGTCAAGTTAATTTCAACTCATAGCAACCCCATGTGACAGAGTAGCATTGCCATGTATGATTTTCTTGGCTGTAATCTCTACCAAAGCATACCACCAGTTCTTTCTCCCACTTACTTGTGGTATTTCTGTTAGAGCAGCACTAGGTAACTAAGACACCCGGATTCTCCAAGTTTTAACATTTTGCCATGTTTGGCTTATTATTCATTCTCTCTCTCTCTCTCATCTCTTGTTGCCCAAAATAAACTGCATATTGCAGCCTCTTTTGCAGTTAGATATGTCCGTATGACTGCAATCAATTCTCATGATTTTGGGGTTTATTAGGAAAGTCTAACAGTTATAATTCAGGCTCAAGAACACTCAGGATACAGTTCTTCCATCAGTATAGCTTCTCTCTAGCTGTTCTCGCAGGCATGCTTCTCCTTGACCCTCAGTCTCTGCCCAACCTCACTCACCTTTCTCTCTCTGTGGGCCGGAAAGCCCATCGTGACATCTCCTTCTGCCAAGTCTCTGCTACTGTGTCTCTGCTGCTGGTCACTTCTGCTTTGGTGGCAGTGGGCTCCTCCTCCCTGCTCTGGAATTGGCTCTTTTATGGCAAAACTGGCCAATCTCCTTGGTAGGCCACAATTACCCTGTCACAGTCAATTGCGTGAGAGTTACAAGGCCATGGTTAAAAAGCCACACACGAAAGTAATTAATCATACCTCAAATATATATAATGTTTATATTGTGTAAATAATTTATATGTAACGATGAGCCACACTGGACTAGGCAGAGAAAAGCAAGGTCATCCAGACAGAAGAACAAAAATATGGAAGGGACTTGAGTCTCTGGCTTGAGTGCTTATATACAGACTCCTGGTAGAGAAAGAAAAAAAAAATCTGTTTAATGTGATCCACTGTTACTTTAGTCTCTTAACAGAGACTAATGAACATTAAAGATATATGATAAGTGATACTTCACTTCATGTGCCTTATCAGTATTCTGTGGTGGTTAAGAGCATGAATTCTGGATCTAGACTGCCTGGGTATAAATCCTAACTCCGCCACTTGTTGTTCTTGGTGTTAGGTGCCATCAAGTTGGTTATGGCTCATAATGACCCTATGTACAATGGAACGAAACACTGCCTGATCCTATGCCATCCTCACAATCATTGTTTTGCTGAAGCCCATTGTTGCAGCCACTTTATCAATCCATCTCATTGAGGACCTTCCTTTTTTTTTGCTGGTCCTCTACTTTACCAAGCATGATGTCCTTCTTCAGGGACTGATCTCTCCTGACGCTATGTCCAAAGTATGTGAGACGTAGTCTCGTCATCCTTACTTCTAAGGAGCATTCTGGTTGTACTTCTTCCAAGGCAAATTTGTTTATTCTTTTGGCAGTCCATAGTATATTCAATGTTCTTCTCCAATGCCACAATTCTTCAATCTTCTTTATTCATCGTCCAAATTTCACATGCATAGGAAGCGATTGAAAACACCATGGCTTGGGTCAGGCGCACCTCAGTCGTCAAGGTGACGTCTTTGCTCTTCAATACTTTAAAGAGGTCTTTGCAGTCAATTTTCCCAATGCAATGTGTCTTTTGATTACTTGATTGTGGATGCAAGTAAAATGAAATCCTTGACAACTTCAACCTTTTCTCCATTTATCATGATGTGGCTTATTGGTCCAGTTGTGAAGATTTTTGTTTTCTTGGTGTTGAGGTTTAATCCATACTGAAGGCTGTGGTCTTTGATCTTCATTAGTAAGTGCTTCAAGTCCACTTCACTTTCTGTAAGCAAAGTTGTGTCATCTGCATAACCCAGGTTATTAATGAGTCTTCCTCCAATCCTGATGCCCTGTTCTTCTTCATATAGTCCAGCTTCTCAAATTATTTGCTCAGCATACAGATTGAATAGGTATGGTAATAGAAAACAACCCTGATGCATGCTTTTCCTGACTTTAAACCAATTAGTATCCCCTTGTTTTGTTTGAACAACTGCCTCTTGATCTATGTACAGGTTCTTCAGGAGCACAGTTCTGGAATTACCATACAAATGTTATCCATGATTTTTTTTGATCCACACAGTTGAATGTCTTTGCATTGTCAATAAAACACAAGTAAACATCTTTCTGGTATTCTCTGCTTTCAACCAGGATCCATTCAGCAATGTTATCCCTGGTTCTATGTCCTCTTCTGAATCCGGCTTGAATTTCTGGCAGTTGCCTGTTGATATACTGCTGCAGCCACTTTTGAATGATCTTCAGCAAAATTGTGTGTGATATTAATGATACTGTCCAATAATCTCTGCATTTGGTGGGATCACCTTTCTTGGGAATAGGCATAAATATAGATCTCTTTCAGTCAGCTGGCCAGGTAGCTGTCTTCCAAATTTCTTGGTATAGAAAAGTGAGCACTTCCAGCACTGTATCCATTTGTTGAAACAGCTCAGTTGGTATTCTGTCAATTCCTGGAGCCTTATTTTTTGCCAATGCCTTCAGTGCAGCTTGGACTTCTTCCTTCAGTGCCATCAGTTCCTGGTCATATGTTACCTCCTGAAATGGTTGAACATCGACCAATTCTCTTTGGTATAGTGACTCTGTGTATTCCTCCCGTCTGTTTTTGATGCTTTCTGCATTGTTTAATACTTTCCAGGTAAAATCCTTCAGTATCAAAACTCAAGGCTTGAATTTTTTCTTCAGTTCTTTCAGCTTGAGAAATGCTGAGAGTGTGCTTTCCTTTTGGCTTTCTATCTCCAGGTCTTTGCACATGTCATCATAATACTTTACTTTGTCTTTTTGAGCCTTTCTTTGAAATCTTCTGTTGAACTCTTTTAAGTCATCATTTTTTCCTTTTGGTTTAGCTAGTTGATGTTCAAGAACACTTTTCAGAGTCTCTCTGACATCCATTTTGGTCTTTTCTTCTTTCCTGTCTTATTAATGACCTCTTGCTTTTTTCACGTATGATGTCATTCCACAACTAGTCTGGTCTTTGGTCATTAGTGTTCGACAGGTCAAATCTATTCTTGAGATGGCCTCTAAATTCAGGTGGGATATACTCAAGGTTGTACTTTGGCTCTCGTGGACTTTTTCTAATTTCCTTCAGTTTCAACATGAACTTGCATATGAGCAATTAATGGTATGTTCCACTGTAGGCCCCTGGTCTTGTTCTGACTGATGACATTGAGCTTTTTCATCAACCCTTCCCATAGATGTAGTTGATCTGATTCCTGTGTATTCCATCTGGCAAGGTCCATGTGTGTAGTTACCATTTATGTTGGTGAAGAAAGGTATTTGCAATGAGGAAGTCACTGGTCTTGCAAAATTCTATCATGAGATCTCCAGCATCGTTTCTATCACCAAGACCATATTTTCCATCTACTGATCCTTCTTCTTCGTTTCCAACTTTCACATTCCAATCTCCAGTAATTATCAATGCATCCTGATTGCATGTTTGATTGATTTAAGGTTGCAAAAGTTGGAAAAAACCTTCAATTTCTTCTTTTTTGGCCTTAGCGGTTGGTGCATAAATTTAAATAATATCATATTTACTGGTCTTCCTTGAAGGCATATGGATATTATCCTATTACTGTCAGCATTGTACTTCAGGATAGATCTTGAAATGTTCTTTCTGACGATGAATGCAACACCATTCTTTTTCAGGTTGTCATTCCCGGCATAGTAGACCATACGATTGTCTGATTCAAAATGGCTAATACCTGTCCATTTCAGCTCACTAATGTCAAGGATATCAATGTTTATGCATTCTATTTCATTTCTGACAATTTCTAATTTTCCTAGATTCATACTTTGTACATTCCATGTTTCGATTATTAATGGATATTTGCAGCTCTTTCTTCTAATTTTGAGTTGTCCCTCATCAGCAAATGAAGGTCCTAAAAGCTTGACTCCATTCACATCATTAAGGTCAACTCTACTTTGAGGAGGCAGCTCTTCCCCAGTTGTCTTTTGAGTACCTTCCAACCTGACAGGCTCATCTTCCAGCACTATATCAGATGATATACTGCTGCTATTCATAAGGTTTTCACTGGCTAATTCTTTTCAGAAGTAGATTGCCAGGTCCTTCTTCCTAGTCTGTCTTAATCTGGAAGCTCAGCTGAAACCTGTCTACCACTGGTGACCCGGCTTATACTTGAATACCTGTGGCATAGCTTCCAGTAGCGGAGCAACACACAACCCCACAGTATAACAAACTGACAGACATGTGGGGGCTCAGCCACTCTGACCTGAATGATTTGGGGGTGGTTTTTCAGAGTCTGTGTATGTCAACCTTCCCTGCTGTAAAATGAGTAACTAAATCATGTTATTGTTGTTATTTGCTGTCAAGTCAATTCCAAATCACTGCAACCGCATATATGCAGAGTAGAACTGCACCATAGGATTTTCAGGGCTATGACTCTTTGGGAGCAGATCACCAGGACTGTTTTCTGAGGCAACTCTGTGTGACTTTGAATGCCAATATTTTGGCTAGTAGTTGAAGGCTTAACCATTTCACCACCCAGGGACTCCTATCTAACTCATAAGATTGCTATAATGATTAAATGAGCTCAAAGCCCTTAGACCAGGGCTTGGTGCATACACAGCAAGTACTATGTTAGTTATTACTTGTCACAGAAAACTCTGAGAGGTAGATATTATTTTGTACACTTTACAGATAAAGAACTTAAGACTCAAGTTATGTAACTTCTCATGATTATGTGATTAGTAAACAGAGGAGCTAGGATTCGAGCTCACCTTACTCCAACATCTATGCTTTTATCATCTAGAAACACTGCTTTAACTTCCGTAATGTAGGGTAAATCTATTGTCGGGTTACCCAGTAGACAGACTATGCACATGTGGAAGATATCCACAAAACAAGGCACCTGCCAAAGCTAGGGGGAAGAAAATCAACATGGCATTATAGTAGTTATCATGGGAAAACCCAAAATTTTGCTAGGTTTTCTGTATTTATTTTCTGTTTCATTGTTGCTTTTATTTGAATTAATATGAGGGTGGAGATAGGCCCTAGAGTTATAGAAACTCCATGCTTAGGACCTCTGATAGTGTTAATCTAGCCCTTTGTGAGTCAGAGATGTCAGTGATATTACAAAGTTATATCTTTTTTGTAAGGTGTTTTATGTAATTCTGTAACACATATTTGTTTCGACCTATGCATTTTCAACACAGGTCAGAGACTTGATAAGCTCCCAAATATCTTTTTTTTTTTTTTTTTTCAGTCATCAAAGGTCAAGAAATTTATTTCCTTGTCTCGTAACAGTCCAAGTCTGGTGTTCAGGTCAGTGGGATGGCACTCCTCCATGCAGTCATTCAGCTCTGTTCTCTTCAACATACGGCTGCCAGGGTCATCCTGAATATCTCCATTCCTGACCACAGAAGGGCAAAAGGAAACAAAGGAGTATGGATGAGAGTGGAGATGTCATATCCTCTCATGTTCTGTGGTAGAGAACGATGTGTCTCCACCTAACTGCAAGGGAGCCTGGAACATGTGAACCCAAAGAGAGAGAACTGATTTGGAAAGGCAGTTAGTAGCATCTGTACAATCCATAATCCGTGTGATTTTAATCTCCCATATGCTTTTATTCTTTGCCTTATTTTCCAGTTGGTTCAGAATTTGTGCAGAGAAGGAGGGTGCTATTTGAGCACCCCTAATTTATTTATTTAAAAAAAAAAAAAGACTGGTGAGAATTATTTTGGCAGTGCACTAGTATGAGTGATATGAGCATACTCTCTCAGTGACACCTGTTGGAATGGAGAAGGACAGGAGAAGAAAAAGGGAAGTAGAAAGCATTTCAGTGTTATGGGATCTATTTTAAAGTTGTAAGGTCACACCCACCATGAGACCGTATTTGCTGTTCTTAAAGGTACAACTTTCTATCATTCTTCACAACTCAGAAGCAGACATTTTAGCTGCATGGGCCAGCATAAGTTCTTTCAGTCAGTAATTCTAAACCCCAAATTTCCTACACCTTTATATGCCTTACATTCATTCACTGAATTAACATTTTTCTTGTATCTGGTGTTCATTAAATGGCTTCTATTCTAATAGAGGTAGTAGATATGAAACTGGCAAAAGATGTCACTAAGTGGATGTCACAAAGTTTAAAAATAAAGTTAATTTGTAATTATTAGAATTAAAGATAAAATATGGGTTAGACAATACTTTTAGAAAAGGGGAGACTATTGAAAATTTTGATAAATTACTATAGAGTGCTTTAGTTAAACAAATATGTAGGGCAACCACTTGATTTAAAAACAAAACAAAACTTTTTTTTTTTTACTCTGATGGTGCATTTCATTAATGGTAAACCACAGAGGAAAAATCAGGTGGATAATCTTCTATAAACTCAGGAAGGTGTTTGCTTACAGCAGCCTTTACAAGGCCAGGAAGAGAAGAAACTCTTTTCTATATTTCTCCTATCTGTCTTAACCACTTTCCTTGCTGTGGTCTTGTTCCAAATTCTGAGCTCCTCATGCCTACTAAGGAACAGTAAGTAGACTCCCTAAGCTCAGACTAGGTTCCTCCATCTGGCTGTACCCCCTTTTGGAATTCTAGGGGGTATGAACAAGGATCATCACAACAGCCAATTCTTATTGGCTCCAAACATCTTGAAATAGTTCATCGCAGTTCATGTTTTAATTAAAGTGCTTAAAGGACTCCTAAATATCGATATAAGAAAAATCAAATGTCCCCCAGAAACTGAGGTCTTTCTTTCAGAGCATTAGGATGGGGAAGATGGGTGGAAGAATGCCAAGTGTTTGTATGTTTGCAGTTTTTTTTTTTCATTTTTTTCCAAATATAATCTTTCTAATTCTCCAAACCTATTCTGAACTCAGATTAAAGGCTAAGTCTAATATTGTTATTCCTTGGTATTGATTGTGTCCTCAGTGTGCTAGGAGCTATCTGTTTGGAGCACAGAGCTTCTTAAGGCTTTTTTTCTGATGCCTCCTGGTACACGCACATTCGCATTTTATTTCAATGTTTATTTTATTATTGTAACAGGTCGTTGAAATTGGAATCTTAAGAAAAGCTTAATGGACTGTACTGTATCTTCTTTAATTTTTGAAAAAAATTTAAAAATGTAATTTTTTGAATAAATACAGTGACGAGATTCAAGAAGTAGAAAATAAAAATGGTATATAGTTAAAAAGCCTTCCTTCCATCCTTGTCTTCCATATGCCCAGTGGGATATTCCCAACTTTTCTCAATTTTAAAATATATCCTTCCAAAATCTTTTCTATGATATACAAGCAAATTATAACATAGATTCTTATTTCCCTCCACCCTTTTACACACGAGATAGCATATTATAGACCCTCTTCTGCACCTTGCTTTTTTCAATTAATATATCAGAGCTCACTCCACATGGAGGTGCACTACAGAACAGTTAAGCACATTGATCTGAAAACCACTATATGCATGCCAAAACTGAAATAGGGTTGGTTCTTATATCATTCTCCAAGTCCTTTCAATAATGAACAAATAATAATTTGTTTGGCTAAAGCAACAGTTCTGATTCAATCTAGACTCTCTTTTGTGGATCCCCTAATGACAGGAAGTCTTGGAAACTAGACGTAAAAAAAAATAAAGGCGGGCAGCTCCAAAAACAAAACAAAACAAAACCAGTTCATAGAGTCCAACTCATAGTGACTCCATATGTTGCAGAGTAGAACTGTGCTCCATGGGGTTTTTGTCTGTTTGTTTGTTTTCTTAATAGATTTTATTACACCAATTGACTTAGATGTCCCCTGAAACCATGGTCCCCAGACCCCTGCCTCTGCTATGCTGGCCTTTGAAGCATTCAGTTTATTCAGGGAACTTCTTTGCTTTTGGTTTAGTCCAATTGTGCTGACCTCCCCTGTATTGTGTGCTGTCTTTCCCATCACCTAAAGTAGTACCTATTATCTACTATCTAATTTGTGAATGCCCCTCTCCCACCCTCCCTCCCTCCCAGCTCTCGTAACCACAAAAGAATGTTTTCTTCTCAGTTTAAACTATTTCTCAAGTTCTTATAATAGTGGTCTTATACAATATTTGTCCTTTTGCAACTGACTAATTTCACTCAGCATAATGCCTTCCAGGGTCCTCCATGTTATGAAATGTTTCACAGATTCCTCACTGTTCTTTATTGATGCATAGTATTCCATTGTGTGAATATACCATAATTTATTTATCCATTCATCCGTCGATGGACACCTTGGTTGCTTCCAGATTTTTGCTATTGTAAACAGAGCTGCAATAAACATGGGTGTGCATATATCTGTTCATGTAAAGGCTCTTATTTCTCTAGGATATATTCCGAGGAGTGGGATTGCTGGATCGTATGGTAGTTCTATTTCTAGCTTTTTAAGGAAGTGCCAAATCGATTTCCAAACTGGTTGTACCATTTGACATTCCCACCAGCAGTGTTTAAGTGTTCCAATCTCGCCACAGCCTCTCCAACATTTATTCTTTTGTGTTTTTTGGATTAATGCCAGCCTTATTGGAGTGAGATGAAATCTCAGTGTAGTTTTGATCTGCATTTCTCTAATGGCTAATGATCATGAACATTTCCTCATATATCTGTTAGCTATCTGAATGTCTTCTTTAGTGAAGTGTCTATTCATATCTTTTGCCCATTTTTTAATTGGGTTATTTGTCTTTTTGTAGTTGAGTTTTTGCAGTATCATGTAGATTTTAGAGATCAGGTGCTGGTCAGAAATGTCATAGGTAAAAACTTTTTCCCAGCCTGTAGATAGTCTTTTTACTCTTTTGGTGAAGTCTTTGGATGAGTATAGGTGTTGATTTTTAGGAACTCCCAGCTATCTAGTTTTTCTTCTGCATTCTTAATAATATTTTGTATATTGTTTATGACGTGTATTAGGGCTCCTAACATTGTCCCTATTTTTTCTTCCATGATCTTTATCATTTTAGATTTTATATTTAGGTCTTTGATCCATTTTGAGCTCGTTTTTGTGCATGGAGTGAAGTATGGGTCTTGTTTCATTTTTTTGCAGATGGATATCCAGTTATGCCAGCACAATTTGTTAAAAAGACTGTCTTTTCCCCATTTAATTGTTTTGGGGTCTTTGTCAAATATCACCTGCTCATATGTGGATGGATTTATGTCTGGATTCTCAGTTCTGTTCCATTGGTCCATGTATCTGTTGTTATACCAGTACCAGTCCATAGGCTTTTTATCGCTGTGACCTTTTGGAAGCAGATGGCCAGGCCTTTCTTCCAAGGTGCCCCTGGGTGGATTCAAACTGCCAACCTTTTGGTTAGTAGCCATACGCTTAACCACGTGTGCTACCCAGGGACAAAGGCTGCTTGAAAATGCAGAAGTCTAGATCTGACTCTAAAAGTTATGAAAGTGATCTTCAGTGATTATACCAGGAGAAATAATTTAATTATTGTACTGGTGTCAGGGAACAAGCATAAACAAAGCAGTCTAAGTGAATGCCAATGATATCACAGAGAATTTCCGTTAATGATCACACTGATGTACTGGGGAGAAAAGAAGGAAAGATGCCAAATTTTTCTCTCAGTTAGAACTACCCTGCTCGAAGGAAAATGGATAGTGACAGACTGTTTTTGAAGTAATCAGCTCCAGTGGATAAAGTTTTAATATTCATTTTATGCATCATACACCCTCTTACAAAATAATTACAAACTTGTATTTGATCTATTTCTCCTTAGCCACTAAGGTATGAATCTATGCTTCTTGTTTTTCCTATGTTAAAGGATAATTTTTTTAAAGGAGTAAGACCATGACTTTCATACAAATAAAAAATGAAGATGTGCAGATATTTTATTTAAGTCATTAATTACTGAGGGAACAACAACAAAAACATCACTGTAATCTTTATGGAAGCAGATTGCCAGGCCTTTCTTCCCAGTCACTGCTGGGTGGGTTTGAACCACAACCCTTAGGTTAGTAGTTGAGTGAAAGTTGTGCCACCCAGGGACCTATGGGGAATCAGTAAGATGTAAAACCCAGTTCAAAGGAGAATTCAAAGAACAGACACATACATAGGCAATCAGGAATGCTGAAAGGAATTTGCTAAAAGAGACAAAAATGGCCTCTTCCATATGGTGGGATCAGTTGCACCTTCACCTGGACAAAATTAACTTGCATTGTTACCTGTATTAGGCAGGTGACACAACCTTGTTGCTGAAAGAGAAGAGGACTTGAAGCACTTAGTGATGAAGATTAAAGGCTACAACCTTCAGTATGGCTTAAGCCTCAACATAAAGAAAACAAAAATCCTCACGATTGGACCAATAAGCAACATCATGATAGGAGAGAAAAGATTAAAGTTGTCAAGGATTTATTTTACTTGGTTCCATAATCAACACCCATGGAAGCAACCATCAAGAAATCAAATGACGCACTGCATTAGGAAAATCTGCTGCAAAAGACCTCTTTAAAGTGTTAAAAAGCAAAGATGTCACCTTGGGGACTAAGGTGCACCTGACCCAAGGATTGGTGTTTTCTATAGCCTCATATGCATGTGAAAGCTGGGCAATGAATAAGGAAGACCACAGAAGAATTAAAGCCTTTGAATTACGGTGTTGATGAAGAATATTGAATAAATACCATGGACTGCCAAAAGAACCAAAGAATTAGTCTTGGAAGAAGTACAGCCAGAATGTTCCTTAGAAGCAAGGATGGCGAGACTACGTCTGCATACTTTGGGCATGTTATCAGGAGGGACCAATCCCTGGAGAAGGACATCATGCTTGGTAACCTAAAGGGCCGGAGAAAAAGAAGAAGACCCTCAACGAGATGGATTGACACTGTGGTTGCAACAATGGGCTCAAGCATAAAAACGACTGTTGAGGAAGGCTCAGGACCTGGCAGTGTTTTGTTCTGTTGTGCATAGGGTCACTGTGAGTCGGAACCGACTCAGTGGCATCTAACAAGAACAACATGAACAGGAATTGTTGTCCTCATCATCAATTTTCTGCAACTTACAGAATTGTAAAATGACTTACAAACAATGAAAAGCACAGACTTCCATAGAATGAGATAACCCTGAAAAGTACCCTAGACAATACCTACTATTCCATTGAAAGGACACCGAGAAATCTAATTTTTAAAAAATTTGCCCATTTCCAAATCTTTCACAAATTTTCCTCAGAGGTTGTTATTGACCACATACACCAAAAAAACAAAAAAAACTGTTCACATTAGATTTGGCCTGATTATTTACATAGGTGCAGCAAGAGTGTTAATTAACCATATTGTTGTCAGACCAGCCCAGTAGATTTTTGACGCATAATGACCCTATGTGACAGAGGTGGACTGCCCTATAGGGATTTCTTGGCTATAATTTAACAGAAGCAGATCACCAGGTCTTTCTCCCTTGGAGTGGAGCACAGAATGCTGAGTGGGTTTGAACTGCCAACCTTTGGGTTAGCAGCTGAGAACTAAACTGTTGGGCTGTCAGGGCTCCTTAGTTAACTGTATAGAACCACTGTATAAAAAATAGGACTGTTTAAATTCCCTTTCCAAATCTGAGGCCATATCATATTGAGCAACTACAAATGCCAAAATATTCTATCTGAACATTTTCATGAGGAATGTTGGATTGGCCCTTTAAAAACCCCTGTTGTTCACTATACCAACCCTAAGTAATTCTCTCTACCATATTTCATCTGTAGTACCTATAAATTTTTTTACCTATAAATTTGGGTTAATTTCTCTTCTTGCAGTTCCCCCAAATTTCCTAAAGTTCCTAGTCTGGCGAGAAGTGAACTTCCTTACCACCTGCAAGGCTGGAAGCCTGTAAGACAAGTACCAGGCAGCTTTCCTGACACTCCTTTTCACCATTAAAATATTGAATCTCTTTCAAAAGTTGCATGTATGCCCATGCGTGAACACACACAAACTCAATGAAAGACATTCAACAGATTTTGTATGACACTTAATAACAAACACTTTGTGTTTATTGAACAGAGCAATGTTTAAATTCTGGAAGAGAATTATATAGACTCTAACAGTCTATTTCTTTGTTTTTAGTCCCCAGAACATTATTCTATTTAGTTAAATATATTATTAGAGTGAGGCGATAATGAATATGATGCACAGTCAAGCACCCTCCTACTTGAAAGGGTCTTACCCTTGTGTGAGAGTTCCAAAATTGAGGTGTTTGACTTCTATCAGTATGAACTGCCCCGGCTTGAGCCCTACTCCACCTTAGCCTTTGCTCATTTCCCCTGCAACTGTCAAACCCCTAGACAGACTCAAGTACATAACCAAGAAAATGCTTTTTCTCTGTGGTAAAACTTAAAGATATGGAAAGAATGTTCTTAAGGGAGGATCTTGACACAAGACCCTTATCAGAAATCCACTCAGTAGCCCTCAGGAAACATTTTTAAGATTTAATTTCTGACCTTATGACACTCTTAGTAACGTACTTAAATAAACCAATGCAAACAGCCCACATTCGTCTTTCCAACCAATCGATGTAAACCTCCCTCCTCTAGTTGTCCCTTCTTGGGCTTCCCTGATTTTGCAACTTCCAATCACAATGTTGTGATTTTGCCTCTGTTACTCCACCATTTTGGAGCATTTGTTTTCACTTTGTGAGATCAGATGTGTACCGGTTCCAAATGGCTTGAACATTTAATAGGTCTCTTTGCCTTTATTTTAACAGAATACATTGACATCCTCATAGTATCTCATTGCTCTCGGGCATGATTGCTGACCAAATGTTGCTAGGTAACAGTATTGTTTCAGAAAGGGTCAGTTGTTTGCTGCCATTGCACCTTTTCATGTTTCATCTCCTTCCTCCTTCCTCGCTTGTTTTCTTTAACTAGAAAATTGGCAAGAGTTTTTTCTTAAGGTTATAGGAATACTCTCAGGATATCTGCTAAAGTTTTTAGTTGCCCTCAAGGCTATTTAGACTCATAGTGAGCCCCGTGTGAGAGTAGAACTGCCCCACAGGGTTTTCCAGGCTGTAATCTTTAAAGTGTTAAAAGGCAAAGATGTCACTTTGAAGACTAAGGTGATCCTGACCCAAGCCATGGTGTTTTCAATAACCTCATATGCATGTGATAGCTGGACAATGAATAAGGAAGACCAAAGAAGAAATGACACCTTTGAATTATAGCATTGGTGAAGAATATTGAATGTACCATTGACTGCCAAGAGAACAAACAAATCTGTCTTGGAAGAAGTACAACTAGAACGGTCCTTAGAAACAAGGATGGCGAGACTACGTCATACACACTTTGGACATATTATCAGGAGGGACCGGACCGTGGAGGAAGACATCATGCTTGGTAAAGGGTCAGTGAAAATGAGGAAGACCTTCAAAGAGATGGATTGGAACAGTGGCTGTAACAATAGGCTCGAGCATAACAGCAATTGTGAGGATAGTGCAGGACCAGGCAGTGTTTGGAACTTACTCTATGGCACCTAAAAACAATTTTTATGGGAGCAGATCGCCAGGTCTTTCTTCCACCAAGCAGAGTGCAATATGCTGGATGGGTTCAAAAGGCTGCCAAACATACATTTAACCATTGTGCCATCAGGGCTGCTTTTTTTTTTTAATTAACTTTTATTAAGTTTCAAGTGAACATTTACAAATCCAATCAGTCTGTCACATGTAAGTTTACATACATCTTACTCCCTTCTCCCACTTGTTCTCCCCCTATTGAGTCAGCCCTTTCAGTCTCTCGTTTCATGACAATTTTGCCAGCTTCCCTCTCTCTCTATCTTCCCATCCCCCCTCCAGTCAAGAGTTGCCAACACACTCTCAAGTGTCCACCTGATTTAATTAGCTCACTCTTCATCAGCATCTCTCTCCCCCCTGCTGACCAGTCCCTTTCATGTCTGATGAGTTGTCTTTGGGGATGGTTCCTGTCCTGTGCCAACAGAAGGTCTGGGGAGCATTGCCGCCGGGATTCTTCTAGTCGCAGCCAGACCATTAAGTATGGTCTTTTAATGAGAATTTTGGGTCTGCATCCCACTGATCTCCTGCTCCCTCAGGAGTTCTCTGTTATGCTCCCTGACAGGGCAGTCATCGATTGTGGCCAGGCACCAACTAGTTCTTCTGGTCTCAGGATGATGTAGGTCTCTGGTTCATGTGGCCCTTTCTGTCTCTTGGGTTCTTAGTTGTCGTGTGACCATGGTGTTCTTCATTTTCCTTTGCTTCCAGTGGGTTGAGACCAATTGATGCATCTTAGATGGCCGCTTGTTAGCATTTAAGACCCCAGACGCCACATTTCAAAGTGGGATGCAGAATGTTTTCATAATAGAATTATTTTGCCAATTGACTTAGAAGTCCCCTCAAACCATGTTCCCCAGACCCCCGCGCTTGCTCCGCTGACCTTTGAAGCATTCATTTTATCCCGGAAACCTCTTTGCTTTTAGTCCAGTCCAATTGGGCTGACCTTCCATGTATTGAGTGTTGTCTTTCCCTTCACCCAAAGCAGTTCTTATCTACTGATTGATCAATAAAAAACCCTCTCCCTCCCTCCCTCCCTCCCCCCTTCGTAACCACAAAAGTATGTGTTCTTCTCAGTTTTTACTATTTCTCAAGATCTTATAATAGTGGTCTTATACAATATTTGTCCTTTTGCCTCTGACTCATTTTGCTCAGCATAATGCCTTCCAGATTCCTCCATGTTATGAAATGTTTCAGAGATTCGTCACTGTTCTTTATCGATGCGTAGTATTCCATTGTGTGAATATACCACAATTTATTTACCCATTCATCTGTTGACGGACACCTTGGTTGCTTCCAGCTTTTTGCTATTGTAAACAGAGCTGCAATAAACATGGGTGTGCACATATCTGTTTGTGTGAAGGCTCTTGTATCTCTAGGGTATATTCCGAGGAGTGGGATTTCTGGGTTGTATGGTAGTTCTATTTCTAACTGTTTAAGATAACGCCAGATGGATTTCCAAAGTGGTTGTACCATTTTACATTCCCACCAGCAGTGTATGAGAGTTCCAATCTCTCCGCAGCCTCTCCAACATTTATTCTTTTGTGTTTTTTGGATTAATGCCAGCCTAGTTGGTGTGAGATGGAATCTCATCGTAGTTTTAATTTGCATTTCTCTAATGGATAATGATCGGGAGCATTTTCTCATGTATCTGTTGGCTGCCTGAATATCTTCTTTAGTGAAATGTGTGTTCATATCCTTTGCCCACTTCTTGATTGGGCTGTTTGTCTTTTTGTGGTTGAGTTTTGACAGAATCATGTAGATTTTAGAGATCAGGCGCTGGTCGGAGATGTCATAGCTGAAAATTCTTTCCCAGTCTGTAGGTGGTCTTTTTACTCTTTTGGTGAAGTCTTTAGATGAGCATTTTTTTTTTTTAGGTGTTTGATTTTTAGGAGCTCCCAGTTATCTGGTTTCTCTTCATCATTTTTGGTAATGTTTTGTATTCTGTTTATGCCCTGTATTAGGGCTCCTAGGGTTGTCCCTATTTTTTCTTCCATGATCTTTATCGTTTTAGTCTTTATGTTTAGGTCTTCGATCCACTTGGAGTTAGTTTTTGTGCATGGTGTGAGGTATGGGTCCTGTTTCATTTTTTTGCAAATGGATATCCAGTTATGCCAGCACCATTTGTTAAAAAGACTATCTTTTCCCCAATTAACTGACACCGGTCCTTTGTCAAATATCAGCTGCTCATACATGGATGGATTTATATCTGGATTCTCAATTCTGTTCCATTGGTCTATGTGCCTGTTGTTGTACCAGTACCAGGCTGTTTTGACTACTGTGGCTGTATAACAGGTTCTGAAATCTGGTAGAGCGAGGCCTCCCACTTTCTTCTTCTTTTTCAGTAATGCTTTGCTTATCCGGGGGTTCTTTCCCTTCCATGTGAAATTGGTGATTTGTTTCTCTATCCCCTTAAAATATGACATTGGAATTTGGATCAGAAGTGCGTTATATGTATAGATGGCTTTTGGTAGAATAGCCATTTTTACTATGTTAAGTCTTCCTATCCATGAGCAGGGTATGTTTTTCCACTTAAGTATGTCCTTTTGAATTTCTTGTAGTAGAGCTTTGTAGTTTTCTTTGTATAGGTCTTTTACATCCTTGGTAAGATTTATTCCTAAGTATTTTATCTTCTTGGGGGCTACTGTGAATGGTATTGATTTGGTTATTTCCTCTTCGGTGTTCTTTTTGTTGATGTAGAGGAATCCAAGTGATTTTTGTATGTTTATTTTATAACCTGAGACTCTGCCAAACTCTTCTATTAGTTTCAGTAGTTTTCTGGAGGATTCCTTAGGGTTTTCTGTGTATACGATCGTGTCATCTGCAAATAGTGATAGCTTTACTTCCTCCTTGCCAATCCGGATACCCTTTATTTCTTTGTCTAGCCTAATTGCCCTGGCTAGGACTTCAAGTACGATGTTGAATAAGAGCGGTGATAAAGGGCATCCTTGTCTGGTTCCCGTTCTCAAGGGAAATGCTTTCAGGTTCTCTCCATTTAGAGTGATATTGGCTGTTGGCTTTGCATAGATGCCCTTTATTATGTTGAGGAATTTTCCTTCAATTCCTATTTTGGTAAGAGTTTTTATCATAAATGGGTGTTGAACTTTGTCAAATGCCTTTTCTGCATCAATTGATAAGATCATGTGGTTTTTGTCTTTTGTTTTATTTATGTGATGGATTACATTAATGGTTTTTCTGATATTAAACCAGCCTTGCACACCTGGTATAAATCCCACTGGATAAGGGTGAATTATTTTTTTGATGTGTTGTTGGATTCTATTGGCTAGAATTTTGTTGAGGATTTTTGCATCTATGTTCATGAGGGATATAGGTCTATAATTTCTTTTTTTCTAATGTCTTTACCTGGTTTTGGTATCAGGGAGATGGTAGCTTCATAGAATGAGTTGGGTAGTATTCCGTCTTTTTCTATGCTTTGAAATACCTTCAGTAGTAGTGGTGTTAAGTCTTCTCTGAAGGTTTGGTAGAACTCTGCAGTGAAGCCGTCCGGGCCAGGACTTTTTTTTGTTGGAAGCTTTTTGATTACCGTTTCAATCTCTTTTTTTGTTATGGGTCTATTTAGTTGTTCTACTTCTGAATGTGTTAGTTTAGGTAGGTAGTGCTTTTCCAAGAATTCATCCATTTCTTCTAGGTTTTCAAATTTGTTAGAGTACAATTTTTCGTAGTAATCTGAAATGATTCTTTTAACTTCATTTGGTTCTGTTGTGATGTGGTCCTTCTCGTTTCTTATTCGGGTTATTTGTTTCCTTTCCTGTATTTCTTTAGTCAGTCTAGCCAATGGTTTATCAATTTTGTTAATTTTTTTCAAAGAACCAGCTTTTGGCTTTGTTAATTCTTTCAATTGTTTTTCTGTTCTCTAATTCATTTAGTTCAGCTCTAATTTTTAGTATTTGTTTTCTTCTGCTGCCTGATGGGTTCTTTTGTTGCTCACTTTCTATTTGTTCAAGTTGTAGGGACAGTTCTCTGCTTTTGGCTCTTTCTTCTTTTTGTATGTGTGCATTTATTGATATAAATTGGCCTCTGAGCACTGCTTTTGCTGTGTCCCAGAGGTTTTGATAGGAAGTATTTTCATTCTTGTTGCATTCTCTGAATTTCCTTATTCCCTCCTTGATGTCTTCTATAACCCAGTCTTTTTTCAGGAGGGTATTGTTCAGTTTCCAAGTATTTGATTTCTTTTCCCTAGTTTTTCTGTTATTGATTTCTAGTTTTATTGCCTTGTGGTCTGAGAAGATGCTTTGTAATATTTCGATGTTTTGGACTCTGCAAAGGTTTGTTTTATGACCTAATATGTGGTCTATTCTAGAGAATGTTCCATGTGCGCTAGAAAAAAAAGTATATTTTGCAGCAGTTGGGTGGAGAGTTCTGTATAAGTCAATGAGGTCAAGTTGGTTGATTGTTGTAAGTAGGTCTTCCGTGTCTCTATTGAGCTTCTTACTGGATGTCCTGTCCTTCTCCGAAAGTGGTGTGTTGAAGTCTCCTACTATAATTGTGGAGGTGTTTATCTCACTTTTCAATTCTGTTAAAATTTGATTTATGTATCTTGCAGCCCTGTCATTGGGTGCATAAATATTTAATATGGTTATGTCTTCCTGATCAATTGTCCCTTTTATCATTATATAGTGTCCTTCTTTATCCTTTGTGGTGGATTTAAGTCTAAAGTCTATTTTGTCAGAAATTAATATTGCTACTCCTCTTCTTTTTTGCTTATTGTTTGCTTGATATATTTTTTTCCATCCTTTGAGTTTTAGTTTGTTTGTGTCTCTAAGTCTAAGGTGTGTCTCTTGTAGGCAGCATATAGATGGATCGTGTTTCTTTATCCAGTCCGTGACTCTCTGTCTCTTTATTGGTGCATTTAGTCCATTTACATTCAGCGTAATTATAGATAAATAAGTTTTTAGTGCTGTCATTTTGATGCCTTTTCATGTGTGTTGTTGGCCATTTCATTTTTCCACATACTTTTTTGTGCTGAGACGTTTTTCTTAGAGGATTGTGAGATCCTCATTTTCATAGTGTTTGACTTATGTTAGTTGAGTCGTTACATTTTTCTTGGCTTTTATCTTGAGTTATGGAGTTGTTATACCTTTTTGTGGTTACCTTATTATTTACCCCTATTTTTCTAAGGAAAAACCTAACTTGTATTGTTCTATATCGCCTTGTATCACTCTCCATCTGGCAGTTCAATGCCTCCTGTATTTAGTCTCTCTTTTTGATTATTGTGATCTTTTACCTATTGACTTCCATGATTCCCTGTTATGTGTATTACTATTATTATTTTTTAATTAATCTAATTTGTTTGTTTTTGTGATTTCCCTATTTGAGTTGATATCAGGACGTTCTGTTTTCTGACCTTGTATTGTGCTGGTATCTGATATTATTGGTTTTCTGACCAAGCAATATCCTTTAGTATTTCTTGTAGCTTTGGTTTGGTTTTTGCAAATTCTCTAAACTTGTGTTTATCTGTAAATATCTTAATTTTGCCTTCATATTTCAGAGAGAGTTTTGCTGGATATATGATCCTTGGCTGGCAGTTTTTCTCCTTCAGTGCTCTGTATATGTCCTCCCATTCCCTTCTTGCCTGCATGGTTTCTGCTGAGTAGTCTGAACTTATTCTTATTGATTCTCCCTTGAAGGAAACCTTTCTTTTCTCCCTGGCTGCTTTTAAAATTTTCTGTTTATCTTTGGTTTTGGCGAGTTTGATGATAATATGTCTTTGTGTTTTTCTTTTTGGATCAATCTTAAATGGTGTTCGATGAGCATCTTGCATAGATATCCTTTCGTCTTTCATGACGTCAGGGAAGTTTTGTGTCAGGAGTTCTTCAACTATTTTCTCTGTGTTTTCTGTCCCGCCTCCCTGTTCTGGGACTCCAATCACCCGCAAGTTATCCTTCTTGATAGAGTCCCACGTGATTCTTAGGGTTTCTTCATTTTTTTTAATTCTTTTATCTGATTTTTTTTCTGCTATGTTGGTGTTGATTCCCTGGTCCTCCAGATGTCCCAGTCTGCATTCTAATTGCTCGAGTCTGCTCCTCTGACGTCCTATTGCGTTGTCTAATTCTGTAATTTTGTTGTTAATCTTTTGGATTTCTACATGCTGTCTCTCTATGGATTCTTGCAACATTAATTTTTCCACTATGTTCTTGAATAATCTTTTTGAGTTCTTCAACAGTTTTATCGGTGTGTTCCTTGGCTTTTTCTGCAGTTTGCCTTATTTCATTTGTGATGTCTTGAAGCATTCTGTAAATTAGTTTTTTATATTCTGTATCTGATAATTCCAGGATTGTATCTTCATTTGGGAAAGATTTTGATTCTTTTGTTTGGAGGGTTGGAGAAGCTGTCATGGTCTGCTTCTTTATGTGGTTTGATATGGACTGCTGTCTCTGAGCCATCACTGGGAAACTAGTTTTTCCAGAAAATCCGCTAAAAAAAAAATGCAGTCAGATCCCTATCAGAGTTCTCCCTCTCGCTCAGGCTATTCGGATGTTAATGGAGCTGCCTGGGGAGGGTGGGGGAGGGACCAGAGAGCTAGGAGAGTAGCACCTCAGAATATAGCCAGAGTTGCTTGTCTTACTTGGAATGACTAGTATATCTGAGATTTCCGCGGGGCGCGTTGCCTATATGTACTGGCTGTGTGGAGATTGCCCCCAGGGGGTCTGGCCCGCTGGTGTCATGGTCAGATCCTCCGCTGTCAGCCCCACCCCCAAGGTTAAGGCTCCCCTACTGGGACGGTGCACTCCCGACTCCAAAATCAGTCGCTGCCTCCCAGGGACTCCCTGTCCCGCCAGCCGCATCGCGTGCCGCCCCCGCGAACCGTGTGGGCTCCCCCCCCGGGTCAGCTCAGGAGAGCGGAGCAGCTCCCCGCGCCTGCGCCGCGACTGCACGTCCCGGCTGGGATGCCGCTGTCCCCGCTCCAAGACCAGCCACTGCCTCCTGGGGACTTCTCCCACCTGCTGCGCCGCCACGCCACCCGCACGAACCAGCTGGGACCGCCCCGGGGTCAATTCAGGGGGATGGAGCTGGACCCCGCACTCACGCCCCACCCGCGCCTGCCAAAATCCCAGTGGGATGGCTCTCCGGCTGGGACGCTGCTCTCCCTGCTCCAAGACCAGTCACTGCCTTCCGGGGACTTCTCCCACCGGCTGTGCCGCCACGCCGCTCGCGTGAACCGGGTGGGCACCGCCCACGCGAAAGGCTGGGCCCCCCCGGGTCAATTTAGGGGAGTGTAGCTGCTCCCCGTGCTCGTGCTATACCCACGCCTGCCAAAATCCCGGCGGGACGGCTCCCCGGCTGGGACGCTGCTCTCCCCACTCCAAGACCAGTCACTGCCTCCCGGGGACTTCTCCCACCAGCTGCGCCACCACACCATCCGCGCGAACCGACTGGGCTCCCTCCCGGGATGAGTTCGGGGGCTAGGGCTGGGCCCCTTGTCTGTGCCGTCTGCCCCCCTGGGCTCTGCCCCAAATCGGGCTCCGAAGGTCACCTGACTGGTACACTGACTCCTGGCTCTGAAAACAATCGCTGTCTCCCCGTATTTGTTCGTTCTCCATCTCTAAATCTGTGTTTGTTGTTCAGAGTTCGTAGACTGTTATGTATGTGATCGATTCACTTGTTTTTCTGAGTCTTTGTTGCAAGAGGGATCCGCGGTAGCGTCCACCTAGTCCGCCATCTTGGCCCCGCCTCCAGGGCTGCTTTTATAGTTGAGGGAAGTTCCAGGGAAGTATAAATACCAACATACAAATATGCACCCATTCAGGGCAAAGGGAGGGGTGATTTGCATTCTAAAGCCGTAACTGCTGTCAGTCAAAGGGATGGAATGCAATGAGCTGGCAGTGTGGGCTGTAAAGTCTTGTTGTTTTTAGGTGCCATACAGTTGGTTCTGACTCATAGATCCTATGTACAACAGAACAAAACATTGCCTGTTCCTGCGCCATTTATGTTGTTGAGAAAAGGTATTTGGAATGAAGGAATGGTTTGTCTTGCAAAATTCTGACATGCGATCTCTGGCATGGTTTCCATCACCAAGACCAACTATCGATCCTTCTCTTTTTCCAACTTTCACGTTCCAATCACCAGTAATTGTCAATGCATCCTGATTGGATGTTTGATCAATTTCAGACTGCAGAAGCTAATAAAAATCTTTAATTTCTTCATCTATGGCCTTAGTGGTTGGTGCATAAATATGAGTAATAATCTTATTAACTGGTCTTCCTTGTAGGGATACAGATATTAGCCTATCACTGAGAGCGTCGTACTTCAGGATAGATCTTGAAATGTTCTTTTTGACGATGAATGCAACACCATTCCTCTTCAGGTTGTCATTCCTGGCAGAGTAGACCATATGATTGATTCAAAATGGCCAATACCAATTCATTTCACCTCGCTAATCCCTAGGATATTGACGTTTACACATTCCATTTCATTTTTCACAGTTTCTAATTTTCCTAGATCCATACTTTGTACATTCCATGCTCTGAGTATTAATGGATGTTCGCAGCTGTTTCTTCTCATTTTGAGTCATGCCACACCAGTAAATGAAGGTTCCAAAAGTTTGACTCCATCTGCATCATTAAGGTTGACTCTTTTTGAGGAGGCAACTCTTCCCGAGTCATCTTTTGAGTACCTTCCTATCAGATAATATAGTCCTAAAAAAAAAAACAACGAACCAAGCCCATTGCCGTCAAATTGATTCTGATTCATAGCAACCCTACAGGACAAAGTAGGACTGCCCCATAGGGCTTCGAAGGAGCACCTGGTGGATTTGAACTGCCGACCTTTTGGTTAGCAAGCACCACTACGCCGCTACACCACCAAGGTTTCCAGTATGGTCCTAGCAGATAACAATCAGTTCAGCAAAGAAAAAAACATGGGGATTTAGTTGTTTCAAGTAATTAAGTTTTTGTTCTGCATTCACTCACTCATTCTGACTCACTAGTTTTTTTTTTTTTTGCAATATTTATACAGCAATTTGCCTTCTACGCAGGAGACCAGGGTTCCATTCCCAGCCAATTCACCTCATGTGCAGCCACCACCCCGCTGCCATTGGAGACTTTAGTGTTTCTGTGATGCTGAACAGGTTTCAGTGAGTTTCCAGAATAAGACGATCTATGAATAATGGCCTGTCGATCTACTTCTGAAAACATCAGCCGAGGAAAATGAATCCCAATGGACCCATCCACAACCCAATCATGGGGATGGCACAGGACCAGGCAGCATTTCGTTGCCTTGTGTAGGAGTTGCCATGATCCTGGGGCCCACTCAATAGTGGCTGACAACAACAACATGGCGTTACGCACAGGCCTATGTAAACTCTAGTTTAATGAACCTCATCATTCCAGCCTGATTACTTGCACCTTGCCACTTGTTCCATTGTTACTGCATTTATTGTGTTTTGTGGCTTTAAAATTTGTTTGTCTGTCTCTTTTACTAATATTAAAACTCCTTAAAGGCAATGGAGTGCTTCCTTAAACTTGATTTTCCACGGCCTCTAAATGAATTCTTTGCATTTAATGATTTTCAATAAGTGCTTGTTGCTTTGGTTAATTTTTTATAAAACCGAAAATTATTTTAGTGATTGTGGGTGAGAAACTGAGCCAATTCTTTCATGTTAATACATCATGACATTAAATGTATGGTGAATCAAGCATTTCAAAATTCTCGGGGCCCAGCTGGCTACCCAGATTCACAAAGGGAGACCTTGAATAGAACAGAACCTGCTGGGCAAGTCCTGGGCCTCCAGTCTCTCCTGTGTGACCAGCATTTGCACTCTCCCAGGGAGCACTGAGCTTGTACTGACTTGTAGGCTGGAGAGGGAAGTGAAGAGAAAAGTCAGTGCAGGTCCAAAATACACACATTCAAGCGTTCACCCTCCTGCTTTCTTTTTTCACTTTCACAATTGCAAGGGGTTGTATGTCTCCTACCCACCCTTGGGGCTGGGGCATAAGTGTTTTACGCGGGGGCACTTGTCTGCCAAGTTTCCTTTCTCATTCCCATCATTACAGTGCAAAACTCATTACTTGGCGTTTGTGGAGGAACTCTTGGTTTTATTTCTTTCTTTAGTGTGGGTTCAGCTGGTGGCTAACAATGTGGTTATTTCATTTTGAAAAGGATTTTTACTTCATTAAATCCTGGCAACAGGAACATCATATTTGATGGAATGAAAACTAAAAACGGGCATGTTAAGTGCGTTTCTGCCCCCAGAAAGAGCATGAGAATGAGAATGAGGACGGATTAGAAAGAGCCTGGAAGCCTTAAATGTTCCCAATCTGGAGAGCTCTCAGATCCCTCAGTATACACCCTGGAGCTTTGGTTCTCAAAGCATGACCCATGAAAGAGCAGCATCCGCATCCCCTTGGGAACTTACGGAAGTTCAGTATTCAGGCTCTCTCCAAACCTAAGGAATCAGGATCTGCATTTTAACAAGAGCCCCAGGTGACTCGTCTTCTCGTTAAATATATATGTATATATATCAGGGTACATTTTACAACAGCCTAAATTAGTTCCGTGTTTCATAAGGTTTAAATTTAGTTATTTGCAACTGCCAACCCTGCCAGCCCCCCTTCAAGAAAATTTTCAACGTGTGGCTCTGTAACTGCCAAGTGGAAGGGGAAGGAAACAGAAAGGCAGAGTGACAGAGCAGTGGTTCCACTCCGGAAATGACCCCAAGAGGAGAGGTCTTTCAGTGCCAGAAAGAGGAGGAAGATAAAAGATCCGAGGACTCAAAACAGGAGACAGAGGAGAACTGTGTAAACATATGATTCTGTCATCTTTGGCAGTTTGGCCGTTGTCCTCTCTTTGTGATCAATTTCCCACACCCCAAACAGAAAGGGCAAGACTCAAAATGCCAGCAGATAACAATGTCAGTGCCACAATATGATGCACCCTTACAAGGAACGGTGTTGGGCAGTGTTCTGAACACGACCACAATTCAGTTTCTGGCATGTCATTTACTCTGGTGGCATGTGAATTTTTTCTACAACCTTCCCTCCGTCAGCTTAGAGGACTCAGAAATAAAAGGCAGATGGTCGGCTGGTGAAGATGGGGGAAGCAGAAGCAGGAAGTTATAAATGGCAACTCCAGGCATAAATGAGGGTTTCTATGAGGACTTCCATTACTTCATGATAAAATTCTACTATGAATCAACTCATTTGCAGTAGCTCAGTTCTCTGTGTTTCGAGAGGAAAAAAAAATAGCTTAATGTATATTGAGCTGGAAACCCTGGTAGCGTAGTGGTTAAGTGCTACGGCTGCTAACTAAAGGGTCAGCAGTTCAAATCCCCCAGCTGCTCCTTGGAAACTCAATGGGGCATTTCCACTCTGTCCTATAGGGTCGCTATGAGTCGGAATCAACTCGACAGCACTGGGTTTGGTTTTATATTGAGCTCTACAATATTCACTTACTCCCATTTTATTTAGAAAAACTTAAAAGCCATAGAAAGCTTGAAATAATAGTATGACGAATATCTGTGTCATTCACCTAGATTTAAGAATTTTAAGATTTTGCCATGTTTTCTCCCTCTATTTTTTGCTGAACAATTTCCACAACACTTTCTTTATCCTTCAGCACTAAGTATGTATCTCTAAGTACAAAGACATTCTGTACGTAACTACAGTATCATCATCACAGGTAAGAAATGTAATTTTGATTTAATATCATCTGGCTATAGGGTCACTACGAGTAGGAATTGACTAGCTGGCAAAGGCTTTGGTTTTTTTTTTTAATATATAACTTCACCTCCCATCTGTCAGTTTGCCCTACTGTGGTGGCTTGCTATGAGGCTGGACCAGTTTCAGCAAAGCTTCCAGACTAAGGTAGAGTAGGAAGAAAGACCTTGCAGTTTATTTCCAAAAAATTAGCCAAACAAAATCCTATGGATCACAACAGTCCAATCTTCAACCATTCATAGGGATGATACAGGATCGGGCAACATTTTGTTCCCTGTGGATGAGGTGGCCATGATCGAGGGCCAACTTCACAGCAGCCAACAACAACAATTTATAACTCATATTCAAATTTCCCTAGCTGTCCTAAATACTTTCTTCTTTTTCAAAATAATATTTTATAGTGTTTTAGGTAAAAGTTCACACAGTAAATTAGGTTCCTCTTTAACAATTTTTATACAAATTATTTTGTGCTATTAGTTACAATTCTTACCATTTGTCAGCATTTTCATTACTTCCATTCTGTTTGTTCTGCTTCCATCTGTCTAGCTTCCCTTCCCCCTCCCTGCCTTCTCATCTTTGCTTTTGGGTAATGTTGACCAGTTATTCTCAAGTATTTAATTGCTTAAAGGAACACTTTACTTATGGGTGATATTGTTTATTTATAAGCCAATCTATTGTTTTACTGAAAGGTAATCTACAGAAACAGCTTGAAATCCAAGTTGAAATGTTATCATAGGGCGATAGTCTTGGCAGTTCCTCAAGTCTCTATTGGTCCAGTAAGTGTGGCCTTTTTTAGGAATTTGAGTTCATGCTACAATTTTCTCCCTTTCTATCCAGGACCTTCTATTACGTCCCTGGTCAGTCATGGTAGCCAGGTACCATCTAGTTCTTCTGGTCTCAGCTTAAAGAAGGCTGTGGTTCATGTGGGCCATTAGTCCCATGGATTAGTTTCTTCTTTGAGCCTTCGTTCTCTTTTGCTCCATATGAGTAGAGGTCAATAGTTGTATCTTAGATGGCCACTCACAAGCATTTAAGACCCCTGACTCTACTCACTAAACTTGGATGTAGAACATTATCTTTGTGAGCTATGTTATGCCAGTTGACTAAGTTTTCTCCCAAGACCCAGTAAATTAATCCCACAAGTTGTTTGTCTATGTCTAGGAAGCCTCCATGTAATGGATTGAATTGTATTCTCCAAAAATATCTGCCAACTTGGCTAGGCCATAATTCTCATTATTGCGTGATTGTCCACCATTTTGTCATCAGATGTGATTTTCCAATGTGTTGTAAATGCTATCTCCATGATGTTAAAGAGGCAGAATTAGAGGCAGTTATGTTAATGAGGAGGACTCAACCTACAAGGTTAAGTTGTGTTTTAAAGCAATCTCTTTTAAGATACAAAAGAGAGAAGAAAGCAGAGAAACAGGGGACCTCATACTACCAAGAAACAAGAGCCAGGAGAATAGCTCATCCTTTGGAACTGGGGTCCTTTGGATCTACGCTGAGAAGCTCCTCAACCAGGGGAAGATATGATGACAAGGACTTTTCCCTAGACTGACGGAGACAGAAAGCCTTCCCCTGGAGCTGGCATCCTGAGTTTGGACTTCTAGCCTCCTAGACTGTAAGAGAATAAACTTCTCTTTGTTAAAGCCATCCATTTGTGGTATTTCTATTGTAGCAGCGCTAGATAACTAAGACACTCTGTAACTGTTTCCCCTATGTGGTTTGTTATATATGTGAATATATATGCAGCTCACACAAATGTGTTTATACGTATGCTCACAGATACACCTATACATGCTCGCGTTTTTACTTGTATATACCTTTCTATACACATATATGCATCCATACCTATCCATATAACCAAATATATTCTTTATAACTTTTTTCTTTTTTTTGATCCAGGATCCAATCAGCCATCATGCATTATATGTGCTTGCAAGGTCTTTCTTTCCTTTTCTTTTTTTTAATTTTTGATGAAAATGTACATAGCAGATCATATACCCATTTAACAACTTCTACACGTACAGTTCAAAGGCTTTGGTTACATTCTTCACGTTGTGCCACCATTCTCACTTTCTGTCCACATATTATTTCACTACCATTGTCTTAGACTCACTGCCCTATAATCTACTTATTTATGGTATTTTTGTTGTTGTTGTTTTACTATACTTATGACTACAGATTTATTGCAACCAAAAAGGATACAAACGAAGTATCACAGGGTAAGATCTGGAAGGGGTCTCAGTGCAGAGCTTCCGAGTTACAAGAGAATGTGCTACCCTCCCAAGAGCAGATGTTCTTACCAATCAGGAAGCTCATCTGAGCCTTAGGGTTCTGGAATCTTATTCGCTTTCCCATGTGGCCATGATAGATTACATCATACCTCTCGGGGCTAGTCAACATAGGGCCACCAACTGGTCCCTTTTGGTCTAGTTAGCCCCTACTCGTTAGCCTCAGGTGTGATCTGGCCCAAAAGAAGTGAGAACATAAGCCAAATTGCTTTCCAAACCTCATAGTGTACTTTGGGCAGAGAGTAAGGACCTGTCAAGATAGACCTCTCTGGAACCTGAGGAAATGTCCAAGCCCATTTCTCCTCAACAGTCCCAGCACCTGACTTGAGCCCTGGCCAGTGTCCTGGCAGGTAACCAGGGAAGGACATTATTGGTCACCTGAGCATGGGATTTTCAAGAGAGAAACTGGAAAGCTGTGCAGCACAGCTCCCTAGGCCTGAGGAAGAGAGCTTTTCTTGGGAGAATTTTCCAGGTGGGTATACCTGCTCTGCATTTTGCCGCAGTTACTGAAGTATCCCTTCAGGCTTGAGTTATGCATAAGGAGAGGAAAACCTGGGGACAAAGTGCTAAAATGGCAGACCAGTGTTCATAGAGTTGAGTAGTCTGTACTAGGGAAAAAGACAGGGCTTGTGGACTTGTAGTGTGCCTGCCTGACACCAACCGTTAAGCACTTGGCTACTAGCTGAAAGGTTGGTGGTTTGAGTCTACCCAGAGGCATCTCAGAAGAAAGACCTGGCAATCTGCTTCTGAAAGCTCATAGCCTCACAGCCATTGAAAACCCTATGGAGTACAGTTCTACTCTGACACACATGGGATCACTATGAGACTTGATGGCAACTGGTTTGGTCTGGTGGACTTGTGAGGCTTCTGGTCAAGAGCTGGGCACTCAAATGCTTTTCCCAAAGTCACAAACCCTCAAGAAGATGCCACTCTTTTTCAAAAAAAATATTTTATTGTGTTTTAGGTGAAAGTTTACATCATTTATGCTTTAGAGTTATTATTGTCAATTTTATCTGACAGAGATAATTCTTTAAAAGAGTGAAATGCTCAAGGCAAACATTCTGTAAAGTCTCTTAAATCTCTTTTAATCTAGACTAGAACATTTCCCCACTTCTGTCACCCATCTCACTTAACATTTTCTTTTAAAGAGTCTAGGGCAGCTATTCTGCAGAATGTACCACAGTCTAGATTTTGATTTTTTAATTCATAATTTGTTTCAGACTTGTATGTATTTATTTAAAGCTGTAGCCATTAAACATGATTTTTGGGAGAACAGAGCTATGGTGAGCCAAACTTTTTGGAGTAAAACAGTATAAACTTTTGACTAAGTGAAACGATCTAAAACTAATGTAGGTGAACTACTGTTCATGGGCCAAACCTGGACTGTCTCATTTTGTGAATAAAGTTTTGTTGGAACTCAGTCATGAACATTTGTTTACATATTGTCTCTGGCTGCTTCTGTGCAGAGCTGAGTAGTTGTGATAGAGACTGTACGGCACACAGAGCCTAAAATACGTATTATATAGCCTTTTACAGATTGAATTTGTTGATCCCTGAACTAGAACAAAGAATATAAATATTTCTTTCTCCTTTGACTTTTATACACGACATAGTTCAAATACTATCAAATAGATCCCACAGATGCCCTAGATGGTTTAACAACCAGGAAATGGGAAGCACTACATTTATCAAGATCATTAATATTGATTTTTAAAATTTCTTCCTTTAAAAAAATCCTTCAATGGACTTACATTGCCCACCTGGATTTAATCCAAGTTCTTCAGCATGGAATTCAAGGAAGGGCTTTTCATAACCTGACCCTAGGCAACATTTCTGGTCTTATATTGGTTTCCCTACATGCTAATCCAGTCATTCTCAAACACAGCATGCAAAAAAAAAAAGAGAATCAGTCAAGGAGCAGATTTATAATGCAGATTGTGAAATCAAACCCCCGAAGATTTTAATTAAGTAGGTCTTGGTAAGACAAAAACCCATTACCATCGAGTCTGTTCTGACTCATAGTGACCCTATATGACAGAGTAGAACCACTCCATAGGGTTTCCAAGGAGCAGCTGGTGAATTCGAACTGCTGACCTTTGGCAACCACTGCATGCCAGAACTCCTAAAATCAAACTCATTGCCTTTGAGTTGATTCTGACTCCTAGTAACCTTACAAGACAGAGTAGAACTGCCCCATAGTGTTTCCAAGGCTGTAATGGGTTTTTAATCCTCACAAAAGCAGACGGCCACGTCTTTCCTCTGGAAGTGGCTGGTGGGTTGGGACTGCTGACCTTTCAATTAGCAATCAAGCAGTTAACCACTGCACCACTAGGGTTCCTTTGATGAGATACAGTAACCTGCAATTTTGACAAGTACTCCAGGTTAATCTGGTACAGGTAATCTGAAAACCACATATTGAAAAACAGTGCTTTAGTCACAGCAATGGATTTTCATTTCACACCTCCATGCTCTTCAATCTTCCTCCCACAAGTTTGCCTGGTAAACTTCCTCTTCATTCCAAGGTCTGGGAAAATATCGCTTACTTGGAAAAACTACATTAATGCTCTTCTTCCTGGACCCTCACCCTACCCCCACAGTGCATTAACTCTACCCTGCTCTTGTGGAAATGCATACATAGTGTTGAAACAAAAATCATATTAAGCCAGTAATAGAAATTGATTGATGTTTATTTAAATTATGATTTGCAAATCAGGGTAACATTTTGACCGTTGTTGTTAGGTACCACTGAATCAACTCCAATTCACAGTGACCCCATGTGACAGAAAGGAACTGCCCCATTGAGTTTTCTTGGCTGCAATCTTTATGGGAGTATATGGTCAGTTCTCTCTCCTGAAGAGCCACCGGGTGGGTTTAAACCTCCAACTATTTGGTTAACAGTAAAGAGCTTAAACATTGAGCCACCAGGACTTCTTACATTTTGACTCAAAACTCATTATCATCGAGTCGATTCCAACTCATAGTGACCCTATAGGACAGAGTAGAATGCCCCATGCAGTTTCCAAGAAGTGCCTGGTGGATTTGAACTGCAAACCTCTTGGTTAGCAACCATAGCTCTTAAACACTACACCACCAGGATTTCCACACTTTGACTAGGGAGTCAAAAATGTTCCAAGCAAGGAAGACTTTTTCACAGATTCTTAATACATCAGCTTATTGCTAGCAATTATACATTGCCATGGAAACAGGGCCTGAATAGCTTTTACATAACAACAACCCTAAAACACAGCCCTTAGTCTGATCTTTGGAGTTTCTGTTGTTAAACGGGTAGATAATTCTTTAAAAGAGCGCAATACCTAAGTTAAAATGATCTTTAGACTATTGTTTGACTTAAAGGTGACTTTTAACAAATCAGTATTCTCAATATTCAAGGTGCAAAGATTATCTCAGAATGACGGATTAGGTGGATCATCTCAAACTCCAGGGAACCCAAAATCTAGATTCCACAAGAATTAAAACTCCATTTCACATTAGCTATTACCATTTATCTCATTACATTATTATAACTGATTGCCTGCCAATTTCATTGAGTCCTGTAAATTCCTTGAGGGCAAAAAGCCAAAACAAAACCTGTTGCCGTTGAGTTGATTCTGATTCACAGTGACCCTACGACAGAGTAGAACTGCCCCATAGAGTTTCTAAGGAGTGCCTGATAGATTTGAACTGCTGACCTTTTGGTTAGTAGCTGAATTCTTATTTTTTTTTTTTTACCCCACCAGGGTTTCCTCCTTGAGGGCAAGAAGAGTCAAATCCCAGTGCCTTGCACATAATTAACTTAGGGTGGATATTGAAATGTATGCTTGAATAAACAGTTATTTGAAACAAATTTTATTTGAAGCTATTGACATAAATTTTATTACATTGTACATGTTAATAGCTTAATTAGGTAAGCTCTCTGCTTCACATTTGTTATGAAAAATGTATTTATTATTTACTTCCCAAAAAGGATTTGATGTCAAAAGACACCATTAAGAGAGTGGAAGAAGAAGTCACAGACTGTGAGAATTTGTTTGCAATTATATATATTTGAGAAAGGATTCATAGCAAGACTGTGTTAATAGCTCATACAATTCAAGAAAAAAGCAAACCACTTAATTAAAAACATAAGCAAAAGATTTAAACAGGCACTTGCAAAAGAGGATATTTAAATGGCCAACAAGGATATTAAAAGGTACTCAACATCCTTAGTCATGAGGGAAATGAAAATCAAGATCACAATGAGATACCACTTCACACCCACTAGAATGACAAAGAATTGGCAAGGATATGGAGAAACTGGAACGCTCATACATTGTCAGTGGGTGTATTAATTGACATAACCATATTAGAAAACTATTTGGCAATATCTGTGAACTCCAAATATATGCCTACTTTATAACCCAGCAATCCTGCTCCTGGAAACCCTGGTGGCGTAGTGGTTAAGTGCTACGGCTGCTAACCAAAGGGTTGGTAGTTCGAATCTGCCAGGCGCTCCTTGGAAACTCTATGGGGCAGTTCTACTCTGTCCTATAGGGTCGCTATGAGTCAGAATCAACTCAATGGCACTGGGTTTGGTTTGGTTTTGGAATCCTGCTCCTAGGTATGTACCCAAGAGAAATGAGGACATTTGTTCTTTTTAAAAGACATGAAAAATTGTATCCATGGCAGCTTTACTAATAGTCAAAAACTGGAAACAACCCAAAATTCCATCAACATTAGAATGGAAAAATAATTGTGGAGTATCCATACAATGGAAGACTTTTTGCAATAAAAAAAAAGAATGAATTACTGACACACGTAACAACATGGATGAATCTTAGAGACTAGTGATAATGTTGAGTGAATAAAGGCAGAAATGAATACATATTGTATGATTCCATTTATATGAAGTTCAAGAACAGGTAAAGTTAATCTATGGTGATAGAAGTCAGAATAATGGTTATATTGTGGGGAGGTACTGATTAGAAAGGGGCTCAAAGGAAATTTTAGGGATGCTGGAAATATTTTATATTTTGATGTGGGTGATGATTTCCAGGTGTAAACATATATAAAAATTCATCAAGCTATAAAATTAAGATAGACTTTATACACTTTATTATACGTATGCTAAATTTCAATTTAAAAGTTAAGAAAAAGAATTTGGGACAGCTTACATAACACCCCGTATTATCAACTGTAGAGCAATGGGGGACTCAGGGGATTTTGTTAATTACCTATATCTTGTACTCCTCCCAACCAGTGCCTGGTCTTCATCTGTAAATAGGGATAATAATAGTACTTTCTTTATTAGGTTGTTGTTGGGATTAAATAAGTAAGTGCAGAACAAAGAACTCAGAACAGTTCCTGGGTCATAGTAAGTGATATGTAAATATTAGCTATTATTATGCCACATCCATGCTAAAATTTACTCCATACTGTAAAATGTACCTGGATGGTAATTATTTTTTCAAGCATTTTTAGCCTAATGTTTGTTTTGAACATTTTTCCCCTACAATCTGATTTTCTTAAAAATATATATAGCCAGTTGCCACAGAATTGATTCTGACTCATGGTGATCCCATGTGTGCAGAGTAGAACTACAGTTTGTAGCAAGGGTATGATCTTTGGGAAGCAGATTGCCAGCCCTATCTTCTGAGGCATCTCTGGGTGGGTTCAAACTGCCAGCTTTTTGTTTAGTAGTTGAGTGCTTAACCATTTGCCACCCAGGAACTCGAAAAACGCACACACACACACACATATATATGTATTAATATGTTGTTGTTGTTGTTAGGTGCCATCAAGTCAGTTCCAACTCACAGCAACCCTATGTACAATAGAACAAAACACTGCCCTGTCCTGCGCCATCCTCACAATCATTGGTATGCTTGAGCCCACTGTTGCAGCACTGTGTCAATTCTTCTTATTGAGGGTCTTCCTTTCTTTCTCTGATCCTCTACTTTACCAACCATGATGTCCTTCTCCAGGGACTGATCCCTCCTGGTAATATGTCCAAAGTACTTAAGACATAGCCTCACCATTCTTGCTTCCAAGGAGCATTCTGGTTGTACTTCTTCCAAGACAGATTTGTTCATTCTTTTGACAGTCCATGGTATATTCAATATTCTTCGGCAACACCACAACTCAATTTTCCTTCGGTCTTCCTTACACATTGTCCAGCTTTCACATGCATGTGAGATGACACCATGGCTTGGGTCAGGAGCGTCTTAGTCTTCAAGGTGACATCTTTGCTTTTCAACGCTTTAAAGAGCTCTTTTGCAGCAGATTGGCTGAATGCAATGCGTCCTTTAAGTTATGTATTAATATATATTGGTACAATGGAATATCAATACAATATCAAATGGAAAAAAGAAAGTTTATGATATTATCCATAATCCACCACTTTTTAAAAATTTAATAAGTTAACATTTTCAAAAATATCAAATGGAACAATAAAATAGAGTAAAAACAAAACAAAACCCAAACTCGCCATTTTTTTAGACTTCATAAAATGATAACTAGAAGTCCACGTTCTTCACTCTTCAGAAGTAACCATGTTTAGTAAATCAACCTAAGCTTCAATTTAGTTTTCAGGAAGGAAAGATTTTACTCTGTGCATATTCTGTTGGTCTGAATACATTAATAATAGGCAATCAGTACACATAAGCCAAGGACAAATTTAATATAGGTCTCTGATGGGGAAGTTGCATTGGAATGCATTTTCTTCTTGGTAGAGTCACAAGTTGCTCTTTTGTCCTTTGCCTAAACCAGCCCCTTCAGCATCACTCCTGACAGCACCAAGACATTTGGTAAAATAAGTACAAGGGGGTGCACAACCACGGACTCACAGCTGAGGCTTTGTCTTTTCTCAAATAAACATGGTCAGAACAATGAGACACTGTCTGAGGGTACTAGGGGGCGGTAGGAGGGGTGCTTAGTCAAATTCTCTTTTCTTACTAGATACTAGATCTATAAACCTTTTTTTTCCCCTTACTGTTCCTCCTTCTTTTCTTGAACAGCTCCCAAGTGACATTTGATGCTCCTTCTTTCCTGGCTTTACACCGAGGGTCCGATGAGCCCTTGGGGCCAGGAAGCTTGCCCAAAGCCCTTTCTGCAGCTGGGCCTGGGAGGAGCAGAAGAGTCTGGAGTCTTCAGGGCCTTTTAATCAAGGGCCCAGTTTTTTTCTTTGAGAATTATTTGGTTCTTATTCTAGCTCTCACAAACATTTTACAGTGTTTCTAAGCTATTTGGATTGGATTTAGGGTGGGTTTAGGGTCTCACCCTGAGATTACTTTTAAGGTATGTGATAAAATTTTCTACTTTTATTTGCTGTTTTTTCTCCTTGTCTTTGTTCATTGCATCTGTATTCTAAACACTTGTACTTGTGTTCTGCCTTTTTCCCCCTCTTCAGATCCCTTTATTGCAGGGCTTTGGACCGGTTCCTTCTGGCTCAAACCCCTGTTGAGATTTTGCATTTCCACCCCAGATATACTGAATCAGAATCTACATTTTAACAAGATCCCCAGGTGAATATCTTGCTAAAATATAGATTCTGATTCAGTATACCTGGGGTAGAAATGCAAATACTCAAGCAGGGGTTTGAGCCAGAACGAACAGGTTTGAACCCTGCTTTATTGGTTTCATCCAAGAATTGATTCAACAAATATTTTGTTGAGCGCTTACTATTGCCAGACTCTGCTCTAGGCTTGGAGGTACAGCTATGAACCAGACCGGGTTCCTGGTGTCAAGTTAAAAAGAGAAGATAAACAAATTGGAGCAAAAGGTTAAGTGTTCAACTACTAGCCCAAGTGTTGGCTGTTTGAACCCATGCAGAGATGCCTTAGAAGACAGGCCTAGCCATCTGCTTCTGATAGGCCACAGCCTTAAAAGCCCTAGACAGCACAGTTCTTGGACACACATGGGGTCGAGATGAGTCAGAACTGACCCTACAGCAACTAACAACAACAATAGTAATAAGTATCATGAAAAAAAAAAACAGCGGTGTAAATAAAGAATGATGTGTCGGGGGAGAGTGGTTATTTTATATACGTTGGTCTGGTAAGGCTTCTCCAAGGGGGTAACATTCTTTTTGATGCCTTTACTTTCTTCTCAAGTCTTCCAAGGTGTTGATGATTCATTTCTGCCCCTCTCATTCTACGCCCCCTGCCCACCCATACCTTATGTCAACGCATCCTTTCCTCCAGCCTTTTTCGGGCCTGTCCTACTTTCCTGTGCTTGCCCTCACTCTGGACTTCTTCCTGCCTGGCTCATATTCTCTCCTAATCATTTCCAGGAGTTTCCAAAGCCTAGTCCTGTCACAAAGAATTTTCATGTGGGTGCTTAACACATACTTTTAAGTGTATAACGTCATGACTATGCCTCGGAAATTGCTATTTTAGAAATAATTCTCGTATGAACCAGAGATTTTCAAACTTTTGGTTTCATGAACTGTTATATGTGGGGGATAAAGACTGAGAGAGGTGCCTCTCCCAACTCCCTTCCCCTATAAATGCTGCTTACACTCATAAAAACAGCAATTTGACAGAGCTTGGCCTTAATAGACAGCCACTGTGATGGTGATATATATTAAATACCCGTTTCATCCTGAGTTGCATACATTTAAATCTGGATTGGAAATGACTCTTTAAAAAACTACACCCATTTTTAGTGTGATTCACATTTTGAATGAAGCCCAGACCACCTGTTGTTTATTCCCTGCCATTCAAACTCTACCTTCACTTCTGGGTTTTCTTCAGAGGATTTGAAACAGGGATTTGCACATGTTGTTTTTGCTCTTAGGTGCTGTCCAGTCAGTTCTGACTCATGGTGACCCTACCCACAACAGGATGAAACACTACCCTGTCCTTCACCATCCTCACAATCATTGCTATGTTTAAGCCCATTGCTGCAGCCACTCTGTCGATCCATCTCGTTGAGGGGCTTCCTCTTCTAAGCATGATGTATGTCTCCAGGGACTGGTCTCTCCTGATGACAAGTTCAAAGTGTGTGAGACGAAGTCTCACTATTCTCCCTTTGAGGGAGCATTTTGCCTATACTTCTTCCAGGACAGGATTTGCACGTAATCTTCCATTAAATAAATACTGTCAATCCAACAATGGTGTGGATCTTCTGAGTTTCGTTAAACAATATTCAGAGGCTGACTTTTTGAGTTTTTTCACCAGGCTCTCAAAACTGCATACCCAAAACAAACCAAACCAGTTGCCATCAAGTTGATTCCAACTCATGGTGACCCCATGTGTCAGAGTAGAGCAGTGCTCCATAGGGTTTTCAATGGCTGATTTTTCAGAAGTATATCACTAGGCCTTTCTTCTGAGGTGTCCCTGGATGGACTTGAACCTCCAACCTTTTAATTAGCAGCTTGTGCCTTAACCTTTGCACCAGCCAGGTCAGGATTGCATACACACCCTATAACACGCGCCAGCACTTAGCATAACACTTGGACTGTAATTACCATTGAATGTATCAATGAATAGAAAGGGAAGGGCCATGTCTAGTAATTAAATATTCACAAACTTTTCAGAATAATTTGATTCTATCTCATCCGTCATTCGGAAACTGTTGATGTCAGCTTTTTAGACACTTATTTTAATAATGTGAGGTAGTTTTTATTAGAACAGTGAACACAGAACTGTATTATCTACCCAGCCTCAACAGCCCACAAAGAGACTTTGCACTCTAATTAAGAACAAAGCACCCAATTACATCAGATTGGACTTCAGAATCACAACTTTGTTTTTGTTTCATCTTGTAATACTGAACAAGGAATCCGAAGGAAAGGGTCAGGCAAAGTAGCTATTTGAGGATTTTAATTAATGGATTGAGTCTCATAGCAGTTTTAGGGGCTGCTCAGGTTGGGCCAGATAGATGGTAGCATTGTGGTGGTTAAGAATCTAGTTGTTGATTTTGCAGGCTCTGAGATTTCATCCTGTCATGTTGCCAAGGAATGAGCTGTCAGGCTCTGTCTGCCTCTCAGCTTCTCCCCTGAGTCTCTGCCATCTGATTCCCAGCTTCAGGCTTAGCCCCGCCTAGACTCTATGACACATCTTGCATGGTGATCAAAGTGTTCTAGGGCTTTGTTGTTCAACATGTGGTCTGAGTAGCAGGGACATCACTGAGGAACTTGTTAGGGATGCAGAATCTCAGGTCCCACACCTTCTGAATCAGAATCTGCATTTTAGCAAGGTCACGTGCCTGCATATTAAAGTTTGACAAGCACCTTTCTAAGGGACTCTAGTCCAGCACTGAGAAACATGATTCGCGAATTTTAGTGAGCATCAACACCACTGGCAAGTGTATGAAAAGTGACAATTCCTGGTCCTCACCCCAGAGATTCTCATCAAGGAGTCTGGGATGGGACCTTGGAATCTGCCTTTTCTTTGGCATGTGGTACTGGTCTGGTTCTGAGCTCAGGCTCAGTCCTGAGAGGTGGGCTTCTACCACAGTCTTGAGCCTTTATCCCAGCTCTATTTACAGATGCCCTTGTGTAAGGGTTTCTGCTTTAAAAACTGCTTTCAATGGTGGCTTTCTATGCACGAGGGCCTTAGAACAGCAATATGATTTAAAGAGGGAGACTTGAAATTGTTTTTTAATAACACTTTTCATAAGGAAAACAAGTGTCCATATCAAGGAATTGAGGGTGAAGCTAATGAAGATTACTGGGGGGTGATGATTATTATTTTCTCTATCCCTACTAGTTTCTCCTCCAGGGCTCTGGGACCTTCTGAGCTCCACACTTTCTGTTTAAGAGTCCTTTGGTCACAAGCATCAGAGCCAGTCTAACTCAACAGAGGAATTCGTTGGGAAGATATCACATGCCTCACAGACTCAACCAGAAGCCTAGAGAACAAGGCTCAGAAATGGGTAGGAAGCAGGGCTGATGTAGGGGTGTGAGCAACAGAAATCTCTCAAAAATTTTATCTGGGAGCCACACTTAGAATAAATGTACTCTAACCATTTTCAATCTTTTTGCTACTCTCCTGAATATTCAAAAACCCAGAGCAGGACATTTGGCCAGCTTGGCTGGAGGGTAGGAGGAGGTTTGCCACTTTAAGTAATAGCAGTAACAGACTGTATTCAACAGAAAGGGTAATTCTTCAGTGGAAATGGGGGTGCTAGAATAGATCCTACCAACCAAAAAAGCCAAAAAAGCAATCAGTACCCACCATACTGGGTGGAGTCTTGCTACCCAATGATGCACGTCTACGGCTTCTCAGAATTCACTAAAAGTAAGTTCCATGAGGCCAGATATTTCTCTGTTTTGGTCCCTTCTGTAGCATATGTGTACAGAACAATGCCTGGCCCAAGGTAGATTCTCCAAAAATATTTGCTGAATGAGTGAATAGATGAATGAATGAAATACTAGAAAGGCTGTATGGCATGATGTTTAAGATATAGACCTGGAGTTAGGCTGCCTTGGTTCAAAGCCCAACTCCCTACTTTCTAGCTGTGTTAACCTTGGGTGGGTACATAACTTCTCTAAACTTAGGCCTCCTCATTGTTAAAGTGGCATTCCTAATAACAAGACCAACTTAGAATTTTAGACAGAATGTGCTTAGAATAGTGCTAATTATGTTGAGGGCCCTCGTGGCACAACGGTTAATTGCTCAGCTGCTAACTGAAAAGTTGGCAGTTTGAACACACCCAGCAGCTCTTTGGGGAGAAAGACCTGGTGATCTGCTTTGGTAAAAATTACAGCCAAGGAAACCCTATGGGGCATTCTACTCTGTTACATGGGGTCACTGTGAGTCAGAATCAACTTGAGGGCACACAACAACAATTATGTTGACTATTGTTTTAGCTAACTAGTACTATGTAACAAACTACCCCAAAACTCAGTGGTTTAAACAAATATTTTATTTGCTCATGATTCTGTAATTTGGGCAGGAGTTAGCAGGGACTACTAACCTCTGCTCGTTGTGATGTCTGCTAGGGCTAAAATGTCCATGGTGGCTTCTTTGTTCACATGCCTAAACAAAGATGGCCCAAATATCTGGGACTTTAGTTCCTGCTGTGTACTGGGTTCTCATTTCTCCTTTACGCCTCCATGTAGTCTTAGGATTGCTCTTTCTTCATGTAGCCTCTCATGTGGTCTCTCCAAGAGGTCAGTGGGAAAAAGAATTTAACTTTTGGTCTTTGCCTTTGATTCCTGAGAGACAACTCTAAATCCTTGGAATTTTCAGAGTAATTTAGATGTCTCCATTATCTAAATAGCCCTGGTGGCACAGTGGTTAAGAGCTCAGCTGTTAACCAAAAGGTCAGCAGTTCAAATTCACCAGCTGCTCCATGGAAAACCTATGGGGCAGTTCTTCTCTGTCTTATACTATGAGTCAGAATTGACTCGATGTCAAGGGGGTTGGATTGGGCCATTTAAACAACACCTGAGTGTTCGTGCAAATGACTGGGGGGCTGGTCAGCCACAAAAAACACATGGTAGCCTGATATCAGCTGACCTCAGGGAGGGAGCAGAGCATGATTCAATCAATCATGCCTATGCAATGAGGCCTCAATCATGGCTAAGCCATAGGATTCCAACAAAGGATCTGGATATGGAAGCTCCAATGGCTTCCTGGTTGGTGAAAGACATCTGTACGTGTGGGAGGGTAGCACAGCCCTTGGTGCATAGAAGTCTCACAGTTGGAGCCTTTCCAGACCTTGTCCTATGCATCTCTTTTTTGTGCTGATCCTGATTTCTATCCTTTTTTATTATAAAGCTGTAATCATAGATATAGCACTTTCTGTGAGTTCTGTGAGTTATTCCAGCAAATTACTGAACTCAAAAAATTATTGAACTCACAGAAGCAGTGGGAGCCAGCAGATCAGAAGTGAAGTATCCCAGGGGACACGCCTGAGCTTGCAGTTGGCATCCTGAAAGGATAGTGGGAAAATCCCAAATCTGTGGCCAGCAGGTCAGAAATGAGGGTGTTGTGTGGACTCCCACACTTGTGGCTGCTGTCCGCTTACTTGGCAGTCTGAAGGACAGTGTCCTTTCAACTCGTGAGATCTGACCTAGGTCTGGGTGACTAGGGTCAGAGAAAGAAGTGTTACATGGGTCAGAACTAGTGTCAGAACTGAACAGAGAAAATAATAGGAAAGTGGGGATTTGTTATATCCTTATAGTTGAGGACTGAATAGTGGGATTCTGAGAATTCCACACGACCTAGTTTTTTTCAGAAGTGAGCTTTTGCACTTAACACAAATTCTCTTCAGCGATGTAGCCAGACTGCTTACCTGGAAGCTCAGGGCTCCCAAGAGTACAAAAATGGGGGCTTTAAGGCCTTCTTGAGGCTTAGTTCTTCTTAAGCCTTAAGATCTTAGGGCTTAGACTACATTCTATTGGTTTTTCAACCTTGCCACTACTGACTTTTTGGGCCAGATAATTCTTTGTTGTGGAGGGCTGTCCTGTGCATTGTAGAATCTTTAGCAGCATCCCTGGCCTTTACCCAATAGATGCCAGTAGTATCCTTCCCCCGGCCCCCCACCCCTTCCCAGGTTGTGACAAAGGAAAGTGTCTCCAGACACTGACAAATGTCCTTTGGGAGGGAAAATCTTCCCTAAGTGAGAACCATTGGATTAAAGCAAGTCACAGGTCCAGCATAGATTAAAGAGGGGAGGCTATTATGCAAGGACATGAATACCAGGAGACACGGTTCATTGAGGGCCATCAGTGTAGTAGACTCCCACCACTATTATTACTTCTGAACATTGCTTGCCCCTGGAATCCCTGTTCCTAAATCCTGCTCACAAGTCGAGCCATCTCTCCCTCTTCTTGATGGGCTCCTCATTCCAACTGCTTCTCTGGATGGTCCCTCTTGTCATTGGCAGTGCTCTGCAGTTTCCATGCTTCTTTGCTGCTCTTGGGCTTCCTCTCTTGCACCAACCTATTGGTCAGCTTAGTGTTTGTTCTCTACTCTCTTCCCCATGCCACTGTGGTTAACTGAGCTATTCCTAGCACATGGTCAGGCTCTTGGTGCTCAGTTCACACTAATCAAATGGATAATGCTGATCTTGCAGCTTCTGAATATGTCATACTCTATCATACCCACATGACATTAGTCCTGGCTGTGCTCTCTCCCTGAAAGTTACTTGCCATATCACCTCTCCCTTCAAGCTCCTATTTTTTTCTTCAAGGTTCAGCTCTTCAGCCACTTCCTCTACAAAACCTTCCTGGACAAGCCATTCTCTGGTTCAGTTTAGCAGTTTCTTGAGAACAGAGGCCATGTCATATTCATCCTCATGTTTACAGCAGAGCCTATTGCACGGAGAATATTTCTTAGATAAGTGAATGAATGATTTGGGAGCCAAGAGAAAGATTTTAAAATGTGAGGAAGGCTAAGGAAGTGAGGTAGTGTGTCATGTCATTATCTGGGGAAAGAGATTTCTGTGCGGGAGGAGCAGTAAGTTCACTAGTCCTAAGGCTGGAGTGGCTATGATGTGTTTGAGGAATAGCAAGGAGGCCAGGATGACTGGAGGGGAGTAAGAGAGGAAGAAAGCATCAGGAGATGAGGTCAGACAGGTGAGAGAGGCCAGATCATTTGATTTCATAAGTCAAGGCAAGGGCTCCAGATTTTTTTGTTGTTGTTGCAGTTTTACAACTTATTTGATAATCAGCTGTTTGTTAGTTTTCATCTACATTGATTGTCCGTAGGCTTTTGACAGTAGCAACAGGTACATAGGTAACCAATATATAGAGCTTGTTTGGTGAATCTTCATCCTGGACAACCGTGCATGGATACTATTTAGGACATTCCTTGTTCCTTTGACCCAGCTTTGTTAAGCCTGGTATCAATGCACATATCTGGTGTTCCCATCTCCTTCATAGCAAATTCCAGATCTCCTTGAGTGCCCAAGAGGCATGATTCTTTTTTTTTTTTTTATTGAACTTTAGGTGAAGTTTTACAGAACAAACTAGTTTCTCATCAGTTAGTATACACATTGTCGTATGACATTGGTTAACAACCCCACGACAGGTCAACACTTTCCATTCTCAACTCCAGGTTCCCTATTACCAGCTTTCCTCTTCCCTCCTACTTTCCAGTCCCTGCCCCAGGGCTGGTGCGCCCCTTTAGTTTTGTTTTGTCTTGTCTATGGGCCTGTTCAATCTTTGGCTGAAGGGTGAACCTCAGGAGTGGCCTCATTATAGAACTGAAAGGGTGCCTGAGGCCCATACTCTCAGGGTTTCTCCGGTCTCTGTCAGGCCAGAACAAGGGGCACGATTCTTGAAGCTCACTCTGTAGATGTGCTTGTGAATATTGATGGTGTACTCTCTGGCCACCGCTTCATTGATAGCAGAATGGCCCTTCTTCTCACCACCCTTCTTTGTGGTTGCCATGGTGCCGGGGCCAGGTTGGAAAGAAAAATGGCAAGGGCTTTAGATTTAATTCTTAATGAGATGAGAAGCCTTTAGGGAAGTTTCTGTGCAGAGGAGTCTCTTAAATTGACCTATTTTTAGAGGACTGTCCTGGCTCCTGGGTTGAGGATAGACTACGGCAGGGCTAGAGAAAAAGCAGTAAAACTGGTTAGGAGACGATTGCAGTAATCTGGCAAGAGATGGTGATGGCCTTTCCTGGTGAATCAAATGTGGGATATTAGAGGAGAAGTATCAGAGATGATTCCATGGTTTGAGCAAGAAGAATCAAGGACCACGTTCTAAGAGGGAGTGACTATTAAAAATGGAAATCAAAAGTTCATGTTGTTGTTTTTTTTTAATGTTTATTTTATTTTTGGTGAAAATATATACATAGAAAAACATACACCCATACAACAATTTCCACATGTACAATTCAGTGACATTGGTAACATTCTTCATGTTGTGTTATCATTCTTACTCTCTCTACCCAAATTATTTCACGACCATTACTTAGACTCACTGCCCCCCTAAAATTCTGATCTATGCTTTAGAGTTGCTGTTGTCATTGCATCCCATATAGATAATTCTTTAAAAGATCACAATGCTCAGGGCAAACTTTTTTTTTTTTTTTGTTAACTAATTGAGCCAAACTTCTCTTTGGTTTAAAGGTGACAAGGTTTAAAGATTATTTCAGGGCAATAGATTCAGGGGTTCCTCAGGACACGTTAAGTTTGAGATACCTACTAAGCATTCAATTGGTTATAGAGTAGACAGTTGAATATACAATTGGATATTAAAGTGTAGGGGGAGCTATAAAAACTGAAAATATAAATGTGGAAGTCCTTAGCTCTATTAGTTAAATAGGATGAACTTCTGAGATTAAAAACAACAACAACAACAAAATACAATGGCTCAATAGAAGCTTGTTTCTGATTGCAACAGTCTAGGACAGTTCCAGATCCTTGACAGACCAGGATAAAACCATTTCCATGGGGAGGTGGGGACAAAAAGCCTGATTGAAGTAGTTAATCAGAGAATAAAAATGGGCGAGTTGGAATCAGAGACTGTGTGTAGACAATTCAATCAAGGAGTTTTGTTACACAATGAAGCCAAGAAATAAACGGGGTGGTGGATTGAGGATGGTGTAGTTTCAGGGTTTTTTTTATTATTATTATTATTTAATAAGAACAAGCACAGCATGTTTGTTTGCTGATGGGAATGGTTCAGTAGAGAGGAAAAGATTGATGATGCAGGAAGGAGAAAGGGAAATTTCAAGAGACCAGTACACAGAGGGAATGCCACGCCAGGGTTGGATTTAGAAGGAGTGGGGATGGTTGGTTTTTCCACAAAAACAGCAGAATAGCCCAAGTGTTTGGGGACTGATGCAGGTAGCATGACCAACTGTCCTGGTTTGCCTGGGACTGGAGTTTTCTGGATCACAGGACTTCCAGGATAGTCATGGGCAAATTGCAACAGTTGGTCACCTCAGAGGTAGGAAAATTTGTGATGGGAGTTTATGGAGGTTCTCTTTTGATTGCTTTCAGAGTTGCCAAAAGATAGGAAAAACCTTCCTTAGTCAATTCAGCCCCTTACTAAGCATCTATGCAGTCTCCTGTCTTATGCAATGTGAGGGATTACAATGAATATATTGTAGTCTCTGTCTTTGAGAAACTTAGTCTTATGGAAGGGATAGAAAAGAACATGACTAACTATAAGGCAAGCCAATGTAGGATGTACCATAATGAGTTTATTCATTGTAAAGCACCTAAATCATGCTCCAAATTCTTCAGGAGCCTATTGTCTGCTAACCCACCAAAAACCCAGTGATTGTCTGCTAGAGTGGATAATACTCAATAATAACACTAGGTAGCATGTACTGAGATCTTACTGATTTCCAGCTGCTGAACATCCATTATTTCATTTCATCTTCACAACAGTTTATTGGGGAGGTACTATTATTATCATCCTCATTTTACAACTGAAGAAACAAAAGCTTAGTGATTAAGCAATTTGCTACAAGTCACACAGCAAGTGGTAGAAGCAGGTTTTGAACCCTGGTTAACTCCACAGCGCAAGCTTTTAATTACTACACAGCACTGCCTTCTAGCAATTTCTGTCATACAGTAATACATAATAAGTAACACAGAGAAGTGCCTTATGAATTTAGAAGGAAAGATAATTTTTGTTTAGGAAAATGAGGGAAGCCTTCATAGAGGAATTGGCATTAAATGGGACTTGAAGGAGGTTAGGGTTTCATTAGGCAGAGACGAGGGGAGGACATGCCAGGCAGAGGAACATTAATTAGCCCTACCTTTCTCTTTTTTGCTGCCTACTATCCTCTTGACTCCCAGGCTGCATGATCAGCTTGGTTTTCCTTCCTCTGCTCCAAGAAAGATGTTTGGGGTTTCAAGAAGGCAGAGTCATAGAGTGGAATTATAACTTTGACATTCTTATGTGCCCAGGTTGTCTTTAGAGTTCCAGAATGAAAAAAAGAAATCTGTTGGTCTTCAGAGGAATAAATAAATCTATTAATTAAAAAATACATTTAGTTATTATTAAAGTATAACATACATACTGAAAAGTGTCAGATGACGAGTGTACAGCTCCATGAATTTTCCTTAAGCAAACATACCTGTAAAACCAGTATCTAGAATAAGAAACAGAACTCAGAACTTCAGCAGCACTTCAGAAGTCCTCTTCTTGTCCCTTTCTAATGATTTCTTCCCCACTTCTGCTAAGGTTAATTACTATCCTGACTGCTATCATCATAGATTAGCTTTGCCTGTTTTTGAACTTGTTATAAATGGGATCTTACATTTTTTTTTTTTTTTTTTTGCATCTGGCTTCTTTGGCTCAGCATAATGTTTGTGAGACTTACGCGTATTGTTGGACACAGCTGTAGACTTTTCATTCTCACTACTGTATGTTGTTTCACTGTATGAGTATTCCTGAAGATTCTATTATTTATTTAATAATTCATTCTACTGTTGATGGGCATTTGGATAATTTCCAAGTTTTGGCACTTGAGTATAGTTCTACCATGAACATAATTGCATGTCTTTTGGAAATGTGCTCATTTCTCTTGGACATAAACCTGCGCATGTATCTAAAGGTATGCCAAGTTCTTTTTAGTGCTCTCATGTCCTAGCACCTGGTTGAGCTTCCAGCACCATTGGGTGTATACAGTTGAGGTTATGGGGTCAAAAAAGCCACTTATCAATGTTCTTGGGTTTGTTGCAAAGCCTCTCACCAGATGGCAAAATGCACAGAAACTGGGTAACCTGTATATTCCATCTGGCGAGGTCCATGTGTATAGTCATTGTTTATATTGTTGAAAACAAGTGTTTGCAATAAATAAGTTGTTGGTCTTGCAAAATTCTATCATGGGATCTCCAGCATCATTTGTATCACTAAGGCCATATTTTCCAACTAACAGTCTTTCTTTGATTCCAACATTCTCATTCTGATCACCATTAATTATCAATGCATCTTGATTGGATGTTTGGTCAATTTCAAACTGCAGAAGTTGGTAAGAATCTTCAATTTCTTCATCTTTAGCATTAGTGGTTAGTGCGTTACGTTGAACAATAGTCATACTGAGTGGTTATCCTTGTAGGTGTATGGATATTATGCTATCACTGATAGCATTGTACTTCAGGATAGATCTTGAAACGTTCTTTCTGACAAAGAATGTGACACCATTCCTCTTCAATTTGTCATTCCTGGCATAGTAGACCATATGACTATCTGATTCAAAATGGCCACTAATGCCTAGGATATGGATCTTCAAATTTTCCTACATTCATACTTTGTACATTCCACATTCTGATTACTAATGGATGTTTGTAGCTGTTTCTTCTCATTTTGAGTCATGCCACTTCAGCAAATGAAGGTCCTGAAAGCTTTTCTTCCATCTATGTCATTAAGGTCGACTCCACTTTGCGGAGGTGGCTTTTTCCCAGTTGTGTTTCAAGTGCCTTCCGACCTGAGGGACTCATCTTCTGGCACCATACCAGAAAATGTTCTGCGGATATTCATAATGTTTTCGCTGGTCAATTTTTTAAGAAGTAGATCACCAGGTGCTCCATCCTAATCCATCTTAGTCTGGAAATTCCACTGAAACCTTCCCACCATGGATGACCCTGCTAATATTTGAAATACAGGTGGCATAACTTCCAGCATACAACAACATGCCAGCCAACACAGTAAGAGAAACTGATAGAGGAGTGATGGCCTCTAAAATTAGTCACTGAAAACCCTATGGATCACAACAGGATATTTTCTGATGAGCTGCTGGAAGATGAGCCCTCTATATTGGAGATACTCAAATTACACAGTGACTGCAACAATGTTCTCGAGCATATCAATGATTGTGAAGATGGCGCAGTACTGGGCAATGTTTAGTTCTATTGTACATGGGATCACCATGAGTCAGTGCTGACTGTACGACAGCTAACAACTGCACATGTTCAAATGGTATTCTTTTAGACATATTGTTTAAATAAAATATATTGTTAAGATTAATTTCACTTTTTTTTTTACTGTGGCTACTAAAAAAACTAGCAAATATTAAATTACATGTGTAATTCACATTATATTTCTTTTGGACAGCACTGTTCTAGGGATTCCCAAATATAATGGTTTGTTGTAGTTCTTGATGATTTTTTGCCTCACAAATGTAGGTAAGACCATCTGTTTATACAAATACAGAATATGTTTCCATTTATATGGCTTATGGTCTGGAAAGGGAGGCACATTTGGTAGAGGAGAAGGAGCATGAACTGTGGAGTCAAACATGACTGGGTGTGTATCCCAAGTTTGCCATTTAATAGGTGGGAGACCTTTAGCAAAGTATTTAACCTCACTGAGCCTTAGATTTCCTCTTATGCAAATTAGGGTTATGAATATGTAAAGGACACTGTCAGTTCTCTGCCCAGATTCCTCAGATCCTATTTATCAATTCTGCACATGCATTTCCCAGTAGTTTCTATGTCCTTAGCTTCAGCGGCCCCTACCTGTGGCTGTCTTTGGGGGACTGCCCTTGCATTACTGGAGCTGCTTTGGGCCATAGTCAAGGACTGGCTGGTGCAGATATATAAAAGACCAGCTCCCTTACCTAACTCCAGACAATGTTTGAGGTTTAATTTATAATCCCAGAATTCCCTTGGGACATCCAGCCTAAGGAGAGATTTCACCTGAAATCACACTTTCACTCATTTTCTTCGTCTTCCCTCTCCTGCTTAGGCTGGGAATCCAGACTAAGACAACTACCAACCTCACGCTTTTTGGGAGGACTAAATGAGAAGTGTCTGGCACAGGGCAGGTCCTTAACCCCACCCCATGAGAAATACCATCTAAAACACTCCAATGATTCTATCTCCATGTCAGCAAGATGTGAAACACCAATGATTTTTTCATAATCCTGGAATGGGTTTGTGTCGAGGCACCCATAGCTTTTCTTGTAGCTATTTCTTCATCGGTTCAGATGTAACAAGCATGTAAAAACTCAGTATGTTCCTGAGACCTTAGAGGACATTAAATCCACTATGAACAACCAAAGTATATATGTTTGTGTGATTTCTCTCTGAGTACATTGTTAGACAGGTGCTGTAATTAAATCACTCCCAAGACATAAGTTGCATTACTTTGAGGGGCATTAACTATTTCATAATCAAAAGAGAAGATTCTTGCAGTCAGAAAATTGTTTGCTGACTCAAATGAGACTCACACACATACACATAATTTCTCACTATATTAATACATGTAAATGTTGTGATTGTAGCTTTTTATATATGGCAATCTGTTTATGTATATACGTATTTCCAGCTCATTCTTTTGACAAATTGTTAATAATAACTGATAATAGTTATCATTTACTGAGATTTATTATATACCAGACATTAGTCCAAGATAATGACAGACATGAGCTCATTTAATGTACTAAAAAACTCAGTTCAGATGGAGGACTTTCATGGCCTCTCTGAATCAGCCACCCTCAGTTGTTCCATTGTAGCCTTTATCACTACTGGAAATTTTTCTTTATTTGGCCCATGTGTTTATTATGTCCTTTGCTCATCCCATCCCAATTGGAGCATGCATTTCAGAGAGCATGTGCTTTTCTGTCTTGCTCACCACTGCATCCACAGTTCCTAGAATAGTGCCTGGCATATGGTAGACACTTAACCAACATTTGTCAACAGAATGAATAGAAAACACTCAGAGGTAGATACTATTGTTCCCTTAACATAGATTAAGAACTCTGAAGCCTAGAGAAACTAAGAGATTGAGATTCCAGCAGTGTTAAGTGGTTAACCCACATCTGAACCCTTGTGCCTTATGCAGTGTTATTCATTAATTCATTGCATTTATAATATTATATGGGCTATTAAAGGAGCCCTGGTGGTATAATGGCTAAATGCTCAGATGTCCAAAAGGTTAGTGGTTTGAACTCATCCCGTAGCTCCTTAGGAGAAAAGAGCTGGTGATCTGGTCCTACAAAGATTACAGCCTAGGAAACCCAATGGGGCATTTCTATTCTGTCACACAGAGTTGCTATGAGTCAAAATCGCCTTGATGGCACCTAACAACAACATGGGCTATAGATGGCTACCATATTTTGCCCCTAAGAAGATCATTCTCTGGTAAGGGAGAAAAAACTTTCACTTCTAGCCAACAAATACTCGTTAAATTCTTGTCAGGCATTATGTTAAGCACTGTTGTTGTTCTCGTTATTAATTGCCATCCAGTCGGCTCTGGCTCAGGGCAACTCTATCATAACAGAATGAAACATTCCCTGGTCCTGAGCCCTTTTCATGATCGTTGGCATGATTGAATCCATTGTTGCAGCCATTGTGCTGTGCCTTCCGACATGGGGAGCTTGTCTTCCGGCATTACATAGGACAATATTCTGTTGTGATCCATAGAGTTGTCATCGGCTAAGCTTTAGAAGTAAGTATCAGGTTTCTCTTCCTAGTCTGCATTAGTCTGGGAGCTTTACTGAAACCTGTCACTATGAGTGATCCTGCTGATATTTGAAATGCCAGTGGCATGGCCCAGCATCATAGCAATATGACAGTATGAAAAAACTGACACATGGGTGGTGGGTACTGTAATTGTTAAGATTGTGTGTCAACTTACCTGTGCCATAATTCTCAGTAGTTTACAGTTATGATGCAGTTTGACAGTCATGTAATGATGTGACCGCCTCCATGATGGAATTTGATATAATGTGATCACGTCCATAGTGGGATCTGCTGTGAGTAGCCAATCAGTTGAAAGTGAGTTTCCTTGGGCATGTCACCTGCATTGAATATAAGTGGACATTCTGGCAAGGCCCACAGGCATTTGCAGGCTCTGGATCGTGCAGCTGGCTCCTGTTTGTTTGACCTGCGGTTCTTGGGACATGAGCTAGCAGCTTACCTGCCATCTTGCCTGCCTGTGAGCAAGAGTCCTGCTGTCTGACATGCTGATTTTGGGTTCACCAGCCGCTGTGGCTATGTGAATCAGGAGAAGCCTCCAGCCTGATTCACAGACTTGGGACGTTGCACCCTCTACAACCACTTGAGCCATTTCCTTGATATAAATCTCTCTCTATGTATATTTATATGCTTTACTGGTTTTGCTTCTCTAGAGAACACAGCCTAAGATAGGTGCTAAACACTAGGGATGCAGAAATAAACAATACAAACACTACCCAGGCCAGCATGGAGTTTTTGATCTAGACTTTTGGGTAGGTTAGACAGATATTACAAGTCATAACAAGTGAGATAAGTATTTTTAAAAGGAATGTACAGGGATGGAAAAGAATAGCAAGGTAACCTGATCAAGCCAAGGAAGCCAGGGAAGGCTTCTCTGTGGGGGATGATACCTGAGTTTAGACCCAAAGGGACTTACCAGATGAACATAGCAGAAAAGAGTGTTTTAGGCAGAGGAAACAGTGTACACAAAGATCTAAAAAAAAGAGGAAGGGTATGTAGCCTCTTCAAGACACTGAGAGAGGTATAGTGTGAAGTTAGTGTAGAGAGAGTGGCAGGAGGTAAACAGCGAACAGCCTTGAAAATGCTATGTATAAATAATGGTTACACATGGTAGAAAGTGAAGTGTCCTAACAGAGGTAGGTTACAGCGCAACGGGAGTTAAGAGAATGGTAAACCAAAAAAAAAAAAAAAAAACAGTTGCTGTTGAGGCAACTCTGAATCATGGCGATCTCAAGCGTGTCAGAGTAGAACTGTGCTCCACAGGGTTTTCAATGGCTGCTTTTTTGGAAGTAGATTTCCAGGCCTTTCTTCCGAGGTGCCTCTGGGTAGACTTGAAATTATAACCCATTTGGTCAGCGGCTGGGTGCATTAATCATTTATACCATGCAGGGAATCTAAGAGAATGGTAAGAGTCCCATTACAGAGGAAGTTTCACGAGGTCCTTAGCACAGTATTTACACTCTGAGGGCGAAAAGAAAATAGACATACCGAGATGGGGGAAGAACATCCAAATAGTTTCTTCTTTCTTTCTTAAGCTCACTTTTTGAATAAGTAATACATTCCAGTGGTTTTACATATAAATGTAAAAAATGGTAAAGCATCTCACTTCTACTCCCGTTTCTCACTCACCCAATGTCCAAACCTCACACTCCTATCTCTTTGATTAGTTTTCTTCTATGTGTTTTCAGAATTATTTTATGCAAATACAAGCAAATGCAAATATAAATTCTTAGCTTTCCAAGCTTTTAATGCACTATATAGCATGCTATATACACCACTAGGAGCCCTGCTGGTGCAGTGGTTAAGCGCTCAGCTGCTAACTGAAAGGTTGGTGGTTCAAACCCACCGGCTGATCCACAGGAGAAAGATATGGCAATCTGCTTCCGTAAACATTTACAGCCTGGGAAAACCTTAGAGGGAGGTGTATTCTGTCCTACAGTGTCACTAAGAGTCAGAATTGACTTGACAGCAATGCATACATACACTGTTATACATTTTACTTAACAGCTTACCTTAGAAATCTTTCCATAACAACCCCTAGAAAACATCCTTAATTTTTAAAAAATTTTTATTGTGTTTTAAGTGAACTTCTACAAATCAAGCCAGTCTCTCATACAAAAAATTGTACACACCTTGCTACATACTCCTAGTTGTTCTACCCCCAAGGAGACAGCACAGTCCCTCCCTTCACACTCTCTTTTCCTGTCCATTCGGCCAGCTTCTGACCCCCTCCCCCACCATCTCTCCTCCAGACAGAAGCCACCCACATAGTCCCATGCGTCTACTTGATTGAAGAAGCTCACTCTTCACCAGTATCATTTTCTATCCCATAGTCCAGTCCAATCCCTGTCTGAAGAGTTGGCTTTGGGAATTGTTCCAGTCTTGGGCTAACAGAAGGCCTAGGGACCATGACCTCTGGGGTCTCTCTAGTCCTAGTCAGACCATTAATCCTGGTCTTTTTATGAGAATTTGGAGTTTGCATCCCACTGCTCTCCTGCTCCCTCAGGGGTTCTCTGTTGGTTCCCTGTCAAGGCAGTCATCGGTGGTAGCTGGGCACCATCTAGTACTTCTGGTCCCAGTCTAATGTAGTCTCTGGTTTATGTGGCCCTTTCTGTCTCTTGGGCTCATAATTGCCTTGTGTCTTTGGTATTCTTGATTCTCCTTTGCTGCATGTCGGTTGAGACCAGTTGAAGCATCTTAGATGGCCGCTTGCTAGTGTTTAAGACCCGAGATGCCACTCTCCAAAGTGGGATACAGAATGTTTTCTTAATGGATTTTATTATGCCAATTGACTTAGATGTCCCCTGAAACCATGGTCCCCAACCCCCTGCCCCTGCTACGCTGGCCTTTGAAGTGTTCAGTTTATTAAGGAAACTTCTTCGCTTTTGGTTTAGTCCAGTTGTGCTGACCTCTCCTGTATTCTGTGTTGTCTTTCCCTTTACATAAAATAGTTCTTAACTACTATCTAATTAGTGAAAACCCCTCTCTCTCCCTCCCTCTCTGTCCCTCCCCACTCTCATAACCATCACAGAATATTTTCTTCTCTGTTTAAACTATTTTTCAAGTTCTTATAATAGTGGTCTCATATAATACTTGTCCTTTTGCAACTAATTTCACTCAGCAAAATGCTTTCCAGATTCCTTCATGTTATGAAATGTTTGATGGATTCATCATTGTTCTTTATTGATGCATACTATTCCATGATATGAATATACCATAATTTATTTATCCATTCATCCATTGATGGGCATATTGGTTGCTTTTATCTTTTTGCTACTGTAAACAGTGCTGCAATGAACATGGGTGTGCATATATCTGTTTGTGTAAAGGCTGTTATTTCTCTAGGATATATTCCAAGGAGTAGGATTGCTGGATCATATGGTAGTTCTATTTCTAGTTTTTTAAGGAAACAGCGAATCGATTTCCAAAGTGTTTGTACCATTTTATATTCCCACCAGCAGTGTATAAGAGTTCCAGTCTTTCCACAATCTCTCTAAAATTTATTATTTTGTGTTTTTTGGATTAATGCCAGCCTTGTTGCAGTGAGATGGAATCTCATTGTAGTTTTGATCTGCATTTCTCTAATGGCTAATGATCGTGAGCATTTTCTCATGTATCTGTTAGCTACCTGAATGTCTTCTTTAGTGAAGTGCCTGTTCATAGCCTTTGCCCATTTTTTAATTGAATTATTTGTCTTTTTGTAGTTGAGTTTTTACAGCATCGTGTAGATTTTAGAGATCAGAAACTGATCGGAAAAGCCATAGCTAAAAACTTTTTCCCAGTCTGTAGGTAGTCTTTTTATTCTTTCGGTGAAGTCTTTGGATGAGCATAGATGTTTGATTTTTAGGAGCTCCCAGTTGCCTAGTTTCTCTTCTGCATTGTTAGTAATGTTTTGTATACTGTCTATGCCTTTTATTAGGGCTCCTAGTGTTGTCCCTATTTTTCCTTCCATGATCTTTATTATTTTAGATTTTATATTTAGGTCTTTAATTCATTTTGAGTTAATTTTTTTGCATGGTGTCATGTGTGGGTCTTGTTTAACTATTTGCAGATGGATATCCAGTTTATGCCAGCACCATTTGTTTAAAAGGCTTTTCCCCATTTAAGGGACTTTGGGCCTTTGTCAAATATCAGCTGCTCATATGTGGATGGATTTATGTCTGGATTCTCAATTCTGTTCCACTGATCTATGTATCTGTTGTTGTATCAGCACCAGGCTGTTTTGACTACTGTGGCAGTATAATACGTTCTAAAATCAGGTAGAGTGAGGCCTCTCACTTTGTTCTTCTTTTTCAGTAATGCTTTACTTATCCGGGGCCTCTTTCTCTTCCATATGAAGTTGGTGATTTGTTTCTCCATCTCATTAAAAAATGCTATTGGCATTTGGATCTGAATTGCATTGTATCTATAGATGGCTTTTGGTAGAATAGACGTTTTTACAATGTTAAGTCTTCCTATCCATGAGCAAGGTATGTTTTTCCACTTCTGTAGGTCTCTTTTGGTTTCTTGCAGTAGTGTCTTGTAGTTTTCTTTGTATAGGTCTTTTACATCTCTGCTAAGATTTATTCCTAGGTATTTTACCTTCTTGGGGGCTACTGTAAATGGCATTGATTTGGTGATTTCCTCTTCAATGTTCTTTTTGTTGGTGTAGAGGAATCCAACTGATTTTTGTGTGTTTATCTTGTATCGTGATATCTGCTGAACTCTTCTATTAGTTTCAGTAGTTTTCTTGAGGATTCTTTAGGGTTTCCCGTGTATAAGATCATGTCATCTTTAAATAGAGATACTCTTACTTCTTCCTTACCAAACTGGATGCCCTTTATTTCTTTATCTAGCCTAATTGCTCTAGCTAGAACCTCCAGCACAATGTTGAATAAAAGTGGTGATAGAGGGCATCCTTGTTTGGTTCCCTATCTCAAGGGGACTGCTTTCACATTCCCTCCACTTAGGATGATGTTGGCTGTTGACTTTGTATAAATGCCCTTTATTATGTTGAGGAATTTTCCTTCTATTCCTATTTTGCTGAGAGTTTTTCTCATGAATGGTGTTGAACTTTGTCAAATGCCTTTTCTGCATCAAGTGATAAGATCATGTGGTTCTTGTCTTTTGTTTTATATATATGATGGATTACATTAATTGTTTTTCTAATGTTGAATGATCCCTGCATACCTGCTATGAATCCCACTTGGTCATGGTGAATTATTGTTTTGATATGTTGTTGAACTCTATTGGCTAGAATTTTGTTGAGGATTTTTGCATTTAAGTTCATGAGGGATATAGGTCTATAATTTTTTTGTGTGTGTGTGGTGTCTTTACCTGGTTTTGGTATCAGGGATATGCTGGCTTCATAGAATGAGTTTGGGAGTATTCTATCCTTTTCTAAGCTCTGAAATACCTTTAGTAGTAGTGGTGTTAACTCTTCTCTGCAAGTTTGGTAGAACTCTGTAGTGCAGCCTTCAGGGCCAGGACTTTTTTTTTTGTTGGGAGTCTTTTGGTTACCTTTTCAAACTCTTCTTTTGTTATGGGTTTATTTAGTTGTTGTACCTCTGTTTGTGTTAGTTTAGGTAGGTAGTGTGTTTCTAGGAATTCATCCATTTCTTCTGGGTTTCCAAATTTGTTAGAGTATAATTTTTTGTAGTAATCTGATATGATTCTTTTAATTTCATTTGGGTGTGTTGTGATATCACCCATCTCATTTCTTATTCGGGTTATTTGCTTCCTCTCTTGTTTCTCTTTTGTCAGTTTGGCCAATGGTTTATCAATTTTGTTAATTTTTTCAAAGAACTAGCTTTTGGTCTTGTTCACTCTTCAATTGTTTTTCTGTTTTCTATTTGACTTAATTCTGCTCTAATGTTTATTATTTGCTTTTTTCTGGTGCCTGAGGGTTTGTTTTGTTATTCTCTTTCTATTTGTTCAAGTTAAGGGTAATTCTTTGATTTTAGCCCTTTCTTCTTTTTGTATATGTGCATTAATTGATATAAATTGACCTCTGAGCACTGCTTTCTCTGTGTCTCAAATGTTCTGATGGAAGTGTTTTCATTCTCATTGTATTCTATGAATTTCTTCCATCCTTGATGTCTTCTATAACCCTGTCTTTTTTGAGCAGATTATTGTTCAGTTTCCAAGTGTTTGATTTCTTTTCCCTTATTTTTCTGTTATTGATTTCCACTTTTATGGCCTTATGGTCAGAGAAGATGCTTTGTAATATTTCAGTGTTTTGGATTCTGCTAAGGCTTACTTTATGACCTATTATGTGGTCTATTCTGGAGAATGTTCCGTGTGCACTAGGAACAAAAGCATCCTTGGTGGTGTTGGGTGGAGTGTTATGTATATATGTCTATGAGGTCAAGTTGGTTGATTGTGGCATTTAGATCTTCCGTGTCTTTACTGAGCTTCTTTCTGGATGTCCTGTCCTTCACCAAAAGTGGTGTGTTCAAGTCTCCTATTATTATTGTGGTGCTGTCTATCTCACTTTTCAATGCTGTTAGAATTTATGTATCTTGCAGCCCTGTCATTGAGTGCATAAATATTTAATATGGTTATATCCTCCTGGTATATTGTCCCTTTAAGCATTATATAGTTTCCTTCCTTATCCTTTGTGGTGTATTTGACTTTAAAGTCTATTTTGTCAGAAATTAATATTGCCACTCCTGCTCTTTTTTGATTGTTGTTTACTTGATATATTTTTTCCGTCCCTTGAGTTTTAGTTTGTTTGTTTGCGTCTCTAAGATGTGTCTCTTGTAGGCAGCATATAGACGGATTATGATTTTTTTTTATCCATTCTGCCACTCTCTGTCTCTTTATTGGTGGATTTGGTCCATTTACATTCAGCATAATTATGAATATGTATGAGTTTAGTGCTGTCATTTTGATGTCTTTTTTGTGTGTTGTTGACAGTTTCTTTTTCCCACTTAATTTTTGTGCTGAATAGTTTTATATATTGTCTTTTCCTCTTATTCATTGCTGTTGATTTTCTTTCTGCTGAGTCTGTATTTTTTTCTAGTATTTTATTTTGATGAGTAGGATTGTTAGTCTCCTTTGTGCTTACCTTAATATTTAACCCTATTTTCTAAGTTTATACCTAATTTTTATTTCTTCATATTTCCTTGTCTTCCTCCTCATATGAAAAGATCTATGACTACCTTTCTTAGTCCCTCTTTATTGTTTTAATGTTGACTTCTTTTACATAATGACATCACTATTTCCCTGTTTTGATTGTTTTCTTAATCTTGATTTATTTTTGTGATTTCCCTATCTGGGTTGACATCTGATTGCTCTGTCCAGTGTTCTAGTCTTGGGTTGATATCTGATATTATTGATTTTCTAACCAGAGAACCCCTTAAGTATTTCTTGTAGTTTTGGTTTGGTTTTTACAAATTCCCTAAACTTCTGTTAATCTGGAAATGTCATAATTTCACCTTCATATATGAGAGACAGTTTTGCTGGATATATGATTCTTGGCTAGCAATTTTTTTTCCTTCAATGCTTTATATAAGTCATCCCATTGCCTTCTTGCCTGCATGGCTTCTGCCAAGTAGTCGAAGCTTGTCCTTAATGACTTGCTTATGTAGGTGACTTTTTGTTTATCCCTACTCAAAAATTTTTAACAGCTATGCAGTGTTCTTATGGATGTACCATAATTTATTTAACTAATCTTTTATTGGTGGGCTTTTAGGATGTTTTCTGTCTTTGGCTATTGGATAGTCTTGTAGGTATGACAATTTATAACTGTGCAAGTATACCTATAATTTTTAAAGCCGTTGCCAAATTGCCCTTGATGAGGGTGATATGAGAATATCTCCAAATGGTTGATATTAATTACAAAACTAACTGTAAAGCAAAATAAGCAAATAGAATGAATTATTTTTTAAATGACACTGCTAAGGTGCTTGGTCATTTCCAATAAAACGCTGAATATAATTAAAAATTAGAAATGGAAAGCTGTGTCATATATTGGACCAGGTATAGATCTTGATTTTGTGAAGTATGACGCTTATGCAATTTGGGGGTGCTTCTTTATAAAAAATAATATGAAATTACAAAACACAAAAGTGACAGTACAGAACTTTGGAAGGGGCTCATGTAAGAAAAGGCAAATGGTTAACAAGTTCAGCTGCAAACTGAAAGTTTGGAGGTTCAAGTCCACCTAGAGGTGCCTTGGAAGAAAGTTTTGGCAATCTACTTCTGACAAAGTAGCCATTGAAAATGCTTGGAGCATAGTTCTACTCTGACCCACATGGGGTCACCATGAATCAGAATTGACTTGACGCCAATTGGTTCATGTAAGAAAGGGGCCCTAAAGCATAAGCTTCACTGGCTTTGTGGATAATCTGCTTTGTGTAGTACATATATACACTCATGAAGAATAGGACAAATTAGCCAGTTCTTTTCACTTGAGACAAGCCTTGTTGAAAAAGTGTGAACCACTGTCCCTAGCTACATGTCAGTGAGAGTAAGTCCACAGACCTAGAGCTTTCAGCTCCATGATGTATGTAGTATTCCCTGTATTCACATTCTTTCTCCACAAAACAATAGGATTCATTCCATTTATGTGGCACCTTTTGTCTTAGAAATCCCAAACACCTTACATATACTTCTTGTTAATATTTGCCATATTCTCTGATGTGGAAAAAAACTGTCATGTTATAAAGATAATTCCTTGGGAAGAGTTGAAAGGGCCCCATCAGTGTCATCTATCCTGATAACATGGTGAAGAGTTCCAGCTGGCAAGTGGTCACCACTGGGAAATGACTTCCTTATTCTAAGATTGAAAGAGATAAGCTGATGGAATGGCATTAATGATCCTAAGTTAATGATCTATCTCTATAGCAGGCAGCAGCTTGTTTGCTCCCAGATTCTGTTCTTACTTAGGCTAAAGCTATTATGCTACCTCCGGGGAGAGAAGGAAGTCACCCAGCTGGTGAAGAGACAGGCACATTCCTTGGAATAGCAGTAGAAGAGAAAACATAAGCATAGCTGTGGGTTAAGATGAGAGGGATCCAGAATCAGAATTAAAGCCAGCCTTGTTGCCATCAAGTTGATTCCATAGTGACCTACAGGACAGAGTAGCACTGTTCCATAGGGCTTCCAAGGAGCAGCTGGTAGATCTGAACTACCAAGCTTTTGGTTAACAGCCAAATGCTTAACTACTGCAGCACTAGGGCCTCAGGATTAAGAGACAACAGAATTAACTAGTTTACTGCCAGCGAAAATCAAGTCCAAAACAACGTTGAACACAGAATAGAAATTTAGAAGTATGAGGCACCTGTCAGACAAGATGAGGGTTTTAGTGGAACTGACTACATTTTACAGAGACTCACATCTGACATTTAATATATAGGCAGTAGCCAATTAAGTGAAATTTGGAAAGAATCCATATCCAGCCACCTGCATCACAAATTTTAGAAGTTCTATGACTAAGTTGAAGGCAATGGGTTTTAATGGGTTATGACTAAGTTTAAATCATGTTGACCTTTAGGCAAACATGCCTCATAAGCCAAGTTTTAGGTTCACTGCTATTGTCCAAATGCCCATGATTGAGTTCTCAGGTCTGTGGTGAACAGATTTGGTAACTGCTAGCCATGCTGGATAATGAAAAAGGAAGACAGAAGAAGGATTAATGCATTCAAACTCTGGTGTTGGCAAAAAGTTTTGAATATATTGTGGACTCAAGGAATGAACAAATCAATCTTAGAAGAAATGCAACCATAATGTCCCTTAGGAGGGAAAATGTCACCAGGAAACATCATCAGGAAATTTGGACATGTCATCAGGAAAGATCGATTGTTAGAAAAAGACATCGTGGCTGGTAAAGTAGAGGGTCATGGAAAATGAGGGGAACCCTTAATGAGATGGACTGACACAACAGCTGAAACAATGGACTCAAACATACCGATGGTCATGAAGATGGTGCAGGATGGGGCAACGTTTTGTTCTGTTATAAATAAGGTCACCATGAGTCAGAACAAACTTCTCGACTACTAACAACAACAACTGCTTGTAAGAAGCATCTGCTACTGCTGTTTCTTTTTTCTTTTACTTTGTTTAAGGATGACTCATCAGGTAAGGAGTAGAAAGAGGTCACTGATGCTTATGTAGAAGGTATTTTATTTATAATCACAAACTCTTTCTTCTTTTATTTAAAAAAAATGTATGTGTGTATGTTGATTTTTTTCTTCTCTGGTTTCTTTAAAATACATCCTAATTTCATGATGTCTCACTGTGTTGGTAGAAAGGAAAATCTCAGTCACCACCGGAACTTCCTCTTTCTCTAATTACACAGGCATCAAGGATGCATATATGGTGCCTCAAAATTGGGTATGGCGGTCACTGAAGTCTTGGCTAACCCAACAGACAGTTCCAAAACCCTTCTTCTTTCCTTACAGCTAGGGTGAACAAGTGGTCAAGTGATGGTACTGGCCAATGAGAGGTAAGAGGACTTATGTTGTGGGCATCTGGAAAAGCTTTTGTTTTTCCTGATGAAATGGATGCAATACTCTAGTGCCTTCCTCTTCCTCTCTTCCTCTTGACTTAATATGAGCACGATGTCTGGGATTGCAGCAGCCATCTTGCAACCATGAGTGAAAAGCCAGGAGAATTTCAGACATGGTGGCCCAACATTGTTGAGCCACTGAACTAATTTGAGGAACATCTTTCCTCCAGACTTCTTATTATTAGAGAGGAAAGAAACAGCCTCTTTGTTGAAGTCACTGTGTGTTGAGTTTTTCATTATTTGCAACTAAAAACAATTCTAACTGGTTCACAGAGAAACCAACTCTATTCACCAGTTCATCATGGATGCTGCTGATAGACCTCTTATCTATTGGGTCCTTGAAATTCAGTGACAAACTACTCCCAGGCCTTTTATTGGGCAGAAAAAACTTGACCAGGGCTGAGACCCTGGTGCCTAGGGCTCAAATATTATGCAGCCATCCCCTCTGAGGCCCTGACTGGGAGCCAACAGTGGGTCCTTGCAACTCTAAGGACCTGTAGACTACTAACTCTGCCCAGGCTGGAAGAAATTAACCACCCTCAAACTATTCCCTGTTCTCTTCCCTGGATGTAGATTTAATAGATGTAAACGGCATCTAATACCATCTTTCGTATGAGTTCAAGTTTTTACAAATAAACGAAGTGCCTTTCTTCAAGAAGTTTCTCCTTTCTGCTTGGTTATAAACCACTTCTGAGTTGAGGAAGCAAGAATGGAAAGAACAAACACAAGTTCATTTTTTTTTTTAATTATCTTGCCACACCTACCAGCCTAGCAAAATAATCACTATGGCAAAAGAGGCTGAGAGAATAATGACAGCTAATTTACTAGGATGACTTATGAGCCCTGTGTCAAATGTGCATGGATGAAATAATTTGGCATGCCTCTGCACCGTAAAACAGGTTTTCCAATGCACGTATGTCATAGGATGCTTCTTCATGCATTAGCAAAAGAACTTGGACCCAGAATTACATGTTTGGGTGGTGATTTGGGAATGGAAGTGGGGAGAAGGAAAAGAGAAGGGTGAGGACATTTGGTCTTGACCTTTTCTAAGACTTGTCATTTTGACCTTCATTGTTTATATATAAAGGAGCCCTGGAGGCATAGTAGTTAGGCACTCAGCTAGTAACTGAAAGTTGGAGGTTCCCCACCAGCTATTTTGTGGGAGAAAAATATGGCAGTTTGCTCCCATAAAGATTACAGCCTTGGAAACCCTATGGGGCAGTTTTACTCTCTCCTGTAGGGTTAGGGTTGTAGGGTCGCAATGAGTCATAATCGACTTGATGGCAACAGGTTTAGTCTGTTTTATATCTAAGAAATCACAGCTTTCATTTGGGAGTGTTTGCTTCTTATGAATTTTTTCTTTTGGTTGAAATTTTATTTATGTTTTTAAATTCAGTTTTTTTTTTTTTTAAGTAATTCATTTACATGACTAATTGCAGGATTGACCGCAATAGCAAATGCCTGGAAATAGCCTAAATATCATCAACAGGAGTCTGAATAAACAAATTTTATTTACAGCCATAGAGTGGAATGCTATAGACCTGTAAAGACAAATGAGGAAGTGCTCTATAGCTGGTATGAAAAAGCCTCTCTCTCATTTTCCACACCCTCCATGGGTAATTTCTTATGTATTCTTTCAAATTTTCTTTATACACAAGTAAATACAAATACAGATTCTTATTTTCTCCTTTTTAGACAACCAGTAGGATAATTTACATACTGTTATGTGCCTTGTTTTTTTCACATTAATAATGTATCTTTGATCTCTTTTCAAGGTATAAGCCTTTCGTTTGCCCAAAGTCTTCTTTCACATCCTCCAGTAGCGTTTTACATTTTTTCTTTACTCTTTACTCCTGAGTATTATTTCTTTTTTTGTTGCTTTTGCATTTTCTTCCATTCTATCTTTTAATTGGTTGGTGTCTGTTTACATGTAAGCTATTCATTTCTGTTTATTAACTTTTTACCCTTCTACTTTACTTTCTGACTTTATACATTTCTAAGAAATATGACTAAGTTTTTAAAAAATCCTACTCCCTGGAACTTGGTTTCTCTTTACACTGCAAAGCTCTGTGTTCTGAAGCTTTTTGTGCCATGGTTATCTAAACCACACTGTGCTGGGGGTGGGGTGGGCTGGGGGTGAAGCCCCACAGTAAGATAGTCCTCCTGATATTCAAAAAGTAATTATAATTCAGAGACTAAGTTTTAAAGCAAAAGAGCCCTGGTGGATCAATGGTTAAGCACTCAGCTGCTAACCAAAGATTGGTGGTCAAACCTACCATCAGCTCCTTGTGAGAAATGACCTAAAGATCTGCTTCCTTAAAGATTACAACCTAAGAAACCCTGTGGGGCAGTTCTACCCTGTCCCATGGGGTTGCTGTAAGTTGGAATCGACTCGTAGGTACACAAAGACAAGTATAAAAGCAGTACTGGATTGTAGTTCAATCAAACCTAGAAAATAATTTCACAAAATCTGTTATGTCCACTTACTATAATACAGCTGGGGTACAATCTTTCTCAGATGTTTGGGTTTGTCATTTGATCTAAGATCTCTGTTTCTTTTGTGCCTCCAGCCCACTGTACCTCAAATATTTTGAAAGATAAAGGAAAAGCTTTTCATGTTTTTAGTTGGGGTGCCAGCTCAGTGCCTATCAGCACTGAGTAAAATTACCTCAGCAAGTTCTTCCTGTACAGTCGTCTGAACTCCCTGCCAGAATAAGGACACACGGATTTAATGCAATATAGTTACAATAAATGTTTTTGATTTCTGTATTATTTCTGCCCATTGTCCTCTAGTCAATTTGGACTTACAGTGACCCTGTAAGACAGAGTACAACCGCCCCATAGAGTTTCCAAGGCTGTAATCTTTACAGAAGCAGACTGCCACATCTTTCTCCCACGGAGTATTGTTTCTAGGCAATCATAATTGGCCAGGAGGGACAAATATTGTAAGATGTATTACATAATCCCTGTAGGGTCACTATGAGTCGGAATCAACTCAACAGCAACGGGGTTTGGTTTTTGGTTTTTTTATTGCCATGGAAACAAAAGCGGGTGGATTTTAAATGGGGGAACTATATACAGTTATTTTTCCAAAAACTTGGACTCAGAAGGTTGTTTAATTAAAACTCAAATATTTGTGACCAATTATCCTCCCCTTTCAACAGAAAGCCATACATTTTGTAAGTCTACAGTAATTGCTCCCAAATTACAGAAAAATCATTTTTGAAAGTCAGTTGTCCATTATTATGGGAAAAATTATAAAGGTTGTGGCCCTTACTAGACCAAATTTCTCTCTCTGGGTGCTTATTTTTCAATTATTTCAGGTTTCATTGGCAGTTTCATCAGAGCCCATTGAGGGGAAATGGACAGGGAGAACTGGTGTTAGAGCACGTCTAATCCAATCTCCTCATTTTACAGGTAAAGAAAGCAAGGAAAGGAAAGGTTAAATGACTTGCCCAACATCATACAATGACTTCTGAGAGAGCCAAGACTGGAAGCCAAGCCTCCCAATTCCCAGTCCAACATTCCTTCCACCACATCAAGACATGAATGAGAAAACAAACACTGATAATAATTGTTGACAAAGATGAGATCAATACTGTTGATACTTCAAACATACACCTACCAAAAAACCAAATCCAGTGCTGTCGAGTCGATTCTGACTCATAGCAGACATGTACACAATATTTTTTCAGAATACCCTTTTTCCAATTGGGCAATTTCATTCACTCCCATAGTTGTCATTCCACCTGTACAATCAATAACTTAAATTGGTTTGCCCCTGCCTTCTTCCATGCCTGCCATTGCCCATGCTGTAGCTCTACCTGCGTAATTCACTGACAACTTAAACATAACCTGGCCAAAACTGAACATTTTTTTTTATTTCCCCCCAAATCTATTCTTTCTGTATTTCCTATTTGGGTTGTTTTTTGTTTGTTTTTTGGCTCAATAATCCCCCAATTGTCTAAATCCTCTTCATCCTTTAACCTTCAGGTTTAATTTATTGCTGATTTCTGTGGTTCCATTAACTAGATATTTCTCATATATTTTCTCATTTCTGTTGGCACATGTCTTTGTAACATTCCACCTGGACTGTCTGTATTTGTCTCTTTCCTCTTCAAGCTATTCTCCACACTATCTTCAGAGTCTTTTTTCCCAAGGATAAATATGCTCTTTCTACACTCTTGCATGAAACTCTTTAGTGTCCTGTCATGCTCATTAAATATAGTACACGTAGCATGCTGTTCAAGGTCCTTCGTGATCTGGTCCATTTGCCTAACTTCATCTCCAACCATGTTTTTTTTGATGTTAGGTTCAATAAACAAAATTACTTGCAATTCTTTGAATTTGTTAAGCTATTTCACCCCTTCATGTTCTTGCACATGCAGTTCCCACTGTCTAAAATACTATCCTCTACTTGTCTTTTCTAATTCTAGGCATGTTGTCTACCATTGCTCTCATATTCACCTTTCAAGACCCAGAATAAGAAACAACCCTTTAGCAAAGTCTATAGGCAGAGTTTATGTATTGATTCCTTCACTTGTGCCTTGCATGTACTTCTGTGTTTCCATATCACATCATATTATAATTCCTTATTTACTTGTCATTGTGTTAGTTATCTTCATCTCAAGATCTAGCACAGTACCTGAATGAGCAGTAGAATGAATAATGGGCACGTATAGTAAGTAATCTGGAGAAACACTGGTCAGATGTAGCTTGGTGTACTTAAAATACCCTGAAAATAATACTATTTGATCAATGCTGCTCAGGTTGGACTCGTTGCTCCAGTTACAGAATTGAAGTGTTTTGATTAGATGGAATTTTAATAACCATAATTTACAATGATTATGATTCATATCTACCTTACCCTTTCATTGAAACATGAGTTTGTTTCCTCACTATGAAATCACTGCATATCATTTTCTCCTGATGACAAATAGTAACTTCACAGCAGCATGCAGATATGGAAAAGACATCTTACGTTTTATTCCTCTTTCAGTAGCGTATTTTCCCAAGTGTTTCGTGTATCCTTACTAGCATTAGTTAGCATCTGCATCTCTGTAGCAATAAAGATTTAGTCTAATAAATTTTATTGTACATTTATTGAGATGTTCTGGGCTTCTGGGCTTTAAGAACACATATGGATGAGGCTGTGAATGTATATGTGCACAGAGATCAAATCTGCAGGGTTAAATATGCTGTTTACTAAATTAAATGGAGACATTTAGCTAATGCAATATTAGCCTAGGGGTTGGCTAATGTTTCATTTCAGGTCTTCTCAAACATTTGCACTAAAGTACACCCTGCAGAGATGAGTGACTTTGTACTCCTAGGAACTCTAGATTCTCACCTACTACAAAGGCAGAATCTGTTTTGCAATTTTCTCCACAATATATTCTTTTAAATAACTTAAATTTTTAATAAGACTTCTAAGTAACTCTAGAAAGCTGTACTAAGTGTAAACTGTATTCTAGTACTTCCCTTCACATCACCACATATACCTGGGATTGTGACCTACAAGTCTGGTAAGCAAGGGGATAGTGGAGAGAGTACAAAACCCAGTCACAAAGACTTGGATCCAATCCCGGGTATGCCATTTAGTAGCTTTGTGATCATAAGCGTCATCTAACCTTTCAGGTTTCTGTTTTCTCACTTTACTGAGAAAAATAAGACCTATTTTACCTCCTCAGAGGATTATTTTAAAGACGAAATGAAAATTGCTCAGAAATCTGGAGACTCAGGCTTGGAAAATGAGTGGAAACAAAGGGACCCAGGCAGCTAGAACCACAATCAAACATCACACATTGAACCACTGTGTCGAAGACACTGCTGCCCTCACCAGTGGCCCCCGGATGCCTCACCTTGGACTACCATCACTTCTGGCCTTGGATCAGGCTTGTGGAGGATCACTGTTGACACTGCTCCTACCAGCACTGCCAAAATGAATTATTATCTTGCTAAGTTTTGATTCAAAGTCCAGGGTGGGTATATCTGATGGGCCAAATGAAAATTTCATGCTGAGTTCTAGTTTCAAGGAAGGTTGGAAAAGCAAGTATATGGTCTTTTGTCATTTATGGTTAAGAGATTGGCCCATTATCCCATCATGGCTCTTAGAATGGGGCTTTCTTCAGGTATAAGAGGGATTAAGATGTGAGCAGCCAACAGATAACAAATAGTCACTCTACCAGAAGTCTTTCCTTTACTCTCTTCTCAAGAGTCTAAAGTTTGTTCTTTCCTCTCTTTTACTATATTGCCTGTTTTTGGTGAGTTTGTCTAATTCTATGCCTTCAGCTGCCACCATAAACTAATGATGTGTTAGCCCTAATCTGCTTCCTCATTTCCAGACATTGCTTTCTAATGCTGTACTGGATATTTACACCTAGATAACTCACTAGCACCTACAATTCAAAATGTGCAGAACTAAAATTTGTTATTTTTTTTTGAAAATCTGTTCCTTATTCAGATAAAAAAAGAACATTTATTTACTATTTCTGTGAATGGCAACACCATCCATTCAGTCATTCAAACCAGAAATCTGGGATTTATCCTGGCCTCTTTCCTCTCTCTCAGCATACCAGTCTTAGGTAATTAGTCACCAAGCTTTATGAGGATTCTGACTTATTAAAATTACAGATAGCCATCCTTCCAGCCCTTAGTTTGGGCTCATGACATTCTTTCTTGAACTATTGCCACAATCTTCTAACTGGTATCACTGCCTTCAGTCTTGATTCCACTCTCCTTGCTGACATCAGAGTTTCTTTTTCAAAGGAAAGTTTGATGCTGCCATTGCTCTACTTAAAGGCTTCAATCACCCCTCTCCCAATGCCTAGAAAAATCCAAACTCATTAGGATATGATATAAGTGCCCCTGATCTGATCTTTTGCTGCCCCATAGCCTAGATAAAACCAAACTCATTAGGATACGATACCAGTGCCCATGATGTGATCCTTTTCTGTCCCATAGCCATCCTTTTCTGTCCTTCCCACCTTCCAGTGAACCTGTATGCATGGCTTAAGTTTCTCCAGTGGGGCATGCTGTTTAACGCCTCTTTCTAGTAAAAAAAAAAAAAAAAGTGGGGGGAGGACTACAAAGGAATTAAAAAAAAATAAAAGACTAGCATATTAACATCTTCTTTCCTTAAAAAGCTAGCATTATGAACCCAGAGATTTTAGGCTGGATATCCCAGACAAGTAGGGGATCAAGGGGCGGTCCCTCCTGAGACTGAGGCCTCCAGACCCAAGGAAGAGAGAACCTTTTTGGCGCACTGCCCCTGATGGAGGTGTGGCCAGCTCGTGGTCAGTGGGAAGACAGCTGCACCTGTCCAGAGTACAGTAGTAGTAGAGGGCAGGGGCCACAGCCAGAGAGCAACAAGTGCCCAAGAAAGCAAACTCACCCCTCCACCTCATTTTTTTTGCCTGACATAATCTTGGGATGCCTATTTTGACCCCATCAAGGGGGAGAGAAAGCATGAATGAATATAATGGAATATTTTGCCTCAGTGACCAAAGGGGCCTCAGGACAAATTGTATTTAATTTAGAGAAGGCCTGTGCACATGTGGACTAGAAATCAATCGCGTTGTTCCTACACTTGTAGAAAACTGTTTGTCATCTGCCAGGAGACTACTACTTGGCTTTCAAGACTCAGCTCGAATATGGAGATGAAGAAAGCTGTGGAAGGATTCAGAGTAAACTGTTAAGGTTAGTTACCTCTAGGCAGGAGAGGAAGGAGCCCTGGTGGTAATGGTAAAAAACTCGGCTGCTGACTGAAAGGTTGGCAGTTTGAACCCACCATCTGCTCCTGGTAGAAAATGACCTGGCGATAAGCTCCAGTAAAGATTTCAGCCTAGGAAACTTTATGGGAGAGTTCTACTCTGCCCTGTAGTACAGGGTCACTGTCTTAGTCATCGAATGCTGCTATAACAGAAATACCACAAGTGGATGGCTTTAACAAAGAGAAATTTATTCTCTCACAGTCTTTTAGGTTACAAGCCCAAATTCAGGGTGTCAGCTCCAGCGGACGGCTTTCTCTCTCTGTCAGCTCTGGTGGAAGATTCCTTGACATCAGTCTTCCTGTGGTTGAGGAGCTTCTCAGGTGCAGGAACCCCAGGTCCAAAGGATGTGCTCTGCTCCTGGTGCTACTTTCTTGGTGATATGAGGTCCCCACCTCTCTGCTAGCTTCACTTTCCTTTTTTGTCTCTTAAGAAATAAAAGGTGGTGCAGGCCACACCCCAGGGAAATTCCCTTTACATTGGATCAGTAATGTGACCTGGGAAAGGGTGTTACAATCTCACCCTAATCCTCTTTAACATAAAATTATAATAAAAAAATGGAGGACAATCACACAATACTGGAAATCATGGCCTAACCAAGCTGATATACACATTTTTGGGGGGACATAATTCAATCCATGACAGTCACTATGAGTCAGAATTAATCCACAGCACACAACAATAAGCAAAAGAGGAGGGAGGTGGATATGGGGAGAGGGCTTTTCATTTTAGACCCTTTTGTACTATTTCTGTATTTTTTTTATAACCTAATTGTTTTAAGTCAACTCAAGAGTTAGAGAAAAGGTAGTGCCTCCTTCTTGGCTATTTTTTCTTTAAAAATGATCTAAAATGTCTTGAAAGGAGGGCACAAAAGCCATAGGGGAAATGAAAATACATTAAGTGGTGTTTAAAAAGTTTTCTTATGTCAAACATCATTGAGAGCTGTTCTAATGTTGGACAATATTAGCTAAAATCACTTATCAACACATGAAAGGATAAAATAAATATAAGCAGTGTGTTGTGCTCCTTGTACATGCAAACAATACTCTCAGAAACCATTGTGTTGTTAGTTGCCTTCAAGTAGGCCCTGACTCATGAACCTTACCTGTAACAGAACAAAATATTGTCTGATCCTGTGACAGCTTCACAATCATTGGTATGTTTGTGTCCATTGTTGTGACTACTGTGTATTTTGAGTGCCTTCCTACCTAGGAGGCTCATCTTCCAGCACTATACAGGACAATATTCTGTTGTGATCCATAGCGTTTTCACTGACTAATATCTAGAGTGAAACCCTGGTGGCATAGTGGTTAAGAGCTACAGCTGCTAACCAAAAGATCAGCAGTTCAAATCTACCAGCCATTCCTTGGAAACCCTATGGGGGCAGTTCTACTCTGTCCTATAGGGTCGCTATGAGTAGGAATCAACTCAATGGCAATGGGTTAATGGGATAATATTCAGAGTAGATTGCCAGGCCTTCCTAGTCTGTCTTTGTCTGAAAGTTCCACCGAAACCTGTCTACAATGGGTATTTGAAATATCAGTAGCATAGTTTCCAGCATCACAGCAACACACAGTCACCACAATATAACAAACTGACAGAAGAGTGGTGGCAACGACCATTGTTGTTGTTAGTAGGCATTGAATTAATTCCAATTCATAGCAACCCCAGGTGTGCACAGTAGAGCTGCTCCATAGGGTTTTCAAGGCTGTGACCTTTCCAAAAGGAGCCCTGGTGGCACAGTGGTTAAAGTGATCGACTGCTGACTGAAAGCCTGGCAGTTTAAAACCACCAGTGGCTTCTCAGGAGAAGCTGTAGTAGTCTGCTTCCATAGAGATTTACAGCCTTGGAGACCCTATGAGATCACTGTGAGTCAGAAACGACTCTTTGGCAGTGGATTTTGGACCTTTTGGAAGATCTTCAGGCCCATCTTCCAAGGTGCCCTGCTGGGTGGGTTTGAACTGCTAACCTTTCGGTTAACAGCCAAGCACTTAACCATTCACACCACCCAGGGACTCAAGGAGCAATTATTAGTGGGCCATTAACTTTAATTTTTTTTTTTCTTGCTTTGGCCTCTTTGATGCCCTCTTCACTGTGGCGAAACATCCAAACTTCTTAAGAATGTGCATATTCCTCCCGCCACATGTATACTAGATTTTATAATATTGTTTCCATGTGCATCAGGCGTATTTTTCTCATTTGATTTTCAGTTTTCATCTTTGCTGATGAGGAAAGGTCCTGCAGTTAGTGATGGAGGCAGGATGAGAATCCTGGACTCCTGACCATGAATGAAGTGTTCTCAATTTCTACCACGCCACGTCATCTCATATATCTTTAGACCAACACTCAGACTGCAATCCATTCACTCTATGTTCTGTAGTGTTCTTCTGTGACACTGTAGACATCTCTAGCTCATTCTCCTTGGCTCTTTCTCACTACCCCATTCTTTCCCTCCATAACACAAAAAATTGAATATATACATATATTCAAATTGAATATGTGTGTGTACCTGTTTATGTTTATTTTCCCAATTAGGCTTTATATAAGCTCTATGAGAACAAGTGCCATAACCTTTCCTTTTCTTTCTCAGTACTCTTTTTTTTTTTAATTTTTATTGTGCTTTAAGTGAAAGTTTACAAATATCATCTCTCTTTTAAAAATTCTTTTTATCATGCTTTAGGTGAAAGTTTACAGAGCAAATGAGTTTCCCAATTTGATAGTTTGCTATATATAAAGTGTTCCATGACATCGGCTGCATTTCCCTCCATGTGTCAGCACTCTCCCTATTTCCGCTCTGGCTTCCCCGTTTCCTTTCATCTGGATTTGCTACCCTTTCCTGCCTTCTCATCTTTGCTTTTGGACAAATGCTTTCCTTTTCATCTTGTGTAATTGTTTGTTCTAAGGAACATGTTCCTCTCAGGTGTTATTGTTTATTTTATGGGTCTTTCTATTGTTGGCTGAAATGTGGTCTCATGGAATGCATTCAGTTCCAGGTCAGAAGGATGTCTTAGGGCCATAGTTTCAGGCATCCCTCCAGCCTCTGTCAAACCAGTAAGTCTGGTCTTTTTCATGAATTTGATTTTTTGTTCTACATTTTTATCCCACTCTGTCTGGGACCCTCTGCTGTGATCCCAGTCAGAGCGGTCGGTAGTGGTAGCCAGGCACCACCCTGTTCTTTTGGTCTCAGGTCCTGTGATTCATGTGGTCTATTAGTTCTTTGGACTAACCACTCCCTTTACTCTTTGGTTTTCTTCACTCTCCTTTGCTCCAGACAGGAAGAGACCAATACTTGTATCTTAGATGGCAGCTCTCCGTCACTCTTATTATTATATGCTTGACACATAATACTCCAAAAAAAAAAAACATTACCTTGAGTCATTTCCAACTTATAGCGACAATATAGTAGGTGCAATAAACATTTGTTGAATGAATGATTGACTGAACATGAACTATTGTGTTAGTTAGGACTCTCTTTCTTATAGACCCTTTATTTAAACTAGCTTGAGCAGAGAAGGAAATGTGTTGGCTCAGGTATCTACCAAGTGCAGGAGTTGATTGGCATCAATCAAGGCTCCACTGATGTTAAATTTCTTCTCTTATTCCTCCCTTTTCTTTTTATCTTCCTTTTTCCTCTCGCCTTTCCTCCCTATTCTACCTTTTCTTCTCCTTCTCCATCTCCTCCTCTTGAATTTCTGTCACTGCCATTCTTTTCTCTGCATCTGGACCCCCTCTATCTTCTACATGTGTGGTGAAGATGGCAGCTGGTAGCTCTGGGGTATCTTGTACTAGCTTAGCATCCCAAAGGAAAAAAAAAGCATATCTATCTCAGCATCTGTACCTAAATTTCAGGAAAAGAAAATTTTAGGATTGACCAGACCTGAGTTCAATGCTGCTTAAATGGTTGCAGTAGGTACTGGGTAGAGTGATTGGCTGTGCTTCTAAAACTGTATGGAAGAGAAGAGTGGTGGTTTTCCAAAGAAAGCGATGCTGGGCAGATGAAAACAACATATGTTCTCCATAAATACTTTCATCAGGAATTTTATTAAGAAGTAAAGGTGAGCCTGGTTTTAATATCAAGCAACTTCCTGCCTCTTGAATCTAAACTCCTTAGATGGAGCTAAATTATGACACTTTGAACTGTTAAATGATAAACTTTTAAGACATAGACTGCACTTTATTCTTTGAGTTTCAAGTTGTTAATAAGTCAAGTACAGTAATAAATAGAAGCCCACCCACAACCTTACACATCTATCTGTTCAGTAAACCAGAGGACTGCAAAACAATTTTTTTGTTGTTGTTTATTTTGACTTCCTACCAAATAGGAACTCTAGAAATTAGTTTGCAGATAAGCTGTGTTTTAATATTGGAGAGGAAATGTGCTGCCCAGTATCTACCACAGGATACAGATCCTCATTTCATGGGTAAAAAAGCTGCAGGCAACAAGCTTATTTTCCTGTGCATGTGGAAAAACAGAATGCTCATCATTCACATGACTGCTAAGGCATTGAAAGTACTGGTATTTTTGTACCTTCAACTCTTAAAGGGGGAAGTGAGTCTTTAGTTTTGGGGATTTGTTGGTTGCCCAAGCCCTGCGTTTGAAAGCTATCTTACGAGAAAAAGGTAATATTAGGACTAAAAAAATAAATAAAACTTATAACCTGCTTCTACAGGTTACTTTAGAATTCTAGAAATTCTAAAAATTCTAGAAATTGAAGTTGTCAATGATTTCATTCTACTTGGATCAACAAGCAGTTAACGTGCACTGGCAGAAAAAAAATTTTTTTAATAAATCATATAACATATTGCATTGGGCAAATTTGCTGCAGAAAAATCTGTTTAAGGTTTTTAAAAGCAAAGATGTCACTTTGATGATTAAGGTACTCCTGACCCAAGCTGTATAGTGTCGCTATGAGTTGGAATCAACTTGATGGCAATGAGTTTGGTTTTTTGTTTTTGACCCAAGCCATGCTCTTTTCAATTGCCTCTTATGCATGCAAAAGCTGGACAATGAAAATGAAAGACAGAGGAGTTGATGTATTTTAATCGTGATGTTGGTGAAGAATATTAAGTAAACGCTGGACTGCCAAAAGAATGAACAAATCAGTCTTAGAAGAAATACAACCAGGATGCTCCTTAGAAGCAAAGATGGCAAGACTTTATCTTGCTTAGTTTAGATATACTGTCAGGAAAGACCAGTCACTAGAAAAGGACACCATGTTTGGTAAAGCAGAGGGTAAGGAAAAAGATGGAAACCCTCAATGAGATGGATTGGCACAACAGTCAAAACGATGGACTCAAACACACCAATGGCCATGAAGATTCTACAGGCCCAAGCAACATTTTATTCTGTTATACCTAAGGTCACCGTGAGTTGAAGTGAACTTGACAGCAACTAACAACAACAACATATTGGGATAAAGTGCCTGAGAATGCAACAGTTTATAAACAAATGAGGAGTGTGACAAGAACTCTATTCAGATGTCCAATAATGTGGAATCAGGGACTTAAACTGCTGCTGGAAAGTATAGTACGGAAGATAGTAAACTGGATTTTTTTTTTTTTATCACAGCTTATTTATTTAAAAAAATGGACATTAGAGAGAAGGAATAGTGTACTTTTCTGCTTCTTAAAGTTTTAAGTGTATATGATTAATAAGAAAAACACCAAAGGAAATGAAAATAACCTCACATCCTGTATGTCCTGACATCCTCTTTTGATTGTGTGAAATTTCCTGTCATTACTTTTCAGTATATTTATTTTTTTTAAATAATATTGTATTGTATTTTAGGTGAAAATTTATACAGCAAATTAGGTTCTCCTTTAACAATTTTTATACAAATTGTTCTGTGCAATTGATTACAATTTTTACAATGTGTCAGCATTCTCAGTATTTCTATTCTGTTTGTTCTGTTTTCATTGATCTAGCTTCCCTTCCCCTCCTTGCTATCTCATCTTTGCTTTGCAACTGTTGACTGTTGGTCTTATGTAGTTAATTGCTTAAGGCAGCACATTACTCACAGGTGATATTGTTTATTTTATAAGCCAATCTATTATTTGGAGAAAGGTGACCTGAAAAATAGCTTCAATTTCAAGTTCAAAGGGTATCTCTCTTAGGGCAAAAATCCCAGGAGCTCCTCTAGTCTCTATCAGTTCAGCAAGTCTGGCCTTTTTCAGGAATTTGAGTTTTGTTCTACGTTTTTCTTCCATTCTATCCAAGATCTTCTATTGTATCGCTCGTCAGAACAGTTGGTAGTGGTAGCCAGGTACCATCCAGGTCTTCTGGTCACAGGTTAGAAGAGGCTGTGGTTCATGTAGACTAGTTTCTTCTTTGAGTTTTTGATTTCCTTCATCCTCTTTTGCTCCATATGAGTAAAGGCCGATAGCTGTATCTTAGATGACCGCTTACAAGCTTTTAAGACCCCAGACGCTACTCATCAAACTGAGATATAGAATAGTATCTTTGTGAAATGTATTATGCCAGTTGACTGAGTTGTCCCCCAAGACTATGGTCCCAAGACTTTTGACCCAGTAGACTAGTCCCGGGAGTTGTTTGGATATGTCTAGGAAGACTCCATAACTGTGCCTCCTATGTGGTTTGTTATACACATGGATATATATGCAGCACACACCAGCGTGTATATACCTATGCCTATAGATACATCTATACATACATACATGTGCCTTTACTCAGATATGCCTTTCTAGACACATACATGCATCCATATTTACCTATGTAACTACACACATTTTTTGGTTGCTGTTACTGTTTTTGCACAATTGTATATGTTATACCATTTACTGAAATTGTTCCTTTTTCTTTTTAGTGTCTTTATTTACCTTGTAAATTGTGCTGACTTCACGCATATTTGGGATTGCCTTCCCCATTACCAAAAGTAACAAATGTCTACTATCTAGAAAGTGATTCTCCCTCCTTCTCCCTCACATCCCTGGTAACCATCAAAGAACTTTGCTTTCTCTGTGTATATCTATTCTTGACTTTTTATAATAACGGGGCCATACAATTTTTGTCTTTTTGTGACTGACTTATTTCACTCAGCATAATGTCCTCCAGATTCATCCAGGTTATGTTTCTTGGACTCCTCATTTTTCTCTATAGTAGTATTCCATTTTATGTTTGTACCACAGCTTGTTTATACATTCAGCCATTGTTGGACACTTAGGTTGTTTCCATCTTTTTGCTATTGTGAATAATCCTGCAATGAACAGAGGTCTGCATATGTCTATTCATGTCACTGCTCTTATATTCTACGATATATACCTAGGAGTGGGATTGCTGGATCATAAGGTACTTCTATTTCTAACTTTTTGAGGAAGTGCCATACTGTTTTCCATAGTGGTTGTACCATTTTAAAAATCCCACCAACAATGTATAAGAGTTCCAATCTCCCCACAACTTCACCACCATTTGTAGTTTTCTGTTTTTTGATTGTTGCTGTTTTTGTGGGTATTAGGGTTAGGTATCTCATTGTAGTTTTGATTTGCAACTCTCTAATGGCTAATCATCACAAGCATCTTTTCAAGTATTTGTTCATCATCACAAGCATCTTTTCAAGTATTTGTTGGCCACCCGGAATGTCTTCTTCGGTGAAGTGTCTGTTCACGTCCTTTGTTCAAGTTTTGGTTGGGTTGTTTGTCTTCTTTTTGTCAAGTTCCTGAAGTTTGCTATATATTTTAGATATTAAGCCCTTATTAGATGTGCCGTTGCCAAAGACTTTTTCCCTGTCTGTAGGTTCTCTTGTTACTCTTGATAAAGTCTTTTGATGAGCATTAAGTATTTAATTTTTAGGAGCTCTCAGTTATCTAATTTATCTTCTCTCATTCATGCATCTTTAGTTTTGTTTGGTAGGCTATTTATGACAAAAATTAAATTCGCTAGTTTTGACCCTATGTTATCTTCCAGGAACTTTATAGGTTTACCTTTAATATTTAGATCTTTGATCCATTTTGAGTTGCTTTTCGTGCATAGTGTGAGGTATGATCCTCATTTTTCTGCATATGGATATCCAGTTTTGTGAGCATCATTTGTTAAAAAGACAGTTTCTTCCCCATTGAATGAACTTTGACCTTTTGTCAAAGATCAGTTGCCTGTAGATGGATGGATTTACTTCTGGGTTCTCAATACTATTCCATTGGTCTATGTGTCTGTCATTGAACCAGTACCAGGCTGTTTTGATAACTGTGGTTGTGTAATCTGTTTTGAGATCTGGAAGTGTGAGGTCTCCTACTTTGTTCTTCTTTAATATTGTTTCAGCTCTTCATGGCCTCCTTCCTTTCCATATAAAGTTGGAGATTAATTTTTACATTTCATTCAAGAATGTTGGGATTTGAGTCGGGATTGTGTTATATCTAGAGATCACTTTTGGTAGTACTGACATTTTCAAAATGTTGTCTTCCAATCCATGAACATGGACTGTTTTTCCATTTATATAGATCTCTTTTAGAGTCTTACAGCAGTATTTTATAATTTTCCTTGTGTAAGTCTTTTATGTTTGAGATAGTTATTTAATTTTTTATTTTTAGTGGAGACTGAACATTTTACAAAAGTGCACTACCACTGTCACACTGGAATTTGTTCTTTTTTTGAAATTTGTGTGCGTGTGTGTGTACACGTGCACACTGTAGGTGAAAGTTTACAGCTCAAGTTAGTTTCTTATTCAAAAATTTATACACATATTGTTATGTGACATTGGTTGCAATCTCCACAATGTGACAGCACTCTCCCCCTTCCCACCCTGGGTTTCCCATGTCCATTTATCCAGTTTCCCTGTCCTTTCCTGCCCTCTAGTCTTGCTTTAGGGTGGGAGTTGCCCAATTGATCTTCTGTATTCTATTGAACTAAGAAGTATGTTCCTCACATGTGTTATTTTTTGTTTTACAGACCTGTCTAATCTTTGGCTAAAGAGTGGGCTTCAGGAGTAGTTTCAGTTCTGAGTTAGCAGAGCGTCTGGGGGCCATAGTTTTGGGAGTTTCTCCACTCTTTGTCAGACCAGTAAGTCTGGGTTTTTTGTGAATTTGAATTTTGCTCTATATTTTTCTCCCACTCCGTCTGGGATCCTTTATAGTGATCCCTGCCACAGTCATTGGTGGTGGTAACCAGGCACCATCTAGTTCTTCTGGGCTCAGGCTGATAGAGGCTGTGATTCATGTGGTCCTTTAGTCCTTTGGGCTAATATTTTCCTTGTGTCTTTGGTTTTCTTCATTCTCCTTTACTCCAGGCGGGATGGGACCAATAGATGCATCTTAGATGGCCGTTCATGTCAGGATATTTATTTTTAAGGAAGTTCCTTTAAGAAGAAGAGAGAGACCAGCACCCAAAGCATAAACTTTGATATTGAGTCATGAGTACATGGCAAATTTGCACTATGCATGAGCGTGTGTATGTGTGTGTGTAGAGCACTTAGCACAGTGATTATGTACAGTAACAGCTCAATAAATGGTAGCTATTACAATAACTAATGCTAATCATGAAATTTTGATCTCATAGCTTCTTTGCTAAAAATAATGCAGAGATACAGGGTATGGTACTTCTTGCTTTCTCTTTAGTATTGGGGCTTCTCTCCATTGTTTCATGAACCCACGTGCCTACCCAGAGATATGTTATGTTGACAGGTGTTTAAATTGTGGAATAATTCATGCTGCAATACAAATTTCTAAATTGGGGTGTGTGTGTATTAATTAGAGTTTTTGGAGGAAAAAGAAAAGCATACATAAAACTCAGTACCACTAGTGGATATATTAAAATTCATTGGGACTCAAAATTCATGAGTGATTTCTTAGGCAAGACAGAGTTTCCTGATTTTAAACATTCATAATAATGATGTTTTGTATTAACATAGTTCTTTACAGTTTATAAAGGGTTTTTAAGATACCATGTTATCCTCAAACTCTTATGGACTTTCTATATGTGCAGTCTTTGCATGGGACAGGAAGTAAGAGTGGTTGCAGCTGATAAAGACTAGCTATCATCAGGAAAGCCAACACATTTTGGCCATAATCCAATAGTATAAAAATGGTGCTGCAGATAATCTACCATTATGAAATTCCCAGCACTTAAAGAAGTGGTAAAGCCCCCAAATGAATGATCAAGCAGATATATTTAGTAAGTCCTTAGAGGTGAAACACAATCAATAAATTGACTCTGGAATGCCAACAGCTTTTGCATAAAATATATTCGCCTTTCAGAAACAACTGTGATGATGTTCCTTAAATATATTTGTCATTTTAGAAAATCCCCTAGAATTGCTGAGGCCACATTAGGTGCCAGCATTCATATACTAAGTCTCACTCAGTCTTTATTTATGTAGAAAAAAAACTTATACTCAGACACACAGAACACTTTCCAGTTTGTGTTGGCTGTCATTTTATCCTGGTTTGAGTAAGACCTTAACTACCTCCAAAGGCTTCCTTGGAAGCTTATCATTTTGCCAAATTTTCTTAATATATCAGAGCTCCTGCTATGGGTTAAGACAGTGTTTTTAGTGGTCAGAACCCACCTATGAAATCAATTTAGTGAGTAGAGACAAACAATTTTTCAAAATGAAACAGAACAGAATAGAGAATGTCAGAATGCACCACAGGTAGTAAGAGCAAGCATGCTTCACGAATTTTGCTTCAGTGTCTTATGTGGTATTATGCATATACTGACTGTTGATACTTAATGTGGGTTATACTCAAAAAAAGATTTGAAAGCTTCTGGGTTAAGGCATTATCTCCAAAAGACGTTTCAGTGAAAATATAGCTTTCGGATGGAATGTCTCAGAGCACACAGACTGTAATATGTGGCGATGCACTGGAGGGAGTTTCTCAGAGGTGATGAGTGTTGATATCTAAAGTACAAGGAGGGTAAGGGAGAAAAACTCCACCTAATCCAGAGTTATACTTAGTGGTGGTCCTACTCTTTGATTGTGGCTGCAACTAAGAAGATTAAGGTATACCTATGGGCACCACAAGTTCCCTGGGTGGTGCAAACAGTTTGCACTTAACTAGTAATCTAAAGGTTGGTGACTCGAACCTATCCAACACACTGCTAAAGAAAGGCCTGTAATCTGATTGCCTAAAGATTACAGCCATGAAAACTCTGTGGAGCATTTCTACTCTGTAGCACATGGGGTTGCCATAAGTCAGAATTGATTATGGCAACAGGTTTTTGTTTTTTTTTTTAATGGCTACTGGTAGACAGAAGGGCAAAAGGAAAGGAACAGAGAGAAGAAGCAGGGAGCTCAAGATAGGAAGAATAAGAGTCTGGACAGTGGGAATCAGAGCAAAGGTTGGGATTCACATGTGAATGAGAGAAATAAAAGATGTATAGCATGAGGATTGGTAGATAGGATCACCCTACCTTAAAAGGATGTGTTCAGCAGCCAGTAGCATAAGCTTGACTTGAATGGCTTAAACAGCAAAGAAATTTATTGACTGATCTACTGTCTCAGTGATGTTACAGGGTTGTTCACAGCATTGGGCTTATTCTGGATTTCTCTTGTGGTTATCAGGAGTCTCTGGGTGGTACAAACAGAAAGGCTGGTGGTTTGAATCCACCCAGACATGCCTCAAAAGAAAGCCCTGGCAATCTACTTCTGAAGCATCACAACCACTGAAAACCCTTTGGAGTACAATTCTACTCTGACATACGTGGGGTTGCCATGAGTCAGAATCCACTTGATGGCAACTGGTTTTTGTAACTGCAAGAGTAACTGGAACTATGTGTTTCCTTACTCTCATTTGAGGAGAGAAAGCCTGGATTCCTGTGGCTTTCTGAATGGCAAAAGATAACTTCCCAGAATCCTCCAGCAAACTTCTGCTTATCTCTTATTGGCCAGAATTGAATTACAAACCCATTTCTGACTCTATTACTGACAGAGGGTGGCATTACCCAAACTAATCAGACTCACTTCTGGAACTAAGATGGATCTCTTCTGGGCACATGGCCACATGGGAGGGAAGCAAACCCGGGGTCTGTTAGGATGAAGGGGAAGATATTTGCTGAATAGACAATCAACAAAGTCAACTATCTACTAAGTTTTTGAAATCTACTAGGTAATATATCCTGGTAGTTCTAGTGGATTTGATATCGAATATCTCTATGAGTAAAACATCGACGGTACTGGGTTGTTTTTTTTTTTTATGAGTAAAACAATTCTACCTTTAGAGACCTATCATGTCATTTCCCTTCTCATAACAACAGAATTTAAATAAAGGCATTTGAATAAAAGCAATCAAGTACTGTGAACTTCTATTTTCTGTATACTTTACTGCCCAAAGAAATCTCAGTTTTTACCCCCAAATAATATGCTACATTCACTCCTGCAGAAACAATGCACAATGACTGACCTCTGTTGGAACAAACATCATGAGCATCACTAGCCATTGTGCAGAGTGTTGCTTCTCTCTCTGGTTCCCTCCCCCACCCAGAAGTTAAACTTCAGCATTATCCTCATGTATACTTGCCAACTGTCTGCATCATGACACAAAGACATTGCTGGCTAGGATCATTCTAGCCTGAAGAAAGGCAAGCACAAAGCCAGCCAAGCTTAGATGAAATGCACTCTGTTTGCTGAATGGCCACCGTGTTTTGAGGGTTCCCTTTATTAAAGGCCAGCATAAAATCAACGGTCCACAGTTGATGAAATCCGTGCTTTGGTTTCTTTGTCACCACACTCCACTTCCCCACCCAGGAGAACTACAGCTAAGTGGTGTTTTAACTGCATCCCCAGGGAAGTGTTGAGTAAGAAGAAAAGCATGCTAGGTCACTGATAAATCATTTCTGGAAAAAAAGGGGCATTTCAGGAAAATTCAACAAATTGGAGAAAAGCCTTAGCTTGCAATCTGTTGTTGCAGAGTTCGAATGATGGCTTTCCTCCTTGCTTAGATAAACACTGAGCAGGAAGCTCTGAACAGGAAAAAAAAATTGTGTCCAGACCCACAGAAGAGAAAAGCTAAAGATGACGGTTGTTATTTTATTGCTCATTCAAACAACATTAAGGCAGCTGCTTCTTTAACCCTTCCCAATGGAACTTCTGATTATTTTCTGAAGTTCTACAGCGGTGTGCTGACAACTCCAGAAATACCACAAGCCTGGAACACGAGCTTTCAAAGCTATTTCAAAGCTCAGCTAAATTTCAAAATAGTTCATTTAGCTTCTCTTTGTGTTCTGCCTATAAGGGGCAAGTAAATTGTCTCCCTGGGATATCTACTGGTGGCAGGGTATATGGGGGAGCCATGTTCTTATCTTCTTCTCTGGTGTTTGTAAATACTTTCTAATGTTTGAAAATCATACCTTTCTTATATTGACTTTGTGATTTTCTATTTGAAGAACTTTATTATTGTCCTCCTGATTTAGTTTTCTTCCATGGCACAATTCCAACACTCAGTTTTCTATTAATTGCACTGTGGTATCATCCCACAACAATGTCAGGCCAAATTTATCAGTAGACCTTGATGCTGGCTGCCTCCATAGCAACCAGCTGAAAATTATAGGCCTTTTCCCATGAGCCCATCCTGAACAAAAAGCACATCGCCACTTCTTTCTGTTTTAACAGTTTTTCTACCCCAAGAGGAGTTCTGGACAAAGTCAGAAAATATTTTTCAGCTGGGAATAGAAATAATCAACCAGGTCAAATGCTAGACCTTATTTCTTTAGATGTCTGACTAATTGTCATCTCACTGTGCTGCAGGATTCATGCCATTCACCTTGAATAAGTCAATTATGTTATCTGAATTTCTCTTCTGTGCTTCCTAAACTTCTCATTGCCTAGGATGAGTAAATTCTTACATCAGGTAGGGGTTCAGTGAGCATTGACATATGTGACTAAATAATTTCCTTTACAAGATGTTTTTAAAATAATGTTTTAAAATTTTAGGAGCTCCTTAGGACGTTAACTAGCATTTTGAAGAAAGCCTAGGGCATGTATTTTCATTTTCCTGTAACAGTCCTTCCAGCTTTAAAATGCTAGTAATTTATGAATATATGCTACCCTAGTCCAAGTCTGTAATTTGCACAGTAGGAGATTCTGGATCACTGTTTTTCATGAAAGTCAAAAAGATTAGCTGAACATCGACAAGGCAAACCAAACCTATGCATAATACAGCCGAATAAAGTGACTCTGATCTTATGTAATAATATCTTGCACACCGTAGGGGCTCAATCACTATTTCTTGATTCTTTGTAACTTTACATTTTCCAAATACTAGTTTGTAATTACACAAGATATTGGTAGTGAGATTTTCAAATAGATGGGTCATTTTATAGCTTAAATTCCCTGTATAAAAGGGAATTTGTTACTTGGACGCTTTGGTAGGATGGGATCTGCCATTCCTATGATCCTACACAGAGGTTCTCCTTGTTTAAATTATATATTATGTACATGATTGGTATATTATGTATGCGTATGGCTTTATTGATGGTCTGTTCCACAGTCAGGCCCCTGGCCTTGCTCTGACTGATGATATTGAGTTTTCCATTGTCTCTTTCCACAGATGTAGTCAGTTTGATTCCTGTGTGTTCTTTCTGGTGAGGTCCACGTGTATAGTTGCCGTTTATGTTGGCGAAAGAAGGTATTTGCAATGAAGAAGTCGTTGGTCTTGCAAAATTCTATCATTCAATCTCTGACATTTTTTTTATCACGGACCACAGGAGAGAAAGAAAAAAACCAAGATGGAGGTCAGAGGAGACTCTGAAGCTTGCTCAGGAATGTCGAGCAGCTAAAACAAAAGGAAGAAATGATGAAGTAAAAGAACTGAACAGAAGATTTCAAAGGGTGGCTCAAGAAGACAAAGTATTATAATGACATGTGCAAAGAGCTGGAGATACAAACCAAAAGGGAAGAACACGCTCGGTGTTTCTCAAGCTGAAAGAACTGAGGAAAAAATTCAAGCCTCGAGTTGCAATAGTGAAGGATTCTATGGGGAAAATATTAAAAGGCGCAGGGAGCATCAAAAGAAGATGGAAGGAATATACAGAGTCATTATATCAAAAAGAATTAGTCAATGTTCAACCATTTCAAGAGGTGGCGTATGGTCAGGAACCTATGGTGCTAAAGGAAGAAGTCCTAGCTGCTCTGAGGGCATTGGTGAAAAAGGAATTGATGGAATATCAACTGAGATGTTTCAACAAACAGATGCATCGCTGGAGGTGCTCACTCATCTATGCCAAGAAGACAGCTTTCTGGCCAATTGACTGGAAGAGATCCATATTTATGTCTATTCCCAACAAAGGTGATCCAACCAAATGCAGAAATTATAGAACAATATCATTAATTTCACAAGCAAGCAAAATTTTGCTGAAGATCATTCAAAAGTGGCTGCAGCAGTATATCGACAGGGAACTGCCAGAAATTCAGGCGGGTTTCAGAAGAGGATGTGGAACCAGGGATATCATTGCTGATGTCAAATGGATCCTGGCTGAAAGCAGAGAATACCAAAAGCATGTTACCTCTGTTTTATTGGCTACTCAAAGGCATTCGGCTGTGTGGATCATAACAAATTGTGGATAACATTGCGAAGAATGGGAATTCCAGAACACTTAATTGTGCTCATGAGGAACCTTTATAGATCAAGAGGCAGTTGTTTGGACAGAACAAGGGGATACTGATTGGTTTAAAGTCAGGAAAGGTGTGCATCAGTGTTGTATCCTTCACCATACCTATTCAATCTGTATGCTGGGCAAATAATCCAAGAAGCTGGACTATATGAAGAAGAACGGGGCATCGGGATTGGAGGAAGACTCATTAACAACCTGTGTTATGCAGATGACACAACCTTGTTTGCTGAAAGTTAAGAGGACTTGAAGCACTTACTAATGAAGATCAGAGACCACAGCCTTCAGTATGGATTGCACCTCAACATAAAGAAAACAAAAATCCTTACAACTGGGGTAAATCTGCTGCAAAGGACCTCTTTAAAGTGTTAAAAAGCAAAGATGTCACCTTGAAGGCTAAGGTGTACCTGACCCAAGCCATGTTATCTTCAATCACACCATATGCATGTGAAAGCTGCACAATGAATAAGGAAGACTGAAGAAGAATTGATGCTTTTGAATTGTGGTGCTGGTGAAGAATATCAAATATACCATGGACTGCAGAAAAAGAACAAACAAATCTGTCTTGGAAGAAGGGCAACCAGGATGCCCCTTAGAAGCAAGGATAGTGAGACTGCGTCTTATATACTTTGGACATGTTGTCGGGAAGGATCAGTCCCTGGAGAAGGACATCATGCTTGGCAAAGTACAGGGTCAGTGGAAAAGAAGAAGACCCTCAACGAGGTAGATTGACACAGTGGCTGCAACAATGAGCTCAAGCATAACAATGATTGTAAGGATGGTGCAGGACTGGGCAGTGTTTCCTTCTGCTGTGCATGGGGTTGCTATAATTTGGAATCAACTCAATGGCACTTAACAACAACAACAACATGGGTTTACAGTGGATTACTACGGAGTATAGTTCTACTCTGAAATATGTGGGATGGCCATGAATTGAAACCAACAAAAAAGGGTTTGGTTTTGGACAAGAGTACTCTTTTTCCTTTCATTATACAGAAGTCAGATATTAGAAGAGCAAAAACCATAAAATCTTTCCTCAGAAATATTCCAAACCAACCAAACAAACAGAAAACCAAAAAAGCTTCACCCTGTCTGACCTTAACTATGTTAGTTGGGTTCAGTGTCTTCTCTGTTGAGGTCCAGGCCCTTGTCTAGTTGGATCCAGACCAGGTGATGTGCTCTTCATTACTACAAAAAAAAAAAAAAACAGAAAAACATCCTTACTCTTCCTGGTTTTACAGACACTGCCCCATATTCTTCTTCTTTTTTAATTTTTTGCCATTTTTTGTAATTGTCTTAGTATTGGCCCTAGTTTTTTTTTTTTTAATGGCATTTAACAATATTTATTCATTTATTTACTTTTTTGCCCCTTATTCTTCTTAATAACCCCTGCCAACTTGTCCTGTCAGTTCTCTAACCTCCTTGTGAAGCTTGTTGCCGGGTCCACATTTCTGACTCCCTGCCTTCACATAACTTACTGAGTCATTTCAGGTGAGTTCAGCCTCTTCTCACCCTGGAAACCCATTGTCATCATCACAATAATGGCATCGCACATTTATTACTACGTGCCAGCTGAATGGCATCCTTTACATGGACTCTCCTTTAAACCTCATAACAGCCCTATGAGGTTAAGTACTGTCATCCCGTGCTTCGGGTTATTAAGAAACCACATAGCAAATAAATGGTAGGGGCAGGATTTGAACTCAGGTCTTCTCTTAACGGCTACTCTCTACCTCCTTCCCATTCCTCCTCAATGGGGACCTGAATATGAGCCACTGGGTAAAAGCCAGGCTTCTTACCACATGGCATTGTTACCAATCTGGGGAGGGCATAGTTCCAGCTGCCCGGAGTGATTCTATTTTCCAACAGTCTTCTCTTAATTCTCTTAGTGGCAAAGAGGATTTATTAATTTCCTTTGTATTCAAAAGTAGCTTTTTACGTCTTATCCCCATAAAATGCCACAGACAGCCCAGATTGCATTCATTATGGGCTATCGTGTCTCTTGTCACTTGTTTACAACAAGGGCTCTGGTTTGGCCTTAGCTACTTTTATGTGAAAAAGTCAAGAGCCACAGAAAGAGTTTAAAAACGTGACAAACATTGCAAGCTTTCATTTTATAACCCACAATCTTCATTTTCCAATTTCCGTTAGTTGAAAACAAGAACAGTAAAAGATCTTAGAAAATAGTGGATCTTTAGAAATATTTAACAGCTACTTACAAACAAAACCCCAACACACATACTCCTATGCCCTTACCCCATACTAATCAGTTAATATTAAAAATACTTGGAAATTGCTTCATATCTGTATGTATGTTACAAAAACCTAATCACATACAAATGAATGGAGGAAGTGAATTGCAAATACTTGGCCTATGTTTTTCTTCACCATATAAATCAAAAAGACAAGAGGACTGAAATGGGAACCCAATTAAGAACTTAGAGGTGACTTTTGTCATCGTTAGTTGCTGTCGAGTCAATTCCGATTTGTGGCAATCCCATGCGTGCAGAGTAAAGCTACTTCCTAGAACTTTCAAGGCTGTGACCTTTCAGAAGCAGATCAACAGGCCTATCTCCTGAGTTGCCTCTGGGTGAGTTTGAATCAACAGCCTTTCAGCTAGTAGTCGAGATCTTAACCGTTTGTGCCTCCCAGGGACTCCCAGTGGTGGCTTTTCGTGGGTGGCATTTTCCAGTAAAGATCTCGGGGAATCTAAGCAGTTATATTACAGAGCAAGAGAAGACCTTCTGAAGAACTACCCTCTCTCTTAAAGAAAATCAAAGCATAATAAGAGATAGAAGTAGACCTGGAGTTGTATAGAGCAGAAATACTATTAGAGCAGTGGAATGATGCCCTCATTGGAGGAGAATGAGAAGAAGCAAAGCAAAAGTCTTAGCTGGGTACAAAATGAAATGTGTAGCTCCTGAAATGTTGCTGTGAGTTCTGAGCAGCCGAAACAGGAAGGAAGAGGAAGCAACACCCCAGCCTCTATTGCGTTTGGCCTGTTAGGAAACCACACAGTGGGGCATGTGATAAACTCAACGCTGGACACCTGCCTCAACGGTCTCCTCTTGGAATCTTGAGCCACGTTTTTTTTTTTTTTTCTCAAATGAGCAGCCTATCTGATTCTGAAAGATGACCATCCATCAGAATATAAGGTGCTGGGTGGCAGGAACCTGGTCTGTTTTGTTCCCAGCTATAATGAGAGCAACTGAAGTATAGTAGGTGCTTAGTAAATATTGGCTGAATGAACGAATTCATGCCTCAGAGTCCAATCATTTGAGAGCATCCTGAGAAATATTTTGGGCTTTTCGCACTTCACTCAAGCAATGGTACCCCTCCTTTACCCCGACAAAAAAAAAAGAAGCAAAATAGGTCATCTACTCCTGCAACTGAGTTATTTTGTTCATATCCACTTTGAGGAAACCCTGGTGGCATAATGGTTAAGTGCTACAGCTGCTAACCAAAAGGCCAGTACTTTGGATCCACCAGGCGCTCCACGGAAACTCTACGGGGCAGTTCTACTTTGTCCTACAGTGTCGCTAGGAGTCAGAATCGGCTCGACGGCAACAGGTTTGTTTGTTTTGAAGAAAGGTGTCAGCAGATTGCAATGGAATCAGCAGGTGTTTGTGTACCTGTGTGCGCACGTGTATGTATTTGTTGTTTATCACTGTTCTTATTGATGTAGGTACATCAAATAATGTAGGTATAGCCATGTCTGCAGTTGACTTTAATTAACTCTTTGCCAACCCTGGTGAAATGAAAGACTTGTAATTCTTCCGATTTAGCAGTAATTATTTATAATTATAAGGAGCAATGTTGGCCATTAAACAAACAGTCCATCCCTGCTAATAACACAGCTCAGTGGTAACAAGAGAAAGGTGATCTGGGAAGGCCACTCCTCCACCCCAGAAATCTCATGAGTTTTAAATCAGGAGTTGGTGGCCCTGTAAACAAATTCAAATTATTTTCCAGCAGAAACCTCAAACTACTTGTTTGAGATGGTTTCGGCTAGAAGACATGAATTCAGATCAAAATCAAAAGCCACAGAAATACTAAAATAGCTGAAACAGAGACATAGTCATTACAGGAAGCTTATGAAGGTTCAAAGGAGGTTAAAAAAAGAAAGACAAGGAAAAGCTGCAGCGAGAGGAGCTGGAGGCATTGCCTATCCCTACTGGAAATGTTGATGAGGAAGGGGAAGGAGCTAGAGAAGCAAAACACGAAGCCTAGACTTGGGCAAAACAGGAAACAGGAGTGCTGATGAAACTGACTGTAAATTGGGAAGAGAGCAAAGCCACAAAGCCATAGAGATGTTAAAGATACGCAGAGAGGACAAAATAAAAGTAGTGAGGGACTCGCCTCTAGTTTAGAATGAACTACAGAATGCGAGAGACCCAGATTCAATTCCTAGCCGATGAACCTCAAGTGTAGCCACACCCGTCTGTCCGTGGAGGGTTGCATATTGTTCTGCTGAACAGCTTTCAGCGAAACTGCCAGTGTAAGATGGGCTAGGAAGAAAGGCCTGGTGACCTACTTCTGAAAATTAGCCAATGAAAACCCTAAAGATCACAATGATCTGATCCACAGCCAATCATGGGGATGGCACAGAACTGGGCAGCATTTCATTCCATTGTGCATGGGATCACCACGAGTCAGGGGCCAGCTCGACAGCAGCTAGCTACAACAACACAGATATGATAAGCATTTACCAAGTCTCAATTTTCCTACTGAGAGGATCTGGAAACAGGTTAATTCTTATTATAATCATTCCAAGGGTGTTCTATTGTACTAGAATTGCATTTAATCAAATATTACTTGAAATAAATGAACTTTCAAATTTGGAAGAAATTTTGTTGTTGATATACAGAGATGTCTCCCATAATGGTATTGGCTAATAGTATAAAACCCACCAAACCTGTTGCCACTGAGCTGATTCTGACTCACAGTGACCCTGTAGGACAGAGTAGAACTGCCCCCACAGGGTTTCCAAGGCTGTAATCTTTATGGAAACAGACTGCCACATCCTTCTCCTGCGGAACAGCTCGTGGGTTTGAATCATTGACCTTTTGGTTAGCAGCTGAGCACTTAGCTGCTGAGCCACTGGGTTCCTTGGTTAATAGTACAGGTAACATTTACTACATGCTTCCTATCCACCAACCACAATACCTTCGGGTAATAGAATTTAATTCTTACAAGTCCTACAAGTATTGACTATTACTACCCCCAGTTTATTGACGAAGTCTCTGAGGTTTAATGAAGTTATATGACTTGCTAAAGGTCAAGTTTAGAAGAAGTCCACTACAGCCAAAGTACAACCTTGAGTATATCCCACCTGAATTTAGAGGCCATCTCAAGAATACGTTTGACGCATTGAACACTAACGACCCAAGACTAGACAAGTTGTGGAATAACATCAAGGACATTATACAGAAAGAAAGCAAGAGGTCATTTAAAAAAAACAGGAAAAAAAGAAAAAACCAAGATGGATGTCAGAAGAGACTCAAATTTGCTTTTGAACGTCAAGTAGCCAAAGTGAATGGAAGAAATGAAAGAGCTGAACAGAAGATTTCAAAGGGAGGCTTGAGAAGACAAAGTATTACAATGACATGTGCAAAGACCCAGAGTTAGAAAACCAAAAGCGGAGAACATACTTGGCATTTCTCAAGCTGAAAGAACTGAAGAAAAATTCAAGCCTGAAGTTGCAATATTGAAGGACATTAAACTATGCAGGAAGCATCAAAAGAAGATGGAAGGAATACACAAAGTCACTATATCAAAAGGAATTGGTGGACATTCAGCCATTTCAGTAGGTAGCATATGATCATGAACTGATGGTACTGAAGGAAGAGGTCCAAGCTGCACTGAAGGCATTGGCGAAAAACAAGGATCCGGGAATTGACGGAATGCCAATTGAGATGTTTCAAAAAATGAATGCAAATGCTGGAAGTGTTCATTCGTCTATGCCAAGAAATTTGAAAGATAGCCACCTGGCCAGCTGACTGGAAGAGATCCATATTTATGCCTATTCCAAAGAAAGGTGATCCAACCGAATGTGGAAATTATTGAACAATATTATCCATTATCACACTCGAGTAAAATTTGCTGAAGATCAATGAGGACAGTTTTGGATGATCTGCTTTTTCATTTGCCATGCTCATTGGCTTAGACGTAAGCTCCACAGGCACTGTTGCTCAGAGTTACGTAACGACTTGAGAAGGCAAATTCTAAATGAACAGGAAAGCCCACAAACACACATATGGGATAAGGTCATCATAAAACACCAAGAGGATTTCATTCAGAGCATAGCCATGTTGCTAGGAATTCAAGGGCAGATTTAAAAATATGCACATGTCTCTCTGCTTGTTTCTCTCTTTTATATTTCAAAAGAAATTGGCTTGACACTATCTAATCTTGTAGATCTCATCAATGTAACTGCCACTAATCCATCTCATTACATCATAATGATAGGATTTACAACACAGGGAAATTATTTAAGATGACAAAATGGAAGATGAGCATACAATACTGGGAATCATGACCTAGCCAAGTTGACAGATGTTTTGGGGGGACACAATTCTATCCATGACATGTGCTTAGCTTGCTAGAGGACTGGGAAGCCAGCAGCTCAGTTCCATATCGAGTGTATTTCTAGACTAGACTTCCGTGATTTTATCTTATTTGAATTAATGGGGGTTCAAATGTGAGGAAATGTCTGAAAATCATGTTGCTTTTTGCAGAATAAAATGAAATACAATATTTAAATTCTAAAAAGCAAGCACAAAATTGTATACAAATATAGAAGAATGGTAGTATTTTATCAATAGCAACAACAATGGACTCAAACATACCAACGATCGTGAAGATGGTGCAAGACCAGGCAACATTTTTTTCTGTTATACATAAGATAACCATGAGTCGGAACCAATTCGATGGTACCTAACAACAACGTTTTTAAAACCAAAGGAATATAAAACATTCATGGAGGAAACTTAAAATTGAGAAAATTCTATCCATTAATATATCTTTTGTTTTTCCTGAATATTATGTGTATAAGAGAATGCTATTTGCCTACCCTCACATCTATTATTCCCTTCCTCTTTAACAGAACTTCAAATTTTAGCTGGCATAAGGTCTCCCAGGATGAAAAGTACATTTCCCAGCATCCCTTGCAGCTAAATGTAGCCGCATGACTAATATCTGTCAAGGAGACAAAAGTTTGATTTACAGATGGAACATCCAGGAAGATTGCTTACAGGGATTCTACTCATCTGACAGGGGTCCTGTTATGGATTGAATTGTGTCCTCCAAAAATATGTGTTATAAATCCTAACTCCTATACTTGCTATAATCCCATTTGGAAATGGGTTTTCTTCATTATGTTAATAGGCATTATTAGTGTACAGTGTGTTTTAAGACAACCTCTTTTGAGATGTAAAAGAAGATTAAGCAAGCAAGCAGACACTGGCGAAGATAGATGCCATGCCACATTAAGATCACCAAGGAGACAAGAAAGAGAAGCTGGAAAGTGTTCCCTCAGAGCCGACAGAGAAAGAAAGCCTTCCCCTAGAGCCAGCGCCCTGAATTCAAACTTTTAGCCTTCTAGACTGTGAGGAAATAAATTTCGGTTCGTTAAAGCCACACACTCATTGTATTTCTGTTATAGGAGAACTATATAACTAAGAGAGGTCCAGTCTTCCTTCCTTCCCTCCCTCCTTCCTTCTTTCCTTTCTTTTTCCTATATAAGAGGAGTTTCCTTTGGGGATGGCCTGCGTCGGAAATATATGGATGTTCTGGCAAATCTTTCTCTCTCTCTGTCTTGATCCTGCATCCTCTGACCTCCAATTCTTGGCACATGAGCCAGCAGCCTGCCATCTGACCTGTCGATTTTGAGTTTATCAGCCCCTGCAACCATGAGAGTCAGAAGAAGCCTACAGCCTGATGCCTGACCCATGGATTTGGGCCTTGCCAACCTCCACAATGGCATGAACCATTTCCTTGAGATAAATTTCTTTCTGTATATTTATATGTGTGTGTGTGTGTGTATATATATATATATATACTCTTTACTGGTTTTGCTCCTTTAGAGAACACAGCCTAAGACAGCAGCCATAAGATGGCCTTAATAATAAAAGCCACATGTTAGGATAATGGAGAAAAAAGCCTAGGGTCCAGATGACACCATGAAATGACCATAGTGAATTTGTCTCTTTCTAGGCTTCTTTCATGTGAAGAAAAACAACAACAAAAAATATCTAGTTTGTTTTAGGCACTGGTATTTCACATTTTCCTTTTATGTGCAACAAAAGCCTGCCCATTTCCAGTCCTAATATTAAATTTTAGAGGCTAAACACCTAAAACTACTGAAAACTAGTATGATACAAGACTACAGTTTGAGAACTACAGGTTTTATTATTATCTGTGGGTTTTCTTTGAAAAACTGTAAGAAAATTCTTTAAACTAACATCTGTTTTTAGTTTTGGAAGTCTTGCTCTTACAAAAAAATAAGAAAAATGGTTCTGAATCTCATTTTCATAGCATCCTCTCTGTCTCCATAAGTTTCACCGTAGTCAACAGATCTATTTTTCTTCATATTTACATAATGCTTTAAATTTATAAAGTATACCCACAAAATTATCTCATATGGTTCTTATAATAGACCATGAAGTAAGCAACAAAAACATAATTATGTCCATTTACCATTGTAGAAACTGGGTTATCATCTTCATTGCATTGCTTTGATATAGATGGGCCTATTATCATTCCTAGTAACTGTAATGAAATATCATGAAATGCGCACACCTTTTGACCCAGTGCCTTGAAAATAATTCAATGTTCAAAACATACTTTTTTCTTCATTATACTTTAGATGGTTTACAGAACAAACTAGTTTCTCATTAAATGGTTAGTACACATCTCGTTTTATGACATTGGTTAACAACCCCATGACATGGCAGCATTCGCCCTTCTCAAACTTGGGTTCCTTACTACCAGCTTTCCTGTCCCCTTCTGCCTTCTAGTCCTTTCCCCTGGGCTGGTGTTCCCCCTTAATCTCATTTTGTTTTATGGGCCTGTCTAATCTTTGGCCGAAGGATGAACCTGGGGGGTGAATTCATTACTGAGCTAAAAGGGTCTCTGGAGGCCATACTTTTGGGGTTTCTCCAGTCTCTGTCTGGCCAGCAAGTCTGGTCTTTTTTTGTGAGTTAGAATTTTGTTTTACATTTTTCTCCAGCTCTGTCCTGGACTCTCTATTATGATTCCTGTCAGAGCAGTCAGTGGTGGTACGTGGGCACCATCTAGTTGTACTGGACTCATTCTAGTGGAGGCCATGGTGGATGTGGTCCATTAGTCCTACGGACTAATCTTTCCCTTGTATCTTTAGTTTTCTTCATTCTTCCTTGCTGCCGAAGGGGTGAGACCAGTGGAGTATCTCAGATGACTGCTCACAGGCTTTTAAGACCTCAGATGCTACTCATCAAAGTAGAATGTAGAAAATTTTCTTTATAAACTGTGTTATGCCAATTAAGCTAGATGTTCCCTGAGACCATGGTGACCACAGCTCTCAGCCCAGCAATTCGGTCCCTCAGGGAGTTTGGATGTGTCTATGGAGCTTCCATGACCTTGCCTTGTGCAAGTTGTACTGGCTTCCCCAGTATTGTGTACTGTCTTACCCTTCACCAAAGTTACCATGAATCTATTGTCTATTTAGTGTTTTCTGTTCCCACTCCTCCCCTCCCTCGTAACCATCAAGAATTATTTCTTTTTGTGTGTAAGCCTTTTCATAAATTTTTACAGTAGTGGTCTCATACAATATTTGTGCCTTTGTGATTGACTTATTACACTCAGCATAATGTCCTCCGGATTCATCCATGTTATGAGATGCTTTGCAGATTCATCATTGTTCTTTATCGCTGCATAGTACTCCACTGTAACACAGTTTGTTTATCCATTCATATGTTGATGGGCATCTAGGTTGTTTCCATGTTTTTGCCGTTGTGAACAATGCTGCAATGAACACGGATGTGCATGTGTCTATTCATGTGATGACTCTTATTTCTCTAGGATATATTCCTAGGAGTGGGATTGCTGGATGATACGGTATTTCTATTTCTAGCTTTCTAAGGAAGCGCCATATTGCCTTCCAAAATGGTTGTATCATTTTGTATTCCCATCAGCAGTGCATGAGAGTTCCCATCTCCCCACAGCCTTGCCAACATTTGTTATTTCCTGCTTTTTTGATTTGTGCCAGTAATCCCAGGCGAGATGGTATCTCAGTGTGGTTTTGATTTGCATTTCTCTAATGGCTAGTGACCATGAGCATTTCCTCATGTGTATATTGGCCACTTGAATGTCTTCTTTGGTGAAGTGTCTGTTCATTTCCTTTGCCCATTTTTTAACTGGATTGTTTGTCTTTTTGTTGTAGAGGTGCTGGATTTTCCTACAGATTTTTGAGATTAGAAATTTGTCTGATTTGTAATAGCCAAAAAAAATTTTTTCCCAGTCTGTAGGTTCTCTTTTTACTCTTTTGGTGAAGTCTTTTGATGACTATAAGTGTTTAATTTTTAGAAGATCCAGTTATCTAGCTTATGTTCTGGAGTTTGTGTACTGTTCGTTATAGTTTGTATCCTGTTAATGCTGTGTAGTAGGGCCTCTAATGTTGATCCTATTTTTTCTTCTATGCACTTTATAGTTTTTGTCTTTATATTTAGGCCTTTGATCCATTTTGAATTAGTTTTTGTGTACGGTGTGAGGTGTGGGTCCTGTTTCATTTTTTTGCAGATGGACATCCAGTTTTGCCAGCATCACTTGTAAAAAGGCTGTCTTTTCCCCATTTGAGGAATCCTGGTGGTGCAGGGGTTAGAGTTCAGGCTGCTAAACAAAAGGTCTGCAGTTTGAATCCAGATGCTCCTTGGAAACCCTTAGGGCAACTCTACTGTGTCCTATAGGGTAGCTAAGTGTCGGAATGGACTCAATGGCAATGGGTGGGGGTTCTTCAGGGCCCTTGTCGAAGATCAGGTGACCATAGGTGGATGGATTTACGTCTGGGCTCTCAATTCTGTTCCATTGGTCAATTGTCTTTGTACCAGTACCAGGCTGTTTTGACTATTGTAGCTGTATAGTAGTTTCTGAGGTCAGGTAGTGCGACTCCTCCTACTTTATTCTTCTTCTTCAATAGTGCTTTACTTATCCTGGGCTTCTTCCCTTTCCATATAAAGTTAATGATTAGTTTTCTCATCTCTTTAAAGAATGTTGTTGGTATTTGGATTGGGATTGCATTTCAATACATACTTATTACTTATTGAATGCTGGGCTGTATTCATGAGTCGATGTCTAGCTGTGTGCATGGGTGAATGAATCAATGAGGAAAACAAGGCCCAGGGAGGTTAAGGAGGTATGTGTCACAACATTGCAATTAAAATTAGAGTTTCCTCACTCCTATTCAAATTCTTTTTCCATTACACCATGTCGCCTCTTCCTAGAAATTCATTCTGCATTTTGCTGAGTTGTCATTTGGATGTACTGTTGGTGAAAGGCAGTTTCAGATGGCCATCAGTGGTGAACTTCAGCTGATGCCCCAGCACAACATTGCACGTACCATCAGAGTTTGCTTTCATTGGCAGCTCTCCCAACCCTCACATACTAATGCTGTGCCAAGAGCTATTGTCCTTGACAAGTGACTGTGCTGGCAACATAGGATTCTCTTAAACAAAGTCCTTCACATGAATAGCCAGCAAGGAGTTCCATTTCTAACTTTGCCTGATACCCTCACAAGGCTAGAGTATTTGTTTTGCTTCGGAAAATGTTCCAGGAGACTTTTTATTGTGATTATTGTTGTGGTTTAAGGTGAGAATTTAAAGACTTGAACTACAAAACCTAAGAGCCATCAAAACCCATTGCCCTCCAGTGGATTCCGACTCATAGTGACCCTTTAGGGCAGGGTACAACTGCCCCAAAAGGTTTCCAAGGAGCAGCTGGCGGATTTGAATTGCCTACCTTCTGGTTAGCAGTCATACATAGTTCTTAATCACTGTTCCACCACTTCTATTTCTTCGGAAAGAGCTAACAAATGAACAAAAACCAGAAAAATTTGAAATTAGATTCACTCTAAGGTATGTGTCTAAAGTGAATACACATTTTTTTTGCAGACAACTGTGACACAGAAATATTAATTAATATTTTAAGTCATCCAATTTTCCAGGAAATTAGCTATAGATTCTAGGTTCTCTATTAGTCAGTGACACAATAAGAATAAATTCTAAGCCTGCCACTTACTAGCTGTGTGACTTTGGAGAAATTACTTATTCTCTCAGAGCCTCAATTTTATTTTATTCATACTCCTTGACTCTCAGAGTTGCAGAAAGTTTAAATGAGACATTTTAAGGAACCTATCAATTTAGAATTCATTCAGTTCTGTTTCTTTCTTTCCCTCTTTGATACAAGCTCTGTTTTCAGACCTTCTTGCTACATTCTGTGACTAGATAGAAATGTTGAGAAGTTCAATATAATCTTTTTCAAAACCTTTTATTTTGCTTTAACAGCAACAACAAAAAAACCCCATTGCTGTCGAGTTGATCCTGACTCAGCAACCCCATAAGACAGAGTAGAACTGCCCCATAGGATTTCCAAGGATCTGGTGGATTCAAACAGTCGATCTTTTGGTTAGCAGCCTGAGCTCTTAACCACGCACCTCCAGGGCTCCACTTATTTCACTTTAGTACACACACAAAAATTTTCAATCCTTGTAATGTGTAAAATTTACAAAAAAATGCCTAAGAGAATCTAGAAGATGCGTTCACTTCACCTGCAAAAATTCTGGTTCTTTCCTGTACTTTTGGCGCAGATTCTGTAATAACAATCAGATTATTGAGTGGAGACATTTTGGTACCTATCATTTTCTCATGATCCTGACTCAGAATTCCATGCCTTTGCTTTCTCATAGCATCTCATAGCTTACTTTTGCTTTATTCCGCAAGTATTTTTAAAGCACCAACTATGTGCTGGGCACTAATCTAGGTGCTGGGGATATAGCAATTCATGAAATTTTTAGTAGAGGGTGACCAATAATTAAATAATTATGGTCTGTTAGTGAGTGAAAAGCAAGATAGAGAAAAATAAAGTAAAAAAGGAGAGATAGAGTGTTGGAGACAGGGGTTTGCAATTAAAAATGGAGGTCAGAATAAGTCTCCTAAGAAGAACAAGTAAAGACCTGAAGGAGGTAAGAGAATGAGTCATGCAGAAATCTGGGGGAGGAGCAGAAGGCAAAAGAAGTACAGAGACCCTGAGGCAGGAAAGTGCTTGGTATGTTCACAGAACACAGGAAGACCAAGGTACCTAGAACGGAGACAACAAGGAGAAAATAGTATAACATAAAGTAAGACGGGTGGCGGCGGGGGGGAAGGTGGGGGCAGATTTTATATGGCCGTTATAAGAACTTTGTCTTTTACTCTTCATGAGATGGAAGCCTTAGGTGGGTTAGAGCAGAGAAGTGACATCTCTGACTTACGTTTAAAGAGGACCATCTTGAATACAACATTGAGAAACTGGCTGAAAAGCAGGAAGACCTGTTGGGAGATTATTGCAATAATCTGGTGAGAAATGATGCAAATATTTGCTGATGGATTGGATATGGGGTGTGAAAGAGAAGAGTCAAAAAGGGCTGCAATGTCCTTGGCATGAGAAAGTAGAAGGACAGTGTTGCCATTAACTTATGTTCAGAAGACTACAGGGAGAGAAAGTCTGGGAAAGATCAAAAGCTTGGTATTAGACATATGACTAAGTTTGAGATGCCTGGTAGACATCCAAATGGAGATAGCACATAAGTAACTGGACTCCAAATCAGAGTATAGGGGAGAAATATGGACTGGGGATATAAATTTGGGTGCTGTGCACTTACATATGATATTTAAAGAAGGGAAGACAGAGCTATGTGTGTATAACCAAACAAACCAAACCCGTTGCCGTCAAGCCAATTCCGACTCGTAATGACCCTAAAGGACAGAATAGAACTACCCCGTAGGGTTTCCAAGGAGCGCCTGGTGGATTTGAACTGCTGACCTTCTGGTTAGCAGAAGTAGCTCTTAACCACTATGCCACAAGCCAAGCAAATGGGTAAGATGTGGTGGTGGAAGCTTGTGGATAGTCTCTTTTCTGTGTCATATATTTCTGTATTTTCTACAATTTTCATCGTGAGTAGGTAGTTATTTTTATAATCATGTTTAAAATTTTTGATTTAGAATAGTAAGCGAAGATTAAAATAAGGAATTCCTGGGTTGGCCCAGACTTTCTTGGATCATTTTCTGGCTCATTTCAGTTATTGGGTCTATCAGGTCCCCCAAATACTTTGTACCTTGTTCCTAGAACAAGGATCAAACATGAGTGATTGGGCAAAAGGCCTCAGGATGGTGAGTAAGAGTTGAGCTGGGGGAAACCTGTGACACCGGCGTGGTGGATCTCGTAGTGAGCTCCTTTGAGCACTGAAGCCTTTCATCAGACTGGGATTTCACCTATTTGAGCTGGCAATTAGCTCTATTGTTCCCAGGACACCTCACACCCATCATTTGTGCCTGGATTGTTTATTCACTTATACTCCTGAATTCATTATAGCACAGTCATTTCCTGTTTAAATCGCACCAACTTTTTCTCTTTGGTCCAGAACTGAGATTTATCTCTGTTTTCTGTTCTATAAATTTTTTTTTTTAAATATAAAAAATAGTACATGAAAAATTCTTCACAAGGAACATTTCATAACATGGAAGAATCTGGAAGGCATTATGCTGAAATTAGTCAGTTGCAAAAGGACAAATATTGTATAAGACCACTGTTATAAGAACTCAAGAAATAGTTTAAACAGCGAAGAAAATATTCTTTGATGGTTACGAGTAGGGGGAGGAAGGGAGGGCGGGAAAGGGGTTTTCACTAATTAGAAAATAGATAAGAACTACTTTAGGTGACGGGAAAGACAACACAGAATACAAGGGAGGCCAGCACAACTGGACTAAACCAAAAGCAAAGAAGTTTCCGGAATAAACTGAGTGCTTCGAAGGCCAGCGTAGCAGGGGCGGGGGTTTGGGGACCATGGTTTCAGGGGGCATCTAAGTCAATTAATAAAATCTATTAAGAAAACATTCTGCATCCCACCTTGGAGAGAGGCGTCTGGGGTCTTAAATGCTAGCAAGTGGCCATCTAAGATGCATCAATCAGTCTCAACCCACCTGGATCAAAGGAGGATGAAGAACACCAAGGACACAAGGTAATTACGGGCCCGAGAGACAGAAAGGGTCATGTAAAACAGAGACTACATCAGCCTGAGACCAGAAGAGCTAGATGGTGCCTGGCTACAACTGATGACTGCCCTGAGAGGGAACATAGCAGAGAACCCCTGAGGGAGCAGGAGAGCAGTGGGATGCAGACCCCAAATTCTCATAAAAAGACCAGACTTAATGGTCTGACTGAGACTAGAAGGACCCCGGTGGCCATGGCCCCCAGACCTTCTGTTGGCCCAGGACAGGAATCATTCCCAAAGCCAACTCTTCAGACATGGATTGGACTGGCCAATGGGTTCGAGAGGGATGCTGGTGAGGAGTAAGCTCACTTGGATCAGGTGGACACTTGAGACTATGTTGGCATCTCCTCCCTGGAATGCAGATGAGAGTGTAGAGGAGGTTAGAAGCTGGTGAATGGACATGAAAAGAGAGAGTAGAGGGAGGAAGCGGGCTGTCTCATTAGCAGGAGAGCAATTTGGAGTATGTAGCAAGGAGTATATAATTTTTTGTGTGAGCGACTGACTTGATTTGTAAATTTTCACTTAAAGCACAATAAAAATTAAAAAAAAAAAAATTCTTCACAAGGTAAGCCATTAATGATATGTAAGTCAATTATGGAAAATAATTGAAGTCTACAATTAGCCTGGAGTCCCTTGGTGGTGCAAACCGATCAGGTACTTGGCTCCTAAGAGACACCTAGGAACAAAGGCCTAGGGATCTCCTAAAAAGTCAGCCACTGAAAACGCTGGAGCAGTTCTTTTCTGACACATGTCAGGTAGCCATAAGTCAGAATCAACCTGAGGGCAACTGGTTGGTTTTTTTTTTACAGTTAATCCATCTGTAAGGTCACTACGAGTCGGAGGTGACTTCACGGCAATGGGTAATAGCCATCTCAGGCTGTGCGTACCTGCACAAACTGGATCAGTACATAGTATTATCTGTATTGATAATTCCATCCAGATTTTTCTTTGGGAGGCTGGTTTTAATATCCTTCTGCCTCTTTCAGATTGGGAAACCACCCAGGCCTCCTAGGTCTTGGCAAGCAACAAATTGACTTCATGTTGTTACCCAGCACTTTGTTCTCTATTGAAATGCCTGGCTGTGTACAACCAGTTTGTAAAATCTGAAGATCCACTGAGCATGCCCAGAAATATAGCCTCAGGAAGAGAGAACTGAAAAGGACACAGAGAACCAAGGAAAGATTTTGTATCTTTGAGCAGCTTGAATCAATCAAATCTTTGTCAACAGCTTAGACTCTTGCTGCTTCCTCGAGCTCTTCCTCTCTCGTCTGCTGGTCCCATGCCCACATACTCTTCAAGGAACAACTCAAATGCTACTTTGTTGTTGTGGTTGATAGTTGTTGTAGAGTCAATTAAGACTCATGGTGACCCCACCTGTGCAGAGTAAAACTGCTCCATACCGTTTTCAAGGCTGTGACCTTTCAGAAGCAGGTTGCTGGGACTGTCTTCCAGGCCCCTCTGGGTGGGCTTCAACCGCTGACCTTTTGGCTACTAGTCACGTGCTTAACTGTTTGCCCCATCCAGTGACCCCTTTATCCAGTCTAATTTAATCTGTTCCTCTTCTGTGTTTTCCCTATCTTGTCATACTTACACGTCTTCCTTTTATCATACTTATTTTTGTATGTCTGTCCTCCCCGCTAGGTTGCAAGTGTCCTGGAAAATTAGAATGATCCAGTTTCGTTTGCAGGCCTCTCTTAGCACAATGCCTTGCACTTATTAAATAAATAATGCTTGAATTGAATGGAACGGGATCTCAGTCTAAGGAAATGATTTCATTTAGAGTAGATCTGAGAATGCTGTCATGCACAACTCCTGCCTTCCTTGGGTGGACCTGAAACCTGATACATGCTCCTCCTCACTCCCGGGTTTGCTATAGCTTCAGCAAAGGCAGTACCTCCCAGAGTTGTTAGGTCTGTAAGTGTCTCAGTCTTCATTGGCCTTTTCTGTTTTCCACTGAGTCAGCTCCAACTTGCGGTGAGCCCATGTGTGTCAAAGTAGATCTGTGCTCCACAGGATTTTCAATAGTTGATTTTTGGGGCAATAGATCACCACGCCTTCCTTCTGAGGCACCTGTGGTGAACTCAAACCTCTAAACTTTCAGTTAGCAACTGGGTGTGTTAACTGCTTGCACCACCCAAGGACCCCTCTGTCTTTAAATGAGGATGGAATTACCTTCATTTTAATGGTTCATAAGCTAACATTGTAAAGATACTGAGAATACTAGCATGGCCCCTTTTTAATGAAGAAAAATAAATTCTCGAAGTGTTAATATTTTTTTAAATAAAATAAATATCCCTGCAACGTAGATTGGTTACACCTTTATGGTGGATAAAGTGGAATTTGATGAATTGAAATGATATTGTAGATCTATATTTTTATCATGGAAACGAATTTCATAATGTATTGTTGGGTAAAAACAAAACAAAAAGCTTCCAAAGTAGTTCACTACGATCACTTTTTTATTGTAAAAACAAAACAAAAATAACTTCTATGTAAAATATGTATACACATACCTTGAGACATTTGGAAAATTATACAGGCATTTCTCCTACAGTTAAAGTGTCCATACAAGAACTGGATATAGCACAATTAGCTAATTAAGGAGCATAATTATATGAACTACTCTTAGTAATAACTAGAACTGACTGGAAATTAGCATCACAAAAATAGAAGAAAAGCTGTTGCTTCCCCTTAGCTGTGATGGACTGTGCTGTAGCAGAACTTTACAGGCGAGCCCAAAGGTGACATAGGAGACATAGAGCACTGAATACATGGATTAGAGGGTAAAGAAGGAAGAGTTGGCATTTGTTTTGGAGGTTTTGACCTACCATTTTTTCTAAGTTGACAATAACCAAATGGAGTCCCTGGGTGGTGCAAGGACTAACACATTCAGCCACTATATGAAAGGTTGGAGGCTCAAGTCTGTCCAGAGGCAACTTGGAAGAAAAGCCTGGCAATCTACTTCCAAAATATCAGTCATTGAAAACCCTATAGAACACAATTCTACTCTGGCACACATGGGGTCCCCATGAGTCAGAACAGACTTGATGGCAACTGGTTTGGTTTAATAACCAAATATACTTATGGTTATGAAAACATTTGTTAATGAAATTAGTATAGAAAAAAGTATTCTACTGTGAGTCTGAAAGTTCTCTGTTACCATTAAAACACTTTTTTAATATCTTGGTTTTAAATTTTAATTTTTATTTATTTTTAATTGGAGGTACATTTATAACGGACAATATTTAAAAGATCCATGATAGGATTTGTACACTAAAAATTTTCCCTCCCGCTCCTGTTCCCCAGCCACCCCTCCTCAGCGTCAACTAGTGCTACACGTTTCTGTATAATGTTTTCTGATGCTTTGAGATTTCTTAGGAATGCATATTACATATTAAAATGCTGTCTGTAGTTATTTTCAAGTGATGGGATTACAGGACAGATTTATCTCTTTATTGTTTTCTATATTAATTTTTTCCTGAGTAAAAGCATCAAAGGTAATTTCCAAACCCATTTTGTTGGACTCTGGAGCAGCATGCCCAAATCTGGCCGTGTCGTCCCTTTTTAATTACTCCTTTTCTCTGTTTCTGGGGCATAAACTTCAGTCTTGGTTAATAGTCTAGTGAATACAAACAAATGTGCTCTTAGCAAACGTTCTCTGCCTACGCTGCTTCTGTCCACACCTCGTAAAAAAAGGCACAACTAAGTCATATATGGAAAATGAGTTTCTTGCTGGAATTTTCACTAGGGTTTCTGAGTATTATTTGACCACGCTAATTATCTAATTAGTGTTTAATATGCGTGAGTCACTTAGGATGTTTGAAGTAAAAGCAACAACTTAGGATGTTTGAAGTAAAAGCAACAACAGTAGCCAATTCTTAGGAGACACTTGTTTTTCTGGGATGAATGGGTAAGCATTGTATTTATTATTCAAATGAGATAGAAAACAAAAACTGGACAATTGGAGGTGGGCTAAGGGCTGAGTGGTCACATTTAAATTTTAGAAATAGGCATTCTTAGCTACTTTCACTATGCCCAGAGTCAAGTGTTTTCCAGTCCTGTTTCAGGTGTGAGAATTTAGATCATTTATCCATGAGTATAATTGATCTACCTCATAGCAGACCCTCTCCGGCCCAGGAAAACATCAGCCCTGGTCTTGTATTATGCCACTTATAAATTCAACTCCAAGTTTTACTTAAAATTACTGTGCTTTCTCTTCTATATACTCTCCCTCTTCCCTTGTTCTTCATCTTAAAGCATTTTTTCTTTCTTGCACAAGGCTAATGCAATCCTTTTTTTTTTTTTTCTAGTGCAATCCTAGGGTGGTAGAATTGAATGAACACTGGTAAAGGATTTAGGGAGCCAAGATTATAGTCTAGTTCTCTAACTATTATTTTGGTCAAGTCATTTGAGTATTCTGGTCCTCAATTCATTAATTCATTCCTTCAGCAAATATTTGCTGAGCTCCTACTATATGCTAGGTGTCATGGATTGAATTATGTCCCCCCAAAAATGTGTGTATCAACTTGGTTAGGCCATGTGTGGTTGTCCACCATTTTGTGATTATAATTTTAAATTGACATGATTAGGGTGGAATTGTAATGCCACCCTTCCTCTGGTCACCTCCCTGATCCACGATAAAGGAAGTTTCCCTGGGGTGTGGCCTACACCACCTTTTATCTCTCAAGAGATAAAAGGAAAGAAAAGCAAGCCGAGAGTTGGGGACCTCATACCACCAAGAAAGCAGCACCAGGAGCAGAGCGCGTCCTTTGGACACGGGGTCCCTGTGCTTGAGAAGCTCCTCAGCCAGGAAAGATGGAGGACAGGGACCTTCTTCCAGAGCTGACAGAGAGAGAAAGCCTTCCCCTGGAGCCGATGCCCTGAATTTGGACTTGTAACCTACTAGACTGCAAGAAAATAAATTTCTGTTTGTTAAAGCCATCCACTAGTAGTATTTCTGTTATAGCAGCACTAGATGACTAACACACTAGGGATTGTTCTATGTGCTAGGTTACAGAGATGAATAAAACTTGATCCCTCCTGCACTTTGGTACAATGCCACCTGGCCCTTCAGGCCATCTCTGAGGACACTGGATACCAAGATAGCAGCTAAAGCAGTGCAGTGGGTGGGAACAAGCCTGTGGCACTTGCCACCAGCAATCTGGCCAGCGAGACGGTGTGTCACGACCGGGCACCTACTAGGTTCCTTGGTAGCAACAGCGGAGCCGGGGGTGGGAGACATAGAGTGTGGAAGTGAAAGGTGTCAGGAACCAAGAGGTGCCAGCGATAGCAGCAGTGACTTGGCTTTATGACCTCGGGGACAGTGCAAATTGTTGCTAGTGCTGGCATGGCCAGAAAGCAAAGCAAGTGTGTGTATCTGAGCTAGGACAACGAGTGAACCCAGTGCACCAATGTAGTATGATTTGTTACTGTAAACAGTCCATAATGTAAGTCCCAACAATGCAAACTCACTATGAGTCTTGTGTTAGAGAGAGAATAAATTTGGAAGGCAAGGAAAGTCCAGTGAATTTGAAGCAAATCATTTCATAAAATTAAACCCCTAGTTCTATGAAGCAAGAGTCCCTGAGTGGTGCAAATGGTTAAAATGTTTGGCTGTTAGCTGAAAGGCTGGAGGTTGAAGTTCACCCAGAGGTGTCTCTGAAGAAAGGCCTGGCAATCTATGTCTGAAAGATCAGCCATTGAAAACTCCGTGGAGCAAAGTTCTACTTTGACACACATGGGGTTGCCATGAGTCAGAGCTGTCTTGACATCAACTGGTTGATGACAGGCTCCAGCCATGAGTAATTTACACTAGAAACACAGTGTCAGAAAATTGAGTGCATAAAAAAAAAAAATGAGTGAATGCTAAATGGTTTCTTAGAAATGCAGTTCTTTGTCCCCAAACTGCTTAACCCCCACTTTTAAGCTCTAGAGTTCAGTGTCTAATATTACCTCACAGAATATGCAACATATACTCTTTTGTTTTCCTAAAATAGAAAACTATTTTTTTAAAAAAGGATAAAACTAATACATAGTCCTTCCAAAATAAGTAAATACATAAATAATATAGAAGATTATAAAGAAAGAAAAATTGCCTTAATTTTTATTCGATTATGAAATAAAACTGTTCATGAGTTAATGAGCCATTTCTGCTAGTGTGAATCGCTTACTCGTATGTAACCGTTTTAAAAAATATTAGATTGTTTGCCTTCTTCCTTATGAATGTGGAAAAGTTTTTATGTATTAACGATATTAAATCTCGATCGTATATTCTGTTCTTCTTCTGGTTTGCCATCTGTCTTTTCACTTTGTGGTGTTCTTATATAGAAATTTTAAGTGTCTGCTTTTATTTTCTTTTCAATCAATATTTCTACTCTTTAAATGCTCTACAAAATCAGAGAGAAGAGCTTAAGGATTCATAATCAGGATGATAAAAAAAGGGAGAAAAAGGATGACAAATAATACAAGGATTTAAGTATAATTGCCAGAAGAGCGGTACAGACAATAGGTGCTGTAAGAGTTTGTCCCATTGCCATCAAGTCCATTCCAATTCATGGAGACCCTTTGTGTGTCACAGTAACTGTGCTCCACAAGCTTTCCAATAGCTGATTTTTCAGAAGTAGATTGCCAAGTCTTTCTTCCGTGGTACCTCTGGGTACTCAGACCTCCAACCTTTTCCTTAGCAGCCAAGTATGCTAACTCTTTGCACTACCCAAGGACTCTGTAGGAGTTTGTAACTTCACTGAATTCAGTGTGAGCTCTGTGGTTAGACTCGCTGCAATTTGAATCCTGGCTCTGTCTCTTACTAAGAGTTTAAACTCGGGAAATTTGTTTAACTTCCCTATACCTCAATTTCCTTACCTCTCAGGATTATTGTGTAGGGTGTAAGATTAGTGTGAAGTTTCTGGCATACAATTTTTAGGTCTTGGTGAAGAAATGAGACAAGAACTGGTCCCAAGAGAGGTGTGAGTAAGACTAGAATAGAGAGAGGGGAACATTCCAACCCAGGGATCCTGAGAATACATATGAGGTTGAGATCCACATGGCTGGCTACTCAAGGCAAATGCTGTGGGAGCCACCTCAAGGAGTCCCTCCAAAGTCCCCCTGAAGTACTCATAAGAGTGACAGAAAGCAGCCATCAGGGAAAGAACACAAAGAAAAAATGCTAGCTGTAAGAGATAAGAAAGAACTCACTAGAATTTCTTGTAGTATGGACAATTTTAAGTAAAAAGAAGAAACTGAAAAGAAAGTATCTTAGCCCCTTTGTAAAAGGAAATGAAACTCAAGTAGCAGTCAAAAAAGAAAAGTTGCCAACAGTTTTTTTTTTTTCCAGTTGAGGTCAAGTCAATTTCAACTCACGGTGACCCCATGTGTTTCAGAGTGGAACTGCCTCCTCTTAAAGCAGGTCACCAAAGCAAGCCTTTTTCTAAGGTACCTCTAGGTAGGTTCGAACTGCCAACCTTTTGGTTAGTAGACCAACGCATAACTGTTTGCATCACCCAAGGACTAGCCAAACCAAAACACCCGCTGCTGTTGAATCAATTCTGACATATAGAGTCTCTATTGGACAGTAGAACTGCCCCATAAGGTTTCCAAGGCTGTAATCTTCGTGGCTGGGGGGTTCATACCACCCACCTTTGGGTTAGCAGCCGAGCACTTAACCACTGTACCATCAGGGCTCTTACCAAAAATTCTACTTACAGGTGCTTACGCAACAGAAATATATATATTTTGTCACCAAAAGAAATTTATGGGAATACTAATAGCAGCACTAATCATAAAAGCTCTGAGCCAGAAACAAGCCAGTTGGCCACTAACTACAGAATGGGTGGATACGTGGTGGTGTGTCCTCCCAGCGGGAGCATATACAGCGAAGAGAATGAAGGAATGACACCAATATGTCTGAATCTCACAAAACTAAGCAAAAGCAGATGAACACATGACTCCATTTATGTAAAGCTCAAAAAGAGGTAAAACAAATTTTGATGTTAGAAAACAGGATATGGTTACTCTTAGGAGAATATTGACCAAAACGGGTACAAAGTCAGGGATGTCTTTGGAGGTGTTGGGAGAATTCTGTTTCTTAATTTAGGTAATTACTATAAAGTAAAACTTTTTATGAGTTAATTAGCTATTTCCACTAGTGTGAACTACTTACTCACATGATACCTTTTTAAGAAAGTATTAGCTTGTTTGCCTTCTTCCTACGGATTTGTAAAATGTGACTTAATCTGGGTGTTGACTACATGCTTATGTCCAATTTGTAAAAAGAACATCAAGATGTACACTTATGATTCATGCATTTTTCTTTACGTATTTAATTCTTCAATAAAAAAGTTAAAAAAATATTTGCCCAGTTGAGAAATTAGCAAAAATCATTGAAAGCCTTTTTGTTCATTTATAGAAGGTTTTTTTTTTTTAGTTAAAAAGAAATATCACGGTGTATATATCAGACTGAGGACAGGTACTAGAGTTGTGCTTATTAGCAGCTTTATGTTGGCATAAACACAATTTTGAAGCTCAGTTTCCATATTTATGAAGTCTGGTTTATAGTACCTGCTTCACCGTAGATAATATAGATGAAAGGTTTGAAAGTGGTGAGATCTTATACTAATCGTTAGGGGGATAGTGCTGCGTTCCTACTCCTGATATTTCCTTTCTATTAGCACAAGAGCCCTGGCCTGCACCCCACTGCTCATTCTACCATAAAACAAACAAACACATTGCTATGGAGTCGATTCTGACTCAGAGCAACCCCACGTGTGTCAGGGTAGAACTGGGTTCATAGGGTTTCCAAGGCTATAAATCTTTATAGAAGCAGACCACTACATCTTTCTCCCATGGAGCAGCTGGTGGGTTCGAACTGCCAACGTTTCAGTTAGCAGCTCAGCACTTAAACCACCATGCCACCAGGTCTCCATCACTCTACCCTAGGAGGACGAAATTACTGACTGGTGAGTTTGGCTAGTATATATCCCTCTTCTCTCTTTTCCTCTTGGAAGCCAGCCAAGGTTATTTAACTTATTAACTTAGGGTTAATTCCCCAAATTTAGACAGAAAATAAGTGATAGACATAGAATTTGAACTCAGGTCTCTCTGATTTAAAAGACCATACTTCAAATCATTACACTATGTTGCCTTCCCAATAACTAATGTCTTATACATAAAACAGAGTTGGGTTATATGGTACAGCTCAGAAATGCAATAGTAATTCAGGGAAGGGAGTGATGTGATCTATCCAAGGATCAGTCAAGGATGACTACACAGGAGATTTTTGTATCCCCATGCTAAAGAGGTCAACTCTTGCTAAGTTCTCTCCATGGAAACACCAGGAGCCAGTATGGCTGAAATCAGCACTGATGTCCTGCCAGGCCACACTCAAAGAGGTATCTGTTGTTGGCAAAAACACAGCTAACAGAGTTTGACCATTTTACCATTTCTCTTGGCCCCAGCGCTTAGCCAGCTTCTCCCTTCTTTAAGCTCCAGCTTTTCACTTACCTCTGTTGGTGTCTGCCTTTGAATTCTTCTGGTCTTTACCTCATGAGTCATTCTAAGGTATGAGATGGGACCCAAAGAATATTTTCAAGTGCCTGAAGTGTGAGAATATGTAAAGGGCACATTGTCTACATTTTATAAAAGAAGTTTATTTTTCTCGAAGTATAATTTTCATTCAACAAAAAAGCATCATGCTTAGGTGTACAGTTAGATGAGCTTTGATGACTTTATATACCCATGTAACCCACGTAACCCAAAATAGGATATAGAACATTTTCATCATCCCAGAATCATACTATATGATTTCATGTGTGTGTCCAGCTTTTTCACTCAACATACTTTTTAATATTTTATTTTATTTTTTGTTGTTTTGTTGTTGAGAATATACACAGCAGAACATACCACAATTTCTATGTGTACAATTCAGTGACATTGATTACATTTTTCAAGTTGTGAGACCATTCTCATCTTCTTTTTCTGAATTGTTCCTCCCTCATTGACATAAACTCACTGCCCCCTAAGGTTCCTATCTAATCTTTCAAGTTGCTGTTGTCAATTCGATCCCCTGTGTTGTTGTCAGAAACCCTGGTGGTGTATTGGTTAAGTGCTATGGCTGCTAACCAAAAGGTCAGCAATTCAAATCCACCAGGTGCTCCTTGGAAACTCTGACTAGTGAGTTTGGCTAGTATATATCCCTCTTCCCACTTTTCCTCTTGGAAGTCAGCCAAGGTTATGTAACCTATTAACTTATGGTTAATTCCCCAAATTTAGACAGAAAATAAGTGATAGACATAGAATTTGAACTCAGGTCTCTCTGATTTAAAAGACCATACTTTAAATCATTACACTATGCTGCCTTCCCAATAACTAATGTCCTATACATAAAATAGAGTTGGGTTGTATGGTACAGATCGGAAATGCAATAGTAATTCAGGGAAGGGAGTGATGTCCTACTCTGTCCTATAGGGTCGCCATGAGTCAGAATCCACTCGATGGCACTGGGTTTGGTTTTTTTTTCTATGTTGTTGTTAGGTGCCGTTGAGTGGATTCCGACTTACAGTGACCCTATGCACAACAGAATGAAACACTGCCCCATTCTGCATCATTCTCACAATTGTTGCTATGCCCGTGCTCATTGTCCCAGCCACTGTGTCAATCCATCTTGTTGAGGGTCCTCCTCTTTTTTGCTGAGGCTCCACTTTACCACACATGATGTTCTTCTCCAGTAACTGATCCCCCTGATAGCATGCCCAGAATATGTGAGACATATCTCACCATCCTTGCTCCTAAGGAGCATTTTGGTTGTACTTCTTCCAAGACAGAGTTGTTCATTCTTTTGGCAGTCCATGTTCAATACTCTTCTCCAACACCACAGTTCAAAGGCATCGATTCTTCTTCAGTCTTCCTTATTCATTGTCCAGCTTTCACATGCATATGAGATGATGCCATGGCAGATTATTTGCTCAGCATACAGATTGAATAGGTATGGTGAAAGGACACAACCCCGACGCACACCTTTCCTGATTTAAAGCATGCAGCATCCCCTTGTTTTGTTTGAACGACTGCCTCTTGTCCATGTACAGATTCCTCATGAGCACAATTAAGTGTTCTGGAATTTCCATTCTCCGCAATGTAGTCCAAAATTTGTTATGGTCCACACAGTCGAATGCCTTAGCATAGTCAGTAAAACACAAGTAAACACCTTTCTGTTCTTCTCTGATTTCAGCCAGGATCTATCTGACATCAACAACGATATCCCTGGTTCCACATCCTCTTCTAAATCTGGCTTGAATTTCTGGCAGTTCCTTGTACCAATATACGGTTACAGCTGCTTTTGAATGGTCCTCAGCAAAATTTTGCTTGCATGTAATATTAACAATATTGTTCAATAATTTCCACATTGTGTTGGATCACCTTTCTTGGGAATAGGCATAAATATGGATCTCTTCCAGTTGGCTGGCCAGGTAGCTGTCTTCCAAATTTCTTGGCATGGATGAATGAGCACCTCCGGCACTGCATCCGATTGCTGAAACATCTCAATTGGTATTCCATCAACTCCTGGAGCCTGTTTTTTGCCAAAGCATTCAGTGCAGCTTGGATTTCTTCCTTCGGTGCCATCTGTTCCTGATCACATGTTACCTCCTGAAATGGTTGAATGTCGACCAATTCTTTTTGGTATAGTGACTCAGTGTATTCCTTCCATCTTCTTTTGATGCTTCCTGCGTCATTTTCCCCACAGAATCCTTCAGTATTGCAACTCATGTCTTGCATTTTTTCTTCAGTTCTTTCAGCTTGAGAAATGCTGAATGTGTTCTCCCCTTTTGGTTTTCTATCTCCAGGTCTTTGCACATGTCATCATAATACTTTGTCTTTTCGAGCCACCCTCTGAAATCTTCTGTTGAGCTCTTTTACTTCATCATTTTTTCCTTTTGCTTTTACTACTCGACATTCAAGAGCAAGTTTCAGAGTCTCTTCTGACATCCATTTAGGTCTTTTCTTTCTCTCCTGTCCTTTTCATGACCTCTTGCTTTCTTCATGGATAATGTACTTGATGTCACTCCACAACTTGTCTGGTCTTCTGTCATTAGCATTCAATCCGTCAAATCTATTCTTGAAATGGTCTCTCAATCCAGGTGGGATATACTCAAGGTCATACCTTGTCTCTCATGGGCTTGTTCTGATTTTCTTCAGTTTCAACTTGAATTTGCATATGAGTAATTGATGGTCTGATCTGCAGTCAGCCCCTGGCCTTGTTCTGACTGATACTGAACTTTTCCATCATCTCTTTCCACAGATGTAGTCGATTTGATTCCTGTGTGTTCCATCTGGCTAGGTTCATGTGTATAGTCACCATTTATGTTGGTGATAAAAGATGTTTGCAATGAAGAAGTCCTTGGTTTTGCAAAATTCAATCACGCGATCTCCAGCATCGTTTGTATCACCAAAGCCATATTTTCCAACTACCATTCCTTCTTGTTTCCAATTTTCGCATTCCAATCACCAGTAATTATCAGTGCATCTTGATTGTATGTTGACTGCAAAAGCTGGTAAAAAATCTTCAATTTCTTCATCTTTGGCCTTAGTGGTTGGTGGGTAAATTTGAATAACAGTTGTATTAACTGGTCTTCCTTGTAGGCGTATGGATATTATGCTATCACTGAGAGCATTGTACTTCAGGATAGATCTTGAAATGTTCTTTTTGACCATGAATGCAATGCCATCCCTCTTCGAGTTGTCATTCCTGGCATAGCAGACCATATGGTTGTCTGATTAAAAATGACCAATACCAATCCATTTCTGCTCGCTAACGCCTAGGATATCGGCCTTTATGCATTCCATTTCATTTTGATGATTTCCGATTTTCCTAGATTCATACTTTGTACATTCCAGGTTCCAATTATTAATGGATGTTTGCAGTGTTTCTTCTCACTTCCAGTCGTGCCACTTCAGCAAATGAGGGTCTAAAAAGCTTGACTCCATCCATGTCATTAGGGTCAACTCTACTTTGAGGAGGCAGCTGTTCCCCAGTTGCATCTTGAGTGCCTTCCAACCTGAGGGGCTCATCTTCCGGCACTATATCAGACAATGTTCTGCTGCTCTTCCTAAGGGTTTTCACTGGCTAATTCTTTTCAGAAGTAGACTGCTGGGTCCTTCTTCCTAGTCTGTCTTAGTCTGGAAGCTCATGTAGACGGTTTTTAAGACAGCATACTGTTCAAAGCAGACATTCTTTACTAGTTAAACTATTGTTTGGTTTTCAACATAATATTTTTGAGATTCATCCATGTTGTTGCGTTTATTAATAGACCATTCCTTTTTATTGCCATATATTATTGCATTATATGGATATACCACACTTTCTTTATCCATTCTCCTGTTGAAGGACATTTAGGTTGCTTCTAGTTGAGGATATTATGAATAAGTCTGCTATGAACATTCTTGTAAAATTCTTTGTGTGAACATATGTTTTCATTGCTCTTAGGTAAAAACCTAGGAGCTGAACTGTTGGGTATAAGGTTGTTGTTAAGTGCCATCAGATTGATCTGGACTCATAGCGACCCCATGTGACAGATTAGAGCTGCCCCATAGGGGTTTCTAGGCTGTAATCTTTATGGAAGCAGATTGCCGGGTCTTTCTCCTGCAGAGCTGCTAAAAGTTGCTAAATCACTCTCCAAAGGAGTTGAACTGTTTTATATTTCCCACCTTTAATGTTGCTCTGCATCCTTGAAGGAAGGGTTTTTACAAAACCAAACAATAAGATCTTAGTAAATCATATTTATCAGAGTGCCAAGGATGGGGAAGAGTTCTGTGGGAATCATTCGGAGGGAGTTAAAAACAGCACACAGAGAGAAGAGGAGTGGATTGGCACTCACCAAACAGTGTTCACCAGGAAGCTAGCCCAGGGGACCACGTGGGCAGCAGGCTCCATAGCTACGAATCAGGGCTGTGTTCTTGGCTGATGACATTCAGTTCACATGCCAGGCTCCTCTGTCCATGCTCCAAGGAATCTGGGCAACTTATTGTTTTTGCTCAAGTTGTACTTCATTGAAATTCTTTTTAGAGTTTTCCTTTCGGTCACAAGTTCTCTTTCTTGTCTGAGAGCCAGGATAGGGGAGCTTAGTACAGCAAGGCTTTTTGAATTTGTGCTGCTGACTTCACCTCCACTTGTGGTATCAAAACTGGCTAACCTGACCAACCAGTGATCGGCTTTCCCTTGGCTCTTGCAAGGCTGAAAGCAAATTTGTCATTTATCTTTTGGCCTCCTCCCCTACTTTACTTTCAGTAAATGTTTTCAGTTTGGTTTTTATGCTATTATATTCAAGGGAGGGCAAGACCTTTGGCACTGCTTTAAGATGATTTCATTTTGAGATAAAACCTCATTCTTGCTGAGTTTTTCTTTTAGGTTATTATGACAGAGGCCAGAAATAATATGGAGTAATATCCAAAGGAATTAATCTTAACTTTCTTCAGACATGGCTTATCCTGGCTATATCTGCCTATTCTGTCATGTTAGTAAAAATTCTTGCAAAATTGAGTGACCAGTAGTCCTTATTCCTCAGCCAAGTTCTGGATAACAGGCTGGGGATCCAAATCTGTGCACAGTCAGGTTTCAACTCCTATTACCCTTATTCTGTTCCTCAGTTGGCACTCACTGTAAGTGCTTGTTGATAAAGACACAAGCCCCTTTTTTCTTCTTCTTTCCCTTACAATGGAGGATTTGTCCCTCCTCCTATCAAAGGCAAATATGTTCTAGATCCCTTTCTATCCTGCCTTCTCAGAGAATGTGTTCAATTGATTATTGCCTGTAGCAGCAATGATTGTCCTCCTATTTTGGGGCTTCTCCTTCCATAGTATATAGTTGTTGCTAGAAAGTGGCTACCCAACCACAGGCAACATTTTCTAACCTTCCGGGCCTTTAAATAGGACCATGTGACTAGTTTTTGTCAATATAATGTGATTGGAAGTGACATGGGTCACTTCTTGACCAAGTATTTTAAAAACCAGGAGTGCCTCTGCCCTCTTCTGCTCATCTGATACAGAAGGGTACAGCAAACTTGGAAACCATGTATTAAAGGTGGGTGGAGCCCGGGTTTCTGGATCATCACTTGGAAGAGACTCACCTGTCATTAAGAACATCTGTTTTGAGAGTGAGAAAAAAACTTGTATTGTGTTTGACCCATTATATATTACTGGAACTTATTGTTATACCCATAAAATTATTACCCAGACTACTACCTTATTTTTCTTTCTTCTACACCTTCCACATTTCTCATTACTGGAATCTATCCACCTGCATTCAGAAATCACCAAGCATCTCATACCTTAAAACACCTTCCCCTGACTCTACATTGCTGCTCAGTTTTTATATCTCTTTATTTCCTTTCATAGCAAATATTACTAAGAAAGTTGTCTATGTACAGTCTTAATTACTTTGCCTCCCATTTACTTTTCAACCCAACCTATGTGGTTTCTTCACCACCACTCCATTAAAATTGTTCTTGCTGCAGTTCTCAATAATGGCCGTGTTTCCAAATCTAGGAGACATTTTTTAGTTCTCATCTTAACTTTTAGGAAGATTTAACACAAAAGACCACCCCGTTCTTTATGACATACTTTCTTTTCTTGCTTCCTTGAAATCAATCTCTTACTTGAATGACTCATAAGCATTTGAAATTAATTATATCCAAAAGTGATCTTTTGACCTCCTCCATCCCTACCCCTTCCATTTTCTGATCTCAATAAATGGTACTTCTGCCCAGCCAGTGGCTCAAGCCAGAAATTTGAGGGTAATTTTTGACACTTCCTTCCTCCTCACCATTCACAGCCAATCAATCATCATGCTGTCAATTTTACTTCCTAATGTTTCTCAAATGTGTATAGTCTTCTCAATCTCTACTCTTCCTCACACCCCCTTCCATTCCCTTCTGCTCCTTTCTACTTCAGAATCTCTTTAATTGCAAGAGCAAAAGCAACTCAAACAAAAAAAGAATTATATTAGCTCAAGTAACTGAGAAGCCTAGTATCCATCTGACTTCAGGCATAGCTGGTCCCAGAAACTCAAATTATGACCTTATTGCTCTGTTGCTTTATCTTTTGGCTCTGATTTTCTTTGATTTGATTCTTTCTTAACAGATTGTCATCAAAGGGGCAAGATATCTACTGGCAGAGGTGTCCATTACACATTCTTAGCTTAACAACTGCAGCTAAACCATTCAACTTTTTCCTGATACTTTAAAAGATAAGTTCCAGGAAACACCTTGGTTGACTAGCTTGAAACAAGTACCCATGCCTAAACCAGTCCCCATCACCTGGGGGAAAGAGTGCTCTGGTCAGGCCTGGGTCAGATATATAAACCACAGGAAGTGAGTTCCTCAGAGGAGAGAAGGCTTAGGTTACCACAAGAAGGGGACAAGGACACTATGTGGACAGATGGAATATTTGCACCAGCTATTCTCTCTGTGGAAACCCTCGTGGCGTAATGGTTAAGAGCTACGGCTGCTAACCAAAAGGTCAGAATTTGAATCCACCAGGTACTCCTTGGAAGCCCTATGGGGCAGTTCTACTCTGCCCTACAGGGTCGCTGTAAGTCAGAATTGACTTGACGGCAAAGGGTTTGGTTTTTTTTGTTCTCTCTCTGGAACATTCCTACCTCCTATTTTCCACCCCCACCATCACCACAATTTTCTAATGACCAATTTTACTCATTACTTGGGTTTCAGATGTTACTTCATCAGAAAGCCTTCCCTGACCAACAATCTAAACTCAAGCTTTCATTAGATTCTCTTATAGTTTTTGGTTTATGATAATATTTTCATATAAGTGATTGTGCATTTAATGTCTTAATCCCACCTTGACTCTAAGAATTTAATTTTAATTCCATCTTGACTCTATGAATTCAGGGAACATGTCTTTACTGTTGGAGTCTCTGGGTGGCACAAATGGTTGAGCATTCATCTACTAACTGAAAGGTTGGTGGCTAGAACCCACCCAGAGGCACCACAGAAGAATGGCCTGGAAACCTGCTTCCTAAAGGTCACAGCCTTCAACACCCTGTGGAGCACATTTCTACTCATGGGGTTGCCATGAGTCAGAATTGACTCGAAGGCAACTGGTTTGATTTTTGTGTGTGTGTGTTTCTACTGTTCATCACATAGTAGCTACTTGAAAATATCTGCAGAAGGAATGAATAAGAATGAAAGAAAATTTGTCAATGGATCACTTTCACTTCAGGTCTTAATCTTACTCTTCAAACATTCTTTTTTAGTAAAAGGTCAGTAAGTGGATGTCTGGTTAAACTTTGGACTCAGTTGTTAGAATCATTAAAAGAAATTTGCCTCAATTTTGCAGTCAGAAGTGCAAGATATGTATAACCCTTCGAAATGAAAACCATTCAGTGGATTAACCTCATCGCCCTGATGAATGGTGTACTTTATTAAAACAAAGCATGTAATATCTATATGGAAATATCTCTCGTGATAAACTAATAAAACTATGTGCCTCACTTTCCATAGTGCTTTTATTTGATTTCAAGCACACAATAACCCAGTCAGATAAGTAAGGTGGGTAATTCTGTTTAACAGATTGGGGGGTGGCGGGAAGCCCAAGAACCAGGAAGGTGAACTGAATTATCCCTCAGGATCACATGAACAATTTAGGGGTCAAAGCACGGTTCTTACTCAGCCCTCCTGAACCCTTGGTCTATACTCTGTCTACCAACTCAGTGCTGCCCATTCTCTAAACCTTAGTCTCAACATTCATCTCTGTCTCCTTCAGTTGTGGGATGTGTCAAACATCACACAACATTCACGGTAATAAACTTGAAGATGAACAGATTTTATTTTGTGGATGCTTTTGGTTATTTGGGTTTTCCATACTCTTTGTAACACTTCCTGATTTTTAATTGGGAATTGACTTCATCCCCATTCTCAGTTCCAGTGGTTCTGGTGATTCTCCATCCTGAATCCAAAGGTGTTTTGGCCAATCAGAGACCAGCTTTTTCCAGGCCATAGCATGTAGGTAAAGATGACACTTGGCTCATAAGAGCCGTTAATATGCAATAAAATTTTTGCGAAGGCTGCTGGGACAGAGGCAGACACCCTCTCCCAATGGAATTGAACCTGAGACAATACGAAGCTGGAACTTCTGCAGTCAGTTTGCTCCAATGTAGAACCTGAGGCTGAAATCAATCAGTGGAAGGCAGAGCTGAGAGTTGGAGAAAAATCATATCCTAATGATACAATTTGAACCCTGAATCTAGCTGTTCCTAAAGCCCACACTACCCTTGGGTTTTTTAGCTATGCAATCCAATAAATTTCTTCTACTGAGTAAGTCAGTTTGAGTAATGTTTTCTGTCTCTATCATCCAGAAGGATCCTAACTGAAACATAATAATTTCACTCTCACTAAATTGAATTCCAGTATATTTTCTTGAGAGGGGGAGAAAAGGATGCAATTAAAGCTACTTCCTGGGGAACCTCATTCATAACAATGGGCTTGGCTCCAAAACAAACAAACATATGAAACAAAACCTGAGATTCACTTTGTCATGAATTAGTTACTACTCCTCTTGTCTGAGATGCTATATTTGATACCATTCTCCTTCAGGTTAGTGATGAGAGGGCACTTCTCACCCCAGGACACACTTTATCCCTGCTGCTGGTCTCTTATTCCTCCAATTGGCAGGCCTTCCAGAATTTCCCCCAATGACGTTTGACACTGTAGATGACCTTAATATAGATGAAATTCCCTCTAGATATCTAGGTCCACATCCTTCTTCTTTTGTAAAATGTAATTGCAAATCCTTTTCAGGAAAAACCCATTACAAGTCTTTGAAGTCTTCAGAGTAGAACTTCCAGGTTCCATCCATTTGCAAATAATACACTTGTCCAAAAGTTAAACCTAACTAATGACTCATTTTTGTGATTGCCAGCCTCACAGAAACAAGAACAGGGAAAATGCTATAGGAACTTCTTTTAAGGTCATAAGAATCTAGTATACTGTTGGCAATAATCATTTCAGCACACGATGTTTTAGACTTCCATTTAAAAATTCAAAGCATTTGATATCTCTCGGGATAAGATGAAGCTAGTCTGTGTCCTGGATACTGAATCCAGAAATTACTTTTCATTTGCCAAAATGATGAATTTTTTAGTGTTTCAGGAACTAACATTGCCTAACTGGATGTCATACCCCCAACAGATGATAGGAGCATAAAATCAAAACTAAACCTGTTGCCATTGAGTCAATTCTGACTCATATCGACCCTGTAGGACATAGTAGAACTACCCCATAAGGTTTTCAAGAAGCAGCTGGTGGATTTGAACTGCCGACCTTTTTGATTAGCTGCCAAGATGTTAACCACTGTGCCACCAGGGCTCCAATAGAAGAATAAAGAATAATAATAATTTGGTTAAAATGTTTTGTAGCCAATACTTGTAAGAATTTAAATAACAAATTGTTAAGTTGTGCTGGTTCTTCTCAACAGATCATATCTTTTAAAAGGAAGAAAGTGACTAGACAACAGGCATAAACTAATCACTTTCATGTGTAAAATTGCATAATTCATCACACTAATACCTGGCTCATGGGTGACCCAAGATGGAGGGCCATGTCATTGTCTAAAATCAATAGAAATAAAAGAGAAGGATGTCCATGTTAATCAATTACCACATTATTTTTCTCAAATATTCTTGGATTATACACGAAAATAACAACAACAACAGCAAAAAAAATAGTAGTTGTTTTCGTATATAGCAAGAAGTTCTCTGGGCTCAGAATTAGGAGACTTGAACTTTAGCCCTTATGTGGCCCTAAGCAAGTAACTTCTCTTTGAGTCTCTATTTCGTCATATATAAAATAAGGTATTGAATAACTCTTAAAGATACTTCCAACTCTAGATTACTAAAACAGAGCCCTTGCTGATGTAATTCTTCTCAGTTTCAGTTCTGTGCATGACTTAATTGACATGACCTAAACATAAAAAGTAGGAAAAAAGCCTTGGCAATCTACTTCCAAAAATCAGTCAGTGAAAACCCTGTAGATCACAATGATCTCACTGGCAACCAATCATCGTGATGGTGCAGGATTGGGCAATGTTTTGTTCTATTGTACATGGAGTTGCCATGAGAGAGTGGCTGGCAGCTAACAACAACAAAACACAGAAAGTGTATCTCAAAGAGCTTGGAAGGTGATCAAAGCAGCTAAAATGAATTGAGTCGGGCAAACTAAGAGCCATAGAGCTACCCTTCATCATTCATTCATTCACAAATACTTTTGAGCCACTTAGTAAGCACCAGGTACTACGGCAGGTGCTGAGGATTCAGCAGTGAATAAACCAGTCCACAGTCTCTGTCTTTATAGAGCTTAAGTTCTAAAAGAGGAGATCCATCATAATCAAATAAACATGTAAAACATAGAGTGAGTCAGAGGTGATAAACGCTATATGGAAGAGTAGAGCAGAGTAAGGGGTAGGGAGTGCTTGAGGTTGGTCTGTTATGTAGGTAACTGGTAAGATGGCATTTGAAGAGAGACCAAAAGGAGGTGAGAGAGTACTTTAGGCAATTTTCTGCTTGAAAATAGCAAGTGCAAAGGCCTGAGGCAGGAGGGTGCTTTCCTGTTTTAGGCCCGGCAAGGAATCCTGTGTTGCTTAGAACATAGTGAACAAGGAGAAGAGTGATAGAAGAGGGGAAGAAAAAATACCAAAAGAAGCTGGAAGCTGTTGTTTACTTGAATATAAATTTATCATCATCCCCTTATTTGTGGATCCTTTGCTACTAAAGGAAAACCTGGTGGTATAGTGGTTAAGTGCTTCGGCTGCTAACCAAAAAGGTCAGCAGTTCAAATCTACCAGGTGCTCCTTGGAAACTCTACGGGGCAGTTCTACTCTGTCCTGTAGGGTCGTTACGTGTCAGAATCAACTCGATGCCAACAGATTTGGTTTTGGGGGGATTTTGCTACTAAAATTGTGTGAGGAAAAATACACTGGCACAGTCTAATTCTAATATCTGTTCTGATTCTGGTGGGATGAAGAACTGAAACTCACCATCACTAGTGGCTAGGAATACAAGTTGCTCCTTGGAGAATAAAACATCATTTCTTTCATTTTCTGCAAAGTTTAACTTATTTTACATCAAGGTTCTCTCCCTCCTTTCCTCTGGCATGAGGCCCCTGCTGACTAACATAAGCGTAATGGATATTGTGAGACTGGCACTCAGTATTCATTCCAGCCTCCTTCACCTTCGTCTTGTGGTACTATCCAAAACACCAAACCCGTTGCCATTGAGTAGATTCTGACTCATAGCAACCCTATAGGAAAGAGTTTCCAAGGAGCGGCTAGTGGATTTGAACTGCCAACCTTTTGGTTAGCAGCTGAGCTCTTACCACTGCGCCACCAGGGCTCCTCTGTCTCTTTAATAGTTACATACACCCAGATCTGGTGCAGTCAACTGATCTACCTTGGTTTGGCCACATAGCTCTTAACCACTGCACCACCAGGGTATTATAGAGCCTGAAAATCTAAATACCGAGTTTCCCAGACTCCTCTGCAGGTCGAGTTCTGGGTATGAAATCGATTTCACAGGTTAGATGCACTTGCATAAGTTAGGAAGGCGAAAGCGAGGCAGGTGTCAACTTTCCTTTTCTTTCGCTGTCTTCGTCATCCAACACTTTTTCTGCAGCACATTCCAATATCCAGTCACTAGTCTCATGAAGTCAAAAGGCTGTTCCAAAGGTGGTAGCAGCAATGGCTTTCAGGGCTACATTGTGAGTTTGAAAACCCTATGGAGCATAATTCTACTCTGATACACTGATAACTGGTAGGTAGGTAAGTAGGCACTTTTGCCTTGGTGGGCTCCTTCCTCCATAAAAAAATACTAAAAATTATATTCTTTGACTATATTGGTATAAAGATGGATATATCAATACTATATATTAAAACATTTTCTTCAACCTAAATGTTCTTTTTTTTTCTTTTTATTTAAAATAAATTAAAGTATTTTTGTGGGCCCCTATTATGGATTGAATTGTACCCCCCCACCCAAGATGTGTATCACCTTGGCTAGGCCATGATTTCCAGTATTGTGTGATTGTCCTCTATTTTGTGATCTGATGGGATTATCCTATGTGTTGTAAATCTTAACCTCTATGATGTTAACGAGGCAGGACTCAATCTACAGGATTAGGTTGTATCTTGAGTCAATCTCTTTTAAGATATAAAAGAAAGAATTGAGCAGAAAGGAGAGGGACCTCATTACAATCAAGCAAGAAGAACCAGGAGCGGAGCTCATCCTTTGGACTCAGGGTCTCTGTGCTGAGAAGCTCTTAGACCCAGGGGAAGATTGATGACAAGGAACTTCCTCCAGAGCCAAAAGAGAAAGAAAGCCTTCCCCTGGAGCTGATGCCCTGAATTCAGACTTCTAGCCTCCTAAACTGTGAGAGAATAAATTCCTGTTTGATAAAGCCACCTGCTAGTGATATTTCTGTTATAGCAGCACTAGAAAACTAAGATAGCCCCTAAGTATTGGGGAGCCCTAGGCACTGGGCCTACTGAACCCAGTGGATAAATCAGCCCAGATGGCATTCAGTTCCCTGGATTTTAGCTCTGGCAATGTGTTCTTGAAGTCAACAGAGTGCCCAGAATGCCCATTTTCCTGACTGGCAAGGGGAGCAGCTCCCCTGAAAGGCTCATTTGCTATGTTATTCTAGGAATCATTTCTGCAATCCCAACCTGAAGCCCACTCTTCCAGCCCTTTCTTAGGTTTTATAAGTACTCAATTTCCTATGTTAAATCTCAAACTGATGAAAATAACTAGAATGACTTCTTTTCCAGCAGCTAAACCTGACTGATGGAACAAGGGTTCCATCATTCTCATCAGTCATGCAAATCTGTTCATTATCCTCAAATTCCCACACCAGTCCTTCTTACCCCTCCCATTCCATCCCTGCTCTCCCTCACTCCATCACCATTTTGCTTCTCACTATAATCTTTGGACTCTCCACTTCATTGTGGGGAAAGTCTTCATTACCATAAAACCTTTTTTTTTCTTACCTCTTTCTTCCTCGTTCTTATGGGAAACGTGCTCTCCTATGAAATCACTGTTTTCCCAATTGTCCTTAGCATGAAGGCCTCATCATTTCTTACTCCCTCAAGTCAGGGGTGAGGTGGTGGGCTGGTTTCCTTTCCTCTCCAGTGTGCTTTCTCACTCCCGCTGTCCTCTCTCACCTCTGTTCAGTTGAAACCTGGACCATTGTCAGCACTGTGACTCACTGGATCCATTTGCGCTTTCTGAGATTCCTTCAGCAGCTGACTCATGTTCCTCTGTCCCATCCACTGTCATCATCTTTAGTGAGTTCAAAATACATGTTAACCCTTTAGATTCCTTGGTCCCACAGACATTTCCTGGGCTGAAGACCTCCCCTCTGATCCACATTAGTCAGTAGAGTTACAGTCAGGGCTGGCACAGGTCTGTTTCTAAGACATATTACCCCCATTGTCACCTCCCCCACTCTTCCACCCCATCCAGTAAGCCCATCTCCAACTTCCTCAGCACCTGAAATCACACAATATATTCTACTTCATTCATTTATTTTATACACCTTCACTGCTTCTGGGAGTCACTGGTTGGGGCAAATGGTTAAGTGCTCAGCTGCTAACTAAAAGTCCATCCAGAGGCACCTTGGAACAAAGATCTGGTGATCTACATCTGAAAAATCAGCCATTAAAAACCCTACAGAGCACAGCTCTACTCTGATACACATGGGGTCACCATGAATTGGAGTGGACTCAACGGCAGCTGGTTACTGGTCACTGCTTCCTGTCTTGCATGCTACAATCAGACTGTCTTGTTAGCTCCCACCTCCTAGATTCAACTTTCAAAGAACCCATGGAAATATATGTAAAGCAGTAGTAGGGTAGTAGCATGATATGTAGTTAGTTGGGAGCTTCTCCTTTTTTTTCTTACTGCTCCTATTCCTCTTCTTCAACTCTCATTCATTTTCTTCTCTTGTTTCCAGGTTATTTTGTCCTTCTGCAGGAAAATGCAGAACTCTGAGGATATGACTCATTTCCTACTCAATATTGCCTAACTTTAGCCAAGCCATAGTTCCTACCTCTCCATTTTCCTTCTGAATTTCCTGGTGCATCCCTAGCACACCAATACAGAAAATGTATCATTCTAGGTTATTTCTACTTTCCAAAGTCTCCATTTTCATTCTTCAACTCCTCCACCCAAGAACCTCTCAAAATTACCCACATAGTTACACCTTCTACTTTACAGTGATTTTTTTTTTTTGTCATTTCAACCATTTTTATGGGCACAATTCAGTGACATTATTTACGTTTCTATTGTTGTACAACCATCACCACTATCTGTTTCCATTTTTTTTCATTACTTAACAGAAACTCATTATCCCTTAAGCAATACTTCCCCATTTTAGTACATTCATTTTAAAATTTTTATTTATTAATTTTTTACTCATTGTCGTTGAGTTGATTCCAACTCATAGCAACCCTATAGGGCAGAGTAGAGCTGCCCTATATGGTTTCCAGGGAGCAGCTCGTGGATTAGAACTACTGAACTTTTGGTTAGCAGCCAAGCTCTTAACCACTGTGCCACCAGAATTCCAATTACAGTCACGTTTGAAAAGAATTCTTCCCATCTTAGGATGGGTTCCCCTGAAAACTGACCCAAAGGCAAGGCTCTGAGTACAATTTTGGGTTCACAGGAAACACTGGAAGGTGAGAACAGAAGTGAGACAAAGAAGGAAAGGAAGCCAATACAGGGTATGCTATAAGCAGGTTATCACTGTGGGTAACTGGAGCTCGCTCTCGCTAGAGATACCTGGGAGACAGTGTAGATCATACCTCAGAGTTGTCCCATCTGCGAGGTGAGGAAGTTCACCTGTCTTCTATCTGTCGTTATTTGAGGGTTGTCCCACAGTTATTAACTCTCTGGCCCTTCTGTCTTGCCCTGGGTGTAGGCCAAGGCTTGCTCCTACAACTCAATAAAGCCCACAGACAGAGTCACAGGCACCTGCAGTAAGGAGCAGTCAGCATGGATGGAGTGGTGAGTGTCAACAGTATTCTCCACTTCCTATATACCTAGCTTTACTGTGACATGTAACTATGCTTGCTTCTAACCTCCCGTCCTTTTATTCAGTGTGCTTAGGTACTTTTAGGTACATCATTTTATTTAAACCTCATGATCACAGAAGTTGGCATTGTCTCGATTTTATAGAAGAAACGGAAAGGTTAAGATTAAGTAACTTCATAAAAATTACATCGCTAGTAAGTACTGGAACTGTGATTTAGACTCTAAAATCTACGCATTTTCTAGTACGGCAGAAATCCAAGGGCAGAATCTTAGAAAACATCCATCATCATGGGAGTAAGAAGAGACGTGTTTCAGAGTAGAGGTAGAGGGGTCATTTTGGAGAAGGGGAGACATTCTTCATCTAAGACTGGTTCTCAGCATTTTTGTCTACCCCCATTTCTACTGACACAGCTTTCTAAAATTGCTAGGCTAGATTTTTACTGTTTTCATACAATTGCTAAGAATGAAGGTCATACACAATACAATCTTCAAAGTAGAGTAGAACTGCCCCATAGAGTTTCCAAGGAGCACCTGGCAGATTCGAACTGCTGACCCTTTGGTTAGCAGCTGTAGCACTTAACCACTGCACCACCAGGGTTTCCAAGTAATGCCTAGAATATAATAAATGTGTGATTTTATTTAAAAAAAAATTCCATTATTTGCATAATCTGTACCAGGCGCTGAGCTAGATGCTAAGAGTACAATACTGTTCCACAAGAAAGCTATTAGAACTAATAAATGAATTCAGCAATGTGGCAGTGTCAACACACAAAAAGGAGAACACAGCAAAACCAGATGGGTTTCTACATATCAGAAATGAGTAAGCTGGAAAGGAAATTAAGGAAACATTAATATTTACAACAGTGTTTAAAAGGATAAAGTATGTAGGAATAAATTTAACCAGAGAGGTGAAAGACTAGTACACAGAAAACTATAAAACATTACTAAAAGAAATTAAAGAAGACATAAATAAATGGAAGAACATTCCATGTTCATGGATTAGAAGACATAATATAGCTAAGATGCCAATACTACCCAAAGAAATCTATAAATTCAAAGCAATCCTCATCAAAATTCCAACAGCCTTCTTCACAGAAATGGAAAAGCCAATCTTTAAATTTATATGTAAGGGCAAGAGACCTGGAATAGCCAAAGTAATCTTAAAGGAGAATGAAGTAGGAGAACTCAACACTTCCTGATTTCAAAACATACTGTAAAGCCACAGTAATCAAAATAGTCTTGTACTGGTGTAACAACAGACATACAGACCAATGGAATAGAATTGAGAGTCCAGAAATAAATCTATATATTTACGGTCAAGGGTGCTAAGTCCATTCAGTGGAAAGGAGGACTGTCTTCAATAAATGGCGCTGAGAAAACTGAATTTCCACGTGAAGAAGATGAATCAAGATCAATGCTTAAAACTATACACAAAAACTAATTCAAAATGAATCAAGGATCTAAATGTAAAAGCTGTTGTCGTTAGGGGCCATCGAGTTGATTCTGATGCATAGTGACCCCATGTACAACAGAATGAAAGACTGCCCGGTCCTGTGCCACCCCCACAACTGTTGCTATGTTTAAGCCCATTGTTGCAGTCACTGTGTCAATCCATCTCATCGAGAGTCTTCCTCTTTTTTGCTGACCCTCTAGTTTGCAAAGCAAGATGTCCTTCTCCAGGGACCGGTCCCTTCTGATAACATGTCCAAAGTGCATAAGATGAAGTCTCACCAGCCTCGCTTCTAAGGAGCATTCTGGCTGTGCTTCTTCCAAGACAGATTTGTTTGTTCTTTTGGTAGTCCATGGTGTATTCAATATTCTTCACCAGCACCATAATGCAAAGGTATCAATTCTTCTTTGGTCTTCTTTATTCACTGGCCAGCTTTCACATGCATATGAGGCAGCTGAAAATATCATGGCTTGGGTAAAATGGCCCTTAGTCCTCAAGATGACATCTTTGCTTTTCAACACTTTAAAGAGATCTTTTGCAGCAGGTTTGCCCAACACAACACAGCATTTGATTTCTTGACAGATGCTTCTATGAGCATTGATTGTGGATCCAAGTAAAATGAAATCCTTGACAACTTCAGTCTTTTCTCTGTTTATCATGATGTTGCTTATTGGTCCAGTTGTGAGGATTTTTGTTTTCTTGATGTTGACGTGTAATCCATACTGAAGGCTGTAGTGTTTGATCTTCATCAGTAAGTGCTTCAAGTCCTCTTCACTTTCAGCGAGCAAGGTTGTGTCATCTGAGTAACGCAGTTAATGAGTTTTCTTCCAAATTTTATGCTGAGTTCTTCTTCCTATAGTCCAGCTTCTCAGATTATTTGCTCAGCATACAGATTGAATAGTGTGGCGAAAGGATAAAACCCTGATGCACAACTTTCCTGACTTTAAACCACACAATATCCCCTTGTTCTGTTCAAACACCTGCCTCTTGATCTATGCACAGGTTCCTCATGAGCACAATTAAGTGTTCTGGAATTCCCATTCTTTGCAATGTCATCTGTAATTTGTTGTGATCCACAGAGTCAAATAGCTTTGGATAGTCAATAAAACACAGGTCAATCTCTTTCTTGCATTCTCTGCTTTCAGCCAAGATCTATCTGACATATGCAATGATATCCCTTGTTCCTCTTCTGAATCTGGCTTGAATTTCTGGCACGTCCCTGTCAATTTACTGTTATAACATTTTTTATTGTTGAAAAAAGGTATTTCCCATGAATGGTTGGTATTGAAAATTCTATCATTTGGTCTCCCATGTTGTTTCTATCACCAAGGCCATATTTTCTAGCTACTGATCCTGTAAAAATCTAAAACCATAAAATTCTTAGAAGAAAATATAGGGGCATCGCTGCAGGATCTAGTTTTTAACAATGGATTATCAGATATGATAACAAATGCATGAGCAAAAGCCAAACTGATCAATGGGACCTCATAAAGATTAGGACTTTATCAACAAAGTGAAAAGGGAACCTACAGATTGGGAGCAAATTTTGGGAACCATATATACAATAAGGGTTTAGTATTCAAATACATTAAGAAAAAAAGTCTACAATTTAACAGCAAAAAGACACAAAATGGGCAAAAAACTTGAACAGACATTTCACCAAAGAGGGTATTCAAATGGTAAACAAACACACAAAATGCTCAACATCATTAGCCATTAAAACCACAAAACCCATTGCCACAGAGTTGATTTCAACTCATAGCAACACTATAGGACAGAGTAGAACTACCCCATAGAGTTTCCAAGGAGCAGCTGGTGGATTTGAACTGCCAACCTTTTGGTTAGCAGCCGAGCTCTTAACCACTACACCACCAGGGCTCCCATTAGCCATTAAGGGGATGCAAATCAAAAGGATAGTGTGATAAGTACTTATGTTCATCAAAAGATTTTATCAAGAGAATAAAAAGAGAACCTACACACTGGGAAAAATCTTCTGCAATGACATATCTGATAAGGATTTAATCTCTAAAATATATAGAAAACTTGAATTCAAGAACAAAAAGACAAGCAAGCCAATTAAAAAAATGGGCAAAGGACATGAATAGACACTTCACCAAAGAGGACATTCAGGCAGCTAACAAACACATGAAAAGATGCTCTCGATCATTAGCCATTAAAAAACAAAAAACCAAACCCATTGTCATCTAGCTGATTCTGATTTATAGAGATTCTATACCAAAAAAAAAAAAAAACCGGTGCCATTGAGTCGATTCCCACTCATAGCAACCCTATAGAGAGATGCAAATCAAAACTACAGTGAGACACCATCTCACCCCTGCAAAAATGGCCCTGACTAAAAAAATAATAAATAAATGCTGACGAGGTTGTAGAGAGATTAGAGCTCTTATACACTGCTGATGGGATTTTACAGTGCTAAAATCACTACAGAAAATGGTATGGTGCTTCCTCAAAAAGCTAGAAATAGAAACACCTTATGACCCAGCAATTCCATTCCTAGGTATTTATTCTAGATATTTAAGAGTAGTGACACAAATAGACATATGTGTACACCTATGTTCATTGAAGCATTATTCACAGTGGCAAAAAGATGGAAACAACCTAAATTCCCATCAGTGGATGAATGGGTAACCAAACTGTGGTATATACATAAAAAAATATATATATATACATACAATGGAATAATACACAAATATAAAGAATAATAAGGAGTCTGTGAAACATTCTATAACATGGATGAATCTGGAGGATATTACGCTGAGTGAAATAAATCACAAAAGAACAAATATTGTATAATCTCATTTTTATAAAAAGTCATGATTAGGTACACACACAGAAAGCAACATTCTTTGATGGAAGAGGAGGAAGGCAGGGCCACTTTGTACACAGCAGATTCTTGTTATATTTGGTGATGGGAAAGGGAATAATACCCAATGTCTTAGTTATCTAGCGCTGCTATTACAGAAATACCACAAGTGAACTGGATGAATGGAAACAGGAGGGGGGGTGTTGACACATCAGAGGGTTGACAAAACAATTACAAAACAACTTTTATATTAATTGTTTAATGAGAAACTAATTTGCTCTGTAAACTTCCACCTAAAACAAATTTTTTTTTAAAGTATATATAAAAAAAATTACCACAAGTGAATGGGTTTAACAAACAGAAATTCATTCTCTCAGAGTCTAGGAGGGTAGAAGTCCAAATTCAGAGTGACAGCTCCTTGGGAAGTCTTTCTCTCTCTGTTGATTATGGGGAAAAGTCCTTGTCATCAATCTTCCCTTGGTCCAGGAGCTTCTCAGCACAAGGACCCCAGGTCCAAAGGATGCACTGTGCTCCCAGCACTTCTTTCTTGGTGGCATGAGGTCACCTCCTTTCTGCTAGATTCTCTCTTTTATATCTCAAAGGAGATTGACTCAAGACACAACCTAATCCTGTAGATTGAGTCCTGCCTTATTAACATAATTGTCTCTAATCCTGCCTCATTAATATCATAGAGGTTAGGATTTACAACATGTAAGATAATCACATCAGATCACAAAATGGTGGACAACCACACAGTACTGGGAATCACGGCTTAGCCAAGTTGACACACATTTTGTTGGTGTTGTTGGTGTTGTTGTTAGGTGCCATCCAGTCAATTCGAACTCATAGCGACCCTATGTACAACAGAACAAAACACTGTCCAGTCCTGCTCCATCCTCACAATCATTGTTATGCTTAAACCCATAGTTGCAGCCACTGTGTCAGTCCGTCAGTCCATCTCATTGAGGGTCTTCCTCTTTTTCACTAACTCTCTACTTTACCAAGCATGATGTCCTTCTCCAGGGACTGATCCCCACTGACGACACATCCAAAGTATGTGAGACGTAGTCTCGCCATCCTTGCTTCTAAGGAGCATTCTGGTCGTACTTCTTCCAAGACAGATTTGTTCATTCTTTTGGCAGTCCATGGTATATTCAATATTCTTCTCCAACATCACAGTTCAAAGGTGTCAATTCTTCTTTGGTCTTCCTTATTCGTTGTCCAGCTTTCACATGCATATGAGGCAACTGAAAACACTGTGGCTTGGTTCAGGTGCACCTTAGTCTTCAACGTGATATCTTTGCTTTTTAGCACTTTAAAGAGGTCTTTTGCAGCAGATTTGTCCAATGCAACGCGTCTTTTGATCTCCTGACTGCTGCTTCCATGGCTGTTGATTATGGATCCAAGTAAAATGAAATCCTTGACAACTTCAATCTTTTCTCTGTTTATCATGATGTTGCTCACTGGTCCAGTTGTGAGGATTTTTGTTTTCTTGATGCTGAGGTGTAACCCATACTGAAGGCTGTGGTCTTTGATCTTCATCAGTAAGTGCTTCAATTCCTCTTCACTTTCAGCAAGCAAGGTTGTGTCATCTGCATAACGCAGGTTCTTAATGAGTCTTCCTCCAATCTTGATGCTGCGTTCTTCTTCGTGTAGTTCAGCTCCTTGGATTATTTGCTCAGCATACAGACTGAATAGGCCTGTATTAAATAAACACCCGGCACCATCCCCATAATCAGTTGTGGATAGGACTATTGTGATCCATAGGTTTTCTATTGACTGATTTCCAGAAGTAGATCACCAGGACTGTCTTCCTAGTCTGTCTTAGTCTGAAAGCTCCACTGAAACCTGTTCAGCATCATAGGAACACACAACCCTCTACTGACAGACAGGTGGTGGCTGCACTTGAGGTGGCCAAAATCGAACCCAGGTCTCCTGTATGGAAGGTGCGAATTCTACCAGTAAACCACTACTGCTCCCATGAATACACAGTAGGCCATCTATAAGTATGCTTAGTTCACCTACCACCACCTTCTTAAAAACCTCTCCCCTGGTTTTCAGGTCCGAAGAGAGGTTCAGCTGCTTCTCCTTGAGAACTCCGCACTATCTTCCTGTTCCTCATTCAGTTTCCTCTTTCGGCTCCTTTCTGCTCTCAATCCAGAAATGGTGGATTCCCCCAAGACTCAGGCCTGGCCTTTGCTGAACCTCTCTGTATGTTTGCCTGCACGTCTGCAATCGCTTCATGTCAAACTGCCCCACTGGTGGCTTGACCTTTAGCCACTGCCAAGTCCTCACTGCTGAGTGGTTTCAGTCCTGCCCCTGCTGTACAGCGTGGGAAAACAAAGACAGAAAGTCACATGATACGCCCCTCACAAAGTGCACAGAAAACAGCAAATCGGAGAAATTATGTTAGTAAGGGCGAACAGTTCATTCAGTGTTGCAACTCTGCCCTCTCACCTTGGTCTTGCTTTGGCATATTCTCTGGTTTTCAGCTGTTGATGGCCCAGTGTCGGGCAAGCAGAAGCAGTCGACTGTCAACTTTTGGCCTGAAAGCCTCCTGACAAATCTCGTTTGATTTAAAGATATTGCCACTGCTTTGCTTTATCAAGGTAGCTTCTGTCCTACATGCTCCAACTTGAACCCATGGTGCCTCCATGTTGCAGAGCAGAATAACACTCCACTGGGTTTTCAATGGCCGTGATTTTTCAGGAGATCACCAGAACTTTCTTCCAAGGCACCTCTGGGTGGATTGGAACCACCAACCTTGCTGTTAGTAACCCAGTCTTTAACCATTTGTGCCATTCAGGGATCCCTTGCCTTACACTAAAAAAAAAAGAAATCCAAACCAAACCTGTTGCCATTGAGTCGATTCTGACTCATAATGACTCTATAGGATAGAGTAGAACTGCACCATAGGGTTTCCAAGGAGTGGCTGGTGGATTTGAACTGCCAACCTTTTGGGTAGCAGCTGAACTCTTAACCACTGCACCACCAGGGCTCCTGTGTATGTGCCCTACACTGGTTGACTTTATATTACTAATACGTAAACTTCTGAGGGTCTTGTTTTGACTTCAATATTAATGACTGTTAGATGTCAGTGATCTATTATGAAACTGCTCATTTTGTGAAGCCAGAGAGTTCATGAGACACTCAAGTGACTAGTCTCACCTCCTCCTGGAAGATAGGAGCCCTGGGGGTGCAGTGCTATGAGTCAGAATCGACTTGATGGCAATGGGTTTGTTTTTTTGGTTGGTGGGACAGTAGTTAAAGTGCTCATTTGCTAACAGAAAGGTCAGAGGTTCAAATCCACCATCCGCTCCTTGGGAAAAAAGATGTGGCAGTCAGCTTCGTAAAGATTACAGCCTAGGAAACCCTATGGGCCAGTTCTACTGTGTTTTATAGAATCGCTATGAGTCAAATCGACCTGACGGCAAAGGGTTAAAGTAAAAGCCTTTGTTACTGTTGTACCAAGGCACCACAGCGACAGTCAAGAGCATGGATTTTGGAACCATAGATACCTCAGTGGCTCCAACATTGTGTAGTTAATCTAGAGTGGTACTCAAACTTTCTGAGCCTCGGTTTTCTAACTAGCAAACGGGAATAAAGCTACCGTTTCATGGAGTTGTTGCAAGGTTAAAATGACATAACATACATAGTGAGTGGTAAGAAAATGGTGGCTATTATGGAGGACATCTGCAAGGACACATGTCAACACACCTACTAGGTCTTCAGGTGTGTTTGCTGAAAAGAGAACTTGAAGGCTTCAAGCCAGGGTTAAGAAGCACTGAATTCTCCCTCTCTGCAAGGCAGCCAGAATGTGGTATAGTCTGCCAAGCTATGCGAATTCCCCTTAGTTGTTTGTAGAATTTACAACCCTTTGTCTACTTCCCTACAACTATTAATAGTGAAACCTTTGAAACATAAAGGGCCTGAATGCATGTACTTGGAACAGCAAAGGAGAATGAGAAATTGGGGACAGGTTTAAGTAATACCTAATTATCACTATATTTCAGATTTTGTGATAGGTATCCTACAGGGATAGGAGCCCTGGTGGTGCAGTGGTTAAGCGCTTGGCTGCTAACGGAAGGTCAGTGGTTAGAACCTACCAGCTGCTGTGCAGGAGAAGGATACAGCAGTCTGCTTCTGCGAAGATTACAGCCTTGGAAGCCCTGTGGGGCAGTTCTCCTCTGACCTATAGGGTTGCTATGAGTTGGAATCAACTTGACAGCAATAGGTTTGGTTTTTGGTTTTATCCCACGGGGTCACTATGAGTCAGAATCGACTTGACGGCAATGGGTTTGGTTTTGGTTTATTTTGCTTTTATTACCTCATTTATTTTTCTACATCTTCTATAACAGATCTAATCACTTCCTTTCTGGGGGCTTTCCTGGCACAAGTGAGACAAAATTATTACTCCCATCTTATGTTGTTATTGTTAGTTGCCATAGAGTCAGTTCTGACTCATGGCAACCCAATGTGTGCAGAGTGGAACCGCTCCATAGGGCTTTTAAGGCTGTGACCTTTTGGAAGCAGGTTGCCAGGACTTACTTCCGAGGTGCCTCTGAGTGAGTTTGAGTCACCACTCTTTCAGTTAGTAGTACAACGCTGAACCATTGGCACCACCCACGGACTCTTGCCCATCTTATAACGAAGAGAAAATGGTGGATCAGCAAGACTAAGTAATTTGCCCAAAGTCAAACCTGAAGTAGGTGGTGTGTGAACCCAGATTGTCTATCTCCGGAGCCTAGAGTTATTCCTTCATACCTAGTAAGGGCAAGGGCAGGGAGGCTGTTTTTCTCTGAAGAAAGAAAGAAAACAAGACCGTCAAACTAAGAAAGTAAAGAACAGTCACAGGACAACTGTAATTTCCCCAAAGGCGTAACTTGCGAAAGATCTATGGAGTTTCCCCATAGGGGCTTTCTCTGGGTGGATTTAGAATTCCAGAAGCCTCGGACCTCCCAAGAAGTTTCTGGCAGCACCTAGTCCAACCAAACTACCTACCCAATACCTAGGAGAAAAGGCGTGAGCTGAAAATCAAGAATGGACAGTTTGTTTCCTGGTGGGCAAGGAAGGTCTCCGTACTGAAATAATTAGGGGAGTAAACAGTGAAAAGGCTTCTCTTTAGAGTCTTGTCAACATTGCTGAAGCTAGCCAGAAATTAAAGCAGAGGGCTTGGGAAAAGATAGGAGGTAGAGAGAGGAAGGACGCGGCTCTTCTCCCTGCTACCTCTAGAAACGTGTCTGGATAAACAGAAGACTAATTTAGCTTTTGGTGATGGAAGGCTGAGGTGTGGGCTGGCCACTGGGAGGATCTGAAATAACTGTTATGGGCCCTGGGCTTGGTGGCCCTGCCTGCAGCACAATCCATCCAGTCTACCCTTAGAGGCCTGAGGGCTGAGGTGAGGCACCGGAAGAGCCAGAAAAGTCAGGCCTTTCACAGATGAATGTCGTTCTATACCCTCCACTCGGTAGGAAAGAATCAGCTTCAAATGAATTCAAGACAGATCTTAGACCAGCTCTGATCCATGATAGGCAGGCCTGCATGGCTCCAGCAACTATTCCGCAGGCTCTGTCACCAAGAAGACTTAAACTAGCCTCTAGATGTCTTCAACAGACAGTCTCCCATGATAAAAAACAGAACAAACCAACTCCTACTCATGGCAACCTCATGTATTACAGACTAAAACTGAGCTCCATAGGGTCTTCAGTAGCTGATTTTTCAGAACCAGATCACCAGGCCTTTCTGCCAATGTCCCTCTGGGTGGGCTTAAACCACCAACAGTTCTGTTAGTAGTTGAGCAGTAGGAGCTCTGGTGGAGCAATATTTAAGCACTCGGCTGCTAAACAAATGTTGGAGGTTCAAACCCACCCAGCAGCTCTGCCGCAGAAAAACTTGGCGTTCTGCTTCCACAAAGATTACAGCCAATGCCTCTTTCCTTCTCCCTTTCTACCAGAGTACACAGGTTTTCATTTTCAGGCTCTGTAGCTCATAGCTGCATAATGTTTACTGCACCTCCAAGCAACACAACCATGTTCCAGGCAGGGAGAGTGGGGAAGGGGCAAAAGACCAATGGAGGCAAGCAAACAGGCTGTCCGTTTTATAAAAAGGAACTCTCAGCCAGTGACTTCCACTTGCACTGTGTTGGCTAGAACTGGATCATATGACCAACCCTTGGTACTGGAGGGTCTGGGCCACCTGGTTAATTTTTCAACACTTCTATATGTAATTCCGATCTTTTCTATTGGTTTTACTTGGGATATAATACGAAAATTTTTCCCCCAAATAATTTTGTTTAAAATGTTCTATTGAGTTTTAGAGATGTAAAATATAAATGTTTTTGTATGTAAAAAAAAAAAAAAACTGATTACAGCCAAGAAAACCCTAAGAGGCAGTTCTACTCTGTCACATGGGGTCACTTAACAACAACACAATAACAGTTCAGAGCTTAACCATTTATGCCACTGAGGGGCCCTATCCCATGACATTGTTAATGTTGGGTGCTGAATTTATTTTCAACTCGTACTGACCCCGTGTGACAGAGCAAAACTGCCCCATAGAGTTTTCTAGACTGTAATCTTCATGGGAGCAGACTGCTAGATCTTTTCTCCCACAGAGCTGCAGGGTAGGTTCGAACCACTGACCTCTCAGTTAGCAGCTGAGCGGTTCACTGCTGTGCCACCAGGACTCCTTTATCCTATAAGATTTCTGAACTCAGAGAGAGAGGGAGAGACATAGAGAGAAAGAGGAAGATGGTCAAGCCAAACTGCCACCAGACGCCACAGAAACAAAAGTAACTGGACTATTAAAAACAGACTCTGATACTCGGTCCCAGGGAAGGCCTCCTCACTGAGGACTGACATTTAGTATTTGCTGCATGATTTTCCAATATAAAAAAATCATTCATAATTGAGGCATCCTTGGAAGCTCATTCTCTTTGTATCAATTTTATATCTCCAAAACCCCTACTAATCAATTCCTTTAACGCCCAGCTCAAGGGCTACCTGCCAAGTGAATCTGCCCCTGACAGATCTAATCAATCCCTCATTTGGGTTCTAGGAGCCTTTGTGGGTATGGGTGTGGGTGTGGGTGTGTGTGTGTGTGTGTGTGTATGTGGTGAAATATATATACTAACACGTAAACAAGACATTTGCCATTTCAACCATTTGTGGGGTACAGTTCAGTGACATCAATTACATACATATACCATGTTGTACAACCATCCCCACTATCTGTTTCCAAATTTTTCCATCACCCTTAGCACCATCCAGGGTCTCCAGTGCTTACTATAGGTTGGGCCATTCTGAGTGCTTACTGCATCGATCTACTTAACCTGTGTGATCTCAGTTGGCTTAATTGTTACTATCATTCCAATTTTACAGATAAGGAAACTGAGCCTTATTGGCTTTAAATAATTTGCCCATGATCACACAGCTAGTAAGTTTAGAGCTGGGATTTGAACCTGAGCTAGGCTGGCTGCAGGCTTTTAACCTGTCTTTAACTGAGCACCTAATTATCAACAGGTTGTTCAAGTATCTTATCTTTTAACTCTGCACAACAACTTACGAAGTTAAGAACAGCAGTGTGAGAACTTTGTCTGCACTAAGTGAGGTGGTCAGGTCTGCCTGATCCCCAGACCTGGCCTTACCACCACCACCTCCACCAGGCTTCTCTTGTTAATTAGATCGGCCTAGGCATCTGTCTTTGCTCTACCTTTCTCATTTCCCAGATTATCAAATTCTTGAAGGCAGGGAGTGTGCCACTTCATTCATCTTTGTAACCCTAGCACCTGGCACAGGTCCTGGACCATAGTTACTATACAATAAGTGTTGAAGGAATAAAGGACTGAAGGAGTTTAGTGTGCTTGGAGGAAACCAAGGAAACCATTTTGCATAAAAAGATCAGTTAATACCTGTTTAAATAGAATTTGTAGTATATGGTCTGGGTTTTCCTTTGGGAACTTTGCTCTCCAACACAAACAGAACAAAACAAAAAGTTTATATTTTCTGCCTTAGAAACTTCTAGACTCCATCTATGGCCAGAAGCACCAATATAGGTCAATTATGCTCTGATTTTCCACCATCCGTGTGTCAGTTTGTCATACTATGGTGGCTTTCATGTTGCCATGATGCTGGAAACCATGCCACCAATATTTGAAACACCGGGCAGTGTCACCCATTGGTGGACAGGTTACAGTGGAGCTTCCAGGCTAAGACAGATTAGGAAGAAAGGCCTGGCAATTCATTTCTGAAAATTAGCCAGTGAAAACCTATGTATCACAACAGAATATTGTCTGATATAGTGCTGAAGGATGAGCCCCCCTATACTGGAAGGGACTCAGAATACACAGTGGCTGCAACGATGGACTTAATGGATGGTAGTTTTTCGTTCTGTTGTAAGTGGGGTTGCCTCGAATCAGAGCAACTAACAACTACATTGCCCTGACTGCTGCATTATAGGTTAATTATGCTCTGATTGCTGCAATTCTCTAAGTGGAGGTGTGTGTTTGGGCTCAGTCTCAGTGCCTTCCCACTCCTAGAACATTTTTTCTCCCTTACTTGCCACCCCATTGTGACGTACACCTTTGTGTAGAAGCTGATTTCATCTCAATGTCCTTTTTCAAAGTTCTCTATTGCCTGGTGGTTGCTATTGTATCAATTTGTAAATCAAGTCTGTTGCTTCAGGGTAAACTCAGGTCTCTGCAAATCACCCTGGACTGTTATTTATGGCCACGTCAAGTTGCACAAAGCTAGTGCCTAAAGAGGACCCATCTAGGTTTTGATGGCCAGTTTTCTCTAGTGCACTGTTGTATTTTAAAACACACACAGCTGAATGGGGCTGTTTGTTAGCTTGGATCTGGAATTTCTTTTTATAGTTTATTGCAGCAGCTATTTCTACTTTGTAATCCTCCTCCTCTTTTGAAATTCTACTCTCTCCTGATTTTGACTTTGTAAAATCCACAGAACAGGCAAACCTTGGTCTCAAAGCTGGGCTGACCCCGTGGATGAAACGGCACAAAGCTCTTTGTTGAAGCTGGAAGAAATATAGCACCAGTAAAACTGTGCCTAACGCAAAGTAACGAATGCTTGCTTGACTCTGCAGTCCCAGGGAAGGCTTACAGAGATTGGATGGGAAAGATCTGAGTTTGGCAGTTTGCTGTGGTGGAGTAAAAAAGAAATTTGGGGTACTTTCCATGGTTCATAAAACACAAGGTTTCACAGGCAGGAAATTGTCAAGAGGTCTGCTTTAGCTTCTCTCCTAATTACAAACTACAAGAGTTAGCTTTACAACCTCCAAAAATCCCCCAAGAGAATCAAGTATAAGCAATTCAGTTCTTCTAATCTAGCCAGGGAATAATGGCTAACATTTATTGAGCACTTAAAAGGTACCAGGCACTGTGCTAAGTGCTTTACCTAAACTCAAACCTGGCCCCTACTCTGAAAGATAAAGGCTATTGTCATCCTGGCTTAACAGGTAAGGAAAGTAATCTAAGGAACTTGCTCATTGTCATGTCACGTTTATTAACTGGTGGGCAGGAAATTATCCTAAGGAGCCTGTCCTCAGATCCCAAACACCTAATCACTGATGGCTCACAGTCATTCTTGGGGGATACGTTTGACAACACAACACTGATTTCAGGGAGCAATTACTTGAAGATTTTTAGGGTCAGTCTTAAAGTTACTATTACTGCAAAACTAAAATTGTTGTTAGCTGTCATCAGGTCAACACTTGACTCACGGCAACCCTGTGAACAACAGAACAAAGCACTGCCTGTTCCTGTGCCACCCCCATGATCGGTTACAGATCAGACCATTGTGATCCATAGGGTTTTCATTGGCTGATTTTCAGAAGTGGATTGCCAGGCCTTTCTTCCTTGTTTACCTTGGTCTGGAAGCTCTGTTGAAACCTGTTCAGCATCACAGCAACAAGTAAGCCACCACTGACAGATGGGTGGATGCTGCACATGGGGTGCACTAGCCAAGAATAAAACCCAGGTCTCTCAAGTGGGAAGTGAGAATTCTACCACTGACCTACCACTTGCCTTGACAATGCTAAAGTAAATACTATTTATTTATTCTACAAATATTTACTGAGCACCTACTATGCCATTCACTGGACAAGACTATGCCAATGCAGTTACTACTACCTAATTTTTATTGTGTTAAGCTTTTCACACGCCTTATTTCATTTAATCTTCACAGCAGCTCTTTAAGGTAGATACTCTTATTATCAGCTAAACAACTGCAGTATTAAGAGCTTAAGTATTTGCCATACACCTACTGCTATTCACACTGCCCTAAGTAGTAGAGCGAGGATTTGAACCCAGTTTGATATGACTCCAAAACCAATGCTTAGTCCCTGAGTGGTGCAACAATTAACACTCTCAGCTGCTAACCAAAAGGTTGGAGGTTTAAGTCCACCCAGAAGCACCTTGGGGAAAGACCTGGTGATCTACTTCCAAAATAGCAGACATTGAAAATCCTTTGGAGCACAGTTCTACTCTGACACACATGGGGTCAGCAGGGGTCAGAGCTGATTCAGCAGTTACTGACTACAACTCGTTAGTTTATGGAAAGAATAATGGCATACCAAAAAAGACACAAAATCAACGCTTTAAAGACAAACTAAAACTGTAGAAATTGGAGGCTATCAAAATGCTATGAAATTGAGGAAATGGAAAAGAAGGACCCACAAAAGTCTGAGTTATGCTTTTGAAAAATTTCCCTAAACCTCCCTTATCAGTAGGCTAGACAGTCTCCTACTCAGTGTCTTTATTTGCTACTTTTGCAGCACCTAACTCAGAGACCAAACATCCTATCTACTCTAGAACCAGGCTTACAAATCTCCTGCCTTGTGCAGTTCACCAATCACAGAGCCCAGAACTCTTCCTAGTTTGCTAATTTTCTCCTTCACAGTCTTCAGAGATTAAGCTTTGTGCTCAATAAGATGACTTGAATGAACTCAGATTGATGATTCATGGAAGAGTTAATAATATCCATTTCACGTAAATGCACATGGTCCCAGGAAACAAGAGGATTAAATTAAATGATCTGCTTGTTCCATTAAGATTTTACAGCAACAATAAGACGCCTGGACCATGACAAACATTTGATATTAAATATAATGAAGGTGTTTCTGAAAGGTACATATTTGGACCAGTTATTCTGAAGCCAGTAAAGCAGATTATGCCACTGGGACAGAAAGCCCCAGGGTCCACTTTGAACTCAACATGCCATCTTGTGGAAACAGGAGGCAATAAAAAACATGGATGTGGAATAATTCATTGTAATAATAATAATAAAATATAGGCTAACATATATTGACGAGGTATTGGTGATTCAGTGGTAAAATTCCCACCTCCTATTCAGGAGACCCGGGTTCAACTTCCAAACAACGCAACTCATGCACAGCTACCAACCGTCTGTCAGTGGAGGCTTGCATGTTGCCTTGGTGCTGAACAGGTTTCAGCGGAACCTCCAGACTAAGACAGGCTAGGAAGAAAAGCCTGGTGATCTACTTACAAAAATCATCCAGTGAAAATCCTATGGATCACAACAGTCTAATCCCCAAGTGATGATAGGGATGGTGCAGGACTGGGCAGCATTTTGTTCCATCATGCATGGGGTCACCATGAGTTGGGGGCCAATTCGACGACAGCTAACATTTATTGAGTTCTTACCATATGCTATGCACTGTGCTAAACTCATTTTAAATGTTTTCTCATTTAATTATCAAAATACATCTGTAAGATGGGTCTATTAGTGTCACCATTTTAGAGGTGAAGAAAATGAGACTTTAAAAGATAATGTAACTTACCTAAAGTCACAGATCAGTGCAGCCTGACCCAAGGGTTAATGCACTTAGCTACGGCGCTATACTGTCCCTCTCACTCTGGTTGTTGTTGTTAGGTGGCCTTGAGTAGGCTTTGAGTCATAGTGACCTCAGGTGTAACAGAATAAAACGTTGCCCCAGCCCTGCATCATCTTCACAATAGCAGGTATGTTTGAGCCCATTGTTGCAGCCGCCCATTGTTGTCAACCATCTCGTTAAGGGTCTTCCTCTTTTTCAACAACAACAAAATAAAATAAATTATATATTAAAAAAAGAAGAAGAAGATGGGAGGACTACAGAGTTGCTATATCAAAAAGAATTGGGCAACATTCACACAGGTGAAGGCAGACAGCATGCGAGGATCTTCTATAAGCCAAAGAACCAAGGAATATCTGGGGCTACCAACAAGGAAAGAATTTACAGGGTCATGACCTTGATTTGAACTTTTAGCCTGTACAAACTGTGAAAAAATAAATTTCTGTCCTTTAAAGTCACCCACTTGTGGTATTTCTGTTACAACAGTACTAGGTAACTAAACCAAAACCAAAACCAAACCCGTTGCCGTCGAGTTGATTCCAACTGATAGCAACTCTATACGGGCAGAGTAGAGCTGCCCCGTAGAGTTTCCAAGAAGCGCCTGGTGGATTTGAACTGCCCAACTTTTGGTTAGCAGCTGTAGCTCTTAACCACTACACCACCAGGTTTTCTAAGGTGACTAAGACACCCAGAATAATAAAAAATTTTAAGCTTTAAAGGATTGTTCCAAACATGAGGTTAACCATTGATTCTTTACCTCTACTGAAGACAGATCCAGAGGAAAAACACCTGTAATGTCCATAGGAAAGAACCAGGTTGAATAGTAGGTAAGTTTCCAAGGTGTAGGGTTCAGTATACTAGGAAAGTTAAAAAATTTTTAGGTGCCTATAAATCTGTGGCAGCTGAACTAAGGAACCACTCAGGAATAAGATTCCCGATAGCTCCAACCTCATCATCCAAATACTATCATCTGAATTTAGAAATTTATAAAGCTCCAGCCTGCCATAATCAAAACCAAGTTATAATTCAGAAAAAACAATCAAAAAACCCCACAAATAAACTAATATTTAAATACAAATACAGACTAAATGGTCCTGAATCAACAACTTAGAAACCTAAGAAAATATAGCATCTTTGAAGTTAAAAAGTCTGGTAGATTTCCAGTTACATACAGTTAGGTCTCGATGGGGTGGCGTGCTGAAGGGGAGACCCCAGTTCCAAAACAGCCCACCACAATATGTATAGGCAGCAAGAACTGATCAAAAGGAAGAAAGTGAGTGAGAGGGGCTGTGGTATGTCTTAATGGATACTTAGTTTACACACAGGCTTTTGGTATGGACACATTTGTATGTGTAGATGAATGAATTAGTGTATTTACACTAGGGTTTCTCAACCTCAGCACTATCGACGTTTTGAGTTCAATATTTTTTTTTTTTTTTTTTTTTTTGTGGTAGGCTATCCTGTGCATTGTAAGATGTTTAGCCACATTCCAAGACTCTACCCACTAGATGCTTAGTTGTGAAAACAAAAATGTCTTTAAATATTACCACATGTCCCCTGGAAGCAAAATTGCCCCAAATTGTGAACCAACGATTTATACAACAGAATGATACACAGACGCAAAATGCATAAAATACAAGACAAGCAACATTATGGATAAAACTGGGCAATGTAATATTAAGTGAACTAGGAAGTCCCAGACATTACAAACACAAGAGATCTACTTAATAAACTGGAAAAAATTAGATTAGAAACTATATAAAAAGGATAGCAAGGGGACAATGAACATGGAATTCAGGATGGTGGTTACTCAGGTGGCGAGAGACAGGTACAATGAGAGTGGGAGGACCACACAACTGGCAGTAAGTTACTGTCAAGGTCTTCGTTTTCACGTTGGAGGGTGGTTTCACAAGTGCTTATTACATTATAGAAATAAATAAATAAGACAGAAGGGGAAGAAAGAAAGAAAAAGAGGGAGAGAGGGAGGGGAAAAGGAAAGGAAGAAGAATTAGAGGAAGAGAAGAAGGAAAAGTGTATGTGGGGAGGAGCGATAGTGGGGCAAATTATTTTTCCAGAGGAAACGAAACCATTGATAAGAAAAGACCAAAGTCATGGAGAAGGAATTTCTTCCACGACTTTGGAGAACGTGGCCAAGATTGATGTTTTGCAGTGCCATTTCAGAGTCCCTGAGTTATGCAAATGGTTTAAGCGCTCAGCTTCTAATAGAAAGGTTGGAGGTTTGAGTCAATGCAGAGGCTCCCCAAAGAAAGCAAGCCTGGTGATCTACTTCCCCAAAATCAGCCATTAAAAACCCTGTGGAGCACAGTTCTACTCTGATACCCACGGAGTCACCATGAGTTGGAACTGATGGCAACTTTTTTGTTGTTTAATGCCGTTTCAGGAGTTTAGCTTAAGTTTAAGTAAAGGAGAGCCTGTATGCATTTGAACTTGTTGCTTCTTCAGAAGTCCTACCACCCTGGCCAGCTTCACAGAGTATTTCTCTGGACGGTAAATGGTAGCTTGGAAAATGTACTCTGTATGTGGGTAAAATCTCTGAATTTTTCTCCAAGGCTGCCCATCGTGCAATGATATTAGTTTCTTTTCCCAAACCTGGGAAGCTGAGATCGTTGTATTTATGAATGTTTAAATAGCCACCCTAACCAAGTACACTGAAGTAACGCAAATGCAGAGTGAAAAAAAAAAAACTTTGTTAAACAATTATCTATAAAGTGCCTTTTTGTGTGTGTGTGTGTGTTTTAGGTGAAAAGTTTACAGCTTAAGTTGGTTTCTCATACAAAAATTTATACACACATGGTTATGTGAACCCAGTTGCAAACTCTGTCAGCACACTCCCCCTTTTCACCCCGATTTCCCATGTCCATTCAACCAGCTCCTGTCCCATTTCTACCTTCTCATCTCATCTCCGGACAGGAGCTGCTCATTTAGTCTCGTGTATCTGCTTGAACTAAGAAGCACACTCTTCACAAGTATCATTTTATGTCTTATAGTCCAGTCTAATCTCATAAGTGCTTTTTATGAGTCAGAATCGACTCGACAGCAAGGGGTTAGGTGCCAGGCACTAATGTAGGTCCTGGGTATACAAAAATGAACAAAAAGACAAAATCTCTGCTTTCCAGTAGCTCACGTTCTAGGGTTGCAAAGAACGGTGGACTTGGCAGGGGATAAATTCTGAAGCAAACTAATGATTAAGAGCCTGGACACTGGAGTTGGGCTCCTTGAGTTTAAATCCTGGTTCTTCCAATGGTCAAGGTTTCTTAATTTCTCTCAACTTCCATTCCTATCTTTGTCAGTTGTTACCTATATGATGAGGTTGTTTAAAGACTGACGATTTAGCATATACTGGTGGTTCAGTGGCAGAATCCTCAACTTCCGTGCAGGAGACCCGACTCTGATTCCTGGCTAATGCACCTCAGATGCAGCCACCACCCATCTATCAGTGGAGGCTTGCATGTTGCTACGATGCTGAACAGTTTTCAGCAGAGCTTCTAGATTTAGACAGACTAGGATGAAAGGCCTGGTGATCCACGTCTGAAAATCAGCCAGTGAAAAACCTGTTGGTCACAACGGTCCAATCCTACTGTGTATGCGGCCCCAAGAGTCGGGGGCCAACTGGATGGCAGCTAATGACTATTTAACATAAGCACATGAGGAATACTAGCAATGAGTGGTGGCACAGCGGTAAGAGCTACAGCTGTTAACCAAAAGATTGGCAGTTCAAATCTACCAGCCACTCCTTGGAAACCCTATGGGGCAGTTCTACTTTATCCTATAGGGTCGCTAAGAGTCAGAATCAACTCAATGGCAGCAGGTAGTGGATTAGCAATGACATATTTCTTGGTGATAAATTCATTCACCAAAAATCACTTAAGCCAAAACCTTAGGGGCACACTTGACACCTGACTACCTTGATTACCAATTTCTATCAATTTTATCTCCTAAATATTTCTTGTTTTTAAGAAGTAATTCTCCTCTGTCATTATCTTAGATCAGGCTGATAGTTCCAGTGTTGATTGTAGAGCTAACCTGCTTAGTGGGCTCCCCGCCTCTAGCTTTCTTCTCTCGTACATTCTTTCTTTTCTTTTGATCAATAAATAGTTCAAGTCATTTCCCCTGTTGAAATCCTCCTGAATGCTCCTCCAATAACTCTCCCTTGTTTGTAAGCTCTCTTATGGAGTATGAGGCCTTCATAACCTGACCCTGCCTCTCCCCTGTCACCTTCCCATGTACTCTAAGCCTCAGCCACACTACGCTTTTTTAAAATATTTTATTGTGTTTTTGGTGAAAGTTTACACAGCAAATTAGATTCCCTTTTGACAATTTCTATACAAATCATTCAGTGACATTAGTTACCTTTTTTACAATGTGTCAACATTCTGTTTAATTGCATTCTGGTTGCTCTGTTTTCAGGGCTCTAGTTTCCCTGCCTCCACATTGTCTCAGCTTTGCTTTAGATTAATTGTCGACCTTTTGGTCTCACGAAGATGGTTTTTTAATGTAGCACCATACTTACAGGTAATACACTTTGTTTTGTGTTCCAAACTGTTCTTTTGCTAAAAAGTGAGCTCACTGGATGGTTTGGGTTCAAGTTTAAAGCAAGCCTTCGAATTGGTTCAGAACGGTTTGGTAATTGCCGACATAAATGAGGGCATCGTATCCATTGCATAGCACCCAAATCTGTTGGTATCAAATTTTGACCTAAGCAGGAAACAAACAGTGGTGCCCCACTCAAAGGTGGTGGCCGATTATGCCACTTTGAATGTGTGTCACTTTCCATAGTCCTGCCAATAATCCAATCTCCTGCACCCGGCTCCTGAAACTTTCAGGATCCATGAGGGAGATTGGTTTATAAAATGTTTAAAATATGTAGGATGAGGTCTCATCATCCTCGTTTCTAAGGGGCATCTGACTGTACTCTTCCAAGACAGATTTGTTCATTTTTCTGGCAGTTCATGATATGTTCAATACCTTTGTCAACAGCATAATTAAAAGGAATCCGTTCTTCAGTCTTCCTTATTCACTGTCCAGCTTTCGCACGCATGAGGCAACTGAAAATATCATGGCTTGGGTCAGGTGCACCTTAGTCCTCAAAGTGACATCTACGATTTTTTTTTAACACTTTAAATAGGTCCTTTGCAGTAGATTTGCCCAATGCAATGTGTTGTTTGATATCTTGGCTGCTGCTTCCATGGGTGTTGATTGCGGATCCAAGTAAAATGAAATCCTTGGCAACTTCAGTCTTTTCTCCATTGATCATGATGTTGCTTATTGATCATGATGTTGCTTATTGATCCAGTTGTGAGGATTTTTGTTTTCTTTATGTTGAGGTGTAATCCATACTGAAGGCTGTAGTTTTGATCTTCATCAGTAAGTGCTTCAAATCCTATTCTCTTTCAGCAAGCAGGTTGTGTCACCTGCATATCAAAGGTTGTTAATGAGTCTTCCTCCAATCCTGATGCCCCATTCTTCCTCATATAGTCCAGCTTCTCGGATTATTTGCTCATCATATAGATTGAATAGGTATGGTGAAAGAATACAAACCTGATGCACACCTTTCCTGATTTTAAACCACACAGCATCACCTTGTTCTGTTTGAATGAATGCCTCTTGGTCTATGTACAGGTTCTTCATGAGCACAATTAAGTGTTCTGGAATTCCCACTCTTCACAATGTTATACATAAATTGTTGTGATCCACACAGTTGAACACCTTTGCATAGTCAATAAAACACAGATAAGCATCTTTTCTGGTATTCGTGCTTTCAGCCACGATCCGACACCAGCAATGATATCCCTAGTTCCACGTCCTCTTCTGAATCTAGCTTGAATTTCTAGCAGTTCCCTGTCAATGTGCTGCTACAACCACTTTTGAATTATCTTCAGCAAAATTTTACCTGCATGTGATATTAATAATATTGTTTGATAATTTCCACATTCTGTTGGATCACCTTTCTTTGGAATGGGCACAAATATGGATCTCTTCCAGTCGGTTGGCCAGGTAGCTGTCTTCCAAACTTTTTGGCACAGAGGAGTGAATACCTCCAGTGCTGCATCCATTTGTTGAAACATCTCAATTGGTGTTCCATCAATTTATGAAGCCTTGGTTTTTGCCAATGCCTTCAGTGTAGCTTGGACATCTTCCTTCAATATCATCAGTTCTTGATCATTTGCTACCTCCTGAAATGGTTGAACATCAACCAATGCTTTTTCGTACAGTGAATCTGTGTATTCCTTTCATTTTCTTTTGATGCTTCCTGCATCATTCAATATTTTGCTCATAAAAATCCTTCAGTATTGCAACTTAAGGCTTAAATTTTTCTTCAGTTCTTTCAGTCTGAGAAATGTTGGATATGTTCTTTCCTTTTGGTTTTCTAACTCCAGGTCTTTGCACATTTCGTTACAATACTGTACTTCGTGTTTTCGAGCTGCCCTTTGCCAAATCTTCCTTCCAGCTCTCTTACTTCATTATTTCTTCCATTTGCTTTAGCTGCTCTATGCTCAAAAGCAAGTTTCAGAGTCTCCTCTGATATCCATTTTGGTCATTTCTTTCTTTCCTGTCTTTTTAACGACTTTTTGCTTTCTTCATATATGATGCCCTTGATCTCATCACATAACTTGTCTGGTCTTCGGTCATTAGTGTTCAATGTATCCAATCTATTCTTTTTTTTTTTTAAATTGTACTTTAGATGAAGGTTTACAGAGCAAATTAGTTTCTCATTAAACAGTTAATACACACATTGTTTTGCGACATTGGTTGCCAACCCCACGACATGTCAAAACTCTCTGCTTCTTAACCTTGGGTTCCCCATTACCAGCTATCCTGCCCCTCCTGCCTTCTAGTCCTTGCCCCTGGGCTGCTGTGCCCATTTAGTCTCTATTTTATGTGCCTGTCTAATCTTTGGCTCAGGAGGGACTTCAGTACTGAGTTAAAAGGGTGTCCAGGGGCCATACTCTGGGGCTTCTCGTCTCTGTCAGACAAACATCAAATCTATTCCTGAGATAGTCTCTAAATTCAGGTGGGATATACTCAAGGTTGTGCTTTGGCTCTCGTAGACCTGTTTTAATTTTCTTCAGCTTCACCTTGAATGCACGTATGAGCAATTGATGGTCTGTTCTGCAATCATCCCCTGGTCATTTTCTGACTGGTAATATTGAGCTTCTTCATCGTCTCCTTCCACAAATGTAGTTGATTTGATTCATGTGTTCCATCTGGTGAGGTCCATCATTGGCGTTGTTGAAAAAAGGTATTTTCAATGAATACGTCATTGGTCTTGCAAAATTCTATCATGAGATCTCCAGTGTTGTTTCTATGACCAAGGCCATATTTTCCAACTACTGACCCTTCTTCTTTGTTTCCAACTTTCTCATTCCGATTACCAGTAATTATCAATGCATCTGGATTGCATGTTTGCTCAATTTCAGATTGCAGAAGTTGGTAAAAATCTTTGATTTCTTCATCTTTGGCATTAGTGGTTGGTGCGTAAATTTGAACAATAGTTTTATTAACTGGTCTTCCTTGTATGCATATGGATATTACCCTATCACTGACAGCATTGTACTTCACAATTCATCTCGAAATGTTCTTTTTTGTCATTCTTGGCATAGTGGACCATATGGCTGTCTGATTCACAATGGCCAACACCAGTCCATTTCAGTTCACTAATGCCTAGAATATGGATGTTTATGCCTTCCATTTCATTTTTGATGACTTCTAATTTTCCTAGATTTATACTTTGCATATTCCAAATTCCTGTTATTAATGGATGTTTGCAGCTGTTTCTTCTCATTCTGAGTCATTCTACAACAGCAAATGAAGGTCCCAAAAGCTTTACTCCCTTCACTGCATTAAGTCCTTCGGTATGGATTATATCTCCACATAAAGAAAACAAAAACTCTCACAACTGGACCAATAAGCAATATCATGATAAATGAAGAAAAGACTGAAGCTGTCAAAGATTTCATTTTACTTGGATCCACAATCAACACCCATGGAAGCAGCAGTCAAGATACCAAACAACACATTGCATTGGGCCAATCTGCTGCAAAAGACCTCTTCAAATTGTTAAAAAACCAAAGATGCTACCTTGAAGACTAAGGTGCATCTGGCCCAAGCCGTGGTATTTTCAGTCACCTCATACGCATGCAAAAGCTGGACAATGAATAAGGAAGATCGACGAATTCATGCCTTTGAATTACGGTGTTGTCGAAAAATATTGAATATACCATGGACTGCCAACAGAACGAACAAATCCATCTTGGAAGAAGTACAGCCAGAATGTTCCTTAGAAGCAAGGATGGTGAGGCTACATCTCACATGCTTTGGACATGTTGTCAAGAGGGATAAGTCCATTGAGAAGGACATCATACTTGTTAAAATAGAGGGTCAGCAAAAAAGAGGAAGACCCTTAATGAGATGGACTGACACAGTGGCTGCAACAATGGGCTCAAGCATAAGAACAATTGTAAGGATGTCGCTGGACTGGGAAGTGCTTCGTTCTGTTGTACATAGGGTCTCTGTGAGTTGGAACTGACTTGACAGCTCCTAACATCACCAAGTGGTTTGAGGAGACAACTCTTCCCTAATTGTATTTTGAGTGCCTTCCAAAATTTTACAGCACTGTATCAGATAAGGTTCTGCTGCTATTCATAAGGTTTTCACTGCCCGTATTTTTCAGAAGTAGACTCTAGGTCGTTCTCCCTAGTCTGTCTTAGTCTGCAAGCTTCGCTGAAATCTGTCCACCATGGGTGACCCTGCTGGTATTTGAAATACCAATGACATAGCTTCCAGCATCACAGCAACACACAAGCCACCACAGTGCAACAAACTGACAGATGAGTGGCGTCTGTGTTAATGATAATGATAAACAAACAAACATTGCCATCAAGTCGATACTGACTCATAGTGAGTTTATAGGACAGAGTAGAACCGTTCTATAGGGTTTCTAAAGAGCAGCTGGTGGATTCGAACTGCCTACCTTTTGGTTAGCAGTCGTAGCTCTTAACCACTGCACCATAATTATCTCCATTTTACAGATGAGAAAACTTATGCTTAGTAAGGTTTAGTAGTTGTCAGGTTCACACAGCTAGTAAATGGTACAGCAGGGAGTCACAACCAGGTGGACTGAACTCTGAACCTCTGTGCTCTATCCCCTCATACATTTTAGAAATGCAGGTCAAGAAATAACTTTTTTCTTTGTGAAAGGGCTCATAAGGATTATATTGAAAAGTTTTGGACTTACTCATTACTATTGCAGTGTGATCATTTCTATTCTAGACCAGACTAACAAACTCAATCAGAACCTTTTCCCCACATATTTTTCAGTCAAGATATTTCACATCACGTTCCTTTCAAAGATAACATGAAGGGCTTTTTTTTTGAACTTCAGATGAAGGTTTACAGAACAAACTAGTTTCTCATCAAACAGTTAGTATACACATTGTTGTATGACATTGGCTAACAACCCTATGACATGTCAACACTCTCCCTTCTCAACCCTGGGTTCCCTATTACCAGCTTTCCTGTTCCCTCCTGCCTTCCAGTCTCTGCCCCAGGGCTGGTGCACCCCTTTAGTCTTGTTTTGTCCTGTGGGCCTGTTGAATCTTTGGCTGAAGGGTGAGCCTCAGGAGTAGCCTCATTACTGAGCTGAACGGGTGTCTGGGGACCATACTCTCAGAGTTTTTCCAGTCTGTGTCAGGCCAGCAAGTCTGGTCTTTCTTTTTGAGTTAGAATTTTGTTCTATATTTTTCTCCAGTTCTGTCTGGGACCTTCTATTGTGACCCCTGTCAGAGCAGTCAGTGGTGGTAGCCAGGCACCATTTGGTTTACTGGACTCAGTCTGGTGGAGGACATGGTAGCTGTGGTCCGTTAGTCCTTTGGACTAATCTTTCCCTTGTATCTTTAGTTTTCTTCATTCTTCCTTGCTCCCAAAGGGGGTGAGATCAGTGGTGTAGCATAGATGGCTGCTCACTGGCTTTTGAGACCCCAGACACTACTCACCAAAGTAGAATGTAGAACATTTTCTTTATAAACTCTGTTATGCCAGTTGAGCTAGATGTTCCGCTGAGACCATGGTCCCCATGGCCCTCAGCCCAGCAATTCGGTCCCTCAGGGAGTTTGGATGTGTCTGTGGAGCTACCATGGCCAAGGCTGTGCTGGCTTCCCATGAAGGGCTTTTTTAAATGCATAGTTTTGCAAACTTATATTAGGTGGAAAGGAAACCTTAGAGACTTGATTCTAAACACTCATTTTGAGAAAATATTATTTACCATGAAACAACCACAATTCACGCTTGCCATAAAAGGAAGTGGTTAGACTGATAGTTTAGCAGATGTTTGGTGAGGCTGAAATAGCTTACCATGCCTTACCACTCGGATAGCTCAGTCACAACTAGAAAAGGCAGGCCAGAGTCACATACATCTTCATGCTTACTCCTTTCTTAAAGGTGAGTGTGATTGGTAAAGTAATGGATCATTTAGGAACAACAGATTTTATAACAGAAACCTCTTCTAAAATATCATCAGTTGTTGGCACCAGGCACCAAACAATGTTGGTAGATGCTAAAGAGACAAACGGACAAGCTACCTTTAGCAGGCAACAACTTTATTGAATTTTATTATATTTAAAGTTTTAGAACCATACAAATATTTTCATTTCTTAGGCACAAACAGAATTTGGATAGTACTAGCAGAACTTTAATACTGTTTTAAAATTTCATTTAGAAACTACTACATTATGAATGAGGTGCTCTAAAATATTCACTTTTTATTGTTGTTATAGAACAATGAAAACTGCTGCTAGGAAAACAGATTGCTGCTTACACTGATTTATACTTTCCAGTGCTCTGAGAAAGAAGTAAGCATAGCTACTGGACAAGCTCATTGCGGGGGGAAGGTGACCTTCGGAGATTATCTTCTTGATTCAGTCATCTCCTCCACAGATCTTTAGGAGCGTGATTTCGTAGTTTCCAGAAGTATCTGACTATAAAGAACAGGACCGATGGAGAGAAGAACAGATATAGCATTAATAATGACGGGCCATAAATGAATCAGCTTCCACAGCACAAGAGACTTCACTTCTGTGTGAAACTCAGGACCTGCACCATTTAGTAAAATGCACCTGTTATTCCATCATTCATTCACATTGTTGTTAGTGGCCGTCAAATCAGCTTGGGCTCATGGCAACCCTTAGTACAACAGAATGAAACGTTGCCTAGTTCTGTGCCATCTTCACAATCATTGGTATGCTTGAGTCCACTGTTGCGGTGACTGTGTGTTTTGAGTGCCTTCCAACCTTGGGGGCTCATCTTCCAGCACTGTATCGGACCTTATTCTGTCATGATCCATAAGGTTTTCATTGGACAATTTTCAGAAGCAGATCACCAAGCCTTTCGTCCTAGTCTGTCTTAGTCAGACGCTCTGCTGAAACCTGTCCACCAAGGTTGACCCTACTGGTATTTGAAGTAACGATGGCATAGCCTTCAGCACCACAGCAGCATGCAAGCCACCACAGTACTGCGGACTGACAGATGGGTGATGGGTCATTCGTTACGCTCATTCACTGAGGATAATTATGTTCCAGCCCATCGTCTTCTTTACAAAGTATCATATTTAAAGTCTTCCTGTCATATTGTAATTAAATTTCAATTTGGGTTTAAAAAACTACGAGTACATCAATTACATAATATTAATTTTTAACAAAACTTTTAAAAATGATAGTTTTAATAATAGTTAATATTTATCAAACAGTTGCTATTCTAAGGTGGTGCAAATGGTTTGTTCTTGGCTCCTAATGGAAAGGTTGGCAGTTGGAATCCCTCCAGTGGCTCTGAGGAAGAAAGGCCTGGTAATCCACTTCCGTAAGATTACAGCCATTACAAACTCTGTGGAACAGTTTCACTGTGGAACGTGTAGGGTGGCCATGAGTCAGAATTAACTCGATGGCAACGAGTTTGAAATGTGTATTAACTACTTTAATCCTTATAATAACTATGCAACAGGTACCACAAGTATCCCCACTTACCAGATAAATAAAATGAGAAAAACAGAGGTTAGGAAACGTGCTCCAAGATCATAAAGACAGTAAGTGGCAGAGGCAGGATTCAAACCCCAAGAACCTGGTCCCTTAAAACCGCCCTAGGCTACTTGGCTTTAGAAATTTAAATGAACCACATCTTGCTGTATTATCCCCAAAGAATATGTTTCTCAGTTCCTTTTTCCTAGGCTAGCCAAAAAAGATCTTAGTTTAGAAAAGATACCATATGAAGCTGAGGCTTAAAGTACAAAGATACTATGTTTGGTATGCAAAAGACTTCACTGGAGCTAAAACTTGGCTTTTAACCTGGGCTGCCTAAAATCCTCACATTATTATTTTATTTGAGGCAACACAACTGGTGAGCACTGATCACTTAAGTTTCATTGGGGAAAGCTGTCACTGGGGTAAACCTTAGAGTAAGTGGTAATAGGAAGGAAGAAATGAAGAAGGGTGATTTAGTGAAGAGACTGAGCACTGCTTTCGTAATAAGGGCAACCAGCATTGATACATATTCTGTCTTATGTAGACTTTAGCTCTTTCTCTGTTGGTTTTCCTAAATCTTGCTCTGTCGTATGTAACATTCCAGCTGCTAGCAAGTCAGCAGTGCTCTAGCTTTGTGTTAGAAGAGCTCCCTCTAGCCACTTCTGATCAGAGTGGTAAGCAATTATCAGGGGTTCTATCCTCTGCTGCTAACCAAAAGTTTGAATCCACCAGCTGCTCCTTGCAAACCCGATGGGGCAGCTCTACCCTATCCTATAGGGTTGCTATGAGTCAGAATCGACTTGACGGCAGTGGGTTTGGTTTTTTGGTTTTCTACCTGTTAGTAGAGGAAATAAATCCAAGCAGCCTAATGCAAAGCTATATATAAAATTCTGATCCACTGTAGGCAGTAAACAAATGTTTGTCCTTTTCTCCTACCTCTATCCGTTTCTGCCTCCTACTAATATAGCTCTTCTATTTACAAGGCATTTTAGAAATCTGTTATCACAAAAAAGTTGATGTATTTTTAAAACCTTTGAAAATAACTTATAACTTCCTAATAAGGTTATTGGGGGCAGTGGTGGTTCAGTGGTAGAATTTTCACCTTCCATGCAGGAGATCTGGGTACAATCCTGGTCAATGTACCTCATGCATAGCCACCACCCCCCTGTCAGTGGAGGCTTGCATGTTGGTGTGATGCCAAACAGGTTTCAACAGAGCATCCAGACTAAGGGAAACTAGGAAAAAAGGCCTGGTGATCTACTTCTGAAAAATCAGCCAATGAAAACCCTGTGTATCGCAATGGTCTGATTCAAAACCAATCATGGAATGTCACAGGACCATGCAATGTTTCTTTCCATTGTTCACCATAAGTTGGGGGCCTACTCAACAGCAGCTAACAATGACAACGAGAATATATTAATTTTTCTTAAGAAACTAAATCTTCATTTCGGCCTGTTTTTAACAGTAGTACCATGGTTCTCTCGTCTTCTCGGCTTTGGCCCCATCTGTGGATACACATCTTTCAGCCCATCTTTCATCCTCCACATTCAATCAGTCCTGCCAATTATTTCTTTTCTTTTCTTTTCCTTTTTTGACTTCGATTCACTCCCCTTTATTCATTCCCTTTACCATTAACTGTCAATTACATTACAAAAATATTTCCTAAACACTTATACCAAAAAAAAAAACCAAACCCAGTGCCATCAAGTCGATTCTGACTCATAGTGACATGCTAAGCGATAGAGTGTCCAACCTCTGAAAAACTTCCAATCTGGTAGGCAATGTAACAAAAAACAAATAGTTGGAAATCAGGAAAAAAAGTAATACTCCTTTTTAAAGAATAGTACTAAGTGCTATGGGGTCTCAAAAAGGATAGATCACATCTTTTTGAGATCCAACAGTTATTTCTTTACAGTGTTTTCAGATTCTTCCCTTCTCCATTCTGACCGCAACAAACCTGATCTAGGCTTTCATCTCTTGTCAGTAGTTTCCTTAACTCTCAGTTCTTCAGTCCATACTCTCCTGGGTGTTCATTCTTATTGTTTCATACATCAAGTCCAATTGCTACTATTCTATCAAATTAACATTTTCTAGCCCTTATCTTAGTTTTCTGTCAGTAGGATGCAACATACTGTTGATATGGCCCTCCTTGACACTTTCTCTTTCCTTGGCTTCAGTCCTACAAGTAGCCCTGGCTCTTCCTCTCTGGCATCTCTGCCTCTGCTTTGCAGGCCACTCCTCTTCCATCCAGTCACTAACATTAGTGATACTTAAATCTCAATTCTAAGCTTTTTTTCTATTCTCATTCTATATTTTCTCCATGTCCAAGGACTCAATCAGACAAGTGACTCTCAAAATATATTTCATATGTCTAACTGCCTACATGAGATCTCCACTTGGATGTTTCAAAGGCATCTCAAACTGAACACAAGCAAAACCAAATGCATGAACTCTCTCAACCACTCTTCAAAAAGAAAAATACTAAAAACCTTATCTTGCAGGGAATGGCACCATTCTTGTTTCCTAAGTTAGAAATCTGGTAATCATCCTCGACACCTTCTCTTCTTTATGTCTAATGCTGAAGATAACACACTAAGTCCCTTCAGTTTTAAGTCTTTTGAGCTCTTCCTCTTTCCTCCCTTTGCATGACCACCAACCCAGTGCTAATACTCTAATATGGATGGATAGATAGATAGATAGATAAGATAGATAGATAGATAGATGATAGATAGACAGACAGACAGATTCCTAACCCATCACCCTCCATCTCTTCCACCTTACGTTCAATTCATTCTCCAGAACCACAATCATGACACTATGCTGCTTGAAGTTCTTTAATGGCTACTCATTGCTCTTAGGCTAAAGACAAAATCCTTAAATGTAGCCAAGAGGGTCCTGCAAGATGTGGTACCTCCAGTCTCACTGTTCATTATATTTCCTCCCGCAGAATGTTTCTATTTGCAATTCCTTTTGTTGGAATGCTCTACTGGCCCCCTATTCCCACAATCTGTATCTTGTTAATTTTGACTCATTTTCCAGATTTAACAATAACATCCTCATAGAAGCCTTACCTATAATCCTCCTATTATGTGACTTTATAGCACAATGTAGCTTTCCTTTACATTTAACATAGTTGTCACATTTACTTGTAATTCCATAACGATATATCTTTTTTTTGTTTATACAGTTATGCCTTGCCTCACATCCACAATATGTTCTGTGAAAGGACATTACGTGATTTGTAAACTGTGCAGACACCATATTATATACAGGTAGTCCCAGGGTTAGGAACCAGTTCCATTCCTAAGTCTGTTTTTAAGTCGAAGTGGTACATAAGTCAGAACAGTTAGGTACGGTTTATATCTAATGTCAGTCAGTTAAATGTTTGTCTCAGTATATAGTATATGGTGTGCCTTTCTATGCACAAAAAACATTAAACTCTTCCAGATACACTAAAACATCTTTAACATAATAACACAGTAATAATAATAATGTTTTGAGGCGAGTCACAAAGTAGTGTCCATTTGTTATTACAAACCATTGTATATATCTCAGATTTTTAATAGGCTTTATGGGGGCTGGTTTGTAACTATGGGTTGTACATAAGTCTATTATAACCTTAAGAAACCACATATATAAATGTGGTCAGACATTGCCTGAAGGGATGTTATACAACCCATGACTGTAATTGTATCCCTGAACCTAGTGTATAACATGTGTTCAAAAAAATTTTTGATTGGATGAATGAAGGACAAATTCCATGTTCTCAAAGTTCTTTCAGTTGGCTTCACCTTCCTACTTGAATCTTCTCGGTCAATATTCCTCAAGGCAGACCCTCCATCAAGCAAATGCCTTATTACTTCCTTCACCATACACCTAGTGCTAGATGCATGTGTTTCTACAACATTCTCCTTTGACCCTATTGACCAGCATAGCACCTGCCCTACAGGAGGCACTTAACACATGCTGTTGAAAGGCAGACTCCTTTTCCTCTCAATTGCTATATTAGTATGCTCTCTACCCCACATCCTATTGTCTCATATTATTATTCTGTAATTGTTTTATTTATGCCCACTTCAAGCGTCCACCTAGATTGAGTTCACTGAGAGTAGTTTTCCTTTAAAGAGCCTGGAATTATGCTGGTTATTTCTTAAATAGGTACTTAATTTGTTGATCAGAGAAATCAGCAACTTCTTCAAACCTCTATGAAACTGAAGTGTGGCTTCATGTGAGGGTGCTATGAGAACCAATGGCCACTGGCGAACCTCAACAAAAAATGTAGTTATATCCAAACTTTCCATTACTATCATATTAAGTAATTAGACATATTTGTTTTTCACTTTCTTCCTCTCCTCCTCCTCCCCACTAATCATCACTTGCGAAAGCTGTTAATGAGCACTGAAATCCCTCAACAAAAGACAGAAGGAAGAGGAAGACAGCCAAAGGCCGGGATCACACACAAAATGAATCTCTATCCCCTGAATGACATTTAACCGTCTGAAAAGACCTTGTTCGTCAGTATCAAAAACATAATTATATTACTTAATAACGCAGGTTAGGTGGTAGAAATGAGGAACCCTTAATATTGTTTCAAATTACAAATGAAACTCTTCAGCGATGGATTCTTCTTTTCTATCAAAACACGCATAGTTTAAATGTTTTCTAATACAATAAGCCTCAATTACCCAGACCACTGGGGGACAGAGATTCTAGATAATTTAATTTTCTGGTTTGCTGAGGATGAACCAAAAGCCCTTTTTGTGTTTCAACCTTGTTACTGACAATCTTTATAAAATGTATGAGTCTACTTTCTGCCTTAGTAAGCACAATGTGGTTAACGTTATCAAATCTTCCTCTGATGATTGAAGCTATTGTAATGTGCCAAGATCGATTCAAATAGAGTTGAGTGTGAGCAACTGACCAAATCAGTGCTATGCCCCAGGCAAAATGTGAAGGTTGCCTTTTTTGAGTAAGCTACCTATTTCAGTTCACTGTCTTACATGTACATCTCTTTCTGCAAAAAGTTTCGTGCAAGAACAAATGCTTTGGTTAAAATTTTCTTTGTGTACAAATCTAGTTGGCTGATGTTCCTTAGTTCATTCATTTGTTCCTTCATTCATTCAAAAACTATTTTGTGGAGCCCCAGGCAGGAACAGTCTCAAGATGCTGTAGAAAGGCCTAGGCCCACTTTTGGTCCTGGTCGAGGGAGGCCTCTGTGGGTAGGACCAGAGTGAACCCTCCAGCTGCTCCCAGAAAGGCTGGAACACCAAGCCAAGACTCCCCAGTGGCTACTGGATCACGTAGCACCCTTGCATCAGGCCACACTCCAGCCTCTTAGTGGCTTGAGAAGGTTGCTGCCAGGATCCTCATGGTGTATCAACAATTCCAACAGCCAGGACTGGGGCATCTGGGTAGCAAAGACTCCATGCCTGGCTTTGGACCCTCAGCTCCCAGAGTGAATGCATCCTGTTTACCAGCTGGCTGCTGCTCCCCTTTCCTCCATATCACCTTTCAAGTCACACATCCCAGGTTGCATCCCCCTTCCTAGCTCTGGCCTCAGTGGCCTCAGCAATTCTGCAATGACTCAGATCCACCTAGCTCCACATCTGGGGCTGTCTCCGATGCTGATTTTCTTGAGACATTTCATAGGGTGGGTGGGGTGGCTGAGGTATGGAAAGATATTCACAGTGCTGCACGTGGGAGGTCTATAGAACTAGACCCAGACTTCATCTTTTTAACTAATCAGTGTGGCCCTGGCAGCTGGGCTGGATGGCTTCACACAACAACTCAGCTCCCGCTTTGTTCCAGAGAACCAGTTTGGACTAACACCTTCTATGATTCATTTAATGGAGACTTTTCGTATGTGATCTGGGAAGCTGAGGTTGAAAAAAAACTCGAACGGAAGACAATTGGGAAGGTCTGGAGGCCAGCCGTTTATCCTTTACTAGTTGTCCTGTTCCTGTTGGGGCGATGACTGTTGCAACCATGAGCTGCAATATATAGAAGCCACTTACACAATACCTGCCAGTCTTACTTCCTTAAAAACTCTAATAATTTGTCGTTTATTTAGAGGTTTCTATGTACATAACCATACGAACTGAGAACTGACAACAATGAAACTTGGTTTCATGCTTTAAAACGGAAATGGACAAATGTAACACATTTTAGGAAAAGTCTCATTCAGAATGATAGAAATATAATGAACCAATTTTTTGAATATCCAAAAACCATAAAAGACTACATTCAGGTAGCTAACAGATACATGAGGAAATGCTCACGATCATTAGCCATTACAGAAATGCAAATCAAAACTACAATGAGATTCCATCTCACTCCAACAAGGCTGGCATTAATCAAAAAAACACAAAATAATAAATGCTGAAGAGGTTGTGGAAAGACTGGAACACTGTTACACTGCTGGTTGGAATGTAAAATGGTATAACCACTTTGGAAATCGATTTGGCGTTTCCTTAAAAAACTGGAAATAGAGCTACCATATGATCCCGCAATTCCACTCCTTGAAATATATCCTAGAGAAATAAGAGCCTTCACAGGAGCAGATATACGCACACCCATGTTTATTGCAGCACTGTTTGCAATAGCAAAAAGATGGAAGCCACCAAGGTGCCCACCAGCAGATGAATGGATAAATTATGGTATAGTCACACGATGGAATACTACACATCGATAAAGAACAATGATGAATCTGTGAAACATTTAATAAAATGGAGGAATCTGGAAGGCATTATGCTGAGTGAAATTAGATCCAAAAGAACCAATATTGTATGAGACCAATACTATAAGAACTCAAGAAATAGTTTAAACAGAGAAGAAAACAGTCTTTGATGGTTACGAAAGAGGGGAGGGAGGAAGGGGAGGATTCACTAATTAGATAGTAGACAAGAACTAATTTAGGTGAAAGGAAAGACAACACAATAGAGAAGAGGGCAGCACAACTGGCCTAAACCAAAAGCAAAGAAGTTTCCTGAATAAACCAAACACTTCAAAGGCCAGAGTAGCAGGGGCAGGGGTTTGGGGACCATGGTTTCAGGGGACATGTAGGTCAACTGGCATAATAAAACCTATTAAGAAAACATTCTGCATCCCATTTTGGGGAGTGGCATCTGGGGTCTTAAACGCTAGCAAGAGGCCATCTAAGATGCATCAATTGGTCTCAACCCACCTGGAGCAAAGGAGGATGAAGAACACCAAAGACACAAGGTAATTATGAGCCCAAGAGACAGAAAGGGCCACATAAATGAGAGACTACATCAGCCTGAGACCAGAAGAACTACATGGTGCCCAGCTACAACCGGTGACTACCATGACAGTGAACACAACAGAGAATCCCTGGAGGAGGAGGAGAGCAGTGGGATGCAGACCTCAAATTCTAGTAAAAAGACCAGACTTAATGGTCTGGCTGAGACTAGAAGGACCCTGGAGGTCATGGTCCCCAGACGTTCTGTTAGCCCAAGACAGGAACCATTCCCAAAGCCAACTCTTCAGACAGGGATTGGACTGGACTATAAGACAGAAAATGATACTGGTGAGGGGTGAGCATCTTGGATCAAGTAGACACATGAGACTGTGTGTGCAGCTCCTGTCTGGAGGGGAGATGAGGAGGCCGAGGGGGTCAGAAGCTGGCTGAATGGACGTAGAAATACAGGGTGGAGAGAAGTGTGCTGTGTCACTAGGGGGAGAGCAACTAGGAATATATAGCAAGGTGTATATAAGTTTTTGTATAAGAGACTGACTTGATTTGTAAACTTTCACTTAAAAAAAAAGCACAATAAAAATTAAAAAAAAAAAAAAAGACTGACAAATTCAACGAAATAAGATGTAAAATTTTTGCATGAGAAAAATATAGGTAGCCCCTGGCTTACAACGTATTAGAGTTATGACAAACCGCACTTATGATGTCCTTTTTTATGACTGACTGTGTATATTTTTATGTGTGTAAAATATATCAAACCGAAGTTTGAAAACACCCTGTATACCAAGGCTATGGAGAAACAGGCACTCATATAGTCCTCATGGAAGTACAAAATACTGGTAGTATTTATCAAAATTACAAATGTATTTACATCTATCTCAGCAAACCTACTGTTGAGAATTTTTTCCTCAGATACACCTGTGCCTATGAAATTGTGTATGTACATTGCAGCATTGTTTCTAATAGTAAGAAACTGGAAACAATGTTAACATGATGGTATGCAGCTGTATAGAAGAATGAGAAAGAAAGCTTCTTATGTGCTGAAATAAAAAGAATTCCAAACTGCAGAACCATTTTATCTTTTACGTAAAAAAGAGGAAATTAAGAAAACGTAAACTAAAAAGTATTAAGAAGGAAAAATGAAAAAGAGGAGACTAAAAATACATGTTTTTTTTTACATTGTCACAAACACTGCAATTTAAAAAATAGCTAAAAAACTTGCATATACAATTCATAAAAAAGAAAGATGAATGGCCAATAAACCTAACCAAAAAAAAAATTGAGTATCTATTATGTGCTTGGAATTTTGGAGCTGAAAAACTATCACTATCTTTAAGGGGTATTTTACTGTTATTATTTTAAACTCAGAAAACACATTTACATATTAACAAGGAGAGAGACCTCTAAGTCATATGCCTCTATGTTTTAAGGAATAGAAAGGAAAGAGAATAGGCAAGAAAGGGCAAAATGTGTTTAGCTCTTTTTAAGAGGAAACTTACTTTAATTGCTGAATATAGGGAACAGCCATAATGCTTTTTGAACTCTGCTCGAATGTCCAAAAGGTCAATTTCTGATCTGGAAACCATTATTCTGTTCAGAGTAAATTCATCAGTTCCAGCACCCTGTTAAGAAATACAGATGTTCACAACACAAAAATCACATAGATCTATATCTATAAGAAATAGCTGTTGGTGCACAAAGTATTCAACTACATTGACTCTTCTTCATTTAGCATTGTTTAGCATCAAACTTCATTATTTATTCAAGAAATACTAAGCACCTATTCTATGCCATCATGACGCTACATGCTGAAAAACAGAGAAGAGAGACCTCTGTCAAGCTTCCAATTTTGTAAAGGATATGGGCAAGAATGCAGGCCACTAGAATATAATCTGACTTATGGTAAATGTTGGGTGCTATGGGAATATGTATCTGCGGAGCATAAAACAGACTGAGGAGTAGGGAGGGCCTGCCAGAGAAAGTGGTATTTAAGCTGAAACCTGAATAATTGGCCAGGGGAAACAGGGGTGGATTTCATAGAGAGAGGTGAGAATATTCCAATTAGCATGTGTGAAGGTTTAGGCAAAAGAGAATGCCACATTCAAAACACATAAATAATGAGAAGGAATTGCAAAAGATGTGCCTGGAAAGGCCCGACCTTGTAAACCATGAAATGAAATTCCGACTTTATCCCAAGTGTGGAGAACCACTGTAATCTTTTAAACATGAGAGATCAAATCAGATTTGTGGTTTCAAAAGATCACTTTGACTACAGTATGAGGAACAGATGCGGGACAGGAGTGGAATGAAGATGAGGGAATAAGATTAGAGGCTTTAGGACCCATACAGAGGGGACTGCAGTAATAAAAAAAAAAAAAAAGATGACAATGGCTTGAACTTGAATAGTGGCAACAGGAACGGGAAAGATGGATGGACTTGAGAGATGCTGATGAAGGTAAACTGATAAGACTTAACGATGTAGCCACACAGTAGAATGCCTTTGCAGTCAATAAAACACAGGTAAACATCATTCTGGTATTCTCTGCTTTTAGTCACAATCCATCTGGATGTCCTGGAGAAGGACATCATGCTTGGTAAAGTAGAGGGTGAGCAAAAAACAGGAGGACCCTCAACAGGATGGACTGCACGGCGGCTACAACAACAGGCTCAAGCACACCAACGATTGTGAGGATGGCACAGGACCAGGCAGTGTTTCCTTCTGTTGTGCATGGGGGTCACTGTGAGTCGGAACCAACTCTATGGCACCTAACAACAGCAATGATGTATCATTTCAGGAGAATGAGTAAGAGGGAAAAATGTTAAGATTTTTGGCTGGGCAGTTAGGTGGACGTTGACACTATTCATTTATTCATTCACCCAACAAATGCTCACTGAGCATCTACTATTTGCCAGGCATTGTTTCATGTATTGTAGATATGGTGGTGAACATATAGTGGTGATAATATCGCTGCCTTCACAGAGTTTATGTTCTAGTGGATGGAGACAAACAGTAAACTAACTGTTCGATTAAACAGTAATAAGAACTATGAAGAAAATAAAACAGGGCAATGGAATGGAGAGTGACTAAAGGTAGCCAATTTACCTAATGTAGTTACAGAAGGTCTTTCTCAGGTGGGGACATCTGAACAGAGACCCGAAAGATGAGAAGGAGCCAGCCACCTGTACATGTGGGGGAGGTATGTTTTAGGCAGGAAACTAGGGCTTCAAACAAAACCGGTTCAGAACAGACCAGTAATCTGCCAGCATAAATGAGGGCAGCATACGCGTTGCACAGCAGCCAAATCTGTTGCCCATCGAATTTTGACCTGAGTAGGAAACAAACAATGGTGTCCTGCTCAAAGATGGCAGCTGAGCATGCCACTTTGAATGTGTGTCGTTTTTCACAGCCCTGCCAATAATCCAATGGATCCCAAAAGTTTAAGATGCCTGGTGCAGGAGACTGGGTTATTGGCAGGACTGTAGAGAACAATACACATGCAAAGTGGCATGGTTGGCCGCCACCTTTGAGCAGGGCACCGATGTTTATTTCCTACTTGGGTCAAAGTTTCATGTGCAAAAAATCTCGTTGCTATGCAACATGTATGGTGCTCTTGTTTACATCAGCAACTACTGAACTGTTCCTAACCGATTTGAAGCCCTGCAGAAAACAAAGGCAAAGACCAAATCACTTTGGGTAAAGTTATTTACCCCGCAGAGAGGATACTTAGGGGTGGGGATGAGGGGGGAGGAAATGATGTGTTCACTTTGGACGTAACTTTGAAGGTGCTTGTGGGATCTCCACAGGATATGTACACTAAAAAAATTGAGGTAAGCATCTTCTATGTGATAGGCCCTGTCTGAAGATATAAAAGAGCAAGAAAAAAACTCCTCACCATCGATCAGCAAAGACAGACAAGAAAACAGGGTTATAATATCATATAAAGGTTACTGGCTCAGCTCGGTTTATTTTAAGTAAACTCAGCTTGAGAGGCCACTGGGTCTAATGGGTCAAGTTTGAGGTTTGGTGTTGTAATACAAGTTGTATTGCCTATGCTTACTATCAAGTGGGAGAAACAGTCAACACTTCACTGTGCCTGTCTTTATATTGAGCTATACATCTCTCTGTCAACCTAGGAGAGACAATTAGTGGACAAATTAGCTACAAAAGAGAGCTCATCAACGTGGAAAAGAAACATGAAATGACATCAATATTGAGGGAAACTAAGAATGGGTATGAAATTTCCAGACCAACCTTCAAAGCTTGATGCAGTCTGTCAGCCAAAAAGGCAGGCGTGTTCCTCACACAATGAACTGTTATAAAAAAGCAAAGCAATGCTCAGTTTCATTTAATAAAAATTGAGTTATAATAGAAATTGGGTTAATCTACAGTAATCTGTTAAAAAAAATTCTCAGGGCTGTATCCCCTTTCCACTACTGGCTTTTGTTTAGAATGAAAGAATGAGTGCTTAACCTGAATTTCAAAGCTCCTAACGTCATATTTGCACGGAACTTCAGCACAGTAATCATCTTCAGCCATAGAGAAAATAAAAGTACCTGCCAAAAAAACTCCCACAGCGCCTGACTCATCTGCAGCTCCCGGACACACTGAACACCTACGCTTGCACTGATAACTCCCTGGGGTGTAGCTCCTTTTCTAACACCTTTGGCTTCAGATGAATAACTTGAGTCTAAAGACTGCAGAGATGTTGCTCCAAATAACTCATTAGGTCAGAAGGGGCACAGGAGTTCAATTTAAAAGCAATGTTTCTAGTGGCAAGATTTTCTCTTAAGCAACTGGATTAGAGTTTATAGACTGGTTAGAGTAATGATATTAGAACCAGCGTCTGTAATCTAAATCCAGTCATCCAAAAAATACTATGATCCTTCCATCTTTTATTGTGAAATAGCATGTAAAGCAGAAATAGAACAAGAAAAAGAAAATTGGCAAATATGTGAATAAATGAATTATCCTTTCAATGAAGTGAAAATAGTCAGGTGTAGAAAATTCTATGGGCAACAAATCTATTTACTGCACCACAATTACTTTTATCATCTTAAACCTGATCTGAAGGGAGGAATCTGACCAAAAGTGAATGGATTTTGTAACGACATTTGGAGATCAGGACAAGAATAAGTGACTTTCTCATAGATCTCTTAAGGAAAGCTAAAAGGCTTTTGGTTTATGTAAGTGATTTGAAGAAAAGAGGAGAAATGTATTAGAAATCCAAACATGGAATCTGGGGACAAACCATGAAAACAGTATTACATGTGAAGTTGTTTGAGAAGAAACCGTCCATTCAAATTGGTAGTACCTAATTTTCCTGAAATTCATATTAAACAAGCCTCAATAATTTGATCAAAAATATTATGCCCTACCAACCATTCTGACCAGGGTCACAATAGATGGTCCTGAATAGAATGGGAGAAAAATGTAGAATGAAACTCAAATTCTTAAAAAAGTTCAGACTTGCTAGACCAGTAGAGACTACAGGAACCCCCTAGGCTATTCCCCTGAGACATCATCTTTGCTTTTTAACAATTTAAAGAGGTCCTTTGCACTAGATGTGCCCAATGTAAATGCAACCTTATGAGCTCCTGAAAGCCTGCTTATCCCTCCCTATAAAAGAAAAGCTTTCCGTTTGAGTTTGAAATACTTGCATATTTCTGAGTTCAGAGTGTTCTTCCTATTGCAAAAGTATCTTAAATAAAGTCTCTCTTTATGTCTGGATTTGGCTTCATTTGACAACTACTATGTTCCTATTCTAGAGCCCTGGTGGAGCAGTGATTAAAGTGCTCGGCTGCTAACTGGAAGGTCGGCGGTTGAACCCACCAGCTGCTCCACAGCAGAATGATGTGGCAATCTGCTTCCATAAAGAGTACTGCCTCGGAAACCCTATGGGGCCATTCTACTCTGTCCTATAGGGTCACTATGAGTTGGAATTGACTCAACAGCAATTTTTTTTTTTTAATGTTTCTATTATGTATTTCTAAGATGATTCAGTTCAGACGGTTTCTCATGTCCAAAACTGCTGACATATGGTATGATTCCATTTATCTGGAATGGAATAGGCAAATCTAGAGACAGAAAGGAGATTAGTGATTGCTGGGGCAGGGGAGGGAGGGATAAGGAGTTGCTGCAAATTGGTATGGGAGTTTATTTTGGGGGTGATAAAAATATCCTAAACTTAGATTATGGTGATAGGTGCACAATTCCATGAACATACTAAAAAGCAATGAATTGTATACTTTGAATGGGAGAGTTTTAAGGTATGTGAATTACATCTCAATAAAGATGTTCAAAAACAACTGTTGTTAAATTTTTTTTTTTCCATTCCAACGGTAGACTGAAATAGAAAATGAAAGTGTGACATCATCTTAAATCATAAGGGCTTTTTTTCGCTTGATAAAATGACATATATTGTAGTCTAAATTTAGTGTACAATTCAATGCATATTTCTAATGTTTCTTAGCTCAATGAGTGACTTTGTATAGCTCAATAAAATTTTTCAAACATGACAGCTTAGCAAGAATAAGCAAAGTAAAATGCAGCAAAATTCATGTAAAGATTAGCAATATGAAATGGAAAAAATTAACTGGCTATACCATTGGTACATTCTCAAAACTAATTAGACTGATTTCAATTCCTTTTTTTTTTTAATTGAAAAAGCTTTTTGGTTTTTTGGCATATCTCTTAGAAATGCAGTCAGAGTCAAAAGCATGTATGTGTGTGTGTGTGCGTGTGCGTGTGTGCGCGTGCACACGCGCCAGTATTTGAATAAAAGCCCTATTCGTGGCATTGAGGAGACAATCAGAAGTTAAGTGAAACAACACGTGTGGAGTTAGCACTCAGAATGGGTCCTAGGACTTAGTGTGTGCTTGTTCCCTGGCATATTTTCTGTAATTTACTTTAAATTACTTTGGCATAGACTGTGTGCTATATATGTGTCTCACTACAGCACACAGAATGGTTGATTTATATCACAGACTATGAAACCAAACTGCCTAGATTAGAATCCCAGCTCTATCCTGTACGCCCTGTGTACCCTTGGGAAGTACCTTAACCTCTCTGTGGCTCAGGTTTACCAGCTCTACCAAGGGGGTGGAGCCCCTGGGTGATGAAAAGATTAATGCACTCGGCTGCTAACCAAAAGGTTTGCGTTTACTCAGGGGTACCTCGGAAGAAAGGCCTGGCGATCTACCTCCCCAAAATCAGCCATTGAAAACCCTATGGAACATAGTTCTACTCTGACAGACATGGGGTCACCATGAGTTGGAACCGACTCAACGGCAGCTTTTTTTTTTTTTAATCAAGGGGATAATAATAGTACCTAGTTCACGGGATTGTTATGAGGTTTAAATGAGTTGACATTTTAAAGAGTTTACCTCAGTGCCTAGCACAAGGTAAGTTCCACATAAGTTTTTATTTAAAAATATCATTGGAATAACCCTAATTGGGAGTTCACCCTCCGGAGGTGGTAAGATTTGAAAGATCAATCAGAGGCTCTGGAGGAGGTTACTCTTAGGCATCAGCTATCTTTATCTCACCAGAGGCTTTATTAATTATTACAACAGATGTTAGGAACGATTTTTCATTGATGAAATGACAAGATTAGACTAGCCCTACACTGTACAGATGCTACTTATTGTGTGCTGTCCAGTCGAGTCTGACTCGTAGTGACCCTATGGGACAGAGTAGAACTATCCCATAGGGTTTCCTAGGCTATAATGTTTACAGGAGCAGATCGCCAGGTCTTTTCTCTCAAAGAGTGGCTGGCAGGTTTGAACCGCCGACTTTTCCATTAGAAGCCTAGTGCTTAACCATTGCGCCACCTGCGTTAATAGAGAATAAGCCTGTAGCAATCCCAATAGCCTCCCTAAACCCTTTGGAGTGGTTTAGGATGCCGATCAATCCTGTCTGCATACAAGCACTTAACAAAAGATTTTGCTGCCTGACTTGGAATAGAAGGGTCGCTGAATCCTGTCACTGAATAGTGACTCGTTCTTTTAAAAGCACCTTTCTTACAAGGTGCTGCTCATGTACCTAAAAGGACAGACATCTGAGACCTCATATAACTGTGTTTTTGTCTGCTTGTTAACTGACGTGTTTATGTGGAGATGGATTCAATCTAAGACTTACTTTCATTTTGACGTACCGCCTTGCTAACACAGTCAAAGTGGAGAAGACCTATAGCTCTGGGAGGTTACTGGCATCTTCTAAAAATAACCAAATATGGTGGATAACCAAATTGGCTTAGGTCTCAGTGTTCAACAAGGCTCAATTAAAAATATATATATATATATTTGCAGTTCTTAAAGAGGTGACAATAAACACAATGACAAGCCAAATACAAATTTAAAAGGCAAAGTAAGACGTAAAAATATAACCTCTTGATGCATCAAGTTAACAATATTTGTTGAGTATATTGTCTGTAGCACAGGCTGTGTTGGGGGCTGTGGGGAACAAAAGATGCATCAGTCACAATTCTTACATGAAAGGAGCTTACCCTGACATTGATTAAGAACAAGTGCAAGATAATTCAGCGCATAAGTGCTCAAGGGCTTACCTATGGCCAGCAGTAAGTCTTCAAAATGCCCAGATAATTCTCCTTTTATGCTGTCCTCGATGTCCTTCTGGCTGATATTTTTATATTCATCAAATGCTAAAAAGCAGTACCACAAAAACATTTAAACCATTCCAATTGACAACACTTGAATATACTCCAGTTTTAGATTGCATATGTAGGAGATCAAGTTTAGTAGCAACTTCAAAAACTCCTTCCTTAAACCCCCAGAAGTTGAGCACAGAAGTTTTTGTTCTTCTTTTCATTTCTTTTTAAGAAAATCATCCACAGTAAAACTTCATAGGCCATTTTTACTGATGACTTCTCTCTGTTCCTCTTCCCAGGCTGTTGACACTTAAAATAGCCTGAAAGGTTATAAAGCTAATGCTAAATAATTTATCTACAGTAGGGATATGGGCTATTTTTAAATTATAGTAGCACCATAGTGTGGTCATTAGTCAAGTACATTTTATCTGCTGAAGAAATCTTAATTGTTGTGCTGGGTAAATCATTCCCTAAGGGAGCATGGCCTACTTCACACCAGGGCTTCCCAAGGCAATCTTCCTAAAATGTAGATTCTGATCCAGTATATCTGGGATGGAAATGCAAATTTTCAGCAGGGAGTTGAACTGGAATGAACAGTTCAAAAGCCCTGCTTCATACCTATAAGAAAGCATCCTATTTCTTGATCATATTTGCCCAAAAGCAAAACCTGTACATATGTCACGAAGGATACAGGCATATTTTGCAAGCCAAGCAAATTTTTAAAAGAGAAATTTTGGAGACAGAACTAGGGTGGGTTGTTTGTTTTTTCCACATAAGGACACTAATAAAGCAACTATCATATACTATAAGGAGCCCTCATGGCTCAAGGTTAGGCACTCAGCTGCTAACTGAAAGGTCAGTGGTTTGAACCCATCAGCCACTCTCTGGGAGAAAAGACCCGGAGACCTGCTCCCGTAAAGATTACAGCATAGGAAACCCTATGGGGCAGTTCTACTCTATCCTATAGGGCAGCTATGAGTCAGAATTGACTCCATGGCACTCAACATCATCATATACTATATCGTTGTGATTTTAATGGCAAAACTAAAGAAGGACAACCTCAGGATTTAAGTCACAGTATTGTCCTTACGTTTCTTCACTTGTCCATGAACTTGGCATAAGTTTAGTCACGCACTGCGGTTGATCTCTAGACTAGCACCTTGAAGCCAGTCAGGGGTATTCACAGTAAATGCAGTTCTGGGCGTCTGGGTGCTATTTGCTTCCACAATACCTCAGGGAGAAACAGTGTCCATGTGGGTGACTGAAGGGTGGGTACTTAGTTCATTTGCTTCCAGAATACCTCAGGGAGACGTGGTATCCATGTGGGTGAGGGAAGGGTGGGTACTTAGCAGTTTCATCTAAAAGTTGGTCTGACCAGAGAGCTGTCTTATGTTTTTTACTTTTCCTCCATTTACCTTTATATCAGAAAGAGCTGAATGTTATCCGGTATTAACGCATTAACAGAAACTCACCGGCAATGCTTGGTTGTTCTGGAATGTGACTAATTAGGGAAGTGATAGGGTGGAGGCAACTCAGACAAACCCCTCCACCCCACAGGAACACTCCCTTTCCGCCCTCACCCCAGAGGGCTGCCCTTCTTCTCTCTGTCACAATTCTTCCCTAGTACCCCCAGGGCAATCCACTCAGCTTCCAGGGGAAAGCACAAGCATTAGTGCTGCCTTCATCTAGACCATATTGTTTCTTAAGAAATTTATAGATAAAATTGGAACAGCCTTTGCAATTTTAAACTTCATTTTCTAGAGCTTTGCATGTGAAATCCAAAGCCATTTCCAAAAAAAAAAAAAAAATCACAAAAACAAAAAAAGATTGTAATGTGGTCAAAAATGAATCAAGTCCATACTTAGTTTCAGCTGAGGAAAGCTCCTTAAACACAGGATCTCGGTGAATTTATCTTCATCTGTGCCCCATTTCTTCTCACCAGCATTATAGAGAATCTGTTGGATGAGGAGAGGGAGACATTATTGCTAAACTGACATAATTCCCTCTCTACCTCTCTTTTTTTTTTTTTTTGGAAGGGTGGAATGAGAAAAGTGGGCAGTTTGTTATACTTGAGGGTTCAGTGAGATAATCTATTACCTAAGTCTTTCGCTTTTAGCAGACTAGAAATTTGAGTGTTGGTGTGGCAGGAGTCGGGAGAGTGATGATTGCCAACAGAGAAAGCAGGAAGCTGGGGCTGGGTGATTCCTGCTTTTATGGATTGAATCATGTCCTTCCAAAAATATGTGTTGAAATATTAACCCCCTGTACCTATAGAGGAGCCCTGGTGGCGCAGTGGTGGAGAGCTTGGCTGCTAACCAAAAGGTCAGCAGTTTGAATCCACCAACTGCTCTTTGGAAACCCTATGGGCCGGTTGTACTCTGTCCTTTAAGGTCACTATGAGTCAGAATCGACTGGACAGCAAGAGGTTTGCTTTGGGTTTTTTTGGATACCTACGGAATGGATGGAGCCCTGGTGGTGTAGTGTCAGAATTCGTATGACGGCAACATGGTTTTTATAGAATGGAGCCCCGCTACTGCAGTGCTTAAGAACTCGGCTGCTAACCAAAAAGGTCAGCAGTTCACAGTTTGAATCTACCAGCTGCTCCTTGGAAACCCTACATGGCAGTTATACTTTGTCCAAATAGGGTCACTATGAATCGGAATCAACTCAGTGGCAACAGATTTTTGGTATACCTATAGAGAAGCCCTGGTGGTGCAGTGGTTAAAGTGCTCGACTGCTAACTGAAAGGTCAGCAGTTTGAAACTACCAGCAGCTTCACAGGAGAAAGATGTGGCAGTCTGCTTTTGTAAAGATTTATGGCCTTGGAAACCCTATGGGGTCGCTATGAGTTGGAATCGACTTGGTGGCAGTGGGTTTGGTTTCGGTTTGCTGTACTTACAGATGTAATCCAAGAAGAAGAGTTAAAGGGGACATTGCCTTTGCTCTGTTACTGACCTGGGCGTCCTTTTTAGCCAGATGTTCATCGACTTTCAGACTCTCATCTCTTCTACCCTAAACAGGAAGGATGAAAACAAGGGCAAACCTTTTAAAGACAGAAAATTCTAACACTCACTCACCAATCCCTAATGCAACTGTTAGAAAGCACGCCTGGCTGCACTTGTTTAAAATGCTCTGACCAGCAGGACCCTTCAGAGGTTTTTCTCCAGTAAAGGCCACGTAGCAAAGAGGAAAGACTGTTGGTGGAGGAATCAGGCACTCTGGCTTCTAGTTCTGGCTCTGCCACAAAATTTACTAGAAATCACACAATTCTCTGGGCTCAGCTCCCTCCTCTGAAAACTCCAAGGTCCACACCAACTCTAATGTTGAAGGTTGTACGGTTATGTGTGTGTACGTGCACAAATGCTTCTGCACACTATAGAAAGACAGAAGACAGGAGAGGGGGAAAGCAGGACTGCCTGAATTATTTTGAGAATTACAGGTGAGTGAAGCATTTGGCTAAAATATTTTAGAAATAAATTTTGAAAATTGAAAAATCCTATTTCAAACCATAGGTCCTTATATACACGTTTGATTTTTGCAGTTTCTTTTCCTTATTTCTCTTCTGTGTTGCCGCTCCTTGGCTGCTATTAGTTTGCCTTCTTGTTCTCTTTCATTGCGTACTCTGCTCGAATAATAAAAATGCTAATAATAATTGGTATTATTGATCACCAGTTATTGATCACTTTCGGTGTGCTAAATACTTCCCAGGCTTTCTCTCTCTTAATCTTCACAACACCCTAAGAGGTTGGTACTATTACCATTTTAATTTCACAGATATGAAAACTAAGGCTTTAAAGCTTAAAGGAACTTGTTCAAATACACAAAGTTCTGTTTGAGTCTAAAAGCCAGCTCTAACGCCCTACTCTCTACTGCCCCCTGTGGGTGGGTGAGTGTGCCTGGATATACATCTCTGAATATATACCTCTGTGAGTGTATGTCTGCAGCAACGCTGAATAATTTTGGTTATGTGGGTTCCACTTTAATAATGTCTTCACCATTTAAAACAACTGGCACCATAATTAGGATAAACTGTTTCCTACTGGCATCATGCTTCAGTCTTGACAAGTGGTGTTTTAACCCTCATGCTAAGGCCATTGTTGAGATTGTGGGTGCTGTGTAAATCTGCTGAAAGAGGCTGGTGAGCCATGGCTTAAATTACTTCCCCTCACACACACAGCTGTGAGCACATGTCATCCCTGCCCTGCCCATCTTCATCACCAAAGTCCTGAGCCGCCTAAAATGAGACAGCAAGGTATGGCCTGATTTACTCATATGCTGATTAATGGTTTAGCAGCTCTTACAAGGTGGCGAGGATGAAGTTGCAGCAAGCCATTTATTCCTTAATCTGAGACTGAGACAACCACCTCTGAAGATAATTCTTCTGTATCGTGTTCCCTACTTAATTGAAACACTAATGAAAGAGATATATATTTGTTAGAGTCCAGAAGGAAATCAACATATTCTTAAAAAATAGAGACACATATAATGCAGAAGAAAAAACAGTCATTTTACATCAGATGATTTATGAGAATATTTCCTAATATACTGTGAAATATCAATACATTTTTAATTCTTATGCTGACCAAAACAAGATTTTCTTGTTATGTCATGATGTATATATACATATATATATTTATGATCTTGGTTAAACATTACATTGCTTGATGGCAATGCAAATGTAGAATAAATAAATAATTTTATAAGGAAGACTGCAATCTCACCGCCTCCATTTGGTTATTTTTAAATGCCCTAAAAATTAGTACTGAGTATGCAGTTTATTGAGAAGTTTAAAAAATAAAATAACACCTTACTTCAGCCAAAGTCAGCAGAGCTTTCCGGAAGTCACCAGATGCTTCAGAGCAAACGTCATCTCTAAGACTCTTCTTATATACTGAAACCAAATAAGAATGAACTTAAGCCTTGGCAAATTGAAAAATCTTCTAAAACAGAAAAGATTCAATGTCAACGTTGGCAATGAATAAGTATCTGATGAAGTAAATCTTGCTCTTTTATTTAACTTCATGGTGCTCTTCTCTTGTGAGACGGATACCTTCTCGTAATTATTGCTATAGTGTGTGTTATGGTAGATGCATAAGAACAGAAAGAATCACCATTAGGGATGAAAGCGTGGTCCGTTTCATGTGACAATGGCACTAAAGGAGGCATGGTGGGAAGGCTAGGGTGGGAGAGCTGCTGGTTTGCTTTCCAATTTCCATCCTCTCCTTCATAGTAACAAAACCTCAATCTTTAGCAAGGCATGATGCACACACCCTAAAGACTACATTCCCAGTTTTCCTCTTAACTGAGTACAGCTCCGTGACTAAGTTCTCGGCAATGAAATGTAGGCAGATACATGTGGCAACGCTGCCTAGTTTGTGAGTTGATACTTGGAGCTTGGGCAGCCATCGTGGACTATGAAGATGAGGACTACATCTAAGGGATGGCATAAAAGTAAGCAGCAAGAGATCTAGGCTCCTGAAAAGTTTGATAAATCAATTTTTTTTTTCCTTTACCAGTCCTGGAACTGTGAATCTCCTGACTTTTTTTTTACATGTGCAAGAAATACATTTCTATCTTATTTAAGCTACTATTATATTTCTGTTTTATGAACCTAACTGGAATATTAACTAATAGCTAGATTGTATTATTTGGTAGAAAGAAAAAAAAAAAAAAAGACTCTAGGCATCCTATTTTCCCCTTAACAATTGCCAACCGTGTGTTCACATATTTTAGTACTGACTAGTTACAGTCCAGAATCTCCAAGTGGCACAAATGGTTAGGTGCTTGGCTACTAACTGAAAGGTTGGCTGTTTGAACCCACCAAAAAGTGTTTCAGAAGAAAGGCTTGACAATCTGTTTCCAAAAGGTCATAGCCAAGAATACCCTACCGGGCGCAGTTCTACTCTGAAACACACAAAGTCACCATGAGTCAAAATCAACTCAATGGCAACTGGGTTTTTTCACTGGTTAACTGCAGTCCATTTATGTAGCCTGTGATGTACAATACCCACCCATTTTAAATCTCTGTTCTGCTCTATCCCTGGGAAGTGATCCCCTTGGAGTCACTGCACAAGTGGAGGGCAGGATTAGGATCTAACACCAGGTGGCTACTTGAACTCTGCCTCCATCATTCTCAAGAGCTCTGTATGTTGGTCATATGAATGCTCGTCCTGTAGAAAGTGATCTGAACTTATGTAATAGCAAAAATTACGGTGAGAGAACTCCTCAAACATGATTTTAGTACATCCCTTTTTCAGAAATCTGTCATTTTCCAAAGCAATTCAAATAAACAAAAATCCACTATAAAAATAAATTATTTATTTACATGATAACTTTTAACAGGCCTCATTACACCTAATAGTCTTGATACTGTTACATCTATACTTTAGTTAGGAAAAATTAAAACATTGAGTCAAATAACTAAGTTCCATTTGTGAGAATTTGCAGAAGTATTTTATAATTTTAGAGTTAGCTAGATGAGGCTTTATAGACATCCTGTTTTAGTCATCTAGTGCTGCCATAACAGAAATACCACAAGCATATGGCTTTAACAAAGAGAAATTTATTTTCTCACAGTCTAGTAGGTTACAAGTTCAAATTCAGGGCGTCGGTTCCAGGGGAAGGCTTTCTATCTCTGTCAGCTCTGGAAGAAGGTCCCTGTGCTCCATTTTCCCCGGCCAAGGAGCTTCTCAGGCACAGGGACCCCATGTCCAAAGGACGTGCTCTGCTCCTGGTGCTACTTTCTTGGCAGTACGAGGTCCCCAACTCTCTGCTTGCTTCCCTTTCATCTCTTTTATCTCTTGAGAGATAAAAGGTGATGCAGGGAAACTACCTTGGATCAGGGAGATGACCTGAGTAAGGGTGGTGTTACAATCCCACCCTACTCCTCTCAACATAAAATTATGATAAAAAAGTGGAGGACAACTGCATAATACTGGGAATCATGGCCTAACGAAGTTGAGACACACATTTTTGGGGGGACATAATTCAAACCACGACACATGTCATGCAACCTCCCCACTCTACCCTTTACTCCACATATTTCACAGGAAATTAAACTTAAAAAAAAGACAACTATTTTCATCAAAACTGACAGCTACTATATACATTTTGAGGTACCATCAAGTCCAGATCAAAAAATAAGATATTGCAACAGTGTAGGAGCCTGAGCTAGAACTTAGAGTTCTTGATCCCTGATTCAGTGTTCTTTCACGTACCACTAACTTGGAACACTCATAAAACTTCAGAATTTAGCTCCCTATTTATTTAGACTCCATTGTGTCATTGTGGAGCCCTGGTGGTGAAGTGATTAAGATCTTGGCTGCTAACCAAAAGGTCAGCAGTTTGAATTCACAAGCCGCTCCTTGGAAACCCTATGGAGCAGCTCTATTCCGTCCGGCAGTGTCAGTATGAGTCCGAATTGACTCGACGGCAACAGGTTTGTATCATTGTACTGGACAAATCAGACAAGATGCCTGGCCCCTTTATGAGGGTCAAGATGATAATCTCTTTTGACTGGTTTCTCACACATACGTCACCATTTCACATTATATAACACCATCGCTCTTTCACATTACATGACACCATCACTCTTTCTACAGCTGACTGGAACAGGGTTGGTGTCTGATGATAGGTAGCCAGCAGCCTAAAAGGTGGCCTGGTGAGAGAACTTTGCCCAAAAGTAATGTTCTGTACTAAATAGTGGTGTCTTGAGCCCATAAGATCTTCTCTATTAGGGAATGAGCTATACAGAAAAAGAGACAAAGACAATAGAGCAACAAAATACAAAGATCCCCCAGAAATAAGGCAGAAAACAGAAGCCAATAATAACCAGAAACCATAAGTCTTGAACAGACACTACCAGTAGGAAGAGAGAACTTACTTGGCAGTGTCAAGAATAGTAGAAGCAGCTCTTTCTGCCATCTTGGAGCCTGTGAAGGCCTGCTGGGAAAAGGACTTCTAAAACTGCAAATATGTCTGGAAGGCTGTGGTTCAAGGCCATTTTTGCTGACTGTAAAGGGGGTCTCCAGAACCAGAGGTAGCAACATCTCTTCTTAAAGCTGAAGGTGTTTATGCCCAAAATGAAACGGAATTCTATACAGGCAAAACCAAAAATACCCAAACCAGTTGCTGTCTAGTTGATTCTGACTTATGGCAACTCTATGTATGTCAAAGTAGAACTACGCTTCATAGGGTTTTTGGTGGCTGATTTTTCTGAAGTAGATCACTAGGCCTTTTTTCCAAGGTGCCTCTAGGTGGATTCAAACCACCAACATACGGTTAGTAGCCAAGCATATTAACCATTTGCAACACCAGGGACTCCTCTGTTCAGGCAAGAAATGTGCTTATGTGTTGTCTTAGGCTGGGTTCTCTAGAGAAGCAAAACCACTAATGTGTATAAATAAATATATATAGAGAGATCTATATCAAGGAAACAGCTCACACGATTGTCGGGGTTAGAACGTCCCAAGCCCTTGGATCAGGATAGAGTCCTTTCCCAATCCACAGAGCCACAGAAGCTGGTGAACCCAAGATGAGAAGGTCAGAGAGCAGGGCTCCTGCTCACAGACTGACGGTTGAGGAATCCCCAAGGTCGGCAGGCAAGATTGCAAAGTTTCTCCTGAGTCATGCAGCTGCAGGGGCTGGCAAACCCAAGATAGGCAGGCCGGGGAGCAGGACACTTGCTGACAGGCCATGAAGATTGGCGAATCCCAAGATGGACAGATAAGCTGCTAACTCAAGTCCCAAGAACCAGAGGTCAAACAAGAGACAGCTGCTAGATCCAGAACAAGCCAATAACATTTGCAAGGTGAGCAGGAAGGAAGTAGGCAGCAGAAGGTGGAGAGATGAAGGCTGAAGGGGCAGAGAGCCGCCACATGCCCCACCCCCACCAAGACCACTGAGCAGGTTCCATCATGTGGGTGCTCACATATCAAAGTTCGACAGGGAAGTAATCACAATATTATACAACTGCCCAAACACTGAGAATCGTGGCCCAGCCAAGCTGACACACAATCTTAACCACCACAGTCTGCCTCTTGTCAACTTGGCATCTGTATGCATCTCCCCAAACCATACATAATCTCTGAACAAGCACAATTACAAAGTTATACTTACACCTAACAGGATAAAACTAACACACGTAAACCAAAAACGCACTAGTCCCGTTTACTTCTTATATTTTATAAGTGAAGAAAACAAAAACATCTGATGCACACATACGAAGCATAAATACTCATAACAATTACAGTCCTTGTTTCTGCAACTGGTCATGTGGCCATAACTGGTATTTAGAACTACCTTCTTCCACCACCCATTCTGTATTCCCTTTGCCCTCAGCAAGTACCTCAGCTGGTCGTGGTTCTTTGCCTAGTGGGGTGACCTAAACCTTCACTCCTGAAGGGTCTGGGCCATTAGTAGTCATGTCAGAATTGGGTTGTTATAGTTTTCCATTCACTTTAATAACAGGACATGGCAGTACGAAATAACAGGACATGGCCATATGAAGAGATGCCCTAAAGGATCTCCTGCATTCCAGACATACTCTTCTTTACGCTCATTGTGTAATATCAATCTGATTTCCTCTTGGCAGTCTAGATCAATCACACCAGCCAATATGGTAACTCTCTTCCTTGCCTGTTGATCCAGAGGCATAAAAAGCCCAAAGTGGCCAGGTGGTATTCTTAGCTTCCAGTTCAACGGAATCAGTGATGTGTCTCCAGGTGGGAGCATTCCTCCCTTTGGAACTAAGACCTTTAGGCCTGCAAAGCATAAGGTCATGGGGACAGGAAACAAAAATCTTGCAAGTGGGTCACTATGGGAAATAGTGAGTGGTGACACTCCCAGTTCCACCCCTTGATTCCTAGACCCATGAATCCTTGCTATGGGAGAAATAGCACCATATACTGGATGCTGATTTAGTGTATATACAGCCTCCTGGAGAACACTGCTCTAACCCTGTAAGGTACTGCCACCTAGCTGGTGCCATTATTGTGTCTTTAGGAGGTCATTCCATCAATCTGTCAAGCCAGCTGCTTCAGGATGATGGGAAATATGGTAAGACCAGTGAATTCCATGAGCATGGGCCCACTGCTGCACTTCGCTTGCTATGAAGTGAGTCCCCTGATCAGAGACAATGCTGTGTAGTATACCACAATGGTGGATAACGCATTCTGTAAGTCCATGGATGGTAGTTTTGGCAGAAGCATGGTGTGCAGGGAAGGCAAATCTATATCCAGAGTAAATGTCTATTCCAGTAAGGACAAAATGCTGCCCTTTCCATGATGAAAGTGGTCCAATGTGATCAACTTGCCACTTCGAGGGATGGAGCCATATTGGGGACTCAGTGTTGTTCTCTGCTGTTAGCAGATTGGGCACTCAGCAGTGGCTATAGCCAAGTCTGACTTGGTGAGTGAAAGTCCATGTTGCTGGGCCCATGGATAATTTACATCCCTGCCACCACAGCCACTTTGTTCATGAGCCCACTGGGCAATGACAGGGAGTAGCTGGGGAAAGAGGATTATGGTTTCCACAGAACATGTCATCCTATCCACTTGATTATTAAACTCATCCTCTGCTGAGGTCACCTTTTGGTGAACATTCACATGAGACACAAATATCTTCACTTTTTTGGCCCATTCAGAGAGGTCTATTCAACATACCTCTTCTCCATAAATCCTTGTCTCCAATTTTCCAACTATGTTCCTTCCAAGTCCTTGACCATCGAGACAAACCATTGGCCACAGCCCATGAATCAGTATACAATTGCACATCTGGCCATTTCTCGTTCCAAGCAAAATGAACAACCAGATGCACTGCTTGAAGGTCTGACCATTGGGAGGACTTCCCTTCACTACTGTCCTTCAGGGAGGTCCCAGAAAGGGGCTGTAGTGCTGTCACTGTCCACTTTCGAGAGGTGCCTGCATATCACGCAGAATCATCTGTAAAGCAGGCATGAGTTTTCTCTTCTTTAGTCAACAGGTCATAAGGAACTCCTCACGAGGCCATAGGTACAGACTGGGAAATGGAAGGTGATGTCACAGGAGTGGAGACCATGGGCATTGGGCCACTTCTTCATGCAACTTACTTGTGCCTTCAGGTTCTGTTTGGGCCTGATCTCATATATACCACTTCCATTTAATGATGGAGTGCTGCTGTGCACGTCCAACTTTATGACTCCGTGGGTCTGACAAGAGACAACTGCTGGATCCAGAACAAGCCAACAACATTTGCAAGGTGACCAGGAAGGAAGTAGGCAGCGGAAGGAGGAGAGATGAAGGCTGAGGGGGAGGTGTGCCGCCACATGCCCTATCCCGCTGATACCACTCAGCAGGTTCCATCATGATGGTGCTCACATATCAAATTTCAACAGGGAAGTGATCACAACATTATACAACTGCCAAAACACTGAGAATCATGGCCCAGCCAAGTTGACACACAATGTTAATGGTCACATGTGTTCAAAGCAAAGAACAACACAGTGACTCCTGATGGCAAACCTGACAAAACCAGAATAATCCGTGAAAAAGAAATTCAAACCCGTGGGAATAGTGGCATGGCTTGTGCCAAATTCTGAAGCAATTTTCCTGGTAAGGCCATTGGACACAGAATCCAGATGATGCTGTACCCCTCAATGATTTAAACTTATTGAAAAGTAAATAAATACAACCATGCATTTAAAAAAAAAAAACAGAAGCAGAGAAGGAAGGAAACAAACTTACTGTAATGGAAGACATCAGCACAAGGAGTGATGGATGCCTGATGCTGAGGAATGACAAGATAACTGGGCCCCCAGGGTAGCACTTTGTCCTGAAATTTCTATGAAACTTGGCTATACATGTTTGAGACTATTTTCTTCTTTACTGCTTTGTGTATCATTAATCCCTATTAAGCAAGGCAACCTAGATGCAATTCTATTCCTTATAGCCTTAAAGAGCTTAACTCATGCAGTAATGGGGGTCTCTGGTAACTTTGAGCTATTATCATTTGTCATTTTTGCTGAACAATTGTCCCTAAATGTTAGGACTTTTGTATGATTCTTAAGACCTCAAACTTTAGTGAAGATATTAATTCAATAAATACTTATATTTATTCCACCCCTTTTTTTTACCACACACTCTGTTTTAGGCACTACGGATACAAAAAATAAAAAACCCGAACTCATTGAGTTTGATTCCTACTCCCAGCAACCCTATAGGGCAGAGCAGAACTGCCCCTCAGGGTTTCCAAGGAGTGACTGGTGAATTAGAATTGTCAGCCTTTTGGTGAGCAGCCACACTCTTCATCACTGCACCCCTTGGGCTCCAATAGGTATACAGCAGTGAACAAATGAGATAACAATCCCCACCCTCACAGAGGTTACGTCCTTGGGTTGCTTATACACAAATTCTGGACTCCAGGGAGCCATCATGAGGCATGTCTATGTACGGTGGAAGCAACTTTCCTAAGAAATACCAGGAAATAACAAGCCACCTAGAGATATGGCCCCTGGCCCTGATAATTTTTTATGTTTAAATTTTGTATAACTGGGGAAACCAGATACTTCTAAATATCTACAATGTATCCACCTATGCCTATTATTAAGCAATTGTTGCATCAACTGAAAATTCACCCGTCTATATCTTGCTTCATGATGCTAGTATTAAAAAAAATTCTGCAAATTAAATTTCTCAGCATGTTACATTCTACCAATAGGGGAAACTAGAGGAAGGCTGGAAGGCAGGTGAAGGGAAGAAGGACATGCTCTAAACTGCCTGCTTGCTATTTGTATCAAGTGTCAGCCCAGCACCCTGACAGTGGTAGTTGGTTCTAGACTCTATCTTCTTCTGGCATTCCTAGAACAAACCACTTCACATCTCATGGAGGCACCTGCACCAGCTGGATGAAGCCCTTTTCTCAGAGGTCTGAAATCCAGCTACTCAAGGCCTCTCCTCTGAGCTTCCGAAGTACCAACGCCAGGTAGGTGATACCCTCCTCTGAGATTCTTGTTTCTAATAAACCCGAACTCTTCCCTTTGTTGCCCTAGCCCTCAGGGTTCTACCTCTGTGTTATTCCTATGTTCCCTTTTTGCCTCTTCAGTCCTCTAAAAAGTGTTTAAGCAATTCCCTGTATTAAATTCTCTCTGCTAAAATAACTAGCGCACTTTCTGTTTTCCGGACTAAATCCTGACTAATACATCAACAATAAAATCTTCTCTATCAATCACTGAGGTATTTACCATCTAGTGGGAACTGTCCAATATAACTTCTCTAGCACCCATCTAGGCACCTGCATACACCAGGCTTGAAACTCTTCCCACTGCCGAAGCTCCAAAGTGACCCCCCCGCCCCCACAAACACAAACATAAAACACCATGTTTCACTCAAAGTAGCTGCAGTGTTACAGGAGGCTTTGTAATTCTTACACAGCTAACAAACTATTAGGGCTCCGGCTAATTCTGTCCAATCTTCATGCTCACCACATCCTCTAAATGGCTCATCTAGTTTCCCACACTGAAAATCAAGTCTAAGCTGACTGGTTTTTAACATATAATAATAATATACTATGATTTGAGTCTCCCACATTTGATGAAAATGGTTGATTCAATTAAACAGTGATTGCTGAGAGCGAAATCCACTGCAGTGGTAATATCATAAATGCAAGGCATTAATACCATTGTTATGTAGCACTTTCTATCTTAGATCATATTCAAATCTTCTCTGAAAATCCACAGTCTTTAGCCCATTTCAGAATGTATCCGCTTCCCGTAAGTCCTGCCTCCTCAAAAAGCCTTGTGAAAAAGATATTGGTGGGCTTCTCGGAAAAGCAACATTGGCTCAGATATGTGTGAACATTGCTGTATATAAGCAGAAAATAAGACTACCTGTAGAGTAGGCTTGGGCGATCTCCTTCATCTGCCTGCCTGTCCTGGTGGTTAGAATTTCAATCAATGCATCTTCATTTGTTCCAGCTCCCTAAAAAAGGAAAAGGAAATCTAATTTTTAGAACACTTAAAAAATTTAATTTCACTCAATTCAGTCCTAACAGCTTACTTAATATCATTTTTAACAAGTTTTGAAGACACTAATATGAAGTCCCATGTTGCTCTAAAATAGTTTTCTAATTTTCTGTATTATTTTAGTATTAAAATAACATGAATTGCAAAATGGTACAGCCACTGTAGAAAACAGTTTGGCAGTTTCTCAAAAAGTTAATCATAGAATTACCACATGATCCAACAATTCTACTACCAGGTATATACCCAATAGACCTGAAAGCAGTGACTCAGACATATGAACCATGTTCACTGCAGCACTATCCATAATAGCTAAAAGGTAGAAACAACCTAACACCTCATGGGATTTGGTTCCTTGGTTTGAAGGTTTAAGGTCATGGTTTCATGGGAGGTCCCAGTTAATTGGCTGAATAATGTGTTTAGTGCTTCTGTTCAACCTCCCAGTTCACTGTGTAGTGCCTGGGGTCTTAAATGCTTGTAAGTGGCCATCCAAGGCACAATTGGTCTCTTTGCCTGGAACAACACAGGAAGAGGGGGAATCAGGAATAGGAAAAGGAAATGGATGTGTGGCTAATTGCCTCCATAAAAAACTGCCTCCTTTGCCATGAGACCAGAAGAACTGGATGATGCCTAGCTACTATTACGGAACATCTTGATTAAAGATTCCATAGAAAAATCCTGATAATACGGGGAAAATGAAGAACAGAATTTAAAAATTCATGGTCTCTAGACTTTCTGGAGCCATGGTAGATAGATAAACTGGGTAGATAAAATGCTGAAACTATTGCCCTGAGATGATCTTTAAAACTTAAACCAAAAATATCCCCTGAAGTCTTCTTAAAACCAAACAATAGTTTAGCTCAGTTAGTAAAGAATGTCTGCCTTGAGCATTAGTCTCTTTTAAGGTCTATCTATATGGGTCAAATTAACAACAACTACTAGAAAGACTAGATAAGAACCTTAGGGGGCAGTGAGTTTATGTTAATGAGGGAGGAATAACTCACAACTGGGTTAGAACAGTTGCAAAACTCAAAGAATGAAATCAGTGTCACTGAATTGTACATGCAGAAACTGTTGAATTGGTGTATGTTCTGCTGTGTATATTCTCAACAACAAAAAAACCCAAAATCATTTAAAAAAAATGAAAACAACCTAAATATCCAACAACATGTAAATGGATAAACAAAATATGATATATATATATATATATACAATGGAGTATTACTCAGTCATAAAGAGAAATGAAGTTCTGATATATGCTACAACATGGATGAGTCTTGAAAACATAATGCTGAGTGAATTAAGTCAGTTACAAAAGGACAAACATCGTGTGATCCCACTTAAATGAAACAAGTCAATGTACGGGGACCAAAGCTTATTAGTGGTTACCAGGGATGTGAGAGAGGAGGAAAGGGGGAGTTATTTCTTACGGGGGCACTGAGTTTCTGTTAATGGTGGTGGCTGCATGATGAACGTAATCAATGTCACTAAATTGTACATGTAAAAATTACTGAATTGGCAAATGTTTTGTTACGTATATTTTTATCAAAATTTTTAAAAAATGGTATAAACTCTCTGGGGTTAATTGACATAATAATTTTCAGGAAAAATTTCTGCTCAAGTGTCACAATAAATTTAATAATTTTTCAAAAAAATAGTATAAAGAAAAAAATTATGTCATTCAAGGCTAGAAATGATAGTCTAGTAGTATTAACTCTACTGAGCGTTCCAACAAACCACTATATTCTAAAAGGGTTCTACAGTTCTTCTGAATTTTACTGTTATACCACTGCACTGGTTTAGTCAGCAGTGTGTCATTCTCTTGACATAGGGAGATTTTCAAAGACTTAATAATGTATATTTTTGGGCCCAGCTGACTTGGAGACAAGTTACCCACTTCACTCCAGGCCCTGTTCCAGGGACAGAGGCTATAGAACAAGACTGATGAGGTTTCCTGCTATCATGGAGGTACCTTTTAGTCGGACAAAAATAAACAAGATAATTTTAAATAATAAAAAGTGCAATTAAGAAAATAAAACTGAGCGAACTGATAGAAAATGTCTGGGAGAAATGCATTCCAGAGAGAAAGAACATAACATATAAAGACCCCAAGGTATCTTAGAATGTTCAAGGATCAGAGAAGGTCAGTGTAGCTGTATACTGAAGATGGGGGGAAGAGGGTATTTAAAAAGTCACAGAGGTAGGCAAGAGTCTGTGTTGGGTGACAAAGGCCATGATAAAGAGTTTGGATTTTAAGAGTTCAAAGCCACTGGAGATTTATGCAGGTGAACAGCATAATCTGATTTACATGTAGTAAAAATAATTTTCGCTATTCTGTGAAGAACAGATTCCAAACCAAAAAACCCAAACCCACTGCCGTCGAGTAGATTCCAACTCATAGTGACTCTATAGGACAGAGTAGAACTGCCCTGTAGAGTTTCCAAGGAGCACCTGGTGGATTCGAACTGCCAACCTTTTGGTTAGCAGCCGCAGCACTTAACCACTACTCCACCAGGCTTTCCAAAGAAGAATAGATTAGAGGTGGGCAAAAATGGAGGCAAAGAGACCAGTTAGGAAGCTATTGAAATAGCCCAGTTGAAAGATTAGGGTGGTTGGCCTAGGGTGGCAGCAATGGATTTTGAGAGAAATGAACACATTTGGGATAGATGCTGGAAGTGGAGCTAATAGACTTACTGAGATTTTAAGGATAAGGGAAAGCAAGAGGTCAAGGAAAATACTTAAGTTTTTGGACTAAGCGGTGGGGTTGATGATGCCATGTATTTTTAATGACAACAAACTAGAAATTTGGATTCTACATGGCAAAAAGCAAACAAACAAAACAAAGATATGACAGGATCCCTTTGTCCCAGGAAGATCTGGACTCAAAGTTCCACGACTGATCCCTATTTCAGAGTCATTCCAATTGGAAAGCACAGAATCCAAAATGCCAACTGTGTCCTCCATATTTACAACCATATCTAAGTGTGTACTGGAAGAAAGTAACTGTTTTTGAAGACACAGTCAAATCCTGGGCAGAAAAGGCTTATATAGGGCTCATACCTTCATGGATTTTTGTAGCTGCTTCGCATCAAACACTGCCGGTGGAGTCACAAGGGCCACCATGGCATGCTTAAAGTTGCCAGAGAGATCACCCTTCAAGTCATCTTTCAACTCCTAAAAAAAAAAAGTTCCAAAGAGGAAAATATGAAATACTTTTCATTTCTTTCTCTAAGGTCACCTAGTGAAAGATGAACATATGAATCAAGATCAAATGAAAACATGCCCATCTGCTGGGAATAAACAGAAATGTCAAAGATATCTCTATGGGTATTAATCTGTATTTTATGATTATCTCCAAAATGTTCTGTTTTATAAAAGGCTTTTTGCAGGAAAGCCAATTGTTGTTGTTGTTGTTACTGTTGTCAAGTTGACCCCTGACTCATGGCAACCCCATGTATAAGGGAACAAAGGCTGTATGGTCTAGTGCCATCGCCATGATCAACTGTAGATAGGATCATTGTGATCCATAGAATTATCATTGGCTGATGCTCAGAAGTAGATCACCAGGCTTTTCTTCCTAGTCCATCTTAGTCTAGAAGCTCCAGAATTGTGTGTTAATATCCACATCCTATGTACTCAGTGCTCTCAAGACTTGGGTTAGGGTGTGGGAGGAGGAGAAGGAGGCCTCATTAATGCACATCTAGCTTCGATGGTAGGTGCCCTATTCCTGGGTACCTTCCTTCTCACTGACTGCCAAAAGCTCAGGAATAAAAAGGGAAGGGAGGATATTAGTTGGTCACTAGCCTTTGGTGAGAGCTTGGAACTAGGGGGAATTGGGAGCAGTTTTCTAGCAAGAGCAGTAAGGGAATCCCTAAGGGTAGCAATGGGGTGAACGTTACTTATTGATATTGCACTTTAGCACTGTTTTCACACAGTACATAAACTAGTCTAGCTCCCCTGCTTAAAGACGGGCAACATGGTTTCTGTCTTCAATTGTCAAAGGAATGTTATGGAATGCTTTTTGCCCCCTAACCTGCTCCTGAAACAGAGACTGGCAGCCTTCCAGATTGCTACACCGATGTAGGTACAGATCAACACTTACCACACTCATGGGGTAGCACAGCAGGGGCATGGCCCTGCAGAAACAAATCGAATGCAGCAAAGTGTCCCTAGCTCTGCTTCCATCAGCACAGGGCATATTCTTTTCTAAATGCTGAATTCCACTACCCTCTGTCCTCAACCCAAGACTTTCCAACTGAACTTAATTTCACAAGCTCTCATTGTATCTCACTGTGAGAAATGGTTATTTTCCTTAGCCTTCATTCTTCCTCCATATTCTGGAAATGCTGAATGGTCAGTGGATCATTCATGTTCCCTATACACAAATGTGCTGCCTTGGCCAGAAGCTTGGCAATTAATTTAATTCAACAAATATTTACTGGAAACCTGCTCTGTGCCAGTGGGCATTTAAAGGTGAGGTAGACACAATCCTTACCCCTAGGACACTATGCCCTAATGGGAAAAACAGATATATCCAAAGACAAAATTTCAATAGACTATGTTAAGTGTATGATAGAAGGAACATAGAGAAGGGTAGCTTAATGGAGTCTGGGGGTAAGGAGAACACTTTCAGGAGACGATACCTGAGCTGCCTAAGGGTAGTCACTGGATGCTTTCATCTCTCACCTCGACCACCCAATAGTCTGACTGGTCTTTGCTTCTACCCCTTCCCCTCTGCAGATCATTAGCCACAGCTGCCAAAGTAACCTTTTAGAGATATAAACGGGATTTTTATTATTCCCCTGCTTATAAGCCTCCAATGGTTCCCTATTATCCTTAGAATAAAATCTAAACTCTGTACCAAGACCCCAAGGCCCAGCATGTTCTAAACCTCTCTTCAACTTCATGTCCTCCCTCTGCTCCCTTTCACTCTCTACACTCCGTCATATTGGAATTCTTTCTGTTTCTCAAATATTCTGAGCTTGTTCCTGCCTCAGGGTTGTTGCATTTGCTGTACCTTCTACCTGAAATGCCTTAGTATTATTCAGTCTTAGCTGACAGGAAGGTAACAACCCCTCATAGTCACATTTTTTCCCCACCCTAATAGAGCCATTCTCTATCATGTCACCGTATTTTTATTTTTTTCATAGCACTTAGCAGTAACTTTATTTTATTTACTTGTTTATTATATTTCTAATAGAACGTTAGCTCCATGAAAAAAGGAAATGTCTGTTTTCATACCATGGCGCCCCAGTGTCTAGGACACCTCCTGACATTGTTGTTGTTGGATGCCCTCAAGCCAATTTCAACTCATAGTGGCCTTATATGACAGAGTAGAACTGCCCCATACAGTTGCCTAGCCTATAATTTTTATGGGAGCAGATTGCCAGGTCTTTCCTCGTATGGAGCCACTGGTGCGTTTGGACAGCTGACATTTCAGTTAGCAGTTGACTGCTTAATCACTGTGCCACCAGGGCTCCTGACTCTGTAACACCGAACAAATATGTGTTGAACAAATAAATTGTGTGTGTGGCAAGGACCAAATCTAACTCGTTCTTACATAGTTACTTTCTTGTACTTAATGAATTCCAATTTGTTGAATGAATTAAACTTATACAAACATTTTAAAGTTAGAAGAAAAATTAAAGATCATTTAAGATAGAGTTTGTTAGCCATGGCATTGTTTACATTTAGGGCCAGATACCTCTTTGTTGTCGGGGGGGTTGTCCCATTGTAAAAATGGCATGGGGGCAGTGTCTGATCTACTCTAACTTCACAAGGGGGAAGGAGAATTAAGATCAACAGCCCAAGGCTGATTCCTACGAGATGGAGGTCAGACATGCCTCCTTTCTCTGCCATCTTTACCAATTCTGACACCAACCGTCCCTCCCACAGTGTTCTCTACTCCCCAGCTGGGTTCTATAATTCATTGCAATGGCCACATAGAACTCACAGGCAATACTCATATTGGGGTTTATTAGGGAAGTAACAGGTTACAATTCAGGTTCAGGTACACTCAGGATATAGCTCTTCCATCAGGACAGCTTCTTCCCAGCCAAGCTCGCAGGCATGCCTCTCTGTCCCTCCTCAGGCAAGTGTTAACAAAGCTCTTTTGGCTCTAGCAATAAGTGCCCAAAGGCACTCATCTTTCTTGCTCCATGGCCTGGGAAGCCCACCACGCTGCCTCCTGTCATCATTTCTCTGCCACTGCTTCTTGAGCTCTCTCTCTCACTCTCTATATCATCTGGTTCCAAGAGCTTCTCAGCACAGGGACCCCAGGTTCAAAGGATGCTGTCTGGTCCTGGATGTTCTTCCTTGGTAGTGGTGGAATCCTCTCTCTCCCACCTCTGGGATGGCTCACCTCAAGCCCAGTGGGATGGCAAAACTGACCAATCCCTTTGGTAGGGCAAAATTACCCTATCTGCACAGTCTCACCTAATCACTGGGATGGGAGTTAGAAGACCACGGTGAGATAGGCCGCAAAAAAGCAATCCATCGCACCACACCTATGCATTACAAAATGTTTAGCAGTGTCCCTGGCCTAGATGCCAAAAGCACCCTTTTCCACAAATGTCCCCTGGGGAGGAAAATCACCCCCAATTTAGAAGCAATGATCTAAGGCAACCTTCCTTATTTTACAGGTGAAGAAACTGAAGCCCCAAAATTTCAAGTAACATGCCTAAGGTCTTTCAGCTAGTTAAGGGCAGAACCAAGACACAGATTCCAGGCTGTTGACTGCATATATAGGGTACTTTCTATTACACTAGGTTTGGACATAATCACGTGGGAGCATCTCTGGTACATGAGTGATTGTCTCTTTACTGGTCATTACGTTAATCAAAGCGTACCTTTCCATATGCTGCTTGATATTCCTTAACAATCAGCTGCCGCTGTGCGTTCGACCTCTCTGTCAGAATGCTGATGAGCACTTTCTCATCGGTTCCTAAATGAAATAAAAATCATTTTATTCACTATCAACCCAAAGATGCTCAACAACTGTCAAAGAAAAGAAAAATGACGAATGGGCTGAAACAGATGCAGAAAATAAGGCATTTTAATTTTAATTTCCAAGTTCTTACCAGGTTGGACTGTTTGTTTTGGTGATTTTTTTTTTTTTTTTTTGCTTGCCTCTTGAAAGGGAAAATTAACTTTATTTGGATAGTTTCAGGAGAAGAAAATCATTGCCTAAATATTGCCATCTGTAGATCACAGAGAAGGTATAACATGAAGAATGTACTGCTTTTTTCACCCTTAAAAGGTTTAGTTACTGCCTTACCACCTTGTATCTCTCTTAACTCCGTACTTGTAATCAAAACATTTCTTCCTTTAGAGAAAAGAAAGACATTTATTGAGAACCGACCATGTACCAGACACCTTTTTATTCAGTATTGAAAGGATGAACTTCAATAAATAGCACTGGGGCAATTAACTATTCATATGGGATAAAATAAAATTAGCTACTTTAAATACCATTGACAAATACGAGCTCCAGTCAGATTAAAGATCTCAATGTGAAAAATAAAATTTTAAAACTTTGGTAATATAATAATAATAAAAAAAAAAAACCAAACCCACTGCCGTCAAGTCATTCCAACTCATAGCGACCCTATAGGACAGAGTAGAACTGGCCCCACAGAGTTTCCAAGGAGCGCCTGGTGGATTCAAACTGCTGACCTTTTTTGGTTAGCAGCCGTAGCACTTAACAACTACGTCACTAGGGTTGGTAATAAAACAGAGGAAAATTATCTATGACCATATTATGAAAAAGGATTTCTAAAACAAGATATAATGAGCATAAGTCATATAGAAAAATACTGGTAAACTTGATTTCACTGAAATTTAAAACTTCTGCGCAATGAAAGGGAAACCCTGGTGGCGTACTGGTTAAGTGCTATGGCTGGTAACTAAAAGGTCAGCAGTTTAAATCCACCAGGTGCTCCTTGGAAACTCTATGGGGCAGTTCTACTCTGTCCTATAGTGTCGCTATGAGTCAGAATCAACTCTATGGCAAAGGGTTTGGTTTTTCTTGGTTTATGCAATGAAAGATGTTTTAACCAATGTTAGAAGAAAGTTACAAAGTGGCAGAAGATATCTTCATAGCTTTTATTTTTTTTAAAAAAAGGATTTATATCAAGAATTTATTTTAAAACACACACACAGAGGAAAAAAAAAAAAAAAAACCCCTTGCCAATCATAAAGAAAAAGACAGCTCACCTAAAAAATGGGTAAAAAATATGAAGAAGGAATTCACAAAAGGGGAAGCAAACAAGGAAAGATGGTTGCCCTCATCAGTAACGGGCAGTGGTGGAGAGTGGAGAGGAGGTAAGAAACTAACGCAGGTGTAAGATGAACTACAATTTTAGACCCACTAAATTGGGAAAGGAACCCTGGGGGCTCAATGGTTAAGAGGCTGGCTGCTACCATAAGATCAGCAGTTCAAATTCACCAGTTGCTCCTCGGAAACCCTATGCAGCAGTTCTACTCTGTCCTATAGGATCACTATGAGTCAGAAGTGACTCAACGGCAACAGATTTTTATTTTTATTTTTTAATTGGAAACATTGAATAGTATGACCACAGCAAGTATTGGTAAAAATACAGAGCAAGAGGAAGGCTCACACATTGCTTGTAGGAGTGTTAATTTATATACTTATTTTATAAAGCAGATTGGCAAAATTTACAGTTAATTTGAAAATACGCATCCCCTTCAACCTAAAAATTCCAATTCTTATTGTAGTCTAGAGCAATGCTAGCAAATGAGCACAAGGAGACATAAGCAGGAATATTCATTGCAGTATTTTTATACTGTAATAGAAAACTGTTGCAGGCAATTTAAATTTCCCATCAATATTCCCACTTTATGATATAGTGATGTAATAGACTACTATGCGTTAAACTTAATGAGCCGGAGCTAAACATCTAAACATGGATAAATATCAAAAACATAACGTTAAGTTTTGGAAAAAGCAAGTTGCAAGAGAATGTATATGGCTGATTTCCCTTTACATTATTTGGAGCCATGCAAAACAGTATGTACATACATATGTAGTTGTGGTATAAAATGTTTCATAGGAATAATAAACTCTAATTTAGGATTGTGTTATTTCTAGGGAATAGGGTGGCAGAGGGATCTAGGAAGAGTAGACAGGGACTTTCAGCTCTATCTGTAATGATTTCATTATTATTATCATTGGTAGTAGCAGTGGGGTGGTAGTTTTCAATATTAAGTAAATATAGCAAATACTAGGATTTAATAAAACTGGGTTGTCTATACTTTTCCTCATTATTTCACAATTTTTTTAAAATGTGAAAACTTTTCTAGTTTGGGCAAATTGAACTAGGCACTTTTGGACTATACGTTTCCAGATTTACCTGAACATTAAGCAAGGAATTGTGAAGTAGTTGTTAGTTGTCGTTGAGCTGACTCTGATTCAGGATGATCCCGTGTGCAGAGTAAAACTGCTCCATAGGGTTTTCAAGGCTATGACCTTTCAGAAGCAGATGGCCAGGCCTGTCTTCTGAGTCACCGTTGGGTAGGTTCAAACCACCAACCTTTTGGCTAGTAGTGGAGTGCTTAACCATCTGCGCCACTCAGATGGTTGAAGTGTAAAGTATAACTCACCAATTCCTCTGATTGCCTTGTGAATAGCTTCAGCATCCGCTGATGGGCTAAAACCTGGATAATCTCTAATTGTCCCTCGATGTCCAACCTAGAAGGAAACATTTTAAAGTTCCACCAGTTCAGAATGATGTCTTTGTTTGTATTACATATGCAGAGTCAACATATGACAAACCTGTAATTTGCATACCTTGTTCAGGAGTCTCCTCTCCTGGACATGCTGGCTGCATAACATCTTTGTGGCTGTTAGCTGCCATCAACTTTGTTCCTGACTTATGGTGACCCCGTGCACATTGGAACAAAACTCTGCCCAGTATTGTGCCACTGGTACTGTGCCATCCCCAAGACAAGCTGTGGATCAAACTACTATGATCATGGAGTTTTCACTGGTTGATTTTCAGAAGTAGAGCACCAGACCTTTCTTCCTAGTTCATTTTAGTCTAGAAACTCCACTGAAACCTGTTGAGCATCACAGCAACACACAGGCATCCAATGACAGACAGGTGGTGGCTGTGCTTGAGGTACATTGGCCAGGAATTGAACCTGGGTCTCCCTCATGTAAAGTGAGAATTCTACCATTAAACCACTAATGCCTCATAGCATGACATCTACCACACATGTAATGAAGACTCTCATTTTTTTTTCCCTTTTGTGTAACAAATCACAAATAAAAAACACTGGTTCTCTAGAGCAATAAAATGTGTTAACTCTGGTGAGTCTGAAGAATATTTGTTTTAAAGTGGCATCTGCATAAAAGCAACAGAAAGCTAAGATTTTCTACATCCTTTTTGTATTCAAGTGATGCTCTAAAGCTCTTTACTGCATCTTATACAGAAGTAGTAGTGGTTTATACACTTCAAGATGTTTTAATTAATATTGACCACTGTCCTTGGGGAACCTTACACTAAAGACTCCATAAATGAAAACCCTATTAGGATTGTCTTTCCTAAGCTTTGTTTAATGGATGTGCGCCCGTGGCTGATAAATTCTCTTCTGAAGCTCCACTGACATCACAGATCTCAGGAGCAGCATGGACATGAAAAATACCATGCTACTAATACTAAACACATAAAACAGAAACATGGCAGTAAGCTGGGAAAAACCATCCTATTGAAGGAATAAAAGATTTTAAAACTGCTTAAGAGGGTATAGAACAAGAGCCATAAACACTATCAGAAAAAGCAAAGCAAACATGTACTTAAAAGGTATTTCACAAAACCAATAGCCAACATTCTTCTCAATGGAGAAGGAGTGAGAGCCTTCCCCTTGAGAATGGGAACAAGACAAGGATGACCATCATCACTACTCTTATGCAACATTGTACTGGCAGTCCTGGCCAGAGCAATAAGGCAAGAAAGGTAAATAAAGTATATCTAAATTGGAGAGAAAAAAGTAAAACTATATTTATAAATGACATGATCCCATACATAGAAAATCCTAGCAATTCCCTAAGAAACCTACTGGATTTAATAGAAGAATTCAGCAAAGTGGCAGGGTACGAGATCAACACACAAAAATCAATTGGGTTCCTTTGTACTAACAAGGAGAACTCTGAAGAGGACATCAAGAAAACAACACCATATATAATAGCCCCCAAAATGATAAAATACCTAAGAATAAACCTAACCAGGGACAGAAAAGACCTGCACCATGAAAACTGTAAGAGAGCCAAAGTACGACCCTGAGTATATCCCACCTGAATTTAGAGACCATCTCAAGAACAGGTTTGACATGTTGAATACTAATGACCAAAGACCAGACGAGTTGTGAAATGCCATTAAGGACATCATACATAAAGAAAGCAAGAGGTCATTAGACAGGAAAGAAAGAAAAGACCAAAATGGATGTTAGAAGAGACTCTGCAACTTGCTCTTGAATGTTGAGTAGCTAAAGAAAAAGGAAGAAATGAAGTAAAAGAGTGGAAGAGAAAATTTCAAAAGGCAGCTTGAGAAGACAAAGTAAAATAATGACACGAGCAAAGACCTGGAGTTAGAAAATCAAGAGGGAAGAACACGCTCAGCATTTCTCAAGCTGAAAGAACTGAAGAAAAAATTCAAAAACCAAGCCTCAAGTTGGAATACTGAAGGATTCTATAGGAAAAATATTAAACGATGCAAGAAGCAACAAAAGAAGATGGAAGGAATACACAGAGTCACTATACCAAAAAGAATTGGTCAACGTTTGGCCATTTCAGGAGATACCATATGATCAGGAAGTGATGGTACTGAAGGAAGAGGTCCAAACTGCAATGAAGGCACTAGCAAAAAACAAGGCTCCAGGACTGACAGAATAACAATTGAGATGTTTCAACAAACAGAGGCAGCGCTGCAAGAGCTCACTCATCTATGCTAAGAAATTTGGAAGACAGCTAACTGGCCAACTGAAAGAGATCCATATGTATGCCTATTTCAAAGAAAGGTAATCCAGCTGGATGTTGAAACTATCAAATAACATCATTAACATCACACACAAGTAAAACTTTGCTGAAGATCTTCCAAAAGCAGCTGTAGCAGTATATTGATAGGAAACTGCCAGAAATTCAAGCCAGATTCAGAAGAGGATGTGGAACCAGGGATACCATTGCTGATGTCAGATGGATCCTGGCTGGAAGCAGAAAATACCAGAAAGATGTTTACCTGTCTTTTATTGACTATACAAAGGCATTTGACTATGTGGATCGTAACAAATCATGGATAACATTGCAAAGAATTGGAATTCCAGAACACTTCATTGTGCTCATGAGGAACCTGTACATAGGTCAAGAGGCAGTTGTTCAAACAGAGCAATGAGATACTTTGTGGTTTAAAGTCAGGAAAGATATGCATCAGAGTTGTGTCCTTTCACCATACTTATTCAATCTGTATGTTGAGCAAATACTACGAGAAGCTAGACTATATGAAGAAGAACTTGGCATGACTCGTTAACAACCTGTGTTATGCAGATAACACAACCTTGCTTGCTTGCTCAAAGTGAAGAAGACTTGAAGCACTTACTGATGAAGATCAAAGACCACAACCTTGGGTACAGATTATACCTCAACATAAAGAAAACAAAAATCCTCACAACTGGACCAATAAGCAGCATCATGACAAACAGGGAAAAGACTGAAGTTGCCAAGAATTCCATTTTACTTGGATTCACCCATGGAAGCAGCAGTCAAGAAATCAAAAGATGCATTGCACTGGGCAAATCTGCTGTAAAAGACCTCATTAAACTGTTAAAAAAGCAAAGATGTCACTTTAAGGACTAAGCTGTGCCTGACCCAAGCAATGCTGTTTTCAGTCACCTCATATGCATGCGAAAGTTGGATAATGAACAAGGGAGACCGAACAAGAATTGATGCCTATGTATTATGGTGATGGTGAAGAATAATTAATATACCATGGACTGCCAAAAGAAGGAACAAATCTGTCTTGGAAGAAGTACAATCAGAATGCTCCTTAGAAGCAAGGATGGCAAGACTATGTCTCACATAGTTTGGACATGTCATCATGATGGATCAGGTCCCTGGAGAAGAACATTTTGCTAGGTAGAGGAAGACCTTCAACAAAATGAATTGACACAGTGGCTGCAACAATGGGCTCAAGTACAACGACAATTGTGAGGATGGCACAGGACCAGGCAGTGTTTTGTTCTGTTGTCCAAAGGGTTGTTATAAGTTGGAATGGACTCGATGGCACCTAACAACAAGTTCATAAAGAGTAGGTTCTCAAGGTGCCCATCAACAGATGAATGGATAAATAAATTATGGTATATTCACTCAGTGGAATACTACATATCGATAAAGAATAACGATGAATCCGTGAAACATTTCATAACATGGAGGAATCTGGAAGGCCTTATGCTGAGGGAAATTAGTCAGCTGCAAAAGGACAAATATTGTATAAGACCACTATTATAAGAACTGGAGAAACAGTTTAAACAGAGAAGAGAATATTCTTTGATGAGTATGAGACGGGGGAGGGAGGGAAGGAAAGGGCTTTCACTAATTAGACAGTAGATAAGAACTATTTTAGGTGAAGGGAAAGGCAACACACAATACAGGAGAAGTACAACTAGACTAAACCAAAAGCAAATAAGTTTCCTGAATAAACTGAATGCTTCGAAGGCCAGCGTAGCAGGGGCAGGGGTTTAAGGACCATGGTTTCTGGGGACATCTAAGTCAATTGGCATAATAAAATCTATTAAGAAAACATTCTGCATCCCACTTTGGAGAGTGGCATCTGGGGTCTTAAACGCTATCAAGAGGCCATCTAAGATGCATCAATTGGTCTCAACTCCCCTGGAGCAAAGGAGAATGAAGAACACCAAAGACACAAGGTAATTATGAGAACAAGAGGCAGAAAGGGCCACATAAACCAGAGACTACATTAGCCTGAGACCAGAAGAACTAGACAGTGCCCAGCTACAACTGATGACTGCCCTGACAGGGAACCAACAGAGAATCCCTGAAGGAGCAGGAGAACACTGGGATGCAGACCCCAAATTCTCTTAAAAAGACCAGACTTAATGGTCTGACTGAGACTAGAAGGACCCTGGAGGTCGTGGTCCCCAGACCTTCTGTTAGCCCAAAACAGGAACCATTCCCAAAGCCAACTCTTCAGACAGGGATTGGACTGGACTATGAGATAGAAAATGATACTGGGGAAGAATGAGCTTCTTGGATCAAGTAGACACATGAGACTATGTTGGCATCTCCTGTCTGAAGGGGAGATAAGAGGGTAGAGGGGGTCAGAAGCTGGCCAAACAGACCTTAAAAGAGAAAGTGGAGGGAAGGAGTGTGCTGTCTCATTAGAGGGAGAGCAACTATGAGTATACAGCAAGGTTTTTATAAATTTCTGTATGAGAGTCCAACTTGATCTGTAAACTTTCACTTAAAGCACAATAAAAATTAAAAAAAGAAAAATCAAAATACCAGAGGAATCAGGCAAAAAAAAAAAAAAAAAAAGAGTAGGTTCTACGTTTCAATTTGGTGACTAGTGTCTGGGGTTTTAAAAGATTGCAAGCAGCCTTCTAAGATGGTCTCTACTCATCTGGAACAAAATAAAGAAACCAAAGACTCAGAAAAGAAGGTAGTCTCTAGTACTAATAATCAACATAAACCATAGCCCATCTATTCTGAGATCAAAAGAACTAAATAGTGCCTGGCTACCACCACTGACCATTCTGATCAGGGCCACAATAGAGGGAACCTTATAGAAAAGGAGAGAAATGTGGAATAGAATTCAAATTCTTAAAAAGCCCAGACTTGCTGAACTGGTTGAGGCTAGAGCACTCCCGGAGACTATCGCTGCCGTGAGATACACTTTAAACCTTACATAGAAATTATCCCCTAAGTTCACCTTTTAGCTAAATAACAGATTGGCTTATACAATAAAGAATATCACTCTTGAGTAATAGGCTTTTTTAAGAAAAACATCTGTAGGAGACCAAATGGTCAAAAATTGTTCTAAAGCAAAGATGAGAAGGTAAGGAGGCATGGAAACTAGTGTACTGGAAATGGTACAACCAGAACGGAATCAGTGAGAATGACACATAGTGAAAAATGTAACCATTACTGAATAATTTGTATAGAAATTGTTAAATCAGAACCTAATAAGGTATTTCATAGATTTGTTGTCTTGTATTAATATGACTTCATTTAGGTTCCCGTGAAGTGTTTAACATTTTCTTGAAAGGACATTATCTTGTCATATCAAAGTGAACGGAAAATTAATGTCCTGGCACAGCCAAAAATATGATCGTCAATAGAAGAGTCAATAGATTAGACAGAACAATTTGTTTCAATACAACTAGACTGTTTAATCTTAAAGTATCTAAAATAAGGAGTTCTGATTCTTAAAAAATTAATTTCACATCAGAAGCTAGTTATGAATGTGCCTGATCTAAAGGCATTTGTTAAGAAATCAGCCACTCCAACATAATCTCTTGAGAACTTTCTTTCCCCAAGGCTTAAGCCAGGAGCCCTGGTGGCACAGTAGTTAAGTGCTTGGCTGCTAACTGAAAGGTCAGCAGTACGAACCCACCCTCAAGCCGCTCCTTGGGAGAAAAGACCTGGCAATCTGTTGCCACAAAGATTACAGCCTAGGAAACCCTATCGGGGCTCTTCTCAGTCCTATAGGGTCACTATGAGTGAAAGTCAACTCAATGGCACACAGCAACACCAACAAAAGTTTAATCAACGTTGTATGGATTCACAGAGCCAAATGGCTGTATTTTAGTTCTATCCACCTATGAACTTTTATGTTTATCTTATCTGTTCACCTTCCATGTCTGGCATTTTAGGAGAGCCACCACAATATTAGACCATTTGAGTGCCTGCTTCATGCCAGGCACTGTGCTTGGCACTTTATATATGTTAACTATTATCTGCCTAACAGTCCTGGTGAATGAGGGAGAGTGATCCATTTCACATATAACACATATAAGATTTAAGAAGACTGGAGTATTAACACAAATAGCTAATCAGCAAAATCTGAATTTGAACACGTCTGGACTATTCGAGTCCATTCCAGTGTTTCTCAAAATGTAGTCTCTGCACTGCCTGGGGTGATTCGTTGAACTGCATATTAGCAGCCCCTACCACCCCCATGCCGGACATACTCAATCAGTTTCTTTAGAGCTAGGGTCTTAGACACTACAGGTTTAAGGGGCTCCCCAGGTGATTCTATGCCATGCAGATATTTACATAATTGTTTCTTAATACATGAAGACAAAACTGTAGTCGGATCCTAAATGTTCATGAATTATCAAGTTCAGGAGTTCTAATATAGCTGTGACCATTTTACTGCCCTCTGTCTAATCTATGCATCAAAATATGCTGAAATTCCAGTGTGCAGAACTAGAGAAGGGTGAAATTGCTAATCCATTACGCAACTTGCTATCTGGTAAAATCAAATGGGAAGGAACTACTTGTTTAATTAAAAGAAAAAAAAAAAAAAACCTACACAGGCACCAGCTTGAAAAATGGCGTAAGCATTCTAAAATGGAATCACAGTGAAATTTGTAAAACTGCTTCAGTTATTTAAAGGTACAGTACTGCTCCTTTGCTAGACTTGGTTGCCTAGAATATTTAGAAATATTTACATGACTTATGAAAAAAATCAGGCAGTAAAGGAAGTGAATAGCATCTCTAATATATTCCAGGCAGTGAACAAAGTACAAACATCTTATGTAACACTTACAATGACCCTAAGGAGGGAGATTTTATTATTACCATTTAAAAATGGAAGAAACTGAATCTCTGAGAGACTATTTGTTTAGCATCACTCTGCTAATAAGGCAGTACCAGAATTTGAACCCAGGTCCTCTTGACTAAAACCTTTACGCTATACACCATATCATAATGCCTCAGAGCTCCATAGTAGCGGTTTTCCAAGTGTGGCTCCTGGATGAGCATCGCCTGGGAACTTGTAAGAAATGCAAATTCTCAGGCCCCACCCCAGACTTACTGAACCAGCAACTCTGGAGCAATGACCCTGAATCTGTTTTCACAAGCCCTCCAGGTGATTCTGAGGCACAGTAAAGTTTGAGAGCCACTCCTCTATTTCATTCTCAGCTGCGCAGAAAACCAAAGCAAAAACAAGCCAACAATCCATGAATTCTTTTATGGGTGTGGAAGAAGAATGTGATGACAAGCTCATAGGTTCAGGAATGTTGACATTTTTTACAGCCGGACAAAGCTGCTTGCATTGCCTACTTATTTGCAAGCTTAATTCCTTACAAATTAAATTACTGACCAGTGCCTGTCTGCGTTTATTTCCAATAGCCCTGATAGCCTTTACACAGCGTCAGTGCTGGTGTAAGACGCCACGTGAATACTTGCCAAAGTCTTACTACCTTTCAAATCATGCTTGGTTAGATTTCCATCCACATCCCTTAAACATATTTTGTTGTTTTCATTTTCTCAAACTTGACCTTCAGATGCTCCAAAGAGGATAACAGTTGGAAAATAAATCAAACAAGTCATGTCAAAATATAGGGAAAAATACATAAATAACTGGAGCTCCTTATAGTAAAAATAATTGCTGCTATCTATTATGTACCCAGTACTTGTGCTAAGCACATTTGCGATATTAGCTCATTCAATCCTCACAATAAAATTATAAGGCAGATATAATTAATGCCAGCTCACAGATAATGAAACTGAAGCTCACGTACCTTTCTCAAGTTCACACAGCCAGTAAGTGGTCTGTCCCCTCAGTCTTTACTCCTAATTATTAGGGTATGCTGCATCTCATTAGAACCATCATCTTTATGACAATATAATATTCCATGGTCTTCTACGACTATCCTTTGTAGGCCAGGCATAGGCCCGATGAAGCCATGGGAGTGGCCTCGATGCCAGGGGAGCTGTGTGATACTCCCCCTGAGAGAGGCAAGTCTGTCCTTGACTCTTTAAAATCAGCCGTTATCTATTTCCTCATGCAAAACATACTGAGTTTACAAGAAGTTAAATATTTATATTCATAGGAATGAGTAAAAGAGAAAAACATAAGGTGCCAACCATGCTGATCTGAAACCTATTTAAAGCCAAACGCTCCCGAGCAAGAACAGCAGTGGCTGCAGGTGCACCCTGAAGGTGAGGCAGCACCCATTCACTCATCGCTCCATAAAGCCCTGCGAAAGCCACATCCAGGAATTAAGGCTTCAGATCAAAGCCTCAGATAAACCTCCAGGACTCCGTAGCAATTAGGGAGCCAGGAAGAAATGATCACTCTGCTCAATGTCAAGACACTCTGCTGGGTCATGAAAGTTTACGATACAAGGAAAAAAATGGAGCTGACTATAAAAAACAATCAAAACTTGGAAAATGTAAGACATCTTGTTCACTTTTTTAAGTAAAAAAGTTTTCAAAACCAGGGAAAGTTTACTTATAAAAGGCCCTAAAACAACATATGGCAAAGTGAGGCAGGTAGCCACTCAGTCTCTACAGGGCAAGTTCTAGGGCCTTTCCTCTCCCACTGGCTGGCCGTGCTTACTGGGCCAGTGCAAGATGATGAGCAGATAGAACACGTTCCACCACCACTGCAGACGTGCTCTCCTCCAGCCCAGAGGACGGTCGCTGTTTTTTGTTGCCATTGAGTCAGCTCCAATTCACGGCGACCCCATGTACAACAGAATGAAATGTTGCCCAGTCCTTCACCATCTTCATGATTGTAGATATGCCCGTGTCCATTGTTGCAGCCACTGTGTACTTTGAGTGCCTTCCAGCCCAGGGAGCTCATCTTCCAGCACCATATCAGACAATATTCTGTTGTGATCCAGTGTTTTCACTGGCTAATTTTCAGCAGTATATTGCCAGGCCTTTCTTCCTGGTCCATTTTAGCTGAAAGCTCCACTGAAACCTGTCCACCATGGGTAAACCCTGCTGGTATGTAATACACCAGTGGTATATCTTCCAGCATCATAGCCACCTGCAAGGCACCACAGTACAACAAACTGACAGACGGTTGGTGGAAGAGAAGCAGGGGGTCTGGCAAAGGCCCAAAAATGGGTAGATATTGATGGCTACCAGGGATGTCAGACAGAAGCAAGGCTGACCTTCGTATGGCCTCGTCTGCAATGTGTCCAAGAGGTCTGAAGGACATGTTTGCATGTGTTCTTGTGCTCACTCAAATGAGAAAATATCTGTACTTGTCAGTTTTTTTAAATAGAATAGAGTGATTTCATCAGGGGCTGCTTCAGAGCAAGAGCATTGGAATGTAGGAACAGAAGAGGGTGTGGGCTGGAGTAGAAAGACAAGTGATTCAGAAATTAGTGGACAAAAAGTAACTTGTTCTCTGTTTTCCATGAAACTCAGATTACAAAAAGGAGAACCTCTGATCCCTCAGAAGCATGTGTCACTGTTAACCTACCCAGCCTCCTGCCTTCTTTTGGGTCCTGCAACTCATCTCCTGGGTTTCTTCCTGATGCTTCAGCTTGCATCTATTCTCCTCATCCAGGTCCTCCCCTTTGCCTACCTCTAAAGTAAGCACGTCCAAAATGGAATGGTCTCTTCTCTGTTTCTTCCTCCAGCCTTCTGTGGGTTATTTCCTCTACTCCCCTTGCTGTACGCAGACAACTCCCACATTTATATCTCTGGCCTAGTTCCTATTTTGAGCACTGGTCTTGTATATTCCAGGAGTCCCTGGGTGGCACAAATGGTTAGGTGTTTGGCTACTAACTGGAAGTTGGTGGTTTGAATTCACCCAGAGACGCCTTTGAAAGATCACAGCCATTGAAAACCCTATGGGGGCAGTTCTAGTCTGAAACACATGGGGTTACCATGAGTTAGAATCAATTCAACAATGACTGGTTTGATTTTTTTTTTTTTTGTACATGCAACGTCTACTTGATGTATCTCCTTTGATACCTCACATATCAAGTCATCACTTCCTCCCAAATGGATTTTTTCCTCATATAAAATTTACATAGTACTTATTTGGTTAAAGCGCTTGGCTGCTAACCAAAAGGTTAGCAGTTGGAACCCACCTGCAACTCCGAGGGAGAAAAGACCAGGCGACCTGCTCCCATAAAGGTTTCAGCCTAGGAAACCCTATGAAACAGTTCTACTCTGTTCCTATAGGGTCGCTGTGAGTCAGAATCAACTCAACAGCACACAACAACAACAAAACTCATGTAATCCTCGAAACCATTTTATAAGATAGGTACTATTATTTACCCCTATTTTACAGAGAAGATGACTGAGGCAGAGGTTAAGAAACTTGCCAGGGTCATACAGCTAGCTCGCAGAGCCAGGATTTGAACCTAGGCAATTCAGCCCAACTTCTGTGCTCTTCCCCAATTTGCTATTTCCTCAACCTGTCCCATTTCTCTAAATGGCACCACCACCCACCAGAAACCTGGGGGTTTCCTTTCATTCCTTTATCTCCTTTTCCCTCCCAAGCCATCAGCCAAGCTTGTTAAAACTATCTCAAAAATACAGTCTCATGTTCTCTGCCACTCTTGTAGTCCACGTCACTGTCATCTCTCTCCTGGACATGTGCAATACAAAAAAAAAAACCCAAACCCAGTGCTGTCCAGTCGATTCCGACTCATAGCGACCCTATAGGACAGAGTAGAACTGCCCCATAGAGTTTCCAAGGAGCCTCTGGTGGACTCGAACTGCCAACCCTTTGGTTAGCAGCCATAGCACTTAACCACTACGCCACCAGGGTTTCCGACATGTGCCATAGGCTTCCTCTATGCTTCCTTCTATTGCTAGCTCCAACCCACTTTCCATACACCAACTGAGTCATCTGTTAAAAACCTGTCAGGTCACACCACCTCCTACTTAACACTCTTGTCTGGCCTCCCACTGGATGCTTACACTGGGGCAAATAGCCCTGCATGGCTTGGCCCAACCTCCCTTCCCCTTCACCTGGAGCCGCTCTATCCTTTGCCCATCATTCCAGTTCTCTGAAAGTCCACCTGGTGTAAGTCGAGCTCTTTCTTACCTTACTGTCTTTGTTCATGCTGTTTCCTCTATCTGGAATGTTTTTCTACCACATGAACATCACCTTAACCCTCAGTCCTCATTTAAAGGGCACCTTCTCTGGCAGACCTTCCTTGGCCCCTTATATAAAACAGTGTGTGGCGACAGATGTTTAGGATAGAAACAAAGGTCTGATGACAAAGGAAGGGGCATATTTGACAATTTTCTGTCCTTTTGACTTATTCTCTTTTAATTCATGTGAGATCTCTGTATTAATCATATTGTTCAATACTCTAAAATACTTAATTTTTTCTCTTTTGCATCCAGCAAAAAACAGACTTTCAAAAAAGAAATCACACCTTCTCCCCTTCACATTCCTTGCTCTATGATCTATAACTTTTTTCTTTCCTCTTTGGCCCTGACTTAGCAGGCCTAGACCTGGTGACAAAGTGGTTAAGAACTCGGCTGCTAACCAAAAGGTCTGCAGTTCAAATTCACTAGCTGCTCCCTGGAAACACTATGGGGCAGTTCTACTGTCCTATTGGGTCACTGTGAGTCGGAATCCACTTGAAGGCAGTGGGTTTGGGTTTTTTTTTTTATTCAATGGCTACTTACTGGAAACACGGGTGGTGTAGTGGTTAAGTGCTACGGCTGCTAACCAAAGGGTCGGCAGTTCAAATCTGCCAGGCGCTCCTTGGGAACTCTATGGTGCAGTTCTACTCTGTCCTATAGGGTCACTATGAGTCAGAATCGACTCAATGGCAACGCGTTTGGGTTTTTTTTGGCTACTTATTAGATGGGCAGATTTTACTTTTATTATGATTAAATAGGAAAGTTGGATCCTTCCTCCTTCTAGTTGGGCTTGGGAGTGGCAAGAAAGGTTCTTTAACTGTCATTCCATTCATTCTCAGGAAGCCTCTCTCTTCTCACTCAGATTATATAGTATTTCTTTCCAGGAGGTATCCTGAAACAAAGTTCTCTTTTGATTTGAAATCCAGATCTAACCTGTTTTTTCATTAACTTCCTGCAGAGGGCCATTTGTGTAACTGTGTGAGTGCCAATATTTACCTAGATAAGCTTCAGGGAACATGGTTTAAAACTCACACCAGACAGGAAGTTGCAATTGTGCAGAAGAGCACCTAGCCAGGCAGGATGCCCATTCTGCTTGGAATGTGGAAAGTCCATTTCAGTGAAAACAGTTACAAAGCCAGATCTTCCAGCGTGAGATATGGTAGAGGGAGGGTGATCACAGAGGACAAGTTCAGCACATTCACACTCGTTTTCTCCCAACACACATTTTAAACTTGCATGGTCCAGAAAAGCAAACATACCAGGTAAGAAAGGTCTAGTAGGATATCGCTACCAAAGTAAGAGATAAGAAACCATACAGGACTCTCACAAACTCCTTGTACCCAGGACAGACAGCACCCAAGTATCCAGGACTGGTGCCATCCTTGGGGCAGAATTTGAAAGGCAGCACCTTCCCAAATTCTCTTTCACATTAGTACATTACACCATTGCTGAGAGTCCTACCACTGGGGTCATTCCTCTGGGCTACACAACAGAAATGGGAGCACTTAACCTTGTTATGGATTGAAATCCTAACTCCTATTATTAAATTAAAAAAAAAAAATCTTTTTTTTTTTTATACCCTGGTGGTGTAGTGGTTAAGGCTACGGTTGCTAACCAAAAGGTTGGCAGTTCGAATCCACCGGGCGCTCCTTGGAAACCCTATAAGGCAGTTTTACTCTGTCCTATAGGGTTGCTATGAGTCAGAATCGACTCAACAGCAATAGGTTTTTATACTTGTGGAAAGGAGCCCTGGTAGCGTAACAAGTTAAATGCTTGGCTGCTAACCAAGAAGTTGGTGATTCGAGCCTACCCAGTGGCTGCGTGGGAGAAAGACCTGGTGGCGTGCTCCCATAAAGGTTACAGTTAGAAAACCCTGCAGGGCAGTTCTACGCTGTCACTTGGGTTGCTATGAGACACAAATCAACTTGAGGGTACCTAACAACAACATACTTGTGGGTGCAATCCTGTTTGGAAATGGGGTTTTCTTTGCTATGTTAATTAGATCACACCCAAGTAAGGTGGGTTTCATATCTAATCACTTCTGAGTTTTAAAAGAGCAGATTAAACACAGAGGTACACATACTCAGGGAAAGACCACGTGAGGACTGATCACAAGCCAAGGAACTCCAAGGAATGCCTGGGGCTACTGACTAGGAAGGAATACACAAGGCTGAGACCCTGATTTGAACTTTAAGCCTCTAGAACTGTAAAAAAAATCAATTTCTGTTCTTTAAAGCTACTCATCTGTGGTACTTGTGGTATAGCAGCACTAGGTAACCAAAACAGTTCTCATGTATCAGATTGCACCAATCATGTTTCCAAGAAAGAAAGGGTTGGGTGAGGAAGGGAAACTATGCTCGAACTCTCACCATCAACACATTATCATGGATTAGTTTTTCCTATTAGCAAGTTTCCACCTAAGATTAGCCTTTCCACTATCAAGGATCCATTTTACGATTTCTTCTCCACGCACCCTATGTTTTGAAGATTCTGTCTGACAATCTATATATTTATTACAAAACATTAACTCCTTTTTTTCCCCATTTTCACTCATTATGAAAGATGTGACTTCTGACCAGCATAAGATAACCAGACCATAGTGTCAATAATAATTTTAGTCACAAATAAAGCAAAGTGGTATTTTGGAATTTCTCTGCAACTTTAATGTGAATTATAAGTGTCTTAAAAAATATATAAATATTAAAAATACTAGAAAATACTGAAATAGGAGGGCTCAGAAAGAATCTATTTATGGACAATCCATCTGTTTTAGAAGGCTCGGAGAACCCCATTCCAATGTGTGTGTGGGGGGTTGGGGAATTCAGTTGATCTTTAATAAAATCAGGCCCAGGAAGCAGGCAGAAGCTACTTTATTAAACTGGTGGTAGGGATATTATTTAGCAAGGAATATGTTTTTAGAATAAAAATATTCACATGATAATGATTACAGCTAATGTTTATCAAGAGCTCACTATATGCCTGGTGCTGTTAACGCATTTTACGTGAACTGGTTTAACCCTTACAACCACTAGATGATAGAGGTACCACCATTATGTCCATTTTACAGACAAGAAAACTGAGGTTCAGAAAGACTAAGTAACTCGATCAATGTCAAGTTCAAGAGTTTGCCTTTTAACCAATTAAAGTGCTATAAAAGGCAGAACTGGGAGGGTGGATCAAAAGCTAGAATGTCATCATTCTGTTCCCAGTAGATTTCAACACACTACATACTTGCTTTTTTAATTGTTTAACTGCGCTTTTGATGAACCTCCTCAAAACCAGGTTGTTGTTGTTTGGTGCTGTCGAGTCAATTCCGACTCATAACAATACCATGTGACAGAGCAGAACTGCCCCATAGGGTTTTCTTGACTGTAATCTTTATGGAAGCAAATCACCAGGTCTTTCTCCTACGGAGTGGCTGGGTGGGCTTGAACCGCCCATGCTTTTGTTAGCAGCCAAGCACTTGACCATTGCATTACCAAGGATCCTTCAAGACCAGGTTAGTAGGCACCATATTCGTATGGAGTTACATTTTGTAAAACTTCTTTTTGTCCTTGGTTCCTGAGTGGCTCTATGTTCTCCTTCCTCATCTTGCAAACTGAAGTTTTTAGTTAGGATGTTAGTAACAGTTCGTGATGATTACAATGGTTAAGAGTTCATTTAGAAAACCTTTAGCAGCGTAATAAAAATATTAATTTGAGAGCTCAATCAAACAGCAAAAGCATCCATTATTCTGTAATAGTAACTTAAGGTGTCCCTGGGTGGTGTAAATGGTTAAACACTGGACTACGAACCAAAAGGTTGGTGGTTTGACCCACATGGTGGTACCTTGGAAGAAAGGCCTGGCAATCTGCTCCCAAAAGGTCACAGCCATGAAAACCCTACAGCGGGCAGTCTACTCTGAAACACACAGGGTCGCCATGAGTCTAAATTGACTTCATGGCAATTTTTCTTTTTTTTTTTTTTAATGGTAGGTTAGGAATTGACCAAGGAGAGAAGGCTTTAGAATATTTGCATGAGAAAGCCAGCATTGTGGAAGGTACCTACCGGAAAAATACAGCTATGACACCTTAATACAAACTCTTGTCTCAGGACATTCTAAATCTGTGGGCTGCCCGAGTACTTGCTGTGTACCTAAGGGCAACATATGACAAGGAACCATGGGTCCAAAGAGTTGTTGTTTGCTGTTGTTGTTAAACTGGTAAGATATTAGGTCCTTTCATTTGGGTGAAATAGCAGAACATAAGTCTGCACAGAAATAGCCAAAATTTCCAAACAAAGGAAATATTACTGCAACATAGATTGTTTCCTCTTCTAAAACAATGGGAGGGAAGGGTGAGTAGAGTTTCAACAAATAGAATATAAAAGACCTAAGACACCAGCCATTTTTTCATCTTTAAGGATAATACACTGCAACCGCAAAGGTCTTCTCCTTTATTCAAAACACTCTGGTAAACCGACAGCCCACTTGTAACCACTGATAACTGACCTACAGTTTTGTAGAAAAGAGTAGACCTGATTGCTTGTTTGAGTGTGTGTGTGCTTGTATGTGTAAAAGATAGAGCACAGATAAAACTTTGTGATAAGAATGTTTACAACTGTATGCCACTGAACTGTACACTTAAAAATGGTTAAAGTGGCAAATTTTACGTTCTATATATATTTTATATATATTCTGGAAACCCTGGTGGTGTAGTGGTTAAGTGCTACAGCTGCCAATCAAAGGATTGGCAGTTCGAATCCGCCAGGCTCTCCTTGGAAACTCTATGGGGCAGTTCTACTCTGTCCTATAAGGTCGCTATGAGTCGGAATCGACTCGACAGCACTGGGTTTTTTTATGTATATTTCACCACAATAAAACAAAACTTAAGAAAATGATTACAATTGGAAATCTGAGTTCCTGGGTGGCACATACCGTTAAGTGCTTGACTACCAGCCTAAATAAAGCTTGGTGGTTCAAACTCACCTCGAGGTACCTTGGAAGACAGCCCTAGCCATCTGTTTCCAAACGGTCACAGTTTTGAAAACCCCATGGAGCAGTTCTACTCAACTAGAGTCAGAGTCAACTAGATGGCAACTAACAGCAACAACAACAAATGGCCTCTCGCCATTTCGTTCTATTGTACGTGGGGTCGCTATGAGTCAGAATAGACTCAACAGTACCTGACAATAACTAACACAAAGCTTTGCAGCAGCACGCCTTCCACCCACGCTGTATCAAGACAGGACACGTCACCGTAAGTGCTTTTCTTTAAGCTTCTCTTCTCCCTTATAAAATATAATGTATGTTCATGGTTAAGAAGAAATCAAAGAATACAGAAGGTGATACATGGCAAAGTAACGGTGTCCTTGCTCACAGTTCCACGTTTCCAGAAAGTTTGCCTATACATATAGTCTTTATGTATGTATTTTTTCTTTCTTTTAAATAAACTGGATTGTTCTGTACACGCTATTATAAAACTTGATTTTTTTTTCATTTGTTAATATAATCTGGAACATTTTCTTATGTCAGTACATAAAGAGCTGATCCATTTTTCCCCAGTCTTTTTAATGATCATGCACTATTCCATTTTATAACTTACTAATTTCATACCCTAAAGATGTCCATTTATGTTGTCTGCATATTTCCATTAATAAAAATGAATGCCCTTATGCCCATATTTTCTCAATATTATGCAAGAATATCTATATGATACATACCCCAAAGTGGAATTACTAGGCATGTGCATTTAAACATGGATAGATATTGCCAAAATGACACCCAAAAGTGTATCAAATTTAATCTCCCATGAACAGAGTATGAGCCTTCCTGTCTGCCTCACATCCTCTACAACATTGGTCTGAATGTTTATTTTCACCTTTGCCAATTTCTTAGGTAGAAAATGGTTTCTTGTTGTGCTGTTAACTTTTCTTTAACTCTCAGTGAGGTGTAGCATCTTTTCAAATGTTTATTAGGCATTTATCATTTTTTTTCACGTCCAATTCATGTCCTTTGCAAATTTCTCCATCGAGTTCATTTTTCTTATTCATTTATTCGAGTCATTTGTTTGTTAAGGAAGTAAGTCTGACGTGCTGCAAATATTTTCCCCCTGTGGGTTGTCTACTGAGGCTGCTAATAGTGTGGTTTGCTGTCATAAGTTATAAATTTCTATGTTAATTAAATAAAAATAGATCAATATTTTTCTCTTACGCTTTTGGTTTTGTGATTTGACTGTAAGTATCTTTCTCATCCAAGATTAGCTTTTAAATTCACCCGTATCTCCTGTCATTTCTGTATTTTATCCACCTAAAATTTACTGTAAAAAGGATTCCAGGGCTCTTTTATATGTGATAGGTGCTCGATAAATGTAGTGAACAGAGAGACACACATCCATTTCCTGAGACAATATATTTTTTTAATGTGACAAGGACCCTTTGTGTCAGACTGGCAACTGGTAACACTTTGACTTGATTCAAAGAAGCTACAGTTTTATGAAGGCTTGATTTTTACTCACCCAGATGGAGGCCATGATATCCCACCTTGCCTTGAGTTGAAATCACACTAACCTATTAAAAGAAAAAAAAAAAAAAGATTACTAAAAGGAATAAATCTGTGACTCAGAGCACAGTAACCTCAGTCCAAACCACTAATCTTTAATTCAGAAAACAGAAGCACGTATTAAAAAAATATACTGAATCTGAATCTACATTTTAACAAGATCCCTAGGTGATTCTTATATATAATAAATTTTGAGAACCACTGCTGTTAGTGGTTCTCAGAATTGGTCCCTAACCAGTAGCATTAGCATCATCTGGAAACTTGTTAGAAGTACAAATTCTCAGCAGGGGTTCAAACCAGACGGAACCAGTTCGAAGTCCCAGTTCAAATCCACCCAGAAACGCCTTGGAAGAAAGGCCTGAATATCTACTTCTGAAAAATCAGCCACTGAAAGCCCCATGGAGCACAACTCTACTCTGACAAACTTGGGGTCACCATGAGCAGTAATCAACTCAAAGGCGAGTGGTTACACTGGTTATATACCATATACCAGGGACTGCACTAGATTTGTGAGTGTTTGTTACGGATTGAATTGTGTCCCCCTAAAATATGTGTTCTAATTCCTAACCTCTATGCCTATGGTTATAATCCCATTTGATAATGGGTTGCCTTTGTTATGTTAATGAGGAATGATAAGTGTCAGGTGTATCTTGAGTCAATCTTTTTTAAGATATAAAGGAGATTAAACAAGCCAGCAGAGAGAGCAATGGGGTAACATCGATGCCAAGCCACATGGAGGATCTCCAAGAAGCCAGAAAGCAGAAGCTGAAGAGACAAAGACCTTCCTGCAGAGTGGACAGAGAAAGCCTTCCCTTCCAACCGACACTCTGAATTCAGACTTCTAGCCTCCTAAATTGTGAGAAAACAAGTTTCTGTTTGTTAAAGTCATGCACTTGTGATATTTCTGTCATAGCGGTACTAGATAACTAACACAGGGTTCAAAGACAAAGAAGAAAAAAAATCTTTCCACTTAAAGAGTTTACAAATAACCTTCCTAGAAAGCGAATTTTCAACTTATTTAAAATCCTGTAGAACTACGTTGATTACTGACTTCTTTTAACCACGGCAAACTACCACCCTAGGGAACAACAACAACAAAAAAACCACAAAGGAAATTGCTCCCCAACCCTCACCCCCAACCAGTGCAAATTTTAGCTGGCTTCAATGTGATCCATTTCCTTGTGCTTTGATTCTGAAATCTCCATTTACATTTTACAAGGCTCCAACCCTGTGGCCTAGTATACACAGACATTTGTGCTCTCTGAGGAGGCAGTCCAGTCCTGGCTTAGGGTACAGAGGTGAAAAGGACAGTTCTTAGATGAAGCCGTGACTGGGAAAGCAAGCATACTTTCCATAAGTACATATTATTCAAACATGCTGGCTTACCTCCAGGGTTGATTTAGAAAAACAAGTTGCCCCCACATATCCTGGGAACAAAATATTTAAAAAATTCATGGACAGCCTCACAGCAAAGTTCAACAGGAAATTACATCACTGGTCCTAGGAAAGATTTAGGCCTAATTTTCTCAGGCTCTCTGTAGCCTAGGACAGCTAGCTCTCTACTTCCAGTCTAACACCACGACCCTCTCTTTACACAGTGTATACAAGGTTACTACTTTTGCCTCTTCAAGGAAGACAAAATTTTTGCAGCCTCAATTTTCTCATCTGTAAAAAGGGAGAGAGGAGGGCTGTTTCTTGCATCAAATGAGAAAATATGCCTAACAATATCAGCTGGTATTTTTAGTTTTTACTATGTGTCAGGTAATATGGAGCCCTGTTGGTAGAGTTGGTAAGCACTCAGCTACTAACCAAAAGGTTGGCGGAAGAAAGATGTGGCAGTCGGCTTCCATGAAGATTTATAGCCTTGGACCCATGTGCATATATAGATTTGGCTGTGGATATTTCTACACACATATTTGCATGTGCTGCATGTATATTCATACATATAATAGAGTACTCAGGGGCACAGTCATGGAAACAGCCTAGATATTTCCAAACACCTGAAGAGACTGAGTTACAGGGCTTGAGGTTAAGGACCATAGTCTCAGGGGACATCTAGGTCAACTGGCATAACATAGTTCATAAAGAAGGCATTCCACAGTGATTAATCTGTGAAACATTTCATAACATGGAGGAATCTGGAAGGCATTATGCTGAGTGAAACTAGTCAGTTGCAAAAGGACAACTATTGTATAAGACCACTATTATAAGAGCTGGAGAAATAGTTTAAACAGAGAAGAGAATATTCCTTGATGGTTACAAGAGGGGGGAGGGAAGGAGGGTGGGAGATGGGTATTCACTAATTAGATAGTAGGTAAGAACTACTTTAGGTGATGGGAAAGACAACACACAATACAGGCGAGGTCAGCACAACTAGACTAAACCAAAAGCAAAGAAATTTCCTGAATAAACTGAATGCTTCAAAGGCCAGCATAGCAGGGGCAGGGGGTTGGGGACCATGGGTTCAGGGGACATCTAAGTCAATTGGCATAATAAAATCTATTAAGAAAATATTCTGCATCCCACTTTGGAGAGTGGCGTCTGGGGTCTTAAACGCTAGCAAGCAGCCATCTAAGATGCATCAACGGGTCTCAACCCACCTGGAGCAAAGGAGAACGAAGAACACCAAAGATACAAGGTAATTATGAGCCCAAGAGACAGAAAAGGGCCACATAAACCAGAGACTACATCACTACATCAGCCTGAGACCAGAAGAACTAGATGGTGCCCAGCTACAACTGATGACTGCCCTGACGGGGAACACAACAGAGAACCCCTGAGGGAACAGGAAAGCAGTGGGATGCAGACCCTAAATTCTTGTAAAAAGACCAGACTTAATGGTCTGACTGAGACTACCGAGAAGGACCCTGGTGGTCATGGCCCCCAGACTGTCTGTTGACCCAGGACAGAAATCATTCCCAAAGCCAACTCTTCAGACATGGATTGTACTGGACAATGGGTTGGAGAGGGATGCTGGTAAGGAGTGAGCTTCTTGCATCAGGTGGACACTCGAGACTATGTTGGCATCTCCTGCCTGGAGGGGAGATGAGAGCTTAAAGGGGTTAGAAGCTGACAAAATGGACAGGAAAAGAGAGAGTGCAGGGAAGGAGTGGGCAGTCTCATTAGGGGGAGAGCAGCTGGGAGTATGTAGCAAGGTGTATATAAGTTTTTGCGTGAGAGACTGACTTGATTTGTAAACTTTCACTTAAAGCACAATAAAAATTAAAATTAAAAAAAAAAAAAGAAAGAAAGCAGTCCACATCCTACTTTGGTGAGCAGCATCTGGGGTCTTAAAAGCTTGCGAGTGGCCATCTAAGATACAATTATTGGTCTCTTTCCATTCAGAACAAAGGAAAGTGAAGAAAACCAGACTCAAGCAAACAATTAGTCCAAAGGACTAATGGACCACAAGAAACACAGCCTCCACCAGCCTGAGACCAGAACTAGATGGTGCCCCGCTATCACTTCCAACCACTCTGACCAAAATCACAATAGAAGGTCCCAGTTAGAGTGGGGGGGGGAAATGTAGAACAAAATTCAAATTCATAAAGAAAGACTAGATTTACTGGTCTGAGAGAGACTGGAGGAATGCACAAGACTATAGCCCTTAGACACCCTTCTAACTTGGAACTGAAGCCTTTCCTGGCGGTCATCTTTCAGCCAAATAATAGACAGGCCTATAAATCAACAGTAACCGTAAATGCAAATTTTAGAATTGAAGTACTAACATCTGAAGTAGGTGGCTTCAGACCTAAAATTAAAAACTCCATTCTGAATTAAACTCAGAATTTCATTTCTACTCTTCTAAAAACACATTTGGCTCTTTTTTTCAAAGTTTTACTGCCTGAAAAACAAAAGCAAGCCCAGTGCCTGTTAAGAATGTTTATGCAGCTGGCTCTAGAGAAGGCACCTTACTGATATGTTAAATAAAGTTAGAACCTATAAATAACTTTATAGCCAAAGATAAGTAGATGTCAAGCTTTATCACCGTTCTCACTCTCAAATTAATTTTCACTCATTGAGATTTTTCTACAGCAACCTGCTAGGTCTTTGTAAATTGGTAACTAGGTAGAAACTAAGTTTGTTAGAATACGGCGGCAGATTGCTGCTGTATAAGACTAAAGTTTTGACCATAACATAAGAAAGCAGAGGTTTGGGCTTTAACTTATGTAAATACATTTGCTGTCATAACTAGTTTCAGGGAATTTCCCAGGCAGATGCCTGGGATCTATCTCATTTCCCTTTAGCTCAATGAGCAAGGCTTACATTTCATAAGACTTTAGATTTAGAGCTGACTTAATCTTTACTCTTTTTAAGGACTCCCATTAGGTTGACTGCCTGCAATGCATCACTAAACTGCCACATCAAGAATGTTTATACATTTCACTTTAGAAATATTGCCTTAGTCAAACTGTATTAAGAATGAGTTTGTACTAGACTAGAAATTAATGTTAGGAAAGTTTGTAGTTTAATCACCCCTTGTAATTTTTCCTTCCTTCCTTTGAAATTGCTTTGAACTCACTGCATTTATTTACTCTGCCTGTTAAATACCTCATTGTTCTGCCTGCAAAGCACAACACATGTTGCAGTTGGTTTGAATGCCATGTGTTCTCCTGTAGAATGAAAATATTCTTTCAATAGAATTTTTGATTTAATATCTATCACCATCAGTCCAGTATTTCCACTAGGACAACACACATGGGAAAAGTTCTTCTTAGAAAAATCATGTACATGAGACCAAAAGGACACCATATGCCCAAAAGCAAATATAAGCAGGCAGGAAGGGGCAGGAAAATCAGATGAATGGGAATGTGGAACTCAGGGTGGTAATGGGAAGAGCGCTAACACATTGAAGGTATTACAGCCAATGTCACAGAATAATCTGTGAATAAACTATTGAATGGGAAATTAATTTGCTCTGTAAACTTTCACCTAAAGCACAATTAAGAAAAAAAAAAAAAGATTTATAGCCTTAGAAACCCTATAGGGCAGTTTAACTCTGTACTGTAGGGTTGGTATGAGTTGGAATCAACTCGACATCAATGGGTTTGGTTTGGGTTTTGGCCTGATAATATAAAAAGCACTATAAGTTCAACTCCATAAAGCTAGGGATTTACGTCATGTTTGTTCACTGAGGCATAGTGTTGCTGTTTGCCATCTAGTCATGCCAACTCATAAAAACCTGCTCCTGTTGCCATCAAGTTGCTTCCAAATCAGAGGGACCCTACAGCACAGAGTAGAACTGCCCCACAGGGTTTCCAAGGCTGTAAATCTTTACAGAAGCAGACTGGTACATCTTTCTCCCATGGAGCAGCTGGTGGATTCAAACCGCTGACCTTTCTGTTAGCAGCTGAGTGCTTAACCACTGTGTAACCATAGCAACCCTACATGACAGAGTAGAAATGCCCCATAGGATTTCCTAGGTTGTGATCTTTACAGAAGCAGATCTCAAGGTCTTTTTTCCCACAGAGTGGCTAGCAGGTTCGAACCTCGGACCTTTAGGTTAGTAGCCAAGCACTATACCCATTGTGCCACCAGGGCTCCTTTGGGGCACAGTAAATGTTGAAAAAACACTCATTGAATGAATTATTTAATATAAGGCTCAGGATAATCCACTGAGTTAGGTTTCATTAATAGCATCTCCATTTGCATAAGAAGCAGCTGCGGTACCAAGAGGTACGGTAATGTTCCATGGTCACACAGCTAGCGAGTGGACCCCCACTGAACCTAGGCAGCCAGACTCTAAAGGTATGAACTTAACCTTCATGCTTCTGCCTTCCAAAGCTCCAGGTCCTGTACCTACCTGAAGCTGGTACTCAATATGTATAGGTCAAATATACATTGTAATTATTAACAATTATTACTGTCTTCTACGTGTCTGTGTCTTATATACGTATGTGCAATGTTGAAGTTGTCAAGGATTTCATTTTACTTGGATCCATAATAACACCCATGGAAGGAGCAGTAAAGAAATCAAACAACTTAATGCACTGGGGAAGTGTACTGCAAAAGACCTCTTTAAAATGTTAAAAAGCATATATGTCACTTTGAAGACTAAGGTGAGCCTGGCCTAAGCTATGGTATTTTCAACTGCCTCATATGCATGTGAAAGCTGGGCAATGAATAAGGGAGACCAAAGAAGAAGAATTGATAACCTTTGAATTGCAGTGTTAGTGAACTATACTGAATATACCATGAACTGCCAGGAGGACGAACAAATCTGTCTTGGAAGAATACAACCAGAATGCTTCTAGAAGCAATGATGGCAAGACTTTGTTTCACATACTCTGGACATGTTACCAGGTGGAACCAGTTTCTGGAGAAGCACATCCTATTTGGTAGAGGGTCAGTGAAAGAGAGGAAGACCCTCAATTAGATGGATTGACAGAGAGGCTGCAATGATGGGCTCAAGCACAGCAAGCATTGTGAGGATGGCGCAACACTGGGTAGTGTTTGGTTCTGTTATACAAAGGGTCGCTATGAGTCGGAACGGACTCAACAACACATAACAACATCACTACCCTATCAACTAATTTTTAAAAGAAGTAAAGAATTAATCCACAGTGGAGGCCAGACGGGAGTCCCTGGGTGGCCCAAACGTTAAGTGTTTGACAACTAACCAGATGGTTGGTGGTTTGAACCCACCCAAAGGTCCTGGGAAGAAAGGCCTGATGATCTGCTTATGAAAGGTCACAGCTTGAAAACCCTACACAGCCAGTTCTGCTCTGCACACATGGGGCTGCCATGCATAGGGGTTTTTTTGGAGGCACATGGGGTTGTCACGAATCAGAATTGACTAATTGAAGTGTTTGGTGTTGGGGTTTACCTGGAGGCCAGATAACCTAAACTTTAAAACACCCATGTTCTCAAAGGGATTAAAGCACCTACATAATTTCTTTTTACTTCCTCCTCCAACCCTATTTCTACACATACTTTCCCATAGCAACACACAGGTCTGGGAACAAGGTTCTGTTTTTTTTGCATCTCTAAGTTCCCTTCCTGGTCTGTCTGAAGTTTTCCTCAGGAAAGCCAAATTATCTTTGCTGAATAACGTTTTAATGGTTTTTTTTTTTGTTTGCTTTTTGATGAAGTTGATGAAAACAGTTGTAAATGTAGAATTGGGCACAAATCCTTCGAGAAAGATTTTAGTCCAGGCTGTGCAACTTCTTATCAGCAGCCTGAGGGGCCTCCGGGCAGAACCTTCTGGCCTGGGCAGAAACCACAGTTTCCTGTATGTGGTCTTTTGCATTCCAGTACCCAGGTTCCCCACCTGCTGAGTCTACAGCCAGGGAAAAGATTCAGGACTAGTGAACTGGATTGTTACAGAAGAAGAAAAAGGTGAGTCTTATCAAGGAACTCCCAAGGCCCAATATCTAAATCCATTCTTCAACCTCCTATAAAAATTAAGTAAGATAATATAAATTGCCTACGTGAAAGGGAAATCGTGCTCATAGGATGGGTGGGGCACCAAGTCCTGAGAATGGAACTCGGAACCAGTTCCGCCAGAAGCGCCGGGGACCTGGAGAGCCATTTCGACTCTATTCTTTTCCCAAGAACTTTAGGGTTGAGGGCGCCAAGATGGCCAACTGAATCTCAAACGCTGCTAATTGTGATGAAAAAATAAAGGACCCAGGGTGCCAAGGCAGTTGGGTGCTTGGGGCCCGCCACGGACCATAGCTGGGTGACTCCACTCCCCTCGGCCGCCGTTTCCTCAACTCCGAAATGGAAGAGAGCGGCTCTCTGTCCGCCGAGGTCCTACGCCTCTGCCCCGCACAGCTGGAGCGGTACCCGGCGCGGCTCTCGGGGCGCGGCTCCAGCCCAGCGGTACCCCAGGGACGGAGTTGCACTCCAAGCCTCGGGGCAGCGCGGGGACACCGGGCGGGGCTGCCCGGGGTGAGGCTGAACTTACCCTAAAACGCCGCCGCGGGAACCCGTACGCGGAAGAACCGGGAGCGAAGGTGTGTGCTCACACGCTGGGGCTGCGCGTTTACTCCCGGCGGGCGACGGCGACCGCACCCCTTCCTCCGCCCCTCCCCTGGCTTCCAGGCGCCACCTGACCAGCCGGTGCCCCGGGAAAACGGAAGCCGCGCCCCTCTGCCCTGGGGCCCCGGCATTGCACACTGGCGCCCTGGCCCTCCAGGCATCCTCACGTTACTACCCGTTTTCTCGGAATTTGAAATTCTCCCTCACTTCCCCTTAAGTTCCTCCAATTTACTGCAACGCTTATTTTCTTCTAGGCGCTGTAGATTCAAAGATTAGAAAGTCCTCAACTCCAAGGAACTCACAGCCTGGTACAGATAGCTGACACCTAACACAGATAATAATCAATAACATTTATCTGGGATTTACTGGGTGCCAAGCACTGTACTAGATCCTTTTTTTTTTTCTTTTTTTTAGATAATATTGTGTTTTAGGTGAAAGTTCACACAGCAAATTCGGTTCCCCTTTAACAATTTCTGTGGGAGAAAGACATGGCAGTCTGTTTCCCTAAAGATCTAGGGACTTGGAAACCCTATGCGGACAGTTCTACTCTGACCTGTAGGGTTGCTATGAGTCGAAATCTTCTCGGACAATGAATTTGGCTTGGCTTTGGCTAACAACTTTTATACAAACTGTTCCATGCCATTGGTTACAATTTTTACAATGTGTCAGCATTCTCATTATTTCATTCTGTTCAGTTTCCATCCATCTAACTTCCCTCACCCTTCTTGCCTTCCCATCTTTGCTTTATGGTAAGTGTTGACTGACAAAGTTAATCGTTTAGGTGAGCATATATCGGGGGTGATATTAGACAATTTTATAGCCAACCTATTATTCGGCTTTGCCTGAAAGGTGACTTGCAGAAATAGCTTCATTTCCAAGTTCGAAGGGTATTTTAGGGCGATAGTCTCAGTGGTTCCTCTAGTTTCTATAGGTCCAGTAGTTCTGGCCTTTTTTAGGAATTTGAGTTTTGTTCTACATTTTTCTCCCATTCTATCCAGGACCTTCTATTGTGTCCCTTTTCAGAACAGTTGGTAGTGGTAGGCTGGCACTGTCCAGCTCTTCTGGTCTTGGGTTAGAATAAGCTATATAGTTCATGCGGGCTATTAGTCCTGTGGACTAATTTCTTCTTAGGGCCTTTGATTTCCTTCATTTTCTTTTGTTCCATATGAGTAGAGACCAATAGTTGTATCTCAGATGGACACTCGCCAGCATTTAAGACCCCGAACGCTACCCACCAAACTAGAATGTAGAACATTATCTTTGTGAACTATGTTATACCAATTGACTAAGCTGTCCCGCGAGACTATGGTCCCAAGCCTTTTAACCCAGCAAATCAATCCCACATGTAGTTCAAATATGTCCTGGAAACCTCCGTAACTGTGCCGTCTATGTGGTTTGTTACATATGTGGACAGGGACGGATTACCCGATAAGCAAGGTAAGCATGTGCTTAGGGCATCAATAAAACAGGGGCACCAGTTGTCCAAAGCAAAGACCCATAGATGCCAAGCAGACAGGGCACAAGAAAAAGTGAGCACCCCAGTGGAAGGGAACTGTCAGGGCACTAAATGAAACTGATTCCATTTTATAAATTTTGTATAACAATTATATTTTCCTTTTCATTTTGGACTAATCAGGTATAACCTCACATTCAACTCTCTCTCATTGACCACATAAGAAGGCACCAGTGGTACTCTAATCACGTGACTCAGGACGTATCTGGTCCCATCCAAGCAAACCAAAACGTGTCTTCAGATTGAGCATACTCTTGTATTCGTGTCCTGCTCTCTGTGATAGCTCTCACCCCTGTCGGGTATCAGTCCAATGAACTGTGAAGATGCAGCATCAAAGGATGGAGAGTGAGTGCGCAAGGTTTTAAGTATTATTTCAAGACAAAAAACACTCATGGAGATCTGCAAAGGGCTCTCAAACATTGTATGATAAGTGGAATTATTTCTAACTGCCTTGTAAGTACTGTTTTTGACTATTTCAAACCTGAAGAACAAAATTACATGTCCCAAATCAATTTTCTTACTAATATTGAAGTATAATTTTTTTGTGTCCATGTTCAAATTCAGATGTAAATTTTATTTTATAAATTTTACTTGTTTTATAAATTTTATTTATTTTCAATTATTCAAATTTATTTTTTATGGTAGAACTAAATTTAAAAAGTGACAATTTTATATCCAGATAAAATGAAACGGCAACAACTAAATGGAACACAAAAAAACGAAAGCTCACAGAAAATAAAAAGAATTTGTGAATCCCTAAAGACAATTCCAAGATTAACTTCCTTTTTAGAAAGTAATGAATCAGAAGAGACTTCTTCCACTGAACACTTGAGTTTAATGGTGACAAATCATTGTTCTAGTACTGCTAGTGCTGAAATTACTAATAGCAATATGAATATAACAGAATTTGTTCCAAATGCTGCATTCATTCCTTGCTGTAGTAAAAAAAAAAAAAAATGAATAATGGTGTAGAAAATGAAACTGTTTTACAATCTGAAATTGTCACATCTGCAGACCCCATAAATAACAGAAATACAGATCCTGCTTTGTGGAATCATTTTTTCTTCTAATGATGTAAATTATTGAATCAAAAGAGGGCCAAGTGATTATCGACATCATAGTGGACCTGCAGTACCATGGAATGATTTTGTGTGGCCTTTCTCACCATGGTCTTTTACTTCCACTAAATGATGGGTGGGACCATGCTAATAAAGTACGTGGACACTTTACAAGGGAATTAGTTTTGCCATCCCGTTAGGCTTAAAAAGAAAGCCAATTCCAGAACAAAGAGAGAATCCCACCACCAGCAAGGAAGTGGAGCCAAGAGCAGAGTGTGTCCTTTGAACCTAGAATCCTGCACTGAGAAGCTTCTGGAACCAGAAGACAGAGAGAGAGAGAGAGAGAGCTGTAACACAAAGATGGCGAGAAGCAGTGGCAGAGATACTGCGTCAGGAGAGACCGGCAGGAGGTGGCATGGTGGCTTCCCAGCCTACAGAGCAAGAAAGCTGAGTGCCTTTGGGCAGGAGGCTCGCTGGTGGAGTAGGGAACCTCTGGGCAGTTGATGGAGCTGAGTTTGTCAACCCATAGAGCTAGAGCTGAGCACCTCTGACCAAGGCTTACTGGTGGAGTGGGGTGCCTCTGGGTACTTATTGGCAGAGCTAAAAGAGCTCTGTAACACTTATCTGAGAAGGGCAGAGGCCAAGGGCCACAGAGAGGTGTGACCTCTCTGAGAAGAGGCTGTCCTGGTGGAAGAACTGTATCCTGAGTATTTCTGAACCTGAATTTTAACTGTTTACTTCCCTAATAAACCCCATAATCATAAGTATTGTCTGTGAGTTCTGTGTGGCCATTGCAGTAAATTATCGAACCCAGCAGAGAAGTAGCGAGTGCCGTGGGAGGGATGGTTGGTGTCAGAATTGATAAAGATGGCAGAGAGAGGAGGCATGCCTGACCTCCACCTCATAGGAATCAGCCTTGGGCTGTTGATCTTGATTCTCCTTCCCGCTTGTGAGGTTAGAGGAGGTCAGAAGCCGCCCCCATGCAATTTCTATAGGACCGTTTCAAAATTCATGTCAAAAATTTCTGGATGGTAGACAAACAAGGTTCTGTAGCCAGAATATATTTCTCAGTTGCAAAGCTAATGGCGAAAGTTATAAGAGGAAGTAGCTACTGTATTCTACATTAGTGGACTCTGTATATTCTTTTGTTTATAAACTATTCAGTCCTACATCATTTAATTCTCAATTTGCTAAAGATAGATTTAACAATTGGTGCAACTCAAATGTGATTGATAAACACAAAAACAGTTCAATTCACAGTGATTGTATGTTGTCATATTTAAACCAAAGACATGGTTTTGGCTTAATTCATGAAATGGTAACAAATGTTAATGGAGAGTATCTGTATTAGAAAGCCATTTTGCAATGTGTTGTTGCTATCATTATAACAATTGCTGAACATGGACTATCTTTCTGAGGAAGAATTGAAGTTTTTGGGTCTCCACAAAATGGAAATTTGGGGGGTTTCTTGAAAGTGTTGCTCAGCTTGATCCATTTTTGGCAGATTTCATCTCAAAATATGGTAACACAGGACATCATATATTTCTAAAACCACACACGAATTAATAAACTTAATAAGTGATAAAACTCAATCAACAACTTTCAGTGACATAAATATAACTCAATATTTCAGTCTGTAGATTCCACTCTTGGTCTTTCTCATACAGATTAGCTAAGTATTATCTTAAGATATATACTCCAGCGGATGGAAAACCTGCCTAATAATTTATCACATTTACTGGCTTAAAAAGTCATATTGGTGAAGAAATTACAAATCAAGTACTTCACTATTACATGAAGTTTCCAAAACTGATTTTTCTAAGTGCTCAGGCCAGTCCTATGACAATGCTGCCAATATGTCAGGGCATTATAAAAGCAAATTATAAAAGCAACAAAATTTTAGAACGTAATGAATCTGTCATTTTCACTTCATGTGCTGCACATTCACTTAATCTTGTAGGATGGATCACAGTAGATTGTTGTCCAGAAGCATTTGATTTTTTTTCTACTGTTCAGTTACTTTACACATTTTTTGCCACCTCTACTCACCGATGGGAATTTCTTAAAACATTTAGGCAATGATCGAGTATTAAAATGTATTTCTAATACATGTTGGAAGTGCATGCTGTAGGAACAAGTGCTATCCTGGAGTTGTACGATCAGATTCCAGATGCCTTAGACTAATGGATACCAGACACAAAAAGGAGACACCAAAAGAGAAGCTGAAAACATCGTCAACAAAATGCAAACACTAGAGTATACATATGTTGCTTATATGGAATAATATATTGCAGCATTTTCATTGGATGAATCAAGGTCTCCAAGCTTCAGAAGCAAATTTAAAGACATGCGCAGATCTCTACCAGTCATTAACAGAGAGTTTACATAATTTAACGGAAGATTTTGAAAATTTTGAAAACACAACAGACAAATACTGCCAAATACAGATTATCAAGAAGTTCACCATCACAGAAGCATTAGAAAAAAAGAAGTAAATGACAGAAATGCTCCAGAAGTATCACTGAGTGCTAGAAATCAATTTCAAGTAACCATATACTACACCATCATTAACGCAATTGACTCTTGCATGAAAAGAAGGGTGAAAGTGTATGAAGTTCTTTCAAATAGATTTTCTTTCTTAAACAATGTGGATATACCTGACGAAGAATGCATGACGGCATCTTAGAAATTAGTGCAGGCTTATCCTGATGACTTAAATATAAACCCTTACAGAGGTTTATGGAGAAGTGCAACAACTTCATTCTTACATGAGAACTAAGTTTACAGATTCAGACAAATTTTACTCATACAGGCATGTATGATTCCATAATAAAAGATACGATACAATGTATTTTCCAATGTCAAAAATTTTGTTTTATGCATATTCCTAACTTTAATGGTCAAAAAACCGTGAACAGAATGCTCGTTTTTATCCCTAAAGAGACTCAAAAACCCTCAGCATACAACAGTAATTCAAGAAAGACTTGGTTCATTATCCCTGTTATGTATGGGCGTAGATATTGTTTGGCAGCAAACTGTGATGAAATCATTGAAGAATTTGTAAGAGCGAAGAATAGAAAATGTTTTTAATTATAACATGTTAGAGATGAAAGATCTAAAAGTAAAATATAGTAGTTGTAATATTTGTTTTCTGATTACTAAGTTTTCTTTTATGACATCTTTTAAATTGTTCATTTATAATTACAGCATTTATTACAAAACAAGAATCAAAAGTATGAGACATTTAAAGCAAAATTAATGAAAGTCGATTTTTCCTTGTGGGAGATCAAAAGAATTTTACATTGATTGTTGAAATGACTAAGTTCCCTACCCATTTTCTTTGTTGTAGAATATGTGGAATATTCTTTTTGTAGAATAGGTGGTAAAAAAAAAAAACAAACCCAGAGCTGTCGAGTCGATTCCGACTCATAGTGACCCCATAGGACAGAGTAGAACTGCACCATAGAGTTTCCAAGGAGCACCTGGCAAATTCGAACTGCTGATCCTTTGGTGGGCAGCTGTAGCACTCAACCACTACGCCACCAGGGTTTCCAGAATAGGTGGTATATAGTAAAAATCTTAGTACCCCACATCCACAAAAAAATTTATAATTCAGTTAATCTCATTTCACTAAAATGGCATGTGTGAATTTTGCATTCAGTTGCGAATATTACAGTCGCATTAAAAAGAAGGTACATAATGGATAGCTAAGACACACGCACACACACACACACACACACACGATCCAAAAAATAAAAAAACCAAACCCAGTGCCGTCCAGTCGATTCCGACTCACAGCGACCCTATAGGACAGAGTAGAACTGCTCCAAAGAGTTTCCAAGGAGCGCCTGGCAGATTTGAACTGCCAACCCTTTGGTTAGCAGCCCTAGTAGCACTTAACCACCACGCCACCAGGATTTCACACACACATGCACACACACATTTAAATATATATATATACCTATATATCCCCTTCGAATACATGAGAAAGCAGAGGAGGGCACACCAGAAGTTATTAATACTCAGGGCCCTCACATACCTTAATCTGGCCCTGTGTGTGGATACACGTGCAGCACACACAAACGTGTATATACATATGCCTACAGGTACACCTATACATGCATATGCATTTACACCCATGTGGTTTCCTATACACATATGTGCATCCATATCTACCTAAGTAACCACACACATATTTTTTGGCTGTTTTACTGTTTTTGCAAAATTGTATATGTTATAGCATTTATCAAAAATGTCCCTTTTTCTCATGTGCTTCTCTGTGTCTTTATTTACCTTGGTCAAGTTGTGCTGACATCACCCATATTCGGGAGTGCCTTTCCCATCACCAAAAGTAACAAGTGTCTACTGTCTAGAAAGTGATTCCTCCTTCCCTTCCCTCCCATCCCTGATAATCATCGAAGAACTTTGCTTTCTGCGTGTGTGTCTATTCTTGAATTTTTATAATAGTGGGACTATACAATATTTGTCTTTTTGTGATTGACTTATTTCACTGAGCATAATGTCCTCCAGATTCATCTGTGTTATAAGATATCCCACAGATTCCTCGTTATTCTTTATAGTTGTGCAGTATTCCATTGTATGTATGCACCACAATTTGTTTATCCATTTATCCATTGATGGGCACTTAGATTGTTTCCCCTTTTTTTTGCTATTGTGAATAATGCTTCAGTAAACATGGGTGTGCATATACCTAGGATATATACCTAGGAGTAGGATTGCTGGATCATAAGGTATTTTTATTTCTAGCTTTTTGAGGAAATGCCATACAGTTTTCTATAGTGGTTGTACCATTTTACAATACCCCCTGCAACCTCACTAGCATTTATCGTTTTCTGTTTTTTTTTTTTTTATCATTGCTATTTTTGCAGGGGTGAGATTGTACCTCATTATGGTTTTAATTTGCATTGCTCTCATGGCTAATGATCATGAGCATCTTTTCATGTATTTGTTGGGCACTTGAATGTCTTCTTTGGTGAAGTGTCTGTTCATGCCCTTTGCCCATTTTTGAATTGGATTTTTATCTTTTTGTTGTTGAGGTTTTGAAGTTTTCTACAAATTTTAGAGATTAGACCCTTGTGGGATATGTTGTAGCCAAAATTTTTTTCCCCATCTGTGTGTTCTCTTTTTACTCTTTTGGAGAAGTCTTTTGGTAAGCATATATTTTTAATTTTTTGGTGGTCACATTTATCTAGTTCATCTTCTGCTGTTTGTGCATTTTTAATTATCTTTGGTATTCTATTTATGCCATATATAAGGGCCTCTAGCCTTGTCCCTATCTTTTTTTTTCCATGATCTGTATAGTTTTAGGTTTTATATTTAGGTCCTTGATCCATTTTGAGTTAGTTTTTGTGTATGGTGTGGGGTATGGGTCCTGTTTAATTTTTACAAATGGACATCCAGTTTTGCAAGCACCATTTGCTTAAGAGACTGTCTCATCCCCATTTAATGGACTTTGGCCCTTCGTCAAAGATCGGCTGTTTATAAGTGGATGGATTTACACCTGGGTTCTCAATTCTGTTCCATTGGTCTATGTGTCAATCGTTGTACCAGTACCAGGCTGTTTTGACAACTGTGACTGTATAGTGCAACTTCTAGTCTTGTTGATTCTATTGTTTTTCTGTTTTTTATTTCACTTATTTCTGCTCTGATCTTTATTTTTTTTCTTACTTCTGGTGACTGTGGACTTCTTTTGCTGCTCCTTTTCTATTTGCTCGAGTTGTAGGGTTAAGCTATTGATTTTGGTCCTTTCTTCTTCTTTGACGTGTGCATTTATTTCTATAAATTCTTCTCTGAACACTGCTTTTGCTGTGTCCAAAGGTTTTGGTATGCTGTATTTTCATTCTCATTTAATTCTAAGAGCTTTTAATTTCATTTTAAATTTCTTCTGTTACCCAATAGTTTTTAAGTAAGGTGTTATTCAATTTCCATGTATTTATTTTTTTCCTTGTTCTTTCTGTTATTAGTTTCTAGTTTTATAGCAATATGATCAGAGAATATGCTTTGTATTATTTCAATGTTTTTGGATCTATTGAAGCTTTTTTTTGTGGCCTAAAATATGGTCTACTCTGGAGAATGATCCGTGCGTGCTGGAGAAGAAAGTGTACTGTGCTGCTGTTGGATAGTGTGTTCTGTATATGTCTATGAGGTCAAGTTGGTTGATTGTGTTATTTGAATCTCCCATATCTTTGCTGTTTCTTTGTAGTTGTTCTCTCCATCATTGAAAGTGGTATGTTAAAGTCTCCTGCTATTGCTTCGCTCTGGGTCTGTCTACACAATATCTCTGTCTCCTATTGGGGATTCCATGTAGTTTCTTTCCTGTGCTCCTCACCTGGGAACTATGCTCACTTTGTCTCAAAATGACTACGTTGTGCTGAGCCAGCTGGCAGCGCGCCTGCTGTCTGTAAGCCTACTCATTGCTGTTTTCATTCAGTTTTTCCTTCCCTTCAGTTTTTGATCTAATTCCTCAGCCTACTGTTTGCTCTTCTGGGTTCTCAAATTGTCATCTGTATCTGTTTCACTTGGTTTCTCAGTTCTTTGCTGTGGGGGGATGGCATGGTGTGTGTGACTAAGCTGCCATCTTGGGCCTTCTCCCTGTACTGAATCTTAACAGATAGGCACTAATTTAAATCTTACAACAACCCTCTGAGGTTATTATTGCTTGCTCTTGAGTTGATGCTGACTATGACGTTCTGATGCAGGTACTATTATTACTCCCATGTTACAGATGAGGAATCTGAGAGACAGAGAATTTAGGTAACTTAAGCAAAGTCACACAGGCAGAGCTAGATTTAGGAATGCAAGTAATTTCCTATTCCCTCTGCTAAACTTACTGGCTCTCTAATATGAGGATTACAATTGAAGATAAGGAAAGGGAGAAGAGGAATGGGTAAATAGTAAGGTGGAAGAGCATTCTAGGCAGTTTGAACAGCAAAACGAAAATAAATAAACAAACCCATTGTCATCAAGTGGATTCCAACACATAGTGACCCTATAGGACAAAGTAGAACTGCCCCATAGGGTTTCCAAGGCTGTAACCTTTACCAGAGCAGACTGCCATTTTTCTCTTGAGGAGTGGCTGGTGAGTTCAACGCACCAACCTTTCATTTAGCAGCTGAGTGCTTAAGCACTGTACCACGAGAGCTCCTAAAAACAAATCAAGGAAACTAAAATTTAAAGTCCTACTGGTGTCAAGGGAATCACGAGCAGTTGTGTGTTAAGGGAAGGATCGCTGGCGGGGCAGTGGTTAAGCAGTTGGCTGCTAACTGAGAGGTTAGCAGTTCATGGTTTGAACCTACCAGCTGCTCTGAGGAAGAAAGATGTGGCAGTCTGCTCCTATAAAGGTTACAGCCTTAGAAACCCTGTTGTGCAGTTCTACTCTGCCCTATGGGGTCGCTATGAGTCAAAATTGACTTGATGGCAATGGTGTGTGTGTGTGTGTGTGTATGTGTGTGTTGAAGGATGTAGCAGAAGATGATCAAAGTTACCCTTTACTGAGTATGAGATATTGAAGTAAGTGCATGACAACATTACGTCTTTTATGTTCAAGGCATCTGGGGAGGTGCTTTTATTATCAGAATTTGCAGATGAGGAAATTGAAGTTTTGAAAGTTACCGGAGGCAACAAGCAAAAAGTGTCCTAGCTGAGACTCAGCACTGCTCAGCCCTTACTTTACCTCTGGGTTGGGCTGAATTTTGAATAACATTGTTTAGGTATCCGGGCTTAATTTAGCTGCTAATTTAGAATTATTGAAGGTTTTTGTGGGAGGCAGGCATGGTGATCTGCTCCATCTTTTAAAAAGATAGTTCTACAAATTCCATTGAAAATGAATCAGAAGAGAAAATTAAAATCCTATAGGGAGATGAAGGAGAAAGTTATTTGAACTTCAAAGTAAGAGATAATTAGAAACTGAATTCGGGCAATTGTTATGGGTACAGGATATTCCAAGTCAGAGTTCACAGCCATTTGTCTCTCCCTTTCACATTGGTGCCCAAACTGTTGGTTCTCCAGATTCAGCTGAAAGGGCTGGACACTGCCATGAAGGCAAGAGCAAAGGATGGAGGCTGGAAAGAGGCATCTGGTCCCAAGGAGGGCAGGTGTGGCTCTAAGGAGAAACAAATTCTACGATTTGTTCAAGAGTCCAAATTAGATAAGAATCCAAGATGGATGGAAGAACCTGGCATAAAAAGCGTCAAGAAGACCAGTATACAACTCCCACAGTCTCCTGTTTAAAACACTGTATTTAGTTTTTTTAATTGTAAAATACTTTAAAGATACAAACAAGAATAAATAATATTATAATTTTATGACTATCTGTGTACTCGCCACTCAGCTTTATCTAATCTTAAGCTGTGTTTTAAAAGATATTTTAAAAGATTTACTGGAACAGTTGATGTTCCTTGTACCCCCACTCTGATCCGTTCCTCTCCTTCTCTATCCAGAGATAACCCTAACAACTGACTCAGTTTTATTATCCTTGAGCATGTTGTTATACTTGGTTCAAAATATTGACATATCCATAAATTTAATTGATTTACTCACTTCAAAATATTGATATATGCATAAATTTACATAAAATTACTATATAAATTTATGTAATTCTGATTAGAGGGTTTTAAATTTTTAAATAAGTGGTATAATGTAGGAGCCCTGGTGGTACAAGGGCTAAGCACATGACTGCTAACTCAAAGGTCAGCAGTGTGAATCCACTAGCAGCTCTGCAGGAGAAAAGACCTGGCAATCTTCTCCCTTAAAGATCACAGCCTAGAAAACCCTATGGGCAGTTCTACTCTGTCATATAGGGTCGCTATGAGTTGAAATCAACTCGATGACACCCAAGTGACTGAGTGGAACTGTGCAAATAAGGTAATTGTGGCCCACCAAGGGGATTGGTCAGTTTTGCCATTCTGCTAGGCTCAAAATGAGCAATTCCAGGGACTAGAAGAGAGGATCTCACCACCACCAAGAAAGAAAACCTAGGAGTAGAGTGCATCCTTTGGGCCCAGAATCACTGTGTTGAGAAGATCCTGGAACCAGAGAGAGAGAGAAAGCTATAATACCAAAGACGGTGGGTGAGAAGAAGTAGCAGAGAAACAGCAGTAGCAGAACTGGGATACTAGCAAAAGACAGCACGCTGGGCTTCCTGGCCCACAGAGCGAGAAAGCTGAGTGCCTTCAGGCTGGAGGTTTAATGGCAGAGTAGGCTGCCTCGGGACACTTATCAGCAGAGCTAAAAGAGCTTTGTAACACCTACCCGAGGAGGGGCCGAGGCCGAGGACCAGAGAGAGGTGTGCTTGCGAACACAGCTGAGAAGAGGCTGTCCTCATTGAAGAATAATATCCTGAGTGTTCTTGAAACTGAATTGTAACGTGTTATTTCCTTAATAAACTCTATAATCGTGAGCATGGTCTGTGAGTTCTGTGTGGCCATTGCAATGAATTATCAAACTCAGCAAAGACGTAGAGTGCCGTGGGAGAGAGAGATGGTGTCAGAATTGGTAAAAATGGCGGAAAGAGGAGGCATGTCTGACCCCTGCCTAATGGAAATCAGCCTTAGGCTGTTGATCTTGATTCTCCTTCCCCCTTGTGAAGTCAGAGGAGGTCAGACGCCTCCACCACGCCATTTTTACACTCATTTCATGAAATTATGCTAGTAGAATGAAATTGACCATGGTGGGAGTATTTACAGCATGAAAACCAACAAATGCTGTAAACCATAGCTCCCTGGTCCCAAAAGGTGAATATTAAAGATTTCACTGATTCTAGTAACAGCAAAATTTGAAATTAAGAACTGAGTTAAGCATTTAATTATTTGTGTTTTATATTTGAAAACTCTACCCAAATGGCATTGGATTTAAGGACTGTGTAAGAGTTCTAGCAGAATACAGATGGCATACTCAAAGGGTTTAACAAGAGTTTAATGAAGAGACCATTTACAGAAGTGTAGGCAAGGATAAGTTAAAGAAATCCACGGGAAGGTGAAACCCTCAGGATAAAATCATGACTACCTCTAGGCCTGAATGGGCAAGGGAAGGAATGGTGTTATCAGAGTCTCGTAAGAACTGGAACTATGGAAGATGGGCTGTCCAGTGGAACCTGTGATCAGGGAGGGATGCAGCCGCTGTCAGAACCACAGCAAGACAGAAGGGAGGGGAGAGCAGGGGGAAGAATATGCACACCTCAATTTTTTCTGCCATTAATGTTTCCATTTGGCCAATATCAACCAGATGCCAAGGGACAAGGGAACCTAGGAGAAAACAAAAATAAACAAAACAGTTGCCATTGAATTGATACCAATTCATGGCATCCCTATGTGTTGTACAGTAGAACTGTTCTCCCTAGGATTTTCAAGGCTGTGATCTTTCAAAAGCAGATTCACTAGAACCTTTGGTTGGGTTTCAACTGCCAACCTCTTGGTTAGTAGTTGAGCACTAAACTGTTTGCACCACCCCAGGGCCTAGGAGAAACAGCCTATGAAAGTGAGTTTCCTAGGATACAGAGCAGGGCCTAAAATCTGCAGGAGGGCAACAAAAATGAGCAGCACGGGGACTTTTGTGAGTTACTAGTACTGAGCATTGGTTCATTTTGGAAACATTCCTTAACGAGATGTTTAAGGGAGACATCTTGAATTTTCCCAGTCTATACGTTCTCTTCTTACTCTTTAGGTGAAGTTTTTTGATGAGCATAAATGTTTTAATTTTTAGAAGATTCCAGTTATCTATCTTATCTTCTGGTGTTTGTGTATTGTTAGCTATGGTTCGTATCCTGTTTATGCCATGTATTAGGGCCTCTAGCATTGATCCTATTTTTTCTTCTATGATCTTAATAGTTTTGGTTTCCTTGATTCATTTTGAATTAGTTTTTGTGTATGGTGTGAGGTATGGGTCTGTTTCATTTTCTTACAGATGGACATCCAGTTTTGCCAGCACCATTTGTTAAAAAGACTGTCTTTTTCCCGTTTAATAGACTTTGGGCCTTTGCTGAAGATCAGGTGATTGTAGTTGGATGGATTTACATCTGGGTTCTTGATTCAGTTTCATTGGTCAATGTGTCTGTCATTTCACCAGTACCAGGCTGTTTTGACTACTGTATCTGTATAGCAAGGAGTTCCTGTGGTCAGATAGTTCGAGTCCTCCTACTTCATTCTTCTTCGATAGTGCTTTACTTATCTGGGGCCTCTTCCCTTTCCGTGTAAAGTTAACGATTAGCTTTTCCATCTCATTAAGGAATGTGGTTGGTATTCAGATTGGTATTGCATTGTATTCGTAGATTGCTTTGGGTAGAATTGACCTTTTCACAATGCCAAGGATTGAGATTCTAATAAATTTTATAACTTATTTGTCTTGGAATTTGGTGGGTTGAAACCAAAATGAGCCTACAGATAAAATTCTGATAGTTTTTTTTTTTTAATTTTATTGTGCTTTAAGTGAAAGTTTATAAATCAAGTCAGTCTCTCAGACAAAAACTTACATACACCTTGCTACATACTCCCAGTTGCTCTCCCCCTAATGAGACAGCCCACTCCCTCCCTCCGCTCTTCCTCTTTGTGTCCATTTCACCAGCTTCTAACACCCTGTACCCTCTCATCTCCCCTCCAGGGAGGAGATGCCAACATAGTCTCAAGTGTCCACCTGATCCAAGAAGCTCACTCTTCACCAGCATCCCTCTCCTTCCCATTGTCCAGTCTAGTACCTGTCTGAGCAGTTGGCTTTGGGAATGGTTCCTGTCCTGGGCCAACAGAAGGTCTGGGGCACTGATCTCTGATCGTTTTTTAGTGAGGGTTGCTGCAGGGACAGAGCATGAGCTATTTTGTTGTATCAATCAAGTGACAGAATTTTTCTTGATGAGCATTAAATCCAGGTTATAGGAACTCTGGGCCATTTTTAAGCAATATCAAGGGCTGATGCATGTTTGTCAAGGCATTCTAGAAAAGATATGAAATTTTTGTGCTCATTTGGAACTTTCAAAAAAAAAAAATTATCCAGGATCATAGGGTTATTATAAGGCTTGAATGAGGTAAAGAATGTAAGTCATTTTTCCTGATTGGAGCATTGCCAGATGTGCCCAAATATTATTTTATATTGTCCCCAGAATTTTATCTGGGCTATTAGCTACTCTCAGTCAAAAAGGACTTCTCAGGCTCATTTCAGGACAGTTTTCTCAGGCTCATTTGGGGACAAAATCTCTATCACACATTGTGATAACTTAGTATTAGGTTAAGCCATATAAAACTGTTGATACTACTGGGATATATTAATTATGCTTTAGTAAAATTTTACAGAGCAAATTAGTTTCTCATTCAACAATTCATACACAAATTGTTCTGTCACAAGGTTACAATCCCCAGATGTGTCAATACTCTTTTCCACACCCCAACTCCCTGTTTTCATCCGTCCATTTTTCCTGTCCCTTCCTGCCTTCTTGTCATTGCTTTTGGGCAGGGGTTGCCGTTTTGGTCTTGTACACATGATTGAACTAAGAAGCATGTTTCTCATGTGTGTTATTGTTTGTTTTATAGGCCTGTCTAATCTTTGGCTTCAGTTCTGAGTTAGCAGGGAGTCTGAGGGGCATAGTCTCAAGGGTTCTTCCAGTCTCTGTCAGACCAGTAAATCTGTTTTTTTTGTTTTTTGTGAATTTGAGTTTTGTTCTACATTTTTCTCCTGCTCTGTCAGAGCAGTTGTTGGTGGTAGCCAGGCACCATCTAGTTCTTCTGGGCTGAGGTTGTTGGAGGCTGTGGTACTTGTGATGTATTGGTCCTTTGGACTAATATTTCTCTTGTGTCTTTTGTTTTGTTCTCCTTTGCTCCACACAGAAAGGGACCAGTAGATGTATCTTAGATAGCTGCTCAGAAGCTTTTAAGACCCCAGATACTACTCACCAAAGCAGGATATAGAACATTATCGTTATGAACTATGTTATGCCAATTGACCTAGATGACTCCTGCAACCATGGTCCCCAGTCCTCAGACCCTGTAACTCAGTCCCTCAGGACATGTCTATGAAGCTTCTCTGAATTTTTCTTGGTCAAATAGTGCTGACTACCCCTATATTGTATACTATCTTTCCCTTCACCAATGTTAACACTTATCTACTATCTAGTTAATGATTTCCCCTCCTCAACCCTCCCTTCCCTCTTAACCATCAAAGATTGTTTCTTTCTGCATGTAAACCTTTTCTTGAGTTTTTATAGTACTGGTCTCATATGTTATTTGTCCTTTTGTGATTGACTTATTTCACTCAGCACAATGTCCTCCAGATTCATCCATGTTGTGAGCTATTTCACGGATTCATCATTGTTCTTTATTGTTGTATTCCATTGTGCGTATGTACCATAATTTATCCATTTGATATTGGGGTATTTTTAACCTACAAAATCAGCAGTATCAGGTGGTTGAAACTGATAAGTTATTCCCAATATATTTTCCTTCTCTCCACCCCTCCCCACTATGTTTCTTTAAAACCCTAGTCTCTGAGATATTCCAAAATCTGAATGAGAACTCATTTTCTGCCACTTATCCTCCTAAATTTTGTGACCAAGAAATTTCAGATCTCGGGAAGTATCTTCATAGCTAATCCCAACAATTCATAGAATTGGTCCTGATAGTTTCTCCTTGGGCCCTACAGAAACAACACACTGTAGGGTTTAGAGCCTGCTTTTCAGCAGCGGACGATTGTAGGAAACTGAGGAAGTGCAGTTTACATTAAGTCTCTGGCAGAGTGTCAGAGATTCTCAAGCTTGGTTGTGGCATCCCTTCTCCAGGTTTTATGAAAACATGCTTTCTCAAGTCTTGCTGAGCTTGCAAATGTGCCATGAGTTGGTGCCAATAGAGTCCTGCTCGTTACTGTCATCAGCAGGATTTTGTAATTTTTAAAAAAATCAGTTCACAGAGGGGAAAGGCACACAAATGCATAGGCTTGCAGAATGCTGAGACTGCCTGGGGCTCAGTTCCATTCTGACTGCCATTTTTCCCTTCACATGCCAATAAACTCCTGTTTGGGCCTTTGGTCATCTCCAGGGTAAGTTATGGATGCTTACAATTCTTCAGATGTGCATTAAAGGACAGTCATCCTTACTATATCAAATATCTTAAAAAGATTTGATGGTAATGAATTTAGTGTAAATAATCATCCTATTGTATTCACATGGACATTTTAATTAATCTTCTTTGTCCTTGGTTTTCAACTGATCACAAAAGAACAACTATAGTGATTTGGGGATATGTAATTTTTTCAGCATCCTACTCTTAGCACAGTTAATATGTGCCTCAGAATAAACCTTATTAGCCGTGTTTTCTCCACAAAAGTTTACCTCAAATATCAGAATGATTTTGCTTTCTTAAACTTGTCTATGTCAGTGAGAAAATAAAAAAGAATATAGCAAAAAAAAAGTAACCAGACTGTCATTTATTAATACAAATTTATATAGTGGCATATGCTATTGGAGAAATCAGAAATTCATAACACACAAATTGGTATTGGAAATACAAAAATCATTCAAGAGTCAAGAAATCAGGTCGACAGCACCACAAATGTTTTACTCAATCTGAGCAGGTGTGTAGTATCCAAAAATAACAAATACCTACAGGACACTGAGACTGAATATCGTAAGACTGTGCAAACACGTTCCAACACTATTTCCCCCATCCAACAACAGGAATCTGCAGGTGTCCTCCAGGAGGCCTGGAGCACAATAAAAGGAAAGCAAGGTACAGATCATTCTTTTAACCTTCAAAGCGAGCATGTAATAGCAAATGGCAACCCCTACGGGTTTTTTGTTCCGTCTCGACTGACTGCATGGAGTAAAAGATTAGTAAAACACACACAAGGCATTAGTGAACAACTCAGAGGTTGAAAGCTGAGTTTTGACTGAAATACAATCCCATATCAGTCAACAAATTGGGGCATGGGAATGTGAAATATAAACCATAAATGAACAATTCTCCATCAAAGGAATAAGTCTCAGCTCCACATTTCTTAGCACTTTCCATTTAATAAAGTGTGCATCCATTGTAGAAGTACTGGCATTCCATAAAGTGTATGTAGTGGGGGAAGGGCAGAAAAAGAGGCAGGAATATTCCAAGGGCTTTCCTTTCAAGCAGTTTCCTATCACGAGGTCATCACAGGGTGTTGCCCTGGTCATTTCAGACCTCGTACATAGAGGCTGCTAGGAGTACTCAGCATTCCCTGCCACACTGGCTGCATTTGGCTACCAGTCTGCCCTCTTTCTATGCACGGTCCTATTTGCTAGTAATGGAAGTAATGTAAGAAGAATATTTGCACAAATGGAAAGTTGTTGTTTTAGTGTGTAAGCATTCTGGTACTAAAAACCCCAAAAAACCACACCCATTGCCATCGAGTTGATTCATAGAGACCCTATAGGACAGAACTGCCCCAGAGGGTTTCCAAGGAGTGGCTGGTGGATTTGAACTGACAACCTTTTGGTGGGTGGCCAAGCTCTTAACCACTGTGCTGCCAAGGGCTCCAAGCCTAGAGGAGGTTATAAATAATGTGCCAAATCAAAAGCTGCTCCACAAAGGATCAGTTCCCTGTTCTGGAATAACCAGCAGTAACCTTCTAGGTTGTTCTGGGGAATACTCCTGTCTGGCTGATGAGCTCTCCAGCCGGATTCTAGATGTCTATGAGGCAGACACAGACGTCTGGCCCTGAACTGCCCAAGCTGGTCTTAAGTAGCACTGACCAGGCACGAGTTTTAGAAATATGTAAACCAGTCAGAAATAAGGACATATCCCTGGGCCTAGGGTATGTCACTACTCAGCTCTGAGAATCTCACCAGGACCCTCTTTTCCCTGGGTTGCAGTCTCCTTCTCTGTAAGAAGGGTTCCTCTGTGCCTGATATCTGACAGGAAAGGCCCAGAGGTTTCTCACATGATTTGTGATTTGTGGAGAAGTGCTCTAGTCTAAAGCATTTTGAAAACCCCCAGGTGAGCTCTGGGCTCACTTCAATCCACCCTCTCCTGAAAACTTTACTGGCATCTCAGAATGCAAAGTCAGACTTTCCTCCAAGTCTGCTCATGGTGCCAACTCACAGTCTCATCTCCTGCTAAAACATTATTATGACTTCTCAGTTCATCCCTCTTTAAGGCCACTGCCAGATTCGATACCTATGAAATAATCTTCTAATTGGTGTTTCTTTGTTCCAAGTAGAAGATTATTTCATAATCCAAATAGAAGAGATAATCGTAGTTTTTTCCTCTATTTGCCCTTGTGATATTACCACCATACACTCTAACCCCCTTACCTAAATGTCTTCTTCTACCAGTCATGCCGTTACACTGCCCATTGGTTCACTTAACACACAGTTCTGGAGTGCTTGTTATGTGCAAGGCACTGTGGAAGAATCAGAGGTGCGCCCACACAGGCCCTACTTTCAAGGAGCTCAGAGTCTGTTAGAGCCGCCTAAAGCCTTTCACAGGTCCTTCTTTTCAGCTTTTAGTACCAGTCTGGAATGCTGTCAAAGACCTTAGCATTCAAATACAAATACTATAGAATGTGAGTGTTCTGTTATTTCCGCAGTGATCATGGTGTGCCGTGCATCGGGAAGAGAGTACATGTCTTTTACTCCTGAATAATGGAATTGTGCCTCTGGTTCAAAACAACGTGACGTGCATGCGTCTGTTTCTGCCAGTATGACAGAAACAGAAAAGAAACAAAAATGCAAGTTGCATGCACCCTACATCCAAAATAGTTCAGCTGATATTTGAATACTAAATTATTTAAAAGCCATGTGTTTATGGCCTCGTCACGTGCTGATATGGTAAAGTCAAATCAAGTGCCTGAGCTACCAGGAATGAGCCCCCCGAAAGAGAAATCCCTGAAATTCTGCAAAAGGAATAGTGGCTATCTGCTGTGTGACAACATCAAGGGGAACACTAGGCTTCCATCCACTCTGATTTGAGACTGACCTGGACTTTCTCCTAATTTGCTTTATTCCAATGGGACACTTAGTTTCCTGAAACATTAGTAAAATTAAAAAACAAAAACAAAAAAAACAACCCACAGCTAGCAAAGCACACGGGTTTGTTTATCATTAGATTGGGACAAAGCCTGGAGTAGCAGGAGAGTGTTTTTTTTTTTTTTTTTTTTTTATCATCCATGGCAATAAGTAAGCCAGTCGGAAACAAGGACATCTCCTTGGGCCTACAGCATGTCACTAATCAGCTCTGAGAATCTCGCCAGGCTCCTCATTTCCCTGGGTTGCAGTCTCCTTCTCTGTAAGAAGGGTTTCTCTGTGCCTGATATCTATCTGACAGGAAAGGCCCAGAGGTTTCTCACGTGATCTGTGATTTGTAGAGAAGTGCTCTAGGCTAAAGCACTTTGGAAACCCCCAGGCGAAAAGTACTTGAAAATAAAAGTAGAATTAGTGGTTTTTTTAAGCAGTAGTTCCTCAAGTAGAACCAAGGAGCAAGTATATAGCTGTGCTGATTAGAAGAAATTGTTAATGGAGTCTTGTTGTTGTTGTCGTTAGGCACGGTTCAGTCGGTTCCAACTCATAGTGATCCTTTGTTCAACAGAACAAAACACTGCCCGGTTTTGTGCCATCCTCAGAATTGTTGTTATGTTTGAGCCCATTGTTGCAGACACTGTGTCAATCCATCTCATTGAGGATCTTCCTCTTGTTTGCTGACCCTCTACTTTACCAAGCATGATGTCCTTCTTCAGGGACTGGTCCCTCCTGGTAACATGTCCAGAGTACGTCAGACCAAGAATCTGGGTTTAAGCAATTCAAACACTGCTTTCCACAGGCCCAGGAAAAGCCAAGTAGGAGAAAGCTAGTGGTGGAGTGGGGAGACCAAAGGCCCTGTACCCCACACACTCTCTCTGAAATGCTGAGATCTGCCACTGTATGTTCCCCAGTTCTCTGAACTCCATGGGCTAAACTAATTGTCTAACTTCCAATCTAATACCTAAAATACTTGTTTTATAAGATTAGCCTTCCAGAAAGAGCAATTTGTAGCTGTTTAAGAATGTTAAAGGGATACACATTAATAACCCTACAGGAATCCTCTGGGGGCCCCAGCGGTTCTTGGTTTAATGAGGTAGCTCAGTTGTGAGTTAATGCTTGTGGTTAGTTTTTCCTTTTTAATCTGCAAGATTATAAAAATACCAGCATTTTCCTGTTTTATAAAAATGATTTTAGAAAAAAATACACGTGGGTCTCCATTAAACTTCGGTTCCGTCTTGTAAATTATTGTGGACTCTGACTTCTAAATTCAATTTTTTTACTTTAGCACCTTTGAACGTGTATGCCCCCTCGGTTTCACTTAGTATGTTGACGTTCCGCACGGTGCAGTATTGTCTGTTTACGTTCTTCTCTACCCTGTCCAGGTTCCTCTTGGGTACATCTACCTTAGTGTTCAGAGGGTACTCCTCCAAGATGTCCTTTCTGGTTGGTTTCTTCTGCTGTTTCTGGCATTTCCTGGTGATGAAACATGCCACCAAAAACACCAGAAGCAGAAGCATGATAGCAGCAAGAGCGCTGCCAATGGACGCCCCAGTTTGGGTCAGAGAAGCAGCAACAACTGGCTCTTGCATCTCCAGATTCAGGGACTTCATATTGGTGCCATTCTTGACTCGGTCTCCTTCATTGTCATAGATGAGGGAATCGTCAAGAGTCAGTTGGCCACTGGGGTCCACCAAGTCCCTTCGGTTGCGCCTCAGAAGGGCTGTGAGAGAGCGCTGGACCCGAGGCCCTGAGATGGTGTCAGGGCCAATGATGTAGATCACCTGGAGGTACCATTGGTGTCCTGCTTCCACCTGCAGGAAGAGAAAAATAGGAAGACCGAACATGTCATTGTTGTCCAGACCACCTCTACAAAAGGAAATAGAAAGTCAATTGCTACTGCATGCTTTGATAGCTAAATTGTTTCAAGAAAAGCACTAACAATGGTTGGTGTCTACTAAGAAAATAGAGAACGGAGCCAAATATTATGGGTTCTATTTTATTTTTAAGTGTAGATGGTCTTGGGCCAGCTCTTCAAATTCTTTTTTTGCCCTACCTGTGTGTGGACTAGCCCTAAGAATATTTTCATGGTCTCCCTAGCTAAGTGGATGCTTACAAAGTGATTTTTCAGGCTTTATTGATAAATTGATAGCAGTGAAAAATTAGTATTAATAACCACAATTATTCCCAGTGATTTTCATCTGTTACAGTAATTTACTATTTACTGATGGACTTCAGCTAAAATAGAGTTATCCAACAAATATTTACCAAACACCTACCCTGAATATAACAGTCAGACACTTGACAAAAACTGCCTGAATATCCCCTCAGAAGTCATGTCATTATTTTATTTCCCTCTCATTTGACCCCATTGGAACTCTCCATGGTTTTGAAACAACATCCTAATAATAAAAATAAAATAAAAGTTAAACAACCAGTTTCCATTGAGTCAATTCTGAGTAGAGTAGAATTGTACTCCATAGGGATTTCAATGACTGATTTTTCAGAATAGGTCACCAGGCCTCCCTTTCGAGATGCCTCTCGCTGGACTTTAACCTCTGACCTTCCAGTTAACAGTCGAGTACATTAACATCTCCCAGGAATAATAATAGTTCTGAAATCCAGAGTCATGGATTACTATTTGAAGACAGGAACACAATGGAACTAAACCTTAGACATTCATATTTATTCCCGGGGCTTAAGGTTTTATTGCTGATCAAATACTGTGCCATTCTAAATTGTATACCATATGTAGTCCTGATGACCACAGTGATAAGTGACTATATTCAAATTAAAGAATTTTATCATTGCTTTGGTCAGTTGGGAATAGACAGGGAAAATTTTGGGTGTATGACAAACTTAATAATAACAAAAAAGACCTGCCAGCAAGAATGCTGTAAAAAGAAACAGACAGTCCAGAGATGCATGTAGAAATCCTTTTTGCAACCTTGAAAGTGGACTTGGCCCTCTGCTTCTATTCTTCTGACCAAACTCACCTTGTAGAGCGCATCTACTTTTAGAGTAAATCCATCCACTCCTGGCATGCTGCTGATCACATGGAAATCAGGCAACTCAGAAGCAAAGTGGGCCTCAAAAGGCACATCATGGAAGTATTTATCAGTTACCTCTGGCTGACTGCGGTCCTGGAATTTCAGGGAAAAAAGAGATGCAAGATTTAGAATGATGGAGCCCCTTAACTGGATGGTGGCAGTTGTGGGAGGAGAGAGGTCCTCTCCACTCCTGCTTCAGATTGGGTCAGGGGAGTTATGTGTTGCAGAGCCCTTCCTGTAAATCTGTAAAATGGGCAACCACTGCCCTCTTCATGGCGGGTGGGTCACTTGGTGGCTTCCGCGGTCTCAAAAGACCAAGAGTTGGATAGCCTAAACCTACCATTCTCAAACTTTTTGGTCTCGGGACCCTTTAACTAGTTGCTGCAGGGTCTATTCCCACTCATGGTGACCCCACAGGTGTCAGAGTAGAACTGTGCTCCATAGGGTTCTCAACAGCTGATTTTTTGGAAGGAGATCACCAGGCCTTTCTTTTGGGGCACCTCTGGGTGAGCTGGAGCTGACATTTCGGTTAGCAGCTGAGCATGCTAACCATTTGTACTACGCAGGGACTCCCAGCACCACTTGCATATTTAAAAATCAAGGACCCTAAAAAGCTTTTGTTTATGTCTGTCAATACTTACTGTATTAAAAATTAAAACTGAGATGTTAAAAAATATTAATTTGTTTAAAAATTGTTAGCATAAGTAACCTATTTTTTTAATGAAAATACCTATGTTCACCTCCTCCTCTCCAAAAAAAGGTGGTATTGTTTTACATTTTTACAAATCTCCGGAAAAGAACTGGATTCTCATAACTGCTTCTGCATTTAATCAGTTGTGTGTAATATGTTGTTTTGGTTGATGTATATAAAGAAAGTCAGGCCTCACACAGCTATCCTGTTTAAAAAAGGGAGGGATATCATAACTTTTTTAGATAATTATAAATATTATTTTTTATATCATATCAAAACTCGAAAAATGGCAGTTTTTAAAAGATTAGTTACAACGTGGAATCTGAAACTATGTCAATAAACTTTTGATACTGTCTACACTTACAAGGGAATGAGTGAAAAAGGCAAACACTGTCTTAATATTATTATATAAGTAGTTCTGATCTGTGGACTCTGTGAAAGAGTCTTGGGAACATTCAGGGGTCTCTGGACCATACTTTTAGAAACACTGGCTTAGATTATTTTCTTCCTAGACAGTTACTGTCAAGTTGACTCTGACTTATAGCAACCCCCTCCCTATGTGTCAGGGTAGAACTTTGCTTCAAAGGACTTTCAATGTCTGATTCTTCAGAAGTAGATCACCAAGCCTTTCATCTGAGGTGCCTCCAGGTGGACTTGAATCTAACTTTTCAGTTAGCAGCCAAGCGTGTTAGCCATTGGCACCACCCAGGGACTCCCTTTCTTTCCTAGGGCATCAGTGATAGCTTGTTTTGCTACCCATGTGATCCCACATTCGGTAATACGTACTAGAATTTAGTTGATCAGAGAGAAACAAACCAAACAAAAAAAGGAAGAGTAAGAGAGAACCATCAAAAATGCTTTATCTGCTTTAGGCAGAATTCGTTGCTGAGGAAATCTACCAAGCCTGAAGCGTCAGCCCTTGAACACCAACAGCTAGCATACCAGCAGCAGGAATCTGTGTTTCAGGTGTTTGTTAGGCTGAATGCATCCATACTGTGGCCCTTCATTGTAGATTGTTCCCGTGGGATCAAAGAAAGGCACATAGCCATCCTTGCCAGTACAAAGATAGACTTTCTCCAGTTGGAGTTTGTAAGCAGAATTGAGGTTTTGTTCTGGATTCCAAAGTACTCGGCCATAAAGGATTTGACCTTAAAAGACAGAGAGGCAATAATTAGGTCAGACTATAAGATGAAAGGAAAAAAAAAAAAAAAATGGTAAGGGTAGAAAGGCTTTAACATGTCCCTTTACGGTGAAAAGAACCTTCCCATGAAGAATTCTATGATTCCATGTGCCCTTAAAACAGTCATTCATTCAGTCATTGCATCTTCCATTCAGTGAACATTAATAAACATTTAACTTATACCAAGTACTCTGTTACATGCAAAGGATGCAAAGATGAGTAAGATGGAGTTGAGAGGACAGAAATAAAAGCAAAGCAACTGATAAAACAGTGAACATTTATCAGACTCATACAATTTGCCAGTACTGTACTAAGTTTTTCACATGTAATAAACTCATGTCTTTCTCACAATTATACAGATGAGGAAATAGAAGCACCAAGGGGTTAAGTGCTTTGCTGAAATAGCAAAACTAGTAAGTGGTAAGGATGGAATTCAAAGTCAAGGTAGTCTGGCTCCAAAATTAACATCCTTAATCACCGTGACACTATACTGTTAAGTTCCATGATAGAGGGAGGTACATAATGTTAAATAACACAAAGTTGAGCACAAAAATCTGCCTGGTGAGAAGTACAGAAGGGTTAAAGGTCATGATATTTGCGTAAGATTGTGGAACATGAGCAGGCATCAGTCAGAGCATTTGGGGTGGAAGGGAGAGGCACAGAAGAACATTCTGGGCAGAAGAATGTACATGTACAAAATTTGCAATGGCAGAAGAGTACTGGGTCCTCGTGTGGCCACTGTTTCTGTAGTGACATCAAGACCTTTACCTACACTATCTTATTTAATCCTCCCAAGAACCCAAATAGGGTTGATTATTATTCTCATTTTAAATAACGTGTTCAAGTTTCACAGCTATGACAGGGTAAAAGAAGGATTTGATAACAAACCCTCTGACTTTAAAGCTAATGCTTGTGCCCCCACCATGTGGCACTGAGTAAATCAGTGTGATTGGAGAAGGGTGTGTAGAAGCTCTCCCATGAGAGGCTCCTGGAAGGACAGGCTTGTCAAGCTGAGGACTGTAGTTCTGAGTATGTAAGTGATGATGAACACTGGAAGTTTTAAAGCGGGTGTAATATCAACACACCTGAGCTTTGGAAACATGGAGAAAGGACTGAAGTCAAAGAGACTAGAGTCACAGAGACCATGTATGGGCTACTTTAATACTGCAGTGGGAAAAAAACCCAAACCCATGGCTGCCAAATTGATTCTGACTCATAGGGAAACTACAGGACAGAGCAGAATTGCCCATAGGGTTTCCAAGGAGCAGCTGGTGGATTCAAACTGCTGACCTTTTGGTTAGCAGCTGAACGTGTAACCACTGCACTACCAGGGCTCGTAGTTGGAAATAATAAAAAAAAAAACCTAAAAATATCTGTGAGGCAAGGAGATGAATTCAAGAAATGTCTAGGAGCAAGATTCCATTCATCTTAATGATAGATGGGATGTGGGAGGCAAAGAAGGAGTTGAGGATAGCCCTGAGGTTTTTGGCAGCGGTACCTGGGAGGATGGTTACACAGTCAATGAGGTAGTGGATGTAGGAAGATGAGAACGTTTAGAAGATGATATTAAGTCCCGTCCTTCACATCTCAAGGTGTCTGAAAGACATCTCTACTCGAAGAGGTTCAGTAGACATTTGGAAATAAATGAATGATTAAGCATGAGGTCAGATTTTATGAAATGGCTGAGGGGTAGTAGAAGTTTAGAAAGTTCCAAGTAAAGGGATAGTCAAAGCCATGGGGATGGAGGAGACTGACCAGAGGTAGCACTGAGAATGAGAATGGAACAGAGCTAAGCAACATAGAAGGAGTAGAAGACAGGGACCTAGGACTGAAGAATGAGAAGAAGTAGTCAAAGAGGCAAGACAGTGTGAGGTGAGGACACTGAACAGAAGAATGTCAAAACTCATGGATTTAGTGCCATCAATAAAATAGAGTTTAGAGACAGACAGAGGAGTGACTGTGCAGAGCAGCCATGGAGACAGCACTTCTTTAGGAAGTTTGTCAGAGAAGGAAAAATGAGAAATTGGGCTGACGTTTGAGAGAGGGGAGCCAAGGGAAGGTTTTATCCCATGATGGACAAGGCTTGAGTGAGTTGTAAGGATAAGAGAAAAGACTCAGGTATGAAGAGATTAAATGCAATAAAAGACAGAAGGAGTAACTGAGAGGGTAAAGGCGGGCAGCTGATTAATTCATTTATTCTTTTAACAAATAATTTATTGTGTACTTAGGCACTGGTGGTATAGGGTATAAATCTGATATTTGATGAAAATCCCATAGAACTTAAAATCTAGTAGTGAAGATACGCAATAAATCAAATATATACATGTATATTACATAATATTAAAAATTGTGATAAGTACTATAAGAAATGAACAGAGTGTTATGAAGGCAAACAATATGGAGGCCTATGTTAGATTGTCTGGTATAGTCAGGGTAACCCTTTATGAGCAGGTAACACTTAGGTAGAGGGCTGAATGGCAAGAAGGAGCTAGCTTTTTGAAATTAAGAGAACCACATTTGGGGTGGGGAAACCGCAGAGGGACCATTTCAAGAAGAGAAAGTATAATGGAAAGTACACATGTGTTCAGCATCCCTTTGAGGCTGGGAGGCAGTGGGCGTGGTACTGTTATCTCTCTGAGGACATGAAACAGAAAACAATTTACCCAAAGTTAGACTATGTGTTAGAATCTGGTTGGAAACTCCAGTCTTCTTGCCAATCAGACCAGTACTTTCCCAGGATGGTGGTAGTGTTGTTAGCTGCCATCAAGTCAGCTCCGACTCATGGTACCTCATATATAACAGAACAAAACTGCCTGGTTTTGAGCCATCTTCACAATCTTTCATGTGTTTAACCCCACTGTTGCAGCTATTGTATCAATCCACCTCACTGAAGGTTTCCCTCATTTTCTCTGACTCGCTACTTTACCAAACATGATGTCCTTTTTTTTTTTTTTGAAATTTGAATTATTGCTTAATTTATTGATAAAGCTAATTAAGTTTATTATGTAAAGTGATACAAATTTCATTTTTAGTTTTGTTAGCCATACATCCTTTAAACTCACAAGCAGTTTGTTCTACTTTATATATCTACTATTATACTTGAAAATGTGCACTCTGAAATATACTACTTGCCTCTTGAGAACTAAATGCTAGCTTCTGTTAGTCTCTAAGCGAAGTAGTCTACTAATTACAGAATGCCAATAGCTATCTGAAAAATGGTCTGATTACTCATAAAAATGTATTCAGTTTTTTTGTTTCTTTTTATGATTTTTTGAAGGACTATATAGACTAAAAAAAAAAAAAATTTTTTTTTTTTATATAGCCTACAGGTTTAGATGTATGTGAAACAAATGAATCATGCCATATTTATACTTTCACAAAAGTAGTTATGTGTGGCAAAAAATTAGATTTATCTTTAGCTATTTTTTTTTTTTTTTTACTGAGTAGGATTTTTATTTTTAATATATATGAACAGAAGAACTGATGAGATGATGAAGAATACACTAGAATATACAATAAAATCATAAACAATTACCTGAGCAGGATTTACAGATGTTTATCCAATTTTCATGATCACTGTTAATTATTTAATTTTTCTTTCAAATTTTAGTTCCAATTCTGCACCAGTTTCATTGTTTTCTTTTTTTTTTTAATAACTTTTATTAAGCTTCAAGTGAACGTTTACAAATCCAATCAGTCTGTCACATATAAGTTTACATACATCTCACTCCCTACTCCCACTTGCTCTCCCCCTCTTGAGTCAGCCCTTTCAGTCTCTTCTTTCTTGACAATTTTGCCGGCTTCCCTCTCTCTCTATCCTCCCATCCCCCCTCCAGACAAGAGTTGCCAACACAATCTCAAGTATCCACCTGATATAATTAGCTCACTCTTCATCAGCGTCTCTCTCCCACCCGCTGACCAGTCCCTTTCATTTCTGATGAGTTGTCTTCGAGGATGGTTCCTGTCCTGTGTCAACTGAAGGTCTGGGGAGCATGGCCGCCGGGATTCCTCCAGTCTCAGTCAGACCATTAAGTTTGGTCTTTTTATGAGAATTTGGGGTCTGTATCCCACTGATCTCCTGCTCCCTCAGGGGTCCTCTGCTGTGCTCCCTGTCAGGGCAGTCATCTATTGTGGCCGGGCACCAACTAGTTCTTCTGGTCTCAGGATGATGTAGGTCTCTGGTTCATGTGGCCCTTTCTGTCTCTTGGGCTCTTAGTTGTCATGTGGCCTTGGTGTTCTTCATTTTCCTTTGCTCCAGGTGGGTTGAGACCAATTGATGCATCTTAGATGGCCGCTTGTTAGCATTTAAGACCCCAGACGCCACATTTCAAAGTGGGATGCAGAATGATTTCATAATAGAATTATTTTGCCAATTGACTTAGAAGTCCCCGCAAACCGTGTTCCCCAGACCCCCGCACTTGCTCCGCTGACCTTTGAAACATTCATTTTATCCCAGAAACTTCTTTGTTTTTGGTCCAGTCCAATTGAGCTGACCTCCCATGTATTGAGTGTTGTCTTTCCCTTCACCTAAAGCAGTTCTTATCTACTGACTGATCAATAAAAAACCCTCTCCCTCCCTCCCTCCCTCCCCCCCTCGTAACCACAAAAGTATGTGTTCTTCTCAGGTTTACTATTTCTCAAGATCTTATAATAGTGGTCTTATACAATATTTGTCCTTTTGCCTCTGACTCATTTCGCTCAGCATAATGCCTTCCAGGTTCCTCCATGTTATGAAATGTTTCAGAGATTCGTCACTGTTCTTTATCGATGCGTAGTATTCCATTGTGTGAATATACCACAATTTATTTACCCATTCATCCGTTGATGGACACCGTGGTTGCTTCCAACTTTTTGCTATTGTAAACAGAGCTGCAATAAACATGGGTGTGCATGTATCTGTTTGTATGAAGGCTCTTGTATTTCTAGGGTATATTCCGAGGAGTGGGATTTCTGGGTTGTATGGTAGTTCTATTTCTAACTGTTTAAGATAACGCCAGATAGATTTCCAAAGTGGTTGTACCATTTTACATTCCCACCAGCAGTGTATGAGAGTTCCAATCTCTCCGCAGCCTCTCCAACATTTATTATTTTGTGTTTTTTGGATTAATGCCAGCCTTGCTGGTGTGAGATGGAATCTCATCGTAGTTTTAATTTGCATTTCTCTAATGGCTAATGATCGAGAGCATTTTCTCATGTATCTGTTGGCTGCCTGAATATCTTCTTTAGTGAAATGTGTGTTCATATCCTTTGCCCACTTCTTGATTGGGTTGTTTGTCTTTTTGTGGTTGAGTTTTGACAGAATCATGTAGATTTTAGAGATCAGGCGCTGGTCGGAGATGTCATAGCTGAAAATTCTTTCCCAGTCTGTAGGTGGTCTTTTTACTCTTTTGGAGAAGTCTTTAGATGAGCATAGGTGTTTGATTTTTAGGAGCTCCCAGTTATCGGGTTTCTCTTCATCATTTTTGGTAATGTTTTGTATTCTGTTTATACCTTGTATTAGGGCTCCTAGGGTTGTCCCAATTTTTTCTTCCATGATCTTTATCGTTTTAGTCTTTATGTTTAGGTCTTTGATCCACTTGGAGTTAGTTTTTGTGCATGGTGTGAGGTATGGGTCCTGTTTCATTTTTTTGCAAAGGGATATCCAGTTATGCCAGCACCATTTGTTAAAAAGGCTATCTTTTCCCCAGTTAATTGACACTGGTCCTTTGTCAAATATCAGCTGCTCATACGTGGATGGATCTATGTCTGGGTTCTCAATTCTGTTCCATTGGTCTATGTGTCTGTTGTTGTACCAATACCAGGCTGTTTTGACTACTGTGGCTGTATAATAGGTTCTGAAGTCAGGTAAGGTGAGGCCTCCCACTTTCTTCTTCTTTTTCAGTAGCGCTTTGCTTATCCGGGGCTTCTTTCCCTTCCATATGAAATTGGTGATTTGTTTCTCTATCCCCTTAAAATATGACATTGGAATTTGGATCGGAAGTGTGTTAAATGTATAGATGGCTTTTGGTAGAATAGACATTTTTACTATGTTAAGTCTTCCTATCCATGAGCAGGGTATGTTTTTCCACTTAAGTATGTCCTTTTGAATTTCTTGTAGTAGAGCTTTGTAGTTTTCTTTGTATAGGTCTTTTACATCCTTGGTAAGATTTATTCCTAAGTATCTTATCTTCTTGGGGGTTACTGTGAATGGTATTGATTTGGTTATTTCCTCTTCGGTGTTCTTTTTGTTGATGTAGAGGAATCCAAGTGATTTTTGTATGTTTATTTTATAACCTGAGACTCTGCCAAACTCTTCTATTAGTTTCAGTAGTTTTCTGGAGGATTCCTTAGGGTTTTCTGTGTATATAATCATGTCATCTGCAAATAGTGATAACTTTACTTCTTCCTTGCCAATCCGGATACCTTTTATTTCTTTGTCTAGCCTAATTGCCCTGGCTAAGACTTCCAACACGATGTTGAATAAGAGCGGTGATAAAGGGCATCCTTGTCTGGTTCCCGTTCTCAAGGGAAATGCTTTCAGGTTCTCTCCATTTAGAGTGATATTGGCTGTTGGCTTTGCATAGATGCCCTTTATTATGTTGAGGAATTTTCCTTCAATTCCTATTTTGGTAAGAGTTTTTATCATGAATGGGTGTTGGACTTTGTCAAATGCCTTTTCTGCATCAATTGATAGGATCATGTGGTTTTTGTCTTTTGTTTTATTTATGTGATGGATTACATTAATGGTTTTTCTGATATTAAACCAGCCTTGCATACCTGGTATAAATCCCACTTGATCAGGGTGAATTATTTTTTTGATGTGTTGTTGGATTCTATTGGCTAGAATTTTGTCGAGGATTTTTGCATCAATGTTCATGAGGGATATAGGTCTATAATTTTCTTTTTTTGTAATGTCTTTACCTGGTTTTGGTATCAGGGAGATGGTGGCTTCATAGAATGAGTTGGGTAGTATTCCGTCATTTTCTATGCTTTGGAATACCTTTAGTAGTAGTGGTGTTAACTCTTCTCTGAAAGTTTGGTAGAACTCTGCAGTGAAGCCGTCCGGGCCAGGGCTTTTTTTTGTTGGGAGTTTTTTGATTACCGTTTCAATCTCTTTTTTTGTTATGGGTCTATTTAGTTGTTCTACTTCTGAGTGTGTTAGTTTAGGTAGGTAGTGTTTTTCCAGGAATTCATCCATTTCTTCTAGGTTTTCAAATTTGTTAGAGTACAATTTTTCATAATAATCTGAAATGATTCTTTTAATTTCATTTGGTTCTGTTGTGATGTGGTCCTTCTCATTTCTTATTCGGGTTATTTGTTTCCTTTCTTGTATTTCTTTTGTCAGTCTAGCCAATGGTTTATCAATTTTGTTAATTTTTTCAAAGAACCAGCTTTTGGCTTTGTTAATTCTTTCAATTGTTTTTCTGTTCTCTAATTCATTTAGTTCAGCTCTAATTTTTATTATTTGTTTTCTTCTGGTGCCTGATGGATTCTTTTGTTGCTCACTTTCTATTTGTTCAAGTTGTAGGGACAGTTCTCTGCTTTTGGCTCTTTCTTCTTTTTGTATGTGTGCATTTATTGATATAAATTGGCCTCTGAACACTGCTTTTGCTGTGTCCCAGAGGTTTTGATAGGAAGTATTTTCATTCTCGTTGCTTTCTATGAATTTCCTTATTCCCTCCTTAATGTCTTCTATAACCCAGTCTTTTTTCAGAAGGGTGTTGTTCATTTTCCAAGTATTTGATTTCTTTTCCCTAGTTTTTCTGTTATTGATCTCTAGTTTTATTGCCTTGTGGTCTGAGAAGATGCTTTGTAATATTTCAATGTTTTGGACTCTGCAAAGGTTTGTTTTATGACCTAATATGTGGTCTATTCTAGAGAATGTTCCATGTGCGCTAGAAAAAAAAGTATATTTTGCAGCAGTTGGGTGGAGAGTTCTGTATAAGTCAATGAGGTCAAGTTCGTTGATTGTTGTAATTAGATCTTCCGTGTCTCTGTTGAGCTTCTTACTGGATGTCCTGTCCTTCTCCAAAAGTGGTGTGTTGAAGTCTCCTACTATAATTGTGGAGGTATCTATCTCGCTTTTCAATTCTGTTAAAATTTGATTTATGTATCTTGCAGCCCTGTCATTGGGTGCGTAAATATTTAATATGGTTATGTCTTCCTGATCAATTGTCCCTTTTATCATTATATAGTGTCCTTCTTTATCCTTTGTGGTGGATTTAAGTCTAAAGTCTATTTTGTCAGAAATTAATATTGCTACTCCTCTTCTTTTTTGCTTATTGTTTGCTTGATATACTTTTTTCCATCCTTTGAGTTTTAGTTTGTTTGTGTCTCTAAGTCTAAGGTGTGTCTCTTGTAGGCAGCATATAGATGGATCGTGCTTCTTTATCCAGTCTGTGACTCTCTGTCTCTTTATTGGTGCATTTAGTCCATTTACATTCAGGGTAATTACAGAGAAATAAGTTTTTAGTGCTGTCATTTTGATGCCTTTTTATGTGTGTTGTTGACAATTTCATTTTTCCACATACTTTTTTGTGCTGAGGCGTTTTTCTTAGTAAATTGAGATCCTCATTTTCATAGTGCTTGACTTTATGTTAGTTGAGTCGTTACGTTTTTCTTGGTTTTTATCTTGAGTTATAGAGTTGTTATACCTTTTTGTGGTTACCTTATTATTTACCCCTATTTTTCTAAGTAAAAACCTAACTTGTATTGTTCTATATCGCCTTGTATCACTCTTCATATGGCCGTTCAATGCCTCCTGTATTTAGTCCCTCTTTTTGATTATTGTGATCTTTTACCTATTGACTTCCATGATTCCCTGTTATGTGTATTTTTTTTTTTAATTAATCTTAATTTGTTTTTGTGATTTCCCTATTTGAGTTGATATCAGGACGTTCTGTTCTGTGACCTTGTGTTGTGCTGATATCTGATATTATTGGTTCTCTGACCAAACAATATCCTTTAGTATTTCTTGTAGCTTTGGTTTGGTTTTTGCAAATTCTCTAAACTTGTGTTTGTCTGTAAATATCTTAATTTCGCCTTCATATTTCAGAGAGAGTTTTGCTGGATATATGATCCTTGGCTGGCAGTTTTTCTCCTTCAGTGTTCTGTATATGTCATCCCATTCCCTTCTTGCCTGCATGGTTTCTGCTGAGTAGTCAGAACATATTCTTACTGATTCTCCCTTGAAGGAAACCTTTCTTTTCTCCCTGGCTGCTTTTAAAATTTTCTGTTTATCTTTGGTTTTGGTGAGTTTGATGATAATATGTCTTGGTGTTTTTCTTTTTGGATCAATCTTAAATGGGGTTCGATGAGCATCTTGGATAGATATCCTTTCGTCTTTCATGATGTCAGGGAAGTTTTCTGTCAGGAGTTCTTCAACTATTTTCTCTGTGTTTTCTGTCCCCTCTCCCTGTTCTGGGACTCCAATCACCCGCAGGTTATCCTTCTTGATAGAGTCCCACATGATTCTTAGGGTTTCTTCATTTTTTTAAATTCTTTTATCTGATTTTTTTTCAGCTATGTTGGTGTCGATTCCCTGGTCCTCCAGATGTCCCAGTCTGCATTCTAATTGCTCGAGTCTGCTCCTCTGACTTCCTAGTGCGTTGTCTAATTCTGTTATTTTATTGTTAATCTTTTGGATTTCTACATGTTGTCTCTCTATGGATTCTTGCAACTTATTAATTTTTCCACTATGTTCTTGAATAATCTTTTTGAGTTCTTGAACAGTTTTATCGGTGTGTTCCTTGGCTTTTTCTGCAGTTATCCTAATTTCATTTGTGATATCATTAAGCATTCTGTAAATTAGTTTTTTATATTCTGTATCTGATAATTCCAGGATTGTATCTTCATTTGGGAAAGATTTTGATTCTTTTGTTTGGGGGGTTGGAGAAGCTGTCATGGTCTGCTTCTTTAAGTGGTTTGATATGGATTGTTGTCTCCGAGCCATCACTGGGAAACTAGTTTTTCCAGAAAATCCACTAAAAAAAAATGCAGTCAGATCCCTATCAGAGTTCTCCCTCTGGCTCAGGCTATTCAGATGTTAATGAAGCCGCCTGGGGAGGGTGGGGGAGGGAACAGAGAGATAGGAGAGTAGCACCTCAGAATATAGCCAGAGTTGCTTGTCTTGCTTGGAATGACTATTATATCTGAGATTCCCGCGGGCGCGTCGCCTATGTGTGCTGGCTGTGTGGAGATTGCCCCCGGGGGGTCTGGCCCGCTGGAGTCACGGTCAGATCCTCCGCTTCCAGCCCCACGCCCATCGTCAAGGCTCCCCTACTGGGATGGTGCACTCTCGACTCCAAAATCAGTCGCTGCCTCCCGGGGACTTCTCCTCCCTCCAGCCGCGTGGCCTTGCCGCCCCCGAGAACCAGTTGGGCCTCCTCCCGGGGTTAGTTCAGATGGGTGGAGCAGGTCCCCGTGCTTGTGCCGTGACCGAGTGTCCCGGCTGGGACGCTGTTCTCCCCGCTCCAATACCAGTCGCTGCCTGCCAGGGACTTCTCCTACCGGCTGCGTCCCATGCCGCCCGCGCGACCCGGCTGGTCTCCTTCCTGGGGTTAGTTCAGGGGGGTGGAGCAACTCTCCGTGTTTATGCCATACCTGTGTCCAGTCCAAATCCCTGCGGGACGGTTTCCCGACTCGGACACTGCTCTTTCTGCTCCAAGACCAGTCACTGCCTCCCGGGGACTTCTCCTACCGGCTGCGTCCCACGCCGCCCGTGGAACCGGCTGGTCCCCCTCCCGGGGTTAGTTCAGGGGGGTGGAGCCGCTCTCTGTGCTTGTGCCGTACCTGACTGGTATGCTGGCTCCAGGCTCTGGAAACAATTGCTGCTTCCCCGTATTAGTTCGTTCTCCGTCTCTAAATCTGTGTTTGTTGTTCAGCGTTCGTAGATTGTTATGTATGTGATCGATTCACTTGTTTTTCCGTGTCTTTGTTGTAAGAGGGATCCGAGGTAGCGTCTGCCTAGTCCACCATCTTGGCTCCGCCGATGTCCTTTTCTAGTGATTGGTTTCTCCTGATGATGTACCCAAGGTATGCAAGACAAGGTCTCGCCATCCTTGCTTCTAATGAGCATGGTGTCACCCTGCCAATCACTATAGTGCCAGAGGCTCTACTAAGTATGTAATCTTATTTTCAAACAACATGAAGGAAGAGTATGGGTCTGTTCCTTGGTTAAACATTGACTGTTCTGGAACCAATTCTGGGGGAATCTTCACTGAGGAGTTGACCAAAAGCTAAAGATGAGCAGAAATATTGGTCTAGGGACTTATCCCAAAGCTTCTCAAGTTGAGGCAGAGCCTCTTTCTGCAGATGAGGGAAGCAACTTACCTTTTGAGAAGGCTCCTTTGTAATCCATTTCTGCCAGTGACATATCAGATGTGTTGGGATCCATTAGGAACACCTTCTCGTTATTGCAGAGCTGAAATTCAGTATTGAGAGAATAGACAACTGGCACGGGGCGGTTGGTCTGCTGGAATGCAATGGGTATCAGAAATCTAAAACCAGAAGAAACAAGAGCTCATTGAGAGCAGGGTCGACTTTGAACGTATCACTCCAGCTGCCCTCCCTCCCCCACCCTTCTCAAGATTGTTGTAGGTGCTAAATACTTAATTAGTAAAAAGCTGTGTGCTGGAGAGGGACTTTATTAGTTCGGTCATTATGAGGTTAATCTGCTCTCTTGACCAGAAATAATCTAACTCACCTTTAGAACTCAATGGTAAACAAACAACAACAACAGTAAAACCCAAACCTGTTGCCATCAAGTCAATTCCAACTCATGGTGAACCCATGTGTTACAGAGTAGAACTGCTCCACAGGGTTTTCTTGGCTATAATCTTTACAGAAGCAGATCACCAAGGTCTTTCTTCAGTGGGACCACTGGGTGGATTCAAACCGCCAACCTTTTGGTTAGTAGTCAGGTGCAAACTGTTTGTACCACCCTTTGGTACCCTTTGCTTTTTTTTTTTTTTTTTTTTAATTGTGGTAAAAATATATGACAAAACATCTGCTAATTCAACAATTTTTAGATGTACAGTTTAAGAAACATTCATTATATTCATCCTGGTGTCCCTTTGGTTTTTTGTTTCTTTTGTTTTTCAGCCCTTGTATTCTGAGGGCCACCAAAGTTGTTCTCTGAATGCTAAGGGGCTCATTCATGACTGGTGCTTCAGTTAGATTCCTTCCTAGATCCACATGCTCTGAGAATTTGACCCTTTTCCACCTGATCAAAATTTATTAATCCTTCAGGTCATTGCTAGGTGATACTCTCCTGTCTCGCCTCTTACTCCTGGCCCTCTTCCTCAGGCTTTTGAATCTGCTCTTCCTTCCTTGCCTCCCTCTGGCCAGTAGGGGCTCTTCAAGACTCAGTCCTAGGTCTCCTACTATTCTTACTCTATAATTTTGCCTGGGTGATTTCAGCCTGATTGTTAGTTCATTCGCCATCTCTGTGGTAGTCATTTCAAATTTACTTCTCTAATCCAGATTTCTCTTCTGAGCTCTAGACACGTGTACTCAGGTGCCAATTGTTAGCTCCATTTGGGTGCCTCAAGGTCACCTCAAACTCAACATGCTCCTCTCTTGGAAACTTGATTTTCCATGTAGTGTTTTCATCCCAGTTATTGGCCACACCAAAGCCACAAGCCTCCTGTTTCTCTGAAGTTACTTTTTGTTTCTTCTAATCTATTCTGTGCACTGTGGCTATGAGTTAGTATAATCTTTTAAAACCTTAAATTTGTTTAAAATCCTTCAGTGGTTTCGTATGGCTTTTAGGGTTAAGATCAACATTTTTGACATGACCTCTCAAGCTCCAGTCCTTGCCTATTTTTCCAGCCTCATCCTTTGCTACTCTCTCCCCCTTTTATTCGGGATCTAGCCAGACTGGCCTTCTTTAGGTTTCTAAAATCTGTTGTATTCTCTACTGCCTCAGAATTAATTTATTCAACAAATACTTATTAAGCATTTATTATATGATAGACAGTGTTCTAATGATAAGAATTCATCTGTGTACAAAGCAGGGAGGTTACACTCTAATGGGGAAAGACAATAAACAAAACAAGTTAAAAAAAAGATATATATATACACACACACACATATATATATGTATAGTGTGCTAGAAGGTAACCGGTGATAACCCGTTACCAAATCCACTGCCGTTGAGTCGATTCCGACTCATAGCAACCCTATAGGACAGAGCAGAACTACCCCACAGAATTTCCAAGGAGTGCCTGGTGGATTCAAACTGCTGACATTTTGGTTAGCAGCTACAGCTCTTAACCACTATGCCACCAGGGTTTCCAACAGGTGATAAGGAAAAAAAAAAAAAAAAAGGCAGAGAAGGGGAGATCTAGGAGGAGTTTATTTGGAAATTTTAAATAAGGAGGTCATGAAAGGCCTCAGTGAGAGGAAAACATTCAAGAAAAGGCTTTAAGGAGGTAAACGAGTAAGACATGTAGATATCTGGGGAGGACACTCTCCATGCAGTGGAAACAGCAGGTGCAAAGGTTCTGGGGTGTAAGTGTGCCAGAATGTGCCCAATATGTTAGAGGAACAGCCAACCAGCCAGGATGACTGAAATCAAGTGAGTTAAGAAAGATGAGACAGAAAGGTAGCTGGGGGCCAGGTCCCAGACTTTGGGTTTTGTTTAAATTGTTTGAGGGTTTTGAAAAAGGGAGTGGTGTCTGTTGTGTTAAGAACAGACTAGAGGGTGAAAGCAGGGTGACCTGTTATAAGGCTATTGCAATAATCCAGCAAGTGATGATAATGGATCTGACCAGGGCAGTTGCCATATAGGAGATGAGGATGTTTGGATTCTTAATATATTTTAAAGGGGAGCCCACAAGCTTTGCTGACAGATTGGATGTGGGGCCCAAGAAGAATCTCAGAATAAGAAAGGACACAAGAATGTTTTTAAGGATTTGAGTGTAAGCACTTAGTGCAGGAGTCCACAAACTTTTTCTGTAAATGGCCAGACAGTAAACATTTCAGACTTGCAGGCCATACGGTCTGCTGCAATTATTCAATGTGTTGTAGCATGAAAGCAACCACAGTCAATATGTAAATGCATGGGTGGGGCCATGTTCCAAAATAAAACTTTATTTACAAAATGAGGTAGGCAGCTGGAATTGGACCATGGGCTATAGTTTGCTGACCATTGACCTTGAAAGTTGGAGCTGCCTTTAACTGACATGGGAAAACTGGAGAAAGACTGAATTTGGTGAAGATGAAGAATTCAGTTTCAGACATGTTAAATTTGAGAAGTGGATAGGAGAGCCTGGTGGAGATGTTGAGTAGTCAACTTGATGTGGAAGTCTGGATTTTAGAGGTAATTCCTGGGCTGGGGAGGTACTTTTGTATTTAAAGTCTTGAGACTAGATGAGATCACTAAGCAAGTGAAAAGGGATAGAGAGGACACTGTTCAAGCACGAGACAGGCACTCCTAGTTTGAAGTTTACGGAAAAGAGAAGGACCAGAAAAACAACAGAGATGAAAAGCCAGTGAGGTAGGAGAAAAACTTACAAAGCACAATGCCCCAGCCAAGTGAAGAAAGCATTCCAAGAAGGAGAGGCTGATCAACTGTTAAATGCTACTGAAGAGTCAAGAAAATGAAGACTGAGCTACAACCACTGGATCTAGTAACATGAAATCACTGGAGACCTTAATAAGAGAGTCTGGGCTGGATGGTGTGAGCAGAAGCCTGATTTGAGTGGATTCAGAGATGATAGAGGGAAACAAATTGGAAATAATGAATATAGCAACTTTTTAGAGGCATTTTGAAGTAAAAGGAAGGAAGAAAATGGATGTGGAAGAAGAAATGGAGCCAAGAAAGGTTTTTTTTTTTTTTAGATGGGAGAAATTACAGCATTTTTTTAAAAAAATGGTGAATGGAGTGATTCAGAGAGGGGAGAATTGCTTGTGAAATGTTTTTTAGTGGGCAGGAGGGTATAGGTTCTAGTGCACAAGACGGGGGGCTGGCTTTGGATAGGAATGCAGACCACTCACTTATACTAACAGGTATATACGCACTAACGCATTACAAAACCTAAACCTGTTGCCATTGAGTAGATTCTGACTTACGGCAACCCTCCACAACAGAGCAGACAGCCCCATGTGGTTTCCAAGGCTGTAATCTTTACGGCAGCAGGCTGCCACAGCTGTCTCCTGCAGAGCAGTTGGTGGGTTTAAACCACCAACCTTCTGGTCAGCAACTGAGCACTTAACCACCGTGCCACCAGGACTCCTTATTGATGCGTTAGATGGAAAGATATGATGGTAGAAGTTTATGTCAGTTCTCTTCTGATTTCTTCTGTTTTCTCAGTAAACCAGGATACACGGTAATGAGCCAAGGATGAGGACAGGGAAATGTAGCATTTTGAGAGGAGGAAGGGATGTAATAGTTTTGAAGACTGAGAGAGTAAATGGATTAGGGAAACATTGTGCTTTACTGGGAAGTCCTAAAGATTTACTTGAGACTAGTAGTAATGAATTGGAGCCCTGGTGGTACAGTGGTTAAGAGCTATGGCTGCTCCTTGGAAACCCTATGGGGCAGTTCCACTCTGTTCTATATGGTCACTATATGTCAGAATGGACTCGATGGCAACAGGTTTGGTTTGTTTGTTTTTTTAGTAATGAATTTAAAGTTTTCTGGATTTGACCTTGTTGTACATTCTGCCAGAACATTCTCTCCTACTGTGTCCACTCTCCTTTGTTTAACTCTTACTTTTCCTTTAGATCTCAACTGGGGAATCAAACATCACTTTCTCTAGGAAGTGTTCCCTTTTTCCCTTACCTTCCAGGCTAGGTCAGACTTCTCGTCATCTGTTTGCATTACATTTTGGATTTTTCTTTCATAGTTCTTATCATGGTTTGAAATTTTACTAAAATGTGTGATTATCTGATTAAAGTCAGCTTCACCTACGACAGGCTCCATAAAGTCCGTATCTGTTTGCTCACCAGTATATTGTTATCACTAGCCAAGCTCCTGACGTGTATATTTGCTGAAGACATGAATCAAAATTGGATAACTTAAATGTTTTACTCTTCCAGTAGAATCCATCTGACCATTTCTCACTTTCTATTTTAAAAACAGAATCAGCTCACTGGGTTGATCTGAGTGGGCAGGGGTGTAGGAGGAACTTGTGGCCACACAGCCAGGCTTGCTCCTGCTTTGGCAACTCTGAGAAAGCTGTTAGTTGCACCAAGAGTTCATTTACTTGGCTCAGGGGAACAGATTTTTCTTGTTGATACTGGTATTGCCAGAATCTACCACACTGCTTAGCACATAAGGAGACACTAAATAAATATTTATTGACTAAATTGAGTGAATAATGGAACCGAGATTACTATTTATCAGGTTACAACGTACATCAAACCTCATACACACAAAGAAATCATGAGACACAATTCTTGTGAATCAAGTCTAAATTCCCTGAGTCAGTCTTGATTTTTCTGTGTTGCAATTCTATTGCACCTAGATATCATTGGAGCCACAAAGATGACCAAATGCAAGGTTAGGGCCAGGGGAAGGGAATAATGGGGAATCCACAAGTAAAGATCTCCCTAACATAAGGCTGTTGTTGCTGCTGTTGTTAGGGGCCCTTCAGTCAATTTTTGACTCATAGCAACCTCAAGAGACAACAGAACTGCCCCATTGTATTTTCAAGGCTGTAATTTTTATTGGAGCAGATCACCAGGTCCTTCTTCTGAAAAGCCACTGGGTAGGTTCAAACTGCCAATCTTTCAGTTTGCAGCCCAGTGCTTAACCAATGCACCACCAGGCCCCTCTGGTGAAGGTAAGGATACTCAACTCTGAAGCCTCAGTGTCCTCATTACACTCTTCCCCCTGTAGCCTCCCACACTCACATAGTACCCAGCCTGGATGACTGGGTTTGTGGTTGGTGTCATCCTTGCTCCTTTTTTCCATTTCAAGCCATTGCTCCTCTCTCTCTTCTTAAAAACCCCCAGCACCTACCCTAGATAACTCTTCTTACACATGTGCACCAAGAGACATATATAATAAAACATTCTTTGTAATAGAAAAAATCTGGAATTATAAGCCAAATAAACCAAACCAAATCAAACCCATTGCTGCTGACTCATAGCAACTCTAAGGAGAGACTAGAAATGCCCCATAGGATTTCCAAGGGGCGGCTGGAGGATTTGAACTGCCAACATTTTAGTTAGCAGCCACGCTCTTAACCACTGCACCACCAGGGCTCCATAAACCAAATACAGTGGTCAAATAAACTGTGGAATATTCCTGCAATGAATACCTTAACTCAGCAAAAAATCAAACTCAGCTACATGAATCAACACAAATCAAATGATTCGCTGAACAATGACAACAACAACAACAACAAAAAAGCTGCAGAGAGAATACAGGCAGCATGAAATTTTTATATAAAGTTCAGAAATATGTAATATAATGTGCAAATAAATATGAGGTAAAACCATAAACAGAGACATGGGATGATAAATACAAATACCAAGCTAGTGGCTACCTTAGTGGGGAAGAAGAAGGGAATGGGATTGGATAGGGGAACAGAGGGTATTTAAAAGATATTGGTAACATCCTATTTCTTGATGTGGGTAGTGAATTCATAGTTTTTTTATACTTCATATATCCATTATGTATGGTCTTCTGTATATCTGAAATATTTCATGATTAAAGCATTTAATAAAGGAATAGAAATTCCCCAGTATATTCCATCGGATTATACTTTCTCTATTATTCCTTACTGTAGCTAACTGCCATTTTCCTGGTCACCCTCCCTTCTTCACTGGAATGACTACGGTGTTTTCTAGTATTGCTCCTGCCATCAATCTTGGTGATTTCAACATCCAGAGTCAAACCATCCAATACCCTAGCCTCTCAGTTCCTTTACTTCATCACCTCCCAAGAGCTTATTCTCCACCCCGCTGCAGCCACCTACTCTTCATAGTTATACTATGCGCTACTTCCCAAAATCTCATTTTCCAACACTTCTCTCTCTAACCACCACCTCCTATGTTCTAAGCTCACCTCTTCTTTTGCTCCCACTCATCGATTCTCCACACCAAGACTCCCTGACCACTTGTATAAGGATGCAAAGGAACCAGGACACTTATGCACTGATGGTGGGAGTGCACACTCATAGTTACATATTTACCAACACTTTGGAAAATAGTTTGGCAGTGTTTTAAAAAAGTTAAGCATACATCTACCATGATACAGCCATTCCATTTCTAGGTATTTTCACAAGAAAATAGAAAGCATGTGTCCATACAAAAACATATATATGAATGTTCATAGCAGCTTTATCATCACCCAAAACTAAAAACAACCCAAATCTCCTTCAATGGACAAACTGATACACAAATTATAGTATATCCACACCATGCAATACTCATGCTACTCAGTAATAACAGGAAAAACTACTGTTATATACAACAACCTGGATAAATCTCAAAATAATTATGCTGAGTGAAAGAAGACAGAGAAAAAGACTGCACACTGTACGATGCTGTTTCTATGAAATTCTAGAAAAGGTAAACTAACCTGTAGTGACAGGAAGCATATTAATGGTTATCTGGGGAAAACGGTGAGCCAGGGTGGGAGGGGGGATTATGTGGAGGCTCGAGGAAGCATTTGGAGGTAATAGATATGTTCACTGTCTTGATTGTGGTAATGTTTTATGGGTGGCTACATATGTCAAAATTTAACAAATTATATACTTCAAATATGTGTAGTATAGTTTATGTCAATTATTTCCCAATTAACAAACAAAAGAACACTCCCTTGGGCCCTCAGCACTGTCTGACATATTACTGTGTATAACCCTATCTTAAATTTACTTTCCTCTCTCTGAGATGACTCTTTCTTACTTCCCTTCTCTTCTCAAACTTCAAAGTTCTTTACTTTGAGCTAATACCTGGCTTCTCATTTCATGGAGAAAATAGATTCAGTCAGATGACTTTGTCATCCGTACCCTCCAAATCTACTAATTCCACCTTTACCCATATCCATAAACTCTGCCTTCCTTCCTCTTGCAGTGGATGAACTCTCTATGCTTCTAGCTAAGGCCAACACTTCCATCCAGGTGCTGGGTCCATCCCTGCTCCCCACTCAAGGACTTTGCTCTGGAAGTTTTCCCTTTCTCCTCTGCATCATCAAAGCTTCCCCTCTTTTGGATTACTTCCACCATCACACAACCATTCTGAAATATTTTCCACCCTAAAACACAAATAAAACCCTTTTTTGACCACTGATCTGCTTCCAGTTATTGCCTCACTTCTCTGCCATCTCTGCAGCAAAGCTTCTTATGTGTGGTTCATCCTTGCTGTCGCCCATTCTCACTTCTTTCTCGTGAACCCACTTTAATCAGGCTTTTATCCCCACCCGCCCACTGAAAATGCCCTTTGTCAAGGTCATCAGTGGCCTCCACATGCCAAATTCAACGGCCAATCCTCTGTCTCTTAATTTAAAAGTCATATTTCACATTGTCTTCTTTTTTAAAATTTTTGTAATTTTTTTTTTTTTACTTCATTTTGTTGTTAAGAATCTATACAGCAAAACATACACCAATTCAACTGTTTCTACATGTACAATTCGGTGACATTGATTACATTTTTCCAGCTGTGCAACCATTCTCACCCTCTTTTTCTGGGTCATTCCTCACTCATTAACATAAATTCACTGTCCCCTAAGATTCCCATCTAATCTTTCGGGTTGCTGCTGTCACTTTGATCTCAAATCGCTCTTAAAAGAACCCATTTTCTTCTATTAATGTTCATGAAAGGTTCTATTTTCAGCACCATCTCTCAGAAGTGTTTTCTACATACTTTGATCAGCTCCTAGGAAGAAGGCCCTAGGATATAAACTGCCTGGGAGCGGAGATTTTACTTTTAATACCCTGCTATAATCTAATGCTATAATCTCAATACCTAGACCATAGCAAAGCACAGGATAAGATCTTAACAAATACTGGTTGAACGAATGAGCACACGGCACAGGGCAGACAATTTCAGGTGTGACACAGGGATGGACTGATGAATTTCCCTACCTTTCCGGAGCGTGTGCAGTGCAGGCCAAAGGCTTCTCTCCTGGGTCAACCCAAGGCTGTGTAGGCTGCACCGTGCAAGGGATCAGGTAGATTGTGTACTCCCCCGAGTAGTCCTTCCTGAAACAGGCAGAGCAGACTGTGGTCATAAGGAACAATTTACAGATTCCTTACTTATCTAGAAGCACAGTGACTTCATTAAACAGTTTTCGTATGGGATTTGTGCCTCACATCCAAGGACTCATTTATGAGTCTGCAAACACAATCTTCAGGAACTCATTTCTGATTATTCTAGCCTCCAGAGGACTACCTAGAGGTGTTAAATAGAGCTACTTCCATCTGTGCGAGTCTTTTTCATGAGAAAGGCACACGGTTTCTAAAAACCAAAAAGGCTCAGGGGAAGACAAAACAGAACCTGCCATTTCTTTAGACTTCCATGAAATGTCTTTGGTAACTTCTGTTTAGGGTTGCTTGTTGGCTGACACCCTGTTAAATACACTATCAAAGGTCAAAGCTTGTAACTCTTAAGATGTGCTCATGGCAGCTGCCACTCAGATAGAAGAGGTAGCAAATGCCTCATGATTACAGGACACTGCTTAAGAGTATAATGGGAGAACTTTCCCACAACACTCAGTTTTGAGGTTCCTTCCCCCAATTCTGGAGTCCCTGGGTGACACAAATGGTAAAGCACTCAGCTGCTAATCAAAGGGAAAGGTTGCTGGGATGAGTCCACTCGGAGGTGCCTTGGAAGAAAAGCCTGGTAATCTACTTCCAAAAGAGCACAGCCATTCAAAACCCTCCCTACGAAGCACAGTTCTATGAGTCACACATGAGGTTGCCATGAGTCAGGGTCAACTCGATGGAAATTGTATTTTTTCCCCCTTTCCCATTCTACAGCCTCATTCCTTTACAAAGTTGAAGAACAGTATCACTTCTCCTAGGAGACTACTCCTTGGGATCTTTCCTGTTTGTGGTGGGAGACAGGATTCTCTAGGTAGCGACACTGAGAGTATGGAGCCTTTGTGCCCCTCATCTACTTTAGTTCCCACGCTTGTCATCGGGCAGCAGCTCTAGCCCTGGCAGGTTGCCTGGAAGACAGTCAGACATCCAGACACTTCAGGGAGATTCTTCAAGGGCCTTGGGAGGCTGCCACCCATTGAATGAAGAGCGCAGGGCTGTGAATCTTAATTATAACTCTGTTGTGAGTGATCTGGGAACAGTGCTCATACTTGCTGGGTTCATTCAGTGACCATTTTTTGTATTGTTTTTACATTAGTAAAGCATAGCAAAAAATTGGTAAAAGGTAAAAATAAAACTTTAAGACACACTCTTGGGTCAGTTTAGTGGAATGACACAGGGCTAGAAATCAAGAGACAGTCTAGTCCTCGCCTTGCCTGTGCCACAGTTGTATGCTCTTAGACTCACACATTTCGGGGATGTTATGGATTGGACTGTGTCCCCCCAAAATATGGGTTGGAATACTGACCCCCCTATACCTACGGATGTAATCCCACTGGGGAATAGAGTTTACTTTGTTATGTTAATGAGGCCACATCAGTATAGGGTGTGTTTTAAGCCAATCACTTTTGAAACATAAAAAGAGCAGATTGGGCACAGAACCAAGAAAGCACAGCGGGGAAAGACAGATGCCAAGTAACAGAGGAACAGGAGCTGAAAAGAGACAAGAACTTTCCCCAGAGCCAGCAGAGAAAGAAAGCCTTCCTCTAGAGCTGATGCCCTGAATTCAGACTTCTGGCCTTCTAAGCTGTGAGAAAATAAATTTCTGTTGGTTAAAACCACCCACTTGTGGTCTTTCTGCTATAACAGCACTAGGAAACTAAGACAGTGGCTTTGGTTTCTAACCTCCTTCCTGCTCTGACAATCTGATGTCTCCAGTATTCCTTTATGATCCCACCCTTCCTTTAAAGCTCTGGGTCAGCAGTAAATGAGATCTTGGACACCATTTGAATTATAAGAAAACTGACATGTATGAATAAAATGAGTAAACAAAAACAAATCCATTGCTGTTGAGTCAATTCCAACTTATAGTGCCCTGCAGGACAGAGGAAAACTGCCCCGTAGGGTTTCCAAGGCTATAATCTTTACAGAAGCAGACTGCCACATCTTTCTCCCATGAAGCAACTGCTGGGTTTGAACTGCCAGCCTTTAGGTTAGCAGCTGAATGCTTAGTCACTACACTGCCAGGGCTCCTTATACTGAATAAACAAAAAAAAAACAACCAAACCCATTGAGTTTGTTTCTGACTCATATTGACCCATAGGGCACAGCAGAACTGCCACATAGGGTTTCCAAGGAGTGGTTGGTGGATTCAAACAGCTGACATTTTGGTAAGCAGCTGAGCTCTTAACCACTGCACCACCAGTGCTCCATAATATGAGTAAAAACAAAAACCCATTGCCGTTGAGTTGATTCCAACTCATAGTGACCCTACAGGACAGAGCTGAACTGCCCCATAACTCCAAGGAGTGCCTGGTATATTCGAGCTGTTGACCTTTTTGGTTAGCAGCCATAGCTCTTAACCACGATGCAACCAGGGTTCCCCATAATATGAGTAGTGACCCTTAATTAGTGTTGTATTGTTGTTCTTAGGTGCTGTTGAGTTGGTTCCGACTCATAGTGACCCTATGCACAACAGAACGAAACACTTCCCAGTCCTGAGCGATCCTTATAATCTTTGCTATGCTTGAGCTCATTGTTGCAGCCACTGTGTCCACCTCATTGAGGGTCTTCTCTGCTAACCCTGTACTCAGCCAAGCATGAAGTCCTTCTCCAGGGACTGATCCCTCCTGACAACATGTCCAAAGTATGCAAGACGCAGTCTCGCCATCCTTGCCTCTAAGGAGCATTCTGGTTGTACTTCTTCTAAGACAGATTTTTTGTTTTTTTTGGCAGTCCAGGGTATATTCAACATTCTTCACCAACACCACAATTCAAAGGCATCAATTCTTCTTCAGTCTCCCTTATTCATTGTCCAGCTTTCACATGCATATGATGTGATTGAAAATCCATGGCTTCGGTCAGGCGCACCTTAGTCTTCAAGGTGACATCTTTGCGCTTCAACACTTTAAAGAGGTCCTTTGCAGCAGATTTACCCAATGCAACGCGTTTTTTGATTTCTTGACTGCTGCTTCCATGGGTATTGACTGTGGATCCAAGCAAAAATGAAATCCTTGACAACTTCAATCTTTTCTCTGTTTATCATGATGTTGCTCATTGGTCCAGTTATGAGGATTTTTGTTTCCTTTATGTTGAGGTGCAATCCATACTGAAGGCTGTGGTCTTTGATCTTCATTAGTAAGTGCTTCAAGTCCTCTTCACTTTCAGCAAGCAAGCTTGTGTCATCTGCGTGATGCAGGTTGTTAATGAGTCTTCCTCCAATCCTCATGCCCCATTCTTCTTCATACAGTCCAGATTCTTAACTTATCTGCTCAGCATACAGATTGAATAGATATGGTAAAAGAATACAATCCTGACGCACACCTTTCCTGACTCTAAACCAATCTGTTCGAACAACTGCCTCTTGATCTATGTAAAGATTCCTCATGAGCACAATGAAGTGTTCTGGAATTCCCATTCTTCGCAATGTTATCCATAATTTGTTATGATCCACATAGTCGAATGCCTTTGCGTAGTCAATAAAACACAGGTAAACATCCTTCTGGTACTCTCTGCTTTCAGCCAGGATCCATCTGACATCAGCAATGATATCCCTGGTTCCACGTCCTCTTCTGAAACCGGCCTGAATTTCTGGAAGTTCCCTGTCAATATGCTGCTGTAGCTGTTTCTGAATGACCTTCAGCAAAATTTTGCTTGTGTGTGATATTAAAGATATTGTTCTATAATTTCCACATTTGGTTGGATCACCTTTCTTGGGAATAGGCATAAATATGGATCTCTTCCAATCAGTTGGCCAGGAAGCTGTCTTCCATATTTCTTGGCATAGATGAATGAGGACCTCCAGTGCTGTTCATTAGGCAGAACCATCTATCCCTGGCTCTTACTTTCAAAGCATGAGGTGAGATCATGTCACCCCTTTGCTCAAACTCTGCAGCAGTTCCCACTGCACCAGGGTAAAAGCCAAAGTCCCCACATTGGCCTACAAGGCCTTACATGGGTGACTTACCCTCTCACCTCTTTGATCTGATCTCCTATTACTTGCCTTCTCCCTCACTCCACTCTAGCCACACTGGCCTCTTTGCTGTTCCTTGAGCAGGTGAGGCATGCTGCCACCTAAGGAATTTTGCCAGAAACCTTCTTCCCCCAGATGTCTCCATGGCTGACTTCTGTACTTCCTTCAAGTCTTTGCTCAAATGTATCTTCTTATCCAGGCCTACTCTCAATGCTCAAATTATAATATCATCTACTGATTTCTCTTACCTGTTCTATACCTTTTATTTTTCTATAGCACCTATCACATTCCAACATATGCTACGCTTTACTTATTTGCTATGTCTGTTGTTCTTTGTCTCTTACTTTACCAGAAGTGCAGAAATCTTTGTTTTGTTCACTTATGTATTCTAAGTGTGCAGAACCTGCTTGACACCTGGTACATGTTCAATAAGTATTTGCTGAATGAATGAATGAATGAATGCAGAACAAATTGCCTGGTCCACCAAGTCCACAGTTGCTCTCTCCTCCTATCCCTAATACTTCCAAATTCATTCTGTGAAGCCAGCATAACCCCGATACCAAAACCAGGCAAAGACACCATAAAAAAAGAAAATTACAGACCAATATCTCTCATGAATATAGATGAAAAATTCTAGCCAATAGAATTGAGCATCATATCAAAAAAATAATACACCACCACCAAGTAGGATTCATATCAGGTATGCAAGGATGGTTCAACATTAGAAAATCAATCAATGTAGCCCACTACATAAATAAAAGGAAAGAAAAGAATCACATGATCATCTCAATTGATGCAAAAACGCATTCAACAAAGTCCAACACCCATTCCTGATAAAAACTCTCGACAAAGTAGATATAGAAGGGAAATTTCTCAGCATAATAAAAGGCATCTATGCAAAACCTGACAGCACTTGGCTGGGATGCAAAACCAATGGCCAATATCATTCTTAATGGAGAGAGGCTGAAAACATTCCCCCTGAGAACAGGAACAAGACAAGGATGCCCTTTATCACCACTCCTATTTAACATTGTGCTGGAAGTCCTAGCTAGAGCAATAAGGCAAGAAAAAGAAATAAAGTGCATCCAAATTGGTAATAAAGTTAAATTGTTCCTATTTGCAGATGATATGATACTATACATAGAAAACCTAAAACATTCCATGAGAAAACTACTGTAACTAATAGAAAGATTCAGCAGAGCAGCAAGATACAGGATAAAAATACAAAAATTAGTTGAATTTCTATACACCAACAGAGAGAATGATGAAAAGGAAACCAGGCAAACAATACCATTTATAATAGTCCCTAAAAAAATAAAACACTTAGGAGTAAATCTAACCAGGGATGTAAAAGACCTATATAAAGAAAACTACAAAACACTACTGCTAGAAACCAAAAGAGATCTACATAAATGGAAAGCATACCATGCTCATGAACAGGTAGACTTAGCATTGTGAAAATGACAATTCTACCCAAAGCAATTTACAAATACAATGCAATCCCGATCCAAATACCAATAGCATTCTTTAAAGAGTTAGAAAAAGTAATCATTAACTTCATATGGCAAGGGAAGAAGCCCTGGATAAGTAAAGCACTATCCAAAGGAGAAGAATAAAGTAAGAGGACTTGCGCTACCTGACCTCAGAACCTACTATACAACTATGGTAGTCAAAACAGCTGGTACTGGTACAACAGATACGTTGACCAATGGAACAGAATTGAGAACCAAGATGTAAATCCATCCACCTATGGTCTCCTGATCTTTGATAAGGGCCCAAAGTCCATCAAATAAAGAAAGACAGTCTTTTTAACAAATGGTGCTAGGAAAACTGGATATCCGTCTGCAAAAAAAGGAAAAAGGACCTATACCTCACACCATATACAAAAACTAATTCAGAATGGATCAAAGACCTAAGTATAAAGCCAAAAACTATGAAGTTCATAGAAGAAAAAAGAGGATCAATGCTAGAGGCATTAACAGGAAACAAACCACAACCAACAACACACAAACTCCAGAAGATAAGCTAGATAACTGGAATCTTCTAAAAATTAAACATTTATGCTCATCAAAAGATTTCACCAAAAGAGTAAAAAGAGAACCTACAGACTGGGAAAAAAAAATTTGACTATTACAACATCAGACAAAGAGTACTTTGTCTGATTTGTGATAAAATCTACAAGAAAACCAACACTTTTACAAACAAAAAGGTAAATAATTGAATTGAAAAATGGGAAAAGGAAATGAACAGACACTTCACCAAAGAAGACATTCAAGCAGCATACAGACACGAGGAAATGCTCGTGATCACCAGCTGTTAGAGAAATGCAAATCAAAACGACAGTGAGACACCACCTCACCCCTGCATTATTGGCATGAATCAAAAAAACAGGAAATAACGAATGTTGGAGAGGCTGCGAGGAGATCAAAACTCTTATGCACCACTGGTGGGAGTGCAAAATGATACAACCATTTTGGAAGATGATATAGTGCTTCCTTAGAAAGCTAGAAATAGAAATACCATATGATCCAGCAATCCCACTCCTAGGAATATATCCTAGAGACATAAAAGTCACCACACGAATAGACATATGCACACCCATGTTCATTGCAGCATTGTTCACAACAGCAAAAAGATGGAAACAACCTAGGTACCCATCAACAGATGAATGGATAAACTGTGGTGCTTACACACAGTGGAGTATTATGCAATGATAAAGAACAACAATGAATCCGTGAGGAGTTTCATAACATGGATGAACCTGGAGGGCGTTAGGCTGAGTGAAATAAGTCAATCACAAAAGGACAAATATTGTATGAGACCACTACCGTAAAAACTCATGAAAAGGTTTACACACAAAAAGAAACAATGTTTGATTGTTACATGGGTGGGAAGGGGTGGGAATGGAAAAACACTAAACTAAATAGACAATAGATAAGTAGTAACTTTGCTGAAGAGTGATACAGTACACAATACTGGGGAAGCCAGCACAACTTGTACAAGGCAAGGTCATGGAAGCTCCACAGACACATCCAAACTGCCAGAGGGACCAAATTGCTGGGCTGAGGGCTGTGGGGACCATGGTCTTGGGGAACATCTAGCTCAATTGGCATAACATTGTTTATAAAGAAAATATTCTACATTCTACTTTGGTGAGTAGCATCTGGGGTCTTAAAAGCCTGTGAGCAGCCATTTAGGATATTCCACTGGTCTCACCCCTTCGGGAATGAGGAAGAATGAAGAAAACTAAAGATACAAGGGAAAGATTAGTCCAAAGGACTAATGGACCACATCTACCACAGCCTCCACCAGACTGAGTCCAGGACAACAAGATAGTGCCTGGCTACCACCACTGACTGCTCTGACAGGGATCACAACAGAGGGTCCAGGACAGAGCTGGGGAAAAATACAGAACAAAATTCTAACTCCAAAAGAAAGACCAGGCTTGCTGGCCTGACAGAGACTGGAGAAGCCCTGGGAGTATGGCCCCTGGACACTTTATCAGCTCAGTAATAAAGTCACTTCTGAGGTTCACCTTTTAGCCAAAGACTGGACAAGCCCTTAAAACAAAATGAGAGTAAAAGGGCACACCAACCCTGGGGCAAAGACTAGAAGGCAGGAGGGGACAGGAAAGTTGGTAATAGGGAACCTAAGGTTGAGAAGGGAGAGTGTTGACATGTCGTGGAATTGTTAACCAATGTCAAAAACAATATGTGTACTAACTGTTTAATGAGAAACTAGTTTGTTCTATAAACTTTCATCTAAATGAAAATAATAAAATAATAAATGAAAATAATAAAAAGAATTTGGACTTCATCTTGTAGGCAATGGGGAATCAGCAGAGGAACTAAAGAAGGACAGTTTCTATGCCTATAAATTGGGCCAAAGTGTATGAATAATCTCATAAAGCTCTATGAAGAATCTCCTTGAAGATTATTATGTATTGATTTCCAAGAAATCACTATTAAAAAAACCTGATATAAGATCACAAATTTATAATTAAATTTTTTTTTAATTATTTAAGATATGTTCTTAGCACAATATGTATATACAGCCCAAAAAACTTAATAAAATCTCAGTTTCCAAGTCTTGATCCTACCACTTCTTAATAGTAAAACTGGAACAAGATTTTAAAGCTAACTATGGATTTTTTATGGATTTTTTTATGGATTATAATTTTATCATCTATAAAATGGGGATAATAATACATAAGACAGACTCCATTATCCTTTTCATGGTAATAGTTTTTTTTTGTTTGTTTCTCTTAGTTGATTAAATTTTTTTCATTGTGCTTTAGACAAAGGTTTACAGAGCAAATTAGTTTCTCATTAAACAATATACATATTGTTTTGTGACATTCGTTGCCAACCCCATGATGTGTCAACACTCTCCCCTTTTCAACCTTAGGTTCCCCATTACCATTCATCCAGCTTTTCTGTCCCCTCCTGCCTTCTTGCCCTTGCCCCTGGGCTGGTATGTCCATTTAGTTTTATATACATGGTGAAGCTACGTGTGTTACTGTTTGTTTTACGGGCCTGTCTAATATTTGGTTGAAGGGTGAAGCTTAGGAGTGACTTCAGGACTGAGTTAAGTGTGATGGGGGCCATACTCTTGGGGTTTCTCCAGTCTCTGTCAGACCAGTAAGAATGGCCTTTTTTTTCTTTTTTTGTGAGTTAGAATTTTGTTCTGCGTTTTTCTCCAGCTCTGTCCAGGATTCTCTGTGGTGATCCCTGTCAGAGCAGTCAGTGGTGGTAGCTGGGCACCATCTAGTTGTGCTGGACTCAATCTGGTGAAGGCTGTGATAGCTGTGGTCCGTTAGTCCTTTGGACTAATCTTTCCCTTGTATCTTTCATTCTCCTTGCTCCAGACAGGGTGGGAACAGTGGAGTATCTTAGATGGCCTCTCACAAGCTTTTAACACCCCAGATGCTACTCACCAGAGTCGGATGTAGGACATTTTCTTTATAAACTATGTTATACCAATTGAGCTAGATGTTCCCCAGGACCATGGTCCCCAGCCCTCAGCCCAGTAATTCAGTCCCTGAGGGAGTTTGGATGTGTATATGAAGCTTCCATGTTCTTGCCTTGGTCAGATTGTGCTGGCCTCCCCAGTATTGTACACTGTCTTACCCTTCGCCAAAGTTACCACTTGTCTATTGTCTAGTTAGTGTTTTTCTCTCCCTCGTGACCATCAAAGATTGTTTCTTTTTGTGTGTAAAACTTTTCATGAGTTTTTATAACAGTGGTCTCATACAGTATTTGTCCTTCTGTGATTGACATATTTCACTCAGCATAATGCCCTCCAGATTCATCCATGTTGTGAGATTTTTCCAGATTCATCATTGTTCTTTATCGTTGCATAATATTTGATTGTGTGTATGTACCATGGTTTACCCATTCATCTGCTAATGGACACTTAGGTTGTTTCCATCTTTTTGCTATTGTGAATAATGCTGCAACGAACATGCATGTGCATGTCTATTCATGTGACAGTTCCTATTTCTCTAGGATATATTCCTAGAAGTTCATGGTAATAGTTTTAATTGTTGTTTTCTCAATCATTCCTTTACTATATTTACCCAGTTCCTATTCTACCTCTAAATTGAGCACGGGAGAGGAATAACCCTTCTATTTTATAGGACATTGGACCGTCAGGGTGACATATGGACCTAATAGCCAGAGATCCTGGATTTTGCACTGGTTGTGGTAACTGGAGTGGAATTCCTTTCTTATACCAGAGTTTTAATGTGACACATTTCCCAGATTCCCTTGCAGGTAGATGTGGCCATGTGACTAAGTTCTAGCCAATGGGGTATGAGTGGAAGTGATGTGTGCCCTCCCTGATCTTACCCTTGTAACTGGGTGAGCACTTTCTGGCTTATACATTAGAAGTTGATCTGAGCTACTCTTGTTTCCTTTGATATTTTCCAAAAGGCTATTTCTAACCTATTTTGCCTATGGAACCTCCTTTTAAAACAGAAATTCAGCCTTTGAAGATAGCCCTGTTTCTCAAGCTCCTTAAAGAAACCAAAAGCATTTTCAGATCCAACCCTGGAAGCCTTTAACCCTGTATTCACCTGTTGTAGGAGCTAGTGGCTCTCCAGAGTTGATATGGAGAATCAAAAGTCTGAGCACTCCATAGAAGCTGCAGATCAAATTCAATTCCTCCTAGGTGGTCTGGAGTCAATATGAAAGATTTGACATCAGGCAGTGTGTGGTGCTCCATCACAAACTGTCCTGTTTCAAGAGAAAATACACACACTTGTGAGTTTTATTGCACTCATGGTGAAGCCCTACAAAAGCATAACAACTAAATTAATGTTCTTTTACCAAACCATTAGGGTTATACTCTTTCACCCCTTAGAATATCTTCTGTACTGATTGGGACAGCATGGCAGCTTACCCCAGCCCATCAGCCTGCTTGTGATGGTCATTATGATTATACTTGTTTATAAACAATATGGATGTACCTTGTGGAAATGGTGCTAATGAGCATATTCACAATAATAAAACCCACCCAGTGCTGTCAGGACAGAGTTCACAATTATAGGAGTCTTTATAAACAATGAACACCCAGTACATTTAGCTTTGAATTCTAACCAATTCTTAGAGGTAGAAAGGTCTTGGTAGCTCATAAATAGAAAAATTAAAGTTGGGTGAAAATCACATTTAGGGCCACATAAGTCATTGGTGGAAGGGGACAATCATAAACATCGCTAAAAAAGTAAAAGTTAATCAGCAAGATACCTCCACTCTTTAAAACAGTACTGATATATTGTCATGAATAAATAAAAATAGACTATTCTAGATTTAGGAGCCTTGACGGCGTAGTGATTAATTGCTATGGCTGATAAACAAAAGGGCAGCAGTCCAATTTCATCAGCTGCTCCCTGGAAACCCTATGGGGCAGTTCTGCTCTGTCCTTTAGGGTTGCTATGAGTTGGAATTGACTCGATGGCAACAGGTTTTTTTTTTTTTTTTTTTTTGGTTTTTCTAGATTTAAAGAGATATGACAACCAAATGCAATGTATGGACCTTAATTGGATCCTAGTTCCTTTTCTAAACAGATATAAAATAAATATAAAACAAATAAAAAAAACTTGTGGAATGATAGAGGAAATATAAATAGGGACTAGATATTATTGAGTCAATACTAAATACCTTGGATGTGATAATGGTATTGTGATTACGTAAGAGAATGTCCTTGTTCTTAGGTGATGCCTACTAAAGTATTGGGAGAAACTGACACTAAATGGTGTGGTTAAAGAAAAAAAAAAAAGGTGTGTGTGTGTACATACATGTAAAGCAAAATGTTAACAACTGTTGAATCTAAGTAGAGGGTCTATGTTTTTCATTGTTGTATTCTTTCAACTTTTCATAATAAAAAGTTGGAAAAAAATAGCGCTGATATTACCTCTGAATTTGGCGTGGGTCTTGAATTCAATGACAAGCCGACCATCCTCTCGAATATAGATTCTGATTATCTGAAGCCTTGCAGAGAGCACACTGTCTGTCTGGATTCCTGGGCAGGCATCGTAACATAACATCCAAGTTAGGGCATGAGAAGCCCTCCTAGACAGTGATCTACACGTAGTTATCCTAGAGACATCTCTAAGTACAGCTGCACATTTATTTGAATGTAACTTGAGAAAATTAACTGTCACATTAATATATAGTCTATTTAGAGATATTTACAAATTAAAATTATAAAACAGATCATTCCACTTGGTTCTTTTTTAATAGCTCCATTTACTTTTCAGAGGAGTCGCTAGAGTAGTACAAATGGTTAACACCCTTGGCTGCTAACCAAAAGGCTGGAGGTTTGAGTCCATTCAAAGTCACCTCGAAAAAGGCCTGGTGATCAACTTTGACCATTGAAAACCCTATGGTGCATAGTTCTTCTCTGGCACACATGGGGTCACCATGAGTCAGAATTGACTTAACTGCAACTGGGGTTCATGGTTATTTCTTAGAAAACCTAACAACATGGCTCGCACCACTGGTAACCAGCAGAAAATGAACATGATTATGCTATGAAAGAGCACACCTCTGAATCTCTAATGGGCAGTATAGGATCCGTCTGTCACTTGCCACCCTCTACTCTGGGACCTAGCTATCTGGGCTGAATTCTCCAAATATGGAGGCCATCCAGCATCAGTATATATGGATCTCTCTCTCTTTTTTTTTTTCCAGGAACCCAGCACTGCATATTTTCCAGGCTTGAGGCGGCCCTCCTTTGACTGTGTACAGGACAAGAGGATGAGGAATGCAGCAAATGTTAACAGTCACTACTTATCTTTTAATTTTGCTTGAGTGTATGGTAGGAATAGGTAAGGTGTCGATGGGTATACCTGTTCTCCAGAGAACAGTGTCATAGAAGAAGGAAAACTCCATCTCGGTGTGGTGCTCTAAGGAGGCCCAGCCCCTGGGTGCTGTCACATATATGTAGGAGACATAGAGAGGCACGTGCACCGTCAGGAACGACTGAGCAGAGTCTCTCACCTGCCAAGCAAACAGTGTGCACACAGGAAGGGTTAGTTCTTCCCTAAGAAGGTACGTGATCATTATATCTTGGTTCAGTTTTCATTCACTCATTTATAGTAACTCACTATTAATCAAGTACCTATGGTTACGTTAGGTACCGTGCTAGGAGCCAGGGACTGAGCAGTGGGAAAAAACAAAATCATTCCCCTTGTAGAACATATAAGGAGCCCTGGTGGAGAAACGGTTAAGCACTCAGCTGCTAACTGAAAGGCAGCTCAAACCCACTCAGAAGCACTATGGGAGAAAGACCTGGTGACCAGATTTGTAAAAATTACAGCCAAGAAAACCCTACGGGGCAGTTCTATCCTGTAACACATGGTGTTGCCATGAGTTGGAATCAACTTGACGACAACTAAAACAACATGGAATGTATAGCTTAGCGAAGGACGCACATCTGTGCAACTTCCAGGCTTGAGGTGGTCCCCACTTGGATGTATACAGGACAATAGAATGAGGAATAAAAAAGCAAATACATAGATGATCTAATGTCAAATAGTGAGAAATGCTATGAAGAAAATAAAGTGGGTGTTTTTGTAATGCCTCAGATATTTACTAGTACACTTTGAAAATAAAGTAAGATAAGGGGATGGAAGTGACCAGCATGCTTCTTTAGACAGGGTGATCTGGGAAGGCTTTTCTGAGGAGGTGACACTTGAACGAAAACACTTTTGAAGAGAATGAGCAAAGTTCAGGCTTAAATTTTCACTGCATGATTTCTAGAAGCCTTGGTCAAAATTTTAAAGTGTCACGATTATTCCCAAAAGATGGACCTGGCATAGCTGGGATCTACCATTCAGTACCTACTCCCTCAGCTGACTGTGCTTGCCAGTGTCCTGAAGGAGAGCCCGAATCAATCATGATCAGGAAGATGCCCAAGTCTGGACCCAGGGATTAACATGTACTGGACTCAGGATATTTTAGTGAATACTCATGTCTCCTGCTCTTGGAGCGTAGGTCATGGGCCTTGGATGTCACATCCAGCAAACTTACAATCAGACAGCTCAGAGCTGTTGACATGATGGATGAAACTTGGATAATGTTTCCTTCCCGAAGAATGCTTTGGTGAAACAATCGTATCTCTAACGGAGCACTTTTAAGTGGGTCCCTGTTACTGCTATTCATTTGGCTCAAGAATTTTTATTTTTATTTTATTTTACTATGCAGTGAACGGCAACAAAATATTAGTGGAAATTTCATGGTGAAGTTAACTGCCTATACAGGGGGTTGGCTTATTTCCAGTTTTTAAAATATGTATATTTTTATCTTTCATCCATAAATATATTTCTTTCATAACCCAAAAAAGTTTAGTTTAAAACACTTTTGTCATTGGCCAAATACTATAATATGATGTGGAGCTTTTCTTTTGTGTGAAAACACAGTGTAATGTTTTTATGAGAAATGTAAAGTGTTTAACTACAGGGAAGAGAAAAATGCCTTATATATCTACATTTAAGACATCAAAAAATTTTTCAAAAAGACTTTTTTCATATTCAAATTTGTCAGGGATTTAAAATTGGATGCCAAAACGTTACTGCCTGCATTTTCATTTCATAATCCCTTTCTGAAAGGTCTTATTCTGTTCTCTTTAGAAAATGTCCAGGTTTTTTTCCTGGACCTCACACTATGCTCTTCTCCCTAATACACAGGTTTTGCTAAATACTCTTGCCCCAGTTTCACAGTTGTTGATATCAGAACCTCAGTAAATTCTCTCATTCATTGGTAAAATTTATTTTCACTTCTCTGTTTCTGTTAATTCTCCTTTAAGCTTCGTATTACTTGTTGTTGTATGCTGTTGAGTTCATTCTGATTCATAGCGACCCTATATGACAGAGTAGAACTGCCCTGCACAGTTTCCTAAGCTGTAATCTTTATGGGAGCAGAGTGCCACATCTTTTCTCCTGCAGAGCTGCTGGTGAGTTCGAATCACCAACCCTTCAGTAAGCAGCTGTGCACTTAACCATTGTATCACCAGGGCTCTTCTGATAATCATTAACCACACTGCCATCAAGTCATTTCTGACTCATAGCGACCCTATAGGACACAGTAGAACTGCTCCATAGGGTTTTCCAAGGTTGTAATCTTATGGAAGCAGACTGCCACATCTTTTTCCTGCAGAGCCGCTGGTGGTTTGAATGCTGACCTTTGAGTTAGCAGCCAAGCACTTGACCACTGCGCCACCAGGGGTCCTTTTTATATTACTTAAAAAAAAAAAAATACTCCTTAAACAAAATAAAAGACAAATATTTACTACACATATATTTTGTGCCAGACCCTGTACTAGGTGTCTTCTCATATGTTAGGATTATCAGTCACAATTCCAGGTGAGGTTCAGAGAGGTTATATCTCATCCAAATCTACTGATGTTTGATATGGAAAATTTGAACTAGGGCTTGGTTTCATTTTCTACCATGCATCAGCTGTTTCAACTATTTTTTTAAAAAACAGACAACAATGAAGTACTTCTGTGTATATATTCTTTCTGGTGTTTATTTAAGAAGTGAAAGATACATAATAAAAGAAGAAATCCCTATCCTTAAGATATTTATTTATTTATTTTATTGTGCTTCAAGTGAAAGTTACAGCTCAAGTTAGTTTCTCATAGGAAAATTTATACACGTATTGTCATGTGACCCTAGGTGCTATCCCCATAATATGTCAGCATACATCTGCTTTCCACTCCAGATTTCCTGTGTCCATTCAACCAACTCCTGTCCCTTTCTGCCTTCTCATCTTGCCCCCAGACAGAACCCGCCCATTTAGTCTCACTTTTTTTTTTTAATCTACTTGAACTAAGAAGCACACTCTTCACGAGTATCATATCTTATAGTCCAGTCTCTAGTATTTTGTCTGAAGAGTTAGCTTTGGGAATGGTTTCAGTTCTGGGTTAACAGAGAGTCCAGGGCCATGTTTTCCGGGGTTCCTCCAGTCTCAGACCATTAAGTCCGGTCTTTTTACTAGAATTTGAGTTCTGTGCCCTACTTTTCTCCTGCTCCGTTGGGGAATCTCTGTTGTTTTTCCAGTCAAGGCGGTCATTGGTGGTAGCCAGGCACCATCTAGTTCCTTTGGCCTGTCTTGAGATTTTTAAATATATTTTGAACAAAAATGTCCAAAAAAAATGCAATTGAAGTAAAATCATGGAAAGTAGAGAGTACTAATATTTGAAGTGTCAGGAGAGAAACAAATCACTTAGTTTTGCATTTTCAAAAGTGACAGCAGGTTATGTAACTGCAGAAGCAGAAACAAACCCTAAACCTGCCTTAAAACTCTATTCAGTAGAGGGCAGTAGTGTATACAAAATGAGAGGGAATCACAAATGAGAGGCATCACATGAAAACAAAACAAATTTTAGTGATAGATACTTTTACAAAATGATTTCTCTAATTCCTGCACAAGTTCCCTCCTTGAGTGTGGATAAACCGCATTGGAAATGAAGACCACACATTTAAGTAACTTTTAGCTCATTGAGGTAACTGCTCAAAATTGGGAAGAACCAACTTTAGGATTAAATTTTCCCACAAGAACGGATGAGCCTGGTCTCACTGACACATTGATGCAAGTGCACTTCTAGAACCCTGGCTTCTTACTATTACATTTCCTATAGTCATTAATGTATAATGACTATTAAAAAAAAAAAAGTGTATTTTTACAGGGGTTCTCAGTTTGGAATAGGAATGAAATCAAAGCATTTAAAACAATTCTCTCTGTCTAATGTTTAGGGTAACATTGCTTTTCTTGTCTCCTGAAATATAGGGTGTACCACAGTCATCCTGGCTCATTTCCCCAGGTGAAGAGAATACATCTGTATACTCCAAACCCTATCATCAAAGGTAAATCTTTTCAACTTTCCAAAATACACCCAGAGGGAAAAATATATATACCAGAGAAGTAAATATGATGAATTTTATATAAATGCCTGTGCCCAACTGTAATTTTCTTTCACATTAATTTGATTTAGAAGACTTTTGAGGTTTTCCTTGGCCATGATACTGCCAAGGTCTTTCTTGAGGTACTTATAAAGAAGACTCCTCTAGTTGGTTGGCCCAGCATCGCGGGCCACTGGATACAAAGTGCTAACTGAAGTACTTCAGAAACAGACAAGTGTGAGCATGATACCCATATACACAGTCCTCAAACAAGCCCATGGAGCACCCACCTGGAAGTCAGCAGTTACAGACCCTCCACAGACATCAATTAACTCTGTCATGTCGTAATAAGCATCAAAGGTCCAGACACAGCTCTTTAGGTTCAGGTGTTTGTAGAGCTGGATGGTTTTTGGCTCCCGCACACTGGGGTCAAACTGGAAGGGGCGGTCGTAGCCAGGACCCAGGGCAGTGCTGCCATACACCATATCATCCAGGAACCCTGCCTCTGTAGGGGAGGGAAGGAACAAGCAATGGTAACTCAGTCTGCTGACTTGCCCCTTATACTTGGTTGGATAAAAAAAAACAGTTGCTGTAGAGTTCATTCCAACTCACTGAGACCCCAAGTGTGTCAGAGCAGAATTGTGCTTCATGGGATTTTCAATGGCTGTGATGTTTCAGAAGCAGACTGTCATGCCTTTCTTCAGAGGTGTCTCTGGGTGGATTTGAACCATCAGCCTTTAAGTTGGAGGCCAAGTGTTTAACTGTGCCACCCAGAGACTACTTGGTTGGTTTGTGCCACCCAGAGACTACTTGGTTGGATAGTGTCTCCCAAATTCATGTCCTTCCCAGAAACTTATTTGGAAACAGGGTACTTGCAGATGTAGTTAGTTAAGATGAGGTCATACTAGAGTAAGGCTGGTCACTAATCCAATATTACTGGTGTCCTTATAAGAAGAGACACAGAGATACAGGGAGAATACCAGGTAAAGAGGGAGGCAGTTATTGGAGTGATATGTCTACAAGCCAAGGAAGGCCAAGGATCACTGGCCTCCACCAGCAGCTAGGAGACAGGCATGGAACAGGCTTTGCCAGAGCCCTCAGAAGGAACATGTCCTTGCTAACACTTTGATTTCAGGCTTCTAGCCTCCAGAGCTGTGAGAGAATTAATTTCTGTTTTTTTAAATTAAAGCCACTCAGTTTGTGATACTTTATATAGCAGCCCTAGGAAACAAATGCACTTCTCCTGGCCAAGAAGCTGGGCTGGGAGAAAGGATGTACCCTTTTGACATTGAGAGTGCTTTCCCTCCATTTGGGACTGTATTAGTAGAGCAACTCCGGGCTCCCAAGGCACAGAGGGGTGCCGGGTGAGCTTGTGAACTGCCTGCTGCCCAGTGTTAAGTAGAGTAACTGAGTCCACAGACTTTTCTAAGACATTGCAGGAACCTAGGAAGAAAAGGTGAACAAATGATACCATGAATGAAGAAGTCAGAACTTGACGGAGAAAAACACATAGAAGCTTTGCCTGTTATGCCTGGCAAATCCAGCTCTAAGCTTCATAATCAGTCCTTGAAGATATGAGTTTCTTATATGAATTATTTATTGATGGATTATCTTTATTGTTAAGATTGATTTTTTTTTTTTTAACCGAATATATGGAAAGTTAACAAATGTTTGACTGCCTTTCCTCTTCCCTGTGGTTTCTGAACTCTTGGGGAAAAAAATCTTAATTTTGTGTGAATGGGTAAATAGCTCACTAATGATGTTTGACGAAATCCTGCCTGCTATAGGCAAAAATTAGTGATCAAATGCTGCCAAGTGAGTGAACTGTTCTAAATTAAGGAAAACCTTGGTCAGTGGTGAGTTGAATACAGAGGCAATTTTAAAATACTAGGGTTAAATTTTTATCATACTAAAAGTACTATTATAGTAGTCTGAAAGAATGAATACATTCCTTAGAACGCTTGATACAACACCCAACCATCTGTCTCACAAGAATGAGGCACTCAATGAACACATGTTGAATTTAATTGTTTTTGAGCAGGAAGAAGGGCAAAATTTCAGTCTTTAAAACACTAGCTACAAATGTGGACCAGTTGAACTTTCATGTGTAGCTCAGTAAATTACAATTTACATTCAACTAATTTCTACTGTGTATTTTTTTTTTATAAGACCTTTACTACCAAAAAGTGATGCTTAGTGAATATGAAAGAGCATATGAATGCCTTTCTATCTTCAAAAACAGTTAGACGACTCATCAGCTGTGAAGGAAGGAAATATCCCTTTAATGTGCGCTTGCTAAGGCAAATGGGAAGGACAGAATTCTTTGCAAAGTGAAATGTCTGCTGTGATGCGCGGCTCAGCTGTCAGCTCCTTCAGGGAGCTGTGCCTGAGGCTGTGCCCTTCCTGGAGCGGCACTCATCCTGTGGGCTGTAAGGTCTGGCCATTCTGGCTGAAGGTAGGATAAGTCTGAGGCACAATGTCTGTTCCAGAGCTTCCCACTGAGTTGGATGACGTTTTGTTGGTCCTGTATCACAGTTTTTTACTTCTGTTTAATCCTGCTTTCTCTTTTTCCCTTTAATAGATGTTGATCCCTAATATAAACACCTTATACCCCAAATTCTACCTCAGCTCCTGCTTCCAGAAAACCCACTCTGCAACATGTGTACTCTAGCTTTCTAAAGCTGGTATAATGGGATTTTAGAGTACAGATCCAAACGCGTTCACTATCGGGAAGGAAGGAACTAAAATGTACCATGATAGGTGCTTCACAAATGTCAACTCATTTCGTCCTCACCTTGGCTGGTAGCAATTGTTATCCTGGTGTTAGCAATAACAAAACAGTGGCTAGGGAGGTCAGGCTATGTTTGTTCAAAGTTGTATATACAGAGCGGAATAAGGTTTTGAGTCTAAGTCTGATTCCAAAGCCCTTGCTTTTGTTGCTTCACTTCATTCTTTCAAAGTCCAAGCTGCCTATGTTTGGATGCTTACTAAGAAGGAAAACTGTTAACACGCAGATTTTGAAGATCAGAGTTCCTCCCCAGTTCACCATAAACCTAAAGGCCCCTGAGTGGGGCTCGAGTGAGGAAACCAGCCCTGAACTCAGTCCCTCACCTGAAATGCCTCTCAGGTCGCGGGTAGTGACGAGATTGGAGCAGACATGCTGATGTCTGTAGATGGACTCGGATAACAGAAAGTGCAAGTTGTGCAACGGCATGGTGGAGATCAGGGGCAGCATTCCATCCTGGTGTGGGATTTGCACGGAGATGTGGATTCTAGGGGAAATTGGGGCAGAAATAAATGCTTAGCTGCATGCTATTGGGATCGTCATGAGTCAAGGACTGGCACGATGGCAGCTAACAATACCACTGACAGTTACTATGGTACATTTTTTTCTCATGATCCAATTCGTCTTCACCAATGAATTTACTCCATTTTTTCCCTCTGAAGCTTTCCATGTAGGATTTCTATCTGGACATGAGTTTGTGGGGGCCATGCAGGATTGCTTCCCCTCCTCCTAAATTCTCCAGACTCTGGACTTACAGAAATCAGTAATCATAGTTTTTTTGATTTTGTTTTTGTTTTGTTTTTTTCTTTTTTAAATAGAAGAAAAGATAACATCACTTCACAAATTAAAGCCTTCTGTGGCTTTAATTGGAAACTTTTTCCTCACAAGCTAAAGCTCACTGACTGATGCAGGTGCTGCTCCACTTCTCTGTTACAATGAATGTCTGTGAAAGGTGGGTAGGGCCAACCAGTTGCTGACTAGTCGCCTCTGCCTCATGGTGACCCCAAGTGCGTCAGAGCAGGACAGTGCTCCAAAAGGTTTTCAATGGCTGATTTTTCAGACATAGATCACAGCACCTTTCTTCCAAGGTGCCTCTGGATGGATTCGAACCACCACCTTTAGGTTAGCAGTTGAGAATGCGAGCCATTTGTACCACCCAGAGACTCCTGGGTAAGGTAGACACTCATACATTTTTAGTATTTGTTTGAGCCAAAAAGACACTGAGATCTTAAACTCTGAAGCCAACTTCTCTACCCAGCCAAGCATCTTAGAAATTAGTACCAGTAACTTACTACTCACCCTGTCTCTCCCCAACTGAAGTGGCTTCCTCTCCCCTTTCTGCCTTCAAGTTCCACTGACGCCCACGTCTCCAGAAATGCAGCCCTCCCTCATCTCAGTGTGCAGCAAGCCCTCCCTTAATCTACATTCTTCATCACTTAGGTAGCCTTCGCACCAGGAAATCTTTGACTTATCCATATTGCCTGCTATTTCTTGTGTGTTTACAGACTCTGTTTATCTTGCTTCCTCACCAAGGTGACAAGGACCATTTCCTTCACTTCGTTTTTCCAGAGCATGTAGTATACAATTCTAAATAAAAAATGATCTTAATAAATATCAGTAAAGACTGTGACACAACAGAGCTGTACTTATTGGCTGCAGTTCTTTTTTTTTTTTAATCGTACAAGTTCAAATTTTCACCATGTTTACTGAGGGTGCATTCTGGGTTTATACAGCTTGGCTCTCTGAGCAAAGAAAAACATTTTAAGAGGAAACAGGTCACAGGATATTGAAGTGGATGGCTCTTTTTCAAGAAAGGTGTCTCAAGTACCCTGAGAACTTTTGTTAGAGCTCTTTAACAAAAATAAATTTTAATCTGTTAGAAAAAGAGAAGGATTTGTGTATTCTTGGCTCCAAATTCAATTTTTTTAATGCAATAAACTCAGTTGTTCATAAAGGCACACACATACATACCATGAGGTTTAATGAATATGTATAACATACACTGAATTCTTTCAGCTATGCAAAAATGAAAACATCCACTTCCTATCATAATCACAGTAGCTTGGGGAAAAAAAAAGCACATCTGTCTGGTGACTTATAGTTTACATTTGTTCAACAGATATTTAACCCGTTGCTGTTGAGTGAATTCCGACTCATCAGAACCCTATAGGACAGAGTAGAACTGCCCCATTGGGTTTCCAAAAAGTGGTTGGTGGATTTGAACTGCTGACTTTTGGTTAGTAGCTGAGCTCTTAACCATTGGACCACCAGGGCTCCAACAGGTATTTAGTGGGTGTCTATTAGATACTAAAGAGCATTGTACTAGGTACAAGGGATGCAAAATAAATATAGTCGATCCTTATTATTTGCAGATTCCATATATGCAAATTCACCTGCTAGCAAAAATTTATTTGTAATGCCAAAATCCACACTCACGTGGCTTTCACAGTCATTTGTGGACACATGCAAAGCAGCAAAAAATTTGAGTTGCCGGACAAGTACGTTCCCAGCTGAGGGCCAACTAGGCAACACCCTGCCTTCTTGTTTTTCTTGTTTTGACTTTCATACTGTAAACAAGTGTTCTTTCTGCAGGATATCTAATGTCATGGTTCTTACATTTTTGTGTTCTTTGTTGATTTCACTATTTAAAATGGCACTCAAGCAGAGTTCTGAAGTACTGCCTAGTGTTCTTATGTTCCAGAAGGCTGTGATGTGCCTTACAGAGAAAATAGGCATGCCAGAAAGCTTTGTTCAGGTATGAGTCATATTGTTGTTGTGTGTGAGTTCAATGTTAATAAATCAATAATTTATATTAAATTAGGTGTCTTTAAACAGAAACACACATAAAAGAAGGTTACGTATGTATTGGTTGATGATCTGCAGGAACCTAACCCTGTATTTCCCCAAAGAGCGATGGTTAAGTATTCATAACTCACTGTTCATGTGACTTTATAAAACTAGTGTGAATAAAGAAAATCAACTGTAATCACAGTCCCCACCCTCAAGGACCTTACATTCTATTCTAGGGACAAAGAGAGAATGAATGATGGTGATGATCAGACAGAGGCATACGGGACTGCTAATGGAGCTTGCAGGGGCCCCAAAGTTGAACTGGGAGGGTGATGGAAAGGTTACTAGAAGAGATGCCATGATCTATTGAAGAATGATAAGATTTAGCTAGACTGAGTGGATGGGGACAAGAAGGAGTAATAACATGGGCAGAGTCATGCAGCCCTAAAAAATTTGAAACCATTGAGACTGGTGGGTGAAAATGACAAAGTCGGGGAGATGAGGCTAGTGAGATAGTGTTATGGACTGAGTTGTTTTCCACCAAGATATTGAACTCTTAACCACCTGTGCATGTGAAGGTGACCCTCCTTGGAAATAGGGTCTTTGAAGATGCTATCAGTTAAATTAACATGAGGTTATACCAGAGTAGTGTGGGTCCCAATCCAATCTGAGTGGTGTCTTTATAACAGAGGAGAAGAGACACAGAGAGACATACAGAGCAAAGACAGCCATGTGAAGCTGCATCTACAAGCCAAAGAAGGTCTGAAGCTTACAGAAAATAGCAGAGATAAGAAAGGATCTTCTCCTAGAGACTTTGGAGGGAGCATGGACCAGCTGATGTGTTGATTTGGACTTCTCGCTTTCAAACTGTGAGACAATAAACTTTTGTTGTTTTAAGACACCCACTTTGTGGTACCGTGTTACAGCATCCCTAGGCAACGGGTCAGATCTTGAGGGGCTCTGAGGAATTAAAGCTTTTTTTTTTTTTTTTGAAGTAGTCATTACCACTGTTTTTTTCAGAAGAATCGCTCATTGATCTGTCTTGGAAATCATACTAAGGATAGTCTGAGATTCACTTCACCTTCTCAATGTGCCTGACCTGTTTGGATGCTCCTTGTGTTTGACGTCCAGGTATTTCAAGGTTGCAATGAAGGACTGAGCCTGGAAGCCTCTAGCTGTCCCAGCCACCACAGGGGTGTGGCAGATAGCACTGTCTGTTCCGATGGTAACAATGTTGCTTCGTAAGGGGGTCCCCACATGGCCCACCTTGTCCACAGCCTTTGCCACACAGCGCACATGGAACCTTCGGCTAAAGTAAATGCTATCCAGTACCTACAGGGAAGAATAAAGCACCTGAGACATGATTATGCCACTTAAGTAGCTCCTTACGCTGTATCTTTTGGATGATAATATTAAAAAAGTTTCTGGCCCAAGGTAGCCTGTGAAGGCCGGCCACCCACCCATCCACCCACCCATCCACCCATCTATCCATTTATCTATCCATCCCAGTCATCAATCTATCCACCTAATGGATTCATTCATCACATAATTACTGAGTTTCTACTATGAGCCAGGGAGTAGGACACAGCAGTGAGTATTTACAGTTTAGGGGGGTAAGACATATACTAAGTTCAGCAAAAGGACTTCCCATCTGTTTTCCAGCCCCTCTGTCAAGCCTGGTTGGCTTCTATCTGGTGGTAGCCCTGTACCACCAGGTGAAGGGCTCCAAGTCACTTTTGATGAGGGCATAGTATCAGGATAGAGAGAAGAGATGCTTCCCTCCCAGGGGTTTTTATTTCTCTTTCCCTCCTGCTGCTACTCCACACACTGCCAAGGTTATAATAATGTCCAGGCTTAAAGCTGAGAACTTAGCCTCTAACACCCACTGGCTTTTGAAGGTCTTTTACTAGATTCTTTCAAGTTCCCAGACATACAGAAGCCATAATAGTGCTTACTTAATACACTAATCTATGCAGAGGTAACATAGGTCACCAGCACTTTAGGCTATATGTGCATACACAGGGAAGTACATAACAAGAAAAATTAATTAGTAGTTCTGTGTGCCATAGACCTCCCACAAAGCAATCATATAAACTTATAAATCCTACTCATGAAAACAATTTTCACTGAAGTCCATTAAAAATTAAAGAAGATTTTTCCATTAAAAATTTTTTAATTAGCTGCCAATGCTTTATGTATTTAAAAATACATGGACTTGGTTCAGAAGGGATTTGAGGAATCTTACAAAAATGCATACAATATAATGGTATTAAATAAGTAGTTGAAGAAATAATAATAAAGCAAGGGGAACCAGGGTAAAGGTTATCAGTCACCAATTCATTTTAAGAAGGAAAACTGAATCATAAATCATTGCACGAATCTGGTGCCGTTAAGAACGTGTCATATTTGGCTCAAATCAGTCCAAATTCTTTTCATGGTTTTGTTGAACAGAGAACTAGATACATATGAAACAATAAGCCATTAAGTCTTCCTATTTTAATTTTTAAATAATATAGAAGATGATTTAAATTTGGGCTAGATTATATTGCAAACCACCACCCATCTGTCAGTTTGTTGTACTGTGAAGACCTGCATGTTGCTATGATGCTCAAAGCTGTGCCACTGGTATTTCAAAAACCAGCACAGTCACCCATGGTGGACAGGTTTCAGTGAAGCTTCCACACTGAGACAGACTGGAAAGAAAGGTCTAGTAATCTACTTGCAAAAATTAGCCAACGAAAACCTATAGTTCACAACAGGACACCGTTCAACTCCCTTGCTTTGGACACATCGTCAGAAGTGATCAAGCGCTAGAGGAGGACATTGCTTTTGGTGAAGCAGAGGGCCAAGAGAGACCTTAGTGAGATGGCCTGGCACAATGGACTCGAATATGCTGGTGATCATGGGGAGGGCACAAGACTGGGCAACATTTTTTCTGTTGTACAAAAGGTTGTTATGAGTCGGAGGTGACTTGATGGCAGCTATCAATATTTGTGTTGCAGAAGAATGAATCTTCCGGGCTTTTTGAATAAGCTGTGCAAAGACAATGGATATGAGTGACCCTAATTTATTTGGAATCTCCCATCTACATGTAATAACTTTCCTCTGCTATTACCCCATCCAAGTGGGGTACTTAGTAAACTGAGAACAAACGATAGGTTTAAGGGGAAAATCTAGAGAAATGCTGTCTGAAAGAGATCTATGATTTCCTAAATTATTCCAGAAAAACCAAACCAAACCTGTGGCCATTGAGTCGATTCTGACTCATAGTGACTCCATAGGACAGAGTAGAACTGCCCCATAGGGATTCTAAGGACTAGCTGGCAGATTAGAACTGCCAACCTTTTTTCAGTTAGCAGCTGCACCACCAGGGGTCTTCCAAAACTACTAAGTAAATTAGTTTCAGACTATGTGCCAGATACGAGTTGAGCCTGAGTCTCAACTCCTTTCAGCCCTCTTTTGGAGAGGACAAGTTTCACTGATGTAACAAGTAGAGTCGCTTTAGTGGACTGCTTCATAAACTTAGGAAAACCATCACTGCTCATTATTCTCTGATGGTGACAGGTGTGTTGGTTTGGTCTTTAACTCCTTGAGTGCAGCAACTGCATTGTAAACTTTTCATGTCTTCCCACCAAAACAAAAAAACCAAACCTGATTTTGACTCATGGCCACCCCATGTGTTATAGAGTAGAACTGAGCTCCATAGGGTACTCTTGGCTGTGATCTGTATGGAAGCAGAATGTCAGGCCTTTGTTTTGTGGTACTGCTGGGTGGATTTGAACTGCCAACCTTTTGTTTAGTAGACGAGTGAAAACCGTATGTGTACTCAACAACTGTTTTATCCTTTTGTTCAATAATTGGGTCCTTATTATATGCTATCAATAGAAATGTGGTAAAACCCTTGGTCCATGTCGTCATGGAGTTGATATCCTAGTACCTAAACAATGATTGAAGATATGCGAAAAGAATACAAATCACTTAGTTGTTCCTATCTGGAATCTATGGCTTACTTTACCATTTATAGATCATTTTATATCTGATTTGTTAACGACCTTATCAAGTTAACGTCTTAACATCACATAGTTAAAGATAGGCAGAATCGGGATCTGTAAACAGGTCTTCTGACTACAAGCTCAGTTCTCTTTTACTACAACATATTACCTTTCCTTATATATAAGAATAAAAAGTCTGTGTGCATACTGCATGTATACTGTGTGTGCCTGCTTATGTTATTCCAAATGCCATGCATGGACCTTAAGGAATTTGAAACAGTCTGAGTAACAAAGAAAGATGCCAGTTCTCTTCCTTCCCAACTAGAGCTAGAGCCTCAGACCTACCATGTGGTTGACACTGGTGAATGGTGTGTTGTCGGTGATAGTCTCAAAGGGAGACCGGGCTCCATTGCCATCAGTCGGGGCAGCCACTTCCCAGCTGAACTGCATGGATGTCTGGTTGATGCCAGCCTCGCTGCAGCGCTCCTTCATGATGGCATACTTAGGGAAATGAGGGTCACAGGGGGTGACACAGACCAGTGGGTAGCCCGGGGAGGGGGATTTCTTGACTCCTTCCTTGGTAACCTCTTCCACGTGGTCATAGTCAGCAAGTGTGACGACCTACAAAACAGCAACAAAGTACCAGGAAGCGCAGAAAACTAAGGCTCCCTTACCCAGAGACCCACAAGATCCCTTAACTTCTAGAGATTCTTTAAAATGTAATAGGTTAAGTTTTTACAAAGCACCCAAAGTACCTGGTACCCTTAAAATATATTACAGATCTTGAGTGGTGGAAGAAATCCTATTACTGCTTGACTAAAAGCATGACTATCCTATTAATCTGATTCCCAAATCAAAGCCGCATCACTCATTGTGGAAAATAATTTTGTTTTCTTGCACACTGTAACCAAAGCTATATCAGGAATGGCAGTTGCTAGTTTAAAGTTGCATTAAGTTGTTAATGGTATATGGTAGCACATTTGGCAAAATAAATGTAAATGAAGGAAGTGGATTTCTTCCATGGCCAAATAAGAGACATACTTTGGAACAATCCTTCTCTTCTAATGTAAGAGAGTAGTTAGGGGTGGTTAGAAGGCTTATTCTCACTACATAATTATTATGGATTAAATTTCCCTTGGCAACCTCTAGGTATTTTCCTCCTAATTATGACATTGGTTAAATGTTTCATTCACTCCCAAATTGGGAGACGTGGTACTTCATCTCTAAAAAACTAATTCTATGTGTGTGGCAAGTATGCAGAATAATAGCTATGGGGTAGTATTGCTTCCTCGCTCTTACAGGTGCCTCTAAAAAATGAGAAGATTGGTTGTATTGCACTTTCAGCCTTTATCAGACTAAATCAACATGGATTGGTCTTTTTTTTTTTTTTTTTTTGGTGAAGATACACATAGCAATGCATACATCAACTCAAAAATTTCTACATGTACAATTCAATGACATGTGCTGCCTTTCTCGATATCCTTTTCCAAATGGTTTCACCATCATCAACACAAACTCAATGCCCCTTAAGATTCTCATCTAACCTTTTGAGTTGCTGTTGTTAATCTGATCTCATATAGATAATCCTTTAAAAGGACACAATGCTCAAGGTGGACATTCTTTTCTAATTAAGCTATTGTTTGGTTTAAGGGTGACTTCATGGGATAGTTTTGGTTTAAGGTTTAAAGATTTCCTCAGGGCAACAGTTTCAAGAGGGAAGGGGAATTAGAGTCATCCCGTTTCAATCCAGAAAGTCTGGATTCTCAACATGGCTTGGTTTTACTCTAATGCCAGAAGAGGGTTTCACACCATTGGTACTATTGACATTTTGGGGCCAGGTAATCCTTTGTTAGGAGGGCTGTTCTGTACACTGTAGGATATTTAGAAATGTCCTTGGCCTTTATCCATTAGAGGCACCTCCCCTCAAAATTGTGACATCCTAAAACATCTCCAGACATTGCCAAATATTCCCTGAAAGGGAGGGCAACAATCACCTTGTTAGAAGAACAAAGAAGTAGAGCATTGAAAGTCCTACTGCTCTCAAGCTCTCATCTATTAATCATTAAGACATAAAAGTGACATATTTTTCAGAGGAAGCAACTTACAATGGGTGGTGCTGGCAATATGAGGCTCCCTGCTGCCTCCTGGTCTAGAATCGTCACTGTGGCAGTAGTCACATCCCCGAGCACTGCTTCCACTGGGTCATCTGGCCCAAGGACTAGGGAGAAAGATTCATGCCATTCCCGGTCTTCATTGGACAAGATCTCGACTTTAAAAAAGATATGATCCACACCTTCATCAAGGACAGAATAAAAAAAGAGCAGAAGGTCCTCATTCGGTGACATATCCAAGAGAGTGCAGGTTGGCACTCCCAAGACTTGATGTTAAAATATGCCCTTTTGCTTTCAGAGGCTTTCTATAAATGCAGTGGCTGCTAATCACTATACCCCATCTCAAGTGAGGAATTTGTTTTATAGACCAGATTCCACCTGTGTTAAAGGCTCAGTATTGCAGATTTACTATTCAATACCATATGAGGATTAATGGCCCCTGCCTGACACTAGCTGGTGGTAATAAAAATCTATGATCCAAAATACTCTCCACCCTGGTTATGAGTCTTTTTGCTTAATTTTTTTCCCCTTTACAATTACGCATGAGCTCCTGTGTGGCTGGGAGCACTTGCATGCACAGACACCCTTCAAAGTTGTCTCCTGAGGAGCAATAGCTCAAAGGCTCCCTACCAGGCCAGTCTTCACAAAGAGGATAATGTGGAGCTTTAGCAGCCTAGGAGGAGGAGGGCTGAAGCCTTAGAAACTTTCTTCCTTATCTGTAAAATGGTTCCTTGAAGGTTCAAATAACCAGCTGATAGTTATAGGTCCCTTCCTCACCTCCCGTGGAGATCTGAGCTAGGCTACTTATGAGACCTGCCTTTCCCCCCAGATTCTTATGTGTAGATAAAGATGAAGGACATCTACCTTCCCAGCAAACACCAATCAGGCATACATGGGAGGGAGCCAAAAGCCCTTTGAAGCTTCAGGGATGGGAAAGAGATATACAGAAATCTTTAGCTCATTCCTGAGGGAGTCTTTTATCTATGTCCACTTCCCAAGGCATCTCTGAGAAGACCTTCTAACACTGTTGCCCACTTTTGGCTACACCACTAATGGTGCCCAAACCCACACCAGCCTAGGGCTACAGAAAAAGAAAAAAGTTATATGAGAAAACCTAGCATACAATTTGTCATGGATTGCATTGCGCCCACCCCCTTCCCCCCAAATATGTGCTGGAATTCTAACCTCTATATGGGTTGATGTAATCCCATTCGCGAATAGGGTTTTCTTTGTTATGTTAATGAGGTCTTATCAGTGTAGGGTAAGTCTTAAACCTAATCACTTTTGAGATGTAGACAGAGCAGATGAGACACAGAGAGAAGCAAGCAACACAAAGAGGGGAAGACAGATGCCATGTGGAGATTGCCAAAGAACTGAGGAACAGAAGCTGAAAGAGACAAAGGTTTTCCTTCATAGTTGACAGAAAGAGAGCCTTCCTCTAGTGCTGGTGCCTGAATTCAGATTTCTAGCCTCCTGAACTCTGAGAAAATAAATTTCTGTTCTTTAAAGTCATCCCCTTGTGATGTATCTGTTACAGCCGCACTAAGAAATTAGGATACAATTTAACCCTTTCCCTATCTCACTCTGCCCCATTCCTGTATAATACATCAGACAGTTAAGCAGTTGGTTGTGACTTGAATCCCATCTTTCTCTCCTCCCTGACTCTAGTCTAGCCTCTACATCTATCTCTAGGATAAACCTTATTTGGAAACCCCACAACAGGGTGCCTCATTTCCTAGTAGATGTTAAACCACTGAACACAGAGATGTGCCTTCCAGATTTTAGTAATCCCTGAAGGGCCCAGCACAGTGCTTTGTACTAATGTTTGTTGAATGATGCCAGTCATGCATATTTTTAAAAATCAAGGTCTCCTATCACTCAACCAAATCACAGGCTGACAAAACAAGACTTTTAAGTGAGCCAAAATGCCCAGGATGTTCTGAAGTAAGGGACTTAATTTCTCTTTTTCCATGCTATTTTTACTAATTAAAATTTTTAAAGACTCCTACAATCTCAAATGGGTGCTTAAGAGATCCTTATACCATTGGAGCTACTGTTTTCTTCTCTCATTTCTCTGTTCATTCTTTTCTTCGAATACAAGCTATTTGCCTCTCTATTAGGTAAAACACACATATTGGGGTTGCTGTTCAATTACCAGGACTGAACTTCAACACTCGGCTCTTTGGGTAATAATCCACACCAGACTGGGCAGACCCGTCCCGCGTGCTACAGCGAATCTTGGAGGTCCTGTTCTGATCACCTCTGCGGATCACCTTGATGTTCAGAATAGCAGTGGAATCTGGCCCCGCCGGTTCCCGAACCTGGTATGCAGCTTCTTCAAACTCAATGGTGGGGGCTAAGGAAACACAGGAAAACAAGAGTAAGTTAGAATAGCACAAAGGACCTAGGCTCCCATGAAAATGCTTTACCACTACAAGAGGGCATTTTTCACATTAGTTAACAATGCAGAGGCAAAATGGCTTGCAGTCATAAAAATCAATCAGTATTTACCCCTAAGCCAACTTTGGGGAAAAAAAAAAATTATTTGTGATCCTGTAGGAGTTATTCCTTACCTGTTTCTTATTAAAAACAATATAGTTGGGGAAATATTTTGGGGACTTTTGAAATGCACGACTCTCAAGATTCCACCTTAGCATTATGGCTCATGGAATGTTTTTAAATTTGCACAATTTATCAAGAGGCACAGGAGGCCCTTGATAAATATCTATGGACTGATTGCAGGAACCAGCTCCTTTCAATTGCGGATTTTGGATTTCTGAGCTTTATATATATCTCTTATATGCTACTTAAATTTACCAAATTTACCTTTCAATTCTGGGCTTGTTGGATGCCCCCTTCCAGTGTGCACCATCCCCCGACCCCCCGCTTAGTTTTTCCTAACTTCTCACAGGGTATTCAGGTAAAAATGATACTTATTAATGATAACTCAGGTATCCAAGATTTCCTAATGCCATCTGGTCTGAGGCACAATTCTCAATGTTAGAAAATGATTAATATGTTGTTTTTATATATATTTAAAAAAATGGCCAAATAATGCCTTCTTTTCTATTATATACTCATGGGGAGGGCAAGGTGGTGGCTGTGGAGAGAGTGAGATACAAAGATGAGAAAATTGAGAGCAATACCATTTTATTTTATACCATTTGTAGTATATTATAGGAGTCCCTGGGTGGCGCAAATGGTTAGGCACTCAACTACTAGCCAAAAGGCTGGCGATTCAAACCCACCCAGAGATGCCCCAAAAGACAGTCCTGGTGATCTGCTTCCAAAAGGTCACAGCTTTGAAAACCCTATGGAGAGAGTTCTGCTCTTTTCACATGGGGTTGCTGTGAGTTGGAATTGATTTGATGGCAAAAAAACAAAAATAGTATATTAGAGAATATTTGTGGACAGTTCTAGAGTTTGTATGTTCAATTCCCTTTTTCTCAGAAAGTCAATTCTTTCTAATTATACAAGATAAGCTGCATTTGAAATTTTTTAGTTTTCAATATGAAAGCTCTTTGAAACTCCGCAGAGTCACTGTAACATGATGAGAATTACTTCTCTGAGCCTCAGCCACTGGGTTTTCGGTGTGACTAGGAGAGGTTCACTTTAGGACCTGAACCCAAGTTTGCTTGGGTAAATGACTAATTCAGCTTCATGGCTGGCGTTTCTTGTTTTGCCCAGTGTCCAAGTTAGTCCCTGATTATATATTAGAAACCCTAGAAGTCTTATTGCCTCTCATGGTGGTTAAATGTATGGATTCTAGAATTCGATAAAATAAAGTCCAAATCCAGCTTTGCTGCTTATAACTGTGTAACTTAAGAGTGCAAATTTTGTAATTTTTCTGAGGTTCAGTTTCTTCACTTATAACACAGAGATAGTAACACCTCTCTCACGGGTTACTGTCAGGATGAAATGAAATGAGATAAAATGCTTAGCACAGTTCTTAGTATATAGTAAGTATTCAGTAAAAAATTATTACTTTTGTAATAGGATTATCTATTCAGTCATTAAAATACCTATTTTAATAAAACAATTATGTCCCAATTTGGGAGTCCTGGTGGCATAGTGATTAAGAGCTCTAGCTGCTAACCAAAAGGTTGGCAGTTTGAGTCCTCCAGTTACTTCTTGGAAACCCTATGGGGCAGTTCTACCCTGTCCTATAGGGTACTATCAGTCAGAATTGACTCGATGGCAATGAGTTTTGGGTTTTTTGGCCCCAATTTAAAACAGGTTTCATTTTCTCTGGTGTCTGGGTCACTCTTTGATAACATCTAACTATAGAAGTTAATTTTTTTTTTTTTAGGTTAGTAGGCTGAATCAATGAGAGAAGAAGAAAACTGAGAAATTAGAGTTGTCTAAAAAGCTGACAGTCTTTTAAATCATTCATTGGATTCAACAGATTCTGATCATATCTTAATCTTATTCCTGAACTACGGTGACTTAAATAGTTTTTATTCTCTGTCTTAACATCTTCCTCCTAGCTTTTAACTACAACCAGTCCTTATCTCTTGGCAGTATGGTAGAGAATAATGAGATTAAAAATACCTATAAATTTATTTATTGGAGCACTGTACAGGGTGAACGTTTGCTACCAACATTTTATATGAATAGTCAGAGATTGTTACTGGTAGGTACTTTTATTACACTTTGATCTTTTAAAACACCTGTAACAGGCACTTTCTTCTCTTACCATCTTCATCATTGGATATGGTGATGGTGGCCATGCTATTCTTTCCAACTCTTGCTCCACTCCAGTGGTTTCCAAGAGGATGGCCAAGGATGACCCTGAACTGTTCCTCTGGCTCAAATATGGAGTCATCATGGATATAGACAGTACAGTTCTTTACCTAGAGCCAACGGCATAAGAGAGATTAAAATTTCCAGTGAGATATCAATAACTTGGTTGGTTTTCCTAGAAAATTATATTTTTTTCTTTGAAGCATCAGAGTTGACACAAATATAAAAGAAACCAAACAATTTCATCCATAAAATACAATGTTTAAATCTATTATTTCATGCCTGAATGGAAACTACCTATATAAAAAAAAAAATACGGAGTCTCATATTACAATATTCTAAACTATCTTGAATTATTAGCCTTTAACCCTGTTGCCGTCGAGTCAATATGGGGAAAAAAAAAGATCAATAAAACAATCCATTAAAACCATCTGCAGAGCATTGGCGGGCTTTCCCACATTTTTCCTAGGCTGATCAATATATTTGCACATGTTACGATAGGTAGATTTCTGATGACAGAGGTTTAACATATTGATTAGATTTCCAGGAGAGCTGAACAATGGTCCTTTTCTTTGGATAAAAATTTATTTGGATAATTATTGAATAGTCTTATAATGAACTCAGAAAGGCTTCATATTAGGCTAAAGACACCTTTAAATGCTGAAGAACTCTCAGATCTGCTGCCCAACACTGTCTCACGTGAAGACTTCTGAGCAATGAAAGTCTGAGTGCACAATTCAAATCCCTGTTTGATGAAAAAAACAAAAACAAAAAACCAAGCACCTCTCAAACAGAATATTCTCTACTAAAGACTGTGTTTTCAGAAAATGTAAAATAAGGTCACAACATTGTAGATGACAGAGCAGTCTCAATAGTGAATTCATGTGATATGAAGTGGGATATTTTAGTGGGAATATTTTAAATCTGCTATCTTATTGTTTTGCTTTGTCTTTTAACCAAGAATGAAGAGCTTTATTTAAAAAGGCTTTATTCAAAAACGTATTTCTCAACGGAACAATTATATAAATAGTTTTTATTCCCAAATAGCCATGAAATAAAAAAGAAACAAACATATTAAAAAAAAAAACAAAAACAGAATAGAATAGAATTAATAACGCTTTCCAAAGAAACAACAGTAATGAGGCTCCAACCAGCTAACAGTGTCTGCGTCTACAACCAGCTAAAGGAATGACCAGCTGTGCTGCAGGCTTTAGCAAGGGAAAAGTCTTGAGCTCACTACCACTCAAAAAAAAATGTACAGTAAAACCTGCAAAAGCTGGAACCTGTGTAAGGCAGAAACCTGTCGGAGAAGGAAAACTCCAATGTTTTCCACTAAAATGAACGATCTACTATCTATTGTATCAGAAAGGATACTTGGGTAGAGAGGAGTTTCTCTCGCACTTCCTGTTGGTGTTAGCTGCAATGGAGTCAGCCCCCAACTCATGGTGACCCCGTGCACAATGGAGGGAACTGCTGCCTGGCTTCATCGTCCCCATGACTGGTTGTGGGTTGGACCACTGTAATTCATGGGGTTTTCAATGGCTGATTTTTTTGGAAGTAGATTGCCAGGTCTTTCTTCCTAGTACTTCTTAGTCTAGAAGCTCTGCTGAAACCTATTCAGCACCACAGCAACACACAAGCCTCCGACGACAGACAGGTGTAGCTGTGCATGAGATGCACCGGCCAGGAATCAAATCTGGGTCTCCTTCGTGAAAGGTGGGAATTCTACCACTGAAGCACCAATGCCTCCTTCCCAAACTTCCCTATAAACATACATATGTGGTCTGCTAACCTGGTGTTAAGTCCCTAAAGAAAGTTCTGCTCTTTTTTTTTTTTTCTATCACATCTTTCTTACATTAAGAACTTTATGGGAAGCATAATTTAACACCAACTCTTCAGGAGATTAAAAAAAAATACAGACATTCTAGTGAATGACAAGTTCCAAAGACTTACTGCTTAGCAAGCTAAAGAAAATGAAGATTCTGAAAATGTGCTTAGGAATGAATGATGATAGATTGTCATGTAGGTAACATACAGATTATTTGGCTGTATTTTATTTATACTTGTGTTAAGTTATAAATTATGTCTTGGATAGGCAGAGAATCCTTGTTTGAGCTTAAATACAGACATGTGGACTCAAAGCTAAAGATCTTATCTGTTGTATTTGTGTGTGTTTTAATATATGTTTCAACCTGCCACTAGTAAAAGTCCCATAAAATATATAACTAAGACAGAGACTTTATGAGTCATGAATGTGTAAAAGACAGTCTCAGAGAAGGAATGCTATCACCTTTTTATTTTTTTGGTAGTAAAGATGAACATGGGAGGAATCTGAGGTGACCTGGGATAGGTAAGGTCTTCTTATGCTAAACTTCAAAAGGATTAATAATAAGGCAAAACTTTGATGCCTTTGATTGTATCAGAATTGAAGATTTCTGTTCAACTAAGAACACCACTTGTAAGGTTTCCACTGGCTAATTGCACTGGGCAAATCTACTGCAAAAGACCTCTAAAGGATTAAAAAGCAAAGATCTCACAATATCTAAAACTGGCAAGGGATTAATAATTGGAATATATAAGAAACTGCCGAGAAAACAACAACAAAGAGATAACACAATAGGATAAAGAGCAGATGATAAAAATAATAAATTTACCCAAGAGGAGACCTAATAAGCTAACAAGCATATAAAGTAGTAGTGATAGAAGAAATGCAAATTAAAATAAGATGTAACTTAATCCATATTAAAAAAAAAAAAAAATCAAACCCATTGCCATTAAGTCGATTCTGACTCATAGTGACCCTACAGGACAGAGTAAACTGCCCCATAGAGTTTCCAAGGAGTGGCTGGTGGATTTGAACTGCTGTTTTTGGTTAGCAGATGTAGCTCTTAACCACTTCTCCACCAGGGTTTCCTAATCCGTATTAAAAAAAAAAAAAATACATATTAGATAGCAAAAATAAAAAAAGATAACGTTAAATGTTAGAGAGGGTGGAGGGCGTAGGGATACAGCAACCCTCACACACTGCTAATGAGAGTGTAGACTGGTATAGCCATACGCGTGCCCTATGGCCTAGTAATTGTACTCCTGAGTACATACACAAAGAATTTTCTCTGAGGTCTGTAGGTAGACTTGTATGAGGATGTGCACTGTAGCGTTACTGGTGTTGGTAGAACATTAGGAGGTTACTGGGTACTATTCCTGAGGTTCCTCGCTGTCTGTCATTGAGAATGGAGAGGTAAAATGTAGTAGATGCACACCATGAAATATTTTACCACAGTTGGAAGCAACAGATTAGATATACACATAAATTATACATTCAGATCTTAAAACATACTGCTTATTAAAATAGTAAAAGACTGGAAAAAATATAACACAGCATCATTTATTTAAATTAATAATCATACACACAAAACAACAAATATTTTTCAGAAACAAATACAATTAGGGATACACATTAAGCACAACAGAATGATGGCTCTGAGGTGAGGAAGAGAATGTGGCTGGGAGAATACAAGTAAAATAGAATGAATAAATAAATAAGAGAAGGGTCTTGCACTGACGAATGAGGACAGTGTCCCTTGAACCAAAAGCAGTTGCTATTGAGTCTATTTGCCTCATGGTGATCCCTGTGTGTCAGAGTAGAACTGTGCTCCATAGGGTTTTCGGTAACTGAATTTTTGGCAAGCAGATTGTCAGGCTTTTCCTCCAAGGCATCTCTGGTTGGACTCGAACGTCCAACCTGTTCTGGTTAGCAGCTGAATGTATTAACCATTTGCACTACTCAAGGTGTATGATTAACTCAGTCATCTGTAACTCAGGTCCAAAAAGGGAGAAATATGATTTTCATCCTAGATATGTTGTTAGCATGCACCGAGGTTGTAGGCTTTGATTTTGAAGCAGCCATATTTAATGACTGGAGTTCCTCAGGATTTCCAGTGTCCTCATGTGTGCTGGGAACAGGGTACCTCTCTGACTTGAATCTGCTCAACATCTACCTATTTGTTCCTAGACTACAATGAATGTTGCCTTGGGTTAGTTGCCCAGGTATTAGAGAACAGCTTCCTCCTCCTCTAAGTTACACTAGTGGGAGGTGTTTGTCTCTAACACGGTTTCAGGTTAAGAGCAACCTTCCCTTATTTGAGTCCTTTATGTTCCCAAAATGCTACATGTCATCTAAACTTCTAGCTCAACCCATGTTATACATACTTGGTTGTTACATTGTTTTGGGGGTGAAAGTAGGAGACAAAGAAGACAGCCATATGGAATAGATGATATTATTAAAAATATTATCAGTAAGTAAGAAAATTCCTGGAATGTTCAGAATTTGTTGAAATTACTTCATCATGAACAAATAAAGGTATCAAGGAAGAAGAGAATCCCATCTCTCTACCACCAGGAATCTACTTACTTTCTCCCCTTTCAGAAACGTAATCCGTGAAGAGTCTGAATTTCTTCTCTCTTCAAAGTCCTCCATGACCTGAGCTGAATGGCCCTGAGTATAGCACCTCACAGATGACTCATAGCTCAGGTCCCCACTCCGAATGATAGGAATGCGTAGGACACCCTCCTTCTCCTTCACTAGGAGCAAATCCTTGGCAAACTGCATGCTGGGCACTAGATGAGCAGACAGAAAAACATCATTAGTGTTTACAGAGAGGCCACAGCTCTTGGGTCGTCATCAGCCACTCGGCAGGAGGGCTCCATCCAGGGCCTAGCAGGCTGGCAAATCACAGGGGAATGCGGGCTTCAAGGACTAGTTATTGCTCTCAGGGGACTGCTTCCACTATGATTGTGGTTTCAATGAAATAGAATAAATCAATTTCGCACTCTTAGCTTCAGTGTGGGGTCACCATCTCAAAGGTCTATAGATACCAGGCAGACGATGCAAGTGAAGAAATGGTCTAGATATAAGAAAAATTTTGATACAGAGTTGGGTACCCAAAACAGTTCACTTTCCTCCTAAGGCTACAAGAAGGAAAACCGCAGTGCAAGGCTGATAGATAAATGGTCACTCACGTCAGGCCAGGGAGATGATAGGGAAGAGCGGGGGTATTGGTAAAGATGAGAGAGCATGCTCTGTCTCAGGGCGGACTGCTTCTCAGCTACAGTCTTTTGTCGCCAGATCTTATTTTCAAAAGAAGCCAGAGAGCTGATTTTTATGTAATATCTCCTAAATTTTAAACTAGCAACCAATTAAAATAGTAAAAAGAAATTCCATACAGGCCAAAATTATTTGGGCCAAACAAAACAGGTCTGGGGACTGAATTTAGTTAGTGAGCTCCCAGTTTGTGACCACAGCTTTAGAGTTACCTCTTCTTTTTTTTTTTTTTTACTCACATGTCCTCATTTGCATTTAGAGAGGAACCATACCCAAACTGTGATTAAAAACAAGGGCTTTGGAGTAAACAAACCTAACCTTCCATCCCAGCTCTGCTACTTATTAACTGTATGACATAGGGCAAGTTACTCAAAGACTTTCTGAGCCATGCTTTTCTCACACACGCACACACACACAAAATATTAATAAATTCCTCATGGAATTGTTGAGAGGATTGAAATTAATGAGATAATGTATGCAGGGTACTCAACACAGTATCTGGCACATAGCAGGTACTCAAATTCTGGGAACAAGTATTACATTACAGTTTGTGTTTGCCCCTTAACCCCTGAATTCTTATTACGAAGGACTGCTTTATGGCCTTACTTCCTAAAATGACTACTGTAACGTTCTGCATAAGATGTGTCCCCTTTAAAGACCAATATTTTGCTGATTGCTGGTTACTAACTTCTTCATGAACAATGTGGTGAAGTAGCTTCTCCATTCCTATGTCACAGCCTTCTCAGGCAGAACCAGTCTTTGGGGTTGCAGGAAGCTGATCCTAAAGCTGTGTCTTAGTTGTCTAGTACTGCTATAACAGAAATACCACAAATGGGCAGCTTTAACAAACAGGAATGTATTTTTTCACAGTTTAGGAAGCTAGAAGCCTGAATTCAGGGTGCCGGCTCTAGGGGAAGGCTTTCTCTCTCTGTTGGCTCTGGAAGAAAGTACCTGTCTCTTGGAGCTTCTAATCCTGGGCTATTTTCATGTGGCTTGGTATCTCTCTTCCACCAGCTCTGCTTCTCACTTCTTTGTTTAATCTCTTTCATATCTTAAGAGAGACTGACTTAAGACACATCCTATACTAATACTGTATCATTAACATTATAAAAAAAATTTCACTACTGTGATCTTTAAGGTTGTGTGTCAACTTGGCTGGGCCATGATTCTCAGTGGTTTGGCAGTTATGATATAGTCTGGCAGTTATGTAATGATGTGATCACCTTCATGATGAGATTTGATATGATGTGATCACCTCTATGATGAGATTTGCTGTGAGCAGTCAATCAGCTGAGGGGGAGTTTCCTTTGTGGTGTGGCCTGCATCCAATATAGGTGGGTTTTCTGGCAAGGCTTCACGGCTTTTGCTAGCTCTGGATACTGCAGCTGGCTCCTGTTCGCCTGACCTCTGGTTCTTGGGACTCAAGCTAGCAGCTTACCTGCCATCTTTTGTGCCAGTCTTGGAATGTGTCACTTTCTGCAGCCTGTGAGCCAGAGTCCTGCTGTCTGACCTGCCGATCTTGAGTCCGCCAGCCCTGCAGCTATGTTAGTTGGAAGAAGGCTCCAGCCTGACCCAGAGCCTCTACAACTGCATAAGCAATTCCCTTGATATAAATCTGTATATATATTTATATGCTTTACTGGTTTTACTTCTCCAGAGAACCCAGTATAAGACAATTACCAAATGGGATTATAACCACAAATACAGGGGTTAGATTTACAACACGTATTTATTCAGCCCATGACAAGCTGAAATCACCCATTTCCTGCAATTCGCCCCCCTCTTTGCCCCCATATACCTGCCAAACCTAAAAGGGAAGAACAGGAAGGGGTGGATAAGCACCCAAGCATCCTGCTAAGTCTTAGGTGTTGTCAGTATGTGGAAAGCTCTGTTTGCTTCTAACCTGACTGCGGCACAAAACTATTGGCATTAGCAAAAAGTAAAACAAACACAACAGAAGATACCTCTTAAAAGAACACCACACCTAAAAGAAAATCAGCAGCCTTGGCATTAGGCCCTGCATGTCAACTAGTTAGGGACCTGCCATCTGGCAAAATAGCCTTTGCCATTAATAGGTGGGGGGGCAGCAGTGACATCACCTATCCCTAGGAGGACAAGAAGAAAGCTTGTTGCCAGGTGGAAAGCAACACAAGCAAGGGCGCTTTTCCGCTCATGGCAGACCAGCTCGAGCTTTAGATTGGTTGTTCTTGATGCCTTGACAGACATCAAGTAAGATGAGAAAGTCAAAGGTGAAAGTGGTAATGATTAGTTTTTTTCATATATTAATCTACCCAAAATGCCTCTTGAGCTATAAAAGAATCTATTTTTCCTTTTTTGGAGAAGGAGCCAATGCAATAATGGCTAGTCTTTATTGGAAAGAAAAAAACTTTACACCACTTTTCGAGTGAGTTGGTGCAGGCGCTCAGTGGGCTAACTGGCAGGGCACCAGCTGGTAATGGGTTCCACAGTTATGGCATTGGTGGGCCTTGCCTTTGTGCAGCCAGAGTCAGGTGACAGCACTGTTGTCCTCTTCACAGACGCAGTCCACTGTTAACTTGTTGATAATGGAGGGGAATAAACTAGGGTCTTCCTTGGTGCCTGCAGTTGCCTTTGGAGGAAGCATACTGCATGGATCCAGTTCTTTCCATGCAGCCATCATGACTTCCCTCTCCAGCCCTGTTGCCTGCTCATCATTAGTAGGTATACCAACCTCCAGATGCCATCAAGAACACAGCCGTGACTCCATTGGGCCTGCAGGCCCCCACGGCCTGTGTGGCCAGTGCTGTAGCTCTGTGAAGTAACTCTGAAGCCATAACCCATTTTTCCTCTTTAACAAGACATTAATCCTATCTCTGATCCCTATCTCAAAAAGAAAGGAAAAAAAAAAAAAAAAAAAAGGAAGAGAGAGAAAGGGGAGGGAGTGGGTACTTCTGGGATTGCCTGATACAGAACAGCCCCTACCTTTAAGAAGCTCTTAGCCCTGGCCTGGAGACCATAATTTTGGGGGACACCTAGGTCAATTGGCATAACAAAGTTTATTAAGAAAATGTTCTGCATCCCACTTTGGTGAGGGGTATCTGGATCTTAAATGCTGGCAAGCGGCCATCTAAGATACATCAATGGGTCCCAACCTACCTGGAGCAAAGGAGAATGAAGAACACCAAAGACACAAGGAAAATATGAGCTCAAGGGACAGAAAGGGCCACATAAACCAGAGACTCCATCAGCCTGAGACCAGAAGAACCAGATGATGACTGGCTACCAACAATGACCTCCCTGACAGGGAACACAACAGAACTCCATGATGGAGAAGGAGAAAAGTCGGATACAGAACTCAGATTCTAGTAAAAAGACCAGACTTAACAGTATGACTGAGACTGGAGGGACCCCAGAAGACATGGCCCTCGGGCTCTCTGTTAGCTCAAAACTAAAACCATTCCTGAAGCCAACTCTTCAGACAAAGATTAGACTGAATTATAAGATATAAAATGATAGTTAAGAAGAGTGTGCTTCTTAGCTCAAGTAGATATATGAGACTAAATGGCCTGTCTGGAGGCAAGATGAAAAGGCAGAAAGGGACAGCAGTGGGTTGAATGGACACAGGAAATACAGGGTGGAAAGGAGAAGTGTGCTGTCACATTAGAGGGAAAGCAATTGGGGTCGCATAACAATGTGTGTAAAAATTTTTGTATGAGAAACTAACTTAGACTGTAAACTTTCACTTAAAGCACAATAATAAATTAATTAAAAAAAACAAAAAGAAAAAAAGATTCCATTTTGGATATGTGTGCACACACACACACAGGCATACACATAGATTTTCTTTGAAGGATACACACAAAAACTAAATAAAGTCATTGTTTACAGGGAGGACGAGATCTTCCTGCTTTACGTGCAAGATTTGACTCAATCTTCTCCACACAACTCTTGAATCCAATAACTTCAAATTTCATCAGTTCGTCCCAGATCTGTCCTTTCTAGCTCATCCGCATGTTACTTCAGTTAGGTCTTCATGATCTATTGCTTTATTGCTCCAATGACTTCCTAAATGGTCTTCTGTCCAGATCTCTTGAGCAGTGAGTGATATTTTGTTCATATACTTGTGTCTAGTTATGACTGCACATCATCTACAGTGCTGCCAGAATTATTTTCCTAAAACAAAAATCATACCGCTCCTCTACTTACAAGCATCAATTGTTCCCCTTTGCTTATAGATCCCTTAGGCTGGAAAAGAAAATCTCTTAGAACTTGACTCCAACCTGTCTTTCCATTTCATTCCCTTCTGTTCACTCCCTGCCATGCTTAAAGCAAAACCAGGCCTCTCACTGTTTCCCAATATGAATCTTTCAAAACTTTTTACTTTGTATATACTGTATCTCTCCATTATCCATTGAATAAACTCCTATCAGACCTGAAGATTCTGCTTAAATATCATCTGTTAGAATCTTCTATGATTCTAACATACATAGTTACTGTTCAGTCCCCTCTACTTTGACAGTACTAGATTTATAGCACTATTAGGGTGTTTATCACAATATATTCTAAGTTTTCTGTGTAAGGGTCTGATTTCAAAATTAGACATTGAGCTTCTTGAGGAGAGGGCCAAAGGCTTATATACCTCTATATACCTACCAGAGTACCAGAAACATAAATGATTTTCTCTTTCTCATATTTATATATGTAACCATACACATACACATGCACGCACACATATTTTTTGAATAAAAGTGTGAATGAGTTCCAATGTCATATACATAGAAGTTAAGGGAAAAATAGAAAAAGAGTCCGATTCACCAGCTGGCACCCTCAATCCCTTACCGTCCTGGAAGGTATCATTAATTGCAATGACAGCCTGGAAGGGTTTGGTCAGTTCGGCCCCTTGTGCTGAGCTGAGGAAAACCACAAATGTCTCCAGTCCTTCAATTACTGGGTATTGAGCGTCATCCAAGATAGTCAAAGTGCAATACTAGAAGAAAAATTAAAGCAAACTTTAGAGAGGACCCAACATCCATTTGCCACTGGGTAGTCGCAAAGGGAACAACTTGCCTTTCTTTGGTGGTCTTAAAGCAAGTTCTCCTAATCCATAAAATGATCATCTCTCTATTGCCCTAGCCCCTCCAGGAGTTTTGTTTCTAGGTACTTATACCAAACAAGTGCAGTTTCTACCCTAAATCGGTGGTACAAGTTATTTGATGCTGAAAATGTCACCTGGATAGTTTGTAGACTATCCCCCTTACTAGTTTGTTTTCAAGAAAGGGAAGATAGTAACATAGCAAGGCGTGTTTAGAGTCCTGAAGAAAGTTTGGAAAGGAGACTAAAGACAACATTAACAGACCCACCCAACCTTATGACTTCATGGACCCTTGATCCTATGTACTCACCTGTTCAGTGTCACCAGGCCTGAATTCTACTTTCCTAGAGCTGGGAACATAGTCAACTCCTGGAGTGGCGGAAGCTGGGTCTGAGGGTCGTGTTGCACACCACACAGATGTGAAGGTTGAAAGGTCAGTACCATGTCGGATAACTGGAATCTTCACTGTGCCTGAATTGACATTAACAAAGATTTTGGGGGTCAACCCTGAGTCCGAAAATCAGTGGGTTTCTCAGTACAATATTCTTCCTCATAGCGGAGCAATAGTTTTAGCCCACTGCTCCTCTGTCGCCTCTGAGGAAGGCTGAGAGGTGTCACTACCCCTCATTTTACAGACACTAAGATCAAGAGCAGACCCAGAGAAGGGCCTCATGGAGGTGGTACTGGAGAGATAGCCCTTAGGGCAAAAGAGTTTTGTGGTTTCATAAAAGAGACTGTTCACAGAGGAAGAACGATGAACTTGGGAGGGAGGTTCATTGAAAAACATCTCAAACCTATTTAGGGAGAAGGAACTCAGAGAGGAGGGCCTCAGGGACAAGCAAGAAAATAGTCAATTAAGGAAGAACCAGCTAGGGAACTCTGTGGGGCCTGAAGCCGAATGCTCCTAATTAAATGTTTCTAACTGGGTTGATTTCCCTATTTTATCCTAGTGGTACACACATCATTACTTAAACCGTATGTGCTTATTGCTTATCTTAGGAATGAAGCTCATCTCCTAGTCTACTGTAACATCACACATTATAGTGTTCTAATTATGTATATGTAGATTTTTACTATTTTCGTAATCAAGATCAGAAAGAAACTACATGAAAAGTCCACCAACCATCACCTTTCTCTAGTCAATATACTGTGAGATGATCTGCAGTCATGGCTGGGGATTTGGTGTATGAGAAAAGAAATGTAGAGTAGAAAGGACACCATGCTCAGTAAAATAGAGGGTCAGTGAAAAAGAAGAAGACCCTCAATGAGGTGGATTGACCCAGTGGCTATAACAATGGGCTCAAACATAGCAATGATTGTGAGGATGGTGCAGGACTGGGCAGTGTTTCTGTTGTGCATAGGGTCACAACCAACTCAACAGGCACCTAACAACAACAGAAAGATCTGGGCTCTAATCCCAGCTCTGCTAGTATATTAACTGCTTGATCTTTGATTATTTATTTAACCCTTCTGGGCTTCCATTTGCTTTTGTATATGTTATCTTTTCAACAGAAGATTAAATAAGAATGCATGGAATGCCCATGGCATGGTGCCTGGTATACAGGAAGTACTTAAAAATATTAATTCCCATTATGTCTCATTAACCCTTAAAAGAGGTAAAAGACATTGATCTGGCTCAAGATCTGTAGGTACTCGGCATAGCTGCTGATACTTCTGCCAGCAGTATGTCTGCTAGTAGTAGGCAGAGGACTTCGAGGTTCTTACAGATGATGGAGTCACAATAAGGAAGGAGCCTGGGTGTCTGAAATACCATATGAAAGACATCTTTCCACCAACTGCTTTGGACTGTTATATATTAAGATAACCCTCCATAGGGTTAAGACACTGAAACTTTGGAGTTTCAGCAGCTAGCGGTACCCTAAATAACACACCTCCAACCTCAGTAATTCAAATTCATTTTCCTCATGAGTCAAAATACTTAGTACCACGCCCTCCCTCTGGGCTACAGAGGATCAACTAATGAAGCTCTAAGCCTCATTAACCAGTTCTCTGCCATCAATAACTGGACAAAGAAAAATGAAATGCCCCTACATTTCACACCTTTCATTCTTGGTTCTGATGCTTCAGATCAACAACAGCGCCATTGACAAATAGCGTTCTCAATATTTTAAGGGCATTCTCAAATTTAAGGAGGAAACTGTTCAAGAACCGTATCAGGACATGGTGATAGAACCCCAGAGATGCTGTCCATTACCTGCATCCTCGCTGACAGTGAACGCTGTGTTGCCCAGGGAAACAGTGGAGGCATCATTGGGACCACTAATGAGCACCTTGGCTGATGCAAGCCTTCCAATGCGGGCATTGTCAGAAGCATCTGCCAGGGCAATTTCAAATTCTTCCTCCTCTTCATACTCACTGTCATCAATGAGCATGACATCACAGGTTGACATGGTGACACCAGGCCCAAATATCACCCGGCTCTCAGCAGACTTCCCTCTAGATTTAAAATCAGAGCCTGATTCTAGAGCATAGAGGCTGCTTCCCATAGCTGACTTCGGGATGGTGTAGCAAACTGCAGATACAATGCTGCTCGAATCTCCTGAAATGCAAATGGTAAGAAAACCAAGGCATTTGAATGAGCACTTCTTAAATTTTAAAATCCTTGGTAATTTACAGAGCTTAATCCTCTCTGACGCAGTCCTTCACTATTTCTGTTGAAACTCTGACACAAAACCTTCTTGAAGTTTCTTTTAAGCCTGTGGTATAAACCACTTGAGGATTTAATATACCCCCAGATACTTTGCCAAACGACTCAAAATGGATTTCCTATTCTGTAAATTTTGTGCTCTGTTAATTCACAAGAGTCATTGCCCACCATCTAAGACCACAGCGGGTGGAAGATAAGAGACATATTTGGTACTTTAAGAAGCAAAGTAATTGTGTCCTGAAGGTAGTGCTATGAGCACAGTTCACTGCCTTTCTGAATAAACTTTTGCATTTTAATTCCCAAAGAGAAACAAGCTTTTTTTTTTTTTTTTTTTAAAGACAAAGCAAAATAAAACCCTCATTTCTGTACAAATGACTTTGTTAGTGCTGCCATTTCCCTCAGTGATACTCTGTGCTGGGCCTGGCTTGCTGGCCCAGAGCAATCAGTGGGGTGTGCTTGTTTTCCAAGTAGCATCACCAAGGTTTTGTGCTATTTACAGTGTTTATTACATGAATCCCCAGTCAGCAGACTCAATAAAGAGATGTGACATCATCATTTACGGTCACGTTGTGGCTTTGAATAGGGATTTAATTTCCATGTGTTTTAAAGCCTCGATATTGTATAATCATAAATCCATACGATCTTTGTTTTGATGTTCAACCCCCCAAGAACTGATGTTCCCACATGCAGTTTATTTCTTGTCTGAGCTCTCTATAGGGTACTTGCATAAGGAAATTTTTTAACACATTTTCTTCTAAGAACTAAGGTGAAAATGGTAAGCCAGTCCTTACAAACTATAACTTCCCTCCTTGGCCAAGGCTACTGAATTTTTTATGTATTGGGTGATTGACTAAGAATACTGAGTTCATGAATAATTTGGAAGTCTAAAGTCTAAAGTCATCTAGTCCAATTTAAGAGTAAATGGGGGTTGTAACAAGTTAACTAGGAAGAGAAGCCTTCTGATAGTACTAACTATGGCTAGGATCATTATGAGAACAGTTTATGATGGACGTCACTACCATATTTTGAGTCATACATTATCCTGCCAATCTCTCCTGAAAGCCCTGGTAAAATTGTAGGTGGGGGGCATACTCTTTCCTAGACAGAAAAACTGAGGTAGAGTAGGGTTTTTTTTTCTTCCTAGTGCCTCTGTCCGTGTTTGGTATTAGGTCTTAGGAACAGGGTCCTAAACTATATGCAGAGTAGCTCCCTGAGAGAGGCTAGCTCAGCATTTCCCCAAAGCAGGCAAACAGAGAACACTAGTTTTGGCAAATCAATACTCAAGAGAACAAAGGCTTCTACCATAAAATAAGCCTGAACCTTTAGAGAGTTCCAGCTTACAGTGACATATTAAAAGTTCCGTGCAGTGTCACAAACTCTGTTTAGTAGTTAATCAGATTTACTGTAGAAAACAAAGCAAGATTTCCCACCTCTCTTCTTTCCCCCTCCCCCACCTCCCACAAACTAGATGAATTTACTTCCCTGGGAGGATTTAAACAAGATAAGAATTTAACTCAAGAAGTAGACAAGGATCCCACTGCCAAGAGAGCTATGACTGAAGTGACTGAGTCCATGTTCCTGCTCCAAAGCTATGATTTCAGTTTCCACGCTCCAACTCTTACACAACGGCAAATTATTCCTGTTCGGTACTGAAGTCCAATAGCTCTCAGCTATTACAGCTGTACAGAATAATGATTAAGACTTCAGACTCTGGAGCCAGACTGCCTGGGTTGAAATCCCAGTTCCATTCACCTTACTAAGCACGTGACCATGAGCAAGTTACTAAACCATTAATGCATGAGTTTCTATTTGTAAAATTGGGATCACAACACATCATAGGGATTGTTCTATGGATTAAATGAATTAACATATATACTTATAACACATAAGTTAATGTGATATATAAGCACTTGGTACATAAGAGGGGCACAATAAATGTTAACCATTATTATAGGTCATTGTCATCTTTGGCATCAACAGACCTTTTCTTTCTATAGGTGCAAAAAGGAAACCAGCACTCTCGTTGACCCGGTAGGTTTTCTTATCAAACTCTAAGGTAGGCTCGTCCTCAGTGTCATTGATAATGACCTTTGCCTGGGTGAATTCCCCTAATAAGGCATATGCTGGCATGCTGAGCTCCACTGTGAAACTCTCGATGTTCTCAAACACATCATCATCATTGATGACGATGGTGCAGGACTTGGTGTCCTCTCGTTCATCAAACTGCACCTGTCACAAAGGAAACAACAATGAGCTAAGCTGTGCGTCAGCTTCTCCTGCTTTGTTTCCCCAGAGCATCATGGGAAAACAGAATCCAGATCTGGTAGGCAGAGCACCAGATGAAATAGCTGTTTCTTCCAGCCCCAACTTTCTGCTCTATCACCTGGAACACTTGTTCACCTATTCCTATTCCTCGTCTGTAAATCAGGGGCTGATTGTTTCTATATGGACATACAGAAAAAAGACATCTAGCATTTGGTGACTGTAGGAAGATACATGTAAGTAGCTATTTATACCCCATTTTATTAATTCACTTGGGACAGCAATAGTCATCCTTTGATTACTCAGTTCCCCTTCTATTTGTTCCAAGTTAAACTGGAAAGATCTCTGAATTTGGACTGTCAAGTTCTGGCCTCAAGTCCTTGTTCTGTTACTTTCAAGTTGTATGTCCCGAAGTAAGGATATGAAACTTTTTAAATGTCAAATTCCTCATCTGCTAAATAATAGTACTCTTACTTCACATCCTTATAGGAGGACTAAAAGAGGAAATGTATAATGAAATCACTGAACTAATACAATACATTATAACTAATACCACCGCCATATTACTTGTGCAAACAAAATTGACACAGAATCTCAGTGTACTGAATGATGAACTTGAATTCACAGAAAGTTACATTATAAACAAGCCAGACTGAATTTTAACTTATATTTGGCTAAATCCTTTTACCATTAAAATGGGCTAGATCTATCATGTGAACAGATTTATCCTGGTACAAAACAGAGAAATACTTTTAGGAAACTTACACGGATTTATCCCGGTTTTACTTTGTGTAAAAAAAAGAAAGAAAGAAAAAGGTAAAACTTTGAATGAGTCCAGGGCTATAGACTTGCCCCAAACTGAAAAGGCAACAGGCCTGACTGCACTTTGTGTAAACGTAGACAACTAAAGCACATGCAAAAATAGTCATAAACATCTAGAGGCACACAAATCAGGAGACACATGATTTTCATCAAACAGAAAGTTATTATTATATATCTAATCAACTAATTAAGTTTTACTAAGCCCCACATTTCAAAACATACCCCCTCCCATCCCCACAATGAAACATTCAACAGATCTGTATTTAGAATCTAGAATACACTGCCTTTGGAAAACACAAAGACATACGCTGTCCCATCATTTTGCTGAAAGACTCTTTAGAGCATCCATTCTTTTCTAATTTCTCATTTAAACTGGATATAAGAGGCCTTAGCTTAGTCCAGTAGTAATGTCTCAAAGGACTGCACCTACTTCTTTTTACAGAGACTTGTCTTGCCATAAGAATAATTACATCATTTCAAAACTAACATTTCATAAATACAAAGGCATTGTGCCATATATAAACCCATCGACGTTGAGTCGATTCTGACTCATAGCAACCCTATAGGACAGAGCAGAATTGCCCCATAGAGTTTCCAAGGAGCACCTGGTGGATTTGAACTGATGATCTTTTGGTTAGAAGCCATAGCTCTTAACCACTATGCCACCAGGGTTTCTAATATATAAACAAACCAAAACCAAACCCAGTGCCATCAAGTCAGTTCCGACTCATAGCAACTCTATAGGACAGAGTAGAACTGCCCCACAGAGTTTCCAAGGAGTGCCTGGTGGATTTGAACTGCTGACCCTTTGATTCGCAGCCATAGCACTTAACTACTATGCCACCAGGGTTTCCTTCCAATATACAGAAGATGACATATACATGGCACCCTGCTGTAAAGCAGTTTACTATTTAAGTCCCATCCATTCTCTCATGCTTTTACTTTCTCCTTTTTTTCTCCCTTTTACACTCTGACTCTACCACTGGTACAGAGATTACTTGCATATTTAAATCTCTATCCCAGAACTCCTCTCTGCACTCCCTACACATGCTTACACACACATATTTACACATGTGTGTGTATGTATGTACACTATGTATGTGATACACACACACATATGTACATTAAAAAAATAAATAAATAAACCTGAAAATGCCAAAACCTGTGTGAGGTGGAAACCTGTTAGAGAAGGGAAACTCAAATATTTTTCACTAAAACAATTATATCAGACTAATAAATATTTTCTGAAAGCCGGAAATTGCAAGATGTGGATGGAATCAGAAAATTGATATTGCAACCTGAATACGAAGAAGTGCAGGTGCGAAAGCCAGAAATAGTTCCAAGAAGTAAAAGTAAAAGTGAACTATTTTACCCATATCTTTGTTTGAATAGTACATGTACGTAACTGTATGTAATTTGAATAAACATGCAAATCATAACAAACTGGTTCAGTTTCTTTGCCAGTCCTATAAAATCGAAAAGAAATATATTCTAGGTGTTTATGAGGTAGGATTCTTAATAGACAGCAACAGAAATGTTGTAAGACTGCAAAGACCCTTCAAAGGCAGAAAACTTGCGAGACCTGGAAAAGCAAGGCAGTCCCATCGAGTAGGTTTCACTGTACGTGTGTGTGTGTGTGTGTGTATGTATATGTGTTTATGTATATATATAAACCAAAACCAAACCCATTGCCATTGAGTTGATTTCGACTTACAGTGACACGAACCTATAAGACAGAATAGAAATGCCCCACAGGGTTTCCAAGGAATGACTGGTGGATTCGAACTGCTGACCTTTTGGTTAGCAGCTGAGCTCTTAACCACTGTGCCACGAGGGTTCCTATATATATATATACACACACACACACAAACACACATACATATACATACATATATACACATATGTAAATACATATAGATATATATGCACGTGTGTGCATGCATGTGTGTGTGTCAATTTGTTTGTCTCTAAGCCATCTAGATTTAACATGTCCAAAGCAAAATCATGATCACCCTCTCACCAAACTTGTTCCTCTTATGTATGGTGTCTCCTCTTAACAAGAAGCATCACCATCCATCTCTCCTTCCTACCCTATATTTACCCCACTGCTAAATCTCATCAATTTTACCTCTTAACCATCTGTTGAATCCATCCATTTGTCTCTATCTTCACTTTATCATTCAAGTTCATCATCTCTCACTTGACCTGTTCCAAGAGCTGCCCAACTGGTCTCCCTACAGTCTCTTGTTCCTTCCTTCAGGTAAAGGAGGTGAGGGGAGAAGAAGCACCAGGATACCAAAGGCTTAGGGTACAACATGATGCCTTAAAGACTTTTGGTCATGAAGTATATCCTACCAACATGTAAAGATTACAAAGCTAGACCACCACCTAAGTCTTCCCAGTTAAACTGTAGCTGGGGATTAGATGGACTGTGAGGAAAGAAGTACGTAGGAAGAAAACAATGGAAAGGGAAGTGGGGTAAAAAGAAGTGGAAAGGTGCCACAACAGCCTAGAGCCTGCCCAGAAGTTCTGGTACAGGAGGGTACTCCCTCACCTACCTGGCCAGCATACTCCACGTAGTCCTGCTGCCCAGGATGGGAGCTGACTCTGGAGCTGGAACTAGCAGTGCCCTGCTCGGTACGACACAGGACGATGGCGTACTGATTTAGGTTCCCCGTTCTCTGTACTGTGATGCTGACAGACCCCGCCTTCTCGCTGACATTGTAGCTAGAAGCACACAAAAAGATAGTTTCTGAATATCTGCCCCATGACTGCGAAGAAACTGCTTGTTTAATGCTTGCCTTTTCTGTTTGGCCATTGGTGTGAGGCAGTTCAGAGAACAGGAAGGTTGGTTCCTTTAAGAAGCCGGGTTATAAATGAAGGGAACATGCTCAACTGGAAGAGTCACAAAATTAAGTGAAAAGGAAGTTGTAAATGCAGAATGCCGTATGCCTCGTTTTTGAAAAAGAGCTGAGTGTCATTTAGAAGATGGACACCACAGATGAGCCACGAACTTTAGATTTCAGGACATGAAGAAATTATAAACAATTTCTCCCTGGTGTGGTAGAATAATTAGAACAGGTCATGGGTTTTCTGACAAGGCTGCTGCTCAGAAGGCAATTAATGACTTTACTCAGGTGAGAATTGACTGGGCCGGATTTTGTGGGAAGTGTGTAACTGAGCCAGGACAGTGCCAGTAGTAAGAAAATGTTACTTAGGCCTAGATAGCAAAGGTCTTTAGATAAATGGAGCTTTATGACAGTGGGGACTGATGGGATTACCTTAGCTGGCTGGTAGGAATTTCTATTGCTTTTGCAAAGTAGGCAACAAACTCTTCATGTGCTAATAATTAATACAAATTATGTAGGTTTAGAAAAGCCACAAGTAAGTGGAGCACATTCTGGTCTTTGCCTGGCCTTATTGCTGTGAGGGTTGCAGGCCATGAGCCTCTGAGAAATAAGTCCTCAGTGCAAACTTTGGGGCCCTCTATACAATTTTAGTCCATTAAACATTAGAGGGTTGGCCAAAACAGAAAAAAGATCAGCTGTATTTAATTTATTTAATTTTGATCTCTCCCTGGCTTTCTTCCTTGACCTATTGGTTGTTGAATAGTGTATCATTTAATTTCCACATAATTGTGTTTTTTCCAGTTTTCCTCCTGTTAATTTCTAGTTTCATTTCCGTGTGGTTGGAGAAGATACTTTGTATGGTTTCAATATTGTAAAATTTATTAACACCTATTCTGTGGTCATTTTTTATTTTGAAGGAGATAAAACCTTCAAAAAAAAAACGTTTTGAATTACCTACAACGAAAGGTAATTAACAACAAAAGATTACATATCTAAAGCTTGAGATTTTTGCTCTGATTCTCCAAGTATGTGTAAGAGCGAAAGAACCTATGTCTGAAGCACATGAAACCAAGCCCTCCCCCGATATGAAAAGTTCCAATTTTCATCTGAATTATCACAGAATTGATTTCTTAAAATGGTGAGTCTCTGAAGTGTAGATTTAAAGAATTATTACTCTCCCCAGAAAATTATAATCGTTGCTGGGCTTAAACCTATATAAAATCAGCAGTGTGCTTGCCCATGTTTACCAGTTAGGGCCTCTCCATTTGCCTAACTCCCCAAAGAGACTAAGAAAGCATCTTAGAGAGTTGTCTACATTAAGCTATGAATTTACCTCTAAACCTGTATGATGCAGTGAAAACCAGAGGAGCTAAGAGAGCATGTAAGCTTAACAGGGAGAATACAGATTGAAGGTGAAGGTATTATTATTATGTCCCAGTGTTTATTTTTAGAACTTGAATATATTGTTTATTTTCCTCATCAGTTCTACTGGATTATCTTTTAAATCTTGAAGACAGAAGCCAGAATACTTATATTAGAGGCAGTAAAGCACAGTGCTTAAGACCATGGGTTCTGGATCATTGGGCTTAAATCCTGGTTTTATTGCTTATTAGCTATGTGACCTTGGGCAACTTACTCAACCTTTTTCTGTCTCTATTGCTTTGTTTCTGTGGGATAACAATGGTTCTCATCTCATAACTGCAAAGATTAACAAGATGATATATGTTGGATACCTAATACCAACCAAAACCCAAACCTGTTGCCACTGAGTTGATTCCAGCTAGCTCATAGAGATCCTATAGGACAGAGTAAAACTGCCCCATAGGGTTTCCAAGGAGCAGCTGGTGAATTCAAACTGCTGACCTTTTGGTTAGCAGCTGTAGCTGTTAACCACTGTACCCCCACGGCTCGGGGTACCTAATACAATGCCTGGTATGTGCAGTATTCAATAAATATTGTTGCAATTATTATTTTTATTATTGTTATTGCCACCATCATCATCATTACCACTACCATCATCATCATTACCACTACCATCATCATTACCACTACCGTCATCATCACCACCACCAGCATCATCAGATAACTACAGCTGACCCCCAGGGTGCTTCATGTTTATTTCTCCTGCTGCCCAATTCATTTTTCAAGAATAAAACACAACAACACTTGTACCTGGTATATTTAAAGCTGATGAGGGACCACTGAATATGGAAGACATTGTCGCTGACCACATTAGGTTTACTGTCTTTCACCAGAAACTGAAAACTATCCATCATCTCATGGATCTTCTCCTCATGCAACACATAACGAATCAACCCCAGGTTCACATCCTCTGTGGGGAAAAAAGACTCACTGAATTAACTCGGGGGTGTCAAGACAGCCTCACAGATTCCCACACCAACACACCCAATTTATTCTTCTATTGGGTTACAGACAGAACTCCTTTTCCTAAGTACAAAAAATATAAAAGTCCTAAAAATAAATGTTTCTGCCAGATTTTAAAATAAAATCCTGTAGCTGTGTGTAACAAAAGACCTGTCTTTATACAGAGAGTACCCTTGTGTTGTAGAATGGGAATTCCAGGATCTTGGCAGAGAAGTATTTCAGTAAATGTCTGTCAAATATTTAAAGGCAAATCTGAGAGAGCTGACAGTGAAAAACCTATGACCCTATCTGTATATATCTGCTCACATTCAGCCCTAATTCCTTCTAAAGAAGGTTCTGTACACAAGACACAGCCTGTACCCAAGGCACAGCCATATGGGACCTAAGAGAGAATACAAGATTGAAGATGGGGAGCAAAAAGTAAATATGGAGCATGGATTTTAAGATGCAACTTTGCAATGACTGCTCTCTATCAGGTCCATCATCAAACGAAGTCTAGAAGACTCTGCCAAGGTTAAAAAAAAAAAAAAAAAGGCTAAAACACAAAACTGTTTGTTTGATGTGATTCAAAACAGGAAAATGTTTCTGTTGTGCAAACTATACATGCTGGTTTTAATTTCTTTGCTAAACTTGTAAAAAAAAATCCATAACCCTCATGGCATAAAAAATAAACCTCACAGGATGACAGATCTTCCATAAAGTCTTTTTTCTTCCTTCCTTTCTTTTTAAAGAAAACACAGCAGTATCATGTGATCCTGTCTAGACAATCTGGTCAAAACATAAAGCAACAGGGAGCTGAGGAAGCATGGTAAAGATGTATTTTTCTTTGTTATAGTTCAGCATTACCAGTTGCTGTGGTCGATTTGAACTCATGGTGACCCTATGTGGTCAGAATAGAACTATACTCCATAGGGTTTTCTGTAACAGGAAAAAAATCCAGAGAAGTAAAATTCAAAAGTTGGATGGTTCCATACTAAAGGACCTATTTGTTTGGAAATCGATTACTTGAGGTAAGTAGGTGGAAGTGGCTGTGAGAAAGACCCAGAAGGTTGGGAGAGTGGCATGAGAATGGATTCCTCCTATATTTCGGTTCCCAAAGTCCCCACCCTGGGTGAAAAGAGCAACAGCTGTGCCAGGCTGAAGCTTATTCTCCACATAGCCATGCTTGGGGCCCATCGTCATCTCATAGACAAGCTGTGAGTCCTCCGTGTCTGGGTCCATGGTCAGCAGTTCCTTCTTGGTGATCAGGTTGGTTGCCTGGAATAGAAACACATTAAATTTAACTCCTGAGGTGGGAATAAAGAAGGAGCAGGACCCTCTGACTCAGATTTAATTCAGTTCAACAATGATTTACTGAATGCCTACTGCATGGGGAACTCTATTAGGCTTGGAGGGGCTACAAGGATAGAAACCATCTCAGCCTCTGCCATCAAGACACCATGCTTTATTGGGAAAGAAAGGCTCAGGAACAAGGAAATTATGGCTAGTGCCACAATGGGAGATACAAAGAGTGCTATACAGTTTGGGGGACAGGGCAAGATTAATCCCATCTAGAGTTAGGGACAAGGAGCCCTGCTGGCACAGTGGTTAAAGTACTTGGTTGCTAACTGAAAAGGTCAGCGGTTTGAACCCACCAGCCACTCCTCAGGAGAAGGACGAGGAAGTCTGCTTCCAAAAAGACTACATCCTTGGAAACCCTGTGGAGCACTTCTACTCTGTCCTATAGGGTCACTATGAGTTGGAATAGACTTGACAGCAGTGGGTTTGGTTTTGGTTTTGGGTTTGGATTTGGGGAGAGAGGAATTTTGGAGGGAGGTGAGATTTGAGTTTAGCCTTGAAAGAAGGTTAGAACTTTGAAAGAATGATACAGGGAAGATGTTCACTTTATACCTTATAGGAGTCAGTTCCAACGCTTGAAATGGGGTAAGATATTAAATACACTCTATCTCATTATTGTCTAAATCTACTGGCTAAACCTTAATTCGCTCACTCATTCATTCATTCAACAAAGGAATGAAGGGGGCGGTCAATAGCATTAAGTATTACTAGGTCTAGTAGAGGGTGTTCGTGGTTCAGTGATAGAATTCTTGCTTTCCATGCAGGAGACCCAGGTTTGATTCCCAGCCAATGCACCTCGTGTGCAGCTATGGTAGCCCATCTGTCAGTGGAGGCTTGTGTGTTGCTATAATGACCAAGAGGTTTCAGTGGAGCTTCCGGACTAAGATGAACTAGGGAGAAAGGCCTGGCAATTTACTTCCAAAAATCAGCCATTGAAAAGCCTGTGGATCACAATGGTCCCATCCACAATTGATCTTGGGGGTGGTGAAGGACCAGCTAACAACAACAACATATCTAGTAAGGTGAGAACAGATAATTCACTTTAGATTTGGCAAAACAGAGGACATCGGTGATATAGATAAGAGTCACTGCAGTGGGATAGGGATGGGAGGTAGATGCCTAATTAGAGAGTATTGAGGAGAGAATGGAATCATTCTGAATATGCAGAAAAATATCAAAGAGGGTATGGGAGGAATTTGCATTAAATTTGGCTCATACATTTTTAAAAACCTGACTGGTTCAGTGGGAAGCTACAACACAACAGCCATATACACAACCAACTAATCGCCTTAGGAATCAGTCTTAGGAAAATCAGCTCACTTACGGAAGGATGAACGTGTGAGATGAACTGGAGTTCTAGTCACAGACCATTCCATGATTAAGGATGTGGCATAAATTCTTTAGTGTGAATGTGGCAGATGTTTCCCATTTGCCTTACCTTGCCATCCATATACTCCAGCCACTGGAGCCCCAGGTTGGTCACGATTCTAGGAGTGCCATCATCCACTGGGAGGATATCTACTCGGAACCGCTGAGGTGCTGCGGTCATAATCTGTGGGGGAGGCCAGAGAAGAAAACTCATCATTCACACACACCTGAAGTATGCTGTGTGAAAAGCCTACAAAAGTGGAGGCCTTTACACTTCAGAGATGACCAATGGGCAGCTGAGTCACAGTTTCCATTCCTTGCCATTTGTCATGAGGCTTAAGGGAAAATATTGTTTGATAAAGTGAAAGAAACATGGGAAGAAAAGGAGCAAGAATCAAGTGGTACTCTTGCTGGAATTTCACCATTCAACAATGGAAATTGCTTCTCACACACCTATTCATTCTTTAGTTGAGTTCAACACTACTCTGAGATGAAACAATAAACAGATAAACCCTTGTTAAAAATTTTGTAAGAGTCTGATGAAAACTATCACTAAAATGTTAATGTCTAGGGAGATGAAAATTGAAACCACAATGAGACACCACCTCACCCCTCCTAGAATGACAATGGTCAAAAAAATAGAAAATAACAGGTATTGGCAAAGATGTGGAGAAATCGGAACCCTCATCCATTGCTGGTGGGAATGCAAAATGGTACTTCTGCTGTGGAAAACTTGGTGGTTCCTCAAAAAATTAAACACCGAACTACCATATGACCCAGCAATCCCAATCCTAGGTATACACTCAGAAGAAATGAAAACAGGAGTGTAAAGAGAAACCTGTATACCAATGTTCATCGCAGCACTACTTATAATAGCCAAAAGGTAGAAACAACTGTCCATCAAGAGATGAATGGATAAACAAAATGTGGTATATACATACAATAGAATATTACTCAGCTGTGAAGAGAAATGAAGTCCTGATACATGCTACAATGTGGATGAGCCTTGAAAACATTCTGTCGAGTGAAGTCAGTTACAAAAAAGATAATGACAAAGATCGCACAACATGAATGTAATCAATGTCACTGAATTTTACATATAAAAGTTGTCGAATTGGCAAATGTTTTGTTATGTATATTTTTATCACCATGAAAAAATTAAAACAAATGATGATGTCAAAGCTTCCAGGTGGGATTCTACCCACCTCGAAGTTTTCATGGGAAGAGATCTATCTTCCTGCCTTCTTTTATTTTTCTGAGGGAGAGCTATTATATGAGGAAAGGGGCAGAAGAAACATAGAGGTGAAATAAAACTACTTGTGGGAGCAGAGAAAAGAAAAGGAAGTTTGGTTTATCATTTTGTTCTCACACAGATGTACACACACACACATACATACACACATCGACAATGACTCAGCACCTCACTCTTCCTGAGCAAATATAGCAAGATGCCACACAAGGGAACAAGATGCTGGCTTTTCAATCTTCTACAACTCGCCTTCTAAATAATTTCCATTTTTTAAATGACAGGGTCCCTCTGGAGACCTGCTGTGACCTTTTATGTTTACCAAAGAGGTAGCCCTCTTGCTGATACATCCTGAAATCTTTTTTCTCTTCAGAAAGTCAAACTAACTTGGGAGCAACAACAGTTTGGGAGAGAAAAAACTAAAACCAATGACCTGCATGTGGTGATGCAGTGCAGATACTGAAATCCCAAGAGCCAGCCCACGAATATACAGGCCAAGTGAGAATGACCTTCTCTCAGGCTGCTTCTCTCTAATGGATGCAGCAGGAACCTTCTTCCAGGAAAATAATCTTTCATCCTCACAGGAGAAAAGGAACTCCGCAGGGCTGAGAAGCTGCTCTTCTTGTTATCCTGGAAGTATGGGAGTGTGTGATCATGCTGCTCATAAAACCACTTCTGCAAGTCAGATCCAGACGTGGGTGACGTAAGGGTGCCTGCTGGCCTGTCTTTCACCTGAGCTGCAGCTGTCCCCAGGGGAAATTTAGGGTACTACAGGATACCTGATTAAGGAATGAAGGAAGGAGTAAAAATGGCAGTGGTGGGAAGAAGTGGCATGGGGAAGGTAGCAAAGGGGACCTTAAACTGTCTCCTAACATCTGATGTTAGAATGGAGCAATTCGCAAGTTTGAGAGTTGAATGACCTCACAAGAAAAGCATCTTCACCTATTTCACAAGTTGGCCCTAAAATGATGACAAAGGTGTTTTATCAAACGTTTCCTGCGTGCCAGGCGCTGGGCTAAGGGCTTTATGTACACTGGGAGCATAGGTATCCTCCCTGTTTCATAGGCAGGAAAGCCAAGGCTTAGAGCCATTAAATGATTTACCAAGACCCTCAGCTAGTAAGCGGCAGAACCAGAATTCAAATCAGCACCTTTTGAAAGCAAAAGCCGACCTATTAACCACTGGGCTGTTACTTTTCATGAGACTGAGACTCTAGCTGGACTGAGGGGACATGTAAAAGATAATCTGGGGCCAAATTCAAAAAGTAAATGGTGCATTCAAAGAAAAAGAGAATAACAACAGTAATATTAATAACAACTATCTACCTTTAATTGGAGCCTGGTGATGCAATGGTTAAGAGCTTGGCTGCTACCCAAAAGGTCACCAGTTTGAATCCACCAGCTATACCATGGGAACCCTATGGGGCAGATCTACTCTGTCCTATAGGGTCACTATGAGTTGGAATTGACTCGATGGCAAGGGGTATCACCTTTTATTAACTGCTCACTATATCTGTCAACATTGTTCAGCACTTTATGTGGATTATTTCCTTCAACCCCTAGATCAAAGTAATTGAAGTTGGTAATTATTATCATATCCCTTTTACAGATAAAAAACTGAGGCATAGGGAGGGTAAGTTATTTGCCCAAGGTCAATCAGCTAGTAGGTGACAGAACAAGAACTTGAACCATGTTATACTTGACATAAAAATCTTATGTTTTCATCTAGCCAACATCAACATGCATTCCTATGTCGTTCCTGTCCATTGTCTTTGCCCCTCACCTCTTTTCCTCCTTCCTCAATAATAAAGAAAGGGTTTGTCCCATCAGAAACAGTGAAGGTGAATCGGTCTTTGAGGGAGTTGCTGCCATCATGGCTATAGCTGACCCGGTTCTGGTAGATGTCTTCCATGGTGAAGGTGGAGGTGTGGCGGAAATGCTGCCCATTGGTGGTTCGCTCGATGGTGCCATGGCGTGGGGGCTGCACAATGGTGAATGTGACAGACTCAGCCTGACGAGGAAACAAAAAGGCGGGAGAGGAGTTCGTAACAGAAACCAGATGAGTAAGGGATGGCCAACAGCTGGTCAAGAGTAGCAGAACCTACAAACAATTATAAAGGTTGTGTTTTCTTTATTGATACCAAAAACAAAGCTAAAGAGAGAAACCATATTGGTTACTACGATTAGATTTATATTCTGGTGCCTTCAGTTGTAGGACTAAAACATTTAAATTGGCTCTTCTTAGGTCATTGGGGAAAACTTGAAATTTTAGTCTTTAAAAGATAAGTTAATAGCTTGGCTGCTAACTGAAAGTTTGGAGGTTCAAATCCACCCAGAAGTACCTTGGAAGAAAGATCTGGATATCTACTGAAAAAATCAGCCATTGAAAGCCCTATGGAACACAGTTCTACTCTGACATACATGGGGTCATGATGAGTTGGAATTGACTCAATGGCAGTTGCCTTTTATTTTTTAACCAGAATGATAGGAACTAGACTTTTAAAAATGGTTCATTTCTTTTCCATCGATTTCTCTCTACTTTTCTAAAACTCTTATATACAGAATTCTATATGCATCAGAAGAGCAGTTAATTTCTCATTTGAATTGCTGCTTCTAAGGTGACCTGTAGAAGGGAAAAGAAAGGGGCATAAAATCCTGCTTAAGACTTTTACAATGGTTTCCCACCAACTTAGAATAAAACGCAAAGGACTGATCTGGGCCAACAAGGTTCTCTGTGACCTGGCCCCAGGGTTCCTGCTTCTCTTCTTATTCACTAGGTTCCAGCCTGTTGGTCTCTTTGCTGCAGCTCAAAGGTTTTAAGCATCCTTGACCACCAGGCCTTTTCACTTCTTGTTCCTCTGCCTAGAAGGTGATTCTCCCAGATAACTGCATAGCTTGCTTTCTCATTTCATGGTATTTGCTCAAATGCTATCTCCTCAGAGAGACCCACCCTGATCACTTTATCTAGAATACCATGCCCATTGCTCTCTGTCTTCTTACCTCATTTTATTTTTCTTTTTCTTTATAGCACTACCACTATCTGACATGATACTGTATGTTCTTTCTGTTTCCCCACCCCCGAAAGGTTATAAACTCACTAAGGTTGGAAATTTTACCTGTATTATTCACAACTCTTTAGTATCTAGAACAGAGCCTGACAATTAGTAGATAATAAACGTTTGTTGAAACAATGAATAAATGAAAAGTGCCAGCATAGAGACGAGTATACATAGAACGAATCCTTAAGTGTTATGGCACTCTTTTATGGGAGCTAAATAATGTCAGAATGTTTGATACTTTAATCTGGAAGCATCACACAAATAAAATCTTGGTCTCCACATGCCCTGCTTTACTGCATAAAGCCTAGTTCTTTGAGGATGTAATAATAATTTGTCAGCCAGAGAGGTCTGGATGAGGGAGGAAAAATGGAGGAAAAAGCGTATAGGTGTAGAAAGTCCCTGTTCACTCTAATAAGGAATAATAAAAACATTGCATAAAATGCCATCTACCTAATTTTCTACGAATCATGATAAAAAATCAACATGCTAACAGAATTTTTACATGTAATCCAGGTGAGAGGGCAAATATATTTAAGATTTGAGAAAGGGTGTAATATGGTTCGGTCTCAAATGTATTAGTTCTTCCTTTCCAGAAGCCATGGTAATCTTCTTACTTTTAATCCTTCAAGAATTAAAACCTCACCACTAACCTCAGGATCGCTACAGATGTTGCCAAATCTGCCTCTCACCAGTCAGAGAACCCAGGTGAGCTCTCTTACCTCTGTGTCCGCATCCACTGCCTTGAGTTCAAACTCTGTGATGGTCTTCCTCACGCCCTCCTGTACTCGCATCCCTGGGCTCTGGACAATGGGCAGCGAATCATCCACAGGGAGAATGGTGATATGGAAAGTCTGAGTCACCTAGGATGGCAGAAATGTACAGGTGGATCACCTGTCCCTACACCCACCCCACAAGTAGAAAGTAGGTGCTACTTTCCCTTTCTCTCCATTCCTGGCAGGATTGTCTGACCAGGAACCTGAAAGTTAGTACCCTTGGGAAGAGACCTATTGGCTGTCAGAGGTTGTCCTTATCCCTTAGCTGAAAGCTGAGGAAAGCAAAGATCTCATATCACCAGTCACTCCACCCATTCCACTCCAAGAAGGCTGTGGGGAATCAATACCCATGCAATACCTCATTGACTCCATCAGAGAGCATAAAACTGAAGGCATCTGTGTGTTTCTCAGCCTCGCTGGAATGGATATACTGAACATTTCGTGAGGTCAGGTCAGCTTGGCTAAAGGAGCTAATCTGGATACCTAGCAAAGCGGGGGTGTGGGGAAACAAAGAGAAAGATGTCAAAGTGCTAGCCATGCTTCTAAGGCTAGGGAATGCTGTATTCTCACCAAAGATAGAGAATCCTTGGTATTTTTCTTCAAGCATTTATGTTCTGCCTTCTAAGACCCTTTGTCAGAGTTGTGGATTTTTTTTCTACAACAGTGTGGAAGCACATGTTAACTTAATTATCTAGGCTTGTACTATGTGCCAGGCTAACAACAAATCAAAAAACAAAGCAGTTGTCATTGAGTTCACTTCAACTCACAGAGACCCCATGTGTGTCAGAGTCGGACTCCACTGGATTTTCAATGGCTGATTTTTTGGGTAGATCAATCTCCAGTCCATTTCTTCTGAGGCATCTTTGGGTGGACTCAAACTACCAATCTTCTGGTTGGCAGCTGAGCACACTAACTATTTTTACCTCCCAGGGACTGGGCTAACAACAGGTACTCAATAAATGTTACTTCCTTTCTCTTGGGGTTTACGTAGTAAATCAACAACGTGAATAGTAGAGCTATTGCCTTGTTCTCTAAACCTTCTCTCTGAAGGTTTATATTCCCCCATAGCCTGACAGTCCTTTCTATGAACCTCCCCTAATTTCTAATACTGTGGGAAGGTTTAGCTTTTAGATACTGGAGTTATAGGGCTTGGCTACACGTATCCTACTCCTGTGATTGGTGAGCCATCACTGGTCCCCATAATTTCATTGGCTATTCTTCAAGGTCCCTCGCAGCTCCCTGGTCTAGATTCTAGCTTCTCTTGTACTATGTTAGCCAGTTAGACAATAACAAAACTTACTGCATGACTTTGGGGCTAGAGTAATCATTCTATGTCAAATCTCAAATGACCTAGAAAAATTTAGAAAAGCAACACTCTAATAACATGATGCAGAGAAAACATGTTACCTTTTTTCCAGAGTCATTTTAACTACAAAAAATTTTGATAATGCTAAGATATTGCACAAATGAACAATATCTGTACGTTTTTAAATGCCAAACAGCATTTAGCAAACCAGCCCAGAATTCTTATTTCTATCTGGGGATTTGGGGGCTCATCCGCTGGTGCCAGCCAAAACTAAAACAAAATCACATCTTTCAGTCCCTAAGCACAAATTCCCTCTTTCTGACTGCAGGTGTTAGGGTATTAATCCATTTAATCTGGTCCTTTAGTTTGGCCCTGAAATTCATATGCTACTTTCCGGGATTTATTATTTGTCACTGTTAATACTGGCAAAACCAGTTTGGCTTTTTTACAAAAAACAAAGACATGAGTATCACTGTTTTATCTTTTAAAAAAAATCAGCCTGACTGGTTTATATTTGCATCTCACTTTATTATCTGAAATTTGTCACCCAGGTACAGTAGCCTCCTGAATATGGGGGCATTAATTTTTTGATGAGGCATTTTATATTTCTGTGCTTGCTATATCAGCTCTTGACAGGTGAGAAATGTAGCCCCTGTCTTATAGTTTTGTCTTGTGGCTCTGGACAGAAATCCATACCATTCTTTAAAAATTTAATAACTTCAGACTGGCTGTACTGAGAAATTTAAATCTCTTCTCCCTGTGGAGAATCTATCCTCACAACTCACGTGGAAAGTCTTGTCTGGATTCTCACAATCAACTGGTCACCTAATTCACTCTTCCCTCTACCAGAGTCTAAGACTGAGAAGGAAGGGAGTTCTGGGATTGATTTTTTTTTTTAAATAATTTTATTTTTTTGTTGTTGTTAATATACACAGCAGAACATATACCAATTCAGGAATTTCTACCTGTACAACTCAGTGACATTGATTACATTCTCCAAGTTATGTAACCATTCTCACCCTCCTTTACGAAGTTGTTCCTCCTTCATTAACATAAATTCACTGCCCCCTAAATTTCCTATCTGATCTTTTAAATTGCTGTTGTCAATTTGACCCCACATGAATAGATCTTAAAAGGGCACAATACTTAAGGCATTCTTTACCAGTTAAGCTAACTATTATTTGGTTTTAAGAAGACTTCAGAGGATATCTTTGGTTTAAGGTTTAAAGAATATCTCAGAGCAATAGTTTCAGGGGTTCATCTAGACTTCATTGTTCCAGAAAGTCTGGATTCCAGGAGAATTTGAAATTCTGTTTTGCGTTTTCCTCTTTTTGATCAGGATTCTTCTATAGAATCATTGATCAAAATATTCAGTAATAGTAGCCAGGCACCATCCAGCTCAGTGATGGAAAAACTGCATTGATTAAGGGTAGGGTTGCACAGTTGACTGATGTAATTGCTGTCGATAAGTTGCACACCTATAAAATGTTAGATTGGCAAAGGTTGTGTGACAGATATAGTTACAACAATGACAAAAAAAAAAAAAAGTAGCTGCTGAGGCTGCTTATGTACAACCAAACACCTCAGGAGATTTGGATTTGGTTCCTTGATTTGGAGGTTTAGGGTCATGGCTTCATGGGACATCCTAGTTAATTGGCCTAATATGTGTTTAGCACATCTGTTCTACCTCCTAATTCCTTGTGTAGTGTCTCGGGTCTTAAAAGCTTGCAAGGTGCCATTCAAGTTACGACGATTGTTCTCTATTCACCTACAGCAACAGGGGAAAAAGGAGAGTTAGGACTAGGAGGAGGAAATGGAATGTATGGCTAACTGCCTTCATGAACAACTGTCTTCTTTGCCATGAGACCAGAAGACTAGATGGTGTTCAGCCACCATTATTAAACATTTTAAGAAACATTTTTTATTGGGGTGAAATCGACATATAACAAATTAGACATATTTAAAATATATGGTTTCATTAGATGTAACACACCCGTGAAACTATCACCACAATCAAGAGAGTGAACATATCCATTAACCCAGAAGTTTCCAATACTTGTAATCCCTCCACCCTTCCCTTTTCCATGCCTCACTCCCAAGCAACCATTGAATTACTTTCTGTCACTATAGTTGGCATTTTCTTGAATTTTTTAATAAATGGATTCATACAGTATGTACTCTTTAGTTTCTTTCTCTTAGTATAATTACTTTGAGATTCATCCATATTGTTCATTCCTTTTTATTGCTGAGTAGTATTCCATTGTATGGATGTATCATAGTTTGTTTATCCATTTACCTGTTGATGGACATTTGGGTTGTTCCCAGTTTTGGGCAATGATAAATAAAGCTGTTACTAACATTCATGAAAACATCTTTGTATAGACATATGCTTTCTATTCTCTTGTATAAATATCTAAGAATGGAATAACTGGATCATATAGGAAATGTATATTTAATTTTTTTTTAACTGCCAAACTCTTTTCTAAAGTGGTAGTACCAATTCATATTCCCACTAGCAGTCTATGAGAGCTTCCATGTTTGATCCTCGTGGGTCTCTCCCAATTCAATTTAGCCAACATTGAGCATGTACAGAATGTTACTTAAAGTTTTCTTATGTATGTTGAATTATTATCTTTAAAAACTCTGGAGGTTGAGGCTGACATATATTTCCATTTTTATAGATTATGATCCTGTAATTAAATCAGAAAGGTTATGTGACATATCCAAGGTCACACAGCTATTAAGGGGGAGCACTGGAATTGGAACCCAAGGTTATCTGACTCCAAAGTTTATGCCTGCTGTGAGTAATTTTTGGAAAACTTCTCTAGCCTTATCAGGTTAGACAAGGAGTATTTTGGATTTTACCTTCATCCTTGAATTTTTTTTTCCCCACTCTAAAAGTTATGCATTCCTCTTAAGGAAAATGTGAAACACACAGAAAAGTAGGCAAGAATTACAAAAATCATTCACAGACCTACCTCTGAAATACTACTATTGCAATATTTTAAATTATTTCTTCTATAATATTTTATTGGCTGTAACCTTTTTCTTATCTGAAATATTTTGGTAAAATTCAGAATTATCATTAAAGTGATATCTACAATTAGGGGCATCTAGAATGTAAGTTTTAAGAGCACCAGGATTTTTGTTGCTTCCTCTCTGAAGTGCACCTAGAATTAGTACCTGGCACATTGTTAGTGCTCAAAACATACTTGTTGAATGAATTTAGTTCACCTACTATAATCTACATCGAATAAATCCTATTAAGCATGAATTTTCAATTCCTATACACTTTTTTTTTTATACACTTTAAACAAAAATTTTTATCCTTTGCTAATTGGATATTGGAAGACCTCAGCTACTCACTTACCAGCAAGATTGTGTTTCTCATGACATATTATCTCTATCAGCTGTCACAGCTGGTAGTTGCTGTCTGAAATAGCTTGAAGGATTTTAATTCCATCAAAGTTGTTTTCAGTCACCAACCTACTGGCTAAACTACGTATCTGGCAGAGACCCACATTAACCCTGTCAGTTTTTCCAGTTCCCCTGGAGGGCCCACATGCTCGAGAAAGTTCAGTCCAGTTCAGGAAATTAGTGTGGAAGGAAGGGATCGCTAACAGGGGTAAGGGAAGGAAGTATCTTTGAAAAAACTGCCTTATTAACAGGATGCTAGGTGATCCACTCAGCCTGATTCCAGCACAGCTCTGGATTCCTCCATGCATGTTGCTGGTGGCCCACCTCAAGCTCATGCTGTGGCAGACTCAGCTTTTCTGCTTCAGGATTTTCTCTACAGCCTCTGCTCTCAGGGGGAACCCAAACTAAGACAATGAGCGTACTGTATTTTGGGCAAATGCCACAATTAGAGAGGTTGGGATAAAGAGGAAACCAAAGAATAACTTCGTTAAAGCATCACCTCTGTGACGTCTTTCCTGACCAACCCCCCAGGCTTCTCTTTGGTGGAATTCACTATCCTCTGTGCACACTGCAGTCACAGCTACTGAAACACACGTGCTCGCCTGTTTACATGTCCCACATGTTCTCATGAAGCAGCTATGCAATGTTTGCTAAAGGGAGAAAAGGAGAGAAGAAGAGGGAGGGAAGGAGGGAGGAAAAGAGGAAGAAAAGAATGGAGGGAGGCTGCTCTAACATGATATAGCGCTGTGATTCTCAATCCAGGAGATAAATAAAATTTTATGGGGTTGCTTCTAAAAAACACTGATGCCCAAGCCTCATCCCTTATTCTTTTATTTATTGGTCTGGGGTGGGGCCTGGGCACCATTATTTTTAAATACACCCCCAGGTGATTTGAACAGAGTTGAGAAGCATTGCTCTAACAGAAAATGGAAAGAACAATCAGAAAATCTGTTTGGCTTTTCTTTTTTAATGCTTCCTTTCTATAGTCACATGATCTGGAGGAAGTCATATAACAGAGAGCCTTAATTATTTTCTTTTTCTGCCATCTCTAAAATCTGAACAGCCATAACCGTACTAGAGGTAGTAGATAAAATCGTGGGTGATACAGTAAGTATTTGAGAATGGCAAAAAGTGTGTATAACCATGGATCTGCACAGCAGTAGTGGTGTCTGGAGTCATACGAATTTTGCGGTATTTCTTAAAAAATTACGTGAACATTTTAGCTACTTTATTCATATCTCCTAGATGTAGGACTATTGAGATGATCTAATTTTTTTCTGAGTTTTGTAATATTTTTTATTTTATTGTAGTGAAATACATAGAACAATAGGTTTGCCATCTGTCTTAGTTATCTAGTGCTGCTATAATAGAAATAGCCCAAGTAGGTTGCTTTAACAAATATGCATTTATTTCTTCACAGTTTAGGTAGGAAACCCTGGTGGTATAGTGGTTAAGTGCTATGGCTGCTAACCAAAAGGTCAGCAGTTCAAATCTGCCAGGCACCCCTTGGAAACTCTACGGGGCAGTTCTACTCTGTCCTATAGGGTCACTATGAGTTGGAATCGACTCAATGGCCATGGATTTTTGTTTTTCTTTTTTCAGTTTAGGAGGCTAGAAGTCCGAATTCAGGGTGCTGGCTCTAGGGGAAGTCTTTCTCTCTTTGTTGACTCTGGAGGAAGGACCTTGACTTTTCTGAGCTTCTGCTCCTGGGTGATCTTCTTGTGGCTTGGCATCTCTCTTCCCCATCTCTGTTTCTCTATCTTGCTTGTTTAAACTCTTACAGAAATTGACGCAAGACACACCCTATACTAATCCTGTCCATTAACATAACAAAGTAACCCATTCCCAAATGGGATTATAACCACAAAGAGGTCAGGATTTACAACCCATATTTTAGGGAGACACAATTCAATACACAACTCTATCTTAACTATTTTTTTAGAGTTCAATTTAACGACATTAATTACACTCACCATGTTGTGTTCCCATCACCACTATCCATTTCCAAACATTTCACATCATTTCAATCAGAAACTCAGTACCCCTTCAGCAGTAACTCCCATCCTTTCCACCTTTCAGTCCCTGGTAACCACCAATAAACTTTGGTCTCTATGAGTTTGTTTATTCTAGATACTTCATATTAGTGGGATCATACAACATTTGTTCTTTTGTGTCTAATTTCACTCAGCATACTGTTTTCAAGACTCATTTATGTTGTACATGTATTAGAACTTTATTTCTCTTTACAGCTAAGGAATATTCCATATATATGTACCACATTTTATTTATTCATCTGTTGATGGACAGTTGAATTGTTTCCATCTTTTGGCTATTGTGAATAATGCTATCATGAACATTGGTGTACATGCAGTATTTTTAATAAGGAAAATTGAGTGGGTATACTAATAAGAAAACTACTTATATCTGTTGATCAAAAATAATGTTTCATATGGGTATTGCTGTGCTGATAAGTGTTACGGCTAGCATGTAAGACAGTCATTACCAGTTGGCCAAAAGTGGAGAGGAGGCTCCCTACTGCACTTTTACCTTACATGAAGACTAAACATCTTTCAGTGTGCCTTGACAGGGAAAGGAAACCAGTCAAGGCTGTCTTACTTATTGATATGAGAAGGAGCTGCTTGGTTGCCCACCAGTAAAAGGCCTCTTAATGGATATCTAAATGTATTTAGGCAAGATGTTGTTGCATGTCACTGAGTTGATTCCAACTCACAGGGGTAACTATGAGTTAGGTAGGATCAAAACCAAACAAACAAACCCACTGCCGTCAAGTCGATTCCCACTCAAAGCGACCTTATACAAGCCTGTTGCCTTCGAGTAGATTCCGACTCATAGTGATCATATAGAACAGAGTAGAACTGCCCCATAGGGTTTCTAAGGAGTGGCTGGTGGATTCAAGCTGCCAACCTTTTGATTAGCAGCTGAGCTCTTAACCACTGTGCCACCAGGGCTAGTTTCTCTTAATTCTGACTGACCACAGAGGATCTTGGCCAAGAGGCAATTATGTGTACTTCAGGTTTTGAAGAAGGTCTGTTGTAATTGGTGAGGGGGCTCTAGCATGAGGGAGTCGTCTTTGACATATTCCTGGAAGCAGTAGCTATCTAACTCTTCCTGAAACATACAGGTATGGGATTTAAATAGGTAAGATGTTGAAAATTTTGTGGATGGTTGTTTAATAGAACAGTGCTGATATCAACATGTTCTATTGGGAATAAAAATTGAAATCAAGGGAAAGATTCAGATTTTGGACTAGATGACATAGTTCACTGTTTCTCAATGAGTGCATGACTGGCCTTTTAAGCAGGGTAATTACTTTGTTCAGGATTTACTCACTCATTACAGAGTGTTTAGCATCTCTGTCTCTGCCCCCTAAATGCTTGCTTAGCCACCTTCCCCCATCTCAGTTGGTGTGACAACCTGCCCCCTGAGGGTGACAGCCAAATAATCCCATTCTTAGTAGAGAACCGGTGCTATATTGGAGATTGCTATATTCTAATATTACCCCTCCTCTTCTGTAATAATAAGAACTTCTAAATTTTAGTTAAGTACTTGGAGCCCTGGTGGTGCAGTGGTTGAGAGTTACAGCGATCTACGGCTGCTAACAAAAAGGTCAGCAGTTTGAATTCACCAGCCACTCCTTGGAAACCCTATGGGGCAGTTCTACTCTGTCCTATAGGGTTGCTACAAGTCAAAATCGACTTGATGGCAACTAGTTTTTTTTTTTTTTTTTTTGGTACTTGGCTCCTTAGATAGAGCCCATGTGTCCCAGCCACCTCACAGCTTTGTGTGGCTATGTTCTTGCTATTGGGATGTGATAAAAAGCAATGTGTGTTCTTCCAGTTGTTGTTATGTTAGGTGGTGTTGTGTCAGTTTTGACTCACAGCAATCCTATATACAACAGAATGAAACACTGCCTGGTCCTGCACCATCCTCACAATGGTTGCTATGCTTGAGCCCACTGTTGAAGCCACTGTGTCAATCCATTTTGTTGAGAATCTTCCTCTTTTTTGCTAGCCCTCTACTTTACCAACCATGATGTCCTTCTCCAGGGACTGGTTCCTCCTGATAACATGTCCAAAGTATGCGAGACAAAGTCTTGCCATTCTCACTTCTAAGGTGCATTCTGGCTGTAATTCTTCCAGTAATGCCCCTATAAGAGAAATGGATGTAGGCTCTCCTGACCTTTCCTCCTTTCCAGATGGATTGGGGATGACAACCACTACAGCATCCACCTTGGACCAGAGATGGAAACCTCAGGTTGAGGACTGCTGAGGTACCTGATGCCTTTAAACCACCTGCCTCTAGATTGTTCTGTGAGAGAAAATCAACCTCTATCTGCTTAAAGCTACTATATTTTGGTGTCTCTTTGTCCCAGCAATTTAGTCTATATCCTAATTAATATAACTCCTTAGTCTTATCTCCCAAGAAAAAGGGTCTTTAGGGCCTGAGGGTTGGGGGGGACCCTGAGGTGAGTGTGTGGTCTTTCATCCTTGAAAGGACAACCAGTGTAGGAACTGGACTCTCAAGTTAAATTCTCCTCAGTGGTAGGAGGCTCATGCTTGTCTTCTACACGGTTCACAGGTATATGGTTCCCTACTTTTCTTCAGGGGAAGAAAAGAGATCTGCCACACCTTCTCTGTCTCGCTAAAGAGCAAAATCAATTTCAATCAGTTGACCAAGAAAGACAGCATGAAAATAAGTCCACTTCACAGTTAACCATCTAAGAGCATGCCTACAAGTACTGGTGGCAAATAATAATTCCATAGAGGCATCTAGTCCACCCCAACTCCTGGTAGACACATTCTCACCCACTGAGACAAACAGAGTGGGGGCTCCTGCTTTTCTCTAAACAGTAGCTAGCTGCCTTAAGAGAGGATGATGCATAATCAACATGTACTTCTTATAGAGGGAGCTCTTTGACTTTTAAAAAGAATCAGACTCATGAAAATATTTTTATTTGGGGTAGATAGGAAAGGAGAGCATTCTGGCAAAACAGAACAGAAAGCAGTCAGCGTGGGGTTGGTGGTAAGGAGAAACAGGAAGTCCTGCCCTACTGGCAATGAGTAAAGGGGAGGGGGCCTGGATGCTCATATCTGCTCTACTTAGAGTAACTGGAAAACAAGCAGATTGAGAAAAATTGGTGGGGATGGGAGAAGACATGGATTGGGAAGCCAAGTCTGTTTGAAAGGGCAGGTGAAGAAACCAGCAGTCAGGTAACTGGGTCCCAGTTTGTCCCTTCATTTTTGGAGGGTATTGTCCTGGGAGACCAGCCCCTGCCTGGTGCAACAGTTAACACGCTCAGCTGTGAACCAAAAGGTTAAAGATTCAAGTTCACCCAGAGGTACCTCAGAAAAAGGCCTGGCAATCTACTTCCAAAAAATCAGCCATTGAAAACCCTGTGGAGCACAGTTCTACTCTAACACTTGGGGTTGCTATGAGTCAGAGTTAACTCCATGGCAAACTGTGGTGGGAGGTAAAGCACAATGGTCTAAACAAAGCTAGCCTGACCTTAGCAACCAGGTTCCAAGCCCAGAGAAGGCTAAGAGTTGTGAAAACAGAAAAAGCAGATTTGGAGCAGCCTGACATAGGACTCTACGACAGCCTGGGTCAGAGAAGAAGGAAGACTTTGACCTCCCAGCAGGTGGGTAACTGGCAGTGCTTTGCATGAAGCTCAGAGCTTTTTAAATCTCTGTGCGGCGTACAAGCAGTTGTCTAACACAACAGCCAAGAGTCTGCTTTTATCTTTGGCGAAATACAACCAGCATCCTGACAGAATTCTGGCAGGAGCAATTAGCTCATGAATTAGTTATCAAATATCTCATGCAGCCAAGGTCTTGGGGGTGCTGATCTACATATTTCCCTCAGGAACTCTGGGACTAAAGCATAAGCCACCTATTTTATCTGCATGAGGGCTTTTAGCCACCTCCATCCATCCCTCCCACACCTTCTAGCATACACATACAACCCCCCTCCTCCATCATCACTCTGAATTCATGTGATTTGCCTTCCTTACGTCCTCCACCAGCTCATCTCCACCCATTGATTCCCTCATTCAGTCTGCTGTAGCCACACTGGTCTCCTAGCTTTATCTTGAACATGATAAGCTTGGCGCCTTCCCACCTCATGATGTTTACACCCCTCTGTGACACCCTTTCCTTAGATTTCAGCATGGCTGGCTCCCTCTCTTGCTTCAGATCTCTGTTCAGTCTTATTATTTGGGAGGCCCTCCATCATCCTCTTGCTCCCTGTATACATTTCAATACCTGTCATTATTTCTCTCCCCCACACTCATCACCATCTGACATATGATATACCTGTCTGTTTGCTTATTGTCTGACTCCCTGCATTAGAAAATGAGTACCATAAGGGCAAGTACTCCCCCTGCTTTGCTATGTCCCTGGTTGAATGGATGAAAACTCCATAACCCAAAATCAAAACAAAAGCAGCGAAGATCTAAATCTCCAGCAAGCTGTCACTACCTCTTGGCTGCAAGAAATAAAGGCAATTCTACCTTTAGACTGTTTATTCAGCAAGTATCTCTTGTCCCTCACATCCATTCAGCTGCCAACTTCCTTAGGTTCACCCTCTGAAATTCCTTCCTTCATTCATTCAACCAGTGAATGTTTATATTTACTCCTTACTAGGTACCAGGTCTGCTGTCATTAGTAAGGTTTTCACTGGCCAATTTTTTCAGAAGTAGATCACTAGATCCTTCTTCCTCACAACTGGACCAATAAACAACATCATGATAAATGGAGAAAATATTGAAGCTGTCAAGGATTTCATTTTACTTGGATCCATAATCAATGCCCATGGAAGCAGCAGTTAAGAAATCAAATAACGTATTGTACTGGGCAAATACGCTGCAAAAGACCTCTTTAAAGTGTTAAAAAAGCAAAGATGTCACTTTGAGGACTAAGGTGAGTCCAACACAAGCCATGGTATTTTCAGTTGCCTCATATACATGCAAAAGCTGGACAATGAATAAGGGATACTGAAGAAGAATTGATGCATTTGAATTATGGAGTTGGCAAAGAATATTGAAAATACCATGGACTGCCAGAAGAATGAGCAAACCTGTCTTGGAAAAAGTACAGACAGAATGCTCCTTAGAAGCAAAGATGATGAGACTTCATCTTATGGATTTTGGACATGTTATCAGGAGGGATCAGTCCCTGGAAAAGGACATCATGCCTGGTAAAGTAAAGGCTCAATGAGAAAGAGGAAGACCCTCAACAAGATGGATTAACATAGTACCTGCAACAATGGACTCAAACATAGCAACAGTTGGGAAGATAGCGCCGGATTGGGACGTGTTCTGTTCTGCCATACACTGGGTTGTTATGAGTTGAAACTGACTTGATGACACCTAACAACAATAACAAAGTACCAGGTCCACCACTTGTATGTTAGTTTGTTGTACTATGGTGGTTTGTGTGTTGTTATGATAGCTGAAAGCTATGCCACTGGTAGTTCAAATACTAGCAGGGTCACCCACGGTGGACAGGTTCCAGCCAAGCTTCCAGACCGAGACAAACTAGGAAGAAAGGCCTGGTGATATACTTCCAAAAATTAGCCAATGAAAACCTTACGAATCACAACAGAATACTGTCTGATATAGTGCTAGAAGATGAGGCCCCCGAGTTGGAAGGCACTTGAAATACCACTGAAAAGGAACACTTATACACTGCAGGTGGGAATGTAAAATGGTACAACCACTTTGGAAATCGATTTGGCACTTCCTTAAAAAGCTAGAAATAGAACTACCATACGATCCAGCAATCCCACTCCTTGGAATATATCCTAGAGAAATAAGAGCCTTTACACGAACAGATATATGCACACCCATGTTTATTGCAGCACTGTTTACAATAGCAAAAAGTTGGAAGCAACCAAGGTGCCCATCAACAGATGAATGGATAAATTATGGTATATTCACACAATGGAATACTACACATCAATAAAGAACATTGATGAATCTGTGAAACATTTCATAACATGGAGGAATCTGGAAGGCATTATGCTGAGGGAAATTAGTCAGTTGCAAAAGGACAAACATTGTATGAGACCACTATTATAAGAATTCAAGAAATAGTTTAAACACAGGAGAAAATATTCTTTGATGGTTATGAAGGTGGGGAAGGAAGGAGGGAGAGGGGTATTCACTAATTAGATAGTAGATAAGAAGTATTTTATGTGAAGGGAAAGACAGCACACAATACAGGAGAGGTCAGCACAACAGGGCTAAAGCAAAAGCAAAGCAGTTTCCTAAATAAACTGAACACTTCGAAGGAAGGCCAGAGTAGCAGGGGTGTGGGTCTAGGGACCATGGTTTCAGGGGACATCTAGGTCAACTGGCATAATAAAATCTATTAAGAAAACATTCTGCATCCCACTTTGGTGAGTGGCGCCTGGGGTCTTAAACGCTAGCACACGGCCATCTAAGATGCATTAATTGGTCCCAACCCACCTGAAGCAAAAGAGAATGAAGAACACCAAAGACACAAGGTAATTATGAGCCCAAGAGACAGAAAGGCCACATAAATCAAAGAGTATATCAGCCTGAGACCAGAAGAACTAGATGGTTGCCCGGCTACAACCGATGGCTGCCCTGACAGGGAACACAACAGAGAATCCCAGATGGAGCAGGAGGCCAGTGGGATACAGCTCTCAAATTTTCGTAAAAAGACCAGACTTAATGGTCTGACTGAGACTGGAAGGACCCCAGAGATCGTGGTTCCCAGACCTTCTGTTAGCCCGAGACTGGAATGATTCCCAAAGCTAACTCTTCAGACAGGGATTGGACTGGACTATAAGATAGGAAATGATGCTGGTGAGGAGTGAGCTTCTTGGCTCAAGTAGACACATGAGACTACACGGGCAGCTCCTGCCTGGAGGGGAGATGAGGAGGCAGAGGAGGACAGAACTGGCTGAATGGACACAGGGAATACAGGGTGGAGAGAAGGAGTAGGCTGTCTCATTAAGGGGAGAGCAACTACGAGTACACAGCAAGGTGTATATAAATTTTTGTATGAGAGACTGACTTGATTTGTAAACTTGCATTTAAAGCACAATAAAAAAAAATGAAAGAAAGAAATACCATTGGGGACACAATAGCCACAACAACGTACCCAAAGATACCAGCAATCATGAAGATGGTACATGATGGGCCAATGTTTCATTCTGTTATACATAAGGTCTGCATGAGTCATAGCTTACTTGACAGCAACTGATGACAACAGGTACCAGGTATTATTACTTACATTATTCTCATATTACCATTCACAATACTGCCTCCCTAGGACAAGCGTCACTATCTATAATCTAGTTAAATGTAAAAATTTTCTAACCACTGTCACTGTTTCCTTTTCCTTTCCTTCAGTTCATCCTGTTGGACATTACCTGATGAATTTCGCTTCTCTTCCCTGCTCAAAATTCTGTAGTGACTTTCTTTGCCTATTGAATTAAGTAGAGATTACTTATCCCAGCTTTGAAGACCTCCTGTAAAATCTCCATTTACCTGTCAAGCCCTATTTCCTACTGTTTCAGATTATATGCTTCAGCTAAACTGGTCCACTCTTTTTTTTTTTTTTTTTTTCAGCGTGCCCTGTATGCTGTTTCCATCACTGGAAATCACACAGTTATAGTTGGCCCAAAGTCTGTCTTCCAAGGGCACTGTTTTTTTTAATTGAACTTTAGTTGGAGGTTTACAGAATAAACTAGTTTCTCACCAAACAGTACATACATTGTTGTATGACATTGGTTAACAATCCCACAACAGGTCAATACTCTCCCTTCTCAACCCTGGGTTCCCTATTACCAGCTGTCCTGTTCCCTCCTACCTTCCAGCTCCTGCCCCAGGGCTGGTGTGCCCCTTTAGTCTTTTTTTGTTCCATGTGACTATTCAATCTTTGGCTGAAGGGTGAACCTCAGGAGTGACTTCATTACTGAGCTAAAAGGGTATCCAAGAGCCATACTTTCAGGGTTCTCCAGTCTCTGTCAGGCCAGCAAGTATGGTCTTTCTTTTTGAGTTGGAATTTTGTTCTACATTTTTCTCCAGCTCTCTTTGGGACCCTCTATTGTGATCCCTGTCAGAGCAGTCAGTGGTAGTGGCTGGGCACTATCAAGTTGTACTGGACTCAGTCTGGTGGAGGCTGTGGTAGATGTGGTCCCTTAGTCTTTTAGACTAATCTTTCCCTTAGGTCTTTAGTTTTCTTCATTCTTCCTTGCTCTCAAAGGGGTGAGACAAGTGGAGTATCCTAAGTGGCTGCTCACAGGCTTTTAAGACCCCAGACACTACTACCAAAGTAGAATGTAGAACATACTCTTTATAAACTTTGTATGCCAATTGAGCTAAAGGTTCCCTGAGACCATGGTCCCCACAGCCCTTAGACCTGCAATTCGGTCCCTTAGGTGCATCTGTCTATGGAGCTATCAAGGGTACTCTTAGCTGCTACCTTAGTGTACGCTCCCAATGTGATGTAGCCTCTCCCACTTTTGAACTCCTATAACACCACGTTTCTATCTCTTAGAATACTTGCCATATTCTTTCCTCAGTTGTGGTAATTTGCACAGGTTCCTTATTTCACCCAACAGACTATGAGGCTCCAGAAAGCGAGGATTGTATCTCATTTATCTTTCTTTCCCCGGTATATAGAACCTTATTCAATATACATGCTTACTTGCTTTTGTTGAGCTGAATGTTAAGCACACATTTTTAAGCATACTGTGCCAGGTTCTAAAGAGGGTATAAAAGAATAACAGGGTACAATGCCTGCCCTAAAGGAATTGACAATCTAGCTGTGGAAACAAGATTGCTTATATAAAATTGTGATTTTTTTTTTCAACTTTCAACAAGACATTATTGAGCATGTACTGTGTGCCAAGCATTATAATATAGACAATGGTAAACACTGGGATACAGGAGATAAATACTAATTAGGGCAGATTCTTCACCACCCGTCTGTCCGTTTGTCATACTGTGGTGGGTTGCATGTTGCTATGATGCTGGAAACTATGCCACCAGTATTTCAAACACCAGCAGGGTCACCCATCATGGAAGGTTTTGTTAGAGCTTCTAGACTAAAACAGATTATGAGGAAAGACCTGGTGATGTACTTCTGAAAATTAGCCAATGAAAACTCTATGGATCACAACAAAATATTGTTTGATATAGTGCTGGAAAATGAGCCCCCGTAGGTTGGAAAGCACTACAAAATAGCAACAATGGACTCAAACATATCAACAATCATGAAGATGGTGCAGGATTGGGCAACATTTCATTGTGTTATACATAAGGTCACCATGAGTTAGAGCCAACTCAATGAAAACTAACAACAAGGCAGATTGTAGGTATATGTGTACAGCTGATGTGACTACCCCCAACATTTACTAAGCCCCAACTTTTGGTTTGATCAACAAGAGATGGAAGCTTTACCTGGTGATGCTGCATGTTCCAGGTGGCCCAGCTGGGGCAGCTTGGTGACTCTGTAGATCAATTCTGCAGGCTCACTATCCTGGTCAGTGGCTGACAGCTGCAGAGTGGTGATTTTCTTCACTGAGTTCTCATCCAAGACCAGACCTTTATTGGTGGTGATGACTGGTGGGAATCTGTCTTCTAAAAATAACAGAAATAGTGATTTGAAAAGGATCTTTTCAGCTCCCTTTTTTCAATTTTAGGCCTGGTGCCTAGGTGTAAGATCAGACTAACTTTCAGGCCTGTCCCTGAGAGATTTTGTGCCAAAATTTCACACAACAGAGAGGACATGATTTACACGTTGCCAAGGTGAAGGAAAAGGCTCAAGCCTCAAGCTGAGCATAATGTAAACTAAGTGACCTAAGAACTGCTGCAGTATTTTTATATTAGAAACCCGATGCCCCCTTACCTGAAACACTGATGGAAAATGACTGGTCAGTCAATTTATTGCCTTCTCCATCAATCACATCAAATTTAAAGGCAAAACTGCCACCAGACTCTCCCTTTCCATGACTGTATTCCACTTGCCCTGTAAAAAGAAAACAGAAAATCCAGATTTGCTATTAATTTGCCTTCCTCGCTTCTACATTGCTTTTGACATTTTAATCTAAAGTTTTCATTTCCTCTCCCCCTGTCAACTTCCTCATAACTGATGACCTACTCATAACAATATTCACCCACAGTTGTATCCCTTATAGTTGAGGTTCAGGCTTTTTGAAAGGCCTAGTTCAGCCTTTGGAGTCCCTGGGTGGTGCAAATGATTACTGTGCTCAGCTGCTAACCAAAAGGTTGGAGGTTCGAGTCTACACAGAGGCACCTCAGAAGGAAGTCCCAGTGATCTACCAGGTCACTGAAAACTCTATGGAGCACAGTTCTACTGCGACGCACATGGGATTGCCATGAGTCAGAATCTACTCAATGACAACCGGTTTTAGGTCAGCCTTTAAGGAAGTCTCATGAATCACAATCAGCAATACTGCCCACATGTAACTGTGTACCAACCCCAGTCACATCACTTGGTGGGACCCTGTAATACACCCATATCACAAGGACAAGAGGACACAAAGCTTCAGTCCACATTCACCCAGAACTCTTTACTCCCCATTTCCCAGTACCACTTTAAATCATTTTTGGATCTACATAGGTTATAACCAAACACACAAACAAATGAATAAATGAGGGAACTCTATAAAGAAGTCAAAAGGATCCAAAGAAAGTAGAATGAATTACAGTTTTCTTAACCCAAAGCATCATTTCCATTAGCTTTCTGTCAAAGTGTCTATTAGCTGACATTTATGAAGTGCATGGAGCCCTGTGTGGTACAAATAATTAAGTGCTCAGCTACTAACCAAAAGGTTGGTGGCTCAAATCCACCCAGGGGCACTTCAGGAAGAAAGGCCTGGTGATCTGCTTCTGCAAGATCACAGCCATTGAAAACCCTATGGAGTATAGTTTTACTCTGAAACACATGGGGTCACCATGAGTTGGAATCAATGCGATGGCAACTTGTTTTATGTAGAGAGTACATAAGAGCTTTGATAGGTGCTGTCAAAGATATTAACATATTAACATCACAACAACTCACTTTACAGGTAAGGAAATGGAGGCACAGAATTTATGTAACTCATGCAAGGCCACCCACTAGTGAATAGCACAGCTTAGATTCAAGCCTAGGCAGTATGGGTTCATGGTCTTAACTTACGCGATGCCAGACTTGGTGTCTACTTCCACTGATGATGTAATTGGTAAAGGTTACCTCCTTGCCAATTGACCTCCTTGCCAGTTTGCTTTGTAGAACCTAAGAAACTCTTGTCTTAAGATGAAGCTATTGTTTTAAAGCCTAAGAACTTTTCGCCTGGGTGTCTTAAATAATTTTCTAAGTACCTATCAATGTAAATATAATCAAACACCTGAGAAGATATGCCTGATCTCATTTTTTAAAAGAAGACACCATGGCAGGGAATAATTAAGGAATTAACATCTCTTTGCCCATTTCACCCCATTCACTAATGCATGAATGGGCCCAATGAGAATCTGGCTGCTCTCAGTTTTAGGTCTTAGTGCTTGGGCTGCTTTCTGCTCCTCAGGGGCATATTTGCACCTGTAAATGGAATTGCACAGCCTCATCTGATTTGGGATTACCTCCCCCCTGCCCCACCCCGTATGTAACTTTTTCTCCACTTTTCACCCTGAAAGCACTGTACAGTAACTACAAAGCATTTAACATTTTTGCCTTTGCATTGCATCAGCATTTCCTGGAGGGAGGATGAGCCATGTAATTTCCCCCAGGCAGCTCCAATTTATGCCCTTCCTGCTTAGCTCATTAACTTATGCTCTTTGGGGAGTTGAAGAGATATGAGTTGCTCACCTAAGAAAGGGCATAATCTTCACCTTAATCCATCCCTACTCACTTCTTTTTCCTTTCTCTCTCTCTCACACTTTTTAACGTCATAGCAACTGAAATGATTTTTCCCTCCCTAATAGCCTCAAATTTCATAAACGCTATGTCAAAGCATTAACACATTTTAGCCAAGAAAGGTAGTTTTTTTTTTTTATAAAAAAATCTGAGAAGAAAAGAAAGAATAAATGAAGCCATAACTCAGCTCTTATTCAAAAGAAAGAGTGTAGAGTTTACTGCTGTAGGCTTCCAGGCATTTAACTCCTGTTTTACTAGTGTGGGCAGAGTCCGGGAAGTCTGAGTGGGCAGAGTCCGGGAAGTCTGAGTGAGCAGAAGAGAACTGGCTGACCTCGGCTAATGTCAGCCTGGGTGAAACTTCGGATGGGGCCTTTAACGGAGATTTGCTCCAGGTTGTCACGCTTAACCATCTGCAGGCGCCCCACGCCAGGATCTTCCTTCATGATATACACAACTTGATGGTCGTCTGAGTCAGTATCTGTCACTTTCAAGTGCTCTTCCGTGATGCGTGCGACAGACCCTGGGTGATAACAGAACGGAGGAGGTCATTCGCCATCATTTTCTTTTAATGAAATGTCAAATGATTTTAGGAGACTAGAGACTAAATTATCACAGTCTCTGGGTCTAAATCCCTAAATAAGGGTGATTACTCTTCTTGGTTTCCAGCTGAATGAATTTTAACTTCCCTAAGCGAAAGAGCCCCATATTTCCAATTCGGAGTCCTGGTGGTGCAATGGTTAAGAGCTATGGCTGCTAACCACAAGGTTGGCAGTTCGAATCTACCAGCTGCTTCCTGGAAACCCTATGGGGCAGTTCTGCTCTGTCCTACAGGGTCTCTATGAGTTGGAATCGACTCAACGGCAATGGGTTTGCTTTTTCGTAAGTGAAAGAGTTTCACATTTCCAATTTGCTAATCATCCCTGATTTAGATCTGAGCCCTTGTTTTCTTCTGATCCACCTTCACTCTTTCCCTGTGGTTGTTCCTATTAGTCATCATCAAGTTGATTCCGACTCATGGAGACCCCATGTGTGCAGAGTAGAACTGTACTCCATAGGGTTTTTGGAAGCAGATTGCTGGGCCTTACTTCTGAAACACCTCTGGGTGGGTCTGAACCGCCAGCCTTTCAGTAAGTAGTCCAGTGCTTAACCATTTATGTCAACCAGGGACCCCTCACTCTCTCCTTATGCTCTCTTTACTCCCATGACCTGTTAGTAAATTAGTACCTATATAATAATTCCTGGATCTATGATGTAAATAACTCCTAGATCTATTATGAAACTTTCCTGAACCAAGTTTATTTACTGTCTTGATGATCACCAAATCCTAAAAAATATCTTTGCATAAACTCATAAACATATCTTGCCATCTCAGGCTGAAGGGTCAAAATCAGTGTTTCTCAAGACAAAGGCTACAATGAGTGTTAAGGAGTAAAGAGATTTAAGCTGCTGAGCCCAAACACTGCACAAGTGCAGGGCATGGAGGTATGGGACTGGTTACTGGCAAATACCACTTCTTAGGACTTTAGCTCTTGCTTTCCTCTCTAGCCATTTTATCAATTAAAAAAGAATAAATTACAGTTAAGTAGATCCTAGTCATTCATGTGTGATACATCCTGGTATCTGGAGTGACAACCTGCCATGGGTCCTGAGTGTCCTTGCATATTCTTGCTGGGTAAGGCCAAGAATACAAGGCCCTGACTACTCTTTACCTGGGCCATTTCTCAGCAAGCAACCTTGAGAGTATTGTCATCCTCTGGGACAAAGATCAGGCTTGCTTACTGCTTGTTATAACATGATGGGTTCCCCAAGCTCAGGGTTCCTCTTCTGTAACACATCCCACTGTATGTGAAAGACACCTATGTGGTCCATCTTTATCACTCCTCCCACAGGACTTGAAGGGCCTATAGAACTGAAGCAAACTTACTTGCTCACGTTGCCTGCTGTGCTGTGAGTAGCAAGTGCTTTGACTGATTGAGGAATCTCATGTCTTCCACCATCATCCATGAAATAGCAACAAGCTAACTTAATAGCTTGTTAAGTGAGAAGGGTAAAATCAAATCTTAGACCTGATACCTGGGACATCAGGAATCCCAAATTTTCAGATATCCTTACACCATATATTTTTCACTACAAAATACATGTGAGGTTAAGAATAGACAAATACCAGAACCCTGTCAAAATGTAGACGCTGTATAGATAAAAGGCTCACTCCCTAATTAAGAAACTTTCTCCCGCAAATTGAGCTCAAAACTGACGCTTATCATAGTAGCTGCATGATGACTTCCCAATTGCTCCTCACCATGGCTCCTTTTATTAGTATCTTGAAAACCCTGCTAGATTTATTTTTTTACTTATTTCCATGGGATTGGTTGATGGCAATGCTGCAAGAAATCTGAGTATAGGGCAGTATAGGAATAGCTGGATAAATCAAGATTTTTGGGGACTCTGGAAATACTACTAACTCATCTCAACCTTTTCTCAAATTCACAAACAGAGGCATGTGGTCCAAATAATTCAGACATTCACATTCTTCACTCAAACAGTGTCTCCTCAAAAAAACAGTTCTCTCAAACTGAAGTCTCCCCAAGTTCTGGGCAGCTAGTTCAAGATCCACCCACAGAGCGTATGTGGAAGAAAGCACTGTATACCTGACTAACAGGAAATAAGGACAGAAGAACCAGAGCCACCCTCTTCCATTGCCCTAGTACCTGCTGAGAGCTGTAGGCCCCAGTTTACCACCAACTGGAGGGTGTCACTTATAGGCAGCTCTATGTAGATCTCCATCCTCCCTGTGTTGGTATGTTTGCCATCAGTCAGGGAGAAGTGGAACTCATCCACTGCCACACCATGGCCACCTGGCTTGTACCCAACCAGCTCATCCAGGACATCCTGGTAGGTAAAGGAGGAGCCCTGGGCTAAAACCCTCCCATTCTCTAGTGGCTCAGAGGCAGTTTGCTTCTGGAGCAGATGACCTGAGGAAGGAAGTACAGAAGAACAAAGGAACAATGGTAGAACATATATGGTGCCAAAACACAGTCTGATTTTACCCACTAGTATGAACCTGGGCAAAACGTCAAGCACTTCAGAGGCTCTTGGTGACACATACATCAATGACTAATGTTTTATATATAAGCACAGGGTGCTGGCCTGCGGCCTCATCTACAAAAAAGAAGACAATGTCCCACTTTTCCTGGAAAAAATCTCTTAAGGAGACATAGATAGAGGTGGTAATAGTAGCTTGGAAATCAAATCTCCCTTCATGAACACAAATTCACTTCGTTATTTAAACCTTATTTTTCCCTTCCACAAAATGAAAATGGCACTCTTCACTCACTGCTTCCCTTCTAGGGCAGCTGGGGTGGGAGATGGGAATGTGTTTTAAATTCTTTTGATGCTCAGATGTAAAATAAATTTCTTTCAAATTTAGAAACATATTCAGAAAGCATCTTTAGATTGAGGCACATTTTTCTGATTTTAAGGGTCATGTGTATGCAATTGGATAGTTAAAGGACTTCATTAAAGAAAGGGAAAGTGAACGAAGGTAAGCTAAAATGTCGTGACCAACAGCCTCTTCTACTAACCGTCCATCAACAGCAATAATTTTGTCTTTAAAAGACCAACAGGCATTATGACAGAGACACACTGATTGGAAGAAGAAAGTTCCAGAGCTTTAGCTAATACCAGAGGGTAGCATTTAGGAAAGAAGTAGGTAGAAGATCTCCACAGTGGTTTTTGCCCCTGGTTTAAATCAGGAAATTTTTTTTTTTTTTTTTTTTTTTGCAAAAAGAACAAGCTTATAAAGACATTTAGCACATCTCTAACCTAAGGTGAACAATATTGCAATTAGTAACAAGGCTGCCACATGGTTCTTTGCATGAGATAGGCCCAGAATTATGAAGTCATCATGTCTATCTACTCTAAGAAAAGAGCACGAACACTCTGAAACTTGTTTTGCCTGAGGTTACATAAGAAAGAAAGCAGCTGAAATTAAATTTCGGAGATCTCAATTACCTACGATTCAGGTTTTTAAAGCAGCTGGGTTTTGGTTTTTTTTTTTTTGGTTTGTGTCTACTATGACCCCAAAGAAATTAGCTAGCTGTGAATTTAATTATGCTTTGATGCAAAGAATGGACTATACACAGGATAGGTGAAGGAACAGTCAACTGAAATCTTCTGTGTTTATTCTAATAACCCATCAGGCACCTCAATTAAGATTTCCATAGCAGGTTGTGTCCTACCGTGGTCAGGCTTTTTTGTCAATACAAAAATCAGCTCATTATCTGGAGTGTCCAGGTCTTGCAGGCTCAAGGAAGAATTGCTTATAACCACTCCAGAGCTTAGCTGCACTCTGAGGGGCCGCAGGGTCATCCTGGGAGGCTCATCATTCTTCCTCTGATTAAAGCATAAAATACTAGGTCACACAGATACTGGTTTAGGAATAAAGAAAATGCATATTATTCAAAGACAGCATCATTGTCGCAGTAAATTTCACCATCAAAACAGTTTCTTGTCTTAAATAAAAATTTTACTTTGGAATAATTTTCAATTTACTGAAAGGTTGCAAAGATAATACAGAGTTCTCATATGCTCTTCACTCAGCCTCCCCTAACGTTAACATCTTACATAACCATGATACATTTGTAAAGACCAAGACAGTAATATTGGAACGTTACTGCTAAAGCAGAGGATTTGAGCTTGTCTGATGTTTTCTCATGCTTTGATTGGGGTTTTGGGCTTGGAGAAAAGAACATCACCAAGATAAAGTACCCTTCTCACCCTACCCATCGCATCAGGGGGTAATCTCCATTGAAACAGCTTTTAACGTGTCACCATCATTATTCCCCAGCCAAAATGATTCATTTAAAAGAGATCAAGTCACATAAACAAAATGTCCCCTTGAAAAGAAGTTGATGGATACTCTACAAAAATCTCAGCTATCTTCCATAGGTCCAATGACTATTTTCCAAACAAAAAATACTGACATGTGGTCTGAAAAGTACATTTGGGGGATAAAACAGTACATTATTTGAAATCAGTACTGTCTTAGAAAATCCTAAACATATCACAGTACTTACAGAAGGGAACCATATTTAAAGTATGGGTTCCTAACACCATCTCCCTGTCCCCGTACCACCTTCCTCCACCATTGTCCCTTAACAGTGTTGAGGGTATTGTATGTTTTATTTTTCCAAGGCAGAGGTATTTCCTTCTAGTTTTATCTTTTATCTTTTTCTCTGGGGTGGTATGACAACCTACATAGTTACTCAAATGAGAATAAATACAGCATCAAGGAACACATTTCTTTGATGTTACAAGTCAATAAATAAATGGCTAAAATATAACAAAAAGAAATTAGGCATGTAGAACCACAAACAATAATTTCAGGGAAAAATGTTTTAATCTAAATACGGGGTTGGCGAGTTTTCTGTCTGACTCTCACAAATGGTTTCCACACAAGAACAAACAAATTTTCCTCTGAAATGAAAATACAGATTTCCAAGGCAGGCCTTCCCCAAAATGGCAGCCTTAATTCTACAAGTTCTCTGAAGGTTGGGGTTATATTTTAAAATTGAATTTTAAAATTGAAGGTCAGATCCAATCTTTTCTTTGCTTTGGAATCCATATAAAACTACCTAATGGTGTTGTTTTATGGTCAAAGACCCAACTTTTCCAATTTCCAAAGTCTTTACCTCGATGGTGATATTGATGCTGTGAATTTCAGAACGACTGGTTCCATCAGTCACATAAAAACTAAAAATATCATGGGTTGGCTCAATGCTTTCATGAACACTCTGAAAGTAGTAAATGTAGTTTTCCAGGACATCTTGAATAGGGAACGATGCCTCCAAGTCACTGGTAGCTCCAGGGCCAAAGCGATCACCTGCATCGACATCATGAGAGAGTTTTATCTTAATCCATCAATACCTGTGTACTAGGCTGAATTAGAAAACAAAACACCATCATCAACAAAAGATGAAAATATCTTTAAGAATAAAGACAGGAGAGTGGAGCAAGTACAAGACTAGGAGTTATAAGACCTGAGGGAGAATCCTAGTTTTCCCACTGGTTATTTCTCCTCTATAGACAGATATGTCTACCTGCTGCCTCCTCAGGGAATCAGATGACATAATATATATGAAAGCACTTGGGTTGCTATTATTTTACGAAGCAGGAATCAGTGGTTGTATTGTTAGGAATCTGTGAGGACATAAGTCCTGGCATAAATACAAAACAATAGCACAGGTTCTACCTCATGCTCCAGCCAGTTTTAAAACCACTCTACCTGGAATATCGTGAAAGAAGAACCCTCATTCTCTCCCCAAGAAAAACTTAACTGTATATCATGTTTGTGAGCCTCTAGAGGGTGCAAACAGTTAATACATGCAGCGGCTAACTGAAAGGCTAGAGCTTCTAGTCCACCCAGAGATGCCTCAGAAGAAAGGTCTGGTAATCTACTTCCAAAAAAAAAAAAAAAATCAGCCATTAAAAATCCTATGGGGCATAGTTCTACTCTGACACGCATGGGTTTGCCATGAGTTGGGATCAACTTGATGACAGCTGGTAATTGGTAATACTACATTTAAAAAATACTACATTTAGCCAAGAAATATTTCCTCCTGCATGTTTTCACTTTACTTCTCGGTCCCTTAAGGAAACCCTGGCATGGCTGAGAGTGCAGCACTGGGGACAGTACACCAGGGCTACCATGGAGAGCTCTGCAGGAAGTGTTGTCTCCAGTTTACTCCCTACTCCTCCCAGCCCCTAACACTGCACAAGGCCAAGGGGAAGAGTAAGCAATTTCTAAATAATGGACGACTTGTCTCTTACTTGATTCTAAACTGAGTCTCTCTAATTGATTGATTTTAAATTGTTACCACAATTTTCTTCTAGAGAGAGGAGAAAAAAGAAACCCCTGTGTCTTCAACCATTCACTGGAGATCTAACAACACAGAAAAGTGTAGATAACAGATCTGAAAGCAACAAGGTTTCTCCCTTCTCTCCCTCATGGTCCTTTGTGAAGATCAGGCCATAAATTGCAAGGCTATTAACTTTCTGAATTGTAGACAGTGCCATTTTTTATTGATATTCCAACAGAAAGTCTAGGAATGAAAAAGTTTTATTTAAAATTTCCTTTGAGTTTGAACTAAAGACTCAAAACAAATATTTTTCTTCAATGACATAAATTTTCTTCAATTTTAACCCTCAGATTTACTGTCATTGATTCCTCTTGGCACCAGAAGCATAGAGAGTTCTTAGTGACCAGACACTGTGATGATCCCTAAGGACACACACATTTCAGGGTTTCCAGAGGGAGCTGCACTAATTCTTTCAAATTTTTATTTTCTCCTCCCATTGATCACTATAAGTACGTGAAATGTAGCTTCACTATTTGGACCAAAAATAGTCTAAGTAAAGCAAATGATGCCTAAAAACAAATACAAGTATAATAACACTTAATGTTATATCACTGGAGAACAAGCTATTCAACAAGTAAATCTGTCACTGAGGCTTTAAGCACAAATTCTTGCAATTTTTAAAACTGTACCTTTTACTTTTGATGTAAATCTTTATTAATATGCTTCCCTGCCTTCTTACATAGACTATAGAATGTGCAAATTAAATAGTGCTTGATGCACCCAGATTATCATTATGAACATCTCTTATGGCACCGCAACGGAATATAGTGATGCCCCAGAGTGATCAAGGTGGGTCCTAGCCTGTTTGTGCAGGTTCTAGAAGAATACAGATTCCATGCTTTTAGATTTCATATCTAACAATATAATCATTCTGTTTCTTCTCTTCTTCTTGGTAAGAAATAAAAGCTGCTACTTCTAGCAGTTTTAAAAAATATGTTATTTTCGTCAGCTGGGTTCTGAATCTAGGAAGCTAGTTTCATATACATAAAGCTGACCTGGTTATGAACAAAGGCTGAAGGGCCTTTCCTATGGAGCAAATTGTGAGGTTCTTAGCTGACAGACCTTGGACAATTATTCTGGCCCCCTGAAAGCCTTGTGCTTCCTTCAGGTTCATATCACTGTTGCAGAGCAGTGGTTCTCCATGTGTGGTCCTCTAACCAGCAGCAAAAGCATTACCTGTGAGCCCATAACAAATGCAGGTTCACAGGCCCCATCTGACCGCACCCCCCACTCCGCCCCGAATCAGGATTTCTGAGGATGATGTCCACGAACCTGTGTCCAAGCAAGCCCTCCAAGTGATTCTTAGGCACACAGAAAGTTTGAGAGCCCTGTGTTAGAGGGGCTGAGGTTTGCCAGAAGTTGGACATTTGTACCAGTGCGCCACTCCTCTACATGCATTCCAGGTTAACATAAAGCGATGTTAGAAAGGCTTACTAAGAAACTACACAGAGAGAAGAGAAGGCTGGGCACAGACATCCTTTCAGGGTTCCCCACCTTTGCCCACGCTCTTCTCTCTGCAAGAAATGCCATTTCCCTTATGCACATGACAACTGCTCCTAACTCTCCAAGTTCCAGTTTAAATATCACTTTCCTGAGTGGTGCAACTGGTTAAGTGTTTGACTACTAGTTGTCAGGGAAGGAGGTACTTTAGGAAGGGTTTGCCCCATCAGGTTTATGTTAAAGCTACTATGCAAGCAGAGGGAAGCCCATCTTCCTTCTATGGTTTTTGTGTGGGCACTGAAATCCCCAGAGGCTTAGAACCTGCCTTCTTCCCTCTCTAGTTGGTGGTTCAAACCCACCCAGAAGAGCCTTGGGAGACAGTCTTGGCAATATGCTTTTGAAATGCCTTGAAAACTCTATGGTATACAGTTCTACTCCGACCCACATGGAGTTGCCATGAGTTGGAATTGACTTGACAGCAACTAACAAAATAACAATCCTCAGACTTTTCTTTGTCCCCAGATAAAAGTGATTGTTACTTATTATGTGTTCTCTCATAGCTTAGCTCCTTTCCCTGTCCTGGCATCTGTCATTTATTGTAATTCAGCAGTCTTCATAACTGACTCCCATGAGACAGGGTCTGCATTTTATTAACCTTTACATCCATTGTATCTAGCACAAATGTTTGTTGGAATAAACCTAATTCAGCCATAAAGAAATCTGAATACATATACTGAAAGGTACATTGGGAAAAAGACACACGACTTTCTGTAGGGAAACATGACCACTACTAAATGAACTTCCAGTAACCAGGCTCACATCCCAGGCACCATACTGGCCACAGACACCTTCAGTCAACAGCTTCTCTGTGGGAGCTGTAGTTGCATGCCAGTTAGAGCCAAGCACTGGAATCTCATTGCCAAGTCAGCTGTGCAGCAACCTGCCATGAGCTGTCTGAACTGCCAGTCACATCAGGTCTCAGGGGAACCTACAGACTGTACACTGCTTCTGGCCTATCCTTCTCTGTGATAACCACCAAGGGCAGTGGGCTTGAGGCAGATGGCGGAGGGGGAGGGACTTGAGGAGGGTATGACAAATAGACAAGCATGCATTTCAATTCGTGTCATATTCTTAGAAGAAGCTGAGACACAAGCTATGGTTCAGCTAAACCACAGCAGCCTCACAGTAAAAGGACAAGAATTTTTATTTCCTTGACACTCAGTCCATAAGCTCTGCCACTCCAGTTGCTGGCACTCTGAATCCACTTATGCTGCTCTATTTTTTTTCCATAGACTTATTCACCTTCTAACATACAATGTTCTCATTTATTAGGTTTCTTATCTTTCTCGCTCCACAAGGACCTGAGGCACCATGAGGATAGGTATTTTTGTCTATTCTATTCACTGATGGATCTTCAGTGCTTCAAAAAGTGCCCATCATACAAAAAATGCCCCATAAATCTTTGAACAAATGAATGAAACCTTCCTTCCTTCCATTTCTTTGAAATGGTTCCATTCCACTTTAGTTCTCCATTGCAGGCTCAATGAGACCCAGTGTTCTCCCTCTGCCCTCCCTTCTTTCCAGGTCCTGAAAAATGTACAGCGGAGTTGTTTCTGTTACCTGTTCCTGTGTTCTCAATGCAGCCGTATTTGGGCAGAGCACTTAGTTTAATGATGGCATCTCCTTGGAGGTTGTCATGATCATCAGCAGCAAAGAAATGGTGAAATGAGAGTGGGGTTCTCCCTCCCTCATCAACCTAAGAAAGAAAAGAACGTAGAGTCCTTGGGCAGTTGCATATAATTGCATAAAAAAGAAAGGCATTGAAAAGTGCTGCCTGGGGTGACCTTCCAGCACCAATTCTACTTCTTTGAGGACACAGATCCTCTACAGAGGAAATGAGCAATGTGTGTGCCATTGAAACCAGGCAATCTTTCAGTGCCTCTCAAAGCTACACTTAGACACGGTGGCTTCAGTGTCTCCCTTCAAAGTTGTGCTTCATTAAATGATGGATCTGGTTATAAAGCAGCTCCAGACCATTCTAATCACCCACCTCCGCACAGCCATATGACAGGATAGCTGCCTTCCTTCCATTTCAACATTCAAAAGCCTATAGCTAGAGAATGATTGATCCAGTCCTCCCTTGGATCCTGGGAGGGTGACTCAGTTCTACGGGCATTCCCATCCAGATCAAAGTCCCATTTATTCCCTGATGGTATATATTTATAGGTGTGCTGGGAAGAAAGGGTTCACCATACCTGAAAAATGGTGCTTATCTTAATGTCAAGGAAGAAAATAAACCACTAAAATAAAAGCAGTTCTTTTTTTCCTTAGGGCCCTGTTTTGTATGCTAACTCTGCAACCTGTGCCTGGTTCTTTTTTTTTTTTTTGCTAGCCTGCTAGAAATGACCAAGCCATTTCAGTCTGAATGACACCTAGGCTAACTGTACAAAGTGGAAGGTCACACAGACTCTAAGAATGGGGACGAATCCAAGTGTTTTCCCCAGGTGTGGAATGGAAAATGGGAGGAATATAAAAACCATTTAGAAACACTAAACTCCTGAGCTTTTGACACTGTGGTACTTGGAACAGAAAGAGGAAAGGGAATTCATTTCTGGTGACCTCCCACCATGCACTAGTGGTTTTATTCACTAGCTATTGTATTTAATCATCAGATCAACCCCTCTATGTATTTGGGAGAATAATATTTTAAAGATGAGGAAATCGATGCTAAGATTAATTGGTACAAGGTTACTCAGTTATTAAAGAACACAACCTGGACTTGAACTCAGGTTTGGGTACCTTCCACGACCAGGGTACAAATACAGCACCCCAAGGACCTAAAAACAATATTTATAGTGATGAGTATTGACTTAATTTAAGGACTAACTTGGGGCACTGTCCTTATTCCTCATTTTTTTAATTGCTGTCAACATTAGATTGTAAACTCCTCAAAGATACATTGCATTTCTGATTTTACTCCTTATACTAACATTTAGCTTAGTATACATATTTGTTGACTAACTGATATAGACATAATTATTTGGTCTCATGCATATAATTACTTTCATACTTTAAAAAAAAACTCACGGTTGAAAGCCATGCACATCTTGATATCAGTGTATAAATAATGTGGGGGAAGAACATGGCTGCCAATTTAGTCAGAAGACCCTTTATTTACATCTCCAAAGAGCCAGTGATCTATAGCACTCACTATTTATTGATTTGAGAATCATTTACCGTGATAAGGTCAGCAAAAGCAATGACTGGAGGTGGATTCTTAACGGGAGTGATAATGATGGTAAACATCTGATTGTCCAGATGGTTGTGGTCCATGTCAGAAACAGAGAAATGGAAGCTATCAGTAACCAGATGACCATCTGGCTCAAACACAGCTGAGTACCTTTAGAAGCCAAAAGAAGAATCAAATTAATGAAACACACTGACAAGCCAGGTAAGATAACTGCATCTTTGTTTAAAAATGGGGCTAGAAGCAATATATTCTTTCAAGGAAGCTACAACCAGCTGCTTAAATATTTTAAAACTTTTTTTTCTTAATTCTGTTATATAATTGTTATTATTGTTAGCTGCTGTTGAGTCACCCCCTGACTCATGGCAAATCCACGTACAACAGATCAAAATGCTGCCCAGTCCTTTGTCATCCCCATGATCGGCTGCAGACTGGACTACTGCATGAGGTTCACTGGAACTGAACCTCGGTCTTCCACATGGAAGGCAAGAGTTCTACCACTGAACCACCACTGCCCCCATTGTTAAAATAATACAAACTGGTTATGTACCTAATCTTGTTGTTGTTGATGTCTTCCATTGTGAAATTGGACATTTCTGAGAGTTCTTCCACCTCCGGTCCTGAGGTTCTTAAGAGAGCACCATACATTGGCAGAGAAATTAACTGAATCCAGATCTCTGGGTCGGGGGAAGAATCATCCTAATCAGGTAAATATGAGGCAGGACATGAATACACATTCACAGGAATAAATACTTCCAGTAGTTAAAAAGATCACAAGCGTTCCTTCTCTGCTAACTCGATGGGTCTCTTTCCTTTTAACATTAAGCAACACCATTCCAAACTGCATGAACATCCCAGTATTTATTCCTCTTAAAACATCTTTTTGATAGTCTCTTCCTCCAACAACAGCTCAGGAGAATAGAGGGCAAATACACGTTAAATAGGGAGCATAGAACAAAGAGATACGCTAATATTACTGTAAGAGCCACACAAGGTTGTATTTGTATTACAGCCATCTAGTGAAGAATAAAACATATTCAGAGCTACAAGTCATCTATCTATAAACACAGATGTAGGCTTCTTCTAAAGTTGCTAAGGATAGTTTGCTCTTTGGATACAGGAAAATTCCATCACAGTATACGATACAATGGTTTAAAAAGTGAAAATAGAAACAATGAAAGCTATTTTAGTTTAGTCAATGAATGACCCACATTGAATAATATTCAGTATGATAAAATTTTGGCTTCACAAAAAAATTTAGGAAATCTATAGATTCATTCTATCAGGACTATACCTGTAGATGCTCAATCCCCCAGGTTAATCTTAACAAAGACCATTTCCCTTTCCTTTTGTATTGTTTGTTGAGAAATAAAATTGGCTTTCTGTATGGACAATAATTGAATGCCTTAAAGAACAATTTCCTCCTTCTTCAAAGATAATTTTGGAAATATCTAGGGGGCAAACAACATCTTTTTGGAAAAATCCCCTAAGTCATTCATCTTTTAGAGCATTTGATTATAAAAAGGGGGACAGTCTCCACTTTACCACAGCAACAAATGAAAATAAATGTTGCACGGTCAATTATACCTTCAAATGTAAATCTTCAAGGCTGTATTCTACAGTTGGTTGAGGTATGAGTCAGGCATGTGAGCATGGTGGGTGGGGACAGTCAGTTCTTACTTATATTCCCAGGGCCCTCTGAGTTACTAGTTCAGAGCCTTTAAAGCAAGATCACAGAATTTTCCTTATTTCCTCATATCACTCAGCACTAGCAAGGAAGGGAACTCAAATTCATTGAAGCTGCTAAACTTCAGAAAATTTTCCCTAAATTTATACTCTTTAGAAGTTTCTCTGTTTCTCCACACGGGTTGTCAAATATAATACATAGGCTTCTAACAGACTACTTCCTAATATTGCTGTACCTTCTTACAAAGAATTTTAAAAAGACAGGTGAGAGTTTTAAAGTACTGTCTTCTGCAGTAGTGATAAACCACAAGGACAGAGTTCCTGGTTCTTGATTAGAATTAATTCCCAGCGTGGAAAATTGGACAAAGAAACGCTTATTTCATGAAAGTTGTATCTTAGTTACAAATCTCAAAGGGCTAATGGGTTTGAAAAAGTGGTCAATCAGCTTTTTTTTTTTTTTTTTCTTTTTTCTGAAAATACCCTGTCATAATTTAAAGAAAATTATTTTGGGGTATAAAACAATTCATAAACATACTGACCATGTTCTCGTGGAACACTCCTGCTAAAGGACCTTCTTACCCCTTTTGTGTTCATTCAATCGTTCATTTTCTTTCTATTCTTTATATAGCCATGGACCCACCATTCAACACAAGAACTGGAATTTAGATAACAACTAACATTTACCTATATGCTCCTCCCTCATCTTATCTCTGGGACTCCCATCTCCCAGAATCTTTTTTTTTTTCATTCCCTTGAATTCTTAATGTAGTTTGATATATTGCTTAAAAAGTATATTATTTAATTTTAACTTATTTTTGAACATATAAAACTACTCTTACAGGACTTTTTTTTTTTTAACTCAATAATACACAGCTAAAACCCATCTATATTGTTGCCTATAGCTATACCCGTTGCCTTCAAGTTGATTCTGACTCATAGCGACCCTATAGGACAGAGTAGAACTGCCCCATAGGGTTTCCAAAGAGCAGCTGGTAGATTTAAACTGCCACCTTTTTGGTTAGCAGCCCATCTCTTAACCACTATACTACCAGGGCTCTGCATGTAGCTATAGTACGTTTGTTTTTAACTGCTCTCTAATATTCTATAGAGTGAGTATACCACAAGCTATCTATCTGTTCTGCTGATGATGGATTGTTTTAATATTTTTGCTATTACAAATAGTACTACTATGAACATTCCTATGAATATTCTTGTATATGTCTTTTAGTGTATACCTGAAAATATCTCTTGGTTATGATCTAGGAGTGGAATGCTTAGGTCACAGGGCAGGTGAATATTCATCATCACAAGATAATACCGAATTATTTCCCAGTTTACACCCCACCAATGTAAATCTCCTGTAGATGGACTTCCTCTCTGTACTCGGTGTTGTTAGACCTTTTAACTTCTGCCAACTGAATGGGTATAAAATAGTATATAGTCTTAATTTGCCAACTGGTTGGTGATTGGCTGCTGACCTAAAGGTTGAGAACTTGAACATACCAAGTGGCTCCATAGAAGAAAGTCCTGCCAAAATGATTCTATAAAGATTACCGTCAAGAAGACCCTATGGAGCAGTTCTACCCTGTATGCTTCTCTCTTTCATATCTCAAAAGAGATTGACTTAAGACACAGCCTAATCTTGTAGACTGAGTTCTGCCTCATTAAAATAACTTTCTTTAATCTTGCCTCATTAACATTATAGAGACAGGATTTACAACACAAAGGAAAATCACATCAGGTGACAAATTGGTGGACAATCACACAACACTGGGAATCATGGCCTAGCCAAGTTGACACATTTTGGGGGGATACAATCTAATGTGTGACATTGTGTTTTGATGAACAGACATTTTTCTAATCTTTTCTCTTATAATTAGCACTTTCTGTTCCTGGTTTTAAGAAGTTCTTCTCTTTTCCAATATCATAAAAAGATTCATACATATTCTATAAAGAATTGTGAAATTCTCTTTATGACATTTAATTACTTGATCTGCCTGGAGTTAATTTCTGTATAGGACATAAGGCGAGGGTCAAAGTTATTTTTTTAATGTATTAAATATCATTTTGTCCAGAACAATTTTAAAAAATAATTCCTCCTGTTACCACAGATCTGATTCACTATCTCTGTCTTACATCAGAGATCCATGTATGAACTCTATTATATTAGACAAATCCATTTCTGTACACTATTTTAATTAGTGTTGTTAGGTGCCGTTGAGTTGGTTCTGACTCAGTGACCCTATGTACAACAGAATGAAACAATGCCTGATCCTGTGCTATCCTCACTATTGTTGCTATGTTTGAGCCCATTGTTGCAGCCACTGTGTCAATCCATTTCATTAGGGGTCTTCCTCTTTTTTTGCTGACGCTCTACTTTACCAAGCATGATGTCCTTCTCCAGTGACTGGTATCTCCCAATAACATGTCCAAAGTATGTGAGATGAAGTCTCTCCATCCTCATGTCTAAGAAGCATCCTGGCTGTACGTCTTCCAAGATAGATTTGTTTGTTCTTCTGGCAGTCCATGGTATATTCAATATTCTTTGCCAACACCACATTTCAAATGCATCAATTCTTCATCTTTCTTATTCATTGTCCAGCTTTTGCATGCATATGAGGTGACTGAAAATACCATGACTTGGGTCAGGCTCACCTTAGTCCTCAAAGTGACATCTTTGCTTAACACTTTAAAGAGGTCTTTTGCAGCAGATTTGCCCAATGCAATATGTCATTTGATTTCTTGACTGTTGCTTCTATGGGCACTGATGGTGGATCCAAGTAAAAGGAAATCCTTTTCAACTTCAGTATTTTCTCTGTTCATCATGATGTTACTTATTGGTCCATTTGTGAAGATTTTTGTTAATTAGATTTAATTAAATTAGTGTAGTTTATAATAAATCCTGATATCTGGCAGGCCAAGTTCTCCTGTTCTCTTACCATTCCTCTTCAGAATTTTGGCCCTTTGTTCTTCCATATATATTTATAGAATCATCAAGTTCCTTAAAAAGCCATTTGGGCTATTGATTGGAACTAAATTGAATTGAAAATTGCTTTGGGGAAGAATTGATTTTTTTTTATATTAAATCTTCCTATTCATGAATATGGTATATCTTATCATTTACCTAGCACTTTTTCATGTATGTGAATTAAGTGTTATAATTTTCTCTATAGAAGCATTGCCTGGTTTCTGTTAGATTTAGTATAAAGCTAAGGCCAAACTTGTTGCTGTCAATTCTGACTCATGGTGACCACACATGTTACAGAGTAGAACTGCTCCACCAGATTTTCTTGAATGTAAAATTTTTTTTTAATAATTTTTATTGAGCTTTAAGTGAACGTTTACAAATCAAGTCAGTCTGTCACATATAAGCTTATATACACCTTACTCCATACTCCCACTTACTCTCCCCATAATGAGTCAGCCCGCTCCCTCCTTCCAGTCTCTCCTTTCGTGACAATTTTGCCAGTTTCTAACCAAAAAAATATATTTTTATATTTTTTAACCCTCTCTACCCTCCTATCTCCCCTCCAGACAGGAGATACCAACACAGTCTCAAGTGTCCACCTGATACAAGTAGCTCACTCTTCATCAGCATCTCTCTCCTACCCATTGTCTAGTCCCTTCCATGTCTGATGAGTTGTCTTCGGGAATGGTCCCTGTCCTGGGCCAACAGAAGGTTTGGGGACCATGACCACCAGGATTCTTCTAGTCTCAGTCAGACCATTAAGTTTGGTCTTTTTATGAGAATTTGGGGTCTGCATCCCACTATTCTCCTGCTCCCTCAGGGGTTCTCTGTTGTGCTCCCTGTCAGGGCAGTCATTGGTTGTGGCCGGGCACCATCTAGTTCTTCTGGTCTCAGGATGATGTAAGTCTCTGGTTCATGTGGCCCTTTCTGTCTCTTGGGCTCATAGTTATCGTGTGACCTTGGTGTTCTTCATTTTCCTTTGCTCCAGGTGGGTTGAGACCAAATGATGCATCTTAGATGGCCGCTTGTTAGCATTTAAGACCCCAGACGCCACATTTCAAAGTGGTATGCAGAATGTTTTCATAATAGAATTATTTTGCCAATTGACTTAGAAGTCCCCTTAAGCCATTTGACTGTAATTTTTATAGGAGTAGATCATCAGGCCTTTCTTCTGTGCCGCCACTGGGTGGGTTTCAACCACCAACTCTTAGGTTAAAAGTTGAACTTAAACTGTTTGAGCCATCTAGAAACCTGCAGATTCAGTATAAGTTATCCGGACTTTTTAATGCTATTATAAATGATGTTATCTTTTTAGCTATATTTACTAGGTATGTTTTTGCTGATGCATAGGAATGCTATTGTTATTTGGTGATCTTATACCCGGCTCCTAGCTAAATTCTCCTTTTATTTCTAGTACTCAAGAGAGTCTTTTGAGCTTTCTTTATGGTCAATCATATCTCCATTATGGAAGTTACACATCTCTTGTTAGACTTATCCCTAGATATGTGATAAGTGATGTTATTATAAATGGTATTATCTTTTTAATTATTATTATTTTTTTGGCTGATGCATAGAAATGTAGTTAACTTTTTATGATTAATCTTGTAATTCAATCCTTCCCATATAACAGATGAGAAACTTAAGGCTTAGAGGGTTTAAGTACTTGCCAAGGGTCACTACCCCAGTAAGTGTGATCTGGGATTAAAACTCCAGAACCTATATAATATTTCTCCCCTACTTGTTTTCTTGCAGTGCATAAAAAACTGTGTATATGAAACTACCAGTAAGAAAAAAAATCACACAGAACCCCATTTTTGCCTTTTATCTCTCCCAATATCATGTCGCTCATCTAGCTAATGAAGCTCTAACTAAAAACAGACTCACCTGCTCCTATCACTTTGTACTCTTCCCCATTTATGAACAGAATTTCAGACGGCTTTTCCAATCTTCCTGTATGTTCACTGCAAACTCATAACTGTGCACATCTGGAAAAACTTTCCCATGGCACAAAATAAAAAAACTCTTCTATATCTCTCAGAGAAAGTTAGCATATAACTGAGTTAAGTCTTTAAAATGTATGCTATGCTCTCAGCAGTCTAGAATAGTTCTTTTGGAGTCTGTCTGCTCTGGAGGGCAAATTCACATTCAATCAATTTCTGAAAATACATGTTCAGTTGCCAGTGGGCCTGCATTTTGATATGCAGCTTAGAATACGCAGTTAATGAGCAGGAACTGCTCCTGGATAATCACTGGTCTTTTCAAGGCATTGTCAAAACTACTCATCATTATGTTTACATAGAGTATGTATCTGTTTACAATATACATAATTGAAAAATAAAATTAATTATCCTTATCTCCAGAGATAGGATCAAAATAAGGAGGTACATTTAATTACCAAAGATCGTTTATCAAGTTAGGAACAGGCAGGGGAAAAACCCAGAGTCCCTGATTTTCTCATCTATTCTCTAACCACACTGCTTCTGTTGGGACATGGGATGGAGAGTGAATCAGTAATCTTGTCTAAGGAATCTGGCAGAGAGGTATTGCCAAAGGGCTGTGCCTGTATTCAATCTAGAGCCGGCCTTGAGACAAAAACTGATGAAAAGTGGGCTTTGTCTTGGTGGGCCATGAAACACCATCACCTATTAGTTATTGACAAGGCAATTTCTTCTAAAATGCTCTTATCCTAAAATTCCCATTAGAAATATTAGAGACGGAGCTTAAGAAGTAGAAACCTGGGCTTTTCTGGCATTGACACTGTTTCTTGTTGACAATCACCCATCCCTACACATACCCACTGTGTTGCCATCTAAGTTTTGCTCACTCCTTGTCTGCCCATGAGACACTAGGAGCAGCCAGAATAAACAACATAACTACTCCTTGAAATAGAACTTTCAGGGAATATGGGAAGAAGCACATTTATATGATCATATACCTGCAGCCCCAAATATATGCACTGCTTTCTAGTCAGTCCAGTCAGGTTCAGTGAACAAGAACAACAAACATAAGAACTTACAAGGTAAGCAAGGTGTGATCTAGTGATTACGGCTGAGCTTTTGCTGGCAACAGTAATGCTCAGAGATGAGCCAGCAGCCAGCCGAGGCCCTTGGTCCTCTGACAGCGACACCTTCACTCTCACTTCCAACGTTGTTGTGGTGACGCCATCTGTGACAGCAATCTCCATGCTGTCTTCCCAGGCAGAGGAGCCATCATGTATATACCGCAAAGCATTTTTCTCAGTATCTTCATATGTGAAAGTGTCACCTTCCAAGAGTAAAACCAATTGCAATACCAATTACTTCTGGGAATAATGCTTTTCATTTATATAATACCTTTGTTCTCAGGATTTCAAAGTACGTATAGGATCATAAACTCTGGGAATTGTAAGCTAATTAGTCCAAATGCCCACTCAATACACTATTCCCTTTACACTACTATTGAAAAAGGGTTATTTAGCCTGTCCTTCATTTTTTTTCAATACTTCTTCAAGTGGTATGCTCACTGTCTTACAAGGTAGCTAATTCCACTGGAGATAGCTCTACTTCACTTTTTAAAAAAGTTCTCTATCATATGGAGCAAAATCTGCCCCCCGTAAGATCCATTCTTCACGCCTAGTTCTACAGAAATAAGTGGCAAACCTCAATTTTTTTTTTTTTTTTTTTTTTTTAATGCCAGCCTTTCTGGAATATAACCTTGATATTTTTGAAAATTTAGGAAAATAAATTATGCTTGAGGAATTTGTAAGAGATCTTTGTTTTTAGACTATAAGGTTTAAAAAAAAAAAAAAAAGATCTAAGAATTGAAAAATACACTTGAAGTTAGAAACCCAAACTATGTAGTCTACAGCACAAATTCATGATAGATTTGAAACATGTTATGTAAAAAAAGTTTCAAGGTCACATAAAAAGGGAGAAATAGGATTAAACAAAATTAAAATGAATTTCTATTTAAAAATTGCAGGATTTATTAAAAATTTTAGAATCCTTAAAATGCAAATAGTAAAGCTTCTCTTACTTGTCTGATTATAGAAGCCTTTTTTATGAGAAATGTCTCTTAGTATCATGAGCCTCAGTGAATCCACAGAGCACAGATTAGGAAATGCTTTATCTTGGATGTTATATTCACCTCTATCTCATTACAAACTATTGGCTCTAACAATTAGTATTATGTAATGACATTAAAGAATTTATTCATTCTCTGTATTCTAAGCCTTCTCTTTCAACATTATGCTACGTGTTTTATTGATGCAAACGGTTAATGTGCTGAGCTACTAACCAAAAGGTTGGAGGTCTGGGTGTACCCAAAGGTACCTCAGAAGAAAGGGCTGGCAATCTACTTCTAAAAAATCAGCCGTGAAAACCTTATGGAGTACAGTTCTACTCTGACACACATGGGATCAACATGAGTCAGAACTGACTTTATGGTAACTGGTTTAGTGGTTTGCAAACTTCCTAGATCTTATACAATAATTATAGAAATAAAGATTAAATATGCTAAAGAAACTGGGCTATAGCTCTTATGCTCCTAAAGTAGTAAGTTCCCTTTTCATACCACAAATCTGTATTAATGATACTTCTTTTTTTCAGCAAATTTTTGAAAGCCTACCTTTGCGACTGTCAAACGTACATTAGTTGTTCTTAAAAATTCAATCTACCTTCACAGGCAAAGATTTGTCCCTACCAGGGATATTCAGAAGAATATATTAATACATATTTTAGGAGAAATTAAACAAAAGTTTTGAGAAAACAGAATAAGCATACAGCATTCCAAAATGACTGTTTTGAAGGGATAATATTCATTTTTATATTAAAAACAAATAAAACAAAACTCCTTTGCTGTTGAGTAAATTCCAACACATGGCAACTTTGGTATATAACAGCTGATTTTTTTAATTTAGATTTTAGATCTGTTCTTTGAGCTTTTCTATACTTTCTAAACAATCAACACGTATTATTTTTTATAACTGGCAAAAGTGCAATAAATATTATTTTGGAAAGGTGGTCTCATTATCACACAGTTACTTTTGGTTAGCAGCCAAGAGCTTAACCACTGTACCACTAGGGCTCCTTATAGCTCCTAGATAATACTTAAAAAATCATTCCCTTTTTTAATGGATGAAGATACATGTAGTTAACACTATCACAGACTTAATGTAAAAAATACTGTGAAAATTCACATACCAAATTAGGAAGACAAATTAATCTCCGTGAACAAGCTATCGGAAGCTGGCAGTTGACAACTCATATGGTGTAGTTCTAAATACATTTATTCAATTTCACCTACGATTTGAGGAAACAGCTTCACAGTTTTTGGGGTGAGGGTAGGAGTGCAGAGGAATAAGTTCCAAATATCTAGGCCAATGGACTAAACAGTAATGGTTTTTTTTTTTTTTTTTTTCTTTCTAGATAGCTCCTCATAGTTTTTCTCATAAAGTTACATTGGCCTTTACTTCTTGTGTGAGACACATAAAACTTATTGTAGAGCATAAAGTCCCTCCAAGCAGATCAATGGCAGAGTGAGCTACCTGCAACCATGGGTCCTTGGAACTCAGCTGTGTATTTAAGGAGCACGCCATGCTGTGGAGGTTTCTGAAGCTCAAAGGAGAGTTCTTCAGGTACAGTGTCAGCATTTCTTACTAACAACTGAAGTCCTGTAGTCAGGAAGTAAAACGTGATGAGAGAGAATGGGTACATTAGAAACGGTGTACTGTGTACACATTAAAGCCACAGGCCAGGCTGGAAGCCATACAGGGGATAATCTGATGGTTATCAGAAAGCACTACTTAAATCCAATCAACCACAAAAGAATGAAAACTGATAATGTAGCTAATTCCCAAATTATAAGTAGGTTCTTCTAGAAGTTTGCTTCTAAGTAGCGCTGAATTTCAGAACATCCTTTTTCCCCCCATACAAATGAGGACATGGGATGGGGGAGCCCACAGGTAGGTCAGTCGTGACCTGCTGGGGTAGATTCCTCCAGAAAATATTCCTATTCACTGTTTTCGCTTTTCATCGTTTCTTCCCTTCTTCTTTTTCTGGATACAAGAGCCAAGTTATTTTAATGATGGCTCTATGGCCACCATGCAAGTAAGGAGTGGAGTAAAAGTATATTTGTATATATGGTTTGTTTATAAATAAGATGATAATTAACTTTAGACAGAAAACTGAAGGAGGCAGTCATGAAAGGACTATTAAGGGTTATTAACCATCTCACAATAGTTATTTTTCAGAAAATCCTACTCTTGCTACGTTTTTGTTACACCTTTTACAGCACTTCACCATAATTGGTTGAATCTCCAGGTTTTTTGTCTTCTCCTGGCAGGAGGCTAAGGCGCAAGCCTACTGATTCCAAATCTGCCCACTATATGACCTTCCTGGGGTGGCAGTAGTGAGCCGTCACCATTTTTTAGGGCTGTAAGCAGTATTTTTAGAGCGGTGCGCAAAAACCCATTTGCAAAAATTATGCAGACTGAGCACTCTTCAAAAGGCTGAAGATCCTCTCCTCACTGTTCATGCATATATATGTCACTCCCTATAAAAGGAGCAAATCTGCCCTGGTTCAGGGAGCTCGCAGCCTTAGGTCACTAGGCCCTCCTGCCTATCTCTCAGTTTGCAAGCCGTGAATAAACCTTTCTGTTCTTCTAACCCTGTATCTGGCTGACTTCAATTTGCTAGTCTGCTTGACAAGAACCTATTAGTTGACGGCTTCAAACTCACATGTAGAAACTGAGTAAACTAACTAAAATCGCAATATCCGCTGTTTGCTAGTGAAATGTCCTTGGTAAAAAATAAATAAACTTCTAACCAGTAAATATATTAATAAATAAATAAAATTGCATACAAAATAACAGGGCCAATGCTAACTGTTCAGAACTTCTGAAGGTTACTGTGATCCGTCATTTCTGCTGTTACTCTTCACTTCTAAATAGAAAAAAAGAGTAGTCACCGAAAACTGCTCCCCTCTCTTTTCTCTGCTTTCTCTTACTTTATATTTTAGTGATGGCAACAAATCAAACTCACGGAGGTTGGCAAGTAAATTCTGTGTTATATTCCATCACTGAGTGTTGGCCTCGGAAGTGTTTATTTCCTTCTCTCTGTGCTGCTTTGATTTGTATGGAAATGGGCAGAAGGAAGGACATAGGTGACACTGCAGAGAACTTCTGGAAGAGGAGGCCACTGCTTTCTGGCAAACCATCAAGAAGAGCTGAACAAGAATTGCTGCTGAAATATGGTTCCCTTTCCACAGCTCCTAGTTCTTACCTACAGAAGTGCTGCCTCCCGGGCTGACCTCAAGGAGTGGAGCTGTGACCTGGAACACTGGAAGCTGCTGATCAGTGGGAAGTAAGTGAATGGTGAGGACCGTCTCTGGACTTGTGTGCTCTCCATCGGAAACTAGAAAGGGTAACACACAGGCACAGACACACACACACATATATATAAATAAATCAACTTGTCATCTGGTCACCTTTGGGTTGTTTCCATAAATATGTAGCCAGAAGCATTTTTAGATTATCTTAACACTTTGAAGAGATGCTTACAAATGGGAAATGTAAGCAAGCAAGTAAGATATGGTGAGCTATTCTAACAAGGCTTTTTCTACTGGGTAAGAAAAAGGCTAATAGATCCATAGTAACAAAATGGTTCCATGATGCGATTGATAAATCTTAATGGAAGAAAAAGTAAGGCAAAATATGCTCTCTTAAATGATGCTGGTAAAAGCTTTTTTTTTAACACAAATATTTTTTGATTCAATTCATTCCTCTAGTGTTTCACAGAAATGTTTTCTTTCATGACATCTCTTTTAGACACAACACGTCTATGCTTCATTGGAAAAAAAAAAATTTAAAAGACAGAAAATACCCATACAAATGTTACTTCTTTGGAAGTAAGCACCCCAGTTTTATCTGGTCATTATGCACAATGCCATAAACAGAAGACACCTTTGTTGAACAAAACAGTGACCTTAGATGTTATTTCTCTGGGTTATCTGACATCAGAGTGAACACTAAGCACCTGAGGGAAATGAAAGCAGAACTGCTTTCCTCTTATTCCCACCTTCCCAAACCTTAATACACTCTGTCTTCTCTAAAAGCCAGATTTGAAAGAATACCTGCGCCACCACAAATCAACATGTTGATTGACTGGCTCTTGAGAAAACTGTTCTGTTAATTATTTTAAACGTATGATCATGAAGGTAGTACAGGACCTGGCAGTGTTTTGTTCTGTTCACATAAGGTCACCATGAGTAGGAGCCTACTCGAGGGCAGCTAACAACAACAACAAGTATTTTGCAATTATTTATTTTTAATAACAAAAGGGTTCTTAACGTAGATTCTAGGGGCCTGAGAGAACCCCAAACCCACTGAAATTTATGTAAAAGTTTGTCTGTCTCTGAACCCCTAAAAATTAAGAGCCGTCTCTCCTATGTTTGATGATCCACAGAGAGGAGGAGATTGAGCATAAAGAAGGTGTGGCAATAATTTTGACACTTGACTGAATGACCAGAGTCTAAGCGTTCATCCTCACATGGATAATGGCTTTTCTCCTTCAGCAGGGCTATTTCATAGCTTCTCTAGGACACAGAGTGTACGTTATAAATCCAGTCTATGGGTTGGTTATAAGAAACTGGTTTCCTTCCTCAGTTTCTTCCTTAGTAACAATTCATCAGGAGTCTAACATGTCCTTAAGCAAAGTAAAGCACTGTTCAGTGATTGCTACTAATGATTCCATTCAGGTTTTAGATTTATCTTTTCCTTGGGAACAGATCTCAAAGATATGACTGGATTTATAACGTACACTCTGTGTCCTAGAGAAGCTATGAAATAGCCCTGCTGAAGGAGAAAAGCCATTATCCATGTGAGGATGAACGCTTAGACTCTGGTCATTCAGTCAAGTGTCAAAATTATTGCCACACCTTCTTTATGCTCAATCTCCTCCTCTCTGTGGATCATCAAACATAGGAGAGACGGCTCTTAATTTTTAGGGGTTCAGAGACAGACAAACTTTTACATAAATTTCAGTGGGTTTGGGGTTCTCTCAGGCCCCTAGAATCTACGTTAAGAACCCTTTTGTTATTAAAAATAAATAATTGCAAAATACTTGTTGTTGTTGTTAGCTGCCCTCGAGTAGGCTCCTACTCATGGTGACCTTATGTGAACAGAACAAAACACTGCCAGGTCCTGTACTACCTTCATGATCTTTGATATGTTTGAGCCCATTGTTGTGGCTTTTGGGTCAATCCATCTCACTAAAGGTTTCCGTCACTTTGCTGACAATCTACTTTGCCAAATATGATATCCTTTTTTAGCGACTGGTCTTTCCTGATGATGTGTCCAAAGTAAGTGAGCTGAAGTCTCACTATCCTCACTTCTAAGGAATATTCCCCTTTTATTTATTCTAAGACTGATGTGTTCATTCTCCTGGCAGTCCATGGTCCATTTAATATTTTTTGCCAATACCACAACTCAAACACATCAATTCTTCTTCTGTTTTCTGTTTTTCATTGTCCAGCTTTCGCATGCATATGAGGCAATTGAAAAGACCATGGCTTGGGTCAGGTAACCTTAGTAATGAAAGTGACAGCTTTGCTTTTTATATAAAAAAACAAAGTTATATTGTACAATATAACTTTTTTAATGTTACATTTATTTTCTTTAAGTGGGGAGAAACTCAGGACACCCTTAACTCCCTATTTTACAGATGTAGAAAGGAAAGTCCCTAAAAAATAGCTTTGGTCATGTCATAGAGCTCTTCAGTGTAAACAGGCATGTCCCTGCCTCTGTAAGTAAATGGAAGAAAAGCTATTATAACCAGAAAATAAATCATTCAGGAACAGGGTTTTATAAGCAAACATAAGAAGTTACAATCAAAATGTTAGCAACTCATGTTTCACCTTCTCTTTAAACAATGTATTTGATTTCTCTGAGAAACAGCCCACTGTGTCTTTGGGTTAGACTCCCTTGAACACTACCTTGCTCATGCGTTTTCCTTGCTCTGGGCTCCATTGCAGTGTCTTATCCTGGTCTTAAAACAGGCCAGGTCACAAACATCAGCTCTCCATCTCATCTTAGCTAATTAACCAAATGAGCTATTATTCTTCTATCTTCTATGGGATAATGTCAGGGCCTGGGCTTGTTGCTGCCATGGTTGGTTATCTGCTCAATTAAAAATTCTCCCTCAAAAACATTGCTAAAGAAGATGGTTTCCTTCCTGCTAGATTCCAAAAGTATTCACCCTAATAAAAGGAACCTTGGGCAGAAACAAACTAAATTAATTTAAGGTCAGCCCAAGGTCCTTTTCCTTACTAGTATAATAGGTTCAAGGATCATTTAACTTGGGAGAAGTTAATTGTTAACACTTTTACCTACTTAAGCTTTCAGGTGAAAGTTGGGGCTTGGAAACCAAACTGTTCCACTACCGTGACACCTATTTTTCATGATCAACACAAATACAGATCACATTAAACTAACTACCCGAGACCAGAGAAACATGTATTAAATCCAGGTTCTAGTGTTTATCGAGGAGCCCTTGTGATGCACCAGTTGGTGCTTGGCTGCTACCTGAAAGGTTGGCAGTTTGAACTCACCCAGAGGCTCTGTGGGAGAGATCTAGCACACTGCTCTCATAAAGATTACAGTCTAGAAAACCCTATGAGGTGGTTTTACTCTGTCACAAGGGGTCACTATGAGTAGAAATTGACAAGAGTCCACCCAACAACTCTTTACCAGAGGTGGAAACCTGGGCAGATTACTTACTCTCCATGATGCGTAGTTTCCTCAGGTATAATACTTTTTTTTTATATAATATTTTTGCTAGGATTAAATAAGATAACGTATTTTTTAATGTTTTGTGAAATGTATTCTAATCTGTTATATATTGTTACTGACTTTATGTATTGTCTGGAGGCAAGTCTCTAGAAATGAGCTGATACTGAGTTCATATTAACAATGAAACAATACTCAAATTTACCATTGATTCATGTTAACTGTACGCATATGTTTTTTTTTTTTTTTTTACTCTCAAAGAAGAAAGGAAGGGCTGGGAGTTTTAGGAAGATGGCTTTCTCTTCCACCAAGACTTATCCCTACATGAAATGTAACAGGACATATGGACGGTTGATTCTAATGGAATAGTCAGTCAAAACTAAACAGCTATTTAAGGATGCTATTTATGATTACCTATGCTCACTCCAGACCTAAACAAGAAAGCTTGTCCCTATGTTTCCCCAGCATAGGCACCATGTCTGACTCTGCTTTAGCTTATTAGTGCTCAGCTTCTATTTTATTGTGAACTAAAACTATTATGCTGAGGTGTTCTATACAAAAGGTTTCTTAACCCACTCTCTGGGCCATAAGACTTTTCCCTCCTAATGAAAGGCTCTATTCAAGACTAGACACAACCATTGTTTGTTAACTGAGTAAAAGCATGTTATAAGGATGATTGTGTATCAGTCATTGTTCTGAGGGCTTCACATACACAGGTACAATGTTATCATTCTCAGATGTTCACTTGTGGATATTCAATGTTATGATTCACTGTTCGAAACATTGCCATAGAGCAGGCGATAGTGAAAACTAAAAAAAAAGAAGAGGTATTCGACTTACATCAGAATTGACTTACAATGGAGTTGTCGGAACAGAATCCCATCATAAATTGGGGACTACCTGTATATATATTTTTTATTATCATCTCCATTTATGGATAAGGCATTCAGACACAGAGGGGTTAAGAAACTTTCCCAGAATAGGCTGAACACTAGACAGTTTAGATCCAGAGCTGAAGATCTTAACTGTTACCTCTTTTTAATAGATACGTCCTAATATATGTCCTAACATAAAACGGGCCTTAAACGACAGTAATCTTTGGCATCCTTGGTGGATTGTTTTTGTTTTTCCTTTTCCTATGAAAACAAGGTTATGCTATTTTTATTCAACTACCATGTGATTTATTTGAGAAAACTGTTTTATATAACTTTTTAAGTGGTTCTTAGAAAATAGTTAAAAGTAATGATGAAGGAGGAAAAAGAAAGGACTAAAAAGGAAAGGAATTAAATACCATTTTCTAATAAAATTGAAATGAAATTCTTCACCTGTGAAGTGGAATTTCACCGATTCTGGGAGACCTGAAAGAGCAGGAGAGAGAAAATCAGTATACTAAACGTTTTGGGGTCAGAGATAGATGGGTATGGTCCAAAATATGCGGCAGAAACTAGGAAAGTAAAAGATGTTCTAATCTAGATGATTCTGGTTTAAGAGAAATCACTAGGTCATTTGCTAATATTACATTGGATTTAATGGTGCCAGCACTAATTTTAAGTAACAAAAAGCATCACATAGTGGAATAGTTTTGTATCAAAGCAGTTAGAGTGATTAATAACACATTCATTCAGATCCCATTTTATCAGTACATAAAATCCTACAAATCTGTGAATGTGGGTGATAACGTATATCACTGACAAGGGTGCTCAGGTGGGTCAATTCCATTGTAGAATTGAGTGATGCCCAGGATGTTGATTTATACACTGTAACAGTGAGAGATTTATCTCATGGCATTTATCCCATAGATAACACGGGATAGGCTTCTGCTCTTTCTAAAGAGGCTTTGGCAACTCAGGCCAGTATAATGGATACGGAAATAACTTCAGCCATGGCTGACATGTTTTCTTTCCCTCTAAGCCCAGGATGTCCTGAGTTTCCCATAAAGTAGGTCTTGTAAAGTATGGGTTAGAGAACCACGAATATTTTCATGGGCTATTAGTTACCCAGTTACTAAACAGTGAGGATACTCCATAGAGAAGAGACCTATCCTTGCCCTTAGAAACTTCCAATCTAATTGAGGACCTACCCATTTTCTGGACTACTGAACTTATACAAATAATGGGAAATGTTACTTGATATCTTTACTATAATCAAAAAAGTAACTCTAAAGTTATTTAATCGGTGATCAACTCAGCGTAAGAAATCACCACCTGTTCTTACTGTATAAAATATATTAATCACCTTATAAGGTACCTACATCTTAAAGACTATAAAGAAACAGATTTCAGGATGTTTAGAATCATGCCAAGGCACAGACATATTTAGGGGTAGGACTCAAAACTCCTGCTTTGCAGTCAGAAGCTTTGATTACTGGATAAAGAGAAGAGATACGGGTGGTGAGGAATAAAGATATCCTGGCTTAGTGGAAAGGCACACACTGATTTTAATTTTAAAAAACTCGGTAATTCTTTTGCTCTGTTTTCCTTTTAAAAAGGTGCCTTCTGTGAAGCCCCTGGTTTAATTCCAGATGCGTGCCTACCTTCATCATTTCTACATGAACCTTCCCTGAGGTACTGCAGGCTCCTCTTCACTGGCTTCCCCTCACCCACACATCTGTCCACTACAGCATCTTCAACCCATTCACATCATTAGGTCAAAGAGTTCTTTGTGAAAAGCCATCCCGCTATGTCTTAAAGGAGTCTCCGGATAGTGCAGACGGTGAATGCACTTGGCTGCTAACCAAAAGGTCGGAGCATCTCAGAAGAAAGGTCTGGAAATCTACTTCCAAAACATCAGTCACCAAGAGCCCTACACAGCACAATTCTACTTGGACACACATGGAGTCACCATGAGCCATAACCGATTCCATGCCAACTGGTTGGTTTGTATCTTAAAACTCTCAACTCCCTAGTGTTTTTGGGATAAAGACCCAAATCCTTAACTTGGCCGGGAGGGCTTGCATGGTCTGGCCTCTGTCTCTCTCTCCAGGCTCATCTTGCTCTGCTCCATCCTCCCTCTCCACATTCCAGCCACTCTGACTGGAACATGTTCTCTCCCCACAGGGCCTCTGCACATTGGGTCTGTACCCTTCCTTCCGAAGGGATCCCCCAACCATCCCAATATGCACACTTAGCCTAGTTAGCTTCTACCATCCCTTACATGTCAATACTTCTTGAGGAAGCCTTAATTGAGCCCTCAGTCTAGGTCAGTATTGTTAAAATGTTTAATATCACCACTGAACATTCTTCCTTCTTTTCAGAGCTCTTATCTCAGTTTGTAGTTATACATTTCTCACCGGGATCATTTGATCAATGTCTGCCTCTAGATCCCAAACCTGCCAACAGCAGTATCCATTCCTCCTTTTGCTCACCAATATATCTCCAGGGCATAGTCTAGTGATTGGCACATAACAAACGCAAACCAAACCAGTTACCACTCAGTCGATTTTGACTTATGGGGACCGATGTGTTTTTGAGTAGACCTACCTTCTGTTGGGTTTTCATGGCTGTGACCTTTTGGAAGCAGATCATCAGACTTTTCTTCCAAGGTACCTCTAGGTGGGCTCAAACTACCAACATTTTGGTTAGTAGCCCTGTGATTACTGTTTGCGCCACCCGGAGACTCCTGATGGCACATAAAGCAAAACTCATTGCCATAGAGTTGATTCGGACTCATAGCAACCTGTAGGACACAGTAGAACTGCCCCACAGGGTTTCCAAGGCTATAAATCTTTACAGAAGTAGGCTGCCACATCTTTCTCTCTAGGAGCAGCTGGTGGATTTGAATAGCCAAACTTTTGGTTAGCATCTGAGCACTTTAGACACTATGCCACCAGGGTCTCCTGATTGGCACAGCCAAAATCAAAAACCCATTGCTGTTGAGTCAATTCCAACTCATAGTGACCCTATAAGACAGAGTAGAACTGCTCCATAGAGTTTCCAAGGAGCAGCTGGTGGATTTGAACTGCCGACCTTTTAGTTATCAGTCAAGCTTTTAACCACTGCACCACCAGGGCTCCAACTGGCACACAGAAGGCACAAAATAAAACTTTATAAGTATATGGCCGCATGCAGGAATAAAGGGAAAAAAGATGAACTGAGACCAAACTACATATTGGCAGATAGGTCTCGAGCTAATCGGAATAGCTTTAATGCAATGACACCAAACTATAATAGGACTAGGGGAAGAGTTAAGGCAAGCCTGCCATCAAGATCCACACACAAGTCTTGAGTGCCTCAAGACAGAGAAGGGAGCATTACCAGCAAAGGAGAAAGTCATGATCTCCTGGAGGTAGGGGGCTGCAGTGGGAGGTCGGTACAGGATTTTGCCTTGGTTAATATCTTCCTGCGTGAAATACCGGATGGGAGAGTGAGGCTGGTCCCTGTGTTCGATGATACCTGGTGGGAGAGAGACTCAGCATGAGCATCAACAACAATTCTGATGACTGACTGAATGATCAGAACCATCAAGCCTATCTCCCCTCTGCTGGGAGTTTTTTATCCTTCAGGTAGGACTCCTTTCAGGTTGCTCTTGGTGTGCTAGATTATTCTTCAGTTATTCAAATAAAGAGCAAATATGCAACCAAATAGTCTTTAATAGGGTTTGTTGAATATAAACCATACTAAGATGCAAACTAGGAGTCCTTGGGTGGGGTGATGCAAATGGTTAATGGTTAAGTTTAGTGGGTTAATGGGTATTATGGATTGAAGTGTGTTCCCCCAAAATATGTGTTATAAATCCTAACCTCTATGTCTGTGGTTATAATCTCATTTAAGAATGGGTTCTTTGTTATGTTAATGATGCAGGATTAGTGCAGGGTGTGTTTTGAGTCAATCTCTCACAGAAGATATAAAAAGAGCAGATTAGGACAAGCAAGAAGCAGAGATGAAGGAAGATTGATGCGAAATCACATGGAGAAGCCAGACAGCACAGCTGAAGAGACAAGGACCTTCCCTCAGAGCTGACAAAGATAGAAAGCCTTCCCCTAGACCTGGAACCCTGAATTTAGACTTCTAGCCTCCTAAACTGTGAAAAAATTAATGCCTGATTGTTAAAGCCATACACTTGTAGTATTTCTGTTATAGCAGCACTAGATAACTAAGACAGAATTTGGTACCTGAAGAATGGGGGTGCTGCTCTAACAAATACTTACAAAGAGGAAGGGGCTTTGGAATTGGTAATAGGTAGAGGCTGCAAGAATTTTAAGGTGCCTAATAGTAAAGCTTAGATTGCCTTGAAGAGACTGTTGGTAGAATTATGGACGTCAAAAGCAATTCTGGTAAGGGCTTAAAAGGAAGTGAGGAGAGCTACTGAGAAAGTCTCTTTTGTCTTAGAGAATACCTACGGCACCAGCAATAGAATGTTGCCAGAAATGTGGACATTAAATGTGTTTCTGGTGAGGCTTTAAAAGGAAACGATGAGCATGTGGTTGGACGATGGAGGAAGGATGATGCTTTTTAGGCAATGGCAAAGAACTTGTCTTAATTACATTCAAATGTTTGGTGGAAGGTAGAATTTGTAAGTGATGAACTTGGATATTTGGCTGAGGAGATTTCTCAGCAAGATCTGAAAGAGGCCATGTAGTTTACCCTTGCCACTTATAGTAAAATGCCAGAAGAGATGGACCTAAAAATGAACTGTGTGAAATGAAAACGAAACTTAAAGATCTGGAAAATTCTGTTGTACAGGCTAAGGACACATGCCCTAAAACTCTCACCAAGGACTTGGTGACTCAATCTTTTGTTAAACAGATTAACCCTGTGACTGATGGACCTAGCCAACTACCACAGCAGAAAACCTATCAGCTTAGACCAACGGGAAAGGAACAGGAAAAAAGGAAAGAAAGCTGTATGCCTCTTGTAATTCTACAGGCAAGAAACAGGCCAAAGTAGCTTCATCTCTTGTCCCCCAAGAAAAGAAACAGACCATCTCTAGAGAAGTTTGGAAATCAGCGGAACTGTTCTAAAGAGCATGTGAAATGGGTCTGCCTCAGTTTCAAAGAGTGGGGCCATCGTCTCCTGGGTTCCGAGGGGTGCAGCCATGGCCTCTTAGGTTTCAAAGAGTTAGATCTTCACCAGCTTGCTTCTGGAGTGTGGGGCTGCCATTCACGAGTGCCAGGGGGATAGGGTTGCTGCCCAAAGCTGATTGGGCAGGGCTGCCACGCCCAGTGGGCAAAAGAATGGGGTCTGCCAGGGACAAGAGTGAGTTCGCTACTCAGATGGACTGGAAGAATGGGGCCGTCCAAAGCAGAGGGAGCAGAACTGTCATTTCAGTGGGCCTAGAAGGCAGAGCTGAAGCCCAGGGCTGAAGGGCCTTCACCCAGAATCCAGACAGTATGGCCAAAACCCAGAGTCTGATGGGCTGGCCCTTGCCCAGATGGTACCAAAGACCAAAGGATTATTTTCAAGCCTTGAGAGCTAATGTAAACTGTACTGCTGGGCTTTGAACTTGCTTAGTGCTCTTTATTCCTTCTTTCCCTCCAATTTCTCCCATTTGTAATAGAAATGTCTACCTTGTACCTGTTCCACCATTGTACTGCGGAAACAGATAATTTGTATTCTAGATTTCACAGGTTCACAGATGAAGAGGAATTTTGTCCCAGGAGGGAATACACTAAAGCCTCACCCATATTTGATTTAGATGATTCAGAAGATGAGATTTTGGACTTGGACTATATTTAAGACTTTGGAGATGATGTGATGGGGCGAATGTGTTTTACATGTGGTGAGGACATAATTTTGGGGGGTTAAAGGGTGGGATATTATGGATTGAATTGTGTCCCTCAAAAATACATGTTGTAAATCCTAACCTCTATGCCTGTGGTTATAATCTCACTTGGGAATAGGTTCTTATTTTAATGAGACAGGATTAGTGTAGGGTGTGTTTTGAGTCAATCTCTTATAAGACACAAAAAGAGCAGATTAGGACAAGCACAAAGCAGGGATGGGGAAAGACTGATACCAAGCCACATGGAGATCTCCAAGGAACCAGAAACAGAAGCTGAAGAGACCAAGACTTCCCCCAGAGCTTACAGAGAGAGGAAGCTTTTTCCGAGAGCTGGCACCCTGAAGTTAGACTTCTAACCCTCTAAACGGTGGGAAAATAAATTTATGTTTGTTAAAGCCATCCACTTGTGGTATTTCTGTTATAGCAGCACTAGATAACTAAGACAACACGTTAGCGCTCTCAGCTGCTAACTGAAAGGCTGAAGTTTTGAGTCCACCCAGAAGTTCCTCAGAAGAAAGTCCCAGTGTTCTGCTTCCAAAAAACCAACCACTGAAACCCCTATGGAGCACAGTTCTACTCTGACACACAGGGGGCTGCCATGGGTTAGAATAGACTTGATGACAACTGGTAAGACGCAAACCACTGCCCTTAATGTAGCTTTAAAAAAACAAACAAACCATTACCATCGAGTCCATTCTGACTCATAGCGACTCTATAGGACAGAGCAGAATGGTCCCACAGGGTTTCCAAGGAGTGGCTGGTGGATTCAAACTGTTGACCTTTTTGGTTAGCAGCCAAATCCTTAACCACTGTGTCTCCAGGGCTCCTAATGTAGCTAAGACCAGGTAATTCTCCAGAAATTATAGATACTGGCCCATAATCATGAGATTCTTTCAACTGAGTTTACATTCAAAGGTCATGGTCCCTGAGAAACTGGCACAGACTGACTGGCATCCAGTGATGCTGTAATGAGATTTTTTTCTTCAGAAACTTCTTTGTCTCTATTATGATCTTTGGCAACAGTAACATGGGCCTTGATTATACTGAGAACAAATTCTGCAATTATCACTCTGCTTGTGATAACAGCTGTAGGGGCTCTGGATTTGCTTGCAGTTTCTTGTGGGTACAGAACTGATGCTGTGATCATCTTTCATGTCCCATTAACTCTTTAAAACAAAGGCATGTGTGAGGCTTGGTGTTGAACTAATTTCACTACTGAGAGATTGGGAGATTTATAGGCATTCTACACAAGAGGCCCAGGTTGCATAGAACTCCTTCTCTACCTCAGCAGTGGAAAGAGAACCTCTAGCTATGACTTAGAAGATTAAAAAAAAAAAAAAAAAGGGAAAGGATGACTTTTAGGCTTTCTTTTTGCTTTATCAAAAAGGTAATGGAATTTAATTCTTAAGACTTTAATTTTTTCTTGGAAATTTCATAACGTGAGAGGCTTACATCAGGGACACAGCCTCAGACGTGGGAGCAGAACTGGCTTAATAGAAGCCAATCTCCTTTTCTGTGAGGGACAACCATTCCTTGTGGGGCACAGGCTTGTTAGTTAAACACAGGACTTCCAACCGGTTCTTTCGGGTACAACCATGGCCGACGAAGCAAAACCAGAACAGACCTGAAGCTTTAAAATTTGGGTGAAACAAAGCAGTAACCAGAATGGGAAAAATTATGGGTTGAAACCCTGCTAAAAACTTAATCTCCTTCGTGGGAAGCAAGGGCAGCATACACATTGCAAAGCAACCAAATCTCTTGGCTGTTGGATTTTCAGCAGAGGAGGAAACAGCCGGCCCCAGTCAAAGATGGCGGCTGGCCGTGCTGCTTTGAATGTGTGTTGCTCTCCACAATCCTGCCAATAATCCAGTCTCACACATCAGGCTGCTGAAACGGCTCATTACGCCTCTTCCAAGTCTCCTGTTCTAGGGCTTTGACCCATAATTTTTCCCATTCAGGCTCACCCAAATTTTAAAACTTCAGGTCCATTCTAGTTTCACTTTGTCAGTCATGACTGAACTGGTTCGAACCAGTTCAAAGTCCTGGTTAAACCCAAAGTTAAGAGCTTTAAAGCTGAGGAATGGTGGTGAGAGACCACCTCTCCTCTGGCTGTAGCTGTGAATTTCTATGTCACTTTGGAAACCCTGGTGGCGTCATGGTTAAGCGCTACAGCTGCTAACCAAAAGGTTGGCAGTTTGAATCCACCAGGCGCTCCTTGGAAACTCTATGTGGCAGTTCTATTCTGTCCTATAGGGTCGCTATGTGTTGGAATCTACCAGATGGCAGCAGGTTTGGTTTTTTTTTTTTTTTTCTAGGAAGGACGAATGGCTTCTCCAATTGGGAAAAACAACTGAGCATGTGTGGTCCAGTCCCTTTGTGACAAGCAGAGCTCCTTATCCTTAGCACATGTTCATAGACAATGCCTGTGTTTGTCCAGTTCAGCCTGTGTGTGAGAGGGGAAGCTCAATTTAACAGCTGAAATGAAAAAAACCCCAAGGGATACATAGGCACACCATGTTCTCCCGGGCAGCTGGCAGTACCAAAGCTGACCCATTCATTTCCATCTATCTGGCTACAGTGGAGGGAAGCAAAGGGTATGAATAATTGTTACGCCTTAGAATTTCAACAAGTATTTCTATGTATATTAAGCAGAGAAAACTGTAGAACTTTTAAGATTGTTCAACAACCAGAACACAACAGCATCACTCAAAAGACCATTTATTACACATCTTACCTTGATTTGGATGCAGAGGTAGAGTGATATTGTATATGATCTTTCCACTTGGCTTCTCAGAATTTACAAAGGAGAGGGAATGAGGCTGAATCACAGTCAGGCGGTCTTCTCGAGCCTAAATAAATATTTAAAAAAGGAAAAAGAAAAAAATGGGTGTAATGAAAACAAAAGCCAGGGGCAAAATCAATCCTTGGTAAAAAAGGAAAAATAAAAATGCACTCTGGGCTTTTAAATTAGTCACACACAGCAACATTTTCTCTAAGAGTTCAAAAAAAGGATCTGGTCTCTGGAACTGCAGATTTGTCTGGGTTTGGGAATCTCACATGGTTATATAGTCCCCTTCAGGTCTTCTTACACTGACTATTTTCTCCCTGGCCCCCTGGCCCAGGCTTATGGTGATGTACACTGTGGGGGTCCCAGTCTGATCACTGATTCCCTAGGTGGAACTGGGCAGTGGAATATGTTTGAAAGACAGGCTTCACAGCTGGCTCGCCAGGTCTCCTCCCCTCTAACTTCATGGGCTAAGGTTGCATCTGGCAAGAAGCTGTGAGGACCGGACTGAGGGGTTTAAGTCTTGGCACCAAGAGATTCCACAGAGCATGCCCCAAGCCCCAGCTTTGCTAATGGGAACCCTGAGGATCTCTGGTTAGAATGCTAACAATGCGAACAACAAACTCACCTCAAACACTAAAGAAGTCTCACCATTCACTGTCAGGGATTTAAGAGCTGCTAATTATTATTATTTTTTTAATTAAACTACATAAAAATAGCCGATATTTTTGTCTCCACTCTAGTATTCAAAGGAATCACATATTGCTTTTCACCTGTAGCTTTCAAGACCCAATAATGAGTGAGTCAAACAATGTAATGCAGAGGCCAATGTGTGTGTAGCTTTTTCTGCCCATTCACCTGTGTACATGCAAAAATAAAACTGGTTGCCATTGATACTGACTCATGATGACTCCATGCGTGTCAGAGTAGGACTGTGCTCCATAGGGTTTTCAATAGCTGGTTTTTTTTCAGTAGACTGCCAGGCCTTTCTTCCAAGGTACCTCTGGGTAGACTCAAACCCTCAGCCTTTTGGTTAGCAGCTGAACATATTAACCATTTGCACCACCCAGGGGCTTCATGCACGTGCATCACTCATCAAAAACCAAAAAGGAGAGAATCAGACTTCCATGACCAGGTATGGCAGTAAATTGGGGACAGCAGCGAAAACACAGAGTGAAGAGCAGAAAAAACTAGTCTGAGCATGGGCCCCTTGCCTGGGTCACACACGCTTTTATGAAACAAAACAACAACGTCTGACTCACTGCAGGCTCTGCCTAGCTGACCCCTGATGGTGGGCTAGACTTTGACATGCTCTCTTGCTCTTTGAAGCCCTGTCCCTTTTAGAAGGAATTTCCCTATTTAGGAAAAGATTAAGCAGGGTTCAGTAATGCTCCTGGAGGAGGGCTAGGCATTCTTTCTTTTAACCAGGAAAAAAGACTGCAGGTTGCAGTTGCTCTGCAATTGTCCCTAAGGCATACTTGTCTGGGGAGAGGCAGCGTGCGCAGGTCAGGACAACCCCCCGAATAGCAAAGAGTCATATTTCAAGCTGTTGCACAGGTCTGGAATGTAATGAGCAAGGAAAATCAGCATTGCAAATAGCAGCTGGTCACCATCCTAAAATAAAACAAGTAAGGGCAACAAATTAAAAATATATACCCTCTATAAGGTGTTTACGGAGCCCTGGTGGCACAGTGGTTAAGCAGCCATTGCTTGGAAGCCCTATGGGGGCAGTGCTACTCTGTCTTATAAAGTTGCTATGAGTCAGAATCAACTCAACAGCAATGGGTTTGGTTTAGGTTACAAACAGTGTTTACAACCCGTACATGTGCATACGTACCTACACACAGGTACACGTGAGGATACACATACACAGTCAAAAAGCACAGGCTCAGTACATTGCTTAGTATTGTTTGCCACCTTTTAATCTCAAAACCATCAGAATAACTGAAAACCCTCGGAGAACTACTGGGGTGTTTTTAAAAATCTAGATTTCCCTAAAATGATAAAGCAATAATAAGAAGAGAGAATTCTCAAGGGCAGAGGGCTATGGAAAAGAAAAATATGTTCTAGCCAAGATAACAGAGATTCTATTATGGAATTTATTGATACTTATTTCTCTACTAATAGAAATAGACACTAGGTAGAAAAAGAAAGAACCTGGTTCTCTGAAGAACACAATATTCAAGTTGAGATATATCCAAGTATTATCAATTTTAATGCTGGATATTTGGGATGTTCAGTATTTATCAATTAAACATAGTAAGAAATGAGATTAAATTTCATAGAAATCATTACAGAAGGTGCTTTTTTATTAAAATATTTTTCAACATAAGATGATTACAGAATAATGGTTTTCATAATACCCGTATTACCTCTGACTATATCCAGAATCCAACTGCTTCTCCCACTTTCACTACCACCACCCTGCTGGGAGCCACAATCTCTCATCTGGATTGCCACAGTGGCTTCTCAACTGCCTTCTTGTCCCCCTCTACAGTCTATTTCAACTCAGTGGCCAAAGCTATCTTTTTAAAAAGGAAGTTAGACCTCTGTTCAACATATTGCAATGGTTCCCCATCTTACTCAAAATGAAAGCTAAGTCCTGACAATGGGCTATGAGGCTCTACATGATCTGTCCTTCCCTGCTGTCCCCCTTATTACATCTCTGAATTTCTGTCTATTATTCTCTGTTTCACTTGCTCTGCTCCAGCCACGCTGGCTTCCTTGTTGTTCCTTGAACATCCAAGCATGGTCTTAACTCAATGCCTCTGCACAGATTGTTCCCTGGATCTGGAATGCTCTTTCCTCAGATACCTGCATGGCTATCTCACTTATCTCCTGCAAGTCTTTCTTTAAATATTATCTCAAGAAAACCTAACCTCAACCACCTTATTTAAAAGGCTGTCCCTGTCTCCCACCACTACATTCTTGATCCCCTTTGCCCTGATCTTTTTCTTTTACATCATACCTCTCACAAACATACCAATGTAACTTTCTTGCTTACTGTATTTATTCCTTATTGTCTATTTCCCCCCAAGGGAATACAAACTCCATGAAAACAGGGATCTTTGTTTTGCTCACGGATGGGTCCCAAGCATCTAGAAAAGTGTCTGGCATATGGTACATGCTCAGTAAGAATTTGCTGAATTAATGAGAAACACCACTGTGGAAAGATTAAGCTAAGAAATGAAATAATTATAAAACTTTTAGTAACAACTTCGTCAACAATTTTTTTAAATGTTTTCCGTTGCATTTCAATGTCATCCACTGATTGGAGGGGCAGACATTTTAACATTTAAGTCTTAGCAAAATGGGCACGGCTTAAGCCTTTAGACTTTCAAGTCAGGATTTATCAACAACAGTATCATCACACTTTCTTCAAAAGAAAAGGCAAATTTCATATGTTGATTGTCATTCTGACAAGGCAGCCAAGTCCATGACAGGCCTGAGAAATTAGATGCCCATGGATAATAAGCAGAAGATGAGATAAGTAAAGTGAAAGTCCTGTAAGAAATCACCTCTCAGTTAAGACAACAAAATTAATAGATGTTCATGTAGCAAATATTCATTAAGAACCTACTATGTGTGCAAGGTACCAAGTCAAGAGCTACAGGGGAAGCAAGATGAATCAGATATAGACCCTCCTCTCAAAGAGTTCTAGTTTTAGTGGGGGAAAGCCATAAACAACTCTAAGAAATAAAATGCTAAATAGCATGAAAGGCTTAGATAAAGTGTAACAAGAATTCCAAGAATAAAGAAACATTTACAGAGATTATAGATAATAATGTCTGAAAGGTCTCAGAAAAAAGCATTGACAGAGAAGCCTGCAGCCATAAAACAAGTGCAACATGCCCAGACTTGAGTATATACCACAAAAAAAGAAAGAAAGAAAAAAAGACAAAACAAAAACACTACACCTTCTAACTGGATCCCTGTTAGCCTCAATAAGAGTGGGTTAAAGAAGACTCTTGCTACAGTAACCACTCTGGAAACGAATGAAACAAAGAAAGAAAGACTTTCAAGCTGAAGGCCTTTCGCTCAAGTGGTGGCCTTGGACAACCCAACCCTGAGTTTCCTGAAGACAGGAAGTTATTCCTAAATTGCAAATCTCATCATGCCAGTCCTCAGCTACAAATCCTTCAACACCCTATGTATTTCCCCTAAGAGCTATTCAGGATGAAATGTGAACACTTTCGTCTGATCTTCAAGATCTTCCATGATCTTTAATTTCTTGTTTCTTCTTCACCTTGAAATTTATGCTCCAGCCAACTAAGCTACCTGCTGTTCCCCAAACAGGCCATGTTCTCCTGTGTCCATTTTTTTCACCTGCTGCTCCTTTTGCCAGTGATGAACTTTCCCCTGTTTTTAGTCTAGATCAATGGTTCTTCAGGTATAGTCCCCAAAACAGCATCAGCAGCACCTGGGAACTTATTAAATACACACATTCTCCACCCTACCTCAGACCTATGGAATCAGAAAACTCTGAGTTAGGACCCAGCAATCTGGCTTTAACAGTAAACCGTACAGGTGATTCTAATGTATGCTGAAGCTTGAGAGCCCCTGGTCTAGAGATAATTTACACTCAACCTTTAGGACTCAGCTCAGACCACCTCCTAGAGGAAGCCTTCCATGGACCATAACACCCGTCTCCCCACTGGATAAGGTGCCCTCCTGTCTGCTACCATATCATGGCTCTGTCATAGCATTTATAATTACAACAACATTGCTTATATATTTGCTTGTCTCCCATCAGAGAATCTAAGTTCCTTGAGAGTAGAGACTGTTTTATTGTCCTTGAATCACCAATGTCTACCACAACACTTGGTATAAATTCCACCACCACCAGATGCTATAGGGTCGATTCCATCTCACGGTGATCCCATGAGTATCAGAGTAGAACTGTGGTCTACAGGGTTTTCAGAGGCTGGTTTTTCAGAAGTAGGTCTCTAGGCCTTTCTTCCACAGTACCTCTGGGTAGACTGGAACCTCTAACCTATTGGTTAGCAGCTGAGTGTGTTAACTGTTTGTACCACCCAGGAACTCCTGGCATAAATTAAGGGCTCAATAATGTTTATGAATGAATGGCTGAATGAATGGAGAGGTAGATTCTTCCCCGTAACACATATATGAATATACTAGATGGTTCATAACATATTGACCAATTATGCAGAAAACTTGTGTGCTTAAGATGAGTTTCAAATCACCAAGAACGTGCTTTTGTCACAGAATACAAGTTATGTTCCAGAGTAATGCCCCTAATTAATGTCAAGATAAATAAATACAAATTGTACATATTTTAAGGACCAAAAGAGTACCAAATCACATTTTATGGTAAATCAACCTTTGAGATAGCCTAAATTACACCCGACAGACCTAATCTGCAAATTTGTAACCGGAGACCCTAAAGGTTAAACAACTTGAAAAGCCCCTACAGAGGTCCACGGCAACAGAGCATGGCTCCTGATTCATTTTTATACCTCTAAACTCAAAATAAACACTGCATTAGCCTTTGGGAAGAAATGTGTATGCACATTTTTCCTTACAATTTAGAGAAAATTGTGATTCAAGTTCCTCCAGTCAGAATGATGAATTATAGACTTTATAGTGTTGCTGAATTATGATTTCTTTAAATTATGGTTTACGGTGGAAATGCCGATACCAGCTATTCATTAAAAACTTTCTATTTCCCCCTTTGTGTCTCTGTCATGCCCCAGACCCATAATTTCTGTAACTATAGCTGCTCTCTTTGTTGTGGCTCAAGGCTGACACGCTACTTTGGAGTGTAATTATGTGGGCGCTAACTAAAATGTGGATTCGACATGATTAATTTACAAGGACTTATATGTTTGTGGCTCTGTCTGGAAGAGGGTTCTGGCATTACATACGCCAGACACAGGGTTACAGTGAAGTTGCTAATTGTCTGAACCAAGCTTCATGTACTAATTTAGCTGTCACCTTGCTTCAAACCTTTCCATGGACCACTGTCCTTCCCGCACAGTATACAGGGCTTTCTGTGTCTAGCCTGCTGACCTCCACATCCTCATCATGGCTCCTCTGGCTTCCTAATTTCTCCAGGCTTACTGAACTAGTTACAGTTTCTCAATACTTACACTCCCTCTCACCTCTGCAGCTTTTCATTGCTGTTTTTACCTCTGGCAGTGCCCTTCATCATCACCTGTCTATTCCTCCCAGCCTGCCCCCAAAACCTTCACCTGGATAATTTGTACTTATCTCTCTGGATTCAGGATTGACAGTTCTTTCAACAGAAGCTTTTATAATAGAAAAGAAACTTCAATAAGACTTCTGGAAAATAGAGTAACAGTCTCTCCAGCTAGGTGGTTGTATAACTAGCTGAACAATTAAACCCATATGGTGCTAATTAAGTGGGCATAAGGCTGGAACTTCCTCCAAGTACCCAGGAAAGGCCCTTTGACTGTCCGGGATGTTGCAGAAAGAATATCAGCAATGGGTGCGAGGTCGAGATGGATTACACCTAACTTTCCTTCTATTCTGGAAGCTTTAAATTCCCTTTTCAAGTCAGTGAGAAATGTGTTTATGGGCTGGTATTAGCCCCCAGGTTTTGTGTTCTGGACTAGGCATTCACTGGATATTGAATCACGAAGTTCTACCAAATCTTGTTAGTGTGCCTTCTTCAAGCAGGAACCACGAGCTCTCCCACCAAACTCACAGTCATGTGGAGAGATGCTCCAAGGGAGAGTTTAGGTGCCTCAGGTGTCTGTGGTAAGATGGCGATGTTGAACGTGCGGCTCTCCAGATGGGTCTGGGCGTCTGCAGCACTGGACACCTGAAATGAAGTCACACCGGTGAGGTGCTCATGTTCTTTGGGCAGGAACACATTTGTAAGTATTTCTTTTCTTCCTTTAAACCATCTGTATTTGAATTCTACATACTCCTGCATGACAATTTTCCTTGTTCTTCGTATTTTAAATTGTTTACTGATTATAAAAAATGATAAACATTTTAAGCAACTGTGAAAATATGAGAAAATATAAATAACAAATAAAATCATCTACAATTTCACTATCTAGAAACAATCATTTTTAATATCTGATGCATTTCACCTTAATTTTTTCCTACACATATAAATCAAACTTTATATCCAATGTATATTCTGTTTTTCTACTTACCATTATGATATTTCGATATATCATTAAATCTTCTTGAAAACATCATTATTGGATGGCTACAAAATGTCCTTTTATGAGCATACTGTTGTTGTTAGTCGCTCTCAAGTTGGCTCCAAAGCTGGGTGGCCCTTTGTACAACATAATGAAGTGCTGCCCTACTCAGGCCATTTTCATGATCACTGACAAGTCTGAGTTGATTGTCACAGCAATCGTGTAGTGCCTTCCAACCTGGGGGTTCATCTTCCAGCACTATTTCGGACAGTATTCTGTTGTGATCTATGGGATTTTTATTGGCTGATTTTCAGAAGTAGATCACCAGGCTTTTCTTCTTAATCTGCTTAGTCTAGAAGCTCTGTTGAAACCTGTCCACCATGGGTGACCCTGCTGGTATTTGAAATACTGGGGGCATAGCTCCTAGCATCATAGCAACAGGCAAGCCATCACAGTATAACAAACTGACAGACAGGTGGCGGAGTAAGCACATGCCATATCTCATTTTTATTCCGTCTCTTAAATCTCTACACAACACAAATCTACAGCTAAATTATAAGCGACAAACACCTACAGTCTCAGCCTCATCATTGTAAGGCAAGATGAACAATTTTTACAATTGGGACAGTAGTCACAGAGTTAACTTTTTCTTGCGTTAAAAAATGCCTGAAAAGTGGTTAATTTCCTATGCAGCTACTCCATCTTCTCTGTCCTACTGAGCTGCTCCCATAAAATCTTCATATCCCTGTAGTTTGCTCCACCTTAGGCTTGTCACAAGAATTGCTAAGGCCTAAGTGCCCATGTGGAAACCCTGGTAGCATAATGGTTAAGAGCTATGGCTGCTAACCAAAAGGTCAGCGGTTCAAATCTACCAGGTGCTCCTTGGAAACTGTATGGGGCAGTTCTACTCTGTCCTACAGGGTCACTATGAGTCAGAATTGACTCGACGGCAACGGGTATGTGCCCATGTGCAGATGCATTAAATCCAAGGAAAGGGGGCAGGGCTCTGTATACTCTGTGAAAAAAGGCAGGGGTAACAGTCCTTTCTAAGGTTACACTCAACAAATTGTCTTCTTTGTTTTTATCTTGATCACATTAGATATCTGAAGCTTAAGTTTCAGAATATCTACATGTTCTAAATGAAACATTTTATAGTGTCACTGTAAATAATATTAATAACAATAGCTATGACTCACTGAACACTCTATTATGGATTCAGCACCATACTAAAAAAAAAAAAAAATGCCATCAAATTGATTCCGACTCATAGTGACCCTATAGGACAGAGTAGCACTGCCCCCATAGGGTTTCCAAGGAGCAGCTAGTGGATTTGAACTGTCGATCTTTTGGTTAGCAGCCTAAGCTCTTAACCACTGTGCCACCACCACTAGCCATTTTTTTCAATAGACTATTTTTTAGAGCAGTTTTAGGTTTACAGAAAAATTGTACAGAATGTTTCCATATGTCCACTCTCTCCTACACATTGTTTCTGTTACAACTGACAAACCAATATTGATACATTATTATTAACTAAAGTCTACAGTTTACACTGGAAACCCTGGTGGCATAGCGGGTAAGTGCTAGAGCTGCTAACCAAAGGGTCAGCAGTTTGAATCCGCCAGTCGCTCCTTGGAAACTCTATGGGGGCAGTTCTACTCTGTCCTATAGGGTCTCTGTGAGTCAGAATCAACTCGATGGCACTGGGTTTGGTTTTTGGTTATAGTTTACATAATGGTTCACTCTTTGAGTTGTAGTCCTATGGGTTTTGACAAATGCATAATGCCATGTGCCCACCATTACAGTATCATACAGAATAATTTCAAACCTGTCACCATCCAGATGATTCTGATTCATAGCGATCTATAGGACAGAGTAGAACTGCACCATAGGGTTGGGCTTCCAAGGCTATCATCTTTATGGAAGCAGACTGCCACATCTTTCTCCCTCAGAGTAGCTGGTAGGTTTGAACAGCCATCCTTTCAGTTACCAGCTGAGTGCTTAACCACTTTGCTACCAAGGACCCTTCAGAATAATTTCACTGCCCTAAAAATGCTATGTACTCTGTCTATCCATCCCTCCTCCCTCCTCCTGGCCTCATGGCAACCACGGATCTTTTCACAGTCTCCAAAGTTTTGCCTTTTCCAGAATGTCATATATTTGGAATCATACAGAACGTAGGCTTTTCATACAGGCCTCTTTCATTCAGCAGTACACATTTAAGGTTCCTTCATGTCTTTTTGTGACTTGATAGCTCATTTATTTTTATTGCTTAATAAAACTCCAATTGGTTTGTATGAATGTATCACAGTTGGCTTATCCATTCAACCACTGAAAGACATTTTGGTTGCTTCCAATTTGGGGTGATTATGAATAAAGGTGTTATAAACATTTACGTACAAGTTTTCATATTGACTTAGGTTTTTATCTCATTTGAGTAAATATCTAGGAGTGTGATAGCTGGATTGAATGGTAAACCTATGTTTAGTTTTTAAAGAAACTGCCAGCTTGTCTTCCAAAGTGCCTGTACCATTTTACATTTCCATCAGCAGTGAATGAAGAGTTCCTGTGGCTCCACATTCTTGCCAGCATTTGGTGTTAGTGTCTTGGATTTATTCATTCTAACAGCTGTGTAGTGGTATCTCATTGTTGTTTAAGATCTGCAATTCCCTAATGATATATGGTGTTGAATATTTTTATATGCCTATTTGCCATCTGTGTGTCTTCTTTGGTGATGTTTCTGTTCAGATCTTTCACTCATTTTGTAATTGGATTGCTTGTTTTCTTATTGTTGAGTACTAACTGCATTTTCAAAGGTTATCTTACTTAATACCCACAAAGTAGATATGATGACATCCACTTTTACAGATGAGGAAACTGAAGCTCAAAAAAGGTAAGCAATGTGTCAAAGTTACAAAGTCAAGGAATGGCAGTAATTAACCAGGTCATTTGGGTACATGATCTTTCCACTGATCAAGACAACTCAACTTAGTAGCTCTTGGGAATAAAGAGAGGGGAAATACATGTCCTCCTATCCCTTGAAGAAAAGGAATGGATGATTGGGCAGACAGTAAAATGCAGGTATACTACTTAGCAAGTGAATCAGTTCTGATTCTCACAGTAAGGACACTGGCATGAAACATATTGGTCTTTTTCAAACCACATCTCCTGAGGTTTCTGTCAACGTGATCTGAATATATCAAAACCAAAGCTCCATTCCACACCAAAAATACCTGTGCATGTGCATGCTTTCATCTCACTCTGCCATGCTCTACTATTTGATTCCACTCACATTATATAAATCTCAAGTCTTAATGTAAAGTAACAGATGGGATACACTGATGGCTCATGACAGGATATCAACATTAAAGTGGAATAAATTCCATGCAAATCATTATATTGTATCTTCTGCTTTAATAAAAAAAAAAAAGGAAGAAAGAGAAGAATCATTAGAACCACATCTTTTTCAGTTTAAAACTCTTCTGATGTTGTTGTCAGGTGCCGATGAGTCAATTCCAACTTATAGCGACCCTATGTACAACAGAATGAAATACTACCTGTCCCTGAGCCATCTTCACAATTGTTGCTATGTTTGATCCCATTGTTACAGCCACTGCGTCAATTCATTTTGTTGACAGTCTTCCTCTTTTCTCCTGACTCTCTACTTTACCAAGCATGATGTCCTTCTCCAGAAACTGGTCCCTCCTGATAATAAGTCCAAAGTACATGAGACGAAGACTCACCATCCTCACTTCTAAGGAACATTTTGGCTGTACTTCTTCCACAATAGATTGTTTGTTCTTCTGACAATCCATGGTATATTCAATAATGTTTGCCGACATCATAATTCAAATATGTCAATTCTTCTTTGATGTTCCTTATTCACTGTCTAACTTTTGCATGTATACGAGGCTATTAAAAATACCATGGATTGGGTCAGGCATACCTTAGTTCTGCAAGTGACATTTATGGTTTTTAACACTTTAAAGAAGTCTTTTGCAGCAGATTTGCCCAATGCAATATGTCATTTGATTTCGTGACTGCTGCTTCCATGGGTGTTAATTGTGGAGCCAAGTAAAATGAAATCCTTGACAACTTCAGTATTTTCTCCATTTATCATGATGTTACTTATTGGTCCAGTTGTGAGGATTTTTGTTTTATGTTGAGGTGTAATCCCTACTGAAGACTGTGGTCTTTGAGCATCATCAGTAAATGCTTTAAGTCCTGTTCGACTTCCCCAAGCAAGGCTGTGTCATTTGCATATCACAGGTTGTTAATGAGTCTTAGCCAATCCTGACTCCTTGTTCTTCTTCATACGGTCCAGCTTCTCAGATTATTTGCATACAGACTGAATAAGTATGGTGAAAGGTTAAACTCCTGATGCACACCTTTCCTGATTTTAAGCCACTTAGTATCCCCTTATTCTGTTTGAACGACTGCCTCTCTATGTGCAGGTTCCTTATGAGCATAATTATTCTGGAATTCCCATTCTTTGAAATGTTACCCATGATTTGTTAATGATCCCCATAGTCGAATGCCTTTGCATAATCAATAAAATACAGGTAATCATCGTTCTGGTATTCTCTGCTTTCAGCCAAGATCCATCTGACATCAGCAATAATACCCCTCATTTCATGTCCTCTTCTGAATCCAGCTTGAATTTCTGGCAGTTCCCTGTCAAGGTACTGTTGCAACTGTTTTTGAATTATCTTTAGCAAAATTTTATTTGCATGTGATATTGATACTGTTCAATAATTTCCACATTCTGTTAGATCACCTTTCTTTGGAATAGGCATAAATATGGATTTCTCCCAGTCGGTTGGCCAAGTCTTCCAAATTTCTTGGCATAGACAAGTAAGGACTCCCAGCGTTGCATCCTTTTGTTGAAACATCTCAATTGGTACTCCATCAATTCCTGGAGCCTTGTTTTTCATATGCTACCTCCTGAAATGGTTGAACACTGACCAATTCATTTTGGTACAGTGACTCTGTGTATTCCTTCCATCTTCTTTTGATGCTTCCTGCATCATTCAGTATTTTGCCCACAGAATCCTTCACTATTGCAACTCAAGGTTTGAATTTTTTCTTCAGTAGTTTCAACTTGAGAAATGCTGAGTGTGTTCTTCCCTTTTGGTTTTCTAACTCCAGGTCTTTGCACATATCATTACAATACTTTCCTTTGTCTTCTTGAGTTGCCTTTTGAAATCTTCTCCTCAGCTCTTTTACTTCATCATTTCTTCCTTTTACTTTAAGTTTCAGAGTCTCTTCTGACATCCATTTTGATCTTTTCTTTTTTTCCTATCTTTTTAATGACCTCTTGCTTTCTTCATGTATGATGTCCTTGATACCATCCCACAACTCATCTGGTCTTCAGTCATTAGTGTTCAATGCATCAAATCTACTTTTGAGATGGTCTCTACATTCAGGTGGGATGTATTCAAGATTGTACTTTGGCTTTGGGGGACTTGTTTTAACTTCCTTCATCTTCATCTTGAACTTGAAAATGAGCAATTGACAGTCTCTTCTGCAGTTGGTCCCTGGCCTTGTTCTGACTGATGATATTGAGCTTCCCTATCATCTCTTTCCACAGATGTCATTGTATACCATCCAGTGAGGTTCATATGTATAGTCACCATTTATGTTGTTTACAAAAAAGTATTTGCAACAAAGAAGTCATTGGTCTTTCAAAATTCTATCATGATCTCTGGCATCATTTCTATCACCAAGGTCATATTTTCCAACTACTGACTCTTCTTTGTTTCCAAATTTCACATTCCAATCACCAGTAATTATCAATGCATCCCAATTGCATGTTTGCTCAATTTCAGACTGCAGAAATTGGTAAAAAATCTTCAATTTCTTCATCTTTGGCCTTAGTGGTTGGTGTGTAAATTTGAATAATAGCCGTATTAACTGTCTTCCTTGTAGGCATATAGATAGTATCCTATCACTGACAATGTTGTACTTCAGGATAGATCCTGAAATGTTCTTTTTGACAATGAATGTGACACCATTCCTCTTTGTTACTCCCAGGGTAGTAGACCATCACCCAGTGCTGTCAAGTCAATTCCGACTCATAGCAACCCTATATGCTCGGTTTGGCAGCACATATACTAAAATTGGAATGATACAGAGAAGATTAGCATGGCCCCTGCACAAGGATGATATGCAAATTTGTGGTGTAGACCGTATGATTGTCCAATTCAAAGTGGCCAATAACAGTCCTTTTCAGCTCATTAATGCCTACGATATCGATGTTTATGCATTCCACTTCATTTTTGACAATGTCCTATTTTCCTAGATTCATATTTCATACATTCCACAACTATTAACTGATGTTTGCAGTTGTTTCTTCTCATTTCAGTCATGCCACATCAGCAAATGAAGGTCCCAAAAGCTTTAGTCCCTCCATGTTATTAAGGTCGACTCTACTTTAAGGAAGTAGCTCTTCCCCGGTGCATTTTGAGTGCCTTCCAACCTAAGAGGCTTATCTTCTGACAGTGTATCAGCCAATGTTCCACTGCTATTCTTAAAGTTTTCACTGGCCAACTTTTTAAGAAGTAGACTGCCTGGTCTTTCTTCCTAGTCTGCCTTAGTCTGGAAGCTCCTCTGAAACCTGTCCACCATGGGTGACCCTGCTGGTATTTGAAATACTGGTGGCATAGACTCCAGCATCACAGCAACACACAGTCCACCACAGTACAACAACTGACATATAAGTGGTGGTAAAACTCTTTAGGGATGCTAAAACGATGAATGGGAAAGTTGTTAATCATTTATTTAAACATAAACCCATAGTGTTTATGTCATTTGGAGTCAAAATTATGAGGAAAGCCTATAAAACAATGAGACTTTAAAAACAAACATAACAAAACTTTCACATCCCATAGAATAAGTCCCAGAGAGTTGTCGCATACTTGCAATAAAGATGCTGTCATTGTTCAATACACTTTTTGGGATGCCTTCTAAGTTAGCTCACAAATCATATAAGAGAAGTAGACTCATCACTGTATAATTACTCCTTGTTTTTAACCAAAAATAATTACCCCCATTCTTCTTTGCAGACATGATTCTAAATAACTTTTAGCTATTTTCAGAACTTAAATCCACTTCCAAAGGATGGTATACTGTCACTATTTAGGATATTCTAAATAATATCCCATAGGCTTCAAAGATGATTTCAAGGGGGAATTGTAAACACATTATGAGCAAAATATGTGAAGACTATCTAAAGGGGACCACTTTCTAAGTACAGTCATGTACCACATAACTTCCATTCATGCAACGCCCAACCACATATATGTCTGTGGTCCCACAATGTTATAATACCAAAACCAAAACCTTTTGTGGTCAAGTCAATTCTTACTCATAATGACCCTAGAAGACTATGAGAACAGAACTGCCCCATAGGGTTTCCAAGGAGCAGCTGGTGGATTTGAACTGCTGACCTTTTGGTTAGCAGCTGAACTCTTAACCACTGCACCACCAGGACTCCAAGATCATAACAGAGTTCAGAATCGGAAAACTTGATGTAGTGGACGTAACTGGACACAGCGGATGCAACAGCTTCCTGATCACAAGACATGTATCTCATGCCTTTTGTATACAGAACGATTGCGCTGCTTGGTGTGTAAGGGTACAATACATACATAACCTACAAAACATATGCCTTGATAGTCATAATAAAATGCCTATGTTAATAGCTTATGTATGTACTGTAATGTACTTTCTATCATTATTTTAACGTGAGCTTTCCCTACTTACAAATAAAAAGTTCACTGTACAACAGTGTATGCTTCGACTCATAGACAGCAGCATCCAATCTCGTATTTGCAAAATGTCCAAATTACATAATGTCCTATTTCACAGAACAAACCTTGGACATCAAGCGACACATGACCATAAAATGTTCAACTGGATGTCTTAAACTCTAGTGAGTTTAAAAAAAAAAATCAGTAACTTTTGCAATTTCATAGTTACCCACTTAACCAACTTGCAAAAGCAATCAAATACCATTCGGAGCAGGTGCTTAGAATTCTTTTCCAGGGAAATGCCTCCATATTGATAACGTTCTTCATCTTGACCCCTATGAAGGCAAAGGCATATCAAAGAAGTCTAGTTTTCTGAGGTGACTTCTTTTGATTGGGGTCTTTGCCTTCATTCTGACTTATTTCTTCAGGACTGCTGCAGTCCCCAGGTGCTCAAAATGAAAAGTTAGCTTGGGCAAAGGGCGCACAATGTTTACTCAGTTATTGGACATTCAATGTGCTCAGTGTAATTTCATTTTAATGGCTTCCAAATTTATTTCAGCCTGCTTTCTGGAAAAATACACCTCTTTTCCACTACATAAATTAGTCAGGCAATGAAGATGTACACACCAGCCATCAGAAGCAGGATGGATGATAATTTTCACAAGCTGAGTTATTGTGGTAGTTTTTCCCCAACTGGATCCTAGACAAAGAAAAATTCTCAGACTTGGAGGGTTCTGACACTGCCTTGGCTGCACACTATGAATGCTTCTTTATACTTTTTCTGACACTTCATCAAATTCTTCTCTGTATCTGTGACTAAATGCCCTTTCTCATTTGTAATTTCTCCTTTGTGTTTTGGATTAATTCTTTATTTCTAAATTGTGACTTCCAGAGGTTTGTCTAATGCTATTCGTTTTTTTTTCCCCCCAAAGAACCAAGCTTTATATTCATTTCTCAGTTCTAGCATTTTACAATTAATTGATTCCTCTGTTTATCTCTATTAATTCCATCCTTTTGTTTTCCTCAGGTGTATTTTTTGGTACTGTAGCTTCTTAAACTTTGATTAGTCCCTTTATTTTCATGATTTTCTGTTCAATAATAACAGCTTAAGAACATCGATTTTCTTTTGAGGACTATTTTGGCCATGTAATTTTAGTTTTGATAAGTTATTTCCCCATGAATATTTTATAATAGTTTCACCATTTTGATTTCCTTTTAGATCTAGTAATTATTTGTTGTTGTTACTTGCTGTCTAGTTGGCTCTGACTCATGGTGACCTTACGTATAACAGAATGAAACATCGCCCAGTTCTGTGCCATCCTCACGATTACTGGTATATTTGAGTTCTTTGCTGCAGCTATTGTATCAATCCAGCTCATAAAGGATTTTCCTCACTTTCGTTGACCCTCTACTTCACCAAGCATGATGTCCTTTTCTAGAGAATAATTATTTAGATTTTTTAAAAAATAATCCAAGTACTTGCAATTCTTCGTTCTACTTTTTTATTATTAATTTCTAATTATGTTTCATAAGGAACATTGGTGGTTCAGTGGTAGAATTCTCACCTTTCATGTGGGAGACCTGGGTTTGATTCCTGACAATGTACCTTATGTATAGCCACCACCCATCTGTCAGTGGAGGCTTGCATGTTGCTATGATACTGAACAGACTTCATCAGTGCTTCCAGGCTAAGATGGACTAGGAAAAAAGGACTGGTGATCTACTTATGAAAATCAGGCAATGAAAATCCTATGGATCATAATGGTTTGGTCCACAACTGATCTTGGGGATGGCATATAAACGGGCCACTGTTTCATTTGTACCACTGTGCATGGGGTCTCCATGAGTCGGGGGCTGGCTGACTCCACAGGAGTTAACAACAATAAATGCTTTATAATGGCCAGAGAATGTACTGTTTATAATTTTCGTCCTTTAGTTTATCAAAGATCTCTTTAATATCTGGTATTTGACCAATTTTTGTAAATAATAAAAACATTTGCATAGTATTTACTATGTCCTAAGTACTCTTCTAAATATATGTTTTAGCTCATTATATCCTCAGAATAATTCTATTTTACACAATGAGGAAAAAGGAGCTCAAGGAGCTTAAACAATGTGCCCAAAGCAGTGCAACAAGTAAGTGGCAGAACTGAGATCTGAGCCCACTGAGTCTGGCTGCTAAGTCCATGATCTTATCATATAAGTGTTCCAAGAACGCCTGGGGAAAAAAAGATGTTTTCTCCGTATGGTATTTTAAGGTAAATTTTTCTGAACACTTCAGCCATAATCTAACACAAAACTCTCTACTGTGCAATGACTGCTTGTGGTGGTTGTTTTTGTTAGGTGCCGTCAAATGGGTTCCAACTTATATAGCAACCTCATGTACAACAGAATGAAATACTGCCCAGTCCTGTGCCATCCTCACAACCATTGCTTTGCTTTAGCCCATTGTTGCAGCCATTGTGTCAATCCAACTTGTGGAGGGCCTTCCTATTTCTCTCTGGCCCTCTACTTCACCAAGAATGATGTCCTTCTCCAGGGACTGATCCCTCCTGATGACATGTCCAAAGTACGTGAGGTATAGTCTCGCCATCCTTGCTTCTAAGGAGCATTCTGGGGGTACATCTTCCAAGACAGATTTGTTCGTTCTTTTGGCAGTCCATGGTATATTCAATATTCTTCACCAACACCACAATTCAAAGGCATCTATTCTTCTTTGTTCTTCCTTATTCATTGTCCAGCTTTCACATGCATATGAGGTAATTGAAGATACCAAGGCTTGGGTCAGGCGTGCCTTAGTCTTCAAGGTGACATCTTTGCTTTTCAACACTTTAAAGGGGTCTTTTGGAGCAGATTTGCCCAATGCAATGCGTCTTTTGATTTCTTGACTACTGCTTCCATGGGTGTGGACTGTGGATCCAAGTAAAATGAAACCCTTGACAACTTCAATCTTTTCTCCATTTATCATGATGTTGGTTATTGGTCTAGTTGTGAGGATTTTTGTTTTCTTTATGTTGAGGTGTAATCCATACTGAAGGATATAGTCTTCAACCTTCATCAGTAAGTGCTTCATGTCCTCTTCACTTTCAGCAAGCAAAGTTGTGTCATCTGCAAAACACACATTGTTAATGAGTCTTCCTTCAATCCTGATGCCCTGTTCTTCATATAGTCCAGCTTCTCGAATTATCTGCTCAGCATACAGATTGAATAAGAATGGTGAGAGGATACAACCCGGATGCACACCTTTTCTAACTTTAAACCACAAAGTATCACCTTGTTCTGTTTGAATGACTGCCTCTTGATTTATGTATAGGTTCCTCATGAGCACAATTAAAAGTTCAAGAATTCCCATTCTTCACAGTGTTATCCGTAATTTGATATGATCCACACAGTCAAATGCCTTTGCATAGTCAATAAAACACAGATAAATATCTTTCTGGTATTCTCTGCTTTCAGCCAAGATCCATCTGACATCAGCTATGATATCCCTGGTTTCACCTTGAACTTCTGGCAGTTCCCTGTCCATATACTGCTGCAGCCACTTTTGAATGACCTTTAGCAAATTTTACTTGCATGTGATATTAATGATATGGTTTGATAATTTCCACATTTGGTTGAATCACCTTTCTTCAGAATAGGCATAAATATGGATCTCTTCCAGTCAGTTGGCAAGGAAGATGTCTCCCAAATTTCTTAGCATGGACTAGTGAACACTTCCAGTGCTGCATTCATTTGTTGAAACATCTCAATTGGTATTTTGTCAATTCCTGGAGCCTTGTTTTTTAACAGTGCCTTCAGTGCTGCTTGGATTCCTTCCTTCAGTATTGTTGGTTCCTGATCATATGTTACCTCCTGAAATGGTTGAAGACTGACGAATTCTTTTAGGTATAGTGACTCTGTATATTCCTTCCATCTTCTTTTGATGCCTTCTGTATCATTTAATATCTTCCCTGTGGAATCATTCCATATTGGAACTTGAGGCTTGAGTTTTTTCTTCAGTTCTTTTAGCTTGAAAATGCTGAGTGTGTTCTTCCTTTTTGGTTTTCTACCTCCAGGTCTTTGCACATGCCATTATAATACTTTACTTGGTCTTCTCGAGCCAACAATGAAGAAATTGGAGATTTTTACCAACTTCTGCAGTCTGAAATTGAGCAAACATGCAATCAGGATGCCCTGATAATTACTGGTGATTGGAATGTGAAAGTTGGAGACAAAGAAGAAGGATTGGTAGTTGCAAAATATGGCCTTGGTGACAGAAATGATGCCAGAGATCACATGACAGAATTTTGCAAGACCAATGACTTATTTATTGCAAATACCTTTTTTCAACAACATAAATGGCTACTATACACATGGGCTTCACCAGATGGAATACCCAACAATCAAATCAACTACATCTGTGGAAAGAGACAGTGGAAAAGCTCCATATCATCAGTCAGAACAAGGATAGGGGCCAACTGTGGAACAGACCATCAATTGCTCATATACAAGCTCATGTTGAAATGGAATAAAATTAGAACAAGTCCATGAGAGCCAAAGTACGACCTTGAGGATATCCCACCTGAAATTAGAGACCATCTCAAGAATAGATTTGACGCACTGAACACTAATGACTGGAAGGTCAGACAAGTTGCGGAATGATATCAAAAGACATCATACATGAAGAAAGCAAGAGGTCACTAAAAAGATAGGAAAAAAAGAAAAGACCAAAATGGATGTCAGAAGAGACTCTGAAACTTGCTCTTGAATGCCGAGTAACTAAAGGAAAAGGAAGATATGATGAAGTAAAAGAGCTGAACAGAAGATTTCAAAGGGCAGTTTGAGAAGACTGCTTGTGGAGATATCTGTAAATCTAAACGGACAGATTAAAAAAATCTCTCAGTACAATTAATTATATTTTTCTTCCCCCAAACATGAATTCCAGATTACTGCAGAAAATTACCCAAGGCATTTATAAATAATGGTGATGGTTTCCATCATACTGTTCAGGCATCAGAAAGATCATGAAATGAAGGGTACCTGAAAGCGGAAGGAGTCACTTTGGGCTGGGGCCCCCGAGTGCCTGTACCATATGATGCCTTCATTGATGTCTTGCTGGGTGAAGGTACTGGTGGGGGTTGCTGTCCTCCCATCAGGCAGGTGCTGCCCTTCATCTGCTGGACTGTCTGCAGGCATATTAACCAGAAGGACCACATCCCCTAGGAGAAAACAGGCCACACAGTTAATAAAGATCCCTGGAAAAAATAAGTGAGCACCATCATTCTCCTTTCCACAAACCTACCACATCTCTTTCTCTAATCTATCAGCTAAGAAATGATATGCTGTATTTTTAAGCAAATAACACACACCTTCTACATTTGCTTGCCAACCACACCTTCCCCCCCAGTATTTTCATAGTCAAGCGTTATGCTAATTTTTTTATAGCATGTAAAAAACCTGGCATAGTGCGCTCATGAAAATACTTGTAGGTGGAGAGGGCATGGTTGACAAATAACTTGTGCTATTTGCATAAAATATGGTACTTCTTTGTTTTAATGTAAGATTGGTAGCATCACTTGGGGGGCTCAAGTGGTGTGGACCACCCTGGGTGACAATGTCAGAGAGGGTGACACTAAAATGACTGTCTATAATATTTTTGTGCAGCGTTTCAGCAGAAATTTATTATTTTTTAGAGGAATATTCTTGTAGTTAGTTATAACAACCAAAACATTTTTCCTAAGCCCAGCTTACACGTATCAACATACCTACAAGGCTAAAACTCTGGGCTCATTTACTTTTTGAATTTTCTAATGCCCTCCCGTCAGAGCTGTCATTATCATCACCCAATTACAATGACACTTCGAGTCATGTGGTTTCATCTGCGCATGCTACAAGCATGAGCTGTTGTTTTTGTGGTGCCAGTGTTTTTTAATAGGTGCTGATTTTGTCAAATTTTCTGGTGTTTTAGCGGCAATATTGTGGTGATTAGTATTTGTGAACCTACACCAACAACTTTTTTGAGACTAAAGTAGTAACTAAAGGAAAAGAAGGAGCTATATATGGACTTATGAATTACGAGTAACATTAGCACAAAAAACATTACTAAGAATTCTGTCTGGTCTGATACGGGAGGTGGTCCATTGGGGAGTGACACTATGAGTTACTGCACTGCATGACACAAACCCCAGCGACGCCACTGTGTAAGGTGAGGAAAGTTTTAACACAGAATTCAACAGATATCATTGAATCAACCTTTAGACACAGAATTCCAATCTCACAGTTGAAAGAGCTAAAAGTCATTCAAGGGCAACTTAATGTATGAAGTTACTGATTTGTATCCATTAAAAGTGGATAAGGAGACCTAAACAGTAGTGAACACTGTACACAAATACTCAAATACTGGGCACTGAATGTATTCGTTTCTTCCTACAACTTTCCATGTAATAGAAAATGTTCTTAGCCAGGAAGTTTTTGGTATAAACACAAGGGAAAATTTTAAAAAATATACAGAAAAAGTTATTCCCAGGAGAATTATGTACAATGAAAATAATAACAGCTAACACTCGAATGCATATGGCAGGCACTGTTCAAAGTACTTTACATGGTGGTTCAAACCCAGCTCCACCCCTTGCAGCTGTGTGAGCTTACTCAAGCCCTGAATCCAAAAACTCATTGCTATTGAGTCATTTCTGACTCATAGTGACCCTATAGGACAGAGCAAAACTGCCTCATAGGGTTTCCAAGGCTGTAATCTTTACAAAAGCAGTTTGCCACATTTTTCTCCCGCGGAGCAGCTAGTGGGTTCGAACCGCCGACCTTTCGGTTAGCAGCAGAGCACTTTAACCACTGTGACATCAGGGCTCACTTAAGCCCTGTGGGCTCATTTATAAACCAGAATAATAGAACGTGCCTCACAGGGGCTTAATGAGAATGTTGGTCGTCCTTACATTAAAAAAAAAAAATCATTTTTTTTTTTAATCTTTCTGAATGATGCTATTATCATCCCTATTTTACAAAGTTCTTTAGGCTCAGAGAAGTTCAATAACTTGCCACAAATAGTAAGTGGAAGGGCTGGGATTTGGCTCTGGTGCTAGTGTTTTTGGTCATGAAGCTCTGTTACCCATCACTACTGGTAATGAGTAGAAATCAATATTTACCCTGTTAATTTATGCTCATGTTTTTTCCTTCTTCATTCTTTAAACTTTATTAGAATTGAAACAAAGAAATCTAAATCTAAACAGCAAAAATCTGTTTCTAATGCTTATTCTTCCCCTGAAGCTACGATCTTCTTAAAATGAGATCACATATAAAGAAACAATTAAAATTTCACAAGGAGAATATGCCTTCAGGTGAAGACCAAACAGAAGAATGAACTGTTGAAAACAGAAGCCATGTCCTCATGAAAATGTATCTAAAAATAAATCTGAAAGCAGCCTCCCTCCCACTCACACAGTGAGAGGAAGGAAGTGTGTGTTCATATATGTGTGTGAGAGAGTCTGTGTGTATTTTTTAAATGTTCTGTAGAGGGATACTCAGATCTTAATACAGTAGACACATTAAGCAGTTGATAGCTCATTTTTGTTTATCCTAGAGATTTTTTTTTTTTTACTCAAAGTAAATACTCATTCTAATATTTATATATACTAAATTTGCATCTAAAATGAGCATAATATCCTGGATAGTGATGAAACACCGAAGTAAGAGAAAGCACCAGTACTCCCTTTATACAGTCATGTGTTGAATCAACTCACCCTGGTTTCTTACATTATTTCTAATTTGAACCTAAGTCACAAATTCTACTACCCATCTCTCTCTGGTTGAACTTCTATTCATAAGATGCTGTTAATAAACATGGTTTTCCAGGATGTGGACTGCTTATGAATGTGCGTACAGTTGCAAATATTTTGAAAGGGAATTTTCACAATGAAAATTCAGAGTAGAAGGAAAGAAAATATTCAAATGCCTATTACCTAGTTATTCTGCTTCATAACAGAAAAACTAAGCAGAGTTTTCCTAGTAAGACCTAAAGAGATAAACCTATTTTTCAGATAAAAAGAAAAAATTACTGCGATGCTCTGCAAATCAACAGAATCGTAAGATATTGGCTGGTTTCATTAATGTCAACTCAACAATTAGTCATTGGGTACCTACTAGGTGCTCATTACTATTCTAGGTCCTTCGGGTATAGGGGATTCAAAGATGGGCAAGATACAGTTCCTACCCTTGAAGAGCAGGTTCTTACAATCTAATGGACCAGACAAGAAATAATAAACGAGCTGGGGAAGGGAGATAGGTGAACAGGCTATTTGGAAACAATATTTGAAAAGTGAGTTGGAGTCAGACTGTGAAAAGTCTTATATGCCTTGCTAAGGAGATGGAACTATCCCTTCCCCACCGATAAATGACTGGGAGCCACTAAGAGATTTTAAGTAGGTAAATAGCATGAACCAATTTAGAATACAGAACGTATATGATCAGAATATAGAGTCTATAAGGCTTGAGGACATCTCTGGTGGTGTAGTACCAGACATTTTGAAATAATGTGCCTTTGTGACACCTCAAGAGGCAGGGAGAAATAGCAGTATTTTCTGGGGTTTGCCCCAGAGATGTGAGGGCTAAGCTTTTGTGTAGTATTGTACTTCTACTTTTGCAATAATATATGACCAATTCAAGGAGATGACGCGTTAAATATCTGAAAATCCAAGTTCAAAAAATAGAAAACGATCTCTGTATGGGATTTCCTTTATAACTAAATCTATATCTTAACCAAGAATTCTGAAAGAAAAATATAACAGATATTAAGAATTGAAGGTCCCTGGGTGGTGCAAACGGTTTGTGCTCAGCTACTAACCTAAAGGTTGGTGGTTCAAACCTGCCCAGTAGTGCCATCCAAGAAAGGCCTTGTGATTTGCTTCCATAAAGATTACAGCCAAGAAAACTCTATGGAGCAGTTCTGCTCTGTAAACACATGGGGTCATCATGAGGTGTGGTTTTATTAAGAATTGGAATCATATTTGAATCTCCATGAATTATTTTGGGATTGATATAATCTGTATTAAATCTGTCTTACACTATGCTAAATAATTTAGAGTTGGCAGTGTTGGACTGAGTCAGATTCTCCCATAAATGACACTCCAGATATGATTTCATTAAAACCATCTCATTAAATTTATTATAAAACTATGAAGAAGTTAATGCTGCAAGAATCAATCAACTTGTCTAAACTTACATTTTAAAACAGTGGTGAGTCTGCAAGTGGTTGAACTCGGCTCCTTTATGCACATACTATTCAAGCAATTTACATTTGGTTCTGTTCCAAGGTCAGCTCTTCACACAAAGTCTAAAGCCCAACCTGAACATTCTAAAGTGGCAAGAGAATATATCATAGCTGAAGTGACCATGAGGTAAGGTCTCCACAAATTCTCATCATTGGGATAGATGGATATAAGTATATTTGTGGCAAGTGGCCTTCTAGTTCCCACCACCTTTTTCACTCTTGAATGGTTCCTGAGGCTAATGTGATTTGATTATTACTAATAGGGAGCTCTGGACGCATAGAAAGAGGATTACACTCCTAGGAAGAAGTTAATTAAAAGAGTTATAGCAGGAATGGGTCACAATCAAGCCTACATTGCATTTATCAAACTGAAAAGGGAGACTGTGCTTAAAAACCATTTAAATTAGGATTGTTAAGTTTACTACATAATGGAATACTGGCCAGTCTTTAGGAAATTCTGGAGCTTAATTTTCTGGCTTTCAATTAGCAAGATAAAGGTAGAGAATTTAATACATCAAAAGAGTCACAGATTTTTAGAGCTGAAAGGACTTAAAAATTATCTAGCATAAAACCAGTAGATGAAAGAAAGTATGATGAAAAAGAGGATTAATTGCAAATGGAAAAACAGTAACTTTACATGGAGAAACCTGGCAGTCACCAATTTAACAAAAGTTAACATTACCAGTAATAAGACACAGTGACATCACGCACATCTTGATATGATACACTGAGTAAGGGCACAATATCACTTCTGTATGTTCTTGCCAAGAAAGTATAACCTTAATTTAATTATGAGAAATCATCAGGCAAATCCAAATTGAAGAATGTTCTACAAATATCTGACCAGTACTTTTCAAAAGTGTCAAAGTCACAAAGTAACTGTCACAGATTGGAGAAAACAAAGGAGACATGACAATTAAATACAATGTGGGGTCTTGGATTGGATCAGAAAAAGGGCATTACTGGGAAAACAGGCAAAATTTGAATAAGGTCTGTGAATTGATTAACAGTATTACTGTATCAATGTTAATTTTCTGGTTTCAATAATTGCTCGATGGTTACATAAGATGTTAACATTAGGGAAAGTTGGATTAAAGGGTATTTAGGAAACCCTTGTACTATTTTTGTAATTTTTCAGTATATTTAAAATTAAAAGTTATGAAAAATATCTACCCTAACTTCTCAAAGAAATCTATGACTCAAGGGGGAACACTTGACTTACTCAACATTATTAAGCTATCATAAGTTATACCATACAGCTAGACTGACTGTTTCAATAATAATAATATCAATTCTTGACTAGATTATGCTTTTAATGTCTTTATGGTTATTGCACATAGAATTACTTTTATATTGTACAAAAGTCATTTTTTTTCTCACTACAGAAAATATTTAATTTTAAAAATCTGACAGAGGGAAAAAAAAAAAAGTTACACCTCTGCTATTCAACCTGTCCAGTGGATTTTCACTTTTGATGATTATAATTCCTTTTTAGATTACCTATTTGGTTCTTTTAAAAAAACTGCTTATTCTTTTTTACCTTTTATAGCATTTTGTTCTTTCCCATACTTTCAATTTCTTTTATGTCTTCAACCATTTTAAATATGCTTATTTCATAGTTTCTATGAGGTTGTTCCTTTATTTGAAATGCTTGAAATTTTAATCTTGCTATTTGTTTGGTTATGGTTATTGTTTCTTCATGGGTTCTGTAATTTTAAATTCTGACCTAATCTTCAGTGAAGCTTTGTCTGAGAATCCTGTGTGGCCTGGTTGAGGGTAGACCTCTTACAGAGGTTTCTATTAGTTTCTGCCAGGAACCCAAGGAGTATCACCGAAATTAATTTACATATTAACATCTCAGCTTTGGGACTCTCAGATCATTCACGTAGTGTAATTTCAGTCCTACATCTGAAAGAGAAACGGACCTGAAGTGTTGATTTCTCAGTAGGCTTTTTCCTCTGCTCTGAACCCTGGTGAAGACAGGCAGATTTCTTTGTCATCTCTCTATTCTAAAAAAAAATTCTAGTGAGCTCTTAATACTCTATTCCGCCCCTCTAATTGAAGGTATGTCTTTCAGAGTCCTGGCTTTATGCAGGATCTTAGTTTCAACTCCCTATCTCCTCTCTTCATGGGCAATAAGACCCAACCACCTGAGACACACACAACCCCTCTCAGGGAAGCTATGCCATTAGCTCATGCGCATACTGGCTTTCTGTTCCAGCACCTGGAGATTTCCTTCTATTCATAGGAGGTCACCTATGAACACCTTATAATTTTTATTACATTTTTTCCAGTAATTTTAGGTGATGATGTAAAAAATTTTCAGGCTATCTTATTCCATGATCTTGCTGAAAGTGACAGCAACAATGAAGATCTTGAAAAATGTTTTATATAATGTTTTAAAACAAGTCTCATCAAGAAGTCTAGTGTTGTTCTGGGAGGGATATAAGATGGAGTTTAGAAGCCTGAGCTTCAGAATTAAACTGACATATATTTTTTATAGTAGCATAACAGCAAACTATACCCACCCACCTAGCAAGCTACTTTACCTCAATTTTCTTATCTGTAAAATAAAGTTGTTTTGAAATTTAAATGAAATGGTTTTCTATATGTGTACCATGTGATAGTTATTATGATTATTCTGTAAGAGGGTATGCAAGGTATTGGAAAGTTAAGCTCATTGGAATCACAACCCTGCTGTGTGGCATTGTGTGAAAGCTGTAATAATTCAAGACAGCTAAATGCAATGATGAAATCATGCCCGGGGGAAAAAGAGTTACCAAATTGGGGGTGGTCTTGTGTGATTTTGTAGATGATTTCTGAGGCGCTGACACCTGGAGCTTCGGCCTGTAAGATTCTGTTGGTAATCTGCAGCATCCCTCCTTCTGGAACCCACACCATTGAATTAGCCACAAGCTGAAGACCTCCATCATTCTAGAATAAGGAAAGAGCGCAGAATTAGGTTCAAGCAAAATAAGAAAATACCAGCCCTTAAAAATTTAAGTTATCAGGTCCAATTGTTGCTAAAGACCATCCAATAAGTAGGAGAGATTCATAGCTTTAGAATCATACTACATGTATGTCATATGTATCATGTGCAGAAATATGCATATACATATGTATGTACATCTGTGTACATGTAAATATACACCCTGCTATTTCTTTTACTTTATCATAAGCAAATAATTTCATTCTGGAAGACTAAATCCTCCTATTTCTTTCTTTTATTTGCCCATCTACCTGTCCTTCCATCCTCCCTATCCACCCACATTCAAGAAACATTCATTAAGTACCTATTATAGGGCACCTCTTTTGCTAGAGGCCTGGGATGTATAAAGCTGGTTGAAGAAGACCTCAGCTTCTGAACTTTAAGGGTAGCAGTAAAGTCAGCCATATAAATAATTAGGCTGCATCACAAGTAATTTCCTATCAGAAGCCTGACCAAAGTGCTCTGGGAGTACAGAGGAAAACAGAGGGTTCCTCTTTGGAGGAAGTCTCAAGAAGGCTTTCATTTGATTTTAATCTTAAATGAAAACAATGGGGAATTTCTAGGTAGACTAGGGGGAGCAACAGACCCCAGGCAGAGGGCTTAGCATTAGCAAAGGCAAAGATGTTAGACAATATAAGGTGTGTTTAACAAAATGTCTAAGTAGAACTTAGGAATCTGGAGGGGGCGGTGGTAAAAAAGTGACAGTATCTTAAAAGAGGCTAGTAGGAAATCGAAGCTAGGTTAAAAGTTTCCATTTATCTTATAGGCACTGACTGTAAAGTCAACATGAGTCTTCGGGGAAGGGAATGGGATGATGGAGTCTCGGTTTTAGAGAGACTCCAGTGGCAAGAGATAGAGCTGAGATGAACCTGGAGCTGTAGAAACCATTTAACAAGTTCTTGTAATGGCTTGGGTGAGAGAAGGAGAGGGCCTATGAGAAGGTAACTGCAGTGGGAATGAAGAGTTAGAAACCAATTCTAGACACACTACAGAGGCAGAATTGACAGGCCTTGTAGCTAATTGGAAGTGAAGCTTTAGAAACAACAGCTGGGAGTAGCTGGCTGGAAGAAATCATCTATTTAGCACTCCTGAGAAGGCAACTATTTTAATTGCTCAACTAATATCATTAAAAAGCACTGCCATTCCTGATTTGTGAGGTGCACACCCTCTTCCCAAGTCTCATAATTGGTATTTTCTGCAGAATAAGATTAAGAAGGCTGCGAATATTCAGTTTTCAGTTTCTATACTTTAAAAATCAATAAATCTGATTTTTAAAAATAGGGCATTTCAGGAGGGACACTTTTCTAAATTACTATTATCAGGGCTTCAAACTTGTTCTTTTCAGTTCAGTCACGGCCAACAAAGTGAAATCAGAACAAACCTGAATTCTTAAAATGTGGGTGAACTGGAACGGAAAAAATTATGGTTGAAACCCTGCTAGAAATTTAATCTCCCTGTTAGAAAACAAGGACAACGTGCACACTGCATAACAACCAAATCTCCTGACCGGCAGAGTTGGAAACAGCAGTGCCCCACTCAAGGATGATGGCTGATGGCACTGCTCTGAATGTGTGTCACTCTCCTCAGTCCTGCCAATAATCCAATCTCCTGCATCAGGTTCCTGAAAGGGCTCTTCCAAGTCTTCTATTCCATGGCTTTGACCCGTAATTCTTCCCATTCTGGTTCACCCAAATTTTAATAATTTGGGTCTGTTTTGATTTTGCTACACCAGCCATGACTGAACCAGTTCAAAACGGTTCAAAGTCCTGGTTGTTATTACTTTCAAATATGTCAATAAACAGAACAGAGGAAGCGGCACTTCCAGGAGGAGAAAATTCAGAACCGAAGACAACAAAGATTCCTCTGCCGTCACTGGGCACTTGGGCATTTACCTCTCCCAGGAGGCAGTTGTGGCTGTTTTCACCGCATACTCCAGGAAACCGAATCAAACAGTGCCTGACATAAGTGGCAAAGGCACTTTCAATACTAATTGGTGCCGGGCAGCAAAATCCCAGAGAATTTTCTATCCCAATTGCTATAGCAGATCATTTACAAAAACATCAAAAGTGTGTCAGAAACTTTGCATATTATCTCCCAGAATTCTGGAGGAAAAGAAGGCCCTATTAACTCCTCTAGCAGGTTTATATAACATGATACACTTGGGTCCAGGTTTCTTAGTTGCTAGAGGCCTTTCTAATAGCAGTAGCCTAGTCAACTTAGATTATGGTTACAGAGATCAGTCATACACCAACAACTATGTTACTGAACTGAAGAGGCTATGTGGGTTTTCCCATTCCAGGCACGTACGTACTCTTTTTTTTTTTAACCTGAATGCAGGGCCCCACACAGCTCTCTCACTGCTTCTCCATCTTAGCTACGCTTTATCAATCAGATTCTCTGTATTCTTGTTTGAGCATAACTTCTAGGAGACAGCACTCCTCGTTACTCAAAATGTTCCAGGACTAGCAGCAACTGAAATTTATTAGAAGTTCAGAATTTCAGGCCCCACCCCAGAGCTGCTGAATCAGAACCTGCATTTGAACAAGATCCGCAAATGATATGGCGACAACTTAAGTATGAGAAGTTTGGCCCAGGGTAGAAATCATGATGGTTCTTGTGGCAACCCTGAAAACCCACAGGCGGCCTTTTAGAATATCTACATTTACAACAGAACACAATACGTGCCTGTTTCTTCATTTGGAATTCCAGAGTGGTGCAAATGGTTAACATGCTCAGCTGCTAACCAAAAGGCTGTAGGTCCGAGTCTACCCAGAGATGCCTCAAAAGAAAGGCCTGGCACTCTACTTCTGAAAAATTAGCCACCGAAAACACTATGGAGAACAGTTCTACTCTGACACACATGGTGTTACCTGGAATCAGAATGGACTCAATGGCAAATGATGGGGGTGCTGTCTTGGTTATTTCTTTATAGTATTTAAAAACAAAGAGACAACACTTACTATCCAAGGAAAATAAGTATAATTTATCCACTCATGATGATGAAGATGGGTTTTCTATTGTTTCCTTTGGGGACTGGGAAAATCCAAGAATAGACTAGTAGAAGGCTATAAGCCATTTTTCTACAGCTAAGTAGTACAAAAAGCCAAATGACAACAACAAAATTTATGTGATTCGTATATATTTTATATATATATATATACATATATATACACATACATGTATATATTTGTTGTTTAGGTGAAAGTTTACGGTACAAATTAGTTTCTCATTTGAAAATCTACACACAAATTGTTTTGAGACATTGCTTGCAACCCCCGCACTGTGTCAGCATTCTTGCCCATTCCCTTTCCACCCTGGGTTCCCTGTGTTCATTCATCCAGTTTTCCCATTCCCTCCTGCCTTCTTGTCATTATTTTTGGGCAGGTGTTGCCCATTTGGTCTCATATACTTGCTTGAATTAAGAAGCACATTCCTCACATGTGTCACTCAACTGGTGGCACAGTGGTTAAGAGTTCAGCTGCTAACAAAAAGGTCGACGGTTCTAATCCATCAGCTGCTCCTTGGAGACCCTGTGGAGCAGTTCTACTCCATCCTATAGGTTCGCTATGAGTCAGAACGGAATCAATGGCAATTAGTTTGGTTTTTGGTTGAATCTTTGGATGAAAAGTAGACTTTGAGAGTGGTTTCAGTTCTGAGTTATCAGGGTGTCCTGTTGTTGTTAGGTGCCATCAAGTCGGTTCCAATTCATAGTGACCCTATGCACAACAGAACGAAACACTGCCCGGTCCTGAGCCATCCTTACAATCATTATGCTTGAGCTCATTGTTGCAGCCACTGTGTCAATCCACCTCGTTGAGGGTCTTCCTCTTTTCCGCTGACCCTGTACTCTACCAAGCATGATGCCCTTCTCCAGGAACTGATCCCTCCTGACAACACGTCCAAAGTATGTAAGACGCAGTCTCGCTATCCTTGCCTCTAAGGAGCATTCTGGTCGCACTTGTTCCAAGACAGATTTGTTCGTTCTTTTGGCAGTCCATGGTATATTCAATATTCTTCGCCAACACCACAATTCAAAGGCATCAACTCTTCTTCAGTCTTCCTTATTCATTGTCCAGCTTTCACATGCGTATGACAAGATTGAAAATACCATGGCTTGGGTCAGGTGCACCTTAGTCTTCAGGGTGACATCTTTGCTCTTCAACACTTTGAAAAGGTCCTTTGCAGCAGATTTGCCCAGTGCAATGCGTCTTTTGATTTCTTGACTGCTGCTTCCATGGGTATTGATTGTGGATCCAAGTAAAATGAAATCCTTGACAACTTCAATCTTTTCTCCATTTATCATGATGTTGCTCATTGGTCCAGTTGTGAGGATATTTGTTTTCTTTATGTTGAGGTGTAATCCATACTGAAGGCTGTGGTTTTTGATCTTCATTAGTAAGTGCTTCAAGTCCTCTTCACTTTCAGCAAGCAAGGTTGTGTCATCTGCATAACGCAGGTTGTTAATGAGTCTTCCTCCAATCCTGATGCCCCGTTCTTCTTCATATAGTCCGGGTTCTCTTATTTTTAAACAGGTATGGTGAAAGAATACAACCCTGACACACACCTTTCCTGACTTTAAACCAATCAGTATCCCCTTGTTCTGTCTGAACAACTGCCTCTTGATCTATGTAAAGGTTCCTCATGAGCACAATTAAGTGTTCTGGAATTCCCATTCTTCGCAGTGTTATCCATAGTTTGTTATGATCCACACAGTCAAATGCCTTTGCATAGTCCATAAAACACAGGTAAACATCCTTCTGGTATTCTCTGCTTTCAGCCAGGATCCATCTCACATCAGCAATGATATCCCTGGTTCCACGTCCTCTTCTAAAACCGGCCTGAATTTCTGGCAGTTTCCTGTCGATATACTGCTGGAGCCATTTTTGAATGATCTTCAGCAAAATTTTGCTTGCATGTGATATTAATGATACTGTTCTATAATTTCCACATTTGGTTGGATCACCTTTCTTGGGAATAGGCATAAATAAGGATCTCTTCCAGTCAGTTGGCCAGGAAGCTGTCTTCCATATTTCTTGGCATAGACAAGTGAGCACCGCCAGCACTGCATCTGTTTGTTGAAACATCTCAATTGATATTCCATCAATTCCTGGACCCTTGTTTTTCGCCAGTGCCTTCAGAGCAGCTTGGACTTCTTCCTTCAGTACCATCGGTTCCTGCTCATATGCCACCTCTTGAAATGGTTGAATATTGACTAATTCTTTTTGATATAATGGCTCTGTGTATTCCTTCCATCTTCTTTTGATGTTTCCTGTGTCGTTTAATATTTTCCCCCATGGAATCCTTCACTACTGCAACTCGAGGCCTAAATTTTTTCTTCAGTTCTTTCAGCTTGAGAAATGCCGAGTGTGTTCTTCCCTTTTGGTTTTCCATCTCCAGCTCTTTGCACATGTCATTATAATACTTTGTCTTCTCGAGAGGCCCTTTGAAATCTTCTGTTCAGTTCTTTTACTTCATCAATTCTTCCTTTTCCTTTAGCTGCTCGACACTCAAGAGCAAGTTTCAGAGTCTCCACTGACATCCGTCTTGGTCTTTTCTTTCTTTTCAGTGACCTCTTGCTTTCTTCATGGATGATGTCCTTGATGTCATTCCACAACTCGTCTGGTCTTCGGTCACTAGTGTTAGACGTGTCAAATCTGTTCTTGAGATGATCTCTAAATTCAGGTGGGATATACTCAAGGTCATATTTTGGCTCTCGTGGACTTGCTCTGATTTTCTTCACTTTCAGCTTGAACTTGCATATGAGCAATTGATGGTCTGTTCCACAGTTGGCCCCGGCCTTGTTCTGACTGATGATATTGAGCTTTTCCACTGTCTCTTTCCACAGATGCAGTCAATTTGATTTCTGTGTGTTCCATCTGGTGAGGTCCATGTGTATAGTCACCGTTTATGTTGGTGGAAGAAGGTATTTGCAATGAAGAAGTCACTGGTCTTGCAAAATTCTATCATTTGATCTCCAGCATTGTTTCTATCACCAAGGCCGTATTTTCCAACTACTGATCCTTCTTCGTTTCCAACTTTCGTATTCCAATCGCCAGTAATTATCAATGCATCTTGACTGCATGTTCGATCAATTTCAGACTGCAGCAGCTGATAAAAATCTTCTATTTCTTCATCTTTGACCATGGTAGTTGGTGCATAAATTTGAATAATAGTCGTATTAACTGGTCTTCCTTGTTTCACTGACAGCGTTGTACTTCAAGATAGATCTTCAAACATTCTTTTTGACGATGAATGCAACACCATTCCTCTTTGAGTTGTCATTCCCAGCATAGTAGACTATATGATTGTCTGATTCAAAATGGCTAATACCAGTCCATTTCAGCTCACTAATGCCCAGGATTCGATGTTTATGTGTTCCATTTCATTTTTGATGATTTCCAATTTTCCTAGATTCATACTTAGTACATTCCAGGTTCCAATTATTAATGGATGTTTGCAGCTGTTTCTTCTCATTTTGAGTTGACTCTTTTTTTCAAAGGGTGTCCTGAGGCTATGGTTTTGGGGGTTCCTACAGTCTACCCATGGAAGCAGCAGTCAAGAAATCAAATGATGCATTGCATTGGGCAAATCTGCTGCAAAGGACCTCTTTAAAGTGGTGAAAAGCAAAGCTGTCACCTTGAAGACTAAGGTACACCTGACCCAAGCAATGGTATTTTCAATCGCATCATATGCATGTGAAAGCTGGACAATGAATGAGGAAAACTGAAGAAGAACTGACGCCTTTAAATTGTGGTGTTGGCGAAGAATATTGAATATACCATGGACTGCCAAAAGAACAAGTCTGTTTTGGAAGAAATACAACCAGAATGCTCCTTAGAAGCAAGGATAGCAAGACATATTTTGGACATGTTATCAGGAGGGATCAGTCCCTGGAGAAAGCCATCATGCTTGATAAAGTACAGGGTCAGCAGAAAAGAGGAAGACCCTCAACAAAGATGGACTGACACAGTGGCTGCAATAATGGGCTCAAGCACGGCAAGGACTGTGAGGATGGTGCAGGACCAGGCAGTGTTTCATTCTGTGGTACAAAGGGTCGCTATGAATCGGGACGGACTTGATGGCACCTAACAACAACAATAACAACAGTCTCTGTCAGATCAGTAAGTCTGGTCTGTTGTGCGTGTGAATTTGAATTTGGTTCTACATTTTTCTCCTGTTCTGTCCAGGACCTTCTACTGTGATCCCTGTCAGAGCCATCGGTGGTGGTAGCCAGGCACTGTCTAGTTTTTCTGGACTCAGTCTGGCAGAGGCAGTAGTTTGTGTGGTCCACTAGTCCTCTGGACTAATATTTTCCTTCAGTTTTTGGTTTTCTTCATTCCTCTTTGTTCCAGACAGGATGGAACCAATAAATGCATCTTAGAAGGCCACTCACAATCTTTTAAAACCCAAGATGCTCCTCACCAAAGTAGGATGTAGGACATTTCTTTATGAACTATGTTATGCCAATTGGCCTACCTGTTCCCCAAGACCATGGTCCCTAGCCCTCAGCCCCAGCAACTTGATCTCTCAAGGTGTTTGGATGTGTCTAGGAAGTTTCCATGGCTTTGCCTTAGTCAAACTGTGCTGACTTCCGCTATATTGTGTGTTGTCTTACCCTTCACCAAAGTTAACACTTGCCTACTATCTAGTGATTTCCCCTTCCCCCCTCCTCTCCTTTGTAACCATCAAATTTTTTTTTTTTCCTGTGTGTAAACTTTTTCTTGGGTTTTTATAATAGTGTTCTCATGCAATATTTGTCCTTTTGTGATTGACTTATTTCACTCAGTATAATGCCCTCCAGATTCATCCATATTGTGTGATGTTTCTCAGATTGATCATTGTTCTTTACTGTTGCATAGTATTCCATTGTGTGTATGTATCATAATTTGTTTACTCATTCATCTGCTGATGGGTGCTTAGGTTGTTTCCAACTTTTTGTTGTTTTTTTATTGTGAATAATGCTGCAATGAACAGGGGTGTGCACGTGTCTATTCGTGTCACAGCTCTTACCTCTCTAGGATATATTCCTAGTAGTAGGATTGCTGGATCTACAGTATTTCTATTTCTAGCTTTTTAAGGAGGCGCCATATTGTTTTGCATAGTGGTTATACTATTTTGTATTCCCATCGGCAATGCTTAAGATTTCCAATCTCCCTGAAACCTCTGCAGTATTTTTTATTTACTCATTTTTTATTAGCACCAGTAATGTGAGTGAGACGGTATCTGCAGTTTTGATTTGCATTTCTCTAACGGCTAATGATCACAAGCGTTTTCTCCTGTGTCTGTTAGCTACCTGAATATCTTCTTTGGTAAACTGTCTCTTCATACCCTTTGCCCATTTTTGATTGACTTATTTGTCTTTTTGTTGTTGAGGTGTTGAAGTATTCTACAGACCTTAGTGATAAGACCCTATCGGATATGTTGTAGCCAAAATTTTTTTCCCAGTCTGTAGGTTCTCTTTTTACTCTTTTGGTGAAGTATTTTGATGAGCATAAGTGCTTCATTTTTAGAAGCTTCCAGTTATCTAGGTTATCTTCTGGTGTTTGTGCATTATTATAGTTTGCATTATATCTATGCCATGTATCAGGGCCCTTAGTGTTGTTCTTATTTTTTCTTCCATGACCTGTATTGTTTTAGGTTTTTGTTTTTTGGGTTTTTTTAATTGTGCTTTAAGTGAAAGCTTACAGTTCAAGTTAGTTTCTCATACAGAAACTTAAACACACATTGTTATGTGACCCTAGCTGCTCTCCTTATGTGACAGCACATTTCTTCTTTTCACCCTGGATTTCCCATGTCTATTCAATCAGCTCCTGTCCCTTTTTGCCTTCTCATCTTGCCTCCAGACAGGAGCTGCCCATTTAGTCTTATGTATCTACTTGAGCTAAGAAGCACTCTCGTCATGAGTATCATTTTATGTCTTATAGTCCAGTCCAATCTTTGTCTGAAGAGTTGGCTTCAGGAATGGTTTCAGTTCTGGGCTGAGAGTCCAGGGGCCATGTCTTCCAGGGTCCCTCCAGTCTAAGTCAGACCATTAAGTCTTTTTACTAGAATTTGAGTTCTGTACCCCACTTTTCTCCTGCTCCATCAGGGGCTCTCTGTTGTGTTCCCTGTCAGAGTGGTCACTGGTGGTAGCCAGGTACCATCTAGTTCTTCTGGTCTCAGGCAGATGGAGTCTCTGGTTTATGTGGCCCCTTCTGTCTCTTGGGCTAATATTTTCCTGTGTCTTTGGTGTTCTTCATTTTCCTTCGCTCCAGGTGGGTTGGGACAAATTGATGTATCTTAGATGGCTGCTTGTTAGCTTTTAAGACTCAATACACCACTCACCAAAGTGGGATGTAGAACATTTTCTTAATAAACTTTGTTATGCCAATTGACCTAGATGTTCCTTGAAACCATGGTCCCCAGACCCCTGCTGCTACTACTCAGTCCCTTGAAGTGTTTAGTTGTATTCAGGAAACTTCTTAGCTTTTGGTTTAGTCCAGTTGTGCTGACTCCCCCTGTATTGTGTATTGTCCTTCCCTTCAACTAAGATAATTCTTATCTACTGTCTAGTTAGTGTCCTTCTAGGTTTTATATTTAGATCTTTGACCCATTTTTAGTTTTTGTGTATGGTGTGAAGTATGGATCCTGTTTCTTTTGTCTACAGATGGACATCCAGTTTTGCCAGCACCATCTGTTAAAAAGACTATCTTTTCTCCCATTTAATGAAATTTGGCCCTTTGTCAAAGATCAGCTGACCATATGTGAGTGGATTTACATCTGGGTTCTTGATTCTGTTCCATTGGTCTATGTGTATGTCATTGTACTAGTACTAAGCTGTTTTGACTACTGTGGCTGTATAGTAGGTTCTTAAATCAAGTAGTGTGAGACCTCCTGCTTTTTTTTTTTTTTTCCTTCAATAATGCTTTACTTATCTGGGGCCTCTTTCTTTTTCATACAAAGTTGGTGATTATTCTTCCATCTCGTTAAAGAATTCTGTTGGTATTTGGATCAGAACTGTGTTATGTCTGTAGATTGTCTTGAGTAGAACCAACGCTTTTATAATGTTAAGTCTTCTTATCCATGAGCATGATATGTTTTTCCATTTATGCAGGTCTCTTTTGGTTTCTTGCAATAGTGTTTTGTATTTTTCTTTCTATAGGTCTTTTATGCCCCTGGATATTATTCCTAAGTGTTTTATTTTTTTAAGGGGCTATTATAAATGGTATTGTTTTCCTGATTTCCTTTCTGAAGTTCCCTTTGTGGTGAATAGGAATGTCACTGATTTTTGTATGTTGATCTTGTATCCCGCTACTCTGCTGAATTTTTCCATTAGTTACAGTGGTTTTCTTGTGGGATCTTTGGAGTTCTCTAGGTATAAAAAAAACAGGATTATATAATCTGCAAATAGGGATAGTTTTACATCTTCCTTTCCAATTTGTATGCCCTGTATTTCCTTTTCATGCCTGATTGCTCTAGCTAGAACTTCCAGAACAATATTAAATAGGAGTGGTGATAAAGGGCATCCTTGTCTTGTTCCCATTCTCAGGGGGAACGCATTCAGCCTCTGTCTGTTAAGAAAGTTGGCTGTTGGTTTTATATAGATGCTCTTTGTTATGCTGATGAATTTCCCTTCTATTCCTATTTTACTCAGAGTTTTTTTTTTTTTTTTAATCAGGAAATGGGTGTTAGACTTTATCAAATGGCTTTTCTACAACAATTGAGATGATTATTGATTCTTTCTTGTGTTCTGTTCATGTGGTTTATTACATTCATTGAGTTTCTAATGTTCAGCCATCCTTGAATACCTGGTATGAATCCCACTTGGCTGTGGTGTATTATTTTTTTTTTACATGATGCTGAATTCTATTGGCTAGAATTTTTGCATCTATATTCATGAAAGATATTGGTCTGTAATTTCCTTTTTTTGTGGTATCTTTACTTGGCTTTGGTATTAGGGTTATGCAGCTTCATAGAATGAATGAGGGAGTATTCCCTTCGTTCTGTGCTCTGCAATAGTTACCAAACAAATTTTAACCTATTTTTCCCAAGGTTCTAACATTTTGGAATTTCTTTATCTTCTTGTAATTTTTTTTTCTTTTTTTGGAAGTGGAGGAGGCTGCACTATAGTGCTTATGTTCCTAATAAGCTCAGGAATTTAACCATAATAACAGCTGAATAATCTCCAGCCTACAGATGTTTTATGTCTTCTCTAGAGTCCTACCCACATTAGTAGTCGATGAAGTCACAACAAATGAAACTGGAGGCACGATCAAAACAATGTTTTAAATTAAACAGTTCTTCTAATTCCCTTCACAGAAGGTGTTATTCGTTGCTGTCGAATCAAACTCATGGAAACCTTACCTATAACAGAACGAAACATTGCCCAGCCCTGCACCTCACAATCTTGGTATGTTTGAGCCCATCGTTGTAGCCACCTTTTCAATCCATTTCATGGAGGGTTTCCTTCCTTTTCTCTAACTTCTACTTTACCAAACACCCCCTTTTAGCAGTTTATAGGCATATAACAATTTCAGTAATAAAGTTTGTTAAAGTAAAAAATATTTATGTTGTAAGCTAGAATAAAGGGCCTCACATCCCATCCACTGGAGGGAAAATCCCACAAACAAAATGAAAACTTCCCCCCAAACTTAAACGTTTGGCCATAAATGATAAAGTTTTAGCTGAAATGATGGTGACTCCCCACTCTGTACCAAAATATTCATGATCAAATATTTTTTAAAACTCCATTAAATAAAACAAGATTATAGTTGGACAGAACAGCAACCCTAACACATTTACTTATTCTATAAAAATATACCTTAATTTTCAAGGGCTCGTTCATGCCATAGCTTTTTTAATTTAATTGTGTAGGACACTGTGGATTTTAAGGAATAATCATGGTGTGTGCATATGGCAGATATAAGGTGGAATTCAGATGCTATTTACCAAGATGAAGAAAGAGGAAAAGATAATTGGACTGTTTTTGTTTTTATCAATTGTGGCAGTAACAGGAGCCTCAGAAGCTTGCCCCTTTGAGTCAAGAATCACATAGAAGCTTCTCTCCATATAGATTTCAACTGTTTTTTAATGTATATATATTGTTATTTATTAAATATATATATTTAATCAACATTTTCTGAATGTATACTCTAAGCAATGCACCTTAAAAGGTGCAAAACTGAACCAGCTAAGCCAACCAAAGAAGGTGAAATTGTGACATGTGGCAAAAAAAAAAAAATTATAAGGCAGACAGACTCTTATTCAGAAAAATAAGTATTTTTTATGCTGTTGATACCTAGGAGCCCTGGTGGTAAAATTGTTAAGAGCTCAGCTGCTAACCACTCCTTGGAAACCCTATGGGGCAGTTCTACTCTGTCCTATAGAATCGCTGTGAGTTCGAACCGACTAGACAGCAAAGAGTTTGTTTCTGTTTGTTTGGTTGATACCTTTAATTCTCATAAACATTATTATCAAACTGTGTCTCTCCAAGACAACCAATGAGAGGTCAGACTTTAATGAAATTAAGATAAACACAATAGGGCTTTTAGCTGCACACGAGCCTTACCGAGGTCAAACAGCTAGAGAGGACTCTCAGCAAAGGAATTTTCTATCCAGTTCATAGCAGGATATTTGGGGGCTTTTAATATGAAAGCATTACTCAGTTGCAGAAAGCAACTTCTCAAACAACAACAAATGAGGTCAAAAAGATCATCAGATTTATTGCCAAAGTAGAAAAAAGGCATGATTTCCAGAGGCACCTTAATTAATGAAAAAGAAGGTAATTCCTTGAAAGCCCAGCAATAGAGAGAAGCCCACTAATAAGACCTTTCCCTGCCCACGTTACAACCCTTATTAGATGCTGAACTGCTTTAGAATCATATTTCTAGCAGGCTTGTGTTTAGTAATCCATCTAATTAATGAAAGCTTATTCAGCAAAGCATTCTTTATTACTTTTTAATCTTTTGATTTCTCTTGCCTCCTTCCCCCCAACAGAACATGTTTCAACATCAGTCCTAGTTCTGTTTTCTCCTTAGCAGCTCAGTAGAACCCCGGAGGGTGCAGTTAAGTTTTTCACTGCCAGACTAAGGTTAAAAACACAAGTTTGGGGGGAATGGATGCAGAACTTGAAAAGCAAGGGTAGAATTGACAGCTCCTCTACATAGTCCTGAATGGACCACCTCAGAGTCAGCAGAGGCACCCTGAGGCTTTTCAGATGATGAAAGAGATTTATCTGAAGGCAGGAATAGGAGCACCGGCCTCACTCAGCCTACTGCATGCATCTATCCATCCAGATTCTACTGAACTCCTATGGTGTGCCCAGCTCAGGAGAACAGAACTGACACAGTCCCTGCTCTCACGAAGCTTCCTTTTTCTATTCTTTCCTCCCTTCATCGCTCCCTCCCTCTCTTCCCATCTATCTTGCCAGGTTGAGTTTTTTGTTGAATAATATCAGGATTAATTTATATATTCATTCACTAGGAATTATATTGAAGCCCCTTGGCCATTCCATGTAAGCCACCAGCTAGACATTAACCAGTAATCAACTTCACTCCAAATCTAATCCACAGATAACCCCACAGTTAAGGACATGTATGCCCTACCTTAAGAAATGGCTATTAGAATAAAATCAATCATGTCTGACTACACATCCACTGGAAGCGAAAACAATTGAGGCAATTTTGTCTTCTTGGGCCCCAGGAGACTTATGATTATAAATAGCCTCACTTGGAACAAGCTGTGATGAGTCCAAAGGTAAGATTTCGGGAGAGTTCAGGCCCAGTATGCTTGGACAGGATATTGAGCAAAGCACTAAATTGCTCTATCTCCATTCTGTCCACTGTGAGAGTAAAAATATATAGGATGAAAACACTGAAAAATACAAGTGAGAATGAAAAGAGTCTCCTTTAAAGTGTGGGGAGCTAGATACACTTCAGTTGAAATCACAGCTGCACCACTAAATACCTTAATGAAAAGGAACTTTTTAAGATCTCTCTGTGCTTCAGTTTCCTCTTTTGGAAAATTGGAGATAGCAGTGCAAACATCACAGAATGATTGTGAAGATCAAGTGAGATAATTCACATCAAGCACTAGTGTTCGATAAATGTTAAAAACAAAACAAAAAACTTCCACTCATAGAATTTCCTTTAGAAAAAAATAAGGTCATATAGCCTCTATTCTAATCTTATTCACCAAAATATTGTGAAGATCAGTAGAAGAGATGTAAGGAAAAGTAGTTTGAATTCCTAAAAGGAAAAATAGTATATATTTTAAAAATATTATTATTACAACATCAAATTTATTATTAGCCCATCTCGATGGGTGCTGAGGCTCTGGTCACTGGTTTCATAATTCTAATTCATGGGCTTAGAAGCCAGTTACAGCCACCTAATGGACAGGCAAGCAGAGCACTACAGGGGATAGAGGGACAGGACGGGGGTGGGGGGGGACAATATAAACTCACTTTCTGGCAACATGGTAAATACCCATATGAAACAACAACAGCAAAAAAGAGTTGGCATTGAGTCAATTCCAACTCATGGGGACCCCCATGTGTTGCAGAGTAGAACCATGTTCCACAGGGTCTTCACGGCTGTGACCCTTCAGCTGCAGATTACAAATAACTCACAAGTTACAGGGACCATAAGGATGCCCAAGTTCTGTACCTTATTTATGAGTTAAAATTCTATATTCCTGTTTTACTAGTCAAAGCAGCTAAAATCCTAGAAATGCCCTCTAACCTTGGGCCATCCTGCACAAAATGACTGTGTAATGCACTGAATTGAGCTCCAAACATGGAAATTAAAACCATGAAAGGAAAGCCTGCTGCTAATGCACTGAAATTCTGTAGCAACCTTTGGAAAGAAACCAAGAAGGAGGAAAACTTTCTGAGCCTGTCTAGACTTCATCTCTTCAGAACTAAACCTCATCTCCCAAGGCAATTGCAAGAGGGTGATAATTAGGATTAGCTAGAAGGTGGCCATCTGCCAACTTTATCTCATAATCAGCCTTCACTTACTCCCATCTATCTCATGCCACCATCACTGTTTCCAGCAGCAGAAAATAATGAGACAAGAAACTGAGAAACTAGTGAGCAGACCATATCAGATACAGCTGTTCACCTTCATGTGATCAATCACAAATTTTGAGTGATCACTGGTGTGAAAGTGACAAGTGATTTCTAAACTGTCCTCAGCAAATCAATCTCTCCTGCTAATCATTAGTGACGCCTCAGTAAGGACTGCTATGTGGAATGCAAAGTTCAAAATAATTTTAAGTTTTCCAATCTACCACCATGGGAAACAGTCTTTCTTCCTACAACTGAGAAAAGGACTTCTAGTGAAATATTATCAAGTAATAAATGGTCTTGAAAGTGTTTTTCAATAAGTCTCTTTGGTCTTGTACGGGTTAATCCAGTATTTTCCAAAGTGTGATACCCATCCCATTAGTGGTATCCAAGAACATTTTATGTAGTACAAGGATGAACTTTTAAAAAATGGTTACACATTAATTTTGATATTTTAGAAAAAAAGTATAACTATGGCACTAAAAATAATAAAATATTAAACTCATGATTTCAAAGGTAGTATTTATTACGATAAGGTCAGAATAAAAAAGTAAGTGGATTTAAAGAAAAATATCAGGTAAATAACAGTAAAGGTTCACATAGATATGGCAAAAACATACAAAGGTGGCCATGTGAATGACTCAGACAGGATAACACTGCTCTTTAGTGGGTTACTATCCCCCAGGCCAAGGGCTCCTTACTATTACTAAAAGAAAGAGTTCCCTCACCCTACTTCAGTTTGGCCAACAGAATGGCTGAACTCATCCTTTTAGATTCTTAAAATTACCTCACTCTGAGCTTCATACTTCATGAGCTGTTTCAGAGGGCAGAGATGCACAGGGATGCCCTTGATTCTTTATGGTCATGCTCAGGCAGGAGATAAGGATCGGCAGATAATGATGCAGTAACCCCACAAAAAAACTAAAGTTTCCCATTTTGTAGAGAACTTGGGGACAGGTCTTCCAAATCAAGGGTGAACAAAATAGATAATGCCCTCTGAGACTGTGTTCTATAAATCGTTGAATTTCCTAAGCAGCTACATAATAGGTATTTAATAAATGTTTGAATAAATGAATTGTTATCGTTAGCTGTCACCAAGTCAGCTTCCAACTTATGGCAACCTCGTGTGTCACAGAGTGGAGCTGCTCCGTAAGGTTTTCTTGGCTGGAATCTTTACAGAAGCAGATTGCCAAATTTTCTTCTGCAGAGCCACTGGATGGGTTTGAATCACCAAGCTCTGCTTTAGCAGTTGATCACAAATCACTTGCACCAGCCAGGCTCCCGAATAAAAAAATAACTACTCATACCTTAACTTTATGAATACAGCAAAAATAATATCAACATGAAACTTCACATTTAGGTGCAAGAAAACTGTAGCTCTAGGAATGACACCTACCTTGGGTGCAGTCTTAATGTGGAACAGTATATTTCGGAAGGAATGCCCGTCATTGACCTGCAAGACTGCAACATCAGATACGCTATCTGAGCCATCATGAGCATAGTGGAGAAGGCCCCTAGAGAGCTCATCCAGTCGGAATTGATAGATAGGGGCTGCGGGAGCCCGAAGCATTTGGAGCAACTGGCCATGAAGTGGAGGATCAAGCACTTCAACTACCACATCCTGTGGGTTGTCATCATCTCGGATGTCAAGCAGCTGGGTGGTGATGCTTCTACTCTCTCCTCTGCTAATATGGAGGATTTCATTTCTCAGCACATAGGGGGCCTGTGGAGTTGAAGGGAAGGAGGGAAAGAGGAGTCATTCAGCAGGGAAAGAAGGACAATTTGATGGACTAGATCCCAGTTGTGTGTAATATGGCTGATATTTCTCTGCTTCCTAAGGAAATCTAGATGGTCCTGCAGAGTGTCAAACTGTTCCAAGGGGAAAGTATTTGTCAGAGGCATGGTCAGCTGTGGTAATCACAGCAATTATGGTTATTTCACACCTCTAGGTTCTAGAGGATTTTCAAATCATCCCAAGGCCACAGTCTGCATGAGAGGTCATCAACCAGAGCTGCTTGCTTCTAAATCTCTAATCTCTTTGCTTTCTTGATTTAAACTATATTTCCGGGGGGGGGGGGGAGGGGGAGTCTAAGGTCTGTTGTAACTGAGGTAAACTTAGTGTCATAGAACCCAATCAGTTGTCTGCATCCAAGAAAGGCTCATAAGAGGTATGGAATTGCTGGACTCTTGCTTAGGAATGATCATTTCACTCCAGGCCATGTTGCAGTATGCTGACTCAGAGTAAGATATTTCTGCATTCTGAATCCATGCTATTTCTGGTCCCTTCCAGTAATTTTCCTCAAGTTCTGTCATCCAGATCTTGATAGGTCCCAACCCCAACTCAGGTTGTAAAGCCTGACAAGTTTACGGTCTGAGTGAGTAAGGCAACCAACTGGTTAATTCATGTTGCAATCCTAATATAGCAAAATTTAATATGCTTTCCTAAGGATTGTCAGGTTTCCCCCTGCCAACTTAAATAGGCAGATAAAATGTTCTTTCACAAAGATAAAAGTTAACGAACCACAACAGCAAAAAAACTCACCCCCCCCCAAAAAAAAAATCAAGCCCAGAAGCCAAAGAAAACATTCTTAGGTATCTTATATCGTTTGAAGTTGAACCATCTAGGGCTTTTCTCAGCACAGTGCCTTCTTTAGTCCAAACGACTTTCTTTTAAAACTATCCAAGTACCTTCCTGGCCTCCTGGAAATTATAATATCCATTTAAGTAATGTCTAACTAATGCATCATTATAATAATCACATAGTGGGAAGCTAGGTGATAGCTAACCACCCCCTGCTACTCCTTAGAATTCCTGAGAATTCTAAAGCTGTAATTCTATATGAGAATGAATGGCCCCTCAGTTTCTGAAAGAGAGAAAAGGTCAAAGGTGATATCAAAATCCATGTACGGAAAAGACTAACTTACATGAGTAAATTTCAGGTGGGCTGAAGACTACATTGAAACACCGTAGACATTTGAAGGAACAAAACTAAATTAAAATTTGTTTCTAAAATTCCATCTTTAAAAAGTTAAAATAATTTTTAAAATTCTTATATAATAAATAAAGTAAAAATGTTCCTTTACTATCTATTTGCTTGATTTTGGGACAACAAAGAATCAAAATTCAGGGAAATATGGGAACTCACTTTCTCAGATTAGGAAGTTACTTGCCAGTACCTATCCTAAGGCTTGTGCTCACCTAATGGAAGTTACTAAACAAGCCCAAATGAAAAGGATAAAACTTCTGAGCTTCAGTATTAAGAAACACCTAAATCAGTAAATTCGGAGACTTGGTGTGGGCCTCTGGCCTATATTTACAGTGGTCACGTGTTTTAGCTTTGAATTAGGACAAAATTCAAATTCTTAGTTTAGCTTTGAATTAGGACAAAATTCAAATTTTAAGTTAATGTGACCCTGATGTCACATTAACTTAAAATCAATTTTTAATAATTCTTCAACTCTCAGTCATCCCTTATGTGAGCAATGCCATCAAGAAGAGTTAAGCTGCTTTGTTAATACCATTTGGCAGCCATTTCTAGTTCAAGTCTGAATTATCCTTGGTCAGTGGACTTTTCATTTTTGAACCAAAGATACACAAAAATTGATTTAATAACAATGACCTAGTGTCCTTCCTTGAATCATGACTAAGAACACTTCTGAGAGCTGCATCTTTAGGTAGTCTTGTTTTCCCATGGTGATGTCTCACTCACTTGCTGTTCACAACTTATGGACATTATCTATCTTATTTTCTTTGCACATTTCAGTTGTTCAATCTTGCAAACCAGTTAGTCTGAGTGTCTACCACTATATGTGCTCTGGACACATAAATACAACTTGACAGGGATGAATGATGAGACCAGAAGGGCCATTACCCTAAGTTTTATAGTATCTACCATGGTTTCTTCAGCTGATGACCACAATGGCACCTCATTCAAGCAGCTCCTTAACAAGATTCTCTAAATACTGCAAACTGAGTTAAATGGAATTCAGCTACATGGTGGTTCATCAAAAGAAGAGAGACTATAATTCTGTACCCCGAAGACAGAAATATTTAGATAAAACAAATTCATTTATCAAAGAGTAAGGAAAGTCCTAACAACCAGAAAAGCTTCAAATTATTTTAAAGGGCTAGTAACAGACTCAGTAAAGTAAGAAGCACAATGTAACCGTTAAGAACACAGACTCTGTAACCAGATCTCCTGGGCTCAAATCTCAGCTTTCTGTTTATTAGCTCTATCACCATGGACAAGTTATTTAACCTCTCTGTTACTTAGTTTCCTCGCCTTTGCATTGGGGATAATAATAATACCTACCTCACAGGGTTGGCATGACAGTTAAATGAGTTACTTATACGAAACACTTAGGAGAATACTATAGAAGTATTAGTAATTACTGTTGTTAGTATTATCCAAAAGTACTAAAAATTACTCCAGTGCCTTTTCTTGAGGAAAATGAACCAAGACTAATTTAGCTCAATCATTTTTGCTGTAACTGCAAGAAACCTCGAGTTGTCTTTGAGAATTAGCAGGCATGTGACATTATTAACTGCTTGGCATTTTTATTACCTGTGTTGAAAATGCTTGTATGTTGATCAGTTGTGGCTCAGAGAAGAACTGCTGGTCACTAATTTTCAGGGAAAAGTAACCTTTCCTAAAAGAAGTCCCCAAGAAAGGAATGAGAAAATGTAATCATTAAATCAATCTTTAGAAAAAACAAGAAGAAAGTGTTTTCAGGCTATGTGCATATAAGAATTTGGATCAAAACACTACAGTAATATAATTTTCATACTATAAATAAAAACTACCAGATAAAGATGAGCACAGTGAGATGTAGGTAAAAATATTGCACATTCTTAGACCCCTTTATAACATAATAATTACATAAAATTTTGGTTTCTTAATTTTCTAAAATTAATTACATAAAAGAGGTTGAATAATAAATTGTTGTGCCAAGACAGGTTAGTAACGTATTCTAGGTTAATGGCTAAATTGGAGAATAGAAAGGAACTTTTCAGAGTCAAACCAGTTCATGATTCCCTCTTCCCTACAAACCCCCTCCCCAGTCCCTGTCCAGTTCATGTAAGTGGGCTCTCAATGTTTACAATGTCTGTATTAATGACTCCATCTATCCCCCACACACCCCCACCGTGAACAGGATTAGGAAAGGACAGCTAATTTTTTCCCCTGGGAATCTAAGAGCCAGTACTCGGTCTCACCATATGACTAAGAGCCAATGGTCAGTCTCACCATATGACTGTAGGGAAACTTAGTTTACCATGTGGATGAGAATGTGCAGCAAGCCAGTCTTCAAGAAAGAGATGAATGAAGCCGATGAACAAAGAGATAGATGAGTGGAAGAACTGACTCTTGACTGCTTCCCATTCCCAGTTCTAGCTTCCAGGCTTGCCCTGGAGCCAGTTGCCCTTGCTGTCTTTGAGATCTCAGCCACCCTTTCAGTGTTACAACAAGCCTTACTATTTTGCCTAATCTAGTTCAAGTTGGCTTCCATTACTTGCAACCAAAGAGTCTCAATTAACAGAACCAAATGAGGCTTATGCTTTATTATATTTTTATTTCCTTTGGAAGTGTGTTGTTCCAGCAGCTTCAGAGACTGATAGAAGGGAAGGTAGGAGTTGCCCACTTTTAAAGTTGAATAAAGTATAAAACTCACTGCTGGCTGGTGAGACATGATTAAAGCATTATAGGAGTTCTTGAATTCTGGTCTACCTTAAGGGGAACTGTTTCAAAGGTTCTTTAAAAGATATTCTTGGAAGTAACTACATGAAAGAATGTGGTTGACTCTCAAAAGCATTATGGTAAAAGGAAGAGACAAAAGACTACATATTGTATAATTCCGTTTACATGACATTCTAGAAAAGGCAAAATTATAGGGGCAAAAAACAGATCAGCAGTTGCCAGGGGCTGCGGGGGAGAGGACTGGCTTTCAAAAGGCACGAAGGGATTTCTCAGGGTGATGGGCCTGTTCCACATTTGAACTGCGGTTATGGTCACAAGACCGTTCACATTAGTCAATACTCATGGAACTGTGCACTTTAGAATGGTGAATTTTACTGAATGAAAATTATACATCAATAAACCTGATTTTTTTTTTTTAAGGATCTTTGTCTTCCCTCATTTTCTATTTTCCTCCTCATTTTCTGTCCCATTTAAATTCTGTCCTTCCCTACCTCCACCTCCAGGCTTTGTGAGAAAGTAATTGGTGGAAGCAATAGAGTAAGAAGTGGTGGTTATTCCCAACCTATTGGGGAAAAATGATTTTTGTTGGCACTGAGGTTCCAATAACAGTTTCAACATCGCAGCGATGCAGAGTAGCATGGTCACTACAACTACATTTACGGCTCTCTTTTACTCCAAAGGAGCATTTCAACCCTAAGGAAGTCAGTCCTAAAGTATTCTAATCCTAAAAAATAATGGTCAGTGGTCAGGGTTTTCATGTGGAAAACAAAACAAAAAACCCAACACAAACCTATGGGACAGGTTGTTCCTTTGTTTTTGCATCTTTCAGGAACTTATAAGATTTCCTTTTTTCCATGATTTTCTACCAACCTTATTTTACTATTTCTTTCAATCTTTGTTTTATTGGATTTTTAGAACTTCAATAATCAGAAGTAAAGAAAATTCAGTTATGGGTGTGTGTGTGTATGTACGTTGTTGTTAAGTACCTGCAAGTCAGTTCTGACGCACAGCAACCCTATGCACAACAGAACTAAACACTGTCCAGTCCTGCGCCGTCCTCACAATTGCTGCTATGCTTGAGCCCACTGTTGCAGCCACGGTGTCAATCCATCTCTTTGAGGGTCTTCCTCTTTTTCGCTGACCCTTACCAAGCATGATGTCCTTCTCCAGGGGCTGATCCCTCCTGACAGCATGTCCAAAGTATGTGAGATGCGGTCTCACCGTCCTTGTTTCCAAGAAGCATTCTGGTTGTATTTCTTCCAAGAAATCAATATTTTGCATATGTATATACATGTATATATGTGTGTGTGTGTGAACCAAAACCAAAGCTGCTGCCATCAGGTCGATTTTGACTCATAGTGACCCTACAGGATGGAGTAGAACTGTCCCATAGGGCTTCCAAGAAGCACCTGGTGGATCTCAACTGCTGACCTTTCAGTTAGCAGCCATAGCTCTTAACCACTACGCCACCAGGGTTTCCATGTATATATACATATATATACACACGAATATGTGTGTGTGTGTATATATATATATATATACATATGTGTATGTGTGTGTGTCTATATACACACACACACACATACATGAAGGGGTACTTTAAGAATTTCCTGACAATTGTATTTTGTCCCATTTAGGAGTGCAAAACTAAGACTCTGTGGCTACCCCACATGTGTCAGAGTAGAACTGTGCTCCACAGGGTTTTTCAAGGGCTGAGTTTTCAGAAGTAGATGACCAGGCCTTTCCGCCATGGTGCCTGTAGGCAGGCTTGAACCTCCAACCTTTTAGTTAGCAGCTGAGTGCATTAGCCATTTGCACCACCTAGGGACTCCAATGAGAGTTTAAAGAGGTGAAATAGACAAGAGGGCAAACATTCATGCGCTGGTTGTCTATGGAGCTTTATACTTTTGACAAGTTATTTCAAGACAGTACGGTGCAGTTATGTGTATTGTGTGTGTGCGTAATACAAGCACTTAAGAACTATACTTGCAGCAGAATGAAAGCAGGGCACTTAGCATGAATTTGAAGAGCAATTCTGTGACATCAACCAGAGTTGTAAGCTCCACCTCTGTTGCAATGCTTCTCTATGCAATGATACTTTGCCCTTAAGGATGGAAGCATCTCCACTATTCCTACTATTATTAGGGAGGCAGAAGTCATAGTGACTAAAGGCATGGGTTGCGGAATCGGAGAACCTTCAGTTAGAGTTCCAATTCTGCATTCATCAGCTCTGAAGTCTTTTGCAAGATTCCTTGTATTCTCAAGGCCTCAGTTTCCTCATTTGCAGACCAGAAATGTAAGTATGCATAACGCATGCAAAGTGCTTAACACAATGACTAGCACACAGTTAACCAGTTGCTGTTGAGTTGACCCCACCTCATGGCGACCCCATGTGTGCCAGAGTAGAACTGTGCTTCATATGGTTTTCAATGGCTGAATTTTCAGAGGTAGATCACCAGGCTTTTTTGGGGGGAGTACCTCCAGTTGGACTTGAATCTCCAGCCTTTCAGTAGTGGCCCAGCTCCTTAAACATTTCCACCACCCAGGGACACCAGCTCATAGTTAGCACTCAATAAATGTTAGCTGGTCTTACCATTCCTATTAGACTATCTTTTAGTGTGCCCAGCATCATTAGCACTGAAGGAGTGGTAGTAGTGCAATCTATTTTTCTCCCTACTTATCTCCTAGCCCAACCTTTAAAAAAAAAATTCTCAGATTTAGCATTGACAGTAATAAATATTCACTTGTCCTCTTTGGGAAACCCTGGTGGCGTTGTGGTTAAGTGCTACAGCTGCTAACCAAAAGGTCAGCAGTTCAAATCCGCCAGACACTCCTTGGAAGCTCTATGGGGCAGCTCTACTCTGTCCTATAGGGTTGCTATGAGTTGGAATCGGCTTGACAGCAGTGGGTTTGGTTTTTTGGTTTTGGTGTCCTCTTTGGGTTTCAATTCCTTGTTTATCCATATAGTCTAACTAATGAAGCAGAACAGGGTGAAGGATAATCCAAGGGCCTAATCTTTGGGGTGCATTCTTTGATTTCAGTTTAGCAGGTTTACTCTGCTAATTATATGGGCTATATTTGCTTGGGTTAGTGCTAACATTCAATTGCATTCCTGAAGCATATGTCAGCTGGGGTGGGGAAAACGTTGCATGAAGATGGAATGTTTAAGAAATTAACCATATTGACTTGCAAGACAGGCAGTTTACAGGGTTGAGAGCATAGGCTGTTTCTGGTTCCACTCTCTCTCTACTGTTGCTCTTGTTAGTTGCCATTGCATGGGCACCATTTCATGGCAACCTGCGTGCTAAGCAACAGGGGAAAACTGGATCAGGCTTAACAATTAACCGCAATTAATCTCATAAAGTGAACTGCGACACTCAGTTTCCTTCTAACTCTGAGATTCTAGGGAACATACCACACTTTCAAAAGTATCTGCTCCATCTTCTATCCCACGCTCACTCCAAGTATATTACCCAAATGTTGAAGAAGCAGCAGCTGTAGCATCTAGGTCTATAACCGCTTTTGTTTCTGCCGGGCCCAGAAACTGGGTAATTGCACCAGGAACTTTCCTCTCACATCAGAGAATTACCCATAATTATGTGATAAAATGAAAATGCCTCTAACAGAAGCACATTCTCTAAGCAATTACAGCGACATGATGACAGGCAGCTGAAAGTATTTGGTGCTTTTTGAGTATTGATCTTCCCCAAAAGAGAAGGGATTGCTCTTGAGAAAGAGAGACTGAGAGAGGGGGGCAGAGCAGCAATGGAAAGCATCAGAACGCTGAGTCACCTGGGTTTTTCTTTGCTGTGCACAAAACGCACTTTCTTCTCCTTCACATCTTTCCAGCTAAAATGGCCAGCCTTGTCCAGCTGCACTTCTTTTCCATTCTTTGAGAGGACTAGCCGGCCATTGGTGGGAGTGCTCACAACATGGAACAGGAGGTCTTCAACCCTGCCATCTTGGTCTTGGACATTCAGAAAAGAAAAATCCAATGGCTTCATTGAACCAATTGCAAGGGTTAGGGAACCATTCACATGAAGACTAGGGGTATGTATTTTGCCTGGAAAACATATGAATCCAAATGTCAGGCTTGGCACATTGACTAATAAAGTATTTTAAGAAATAGGCTTGTAATGTTAACTCAGAGCTACACAAATGAGATTATAGTCTACTCTATACCATAACCCTCCTTCTAACCCAGCGATTCTCACCCTGAATGTACATGGGAATAATTTCAAGTTGTTTTGCCGGGACTTTAATTGGTAGCGTTCCCTTCTACAACTAAGCCAGTCAGGATTAGGGAATGCCAAATTTCAGAGGGACTAGTTCTACTGGAAGATTATTCTAATGAAAGTAGAATTCATTTTCACAAGTTGACTTGTATTATGTCTCGAGAGGAGGAGCTGACTCTTAAGTACTTGAAGTTTCCAGATGGATCCCAATAAAATAAGCCCAAGATATTTTCTTCTGTGGGGAAGTCTTAGTATCTTTAGAGGACAGAAACATAGAGATGGAAAATATAATTGACTATGGGTATTAAAATTGCCTCATGTTATTGATGAAGGGCACACAAAAGCTCAAAAGCTAAGGATAGCATAGTCATAATGTAACTCCCAAGTTTCATTCACCTATAAAAATTTGAGGGTTCAAAATTAAGATTGAATTTAAATTAATTTCTCTTTGTTATTTAAGTAGACATGTCTATTAATGTGTTGGGACAGATTTCCTTTAACATATTACCATATTCTTAATAGAAACCCAAGTTATTTGAAATCTCTTTAAATGTATAAACTTAATGGGGCAGGCTCCTCACACCATTTGTAACTTTTTATAATTTATTTCCATAATGTGCAAAAAGAATGCACCAGCGTATTCTTGCTTAATTAGCTCTCTAAGTTTATATAAATATAGATAAGTAAATATATATATATACATATATATATATTTTTTTTTAAAGGAGCCCTGGCGGCTCAGTGGTTAAGTGTTCAGCTGCTAACCAAAAGGTTGACAGTTTGAATTTACCAGCCAGTCCTTGGAAACTCTATGGGGCAGTTCTACTCTGTCCTATACAGCCTCTATGAGTTAAGATCGACTTGACAGCAATGGGTATGTGTGTTTGTTTGGCTGGTTTACATATATAAAGGTGTGTGGGTGTGTATAATTTCTTCAGCATGACTATAGTTCAGGAACATGGCTAAGTTTTATGTCAAATTTTTGATCTGATAATTGTGACTTTTAAAGCACAAAGATTGCTTCTTTGTCCCTTCCAAAGATCATAAAAGTTGAGTTTTCCTAATTTTCCACATTCTATAAATAGCCCTTTATTCCTTAGTGGCACCAAGGTTTTCACAAAATGAAAACATTGCATTTCATATCACATGAGCTAACTATATTTGTAAACTTAAGTTTCCATGGAGAAATTACCAGTGAATTCAGACCATCTGAGGAGAAGCGCTTACCAGCACATGTCCCGTTAAAGGAGAGGCTGGAGAAGCCAGGAACACAGTTGAGAACACAAAGGCCACTCTTCAGAAAGAACCCATGGTCACAGAGGTGACACTGGTCCCTGTGGCTACACTGCAAGCACCCTCGAGGGCAGGCTATGAAAGAGAGGACACACTTCAATGAGACAAAACAAAGGCACAGACACCCAGTTAGGACCACCAGTGTTGGAGATATAAAAGGATTGCTGCCAGGAGAATTGGAGCACAAGCAAGAGATAACACCCAACTGCAGCCAAACAGAATTCCAACAGTTTCCCTATAGAATTTCCTAGGGAACTGATCTACCCTCAGAAGGAAACTGAAAAATGAGAGTACTCCTTCCTTTAAATACTATGACCCAAAAACGTTGCATGAAGATGGAATGTTTAAGAAATTAACCATATTGACTTGCAAGACAGGCAGTTTACAGGGTTGAGAGCATAGGCTCTTTCTGGTTCCATTCTCTCTCTACTGTTGCTCTTGTTAGTTGCCATTGCATGGGCACCATTTCATGGCAACCTATGTATATAACAGAATGAAATGTTGCCCAGTCCTGTGCCATCTTCATGGTCTTTCATATGTTTGAGACCATTGTTGTGGCTATTAGGTAGTGTTTTCCAACCTGAGGGGCTCATCTTCTAGCACTATATTGGACAATGTTCTGTTTTATCCGTACGGTTTTCATTAGCTGATTTTCAGAAGTAGATTACCAGGTCTTTCTTCCTAGTCTGTCTTAGTTTAGAAGCTCTAATGAAACCTGTCTGCCATGGGTGAGCCTGTTGGTATTTGAAATAGGTGGCATAGCTTCCAGTATCATAGCAACACACAAGCCACCACAGTACAACAAGCTGACAGATGGATGGTAGCTTCCTCTACTACTTACTAGATTTTGATACCTTGAGCAAGTTCCTTTAACTCTGTTTTCTCGAACATGTGGATAGTAGTAATGAGAGGATTACATGTGTTATAATGTAAAGTGACCAGAACCGTGCCTGGCTCAGACTGCTACCAGCACTGCTGCTATTATTGCCGCTGCTGCTGTTATTATCTTAAGTGCACAAGGAGAACTAGCTATTTAAAAGACCACAGTGCTATTTATTTAAGCCAAGTTAATTAAAAAAAAAAAATTTTTTTTTTTTTTTTTAATACCAGCAAACATATAGGACAGAGTAGAACTGCCCCATAGGGTTTCCAAGGCTGTAAATCTTTACGGAAGCAGATTGCCACATCTTTCTCCCATAAAGTGGCTGGTGGATTTGAACTGTCAACCTTGCGGTTAGCAGCTGAGGTACTTAATCACTAGGCCACCAGTGGTCCTTAATAATCCTCTATAAATTAAGTGTTTATTCACTAATTTTTCTGCTTCCTTATTGAAAGGCAGCATAGTATAGTTTCAGGGATCCTGGATTGGAAACAGAAAACTCGGTTTTAAAATCTGATTTTATGTTGCCTGGCTAATGCTTCTAAGTCTCTTCATTTCCACTTGTAAAACAGGGCTCATAATGTCTTTCATATTTTACCTAGTCATTACAAATATCAAATAAGATAACGTATACAAAGGGAATTTCATAAACTGTAAAATGCTACGCCTGGCTAATGAGAATTATTACTGTATGTCAGGTATTCTGTAAAGTGAAGCATACGGTACCAACTTTTTGATAGAAATGATGAGAAAAAAACTGGAAAAACTCTCTTGGATAACCCAGTAGAAAAGGAGATTAAGATTTTGTGTTTATAAACAATAGTTTCGCTTAGTAAAGAATTTCCATTCCATAAAATTCTATGAAATATCTGCTCTGTTTCCATGAAGATCTTAAGGAACAATATTGATTTGTGCAAGAGAATTATTGGCCCACACTCCTATTAACTAGCAATTGCAAGGTGTGCATGAGAAGCCGTCAGTGACTTAGGCTGATCTCCTTGGGTTTTCATTCTCCTTCTAACACAGATGCTCAGCTTGGTTACCTGAGAGTCAGCATCCATGACCAACTTGCTGCCCTCACCTCTTTTCAAAGTACTCAGCACAGTCTGCAAGTTACCTGTGCATCTGTGACTTGCACGGTCTACAAAGTAACCCTTCCCACATTCCTGGACACACTGGGCTTCCAAGAGGAGAAATGGCCCTTCACAGCGGGTGCACTCCTGGGGACCCTGGCATTGCAAACAGTGGCTGCCACAGCCTGAAAGACAAAAGTCAACAGAAATCTGTATGTCCTTCCAAGGGGCTCCTGGCTATCACAGTGAGGCATTAGACTCTACTGGGCAAAGCACTGGACTAAATATCAAGGAGCCCTGGTTCTAGCTGTGAACACTGTATTTACCAGCTGGGAGATTTAGGATTAGTCACTCAACTTCTCTGAGCCTCAGTGAATGGCCAACTTTATAAAATGAGAGTAGAAATAAAATGTCTTACCTACCCCGATGGGTAAAGATCAAATGAAATAATGAAAAACACTAGATAAACTATAAGGTTATTGACAGGCATTAGCCATCATTATTACTAACCAGTCCTTGACTCTCTGTACTACTTCACTGAAGTGTTAACTTTTCTGACTCATGAAGTCCATTACCAGAGTCCTGCGTACTTCTTTGCAGGAATGCTCTGTCCATTTCTGGTGGGCATTTCAGGGTCTGAGGATTTTGTGGTACTAAGTTGAGGCTGAAGGAGATACTGGGCCCAAAAGAAGTGATGGTGAGGTATATGGTTTACAGATACAGAGGTGGAAAAATATGGTTTTTCCATATGCTTAAATGATGATGGTACACAGACCTTCCCATCGGGAGGGCAGGGCTGTTCAATTTTTAGGCAAGTCCAAAGGTAATGGCTGAAGCATACCTGTTTATGTCACCATACACCCGTAAGGTTCCCATACTAACCCCTTATTTTAGTGAATGCTGTATGTGGGCGTGGGACAAGGAAAAGGGAAATTCTCATTATAACAAACGGAAGATATTAGGGAAGAAAACAGGAACTGGATAAAAAGCCAAAGAATGTAATCTTGCCACAGGCTCCTTCTCAGAAGAGTAAAAAATCCAATGAAGCAAATCTTGGGTGAGCACAGAATGGGGGCTCCAGATACTTACTCTTGCAGAGGCCCAAGTCTCGGTAAAACGGTGGTGAGCACTGCTCCACGCAGGCCCCATCTTGGAGGACGTAGCCATCCATGCACTGCAGGCAGTCTGTTCTCAGAGGCCCTTGGCATGCACTGCAGCTCCAATCACACTCTAGAAAGAAAGCCCACGTTAGCTCAGCGTCCTTTCTGTCCTCCCTCGGCCCCAGGGACTAAGGTATGAGGAAGCTGTATGCGGCTGCAAAGGGTAAAGTGCAGATGACACAAGAGATGTCAGGTAAGTGAGCTCTAACGAAGACTCTGCTTGAAGTAGCCCAAATGCTTCTCTGGGGTTCAGTGTTTCCTAATTATGTCCGATGCAGGCATGGACAAGGATCACTTCATGCTCACGTATAGCCTGCTTGTCAGCACAGTTTCTGAGGAGCTGAATCAACCTTATCTTGTTCCCTGGGCACCAGAGTTCTTTGTCCCTGTGCCATGCCACTGGGTCTTCATTCAAAGCCTATTAAAGGGAGCAGCCAATTTGCCCCACAAATGCTTGACGAGTAATGGGATGTCAGAGATTCAACGAAGAACCACCTGCTGCCACCACAGACACCAGCTGCATGACTCAATATCAGCTGCTGACCACAAGACAGAAAGAGTCAACAATGTTTGAATTAAATCGGGCACAAAAGAACTGTCTGGAAAAAAGGGGCTTACTTGAACAAACAAAAAAAACCCAAACCAAACCCGCTGCCGTCGAGTCGATTCCGACTCATAGCGACCCTACAGAACAGAGTAGAACTGCCCCATAGAGTTTCCAAGGAGCACCTGGCGGATTCATACTGCCGGCCTCTTGGTTAGCAGCCATAGCACTTAACCACTACGCCACCAGGGTTTTCTACTTGAACAAAAGAGGATCTAATTCAGAGCAGCAGAATTGACTCGTTCACACGTTCATTCACTCAACAAGCACCTGTGAGATGCATAATACTGAGCATGGACCCTATCCTCAGGAAGCTTATGTTCCAGTTCAGTAGGGCCCAACCTTGGAGGTACACCCAAGTAAGGTGGAGGAATTATTAGAAATAAAGATTATCACACCCAGCCCCAGACCTATGGAGTCCCAGGGATTGGGACCCAGGAAAACACGTTGCTGCTGCTATTGTTGTTGTTGTTGCTACTATTGCCGTTGTTTTTTAAAGGCCCAGGCAACAGTGACGCAGTCAGAAAACTCATGTTTGAGAGTCAGGGTTCTAACTGGTAAATCCTTCAAGCATGAAAGATGTGACAAAATAGCATGGTTAAGTACTTAGGCAAGCTTGCACTCAAGTCACGGCTCTGCCACTTTATAATCTGCATTATGCTATGCAGCTTTCTTAGTTTTTGACCCTCAGTTTTTTTATCTGTATAACAGGGATAATAATAGTACCTACTCCACAAGCCTATCATGAAGATTAAGTGAAATAATGAATGTAAAGGATTTAGCACAGTACCTGGCACATAGTAACAGCTCAATAAATGTTTGCTGCTGAACCGTTTTTCTTGGAGAACATCTCTCCTCCACTCAGTGCTGTCTCAGCCCCTTCCTCTTCCCCTTCCTCCCTTCTAAGAAACTGGGGAAGCCTCTCCTTACTCACCTTTCCCTCTGCCTTGATGCAATATCGCTAAGTCCCAAACAAACAGGTAAATGTGCAAGACAGCACACGTGCTTCAAAAAAGATTTTTAATCTCCCTCATTTATTTGGCTGAATCAGTCTTGATGGGGGCGGAGGGAAATGACTAAAACGGAGCCTTGAAAACTGCCAGCATAGCTATGAAATCAATTACAACAGGGAGGATTTGTGATGATCTTATTTTTCACCACAACTGACAGCCCCTGGTTAGAAAGAAAAAGAAGACAGGAAAGCTTCTGTGGTCTTAAGCAGAGTAGACCACCTAAGCAGACAACCAAGTAAAATTTCTTGGAATGGAAAAGTATGCAATTTTGCAAAGCCTTAAAGCATCCCACGTTTACTTGACAGATCTTTGACCTCCATATCCAAGCCCTGGCTTCTCTGCCAGAACCAGAGACAGAGGGAAACCTGGAAGGAGACTGGAACAGGGTCCAGAAAAACCAGCTCTTTAACTGTTTTTGTCTTGCTGAGCACTGACATCCATTCATGGATCATAAACCAGTTACTGTTGGATTGGCCCCAACTCATGGCAACCCCAAGTGTGTCAGAGTAGAACTGTACTCCACAGGGTATTCAATGGCTGACTTTTTGGGAAGTAGATCACACCAAGCCTTTCTTCTGAGGCACCTCTGGGTGGACCTGAACCTCCCACCTTTTGGTTATCAGCCAAGTGCATTATCCATTTTTATCACCTAGGGACTCCTCAAAGAGTATAAACCCCCAAATCCCAACCACTGGAGAACAAGAAAAAAGGCACTTGGTTTTTGACATTATCTCCTTATAAATTCCATGAGCACAGGGACACATTTTCACTTATTTAAGAATGCTAAGCAGAGATGAATGAATCAGACACAACTTCCTGACCCCATTAGGCTTAGAGTCTAGCAATCTACAGCTGTAAAAGCAAATCCCTGCAGGGCCACAAAAAGTAGTGTAAATCTTTGAAATAGGCCTGGTGTGATAGAATAGGGAAAGGTGTGAACTGTGGTAAACTGAAGAGATCATGCTCTATCCAAACGGGTGACAGCTACTCAGCTCCAATCTTCTGTTGTAGAAATGCAGATCCAGTATTGCCAGAGCTTTTTGATTTTTCCAAAGAAACAGAAAACCTTTGATTTTTAAAAGGTGAATCATTAAAATATTTAAAACATTGGAACATTAGGTGAGCCAAACAAAACATGTCTATCGGTCAAATAGAACCTGAGGGTTTCCAGTTTCCCACCACTCATCTAGGTACCAATACCTAGCACAATATCCGTAAAGTTTTCATTGGTCGATTTTTGCTGTTGTTGTTGTTCTTGAATTGATTTTGACCCATGGTGACCCCATGTGTGTCATATTCATTGGCTAATTTTTGCAAGTAACTTGCCAGGCCTTTCTTCCTAGTCTGTCTTAGTCTGGAAGCCCTGCTGAAACCTGTATACCATGGCTGAATCTGCTGGTATTTGAAATACCAGTGTACAGCTCCCAGCATCATAGCAGCATGCATGCCACCACAGTACAAAAATTCATATTGTGCTATTGGTGAAGAATATTGAATATACCGTGGATGGCCACAAGAACGAACAAATCGATCTTAGAAAAAATACAACCAGAACGCCTCTTAAGTGCAGATGGTGAGACTTTGGCTCGTTTACTTTGAGAATGTCATCAGGAAAGACCAAGTGCTAGAAAAGGACACCATAGTTGATAGAGGGCCAGAGGAAACAACAGAAACTCTCAGTGAGATGGACTGGCACAATAGCTGCAACAATGGACTCTAGCATACCAACGATCATGAAGACGGCACAGGATGGGGCAACATTTTGCTCTGTTATACATAAGACTGCCATGAGCTGGAGGCAACTCAACAGCAATGAACAACAACACCAACAACATAGTGTTTGGCATAGAGTACAAAAACCCAGTGCATAGAGTAGGTACTCAAAAATGTTTGCTTCATACATACACACATAATAACTTCCTGCTATCATCAGAGAAAGTCCAAACATATAATAAAAGGTATTTTCCCAAGGTGAAGGACTAGAAATCTATGGCAAGTGGATATCAATGAATAAAACAATTCTCACACAATTTAGGAAGATCTTTACCTTTGCACGTCTTGGTGGTGAAGTCAAGATAGTACTGTGGTGCACAGCTCTCATACTGACATTCCCCAAAGAGCAGGACCTTGTTTGGATCTCGGCAGGAGGTACAGCTGGCCTGTGAATCACAGCTTCGACAATGTGTGTTGCATGCTAAGCAGATAAGAAAAGAAAAACCAAATGATTACAATTGCAAATAGTGGAGCACTGATCAAACCTAGACAGATGCTGCAAAGGAACAAAGCTCTGCACCAAGCTGTTAATTACGGCTCATAACCTTCCCCTGTGATGAACAGAACAGGAAATATTATTTTTATTTTCCAAAATAAAAACAGGATAATCTTATTCTCCAGAGAAGATAAATTATAAACCGAAGAATAGAAACCCCACATTCAAATTGCCCTGTGATTCAGCAACAGGATTTATACTTACTTCAAGATCTCTGAAATTATGCTCCAGAGTTTTATTTGAACCTCACTTCTTTTGTAAGGAATCAAGTCTACACTTCGGGATGTAGACTCAGACTTCCGTGTAATGGCAAGATTAAAATTAGCCTCCAACTTTATTGCGGAGCTCAGGGGATCCCATCTTTTAAGACATAAAGGACTTAAAGGTGACCTGGCTTATTGGTTTTACCCAGTTAATTCTTAAAACCAAACCAAGCCCATTGCTGTCAAGTTGATTCTGACCCTATAGAACAGAGTAGAACTGCCCCACAGGGTTTCTAAGGAGTGGCTGGTGGATTCGAACTGCTAACCTTTTGGTTAGCAGCCAAATGCTTAACCACTGTGCCACCAGGGCTCCATGTAATTCTTAGCAGCCACTTAACTCAGGCATTCAGGGATGATCCACAAATATGGCCATGCTTCCATCTTCCCTAACTTAATACCTGGCAACTCCATCTACTCACTTATTCACGCTACAAACCTTGGAATCATCTTGACACCTTCCTTTCACCCCTAATCAATCACAGATTCCCATTTATTCTAACTTTTCTATGTAACTTTCATATCTCTTTGCTTTTCTCCATCTCCACAAATACCAATATGTCCAAGCCATCATCATCTCCTGGGGACGACTATCACAGCCTCCTAACTGGTTTACCCATTTCCAAACTGAAACCTTTGCAATTTATTTTCCATGTATCCACCAGAGTGATTTTTTAAATTCATATTGGTCAGGTTTCTGAGGACACTTTCACCTAAGAACTCATGCCATTCTTCAATCCTGGAAAATTCCCAGCCATCATTTCTGGAAATATTGCTCTTCTACCATTCCCCTCAACCTTGCCCTCTGGAAATCCTAATACACATATTTGGACTCTTTCAATATAATCTCCAAGTCTCTTGTCTTTAACTCTCAGGCATCCTTCCCTATACTCTTTGAGAAGGCTTTCCCTGACTCTCCAGTCCAGAATAGGTCTCCCAGGTGCATGATCTTAAGAACACCCTATACACTTTTTTCATGCCATGCATAACAATTTTTATTTAAGCAATTGTTTAACATCTCTATCCCCTATGCTGTAAACGTCAGCAATGAGAACAAAGACCAAGTTTATTTTGTTCCTTGTAATAGTCCCCAGAACCTAGATGGCTACCTCTCATATCGTAAGTGTTCAACAGATACTTTGTGCATAAATGAAAGAAGCCTGATACTGTAATTATATATACACAAACACCTGCATCTCTGCCGCATTCCAAAATCTTTTCCAAGTATGTGTCAGAGGAAAAGTCTAGAGAACAATCAAGTAAGATTTACATCTACAGGATACCAAAGCTTGTGGCAAGAGCAGGGAAATTATCTCCCTGTAAAATAAGAAGAAATCAGTCCTCTTGTTTTACCCACAAGGAAAGCCACTGATGTAAAATATTCATTAGAAAATGTAGACTGGCAATTTAAAGTCCTAGGAAAATTCTTGATCGGATTTTCAAACATACAGTTTGGGAATAATCAGGAAAGAGTATTTTAATTGCTGGAAGCTTATATGACACTAAACTCACCCTCTTTTGCTAGAATTTCTACTCATGGTGTGCCTTAATTTTGGCAAAGCCTTTGACAAAGATCCCACAGATAAACTTGTGAATAAAAAAATGAAGTGGGGCCCAGTAGTTTTAGGTGAATTTGATGAGAGTTGAAATACATACTAACAAAGTGATCAGTAAATCTTTGTAATCGATAAAGTATTATAGTGAGTGATCAAGCCTTAATTTTTTACCTGATCAATATTTATATTAATGACTTCACTGAAAACAAAGAAATCATATTACATGCACCTGTGTAGGAAACACACACAGTTATGTTTCAACCTGAGAGAATAACAATTCAAAGAAATGTTAACCAGTTTAGAACACAAACCAAAAATAATCAAATGAAATAAGCAGAATGATAAATAAATTCCTATGTTTATGTTCTAAAGCCAAATGTATGATGAATACAGGATAGAGAAGACTGGTCTAACCAGCAATTTCTATAAAAAAGAATGTAAGAATTTTAGTTAATTGAAAGCTTAATATGAACTAACAGTATGATACCGTTTTTAAGGAAACGAACACAATTGTAAGTTGAAGAGTCTTCATGTAGCCTAAATATCAGCTGGACCCTCTTGCTTGACATTGAGGTGTAAACTTAGGCCCAAATGCCAGGTCCTGAGCCTGAGGCGCAGGCCAGTGCACTCTCCTTTGTATCTGTTTCTGGTGGTTTACTTCCTCAAGCCTCCGTGTTCCTTGCTTCCGTGTTCCAGAATCCTTATGGGCAATAAGTCCTATATTTTCCCCTAGTACTGCAATGGATAAGCAAGTCCTTCCACCGACTTCCAAAACAAATGGATTCATTTTGAAACATTGAGAGGTTTTACGGAGGGTTTGGAGGGACTGGCAGTGTGACATTGCAGAATAGGAGGCTTCTGCCATTTTCTGGCCCCACTCTTGTCCCTCTATCATTTAACCCCCCACCTCTCTCCAAGGTCATCAGCAAATGGTTGACCTTGTGGCACAGAGAGTAGCTCTGCACAGACCAAAGCCCCCTGGGCTCTCAGCTTCCATCTCAAGAAAAATGTGGGTAAAGAGCCTTTTCTCCATCTTCTTATATTTAGATCACACACAGCATTAATCCTGTCTCAAAATATGTTGGTGTGACTACAGCTGGTGTACCAGGTATAATCCTCTAAGCTCCCACGGAGAATGCCAAGAGGACTGTGTAGAGGGTGGTGAGTAGACCAGAAACCAGCAAAGAAAGCAAGGATGTACGTTAATCATTGTTCAGAGCAGGAAGGGACCTACAGGTGACTGAGTCCACTCTTCCTCTGAACTAGGCCTGTTTTCTAAGAAGGTCTGAGACATCATATGAGATCATCATCCAATTCTGCTTAAATACTCCATTAGCTCCAGTTCTGCCTGGAGCAGAGAAGTCCAGGTGGGAAATGACAGTTAATTTCAAATGTTTGAAGGTAATCATGTGAACGCGGAAGAAAACTTATTCTACTTTATTCCTGAAGGAAGTTCTAGGGCCGATCAGAAAGGACTGTCAAACAACTGTAGTCCCCAACAAAGGAGCTGGCTTCCTTTCTCCTCACCGGAAGGAGAGTGAGAAAGAATCCTCGCATCAGATGCAAGGTTGGCTTGGGTAATCTCGAGTTCTCCTCCAGCTCCAAAGTCCTGTGGTTCCAAGAACTGAGAACTTTATTCATTATCTCTTTTTCAAAGTTCTTTCCTCAGTTGATCTTGCTTAAAATTTAGAGGTCAGTTAAAATACATAATTGCTAGAAATTTCTGTAACCAAACTATAGATCTACCAGGTCAGCTCCTTTGAAAAAATTCAAAATGACAGCATCTTTTCAGAAGACAGCTCTTCAGTTCTTACCTTTTTCTATAGCATGGTCATCAATGCCTCTTACTACTCCTGATCAACATATCATCAAAAGTCCTTTACTGTATGATTTCCACAATTAGTATACCTATAACTGTCTATAATGATGAGCACTAAAAAGGGCCATTGTTAATAAAAAAAAACATTTTTTTTTTTACATACTAGAAACCCAAACATCACAACCTAAGGGCATACTTTACTCAGGCTTAGAAAGAATGAAGCTCAAATCTCAGCAAAGGATTATAACCAGGAGATCCCTATTCAACTGACATATTCTATAAAACTCTATTTGCATGGTAGCACAGCAAATGTATTTGTGCAGAGGTCACAGGGCAAAAGGGGAAAAGCTTCCCAGCAGAGAAATATTTCAACGCTGCATAGTTTTGTCACTATACTCCATATCGGGGATGCTGTTTTTTCTTTTGAACTTTTATTTTTGTGATTCCATTGCTGTGAAGAGTCTCATAAATCTAAGTCACCATTTCTCCACCAACGCTTGCTCTTGAGTAGAACATGCAAGTATTTCATTCATGTCTCTTGTATTACAGATTCTGGCAGACAGTTAATATATAACAAGTACAATTTTTGTTAAAAAACTAAAGAAATCTCATTGGTCCAGAAAAAATTTTTATCTCTAGTATCTCAGCAAGTGATGCAAAATTTGTTGTTAGGTGCCATCAAGTCAGTTCCAGCTCATAGGGACCCTATGCACAACAGAATGATAAAACACTGCCCAGTCCTGCACCATCCTCACAATCGTTGTTATGCTTAAGCCCACTGTTGCAGCAGTGTGTCAATCCATCTCCTTGAGGGTCTTCCTCTTTTTTGATGACCCTCTACTCCACCAAGCATGACGTCCTTCTCCAGGGCCTGGTCCCTCCTGATAACATATCTAAAGTATGTGAGATGAAGTCTCACCATCCTTGCTTCTAAGGAGCATTGGTATAAATTAGTGAGTTCCATACAACCTCACTTCAAATGCAAATCCTTCTAAGTATCTCAGTGAACTAAAAGTAATATCTATTTGTCTAGAAAATATAAATCTTTTACTGTTTCCTTTTCCCTCACATTCTAGCTGATGATGATGATGATAGCTAATCTACACCGAGAACTTATTCTCTTCTAGGGTCCGTACTAAGTGTAACAATATTAGGTTGTAGGTTCTATTATAGATAAAGAAACTGAGGCATAGAGCTTAATTCACTTGCTTCAGGTCACAAAATTTGGTAACTGGTAATTACGATCTGAAGTTAAGTCACCCGACTTTAGAACCCACTCTCTTAACTACTACTCTAAAATCCCTTCAACATCGTACTTTCTAGAATATAAAATTGAAATATCAGCCATATATTTGTTACCTGTCATTTTTGAAAGGAGAAAACATAACAATTTTGGGGGGGGAGAGGACAAATGACACTTTAGTGATTGAAATAAAGTAAGCTGCCTCAGCCTATCGCAAATGTTCTCTCATTTGTGAAGAATTTCCTAATTTTTTTTCACCCAGATTTGCCCGTTCCCTAATTTATACTAACTCTTTGTGCCTGGCTTATGGTAATTAATCATATTCTGACTTATATTTGAGAAATAAGACATCTGTATAAGAAACTCTCATGCAAGACAAAATAACTACTCTTTGGGCAAAAACCAAATGTTTTACAACAGGTAAGGCCTTACAGATAGTCAATAATCAACAAATACATGTTGAAACAAATTAAATCCAGAGAAGTATTTAGGTCACTGATTGTGTACAAGAATAGGCTGCACTCTCTGCGCAGATCGTGGAACTGGTTTGCTGAAAGAAACCCTAGAGATGAAACAGACTAATATCTTCATTTAGAGAGGTTCAATGACCTGCCCAGGATCACAGAGCTGGTATTTGCAGAGAAGATCTCTAGTCCAGCACTTGAATTAGGCAGATATCTGAGTTGTAATTTGCTAATGGCATCATGGAGACCCTGGGTAGTGTACATGGCTGATATACTCGGTTGCTAACCAAAAGGTTGGAAGTTTGAGCCTGCCCAGAGGCACCTCCAAAGAAAGGCCTGGCAATCTACATCTGAAAAATCAGCCATCAAAAACCCTGTGGAGCCCAGTTCTATTCTAACATACATGGGATCAACATGACTCAGAGTTAACTTGACAGCAACTGTTTTACTGGTAATGACATCCATATTGCCTTTGTAGATTAGTTTTCTTATTTAAAAAAATTAAGGCTACCAGGTGAGAATTTGGAAGCAAGAACTTCACATTTTCCTGGATGTCCCCAGAAGAGCAGGAAAGGAGAGAAAGTTCATTAAAAAAATAAATAAATAAAACCTACGCTGGCAAGCATGGTTGTCATCCAGATAGTGCCCAGGGAAGCAGGTGGTGGTGCAGGTGCCAATGTGGGACAGAACCAGGTTGGTGTCACATGAGGTGCAGGAGAAGGGTCCTCTGCCCTGGCAGGTTCGGCAGGAGGAGTGACATCCTGCAGGGGGAAGGAGGCAAAAACAGAACCTGTAAAGCCAGAATCCCATCCACAGCAGCATCTCAAATACCACTGAGAAAAGTCCCGCCACTCAGAGCATTAGCTGGTGTGGTTTATAGTATCACAGTATGCTTCCTGCTTCCTCTCTCTTGGGAAGGTGAAGACTTCTCAGCTACAGCCCCAAAGAGAAGCTCGGGAGGCACCTCCAGGTCCTGTGTCTAGCACTTACTTTCACAAGCTCCTTTTTCCACATAGTATCCTGACGGGCAGTCAGGAGCACAGTGGTCCCCCAGTAGCAGGTAACGGGCATCCTGGCATCGCAGGCACACACTCCCGGTGTTGTGGAGATCAGCTGCACAGTGCTGGCACAGAGGATGGCAGTCTGGAAGTGGCAGGGGAGCACAGAGAAGGCACGAATGCTCATGAGCACAAAGCCTAATCACTGCATCAATGAGCAGAAGGGATTTCAATTACCAACACTGCAGCACAGACAGCAGGAAAGTAGCCCAAGGGCAGTGTATGTCAGTAAAGCAGAAGCTTGGGACCTGTACAAATTGAGTGTTTCAGGTTTTCAACAAATGGTCAGGCCTAGCACAGGGATTAAGTTTTCATCCCTTTCCAATTGAGTGACCTTCAAGTACTAGAGCAGCATGTGATAGATACTTGCTAGAAGTATAGAGAGAAGCGTCAGAGTAACAGAAACAGTATTGCCAATGCCATCAACGTTTCCCCAAGAGCTCCGAGAACTGGGTTACAGGGTAGGCCTATTCACAGTGCTCCTATGCTATGATCAATGCCCTCCACATAGTCCCTTCTCAGCAAATTTGGCCTTAGAGTCAGAATGCCAGTTTCAGCCTTCTGTAGGGAGAGACTGGGGTTAGGAGATAATTGGGTTGAGTTGGTAGAAAATTTTAGTCTTTAACTAGAGCTAAACTAGAGGCATGAAGAGTCATGAGTTGAAAAGTCATTTTCACGGCCTGTTACATTGTTCACAGAAGTTCTGTAGTTTCAGTTGTGATTAAAGCTACAACCCTATTATCCGTTGCTGTTGAGTCGATTCAAACTCATAGTGACCCTATAGGACGGAGCAGAACTACCCACAGGGTTTTCCAGGAGCAGCTGGTAGACTCAAACTACTGATCTTTTGGTTAGCAGCTGAGCTCTTAACCACTACACCACCAGGGCTCCATTTAAAACTATACAACAAATTATCATGTATGGCTATCTCTGACTCTTGTTCTCACCCATATAATAATAATAATTAAAAAAAAAAAAAAAGTCGACTGGATTCTGACTCTAGAAGAACTTGATGGTGTTCAGCTCCTATTGCAGGTAAAAACTTCCTCTGGCCTGCCTTCAGTTGGTAATTACTCTTCAAGTTCCATTTACTACCCTCCATTCCAAAGGAGGAAACCCTGGCAGCACAGCGGTTAAGTGCTACAGCTGCTAACCAAAAGGTCAGCAGTTCAAATGCACCAGGCGCTCCTTGGAAACTCTCTGGGCCAGTTCTACTCTGCACTATAGGGTCACTATGAGTCGGAATCGACTCAACGGCAACAGGTTTGGGTTCTTTTTGTTTTATTCCAAAGGAGGAAAAAAATCCACTAGTCCTAAATTACCTACCAAAACGAAAAAAGAATAAAGACCCAGGAAAAGAGAAAAGAGTTCTATTTATAAGGCCTTTCCATCTTCTTCTATACAATTCAAAGCACTCATTTGCACTTGCAGATTCTCCACCCACGAGTTCCTGGGTAGTACAAATGATTAATGCACTCTGCTACTAACCAAAAGGTTGGAGTCCACCCAGGGGCACCTTAGAAGAAAGGCTTGGCAATCTACTTTGGAAAAAGTCAGCCACTGAAAACCCTATGGAGGACAATTCTACTCTGACACACATGCAGTCACTATGAGTCGCAATCAACTTAACGCCAACTGGTAATTCTTCACTCAGGGACCAGCTATGTCTTGTTGTTTCAGCTCAAGGCCTTGTAGATAGAAATTATTGTGATTTCTAGCAATGTTTTCCTAAAAACAAAAAAACCCATGTCAATACAACAAACTGTCTGCCCCCTGAAATCTGTTAAAACAGGACTTCACCTCTCTACCCTTAGTGATAATAGTGGTACACTTTCTTAATTGGTGATCATTTAAGATGTGTTCCCTGTACAAGAAGCAGATCTCATGCCCAAGCCCAGAGCTCACTCGACTGCATGGGAAAGCTTTCTAGTACCTCTAGAGCCACCCCAGGAGTTGAGCCAAAAATGTTCTCTCACAAATGCTAACTTCTAGCAGCCATGTAAACTAATAGCCCCTGACCTTTCTCTGAACTTTGGGAGTTTCAAATTACAAGCAGGTTTTTGTCAATATTAGGAACAATTCATGATATCCTAAGAGCCAAATTAATCCTCATTACAGCTCTTAAGTAAATTATAAAGGAAATGATGACTGTATTAAGAGAAATACGATAAGGAAGCTATTTACCCCCATGGTTTGGTATATGGATTCCACAGAATGCCAAGCATTTAGTTCTCTTTTCCCTATATCCTCCCCACAGCGTCAGGTGAACAATCCTAAAGCTGCAAAAGGGAGGCCCAAAAAGCTTCAAAATACCTTAATCAGTGGGTCGGATTGGAATATTGATTCGGATTGGAAACCTGGGAAACACTCACGATTCAAGGATCCATTAGTTGAAAAGTCATAGCTTCTTACTCTTTATAGCAAGTGCTTACCAAGCATTCTGGGCTCAGGCATGCATAAACAAGATCTGCAGGTGTTCAGTGGTGTAAAGACTGGTTTATCTAACAGAAGCTTTCTCTAGCATGCAATTAGAGAAATGAGAAAGAATGATCACCAAGGGGATGTTCTGAAGAGAAAGTAAGCAGATCTCTGGAGTACTGTGTGGGCACAAAAAAATAAATATTTATGAATTTGTCTGATCTCAAGGATCTCTAGAAGTAGTCTAAACGAGGAGCCTAATGTGTGTTAACTACTTCTAAAGAAAGCCAGAGCTGGGTTATGAACCTTCCTTCCCAACCTCATGGCAGCTGCTTTAAATCTTTACCACTCTTCTCTACCACTCTCTTCCCTACTCTGTTCATCTTCCACATCCTCGCTAAAAAAAAAAAAAAAAAAAGCAGCCATTGAGTCAACTCCGACTCATGGTGACTCCGTGTGTGTCAGAGTAGTACTGTGCCCCACGGAGTTTTCAATACTGACTTTTCAGAAGTAGACCACCAGGCCTTTCTTCCAAGGCACCGGAACCTCCAATCTTTTGGTTAACAGCTGAGCACATTACCATCTGCACCACCCAGAGACTCCACACATCCTTTTAGGTGATCTTATCTTCTACTTCACTCAGCCCATCAAGCATAAGCACCTTCAATTTTTTCCTGTCAACCTCAAAACATCTATCTTTACCCATTTTTATTTTATCTCCTCCCATCTCTGAGGATGAAATGGTTAATTTTTCCATCCATATTTTTTTTATATATTCTTGATCCAATTCTCAACATTATTCTACATTTTATCCCCCATCTCTCTGCACTGTCTCCCCAACCTCAACATTCAGATATGCTCTGCATTATCTACCTCCCAGAAGCTTTTCTCTACAACAACCCCATCTCTTGCCTTCAGTTCACCACCCAACTTCCCTCTCTCACACCTCACCTCACTGTAATTTGCCATCAACCTCCATAATTCTACTGTGGCATTGCACTTGAAAAGATCTCCGAGGGCCTCTTCATGACCAAAGCTAATGGCCTCCACTAATTCCATATCCTACCCAAATCCTCTGCAACACCCTGTACTTTCGATCATCTATCCTCTTTGAGGCTCCCCCCTCCCTTAGTATGCTTTTACCTGCTGCTCCTCTTGTTTCAACCCTCTTTCTCTGCCTCTAACTGACTGAGAAATATAGGAATTCCTCACAACTCTCAAATTCTTCCATTCTCTTAATCAAGTCTCCTTCCCTCAAAGTCTTAAACCAGATATGGCTATTTGAATCTGGTTTTGGTATACAGATACCCAAAAGGGCTCAAGAATTTCAGAGACTCTGAAATTATTCAAGGCCTCTGCCTCTCCTAGGCTCCTTGTTAAGCCATAAGAGTGCACCAGATGAATCCCCAGACACATCGCGTCGTATGACGGAGTGAGTACCCAGAGGTGAATGAGAAATCAATAAATGACACTTGAAAAATATCAGTCAACTGCAGGTTGCCCTCAGCATCACATTAATCTAAGTTAGTTTACAGTTTTACCTGACACAAGGAGACTGTACCTGAGTTTCAAAAACTGGACTAACTCTTACTTGTTCATGACCCATATTCGTGCCATGGCATAAAAAGTCGTACCAAACATCCAACCCCTTGAGTAGTTTCTTTCCAAAACAGCAATCTGAGTGGGACCCACATTAATCCATTCATGCAAACCTCCCTTCCCAACTCTGTCATATACAAGCTCCTAGCAGAATACCACTTAAAAAAGATACACTCTGAAATCCTGCTCTGAAGGTTGGTTGACTGATTTTTATTAAACCAAGCAGAAGAGAATAAAAAATTCGTAAAACCTAAGGAACACCTTTGTCTTCAGAATCTCGACGTCAAAGTCTCATTGCATGAGAGAGTTCCTTGAGAGATCTCAAAATGAGTAATGATGTGCAGGGAAAGAAGCCAGAAATCAGAGCTACAAGGACATAAGGATTAATGCTAGTATTTTAACTTACAACCAGAAAAGTATAGTTCCCCAGGGCAAACTACAGAGCTCAGCCATGACAGGCTACAAGTGGCCAGTCCCACTGGGTGCCACCTGCAAGCATGCTGCAGGCTCGAGCCCAGGAGTCATTGTGAACTTCTACACAAGAGTGGGGCCAAGTGAGGCTCCAACAGGGATCTTGAGGGTTTATTTTTCTGACTACAAGATAACTCTTGGAAGAAAATATGAAAAATATTTTTACAAAGAATAAATAAGCATAAAAATCACCTTTGCATAAAAACAAGCAAGAGAAAAAAAGTATGCCTTTCAAGGTCAATCACTACTAACACTAACATTTTTTTCTTTCAGTCCATTTTCTATGCAATTTTATACATATAGATTTTTACCTAGATGAGAACATATTAAATGTCATATAGTGCTTTTTTCACTCAATATCATCAAAATTTCTACATGTCATTAGGAACTCTTTGCATATATCATTTTTAGGGGCTGTATCCTAGGAGTCAGAATCAACTCGATGGCAACAGGTTTGGTTTTTTGGTTTATAATGTTTCAGAGCCTTAGTGGTGCAGTTGCTAAAGCACATGGCTGCTAACCAAAAGGTCAGCAGTGCAAACCCATGGAAGAAAGATGTGGCAGTCTGCTTCCATAAAGATTATGGCCTTAGAAACCCTATGGGGCAGTTCTACCCTGTTCCATAGGGTTGCTGTGAATTCGAATTGACTCAGTAGCAGTGGGTTTTTTTTTTTTAATACTGTACCAGAATTGGATAAACAAACGAAAAACCCCCAAAACATTTTTCTTATAGTTTGAGCATTTAGTTCCAATTTTTTCCACTTTTATAATTAAAGTTATGATAACTATCTGTGCATAAATCTTTGTGTTCATTTCATATTATCTCTTAAGGGACAATATCAAAAGAGTAAAATTCATAGTTTGAGCATTTAGTTCCAATTTTCCCCACTTTTATAATTAAAGTTATGATAAATATCTGTGCATAAATCTTTGTCTTCATTTCATATTATTTCTTAAGGGACAATATCAAAAGAGTAAAATTCCTATTATTAATTTTTTTTTTTATTTATTGAGCTCTGCACTCATTACTTTAAATGCATTCTCTCATTTGAAAAGATAAAGTAGGTAATGTTATTATCCCTACGTAATAGACAAGGAAAAGAGAAAAGCAAAGCAAAGAAGAATTTTGCTAGATCAGTTCATCCTTCTCACTCCCTTCCACGCCCTTCCTCCCCACAGGTGATATTTGGAACAATTTCACAGGACACACTAGAGGAAGTTTATACTGTCACCACTTAATTTGTACCAGGACTGCACTTACTAAAATAGAGGAATTGAGCGCCCAACCCACCAATCTAGCAGCCTCTGCAAGGATTAACATACCTTCCTAAAAGCCCCATCTGTGAGGTAAAGCATCTACATCTGACCTCTCTGCCTGTAATCAAGGAAAAGAAGGCTGACCTCAAATATGTTTAACTGGTGCGTGTGCTTTCATTAAATGCTTAAAACAGCGCCTACTGCGGAGGCTGGCTCCCAATTTCCTCCTATTGTTACACAGTAAGTAAATCCTTATTTGTCACTCTTTCAATTACGGTGAAGAGTCTTTAAACATAAGATTCATTAAGAGCAATGAGGAAAGAAGAGAGACTCAGGATACATTTATGCTTAGCCTGTTTCAGGTTACCAGGGTGCAAGCATGTGTGTGTGTTGGGGTGGCCGGTGGGGAGCACAGATGGAATTCCTGTCGGTTGTATATGTGCCCGCTTGCTAATAAACCCGGTTAGCACTTTAAACAAGCAAATTAATGAACATATTACAAGGGTAGTCTGGAAATGGAGTATTAGCTCTGGCTGAAATACATTTCTTGTTCTACAAGCAAGCAGAAGATTTCACTTGTTTTCTAAACATGCATGGCATACGGATATTCTAAAAATTTAAGTAGATAAAAAATTAATATTTTGACTCAGTAGCTGCAATACCCCCTAATATGTCGCCCTGCAGCTGCGAGCAAATTGCACATGGTCATCACTGTGTGATGCTTTCTTCAAATCACAAAGGCCCTGCTTCGGGGATCCGTGCAGATTACCCGCCTCATGATGGATGGACGCACACGGTGGTAAAATGACTTATTTCACGTCTTTCAGTCAAGAAAAGCTTGAAGATATTAAAGTAAATGTGTACTGTTGAAGCAATGGTTTTGGATGTCAGTTTTATGGGACAGTGACTCCTTAGCTGATAAATAATGACCTATACAGACAGATTTAGATACACAGTAAGATTTTAATGATGTCCTGTCAGTCGGTTAGGTTCCTAATAAAACCACATTAGCTGCGCTCAGAGGTGGCTGAAATAATCACCACATGTAGCTTGTTCCTCATCAGGTGAAAAAGAAATGATTTCACGGTGAAACTCAGGGCCCTTAAAGCACATAGAATATGAATTCTGATGCCTCTTTTAAAACTCACGGGGTTCTACTTTGTAAGATAGGTACAGAAGAAAACCAGGAAATAACACTCAGATGGCAGAAGAGAAAAGAAAGACGCATTCTATCTTTCCCTTTTGGTCATATGACCTTGATCCCACTCTACCTACAAGCTCTTAGAAACCATGTGTTCTTTTCGTTGGAAGTTCTGAATTAGTACAAAAACTGTAAAACAAAACAAAACCAGCCAACCAAACAAGCAAGAAAAACTTTCCTTTTTTTCAGTGTCTGAGCCTATTGTTTTACCCTTAAAAAAACCAACTGAAGAAAAAACACTAGATTAGACTAACCTTGCCCTTATAGGACAGCAATTTCCACCCAGTGATGACAAACTCACCGGTATGAGAAAGCTGCAGAAGGAGACAAGAAACAGACCATCTGAAGAAGGGTGGGTGCAGGGGAACAGCAGTTTCAAATATAAGAGCAAAGCTTTCCCCTCGGCAGTCTTGGTGCCAGCCCTAGCTGCCAACAATGTGACATAAGCACCACTTCTGTCCATGTATCTTGACGCCCTGTACCTGGCCTCCCATCAGTTTATGTCTTACTCCTGGTTTACCTCCAAAAATAGAAAACGGCTCACTTCCGAGAACATTTATGAAAAGTCTGCTAGCTATGAGGCACTATAGAAGCTACTATGGGGGACATAGCAATGAATCGGACTCAGACTTCCCTCAGGATGCTCATTAAGTGATGACCAGGATACAAGTGCCTAAAGAAACCAAGCCTAAAATGCAATAGGAGTCAACGGAGTACCAGAAAATAGATTATTCAATGGGAATAAGGGGGACCTGAACTTGTATGCTTATTTGATGCTTACAAATGGTGCTGGCTGAGGACAGTCAACTTAGGAGAAAAGAGCTACGCAACAGCACACGGGAGGTTAAGTTTGGAGGGAGTAAGAGCATTCAGCATGGCTAGAGCTTCAGACACTCAGGATTCAAGAGAGACCGGGGTCTTCAAAATCAGGGTGAGAAATTTACACTTAATTTAGTAGGCAATGAGAAGCCAGTAACAAGTTTTGAGCATAAAAGAGAGTGCTTTTTAAACCGAAGGTGATCTTCAAGAACCATTACCCTCCTCTTGGGAAGGAGTGGGGAGAGCCTGGGTAGAGAAGGGCCTTTATTTAGGAAAACAAAAAACTGAGGCTGTCACCTAGGATAGGTGAGGTTGGGTTACCCTGTGGAAACAAAGAAAAGACAATACATCCAAGAGCCAATGCAAAGGTAGAATTTACAAGATATGGCAGTGATCAGAATGCAGAATAGGGATAGGGTGGTGTGAGGTTTACAATTAGCTTTACCCAAAGAATTTGATCTTTATCCATGCTTCCTGAGAGACAACCTCTAAACCTGGGAATTTCCCCAGTGATTGAAGTGTCTTTGATAACAGCTTATGCTAATGAATGGCTCAGATGGGGACTGGTCCTATCAGAAAAACTCTTTAGCTGACCTCAGTGGAGGGGGTATAATTCAAGCAATCATGCCTATGTAATGAGGTACAAACAAAGGCTTTGGATGCAGAAGTTCCATGGACTTCCTAGTTGGTGACAGACATCAGTGCACATGGGTGGGTAGCTGGTATGTTCCTTTTTGGGACATAAAAGCTTTACATTGGGAACCCTTCCAGACTTTGATCTATATGTCTCTTCATTTGCATCATTTTTGCTATAATAAAACTACAATCTTAAGTATAGCCCTTTCCTGAGTTCTATAAGTCACTTTAGTGAATTATCGAGGGAGTAGCGGGAGTCAGCAGATCAGATATGAGGAAGGCCCTGGGAACCTCTGAGCTTATGTCTGCCATCTTGAAGGGTAGTAAAAAACCCACAAATTTCTCGCCAGCAGGTCAGACGTGAGAGGGGCCCTTGGGACTTCCAAGTATACGGCTGGCATCCTGAAAGTGTAGACAGAACCCTGAATTTGTAGCCAGCAGGTCAGAAGTGAAGGGGGTAAGGATCCCCAAGATTTTTGCTGGCATTTGAATTTTGGGCAACTCTGCAGGCTGGAGGACTGTGCCCTTTAACTTGTGGGACCTGACCTAACTTCAGATGGCTGGGGTTAGAGGAAGAAGTATTGCATTTGCAGTTGGAAACAATTAAATAGATTGAAATTGGACTAATTGAATTCCTTCATTCAGTTGTGAGAAGTGGAATAGATTGCACTGATACAAAACAGGAGGAAACAGGTGTAACTAAAAGGTTTTGAATTGCACCGATTAAAAATCAGTAGTGGGTGGGCAAGAAAGTCACCAGGAGGAAGAAAAGGGCCTGGTTGTGGTGGGGGGAATGAAGATGAGGAATTTTCTTTGGAGCATTTTGAGTATGGTTTTCCCGTAGATCAGGTAAATGGAAATGAGGGCCTAGAGATGATTAACATGCACTTGGGGTATAATGTAAGGGGAAAATAGAAATGAAGATCAAGGTTGTGAAAGACACTAAGGCCACTAGAATAAAGGGGGGTCAGCAAGGGAGAAGAGAGAGAATAATAAATAGTGAAGGAGGGAGATGAAACGAGTAATCAGAGAGGCAACACGTGGTTAGAGAGGCCAGCCTGTGAAGGCAACGCAAGCAGAGAGGCCCTAGGTCCCAGGTGGAGGCAATCCCTTGGCAATGGTGAGGAAGCTCCTTTCTCAAAGGGGGAGGTAAGGAAAAAGACTTAAGTAGAAGGAGATACAGAGTCCCTGGGTGGTATAAAAGGTTAATGTGCTCAGCTGCTAACCAAAGGGTTGGCATCCACCCAGAGGCCCCTTAGAAGAAAGGCTTGGCAATCTACTTTTGAAAAAATCAGCCACTGAAAATCCTATGGAGCACAGTTCAACTCTAACACACATGGGGTTACCATAAGTCAAATCAACTCAACAGCAGCTGATTTTTATTATAGAAGAAGATATAGAGAGACTTGAGGGGAAAAGGTGAGGGAGCTTTTTGATTTTCTAAATAAAAAAAAAGAAATATGAGTGACAAGAGTAATGTGAGATTTGATTGGGGAAGAGCTTACAGAGTGCATATGGAAACATCAGGGTAAACGATATCCCAAAGCATGGAAAAAAGGAAAACAAAAGGATTTCTGGGAAGCAGAGAGGATCTTACTGAAGCTGGATCAGGTGATAAAAGCACAAGACACAATGCTTACATATATGCTCTCTGGAGTGGCACTGTCTGGGTTCAAAACTCAGCTCCACTGCTTACTAGCTTTAAACTTTGAATAACCTGGTTAACATCTCTAATCTCCGTCTCTTGTCCTATAAGATGGAGATGCTACCAGTGAAGATCAAAAACTACAGCCTTCAGTACGGACTACACCTCCACATAAGGAAAACAAAAATTCTCACAACTGGATTAATAAGTTACAGTGTGATACACTGAGAAAAGATTGAACTTGTCAAGAATTTCATTTTACTTGGATCCATAATCAACGCCCATGGAAATAGCCGTCAAGAACTCAGACAGTATTATATTGGGCAAAGCTGCTGCAGAAGACCTCTTTAAAAAGCAAAGATGTCACCTTGAGGACTAAGGTACACCTGACCCAAGCCATGGTATTTTCAATAGCCTAATATGCATGCATGAGAAAGCTGGACAATGAATAAGGAAGACCGAAGAAGAACTGATGTATTTGAATCATCATGCTGGTGAAGGATACTGAATATACCATGGACTGCCAGAAGAATGAAAAAATTTGTCTTGGAAGAAGTATAGCCAGAATGTTCCTTAAAAGCCAGGATGGTGAGACTTCTTCTCACGTACTTTAGGCATGTTATCAGGAGGGACCAGTCCATGGTGAAGGACATCATGCTTGATAAAAAAAAAAAAATTTTTTTTTTATCAAGGTCAGTGAAAAAGAGGAAGATCCTTAATGAGATGAATTGACACAGTTGCTGCAACAATGGGCTCAAACACAGCAATGATTGTGAGGATTGCACAGGACTAGTCAGCATTTCATTCCGTTGTCCACAGGTTTGCTATGAGTCCTAAATGACTCAATAGCACCTAACAACAACACTACCAATCATTGGACTGACTTCCCAGGGCTGCAGCCAGGATTAAATGAGAGAGTGAATGTGAAGACCTGGCACACAGTAAGTGCTCAGAAGGCATTAGCTAACACCCAGCAGTACCATGGAAAAAAAGTTCCTCGTGATCTGGTTCCATTAAGATTGTTGTGGTTAAGTGCCTTTGAGTCAGCTCCAACTCATAGTGCCCTTTGTATAACAGAATGAAACATTGCCTGGTCCTGCACTATCCTCACAATAGTAGGTATGTTTGAGTCCATTGTTGCAGCCACTGTGTCAATACATATCGTTGAGGGTCCTCCTCTTTTGTGCTGACCCTCTACCAAGCATGATGTCCTTTTTCAGGAATCGGTCCCTCCTGATAACATGTTTAAACTAAGTGATACAGAGTTTCACCATCCTCACTTCTGTTAAGATTATAGCCAAGAAAACCCTATGGAGCAGTTCTATTCTGTAACACATGGGGCTGTCATGAGTCCAAATCGACCCGATGGCAACTAACAACAACTGTAATCTTTATCTGTAGTAGGTCCAATCAGTACTGACATCGCTACTGATGATCATGTTTGCATGTAAGTCACTATTTTTGCCTATTGTAAGTAAGCCACCGGATTTACATTTGTTTAAAAAAAAAAAAAAGTAGGTAAGTACATAGCCTTAGCAGTTTTGCTATCTTTAATACTGAAGGATAACCTATGAGTCTAAATTCAGCTGCCTTCTTTTTGTATAGACCAGTGGAAGCCTTCTCTGTAATTCAGGCCCTGGCCTGCAGTTCTTATGAAGCCAACAACAATTCTGATTCCACTGGGAGCCTTGTGGCATTGAAAGCTTGCAAGTAAGGTCTTTCTGTCATTACCAAAGCTAGGTAAGGTATCTGTTTAACAAAAGTCACCTGAAGGAGAAAAGTACATTTTTCTTTTGAATTTAGGAAGGCCTCAATTTAAGCATAGGTCATGTTCTTTTTTTCCTGAAAGGGAAAGTTCAAAGAAAAGAAATGCCTTAAACATTCAATCTTCCTTTTTTAGACAATGTGGTCTCTTAAACTACATACAAACCAGGAAAACAAAGAAGAGACAATCACTGAAGTTTCTGGAGAGAGACTGGATATGCAATTCATAGTTCGGGCAATAGAAGATAGGGTGACAGGATGAGAAATAAGAAAAGAAAGTGCAATACAAAAAAAAAAAAGATAAGGAAAACAAAAAGGTGCTAGAAAAGAGAAAACAGAAAACACAAGAAAAAAATAGAGAGAGAGAGAAGAACAGGGCTAGAATGAAGAGGGAGGTGAAAAGAACCAAAATATGGATCACATTAAAAGGAATATAATTACCATGTGATGCACCATAAGGAATTAGGAGAGACACTAGGACACCAGATTTGAGCCATTCATTTTACCCAACATTGCTTGAGCACCATCTATGTGCTAGTTAGGCCCTGCACCAAGCTCTTGATTTTCCAGTCAACAAAATGGAAACTGTTAGGTCTAGTTTTCCCACTTCTACAAGAAGGGTTCTTGGGATGATCAAATGAGAAAATATGTGAGAAAATGCTTTGAAAGTTAAAAGGGGCCATAAGTACTCCATTATTACTATGAACAATAATATAAAAAACAGACCTACTCACAGCTGTGGCCTTGGAACTCATATTTAATCTACCATGGACCGAGCAGCAAATCCACCTCCTGGTCCTATCTCCCAGGCCCATAGCAGGAAAATGTCCAAAATAAGTTACACAAGCATAATGGGATGTCATTTAGCAATTAAAAATGACAGTTATGTGGGCTCTTTCAATATTTGCCAACATATGAGAAATATGTAAATTAAAGTGATATTTAAAAGACTAAACACAGATACATAGCTATTGACTACAAATATGAAAAATGCATGTGTGTATATACTCAAAAAGATTGTAAGTAAATGCAGTGATGTAAGTCATTAAAATTTAGTACACACAACCTCCCTAACAGGGAACACAACAGAGAGTCCCGGACAAAGCAGGGTAAAAATGTGTAACAGAACTCAAATTCACGTAAAAAGACTAGACTTAATGGTCTGACAGACAGTGGAGGAACCCCTGAAACTATGACCCCAGATGCACTGTTAACCTAGAACTGAAACCATTCCTGAAGCCCACTCTTGAGACAAAGATTAGACAGGACTATAAGACAAAAAATAATACACGTGAGGAACGTGCTTCTTAGTTTAATTAGATATACAAAACCAAAAGGGCAGCACCTGTTCAAAAGCAGGATGAGAAGGCAGGAAGGGACAGGAACGGATCAAATGGACACAGGGAACCCGGGGTAGAAAGGGGGAGTGTGCTGTCACATTGTGGGGATTGCAACTAATGTCACAAAACAATATGTGTATAAATTTTTGAATAAGAAGCTAACTTGAGCTGTAAACACCTTAAAGCATAAGAAAAAAATTAGTATGCATTAATTTTTTTTTAAGTTGATTTAGTTAAGAAGGATAATACACAATAGTACACATGGCTGTCTAAAAAACTTACCTTAGCTTTTAAAACAGACTGGCAAGTGCTTGCAACTCTTCCCAAGAGTGCCTCCCTAAAGCACCATATCTGCCATACCACTCCCTGCCAGTCCACCTTTCAATCCACCAATCAAAGTCTTTCTTTGCCCTCTTGAGTGTAATGAATTGTAGTAGGCATCATGGAGGATAACAAAATGGTTAAGTACGTGGATTCCGGAATCACAATACCTAGGCTCAAATCTTGGCTCTATTACTTCCTATTTCTGTCATCTTGAGCAACTTACTTAACCTTTCTCTGCTCCAGTTTTTTCATTGTAAAATGGGGATAAAATTAGTACCTACTTTGGAGGATGACTGTGAATATAAAATGCCAAATTGCATTCAAAGCAACGAACACAGAGCTTGTCCCATAATAAGACCTCAGAACAGTCACCCATTATTAGATACTCTGAAAAGGTCACTCACAGAGGACCTGAGTAGTTAACGTCAAGTGCTAGGTAATTGGTAGAAACAACCAGCATACTGTAATTACGATGTGGGAGAGGCCAAGAGGAAGCTGGTCCTGGAAGGGAAGGAAATTGAGCCAGTCATGAGAGACTAATGGGCAGGATTTTGACAATCAAAATAAAGTAGTAACTGGCACATGTTTAAACCGTGTGTCTCTTTCCTTCCTTTCTACTTTTAACTACAGGAGCAGCCACAGCAAGATGTAGGGCAGGGCCAACCCACACGGTAAAAGCTATTGGAAAACGGCACTGGCTCCCACCTCTCTGCCATCAAGTCCCCATGTCTGGAGGCAGAGAGCGGGCATAGTGACTCATACAGGGCTCTTTCCCAGGTTCTTGATCATGTTCAACATGACCTGACGTTATTTATTACACTGCGCTGTAGTTGCAGCAGCTTATTCCAAAAAAAAAAAAGGATTTGTTGCTTTTAGTCTGTGCATTTCCTCTTTCTTTACCAATTTTTAGGGCCTTCTTCTTTCAGAAATTATGACAATAAATGGGCAAATTGGTGGAAGCGATTGAAACGTTTTTATGATTTGGAAGAAAAATGTTAGCAGGTTTTCTAATCAGTCAGCAAATGGCTCCACTCAAGCTCAAGGTGCAAATACTTGTCAAACCCAACACTGGTGGGGAATAATTACTGACTGGTCTTCAGTGCTCTTCAGCAGGCAAAAACATAGCAAACCTAAGCCTCTTGGTGACCCGTCTGCCTACCCACAGAGAAAAGAAGTGAGGGAGGAATGGAGGAAGGAAAGGAAGGAATGCCGGCCAGCCACAATCTAAGTACAGGTTCATACTTTTGTTTTTCACCAACAAATTGTTAAAAATATTAACATCGGTTAGTGCAGATTTTCATACATTGTTCTTTAAACCAGTGATTAGCTCTGTAAGAGGCTATAATAAAATAAGCGGGGGCGGGGGGACCTACAGTTAAATGTTTGGGAAATGACACCCAGTCTCCTTTACAGTAGTTTCACAATGCACCTATATTTATTTAAGGTTCTGAGAAATCCTGTAGTAAACAAACTTGCATAACTTTAACTGAGAGGTTCCCAAACTTATTTGGCCAGGAGTGTTATTTTGCATATAACACCTATTAACCATTGCTTAGGATTCGAGTTCCATGGAACACAATATGAAAACATTCAGAGTGATATTTCTTTACTGTCACTTGTTTTCTTTTCGCTTACATCCTGGCACAGATTTACAAAGAAGGTGAACAAGTATTTTTTAAAAAATTGAGTCATAAAACAATAACAAATAGAAATTTTTAACCACCCAGAATTCCATCACCCTAATGCAGTAACAGTCCCTGAATGGCTCAAATGGTTAAGCACTTGGCTACTAACGAAAAGAATGTGGGTTCAAGTCCACCCAGAGGAAGCTTGAAAGAAAGGTCTTGCAGTCGAGTTCCAAAAAATCAACCACTGATTTTGGAGCACAGTTCTACTCCGATACACATGGGGTCTCTATGAGTTGGAATTGACTGGGCAGCAAGGGGTTAATAAATCAAACGTTTTAATTTTTCTAGTCTTTCCCTGTACAATGTTAGAACTGCAGCATTATATCTCCTTTTCTGCATAATAACTCAAACATATAGCCATACCATTTGGTATTCCACAAAGCTCAAGTCTATGTTTTCCTCCTTAGTCTCACCTTTTTCTATAAAGAGGAGAAATGTTTCAGCTGAGAAAGACAAATGGAAAGAGCACTCAGGCTTTGAATTTTTTGATCATGTTACTGAGATTTGGGTGAAAATTTTTTGGGGAAAAAAAAAATCTGTGAAGGAAAAAACCTGGCTATCGATAGCACTTCACCACGTCTGCTGCAATCTTATCCACTTCTGCCTTTCACTCCAGCTCATTTATCTTTGTTGAAAACCTTCAGCCCTGGCCTAAATCTCACAAACTATATATTTGCTTTGATAGGCTTGGCGGAACAAAACCCCACATATGACATCTCCATATGTGATAACACATTAAAGTTATTGGACCTGTTCCCAGGATGTGTTTACTCTTGTCTGTATAACAGATTAGATGTAATTTTCTTTTTTAAACAGCTAAGTATAATTAAGAGGTCTCTGATGATGATCTTAGGTACAGCTCAGATAGAGAATAAATCCTGTGAGTAAATCCTACCATCCTACAAGAGAGGGAGTAGAGAGGGTTCTCCTCCCGGGCTTCAGTGCACGAGGATTCCGAAGGACAGTGCAAACACATCCCACTGATGGCCCTCCACGGGGCAGATTATCATCTGCTTTGTCTGTCATCGCATGGCTTCTCTTAACAGCTTCCCAAGTTCAGGTAAAAGTCATCTAAACATTCCATGAGGTTAACTAGGACCTGACTGAGGCAACATTTTAGTTACCAAAAAAAAAAAAAAAAAAAAAAAATTCCAGGACTTTGGGTTCAGGGTCAAACAAAGATAGTGCATGAGCTCCTGGTGGCTACAGTAAGAAACCTGTGTTTACTTACCCCCTCAGCTATCTCTGGATGCCCCTCTGTCACCCCAAATTCACATACATCATCTTCCTTACTGCCTCTCAGATGTGCTCCTGCCCCTTGGTATGTGGTACTATCCATTAAGCTCCCTTTTCCTTAGCCCCAGGTCTGAGAGATCACCAAGTTCTGTTGCTTCTGTTAGGTTGAACCATATGAAACTGCCACCATTAGACCATTTTTGCCCACAAAACAACAATTTCACGTGGATTGACCTAATATATCATTAATACTTAATGAAGCCCTGCTCTCTTTTCTTCATTCCTCCCAGCAATTTTCTCATTTAAAGGCCTTTATTTCTCTCCTGGATTCCTGCAACTACCTCCTAACCAGTCTTTTCTTCTTCCAAGCAATCTCTTAACAGAAATGCACACGTAACACTCCCCTGCTGAAAACTTTCAAGAGTTATCCATAACCTTGATGATAAAGTATGTTCTGTTTAACCCCAGCGTACAAAGTCTTCATGATCTGACCCGTACTTACTTCTCCTTCAGGTACCACCACTCCATACTCAGGATTTGCATTCTACTTAACTGTTAGTTGGTACCTTGTTGAAAACGTCATATTCTGTTGCCTATTTCCTGGAATATCCTGCCCTCAAAATCCCTAAAACCCTCTAATTCTAACTTACCTTTCAAAATCACCTTAGGTATCAAAAGACATGCTCCAGACAGACTCTACTACCCCCTCCACATATACGTTCCCACCCCACTCCATCTGGGTTAGGGTCCTCTTCCCACAGGCTCATCTAATATGCTGTGCTGTGAATACAGGACCACAGCAATATTATAGCAACACATATCCCTCTCCTTCACTAAACTGTGTATTTCTTGAATGCAGGCACTACATCTTCTTCATCTTTGTATCCTCAGAGCATAGGACAGTGCCTAACATGGAGAGTAGGCTTAATAATTGTTTGATGAATCAATAAATGAACAAATACATTGATAGGTGGGAAGTGTTTGGAAAGGGCATACATTTATTGAAAAAGCAAACTTTGGGGTCAATGCACTTCTCTGAAAGTTACTGGTCAAATTTTTCCATAACAAATATTAGTACACAGTTGCTACCCAACAAAAGGATTTCTGAGCACCAGAAAATGGTTACCTTATTTAAAATCATTATTTAATACACTTAATTCCCAGAACAGCCAAGATTTGTCTCCTCTGATTATGTTAATGGGACCTGCTTTTTAGGGCTGGGAACCCCGAGTCATTTAGCCCAGTCCCATGATTCTCTAGTCTAATGGTTCCCTATTAGCCTTAAAAAATTAACATATCTCCTAATCACCTAATTTGCCATCAAAAAGGGCTCTGGACATTGGAGAGAACAGAGCTCACTAAAAATTAAATTTTTCCAATCTGCTAATATAACCATTTATAAAATATGTCCCTATATAAAATTTTTAGCGTCCACATGCAGAATAGGTTGGAAATAGAAGTCATTATGAAGGATGCTGTTCAGGTCCTACCTTCTAACTCTTCTCCCTGATTATAATCTTCCCTTGCTCCAGTCCCTTTTTCACCCAGCTTGCAGATTTCCAACCTATAACACACCTTTAGTCAAGTCACAACCCTTTCCAAACTTCTCATGGCCCTATTGCCCACAAGATTCAGTTCAAGGTTTTGACCTCAAATTTTGGGTTCTCTATATTCTGGTTCCAACTAAAATTTTCCCATTTCATCTAATATGAATTAATATAATTCATGTTCTTCAGTCAGGTGGGCCACTCACTGGCCATGAAGAACCCACATGCCTTACCCCTCTGAGCATATTTCATGGTGGAACCACACCTGGAAAGCCCCCCTGACCTCAGTGTGCCTCTGAGAATCTTAGTATGATGCCTTCCATACCTTGGTTTTTGCTCTCTCCTCAGAACTCCTACAGCCTACGCTGTGAATATAGGACCACAGCAATATCACAGTCAACACATATCGCCTTACTGCCATTGGCATTGTTACCCATAAATTGTTTTATACTATTTGTTACCTTCACTTGTGTTTTTGGCTTAAGCTGCCTGGAAGATATCTGAGTCCCTCACAGCAGCAACTCAGTGCTTGTTCTCAGTAAATATTCTCTAATGTACTTTAACCACATCAAGAACCTCTTAGTTCTCATGGTAACTGCTTCTCCATATCCTAAAGAATCAGCAGCTGAACTCAAGCTTACAAACCATAACAGCCCCTGTTATCCTCAGATTCCCTTTCAGAAGTAGGCACTAGTACCTCCCATCTGTCCACTTCCCAAGTCAGTCCTGACTACAACTGGCAGTGCTGGCAATAGGCTTACACCCGACAGCTGTTGGGGCTTCTAATTAGTTTTAAGCCCAAATTCTCTGAGCTTCTACTTTCCCTTGCTCCTAAAATGTCAGCAGTCTTTAGAAGCGGGCTTCTGCCTTGAATCCCAGCAGTGTTTTTGGTGGTAGCTTTGCTCTTGACTGTTCAGTTTTCCTAGGGTATGGACTTGCCCTCCAACCTCTGTCCTTAGCAAAAGTCATGTGTCAAAATGAAAGGACTAAGGGAACATGATGCCATCATCACCAGCTAATCTTGGAGCACTGTCATTGACTTGCTGTGCCCCCGTCCATCAGACTGAACAACTGAGGTATCAGTGCCAGCCCAACTGAATGTTTCTGCTGGATGCTGTGAATTACACAATTGGTCACATCCTCCTCCCTGTCCAGGGACAAACGCTATGGTCAGATCAGCCCCTCCAGCATGTTTTCTCAACTTTCCCACTTACCCTTCAGCATCCCAGAATGCCTCCCTGTCAAGAAGCCCATTAGAGCTGTGAAAACAGCTGTGCCAGCAAATTTATGCAAATTTCTCCTATAATTTGGTGAAATGGGTCAAGAAATATATAGTAACCCAGTAACCAGTTTCCATCAAGTTGATTCTGACTCATGGTGACCTCATGCATGTCAGAGTACAACTATGCTCCATAGGGTTTTCAATGGTTGACTTTTCAAAGTAGATTGCCAGGCCTTTCTTCCCAGATTCCTCCAGGCAGACTCAAACTTCCAACTTTTTGATTAGCAGCCAAGCACATTAACCATTTGTACTGCTCGGGAACTCCATATAATAACCTGCTAACCTGAAAATTCCTCTCTCCAGACTAGGTTCTTTGGGAGCAGGGTTACTATCTTATTCCTTTTTTTTTTTGTATTCTGAGCATCCGACCATTAGTAATAGATTTTGAAAAAAAAGGCACTCAAAATTGTTTGTTGTGACTGGATGAGCACAAACACTGCATTGGCTCCTTCATCGCTATTCAAATTCCAGACTGCTTTCCTAATTTATTTTTTTGAGATCTGAGTTTTCAAATGAGGAAAATTCTATCTTCTGAGCCAACTGATCCATTTATAGGTTAATCCTCCACAGTTTTTGTGCCTGGCCTGACAATAAAGTTTCTTTATCGCAAGAGACAGGAGATAATATAAACAAGACCAACTTTGGAGTGATTGTTTTTAAAAGGGGTTTTATCATCTTAGACGAAGGATGCCAAATGCATATGATGTACTATTACTTCAATCTTTATTAATGTGATGTTCTAAGTTTTTTTCGGCAAAATCAGAGTGTTACTAGAAAATTCCATTTGAATTCACAGATATATACTAAATGCCTGTTAGGAAGCGGTGAATAAGAGACAAGCATCTCCCAACAAAGAAGTTCTAATCTGATGACAAAGGACAAGTACAAGGGTCTTCTTAAGCCTGGTATGAAAAACCCCAGCCACTAACCAGTGATTTCTGGGGACTACAAAGGAGTTCTCACTCACCAGCGCAGTACCCCATGAGGTTGAGGAACTGCTCCTCCTTGCAGTTGGTCCTGCAGCTTCCACCCATAAGGGTGACATGAGGGTGACAAGAGGTGCAATTAGATTCCGACGGGCCATGGCACTGCCTGCAGGTTGGGTGGCATTCTAGGTGGAAAAATAAGAAATAGGATTCAAATTAGCAGCTTGGCTTGTGAATTCATGATGTATGTAATATGCCTTTGCAAAGTACATTAAGGGCAAACTTCAACTCTAATCATCTTTTGAACGTTCCTGAGCAAGACTTCATGTCCTCAGACTTGACCAAAACCAAACAAATGAAACCTGTTGCAGTCGAGCTGATTCTGACTCATGGTTATCCTGTGTGTTACAGGGTAGAACTGCTCCACAGGGTTTTCTTGGCTGCAGTCTTTATGGAAGCAGTTCACCAGGTCTTCTATGGAGTCATTGGGTGGGCTCGAAAAGCCACCATTTAGGTTAGTAGCTGACTGAAAACCATTTGTGCTGCCAGACCCCAAGAGGCGGCATTTATGGTATCAATAAGAATACTCTTCAAGGACAGAACTGGATTCTAGAACCACAAAAATTTGAGTAATCGGCCATGCATTCCAGAGGGGCCAGCATACGCATCCCTATCTGTGCAAATAAGGAAGTTCAAATCAGAGTCACAAAGAAAAGTGTGTTGTAAGCACTCTTCCTACCCTGCCCCCTAAAATCCCATGACTCAAGGAGAGAGGAGGACAGGAGCAAGAGGGAGACATTTTGCTTCACAGCAATTTCTGTTAGGCAAGGAGAGAACCACATACAGAATATAATACCAAAACTTTTCATCAGAGTCAGATGCCATCCACAGTCTTCCTTCAGTCCACAACCTGATGCCTGTTTTAGTAGTAATACTTAATCAAAATATGAAGAACAGAAAAAGTCTCTTTCTGGGGCTCATTATGGGCTGGGTCTGAAGTTCAACTTCTGAAATGAAATTATGTAAAACCTATGTTTTCCCTAGAAAAACCACCAAATAAACAAGAGGTACTACATTTAAAAACACAGGTGAGTCACTTTAAGGTGTAGGCACTAGAGATAAGGATGGCAAGGAATAAAAGAAGGTTGCAGCTACAGCTGTGTTCCTGCTGCCAAGGCAGGCAACTGGGGCAAGAGCATGGAAGGAGACTGAAGGATTTCTCTGCCATGGATGAGGAAGTCTAACTGTGTCTGCTCCCAAGAGGAGGGGAGGCGAGGGACTGGAGCTGGGTAGAGGTTGTTGGAACTGATGACAAAGAATTCCCTTCTGGCACATACCTGGTGGAAAGCAAAGACACAGATTTCGAGTAAAGTCAACAGTCTCTCACTTCTTCTGGCAAGAGGCCAGTAGAAGATAAAGAGTTGCCAAAAAAAAGCAAGTAAAAAAATAAATTGCTGATTAGAAGGATAGCACTAACGATCACCTCATTCTACATTCCTGAGGCTCTTAACTATGAAACACCCGTCCAAAAGATACTAGGGTTCTCAAAAATTTCTACCACCCAGTTTTTTCTCCCTGCCAGAATACTTCCAGCGACCTGGGTACCCTTCCGCTCATGGTACCATTTTATCTGCTGGCTTCAAGTAGATGGAGAGGGGAACAGAGGAGTTACAGATACTCAGACATTACTCCTCCAAATAATTTTACATACCTGAAAACAAAATGGGCTAGGATGAAAGCACCTAATGATAGAAACAGCTTTCAAAGGCAACCCTAATGACAAAGAAAATGAGAAGACTCCCCAGAGAGCTTGACAGAGAGTTTAAAGGCAAACTAGCCCACCAGGGACCTAGAGAGATTAAAAGGGTACTTGAAAAAAGTAAGAAAATTCCAGAAGAAGAATACTATTGATCTTCAATTGCCTAAATTTGTGCTCACACTAAATTTCCTCTTTGGAGGAAAAAGCTAGAGGAATTTGACAAATAATTGCATGTTTTCTGATCCCAGGTCCTCCAAGTAAGATAAATTCATGACAATAAGCTTTTTCTTATAAGCTGGCCTCAACAGTCTATTTTTAGAAATAATAATCTTGATAGAACATGCTGTTTTTTTTTTTTTTCCCTCCCTGTGTACACAAGAAAACACAGTGCTACAATAAGGTGTTTTAATTTTAGTATTCTGTCAATTCCAACAAAATCTTGCACTAATCTCACCTAATAATTTCAAGGATCTCTGTCACTGAAATATAAAGGTGCTCTTAAAAACATATTGCAGTAACATGTCAAGGAAGGAAATAATTCTCCCTCCTCTTGCTCTATTCTGCTCTAGCCAAGGGAAATGGGGCTGGGAACTGCACAGAGTCAATGCCAAATACCTTAACATATGCAAAGACATCAGCATCTGTGGTAGCTTGTCTTCTAGATGACCACCATCAGTTACTTCCCCCACTGTATGTATAAGCTATTCCTCCACCACCTCAGATCTAGGCTGTCCTACTTTGACCAACAAAGTATAGCAGAAGTGAAAGTGTGACTTCTAAAGTTAGGTCCTAAGAAGAATTACAGCTTCTGTTTAGGACTCTTGGAATACTCGTTCTGGAAGAAGCCAGCTGACATACAATAAGCCTTACTACCTGTGACTGTCATGCTGTGAGGAAGCCCAACTAGCCACAAGAAGAGGTCTCATAGATTGAGAGATGCCTAACCAACCCAGGTGCCAGACATGTCAATGAAAAATCCACCTACAGTACTCTGAGAGAGCTGCCCAGCTGAGCCCAACAACCCCCAAAACTATAAAAAAGAATGAAAGATAGTAATAAATTGTTGTTTTAAGCCACTAATTTTGGATGGCTTGTTGTGCAAGAACAGAAGACCAGAGTAGCACCTCAATGACAGTGACAAAGTAAAAGATCTCCCTAGTGTCCTTGACTGTCTCAATCCTCAAATTTCAAATCTTTCCTCCATCTTTTTATGTGAAACGAAATGGAATAGTATACAGCCACAAATATATATATGGGTGTGTATATATTTATATATACTCATACTATATATATATATAATTATATACATATATGCACACACACGTATATACACAGATATATATAATTTTCCATGACATCAGAAATTGTTTATAACTTAATGTTTAGGAGAAATAAATCAGAAACATGAATTTTTTAAATTTAAAAACAACCACAGCAACAAACAGTTATGCTAAACTGAGTTCTAGTTCTGATAGGACATAAAAGTGATCATTTACTCCCTGAGGGGAGTTATCTATTCAGATCATGGTCTCCCAGGTAAGAGAAAACCCAGGTCAGAGTTCTCATGAGAAAATATTTTATCACTCAAATATCACCATCTCAAAGGTAAAGCTATTCAAATTTTTCACTTCATTCATGCTTCCTTATTGGGGGAATAGAATTTACTTGTTCTCTTTGAGGGAACATCTAGGTTAATTGGCATAACATAGCTTATAAAGAAAATGTTCTGCATCCTACTTTGGTGAGTAGTGTCTGGGGTCTTAAAAGCTTGTGAGCAGCCATCTCATATACTCCACTGGTCCCAGCCCATCTGGAACAAGCGAGAATGAAGAAAACCAAAGACAGAGGGGAAAGATTAGTCCAAAGGACTAATGGACCACAGGTACCACAGCCTCCACCAGGCTGAGTCCAGCACAACTAGATGGTACCCAGCTACCACCAGTGACTGCTCTGACAGGGATCATAATAGATGGTCCCAGACAGAGCTGGAAAAAATGTAGAACAAAATTCTAACTCACACACACACAAAAAAGACCAGACTTACTGGCCTGACAGAGATTGGAGAAACCCTGAGAATATGGCCCCTGGACACCCTTTCAGCTCAGTAATGAAGTAACTCCTGAGGTTCAGCCAAAGATTAGACAGGCCCATAAAACAAACAACACATGTGTCTATGAGACTAAATGGCACACCAGCCCCAGGGCAAGGACGAGAAGGCAGGAGGGGACAAGAAAGCTGGATGAATGGAAATGGGGAATCCAAGGTCCAGAAGTGGAGAGTGTTGACACATCGCAGGGTTGGCAACATCACCAAAAAAATATGTGTACTGTTTAATGAGAAACTAATTCACTCTGTAAACCTTCATCTAAAGCACAAAAAAAAAAGTAAAAGAAATTACTTACTGTCCTTACTCTATACCTTTACTCCTGCAAGCTCAAGACAAGACTTTACAGCCCCACTCCAGCTCCCTAATACGACAAGTTTCTAATCACAGTATCTGGCTGAACTGTGAAGACAAAGCATGGGCATAGGGAATATGCCCAGCATGTTACATACTTACCTTTACAGCTGTCTTCCTGGTTAAAGTATCCGTCTGGGCACTGGGACAGGCACTGCCCATCCAACAGCACACGGGGAGGCTGGCAGGATGTGCAGTTATGCGGGCTCTTCCCTGCACATCCAAAGCAGGATTGGTGACAGGCTGGGAGAAAGATAAAGCAGAGGAGACAATCAGGAAAGCTGCCACATGACAAGTGCTGTAGTTCTGTCTCTCACTTCAGCATTCCTGTGTTGAAATAAGTTCTGGGCTTGGTTCTCCTAAGGAGAGGGCACACATCTCACATACTTCTTTTTGTAAAGGCCGTCTCCTGTAAAGTGAGCATTTTCAGAACACAGGTTAAATAAGGTGCAAATGCCACAAAACAGAAATAACCGTTTGAAGACTCATGTATTTCTTGCTTCCCAATCTTCCATTCTCAGAGAATGTCAAATAAAGATCAGGAAGCCATAAAATAGCTCCTTGACCATCACACAGAGGTCATGGGATGCTTATCAGGCAGCTTAAAGACAAAAGGCAGTGGAAGCTTCACTTATGATTCTACAAAGGTCTATATGGTGCCTACTCTGTGATGAATCTTGGACATACACAGACGAAAAGAATTAGCCACCATCTTGAGCTGCTCAATCTAGTTACAACAACAGACAATGGAATATAGTGAAAGGGAGACAGGGTGCAGCACTGACAAGAAGAATGTCTCAATGCAGTTCTACACGACCTTGACTAAATTAGTGTTTCTCAAGGCTCCTTCTTCCTCCTTTATAAAATGAGGACATAAACAGCACATACTGCACGCAGTGTTGTGGACACTAATTGGGCTGATGTATGTAAAGTTCTTACAATGCTGCTGGACACCACAGTCAGCGCTTAATAAATCTTAGTTGTAATTATTAACACTAAGTGCAACGTTAGAAGTACCCACAGGTATAATAATAGTGGAAGCAAAGAGACAGAAACATCTCTGCTTGCTTATATCAGACCTGTAAAGATAAAAGGAATATTTGTGTTATTTTCTGAAAATGGCCAGCCATTTACCTCCCATCATTTGTTCATTAAATTTTTATTGAGATTCAAGCTAGTCAAGGGGCTGGTGATACAATGGTGAGTAAAACAAAGACATGTTTCTTAACCACATGGATGACCCTGTGCTCTTCAGACCAACTTCTGCCCAATGGACAAGATCCATCTGACTGCAGGGACACACCTCTGAGTCTCTTCTTTGCCTCTTCTACCTTCCCTATTAAAAGTCCCAAAGATTTACAGGCCAGCAGGGTTGGAAGAACTGGATGTGATTTTTACACCACTGAAGTCTCCATTTCAGTGAACTCCCCCCACAAAAATGTAACCTACAACCGTCAGTGCAGGTGGGGAAGATACTCAGCTAGGGTGTCCTAGTCTCGCACTACTGGTTATTAAAGTAATAAACTACTTCCATATAGCTTGGTATATGGCTGCCTACCCTAACTAAGCTCTCTGTTGCTTCCCTGCAGCCTTAGCCCCACATAGCCCTCATTCCTGCTGTACCCATAACCCAGCTGGGAAAGCATTAATACCTGCGCAGGAGGCCTCCAGACTGCTGCTGAGCTGAGGCCAGTGCCCATTCTGATTGGGCAGTGTCTTCCCCTCACTGCTTAGTAAATATTTTCATTATCATCCCTAATACACTGTAGAGCTTTGCAGAAATTCGTATCTATTCAAGGGTATTTGTTACTATATGTAAAACAGAACCTAGAGCCCCATATTTTTAATTAATTTTTTTTTCCTTTCTTTCTTTTTAAAGATTAACTTGTTAACAGCTCTCTTAACATAAGTCACAGTTAGGGATTTTTTTTCCCAAGTATTTTCAGAATTCTTGGCCAAGAATATTCAATATATCATGGACTGCCAGAAGAATGAACCAAAGTGTCTTAGAGGAAGTACAGCTCCTTAGAAGCAAGGATGGCCAAGACTTCATCTTACTTACTTTGGACATGTCATCAGGAGGGACCAATTGCTGGAGAAAGGCAGCAACTTGGTAGAGGTTAAGCAAAAAATGAGGGAGACCCTTGATGAGATGGATTGACACAGTAGCTGCAACAACAGGCTCAAACATAGCAATGATTGTGAGGATGGCAGAGGACCTGGCAGTATTTCATTCTGTTATATGCGAGGTCACTATGAGTCAGAGTCAACTCGATGGCACCTAATAACAATAATTTTCAGAAATCACTGAAAATATATTTCTTCTTAAAAAACAAAATGATACACCTGGGGAAATGTTCATGATCACTAGCCATTAAAAAACGAAAAACCAAACCCAGTGCTGTCGAGTCAATTCCAACTCATAGAGGCCCTATATGAGTCACTAGCCATTAGGGAAATGCAAATCAAGACTACAATGAAATACCATCTCATCCCGGCATTACTGGCACAAATCAAAAAAACAGGAAATAACAAATATTGGAGAGGCTGCAGGAAGATGGGAACTCTTATCCTTTGCTTGGGAACGTAAAATGATACAACCTTTTTGGAAAATGATATGGCACTTCCTTAGAAAGTTTGAAATAGAAATACCATATGATCCAGCAATCTCACTCCTGGAATATATCCTAGAGAAATAAGAGTCGTCACACGAATAGACATATGCACACCCATGTTCATTGCATCATTGTTCATAATAGCAAAAAGATGGAAACAACCTACATGCCTATCAACAGATTAATGGATAAACAAACTATGGTAAATACACACAATGGAGTATTATGCAATGATAAAGAGCAACGATGAATCTGTGAAGCATCTCATAACATGGATAAATCTGGAGGGCATTATATTGAGTGAGATAAGTCAATCACAAAAGGACAAATGTTGTATGAGACCATTACTATAAAAACTCGTGAAAAAATTTACACACAAAAAGAAACAATCTTTGATGGTTACAAGATAGGGGAGTGTTGACACTAAATTGACAATAGATAAGTGGTAACTTTGGTGAAGGGAAAGACAGTACACAATACTGGGGAAGCAAGCACAGCTTATACAAGGCAAGGTCATGGAAGCTCCATAGACATATCCAAACTCCCTGAAGGATGGAATTGCTGGGCTGAGGGCTGTCGGGAACACCTAGCTCATTGGCATAACATAGTTTATAAGAAAATATTCTACATCCTACTTTGGTGAGTAGTGTCTGGGGTCTTAAAAGCCTGTGAGCGGCCAACAAGGAAACTCCACTGGTCCTGCCCCTTCGAGAGCAAGGAAGAATGAAGGAAACTGAAGATACAAGGGAAAGATTAGTCCAAAGGACTAATGGACCACATCTACCATGGCCTCCACTAGACTGAGTCTGGCACAACCAGATGGTGCCTGGCTACCACCACTGACTGCTCTGACAGGGATCACAATAGAGGGTCCTGGACAGAGCTAGAGAAAAATGTAAAATAAAATTCTAACTCAAAAACAAAGATCAGATTTGCAGGCCTAACAGAGACTGGAGAAACCCTTAGAGTATGGCCCTCGGACACCCTTTCAGCTCAGTAATGAAGTCACTTCTGAGGTTCACCCTTCAGCCAAAGATTGGACAGGCCCATAAAACAAAAGGAGACTAAAGGGGCACACCAACCCAGGGGCAAGGACTAGAAGGCAGCAGGGCACAGGAAAGCTGGCAACAGGGAACCCAAGGTTGAGAAGACAGAATGTTGTCATGTCATGGGGTTGTTAATGTCATAAAACAATACATGTACTAACTGTTTAATGAGAAACTAGTCTGTTCTATAAAACTTCATCTAAAGTCCAATTAAAAAAATGGAGTAAGTACACTGATATTTAAGAAAATATTATTATAACAGTGGGGTATACACAAACCCATTATTTAAAACATTTTTTAACACAAAATGAAACTGCGTATAATGATGGAAAGTCAGGTGGCAAAATTTCAAGAAACAGTCCAATTATATTGTCACCACAAAGCTTTCCAGGATGATTTGGGAAAGCAACTTGAAGCAACACAATATTTTCTAGATACTTAAACATATCTGTGAATATAAAAAGGCTTTTATTAGACTTTATAAGATTGTTAAAATTCCTACCTCTTTCTGTTATACCTCCCCGTTAAATAGGAAATCGATGTGTATCATTGTGGATTTGAAAACTGGGGAAAGATGAATTAGTACATTATAAGTATATAACATTTTATTTTATTCTACTTGGTCACAAAGTCAGTGTGATGGCCCGACTCAATGTGAATAAAAGTTATTACTGAATTATATAAGAAAGGAAGGCAAAGAGGATACACAGCTTGGAAAGTTGGTGGGCCAAGAATTCTGGGAGAAACTCCCATTGCTGAAGATGCAGCTGCTCTACCATTCACTTAGGCACCCACCAGATTTAAAAATCAGCCCCACTGAGCATCACCATGGCAGACTTCAGAACTGCCTTTACTGGAAATGTTTAAGAACCAAAGTGATACTGAGCTCATAGCTACTATGTGGCACAGAGGGAATGGATATGCTGGGTGACCATCCTCTCGAAGTGTCTTCTTCTTTATAACGCTGTTTCTGTAAGTGCAGGCATTTAAATTTGCATGTCTTAAAAAATCTCATGAAACAATTCTTTGCTGCTTTTGGAAATGTCTACATTGTTTCAGTGACTTTTATGAGTCGTGATCGTTCTATGGAAGTTGATTTCATGGAAGAAGTTCTGATCTGAAGCCTAAGGTCCTTCAAGGAAGACTAACTCCATTACAGGGCATAAATGGAAGAGATTTTAAAGAAGTTCTATGAATAATTCCTCTACGTAATATTACATTTTTAGAGAGTCCCTTTCCAGTTGATGGCTAAGTATATTTTTGAAAAAGCATAACTAACTAAGCCGCTTAAGTACTAAAAGTGTCAGCACTAAATGTGTCCTTAGATGGCTGTAAAGCCCAGCTAACCTGATTCCAGTAAAAAACTGTACTTAAAGCAATTAAAACATACCAAATTTTGTTCGTTCTACTTCTCTATTTAAATTTCAAACAACGAATACAACAACTTCTCTTTGTTTTATTAAGGTGAAATTCACCTAACAAAAATTAGCCATTTTTAATGTGAACAATTCAATGACATTTGGTATATTCACCTTTTAATCAGTCCAAAGGGAAATCCCATCCCCATTACAAGCTACTTTCCATTCTCCCCTCCCTCCAGCACCTGGCAATCATAATCTGAACACCTGAACCGGAACAACCTGAACGCCAGTTTTCGTTCTGTCTCTATGGATTTACCTATTGTGTGGAATCATACAATACGTGACCTTCTGTGTCTGGCTTTTTTTCACTTAGCATAATGTTTTCAAGGTTCATCCATGTTGTAGTATGTACCAGAACTTCATTTCTCTTTACGGCTGACTAATACCCCATTGTATGTATATACCACAGTTCGTTTATCCATTCATCTGTGGGTAGATATTTGGGCTGTTTCCACCTTTACACTATTATGAATAATACTGCAGTGAACATGCCTGTACACATATTTGCATACCTATTTTCTCCCTATTTGTTTTAATGATACAAAAAAGTGGTACAACAACCCTACTTTCATATCAATTAAAATTTCCTGGCTTTTCATGTCAAAAACAATTTTTCAGATAGGCTTCTCTCAAATTATAATGTAGATATCAAAATCCTCTAGACCACACAACAGGTGTACTGTGATAACCAATGAAAACCAGTTGTAGTCAAGTTGATTAGACTAATGGCGACCCCATGTCTGTCAAAGTAGAACTGCGTTCCATAAGATTCTCAGTGGATGATTTTTCAGAAGTACATCACCAGGCCTTTCTTTCAAGATGCTTCTTGGTGGACTTGCCCTTTCAATCTTTCGATTAGCAGCCAGGCGTGTTAACCATTTGCACCACCCAGACAGAAAAAATGATATGAGCAAAGTCAAACAAAATGGATACCCTCCTCTTATTCTTTCACTCCTTCCTCCCTACCCTTCTTCTTTTTCATCTTTTTTAAATAAACATGATTTAACCACCACCACCCCAGATTGGGAACTCTTCAATAGCAGAAACCACATCTTTTTCATGTCTGTGGTTCCAACAGTACTTATCCTGCCCCTGACATGTCAAAAGAACTCAATAAATGAATTTCTGCTAAGTGAACGGGTGATTGGATGTAAGGGTGGGTGGATGGATGGGTAGAAACACTGGCTTCACACTCCCCTAGTTATTCTCTCTTTTGTTTCAAGCTCCTTCTCTGCCTCCCTCATAAGTATTGGTGCTTCCCCAAATTCCTCCCTCTACCCTTTCTCTTTTCACTCTTGAGCAAGTTTATCTGTGGCTTTAATGATGACTTCCACGCTGAGTCCCAGATTTATGAGTACAGCTGTGCTGAGTTCCAATGACAAATCTAACAGCCTAGGGGATCTCTCTATCTGGTGCTTCATAAATATCTCACGCTACACATTTCTAAAACACTACTCATTATCAACTCCCAGCTCAGCCCATATCCACTGGACATAAGTTATAACGTCACATTCCTTGTGTCCAAAACTAAACTCACTATCCACCTCCAAGCCCATATCCTACCCTCCCCAAGCTGGTCTTTCCATTGTATTCGCCATCTCACTTGGTAGCTCCACCATTCAAGTCACTTATCCTGGAAACCTTGGAGTCATCCTATATTCTTACCTTTCCATCACCCCCACAATCTAATTAATCACCAATTTCTCTTGATTGTTGTTTCCTAAATCTCTGTCAAATCCATCTCAACTTCTCCATCCCCACTACCACCACTGGGGATATCTAGGACTTCAACATCGTGCATGATGTGGATTAGTGTGACAGCTTCTTAATCTGCCCCACTCTGTTTCCCACCATCGACCTGCCACACAACCATCAAATAGACCTCTACAAAATGCAAATTGACCAAATTATTCCCCTACTTAAAATCTTTCAATGGTTCCCTAATAGCAATAGGGTAAATTCTAAACTCCTTACTAGTTGCCATGGAGTTGATTCCAACTCATGGTGTCCCCATGCATGTCAGAGAACTATGTTCCACAGGGTTTTCAACTGCTGTGATCTTTTGGAAGTAGATTGCCAGGCTTTTTTTTCTGAAGCATCACCTTTCAGTTAGTAACCAAGCTCTAAACTGTTTGCACCACCCAGGTACTCCTCTAAATTCCGTAGCATAGCTCACTCCTCTAAATTCCTTAGCATAGCTCGTAAAGCATTTCACACAATATATCCCCTATCTCTGCAGTATCATTTCCCACAACTCTCCTCTTTATGCTCTATATTGCAGGAATAGCAAACACATTGTACTTCTCCAGATACACCAAGCCATTACACATTCTCTTTCCTCAGCCCAGAATGCCCTTTCCACCTTCTTTACCTGGTGAACTACCATTAATCCTTCAAGAGCCTGATCATGGAAAGTTTTCCCTCTGCAAATCTTTCCTCACTAACTTCTCTCCAAGACAGAGTCAGCCTCCTTTGTTTTGCTATTTCTGTGCCTTGCACCTATTACCATTACAGCAGTTGCCATGCTCTTTTAATTACTTGTTCAGATGTCAGAGTCCCCTACTTAATCAGGCATTCCTTAAGGCATGGCCTATATCTTTTTCATCTTTCTATCCTCAAAGCTTGGCACACCCATGCTATAAAAGCAAGAAGGGGAAAGTGAAGAAAACTGAACATTACCAGAAGGCATGTATTTGTATAGCTTGTCAGCACTCTAGGAACTACATTAAAGAGTGTTGCCTAATATAGATTCCATGTGTTTTATTCAATTAATGCAAGGGAATCCCAATTTCATAATTGGTAACATACTCTTAAGCTGTACAGGCAGATTCCTGCCCATTTATTTCTTTAATTAACTCGTTGCCTTGAGGCCTTTGGTGAGTCTTAGCAACCACTAAATAGATAAAAATATCCACAATATACTTAAGTTCTTCACATTCACCTTGAACAAGTTAATTAGTTCACCAAAATAACTGATGGATTTCTTATTTAAAAAAAAAAAAAAAAAAAGACACTAAAGCTGTATCTATTTTATGCAATGCTGCCCTATGTAGTAAGATCCAGCCTGAGGAGGCAAAACTATCTTCAAGACTAAAAATTAAAAGGCCTGGAGAAATTTCGTTATTAAAATTTCCCAATATTAACCTGAACAAAGCTTTCTGACTACTCTATCATGAAAAGGCAGTTTCTGGGGCCCAGGATTTTTATTTCCAAAGCATTTTTCTTTTTAAATACAGTGTCTCTTCTGAGACAATAAATTACAAGATATGTAAATAAAATCCACTGTGTAGTGGAAATAAAACTTGTAATATCCTCAAAATCATATCTCGAACACTCTTGTTGAACTGTGTGGGAATTGAAAGAATCTATGCTGATTGTTCACCAGTGCTGACAGAATCAAGTTTCTTAAAAAAAAAAAAAACCACTCTTTACCTTGCCCTAACCACATAAAACAAATTATAACAAATTAATAAAAACAACATAAAAAAAAAAAAACCTCCCTTACTTTTTCATCTGTCTTTCTCCCTCTAGTTTCCCATGCCTCTGTGATTACACTAAGTCTAGATTAGGTCTCCAAGGTAGAGCTAGGCAGGGGCCATTATGCTGCATGACTCCAGGGGCATGTTTCTCACAGAAATTTATGTGACTTGTGCCCCCGGGAGTCAGTTAGTGCCAGCCGGTATGGCTATGCATGGCAGCCCAGGGCTAGACAGACAGGACAAAGGGCAAGAGCTCTTCTTCTCCTGGAGGTCTCTCCCACTGATGCTCCTAGTATCAGGTCAACTTACTCAACAGGGTCTCAGAGTCTCCTAAACTTGCTGAAGGATTTTTTTTTTTTTTTTAATCTTGAACTGTCTTGAAGACTTAACTTTTAGTTGAAGTCTCTCTAGGGCAGAAAGTCTCATAAAAATCTCCTGAGAACCTTGTTAAGATGCAGATTTAGTGTAGTAGGTGTGGGGTGGGGGCTGAGCTTCTGAATTACAACATGCTCCAGGTGAGTCCACAACCACACTCTGAGTAAACAAAGCTTCAGAATATTTGTCCTCTAGTTTTTTTTAGTTAAAGAAGGATAAGCATATCACTTAAGCACCGGTTACTTCTTCCTATCTAAAGTCATTTTATTAAAAATCCCAATTTTTAATTTTTCCTCATTGAATTCATGATATGCATTACAGAAACTTTAGAAAATACAGTTAAGGAAAACAGAAGGGGAGAAAAACATTACTCAGTTTGCCAGATATAACAAATAGAGGATTTCATAAATAAAAATATTTAGCACATAAGAAATGAATATTTTTTAGTATAAGTATGCCCCAAACATTGCTTGGAATATATTAAAATATTTGCTGTTTATCTGAAATTCAAATTTAACTGGGTGTCCTGAATTTTATATCTGGCAACTCTACCTATAACCCTTCCATCTTGATATAACCACTTTTAATCTCTTAACATAGTTTCTTACACTCCTATATACATATACATGCATATAAAAACCAAACCCATTGCCCTCAAGTGATTCCAACTCATAACGACCCTATAGGACAGAGCAGAACTGCCTCATAGGGTTTCCAAAGAGCGGCTGGTGGATTGGAACTGCTGACATCTTGGGTAACAGCCGAGCTTTAAATAAAGCCCACTGCTATCAAGTTGCTTTCACCTCATAGTGACCCCATAGGGTTTCCAAGGCTGTAAATATCTATGGAAGCAGACTGTCACATCTTTCTCCCTCAGAGCTGCCGGTGATTTTAAACCACTGACCTTTCAGTAAGCAATAGATCCACCAGGGCTCCTTACATATATATATATACACACACACACATATACACACACATATACACACACATATACACACACATATACACACACATATAATTTTATATAATGTACATAACCATAGTTTAGAAATACAAAACTTTACAGTTTAGATATTCCTTTCAATTAAGAATATTATTGGAAATTCTGTGAATTTATATATATTTACCCCCCATCTTATAGGTGAAGAAAGTGAGGCTTAGAAGAAACCACCTTAAGAATAATTTAGCAGTGGGAGAACCTAAGCATTACTACAGGATATAGTTGCTCAGGAGTTATTTACTTCCTTCTTTCCAAGGCAACATTCCTTGTTCTTTATGTCACACTAGAGCTCTGACAATTTAATTCCAGGCTAGGCCATCTCAATTAATTTGCCATGGATTTGGGGCAATTACGTGGCCAATCTAATCACCCCCAATCATGCTTATATCCAAGCCTAATCACCACAGCCAAATTGTTTAAATAGTGATAGAGTTGCATCATTAAACTGGTGAAATCAACTCTGGATGAAGTTACTAAAATCCTTTCAGCTAATCTTCTTGTTGTTGCTAGGTGCCCTCATGTTGGTTCCTGCTCATAGTGACCCTATGTACAACAGAATGAAACACTACCTGGTTATGTGCCATCCTCACAATCATTGCTATGTTTGAGTCCATTGTTGCGGCCATCGTGTCAATCCATTCATTGAAGGTCTTCCTCTTCTTTGTTGACCCTCTACTTTACCAAGCATGATGTCCTTCTCCAGGGATTGGTCCCTCCTGATAACATGTCCAAAGTATGTGAGATGAAGTCTAGCCATCCTCTCATTCCGGCTATACTTCTTCCAAGACAGATTTGTTCTTTCCTCTAACAGTCCATGGTATATTCAGTATTCTTCATCAACACAATTCAAATGCATCAATTCTTCTTCAGTCTTCCTTATTCATTGTCCAGCTTTTGTATGCATATGAGGTGATTGAAAATACCATGGTTTGGGGCAGGCACACCTTAGTCCTCAAGGTGACACCTTTGCTTTTTAACACTTTAAAGGGGTCTTTTGCAACAGATTTGTCAAATGCAATATGTCATTTGATTTTGTGACTATTGCTTCCATGGGTGTTGACTGTGGATCCAAGTAAAATGAAATCCTTGACAACTTCAATCTTTTTTTCATTTATTATGAAGTTGCTTATTGGTCTAGTTGTGGAGATTTTTGTTTTCTTATGTTGAGGTGTAATTCATACTGAAGGTTGTAGGGTTTGATCTTCATCAGTAAGTGCTTCAAGTCCTCTTCACTTTCAGCAAGCAAGGTTGTGCCAGCTGCATATTACAGATTATTAATGAGTCTTCCTCCAATCCTGATGTTGAGTTCGTCTTCATATAGTCCACTTTCTAAGATTATTCGCTCAACATACAGATTGAATAAGTATGGTGAAAGGATACAACCCTGATGCACACTTTTCTTGATTTTAAAACAAGCAGTATCCCCTTGTTCTGTTCAAAAGACTGCCTCTTAGTCTATGCACAGGTTCCTCATGAGCACAATTAAGTTGTTCTCGAATTCCCATTCTTTGCAATGTTATCCATAACTTGCTATGATCCACATAGTTGAATGCCTTTGTAAGTCAATAAAACACAGGTAAACATCTTTCTGGTATTCTCTGCTTTCAGCCAAGATATACCTGACATCAGCAATGATATCCCTCATTCCATATCCTCTTCTGAATCTGGCTTGAATTTCTGGCAGCTCTCTGTCAATGTGCTGCTGCAACTGTTTCTCAATGATCTTCAGCAAGATTTTACTTGCATGTGATATTAATGATAATAATTTCCACATTCTGTTGGATCACCTTTCTTTGGAATAGGTAAAAATATGGATCTCTACTAGTCAGTCGGTCAGGTACCTGTCTTTCAAATTTCTTGGCATAGTCTGGGGTCTTAAAAGCTAGCAAGCAACCATCTAAGAGGCATTAATTTGTCCCAACCCACCTGGAGCAAAGGAGAATGAAGAATACCAAAGACACAAGGAAAATATTACCCAAGAAACAAAAAGGGCCACATAAACCAGGGACTACATCAGCCTGAGACCAGAAGAACTAGATGGTGCCCAGCTACCACCAAGACTGCCTTGACAGGGAACACAACAGAGAGTCCGCAATGGAGCAGGAAAAAATTGGGATGCAGAACTCAAATTCTAGTAAAAAGATCAGACTTAATGGTCTGACTGAGACTGGAGAAACCCCAGAAGATATGATCCCCGGACTCTCTGTTAACCCAGAACTAAAACCATTCCCGAAGCCAACTCTTCAGACAAAGATTTGGCTGGATTGTCAGGCATAAAATGATACTAGTGAAGAGTGTGATTCATAGTTCAAGCAGATGCATAAGACTATGTGGACAGCTCCTGTCCAGAAGTGAGATGAGAAGGCAGAAAAGGACAGGATCTGGTTGAACGGACATGGGAAATCTGGAGTGAAAAAGAGGAGTGTGCTAACATATTATAGGGATAGCATCTAGGGTCACATATCAATGTGTGTATAAATTTTTGTATGAGAAACTAACTTGAGCTATAAACTTTCACTTAAAACACAATAAAGGAAAATTAAAAAAAAAATTTCTCGGCATAGACGATGAGCACCTCAGCACTATATCCATTCACTGAAACATCTCCATCGGTATTTCATCAATTCCTGGAACCTTGTTTCTCACCAAAGCCTTCAGTGCAGCTTGGACTTTGTCTTTCAGTACCATCGGTTCTTGATCATATGCTACCTCCTGAAATGGTTGTGTGCTGACCAATTCTTTTTGGCATAGTGATTCTTTGTAGTCCATCTTCTTCTGAGCTAATCTTAAATATTAATATTTAATAAACATGTACAAATTTGGTTGGCTACTAAACATGTCTCCAAGTTATCATTTTATTTTTTTAATAGCTTTATTGAGATATAATTAATATGCCGTACAATTCACCCGTTTAAAGTATAGTTTTCAATGTTTTTTAGAATATCCATAGGGTTGTACAACCATTAAACTTGTTGCTGTCGAGTCAATTCTGACTCATAGTGACCCTACAGGATAGAGCAGAACTGCCACATAGTGTTTCCAAGGACCTGCTGGTCGATTCTCACTGTTAACCTTTTGGTTAGCAGCCGAACTCAACTACTTCACCACCAGGGCTCTGTGCAACTGTTACTACAAGATAATTTTAGAACATTCTTTCCTTTCCAAAAGAAATCCTGTACCCATTATCATTCACTCCTCCCTCCCCCTTCCTTCCATTCCCTGGCAACAACTAATCTACTTTTTGTCTATATAGATTTGTCTGTTCTGGAGATTTCATATAAATGGACTCATACACTATGTGGTCTTTTGCAACTGACTTCTTTCACTTAGAATACTGTTTTCAAGTATCATCCATGTTGCAGCCTGCATCAGTAGCTCATCCCTTTTTGCAAAATTATCTTTTACAATTAATAACAGACTCTTCCTTTGTGCCAGTAATTCCATCCATGCTTTGAAAACATCAAGACCACGTGAAAAGAAGTATATTGTTAAAGCTCCATCTTCTGAAATATCCAAGTTCGTTTCTGAGGATGAAACAAAAGAGTAGAACCAGCACACCAGGAGAACATTCTCACCTTGTCAGAGCTCTTCTGCTTTGGCGTAGACCTCAGCCCCACCCCCCTCCCCTCATGGATTTTGGATAGATCACTAGGTACTTGCTGCAGCTGAATTTGTTCATTTACTTATCTGTTTCTCTCACTAGACTGTAAGTCCCATGAGAGCAGGAATTTTCATCTGACTCATTCACTACTGCATCACCAGTGTCTGGACAATGCCTGGCACCCAGGACATACTCAATAAACATTTGTGGGAGGGGTAAGTAAAGACAGATCGTCTCGTCAGAAGGTCCTTGGGTGGTGTAAGCAGTTTACGATCAGCTACTGATCTAAAGGTTAGTGGTTCAAACCCACCCAGCACTGCCATGGAAAAAAGTCTTGACGATCTGCTTCCATAAAGATTACAACCAAGAAAACTCTAGAGAGCAGTTCTACTCGGTAACAGATCGGATTGCCATGAGTCAGAACTGACTCCATACAATGGGTTTGGTTTTTTTGTCCTGTCGGCTACCAATAAACAATATTCTCTTTGGTTACCATTTGCTAATTTTACATATTTTCATCTTGTGATCTTGGATTTTAGTCAAGTATCTTGATTATTGTTGCTTCATCTTCCACTAGATAATTTGCAAGTCTGTCATACAGCTCAAAATAGCAACTTTTAAGATAACTTCTGACACCACTTCACCCTCCAACTAAACTGCTTCTTCCTGTCAGGCATCTGCCTCTCATTTTCATTAGCTGCAGTATTATTCTAATCACTCCGTGCTGCAGTCACAGAGAAAGAAAAAGGGAGGGTTCCAAAAAACTGGTTTTTTTTTTTCCTCTTCTTTATAGAAAAATGCTTGAGATCAAAGGTGCTATATGATAAACTCTCAACAACACTCACACACAAAATCTCCAATCTGCTTAAGTGTTTTGCAGAGAGGCAAGTGTATTTCTGGGAATGTGTGGGAAGGAGAGGCCAGTGCAATCTCATAGGATTCCCAGGCCTGATTTCTCAGGCAACACTTCTGCAGAACTGAAAATGGAACAGGCTGTGGGATGGCAGAAAGGTTTCCAGAGATACAGGATGAGTGACAGGAAATAGATCAATCCACACGCTTAACACTCAGGTAAGGTTTGAAACAATTGCTGGTTGCGCTCAGTTTCCCAGTGGAATCTTGGGCAACTCAATTAACCTCTTTCTGCCACATTCTCATCACTTATAAATTGAATATAACAACCTACCTGGCAGAGATTGCAGAGGGATTTGCTAATAAATGTGACTAGACAGCTATATGTGTGATACCTAATAATATTATGTTAACTAGCATAAAATCATAGGGCTACAAAGGACTCAAGAGGTCAATCTAGACCTTTCACATGGGTAAACAATTAAGTCATTCCAGAGGGATTAGGTTCTAATCCTTTATAAAAGGTATCTGCATAAAGGCATTCCCGGAAAACTCCTCTTTGTCACAGGATTCTTGCTTTAGTTGAAGACAGCCAGATTCTGCCACATTAGTACTCTATGTTTCTCTCTGTGTGGGAAGGACAGTAGCAGCTGTACTAATTCTTTACAGATGGCTGTACCTCTTCAGAGATCAAAATGGAATTGCATAATGATTAAGAGCATGGGTTTTAGAGTCAGGCTGACTGAGGCATCCATCAGACTCTACTCCTTGCTGGCTACATGACTTTGAGCAAGTTATAGCCTTAACCTCTTGAGCCTCAGTTTCTTCTCCTATAAAATAGTTGTGGCACTGACCCCATAAGGCTCTTATTAGAACTAAGTGAGAAAAACAAGTAAGGTACTTCTCACAATGCCTGACTCATGGTGGGTACCAAACTGTATCACAGTCTCTAACAATAACATTACAGAATTTATATGCAAATTCTCTACTTGAGAATTTGCCTGCTTGCAAAAGCTTCTTTGTAACCTACAAATCAATACTTGCAGCATTTTCACGGTTATTTCTGGACATGCTCAGAATGGCAAAAAATTTGAGTTCCTTAACGAACATATTCCCAGTTGAAGTTGAGCAAGGATGGTTCAATATTCGCTAATCCAGTGTTCCTGATGACTGGTAAAGAAGCCCTGGTGTTGGAGTGAGTGGTTAGGCACTTAGCTGCTAACCAGAAGGTCAGCAGTTCAAACCTACCAGCTGTTCCTTGGGAGAAAAATGTGGCAGTCTGCTTCTGTAAAGATTACAGCCTTGGAATCCCTATGGGGCAATTCTATTCTGTCCTATAGGGATGCTTTGAGTCAGAATCAACTCAGTGCAACAGGTTGATGTTTTGGTAACTGGTAACTACTGCAAATAGCAAGAACAAATGTATTTTCTAGGCTGAATAACACTAGTTACTCTGATTTTTACTTACAGTCCTAATTTTTAAAGTGTTAACTTTTTTTTTTTCTCTTTTAAACCTACAACAAATTCTCCACTTTCATTTTTAACATTAAAACCAAAAACCAAACCCATTGCCAACAAGTCAATTCCAACTCATACTGACCCTGCAGGACAGAGTAGAGCTGCCCCATAGGGTTTCCAAGGAGTGCCTGGCGGATTCAAACCACTGACCTTTTGGTTAGCAGCCATAGCACTTAACCACTGCACCCCAGGGTTTCCACATTTTTAATATAGGGCACAAAACTGTAGGTAGTGGATAGCTATGCTGACCACTGGGACGATTCCTTCTTGATTTCTCCTGAGATCATTGTGCCACAGGGAAAACCAAGTCATTAGCCCACAATGAAGAATCTACTAAGGCCTTCTCTGGCTTTTCAACCAGTGGGCATGGAAACTGAGGGTCTCGCATAGCATTTCTCTGAATTCTTTGAAAGACTGTGTTTTTGGAAGACCTGGGTGGTACAAACAGGTTGTGCTCAGCTACTAACCTAAAGGTTGGTGGTTCCAATCCACCCAGTGGCACCTCAGAAGAAATGCCTGGTGATATACTTCTGTAAATTTAATTGAAAACTCTATGGAGCACAGTTCTTCTCTGACACACATGGGATCACTATGAGTCAGAATCAACTAGACAGCAGTGAGTTTTAATGTGTCTATGGTTCAAATTAATACTTCTGAAAACATAGTACAAAGTTGTGTAGAACTGTGCAGACTAGTTTTACAGATTCCAACAAATTGAAAATCTCTTCTGTAGCACTGTGTGGCCAAAAAAAAAAAAAAAAAATTAAGAGACATGCTTATATTTTTTCCTTAAACTTTGCTTACTTCAAGCAGGGGGCTGCCTACTGTAATTATTTGTGTTAGGGAATTTGGGGCTTGGCAGATAGAAGAAGTGGCCCAAGGTAGCTTGTCTGGTAAACCTAAACCCACTGAAGAGACTTGAGAAGCAATTAGAGAGGAGAGACCACCATGTTTCCCACCTCCAGTGTCTCTGGGTCCCTCAAGCAGGGAAACACATCTCCCTCTGAGGCATCACCCGGAATTCAGAGCAGAGGGCTATGCAGTACGTATCTTGGGAAGGCACTGGGACTGTTAACATCAGCAGAGACTTCCATACTCCACAAGTGGTATGAAAACAGAGCCATGGAACATTAAGGGACCACGGAGAGTTTGGGCAATGTGTTTATGTGCTGTTGCCAAGATGGCTGGAGAGTAGTGACCTTTCCCGTAATTTCTAGGTACAATGTAAAAACCTCCTGGAGTCTGGTGCCTCCCAGGTAGGAGAAAGTCATCACAATAATGTCCCTCAACACCTGAGTATAATGGACTGAGATTTATACCCCTTGTGATGGGGGCTTTAAAATATGCCAAGGCCTAACCTCCTTTGATCCTGGCAATAAGCCTCCTGAAAGGTAATTATCCCTATTTTAATGCTGTGGATGCAAAGGCTCGGAGAAGTTAAGTGTCTGGCCTGGGGTCTCTGAATTGCAATTCTGCATATGTCCTACTATATACCATATTACTCCCTGTGTCTGAAATTTTTTAACCTAACCTTGAAATCCAGCATTTCCAAGTGATGATGCATTCTAGTATGAAACTGAAGCTTCTAGTATACAAAATTGAACTGCAGTATGCTTATAGCTGTGTTGCAAAAACAAAGACCCAAAGCTATGCACATGAAAAAAGACTCAAATATACAGCAAACTGGTAAAAGGTAATTGGGTTTAGGTGAAGGGTATTGGGCACATTTATTTTCCTACCTTTTTTCATTAGAAATTTCCTTTAATGAACATATGTTACATTTACAATGAAAAATATAAGCTAAATGAATGATTTATATATCTATCTACATATACATACATACTTTTGTTTTTTTTTAGGGAGCTAGAGATTCAAACAATTCACAAAACAGCAATGCAGGTCCTTACAGGGGAAGAGAGAAATCCTCTTCACCTCCCAGGAAACTATTTCCTTTCCCTTCATCCCCTGCACCACCCATGGATGACGACCCTGGCTATTGAGTCAAATTATTCAGGATGGTATCACTTCTCTATAGAGGATGTGCCAAGCCAATGGCAGAAATCACTTCTAAATTTTAACAGAAGTCCAATTTTGCCTGGGATGCATTCATATTTGGAATAATAAATTAGAACAAATAATAAATGGAGTTCTACAATGGGCTCGTGGTCTTTCTTAGCTATCCATACTAATAAGTGAAAGAAATTCTGTCTAGAACTTCTGAGAGTATAAACTTTGGGGGGGGCTGGGAGTGAGAGGGACTAGTTCTCTTAGGTCATCTATTATTCACAACCTTGCTTGCTGAAAGTGAAGAGGACTTGAAGCACTTACTGATGACGATCAAAAACCATAGCCCTCGGTATGGATTACACCTCAATATAAAGAAAACAAAAATTTTCACAACTGGACCAATAAGCAACATCATGATAAATGAAGAAAATATTGAAGTTGTTAAGAATTTCATTTTATTTGGATCCACAATTAATGCCCATGGAAGCAGCAGTCAAGAAATCAAACAATGTATTGCTGGGCAAATCTGCTGCAAAAGACCTCTTTTAAGGTGTTAAAAAGCAAAGACGTCACTTTGAGGACTAAGGCATGCCTGACCCAAGCCATGGTATTTTCAATCACCTCACATGCATGCAAATGCTGGATAATGAATAAGGAAGACTGAAGAAGAATTAATGCATTTGAATTATAATGTTAAAAATGAAGAATATTGAATATACCATGGATTGCCAGAACAATGAGCAAATCTGTCTTGGAAGAAGTACAGCCAGAATGCCCCTTAGAAGCAAGGATGGTGAGGCTTCATCTTATATACTTTGACATGTTATCAGGAGGGACCAATCCCTGGAGAAGGACATCATGCTTGGTAAAGTAGAGCGTCAATGAAAAAGAGGAAAGTCCTCAATGAGATGGATTGAAAAAAGTAGCTGCAACAATGGGCTAAAACACAGCAACGATTGTGAGGCATAGGACCAGGCAGTGTTTCCTTCTGTTGTACATAAGGTCGCTATGAGTCAGAACCAACTCAAGGGCACCTAACAACAATATTCACAAAGGGGAAGAGGACATCAGTGGGGGCTACTCTTTTGTATTTCAGTCTTCTGCTTCATTCACAAGCATCCTGGAGCCATTGTTATATAAAAACAAAGTTCTTCCTGGCTCTGATCTCACCTCACAGGATCTCAAGAGATAAGCCCAGAAGCTACCTAATGTTTTCTCAAATCATTCTTACTCACCTTCACACAGCCCAGTGTTCTCCAAGTAAAATTGGGCTCTACACTGGGATAGACACTCGCCAGAGGGGACATCTACCCCAGAAAGCTGCTCGACTTGCAATCCTTCTTCTGGCTTCTTACACTGAGTACAGTGAGAGGGCTCTGGACCCACACAAGTCAGGCACAAGGAATGACAGGCTGCAAAGAGGAACAAAATGCAGAAAACAATCACAAGGATCACATACATTTTACAACCAAGGACAATATATTTTACAACCAAGGACAGTGGATCATTAAATCAAAACCACTTAGAAAAGTTCACCAGATCCATTCTTCCAGAATATTGTTTTTCTAGCTTCTATACAAAGCACAGGGGTGATAACAGTAATATCTGTAGAAGGCAAAATGAGGGGGATGTTAACTAGTCACACCTCTCAGGTCCTTTAAGAACTGTCAGGCTAGATCATGAAAAAATCAGCAAACAAGACAGTATTGGCTTGGTTCTCCAGAGAAACACATTCAGTGAATGACAATTTAACACTATGCCCTCGTTTTTTATTGAGGATTTTAAGATGCATTCATATGAAGGACATTACTGTGTCTATTGCAAAAATGGTTGTTGTGTTATTGTACAGTATGCCAACCAACACCCATTATCTAAGGGTCTAGGCAACAAATTCCTCTTAGAATTTAGATGGAGAAATAGCACTTTTCTAGGCAAGGCACTATTTGAATAGCAACAATAATTTCACAATCCATCACAATTTCTTATTTTCCCTGGCTACTTGTGAAAATCAGAGCCAAATATAGTACTCAAGCCATCTCATGCCCACATTTTGATACCATTAACTCTTTTCCTTTCCTTCAAATATTTCTCTAAATTTTATTTTTCAAACTGTTTATTGCAGCTGCCCTGTTTTAACTATATTTTCTCAAACTATTCTCCAATTCTTTTTCTTAGGTGGCCAACATATAAATAAATAAAAATTAATTTCACTTAATTAAAGTGTTGTTCCCGATATTCTAGTTTCCAAAGGCTCCAATGATACTGCCCTCTCCTCATGAGCCCAAAGCCTTCTTTGGCAAACAGCTATTTAGAATTTTCCATTTTACTCAGCCCAGAGGCATTGGTTGTGATTCTCAGCTTGCTCAGCAGTATCATTAACAAAAAGAAGTTCTTCAGGGAAAAACAAAAATGAAGGCGAATTAGCAAAGCTAGAAGAGTGGAAAAGAAGGAAATAAGAACTTGGTTTTGTTTTAATGTACACCAAAGAAAACAATGGAAACCATACTGTCCTCTAGTATAGTCAGAAAATTCATGAACTTTTGGGCATTTTCACAAATATTCAAACGTGATTTTTCAGATTATTCCTTCTTAAACCTATTATAATAAAAAAAAATTGTATAAAATGTATATGTGGCCACATAAGATACACTGGATGAAAAGTGGTACGGAAAAGTAACAGCAGTGGAAAAATTATATACGTCTTTGTGCTGGGAAAGTCTGTTAAGAGTGACAATAACACTAACAGTACCTTTGCAGACCCCATGGTCAGGGTAAAAGTCCTCTCCACAGCTGGGCAAACAGTAGCCTTGGCGCAGCACATTGGGGTGGGCGCAGGCTATACAGTGAGAGGCCGTAGGTCCAGAGCAGCTGGCACACGAGTTATGACAAACTAAGGAAGACAATGAAAGGGCAATCCAATATGGCAGGTGACTAAAGAACCCACTCCGTGGCTCGGCATCTTATGTGCTAAGAATTCCTCTCCTCTAGATTTCAAATCCCCCTTCAAATACAACACCAGCCAAGTAAAAACAAATGTTGTGAGATGGTTATATTGCCAGAACTGCCACAAAACCCCTCTACTCATTTTTTACCACAGCCTAGTTTTTATTCCAGTCCAGCTGCTGTCACCTTGACTCCAACTCATGGCAATACCATGTGTGTCTGAGTAGAGCTGTGCTCCACAGGGTTTTCAGTGGCTGATTTTTCAGAAGTAGGTCACCAGGCCTTTCTTTCAAGGTGACTGTGGGTGGACTCAAATCTCCAACCTTTCACTTAGCTGCTAAGAACATTAACAATTCATACCATCCATAGATTAACCTACCTTTTATTTAGTGTTTGTATTAAGTGTTTTGTGCACAGTATCACTTTTCATCCTCATAGCAATATTATGAGGTAGGTATTATTAACCACTGTATACAAATGAACAAACTAAGGTCTTGAGAGTTTAAAAATTTTGCCCAAGATGACAGAGCTCATTATTTGCAATTCTGGGATACAGCCTTAGGACTGTCTCCGCCAAAAAAACCCATACTGTCTGAATAGGAAAGAGTGTTGAGAGCACCAGGAATTTTGTCCAGTTCATCCACTCACTCATCTATGTTCTCTATCAAGTTCGAGTCTCTCCAGGCCTAGGTCCCTTTACATATGCAAAGTAAGAGATTGGACTAAACGATTGTTTAAGATACTTCCAGTTTTACCGTTCTATGATTCTAAGTAAGAATTACTTTAAAAAACCTAACACCACATGTGACAATGCCGGGAACCTATCTCCCCTGCTCTGGCCTTGGGCAGTGACAGTGGGACATCTCTTACTCTAGGAGACGGGTGGTAGTACTGACAGCCTGCACCAGACCTTTGGAAGGGCTGGAGTCAGAAGTGAGAAGAGAACTCTGGAGGACAGTGGTCAAGAGCTGGGAGCAGAGACTATGGAGACAGGATGAGAGCCTGGGGCTGGTGTACTGGGGAAAGAGGAAGAATACTGGGTGAGTACAGAGGCTGACAGATCAAGGGGAGGTTGATGAGGAGATATGGTGAGACAGGACTTAACGTCTTGCCACTAAGAGTCACTAAGTAGAAGTGAGAATGTGTGTGTAAATTTCAGACAGGAAGGACAATCAAGGAGTGCCAGGCAGGAATAAGTTCTCAGAGTTCCCTGTAAGGAAAGATACAAGTCAAGCATATAGAAGTTGAAACTTATGAAGTCTCAAATGAGAGTGTTTTAATAGTTTAGTTGGTGTAATCACTCATCTATCAGTTTGTTGTACTGTGGTAGCTTGCATGTTGCTGTGATGATGGAAGCCATGTCACTGGTATTTCAAATACCAGCAGGGTCACCCATGGTGGACGGGTTTCAGTGGAGTTTCCAGACTAAGATGGACTAGGAAGAAAGCCTGGGGATCTACTTCCAAAAAAAATTGGCCAGTGAATACATTATGAGTAGCAGCAGAACACTGTCTGATAAAGTGCTGGAAGATGAGCACCTCAGGTTAGAAGGCCACTCAAAATATGATGGGGGAAGAGCTGCCTCCTCAAAGGAGAGTCAACCTTAATGACGTGGCTGGAGTAAAAGCTTTTGAGACCTTCATTTGCTGAGGTGGGACGGCTGGAAATGAGAAGATACACCTGCAAACATCCATTAATAACTGGAATGTGGAACGTATGATGTATGAATTTAGGATAATTCGAAGTTGTCAAAATGAAATGAAATGCCTGAAGATAGATATCCTAGGCATTAGTGAGCTGCAATGAACTGGTATGGGCCATTTTGAATCAGACAATTATATGGTCTACTATGCTGGAAACCACAAATTAAGAGGAATGGCATCACATTCAGTATCAAAAAGACCATTTCAAGATCTATGCTGAAGTACATGGCTGTCAGTAATAGGATAATATCCATATGTGTACAAAGAAAACCTGTTACTATAACTATTATTCAAATTTACGCACCAAACACTAACGTCAAAAATGAATAAACTGAAGATTTTTACCAACTTCTGCAGTCTGAAATTGATCAAACATGCAATCAAGATGCATTGATAATTACCGGTGATTGGAATGCAAAAGTTAGAAACAAAGAAGGAACAGCAGCTGGAAAATATGGCATGGTGACAGAAATGATGCCAGAGATTGCACAATAGAATTTTTCAAGACCAATCACCTATTCCTTGGAAATACCTTTTTTCAACAACATAACCGACAACTATACACGTGAAACTTACTGGATAGAATACACTGGAATCAAATCAACTATATCTCTGGAAACAAATGAAGAAGAAGCTCAATATAATCAGTCAGAAAAAGGCCAGAAGCTAAACATGGAACAGACCATCAATTGCTCAAATGCAAGTTCAAGTTGAAGCTGAAGAAAATTAAAACAAGTCCATAAGAGCCAAAGTACAACCTTGAGTATACCCCACCTGAATGTACAGACCATCTCAAGAACAGATTTGATGCACTGAACACTAATGACCAAAGACCAGACGAGCTGTACAACGGCATCAAGGACATCATACATGAAGAAGGCAAAAAGGTCATTAAAAAGACAGGAAAGATCAAAATTAATGTCAGAAGAGACTCTAAAACTTGCTCTTGAATGTAGAGTAGCTAAAGCAAATGGAAGAAATGATGAAGTAAAAGAGCCGAACAGAAGATTTCAAAGGGCAGCTCAAGAAGATAAAGTACTATAAATGATATGTGCGAAGACCTGCAGTTGGAAAACCAAAAAGAACACGCTCAGTATCCTCAAGCTGAAAGAACTGAAGAAAAAATTCAAGCCTTGAGTTGCAATAGTGAAGGGTTTTATGGGCAAAACATTGTACAACACAGGAAGCATCAAAAGCAGATGGAAAGAATACACAGAGTCATTGTACCAAAAAGAATTAGTTGACATTCAACCATTTCAGGAGGCAGCATATGATCATGAACCAATTGTATTGCATGAAGAAGTCCGAGCAGCATTGAAGGCATTGGTGAAAAACAAGGCTCCAGGAATTGACGGAATAACAATTGGGATGTTTCAACAAACAGGTACAAATGCTGGAAGCACTCACTCTTCTATGCCAAGAAATTTGAAAGACAGCTACCTGGCCAACCGAGTGGAAGAGATCCTTATTTGTGCCCATTTCAAAGGAAGGTAATCCAAAAGAATGTGGATTATGCCTCGACATAAAGAAAACAAAAATTCTCACAACTGGACCAATAAGCAATACCAAGATAAATGAAGAAAATATTGAAGTTGTCAAGGATTTCATTTTATTTGGATCCACAATCAACACCCGTGGAAACAGCAGTCAAGAAATCAAATGACGTATCGTGTTGGGCAAATCTGCTGCGAAAGACCTCTTTAAAGAGTCATCTCACATGCTTTAGACATGTTTATTAGGAGGGACCAGTTGCTGGAGAAGGGCATCATGCTTGGTAAAGTAAAGGGTCAGTGAAAAAGAGGAAGACCCTCAACAAAATGGACTGACACAGTGGCTGCAACAATGGGCTCAAAGACAGCAATGATAGTGAGGATGGTATAGGACCAGCAGTATTTCATGCTATTGTGCATGGGTCACTAGGAGTCATAATCAACTCAATGGCACCTAACAGCAAGTCTGAAAGAAACAATATATAAGTAGCATATAAAAAACAAATTTTCAATTGATAGAGACTTTAGCTTTGCCAGCTATTAAACTTGGTTTACCTTCTTTGAAAATTTTTGTGATATGTTGTAGTTGCCAATATATGAGTTTAAAATGCCATCTACAGAATGATTCTGTCATGTCTATAACCAAAGTTAGTGATGGTTTACAAGTAGACAGGGCAGTGTGAAGATCTTAAATATATTTTTGACATTTCATATGAATCAAATGATCTCTAATTATGATTGACATGCAGAAGTTCATCATTTAATCACTAGTCCACCAGCATCCACCCATATCTCCCAGTTATACTGAATATACATAGGTTATATAATGAAAAAATTATTCCTTTCAATGTAACATTTTCCCAACATGCACACCAACTCCCAAATGAGTAGGACATAGCACCAAGTATCATCAAACATGTGTTAAATACTCTTGGATGGTGACAGTGATTACCCGTGTCTTACCTTTGCATTTGCCAGTGGCATTAGCATAGTACCCACCAGGGCATTCAGGAATGCATTTCCCATTGAGCAACACTGTCTTCTCAGTACAGGTGAGACATGTGGTACTATTAGGGCCACAGCTCTTACAGGATTGGTCACAAGCTGAGGGGGAGGAAAAGCCATCAGAGAAAGGGAATAGTGAGCAAAAGAAGTAATGAATCTACTCTTGACAAAGTCCACAGTTGGTATCAATATAGCAGTCTCACTCTCTGGCTGCTCAGCTGAGTTCTGTTTCCTTGATTCCAACATTTCAAAGGACTCTACTGTGTTTTCACAGTTGAAGGGAAACTGAAGAATTATTCACTGAACTCTGCATGACAAATATTCTGAGGCACACCCAGCAGTGTATCCAGTTTGATATGTGATTTAAAGTTAAAATGGCCTTGGTTGGATGTAGGGTTGCCAGATATAGCAAATAAAAATACAGGATGTCCATATAAATTTAAATTTCAGAGAAACAATGAATAATACTTTTAGTATAAGTATGTCTGAAATATTTTATCCTCTATTTTCCCTGGCAGACTACTTGGAGGAAGAATTCAGAAATTCAGGGTTCCACTAAGCAAGGTCAGGGCTACTAAAATTATGTGAAAATTGTTAACTTCACATAATGTTCTAGGATCTGCTCATTCCCTTATTCATTTACCCCAAAATAATATTTACTAAGCTTTCTGTGAGGTACTCTGCTAGGTGGTACCAGTAAATCAGTTACCACTGAGTCAATTCTGACTCATGGTGACACCATGTCTTGCAGAGTATAACTGCACTCCACAGGGTTTTTATGGCTGTGACCTTTCGGATACAGATTGCCAGGTCTGTTTTCTGAGGTACCTCTGGGTGGACTGAACTGCCAACCTTTCAGTTAGTAGCCAACACTCCTGTGGCAGGTGGTAGAGACACAAAAGACAAATCAGCATGGTCTCTGCTTTAAGGGGCTTACTCTAATAGAGGGAGACATACATGTAAAATACTAGAAATATTAAAGGCATCACACATACAAAATCTGTATAGGCACAGTGAAATTTTTGAAAAAAAGATGTGTGGTAGGAGGTGGAAAAAGTCAGGAATGGATTCATGAAAGTGGTCTTTGAGCATTGTCTTGAAAAGCAAGCAGGAACATGCCATGCTAACAAGATGGGGAAAAGCACTCCAGGCTGAAGTAGCAACACAAGGAAAGGCTTGGAGACCGGGGAGATCCTGTAGTGTTCAGGGAACCTGCAGCTCCATTGGGCTAGAGAGGTGGGAAGGACCAGATCACGGAAAGCCTTGTGTGCCAGACTATGTTGTCTAGATTCTTATCTTGTGGTAGGCACCGGGAGCCTCAGGATAGTTTTAAACACTGTAGAAAGATGCACATTTTTGCATATAAGAAAAATTACTTTGACTTCAGTTTGGAGTGTAGCTCAGAGGGGCGAGGAACAAGAGTTGGGGGGCCAGTTGGAAGACAATGTCAGTGCTCTTGGAACAAACTGTTCAGGGGTTGAATCAGGGTAGCAGTACAGGTGATGGGTTTGAGAGGTATGAAGAAGGAACTATGTTCTGCATTAGAGCCCAGGCTCCCCCAAACCAACAAAAATCAAATGCGTTGCCATCAAGCCGATTCCAACTCATGGCTCTGCCATTGCTAAATTACTCTTTAGTTGGCTCCTTCTAAGCTTCACTTGCTTCATCTATAAAATGGTAGTAAATGCATGTACATCCACAGATTTCCAATAAAGTTCTTGGTTGCAAGGAATTTTTAAACTATAAAGCTTAGTAACATATAAAAATACATGCTTATAACATAAACATATATATCTACACACACACAAATATATATATACACGAATGACTGTAGGAAACTATGCCAAGAGATTAAAAGTAGTTAACTCAAGATGGAAAGGTTATTTGAAATTCAGATAAAAAGTGAATATTTTAGTACAGCTCAAGCAATGTTTGGGGTAAACTTATACAAAAAAATTATTCATTTTTTTATTTGCTAAATCCTGTATTTTTATTTACTAAATCTGACAATTCTGGTGATGCAATTTTTCCCTTTTTTTTCCCTTAACTGTGTGTGAAGCTGACAGTGTCTCAGATGGTGTCCAGGGGCCTGGTTTAGGGAACCCGTGATGTCACTCACAGAACACGAGGAGGCAAGCAGGTGTAGGGGATTGTGATGACCTCGTTTGGAATACGTTCAGTCCAGTAAGCAGTCAGGTTTATACCAATGGTGCTCAGGAGAGAGGTCCAAAGGTCATCACAATATAGGTAATTGCTGAAGCCAGAATTTAGACGATTTACTCAGGAAAAGCATGAGGTTAAGAAAAAAGTAGGCAAGGACCAACATTTAACGAAAAAAACATTTTTTTTTTTAAATTAAGACTAAGCAAAGTGAAGCAGAAATGATCCGAAGGTAGGAGGGAAAACAGAAGCATGGTGGCTGAGAAGCTAAAGGAGGAAGAAGTCTAGCAAGAAAGTCATTAGCAGTGCGGAAAGGACAAATAAAGCCTGAACGGAGTTCGTTAAGTTTAGACATGAGGATATGGATGACCTGTGCCACAGCAGTTTCAGTGGAGTAGTTGGACAGAACGAAAGTGAAGGCCATGGTTATAAAACTGTTCTTTTAAAGGCCCCTGGCAGTGAATGGAGCTTATGGACAGGGAAATAATTAAAAAGGGAACAGGAGGAAAAGGGAGTGTTTTGTCTTTCTAATATTCAAAAGACTTCAGCATATAGAGATCCTGGGGAGGGTTTTAAAAAAGGAAAGAATTTGAATAATCGATGAAAGAACAGCCTACCAAAAAAACGGGTTCCAAAGTACAGGGGGAGAAACGAGCCTTGAAGAGAGGGGGAAAAAATGCACCCGTTTGCCAATTTGTCGTACTGTAGTGACTTGCATGATGCTGTGATGCTGGAAGCTATGCCATTGGTATTTCAAATACCAGCAGCCTCACGCGCAGTAGACAGGTCTCAGCAGAGCTTCTAGACTAAAACAGAGTATGAAGAAAGGCCTGGTGATATACATCTAAAAATTGGCCAATGAAAACATTATGGTTTTCGAATTGTCCAGTATAGAGCTGAAAGATGAGCCCTCTAGGTTGAAGACACTGAAAATATAGTAGTCACAACAATGGACTGGAGCATACCAACAATGGTGAAGAAGTTGCAAGTCCAGGCAATGTTTTGTTCTGTTGTACACAGGGTCGCCATGAGTCGGAACTGACTCAACAGCAACTAACAACAACAATATCTGGGAGTGAAAGAAGGTGAGACCAGCTGTAGGTAAATCTATGGATCTAGCTACACTCATTGGCTAAATCCCTAAAAAACAAATGTTCAAACCTTCTCACTACCAAATAACCAGCTCTTTAAGAATAGAGAACTCTATAAAGATTTATTCTGTCTGCTCTCTTAATCCAACTACTCCATGCTAACTTCCCGAAAAATATTTCAAGAAATTGAGAAAAAAGATGCTAAGTAACAGGGCCAAACTTTCCATCTTGCATCCTGGAGGATTCAGCATCTCTTTGGAAGCAAATATGTGAGGCAAGTCGATCTGCAGTAAATGGGCAAAGATAATTTCCTTCATATTAGAGAAAAGGAAAATCATTCCCTTGGCTCACGACTGGAAAAAAGGAAGAAAATGAGTCCGACCAGTCTCTTTCTATCCTTCATAAAAACTTCTGCACCTTCAAATTCTAAAACTGACTCTTCTCAACAGAACTGGATATACTACAAGCTAAGTAGATTTTTTTTGGAAATGAAGAATTGTAGTAATTACAAAAGAACAAATATTTAGAATTGAATAACAATAAAAACATTACGAATAAAATGTTTTAGAACATAGCTGAAGTAGTACTTGGAGGGAAATTTGCTAAGTTAATAAAATTACTAGGAAGGTGCCATTTCTCTCCTAACTAATCTATAACTTCAATATATTATCAATAAAAATTCTGGTTGACTTACAAGCTTGTAAGCAGCCATCTAAAATACAATTATTGGTCTTTACTCATCTAGAACAAAAGGGAATAAAGGAAACCAAAGACTCAAAGAGGAAACTAGTCCACAGGACTAAATAGCCCACATGAACCACGGCCTCATCTAGCCTGAGACCAGAAGAACTAGGTGGTGTCTGGCTACCATTACTGACCTTTCTGACCGGGGACACAACAGAGGATAGAAAGAGAGAAAAATGTAGAACCAAACTCAAATTCCTAAAAAAAGGCCAGACCTACTAGACTAATAGAGACTAGAGGAACCCCCAAGACTATCATCCTAACATACCCTTTGAACTTGGAACTGAAGCCACTCCCAGTGATCACCTTTCATCTAAATAATAAATAAATTGGCTTATAAAATGAACAATCACCCGTGAATACTGTATTTCCTTAAATAATCAACTATATGAGACCAATGGTTAACATTTACCCTAAAACAAAGATGAGAAGCTAAGGAGGGGCAGGGAAGCTACATTAATGGAAACAGAGCAAACAGAATGGAAAGAATTAGAGTATTGACACATTTTGAAAAACATATCCAGTGTCATGGAACAATTTGTATAAAAACTGTAAAACAAAAACTTAATTTGCTATGTAAACTTTCACCCAAAACACAATAAAATATTTTTTTAATTCCAGTCGATTTTTTTTTAAAGAAATTCAATAAACTTGCTCTAAAGTCCATGAATAATTAAGTCAACTTTGGGATGAAGAAGAAAGGGAAAAAGGATTTGCCCATGCAGATACTGAGGCATACTACAGAGCAACAGAAATCAACGAACAAAACAAAACAGTGTGATACTGGTGCAAGAACAGACATTTAGACTACTGGAATAAAATACAGAGCTCAGAAACACACCTATGTGCGTATGGGAATTTAACATACGATAAAGGTGGTTTCACAAATCAGTGGAGAAGCATAGATTGAGTTACTAGATGGTGCTAGAAAAACTGGCTCACAGGTGGGGAAAAATAAAACTAAATCCCTACTTAGGCCCAAATACATAGGTAGACTTCAGACAGATCAAAAATCTAAGTTAAGATAAAAACCATGAAATTAACACAGGACAATTTCTCTATGACCTCAGAGGCCAACTAGGACTTCTTAAAAAAAAACTCAAAAGCAAAACTTTAAAGCAAAAAATGACAAGTCAAGGATTTCTGTTCAACAAAGGCTGCTATACTCAGAGTAAAATGGCAGATAACGAAATGGAGAAAGACTTGCATATTTCAAAATGAAAAGGGTTAATATCTAATACATACAAAGAACTTCAGAAAATAAACAATACAAAGGCAGCAAGGCCAATAAAACAATGTGGAAAACACATTAAAAAGCTATCCGTAGATGAGGAAATTTAAAAATCCAACAGGAGCTGAAAGATGCTCATACAAAAAAAAAGGACCAGAACTTACTGGTCTGACAGAGACTGAAGAAAACGTAAGAGTATAGCCCTGGACACCCTTTTAACTCAGTACTGAAGTCACTTCTGAGGTTCACCCTTCAGCCAAGGATTAGATAAGCTCATAAAACAAAATGAGACTAAATGGGCAATCAACCCAGGGGCAAGGACAAGAAGGCAGAAGGGAACAGGAAAGCTGGTAATGTAGAACTCATAGTCAAGAAGGGGAAGGTGTTGACAGGTGGTAGGGTTGACAACCAATGTCACAAAACAATATTTGTATTATTCAATGAGAAGTTAATTTGCTCTGTAAACCTTCATCTAAAGCAAAAAGAGAAAGAGAGAGATGCTCAGACTTACTAGTAATCAGAAAAATGCAATTTACACCAAATGTCACCTTATACCTATTGTCCACAAAATATTAGAAGTTTGAGAACACCAAATGGTGGTAAGAATATGGAGATGGCAGAGTTCCAAGGATGTGGAGTTTGAGAATGTAGATTGCACAACCATTCTGGTAAGTAATCTGGCACTACTTAGTGAAAGAGAACATGCAGACCCTAGAAACCAATGCCACCACCAATATGTCAATTTGTTGTACGATGGTCGTTTACATGTTGCTATGATGCTGAAAGCTATATCACTGGCGTTTCAAATGCCAGCAGGGTCACCCATGGTGGACAGGTTTTAGCAGAGCTTCCAGACTAAGAGAGTGTAGCAAGAAAGGACTGGTGATCTACACCTGAAAATTAGCCAGTTGAAAACACAACAGAATATTGTCCAGTATAGCGCTGGAAGATTAGCTTTCTAGATTGGAAAGCACTCAAAATACACAGTGGCTGCAACAATGGACTTGAGCATACCAACGATAATGAAGATAGCACCGGACCGGGCGACATTTTATTCTGTTGTATGGGGTTGCCATGAGTTGGATCCAACTTGACAGCAACTAACAACAACAACAAGAAACCAACAATTCTGTTCCTGGGTATAAATCCCAGGAAAATTGTTACACAGCTCTGTAAAGGGATATGTTTGAGGCTGTTCACTGGTGTTTTCGTGGTGAAGCACGGATGGAGGCAATCAGACGCTGTCACTGACAGAGTTGATGGGTGAACTCTGGGAGGTGCAGACCAGGAAGTGCTATGCAGCAGTGAGAAGCAATGGATCAGATGATAGAGCAACGTGGGTAAATCTTAAAAACATAGTGCTGAGGGAAAAAGTAGGAAACAGAATGAACTACGGAGCCAAACTAGTTGCCACTGAGTCCATTCTGACTCACGGCATTCTCACGTGTGTTCGAGCAGAACTGTACACCATAGGGTTTTCTATGGCTAATTTTTCAAAAGTAGTTTGCCAGGCCTTTCTTCTGAGGTGCTTCTGGGTGGACACAGTCCCCAAAATTTTGATTAGCAGGCAAACACATTAACCATTTGCAACACTCAGGGACTCGGAACTATGTAACACACTATCATTTAAGAACATTAAAAATACTACACTCAAAACGGCAATACCCAGTTCACAGAAGCTCATAAAAATAAAAAGATTAAAAGATATAAATAAACAAGGATAAAAGGAAAGAAAGAGGAAAAAAAATCGGAGGGAAGGGAGAGGAGGAAGGAAGGAAGGGTGAGAGAAAAAAATAGCTAACAGGAACCTCTGAACTTGCTTTGATTTATGATGTTAGCTGGAGTCAGAAAAGCCCTTTATAACAGCACAAGTACTTAAAAGACTAAAGAATGAGAGTTTTTTTTTTTCCTTTAAGTTGCCCCACCCTTTATATTTAATATTTGTAAAACTCTATATGAGTACCACAGATAAACTTAGTGGCTGTAAATTCTTTCAGTCACAGCATACTTATAATAGGCCATAGGGGATTTTTCTCAGCACTTGACTTTGAGATTTCTACAGATACGAGCTGCTTGGTTATAAATTATTAAACCAACACCAGCAGGTCTTTATCTTGAATAGCACTAATCTGAATTGGAAATAAGGCAGCATTATCAGCTTCAGACGCCTTAATTAACATTCCGATACCAATCAGTAACCTTGCTCACTGTTGTTCTAGAAAAAATTTATATGAACATTTCTGAAGGCACTTGATAAAAACTTAAGAGACTAACAGTTTTATGAAAAGTATAAACTTCAGTCTTCTTTATTAAAATGCCTGCTGGTTAATGTCAATCGAATCACAAAGTCTCAGATCATGGTATGTGCTCAGTAATCATTTGTTGACCAGTAGGTTAGCTGGCTGATTGATGTCAGCAATAGTCCATTCTCCTGTTTGGGAGTTTCCTGTCTAACACTTTTTGAAATTTATACAGATAGCATTTCAGGTGTATACTCTTGCCCTCCTAAGGGATCCAAAGGGTAAATGTCTTTAGGCCTTTGGATTAGTGCAAATTTGACATCTGTCAACCTTTAGAGAATACATCCAGCTTAACTGAGCAGCAAAGTGATGCTGGCAGGAAACATTAAAAAGCTCAGGCAAATGGCAGCCTGGCTCTTCTTCCCTTGTTCTCTCCTGAATCCACACAAAAGCCACCTGTGGCTCATCTGTACTCAGCAGACTTCTCACACCGGCAGGGCTGATGGATCTCTGCATAGCTTTAAGCAAGCAGCTGCCAGGGGCTCTCTCTCTTCCCAAAGGCAAGTGGATTTGTTAAGTCCCAAAGATCACCTCATTTTTGCTGTCGCCTCGCTCACTGAACAAAATCAGGACAATAACTCGGGAAAGTTTTATGGGGCTTCACATCTTTATTGATTTAGTGGACTTGGTTATAAATACATATATATATAAAGTCATCCTGGCCTTTCTATAGGTATGACCAGGGGTGGATTAACCAGTAAGCAAGGCACACAGGGGCTCACAGTAAGCAAGGTACGCACACGTTAAATTGTTTACTTACTAACCTGTAGGAAGCAATTTCACAAGGGTGAAAAAGAGGTGAAATTGTGTACTACAGATTAGTAAGTAAGCCTGTGTGTATCGTGCTTATTGGGTAATCCGTCCCCGGGTATCACCATTGCAGAAAATGCAATTCAAACTTTTCATTCATTTCAGGATGCCTACCTGTAGACCTGACAACATCTACAGGGTTGCTGCTCATCTAAAGACTGACAGGAGGCAAGGGGAAGGAGGAAGAAAAGGGGGGGGGAGGGGATGATGGGAAGGAGAAGAGAGAAAAATAGGCAGAAGTACATAAGGTGGTATCACATTACAGAGAGGGAGCGCAGTGGTTCAGAGGCAGTTAAGGTCTAGAGCCAGAAGACCTAGGCTCAGATCCCCACTCTGCTACTTCTTAGCCATGTGACCTTAGGCAAGTTTCTTAATCTCTCTGTTTCCTCATCTGGAAAATAAGGAGGATAAGAACACCTACTTCATGAAATTGTTGTGAGGATTAAACACCCAACACTCACATAGCACTCACTCTGTGCCAGGCACTGTTCTAACTGCTTTACATGTATTAACTCAATCCTCTCAACAGTCTTCTGAGTTGAGTGTGTCCTAGTTTCTTACTGCTGCTGTAACAAATTACCACAAACTTAGTGCCTTAAAACAATACAAACTCATTATCTTGCAGTTCTGGAGGTCAGAAGCCCTAAAATCAGGGTCTTTACAGAACTGTGCTCCTTCTGGGGGCTCTAGGGGAGAAACGACTTCCTTCCTGCATTTTTTGTTCATGGCCTCTTTCTCGCATCATTTGATCACCACCCAGAGCTCTGCTTCCATCCTCACATCCCCTTCTCTGAGTCTGACCCTCCTTACCTCCCTTCTTTAAGGACCCTTATTATTACATTGGGTCTACCTGGATAATCTCCCCATCTCAAGATCCTCATTTAACCATATTTTTGGCAAAGTCCCTTTTGCTATAAAAAATAACAATCACAGGTTCTGTGATTGACCTCTTCTGTCTACCAAAGGTGCTATTATCCCCCTTTTATAAAAGGGTAACTGACACATAGAGAGATTAATTTGCCCAAGGTTTTTCTTTTTCCCCATACTTTCGTGCCTCTCAGTGAGTTAATGTTTAAAATGCACCTGGAATAGTGTCTGGCATAAGGAAGCACTAAGCTGGTTTAACTTTTGTTATTATGGCTTGTAGTTTTTGTTTGCTGCCATAGAGTTAGCCCTTGACCTGTGGCAACCCCACGCACATAGAAGGAAATGTGCCTGGTCCTGTGCCATCCCCATGATTGGTTGTGGATAGGACCATTGTGATCCATAGGGTTTTCACTGGCTGATTTTTGGAAGTAGAAGACCTTTCTTCACAGTCCATCTTAATCTGGAGGCTACACTGAAACCTTTCAGCATGATAGCAACATGCAAGCCTCCACTGACGACAGGTAGTGATTGCCCATGAAGCACACTGGCCGGGAATGCAACCCATGTCCCTCTCATGGAAGTGGAGAATTGTACCACCGAACCACCACTGCCCCCATATTATCATGGCAGTGAGTGTTAAGAGTAGAATAAACTGCTTCAGCTTTAAGTCAACGGCACCAACACCAAAGGTGGGTCTGCCCTTGGCTGGTGTAAGAAAGTCTCTTTGTTTTCACGCATATTCCAAAGGAATTGACTGATGAAGTAGTTTGGGATCTGGAGAAAGGAAATAGGTAGTTACCGTGCTCTTCTCCTTATAACTGGGAATCCTGAGCAAGCAGCCCAAGCTTCACTGTCTTCATTTGTAGAATGACGCTATAATGAGCACATGACATAACAAACCACCAGAACGATTAAAGGGAATCCTACCTATAAAACGAATCGCTGGGTGGTGTAAACAGTTAGCTCGGCTGCTAACCAAAAGGTTGGTAGTTCAAGTCTACCCAGGGGCACTTTGGCAGAAAGGCCTGGCGATCTACTTCCAAAAACCCAGGCATCAGAAAACACTGTTCAATTTTGCAACCGTTCACGTATTTGTTGAGGAAATGATGGTTATTGGTGTTTCAATTTGAATAAAAAAGATGTTAGCAAAGGAGAAGGTGCTTTGACATCAAAAGCCCGGTACTTACCCTTACAGATCCCCTGCTTGTTGTAAAAGCCTTCACCACAGCTGCTCTCACAGCCACCCTCTCTCAGCACTTGGAGGGCATCTCTGCAGGCCAGGCAGTTCTTCTCTGTGGGCCCCCAGCATGCTGCACAGGACTCGTGGCAAACTGCAGGCAAACACACAGTCAGTGAACAACCTACAGTCTACAGGACTAGCCCTAACTGTTCCTTCAAAAGTTTTACAATTACTAGATGTTGGCTCTTTGGTTCTTAAACTGCTATGCACATACGTGTACCTCTTGAGAAATGTACCACCCTTCCCCACCCAGAAAAAAACAAAACAAACTATTTTTATGGACCAGAAGTTAAACCTTGGTAAATTATTTCTAGGAGATTTAAAACAAGAAATCAGAGCTTTTCAGTAATATGACCCAGAGGGAAGGAAATAATAGTTTTCTAGACAAAGACTGTCTAATGAAATCAGATGGCACTCTGTCACCTGGTCTTTTGTAATGACACAACAAAGTGTGAACAGGATAACCACCGTCCACCTCCAACAACCTCAGGAAACAGCTAAGGAGGGATGCCCTTTACTCCAGTCCTTGATTAGAATCTTAAAGGGCCTGGTGCCACCTGATATTTATTGCTCTTTGCCTCCTTTTCTGTTTGTATCTGTCTCTCCCATTTCTCCTTCTTCTATCCTCACCCACAACTCTCATAGTCTCCCTCAGTCTCTCAATTTTCCCCCAATAACATCTGCTTTATGCGTGTATCTTGAATAACCTAACGAAGCCTACATTTCTATCACGTCTTTGGGTCCTAACTACAAATTGTTCCTAACCCAAAACCAGTTATTTAATATAATTCTGGCTCATGGTGGCCCAATCATGCAAAGTGGAACTGCACTATACTCATTTTCATGGCTGTGGCCTTCGTGAAACCAATTGCCAGCCTTTCTTCTGAGATACATCTAGGTGGTTCAAAAAGCCATCTGCTGGCATCCAACAGTCTGAGGCACCCAAAGACTCAATTCCTTTAAGATTCTAAAATTTCATTAGTGAGCTGAAATGGACTGGTAGTGGCAATTTTGAATCAAACAATATATGGTCTCCTATGCTGGGAATGACAAATTAAAGAGGAGTGATGTAGTATTCATTGTCAAAAAGAACATTTCAAGATCTATCCTGAAATACAATGCTGTCAGTGATAGGATAATATCCACATGCCTACAAGGAAGACCAGTTAATACGACTATTATTCAAGTTTATACACCAACCACTAGTGCCAAAGAAGAAGAAACTGAAGATTTTTATCAGCTTCTGCAGTCTGAAATTCATCAAATATGCAAACAAGATGCATTGATAATTACTAAGTGACTGGAATTTGAAAGTAGGAAACAAAGAAGGATCAGTAGTTGGAAAATATGGCCTTGGTGACAGAAATGATATGGGTGATCATGTGGAGAATTTTGGAAGACCAATGTCTTACTCATTGTAAACACCTTTTTTCAACAACATAAATGACAACTACGCATGTTGTATAACTTGCCAGATGGAATCAACACAGGAATCAAACAGACTACATCTGTGGAAAGAGATGATGGAGAACCTCAATATCATCAGTCAGGGCAATGCCAGGAGCCAATTGCAGAATAGACCATCAATTGCTCACATGCAAGTTCAAATTGAAGATGAAGAAAACTAAAACAAGTCCACAAGAGCCAAAGTACGACGTTGAGTATATCCCATCTGAATGTAAAAACCATTTCAAGAATAAATTTGACGCACTGAACACTAATGACTGAAGACCAGACGAGTTGTGGGACGACATCAAGGACATCAGACATGAAGAGAGCAAAAAGTTCATTAAAAAACAGGAAAGAAAGAAAAGACAAAAATGGATGTCAGAAAAGACTCTGAAACTTGCTCTTGAACTTAGAGCAGCTAAAGCAAATGGAAGAAATGATGAAGTAAAAGAGCTGAACGAAAGATTTGGCAAAGGGCAGCTCGAGAACACAAAGTAAAGTATTACAATGAAATGTGCAAAGACCTGGAGTTAGAAAACCAAAAGGAAAGAACACACTAGGCACTTCTCAAGCTGAAAGAACTGAAGAAAAAATTCAAGCCTCAAGTTGAAATATTCAAGGATTCTATGGGGAACATATTAAAAAATGCAGGAAGCATCAAAAGAAGCTGGAGGGAATACAGAGTCACTACACCTAAAAGAACTGGTCAACATTCAACCACTTCAGCAGGTAAGCATATGATCAAGAACCAACGGTAGTGAAGGAGGAAGTCCAAGCTGCACTGAAGACACTGGTGAAAAACAAGGCTCCAGGAACTGACAGAATACCAACTGACACATTTCAACAAACAGATGCAGTGCTAGAGGTGCTCACTTGTCTATGCCCAGAAATTTGAAAGACAGCTAACTGGCCAACCAACTGGAAGAGATCCATATTTGTGCCCATTCCAAGGTGATCCAACAGAATGCAGGAATTATCAAACAATATCATTAATGTCACATGCAAGTAAAATTCTGCTGAAGATAATTCAAAAGCAGCTGCAGCAGTGTATCAACAGGGAACTGCCAGAAATACAAGCCCTATTCAGAAGAGGACATGGAACCAGATATATCATTGCTGATGTCAGGTGGATCTTGGCTGAAAGTAGAGAATACCAGAAAGATGTTTACCTGTGTTTTATTGCCTATGCAAAGGCATTCAACTGTGTGGGTCATAACAAATTATGGACTGCATTGCGAAGAATGGGAATTCCAGAACTTTTAATTGTGCTCATGAGGAACCTGTACTTAAACCAAGAGGCAGTTGTTCGAACAGAACAAGGGGATACTACGTGGTTTAAAGTCAAGAAAGGTGTGCGTCAGGATTGTATCCTTTCACCACACTTATGTAATCTGTATGTTGAGCAAATAATCCAAGAAGCTGGACTATATGATGGAAAATGCGGTATCAGGATTGGTGGAAGACTCATTGACAACCTGCAATACGCTATTGACACAACTTTGCTTGCTGAAAAGTGAAGGGGACTTGGAGCACTTACTGATGAAAATCAAAGAGTACAGCCTTCAGTATGGATTACACCTCAACATAAAGAAAACAAAAAGTCCTCACAACTGGACCAATAAGCAACATCATGATAAATAGAGAAAATATTGAAGTTGTCAAAGATTTCATTTTACTTGGATCTCTAATCAATGCCCATAGAAACAGCAGTCAAGAAATCAAAGGATGCATTGCACTAGGCAAATCTGCTGCAAAAGACATCTTCAAAGTGTAAAAAGGAAAGATGTCATTTTGAGGACTAAGGTGCTCCTGGCCCAAGCCACAGTATTTTCAATCACTTAGTATGCATGCAAAAGCTGGACAATCAGTTAAGGAAGACCAAAGAAGAACTGATCCATTTGAATTACAGTGCTGGCAAAGAATACTGAATATACTACGGAGTGTCAGAAGAATGAACAAATCTGTCTCGGAAGAAGTACAGCTGGAATGTTCCTCAGAAGGCCGGATGACGAGACTTCATCTCACATACTTTGGACATGTTATTAGGAGGGGCCAGTCCCTGGAGTAGGACATCATACTTGGTAAAGCAGAGGGTCAGAGAGGAATTTCCTCAGTGAAATGAACTGACACGGTGGCTCAAAGATGGGCTCAAGCATAGCAACAATTGTGAGGTTAGTTCAGTACCAGGCAGTGTTTCATTCTTTTGTACATAGGGTCGCTATGAGTCGGAAGTGACTCAAAGGCACCCAGCAATAAACAACAACAGCTGTTTGTATGGCTAACCCCACCTATGCTTTTGTCAGTGTACGTTCACTTTTAAAATGCTTACTTCATGGTACAGTACAATCTATTTTAAAGATGTATTAATTCCGTTCAAAATTGAAAGAATGGCTTTGCTGCTCACAAGTGGTTTGGGAAGCACTACCTTAGTAATTTAATTAGGTATCACTTTGAAGTTAGAAGAAAGGATACCTGCACTACAAATTTCAAGATACACACCTCTCCTTTCAATTCTAAACTGTATGGAAAAGCCTTAATTTCAGACACTTTTTTTCCCCAACAAATTTAGAGGTAATCAGCAATTGTGTTATGTGCTTGCAAGGATTCTATGACAAAGAGTAACAGTGATGGGGGTGACAGGGACCAACTTTAGATAGATCTAAGGGGTGAGAAGAGGCCAGGGAAGTGGAAAGTTAGAGAATAGAACAAGCAAAGTCCTTGAGAAGGGAAGGAGCCTGGTGGGGCCCAATGGGGCCCAGTATCATGATTCATGGTTGAAGAAGTAGATTTTGGAGCCATGGAAAGAAGTTAGGATTATATCCTACATGCAATGTGAAACCATAAAAGGGGTTACGGATTGAATTGTGTCCCCTAAAGTATGTGTGGAAACCCTGGTGGTGTAGTGGTTAAGCGCTGCAGCTGCTAACCAAAGGGTCGGCAGTTCGAATCCGCCAGGTACTCCTTGGAAACTCTATAGGACTGTTCTACTCTGTCCTGTAGGGTCACTATGAGTCAGAATCGACTCGACAGCACTGAGTTTTTCTGAAGTATGTGTGGGAATCCTAACCCCTATGTCTGTGCATGCAATCCAGTTTGGGAAGTTTTGTTATGTTAATTAGATTATATCTAAATAGGTGGGTTCTAAATTCAATCACTCCTGAGCTATAAAAAGAGCAGACAGACAGACAAACACACACACAGATAAAAGGGAGAAGTCAGACACCATGTGAGGATCATCTACAAGTCAAGGAACCAAGAAACACTTGGAGCTACCAACGAGGACAGAATAAACAAGGCCCAGATCCTGATTTGAACTTTTAGCCTCCAGAACTGTGAGAAAATAAATTTCTGTTCTTGAAAGTAACCCACTTGAGGTATTTGTGTTGCAGCAGCAATAGGTAACTAAGACAGAAGGATAAACACAAGATCTGATTTATATTTTTTTAAAAGATCTCTGTGGGAGGCAGGGCCAAGATGGCCGACTAGGTAGAAGCTACCCTGGATCCCTCTTGCAACAAAGACTCGGAAAAACAAGTGAATCGATCACATACATGACAATCTAAGAACCCTGACCACCAAACACAGATCTAAAGAGTTGACCTGAGTGACGGGGAGCAAAAAGCTGCATCCTGAAGCAGCGACCGCTTCTGGAACTGGCGACCCGCACCACAGCCTTGAGCCCTCGCGGTTCCCGGGTGCCAAGTGGTGGGGCTGATTGCGGCTTGCTGAGGTGGGGCAGGCACGGGACACAGCCCTAACCCCTAGCCCCGTGAGGTAACCTCCGTAGAGACTCAGCCAACGCAAGCAGGCTACACACTGACGGGGCTAATGAGAGAACGAGCAACCACGGGGAGGCACCAACTGTTTTCACTGCATCCCAGCCAGCATCCGAGTCAGAAAACCTTGGCGCCGGGCTTTGGACTGGGTGCAGGGGAGCTGAGAATGGCATCCTGAGATAGCGCGAACACAGCAAGCAGCCCTAGGCCCCAGAAGTGACCGCGGGGGAAGCCCAGCCAGTGCACACAGGCAGCGCAGTGATGCAGCTGACAGGAGGAGAAGTCACCAGGAGGCAGCAACTGGTTTTGGAGCCTGGAGTGCGGCGTTCCAGCCGGGGAACCTTTGCGCTGGGCTTTGGACTGGGAGCGGAGGAACTGACCATGGCTTCTGAGACAGCACAAGCAAAGGATGTGGGCCTGACCCTCGGGGGCAATCTCGACCCAGCCAACGCACACAGGCTACACACCCCTCAGAAATCTCAGATAAAGCAGTCATCACCAAGCAAGATAAGTAACTTTGTCTATATTCTGGGGTGCTACTCTCTCCTATCTATCTGATCCCTCCCCTCCCCTTCCCAGGTGGCTTCATTAACATTAGAATTTCCTGAGCCAGAGAGTAAAGTGCTCTGCAGTTTTTTGTTTTTTTGTTTTTGTTTTTGTTTTTGTTTGGTCTTTTCCTAACCCATTCTCCTGGCCTGAGAGAAGCAGCTACAAAAAACCCATGGACTAAAAATCCTTCCCTGACTTCCCAAAATTGGACTAAAAATATAGAACCAGCTCCAGCCAAGCATATGAGATCCACAGTCTTGGGCTTTCATTCCTACAGGGAACAAGGTGGCTATTATAATGCAAAGGCATTTCTGATAGGGATCTGACTGTAATTGTTTTAGCGGATTACTGGAAAGACAAGTTTCCCAGGTCTGATATCTCTGCGTATTAAACAGAGCCCTCACTGACCCACAACGGGGAACTGAGGGCTGAAGCTCTCCCCAGACTACCTAGCCTCCTGCCTTAGGGGTCTGAGGATGGTGACACCTACCAATCTACAGAGGTACATGCATTGGGTGCCTAAGGTACAGCTGCAGAGCCCACCCACCAAAGTGCCTTAGGAATAGAGACACACCTACCTCACTGGCACTTTGGGGAAGCCTATCAGCATCCTGGCCCCCTGGAGTATGACCCCCTGTTGCTACTAGAATCTGGTGCACACAACTATCACTACTACTCCTCTAAGTGAATAGGTGACAGGCTACACCACACACTTGGTGACTGAAAATCAGATTCTACTCAAGAATAGTGAATAGACTCTTAGGCTTATATATCTGGTAACAGCCCAAACCAGCTGGTAATAGGACATAAGTGATTCAAGGGCTACAACAATCAAGACAGTGCAATCTAGTAGCCCATCTATGTATATTGAAAGAAAACAAAACAAGATAAGACTCAGTGAGCAAATATAAAATACATCACTACAATATCTTACAGATGGCTCGGAGACAGCAGTCGATATCAAACCACATAAGGAAGCAGACCATGATTGCTTCTACAACTTCCCAAACTAAAGAATCAAAATCTTTCCCAAATGAAGATACAATCCTGGAATTGCCAGATGCAGAATATAAAAAACTAATTTACAGAATGCTTCAAGACGTCAGGGATGACCTCAGAAATGAAATAAGGCAATCTACAGAAAAAGCCAAGGAACACACTGATAAAGCAGTTGAAGAAATCAAAAGATTATTCAAGAACCTAGTGGAAAAATTAATAAGCTGCAAGAATCCATAGAGAGACAGCATTCAGAAATCCAAAAGATTAACAGTAAAATTACAGAATTAGACAACTCAATAGGAAGTCAGAGGAGCAGACTCAAGCAATTGGAATGCAGAGTGGGGGATCTGGAGAACAAGGGAATTGACACCCATATAGCTGAAAAAAAAAATCAGATAAAAGAATTAAAAAAAATGAAGAAACCCTAAGAATCATGTGGGACTCTATCAAGAAGAATAACTTGCGTGTCATTGGAGTCCCAGAACAGGGAGGGATAACAGAAAATACAGAGAAGAGTTGAAGATCTGTTGGCAGAAAACTTCCCTGACATCATGAAAGACGAAAGGATACCTATCCAAGATGCTCATCGAACCCCATATAAGATTGATCCAAAAAGAAAATCACCAAGACATATTATCATCAAACTTACCAAAACCAAAGATAAAGAGAAAATTTTAAAAGCAGCTAGGGATAAAAGAAAGGTCTCCTACAAAGGAGAATCAATAAGAATAACTTCAGACTATTCAGCAGAAACCATGCAGTCAAGAAGGCAATGGGATGACATATATAGAGCACTGAAGGAGAAAAACTGCCAGCCAAGGATCATATATCCAGCAAAACTCTCTCTCAAGTATGAGGGCGAAATTAAAACATTTACAGATAAACACAACCTTAGAGAATTTGCAAAAACCAAACCAAAGCTACAAGAAATACTAAAGGAAATTGTTTGGTCAGAAAATCAATAATATCAGATACCAGCACAACACAAGGTCACAGAACAGAACATTCTGATATCAACTCAAATAGGGAAATCATAAAAACAAATTAAGATTAATTTTAAAAAGAAAAAAACGCTCAAAACAGGGAATCATTGAAGTCAATATGTAAAAGATCACAATAATCAAAAAGAGGGACTAAATATAGAAGGCACAGAACTGCCATATGGAGAGGGAAACAAGGCGATATAGGACAATACAAGTTAGGTTTTTACTTAGAAAAATAGGGGTAAATATTAAGGTAACCACAAAGAGGTATAACAACTCCATAACTCAAAATAAAAACCAAGAAAAACATAACGACTCAGCAAACATAAAGTCAACTACTATGAAAACACACAATTTACAAAGAAAAACATCTCAGCACAAAAAAGTAAGTGGAAAAATCGAATTGTCAACAATACACACAAAAAGGCATAAAAATGACAGCACTAAACACATCTATAATTACGCTGAGTGTAAATGGACTAAATGCACCAATAAAGAGACAGAGTCTCAAACTAGATAAAGAAACACGGTCTGTCTATATGCTGCCTACAAGAGACACCTCTTAGACTTAGAGACACAAACAAACTAAACTTAAAGGATGGAAAAAAATATGTCAAGCAAACAACAATCAAAAAAGAGCAGGAGTAGCAATATTAATTTCGGACAAAATAGACTCCAAAGTTAAATCCACCACAAAGGATAAAGAAGGACACTACATAATGATTACAGGGACAATTGACCAGGAAGATATAACCATATTAAATATTTATGTACCCAGTGACAGGGCTGCAAGATACATAAAACAAACTTTAACAGAACTGAAAAGTGAGATAGACACCTCCACAATTATAGTAGGAGATTTCAACACACCACTTTGGGAGAAGGACAGGTCTTCCAGTAAGAAGCTCAATAGAGACACGGAAGACCTAATTGCTACAATCAACCAACTTGACCTCACAGACTTATACAGAACACTCCACCCAACAACTGCAAAGTATACTTTTTTTTCTAGTGCACATAGAACATTCTCTAGAATAGATCACATATTAGGTCATAAAACAAACCTTTGCAGAATCCAAGACATCGAAATATCACAAAGCATCTTCTCAGACCACAGGGCCATAAAAGTGGAAACCAATAACAGAAAAATCAGGGAAAAGAAATCAAATACTTGGAAACTGAACAATACCCTGCTCGAAAAAGACTGGGTTATAGAAGATACTAAGGAGGGAATAAAGAAATTCATAGGATGCAACGAGAATGAAAACACTTCCTATCAAAACCTCTGGGACACAGCAAAAGCAGTGCTCAGAGGTCAATTTATATCGATAAATGCACACATACAAAAAGAAGAAAGAGCCGAAGTCAGAGAACTGTCCCTGCAACAAATAGAAAGTGAGCAACAAAAGAATCCATCAGGCACCAGAAGAAAACAAATAATAAAAATTAGAGCTGAACTAAATGAATTAGAGAACAGAAAAACAATTGAAAGAATTAAAGCCAAAAGCTGGTTCTTTGAAAAAATTAACAAAATTGATAAACCATTGGCCAGACTGACTAAATAAATACAGGAAAGGAAACAAATAACCTGAATAAGAAACGAGATGGGCTATATCACAACAGACCCAACTGAAATTAAAAGAATCATATCAGATTATTACGAAAAACTGTACTCTAACAAATTCGCAAACCTAGAAGAAATGGATGAATTCCTAGAAAAACACTACCTACCTAAACTAACACAATCAGAAGTAGAACAACTAAATAGACCCATAACAAAAAAAAGAGATTGAAAAGGTAATCAAAAAACTCCCAACAAAAAGAGCCCTGGCCTAGACGGCTTCACTGCAGAGTTCTACCAAACTTTCAGAGAAGAGTTAACACCACTACTACTAAAGGTATTTCAAAGCATAGAAAATGATGGAATACTACCTAACTCATTCTATGAAGCCACCATAACCCTGATACCAAAACCAGGTAAAGGTACCACAAAAAAAGAAAATTACAGACCTATATCCCTCATGAACATAGATGCAAAGATCCTCAACAAAATTCTAGCCAATAGAATTCAACAACGTATCAAAAAAATAAAATCCACCACAATCAAATGGGATTTATACCAGGTATGCAAAGTTGGTTTAATATTAGAAAAACCATTAATGTAATCCACCATATAAATAAAACAAAAGACAAAAACCACATGATCTTATCAATTGATGCAGAAAAGGCATTTGACAAAGTCCAACACCCATTCATGATAAAAACTCTCAGCAAAATAGGAATTGAAGGAAAATTTCTCAACATAATAAAGGGCGTCTATACAAAGCCAACAGCCAACATCATTCTAAATGGAGAGAGCCTGAAAGCATTTCCCTTGAGAACGGGAACCAGACAAGGATGCCCTTTATCACCGCTCTTATTCAACATTGTGTTGGAGGTCCTAGCCAGAGCAATTAGGCTAGACAAAGAAATAAAGGGCATCCAGATTGGCAAGGAAGTACTAAAATTATCTCTATTTGCAGATGACATGATCTTATACACAGAAAACCCTCAGGAATCCTCCAGAAAACTACTGAAACTAGTAGAAGAGTTCAGCAGAGTCTCAGGTTACAAGATAAACATACAAAAATCACTTATATTCCTCTACACCAACAAAAAGAACATCGAAGAGGAAATTATCAAATCGATACCATTCACAGTAGCCCCCAAGAAGATAAAATACTTAGGAATAAATCTTACCAAAGATGTAAAAGACCTATAAAAAGAAAACTACAAAGTACTAGTGCAAGAAACTAAAAGGGACCTACATAAGTGGAAAAACATACCTTGCTCAGGGATAGGAAGACTTAACATAGTAAAAATGTCTATTCTACCAAAAGCCATCTATCTATACATGCAATGCACTTCCGATCCAAATTCCAATGACATTCTTTAATGTGACGGACAAACAAATCACCAACTTCATATGGAACAGAAAGAAGCCCTGGATAAGTAAAGCATTACCGAAAAAAAAAGAACAAAGTGGGAGGCCTCACTCTACCTGATTTTAGAACATATTATACAGCCACAGTAGCGAAAACAGCGTGGTACTGGTACAACAACAGGCACATAAACCAATGGAACAGAATTGAGAACCCAGATATAAATCCATCCACATATGAGCAGCTGATAGTTGACAAAGGCCCAGTGTCAGTTAATTGGGGAAAAGATAGTCTTTTTAACAAATGGTGCTGGCATAACTGGATAACCATTTGCAAAAAAATGAAACACGACCCATACCTCACACCATGCACAAAAACTAACTCCAAGTGGATCAAAGACCTAAACATAAAGACTAAAACGATAAAGATCACGGAAGAAAAAATAGGGACAACGTTAGGAGCCCTAATACAAGGCATAAACAGAATACAAAACATTACTAAAAATGACGAAGAGAAACCAGATAACTGGGAGCTCCTAAAAATCAAACACCTATGCTCATCTAAAGACTTCACCGAAAGAGTAAAAAGACCATCTACAGATTGGGAAAAAATTTTCAGCTATGACATCTCCGACCAGCTCCTGATCTCTAAAATCTGTATGATTCTGTTAAAACTCAACCACAAAAAGACAAACAACCCAATCAAAAAGTGGGCAAAGGATATGAACATGCACTTCACTAAAGAAGATATCCAGGCAGCTGACAGATACATGAGAAAATGCTCTCAATCATTAGCCATTAAGAGAAATGCAAATTAAAACTAGGATGAGATTCCATCTCACTCCAACAAAATTAATCCAAAAAACACAAAATAATAAATGTTGGGGAGGCTGCGGAAAGACTGGAACTCTTATAAATGTAAAATGGTACAACCACTTTGGAAATCTATCTGGTGTTTTCTTAAAAAGTTAGAAATAGAACTACCATACAACCCAGAAATCCCACTCCTCGGAATATACCCTAGAGAAATAAGAGCCTTTACACGAACAGATATAGGCACACCCATGTTTATTGCAGCTCTGTTTACAATAGCAAAAAGCTGGAAGCAACCAAGGTGTCCACCAACAGATGAATGGTTAAATAAATTATGGTATATTCACACAATGGAATACTACGCATCAGTAAAGAACAGTGACGAATCTGTGAAACGTTTCATAACATGGAGGAATCTAGAAGGTATTATGCTGAGTGAAATTAGGCAGATGCAAAAGGACAAATGTTGTATAAGACCACTATTATAAGATCTTGAGAAATAGTATAAACTGAGAAGAACACATTCTTTCGTGGTTACGAGAGGGGGGAGGGAGGGAAGGTGGGAGAGGGTTACTTACTGATTAGTTAGTAGATAAGAACTACTTTAGGTGAAGGGAAGGACAATACTTAATACAGGCAAGGTCAGCTCAACTGGACTGGACCAAAAGCAAAGAAGTTTCCGGGATAAACTGAATGCTTCAAAGGTCAGGCAGAGCAAGGGCGGAGGTTTGGGGACTATGCCTCAAGGGGACTTCTAAGTCAATTGGCAAAATAAATTCTATTATGAAAACATTCTGCATCCTACTTTGAAGTGTGGCATCTGGGGTCTTAAATGCTAACAAGCAGCCATCTAAGATGCATCAATTGGTCTCAACCCACCTGGATCAAAGGAGAATGAAGAACACCAAGGTCACATGAAAACTATGAGCCCAAGAGATAGAAAGGGCCACATGAACTAGAGACTTTCGTCATCCTGAGGCCAGAAGAACTAGATGGTCCCCGGCCACAACTGATGACTGCCCTGACAGGGAGCACAACAGAGAACCCCTGAGGGAGCAGGAGATCAGTGGGATGCAGACCCTAAATTCTCATAAAAAGACCAGACTTAATGGTCTGACTGAGACTAGAAGAATCCCAGCGGTCATGGTCCCCAAACCTTCTGTTGGCCCAGGACAAGAACCATTCCTGAAGACAACTCATCAGACATGGAAGGGACTGGACAATGGGTTGGAGAGAGATGCTGATGAAGAGTGAGCTACTTGTATCAGGTTGACACTTGAGACTGTGTTGGCGTCTCCTGTCTGGAGGGGAGATGGGAGGGTAGAGAGGGTTAGAAACTGGCAAAACGGTCACGAAAGGAGAGGCTAGAGGGAGGGAGCAGGCTGACTCATTAGGGGGAGGGTAAATGGGTGTATGTTGTAAGGTGTATATAGGCTTATATGTGACAGACTGACTTGATTTGTAAACTTTCACTTAAAGCACAATAAAATAATAATAAAAAAAATCTCTTTGGCTTTTGTATAGAAAGGATTTAAGAACATGCATATAAGCAGGAGACAAATGTGGAGTCCACTGCTGTGGTTCGGGTAAGAGATGGTGGCTGCACTAGCAGGGTGGGAAGCAGAGATGGAGAAAAGTGCACTTATTTACCATCCTTCTCCCTCAGCAGACCATAAGCTTCATGAAGGCAGAGCCCATTTCTATTTTGTTAACCTTATGCCCAGCACACTGCTTGGAGCTCAAAGGGTATCCTACAAAATCTCTTGAGGACCTTGCTTTTTATTTAACTCCTTATTTATATTTTGGAAACCCTGATGGCGTAGTGGTTACGTGCTACAGCTGCTAACCAAAAGGTCAACAGTTCAAATCCACCATGTGCTCCTTGGAAACTCTATGGGTTACTATGAGTTAGAATTGACTCAAGGGCAACAGGTTTGGTTTTGGTTTGGTTTTTATTTATATTTTATGAGTATTACATGAGAATGCTGTTCATATTTAGGATAAGCCACTAAAGTTGTAGATACAAAATCCAAGTAACAAATTCTACTGTTACAAACATGAGAGTATCACCCATTTATTCAACTACCCTTTGATTGCTGACTACTGTCATCATCTTAAGTCTGTCACTGTTCGTGCGTCTGCCTCACTGACACTAGAGTTGATCCCAAGCCTTTAGCTAAAAATCAAACTAAACGAAAAGACCCCATCTCATTTCTAAGAGGGTACACTAAGCTGATCTATCAACACTTGAAAGAAGCACCTACTACCTGTAAGGCACTGTGCTAGGCTGTGGGGCTTTCCCAGCTAGCTACAGGTAAGCCATGTTACCTGGGGTTTACTTCAGGGAATATTTAAACATCCCACCACTTGAGCGCACTGGCTGTTGTTGCCGTTGCCGGGTGCCATTGCATTGATTCCAATGCATGGTAACCCTATAGGACAGAGCAGAACCACTCCCACAAGGTTTTCTTTACAGGAGCAGATTGTCGGGTCTTTTCTCCCATGGAGAGGCTGATGAGTTTGAACCGCCAACTTTCAGTTCGCAGATAAGTGCTTAACCATTACACCCTGTGAAAACTGCACTGGGGAATAACAACCCAAGGGAATGACGGGAAGTAAGGCTAAAAAGGCAAAAGGTTCCAGATCACAAAGATCTTAAGGCCAAGGTAAGAGCGTTGAACTTCATCCTGTTGAAGAGCTTTAAATCAGGGCAGTAAAACTATCTCTTTTGCTTTTTAGAGAAGTCACTCTGGCAGTGTGGGGAAAAAAAGGGCAATTAATTTAAGACACCTTTAGGGGATGAAATGGTCTTAGTTCAGGTGGTGCAAAGAAAAGAAATTAAAATATGACCCTCTAGTTCTTTTTTTGAGGGACTGGCTGGATGGTGGTGCAAAGCGTCAGCTGTACTGGTTGGTAAAATATTAAAATGCTTCCAGCCTGGTTGGTAAATGGCTGTCATCCTCTCTGAAACTCTGGCTCCATCCCTGGTAACCCTGACCCTCACCATAGTCCAACAACTGGAAAGAGTGGCATGAGACAAGGTCTCAGGGACCCCTCCTTCTGACTGCTCTGAACCTGTACCATACTGCTTGCTTGTTGAGTATTTCTAATATTATTCCTGGTGTTGCCAGTGATAACAGGCACCAAGGATGAGCAGGATAGAGCGATGGCAAGCCCTTCACAAAAGGAGCCTTACTTCCTTTCCAGCCCTATCTTCTGCTACCTCCTGCATACACACCAAGTCAATGGAGCCGGATAACCAACGCTAAGCATACCATGTGCCTACTGGTGGGTTCTGAATGTTTTGCATCTAATTGTGGCCACCCCTCAAAATATGTGTTGGAATCCTAATCCCTATGCCTGTGGATGTAATCGCATTTGGAACAGGGCTTTCTTTGTTATGTTAATGAGGCTATTATCACTCTAGGGTGTGTCTTAAATCTACTCACTTCTGAGATATAAAAGGAGCAGATTAGGCATGGAGAAGAAAGCACTAATGGGGAAAGATTGATGCCATGTGGAGATCTCCAAGGAATGCCAAAAAGAATCCTAGAAAAGCTGAGACAAGCATTTTCCCCCAGAGCAGACAGACAGAACCTTCCCCTAGAGCCGGTGCCCTGAATTTGAATTTCTAGCCTCCTGAACTGTGGGAAAATACATTTCTGTTCACTGAAGCTACCCACTTGTGGTATTTCTGTTACAGCTGCACTAGGGACGTAAGACAGGATGCCCCACACAGGATTTACCCAGCCACAACGCCTCTGGCTCCTTCTTTAGCCCCTGTAATTCTGTTTACATTTCACCCATTAAAACCCACTGCTGTCAAGTCAATTTCGACTAATAATGACCCTACAGGATGCAGTAGAACCGCCCCATAGGGTTTCCAAAGAGCGCCTGGTGGGTTCGAACTGCTGACCTTTTGGTTAGCGGTAAAACACTTGTTCACTGTGCCACCAGGGCCCCTTATACTTCACAGGCCTCTTAAATTACCACTATCTCTACGAAGCTTTGCTGAACTTGTCCAAAGTTAGCTACTTCTTTCTCTATGTTCTTGCAGCATTTTGTACATGCCTCTCTTATGGTATGTACGCTACTGCTCTATTTAGCTACAAATCTGTCTTCTTCAGTGGAATGTAATACCCTCCAGGGTTGTTGCTGTGTTAGCTGCCATTGAGTCGGCCCTCATCTCATGGAGACGCCACGATATGATCAGACTGTTGCGATCCACAGGGTTTTATCTGGCTGATTTTTCAGAAGTAGATCATCAAGCCTTTCCTCCTAGTCCATCTTAGTCTAGAAGCTATGCTGAAACCTGTTCAGCATCCCAGCAACAAGCCAGCCTCCGCTAACAGACAGGTGGTGATTGTGCTTTAAGGTGCACTGGCCAGGAGGTGAACCTGAGTCTCCTCATGAACTACCAATGCCCTCATTATCTTTTAGTTGTCTTAAACCCCCAGTGCCCTGCCTGGTGTCTGGTGCATAGTCAGTACTCATTAAATGCATGCTGAATGAATGTATAGCAAATTTTTTTTTATTAGTTATGAAGAATTCATCCAATCACTTATCTTCAACATGGGAACAACTAACTATGCGGTCATAGTCTTAAGATACTTATACCCTGGAGGCTATAAAATTTACTTAGCAAATACTGGAGCCTGGATCCGCTTACAGTGATGAATGCTTATGTTGGATCTATATAGAGTACCAAACGTGATGCTGGTCTCTCTCCTTTTCCTGTATTGGACACAGGAGTGGCTTGTTATATGGCCAGGAACGACAACAGGCAAAATTTCTATTTCAATACAGGGCTACGCTGAGTTGTCATTTATTATGATGACATGCTCCCGCTGTGTTTTGCAATTGATTTCTAATTTCTAACACTGAACATACGCTACTGCAGATTATCTCTTCTCACAGGCTTATTTTACATGTGGCTTTTATTACATTTGGGCTATTATTAAAAAAAAAAAGTTCACTGACTTTTCACCATAATTTCTCTTAGTGATACATTTCAGATCATTCAACTGAATATTGTGAAAATTGTGGCAATAAATTAAAAAGGAGGCGAAGCAAGGGAAAGTCATTTTCTTATCTGACGTAATTTATTTGGGAAGGTCCCCGACTTCTCTGGAGCATAGTAAAACATGTGTTGTCTTGTTGAGCAATTCACATCAAAAATGAAAAGCAACAAATTACTTTTCTTTCGGCAACTCTATATTGAAACCCTACTCCAAAAACAAGGCATTTCTTTTCATACTGGTAATTTAGAAATAGAAGATTGTGTTAAATTTTTTCTAACCTGTGCTTCTCGAAGAATACAACGCAGCCCTTTTCCTGCTAAGTGTTAAAAGCACTTCCTTCAGAAAACTTCTTACTGTACCTGAAGACTTCCCAGACTCCAGGCTGTGGATACAGACACATGTGGGGTCTACATTCAGTTCAAACTATGCCCCCAGGAAAGGAGAAGGGGTCTTACTTAGTTTCTTGCTTTTTCCATGGTGTCTGTGGGTTAAGTTTCTCTGTCATTCAGGGAACTGGTGCATTTGCTCAGCAAAAAAAATAGGTCCTCTTAAATTCATCATTGAGTCTATAGTTCAGAGTTTTAAACTGCTGAGAAGTTTTTACTTGCAACTATACAGAAAGAGGAGTCCCTGAATGGTGCCAATGGCTAACTCAGCTATTAACCCAACAGTTTGGAGGGTCAAGTCTCCCCAGATGTGTCTCGGAAGAAAGGCCTGGCTATCTACTTCAGAAAATCAGTCAGTGAAAACATTATGGAGCACAGTTCTACCTTGACACACATGGGGTCACCATGAGTCATAACTGAGTCAGCAGCAACTGGTTTTTTATACAGAAACAGCCCAAAATTCAGGCATAAGCAGGTGTATCACACACGTCGAATTTCTTCATTTTGTTTCTAATCCACTTTGCGGCAACTGCCGGCTTTCATTCTCATCTCATAAAAGACTATAAAGTACTTGCCAACTTTTTAAAGTATTGTCTGGAGACAGTGTAAGAAGCTCTTGTTGATGAAAAATGTTTCTATCCTAAACTCAACTTCACTGTTCTTTGGTTTCCTAATTTGTAAAGTGGGAATAATAATATTCGTTGTACCTAATTCATGTGCTACGGTGAGATGATAAATTTGCAAAAGCAAAAAATGTTGCATGTGGTCATATGAGCTGCATACCCTAGGAGGTCTAGAAAATCTTGTTTTTACTGGAGTCAAATGCAAAGTAATTATAAAGGAAGCAAATTGAAGTGTACCATGAGATAGATGGGGAAGGATGGGAAAGGCTATGGGAAAAGTGGGTTTACTTTCAAAGGCAGGAAAGGGAAATAATAGTGCCTTCAGGGATTATGAGAGCAGTTATATAAAACCAGCTCCAGCCCTTCCTGGAGGCCTCATACTCCAAAGCTATTTTCTTGCAGTCTCTACAAAACAACAACAAAAGCTGTCCAGAAAGCGACTGGAAATAGCTTGAAGAAGCTCACAGAGAAGCACAGATGCCTGGCAGACCACACACCCACTCCCTTACCATAGCCTCAGATGAGGCCAAGGCTGCTTGGCCTTGTGCAAGAAATGCAAGCGCCAGATAAAGTTAAAAGAAGTTCATCTGAGCAAGCTCTACTTTTTATCCTTTGACTCCATTCTTCTTTTGTCTTGGACCAGGCTGGATCTCTGCCCTCAAGCTGCTTGACTCTGCGAACTGAAGCCTTCACACCCTGAAATGAGAACATCTGAGCTCCAGATATTCTTGTACTTGGGGGAATTCATAAGAGAAAAGATACAAATACAAACTTCAGCCTTACGGATAGTTGAAGATATGCAAATTCAACAAGAGAGCAGAAATGGGACTTAATGGATTAGATGTACACATAGCAACATGTATGTATTTTAGAAATGGTGCTTAGTAAGAAAAAAATAAGCGATATTTATGGATATTTAAAATGCATGCACACAAAACAATAAGAGTACATACATTGAAAAATACACACCTTAAATTATTAGATTAGTTAAGGCAAGGAACTAGAGAGAAAGGGAGTGAGAACAGGACATGGGAACAATATGGATGGATGGCTGCACAGATGGGTGGATGGATAGATATATAAAGCAAGGCAATACCCTGGCCCAGGCCGAAGATGAAAATGGTCCATGCATTTCTGAATAAGTTTCAAAAAACAAGTAGAGAAAAAAAAAATCAAACAAGATTCCATTTTACATCAATACAACTAACAGATTTAAGAAGAATCATAATACCCAGTATTGGCAATGGTGGTAGGAAGTAGGTACTCTCATACATTTCTGGTAGGAAACACATTTTTTTAAGAGAGTGATATTTTAACATGTGCTCAAAAATTTCAAAATATACATATATATACTTGGACCCAGAAATCACATGCCTATGAATTTACCCTAATCAAATATATTTCCCCAATTTCTATTAAAAATGTTTTGTTGTTGCTGGTTGCCAACGAGTCAATTCTGACTCACAGAGACCCTATATGTGCCAGAGTAGGACTGTGCTCCACAGGCCTTACAAGGAGGTGACCTTTTAGAAGCAGATTGCCAGGCCTTACCTCCTAGCCTCTAGGTGAGTTCGAACCACCAAACTTTCAGCTAGAGAGTCAAGTGCTTAACCATTTGTGCTGCCCAGGGCTTCCTTCGTTAAAAATGTTTACATCCTGGCTACTTATTGTAATGGAAACATAAGGAACAAACATTGAATAATTGAGGATTGATTAAATGAGTTATCGCATAACCACACATAGAAAGTTATATAACAGCTTAAAAATGATATTATAGGAGAATTAGAGGAGAGCAATTAAATTGTATATAGAGTGCAATTTCAGTTTTGAAAAATAAACGTATGTATGTATGTCTGCACATACAACACGCACATACACACACAGAGATGTTGATAAATTATGAAAACATATAACCAAAATACTAAAAGGAGTGATTTGGGTGGGTCTGAGTTAGGAATTTTAGCTGATTTTGATTGTGCCTTATATTTTTGTGATTTTAACAAAATATTTTTTGGAATAAAGGTAAATAAGTTTGGTAATTAGGAGAAAAATTACTAAAGGAGGAAAAAGTGTGTAGTCCTTTTCCTTGAGGGACATGTGGGTAAGTGGCTAGTTAATCTATTAACCACATCTGTAATACATCGGTCTCGGGTACCACAGCTGAACTTTTAGCAGGGACTTTTGTAGGCACAATGCCTGAACCAAAAGAATGACTTCTAGGCTGACAGAGACTTTAGGCAGTCCTGGTGAGGAGTTATTTTACAAGCTGGTTAGGTGTTCATTGGTTCTTCAGTCAAAAGATGAAGGCAGGCGTTCACTTTTCCTGGATATACGTTATACCCTGGCTTTTTCTTACCAAGTTCGTATTTGCTCATTTAAAAAATCAGGAACCAGACATAGCCTTTTTTCTCAGCGATTAAGCTCATCAGGCAGATTCATAAGTCATCCATTCTCTCCTATCCCTCTACCTATACTCCTAAACCTACAACACAAATACAACGCACACCCCCAGCATTTTCAAATGCAGTGGCCATGTAGGCCTGTCTTGAAGAATCAAATGGAATTCTTAGCTTGCCTTTGTCCACTGTGACCACTGGCAACCTACAGCTGTTAGGACTTCCTGGATTCCCCACCACCACCACAACCAGTTGCTGTCACATCAGTTCTGACTCATGGCGCCCCCATGTGTGTCAGAGCAGAACTGCGCTCCATAGGGTTTTTGATGGCTGATATTTCAGAAGTAGATCATCAGGCCTTTCTTTCAAGGAGCTTCTGGGTGGACTCAAACTTCCAACCTTTGGTTAGTAGTCGAGCACGTTAACCATTTGCACCACCCAGTGACTCTGGATTTTTCCTCAAAACCAAAAACCAAACCTGCTTCCGTCCAGTCAGTTACAACTCATAGCGACCCTACAGGACAGAGGAGAACTACGCCACAGGGTTTCCAAGGAGCAGCTGGTAGATTCGAACTGCTGACCTTTTGGTTAGCAGCCAAGCACTTAACCACTGTGCCACCAGGACTACCCAATTTTTCCCCAGGCCCTGTTAATTAAATGGTTATGGATTTCTCCAGTGATGCCTTGGGTTTATTTGTCTGTAGAAACTAAGGGGCCCAAGGAGGGACCACCAACCAAAACTATGCTTCTGATGGGGAGAGTCCTCAGACTTCCTGGCTGCACTTGCACAGCCCGCTCTGATCTTGGCAGCGATAATAGGGAGGGGCTATGAGCTCTGTGGGCAGCACAGAAAGGGAGGGAAGGCAGAAAAAGGTAGTGCTAAGGTAGGGAATGGAGAAGAGAAAGAATGTATGCCATACAGGCCAGCTAAAATAACTGAGAACCCTAGAAGCTGGGCAGAAAGCCAAAAGACTTGTCACTAGTTTGTAATCCACAGCTAAAATATTTTGGGGTTCAGATTTTCAGAAAGAATGGGATCTGTGTGGAAGATAAACTCCCATGCACTTGCGGCAGGCTTTCTTGGCTGGTATGTGATACTTTTGTCCTGTCATTTTTCTTTGACGTAGACATCAAGGGTCTATCAGCAGCACAGACAAATGCCAAACACAGCCAGGCTCTTGCTAAAGCAAAGGACCTAGGCAAAACAGCCACCAGCTGCTTTTTCCTTCTTCTCTCCATTTGTCCTTTACCTGCACATCCAAAGAGAGAGGACTTGGAATACCAGTCACCTGCTTCACTGGGTCTGGTTTGCATAACAGACTTATGTTCTGGGAAGACAATCTTGTCCTCCCTTCTGAATGGCTTAAAGAATTCCAGGGACACTACTCAAGTTCTAATGGCTTTTTTTTTTTAAGTTCCTTTCCACTGCTGATAAGGCACTTCACTATCTTGAAGAGGAGAGAAATGAAGAAAAGAGAGGAGTGGGAAAAATGAAGATTCTATAATTTTCCTTGGAGCTCTGGGGCACAGCGGTTAAACAACTGGTTGCTAACCAAAAGGTCGGCAGCTCTAATCCACCAGCAGCTCCTTGGAAACCCTATGGGGCAGTTCTACTCTGTCCTATAGGGTTACTATGAGTTGGAATTGACTTGGCAGCAATGGATTTTTCATATATATATATATATATATATAATTTTCCTAGGGCAACACCTAGCCAGGAATTGCTGACAGGGGGTAAATAAAAAAAAAAAAAAAAAAAAGCAGAAGGTAAATGAAAAACAGGTCACCTACAAGCCCAAGTTGAGGCATGCCTGAACATTCCTGTCCTTTCTCCTCCATGCAATGGCTTACCACAGTTTTTCAATGAAAAAGAATTCCAGAGGGCCCCATGTGTGCTCAGAATTGTGGGGAATTCAGAAATATAAGATATGTCCCTGTCTCAAGAGTCACTCACGTTCCATAATATCACCCTTTAAGATTCTTTTTATAGCACTAATAGTAATAAATTTATAGAGTGGTAACCATCTGATTTTTTTTTTTAACCATCTGAAATTACCTCTTTGTGTACTAATTTACTGTACCCATTCTTCCATTGAGAAAGTTCCTTAACCACAGGGAAGTTGTCTGTCTGCCTCATTGCTGTATCCTAGAGCCTGAAAACAAGGCCTGGTACATAGAAAATGTTAAAAAAAATATTTGTTTCATGAGCAAAGTGGAGGAGACAGGAATATCACTTGAAGCAGTAAGACAATCAGCAACTGAGAGATCTTAATTGCTGTAGAATGTCAGGGAAAGTTTCGAGGAGGAAGTGACTGGATTTGTGATTGGCCTTAAGTAGTCTATAGGATTTAGGGGGCACTGGCGGTTCAGTAATAGAAATTTCACCTTCCATGAAAGAGATATGGGTTCATTTCCCAGCCAATGCATCTCATGAGCAGCCACTTCCTCTGTCACTGGAGGCTTGTACGTTGCTGTAATGCTGAATAGGTTTTAAAAGCGCTTCCAGAGTAAGATGGGCTAGGAAGAAAGGCCTGGTGACCTACTTCCAAAAATCAGCCAGTGAAAATTCTATGGATTACACTGGTCTGATCTGCAACCAATCAAGGAGAAAGCAGCATTTTCTTCCATTGTGCATGACGTTGCCACGAGTCAGGGCCAACTTAACAGCAGCTAACAATACAACCAAGAGCACAATAAAATGAGTGCTGGCTGAGTGGTAGGAATGTGCTGGGCCTCAAACTATGTTATCCGGCAATGACATTGGGACCAACCATTCAAATCTGGGGTATGTTGGGTGGACCATCCGTTGCCGCCGAGTCGATTCCAACTCATAGCGACCCTACAGGACAGAGCAGAACTACCCCACAGGGTTTTCAAGGAGCACCTGGTAGACTTGAACTGCCACCCTTTTGGTTAGCAGCTGTAGCTCTTAACCACTATGACACCAGGGTTTCCAAAGTGGATACCAACTTGACAATAATTATCCCAACAGAACAAGGAGTCCTCTTGAGGATTTTAGAATTGTAGCTGCGTAAGTGCCTTTGCCAAGAGGTCTGCCCAGGGCAGGGCCAGGCTGGGAGGAGCCACGTGCTGTAAACATGATGCCAAGACGCATTAAGTCCTCCCTGCTTTGGACGTGGCTCCAAAGGGTCAGTACCTCATTTCCACAAATGATTGGGCTGCTCTAGTCAACCATAGCATCAACAAATAATTAACTTTAAATGTTCCTTTGTTCGAACCACAGTTTTTAAATCTCAGCCAGGTCAGCATCTTATATGTAAATTTTACAGGTTTGCTTATCATAAGCTTTCCCCTTAAATGTACCACAATACTGACGAAGAAATAAATAGAGATCCCCCATTATTTAATCTAAGAGCACTTAAAGGAATGAAAATGATTTTAATGTGGTAAGAAGACAATCAACTGTTCCCTATGTTATATTAATGGCACAAAAAAAAATCTTTGTTTCTTAATGCAAGACAATTGCTTTTCAACCCCCCAAAAAAACCTAGTGCCATCGAGTCGAGTCCGACTCATAGCGACCCTATAGGACAGAGTAGAGCTGCCCCATAGAGTTTCCAAAGAGCACCTGGTGGATTTGAACTGCTGACCCTTTGGTTAGCAGCCATAGCACTTAACCACTACGCCACCAGGGTTTCCTTTTCAACCCCATGGCTTGAAAAATAAAGTAATGGTTTCAACAAAAACAAGAGCTACCGTTTATTGCACACATACTATGTGCCGGACGTAATATATTGACACCTTTCAAACATCATTTCTAACCCTCATAATGATGCTTTAAAGTAGATAATAATATTCCCGTTGTATAGTTGAAATAACTGAGGCTCAAAGAGATTAAATTATTTGCCCAAATCCATATAGCAGTAATACAGCTGAGATTCAAAACAGTGCCAGCTCATTCAGATCTGAAAACTGCTTAATTGCCTAATTCTTTAAATTTCAACATCTAACACCATAGGGCATTCAGATATAGAATAAACCACATAGGTTTTTGTTTTTGTGATTTTTTTACAACTTTTTAAGCAACAGCTAACTCTGCCTTGACTACAAGCTCAATACAGGCAAAGACAGAGTCTTATTTATCTTCATATCCTCAGAACCTAGAGCAGTGGTCAGAAGAGAATGAACAGGGAGAGTGGAAGAAGGGAAGCAGGGAAGAAGGACAATGGAAAGCAGAAATCCAAGTCTTTCAACATATGGAGGGCTAACTAGGTAGCTAACTAAATGTTGTTGTCAGGTGCCGTCAAGTAGGTTCCAACTCATAGCAACCTTACGCACAACAGAAAACACTGCCCAGTCCTGTGCCATCCTCACAATTGTTATGCTTGAGTCCATTGTTGCAGTGACTGTGTCACTCCATCTCACGGATCTTCTTTTTTGCTGGCCCTCTACAGCTAACTAATGGCATATATGAATTTGCTCATTTAATCCTTACTACAACGCTATGAGGTAGATATTAGTGTACATGTTTTACCCATAAGGCAAGTGAAGCACAGAGTTAAGTAATATGTTGCAGCTTGTAAGTGACAGCACCAAGATTAGAATCTAGGTGGTTTGACCCTAGAGACTAAGCTCCTAACCACTGTACCATGCTCCCTCTACCTGTGGGCCTGAAGAAGGCAGGCAGCATTTGCTATGGGGTACACAAGGCTCCATCCTCAGATCTTTGTAAATAATGTAATTTGTAAGTAGAGAAACCAAACACTGATAAAAAATGAGTTAAATTCCATTTATTCTCTACTCAAAGGCTACAGTCTTATGAGCTATTCATTTTAAACTAATCTTGTATGGTGTGTGTTTGGTTGTTTTAACTTTTCTACGGGCTCTTTTTAAATCTAGGATTTGTGTGCACATTTCAATGATCCTACTAGGGTAGAACAGAGGTTGACCATAAAGAGGACAAGACAGATAAAGAATGTTCTCAAGATATGGTGCGCTTACACTTGATCCAGGCTTAGAGTTAATACCAAGGTTTCTAAGTAGAAGTAATGGAAGTACAGCTCTAGTAGAGGGAAGGCAATAAATCCAGAGCAAGAAGTACCCCAAAAGTCATATAGGAAGGCTTCCATCTGGTATGGTTGAGGACATCTATACATGAGTGAAGTCCATGGCCATAAGGCTGGGGCTGATTAAGAGATGTATTACGGCAGGAAAAGGTGGTAAGAACCAAAGTAGAAACCAATCCTAGGACCTGAGGTCCATGGGTTCAAGAAGAGGGCAGTAGGGTGGGCAACAGGGAATTTGAGACTAGATCTACCTGGGAGCAAAGGAAGCCTGGGGGTAAAGCAGATTGTCTATGGGCCAGACCTAAGATGTGAGGTTTGGGGGGAAAAAGGGTGATTTCTTCCTGGCTCTACATGTTATGGGTAAGGGGCTGCTTATGTATTCCTGTCTCTTATTTCGATTAGTATAAAAACTGAGATTGTGCTGAGCCACAAGAGAGAGTGATCAAAGCATCCAACTCCAAAGTTAGGGAAAGCAGGGGTAACAAAGCAGGGGCTGTGTTACGAGTTGAATGGCGTCCCCCAAAAATATGTGTTGTAAATCCTAACCTCTGCCTGTGGTTATAATCCCACTTGGGAATCGGTTATGTTTGTTATGTTAATGAGACAGGGTTAGGGCGTATCTTGAGCCAATCTCTTGAGATATAAAAGAGTTTAAACAAGCAAGTAGAGATGGGGGAAGAGAGATGCCAAGCCACATGATGATCGCCCAGGAGCTGAAGCTCGGAAGAGACAAGGACCTTCCTCCAGAGCCGAAAGACAGAGAAAGGCTTCCTCTAGAGCAGGAGCTCTGAATTCAGACTTCTAGCCTCCTACACTGGGAGAAAATAAATTTTTGTTACAGCAGCACTAGATAACTAAGGCTGGCATTGGCTGCATAATGTGATTTATAAACACAACATTATTTAGTTTAATCAAGTACAAGAATATGACAATAATATTAATAAACACACATATGTACATATGTGTGTATGCATATGTGTTCATGTATGTTTGTATACCATTAAACCCAAGGGGAAAAAAATAAAATGATAAGGGCCCCTAAGGATAAGGTTCTCTGGCAGGGCTGTGTGTGTCCTCTCATCCCACCCCAGTTCACCTGCACATACTCTTTTGTTGAAGTGCCATCTTTATGTGCTACTTGGCTCTGCCCTGTATTTTTCACTGTGTGCTTATTCAACAAAGTGTGCATGGATATTAATCAGGGGACTTCTGGTAGTTAGTTTCTTCATCACAGTGTTCACTTCTTTGGTTCTGAAAGGTCAATAAGGTAGCAAATTATCCCAGTCATAACATAAATGACCCTGCCAAGAGGAATCAATCCAGAAAAACCCATTGTCACCTCAACATGAAGGCATCTTTTTGAAAAGTTTACCACATACCGATGAGCTCTGGCTGACTGACCAACTTCCAAGGTCAGTTGTGAAAAGCCATCAAAAATAGCACAAGCACAAATACTGCAAAAAAAAAAAAAAAAAAAAAAAAAAAAAAATTCTAATGCTGAGAAAGCTTATTTGGAAAGATGATTTGGGCAGTCAGAGCCAAAATGGCATATGGAAATTGATCACAAGTTTAGTTTTAATTTTTAAGATCTCTCTCCTTTCTCTCCTATTGCCCCTTTTGCTCTCTTCTTTCTCCTTATTTTATGCATAAAAGTGCAACCAGGCTGAACTAAAGCAAATTGGTTTAATTCCCTGGAGAGAGCGTGAACAAATTTTCCCAACCACTTTCCACTAGAGCCATTTGTGAGAGAGTATGTGGATGGAATGTAGAAGGAATCAGCTACGTATACCAGTAATCAAATGAAACATTACCCATTTTAAAGTGCACAAAAACAACATTAACATCACCAATTAAAATACTGGGCATGGAATAAAGGAAAATGGCCAAAAAACAAGAAAGCAAGCAAATATGTATACAGTGTATATGTGTGTTTGTGTGTGTGTGTGTGTGTGTGTGTTATGCAGGGGGTGGAGGTGGTATGGAGGGAGAAGTACCATCTGCGGGGATCAATTCCCTTTAAAGGAAAATTCTGTCACAGGAGTGCTAGCAGGAGGTCTCTTTGACAGGACAGAAGTAAACAGCACATTCAATAATTTCATCAAATTGAAATTTCAGCAGTTTACTTAACTTGCCCAACCATTAGACACTCATAAAGGCATTTGTATGTGCCCACTTTGAACCTGTTTTAAAATAACAGGTAAATAGAACATGGTAACTAATGAATGTTAAGGGTTCTTTCCCTTTTTATCACTGAGACTTCTACAGGAACACTGGTCCTTCAAAAGTCACCAAGGGGTAGTATGTTCATTCATTCAACACACACTTGTTCAACAAATACTGAGCACTTTGGGTAGCCCTTGCTGCTAGGGATACAGAGATATAGTAGGCATTTTTACAGACCTCAAAGGGTCCCCAAGCCAAACCCAGAAGCTATTGCCTTCCATATTTTATAATCTAAGGGTGACTGTCCACTGGGCAAGTTCCATTATCCTCATATCTCAATGGCACAAACAGTACCAGGGATTCATTTAAGGATGACTGCCAGAATCCTGTAGTCTCTGCTCATGACCATGACCTGCAGTGTAGGGACCAGCAGCCATCTTCTACATAGCACATTCAAGTTGCCTTAAAGCTCATTCGGCCTGCACATTTAATTCATACCATGCACTTAACCTCTTTTACTATTTTCCCCCCAAATGACTGTTCTGAAAATCTAACCAAGGGCATGAAGGAAAGGACCATATAAGCCGACCCTCATATTTGTCCACCTGCTAATTCTCATCACAGCCCACCCTTCTCCCACTCACCTGCAGAGCTCAGCTGTCACAGCCCCCTGGTACGGCATCCAAAGCCCTCCCCTCTGGGCCATGTCTGCCGTTCAGATTTACCTGCTGCCACACTTCCTGCCATGGGTTCTGGGCACATCTGATTACCTGTCCTCTCCTAGGGACAAACTTAAGTTTCTGCCCCCATCTTCTCTTTCATCATTACCCCTTTCTCCCATTTCTCCATTAAAAAAATTGCTTTGCATTTACTTTTTCCACTTATACCGATGATTACAGTCACTGTTGAAAAAGAGTCAAGTATAAATAACAAGTTATATTATCCATTCCCACCCCAGGACCATTACAATAATAAAAATTTCAACTAGATCTTAATTAAACATGTATGTATGTGTACACACACACACACACACATAGTCCCTGGGTGGCAAACACAGTTTGTGCTCAACTACTAACCTAAAGGTTGGCGGTTCAAACCCACCCAGCAGTGCCATTAAGAAAGACCTGGCAATCTGTTTCCATAAAGATACGAAAAACCTAATCACACTGAGTGCCATCAAGTTGATTCCGACTTATAGTGACCCTACAGGACAGAGTAGAAATGCCCCACAGGGTTTCCAAGGAGCTGCTGGTGGATTCGAACTGCCGACCTTCTGGTTAGCAGCTGAGCTCTTGACCACCACAACCACCATAAGAGCCAAGAAAACCCTATTGAGCAGTTCTACTCTTAGCAAATGGGGTTGCCATAAGTTGGAATCGACTCAGTGGCCACAGGCTTGGCCACATATACATATATCTTAAAGTTAGAGTATATTTATGTGCCTATATTTTATTTGCCCAAATTCCTTTATTACGATGCCACTTCCCTGTTTCTTCCTCTCTCTTTAGTTGAAAATGAATTTTAAAACAGATGATTTTTCCCTTTGCTTGCATTTAAGCACTGTGTATTTGCACTACTAAGGAATCTAACTTACAACATAATGGCAACCCTAAACTAAAAGTATGGTATTAAAAAAATACCGTTGCAATGCCCAAGGCTCGTGTACAAGAACTTATAGAAATTATATCATATATGAGCTCACTGAAGCACTAATAAGGTCACAAAAGCAATATGCACCATCTCCCTCATCCCACTGTTGTTTTCATCCCATCAGGAGTCTTATTTGGAGTTCCTTCTTCTCCTTGAGAAGCATTTTACAGCTCCTGATGGCCCCAGATCACTCGAGGTGGTGGCTTTCTTGGTGGCTGCCCATCTGTGGCCTGGTTGGTGATTACCTGCACAGGAGTGGCGATCTTGGAAGAAGCCATCCACACAGGTGGGCACGCACTGCCCGTGCTGCATCAGCAGGGGCGGCCGGCAGGAGGAGCACTCCAACCCACTGGTGCATGCAGCGCACTGGGGCTGGCAGGCTGGCTCCGGGCAAGGTCAGGAGAAAGAAAAAGGGAACTCTGGTTAGCTCACAGACACCACCCCAGTGCCAGTTCTTACACAGCCCAATTCTGAGGCCCTAGGGTCACAGATAATAAGAAAGGCAGGAAAATAATTTTAACATCCATCACTTACATAGTGCATATTTCATACCAGGCGCTGTTCAAAGTGCTTTACATATATTAATGCATTTAATTCTTACAAAATCCCTAGGAGGCAGGCATTATTATTAATCCCAGTTTTAGAGATGAGGAACAAACTCAGTGAGTTTAAATATCTTGCCCAAAGTCAGGAGTCTAGTAAGTGGTGAAGCTGGCATTCAAAACCAGGCAATCTGGCTCAGGAGTCTGTGTTCCCAGTAACCTCCAGTTTTTCTCTGAACCAATCTTTTAAAAACAATATCCTTTGTCCCTTTTCCTCCACACTCTGTGGTAGAAACGTAAATAAATTTCAAAATGGCTGAAGATTATGAATCAGGGGAGGAAGTGGGGAGCAGTGAATAATTACCAAAATAATAAAAGCAGATAACCTTTATTGAGCCCTGCCTACATGCTAGACACCACTCTAAGTACTTTACAGATATTAACTCACTTAATTCATAAGAACCTTCTCAGGAAGGAACTAATGTTATCCCATTTTGTAGATAAGAGTTCTGAGGCACAGAAAGGTTAAAATTTGCAGCCAGGTATGAACCTACACACTTTTAACTGGATAATTAATTGTAGCAGTGAGATTCCTGTGAGTAATCCCCTACGAGGTAGAGTAACTTATGATTTGACCTCAACTGAGCCAAACTCTCCCAGATAAGATCTGTATCTCAGAAGTATAAGAATTCTGAAATGTACATAAACCCACCCTGGCCACCTTGGTAATTCACAAGAGAGAAGCTCTATTTCCAATTATCTGCGTGATGCAGAATAAGTCGATTAATTTTTTGGCCACAGTTTTCACATTTGCAAAATGAGAAAGTTCTAGTAAGTGGTCTTTAAGGTCCACATCAATTCTAAAGTTCTACCCTGGATTATATGACTGTTTGAATAAATGACATCAAGTATCCTAATGATATTATAATCTCTGAAAGCCTTCAAAATTTAAAAATCCAGCATGACTATCTAGTAACCATTCAGACCACCACATCACCTATCTCCCTGAAAGCACTGAAAGACCCATAAAACGTTAGAAGAAAGAGATCTCGGGTAAAGAGGCCAGATAACCTACAGGTGACATGACTACCTCCCAGTGGTTTTTGGAAGCTGTGCATTTTCTGCTTTCAAGATTCTCTACTTGACAATATTGAGCCTCAGTTTGAGAATAGTAACTTATCCACCATACAACATCACCACTGGGTTGTCTGCCTAGAGCCATACCTAAACAGCGATCACTGGCTTGGTAAAATCCAAGACCACAGCTGTGCACACATCGTCCATTCTGCAGTAACTTTGTGGGATCCTGGCAGAGATCACAATGGTCCGGAGACTGAGAACAGGTCAGGCAGTCTTTGTGGCAATGAACTAAAATTCAGGACAAAGGGGAAAACTAAGTAAAGACCATATGATTTATCTTACATCCTCCAGAAAAAGAAACCACAGGGTATAGAATATATGAAGAACAGAAAACACCGGAATTTAAGTATGGAAAAGGTCCCCAAACAGCAAAAATGCATTTCGGTGCCAGATTTCAAAGGACCTTTCTTTATGTGAACGATCCTCACTAAATTGAAAGCACTAAATTAAACCCCCAAATTGAAGACACTAAAAACATTATGGAACAGACCCATTAACGTTTCTACCTGCTGGAACGCCTCTAGGAAGTAGAATGACTAAATCATCATGTGTGATTTAAACAAATTCAGTAATCTGCCATGTTCTTCTTAAGCTTTGACATGCATAAGAAGTTGACATAAAACCTTAATTTTAAAAAATAGTTATTTTTTGGGAAAAAATTCAGCCAGTTTTCTTCACTTTCTCCAAAATTTCAAATCTTATTTCTAGTAATTTGGAATTATCGCTGAACTCAGTGGTAATTGTCAACAAAGGAGTTCTTGGACCTGATTTTCAAAGTATAGTAGATAATATGCTAAATATTTGTTTTGGAAAGCCCAGAAAGCCACTTTGGAGAAGGTATAGTAATTAAACTATAAAGATGCTTGCTTTTCCCATGACAAGCTCTTCACAGAAACACTGTGATTAGCCAAAATAAGTTGAGTGCAATAAGAGCAACTGCCAACATGAAAAATCGGGGTCCACAGATGAAAACAATTAATTATGAAATATGAGTGGAAGAAAATGCCACTTCTCCAAGAAAGATCAAGCTTATAGGCAGATTACTGCTCAGCCAGAGCCACTCCAGTGCTTGCCAACAATTATTAACTGGAACTAATTCAACCTCAGGTAATTTGAAAGCAGAGTTGCAGAACAAGTAGATAAAATTTTCTTTTGGAAGAAATTAATGAGTCTTTAAACCTCAAAAACCCATCTGAGAACTCCAAAAGGAGCCATCTGTTTAATAGTTCACTTAAAAAAAAAGAACATCTATAACAAACTTCGAGCAATTATTTTCATATCTTCAACAATGGAACAGGCCTAACAATATACCTGACTTTCGAGTTTATAGACATTATGTCTTTTGATTTTCACAATAATTTGGCAAGATGGATAAAGCACATTTTATCTACAAGAAAACTAAGATTCAAAGAGTGGCAGTGACTTGCCAAAGGTCACATACTCATAGTAGGGGACAAAGATTAATTGGCATTATTTGTTGGAAAAATTAGGAAGAAACAGACAAACCAAGCCACCAGGTGACTAAGTAATATGAAAGGTGGGAAAAAAAGAGGATGTCTCTGTATCTTGGGCAATAAAAATATCTCAGTAGAAATAAATTGAACATGGACCTACCCAATGTGCAATCTGGACAGCACTGTCCCTTCACCTTCACGGCTAGTGTGGCTACTGGACAAGGCGGGCAAGAGGGCTCATAACAAGTTACCTGAGCCCCCCGACACTCGCACACCTTGCAAGAGCCAACCTCCCATGTCTCTCCCTCCTACATGAAACAATAAAGAATGACATAGTTATCAGAGTGCAGGGATTCAGAAGGGAGTTTGCTGGTAAAGAGCTTATGATTTCCATGAGGGATAAGGCAATGGACAAGGTGATACCATGGCATGTAATCACGTCAAACGCGATCCTGAAATAGGGCACTAGGGAAAGAGTCCTAATGTAAAAGGGCAGTATTTCTCCCTTTTTGTTTATAACTGGTTTGCTTTAATATATTAGCCCCTGAGTGGTACAAATAGCTCAGCTGCTAACCTAAGGTTGTCACTTTGAACTCACTCAGAGGCACCTGTTGTATTCACTTCTTGGATACACCTGGCAATTTGCTTCCAAAAGTTCACAACCATGAAAATTCTATGGAGCACAGTTCTACTCTGACATACACAGGGTCACTATTAGTCAGAATAGACTCAATGTCACCTGGTTTGGCTTATTCATTTTTTTTTTATTTTAATGTAGGACCCAGGCACAGGCAGAAAGATTTTAGGCACACAGAGATAGCCTTCCAGGGCTACTATGAGAGATGATTCTTCATAAGCCAAAAGCATTTAAAACTTGTTTCTCAACCTATCTCCCCCCAAAAGCACTATGAGAGATTACTGTGTACCTAGTAGTTAGCAGGTACACTAAATACACTCTAAAAGAACAGGGGGCAGCCTGGGTAAAGCCCTGAATTTCCTCATGGTTATTCCAACAGTAGAGTCATTGTATTTTTAAAATTAAAGCTTTTGGATGCCCGTTTTTAGTGGGCTGTAGAAATGCCATGTGCTTCCTCACGCTAAAATATTCTTTTCAGCCAGGCAAATTACGGTAATAAACATTAGTACTTTGACAGAGAAGCCTAAGTTAATTATAAAGAGCTGTTCATTTTGGTCAAAGTTCCGCTCACCCTGGAGATAGGAAAGGCACAAAGCTTCCTACCAGGATGTACGGGGGTGATGAGGGACATAAGAAAGAACAGAATAAAATTTTGACAAAATGTTTATCAGGTCAAACGGGTGTTAAACATTCCAAACAATTACTTGATGGTATCTGGCAACAATGAGCTCAAGCATAACAACGATTGTAAGGATGGTGCAGGACCGGGCAGTGATTCGTTCTGTTATGCATAGGGTCAGTATGAGTCGGAACCAACTCAACGGGACCTAACAACAACATCTGGCAACAATGAGTGGTGATTAAAAAAAAACGGAGGAATATTATCTTTTGAAGGCAGAAAGTGCTTTTCTTCCACTTCGAGCCAGACAGAGTCCCTGGCCCCTTTATGCAAAAGCAAGCTCCAAAACTGTAAGCTTGATTCTATAAACAAACACGCTCACACTTTCCCTCAAAAAGAAACCGTGTAATGTTGCCCTGCAAACCTAGAGAGAATGGACACTCAGTACAGTGTTCCCCGAACCAAAGATTCATGTGCTTCAGTAACCAGAGAAAATTATAAAAAAAAAAAAAAATCAGAAGGAGAAAATCATCAGTATACAGGGAAAGGAATTGTGCACAGGCTTATAGCTGGGGAATATTAACTCTCAATTGTGGGGGAAATAAGCTAAGAAAAGGAGCAAACGTGCAATAGATAAAAGGCTTAATTATCATTTAAAACTTTTCATTTCTGACCGTTGTGTCATCAAACTTGATAGCTAAAAATATTAAACCTTTAAGTTTTCCCAAGATAGTTGATGCAGATCATTACTTAAAATGATTTTATAAACATCTATGTACAAATTACAAATCTATACTTACTGGAATACGGGTAGCTTCACTGGCATTTGAGGACATCTGAGAACAGAGAGGAATGTATTTATTATAACACTAAAAACACCATTACGTTGATCTATTCATTGTTCCATTAAGAGTTATCCATCTCCCCCAAGTAACATGCAGCTTCATTCATGTGTTATAATAAAATCTATTGATATTGAAAACAAGAAAAGCATACCAACAAGGGGTGAAGATAATGTGCCTAGGAAATATTTTTGAATTTTTATTCTCAATTTGTGCTTGAGTACTTGGCTTCAATTCCCCTCGATATGAAAGACTTCACAGCCAAGGGATCTAAGCTTTTAAGGGTAAATTCTTTTTTTTTTTTTAAATTGTGCTTTAAGTGAAAGTTTACAGTTCATGTCAGTTTCTCATACAAAAACTTATACACACATTGTTATGGACCCTAGTTGCTCTCCCTACAATATGACAGCACATTCCTCCTTCCCACCCTGTACTTCCTATGTCCATTCAACCAGCTCCTGCCCCCTCTGCCTTCTCACCTTGCCTCAGGACAAGAGCTGCCTACTTAGTCTCATGTGTCTACTTGAGCTAGGAAGCATACTCCTCACCAGTATCATTTTATGTCTTATAGTCCAGTCTAATCTTTGTCTGAAGTTTTGGGCTAATAGAGAGTCCAGGGGCCATGTCCTCTGGGGTCCCTCCAGTCTCAGCCAGACCATTAAGTCTGGCCTTTTTACTAGGATTTAAGTTTTGTACCCCACTTTTCTCCTACTCCATCAGGGATTCTCTGTTGTCTTCCCTGTCAAGGTAGTCATTGGTGGTAGCTGGGCACCATCTAGTTCTTCTGGTCTCAGGCTGATGGAGTCTCTGGTTTATGTGGCCCTTTCTGCCTCTTGGGCTCATATTTTCCTTGTCTTTAGTATTCTTCATTCTCCTTTGCTACAGGTGGGTTGGGACCAATTAACGCATCTTAGATGAACACTTGCTAGCGTTTAAGGCCCCAGAGGCCGCTCACCAAAGTGGGATGCAGCACGTTTTCTTAATAAACTTTGTTATGCCAATTGACCTAGATGTCCCCTGAAACCATGGTCCCTGGATGCCTGCCCCTGCTACTCTGTCCTTCAAAATGTTTGGTTGTATTCAGGAAACTTCTTAGCTTTTGGTTTAGCCCAGTTGCGCTGACTTCCCCTGTACTGTGTGTTATCCTTCTATGGGTAAACTCTTGAATTTTGTGCAGTAAGGGAATTGTGGGGATTTGTAGAAATAACTCAGTTTTCTTCAATTCCACTGGCTTAATTTACTTCCAAAAAGGAACAGGAAAAATGATGCTAGCATTGTGAAAATAAAATTCAACACTTATAGGAAGCCTTTAACTGCCTAAATTCTTAAGAAACAAGGATGACTAAAGCTATGCAATACTACTATGAAACAAATAAAGTCAATAGCATAAAAATAATACCTATTTTTTAAGCATTTTTGAAAATCTGCCTGGCACTGATATAAGTCTCAACAGCTCCGTAAGGTAGATAGTATTTTATTTCCCATTCTACAGCTGAAGGTTCAGTAGCCTGTCCGAGGTCGCAATTAGTACGTGGCAGAGTGGGGATTCGCACATACAGCCTGCACTGCTAAAACCTGCAAAATTCTGCCTCCCCAGCAGATAGAGGAACACTAGCAGAATGAAAGATGTACTTTACTCAAATCACAAAAAAAGACTATGCAGGAATGAGTTCACAGGTCAAAGCACCTAATCCTAAATCTTATAATCCTGTTCAGATTGGTCAATGAAGCAGGGGTATGATCAACTGGCATATTTTCCAGAACTAATTGAATTTACCAACATTCCAAAACCTCCTGTGGAAAATATGGGCTACAGCCATAGGGCAATTTAGAAGAGATTAAGATAATTCTTTTACCCTTTGGGTAATATAACAAAGACATTGGGTGAAACAAAATATCAGCAAATGGAATTTTACCCCATATTCAGTTTATCAAAATCTCGTCAGTTCCACTTGCTAAATATATCCAGCTCTTGACCACTTTTCACCACATCCCCTACCTTCCTCCTTATACCAAGCTAGCATCACTTTATCTGGACTATTGGCAAAAACCTTCTAACCGGACCATCTGCTTCAAGCCTGGCCCCGTAGAGTCACTCGCCCGTGCAGCAGCTGCCATGGTCTTTTTACAAGTAAGTGAGATCACAGCACTGCTCTTCTCAAAACTCCCCAGTGGTTCCCATTTGCCTTAGGGTAAAACACAATATTTACCATGACTTCTGGGCTACCTTCTGGACCTCATCTCCAACTCCCTTCTCCCTCATTGACTTTGCTCCAGCCAGATTCACTTTCTTGTTGTTTCTTGAACGAGCCAAGCACACTCTGCGTTAGTGTCTTTGCATGTGTGGTTCTCGCTTCCTGGTATGTTTCGCCCCAGATATCCATGTGGCTTATTTCCTCACGCCCTTCAAATTTAACTCAACTTTCTCTGTATAGAGAGATTCCCTGATCATCTTATGTAAAAGACCACACCTCCCTCAGTTCTCTAGCCCCATTCAGCTGCTTTACTCTTCTTAATAGCTCTGATTATCACTCGACATATGTTTTTTGTCGTCCATGTCTCACGCTAGAACATGAGCTCCATGAGAGCAGGAACTCTGCCTGTTGTGTTCGCTTCTGTATCCCCACTGTCTGGCACATAGTGAGTGCACAATAACACTTGTTGAGCAAATGAAACAGATAAAAGAAAACTCATTTCATTAAATATTGAATTATAAATTTCTTTAATAGTTCTTAGTTATTAGCCAGATACTCACAAATTCTTCTTTTTCTCCATAAACACAATAACTATTCCTTGAAATGCATTCAGGACAGCATTTTCCATCCAAGTGAATTAGTTCTTCACCCTGTAGAAATAAGGATCACAGTTGCACATATCAAATTAACATCTCCAGGTAACAGGGCCAAATTGCGAAGCAGGTGGGCTGCCGGACTAGAATGAAAACCTTAGCACAGTCCCTTTGCTTCCGCCCACAACCTATTTCATCTCCGCCTGTGCTGCTCTTTCTACGCAAAGTCTAGTCAATGCAGCACACCCTGATAAGTGCTCTTATTCCAGTGCTGGTGTTACTTGTGCACTAACCACCCCCCCCCATAAATAAACCCACTGCTATCGAGTTGAGTCCAACTCATAGTGACCCTACAGGACAGCGTAGAACTGCCCCATAGAGTTTCCAAGAACTGGCTGGTGGATTCGAACTGCCAACCTTCTGGTTAGCAGCCACAGCTCTTAACCACTGCCCATGACCAGAGGCTCACATGAATAAGACGGATGGATGGCCCAGGTTAAGGTTCCTGTCTTGGAAAGTTATGAGTTTCTGAAAAGGATCAGGCCATCTACAATATAAAAGGTTTGAACTTGTGAACGTGGTTTCATTAACACTGCTCGTATCAAACCAATGTTTTTTCTTGAATACAAAATCAGGCCCATATGCACGGACAAAGACATAGTTTCGGACATAAATTAAACAGCCAAAAACTGATTTTTTGTCAATATTCTGAAACTCTTACTGTAATTCAACTTACCTAATCACTATTTTAAAAATATAAGAAAAAAAAAAGCCACACTAGAAGAGTAGATGTTTAACTTTCAAAATCTTCACTCTAATTTTCTTATGTCAATACTTCCAACGTTTTAAATTTTTTATAATAAAATAATAAAGGCTTCCTATAAAAAGTTTAAATAATTCTGAATTCTATAACTTAAAAGTTCCCTTCACCCCTACCTCCCAGGGAATCCACTGTTAAAAATCCAAATCTCTATTTATAAATTATTCATATGCAAATACTAACATCTATCTATAGGCTAAAGAGTATCCTTTAAAGCACTCTCCACTCTCTAAAGACACATCTACTTTCTAAAGAATGCTAATGTTTTGAAAATGAAGATGTTACTTAATTTTGGATCTATGTTACACTTAGAATGTATTTAAAAGTGTAGAAACCACATTAAATGAATAATGCAAAGTTGCATAAACAGAATAATCACAATAATATTTTATGTTATAAAAACTGTGCACTAAATAAAAATATAAAATCACTGGTTGTGTTTGGATAGTATCATTATAGATGGATTTTTAAGTCTCTTTTCTACTTTCCTTGAATCTTTAAAACGCTCTAGAATGAACATACGTTATTCTAATAAAGAAAAAAATACTTTTTAAAGTAACACAAGAATACATGACAGACTAACTTTTTAGAGATTCTAAAAGCGATTTCAGCAAGATTGCTGTCCATCAAAATTCAGTGCCAATCAGAGACTGGTAAGAGCAGCAGGTGCTAGAGAGCAGACATATTTACATATAAATTGTTCTCCAGAAATGGGAGAAATCAGCTAGTAGTGAAGGCATAACCCTGAAGCATACTGAAATTTGTCTAAAGCATATAAAGGTGTCTATATGCATGTAATCTAAGTCACTTAAAACAATGTTTTGAAACAAGACAGAATATATGTTCTTCTATTAAAGACAAAACGCACGAGTGATCGCTGAGTACCCACTACAATACATGCAGACAAAACTTAAAATGGAAGCTGCATCACCCAGATAAGGCAGAGAATGTGGCTGTTCTGAGCCTTCAACCACTACTGTAAATACAGCGAGCCCTGCTCTTGGGGAACAAGGATTCAGTCTTGGTGAGGTAGGAAGTTCTAAATGGATTTGCTATTTATAGAAGGATGCCTCAAACTGAGTCAGTTCACTGCAGTGGGGAACTCACTCTAATTAGCATTTGACTTTTCCTTTGAGCAAAACTGCTTTGTGAAATAAAGTTATTCTTTTCTTTTTCAGAAGGTTCTGCTGCAGGGGCCAGATCTAGTCTGCTAACCCTTCCCACCGAATCACACTCACACACCCAGAGCAAAGGATCTCTGTGACTCTACCTGCCAGTCAGAAAACACTCTTTTGAGGGATTTTTTTCTCCATGAGAGAAGGGAAGGGAGCTCATATTTATGGCACAGGAACCCTTTTCCATGCATTCTCCTACAAGTTTCTATCTTCCCACCATTTTATGCCTCATATTTGAATGTTAGGTCCTTTTAAGAAAAAAGTAATTTGGCTTCATCTGAATTCATGCTCAAAGATATCATAAAAAATAGAAAAATAAAAACCACTTTATTACGACCTTCTACACTTTATTTACTTATGTTTTGATATCTAGGCATCTGGTTTGATATAGCAAAGACAAGGGTCATACCGTTTTTTCGTTTTTTGACAAAGAACAGTTGTATGCTGATTTCAATGTCATCCAGAACACTGCTGTTGATTGTCAATGCGACACTGATTACAACAGTGAAGGTGTACATTTTTGCCTCTTCCAGAAGTTTACTTCTATGCACCTTTGTGGATATGCATAGAGTAAGATTTAATCCACTCTCCAGTACCTTGGTATCCAAGATTAGAAATCAAATGACCTTGATATTTTAGAGAAAGAATCAGGCAGAAAGCTGAGTAGCACTGAATAAAAATGCCAGTAATGTACTTTCACTGCTTGCCTTGGCAGAGGTGGTCATTTCCTCTGGGTGCTTCTAATCCATTTAAATCATATTTCCATAACTGTTGGTGCCACAGTGTATGATAATTTCTGTTTATATATCTAACTTTCCTCAAAGCCTGGAAACTCTTGAGGACAGAATGTCTTATTCATCTTTTTTATCTCCAGTGATACAAGTTAAACAGGAGCTAGGAAGTTAGGAAGTTAGTATCTCCAGGGTTTAACAAGTTGAGTAACTAGATATTTGCAGAAGGATGGCATATAAGAAGGCTAAAGGATATTTTCCATAGCATTTAATTTGGGTCAAAATTTCATCTCTGGTAGTGTTTCCAGTTTGGAACCCAGTACCTTATACAAAACTTGGGGAAAGTGGGAATAATCTGGAAGAAAGCAATTGAGTTAACGCTTTTTAACGCTTTCTCCAAACGGGTAAATGCATAAGGCCTCCTTGGTTCATAAACGAGAAGACAGAGGGAAAACTAGAAAGGGGTAAGATAAGTGTTAGGGGTCACTTGAGGAATACTGAGCCTCTCTCCCCTTTAACAGTTGCTCCCCATTTTTTCTAAGAACAGACAAGAGGATTGGCTAATGTTTCCACAGTTAGGTTCTCTGTGGACAACAAGGTACTTGGAAATGCACTCACACTGAAGAAAATTGGTTAAATTATCTTCCGTCAGTAAGACTCTGTTCAGAACTGCCTAAAAAAAAAAAAGCAGGTGGTATAAGGATCCACATATCAGGATCACCTCTCCCACATTTTCTATAAACACTGGGATATTAGACAAATTAAAACCTTGGAAAATAAGCTAGCATCCTCTGGGCAGACTGTCAAGGCCAGGAAGCCCAGCCGCAGCCTGAGCACATTAAAGGAAAAAGAAAAGGGACCTGACTGGGTGTTTTCCCATCTTCACCCAACCATTCTGACTCCCCAGCCATAAAGAAAGAAAAGAAATAAAAAGGTGTTGGGGGAGGGGGGAATAAATCTTCAAAAAGCAAGACCCTTTTTTTTAACCTAAACGTGTTTCAGCTCTGCCAAGACTTAGAAGTAGGAGGCAAAATGAAAAATAACCCTGTTGTTGACAGCCTTGTTTGAAAGGCTGTTCCTCCTTCTGCTTGGCATTCAGAGGAGCTGAGGAATGGGGGAGAAGAACTAGAAAGAAAAATGCCTTTACAGACACCCAGAGCTTCAGATCGTTCAAGTTTTTCTCATCAACTCAAGTTCACAACCCTGGGGGAGACTGGGAGGTGGGGGGGGGGGCGGATGGGAGCAGTGAGGGAGAAGGAGACAACTCCAGAAGCAATTTGTTTTGCAATGGGTCAAAACTGAGTTAAAAAAAAAAAAAGGAACAGAGAACAGAAATGAAAAGCAATTTTCCTACAATATACATCCATAGTCCAAACACAGGCTGCTTTGTTAGAAGCTTCTAGAAATTCTGCAGACAGTAGAAGTCAACAGAGGTCAACAAAGTTTATTGTTTGGGAAGTCTCCTTCTTTCTCTTAAAAATAAAACACAAAAACATTTTGTTTTCTTTCCTGACGCATAGGAGCAGCCCCCTAGGTGCTGGCTCTCCTTTCTACTAAATGCTGCCAGTGGGTCCTGTGGTAGAAACTGGGCTACTGGCCCACCTGCAGACCTTTGTCTCACAACCACAGCCAGCTAGGCAGGCCACCAGCAATGAGGTCCGGCTGTGCCGACAGGCTAATGCCTCGTAGCATGTTTCTCCCGTTCCTGTCTCTGGCTCAGGGCTTCCAATATGACAGATGAAGAGAAAGCCAAAAGTTCCAGGGGCTGTTCTGAACCAGAATGAGCAAATAGTGGCATTTTCTTTAAATCACAGAATCTGTGTTAGAAGCCCCCTTGTGATGCGAGTGGTCAACCGCCTGCCCCTCTGTTGCCAAGAAGTAAGGATCAGGCACAGGGCCACCTATTCCGTTGGAAAGAACTGTTACCATCTGGATGGAAATGCCTTTACTTCTTACCTGGGCACACTCCTCTTTGGCACACTCTCCAGTCTGGCAGGTCACTTGGCCACGGTCACACATGCAGAACTCACAGGCTGAGCCCTTCCACATTTCGTCCTGGTACCGCACAATCCCATCATAGGAGCAGCTTCCGTCAGGAGACACACATGCCTCACAGCATTCCCCATGACGTCGAGCTCTGCTCTGACCCTGAGGTAACAGAGGATAGTATGGGAAGGGTTGGTGCTGTTGTTAGTTGCCATCAAGTCCATGTTAACTCATGGTGACCCCATGACTGCTCCATAGGGTTTTCTTGGCTGTAATCTTTACCCAAGCAGGTTGCCAGGCCTTTACTTCTGTGGTGCCGCTAGGTGGGTTCTAACAGCCAAACTTTCAGTTAGCAGCTGATCACAAGCCGCTTGTACTACCCAGGCTCCTGTGCAAAGGGCAGTGCCCAGGAAACAGTAAAAGCATTGAAAGCCAATGGGGCAGAAGCACATAACAACACTAGAGGCTGCTCCTTACCCACTCCCTGACATAATCCAGTTGAGACAAGCCCTCTCCATCTCACCCCTCCTTCCTAGAAGGCATCATCTTTCTTCATATCTTTACATAACATTCTGAAAGTTATAAACCTTTTAATTCCTTCAAAGGGCACACTGAACTAAGAAATGTATTCTTAAATGACCTAGAATAAAGCTTAGAAAATCAAGCTACACACTCTCAAATAATACCTTTTCGCATCTTAATGGAGGGCAGGCCTGTCTGTGGCACCTGACTTCGCCGCGGTCACATATACATGTGGTACAAGCGTTTTCATTCCACTGCTCACCATGCTGAGCACAGCAAGAAAGGAAAAAGTGGAAAATCAAATGTCACAAATATGAAACAGAAGCACAAACCAAAAATACCCATTTTTCTGAAATTTTTAATTGAGCTACATTGAATGTACTCCTAAGAAATGATATCATTTGGGTAGCAACAATCTCAAAGAAGAAGGTCAATAAACAATCCAAAGGAAACTTTGGATTCATTTTCATTCAACTATATTCACGACAGTGAGGTGTTAAGGACACACTCAGACCCTGGAAGGCCAGGCACAGACATACCCTGGAAACACTGCGATGAATAGGAAGATTTGGCAGGCCCAGCTGGCTGGCTAATCAACAGTCACTCTTCAAGTCTTTTTCCTTTCAGGAGATGGGGCTCTCATTGCCAGATACTCATTTGCTCAGCTTCCCTTGCAGCTAAGGCATGGACATTGTCCCAATCCTAATGAAGAGGGCCTCAGGGGAAATTTGCTAGAGTGGTGGAGGATCAGGAAAAGACTCTCCTTGGTAAAATGAGAAAAGCCCATCTCTTTCTCCCATTCAGCCTCTGGTAATGATTGTGTGAGGAACAGCTGCCTAAAGCTGAGGAAGCCATCCTGGGACTATGAGGGGACAAGATGGAAGACAAATGCCAACATGCTGAGGATGGCAGGGTGACAAGATCAAAAGAACTTAGATCCTGGCAGGAGGGGACAGCAAAGCTAATAATGGGGATCCCAAGGTCAAGAAGGGGAGAGTGTTGACATGTCATGGGGTTGGCAGCCAATGTCACAAAATAATATGTATATTGTTTAATGAGAAACTGGTTTGTTCTATAAACCTTCATCTAAAGTAAAAAAAAAAAAAAAGAGCTTAGGTCCTTGAAGACATCCCTGAGCCTTAAATGATCACCTCTGCAACGCCCTACCTCTGGACTTCTTGCTATAAAAAAAATATGACAGAATAAATATTCTCATCATTTTAACTATTTCTAGAAGGGTATTTCTATTGCTTGCACCAAATGCACCTTAATAGATACAGAGGCTGTCTCTTCTAAGAGAAATTAGTCCAGCACAGTGCTGTCCAATAAAAATACAATGCAAGTCACATATGTGGCTACTGTATCAGACAGTGCAGGCCTAATGTATACAAAAATCTTTTCCCAATCAGGTATTTTCATTCAGATTTCAAACGACCCGTCTGAAATTGTGAGACATCCATTCCTTAAAACTCAGTTCCAGACTCTCTACTGAAGATCATAATACCGATTTCTGTTTAGTCTTCCTTAGAGTGGTTGCCAGCAAGGGAAATAATTGTATTTTTTTGTTGTTTTTGTTAATTCTTTGCTTTTGAGTAATGCAACCATCTTTTGGCTCAACTGGACAGTCCTGAGACAGAATGTTCGTTCAATTTGTTGAGCTAATTTTTATTTGGTGCCTACTATGTGTAAAGCACAGTTATCTAGACTGCTCCAATAAGACTTTCAAGTTTGCAGGTTCTACCACTACCAACCTCTTGCATCCCTTTCTTGTTTCTTTTAACCCTTCTCTCACTTTTCCCCTGCGTAATGTGGGGGTTGTCTCTGGATACCAGTACATAACATCCAATCAAAGCAGACATGTACCACATTCCCAGAGCCTCCAAGCTAAGTGTAAACTGATGGTAACCAATGATAGCTCCTTCTCCCCATCAAGATGTACGAACAGCAAGTTCACAAGGGTTTGTGAACCAGGTGCTGCTTGCCAGCACATTCCTTTATATTTGTAATCCCCTTCAACTTAATTTTTTCAAAAAGGTTTCCCATAAAGAGAAGAAAAAAGCTGTTTATGCACTGAGTTTCTAATCCTGGCAGAAAGTCAGACGTGAGGGTGGGGAGGCTCAGCGGTTGAACAGGCAGAGGGAAGAGGTGTGAGAACGTATGTCAAAACATCTACATGGTGTAGATCAAAGGTTACCTCATACACTTGGCCAGTTGCAGAGCAGGATCGTGCAGAGCACCGTGGGCAACATTTTCCAGGGACTCGGACTATAGTTTCATCCTTAACACCCAAAAAGAGGGGAAAAAAAAAATCCATCAGAAGAAAATATTGATAAAATCCACAATACTAGGGAAATTTCATTCACAGCCACGTCAAGCATCTATAACAGCAAATTTCCTTTCGTTTAGCTTTTATTAGTCACCTGGGGCTTTGACAAGAATTAGCACTTACAAGATTTGTGAAACCCTTAAGAAGTTTGTGAATTCCTCAAGTCCTGTCCTCTTCTAAGAACAGATAAAAGCAGAAATAATAACAATATATTTAGTGTCTGCCAGATACTGTTCTAACTGCTTTACATGACTCTATGAAGAAGTTCTTATCCTCACTTTAAAAAAAAAAAAAAAAAGAAATCTGTTGCCATCAAGTCGATTCCAACTCATAGAGACCCTGTAGGACAGAGTAGAGCTGCCCCATGGTGTTTCCAAGGACCTTCTAGTGGGTTTGAACCGCCGATCTTTTGGTTAGCAGCTGAGCTCTGTGCTACCAGGGCTTCATCCTCGCTTACGAATGAGAAAAGTTAAGACCAGAGAGGTTATGTAACTTGCCTAAGGCCACACAGCTAATAGGTAAATGACTGGCAGTGGGATTTCAGAGCCAACCCTTACCAACCCTTAAGAACATTCACACTCTTGCTGGATCCAACTATATCAACCCTTAAGAATGTTCACATTCCTGCTGGGTCACCTCTAAACTCTGAGGGGAAGAGTTGATAAACACTATCCAATTCTTTCCTGTCTTTGTATGCATCCAAACATTTACATAGGTGCAGTAGGGAGGTCCTACACACATTTATAAAAAAAAAAAAAAAATCATACCCTTACATATCTGGGAATAATCCAGTACAGAGGAATGTGGGTGACAGACTAAAATGCCCAAACAATCTTTCCTCACTCTCCTATCCCTGTATTCTTACCTCTACCACTCCTTCACATCCACCCCACCCCTGGAATGTCAGACCATTGCTCTCTCTTGCTTTAAGAAAAACTGTCATGGTAGTAGTCTCCTCACTAATTCTAAAGAGTCAGCTTCTCACTTTGACTTCAATGCCAGGAAGGTAGACAAATTAAAGGCAGGGGAAGATGGGTTAGAATGAACCAAGCTGCAATGACTAAGAAGTGGTAGATCTGATATAGAAGACACTTCCAAAGCAGTTTCTTCAGTTTCTCTTACAAGAAGCAGAAAATCAGATTTCATTATCATAGCTGCTCTGGTATTCATCCTGCAAGAACAAGGAGGCAAATGTACTTCGGGGGGCGGGGGTCAAATAACCTTAAATTTTCTGGGGAAGTTTCGGTCATACCTCAGTAGTCTTTTAATCAGGTTATGTACGATCAGCTGGATTAATGCATTACTATCTAACAGGGATTTATTTCAAACACTTAAACCACTAGAATTAAACCAACAACAGTTTCCTCCTTGCTTTAGACCAGGTTATTTTATTTATTATTCCGTACACAAAACGCTATGACTACTGATGTTTAATAGAGTATGTGAAAACTGGACATGAATTGAAATCATTGAGTGTTTCTTTACATCAAACAGAACTCTTTGGCTTAATGAAATTTCAAAGAGGAAGCAAAATGAAGGTATAGCTGATGTCACATCATTCAGCAACTTTATTGCAGTAAACAAATGAACTAAGGCTTATACAGTGTTAGGTAAACAGGGAACAAGTCATAATCACAAATCTTGAATAAGCATAAATAGAGTTAGCATCAATATATCTTAACCAACATGGGCTAGGCCCAAGTACAGTTGTAAGTCAACTCCAGTGTATGTGGTGTGGGGGAAATTACTCGTATAGTGGTTGGTACAAGGAAAATCTTGCTTTCTAATTCTATTGGCCATACATAATTATAGACTTTACTGACAAAAACAGACTATTTCTCCACCAGTACAGACCAACAAGAGCAGGAAGAAAAAGCATTTAAAGAGAGAATATCCAGGATATGAGAGAACTATATGATTGAGAGCTGAGATCTTTTCTGGGCTGGTGCTTTAGATACCGAAGAGGTAAAGAGTAAAAACTGGAGAGGTAAATAAAAAGGTGAGCAGGGAAGTGGATCAGAGAAACGGAAAGATACTCTTTAACAATACACTTTTGTTGCTATCATACACCTGAATCCTATCATTCTGGCCTACACAGATTTGCCCTTCCAATACTATGGTCTAATACAGGGTCAGTCAACTATGGTCCATGGACCAAATCCAGCCTACTACCTGTTTTTTGTAAATAAAGTTTTACTGGAATACAACCATGCCTATTAGTTTACATATTGCCTATGGCTGTTTTTGTGATACAGTGGCAGTGGTTAGTAGTCGTTAACAACCGTATCGCACACAAAGCTGTAAATATTTACTATCTGGTCCTTTACAGAAAAAGTTTGCCAACCTTAGGTCTAAAATGATGTCCTCAGTAACCACCCAAGAACCAAAAAACCAAACCTGTTCCCATCGAGTCGATTCCGACTCACAGTGACCCTAAAGGACAGAGTATAACTGCCACGTAGAGTTTCCAAGGAGCACCTGGTGGATTTGAACCTCAGATCTTTTGGTTAGCAGCTGTAGCACTTACCCAGTATCCCACCAGGGTTTCCTCAGTAACCACAGAGGTTCAATATTACAGATATGATTGGTATCACCACAATTTTGGGTAGGACTACCATTAAGGATATTTTCAGTGCTTTCAGATATTTTTAGTGTTTGCCAGATACTGTTCTAAGAGCTTTTACGTGACTTTATGAAGCAGATGCTCTTATCCTCACTTTAAAACAAAAAAAAAGAAATCTGTTGCCATCAAGTCAATTCCAACTCATAGCAACCCTGTAGGACAGGATAGAGTAGGGCGTTTCAGGATTCTTTAACTGAAAATACTTAAAATGATAAATATGTTTAGAATGTATTACAGCTAATAGCTGTTGACAAAATATCTTGGCATCACAATACCTTTGAATCCATAGAAACAGATGAAAGCTCTACCATCAGAAAGTAGAACAGCCAATCTACTGCCAGCGCCAAGAGGAAGTCTGACTGACCATAAGGCATTCTGTGACTTTCATATCCTGTACAAGCCTAAGTAGAGAGAAGAGCCATCATCTCTTCCCAACCTTCTGCCTTCCTACATCAAACGGAATATAGCCTTCGTTCTTCCAGTGTGGGACAACAGACGTTGCTATTTGAAGCAGTCAGACTGCTGTCCCTAGCCTTTCACCACCCTCAGTATCTTTCTTTCTATGTCTAGTCAGAGCCCATAATGTCCAGAAAACAAATGTGTGGGAAGTAAATTTGTTGGGGTAGGTGGAGACAGTGGTAAAAAGTAGGGAAGGGCAGAGCCCCAAAAGAAAGGTGCAGAGATGGAAAGAGTTTACAGCAGTGCAAACTAGGGATTATAGTTTTTGTTTCATATATTCACAGTGCAAGAGTGGTGGGCAGTGGAGGCAGGAAAAGATACGATTTTGGTACAAAAAAAACTCCACTAAATGAAAACCTGCTGGACTCTTGGATTAGGGGAAAAAAAAAAAGGTTGGCTCTGACTCATGCCAACTCCACGTATACCCGAGTGGAACTATGCTCCATAGGGTTTTCAACGTCTGATTTTTCGCAAGTAGATTACCAGGCCTTTTTTCTGAGGCACCGCTGGGTGGACTTGAACCTTTAACTTTTTGGTTAGCAGCCCAGCACATTAACCATTTGCATCACTCAGGAACTCATTTGGACTAGGAGTCAGCATATTTCCTAGTATCTGGCTATGGATCCAAGAAGGATAATTAGCCAAGGGCAGGCCACTTACCCTTGCAGCTTTCAAGTGGTTGGTATGGACAGGTCTTAGTCAAGTATGAATAAATAGAAAGAAGCAACTTGGAAACTATAAAAAAAGAACACTCTGAAGAACAAGTATAGCATTCTGAAGATTCAGAGAAAGAGCAGACTGCTGAATGCTATTTACTACAGGATCTAAAAGAAAACGTTTAAAAGTCATTTTGTAACAGTAAGATGCAAGAAAGTGCAGTCTTTATTAAATAGAAGCAATAACGAAAGACCGAGTATTGGGATAAAAATTTAGATGAACCAATGATAGGAGAAACAAGGAAGAACTTAAAGAAAATTAAAGTGAAACTGTAAAATTAAAATCTATAGTAGAGATTATGAATATAAATTCAAGTAGCTCTTTCCTAATTCAGACATAAAAAACACAAAGATACAATTGAGATGAAGGAAATGACACTGAGATGAGAGAGAAGATGAGGGATAAAGAGAAGGGAAGACAGGACAGCAACCTAATGATCACAGGTGTTTCTGAAGAACTGAGGCTGACTAAAATGGATATGATTAATCAAAGACATAACTGAAGAAAAATTTTTTAAACTGGAATGCAGATTCAAAGGGCTCTACAAGAGTATAGGTAAAATATGTGACAAGAGACCTACATGGAAATATCCTGTAAAATGTTTGAACTGTAAAGAAAAGAAACATCCTACAAGTATTCAACAGCGTAAAACAAGGAATAGAAAGGAGACAAACTTCAGACTTCTCCTCTGCAGCACTAAATTCCAAAATAAAATGGAAAGGAGTCTATAGGGCTGGAATGGGAAGAGATTAAAATCCCCCTAAATTTTAGACCCCTCCAAATTGTCTTTCATGTATACAGGGCAGTAAGAAAAATAATTCTCAAATACTTAAAGGATCAGAAGATGTATCAACCCTCTATTCTTCTTGAAAAAAAAAAAATTGAAGATGTAGCCCAACCTACTCAGACTAATTAATATTGGGAATAGGAAAATTGTGGTGCTGGAAAAGCAGGTGAACTACCCTGTGGTAATATCACCAGAAACAACTCTCAGCCTCAGCAGACCACGCCTGACTGAACAGACCATTTTAATGAGCCTTCAAAAATGTGGAGGGGTTATGGCTCTGTTCACAAGGCATCTGGGCAAAGTTGAAAGCAAGCAATTTCAGTATATAAATTTACATCCTTCATTGAGGGAACAATCCCTTAATTGAACATAAGGAATTTCTCCCTTTGTCAGGGATTAGTACCAACTTCTAAAATGTGATTTTAACTGTCAAACAAAAACATACTCCTATTTGCCTTCAAAAAATTGGAATGAGTTACCAAAAACAAAACAAACAAACAAAAAAAAACCTATGGTAGTCTTTTTGAATGGCTGAAATATGGGTGATGTTTTTCCTTCCTGTTTCTCTGCCTCTTCCAAATTTTCTTTGGTGAGTACAAATTTCTTCTATAATTTAAAATAAAAACTTTACAAATTTTTCTAGATCTCATGTCACAGAAGTACATTTGTATGGTAAACTTATGTTGTCCTTATATTTAGTGCGCTAATGCATGCAGTTGAAGTGATGACTGCTAACTGAAAGGTTGATGTTTCAAAACCGCCAGTGGCTCTGCAGGAGAAGGATGTGGCAGCCTGCTTCCACAGAGATTTACAGCCGTGGAAACCCTATAGGGTCACCATGAGTCAGAATCGACGCCATGGCAGTGGGTTTGGTAATGCATATAAAAAGAACTGAAATATTATGAAATTCTTAAAATATTAGCAACTATTGTTATCATGGTTACTATTAAACATAAACACTATGCAACTCATCATTTTGAGAAGCTGTTATAGCATAATGATTAAAAATATGAGCCAGGTGTGGTCTGTGGAGGTTGTGGAGTTGAATTGCCCAAGTCAGAAATACTGACATTTCCTAACATGGTACATGGAGCAAGTTACTCAGTTTTATCAGCTGTAAAGTGGGGATGATAATAATAGCTCCTACTTCTTAGTGTTGTTCTAATTATAAAGCTCTCAAAACAATGGCAGGCACACAGTTAACACTCAAGTGTGGTGATGATGATAATAGTGATGACAGTGGTGATGGTAGGGTGAGGTGGTGGGAGGGGTGGTGGTGATGTTCCATCACCAGCACTAACTCTCCGGCAGGCATCCCCTTGACATCATCAGTCTATGCAACATTTACTACAACCAACAACAACCAATTGCTGTTGAGTCAATTCCGACTCATAGTGACCCTACAGGACAGAGTACAACTGCCCCATAGAGTTTTCAAGGAGCACTGGTGGATTTGAGCTGCCAACCTTTCTTTTGGCAGCTGTAGCTCTTAACCGCTATGCCACCAAGGTTTCTGCAACATTTAGTAGTGATATTAAATCAAGAAAAGTAGTTCTAAATTATCTGTTTTTTTAATGCCATGTCAAAAACATAGACTTAATGATGCAAGACTGGTTAAAATCAATCTTGAGAAAAAAATACATACCTATTCCGAAATTTCAGCATGCAACCATATAAATTTACATCTAAAGTACATAACAAATTTCATCTTTTTATATTAATGACATATGTTAATACAAATAATATGTGAGTACTATGTGTGTAGCTAGAGTTTACGTTGAATGTGTTTTAAAATAGAAACCAGTATTGTTGATTATTCAAATATCCGGCCCCCTAATGTACAAAAAAAAAATGTACAGTCAGTAGTTAAGTTTTTAAAGAATTAAAGCAGAAGGCTCACAATGGGTTTTTTCCTCCTCCTCATCTCCCTTATCATAATGGTGGCAAACTGCTTAATTGCCCTTTATACACAAGGAGACCTACCCTCACATGAGCTTAATCAAAATACCCAGAACCACAGCGTCCTCCAAATGTAAGAAGAAGAGTGGAGTAAAATACTGTGCAACTCTACCAAGAAGCTCATTTGTAGTTGCAAAGCTGGGATAAGACTTTGTGATGAATGGAGAGATGTGCCATGAGCACAGTAGTTGGCAGAGTGTGGGTAATACAATCCAGTCCTTCAATTAGACACATTTTCCCCTTATTTGGCATTTAGCATTTCTTGTCTAATTGTCTTTTGTCTGCCTTTAAAAATATTGCCCAATTGTCACAATATGCCATGTTATTGATTTTGTTTTATTTGACACAAAGTACTGCTCTGTATCAACGGAATGCTGGCTTCCAGCTTTTTCTTAGATCAAAATTGAGCTATTCTGCGACTGGAGGCAAATTCCTTTCACGGTTATCTGTCAGCTGCCTTCGAACATCCATAGGAGCCTCTGGAAGAGTAAAAAACTATAAAATACCATGTATACTACATTTATTTGCAACTGATTTTCTTTTCTAAACTTGTGTGAAGAACCTCATTTTTTTTAAATCAGATCAGCTTTAAATGAAGAACAAGATCTATTTTAAACATCCCCAGATTAAATCCTTTGGTAAGTTGACTCATTATCCTATAAGAATTAAATTGTATACATCTGGATAGTATTATCCAGAAATCAAAGATACTTATACGTCTTAGAGCAGAGTATACCTATGCACTGAAAAATAATAACAAACATGATCATGTCACTGAATTTTCCAGATGTTTAGCTTGACATTTTTGGAACATCTGCAATGGAGCTGGCAATTTCCTTGTATGTACCCTCAAGGCTCAGTTTCATTATATAACAATTAGCCTAAATGGCTGGTAATTAGGCCTATCTGCAGCTTCTAAGAGTAAAAGAAATGTCTCAGGGGTGGTCTCCAAAAATATAAGGAAAACAAAACAGCGTACGCTTCTTGTCCCTAGTGCTTCCAGAGCCCACCTGATATAATCTCAGAAGAGACTCCAAGTTCCTCAACAGTCAAGTTAACAGCCTATGAATGATCCACTCTGAGGTACCTTCCTTACCTGGTTACAGAACAGAGGCGGACACTGAGCTGTAAAGCACTGTGCAACCCCGTTGCTACACACACATCTGGCACATCTGCTCAACCGCCAGTCCTCCCCATCCTGAAACACACGGCCTTCATAGGAGCAAGGTTCTGGAAGACCAAAGAAAGAAGTTTTACTGGGAGGACTACATGTTCCGATCCCTGGGCCAGCTTCATGTGCCTGCTACTTGGCCAGCTGCATAGGGCCACAGAGTCGGAACAGGGCACTGCCTGTGCTTGGGGGCTTAATGCTCTACAGTTGCTGTCTTGATACTCTTAATAACTTTATTCTTTGATTTGTGTTTTGTAAGTGAAGTCTGTTGGACCAACACAGCATGCGCTGAGAGTCCCTCCACCGTCTACCTTTTTGCCTCCCTGGGGTGGGTTAATAATGGGGCTGTTCTACTCTGTCCTATAGCGTCACTATGAGTTGGAATCGACTCAACGGCACTGGGTTTTTTTTGGGGGGGGGGGTGAGTTAAGGAGTCCCTGGGTGGCACAAACTGGTAAGCATTCGATTAGGAACCAAAAGGTTGATGGTTTGAACCCACTCAGGCACCTCGGAAGAAAGTCCTGGTGATCTGCTTCCAAAAGATCACAGCCTTGAAAACCCTACACGAAAAAAAAAAAAAACCCAAACCGGTTGCTGTTGAGTCAATTCCAACTCATAATGACCCTACAGGACAGAACAGGATGGCCCCATAGAGCTTCCAAGAGCACCTGGTGAATTCAAACTGCTGACCTCTTGGTTAGCAGCCATAGTACTTAACCACTGCACCACCAGGGTTTCCAGGAATGAGGCAGTTCCGTTTTGCAATACATGGGGTTGCCATGAGTCGGAGTCAACTCCATGGCCACTGGAGTGGCTTGGCTTGGGATGGGTTATCACCCGCCTGCTCCCCTGTCCTGCCCAGTGAATGCTGCTGCCCTCCATCCACAGTGGGACTTGAGCACAGGGAGGATGTACGTGCCTGATGCACCAAGTTGCAGGGCAGAATCCTGGAAACCTGTGAGGGTCTGCATTCACAGTGAAACTCAGCATTAAACATCGAATAAAAAAATACCTTGGTAAGTTGACAGACCACAAAAATAAAGAAAAAGCTTTTTTATTTTCCCTGTTTTTTGAACAAAAACCAGTTGCCCTTGAGTCAAGTCCAATTCATGGTGATCCCATGTGTGTCAGAGTAGAACTGTGCTCCAAAGCGTTTTCAATGGCTAATGTTGGGGAAGCAGATAGCCAGGGCTTTCTTCCGAGGCACCCATGGGTGGACTCAAACCTCCAACTTTTCAGTTAGCAGCCAAGCGTGTTAACCATTTGCACTACCTAGGAATTTCAAGGGGCCTTCAATTTCCATTTTGCACAGGGCCCTGCAAATTTTGCCGTCAACCCTGGCTGATTCTCCACTCTTTCCAGGAAAACTTCTTCCAGCAAGTCTTATTCATGGAACACCAGTGAAGAAGATGCTCAAGATGTAAGGAAGAACCTCACAAACTCAGACATCCCTCTCTCCACCCCGTCTCCAACTCGGTTTTGAGCATTCTCTCTTGCAAGGCTATCTGGCCCAAAACAAACGTTAATTCTTTTTTGATGGGTGGCACCTGAAATGCATAAAGTATAAGCATACTTTTTAATTTCTGGAATGGTTCTTCATGGTAAAAGGTTGCCAGAATGGAATAACAGGGACTGAGAAAAAAACAGGGCTTTTTTAAAGGTAAAAGGCAAAAATAGAGTAGGGCTTCCAGATGCTATTTAATTAAAGAACAATTCTAGCTATTACATGTCAGGAAAAACCATAACACAGCAATAACAATAAATTCTATGTATCATAAGTACATATTACTTAGTCATAAAAAAGAAGGGCACATACATCCCTAAAACATAATAAAAGGGGTAAATGAACTGAGAGTGGTCTCCAAGTAGAAGACCTGAAAGTCTGTCCTCAGCTTGCTGAACAAAAGCTGGATGCCTTGGTGTGTAGGCAGCATAATCTCCTCAGCAAGGATGCAATGGAGGCAAATGAAAGACCTGCACCTATCCTGTGAGTCTGGGGGAAATGCGTTATGTCATCTCAAGGACAAGCCAGCAGAATGGTTGTCCTTGTTGTTAGTTGCTACAGAGTCAATTCCGACTCATGGCAGCTCCATGTGCTTCAGCGAAGAACACATGGGTCCATAGGGTTTTCAAGGCTATGACCTTTCAGAAGCAGATCACCAGGCCTGTCTTCCGAGGAGCCTCTGTGTGGGTTTGAACTGCCAACCTTTCAGCTAGTAGTTGAGTTCTTAACCGTTTATATCATACTACATGGAAAACTGATATGTTCATTCTTCTCTCCACCAAGAGGGCAGGAGGAACTACCCGGAATCATATCAAAAGATATTTTCCCAACTCCTTTTCTGTCTCAGGAGCTGTGAACCCAGAAGGGATACATCCAGCCAAGATAAAATAAACCAGAGGCTCACAAAATTCCAAGTTTGGAATAGAACTTAAAAATCTGTTCCAACCTCACTCTCTGAAACATTTCTTCCTGCCAAGTGCATGGCTACATCTTGGATCCAATATGGAACAGGGCTAGGGATCTTTGAGCTACATTATTAAGTATGAAAGAGTAAATAAAGAAGGGTTGGGATGTCACCATGTGGCCCCCAAAGGGAAAAAGCTCTTACAAGCTCTCTCTCTCTACAAGCTTATACTCACTCCCAGGGCCCACACAGACTGGGCAGCAGCTTCCTTCAGGGATGAATTCCAGCTCCTGGTGTCCGCATGACAGTGGTGGGCATGGCTGGGGGGTGCACCGGACTTCTCCATGAGTACAAGAGCACACACTACATGGGGAGGAGACCCACTCTGTCCCGTGCTGTGTGTTGGGAAAAAGGCGGGGGGGGGGGGAGAAGGTTAGTCCCAAAAAACAGGCTTTCAATAAGCCAAAGAGAAACAAACGTTCTCCTACACAAACTAAAGATAAAGCTTCCAAATGTCTACTCAGGAAAGGCAGAAGAAGGCACTGAGTTTGCAAGGTTCTGAGAGTTTGGAATGTTCTGAGTCAGAGACCAATTAAAAAATTCACTTTCTTTTTCTTTCTCTTATCCCTAAGATTTTACATTTGAGAATTTTAGGAAAATATAAAAAGTCCATAAGAATTACCCTAATCTCATCATTTAAAAAATTCTATAAAGCCCAAAGTAAAATCCACACACATATACCTATCTACGGTATTCTTTACAATGGATATACAGTTTTCAATACCTCTCACCCTAATCCTGTTTCCTTTCTTTGCCTTTTGCTTTTCATCTAATTGCTTGTCATATTCATATTCACACCCATTCTTGCTTCCCCTCTCTATTTTTCTCTCCCGTTCCAATGATCTCATGGTCTGGCTGAAGTGTGACAGCCTGCAGGAGGCACCTGTTCCCTCCAGTTCTCCATCAAACTATAGAGTCATTTCATTCTCCATGAGGGTGCCCATCTACTCACACACACAATGTTCCCAATCCATCTCATGCTATGATAAACACACCTACCACTTGTACTGAGTCAGTGATCTAACAGATCCATATAATTGAGAGAATCGAAAGTATCTAAATCAGCCACTCTCAGATGTGATGGGGAAGGGGGGCGGAGGGGACTTTGAATGTAAAAAGCTACAAACATATTGATTGCTTAGGGGAATAGTTGCCAAACTATGTTATGCTCTCGATGACAGAATGGAATAATGGTGGCCTCCACAAGACGTAGAAAGAAATTAGTTTAATGAATAAATCTTTCTCTATTTCAAGTTTTCCTCCTGGGATGTCTTTTTAAATATTGGAACCTGTTCCCTTTGCTTCTATTAAATCTAGCATATAATGATACCTGATCCAGCACAAATCATATATGCGCTTCTACTAAAAACATCACAAATTCTAGATGCTCAATCAATATAATCCGAGGATTACAGCTGTGTCATTGAGAAGCGTAAAAAATAAACATCTCCTTGCTTCTCCTGAAGCCAGCATTAAGATTAATTTTTCATCTCTCTGAAACACAAAGGAACCCTGTCTTACCTAAACAAGCCAAGGCCCCTTTATTTTGCAAATTGCTGCCTGGTTGCCAGCATGCCAAGTCTGACATTTTGGAATTACTAATAATCGGCACTATTATTGTAACAATGATGGTAACAGTAGTTATAGTTATTTAATTATTTGGGAACTAGGTCCTTGCTGTACTATCCTGAAGATTGCTTTCTTCTAGACGGACTTACTGGGAGGACAATAGAGGGCAATGATGTAAGTAAGCACTGAGGTGAAGGAACCCAGGATTTGCTGGGCACACACACGCACATCAGATCCCAGCTCGGCCCTTCCTGGGTTTGGGACTATGAGTAGGTGACCTAATCTCTCTAAATCCCAGCTTCCTATCTATAAAATAATTATGACAACATCTCCTTCGCTGGGCTATTGTGAGGGTTAAATGAGGCAGTGTGCAAAGAGCCAAGCAAGGGACTTGGCCCTAGGAGGCTCCGTCCTCCACCCTGTCACACTCTTGTGACTGAATGCACCAGGAAAGGACATAGATGCCAAGGTCACGCCCGCTCCCATCAATTTTTTATTTCTGCTATAATTATATAGAAAATTTCCAATTTAGGACAGCATATAAATAGGCAAGTCTAAAATTACTGGCTAATAAAAGACAGGAGGCAATTGACCTTTATGCCAGAAAGGCTAAAGCACCAAGGCAAAGGAGAAATTATGAAAGAAAAATTGACAGGTCTAACAGAGTTAAAGGTTTAAAAGTATGTGAAAATGCATTATAAACAAAATTAAAAGGCAAATGACAAACTGATTAAAACACTTGCAAATTCTAGCAATTAGAACTAAACTCTAATGCATAAGAACATTTACAAACAATACGAAAAAGGCAAATATTCCATCTGAAAAATTGGTAATCACTTACAGAAAGTTCAGTTTTTCCATGCAAAGAAATATTAATTAATTAAAACAAAAATTGGGTACATTTTTAAAAATATATCAGATATGGGAAGGTTAAAAATTCATAGTACTTAGTTTTGGTGAAGTTGCAATGAAATGGGATTCCCAACCACAAAACCGTCCCTCACTCTGGAGCCTGTGGGGAGCCTGCCCGTGGTAATCACACATGCAAAGAGATCACATTATCAGTGATATTCCCACTGAGGCCATATTATCAGTGATATTTCCACTGGGGCCACATTATCAGCAATATTCCCACTGGGTTTATTATTAGCCACAGAAAATTTAAAATTGAATTGACAGCAGATTTCACGATCATCAATAGTCAAAATCTTTAAATGCTTTGACCTAGTGACTTCACTTTTAAGAAGTTATATCTGAATAAAATGATAGATACACAAAAAGACTTTAGTACTAGGAATCACTTCTCATGGTTATTTATTGTGAAATTGGAAATATTTTAGTGGAAGTTGGAAGCTACCCAAATATCTAATAACGAGGAATGAACATTATATCACCATTAAAAATCATGTTCTGCAAAGGTATGCTAGGGAACAATTTCCAATAAAATGGTACACAGGAAAAGAAAGATAAGAGCTATACGCATAGTATAAGTCCAGTGATGTAAAAAAACGTATATCTCTGTTATTTATTTATCTCCACTGCCACCCCTACCCCCAAATAAACTGAGAGGCCATTAACAGTGGTTCTCAGTATACTGGAATTACTACCGATTTTTTCCTGTTGAATACTTTTCCATACTTTCTCAATTTTCACTGATAAACACATTTTAATTTTTGTCATCAGAAAGCAAATTACTATTTAAAATATTAAAAAAAAATCATTTCTATATCTTAAATAAAAGCAGATTTGAAGGCTTTGTATGAAACAACTTGAACTCCATCTTATTAAAAGTTAGGAGACTGTTTCTAAACATCTTGACATTTCACTTTATTAAAACAAGAGCGTGGTTGCTTTTTTCCTATTAAGAAACAGTGTCATATCTTAAACATTTGTAATCACATCACCTTTCAGACAGAGACCACAAAACTTAATTACAACAACAACCTGTCAGTCATCCAAGTTTCTTCACCCGTAAAATGAGAGAGCTGTATTAGTTGATGTCTCCGGTACCTTGTGGCTCTCTGATGATATGAATCTATTACCTAACTCAAGAAACAAAATTAAGCAGTAGATTCCCACTTCACAATACGCTTAAGAATGATGGAAATAACAAAGAACATTCAGCAGGGGACCCCATTGCTTAACATCAAAGCCACAGAAGAAGCTCCAGATGGTGGTCCAAAGTCAGAGAGCGATGGAGAGGAACTACTCCCGAATCTCTCACTGAACTGGCTTCCTGATCTAGTGGCAAGTACCCCGTCTAGAGAACAAGGGGTTTGGCCCATGCGGAATTTTTTTTTTTTTTAATTTCACAGTGTTCTCCATTTCCTTTTACAAAAATGTTATTTTTTAAATAAACCCTGTAGCAGCAAAGAGAGCTCTATAAATTCAAAGAGTAACAGATCCACAAAGCGATGCTTCCACAAAACCCAGTCTTAGCTGTGCCATCTTAAACTCATTAATGCCTTTTAAAAACATGCGATTTTTGATGCTGGGCAGAAGTGAATTCTGCAGACAACAGCTTAAATGTATTCTTCTGCATAGTCAACTAACAAGTCTGTTTGACTGTTGACATAAGTCCAAAGGAAAGATAAGGTCATAAAGTATTTGCCTGGCTTACTGACAGAACAAAAAATAATTTTCCTTAATATAATCTGTTCCTGTGATGAAGTTATAGATCCAGAATACTAACTATCTGGGACTGCTCACTGCATATAATTACATGCTCTACTTGGAGCAGAATAAGCCTGCAGAATTCAATATTAATTTTTTTTTTCTCTCACACATGTAGATTAGTTCTCCTTTTAACCTCATAGACAGGCAGAGTGAGCAGCCCCCCGCTCCCCGCCAACCCCCATTCAATCTGATATGGGCGTTAGGGCAACACCACCAGCCACTTTCTTTCTCAGTGAACCTTCAAGCTCTATCTTCTCAGACATGACACTATCCAGTGCTGGATTAAATTAGTAAAGAGGAAAAGAAAGTGGATTAACAGTCCTTTCCCCTCCCTAACATGTAGGGAAAGAATGGGAAAAAAGCACTCCAACATTCTTTAGAAAAACACATTTAAGGCTGGTCTCCAGGACTGGTTGGCAAGGCTGGGCATAGATCCAAAAGTTAATTTGAAGGGATGGCTTTGGAGAGGTCATGGATGAAATGATCCCAAATTCTGACTGCAATAAGCCCATGCAACATTCTCAAACAGCCCTGACATCAGCCAAAAGGCCCAAGTGTTTTCCTCACTCCAGGGAAGATCTAAAGACTTGTCTTGACTTGCTGGAATACCAGTTGTTTAAGATGCTGCCTACTCTGCAAGCAAAAAAGGTCCCCTAATGTGGCTCAGCTGTTTTATTAAAGGGTCACCTTCTTGTGCAGCCCTGAGCTCGCTCCATCCCTGATCTTGCTTTCTTTGAATCCTATTCTCTGGGCACATTATTACTCCAACTGATTCTACCTGCCACACCCACTCTATCCCCAAGCCTCTTCTAAATCTCTCTCTTAGGGAAAGGCTTTCACTTCAGATCACCATTCCAAAGTTCTTACAACACTAGGCTATTTTATAGCTACTGGGAGAGTCTCCATAACCTGCCCTATAGGATGTAAGTCAGAGGCCACAGAGAGAGGATTACTGCTCTTCAGAGGAAAGTGTTCTGGTAACTGTTTCCTAAATAAGTTGAAAGAGCAAAAAAGAAAGGCAGCAAGATTCAGAGAAAAACCTAGTGATGCAAATGGCAAGAGGAGACTCAGACCAAACCTAGATAAGCATTTAACCTACTCCAGAGGCAGAATAATACTAGGATAAATATGGTAAGAATCTATGGGAGGTGAAGAAAGAGAGGAAAGAAGCATAAAAAGTCAAGAAATACGATCACTTTAATCACTTAAATTTATTACAACTAAAATTAGAAGAGTTTGCCTCAATTAAAAAAAAATCAACCTTCTAACTCTATTTGAAGAAGCTGGCCACTAGAGATTTTTTTCTTCCTCAACTATGGTTCCTAAAATTCAGCCTTTCTCTCAGTTACATCAAGTAGTAGAAATATAACATTTTCTGAGGGAGTAAACGTTGAAAGTGTTTCACATGGGAGAACAATACACGGACATGTTCTTACCCAGTTTAGAGCTTTCTGCATGATGCGTTATGGCAGAAGAGAGGAACGGCAGGGAGGTGGGAAGAGGAGGACCTGAGGTACTTTCTGACTCTCCCAGGAAAGGTAGGAGGGCTGAGGCAATTTTTAACTAACCCAGCAGCTGATCCGCGACCCGAGAATTGCCCAACCACCCTAATGACCAACATACCCTTGGGATGAGGACATGAAGACATTGGAGAAGGGATTTACTGTTTGAATCTTTCATTTATCAATGTTTATTGAGCACCTATTTTGGGAAAAGTTCAGTGATAACTGCCAGGTTAGGTAGGAGGCACAGAAGATCACAAAAAGACATAGAAAATATTGCCAATTTCTTATGTATCTTAAACCAGTATAAGAAGATTGTACATGTATGCAAATAAACATGAGAGTGCAAATGGTTAAGTGGTCCATGCAAAGACTTACTGAATTCTGATCTCCTATGTCCTTCGTCCCATTTCTTATTTAAGATGTATGTTTTCTCCCAGATTCTGACTTTATTTTAGCTCCTAGCTATTCCTTCACTTGCAAGATTCAGCTAGGTGTTTTCCACCTTGAATGCACACCTATTCAAACCATTATGAACTGGTATTATTTTCATCATCAATCTGCCCTAGAGCACCTTCCATTTCACAGGGGATCCTATGCTATGGCATTTAAGGTTTATACCACCCTCCATAACACTGGCTGAATTAAACAACACATAGTCACACAGGGTATGAAGACATTACCAGCACAGGTCCCGCTTGGGTATCTTTCATCAACACATTGTGGAGGAGTGAAAGAGTAGCTTCCTCGTGTAATTAAGAGACAGTGGCTAAAGTCAGATGATCCTGCCCCATGGGGAAATGTGTACTGTTTTCACTGAGTTTTAAGTATACACACTAAATAGAAGCCTAGAGTAGATATATTAAACCCTGTTCACTTATGTTCTCTCCTGAATAGGTAGAGACACTAACTTGGGGAAAGTTTTTTTTATCAGGTGGGAGATGAGAATTAAAGCAAAGAGCCTCCTTCCATCACATTCAACTTCACCTGCTGTCTCGGGGTAACACTTAGGTATGAGGGCAGATAAACTACACCCATTCTATTTTCACAATTTCTATTACAAACCTTGGGAATGGTACTTTGAATTGGTATTTAATCTCTCTAAATTAATCCTAAAGGATCTGGAATGAAAAAAGTATAACGAAAGAACTCTATGATGGCTTTCTAGTGTAGCGGTTCTGAAAGGGGGCAGGAAGGGACATTTTGACCCCAGGGGGACTTTCAACAATGTCTGCATATTTTTGGTTGTCACAGCTTGGGGGTGGGGGTGCTACTGGCATCTGCTGGTAGAGGCCAGGGATGCTGCTAAACATCTTACAACGCACAGGACAGTTCCTGAAACAAAGGATTGTCAGGCAAAAAATGTCAATTAGTGCTGAAGTTGAGACATTCTAGTGGACAAAGTCCTGAATTAGGAGTTAAAAGACCTGAGTTCTAGGCCATGTTATACTACTTACTATTAATATGATACTTGGCAAGTATCTCAGTCTCTTTGCAATTGAATTTTTTCATCTTTAACATAGTCATATAATAATATCTCCTCTACTCATTCCCTTGGGGTTGTTTGCATTAATAATACAAAGGCAGAGTGGTACTTTATTATTCAACATCACAAGTTCTTCAACATCAACATTCCCAGACTAGCCTTTATATAAACACGAATTCAATCTATGAATATTTAGGTAAGGTCTGTAGAATAAACAGGACAGTTCCAATTTTATGCAAGAAATCCAAATGGCCACAGAATGTCAAATCAACTTCTGGTCCTCCACAGCCCAAACAGAAACTCCCGTCATCAACACAAGTTTAACGTTCAGCTTTCCCTTGTCATTGACGTGCAGACACAGAACCTTGGGTCAGAAAACACTTACTGCATGGATTCTCCCTTCATGGTGGCAAGATCCGTGAGTCCTCAAGACACACTCAGGGCAGCATCGGTTGGCGGCTATTTGAAGCACTTCTCCCTGGGCATTTAAAAAACAGCTCAGTGTAAAACAGCAGTAATAGCAGCAACCAAAGAGTCACAATGGTTCATTGGACCCCAAGTCATCTTAGGTTCACCAAATCTCTTACATTTCCATGGTGACAACAATAAAGAGGATAACCCAAATAAACTAATGAGAAAGATTCTCTCTGTCAAGATGAGCTTCTCTCAAAGCTAAAATGAACCCCTTTGTGAAAGTAATTTCCTTGAAAACTGCCTACATCTTTTCACATGTAACAAAATGAAGAATTTTATCCACAAGAAATGCTCCACTTGAGTTTCCCACATGAAAAGCAGTTAGGGTAAAAGAAGAACTATATTTTCCCTGAGGGTGCTGTTCCTCTGCTGTTGGGGCGGCCGCAGAGCTGGCAGGTCTTCCAGTTATCCTAGAGAGGCCAGATGCAGCCAGCAAGTGACAGCTAAGTTTCCCATGGTTAACTTTTAGCTGGGAAGCAGAGCAGCAAGGCACATGGAGACAAAATTATGAGAGGAAAAAGCATTATTGTGGAAGTATCACATATACTGTGGTGAGCTGGGTAGAATCCCTTGGCCTCAATAATGATCTAGGTTGTTTTTTAAAGCTTTTGTCATTTCAGTTGTGTTTCCTGTAAAGGTGATACTATCAAAAGAATGGGCTACCACCTGATACTCCAGGATTTCCTGGTGAGTGTTCATGTTAACTAATCCATCCATTTGACACTATAAAGAATCAGTTTATCTAAGAGCTATTTAAAAATATTGTGCAAACAGCCTAAGTTTATCTTTGGGGCCTAGTGATTCTATTACCCCCGCTTATTCAACTTGTTTCTGTGTTATATAGCCTAAGATTTCTAAAAATCCAGAGGTGTGGAAGAGCAGGCAATGAGTCATTTTGACACTGCATTAGTCAGGAAACCATGACTCTTCCACAGGACAAAAGTCTACAAAGAATTCAACCAGTAGAATAAAATGTGTATCTGTGTGTTTGGAAGCCCTGGTGCCATAGTGGTTAAGTGCTATGGTAGGCAGTTCAAATCCACCAGGTGCTTCTTGGGAAGTCTGTGCAGCAGTTCTACTCTGTCCTATAGGGTCACCATAAGTCGGAATTGACTTGATGGCAATGGGTTTGGTTTGGTTTTTTTTTGTGTGTGTGTATAAAGAACATAATTTCCGCATACATATAGTTCCCCCTCCCCTTTTTTTTTGGTGGTGCGGGAGAGGGCTGCTATCCGCTAACAAAAAAGTTGTACCTACAAGAGAATTTCAATTTTATAACTACATCCATAAGAATAGGTGAGAAATGGGACTAAGATTTTACATCTGTTAATCCACTAAACAGATGAATACATCAATAACAGTGATATTCAAGTCTTACCTGCTTAATAAAGGACCATGCTTAGATGGTATGGGATTTTATGAAACTGCATATATTTAGCAACATTATTATTATTTTTTTTTTTAAAGAAAATGAAACCGTATTTCCAGGTCCTTTTCAGAAAAAAAGACCTCAGAACTCTAAAAGAAAGCTACATTAGCCTAAATTCCATTAAGAATGACAAACAGACAGAGAACGAGATAATCCCGAACCACAAAAACCAAACCCGTTGCTTTCAAGTCAATTCTGACTCATAGCAGTAGAACTGCCCCATAGGGTTTCCAAGGAGTGCCAGGTGGATTCAAATTGCCGACCTTTCAGTTAGCAGCCGTAGCTCTTAACCACTAAATCACCAGGGTTTCCAAGATAATCCCAGTGCTGTTATATTCCAACATGAAAGTGGGAGGGGGGGTAGGGGAGAAAAGCAGATACGATAGAAGGCTACCTAAAACTAACTTTCACATTTACCCTTAAAACTAATTTCATAAAAATATTGTTTTTTCTTTGTAAGTGGCAGTGGGATAGTCCCCCCCAACTCCCCAGCTTGTATCTATCTATTGAACTTCAGGTGGAACACAGAGGAGCTAGTATTGGCCTAAAGGAGTAGGAAAGAGCTTTGACTATGGGAGCTTGGAGAGAGAGAAGCAGGGAGTTCTTGGCAGTTAACCATGTAATTCTATGTGGCTTGTGCACTGTGGACTGTAAGAAACACATAGGCCTACTACCCTGCCAGGCTTTGCATTGGGCAGCATTGGGAAGTGTCTGCATGGGAGACACATCAATGAAGATTGCCAGGGGAGCTAGGCAGGATTACTGGAAGAACAAAATAATAATAATGATGATAATTACAGTAAACACTTATTGAGTGCTTACTATAGTCAGGTACTTTTGTAAGCATTTACGTGTATGTGTGTGTGTGTGTGTATGATTTAACTCTCACAACAAACTTTATAAGGTAAATAAATACTATTATTATCTGCATTGAAGTTTTCAGCAAAGCATTACCATGAAATATAGCGTTCACTTTACATGGCATTGTCCTCTGTGCATATATATTCTCCAGAAGCCCTGAAGGAAGAACTGGTTCTGTCAGGACTGGTTTAGATATTCAGCGTTCTAGATTTCTCTCTTTCTCTCAATGTTCCTTTTTCTCTGTCTCAGTCTCTTTCCTATCCATCTATGACACATATGCACACAAATATCTATCAGAATTGCCACTGACGTGACTTCCAGCGTCACTAGGTATTTGCAGTCAATCCCATAATCAAAACATAAATTGTAAAAGTGCTTTCAAAAGTTAAAGATATAAATGAAAGTTATTATTAACAATAATAAATTCAGTTTAATATAAATTGTAACATACTCATTAACTTGTTCCATGAACTGATGTAAGTATACCACAGCAGATTTGAATAACAGCAATACATGTTGCTGAGTAACACAAAGGAAAATTTAAAAGCAACATGATGGAATAGAAATTACATTGGGCCATGAGCCAGGACCTAAGGTTCTTGTCATGGCTATGCCAGTGTTATGGATTGAACTGAGTCCCCCCAAAATATGTGTTGTAAATCCCAACCTCTATACTTGTGGTTATAATCGCATTTGGGAATGAGTTTTCTTTGTTATGTTAATGAAGATGTATTAGTGTAGGGTGTATCTTAAATCAATCTCTTTTAAGATATGAAAGACCAGGTTAAGCAAGCAAGCAGATGGGGTAGATAGATGCCATACCACATGAACATCACCAAAGAGCCAAGGCATAGAAGCTAAAAAGAGACAAGGACCTTTCCCAAGAGCGGACAGAGAGAGACTTCTCCTAAGACAGCACCTCAGTTCAGACATCTGGTCTCCTAAACCGTGTTGTTGTTCGGTACCATCGATTCAGTTCTGACTCACAGCAACCCTATATACAACAAACCGTGAGAAAATAAATTTCTGTTCATTAATGCCACACATTTGTGGTATTTCTATTATACAGCAATAGATAACTAAGACAGCCATCTATTGCTCTGTGTCTTTGAGCAAGTGAATAAGGCCACTAAATGTTTCTTTGTCTATAAAATGAGGAACTTTGACTAAATGAACTCTAAAGGTCCTTTCCAGTTCTACCATTCTATAATTCTATTTCAGTACTTAAAATAAATAATCCAAATGCTCTTTGGTACCCTCACATGATCTTGGAATTGAAAGTTTTTTACAGCTAGATCATCTGGTCCAACCTTCTACTTTTACAGATTAGGAACCACTTCCTTTAAAGTTCATGCTTTCTGGTTATATCATTTTTCCTGATTACCAGCTTCCCTCAATTTGTCACTTATTTCCTCACACTCACTAAATACTTCGCAGCTAGCTGCCAGTTTCTTTTCTACCCTACCCCTAGACATCAGTATGAAGGACTTCAATGTCCATGAAAGGGACCACCCCAACATTGTATCATAATACATTCCAGACCAACTCAATTCAGGCTACCCTCACCTCTACCTTACTTTGGCTAGCCATGACCATGGCCAGACTTGATCCATACTCCAAACTACTCTGTATCAGAAAACTTCAACTCTCTGAACATTAACCTCCTAGCCTTTACCCCTCTCTCACCTTCGCTGCCACTCATCTTCTCATCTCCTACAAAGACTGTTTGGTACTTCCTTTCCTTGAAATCATTCAGCCCCCAGCTGGCCTCATTTTCCTATCCATGTTTGCCCCAATACCCACCACTGCCTTGTATCTCTATTCTTTCTCTTCACAGCAAAATCCGAGTCCTGGATCCATCCCACAATTTGCCTTATCCTCTTTTGTACCTGGCTGGCAAGCACTGCTGAGAATATCATTCCACCATGCAGCTTGGTATTCCTACAGGTTCGCCATCTCTTATTCCTGCAGGCTTTTAATGCTACACACAAATGCTTTATCTTGTCTTTGGTTATTGCCTTTCTCTCCTCAGCGATAGCTCCACTACTGTCTTCTAGCTCTCAACTGAACCTTAAAGTCTTCACAAAGGGAGATCATTAGGTATGAACTTCCTAAGTATCTTGCCTCTTTTCTTATCCAGAAATTTAAGTTTATCTGTACCCAGATACAGTTTTTCATTCTTAGAGGAGGGGAAACCCTGGTGGTGTAATGGTCAAGAGCTACGGCTACTAACCAAAAGGTCAGCAGTTCAAATCCATCAGGTGCTCCTTGGAAACCATATGGGGCAGTTCTACTCTGTCCTTTAGGGTTGCTATGAGTTGGAATTGACTCAATGGCAGAAGATTTGGTTTTTGGTTAGATAAAGAGGTGTTTTTTCAATCCACACCCTACCCCCACCCCCTGCCAAAGCTCTGGTTCCCATACTCTCTATTCTTCTCTAGAAACTACTCCTTCTAATTCATTAATTCTGTATCACCCTCTCTCCCCCACCATTGTGTCTCCAACTTCTCTCTCTTCTGGACAATTCCCCTTTCCCTCCAAAAGTGATTGAGTCTCTCACATGCTAATTAAAGATAAATAAATAAAACAAAACCCTCTACCTTCTTTCATTTGAGCATTCTACAAATATTGGCTGAGGGCCTTTATATGCCACTCACCATGCTGGATGATGGGCTATGGTAGTGAAGAAGATAAGATCCCTTCCCTCAAGGTGGTTAAGAGTCTAGAGGAAGAGGCAGACAAACAGGCAGTTGCAATTCGGAAATGAGATAACATAAGGGTAAGCCCAAAGCACCATGGCAACACACAGCCTGGCTCAATGGTCAGGGATAAAAAAAAACCAAACCACAATGCCAGTTGAGTCAATTCCAACTCATAGTGACCCTAGTGGGGTAGGGATTAGGAACTATGGCAGCTAACCAAAAGGTCAGCAGTTTGAATCCACCAGGTGCTCCGAGGAAACCCTATAGGGTAGTTCTACTCTGTCCTATAGGGTCACTTTGAGCTATGGTCAGGGATAAAGGATAGGGAGGTTCAAACAAACATCTTAGATATAATAGTGCCTACCTAATGTCCCATTTTTTCTCTCCCATTTTCAGCCAACCTTCTTGAAAGAATGGACTTTACTTAGATTTCCTTTCCCCAGTTTCCATCTTCTCCTTAAACCTGTGTAGTAAAGCTTCCTCTACTATCATTCCACTGACACTGACCTAAGTATGGCTACATATGCCCTCAGTATTGTAAAATCCACTGGACCATGTTAAATCCTCTTTCTCCCTTGACTGTAATCAACACTTGTTTTTCAGGAAACTGTCTACTTTCCTGATTGTCTTCTTTGACCATTTCTTAACTCTTACCCCTCATGTTTCTAAGTTTCCTCTCTTCTATTCACCTCCCCTTAAATGAATATGTTCCCTAAATTCTGTCTTTAGCCTTATACTCTTTTCTCACTCAATCTCTTTGGGTGAACTCATTAGTTCTAAAGGTTTTCACTACTGTCTCTATGCTAGTGACACCCATAGAGATACATCCACCCCTGCCTTCTCTGAGTTTTAGACTCATATCCACTCAGGTGGTTTTTTTGACACATCTACCTGGTTGTTCCATGGACATTTCAAATTCAGCATGCCACAAACTAAAATCAACATTTTCCTCCCAGATAGGCTGCTTTTCCTGGTTCTTCTATATACTTTGTTCTAGTCAGTAGCTCAGCTAACCATCATGTCATCATACTGGACTCATCTCTCCTTTTCCTTTCCCTCACCTAGCTACTGCCCATCTAATCAACCAGCCATCCAGCTCAGTTGATTTTATCTCCTAAATATCCATTGAACCAGCCATGTCTTCTTGATCCATGCACTACCAGTGCTCTGATTCAGGTACTTATCCTCTCTCATGTGGATTATTCCCACAGTCACTGAACTGTGAGAACAATTCATTGTCTTTGAAAACCCAGAGAGGTCTTTTTAAGAGGAAAAGCTGACTATTGCCACCTGTATGCCTAAAACCTTCATTAGTATTCTATCATTTTAAAAATAAAATTCCTGGGGGTTAGAAGCTGGTGAAATGGACACGAAAAGAGAGAGTGGAGGGAGAGAGTGGGCTGGCTCATTAGGGGGAGAGTAATTGGGAGTGTGTAGCAAGGTGTATATGGGTTTTTGTGTGAGAGACTGACTTGATTTGTAAACTTTCACTTAAAGCACAATAAAAATTATTAAATAAATAAATAGAATTCCAAGTTGCTTAGTACAGCATACAAAGCCCTCCATAACCTTGAACCTACAAACTCTATAGCCTCATCTCTCATTCATTCATTCACTCTGTCAAAAAATATTTATTTCATTCCTACTATATGTCTACCATATTTGAGGTGCTGAGGCTACGCAGTGAATAAAACTGACAATAAACAAGAAATACCATAAAATATATAGTACATCAGACAGCAGTTAATTCTAAGAAGAAAAATAAAGCATGGGAGAAGGATAGGAAATACATGGTAGGGGTTGGAGGTTTGCAATTTTAAATATAATTCCATCTGGACAAGACCTAAGGAAAGTAAAGGATCAAGATACATGTTGGAGGAAGAGCAATCCAGGCTATGGGAACAGCAAAGCATGAAGACCCAGTGGCAGAGTGTCCCTAGAATGTTCAGGAAACAGAAAGGAGGCTTGGTGTCTGGACCTAAGAGAGCAAGAAAGAGAATATTATTTAGTCAGAGGGGTAGGTAGGACCTTGAAGGACATTATGAGGATTTATTCTTGGTGAGAAGAGAAACCACTGGAAGGGTTTAAGGAGGGGTACAACATGATCTGACTGAAATTTTAATAGGATCATACTGGCTGCTATATCAAGTGAAATATATATTAGAGCAAAAGCAGAAACAGAGAAAGCAGCTAAGAGGCTACTGTGAGAATGCAGGCAAAAGATGATAATAGGTGGAACCAGAGTGACAGCAGAGAAGTCACATTTGGAATATGCTGTTTTGTGAAGGAAAAGCTGGGGATTTGCTAATATACCTAGTGTGGGATGTGAGTGAAAATACAGAGTTGAGTCTCAGCCACTAAGGACAGAGTTGCCATTCACTGATATTTAAACAAACAAACAAACAAATAGAAAGGGATAAAATCAGGAACTTTGGTAAAGAAGAAGGGTCAGAAACTTTTTCTGTAAAGGGTCAGAGAGTAAATATCTTAGCCTTTGCAAGTCATGTACAGTCTATCATAATTATTGTAGCACAAAAGCAGTCATAGACAATACATAAACAGATAAGCATAGTATTCCAATAAATATTTATGGACACTGACATTTCACGTAATTTTCACATAAAGAAATAGTTTCTTCTGATTTTTTTCAACTATTTAAAAATTTAAAAAAGAAAACATGCTTAGCTCATGCTGAATGTAAAAACAAGTGGTGGGACAGATTTGGTACGCAGGCCATAGTTAGGTGATTCCTGGTGTAGAACATGTTTAGTTTTCAGCAATACAATCCACTTCTTCTTGCATTTAATTCAAGGCTTCTTTTACGATACCATAATTACTCATGTGAAAAGGGTAGGACCTTATACCACCAGCTCAGATTCTGACATATGTTACTCAGCAAGTCAAATAGTGATCTTTTAGGAATGAGTAGTTGGTTCATAAAATAGAAAGTCCCCATAATAAGCAACAAAATATCATCAAATTTATCGACATTTGGGATGTGCACCCAGTTTCTCAGAAATACACCCAAGTAGAAATTGAGGAAGACTTTTAAACGTATGCAGAACCTTCACCTGAATGTTAGGAATAAACAGAAACTTATTAGCATTAGGTGGTATAAAGGCTCAAGATCAATTATTTGGAGAGCAAGGGCAAAAAAACTAGAAAAATAAGCTGTGCTTGTGAAGTTGACAGAATGCTTTTTTAAGAAAATAATTGGCCTTCTCCAGGGAGCTTCAAATGTTCAAATTTAAAGCTTAAGCTTTTTTTTTTTTTTTAATAGATTCGCTTTTGAAAGAAAAGAGTCAACGCCTGGAAAAAAAAAAATTATCCTCATAGAACAGGTATGTAGTCAGAAAAAATTGAAGATTTTTAACATAGGGGAAAGGAGGAATTATCACCTACAGACTTGGTCAAATACAAGGACGTTCTTGAGTTAAAGTCTCTCCCATGTTCCAAGGGAGCCCAACAGTGCAGAATCACTGGCACACCAACTAGAGTTTTTATAAAATTATCTTTAAGATGGCAATCCTGACCTTTTATCCACTCGACACATAAAGGCTATGGCTAGTATTAGTAGCTTTGGCATCTGTCAGACCTAGGATAAAATCTCTGGCCAGCTTTTATTAATTGTATAACCATGGAGCCCAAACCCATTTCATCCAGTCAATTCCAACTCATGGCGACCCCATGTATGCAGAGCAGAACTGTGCTCCATTGGGTTTTCAAGGCCATGACCTTTCAGAAGCAGATTGCCAGTCCCATTCTTCTAAGGCACCTCCGGGAAGTTCAAACTGCCAATTTTTCAGTAAGCAGTTGAGCACTTAACTGCTTGCACCACCTAAGAACTCCTATGTAAGTTGCTTAAAATCTCCAACCTTCACTTTCCTCACCTGCAAAGTACTAATAAATATATCTGCTCCACATTATATTCAATGGGATAACATTTCTCAAATCTTTAGCCCAGTGCCTGGTCTAGAGTAAATGCTCAATAAGTGGAAATTATGATATTCTTATATGTGCTACTTCAAGGTTCTCTTCAGTATTTCAAAAAGCTTCCAATTAGAGATTGGTGTACATATCAAAGCAGCTGACTAAAAAGATGCAAAAACCCTTCCCTGTCACTGACTTTACCAATATCTTTAAAATACAATTTGGTTACCATACCTTCTCAAAGGCACACTGAGGGTTTCTGCAAACAGCAGGTTTGCAGATAACGATATCACCTTGGCAACGGCAGTTCTGGCATGAATCAGGCTTCCAAATTGTGGCATCCTGCAAATAAGCATAAGCTCTGGGTTAAAAACTGATCAGTCAAGGTATGAACACACAAAAGCAGCACCATCAGCAGCCCTACAGCCTGAACAATTAAAAGACAAAGGAAAGTCACAGCTACACACAGTACTGGCTGGGCACTGATTAAGCCCCAAGGGGCAATAAAAGCAGTATAATCCATTTCACAATAGTCATCCCACGTAACCAAAGACAAGGGCATCTGCAGAGAGCTGTCGATACCCAGAGTGAAAACCATCGATTTGCCTGAAACCTCAGGAGGGCAAGTTGTTCCCTGACTTGAAGTTTCTCTTTGCTGTTAACTAGCAGAAACCATCGGAGCATGTTTAAAGGAAAAGGACTCTTAGACCAACACCAATGAGCATCCTACAGCAGTGTTTACCACTAGATACTTCCACTACAAGCACCTCTGACTTCACTTTTCAGTTCTTTGCTGCTTCAAACTCTAGCATTCATCAAAAACAAGGGAGATTTGAGTCAGTGGTTCAATTTTTTAAGGTAGATCAAACAACCTAAGTTGCTATTATGTGCTCAGCTGTGTGCTAGGCAAACCACATTGCCACTGATTTGACTGTGACTCATGGCGACCCCATATGTTACAGAGTAGAACTGTAATCCATCCCCAGAATTTTCAAGGCTGTGACCTTCTGGAAGCAAATCATCAGGTCTTTCTTCTGAGGTGCCTCTGGGTGGGTTTGAACCACCAGCCTTTCAGTTAATAGTCACACACTTAATTGATTTGTAAGTATGAGCACCACCCATAAGAATCTCACAAATTATTTTGAACAATAAACATGAAGTATTAAATATGCATAAATTGATAGCACTATGTAATTTTTTTACAAATTGAAAAAGAAAATCATGATGATCTTAAGATATTTCATTTTCCACTTTCCATAATGCTGGATGGAGACCTGGTGGTGCAGTGGTTAAGAGTTCAGTTGCTAACCAAAAGGCTGGCAGTTTGAATCCACCAGCCGCTCCTTGGAAACCCTATGGGGCAGTTCTACTCTGTCCTGTAGGGTCACTACGAGTCACAATTGATTCAGCGGCAAGGAGTTTATGATGCTGGATATCTTTTTCAATTGTGCCCGTTTGTGAAGTAGCTTTAAACCCAGTTATCACATAGATCCCATAAAGACTTGTTTCTGCCCTTTAAAAGGCTGTTCTGATGATGTCAAATTGAAGGCATAAAGATACCATATGCAGTGCTGAAATCCATTTTCCCAGGGATTTCCTAACCCAAATTCCTTTTGGATATGGGTTTCATACACTCATATTATTTGCCCAAGTTATGAACACTAAACCTCTTTTAAGAGTACATGTCCAGTCTGTTTCCATAAAGATTAAAAAGCCTTGAAAACCTTATGGGGCAGTACTTCTCCGTCCTATAGGGTCTCTATGAGTCAGAATCAACTCGAAGGCAATGGGTTGGTTTTCGGGGTTTTGGTCCATGTTATTCTCTGGTTGAAAACTTTCCAATAGCTCATTATTTTGCTTAGGATGGGATAAAGTACAGACTCCATAATCTGGCCCTAGCCTCTCTCTGGCCTTGGTGAAACTCACAGGTTTCCCACCCACCTGAGACTGTCATCCCTCCACTACAACTTGGTCAAGCTTTTTGGAGACCCCCCAAAACAAAAAATTACCAAACCTGTTGCCGTTGAGTCAATTCTGATTCACCGCAACACTATGTTACAGAGCAGGATGGCTCTGTAGAGTCTTCTTGGCTGTAATCTTTATGGAAAGAGTCCCTGGACGGCACAGACAATTACTCACTCGACTACTAGCAGAAAGGCTGGAGATTTAAATCCACTCAGAGATGCCTGGGAAGACAGGCCTGGCAATCGGCTTCTGAGAGGTCACAGCCCTGAAAACCCTACTGAGCACAGCTCTACTCTGCACATATGGGGTCACTATGAGTTGGAGTCTACCTGATGGCAACTAACAACATCTTTATGGAAGCAGATCGTCAGGCCTTTCTTTCAGTTAGTAGTTGGGCACAAGTCGTTTGTGCCTCGCAGGGACCTTTGGACAGCCCCAGCCTTTCCTTCTCTGAACTCACGCCTCACCCTGCTCCTGGAATCATCCCTCTTCCCTGACTTCCCCAGAGACTGTTTGTAAACCAACTACTCTTTCAGGCTTCAACCTCAAGGAGAATCATTTCCCAACCCGTAACCCTGCACACCTGGCCCCCACTCAGGGTGGGGCTCTTCATCGCCTCTCTGTGGCCCCACTGTCTCCTCCCCACACTGTGACTCTTGGTTGCACTCATATACATTCCCGTCAGCCTTGCTGGAGAAGGCCATAAGCCCCTCAAAGAGGGACTGTCCACGGCCTGGCATAATGTAGGCCCTTAATAAATCAAGAACTAATTGTTCGTAAGTTGCTTAGTGAAGGCTTTTTTCTCCATTCTAAACTCTCTCATCCTTTTTCTTCAACCAATGGAAGTGCTCCTAAAATACTCTGGAAAAGAATAAGAAAAGTTTCTAAGCTCTTCGTAGAGTTATCCTCAGAGTGCACCCAGTCAGCAGAACACCAGCATTCTATCAGTGCTGGGATAAGCTGGGAAACTGATGGATGCTAGAAACAGATGCTTCCACACAAAAAGGCAAAACCACCACTAGAGCAGATTTACATGCACGTGTACAAGCAAAAGAGAGGTCCTCCTTTTGGATTGAGAAATGCTAAATCCACAATGTCTTAAGGAATGGGCTTCAAACCAAGGGACCTCTCCCAAGTCATTTAATATACAATATACCTAAGGTACAGCTCGCGTCCCCGGGTGGTACAAAGGGTTAACGTACTTGGCTGCTAACTGAAAGGTTGCAGGTCCAAGTCCACCTGGAAGCACCTCAGAAGACAGGCCTGGCAATCTACATCCAAAAATAACAGCCATAGGAAACCCAATGGAGCACGGTTCTACTGACACACATGAGGCCACCACGAATTGCAGTCAACTCAACGACAGCTGTTTGGTTTTAAGGTGTGATTACATTCTTAGTCTCAGATTCACAAAAATTTTGCATTCAAGCAAATGAGTACCAGAACCTGGCTTGGAATACCTGTGAATTTTTTTCTCTTTACTGTTATAGCACAGTTCTCTGAAACTGGCAATAGTGCGCCAACTACAGTATGCTCTTAACCCAAACAAACACTAATGACAAGCAGGTGAGAAAAAGAAATTTCATCCGAAAGCACTATGTGATATATATTTCCTGCTGATTTCAAGAAAACGTGATCAGTTTCAGGTGAGAGATTAAATAAAAATGACAGTTTTACAAAGCTAGCCAACTACCGTTTATTGATCACTTAGCTTATGTTGACCACTCTTTAATCAGGAAATGCAGATCACAGGGAGCATATCTCCTATAGGAGGCAGGTGACTTGATTTGCTTTCCTGACCTCTGTCATCAGCCTAGAGAGTTAGACCCAGCAGAGGGAAACAGCTGAGTCCGTGCTATGCAAAGCACTTATATGCATGCAGTAACACGACCCTACAAAACTGGCACTATTATAATTCTCACATTATAAAGTGACAGAATTGTTATTTAAAAAAAAAAAAAAAAAACCTGTTGCCTTCCAGTCAATTCCTACTCATAGCAACCCTATAGGACAGAGTAGAACCACCCATAGGGTTTCCAAAGAGCAGCTGGTGGATTCAAACTGCTGACATTTTGGTTCGCAGCCAACTTTTTAACCACTATGCCACCAGAATTATTATTAGCAGCCCTCAGTTCGTGAACTTGGCCTGTTCAACTCTAAATGGGATATTCTGAAAACATGGAATAATTTTTTCACTTCCATTCCTAAAACCGTAGTTTATTTTAATTTACAGTTTAAGGCATATCTCAGTCCAGGAAGCCTTCCTGAATGTGTTAACATATCTGTCTTCCCACCAGACTATAATCCGAATAGAAGCTGGACTATATGAAGAAGGTGGTGGCATCAGGATTGGAGGAAGACTCATTAACAACCCGTGATATGCAGATGACACAACCTTTCTTGCTGAAAGTGAAGAGGACTTGAAGCATTTACTGATGAAGATCAAAGACTTTAGTATGGATTACACCTCAACATAAAAACAAAAATCCTCACAACTGGACCAATAAGCAACATCATAATAAACAGAGAAAATACTGAAGTTGTCAAGGATTTCATTTTACTTGGATCCACAATCAACTCCCATGGAAGCAGCAGTCAAGACCTCTTTAAAGTGTTCAAAAACAAGAATGTCACTTTGAGGACTAAGGTGAGCCTGACCCAAGCCATAGTATTTTCAATCGCCTCATGTGCATGTGAAAGCTGGACAATGAATAAGGAACGCTGAAGAAGAATTACCCAGTGCCGTCGAGTTGATTCCGACTCATAGCAACCCTATAGGACAGAGTAGAACTGCCCCATAGAGTTTCCAGTGAAGAAGAGTTAGTGCCTTTAAATTATGGTGTTGACAAAGAATATTTAATATACAATGGTGTAAAAACGGCATTGAGGAAGTGTCCGACCTCCTCAAACCCCACAAGAGGGAAGGAGAACCAAGATCAACAGCACAAGGTTGGCTCCCTAGAGGTGAAGGCCAAGCAAGCCTTCCCTCTCTGCCATCTTTACTAATTCTGACACCATCAGTCCCTCTCACAGCACTCTCTACTGGCTTGGATAATTCATTGCAGTGGCCACGCAGAACTCACAGACCATACTCACAATTATGGGGTTTATTAGGGAAGTAACAGTTACAATTCAGGCTCAAGAACACTCAGGATACAGTTCTTCCAGCAGGATAGCCTCTCCCCAGCTGTGCTCACAGGCACGCCTCTCCCTGCCCTCAAATCTCTGCCCAAAGGCTCTTAGCTTTCTCTCTCTGTGGACTGGGAAACCCACCGGTTATCTTCTGCTGCCAGGACTCTGCTGCTGAGTCTCTCCTGCTGATCTCTCCTTCCTTGGTGGTGGTGGGCTCCTCCCTGCTCTGGAATTGGCTCACTTTTAAGGCAAAACTGACCAATCTCCTTGGTAGGCCTCAATTACCCTATCACACAATCACCTGGTGGGAGTTACAAAACCATGACTAGAAAGGCTACACGCAAAAGTAATCAATCGTACCGCACATGGACTTCCAGAAGAACAAACAAATCTGTCTTGGAAGAAATACAGACAGAACGCTTCTTAGAAGCAAGGATGGAAAGATTTCATTTCACGTACTTTAGACATGTTATCAGGAGGGACTAGTCCCTGGAGAAGGACATCATGCTTGGTAAAGTAATGGGTCAGTGAAAAAGAGGATGATCCTCAACGAGATGGACTGACACAGTGGCTTTGACAATGGGCAGTGTTTCTTTCTGTTGCACATAGGGTCGCTATGAGTCAGAATCAACTTGACAACACCTACCAACAGCCAGACTATGACTCTTCAAGGCAGGATATCTTGCTTTATTCCTATTTTTGAATCTCCCTCACCTAGCATGGTGCCTGAATGCTGGAAAAATTAATTAATGAACAACCCTGGGTACACACTTACCCTCATGAAAATATATTTCCAAGTGAATTTAGATACCCCAGTTATGCTGTGACAGCTTGAAAAAAAAAATTTAAGTGATATCACCACAAAATTCCCATAATGTTAAATGTTGTTACTTCATTGGTGCCAAATAAACTGTATTTCAAAAAATTTTTTCTTCACCTAGGTATGGGACATGCAAAAAAACTTTCCTATCTTAACGTCCTCGTGAAAGTAAATAATTTATGGTTAATTTTAAATAAAATGCACCCTTTACCAAGGACTGGATAGATGGCCAAATATTTTTCAGGTCTAAATTTCTACGAATCAATTTCTATGGTCCCATAAAACTGGTTTATGAAGGTAGGGATACTGGAGTTCCTCAATAGCTAAAACTGGATAAAGCCATAAAGTCCAAAGAAATAACATTGTAAAGTAAGCTTTACAGATTTTTCTACGTTACTACTGCAACTCTGTTGCTTTATAATCCTCTCTTCCAATTTAAAACACTCTGCAAAAGATACATTCTTAAAAAAGCTTTTCAACTAGAACATAGATTAAAGGATTAGATTATGACAAACCCAAAAAGCAATCAAAATATGGTCTGTTTAAATGGCTTTTAATATTTTAATAATATGTAAATAAAAATAGATAATATAGTGCCTTCATCCCCGAATACCTTAAAGCAACAGCAAGTAGGTTTGTTTTTGTTTTGTTTTGTTTTGTTTTGTTTACTTATTTCACTTGGTGAAGTGCTTATTTAGCACTTGATTAGTCCTAAAAATAAACAATGAATATATTCCTCATCAGTACTCAAATTTCTGGAAAAAAATTATTTATAGTATTCTATAAGAGCAGTATATTAACTGTCAACATAAAGTTTCTTTCATCTGAATAGTATAATAACCTTACTTTAATTATTGATTAATTCATCTGATTTTAAATTCCCTTGGCTTCTTAGCCTAAAAATGAGAAAGAAGGAATAAAGCTTCTCAAAAGCTATGCTTTCAAGTTACAAAACAGAATGTAGACTATAATGTCTCTTTGTAATAAAGATATATTTATTTGCAAAGAAACAAAGTGTGAAGGTATATAAACTGTAAGTACATGCTGGTTATTCTGGTGTATAGACTGGTTTTAGGTGATTTTTTTTTTTTCCTTTAACCTTATCTATATTTTCTATTTTTTTCCAACAATAAAAACATATAACTTGTGTTGTCTTTTAAAGTTACTTTTAAAATACAAGGCAGAAGAACAAATATTATTGTGCTTCTCCCACCTCCCAAATCATAGGTAGGTAGAAGCCTGGGTTTTGTAATTGAACTGACATGAAGGGGGTGGTGGTTTGTGCTAAAAAAACTTCTACCAGGGTAAGACAGTACATGATACTGGGGAAGCCAGCATACCTTGTACAAGGCAAGGTCATGGAAGCTCCACAGACATCCAAACTCCCTGAAGGACCAAATTGCTGGGCTGAAGGCTGTGGGGACCGTGGTCTTGGGGGACATCTAGCTCAATTGTCGTACACAGTTTATAAAGAAAATATTCTACATTCTACTTTGGTGAGTAGTGTCTGGGGTCTTAAAAGCCTGTGAGCAGCCTTCTAGGATACTCCACTGGTCTCACCCCTTCAGGAGCAAGTAATAATGAAGAAAGCTAAAGATAGAAGAGAAAGATTAGTCCAAAGGACTAATGGACCACAACTACCACAGCCTCCACCAGACTGAGTCCAGCACAACTAGACGGTGCCCGGCTACCACCACCGACTGCTCTGACAGGGATCACAATAGAGGGTCCCGGACAGAGCTGGAGAAAAATGTAGAACAAAATTCTAACTCAAAAAGAAAGACCAGACTTGCGGGCCTGACAAACACTGGAGAAACCCTGAGAGTATGGCCCCCAGATGCCCTTTCAGCTCAGTAATGAAGTCACTCCTGAGGTTCACCCTTCAGCCAAAGATTGGCCAGGCCCACAAAACAAAACGAGACTAAAGGAGCACACCAGCCCAGGGATAAGGACTAGAAGGCAGAAGGGAACAGGAAAGAAAGCTGGTAATAGGAAACCCAAGGTTGAGAAGGGAGAGTGTTGACACGTCATTGGGGTGTTAACCAATGTCATAAAACAATATGTGTACTAACTGTTTAATGAGAAGCTAGTTTGTTCTGTAAACCTTCATCTAAAGTACAAAAAAGAATGTTAAATTTATCAAGTCTAATTTTGGATGCTCCATAAATAAATAATGATAGAAAGTTGATAAATCAAAAAAAAAAAAAAAAAAAAAAAAACCTTCTACCATGTACAAAATAGGAAGCATTGGGCAAGTTATCTAAACTCCCTGAACTATCCTCAAACCTTCTATGCTCAGTGAAACTTTTAAAAAATTAACCATGCTCCCTAATTGCCCTTCAAAGAAACGAAAGGACCACAATATTAATCTGGGGCTCATGTCTTCATTTCTGGAGGTATATTTTCCTGACAAGTCTGGTGTTCAGGAAAGATAATCCATAAAAAAGGGTTCTTTGACCCAGCTCCAGTTCGGGCACAGAAATAATGGTCCTTCTTTGTCAAGGAAACATAAAGGAATGAATCAATAGCTTTCATAAGGTTATTTTAGAGTTCAATTCTTTTCCCAAATGCCCTTCCCCAGACAGCTCAGATAAACAGTACCTTTTTCATTGGGTCTCATTTTAAAGTTCATGTAAAGCTCATCGTTTCTCCCCAAACAAAAAGGAGCAGAGGATACTTATTGTTGAGAAAAGATAAAAGTCTTTGCATTTACATTAAGTTCTCTCCTTTCTGAAGAAGTAAATACAAGTTAATGTCAAATAAAAGAGAAAATGGTCGACCCGTTCCTATCTGAGACCTATTTCAAACACTTGCTCCATATAACACCCCCTGATGGAGGAGTTTCTTCTGCATACCAAGGACTTAGATAGTTCGCCATTTCAGCATCCCAGAGTGATTAGTTTGTACTAGATCTTCTCCTCCAGCTGTCTTAAAAAGATAAACCCGAAGGCATCAGCTATAAAAATATCAACTTGGACACAGAAACACATGAATCACAGATGAAAAGATAGCTGTTATATGTAACTGAAAATTGTCTTTGTTCAATTTAGCTGACAAGAGACCCTGAATAGCATATCAAGTTAAAAATTTTTTTTGAGATTGATATTATTATCATGCCCATTTTACAAATGAGGAAATCAAGGTTCAGAGGGGTTAAGTAACATTCCCAAAGTAATATTGTAGGTGATGGAACCTATATTTGAATCAGTGTCCATTTGATTCTAAAGCTTATGTTTTTCCCTTCATACCCACCTCTATACCCCCAGTCTTGGTCTATGAACACAAGGTTACAGCCCACACTAACTCAAGGAACAATGCTGATATGGTAGAATGGGCAGATATCATAGCCGTTTTCCGATACCAATTCATTTACTTCCTAGCTTTGGCACAAATCTCTCAGCTTTTTGGATCTCAGTTTCTTCACATGTAAACTGAGGATGATATCAAGTGATAGTAAAGACAAAAGAAGCTAATGAATGTCAAGTACTTAGCATAGTGACTGGTCCACAGGAAGCACTCAATAGCTGTTAGCCATGAGTGTGGTCGCTTGCCACAATCTTCACCTGTTGATCATGGTATTTTCTGTGACAGAATGAATTGCTGCAGCATTTAAACCTTCAGAAAACCCCTTAGATTCTCCAGCTTCCAAGATAAGGGGACGTTAACTCTCTTAGATTTTAAATGTTTACAAAATATTATACTATAGAGTGCTGTGGGAACCATATTCTTAGACTGATGTTAAAAAACAAAAACGGTCTATTCAAGGATACAGAATAAAATTAAATATCCAGAGAATGTGCTGCACATTCCAAATTTCAGAAGAATTGAAACACAAGCTTAGCTCTGTAACACTTCTGTTTTTTATACCCAGCTTTCCACTAGTTCCAACACAACCCTGTTACAGTAAAGCAGCTCAACCTAAGAACACTCCAACAACAAAATAACCCTCATACATTTCTAAAGATGCTAACCACAGAAAAAGTTCTATAATGAATAAAAAGTCAGCCTCATATTTCCATTTTAAGTAATCTCAATACTAGGGAGACTCTAGTTTAGCTTATGCTTGTAATTACTTTTTTTCTCTATCAGTTTAACTCCCAAAGACTTCATTTCATATTCCCAAACTAAATGGAGAAAAAAAATTAAACATTCCAAATGTTTGCACACGAAATTAATTTACAGCTATGCCATTATCTCTCATATTAAAAATATTCATCTTCTTGTCTTTCTCCCCCACTAGATCATTATCATTCATCTTATAATCTGTTGTTTACTTGTGTATCTCCTTTCCCAAGAGTAGGGACCGTTTCTTTACATATAGGTAGCTGTGGTTAATGTATTGCTTTTGTGTGGCCTTTCTTGCCATGGTCTTGTAATTCCTATCCAGGTGGTTGGTTGGCCAGGACTGTGTGATAGAGTAATTGGGGCCCACCAAAGGAATTGGTCAGTTTTGCCATTCTGCTGGGCTTGAAATGAGCCACCCTAGAGGTGGGAAATAATCCCACAACCACTAAAGAAGAGCCAGCGCATCCTTTGGACGCAAGACCCCTGTGCTGAGAAGCTCCTGGAACCAGGAGACAGAGAGAGAAATGTAACATTAAAGGCAAAGAGAAGTGACAGCAGAGACCCAGCAGCAGGAGATGGTGCAGTGGGCTTCCCAGCCTATAGGGAGAGAAAGCTGAGCGTCTTCAGGCAGAGGCCTACCACCAGGGAGAGGTGTTCCTGCAAGCACAGCTGAAAAGAGGCTGTCCTGATAGAAGAACTGTATCTTAAGTGTTCCTGAGCTTGAATTGTAACCTGTTAGTTCCCTAATAAACACCATAATCATTAGTATTGCCTGTGAGTTCTGTGTGGCCATTACAATGAATCATCGAATCCAGCAGAGAAGTAGAGAGTGCTGTGGGAGGGACAGCTGCTGTCAGAATTGGTAAAGATGACGAGAAAGGAGGCTTGTCTGGCTTCCACCTTCACAGGAATCAGCCTCGGTCTGTTGATCTTGGTTCTCCTTCCACCTTGTGGGGTTGGAGGAAGTCAGGCAGCACCCCAAGTTATTTTTACAGTAGCTTTGTATTCTCATAGTGACTAAAACATAAACCAAACCTGTTGCCATCAATTCCAACTTATAGGGACCCTATAGGACAGAGTAGAATTGCCCTGTACGATTTCCAACAAGTGCCTGGTGGATTTGAACTGCCGATCTTTTGGTCAGCAGCCATAGCTCTAATTGATGGGGAAATAAAAAAAAAACACTGGATAAATTCAAAAGGAAAAAAAGAAACAACAAAAATGACAATATTAAACAAATAGTAAAATAGTAGATATAAACTTAAAAACATTAGTAACTACATTGCAATTAACATTAAATATAAAGATCATCAAACTGGATAAAAACAGGGCAGTGGATCCAGTAATGGCAAGAACTATTATTATGAAGTATGTACCAGATTTCTCAAAGAAAAAGCCCCAATTGGTATATATGTACATCGCTGCAAAAGGCCTCTTTCAAATCTTAAAAGTAAAGATGTTGCTCTGAGGACTAAGGTGCACCTTACCCAAGCCATGGCCTTTTCAACTGCCTTATATGCATGCAGTGTGATGGTTAAGGGCTACAGCTGCTAAACAAAGGGTCGGCAGTTCGAATCTGCCAGACGCTCTTGGAAACTCTATGGGGCAGTTCTACTCTGTCCTGTAAGGTCACTATGAGTCGGAATCGGCTCGATGGCACTGGGTTTTTGGATATGCATGCAAGATCTGGACAACGAATAAGGAAGACTGAAGAAGAATTGATGCATTTGAATTATGGTATTAGTGATGAATATTGACTATACCACAGACTGCCAAAAGAACAAATCTGTCTTGGAAGAAGCACACCCAAAATGCTCCTCAGAAGTGAGGATGATGAGACTTCATCTTACTTACTTTGAACACCTTATCAGTAGGGATCAATCCCTTGGAGAAGGACATCATTCTTGGTCAAGTAGAGGGTCAGCAAAAAGAAGACCCTCAGTGAGATGGATTGACACAGTGGCTGCAATGATGGGCTCAAACATACCTACTATTTTAAGGATGGCACAGGACCAGACAGTGTTTCCTTCTGTTATACATAGGGTTATTATGAGTTAGAACTGATTCAATGGCACCTAATAACAACAACGTGTATTTATACCTCTGCTTCATTCAAAATAGGATTTTAGGGGCTAAATTATTCAAGTCTGCAAGAATTTATTGAAAATCTATCCTTGTGCTAAGCAATGTGAGTGATACAGAAAAAGAACATAACCCAACACCTAAAATTGTTCCTTGAACTTGAAATATAGTTGCAGAATCAAGACTTTTGAAACATTAGGGAGCAAAACAATATAAATAATTGGAGAGGGAATGTGGTATAGAAAAAAAGCCCTGGTCTAGGTGTCAGAAACTGGATTCTAGCCCAGGCTTTGCCTTTACTAAGCTGGACACACTACACAAGTCACTCCCCAGGGCCTCACATTCCACCACTGGAAAATTCAGAGATTAGATTACATAATCTAGAGATGGGTTTTCGAGTCACACAGCTCTGAGTTTGCATCTAGCTCTCTGAAACTTACTAGCTATAGAACTTTAAGTTAAGTAATTATCCCATCTGAGCCTCAATTTTCTTTTATGTAAAAAGAAAAAAGATTTTAAAAAGCCCACCCTAGAGCATTATGAGCACTTACCCGGTAGAACTGAGGCTCTCAGCTCTCCACCTTCAGATCTTTGCAGGCACCCCAGACAACTCCCTACATGACCTGTTTCTCAGAGTGGTCATCAATGTACATCCCTACAGTGAATTTGTAAAGCAGTTCATCTTCTGCTGAATTTCATCTCACATGTGCTTTTCATCACCATGCTTATCAATATACAACCACTCCTAGCATGCAAATTAGTTAGCTTACTTTTCAAAATATAATACCCACAGAAATGCTGCTTTAAACATGCACACATACAACCTCTCAAATCATTTTAAAATGTCCACTTGAAAACGTCATTACACAAGGTATATGCCCATAGCTACTATTTACTGAGCAACTATTACACGCTAGGTACTGTGCTAGATCGGTCTATCTACCTACCTACCTATGAAATTTAATCCTCGCAAAAATCCTGTGAAGTAGTTCTGCTTTACAAAAAAAAAAAGAAACTCAGACATATTAATTGGTCAGTTAGCATATAACTGATGAAGCCAGGATTTAAACCCAGGACAGTCTGGTTTGAAGAATCATGCTCTTTCAACAGAACATATTAGTTCCAGAGAGAACAGCTCTCAAAAGGCCTGAGTATAACTCATCAAGAGATTTAACTGACCTTGGCTGCTCCTGCAGCCAACACCTATACTCCATCTCTTTGCAGCTGGCAGAATTTCTAGGAGGGAGGGGACCCACAAGGGCAAATAGCACTCCTCAGTTACCTTATTCTCAATATCTTCCTCAAGATTTTAAGCTTCTAGGGAATCAAAAACAGTTCCTCCTCTGGAAATACTTGAGGATTATTTCCATAAACCCATAATGACAAAATAAAGTAATAATGATGAACAAAACGGTACTAGGCAACAATGCTAAAATCAACTTCCTTAATCTTGGCAAAAGAGCTCCTGGGTGGTGCAAAAGGTTAAACATTTTACTACTAATGGACTGGTTGGGGGGTCAAACCCATCCAGAGGTGCTTCAGAAAAAGGCTTGGTGATCTGCTTCCAAAAGGTCACAGCCATGGAGACCCTATGGTGCACAGTTCTACTCTGCAACACATGGGGTTGCCACAGGTTGGGATCAACTCTACTGCAACCGGTTTCAATCTTGACAAATGAGAAGAGTATAGCAATTACTTAGCTGCTGCTATTTCCATTTCTTGGGTTCACTGAAAACTTTCTTCTAACTTCTAAATCACACATGCCAACTTCGGAAATGGCTGTCTGAAATGCTGTGTTGAGGAGGATTCTGTCCAGGCAGGTTAAGTGGGAAAGATTACCATTGCCTGCCACAGGTTAAGGGTAAGAGGAGTGAAAGTACATATGTGATGGTGTTCCCACCTGCTACAGCCAGCATAATCTGCCTAAGGTATTGTTCACTACTGTCACTTGACTTATGAATTAAAGTGGGAAAATAATTTAAAAGAAAGAAAAGAAGTGAGGGAGGGAAAAAGCAGGCAAGTGAGCTAACTGGCTGGGCCAGAAACACTGAAATGATCAACTTTAACAATACTAATTGACAACATTTTATTTTGCTTCTTTTTTCCATTAAGCCTCTCATCTCTTTCCAAACATGTAAAGCCTTCCTCATTCATAACTCGTTTACAAAACTGGCTCCTGTTCCACATCAACTAGTGCACCCAAGAAAGGCGTGGCACAGACCACAACTGGCATGTGAGCTTAGCATCTTCATCCACTCCCACAGCCCAGGAACATGGGTCCCAACCCTATTCCAAACCAAGAAAAAATTAATTGCCAATTCGGATGGGAATGACATATTGACTAAGTATGTAGACCAAGCAATCCACTCCCACAGTCAGCAAAATATACACTGGTTGTATTCTCTAACGACACAAGAATGCTTGATTGAATTTGCGTCAAGCCTCACTGTTTGCCAGGAAGTTACTGAAGAGAAGCAGGTATCGAGTGTCTCAGAGGAAGAACCTCCCAGGGTTCGTTGTTAAATCCAGACACAGAACTCAGGGCAATTACACTTCTGGTACAATTACCAGCCTCACCCACTCCCTGCCAAGTGAGGAGACTTGGCAGCTGAATAATACAGCTTTCATTTTACATTTCCACTCCAATTAGCTGACAGTACTAGTCAATTGGCTGAATAAAACAAAATGCAGGGGAAGTTAAAAGGCCTCTGTGTGGTTTGCAGAGCACAATGATGAGATGAAAGGGACTGAAAAGAGAATTAGAGGACCGACCGCAACAAAAGGGTAGGCTGCAGACAGGCCACAGGTGGGACTTACGGTCTAAATGGTGCACTGGAGAGATTTAAGCTTAACGTTCCGTCCCACCTACTGTTTGTTTTACTAATGGCAAGAGAATTTTATTGCTGCCCCATACTCACTCGCTGCAAAATCTGGCTGGGACTTATTAACATCACACAATTAAAAAAAAAAAAAATGTGTACATGCAAAAGCAAACATTCTCCTGAGAACTTCTAGCCTCTGCAATGCTGCCCGCAGTCAACATTTGCAGAGAAGTTACTATGTGCAAAGTCCCGCTCATGGTTAAAAAAAAATGGAGCTGTTAAAGAAATAGGAGACAATGAGTTTCAGGGGGAGCTCACCAGTGAGATGAAATGCGCGCACACGCACGCGCACACACACACACGAAACAAGCATGAGACCATACATAAGGCAGTGGGGCTGGTAACCCTGAATGACAACTATTGCAATCAGCTGACAAGTGCCAGCCAGAATAGTAGGTGAATCCCAAGAGGTATTCTAATAGATTCCATTGGAGTCATTACAAGTTCTAGCTTGATTCAACCACATAGTAATTCTTCCAGAGCTAAACAGAACCAGCGAGTATCTCAGGCCCAGTTATAGTTCAGGCTGAACCAAGGCAAAGATCCACAGCTCTGCCCTGCTCTTCCATATTCTTCCAGAGTGTATACCAGGCTAATTACAATAGTTGGGAGAGTCTCTCTGGCCAAGCGGTGGATGAGCGTGAGAGTTCCAGCACCCTTGGGGAATGATTCCATGAACAACAGGACATACATTATAATTTGTTTCTTGAGCTTCATCCAAAATATACTATTTCAGCCTTCATCCATTTTGGGCCCTGTGATTGACATTTAACATGAACTGAAGGGTTGTGTGGCTTTGTCCTAAAGCCAAAAGTTAAATGAAGGAAAGGGGAAGCATTCATTTGCTAATCAGAGTTTGCCATCCTCTTCATGAGCACCAGTGGCTAGGGGTCTCACAATCCTCAGTAGAAAAACATGCCCACGAACCACATTGGCCAAAGCACACTGAGTGGTTCAACATGGACCCCATTCTGCAGGAGGGAGGATGGCAAGTCATGCAATGCAAAGAATAAAATGAAGCTAGGAAGGATAAATGCATATCCGTAGAAAATGATAGTAGCATTTTGGGAATGAGGGTCCTTTCCAAGGCGTATCAAAATGTTTAGTTCCCAGCTAACAGGCAACTCTTAAAAATGCAGTAAATGGCATCCCATTTAGTGATTCTGCACAAATGAAGACAGAATATACCCAAATTTTTTAAAGTTTCTAATACATATGCAAAAAAGAAACCCTCAGGTAATTTTTACTTCAACTATCAATTAATCAGCCCCAGAAATTGTTTACCATCACATTAAATTTGTGTACATATTTATTATAAGAACTTGTTACAGAAGGGGAAAAAAATCTTAAAACACCAAAGGAGGCCACTAATTTGGCATTTTTAAACTTTAAAATAAATTCTACACTTCCCATGTACTGAGTTAAATAAGAAAAAGGATTGCTAATCATATAATAAATATGTATTGACTTCTTTAAATAAAAAAAGTGCTACTACTCTTCTTGAAATTCCCATAGTAACTGAGTTAATAAATGACACGTGCACCTAACAAGTTGAGATGAGCTCCTAAATAAAATGGCTGGAGAAAGAGGCCAATGGGTAAAATCAACGGATGCACTGACCTCATACTTTAGGATTAAATGATCTACGTTATGAAATGGCTCTAATATATTACTGCATTGTTCTCTTAATGCAATTAAACCAAAAAGCCAACCCATTGCTGTCGAGTAGATTCCAACTTATCGCAACCCTAGAGGACAGAGTAGAACTTATCCCACAGGATTTCCAAGAAGCAGCTGGTGGATTTGAACTGCCAACTGGATTAGACCACACCAAGCATGAGAAATGTGTTGTAAACTTTCTCCATTTGGTTCCACTTGAATAAATACCTTTTCCACAATGCAGAAAAATCATTACTACAGGTAAGAACAGGATTATAGTTATACACATGGTAAAAAATAACATTTTTGTGAGAACTGTCTAGACTCACCTCAACCTAGACTTTGAGGGTTATTCTGTTATCTGTGGCAACTACTCAGTTCTGTCAACAGAGTGAGGAAACAGCCATAGAAAACAGGCAAATGAATCAGCATGGCAGCATTCCAATAAAACATTATTTATGGGCACTGACATATAATTTTCATGTGTCATGAAATACTATTCTTCTGATTTCTTTCAAATATTTAAAAATGTAAAACCCATTCTTAGCTCACTGGTCATACACTGGATTTGATCTGCAAGCCATAGCTTGCCAACACGTGATCCACTGCATCAACGAAAGAAGAAGGAAGTATGAATCAACCAAATAGATTATGTTTGTATCATTACAGAAGGAAAATGAAGGAAAGGTGCTCAGGGTTCTAGATTAAAATAGCGCCTTCTGGTCAATTTGGAGATGAAAACTGGAAAGGAGTCTTCAAAGAGTTAATCACCAGCTCCAATCATATCACTCCTCCCTTTGACTCTTGAGCCTGCTGATAAAATTCCAGGCACTGTTCCCATCCTTGAGCTGTACCAGACGACATGAGATGAGCAAGACTGTCATTCCCACTGTCAGTGAGAATGACAGGCCATCATTAGTTGATTCTAGACTGAAAAGAAAAGTATTAGTGCTTGGATACCTGCCTATCACAGAGCAAAGCAACTCAATTTCTGCAGAGAAAACAAAAGGAACTTCTGCAGAAGGAGAGATCCTTCATGAAATTTAGTACCTATGGAGTGGCAGCAAAAATAGGCTCCCAAAATGTTAAGTTCCAAATTTGCAGCAGGGACGCAATTATTGATCCTGACATCTCAGGTAAACTCTGGAGAAAGCTCAACCCTCTAAACATAGTTCATTATTGTTTCTTAAGATTGAAACAAGTATCTTGCACAAATATATTTTAAATTCTCCATGTTGTTTAGATGTTTAATCAATTTCTGACCTGGCAAGGTGGTTCTTTTAAAAGATTTTTTAAAAATACATTTTTGCTTAATAGTAATATCCATCCTAGAATATGGCTGATGTCGACATTACCCATGATCAATTGTTGTTATCTCTAAAAGAAAAAGCAATTAGGAAATACATTATTTGTGGTTCTAATCCACCCTTTATAAGTGGGTAATAAATTTTTTTGTTTAAAAAAGTTTTAATGTAAAATAATGGATGTTTGGTGTGAAGTACTAAACATACTCATGAAAATTCAAATAGAATTCATTTGCTAATAGACAAAAATGGCCTTAACTGAGGTAGAAATTCATTCTTAAACAAACCAGTAATTCACTCTGATAATAAATGTATACATAGGGCCACGAGTCACAACTACGTTAACTGTTCTTCCCTAATAAGAACACTAAATAGCATTTGGTTTATGGCATGAAAAAACAAAATCATCTTCAGGATAATAAAGAGAAATATCAGCAAAAGACTGCAATTACCATAGAAACACCTCCTGGATTTTATCTGGAGCTGAAATCCCATATCAGAGAAAATGAATCTTAAATAGACAAAAGCTTCTTCTGTGAGGTAGGAGAAATGTGTCTTTTTGTAACTTATAGGTTCTATTTTGTGAATTGTCAATTAATAAAATGATGGATTAAGAATTCATATTAATGATAATTTCCTAAGAATTTTTTACATTTTATACTTGGAAAATCACACACAGAAAAGGCAGATTTCAGCATAGTTTTGAGGTAAGCAACCAACATGCAGTTCCTGGGTGGTGCAAATGCTGAGCTGCTAACCGAAAGCTTAGTGGTTCGAGTCCACCTCAAGGCACCTCAGAAGAAAGGCCTGGTGAACTACTTCAAAAAAATCAGTCTTTGGAAATCCTTCAGAGCACAGCTCTACTCTGACACATGTGGGGTAACGATGAGTTGGAAGAGACTCAACGGCAACTAGTTTTAACTAGTTTAAGCTATATATATCACCTTCTCTCCAATCCTAACAGCCAATTGGTTTCTCATCCCTTCCCAGATAACAGAGGTGGCAAGCAGGCTGTTTTGGATTTCAAGGGGTCCAGCACCATCATCTGTTTCAAGACCTTTAGAAAGATCATTTGATTGATTCTAACATCTATAATTTCATCAGTAAGACCAAAATGATGATGGATCTAAAGATTCTAATTCTCTTGGATTTGTCCTTAAGCAAGATCCAAGAGTTAGTCCAGAACTTGAGTTTCAACTAGGTATCACAGGGCAAACAATATGAACTTGGCTATTGTCCCCACACAATCTCCTTGACATCACTCCTGCAACTGTTCAACCCTGGTGTGGTGCTGTGATAATTAGATAATGAACTGTCTTACACTTGGAAGAATTATCGTCCACTCTTCTTAGCTCTTAACCACTGCGCCACCAGGGCTCCTAATTCAGAATAGGCTGAACAAATCATAGCATATGTGAGCCTATTGCCAGATGTACCCCAAATCCCCTACCCTCCACCAACAAAAAGATGTGTTTTAAGACAGTACAGTATGCTCTGTTTTAAACATAGATCCTTCTAAGACTATTCTAAAATAGTTTCTTAGCAGTCAAAGGGGGGTCGCTAAGATGGACAGAATGATTATATATTCATTCAGTTAAATATTAATGTAATTTAATTACATCTATTTTGTAGTGTATGTTGTATGGGTGTGTGAGAGAGACACAGACAGAATATCTTTTAGGTTCAAGAGTTAGAGAGGATAGGAGCTTGAGATAGCTACTGTCCACTGAACTAATGCTGAGAATCTGACACAACACCAAGTAGAATTACTAATAAAAACAGAAGTGCCAGCAGCACCAATAGATTCTGCAGACCTTGAGGTATGGCCTTAAGAAGTAACAAAATAAACATGGGGACAGGCAGACTAAACACGGGAGATGAAGGCAACTTTTTACCTCCAAAATGCATCTTGAATCTGCCCACATTTGTCTGACTCCTCTGCCACCTCCAGTCCTCATCTTTCACCTGGGCATGGCTCTTGCAGCCTCCAACAGAGCTCCCCTCTCCCAGACCTGCCCACCCAACAATTTTCCACACAGCAACCAGCATGGTCTTTTAACAATGCGAATCAGATGATACCACTTCCATGGTAAGATAATTCGGCGGATTCTCACTGCTCTTAAGGAAATATCTGAATTCATTATCATGGAGTGCCAGGCTGCTGACTACTGTACCAGCCTCAACCTTGTCACACGCCCCTCCTTATCCCCCAACCACACTTAGTAATATGGGCCTTGCATCAGCTTTTTGAAAGTACTGCGCTCTCCTTTGGCCATGGTGTTTCCTGTCCCTGGCACGGTCTCCTCCTTCTTCTCCTGACCAGGCTCCTTCTCATCCCTCAGGTTTCACCTCCTCATCCAGTCCTCCCTGCCCACGCAATCCAACACAGGCGCCTATTATGGCCTATCACGGCTTCCCGCTTTCCTTCATGGCACTAACAACAACTGGAAATCATTTTGTTTATTTATGTCTGTTTTACTCCCTGGAAGATCCAGAGAGCAAGAATCATGCCTGTTTTATTGCTGAACCCCTAGTGCCCAGAACTGTGGACATTTGTATAACGAGTGAAGAACTACATTCTATTTCTTCTTCCTTCCGTTTCTCTCTCCTATAACACAGAAGGTCTCCAAGAAATATAAAAAGAAAAAAACTTTTTTTTAAAGAAATATACTACCCCCCAAATAATTTATTCTAAATCGGCTATTTTATGAAATCATTCCTTTACCCATGCAGTCATTTGCTGATTTAATCATTTATAAAGAATATATACTGAGCCCCTATTATTTTCGAATTACCAGAAGGAGGGAAAGAGAACATAGGTTATGTACACATATATATAAACATGTGTACGTGTGTATTTTGACTAAAAATACAGACAAAAATGCCTATATAAATCTATATTGAGTTAATTTAAATAGGAACATGGCCCAGATGCTTAGGGGAAAAACATTCTGAAATGTATCCAGATGCGCCTGTAGTCCCAGTCACTGTATGAGGAGGAAAAACTTTTTGCTTCCCTTCAATTTAATTTTATTGCATTAATTCATTCATTCATTCATTCACTTGTTTAACAAACATTACTGGGCACACACAATGTCCCAGGCACTGTGCTAAGTGGTGGGCATACTAATGGCAAATCAGGTCAGGGAAAGGAGCTGCTGAGGATTAGAAAGATATGATGATGGTCCTGCAATAACGCCAAGCAAGGTGAGTATTCAACCTACAAAAGTATGAGAATGCATGAAATTCCAGACTACGAAAAGAAGTTTTCATCTAAAAAGATGTTTTATAAACCAGTGTGTAGTCAAATGCATGGTTGAGGTAGCCACCAGGTGTGTCCAAGCCCAGTCTCTGCACCTACCTGGCTGCCCAGAAAGGCAGGGTTACAAGCTGGCTACTGATTGACTGCTTTAGAGAAAGAGAAAAGAACCCACCTCCCTCTGGCATAATCATTAATCTCAAGTATAGAGACATTGTTCCTAGATCATAACAGCTGAGTGGACAACCTTTGAGAAGAGAAGGCTGTCTCTTTGTCCTTTAGTTCCGTGACAAGGGCTCCTCAGTTCATTCAAGGATGTCAAGATGTGACTAGCTAGTAATGTTGTGTGAGAGCAAACAAATTAAAATAAACAGCAAGCAAAGGCCAGGTAGACGTGCCGCAAGTCACTTGCACACAGCACAGGGACTGTTTTTATTGCTAATTAATGAGTAAATTGATTGGTTTTGGCACAACCTATTAGCTTGAGAGAAATTTTTGCTGTAAAATCAAAAACACTTTTCACAGGCAGCCCTCAAGAGAGACTGAGAGGTATCAATAAAGGGTGCTTTTATCAAGATGGAAACCGTGGTGGTGTAGTGGTTAAGTGCTACAGCTGCTAACCAAAGGGTCAGCAGTTCGAATCCTCCAGGTGCTCCTTGGAAACTCTATGGGGCAGTTCTACTCTGTCCTATAGGGTCGCTGTGAGTCGGAATCAACTCGACGGCACTGGGTTTGGTTTATCAAGATGTGGGTGGGATCACATGACACCACGAAGGATTTGTTTTCAAATTCTCCAGCAAAAAATAAAAAATGGGGAACATAAAACTGGCAAAATGTTAATAATCACTGAAGCTAAATAAAGGTTACACAGGAGTCAGTGTACTACCCTCCACTTTCGTACTGACAGAAGACCAACTGAAATGTTTCAATAAGTGGATGCAATGCTGGAAGCACTCACTCATCTGGCCAACTGACTGGAAAAGATCCACATTCGTACCCATTCCAAAGGAATATGATCCAACAGAATGCAGAAATTAGTGAACAATTATCATTACTATCACATGCAAGTAAAATTATCCTGAAGATAATTAAAAAACGGATGCAGCAGTACCTTCACAGGGAACTGCCAGAAATGCAAGCTGGATTCAGAACAGAACGTGGAACAAGGGATAGCACTGCTATGTCAGGTGGATCTTGGCTGAAGCAGAGAACACCAGAAAGATGTTTACCTGTGTTTTATTCACTATGCAAAGATGTGTTGATTACAACAAATTATGGATAACACTGCAAAGAATGGGAATTCCAGAACACTTAATTGTACCCACAAGGAACCTGTACATAGATAAAGAGGTAGTCGTTTTAATGGAACAAGGGGATACAGGGGTTTAAAATCAGGAAAGGTGTGCTTCAGGGTTGTATCCTTTCAATGTACTTATTCAATCTGTACACTGAGCAAATAATCTGAGAAGCTGGATGATAGGAAGAAGAATGCAGCATCAGGACTGGAGGAAGATTCATTAAACAACTTGTGATATGCAGATGATACAACTTTGTTTCCTAAAAGCAAGGAGGACTTAAAGCACTTACGAAAATCAAAGACTACTGCCTTCAGTATGGGTTACACCTTACATAAAGAAAAACAGAAATCTTCACAACTGGGCCAATAAGCAACATCATGACAAACTGAAAAAATACTGAAACTGTCAAGGGTTTCATTTTACTTAGATCCACTGAAGCAGCAGTCAAGAAATCAAATGGTGTATTGTATTGGGCAAATCTGCTGCAAAAGACCTTTTTAAAGTGTTAAAAAGCAAAGATGTGACTTTGAGGACTAAGTGTGCCTGACCCAAGCCATGATATTTTCAATTGCCTCACATGCATGCAACAATGAATAAGGAAGACTAAAGAACTGAAGCATTTGAATTATGCTATTGGTGAAGAACATTGAGTATATCATGGACTGCCAGAAGAATGAACAAATCTGTCTTGGAAGAAGTACAGCCAGGTGCTCCTTAGAAGCAAGGATGGGGAGATTTTGTCTGACATACTCTGGACCTATTATCAGAAGGGACCAGTCCCTGGAGAAGGACATCATGCTTCGTAAAATAGAGGGTCAGTGAAAAAGAGGAAGACCCTCAGTGAGAAGGACTGACACAGTGGCTGTAACAATGGGCTCAAACGTAGCAATGATTTTGAGGATGGCACAGGATTGGGCAGCATTTTGTTCTGTTGTACACAGGGTCTCTATTAGTCGGAACCAACTCAAAGGCACCTAACTACAACAACAACATTTTTGTTTCCTTGAAAATTTCTATGATAAAACTTTAATTTTTTAAATGTACATGTTACAAAACAATTTGAGAGGTCCATGGATGACTCTGAGACAGACACAAAATTTAGATTATTCCAAACCCATCAACAGACCAAAAAATTAATCAAGAAAATTATTACTGATAGAAGGTGATGATGTCTTTACCATTGGGTCACAGACCACAAACGTGCAGGCTAGAAAAGGGAGAAAGAAGTAAGAAATTAGGCATTTTTAGCATTTTATTCTTCTGCCTTTTCCAGCTACCTCAACCAGTCCACAAAGGTAGCCATGGCAGTAAACTTAGCTCCCCCCTCAAAATTCCCCAGTGCTAAAGGCTTCCTGAAGATGCAGACACCTTTGTCCAGTGCTGTAGCTCCATGCTAAATCCAGTGGCAACCATAAGTAATGAACTTAACAGCTATTAAATCTATCCATGCACATTTAATTCCCAAGAATCATATACTCAGTATTTCTAACCTGAAAAAGCACCCCACTTTGTGGGTGATTAGCCTTTGACCTTGGCGACCTCACATGTGTCAGAGTAGAACTGTGCTCGATAAGGTTTTCAATGGCTGATTTTTCAGAAGTAGATCACCAGGTCTTTCTTCCAAGGCAACTGTGCATGGGCTCGAATCTCCAACCTTTCGGTTACCAGCTGAGCACATTAACCACCCAAGGATCCTGTAACCACCATGCAGGTCTAGGTACAGAACCTTTCCAGCACCCCAGAAGTCCCAGTCTATAACCCCCCTCTCCTGAAGTAGCCTCTGCTCTGACTTCTACAAAATCAATTAGTTGTGTCAGGCAATTACTCTCAGGACGAAACGTCTTACTGTAATTTAAGCACCTGAAGCTCCACAGCTGCCTTTCTTTGTCAACAATTACGATCTTACTCTACAGAGAGACCGTGATACTCATCACTACATGCACATGAGGAAGAGGGTACCTATATTTCTGTAAAAACAATCTGCAGTTTACATTTGAAGCCATGCTTCTCAGTGGGTGTGGAGACGGGGTGCCCACAGACTCTTCCCACTGCACACCCAGGAAGAGAAGCAGCTTATTGCTTTTCCTGAGTCACTGCCACCTACCAGACCATATGATTTCATAACCTAACAACCACTGATTTCTGCCAACAGCTCTGACACCTACGGTCTCCTGTGTGGTGATGATTGTGTGGACGTAGGTAATTCACTCCCCTCTCTCTGCATCGAATGCTGCCACCCGAGGTAAACCTATTTCCCCATAATTGCACCATCCTTCTCATAGGCAAGGGCAGCACAATGCCCCATGAACCATCCCTAAGGCCCCAATTTCTCAGGGCACACAATGACCCCAGGGATGCGAAGAGCTTGGGGTAGAGGAAGGGAGGACAAAAGACTGACAAACTCTATAGCAACCAGGAAAACACAAAAATGTACCTGTCATGTCTTACAAATCAGCCACCATCTTATGAGTGTCCACTTTGTACCAGGCACTGTATTTGGTGTTGAGGCTACAAAGTGACCCATACCTAGCCCTGAAGAAGTCCAGCGGGAGATTACACAGTAAATTTATATAAAAAGCTTATCACAGTAGTTAATTTACCTACAAGGTGCTACAACAGACCCAGGGTTCCACTCACAGTGACCCCACCTACAACAGAAGAAAATGTTGCCCGGTCTTGTGTCAACTTCACAATGGTTGGTCTGCTCAAGTTCATTGTTGCAGCCACGGTGCATTTTGAGTGCCTTCCAATCTAAGGGGATCATCTTCCAGCACTATACCGGACAACATTCTGTTGTGTCTCATAGGGTTTTTTTTTAATATACTTTTTATTGCGCTTTAAGTGAAAGTTTACAAATCAAGTCAGTCTCTCACACAAAAACCTACATACACATTGCTACATACTCCCAATTACTCTCCCCCTAATGAGACAGCCTGATTTCTCCCTCCACTCTCTCTTTTCGTGTCCATTTCGCCAGCCTCTAACCCCCTCCAGCCAGGAGATGCCAACATAGTCTCAAGTGTCCACCTGATCCAAGAAGCTCACTCCTCACCAGCATCCCTCTCCAACCCATTGTCCAGTCCAATCCACGTCTGAAGAGTTGGCATCGGGAATGGTTCCTGTCCTGAGCCAAGAGAAGGTCTCGGGGCTATGACCACCAGGGTCCTTCCAGTCTCAGTCAGACCATTAAGTCTGGTCTTCTGAGAATTTGGGGTCTACATCCCAGTGCTCTCCTGCTCCCTCTGGGGTTCTCTGTTGTGTTGCCTGTCAGGGCAGTCATCGGTTGTAGCCGGGCACCATCTAGTTCTTCTGGTCCCAGGATGATGTAGTCTCTGGTTCATGTGACCCTTTCTGTCTCTTGGGCTCGAAATTACCTTATGTCCTTGGTGTTCTTCATTCTCCTTTGATCCAGGTGGGTTGAGACTAATTGATGCATCTTACATGGCTGCTTGCTAGCATGTAAGACCCTAGACACCACTCTTCAAAGTGGGATGCAGAATGTTTTCTTAATAGATTTGATTGTGCCAATTGACTTAGATGATCCCTGAAATCATGGTCCCCAAACCTCTGTCCCTGCTATGCTGGCCTTCAAAGCATTCAGTTTATTCAGGAAACTTCTCTGCTCTTGGTTTAGTCCAGTTGTGCTGACCTCCCCTGTATTGTGTGCTGTCTTTCCATTCACCTAAAGTAGTTCTTATCTACTGTCTAGTTAGTGAATACCCCTCTCCCACCCTCCCTCCTCTTATAACCACAAAAGAATGTTTTCTTCTCAGTTTAAACTATTTCTCAAGTTCTTATAATAGTGGTCTTATACAATATTTGTCCTTTTGCAACTGACTAATTTCACTCAGCATGATGCCTTCCAGGTACCTCCATGTTATGAAATGTTTCACAGATTCATCACTGCTCTTTATCGATGCGTAGTATTCCATTGTGTGAATATACCATAATTTATTTATCCATTCATCCATTGATGGGCACCTTGGTTGCTTCCATCTTTTTGCTATTGTAAACAGTGCTGCAATAAACATGGGTATGCATATATCTGTTCATGTAAAGGCTCTTATTTCTCTAGGATATATTTCAAGTAGTGGCATTGCTGGATCGTATGGTAGTTCTATTTCTAGCTTTTTAAGGAAGCGCCAAATCGATTTCCAAAGTGGTTGTACCATTTGACATTCCCACCAGCAGTGTATAAGTGTTCCACTCTCTCCACAGCCTCTCCAACATTTATTATTTTGTGTTTTTTGGATTAATGCCAGCCTTGTTGGAGTGAGATGAAATCTCATGGTAGTTTTGATCTGCATTTCTCTAATGGCTAATGATCGTGAACATTTCCTCATGTATCTGTTAGCTACCTGAATGTCTTCTTTAGTGAAGTGTCTATTCATATCTTTTGCCCATTTTTTTAATTGGGTTATTTGTCTTTCTGTAGTTAAGTTTTTGCAGTATCATGTAGATGCCAGGCGCTCCTTGGAAACTCTACCAGGGCAGTTCTACTCTGTCCTATAGGGTCGCTATGAGTTGGAATCGACTCAATGGCAGTGGGGTGGATGGATACTGCTTATGCCATGCATTAGGGCTCCTAATGTTGTCCCTATTTTTTGTTCCATGATCTTTATCGTTTTAGATTTTATATTTAGGTCTTTGATCTATCTTGAGCTCGTTTTTGTGCATCGAGTGAGGTATGGGTTTTGTTTCACTTTTTTGCAGATGGATATCCAGTTATGCCAGCACCATTTGTTAAAAAGACTGTCTTTTCCCCATTTAACTCTTTTTGGGGTCTTTGTGAAATAACAATTGCTCATATGTGGAGGCATTTATGTCCGGATTCTCAATTCTGGTCCATTGGTCTATGTTTCTGTTGTTTTGACTAAGTAAGGCCTCCCACTTTGTTCTTCTTTTTCAGTAATGCCTTATTTATCCGGGGCCTCTTTCCCTTCCACATGAAGGTGGTGATTTGCTTCTCCATCTCATTAAAGAATGTCATTAGGATTTGGGTCTGAATTGCATTAAATGTATAGATCACTTTTGGTAGAATAGACATTTTTATAATGTTGAGTCTTCCTATCCATAAGCAAGGTACATTTTTCCGCTTATGTAAGTCTCTTTTGGTCTCTTGCAGAAATGTACTGTAGTTCTCTGTGTATAAGTCTTTTACATCTCTGGTAAGATTTATTCCTAAGTTTATTTTATCTTTTGCAGCTACTGTAAATGCCATTGATTTGGTGATTTCCTCTTCGATGTTCTTTTTGTTGGTGTAGAGGAATCCAACTGATTTTTGTATGTTTACCTTGTATCCCAATACTCTGCTGAACTCTTCTATTAGTTTCAGTACTTTTCTTGAGGATACCTTAGCATTTTCTGTGTATAAGATCATGTCATCTGCAAATAGAAATACTTTTACTTCTTCCTTGCCAATCTGGATGCCCTTTATTTCTTTATCTAACCTAATTGCTCTGGCTAGGACCTCCAACACAATGTTGAATAAGAGCGGTGATAAAGGGCATCCTTGTCTGGTTCCCAATCTCAATGGGAATGCTTTCAGACTCTCTCCATTTAGGGTGATGTTGGCTGTTGGCTTTGTATAAATACCCTTTATTATGTTGAGGAATTTTCCTTCTATTCCTATTTTGCTGAGAGTTTTTATCATGAATGGATGTTGAACTTTGTCAAATGCCTTTTCTGTATCAATTGATAAAATCATGTGATTCTTGTCTTTTATGTGGTGGATTACTTTGATTGTTTTCCTAATGTTGAACCATCCCTGCATACCTGGTATGAATCCCACTTGGTCATGGTGAATTATTTTTTTGATATGTTGTTGAAATCTATTGGCTAGAATTTTGTTGAGGATTTTTGCATCTACGTTCATGAGGAATATAGGTCTATAATTTTCTTTTCTTGTGGTGTCTTTACCTGGTTTTGGTATCAGGGATATGCTGGCTTTATATAATGAATTTGGTAGTATTCCGTCCTTTTCTATGCTCTGAAATACCTTTAGTAGTAGTGGTGTTAACTCTTCTCTGAAAGTTTGGTAGAACTCCGCAGTGAAGCCATCTGGACCAGGGATTTTTTTTTGTTGGGAGTTTTTTGATTACCGTTTCAATCTCTTCTTTTGTTATGGGTCCATTTACTTGTTCTACCTCTGTTTGTGTTAGTTTAGGTAGGTAGTGTGTTTCCAGAAATTCATCCATTTCTTCTAGGTTTTCAAAATTGTTAGAGTATAATTTTTCATAGTAATCTGATATGATTCTTTTAATTTCAGTTGGGTGTGTTGTAATATCGCCCCTCTCATTTCTTATTCGGGTTACTTGCTTCCTCTCCTGTTTTTCTTTTGTCACTTTGGCCAGTGGTTTATCAATTTTGTTGATTTTTTCAAAAAACCAGCTTTTGACCTTGTTAATTCTTTCAATTGTTTTTGTTTTCTATTTCATTTAGTTCGGCTCTAATTTTTGTTATTTGTTTTCTTCTGGTGCCTGTGGGTTTCTTTTGTTTTTCTCTTTCTATTTGTTCCAGTTGTAGGGATAATTCTTTGATTTTGGCCCTTTCTTCTTTTTGGATGTGTGCATTTATTGATATAAACTGGCCTCTGAGCATTTGCTCTGTTCCAAAGGTTCTGAAAGGAAGTGTTTTCATTCTCATTGGATTCTATGAATTTCTTTATTCCATCCTTAATGTCTTCTATAATTCAGTCTTTTCTGAGCAGGGTATTGTTCAGTTTCCAAGTGTTTGATTTCTTTTCCCTGCTTTTCCTGTTATTGATTTCCACTTTTATGGCCTTATGCTCACAGAAGATGCTTTGTAACATTTCAGTGTTTTGGATTCTGCTAAGGCTCGCTTTATGACCTAATATGTGGTCTATTCTAGAGAATGTTCCATGTGCACTAGAAAAGAAAGTATACTTGGTTGCTGTTGGGTGGAGTGTTCTGTGTATGTCTATGAGGTCAAGTTGGTTGACTGTGGCATTTAGATCTTCCATGCCTTTATTGAGCTTCTTTCTGGATGTCCTGTCCCTCACCAAAAGTGGTGTGCTGAAGTGTCCTACTATTATTGTGGAGCTGTCTCTATCTCACTTTTCAATGCTGATAGAGTTTGTTTTATGTATCTTGCAGCCCTGTCACTGGGTGCATAAATATTTAATATGGTCATATCTTCTTGGTGCATTGTCCCTTTAATCATTACATAGTGTCCTTCCTTATCCTTTCTGATGGATTTAACTTTAAAGTCTATTTTGTCAGAAATTAATATTGCCATTCCGGCTCTTTTCTGATTGTTGTTTGCTTGATACATTTTTTTCCATCCTTTGAGTTTTAGTTTGTGTCTCTAAGTCTAAGGTGTGTCTCTTGCAGTCAGCATATAGACAGATCTTGTTTTTTAATCCATTCTGCCACTCTCTGTCTCTTTATTGGTGCATTTTTAGTCCATTTACATTCAGGGTAATTATGGATAGGTATGAATTTAGTGCTATCGTTTTGATGTCTTTTTTGTGTGTTGTTGACAGTTTCTTTTTCCCACTTGATTTTATGTGCTGAGTAGATTTTCTTTATATATTGTCCTTTCCTCATATTTGTTGTTGTTGATTTTGTTTCTGCCAGTCTGTATTTTTCCCTTGTATTTTATTTTGATGAGTAGGATAGTTTGTGTCCTTTGTGATTACCTTATTTTTTACCCCTATTTTTCTAAATTTAAAACTTTTATTTCTTTGTGTCACTGTATCTTCCTCTCCACATGGAAGGTGTATGATTACATTCCTTAGTACCTCTTTATTATTTTAATGTTGTCTTGTATATAATAACATCACTGTTACCCTGTTTTGAGCTTTTATGTATATATACATAAAATCTTGCTTTGTCTCTTTTGGATTTCCCTGTCTGGGTTGACTTCTCATTGCTTTGCCCAGTGTTCTAGTCTCAGGTGGATACCTGGTATTATTGATTTTCTAACCAAAGGACTCCCTTTAGTATTTCTTGTAGTTTAGTTTGGTTTTTACAAATTCCCTCAACTTGTGTTTATCTGGAAATGTCTTAATTTTACCTTCATATTTAAGAGACAGCTTTGCTGGATATATGATTCTTGGCAGGTAATTTGCTTCCTTCAATTTTTTAAATATGTCATCCCATTGCCTTCTTGCTTGCATGGTTTCTGCTGAGTAGTCCGACCTTATTCTTATTGGCTCTCCTTTGTAGGTGACTTTTCGTTTATCCCTCACTGCTCTTATAATTCTCTCTTTATCTTTAGTTTTGGCAAGTTTGATTATAATATGTCTTGGTAAGTTTCTTTTCAGATCCACCTTATGTGGAGTTTGATGAGCATCTTGGATAGATACCTTCTCATCGTTCACAATATTGGGGAAGTTTTCTGCCAACAAATCCTCAACAATTTTCTCTGTATTTTCTGTTATCCCTCCCTGTTCTGGTACTCCAGTCACTCGTAGGTTATTTCTCTTGATAGAGTCCCACATGATTCTTAAGGTTTCTTCATTTTTTTTTTAATTCTTTTATCTGAGTTTTCTTCAAATATATTAGTGCCAAGTGATTTATCTTCAAGTTCAGAAATTCTAGCTTCTACTTGCTCAATTCTGCTCCTCTGACTTTCTATTGAGTTGTCTAATTATGTAATTTTATTGTTAATTTTCTGAATTTCTGATTGCTATCTATCTATCTATGGATTTTTCCAGCTTATTAAACTTTTCATTATGTTCCTGAATAATCTTTCTAATTTCTTCAGTTGCTTTATCTGTGTGTTCCTTGGCTTGTTCTGCATATTGCCTCATTTCCTTCCTGATGTCTTGAAGGGTTCTGTATATTAAACTTTAGTATTTTGCATCTGGTAATTCCAGGAATGCACTTTCATCTGGAAGGTCCCTGGATTCTCTGTTTTGAGAGCTGTTGAGGTGATCATGGTCGGTTTTTTTATGTGAGTTGATATTGACTGTTGTCTCCGAGCCATCTATAAGTTATTGTATTAGTTTATGCTTGCTTACTGTGTCGTAGCTGCTTGCTTTGTTTTGTTTTGGTATACCCCTATGGGTTGCTTGAGTGAGCTAGTTTGATCATTTTCACCTTTGGAGCTCTGGCGTCCTGTCCCCAGCTGGCTAGAGCTGTTATCAGGTATATCAGTCTAGGAGTCCATTCACTTTTCTTGTATGAATTCAGCTCAGATTTCCAGGTAGCCGATCATCAAGTGTGTGGTACAGGCTCTGTCCTACAGTCTTAGACGGGCAGGGGTGATTGGCGTATATACCAGTATCTGATTGCAGCAGGGGGTCACGCTCTGAACAAGGCAGGGGTCTGAGAACCGACCTCCAGGTGTCTCTGAAGAAAACGCGTCCTTGTTCCCTAGAGCGTGCTGGTGGGTGGGTTCTGCAGACAGACCATGGGCACCCAAAGTTTCTGGTTGTAAGGACTGGTAGGTACCAGTTATCCTTGGACCCCTGTCACAGGTGGCTGGGTGACCTGAGTGGAGCTACCGGTCCTTAGGTCCCTGATGTGGGTAGGTGGGGACCTTGTTTAATAGGCAAAGCAATGTCAAATCTCAAACATCCACCTCTCCACCACACAGCTGAAATGGTTGGAGCTTGCCAACAAGGGTCTATTCTCCCAAAATAGGCCCACACAAGTTCATGCAGAAGGGAAAGGTGCTCAAGGTCCATGGACAGTTTATGCCTGGACAGGAGCCGCTTCTGTCCTGAGCTCCCCTGGTTAATGGAGCTAGCAAATTATCTTTTCCCCCCAATTGCAATTTTTTTCCTTCCGCAAGGCCAGGAGGATGGCTCTAGGTGCTCACCAGGGCCTATCTCAGGCCCAGGGATTCAGCTGCTGAAGCCAGCTTAGGGGTGGGGGGGGTGCGGTAAAACATACGCAAGTACTTAGCTTTTGCTGAGAGTTCCACTCTCCTCAGGTTCCGGAGATGTGAGTAAGCTGTGTGGCTGGCTGCTTCTCCCTGAGGAAACTGCGGCCGAACGCTAGTACCAGCCCTCCACCGCCAACGCTGCCACTCCGGGAATGGTGCCTGAGGGCTCCCCGCGATTCAGGTCTGGTAACTCCTCTCCACTTCTGAACGGTCTCTTCCTCCCCCTGCCCCTCAGTTCATTGTCTAAGCTTGCCTTCGATGCTCAGGGCTCCCAGCTTGTCACAAATACTCGTTTCACTTGTTTTTTTGGGTCTTTGTTGTAAAGAGGGCTTGCTGGAAGCGTCTGTCCATTCCGCCAACTTGGCTCCCTTCCATAGGGTTTTCATTGGCTAATTTTTGGAAGCAGATCACCAGGCCTTTCTTCTTACTCTGTCTCAGTCTGGAAGCTCCATTGAAACCTGTTCACCATGACAGACCCTACTAGTATTTGAAATACCAGTGGCATTGCTTCTAACATCATAGCAACATGCAAGCCACCACAGTATGACAAAATGACTGACAGGTGGTAGTGACAGAGGTATGCATGGCTCAGAATAAGAACAAAGACCAGAGTCCTCAGCCCAGCTTGGGGGAACTAGAAAATGCTTCTGAGAGGTTGTAATGTCCAGAACTGAGTCTTGGAAGAAGTTAGACGAATTAAATAAAGTGGTGTTGTGGAAAGAGGAAGACGAGGTGGTTCCAAGAAGAGGGTAGACCGGCGTGAAGCACCACAGTGTTGTCTGTATGAGCATTGCATAAAGAGCTAGGTGAGGCAGAGAGGTCAGCAGAGGCCAGGCCAAAGAGGGTGAAGTGCTTAGGTGACTCTACCATGTAAGCCTCAAACGCAGTTTGAGAATCACAGGGAGCTAAAGGGTGCAGAGACAATGAGCTGTTCTAGAAAACACAGGCTGCCTTCGGTCAGCTGGGTTGGAAAGCAGGCCAGCAGTAAAGCACATAAACATAATTTGCCTCCTTGACGACTTACACAGAATCAAACACTCCTTCTCGTTAAGAGCAGTTATTTTCAAAGGTCAGTTTCGATATGAGTCCTGCTGCTGTGACCCTCGCAGTAAGAAATTAAGTATCCAGGGGGAGCCTGACAGTTTCAGGTTCTGTCCTCGGATCCACAGAAAGAGACCACAGACCTCAGGTAAAAACAACCCAGCAGCTGGCTGTAGATTTGGACCTCTGTCAAGTCCTTATCCAAACCCCTCATTGTCCCCCAACACCACAGCCCTGCCAGGTAACTGACTGCCTACTCCACCCACCTTCAGCCACATTTAATGTCTGAATCTCCCCATTTACTTCCGTTTCTGTTCCAGGTCTGAGCCCTTGGTTTACTCGCTTCCCTCCCTTCCCATACCCACCACTCTCTCCTGGAGACATTCTTTCAACAGACATGTCCTAGGATGTAAGCCCCACAACTGGGGACTGCAGTGGGTTTAGTGCCACTATCCTCACCTTCTGTGCAGGAGACCCGGGTTCCATTCCCAGCCAATGCAGCTCAAGCACAGCCACTGCCCGTCTGTCAATGCAGGCTTATGTGTTGCTATGATGCTGAACAGGTTTCAGTGGAGCTTCAGGGCTAACACAGATTACGAACAAAGGCCTAGTGATCTACTTCTGAAAATCAGCTGGTGAAAACACCAGTCTGATCCCGAACCAATCACAGGGATACACAGATCAGGCAGTTTTTCTTTGCATTGTGCAAGGGGTCGCCATAAGTTGGGGGCCAACTTGACAGCAGCTAACAACAATCTCCACAAAGGTGTAGATTCAGGCTTACAAACTCCTACGTCTCCAGTGCCTGCACCCAGTACCTACTAGACAATCACCAATATCTGTTGAATGAATTACTTTGCTGAGCACATACTATGTACCAGCTCTGGTCTTGACTTATCTCCTCCCTCATGGCTCAGTTGCAAAGCTACATGTTCAGTGTTTGTTGAATTTAACAGACCTGTATCATCAGAGGAAAATGTCTGTGAATCAAATCAGGACAATAGTTGAGACAATCTGTACCAGGGACACAAAGATAAAATCATACACATTTCTCTCTTCTCCAGACAAATAATGTGATGACACCATTCTTCCTTTGTGCATGTTAAATGCACTGGAGCAAAGCCTATCTTAATTTCATGGGAACTCCCTAAATCTTCTAAAGACAGGCATGCAACATACTTGGCTTTTCAGTAGTATGTTTTTAAATCAGTCCAATTTCTCCCCCTTAGAATGAATCATTTCGGCAGAGGGATAATTCCATCTATTTAATGTTGGATCTTGCTGCCTTCAGGAATATTGGCATATTCTGGCCTTAATTTCCAAAGATGTTTCTTATCTGGAACATGTATCCCCTGCCTCCATATTGTACAGAGGAAAACACAGTGGACTAACCTCTAGACAGTATCTAGCGGACTTTGAGCAAGACACTTATTTTCTCTAGCCCCATTTTCTTCACTTTTGAGTAAAAAAACTAGTTAGGCTACACAATTTTTTGAATATCTTCCAGTTTTAACATTTCTTTTGAGGTAATTTCATGCTAAGATGGAGGTTGCTGATATCAGATAGTTGCTGAAACCATGAGGGCTGGAGAAAGAGGCATGAAGATGAATGCTCTACAGCATAAAGGAGGAAAAGCTGTTGTTGTCTTTAGGTGCCATCAAGTCAGCTCCAACTCATAGCCACGTTATGCACAACAGAACACCATCCTCACAATCATTGCTATTCAAGCCTACTGTTACAGCCACTGTGTCAATCCATCTCATTGAGGTCTCCCTCTTTTTCACTGACCCTCTACTTTACCAAGCTTGATGTCTTTCTCCAGCAATTTGTTCCTCTTGATGACATGTCCAACTTAAGCAAAACTAAGTCTCATCATTCTGATTTCTAAGGAGCATTCTGGCTGTACTTTCTCTGAGACAGATATGTTCATACCTCTGGCACTCCATGGATTATTCAATATTCTTCACCAGCATCACAATATGAATGCATCACTTCTTCTTTAGTCTTCCTTCTCCATCATTCAGCTTACACATGCATACGAGGTAACTGAAAAGACCCTGGCCTGGGTCACGTGCACCTTTGTCATCAAAGTGACATCTTCGCTTTTTAACACTTTCAGAGTGGTCTTTTGCAGCACATTTGCCCAGTGCATTACGTTGCTTGATTTCTTGACTGCTGCCTCCATCAGCATTGATTGTTGATCCAAGAAGAATGAAACCGTTGACAGCTTCAATTTTTTCACCAGTTATTATGATATTTATGGCAGTCATGCTTGAGCAGTTGTCCATGCAATATGCCTTTGCAAACTGAGGGAGCTTGTTACAGTGCATATCAATTCAGAATCCACCGTGTGTCAGGTACTGTGCTCGTGGGAGGGGGAAAATGCATACTTTATTCTATGGAGGAAAAGCCATGCCCCTTCTGCATGCCTATGGCACTTCTCTTTAAGTTACATTATAACAATTTTCCAACTCAAAAGGAGAACTGTATAATATATCTACATTAAGTATAACCACTTTCTTACAGAGCCAAATAAAATCTTGTTGTTAGCTGCTGTGGAGTTGGCTGCCAACTCATGACGGCCCCATGAGCAACAGAATGAAAAGTTGCCCAGTTCTACACTATATTCAGGTGTAATCCATACTGAAGGCTGTAGTCTTTTACCTTCATAAGTAAGTGCTTCAAGGAGGAAAAGAGAAGCCACAAATGGGGCAATGTGGTGAAAAAGAGACTTAGGAGCTAAAGGCCAAAGATTCTGGTCTCAAAAGAAAACAGATGCTTCACTCAAACAGGGTAACTGAGGAAAGTATTTAAGACAAGGTCTGTTGACAAAGGTATAGGGAGGGTATAGGGGAATCCCAGGCAAACACCAGGAAGCTCTTTTCACCACTAGGCCTGAAGGGACATGAGTGGGGAGTGGTGGTTCCCAGAATCCTGAAGAGTTATAGCCTTTGGCGGCAGAGGAACCTGGCCAACCAGAAATAACCCACAGGAACCCAAACAGCCAGAGACAACCAGTAGAGTGAGAGATGGGGGATAAATATCACAACCTTACTCTCCTATATCCCTCCAATCTTCTGCTACACCCAACTGGAAGCCAGAGGAGACGAGGCCCATGGATGCTGTCAGCCTCCAGGATTTCACAGCAGCGTGAGCAGTGGGTTGGAGGGGAAAGCGGAAAATCTCCAACCAAAATACTTTGTCTACTGCACATTTGATCCGTTATCCTCTTCTTGAAAATATGCAGAGATGGTACATTATTGATCATTCATAGGCTACTGCTAGCCTTCTGCAGAGGTGACCAATGCTGTAATAAGGTGGGTCAGTATCCCCAGAACTCCACAGTAAGAATAAAGAGGGACAAAGTAGTAAGAGTTAATAAATAAAGGAATGCTGAAGGCAATTCCAGGGGGTTGCCTAAAAACTAAAATCCAAGGAGATAAGCCATGAACCACCACGGAAGTTGGGTATTGCCTAAGACACATTCCAATAAGAAGGTTCTTACTTATTTTAACAAGCTCTTACAGGCCCACCAGCCACAAGTGCAGTAGCCTCTACCCTAGACGGAGGAGTGCAAACGTCATCGGGAGATATTCTCCTGTGAGCCCAAAGAGCTTCTTCCTCAGTGACTCCGACGCTTAGCCATTCTGAGAGTGTAAATATTCAGGTGCGTGGAGTAACGTGTGCCTGGATGTACTACGGCAAGAACAGGTAATACAGCAAAATCTCATTCATTTATGAGCAACTGGATTAGAATTTGTGGTATCTGAGACTGGATTGAGGATAAACAAAACTGCAGGGAAACCTTTTAACTACTCAAGAGAACAAACTCTATGTAGTGCTTCAGGGACAATTACTCACATAGAAATAACAGATACACAAGTTACAATTTATTTTTCTCTGTTCATTAGGACCTAGGCTAAGTAATACTTTTCCTTAGACAGTTCTATAGATAAAAAATTTCATCAGTGAAGATTCGTCTTCACTAAAAGGCTTGGATTGGGAAAGTGTGACTCTGTGTTTGCCCACATGCTTTCACCCACCCTGGATAGGCCCTGTTTGAATGCAGAGGAAAAGGTACCACATTTGGAAGAAGTTATCAGAACATCTTCTCTCAAGCTGGAGTTGTTGAGTCCTCGAATCTTTTGAAATTGCTCCCTATAACTTTGGTAATTACTTTAGCTCACTGAACCACAGTTTCTTGACAAGTAAAATAAAAATAACAATACTTCCCACACTGATTGTTGCTAGGATTACAGAAATTATCAGAAGCAAATTCTCACATTACATCTTCCTCCTCTCCCTTGAAAAACATATGACATGTCGGGTCAGTATTTCCAAATTGTATTTGAAATGTGTAAATATATCAGGATTATGCTTTTTTCTATCCAAATTAAAAAATATATTGCTTTAAAAGCTTCCTTATATCTGTAGCGATACAAACCTTTATTTATCTGAGACAGCGATTTAAAAGGTACGCAAAGGTTCTAATTAGTCTCAGGTTTGATTTCCACTGCATTCTTATTCTCCCTGGATTATTCTCCAAAAGAACACAACTAAAGAAAAGGGAAAACTTTTAATTGAGGTACTTTATGCCGTTCCATTTCATTTGCATTCCATGAGCAAGGATTGGATTACAAATCTTAATGAGTGTGTTCTGAGAAAAGTCCTTTCATTTCTCTCTAGAATGAAGCTTAAAACATCACAGCATCCATCAGAGCCTTTTAGTGACAATGTAAATTTAGCATAATTTTTTTAAATAACTTTATTCCAACTGGTGCCTGTTCCTTTCACCTAGCTTCCTAGCCTTAATAAACTCAGAACTACTTAGGAGCTGCTCAGGCTAACCCAGGCCCTACCGCTACCACCCAAAAGTTTTCACAAATGTCAAAATCACATGTGGCAGCAACTGACAGGTTGGACCATTTTCACAAAGGGGGCAGAAAATTCTCAAGGAGCCAGCAGAGGGTCTGTGGGTCCCTTAATGCATCTTCTGCCTCCATTAGACTGGACGTTAGGAGATGTGAATTTGAGTCCCGTTATTTCATCTGTAAGGTATTTACAGTAAATCTTCCCAGCTGTTGTTGCTGTTGTTAGTCACAGCGACCCCAAGCACAGTGGAACCAAATGATGCCCAGTACTGAGCCATCCCCACAATCGGATACGGACCAGGCCATTGTGACCTGTAGGGCTTTCATGAGCTGATTTCAGGAGCAGATCATCAGGCCTTTCTTCCTGGTCCCTCTCAGTCTAGAAGCCCCACTGACACCTGTTCAGCATCACAGCAACACACAAGCCTCCACTGACAGATGGCTGGTGGCTGCGTATGAGGTGCACTGGCCAGGAATCAAACCTGGGTCTCCCACACGGAAGGCGAGAATTCTACCACTGAACCACCATTGCCCCTTCCAGGCATCTTTAAGTGCAATAATTTTACAATTCCTCCCAGCCATTCCTTTTAAAATGCTTACATAAATTTATTCCCTGATAAAGAGAAGTTACCTTGATAAACAAAAGATGAAATGTGGGGGAACATTCGCAGATAGAGCACTAAAGGTATTTTCTTACAAATATCATGAGAATTAAACTCTGTAAAAAAAAAAATATATATATATATATAATAGAAGTATCATAAAAATACCCTCTGGAGCTTGGACAGGGTCTCCTTAAGACCTGTGCTCTGCCAAAAACTCATGTCATTAATTCTCACAAACACACACACACACACACACACACACACACACAAAAGCCTACGGCCATCGAGTCAATTCTGACTCATAGCATACCTATAGGACAGGGTAGAACTGCCCCATAGAGTTTCCAAGGAGCATCTGGTAGGTTCGAACTGCTGACCTTTTGGTTAGCAGCTGTAGCACTGAACCTCTACACCACCAGGGCTTCCAAACACAGAAAAGGAACAGGAAATTTGAAGAACATGTGGCTCAAACCATATCAATCTGGGTTTAGGGCCTTCCCATAATTTGCTTTCATTGTAGAAATGACTTTTATTCTTTTCACTTAGGAACTCTAAATCAGGTGTAACTTGTCTTTCTGAATTTTAAAGAATATACAACCCACAGAGGTCAGGGGTAGTCAACTCAAAGGGTCTTCTCCATATGGAACACTTCGTTGACTGGTTGGGGGAAAAAAAAATCAGTGAAAAAAGCCATGAGAAGATTTACAAAACAGTATGATAATGATCCAAAAATCAGTCCAGACACTCACATTGGTTCTTAAAAATAAATAAAATGGTCCTTAAATCTCTTTGATGATTATGCCTTTAAAAAGGGCAGTTTTATTTTACTTTATCCCTTTAAAAGAAAACTTTAGCTGGCAGTTATCTTAATCTACAATTGCAATTACTCTATGAATGCATATCAGCCACATTTGCTTCAGAAAAATATCATTCCTTTTGTCTCAAACATCACGTCTACTTTCTCTAATATCAGCCTAAAACATCACCCCCAAGATAAATACTTTACTAATCATCCTGTAACCTTCGAGTTCTCCCTTTCTTACTAATAAACCTAAACCCCTTCATATCATGGCTATGATCAAATAGACTCTGATGTGTCACAGAGCAAAACAACCTTTTTCCACGTATAATATCTTAAATGACAAAGGAGACATCCCTAAGGAGGGCCAAGATGCTGAATAAATTACACAGAAGGTCTTTCCCCCACCCCGCCCCAAAAGACTCACTTAATGGAGGTAAAACTGAATTAAAGTGAACCCAGACAGACTTAAAGAAGGAAAAAGTCACCAAGAAAACATGGGAGAGGGATGACTTTATTTGATAGACTTATAACTAAGTGTGAATAGTTATTCCTTCATTCAGGCGGTCAACAAATATTAACTGCCTTCTTGTAGTACTATCCTAGGTGCTATAATTTGAGTCTTTGTTTTTATGAAAAATTACTCTGACACCAATAATATATGCCCAAAATAAAAAATTTTGGAAAATACTGATATATAAAAGAAGAAAATAAAAATCAACCATAAGCACATAGTTACATTATCAAAGATAACTCCTATTAATAGTTTAGTATACAGACTTTTAGAGTCCTTGGGTGATGCGCACAGGTCACAAGCTTGGCAGCTAATCAACAGCTTGGTGGTTCAAGTGCACCCAGAAGCACCTCAGAAGACAGGCCTGGTAGAAGAGTCAGCCACTGACAGCCCTGTGGTGTACAGTCTACTCTGAAACACGTGGGTTCACCGTGAGTCGGAGTCGACCCCACGGCAACTGGTTTTCTTGGATACAGAGTTCTGTAGAGTTGTTTACTGCTTTTTGTTTTGGTTTGGTTTTTGCATGATTAGGGTCAAAATTATGGCAGACAGTTCCTGTATACCTTTCAAGTATCAATTGCCCCACTATTATTTTGGGGGTCCACCCATTCATGATCTTGGCCCAACTCTCTGGGCAGAAGTCTGTCCATCCCCCTAGGGGTACAGTCTGTAGCCCAGACATCAGCCGATCAGCTGGTTCAATCAGAGGCAATCTCAGAACTTCTACTGGGAACTCCAGACAAGGAGTCACTCTTCCTCTGAAATTAAACCTAGCAGGAAGTAGACCTGAAGCTACTGCTAGGAGAAAACCTGCATGGGAAGGGGGCAACAGAGAAGAGACAGAGATAGGGGTGGGACAAGAATACAGATGCTGAAGATTTCATCTGTGCCTCCAGTAGGCAGTCATACCTAAACCCAGTTCTATTACTGGACTGTAAAACTGTATGAGCCAATGTTCACTTCTCTGCTTACGCTCTTTCAAGCTAGGTTTTCTATCACATACAAGTCAAACATCTAAACTGACAAAATACTGTATATCAATCAACATTTTATTTTCGTTCTTCTCCCCCAACTCACACTGAATCCTCAGAGAGGCCCTAACAGTTTTCAAGAAGTTCCTCAAAGTTTCTTTTGCACTTTCAACACCTCCTTTGTTTCTCATCAATGAAACCTTAAATCCTGGCTTTGTAGTCAGCTAAAATGAGCAGGCATTGGGATACCAAGTTAATTTGATTTTGTTCTTAAGATCACAAATTTTCAGCAGCAATTGGTTGAGTCTTAGCTCTGGAATTCATATGCATCATATCTAGGGAGGTTGACATAAGGCAAAAGTTCAGAGTACTTAGGACCCTCCTAGGGTTAACTTGACAACAGGCCTTTCACAGGCCAGTTCCTCAGCTCTCTAGCTGAAGCCTGAAAAGAGTGGGAGTGCATGGCCTGTGAAGGTCTCATCCAAAGCAAGTCAAAGTTCCCTATCTGTGAAATACAGAGGCTGGACTAAAGCTTCAAAATTCCATGTACTTTAAATAATCCTATGATACCAATTAACTCCTAATACTTTGTTTCTTCACTTAGCTTCTAAATGATCAATAACGTCCTACTTTTAGGATTGATACTTAATTAGATAACTACAGTATTTTAATATTGACTCAATAAGCATTTTCATCGAAGAAACAGTTTTTGAGTGCCTATTTGGTGAAAAGCACGGTCTTCCCACCAGCATCAAAAAAAGAATAAGACATAGTCCCTGGACCCAAGGAGAAAAGAAAACACATAGCCAAATAATAAAAAACCAAAATGAAGTATGTGCTATGTACAAATGCAATAAGAATAAATCTAGTGCTAGGAAAAAGATGAGTATAAAGCTTACATAGTTACTGAGGACTCTATATGTAAGAGAAAGGAGTGGTTGAAAACAGAACAGCTGGGGAAAGAAGGAAAAGATTTTCAGCTGGCTTTCCGACTAGTGAACAAGCAAGACAAAGATAAATTCAAGGCAGGCCTGAAACTTCAACTTACAAAATTCCCATCACTTTCTCCACAACAGGAGACATCTCCCCTTGAAACGCAGCCACTGTGAGTGATGAAAGATGTAATTATAGAGGTAAATATACTGAATAATTAGAAATGGCAATTTGCTAGGTTTCATCAAACTGATGTCTCACTGACTTCTTTGGAAGCTACTTGTCTGGAAAAAAAATATATAATTCAGGGGTCATAACAACCCTGGATATATTACTTTCTTGGGTAGATAGATCATATCAGTATTGCAGCAATCCCTTTACTTGCTTCAAAATAACACAGGGTCAAAAACTGAAAGCCTCCAAGTATACATTAGAAGTTCCTCTTTTTTTTTTTTTTTTTTTTCAATTTCAGTATGTCCTTCCTCCACTCAAGACAGCCCTGCTTTCATAATAATCAGCAGTGCTGCTTCGGGAGAAATAAGTCAGCAATACATCTGACAGGGGCGTGGTCTTATCTATCAGTAGCTCCGTACCTTGTATGTGTTAAAATACGAGGCACAGACTCATGTCTCCCAGTTCACAGTGAATTATTTGTGGTCGAATACATGCTGGATCCAGGAAAAGAGTTCTGTTCATTTTTTATTAAGTTGACATCTATTTAGAGTAGTAACAACTGCAACAAAAACAAGGTTCTGACAAAGGCTAGAAATCTACTGTCAACAGTAATGTTTCATCATCCACACTTCAAATTCCACATTACTTCTGCCATCTGGTAAGACCTGTTTCCAATTTCTTCACATTGCATGAGCAGGCAGCTAGGTTGGCAGTGATTCTTACTATCTATATTTCTCTAAAGGAGTTACTTTTAACAAATGTGGAGAGCTATCTTTGCCTATCCTTACAGTATCCTGTACCCTATAACCCAAAATCACAAGGGACAAGGACAAGTAGAAGGCATTACCGCTTTTCCTCTACTGTTTGTGTGGTTGTTATATATCCATCCACATCAAAGGTGATACCTACTGAGTACTCACTATGGGCCAGGTACAATTCTAAGCATTTTTGTTGTTAGCTGCCATGAGGTCAAGCCTGACTCATGGCGACCCTACGTACAACATAACAAAAGGCTGCCCAGGCCTGCACCATCTTCGCAATCATTGGTATGTTTGAGTCCATTGTTGTGGCTATTGTATAGTGCCTCCCAACCTAGGGGGCTCATCTTCCAGCATTACATCTGACAATATTATATTGTGATCCATAGGGTTTTCATTTGTTAATATTCAAAAGTAGGTCTCCAGGTCTTTCCTCCTAGTCTGTCTTAGTCTAGAAGCTCTGATGAGACATGTCGACCATGGTGACCCTGCTGGTATTTGAAATACCAGTTGGCATAACTTCCGGCATCATAGCAGCACACAAGCCACCACAGTATAAACTGGCAGACGGGTGGTAGCTAAGCACTTTACATGTATTTAATCACTGAAACAGTGTCTGGCTTTCCAACCTCACAGGCCTGGTTACACATGTCCCTGTCACTGATCCTAAAGGACTATTTCTTTTCTTAATCAAATCACTATTATCATAACTCTGGAGGGAGTAGAAGTCTAGACACCATGCCAGCCCACAGTTCTTCTCATAGATCTCTTTAGAGTTCATATGAGTTAAGGCCAAAGAAGATAAATTAACATTTTACAAGCACTAAACACTGATTAGTTTTACTTCGTTTTGAGCATTTCTACTGACTTGTTCTGTCATTAATTTGGAAAAATTGCTTTCATGCTCTGTAGACAAATGCTCTGCAGTAGGATGCTCCCCAAAGAATTAATTTCTTTCTCATGTGAACAGACAGAAAAACAGAAGGCCAAGGAACTTCTCCACTATTACACAAAGGAATGTCAAGATAAGGGGCAGCCCACACAGGTGCTCATCTCTGGAGAGAGAATTATTTGCAGAAGCCGCAGTTGTTCTTCAGCCAAGAGGATCACATGTGCCACTTTTTTTTTTTGTACTTAAGATGAAGGTTTATAGAACAAACTAGTTACTCATTAAACGGTTAGTAAACATAGTGTTTTGTGACTTTGGTTACCAACACCACAGCATGTAAACATTCTCCCCTTCTCAACCTTGAGTTCCCTACTACCAGTTTCCCTGTCCCCTCCTGCCTTCTAGTCCTTGCCCCTGGGCTGGTGTGCCCCTTTAGTCTCATTTTGTTTTGTGGGCCTGTCTAATCTTTGGCTGAAGGGTGAACCTCAGCAGTGACTTCATTATTGAGCTGAAAGGGTGGCTAGGAGCCATACTCTCAGGGTTCCTCCAGTCTCTGTCAGGCCATTAAGTCTGGTCCTTTTCTGTGAGTTAGAATTTTGTTCTACATTTTTCTCCAGCTCTGTCCGGGACCCTCTACTGGAATCCCTGACAGAGCAGTTAGTGGTGGTAGCCGGGCACCATCTAGTTGTACTGGACTCAGTCTGGTGCAGGCCATGGTAGTTGTGATCGATTAGTCCTCTGGACTAATCTTCCTCTTGTACCTTTAGTTTTCTTCATTCTCCCCTGCTCCCGAAGGGGTGAGACCAGTGGAGTATCTTAGATGGCCGCTCACAGGCTTTTAAGACCCCAGACACTACTCATCAAAGTAGGATGTAGAACATTTTCTTTATAAACTATGTTATGCCAATTGAGCTAGATGTTCCCTGAGACCATGGTCCCCACAGCCCTCAGCCCAGCAATTCAGTCCCTCAGGGAGTTTGGATGTATCTATAGAGCTTCTATGACCTTGCTTTGTTCAAGTTTTGCTGGCTTTCCCAGTATTGTATACTGTCTCATCCTTCACAAGAGTTACCACTTATCTATTGCCTATTTAGTGTTTTTCCATCCCTACCTTCTCCTCCCTCGTAACCAACAAAGATTGTTTCTTTTTGTGTGTGAATCTTTTCATGAGTTTTTACAAGAGTTGAGCCACTACTTTCAAAAACTAAAATTCCCAAACTAACAGAACTCGTTTGTCATTTGCCACTGATTCCTCACTGGTAAAACTAGATTACTCTGAATGACAGTCCCAAGAGAAATTGTGAGATTCAACTAGAAAACCAATCTATCAACAAACATGCCTACCATTGAGTGATGGAAGGTAGGCTACATGAAATACATGTGAAAAGCTATTCTTGTCCTCTGGAAGACTTTAATATAGCTGAAAGAAGTTAACAAACTGAAATATTTCCAAGGTATTTTAGCAGCAAGATATGTACCAAAAAGAATGTCAAAATCATTCCAAAAAAACTATAACCTACAACTTTCTATATTTTAATTTTGTTCTTAGTTTAGATTCTTCCCAAAGCAGGGCTTGAGACAAGGCTAAGAACTTGGTTACAGGTAGTTCATTTGAGAGGATATGCCAGAAAGCAGCAGTGAGGGGGAGGAGAGAAACTGAGAAACAGTCTTAGAAAAAAAACAATACAAAGGCGTATTATAAAGATTATAGGCAATGGGGTCTCTATGCCAAGAAGCAAGAGAATACCAAGATAATGTCTTCCAGAATGGTCATCGACAGGGCTGGAGGTTGAGGTTATTGCTGAGAGTTGCTTCCCCAAACAAACAAAAAAAAAAATCCCATTGCTTTTGAGTTGGTCCCAACTCACAGCGACTGTATAGTACAGAGTAGAACTGCCCCATAGGGTTTCCAAGAAACAGCTGGAGGATTAGAACTCCCAACACATTGGTTAGCAGCCGAACACTTAGCCACTGTGCCACCAAGGCCCCAAGTGTTGCTTCAGGGGTATTAAGTCCCCTACACTTCTAGGCTTCACTTGTCTACCGACCAAGCTGGTTCCAGTGGTGTTTGAGAAGGTCCCAAGAGAGGAAGTGAAAAGAGGTTGGCTGATGGTTAAGGTGGGGCATTGTCAGTGTCAGTCTGAGCTCCCATGGAACTCAAGGAACCCTCTAACCTCCCCATCCCCACAATAGCTAAAATCAGAGGCTGTGGGAGAGATATCATGTGAAGTATCAAAAGCACCTGCTACACGGTCCTGCTGTAGAAAGCATAGTGTTAATTCTCTGCTGACCTTGTATACCTAGCATTCTGTCCACTCTTTGCTCACAACTTTTTTGTCACAGTCCTTCTTCCTCATCCAACCTTCTCTATGTACATGAAAGAGACTATACTTTCTATCCAACAAATTGCCTGGCTTCTGAGCTTTTCCACTTAAAAATTATTTCACAATGTCATCATTTGAAAAATATATTAATTTAAGAAAATATCGATGTGTTAAGCTCCCTGAGAGAAACAATGATGATGATGATGGAGATAATGATGGTAATTACGATAAAACAATTACTATTCATTGACGTCTCTCACACACACCAATCATCATGAAGATGGCACAGGACCAGGCAGCATTTGTCACCATAAGTAAGAGCTGCCTAGATGGCAACTAACAACATCATCATCATTAGGTTCCTGATAGTCTTTTATATGTTGGAACTCATTTAATCCCCACAACAATCCTTTGAGCTGTTTGTCCCTCCCACTTTACAGATGCGTCTTCATTTCAATGAGGTACAGAAAAACTCAGCCACACAAATATGAAGTAGAAGAGCCAGGACTCGAACCCAGGCATTCTGGCTTCAGAGCCCAGACTAATTTTGCAAGGAGGGTGATATAGAAATAGACATGAAATAACCATAGTTAAATACTAAGTATAGTTATCAAGGTACGACAGTGAGCTGGCTGTAAAAGCAAAAGAATGAAAGAGATTTTGTAAAACTTCATCTAAAGTACCCAGAACATATTATCCCTGGAAATCTCACCCATGTTTCTGCTCTACTTTGCCCAATTGCCACCCTCCGTGTGCCTTCTTTTTCTTGTGTTCTGTTTCAAAACATCAACACTAATGGAATTCCATGATGCTATCTAAGAACTTCCCTTTTGCAAAAATGAAAGAAATGTGTCTCTAGCCTTAAAGGGAAAGAGAGGTAGGGAGAGCAGAAGTGAAACGTCGCAACCACAGGTTCTCCTGTCAGTTAAACTCCACACAGAGAAAGGAGGGAAAAAAAAAAAACACATTCAAGCCTTGGAGCTTCCCAAGTTTCTTATATGATAAACAGACCGTTATTCCAAATTCTTCACATCCCTTTTTCTTTCTCCACCACTTCTGGGCTACACAGAATATATAAAATCTTGGAATGAAGGCAATGTGCAATCACCACCAGTAATACTGTGGAATATAGGCCCACAAATACCTTTAAGATAGAGTTAGATACATCAATTCAGGTAGAAAAGGAAATCTTCTAAATTTAGCTCAGGGTTTTAACTTTGAGCACCAAGATGAGGGATGAAGAAAAAAAGTATAATAAGAGTAAATGCTGATACTCTAAAGTTAATCGTTTGTTTAGCCTTTCGACAAGGTTTTACACCAAAGATTAAGAACAAATTAGCACTGATCCAGAAAAGTTTTATCATTCATTCAATAAACTTTTTGAGTAGCCAGTATGTTCTAGAATAAAACCAAACCAAACCCATTGCCATCAAGTCAATTCCAACTCATAGAGACCCCATAGGACAGAGTAGCACTGCCGCATAGAGTTTCCAAGGAGCTCCTGTTAGGTTCAAACTGCTGACCTTTTGGTCAGCAGCCGTAGCACTTAACCACTATGCCACCAAGGTTTCCCTTGTTCTAGAACAGATGCTTTAATACTCTAGATGCTATAGATACCATGATCAATAAGCCATGGTCAGGTTAGAAATAAGAAACTAGCGTTAAGGTTGTTTGTTTGTTTGTTTGTTTGTTTGTTTGTTTGTTTGTTTGTTTGTTTGAAGATAAATGAATGTTTCTGTAGGAGAAAACAGTGCATATAGGACCCAGTGAGAGCTGTTTTAACATTTTTTAAATCTTCTAATTCATCAGATAACACTAACTCCCCTGAGTAATAAAATGCCAGACTAACAGAAGCTAGGTGATCGGGCAGGCAACTGGTAGACAATAATGAGGGCAAATGTAAGTCAGTGCATTTAGGAAAAGTCAGTCCAAGTTATATGTGGAAGATGATAAGATCCAGATATATGTTAAAACCTACAAAAAGGACCTGACAGTTAATGTGGATCGCTCCTTGAAGCTGTCAGCCTAGTGCATTGCTAAAGACCAAACACATAGTAAAATGATAAGTATTAATTCAATATTTATTAAGCAAGTACTCTGTGCCAGGCACTACCTTGCACTGTAGGTAAAATGAAAAGAAGGAAGGGGGAGAAGGAGAGAATAGTTAAACACCCTGCCTTCACAAGACTACATTATAGGAGATGTTGATAAACAGTAAATAACCAAACAATTAAATAAAGAATCACCAGCAGGAGATGGCAAGGTAAGGAGTGGAGTTGGGAAGGACAGCCACTTTAGACTAATGGACACAGAAGGCGACTTTTACATTAAGAACTGAAAGAAGAGAGGGTATCAGTCATAGGAGTTTTCTGAGGAGAGTATTCTAGCAAGAAAGGATGCCAACACAAAAGCCTGAGCTAGAACAAGCTTGGAATTTGTGAGGAAAAAAGGTCAGGATGGCTAGACTGTAGTGAGTCTTGGGGCAAACAGAGAGAAGTGGTCTGAAAAGGAAACAGGAAATTGCAGTTCATGGTAAAGAGTTTGCATTTTAGACTAATTGCCATAGAGAGCACTGAAGGGCTTTAAGAAGGGGAGAGATCAGACTACACTGTAAAAAGATTACTTGGGGTTTTATGTGGAGAAAGGATATGGCTAGACCAGAGTAGAAACAGCAAAATCAGGCTAGAAAAGAATTATATCTGTTTAGGCAAAGGATGATGGGTTTTTTGAATAGGGTTGAGGCAATAAAAGTAGCAAGAAGAATTTAGGATAGAACCCATAGGGGTTGATCATGAAATTTAAATGGAAGGTGGAATCCTAAACAACTCTAAGATATTATTTGGCTTATACCAAAAATCATGTGAGATGGAGGGAAACTGGAAGAAGTACTGTGGGAGTCAAGAATTCTCTTTTGAACTCATGAAGTTCGAGGACTCATTAGACATCCAAATGGAGAAGTACAGTAGGAATTTACAACCTGTAGGATGGAGAGGTTAGGGCTGGAGGGATGAATTTGGGAGTCAGTAGAGAGATGGCATGTCTAAAGCCACAGAATTGGGTAAGAACACCTAGAGAGAGCACGTAGATGACCTAGGACAGCACCCAAGTCATACTAATCTGTAGAGAAGAAGGAGCCTGCAAAAATATCCTTGTTGTTAGGTGCTGTCTTAGTTATCTAGCGCTGCTGTAACAGAAATGCCACAAGCGGATGGCTTTAACAAAGAGGAGTTTATTTCCTCACAGTAAAATAAGCTAAAAGTCCAAATTCAGGGCATCAGCTCCAGGAGAAGGCTTTCTCTCTCTGTCAGCCTTCCCATCGATCTTCCTTCCCCTTGACTAGGAGCTTCTCCGTACAGGGACCCCAGGTCCAAAGGACGTGCTCTGCTCCCGGCACCGCTTCCTTGGTGGTATGGGGTCCCCCTGTCTCTCTGCTCTCTTCTCTCTTTTATATCTCAAGAGATTGCCTCAAAATACAATCCAATCCTGTAGATTGAGTCCTGCCTTACTAATACAACTACCACCCATCCTCCCTCATTACCATCACAGAGGCAGGATTTACAACATACAGGAAAATCAGACAATACCGGAAATCATGGCCCAGCCAAACTGATACACACATTTTGGAACATAATTCAATCCATGACAGGTGTCATTGAGTGAGTTCCGACTCATAGCAACCCTACGTACAAGAGAACAAAACATTGCCCTGTCCTGTGCTACCCTCACAATCGTTGCTTTGTTTGAGCCCACTGTGGCAGCCACTGAGTTAATCCATCTCTTTGAGGGTCTTCCGTTTTTTTCACTGACTCTCTACTTTATCAAGCATGATGTCGTTCTCCAGAGACTGGTCTCTCCTGATAACATATCCAAAGTATGTGAGACAAAGTCTCACCATCCTCACTTCTAAGAAGCATTCCAGCTGTACTTCTTCCAAGACAGATTTGTTCCTTCTTCTGGCAGTCCATGGTATATTCAATATTCTTTGCCAACACCATAATTTAAAGGCATCATTTCTTCTTCCGTCTCCCTTATTCACTGTCTAGCTTTTGCATGCATACGAGGTGACTGAAAATACCATGCCTTGGGTCAGGCACTTCTTAGTCCTCAAGGTGACATCTTTGCTTTTTAACAGTTTGAAGAGGTCTTTTGTAGCAGATTTGCCCCGTGTAATACATCATTTGATTTCTTCACTGATGCTTCCATGGGCACTGACTGTGGATTCAATTAAAATGAAATCCTTGACAACTTCAATCTTTTCTCTATTTATCATAACGTTGCTTATTGGTCCAGTTGTGAGGATTTTTGTTTTCTTTATGTTGAGGTGTAAATCAGTGAAACATCCTTATCAAAAGAAAAAAAAAAAAAACCTGTTGCCATCAAGTTGAATTCGACCCTATTATAGGATAGAGCAGAGCTGCCCCATAGAGTTTCCGAGGAGCACCTGGTGGATTCAAACTGCCGACCTTTGGGTTAGCAGCTGTAGCATTTAACCACTACACCCCCAGGGTTTCCAAACATCCTTAGGATGATAAAAATCACATCCTTACCCTCTCCTCATACCATGTTCAGAACCTGGAGAATTGAGCACATATGATCAACCTCTGTACCCTAAGAACAACACAAAAAGACTCAGTGAAGTTCAAAAAAGACTCAGTGAAGTTCAAAAAAAACGGTCAAGAGAGTGAAAAGGAGTGATCAAGGAATATTGAAGGAAATGATTAAGGCTCTTCAATCTGGACTGAAGGGAATCAAGAAGGACCTGCTGACTTGTCCACTAACCAAAAATAAATAAATAAATAAAAACCAAATCCGTTGCTGTCACATCAACTGGGAAGTGTTCCATTTATTCTTTAGTTTTGAAAGGTCACACCGCAGTTTAAAGAAAATGAAAATATTGTAGATAATTGTGCATTTCCATGAGATGTGATATAACCACGCATGTAATCAGACAAGTCAGAAGAAGCAATGCTTGAAGGTAAATACATCAGTAATGGAAGCAGATGAAGGACAGCCAAAGGTAAACCCCCAATGATTTACTGTGTCCTTTATACCACTTTTTATACCACAGGCAAACCCTTATACTTCTCTGTGTTTCACCCGGAATTCAGCAGTAATGCCAAAATGTGCCTTCACCTAGATAAAACTAATTACTTAATAGCTAGAAATAAATCCACATCCGTAGAGCATGCACTTTGAGTTGTTTTTTGACCTATGGTAGTACCTTTATGGCTATTCATTCATACTGCTTCCCGTTTATTGCCACTTGCAGCTCAAGGGCAGGTGGACAGAGCCATGCCAACTGTTCATGCAGTGACTGAGCCTGTGACTGTGTAATGAGTAAGGTGGAAAGTTCCACATTACAGAATGATATATACTCTAGAAACCCAATGTACAAAAACCCTTCTGTGATGGTCAGCCTTATGTGCCAACTTGGCTAGGCTATAGTCTTCAGTTATCCAGTCAAACACTAATCTGTATGTTGCTGCGAAGAATCTGTATATGTGATTAACACCTACAATAAGTTGACTTTCAGCAAGGGAGATCACCTTCAATAATCTCCGTGGACCTGATCCGATCAGTTGTTGTTAGGACCATCGAGTTGGTTCCGACTCGTAATGACCCCTATGCACGACAGAACAAAACAGTGCCGAGTCCGGCACCATCCTCACAATTGTTGCTATGCTTCAGCCCATTGTTGCAGCCATTGTGTCAGTCCATCTCATCAAGGGTCTCCCTCCTTTTTTACTGACCCTCTACTATACCAAGCATGATGTCCTTCCCCAGGGACTGATCCCTCCTGATAACACATCCAAAGTATGTGAAACGAAGTCTTGCCATCCTTGCTTCTAAGGAACATTCTGGTTGTACTTCTTCCAAGACAGATTTGTTCGTTCTTTTGGCAGTTCATGGTATATTCAATATTCTTCACCAACACCACAATTCAAAGGCATCAACTCTTCTTCGGTCTTCCTTAATCATTGTCCGGCTTTCTTCTGCATGTGATGCAATTGAAAATATAATGGCTTGGATCAGGCACACCTTATTCTTCAAGGTGAAATCTTGCTTTTCAACACTTTAAAGAGATCTCTTGCAGCCAATTTGCCCAATGCAATGTGTCTTTTGATTTCTTGACTGCTGCTTCCATGGGTGTTGATTGTGGATCCAAGTATAATGAAATCCTTGACAACCTGTCTTTTCTCTGTATATCATGATGTTGCTTATTGGCCCAGTAGTGAAGTTTTTTTTTAATATTGTCAGTTATAAGGCCTTAAGTAGGGAATTGAGGTTTCCCTAAAGAAGGAGACTGTGGACAGCAGTGTCAGCTCCTACCCCAGAGTCTCCAACCGCTTTTAATGATGGTTTGCCCTATGGATTTCAGACTTGTGTAGCCAGTTTCCACAATCATGTAAACCAGTTTCATGCACTCTCTCTCTCTGTTGGTTCTGTTTTTCTGTTCCTCTGGTGGAACCCTGACTAAGACACCTTTCTTTTCTCTTTAAGAAATTAAGTTTACATAAGTTCCTAATACTATAGCAAAAGAGCATTTGTTCCTATAGAAAAGAAGTGGGAAAAGTTACTCCCCTCTCACATGGGGGGGGGCAAAGGGCAGCACAGTTGGTGACTAAGACCCCAGTCAGAAAAATTCTACATCTTATTAATCATATGCTCCATCAATTTGGCAAATCAAGTGCCATGTTCTTACATTCTTGTTTAATTGTGTGGCCAACAGCACCTCCCTGCTAAATCTGACCTACAAAAACGGAGGCATAAAATCTAATGACAATGCTATCTTTATATCTTAGTTTTACTTCCACAAGTTTAATCCCTTGAGTTTTCCAGCAGAAATGCCCTGTCAGAAGGTGGGACATCTGCGGCTACAAACTGTGGGGACAAAGTTCAGTTCAATAATTCCTCCTCCGAAAAGCAAAAGTCAGCTAGCCCAGTTTTATGCCCATCACCCCCCCTCATTTGTAAATGAGGTCTGTGAATCATCACCCTTCCCAATGCAAGCACAGATGTGAAGGTGATGTCATCCTTCTCATTGTCCAGGTGATCAGGGTACCAAGTCTAAGGGCCCCCTCCCCTCTTAGGACTCCGTATGTCCCTCCTAAAGCATCACACTTGGTTAATGGATGAGGATTAAAGGTTAAAGACAGAGGAACACAGTGAATGCAAGTAGTGTTGCAGCTATTTGGACCTGCACACACCAAGAAGGGAAGTTAGACTCAAGGAAGTATCCCTTCCACCTCTTCCCTCCACGTTTTGCGTATAAAATTGACCATTTAAATGTGCCAACTTTTTTATTCATGCATTTATTTACTCAAAAATATTTATCACATGCTTTGGAAGAAACTAAAATAAATCAGATCAGATTCTACCTACACTTAAGGTTTTGAAGAGAAGGTAAATACACGTATTAGTGTAATACAAGATGGCACAAAATATACAAATAAAATTCTACAGAAGTATAGACATAGTGTGGAGAAAGGATGGAAAGAAAAGGAAAAACAAAAGTCATAGCATGATATATGGAGGGTTTTTGCCCTGGGGAGACCACCACCAAACTAAGATGTTCTTGTTACTTATAAATTTAGTTGCTACTAGAGAAGTACTTCCTCACAATCGGAAAACAATTTTGATATTGTCCATAGACCCACACCCAGTTGGCAAGCACTAGAGGCTGACAAGCTCTCAAGGCCAAAAGGACAGAACATTAAAAGGCATTGGATGGTAACAGGAAAATCACCAAGGAACAAGACTGCAACACATTGTGCACAGTAATTTGTGCCACTTTGCATATTGCTGCTGTGGTCTGGCTGACCTAAAAAACTGTACCTATATAAAGAGACAGAGCAAGAGCTCAAGTAAGAGACAGAGCAAGAGCTCAAGTAGGTCCTGACCTGGCAAATGCTAATAAGCCTCATGTAATTCAAACTTAGATGGCTCCAAATTAATACAGACTTCCACATAGTTCACAAGTGACAGGTTTTATTATAGAGTACTTCAGTAAAAATGCTATTAAATATATGTGAAGTCTTCAACAGATGGCATTTATAATAGATATCCCTGATAACTGATCACCACTTAGTATTCTCCGGCTCAGGCTTCTATCAAGGTTTCACGATTGTAGGAGGGGGAAAAAAAAAAAGCATGAGCGAGATCTTAACTTCCCAGTCCGTCAAACAGCTGATTCTCATTGCTCTAAAAAAAAATCAGCCATTCATCAAAGCTGTTTTTGGAAGGGTAGAATCGAATATACGTTCAAATCTTCTGCAAACTGACCCACAGGTTACTAATTTCACAATCGATTTATTTCAAAAACTCCAAGTTTCTAATATTATCAGAGAACTCTAGGTATAGGTGGTAGAATAATTAGGAAAAAGATGGCGGTAATGATAGCGGTGATGTTTGCACATGATGAACTCAAGCAATGACACTTAACTGAGTTAATTGACACGTAAAAAATATTGAATTGGCAACTGTTTTGTTGTAAATATTTTACCACAAGTTAAAAAAAAGAACTACAGGTCTCACACTCATCACCTTTTCCCATAAGCAGCCATGAACTGCTCAGTTTTGGGGTAAAGACTTTGTGGAACAACGAGGCTGGAGAAAGCAATAAGGATCAGCAGACTTACAGGAGGAGATGGCTAGCAAAAAGAATGGCCTCAAAGGATACCATAAAAACATTTTTAATATAAAATGCTAAAGTTACCCTCAATGCTCGCAAATGTTTTAATTCATGACAGAATACTGTAATGTCATGGAGCAAAGAGTAACACTTGGAAGTAAGTCATTAGAGTAGAACAAGGGAGTTAGCAAAACCATAAAACAGACAATTAAAGCGAAGAGTCAACAATTCTCAAAAATTGGGCATACTTAACCACCCACAGTTCAAACATTTTGTCTGTCTTGATTTGCTTCAACTGTAGACATTTTTATATGCTAATCAAAAAAATTTTTTATTTTAATAAGTAATGCATGCACTAAAATTAAAACCATATAACAATCAACCACCAACAAAGGGCCTACTGTATGCAGGGCACCTAGTCCCAACTTAGCAGAGCTCAAGGAAAGCAAATAACATTATCAGCTTAAAAAACATGCATAAGTCTCTAAAACATACCCTGATGTTAAAAACAAAGAACTCTGAAGTGAAAAAACATGAACATAGGTACTGAAATACTACACGCAAGTTTATCTGAAAAGGCTAGCAACTAACTTGCAATATATAAACCCTGGCACAAATACATTCAGGCTAGATTCTGCAAGGCAATAATCTTGATAAATCAAGTTCACCATACAAAGCACAGGCTAATAAAACAGCTACATGCTGTGAACCACTTTGATCAGCTGACTTGTTTCACTTTACTTGCACCCTACTAAATGACACTCGCTGACACAGAACCTACCACAGGCCCCTGCGTACGAGGCACCAAGAACTCTGCAAATAATTGTTGATCACCTGACATGCAGTGTCAACTCTGCAAGTACTGGTCTGGTCAAGACATTCTAGAAAATTGATAATGCTTCTACAGGCAGAATGAGTAGATGACTTAGGATTGAATACAAAGGCATCATTTTACCAGCTGTTTAACCCAAGATAAATTATTTGACCTCTATCTGCTGAAAAAATGCAGACATGGTGGTTTTTGATATGTCAACTTGGTTAGGCTGACTTACAAGGAGACGAAAGGACAGCAACCATTTGTAGCATACATGGACCTTTTCCCAGTTATTTAATCATACACTAATCTAGATGCTGCTGGATTTTGAAGATGTAATTAAAGTCCCTAATCAGTTGACTTTAAGCTAAGATGATCATTCTTGGTAGGCCTGACCTAACCAGGACAGCCCTAAAAATGAACTGGGCTCTTCCAGGCCAATGAGACTCCATGCAACAGCTAAGTCTACAATTGCTCTCCATTCACCAGATTTTCCTTTCCGGACCACTCACGGACAACAGCTTCAGCCTGTGCCTGTGGGTTTCAGCCTGCCAATGACCTTCCCTTCCTAGAGGGGAAGAAAACTAACCAAAAAAAAAAAAACTTGGGTTCCCCTGTTATATGTTCTCACAGCACCCCAAGCTTTTGCTTCGCACTGTTTCTTACAAATATAATTCTATGATTATCTGTATAATTATTAAGTGTCTGTCTCTTGCACTACCAGTTGTTGTCGAGTTGATTTGAACTCATGGTAGCCCCATGTATGTCAGAGCAGGACCATGCTCCACAGGGTTTTCAATGCCTGATTTTTCAGAAGTAGATCACCAGGCTTTTATTCCAAGGTGCTTCTGCATGGACTTGAACCTCCAACATTTTGGTTAACAGCTGAGTGCATGAGTCGTTTGCACCACCCAGGGACTCTGTCACCTCCACTAGGCTGAAGTTTTCCTAATACTAGGGACCATGTATCTTACCCAGCATACCCAATGCAGTGCCTGAGACACTATATATGCTCAATTATTATCTGTTGAATGAATGAATAAGTTTAGGTACCTGTGTATCTCTTCCATGACACCTGGAATGTCTTAGGAGCAGAAGCTGACTTTTATTTCTATAACCTGGTGCCTAGCACACAGTAAGAGCTTGATAAATGTTGGCTGGTTGAATAAGTAAGCATAGCTATATTGGAATCATCAGTAACCAAAGAACAAGCTTCATGTATGCAAGAGTGTTAATCAAATCTTTTCAGCCTCATGGATTCTGCCCATTGTAGCAGCATCCTTGCACCAGCCCTCTAATGCCCTGTGCCTCTCTGGGGTATCTATATTTACAGAGCCTGTCAGTGATGGCAGTTATATCTATATATCTCACAAATGACTGCCAGTTAAGCATCTTAAACGTCTAGAGACATACAACAGGTGTCTCTTAATAGCAACAGGCTTTATTCTGCCTTCAGGTGAAAGTAAATTCCCTGAGATAAGTTATTTGAACTAAATGAGTATCTAGAATCTTTATTTACCTTCTGTGGATTTCTATACACACGACACGTTCAAAGTTAATAGAGATGTCATTCTGAATACATTTTCTGAAGCAGGGATAGCGCGCCTTTTCAAAGCTCAACATTATAAAGTTTCAGCAACTAATGTTTTTAATGAAACACTTGCCATTCTTTCAGGGGAATTCCACGTTCTTTCATCCAAAGCCTGAGAAGACTGTGAGCAATGTCTCAGCATAACACATCTCACTACCTGCTGGCACTTGATATTAAAAAGACGAGGCCACCACAGGTGTTTTTTCCCCCCTGTGGAAGCCAGATGTCAAGACAAAACCCCAAGGCTGAAAGAATGAGAAGAATGCAAATAATCCAAAGGAGGAGCTGATGATACACTTCTAGACGGTGTAAGCAACTATTTCCCCAACTCCATTCCGTTTCCTAATTCTAAGGAATATTCTAAAGAAGTTCTCCTCTGCCATGCTTATAAATGGAGCACCAGCACAAGAATAAAAAAGAACACCTCACCATTCTCTAATTTTTTATATACCTTACAGATAAATGATTACCGCCCTTTGGTAGATGGGAAAAGTAAGGCACTTTTGTTTTGAAGAACAAAGCCTGGGCCAATCCCAGGCAAATATGTAGTCAAGATGGCCCTCTCCACTCCCCTTAAACATTTTTGCATCAGCAGTGGTCAGAGGTGGGAACATTCTTTTACTGAGTCCCTACTGTATACCAATGAGTCCTTGGATGGTGCAGTTAACATGCTCTTCTGCTAACCAAAAGGTTGGAGGTTCAAATCTACCCAGCGGTGCCTTGAAAGAAAGGACTGGCAATCTACTTCCAAAATAAATCAGCTCTTGAAAATCCTATGGAACACAGTCCTACTCTGATACACAAGGGGTCACCATGAGTCAAATCAACTCCATGGCAACTAGTTATTTTTGGTTATTTACCAGTTACCACATACTGTGTAGGGACTCCACATAGACTATGCTATTTAAACTTCAAAATAATCCTAAGAGATAAGTATCATTTTTGCCATTGTGTTGCAGAAACTGAGGATTAAGAATGTTGGTAACTTTCACAAAGCAACAAGCTGTGCTTATTCCAGCACCCATCTAGGTATATGGGGAAAAGGCTCAAAGGTTGGGGAGGCACCTCAAAGGTAGAAGGTAGAAAGGAGGGACATAAGGCTGCAGTTCTTAGTCTTAGGGATGATGGATGAGGAGTTATCAGTAGTGCTTGAAGCATGATTTCCGGTATAGTTGGCAGACCCCCCTTCCCCTGAGCCACTCCTGAAGCACACAGCCCACCAGCAGCGATTCAGGGCCCAAAGGCTCCCTGACCCATCTCACCGCAGAGTGGCTGTTTGTTTTGCTTTAACCCAATTAAAGAAGCACTTTAACAATGAAACTAAACAGGAAAAGTGAAAGAATGCTAACCATAGGCCAGTGGCCTCAACCACTGTCTCCAGTGACTTGTGACATGCCATCCCATAGTCAATCTTTAAGGTTTCTCTATGGGCCAGGGCAATGTTTATTTCTTCCTTTTTACAAATTTTCAAAATATTTCAAGCATACTGAAAAGTATATAGAATAATATAAAGAATATCCCAGTATCCACAATTTATCTTCAACAATATTTAACATTTGAGCATATTTACTTGTTTCTCAGCTTCATTTTAAGCCGTGTTCCCTCTTTTCATGACTATGAAAAATTTCACATCTCTCCATGTCTCCCCCTCTCCTTTGAGGTTCTAACATACCCCCACCATGGGGGTGTACAGCCCCCTAACTGACAATTGTTGGAACAGACATAATGAATCTTAGCTTCAGCAAAGCATGACAAAGGCCCCACAAGCTGTCTTGGTGAGGCACGGAAGATGACCAAAGCTAAGAATGGTTGAACGACCAGTAAAAAAACAAACAAAAAACCAGTTGCCATCAAGTTGACTCCATCTCATGGCAACCCCACATGTGTCAGAGCAGAACTGTGCTCCATAAGATTTTCAATGGCAGACTTTTCAGAAGTAGATCACCGGGCCTTTCTTCCAAGGTGCCTCTGGGTAGACCCAAACCTCCAACCTTTCAACTGTTTGCCCAACCCCAGAGACTCCTGGTTGAATGACAGTACCCGTGGAATATGAGTTAACTGGTCTCTATCTGTAGAAGGCTCTTTATAGGTATGCTAGAAGGCCCATTACTTGCTCCTGCCCTATTTAACATTTTTGCCCACAACCTGGATGAAGACTTAGAAGTATGTGAATTAAACCTCTACTCAGCACATTTCCTTCTGTGTTTTTTTTTTGTGCTACATGTTTGCATTTCTCTCCCCCACTATATTGTAAGTGTCCCAAATGTGCCCTCCTGGAACCTGGTCCAAACTATACATAGCTGGGGGCTCAATAAATATTTGTTGAATTAAAATGTATCCTATTAGTACAGGTTACAGAAACTGGAAATATGCAGCCTAGAAACGAGGATATGTCGCCGAGAAATGACAGCTGCCTTCACATATTTGAAGGATGACAAGCTTTAAGCTATGTAGCTCCGGAGGGGAAAATTAGGACAACTGGTGAAAGGAAAAGTGAACTGATTTCAGCTCAGCGTAAGGAAGCTCTTTCTAACAATACATCCGATGGCAGCTGGAAAGGGCTGTGAGCACTCCCCCTGATAATTACTGGGGATACTTTAGAAGGGATCCCTCCTCTAGGTAGAAAAATGAATTGGATGCTCTCTCCCAAGATTCTATAGCATTCTAGGCTCTCTGATTTTCAGTCCTTTTTCTTAAATTATCAATTTTCTCAGAAGTCCAAGCATGAAGTAATGATATCTCAGTTTCTACAATATGAAGATACCTGCAAAAGAAAAATTACTTGGTTTTTGAACCAGGGTACAAATGAACCACAGTTACCCTTAGCTTGGAGTCAACACAAAAATTCCTCTGATAAGCCAGTGTAGCATTTGATATTCAATTTACAAATCTCTGAGTGGCTGAGGTCTTAATTCTATAGGTTTACCAAATGGTACATCCAAAAGACAGTAAGCTGGCATCTCTCAGGAATATAATTACACCCCATGCTGACAGCCTGTGTGCCAGATGTTCTCCATTTGCTCTTGCTCTTGGCCAAGGCAGGCTGGCGCGTATGGACCACGTCAACAGGCTCCTGTGCCCCCTGACTTCCAGATGGATTGGCCAAAAGGGAGGCCCAGCAGAAGATCAGAGGGAGGGTAAAGAGTGGGGTTATTTATCCCTCTGCCTCTCTCCCTGCTATAAACCAGGGACTGACTGGGTCCCTCATCTGAAGGCCACAACTCCTGTAGATGGCCCTCTCCACAGAGGGTCCAGATTCGAATGACTGATCCCTCCCCTTGCCCTTCTAGGCACAGGATTAATATTAGTTTCCTGCTGTATCCTAGGATACTGTACTATCCTTTCAGGTTTCCATTTATAGTGCCCTACTCTGACCTTACTGGCCACATGGCCTTGGACACTTTACTTAGCCTCTTCCAGCCTGTTTCTTCTTCTGTTAGAGATGATTATACCTACGTTGAGAGGTTGTATTAAAGATAAAATAGAATGTTTAGTAGAGTAGTACATAATGAAGGAAAGGTATTATAGAAAAACTTATGGGCTTAGTTGTCCCACCTGAAGGTTTGAAGAGCTTTAATTTGTGGAAATGTGGTACATAAGCAGTAAATTTCCCCCAGGATATCAAAGAGAGAGAAGTAATTGTTGCGATACCAAGAAGGACCACCACCTGTCTGTCAGTTTGTTCTTCTGTGGTGGCTTACATGTTTCTATGATGCTGGAAGCTATACCACCCTCCAGGAGGATCACCCCGGTGGATAGATTTCAGCAAAGCTTCTAGACTAAGATAGACTCAGAAGTCCTGGCAATCTATTTCCAAAAACTAGCCTATGAAAACCCTATGGATCACAACAGAATAATGCCCAATATAGTGCTGGAAGATGAGCCTCCAGGTTGGAAGTCTCTCAAAATCAAACATACCAACAATCATGAAGCTAGCCCAGGACAGTGTTCAGTTCTGTTATACATAAGGTTGCCATGAGCTGGAGCTGACTCGATGGTAACTAACAACAAAATCAACACCAAAGAGGACAGAACATTGGAAGGCAGAGTCCAGGACCCAAGGGTACAAACATTAGGAGAAACGTATGTACAGCACCTCAACCAGTAGCAGGCACACAAAATCCATTGCCATCAAATCGATTCTAGTTCACAATGAACCCATGTGTTACAAAGCAGAACTGCTCCACAGGGTTTTCTTGACTGTAATCTTTATGGAAGCAGATTGCCAGGCTTTTCTTCCACAGTGCCGCTGGCTGGGTTCGAATTACCAACCTTCCTATTAGTAAGCAAGCACAAACCATCTGCACCACCCAGGGTCCTTGGCAGGCTTAATGAATAGTATTCAGGAGTATTAGTATTACCCCAATTGGAGACATTGCCTCCCCAAAGAAACTGCCCTCGGGCAATGGGATAAGGATCCAGAGCCTGCTGGGCAATGTCAAGATGGGGTCAATGGAGCAAATCTGCCTGTATTTGTAGAGAATACTGACGGCTGATTTCACCTACTTCATCTTCCTGGCTAGAATCAGCCTGCTGAGATTCAACAATGAAAATCTTCACAGCACATTATTGAATACAGTAATGCCTTTCTGCCTCAATAATACCGCAGTCTGTACACGAACATAATATGTTATTTGGATGCTGCCAGGAGAAAATTCAGTGATTTACATTTAGGGTTTATGTTTTGTTTCTAAATGAAAACGTCTATCCCAAAAACAATTCCTACACAGGTATACCCACTTCAACGAAATGACTCAAAATTTGGGCTGTATTCTCCTGCCTGAGACTTCTGACCTAATTCAGCTTTCCATTTCACCAGATTTAAAAGAGCCCAGTTAAAGATTTATAATCCTGTCATTTTATCCCCAAGACAAATTACACTCCAGGCTACTTTAATGCATGAAGACGGCCAGTAGTAGTTAGCCAAACACTTGGCTTATCTTAGTTGTAAGACAACTGGTATGCTCAGCATTTTTGAGACAGCTGAGTGAATACATCCCCTCTGTCTTTTCCCTCCCTTCTGCATGGGTTGCATCTAAGACAGATAACCACTCCTTATTACAAGAAAGCAAACAGTCTTGTGGAGTGGGCTGGGGCATGCACGGGGCCTGTGCTTATGCCACCATCATTGGCAGGAAGCACAGCTATCCATCAAGCTGTCTCCTCATTATCTTCTGTTCAGACACATAATCCCCTCCTATACGCAAATGATACTCAAGGCTTCGTTAAGCCGGTTCCACAATTATACCAAATATGGAGGCGATGCATTGACATAGGTATGTTTGCCAGGCCCTAAATTACCTAAAAGGTATTTTATGTGACCTAAGTGGACCATGGTTTCTTATAGCTGAGAATATGAGCCAACACATTTCCAAGTTGAAGCCATGATTGCTGCAAAATTCAATTTACAGAGAGCTCCTGGGAAACACAAGGCTCGTTCAGAAAGGCTAAGCATCAGAGATTGGTCCTAAAAATAAAAGAAGCTGTTATTCTGATCGAACAGATGCAGTTGTGTGTTCAGCTGAGACACAGGGGAGGGAGCAGGAGAGTTCTATTCCCAACTCTACCACCAGCTGACCCGGGAAGGGGGAGTCGCGTCATGCCCAGCTCTTTCATCTGTACTATGAAGCTGAATGTAAACAGTAACCGATGACAGGCACCATTAAGAATTACTTATTAAGCACATTGACAATAACCACCCAAAAAACCAAACCCACTGCCGTCGAGTCAATTGAGACTCATAGCAACCCTGTAGGACAGAGTAGAACTGCCTCATAAAGTTTCCAAGGAGGGCCTGGTGGATTCAAACCGCCGACCTCTTGGTTAGCAGCTGTAGCACTTAACCACTACGCCACCAGTGTTTCCATTGACAATAACAGTGTAATATAAACAGAAGTGTTTTTTATTATTTCAGCCAGCCTGTCATTTTTATCCATGATGGCACTCCAAAACAATATTTTAAATGAGGAGCATTCTTTTCTGTAAGTTCACAACAAGAAATAGAATGTTTTTGAAAAATCTAATAGTTCCCCCATTAGGATTTATTAGATCTCATCACTAATCAGTAAACATAGCCCCACCTTTCTATACTTTACATAAAGTATAAAGACATGGATTGAGTAAGAGTGTATAGTAATGAAGTATGCAACTAGAATCAGAATGCCTATTACAGGTACTAGTTACAAGGGCTATTCTGCTTTTCAGTTTCATTTCCGAGGTGCCCCTCTGTTCAAAAGGCATGATGCCTCCTGAGGATGTAATGGGGGTAAGAAGGGAGAGTTTCCCAGTCGTTATAAAGACGTTAGATGTCAGGGGCAAGGTGATTGAGAGACAGGAAGTGGGTTCTATGAGTAAATAAAGAGAATCTGAACTCTGCCTTCACACAGCCCTTCTGAGGTGACAAGACTCCTCTGGAGAGAAATGGCTTCATGTTCTTGGTGCCCTAGGAGGAGGGACCACAGATGGCCTCACGATAGTTGCTCAGGCCTCCAGGGTGTAGCAGAAGCAGCAGAGAACTCCTAAACCCACGGCTCATGGGGTGGGGGATGATGGTTCTCTCCAGGCAACTGGTTTAGACTCAAGACAGAGGAAATGAGCCACCTCCTTGAAGGCCTGGTAACTGCGTAAAATCCCAGATTTGAACTAAATCCCAGAAAGATGAAGGAACACATCAGGAGGACTGAAGTTATTTTCTTTCTGACCCCGTGACAGTACGGAAGTCCCTGGTCGGTGCAAATGGTCTGCACTCGAGTATTAGCCTAAAGGCTGGTATTTCAAACCCAACCTGTGCCTCGAGCGAAAAGCTTGGCAATCTGCTTCTGTAAAGGTTAAAATCCATTGCCATCGAGTCAATTCCAACTCAGAGCAACCCTCTAGAACAGAGTAGAACTGCCCCATAGGGTTTCCAAAGCCGTAATCTTTATGGAAGCAGACTGCCACATCTTTCTCCCAAGGAGCAGTTGGTGAGTTTGAACCGCCAAACTTTTGGTTAGCAGATGAGCATCTCAGCACTGCGCCACCAGGCAAGAAAACCCTACAGGACAGTTCTACTCTGTCACATGGGGTCGCCATGAGTCAGAATTGACTCGACAGCAACAGGTTTTTTTGTTTGACAGTATTGGAGACTCAAAATCAGAAACTGATTAAACATAAAATCAGTGTTTCTAGCACACCTGAGTTTGTAAACCAAGATCTGCACTCATCTCCTAAATTAATCTTGCACAACGAGATTCTCCTTGTTAGGTGTCAGATAAAATACTGCTACCAACACAGGTAACACAAAGGCATTATTTTATCCTATGGTCACCTCCAAATTCAATCCAAAATAATCACGCTCTGAGGAAAAGTACAGATTTAGAATATAAAAGGGCCCCAAACAGCTTTTCAGTCAAGAGCTCACAAAAGACTCTCAGTAGACTAATGTTCTTCAGGCTAATAAAATTAATGGGAACATACTTTAAAACAGTAGTTTGTAAAAATTAGGTTAGCTTAGTATTATCTTAACAATAACGTTAGAAAAATTAAACTGAAAGAAAATTAAATTTACCTCTTTACTAAAAAAAAAAAAAAAAATCCTATTTTTTAAAATTGGTTACTCATGTCAGAGTAGAATCAGACAATTCAACCTCGTTGGTTCCTGATAGAATAGATTTTAATAATTATTTTGTTCTCAAAACTCAACTTATTCACTAAAACGCTTCCTAAAAACAAATTTTCAAGGTGCTTTTTCATTATTTTCCTATTAACAGCTATGGCTAGGTCATAAAAATTAATTAACCAAAAATCATAAAGGCTATGTTGTCACATTAAATCAAAATTTTTGGTTAAGCAAAAACACTTTTCGCGTCAGGTCTTGCAGAAAATGTTTCTAAAATGTATTTGCATACTTTTTCCCGCCTTGGTGTTTTAATTACCTAGTGCTGCTATAACAGAAAAACCTAGGTGGATGGCTTTAACAAAGAGAAATTTATTCTATCACACAATCCAGGAGGCTAGAAGTCTGAATTCAGGGTCCCAGCTCCAGGGGAAGGCTTTCTCTTTCTGTCAGCTCTAGGGGAAGATCCTTGTCATCAATCTTTCCCTAGTCTAGGAGCTTCTCAGCACAGGGACCCCGGGTCCAAAGGACATGCCATCCTCCTGGCTCTTGCGAGCATTCTGCTCACTTCCCTCTTTTATATCTCAAAACAGATTGGCTTAAAACACAACTTAACCTTGTAGACTGAGTCCTGCCTCATTAACACAACTGCCCTAATCCTGCCTCGTTAACATCACAGAGGTAGGATTTAAAACATATAGGAAGATCACATCAGATGACAAAATGGTGGACAATCACACAATACTGGGAATCATGGCCTAGCCAAGGTTACACATATTTTGGGGGGACACAATTCACTTGGTAAATAATTCATGTTAAATATAATTTCACTTTTCTTGGATGACTCTACTCAATTAAAATAAATAATTACAAGTTACTGTTTTCAATGCACTAAGCCAGGATGTGAAGACTATAAACAGAAGGGCAAGGAAAGGGTAGTCTGGAAGAGGCCTAACGCAAGCTTGCAGATGAGGATACTACAGGGATAGCCAACCAAACACCAAAACTAGTTGCCAGTGAGTCGATTCTGACTCATGGCGATTCCACGCGTTTCAGATTAGAACTGGGCTCCATAGGGTTTTCAATGGGTCTGATCTTTCAGAAGGAGGTCACCCGGCCTTTCTTCTCGGCACATCTGGTTAGATTCGAACCACCAATCTTTCTGTTAGTAGCCGAGTGCTTAACTGTTCATACCACCCAGGGACTCCATAAAATGCAATGGGAGAATGAGGTGAGGGGAAAGGAAGAAGGTGGGAGGGGACATGAAAGCATCTAAGTGAGGAACTGATATAGCTCTTCTGGAAGAGGAAGCATTTGAGATGGACCTTAAAGGGTGAGTAAGATTGTAACAGGTAAAGATGGGAGGAGCCTATTCTCGACTTAGGGAATGACAGGAGAAAAGAAATGCCCTCAGGAAAGCAGAGAGTCTTGCTGGGTAAATGTCTAAATTCTTAGTTTCCTTATGCTGCTGGAACAAAAATAACACACGCAGGTATCTCTAAAGAACAGAAATTTATTTTCTCACAGTTCTAGAGGCTAAAAGTCCAAATCAAGGTCTTGACTATGTGGAATTCCTCCTTGTAGCCGTCCAGCATACCATGCCTCCTTCCATGGGTACCTGCCTCTGTGTCTAATCTGCTCCTTTTGTAAGTCACAAATGATTAGATTTAGAAACTGCCTAACTTGGGTATAATCTAATTAACATGATAAAGAAAACTCAGTTTCCAAACAGGATTATATCCACAGGTATAAACAAAATTCTCTGCTGTAGAGTCGATTCCAACTGAGGGTGACCCCTGTTATGGAGTAGAACTGCTCCATAGGGTTTTCTTGGCTGTAATCTGAGTTGTGAGCCACAAAGATTACAGCCAAGAAAACCTTATAGAGCACTTTTACTCCATAACACAGGGAATCACCATCAGCCAGAATCAACTCCACAGCAATGGGTTTGGATTTTGGTTTTGGGAATCTTTACGGAAGCTAATTGCCAGGGTTTTTTTCCGTGGCACCACTGTGTGGGTTCAAACTGCCAACCTTCAGGTTAGTAGTAAAGCACCAACCATTTGCACCAACCAGGGACTCCATTGGCATAAGGGTTAAGATTCCAACACATATTTTGGGGATATACAATTTAATCCATAACAGTGTATTAAATACAACTAGAAAGATTGGTTGGGACTGCATTATAAAGGGCTTAAGGGCCAGGTCAAGGAGCCTTTATTTAATTGGTAGGAAATAGGGAGCCAGATATGAAGGGGGAAGGAGCATGATCAAAGTCAGACTCGAGAACAACTTTGCAGACTACCATGATGTGCTGAAGAGAGTGGCCAGCAGCAGCCAAGAAGGAGTCATTTCACAGATGTTTGCTTTTTTTTTTTAATTCCAGCCAGGAGGTGACACTGATGTGCTGGGTAAAATGGCTTAATCATAGTGGTGGCCCTGAGCATGGAAAAGGTAGTACAAGATATTGCAAAGGGATCCCTTGGGGGATTTGACAATGAATTGAATGTGGCAAAAGGGAAGAAGTCAAGAATAGCTTCAATTCCAAAAGATTTTGTTGCATGAAAAAGAGCAAGCTGCAGAATTCCAACCATAGTAGTTTTTATTCATGTAAAAGAAAACATTAAAATATCATACCATATATTTTGTTCGGGTGGCACAAATGGTTTTTGCTAGACTTCTAACCTAAAGGTTAGCAGTTTGACCCACCCAGGGGCAACACAGAAGAAAGGCCTGGTGATCTGTTTCCATTAAGACTACAGCCAAGAGACTTGTACACTAATGTTCGTTGCAGCACTATTCACAATAGCCAAAAGGTGGAAACTACCTAAATGCCCATCAACCGATGAAGGAATAAACAAAATGTGGTATTATTCATACATACAATGGAATACTACTCAGCCAGAAGGAGAAATGAAGTCTTGATGCATGCTACAATATGGATGGTGTTTGAAGACATTATGCTGAGTGAAATAAGTCAATCACAAAAGGACAAATATTGTATGATCTCACTTATATGAAAAGGCAAATGCATAGAGACCAAAGTTTATTAGTGGTTATCATGGGTGGAAGGGAGGGGAAAAGAGGGGGTTATTGCTTACAGAGTACAGGTAGTTCCGGACTTATGACGTACTTGAGTTATGACAAACCGCACTTACAACCACCTTTTTTTTTTTTGGTAGATCTCATCAATAGTAACATGTACTACGTAAATGTTGCAGCATGTAATTTGCTGATGTTATCATTCTTAGGTGTTCACTCAGATGTTCAATGTTATGATTTATAAAGATACTGATAATAAAAGGCAATAATAATGAAAACTTTAAAAAATGAAGTATTTGACTTACATCAGAATCAACTTACGACAGAGTCATTAGAACAGAACCCCGTCATAAGATGGGAACTACTTGTACTGAGTTTCAGTTTACTGTGATGGAAAAATCACGATGATTAAGGGTAGGATTGCACAGTCGATAACTGTATAAGTGTTGTCAGTAAGTTGTAGACCTGTAAAAAGTTGAACTGGCAAAAATTCTGTGATAGCCATATTTACAACAATGAAAAAAAAAAGAGTAGCTGCTGAGGCTGCTTATGTACAACCAAATACCTTATAGAATTTGAAGCCTTGGTTTGGAGGGTCATGGTTTCATAGGACATCTCAATTAATTGGCCTATTAATGTGCTTAGTGCTTCTGTTACACCTCCTAGTTATTTGCACAGTTCTTGAGGGCTTAAAAGCTAGCAAGCGGCCATCCAAGGCACAATTGGTCTCTACTCATCTAGATCAACAGAGTTAAAAAGAAGAGTCAGGAATAGGAAGAGGAAATGGAATGCAGGGCTAATTGCCTCAGTAAACAACTGCCTCCTTTGCCATGAGACCAGAAGAGCTACACGGTGCCAGCTACCATTACCGAATATTTTGATCAAAGATTCTATAGCAGAATCGTGATCAAAAGGGGGAAAATGCAGAACAGAATTTCAAATTCTTATGGAATCCAGACTTTCTGGAGGCATGGAGGGTGGATGAACCCTTGAAACTATTACCCTGAGATAATCTTAAAACCTTAAATCAAAAATATCCCCTGAAATCATCTTAAAACCAAACAATAGTTTAGCTAAACTAGTAAAAGGTGCCTGTCTTGAGCATTATGCTCTTTTAAGAACTGTCTATATGGGATTAAACTGACAACAGCAACTCAAAAGATTAGACAGGAAGCTCAGGGGGCAGCAAGTTTATGCTAATGGGGGAGGAACAACTCAGAAAAGCAGGGTAAGAATGGTTGTACAACTCAAAGAATGTAATCAATGTCACTGAATTATGCATGTTGAAACGAACTGAGGTATGTTTTGCTGTGTATATTCTCAACAACAACAAAATAATTAAAAAAAAAGATCAAAGCTAAGAAAACTCTATGCAGAAGTTCTACTCTGTAACACATGGAATCAGCATGAGTCAGAATCGACTCAACAACAATGGGTTTGGGCACATACAAAATACCTAAAGAGGTGGTATACTGATTACATGACTCTAGAGCCAGAGTGCCCAGGTTCAAATCCCATTTCTGCCAATTACTAGGTCTGTGGCCTTGAGAAGGGTGGCACAGGAGAGTTTGAGGTAAGCAGAGAAGATATGGAATTGCAGGTATATGGATTTTTGTTTTTGTTTTTAATTAATAAAAGACTGTTTACCAGCAGTGAGGATCCAGCTACAGTTATATTTCATGGTTTTCAAGATACCCAATCAGGTCATAAAAGGGCCAGGCAGGTGCAAGCTGATGGTGGGCACGTAAAGGCACACAGGAAGATTCCTGAGCCCTAGAGTGACAGCTGCTTCACTTACAAACTTGCAAGTGGCTAAGCCTTAAAGTAGAAAGGAAAGTAAAGGCAGGTGTTAAAAACAGAGCACGGACTGGGGTGCTGGAAGCCAAAATGAAGACAAAGAGCTGTTCAGCATGAGAGAGTAAGGGAGATGACCTGAGAGAGAAATTAAAAGTAGAGCAATTTCAACTGAAGATGCTGTGGGACCATGGAGTGAAGATGGGATCACAGAGCTGAGGATATGGGGGTAAGATGAGGACAGAATGTCAGAGTGTTGATATTTCAACTTTTCATCTCATCTTTCTGAACATCAATTATCCCTGTCACGACATAAGAGATGGAAATGCTAGAGACAGGACTGAAGGTATCCTGGCCTCTTGAGATTTCCCAAAAGTTTAATCTTTAGTGAAAGCCCCAGAATGAATTTTTCTTTCCTTTCCTGGTTCATTTATTCAACAAATAATTACTGTGCAAAGAAAGCACCGCACTATCTGTGGGGGATGCAAATATTACTCATGGCTGTGGCACTTAAGGGGCTTACAAACTAATGGAGGGTATATGAAAACAATTAGCAATTTTACAAGCACTAATTAGGAACACAACCTAGCAGGTGATATTACAAAGCAATATGAAATGAAGTGACAAATAATATGTACTCACAGAGGAGAAACATCACTGTTGGTTGTTGGCCATCCTTTCATCCAGTTATTTAACAAATATTTTTTGAGCACTAGCTATATGCCAGGGTCTTCGGGTGGTGCAAATGGTTAAAGCGCTTGGCCGCTAACCAAAAGGTTGGAGGTTTGAGTCCACCCAGAGGCCCATCAGGAGAAAGTCCAGTGATCTACTTCCAAAAAATCAGCCATCGAAAACCCTATGGAGCACAGTTCTGCTCTGACATGCATGGGGTCACCACGAGTTGGATTTGACTCAATGGCAACTGATTTGGTAACCACAGGCCAGGTCCTACGCTAAGCATACAATAATGGGCAAAACAGACATGAACCCATCCCTCAGCCAAGGGGGAAGAGATAGAAAAGTAAACAAAGATAAAAATAAACGTATAAATACAAATTGTGATTAAGTGTTATGAGGGAACAAAATAGGATGCTTAAACAGAAAAACAGGAGATTCCTGAAGCTCAAGATGACATTTAAAAAAAAAAAAAAAAACACTTTAAGAAAGCACATGACAACAATTTTTCATGTTCTATTAATTAATAACACTTCATGTGCAAGACTTTACTAACTCTACATATTAGGACTAAGCTTCAAAATGACTTCTGCTAAATCCATATTATCACTTCATGTCCATTTTATGGATAAGTAAACTGAAGTTTACAGAGGTTAATTAACTTTCTCAAAGTCACAGCTAGTAAGTGGCAGCACCAGAATTCAATGTTAATTCTAAATACAACCAGAAAAATCTGTTGGAGCTGTATTATAGAGGCCCCAGGGCCAGGTCAAGAAGGCTGTATCTAATGTGGTAAGAAACAGGGAGCCATACAAGTATTGGAAGGATCCCTGGTGGCATAACAGTTAAGTGCTCGGTGGCTAAATCAAAAAGTTGGTGGTTTGAAGCCAGCCAGCAGCTCCGAGGGAGAAAGACCTGGCAATCTGCTCCAGTAAAGATTACACCCTAGGAAACTCTACGGGGCAGTTCTACTCTGTCACATGGGTTGCTATAAGTTGAAATCAACTCAAGGGTGCCTAACAACAGCCACAACAGAGGTATCTGAGGAAGGAAAGAGATGCCTTCCTCCTGAGTCCTGTGCTCTTTCCTCCATGCCACACTGATTCTTAAACATGACTGTCCAAAGTTACTTTCCTTTATTTGTGAAGATAAAGTCCCCTGCTCGTACAATGGTTTGCACTCGACTACTACCCTAAAGGTTGGTAGTTCAAACCCAACTAGTGGCAGCATGAAAGAAAGGCCTGCTGATCTGTTTACATAAAGACTACAGCCAAGAAAACCCTCTGGAGCAGTTCTACTCTGTAGCACATGGGGTAGCCATGAGTCAGAATCGACTCAATGGCAATGGGTTATGGATTATTTGTGAAAATAAACCTCTAGCAGAAAAAACTTATATTAATGTAACAGAATTACTATTGTTTTGAAAAACAGTGTCTTTAAGTAGTAAAAAACATGATATTTTCATAAAAGAACATTCTTTGCACCTCTGTTGATATTTTACTAGTATCTAATCCAGTTCAAGGACTTGATAATACCTAATAGTAATAATGGAGTTTTGGTGGCATAGTGGTTGAGAGCTCGGCTGCTAGCCAAAAGGTCGGCAGTTCAAATCCACCAGCCACTCCTTGGAAACCCCATGGGGCTGTTCTACTCTGTTCTATAGGGTCACTATGAGTCAGACTCCACAGTATTGGGTTTGGTTTTAGTTTTTTAATAGTAATAATAGCTAGATACAATAATAACTAGAATTTAATGGGCACTCACTATGTACTGGACATTGTGATTAGCGATGTCCATGCAGTGCCTTGCAATAACCCAGTGAGGTGGACATTACTCTCCCCACTTTTTTGAGAGGCAGCAACTAAAGCTAGGAGCTTAAGCGGCTTGACCAATGTTACACTAGGTATGTGGCAGAGCCTGGATTCAAACTCAGATTTATCTAACTCAAATCCCAGGGTTAATGAACCCAGACCTAGACTGCTTTAGTTAGATGACACTAACAATGCTATCCCCTGTACCACCCCATGAAGCCCATGAGCCACAATTAGTTTCACCACAGGGGAGACAACGAGGTAAAACAATTTGCCAAAGGTAGCGTGGCTAGGGAAAAGCAGAAGCAGTCAGGGAAATTAGAATTTCCTGCTCCTCATTTATTACCTGATCTTAGTAATACTGTTCAGGCAAATACGATGAATGCATGATAACTGAAAAAAATTACTTAACTCATACCTGAATGGTTCAAGTCAACTGTATTCAAGGAACAAAAGGGCAGCCTGCAGTTTACAACTCCCTTGTGAGGCCCGTCGGACTCTGAAAACCCTTCTTGTAGTCCATGCAGCAGTCCCAACCTGGATCATAATTTACATCTAAATTTCCCAGTGAAGAGCTGCCAACTTTCAGAAATTGACACTGCCTGCTTCCTTCTTTTATTCCGTCTTGCCAGACATCTTGCACACACAGAGTCTTCACAAAATCCAACAAAGTTCAGAATTAACGAGACACAATGGCCCCAGGGAGAAAGCATCTCCAAGAATCTGTTAGCACCTGCCTAGCCTCTTCATCAAAGGGCTGGCTCCAAAGCCAGATGAATTCATCATGCAACAGTTGGGTTGTACGGAACACATTCCTATCCACCATCCTCCACAAGAAAAAAATGACCGCAAAAAAAAAGAAAAGAAAAACGACCACAGGTGAAGGAAAAAAGTAGGGTAGCAGTTGCAATATTTTAAGGGAAACTAAAATTGGCCCCAGTAGAAGGCCGATATTGTGTAAGCCTCAAAGTATCCAGCATTTTGTTAAAATGAAAAAATCTGACGAACAGTAATAAAAATGTCATTTTGTACATTGCAACTGTGCTTTCTCAAGGAAAAGAGAGTTTGAAGCTTCAGATTAGGTTTACATTAGTCAAACCACCCTGTGTGAATATTACTGGGGAAAAAGCAAAAATGCTATGTATGAACCATTGTTCAGTCTCTGGTAAGTCCAGTCTTCTTTAAGGAGAGGATGAGGGAAAGAAGACTTCAAACACCATCATCTGTCTGACTGCATGACATCTGTCATCTGTCTGCAGGACAAATCCAGAGGACCAGGAAAAGAACTAGACCATATGCTACAGATGTGAGATTGAGAGAGATGAACTCTACACCGAGCATTCTATATCTGCTCGGCAAGAAGCCACTTACAGAGCACTTAGTGTAGCAGTGGGTCCATATTCTATATTCTAAATTGGAGACCCATAAAAAGTCATCTTGGGAAGATAACACAGGCAAATAATTACCACTGACTTTTTTGAACTGACGTACTTTTTATTGACTACATAAAAAAAACAGACTCACAACAGTAAGAGGAATTGCCTCAAAGGATTCTGATACATACAGTGCATAGAGTGACATAAGAAAAATCTAAGTGCAGTATAACCACAAGAGCCAAGTACATCATTCCAAGTGCTAAAGAACATGGTTTACAGGTGTCAGTCAAATGCTTGCCAAGATCAACAAATCAGTTGATGCTCTTATACTAACAATGACTCTCACTGTTATCAACTTGCTGATCTAAGTATACCAGTTGCCATCAAGTCAATTCCAACTAATGGTGACCCCATGTGTGCTCAGAGTAGAACTGTGCTCTATAGGGTTTAAATAACGGCTGGTTTTTCAGAAATAGATTGTCCGGCCTTTCTTCCAAGATGCCTCTGGGTAAACTCAAACCTCCAACCTTTTAGTTAGCAGCCTAGTGTGTTCATTAACCATTTGCTCAACCAGGAACTCCTAAGTATAGCAAGGTGGTTAACAGCATAGACTCAAATTGCTTGGATTAAAAGCCTTACTAGCTATGTCAACTTGGATAAATCACATAAGCAATCTATCTGTAAAATGGGGAAATAAACAGTACCTACTTTTTTAACTTATGAGAGTTTTATAACAATTAAAGGACTTGAACTGAGCTTAACACAGAGTTAAGCGCCAATTAATGGTGGTATAATAATTACCATCATCATCAACGCTACATTCATGACTAGACTCAGTATAATCTATTCTTTAAAAAACGATATTCAGTCATCAACTACAAAACCCACTGCCGTTGAGTCAATAATTATGTCATGTACCTTTTTAAAAATCACAATATCAAATTCTAAGTTCAAGATTTTACATGAAGAGTGCTAGAATAAACATGGCTATCTAGCTTTACTATAATATCTTGTAAGAAATACATTAGTAACAGTGAATCCCAAATGAAGAAAACTAAAGATACAAGGGAAAGGTTAGTCCAAAGGACTAATGGACCTCATCTACCATCAGACTGAGTCCAGTGCAACTAGATGGCTCCCGGCTACCACCACCAACTGTTTTGACAGGGATCACAATAGAGGGTCCTGGACAGAGCTGGAGAAAAATGTAGAACAAAATTCTAACTCACAAAAAAAGACCAGTTTTACTGGCCTGACAAAGACTGGAAAAACCCTGAGGAGTACAGCCCCCAGGCACCTTTTTATCTCAATAAGGAAGTCACTCCCAAGGTTCATTCACCCTTCAGCCAAAGATTAGACAGGCCCATAAAACAAAACAAGACTAAAGGGGCACACCAGCCCAGGGGCAAGGACTAGAAGTCAGAAGGGAACAGGAAAGCTGGTAATAGGGAAACCAAAGTTGAGAAGGCAGAGCATTGACATTTCGTGGGGTTGTTAACCAATGTTATAAAACAATATGTATACTGTTTAATGAGAAAGTAGTTTGTTTTGTAAACCTTCATCTATATATTGATAGATATTTTTTTAAAAATATGAATCCCACTAAACCATAAATTTCTTAGAACAGGGATTGAGCCTTGTCATAGTTACGTAGTGCTACTATAACAGAAATACCACAGGTTGATGGCTTTAACAAAGAGATATTTATTTTCTCACAGTCTAGTAGGCTAGAAGTCCAAATTCAGGTTGTCAGCTCCAGGGGAAGGCTTTCTCCCTCTGTCTGCCTTCTAACCAGTCTTCCTGTGGAGAAGGAGCTTCTCCACACAAGGACCCTGGGTCCAAAGGCACACTCTGCTCCCAGCCTTGCTTTCTTGGTAGTATGAAGCCCCACCATCTCTCTGCTCACTTCTTTCTTTTATACCTCAAAGAGACTGGCTTAAGACACTATTTAATCCTGCAGATCTCATCAATATAACTGCCACTAACTCATCTCATTTCATCACAGTGATAGGATTTACAACACATAGGGAAATCACATAAAATGCTGGACAACCACACAATACTGGGACTATGGCCTAGCTAAGGTGACAGATATTTGGGGGGGACACAATTCAATCCATGACAAGCCTCGTTCAACTGTATGCTCCAGTGCATGGTCAGAGAGGGCATTCAATAACCTAATGAATGGGGAAAAAAAAAAAAACCTGGAGGTGGGGGGATTCTCTATAGGTCTTTTTTAAAACCTTCCTCTGTACAGAGCATCTAATCATGACCTAAGGCTTAGATTCTAGGTATTTATGTTTATATAGACCTTTCGCTTTTCTGGAAGGAAGAATTGGTCTTTTGGCAGATAACATTTGCAGGCATGGTACAAGACCTGTGTGCTTTGGCTTACCTTTTAAACCTGTATCTTGGACTTTCTACTTCTAGTAATTGTGAACTAGAATATGGTAGACCAATCCTTCTGACAAGAACTAGAAAAACCTGAGAAAAATACAAACATTATCTGTTTCAAGCCGTCAAAGAGCAACCAAGGCACCAATAACATGAGTGAAGATTCTAGAGAGAGAGAAAGTACAGACAAATGAACCCAATATTCAGTAATGTTATTTTCTCTCAAGGCATTTGCTAATATTAAGCAGTGGCTAAGAGCCTGAGAAACTGAACATTTCTCACAGTCTTACAGGGCTGAGGAGACAAAAGTTGGAGTTCAAAACCCACCAGGGAGGAGTAGCTCAGGGCCCTGGTGAATATTCCAAACTAGGAGTAAGAGTGAACAAGATATAGGCAAGGCCTTACAGGAAATAAAGCTTAGCTTCTGATCTGCTTAATCCCCATTTTGACTAAGGTAATCTTTGTATACCCAAACTTACTGCCAGAAGTAAATCCTCTCTCAAGGGGGATACCAGACACACTACCGTCAAGTTGATTCCAATGCATAGCGACCCCATAGGGTTTCCAAGGCTGTAAATCTCTACAGAAGCAGACTCCCATATCTTTCTCCCTCAGAGCTACTGGTGGTTTCAAACTGCCAACATTTCAGGTTAACAGTCGATCACTTTAATCACTACGCCACCACCGTTCCTTCTGAAGGGGGATAACAGCAACCAAATCCTCAAGTTAGCGCCACAATTTTTCACACTACAATGTTTGGCATTCATTCAGAAATTACCAGTATATCAGAAAACATAACTATATCATATGACCAAAAACCAAAAGAACAAACAGCAGAGAAACAGATCTACAAATGAATCAAGTACTGGAGTTATCTACTAGGCATAAACTTTAAAATAACTACAATTAAAATGTTTAGGAAATTAGATGATAAGATGGAAAACTTCTGTGAAGTCCTAGAAACTAAAAATAATAAAGTAGAAATTAGAAAACTGAAATTTAAAAATTCATAAAGTGGTTAACATCAGATTAAATATAACTGGAGAGAGAATTAGTGAATTAGAAAATATGCCAGAAGAAAATACCCAGACTAATGCACAACAGAAAGCAAAGAGAATGGAAAAATACAGTAACGAGTATGAGAAACATATGGTATATGGTGAGCACAAATGCATTTGTTTTTGGCATTGTTATTATGAAAGATGTAAAACTACAGATTGTTTGCTTTTTAACACTTTTAAAGCAGTCTTCTGCAGCAGATTTGCCCAATGCAATGGGTCTTTTGATTTTCTGACTGCTGCTTCATGGGTGTTGATTGTGGATTCAAGTAAAATGAAATCCTTGACAACTTCAGTCTTTTCTCCCTTTTTCATGTTGTTGCTTACTGGTCCAGTTGTGAGAATTCTTGCTTTCTTTATGCTGAGGTGCAATCCATACTGAAAGCTGTAGTCTTTGACCTTCATCAGTAAGTGCTTCAAGTCCTCTTCATTTGCAGCAAGCAAGGTTGTGTCATCTGCATATCGCAGGTTGTTAATAAGTCTTTCTCCAATCCTGATGCTGTGTTGTTCTTCATATAGTCCAGCTTCTTTGATTATATGCCCAGCATACAGATTGAATAGGTATGGTGAAAGGATACAACCCTGATGAACACTGTTCCTAACTTCACGTAGTAGCCCTTTGTTCTGTTTGAATAACTGCCTCTTGATCTATGTAGGTTCCTCATGAGCACAATTAACTGTACTGGAATTCTCATTCCTCTCAATGTTATCCCTAGTTTGTTATGATCCACACAGTCCAATGCCTTTGTATAGTCAGTAAAACACAGGTAACATCTTTCTGGTATTCTCTGCTTTCAGCCAGGATCCATCTGATATTAGCAATGATATCCCTCATTCCATGTCCTCCTCTGAATCTGGCTCGAAATCTGGCAGTTCCCTGTCAATGTACCACCACAACCGCCCCCAAATGATCCTCAACAAAACGACAAAGATTAGGTTATGTTAAAGAAGATTAGGGTGGGATGCAACACCCTTACTCAGGTCACAGCTCTGATCTGATGTAAGGAGAGTTTCTGTGGTGTGAGGCCTGCATCACCATTTGTCTTACAAGAGAAAAAAGGAGACAGAAGCAAGCAGAGAGATAGGCACCTCATACCACCAAGAAAGAAGTGTCAGGAGAAGAGCATGTCCTTTGGACTCAGGGTACCCGTGCTGAGAAACTCCTAGGCCAGGGGAAGACTGATGACAAGGATCTTCTCCCCAAACTGACAGGGAAAGAAAGCCTTCACCTGGAGCTGGCACCCTGAATTTGGACTTCTAGCCTCCTAAACTGTGAAAGAATAAATTTCTCTTCGTTAAAACCATCCACTTACGGTATTTCTGTTATAGCAGCACTAGTTAACTAAGACAGTAATTTTAGCAAGGCACTTAGCTATCAAGACACATAGACTATCTTATCCAGTCTCTCTTGCAGCTAGGTGTACCCATGGGACTAAATTTGACCTATGAAATTTTAATGGAAGTAACATGTACAAGTTCCAGTCAACAGCCCTAAAAAAGAAGCTAATTGCCCTCCACTTTCTTTCCCTTCTTCCCACGGGCTAGGATAAAAGCTTAGGCGATGAATCAGCTTTGACCATGTGAACAAGGACCACATCATATGGAATGGCAGGAACCTGGGTCTCTTGATAACCCTGTAATCTACCCACTCTGGATTGCCTATCTCTAATCTGTTACAGTAGAAAGAATTTTCTTCTATCTTGTTCGAACCACTGAATATTAGGGTCTCTATAATGCTCCTTAGAAGTGAAGATGGTGAGACTTTATCTTGCTTACTCTGTACAAGTCATTAGGAAAGATCAACTGCTCGAAAAGGACATCATGTTTGGTAAAGCAGAGGGTCAGCAAAAAGGAGAAAAAACTTCAATGAGATGGACTGACAACAATAGCCGCAACAATTGGCTCAAACATATCAAAGATCATGAAGATGGCGCAGGACTAGGCAATGTTTCGTTCTATTACATATAAGGTTGCCATGAGTCAAAGCCAACTCCATGGCAATGAAAAACAACAGGCTATAGTGCTAAAACAAATAGGCCCACTATGTAATGGGTTAAACACAAAAGAATTTTATTTCTCCTTCATTTAATAGTCCAAGGCCAATGTTCCTATCTGAAACAGGGGGTCTGCTCCAGGTAGTCATTCAGGAACACAATCTGACAACAGCTCCTCCAACTTCAACTTTAGCTTCCAAAGTTGTCCTGGGAGTGGCCAATCCAAAAAAAACAAAAACAAACCAAACCCACTGCCGTGGAGTCAATTCCAACTCATAGCAACTCTATAGGACAGAGTAGAACCGCCCCATGGAGGTTCCAAGGAGCACCTGTTGGGTTCGTACTGCAGACCTTTTGGTTAGCAATCCAGTCCTCCAAAAAAGGGAAAGAGCATGTGTTGGAGGCTGAGGTTTTATGGAACAAGTGGGGAAGCGGCACACATTTTTCCACTCACATTCCACTAGATAGAATTTAGTCAAACAAAACGCCTAACTAGAAGGGAGGCTGGGAAGTGTAGGAGACAGAAATGGATTTTGGTGAAGAGCTAGAATTCTCTGCCAGTGGTTGAAATTAATCCCATTTGCTTCATTCAAAGGAATCACTATCTAAAAATGTTTGGCAAACTTTGAGAAAAGTAAACATTCTTGTCAGAAATGCTTTTTATTTACTACAAGTCTATAGTCAAGATAGAACTTCTTCCTTAAACAAGCAAAAAAATAAGATTTGAGACTAATTAGTTCAACAGCAAACTATTTCCTTTGCTTAATTAAAATACCTTTTCCTTCCTGTGTACGTATAAATAAAGGGATGATCAAAAGGTAGGGTCTGATTAGTCTTGATCTAACTACTAACACATCATCCTTCAAGGCTTAAGTAATTAAAGCCTTAACAATTCCAGCCCATATCTGCCTTTTATTTTTCTTTATCTTATAGCTCTTACAATTCTCTACTCAAAAAAAAAAAAAAAAAAAGATGGTCTTGAAATGTTTTCTGTTTTTAATATATAAGCTTTATTTGCTTAACTACATTGCCAGCTCCTCAAGGGCGTCTTTTGTGTTTCTCTGGAAATGAAAATTGGTTTTATAAAATACAAAATGCCTTTTATATAACCAAAACCAAATCTGTTGCAGTCTGGTCGATTCCAATTCATAGTGACCCTACAGGACAGAGGAGAACTGCCCCCACAGAGTTTCCAAGGAGTGGCTGGTGGATTCAAACTGCCCGCCTTTTGATTAGCAGCCGAGCACTTAACCATTCCACCACCACGGCTCCACGTTCTATACAGTCAAATGTTTTTGTTTTGTTTTGTTTTCCTCTTTTCATTCTTTCCATTCCTAAGCACAGCTGTAAGTATTCAAATAATTAGATCATTTACAGATTTAACAAAAAGTTAGAGCTCAAAGGAGCCTATAGTAGATTAATTGCAAAATCTGGCTGTAATTCTTCACCAACACCCCCTCAACCTCCCCCAGTATCCATGCCCTTTCAATGAGACTTTGGAGTCTATTTCCCCATCTCTTGAATTTACGCTGGCCTTGTGATCTGCTTCGACCAGAACAATACAGTGGAATTGATGAGCTTCAAAAGGCCTTGGTGTGTCTGCTCACTTTCTTGGCACACATGCTTTTGCCCTGTGAATAAGTCTGGGCTAGCCTGCAGAATGATGAGAGATAAACGACTCTCTCATCCTATTGACCAACCAACAGCCAGCTATCTGCCAGATATGTGAGCAAGGCTATTTCAGATGAGCCAACCCACCAGCTGATAGCAGAAGCATGACCAAGCCCGATCAAGATCAGGTAAGACTGGCCCATATCATAGCAGGACTGCCCACATGATCCATAGAAGACTCCTGAACAATAAATAATAAGCTTTTATTGTTTTAAGATATTTATGTTTTTGTGTGGTCTGTTGCACAACAATAGCTACCCAGCGTTGTTGTTGTTAGGTGCCATTGAGTCGCCTCCAACTCACAGTGAACTTAAATATGACAGAACAAAACCTTGCCTGGTCTTGTATTATCTGCATGATCACTGGTATGTCTGAGGCCATTGTTGTGGCTGTTGTGTCAACCTATCTCACTGAAGGTTTTCCTCATTTTCAGTGACCTTTTACTTTACTAAGCATGTTGTCCTTTTCCAGTAATTGGTCTTTCCTGATGACTTGTCCAAAGTAAATAAGCCAACGTCTCACTACCCTTTTTTTTTTTTTTTTCCACTACCCTTGCTTCTAAGGGGCGTTCTGGTTGTATTTCTTCTATGGCTGATTTATTCATTCTTCTGGCAGTCCGTGGTATATTCAATATTCTTGTCAACACTACAGTTTGAACACATCAATTCTTATTCTTTCTTTTTCACCATCCAATTTTTGCAAGAATGTTAGGCAACTGAAATAGTCTTAATTGTTACCTGCCTCATCTTTTCATTTTACATATGAGTAAACAGCTTGAGCAGTAAAGTGATAGAACCTGAGAGCAGTAAGCTAGGATTATAATGCAAGTCTTGTAATTTAGCACTTTGATGTGTTTTCCATGAAATCATGTTGCTTCTTACAAGATCCCAGTAAGAGCTGAATAAAGAAGAATGCCACATGTGAGACTGGTGGACCTAATAATAAAATGAGATTATTTGAAACACTTTATAAACCGTGACATGCTATAAAAAGGCAAGATTTACTACTATATGCCAGAGATATTGGTGAAAGTATTTTATAAACTTTGTCCAAGAAAGGTCACCGGGTCTGTTTGCTTATGCCTTTAGCTCAAAAAGTTCTGATTTTTACCCAGACATTAACCAGCCTCCCAACAAAATAAGAAATTCCAGCATGATTAATGCTCATTAATTTTATAGGAAAAGAATTACTCTAGAATTTGTCTTTTTAATTTGTATTCCAACTCAAAGGACTGAAGGCTAGAAGGGCAGAAGTCATGACTTTTTTCCATCACTATATTCCCACAGTCTAGCAATGGACCAGAATGGATAAATACTAACTGAATTCTAAGCAATGTCCGACTGTCTTTAGGAAAACTTTAGGACTAGGCTCAAGAAGATAGAAGTTTCAAGAAGTAGTTTTGGACTGGCTTTAGGCTGATGAGACAGGAAAATAAGACGGTATTTTTTAAAGATCTACATGAAAAACAGAATGAAGGAATGAGCAAAACATTATAAAGCTCTTTTAAAAGGAAAAAGATTCTAACTATGTTGTTTAAATACATGTTTAAATACAACTCTATTAAAATATCTGACTTTCTCATACTTAAAATTGAGTTTTTAAGTAGACTTTAGCCTTTAGATTTCTTCTATAACAAAGTTGTTATGATAGTAATGACCTGCCTTTATATACGGCATTTTGTCCTTATATTTTTTCCCTTTAGAAAATTCCTAGTGTTTTACAAAAGTACTAAATTTATATTAGCATTTTAATAAATCATAAGCTTTCTACATTTTCTTCTTACATGTTTCTTAACAGTTCATGAAATTTAAAAGTGATTAATTTTATTAATTGGTTATAAATGAGGTTTCAGATCTGTATGTTATTTTCTTTAATCTGTACCAATTCAAATCTTTCATTAATCCAAAGCACTATGGGTGGTTCTGGAGTTACAAGTACACAACTTTAAAATTATCCCTTTTGTAGTGATTCAAACATCGCATATCATAGCCCTTTTCCAATGAAAAACACTGTGCATTCCATACAAAGGGGTTTTTGCCTGCCCTCCCTTGGACCCCATTTCTGCCTAAGACCACGGTATTTGCTCTTTCCAGACCATCTGACATAATGTTTGTCCTTGGAGACTCCGACTAGACTTGTTCCTCTGGCTTTCTGTGTCCACTGCAGGAGCCTAAATCTGTCTCTAGGCTCAGGTAACCTAACCCTTGCTCCAGCTAGGTGGCCTATGCATAGGAAGTTTGACAATCAGGGCAAAATCCCCCCCTGCTGCCATCTCTGTGAGACGTGGCCACGCACGACTCCTGGCATGTACCTGCACTGAAAAGAGGAGAAATTAGAACTCCTTACATGGCCTAGGCTGGAGAAGAAGGACAGGGAAAAACCTCCTCCAACAGTCCAAGCTGCATAGGAAAAGGCAAATCTCATTTTTGTCATATTCGAGTTATAAGGAAGGCATTTGTCACATTGTGACCTGGGACTAATTTTTTCAAAGAGGCAACAAGAAACCACATCCCAACAGATCAACCCCAGAACGGGTTAGAAAGATTTATGAGTTAGAATGGAAACTTAGCCTTCATTTGTAATAATTTTTAATACTGTTCCTTTTGGGAGGATAGGAAGAGATGCATACTAAGTACCAAACTGAGTGGCCCACAACTTTTAGAAAGAAACCAGTCCATAAGTTATGATCTCTGCTAATTAAACAATTATAAATACTACCCTTTCTTGGATAATTGGGTAACTCAATTTACTGGTCCCAAGGAGTATGTGATATCTTTTGACCTGAAAATTTAATTAAAACAGATTTTTTTTTAATAGTAAGAAATACTATATAAACTTTTTAACAACAGGAAAGAAAAGACAAAATGTTCAAAGAATGAGAAATAAATTAACTGAAATCAGCTATTTACCTGACAGAGTAAGTTCAGGTGTATACAGATATGTTGTTGTTGTTAGTTGCTTGAGTCAGTCCTGACTCATGGTGACCCCACGCACAACAGAACAAAATGCTGCCTGGTCCTGCACTATTTCCATGCTCAATTGCACATTTGACCGTTATGATCCTTGGGGCTTTCACTGATTTTGGGAAGTAGATCACCAGGCCTTTCTTCCTAGTCCATCTTAGCCTGGATGCTCCACTAAAACCTGTTCAGCATCATAGCAACATACAAGCCTCCACTGACAAAGAGGTGATTGCTGAGCATGAGGTGCACTGGCCAAGAATCAAACCTGGGTCTCCATCATGGAATGCAAGATTCTACCATTGAACCACCATTGCCCTCACATATACAGAGATATAGATATATAGGTAAGGGTCTATGCATATAAATTTACTCATAACAAGGAGAATTAAAAAGGAACCACTACAAAAGGGGTATTTTTTAAGTTGTGTGTTACCTTGGGCAGGAAAGGCAGGGAGAGGAAAGAATCATTATTTATGGAGCACAGTTTCTGTTTATGCGGAAGAAAAATTTGGCTACAGACATTGGTAATGGCTGCACAACATGATTGATATAATTGGCTTTACTGAATTGTATATGTGAAAAATTATGAATTGGCAAATGGTGTGTTCTTTATATTTTTATAACAATAGAAATAAAAATAAAAGGAATGAGGAAACATAAAATACTTTTTATAAGAACTTAGCAATTTTCCAACAGTCTCCATTAAAAGCGTGGCATCTTTACTATCTTCAGTATCTTTCCTATCATCTGAGGTTGAGTGTGTTTTTCTAGAGACAGGCAGTAAGTGAAATGGTGACAGCAATGTGTCATCTGCCTGTTGCCTCTTGTTGAATACCACTTCACGTACCAGAGCCTCTAAGACCCACATGCTCAGTCCTGGCAAAGGTAAGAAAGGACGGAAAGAGCACATCCCACAAATTGTTTTCTAGCACTTAATAATAAAAAGGCTTTTCTGAACTTCCCTTTCTCGGATAATTTCATCTTACTGTTTTCCCCAATACAACATGGTTTACACAGACACAGCAGGGAACTAAAATCATGTCTGACAACACACCTTTCCTTCAGGAAAAACAGCTTCATCCTTCAGAATGAACCAGCTACTGAAAGATTCTTCTGTCTTGTAGCCTCAGGAGAAATAACTTGGGTTTCGGAAGTTATCAGATAAAAGCAAAACACTCACCTAACAGGCAGTGACAGAAATGGAATAAATGTAACAACAATGACGATGGCAGGCAGACGAAATTTACAAGGTCCTTACACTGGAAACCCTACAGCTGAGATGGATTTGTGTTTTTGCAATCATTTAAAAGGGCGTCTTCCTCAAATGTAAGCCATCACACTCAATCTTCATTTACAACAGTGAAATACTGGTTTCTGTTTCCTGAGAAAGGACAGCGCTTGCTCAGTAATGTGGATCCCTGCAGTGCAAGAAAAGAGCAATTTCTAACCCAAGAAATAATTTTTACGATACCATTTCTATCTCTTCCCACTTAAAACCAAATTTTCCTGGGAGAACGAAATGGAAGAACATAATCATAAATTTCTCTTGATGCGGGGCATTTTCCTCCCCAAGTTAATGCTATGGTCCACGTATGATGATTAAAAAACATTTATCTTGTGAATCCCCTTCAGGCATATGAGTAAAACCTGCTTTTCCTCCTTCCAGCAAAAAGTCAAAGTCATCATCAAAAAAAAAAAAAAGGTTTACAATTACAAGGCAAGTAACACATCAATGATAAAGCAGATCTCCATATCAATAAATCAGTAGTTTGCTTATCTTTTGGCCACAACTTTACATTTATGGTTTTCTATATTTGAATACCATGGCTTGGTAAATGCATGGCATTGGAAAATTAATGACTAAATTCATCTTCATCATAGAAAACACAGTCTTTGTAGTATCATTCTACCAATAGCCTTATCATTACAGAGATTTCTTCTTCATCTTAGCCTACAAGATGGATGACAGTGAGAAGTCTCCTTATTTAACAGATGAAGACTAAAGGTACTAGACGAAATGTTGGTCTGTTAGGATTTAGGATATGAACACCTTCTAGGACACAGTTTTGCAGCTTTACACCTGAGAGAGATGTAGACATGTCTACCATGTTCCCAATGCTGTGCCCAGATTTTTGCAAAAAAAACTTAAAATAAATAGCATTGAAGATCTTTTATCTAGACATAATACTACTACTAATAGATAATTTTTCTGTGTTTTATTCTGAGCCAACTGCCCTGTCTAGATTATCTCATTAAATCACCAAAAACAATCCTCTAAGGTAGGTACTATAATTATTCTCAAATTGCTACTGAGAATTTCAAAACATAGAGAAGCTCTGGCACGTCCTGGTCATACAACTTGCATGTGGCAGAGTCAGAATTCAAGTCCAGACAGGCTATATCCAGAAGCCACACTGTATACACTGTAATATAAATAATTAAATAAGGTTTATTTATGTATACTTGTATACCCTACATTATAATATAACCTAAGGGTTAGAAATCTGGAAAAGATCAATTTTCATTATAAAAAATATGATTTTTAAAAATTAGAATAATCAAATTTAATTCCCTTTCTTATTTAAAAAAAAGGTGCTTTATAATAAAATAATGTACTCCAATTAAAAGAAATAAACCCTAGTTTATTGTCTCACATTATACCACATAGAACATACAGGTGTTTAACATTATTGATTTTAATAGAATTGCTACAAAATTTTTAACTCATCACTTTGTCTACCTTTGATTTAATGATTGGTCAGGAGTAGAAAACACCAATGCCAGGGACCAGGTAGTCTACATAAACGAATGACGCAAGCAGTACCTAAGTACCAGAGCAGTAGAGGTAACAGAAACTGAAGTACACATGCCCCATCTCATCAGCAAAACTACTAAACACAACCAGCGTGATCATTGCCATGGGCTTATAGGCCCAGTATGTGCAGACCTTCCAATTTTTCACAAGAAGTCAGATTTTCATACAGCATCTCCATATTTAATATGTTGGCAATAGAACTGAATTTTTTTTTTTAATGACAGCCAAATAAAACATGTCTGTAGCCTGTATAAGGACTATAGTCCTCTAGTTTGTTGTCCACAGAACTGCTGTACTCTAAAAGAAACATTTAAAACATATTTCTTTTTTATTTTCAGTGGAGATACAAATATGTTACTCAGGCTTTCTTCATCTACCTTTGCCTTCTTCTTTAAAATTTACCCAAGAGTAAATGAAAAACTACAAAATCATAAATCACAAGCACTATAATTAAATGGTAATTACCACACTGATTACTAGCAATTGATACTTACTCTGAATTTTATGAGTAAATAAGAATAGTGGAGATTATGTATAATCCCTAGAGCCCCCTTTCTCTTCCATAGGGAACATACTCTAAATGATTATGAATGAGAATAATGATGTCGTAAGAATAATCCTAAATTGGTTCTAAATTATTTTTAAAAGGTAAGTCATACCAAAATTTCAGAATATTAATCATTACTACAAACTTATAAAGCCATGACCCACATGGTCCAGAGCAATGTCACAACAGTTAAAAATTATAGCCCAGACATGAACTTCCACTATATCTTGATTCTCTCAAAATCATTTGAAGGAGTTCCAGTATAGAGTCCGTAGCAACATGAAAGCCCCATCTTACATTATTCTCAAACAACCCACAACTCAAGGGAGCTACTCCCTCTCCTACTGCCGAAAATTTCTCTCACTTATCCAGGCCATGATGCCTTGCCGTCTTAGTCATCTAGTGCTGCTACAACAGAAATACCACAAGTAGGTGGCTTTAACAGAAATTTATTCTCTCACAGTCTAGTAGGCTACAAGTCCAAATACAGGGCATCAGCTCCAAGAGAAGGCTTTCTCCCTCTGTTGGCTCTGGAGGAAGGTCCTTGTCATTAATCTTCCCTTGGTCTGAGAGCATCTCAGCGCAGGAACCTCAACTCCAAAGGATGCGCTCTGCTCCCAGCGCTGCTTTCTTGGTGGTATGAGTTTCCCATGTTTCTCTGCTTGCTTCTCTCTTTTATGTCTCAAAAGAGATTGGCTTTAGACACTAATCTTGTAGACCTCATCAATATAGATGCCCTTAATCCATCTCATTACATCAGAGATAGGATTTACAACACATAGGTAAATCACGTCAGATGATAAAATGGCAGACAATCATACAATACTGAGAATCATGACCTAGCCAAGTTGACAGATATTTTGGGGGGACACAATTCAATCCATGACAATTGCTATCTACTTTCTTTGGTGTCATCCCTATGCTCTTTCCATGTCTACCCCTCATACTTTCAATACTTCAAGTTCCCTTCCAATGAAGCCCCAACGGTGTTAGTTGGTATTTCATCTTGTTTTTCTCTCAGGAATTAATCCATGGAGTTTCTGTACTTTCTTTCCTCAGAGAGGGTTGGGATGAAGAGAAAGAGAGGAAGGGATGTCCGTGAACTCATATACACTGTTAAGTTTTGCCACACCATATTAGCATCAAATGCACGTGACACACCACATTACTGACTGAATTCAATGATACTCTGACTGAGAAGTGCTGCCCGGATGTCAAAGAGCATCTGCTGCTGTCTCATTTAAGGACTACAGTAAAACTATATCAGACAATGTCTACTGATTCCAATCACCAGCTACTCTTCATCACTACTGGATGCACAGGCCAAAATACAGTGATTATAACTTTAACATATCAATACTACAGCCATTCTCCAGTAAGAGATTTTTTTTAATGAGCAGTAGTGACATAGTGAAATGTACAAGAGAGTATAGTGATTAGCCTATTTAGGAGAAAGATTTCATATGAAGTCCAACAAAGTAAATGAAAACTTAGTTTTGCTACAAACAACTGTAATCAAGAGGACTGAAGTTCCATTTGCCTTGTGAATATTTATGGCAGCAAGTCTAAAAATATAACATGTGATATATTTTTGAGGTGAAACAGAAATATTTTCCTTGTTGATTATGACGTACTCATGGTAATTTAATCCATCAAATGTTTCTTGAGCACCATAGCTAGTGATCACTCTTCTCGTTCAGCAAAGGTAGAGGACAAACTTCCACAGAGCAACCAGAGCAGAGAGATGCAGCAAAGGTCAGTCCAGAAGGGGCTGCTGGGACTCAGAGATCTCATGTCAAGGGTAGGTCAGGCCAGGGAGCCCATGAGGATCCTGACCTTGTAGTACAGCAGCAAAGTAGAGACTGCAACTGGGGGGAGATGGGACACGGCACCACTGAAACTGGCAGTGGATCACCCACAACACCCTTCTGGGACTGAAGCAGTGTGAGGGAGTCGCCACAATGGTACCCTGATAGAAAAACAGTTGATCTGAAACCACATTTGTCCCAAGACACAAAGTGATTCTTACACATTTTTCACTAATGGTGTAATATTTAGAAACAGTTGATTTAATCCAATCATTTGAAAGGCCTCCATGAAACAGAGGTCATCTTTTTTTTAGAATGCTAAAGGTACTTGGGGACAGTGTCTTGTTTAGGTAATGGAAAAACAAATGCTTCTTTAGGGAATCTTCACATAAACCAAGTTCAACGCAAATTTTTACAACAATAAGAAATAACCTCCATACATGTATAAACTGTTGAATTGGTGAATTTTTGTTAAACATTTTCACCACAATAAAAATTTTAGAAATAGTAATAACAACCCCCACTGACTCCCTTGGTCAGGAGAACCGGCCCTGGCTGCCAAAGAGACATTCACAAAATAAAGCAGATCAAACTAAACTTTTTTACCTGCTTGTTCCACATTAGCCCTGCTGAAGGTCTGGAGAGGAAAGAAAAAATGAGTGAGTTTTAAGCCACCACTACAGATCTTGTCAAACAGATGGACAGTGATATCAAAAGAGCTGAGGACTTTGGTCACAAAGGACAACAGAGGAGTTCAGATATGGACACAAAAGCTTTGTAAATGTCTCACACCTGCTAAGCTCACAAAACTAAACCTGAGAAATCTTCATGAGTTTCCTCTATAGTTTTTTCAAACCTATAATCCAAACCTACAAAATGGAGTCTTCACTCTCATCCTTTCAGTTCTATCACTGGACAACTGGAATCAGGCTTCAACTAAGATTCCAAGAGCCCAGAAACAGCCCAGGGCAAGGGAACCAGTGGACACTATTTTAAAACCAGCAACAAGCATAATAAACACAAAGGGAAAGATGGCCACATGAAAGAATTACGTTGTTTACTGTTTGTGTGTGTGTGCGTGTGTGTGTGTGTCTGTCTGTTTAACTCTAGCTTCTTGGCAACTCTCCTAGATCACAGCTTTGGGAAAGAAATGTATCTTTCCGATGAAAAACGAGCTAACAGAGATCCCATTGATGTCCTGCTCACAAGCTCTATACAAGTCCATGGGTTTTACCCTACACAAGAAACCTAACCAAACTGATTTCCTGAACAACAAAAAAAGAGAGAGGGAAGTAGGGGAAAGCAAGCCAGGTATGTTTGCTCAGATGTTAAAGATACCATAGTACAAGCAAAGTAACATATCATCCTGTCCACAAGAAGCACAGTGCTTAAAATGCATAATTGAGCTTTCTTCTTCATGGCTTCAGAGGGGGTTATAAATAAGCTCCTAGAATGCCGTGTGCTTCTAAATTAGAAAAAGCAAACAACTGTATCATCAGTTAACTGGAAGAAAAGGTCACAACAGAAATAATAATTTTGAAAAATAACTTTGCTTTCCAACTATAATCTCTGCCTCCCTTGGATTTTGTTTTCCTTCCTTTTCATCTCAGCACACTTTACACTATTTACTTTATTCTTGGCAACGCGCTCTAAGTAAACTTACATCTGTTTAATTTTCTCAATTTTCAGCTTGAGTTTTCAAAATAACAATCTTTTTCTCATGTTAAACACATGCCAAAAACATTTTTCCTCATATTATTTCAATTTATTTTAAAACTTAAGCAGTCTACATAGAGGCTGTTAACAAATGTCATGCCATCTCCGGGGGCTTCCAGTCAAAACTACCAACATGTATTAAGAAGCTACTAGATACCAGGCCTTGTTCTAGGTGTAGGATTCAAAGGTGAACGAGGCATGGCCTCAAGGATGCAGCTATCTTGTTATAAACTGAATCGTGTCCTCCCAAAATATGTGTTGAAATCCTCACCCCTATACCTGTGGACGTAATCCCATTAGGAAATAGGATTTTCTTTCCTATGTTAATGAGACCATATCAATGCAGGGTTTGTCCTAAACCTAATCACTTCTGAGTTACAAAAAGAGCAGGTTAAACAAAGAAGGAGCACATATGAGGAAGAAGATAGATGCCATGTGAGGATTGCCAAGGAACCGAGGAATGCTGGGCTACAGAAGCTGATTGTCCCCAGGAGCCCAAAGAGAGAGAGCCTTCCCCAATAGTCAGTGCCCTGAATTTGAACTTCTAGCCTCCTGAACTGCGAGGAAATAAATTTCCGTTCTTTAATGCCACCAACATGTATTTCTATTGAAGCAGCACTAGGAAACTAAGATACAACTGAATCCATGTTTTATTATCTATATGAAGGTAACAGAGAAGTGGTGTGGATAATCAAATACAACCCAATGCCTAAATGGGGCTCTGTCACACCAAGTTGCTCAAGACGCTCCACTACCTCTGTTTCTCACTGGGCCCGCAAGATAGTGTGAGAAACCACGTTGGACCACAAAGTGGAGAAGGCCCCGAGACGAGATCAATTATCTACTGCTAGATATTCAAGGACTGGATATATTTAGTCTCCCAAGTAATGTACACATTCTTAGTATACAGAACTGTGAATACTAACTCTCAGGATAATTCTGTTTTGTTTGCTTTTAATTACCCATCTGCTAAGATTCCCAATTTGCTTATTCTTGTACTTTTTTTCCTCCAGGGATTAAAAATAAATTTTCTTAGTTTTGTGGATTTTTTTTTTAACCAGTAGCAATGAGAATGATTTTAAATGGTTATGAAAGCAATTACATGATACAATTAAAATGGGCCTAAAAGAACTTTCATACTTTCTGATCTTCCCAGTGTCAACTGGATTTCTTGGACCCTGTGTGAGATGGGGAGTTAACACAGTGGTAGTAAAGACTGTAGGCCCTAACGAACAACTTTATCTGAAAAGGAAAGAGGCCCCAAATAGCCAAAGCAATATTGAAGAAGAACAAAGCAGAAGGGCATCAAAACTTGCTATACAGCCACTGTAATCAAAACAGCCTGGTATTGATAGATATACAGATCAGCAGAATAGAATGAGAACCCAGAAGCAAATCCATCCATCTACGGACAACTTCGAATCTATCAGGCAATCCTTGGAAATCCTATGCGGCAGTTCTACTCTGTACTATAGTATGAGTAGTAATCAATTCAATGGTAGCGGCTTGTATGAAACCAAAAGATCAACAATTACTCTAAAGCAAAGATGAAAAGATAAGGGGCAGGGAAACTATAGTACTGGAAATGGAACAACCAAAATACAGCTAAAGACAATGTTGGCATGTTGTAAAAAATGTAACTAACGTCACTGAACAACCTGTGTAGAAACTATCAAATGGGAACCTAATTTGCTGTGTGAACTTTCACCAAAAACATAATAAAATTTACTAAAAAAAAAGACAGTAGGCCCTAAAACAGGCAAATGTTGGGAGCTTTTAAAGTCAAGTGATAAGAACTGGAGAGTTCCTTATAATGTTCTTTTCCCTTTTAACGACTTTTTAAAAATCTAATGATAAAACATATTATAAGTAGGTTTTAGACAAACAGGTGGTTCAGTGGTAGAATTCTCGCCTTCCACGCAGGAGACCTAGTTTCAATTCTTAGCTAATGTACCTCATGCACAGCCATACCCTCTGTCAATAGGGGCTTGCATGTTGCTCTGATGTTGAACAGGTGTCAATGGAGCTTCCAGACTAAGATGGACTAGGAAGAAAGGCCTGGTGATCTACTTCCAAAAATCAGCTAACGAAAACCGTATAGATCACAATGGCCCAATCTGCAACCAATGACAGGGATGGTGCACCACCAGGCAGCATTTAGTTCTGTTGTGCATGGGGTCACCATGAATCGGGGGCTGACTCTGTGCGGGCAGCTAACAACAGCAGACAAACAGACCAGGTACAATGCGACTGACTACTGATTGACTACTTTTGTGTGGCTTTTCTAGCCATGGGCTTGTAACTCCCACCTGGGTGATTGTGTGATAGGGTGATTGTGGCCTACCAAGGGGATTGGTCAGTCTTGCCTTAAAAAAGAGCCATTTCCAGAGCAGAGAGAAAGGAGCTCACCACCACCAACAAAGGAGAGACCAGCAGGAGAGACCCAGCGGCAGGAGACTGCATGGTGGGCTTCCCGGCCCATGGAGAGAGAGAGCTGCGTGCCTTTGAGCAGAGACTAAGGGCCAGGGAGAGGTGTGCCTGCGAGCACAGCTGGGGAGAGGCTATCCGAGTGAAAGAACTGTGTTCTGAGTGTTCTTGAGCCTGAACTGTAACTGTTACTTCCCTAAAAAAAAGACACCCCATAATTCTAAGTATGGTCTGGGAGTTCGGTGTGGCCATTACAATGAATTATCGAACCCAGTAGAGACTACTGTGAGGGGACAGGTGGTGTCAGAACTGGTGGAGATGGCAGAGAAAGGACGCATGTCTGACCTCCGCCTCATAGGCATCAGCCTTGGGCTGTTGATCTTGGCTTTCCTTCCCCCTTGTGGGGTTGGAGGAGGTCAGACACCTCCCCCAAGCAGTTTTCACACGAGGGTTATCTTGAACAAGTTACTTAACTCCACTAAGCCTCAGTTTCCTGTTCTTTACAACAAGGTAATACTATACCTCCAAAGTGCATTCCATTGGTTCCTAGAAAATGAGGAGATCAAGAGAGATTGTGGGTGACATATTTTCCATGTATTCCCGTAAAACACATCTCAAATAACAACTGCAATAATAAGTGGGGTCATTTATGCATATTAAGGACGTGTCATATGTTAGCTGCACATATATGTATGTAATCTCTTAGTCTCATAAAATACTGATAAGAGAAAATTCCATAAATTAGGAATGGCTGTGAAGAAGGCAAATCATGGTGAATAACCTGTAATTCAAATTCTGTTAAAATAGTGAAAATTGTTACTGAACAAAAGACTCTTTAAAGATATTTGCAGAGATTTCTACAGGGAAACATTGAATCTAGTTGGGCAAGAGAGATCTTGAAATTGCACTAAGTCCAGAAACTTTGGGTGACCATCACTGGGTAAATGCTAGAATTAATGTTATAAAGAAAATTGGTTTATAAAACATGGAAAGGGAAGAATTGTGAAAGTGTAAAGCAGACTCAAGAAACATTGAGAAATCTGTTAAATTATTTCTAGTTCTGTTCTCAAGGTAACCAACAGGCAAAAGATACTTGGAAGAACCTGGTGTGGAAGGCAAAGTTAGTCTCCTGAAGTGCTTTATTATCCCCTTCCTATTATTTCGAAAATGAATACCACCTCCTCATATCAGATGAGGAAGAGGACAACCTTATGAAATACACAGTCTTTAGCACTCTTCAGGTGCTAAATATTCTGTACATATTTCTGGAGTTTTGTTGAGCAGTCAAAAGAAAGGGCCATCTGTTTTCCTTTTCACAAAGTGCACTGACAAACAGCACTGAATCCATCAAATAAGAATTTAAGGGATTAAACAGAAAACGCAACTTTCCGGTTTCGGAGAGTGTGCTTGACTCCATACAATTCCACAAACAATCACTGAACCTGACTTCATTCTGGGCACCATTCGGATCCCAGAGAGTCAAAGAAGCACATGCAGACATGGACCCTGTCCTCACAGAACTCACCATTTAATCAATATTGGCACTGAACATTCTTAGAACCAACGTGAGACAGGGCAGAATCGGAAATGAGGCTGGAAGGCTAGCAGAAGGTCTTGTATGCCAAGAAGCAAAACCCTCTAAGGATACAGCCAGCCTTAAGGTTAATACAAGGATCCCTGGTGGTGTAATACTTAAACACTCAGCTGCTAATTGAAAGGTTGGTGTTTAAACCCACCAGCAGCTCTGCATGCGAAAAGACCTGCTGATATGCTCCCATAAAGATTACAGCCTAGGAAACCCTATAGGGTAATTCTACTCTATCCTGTAGGGTGGTTATGAGTCAGAATCAACTCAACAGCACACAGTAACAAGGTTAAAACGTAGTCCCTGGGTGGCACAAATGTGCTCCACTGCTAATCAAAAGGTTGAAGGTTCAAGTCCACCCAAAGGTGCCTCAGAAGAAGGACCTGGCAATCTACTTCCAAAAAATCAGCCACTGAAAACCCTATGAAGCACAGTGTTACTCTGACACACATAGGGTTGCCCGAAGTCAGAATTCCACTCAATGGCAACTGGTGGTCGGAAAGTTAGAAGGATCATTGTAGCATCAGTATGGAATAGCTTAGAAGATGGATATGGGTGGGGCAGGGACACAAAGGGAAACAGGGAGAGCCATTAAGCTACTGCAAGGATCCAGGCACGCAATAACAAAGGTTCAAGTTTATGCAAGGTCAGTGAGAACAGAAATGATAAGAGAGCTCTGTGCTATATTTAGGCAGAAATGAGGAGTAAGACTAGAGGCTGATGTATCATGGCTACACGTAATGAGACCAATTTCCCTTGGCAATGTCTCATCAAGTTTTAGTGATACTGTATAATCCATGACCACTGAGAACAAGATTTATATCCAGCCAAAGGGGCAAATCATTTCTTTTCAGTTGTTCCTTAGCACACAGTTAGACCTCAGCAAACAACTGTGGAATGATTCAATAAATTTTCCAAAAGTGAATCTGTAAATTATTTGTGATTTATCAGACCTAGGCAACTCTCAATCAATCAGCAAGCATTTATAAGAGGCTTATAATATGCAAAAAACCATTCTAAGTAGCGTGACAGAAACACATACAAAGTGCAAGGAAGGGTCTTTTCTTAAATTCAAACACATGTACACAACTTTAAACAATTAGGCCTGAATGAAAGCACATACCCAATTTTACCACCACCTATCTTTTAGTTTGTCATACTGTAGAGGCTTGCGTGTTGGTATGATGCTGGAAGCTATGCCACCAGTATTTCAAATACTAGCAGGGTCACCCATGGTGGACATGTTTCAGCAGAGCTTCCAGACTAAGACAGACTAGGAAGAAAGGCCTGGCATCTACTTCTGAAAATGAGCCAAAAGAAAACCCTATTAATCAGAGAATACTGTCCAAGACTTTGACTCACTTACTTTGCACATATCATCAGGAGGGACAGATCACTGGAGGACATCATGTTTGGTAAAATGGAGGGCCAGTGGAAGCAAGAGAAACCCTAAATGACATGGACTGCCACAATGACCACAACAATGGAACCAAACATACCAACGACCATGAAGATGATGCAGAGCAGGGCAATGTTTCATTCTGTTACACGTGGCACCATAAATCTGAGCTGACCCCACGGTAACTAACAACACAACTCAATTTAAAATCAGCAAGCTCTTTACTCTTCCTGGGAGCCTGGAATAAGCAATTGAGAGACCTAAAAAAGGCACGCTGGTGAGAAACTCAACCTAGCCCCACATGCTAGCTTACCTGGAACCACTCAGTCTCCTCCCTGCACCTCAATCTTCTCTGTGAATGAGGAGAAAGTGCCCTGACCAGCGCCTGCCTCTCTGAAAGTCATGCAAAGGCTAGCACTCTGAACACAAGAATGCACAAGGAAACACAGGAACTTGAGTTTGGAAACAGATTCCAACCTCCCTTAATGGCAACATTGACATTCATCTCTCTAAAATTACAGCATAACAGTACTATAAATTATAGTGTGATCTGATACAGAATATATAAAACCCGCCGCCATCGAGAATATATAGAACAACGCAAATACTGCTTTACCATCTGAGCTGTCACTTAGAATCAACCCTTTTCAAGACAGCAATTGACCAAGTAAAAGATTCCTGTGTCTACACTGTGTCTATAGTCTACAGTGACTATTGCAAAAAATGCAAAGACACTATCATAAAAATTAACATACCTTCCCAACAAAGAGAACTCTTGAAGGTTCTGGTGAGCTGTTAGGCCTTAGCACTGGGCTGGTTATATAATAAAAAGATACGAAAGCTGAAGGCTTTAGGAATCCATAGCTCTAGGGAGTCAAGTAAAGCTTCTCCCCATCAGCTACTCTCCGGCTCTCTTGATATTTCCTATTACAAGAGAATTGTAATTGAATGCTTTTGCTGTTAAATCTGCATTACACCCAGAGGAATGTGTATTTTTAAGAAAATGTCTTACTCTTCCACCTGCACGTAGGTAATGGCACATTTTGGGGGCCTGAATGTTATTTCTCTTTTGTACTCTAAACAAGCCCACGATCTCCATCTTCCATTAGTGCTGCCCTGAGTACACAGAAAATGAAATTACCTCCCAAAATGACAGGTTTCACTATCCTGAAGCACAATGTCACCTCAAACAGCGTATTTTGTGAAGGGTGGCAGAGGACGGTGGCTTTTCACCAGATTTTTTAAGTAGTAGCTCTTGGAACTGAAATGAGGGTCCACTGAAGGCAGAGATTTGGTACTGTTTGCTGTTGAATTAATTTTTTTTTTTTACAACCATGACTGGCATATGGTAGGTGTTCAATGAGCATTTTTGAATGCAGTATCCTATTTCACTAGGAGCATCAGGAAATTGGAGTTTCTCATCCAAATAAAACTTGAAAGTGTGAGAGACGTGTTAAAAATAAAAAAGTTTACGTAAACGCTGACTCTGGCATCAATCAATATATATTTCATTTCTGAAAATCCAAATAATTATACTGTGATTCAATGTTTGGATGTACTTTTTGTGTTTCTTTAGTTAGAAAAATTGATTAATCAAAAAAGCCAACTACCTCATTGGCGATGGTGGAAAAATTTCAGAGCACTATTTTAGACTGTTTGAAGGGTATTTCTCCCCCATAGACCCAGTGGCATATCTCCTCCCCTCAGAAAGCCCTCAAACAACCAAACTCAGTAAATACTGTAAGACTAGCCTTGGCCTCTGGCATAAGATAATAAAGTACAAAAGGAAATAAAAATGTTCTAAGCAGTGGGTGTCCCCAAGATAAACAATGTTTAAAAGGCTTCAATAAGAAATCCCGATGGTTATATGCAAACAGACTTCCTGCATTCACAGCATAAATCACTTCTCAGTTTCAGGGTCCTAGTTAATCATTTGGCTGTGGCAAACACTGAAAGCAATCAATCTCACAGGCTTTGGAATTCGTATAAAGCCCGGCTGCCCTTAAAATCTAGTTTCTCCAGTCTTCTAACTTTTCCTTTAATAGCTAAAAGTTAACTGAAGTGACACATCCGATCTTCAACCATTAAGCTGCAAAGTAAATGCAGGCCCTTTAAAAAAGGATAAAGAGGAAGGGATTTCTCTTTGTAAAGCAATCCCTTCTTAGTGTCCATTCTTGTTAGCTGCAATGAGTCGGCCCCTGACTCATGGTATCCCTATGCACAAGGGAACAAAACTCTGCCTGGTCCTACACCATTCCCATCCCATGATCAATCATAGATAGAACCGCTGTGATCCATAGGGTTTTCACTGATTGATTTTTGGAAGTAGATTGTCAGGCCTTTCTTCCTAGTCCATCTTAGTCTGGAAGTTCTGCTGAAACCTGTTCAGCATGGTAGTCTCCACTGACAGATGGTGGTGGCTCTGCATGAGGTGCACTGGCCAGGTATTGAACCTGGAACTCCTGCATTATCGTAGTCATCTAGCGCTGCTAAAACAGAATTACCGCAAGTGGATGGCTTTAACAGAAATTTATTTCCTCACAGTAAAGTAGGCTTAAAGTCCAAATTCAGGGCGTCAGCTCCAGGGGAAGACATTCTCCTTCTGTTGGCCTTCTCATCAACGTTCCCCTGGACTAGGAGCTTCTCCACGCAGAGACCCAGGTCCAAAGGACTCACTCTGCTCCCAGCACTGCTTTCTTGGTGGTATGAGGTCCCCAACTCTCTGCTTGCTTCCCTTTTCTTTTATCTCTTGAGAGATAAAAGATGGTGCAGAGAAACTCCCTTTACCTTGGATCAGGTAAGTGACCTGAGTAAGGGTGGTGTTACAATCCCACCCTAATCCTCTTAGCATAAAATTGCAATCACAAAATGGAGGACAACCACACAATATTGGGAGTCATAGCCTAACCAAGTTGATATACACATTTTGGGGGGACATAATTCAATCCATAACATGCATGAAAGGCAAGAATTCCACCACTGAACTACCTCTTAGTGTCTAAATATATTAAAAGATAAAATCATAAAGCCTTGCTGGAAAAGAAATACTATCTAGTCCATTGTTTTGCAACCTGTGTTCTGCAAAGATGCCTCCGGGGCCAGGCTGTGGGAACTGTTGTGAGAAGACCAGCCAGACCCTCAACACCACCAACACCCTGCAACTCCACTTTTCCCTCAGTATATAAATACTGGGAATTGTAAATGAGATTTCATTTAAAAAATAGGTTCCTTTTCTAAAAGAAGTTTGAAAACTACTTATCTTGTCTAAAGTTTAGCACTCTTGCTTGAAGGCAGGCTAAAACTGGCATTTCAATTTCCTTTGGGAGTTTGTAGGTTGTTCCTGAGCTGGGCTTTACAAGCTCTGAGACTTTTCTCCTGTCTAGGAAAACTTGCGAAGATTCTAGAATCCGTCCCTGCACTAACTTGACTTGAAAAGAGAGTGGGCAGCATTACTGACCTTGAAAATTCTGACAGCGCAGTGCCTTGATTTTCTGCTTCATTATGTTCAATCTAAGGATTCACCACTGATGTACCCAACCTCCCACTCATTTCTCCATGCTCCACTGCCCCCAGGAGCCACCACTGTAGCTCCAACTTTGGCAAACACAAAAATATATCTCCACCACCACCCCACCCCCAACGTCAACATACGCTAAGAGGTCAAAGAGAGGTGCAGAGGGTAATAGCTGTGTTCCCAGGCTGTCACCAGCTTGCTTTCTTGAGGCTGGAAAATTGAGCCTCCTCTAGGTAAGAAAAGCCCTAAGTGAGAGATTGACTAAATGCCTGTATTAAGGTCTGTTGTCAGAGGAAGAGAGGAAAATAAATGCAAAACTCAATAAATAATGGAATAGCCCTAAGATGGAATACTACCTAGCCATTTAAAAGAATGAGTTAGTTCTATATGCAATGGTCCAAAGGATTGCTAAAAAATATTGGTAAGTGAAAAAGCAAGGTACAAGACTATATGTATACTATACTCCCATTTAACTTATATATATATATATATATATACACATACTTATGTTTGGGTGTATTTGTATGGAAAATGTCTAGAAGGAGACCCAAGAAGCAGTAGATGGTGGTCCCTTTGAAGAGAGGGGTCCCTGGCTGGTGTAAATTGTTTAAGCGCTTAACTACTGAAAGGTTGGTGGTTTACATCCACCCAGAGGTGTGTGGGAAGAAAGGCTAGCAACCTTCTTCCAAAAGGTTAACAGCCTTTAAAACCCTATAGAGTAGTTCTATTCCGTACATATGGGGTTGCCACGAGTTGTAATCATCTCAACGGCAACTGGTTAATTGGTTCCTATGAAGAGTGGGGAGGGAAAGTGGTCTAAGGTGGGAGAGAGGCTGGGGAATCTATAGTGCATTTTATCACCTTTTGTTCTGTCTAAATTTTTTTTACTATGAGTATGAACTGGCTTGGAGCCCTGGTAGAGCAGTAGTTAAGGGCTCAGCTGCTAACCAAAGGGTTGGCAGTTTGAATCCACCAGCTGCTCCTTGGAAACCCTATGGGACAGTTCTACTCTGCCCTGTAGGGTTGCTGTGAGTTGGAATAGACTTGACAGTAATGGGTTTGTTTGTTTGCTTGTTTGTTTTACAAACTGGCTTACGACATTTTAATACAACTGGAGGATGTAGAAGATTGAGAAAAATTAATCTTTTCAGAAACAATTCTTAAGATGGAGAAGGAAGCAATAAACACGAATGCACAGGCCAGATAATCAAAAGCCAATTGCACATTTGCTGCCAATGATGCTCACAGCCCTTGGGTCAATTAACCAAAACATGGTACTCACTGCGGACCTTTCACCCTGCAGTCACTGCCCCAACCCTGCCATTTTCAGTATCGTGTTATTACCAGTCATTACCTCTTCAAAGGATTGTGGGGGAAGCCCAAATACAAAAGGGCAATAGAATCCCAAATCTGGAGATTTGTTCAGCACATAAAGAAACAGCAGTATTGAAGTGGCTCTCCCTAAAGAAAGAGTGTGAATTAGACTCTTTGAGAATTTTTAGAAGAAGACTATTTCTTAAGTCCATATTTCAAACTAAGAAGGTATTATTTGCAGGAGAGTTGGGCCCCCTCTGCTGTCAATGGGGAAAATGCCTTATTTTCACTGGAAAAAACAAAAGTAACATGATTTTTGCTGGTGTATTTTTTCCTACACCTTCATAGTGTTTCCAGACACATTGCATATTCATTGCGAATTCATTTTGTATTCACTCTAATTCCTAACAATAAACACTACTGAGAAAAGAAGGAAGGACCAAGTTAAAGACGAAACCAAAAGAGATCAAGTCTGTGGTCAGTTATTGAGCATCAGGGATTGTGGTCCACAAATAGGCAGCAGTAACCACTAGAATTCTTAAAACAAGAAAACTTAATGCTTTAGAAACATTTCAAGATAAATAATTCAGACCACAGATACATAATTAATAACTCTGTAGCATATGAATATTTGAGTGTTAATTTAGAAACTCAAGAACTCTTACTAAATATCAATTCACTGATTAATTTTTTTTTAATTTTTTACATAATTTCCACAAACGTCCTTTGAAAACCCTTTGGATTCTATCTTTTCTATTCTGAGTTGAGATTGATTACAAAGCTTTTATAGTGTTTGATTATAAAATTACATTTTTATTCCTTGTGCTCCTGGTGATGTGTTGTCATAGGTGGAAAAGAGTATTTGCTAAAAAAGACATTGGTGATCCTTGGCTCAATTTAGCAAGTATTTATTATAAAACTAATCCTTAAAGTTATTTTTTACCTTTTAACCAGAATTAGTTCCATCATCTGGTTCTACTTTACCAAATAAGGGATTAGATTTACTATGAATTTAATGTAGGAGCCCTGGTGGTACAGCAGTTAAGATCTTGGCTGCTAACCAAAAGGTCAGCAGTTCAAATCCATCATCTGCTCCTTGGAAACTTTGGGGCAGTACTGCTCTGTTCTGTAGGGTCCCTATGAGTTGGAATTGACTTGACAGCAATGGTTTGTTTTGTTTTGTTTTGTTTTTTAATGAATTTAATGCAAAGGAGAACGAAACTATTTCCATTTCCATTATGGTTTACTCTATCCTTCAGTTAAATATTTAGTTCCCAACTAAAATTTGAATCCCACAAAATATTTCAGTCTTTCATTTGCTCATTCGTTTTATTTCCAGAACTGGATTACTTTTTTAGTGGAAGATCGTGACTCAGGGGCTGAGGTGATGCACTGCTGTTTTCATAGCTAATTATTTCAACAGATTAATTGATTACCTATCATGTGGCATTGTTTCAGGGTTTTTTAAAAGATATAATTTTTTTTGTCAACCTAAAGCGTTTTTCACGATAAGTCTTGTTTTACTATGTAAATTTTAAGACTATGCACATTGCTAAAAAATGAGTACAGCCATTAAAAAATAGTTGTGCTCTGGTGTTTGGGTTGTCAGTGTTTTTTTGTAATCTTCCTTAACGTAGTTCTTACACAGCTTTTTCAAGAAAAACACAAAAAGCTTTGTAAATCTTCAAGTATTTATAAATTGAGGTTGTTAATTTCCATAACAGACCTGCATGTGGCCACCAAGTTCCAGGCTTCTAATAGCTCAGAGTCAATGAAGTTCTCTAACCTTTCACCCTGCTGCACCCATGTCAGCATTATTCTCTCAGGTGAGTAACTATGAGGTAGCTATGTAAACGTAAAAATCATCATCATCATCATTGTCTTATTATCATTCTTATCATAAATCATATAATATTGTTACATCTACTGTTGTTGTTAAGGAAGTAAGAAAAGTGGAGAATAAAAAACAGCTACACTTTTACCTGTCTTGGCCTATATACCTCTCTCCTAGCCCCTCAAGGCCTCTTAGAAAGTATCTGGAATCACTGAACATGAACACCCTACTCCAGTCACTGAGCCATCCACCTAGCACACCACAGACTGCAAAGTTCTCCCGCTTCGATGCCCACAGCTGCCGTCTTTGTGGAAGCTCGGACTCAGCACTTTCAGAATAGGTTAAAATGATTAGGTGAAAGCTTATTTGAAGATATTATGCCTAACATTGGGGACAGTAATGGAAATGTACCCTCTGATACACTATTGTTAAGATTATAACTTGGCATAATCTTTGGGGAGGGCAATTTAACAATAAATACAGGAAGTCTTAAAATAAATATTTTTTGCCTCCCAGCAATTTCACTTCCAGGTATTTATCCAAAGGAAATAATCAGTGATTTGCACAAAGATTTAGGAGATAAGAATGTTTACCACAACACTGTTTATAATAGCATAAACAAAAAAAATTCCAACAACCTAAACGTCCAAGCACAGGTGACTGGTACATTTGAATAAATTACGGAACACTCATAAAATGAAATATTATAGAATAATTCTGTAGAAAAGTATTTAATAGCATGGAAAAATACTCACCATGCAGTGTTAAGGAAAAAAAAAAAAAAGATGATAAAACAGAATAACACTGATCACATTTTTGCAAATATATGCGAATCTATAAGCAAAAAAAAAACTCAGAATAAACATCGATAATAGTTGTTATCTAGGATTTTAATTTTTCCAATGAATGTTATTTTCTTCCTTTTCATATTTATGTTTTCTTCAATAAACATAGATCATTTTATTTAAAAAAACAAAATTTTCATTTATTTTTAAAGCTGATTCAGCAGGGAACATACAGGGGGCTTCAAAAGTACTGTAGTTTTTTTCTTAAACATCATTTATACACACACACACACCTACGTATGCTAACTTAAAAAATAAAAAGAAGAAGAAAGAGGAAAAATAAGAGATGGTGGTTAAGCATTCTTGCTAATTTTGGAATATTTTTTTTAACCCAAACAATAATTCTCTAAAGACAAGAATACAATCTCACCAGAGGTTTATCAATTATAGCTTTTGACTGTTGATTTTCTCTATTGTATGTTTGTTTCTATTTAGTATCTGTTCCTACATTATTTCCTTTCTTCTACTTTCACTGGGTTTCAATTATTTTTTACTAAATCTTGAGATTTTTCAGCCTTTCTGCATATACATATATATGTGTGTGTGTATATACATACGTATATATCCATACATAATATATACAGAGCACTGGTGGCACAGCAGTTGGTTAAGAGCTCAGTTACTAACCAAAAGGTTGGCAGTTCAAACTCACAAGCCACTCCCTAGAAGCCCTATGGGGCAGTTCTACTCTGTCCTACAGGGTTGCTATGAGTCAGAATTGGCTCAGCAAAAATGGGTTTGTTGTTTTATACATATTTATTTATTCATAAATTCCCCTCTATTCAATGCTTTAGCTGTGACTGATCTGTGATATTTTTATTATCATTCTGTTCAAATGTTTTCCAACTTCTTTTTTTATTCCTTCTTTGGTCTATTATTTAGAAAAATAATGACTTTTCTCCCAAATATTTGGGAATTATCTAAGCATATCTTGTTACTGATCTCTAGCTTAATTTCACAGTGTTCAGAGACTGCATTCCATAATACTTTTTAACTTTTCGAAATTAAGACTTGCTTTATGCCTGGCATATGTTCATTTTTGATATATGGGTCATGTGCACTAGGAAGAAAAGCATATTCTGCAGTTGTTCGGCGCACTGTTCTATATACTATATAACAATTACATCAGGTTGATTAATTTTTTTCAAATATTCTATATCTTTTTTTTATCTACTTCTCTATTGATTACTGGGAGACATGATAAAATGTCCCATTGTAATTATGGGTTTGTCTATTTCTTTTTGCTTTACATATTCTGAGGCTATACTGTTAGGTACATACACAATGAAAAGTATTATATTTTCCTGGTGGATTGATCCTTGTATCATAAAATACTCATTTTAGTAATCCTTCTTGCCTGAAGATATCATAGCTATAGTGGCTTTCTTTTAGTTAGTATTTGCATGGTATCTCATGTTCCAACCTTTCACTTTCAACATTTCTGAATCCTCATATTTAAGATGCGTTTCTTGTAAGCAGCATATAGTTAGGTTTTGTTTGTTTTTCCAGATGATAGTCTTTGTCTTTTGGTGGGAGGATTTAATATTTTATATTTAATGGAATTAAAGATATATTTATGTTTAAATCTTCCATTTTACAATTTTTATATTCCTCCCCTTCCTTGCCTTTTGTAGATTTTTATTACTGTATTTTCCCTCTCTACTTCATTGTTATATATTCTTTAACTAATCTTTTAGTTGTTACCCTAGAGATTGCCCTAGAGATTAAAACATGCATCCTTGACTTATTAAAGTCTAATATGTTAGTACTTTTACTACTTCTTAGACAATGTAAGGATCTTAGAATATTTTTTCTCCATTTAATCTCCTTACAAATTATGCACTGCCTTTGTTGTATATTTTAATACTGTATATATTTTAAATTATTTTTGGATACTCAATAATCATTTAGATTTATCCACATATTTACTCTTTCTGTTGCTCTTTATTTCTTCCTATATCTATGAAGTTTCATCTGAGAAAATTTTCCTTCTAACTGAAGAACAGCTTTTAATATGTCCTTTAATTTTTTTTTTTTTTTTTAGTCCTAGCCTACTGACAATAAATCTTCTCAGTTTTTGTGTATCTGAAAATTTCTCTCTCTCTCTTTTTAACCTTTATTTTTGAAAGACATTTTTGCAAAGTATAGAATTCTAGGTTGACAGTTGTTTTCTTTCATTTCTTTGGAGGTATCTTTCCATTTTTCCTAGCTTTCATTGTTTCCACTGAAGAACATTAGTATTATTATTGTTCATTCCAATGTGACATACTTTTATTTCCTAACTGATTTTATGGTTTTCTTTTTGTCTTTGTTCTCTTTAAGTTATTTATATTCAGATTTATTTTGTATTTATCCTGCTTGAGGTACAAAGTGTATATTTGGTGTCTCTCATTAGTTACTCTTCAAGTATTGCTTTCCCATTCCATCTCTCCTCTCCTTCTGGGACAAAGGTTGAATCTTCACTAGATCTCACTTATCTCTTCCTCTGCCTTCTGTATTTTCCTTTCTTCCTCCTCTCTGTGCTTCAGTTTGAATATTTTCTTCTGTTCTTTCAGTTCATGACTTCTCTCTTCAACTATGTCAAATCTACTTTTAAAGTCATTTACTGAGTTATTTAAAAAGAAAGGAGTAAAAGAGACAAGTGACATCTAGTGAAGATTCAACCTTTGTCCCAGAAGGAGAGGAGAGATGGAATGGGAAAGCAATGCTTGAAGAGTAACCAATGAGAGATATCAGCCAATTTTAAAGTCATTTACTGAGTTCCTCCCCCATGTATCTGTCAGTTTGTTGTATTGTGGGGGCTTGTGTGTTGCTATGATACTGGAAGCTATGCCACTGGTATTTAGACAACAGCAGGGTTACCCATGGAGGACAGGTTTCAGCTGAGCTTCCAAACTAAGACAGACTAGGAAGAAGGACCCAGCAGTCCACATCTGAAAAGAATTAGCCAGTGAAAACCTTATGAATAACAGTGAAACAATGTCTGATATACTGCCAGAAGATGAACCCCCCAGGTTGGAGGCACTCAAAAGACGACTGGGGAAGAGCTGCCTCCTCAAAGTAGAGTCGACCGGTATGACGTGGATGGAGTCAAGCTTTCGGGACCTTCGCTTGCTGATGTGGCATGACTCAAAATGAAAAGAAACAGCTGTAAACATCCTTTTAATAATCGGAATGTGGAATATACGAAGTATGAACCTAGGAAAATTGGAAATTGTCAAAAATGAAATGGAACGCATAAACATCAATATCCTAGGCATCAGTGAACTGAAACGGACTGGTACTGGCCATTCTGAATTGGACAATCATATGGTCTACTATGCCGGGAATGACAACTTGAAGAGGAATGGCATTGCATTCACTGGCAAAAAGAATATCTCAAGATTTATCCTGAAGTACATCGCTGTCAGTAATAGGATAATATCTATATGCCTACAAAGAAGACCAGTTACTACGACTATTATTCAAATTTACAAGCCAAGCACTATGGCTAAAGATAAAGAAATTGAAGATTTTTACCTGCTTCTGCAGTCTGAAATTGACTGACTATGCAATCAGGATGCATGATAATTTCTGGAGACTGGCATGCAAAAGCTGGAAACAAAGAAGTATCGGTACTTGGAAAATACAACTTTGGTCACAGAAACAATGCCAGAGATTACATGATAGAATTTTGCAAGACCAGTGACTCCTTCATTGCAAATATCTTTTTTCACCAACATAAACAGCGACTATACACATGGAGGAAACTCTGGGGGCATAGTGGTTAAGTGCTATGGCTGCTAACCAAGACGTTGGCAGTTCAAGTCCACCAGGCGCTCCTTGGAAACTCTATCGGGCAGTTCTACTCCATCCTATAGGGTCACTAGGAGTGGGAATCAACTCGACAGCAGTGGATTTTTTGGTATACACATGGACCTCACCAGATGGAATACACCAGAATCAAATTGACTACATCTGTGGAAAAAGACGATGGAAAAGCTCAAAATCATCAGTCAGAATAAGGCCAGGGTCCAACTGTGGAACAGACCATTAACTGCTAACATGTAAGTTCAAGCTGAAACTGAAGAAAGTTAGAACAAGTCCACGAGAGCCAAAGTATGACCTTAAGTGTATCCCACTTGAATTTAGAGACTATCTCAAGAATAGATTTGAAGCATTGGACACTAATGACCAAAGACCAGATGAGCTGTGGAATGACATCAAGGACATCAACCATGAAGAAAGCGAACGGTCATTAAAAAGACAAGGAAGAAAGAAAAGACCAAAACGGATGTCAGAAGAGACTCTGAAACTTGCTTTTGAATGTTGAGTAGCTAAAGAAAGAAAGAAAGAATGAAGTAAAAGAGCTGAACAGGAGATTTCAAAGGGTGACACGAGAAGACAAAGTGAAGTATAATAAAGACATGTGCAAAGAGCTAGAGATAGAAAACCAAAAGGGAAGAACATACTCAGCTTTTCTCAAGCTGAAAGAACTGAAGAAAAAATTCAAGAGTCAAATTGCAATAGTGATGGATTCCATGGGGAAAATATTAAACAATGCAGGAAGCAACAAAAGAACATGGAAGGAATATACAGTCACTATACCAAAAAGAATTGGTCGACATTCAACCATTTCAAGAGGTAGCATATGATCAGGAGCCCATGGTATTGAAGGAAGAAGTCCAAGCTGCTCTGAAGGCATTAGCGAAAAACAAGCCTCCAGGAATTGACGGAATATCAATTGAGATGTTTCAACAAACAGATGCAGCGATGGAAGTGCTCATTCATCTATGCCAAGAAATTTGAAAGACAGCTACTTGACCAACTGACTGGAAAATATCCGTATTTATGCCCATTCTCAAGAAAGGTGACCCAACTAAATGCAGAAATTATCGAACAATATCATTAATATCACACGTGTAAGCAAAATTTTGCTGAAGATCATTCAAAAGCAGCTGCAGCAGTATATCAACAGGGAACTGCCAGAAATTCAGGCCGGATTCAGAAGATGATGTGGAACCAGGGATATCATTGCTCACGTCAGATGGATCCTGGCTGAAAGCAGAGAATACCAGAAGGATGTTTACCTATGTTTTATTGACTATGCAAAGGCATTCAACTGGTGTGGATGGTAACAAATTTTGGATAACATTGTGCAGAACGGGAATTCCAGAACACTTAATTGAGCCCATGAGGAATATGTACATAGTTCAAGAGACAGTTGTTTGGACAGAACAAGGGGATACTGATTGGTTTAAAGTCAGGAAAGGTGTGCATTAGGGTTGGTTGTATTCTTTCACCATACCTATTCAATCTGTATGCTGAGCAAATAATCTGAGAAGCTGGACTATATGAAGAAGAACGGGACATCAGGATTGGAGGAAGACTCATTAACAACCTGAGTTATGCAGATGACACAACCTTGCTTGCTGAAAGTGAAGAGGACTTGAAGCACTTACTAATGAAGATCAAAGACCACAGCCTTCAGTATGGCTTGCACCTCAACATAAAGAAAAAAAAAATCCTCACAACTGGACCAATGAGCAACATCATGACAAATGGAGAAATGATTGAAGTTGACAAGGATTTCATTTTACTTGGATCCACAATCAACAGCCATGGAAGCAGCAGTCAAGAAATCAAAAGATGCATTGCATTGGGTAAACCTGCTGCAAAGGACCTCTTTAAAGTGTTGAAGAGCAAAGATGTCACCTTGAAGACTAAGGTGCGCTTGACCTAAGCCATGGTATTTTCAATCACATCATATCCACGTGAAAGCTGGACAATGAGTAAGGGAGACTGAAGAAGAATTGATGGCTTTGAATCATGGTGTTGGTGAAGAATATTGAATATACCATGGACTGCCAAAATAACAAAGAAATGTGTCTTGGAAGAAGTATAACCAGAATGCTCCTTAGAAGAAAGGATGGCGAGACTGCGTCTTACATACTTTGGACATGTTGTCAGGAGGGATGAGACCCTGGAGAAGGACATCATCCTTGGTAAAATACAGAGTCAGCAGAAAAGAGGAAGACCCTCAACGAGACGGGTTGACACAGTGGCTGCAACAATGGGCTCAAGCATATATATCAGCGATTCTCAGCATGGCGCAGGACCAGGTAGTGTTTCATTCTGTGGTATATAGGGTCGCTATGAGTTGGAAACAACTCAACAGCACCTAACAACAACAACACCGAGTTCTTAATTTAAGCTGTTTATTTTTTCATTCTGTAATTTTTTTGGTGCTGTTTTCTTAGTTTCCAGTTATTTACTCCAATTCTCAGTCTCATCTTTTTAATTCCTTGAGCATATTAATCATAGTTACTTTAAATATCATTTCTGATAAGTCCATTATCTAAGATTCTAGCGGAGTCTTCTTCTATTATCTGTTTTTTCTCCTGGTTGTCAGTCACATCTTGTCTTCTCAAATGCCTGGCTATTTCTACTTGAGTGGAAAACTTATGAAAAAGTGGTGGAGATAATTGGGAGCTCTGGATGATGCTATCTTTCTCTGAGAGAAATAATTTTGCTTCTGGAAGGCAGCTAAGAGCACCAGTAATCCCAAACAGTCTTAATCCTATCAGAGATTGACCTGATACACAGCTCAGTTTCAGTCTTTCTGGGGTTAGTTACTTCCCTGCTCACTCTTAACTTCTAGGACGCAGCCTGTCAAGGTCTCAACCAAAAATATATGGTATTTATGAGCTCCCCTCCAAGGTGGGCCTTAAATTTCCCCTTTTGTTCTCCTTCAGCTCCATGATTGTACTAAAAGCTTTGCTTACTTTCCCTCTCAACCATTGCTGCTTTTGGATTAAGTAATCACCTCAAAGTGGTTGCTCTAGTGTCAGGCTCACCTCTCTGGGCTTCCTTCCTTTCCTGGGTCTTAGTACTGTAACTCCTTACTAAATTAATACCACTCCTATGCCTGGAAGCAGAAGGCTTGTTTTTAGTAGAAGAGTTGGTCCAAAATAACTTTGTCCACCATTGCCAAAAGAAAACTCCCTTACATAAAAAGTTTTTAAAACAAAATCCCAAATAAAAAATTTTTTTTCATAACCTACTCAATTCAGCCACAGATAACAATCAATTAAAATAAGAATGGAAGAATATTTTATATACCCTAGAAGTAAGAAGCCAAAATTTCAACTTATAAAGGGGTATAGTTTCTTCCAAAAAACTTAAGAAGAATCTCCTAGCCGTTTGCTCAACTTTTTATCTTTGGCTTTGAGACTTGCTTATGACTTTTTTAAAAGCTATTTCCATTCTCAAAACAGAAGTTCAAATATCCTCAGTCTCTTACTACTAGTTTACACTGTTATAGAATTTGAGGACTGGAGGTGACTTTACAGGTCTTCTAGCTCAACACTACCATTTTACAAATTAGAAAACAGGCTCAGAAAGGTAATTTGCTCATGGTCATACAAGTTCCTGAAAAGAACTAAGAAACTAATCCAGTTCACACTGAAAGCATCTGAGCTAGTAGATACTTGAATGAAAACATAACTTCAAAAACAAAGCTTATTAAAAAATAAATAAAATGAAACATATCATATGGCTCCTTACAAATGGTAAGAAAAAAAGCAAACATTTATATTTTTGATATAATTATAAACTTGAACATGACTGAATGCCTGAGGTTATTAAAAAAAACAATTCATTACTTTGTTAAGTGCAATAATGGTATTTTGGTTATATTTTTTAAAAGAGTCACTATAATTTACAGATCTAAAGACACATGCTAAAATATTTATGGATGAAATGATATGACTAGGATTTACTTCAAAATAATATAAAATGAGGGAGGAGTAGGTGAGTGTATAGATTAAATAAATTGCCCATGAACTGACAGATGGGTGGTAATATATGGGATTCATGACACTATTCTACTTTTGTATTTGTGTGAAATTTTGCAAATTAAAAAAAAGAAAATGCAATTTACAAATAGTTCATCTCTTTTTTTTCTAATCAATAAAAAAATTACCTAAATGAATGAATTAAAGAGGGCTAGAGGTCAAAGTGGAGCCCTGGTGGCACAGTGGTTATAAGCTCAGCTGCTAACCAAAAAGGTTGGCAGTTTGAATCCACCAGCCACTCCTTGGAAATCCTGCAGGGCAGTTCTTACTCTGTCCTACAGGGTCGCTACGAGCCAGAAACAACTCGACAGAGCAAAGGGTTTGGTCTGTTTTGGTTTAGAGGTCAAAGCTAGTTATGACAAATACAATTCAACAAATAGCTCCTATATAAGCAAATTTCAGCCAAAGATCCACAGGCTTTTGTCAACTAAGTGAGCTAAGCAAGAATAAAGAGAATTAATTATTTAGTATAATTCAGCCTTTTTTTTAAATATTTCATCACGTGAATGCTCATAATATTGTCCCCAGAATCTCTTTCAAAATCTAAAAAAAATTATTTTATTAATGCTAATGCTTCATTCAGTGTTCAGTACATTCTCACTTTTCCATAACCCAGACTTCCCCACTAACAAAGCATCCCACTGTGGAACGTTGGATGTGTTTCCGGTATTTCAGAAACCAGATAAGGGTTATCAGAGAGAAAAGGCTACACTGGTGGAAGCATAAGTTAGAAGGCAAAACCAAAGAAAAACAGTATTAGTCTTGTCCCAGAACTCCTGCAAATTTGTCTCTTTTATACCTAAATATATCTAAAGAGTCATAATTTGGGGGAAAAAATCTCTAGAAAAGAATTTATCATACTCTCCCTCCATCAAATTTTCCCTGCTCAGTAATTCTGCTCAGTGTTCATCTTTTGGCTATGTCCTAAATTCTTCCTTTATTCCCCTGTATCCTTTCTTGTTGTCTTGTCACAACCCAAGGCTCTGCTTTTCAGCCCACGGGGCTGATTCCGGTCTGAGGCTGTCACTGTGCTGCACCTGTCTCCAGTGACTGCCTACAATGGCTACATATTATTATGGCAACTGCGTGAGCTGAAAGTCGTAAACTCTCAGCGAGCCACTGTTGTAAGCAGCCATCAAATTGGCATCCAATTCACGGCCACGGTATGCACAATGAAACAAAATATTGCCCATTATCGCGTCATCTCCGTGATTAGTTGTAGATCGGACCATAGTGATTCATAGGGTTCTCCTCGGCTGATTTTCAGGAGTAGATTACCAGGTCTTTCTTCCTAGTCCATCTTAGTCTGGAAGCTCTGCTGAAACCTGCTCAGCACTCTAGCAACACACAAGCCTCTGCTGACAGTCCGGTGGTGGCTGCGCATGAGGTGTACTGGTAGGAAGGAAACTGGACCTCCCACACAGAATGTGAGAATTCGGCCACTGAACCCCCACTGCTCTCATCTCCTTAAGCTGAATCATTCTCATTTAAGTACAGAGATGTGTAGACACAGTGTAGTTGTTTAAAAATCCCAACTACCAGAAAGTAAAGACATCATCAGTATTCAGTCCTGTTTACCCGGTTAAGATCAAAATTTTTTAAATTATTAAAACTATAATACAATGGCAACTTAAAAACTGTCAGCTAGCATTAATCAAATGCTTACTCTGATATGAGACTGGCACTGTGCTAAATTCATGGTCCCCGCATTATCTAATTCACGCTCATTTTTTCATCCATGTATTTACAACCATAGAGTTAGCTACTAATAATATCCCCCATTTTATACGTAGAAAAATTGAGAATCAGAGCGATTAAGTCACTTGTCCAGGGACACACAGAGGTTAAGTGGCACTGATTATTACATAATAGTTATGATCTTTTTATCAAGGCTGAGAACCAATGCTGCTTATGAAACATCTGGCAGCAAGAACATCCACTTGAAATAAATTGCGTAACTCTTCCATATATATCCTCGACACACGCCTTGGATGAATGTACAAGTTTATCTGCACTATTGCTGATCCCTAGTTATTTTTCCCCAAACTTCGGACCACATTCTCACCATATATTGGCACAGGGCCCTCCACAAACATCTCAGTCCTTGGCCCTGGAGCCCTACTGTCTGTGGTCATCCTTACGCTTCTTAGTTAAGCTCCACATTCAGATAAAACAAAAACATGGAGTGGTGTTTCCTAGATCCGATGATCACTATTACTCAAAACGGGGGCAGCCGTGGGGCTAAGTGACAGGCAGCTTGATACCACAGCTTCCAGTGAAACTGGAAGTGGTTCTCCGCAGGCGAGTGTCGGAGGCAGAACTACCCCTCAGCTGAGACTAACTGCAGAAGGAAGACAAGCTCCTGGAGGGTGAGCTCAGGGAAGGAAGCTTCCACCTTAGATAAAAACAGTAAGAGCACACTGCCGCTAATAACAATCACAACCTATTGCCTATTTGCTACTAAGAAAAAATACCATTTATCAGGCATTCTCTATATGCTAGGTACTGCAGTAAGCATTTTATATAATGACTTATGTTAATTCTTAAAACAAGCCAACGAGGTCCAAGTTATTATCCTCATTTAAGAGATAAGAACTCAGAAGCATAGAGAGCCCTTGTAAGTTGCCCAAGGTGGCACAGAGACAAGATTAGAATCCACTTCATTCTAATTCCAAAGCACGTGCTATTAACCATTACTCAAACTGCCACACATATGCCCCCAAACTCAGATTCTAAAGTTCATCTGTCCTTCAAAAAGTGAGTGAAGAGACACTTGTCAAAATGATACACACCAGACATGGGGCACTTTCCCTTGGGGCTGACCCAGCCTCCCCAGACAGTATCTGAGCTTTCCCTTATGAATCATCTACATTTCTAAGACAGGATATTGTTACCACTCACTGATGAATAATCCTAAATAGTGAAGAAAGTCATCTTTTGGGAGTAATAGCAGAATTAAAAGAATTACAAACAATTAAAATGAAAGTAATCTATAAGAAAGAACGGTTATACAATCAAACACTCTTCCATTCTTTCCACGTGAGAGGGAAAACATATATATATAAACATACACATACAATCAAAGAAGTTATTTTACTTAACATCTAATAAATGAATGAATGAAGAATTACTGATTAAAATAATTTCATGGAACAAACAGGGCCTATAAAGGGCCTTGAGACATATCACCATGGCAATTTATGGCATGGCATGAGTCTCTGTCATAGGCTTCAAACCTTTTCCTTAGCTAAGAAAAAGAAATGAATCAAAGGATGATAAAAACCACTTAAGCACAGTCCAGCCAGTCCAACCTCAGGAAAACCATCACCAGGTGGGTGACACGAGAGCCTTCTTTGGGCAAGATTTTGAGAACTGACGTGAAGTCTAGTTCCTTGGAGAATTCTTCTTGCTGGGAAGAAATTTTCCTTCTAGATGGTGCAAGTGCCGGAGGTCTCATGCCTCATGTATGCTGATGTCTGCTCTGTCTGTGAGGGCGTTCTCTCCAAGGGACTGTGCACTTCTCATGGGATGGGGTCAGGTCTTATTCACTCCTCATACCCCAGTATCTAGCACAGTGCTGGCATAGTAACACTTTCTTTACTACATTTTGTCTCCTTAATTTTTTTTTTAATGGCACGCATTTTCAGTATTGGAAGGCGTGCTTACTAATTGAGTGTGCTTAAATTTTTGGTTGGTAATATGGATTCTGGGAAACCCTGGTGGCGTAGTGGTTAAGTGCTACAGCTGCTAACCAAAGGGTCGGCAGTTTGAATCTGCCAGGCACTCCTTGGAAACTCTATGGGGCAGTTCTACTCTGTCCTACAGGGTCGCTATGAGTCACAATCGACTCGACAGCACTGGGTTTGGTTTTTGGTTTTGGCTTAATATATGATCTGGTAATACAAGACACCAATGAAGTGAATGGCACTGTGGTGTCACTGATCTGTGGTATGACAATATACCATTGAGAGCTATATAAATCATTTATTCAATGATTTCCATTGGGTTACATGGGGAACCTCTGGTTTTCTAAATATGATGCCGAAAAACCAAAACAAACCCATCAGGGCTCCCTAACTATCACACAGGAAAGCCATAATTATGCTTGCAGGTCTTCTCTCACAGAAATGAAGGAAAAAAAGGCAAAAGTTTACAAAACTAACACATCCAGGAAGTATCACCTAATAGAATGCTCAACCTACACAACAATGGGGCTCCCACTCCAGTCTGCTAAGCTTCACCCATTTCAAAAGGGACCCACCCTGCCGCTAAATGCATTAGAGCTGGAATAATGGCTTATCTCTGAAGTCCAGAGGCATAAAAAGTGGCTGGTACCCTGTTCACCCAATGGTACCGAAAGATGTAAGTACCCAATAAAGAGTCCTTGAAGAGATAATTAAACAGATGAAGTGGGAAGCCCACACTTGGAAGAACATTTAGTGGCATCATGCCCCGTGCTCTTCCTTCTAGCATAACGGGCAGTCCTGTGAGATCAGAGAGGGGCAGGACATCAGTGTGGTACATCAAGACTTGGGTTCTCCTCCTCAAATTTTGGCTCTGCCATTCATTCATTAGCTTGTGTAACCATCACCAAGTCACATAATTTCTTTGAGCTTCTACCTCATCCAAGAACTGAAGATGTTAGACTGGGCGCCCTATAACATTGCTTTCAACTCTAAAGTGTGATAACCCTTCTTCCCTTAAGATCAGCCTCAGCCAAACACCTCCCCTGGCTTCCCCCAATTTTTAGTTAAAACAATATATATCCCCAGTCAAACTATCATATACAGTTGTGTAGAAATGTAAAAGTGGCATCACTAGATCTGTGTAGCACACAACCTGCCCAACCACATGCAAGAGCATTGCCCTGGAGGTATGATCTAGTTGGAATGGAAACGACTAAGAAAAACAAAATGGAAACCTCTACCTTAAAAAATAAAAAAAAAAAATAGGATACTCAAAAGAAAAAAACTCTTCTAGAACCTTTAGTTTGTGCTCATAATGAAATTATTACACATGCCCCGGGCTCCGGACATGGGTGCACCCATCTACAAGCCTGAGCGTCTCCTTAAATTCCTTTTCTCCATCTCTCTTATGCTTCCATGGGTATCCTGAATTTTACCAGAAACAGCTAGAGTGTTTCCAAGCATCCTCCTCAGACCAGTTTGTAACTGTCATTAATAATTGCAGACGGTGCACCCACGAGAAAGTTCTCCACAAATTCACTGCAGAAACACAGGCAGTTACAATAAATAATATATGCACGCACCTGAAACTACTACTAGAAAGATATACTGGGAGATTTTTGAAGGAAAGGGAATACAAGAGCAGGACAAAGGGAAAATAAAGAAAAAAAAAAACAGAAGAAGAGGCAAGGAGAACAAAAGAGAAAGATGGACTAATAGACTACAATAGCAAGAATTTTAGAAATAAACGGCACTTGAGAAAGGCATCAGCAGAGTGGATCAGGATTTGTTTCCATTTGCAAGTAGAGGGAAGTTTTTGTTTTCTCATTTTTCTTTTATTATATGATTCCCTACTGTATGTCTCAAATATGCAGTTGGTCCAATCACAGCACTTACATTATAATGATTTCATATAACCCTGCCAGCATGCAACTGTCCTTTGAATATTAAAAAGAGCATTTTCCTTAGACTGTGAACTTGGACATGAGGGTTCAAATTCCACCCCTACGCTTAGCTAAATGGCTGTCAGTAAATAGTTTAGCTTTGAAACTTCAGATGACTCATCTGTAAAGTGGGGATAATAAGTACAGCCAGAATGTTCCTTACAAGCAAGGATGGTGAGACTTCATCTCACATACTTCGGACATGTTATCAGAAGAGACCAGTTCCTGGAGAAGGATATCATGCTTAGTAAAGTAAAGGGTCAGCAAAAAAGAGGAAGACCATCAATGAGATGGATTGACACAGTGGCTGCAACAATGGGGTCAAACATAGCGACTGTGAGGATGGTGCAGGACTGGGTAGTATCATGTTCTGCTGTAAGTTGGAACCGACTCAACAGCACCTAATGCCACCACCACCCCTGAGTTAGAATACATCCTGACTCATAGAAATCCCACGTGTTACAGAGTAGAACTGCTCCATGGATTTTCTTGGCTATAATCTTAACAGAAGCAGATCATCAGGCCTTTTCTTCTGCAACACCGCTGGGTAGGTTTGAACCGCCAACCTTTACCTTAGCAGACAAATGAAATAATACCGGTAAAGCACCTGTCTTAGTTACCTACTGCTACTATAACAGAAATATCACAAGTGACTTTAAAGAATAGATATTCACTTTTTCAAAGTTCAGGAGGCTAGAAGTTTGAATTCATTTTATGGCTTTAGAATAGAAGGGAGGTTCTTCCTTGTCTGTTTCAGCTTTTAGTAGGTGCTGGCAATTCTTGGGGTTTCTAGATTTGTAGATACATCTGTCTTCCTCTTCTCCCTGTGTGGATGTCTCTGTTCCAATTCTGGTCTTTTATAACTCAGAAGTGATTAGGTTTAGGATCCACCCTACTCTAGATGATCTCATTAATATAACAAAAGAAAACCCTTATTTACAAACAGGGACATATTTACAGGTACACAGTTTAGAATTTCAACACATCTTTTTAGGGAGACACGATTCAATCCATAATAGCACCTAATAAACAAAAACCAAACCCGTTGCTGTCAAGTCGATTCCAACTCCTAACAACCCTCTAGGACAGAGCAGAACTGCCCCATAGGGTTTCTAAGGTTGTAATTCTTTACAGAAGCAGACTGCCACATCTTTCTCCCACGGAACAGTTGGTGGGTTCAAACAGCCGACCTTTCAGTTAGCAGCCAAGTGCTTAATCACTGTACCACCAGGGCTCATTAGTACCTAATAACATACCTAAAAAAACATACAAACGAACCAGTTGCAGTCAAGTCAATTTGAATTCATGGTAACCCCATGAGTTTCAGCGTAGAACTACACATAGGGTTTTTAAGGTTGTCACCTTTTAGAAGCAGATCACCAGACCTTTCCTCCAAGGCCCCTCTGGGTAGATTCAAACCGCCAACCTTTTGGTTAGTGGTTTAATGCTTAATCATTTGCACCATCCAGGGACTAGAATATAAATTTTATTAATATGATATCTTATTGATAAATCACATACAGATCTGTACCACATGGTAGCCTTAAATCAATAGACAAAACCACAGCATCGAACACATCTCGTAGAAACACCATTGGAGTTATCCATCATGAAAGGAGTGATTCAGACAGGAGAAAACAAAGAACAGCAATTTCCTTTGGAGTTTCTCAGGCTTTCCACTTTTCTCTTCTTATTGCTAAGTAATGGATCAATGACTTCCCACACACCAAAACTAATCCTACAAGTAAAAACGATGTGATTACAGTCCTAGCACTTGGAAGCCACAGTGATACCCCATTGACATGAGAAGGAGAGGGAAGTGACAGGAAAATAAACTCGAGAAAATGAGTAGCAGATGAGGGGAAAAACCTCTAGGGCCAAAGTCTCCACCACTAACAGCTAAGAGGAGAAGAAATAATTCTGAGACACATGAAAAAGATGTTACACCTAAATGTATCCAGCAGCTCTTAAGAACTCAGAATACAAATCAAGATATGTGCCTAACATAACGGTGAAAACAGTTTTGTTAGTTGAGTTCTATAGGAACCTGTCAAAGAGGCTTCACTGCATGAATACCTACAGTGGAATCTTGACTTTGAATTCATTATTTCTAAGGAATCATTAAAAAGGAAAGAAAAAATGCTGAATACTGGCATCCACATGTCAGAGAACACTACACTCTCCCTGAGGCACAGTTCAGGAATCCCCCAGTTCAAGTACTGAAAATGCATGTTTAAGATGAGCAAGGTAAAAAGAAAAAAAAGGTAAGGGTGGGGGTGGGAAGGAGGCCATAATAGGGCTAAAAGTCTGAAGACACATTGTGTTTTTGTTGACATCATTGATTAAATGAGTAATTTAATTTTGCTCTTTCTTTCCCTGTTTAGAACACAACAGGAATCACAGGCCTTGAAAAGATACTCAGGGTCATGTACTCCAACCTGCTAACAAGACTGTGAATCCTCAATATACACCTTATGGTTTTAATAAAGGCAAGAGAGTTGAGGTGGAATATAAGAGTAGTCTACAAAAACATAAGGTTCCGCACGTGCATGTTCATTGCAGCATTATTCATAACAAAAAAATGGAAACAACCTAAGTGTCCATCAACAGATGAATGGATAAACAAAGTGTGATACATACATACAATGGAATACTGGGCAATGATAAAGAATAATGATGAGTTCGCAAAATACCTTGTAACGTGGATAAATCTGGAAGACGTTATGCTGAGTGAAATAAGTCAATCACAAAAAGAAAAATATGGTATAGTGCCACTTGTATAAAATGTCGAGAATAGGTTTACACACAAAAAGCAACCTTCTTTGATGGTTACCAGGGATGGGAGGGGAAGGGGGTAAGAATCACTTACCAGATAGTAGACACATGTTAATTCCGGTGAAGCAAAAGGCAATACACAACATGGGAAAAGTCAGCACGATGTGACCAAGGTAAATGAAGACACTGAGAGGTATGCAAGAATAAAGGACAACTACAGTAAAAGCTAGGAAACTCTGGTGGCGTAGTGGTTAAGTGCTACAGCTGCTAACCAAAAGGTCGGCAGTTCGAATCCACCAGGCGCTCCTTAGAAACTCTACTGGGCAGTTCTACTCTGTCCTATAGGTTTGCTATAGGGTCGCTATGAGTCGGAATCAACTCCATGGCAGTGGGTTTGGTTTTGCTGGTTTGGACAGTAAATGCTATAACATATATAATTCTGCAACAACAGTAGTAACAGCCAAAAGTTTGTGAGTGGTTACATAGGTAGATATGTATGCTGTATAGGTGTGGGAGGGTATATGCATATATAGGTATAGTTGTGGGCATTTATATCTACATATTTGTATGTGCTGCATTTATATTCATACATACAACAGAGCACATAAGGGGAACAGTTATGGAAACGTCTTAGACATATCGAAATGCCTCATGGGACTGAGTTACTGGGCTTGAAGGCTAAGGACCATAGTCTCAGGGGACATCTAGGTCAGCTGACAAAGTACAGATGATAAAGATAATGTTCTACATCCTAGTTTGGTGAGTAGCATCTTGTAAGTGGCCATCTAAGCTACATCTATTTGTCTCTTCCCGTCTGGAGCAATGGAGAATGAAGGAAATCTAAGCAAGCAATTAGTACACAGGACTGATGGCCTATATAAACCACAGCTTCCTGTAGCCTGAGAACAAAAGAACTAGACGGTGCCCAGCTACCACAGCCAATACTCTGACAAAGGGCACAAAAGAAGGTAGAATGGGAGAAAAATCTAGAACAAAACTCAAATTCACAAAAAACAACAGACTTAGTGGTCTGATAGAGACCTGAGGAACCCCCAAGACTATCACCCTAAGGCACCCTTTTAACCTGTAACTGAAGACAATCCCAGAGGTTACCATTCAGCCAAATAATAGATTAGCCTATAAAATAAACAATAACACCTGATAGGAAGGTGCTCCTTAGAACAATCAACTATATGAAACCAAACGGGCAACATTTGCCCAAAAGCACAGATGAGAAGGCAGGGAGGGGCAGGGATACTGGAAGGATGGAAACAGGGAAAGCAGGATGGAAATGAGGAGAGTGCAGACACTTTGCAGGGACAGCAACCAATGTCATGGAACACTTTGTGTATGAATTGTTGAATGAGAAACTAATTTGCTGTGTAAACTTTAATGTAAAAAAAAACAAAACAAAACAAAATGTAAGGTTCAGTGGTAGAATTCTCACCTTTCATGCAGGAGACCTGGGTTCAATCCCCAGCCAATGCACCTCAAGCACAACCACCATCCGTCAGTGGAGGCTTGCACGTTGCTATGATGCTGAACAGGTTTCAGCGAAACTTCCACACTAGGACAGACTAGGAAGAAAGGACTAGTGATGTAGTTCTGACAATCAACCAGTGAAAGAACTATGAATCACAACTGTCCATCCCATCTGAAACCGATCATGGGGATGCCACAAGACTGGGCAGTATTTCATTCCACTTTATATGGGGTCTCCATGAGTCGGGGGCCAACTGAATGGTAGGTTGCAACAACAAAAACATGAAATGAGTGTGAGAAACCCAGTTCCACTTCCTCCCACACTGCCTTGGGCCTTATGAGGATCTTGGTCATCTGACACCTCCTTTGCTCTCAGGCTATCAGCCCCCCGTCCATTGTTGACATCTCTCCATGTCCATTCTAGACTCCATGGAATGTTACTCCAATGACATCTCTGCCAACATCGTTATCTTCTTCATCTATGTATGAAAAAAAAATCCTATATAGCTCCCCACAAAACACTAACCAGGGATCAATCCTAAAATCTGACCTCTCAGGGCCAACTACTACACATAATTACACAAATTTCACATACCCCTGTAAAGGATTCTACTTCAGATTTGTGATTTTAAACCTCAGCTGAGTCCTTGACCAAGTTACTAGTCATTTTATTTATCCTTGTCCTTCTCCCTCTGTCTGAATCCAGCCCACAGGGTGGAACACCTGAGGCTGCCTACTCATAGTTGGGAAAGAAGAGGAGGTCCTAAGGGCTGGGTCCTCCCATGGATTTCTTACCTAGAAAATCATTTGCAAAATTGCTGAGCTGTGGAAAGATAAGAGCCTCTGCCAAGAAGCAGAGCTGAGATTAAAAGAGGCAGAGAAGCTGAACTGTATGTCTAACTGGCGGTGTTCAGGCTGTCTTATAAATGGAGGGTGGACTGAGAAGTCAGAAATTGAGGAGTTAAAGAAACAAAGCGAGGTATAGAGCCAGCAGACAGCTCCAAATATAACCTTGCAAACACATGGCCATCTGGCAGGACCGTTCATTCTGTGCAGGGCCCCCGACATCTACTCTGGGTGAGCTAGACCAAATCAGAAATCCTTCCTTTCTACCCAGTGGTTCTTCCCCATTTCAATAACACTACAAGCCCTTCATCATCACATACAAAACACCCATTACCACAAACCACTCTCCCACACACCCATGCAAACTCGCCTGAACCTACCACCCCACCATCTCTTCTTCTTTACTGCTTCTCAGTGGAAGAGACATTGCTCTTTCTGTCCCAAATCTCTCTTTGTCTACTCTCTACCCACCCCCTCCTGTCTCTTCAATGACCAAAGTGAATCTATAACTGCTCCTCTCTCTCACACCTCCAGACACTCCTTTTCCTTGGGTTGTTTGGCTCCTTACCTTAGCCCAAAAAGGTGCTTCTAATTCTTCAATATTTAAACTGAAATTCTCATTTATGTATTAATTCCACAAACACTAGATATGGACCTACTAAGATTAATTTGAAGCCCTGATGGTACAGTGGTTAAGAGCCACAGCTGCTAACCAAAAGGTCAGAAGATTAATATATTGCTGGACTGAAAGTTCTACACGCCTCAATTCAGAACCCTGGCTGCTGCTGTTGCTTCTACTGTCAGAGAGACATTTGCTGTTTTTTAAGAAAAGGCACATTACGGGCTATCAAACAAAGACCTAATTACTTGTATAAACACTAATTCTCCACTGAAATAGGAATGGAGTTGTTTTCCCAGCCAAACCTGAAATAAAGGGCAATAGCTATTGGCTGCCCCTCTTGGCTCCCTACATCTTCCTCAAAGGCCCTGGTCTGCATAAGGACACGTAATGGTTGGAGACCTGGGGAAAACCAGCACAGAAAACACAAACCAGCATTGACAGTGCATCCGCCTCACAGACCAGAACCATACTCAGTAAAAGAGAGTTAAGGAATTTTAACATTAACAGGTTAAGTTCAGGACCACACTGAAATAATGCAGAACTTTAATAGACCATTTAGTGGGCTCATTTAATAAACAAACTATCCCCATGGAGATGGTCCCAGGTACCTATTTATCACCAACTACTAAAATTCATGCTAAAGTTATTATATATACTTGATTTAAAACTCTACCTAATGCTGGCAAAAATAATTTCAGACCTTCTCATTCTTGTGGGACACATGGCTGAATAAGTAATTAATAATTAACTTCTATTTTTTTTTCTTCCCACTTGAATCTATGCTACTAGTCACTTAACACCACTGGACTACCTGGCACAACACATGAATACCTCACGCTTTCTGCGCCACAGCAGATTGTGGCCCTGTAAAGCAGCTCAGAGATATACACGCCTTCCTAACACTATCATCTTTGTCTCCAGGTTTTACAGATTGAGGTCTCAGGAACATAGAGCTGGTTTGGTTTCTGCCTATGCTGCCGTTATTATGAAGACTTAGCATAGACATTTTCAACACAATAGTCATTCCTCCCAGCGGACTACATAATTCCTCCATAATCATGAAGACACAAACATGTTCCTCACTTATGTCAAAAGAAATAATATAGTATCTCTAGGTATGAGCAGGAGTTGGAATGGGGAAAATAAAGAAAATAAGAGACTGGATGAGGTAAAGAAGCCTCAGTACGAACGCTGTGCTAATAGAAAAAAAGTCTAATACAGCTGTGTCTCACATGATCAAATAGATCTGGTCCAGAAGTTTCTTATAAATTTAATATCTCCGTAACATTTCCTATATGATTATGTTTTATACATACACGCTTACATAGATGTACACAAAAATAAAATAAAACCAGAATAAGAATTTTAATGCTGGAAAAAATATTTCTCAGAAAAAAAAAATGTTTCCACCCCAGGCACAACGAAAGCACATGAGAATGCAGCAAATCTTTAAAAAATTGCATATCTTAAGAAAAAATATAATTTTTAGTTCATGTGTTAATAATATCTGAAAGAATCCAGAAAATGTTAGAAGCAAGAACTTAGTTTATTTGCCACTACGGCTTAATGGCTAACAGAAATAATGGGTATTACACTCACAACTCCAGCAAATGTTCTCCTGAAGCTACAGCTTCCTGAGGATAGGCCTGTGGTCCATCCTCATATCCCTAGTGCCTGGCTCATGGTAAACACTTAATAATTGTCAAATGAATAAATGGTGTTAATGGATGACTGACTATTAAGTTGGCTATGCTTTGGGGCTTGGTTAAAACTCTTGCAATTTCAACTCTTTGACACAGAAGAATGGAAGGTAAAGCTAAGACTTGAACCAACATGTTTCTAGAGACAATGAAGCCCAAAGAGTAGTAAGTACCTATTAGATTGGACTCAATACCATTATTGCTAACAGTAAATATGCAACACTGACTTTGTAGTAAGCTATTAAACACACAAAAAATCCAGTTAATAGTTCCTATCTTCTTGGAGTCTACTCTACATTCATACCTCAAGCTTAACACGATCATTCTAGTTCAGAATTTATTAAGCATCTTATATGTGCCAAACACTCTGCTAAATACTGGAGTACACAAGCAAGAGAAAGAAAGAAAAAAACTCACTATGAATAAGGAGCTCAAAATCTGGAAATTATGATAGAAATATAAATAGAAAATAAACAAATGACTACATGAAGTAAGAGAAGTATGTTCGGGGGAAGTAGATCAAGGAAGGATTAATGCTATCTTTAGGAGTCATAATAAGTGAAAGAATCATAAGGAGAATGTGGGCAAAGCTTGCTTTGAAAGATCAACAGGAATTGCCAATCAGGCAAGGAATGGAAGAGCAGGCCAGTAATCGAGCCAGGGGGTACCATAGGCAGAGACTCAGAAGTATGAAGTGGTACCATGGGTGGGAGAGAGTGAGAGGAGACAAAAATAACTGTCCAACTGGAAAATAAGACAGAGAAGAATGGACAGCAGCAACTTGAAAGATTAGAGAAGAAACTTAGGGGCAGTGAGTTCATGTTAATGGTAGAGCACTAATTCAGCAAAGGAGGGTAAGAATGGCTGTACAACTTGAAGAATGTAATGTCATTGAACTATACATGTAGAAATTGTTGAATTGGTATGTTTTACTGTGTACATTTTCAACAACAAAAATAAATACAATAAATTTTTCAAAAGACAGAGTGGGAGATGAGAATTAGGGAGAAACCAGATTAGGATAGGTTTTTGTTTTTGTTTCATGTTTGTGTGTGCTGCATGTATATTCATATATATAACAGAGCACATAGGAGGCACAGTTATGGAACCTTCTTAACATAACCAAACACCTCATAGAACTGAGTTACTGGGCTTGAAGTCTATGGACCACAGTCTCAGGGGACATCTAGATCAATTGGCATAACATAGTTCATATGAAAAAGATAATGTTCTACATCCTAGTTTGGTGAGTATTTTCTCTTTGAGCAGCCATTTAAGATACAGTAATTGGTTTCTTCCCATCTGCAGCAAAAGTGACTGAATAAAACCAAATACTTAAGAAAGAAATTAGTCCAAAGGATTAACAGCCTATATAAACCACAGCCTCCTCTAACCTGAGACCAGAAGAACTAGATGGTGCCCAGTTATCATTACCAACCAATCTGACCAGAGACACAACAGAAGTTCCCAGTTAGAACAGAAGAAAAATGTAAAACAAAAGTCAAATTCACAAAAAAAAACCAGACTTAGACTGGTCTAATAGAGACCTGAGGAACCCACGAGACCACTGCCCTAAGATGCTCTTTTGATTGAAACTGAAGTCACTCCCAGAGGTCACCTTTGAGCCAAATAAAGATTGGTCTATGTAATAAACAATAACACCTGTGAGGAATATGCTCCTTAGAAGAATCAACCATACAAGACCAAAGGGCAACATCTGTCCAAAACCAAAGATGAGAAGCCAGGGAGGGGCAGGGAAACCAAATGAATGGAAATGGGGAACCCAGGGTGGAAATGGGGAGAGTACTGACATATTGTGGGGATTGCAACCAATGTCACAGAACAATTTGTGTATGAATTGTTGAATGGGAACTAATTTGCTGTGTAAACTTTCACCTAAAGCACAATAAAATGTTCAGAAAGTAAAAGATCAATGAGGGGCCACTGAGGACTTTAGGTAGAAGGAGATGGGAGATCAGTTTACACATTAGATAGATCACACAGACTAGAAAACATCCTTGATTACCCCATGCTTCTCAGCTTTTCTTCTCCAAATTCAGGAAGTATTTATTGCATTACTCAAGTTGGCACTGACCTATCTTGTACCTTTTACTATTATTTCTTGTATGAAAGTCTAAATTCACTAACCTAACTTCACACTCCTAGGGGGCACGAATGATTTCTCATGTTGTTTCTGTATTTCCCAATTCAGTTTCTTCAGCTGAGACCTCAACTCCAGACCCTAAAACACAATTCTCATCAACTGCTTCCATTGACTTTCTCACAGATAACTCAAAGTCAAGACTTATACACAGTCCAAATTTTTCTCCTAAACCAATCCCTCCTCCTGTGTTCCCTCTCTCTGTGAATGGTATCATGATTCACTCATTTGGCCCAAACCCAGAATGGTGGAAGTCATTCTTGATTTCTCTTCAATCATGAAGTCTTACTGACTTTAATTCCTAAGTATCTCTCAAATCCCCACTTCTCTCCATACCCTTGCTACTCCCTTGGGCAAGGCTACCATCCTTCACTCCTCTCCCATATAATCTGTTCTCCAAGTGTGAATACCTTTTTAAAACTGCAAATTTGATTACCTCTCTCTCCAGCTCAAAATCCTATAATGACTCCTACTGCCTTAAAGAGTACACCATACTTAGGCCATCCTGAAATCCTCTCAATTCCTTCAATATGCTATTCATTCATTTATATATTCTCTCTCCCTTTCTCTTCCCTCCTACCCCCATATATCAAGAGCCTGCTGCTAGGTGCTGTCGAGTCAGTTCCAACTCATAGTGACTTCATGTACAACAGAACAAAACAGTGCCCAGTTCCTGCACCATCCTCACAATCGTTGTTATGCTTGCTTGAGCCCATTGTTACAACCACTGTGTCGATCCATCTCATTGAGGATCTTCCTCTTTTTCATTGACCCTCGACTTTACCAACTATGATGTCCTCCTCCAGGGACTGATCCCTCCTGATACCATGTCCAAAATATGTGAGATGCAGTCTCACCATCCTTGCTTCTAATGAGCATCTTGGCTATACTTCTTTCAAGATCCATTTCCTTTAATAATTGTGTCTTTAATCATATCCCCAGGATTAAGACTCTTGGTTCTTGAATACAAGACCACACCTGTTGGGTTCACTGTATCCCAGTGTCTAACACAAAGCTGGGCATATACTAGGTGCTTAATAAATATTTTCTAAATGAATGAATGGTTGGGGTTCATTCCGAGTGACATTTAATTATCCGCAGGCTATAATTTCAAGATTCCATTAATTTGTTTATTAATAGAATAAAAACACTGAATACAACAAAAGAAATACATTCTAAAGGTCCCTTTCCACAGGAACTTGGTGAATAACACTTTTCCCCTTATTCATTGTTCCATAAAGTAGGTGATATGACTAAAAATATGAATACGGAAATTATGCAATGTGCTGAATTCAAAAATAAGCAGAGGATTTGACCAAGATTTGAGGAAAAGCAGGATGTGGAGGGATTGGTCTATCACAGTGCATATAGACAAAATTTACAATTTTTAATACAAGGAATAGCCAAGATCTCCTATGTCATACACCTGTCATACTGCTCAGGTAGTAGCTATAAACAGATACAGGTCTTGTCCTTTGGGGATCTAGAATCTAGAGTCTAAGATAGCAACACATGTCCAGGCCATTGCAACATCTTTAAATCTGGCATCCCGAAGCTCATCAACCAAGAGCTACTCATATTCCAACTGCCAATAGGTGGCTACTCAGAATGAAATCCCCCATATGAGCTATGATACAAAAATAAACTGCCAAGTCTACCGTGCTGCTTTAAACAAGCACGACATCGCTGTTTCACTGCAAAGCATACACAACCCAATCTGAAACACAGCATATGAAAGAAATCTTTGTCTACACAATAAATCTGAAGAGTGGTAGAAATCTGATAAAACACCCCTTGCCTACTACCCAGCAAGGGGATAAATCTCCCAGGCCTGACTGGCTAATTTGTGCAATCTATTAAGTGCTTTCACACGGTGGACCAAGAGGCACATAAGGCACAGTATGCTCGATTTAGTACTTTAGATGTTGATTGGTGCCCCGAGGGCTCATCAAAGGAAGGAAGGAATGCAGGCCAGCTCTGTGCCAAGGCCCCTCACCCTAATCAGCGTCCCCACTCTGTCAGTGAGGCCCTCTTAGCCACTGGAGAACACTCACAAGATATGGTGGACTTGCTTTAAGTTTAAACGTCAGCAAGGATTAAGTATCTACAATCAGTCAGGCACTGGACCAAATTGCTCAAAGGAACTTGTTTTACTTTAGCCCATACTACTGAGCGGAAATCTTAACTGGGGATCCCCTCACCCTTGAAATTATATGAAAATTTTATACGTGGTTTATGTGCTTCAAGGATAAAGGTCATACCAGGCTGCACCTCTGGATCACTCAGGCTTCAGAAAAGGCCAATTTCATAGCAAGACTGGCTGACAGGTTTCGAACTTCCATTGCATTCCCAAAGAGACCTGGTGGTCCAGAAAGGTTAACAAAGCAACTAAGGGCTGCACTATCTAAAGATTCCTGTATCTCCTCCTTGACTTGTGTTGAGGTTAAGAAACTATATTTCAATTTCCCATAAACTACCAAAGTCATCAAGCCAATACCAGAACCACCATCACTCATTTATCCCATTTGTATCATAGCTCCAGATTTGGTCCAAACCAAGGTTCTGACCCCACTTACATCATTAGGGCAAGATATTAATGCAATTGGGTCTATGCCAAGGAAAGCCTATGAATTAGGTCTACGAGTCCTAAGATGCAAAGGCCCTGAATCACTATGGGATTTAAAAAAAAAAAAAAAAACAGTTGTTGTGGAGTAAATTTCAACTCACAACAACCTCACGTGTGTCAGAGTAGAACTGTGCTCCACAGAATTTTCAATGGCTGATTTTTTAGTAGTAGATCAGCCGGTTTTCCATCTGATGCACCCCTGGTTGGGTGGACTTGATTTTCCAGCTTTCTGGTTAGCAGTCGAATGCATTAACCATTTGCACATCCAGGGTGCACAAGGGTACACTCAATCCTTCATCGAAACAATCCTGCCCTTAACCTAGAAGTCAGACCTTGGCCTCCACTGCAGCCATGCACACATGTCCTTTTCCCCTGGAGCCTGGCTGGCCAAGATCCCAATGGAGAACAAGTCAGACCTATTAGGGACTCCTCCCCGTACGTCATGTCACCACAAGACAGTCATGCTTACTCAGAGAACTGATTGGAAGATTTGCAGGATCCTAGGAAAACATGAAAAATATTTTGATAATCTCAGAAGTAAGCCTTATTTAAAATGCATAGTACTTTGTGAACAACTCTACACATATCTTGTTACTTAACTTTCTCATACATCGAAGAAAAGGTGACTGTGGGAATTGAGAACCTCAAGGAGTTAAGCCTTAGAAAGGAACCCGTATATGAAACAGTCACAAACACTGGCACAACCGAAAATGACTCTCGCTCTACTGCCACCATTCCACAGGAGAAGGTTCTTTTGTTATTTGAAATCACATAAACAAGGTATTAAGTATTGAATTGTGCCCCCAAAAAAGATATGCTGAAGTCCTAACCTCTGGCATGGTGACTGTGACCTTGTTTGGAAATACAATCTCTGAAGATGTTTTCAGTTAACATGAGGTCACAATGGTGTAGGATGGGTCCCAAGTCCATATAAATGGTGTCCTTATAAAAGAAGAAAAGAAATACAGAAAGAAAACAGCCATGTGATTATGAAGGCAGAGAATGGAATGCCAAAGATCACCAGCTGTCACCAAAAGCTGGGAGGGAGACATAAAACAAATTCCCCCCTCAGAGCCTTAAGAAAGGAATAAACATGGTTGACACACTGATTTTGAACTTCCAATATCGGACTTGAAGGCACCTAACAACAACAACAACCTCCAAAATTGTGAGACAATAAATTTCTGTTCTTTTAAGCCACTCAGTTCATGGTACTGTAGTTTGTTACAGCATGTCTTAGTGGGTGGCTTTTAGAGGCTAGAATTTTTAATTTGGAGCATCAGCAGAACCATGCTCTCTCTGTCCACTCAAGTGGAAAAATTCTTCCTGTCTCTTGCAGCTTCTTTCTGGTAACGCATTGCCATCGAGTCAATTCCAACTCACAGTCATCCCTACAGGACATAGTAGAACTGCCTCATAGGGTTTCCAAGGTTGTAATCTTTATGGAAGCAGACTGCCACATCTTTCTGCCACAGAGCTGCTGGTGGGTTTGAACCACCAACCTTCTGACCTTTCAGCTAACACCCAAGCACTTTACCACTTCACCACCAGGGCTCCTTCCAGCTTCTGGTAGCCCCAGGCATTTCTTGGCATTCCTTGACTTTTAAAAGCATCTTCACATAGCATCTCCTTCTATCCGGCTCTGTCTCAGTATCTGTGTTCCCTTTTTATAAGATACCACTCAAAGGAGATTAGAACCCACCCCATCTAGTATGACCTCATTAACTTAACTGATGTTGTTGTTAGGTGCCATTGGGTAGGTTCCGACTCATAGCAACCCTATGCACAACAGAACCCTATGCACAACAATGGCCTGGTCCTGCGCCATTCTCACAATCTTTGTTATGCTTGAGCTCACTGTTGCAGCCACTGTGTCAATCTACCTCGTTGAGGGTCTTCCTCTTTTCTGCTGACCCTGCACTCTGCCAAGTATGATGTCCTTCTCCAGGGACTGATCCCTCCTGACAACATGTCCAAAGTATGTAAGACACAGTCTCACCATCCTTGCCTCTAAGGAGCATTCTGGCTGCAAGGCGGCCAGAACTTAACTGATAAAAAAAAAAAAAAAGTCTTCAAAAAAAACAAAACTATTTCCAAACAAGGTCACATTCACAGGTAGAAGGGTTAGGACTCCAACACATCTTTTGGGGGAACACAATTCAAACCATAACCTATAGCTTTAGGAAACTAAAACACAAGCATTTATTGTTGCTTTTGTTGAAATTTATAGAGAAAACAACTATTCAGATTTAAGATATTTGGCATATATGTTGGTCAAAAGAAATCAGCGTACATTTTTAAGAAAGCAAACATGCTGTCAACTCCAAAAGGAGAATGTAATAAAATAAACTAATAGATCTATGCTTTGTTCAACTAGGTTCTGGGCAGTAAATATTTAAATTTGAGATACATTCATTTACAGCTTTAAAAAATTCTCCCCATTGGTCCAGTTAAGACAAAAGGACTAGAAGCGAACAAAAAAAAGACATATTTTACAATTTTGTTTCACTTCACTAGACAAGCAGGGAAAACAGACAAGAGAAGCCGTTCTCTCTTCCTAATGTAGAAATATTAGCTGCTTTTGAAGAACCTAATGTGAAACATCCAATTACAACACCTGTTGTCAGTCAACAGGTTTTGCTGACTTCTACTATCTAACAGTAAAGTTCTCTAAAGCAGTTTCCAAACACTGGTCCATGAACTATGCACCAGAATCACCTGGGACGCTTGTTAAAAAGTAAAGATTCAGGGCTCCACTCTTGTCTCACTGAAGTGGGAGCCTCAGAGCTCGGTCTGACATCTGTGTTTTTAATGTTGTTGCTGTTAGTTGTCGTCAAATCAGCTCTGACTCATGGCAACCCCATGCGTAACAAAACAAAATGTTGCCCAGTCCTGCACCATCTTCACAATTTCTGGTATGCTCAGGTCTATTGTTTCGGCTACTATGTATTTTAAGTGCCTTCCAACCCAGGGGGCTCATCTTTCAGCACTGTACCAGACAATATTGTGTTGTGATCTACAGGGTCTTCATGGGCTAATTTCCACAAGCAATCTGGAAGCTCTGCTGAAACCTGTCCACCCTGAGGGGCTCTGCTGATATTTGAAATACCGGAAGCAAAGCTTCCAGCGTCAAAACAACATACAAACCACAAAAACCTGACAGATGATCATGACGTATTTAATAAATCTATAATAAACATACTAAATCAACAAAAATAATAGAATTTTAATAACTATCCTAAATGGCTGTAATACAAAGTCAAATTTAAGAACCACCATCCTCAAAGTCTGACCTGCACTTGCTAACATAGTTTTGCGAGGGACTATTAGAAATATAATAAAGATATTAAAAGAAACAAACCTCTATGGAGTATGGCTATTCGATTGTTTTAGTGTGGCTGTTTCACAACTGTATTAGCTAAGAAATAACCAGGCATGTACAGAACCTATTTGGTAAGGACAATTATCAAATTACTACTCTACTGCTTTCACAAACCACTTCTGTAAGACAAAAAAAATTAACTGAATTTTAATTATATGTATCGCACGTTAGTGTTTTCAAAGCCCATTCACAAGCCAGAGGCCTCAAGAAATAGCTATCAGAAAAAAGTCGCCTAATAAGAGAGCTCATACAACACTGAGATACAAAATATAATAAAACAAACTGTAAACTCATCAACACCAGATCTATGGATCACAGAAGGTAAGCCTAATTTTGTACCTATATATATATGAAGTGACTGTGATTCCTTAAAAGCCAGTAGTAAAAGCTACATTTTTCCTATGTATTTGTTGACTGATCATTCATTAGTTTCACTCATGTAGCTATTTTCTACATGGTTTTTCTACACATTATTATAAGACAGTATTATTACAGTTTTTACCAAGCATCAAAACTATGCTGACTATACAGGATTAGACATTTTCTCTTTCTACAATGGAGAATGCTTAATTCAACTAGAATTTAAATTCATTACGTAAAAAACATAGAAGGGCAATATACTCGCTAAAGTGAAGATTATCAAAGAAATTGTCAATATAATGCAAAATAGAAGTGTCTAATGTTCCAAAAATTGCTTTTTCTTAGTATGTTTTTTAAAAATACATTCTCATACATTTTTCTGACTCTGAGTCCTTTTCCTATTGCTGAGGAGCAATTCCATCTAGAGATGTAAATGAGGGAGCAGCAAGTCTAACTTTCTTCCCATATTGCTATCTTAGTTTTCCAAAGCGTTTAGTTTCTATCTTAATTAACTATTCACGGCTTTTACACTGTTGTGAAACTGACAGAGCCTGGTCTTAAATTTCACAATTTATGTACTATTTTCATGTATTGTCATGTTTCCTATTTTATTTCCAACAGCTGCATTGAAGACCAATGTGTCGTAAATAATGAGGAGGAACATACATCTCCTCCACCATCTCTAATCAATAAGAAAGTAGAATTCACATAGAACTTTCAAGCGCCAAGCAATCTCCTTCCCCATTAACTTCCCTCATTACTGGCTCCCTAGCCCTGTGAGAATGGTTTAAGACATATACATCAGCATCTCTTCTTTCACTGAGCTTTTAGTTATATCGAGAGAGGAAATATAAAACAACATCTCGAATGCTTTGAATAACCAAAGTTCTAGAAGGCCATGATGCTTGTCAACCACCGCATCCCTCTCCACTCCCCCAAACTGAGGATTATGGGCATTATGGATTAAATTGTGTCCCCAAAAATATCTGTCAACTTGGGTACGTCGTGATTCCCAGTATTATATGATTGTCTACTATTTTGTCATCTGATGTGATTTCCCTATGTGTTGTAAATCCTATTACTATGATGTAATGAGATGGATTAGTGGCAGTTGTATTGATGAGATCTACAAGGTTAGATAGTGTCTTAAGCCATTCTCTTTTGATACATAAAAGAGAGAATTGAGGAGAGAGACATGGGGACCTCACACCACCAAGAAAGCAGCACTGGGAGCAGGGCAGGTCCTTTGGACCCGAGGTTCCTGTGTAGAGAAGCTCCCAGGCCAAGAGAAGACTGATGTTGAGGACATTCTTCCACAGCCAACGAAGAAAGAAAGCCTTTCCCTGGAGTGGGCACCCTGAATTCAGGATTCTAGCTTACTGGACTGTGAGAGAATAAACTTCTCTTTGTTGAAGCCACTTGTGGTATTTCTGTTATAGCAGCACTAGATGACTAAGACAGAAGGTAAATATTAGATAAACCCATTGCTGTCGCATTGATTCCAACTCATATCAACCCTACAGGACAGAGTAGAACCCCCTCACAGAGTTTCCAAGGCTGTAATCTTTATGGAAGCCGACTGTCACATCTTTCTACCACGGATTAACTGGTGGGTTCAAATTGCCGACCTTTTGGTTAGCAGCTGAGTGCTTAACCACTGTGCCACCAGGGCTCCAAATATTGTATAACTATATACAAATATGGAAGCCCTGGTGGCGTAGTGGTTAAGAGCTACATCTGCTAACCAAAAGGTCAACAGTTCGAATCCACCAGCTGCTCCTTGGAAACGTTATAAGGCAGTTCTACTCTGTCCTATAGGATCACTATGAGTCGGAATCAACTCGACAGCAACAGGTTCCTTTTTTTTTTTTTTTTGGTTTTCATATATACAAATATAGCGTATCAAGTAAAACCAACAGTTCAGAGCAGATGTGGAAGGCAAGTACTCCCATTACTCAACAGAGGATATGACAAGCCAAGCCTAAATTCTGGTTTCCAAATGTAAATAGGGACTCTTTCATGCTGGTGGGAGTATCTGCGTGAAGCCACCTGGTGCCAGGAGGGAAAGCTGTGGGAACAGCTGGTTTTCTAAAGAATTAGACCTAGAGTAAAGAAAAACTGGAAAAGAAAGCAGCCCACTGCTGAGAAAACAAATGAATCTGATCAACCTAAACTAGAGAAACAATTGATAAAGAAAGGTAACACGAAGCAAGGTTAGGCTGAAAATCTTGTCTGGGAGTCAAGATTAGCTCAACCTTATTGCCAAACTATGACAATATAAAAAAATCCTATAATCTTAATAGAAAAACATTGCAGGATCTGAAACACAGTATAAAGGTACCATTCCAAAGCAAGGCTTTTTTTAATTTTAATTTTATTGTAGTAAAATATTTCAAATATAAAATTTGCCATTTTACTCATTTTTAAGTCTACATCTCAGTAACAGTATATTCACAATGTTGTACACTCATCACCACTATCTATTGACAAAACTTTTTCATCACTTCAACCAGAAACTCAGTACCCATTAAACAACAATTCTCATTTCCCATTCTCCCCAGCCTCTGGTACACACTCATCTATTCCTGTCTCTATGCATTTGCCTGTTCTAGATATTTCATGTAAGTGGATTCATATAATATTTGTTCTTCTGTGCCTGACATTGCATGCAAGATTTATTTTTAAAATGTTTTATTAAGCATACACTAAGAATTTACTTTCCCTATTTCATCAGAAAGTCCTCTACTTGGATAGTAAGTTCCTTGAACACAAGCACTTAGCCTTTTATCCTTATTCCATCAACCCTTAGCATGGTACACATAACAGATGTGCCATGAATATCTGCTGAACTGACTGACTGAATAAATTACCAAATTTATATCTGTTCCTGAAAGGATGTACAGAAGAATTAGTTAATTAACAAATAACATGAAAGAAAGCAAAAAATGCATATGGTGAATCATTTGATCTTGCTAGCAAGCTGAGAACTATCCATTTAAATGAATAAAGCAATGGCCTGATTCGTATACAGACAAGATTAACTGTGTACATATTCCAGATCAAAGGAGGAAAAGCCTGCATGGGTGGGACCAGGTCGCCCTCTTCCTACATGTCTGCCAAGGTGTGTTTCCAGACTTCTCTCTCTGGGCCTTAATGTGTTTATACTAAATGGTTTGCATTTTCTAGAGCAAATATGTTAAAATTATAGTAGGCCAAGAAAAACCATAGTGAGTCTGATGGTAACCTGGCTCATGTGCAATTAGCAGCAGCCCTCAACCGTTTCTGTTCAGATTTATTCCTAGACATCTTATTTTTTGCCTTATGGTTAATACCAAAGTTGCTGCAAACACTCCTGGAAGAAGTCAGAGTCAAATATTGAATAAAAACACAGTCTTGGTTCCATAGCAAAGCAGGAGGCACTAGCTGAGAGCACTAAGAGCCAAATGAGCTTTAGCACGTAGGAGAATATTTTCTACAAGTAGGCATTCCATTATAGCTGGTTCCATTACATGCTGGGTACAGGAAGATGCTGCTATCTGTCCCACTGGGAAAGAGCTTAGCTCCTTCCACCAGCACATCTGACCTGCACAAAGGTAAGGTGAGGCAGTGTAACACACTGCCTGTCTTAGACTGGGTTCTCTAGAGAAGCAAATCCAGTAAAGTGTATAAGATATACATAGAGAGATTTATATTAAGGAAATGGCTCATGAGGTTGTAGAGGCTGGAACATCCCAAGTCTGTGGGTCAGGCTGGAGGCTTCTCCTGAATCACGTAGCCAAAGGGGCCGGTGAACCCAAGGTCAGCAAGTCAGACAGCAGGGTTCTTCAGGCTCACAGGCTGCGAAGACCGATGCACCCCAAGATCAGCTGGCAAGAGGGCAAAGAAGCTGCTAGCTCAAGTCCCAAGAACCAGAGATCACACAAACAGGAGCCAGCTGCAGGATCCAGAATGAGCAAAAGCCCATGAGTCTTGCCAGAAAGTCCACCTATACTGGGTGCGGGCCATAATTCCAAAGAAGCTCCCTTTCAACTGATTGGCTACTCACAGTAGATCCCATCATGGAGGTGATCACATTATATCGAATCTCATCATGAACGTGATCACATCATTATACAACTGCCAAACGACATCATAACTGCCAAACCACTGAGAATCATGGCCCAGACAATTGACACAAAACATTAACCATCACACTGCCCTTCATAAATAAACATCCCTCACTAGGCTCATTTTTCTATTCTACCTTCCAGGCCCCGACTCCTACCTCCTCCATTTCCTAGGGGGGAGGGATATACGAGGAACAGTTGTAATATATACAGCATGGACACCTGCCAAGCATGGCCTCTCAGAGGGCAAGAGAAAACCCTCTTCCACTTTTTGAGACTCTGGGAATATTAAAAAGTTAGAAAAAAATTACTAAGAACATCAAATGTTTTATTCAACAATTAAAATTTTTGATGAACGTCTTTCTTCCAATCCCATCAGTGTATTCAATAGTTAAGGAGATAATATCAAAAGTGTAAATATCTGTCCCTTCTTGGCTGTGTGGGTGAGTTTAGTGGCTTTTTTCATTAGTCCGCTAAAACCACTTTCATAGGCCCCTGAACACGATTTTTTTTTTTTTTTTTTTTGCCTTTCTTCATCTTAAAGGGAGCGGGAGGGCTGCTCTGCACTCCAGAGCGAGCAGAGTTGGGTACTGGTATATTCTAGATATGGAAGGTGCTTCTAGCCACACACATACACACACCACCACCACTTTCAAAAGCATTTTCTTATCCTACGAATGGGGTGAAAATCTAGCTATGTTTTCACTGGGTTTAAAGATTGGGAGAGCTACTCAGTGTTTAACTCCTGCTCTTATTTTTATTCTACATGAAGCTATTTTACCTTTTGTTCTCTTCTCTCAGATCCTTAACAGGGGTCAGTGCACTTATTTATACTGCAATCAATTCAGATGTGTCTGACTGAAAGAAACCCATAAGTAATATGGTAACTTCAATCTCAAGGTAATAAAATCTTTATAGCAGGCCTTGGTACTTTATATATTTAGTTTACACAACTGCTGGTAGACTCAAACTGCCAACCTTTTGGTTAGCAGCTGAGCTCTTAACCACTAAGCCACCAGGGGTCCTGTATATTTGGTTTACACAATTATATCTGTTAGGTTTTGTTTTGTTTTGTTTTTTACCTTTTTTTTTTCCATTTTTTCAGTCTTTTCTTCAGCTTTCAGCTTTTACTTAACTATACTGTTCAGCTAGAATTTAAAAATATGCTTGTGTGCCCCCCAACTTGGAGAATTAAGTAGAATTTGTAGAGTCTTTCAGCAAAGTTCATACTCAGTGTGATAATGATCACGGCCAACATGTAAGCAATAAATCCAATTAGCATATGGGTACTTAGAGTTCATTCATGTAATATGAAGTGACATTTTAATAACTAAAGAATTGAGCCATTAGTACTCTCTGGTTACAACCTGTCTGACAGATTCTGGGCGTGAACGTCACTAATTGAGTTTTCGAGGACTTAGGTGAGGATTAGCAATGGGGATGCTTTCTGTGCTCTGTTTTCTTCTGTAGAAGTGGCTCTCGTGGTCCTTTGGAAATGGTTTTTCCCCAGAAATCCTAAGGAGGTATATTCAACAGTTCAGATAAAGAATAAAGTTGTTCAAATTTCTCCTTTTTTTTTTTTTTTTATTCTGAAAATCGTCATATTCAACCTTCATCAAAGAAGTTCAATCAGTTACAGCATTTTGGAAGTGGATCATTCAAAATGACATAAATCTGCAATTTTAGATGTTGGTAGGGCCACTGCAATCTGAGTAATCTGGAGTATTAAAGGGGAATGGGTTTTATATGATGTTTTGAGAACCTAAATGAGTATTTGCAGACTGAATGAAGTAAACTCGAATGGACACTGACAGAATGAAAGACTGCAGCACTCTGGGACTCTGCGCAGTGCCCTGCCCCTAAGTCTGCTTGGTTTGCTCTTGTTATAGAACCTTCACTCAGTCTTTGTCAGGTTCTGACAGAATATAAGGTCAGTATTCCTTCTTTCCTCTGCTCTTCCATCTTACCTTTCTTTCTATAACAAATATGAAAACTTATTATAGACTAAAAACACCATACAAACATAAGGTATTATTACACCTTGGGCCACAGCGTTATTCAAGAATATCAGGCCCAGAAAACCTTGGTTCTTTGAGAATTTCCTCTAGATAAAAAAATTCCTAAGTTCTGCACCACTTAACTATAAAAGATTCATTAGCAAACACTTTAGATGAAAAATGTTAAAAACAGTGATCTCATTTTGAAATTATGGGGGATATATGGAGCCCTGATGGCTCAGTGTTTAAGGACTCAGCTGCTAACCAAAAGGTTGGCAGTTTGAATCTATCAGCCACTCCTTGGAAACCCTGTAGGACAGTTCTACTCTGTCCATAGGCTCGCTATGAGTTAGAATGGACTCAATGGCAACGAATTTGTTTGTTTTTATAGGAGGCCAAACATAAAGGTCAAATACCAAGCAATTGTAGTTTCTACACCTACATCATCACCAGAACTGTTCTAAAACCTCTATGTTATCTTATGCTTATATGTGAAAAATAAAGAAAAACATGAATTAAATGTTGAAGCAAAAGCAAGCACAGAGGAGTTCCAATCCTAAACTTGCCTCTAATTCACAGCCTGGACTAACACATGCTCTTTTACAAATGCTTCTCAGCATCTCCTTTCACAAAGAAAGCCCAATCACACTTGTCAGGTTAGCCACCATATCTGCATAGTAAGAGTTCTCTATAAATCAGTTTAACCACGAAAAGAAAAAAAAAAAAAAAGCAAGATAACCCTCTTTAAAAACAGAGGCCAGCAGCCAGGCTAGGCACTTCAGCAGCTCTTACATCCCCCAAACAAACACAGACTCAGCATTAGCTTGTTTTCTCTTCCCCAGGATATCTTAATTTAGATTAGGCCTCAGGATATCATAATGGGAAGTATTATTATAAGATGGAAAGACAGTGGGCTCTGAGGCCAACATTTCTGGACTAGATTCCCAATTCTGCCCTGGGTGGATTAATTACTTTTGTGGTGGTCTTTCTAGCCATGGTCTTATAACTCCCACCCAGGTGATTGGGTGGGGCTGTGTGATAGGGTAATTCAAGGGGATCGGTCGTCAGTTTTGCCTTAAAAGAGAACCAGTTTCAGAGCAGAGCGAAGGAGCATACCATCACCAGAGATGGAGAGACTCGCAGCAGAGGCCCACAGGAGACAGCCCAGTAGGCTACCCCAAGAAAGCTGAGTGCCTTTGAGCAGAGAAAGACTAAGGGCCAGGGAGAGGCGTGCCTTGCCTACAGGCTCAGCTGGGGAGAAGCTATCCTGATGGAAGAACTGTATCCTGAGTATTCTTGAGCCTGAATTGTAACTGTTACTTCCCTAATAAACCCCATAATTGTGAGTATGGTCTGTGAGTTCTGTGTGGCCATTGCAATGAATTATAGAACCTAGCAGAGAATGCTATGGGAAGGACAGTTGGTGTCAGAATTGGTAGAGATGGCGGAGAGAGGAGGCGTGTCTGACCTCCACTTCATCAGAATCAGCCTTGGGCTGTTGATCTTGGTTCTCCTTCTGCCTCGTAGGGCTGGAGGAGGTCAGACACTGCTCCCAAGCCATCTCTACATGCCCTTTCACAGTACGTGTGATATTGGAAATCATCTTAGCCTCAGTTTCCTTGATAGTACAATAAGGATAATAATATCAACATTTGGAAGATGGCTGGGAGTATTAAATGAGATGATATACAGATAGACATAGAGATAGGGATAAGGAGAGGGACAGAAAGATAAAGACATATGCAGACCAGTACCATTTACCATTAAGTCAATTCCAATTCATGGAGACCCCATGTGTGTCAGAGTAGACCTGTTCTCCACAGGGTTTTCAGTGACTGATTTTTCAGAAGCAGATCACTAGTTCTTCTGAGACGCCTCCAGGTAAATTCGAATCTCCAACCTTTTGGTTAGCAGCCAAGCGCACTAACCATTTGTACCACTCAGGGACTCATATAGATGTATATGTCTACCTCAACACTAGGAGCCAGGACCAGCTACATAATTTATGGAGCCCAGTGCACAATGAAAACACAAGGCTCCTTGTTCAAAAACTAGTAAGAATTTCAAGATGACAACAGCAGAGCATAAAACCAAGAGCAGGGCCCTTCTGACTGCATGTCCTGTGCAATTGCATAGGTTGCACACATCTGAAGCAGTCCCTACCCAGGCGTATTTTAAGTATTCAATAATCAATAAAAAAAAATCAATAGGTGTTATTAAAGTAAAAGCCCTTACTTTGAGCGGGGAGCTTTTAACCTTCAGAGTGTTTTCGCAGGGGGATGGTTTTCCCAGTAGGGATGTAACCCTCAGAAAGTACAAATATCACTGAGCAACTATAGGAAAGCAAATGAATATCTCTTAGTCTAAATTTCCTCAAATTCAAAGCAAAGGTTGACTCACAGCAGTGGTTTTCAAACTATGCTTTCAAACTGTGCTTTGAGGAATCCTTAGAGTACCTAGAAAGAGAGGTAAGGTCAGGGAGGAGGGGGCAGGCTGAGAAGGCCACTCTTATTTCAAACAGAGTTGACCTTCTTAATCTCATTTGAGCAGTAAGTTCTCTGAAAATAAGTGAAAACCACTGGATTTGTTGAGCTTGCAGTCCTTGCAATTTTAAATTCTATACTTTATTTCTTGTTTAATCTTCCAAACAACCTTGAAAGTAGGATAGATACTATCACCTCCATTTATTAAAAAACATACAGAGAGGGTCAACATCTTATCTAGGGATGTGTTAGTAGTCAAACTCCGTTCTCGAGGCTCCCAACAACACATTCTTTCCTGAGCTGCCTCTTTCTCCTCCAGCCTCCTGAACAAATTTCCTTCTAATGTTATTTATTTTCTGTTTGCTCAAGAAACCTAGTTAATTTGATCACAGTAGAAGGGGAAGAAGGCTGTAAAGCAGACTGAATTAGACAGTTCAATATGATAATAAGCCATTTCTCCTCATTTCCACCCAAATTGTGCCTAATTTATCCCTAACATTTCTCACCCAACCTTGGAATTTTTTCAATTGCCCTCCACAAAGTACCCAACTGTTATCAATTTCTTCAATTAAGAACTTACATGCTGGAACCACAGCTCCTGGGTCTGAATGCCCACTCTACTATGTTCTAGCTGTGTGACCTTGGCCAAGAAACTCTCTGGTCTCAGTTTTCTCATAGGAGTATGATAACGAATAAATGAGTATATATGCATAAAGCATTGGAATAGCACCTGGAACATAATAAGTGCTATATAACTGTATATTAAGTATATACTTATATAAGAATATATTAGTATATATTAAGACTATGTTTCACATAGTTTGGACATGTTGTCAGGTGGGATCAATCCCTGGAGAAGGACATCATGCTTGGTAAAGTAGAGGGTCAATGAGAAAGAGGAAGACACTCAACAAGATGGATTGACACAGTGGCTGCAACAATGCGCTTAAGCATAACAGCAATTGTGAGGATGACAGAGGATCAGGCAGTGTTTCGCTCTGTTGTACACAGGGTCACTATGAGTCAGAATCAACTCAACGGCACCTAACAAGAAAAAAAAAAAAAAAACAAGAAGTATATATTAAATAAATTAAACAAATTAATCTTTTACTTACCTCCTATCTCATGTGTCCTTCTCCCCCATCTTTTAAATGGATGGCCAAGAGGGATCCTAAAAGTGGGTGGGAGGGCTGGAACAGGGACTGGGACAGGGACAAGAAGGGTGCTCAGGGTCTGCTGTCCCTCCCTGTTATGGATTGAATTGTATTCTCCCCACCAGAGGTATTTCGAAGACCTAATCCTTGGTACCTGTGAATGTGACCTTGTTTGGAAAAAGGTACTTTGATGATGTTATTAGTTAAAATTAAGTCATACTAAAATAGGGTCAGTCCTAATGCAATCTGACTGGTGTTCCTATAAAGGAGAGAAAGAGACACATAGAGGCATACAGAGGAAAGATGCCCATGTGGAGATGAAGGCAGAGATTATGGTGATCTACAAGCCAAGGGAAGCCAAGGATTTCCCAGAGCCAACAGAACCTAGCAGACAGGCATGGGACAAACTCTCCCTCAGAGCCCACAGAAGAAATCAACATGGCCAACACCCTGGTTTCAAACTTCTAGCCTCCAGAACTGTTAGACAATAAATTTCTGTTCTTATAAGCCACCCAATTTGTGGTACTTTGTAATGGCAGTCCTAGAAAACTAAGGTGCTCCTTCCTAATAACACGCCTCCAGTCACAGCCACTATTTCTGTCTGGAACCACCAGTTATAGAAGCATTCCAAATTTAGTTATTCTCCTTCCCACATTTTCACACCATCCCCTTCAAGTACTGCATACACATGTGACGAGGTAAAAATAAGTTACACAAACTGCCTTCAACTTACAAATGACCCCAATGAACAAAGGTTACCCATTTCCTCCCCCATCTCTACACAGCCTTTTTCTTTCCCTTCCCAGAAGTCGGAGCCTAGGCTTGCAATGCCAGGGGAGCCCTTCTAAACTAAAATGATATGGGGCTTTACAAAATCTGTCGGTGCAGAATTGGAAAGTGAGAAGTTGCAAAAGGTAGAGCAGGCAGACTCCCAGTTAAGACTCTATCCACCTCACATACCACAAGCACAAAAAGAGAACACCTTCCTTCCCAAGTGCTGGCAATGTGTTACTCTGCTTGCTTAAAACCCCAATAGTAAAAGATTCATTCAGGTTCAACTCTGGGTTTTAAAACAGGACATTCACTCAGTGATACTAATTGAAGTAATTATCACGTGTCAGATTCTATTCTTGGCTCTGGGAATATGCCGCACCACCAAACAAAGTCCATGGACAAACGGAGCTCACATTAGGAAACTGGGGAGCTATCAGTCATTCACCTGTTAGTATGTTATGGTCAAAGCCACTTGCATTTCATATTAACTAACATTATCTGAGTTTATCCATAGAGCATAACCTTGGCACATGTGCACTTTGGAGAAGATACAGATTTACCCTAACTCAACACATTAAATAGTGAGAACTGAGAATATCAAAAAGACAACGGAAAAGGAGAGACATCTAACCAAAGGTAAAAGAGGACTAAAGACAAACTTCTTCTATTTTTGCATCTTTAACTTAAAGCCAGGTCTACTATTCCCACCACATGGTCTTCTACTCCCGAGATCAGATAGAAGAGAAATGTTAGACTCCACTAGGCATTAAATAAATCCAATCAACTTTAATGAATGATTTTTGTGGGGAAAATATGTTCCAAATACCAAATTAAAAATAAACTTTTAGAACTATTAACCAATTTAACAGACCATCTGGAAATATAGTCTCCCCCCCCCACCCCCCCCACCCCCCGTCTCTACAATGAGGCTTTCACTGTTTGAATGAAACCTAACGAAGCAGGATATAACCTCAAGAATAGAATTTCTTCTCTTGGAAAAGTTTCAACACTGTTAAATTCAAAACAAAGATCTTTCTGGTCAATTAGACAAGTTTTAAGCATTTCTTTATTTACAGATATTACACTGCTTTTATGATTTTTTTTTCTTTTTTTTAATTTCCTGGTAAAGAGGCCAGCCAAGAGACCTTATATTGGGCTGCTCCTGCTGAACAGAGGCTGAAGTGTGAAGTTCATTCTTTTGGGTTTCACAGGTTAAGTTATCACAGGTTTAACTAAAAACAAAACCAAAACAAATTCCTAAATCTAGAGCACAGTCCACCAGCAGCTGTTTGGAAACCCTATGGGGCAGTTCTATTCTGACTCAACAGCACCTGACAACAACAAAAACAACACAGCACAAGTTTAGCAAAAATGGCCTCATATGACAACTGGAAAATTCTGGCAAGACATCACAGATGCTTTGCCCTAAAGAGGACAGTGTCATCAATGGGACAGCAAGTATTGTCCAAAATCAGACTGAATAATTTCAAGTTTATTATCTAAGAAATCTCTCTGAAGTTCCCTTATGATTCTGTTTTACATATACACATAAATACATATATATTATAACCAGCTTATAATCAAGAGTTATACATATTATATTGCTATACATATTGCTCTTTATCAAAAGCTATATATTATATATAATCAAGATATATATATATATATAAAGCAATATATAATATATATAGCTCCTGATTATATATATAAATAATATGGAGACCCTGGTGGCATAGTGGCTAAGTGCTATGGCTGCTAACCAAAGGGTCAGCAGCTTGAATCCGCCAGGTGCTCCTTGGAAACTCTATGGGGCAGTCCTACTCTGTCCTATAGGGTCTCTATGAGTCAGAATTGACTCAACGGCAATGGGGGGTTTTTATAAATAATATATAAAGCAATATATACAGAGAGAGAGCTCTTGATTATAAGCTGACTGCTAAATCACTCTTGGAAAAACAGTAAAGGAACAAAGGTTACTGATACAAAATAAAATCCACCATGGGAAACCATGCAGTCTCTTAATTACCTGCTGCTAATGCTTTGGAGCCCTGGTGGCGCAGTAGTTAAGAGCTTGGCTGCTAACCAAAATGTCGGCAGTTTAAATCCACCAGCTACTCCTTGGAAAGCCCATGGGGCAGTTCTACTCTGTCCTGTAGGGTCGCTATGAGTCAGAATTGACTCGACAGCAATGGGTTTTGGGGCTAATGCTTTGGAGTCTCTAGGTGGTACAAACAGTTAATATGCACAGCAGCTAATCAAAAGGATGTAGGTTCAAGTCCACCCAGAGATACCTTGAAACAAAAGGCCTATTGATCTACCTCTGAAAACTCAACCATTGAACTCTATGGAGTACAGTTCTACTTGACACACATGGCGTCACCATGAGTTGGAGTCAACTCGACAGCAACGAGTTGACTAATGCTTTAAGTGCTGAATTGCAGCAACTAACATTCCCAGGTCCTTGAAAGTTTATAAAGGTTACAGAAGCAAGGCACACCGGCCTTGCTGTAAGGCAAACCCAGGTGTGAGTCTTGGCTCTGCCACTTTTAGTGAAACGAGTTCCTTATCTTCCCCAAACTTGTTCTTTAATAAAATGGAAATGATGACTATAGCTACTCATAGGGCCTTGAAGAAGATTATCTATGATGATGTGCATATATAAAGCACTTAACACAATGCCTCCCCATATGTGTACAGTCGATTTCAGTTACAATTATTATTCGTATTACACAGGCTTCATAACAACCCTGTGAAGAAGATACCACCACAATCTATACATTAAAGTGAGGAAACTCAGACTTGGAGAAGCTGTCAATTGCCTAAACTCAAACAACTAATAAGGAACATGAACCTACGTCCTCTATTTCCAGATCCTGGAGTTGACATTAAAGCAAGATGAAGAACAAGTGTCAAAGAAATATTTTTAGATAAACTGACATTTACCATCTCTGCACCTCTTCTCCCATTTGCACTAACTAGCTGTTCACATCTGTCTCTTTCCAACAGATAACCGGCAAGTACAGATAAATACCACCACCTGTCTGTCAAGTTTGTCATACTGTGGTGCCTTGCATGTTGCTATGATGTTGGAAGCTATGCCACCAATATTTCAAATATCAGCAGGGTCACCCATAGTGGACAGGTTTCAGCAGTGTTTCCAGACTAAGACAGGCTAGGAAGTAAGGCCTGGCAATCTACTTCCAAAAATTAGCTAATGAAAACTGTATGGATCAAAACAGGATATTGTTTGACTTGCTTGCCTTGGACACATCATTAGGAAAGATCAATCACCAGAGAAGGACGTCATGTCTGGTGAAGTAGAGGAGGACCAGCAAGGGTGAAGTAAACCCTCAGTGAGATGGATTGGCACAATAGGTCAAATGATGGACTCACACATGCAGGCAATTGTGAGGATGACACAGGACTGGGCAACATTTTGTTCTGTTGTACATAAGGTCACTGTGAGTCAGGGTCAACTCAACAGCAGCTAGCAACAACACATATAAATAAATAATTCATGGTTTATATCAACTATAGTCTATAAGCAATATAGGCTTATAACCAATACAGGGACATCTTTGATACGTGTAGGCATAAAAGATATTAAGCAGCTGTGTTTTCACTGTAAAAATTAATTACTGTTAATTTGAATCAGAAAACTGTTCAAATGAAGGTAAATAGTACCTAAAGATGTTGTTCCATGTGTTTTTCCAAAACTATTTCAGGAAGATTTCAAGAAACAATATTTGGCTACATTAATGTTTTTAATTTGAAAATATTTTAAAAATTAAGAATACTATTTTTCTATTGCTTGATCTTAAACCTGTAATTTAACATTAATTGGTGAATAAGAAACGTACATTAACATTTAAGAAATAAATGAGGTCTTCAAAAAGAACTAGCAAATAGTCTACATTGCAGAATATTTCCAATTCAGATTTGTTTAATTTATGTCCATATGTTAACTCCAAAGAGGCTATAAAATAATCATTTATTGAGTGTTTACTCTGTACCAAACAGTATAATAAATACTTTAGCTCATTCTGATCCCCACAACTGTCCTATGCCTTTAAGTGCTATTAGTATCCCCATTCTACAGGTGAGAAAATCAAGGCATAGAGAATTAGGCAACTTGCCCAAGGTCTAACAGGGTCTGAACTTAGGTGCTCTGGCTCCAGAGTTTATACACCTAAATGGTTCTCTATACTGAGTCAAGTAATCAGTTGCCAGAATATAAATAAAAAACCTAACCCATTGCTGTAAAGTTGATTACACCTCACAGAGATCCTGTAGGTTCTGTCAAAGTGCTTGAAAATAATTTGTTTTTAAGCAGATTAAGCATTCCTTATGCAATAGGCAATTATACATTTTTCCTTAATGTAAGGTCAAATCTCAACTCTGTAAAATTTTCACAAAAAAAAGATTCTATCACATAGAGCATATTAAAACACTCCACATTATTAAGATTCCATTATAGATAAAAGTCAGAAAAATTCTAATTTTAAAACTATTTAAATGAAAACTTCAAAAGTACGTTTAACAAGTCACCAATTTCATATGGAAGGGAAAGAAGCCTCGGATAAGCAAAGCATTACTGAAAAAGAAGAAGAAAGTGGGAGGCCTCACTCTACCTGATTTCAGAAGCTATTATACAGCCACAGTAGTCAAAACAGCCTGGTACTGGTACAACAACAGGCACATAGACCAACGGAACAGAATTGAGAACCCAGATATAAATCCATCCATGTATGAGCAGCTGATATTTGACAAAGGACCAGTGTCAGTTAATTGGGGAAAAGATAGTCTTTTTAACAAATGGTGCTGGCATAACTGGATATCCATTTGCAAAAAAATGAAACAGGACCCATACCTCACACCATGCACAAAAACTAACTCCAAGTGGATCAAAGACCTAAACATAAAGACTAAAACGATAAAGATCATGGAAGAAAAAATAGGGACAACCCTAGGAGCCCTAATACAAGGCATAAACAGAATACAAAACATTACCAAAAGTGACGAAGAGAAACCCGATAACTGGGAGCTCCTAAAAATCAAACACCTATGCTCATCTAAAGACTTCACCAAAAGAGTAAAAAGACCACCTACAGACTGGGAAAGAATTTTCAGCTATGACATTTCTGACCAGTGCCTGATCTCTAAAATCTACATGATTCTGTCAAAACTCAACCACAAAAAGACAAACAACCCAATCAAGAAGTGGGCAAAGGATATGAACACACACTTCACTAAAGAAGATAATTCAGGCAGCTAACAGATACATGAGAAAATGCTCTCGATCATTAGCCATTAGAGAAATGCAAATTAAAACTACGATGAGATTCCATCTCACTCCAACAAGGCTGGCATTAATCCAAAAAACACAAAATAATAAATGTTGGAGAGGCTGCGGAGAGATTGGAACTCCTATACACTGCTGGTGGGAATGTAAAATGGTACAACCACTTTGGAAATCTATCTGGCGTTATCTTAAACAGTTAGAAATAGAACTACCATACAACCCAGAAATCCCACTCCTCGGAATATACCCTAGAGAAAAAAGAGCCTTCACACAAACAGATATATGCACACCCATGTTTATTGCAGCTCTGTTTACAATAGCAAAAAGCTGGAACCAACCAAGGTGTCCATCAACGGATGAATGGGTAAATAAATTGTGGTATATTCACACAATGGAATACTACGCATCGATAAAGAACAGTGACGAATCTGTGAAACATTTCATAACATGGAGGAACCTGGAAGGCATTATGCTGAGCGAAATTAGTCAGAGGCACAAGGACAAATATTGTATAAGACCACTATTATAAGATCTTGAGAAATAGTATAAACTGAGAAGAACACATACTTTTGTGGTTATCAGGGGGGGAGGGAGGGAGGGAGGGAGAGGATTTTTTATTGATTAATTAGTAGATAAGAACTGCTTTAGGTGAAGGGAAGGACAACACTCAATACATGGAAGGTCAGCTCAATTGGACTGGACCAAAAGCAAAGAAGTTTCCTGGATAAAATGAATGCTTCAAAGGTCAGCGGAGCAAGGGCAGGGGTTTGGGGACCATGGTTTGAGGGGACTTCTAAGTCAATTGGCAAAATAATTCTATTATGAAAACATTCTGCATCCCACTTTGAAATGTGCCATCTGGGGTCTTAAATGCTAACAAGCAGCCATGTAAGATGCATCAATTGGTCTCAACCCACCTGGATCAAAGGAGAATGAAGAACACCAAGGTCACACGACAACTAAGAGCCCAAGAGACAGAAAGGGACACATGAACCAGAGACCTACATCATCCTGAGACCAGAAGAACTAGTTGGTGCCCGGCCACAATCGATGACTGCCCTGACAGGAAGCACAACAGAGAACCCCTGAGGGAGCAGGAGATCAGTGGGATGCAGACCCCAAATTCTCATAAAAAGACCATACTTAATGGTCTGACTGAGACTAGAGGAATCCCGGCAGCCATGGTCCCCAGACCTTCTGTTGGCACAGGACAGGAACCATCCCCGAAGACAACTCATCAGACATGAAAGGGACTGGACAGTGGGTGGGAGAGAGATGCTGATGAAGAGTGAGCTAATTATATCAGGTGGACACTTGAGATTGTGTTGGCATCTCCTGTCTGGAGCGGGGATGGGAGGATAGAGAGAGTGGGAAGCTGGCAAAATTGTCACGAAAGGAGAGACTGGAAGGGCTGACTCTTTAGGGGGAGAGCAAGTGGGAGTACGGAGTAAGATGTATGTAAACTTATATGTGACAGACTGACTTGATTTGTAAACGTTCACTTGAAACTCAATAAAAGTTAATAAAAAAAAAAAGTACGTTTAATACAATTTAGGGGTAAAAAGATGTTGCACACGGCTTTAACTCAGTTTGCCTTAGGAAAAGGCTATGCTACCTCAAACCACCACAATATTGAAATTACTGTATTTGCCATCATTTTCATTTTTAGAAAATTATCCAAAATCCTCACCTTTCATATCTCCTCTAGTGTGAGAGATGTTGTGCAACGCAGAGTTCTCTGAAATGTAGAAATTACATAAAGATGGCATGCCATATACCTTCCTAATTTCAGTTTTACAGTTGCAGAAAATTACTTGGTTATCCACTAATAATTGTACCTACTCTTTTCGCTCTCATGTTATGTCGCTAATTGCACAGTGATGTCTAGGTAACCTGTTGTCATACCCGAAACTGGTCATCAAGCCTGGGGGAAGGGAGGGGCAGGGGATCAATGCCATGAACAGATGAGTTGTTATCCAGCATTCAGTCTCATTAAGTGCAACATAACATGTATCTATTAAAACATACTTTTGAAATGGTCGCTGGTAGTAACCTTAACAGAATTAACTGAAAATACATGCTCTGCAAACAGAATTTCCCTTCAAAGAATACTTTTCAAATTGGTCTTTGGGGTGCCAGGGAATTTTTTAATTTTGTCTTCATAACTGTGTTCTTTCACAATTCACTAGCTTTTTGTCTTCCCATGCGAATTTCTTCTTCTACTAGAAAAGCTAACGGGCACCTCCATTTACAGCAGATGGCTCCTTATAAAAAAAATAAATAAAAATAAAAAGTTGGAGAGCATCTGGCCAGATATATTAGATCTGGTAATTCAGATTTTAAACGCCAGTTATTCTTGTTCAGATAAAAATAATTTTAATCCTGGTAACTTAATATTCTGCTCCTCTGAAATCGTAATCAGGTTTTTATGGGGGCAGACATTAAATATAATCAGTTGTCACAGTGGTATGAATGTTGTTTTTCTTTTTCAATATAAGCAACATACTTTCATCAGAACAGCTGTAAAAATAGAAATTCACTTCAACTTATACTTAGCCCTTTCTATCTTAGCTCCTAGAACGCCTGGTTAATTCCCTTCTATTACCACAATGTTTATTTTTTCACGGCTCCTGCACAGGCATTTGAGTTTTAGGCTGGGTATTTTTCCATTTGGGAATAACTATCATATTTTGAATGCTTCTCAATGCATATCTAATTATTCGGGCTTGAGAGAGGATCCCTCTTTTGGCTGCTCCTGAATCAAGACAGAAATGTGAGCACAGGCTTGGCTTCATAATTATCCTGGGGTGAACCAGTGCTGTCAAACAAACGGCAGCTTTGAATGAAAGTTACACATACCTCTCAGTCATCTGTACAAAATGGAACATTTAAAGCTTGATGAGTTTTTCCTTTTCTCAAACCATTACTCGTAATAAATACCTTTCTGTGATTTGCAGCTTCTCCTCTTTGCCCACAGACCACCTGGAATGTATATAAAAGAAAGAACCTGTGCTAACTTTGCTGGATCCATAGGAGTTACTCTGAAGTCTTCTAATACCTTCTAATCCATGATCTAACCATGAATCTGGGGGTGATAACATTGTCAAGCTTTACTTCAAGGAATAGCACATTCCTAATGGAGCAACACCAGAGCCCTGCTGGCTCAGTGGTTAAGAGCTCCGCTGCTAACCAAAAGGTTAGCAGTTTGAAGCCACCATCCACTCCTTGGAAACCCTATGAGGTAGTTCTACTCTGTCCTATAGGGTCCAGAATCAACTCGACAGCACTAGGTTTGGTTTTTTGTTTTTTTTTTTCAGAGTTCCTGGGTGGTGCAAACAGCTAACGTGCTCGCTGCTAACCAAAAGGTTGGAGGTTCAAGTCCATCCAGAGGCATCTTAGAAGAAAGGCCTGGTGATCTAGTTCCCAAAAAAATCAGCCATTGAAAAACCTACAGAGCACAGTTCTACTCAGAAACACATGGGGTTACCAAGAGTCATAATAGACTCAATGCAACTGGTAAACGGAGCATCTCTACTATGAGGTCTTGAAACCCACGGCCACCCAGATCTACGCAAGAGCTCAAAGAATACCTCCACTGCCAAGTATTAAGTGCCCACCATGCACCAGTCCTCACAATAATCCATCCTACAGAACAGGGACCTGAGGTCTGCGGAAGGTAAAAAACATGCCTAAAATTACTCCACAAGAAAACAGTAAGCAAGATTTAAACTCAAATCTATCCAAGAGTACCCTTTTCCCACCACGCCACACTTCTTACTACCAGGCTGTCTTAGACTGGGGTTCTCTAGAGGAGCAACACCAGAGAACTGTATATCTATAAATATACATATTTATATAAAGAGATGTTTATTTCAAGGAAATAGTTCACACAGTTGTAGAGACTGGCAAGACCCAAACCTGTGGGTCCAGCGTCAGGCTGGAGGCTTCTCCTGACTCACGTGTTGCAGGGGCTGATGAAACCAAAACTGGCAGGTCAGCTGGACAGCTGCAGGCTCACAAGGCTGTCAGAGCTGACGGATTCCAAAATCTGCAGGTCAGGGGGAAGGCTGCTGGCTCATGCCCCAAGAACCAGAGGTCTGATGATGACAAGTTGCATGCAGGATCGAGAGAGAGAGCTTTGCCAGAACATTCATATATATTGGATGCAGGCTATACTCCCAAGGAAACTTCCCGTACATCAAATCACAAAATAGAGGATAATTACATAATACCGAGAATTATGGGCTAGCCAAGTTGACATACAAGATTAACCATCACACAGCCACTGAGGGAATAAGAAAAACCTAAAGCTCCAGAAGTACCAGCCAGAGTTATTACCTCTGAGTCCCAAACTTCAGTGTCTCAAAATGGAAGCATTTGAGATTTTTTTTTAAATACTTATTTGAAAATCTGCAACCACCAAGGCCCACTGAAAAAGCTCAGTGCTGCTTAAGGGTAAAATGTATCTTGGTCCACTCACCCTACTCCAAAGCAAGGAGGGCTCTCCAGAGCACAGAGAAGTTTTAAGCAGAGGAGTGAGGTGAGATTCACCTATTAACTAGATTGCTCTTGATGCTGCATAACCCACGGATTTGAGGAACACAAGGCCGGAGGGAGGGAGAAATGCTGGAGGCCAGAGAAGAAATCAAGTGTGTGAGTTTTCAAGTGCTGCTGTAATAGAAATATAACAAGTGGGTGGCTTTAAAGAACAGAAATTTATATTCTCATAGTTCACGAGGCTGCTGCTGTTGTCATTAGGTGCTGTCAAGTCAATTCTGACTCATAGCAACGCTACACGACACAGTAGAACTACCTTAGTAGAGTTTTCTAGGCTGCAGTCTTTACAGAAGCAGATTGCCACATCTTTCTCTTGTGGAGCCACTGGGTGGGTTCAAACCGCCAACCTGTCAGATAGCAGTTAAGCACTTAACCATTGTGTCACCAGGGCTCCTTACAGGAGTTAAAAATCCAAATTCAGGGATTCTCTGTTAGCTCTAGGGGGAAATCTTTGTCTCAACTTCTGTACCCTCATGTTCCTATCTTCCTCGGTGATCTTCACATAGAATCTATCTTACTCCCACCCCTCCATCCTCCATCTGTTTGCTTCTGTGTCTCATCTGCTCTTTTTATATCTCAGAAGTGATTAGGCTTAGGGCACACCTTACACTGATATGGCCTCATCAACATAACAAAGAAAGCTCTCTTCCCACTTGGGATTATACCCACAGGTATTATAGGGGTTAGAATTCTAGCTTATATCGTGTGGGGACACAATTCGACCCATAACATAAAGCTAAATGCCAATGGCAGCCTGAATCAAGATAGTGACAGTAGAAATAGAGAAATAGCAAGGAAGAGGCAAAAATTCAGAAATATATGAAAAGTTAAGTAACCAAGCATTAGTGACAGATTGGATGGAGTCAGGGGAACAAGGAGCAAAAAGGAGAATCCCATAAAAACGAGAAAAGCAATTCTAAACTAACATGCCACTGTTTAAAAGAACAATGAAAACAGCCCCCACCTAAAAAAAAAAAAATAAAGCAAATTTAAATCCCGCATGGCCAAAATCTCTCTCCACAAAAATAGTCTTTAACTGCCAAAATTTCTTCTAAAACCCAAATTCAATTATTTTTTACTAATGTAGTTATTTCAAGTTTTACTGTGAAATTGGGCTCCTGCTGAATATTAATACCCATGATTTATAAACTACAAATTTATCCTTTATGCTACACATAATTATAATCTCACCATTTCCAGAATTATGCTCTTCTTGGAAGTTTTACATTTGAAAATTATGCTCTGTTAATGCACAAAAGGATAAGAGAGGCCGTTCGAGGCGATGACAGCCTTTACATCAACTAGGGGTAAAACGTCTTCCTTCAATTGTCGACTTCTGGAAAAAATTTCCCATGGCATTTGTTCTCTTAATGACAATGGGAAAATCATTTTTTTCAGCCCACAGCTGCACTTTAGGAATAACGTGGATTTACAGCCTCAGTGTTTCTGAGCTCAGATGAGTTAATGGTTTGGAGGTCATTAGGAACAGCGTGAGCCAAACTCGAAGATCAAATGAAAAAGAGACAGGGTTTCAGAAAGGCCTCTTCTGCCCAAAAGAGTCCCTTGGTGGTGCAAATATTTAACATGCTCATCTGCTAACTGAAAGGTTGGGGGTTTGAGTCCACCCAGAGATGCCTCAGAAGAAAGGCCAGTCGATCTCCTTTTAAAAAACCAGCCATTGAAAACTCGATGGAGCACATTTCTACTCTCACACACATGGGGCAGGCGTTAAGTCGGAGTCAACTGAATGGCAACTGGTTTTTTTGTTTGTTTTCTTCTGCCCACAAAGCCCAATTTTGCACTTAATCAGATCTGAGTAGCTGGTAGTTTGGTAAGTCAGGTTGTGAAAATAAGAAGAAAAAAACAGCTTCGAATTTGGTACAATTCTGAGGCCAGGTTTTTTACCTTCCTAGTAGTCTTGAGGAAACCCTGGTGGCAGAAAGGTTAAGAGCTATGGCTGCTAACCAAAAGTTTGGCAGTTCAAATCTATCAGGTGCTCCTTGGAAACTCTGTGGGGCAGTTCTACTCTATCCTATAGGGTCACTATGATTCAGAATCAACTCAATGGCAACGAGTCTGGTTTTGGTTTAGAGTAGTCTCTAACAATCAATTGACTCTCAAATTCCAAATGTGTTGAGTGTGCAACCTGAGTAAATGTGTTCAAAACTTTTCTACACCAGCATAGTTCAGTATCAAAAACTGTTCAGTGCTTTTTAAGCTTTCCCAAAACCAACTAATTGGCTTTCTTCCAATCTGGAATCCAGTGATTTATGCCTTTAGCATGGTCATAAAAACCAAACCAAACCTGATGCCACTGAGTCAATTCTGACTCATAGCAACCGTATAGGACAGAGTAGAACTGCCCCACAGGGTTTCCAAGGAGCACCTGGTGGATTCCAACTGCTGACCTTTTGTTTAGTAGCTAAGTGCAGGCTAATTTTGTGTTTTGCTAGAGTATCATGTTGCTCTTTTACATGTAAGTTCTGTCAAGGATAGGGTCACTCACACTCAAACAGGGAGGAAACAGAGCTTTGGGATCAGTTGATTCTAAGTCACAACTTTGAAATGCCATAGTCTTCACTGACATTTGTTATATATTGTCAGCATGGCTGATTTTTTAAAAAAAACTTGGAAAAAAAATGGAGTTTGAAGAGCTATATCCAATTTGTATTTCCTTCTATTCATTTCTACTTCTTTATAAGGAGCCTGGACAACTGGTTAGTTTTATATTGTGTGTTCTCCAGGTTGACAAAAATGATAAGCCAAAGTGACCTTGTATCCTAGCATCAGAGAGAAATTTACAAACTTGGAATTTACATAGGGAACCTAATTTAAAGTAGTCAAAATAACGGAGGTACATATAGTCCGAGTATGGCCCTTGGGTCACGGTAACTTGCAGGTTTTGCTGACATACTGTTACTAAGCCTAGCGGATCAAAAATTATTATCTGCCAAGTTCCAAGTGAGTTTCCTTCCCCTTTCTTATGTTTGAGGCCCCAGAAGGCAATGGCAGGAGGCACAGGGGAAAAGGTCTTCCGAATATTAAAAACTGCTGCCAACAGCTCTGCCATCACTATCTGGTTGCTACTATCTGCCTTTAAAAGTGGCACAAATGGTTAATGTGCTCAGCTACTAATCGAAAGGTTGGCAGTTTGAGTCTGCCCAGAGGCACGCGAGAAAAAAAGGCCTAGTGATCTACTTCTGAAAACTAGCCACTAAACCCCCTGCGGAGCTCCTGTTCTACCCTGACACACACGGGATCACCACGAGTTGGAACTGATTCAACAGCAACTGGTTTTCGTATATTTATTCCTTAGGTCTGAAAACTGGTGGTTTTGACTATGTATACAGGGTTGCTAGAGTCAGAAATGACTCAACGGCAGTGAGTTTTTTGGTTTTTAGGATGTCGTCAGCTGTAAGTAACAAAAAGATCAAGTAAAAGAGGTGTAAGCTTTTCTGAAAAGAGAGAATAAAAAGACCAATGATGATGGGCAGGGGAAAGGAACAGATAGTGCATAAAAGAAATGTAACTAGCCCGTAAACATATGAACAGAGAAATGCAAATTAAAACTATGCTGAGATAACATTTTTTACCTATCAAATCCAAAAGTTTGACAACATACTTAATCATTTGGAGAAGAATCCTCTCAAGTGATTTTGAAATACAGAAATTTGATTATATATCCCTATTAGAGTATATTCTAAGGATAGAAAGAACTGAAGGAAAAAAAAAAAAAAAACCTCCAATTATTCTCAATATTTGTATTATTAAATTCAGTACCAGTTTTGTTCATCTAAAGTTATCATAGATATGCAGTCGCACAGTGCATATAGGTAATTATACTAATGTCATTGCAAGATAAGCTTTTCAGAATAAGAGAAGACATACTAAAACAAAAAAGTACAAAAAAAATTAATTGCAAATTTGAAGTGGAAATACAAGTATAAACTCCTGTTTTTATTTTCTTTATAAGAAAATACATATTCTCTAGTTCTGTCCACTGAAAGGACCAAAAAAAAAAAATGTGCAATCCAGTAACAATTAGCACCCTTAAGCACCTACATTATGGTTTCTAAATACCATTTCCCACTAAAAAGGGCCAGAGCTCATTGAAAAATTGGCTGACTCCAGTACTGTGGCAGGAAATACGTAAGATAAGGCTGTATCATCTTTTATCCAAGAAATCAAGGGATCTATCAGAGTCTACTGAGGTCAATGGCAACATTAAGGGCCCAGATTCTGTTCTTTTTGTTCTGACATGCTAAGGGTGGTATTGTGTTCTTAAGCTAGCTTCCCTGATAATCCAAGTATTTCTTCAGCAGTTCCATGGCACCAAATACAGCCACCTCCTGAGGAACAAGAGACTACCTCACTTTCTTTTATTTCTTTTTAGAATAAGCAAATATTTCCCAGAAGTCTTGTATCAGATTTCTCCTTGCCACTCATTGTCCAGACATGCATCACATGTCACGCCTCAACATGTCACAGCCAAGGAAAATGAACCACGAAGATTGATCTAGACCAATGGCCTTCAAATTGAGCATACTAGACTACTCTTAAAGTCCCTAGGTAATGCAAACGGTTAATGCACTCAGCTGCTAACCAAAAGGTTGGAGGTCAAGTCCACCCAATGATATCTCTGAAGAAAGACCCGGCAATTTACTTCTGAAAAGTCAGTCATTGAAAACCCTATGAAGCCGGGCTCTACTCTAACATACATGGGGTTGCCAGGAGTCAGAATAAACTTGATGGCACGTGGTTACTGGTTAGAGTACTCTATCCCTGGAACTACATGAAATCTCCCCAAGGGCAAAGTAGGAATACAATAGTCCTCCTTTATCCATGGGGGATATGTTCCAAGACTCTGAAACTATGGGTAGTACCAAACCCTATATGTACTATGTTTTTTCCCATACATACATACCTATGATAAAGTTTAATTTATAAATCTGGCACAGTAAGAGATTAACATCAATGACTAATAATAGAACAATTATAATAATATACTATAATAAAAGTTATGTGACTGTGGTCTCTCTTTCTCTCTCTCAAAATATCTTATTAAGTTGAGAACTTTCACCTTTTCACTTAAAGGGAGCACTTTATAGCTTCTCTTTGACATATATGAATTGCCAGCATCACCATTGTTCAGCTTTGGGGCCATTACTAAGTAAAATAAGGGTTCCTTAAACACAAGCGCTGCGATACCACAACAGTCTATCTGATAACCAAAATGGCTAATAAGTGACTAACAAGTGGGGGAGTGTATACAGTGTGGACAGGGTAGACAAAGGGATGATTCACGTCCCAGGTGAGAAGCAGCAAGGTGGAGTGAGATTTCATCACACTACTCAGAATGGCGCAAAATTTAAAACGAACCAATTGTTTATTTTTGGAATTTTCCGTTTAATATTTTCGGACCACAGTTGACCACAGGTAACCAAAACCTTGGAAAACAAAAACATGGATAGGAGGGGACTACAGTAGATAATTTAAGATAGTTTCCAGAACCTCATTTCCGTATGTATTCTTCCCTAGGAATAGGCTAACCCTATCACAATCTCACTTCTCACACTATAAAGGGAAGTCATACCTGTCACCCATCCTGAATCTTTATACCCTGTGCTGCTCCACATGTTAAAACCTCTGGATCACCAAACCACAGGGGCATTTTGCCCTGACATGCTAAGGGTGTTGATATTGAGAAAGTGAATTATTCTAATAACCAGTAACTAATTTTTCTGCAAATCTAGTAGTTTCCAAGTACTTGCTTTTAGCAAAATTGAAGAGGGACCTAATCAAGTTGTCAGCTTATCATTAAACATAATTTTTAATGATACATCACAACTAAGTTTTTGCCAGTCACTCAGAAGGAGTTCAAAACACTGAGTGACAGGCTATAACAAAATCCTTCTTTCCCACCTACATAATATGTGAACAGTTTCAGAGTTTACATCAAGTGAAAAACAGAAATAGAACTGATGCTGAATGCTGTCTCATCAGGCAATAAATAATACGCATCTTACATAAAGTAACTGAAGAAAAAGGGCCCCATCCATCTCATTAAGATATGTATTTACAATGAAACCATACTTTCTAGTGTTTAACAAATATTTATCAAAATTTGTAATGTATTCATGTTGTTTTGCTCAGCTGTGATAACTCAATCCAAAGGAAATTTCTTAACATGTAGAGCCTTAATTTCATAGGGAACTTTACGTATGTTTTCCATTTAAATTTACATACATATTTTGCTGCAGAGAAGCATAATAGTGTAATCAATAAAAGACTTTCAAACATAAAAATAAATTACAATAAATTTTGTGGGAAAACTGGATCACAAATGAAAATTTAAGGAGAAAAAGAAACAATGTACATTTCTTATAATTAAACATGAGTCTGTTTGTTTTTTCCTGTAGTTTCTCCTCAAACAGTTAGTACACACACTGTTCTACTACATTGGTTAACGACCCGATGACATGTCAGCACTTTCCCTTCTCAACCCTGGGTTCCCTATTACCAGCTTCTGTTTGTATATTTTTTTTTATGCCTGATGGTGGGAATCAAGTTGCTACAGTATTCAGATTCTACTGGATACATCTAAGAGTGATGTTAACAATTCTACACTAAAATGTCAATATTTTCCGCATACCAAAAATTACATCCATTGTAATGTGCCATTTTAAGATGAAAATTTTTAGATACCAAATTTAAAACAGGCTAAGGAGGCACACAGTTTTCAAAACTATTTGGGGTGCTGTTGTTATTGTTTTAGTTGCCATCAAGTCAATTCTTACTCAAGAACTGTTCCATAGGGTTTTCTTGGCTACAATTTTAAGGAAGCAGATCCCTAGGATTCTTCTTCCACTGTACTGCTGGGTGGGTTTGAACTACCAAACTTTAGGTTAGCAATTGAGCACAAACTGTACCATTGGGTGCATACATGATTAAAAATTAGTAAAAAATAAAATAAAGAAGAGCACCGACTTAAACCAAAGAAAATTCATCACTGAGGCTGAGGAAAAGACTCAGGTCTTCTAAAGTCTATGGCCATGAGAAGAAACAAAAATGCTTGAAAAAAATCAGGGTTCTTTGCGGAAGGAGCGAAGGGGAAATGGGAATGAAGTTTTCAAGGGAAACCAGATGTCTGTCTACCCATTCTTGGCTGAAGATGATGTCCTGAGGCAGGTGCCAAGGCCTGGATTTCCTCACTTCTACTTTCTGACTGAGGTTCTCATCTAACTGTAGCTGAAAGAAGGGGGGTACTTGGAGGTTCCACCACAGCAGGGCTGGGACAGCTAGTGAGTTCTCGCCAATTTATCACCCAGGTTTCTAAGAGGGTCTGAATCTCAAGTGATATGAACCTTTCAGTTTTACTAACCAGTCCTCTCCTTTCTATGTGCAAAAATTGCTCCAAGAGGCTGGGAAGGGTGAGTTCATGTGTAGCCCGCAACCATACTTAGAATCACTGCTTTCTTTTTGCGTAACAGTTTTGCTACAAAGTCTGTAACTGCACTGTCCAATACAGGAGCTACTAGCCACATGTAGATATTTAAATTTAAATTATTTAAAAATCAATTTAAAAACTTTAAGATTCAGTTCTTCATTCACACTAGCCACATTTCAAATGCTCAACAGCCACATGTGGCTAGTGGCTGCCATAAGAAGACAGAGGAAATACAGAACATTTTCATTATTACAGAAAGTTCTATCGGACACCACCAGTCTAGATAACCACAATGCCAAACACTGTCCTTGTTTGTGGGGATTCTTCTCTCAGAGAACCTGTTGACCCTCTTTTCAGCCTGGCTTTCCTATTCACCGCATTGCTCCCTCCCTAATTCCCCCTCCCCCCACCATCCTCATAATCTTTAAAAACATGACATCAGATGTTTGAATTCCAATTATATCCAAGGTGGAATTTCTTTCTCATGGGAATCCCAGGCCCCAAACAAATCAGGGTGTGTAGCTAAACACCAGTTTGATATACCCAAGCTTCCTATGTCGTGTGAGGAGGTATTGCCTTCCCAGCACAGGCAAGGAGGACAGATTTTAGGGAGACATATCCCAACTCCACATGCCTGTATATTCCCATTTCAGATGATCAAGCAAGACATCTGTGACTCTAAAAAAAGTGTAAAGTAACCATGAAGAATTTAAAAGGAAAAAAAAAGCATAGTCTTGCCATGCAAATGAAAGATTAGAAGTTAACTGAAAGTAAATATTCCTTAACTCTAAAGGAATTTCAGTGGTAAAGAGTCTGTGAGCCCAAAATGAATGCATCCAAATATTCACCTCACGAACGCTTACACGTATTTGCTTGTACAACAACGTTGTGTTGGTTAAACTATGTGTTCACGGCAAAAGCAGAACGGAGCATAGAAAACATTATTTCATACAGTGTTTCCAAAAGCAGATACATTACCAGCTATTCACATGCCCAAACTCTGGACAACAGAATGTATGAATGTATCTCATTAAGATGAAGCCTATTCCAATTAGGAAAGATTCGATTTTCTTTTTTTTCATAGACATCCTGCCTGTGATAGAGAAGATGATTTTAAATATGTATAATTACAGGAAAACACATCTCAAAATCTTTGACCTTAGCATTTGCCTATACATTCAACTCTTTCTCTGAAATGCCTGAAAGCAACTCCTTTCTAAGCAACACTGCAATTATGCCTCCTCCTCTAACCCAAAGTAGTACAGACAGGAAAGAGTCTGCTCTCTGCAGCACCAGGGGAATATATCAATTAGGCCTTTCTATGCAAAGACACTGTGATATCTCTTTTGGCTCTTCATAGGCATTTTGTTGTTAGTTCCTGTTCCTTTAGCTGTGTTTCAAACAGGTGAGATTCCCAGAAAGCTGAGTTACCAAAAGGTAAGATGTCATTCTTTCTGTGTGGTATAGTTGTACCTAATATCACACCTATTAAAGCTTGATATTAAAGCTTGGGCCCACTCAGAGATCCAAAAGACAGAAGATTCCAAAACAGAACTAATGACAGGATAGTTTTCACTGTTCCTCCAAAAAAAAAAAAATCATCAACTAGAGTAAGGAGATGATTGTAAATACTGAAAATACTGCAAGGCTCTCAGTTCTAGCTCCTAATTTTTTACATGTTTTATTACACAGTCACTTTGGGAAACAAACTGGGATGTTAGTCTAGAAGGATGTGGAGGAGAAAAACTGAGGCATATACCAAAAAAAAAAAAAGGAAAAGGAAAAATCTGAGTTAGAGAACATATCAGAAAGCAGAGACACAGAACAACAGCTACACTAACAGGTAAGCTACTTCCACATCTAGATACAAGACACTTAAGACAGAGTAACAATAATAGTAAACAAACCGCTAGAAACCCATTGCCATTGCCATCGAGTTGATTTGGACCCATAGTGACTCGATGCGACTAAGTAACATTTTTAAAGAAATTTTCTAGCTATTAAAAGCCATATTATAGCAGTGGCTCCCAAAATTCTTTTCAAAAAGATTCCTTTTGCTCACATTTTACCGACCATATCCCCAAAGTTTTGGTACAATTCTCTTACTTATTTGTTCATAAATATTTTGGACTTATATTAATGAAAAATTACACGGGAACTTGTACCCAGGACATCTTCAGGACCCTATTCTTTCCCGCCCAACCCCCACCTAAACTCCTTTAGCTAAGGTACTGTCATGGATTGAACTGTGTCCCCCAAAAATCTGTGTCAACTTGGCTAGACCATGATTCCCAGTATTGTGTGGTTGTTCTCCGTTTTGTGATCTGACGTCATTGTCTACGTGTTATAAATCCTAATCTCTGCCTGTGGTTAATGAGGCAGGATTAAGTTATGTTAAAGAGGATCAGGGTGGGATACAATACCCTTACTCAGGTCACAGCCCTGATCTCACGTAAAGGGAGCTTCCCTGAGGTGTGGCCTGCATTGCCTTTTATCATACAAGAAATAAAAAGAGAGAAACAAGCAGAGAGAGAGGGACCTCCTACCACCAAGAAAGAAGGGCCAGAAGTGGAGGGTATCTTTTGGACCCAGGGTCCCTGCACTGAGAAACTCCTAGACCCCGGGGAGGATTAATGCCAAGACATTCTCCCAGAGCCGACAAAGAGAGAAAACCTTCCCCTAGAGCTCGCACCCTGAATTTGGACTTCTATCTCCTAAACTATGAGAGAATAAATTTCTGTTTGTTAAAGTCATCCATTTGTGGTATTTCTGCTATAGCAGCACTAGATAATTAAGACAAGTACCAAAATGGGCTTACCAAAACCCATCCAGTTTCTATTTGTATTAATTTTTTTTTTTCCACAGTTGCCATTGATTCAGACTCATGGCAATCCTACATGTGTTAAAGTAGAACTGTGCTCCATGACGTTTTCAATAGCTGATTTTTTTGGAAGGAGATCACCAGGTCTTTCTTCTGAAACACCTCTAAGTGAGCTAAAACCTTCAATCTCTCAGTTACCAGTGAGCCTATTAATTGTTTACACCACCTATGGACTCCCATTAAATCTTAAACCAAAACCAAGCTCATTGCTGTTGAGTCAATTCTGACTCATGGCAACTGTACAGGATAGAACTGCCCCATAGGGTTTCCAAGGAGTGGCTGGTGAATTCAAACTGCTGACCTTTTGGTTAGCAGCCTAACTCTCAACCACTACACCACCAGAGTTTCCCGTTAAATCTTAGGGGCATCGTAGTCCCTGGGCCATGAGGATTATCCTCAACTGTACAAAACCCACGTTAAGAAGTATCAGCATCAGCACGACATGCAACTTACTCCACATCTAAGTATTGAGTCCTTAACCTTCTATCTCCTGAAGAAAAATAAGGTGAGTCTTGATTTTATTTCCCTAAAAGCAGTCTTTGAGGGTCTCGGTGAATAGGAACAAATAAGTTAAATATCCTAAAGAAAGCTTCCTTTGTAGTTGAAAAGGAAAGCTTAATTTATGGCCACTACAGGGCACACAATTACTTCCAACATCATAAAACTCAAAGCTTTCCTTTAAGAGTCAAAGGAGGAAAGAAGGATGTTGAAACTTGAAAATTGCTAGAAATTATAGTTCTTTCAGGTAATAGTCTCAAAGCCTCTAAAGGCCTTAAGTGCAATGGTCTACCTTACTCCTTATAGTAGGACAATGATTGTGCCACGGAAGCTGTACAGCAAATCATTAACTCATTTCAGAGGACTGTAAAAATGCTTGGTCCCATAACACTTTAAGCTCTATCTTTCTGGTCAATACATTTTCAGCCTCCATTACAGACTCAGTTTTCTCTTTCTGCTAGCCATTTATCAAAGGAAAATAAATGAAGGAAAAAACTACGTACCCAAGAAATGCCCCAAACAATCATTCCAAGAAAACAATAAAACATTCTATTTCAACATGCAATAACATCTAACCTACCACCCATTTACTTTATCGCTCTCTCCCCTACCACCGAATTACTAAAAAGGACATGTACGTGCCCCTCATTCATAAAACATGCCCATGTTTTGTAAGTGTTATTTTCAAACAAGTGAAGGTTTACTATAGAATAAAATGTGTCCACCTAACTTTCCCTCTCAAGTTCAAATAAAAACAAGAGAACATGGATTTAGTCTGGGGGTGCAATGTGCTAGGAGTTGGAATGCGTGAATTGTAATCAAACACCCACACATGGAGGATAGCAGAGCCACTGCCAAGGAGAGGCAGGAATCTAAGGACCCAATTAGGGCAGTCAAGAGACAGGAGACCTGACTGTGTTGATGTTTTCTTCAGCAATGTTGATGAAGCCAATCAAGCAGATGGCAGCTCTCACTTAAGACTCAGTAATTGAGCCATACTGCCACCAAATGTCTATTTAGCCTTGTACAGAACATCTGCTCTCTGGCCAGCATCCTTTCACTTCTAGATGTGCCCTCCTCCACTTGTGGTGTGGTAAATCATAAGTTTTCTTCTTCACCGTGGATATGATCCTCTGACAAGCCAAACCAATCAGGATTTTTCTTACAACTTTTGCTGGAGATGCTACCCCAAAAGGGAGCTCTTTTTTTATCTGGGAATATGAGCTATTTGAACTTTGTAAACCAACTTTACTGCCACAGAGAAAGAAGCTGCCTGAGAATGATGCCAACCCAGAGAAAATCAGAGCCAGGAGACATGGCATGAAAGAGACAGTCATAATAAACCCATGTGAGCTTATTATGGATGCCGCTGCGCTTGAAGCTAATTTTATTCCCTTGGACTTCTTGGTAAAGGTAGCAATAAATTAACAGGTTTTGCTTAAGCTGGTTTGAGATGAGTTTCTGCTATTTGCACTAAGAGTCCTAAATAATATAATTTTCATCTACCTTCTCTTGCTTTGCTCCTATCCTTGAAAAAGGATCTTATGTAGGTTGTCTCTGTCACTTGTGGTTTGACCCCATCCCATCCATCATGTCCATTCTTGATTTTGTCCGTCCATGGTCTCTTCACTCTCTTAACTTCTATCTCTCTCCCTTGGTTCCATATCCTCTACTTACAATATTCCCATACTCCCTCCTTTTGTTATAAATGTGGGTTTTTTTCCCCCTTATCAGATTCCAATCACAGAAATGCACATTTTTAAAAATCATTTTCATCACAAGGTATGAATTGAGTGCTCTACCTTTCACTTAGCATTACCTCGTAAATGTGTCTACACAGCTAGAAGCTCTTCACATTTATTATTTTAATGGCTATATAATGTCTCATGTCAAGTTAATGTATGATAATTTACTTAACCACTCCCCTCATATCAGACACTTAGATAATTTCTTACTTTGCAATATAAATCATGCTAAAAAGAACTCTTCTTTAAATATAACTTTTCTTTCTTCCAAATTAATTCCTTATGGCAAATTTCCAGAAGCCTCATCAAAACTGGGTTGGATCGCTTAAATTTTTTCTAAAAGGTAAAGTGATACTCCATTACTTGGTTATTAACAATGATAATTCTTCTTAATATTTTTGCTTGCTACAAGTATCCTCTCTCATGTTAATTATCTATTCATACTCTTACCCACTTTAGTTTGGCTAAGGCCTTGGTAGTATTCTTAAATACTTCCATGAATTCTTTATAAGTAATTCTTTTGTAACACTAATTCTTAGAAAATCTCTGGCAAATACATTTATATTCTATTGTTGTTTTTTTTGTTTTGTTTTGTTTAGTTTTATGCTGTTAGACATTTTTCCCACGGTAAACAGAGAAAAGATTGAAGTTGTCAAGAATTTCCTTTTATATGAATCTACAATCAATGCACATGGAAGCAGCAGTCAAGAAATCAAATGATATACTGCATTTCGCAAATCTGCTGCAAAAGACCTCTTTAAAGTATTAAAAAGCTAAGATACCACTTTGAGAACTAGCGTGTGCCTGACCCAAGCCTTGGTATTTTCAATTGCCTCATATGCATACAAAAGCTGGACAATGAATAAGGAAGACCAAGGAAGAATTAATGTCTTTGAATTATGGTGTTGGTGAAGAATACTGAATACACCATGAACCACCAGAAGAACAAATCCGTCTTGGAAGAAGTACAGCCAGAAGGAAAGATGGCAAGACTTCATCTCACATACACTGGACATGTTATCAGAAGTGACCGGTCCCTGAAGAAGGACATTATGGTTCGTGGAGTAGAGGGTCAGCGAAAAACAGGCAGGCTCTCAACGAAATAGACTGACACAATGGCTGCAATAATGAGCTCAAACACTGCAACGATTGTGAGGATGGCACAAGACCAGGCAGTGTTTCGTTCTGTTGTACATAGGGTCACTGTGAGTCAGAATCGACTTGACAGCACCTAACAACAGCAGACATTTTAAAAAATTCCATCAAACTGTCAATACTGTCTTCTATTCCGTCAACCCTTAGAAAGCAATCATTCTAAAACTCACTGTTAGTTCTACCCTTACATCAGTCATTACTACCCACTTGTTCATGAGCAAATTCTACCCACTAGTGTGAGTGCAAATTGGTATGACTTTCCTGAAGGGCAATTTTATGGTATGTATTAAAAGAAGTACATAAATACGCTTTTTAAATATGCGTTCACAGGACAGAGTAGAACTCTCCCGTAGAGTTTCCAAGGAGCGCCTGGTGGATTTGAACTGCTGACCTTTTGGTTAGCAGTCATGCTCTTAACCACTATGCCACCAGGGTTTCCATGTTCTATAAATAGTAACAGAAATTCTACTTCTAAGGAATTTACCCTTAGTAAGTAACTGGAAACTGTGAAAACATACAGACAAAAATGTTCATGACCCAAAACCAAACCCAGTGCCAACGAGTCAATTCCGACTCATAGCGACCCTACAGGACAGAGTAGAAGTGCTCCATAGAGTTTCCAAGGAGCACCTGGCGGATTCAAACTGCCAACCCTTTGGTTAACTGCCATAGCACTTAACCACTACACCACCAGGCTTTCCTAATGTTCATGACAGTGTTTCTTTATTCCAAAATATTAGAATTAATCTGAAAACCATTCAATAGGGGATAGGTAAAATAATGTACAATAGATCCATGATGCAATAATGAAAACTAAATAAATAAAGGTATCTGACGTACTTCAGAACCGATATATGACTGGGTCATCAGAACAGAACCCCACTGTATACAGTCAAATCAAACCAAACCAAACTCAGTGCCGTCGAGTCGGTTCCAACTCATAGCGACCCTAGCGGACAGAGAACTGCCGCATAGAGTTTCCAAGTAGTGCCTGGCAGATTTGAACTGCTGACCCTGGGTAAGCAACCGTAGCACTTAACCACTACCCCACCAGGGTTTCCAGTATTAAGTAAAAAACAAGTGACTAAAGAATATGCATGTTATGATGCCCATTTTTACTATACATACATGCAGATACATTTATAGTAAAAGTTCTGCAGTAAATTCATCTAAAATTTAGTAGTTTATTTTATTTTGGGGATTACTGAAGTTTTTGTCTTCTTTTTATATTCTATGTTTGGTTTCTTTCCTTTTAGAACAATGCTATATTTTAAAATAATAAATAAAACAGTAAGGTCATTTTCTTTTTGAAAAACAAAAAAGAAAGCTATCGTTTTTCAAAAATGGAGATGGTAATCTGGGTTTTGTCTTTTGGTTTTTAAAAGCACTACTGTTTACCCTTTTTAATTGTTTCCTCTTTAACTTAATAATTTATTTATAAAACAAAAAAAATGAAATTCTTTATCTTGAAGATACTGTCTCCCTTATTGAGTGAACATCCTTGACCTTAATAAGTTTCCATAAAAACACCTCACAGGAATACATATGCCTTGGTGCTCACAATATTTCCTTTATTATACTTTATATTTATCTCTTGACTGGTATGATTGAGGTTTTTCCTCCTAATCCTTAGTGAAACAGAGTAAGGAATATAAAGACTTTTTTTTCTTCAGCATCTTAATTCATTCCATTAAAGCAGTAACCAAAGCAGTCATTAACATGAGTTTCTTTCTTTTTCATATGTACTTGAGTTACCTTATTCCTATAAAATCTTCCTCTGCTGTCCTCCCAAATCCTCAAGCTATTAAGAATCTTTTCTAGCAGTTCATATGTTTAAACAGGTCCTACTGGGTGTAGTGGTTAAGCATTTGACGGCTAACCAAAAGGTCAGCAGTTCAAATCCACCAGCCTCTCCTTGGAAACCATATGGGGAAGTTCTACTCTGTCCTATAGGGTTGCTACGAGTCAGAATCAACTCGAAGGCAACAGGTTCAACTATTCCTTAAAACATATGACCACACTTGATCTTTCTTTTAAAAAGCACATGTTAGATGTAGAAATTGATACATCTGATAAAATTCTAGAAACAATCAGTAATATATGTATATATGTATATTCACACATGCATATATACCCCAAAAAACCAAACCCAGTGCCGTCGAGTCGGTTCCAACTCATAGCGACCCTATAGGACAGAGTAGAACTGCCCCCATAGAGTTTCCAAGGAGCGCCTGGTGGATTTGAACTGGCAACCCTTTGGTTACCAGTTGTAGCACTTAACCACTACACCACCAGGGTTTCCACTACATGCATATATACCTACACACAAATATATATAAATAATATATATAAATTATGTTGTCCAGCATGGAAAGAAAACTATAATCTTGAAATATCTGGGATAGTATGCATAAATTAATTCAGCTGGCATTTTACAAGAAATTTGAATACAATAAAATGCACTTTCTCCTGATACTACCCAAAACACAATTTAATCTTTGCAAATTGGGAAGGAGAAATAAGAAATGCCAACTTGATTAAAGAGGAAGGAAAAAGATTATACCACCCCCTCAGGGGGCATCATTATGAACATGAATATTAAAGGACTGGATTAATGCCTATTAATAGGGAGTTCCACTAGACATAATGCCAGATGAACCATTTTCACTGAACTAATAATGAACATAACGGTACTGATTCACACTCAGATATATCTGCACACTGATTTCTTTTTTGGCAGTAATGATCGGTTACACAGAGCCACCCACAGTATCTCCAAAGCTCTACAGAGCTACTCATGCAGACCCTGGTGAGGATGAGAAGATGAGGAACACAGCAGAGGACAGTACTATGGTTCCTCACTTCCATCAATACAATGATTAGTTTATAGTGATAGGGTTAGAACTCGAGCAAATGATTTCCATTTCAAAGAATCCCAACTGCCTATAGAATGTAATTTAAATGCCTTATTCCTGAAGTTATGTGATCTGGAGTTTAAAAATCCTTTTTCAGTGTTTCATCCCATCATTCTCACACTTAAATCAAACTAGGCTACCTAGAGTACTAGTGCAGCTTTTGCCTTTACTCCTACTGATCTTCTGTCTTAAAAGCCTTTCTTTCCCTCCACTCTCGCAGTTCTAATCTGACCCATGTTTCAAGGCCAAGATCAAAAGCGCTTTCCTCCATGAATAACGGTATTCTCAAAGGCTAACACATACTTACTACTTACTATATATGCTATGTTATTTCATGCATTATCTCATTTATTTCTGCAAGAGCTCTGCAGCATAAGTACAATCATTATCTCTATTTTAAAGAAGAGTAAGTAACTTGTCCAAGATCAAGCAATAGTATGTGATAGAGCTCAGACTCAAACCCAAGAAGTCTCAATCCAGAGCTTGTGCCCTTAACCATATACTGACATTTATCCCAAAAGCCCTGGTGGTATATTTAAAAGCTCACCTGCAAACCAGAAGGTCAGCAGTTTGAATCCACCAGCTGTTTCTTGAAAACCCTATGGGGTTTTCTGTCCTATAGGGTCACTATGAGTCAGAATTGACTCGATGGCAACTGGTTTGGTTTTTGGTTTTTAACCTAAAGTGCTCTGAACCAAGTTCATTATCTGACGATAGGGTATTGGTTAAAATTAGTTTAGCTGCAAGCAACATAAAATCCACTTGATATTGGCTTAAGCAATGAGGGAACTTACTAGCTCATATAACAATTCCTGAGAAAGGTCAGCTCCACTGTTAGTTAAGTCAATAGATCAACAAGCAAACTCTTCAGGAATGAAACTCTTTTTATCTTTCTCCTCCCTCGCTTTCTGTGTGTTGGCTAGGTACCCTACTGGTTGCAAGATGACTGCAGCAATTCTAGGGATCACATAATTGCGCGTTAATAAGACTTAACTTTGAAATCTCCCATTAGTGGATAGTTCTTTTTTCCAACTCCCGAGATTTCCTTCCTGTGAAGGGAGATCAATAGATAACTCCAGGCCCTTCTCTGTCTTTAGGAAGGTGGCATGACTTATCTAAGTACTAAATATTAGAAGAGTAACGCAGCATGCTTAGCTCAGTTCTATCTTCCCTCCTCTTCTAGAAAACAGACCGAAGAACCAAAAGCATAAGTTTTCCTCTGCTCCCCTGAACAGTAATCCTTGCCTGAGCATCTCTTCTGCATGGAAAAACTGTCCCAGTAAAGCTCTGACTGCCCAGTTCTGGGGGTTCAGAATTAGCAAGCCCATTTGGTTAAATGCAACTAAAGTACACCCTCCAACATAGATTCAACAGTTAAAAAATGAAAAGGTGATATTTTGACTTCCATATTTATTGTTTGTTTTAGTTCTTAACTTGTTCAGGGTGTTATTTATAGGGATCCTTTCAAAACCCCAACAACCTTATCAGACTTCTATGCATACCTCATTGGCCAAAACTAGGTCACCTGCTCACTCCTAAACCTGTCTCTGGCAAAGAAATATAAACTTCCTGATTAGCCACCAAGTAGGAATGACAGAAGTCATGTGGAGGACTGGAAAAAACAAGGGCTCTGCCAGCAGGGGAAAGGGGAAAAGAGCCGTTGGATTGGCAACCCAGATGTGCTACTACATGTCCTAGGGGTATAACTTGTATCTTGTTAATCTTGGTGTTCTCCAGAGATTCAATTACAGGGTCTAGCTAATGGAGTTTGCTCAATAAATGTCTTTAGAATCAGACTGAATCACTATTAATACAATAAAAAAAATAAAAAAAAAAAACTGTTGCCATCGAGTCTATTCCAACTCATAGCAACGCTATAGGACGGACTGGAACTGCCCGATAGGGTTTCCAAAGAACAGCTGGTGGACTCGAACTGCCGACTTTTTGGTTAGCAGCCAAGCTCTTAACCTCCGGACCACCAGGGCTCCACTAGTACATATGTTGTTGTAGTTGTTAGGTGCCATTGAGTCGGTTCCAACTTATACCGATCCTATGTACAACAGAACAAAATACTGCCCAGTCCTGGGCCATCCTCACAATCGTTATGTTTGAGCCCATTGCTGCAGCCACTGTGTCAACCCATCTTGTTGAGGATCTTACTCTTTTTTACTAGTACATATGCATAGTATATACACTTACTAGTACATATACTTGGTCAAATATACATATACTTGGTCAAATACAAGAGAGGTTTCTTCTTAATCATTAATTTCAGGTTCGGGTTCCTTCTGTTCCTGTTTTCTCTCCCCATAGACCAAGTTCCTCCTAGATTGTAGGAAAACTCAGTATGGTATGAGCTGTTAGAGCTTGCACTGAAGAATAAGTATCTACTTCTGTTAATCATTCTCTCTTGCTCACTATTACAAAACCATTTCAAGAATGTACAGTACAAGGAACGATGAAATCTGCTTTCCAGTGCAGACACTCTTCCCTCCCTGAACCCTCTCTCACCCATTCAATTGCCCTTTGGTGGAAAGGACTGACATAAATTTAATAAATAACCAATCTTGGGAGCTGTCATGAAAGAACTCACAGGTCATGGCCCAAACTCAAGGGCCTCCTGGGTATTAACAATAAACTGTTTCTTACCATGAAAGCTTTTCCCTTTCCTCCTTCCTTTCATTTAGTTTATAAACTCTGGGAGCCTAAGAATCGTGGCTAAAAGAAGAATTTAGCTGGGACACCAGAAGCTATGTGCTTACAACTGCTCACAATGACTTTTTAAAATGTGCTTTGTGCCAATTTCATATTTAAGTGTCTTGTCTCAGAAGCAAAATGCCATTCATGTGAAATTTTCAAAGCCAACATCTCTTTAGACATTTTTCATTCAAATTCTAAGAAAATATAACCTTGCTTAACTCATAATTGTCATTTGATATTTATGTTATCTTTTCCCTTAGTGGAAACCCTGGTGGCATAGTGGTTAAGTGCTACGGCTGCTAACCAAAGGGTCAGCAGTTCGAATCCACCAGGCGCTCCTTGGAAACTCTGTGGGGCAGTTCTACTTTGTCCTATAGGGTCACTATGATTCAGAATCGACTCGACAGCACTGGGTTTGGTTTGGTTTGGTTTTCCCTTAGTAAGCAAAGAGTTTTAAAAATTAAGTGAACTATAACAAGTACTACCAGAAGGTATCATAAATGAGTGACAGTTTTATCCTAGGGGACATATACATACATACATATGCACATATAAATGCACTATGAATAAAATAAACATATGTATATGTATATGCTTTTAGTTATAAATGGAGAAATTGAGAAAAATGGAGTACTAGGTTGCAAAGCAATTTAGAACAAAAATGACACAAACTTTAAAAAAAAAAACAAAAAAAAGGGAGGGGACATATGGTCTGACCAGAAATTTGAGATATACGATCATGCATAGCACAGTTTAAGCAAATTAATATAACTGTCTAGCTCAGCTGCACCTTCTAAATTCAAAACCAAGCATAAGAAACGTGTTTGTTAACTTAAAACATCTGTTCCTACTACAAGAATATGAATAAGAATGAAAATGCATATGGATTTGTCACCAATAAAAGCTTAAAATCTCTTGTATTATTCTTCTCACACAATTATTCTAAGATAAAAATCCCCAAATAGGAAACTAGCACATCTGATGATGATTGACAATTTATAAAACCCAGCAAAGTAAAAACGAATTATCTGAGACAGCTAGAGCCCAATGCTCACCACCTGACACCCAAGGGTACAAAAGACCATTCCCTTTGAAGACGTGCATGGGGAGAAAACTTTTCACTGGATATTCTGGCACCAGGGGATATTCTCAACCTTTGTAAGAGCTTCCTTATGTAAAAAAACACAGTTCTAACCTTCAAGCCACACAAGTGAGGATCCAAATTAGAAGAGCCCTTTGAAGTCATCTGAGTCCCTGGGTGGTGCAAATGGTTAATGTGGTCAGCTGCTAACCAAAAGGTTGGGGGTTCGAGTCCACCCAGAGGTGTCTCGGAAAAAAGGCCTGGTAACCCACTTGAAAAAACCTGCCACTGAAAAACCCTATGGAGCACAGTTCTACTCTGACACACATGGGGGTTGCCATGGCTTGAATCAACTTGACAGCAACAGGTTGTTCTTAGAAGTCATCTAAACCAAGCCACTATTACCTCACTCTTGATACTTGTCATCCAGTCTCAACTTAAATAACTCTAATTAAAGGAAGCTTATTACCTCTCTAAATTTATTCAAGCACCAAGCACAGTGATAATGTGCTACTGGTTTTCTACAAAATTTAAAACGTTTCAACCACATTTTAATAGAGTGGCCTACCACTGAACAGCATATTACTCAGTACTTAAAAATAAATGAAGAAGGACCAGAGGCATTGAAAAATGATGAATTCTTGTTAAGCTATGACTAAAAACATTGATATCCTAAAATACTCAATAGAACCCTTACGGGAAATTAAGAAATGACTGATTTTATTGCTCCCCCTATGAGTGTATCCACACGACACCAAGCATTTTCCCCAGTGCTGAGAAGTTTGGAGTGTTTCAATAGCAGCCGCTGACTGAGATACACTGTTTTGGAAACTTTGTGCACTTACGAAGGGAAGCTTCCAAGTTTTTTTTTCATTTCTCTTTTCCATGAAATCTTTTGAGCGTGTTGTGTATACCAGCAAAAATGCAATTCTGAGACATTTTCATTGTAATCTCTGTTGTGCTACTGTATCAAATAAAAAAAGTAACACTATAGCACACCAATTTTTTTGAAAACACACCAGCACTGAAGAGCTCTAATTTTCTTCCCTAATATTCCTTAACCCTAATAAGTAAACAAGGCCCACAGATTGGACCAGAAGTTCTCAGCTGTTTTCATATACACATAATAACACTCCCATGAGTATACCAGATTTGAGAAAACACCAAAAATATTTTGTAAAAAACTTGAATGGATTCTGTAAGACTGGTGCCAGGTGATGACTCAGCTGTAACTCCACTTCTTCTAAGTCAAGAATCTAGCAATATGAGGATAGTAAGAAGTGCAACAGTTAATGCTCTCAACTGCTAACCAAAAGGTCAGCGGGGTTCAAGTTCACCCACAGGCACCTCAAAAGAAAGGCCTGGGATCTAATTCTGAAAAATCACCCGTTGAAAACCCTATGAAATGCAGTTCTCTGACACACATGGGGTCATCATGAGTCAGAATCGACTTGAAGGCAACTGTGTTGTTTGGGTTTTTTTTAATGTTGTAATAGAGATGTTGATAAAAAACTGTTCAAATTATGTAAACAAGCAAACGAACAGCAAACTCAGGTACAAGAACAAAGTTCTTGTGACCATCTTCATAACTGCTAGCAACACAACCTGAGCCTTCACCCAGGGCTGAGAACCATCCATGAGACTGTAATTTAAGCTTAAGTACTACATTTTTTTTAATACAGTAGGGTAAGAATTGTAAAGCTCTAAAGCTATGCTGTCCAATCTGGTTGCACAAGCCACATGTGGCTATTTAAATTTAAATTAAACAAAATTAAAAATTCAGTTCCCCAGTGTTACTAGCCACATTTCAAGTGTTCAGTAACCACATGTGGCTAGTAGCTACAGTACTGGACAGGCCAGATACGGAACACTTCCACCATGGCAGAACTGGACAGTGCTAATCTAAGGAATCTTGGAGAGCAACTACTCTAATGCTCTCATTTTACAAGTTTTGAAACTGAGATCTTAATTCATTCAAGTAATTTACTCAATGCCGCAAAGCTAGTAATTACAGAGCCAGGACCAGAACCGAGACACCTTGGTCTCTACCACTAGGTCATCTCCTCTCTGATATCTTATTGCTACCTAAACAATGTCAGCACCTGTTCCTTGCCAAGCACAGTTCTGGGTTTTCTCACACCCACACTTTCAGCTAATTCTCACATCGACGCTATGAGGCATATTATCCTCATTACATAAAGATGAAATTGAGACTCAGCTTTGTACAGTATCATATCTGAGGCTACACAGCAGGTATGTAGTGGCACCAAGATTCAGACACCAAAGCCTGGGTCTTTTCACTGTGTTATGTTATCTAAAGTGAATACTCCACAGTTTGGATTATCCCTGCAAAAATTTTCTTTCAAATTTGCTAAAAGTTTTAGCACCTCATAATTCACCTTGTCCACATTTGTCAGCAAAAGTATTCCATATAGGAAAATCCCAACCCTTAGCTCCCTTAATCCAGGTAAGAGAGTTGTTCTGTCCATCTTTGCCAATCACAACTGCCTTGTAACGACAATAGCGGCTAACCTTTATTGCACTTTCTTGGTCACAAGCACTGGGCTAAGCGCTTTAAGTTTATCTTGTTTAACCCTCACGACAGCCCTGTGAAGTAAACAGTTCACCCCTATTTACAGATGTAAAAAGTCAAACCACCCATTCCCAGGAAGAACTTAAAGTAGAAGTGTTTGCTTGCAGTAAGAGCAAAAGTAAAGATAAGCCCCTATTATAATGGCGGTTTTTACTCAATATAGTGTGAAAAGAACAGAAGATTTGTGAAAATTTTGAAATAAAAAAAATTATTTCATCTGCCACCTTGATGCCCCGCTCATAGTGAAACATATTGGCTAAGCAGTGTTCCTCTGATGGCTTCCGGATTTAACACAGTCACACTCTGTTTCACAAGAACTGATTTTAGAGAAATTCTTGTGAGCCCAGGGGTACACTGGTGTTATGGCGTAGAAACACACCCAGGAATAGACTATTCCATGTTTCTCAAGGTATCAGGCCTTCCTAAGTATTTTTAGCCCTTTCTGGTAATTTCTCATCTGGAGAATAGAAAGAAAAGGGAGGGAGGGAAGAGAGCGTTAAAGAAAGGAAAAGGGAGACAGCTGATGTCAATATATAACTGAGAGATGGCTACACGTGACTGAGGACCAAATCATCCCAGAATGTCCCCCACAAGTCCACAGAGCTGTCAAAAATTGGATATTATATGTGTCATACATATACACACACACACACATATATTTCTTTTAAGATGAAATGAGCCCCCAAATGTTTCATGCACTGTGTGGGTGAATTTAGTGTGTACTGGTGCAGGAGAGCCTCAGTTCAGAGGAAGGGGTTAGCCAAGGACAGCTGGCTTTTGCAGGAGGTCAGGGACACAGACTGGCAGAGACAACTGCATAGCAGGTGTGAGAGAGAGGGGGTGGGCATGTAGGACTGAAGGTGAAATAAGCTAGTTGTGCTCAGAGACAACATACAGACTGGTTTGGCTATAGCAATGGTATGCGTGGTGTCATGGATCAAATTATGTTCCCCAAAAATATCTGTCAGCTTAGGTGAGCCATGATTCTCAGTATTGTGTGATTGTCTACCATTTTATGTGACTGCCCACCACTTTATGTGACTTTCCTATATGTTGTAAATCCTACCGCTATGATGTAATAAGATGGATTAGCGGCAATTATACTGATGAGGTCTACAAGACTAGGTAGTGTCTTAAGCCAATCACTTTTGAGATATAAAAGAGAAAAGTGAACAGAGACAAGGGGACCTCATACCACCAAGAAAGTAGCGCCAGGAGCAGAGCTTGTCCTTTGGACCTGAGGTTCCTGTGCTGAGATGCTCCCAGACCAACGGAAGACTGATGCATCACAGGGACCTTCCTTCAGAGTCAACAGAGAGAGCCGGCACCCTAAATTTGAACTTCTAGCCTATTGGACTATGAAAGAATAAACTTCTCTTTGTTAAAGCCAGCCACTTGTGGTATTTCTGCTATAGCAGCACTAGATGACTAAGACATTTGGTGAAATGGCTTTAAAGTCAGAATCAGGTTTGAACCCTCCCTCACTCTAGCACTTATGAGCTGTGTAATTTTGGACAGGACTCCCTGGGTAGCATAAACAGTTAAGCGTTTCGCTACTAGCCAAAAGGTTAGTGGTTCAAATCCACATAGAGGCACCTCAGAAGACAGGCCTGGCAATCTACTTCTGAAAGATCACAGCCATTGAAAACCCTTTGGGGCACAGATCTGCTCTGACACACATAGGTCACCACGAGCTAGAGCTGACTCGACGGCAACTGGTTTGGTTTGGTTTTTAACTTTCAACAAATGGCTTAAACTTGTCTCCTCATCTGAAAGACACCACCTCTGTCATGGGATTGTTGGCAGTATTAAATACACAGTACATGGTTAATAACTGTTCCTTCTTTCGGTTTTATTCTTGGTTAGTAGAGAGGAATTTCGTTAGTGCAGAAAACCACATGCCAAGCTTTGTACCCAGGTGTCCTCCCCACATTATCTTCTTTATTCCACCAAAACCTGCAAGAGAGGGTTTATTTATCCCCATTCACACAGAATGCAATAGAGGTTTGGGAAGGTTATGTACTTGGCCTAGGTCACAGAGCTGGTGTGTAGCGTAGAAAGAAGAATCAAAATCATGTCTGTCCAACTACAAGGGCAAGAGTGTTCCACTCTATCAGGTGGCTTTCGAAGCAACAACTGATGAGTTGAAAAGGTATCAGTGAAAGGAAACCTCAACAGGCAGATTGAGAGTTAGCAACCAGGAGCTAAGGAAGGCCCAGATCCATATTTTCATTTGCTTCACATGTTTTATGGAATTCTTCAGTGTAGAACTGATGTTTTGCCATTTTTCAACCAGACCAATCCTGTACTTTTAGTCATTCACCTGAGAAATGAGTGAACCTCCAGAACTTCACATCCCTGACCTCAGTTTCCTCATCCAGAAATGGGGAGTTTTAACTACCTTATCTCTGAAATCGCTTCTAGCTCTAAAAGGACAGGTGTTTGTTGTTGCTTTTCTTGGTTGGCATCAAGTGAGCTCCAACTCATGGTGACTCCATGTACAACAGAATACAATGTTGCCCAGTCCTGTGCCATCTTCATGATTGTTGGTATGCTCAACTCCACTGTTACAGCCATTCTGTATCTTGAATGTCTTTCAACCTAGGGGGCTAATCTTCCAGCACTATATCACACAATACTCTGTTGTGATCCATAGGGTTTTCATTGGCTAATTTTCAAAAGTAGATTGCCAGGCCTTTCTTCTTAGTCTGAAACTTGTCTACCATGGATGAAACTGCTGGTATTTGAAATGCTGGTGGCATAGATTCCAGCATCATAGCAACACACAAGCCACCACCATATGACAACCTCACAGAAGATGGAAATGGTGGGTACATGGACAGAATGACAGGGTTTGGAATGGGGACAGCATAACCACCCTTCTCAGAGTCAGCTCTTGAATGTGAAAGCCCTCTCACTGCAGAAGCCCTCTCACCCAAAGAGCTGTTTATCAGGGAATAAACTATGAAATTTCTTAAACTCTTTATTTAATTCAAAATACATAAATGTATACTCTTTCCAACCTCAGTGATGTAGGTACCATGCTTTTCTTCAACACGAGGTCATGTAAAGAGTACAGCACTGTCTTTCTAGCATTAACCACGTTCACAATGCATCATGTCCCACTTCCAATTTCAATTTCCTTAAAATGGAATGAGAACGTAAGGTGGCTGCAAATAAATCTGCATGGAGAATCTCTAGATTCTCATGTTTTTCTCCAATCTTTTATAGCTATTTCTCCCACACTTAACTTGACAGCAATTTTTGGGAGACTCACTCCTTCAGTGTCTTTTCAAACTGTTCAACATCGTTTCCCTAGAAACAAGAACGCTGTTTCTTTTCACATTCACTTTTCAGGAGTTTTAATTAAACTGTAAGTCAGATTTCACCATTCCTCTGCTCTAGTCCACCCTCCGCCAATGGTGTACCCACCTATGGAAAGGACGAGCTAAAGTCCATACATGGGACTACAAAGCCCCACATGCTCTGTCCATTGCCCGCCTCTGTTTATCTCCTGCCCCTCAATCATATGCTCCAGAAACTCTAACCTCCACACACCTCCTCAAATAGCCAAGCAAGCTCCCACTTCAGAGTCTGTACACTTGCTGTTCCCTCCCTCAGGAATTCTCTTCCCCTGGAGATCCACAGAGCTAGCTGTCTTACCTCTTTCAGGTAGGTCTTTGTTCAGAGGTCACCTTCTCAGTGAGGCTTGCCCTATAGCTCTATTTGAAGTCACCACCCTTGTCCCCTAACCAAACCAAACCCATTGCCTTCGAGTCGATTCCGACTCATAGTGACCCTATCGGAGAGAGTAGAGCCGCCCTATAGAGTTTCCAAGGAGCCCCTGGTGGATTCGAACTGCCATACTTTTGGTTAGCAGATATAGCAGTTAACTAAGCCACCAGGGTTTCCCTTGTCCCCTAGCCAGCCTTTTATATCCCCCTTTCCTGCACATTGTTTTTCTCCATAGCACACTTATCTGACACATTGCATATCTTACTCATTAGAACTCCAGCTTCATAAGGGGAGAGGGTTTTGTCTGTTCACTGACTTGTTCCCAGTGCCTAAAATAGCAAGCTAATAGTTGTTACTTAATAAATATTTGTTTAATTAAAAAAACGATTGCTATCAAGTTTAAAAAAAAAATTTTTTTTTTTTATCAAGTTGATTCCCATTCATGGTAACACCACGTGTATGAGGAGAACTGTGCTCCACAGGGTTTCCAAGCGCTGCTTTTTTAGAAGCAGATCACTAGGACTTTCTCCTGAGATGCCTCTGGGTGAATGCGAACCTCCAACCTTTCAGTTAGCAGCTGAGCACATTAACCATCTGCACCACCTAGTGACTCCATTTACTTAACGGTAACGTTTACTACTGTAATAAGTATACTGACTCTTGGACTGAATTGCATAACTCTAATCATCAGCATACTGGGCTTGCACAGGTTTAGGAACAAACACAGCTGAGTCTAGGTAAGCAAAGAAGTCAGCTGGAGGGGTCAGGAGTGTGCTGGTACGGTAAAGTGCAGATGACTAGTCAGGCATGGTACAGATCGGGGGCAAGAGTATCCATTAAATGCAAGCTGGCTAGACTGTCTCTCCTTTGACTTGATCAAATTGGCCTCTCTAAGTACTTAACACTTACATATTCGAACATACAATAACACATATTGTCGTTGTTGGTAGTTGCCATGAAGTTGATTCCAACTCATGGAGATTCCAAGTATGCGAGTAGAGCTGCACTCCATAAGGTTTTCAAGGCTGTGACCTTTCAGATGCAGATCACCAGGCCTTACTTACAAGGCACCTCTGGGTGGGTTTGAACTGCCAACCTTTTGGTTAGCAATTCAGTACTTAACCATTTGCACCACCCAAGGACTCCTCAATAACTTATAGTAAAGTCACATATAGATGGTCTAGCTACTTTTCTTCAGATACAGGCAGAACAGACAGAAGACCAATTGTTTTGTCCTGATCCACTCCTTAATGGCCAATTACTTTTAGCAAATTTCTTAATCTCTCTCATTCTTGGTTTTTCATTAAAAAGGTGAGGGGGGACATAAAATAACACATGGCCTGCCTATTTCACAGGTGTATTGTAAGTATGCATTAAGTCGATATGAAAAAATATGGAGAAATTATCAAATATCCTACACAATAATCTATTCTCTTGTATTAACATAGATAACACAACTTTGATTAAAAATGGTTCCTAAAACATATTAAAGAACAAACAGAAAGAAAAAAATCTGCTTCTAAGGGCATAAAACGAGAAGAAGAGGGACAATGGCTTTCCCTTGATTCTTTAATAGAAAATATAAGGATGAAAAAATACATAAAATTTCCAGAGCAGTAACTATATTATATAAAGTTCAAATTCAAGAATATTACTGTTAACATCTACCCTTACCTAGGTTCTTGGATATTTCAGATATTTCTATTTCAACACCACAAGGATAATCCAAGATGACTTATTAATATCACACATGGCAATAGTAGGCTGTGATGGAAATGAGCCAGCCCATTCCAACCATCTCAGTTCTGTTTTATTACAGCATTTATTAAACCAAAATAAAGAAAAGTAATGAAGAATGACTTGTCACACAATTTATTAGAGTTGATGGAGTGTAGACAGTCTTTTCAATAAGGCTTTAACACACTGTTATGCACCATAGTACATTATTAATGGAAAGAAATATATGAGACTTGCATCAGCTTTCCCCCAAGTCATCGTGACATTAAATTCAAAATCAGTTCCACTCTACATGATAAAGGTTCAGAGATAAAATGTTTATTGTTTGTTGTTTACCAAAACTTAAGTTTATAATTCAAAGCGACAATCAGTATATAATATTCCAAATTCTACTGAATTTAATAATCATACTTTTTTTGGAAGGGGGACATCTAAGGAAGAAGTAAAAGCAACAGGGAAATAAACAAAGTGTGCCCTAGTTCATATCTGACAAGAGAAAGAGATCTAATTCTCTCTCTGATTGAATGAACACAAAGGACAGCCACGAATATAAATTGTGTATTGGGCATTTGAACTTCTCTCTCAACACCTGAGTATCCGAATGGAACTAATTTGCTCTGGAAAAGGTATTAAGTAATTGAGCATGATGATGCCAGGATGAGGTATAACCCTCAGACTGTGAAGGGAAACACATTTTTTTTTTTTTTTTTTTTACAATTGATAGGGTCACACCACTCCCTCAGTAACCTCAATACAGCATTTCACATTCAAAAGAACTAAAACCAAATATTAAGAATGACCTACCTCCAACAAGGAACCCTGATAGACACAAGCACCTGTGAGGAAAAACAAAACAAGAATTAAAAGGGGTGCATAATAAACCAAGGGCACTGCCCCAGCAGGCTTACAGCTAAAACTGCATCGAAACTCATCACAATCAGCAAAGTGCTTTTTTCCAAAATCTTAAAAGCTTGAGCACTCTGCCCCTGGGGAAATAACCTCACACCAAAGCAACATTTCTTGGACGCACATAAGGGAAAGCATCATTAAAACTTATTATTTGAATTCTAAAACAAATTTATAATGGCATGCTATAAATACGGTGTATATTATTCTCTGCAATAAATCAGCAAAGCCTCCATAACCCAGTCCCAATTTACTCATCCAGGCGTATCTGCCACTTTTGGTTTACATAAACTCTTCAGTCCCACCCAAGAGGCTAACTTAGGATCCGATGATATTTTTCCTGTCTCAATGCCTTTGTTTATTTTGTTTTCCTTCAGGAGATGCATCCTGTCTGTTCAAGGTACTTGAACTTGATCCCACCTCCTTCATGAAGCTTTTCCAGCCCACAGGATTATGCTCTTCCTCCTTTGTGCACATTGCACTTTGTGCCTGCATTGTCCATTTGTGAATTCATTCTCTTCTGCTTCCTTGTGGCATCCGTGCTAAGGTTATTTAACTTTTCATGTGGAAATGGTACATCTGGCCCACTACACCCTTAGGGCAGAGACTGTACTTCTTTGTATTCCCTACCTCTTTACATAGTACATATTCACTTAGGTATCTGGTTGGCTAACACAAAATACCCATTTCATGCCTTAACACAATATGTTCCTCTTAAAGAAGAATAAATCATTTTATAGGATAGTGGTGCAGACGAAGGAGCCATGGTGGCAGAGTAGTTAAACCATTCATCTGCTAACTGAAAAGTCAGCAGTTTGAACCCACCAGCCCCTCTGCAGGAGAAAGATTTGGTAGTCTCCTTCCATAAAGCTTTATGGCCTTGGAAACCCTATAGGGCAGTTCTACTCTGTCCTATAAGGTCACTGTGAGTTGGAATCAACTCCATGGCAGTGGATCTGGTGTGGGGGTGGGGGAGAGGGTTGGTACAGACTGTAGTTCTTTGAGAAGAACTCTTCTGTTGAATTCCTAATGTCTAAGGCTCTTTTCTTCCTCTTTTCATTTTATTTTTCTGATGGACTGCTTATGAACTTTATATTTTCCATTAAGTGCCAAATAGAAAAACAACATGGATGGGACAACCTATATATTCTGAGTAACTAGCCTATCATAAATCCTTTGGTTAGTTTCATATTTGAAAGCAATGTAGAATCCTCGTTTTAAAAAATATACACACGTATTCGCAACCAATTTTTGAGCAGCACAACAGGTCTTGATTTAACCTAAAAACAGGTGGGCAGTGTGTACCAGGCTACTCTCTCAGAAATTGAGGCTACAAAACAGATTGGAATAGCATATACACACCAAGGCAGCAGTATGTCTTGACAAAGTGCCACAGCTGGTTTCCAAAGAGGGAAGTGCACATTTTACTAGAGTGCTTGCTTCTAAGAGATCATTCAATGAAGTCTCAAAAATATTAACTTCTCAGGAAATGACTGGTCTACCTAATCCACTAATACTGAAACAAAGGACAAATTAAAAGAAAATGAAATGGCTGTTTACACTTGGGTTTGAATAAAAGATCTCTGTGGGCAAATGGATTGAAATGTATCTTGTACACTTAACATTGAAATAAGAATAATCTGGGATAAAAACCTGTTCTAAAGACTTATCCTTTCAGTCTACGGTATGTCATGTATCAATACAACTCCATTTCAAAACATGTTTAATTATATCTGATGCTTTAAAATTATAAAAAAGATCATCGCTTAGATACGATTTAGCAAAATTTAACCTTTAGAATAACCAAACAATACTTAACCTTTAGAATAAGGCCATCCTCAGATCATTTTTCTTTGCCCTTCCCCATAGCAATACCTTCTAAAAGTCAACTTCTTTTCAAAGCTCCGAAAGAAATCACACATCTTAAGAAATATTCAGGTACCCATATCAAAACCTACTTTTGCAAGTTTCAAGAAATATGTTAAACTCATTATGGTATGGAAAACTAAAGCAGAACTGAGTGTGGCATCATACACCCACTTGGTTAAGCCAAGCATCTGCTAGAGATGAAAGTCAAGTCAAAATAGTTGGTAGCTGCTGATAAATTCCATCATTAGGAAAAAGAAAGAACTCAATTTGCATCACTCTAGGATGTACAATTCCAATGTGTACAATTCCAAAACAGAACAGTTCTACCCGAAAGGCAGCTGTACACATGAGTTTCCATTAACACGGCTTCCAAAACGTCATTTCTACTCTCTAGAGAAAATAAAACATTCCACCCAATGCCAGTCCTATCAAACATTTATCACTACCAATGCCAGACGCGGTCATCCAAAGCAGACATATTCCTCCCACACTAGCTCACATTTCACACCCACCACCAGATGAAATCGGGAGTTTGTTGATGTTGGGTGCTGGGTGCAGCTTCTGCCTCAGCACCTGCCTCTTCACTAATCAATCGATCCACTTCACGTGTAAACCAACTGACTCCACACAAACATCACTTTTTTCCTAAGGAGTACTGGAATGACTGCAGTTCTGTCTGAGGTTTATGTTTATAGCTTTATTTGAACTTTAAAGGAAACTCTAGCTCCAGGTGAATTCTGGGAGATAGTACAGAATTAGAATGAGAAACAAGCCTTCTTCAAGGGAAAACTGAGGAAATATAACAGCCAACTGGAGCTAGGGTACTCTGACCAAGAACTTTGACAGTTTCAGGGCACAAAATGCAACTGAGGTGCCAGGTTAAATTCTAATACCCATGGACCTGTGAAAGTGCATAAATCTCCGCAGGATGAAGCAATTATATACTGCAACCAACAAGGAAGCCTGGGTCCTGAAGCCAGGCTGCTCCTCATCCTGTGTGGTTGGGTCATTCCTTGCAGGTCACATCGGCAAAATGTTACCGAATATTAATTGAAACAAGTAAAGGCCTGTTTTTAAGACCTTCTGCACATTATAATGTATGCCCTTATGAAATGCCTTTATAAAATCTACTATTTTCAGAGAAATAATTTTTCTAAAATTTTCACAGAAAATTCAATAATATGCACCATTGCTTACATCCTTAAGCTATTGAATACAGAAATTATAACTGGGAAATTCAGTAAACTGGAGAAGTTAAATCCAAGAGTCACAAAATGTCAGACTCATTTAAAGAAAATAGTGACAGATACGACCGTAAGATTTGAAGAGATTTGGCAAGCACAGTATCAAAAACATGACTCATTAGGAACAAGCAGCCACAAGTTGGTGTTTAAATCTTTAAGCTTTATGTTGTGTTATAATTCAACATATGGCAGTGTACACTGTGGAATAGTTAAAACAGAATTGTTTCCTGGACTGACAGGACAGCTCATGTCCTGATTATTACCAACCAGGATTCAGATCAATTAATAGAGTAGTTAAAATGAAAATGGGCCAACTGTTTTTGAACTACTGTAAGATTTGGCAAACAGCTCCAACTCTGCCATGTGGTAGCCCCTCCCCTCTCTTGAGCCATGTGGTGGAGAGTATCTGATGAATACTTGTGTCTGAGTAAAATTGAGTGATACTGCCACCCAAGTGCATATGGATGACTGTACCCTCACTAAACGATGGCTATGGGGAGGGCAGCTTCCAGAATCTATTCCCCAGAGAGGAATATAAATGTGTAATGATGGAATTAAGAGCCTATGACAATACGTCATCTCTTCATTTCCACCAGCAGGCAGCTGCAAAAGCCAAAAATGTGAAGTTGCTATTAGTATCTAACAGTTTAACGCTGGGAAACCTACCAAGGACCAGTGTTTACATATCTCTACTGCTATTTTATTGATATTAGTGATTGCTGGGTATGCAAACACCTTGAGGACAGGTTTTTTTCTTTGTTTTGTTTTTTTGTCTGTATTCCCTCCTCCCCCCATTTGACACAATCTGACATATAAGCTTTCAATTCAGGTTTGTGGAATAAAAAAAAAAAAATTAAGAGATGGGCTCTTTTTCCCAGGCAATGTCTTCTCTTCCACAACATTCAGTTTTAAGCAGAGTACTTCATAGAAGGGACTCTTCAGCCAAGAGTGGGACCAAATATGCTGATGCAGCCATAAAAAAAAAAATATATATATATATAGTCCTCCAAACGTCCTTTTCAATGTATTTATTAATGACATTTATAGGAAAAGCCTGGGAGATTGTGGGATTGGCTAAAGCCACATATGGAGCCATTAAGTCAGACTAGAACCTAGTTCTCTTAACCTCCAATTCAATGTTCTTTCCCTATTCCAAGCCAAAATGTTCCATCTAGTTTAACTTCACTGGATTTCCACAGGGAACACAATTCAAGATCTGCTTCTCCAGAAAATGTCTTGGCAGAGCTTCTCTGATTCAGAAACAGCCATGTTTGCTAGAAATTTATCTCTGTGACTTCTTACTTTTTTTAAGTTCTTAAGTCATAATTTTTATAAGCTTAACAATGTAAAAAAAAGCAGTATAAAATAACACTGCCAATAACTTGCTTGTAACAATTCATTTTTTCTAATAATTAAAATAAAATTCAGAACGAGGAAGTTCACCAAGTGACCACAAATAAGGCATCAAATATCTTTTTTTTTTTTTTTGTATGCTGGAGGATTAAAAAAAGTATTTTAGACCCATTACCTAGTTGACTTCTTCATTTCGAAAATGACAGAAGTTCAGCTTAAAGAAGTTAGGTGGCTCCTTCAAGGTCACACAGCCAGTGAATGGTAGAGGCCAGTCTACCAGGTGAGGTTAATTCAAAAGAATGTGATTTGGCAGTACTCATTCATCTGACCAATATTTTTGGTTTTGGGTTTTAGAACTGTGTACTAGGTAGGACCTGAACTGGAGATAAAGGATTAACTTGGAGCCATCCTAACCCCTGGGCGAGCACACAAGTAAGTGAGGAACTTCACACCTATCTCAACCATAATTAAAGAAACCATTAACTGCTGTACTAGAAGCATGTGCGACGACGTGCTTTCTGAGCACTGAAAAGAAAACAACCAACTCTTCCATGAGCTGGTCAGTCAGCAGAAGCCTCACATCACATTAAGAAAAGCACATGTCTGAGTGCTTCTTTTCCACTTTTTAAGATCATTCTCTGAGCTAATAATAAAAACCTGAGGAAATCTCTAAGATCCTTAAGCTTTTCATCCTTGACCTCACTGCTGTTATTTTTAAAAGAGAAAGAAACGTTGACAGAACCGAAGCAGAGGATAGCTGATTTTGGGCTGTGGGACCAATTTATATATTTAAACAAATTAAATGAATAAACCATGTAAAGCATACCAAAAAAAATAAATAAACTCAAACCCTTGCTACCAAGTCAATTCCAACTCATAGTGACCCACAGGACACAGGAGAACTGCCCCATAGGGTTTCCAAGGAGTGGCTGGTGGATTCAAACTGCTGACCATTTGGTTAGTAGCAGAGTTCTTAACCATTGCGACATCAGGGCTCCTAAGTAAAGCACAGTGTCAGACAAATGATATGTGCTCAATAAAAGTCATCATTCATTCATCCCTTCCTTCATTACTAGATAGGCATCACTGTGGAATGGCTACACAATGCCCTAAAGTTGGGGAGGTACGTTAAGAAGCAAAGTTTCCTCCCTCACACTCACTCCCACATCAGCAATTAAAAACTCTGAAAGTTCTTAAATTTTGCCCATTTTATGGGACAACCTTCCAAAGAGCACACTCTGTAGCCTCTTAGTAATAATGATTTTTGTAATTTCAACAGATCTGGTTCTGAAAAACTGCATCATTCCAACTGCCCCCTGGTGAGCTAACTGGGAGAGAGAGACGTTCTCTGCATTGCAAGAATATGATTCTAAATAAGAAACTGCCACCAAGTGAAATAATTTTTCTAAGTCACAAGTTCATGTTTGGGTGGCCTGGGCTGAGCCTCCCATCTGGTTTATTAACATACAAGCCCTTCAAGTTTCCTTGTTTGTTTTTAAGTATGCACACACACGCACACACATGTATTTCTACAGGGTATGCACAGGCCCTAGATGGGATCTTCCCTGGTCCAGAACACACTTGACATACTTCCCCGAAGCGTGAGGAAAGGCGGCAGCTTTATCCACGGGGTCGATCCCACTGCTGTGCGTGCATTTCCAAGGCCACGCCACTTTCTCCCGGAAAGCCAGGAGGGAAGGGGCAGCTGCCCTGGTTGCCGGCGGTCGGCCCGAGGCGGGGTTTTGTCTCCCCGCGGGCCTCCAGCGCCCCCAGCTCCACGTCCGGGGTCCGCACCACAGGCTTCCTCCACCCAGCACCTGGGCGGAGGAGCCCCGCCCCGCGCCGGCGGCCGCCGCTGCGGCTCAGATTTGCGGCAAGGCAGGTGAACTCTACTTCCCGCAGCTTGGTGAATAATGAATGGAGCCGGGAGCGGAAGCCGAGAGCCCGCACTGTGGATTAAGCCGTCTTCCTCGGAGCCCGCCGGCTCCCTTCCCCCTCCCTAAGCGCTAGCTGGGCGCCTTCCCCGGCTCCCTGGAGCAGGTGGGAGCTCCCAGCGCCTCGCGGCCCGGCGCTCGGCATCCCATGCCCCCCGGCATCCCATGCCCCCCAAACTCTTTATTTACTTATTGATTCGTTTATTTGGCTGAGTCCAGATTGCTTTTGATATCATGGTGACAACTCTCACAGTCTCCTTTCTCTCCCCAAGCTTCAAGATTTTACACGTAGTTTGGAACCCCGGAGGTAAACCAGGAGACAGAGGGTGAAGTAAGAGAATGAATCTAAACTCTTATTCACCACTTTCTTCTGGGGGAAGTAGGAAGGCTAGTGCCTCGCTTTACTGGGGAAATTTTTTAGAGCAATTTAATTGTCCAGCACACGCTCAAACCAGCTAATTATAAAATCGTAAACTGGGCTTTAGGGGCAGACTTACCGGGGCGAGGAAGGCGGGAGAGCATTGGGGAGCACAAGGGGGAGAATTTTATGTTTTAAAGGAGCCAGAAGTATTTTCCATAGTTAACAGCAATTGTTCGCTACTCACCTCTCCATTTAGTTGCTTTTCCTGCGGGGACAGGCGGATGGGGAGAAGTGAAAAGAAAGAGAACCCCATTTCCAAGAGGCCACCCCAGCCGGCCCCCCACCCACCCAAACGCACAGAGGCCAGAGAAGGAGGTGGGGGTCGTGACGAAAATGCAGAACGATACGAGTAGGAATCTTCGCAGCAAAAGCCCATTCTAGTTCCACTCCCACTTGCCCCTCAAAAAAAACTCCCACCCGACCCAACCATAAACCCCCTGAGCTTTTGAAACTGCACGGATCACACACACACACACACACACACACCCCGTTCTCTCACCTTCTGAATGATGAGGCAATACTGCAAATTTCGCCAATGCAAGGGCCACGCCGAACCACACTTTGAGGACACCCATCGCAGCCTCGGAACCCACGCTGGAGGAGCCCAGCCTTCGGCATCCAAGTACCGGCTCACGGCTAAAACGCTGGCTTCGGTGCCCCGAGCCGGGGCGATCCGAGGGCGGTGGGTGGCGGGCGGCGGACGGCAGGCGGTTACCTCCGCGGAAATGAGGTGGACGGGCGGAGAGCGACACTCACATCTGCCCGGAGGCGCCGGGGCTGGCGGGGGATTCGATTCCCTCACTGCCCGGGCGAGAGCGCGCCGAGCTCTCGGGAGAAGCAGGACGCCAACCTGAGGCGAGCTCGGGAGAATCCAGAAAAAGGCAGCGCGCAGTTGTGCGCGGCCAAGTCTCGCCCGAAAGTTGCCGGTCACTGACTGTGCGGATCTCCCAGGTTTTCCCTCCGTCCTCCCGACCCGCGACAGTAGAGATCCCCGCGCAGGTTCCTCGGAAGCGGCTTTTTAAAGTTCGCTTGACACCCTACGTAGGCGCTGCGTCGGCAGAGGGGGTCGCCGGGAGCCCCGAAAGACCCACCCACACCCGGGTCTCCGCCCGGCCCGGCCCGGCCCGGCCCGGCCCTGCAGTCCCGCTCGGCTGACCGCGGCCGCCGGGGGCCGCTCGCAGGAAACTTTGTGTAGCGCTGCGGGCAGCTCCCGGGACTCGCTGGCGCTGCAGCCGCACCGCGCCGCCTCGGGCTGCGCTCGCTGCAGCAGACGGTGTGAGAGCTGCGGAGGGAAGACCGGGCGGCGCGGGGGGCGCTGCTGCTACTCTCTCGCCCCCGCCCCTCACCCGTGTGAGGGAGGCTGCGGGGACGCGGCGAACTCCACACCAACACCCACCTCCCGCACCGAACAGAGTACACCCGGAGCCGGTCTGCAGGGTCGAGGCATGACTACGGGAGGGGAGGAGGAACCATGATATTGAATGCACAGAGGAGAGAGCTAGAGAGGCTGGAAAAGACCCCCGAACTCAATGCCACCCGGGGGAGAGAGCCCGAAAACGCACAAAATAAGGCCCCCTCTGGATCCCCGCGTTTAAAGGACACACACTTTCCCTTCCTCCGCTTCCCTTCTCTCCCTTTCTCCCTCGCTCGGTGTGAAAATGGACCCAGGGACGCGGAGCTTTGGCAAAGATTCCAAAGAGTCACGTGGGGAAGGGGAGAAGAGGGGCTGGGGGAGCGGAGAGAGCAACCTGATCCTCTTATTCGTTCTGCAGGACTTCAGACTTGGCTTTGTTTGGGGCGGGAGCAGAAGTGGTCACACGGGGAGGGGGGGGAAGGGGGGGTGACGTAGTCTTGCTCGGGCACAACCGAGGGCCGGAGAAGCGAGTTCACATCCCTCAGCTGGGGGAGGGACTAGTTTGGGGGTGGAGTCGGGATGTGCTTTGAAGGCCCTGGCACAAGCCCACCGACACCCCCCCCGGCCCCCGGCACTCCTGTTGGACTAAGTGCCTGGGGCGAACCTGATCAATGCATTTTCTTCTTGCTGGGTCCCTCGGACAGTCGCATTGTGGGTTTTACAAGCAGCCTGAGAGGACCTTGGTGTGTTTGTGTCCGAAATGGAGTTTCCCACCGCGAATGCACCTTTACCTCTCCGGGTATGACGCCATCAATGGAACCGACCCTGTTCTCAGTACGATGGGTTCAGCTGCGCCCCCAGATACCCAATGGCCTGAAAGTAAATGTCAGAGCAGGGTCGACTGGGGTGTGCACTTGAAGAGTGGAGGCCTTGACTCCCCGCCAGGATTGAGTGACGGGAGCTATTTTTACAGGATCAAATAAAAATAGCTGGTCCAGGATAAATCATTTCGTAAGATGGAAATCATTGCACCAAAGAGATGCTGGCTGAGTTCTGATTGGCTCAGAGAAGAAACCTTCTGGGTGCCTCAGTTAAGCCCAGATGGGTGAGCCTGTCGGAAGGGAGTGTATAGAAGCATTGAACACCTAGCTGTGAGTCGGCAGGGGCCCACTTGTTTCTGCCTCCAATCTTCACCACCATAATACAGTTAGCCCACGTTTTGACTGCGCACAGGTGCCACTTGGAACGCTTTGCTCTTTGGAATAACTCAACAATCTGAAGGAGCAGGTCCCTGTGGCTGTTACTGTTTAGAAAAAAAGAGAACCTCTGAAAACCTGATTAATTCTTTAATATTCGGAGGATCAGGAGTTGTGCGGCACCCCCTCAGTCTCTCCACTGGTCTATGGTTGTCTTAAGGGCGGAGACTTTATCCATCTTTGAATGTGAAGTACCTCCTGTGGCACCTAATACATAATAAGGTGTTCATTAAACATTTGTTGACAGACTTGACTAAACAATGTAGAAAGTCCCAGAGCAGCGGTCATAACCAAGTGGGGTTGGAAAAATGCAGATTTCTTTTTAATTTGTATTTTCTTTGCTCATTAATGAGGTAAAACACTTTCTTATATTTTTTGAATTTCTTTTGTATGTGTGTCTAAATGGCCTGTTTCTATTTCCTTTTTATTTTTTTTCCAATGAAGACTTGTAAGGGCTTTTCACATATTCATGATATTAATCCTTTTCTATGAATTTGGATGCTTACAGACAGGGAGTGGCTACTTGCCTTTTATTTTTTGTGGAAAGGATAGTTCCCCCAGCAGTCTGACTGGAAGGACATGCAAGTCCAAAACCAGGGGAAAAAAAGGCTCATATGTAGAACTTTTCCTGGGTAAAATAAACAAGTGTTTTTTGTTTGTTTGTCATCCTCACTCAGGGCAGCCATCCAGCCCTTGCACGCTGGTTCCTTCATAGCAGTTGTCTAAGGCTGGGGTCTGTTCTCATTGGTCAGTGCCTCTGCCTCACTCACCAGTTGTTAAATAACTTTAATATCACTCCTGTACCTAACATAGCAACACAGCAGAAAGCCAGGCATCAGAGGTCACTGACAATGCCAAATGGTCACAGCAGCTAATAAAGAAAAAGCAGACAGATGATCTCAGCACATTTACCATAATCCGTCTGTTTCCTGTGAAGGCTACACTGTTGTGTTTTAAATAAAAGTCCTACAAAGCTGGACCAGAATCACCCTCACTTTACTATTACATTCTGACTTCCAGGTTTTTCTTTTTTTTCCTTTATGTATGGCTCTCTGTGTCACCAATTATCTTCTAGTCTTAAGAGTTCAAATTAAAATGCACCTTAGAAGTGAGGATGGCAAGCCTTCAACTTGCTTACTTTGGGCACATCAAGAAAGACCAGTCACTAGAAAAGGACATCATAATCGTGGTTGTTAAAGTAGAGGGTAAGCCAAAACGAGGGAAACCCTCAACGAAATCAGTTGACACAATAACCACAATGACGGACTCCAACACACCAATGATCATGAAGATGGCAGAGGACAAGGCAACATTTTGTTATGTTACACATAAGGTCCCCATGAGTCAGAGTTAACTCCATGGCAACAACATCACCACCACTACCACCCAGAACACATTGAGTAACCTACCTAATCAATACTGGTGATGAATACAAGACAGTCATGCAATAAGAAGAAAAAATTACTGAAAATTTTGTAGGTAACTTTTTTTAAAAAACTAATTACCCTGCCACCATGATGAGCTGTATTTGTATTTATTTCTATTGATAGGCCTGAGCAGAGGCCAGAAATAAAAGGAAGAGGTGATAGAGAACGAAAACAGGTTTTCCAAATACTCTGCTTTTGCTTCAGGTAAGAAAGGATTCCCAAATAGGCACCACCTGTCTCCTGTCCCAGTTTATACAATGAAACACTCTGAACTTATCACACAGAATGTTTTGAGCAAATTATGATAAACCCCCCAAAACCAAACCCATTGCCATCAAGTCAGTTCAACTCATGGCAACCCTATAGGACAGAGTAGAACTACCCCCATAGGGTTTCCAAGGGGTGGCTAGTGGATTCAAACTTCCGACCTTTTGGATAGCAGCTGACCTCTTAACCACTGAGCCACATAAAATCAAGTATTAAATAGACATTAAGGTGATATCTTTAAAACATATTTACCGACTTCAAAAGATGTTTTAAAATATCATTTTAAGAAGAAATAGGTTATAAAATAATAATATAGAGGATGTTCCCATGTGTTTGCTTGTGCATGCATGCTTCCACACACATATACACATACATGTATACACACATATATATCTCACAGAACAAAAAATAGACACCAAAATATTCTCTCTGAGATTCCAGGCAACTTTTAATTTCTCTTTGTAGTTTATGCATATTTTCTCATTCTATATTGAGCATGTGTTTACTTGTACAATGCAAAATTATGTTGAAGGGATTTTCAAATAATAGAATAAATCAACTCACACTTGCTTAAACTAACTATAAACAAAACAACCAAAAAAAACCCAAACATGTTGCTATCAAGTGGATTCTCACGGCAACCACGTGTGTTACAGAGTAGAACTGCTCCCTAAGATTTTCTTGGCTGTAATATTTACGGAAGCAGATCGCTAGGCCTTTCGTTCACAGTGCCGCTGGGTGGGTTGGAACTCCCAGCTTTTAGCTTAGGAGTCAAATGCAAACCATTTGTGCCACCCGGGGACCTTAAACTAACTTTATGTGATGTTTATTGTCTGTCATAACTAGAAACTAAGGTTTACCCAAGAGAACTTTCAGATTTGGTTCAATTTAGTAGTTCAGTGATGTCATAAAGGACCTGAATTATTTCTCTCTATATACTTTTTTTTTTTTTTAATATACTTTAGGTAGATATTACTCAGGCTTGCCAATGCTTTCCCGGTCCACTCACAGGTGAGTGGGGCCATGTGACTAGATCTAGATTTGCATTGCCACACTCTGCAAAGCACATGGCTGCATAGGGAAAATATGGATACCTGAGTAAAAATTTGGTAGTTAATAATAGAAGATGGAATGGATATTGGGGAGACTAGTACAATGACCAGTCTAAAAGTGTTTTTAACCACATACCTAGAAAGAACATAAAGAGTCTATGAGGTGCTAATTACCAAACACAGCCACTATGAGGGAAAACTTACCCAAGTGCAAAACTTGCTCTTGAAGCCAGCTTGTTTTCAAGGTGTTTCCAAGATAACACAACTGGGAATCAACTTTAATGAACTCAAACTCCTTGTTGTGTCCAGGTCCTCCCACCCCCACCACTAAGGCTTTTAAAGATCTCAGAGCAGAAATGACAAGGAACGATGTATTCTACTTTCCCGGAAGTAAACTCGTGACGGAGATTATTTTCACTGCAACGCAAAGATATTGGACTCCCCAAACCTAGGAAAGACAGGCTGTATTACCACTGAGTCCAGGAAACGACACCTTAGGGTGTAGTCAAAGCTCTAAGCCTAACTGCTTGACTGACTTCAGATAAGTCATTAACAGGTCTTCTAAGTCCTTATCTGTAAAAGGGAGATAAGAATGGTTGGGACCTACTTATCAAACTGGCTTGTGGCTCAAATCAAGAAGATGGATATGAAAGTCTTTAAAAGCATTAAGACTTTATACAAGTGTAAAGCATTATTATTAAGAACTCTCCGCTAGGTCCCGCATTTTTTACGTGAAAGGGAGTTTTAAGGCTATGAATAATCATCTAGTTGTAATTGGATGTGTAAATGCTCCCAGAGGTCTGTTTCAGCAGCTATTCAGATAAATCAAAATGGATGATGATGATGATGGTATCTTTCTCTAATCATGAATGAGAAGTAGGAAGCAAAGGTAAATGATCGCATACCTTGATCTACATAAGAAGACTATCTCTTAGTTTCTTTATTTTTAAAAGATTTCCAGTGAGGATATAATTGAATCTGTAACTTTTAGTATGAACATGAATCTCATATATCCCCTCATACTATACCATTAGCTTTTAATTTTGCTGGTTTTGTCTGTTATTCTATGAACATCTATTACCAGCGGTAAGTCTGCCTCTGGAGTGATTCAATCTCAGAATGATTGTGGACTTTGAAAAGACACGGAGAAACTGGCCAAGGGTTCTCATGGGAGTCTCCTGGCAGACAGGCAGTGCTGAACCTGCTGTCATTTTTAGGAAGGTTATAGAGATGAGAATATTTCCCCTGTGGATACAAGACAAAAAGAAGGTGAGAAAACAGTCAGAGAAGAGCCATGACCCTGTGTCCCTTCACATCTCATTTAGAACCAAAAAGTTTAAGGAATTTTTAAGTGCCTCAGAGATGGGAGAAATGGTTATATCTCTTTGAGTTGGCTCCCTCTTATCAGCTTCAGCATCTACCATTAAGTTTGTTCTCACCAGAGCTGAATCTGAATGAACGATAGGTTGAACATGACATTGGTATAAAAGATTTAACTTGCAACGAAGACCAAAACTTTTTCTAAAAGGTAAAGATATGTACTGTCTTAATGTACATGTGGTGTTCTAGTGAGGTAACGACTTGCTATAAAGAAGAAAATTAACTCAAATAAGTAAAGAACAGTTATCTAAAAGTACAGTTAATTTCATAGCTATCTAAGGACAGAAACAAAGCTTTTGCACATATGTACCTTATGTCATCCAATATGGCTGGAACATTATGATTTTTCTGGGTTCTCCCTCCATTAAAAAATACATTCAAAAGTTTTCTACTCTTTTTTTTTTTTTAATTTAAAATAACAAGGGCATTTTTTTTTTCATTCACAACTACATTTCTAAATCCTTTTGCAGTCTGAGTATACTAAAAGACTAAAAATAAGCTTTGAATTGATATGGGAAGTTGTTTATATGGTGTTACTTTACATATGCCACCAAAGATAACCTTAGTTGCTTTGAACAGACATTTTCAATATAAATGTGGGGATTCCATAAGTGGCTACCTACATCAGTGAAAAATAAAATAAAATTCTAATAAACAGATACAATGATTAGTGTTATTAACAGCTCCCAGAGTAATGCCTTCCTAACTGGGGCAGCTGCAGGAATCCCTACCTTACCTGCCTGATGGTACCCACGTGCTTGGAAGGAAACCTCCTGTATGCATTTATCCATAAAGCTCTTTAGTTAACCCACCTTCCAACATCCCCAAACACCATACCCATATAGGAAAGAAGCACGTAAAGTTTACTGTTGCTGAGAAAATACACTTTAGTGACCTGTATTAGCAAATCTAGTTCTTTCATAAATATGAATGGACAACCAAAATCAAAACACATTCAAGAAAAGAATCACAGCTTGAAACAGAAGCATAAAGATGAGCAAACAAAATAACTGATCTCAGAGCAAAAGGAGATAATGCAAGAAACAGGAGAAAACTTTTGAAAAGATTAAATTCATATCGTCAGATTTATTTGAAAAAATAATGTTTCTATAAACCAAGCACTGACTGCTATGAAAAAAGAGAGCTAAAAACATAAAAGAGTTTTCAGAAAATAAAGATGCAATCACCAAAATAAGAAAAGCTCAGAAGTTCTGAATAATAAAACATATATAGCTGAAAATATTAATCAGTAGCCTAGAAGATAAAATCAAGGATATTTTCAAAACTTAGGGCAATAAAATAGATGACTCCAGGAGATCCAACATCTGTGTAACAGAAGTTCTCAGTGGAGGAAATACAGAAAATGTAGGAAACGAAGTAATCAAAGAAACCAGTTATTCATGCTGGGAAGATGGTGGCAGGAATATACATCCCCCTCTCTCCCAGCTGATTGGTAAGACAAACAGTTAATGTGGGGAGGGGAGTGAAGGAAGTGTGGCTTAGTTAGGATTTAGTGCCCTAAGGAGACAGTTTGCATTTGGCCCAGTTAGGGTGGTTTCTACACATCATTTACAAGCTGTTAAGAATTGAAGGATCAAAGGGCAAGTGTCCAAGAAGAGGCTTATCACTCTAGGGGAAGCTGGAGTGAAGCTTACTATTTTTGCATCAACTGGAATAACACCTAGCTGTTTGAGCCTAATGGATGCCTCCAACTGAACCATCTAGTTCTACCACTACAGGCCATGCTCAGGAGGAATTATACCATGGGGCTTGTTGTTGTTAGCTGCCATGGAGCCAACTCCCGATGAAACAATCAGACCATTCACAATGAGATAATCAGACCATTGCCATCCATAGGGTTTTCATTGGCTAATTTTCAAAAGTAGGTCACCTGGCATTTCTTCCTAGTCCGTTTTAGCCTGGAAGCTCCACTGAAACCTGTTCAGCATCATAGCAACATATTAGCCTCCGCTGGTAGATGGGTGGTGGCTGTGCATGTAGTACATCGGCTGGGAATTGAACTCAGGTCTCCCACATAGAGGGCAAGAATTTTACCACTGAACGATCTTACCCATAGGGCTTAACTGCCCCTTATTTTGTGGCTTAAGGAGGACCAACTTACCACACTTTAAAGAAAGCTGGTGGACGTTGTATCAAGTTCCCATTTGACAGCCCACTCAATGCTGGCTCAACAGAAAAGTTCCTTTCTCAGCCCTTCCCTTCTGCCTGTCCCAGAATTACCTTATACAGGTGCTATTATGAGAGAACAAGGAAGGGCCCTAGGTTATATAAGGGGCTTCAGTAGCTTAAAGGAAAAGACCAGGGCAAAAAAAAAAAAAAAAGGCAGATGTCTCCTGTTGGGGCAGATTAACAGAACTACACCAAAGAATATATAGAAAGGAGACATTTTATATATATGTGTGTGTGTGTGTGTGTGTGTGTGTGAGAGAGAGAGAGAGAGAATTAGTGGCATACAAGAAGATATTGCCAAATGAAGTATCAGAAAATCAGAGAGATTCATTTGAAAATTCAAATAATAATATTCGAATTTTAGAATTCTTTAGAGGAACACCAAAATAGAGTGAATACTTAGGGAAATAAAATACAAATATCAAATAGAGGAACTATATCACAACAAAGTCCCAAAATATAGAAGTTGGAAGTTATGGGTGAAAAGATGTGTAAAACAGATTCAGAAGAGTCAAAATACAGAAAGTATACATTCCAAGAGGATTAAAAAAAAAAAAAAAAAAAGGAACATATAAAAGAGAAGTTAAAAAAGAAAATAGAATAAAAATTTTCTTTTCAGGTTGAAATGTGCCACGTAAAATTAATTTTTTAAATCACACATTTTGGCAAAATCTGATAAAAACTATGAACCTCAAAGATATTTTTAAAAAATCTTACACTTCCACACATCAATACAGAGAGAAAGAGAGATTAACTTAAAAAGAGAAGAAAATCTCATGTAACTCTGGCAGACAGGGGAAAATATTTACAGGTTTTTGAGAGTAGAAAAGCAAGATCAAGAATTCTTTACCAGCCTAGATGTCATCCCTACTGAAGGGCAAGAGACTAAATTGTATATGATCACAAAATATACTACCCATGTATCCTTTCTGAGGAAACAAAGAAGTAAAGTGAATGCATGAATGCAGAACAGATATCTCAAGTTAGGGAAAGACTGAGTGTATAAAAAACAATGGGGAGCAAAAATCCTAGTAAATATTTTGAAAACTTAACAGGTTGTTAAAATTTAAACTAAATGATGATAATGCAGTTTTTGAAGTATAAAATAAATGTTGAGAAGAATTTTAATCAGAGAAAAGACATAATGCAAGGAAAAGTAAACAATAGTTTTGAATTAAAATTCCAAATAAAAAAAAAACCTAGAAATTAATGTTAAAGAAACAGAACTTTGAAAAAATAAGTGTATTAGAAGTCTCACCTATAAAGGGGAAAGTGAAGGTGGAGGGAGAAATGGGAAATAAAACGGTGAAGAACATTGTTCTAATTTAATTTTGGAATGTTAAAATAGAGACTCAGAACAGAATTTTGAAATTCGTGGTATATGTGTATTGGGAGGGGGGCAAGGGAAGATAAAGGGGTATAGAGAGGAGGAGGATGGAAGTAGGGGGAGCAGGATAGAGTTAGACCTTCTTCATGGCCCAGAAAGTAGGGGATACATTTGCTTTTCAAACACACAGGGAACCAGTATAAAAATTGTCCATGTATTAAGCCATAAAAGAAATTTTTTCTTTAAATCTCAATAAATTCAAGAAAGAAAAAAACATACACAACATATTTTCTCATAACAGCTCCACAAAAGTAGATATTAATAAGAAAAGAATAATTTAAAATATACATGCACTCAGAAATTTAGAAATTTAAAAGCACTCATTTAAAAAAGTCTTGGTTTAAGAGGTATCAGAGGAAAAACTAGTGGTAAGAAAAGATTAATGACAGAAAAAGCTGATTATTGAAACATATGTAATACAATCTAATATTACACCCAAAGCAGTAAAAGAAGAGTTACAGCTTAAAAGCATTTATTAAAACTAAGAAAGACTGAAAACTAAAATTTTAAATCTAGAGTCCAAAAAAAAGATAAATTAAGTCCAGCAAAATTCAAAGGAATGAATTAATAAACCCAAAACCATGAATTAGTGAAATACAAAACAAAAAATAACCACGTATCAATTAAAAATATATATATATACTTTTTAGAAAAAAAATAAAATGGCCAAATTTTGGCGACTTAATTAACGAAAAAGAGAGACGACACAAATGCAATGGCCTTTGCCAAGACTTTAGAAAGTCCATTAGGGAGGGGAGTCCTGGCAGCCTTGAAGAGCTCTGTGATGGCTATTCTTTGGAAGCTAAGATGGGAAAAGCTTCCATTTAACTAAAAAAAAAAAAACAAAAAAAAAAAACCTGTTGTTTTCAAGTCAGCTCCAATTCATAGCCATCCTATATCACAGGGCAGAGCTGCCCCATAAGGTTTTCAAGGAACAGCTGGTGGATTCAAACTGTCAACCTTTTGTTAGCAGCCCAATGCTTAACCACTGCATTATCAGAGCTCTGGATTCTACGGGGACCATAGGATCCCAGGATGGCAGGGAGCAAGTGGAGACACTTAGTTGCCAGAGACAGGTGGTTTTAATTAATGAAAGCAGAGACAAAGTAGTCATCAGAATCATTAGACTGGCAGAGATCTTTGGTGTTGGCCAATTGATCATGGTACCGTGAGGACTGAAATAGATGGTGTTTAGTACAGAATTAAACTTACCCATAGAGAGGCCTGTCCTTTGCTCTCAGCTCCTGAGAGGTAATCTCTAAGCACTTAGAATACTTTGCCTCATAAGAGTCTTTGTTTACCTGGGGATTTGGGGCCATGCTGCATAGTCTAACAATGTGATTTATGGTGGGGGCTTTGGCCAACACGATATTACCTCAGCCTCCAGAGAGCTGAAGATTAAAGGGTAAAACAGGCAGGCAGTCAACCATGTCTACATGACCAACCTCCAATAAAAACCCTGGTTGGCAATACTCTGTATATTGTTACACATTGTTATTGGAAATAGTGCCATCCATGATTCCACTGGGAGAGGACAGCTAGAAGTCTTTGTACGTGGAAGTTTTCGGGACTCTGTCCCATGAATTTCTTCTCTTGCCTGATTTTAATCTGTATCATTTTGCTAAACAATAACCATGAATATAGCAGCTTTCTGTGAATCCTGTGAGTTCTTCTGGTGAATTATCAAAACTGAGGGTGGTCTTTGGGACTTCCAAACTTGCAATTGGTATCAGAGGTGAGGCTTGTCTTGTGCATTGTTTCTGCAGATGGGCAGTATACTAAAGTCTTACTTGGTTTGTGTAAATGGAAAAGTTCTGTGTTTATTGAAAGTCTGATTTGAATCACTGCAGTCAAGAGTGATGGCTCTTCAACAAATTTTCAAACCTGGAGCCCCTTGAATGAAGGGGAAGCTGGTGTTCTCTTGAGGAGGGAGCCTGCTACCATGCCAAAAATTGTGTGGTAAATCTTTCTTTTATACTACCCAAAGAAACTTAGTGGCATCTACCAGGGAGACTGTGCAGATAGAGAAAGCAATCACAATTTCAGAATTTCTGGATACGCTGATTTCGCACCCTTAGGATCCATTTTCATAAATATTTTTCAGGTTTATGTTGTAAATATTTTGGTCTATATGCTGTCTCACCCTGGGGCACTGTATCTCACTCTCTGGGATGTGATGGATCTTGAGTTTGTTGACAGGTCTAGAAGCAATGAGAGGTAATGAGAGTAGGTCTGAAAGGAGATCAGCATTCCCCTACGAAGTAACTACGTCAGAGGAGATCATTACAGGTTCTTCAGGCAAGGGGAGACTACCTACCTCAATCAGGGAAGATGTTGTTCCACTGATATCTGGCTTGCATTGTTTCCAACAAGAAGATTGATCCCATTGGAATCTCATTCTAATAGATGAAACACTTCATAAGCTCTCTGATAATCATCTTGATTGAAGCTTGTGGACCAAAAAGGCAAACCATATCTAGAATATTTGTATTTTCCTATTAAAACAAATCTCTGGCCCTTCCAGGATAGAAAAGAGCTCATTGCAGTCATCTTGCCACCAAGTGGCTGGCTTGTTTCCTTGAAGAATAGTGCCATACTGGCAACTCACTGTTGGTCTCTCTGGCTGGAAGTTTAGACATTAAGTGGCAGCAGTAGCCAACTTAGCCTTGGTTAAAATGCAAGCCCATGCTTTGAACCCTTGTATAACCTCCATCTCTCCCACCATGACCATTCCATTCACGTAGCCATTGTGCAAGCAATGGGGTAGCCAGTGACCAAGGCTGGATGATGTCAAGTGACCAAGTAAGTTTGTCTACTTGGTTGTTAAATGCCTTTTCCATGATGGATGCTCGCTGATGACTTTTTGCATGTGATACAAAGATCTTTGCACTTCGTGCCCATTCCCATATGTCCATTCACATCTTTAGTTGCCATTGCCCAAGAATTTATAGATATTCTAACCTTGGGCTACTTCTCCTCCCACACAAAGTAGATGATCAGGTACGATGTCTGAAACTTTGTCCTCACTGTCTTTCATGCCTGTCCTGAGTGAAGTTGTAGCGCAGCTACTGCCCATTTTCAACTTGCACCTACACACTAAGCGGGCCAATCTATAAACCTGTTAGTTGATTGTAAAGGATCTCCCAAATAGCCATAAGGGTAAGCTGAGGAGGGGCATGGTGTAAGAGTAGTAAATGGCATGGGGATCCGAGATACTTGTTTATGCAGCTTGCTATGTCTTCTAGTCCTGCTCATATGCACTCCCAGATGTGTCAATTCCCTCTTAACAACGAATTGCTACTGAGCCTACCTTACCATACAATTTGGTAGATCTAACAGAACCCAGTTCCAAATGTAAGATGACATGATGTCTCATGGTCAGATGCTCCATCTCTAACAGAGCCCAATAGCATAGCAGAAGTTGTCTTTAAAAAGACATTTAATCCTCTGCCACAGAGGGTATAAACTAGCTCCAGAACCCTAGGGGCCTGCGTTTGGCTGCCATAAACTCCTCACTGCTCGTTTTCCCATCACTCATGTTTTATGTCAGAGGGTCTGCTGGGTCACTTGCGCCAAGCCACAGGGCTGCTTACATTGCAGTATGGACCTGCTGCAGAGCTCTTTCTTGCTCTAGGTCCCATTCAATGATGGCATCCAGTGTCACCAAGTATATGGGCTGGCACAGTATTCACAAGTGTGGAACATGCTGCCTCTAGAAAGGCATACCAGGCATTGTGCTTTGTTCTTCATGGTGGAGGGTGCAAGATGCAATGATTTGTCTTTTACTTTGAAGGGATATTTTGTCATGCTCCTGACTACTGAAATCTTGAAATTTTTTCCAATGTAATAGGCTCCTGAGCCTTTATAGAGCTTATCTTCCACCATCAGGCATACAGGTGTCTTGCCAAGGCCTCCAGCTTGCTAACCACATTTGTTCATCCATTTTGATTAGTATATCTTTGATGTAGTAGATCAGTGTGATATTTAGGGGATATTCAGGCAGTCCAGATCTCTTGAGACTACATTGTTATGGTAGACTAGACCACAATAGAAGGCAGTAGAGTTAACATGTTTTTGTGTCCTGTTGAGTCGATTCTGACTCATAACAACCCTATAGGACAGAGTAGAAATGTCTCATGGGGTTTCCTAGACTGAAATCCTTATGAAAGCAGATTACTAGATCCTTTCTCCCATGGTGTGGCTGGAAGGTTTGACTATTGACCTTTCAGGTAGCAGCCAAGTGCTTAACCATTGCAACATCAGGGCTCCTAGACAAAATTATAAATATATGTTGTTGCCCATTTCATGTGAATGTTAGTTTCTGAACATTTTTTTTCTGATTGGTATAGAAAAAAATGCATTTGTCCATTCAGTGGCCACATTCCATGTACCTACAGCCATGTTAATCTGCTAGCAGATTTACACATTTGGAACACCAGCTGCAACTGTGGCTACTAACTGGTCTTCTGTGATCTTCTAGGACTCATCCAGTTTCTTTTGGGGCCAGACTTGTAAATTAAATGGAGATGATTCTGCGTTAGTTTTGTATTGCTACTGTAACAAATTACCACAAATTTGGCAAAACAACACGTTTTATTACCTTATAATTCTGGAGGTTAGAATTCCAAAATGGGTGTCACTGGGCTAAAATTAAAGTATGTTTTCCTTATCAAGGCTGTAGAGAAGAACCTGTTTCCTTGTCTTTTCCACCTTCTAAAGGCTGCCTTGACTTACCCCCTTCTGTCTTCAAAGCCAGCAATGGCCAATTGAGTCTTTCTCATAACTTTGACACAATGTCTCTTCTGTCCCCCTCTTCTATATTTAGAGGAGTCCCTTGGTGGTATAAATGGTTAAGTGTTCAGCTATAACTGAAAAGTTGGTGGTTCAAACCCACCCAGAGGCACCTCAGAAAAAAGGACTAGTGATCTTCTAAAAGGTCACCGTCGAGAAAACTCTATAGAGAAAACCCTGTGGAACACAGCATGAGTTGGAATTGAGTCCACAGCAACTGGTTTGGTTTTGGCTTTTTTGCATTAGGCCCACTTGGTTAATCCAGGATAATCTCTTTATTTTAAAGTCGGCTGATTAGAATTTTAATTCCATCTGCAAATTTAATTCCCCCTCATCATATAACATTCACAGATTTCAAGGATTAGGATGTAGACATCTTTGGAGTGAGAGGGATATTATTCTGCCTACCACAACCACCCCTTTCCTGAAAGTACAGTTAATTGAGTAAATGGCTATATCCCTTTGGATAAAGACTGGGAATATTATCACTGATGCTTGTCATGGTATTGCAGGGGCCTTCTTCCTGTGGGCCTGGCCTCCTCTTCAGTCAGTGTGCCCAGGGGCTGAAAACTGGTTCACTTCTGGATATGCGCACAGAAGATGGCTTTTTTATTGTGGTGATTGCTCTCAGCCTTCTGGTCATTCATCTTCGATTTGTTATAATGGTTTAAACCGAGTAATACCCCTGTTGACTGCTCATCTATTTTGTCTCTAGGGTCACCTGTTTGATTAACCATGTACATAACCTGCTTCAGGTCAAATCCCCTTGGCTGTCATTCCAACTGTCTGGCTCATTATAATAATTACATCCACCTGGCTTCTAGCAGTTAAGCCCTGCCCCCTGTCTTCTATTGTTTTGGGTTCTTATCAGCTTAGTTCTGTTACAGTCACTCCTCCCCTCAGTCCTGGCTTACAGAGGAGAGGCACCACTGAATGTTTTTAGCGATGCTTTTGCCCTCTCATCAGCACATCCTCTATGGTCTTCATTATGGCGTGTCTTCCGTCCGAGCACTCTTGTGAACATGATCCTCTAGTGGTCTTCTGGCCTCACATAGTATACCACTTCAACATACCCACTATCTTGGGTCTTCTGATTCCTTCTGACACTGTCTCCCACAGCAATTTGGCATTTCAACTTCATATAATTTTTGTGTGCTTTCTGTAGATTTCTATTCTTCTATCATCAAGTCCACACCATCTCCTAGAGACTTTTGCCAGGGCATTAGTTCCTATATCTTTGGGCATGCTCTCAAATCAATAAACCCTCTACTCTTCAATCTTATGTTCTTGCCCCTTGACCAAGCACCCTCAGTTCCAGTCCAACATTTACCAGCTCCTGCTGATACATGCTGGCCAGATTTTACAGTTCTTTGGGGGTACATTCCGTTTCTTCCCTTATCAGGACCAGCATCTCCCCAGCTCTGGACGACCTAACTCAAGCTATAAACCTGGTGGCTAGGAGGTATATGGAAGCAGATCCTGAGGGAACCACATGTTGTCATGCCTAGGAGAGGCCTCTAAATTGTCTTCAGATGAGAGAGAGGTGCTAGCTCTTAATATGGTGGGGTGGGCTACTTCTACAAGATCAGAGGATTCTGATGATTCTGTGAGTTTGAAATGTGGGTGGCACCTGCCCATCTGCCCTCATCCCAAGGCTATGACCTTAGCACAACAGACCTGCCTCGGCTGGAAGTTAACTGGTTATCTTCTTGGGCCTAGTCCACATCTTTCTCTGCCTAACCACTGCAAGAGATATCAGCTTCTTTGTTAGCTTTTGAGGGAGGCTCTCTGGCTTTCACACTTGGCTTCCAGTTGCCTGTTACTTGCCTGCAGCTCTTCCTTATCTTTTTCTCTGCCAGTGGTTCTCAAACTTTAGCCTCAGAATCACAGAGAGGGCTTGTTATAACTAAGATTGCTGTGCTGAATCCCAGGAGATTCTGATTCTGTAGGTCTGTGCCAAGGCCCCCAAATCTGTATTTTTCACAGGTTCTCAGGAGATGCTGTGCTTTGAGAAGTGCTGATCTAAGTTTTCAATGGCTCTAGCAATAGTCATTCAATCCCATTGCCCTCAGAGTTACTATTTCTTTTATACTTCTCAAATGCCTGATAAATCCCACTATTCAGTGTATTCCCTTCCACAGGGCATACCATACACCCTCAGTGGGAGTTTTAACAATTATAACTTGTGCCAGGGGCTATCTGTTGCCCACTTACCACCAGGGGTGGGGTTTTCAGTGCCAGATGGGCAGTAAGTTAGTTATATATTTCCGAACCCCCACTGTATCACCTGCTTTCTGACATCATTTCTGGTACCAATTCTCCTGATGTGGCCCTAATACTCCCCAGTATGTTTTCTCCTTTTCAAAATGGGTGACTGAGAGCTTGACATAACTAATGCCACGATGAACCTGTAAGTTTTTCTCTTTTTGTGCCTGCCTTCTTTCCACATAACTTTGTTAATGACTTTGTTTTGATCTGGTGCAAATAACTTTGTTCATTGTTTTGATTTGATACAAATAACTTTGTTCTTTGTATTGATCTGATGCTAATAACTTTATTTTGTTCTGTCCGACTACCTGTAACTTACAACCCCCACAGGGAAATTAGAGCCCAGATGTCTGATGTTAATATTTTTAGCCTGATAAAATGTCCAAGCATGTATCTCTTTAGTCTGATAAAGAGTCTCTTGTCACTATCTTGTAATGAATAACTTCTCCATCCATACCCTCTGTAGGCTACAAAGACACTTCTAACCTTTGTAAAAATTATATATAAGCTCTAACATAAAAATACCTTTTGGGACTCCACAGAGACAGTCAGTCTGCGTAACTGTCAGATAACCAGTGGTGGACACCTCCTAAATAAGCTTTCTCACTCTTTCTGACCTGGAGTACTTTCATTGGCTTGACTGCTCCAGGGCACAGACCCTAATCAGTCAAAACTAACTTGGATTCTCTATACGCAAATGCTGAGTTTCTACCACCTGTTTATCAGTTTGTTGTACTATGGCGGCTTGCATGTTGCTATCATGCTGGAAACTATGCCACTCGTGTATCAAATAACAGCAGGATCACCCATAGTGGACAAGTTTCAGTGGAGCTTCCAGACTAAGACAGACTAGGAAGAAAGGCCTCATGATCTACTTCTGAAAGATAGCCAATGAAAACTCTATGGATCACAGAGTATTGTCCAAATGTCCATCTGCAAAAAAAATGAAACAGAACCCGTACATCACACCATACACAAAAACTAATTCAAAAGCTATCAAAGACATAAATATAAAACCAAAAACTATAAAGATCATAGGAGAAAAAATAGGATCAACACTAGCGGCCCAATAAATGGCAGTAACGGGATACAAACCGTAACTAATAACACACAAACTCCAGAAGATAAGCTAGATAACTGAGATCTTCTCAAAATTAAACACTTATGCTCATCAAAAGACTTCACCAAAAGAGTAAAAAAAGAACCTATAGACTGGGAAAAAATTTTTGGCTAAGACAAATCCAACAAAGTTCTAATCTCCAAAATCTACAGGAAAATCCAACACCTCTACAACAAAAAGACAAATAACCCAATTAAAAATGGGCTAAGGAAATGAAAAGACACTTCACCAAAGAAGATATTCAAGGGGCTAACAGACACACGAGGAAATACCATATGATCCAGCAATCCCACTCCTAGGAATATATCCTAGAGAAATAAAAGCCATCACAGGAATAGACATATGCACACCCATGTTCATTGCAGCATTGTTCGCAATAGCAAAAAGATGGAAACAACCTAGATCCCCATCAACAGATGACTAGATAAACTATGGTACATGTACACAAAGGAGTACTATGCAACATAAAGAACAGTGATGAATCTGCTAAGCATCTCACAATGGGAATGAATCTGGAGGGTATTATGCTGAGTGATATAAGTTAATCAAAAAGGACAAATATTGTATGAGACCACTACTATTAAAACTCATTAAAAGGTGTACACAAAAAAAGAAACAATCTTTGATGGCTATGAGAGAGGGGAGGGGTGAGGATAGAAAAACACTGAATAGACAATAGATAAGAGGTAACTTTGGTGAAGGGTAAGACAATACACAATAGTGGGGAAGCCAGCACAACTTATACAAGGCAAGGTCATGGAAGCACCATAGACACATCCAAACTCTCTGAGGGACCAAATTACTGGGCTGAGGGCTGTGGGGACCATGGTCTCAGGGAACATATAGCTCAAATGGCCTAACATAGTTTCTAAAGAAAATGTTCTACATTCTCCTTGCTGAGTAGCATCTGGGGTCTTGAAAGCCTGTGAGCAGCCATCTAGGATACTCCACTGGTCTCATACCTTCAAGAGCAAGGGAGAATGAAGAAAACCAAAGACTCAAGGGAAAGATTAGTCCAAAAGACTAATGGACCACAACTACCACAGCCTCCACCAGACTGAGTCCAGCACAACTAGATGGTGCCCAGCTACCATCACTGACTGCTCTTACAGGGATCACGATAGAGGGTTCCAGAGAGGGCTGGAGAAAAATGTAGAACAAAATTCTAACTCACAAAAAAAGACCAGACTTACTGGCCTGACAGAGACTGGAGAAGCCTTGAGAGTATGGCCCCTGGACACCCTTTTAGCTCAGTAATGAAATCGCTCCCGAGGTTCACCCTTCAGTCAAAGATTAGACAGGCCCATAAAACAAAATGAGACTAAACACCATCCCAGGGGCAGGGACTAGAAGGCAAGAGGAGCCAGGAAAACTGATAATAGGGAACCCAAGGTCTAGAAGGGAGAGTGTTGACATGCCATGGGGTTGGTAACCAATGTCACAAAACAATACATGTAATAATCGTTCAATGAGAAGCTAGTTTGTTCTGTAAACTTTCATCTAAAGTACAATAATAAACAAAAATTTTTTAAAAAGAGGAAAAAAAATCAAGTGACAGAAAAAAAAAAAGAATATTGTCCAAGACTTCGACTTGTTTACTTTGGATGCATCATCAGGAGGGACTGATCTTTGAAGAAGGATATCACGTTTGATAAAGCAGAAGGCCAGCAAAGGTAAGTGATACCCTGACTGAGATGGAAGACCCTCAGAGAGATGTATTGATGCAATGGCTACAACAATGGACTCAAACATATCAATGATCATAACGGAGCAGAAACAGGCAATGTTTTGTTCTGTTGCACACGGGAATGCCATGGATCTGAGCCAACGACAACTAGACTGAGTTTGGTAGACAAGGTATATTTTAGTGATTAACACCTATGGAAGGGAGGGGGAGGGGAAGGAAAAGCAAGATTGGGCAGAGGGAAAAGTTAAACTGCAATGTGGGTCGACGAAGCCTCAGCCAATGTCATGGGGATGTATGCTGTGTCCATACACCTGTCCAGACGTGACCCATACTGGATAGAAACGGTTGGGCCCTTATCCCAAAAAAATCCAAAAGCCCATTGCCGTGGAGTCTGTTCTCACTAATAGTGACCCTATAGCCTCCATCAATCATTAGATCTGATTCACTTTGGGAAAGCATGCCCTTGAGAGAGGCAGCTCTCTGCAGCTGAAGCAACACTAAAGCAGTTTACAACCAGAGGCTGCTCGCTGACAACTGAGGCAGCAGATTTGTCCTTGAAGGAGATCTGGGTGACACATCTTTGCATCACCACAGGGAGATTAAAGGACCTGTAGAAGGACTATAAATTTTTACTCTATTTACTTCTATTTTTGAACTTTTCACAGTAAGTATATATTAATGTATAACTTGAATTATTTAAAAATAGTTTTTAAAATAATAATAAAATAATTTCCTTTCAGCCAAGGAAAACAGAATCTTAGATTTAGTCACAAGCAGAAATAATTTTAAAAAGGGCACACTTAACATTCTGATTCAATTTCTCAGCTCCAGGAATACATTTATTTTAAAAAATAGCCCTAAATGTTCAGAAATCAGATGGATTTATATTTTTCATCCTCATCATGGGATGTAAAGAGATGATGGAATAATTTCTATGAAATTCTAAAAGAAAGGAATTTTGAGCCTAAAATTTCATACAAATGCAAATCATTGAAATGTGAAAACAAAATAGAAAATTTTTATTCAATTAAGTATTCAGAAACTTTATTGCTTACTCGGTTTTTCTGAAAAACTCTAAGAGATATTCCTACAAAAAAAAATGATTTAAGAAATAAGAAGATATGAGAGTGAAGAAACAGTATTGAGCAAAGATACCAGTACATTTATAGGTAAGTTTGAGGAAATGTTAATATGGACATTGTGTTAGTCATCTAGTACTACTGTAACAGAAATACCACAGGTGGATGGCTGTAACAAACAGAAATTTATTTCTTCACAGTAAAGTAGGCAAAAAGTCCAAATTCAGGGTATCAGCTCCAGGAGAACACTTTCTCTTTCTGTCCGCCTTCTCACCAATCTTCCCCCAGACTAGGAGCTTCTTTGTGCAGGAACCCTGGCTCCAAAGGATGCGCTCTGCTTCTGGCACTGCTTTCTTGGTGGTATGAGGGCCCTCTGTGTCTCTGCTCACTTCTTTCGTTTATATCTCAAGGGATTGCTTCAAGACACAGTCCAGTCCTATAGGTTGAGTCCTACCTCACTAACACAGCTGTCGCCCATCCTCTCTCATTAACATCATAGAGGCAGGATTTATAATGTGTAGGAAAGTCACACAATACCGGGAATCATGGCCCAGCGAAATTGATACACATATTTTGGGGGGGACATAATTCAGTCCATGACATTCCACCTTTTGGCCCCCAAAAAGTCACATCCTTGCAACATGCAAAACATATTCACCCCTCTGGGGCCAAGATGACAGAGTAATCAGATGCTTCCGGTGATCTCTCTTACAACAAAGACCAAAAAAAACAAGTGAAGCAATTATATTTATGACAAGCTACAAGCCCTGAACATCAAAGGCAAAGTTAGGAAACAGACTGAGTGGCAGGGGGAGGGAGAGATGGTTCAGAAGCAGAGAGGAGTTGCCAGACCTGAATCGCCGGGAACCCTCAAGCACCATTGCCAGGAGCGACTGTAGCAGGCTGGCAGTAGCATTCTGGCTGCAGTTTCCTCAGGGTGAGATAGCCACCTGCACAGCCTACTCACACCTCTGGAACCAGAGAAGAATGGCGCTCTCAGCAAAAGCTAAGTACTTGCGTATATTATACTGTGCCCCCAGCCCCCAAGCCAGCTTCAGTGGCTGTCTGTTTCCCTGGGTCTGAGATAGACCCAGTTCAGCACTCTGACCCATTCTCCTGGCCTTGGAAAAAAGGCCGTGGAGAAGGAATAAATTCACAATTGGGGGAAAAGATAACCTGCCAGCTCCACTAACCTGGGAAGCTCAGTACAGAAGCGGCTCTTGTCCAGGCATAAATGGTCCATGTACTTTGAATACCCTTCCCCCCTGCATGGACCTGTGTGGGTCTATTTCAAGAGAATAGGCCCTTGCTGGCAGACTACTGTATCAGCTGTGCAGTGGAGAGGTGGGTGTTTGATGTTTGTTACCGCTTTGCCTATTAAACAGGGTCCTCACCTACCCACATCAGGGGCCTAAGGATTGGTGGCTCTATCCACATCACTTAGCCACCCATGACAGGGTTCCAAGGATAACTGGTACCTCCCAGTCCTTACAGCCAAAGCCACTGGGTGCCCATGGCCTGCCTGCAGAACCCACCCACTTGTGCACTCTGGGGAACAGGGACGTGCTTTCCTCATAGACACTCGGGGGATGGTTGTCAACCCCCTTCCTTGATCAGAGCATGACCCCCTGCTGCAACCGGATAACTGTACCTACACCAATCACTCCTGCCCCTTTAAGACTGTAGGACAGAGCCTGTACCACACACTTGATAACCAACTACCTGGACACCTGAGTGGAATCCATACAAGAAAAGTGAATGGATTCTTAGGCTCATATACCTGATAACAGGTTTAACTATCTGGTGACAGGACTGTAGAGCTTCAAAGGCGAAAATAATCAAGCTGTCTCACTCAAGCAACCTATTTGGGCATATCAAAACAATGCAAGAAGCTAGGATACAGTAAGCAAACATAAAATAAACTAATACAATAACTTATAGATGGCTGAGAGACAACAGTCAATATCAAATCGCATAAAGAAGCAGACCATGATCACTTCAACAAGCTCTCAAAACAAAGAATCAAGGCATCTTCTGGATGAAGGTGCCTTCCTGGAATTACTGGATGCAGAATACAAAAGATTAATATACAGAACTCTTCAAGACATCAGGAAGGAGATCAGGCAAAATGCAGAACAAGCCAAGGAACACACAGATAAAGCAGTTCCTGCACCTGGGTCCCTGCACCTGAGAAGCTCCTTGACCAGGGGAAGATTGAGGACAAGGACCTTCCTCCACAGCCGACAGAGAGAGAGAGAGCCCTCCCCTGGAGCCGATGCCCTGAATTTGGACTTGTAACCTACTAGACTGTGAGAAAATTAACTTCTCTTTGTTAAAGCCCTCCACTTTTTGTATTTCTGTTATAGCAGTACTAGACAACTAAGACACTACTAATGCATGATGCTTTGGGTTCTTTATATACGCTTCAGGAATTCAACAAGGCCTCTCCATCCTGGATAATAGGAATTCAAATGTTTCCCAATCCAATATTAACTCTCAAAATTCTTTCACTTACAACACACTCTTGGTTGTTTATCTGGCCTCATGGGGTGTTCACTCTATAAATGCGTAGTTTAATACTCAACAACAAACTTAAGGGGACCCTAGTCATATTTGTGGGGTTCTTTTTTGTTAAGTAACTCTCTTTTCTCCACTATTCTGCTCTACAAGTTCCAGCCACCTCAGCTTCCTCCACACTTCCAACTTTGTCCCCTCAATTCATAGAGGTTCTGCTTAGATTCTCCCTCCCTAAATGATGATAGTCTAGAAAATGCTTCCAAGTAGAAACTCAGGAAAATTATAGGGCTCAGCTTGTTTTATTCCCTTTGCTCAAGGATCACATTCTTGAACTCCTTGTTGATGAATGTCTAACAACAACTGTTCCATGTATTTTGTTGTTGTTGTTATATTTTCTAGCTATTTATAGTGGGAGAAAAAGTCCAGACATAAAAGTGTCTATTAACTTTTGTAAGGGAAAACCTCTTGGTGTTAAAAATTAATATAAATAAAATCTCCTAGGAGGATTCAAAGAAGTTCTGTAAACAGTGTTTGGGTTTCAATTTTGGATTTTTTGTTGCTTGCTTTTCTTGCTCAGTTATTTAAGTTAATTATCTAAATTTTTATATTAATTTAGAACCCATTGTTGTCTTTCTCTGATCTGAAATACCTCTAATTATTTCATTTCTATCCATCTTAAAATCCTCTGAATAGAATTAGACATAGCATCAATTTACAATGATAGGTTCATGGTCATCTCTTGAGAAATTTTTCACTGGGTATTTGGCTTTTCTTTACCTTAGAACACCAAAATTATAGAGTTGGGAGAGGCCTTTAACCAGACTTAATGGTCTGACTGAGACTAGAGGAACCCCAGAAGACATGACCTCTGGACTCTCTGTTAACCCAGAACTAAAACCATTCCCAAAGCCAACTCTTCAGACAAAGATTAGACTGATTTATAAGACATAAAATGATATTGGCGAAGAGTGTACTTCTTAGCTCAGGTAGATACACGAGACTAAAAGGGCAGCTCCTATCCAGAGGTGAGATGAGAAGGAAGAAAGGGACAGGAGCTGGTTGAATGGACATGGGAAATCTGGGGTGGAAAGGATGAGTGTGCTGTCACATTATAGGGCTAGCAACTAGGGCCACATAACAATGCATATATAAATTTTTGTATGAGAAACTAATCTGAGCTATAAACTTTCACCTAAAACGCAATTAAAAAAAAAAAAAAAAGAGAGACCTTTAGAACTTCTGTCTCAATTCTCTAATTTTACTCATAAGGAAATTATATCCTAGGATGGTTTAATAACCCAAACCAGAACAAAACAAAAAACCAAACTCACTACTGTAGATTCAATTCTAGCTCATAGTGGTCCTATAGGACAGAGTAGGACCACCCCATACGGTTTCCAAGGAGCAGCTGTTGGATTTGAACTGCCAGCCTTTTGTTTAGCGGGCAAGTTCTTAACCACTGCACAACAGTTTAACACCTAGACCAAAATTATCTAGATGGTGACTGGCAGAATTAAGTTCCAAACCAAAATTTTCTAAGTTCAGTTTTTCTATTTGGTTGTTTTACTTTATCACATTGCCTTCCAGATCAGAAATGAAACATGTAGAAGAGGCTTTCACTTTTACTTAGTTTGCTTAAAATTATTATCAATAAGAACAAAATTGCTTTCTCTCAAACGTTTCATCATCTCCACCTTCTCACTTCTTTTTGTTGTTGCTAACGTCCTTTTTGTGTGCAATAAGCCAAGGAAGGAAGCCTGATAGCAGCTTAATCGTCATACTCCTCCTGCTGGAAAGAAGAACTAACTACAGGCAATGAAAAGGCATTTGGTCAATGTATCAGGCAGGGTGGCTCTGCTCCATGCTCAGGTGCCAGAGAAATGGAGAAAACAAGACTGCACACAGAAAACACTTATGGCGCCAGATAGAACTCTGCTCTTCATCTCCGAGGCCAGAAATCTTTGCTGCTTTCATGAAGCAAGTATAAGGTATATGACCCTGAGTCAAAAAAACACTTGTAGAATATTATTGCTTATGAGAGACATTTGTTGTAGCATTTGTTGAAGACAGAGCTTACCTAGATATATTATCAGTATCCTACAATACTATAAAACAACCTATCAAGAAAAGGAGTGAGATCAGTAGTGCTGACTCCACATGACAACAGTGGAAGTTTTCCTCTGAATCAGGATCGTGGTCCAGTCCTGATGTTTCCTACTGTGCAGCCTGGCAGTTAAAACCAAGTCAATCTGCATCCCTTTGATGTTTTAACTTTCTACACATCTAGCATAAGCTATTTTTAAGTCACATGTAAAATTAAAAACCAAACCCATTGCTGTCAAGCAGATTCCGACTCATACCAACACTATAGGACAGAGTAGAATTGCCTGCCCCATAGGGTTTCCAAGACTGTAATCTTTACAGGAGCAGACTGCCACATCTTTCTCTCAGGGAGCGGTTGATGGGTTCCAACTGCTGACCTTTTGGTTAGTAGTCAAAGGCTAACCACTGTGCCACCAGGGCTCTTAAGTAAAGGAGAAAAAAATTAAATTCCATGAGAATTCAAAACGTACTAATTTTTGTCAAGTTAATGATTTATGTAAAAAAAAGGAACAACTAGCAAGGAATGATTAAATGCCTCCCCATTTATAAATTCTTCATCATCTTGGATGCAATGTTGCTGTTAACAAGAATAAAAATGGTACTTAACTAGTTTACAAGGTTATATGGAGAAAAGCAAATATTTTATTAAGCCTCGCACAATTACTTATTGATTATCTTTTCCCTCCTTCCCCTATAATTACATGGCATTGCTAATAAATCAAATGTTACATATCTATTTATAGCACTATGCCCCACCTAGACTTCCTTAGCTCACCCTGAAGGCAAAGATGTAGCTACTTCTTTTGTGTGGTTACCATCTAACTGACTTTACTGAGTCAGAGAAAAAAGAACACTTTTAAAAGAGTTAATGATAACAACTAACATTATTGCACGCTTATGGTAGGCTAGGCACTGTACTAAGCACTTCTACTTGTATTGTCTCATTCAATTCTTACAACAACCCTATGAGGTAGGTACTGTTATTTTCCCCATTTCTCTGATGAGGAAACTGGGTCTTGGGGAGGGTAAATAACCTACCCAAAATTAAAGAGTTGATTAGTGATAGAGGCCTGGCTTCAACCTAAGCAGTCTGCATTTTTAGGTACTCTGTTCCTTACACCACGTTTTCAGTAAGAACTTACTAAGCACTGTTGGGTATAAGGAGCCCTGGTGATGCAGTGGTTAAGAGCTTGGCTGCTAACCAAAAGGTCAGCAGTTCAAATCTACTAGTGGCTCCTTGGAAACCCTATGGGCAGTTCTACTCTGTCTTACAGGATTGCTGTAAGTCTGACTCAATGGCAATGGGTTTGGTTATTTTTTTGGTTTTTTTCTGGGTGTAAAAACAGACCTGTATCAAGCCCTTTAGGTAGAGGCAAGCCTTCGGACAGCCTTTGAAGAGCCAAGATAGGAAACAGAGAAATCAGCATAGCGCGCACAGGGTTGTGTTGAGTTTCCTGCATAGCGGCTGCTATTTATACATATTTCTCTCATGCCAAAGAAAATACAGTGTTCTGCTCTTGAATGCAAACAGCAGAGAGTGATGGTATTTATAAAGAAATCTTTAATGTTCTTAATTTAATTTTAAAAATCTGCAAATTTCCGTATTTTATATATTTTAATCACAAATTACTTTGAATGAGAGTTACATCACAATGTCAAGACACTTGAGAAAAGCTAACTTAAAGAGTTATGAAGTATCTTATAAACCATTATAGTGTTTTGATGTCAGAAGTCATAGGTTCTAGCCTCTGTTCTGCTAACAAGTATATGAATGATTTTGAAAATTAGTTATTTGTAATATAAGGATCATAATGACAATAGCACCGAACTCATAGGACTGATGTGTTAACTAAGCAAGATAGTTGGCTATAGTTATGAGTTACCTAGATCACTATTCCATGTTAACAGTTCTACAGACCAAGATCTGAAAAACACAAATGAGATTTGTTCATGTAAGTAATCCCACTTGAATTCTAAGTACTAGGGTTAAAGATATGGCGTGTGGCTAATTTTTTTTCTACAGTAATGAAAAAGCTTTTGAATCCCCACCATAGTTGTCTCTTCTTTTACTTCCACCAGTTGGACAGCCGTGGAACTGAAGACTGTGACTATTCAATTGATACAATTTACTTTTTTTTTTTTTTTTACTCCAAAGAAAGAAAGAATATTTCCTTTTGAGTAAGTAGCAGGCAAAACTACTCCATTCATTAATTCTCAGGGAAAAGCAGTATAAGAATTAGAGAAAGGCTGACTGTGATGGAATTCAGCTTTTGGAGTCAAAGAAGCTCCTACTGGAATCTTGAATCTACCACTTAATCTTTTGTAACCCTTGCCAAGAAACTTAAAAAACTCTGTTTCGAGTCCTCAAGTATTAAGTGGGACTAATAGCGCTTACTTCGCAGGTCTGTTGCAAGGAATAGAGATGATGTACTAAATGGGCCTGAAATAGTCCCTTAGACATAACAGGAACCAAATAAATGTAGACAGAAACACTGTATAATATATAACTCTTCCTATAATAGTACCAATTTTGCCAATAATTTTGATGACAATAATAGTTATGATGATCTAACTTACAGTTTCTGAAAGAGAAAGTTCCAACAACCTTGGAAAAATCCTAATGAGCATTCATAAAGAGGTTTATGTTAGACTTATGCAGTATTAAAATTTCACTGACAAAGGGAATATAATCTAACCCAGTATTATTATAAGCTAATTTCTGTATTATTAGTTATAAACATGGAGAATATATCTGTTACTGGAATAATTGGCTACTAAAAAGACAATTTTTCATTAAATGTCCCCATCCCCAACTATTATCAAACCCAAGTTGTAGTGGCTTTGCCTTATTTGGCTTATCTTGGAATACAAGTGTCCCATCTTTGCCATCTAACTTCCTGTTACGTCGCTGTTCTTTCTTTAGCAAAGTAAGATGGTTTGTCTCCAGGTTTAATATAACTGAATGGACTTGTGGCTATCAAGTAAGCACATTAAAAAAATGCCGAAGGCCTTTTGGGAATATCTGAGGCTGGTCATTAAATAACCATCCCAAAGCTCACAGTGTCCAGAAATAGCACCTTGTATCCTATTACCTGATGGGATTAGAAGAAAACCTTCCATCAGAACATAGTTCCAAGTCACAAAGACAGAAGGCTTCCACAGTTTTAAATGACCTAAAACTCTCTCAGACAAAATTGAAGGAGATCAAAGTTTTGGCCCAGCAACTTTGAATATCAGATGAAATACCCCAGTTGGGTTAGCTTGATTATTCTTCTTTAGCCTGATTGTTTCTCTCTATCACCTTGTGCCATTAATGGAGAAATTAATCTTTGGAGTCCTAATGGCTCAGCATTTTCAATTATTCATTTCAGCTAAGGAATTTTTTTTTTTAAGAAAAGCTCAGTGTTCTCAGTTACAATAAGCCTACCAGCAGACACTGATATCCAGCCTTCAGTGCCACCCAAAAAAGCATCTCTTCCAGAGAAATTTTTTTTGAGGACTTAAAAAATCCTTTCTATTGCTTATTTCTTTCTCTAAAGTGCAAACTCATAATCAGCTTAAAGCATAAAAAATTGTTTAATAAGCATTTTAACAATTTTTCTAAAGAGAATTTTCAGAGAAAAGAAGAGTAGAAAAGGGGTAGGAAAGGGGAGGAACAGTTACTATAATCTCTTAAGGACAGGGTAGCGGGGGACAAACAGTAAAGCACTCGAATACTAACTGAAAGGTTAGCAGTTTGAACACACCCAGAGGCACCTTGGAAGAAAGTCCCGGAGATCTGCTTCCAAAAGGCCACAGCCTTGAAAGCTCTATGGAGCAGCTCTACTCTGCAATACATGGGGTTGCCATGAGTCAAAATCAACTTGACTACAACGAGTTTAGTTTTTTTGTTATTGTTGCTTTGTTTTGTTTTATGATCTAAGATAGACTACACTGACACTCTGGTCCTAATTTTTTGCCTGGCTAAATCTTAGTAATCTATCAAGCTCCTGTAGTTTAAAAGCAAAACAAAATGAAAAATCCTCTTGTTCTTAGCATCTTCTTCCCTGCTCCAGGGTGACCCCTCTTTGTTTTTATTGAACAATTTCTTCTGCTAATTGTCATCTACCATGATGAGAAGGCAAGGAGGTCCTGTGAACTTGTTATTACTCTGTAAAACAGGGCTCTCAATGTATGAGAAGAATCTTGGTGCATACATTACTTCTGTTAATCTGATGACTCTAGAAAAGCTCTGTTGACTTTGGCAAGCCTAAGGTGTCTTGTTTTTCTCCCCCAGTAATGCATGCTCAGTCTTCACTTTAAGGATTTGGAAAATTGCTAAATGAAGACAAGGAGATTTCAGCTCCCCTTGAGCTATTTTAATTCATTCAAGGTTTATAGTGCTTCTAAGGAGTATCACGATAGGCTGAGGTCATTCAAAAATAGGCAGTAGTCTAATTTTTAAAAGCCTTTATTTTGTTGAATGATTATAGATTTAGGATGTTTTATATCTGCTTGGAAACTCTGCTGGTGTAGTGGTTAAGTGCTACGGCTGCTAACCAAAAAGTCGGCAGTTCGAATCTACCAGGTGCTCCTTGGAAACTCTATGGGGCAATTATACTCTGTCCTATAGGATTGCTATGAGTCGGAATCAACTCGAGGGCAAAAGGTTTGGCATTTGTTTTGTTTGTTCTGTTTTGTTTTCAGAATATATTTAGATAAAGTTTCTGCTGAGTCCTGATGCGTGCTGCAGCATGGATGAACCTTGAAAACCCTATGCTGAGAGGAACAAGTCAGTCACAAAAGGAAATACGGTATGATCTAACTTACATGAAACTAACAGATATATAGAAAGCAAAGATTATTAGTGGTTACCAGAGGTTAGAGGGGGTGGGAAGGAGGGAGTTTTGCTTAGGAGCATTGAGTTTATGTTAATGGTGGAGGAAAAAATTGGAAAAGGATAGCAGTAATGGTTGCACAACGTTAAGAATGTAATCAATATCACTGAATTATACATGTGGAATTTGTTGAATTGGTGAAGGTTTTGTTGCATATATTTTCAACACAATAAAAAAAAATTTTTTTAAGAAAAAATCTCTGTTAACTAACATTTCATGAATTTTCCCCTCTAAATGCTCCATTTTAGTGAACTTGCCTAGTTTCTCACAGGCTCCAAATAATATGAACATACTCTTTTAGTTATTGTTCATGTGAGTAGGGAGCATGGTGCCAAAGGATTCTATCTCTAGAGATAGTGTCTCAGTCCCAAGTCTGAGAAGAAATGAGTTGCTAGAAAATTTTTCTTTTCCCCATGGTACAGTTTATGACTCACATTAATAATGTTTATAATGCCACTTCTCCCTCTGTCTCAAATCAAATGTCACCAATCCACAGAGGCCATCCCTAACCTTCTTCTCTAGAGTAGCTCCATCCTGTTATTCTCTACCGCATCATCCTAGTTCTTTCCTGCATAGCACTCATTTGCAACCTGAAAGTATTGCTACTTGTTAATTGACTGTCTCTGCACTAGAGTATAAATTCCTGAGAGCAAGGAACTGGTCTGCCTCCTTCATTTCTGCATCCCCAGGGCCTCACACTGGGTTGAATGAATAAGAAAATGAACTAAAATTTCCTGCTACCTTTCAGTTCCTTTGACCAGGGTCATTATATTGGATGCCTCTCCGGTATCCCAGACCTCTCCTCATCCAAAATATAGCCAACATGCTTTCTTTGCTTCTCCCAAGAGTTTTTTTTTTTTTTTCCTGATTGTATAGTTAATATATATTCATTTTAGAAAATTTGGGGGGAAACTTAAGTAATATAAAAAGACAATTAAAATTATTAGGAGTGAGCAGTTGCCCCAGTTTTTCTGGAACTGAAGGGATTCCCAGGACATGGGACTTTCAGGGCCAAAACCAGAAAAGTTCATGGCAAACTGGGGGTTACCCTACACCTCCCTCACTCAGTAGTTACTACTAATAATTTACTCTATCTTTATCTGTTATTTTACGCATATTATACATAATTGAGATTACATTGCATATATAATTTGCAATTAATTTGCAATTAATTTTATATCATAAGCATTTTCCCATATGATTAAAATTCCTTCTTAACATCATCTTAAAAGCTGCTTAATATTCCACATTATACTTAAGAGGCAGTGTAATGTAAGGGTTAAGATCAAAGGCTCTGGGACCAGATTGCCTGTGCTCAAGTGCCAGTTCTACCTTGAGCATTTTACTTTTCCTCTCTGTGCCTTAGTTTCCTCGTCTCTAATATAGAGATCAAGAAAATACATGCTTTCTAGGGTTGTTGTGAGGATTAAATGGGGTCATATATGAAAGTTTTTAGCACTAATGATATCACTCCTTTTCCTGATAGGTTGTCATGTAGCAACGATAGGATATTGATAACATATCTAGGTCTATGTAAGATCTGCACTGCATTTGTGAGACCCTGCTTCCTCCCTCCTTTCTCTTCCACAAATGTCACTCTCAAATAAACTCTGAGCTCCTAACTCCAACTCTACATCTGCTTCCAATGGACCTAACCAATACAAAAACTTGGCTAGTTTGAAAGCGGAAAAAAAGATATTATTTCCATTGCATTTCTTTGATTTCAGACGAGGTTAAATATTTATTTCACGTCTTTAGTAGGCTCTGAATTTTCTGCCTCTGTGAGTTGACTATTCATGTTCTTTGCTCATTTTCCCTAATGGGGGCCTTGGTAGTTTTCCTGTCTGTTTGTGTAGCTCTTTATACATAAAAGATATTAGCCCATTATGTAGTAATTGGAGCCCCACTGGCACAGTGGTTAAGCGTTGGGCTGCTAACCAAAAGGTCGGCAGTTCTAATCCACCAGTCCCTCCTTGGAAACCCTATGGTGTCAGTTCTACTCTGCCCTGTGGGGTCACTATGAGTCAGAATTGACTCAACGGCAATGGGAATAGGTTTTACGTAGTAATTGATTTTTGCTGTACAGAAGTTTTACATTATTATGTAGTCAAAGACAATGATAAATTCCTCCATAATTTTTATCTTTGTTTTTTAATGCCAAGAACGTATTGTCCCTTTCAGAGATCAGAGTCACATATACCCACTGCCGTTGAGTCAATTCCGACTCATAGAGACCCTATCCGACAGAGTAGAACTGCCCCACAGAGTTTCCAAGGAGCACCTGGTGGATTCGAACTGCTGACCTTTTGGTTAGCAGACGTAGCACTTAACCACTATGCCACCAGGGTTTCCAGAGTCACATATAGTCTCTCCTTATTTATTAATAATTTATATTTGGTTTGTATGGAACAAATTCTCACATATGGTCTGAGGTGAAAATCTAAATTAATTTTTTCTGACTATTCAAGCAAGTCTCCCCCAACCATTTAATAGGCAATCTTACCCTTTCTAATTATTTTGTCATGGCTTCCAATATTATAATTTATTAAAATTTTACATATACTGGGTTCTTTTCCTGGTTATCTATTCTGTTCCATAAATTTATTTATTTATTTTGCTATATACTATGCTTGCTTGGTGGCGTAATGGTTAAGAGCTATGGCTGCTAACCAAAAGGTCAGCAGTTCAAATCTACCAGGTGCTCCTTAGAAACCACATGGGGCAGTTCTATTCTGTCCTATAAGGTCACTATGAGTCAGAATCAACTTGATGGCAATGGGTTTGGTTTTGGTTTTATGCTTGCTTGGAGCTCTGGTGGCATAATAGTTAAGAGCTTGGCTTCTAACCAAAAGCGCAGCAGTTCGAATTCACCAGCCACTCCTCAGAAATCCTGTGGGGCAGTTCTCTCTTCTACAGGGTTGCTGTAAGTCAGAGTCACCTAATGGCAAAGGGTTTGTTTTTTGTTGTTGTTGTTGGTGTTTACACTTGTTTAATTACTGTAGTTTTATAATATGTTTTAATATTTGCTATGTTGTGTTTCTGTCAATAGATTTTCAAGACTTCTGTATTTTTTCTAAAGTGCAGTTATGGTATTTGTGTCCATATAGTGTCACTATCTCTTCCTCTTACTGTCCCAAGATTGGAAAATTTATTATTCCTAATGCTAAAAAAAAAAAAAAAAAAAAATTTTTTTTTCTTTTACTGCTAATAATGATGATGATAATAATTGTCTTAATTATCTAGTGCTGCTCTAATAGAAATACCACAAGTAGATGGCTTTAACAAATAAATTTATTCTCTCACAGTCTAGGAGGCTAGAAGTCTGAATTCAGGGTGCCAGCTCCCAGGAAAGGCTTTCTCCCTGTGTTGGATCTGGAGGAAAGTCCTTGTCATCAATCTTCCCCTGGTCTCAGAGATTATCAGCGCAGGGACTCCAGGTCCAAAGTATATACTTCACCCCTGGCACATTTTTCTTGGTGGCATAAGATTCCTCTCCTCTCTGCTTGATTCTATCTTTTGTATCTCAAAAGAGATTGACTGAAGATACAATCTAATCCTGTAGGTTGAGTCCAGCCTCATTAACATAACAGCCTCTAACCCTGCCTCATTAACATTATTTAAAAAAAAAACTTGCAGTCAAGTTGATACTGATGCATAGTGACCCTATAGGACAGAGTAGAACTGCCTCATAGGGTTTCCAAGGAGCGGCTGGTAGATTTGAACTGCTAAATCTCAGCTGCTAAATTTGCTGTTGGCTGGCAGCCCACTGACTACTGCTCACCCTTTCATTTCCCCTCTCTTTCTCCTTCTGAACTCAGCTTGTCCATGATTGTAGAACAGTAGATTTAGCAGCCAAGCTCTTAACCACTATACCACTAAAAAAAGGCTCCCATTAACATCATAGAGGTTAGGATTTACAACACATAGGGTAGTCACATCAGATCACAGAATGGTGGACAAGCACGCTGTTCCAGGGAATCAAGGCCTAGCCAAGTTAACACACATTTTTGGAGGACACAATGCAATCCATAGCAATAATATAGAGAATTTTCATAAAGCCTCTGCATAAAGAAGGAAAAACTAATTTGTTATTTAAAACAAGATACATGTGGTTAGAATGACTTCTTTAGCTTGTCAGCTTCATCCTAGTTTCTAGCACAGAGCAACCTAAACATCCAAGATCCAGAATGTGACAGTGACTACATAGGACTTATCGGAAGTGTGTTCTTCATAGTGATATGAAAGGAGTAAGGGAAATATGTTTATCCAGTGTTATTCATGTTATCCATGTGTTATTCTTGGATGAAAAGTGAATGGAAAGGACGGATCAGAGAAAAGACTTGTATAGTCACTTCTGTTGCTTCTACCATCCTGTCAACAATCATGGCCAAACTGAGTTCAGAAGGAGAGAGGGGAAATGACAGGGTGAGCAGTAGTCAGTGGGATGCCAGCCAACAGCAACTGGAAAACTCCCACTTGGTCACCCCCAGATAAAAACTACTATTATGGAGTGAATTGTGTGTCCTCAAAAATACGTGTTCAGTTTCTGGCCCTTATACTTATGGATGGGATTCTGTTTGGAAATAGGATTTTTCTTTTGTTATATTAATGAGGCCATACCAGTGTAAGTTGGATCCTAAACGTAATCCCTTCTGAAGTTATAAAAAGAGCAGAACAGACGCAGAGACACACATGGGGGAAACAGATGTCATGTGTGGATCGTCTACAAGCCAATGAACCAAGGAATGCCTTGGGCTACAGGCAAGGAAGGAATCAACACCTGATGCGGACTTTTAGCCTCCAGAACTGAGAGATGATATATTTCTGTTCTTTAAAGTCACCTATCTGTGGTATTTGTGTCATAGAAGCACTAGGTAACTAAGACAACCACTAAGGGGGAAGAAAGCTTTAAGCGTTTGGAAGGACTGCAGAATTCCTTTTTAACAACAATAACCTCCTAGGCTACCTGCAATTGTGTGAATATGTTTTACTTGTCATGACTTCATTTAGTGTATAGTGAACCATTTGTATTATAATGGGATCTACCTAACTGGATTTCCCTTTATTTCTATGGTAGTGGAGAAAAGATAATTTTTATTTCTTTCTCTTTCTTTTTTTCTTATTGCTTTTGTGCCTTTTAAATGGGTTTCAAATAAATGTGCACTTTTCAGTTCACTCAGGTGAATAAATAGGAAAAGAGCAAACAACTCCTTAATGAACAATAAAGCCAACAAGAACAAGAATAAACATGCAACTTAGGCTTGTAACGTGTAGTAGAATCTATCTGATAATTCTTGGGATGAGGGTTTTTCTTTTTAACCAGCAATTTTTGCCCTACATGAAGCAGCCACAATTTTAAAAGATGAATGTAAAGATTGTCCTTAAAAAACTAAAAACCAAACCCACTGCTGTTTTGTCATTTCCAACTCATAGTGACCCTATAGGACAGACTAGAACTGCCCCATAGAGTTTCCAAGGAGCACCTGGTGGATTCAAACCACCAACCTTTTGGTTAGCAGCCATAGCTCTTAACCACTACGCCACTGGGGTTTCCAAAGATTGTCCTTAGGAGGGGAGAAATGCTCACCTGCTCGGTTAGGAACCTGCCAGCATCACACAAGGCTGCTAGTCGGCAGGCTGCCCTGGGATTAGGCTAGAAAGCCATTTCCTGAGACAGTCCATTCAGGGCAGTCACTAAACTCCTCATTGGATATAGAATTTTAAGGGTCTCCTCTATGGATAGTGAAAGTAATCTGACTTTGAAAGACAGCTTGGAGGTGGCACATTTTTATAACACTGGAAAACTAGTTCAAGTCCTAAAAATAATGAGGCATCACCTCATCTCAGACGGGATGATAAAATGCAGGACAAAGAACAAATCAACTAAAAACAACTATTATTAGAAATACTACCTGGAACAAGGAAAGCATACTGGTCCTACGTAAAGTCATTCTTCTTGAAAATGTAAATCATGGCAACCTAGAGGAGGCAGTTTAGTGTGGTGATTCAAAGAATGGGTTCTGTGGTTAAACAGACTCCGGATCTGAATCTGTGTCACTTTAGGGCTTCAGGACTGTGGGTTTTTTCATCTGTGAAGTGGAACTGTTAATATTTCTTACTTCACAGGCCTGTGGTAGAAATTCAATGAGGCAGGCAAGTGAAGTACTTAGCCTAGAAGCTGGCACATTGGAAGTACTCAATAAGTGATAGCTATTATTATTATTGTTATTTGTTATCATCATCCCAAGGACCAGAAGGGGCCAGATAGGTCTTCTACTCCATCCTTCTGTGTCTAATTTGGATCACACTTAAATGCTTACAGAAAATAAAATGAGTCTCTATCCTATTCTTAAAGGTACTTTAAAAAAGGAAAGGACATGATTTCTTACTGGAATTCTTTCTCACTCAGAAACGTTTTCTAGGTTTTCCAAAACCTTCTCATGTTACAACTTTAACTTACTTCTTCTTGGCTATCATTACTGAAAATGGAGAACAGTTTATCACCTTTTTAGTAAGCTTCTAGATGCTGTTCTTGAAGAAAATTATTACTTGGTCCTCTTCTCTATTTCCCGCTCTCCTGCACCCTACTCTAAGTACACATCTAATTGCTCCACCATTTTCACTTCTCTGAGAGGAAATAATAATACTTCTATAGACAGATTATATAGTTCACAGTATAGAAATCATAATCCTAAACACTACTCCCAGACCTGTTTTGTAATATATCAAGGAATTTCTCTGTACCAAGTAAAATAAAAGCAAATCTGGCCAATCGAATCAGGATAAGGGATCATGTAGAGGCAAAATCGGACAGCCTGGAGGAAGCTGAGTTAATGATAAAGAAAGATAAGTTGGGCAGAGCAAAGGCAGGAGATTGGCTTATTGAAAGAGTCAGTACGTGGAACCACCACATACACTTATCTCCTCTTCCTCTCGAAATGCTATTAAGATGAGAGAAAGAGATTATAAAAGGAAAGATTTTATTACAAAAAAGTGAAGAGGAAGGGCTCTATTGGTGAACAAGAGATTAAACGAATTTCTGGAAGACTGAAACCTGATAGAGAAGTGTTTACTAATGAAGTGAGAAGGGGGGAGCCTCAGTATAAAGAGGGAGGAGAGAGCGAACGTGTGTTTACTGGGGGCAGGAGCAGGGGATCCTGCTAAGGGGGAGAATAGTCTAAAGAATGTAAAAGAGCCACAAGGCATAGAATATAAAGGTACAAGAATATAAAAGAGGCACAGGTGTATCAGGTACAGTAAATGGTGGCATTCAGCCGTGGGATTGAAAACACAGGGATTTATTAAAGTATGTATTCCAGAAAGTTCACCTCTCCACTGCTTTTGAAAAATTCTTAGTGTTTATCTTAGTCATCTAGTGCTGCTGTAACAGAAATACTACAAGTGGATGGCTTTAACAAAGAGAAATTTATTCTTTCACGGTCTAGTAGGTTACAAGTCCAAATCAAGTGTGTCAGCTCCAGGGAAAGGCTTTCTCTCTTTCTCAGTTCTAGAAGAAGGTCCTTGCCCTCAATCTTCCCCTGGCTGAGGATGTGCTCTGTTCCTGGTACTGCTTTCTTGGTGGTATGACATCCCCCGTCTCTCTGCTCACTTCTTTCTTTTGTATCTCAAGAGTTCGCCTAAGGACACAATCCAGTCTTGTAGACTGAGCCCTGCCTCACGAACACAACTGCTGCCCATCTTCCCTCATTAATATCTTAGAGGCAGAATTTACAACATATAGGAAAATCACACAATACCAGAAATCATGGCCCAGCCAAATTAATACACATATTTTTGGGGGGACATAATTCAATCCATGAGTGTTTATGCTCAAGAAAATATAAGAGTACTTTTGTAAAGAAATTGTATTATATCAAGCCAAGAGATCCAACATCAATTGATAGGAGTTTCAAAAAGAAAACAGAGATAAGGACATTTTCAAATAAAAAAGATTTTTTGGCAATGACAGACACAACTCTCCGTATTAAGAAGGTCCTCAATTGCTCAGCACAATGAATTTTAAAAAAGAACCATATTCATATAAATATATAGATTATCATGAACAGAAAAATAATCCTAAATCTTCTTTAAAACAAAACAAAATAAACTGCTTACCTACAAAGCAATGTTACTCGGAATAGTACTCAGCTTCTTGATGACCACATGAGTTGCCAGAAAACAGTGAATAGTAATTTAAAGCTTTAATAAAAAATTATTTCAAACCTAGAATTCTATACCTACCTAAACTATCAATCAAACATGATGTACACTAAAGCCATTTTCAGATATTCAACAACTTAGAAAATTTATCTCTCCCACACCATTTCTTAAGGATGTGTTCCAGTAAAACAGGAGAACAAATTAAGAAAGGAAAGTGAAGAGAATTCCCGGGATGGCAGCTGTGCAGTAGGCCTTGAAAGAAGCCCAAATCTGAGATGGATGGAAGGTCTTATTGTGTGTGTGTGTGTGTGTATGCGTGCACGTGTGTGTGTGTGTGTGCGTGTGCACACACATACAACCTAGGGAAAGGGTACACTCAATAGTGTATCTGATATTACATAAAGTATGGAAATAATCAGAACTATTCTAAGGACAACAGCAATAATTCTAAGGGCTAATAGTGTAAGAAAAGGACTTTTGGAAACTTCACGGGGAAGAAAGCTGTACAGGAAAAATGCAATCACAGTATGTTGTTGTTGTTAGGTGTCATTGAGTCCATTCTGACTCACAGTGACCCCACGCACAACAGAACAAAACAGCGTCTGGTCCTGCGCCACCCTCACAATCGTTGTTATGCTTGAGCCCATTGTTGCAGCCACTGTCAATATATCTCACTGAGGGGCTTCCTCTTTTTTGCTGACCCTCTACTTTATCAAGCATAATGTCCTTATCCAGGGACTGAGCCCTCCTGATAACATGAAGTCTCACTGTTCTTGCTTCTAAGGAGGGTTCTGACTGTACTTCTTCCAAGACAGATTTGTTTATTCTTCTGGCAGTCCATGGTATATTCAATATTCTTCTCCAACAGCATAATTCAAAAGTGTCAATTCTTCTTCAGTTTTCCATATTCATTCCTTAAAGTGACATCTTTGCTCTTTAGCACTGGAAAGAGGTCTTTTATATCCTCAGCTCAATATGTCATTTGATTTTTTTGACTGCTGCTTCCATGAGTGTTGATAATATTGTGTAATATTATCAATATAATACAAATTCTATAAAGTCACAGTAATGAAAATATTTTATTAATTTTCAACTGTTACATTCAACCTGTTGGCAAAGTATGGAAGACTAAATTTTGGTTACAGAATTGATCATGAATGTTATCAACCTTGACAATGCAAATGAGAAAATAGAGACATTAGAAGTTGGAAAGGGAAAGGAATGGAGAAGAACTGAATTAGGACACCAATATACTCATCTCACAAGATGGGCTATCAAAATATAATGCCCATAGTTGATGAAATAAGAAATTAAGGTGTGATGATACCTTTTAATGGAGTCCCTGAGTGGCACGAACGGCTAAGCGCTCAGCTACTGACCACAAGTTTGGTAGTTCAAATCCACTCAGAGGCAACTCAGAAGAAAGGCCTGGTAATCTACATCCAAATGTTCATAGCCAGTGAGAACCCTATGGAGTGCCATCCTACTCTGAAACACATGCTCATGGGGTTGCCATGAGTTGGAATCAACTCTACAGCAGCCAGTTTGGGTTTTTTTAGTATCTCTTAAAGTTACTAGAGAAGTTGGTAGATGGTATAACTGAATGACTATCTCATTTCTCATTTAATTTAGGAAGGAACAAATTAAGATAAAATCTAAAATTGATAAGGAATGATGGAAAAAGCATATTCAAAGACATGGAGGTAGTATCAGAAGAAACAAAGTGTATTAGAAGTGGCTAACTTTAGAAAATGGAATGAGGGTGGAATGGATAGATAGGGCAAGGAACTTATACTCTAAATCATGTAACCGTATTACTGGAATAAAAATTATACGTAAGTAAATAGAAAAACAGATTGAAAGACAAACATATAGATAGATTGGAATCATTTTTTTAAATGGAAATAGTTGGGCAACATATAGTCTGTAAAGCTAAGGTGTCAAGATAGTTGGAAAGGGAGGAAATCACAGAGCCAAGAGCAGTTTCTTGAGGGCAGATGTTGCTACAAGGATCTCTGACTTTCCTTTTCTGTGGTATTGGGTTAATTCCTCCCATAGTGCAAGATTTTCTGGTTTTAAAGAATTTTCAAACAGAAAATTTAATCAATTATTCCTTTGAGGCAGGAAATTATCTACACCAGTACAAAAACTTTTAATATCCATGATAAAGTCAGGGTTACATTACCCAGCTGAATATTCAGAGAATCAAGATGAATCTTACTGAGTTGGGCATGGAGAAAAGAAGTGAGACAAATTGTTACTTAACTGAGACTCTTGTTGGTCCTTTTCCTCCATGAGTTAGGGTCAGGCCCCTAATGTGGTGTTCCCAAAGACCTTAAAATCTCTCTTATGTCATTGGGTTTCAGTGTCTCAAAGAAGAAATTCAAAGGCTGTCACTTCGAGGACTAACAGATTTGGAGTGTGTCTACATAGCAATATACTACATTTTCACAATAAGGGTATGGGTGTCAGACAGACCTGGATGCAAATATCGGCTCCCCCATTAATTAGAACTGTGGACAGCACTTGACTTTCTAACTTTGGTCTCTTTGTAAAGAAACACAATGAGATACTGTCTAGAAAGGTGTTCAAAAAATGATAGCCATGGCTGTTATTCATAAAGGACATAATCAAATTCTGAAAAATACTTTTAAATCAAAAAGCGTTTAACTCAAAACTACAATGAGATACCACGTTACACCTACTAGCATGACTGTGATAAAAAGACAGACAATAGCCAGTGTTGACAAGGATATGGAGAAATTGGAACACTCATATACTGCTGGTGAGCATGTAAAATGGTTCAGCTACTTAAGAAAACAGGTTGGCAGTTTCTCGAAAAGTTAAGCATAGAGCTATCATATGACCCAGTAATTCCACTCCTAGGTATCTACCTAAGAAAATTGAAAATGTATGTCCATGCAAAAACTTGTGCATGAATGTTCATAGCAACATATCCATAGTAGTCAAATAGTGGAAACAACCCAAATGTCCATCAACGGTTGTTGCTAGGTGCTGTCTAGGCAGTTCTGACTCACAGCGACCCTAGGTACAATAGAACTAAACACTACCGGTCTTGCACCATTGTCACAATTTCTGCTATGTTTGAGCCCATTGTTGCAGCCGCTCTGTAAATCCATCTCATTGAGGGTCCCCATACAATGGGATATTACTCAACAAAAACAGAAATAAAGTACTGGTGACATGCTACAACATGGATGAGTCTTGAAAACATGGTTCTAAATGAAAGAAGCTAAGCATGTGACATGGATTGAATTAAGCATGTGACATGGATTGAATTAAGCATGTGACATGGATTGAATTATGTCCCCTCAAAATTGTGTGTATCAATTTGGCTGGACCATGATTCCCAATATTGTGTGGTTGTCCTCCATTTTGTGATTGTAATTTTATGTTAAAGAGGATTAGGGTGGGATTGTAACACCCTTACTAAGGTCACACCCCTGATTCTGTAAAGGGAGTTTTCCTGGGGTATGGCCTGCACCACCTTTTATCTTACAAGAGATAAAAGGAAAGCAAAGCACGCAGAGAGTTGAGGGCCTCATACCACTAAGAAAGCAGTACTGGAAGCAGAGCGCATTCTTTGGACCCAGGTTCCCTGTACATAGGAGCTACTATTCCAGGGGAAGATGGATGAGAAGGCCAACAGAGAGGGAAAGCTTCCCCTGGAGCTGATGCCCTAAATTTGGGCTTTTAGCCTACTTTACTGTGAAGAAATAAATTTCTCTTTGTTAAAGCCATCCACTTGTATTTCTGTTATAGCAACACCAGATAACTAAGACAACAGACCACATATTGTATGATTCTATTTATATGAAATGTTTAGAATTGGCAAATCCACAGAGACAAAAAGTTCAGTGGTTGCCAGGCACTAGGGGGAAGAGGACCGGAGAATGACTCTAACAGCTACGGGGTTTCTTTTTGGGGTGATAGAAATGTTCTAGAACTAGAAAGTGATCATGGTTGTACGACTGAATATATTAAAAGCCACTGATTTGTAGACTTTAAAAGGGTAAATTTAATGGTATGTGAATTATGTCTCAATAAAGCTGTTATAAAAATGCCCTTAAATTTAAAAATAAGTTGTATAATAGTACGTACGTAAGGATAAATTAAAAAAACAGGTACAGAGTAAGTGAAGAATCAGGGAGGAAGGGTTGTAGAATTAACCACAGTTGGTTGTTGTAAACTACAAAAGGCTTGGGAAGTATTGTTCTAATCCAGACTATCAGGTGAAGCTAAGATTTATCCTAAAATGTGGCGCGAAAATGTATCCTACAAAATCAGAACTTAATTTTTTAATAAAAGGAAAACTAGCTTCAAAGAAAAGTTTTTCATGTTTTCTCATGTTGTGTCTTTGACTTTTCGTTTGATTTGGGTTTGAAGTTTCGATTAGGTTAAGCTAAATTTGACTAGGTAAAAAAAAAAAATCATTGGGAAAATTAACACTTATCAGCTATTATTTTTTATGAATTCCTATATATGACACGTAAAAAGTGAAGAAATAGAGGAGGCAAAAACTATGGAATGCAGCCAGAAAACCCTGCCTTTCTTTAAAATAGAGAGGCTAATTATAAAATGCTGAGCTTGGGGCCTGGAATACAAAACAGCTTGGCACTTTGAATGCTTTCCCCTCCCAAGCCTATTACATTCTTTCTCCATCTTCATGTTGAGGTTAGGTGGAAGGTTGATCGGTTCCTGGATAGGATCCAAATTTGATTTGAATTTGTACCTGTAAGAACCTATGATCTTGGTGGTACTTGGCTTCAGTTCTCAACTCTTAATGCTTATCATCAGAACATTATGATAATAAAACACACAGATATAAATGTCATTTATTCTAGTAATATTAAAGATTTTAGAATAAGTTGTTGCTTTTCTAGAAAAATTATTTGAGGGGAAAATTACATAAATTAATGGTATTATAGTTATACTTTCAAGTAGAATAGACATCCACCTACCCAAAATGGTTTAAGTATTTAGAGAGTAGATTAAAAGGCCAATAAAGACTCCTTCCAACTTTTTAGAGCATCTAATCTCTGTGCTGGTTTTGAACCACTCTTGTTTGTTTGTTTTTTAAAGTACTGCGGTAGCACAAATACCACAATTGGGTAGCTTTAAAGAACAGAAATTTATTTTCTCACAGTTCAGGAGACTAGAATTCAGGGTGTGGCTCTAGGGGGAGGTCCTTCCTTGTCTGTATCAGCTTCTAGTAGCTGCCAGTAATCCTTGGAGTTCCTGAGCTTGTAGATGCATCTGTCTGTGTCTGTCTTCATCATATGGCATCTTCTCCATTTGTGTGTAACTATTTTAATCTGTTTTTTTGTAACTCAGAAGTCATTAGGTTTAGACTCACCCTACTCAGGCACGACTTAATTAACATAACAAAGAAAATTCTATTTCCAAACAGGATCACATCTGCAGGTATAGGGGTCAGAACTTCAATTCATATTTTGGGAAGACACATTTCAAACCACAACACATGTCCTCTGTTTCCTTCAGAAACTGAGGCTCACAGAGGTTAGGAAATTGGTCAAGGTAACACAGTTGGTGGCTGAATTAAATTCAAACTTTGACTTTTTGACCCCAAGTTCAATACTTTTTCTCAACACATTCCAGTTGCCTCACATTAATTTAGCTTGTTCCTTGGGACTCCTTGGATTCGTCCTAAGTAACATCTCCTTTGGCCAAAAAAAAAAAAAAATGCTAATTTAAAGGCAAAAAAATTATATAGCTCTTCACATAACTTTCAAAGGGGGGTTCGTACAGTTAGATGAAAAGAACAAATGCAACCATGTTAGCTTTAAAGGGGAATAAAATAAGTGATTAGCTGGTATAATTGACCTTCTGGGCAGGAACAGATACGGAATTTTTTTCTTGAGTGATTAATTTTAGTCTTTTATTTAAAGCAGCACTTATTTTTAGATTGTTTGATTAACAGCCCAATTAAAAGCTCAGCAAGTTTCTTAGTGGGCAATTTTAACTCTCTGGATTTGGAAATGCATTGCATTTCCACTATCCTCTTTAAAAATGAAACCCACCCTTCTTTAGGACACTGGTCTTAAGAAAGACAATCCAGAAGCACCCTAAGACCTCTGAATATATCAGAACCAGCTCAACAATATGCTGGAAAAAAAAACAAGGTCTATACTTCATATTGGATGACCCGAATGTACTTTCCCTGTTTTCCAAGGTTGGTTATTTTCCATTTATCAAAATTAGTCAGCCAGCTGCCTCAGAGCACATCAAAAAGAATATTCCTTCTCTTACTGGACATTGTTACTGTTCCATAAATCATGGTGTGGAGCTAATGAGAATTGTTTAAAAAATTTAAATAAATAAAGGAAACAGTATATTTAATAGTGTCTTGTACAACCATGAGCCTTGACCGGCAAGAGGGAAATTGAGGTCACTGAGAACTCAGTACTTAAATCAGACACAAATAGGGCAGCAAGAAAGGCAGAGAAGCCCCACCAAAAGGCAAATTTGATAAATGTCTAGAGACCTGAATATGGAAGGGCACAGTAAGTGGTAAAGGCCTCAAGGTAGACCACCATAAATTCCTTGGAGTCCAAAGTCAAGAATGGTATACTGCTATGCTTCCTGATGGTTGATTGTTGCTTCATTTCCCACCACCCATTCCTCCTTTTGTGAGATAAGAATATACAATATATACATATTTAGGATTCCCCGTACTCTCAGTAAGTATGAATGTGGTTCCAGTGAATTGCCTCTTCCATTAAATCCAGGGGTGGTGGATGACCTAATCTAAGCCAATCTGTATATTTTATCCTTGGTCACAATAATTGGGTCAAGCCAATCCTAATCTCTGGGACCACTCTTTGAGTTATTGGAGGAAAGAACTAGTCCTTTTGCTTAACTGAGAGATGTGAGCGAACCTGGAGCTGTCAAGAGGACACCCTATGGAGCCTGAGAATAGAGCCAGTTTAGTAGAGAATAAAGCTTGAGATGGAGATGGAGAGAAGCCGAGTTCTGATGGCATTGTGAGAGTCTCAAATCCACCCCCAACTAAAGCCCCTGGATTTTTCAGTTACATGGATCAATGAATTTCCTCTTCTCTGAAAAAACCAGTTGGAGTTGAGTTTTCTATCACTTGCAACAGAAAGAGTTCTAATTGGTATAAGTTTTATTTATACAAAATGTCTTTGTGTAAACTATAAAATATAAACGTGTTCCTATTTTCAGCCATTTCTATTGGGAGATAGTTTGCAGAATCTGTTGAACCAGACATCGTTAGATATATATCTGGGACAAATGAAAGCAATTATGTGCTTTTTACAACATGAAACTGTGCAACATTACCCTGTTGTACCAGAGCCGTTATTGCAATCAGAACTCCTACACATGCATGTCATTGACCACCACGGGGACAACAAATGAACTGGACCAATCTGAGGTCAGCAATGCCCAGACTGTCACGTGAAGAGACTTGTTTATTTATGTAAGCAATCAAAATGCAGTAATTAAACTGTGTATTATGTTTTACTTTATAAGCAGTATAAATCAATTTAGAAGTGAATTGCCAGTGATTAGAGACTAATAATAAAATAATAAAGGTTACAAAAAAGAGTTGGAGTAGAAAAACATAAGACCAGAAAATTTGATTCAGGTCATGAAAAAAAATATAGTCTTCTATCAGCCCCCTGTATGACTTTCTGCTTTAAATCCTGATTGCTCTGAACACATCAGTAACAGAAGGAAAAGGAAAAGAATATTTATTTCTAAGTATCTGTTATCACTTAGGAAGCACAGTAAACACAACTTCAACTGGTTTAGAGAATACAGGAATGTATTGACTGCAAAACTAGAAAGACCAGAGCTTGAGCCAAAGGTTCATACATCATTAGGGCCATTGCTCCCCATTTCTTTGCAATTCCTTTGGCCATGCCCTTCTTCTTGTATTGGTTTTTAACTTAGGCAAGCTTTTCTCATGGAAGCAAGGTGGCTACCAGCAGCTTCCAGTACTACGTGCTTTCTCATTCACACTAGGGGTAGAAGGCTTCGCTTCCCTCTGACCATCAAATCAAATTATTAACCTGCACACTGATTGCACTTTCCCATCTCTAAAAAAATTACCATCGCCAAGGAAGTCATGTACCATAGTAATTTTGTTGTTGTTAAGTGCTGTCGAGTAAGTTCTAAATCATAGCGACTCTATATACAACAGAACAAAACACTGCAGGTCCTGCACCATGCTCACAATTGTTGCTATGCTTGAGTCCATTATCACAGCCACTGTGTCAATCCATCACTGATCCTCTACTTTACTGAGCATGATGTCCTTCTCCAGGGACTGATCCTTCCGGATAACATGTCCAAACTATGTGACACATAGTCTAAGAAGAATTCTGGCTGTACTTCTTCCAAGACAGATTTGTTCATTCTTTTGGCAGTCCACAGTATATTCAATATTCTTCGCCCGCGCCATAATTCAAATGCATCAATTCTTCTTTGGTCTTCCTTATTTGTTGTCCAGCTTTCACATGCATATGAGGTGATTGAAAACACCATGGCTTGGATTAACCACACCTTAGTCTTCAAGGTGACATCTTTGCTTTTTAACACTTTAAAGAGGTCTTTTGCAGCAGATTTGCCCAATGTGATGCATTGTTTGATTTCTTGAATGCTGCTTCTGTGGGCATTGATAGTGGATCTAAGTAAAATGAAATCCTTGACAGCTTCAATATTTTCCCTGTTTATCAGGATGTTGTTTATTGGTCCAGTTGTGAGGATTTTTGTTTTCTTTATATTGAGGTATAATCCATACTGAAGGCTGTAGTCTTTGATCTTCATCAATTTTGCTTTAATGTTTCCTTTTTATTGTCTCAAGATTATCTCTAATATTTCATAGCATGCTTTGTCCAAAATTAATAGTCCAGTGCCTTAGAGTGTTTGGCTTTATTTTAGCACATCTTATTTCTATCCCAAAGTAGTTTTCTTAGTTATCTAAAACCAAAAACCAAACCCGCTGCCACTGAGTCGATTCCAACTCATAGCTACCCTATAGGACACAACAGAATTGCCCCATAAGGTTTCCAAGGCTGTTAATCTTTATCAAAGCAGACTGCCACATCTTTCTCCCAAGGAGTGGCTGATAGGTTCAAACCACTGACCTTTTGGTTAGCAGCCAAGTGCTTTAACCCTGTACCACCAGGCCTCCTCCTTAGTTACCTAGTGCTGCCATAGTAGAAATACCATAGATGAGTGGCTTTGAAGAACAAAAATTTATTTTCTAATAATTCCAGAGGCTGAAAGTCCAAATCAGGCTCTCGGCCATGTGGATTCTTTCCATGGGCCTCTCTCTAGTTTCCGGTGACGGCCAGCAATCTTGGTGTTCTTTTGCTTGTAGACAATCCTCACATGGCATCTGTGTGTGTTCTGTCTATTCTGCTCTTTTTATAACTCAGAAGTGATTGGGTTTAGGACCCACCGTACTCTGGTATGAATTGATTAACATAACAAAAGAAAACTCTATATCCAAATAGGATCACATCCACAGGTACAGGGGCCAGGACTTCAATGCATATTTTGGTGGGGAGAGGCACAATGCAATCCGTAACAGTACTGATTTTCAGGCCCAATTTCTCAGTGCTGTCACCACTACCACCTCCAAATGAATACTTGTATGGCATTACTATTTGTTACTAAAAAGATTTTAAATTGTAATAATAGTGAATGTTAAAATAACAGTGAAATAGATACAATTACAAAGGGTTTGTCATAGATATTTTTGATGTCCTGAGTCACATCCCCTAAGCCCACTTCTGATCTACAATGACAATGAACAATCTCCCCTCAAACACCACCATGCCACAGGTCTTTCATTTTCTGACTCAGGATTTTCTTTGAAATCTAAAGCCACAGGTTCCCACAGGCAAGCAAAGCCAGGGAATGCAGTAGGTGCTCAATAAACATTTGTTGAATGCTAGAATATACCAGATTGTCACTAAACTGCCTTGTCAGCAGACATGCTATAGGGCTCTTCTTACACCACGAGGGGCATACATTCAGGTTTGGAACCTGAATTACTTGGGATATGACAGTGTTGTCCAGTAGAACTTTCTGCAGTGATGGAGAGTTCCAATATCGGTACTGTGCTCTACTATAGCTACTACCTACATGTGGCTATTGAGAACTTAAAATACAGTTAGTATGTAACTAAATTTTGTATTTTATTTTAATTAATTTGCACTAAAATTTGAATAGCTACCCATGTCTAATGGCTGCCATATTGAACAGGACAGGGTGGGAAATGTCAAGTATTGCCACAAAGGTCCTCTTACTCCTTGCCACACTCAAATGAAGAAGAATTTATCTACTATCAGTTTGTAGGTACACAAAATTATTAGCCTACCTGGGATACCACATGGCTTGTATTAGCTGCATGCCAGGAACTACATGTCTTAGTTTCTTAGTGCAGCTGTAACAGAAGAACCACAAGTGGGTGGCTTTAAAGAACAGAAATTTATTTTCTCATACTTTAGGAGGCTAGAAGTCCAAATACAGGGCACCTGCTCTAGGGGAAGGTCCTCTATCAGCTCTGGGGGAGAAGCTTCTGTAGCCCTGGAATTCCTTGGTTCCTTGCAATCTTCACATGTGCTTCTGTCTTCCCCAGTTTGTGCTCTCTCATCTTTGCGTCTAATCTCCTTTTATGTCTCAAAAGTGATTATGTTTAAGACACACCCTACACTGATAGGATCTTGTTAACATAACAAATCTGATTGGGATTACAGTCAGAAGCATAGGAGTTAAGATTCCAACTCATATTTTGAGGGGACAAAATTCAATCCATAACACTATATAAAGTTTTTCTTTTATTTGATTCAAAGTCAAGGCCTAACAAAAACAGTCAGGTAAAATCAAAAAGCTGTTCCTTGTATGGTTATCTTGGCTTGTATTTTTGATGAACTTTGAGGACAGACTTTCACTGCTGGGTGTCTGTGTTGGCTTAGACAGGTAGAAGAGGATGTGATTTAGAAATGTTTAAATCCAGCCCTTTCAGATTCATTTATACTTAAATAAGAAAAGAAGTGCTGTTTTAAAACAACCACTGGTGTCTACGAAAACATTTCTGAATCCTTTAATTTATTATTTGAAAAGGCCCTTTTCACTTAGAAGTAAAAAGAATATATGTTTTATGTAGGGGTCAGACCGAACCTGGGGTTTCAAAGAAGTTTCTAAATTTGGCAAGCCCTGTTTCCTAAAACTAATAATAAAAATTGCTTTGTACACACAAACCTTGTTCTGCGTGGTTTAACAGATAGGTCACAGGCAGGTGTTAGATACTCTGGGGTTCTATTCCCAGCACTCTCACTGGCTCAGTATTTGACCTCAGAAGAGATGGGGTGGATTTGCACCGAGGCTTCCTGAATGCATGGCCCTGTGTGCATGCAACGGACCTTTGCTTCCCTTCTCAGAACTCGGAGAGCGGCGCTTTTGACTGCTTGATGAAAAAGGTCAGGGTACACCCACATACATCCTGACTCTGGATTTTCCACGGACTACTTTCTAATATTACTACCCAAGATATTCGTCTTTTCCTCTTCTCTCTTGAACATGACTCTCCCTCCCCACTCAACTTTTCTACAATCTTTTTTCACCACACACAGACTCAGGCAACAAATTATTTTGTGGTATAAGATCTCTCTCTGGGTGGCACAAACAGTTCACACTCAACTGTTAACGAAAAGGTTGGCAGTTCAAACCCACCCAGTAGCACCATGGAAGAAAGGCCTGACGATCTGCCTCTGTAAATATTACAGCCAAGAAAACCCTATGGAGCTCAGTTCCACTCTGTAACACATGGGGCTGCCATGAGTTGGGTCCAACTCAATGGCAGCTAACAACAACATAATTTCAGAAGGTCTCAGAATATAAAATAAGTGTAGGTAGATAAGCCTCAAATAGCCTAATTACCTAAACCAGCTTGAAGCTGCTGAGCACATGGTGATTTTGTTTGAACCAGAGGATTTGATCTCCATACAACTTCAATTACCCCAAAGATTCAATGACACTGTATAGGCCAGACCGAAATTCTGCTTCACACTGTACTTCCCACAGCCTCCCAGATCTAGATTCGAACATGCATCTATTTATCAAGTCTTTCCCTTCTGGGTTCCCTTCAACCAGAAGCATTTCTCTCTGGTCAATAAATAAAATCCTTCTGGGTGCTCTCCAGTCTTGCCAGGAAACCAGTTGCTGGCAAGTCATTTCCAACTCATGAGACCCATGTGTGTTAGAATAGAACTGTGCTCCATAGGATTTTCAATGGCTGATTTTTCGGAAGTAGATCACCAAGCCTTTCTTCCAAAGTACCTCTGGATGAACTCAAATCTCTGACCTTTTGGTTAGCAGCTGAGTATGCACCTATTTGCAACACCCAGGGACTCCCCTTAAAGGGTTTGTGCTGAAATACTAACCTAGAGGCAGAGCCAAGATGGCGGAATAGACAGAAGCTTCTGGGGAGTCCTCTTTACAACAAAGACCCCAAAAAAGAAGTGAAATAAGTATATTTATGACAAGCTAGAAGCCTTAAGCATCAAAGGCAAGCTTAGAAAATGAACTGAGGGGCAGCGGAAGGAAGAGATGGTTCAGAAGCAGAGAGGAGTTACTGGACCTGAATCACGGGGAGCCCTCAGGCACCATCCCCTGAGCGGCGGCGGCGGGCGGCAGGGTGGCACTAGTGTTGGGCCACAGTTTCCTCAGGGAGAAGCAGCCAGCCACACAGCTCACTCACACCTCCGGAACCTGAGGAGAATGGCGCTCTCGGCAAAAGCTAAGTACTTGCTTATATTTTACTGTGCCCCCCTCCCGCAAGCCAGCGTCAGTGGCTGAATTCCCTGGGCCTGAGATAGGCCCTGTTGAGCGCCTAGAGCCATCCCCCTGGCCTTGGAGAAGGAAAAAATTTGCAACTGGGGGAAAAGATAATTTGCCAGCTCCACTAACCGGGGGAGCTCAGGACAGAAGCGGCTTCTGTCCAGGCATAAATGGTGCGTGGACTTTGAGTATTTTTCCCCTCTGCATGGACCTGTGCGGGCCAATTTCAGAATAGGCCCTTGTTGGCAGACTCCAACCATTTCAGCTGTGCAGTGGAGAGGTGGGTGTTTGATGTTTGGCATTGCTTTGCCTACTAAACAGGGTCCTCACCTAACCACATCAGGGTCCTAAGGACTGGTGGCTCCACTCAGATCTCCCAGCCACCCATGACAGGGGTCCAAGGATAACTGGTACCTCCCAGTCCTTACAACCAAAAACACTGGGTGCCCATGGTCCATCTGCAGAACCCACCCACCTGTACACTCTAGGGATCAGGGACATGCTTTCCTCAGAGACACCCGGGGGATGATTCTCAGCCCCTTGTCTTGTTCGAGTGTGACCCCCCTGCTGCAACCAGATACCGGTACCTACACCAACCACCCCTGCCCCTCTAAGACTGTAGGACAGAGCCTGTACCACACACTTGATGATCAGCTACCTGGACACCTGAGCTGAATTCATACAAGGAAACTGAATGGACTCCTAGATGGATATGCCTGATAACAGCTCTAGCCATCTGGGGACATGAGGTCAGAGCTTGACTACTAACCTAAATGTTGCCAGTTCAAACCCAGCCAGTAGCACTACTTCCATTAAGATTACAGCCAAGAAAACCCTATGGAGCAGTTTTGCTGTGTAACACATGGGGTTGCTATGAGTCGAAATCGACAGCAACAGGTTTATTTTTTTGTGTTTGTTTTTGGGATGGACTCCCAGTTTTGCCAGCCTAGATTAAATCTGCTAGAGGTTCCCAGGATCCATGTTTAGGAGCTGTGGTTCTTGGGGTTTCTGGGAAACTTCAAAGAAGACAAAGGCCAGTCTAGCTGACAGCAGTTGGGAGATTATGTCATACTCGTGCAGTCCAAGAACCAAGTGGAAAAGGGCAACATGATGCCTCAAGCCAAGGATACATTTTTAAATTTTAGATTTTATAATTATTATTTTTACTCTGGGTGACATGAGTTGCTACTGGAGGGTTTTGAGCAGAGGTGTGACAAATCAGACTTAACTCTTAAAGGCCCCCTCTTGGCTGCATGTTTGGATCTCTGAGGAGTACTCACACCTCTATTTCCCATTGCTGTGTTCTACCAATGGGGCAGGAATCTTCATTCTTGCCCTGCCTGCTATGCTCACTCCCTCTCCATTACCTTAACCTACAATGGGCTCTGCCCCTCCTACTCCATTCTGCTTCCAGATCCTACCTTACTCAGGTGGGCTGCTCTAGGTGCTGCTTCTTGGCCCTTCTGCTACAGTGAACAGAGCCAGACCTGGAGGTTTTCTTATCAATATCATGAATGTCTTAACATTAATGTAATTGATATCACTAAATTGTACATGTAAAAAACGTTGAATTGGCAAATGTGTTGTACATAGCTTTACAGAAAAAAAAAAGGAGTTAATATTTAATCATCTAAAATCAGAATTGAGCTCTGCATTTGTTTGACTTAGCACAAATTTTTCACCTTTCCTTAGATATTCACAGGCTACCCAAAAAAACCCAGTGCCGTCAAGTTGATTCTTCTCGCAGCTTTGGGTCAGCCTATTCACAGGCTAGGCTGACCCAAATCTGGGAAAGCCCCCTCTCCCACACTGACCTTGACATCTGCTGAGCTTGTTGCCCCTGCTTTTCACCTTTACATTCTCTGCTTCATAAGGATGTTCCCACATGTTTCTGTATGTGAATCACTGCCTTTCGGTTATCACTTAGGAAAAAATAGCTGAATTAATTTATTATTGAAAATTAACTCTTGATGAAATTATAGAAAATGCTTACATGGGAAAAATATTTACAAGTATCTATATATAATACCACCACCCACATATAAACACATTTCTCAATTTGTCATATACATACATATAATTTGTTTTACAAAATTACTAATATGTGTATTTTTTATTCTGTTCTCACTTCGCATTATATAATGAGAATTTTCCCATCTCGTTAAATACATGGTTTTTTCTAGCTGCATAGGATTCCACTGCGTAGTTGTATCATGATTTAATTAATTTCCTGCTGTAGCATTTTTATTATTTCCAGGGTTTTGGTATTATAAATATGTTATAACAAATGTTCTGAATACCTGAACATGAATATCCGAGGGAATCTCTGCTATTTCATTTTATTAAATTCCCAGAAGTGGGTCAGAGGGTAAAAACATATTGAAGGCAGCTGAGACTTTCTAAATGAAGTCTTCAAATCCCAGTGAGAGTGAAAAGAATCACAAGAGCATTGTTCAGTCCCCTCAGGATCCCCAACCTTGAGGAAGACACAAAGTTGGGTGAGGAGGTAGATTCTTGGATCAAAAACCAAACCAAACCCATTGCTATTGAGTCAATTTCGACTCATAGTGACCCTACAGGGTTTCCATAGGGTTTCCAAAGAGCACCTGGAACTACTGACCTTGTGGTTGCCGAACTCTTAACCACAATGCCACCAGGGTTTCTAGATTCTGGGAACCCCTGGGCAAATGAAGCTTTTAATCATTTAAACTAATTTCTAAAGAGCCACACCGCCCAGATCATATTAGTTAATATTGATGAAGCAGCCTCAGCTATTAGGGACAGCATGTGGATAAACACACCTGGCCTCACACTGTTGCTGACCTCAAGTTCTCCTTTACAATGAGCAATGGGCATCAAGGCAAAAATGTAATCATCCTCAGCCTTCCTCTCGGCCCACACAATGAGACCACAATTGTCCTTTGTTCTGATCACTAATTAAATCCTGAGACTGTACTAAATCTGAGGAGCAGCTATTCAGTGGGAATGAGAAACCTGTAAAGCATTAATACTATATAGATCCAGAAACCCTGGTTAAGAGTTACAGCTGCTAACCAAAAGGTCAGCAGTTCAAATGCACGAGGCACTCCTTGGAAACGCTATGGGGCTATTCTACTCTGTCCTATAGGGTCGCTATGAGTCGGAATCGACTTGATAGCAACGAGTTTGGTTTGGTTTTATACAGATTCAGGAATGAGTGGGAACAGCAAATTGCTCAGGTACTTGCAACATCAGCAAAACAGGGAGAGTGGGATTTTATGCAGACATATCATAGAAGAGAACCAGGAAGTGATTTTTTTTCTTGAATTTTGTACAATAATCACCTTCTGAGTGATTACTCTCCTATCACTGTAAATTGATCCTCAAAATACACCTGTGAGGTAAATCAAACCACTTGCCTCTTTCCAGTTCAGGGAATGCAGACAAACAGGTGACTTCATTTGTCCCATATCATCTATTTGGGCTAGATTAATTTCATTCAACTTTTATTTGAATGCCTCCTATGAGCTGGGCATTGTATTTTGCTGGGAGATTTACAAAGGTGATTAAGACAGGATTTTTGGCCTTTAGCAGGGCATAATCTAGTCATGGAAGCAAATTTTCTGATAATGTGTTCAACTATACTATCGAGTTAATTCTGACTCATAGGACAGAGTAGAACTGCCCCATATGGTTTCCAGGGAGGAGCTGGTGGATTTGAACTGCCAGCCTTTTGATTGGCAGCCAAGCTTTTCACCACTGGGCCACCAGGGCTCCAAGTATACTTAGGGAACAATAAAAGCAGCAAGACATTGAGAAGAAGGTAACCTAAACAAAGCGTTGAAGTCAACATTTGTGGGTAGGCAAAAACTACAAATGCACTGTGAATCTGATATTGGGGGAAAAAAAGAAAAAAAAAAGATATAATCTGCATCTAATACACAAATTTATTTTCACTATTGAACCCTAGAGATCAGCTGCATTTTCACCCCAAAATTTGTAAAGATAAATAACAACTCTTTGGATCTTTTTCAATGCAATAATTACTGTTCATAGAAGCTTACAGTAAACATCAATTTCCATTAATTAAAATGAGTGCCTCTGTTCACACAATATGAGAATGCCACTGATGCGGGTCCAGGGAGAACTGATTAAAATGAATAGATACACTTACAATTGCAAATGTCTTAAAGAAATAGTCAACTCTAAAGAACTCAGTGATAGACTAAAGAGTTTACAGATTATCTGGGCATTTCCATTTTCCTCCAACCTTTCCCCTCCTCATGGTGCTTTGGCCTTTCTTCATTTGCTGTTTACTACTTTCACCAGAGGAGCCCTAGTGGCAAAGACCTATAAAGATTATATATAGCATATGAAAACCTACTGGGCAGTTCTACTTTGTCATACTGGGTCACTATAAGTAAAAAATCAACTCAACTTTCACCAGGGCCTGCAAAGAACTGAGGTCAAACATCAGTTTTGCTTACTCCTTCTTAGTAGTCAATATTGAGGTATATATCCATTACCACTGAGTCAATTCTGACTCATAGTGACCCTATAGGACAGAACAGAACTGCCCCATAGGGTTTCCAAGACTGTAATCTTTATGGAAACAGACTACCACATTCTTCTGTGAAGTGGCCAGTAGGTTCAAACCACCCACCTTTCTGTTAGCAGCCAAGTGCTTTAACCATTGCACCGCCAGGGCTCCTTATTATACGATAGTACAAATAAGGTTTGGAAATTTTAATTGTCTTTAATACTTTCAGACGTTTTTACCTGAAGAATGAAAAAATTAGCTATTGCTGTCACTAAATAAGCATAAACTTGAGTTTTTCAACTTTTTAAAGTGTCTTATCACTATTTATGGAAAGTCTGGTGGCCTAGTGGTTAAGTGCTATGACTTAACAAGAGGTTAGCAGTTCGAATCCACCAGGTGCTCCTTGGGAACTCTATGGGGCAGTTCTACTCTGTCCTATAGGGTTGCTGTGAGTCAGAATCGACTCAATGGCAGTGGGTTTGGAATCACTATTTAAATGTAAGCTGCTTGTCTTGTATTTTTGGAGGGATCTAGACAGTCAAGGGCCCATGCTTAGCTTTAGGAAATTGAATGAATGTCACTGCAACGGAATATTTTCATGCAATAATGGTCTCCCTACTGCTGGGTAACTGCTGAAGCAAATCCACTGATGAGAAATAAATGGGGAAGCAAAGCAGTGTTTATTTCCAGAGCTAGAAACACTGACCCTTTCAGAACACTCAATCATTCTGACTTTGTTTCTATTTATCAGGAAGAGAGTGATGAAGAATGAATCATGTTAGTTCAGTAGATGCCAGCAGGATCAATAGACACTTTTGCATCACAGTCTTATTTGATGCCTGCTGTCTGAGAGGCTGGTTTATAAAAGGAACCACGGCCAGAGCAGCACTCCTGCCATTGCGGAGGCAGGCTGCTCTGGCTGAATCATCTATTTTACATTATAGATCCATTTTTATTCATCTTCATATCTGCTGCTACCTCTGGTTGAAGAAACAAGGATCAGCAATTTGGGATCATCTAGCCATCTGAATCAGCTGTCACAATTTTGGTATGGGAGTTTCATATTTAAGCTGACGTTTTACTCCTTCAAAGACACAGTTCTTATTGTGTGCTTGATCAAAGAATGAGTTACTGTGACTCAAGCAAGCACTGACTGCCAGCATGTAATGCACTATGACTCCAGCATTCATCTGTATCCAAGAAGCCATTCACTTCGTGCTGGTTGGAGGCGCACCCAAGAAAACCAAATTCCTGCCTGAGTACCATCTTGTAAAGTAGAATCTGGAGTGTGTGCTTCCAGTTCGCACTTCATTCACTTTGCAATTGTAGTAAAAAGGTAGGGAATGCATTTTCATTTCCCTTACATTATTGAACTCTGGCTTTATAATACACCTATAATCTTAGTATATAATTTCAAGTATCTCAAACAACAAACAAACAAACAAAAAACACTCCAAAATCTTGGGGGCAAGCAGGAAAAGACTTCAAGAGAAGTATTTCTGGCAAACTCTTAGGCTTGGCTGACACACCAGCCCGTTCCCATTTGTTTTCTCCTTTGCTGCATTCTGCTTCATAGCCTGTATTTGCTTCTGCGGGCTCTCTTGGGGCTTGGTGTGGCCATGTGACACTGTGCTGGCTGTTGTTATTAGTTGCCATTGAGTCGATTCCAACTCATGGCTACCCCATGTGTGCAGAGTAGAACTGTTCTAACGGGTTTTCAAGGCTGTGATCTTTTGGAAGCAGATCACCAGGCTTTATTTCTGAGGTGCCTCTGGGTGGTTTTGAACCACCAACCTTTTGGTTAGTAGTATAGCGCTTAACTATTACACCACCCAGGACTCCATGTGCTGGCTAAGGAAACCTAAATGGAAGTACGCTGGGGGTTCCAGGAAAACTTTTGGTTTCCTCATAAAAAGGAACAGACGTAGTGGTCATTGTTCCCTTCCTCCTTCTTTCTGCTTTGCACTTGAATGTGATGCCTGGAGCTGCAGAGGCCCTCTTGTGAGAATAAAGTGACAAACTGACATCTAAAGATGTCTGAGTGGAAAAAAGACTATATCTTTCCAAGAAATTCTTGAGTCCTGGAATTGCCCTGGACTATCTCTGGTCTGTGCGAAAAAAAGGAACCACAATTTGTTTATGCCACTGTCAATTAAGTTTTTTGCTACCTGCACCCCAAAGCATTCCTAACTGCTACAGTGCTCAATTTAATTGCCTGCTATTCAACCAAACTGACAAGTAAGTTTTAATAGTTTCCTAGGACTGTTGTAACAAATTACTATAAATTTGGTGGCTTGAAACAGCAAGGTTCATGTTCTCACAGCTCTGGAGGCCAAAAGTCCTAAATTAAGGTGTTGGCAAAGTTGGCTCCTTCTGGAAGCTCTGAAGGAGAAACCAACCCATGCCTCTCTTCTAGCTTTTGGTAGTTATTGGCAATCCCTGGTGGTCCTTGGCTTGCAGCTGCATTGCTCCAATCTCTGCCGTCATCTTCACATGGTCTCCTGTGTATTCACATGGCTTTCTTCTCTCTGTATTTGAATCTTCCTCTCCTTTCTCTTCTAAAGACACAATTCATTTGATTTAGATCCTACCCTAATACAGTAGGACCTCATCTTAATTGCATCTATGAAGACCCTATTTCCAAATAAGATCATATTCTGAGGTTCTGGGGGATACTATTTAGTATAGTACAAAAGTCCATATTAAAGATTTATAACTAATCCTACTAAATAATAATTATAGTAGATGTATTTAGGAACTTGGGTCTTCATATACATACGAACTTCCCAATACACAGATTTCATAGTCTTTTACTTGCTCAGTTTTAATGATGCCCACTTCCAGCTTCCATAAGTGCTGGTGACCATGGTCAAACAACACACTCAACTCCCTGCATGCCTCAGCAGTTTTGCTGCTACCACCCTGAAACACTGCTCAGAATTCTATCAGATAAATATTCTTAGTCATCTCTCTCTTCCATTTCCCATGTTGACTCTTCCAAATCTTCACTATTCTCCTCAAACTTCCAACAGCTTGACCATCACCTCTTCCCATTTCACAGAGAAAATTAGATTTTTTTTCTCTATTTTTTTCTTTTTTTTTATTGTACTTTAGATGAAAGTTTACAGAACAAACTAGTTTCTCATTAAAGAGTTAGAACACATGTTGTTTTATGACATTGGTGAACAGCCCCATGACACGTCAACACTTTCCCTTCTCAGCCTTGGGTTCCCCCTTACCAGCTTTCCTGTTCCTTCCTGCCTTCTAGTCCTTGGCCCTGGGCTAGCCCTTTAGTATCATTTTGTTTTATGGGCCTGTCCACTCTTTGGCTGAAGGGTGAACCTCAGGAGTGACTGCATTACTGAGCTAAATGGGTGTCCGGGGGCCATACTCTCAGGTTTCTCTAGACTGCGTCAGGCCAGCAAGTCTGCTCTTTCTTTTTGAATTAGAATTTTGTTCTCAATTTTTCTCCAGCTCTGTCTGGGACCCTCTATTGTGATCCTTGTCAGAGCATTCAGTGGTGATCTGGTTATACTGGACTCAGTCTGGTGGAGACTGTGGTAGATGTGGTCCATTAGTCCTTTGGACTAACCTTTCCCTTGTATCTCTAGTGAGAAAATAGGATTTTCTACTGGGCACTTGCCTTTCTTCTCCAACTCAGTGGAGATCCTCCTTCTAGACAGCCTATCCACCTGTCATCCAGCTCTTTGGACTTCTCTATCACTGCCCTCTCTCCTTTATCTTCCATCTCTTCCCCTTCACTGACTCTTCTCTGCAGCCTATAAACATGCACAATTATCTTCAATAAAAGAAAGAAAAGAGGAATAGAAGAAAAGAAAAAAAATCCTCCCTTCACCCTGCATCTCTCTGAATATATCTTCGTCCTTTCACCATCAATATTCTGGGAAGAATACACACCCCATTGTAGACATTCTCATTGAGTAGGCTTACCAAGGATTCATCTTCTCCTGCCTAAAAGATTTCAGTTTGTGATCCATTCCACTCCTGAAAGTCCTATGGGCGGAGGATGTGGACCCTTGGAGGAAGATGATGTAAGTTCATCTTCCTTGCTAAAGTGATTGATTCAGATATCCCAGTTTAGGCAAACCAGTTCATGGAATTCCCCTGGCCATAACTATTAGATTAAGAATGGGCGAAGAACTTTCTATCCTCTCTTCTAAGAAAACCTCCAGAAGGCCACCCCACATACTTTCTCTTTCTGGATCTTGTGGTATTCTGCAATGAGGTCTGAAATTGCTATAGTCATTTCATCACCAGGAAGGAAACCAAGCTTGAAATAAAGCTGACACCATGGAAGGCAGAGTTGCAAGATGAAAACAAGTTTTATTAATGACATTATTGAGCCTAACAGTTATCCTCCTCTGAATTTTCCAGTTATGTGAGCCAATGAACTCCTTTAGTATTTTAATTGAGTTTTCTGTTACTGGACAACAAACACAACACGTCATAAGTCTTTCCTATTGTACCTTCTAAATATGTTCTTTATCTGCCTCCTTCTCTCCCCAGCTGTCATGGCCTTTGTTCAGGCCTTATCTTTTTTCCCTTTGGTTTTACTTAGCAAATGTTTTGCCTTTAATTTATTCTCCAACTCAGTGTGTTCACTCTGATGCCAAAAGGGTGCTCATTTTGACATAAAAATTTTATCATTTCAGACCCTTGCTCAGGAGTCTTCATGAATCACCATTGCACACAGATCAAATTTAAATCCCTGCTCCTGGTATGTGAGGCCCTTTATGATCTGGCTCCTGCTTGCCTGTCTAGCTTTATCCCTCACCATTCTCTCCTGCTCTCTCTTCCCCAAGACACAAACATATATAGGGACACATTACAATCCTGAAATTCTAAATTACATGTAGCTCTTAAACACACATAGCTCTCTCTTACTTGGGACTATTTATCTGCTATTCCCTCTGCCTGAAATTCTAGAACTCTTTCCCATTGCTTTCCAACTGGGTGAATTAATGTTCATTCTAGTGCAGTTCTCTTCTATGAAGCTTATTCCTCCATATTATCCATCATGATTATTTCTACGCATGACCAAGTTCTTTGAAGTCAAGGACGATTTATCTTTATGTCTCTTTTACTTAGCAGTGTCTGAAATGATAAGTCCTTCAATGTTTGTTGAATAAGTGAATAAATAAATCAGATGCAGAGACTGAACTCTTGTTTTGGGGTCTGCTGCTAATTAAAATAATAATCACTTAAAAGTTGACTGAGTCTTTCAGATGCCTTCTCCATAAACCTTAGTCCCTCTTGTAAATGTTGTTTTTGCCCAGAATGCTTTCCTATTATCCCACCATCTTCCAGAATTATTCCTTGGCCACAGAGGCAGGTATGTGATCCTGTGTCAGTTTTTGTCTCTCAAGAATTTGACTCTTGAATAGATACACCTAGGTCGTGAGTCATCTGATGAAAAATACTTGATAATAAGATCTTTGAGAGGCGATGAGAAGATGGCTGACTAGGTAGACGCTACCTCGGATCCCTCTTGCAACAAAGACTCGGAAAAACAAGTGAATCGATCACATACATGGCAATCTACGAACCCTGACCAACAAACACAGATTTAAAGAGTTGACCTGAGTGACAGAGACGGAAAATGAACAACTACGGGGAAGCAGAGACTGTTTTCGGAGCCTGGAGTCCCAGTCCCAGTCCTTGGCGCCAGGCTTAGGACTGGGCGCAGGGGAGCTGAACACAACACCCTGTCACAGCACAAACACGGGGCGCAGCCCTAACCTCCTGAACTGACCTTGGGAGGGGGCCCAGCCGGTCAGTGCGGGCGGCGCAGTGACGCGGCTGGCGGGAGGAGAAGTCGCCGGGAGGCAGAGACTGGTTTTGGAGCCGGGACTGCAGCGTCCCAGCCGGGGAACCTTGGCGCGGGGCTTTGGATTGGGCACAGAGGAGCTGAGCAGGACATCCCGTGAAGGTGCAAACACGGGGTGCAGCCCTACCCCCCTGAACTGACCCCGGGAGGGGGCCCAGCCGGTCCGCACGGGCGGCAACGCGGCTGGCAGGAGGAGAAGTCCCCAGGAGGCAGCGACTGGTTTTGGAGCCGGGAGTGCAGCGTCCCAGGCGGGGAACCTTGGTGATGGGCTTTGGACTGGGCGCAGGGGAGCTGAGCACAACATCTTGTGATGGTGCAAACACGGGGCGCAGCCCTACACCCCTGAACTGACTCCGGGAGGGGGCCCAGCTGGTCTGCGCGGGCGGTGCAGCGAGGCGGCTGGTGGGAGGAGAAGTCCCCGGGAGGCAGCGACTGTTTTTGCAGCCGGGAGTGCAGCGTCCCAGCCAGGGAACCTTGACGCTGAGCTTTGGACTGGCAGCGGAGGAACTGACAGCGGCTTCTGCGGGCCTGACCCTCAGGAGCAATCTCTACCCAGCCAGCACACATAGGCGACACGCCCCTCGGGAAGCTCAGATAAAACAGTCATCCCAAGCAAGATAAGTAACTTTGTCTACATTCCGGGGTGCTAGTCTCTCCTGTTTTTCTGAACCCTCCCCTCCCCTTCCCAGGCAGCTTCATTAACATTGGAATTTCCTGAGCCAGAGGGAGAACTGCTCCGCGGTTTTTCTTTTCCCTTTTTTTTTTTTTTTTTTTTGGTCTTTTCCTAACCCATTCTTCTGGCCTGAGAGAAGCAACCACAAAAAACCCAGGGACCAAAAATCCTTCCCTAATTGGACTGAAAACACAGAACCAGCTCCAGCCAAGCATATGTGATCCACAGTCTCCGGCTTTCAACCCTACAGGGAACAAGGTGGCTATTATAATGCAAAGACATTTCTGATAGGGATCTGACTGCATTTTTTTTTAGCGGATTTACTGGAAAGACAAGTTTCCCAGGTCTGATATCTCTGCATATTCAACAGAGCCCACACTAACCCAAAACAGGGAACTGAGGGCTGAAGCTCCCCCAGACCACCTAGCCTCCTGCCTTAGGGGTCTAAGGAGGGTGACACCTACCAATCTGTAGAGGTACTTGCATTGGGGGCCTAAGGTACAGCTGCAGAGCCCACCCACCAAGGTGCTTTAGAAATAGAGACACACCTACCTCACTGACACTTGGGGGAAGCCTGTCAGCATCCTGTCACAACCCAGAGTGTGAACCCCAGCTGCTACTAGAATCTGGTGCACACAACTATCACCACTACTTCTCAAGGTGGATAGGTGATAGGGTGCATCACACACTTGATGACCCAAAATCAGATTCTGCTCAAGAATAGTGAATGGACTCAGGCATATATATCTGGTAACAGCCCAAACCAGCTGGTAATAGGTCATAAGTAAGTCAAGGGCTACAACAATCAAGACAGCACAATCTAGTAGCCCATCCATGTATATTGAAAGAAAACAAAACAAGATAAGACTCAGTGAGCAATTATAGAATAAATCACTACAATATCTTAGTGATGGCTCGGAGACAGTAGTCAATATCAAACCACATAAAGAAGCAGACCATGACTGCTTCTACAAACCCCCAAACAAAAGAATCAAAATCTTTCCCAAATGAAGATACAATCCTGGAATTATCAGATACAGAATATAAAAAACTAATTTACAGAATGCTTCAAGACATCATGGATGACCTCAGAAATGAAATAAGGCAATCTACAGAAAAAGCCAAGGAACACACTGATAAAACAATTGAAGAACTCAAAAAGATTATTCAAGAACATAGTGGAAAAATTAATAAGTTGCAAGAATCCATAGAGAGACAGCATTCAGAAATCCAAAAGATTAAAAATAAAATTAAAGAATTAGACAACGCAATAGGAAGTCAGAGGAGCAGATTTGAGCAATTAGAATGCAGAGTGACAAATCTGGAGGACCAGGGAATTAACACCAAGATAGCTGAAAAAAAAAATCAGATAAAAGAATTTAAAAAAATGAAGAAACCCTAAGAATCATGTGGGACTCTATCAAGAAGGATAACTTGCGTGTGATTGGAGTCCCAGAACAGGGAGGGAGTACAGAAAACACAGAGAGAATAGTTGAAGATCTGCTGACAGAAAACTTCCCTGACATCATGAAAGATGAAAGTATAGCTATCCAAGATGCTCATCGAACCCCATTTAAAATTGATCCAAAAAGAAAAACACCAAGACATATTATCATCAAACTTGCCAAAACCAAAGATAAAGAGAAAATTTTAAAAGCAGCCAGGGAGAAAAGAAAGGTCTCCTACAAGGGAGAATCAATAAGAATAAGTTCAGACTACTCAGCAGAAACCATGCAGGCAAGAAGGGAATGGGATGACATATACAGAGCACTGAAGGAGAAAAACTGCCAGCCAAGGATCACATATCCAGCAAAACTCTCTCTGAAATATGAAGGCGAAATTAAGATATTTACAGATAAACACAAACTTAGAGAATTTGCAAAAACCAAACCAAAGCTACAAGAAATACTAAAGGAAATTGGTCAGAAAACCAATAACATCAGATACCAGCACAACACAAGGTCACAGAACAGAACATCCTGATATCAACTCAAATAGGGAAATCACAAAAACAAATTAAGATTAATTAAAAAAAAAAAATGCTCAAAACAGGGAATCATTGAATATGTAAAAGATCACAATAATCAAAAAGAGGGACTAAATACAGGTGGCATAGAGCTGCCATATGGAGAGGGATACAAGGCGATATAGGACAATACAAGTTAGGTTTTTACTTAGAAAAATAGGGGTAAATATTAAGGTAACCACAAAGAGGTATAACAACTCCATAACTCAAAATAAAAACCAAGAAAAACGTAACAACTCAGCAAACATAAAGTCAAATACTATGAAAACGAGGAACACACAATTTACAAAGAAAAACGTCTCAGCACAAAAAAGTGGAAAATTGAATTTGTCAACAACACACATAAAAAGGCATCAAAATGACAACACTAAACACATACTTATCTATAATTACGCTGAATGTAAATGGACTAAATGCACCAATAAAGAAACAGAGAGTCTCAGACTGGATAAAGGAACACGATCCATCTATATGCTGCCTACAAGAGACACACCTTAGACTTAGAGACAAAAACAAACTAAAACTCAAAGGATGGAAAAAAATATATCAAGCAAACAATAAGCAAAAAAGAAGAGGAGTAGCAATATTAATTTCTGACAAAATAGACTTTAGACTTAAATCCACCACAAAGGATAAAGAAGGACACTACATAATGATAAAAGGGACAATTGATCAGGAAGACATAACCATATTAAATATTTATGCACCCAATGACAGGGCTGCAAGATACATAAATCAAATTTTAACAGAACTGAAAAGTGAGATAAACACCTCCACAATTATAGTAGGAGACTTCAACACACCACTTTCGGAGAAGGACAGGACATCCAGTAAGAAGCTCAATAGAGACACGGAAGACCTACTTACAACAATCAACCAACTTGACCTCATTGACTTATACAGAACTCTCCACCCAACTGCTGCAAAATACACTTTTTTTGCTAGCGCACATGGAACATTCTCTAGAATAGACCACATATTAGGTCATAAAACAAACCTTTGCAGAATCCAAAACATCGAAATATTACAAAGCATCTTCTCAGACCACAAGGCCATAAAAGTGGAAATCAATAACAGAAAAATTAGGGAAAAGAAATGAAATACTTGGAAACTGAACAATACCCTCCTGAAAAAAGACTGGGTTATAGAAGACATTAAGGAGGGAATAAGGAAATTCATAGAATGCAACGTCCTATCAAAACCTCTGGGACACAGCAAAAGCAGTGCTCAGAGGCCAATTTATATCGATAAATGCACACATACAAAAAGAAGAAAGATCCAAAAGCAGAGAACTGTCCCTACAACTTGAACAAATAGAAAGTGAGCAACAGAAGAATCCATCAGTCACCAGAAGAAAACAAATAATAAAAATTAGAGCTGAACTAAATGAATTAGAGAACAGAAAAACAATTGAAAGAATTAACAAAGCCAAAAGCTGGTTCTTCGAAAAAATTAACAAAATTGATAAACCATTGGCCAGACTGACTAAAGAAACACAGGAAAAGGAAACAAATAACCCAAATAAGGAACGAGATGGGCCACATCACAACAGACCCAAATGAAATTAAAAGAATCATATCAGATTATTACGAAAAATTGTACTCTAACAAATTTGCAAACCTAGAAGAAATGGATGAATTCCTGGAAAAACACTACCTACCTAAACTAACACAATCAGAAGTAGAACAACTAAATAGACCCATAACAAAAAAAGAGATTGAAAAAGTAATCAAAAAACTCCCAACAAAAAAAAGCCCTGGCCCAGATGGCTTTACTGCAGAGTTCTACCAAACTTTCAGAGAAGAGTTAACACCACTACTACTAAAAGTATTTCAAAGCATAGAAAATGACGGAATACTACCTAACTCATTCTATGAAGCCACCGTTTCCCTGATGCCAAAACCAGGTAAAGACATCACAAAAAAAGAAAATTACAGACCTATATATATAAAAAAAAAAAAAGGACATACTTAAGTGGAAAAACATACCTTGCTCATGGATAGGAAGACTTAACATAGAAAAAATGTCTATTCTACCAAAAGCCATCTATACATATAACGCACTTCCGATCCAAATTCCAATGACATTTTTTAATGTGATGGAGAAACAAATCACCAACTTCATATGGAACAGAAAGAAGCCCTGGATAAGTAAAGCATTACTGAAAAAGAAGAAGAAGGTGGGAGGCCTCACTCTACTGGATTTTAGAACATATTATACAGCCACAGTAGTCAAAACAGCCTGGTACTGGTACAACAACAGGCACATAGACCAATGGAACAGAATTGAGAACCCAGATATAAACCCATCCACATATGAGCAGCTGATAGTTGACAAAGGCCCAGTGTCAGTTAATTGGGGAAAAGATAGTCTTTTTAACAAATGGTGCTGGCATAACTGGATATCCATTTGCAAAAAAATGAAACAGGACCCATACCTCACACCATGCATAAAAACTAACTCCAAGTGGATCAAAGACCTAAACATAAACACTAAAACGATAAAGATCATGGGAGAAAAAATAGGGACAACCTTAGGAGCCCTAATACAAGGCATAAACAGAATATAAAACATTACTAAAAATGACGAAGAGAAACCAGATAACTGGGAGCTCCTAAAAATCAAACACCTATGCTCATCTAAAGACTTCACCAAAAGAGTAAAAAGACCATCTACAGATTGGGAAAAAATTTTCAGCTATGACATCTCCGACCAGTGCCTGATCTCTAAAATCTATATGATTCTGTTAAAACTCAACCACAAAAAGACAAACAACCCAATCAAAAAGTAGACAAAGGATATGAACATGCACTTCACTAAAGAAGATATTCAGGCAGCTAACAGATACATGAGAAAATGCTCTCGATCATTAGCCATTAGAGAAATGCAAATTAAAACTACGATGAGATTCCATCTCACTCCAACAAGGCTGGCATTAATCCAAAAAACACAAAATAATAAATGTTGGAGAGGCTGTGGAGAGATTGGAACTCTTATACACTGCTGGTGGGAATGTAAAATGGTACAACCACTTTGGAAATCTATCTGGCGTTATCTTAAACAGTTAGAAATAGAACTACCATACAACCCAGAAATCCCACTCCTCGGAATATACCCTAGAGAAATAAGAGCCTTCACACAAACAGATATATGCACACCCATGTTTATTGCAGCTCTGTTTACAATAGCAAAAAGCTGGAAGCAACCAAGGTGTCCATCAACGGATGAATGCTTAAATAAATTGTGGTATATTCACACAATGGAATTCTATGCATCGATAAAGGACAGTGACTAATCTGTGAAACATTTCATAACATGGAGGAACCTGGAAGGCATTATGGTGAGTGATATTAGTCAGAGGCAAAAGGACAAATATTGTATAAGACCACTATTATCAGATCTTGAGAAATAGTATAAACTGAGAAGAACACATACTTTTGTGGTTACGAGGCGGGGAGGGAGGGAGGGTGGGAGAAGGCCATTTACTGATTAGTTAGTAGATAAGAACTGCTTTAGGTGAAGGGGAGGACAATACTCAATACATGGAAGGTCAGCTCAACTGGACTGGACCAAAAGCAAAGAAGTTTCCGGGATAAACTGAATGCTTCAAAGGTCAGTGGAGCAAGGGCGGGGGTTTGGGGACCACGGTTTAAGGGGACTTCTAAGTCAATTGGCAAAATAATTCTATTATGAAAACATTCTGCATCCCACTTTGAAATGTGCCATCTGGGGTCTTAAATGCTAACAAGCAGCCATGTAAGATGCATCAGTTGGTCTCAACCCACCTGGATCAAAGGAGAATGAAGAACACCAAGGTCACACGACAACTAAGAGCCCAAGAGACAGAAAGGGCCACATGAACCAGAGACTTACATCATCCTGAGACCAGAAGAACTAGATGGTGCCTGGCCACAACCGATGACTGCCCTGACAGGGAGCACAACAGAGAACCCCTGAGGGAGCGGATGATCAGTGGGATGCAGACCCCAAATTCTCATAAAAAGACCAGACTTAATGGTCTGACTGAGACTAGAAGAATCCTGGCCTTCATGGTCCCCAAACCTTCTGTTGGCCCAGGACAGGGACCATTCCCGAAGACAACTCATCAGACATGGAAGGGACTGGACAATGGGTTGGAGAGAGATGCTGACAAAGAGTGAGCTACTTGTATCAGGTGGACACTTGAGACTGTGTTGGCATCTACTGTCTGGAGGGGAGATAGGAGGGTAGAGAGGGTTAGAAACTAGCAAAATTGTCACGAAAGGAGAGACTGAAAGGAGGGAGTGGGCTGACTCATTAGGGGGAGAGTAAGTGGGAGTATGGAGTAAGGTGTATGTAAGCTTATATGTGACAGACTGACTTGATTTGTAAACTTTCACTTAAAGCACAATAAAAATGATTAAAAAATAAATAAATAAATTCCTGATTTTTTCTCTCAACAGCTTACAATCAATTGTAAAGAACTGTTGTAATATTGTAACAAAGAAAAATTCTTGTTTTAAGTTTCAGCTAATGCTTTGTGTAAAAGATTATTTCATGGAAACAAAGTTTGAAGGACAAAAATAATTTTCCAGGGAATCCATTAAAATTGAGAAGAGGCACAAAGTTTGTTTTTTTGTTTCCCTATAAACTGCTTATTCAGTTAAAAAATGTGCAAGCTACTATAATTTACATTACTATAGTGCCTTTGGTGTGTTGATTCAGAAAATGAGTTGAGTAATAACACACCTAATAAGAGGCAGTAGATGGCATAATAATTTCCCATGCTTAGCAACTAATATGTTGTCTACTATGGGCACTGTCTGGATTTCCACACTAATATACAGTATTAGAACTTTTAACTATGGGAAGCCCCACCTCCTGCAGTCAATGGTGTAGTATAAGAGTCAGCTGTTGCTTAAATAGCAACAGGCCAAATCTAAAAAAAGGTGCTCAGCCTTAAATTTTAGATTTTCTTTGGACTTAAGTTATCTTGAAATGCCATCGTTTTTAAAATCTGAAGTATGCCATCACGTTGTAGTGTATTTTACCCTTAGATGTTGCATAAATTGGATCTCACTTTTCCTCAAAAAATTCCTACAAGAAAATAAGATAATGGTGATGATTTTGCAATATTGTCAATGTAATTAGTGTCACTGAATTATACACTTAAAAATAGTTAAAATGGCAAGAAATAAATTTTCAAAAAGTGAAAAGAAAAATTCCTACAAGATAGATGGGGAGAAAGGATAGCATAATGAGAAAATCACTGGAAATAAAATATCTGGCTCCTGGACTCTTTAGTTGACAGATCTTGAGTAAACACGGAGCTCCCAACAGGAGACAGAGCGTTCGTAACCAGAGAAACAAGCTTTCCTTAACCCTCACCCGTCTGTCCCATACCCCACCTCCACCCCAGTCAATGGGCAATGCATGCTGCTTGGCTAGAAAGACACTGGCTCACCTCCACCCCAGGTCCGCCCTGCCCCCATCAGCCAGCTTTTGCCACACCATTTTTTTTTTCTCTTTCCCTTACTTTGTTTTCTTTCTCCCTCCCACCTAGCCCCATACACCACCTCTACTGCTTCCCAGCGGGTCACACTGCATCACTCAGCTCACCACCACCCTGGGCCTGCCCATCCCCACCTGTTGACTCCCATTGTGCCAATTTTTTTTTTCTTTTCCCTTTCTTCTTTTCCTTCCTTCCTCCCACCTAGCCCCATACACCACAGCCCCTTCCCAATGGGCCATGCTGTACCACTTGGCTAGAGAGATACCACCTCACAGTTGCCCCAGGCTCACCCTGTCCCTAACCTCTGGTTCCGCCACGTCTTTTTTTTTTTTTTTTCCTTTTCCTTCTCTCTCCCACCTAGCGCTACCTCCACCTGCACCTCTTCCCAATGGGCCATGCCACACTGCTAGGCTAGAAAGCCACTGGCCCATGGCTGCCCCAGGTCCACCCCACCCTCACCCACTGGCTCCCACCATGCCATTTTTTACTCTTTCCCCCTTTTTCCTCTTCTTTCTTCCTCCCACCTAGCCCTTTATGCCACCTCCACCCCTTCCTGATGGGCCATGCCTTGCCACCTTGACTAGAAATCCTGCAGCCCACAGCTGCCCTGGGTCTGCCCCACCCCACTGGCTGGCTCCTGCTGCACGAATTTTTTTTTTTTTTTTTTTTTTTTGCTTTTGTTTCTCTTCTTTCTCCCTCCCACCTAACTCCATACCTCATTTCCCCTCCCTTCCAATTGGCCCTCAGGTCTGCCCCACCACCATCACCAGCCCCCACTGTGTTGCCAGTTTTTTTTCTTTTTCTTCTTGCTCCAACCTAGCCTTGTACACCATTTCACCCCCTGCCACCAGGCCCCACCCTGCTGCCACAGCTAGAGAGCCACCCATCCACCACGGCCCTGGGTTCGCCTCTCCACCACACTGCCACTTCTTTTTTTTTTTCTACCTCCCATCTAGCCTCATATACCACATCCCCCCCTTTCCCACAGGCCTGCCCAACCCCCAGCACTGGCTACGCCTTTTTTTCCTCTTTCTTTTTTTTTCTCCCCTCTCCACCTAGCCCTGTATGCCACCCCCTTCCTATTGGCCCCCAACCTGCTGCAGCAAGAGTATCCCCAGTGCTCAGGCCCACCACCACACCAGGCCCATGGTGTTCCCTCTTCCCGCCACTTGACCAGCTGTAGAATGGTGGGAAGCAAGCCCTTACTACTCGACGTCCAACACCCCCAGCTACCTGGTAAGGAGCTGTGAACACTCCCACACTGATGGACCAATATGAGGAGGCAGACAGTGCCCACCCAGTCTGCCCTCAGCCACCTTGCTGAGCCAATGTACAGGGAAGCAAGCTCACCCTGCCTGCTGCAATCCTGCCCACTCAAACAAGGTGGTGAGAGCCACTGTGCCCACAGATGAGCAAAAGCAAAACATGCCTGGCCCACTCGCCCTCACAGATCAAAACATAACAAAAAAACAGGATGAAACAAATGAAGACAAATCAATAAATGAAGAAAATAATACCTTAATGACTCAGAGACAGCAGACAATATCAAAACTTATATATAAAAAAAAGTAAGACAGGATGGCTCCAGCAAGTGATGAAAATAGATAACCTTCCAGAAGAAGAAAAGGCAATGGAACTACCTGATATGTAATTCAATAAACTAATATTTAGAGTTCTCCAAGAATTAGGAAAGAGATCAAGGGAAACACAGACAAAACCAAGGAGAAATTAGCCAAAATCAAGAAAAACACGAAGAAATACAAGAATTCAAGACAATAATACAAGAACAAAACATCAAAATAATTAGAAATCATGCAAAAGCAGCAACTAGAAATCCCAAAAGATAAACCATAAAAATTTCAGAAATGGACAACTCAATAGAAGGTTTTAGGAGCAAATTTGAAAAAATGCAAGAGAATCAGTGCAATTGAAGATAAACCCATGGACACAACATTGTTTGAGAAAAAAATCAGGGAAAAGAATGAAGAAAACCTAAGAATTATGTGGGACACAATCAAGAGCAAAAATTTGGGTGTGATTGAAGTGCCTGAGCAAGGGGAAAAAATGGAAAATACAGAGAAGATTGTTGAAGATTTGCTGGCAAAAAACTTTCCAAGTATGAAAGACAAAAAGCTGATAATCCAAGAAACACAATGAAATCCATATAGGACAGATCCCAAAAGAAAGTCACCAAGACATAATCACACTTGCCAAAACCAAAAACAAGGAAAGAATCCTGAGAGCAGGCTGAGAAAAATTAAGTCACTTACAAAAGGAAAACAATAAGACTAAGCTCTGATTACTCAGTAAAAACTATGTAGGCAAGAAGACAATGGGATGACATGTATAAAACCTTGAGAAAAAAAAAAAAAAAGAACTACCAACCAATAATATATCCTGTAAAAACCAAACCAAACTAAACCTATTGCCATCAAGTCGATTTCGACTTCTAGCGACCCTATAGGACAAAGTAGAACTGGCCCATAGGGTTTCTGGGGAGCAGCTGGTACCAACCTTTTGGTTAGCAGTCATAGTTCTTAACCATTGCCCCACCGGGGCTCCAAACTCTCTCTCAAATATGATGGTGAAATTAGGACATTTCCAGATAAACAGAAATTAAGGGAATTCATAAAAAACAAACCAAACTTACAAGAAATATTAAAAGGAGTCCTTTGGTAAGAAAACCAACATCAGACAACAACCTGAGTCTAGGACACAGAATAGCATCAGCCAGATACCAACCTAGGTAAAGAACTCTCAATAATAGAACTCTCAATAATAAAACAAAGCTAAAAGACTTAAAACAGGGAAACAGAGATATCAATCAGTAAATGATGACGACATCAAAACATCAAAAGGGGGACTACCCCCAGACTCTCTTTTAGCCCCAAACTGGGGCTGTTCCCGAAGCCAACATTTCAGACAGATTGGGATGAACTATAAGACATAAAATGATACTGGTGAGGAGTGTGCTTCTTAGCCCAAGTAGACACATGAGACGAAGGTGGAAGCTCCTGTCCGGAGGTGAGATGAGAAGGCAGAAGGGGACGGAAGCTGGTTGAATGGACATGGGAAATACAGGGTGGGGAGGAGGAATGTGCTGTCACATTGTAGGGAGAGCAACTAGGGTGACATAACCATGTACGTATAAGTTTTTGTATGAGAAGCTGATGTGAACCGTAAACTTTTACTTAAAGCACAATAGAAAAATAATAATAAAAGGGGGAATAAATGGTGTAGGTTTAGAACTTCCAAATGGAGAAGTCAGAGTAATGTCAAGTAGTAAAAGACTGGTTCAAACTCAGGATGATAAAGGTAAATTTCAAGGTAATCACAAAGAAAGTCAGCAAACCTACTCATCAGAATAAAAAAGAAGAAAAACATAAAGACTCAGGAAACACAAAATCTACAATAACGAAAGAAAAGAAAATCCACAAACAAAAGGAACTCAGCACAGGAGAGTAAGAGGAACAAAGAAAACATCAACACCACAAAAAAGCACAATATGACAGTAATAAGCTCATACCTGTTAATAATGATACTGAATGTAAATGGTTTCAATACACCCTTAAAGAGACAGTGGCAGAATGGATAAAAAACATGACCCATCAATATGTTGTCTATAAGGAACACATCTTAGATACCAAGACATAAATATATTAAACAATGAAAGGATGAAAAAAACATATCAAGTAAACAGTAAACAAAAAAGAGCAGGAGTAGCAATGCTTATTTCAGATAAAATGGACTTTAAGGCAAAATCAACCACAAAAGACAAGGAAGGACATCATGTAATGATTAAAGGGACAATCCACCAAGGAGATAACCTTAATAAATACCTACACACAAAATGATAGGGCTCCAAAATACATAAACTCTAACAGCACTGAAAAGAGAAATAGTTCCACAATAATATTAGATTTCAACACAACAATCTCAGTAAAGAACACAATATCTAGAAAGAAACTCCACAAAGATACAGAAGGTCTAAAGGTCAAAATCAATCAACTCGATCTCATAGACATATATAGAATGCTCCACCCAAACACAGCAAAGTATACATTATTTTCCAGCACACATGGAACTTTATCCAGAATAGACTACATTTTTAGGCCACAAAGCAACCTTCAGTAGAATTCAAAACATTGAAATAATACGAAGCATTCTGTTATCACAATGCCATGAAAGTAGAAATCAATAACAGGAAGAGTAAGGATACAAAATTAAATAAATGGAAAACTAACACCTTGCTTAAAAACAAGTGGGTAATAGAAGGAATCAAAGAGGAAATTAAAAATTCCTAGCATGAAATGAGAATTAAAACACATACCAAAACCTTTCGGACACAGCAAAGGCAGTGCTCAGAGGTCAATTTATAACAATAAGCTCACACACCAAAAAAAGAAGAACTGGTCAAAATCAAAACATTAGCCCTACAACTTGAACAAATAGAAAGAGAACAGCAAAAGAAACCCATAGGCACGAGGAGAAAAGAAAAAAAAAAAAATAGAGCAGAAATAAATGAAATAGAGAACAGAAAAACAATAGAAAGAATCAATGAGACCAAAAGTAGGCTCTTTGAAAAAATCAACAAACCACACTGGCCAAAATGACAAAAGAAAAACAGGAGAGGAAGCAAATGCCCTGAATAAGAGATAAAATGTGTGATATCACAACAGACTCAACAGAAATAAGCAGGATCATAACAGAATACTATGAAAAACTGTTATTACAACAAGTTTGAGAACCAGGAGGAAATGTCAAATTTCTATAAACACACCACCTACCTAAACTAACACAAACTGAGATAGAAAATCTGAACAGACCAATAACAACAGAAGAGACTGAAGAGGTGTCTTAGTTATCTAGTGTTGCTATAATAGAAATACCGTAAATGGGATGGCTGTAACAAACAGAAATTTATTCTCTCACCATTTAGGAGGGCTACAAAGTCCAAGTTCAGGGTGCCAGCTTCAGGGGAAGGTTTTCTTTTTCTGTCTGTTCCAGGGGAAGGTCCTTGTTATCAATCTTCCCCTGTTCTAGGAACTTCTCAGCTCAGGTAACCCAGGTCCAAAGGATACACTCCTCTCCCTGTGCTTCTTTCTTGAGATCATGAGGTCCCACTCCTCTCTGGTTGATTCTCTCTTTTATATCTCAAAAGAGACTGACTCAAGATGCAACCTAACCCTGTAGATTGAGTCTTGACTCATTAATTACCTCTAATCCTAGTTCATTAACATCACAGAGGTTACAATTTACAACACATAGGATAATCACATCAGATCATCACAAAATTGGGGACAGCCACACAATACTGGGAATTATGGCCTACATTTGGCAATCATTGACACACATTTCAGGAATATGCAATTCATCCGTAATAGTAGAGAATAAAAAATTTCCAACAAAAATAGCCCTGGCCTGGTTGTCTTCACTGGAAAATTCTGCCAAACATTCAGAGAAGAGCTCACACCAGTACAACTCAAACTATTTCAGAGCACAGAAAAAGAAGGAATTCTCCCAAATTCGTTCTGATAACAAAGCCAGGCAAAGACATCACAAAAAAAAAACAAAATTACAGACCAGTATCTCTCATGAATATACATGCGAAATTTCTCAACAAAATTCTAGCCAGTAGATTTCAGCATCATAAAAAATAATAATATATCACAACCAAGTGGGATTCATATCAGGTATGCAAGGATGGTTCAACATTAGAAAATCAACCAACGTAATACATCACATGATCATCTTAATCGACACAGAAAAGGCATTTGATAAAGTCTAACACCCATTCCTGATTTAAAAAAAAAAAAAACTCTCAGCAAAATAGGAATTGAAGGGAAATTCCCTCAACATAATCAAGGGAATACAAAACCAACAGCCAACATCATTCTCAGTGGAGAGAGCCTGAAAGCATTCCCCCTGAGAATGAGAACAAGACAAGAATGCCCTTTAGCACCACTCCTATTTAACATTGTGCTGGAAGTCCTATCTAAAGCAATAAGGCAAGAAAAAGAAATGAAGGGCATCCAAATTGGAAAGGAAGAAGTAAAACTATCCCTATTTGCAGGTGATATGATCCTATACATAGAGAACTCCAAAGATTTCACAAGCAAACCACTGAAACTAATAGATTTAGCAGAGCAGCAGGATACAATATAAATATACAAAAATCAGTTGGTTCCTATATAACAGTAAAGAATTCTGAAAAGGAAATAAAGAAAGCAATACTATTCATAATAAAAAAAATAATAATAATTAGGAATAAATCTAACCAGGGATGTAAAAGACCTATACAAAGAAAACTACAAAACACTACTTCAAGAAACCAAAAAAGACCTACATAAATGGAAAAACATACCATGCTCATGAACAAGAAGATTCAACATTGTAAAAATGTCAATTCTACCCAAAGCGGTTTACATATATAATGCAATCCCAATTGAAATACTAATAGCATTCTTTAATGAGATAGAAAAACTAATCACTAACTTTATATGGAAATGAAAGAGGCCCTGGATAAATAAAGGATTTTTGAAAAAGAACAAAGTAGTTGTAGGACTCACATTACCTGTACAGCCTACTGTACAGTCATGGTAGTCAAAACAGCCTGGAATTGGAAAGACAGACACACAGACCAATGGAACAGAATTGAGACCCCAGATGTAAATCCTTCCACCTGTGGTCAGTTGATCTTCAACAAAGGCCCAAAGTCCATGAAATGGGGAAAACACAGCCTCTTTAACAAATGGTGCTGGCAAAACTGGATATCCATCTGTAAAAAAATGAAACTTCACACCATACTTCACACCATACACAAAAATTAATTCAAAATGGATCAAAGATCTAAATACAAAACCTAAAACGTTAAAGATCATAGAAGAAAAAATAGGGACAACACTAGAGGGCCTGATACATACATAAATACAATACAAATCATAACTAACAATGCACAAACACCAGAAGATAAACTAGAGAAATGGGAGCTCCTAAAATTTAAACACTTATGCTCACCAAAAGACCTCACCAAAAGAGTAAAAAACCTACAGACTGGGAAAAAATTTTTGGCTACGACATATCCGACAAAGATCTAATCTCTAAAATCCACAAGATACTGCAACACCTTGAAAATAAAAAGGTAAATAATCCAGTTAAAAAAAGGGCAAAGGATATGAACAGATACTTTGCCAGAGAAGACATTTAGGTGGCTAACAGACACATGAGGAAATACTCGTGATCATTAGCCATTAGAGAAATACAAATCAAAACTACATTGAGATACCATCTCACACTAACATTATTGGCACTAATCAGAAAATAACAAGTGTTGGAGAGGTTTTGGACAGATTGGATAAGTCCCTACTAACCAAAACATTGGTGATTTGAACCTACCCAGTAGTGCCACAGAAGATAAGGCCTGGCAATGTTTCTGTGACGATAACAGCCAAGAAAACCCTAGGGAACTCAGTTCTACTCTATAACACATGGGGTTGCCATGAGCTGGAATCAACTTGACAACAACGGGTTAGCTTTTTTTTTTTGCTTACATAAACAGGAAGCTCGACAAACTCCAACTGGGATAAACTTCAAGAGGTGTACAAATAGACACAACACAGTAAAAATATTGCAAGTCAAAAATAAGGAGAAAATGTTGATAGCACCAAAAGAGAAATGAAGTGCCATTTAAAAGGGAATTCCAATAACCCAATAAGATTAACACCTGGCTTCTCAACAGAAACAATGGAGGGAAGAAAGCAGTAGGATAACATATTCAAGGTGCTCAGAGAAAAAAAAAATCTTTCCCAGATAAACAAAAACTGATAATTTGTTGCTAGTAGATCCATCTTACAAAATATACTAAAGGGAGTTCTTCAGGCTGAAAGCAAATGACCCCGAATGGTAATTCAAGTTCATAGGAACAAAGACCACCAGTGAAGCTAATTATGTAATTATAAAAAAAGGTCTGAAATTGAACAAACACGCAATCAAGATGCATTGATATTTACAGGTGATTGGAATGTGAAAGTTGGAGACAAAAAAGAATCAGTAGTTGGAAAATACAGCCTTGGTGACAGAAACAATATTGGAGAGTACATGACAGAATTTTGCAAGACCAATGAGTTACTCCTCAGAAATACTTCTTTTTCTTTCAACAACTTAAGTGACTACTAAACACATGGACCTTGTCTCAGCATACAGATTGAATAACTATGGTGAATGGTTACAACCCTGACGCACACCCTTCCTGATTTTAAAGCACACTGTACCCCTTTGTTCTTTTTGAATGACTGCCTCTTGGTCTGTGAACAGGTTCCTAATGAGCACAATTAAGTGTTCTGGAATTCTTGTTCTTTGCATAATTCAAAGGCATCAGTTCTTCTTTGGTGTTCCTTATTCATTGCCCAGCTTTTGTATGAATATGCCAAAAAAAGAAAAATAATTAAAAAAAAACCCAAACCCATTGCCACTGAGAAGATTCCAACTCATAGTGACCTTATAGGAGAGAGTAGAACTGCCTCATAGTGTTTCCAAGGCTGTAAATCTTTACAGAAGCAGACTGTCACATCTTTCTCCCATGGAGCAGCTGGTGGGCTTGAACCTGATCTTTTGGTTAACAGCCATGCACTTAACCACTGTGACACCAGGGCTCCTTTGAGACATGTAGAAAACAAAAAAATAAAATGGCAGAAGTAAATCCAACCATACCAAGAACATTAAATGTGAATGGATGAAACAATCCAATAAAAAAACAGTGATTGTCAGACTGGATTAAAAAACACAATCCAACAACAACAAAAATAAAATAATAATAAAAAAAAAACCCAGCTATATGCATCTACAAGAGACACCGTTTAGATTAAAAGACACATACAGATTGAAAGTAAAAGGATGGATAAAAATATATCATGCAAACAGAAACCACAGGAAATCTGCATTGACTATACTGTACTAATAACAGGTAAAACAGACTTTAAAACAAAAAAGTAAGTGGTACCAGAGACAAAGAGAGACTGGTAAGAGTCAATTTATAAAAAAGATATTATAAACAGATGAGCACCTAATAACAGCACCAAAGTTCATGATGCAAAAATTGACAAAAACAAAAGGAGAAATAGACAATTCAAAAGTAATAGTTGGAGACTTCAAACCCAACTTTCAATAATAAATAGAACTAGATAGAAGATCAGCAAAGAAATAGAAGACCTGAATAACACTATAAATGAAGTAGACCCAACAGACATCTACAGTACACTCCATCCAATGACAACAGAATATACATTTCTTCTCAAATGCACATGGAACGTTCTCTAGAATAGACCATATCCTAGGCAATAAAATAAACCCCAATAAAATGTCAAGGATAGATGCAAGCCCCTTATTAGATATATGACAAACTTGTAAAAAATGTCCTCCATTCTGTGGATTGTCTTCTAACTTTTTTAATGGTATACTTTAAAGCACAAAAGCTTTTAATTTTGATGTAGTTCAATTTATCTGTATTCTTCTGTTGGTTGTGCTTCCATTGTCATATCTAAGAATCTTTTCCCAAATCCAAGGTCATGAATATTTACACCTGTTTCCTTTTAAGAATGTTTTGGTTTTAGCCCTTACATTTAGGTCTTTGATCCATTTTAAGTTCTATGTATAGTTTGAGGTAGGATAGAATGCCATTCTTTTGCATGTGAATACCCAGTTTCCCAGCACCATTTTTGTTAACAAAAAATAATATTCTTTCCCCATTGAATTGTCTTGACACCCTTTTTGAAAATTAGGTGATCATGTTTGTATGGATTTATTTCTGGAATCTTGAGTCTATTCCATTGATCTATATGTCTAATCTTTTGCCAGGACCACACTGTCTTGATTGCTGTAACTTTGTAGTAAGTTTTGAAATCAAGAAGTGTGAGTCCACCAACCTTGCTCTTCTTTACCAAGATCATTTTGGTTCTTGTGCATCCCTTAAATTTCCATAAAAATTTTTAAATCAGCTTGTCAGTTTCTACAGTCAGATAAGGTTCTGATAGGACATGTTGAATCAGCAGATCAGTTTGGGGAATCGCTATCTTAACAATGTTTAGTCTTACAATCCATAAACATGGAATGTTTTTCCATTTATTTAGATGTTCTTTAATTTTCAGAGCACATATTTTCCACTTCCTTTGTTAAATCTATTCCTAAGTATTTTAACATTTTTGATGCTATTGTGAATGGGGTCGTTTTCTTAATTTCATTTTTAGATTGTTCATTGCAAACATATAGAAATACAAGTGATTTTTGCATATTGATCTTGTAGCTAACCTTGTTTAACTTATCAGTTCTAATTTTTTTTAATGAATACCTTTAGGGTTTTTATATGCAAGATCATGTCATCTGCAAATATAGTTTTACTTATTCCTTTCCAATCTGGACACCTTTGATTTCATAGTCTTGCCAAATTGCCTCCTAGAACCTCCTGTACAATGTTGAATAGAAGTGGTGAGAACAGACATCATTATCCTCTTCCTGATCTTAGGGGGGAAGCATTCAGCGTCTTTTCACCATTAAGTACGATGCTAGTTGTGGGTGTGTGTGTGTGTGTGTGTTCAATTTTTTTTTATTTTGTTGTTGAGAATATACAGAGCAAAACATATACCAATTCAACAGTTTCTACATGTGTAATTCAGTGACATTGATTACATTCTTTGAATTGTGCAATCATTCTCACCCTCCTTTTCTGAGTTGTTCTTTCCCCACTAACATAAACTCACTGCCCCCTACGGTTCCTATCTAATATTTTGAGTTGCTGTTGTCACTTTGATCCCATATAGTTCTTACAAGAGCATAATACTCAAAGCAGACGTTATTTACTAGTTAAGGTGAACTATTTTTTGGTTTTAAGATTTCAGGGGTTATTTTTGGTTTAAGATTTAAAGATTATCTCAGGGCAATATTTTCAGGGGTTCATCCAGCCTCCTTGGCTCCAAAAATGCTGGAGTCCATGAGAATTTGAAATTCTGTTGTGCATTTTCCCCCTTTTGCTCAGGATTCTCCTTATAGAATCTTTGATCAAAATGTTCAGTAATGGTAGCTGAGCACCATCCAGTTCTTCTGGTCTCACAGCAAAGGAGGCAGTTAGTTAACTCTTGAAGGCAATTAGTCACACATTCCATATCCTCCTCCTCTTCCTCTCTTTCCCCTGTTGCTCCAGGCAAATAGAGACCAATTGTTGTGCCTTGGATGGATGCTTGCAAGCTTTTAAGACCCCAGACACCACACAATGAACAAGGAGGTAGAAAAGAAGCACTAAACATGTTATTAGGCCAATTAACTGGGATGTCCCATGGAACTATGACCCTAAACCTCCATACCAATGAATTAAATCCTACGAGGTTTTTGTTTGTACATAAGCAGCCTCAGTAGCTACTTTTTTTTTTTTTGTCGTGGTTGTAGATGTATCCATCACACAACTTTTGCCAGTTCAACTTTTACAGGTGTACAACTTATTGACAGCAATTAAATAATCGGCTGTGCAACCCTACCCTTAATGTGATTTATCCATTACTGTTAGCTCCCTTTTTCCCCCTCCTTCCCACCCCTGGTAACCACTAATAAATTTTGGTCTCTATACATTTGCCTTTTCTTGTCATTTTACATAAGCAAGGTTGTGTTCTATTTTTTAATTAAAAATTTTTTTCCTGCCTTCTTTTGGACTGAGCATCTTCTAGTATTACATTTTATGTCATCTATTGGCTTATAAGCTGTAACTCTTTGCTTCACTTTTTTAGTGGTTGCTCTAGGGTTTACAATATACTCCTTTAACTGATCACATGTACCTTCAACTAATATTATACCTGTCTTAGTAATTTAGTGCTGTTATAACAGAAATACCACAAGTGGATGGCTTTAACAAAGAGAAATTTATTTTCTCACAGTCTAGTAGGCTAGAAGTTCAATTCAGGATGTCAGCTCCAGAGGAAGACTTTCTCTATCAGCTCTGAAGGAAGGTCCTTTTCATCAATCTTCCCCTGGACTAGGAGCTTCACCACACAGGAACCCCGGGTCCAAAGCACGCATTCTGCTCCCTCAGCTTTAGGCCATCTGAGTGGTGACTGCACCCTTAGAAACACCAGAGGCCATGGCTCCATCCTTTGAAATCCCGGAGGTCATGGCTATACCTTTTGAGACTGAGGCAGCTCAGCTTCCTGTGTTCCTTGTCTCTTCAGCTTCTGATTCCTGGTTCCTTGGCCTCTTGGCCCTCAGGCCTCACATGTGCATTTTCCCTGTTGGGGCAAGTGTTCCAAAGCTCAGCAGTTCCACAGATAAGTGCCCAGAAGCACCCCACTCTGCAAAGAAGCCTCCTCCACACAGGAACTCAGCTTTCTCGCTTTGGGGGTCTGCTCCAGCACTGTCTGGTGCTGGTGTCCTGGTTCTGCTGCTGCCGGTTTGCTGCTGGTCCTCTGCTGCAGTTTCTCACCATCTGAGCCTTCTCTGGCATTACAGTTCTCCTCACTTCCTTCTGAGTCTTCTATCCATTCACAGTTTCAAAACCACTTCCACATTTTAGGTATTTTTTTTTTTTTTTTTTAGAGCAGCACCCCACTCTCTCGGTACTGAATTCTGCCTTAGCCATCTAGTGCTGCTATAATAGAAATACAACAAGTGGATAGTTTCAACAAAAAGAAATTTATTTTCTCACAGTCTAGTAGGCTAGAAGTGCAAATTCAGGGTGTCGGCTTCAGGGCAAGGTTTTCTCTGTCAGCTCTGGAAGAAGGTCCTTGTCATCAATCTTCCCCTGGACTAGGAGCCTCACCTCACAGGAACCCTGGTGGTATGAGGTCCCTGACTCTCTGCTTGCTTCCCTTTCCTTTCATCTTTTGTAAGATAAAAGGTGGTGCAAGCCACGCCCTGGGGAAACTCCCTTTACATTGGATCAGGGATGCAACCTGAGCAACGGTGTTACATCCTACTCTAATCCTCTTTAACCACAGGCAGAGATTATAATGTATAGGAAAATCACAAAATGGAGGACAACCACACAATACTGGGAATCATGGCCTAACCAAGATGACACATTTCTATCCATGACAACACCTTATCACTTAGAATATAAGGAACTTATAATAAGGTACATCAGATATTGTTGGTCAAAAAAATTTTTAATTGTGAACAATATATAGAGCATAATGCTATTTATATTTAAAATATTTTAAAAATCTCCATATAAGAACAGGCAATTAACTGTGTAGATACAGGAACATAATATGTGTAAGCATAGAAGATCGACATTCAGCCACAAAGGAGGCTAGGTTAGGGAATCTATCTGATAGAATCTTTTAACCATGGGAATATGTTGGTGTGCAATTATATAAGTGTGTATTCATATTTAATAAAAGAAATTGTCATCTTTCTTCCTCTAGAAGATAAATGGCAACATTTTTTTCAATCCAAAGAATATTTACCATGTAGTGGGTGGTAGGTAAAAATGCTTTGAGTATCAAAGTATCTTGAGTTCAAAGCCATATGTTGTTGCGTTCCATTGAGTGGATTCCAACATATAGGTATTGATTTTGTTGAATCATAGGAGGAAGCATTTAATAAATCATCAGTGAATGAATGAGCCTTAAATGTTTGTCAGCTCTGCTACCATTACTATTGTTGTTGATGTTAGCTTCACTTGAGTGGGACTCTGACTCATGGTGACCCCATGCACAGTAGAACTAAATGCTATCTCATCTTGCACCATCCTCATGATCGACTGTGGATCCATGGACAGTTTTGGTCCATAGGGTTTGCACTAGCTGATTTTCTAAAGATTATTAGGACTTTCTTCTTAGTCCATCTTAGTCTGAAAGCTCCAGTGAAACCTGGTCAGCATCACAGCAACACACAAGACTTCACTGACTGATAGGTGGTTGTGGTGCATAAGATACCTTGGCTGAGAACTGAACTCTGGTGACCTGAATGCAAGGCAAAAATTCTACCTGAAACAATGCCTCATCTTTACTATTTATTCCTCTTAAATATTCATCTGAGGTAGTGGCCTAGTTTAGTGAACATCTGTTAGTTTTGCTTGCATGGTACCCATGCCCCTTCTTCTAGTAGATACTTCAATATTCCTCTGAGGAATTTCTTCTACCCTACTGCATTTTTTGGTGGGACTATCAATTGTTGTCCTTTTCTGCCCAACGAGTAAGCATGTAAGCTAAACCAGGCCAAGAAGACTTTCTCCCCTTAGAATTTAAATCTTGAGTGGAGTGTTACAAGGCCAGAAAACAGAGCTGATTCACCTTGACGTGGCTCTATTGAGATTATTGGTTCTTGCTACTTAGATCTCTTAGGCTGACCTGCTTTCTATCCTTTCCAAGGTATCAGTTGTTTGGCATTTCCTTTGCTTCTGTGAGCAACCCTATATCCTTACTATATATTCCTTTTTGGGTTTAGTCAGTCAGTCCATTTTTGTTGACCATAATTTAAGAACCCTAAGTGATGCACCTGACCTCAATAAAAACATCACTACTACTTTGCAAGACAATCCATTGCATTTAAGTTTTTCCTTATGTTATACCAGAATTTGCTTCCCCATAAAATCTATCATTAGTCCCAGCTCTAATTTCTGGAGCTTCAAAGTATATTCTTTCTTCCAAAAAGCACATATTTGAAAACAACTCTATCATTTTTTTTTATCATTTACCCCCAAATACTTTATCAGCAAAAAAACCTATTTTTTCAAACCTATATGGCTACTACTCACTCACCAGAATGACTATATTAAAAAGGACAGACAATTCCAAGTGTTGCTAAGGATGTGTAGAAACTAGAACCCTCATGGGTATAATAAGACATTTTTAAGTGTTGCCCAAAATGTGTCAAAACTGGAACCCTCATGCATTGCTGGAGAAGATGTAAAATGGTACAGCCACTTTGGAAAGCAGTTTGGCACTTTCTTAAAAAGTTAAACATAAACTTACCACGGGATCCAGCAATCCCACTATTTGAAATTTACCCAAAACAGATGAAAACATGTCCATTCAAAGGCATGTATATGAATGTTTATAGTAGCATTATTCATAGTAGTCAAAAACTGGAAACAATCCAAATGTCCATCAATTGGTGAATGGATAAACAAAATGTGGGATACCCATACTAGGCCTAAGCCCTGCTGCTGTTGAGTCGATTCCAACTCAGAGCAACCCTACAGGACAGAGTGGAACTGCTCCATAGGGTTTCCAAGGAGTGGCTGGTGGATTCGAAATGCCAATCTTTTGATTAGCAACTGTAGTTCTTAACCACTGTGCCACCAGGGCTCCAAATATCCATACAATGGAATATTATTCAACAATTAAAAGGCATGAACTAATGATACATGGTACAATATGGATAAGCTGCAAGAACATTATATTAACTGAAAGAAGTCAGATGTGTACATACTGTGTGTATCGTACAATTTCACTTATATGAAATGGAAAACCTATGGAGACGCACAGCAGAACACTGGTTGCCTACAGCTGGGGGTGGAAGCAAAGATTAACTGTAAATAAATGAGAACAAGAAAATGTTTTGACAAAATGGAAACATTCTAAAACTGGATTCTGATGATGGTTGTTCAACATGACAAATTTATCATAATCATTGAGTTGTGTATTTAAAATGGGTGCATTTTATGGTATATAAATTCACCTCAAGCTGTAAAAAGAATATCAGAAAGTTTCCTTCCCTTCACGATTCCATTCTCCTCTGAATATGCTCTAGTTTATAAATGTTTCTCTAAATATGGAATCTAGAATTCAAAACTTATTCCAGATGTATTCTGTTCAAGTGGAGAAGATAGGACTGATATTCCTGGATCTGGTCATGAAACTTGCACTAATTCCACAACCCACTAATTGCTTTCCAAATACACTGTATCAACCAGGATTTCTACAGAATTCACCCAACTGTAATTCAGTCAACATACACCAAATTTCTCCATCTATTACACAATGCTATGAACGATGTTGTTAAATACCTTGCTTAAACAAGACACAGTATCTATTAACATTCTCCTGATTTATTGGCCTAACATCCTCATCAAAAAGGGAATGAGGTTAATTTACTAAGAAATGGCCCTCTGGTCACTATCTTCTAAGTGTTTATAAACACTCTGTTTAATAACCTGTTCTACAATTTTGCAGGACATTAGTGTCAAACTTACTAAACTATAATTTATTTCTCTGCAAATGAATTGGTGGCAATTCAATAATATTGTAAAGGTTGCTTTAGGAGAAAAGGATGCAGAGCTGCCTCAGTCTCAAAGGGTAGGGCCATGACCTCTGGGGTTGCAAAGGGTAGAACCACAGCCTGTCAGATCTCAAAGAGTGGGACCAACAGCCTCCTAGTTTTTCAGAGTCAGATCTTCCCCAACTTGGTTCCGGAGTGTGAGGTGCCTTTCACAAGTGCCAGTGGGATAGGGCTGGGTCCAGTACCCAAAGCTGAGAGAGTAAGGCTGCCATGCCCAAGGGGTAGAACAGGTACTGCTGGGGCCTAGGGGGTGGAGATGCCACTCAGACAGACTAGGAAAATGGGGCTGCCCAAAGCTGAGGGGGCTCAGGTACCATTTCAGTGGGCCTGGGAGGCGGAGCTGCAGCCCATACAGAGGGGCCTCCACCTAGAATCCGGAAACTGGCCAACACCCAGAGTCTGGAGGGCAGGGCTGTTGCTGAAATGACCTCAAAGAATAGAGGATTATTTTCAAGTCTTGAGAGCTAATGTTGTGTGTTCTGCTGAACTGTTTGGTGCTTGATATCCCTTCTTTCCCTCCCATTTCTCCCATTTGTAATGGAAATGTCTACCTTATGCCTGTCCCACCATAGTACTTTGGAAGCAGGTAACTTGTATTCTAGATTTCACAGATAAAGAGGAATTTTTCAGAAGATGGAATTTGCACTTGGAGTTGATTTAAGACTTTCTGGATGATATGATGGGGTGAATGTGTTTCACAAGTGGCAAGTACATGATTTTGGGGGGCCAATGTATGGAATATTATGGATTGAACTGTGTCCCCCCAAAATCAACTTGGCTAAGCCACGATTCCCAGTATTGTGTGGTTGTCCACCATTTTGTGATCTGATGTGCTCTCTGCCTGTGCTTAATGAGGCAAGATTAGATTATGTTAAAGAGAATTAGGGTGGGATGCAACATCCTTACTCAGGTCACAACCCTCGTCCAATGTAAGGGGAGTTTCCCTGAGGTGTGGCCTGCATCACCTTTTATCTTATAGAGATAAAAGGACAGAGAGGAGAGCAAAGAGAGGGGGATCTCATGCCACCAAGAAAAAAGTGCTGGGAACAGAGCACATCCTTTGGACCCAGGGTCCCTCCACCGAGAAGTTCCTAGACCCAGGGAAAGACTGATGACAAGGACCTTCCCCCTGAGCTGACAGAGAGAGAATAAATTTCTATTTGTTAAAGCCATCCACTTGTGGTATTTCTGTTACAGCAGCACTAGGGAACAAAGACAGGCAGGAAGTGTACAGGATGTACCTGGAAATCTTAGTGCATGAGATGGCAAAGAAGCTATTAAAGACTACTAGGATTGTGTCAAAAGGACTCTGAGCTAATTTAGGAGGATTCCACCAAAGATGGGATAATTTGATCTTCAATAAGGATAAGAATTGCAATGGATTGAAATCTCCCAAATGTTTAAATCCATGAGTTCATAATGAAATTAAAACAAAAACCTAACTGATTTACTTTCTGAGGATGACAGGAAGGCAATTACCTTGAAAGATGAGTAAATAAAAGAATTGAACATTTATCCTGCCTTTTCTTATAAACTTTACCACTAAATAAGCAACTAGTAGATGAGGATAACTATTTCCTCATAAAATTATTCCAGCTAATAAATGAAAACCCCCATTTCTCCATCCTACAATGAATTAATAAATCTAGGTGCAGAGCATCAAATGCTGCTAATATATATATATATAAAAAAAAAAGACTGAAAACTAGGCATTATGTAGATATTGATGAAGAAACACAACATCAGATGTAGCCTTCCCAATGGGATTAAATCTGAATCTGATCAAGCTTATGCATCCAGCTACCAACGTGAAGGAAATACCAAGGACAGAGAAACATTTTAAACTGCATCATAAGTACAATCAGAAAAATCCAGATTGTAAGAAACTCTATAGGTCAAAAAGCCAGATTCTTCTTCAACATATAAATTATAAGGAAAAGAAAGGGATAGAAGTGGAATCTTCAGATCAGAAAAGAGACTTGCTAGGCTATCAAGTGGGAAAAAAAAAAATGAACGAGGCTAAACTACAGTGTCTAGGAATGCACAGTTGGGCGATAAAATCCTCAAAATAACTCAAGGAAGTGATTACTAGAAAGTGATGAATTTTGGAGGGAGTAAAGGGGCTGTAACTGAAATGGGACACATGCAGAGGTGAGCTGTACATGTTCAGTTTACCTGTGTGGTAGTCACAGCAGTCTTCACCATATTCATTAAAATGTACATTTGTTTGGTTGTGGTTGTTTGCTATTTTTTATTTTACCAAAAAAAAAAAAAGGGGGGGGATATACATTTTTAACATGTACTCTACTAAACATGGAAACAGTAGGTGACATGAATTTTGAGTATTTTTAGAAATTTTAAGATTTTGCATATGTATCTATACACTAAAAAAAAAAGTTGAGAAACTGTTCTTTCGAATGCCAAAAATGGTTTCTCTGCACCTCGCTGACATAACTCTGTTTACGTTAATTGGATAACAAGGTAGCATGGTACAAACCAGCGGCTCCCAATTGATAGAGTAACCATTGTGAAGATTTACTATGGTTTTTCCAGGGCTTGGCCTATAGTAGGTACTCAGATACTTGTTAAAATGAACTGGAAACAGTTCAAATGATTTCCTGTCCCCGAATTTAAAAAAAAGAAAAAAATCTAAACATACATTTTAGTCAATTTTAGGAATTCTTTAAAAAAAAAAAGACAATTGATTTAAAGATGTTTATCAGAATGTTCATATACAAAACTGGAAATCCAATTGTACAGATAAAGGGAAATGTTTAAGTAAGTTGGGAGTCCCTGGGTGGTGTAAATGATTAATGTGCTTGGCTGCTAACTGAAAGGTTCAGTCTACCCAAAGGCGCCTTGGAAGAAAAGCCTGGTTATCTACTTCCAAAAAATCAGCCAATGAAAACGCTATGGAGCACAGTTCTACTCTGACACATGGGGGTCTCCATGAGTCAGAATCCATTCGACAGGAACTGGTTTTAAGTTAGTGTTATGATTCATCAGCCTAAACGATGACAGCCCTTAAAAATTGAGTATTAAGTCTATGTAATAGCTGAAAAATTCTTACAATTGAAAGTATGTGATACATTTCATATCCAACATGATCACAACCATGATCATGGTTATCTCAGGGAGAGGGGACATTCTTATAGGGAGAAAGAAGAAAGGAGATAAATCAAAATATTAAGTGGTTGTCTTAGAAATTATGAGTCATTTTATTCTTCCTTTCCTTGCTAAATTTTATTTAATAAGCTTTTTACAAATATATCTTCAGATTAAAATTAGCTATTACTTCAACCTATTCCTTTTAAGATAGGTTTCTTATTTTGGCTTAAAAATAAAATTTCAGCGAAGATACCAATTTCTTCTTGCTTATTTTTTAGAACACTGACATTTTCTCGTATTTCATGGCTAATTATGTTACTCTGTACTCTATTTTCTGAAATAACTGAAAACAGGTGTTTGCCCATTATTAATGAAAACCAATCCAAAAAAAAAAAACTAAATACCTTCAAAGGCAAGAGTAGAGTAGAACACAAAGACAGTGGGTTCGGAAAAATCAGCCACTAAAATTTTCCCATAATTAAAAAAATTAAGAATAGCTTAAGTGTTCTTAAAACTCTCTTTATAGGTTAAGTGATTTGATATATACATTTTGCTTTTAGTTACTCTAGAAGGGATAAAGTCGAATAGGAGCGTGGTGGGTAGATGAGAAGGATAGATGAAATCAGAACAGTAGCAGAACGCTGATAATTGCTGAAGCTGGGTAATGAGTATGTTGGTGTTCTTTACATTATTATTTTATTTTATGCATATTTGCAAAATTCTGTAATAAAAGTTTAAAAAGAAAAAAAAAAAAAACCTCTACAGATGCATTATTACAGACACATAAAGCAACACCTCTATCATGCCCAAAACAGAACAAAATGAATAAACAAAAAACCCACTCCAAAGAAAAGCGCTAAATGGTCTGTAAAATACTTTGCTATTATGTTTGTATACTCAAGTGAGAAAAAAACAACTATTTTTTTTTTTTTTTTACACCACTATTTGGAAACCCTGGTGGCGGAGTGGTTAAGTGCTACGGCTGCTAACCAAAAGGTTGGCAGTTCAAACTCGCCAGGCGCTCCTTGGAAACTCTACGTGGCAGTTCTACCCTGTCCTATAGGGTCGCTATCAGTCGGAATCAACTCAACAGCACTGGGTTTGGTTTTTTGGTTTACACCACTATTTAAAAGTTGTATGAAAGGTTATTGTCGCCACCTGCTGGACACTGTAATTGACTACTTGCTTAAAAAAATTAACAAGAAAGATTGTTTAAAACAAACAATTACTAGCAATAAACCTACATCCCCACCCTCATCTCAGCATTTGGTCTTTAACAATATAATGTTAAATGATACTATTAAATCTATGTTTACTTGAGTGTTTATATTAATAGTGTTATTATATCCTTCCAAAAGCATGAAATGCCACTCGACTTGACAGCAATGGGTAAAAGGTGTATCATAAAATTCTGGTTAGAAAGTACACTGATGATCATCTCATGTCCTTATTCTACATACAAGCCCAGGTCTGAATTATTTGCCCACAGGGTTAGAGTTCAGAACTTAAATTATTTACACATAGGGAGAGATCAGAAAAACTAGAGACTAACCCTGATCCTTAAATTCAGTGCATTTTATATTTCAGCCTTTTAAAATCTTGAGTTTTATTGCAAATTTTACATCTTTTATAAATCAACTAATTGCATATAGCAGTGACTCTCAACCCTGATGTTGGAATCAAATCCAGAGATTTTTTATTTAGCCATCGTTAATAATCATTAATATACACCAGTGGTTCTCAAAGTGTGGTTTCTGGACCAGCATCATCATCACCTGGGAATTTGTTAGAAATGCAAAATTTTCAAGGTCTACTCCAGATTCCTGCATGAGGCCCAACAATTTGTTTTAGAAGCCCATCAGGTGATTTGGACGCAAGCTAAAGTTTGAGAATCAATGATATTTACTGTAAAACTTTTAAGTTCAAAAAACAAACAAAAAACCAAACCCGAGGGTGAAATGGTTGCACAACTTGAAGAATGGAGTCAATGTCACTAAATCGTACATTTTGAATTGTTGAACTGGGGTTATGTTTTGCTGTGTATATTCCCAACAAAATAATTTTAAAAAACTAAGTTCTCTTTTTTAAATTAAAATTGAATTTGTCATTTCCAAATAAGAATACAAAAGTACAAACAAGAAAGGTATCTGCACTAAGAATAGTCAAGTACAATGCTACTGTTTTTCCAAATGCATAACATTATAAACATTGGACATTAATTCTAGTTAGCCAACAGGAAAAACATCCTAATGAAAGGATGGGGAATAATTTATTCACAGGCCAGTTAATAAGACCCTGGAATGTTCCTACCTATAGAAAGTTTTCTAACCGGATTTCCTTGCTCTGGTTTGTTGTAATCAAAACAGCATCTTTCTAATACCTAAGTTTTTTTTTTTTAGCCATATCATACCCTCTGATTCAGAAATGCCACTTCTAGAAGAAGAGAGGGGGAAAAAAAAATTATTCTCAAAAGATTTTCCCCAAAACATTGTAAATAACTGGGGGTGGATGTGGGAGGGAGACACTGAAAACACTTTAAATAAACGACAATGGCTGACAATTCCACAAATTATAGTATCAGTAGGGCAGAATATCACTCAGTCATTAAAACGATTCTTTTCATAGAGGTTTTAAAGATGGGAAAATGCTTACTTTATAGCATCATGTGAGAATGTGGATTCAAAAGTGTATATTTAGTACGAGTTCAACCATATTTAAAAAAAAAAGTGTGTGCTGGTATGTGCGTACACACGCACACATTCTCAGAAGAAACAGAAGAGGTAAGCACCAAAATACTAACACCGCTATCTCTGAGTAGTAAGATTACAAATGATTTATTCTTTTATAATTATCAGTGTTTTAAAATTTTTCAATAATAAGGATAACAAGGGTACATTTACTTTATTAGAAAAGAACTATAAATAAAAAAAGAGCTGCTTCTTTGTGAATTAGAATCTTCAATGAATGATTAATCAGTAAGCTTTTCAAAAGATGCTGTAAGGAACAAATACCTTTTCCTCTCCATCTTGCACTACTCTTCTCATCCTACTCCTTCCAACCTTCCATTTCTTCATCTCAGCCCTGCCATAACCCCATCGCTAGAGATACCATGAAACTGAAGTATAATTATTCAATATTTTAAAATGTTCAGTCAAACCATTTGATTTATCTCAGAACATTTTAAAAAGAGGTAAAATAGTCTAATGGTTAAGAGAATAGGCTTCAAAAATCAGAGTTCTAGGTTTGAATCTTAGCTTGTCACCTACTAGATGAGAGAACCTTGTGTAAGCTTCAACTTCCTTCTCTAGAACTACTATGAGACTGAAATGAGAGCATGTACATAAAGCATAAGATAGTAGTAGGTACTCACAAAGGGGAGCTGCTGTTACTGTTTTATACTTAATGTTCCCATTGTTGTTTTTGGTGGGCAGTTCCTATATTTTAATACTTTCCTGTAAGGAAGAAGCTTAGTGGGGTAGAGTCGTTGCTCACAGTCATCAGGACTTTCCAGACCACTCAAATTTCCATAACAATTTGAGAGAACTACATGGGGCTGTAAATTTATTTACAAAAAGGGTGTATTAAAATATCACCACATTTACCATCACTATTATTTCATAAAAGAAAAGCCTCTGAATACCCCCTAAAAAAGTACAGAAAGATAATCTCAGAGTAAAGGAAATCATTCCCAAGGACAGTTGACAGCTGCACGCCAAAATTATCCAAATTTTTTCGTTTTGTTACACAGCAGTGAACACTTGGTTGAGGATCAACACCAGTCTGCAAACTGGGTATTTGATGATGAGACACAACTTCTCAGCCCGATTCCTCATCCATAAATGAAGTTGTCCCTATTTACCTCAATAAGGATGTTCATTCAACTGACACCTATCAAATACCTCAGGATCAAATGAGGTCAAGTATGTGAAAACACTATACACAGTATCTTGTATAAGTACCAAAAAAATATAAGCTATTATTATTACAAACTGATGGCCCCTAAGAGAAAAAATGATTTTCCATGCACACATTTTAATGGCTTAGTCATTTTCCATACTCATACTATCATAAATGATATTCATAATCCTTTAAAATGAACATCTTCCACATTTTTTTTCTTTAAAAATGAGTTGTATTTGTATGATAGCTTGTGACTCTGTTATTCTTTCTCTTACGGGAATTGAGGATTTACTATTCCCTCAGAGGGTTAAGGCTCTCAAGGGAAAGCTATTAAGCTAGAAATTGTTGGTACAATTACCAGTATGTAGACTTAAATCCTAAGGAAAATAAATATGACAGGATGTAAAAAGTATGTTTAGACAGAAAAAAAATTTATTTTCTTATATCGGAAATTACTGTAAGATTTTTCTGTGTTAAAATTCACTTTCAAGTATGACAATCCAGAAATAACAAGAGAACACCAAACTTAGAAATAATGCAGTTTTGCAGTTTTCTCTGTAGATTCTTAATCCACTGAAAATAATTTCATAAGTCAATACTTTTAGGCAGCTTCTTTATTACTTTCTTTGGTTTGTACTTCTTTAGGCAACAATGGCTCTATCTTTAGTAATAAACCTTCACTTGTTGAGCTACGAAGGAAAGCACGTACCACAAAGGGTCCTAGAAACAAAGACAAAAGTTAACTTTTAAATTATTCCACAGATACCTAATAAGCAAATACAAATAATACAATAAAAAACCTTACAGGACTCATATCATATTTTCACTTGAAAAGTACTGATATTACTGAACTAATATTTCATATCACAATAAAAAAAGAGAAAATAGTTTCATTTCTAGAGGACAAACCAGCTGTACTTTAGAATATTAGAGATTTGTCCTTGAAATGACACATACTCATAATTCATTTCTCTCGATAATCACATAGAATTTACTTTATTGCAAAGTCAACAGTGAAGGGAGCAGGTGGCAGTATTCACATTTGATGGAAATAGCCTAAATATTTATTTAAAACAGCCAGCACAGATGCTACCTTTGTGTTACCAAACACTGAGTGAAATTCCCTAAAAATGGACAGGTTTTCATAAGAACAATGTTAAGGGGCTTCATTTAAAATGGCAAAAAGAAGGTAACTATATTGTTTTCAGAAGGTTTACTGTCCATTATTATATTCCTGCTATAGTTTTAGAGGATTCTATACAGAAACCAAGGAAACCCTGGAGGCATAGTGGTTAAGAGCTATGGCTGCTAACCAAAAGGCTGGCAGTTCGAATCCACCAGGCGCTCCTTGGAAATCCTAGGGGGCAGTTCTACTTTGTCCTATAGGGTCACTATGAGTCAGAATCAACTCAACAGTGACGGGTGTGGGTTTTTTTTAAATACAGAATGTAAGAATCCATATTCATATAATTACCAAGTACTATGGCCATATTTTATTGCCATATTTTATTTAGGACAATAGAAATAACCAATGAGATATTTATTCACCAGTGTGTTTAACTCCCACAGAAGGGGAAAATAAGCTTGAGTTTTAAGTATAAAGTCAGTTATAAAACTAAACCTGACAAATTCTTATCATGCACTGACTATAATGGACCCTTGCTTGGCTTCAACCACAAGTAAAACTTGACTGAGGAAGGAATCCGAATGACACATAACGCAATGATAAAGACGCAGGACTAGGCTGTTCCTAGTCTACTACACTCACACATCTCAAACTTCTACATCTCAATCAAGTCTTATTGTTCTCCATGAATCATCCCATTTATAAAAACGGACTCTCATGAAATGACAAAAACCTTTTTTCTAAAATGAATGAATGAGGATTAAAAAGGCCAATTGCTAAAACTAGTGACAAAGTGAGTGGTCTAGGTTCAAAATACCATTTCATAAATTATTTTAGTTTTTATTTAACACTATTAAAAGTTTAAAGCAATCAGTTACAATTTTCTTTCAAACTCTTACATTTAATAGTAGATATACTATGAGAATTGCAAAGTTTCAGAATGTATACTTTATTATTGTTAAAGAAGTCTACTCTCTAGACATCTACAACATTAATAAGGTAGTAAGAAATCTTTTGGAAGGTTACATTTTATTTATTTAATCCCTGGCAATACTGGTGTTATTGTACTTATAACTTTTTTTTTTTTTTTAATATTTTGTATCTTTATAGTATTACAGTAGGGCTATAGAGAAATTTATCCTCAGTGAATTGCTTACCCAAACTCAGTGGTTTGTGCCTACAAACATCATTGATAATGGCTTGCAGATTGGCAGCTATCTGGTCACTTGACATATCCAACTGAAAAAAAAAGGATATATAATATTAATGATGTGAAAGTGAGAAGATAATACAATTTAGATAACTGTATCAGTATTTACTTTAGACAGTGTTTTTCAAAAATTCAATACAAATTAACCACTGAGACACTACTGTGAAAGAAAAACCTTGGTACTTCTTTTAGAATGCCATATTTACATGTCTTTACACGTCAAGATTTAATTACCTTATAAAACATATTACAGCAAAGCTCTTTGAAGCTGTTCCACTTGAGAGTCCTTGACTTCTAAGTAATTTCCTCAAAGCATACACTGGGGCAGAATACACCATCCCCTAGCCCCACCCCAAGGAATTAGTGATATTTTCTCTTGAAGTTATCTGTTGATTTACTCTAAAAGAAACTAAGAAAACGTTCAGAAATGAATGCTTTCAGAGTTCGAAGTAAAAACTACACAATTATATATGTTCAGACAATTCATATCTTACACAGAGGCATTTTCAGGATGCTGTGCTAAGTTCATTCTAATTTTTCAAACACTGTGTACAATAGCGATTATCTTGTCACTTAGCTAAAACTACAGTCAGTGTAACATATAGAGAATGAGTCTATTCATAAAACTCCTAAAGCCAGCTCATGTCTTTGAAAAGTACTGTTTAACGCTCAAATGAAACGTCATTCTTCCCAAATATACCCGTTAAAATCAATTATATTACATTCAAATGTTTTGAAGATTTTTCACTTTGCCAAATAAATCAATTTTTAAAAGTTTATATAAAACTTAACAATTGCTGACAAAAAAGCATTCAGCAAGAGTTCAAGTTCAAACAAGATTTCTCTTTTACAATGATGCTGACACCATTTTGAGAAATATGCCATGTGAGCATAAAGAGATTTGAAAAAAATCAGTCCTACTGCATAACGGTCCCTCAGGGCAACGTCTGACCACATATACATCCGTGGTCCCGTTTTTGTTTTTTTTTTTTTTAAGGGAAAGCACCTCTCCCTTTGTGTATTATTTCCCCTTAGTGCTTTTAAATACCCCAAACCCAGGCTCTTGCAGCACTGGACCACGAGAGGGATACAGGCAAGTGAGGCAGAGGGCATGGCTCTGGGCATGGGCTCTCGGGCTTTGTCTAGTGGACAGGCGGGCGGCAGTGGTGAGGGTAGCAGAGGGGCCCAGGCTGGAACAGTGAAGCGGGCTTGGCACGCTTGCTTCTTGCCGCTCTGCTCCCTCCGCAGCCCTCTCAGCTGCCACTGCCCCCACCCTTCTGTTCCTCTGGCCTCTAACAGCAGCTGCAGTGGGGACAAGGACCAGAAGTTAGCTCCCATAAGGTTTTAATAAAATAGGCTTTACGGGGGTTGGTTCGTAACTATGGGTTGTATATAAGTCAGACACTCAACCAGGGGACTGCCTGTATACAATACCGTGTTCGCACAAGGTACAAATCACTTAACGTCCTATTTCACAAAAGGCATCGTGGATGTTAAACGATGCATGACTATATTCCCATCACCATCAGACAACATTTAATAAATACACCCACTTGGGCACGATGTAGTGTCAAACCCTAAATAAAAAGGTTTGGAAATTATTGGAGGAATTTTTACTTTATGCCAATCCAAAAGTGGGCGTCCTGACAGGAAAAAAATCAAGGCAATACTTAGTTCACCTTATAAAATCCACAGACCTTAGAAATTTCAACTTGAATTGAAGCAAGTTGTTTACTAGTAAACAAAGCATCTTATGTTCTCAGTTTAGGAAAAAAAAAAAAAAAGCTAAGGGCATTAACATGTGTCCCTGCCTCCTTTCTTTCCTCTATTATCTACTTAAACTGTCCTTTCTATTATCAACTAAAGTGACCACCATAGCCCTAGTAAGTTGCTTTTCCATTTGTTAAAGATATATATAACCTATTGAAAATTTAGAAAAGATTCAAGAAAAAGCAAGATGTCCAACATAGTTTAACAGTTATGATCTATACTATTTATATAACTTCACAGATATTGTAACTGTTCTTCTTCAGACTTAATTTAGATATTGCCATTTCTATAGCAAGTTAAAATTAACAGTATACGCTTTAGAAATGCAAAACACTTAATTATGTTCCCTGCAACTTTCATTATTAGGTTGCCTTCAATGATTTCACCAGTCTATTTTAAGTTTTAAAATATGTAGAAATGTTTAAAACACACTTATACTTTTGTCCACATTCTAGCACCACTTTTCTTTAGTGCTCTATGTCCTTTACTGGATTTTAGAATATATCTTTAGCCATAATACTTCATTTTACTTTTTCTTTTAGATATTATACAAAATTATTGGGAAGTTACACATTTTAATGGAATTATTGTGATAAATACCACAGCTATGCACACAAACATGTATGAGTCTTATCAAAACTTACATATGTTTCTTTGGCCAACAATGATTTAAAGATAACTTAAGAAAGCAACATAAGCTTTTCTGCCTACATCTCAGTTACTCTGCACTTCAATAGTGCTTTTCTATACAATAACATTTTGTGGTCTTAAGAAGGCAGTGATGACCTTTAAGGCAGAGGATATTATGTTAGATTTTTAGTAGCAGAGCATAAGACTTGTTACAGCAGGAAAAAGAAACAAACCAGGAACGGGGTTGACCTTGAAGACAATACTGAAGTATGTTAAGCATCATATTTGTGTGTGTGTGTATATGTATTTGAGTATACAGTCTTAACCTTTTTTTAAGGTCATGGAAACTTACTCCAGGAAAACGCACACAGGCACACACAAAATTTAGCCTATGCTTTCACGGGTGTTTATGTATTCTCTGATTGAAAGAAAGGGGAAGAGAGAAGAAAGGCTCCGGAAGAAAGCGTGTCAATTAAGAGGGGTCCCTGGAGCACACTTTGAGAACCACCAGTATAAAGGAAAGTCTGTTTAAATATTTCAAAGGACTACAGTGTGAAAAAAGGGCCAGTGTTTTCAGAACTCCTTATTTTTCCACAAACAGCTAAAAATCTGGATTTTTATATAAGATCAGCCAGTTTTTAAATGCTGACTCAATAAAACAAAACAAAACCACTATTTGGGCCTGACAAAATATGTCTGGGGCCAAACTCAGCCTGCAAACTGACAATGTGTAACTCTGGTCTTCAGGTTGCATCACTGAAAATGGCAGGACATACTGAATTTGAACCTGAGACGGCAATGCGAGACTAGATTGCAAATGGATTTGAATGCAAAGTTAGACTTTAGAATACATCCTGACAGCAGTGAGAAGACATTTCATGTTTTTAAGCAGACAAATAGTATATCTGATTTATGTTTTGGAAAGAATTTTGGAGCAAAGATGTAGAGAAGGGGTTGGCAGGCTTTTTCTGTAAAACGCAGAATAGTATAATACTTTAGGCCTAGCAAACCAAATGGTCTTTGTAGCAACTACTCAACTCTGCCATTGTAATATGAAAGAAGTCATATACAATACATAAATAAATTAGCATGGCTCTGTTCCAATAAAACTTTATTTGCAAAAACAGATGGCAGGCTGGATTTAGCTCGAAATCCATAGTTTGCCAACCACTGGTGTAGGATGGAGTCCTAGTGGCATAGCGGTTCAAAGCTGCAGCTGCTAACCAAAAGGTCAGCTGCTAACCAAAAGATCAACTGTTCGAATCTACCAATTGCTCCAAGGAAACCCTAAAGGGCAGTTCTACTCTGTCCTACATGGTTGCTATGAATTGGAATTGACTTGATAGCCATGGGTTTGGTTTTTTTTTTTGGATGGGGGCAGAGAAGGTAGACGGAAGGATGTTTCAGGGAGTGAATAGGCAAAAGCAACCATTAAACTTTGCTAGAGCACAAAAGGTTTTTTTATTTTGTTTTTAACAGAAAGTTTTGTTGTATGCTAAAAGATTTTTGGTTTCCTACTCTGCATCGGTAGCAGTTTTATCAAGCTAAGAACTGGACTGCCATTTACAATGCTGAATAACATTAGAAAAAAAGGCTTAGCAACAGTTTTAACAGTTGTTGTAAATTTTATATTTGCATTTTTAACAAGATGTTAAATGGGGCTTTCACTGAAGTTTCTCCAGGACTGGTGACCAGGGCCCAGAGCCAAAGGCATTAAACCCAAACCAAACCCACTGCCATTGTTGAGTTGAATTCTGACTGATAGCAACCCTATAGGACAGAGTAGAACAGCCCTGTAGGATTTCCAAGGCTATATATAATCTTTACAATAGCAGACTGCCACATCTTTCACCGGAGAAGCAGCTGGTAGGTTCAAACTGCCCACCTTTCAGTTAGCAGCTGAGTGCTTAACCACTGTACCACCAGGGCTCCTCTTAAAAAAAGACATTAAAAATTAAACCAAACCTGTTTCTGCTGAGTAGATTATAACTTATAGTGACTCTACAGGCCACAGCAGTGCTGCCCCACAGGGTTTCCAAGGAGCAGCTGGTGAATTCGAACTGCCGACCTTTTGGTTATCAACTGAGCTCTTAACTACTGTGTCACCAGGGCTCCGAAAAAGGCATTAAACCAAAACCAAAACCAAACCCATTGCCACTGAGTTGATTCCGATTCATAGTGACCCTAGAGTTTCTGACGAGAGCCAGGTGGATTCAAACTGCTGATCCTTTGGTTAGTAGCCATAGCACTTAACCACTACACCGCCAGGGTTTCCGAAAAAGGCATAAAGTACCCTATATTCTAAAGAGGGGGGTTATCACCTTGAGATATTGTTAAAATGTAGATTCTGATTCAGAATATCTGGGATGGAGCCACTGGCATCTGCTAGGTGCCTGTTAGAAACGCATCTTTCTCAGCAGGAGTTTGAACAGGAAGGAACCTTAGTAGCCCTGCCACAGATATAGGTAGATAAGTAGAGGCACTTGCCCTTTCTCCCTTACTCCTCTCTCTAGGTCTCTACTGAGAGGAGTTTGGCGTGGAAAAGGGATTGGGGCAAGGTATCTGTGAACCAAATCAAGGCATCGTGGTCCCAGAAGTCTAGAGTGCGAGAAGGTATGCATGAAAACATAATGAGTCCTCTCCAATTCCAGTCACATGAGGTATAAACACCAGGTACCAAACTAGGTGAGGGAAATCTTTGAAGTGGATATAAGATTAGAGCTCTGAACTTGATCAGATTGCCGTTTTATTACAAGAAGTCCCCGACCTATGACACATTCAAGTTACAATGAACCAAGCTTAAGACCATCTATTTTTTTTGGTACATTTTATGGTTAGTACTGAAACCCTGGTGGCATAGTGGTTAAGAGCTACGGCTGCTAACCAAAAGGTTGGCAGTTCGAATCCACCAGGTGCTCCTTGGAAATCCTACGGGGCAGTTCTAATCTGTCCTTTACGGTTGCTATAAGTTGGAATCGACTCGACGGCAACGGGTTTGGTTTTTTTTTAATATGTACTACATACAATGTTGCAGCACACAATTTGCTGATGTTATCATTCTCAGATGTTCACTTGCAGATGTTCAATTTTATGATTCACTGTTCAAAACAGTGCAGTATAGCAGGCTATGGCCCAGTCTACAATGAAGTCAGTATCAGGAGTCGTAATCTATAAAAAGTTGGGCAATGATCAACTGTAACAACATACAATGACTGAACTGCACACACATGTCCACAACAGCTGTTATGGCCCCATTTTCATTGTTCTGACACTCACGCCAACTTCACTGTAGACGAGACCTATAACCCAACTAAACTAACCCATTGCTGTTGAGTCGATTCAGACTCATAGTGATCCTACAGAGTGATCTTATTCAGCGTTTTGTACCATAAGCAGCATCAGTTGTTAAATTTGAAGCCGGGTTGTTCAAGTTTCTTTCACTGTAATACCTGCAATGTTTCCAACCCCCAAAGGCAAAGACTGGATTTATAAAGATACATTATAATAAAAGGCAATAATAAAGAAAACTAAAAAAAATGAGGTATTTGACTTACGTCAGAACCAACTTAAAACGGAGTCGTTGGAACAAACTCCATCTTAAATCGGGGACTACCTGTACTGATATTCACTGCAACTCTGAAATCTGCTAACAGAGAAGGGAAATCATACATTGCACAGTTGCAAGCAGAGAATGGAGAAAACCATTTCAGGTTTGTACTCCACTAAATTCAGACTTTACAATAAACAATTACACAGACCATGGATTATATTCTGCGCATAGGAGAAAGGTTGACTTATGTTCATAGGACTGATATTGATAACAATGAGATATGTGAAATAACCTAAATGCCCAACAAAAGGGATAGGTTGAATACATTATGATACAGCCACATAGCGGATTATGATACAGCTATTAAATAAAACATTTTGAAAGATTTTCTAATGACACAGGGAAATATTTCAGATACAGTGTTAAAGCAAAAAGAGAATACAAAAATCAATATATACTGTGACAGCAATTATCTAAACCAAAAAATACATATGCATAGAGAAAGAGCTATAATGAAATCTACTAAAATGCTGCCAATGGAGACAGGGATTTTGAATGGCTTTTGTATTATTATACTATTCAGTATTTTTCAAATATTTTGTTACATGCATGTACTACCTCTTAATAAAAAAATTTGGTTTTAGTTCAGCATTTAAAATTATAAAATCAGCCATTTAAGATGCTATAAATTACAAGGGAATACCTTATTTCTTCATGTTTTCTTGAAGCAAAGTAAGAATCATTCTCACTGTTGGTACCAAGCCCAGTCTCTTGACATAACCCTTACCATCATGGCTCTTAATAGACTATGTTGTTACAGGCTTATATGTTTTTTAAACTTGAAATATAGTAAAACTGACCTTTTTTGAGCATACAGTTCTATGAATTTTAACTCATGTATACATCCGAGTAGCCACTATAATATAGGATATAGAAAAATTCCATCACCCTATAAAAAACTCCTCCATGTGATCCTTTTGAGGACACACTTTCCACTCACTCCTAAGCCCTGGCAACCAATAATCTGTCACTATAGTTTTGTCTTTTCAAAAATGTCACAAAAATGGAATAACAGTATGTAACCTTTTCAGATTAGCTTCTTTCACTCAGATTACAGTACTGTAAACTTTTGAGATTCATCTAGTTGTTGTACATATCAATAGCTCTTCCTTTATTGCTGAGTCGTATTCTACTGTGTGGATGTACCAGGTTTTTTGTTTGTTTAGTTTAGTTTTTGTTTTGTTTTTTAATCCATTCAGGAGGACAACTGGGTTGTTTCCAGCCTTTGGCAATTATCAGTAGAGTTGTAAACATTTGTATTCATATATTTGTGTGAACATGTTTTCATTTCTCTGGAAAAAAACCTCATAATGGAATTTCTGGATCACAGGCTAAGTGTATGTTTGACTTTATAAGGTATTACCATCCTGTTCTCCACAGTGGCTGTACTATTTTGCATTCCTACCTACAATGGATAACAGTTTCAGTTGCTCTGCATTCCTGCCATTATTTAAATATTTTTTCTGTATACTTCCTCTCTAGGACTCCAATAATATTGTTATTATTATCCCATAGACTCTAAGTATCTCTCTCTTTTTTTTTTTTTAATCCTTCTTCTATCTGTTTTTCAGATTGGATATTTCTATAATCTGTCTTCAAGTTCTCTTTTTCCTTTGTCATGTCCATTAATTTCATGTCCAGGATTTCATTAACAATTTTACGGGATCCTTCTAAAGTTCCTCCCTCTTCTTGATCTCCCCAGTACTTTCCGGCTCCCTGGGGCTCTCCTTTTTGACTTTCTGGACAGAAAGCTGGAGTTGTATTTACCTCATCCTGCCACTCATTGTCTACAACTGTTCCTTCATTGAGGGCCAACTGGCAGGAGGACAGAAAGGAAAAAAACAAAAGGAGTTTTCCCCATCCTCTTGTGACCACAATTCCTCTAATCAGAGAGGTACATTCCCCTCCCTTGAAGTGTTAGATGCCTGTGTTTCTCTCTGTACCCGTTGTCATTACCAGGAGATCTGATTCCCACTTCCAGAGCCTGAACTAGAGGGCTACTTCTGGAACTCTCTTTGCTCATGGCTCATGTCCACTTCTAGTTTCAGCAGCTGAGACCAAGTCAGATGATGCCAGAGAGGGAAAAAATGGCAAACTCACTGACAGTTTGGTAGTACTTTAAATTCTGGTCTTCTTCCCCAATCCACCCACTACTATTTACATTTCGGTCCTCAAATAGCCACTCTTCAAATTCTCTCCGGGTTTTATAATAGCTGAATTCAGTGGGAGAGGCAGGGTGGCATATGCTTACACCATCTTACCTGAAACAGGGATCCCCTCCCCACCCCGCCTCCCACAGCTTGTTTTATGTATTTATATTTTAGGTTTGGCTAACTTCTTCTGTAAAGGGTCAGAGAGTAAATATTTCAGGTTTCAAGGACCACATATGATCTCTGTTGCATACGGGTTTTTTTTTTTTTTTTTTTAAATCTCTGTAAAAAATCTAAACTCTAAGTTCATGGAATCATGGTTTGCCAACCCCTGATTTAAAAGGTATTATTTGTCTCTAAATGTATGAAAATTCATGCAAAGACAAGTTATGATGTGAGTTATGCTTTATACCACTTCAACAAGTTAATATTTTTACCAACATGTATCATGAAGGAAGGAGGGTGCTCCTAAGTAGAAGCTGCATTTATCAGTGCTTATAATAAAATCTGTTAGGAAAATGTTTAACTTTATCTATATTTAGTAATTCATAACATGGTCTTATACATGTTTTATTATTTACTGTCAATACTATATAAAGAATGCTATTTGTTTAGAAGTTTTAACACTAATGATACTCACAAGGAATTATTGTACAGAACCATTCAATTTCTTCTCCCAGCATTTGGATAAAGAGAGAATTCAGTAAAAGCTATCATACTTATCACTGGTATTTGAAAGAAAGCTAACAAAAGAAAGCTGTGTGTGCAGTGTGCTGACAACTTATTAACAAATGGACTCGCAAACAAAGGGAAGCAAGTCAGTTTACTCCCCTTTTACACGTCATGCTACATTTAAGTACTATTTATTTTTCATCATGTGTTATTCTACTGATTAATGATCATCACTGCACTGTTGTGTGAATACAATGGATTAAAGAGAAAAGTTGCTATTGCTCTCAAAAGTTATGGTTTTTCTTACGCCATTATTTATATCCCATAGAAGAGAACAGTCACACTTTCAATTCCCAAAAGTTCTGGAAATTACCATCTGATTTCATGACAGTGTAAAACTGGCAATGATAATATTTTTTTTATTCTAATACTCCTACTGATAAGAACACTTGTAAAATCCATCCGATGGATGTAACCTAAAATACTTCAAGGATGATCCATCCCAATTAAGTATATATCTGTCACAATAAAGCTTCAAGCACAATGCTGGCACATACTGGGTTCTGGGTAAATATTACTTTGTCCTCTTCCTTAGCCCACTCCGTCGGAGATCTAAAATCTATCGCCAACCTACTTCCTCTATTTTCAATGAGACCTAACAAGTACAGAATTTGACTTTTACAGCTATGCTTTATATTCCTGCCTTTATAATTTTCTTATTCATGATACAGTGCACTGCAGTACACCAAACATAATCCTACAAAAGAAAAGTTAATCAGTAACTGGAAGGAATGGAGGAAAAGGAGGAGAGGAAACTGGGCGTGAACCAGGAACCAATGAGCTGCCCCTTCTTATCTAACTATTGTTTGTATCGGATTAATTTAAGCAATATTCCTTGCTACCCACTTTTTCAATTTATGGACCTAGTCTTTCAAAATAAGCCCTCACATACTATACCATGAACATCTTGTTTAACTGAATTCCAACACATTCACTTCTCCTGTTCTAACATGCTAAACTGAAGGCTTTCCAATTTCAACACAAGATTTTACAATGTTTATATTCTCTTGCCCTGAACTTGTTTGTTTTTGTTAGGATATACTTCCGCTTTTATCAGCTGCCAGGTTAACAATATTCTTGCCGCAGTATAATTCACTAGTACACAAGTAAAGAAGAGTGATTACACTCCTATGATGGACAACGTCTACGACTTTAAAAAGGAAAAAAAAAGGCGGGAGGGCACATCAAAGATACTGCCTGTAAGTATGTCAAAGCTCCAAATATATTTGAAGCCCAGACAAGAAACACTAGTTAAATCAGGTCTTAGCATGTCTTGTTATAAACATAATCTGAGTTGTCCTACCCTACTTTTTTTTTTTTTCTTTAGAAAACAAGCTTAGGTCTGATGTGACACCCCCACCATTGTTCACAAGTTCTCAAACTCTGGATATTTACATGATTGTAAAAGGGTTATAGTTGCTTTTTCTTTAATGTTATTATAACTGTTAATGTCAAAGTTAGGCTATTATATAAGTGCATTTATATAGTGCATTTTTAAAACATGTTCTCTTCATAATTTCAATTATGTTTACTGAAGTTTTTGGAGTTCTTCTTCATTCCAAATTATTCACGGTTTTATGTTCCAACTACACAATAAATTAAAAGAAACAGTAAGTTTTAAACTAAAATCAAAGTGACATCTGTATTTTAAAAGTATATAGCTTATTTAGAATATTTTACTCTCTTTTATTGACTTAAGTGCATTTTATAGTATTCTAGTGGGACCCACCCACATGATATAAGAAAATAAACAGGAAGAATAGGGCTCTGCTCATTCAAAGGACGAATCAATCCTTCATAATAAACTTACTGACACCACTAATCTGGAATTAGTAATAAATCAGAGACTCTGCCAAAATATGCCAGAAAAGCTTTATGATATAATAAAAAAAAAGTAAGATTATTGAAAAATGTTTAAGCATCTTTATATAGACAGCAAACTTTTAAAGCATGTTAAACAATTTTTTTTTCTATATCAACAATTGCTTTGCTAATTATATGGAATTATTAATTTAGGCATGTCACTGAACAACTATTCTGTAATAGCTCTTCACATTAATTTTTCCATAAACTTAAGTACATTTTTCCTATCTTTCCAACATGTGGTAGATGATGAAGGAGGGAAGCAAGGGTAGAAATGAGAATAAAAAATAAGGAAAAGAGGAGGAGAAAGGAAGAAAAAATAAGGAACCTGAAAGAGTTATAAAAAAAGTAAAGAGAAAGAGGGAGGAAGGAAGAACTTGAAAGCATAAAAAAAAACAAACTATGAATTGTAACAATTATTTTGAAATCATGTCAAATAATTCCTGTCAAAGTACCAGAAATGAAGTCTCTTCATCTGCAGATGGAAAGAAAGGGAAAAACCACCACGGATTTTCACAATGGAAATGAAGAAATATTATAAAACTGCTCAAAAGCTTTACTAACATTATTGTCCTTAAACTAAGTCTCTTCTAAGTCTCCTCCTGCCTAGAGAATAAAGGCCTGGCTGTCTGACTTTTGGGACCCAAGTCAGGGAAAAGGGTTGGCTGTGATGGGGAAGGAGTGAGGTGTCTCAGCACTCAGTATATATATTCACTTAATCTCTGTGTATTCACTTTGGTTCTCAAGCCCTCAACTCCTGGCTTTCCCATTCTAGAGACTCTCTTTTTTAATCTCTCCGGTTATCTGCTGGAATGGGAAGTGGCAGTTACTCAGTGCCATGCAGTATGCATGAATTTTCTTCAATAGCTTTCAACCAGCCCTCCCTATTTCAAATCCTTCTCACTGCATCCCCACATCCATCACTAATGCCCACTTCCAGAGGTATGGAGAGCCAGTTCCTGAGTTATTTGAAGATCCTGAAAATTAGACTGTATTGATTTTTTTGGCTTTATCCATTGCTGTCTTACAATTTGGCATTTTCTAATTAGCTGCCACTACAGTGTTCAATTCACTATCTTTACCTGGAAGCCACAGAATACACGTTATCTTCTAGTGTCCATGGACTACACAGAAAAAGAACATTAATCTTACGCTATAGGCCACAATGTAAGTCTCAAGAAATTAAAAACAAAGCAAAAAGTAGACCCTACTAAGAATGCATTCTTTGTGAGAAGTTAGTGCTTAGGGGTACTGAGTTTCTGTTTGGGGTGATGAGAAATGTGGAAATGGATAGTGGTAATGGTTGTACAACATGGTAAGGTAATTAATGTCACTGACTTGTATACCTAAAAATGGTTCAAATGGCAAACATTTTGTTTTATATAAATATATAATATAAATAAATACATATATAACAAAAAAATTTCAAACAGAATGTATTCTTGGGCCATAAAGAAGTCAAACTAGAAAATGACAGAAGTTTAAACAACCCTCCCAAAGTGGCAAATTTTAAAGTACACATGCGGATAAGAAGAGATAAAAAATACCATGATAGACTATCTAGAAAATAATAACAAGAAAACTAAGTATCAAAACATGGGGATGTGCCCTGACAGGGAACTCAACAGAGAAACCCTGAGGGAGCAGGAGAGCAGTGCGTTGCAGACCCCAAATTCTCGTAAAAAGACCAGACTTAATGGTCGGACTCGGACTGGAGGGACCCCGGAGGCCATGGACCCCAGACCTTCTGTTACCCCAGGGCAGGAACCATTCCCAAAGCCAACTCTTCAGATAGGGATTAGACTGGAAAAGGGGATGGAAAATGAGACTGGTGAAGAACAAGCTTCTTGGATCAAGTCAGCACATGAGACTATGTTGGCATCTCCTGTCTGGAGGGGGGATTAGTGGGTAGAGGGGGCCAGGAGCTACCCGAATGGACACGAGGAGAGAGAGTGGAGGGAAGTGCTGTGCTATCTCATCAGAGGGAGAGCAATTAGGAGTGTATATCAAGGTGTATGTAAATTTTTTATGAGAGCCTGACCCGATTTGTAAACTTTCACTTAAAGCACAATAAAAATTAATTAAAAAAAAAAACAAAACATAGGGATGCAGGCAAAGTTGTAATTAGAGGCAAATTTACAGATTTAAATACTTTCATTATTTAAAAAAAAAAAAGGAAAACTCACAAATCAAAGCTGGAGAGTAGTCAGACACTTCCTGTGGTCCCTCTTCCAACAAAGACCCAAAAAAACAAGTGAATCAATTATCTATGACAACCTAGGAGCCCTGAACATCAAAGATAAAGTTGAGGAGTCAGACTGAGCAGCAAGAGGAGGGAGAAACGCTTCAGAAGCAACGAGGATCTGCCAGACCTGACCTGGCTGGCACCTGGCAGGCTGGATCAGCCGATGGGCGCAGGCTGAGACAAGCAGTAGCGGTCAGAACGTGCTCTCCACACCGGAAGAAACCAAGTGGCAGAAAGTCTGCTCAAGCGTCCAGAACCAGGGAGAAGTGGCACTGAATCGGCAAAAGTTAAGTACAAGTGTCTAACCTACCATGTGGAAGTAAAAAAAAAAGCCTTTCCCCCCTTTAAGGAGTACCTCTCTCCCACTTACCTGCCCCCTCACCACTCTGCTCCAGGACCTGGTTCAGCTTCAGTGATTGGTGCACCCCCTGGGCTGAAAGTAGGCCCCAGCCATTCTCCCAGCTTTGAATAGGGAATGCATTAACAAACAGGAAAAAATGACCTGCCAGCTCCCCTAAGCCAGGACCCTAGGGCAGGCACAGACCCTTTGCCTATGCACAGATATAAGTGGTCCATGGACTCTGGATGCCTTTCACCCCTGCCTAGACCTGTGTGGGCCCATTTCAACAGCGTAGGCCCTCATCAGCACAGTACAATACGGTATATATCTGAAGTCTAGTTTGAACTGCAACACCTAAGAGAGAGTGGCAGATTTGTGACATTTGACACCACCCTGCCCATTAAAAAGGGTCCTCGCCCACATCAGGGGCCTGAGGACTAGTGGTTCCACCCACTCCATCTAGCCACCTGCCACAGGGGTCCAAGAATACACGGTGCTTCCCAGTCCTTAGAACAAACAGCACTTGTTGCCCAAAGTCTGGCTGCAAAATCCACCCACCTATGTGCTCTAGGGAACAGAGGCATGCCTTCCAGCCAGGCACTCAGAGGCAGCCATTAGACCGTACCCTGCTCAGCACATAACCCCTTACTGCTGCCAGATACCTATGGCTAATCCAATCGCCCCTGCTCATCTAGGACTGTAGGTGAGAGCCTACACCACACACTCAGTAATGGACAAACTGGACACCTGAGCTGAACCCACACAAGAAAAGTAAATGGACTCCTGGACTCACATACCTAGTAACAGTTCTAACCATCTGGAGACAGGACATGAACGCCTCAAAGACGCCAATAATCAAAGTGCCTCACATGACCAGCCTATGCGGGCATATCAAAACAAAACAAGAACCCAGGACACAGTAAGCAAACATAAAATAAATAAATACAGTAACTGATTGATGGCTTGGAGACAACAGTCAATATTAAATCACATAAACAGACAGACCATGATTGCTTCAGCAAGCCACCAAAAAATCTAGAAACCTCCCAGAAGAAGAGAATTTCTTGGAATTACCAGAGGTAGAGTTCAAAAGATTAATATACAGAGCTCTTCAAGAGATCAGGAAGGAGATCAGATAAACTGCAGACCAAGCCAAGAAACAAAGACAAAGCAACAAAGGAACTTAAGAAAGTTATACAAAAGCATGATGACAAATTTAATAAGCTGCAAGAATCCACAGAAAGTCAGCAAACAGAAATCCAAAAAAGATTAACAAAACTGCAGAATTAGACAACTCAATAGAACATCATAGGAGCAGAACTGAGACAACGGAAGTCAGAATTAGTGAGACTGAGGGAAAAGCATTGATGCCAATTTATTTAAGAAAAACTCAGATAAAAGAATTTAAACAAATGAAGAAACCCTAAGAATTATGTGCAACTCTATCAAAAGAAATAACCTATAAGTGACTGGAGTACCAGAATGGGGTGGGGGGGATAACAGAAAATACAAAAAGGATTGCTGAAGATTTGTTGGCAGGAAACTTCCCTGATATTGTGAAAGAGGAGAAGATACCTATTCAAGAAGTTCACCAAACCTCATACAGGGTAGATTCCAAAAGAAAGTCACCAAGACACATTATAATAAAACTTGCCAAAACCAAATACAAAGAGAGAGAATTTAAAGAGCAGCTAGGGATAAATGAAAAGCCATGGAGAGTCAGTAAGAATAAGCTCTGACAACTCAGCAGAAACTATGCAGGCAAGAAGGCAAGCGGATGACATATATAAAGACTTGAAGGGAAAAAATTGCCAGCCAAGAATTATATATCCTGCAAACCTGTCTCTCAAATATGATGGTGAAATTAGGGCATTTCCAGATAAAGAGAAGTTTAGGGAATCTATAAAACCAAACCAAAATTACAAGAAATACTGAAGGGAATCCTCCGGTCAGAAAATCAATAACATCAGATAACAACCCAAGACTACAACACAGGACAGAACAACCAGGTATCAACCCAGATAGGGAAGTCACAAAAATAAATCAAAGCTAAAACACTGAAAATAGGAAAACAAAAACGTCAATATATAAAAGATGACAACATTAAAACAAAACGAGGGACTAAATAATGTAGTCACAGATCTTTCCTATGGAGAGGAAGTCAAGGCAAAATGAAGAAATAAAAGATTGGTTTAAACTTAGAAAAATAGAGGTAAATAAAAGTAACCACAAAGGAAACTAACAATCCTACACATCAAAATAAAAAACAAGAAAACTATAAAACTCAGCAAATACGAAACAAACAACAATGAAAAAGATGAAAAGAAAACACATAAAGAAAAACAAAACAGCACAGAAAATTAAGTGGAACAAACTGTCAAAACACACACAAAAAACACGTCAAAATGGCACCACTAAACTCATACCTATCAAGAATTACACTGAATATAAATGGACTAAACACATCAACAAAGAGAAAGAAAGTGGCAGAATAGATTTTAAAAAACGCGATCTGTCTATTTGCTGCCTACGAGAGACATACCTTAGACTCAAAGACACGAACAAACTAAAAATCAAAGGATGGAAAAAACTATATCAAGCAAACAACAATCAAAAAAGGGCAAGAGTGGCAACATTAATCTCTGACAAAATAGGCTTTAAAGCAAAATCCACCACAAAGGATAAGGAAGGGCATTATATAATGATTAAAGGATCAATACACCAGGAGGACATAACCATAATAAATATTTATGCACCCAATGACAGGGCTCCAAAATACATTAAAACAACTCTAATAGCATTGAAAAGCAAGACAGACAACTCCACAATAATAGTAGGAGACTTCAACACACCACTTTTGGTGAAAGACAGAACATCCAGAAAGAAGCTCAATAAAGACACAGTAGATCTAAATGGAAACCCTGGTGGTACAGTGGTTAAGTGCTATGGCTGCTAACCAAAAGGGTGGCAGTTCGAACCTGCCAGGCACTCCTTGAAAGCTCTATGGTGCAGTTCTACTCTGTCCTCTAGGGTCACTGTGAGTCGGAATCAACTTGACAGCAGTGGCTTTGGTTTTTGGTGGGTTTAAAATCTAAATGCCACAATCAACCAACTTGATCTCACAGACATATACAGAACACTCTAACCAACAGCAGCCAAGTATACTTTCTTTTCCAACGCACATGGAACATTCTCCAGAAGACCACATATTAGGCCACAAAGCAAATCTTAACAGAATTCAAAAACATCAAAATATTACAAAGCATCTTTTCTGACCATAAAGCCATAAACATAGACTTCAACAACATAAAAAGGGGGGGGGGGGGGAACCAAAACCAAGTACATGAAAACTGAACAACACCTTGCTCAAAAACTACTGGATTATAGAAGCAATTAAAGATGGAATAAAGAAATTCCCAGAATCTAATGAGAATTAAAACACATCCTACCAGAACCATTGGGACACAGCTAAAGCAGTGCTCAGAGGTCAATTTATAGCAATAAATGCAAACATCCAAAAAGAAGAAAGGGCCAAAATCAAAACATTAACCTTGTAACTCGAACAAATAGAAAGAGAGCAGCAAAAGAAGCCCTTGGGCACAAGAAGAAAGCAAATAATAAAAGTTAGAGCAGAATTAAATGAAATAGAGAAAAGAAAAACAATTGAAAGAATTAACAAGACCAAAAGCTGTTCTTTGGAAAGATCAACAAAATTGATAAATCATGGGCCAAACTGACAATAGAAAAACAGGAGAGAAAGCAAATAACCTGAATAAGAAATGAGATGGGTGATATCACAATAGATCGAACTGAAATTAAAAGAATTATAACAGAATACTATGAACAACTGTACTCTAACAAATTAGAAAACCTAGAGGAAATGGACTAATTTATAGAAACATACCACCTACCTAAACTAACATAAACCAAGGAAGAACAAATAAAGGTATAGCAAAGAAGAGATTGAAGAGGCAATTAAAAAACTCCCAACAAAAAGCAGCCCTGGCCCTGTCAGCTTCACTAGAGAATTCTAACAAACTTTCAGAGAAGAGTTAACACCACTACTGCAAAAGATATTTCAGAGCATAGAAAAGGATGGAATACTCCCAAACTCATTCTATGAAGCCAGCATAACCCTGATACCAAAACCAGGTAAAGTTACCACACAAAAAAGAAAATTATAGACCAATATCCCTCATGAACACAGACACAAACATCCTCAATGAAATTCTAGCCAATAGAATTAAACAAGATATCAAAAAAAAAATTCACCATGACCAAGTGGGATTCATACCAGGTATGCAGGGATGGCTCAACATTAGGAAAACAATCAATGTAATCCATCACATAAATAAAACAAAAGACAAGAACTACATGATCTTTCCACTGATGCAGAAAAGGCATCTGACAAAGTCCAACACCCACTCATGATAAAAACTCTCAACAAAATAGGAATAGATGGGAAATTCCTCAACAAAATAAATGGCACTTATACAAAGCCAACAACAGGCAACATTCATCCTAAATGGAGAGACTCTGAAAGCATTCCCCTTGAGAACGGAAACCAGACAAGGATGCCCTTTATCACCACTCTTGTTCAACATTGTGCTGGAGGTACTAGCTAGAGCAGTTAGGCTAGAAAAAGAAATAAAAGGCATCCAACTTTGTAAGGAAGAAGTAAAAGTATCTCTATTTGCAGGTGATATAATCTTATGTACAGAAGACCCCAAGGAATCCACAAGAAAACTACTGGAACTAATAGAAGGTTTCAGCAAAGTATGAGGATACAAGATAAACATACAAAAACCAACAAAGAGAATTTTGAAGAGGAAATCACCAAATCAATACCATTTACAATAACCCCCAAGAAGATAAAATTCTTAGGACTAAATCTAACCAGAGATATAAAAGACCTATACAAAAAAACCCAATAAGACACTACTGCAAGAAACCAAAAGAGACCTACATTAAGTGGAAAACATACCTTGCTCATGGATAGGAAGATTCAACATTGTGAAAATATCAATTCTACTCTAAGCGATCAACAGATACAATGCAATCCTGATTCAAATTACAATGAAAGTTTTTAATGAAATGGAGGAACAAATCGCCAAGTTCATATGGAAAAGGAAGAGGCCCTGGATGAGTAAAGCATTACTGGAGAAGAAGAACAAAGTGGGAGGCCTCACACTATCCGATTTTAGAACCTATTATACTGCCACGGTAGTCAAAACAGCCTGGTACTGGTACAACAGCAGATACATAGACCAATGGAACAGAATTGAGAAACCAGATGTAAATTCATCCACTTATAAACAGCTGATATTTGACAAAGGCTGTTAAATGAGGAAAAGACAGCCTTTTAAACAAATAGTGCTGGCATAACTGCATATCCTTCTATAAAAATAATGAAACAAGACCCATACCTCACACCATGCACAAAAACTAACTCAAAATGAATCAAAAACCTAAATATAAAATAAAAAATGATAAAAGACCATGAAAGAAAAAATTAGGACAATGCTAGGAGCCCTAAGACATGGCATAAACAGAATACAAAACATTACTAATGATGCACAAACACCAGAAGAGAAACTAGATAACCGAAAGCTCCTAAAAATCAAATACTTATGCTCATCAAAAGACTTCACCAAAAGAGTAAAAAGACAACCTACAGGCTGGGAAAAAAATTTTGGCTACTACATATCCAATCAGGGTCTAATCTCTAAAATCTACAAGATACTGCAAAACTTTAACAACAAAAAGACTAAAAACTCAATTTAAAAATGGGCAAAAGATATGAACAAGCGCTTTACCAAAGAAGACATTCAGGCAGCTAACACATACATGAGGAAATGCTCACCATCATTAGCCATTAGAGAAATGCCAATCAAAACTTCAATGAGATACCATCTCACCCCAACAAAGCTAGCATTAATCCAAAAAACACAAAATAATAAATGCTGGAGAGGTGTGGAGAGACTGGAACACTTATACGCTGCTGTTGGGAATGTAAAATGGTACAACCTCTCTAGATATCAAGCTGGCACTTCCTTAAAAAGCTAGAAATGGAAGTGCCATATAATTCAGCAATCCCACTCCTTGGAATGTATCCTAGAGCAATAAGAGCCATCACACAAACAGATATATGCACACCCATGTTCATTTTGGTGATCGCACTGTTCACAATAGAAAAAAATGGAAACATTTTCAAGGTCTATCCTGAATACAGCACTGTCTGTGACAGGATAATATTCATACGCTTATAAGGAAGACAAGTTAATACAAATATTACTCCAATTTACGCATCACCCACTAATGCCAAAGATGAAGAAATTGAAGATTTTTACCAACTTCTGTAGTATGAAATTGATCAAATATGTAACCAAAACGCACTCATAATTACTGGTGATTGGAATGTAAAAGTTGGAAACAAGAAGGATCAGTAGTTGGAAAATATGGCCTTGGTGACAGAAATGACACTGGGGATTAGAATTTTGCAAGAGCAATGATTTGTTAATCAGAAATACCTTTTTTCAACAACATAAACAGTGACTATACATGGACCTCACCAGATGGAATACACAGGAATCAAATCAACTACATCTGTGGAAAGAGACTATGGAGAAGCTCAACACCGTCAGTCAGAACAAGGGCAGGGGCTGATTACAGAACAAACCATTAGCTGCTCATAAACAAGTTCAAATGGAAGCTAAGAAAATTAAAACAAGTCCACGAGAGCCTAAGTATGACCTTAAGTATATCCCACCTGAATTTAGAGACCATATCAAGAATAGATTTGGCAGGAGAGCAGTGGGATGCAGACCTCAAATTCTCATAAAAAGACCAGACTTAATGGTCTGGCTGAGACTAGAAGAACCCCAGGGGTCACGGGCCCCTGACCTTCTGTTAGCCCAAGACAGGAACCATTCCCAAAGCCAACTATTTAGACAGGGACTATGGGATAGAAAATGATACTGGTGAAGAGCGAGCTTCTTGGATCAAGTAGACACATGAGACTACGTGGGCAGCTCCTGTCTGGAGAAGAGATGAGAGGCCAGAGGGGGTCAGAAGCTGGCTGAATAGACATGACGATAGAGAGTGGAGGGAAGGAGTGTGGTATCTTATTAGAGAGTGACCAACTAGGAGTATATAGCAAGGTGTATATAAGTTTTTGTATGAAAGACTGACTTGGTTTGTGAACTTTCACTTAAAGCACAATAATAAAAAAAAAAAAAATAGATTTGATGCATTGAACATTAATGACTGAAGACCAGACAAGTTGTGGATGACATCAAGGTCATCACACATGAAGAAAGCAAAAAGGTCATTAAAAAGACAGGAAAGAAAGAAAAGACCAAAATGGATGTCAGAAGAGATTCTGAAACTTGCTCCTAAACATAAGTAGCTGAAGTAAAAGAAGAAATGAAGTAAAAGAGCTAAACAGAAAATTTCAAAGGGCGGCTAAAGAGACAAAGTATTACAACGAAATGTGCAAAGGCCTGGAGTTAGAAAACCAAAACGGAAGAACACGATTGGCGTTTCTCAAGCTGAAAGAACTGAAGAAAAAATTGAAGGCTCGAGTTGCAGTGTTGAAGGATTCTATGGGCAAAATATCGAACGATACAGGAAGCACCAAAAGAAGATAGAAGGAATGCACAGAATCAGTGTACCAAAAGGAACTGTTCGACATTCAATCATTTCAAGAGGTAGCACACATACGACAAGAATTGATGGCACTGAAGGAAGAATTGATGGTACTGATGGCACACATATGATCAAGAATTGATGGTACTGAAGGAAGAAGTCCAAGAGGCACTGAAGGCACTGGTGAAAAACAAGGCTCCAGAAATTGACAGAATACCAATACAGATGTTTCAACAAACTGATGCAGCACTGGAAATGCCCCCTTGCCTGTGCCAAGAAACTTGGAAGATGACTAACTGACCAATCAGCTGGAAAGGATCCATTCCAAAGAAAGGTGATCCAACGGAATGTGGAAATTATCAAACAATATCAATATCACACAACAAGTCAAATTTTGCAGAAGGTCATTCAAAAAAGGTTGCAGCAGTACATCAACAGGGAACTGCCAGAAATTCAAGCCCAATTCAGAAAAGAATGTGGAACCAAGGATATCATTGTTGATGTCAGATGGATCTTGGCTGAAAGCAGAGAATACCAGAAGGATGTTTATCTGTGTTTTATTGACTTAACTGTGCTGATGAGGAACCTGTACACAGATCAAGAGGCAGTCATTTGAACAAAGCAAGAGAATACTGCATGGTTTAAAATCAGAAAAGGTATGTGTATTGGTTGTATCCTTTCACCATATTTATTTAATCTGTATGCTAAGCAAATAATCTGAGAAGCTGGACTACACGATGAAGAGTGCGGTGTCAGGACAGGAGGAAGATTCATCAACAACCTGCGACATACAGATGAAACAACCTTGTTTGCTGAAAGTGAAGAGGATCAGAAGCACTTATAGATGAAGACCAAACACTACAGCCTTCAGTATGGATTACGCCTCAACGTAAAGAAAGCAAAAATTCTCAAACTTGATCAATAAGCAATGTCATGGTAAACGGTGAAAAGACTGATGTCGATCCACAATCAACGTCCGTAGAAGCAACAGTCAAGAAATCGGACAATATATTGCACTGGGCAAATCTGCTGCAAAAAGCCTCTTTAAAGTATTGAAAAGCAACGATGTCACTTTGAGGACTAAGGTACACCTGACCCAAGCTCGAGTATTTTCAGTCACCTCATATGCATGCAAAAGTTGAATAATGAATAAGGAAGACTGAAGAACTGATACACTTGAATTATGATGTTGGCGAAGAATACTGAATATACTATGGACTGCCAGAAGAATGAACACATCTGTCTTGGAAGTACAGCCAGAATGTTCCTTAGGAGGGAGGAGTTTATCTCATGTACTTTGGACATGTTATTAGGCAGGACCAGTCCCTGGAGGACATCATGCCTGGTAAAGTAGAGGGTCAGTGAAAAAGAGGAAGACCCCCAACGAGATGAATTAACAGTGGCTACAACGACAGGCTTAAATACAGCAACAACTGTGAGGATGACACAGGACTGGGCAGTGTTTCGCTCTGTTCTGTTCTATATAGGGTTGCCATGAGTTGGAACCACTCAACGACACCTAAGAACAACAACATTAATATGACACTTCCATTTGGAGGTGTAAAAGGCATCTCAAACTTTACGTGTTCAAATCTAAGCTTCTGATAATGACTTTTCCCCCTTCAACCCACTCCTCTTTGTAGTAGTACTCACGAGTTAATGGCAATTTCATTATTCCCATTTCTTCAGCAAAAAAAAAAAAACCTTGCATCAAAGAACAAAAACAACCTTGCATCTGTCCTTCATTCATCTTTCTGGAACATCTCATATCCATTAAGTCAGCAAATTCCATAAATTGTAACTTTAAATATATCTAAAATCCAAAAAATTTTATCACTTCCACTGTTACCATCTGAGTCCCAGTCATCCTCATCTCTAGTCAGGATTATTGAAAAAGGCTCCTAATTAGACTCTGTTTCTGCCCATGCTCCCCTTCACTCTACTCTCAACTCAACTGAGAGTGAGCCTCTGAAAAGTCAGGTCATGTCATTCCTCTACTCAAACCTCTTCGAAGGCTTTGCATCTCACTTTGAGTAAAAGACAAAATCCTCGCTATGACCTAAAAGGCCCTACATGATCTGCCTCCATTATTTTCTTCTTTTATTTTGGTAAAAAATATATAAAATCTGTCATTTTAATCATTTTTAAGTGTGCAATTCACGGGTATTAATTACATATACAATGTTGTGCAACTTTAACCACTAGCTACTTCTAAAACTTTTTCATCACCCCAAACAGATGCCCATTAAAAAGTAACTCTCTGTTACCCCCTTCACCAGTGTCTGGTAAACTCTAACCTACTTTCTCTATGGATTTGCTTATTCTATATATTTCATGTAAGTGGAATTATACAATATTTGACTTTTTCTGTCAGGCTTATTTCACTTAGTATAATGTTTTCAAGGTACATCCATGTTGTAGTGTGCCTATGAACTTAATTACACTTTATAGCTGAAAAATATTCCACTGTATGTATATATACCACATTTTGTTTATCCGTTCATCTGATGATGAATACCTAAGTGTTTCTACCCTTTGGCTGTTGTGAATACCGTTGCAATGAACACTGGGTACAAGTGTGGTTGTGTTCCTGCTTTCAATTCTTTGGAATAAATACCTTGGAGTGGAATTGCTGGGTCATACAGTAATTATATGTTTAACTTTTGAGGGGAGAAAAAAAAAAAAGCCACTGTTTTCCATAGAGGTTGCACCATTTTACATTCTTACCAGCAATGGATGAAGGTTCCAATTTCTCCACATCCTCACCAACACTCATTATTTTCCTTTCTTAAAAAAAATTTTTTAAATAGCCATCCTGGTGGGTGTGAAGTGATGTCATCATGGTTTTGGTTTGCATTTCGCTAATGACTAATGATGTTCAGCATTTTTTAATGTGCTTCTTGGCTATTTATCTTCTTTAGAGCAATGTCAATCCTTTGCTCATTTTTAAATTGGGTTACTTGTCTTTTTGTTGTTGAGTTGCAGGAATTCTTTATATATATGGATATTAAGCCCTAATCAGATAAATGAGCTGCAAATATTTTCCTCCCATTTATAAGTTGTCACTTCCTTGATAATGTCCTTTGATGCACAAAAGGTTTTAATTTTAATGAAGTCCAATCTATTTTTTCTTTTATTGCTCAGGCTTTTGGTATTATATCTAAGAATATATCACAAATACATGGTTATGAAGCCATATCGCTATGTTTTCTTCTAAGAGTTTTATGGTTTTGGCTCTTATATTTAGCACTTCTACCTGAAGTAATATTTTTTTTACTTATTCATGTTGCTTATCTTCAATCTCCAGATGTTGTTTATTGTCTACACATCTATCCTAAGAGGCAGAAATTGTCTGCTGTGTTGACAGATGGAGCCATGGTGGTGCAGTGGTTAAAAGCTACAATTGCAAACCAAAAAGGTTGGCAGTTTGAATCCACCAGCCACTCCTTGGAAATCCTATGGGGCCTTTCTACTCTGTCCTATAGGGTCGCTATGAGTTGAAATTGACTCGATGGCAATGGATTTGGGTTTTTGGTTTGCTGAAGAATATAATCTTAGTGTCCAGAACAGTGCCTGGTGTATGCGGCAGTCACTCAATAAATATTCATCAAATGACTTAACAGGTCATGAATCCCTGATGAAAAACTTGACCACTCCCCCCACAAAAAATGTAAATATGCACATACACACAATAATCTGCATACAATTTCAGAAGGTTCACAACACCTTCCACTGCTAGTCCATAAGGGTTTCCCTAGGTTAAGAACCTCTGCACAAATGGTTTTCTATTAAAATAAAAGCAAGCCAAGACTATTATTATTATTTAAAATTATTTAGGAATGTACTGCCATATATATATATATGAAATAGATACTAGATGTAACTATTAGAATATTAAAGGCAGATATGTTTAATAGACAATGCACTTATTTACCAAGAAATCTACAGTGAATCAAGTAAAAAACACTATTAACATTCTCACCCCTGCAAAGATGGCACTGATCAAAAAAAAACAAGAAAACAACAAATGCTGGCAAGATTGTGGGGAAACTGAACTCTTACACTCTGCTGCTGATAGGATTGTAAAATGGTACAACCACTATGAAAACGGTATGGTGCTTCCTCAAAAAGCTAGAAATAGACATATGATCCCGCAATCCCACTCCTAGGTATATAACCAAGTAATATAAGCGCAGTGACACAAATAGACATGTGCACACCTGTGTTCACTGCAGCATTATTCACTATAGCAAAAAGAAGGAAACAATCTAAGTGCCCATCAATGGATGAATGGATAAACAAATCGTGGTACATATATATAATGGCCTATGCAGCTATAAAGAATGAGGAGTCTGCCAAGTATCTTATAACATGGATGAATCTGGGGGACATTATGCTGAATGAAATATGTCAATCACAAAAGGACAAATATTGTATGGCCCCAATATTATAAAAAGTAAAGAATAGATATACACACAGGAAGCAACATTCGTTGATGGTTACCAGGGATGGAAGGGAGAGGGAAGGGGGAATCACTTTCTAAAATAGTAAAAAAAACCCATTGCCACTGAGTTGATTTTGACTCATAGCTACCCTATACACTTGCTATTTTTGGTGATGGAAAAGGCAATACCAAATATGGGTTAAGTCTGCACAACTTGACCAAGGTAAAAATGAAGACACTAAGAAGTACACGAGAAAAAGACAATTTCGGTAAATGTTATAACATTTGCGATTCTGCGGAAACCCTGGAGGCTTAGTGGTTAAGAGCTATGGCTGCTAACCAAAGGGTCGGCAGTTTGAATCCACCAGGCACTCCTCGGAAACTATGGGGCAGTTCTACTCTGTCCTATAGGGTCGCTATGAGTCAGAATTGACTCGACAGCACTAGGTTTTTTTTTTTTTTTTTGGTTTATGCAATTCTGCAACAACAGTAGTAACAGCCAAAAAATCTGTGTGGTTATGTAGGCAGATATGTATGCATATATGTGTATAGGAGGGCATACGCCAGTACATGTGTGTGCATGTATAAGTGTATCTGTAGGCAAAAGTATACACATGTTTTTGTATGCTGCATAAATACCCATATAAACAATAAAACACATGGGGGCACAGTTATGAAGACTTCCTAAACATATCCAAACTTGTGGGACTGGTTTACTGGGTTAAAAGGCTTGGGACCATAGTCTTGTGGGACAACTCATTAACTGGCATAACATAGTTCATAAAGATAATGCTCTACATCCTAGTTTGGTAAGTAGTAGCTGGAGTCTTAAAAGCTAGGGAGTGGCCATCTAAGATACAACCATTGGTCTCTACTTGTCTAGAGCAAAAGGGAATGAAGGAAACTGAAGAGTTAAAGAAGAAACTAGTCCACAGGACTAACTGCCCACAAGACCATAGCCTCTTCTAACCTGAGACCAGAACTAAATGGTACCCAGCTACCACACTGACCATTCTGACCACGGACACAATAGGAGGTACAGGATAGAATGGGAAAAAAATGTAGAACAAAATTCAAATTCCTAAAAAAGGCCAGGCTTACTGGACCAATAGAGACTAGAGAAATGCCCAGGACTGTTGCCCTAAGATACTCTTTGAACTTGGAACGTGTTCCCTTAAACAATCACCTAGATGAGACCAAATGGTCAACATTCACCCAAAAGCAAAGACAAGGGGAAGAGAAGCTAGATCAATGGAAATAGAACAAAAAGAATGGAAATAATGAGAATGCTGACATGTGAAAATTATAACCAATGTCACAGAACAATGTATAAAAACTGTTCAATGGGAACCTAATTTGTTATATAAACTTTCACTTGAAACACAATAAAATACTAAAAAAAAAAAATAAGCCCATTAAAATCAACAGAAGAGTTCAATAAAGTAGCAGGGTATGAGACATAAAAAATTAATTTCTTTGCAACAGATATGCAATAACCAATTTGGAGATATACAGAAAAGAGATTCCATTCACAGAAGCAACAAAATGCATGAACTTGGAAAGAACCACATCAAGAAATGTACAGGATATCTACATCTACACGGACGGCTTTTAGACTACTGTAATGCCTAGTGCTATACTGTAATGCCTTTTATGACATCTTTATGCATAATTTGATCAGTTATAATATTAAGGATGAGTATCTACCACTATTCAGAAGTCAAAATTCAATTTCTTTTGAATTCTGTTAAAAAATACTATTCTTGCTTTGCATGGTTAAGTGAAAAGAGGATGAATTTTGGGGACAAATTGTGAATGCAATGCAAAATTAAAATTAGAAATGAAAATACCTACTTTATTATGTGGCAACTGCTGCCTTAAGCCATGTAGAGTTGTGACACAGTGAGAAGAGATTAAGAGTACCAGGACACCTACATTCTAGTGTAAGCTTTAATAACAGCCACTGCTAGTTGAGCATTTACTTCATGCCAGGCACCACCCTGACACAAGTATCATTATCCACATATTACAGAGGTTCCCAGAAGTAAAATAACTACGTTGTTGTTGTTAGTGACCATAAAGTCTGCCACTGACTCACTGCAACCCCATGCACACCTGAATAAAATGCTGCCCGGTCCTGTGTCATTCCTATGACCGGTTGAGGATGGGACTATGGTGATCCACAGAGTTTTCACTGGTTGATTTTCAGAAGTAGATCACCAGGCCTTTCTTCCTACCCCATCTTAGCCTGGACACCCCACTGAGACCTATTTAGCATCACAGCAACACGCAATGACAGAGGAGTGGTGACTGTACATGAGTGTGCTGGCCTAGAACCAAACCCAAGGCTCATGCATGGAAACTGAGAATTCTACCATAGAACCACCAATGTCCTCAAGTAACTAAGTAACTTTAAGTGACTAAGATTACATGGCTAAAGAATGGAGAATCTGATATTTGAACACTTCTCTGCCTGACTCCTAAACTCATGTTCTTCTTAACCACTTTGGCATTAACCAGCTAGCTGATCATGGGAAAGCTCCTTAAACTTGGCCTCAGATTCTTGTCTGTGAGAGCAAGAGATAGGACACTCCGGGAGCCCATCCAATGATAAAATTATATAATATTCAAAAATTAAGAAAATATTAATATGCTCTCCTGTATCATAGAGTTCATTCACTTTTGTATATGTAATCATTTTCTCAGAACTTTGAGTATTCATTTCTTCAAGGATATGTTAGCCTTTTTAAAAACCCCGAAGAGAGAAATACCCGTTGTTCCTGTAACAGCTCAAGCCTTTTTCTTCCTCAGAGCCTTTGTACTCACTGCTCCCTCTTCCAGAAATATTTCCCCAGATATCTGCACAACTTGCTCCCTTACTCCATTCAGGTCTCTGTTTAAACGTCACATCCTCGGAAAGGCTTTCCCCAACCAACCTATCGAAAATAGCAACATCGCACACATAACATCCCACCATCACTATCCCCCTATCAAAGTACGTATATATTTATTTGCATTATTATCTATGTTCCTTATTAGAAAGTAAGCTATTTGAGGGTGTCGACTTTTTTGTTTTATTCACTGCCATGTCCCCACAGTTAAGAACAGTTTTGTCCCTCAGTAGGCATTCAGAATGTGTATGTGTGTATATTTTGTGATACAAACAGTAGTGGGGTCAGAGTATTAAAGAAGGTGCCAATCCATGTAAAAAAAAAAAAAAAAAAAATTTTTTTTTTTTTTTTTGTAGGGGCATTAAAATGACATTTTACTTGTACTAGATTGGGTATGACGTGCTGAAATAATATACCAAGAAATTAATGGAACGGAGAAGGACGCTGCAGAAAGAGTTTAAAGCAAGAAAATAGAAGAGGGAGAAAGCATGTTTTGAGCATAATAAGAGTATGAATTATTTAGCAGAAGACAGACTTTGTGTTTCCATTTGAACTTTTGCCACTTGGAATCAAATCTCAGGTTACCCCTAAGCCAGGTGTCTGAATTCTCTCTGCTCAACAATTTTCTATTTTGGGGAAAGAGCTAAACTAGCACCAAGGCTTTGGCTAATTAGAGCTAAGGCTCTAAGCCATAAATTCCAAGAAAATGTGTGATGTTTCATTTTGTTATTTTCTTACCTGAAATATTGTTGAATACGGTTTAATTTCTCTTTATTTGTTCTTTTGAAAAGTGCTATAAACCCAAGGAGTCTCCAGTGCTCTAAGTTAACATGAAAATAAAACATTAAGATTTCTGATTTTACAGTTTTCCAGAAAATATTATAGGGAAAAGTAATTTTGAAGTGCCTCACTTGTGTGTGTGTGTATATATATATATATATATACACACACAAATTAAATTACTTTGAAATAAAAAAACAGGTAAAGTTGACTGAGAATATATCAGCCCTTCACTAAACATTGTTTTGAAGGCCCAATAATTTTTATAAAGTGTGAAAAATCCTACCAAGTTGCTGCCTTGACAATAAAGCATTTATAAATGAGCCAAAAACATTAAAAAAATATCAGAAACTAAGTATATTTCATAATACATTGTACCCTTAAAAGGTCCAGTGTGCAGCATCATTATAAATCCACATTTTTATCCTCAACTTTTATCTGGTTTGATTAATCCCAAAACACTTTTCAATTAGAATTGACTGGAAAATCGAAGTCTAAAACCCATGAAACCTACCTAAGTACTTCTACAGACATGAGTCTATTGAGCTGGATTAAGCATAAAAGTTAGCTAGCTGCTACCTGAAAACACAGATACAGAAACATGGGCCTGATTTTATAGACTCTTTTAGGAGTATATATGAGGCCATGACAGGAATATAATTTATTATGGTATAAAATATGTGACAGGTTAGATTGAATGTATTTTAAGCACATTCCAAGTTTTTCCTTAATTTAAACTTCTATTCATGCCCTCTCTTCTTGATAAATGCTTCTTACTTTGAGTCTTAATGTACCATATTGTGTAGCTCTAGTCATTTCTTTTCCCAGTGAGTAACTTCTTTCCTTGACCTCCACTACTCCTAGCATAAGAAACCTCAACTACACTGCTGTCATATTTGTTTCTTATTTAAATATGTGAGGTGATCAACATTAAGAAAATGAGAGAAAGTCAGACAGGGAAGTGAAGAAAGAGAGCAAGAATGAAAACGAAAGAACAAAAGAGAAAAAGAAAGGGGAAGGAGGGAAGGAAATATTTTAGTTTTTGACAAATATAAAGATATATATTTGCCTCTATAAAAAGGGATAGTCAATATTAATAGGATATTAGAAAGAGCTTTTACATTATAATAAAAGACAAGTTAAGGAAACCAATCAACAATGCAACTGCCCTACAATTACACTTAGGAAGTGTTTTGAAAAGTAGGCTGGAGGACAATACCTTAAATAACACAAGGAATCTATCAGCAAGACAAAACAAAGCACATTCTGAGAGTCTCAGAGCTAACATAAAATGGGTTTGTGATATGTTATAAAATACTAACAGGCGTTCTCTGAAAATTACCTCAAAGTCTCTATTCTGGCTGATTTATGCTATAATATCTGGACATAGTTTAGTTTTCTTAGGTTAACTTCAAACTATACCCCTAGCTAAGCATTCCCATAATTAGGACATGATTCTTCATTCTGACTCTCTCATTTTGTGAAATTCTAAAAATTAAAATTTCACTTGCAATATCACTCCATAAGAATGTTTATACAACTTTTTCCTATTGATTCATTGTGTAATTTCAAATGTCTTTCAGTGATTTCTGATTTTCAATTGGCAGTAGCTTTTGCTTATTCATATATCTGCAAATTCATTCATTAAAAAATTATTGAGCACATACTATTTGCCAGGCATGCTTCTAAGAGTAGGAAATAATAGCAGTAAACAAAAAGAACAAAAATTTCTGCCCTCACAGAGTTTTCATTCTCCTTTCTTATTCTTTTGGATGTTTTGGTCCCTTCACAGTGTGGTAAAACCTTCTTAGCTGTCACATTGCCTCTTTTTAGTAAGTTATAGCTGGGCAGGTGGCTATTCAAATAGATACTACAAATCACAATCCTTCAGCTAAGTCATGTGACTAAGGTCTAGACGAAGGGATGACAGCAGAAGTGGTGAGGGCAATGGTTTATATGCTTAAAAGAAAGCTGCTTGCTCTTCACTTCTTCTTGCCTCTTTCTCAAAGGTTAGAAATCAGTCTGCAAGCTTCAACCACACAGAACAGAAGACCCTAGGAGATGGTGAAAAAACAAGACAGAAGGAACTTGGTCCTTGGATAATCCTGTAAGCAGAGCAGCCCTGAGCTGTCCAACAGCTCAAATTTGGGAGAGAAATAACTTTGTATCATGGTTAAGTCACTGTTAGTTGGTCTTTTTAAAACAGCTGAACCAGTATCATTCTCATATGCACATAAATGTGAAAGTTGGATAGTGAAAAGAGAAATCAGACAAATTGTTGCATTCAAGCTGTGGTGCTGGTGAAGAATTATGAATATACTGTGGACTGTCCAAAGACTGAACAAATCAGACTTAGGAGAAATATAACCAAAATGTTCCTTAGAAGCAAGGATGGCAAAACTTTGGACACTATCATCAGGAAAGATCTAGAAAAGAATATCATGTTTGGCCAAGTAGAAAAAAAAAAAAGTAGAGAGCCAATGAAAATGAGGAAAAGCCTCAATGAGATAGACTGACACAATAGCCGCAATAATGGATTGAAAAATACCGATGATCGTGAAGATGGCGTAGGACCAGGCAACATTTCGTTCTGTTATACATATGATTGCCATTACTCAGAGATGACTGCAACCAACAACATATATATAAAATATACATAGAAAAGAAAGGTGTGTATGTGTACTCTACTTATTGATAACCCCTATCCACCTTCCCTCTTATTCAAGAACTTAGATGGTTTGAAAAGCACATAAATGCAGTACAGCAGTTACTAGTTCACTCATCACTTTGTGTATCATTCTATAATACGAATTTTTTGTTGTTAGGTGCCGTTGAGTTGGTTCCGACTCATAGCGAACCTATGCACAACAGAATGAAACACTGCCTGGTCCTGAGCTATCTTTACAATCGTTGTTATGCTTGAGTTCACTGTTGCAGCCACTGTGTCAATCCACCTCACTGAGGGTTTTCCTCTTTTCCGCTGACCCTGTACTTTGCCAAGCATGATGTCCTTCTCCAGGGACTGATCCCTCCTGAAACATGTCCAAAGTATGTAAGACGCAGTCTTGCCATCCTTGCTTCTAAGGAGCATTTTGATTGTACTTCTTCCAAGACAGATATGTTCGTTCTTGTGGTTCGTGGTACATTCAGTACTCTTCGCCAACACCACAATTCAAAGGCGTCAATTCTTCTTCGGTCTTCCTTATTCATTTCCCAGCTTTCACATGCATATGATGCGATCGAAAATGCCATGGCTTGGGTCAGACGCACCTTAGTCTCCAAGGTGACATCTTAGCTCTTCAACACTTTAAAGAGGTCCTTAGCAGCAGATTTACCCAATGCAATGAGTCTTTTGATTTCTTGACTGCTGCTTCCATGGCTGTTGATTGTGGATCCAAGTAAAATGAAATCCTTGACAACTTCAATCTTTTCTCCGTTTATCATGATGTTGCTCATTGGTCCGGTTGTGAGGGTTTTTGTTTTCTTTAGGTCAAGGTGCAATCCATACTGAAGGCTGTGGTCTTTGATCTTCATTTTTAAGTGCTTCAAGTCCTCTTCACTTTCAGCAGGCAAGGTTGTGTCATCTGTATAACGCAGGTTGTTAATGAGTCTTCCTCCAATCCTGATGCCCCGTTCTTCTTCATACGGTCAAGCTTCTCGGATTATTTGCTCAGCATACAGATTGAACAGGTATGGTGAAAGAATATGAATAATGACCTCTAATTTACCTGGTGTATATTTTCAAACTCCTCCTAGAAATGCCTGACTTGCTCCATGACATGATTACACCAATCGTTGATTCTTTTGTGCAACCTCCATATCTTATATATACTCCGTTGTTACACTTACTACACATTCCTGCAATTTATTTTCCTATCTATCTCCCCTGCTAGACTGTGTCTTTCCTGAGAAAAAAGGTCTTATTCTTTAATCACCAGCATTTTGCCTGGCACAGAGTAGACACTTTAAAAAAATACTCGCTAAACAGAAATTATATATTGTTGGGATTTTTTTTTGTTTTTCTTAAACTATAAATGATCTAATAATAATTTGTTCTATTCAGAGAATACAGATTAAGAAAAGTCAATAAAAGATAACTTTTTAAATATAGGATACAGTGAAAATATCCATTATAGTATGGATCAGAAAAATAAGCAGGTGCCAGGCAATCTGTGTTTGTGAACACTTCAATTTTACAAGCACTCAACCTTCAATGACCATGGCTCTTGTCCATTTCACTTAGCAGGCACTGGTAAACACAGTGGGTTATGGCAGAGGTATGTCAGACACGGTCCACAGTAAAGGGAGTCAGAGAAGCCCACACAGAAAAAAAAAAGAACGGTGAAAAATCAGGGTAGGGCTGGGAACATGAAAAGAAATAAGAAGGGAAAGGGGTAGGGAGGCAGGACTCAGAATATTAAGATGTAGAATAGATTATAACCAAATAAAAAAACTACGGTAAAGCTCAACTTGGAACCTTTACACTGTCAAAGCAAACACACACCCCTAATACTTTATCACCTATCATACTGATAAAAATGTTTGATAATACCCAATGTTGGTGACAGTGTGAAGAAACAGGCATTTTAACACACTGTTGAATGAATTATAAATTAGTGCAAGCATTTTACAGAGTATTTGGTATTACAGATTCCGTTTCTAGAAATTTACCTTATGGATATACTTGGAAAAAACTGTGAATATGTATATATAAGAATGTCATTAAAGTATGATTTCTAATAGCAAAAAACGAGACATGAAGTAAATGTCCATCAATAGGAAACACATTTTTAAATTGCAGTACATGCACACAATGGAATATAATACTATGCAGCCATTAAAAAGAGGGTGGCAAGTTATCTTTGCACTTTTGAAGACATCCATGCTATAAGCTATGGAAAAGAAAGCTACAGAACAGTGTATATGGCATAATATCTCATACATAAAATAATTTTGTAAAGGTGTTTATATCTTTGCCTTAACATTCCTAAAGGACTAAAAAAAAAAAAAAAAGTAAAACTACTAATAGCAGTTCCATAAGAAAACAATTGGAGTTCCTTACATACTTTGTGAACTGTTTGAATTCAACCATGTGCATATATTAATTTTAAAGTTTTAAAACATCAACAGGGTTATCTCAACAACAGAATTATGAACATTATATTTTTTTTCTATACTAAAAACACAGATAAATCCTTTCAAAATTATTTAATTACTTTCTGAAATTAAACTACTATTTAGAATGTAAACATAGGTCAGGAACATAATGTGTCCCAACTTCATTTTTTGAGAACTGGTCTCCTGTTTGTTCCTATTTCATGGAAAGAGCCATGATCATTTAATTAAAAAAAAAAGTTAGAGTCCAACTGAAGAAATGTGCTGAATTCTTCCCTGTAGTCCTTTACTTTTAGACTTTAAAAAATCTTAATTTTTTTCCCTTAAATTTGATCACTTAGCAACTCTCTTTCATCCCAAACAACTTATTCTTCATGCCAAAAGTGAGAAAATATATGTTGGCTATACAACAGTAATATAACTGACTGAAAGATAAAATATTCCAGTAATAACATGTTCTATATGGATGATGTTCAACACATCATTTGAACATTTTCACTGATATCACAGAGACAATCAATTTCATGAATATGTAAATTACAGCTACAAAGGATAAGAAAGATTAAGGATGAAAATAATTTACTCGCAGGTCCTGCTGACAAATATTAGATACTGGCCAACTGTGAAAACTTTCATATAGTTCTGATATACAAACATTAGTGGCTTAGCTCTAAAACCCAAGATGCTAATCTTCAAGTCAGGTAATTAAGAAAGATCGTTCAACTGATTTTATTTATCACTTTGATACAGAAGGAAAACCAGTTGAAACTACTGAAGATCAATTTTGCATTACATCAATACCTAGAACCAGATCTTGAAGCAATGTGGCAGTACAGACCCTTCACAGAAACATAATGGGACATTAAGATGAAATGACTAAAGTGATACAATCTCTTACCTACATGCAAATAGATACACAAAACCATTCCAATTCTCTCTACCCAAAAACTTTTATTTCTAGATCTGGGGTCAACAAACTATTTGTAACGAGCAAATATGAGCAAATATGTTAGGTTTGTGGCCACAAATGGTCTCCGTAGAATATTTTTCTTTTTGGAAACCATTAAAACTGTAAAGACCATTCTTAGTCTATAAGCCATACAAAACAAGCCATGGCTGGATTTGGTCCCTAGGTCATAGTTTTTTGACCCTGTTCTGATACCATCCTCTTATCCAAAATGAGGAGGAAGGACCTCTAATAGGTGTGTGATGCTGTCAGTGCCCTTTCATCTGCCCACCCACTCTAAATCAAATTCTCCTGACAGGCTGCAAAAATAAAGGCTACCACATCTTCAATATTCCCAAGTGTATAAAAAAACAACATCGCTCATGGAAATCTTAAACTTTTAAGGGGGATATATTACAATGCTTTGAAATCTTCCTTAAAAATCCAATCTGTTATTATCTCTGATCACTGCAATCATAAATAAAATGTATAGTATAATTATTTTGTGTCAGGTAAAATGCTAAAGGATTTGTTTTCCTTTTTTAAACAGCTTTATTGAGGCATGCTTGACATACTGTACATTTTTTAAAAAACTTTGAGGCATATTTTGCATATCATATAATTCACTCTGTTCAAGAGTACTTTTCAAAGATTTTTTAGTAAGCTTATTGCATTGTGCAGCCATTACCATAGATCAGTTTTAGAATTCTCTTCATCACCCAAATATGATCTCTCATGAACATTTACTGCTAAAGCTCGTTTCCCCTGTTCCTGCCACAGCAATCACTAATCTATTTTTGTCTTTGTTGATTTGCCTTCTCTGGATATTTCATAGAAATAGTATGGGATTTCCTGTGCCTGGGCTCTTTGAGCATAGTGTTTTTGAGATTCATCCACGTCACAGCACGTATTCATAGTTTGCTCCTTTTTATTGCTGACTAGTTTTTTTTTTAGTATTCCATTGGACATACTGCACATTCTTAAAGTATTAAGTTTTCACATATGTATACATCCTTGAAACTATCCCAACAGTCAGGATAATAAACATATTGATCATCCTCAAAATTCCTCACACTCCTTTGTAATACCTCTCCTCTGCCCCTACTCACCTACCCTTGTCCTCAAGGCAATCACTGATGGGCGATCACTACACATGAGTTTGCATTTGCCAGAATTTTATATAAATAGAAGCATGCAGTATGTATACCTTTTTGTCTGGCTTCTTTCACTCGATACTAATTATTCTGAAATTAGTTATGTGTTGTAGTATGTATGAACAGTTTATTCCTTTTTATTACTAAAGAGCATTCCATTGTATGCATGTAGCTCAGTTTCTTTATACATTCACCCATTGATGGACATTTGAAATATTTCCAGTTTGGGGATATAATAAATATCCAAATGATAGGGACATTTGTTTACAAGTCTTTGTATGGATATATGTCTGCATTTCTCTTGGGTAAATATCTAAAGGTGGAATGGCAGAATTATATAGTAGGTAAAAGATAAACTTTTTTAAGAAATTGCAAAATGTTTGCCAAAGAGGTTGTATAATTTTACACACCCACACGTGGTGTATGAAAGTTCTATTCCCTTCACGTCCTCACCAGCACTTAGTATGGTCAGTTTCTTTAATTTTAGTTATTCTACTAGGTGTGTGCTTAATCTCTCATTATGGTATTTTTTGCATTACCCTAACAACTAATGATCTTGAGTATCTTTTCATGTATTTATCTGTCACCTGCGTATCTTCTTGGTGAGGTATGTTCAAATCTCTTGCCCACTTTTTTAAAAAATTAGGCTGTTGGTTAACTTATTATTGAGTTTTGAGAGTTCTTTATATATTTAGGATATCTCATATATGTATATATATGATCTACAAATATTTTCTTCCATTGATTTATCTTTTCACTCTTTTGTTTTTTTAAAGAGCAAGTTTTTTTTTCAACTTATTTTATTGTTGTTGAGAATATACACAACAAAACATACAACAATTCAACAGTTTCTACATGTACAATTCAGTGACATTGATTACATTCTTTGAGTTGTGCAAACATTCTCATCCTGAGTTGTTCCTCCATTAACATAAACTTAGGAAACCCTGGTGGTGTAGTGGTTAAGTGCTATGGCTGCTAACCAAAGGGTTGGCAATTCAAATCCACCAGGTGCTTGTTGGAAACTCTGTGGGGCAGTTCTACTCTGTCCTATAGGGTCACTATGAGTCGGAATTGACTCGACCACTGGGTTTGGGTTTTTGGTTTACTGTCCCTTAACGTTCCTATCTAATCTTTCAAGTTGCTGTTGTCAGTTTGACCTCATATAGATAGATCTTAAAAGAGTATAATGCTCAAGGCAGAGGTTTTTTACTAGTTAAGCTAATGTACTATTTAGTTTTAAGATTTCAGGGGATATTTCTGAAGTTTTATAGGTTTTAGATTTAGGTCTTTGATACATTTTGAATTAGTTGTTGTATATGGTGTTAAGTATGGGTTAAAGTTCATTTTTTGCATCTGGATGTCCAATTGTTCCAGTACCACTTGTTGAAAAGACTATTCTTTCTCCACTGAATGAATTCCCATCTTACTCACAAATCAGTTTTTCATATACGTGTATTCTGTATTCTATTCCATTGATCTTGTTATCTCTTTTGACATCAGTACCACACTGTCTTAATTACTGTAGCTTTCTGTGTCTTGGAATCAGGTAGACCTCCAACTTTGTTCTTTTTCTAAGTTGGTTTGACTATTTTAGTTCCTTTGCATTTCCCTATGAATTTTAGTATCAGCTTGTTAATTTATATAAAAAAGATAGCTGGGATTTTGACTGAGATTGCACTGAGTCTACAGAATACCTTAGTTCTAAGAAGAGTTGATTTTCAGTTTTTCAGCTTTTTTCTTGTTGTAAAGCCAGAAGTAATGACTTTCAAGTTCTTTACATAGGGGACCGGAAACCAGAAGTCCCTTAGAGAATACTTTGAGGAGAAATAACATTTTAACAATATTGACCAGGAACTGGTACATATCACCATTTATTAAGATCTTCTTTAATTTCTCTCAACTATGTTTTAAAGTTTTCTGTGTCTGGGTCTTTTACATCTTTTGTCAGCCTTATTCTTAAGTATTTCATGTTTTTTAAAAATTTTATTATAAACAGTACTGTTCTTTAATTTAAATTTCCAGTTATTTGTTGCTAGTATGCAGAAACACAACTAATTTTGCATATTCATCTTACATCCTGCAGCCTGGCTTAACTCACTTATTTTATCTACTAGCTAGATCATGTCATCTGTGAATATAACGACAATTTTACTTACTCTTTTCTAATCTGGATGCCTTTTTATCTCTCTTTTTTTTTTTTTTGCCTGCCTGCACTGCTTAGAACCTCCAGACAATGTTGAACCCAGACAATATGAGTCTAAAACCCACTCTGTTAACCATTTAGGTTGTATTATAATACTTTAGCATTCAAAAAGATTCTCTTTAAACACATAGATTAACTTCTTTGTCTTTAAGAAAAAGATATTTCTAAAAGATCCAGGGAGTCTAATCTGGAGCCCATGCTCTCAATCACTATGGTATCTGTTGAAAAAATGAGTGGGATGCCATGGCTGTTTACACTCTAACCAACTCAGGACTTAGAAAACCTATTAAATACTGAATATACTGCAAACATTGCTTAAGAAAAGGCAGACATAATCCAGCTACGAAGAGTTTTATGGGGACATTCTATAGTCCCAAAACCCACTGCCATCGAGTCTATTCCAACTCATAGCAACCCTATTGGACAGAGTAGAACTGCCCTGCAGTTTCCAAGGAGCACCTGGCGGATTTGAACTGCCGATCTCTTGGTTAGTAGCTATAGCACTTAACCACTACGCCACCAGGGTTTCCATAGTCCCAAAGTCCAACCAATTTGACTGAACAATAATAACAACAACAATAGCTACTACATTTAAAAATGTTATTTTATCTTCAAAACCACATCGTGAAATAGGTATTACTACACACATTTTAAAGATAAGGAAATTGAGGCATAACAACATTAAGACTTGCTTAAAGTCTGCCACCCCTTAAGTATCAGCGCAGGCATTCAAACCTGAATCTCTACACCTCTAGGACATTTCTCTAAAAAAATTTTTTTCATTTGTTTTTTGCCCTAAATATTGTCATCACTAAACAATAAGAAGCACTGCCAAGGACCTTTTGGGAACAAGGAAATTCCAACATCAGATTCTAGCAGAGCTAAGTGCCAAATGAAGTGGAGCTAAGCTTTGATAGTAAGGCAAGTGGAGGCTTTCCAATCCCTAACTGGATTAAAGCTGCTTTGCTCCCTTTCTAAAGCAAGGTTTTCTGTCACAGAACTACTGAGTGCCTTCTTTACATTTCTGACAATGTATAGTGGGCACAGCTCAATTAGCTGGGATTGGTAGCTGTTGGCTATAATGCAGAATTCCTCTTAAGTGTAGGATAGGAGAAGGAAGAGGAGGAATAACAGCTATGAGGTAAATAATATCAGCCATGAGGCAAGGTAGTACAGAGGTAAAGAGCCTGGACTGTCTAGAGTACTGACAAGGTTCAAACACCTATTCTGCCTCATACTAGCTGAAAGAACTTGAAAAAGTAATTTAACCTCTCTGGGTTTCCATGCCTTCATCTACAAAATGGGGATGATAGTTTTACCTCACATAAGGTTGAGGATTAAAAGATTAAAAGACTTAATAAAAGAAAAGTGTTTAGAATAGTGCCTGGCACATAATAAGTATTATTTATTTTGCTATCACTGTTACTATTATTCCTGTACTTATTAAACAGGAAAAAACTTACACATTAAATAGGCACTTAAGAGATTCTTTAGTATAAAGAAGATATGTGCAAATAATTTTAATGTTTTTAATGTCTATATATTTAAAAGGAAACCCCAGTGGCACACTGGTTAAGTGTTATGGCTGCTAATCAAGAGGTCGGCAGTTCAAATCCGCCAGGCGCTCCTTGGAAACTCTATGGGGCCGCTCTACTCTGTCCTACAGGGTTGCTATGAGTCGGAATAGACTCGACGGCAGTGGGTTTTTTTGTTTTTATATATTTAAAAACAAAGTCCTGTAAAACTGACATATTTATTTTAGTGTCCTAAAAATGGCTTTGGAAATTGATTTCCATCTTCTTCTTTAAGTAGACAAACAATTTTTTTAACATAACAACAAAAATTCAAAAGGAAAGGCAAAAACAATTCATAAAAATAAAGCCAATTACTCAATTACATTAAAGGAGTATTAAATACCTAGAAAGTGCTCAGCATAATGCAATGTTCTCTGGTGGATAAACAATATTAGTTCCTACAATGAATAAGCTTAAAATATTAGACACAAAAAATACACAGAATAGATAATCAAATAAGGGAGAGTCCAATTAAATGTGAGGGAAAGACACATAACTGTGGAAGGAAGGCCTTCTCAAGCACCATTAAAATTTATGAGTTCGAGCTATAAAATAAAATTATCTGAGTATATTTAGTGCCACTCCTAATACCAGTGCTTAGAAAAGCCTCAAAGAATTGGCATATTATAATATTATAAGTTATTAATGTATTATCTGAACATAAATGAAAAGAACATTATTTGATAATTTCCACTTACTGTTGCTATTTTGGTCTTGAGAAAGTTTTCCCTTTCTTCATCTACCTCAATTTCATGTCCAGTTTTAAATAATTCAAGCATTTGGGGGATGTCACGGCCAATGGATTCTGGTTAGGAAAAAAAAAAAATCCAAAGTTATCACTACATCTGAAAAAACTAGCAAAAATTACTGAATACAATAAAAGTTTATCCCATGTGAAGGTATAACACACAAGTTGTGGCGGACAGACTCTAGGGTAGTCCTTCTGATCCCCGTTTTCTGCTGTTCAGGCCCTTGTGTCATTCCCTCTCCTAGAGTGTGGATGAGAACTGCAACTTGCTTACATAACCAGTAAAATGTGAATGCCCGTCTTGGAGCAGACTCTCTCCCCTAGCGGCTTTGAAGAAGCAAGCTGCCTATTGGAGAGGGTCATGAAGCAAGAAGTTGAGGGTGGCTTCCTGCTAACAGCCAGCAAGAAATTGAGGCCCTTGGTCAAGCAGCCTTATTGGCAAGGAATTGAATTGTGCCAACACCCATATATATGAGTTCGGAAGCAGATCCTTCACTAGTCAAGTCTCAGAAGAGATCACAGCCTGGTCAACACCTTGATTGGGGCTTTGTAAAACCCTGAAGCAGAGGACCCAGCTTAGCAGTATCTGTGCTTCTGACACACAGAAACAGGAAATAATATGTATGTGTTATTTTAAGCCACGAAATTTGTAGTAATATTGTTTCACAGCAATTGATAACTAATACATAAGTATACGCAATGATAATACTTATCGTACTTTAAAAACTTAGATGACAAATTTAAATGAAGTCTATACGATAATCTGTGATAAAAAATAACAGTGGAGTCTCGAAATCTTTTAAGAACTTTTTACCCTTGTGCAGAACTTACCTGACCTGCCTTACCATAAAGAAGGGAAGGAACTAGAAAGCGGCAGGAGTTAGCAGTAGAAATAATAGTGAATGAAACAGTCTGGAGACAGTTTGTTACTGCTCGAATGATTATAGAAGCTATTAAGAGGAAAAAAATTAAGAACTGAAACTTAACTTGTTGGATTCTAATATCACTTTGTCCTCTATTAGGGTGGAAAAGAGATGTCATAGAATTTAAGTAGGAAAAAATGGAATCAGAATAAAGAACTAAGAATTGAAAGGGATCAAGAAGGAGATTCCAAAAATAAACTCATATCTACCTAATCTTTAATCGTTAACACTATGACTCAAATTTAATGCACAAAGTATGTATTTTTAATACGCCACTATAACTTCATTTGAAAATTTTTAACTTTGTGCACAGAAAGCCTGACTATTTGAAGGGTAAGAAATATAATGAGGAATGTGCCATTAATGATACACCACTCCCAAGATTAGTCAACACGAGGATCTCACTGGATAGTGAGTACACCCTCGACATACGTTTAGGTATCATCTGATGAGTTATTCAATATGACTCAGGAGCATTTCAGCTACAAATGAAAGCAATTACCCACGAGGAGCTTACAACCTAATTGAGAGAAAAGGCGCAGAAAGATGGAACAATTAATGGAAAATACTAAGTTTTTATTAGTATCACATTTTGATATAATTGAATACTGAACGGTATGGCACATGATACAATAACAAACAGTAAGAATACTGTCATACACAGAACAGGCACCTGGTTAAAACATTTTTATATCTACTTAAACTCTCCCTAACTTAGATAGAGTTTTAAAAAGTTGTTTTCATAAGAACGGTGCCGTGTATGCAGTGAGAACTCAAGGATTATTTCCTGATTAACCTGAGTCTATAACCACAATACTGCCTTCCTTCATGTTACCATGAATGAACGGTCTATGCTCCTACCAAAGGCCATCCCTCCTCACTTGTGCATGAAGCCCACTCCTCCCTTCTCGCCTCTATATTGTCAATCGTCCCTGCTCTCCTAGATCATCTTCTTCAGCTTACGCCATCCCTACACTATCACCCTGTCACTTACATAGCTCCCACATACAGTCATTCTAACAAGCAAATCTTATATCATTTTTCTGTGCAATATTTTTTTATGGCTCCTATCTGTACAGAGGATTAAAAATCTAACCTCTACAGCATGGCACAAAAAGCCCTCCATGACCTGGCCCAACACCTAACCTCACTGACCACCACTACCTGATAAGACTTTATGTACCAAATGGTATTACTACTACTACCACCCATTGCCATCAAGTCAATTCCAACTCACAGCGACCCCACAGGACAGAATTGCCCTATAGGGTTTCCAAGGAGTGGCTGGTGGTCTCGAACTGTCGACCTTTTGGTTAGCAGCCGTAGGTCTTAACCACTATGCCACCAGGGTTTCCAAATGATAGTAGGCTACTTGTAATTTCCTGAACACAACTCACTCTCTCACACTTTTGTGCATCAGTACAGGCCACTTCCTCTGCCTGGAACATCCTCCCCATGCATGTCAGGAGGGCACGTAATATTCATGCTTAAACCTCAGCTTACCTGCTACTTTCTTTTACAGTGAAACCTGTGAAAGCTAAACTTTTTAGCCTTTGGCAGGGTACAGTGTTACCATTTTTCCATCACTTATTTTAGTGGAAAATATTTGAGTTTTCCTCCTCTGACAGGTTTCTGCCTTACACAAGTTCTGCCTTTCACAGGTTTTACAGTATAATCTGATTCTACAAAGCTGTTCCTTATTCCTCTAAGCACTTTGTACCTTTCCACTTGCATACTTACTACATTCTAGTGCAGCTATTTGTTCTCACTTCTCTCCCCTCTCAACTTTTATCTCCTTAATGATGGGAATTATCTTTTCATCTTTCAGTCCTCAGCACTAATTACAGTGCCTGGCATATAGTAAGTACTGAATAATAATCTACACATTTAACAAAGTTAAAAATGATATTCAAAGACATGAAAAAGAACAAAGTAACTGTTGAGAATAAACAGCTACCCTAGAAACTGCAGGGAATCAACAATAATAGCTCACATATATTATGCACTAATTACTTACCCAACCTGTGCTAAGCTCTGCTCACAAAACACTATAAGGTAGATAATATCATGAAATAGATTTTATACATGAATAAACTAAGGCACAAAAAGGTTAAAAATTTAGCTCAAGGTCACAAACCCAAATTCACTGCCATCAAGTCGATTCTGACTCACTGCAGCCCTATAAGACAGAGTAGAACAGCCCCATGAGGTTTCCAAGGCTATAATCTTTACGGGTGCAGGCTGCCACATCTTTTTCCCATGGAGCAGCTGGTGGGTTTGGACCACTGATCTTTTGGTTAGCAGCAAAGTGCTTAACCACTGTACCACCAGGGCTCCTTGCTCAAGGTCACGGTAGTAATGAAACCAAGGCTAAGGGAGATCTATCTTAACCAGTGTTCTTTTTCTGCCTTTCAATATTGCCCAATGCTAAATCTTTATTGCTATTTCTAGGACTCTGTTATCCCTTGTTGCTATGTAATTGCTTTCCTGGTTCTCCCCTTTCTTTTTTCTCTGTGCTTTTATGTTCTTCTATTTTTCTTCTCTCATTCTTCCTCTCTTTTTCTCTTCCCCAATTCTCTCTATTCAGTTTCCATAATGAACATAACATGCACTAAACTATATGGTCATGTATTTCACCTTGATGTACCCCCTTATTTTCTTTTACCAGGAAATATTACAGGGAAAAAAATCAAGCAGAATAAAAGAATCTAGGGAAGGCAAAAAAAGAATGGTTAGTGAGAAAGGAGGTGAATTAGGATTGTATAGTGTAAAAGGTTTAAGAAGCAGAAAACTAAGAACAGACCTTTGATTCAGGTAAAAGAAAGATCAGTGACTATTACCAACAGCAACATTTTTTAGCTGAATTATGGCTGAAAAGACAGTAAGGACAAATAAAGGTTGGTAAGGAAATGCAGGCAGTCAATCACTAAACACCATTCATTTGAAAAACTTGGTATGAAACAACAGGCAGAACTAAGATGGTAGCTGGAAAGGATAACCAGCTCAAAAAAAAGGCTTTTGCGGTATGTGCCGTTTTTTGTTTGTTTAACTAAATAAGTTTGAGCATAGTTAAACTAGTATTTTTTATTGAAGAAAATGAAACCATTTGCTCCATAATGGCAAGGGTCTTTTCTGTCTTGTTCACAGCCATTACACCCAAGGCTTGGCACATAGTACTCATTAACTATAAATACAATTATTCTAACTTGATAAAAATCTATAAATTCTAGATAATCCATTTATTTGTTTATTTTTTATTGTGCTCTAAGTGAAAGTTTATAATTCAAGTCAGTTTCTCATACAAAAACTTACACACACATTGTTATGTGACCCTAGTTGTTCTTCCTACAATGTAACAGCACACTCCTTCTCTCTACCCTGTATTTCCCCTGTTCATTCAACCAGCTCCTGTCCCCTCTGCCTTCTCATCTCGCCTCCAGACAAGAGCTGTCCACGTAGTCTCATGTGTCTACTTGAGCTAAGAAGCACACTCCTCACCAGTACCATTTTAAGTCTTACAGTCCAGTCTAATCTTTGTCTGAAGAGTTGGCTTTGGGAATGGTTTTAGTTTTGGGCTAACAGAGTCCAGGGGCCATGACCTTTGGGGTCCCTCCAGTCTCAGACCATTAAGTCTGGTCTTTTTACTAGAATGTGAGGTCTGCATCCCACTTTTCTCCTGCTCCATCAGAGATTCTCTGTTGTGTTCCCTGTCAGGATGGTCATTGGTGATAGCCAGGCACCATCTAGTTCTTCCAGTCTCAGGCTGATGGAGCCTCTGGTTTACATGGCCCTTTCTGTCTCTTGGGTTCATATTTTCCTTGTGTCTTTAATAATGCATTTTTTAGTTATAGTGTTTAGATTCTATATCTTCTATTAACTGAATGCAGAATTAAATGTTCATTCATTGCACAAATATTTGTTGAGTTCCTACTATGTTCCAGGTACTCTTCTAGGTCATGGGAATACAGGAATGGACAAAACAGAAAGTGCTCTTTCTCTAATGGGAGTAAACAAACACACACTCACAAATAAAAATGCCAGGGATGGTCAAATCCTAAAAAAAAAAAAAAATCAAAGCACAATAATGAGATATCTAAAGATAACAGGTAAGGAAGGGGGTGATGACAGTTATGAAAGGCCCCTTTATTTAGGTGATAACTGAGTGAGAAAACAAGCCAGGCAAGTAAGTAAAGAACCTTCTAGGTAGATGGAACAATAAGTCCAAAGACCTGAGAAAGGAGAATACTTAGCGAGTCTGAGGAAGAATAATGGCCACTATGGTTAGAGTAAGGGAATTGAAGGAAGGAATAAAACACCCAGTTGTAACATACTAATAATTCATCTATAATAATTATAACAGTATCTAATTATCACTGGAATATTTCACATATGTTGTTGTTGACATTTTCCATCAAGTCAATTCTGACTCATAGAGACCGTACAGGACAGAGTAAAACTGCCCCAAAGGGTTCCAAGGAGTAGATGGTGGATTTCACATATGAGTAGATTTTAAACTAATACATGAAGGAGAAAAAAATTAGAATATTTTCAAATTTATTATGCTGCAAAAATTGTTTTTGTATTTTTCCTTATATAACCAAAGAGCTCTAATTGTTCCAATACTGTAAGACTCTGAAGTATAATACGTCATCTTATGAGGTAAAGACATTTCACATTAAATTTCAATAGTTTTAACACCCATTACTCTTGAGTATGCTATAACAGCAAATTTCTTATAGAAAACAGTGTCCTACTCAGTAGATGTAAATATCCTTTGGACAAGACTCTGACTGACCACCAGTGTTCAATTCCAAGAGCTATGCTATATGTTATAAGGAACACACGTTAGCATGTCCAATTTTCCCTCCTACCTGCCAATAATTTAGTATGAATTAAGCTGTTTCCATGAATGCCCCAGTACTAACCATACCAATATGCATAATAGAAAACTGATTCCATAAAGTCAAGATAGTTTTCATGCTAGTATCTTCTGTTTAGTAAATGATAAATATAAATACAATTAAGAATTAAAGAAAATATCAACAAAAATGTCTATATTAGAGATGAAAGAAATTTCAGAGGGCACTTACATGAGGGGAAAAAAGCTAGCTGAAAAGCAGAATGAGGCCAAATTTCTTCCAAGAAACTTTAAAAATCAAGATTCAAATGTCTTTTATTTTATGAAACAAACAAGTACTGGAAAAAAAAGTCAAATGTGCATTTGAAACACAGGATAGCTTGCCTATAGTTACGGATACAACTGAAACAAATAAAACTGTGGCATTAAATGTGCTGCACAACAAGCACATTCAATCCAGCCAAGATGGTTACACCCACTCCCATTAGTAAAACTGAGACAAAACGGAAACTAATGTGCTCAGGGGCTTGTTTTTTAATTTCACCCACTTGCTCAAAATATAATTTCTGTTCTACCCTCAAGTCTTTTGTTGGATATAAGGGGAATCAAATGTTCCTAAACAAGAATCTGAATAAGTTCTGAAAATGTATTAATACATGCCTCATTTGTTCTAATGCACATCTGGTGTATCCTGTTTTAACATTTTTGACAGGTTAATCGTTTGTCTTCATGTTTAAAGGACACAAATGCTTTGCCAGTGCTAGTAAGCAGATCAAGTGAGGGTGAAAGGAAGTATCAGAAGAGGAGAAAGGTCTGTGTTTTTCAAGGTGTCTTGTTAAGCAAATGGGGGGGGGGCACAGACACGCACAGGTACTTGATCATGGTACAGAGAGGTTGTTTTCATTGTGAAAATAGAAATAAGGTAAAGCCCATCAATAAAAACAAACATTTTAAAGGAAACCTTTTGTTACCTGGAATAAGGAAATAAGTTATTTAAAAACTTTTCAGACTGAAAAACAACAGTTTCCAATTTTGCAATGAAAGTACTTAGAAAAAAAAAAAAAATCAAGATGAAAGAAATTAGAAGCCAAAGGAGTTATACAGATAATGGTAATGTAGCAAAAGTGACAAAATTAATTTCTGTGAAAAGTCAGTTCACTGTGCAAAGCAAGGAGCTGAATAAGAATATTTTGGGTATTCAGTTCCATTTTAATTGACTATATTTAGTACTGTTATGATTTTGTTCTGATATAAGCTTGAATTTCATTAGAAACAAAAAATTATGAGAAATATTCTCAACAAATTCAAATTCAATTTTCATTTAGTTTTTAAAATAATGTTTACCTTTACATCTTACTTAGAAAAGAGTAACTCGAATCCCATTATAACAAACACTATTCAATGGAAACCTCTAATAAAAACTGCTAAATCTCAGTCCAGTAATTTAATAAGGATCCTTGATTTAATGTAGGCTAGCAAAAAGAAACAAACTTTTAGCAAAAAAGAAACAAACAAAACCCCAGTACAACAAAAATACTTGGAAAATTCATTTGAGTTTGATATTTCAGACAAGTGTTAGTGGCTACCAAGTATGAAGAATTTTAGCAGGTTTTCTTTTTTCTTTAGTTGAAACTTCAAGATAAATCTACTTAATTTAAAAATACAAGTTCTCTTTACACTATAAAATTTTACTGGAAATAATGCCTATCTATAAAATTTTTTTTTTTTCTTTATACCAAACATCCAGCAGCACCTAAAAAACCATGTCTGCAAATGAGCTTATTTTTCTTTCTAGACATATCCTTGCTTCTAAAAAAAAAAAAAAATTTTCTTTTTTTTTTTTTTTTACTAATTACATCACCATATTTAAAAAGGCCCGTAGGCTTAAAAATCTCATCATCATTTGGCTCTTCTTTTCCTCTCTCTCAACCAGTCCATTCCTAACTACCTAGCAGCAAAGTCGTGATACCTTTTACATTTGTTCTCTTCACTTCAGTCTCTTATGAAGACCTTGGTATAAGCCTTTATTACCTTTATTAGTCTCTTGCGATTGCAACCTAACTCATCTTCCTGCTCACCGACACATCTTACAAATTCTTGTCATATTAAAGCTCTATAATCACTCCCCACTTCCAAAAATTCTAAAAGATTCCTGCTAAATACAGAATAAAAATCCATGTTCATTAGCCCATCAATTGAGATGTTCCTCAATATGGCATCAATCTACCTTTCCACATCATTTTCCACTATTCTCCTTCAATTCAATGTAGGGTTTTCATTCATTACAGACAAAGAGAATTAATTGCTATTTTTTATGCCTGGTCTATAATTTCTCACTTACCTCAGTGTCTATGATTAATATGTTAAAAAAAAAAACCTGTTGCCATCGAGTTGATTCTGACTCAGAGCAACCCTATAGGACAGGGTAGAACTGCCCCACAGGACTTCCAAGGAGCAGCTGGTGGATTCAAATTGCCGACCTTTTGGTTACCAGTCTGAGCTCTTAACCACTGGGCCACCAGGGCTCCATGATTAATATATTACTTCCACTTAAAATAACATTTCCCTTAATCCACTCATCTAATTATTCAAGGTGCAGTTTTAAACATCTCCTCCTACATGATGTCTTCTCTAGCTACAGGTAAACTCACTCCTCCTCCACTGAATACCCACAGCACCTTGTGAATTTATCATATAATATCTCACACTTTATAGTATGGCTATATATGTACCGACCTTACCTCTCTTACTAGATTTCCTAAGAGGGGAATATCCATAAGGGAGAAGTTCCTGAAAATATCCTTAAGGAAAAATATCTGCAGAGCCGTGCGCTTATTCGTAAAAAAAAAAAAAAAAATCCAAACCAAACCCATTGCTGTGCGTTCAGTTCTGACTCATAGCAACCCTATAGGACAGAGTAGAACTGTCCCATGGGTTTCCAAGGAGCAGCTGGTAGATTTGAACGGCCGACCTTTTGGTTAGCAGCCAAGCTCTTAACCACTGTATTACCAGGACTCCAATTATTGGTAAGCACTCATATATACATATGTTGAATGCTTAAATAAGTGAGCAGCTGAGCTCTTAACCACTTCTTCACCAGGGCTCCATCATTATATTAATAAAGAAGTTTGAATGTCAATAAAATAGTATCATGATAACATACTTAACGGTTAACACAGTCATTAATTTGAAGCTAGAATATAGTACAGTAAATTTAAAGAACTGGTACTAAAAAATTTTCAAATTATATTAATTTACCAATATCAATGGCAAAAGAAAAAACAAGCTAATTCACATGTTCTCGTATAACACAAAACTCAAATAATAGGACATACTATTTATTCTACACAATATTTGCATTTTTGTTCACTAAATGAAGAAAGCTGAGAAGAAACCTGTTGACAGCACATTGCAATTAATAAAAAAAAATTCATACTTCGAATAGACTTTGGAAATCTTTTTTTTAGTTTCTTCTTTAGTGGATTAAGCTCAGACATTATTTCTGGAACAGCTACATAAAAGTCTGCGTGAACTTCGTCAGCCAAAATCTGTAAATTAGAAAAAAAAAAAAAAAGATAGCCTCAGATAATATGAAAAGCACTATCCTTCTGTAAATAAAAAATTTAAGTATAATGTAGTATTTCCCTTATAATTCAGAAAACAGACATTAAGCACAATTCTCTCCTTCAAACGCAAGAATAATATGAATACATTTACTAATCATGAAAACCATCAAAAACAAAATATTTTCTGATATTTTAAAAATAAGCACATTCAGTTTTTAGGAAAACAATACATTTAATTCTTCCATGCAGTTATGTTAGGCAAAACTGTTAAAAATTAGAACATAGCACTGATATGTTCATAGCTCACATAATCCAATACAGTTTAATTCACACGTTTATCAAAACTGAAGAAACGAGTTGAAATTTTGTAATAGATAACATGTAAAATTAATACCAACTGGCTGCCAAATTCACTAGCGACCCCACTCTATTCCTAAATTTAGAGCAACAAAAGAACTGAATCTATAATTATTTTCACAAAGAACTGAAACTAAAATTCTTTGTCGCCAATAACTAAAAATAAAAAAGGAGGGGGTGGCCAAGGACAAGTTCACTTATAGTTTATCATCCAGACCCTAGCCCTACTCTAAAAGTAAAGGGAATATTCAGTTTAAAACAGACATTTCTAACTGATTCAGGCAAGCACTCAATATAATTATCACACAACAACAATAAACTCAATTTAAAAATTTTGTTGATTATAAAATAAAGTAACTCTTTAAAATGACACTGCTTGGGTTACAAATATTTTACCAATGATTTTTTTTTTTTTTTTTTTGCATGAAATCTTACAATATGCCATTCAAAGCCTTGGTTTGGGGTTACAGTATAAACTTTAAAAAATAGAACTGTGCTAAAATTAAGCAGCGATTCTAGAATCCTGTTACTATTCTTTCTTTTCACAAATTCTTTATTTCTTAAATAACATACTACATTCCCCGTAACAGTAATAACTAACATTAAATGAGCACTTCTCATTTGCCAAGCATTTTGTTAAATATTTTACATGGTTTAATTCATTCAGTCTTCACAATAGCCCTTTGAGGTAGTTACTAACATTGACAACACATTCCAGATAAAGGAAGTGAGGGCTCAAGAAGGATGAGTTAAGTCTGTGCGCTCATAAGAGGCTGAGGCAGAATTAAACCATGTGCAATGTAGTTCTAGAACCAGTGTTCTCAACCTTGGAAATATAAAAACAGAGGCAATTTTGAAATGTCAAAGAAGTATATGTGGCATTTCTACCCTAAGGCCTTCCAATACTGATTCTATGACCTGTTCTTTTAAATTAAAAATTCTATTTTGAGCCCCTAAAAAAAAAATACTTACAAATAAATCTAACTATGGATGTAAAAGACTATATAAAGAAAACTACAAAACTCTACTGCAAGAGACCTATATAAATGGAAAAACAATACCATGCTCATGCACTTAACAACGTGAAAATGTCATTCTACCTAGAGCCATCTACAATTACAATGCAATTCCGATCCAAATACCAACAGCATTCTTTAATGAAACAGAAGAGCTAATTATTAACTTTATATGGGAAGGGAAGAGGCCCTGGATAAGTAAACCACTACTGAAGAAGAAAAATAAGGTAGGAAGACTCGCACCATCTGATCTCAGAACCTACTATATAGCTACGGTAGTCAAGACAGCCTGGTACTGGTACTGGTACGACGACAGACACACCGACCAATGGAACGGAATTGAGAACCCAGATGTAAATCCATCCACCTAGGGTCATCTGATCTTTGACAAAGGCCCAAAGTCTATCAAATGGGGAAAAGACGGTCTTTTTAAAAAATATTGTTGTTAGGTGCCATTGAGTCGGTTTTGACTCCTAACGAACCTACGTACTACACAACGCAACACTGCCTCGTCCTGCGCCATCCTCACAATCGTTGTTATGCTTAAGTCCATTGTTGCAGCCACTGTGTCAACCCATCTCATTGAGGGTCTTCCTCTTTTTCACTGACCCTCCACTTTACCAAGCATGATGTCCTTCTCCAGGGACTGATCCCTTCTGATAACATGTCCAAAGTAGGTGATACGTAGTCTCACCATCCTGACTTCTAAGGAGCATTCTGGTTGTACTTCTTCCAAGACAGATTTGTTCATTGTTTTGGCAGTCTATGGTATATTCAATATTCTTTTCCAACACCACAATTCAAAGACATCAATTCTTCTTCTGTCTTCTTTATTCATCGTCCAGCTTTCACATGCATAGTAGGCATTGAAAACACCATGGCTTGGGTTAGGTGCACCTTAGTCTTCAAGGTGACATCTTTGCATTTCAACACTTTAAAGAGGTCTTTTGCAGCAGATTTGCCCAATTCAATGCATCCTTTGATTTCTTTACTGCTGCTTCCTTGGTACTGATTGTGGATCCAAGTAAAATGAAATCCTTAACAATTCCAATCTTTTCCCCATTTATCATGATGTTGATTATTTTAAAAAATGGTGCTGGCAAAACTGGATGTCCATCAGCAAAAAACGAAACAGGACCCATACCATACACCATCCACAAAAACTAATTAAAAATGGATCAAAGACCTAAATATAAAACCAAAAACTATAAAGATCACAGAAGAAAAAAACTCTAGAGGCCCTAATACATGGCATTAACGGGAAACAAATCATAACTAAATTATACACAAACACTAGAAAATAAGGTAGATAACTGGAATCTTCTAAAAATTAAACACTTATCCTTACCAAAAGACTTCAAGAAAAGAGTAAACAGAGAACCTACAGACTGGGAAAAAAATTTTGGCTATGACAAATCCAACAAAGGCCTAATCTCTAAAATCTACAGGAAAATCCAACACCTCTACAACAAAAAGACAAATAATCCAATTAAAAAATGGGCAAAGTGTATGAACAGACAGTTTACCAAAAAGACACTCAAATGGCTAACAGATGCATGAGGAAATGCTCTTGATCACTAGCATTAGAGAAATGCAAATCAAAACCACAATGAGATACCATCTCACCCTGGCATTACTGGCATGAATTAAAAAAAACAGAAAATAACAAAGTTGGAGAGGCCACAGGGAGACTGGTATTCTTATGCACTGCTGGTAGGAATGTAAAATGGTACAATCATTTTGCAAAATGATACAGTACTTCCTTAAAAAGCTAGAAATAAAAATACCATAAAATCCAGCAATCCCATTCCTAGGAATATATCCTCGAGAAATAAGAGCCATCATACAAATAGACATATATGCATACCCACGTTCAATGGAGCATTATTCACAATAGCAAAAAGATGGAAACAACCTAGGTGCCTATCAATAGATGAATGGATAAACAAACTATGGTACATACACACAATGGGGACCATGGTCTCAGGGAAATCTAGCTCAACTGGCGTTAACACAGTTTATGAAGAAAATGTTCTACATTCGACTTTGGTAACTAGCGTCTGGGGTCTTAAAAGCTTGTGAGCAGCCATCTGAGATACTCCACAGGTCTCAACCCTTCTGAAGCAAGGGAGAATGAAGAAAACCAAAGACACAAGGGAAAGATTAGTCCAAAGGACTAATGGACCACAACTACCACAGCCTACGCCAGACTGAGTCCAGCACAACTAGATGGTGCCCAGCTATCACCACCAACTGCTCTGAAGGGATCACAATAGAGGGCCCAGGACAGAGCTGGAGAAAAATGTAGAACAAAATTCTAATTCACACGCACACAAAAAAAAAAACTTATTGGTCTGACAGAGGCTAGAGAAACCCGAAGACTATTGCCCCCAGATACCTTTATAGCTCAGAAATGAAGTTACTCCTGAGGTTCACTCTTCAGCCAAAGATCAGACAAGCCCATAAAATAAAATGAGACTAAATGAGCACACCAGCCCAGGGCCAAGGACAGTGGGGACAGGAAAACTGGTAATGGGAAACCCAAGGTCGAGAAGGGGAGAGTGCTGACGTGTGGGGTTGGCAACCAATGTCACAAAACAGTATGTGCCTGAATTGTTTAATGAGAAACTAGTTTGCTCTGTAAACTTTCATCGAAAGTACAATTTAAAAACAAAAAAATCTTTTTTTAATAAACAAATAAAAATTCTATTTTGAATATTCTGCTTTAGTTACCCTTAAGATGGCTAAAAAAGGTCTTGGCATATTACAAAACTGTGGATGGAAATCATGTGCTTAGTGACAACTATAAACCCACTGGCATCGAGTCGATTTTGACTCATACTGGCCCTATAGGACAGAGCAGAACTGCCCCCACAGGGTTTCCAGGGAGTGGCTGGTGGATTCGAATTGCTGTCTTTTTTGGTTAGCAGCCGAACTGTTAACCTCTGTGCCACCAGGGCTCCACAAAAACCTGTTGCCAGCAAGTCAATTCTGACTCATGATGACCCTACAGACAGGTTAGAACTGTCCCATAAGGTTTCCAAGGCTGTAATCTTTAATGAGCAGATGGTTACATTTTTCTCCCATGAGGCAGCTGGTAGGTTTGAATCACTTACCTTTGGGTTAGCAGCCAAACCCTTAACCACTGAGCCACCAGGACTCCTTAGAAAATACTGAAGTTGTCAAGGATTTCATTTTACTTGGATCTACAGTCAATGCCTATGGAAGCAGCAGTCAATAAATCAAATGACATACTGCACTGGGCAAATCTGCTGCAAAAGACCTCTTTAAAGTGTTGAAAAGCATTTATCTTTATAATTTACCTACGTAATTTCCAAAATGTACTTGGCTTCCTTATTTGGGTTATTTTTTCAAATATGTTTAACACTTACTGAACTTAATACTACATAACATTTTCTGCTCCATTACCATTACTTTCTTAGGAGGTAAGTAACTTCTTGTTTAGCATTTCAGAAGTGGTAGTAGCTATTTAAATTCCGTTGTGACTATGACATCCTACAAGGTACTCTTGTGCTTCTAGGAAGAGATTACATAGAAAACAGCATACAAATTTAATAAGAATGGCTAGTTCTCTGACCCCAGTAGACCAAGCTCTATTCTCAAATTTCCAAGCACTTGTAGTACTGTTTTTTAATAATTAAAATAATTTTTATAATTTTTAAAAATTAAAATTAATGATACATCAGAAAGAACTAGGTACCACTCTCTGGCTTTGGCCTAGAATTTGTATTAAAGCACAGTTTCTTCTATTTTCCACTAGTTCTGCTCCCAAAAATCAATCAGTTCTAGACACTCTCCTTAAAAATCCAGGATTTCCACCAAATGTCAAATGCCACTATGATGGAAAAACATCAAACTACAAGCACTGCTGTACATCCCAAAGAAAATCCCCAGTCAGAACTTCCGCAAATGAGGATCTAGATATGAGATAAAGAATAAATTTTCAAGTCATTTTTTTCTGATCTAAATATATATATAAACCAAACCAAAATCTTTGCCATCAAGTCAATTCCGACTCATAGTGACCCTACAGGACACGGCAGAACTGCCCCACAAGGTTTCCAAGGCTGTAATCTTTACAAAAGCAGGCTGCCACATCTTTCTCCTGTGGAACAGATGGTGGATTTGAAATACCAACATTTCGGTTAGCAGCTGAGTGCTTAACCACTGTGCCACCAGGGCCCCTAAATATATATTCTATTATCTAAATTATTACATTTAGAAGAGGAGCTTTAGGAGAATGTCAAGGAAAACCTTTTGTATTTCAGAAACAACCCCCAAAATTCACCAGACATGTCCCTTCCTTCTACTTCTTTAAGAAGAAAAAAAAAAAAAAAAAGGTAGCTTTTGTTTTCAAGCAGGGTCCATGAGCTGTGTTATCTTCTAAAAGCAGGCTATACAATCACTTGTCACTACCATGCCGTGCCTGTGCCACTTTGAATTGACTAGGGAGTAAAAATTAAGAGTAACCAAAAGTACCAGATTATAACGGCCAGATTTTGTAATCTGCTAAGTGAATCACACTTCTCATTCCATGAAATCAAAACAAATATTTGATCTTTGAAACACCAAGATACCATGTGTTTTGGATTCCAATTTAAATCCTCCATTCAAAACCACAGAGTCATGCTGTCCTTTCTAATCTACCCACTAAATTCTCATAGACATTAAGCAAACAGCAAGGGGAAAAAAAATCACAATGTAAATCAAGCATAATTAATACCAGATGGTCTAGATATTTTTTCTTACCTTGATTTTGAAACCCAAGAGAGTAAGAAAATTTTCCCTGTTCTACAAAGTTCTATTAACCATTTTATAAAAAGATATGGGTATAGTGGTTACGTTCTACACGTAGTAAATCAATGGATGTCAAAGACTACAGAACAATCTCTGTAACTGATGAACATGAAAACAATACTGTACCTTCTCAATCAGACTAGTTCCTCCTGCAAACGCAGCTCCATTTTCTTCTGCTATTTTAGTCTCCAATGCATTCTACCAAAATACAATAATTTGAATACTAATCCTTAACATTAAAAAACTCAGTTTGCTTTCAAGTATTCTGTCAGAAATATCGCAAAATTAAAATTGTGAGTTGTTATTTTTAATAGAAAATGCATCAATTTTCAATTAAGTGCATCAGTGATATTACCAACATCTTTAGCTTGTAAAGTGACTGAAGTATTTCCTGACTGACATAAGGGGAAATACATCAAAATAGCATGCTAGGAACCTACCAGTGGTTCCACCTAAGTCTCCAGTACTATCAATACATCACCTTCCAAAAGGAAGAGACTAAGACATATTTAGCTCTGTTAACTTAAATACAGACATTTTATCAAATCAACAAAGAAAAATATATAATTTAATAAGAAATGATAGAACCAAATTCAGTCAAGTGTTTGAAAAATTCAGAAAGAAAACAAACAATACTAGTTATTTCCTTTCCATATGTTCCATTTATGCCATTTGGTTTTACTGTGAAAATCGAATACTCCTTAATCACCAAAGTTTTGTAATGTTCTAACAACCACATTCCCCACTTTTCTGGGAAGAAAGTAAAGAATTTCTTCTTTGAAAGTGAGGCGTATACTCTTACAATGCCTCAAGTTTGAGCTTTAGATGGGGATGAATTAAACCACTTTACAAATTTATAAACACTTTATAAACAAATGTCTCACAATTTTCAAAGGACTATATTTTTATTATTATTTTTTTTTATATTACTATACTTGTTATATATTTGACTTCCCAGGACAAATATTTTTTTAAATTGTGGCTTCAGTGTCTTCACAGCACTAAATAGTCCCATTGCTTTAAAACAATCCTATTGTTTTTATTGTTTGAGGAAGAGAGTGAATAGAAGACAGGAGCTAGTAGCATAAATTCTATATTTCTCTTCAGTTTCTTGTGAGAAACAATGTGGTGAACTAATGATGAAACTAGCTTAGCAATATTTTTCTCTAATTCTACTTATTCAGTTATCTTAATCATTGATTAATGTGATAGGCTAAAAAAAAAAAAAGGAGAGAATATAAAAAGTTGACAAAGTTTACTCACCCCTGTGAATACAGCAACTTTATTGATTTCTGAAGTGAATGGGTATGGAAGACTAAGAACACTGGCAAATGGCTCCACTTTTTTCTAAACATACAAGAGGGGAAATAATGAAAAGTTCGTCTCTTCTCTAATTCACATATTTTATAAAACCAGAACCGACACTGAATTATAAATACAGAAACTGTTGAACTGGCAAATGTTTTGTTGTGTATATTTCACCACAATTAAAAAAAAAAAAACTGGCATATTTGATTTTTAGGCTTTTAATTCTACGATACGTCCTCCCATTATTCCAAAACTATTCACTGATTACAACTAAAATCACAAGATATTATATTTCTTTTGTAAGAAACCATAATGAAAATCTAAATCTTTCTACCCATCTTCATACTCCCATGGCGCTTGGCCTTTATCTGTCTTACCTCATTCATCACAGTCTCTCATATATAAAGAAATGTGTTGACATATCCATACCTCCTCTGCCACCTAGCATAACTGATTTTCATGTGACAGATGTCTAAAAATTGTTTGCTGCCTTGAATTAAATTAAAAAATACATCCAGTTTTCTGACACCATCAAAGAGGACACCAGCTGGGCATACTGAAAAATAAACATGCAGCTAATCTGCTCAGTAGTAGGTGACCCTTAACCTCCATCCTTGGATGCAAATACTCAGGTGGTATAAACCATAAGCAGAAGACAGAAGAGGCTTTCAGGCTTGGGATCTAATAGTGTCTATTCTGAAACACCCTGGACCACTACTGCTTCCAGATACATCTGGGAAGTCAATTTGAAAATCCAAAATAAACAATAGCATGCATTTGAGGCACCCTAATACAGGAGCCCTGGTGGCGCAGTAGTTAAGAGCTTGGGTGCTAACCAAAAGGTCACCAATTCAAATCCACCAGCCGCTCCCTGAATTTCCTACGGGGCAGTTCTACCGTGTCCTGTAGGGTTACTGTGAGTCAGAATCAACTCGAAGGCAATGGGTTTGGTTTTTGGATTTAATAAAGGTAAAGATTCTACAGGGCCTTAGTACTATTCTGCTCAGTCATTTGGCCAAGGACCTGCCCAGGCCTGAGGCTCAGATCTCTTAGGGAGATTTTATTTAAAAACAGATTCTATACCTACAGTTTTAGTGAAGCTTTAAGGTCTAGAAGAAAAATAAAAGGGGATCTACCCCTAATTAAAACTGATTGAAACATTATGTTTTTAGAAAAACTTTATTTTGAGTAGAGAACTCCTAAGGATTTCTTTTCAGACAAGATGGCACAAATTCTTAAGCACATTTTATGTCAGCCATGCAACTCAGTTTTACTGACTGGCATTCCTTTGGCATTAACATGTCACAACTGGCTTCAGTAAATTTTTCAATGGCAAGCAATCACAATAATAGCATTCCCTGGGGAATCCTGGCTTGTTGTACAAGCACTCTATAAAGGAGGAAAAATACCTTAGAAAGGCAACAATGTTATTAGTTTACAAGTAGATTCCATTTATGAAATGAAGCTTGTCATCCTAACAAGAGTTCCTTATGAACTACAAATTTTGAAAATAAAAGAATTAACAGTGACACTATGTTATAAAATAAACATTGTAACATGGCTGGTAGAAACTCTTTCTACTTGATAAGAACTAAGAAATGAGACAGACTTTGGTTCAAATGTTAACTCTAACCAACTACTGTCTGACCTTGAGAAAATTATTTTACTTTTTGTGTCTCAGCCTCTTCTGAGGTTACAGGATTAAATGAGAAAATGCATGTAAAGCATTTAGCATTGTGACAGGTATATAGAAAGTTTACAACAAATGTCCGTTGTTGTTATTCAGCATTTATTAAGTCCTGTACCTCTCATTTAATCCTCTATACAACCATATGAACTCAGCATATTATCTCCGTTTAGAGATGAGAAAGGAGCCCTGGTGGCGCAATGGTTAAGCACTTGGCTGCTTCCCGTCAACAATGTTGTTACTGTGTGCCATCAAATTGATTCTGACTCATAGCTACCCTATAGGGCAGAGCAGAACTGCCCCGTAGGGTTTCCTAGGCTGAAATCTTTACAGGAGCAGACTGGCGGGTTCAAACTGCTAACATTTTGGTTAGCAGCTAAGCACTTCAACCACTTTACCACCATGCTTCCTTCTATAAAGGTTACAGCCTAGGAAACTCTGTGGGGGCAGTTCTACTCCGTCACATAGTGTTGCTGAGTCAGAATTGACTCCATGGCACCAACAACAACAGAGATGAGAAAACTCATCTTTGATGCCTTAAGTCAAGGAGCAAGTAAGTGGTGAAGACAGGACTCAAGCCTGAGTAATGTGACTACAGAGCCCATGCTCTTAAGTGCTATACTGTGCTGCCTCCTACTAGATGCTCTATTACAGTTGTTGTTATTGAGGTTGTTAAATCGTACTCAAAACATGTACCATCTAGTTTGAAAAAAAAAAAAAAAAGACATCCTCAGAATAAAAATTAAAATATTTCTAAAAAAAAAATTACATTTCTTAAATTGAGAACCTTACAAATCTAGTACTGTAATAGATTTCAAAGCCAATCTAGTGTTTTCCTCTACTTTTAAAGGAAAACTCTTACATGGAACTCATATACATAAACAAATAAAGCAGACAGGGTCTAGCTGAAGCAAGAGTGAGGGGCTTGGAATCTCACCCATCCAAACAGAGTCTCAACCCAGAACTCCAAAAAAACCTATCTAAAAGCCACTGAGCTAATCCAAGGCCCTCATTTCAAAGAGGGATATGGCACTCAGGCAGCTTAAGGAACTCCCCAAAGTTATAGTAACATCTCAGTTAATTTCAACACTACTTGTGTTGCAATTTATACCAGCAATTCTTCAGGAGAAAGGAGGTATGTATTCAGCAACTCTCCAGAGTAAATATTCAACACTATATTTCATATTTGGAATATTAAAAAACAAACATATTTTTCAGAACAATAAGTACAGAAAGAGACTGAGATATTCTAATAATCATTAAGGGAGGAAAGAATTAAAAAAAAATTAAGAAACATGAATTCTACAGCCATTGCTCACATACAAAGTTATCTGAGTTTACACACCTTCTTCTGCAGTGACATATCCAGCGTCAAATCAAGATAAACACCTTGCTTTGGATAAGTGAAGTCCAGAATTTGGTATTTCTTAAGTAGGTGAACAGCTTTCTCCACCTCGTATATCTGTCTTGGATATAAGCGTCGTAAATAGACATCATCTTCAGGCTCGCCCTCCATATAGGTATATGACTTTATTTTTTCTATCTCATCTTTTTTTTCATCTGATGCTTTTTCTTTGGGGCTTTTTTTTGTTTTCTTTGCAGGCCTTAAAAAACAAAAACAAAAACTTAACAACAAAAAAGACAAATATCCCAATAAAAAATGGGTAAAGAACTTGAACATTTTCCAAAGAAGATACAGAAATGGCCAATAATCACTTGAAAAAAATGCTTAACATCATTAGTCACTAGGGAAACGCAAATGAAAACTACAATGAGATACCACCTCACAGCGCTAGGATAGCTAATATCAAAAAAACTGAAAATAACAAGTGCTGGTGAGAATGTGGAGAAATTAGAGGCCTCCTCCATTGCTGGTGGGACTATAAAATGAAGCTGCTGTGGAAAACAGTTTGGTGGTTCTTCAAAAAGTTAAACATAGATTTACCATATAACCCAGCAATTTCACTTCTAGAAATATACCCAAAAGATTGAAAGCAGGGACTTAAATAATTGTACGCCAACGTTCACTGCTGCATTATTCACAATAGCCAATAGGTGGTAACAACCCAAGCACCCACCAACAGATGAATCCATAAACAAAATATGCAACATACATACAATATGTATGAATATTAGAGGACATAAAGAGAAATGATATTCTGATACATGGATGAACCTTGAAAACATTATGCTAAGGAAAATAAGTCAGGCACAAAAGAACAAATATTATATGATCCCACTTACATGAAGTATCTAGAATAAGCAAATGCATAAGCAAAAGTAGATTAGTGGCTACCAGGCGCTGGGAGGAAGAAACAATGGGGAGTTACTGCTTAACGGGCACTGAATTTCTGTTTAGGGTGATGAAAAAGTTTTAGAAAAGGAGAGTGGTGATGGTTACACAACATTGTAAATATAATTAACTTCACTGAATTGCACACTTTAAAATGGTTCAAATGGACAATTTGTTATATATATTTTACCGCAAAATTTTAAAAAGGATAAGATTAAAATCTGTTGTCTCAATATGTATTCCAAGAGACTTAAAATTAAAAAATAAGCAAATATATGTAACAGAAAAAATTAACAAAATATAAATTTTAATTCAAAAGCACAGGTTGCTTTACAATTTTTCTAGTTTGACAAATACAAAATCAACATTTGTGCTATCTGCAGTTGATACCAAGTTGAATGAGACATAAACCCTACTCTGCAGAAACTTACAGTGAAGTAGAGGAAACAGACATGCAGAGATAGAAACCCTGGTGGCGCAGTGGTTAAGTGCTACGGCCGCTAACCAAAGGGTTGGCAGTTTGGATCCCCCAGGCACTCCTTGGAAACTCTATGGGGCAGTTCTACTCTGTCCTACAGGGTTGCTATGAGTGAGAATCGACTCAGCGGCACTGGGTTTGGTTTTTTTTTTTTTTTTTGCTATGGTAAGTACTATGTGGGTATTATCAGAGCCTTAGGGAAAGGGCACTTAACCCGGCCTACCAGATTGGGGAGGGGGGGAATGCGGAGTGACTACTATAGAGAGGGTTTTTTGGGAGGATGATAAACTGTTCTAAAATTGATTGTTTGCACAACTCCGTGAATATACTAAAAGCCACCGAATTGTACATTTAAAATGGATGAACTGTATCTCGGTAAAGCTGTTATTTAAAAAAAAAAACGTTAGCCAGGCCAAGAAAGGAAAAAACGATAAAATATTGACACAGGAAATAACACAGTGTATAAGGGGAGCTATTTTAAGTTCTGGATGACTAGGGCTGGGGTTGGCAAACTTTTTCTGTAAAGAACCAGAGAGTAAATATTTCAGGGTTTGTCTCTGTCACAACTACTCAACTCTAAAAACAGCAACAGTGCAATATATAAATGAGTAAGTGTAGCTATATTCCAATAAAACTTTATTTATGAATACTGAAATTTAAATTTCATAACTTTCATGTGTATAAAATATTCTTGTTTTTATTTTTTCAACCACTTAAAAATGTAAAAATCATTCTTAGCTCATGAACCACACAAAAACAGGCCATAGCTCGCTCACTCCTGGGAAAAGAGAAGGCAGGAAATGGAAGACGAGGCTGGAGAATCTAAATCACAGATGGCCTCCTCTACAGCAATGAGAAGCCACTGAACGGGAGTGATGTTTGTATTTCAGGTAGAGTATTTTGACTGCAGTGTAAGGGATGGATTTGAAGGAAGCAAAATTTCAGTCGATTAAGAGACAACTACCTCCCTTTCTTCCCAAGGAGAGATGAGAATCTGAATCTCAACGGTGATGAAATCAGGCTAGAGAAGAGATGACATATTAGGGAAATATTTAACCAGGAACGAGTTGCTGCAGAGTCAACTTCTGACTCATGGCGACCCCAAGTATGTCAGAGTCAAACACTGAAGTTAGGCAAAGCGGAAAGAGAAGACTCTGGAATACTTTTTTAGGTTTCTGGCTTAGCAGACTAGGCATAAAGCAGTGTCATCAACAAAAGACCAAAAATAAAGCAAAACAGGTTTCTGGCGAGGGAGGTAGTCACACAGATGAGTTCAGTCTGGGGCAGGGTTTGAACATGTGTCAGATTGCATCATTGACTCAATTCTTTACTTCCTCTCCATTCAAGTCTATTTGCTAGGTGACTTTGCAGCTCCTCTCACTAAAGAGATGGAGTACATTTTCCTGACCCTTGATTTGGTCATGTGACGGAATAAAGCAAAAGTGACAGCATCCCAGTTTTGTGCCTAGGCCATAAAACATGCCTAGGTCATGTTTCCATTTACATGTTTCCATTTCTGTCATTTTCATAAGAAGAACATGCCTGGGCTAGCCCAAAAGTAGGAAGATGAGAGACTTGTGGAACAGAGCCACAGAGCCCCAGGCTAGATGAGACAATGCTCAGCTGACCTGCACTCACTGATGCAGATGCCTGAGTAAGCCCAGCCAAGGTCATCAGAGACACCCACCCAAACCCAGCCTAGCAAGTGATCCACAGATGCATGGTTAATGATAAATAATTGGTGTGGGATAGTTTGTTACATGGCAGAAATTAACAAGGTGCTTACAAAATATCTATGAAAATATGTACAAAAGGTACTGCAGATTAAGAGTTTGAAGCGTAGAAGAAAAGACAGAACTAGTGGTGCTTTATTTTCTCAACATTAATTCAAATCATACCTAGGATCTCGTAACAATAACATTTTTAAATTAGTAAAATAGCATTCTGGAAAGAGGTTTCAGTTCTGTGATAAACAGAATAAAGGCCCTCCACCCCAAAGATGTCCATATCCTAATCTCCAGAATCTGTGAATATTTTACCTTACATGGCAAAAAGGATTTTGCAGATGTAATTAAGGTTAAAGGCCCTGAGAGGGGAGATTATAATGGATTATCTAGGAGGGCCCAATATAATCACATGAGCCATTAAAAACAGAGAACTGCAGCTGGGTCTGACAGAGAATGGGCAGAGGAAATTCAACTGTGAAAGGACCTCAACTTGCCATTGCTAGCTCTGAAGATGAAAAAGTAGGACGCCATAAACCAAGGAAAGTGAGTGATCTCTTGAAGGTGGGAATAGCTGGGAAACAGATTTTCACCTAGAGTCTCCAAAAAAGAATGAAGCCCAGCAAACGCCTTGATTTTAGCTCTGTGAAACCCGTGTCAGACTTCTGACCAACAGAACTGTTAGATAATAAATTTGAGTTGCTTTAAGCCACAAAGTTTGTGGAAATTTGTTATGGCAGTAGTAGACAACTAATACAGGAGCCTATAAAATTTCTGTGAAAGAAATGGATGACAGTAAAAAAATTAAGTTTTTTAAAAAAGGACCTCTTAAATCAATCCAACATACAATTCCATTCATACTTTTAGGACTCAATAAATGCTTATTACCACCACTAATAATAGTATCCTCCCAGCTAATGAGCAATTCCACAGAATAGCAGATAATGACAATGTTCATTTTTAATGGGATGCAGGTGTCCTTCTGGATGGGCCACAGCAAGTCTGAGCAGGTGCCCAAGTGGATGGATGCCACACATCTCAATAGATACCTTGGAAGTATTCCATAAAATCCTGAAACCTTCAAAACTTGAGAAAGCACACTGTAATTTTATATTTAGGAAAAAGAGCAGTGAGGTCAAAAGAAGATGGAGCCTAGACAGCCTGCTTTAGAATAAACTCTCTCATCTAAAATAAACAAAGTGAATGAACGTTCTAGCGGTAGCCTCCAGGTTTACTTTTATACTGATGTCATCACTAAATTTTCAACCACAGAAGAACCTATCTATTTAATGTGCAATAATTATGAAATTCCCCACGGCTGAAATAGGAATTTCTTAAATTAGCAAGTATTTTCAAAACACAATAAATGTCTGATGGATAAAGAAACTGACCTGTGTTTATAAAAACATATTTATACTTTGGAACTTGTTTCAGAAAATATGTGAGGTGGCTCAGTGAAAAAAAAATTTTTTATTGTACTTAGATGGTTTACAGAACCAACTAGCTTCTCACTAAACGATTAGTACACATATTGTTTTGTGACATTAGTTGCCAACCCCATGACATGTCAACACTCTCCCCTTCTAGTAAAAAAAAAAGCATAGATTAAAAAAAAAAAAAAATTTTTTTTTTTTATAGATAACATCACTAAAATACAGATCAACCTCAGTAAAACACTTCCTTCAAAAAAAAAAACCTACATTGGAAGACACTCCCTCCCAACCCTGGTGGAGCAGTGGTTAAGAGTTCAGCTGCTAACCAAAAGGTAAGCAGTTCAAATCCACCAGGTGCTCCCTGGAAACCCCATGGGGCAGTTCCACTCCATCCCATAGGATCGCTGAGTCAGAATCCACTTGACAGCAACTGCAACAGGTTTGTTTTGTTTTTTTTTTTAACCTGTGAATATGACCTTATTTGGATAAAGGGTCTTTGCAAATGTAATCAAGTTAAGATGAGGTCACAGTCCCTGGAGAAGGACATCATGCTTGGTAAAATAGAGGGTCAGCAAAAAAGAAGGCCCTCAACGAGATGGATTGACACAGCGGCTGCAACAATAGGCTCAAGCATAACAACAATTTTGAGGATGGCACAGGACCAGTAAGCGTTTCATTCTGTTGTGCATAGGGTCATAATGAGTAGGAACCAACTCGACAGAGCCTAATAACAACAACAGAAAGGTTTTTCAGAAGGTGGGGAGAAACACCTGGCATTCTGAGCCAAAGAAAACATAATTTAGCTGCAGCTACCTGGGTCACTAAACTGTACAGTAATAATTATACACACATGAGAAATAAGAAACTATTCTCACATAGTAACTTTCTCCCTATCTCATCTGCCTCCTAATTCCATCATTTAAAAGGAAACAATAATTCCATGGTCATACAAATAAGAACAACTCAGTGCTATAATAAAGCTTACTTCAAAACATTTTGGTATCGCTGAAAACAAAAATAAAACATTACTTAAAATAACAAAAACCTTTGAGCGTCTGTGACTCCAGACAGACCCATCAAAGTCCTTACAGAACTGAAGAACATTTTACATTAAGTAATTTGTGGGAGATGGGGAGGGTGGGATACCAACTCTCTCAAACTAAGCTGAACTAAACAGAAAATGCCTAGAGTGTGTAATTTTTTTTTTTTTTAATGTCATGTCTCATCTGACCCTCCTTGTCTTAGTCGTCTAGTGGATGGCTTTAACAAAGACAAATTTATTTTCTCACACTCTAGTGGGCTAGAAGTCCAAATTCAGGGCAGCAGCTCCAGGGGAAGGCTTTCTCTCTCTGTTGGTGCTAGAGAAAAGGCCTTCTCATCCCTCCTCCCCTGGACTGGGAGCTTCTCCGTGCAGGAACCCCAGGTCCAGAGGACGCGCTCTGCTCCTGGTGCTGCTTTCTTGGTGGCATGAGGTCCCACACTCTCTGCTTGCTTCCCTTTCCTTTTATTTCTTGTAAGATAAAAGGTGGTGCAGGCCACACCCCAGGGAAACCCCCTTTACATTGGATCAGGGATGTGACCTGAGCAAGGGTGTTACATCCCTCCCTAATCCTCTTTAACCACAGGCAGAGATTATGATTTATAACACAGGAAAATCACAAAATGGAGGACAACCACACAATACTGGGAATCATGGCCTAACCAAGTTGACACAAATTTGGGGGGGACAAAATTCAATCCATTACACTCCTGAAAAGTCATAATTTTCTTTTTTTAATTTTCTTGTGACTTAGGTGAAAGTTTACAGCACAAATTAACTTCTCATTCAAAATTTCATACATTGTTTTGTAACATTGGTTACAACCCCCACAATGTGTCAGCACTCTTTACCTTTCCCTTTACACTCCAGGTTCCCAGTGTCCATTCTTCCAGTTTTTCTGTCCCTTCCTGTCTTCTTGTGTTTGCTTCTGGACAGGTGTTGCCCACTTGGTCTCCTATACTTGACTGAACAACTCACAGGTTTTGTTTGTTTTATAGGCTTGTCTAATCTTTTGGCTGAAAATGGGCTTTGGGATTGGCTTCAGTTCTGAGCTACCAGAGTTTCTGGGGGCCATTGTCTGGAGGTTCCTGTCAGACCAGTAAGTCTAGTCTTTTGTCCTGGATTTGAATTCTGTTCTACATTTTTCTCCTATTCTGTCTGAGACCCTTTATTGTGATTCCTGTCAGACCAGTCAGTGATGGTCACTAGGCACCATATAGTTCTTCTGGGCTCAGGATGATGGAGGCTGTCATTTCTGTGGTCCATTAGTCCTCTGGACTAATACTTTCCTTGTGTCTTTGGTTTTCTTCATTCGCCCTTGCTCCAGATGGGATGGGACCAATAGATGTACCTTACATGGCTGATTACAAGCTTTTAAGACCCCAGATGCTACTCACCAAAGTAGGATATAGAACATGTTCTTTATAAACTTATTTTATGCCATTTGGCTCAGATGGCCCCTGAGACCATGATCCCCAGCCCTCAGCCTCAGTAACTCAATCCCTCAAGGTGTTTGGACGTGTCTAAGAAGCTTCTGTGACTTTGCCTTGGTCAAACTGTGCTGATTTCCCTATATGGTCTGTTTTTTTTCCCTTCACCAAAATTAACACTTGTCTACTATCTACTGAATTCCTCTCCCGAACCCATCCCTGCGCATAACCATCAAAGATTGTTTGTTTCTGTATGTAAACCTTTGCCTCGGTTTTTATAAGGGTGGTCTCATTACAAAAACCCAATAACTGACTTATTTCACTCAGCATAATGCCCTCCAGATTCATCCATTTTATGAGATGTTTCACAGATTCATCATTGTTCTTTATTGTTGCGTAGTATTCCATCATGTGTATGTACCATAGTTTGTTTATCCATTCATTTGTTGATGGGCACTTAGGTTGTTTCCATCTTTTTGCTATCGTGAATAATGCTGCAATGAACATGGTGTGCATATGTCTAGCCGAGTGACATCTCTTATTTCTCTAGGATATATTCTTAGGAGTGGGACTGCTGGATCATATGGTATTTCTATTTCTAGCTTTTCCAGGAGCCTCCATATTATTTTTCATAGTGATTGTACTATTTTTTCATTACCACTAGCAGTGCATAAGACTTCCAATCTCCCCACAACCTCTCCAACATCTGTTATTTTCTGTTTCTTTTTTTTTAGTGCCAGTAATGTCAGAGTGAGCCGGTACACCACTGCAGTTTTGATCTGCATTTCTCTAAAGACTAATGAGTGCAAGCATTTCCTTGTATGTCTGTTAGCAGGCTGAATGTCTTCCTTGGTGATATGTCTGTTCATATCCTCTGCATATTTTTTTTACTGGATTGTTTGTCTTTTTCCTGTTGAGGAGTTGAAGTGTTCCACAGATTTTAGAGATAAGACCTTTGTCAGATATGCCATAGCCAAAAAAAAATTCCCAGTCTGTAGTTTCTCTTTTTATTCTTTTGGTGAAGTTTTTTGATGAACATAAATGTTTAATTTTTAGGAGTTCTCAGTTATCTAGTTTCTCTTCTGGTGTTTGTACACTGTTAGTTGCGGTTTGTATTATATTTTTGCCATGTATAAGGGCCCCTAGCAATGTCCCTGTTTTCTTCCATGATCTTTATCATTTTAGATTTCATATTTAGGTCTATGATTCATTTTGAGTTACTTTTTGTGTGTGGTGTAAGGTATAGGTCCTGTTTCTTTTTTTTACAGATGGACATCCATCAGACGGACCTTCATTTGCTGATGTGGAACAACTCAAAATGAGAAGAAATAGCTGCATTCATTAACAATCAGAATGTGGAATATATGAAGTATGAATCCAGGAAAAGTGGAAATAGTCACAAATGAAATGGAATGCATAAATATCGATATCCTAGGCATTAATGAGCTGAAATGGACTGGTATTGGCCATTTTGAATCAGACAATCATATGATCTACTATGCTGATAATGACAGCTTAAAGAGGAATGCCATTGCATACATTGTCAAAAACAACATTTCAAGATCTATCCTGAAGTACAACGCTGTCGGTGATAGGATAATAGTCATATACCACAAGGAAGACCAATCAGTACGACTAGTGTTCAAATTTACGCATCAACTACAAAGGCCAAAGATGGAGAAATTGAAGATTTTTACCAACTTCTGCAGTCTGAAATTGATCAAACATGCAATCAGGATGCATTGATAATTACTGATGGTTGGAATGCAAAAGTTAGAAACAAAGAAGAAAGACTGGTAGGTGAAAAATATGGCCTTGGTGAAACAAACGAAGCCAGAGATGGCATGACTGAATTTTGCAAGACCAATGACTTCTTCATTGCAAATACATTTTGTCAACAACATAGATGGCAACTATAAACATGGACCTTGCCAGATGGAATACAAAGGAATCAAATCGACTACATCTGTGGAAAGAGACAATGGAAAAGTTCAGTATCATCAGTTAGTACAAGGCCAGGGACTGACTGCAGAACAGACCATCAACTGCTCATACGCAGGTTCAAATTGAAGCTGAAGAAAATTAGAACTGGTTCACAAGAGCCAAAGTACAACCTTGCGTATATTCCACCTGAATTTACAGACCACCTCAAGAACAGATTTGATGCACTGAAGGCTAATGATCAAAGACCACACAAGTCGTAGAATGACATCACAGACATCATACATGAAGAAAGCAAAAGGTCATTAAAAAGACAGGAAAAAAGACCAAAGTCGACATCAGAAGACACTCTGAAACTCGCTCTTGAAAATAGATAGCTAAAGCGAAAGGAAGATACTATGAAGTAAAAGAGCTGAACAAAAGATTTTAAAGGGCAGCTCCAGAAAACAAAGTAAAGTGTTGTGATGACATCTGCACAGACCTGGATACAGAAAACCAAAAGGGAAGAACATGCTTGGCATTTCCCAATCTGAAAGAACTGAGAAAAAAATTCAAACCTCAAGTTGCAGTACTGAAGGATTCTGTGGGGAAAATATAATGTTCTTCCTTGCCTTTTATAGTTGATTTTGCCTTAAAGTCTATTTTATCTGAGATTAGTACTACAACTCCTGCTCTGTTTTGGTTACTGTTTACTTGATATGTTTTTTTCCATGCTTTCGTTTTTACTGTGTTTATGTCTTTGTGTCTAAGTTGTGTCTCTTGTAGACAGCATAGGGATGGGCCATACTTCTTCATCAATTCTGCCACTCACTGTCTCTTTACAGATGCATTTAAGCCATTTACATTCAGTGTGATTATCGATAGGAATGAGTTTCTTGCTTTCATATTATTGTGCTTTTTTTTGTGGTGCTGGTTTTTTGTTGTTGTTCCTCTTGATTTCTTGTGCTGAGTTCCTTTTATTTGTGGGGTTTCTTTCATTATTTTAGATTTTGTGTTTACTGTGTCTTTGTTTTTCTTCTTTTTTATTTTGATAAGTAGGCTTGTTAACTTCATGCTTACCTTAAAATTTACCCTTATCTTACTAAGTTTGAGCCAGTCTTTCATTACTTGATATTGCCATGACTTCCTCTCCATCTGAAAGTTCCATACCTACACTGTTTATTCCCTCTTCTATTGTTTTGTGTTGTCATTTACCAAATGACATCTGTTTCCCTGTTTAATACTTTTAGTTGTGTTTTATTATTGAGAGTTCTTTACCTAGTTGGTATCTGGCTGATGCTGTCCTGTGTCCTATAGTCTGATTATTGTCTGATGTTGGTTCTCTAACTGAAGGACTTCCTTTAATATTTCTTGTAACTCTGGCTTGATTTTTGCAAATTTCCTTAATTTCTGTTTATCTGCAAATTTCCTAATTTTGCCACCATATTTGAGAGAGAGTTTTGCAGGATATATTATTCTTGGTTGGTAGCTTTTTTCTTTCAAGGTTTTATATACATCATCCCATTGCCTTCTTGCCTGCATAGTTTCTGCTGAGTGATCAGAACTTAGTCTTATTGTTTCCACTTTGTAAGTGACTTTTCATTTTTCTCAAGCTGCTCTCAGGATTCGTTTCTGCTTTTGGTGAGTGTGATTATATGTCCTGGTGCTGAGTTACTTTTGTTTGTGGATTTTCTTTTCTTTCATTATTTTAGATTTTGTGTTTACTGTGTCTTTATGTTTTTATTTTTTATTTTGATATTTTGATTTTTTATTTGACACGTTAACTTTGTGATTACCTTGAAATTTACCCTTATCTGACTAAGTTTGAGCCAGTCTTTCATTTGAGGTATATTCTATATGGAGTCTGTTGAGCTTCTTGGTTGGCCAGTGTCATGGATTGAATTGTGTCCCCCTAAAATATGTCAACTTGGTTAGGCCATGTTCCTCAGTATTGTGTGGTTGTTCACCATTTTGTTATCTGATGTGATTTTCCTATGTGGTGTAAATCCCACCTCTACAATGTTAATAAGTCAGAATTAGAGGCAGTTATGTTAATAAGGCAGGACTCTTTTGACATACAAAAGAGAGAAGGGAGCAGAGAGTCATGGAGACCTTACACCATAGAGAAAGCAGCACCAGGAGCACAGCATGTCCTTTGGACCTGGGTCCCTGCACCTCAGAATCTCCTAGACAAGAGGAAGATTGATGACAAGGACCTTCCTCCTGAGTCTACAGAAAGAAAGCCTTCCCCGGGAGCTGATGCCCTAAATTTGGACTTCCAGCCTACTAGACTGTGAGAGAATAAATTTCTCTTTGTTAAAGCCACCCACTTGTGGTATTTCTATTATAGCAGCACTAGACAACTAAGATAGTTTCTCATCTTCTATGATATTTGGGAAGTTCTCTGTCAGCACATCTTCAACAATCTTCTCTGTGTTTTACATATTCTCCCGTTGTTCTCGAACTCCAATCACGTACGAATTTTTACTCTTGATTGTCTCACATAATACTTAGGTTTTTTTGCACTTTTTTTCATTCTTTTCTGATATTTCCTCAAAGTGGCATCCATCGATTTATCTTCAATCTCACTGATTCTGTCTTCCATTGTTTCATATTTGCTCCTAAAACCTTCTATTGAGTTGTCCATTTCTGAAATTCGTTTATCTCTTGGATTTCTATTTGCTGTTTTTGTATAATTTCCAATTGTTTATTTTCATGTTTTGTTCTTGTATTATTTTTCTGAAGTCTTCTGTTTCTTTGTCTGTTTTCCTTGATTTGGGCTATGTTTTCGTTGGTTTTGTCTGTGTTTTCCATGCTTTTATCTATTTTTTCCTTGGTTTTGTCTGTGTTTTCCTTGATCTCTTTGCTATCTCTTGGTGAGTAGTAAATGTTAGTTTTTAATTCCATATCAGGTATTTCCACTGACATTTCTTCTACCCAAAGATTATCCGATTCTTTATTTTCGTCAATTTCTGGAGCCATCTTGTCCTGCTTTTTCATATGTTTTGATATTGTCTGCTGTCTACAAGATATTAAGGTATTATTTTCTTTATTTATGGTTTGTATATTCATTTGTTTCATCCTGCTTTTCTGTTTTGTTTTCATACGTCAGGGCAGGAAGTCCAGGCATACTCTGCTGCTTGCTCGTCTATGGACATGCTAGCTCTCACCATGTCTGAGTGAGGGCAGCAGCAGGCAGGGTGAGCCAGTTTCACTGTACAGTGGTTTGGTTAGGTGGCTGAGGGCAGACTGGGCAGGCTATCTGCCTCTTGATGTTGGTCCAGAGGTTGGGAGTGTTCACAGCACCTCAACAGATGGGCAGGGGTGTCAGACAGGAAGTGGTATGGTCTCGCTTCCCACTGTTCAGTAGCTGACTGAGTGGTGGAGGGGGGGTAGTGTGGGCTCAGTGCAGCAGTGGGCCTGAGCACCGGGAATGCTCTAGACTCAGCATGCATCTCTGGCCAGCGGGAAGGGGGATAGGTAGCATATGGAGCTAGGTGTTGGAGGGGGGGAGAAGAGAAAGAGTAAAAAGGGTAGACAGTGGGTGGGGGCGGGGCAGACCTGGGCGCTAACAATAAGGCAGGGAGTGGCATACAGGGCAAAAGGGTAAAGGGTGGAAAAGTGTGTTTTCTCTGGTTACCAGGTGCTCTGTCTCCTGTTGGAAGGTGTGAAGTTGCTTTCCCATACTCCCTGTCCAGGGTCATTGCTGGCTGTGTTCCAAGATGACAATGCTGTGCTATGTTAGCGTGCAGGGAACCTGCACTCCGTATAGTTCCTCGTTCTCTGTTTTCCATCAGTTTCATCTTCCATTCAGTTTTTGATCTAGTTCTTTACTGATTCATTTGATGCTTAGCATTCCAGGATTGACCTCTGCTTTTGTTTTACATAGTTTTTCAGGTTTTTGCTGTAGAGGGACAGCGTTGTGTATCTGTCTAGAGCACCATGTTGGTTCTGCCTGCTAGGGCATGTCATTTTTAATGGAATGGAAATGTCTACAACTCTTATTTCTCTGTGTAATCATACAGAGAAACTCAGTAACATCTCTGATGCTGGTTTATCTTTTAATCTAAATTCAGAGCTTCTGCTTAGGATGTAAAAGCTGGAAAGTACATTAACAATAAAGAGCCAGATAAAATCATAACTTTTCTTGAGAGCTGAACTTGCAAGACAACCAAGTACCTGAAATCAAGGGAGGGTCTACCCCTCTCCTGTGGACTCTACCCTGCCCCCACACACCCTGCCAGGACTATGTCATCAGGCACAAAGCACAATAGGAAGGTAAGGGGGGTAAGAAAAAATCAGCTGAAATTTAAGGGGTAGCATGACACTATGAACACCCTGGGAGTCCCAGACACAAAGGAAGTTCAAACTCACTCCTGGGCTCTTTTTCAGAGCTCCATCAAGTATACAGAAAAGAATGGGAGCAGGACAGGGGACTAGGGAGCCTCATATGGGTACAGGAAAGCAAGGAAGCCCTGCCTCTGTGCCCAGGCCCTTCTCTCAAATGGAGCAAAAGCCAAAAGTCACAAGGGCAGCAAACCCTTTCACCCTCCAGGGGACAAATAAACATTCATGGTGGCTGAAGGTAAGAAAGAAGATAACAAACAAAAGCCATCCTCTACCCCTGGGCCCTATGTCCTATACCAATATCATAGGGGAAGGGACAGGAAACACTCCCACACAAACATGTAACACATACATGCCATTGGGTGAAAGGGACAGGAATGCTACAGAAACTCCATCCCCAAGCTCCAGCCACACAGGACCTATCTAAGACTAAGACTGAACCTGTACAATAGAGAATCCCTCCTGCCACCCATCACAGCCCCTTTAAGCACTGAGTAATAAACAACATACTACTGCTAGGGGAGAAGCAAGAATATGGCAGGATCCCCCCTCTGAGGCACAGCTGCACAAGAAAGGCAGAAAACTGAGGATGGAACAAGAACACTGAGAAAAACCCTCCATCAACCCAGCCCCTACCCTAAGCACAAGGTAAACAACAACAACAAAAAAAATTCAAACCAGTTGCTGTCAAGTAGATTCCAACTCATAGCTACCCTCTGTGTGTCAGAGCTGAGCTGTGCTCCTTAGGGATTTTAATGGCTGATTTTTCAGAAGTAGATCTCCAGGCCCTTCTTTTGAGGTACCTCAGAGTGAACTACTAGCATACTAGAGCTAACCATAGCAACAACCGAACCAAAACTTATCTCAGTTCCTGGCTAGAGAGACTCAATACCTTTTACTGATGGCCTTGTAGAAAACAAACAAAAAAAACCAAACTTATTTTCGTCGAGTCGATTCTGACTCATAGCAACCCTATAGGACAGAGCAGAGCTGCCTCATAGGGGTTCCAAGGCTGTAATCTTTACAGAAACAGATTGCCACATCTTTCTCCCATGCAGCGGCTGGTAGGTTCAAACCATCGACCTTTCAGTTAGCAGCTGAGCAATTAACCACTGTGCCACCAGAGCGAAGAGGCCACTTCTAGGAGTAAATACTATTTACTTCAGTCTCTACTACTCTACACAAGATGTCCAGCATTCAGTAAAAAATTATGAAACACACACACACAAAAACATAAGAAAAATAACCTGTTGTCAAGAGAGAAACAAAACCATATTCAGAGATGACCCAGTGGCCTTTTTGAAATCAGGGTCTGCAGTACAGAAGGTGTATGTCTGCATCTACAGGGGGTGGGAGGGGAGACATTCAGAACTCCAGAGACAAGTAAGCACATGCCCTTCCACCCCAGTCTCAGATCCTGACAAAAAAAATAAGTCATGAAAAAGCTATTTTTTAGTATATTATAGACAGTACATTAAAAATTAAAACTACAACTAAAATCATGAAAACCATGATTCCCATCAAGCTACTAAAAAACTCATTGTCACGCATGAAAAATATCTTACAATTTTTCTAGTTTTTTTTTAAGTATGCGTATTTCTTATGCTACAGGTTTCAAGTGAGTGAAAACTGTTTTTAAAATTGTACTGGAGTAGAGTGTAAATAAGACATAAAATGTAAAATTTCTATAGGATAAAAGAAAACATTCAAAGATAAAATATTTTCAAAAGAATATTCCTAACAAACAAATACTTCCACAAAGCATAAAGAAAAAGACAAACAGCACAATAGGAAAACAGGCAAAGGATATAAATTAGAACTACACTGAAGAAACACAAATAAGGACTGATGATATCCAGGGTTGTTAAGAATGTGGAAAACTGGGCACTCTGACTTACTGCTGAGTGGGGATGTAAATTGGTATAACCAATATTCCTCCAACTTCTCAACAACAAAAAGAATCCAGGTACTGTACACACTCAGAAGGAGCCTCCTTTCTAGTTACATTCCTGCCACCTCTCTATTTATCCTATATTCAAGCCATATCAAACTATATTACATCCATATCACTTTCGTGTCTTTGCACTACTGAAATACCTTTCTCCCAATTCCGCTGCAAAGTCCCCTCTATCTTTCAAGACTCAGCTCAAATACTATTTGCCCTGCCATCCCCAGGTAGAATTAATTGACTTTTCAATTTTGGATCCCACAGCAGTTGGTCCATTCCTCTAATATAACACTTAAACATATTAAAGTCAACTTATATCACAGACGTGCTAAATTATAATAAAGAGTTCCTACTAATCAACAAGAAAAATGAGATTATAACATGAAGAGTTCATAGTAAAGAAAATATAAATGGCTCTTAAACGTATGAAATATATATATAATCTCGGTCTAATAGAAAATGAAATCTAAAACCATAATATTATTTTTTAACCTGTCAAATTGGCAAAGATAAAAAAAAACTGACTATACTATGTGTGAGAAAATAAAACCAAAACCAAACTCGTTGCCGTCAAGTCAATTCTGCTTCATGGCGACCCAAGAGGACAGCGCAGAACTGCCCCATACAGTTTCCAAGGAACACTTGGTGGATTCAAACTGCCGACCTTTTGGTTAGCAGCCATAGCTCTTAAGCACTATACCACCAGGCATTCTAATAATATTTGCTGGTAAGGATATAAATTGGCTTGATCTTTATTAAGGCAATTTGGTTTATCTATCAGAATTACAAATGCTCACATCTTGTGATCCAACAATTCTAAGAGTTTATACTATACTTATAATGTTTGACATAATGTAACATGATTATTCACTGCAAGATCATTTGAATTAGCATAAGATTAAAAAGATAAATGCCTATCAAATGAATGATTAAATTATGCTACATTCACACAATGAAATGTTATAATTAAAATTACTAAGTAGCTCCACATGAAGCAAGTTAAAAAGTTAAAAAAGAATTCAAGGTATAAAACAAGGTGTATAGTTCACAACTACTTAGGCAAAAACAAGTAATGTATTCATACACTTGTGTATGCATAGACCATCTAGTTATCACAAGAAACTAGCTAACAGTAGTTACCTTGAGGGAAGCACAACTGAGTGGCTGGAGGACAACGGTGGGAGAAAGACCTACTTTTCACTACATACTCTTTCTACTTTTTGAATGGCTTACCATGAGTATCTTTTCAGAAGGTTAATGAATTCATTGCAATTAATAATTAAAAACAAAACGCAATCATTTATGTTGCTGTCAGGATACTATAGAATCCTCAAGGGCAAGGGAATATGTGTCTTACTAATTTCAAATCACCAATACCTTACATGGTATCTGACATGCAGCAGATGTTCAACAAAGTATGCTGAATAAGAGATAACTGTGGTAAATTTGTCAAATATTCAATTAAGTTTGCAGAAACAAAATATATTAGCAAATGAGGGTTTACAAATTCACCAAAAATTTTCCACACTTTAGTTTTCATTTTCGGCATTATAACCTGAGGATTATATTCTAGGAAATTCAGCCAAATCGTAAAACTTTGTAGGTTGAGCTCAATTTCCATTTCAGTCCTACCCTCCAAACCCACTGCTTCCATTACCCTAAAAGCAGTGAAGAGACATAGTTCTAGAGTCAGGCAGCTTGGACCGAAATGCTCCTTCCAACACTTTCTACCTATGTGACTGTGGACTTTACTTAACCTCTCTAGGCTTCCATTTCTCCATCTGTAAAATGTTTATAACAGTATCTGTACCTCATAGAGTTACTGTGATTATTAAATGAGCTAACACATGTAGTGTGCTCAATATAGTAGGCATTCTGTAAATGTTACCTATCATTACTTCTGCAGCTTTTCAGCACCTTATTGTAACTGTCACTGAGACACTTCTTCAGCTTCAAAAAAGGTGATATTGAGGAAGAAAACATTCAGAAAAAGGGTGATGTAACCATCATCTTTCACTGTTTTCATACTTCATTAGCATCAGTGTTACCTAAAACAAAACAATTAGTGTTATGCCCCAGATGGTATAACATAGGAGCTTGAAAGGTTAGACCAATATCTGCCTTTTAGTCCTTTGCCTTAGGAAGGGGCAAAGCAATAACGCTATTAGGCTATCTATCATATTGCCATTTGGTTTAGCAAGGTCATGGCAGTATGAATGGAGAAAAGGATTAGGTTCCTATTTCAGTAAGAAATCAATTCCTGCCCTTGGAAATGAAAGTTGGGAGAAGAAATTCCATTCCTTTAGGTGTCTACATATTCAAACTTTATATAAAGCAATACAAGTTTATATTACATTTTGCAAATCTGAAATTCCACTATATAATCACAGTACAGGCATGTATTTATAATACACGACCTATAAAAAGTACCCAACAGGAAAAAATGTAATTTAAAGAGCAAAATCAGCTACACACACACAATATCTTAATTAAAATTCACTGATTGGAACAGTGGGTTCTGTTCTAAAGAGGCAGTGATAGAATACTGGAAAAAGCTTGGGTTCTGGAACTAAACTCCTTGGATTCAAATCCTAGTCCCAACACATACTAGCTCTTTGACTCTGGGCAAGTATATAACCTACCTGTGCCTTGACTGTCTTATCTGTAAAACACAGATAATAACAATAGCTTCCTCAAAATGTTGCTGAGGGGGACAAATCAGTTAATGCATGTCAGTATTCAGTTAAGTATTTACTATTATCATAATAAGTGTTACCTTTCTTTCAGGACTAAAGATCAAAGAAACAGAAATGGCAAACCTTTACAATTATAAGTCCCTATGTATATTTATGGGCCCAAGCATAATGTTTATTCATCAAAATTTTAAGTGAGACCAAATAAAATAATAACTAAAAGAAAAAAAAACTTACTTCGTAGCAGCCGCAAAATGTCTGTTGAGCACCAAAATGTTTACAGAACAAGGAGAAGGAGATAGCTGATAAGCCTTCTTGGAAAGACTATGCCTCTGATGATGTATCAAGCCTTGTAAAAAAAAATATGTAAAATATCAATATTAAATAATCATGTTCACAATTTTTTGCATTATAAAAATCAGTGTTTTCCAAAACAACATGCAATATGTGTGATTTTTAGCCAGTCTTTCAAAACTGTAATTATAGAAACTGTGCTTCTCAAAATTAAAACCAGGTAAACGTATCTATATTTAAACCATTTTATCTTCATTTATTTTTAACTTAATTTAGTTCAGGCTCAACAAAGTATGTTAGCTATATTGTTAGGGAGTATGCAGATACACCCCGGAATTTTTTAAATAATTTAAATTTTATTTATTCACATTTTTGAATGGGTAATACATTCACAGAGTTGTCTAAGGCACTCTTGAAGAATAAAAACAAATTGAAGGGATTTGCCCTAACAGAGAAAAAGATTTGTTATAGAGCTATGCTAATTAAGACACTTTGTTATTGGCACAGCTACAATAAAACCAACAAAACCAAACCCGTTGCCATGGAGTCGATTCCGACTCACAGACTAATAAAACAAAATAAAAAGCCCGGCAATAGACCCATGCATACATAGATATTTGAAATAATGACAGAGATGTTATTGTAAGTCAGTGTACAAGGAATTCAATAAGTGGTGCTGAGACAACTGATTGTACACAGTGGGAAAAAAAGTATAATTAGATCCCTACTTAATGCCACACACAAAATATCAAATCTAGATATACTAAAAGGGGCCCTGGCAGCACAGTGGTTAAGAGCTCAGCTGCTAGCCAAAAGGTCTGCAGTTTGAATCAACCAGCCGCTCCCTGGAAATCCTATGGGGCAGTTCTACTCTGTCCTGTACGCGTCGCTACAAGTCAGAATCAACTTTGTGGCAACAGTTTTGGTTTGGTTTTTTTTTTTTTTTTTAAAGAACTGGCATATGAATGGCAAAAGTTTAAGGCTTTCAGAATATAGAAAAATATCTTTCTGACTTTAAGGAAGGTAATAATTTCACAAACAGCCCCAAATAAAAAACTGAACCCATTGCTATCGAGTTGATTTCAACTCATAGCAACCCGATACAACACTAGCCAAAAAGTGACATTAGTGTTAAGAATTTCTGTTCATCAAAAGACACTTTAAAGACAGCAAATAGACAAGCCCCAAACCAGGAAAATATATTAGCAACATACATAATTGACAAAGGATTAATATCCAGGATATATAAAAATATACTCAACTGAAAAGTGAGAAAAAGACTTACTTCTAATTGAAAAAGAAACACAAATGATGCATAAATATATGAAAAGATGCATAACATCATTAGTAATCACATAAATACAAATTTAAATCACAATAAAATATAATTTTATATCAATGCTATTCAAAGGGTGGTTAGCGGGCCTGTTTGTTACAGGTCTGTAACCAATTAAGATTATACCAGCATGTAAATCAACCACATCACTAAGTACATTGTTCAATTTGTCTTTTTTTTCTCCAAAGACTTTATCAACAAAGGAAGCAGTTCTTTGATCTTATTGTAGCAGGTAACAGTTTGCAGACCACATAATTTAAATAGCACTGTTTCACATACATCAGATTGGCAAAACTTAAAAAAAAATCAGGGGTCAATGAAAACATCAAGTAAAGGGTAAATTTTATACATTGGCAATAAAAGTGTGAACTGGAATACCACTTTGGAAAGCAGAGGTTGGGGCTGAATACAAACATCTCAATGATTCTGCAATTTCATTTCTAGGCATGTACCCTAGAGGAACTCCTGTACATGTGTACTAAGAGACATGCACAACAACAATCATGGTATAGTTGTTTATGGTAAGAAAAATGCAAGAAAGAAACCAAACGTTTATCTACACTAATAAATAAAAGCTGCCATTTAGTTCATTTTGATTCATGGTGACCTCATGTGTGTCAGAACTGTGCTCTGAAAGATTTTCAATGGCTGATATTTCAGAGCTAGATCACCAAGCCTTTCTTCCGAGATGCCTCTGGATAGACTCCAACTACCAACCTTTCAGTTAGCAGCTGAGTGCATTAACTGCACCACCCAGGAACCGGTCATCTTTGCTAAAACCAAAAAGAAAAAAACACCAAACCTGTTGCCGTCAAGTCAATTCTGACTCATAGTGACCCAACAGGACAGGGCAGAACTGTCCCATAGGGTTTCCAAGGAGCACCTGGTGTATCTGCACTGCTGACCTTTTGGTTAGCAGCTGTAGCACTTAACCACTACGCCACCAGGGTTTTCACTGTCACTGGAAATAAGTTGTGGTATATTCCTATCAAGGAGCCCTGGTGGCACAGTGGCTAAAGTGCTTGGCTACTAACCGAAAGGCCGGAGTTCGAACCCACCAGCCGCTCCACGGGAGAAAGAGGTGGCAGTCTTCTTTCATAAAGACTTAGCCTTGGAAACCCTATGGGGCAGTTCTACTCTGTCCTATAGGGTCACCATGAGTCGGAATTGACTTGATAGCAGTGGGTTGGCGTTTTGGGTTTATATCCCTATAATGGAAAGCTATAACCCCCCCCCCCAGGGGCCATCGAGTCGATTCCGACTCATAGCGACCCTGTAGGACAGAGTAGAACTGCCCTATAGGGTTTCCAAGGAGCGCCTGGCGGATTTGAACTGCCGACCCTTTGATGAGCAGCTCTAGCACTTAGGACTGTAAAAGTGAATAAACTCTATGTGGCAGATATGAATCTCACAAACATAATGTGGAGGGAAAAAAAGCATGTTGCAGAAGAACTCATTTGGTATTTGATTTTAAAGTTGCAAAACATGCCAACACTAAACAACATTCTATTTAGGAGTTGGTACATATGTGTCAAAGATATACAAAAAAAAAAAACCAAAGATGTGATAAAATAGAAATTCGGCAAAAGTGGTTACCACTGGAGAAAAAGCAGAACAGAAAACACACACAGGGCTTTGTCGGAATTGATAACATTTTTTGTTTGTTTTTTAAGCTTAACAGTATTCAGAGGTGTAAGCTATTATTATTCTTTATATATTACATGTATGTCATATTCTTTTTGTATGTAGAAATACTGGAAAAATATTTTTACTTAACGATTACAAAAGAACATGCATACAGAAGACCGAAGAACTGATGCCTTTGAATTACGGTGTTGGCGAAGAATACTGAATATACCATGGACTGCCAGAAGAATGAACAAATCTGTCTTGGAAGAAATAAAGCCAGAATGCTCCTTAGATGTGAGGATGGTGAGACTGCATTTCACGTACTTAAGACATGTTAAACAGAAGGGACCAGCTGCTGGAGAAGGACATCATGCTTGGTAAAGTAGCAGGTCAGAGATAGAGAGGGGACCCTCAACGAGATGGACTGACACAGTGGCTACAACGATGGTAGCAAGCATGCCAACAGTTGTTAGGATGGCGCAGAACTAGGGAGTGTTTTGTTCCATTTTACACGTGGTTTGTTGCTATGAGTTGGAACCTACTGGATGGCGCCTAACAACATACATACAATGGAATTCTACACAACAATAAGAATAATGATGAGTTCACGAAACACCTTAATAACATGGACAAATCTGGAGGACATCATGCTGAGTGAAATAAGGCAAACAAAAAGACAAATATTACATGATAGCACTTTTATAAAAAGTCAAGAATAGGCATACACAGAGAAAGCAGTGTTCTTTGATGGTTACCAGGGATGGGAGAGGGAGGAACAGGGAATCACTTACTGGATAGTAGACGTGTTAATTCTGGTAATGGGAAAGGCAATACACAATATGGGGGAAGTCAGCAAAACTTGACCAAGGTAAATGAAGACACTGAGAGGTACACAAGAAAAAAGGACAACTTAGGTAAATGCCATAGCATATACAATTTGGCAACAGTAATAACAAGCAAAATATATATGAATGATTACATAGGTAGATAATGTATGTTACATGGGTGGGGGGAGGCATATGGGAGTACATGCACGTGTAATACCCACTGCCGTCAATTCCAACTCATAGCAACCCTATAAGACAGAGTAGAACTGCCCCATGGGGTTTCCAAGACTGTAAATCTCCTGCAGAGTGGCTGGTGGGTTTGAACTGCTGACCTTGGCGTTAGCAACCAAGCACTTAACCACTGTACCACCAGGGCTCCTTTGCACAAACATATATAGGTATATTTGTTAGCATATGTATATATATGTTTATATGTACTGCATATATACCCACATATACGATAGACAGGGGCACAGTTAGGAATACCTGCTAGACATACTCAAACACTTTGTGGGATAGATTTACTGGGTTCGAAGGCTCAGGACCATAGTTTTGTGGGACAACTGGGTCAACTGGCATAACTTAGTTCATAAAGATAATGTTCTACATCCTAGTTTGGTGAGTGGCATCTGGAATCTTCAAAACTTGCAAGCAGCCACCTAAAATACAACTATTGGTCTCTTCCCATTTGGAGCAAAGGGGTGTGAAAGAAACCAAAGACTTAAGAAATCAGTCCACAGGACTAATGGCCCATGTGAACCACAGCCTCTTCTAGCCTGAACCAGAAGATCTAGATGGTGCCCAGCTACTACCACCAACCATTCTGACCAGGAACACAACAGAAGGTCCTGCTTAGAATGGAAGAAAAAGGTAGAACAAATACCAAATTCATTAAAAAAAAAAAAAAAAAAAACCAGTCTTACTGGATTACTAGAAGGTAGAGGGAACCCTGAGACTATCACCCTACAACATCCTTCTAATCTGGAACTGAAGCCACTCCTGGAGGTCACCTTTCTGCCAAATAATAGATTGGCCTAAAAAATAAACAGTAACACCATTGCGTTTAACATAACCAATGTCACAGATAATTTGTGTATGAATTTTTTAATGGGAACCTAATTTGCTGTGTATACTTTCATCTAAAATACAATAAAATACTCCAGAAAAGAATATACAAAAGTAAAGTCTTCCTTCCATTCCTGACCACTTCCTCTCCATGTTAGCAATTTTTTGTGCATCTTTTTAGAAATAGTAAATGTACATATAAGTATTCCAGTTCCAGTTGCCATTGAGTCAATTCCAACTCAATAGGGTTTTCATGGCTGTGGCCTTTCAAAAGCATATCACCAGGCCTTTCTTCTGAGGCACCTCTGGGTGGAGGTTTGAACTGCCAACCTTAACAACCAGAGCTTAACTATTTGTGCAACCAGGGATGCCGTATATAAGAATATGAGTACCAATATAATTATCCCTTTTATTGAAAAATGGTAGCACACTGTATTCCCTGTTCTGTACCTTGCTTTTTCACTTACGGTATTACAGCCCCTTTTCACCCATATGTATATATAAGATGTTGTTGTTGCATGCCATCAAGTTAATTCTGACTCATAACTACCCTATACGAGAGAGTGGAATGTCCTATAGAGTTTCCTAGGCTGTAATATTTACAGGAGTAGCTCTGCAGGTCTTTTCTCCCGCAGAGCTGCTGGTGGGTTTGAACCACTAATCTTTCAGTTAACAGCCAAGCAGTTAACCATCGTGCCAAGAGGGCTTCTGACATATAAGAGAGATGTGTGTGTGTGCGTGTGTGTATATATATATATATATATATATAAAAGATAATTTCATATATATGCCTGTTATGGATTGCATTATGTCCCTCAAAAATATGTACTGTAAATCCTAATCTCTATGCCTGTAGTTAGAATCCCATTCGGGAATGGATCATTTTTGTTATGTTAGTAAGACAAGGTGTATCTTGAGTCAATCTCTGTTGAGACATAAAAGAGATTAAACAAGTGTGCAGAGGACAGATGGGGTTAGACAGATGTCAACACATATGGACATCTCCAACGAACCAGGAAGCAAAAGCTAAAGAGAGAAAGACCTTCTTCCCTAGAGCTGGCGCTCTGAATTTGGACCTTGTAAAATGTGAGAGATTAAATTTGCTTGGTAAAGCCACACACCTGTGGCATTTCTGTCATAGTAGCACAAGATAACTATGACAGAATTTGGTACTGGAAGAGTGGAGTGCTGCTCTAATGGTTACGTAAAATGTGGAAGCGGTTTTGGAATTGGGTAATTGGTAGAGGATGGAAGAGTTTTATGGTGCCTAATAGTAAAAGCCTAAGCCTAGGTTGCCTTGAAGAGACTGTTGGTAGAATTACAGATGTCAAAGGAAATTCTGGTGAGAGCTCAGAAGGAAGCAAGGAGAGCTACAGAGGAAGTCTCTAACATCTTAGAGAATACATACGACACCAGCAACAGAATGTTGCTAGAAATGTGGACCTTAAATGTGCTTCTGGTGAGGCTTTAAAAGGAAATGGTGAACATGTGATTGGTCAATGAAGGAAGAGCAATGCTCTTCATGCAGTGGCAAAGAACCTGTCTGAATTATGTTCAAATGTTTTGTGGAACTTGAACTTGTAGCTGATGAACTTGGATATCTAGCTGATGAGATTCCTAAGCAAGATCGTGTGGTCATGTGGTTTCTCCTTACCACTTACAGTAAAATGCGAGAGAAAAGAGATGAACTTAAAAATGAACTGTGCAAATGAAAGCAGAACTTAAAGATTTAGAAAATTCTGTGGTACAAACTAAGGACACACGTCTTAGAATGTTCACCCAAGGACGTGGCTACACAATCTTTTGTTAAAAAGATTAAGTCTGTGACTGACGGATCTAACAAACTACCACAGCAGAAAACCTATCAGCTTAGACTGAAGGAGGCAAAGAACGAACAAAAGGAAAGAATGCTGTCTGACTCTTGGAATTCTATAGGCAGGAAACAGGCCAAAGGAACTACACCTATTGTCCTCCAAGAAAAGAAAAAAAACATCCCTGGAGCAGCTCGAAGATCAGCAGAACTGCTGGAAGGAACACGAGAAGCAGGGCCTTCTTGGTTTCAAAGACAGAGGATCATTTTCAAGCCTTGAGAGCTAATGTATTCTGCTAGGTTTGGGGCTTGCTTGGTGCCAGTTATTCCTTCTTTCCCTCCAATTTCTTCCATTTGTAATGGAAATGTCTACCTTGTACCTATTCTACCATTGTACCCTGGAAACAGATAACTTTGTATTCTAGATTTCACAGATTCGTAGATGAAGAGAAATTTTGCCCCAGGACGGAATATGCCTAAGGTCTCACCCACATTTGAGTCAGATGATTCAGAAGATGAGATTTTGGACTTCGAGTTGATTTAAGATTTGGGGGATGATGTGGTAGGCTGAATGTGTTTTGAATGTGGCCGGGACATGAATTTTTGAGGGCCAAAGGGTAGAATGTTATGACTGAATTTTGTCCCCCCAAAATACGTGTTGTAAATCCCAACCTCTATGTCTGTGGTTATAATCCCAAGAGGGAATGGGCTGTCTTAAGTTTAGGCAGGATTAGTGTATGGTATAAAAGAGATTAAAATACAAAATATAAAAGAGATTAAACAAGCAAGCAGATGACAGATGGAATAAGACAGATGCCAAGACACATGGAGATCTCCAAGGAACCAGAAGCAGAAGGTAAACAGACAAGGACCTTCCTCCTGAGCCTACAGAGAGAGAAAACTTTCCCCTAGAGCTGGCACCCTGAATTCATACTTCTAGCCTCCTAAACTGTGAGAAAATAAATTTCTGTTTGTTAAAGCCACCCACTTGTGGTATTTCTGTTATAGCAGCACTAGATAACTAAGACAATGCCCTTCATAAAGTTGTGTGTATATGTATACATTAGAGATAATTTCATATATACCTTTCATAAAGGTATGTGTATATGTATACATTAAAGAGATAATTTCATATCAGCCCATAAAAACTTTGGAAACCCTGGTGGTGCAGTGGTTAAGAGCTACGGCTGCTAACCAAAAGGTCGGCAGTTCAAATCCCCCAGTAGCTCCTTGGAAACCCTATGGGACAGTTCTACTCTGTCCTATAGGGTTGCTATGAGGCAGAATCGACTCGATGGCAATGGGTTTTATAAAGACTTTGTTTTTTTAAGGCTGCAAAGTATTGGGCTATCATAATTTATACTGGTTTTTTTTTTTATTTATAATACTTTGCTGTTACATGCGGTGCTCCAGTGAATAACCTTGCAAACATCATTTTTGAACACACAAATATACTTACACAATAAATTTCTAGAAGTAAATTTGCTGGGTCAAAGGGAAGGAACATTTGTAATTTTGATAAATACTGTTCTGTCTAATGACCGTTCCCATACACATTTCTACCAGCAATGAAAAGACAGCCTGCTCCACACACTCATGCCAACATGGTATGCTACCGAACATTTTGGTCTCTGGCAATCTGGTAAATGAAAGACGGTATGCAGAGTTGTTTCAATTTGAAAGTTTAGTTAGGCTGAGTATATTTTCATATGTTTGTCCATCTATATTCTCTGTTGAACTGGCTTGAACTCCATTTTTCAAATTAGTACCTTACAACTAGATTTTCATGTAAAACAGCTGTTAAAATTCAATACCTTAAAATCGAGTTCATTATATAAAATGTTGCAACAACCAATAATATAGAAATTATAAGACTTGGTCTACACAGCAAGTGAATTCATTTCAGTAAGTTAAGTTTCCAAGTGTATAGTACTATGCATGCAGAATAGCTACAAAGTCCTTACTGTGGTCTACAAGGCCCTACATGAGCTGGCTCCTGCCTACTGCTCAGTACATTGCTCCCACTTGCTCTCTAGGGTCCTTCATTCTGATGCTTGAATACATTAAGTTAACCCCTGCCTCAGGACCTTCATATACGATGTTACATTTGCCTGGAATGAGCTACCGCCTGATCTTCCCACAGCCTACTCTTTAACTTCAGGTCACAGCATAAATGTCACCAAAGTCACACGCCTAACAACTCAATTTCACCTCTAATCTTCCAAGAGAAAGTTAAAGTACAAAATAACCACCAAAACTGAGAATTCTATGAACATATAGAAGTGACTGCTGAGGCAATATATCACACCTATGTACTGATGGACACTATTTGTAGCAGAAATGATGTTAAGGAAGAAAACGAAATAGAATAATTAGATCCAGTTCCTGCCTCCCCAGAATCTCAAATTTAGTGACCTATGCTAAATTTGATATGCAGCAGTCTAAAAGAGATGCTCCATATTTTTAAAGAAACCAGCTATCTTGAAAAATCGAATATGGCAAATGAAGGAACTGGCATTTATCCATTAAAGGTTTGGCAAACAGTTCCAAACAATAATTCTAATTGTATTAAACAAGAGCCCACCAACCCTGGAAACAATAATTCTCTTGAACACTTCAATAGCAATTTGCTATAAAACAATCCACCACTGTCTTTAGAATCCCTAGTCATGAAAACCAGAAATTAAAATTTTCAACAGAAATCTATCAAACTGCTACAGAAAAAGAAAAATCGTATTACAAAAATACCAATATTTAAACACCACTGTTAGACCGTGAAGGGAGCCCTGGGAGCATAGTGGTTAAAGCACTGGACTGCTAACCAAAAGGTCGATGGTTCAAACCCACCAACCATTCTGTGGGAGAAGGATGTGGCAGTCTGTTTCCATAACAATTTACAGCCGTGGAAACCCCATGGGGCAGTTCTATCCTGTCCTATAGAGTCGCTATGAGTCACAATCGAATCAACAGGAGTGGGTCTGGTTTGGGGTTAGACCACGACATCTATATTTTCAATTCCTCTGTAATCAATTTATCTGTATGATTTTATCTCTTTTAACACATTTTTTTCTCCCCTCACTCTTAGCGGATAACCTTGTTTGCTACTCCAGAGAAAACAGAAGCCCCTGGAACTTCTTCCCCTACTTATCACAAAATGTATGAACCTACATGAATCTGCACTCATTCTAAGTCCCTCCTTTCCCCGTCCCCTTAGCAATGACCTGAAAACTACTCCATCTCCTTTGCTGGTTTATGCTCTTATACCTGATGATGAAAGGTTAGATTTCATCAGGAGTCAGTCCTATATGGCCTCCTTATCTGGCTCTATAATCTTTGCCCTCCCTAGGAGATCTTATTCACCTAGTCTTTGCTTTCTCAGTGCAACCACTACAGTCCAGATGAGGGTCATCTACAACTTGGATTACTGCTTTGCAGCCTCCAAACTGTTCTATCTCCATTCTTGGCCCCCTCCATTTCTTTTCCAGCTTTCAGCAGAAGGAATCACTATCTCCTTAAAACACTTCAATAGCTTCAGCTTGCTCTTTGAATAAAGTAAATTCTTAAAAGATCTTCCATGAGCTAGTCCTAATCTATCTGGTGAGCTTCATCTAGGACCACTCTCCCTCACATCCTCCGTGCTTCAAATACACTGGCCTCCTTTCAGTTACTTGAAACACCCTGTTCTTTACCACTTTTGGATTTTCAAACATAATCTTCCCTCCATCGGTGATTCTCCCCTACCACTCCCCACTTCTTCTTCATGTAGCTAATTCATAGTTACCAAGTCACTGGGGGCAGCAGTGATTCAGTAGTAGAATTCTTGCTTCAGTATGGGAGACCTGGATTCTATCCCCAACCAGTGCACCTCATGCGCAGCCACCACCCATCCGTCAGTGGAGGCTTTTGTGTTGCTATAACGCTGAACAGGTGTCAGAGGAGCTTCCAGACTAAGACAGACTAGGAAGAAAGGCCTGACAATCTACTTCTGAAAAATCAGCCAATAAAAACTCTATGAATCACAACGGCCTGATCCCATTGCATGTGGGGTTGCCATGAGTATGGGGTCAAACTGATGGAGCTAACAACAACAACTTAAAACATTACTTCTTCAGCTAAGCCTTCTCTGAAGACTCAGAAAAGATTAGATCTTGCAAACACACTCTTATAGCACCTTGATCTTTCCCTTCATAGCACTCAGGAGAAATGTAATTACAGAAATAATCATGCAATTAATGTCTGCTCCTCAGTAGATGATAAGCACTTGGGTAGGGGATGTGTATACTTGTTTAGCATTGCGTCCTTCACACTTATCACACTGGTAAGCAGAGGCCAAACGTCTGTTGTATAAATGAAGAAAATTTGAGCAAATGAAAGCAAAAACTGAATTTAAATTACTTTAAATATTATCAATTACAACACATGGAAGGAGGGGGCTCTTTCTGATTTTTTTTTTTTTTTGATAATCCATCCACTCATTCATTCAACATCGATTTACCACATGCCAGCACTGCTTTAGGCATTTAGAATACAACAGCAAACAAAACAAAAATCCTTGTCCTTGTGGAGCTTATATTCTAGCATAGTAGAAGATATCAATAAACATAATATGGGGGTAGAGAGGATAAGACAGTTGGGAAAAGGGATTGAGAGTCAGGGGAAAAGTGGGCTGCAATTTTAAATAAGGTGGTCTGTTGTACACAAGGTTGCTATGAGTAGGAACCAACCCGACGGCACCTAACAACAACAAGGTAGGCCTCATTGATAAGGTGATATTTGAGAAAAAAACGTGAAGGAAATGAGAAAGTTAGCTAGGAAGATATCTAGGAAAAAAGTATTGCTGGCCAAAGGAACAACCAGTGCAGAGTCCCCAAGGCAGGAGTATTCTCAGTGTGATTAAGGAACAGAGAGGCCAGTGTGGCTAGAGCAGAATGAACAAGGAGGGTGGCTGAAGAAATCAGAGAAGTAAGCTGGGTAAGTGGGATGGGAGAAGGCAGGTACCAGATGATGTAGAATACTGTACCCCGATGCTGTCCAAGAGAAATATAATGCGAGCCACACATGTGAGCCGTATGTGTAAATTCTAAATTTCCTAATAATCCTAATAGCCATAATAAAAAAGGTAAAAAGAAACCAGTGAAATTAATAAAAAAGTTAATAATACATTTTATTACAGCTGTTTTTGTTATGTTGTTAGGTGCCATCGTGTTGATTACGACTCATAGTGGCCCCATGGGAAAGAGCAGAACTGCCCAATAGGGTTTTCTAGGCTGCAATTTTTACAAAAGCAGATTGCCAGGTCTTTCTCCTGTGAAGCCACTGGGTAGGTTCCAACCACAAACCTTTCTGTTAGCAGCCAAGTGCTTATTATTACTACATGTCATCACTATACAAGATATTGAAATATTTTACTTTTTTTTACACCAAGTCTTCATAATCTAGTGTGTATTTTCCACACTCAACTTGGATTTGTCATATTTCCAGTGCTCAATGATGCCTACCAAAATGGATACCACAGCTATAGGCTCTTGTAACAACACCAGATTTATAAAAACGGGGAAGCTCTGCAGAGTTCTGAGCATAGGTGTAACATGATTTAAGTTATTAAAGGACCAATTTCATTACTTGTTGAGAGTAGACTGTAGAGAAGCCCAGGTGAAAGACTGCAGTGGCTTGGAACAAGGCAGCTGCAATGGAGCAAGAAGTCAGATTTTAGATTTATTTTGAGGATAAAGTCAACAGGATTTCCCAACTGATTTAATGTGAAGTGTGAGGAAAAGAGAGGAGTCAAAGATAATTCTAAGGTTTTGACCTAGGCAACTGAAAGTTGCTAACAATCAAGATGGGAAAGACTGCAGGCTACAATTATGAGTTCAATTTTGGACAAGTGTGAGGTGCTGGATTAGACAGTCAAGTGCAGACCTAGAATAAGCAGATGGATATAAGAATCTTTAAAATTCAGGAGACAGGCCCAGCTGTAGATACAAATTTGAGAGTCATCGAGATAAAGACAGTAATAGTCAAAGCCACAAGTTCTGTATGAGATCACCCAAAGAGTGAGTTTAGATATAGAAGAGATGAGGATGAAGGACGGAATTCTGGCTTCTGGGGCATTCCAAGATATGAGATTGGGGAGAGGAGGAGGGGCCAGCAAAGTAATTTGAGAAAGAATGACTGGTGAGGAAGAAAGAAAATTAACAGAGGGAAGTATCCTGGAAACCAGGAGAAGAAAGTGTGGCAAGAAGGGAATGATAGCCTTCAGTCTCTTTTTGGTTTCTTTGGTTTTGTCTAATACATTATTTCTGTTTGTAGCCCTGTTGGCGCAGTGGCTAAGAGCTTGGCTGCTAATGAAATGGTTGGCAGTACGAATCCACCAGCCACTCCTTGAAAACCCTATCGGGCAGTTCTATTCTGTCCTATAGGGTTGCTATGAGTTGGAATCCACTCCACAGCAACAGGTATGAAGATAATGTCATCAAGATATGCACTTTGGTTTGTTCACTGAGTAGTCTGTAGGGTCATCACTATCTTTTAACCAACACCTGTGCCAAATAGAGAAAGCTGGTTTTGACACTGAGCTTTTCTATAGGAAGCTCAAAGAGAAAACTGTGATGCAGTAAAAAAAAAAAAAATCACTGTACTAGAGTGCAAGCTTGAGTCCTGGCTCTGCCACTTACTAGTTATGTGAACTTGGGCCCATGCTGGATCAGTTTCGTCCTCTGTAAAACTAGGATGAGGTTGACTTCTGCCTCCATCTACAAAGCTTCCTTATTTAAATAACAATATGTATAACATTGCTTCGAAAACATTCTCCAAGGGTTTTAGGCTGTTATTCTAGCTAACACTCTTGACTTTATTAACTGCTGAAAAGAACTGCTATCAAGAAATACTACTGCATTAGCTCCCAAGTGGTAATTGTTGATCCAAATGAGTCAATGTCTGGAAGTTTAAGAACTCGGATCGCCTGCAAGGATGAACTCCAAAAGCATCCGCAAGCACTTTGTAAACTATTAAGGTTTACAAATGTAAGCCAATAAAAATATAGCATATTTCCCTTACCAGAACTCATTGCTTCATGTATCAAACTCCTTCCCCCTTTCCCTGAGGCGATCCCACTCTCCCAGTACAGAGGCATAACCTTGTCTCCGCCTTCTTCCCCATGGGCACCGAGAAGGGCGTCAATGTATACCTTCCTCTCATCCTTCTATTCCCCCGCACGGCTCCAGTAAGGAGTGAAACCCCTGATAAGGTCACTTTTAAGTAGTGATGACCCTTTGAAGAACATAAAGCCCAAAGACAACAGGAAGAACTTCGGATCCCAGTGCATATCCATGCTTAGGAAAGTCCTGCTTGTACTCTGCTCCGATATGAGATTCTGCACCACAGCCTTTTTCCTTGCAAGCCAAGACAACACCCGGCTTACCTCTACCGAGGCATCTTGCGGCCGCCGCCATGTTGACGATTCCGGATTGTGCGGACGAAATTGGGCCTACTCTTCAACTGGGAAGAGTTTTTAAAAAGCGTTCCGTTCCGGAATTGGCGGAAGGGGAAGAGTTAGAATAAAGCAGGGGGCGGAGACCAAAGAAAGGCTTCGCTGAGGGAGGAGGAGAGCGGAGCGTGGCGCAGCACGCACTGGCGCCCAGTGGCCGTGTTGCTGTAGGTCCGGTGCTGTGTGGGACTTTACGTTTCGTGGTTCCGGCAGGACAGTCCCCCTCCCCTTGCCTTGGCGTGGATTCTGACTGAAGCGACCCTATAGGACAGAGTAGAACTGCTACCATTCCTAGAAAATAAGGGCCTGTTGGCGATGCCACGACTATTTCTCTCTCTCTGTCTCTCTTTCTCTCCATTTCTCCTCCTCGCCAGGTTTCCAACCTTATGAAGATGTGGAAAAAATATTCGCCAGGCTTTCCGCCACCACCCAAGGGAAGTGTTCCACTCACTCAAAAACTTTCTTTTTAATTCAGTGCAATATCAGCATAGTTGTACATTAATTTTACATCAATCTGCCCTCCATTTTTCTTTGGCAGGCAAGCTGTGCCAATAGGATCAATAGGATGATAGTATTTGACGTTTGTATAACACGTCCGGTTCTAAAATGGCAGATTTGAGATCTATGCACAGGTTATTCTGATTTTAAAAAATTCAGTGCCCTTTCAATTACGTCACAGCTGTCAGTACGGTATATCTAAAACAAATCTGATGACAGTTCAAAACACTCCAGCGACCATCTTTTTTCCGCCTACCTACAAAAAAAAATTTTTTTTTTTTTTTACCAAGCCACAAACCCCAGCCAACCCTGCCCCCAACACACACACACACACCGCACACACACACACACACATACACACACTCTCTGTCTCTCTCTCTCTCTCTCTCTCCCTCTCTCTATCACCTCCATGACTTTATTATGTCCCCTTGGGGCTTGGAATATCTGTACCACATCACCTAGCTAACGCCTGCTTTGTTTTGTTTTTAAATATTCGGCTCAAGCTTCACTGGTTTGAGGAAGCCTCTCTAGCTTCCTACTCTGGGTATGGCCACCTTTTCCTGGTTTTGAACAGTACCCAGGACTTATATCTGTTTTTGTTCGTTTTTAATAGCGTTGCTGAGATATAATTCACATACCATACAATTCACCAGTTTAAATTGTACAATGAATGGTTTCTAGTATATTCACAGAGATGTGCAACCATCATTACACTATATCTCTACAGCAGTCTGCTCTTTGTGGGCAGAAATCGTGTCTTATTCATTTTTGTAATGTCAGCACCTACTAGAGTGCCTGGCACATAGGAACCCCTCAATAAATGTTCAATAAGTGAATGTATGCATATATGAACTAAAACTAGTGACTGAATTAGAAAAGGCAAGCCTACAAAATTAACTTGCTTCCAGGAAGTTGGTCACAGGAACTTGGACAGGATCAAAGTAGAAATTTCCCAGAGCTTTACATTATGTTTGGAAACCCTAGCAGCTTAGTGGTTAAGAGCTATGGCTGCTAATGGAAAGGCTGGCAGTTTGAATTCACCAGGCGCTCCTTGGAAACTCTGTGGGGCAGTTCTACCCTGTCCTATAGGACTGCTATTCAGAATCAACTCTACGGCAACGGGTTTGGTTATTTTATGTTTATACATAGTACCCCTCTACATGGAGAATAAGATTTCTTAATTTATTGCCTTATCTTGTTAACACCTAAGCAGTTATTTCAAAGGTTCTACAACCATTCGTAGCTGTTATGTTTAAAAAAAAATCCAAGGAATTTTAATCTACTTTTATAACTTTCCTCCCTCCCTCCACTTTTCCTTCCTCCTGCCTTTCCACAAATATTTGAATGCCTGCTATGTGTCAAGTGGTGTGCTTGGCTATGTACGAATTCAGTGAATAAAACCAACACAGTCAGAACTCTCATAGAAGTTAAAAACTAGTCCCGTTTGATGGTAGATGCCAGAACTGGAGAAAAGTCACTGAGACCAATGCAGGCATAAACACCTGTGTCACAGGCACCTGGTTCTCAGACTCTACATCCCTTCCTTTACCACTGCTGACCTGCGTTTTCAGACTTATGTCTTCTGTCTGATAGGAGAATTTAAAATCCAATATTAGAACTCAGAGTAACATGTAGTATGCTTGTAGTAGTAGCCTTATTACAGCAATGTCCTTCAGAGGTGCACCTTACCCAAGTTGCACAGTTTGAACATCAGAACTTGATGGCATTAGTCAGGTTGGGTCCAGGCCCCAGTTACATGTATGTATAACAACACATACACAGGTTTTTTAGATTGAGAATTCATAAGAACTGCAAAAAGATTTGTTGGAAATAATTAAATACACACTCCAAAATGAGAACTCCAAGCCTCTAAATATTTAATAAATGATAAGGTTCTCCTCATTATGTTAAGGCTAAGCAGTGGTTCTCTGTAGGTTTGAATCCCATCATCATAACTTGTAAGGAGCACTGATGGCACAGTGGTTAAGCACTTGGCTGCTAACCCAGAGGTCAGCAGTTTGAACCCACTAGCCACTGTGGGAGAAAGATGTGGCCGTCTGCTTCTGTAAAGATTTACAGCCTTGGAAACCCTATAGAGCAGCTCTACTCTGTCCTATAGGGTCGCTATGAGTTGGAATCAACTCTACCACCATGGGTTTATCATAATTTATTAGCTATGTGACCTGGGGAAGTTACTACTACATCTCTCTGAGGCTCAGTTTTCTTATCTGAGACGTAGGACTAATAATGGGATAATTCAGTGAGGTACTACTGGCATAGCCTCAATTAATGTTAAATATTATCATTATTAAGGAACCAATGAGAACTGTTAACCAGAGAGACAAAATGAATAGGCTGTTTTAGATGCTCCTCTTTCTAAAATCAGCTTATTTCTTAATAGGACCCATGCTGTTCTTGTCCCAGTATGTGCTAGGATATCTTTCTTCCCATCAGAACTTTTATTAGCATTTCCAGAAAGTCTTTAGACTCTGTTCATGTACTTCCTCAAAGTTCACTTTTAATGTAACTTTTCCCAGTTGATTTCTAGGAAAGTTTACATGTTCTAGGAGTCTTGGCAAAATGCCAGCTGCCTGCTTGGCTAATTTCCCTGGGAAAGCTTCTACATGTTTGCTAGACCGGCAGGTCTGTTGATCTGTGTTCTTGCCTTCTCCAGCCATCTTCCAGCTGAGCTGGAAACTCCTTTGCAAGAAAAGTCACATCCCATTTGGGGTTCCAGTTGAAAATGGAAATTCTTATTGAACAACAATGAGGAACTACATGAGTTTTCTCATTTTAGTACTGTGCATCAGAATCATCCAAATGGCTTGTTAAAACTCACACTTCTGGGCCCCACCCCTAGAGTTTCTGGTCAACAGGTCTGGATTTGGGTACAATAATTTGCATTTCTAGTATGTTTGTTTCACTTGGATCCACCGTCAACATCCATGGAAGCAGCAGTCAAGAAATCAAACAGCAAACTCCAGAAGATAAGCTAGATAGCTGTGATCTTCTAAAAATTAAACACTTATGCTCATCAAAACACTTCACCAAAATGGTAAAAAGAAAACCTACAGACTAGGGAAAAAAATTTTGGCTGTTACAAATCCAATAAAGCTCTAATTTCTACAATATATAGGAAAGTTCAATACCTCTACAACAAAAAGACAAATAATCCAATTAAAAAATGGGCAAAGGATATGAACAGAAGCCTCACCAAAGAAGATATTCACATGGCTAATAGACACACGAGGATATGCTGGAGATCAGTAGCCATTAGAGAAATGCAAATCAAAACCACAATGAGATACCATCTTACCCCAGCATTACTGGCACAAATCAAAAAAACAGAAAATAACAAATGGTGGAGAGGCTGCGAGGAGACTGGAACTTTTATGCACTGCTGGTGGGAATGCAAAACGATACAAAGATTTTGGAAAATGATATGGCGCTTCCTTAGAAAGCTAGAAATAGAAATACCATGTGATCCAGTAATCCCATTCCTAGGAATATATCCTAGAGAAATAAGAGTCATCATATGGACAGACATATGCACACCCATGTTCATTGCAGCATTGTTCACAATAGCAAAAAGATGGAAACAACCTAGATGCCCATCAACAGATGAATGGATAAACAAACTGCGGTACATACACACAATGGAGTACATGTAATGATAAAGAACAATGATGAACCTATGATGCATCTCACAATATGGATGATCTGGGGGGCATCATGCTGAGTGAAATGTCAATCACAAAAGGACAAATATTGTATGGGACCACTACTATAAAAATTCATGAAAATGTTTACACACAAAAAGAAACAATCTTTGATGCTTACGAGGAGGGGAGGGGAGGGATGGAAAAACTCTAAATAGAAAATAGATAATTGGAAACTTTGGTGAAGGGTAAGACAGTATACAATAATGGGGAAGCCAGCACAACCTGTACAAGGCAAGGTCATGGAAGCTTCATAGACACATCCAAACTCTCTGAGGGATGGAATTACTTGGCTGAGGGTTATGGGGACCGTTGTCTCAGGACTATCTAGTCTGATTGGCATAACATAGTTCACAAAGAAAATGTTCTACATTCCACTTTGGTGAGTAGCATCTGGGGTCATAAAAGCCTGTGAGAGGCCATCTAAGGTACATCACTGGTCTCACCACTTTGGGAGCAAGGGAGAATGAAGAAAACTAAAGACACAAGAGGAAGATTAGTCCAAAGGACTACTGGACCACAACTACCATGGCCTCCACCAGACTGAGTCCAGTATAACTAGATGGTGCCCAGCTACCACCACAGACTACTCTGACAGGGATAACAATAGAGGATCCTGGACAGGGCTGGAGAAAAATATAGAACAAAATTCTAACTCACAAAGAAAGACCAGACTTACTAGCCTGACAGAGACTGGAGAAACCCCAAGAGTATGGCCCCCAGACACCCTTTCAGCTCAGTAATGAAGTCACTCCTGAGTTTCACCCTTCATGCAGAGACTAGACAGGCCCATAAAACAAAATGAGACTAAAGCAGCACACCAGCCCAGGAGGGAACAGGAAAGCTGGTAATAGGGAATCCAAGGCTGAGAAGGGAGAGTATTGACATGTCATGGGGTTGTTAACCAATGCCATAAAACAATATGTGTACTAACTGTTTAATGAGAAGTTAGTTTGTTCTGTAAACCTTCATCTGAAGTACAAAAAAAAAAAAAAAAAGAACAAATAAGATCTAATTATCCTACAAATTAATGGGAGGAAATTAGTATAGATTAAATTTTCAATATGAATTTTTCCAGAAAAACTATGATTTCTTCTCCCCACCCCTGCCTATGTTCCCACTTTTTTGGTTTAGCCTGCATTATATTTCCTGGTATATGTATGTATGTGTCTGTATGCAATATATATATGCAATATATATGGATGACAACAGGTTATATATATATATATATATAGCAGGCAAGAAATTAACCAAATTATTGCATTGGGCAAATCTGTATAGAATCTCTTTAAAATGTTGAAAAGCAAAGATGCCACCTTGAGGTCTAAGGTATGCCTGACTCAGGCCACAGTATTTTCGATCACATCATATGCTGGCAAAATCTGCACAATGAACAAGGAAGACCAAAGAAGAATTGATGCATTTCAATTATGGTGCTGGAGAAGAATATTGAATATACCATTGACTGCATGAAGAACGACAAATCTGTCTTGAAAGAAGTACAGCTAGAATGCTCCTTAGAAGTGAGGACGACAAGACTTCACCTCACACACTTTGGATGTGTTATCAGGAGGAACCAGTGTCTGGAGGAGGATATCATGCTTGGTAAAGTAGAGGGTCAGTGAAAAAGAGAAAGGTCCTCAAGGAGATAAATTTACATAGTGACTGCAACAGGGCTCAAACTTAGCAATGAGAACGATGCAGGACTGGGTAATGTTTCTTAGGGTTGCTATGAGTCAGAAACAACTCGACGGCACCTAATAACAACAAAACAATAGGTTCTAGGTAATGTAGATATGCAGGTCCAGAGACCAAACTTTGAAAACCACTCCCTATGTAATACTATGAAACATTTGAATCCATATCTATTAACTTGGGAGAGGATTTGTTGTTTTGGTTAACAATTTTATGTTCAATATAATAAAGGCTTTAAAAGTGTGTGACCTCTAGGACCATAGTCTGCACATTTTCTCCCCCTCTCTACAGAAACTGCAATTCCACACTGGAATTTCAGTTCCAAAAGTGGCTCGAACTCCCAATGTCTGTCTGGACTTTTATCGTCTATGTTTCTATCAGTTTGTCACACTGTGGGGCTTGTGTGCTGCTGTGATGCTGGAAGTTACACCGCCAGTACTCAAACACCAGCAGGGTCACCCATGGCGGACAGGTTTCAGCTGAGCTTTCAAACTAACAAAGACTAGGAAGAAGGGCCTGGCAGTCTACTTCTGAAAAAAAACTAGCCAATGAAAACCTTATGATGAGCAGCAGAACATTGTCTGATATAGTGCCAAAGACAAGCCCTTCAGGTTGGAAGACACTTAAAATATAACTGGGGAAGAGCTCTCTCCTTAGAGTCGACCTTAAGGACGTGGATGGAGTCAAGCTTTCAGGACATTCATTTGCTGATGTGACACGACTCAACTTGAGAAGAAACAGCTGCAAGCAGCGATTAATAATTGGAACGTGGAATGTACAAACTTTGAATCTAGCAAAATGGTAAATCATCAAAAATGAAACAATGCATAAACATTGATATTCTAGAAATTTCTTAGCTAAGAGGGACTGGTATTGGCCGTTTTAAATCAGACAATCATACGATCTCCTATGCCGGGAATGACAAACTGAAGAGGAATGGTGTGTCCATTGTCAAAAAGAACATTTCAAAATCTGTCCTGAAATACAATGCTGCGTATATATCAGTGATAGGATAATATCCATACACCTACACGGAAGACCAAGTTAATACAACTATTATTCAAATTTACCCACCAACCACTAAGGCCAATGATGAAGAAGTTGAAGATTTTTACCAATTTCTGCCATAAGAAATTGATCAAATATGCAATCAAGATGCATTAATAATTACTGGTGATTGGAATGTGAAAGTTGAAAGCAAAGAAGAAGGACTGGTAGTTGGAAAATATGGCCTTGATGATAGAAACAATACTGGTGATCACATAACAGAATTTGGCAAGACCAACGACTTCTTTATTGCAAATACCTTTTTTCACCAAAGTAAAGGGCAACTATACATGTGGACCTTGCCAGACAGAATAAACAGGAATCTGAAAGTTGCTCTTGAAGACAGAGTAGCTAAAGCAAAAGGAAGAAATGATGGAGTAAAAGAGCTGAACAGAAGATTTCAAAGAGCAGCTCAAGAAGACAAAGTAAGGTATTATAATGAAATGTGCAAAGACCTGGAAAAAGAAAATCAAAAGGGAAGAACACACTTGGCATTTCTCAAACGGAAAGAACTGAAGAAAAAATCAAGCCTCCAGTTGTAACACTGAAGGATTCTACAGGGAAAATACTGAGAGATGCAGGAAGCATCAAAAGAAGATGGGAGGAATATACAGAGTCACCATTCCAAAAAGAATTAGTAGACATTCAACCATTTCAAGAGGTAGCATATGATCAAGAGCCAATGGTATTGAAGCAAGAGGTCCAAGCTGTGCTGAAAGCATTGATGGAAAAGGCTCTAAGAATTGACGGAATACCAATTGAGAAGTTTTAACGATTGAAAGCAGTGCTAGAAGTGCTCACTTGTCTACGCCAAGAAATTTGGAAGACAGCTACCTGGCCAGTTCACTGGAAGAGATCCATATTTGTACCCATCCCAAAGAAAGGTGATCCAACAGAATGTGGAAATTATCAAACAATGTCATTAATATCACAAGTAAAATTTTGCTAAAGGTCATTCAAAAGCAGTTGCAGCAGTACATTCACAGGGAACTGGCAGAAATTCAAGCCGGATTCAGAAGAGGGTATGGAACAAGGGATCTCATTGCTGATGTCAGATGGATCATGGCTGAAAGCAGAAAATACCAGAAGGATGTTTACCTGTGTTTTATTGACTATGCAAAGCCATTTGACTGTGTGGATTATAACAAATTATGGATAACATTATTAAGACTGGGAATTCTAGAACTCTTAATTGTGTTCACGAGAAACCTGCACATAGAACAAGAGGCAGTCGTTGTAATGAACAAGGGGATACTGCGTAGTTTAAATTCAGGAAAGGTGTGTGACAGGGTTGTAGCCTCTCACCATACCTACTTAATCTGTATGATGAGCAAATAATCCAAGAAGCTGGACTATATGAAGAAAAACATAGCATCAGGATTGGGGATACTCATTAACAACCTATGATATGCAAATGACACAACTTTGCTTGCTAAAAGGGAAGAAGACTTGAAAGACATACTGATGAAGATCAAAGACCACAGACTTTGGTATGGATTACACCTCAACATAAAGAAAACAAAAATTCTCACAACTGGACCAATAAGCAACATTATAATAAATGAGGAAAATATTGAAGTTGTCAAGAATTTCATTTTATTTGGATCCAAAATCAACGCCCATGGAAGGCTCCATCAAGAAATCAAAGGATGTGTTGCATTGCACAAATCTGCTGCAAAAGATCTCTTTAAAGTATTAAAAAGCAAAGATGTCACTTTAAGGACTAAGGTACTCCTGACCCAAGCCATGGTGTTTTCAATCACCTCATATGCATGTGAAAGATGGAAAATGAATAAGGAAGACCGATGAATTGACACCTTTGAATTACGGTGTTGGTGAAGAATATTGAATATACCATGGACTGCCAGAAGAGCAAACAAATCTGTCTTGGAAGAAGTACAGCCAGAATGCTCTTTAGGAGGGAGGACGGTGAGACTTTGTCTTACATACTTTGGACATGTTGTCAGGAGGGATCAGTCCCTGGAGAAGGACATCACAGTTGGTAGAGTAGAGGGTCAGTGAAAAAGAGGAAGACTCTCAATGAGATAGATTGACATAGTGGCTGCGACAATGGGCTCAAGCGCAACAAGTTTTGTGAGGATGGTGCTGGACCAGGCATTGTTTCGTTCTGTTGTACACAGGGTCACTATGAGTCAGAATTGACTCAGCAGCACCTAACAACAACAACACCTAGATTCCCACACACCTTGTGCTTACTTCAGACTCATTATTTTTTCATCAAGACTTTCCTATCTGGAATAATGGTTTGTTGTTTATAAGATTAAAATTTGGTGAGTGGTTGAAACTCATTCATCTTGTTTCTCCAAAAAATCCCTAGGAAACCATTTTCACCCCAGATTGAACTAATAGATTTAGAACTGTCCAGTGGTGTGCTGGTAAATGTTTAACAACTGGCTCTCCAGAAGAAAAGAAACTAATTTGTAACATTTGCCAATTTCCATGGTGTAAATACTCCCAGCATAACTGGTTTCAAGTTAACAAAGGCAACGTTAACCAGTTTACAAATTCCTGAAAATTTAGCAATTGACAATTGGTTCTCACACAGCTACAGTACTCTACTGGAAGATTACTAGCAAAAGTCTGATAACTTTTTTCAGTACCAGTTGTTACTGAGTTGACACTGACTCATGGCAATCCCATGTGTCTCAAAGTAGAAGTACACTCCATAGGATTTTCAGTGACCAAATTTTCAGAACCATATCACTAGGCCTTTCTTCCCAGGTGCCTCAGATGGACTTGAACTGCCAGCTTTTTGGTTAGCAGTCCAGCATATTAACCATTTGTACTAGCTGGTATTCCTAAAACAAACCAGTTCATCCTAGAGGACTCTTATCAAATTTTAATGCAAATATAAATCACCTGAGGATCTTATTAAACTGTAGGTTTTCATTAAACAGATCTGGATGAGAGCCTGAGATTCTGTATTCTAACATGCTAAGAGGCGATGCTACTGTTGCTGTTCTGTGGACCATACTTTGAGAAGCAAAATCTAGAACACATCTGAGAGCAAATTCTTGATTTCTATCGTTACACCTAAACCAGAACCTTTTAAACAGGCTCATTCTTCTTAATACAGGCAACAAACTTAAATGAATGACCAATTTCAGGGTATAAACTCCATGGCTCCATCTTTCAGTAGGTATACCACAAATATCAATAACTTCCTGCCTCACCCACATCTGCTTCTGAAGGGAACTTTCCCTCCCACACAAATCAGACTTCCCAGCTCTAGTTATTTGGATCAGTGGAAAGCATCTGACCTAAGGAAAATCCATCCACACTGTGGCCAGTGACCTGGCTTGAAAAGAAATGCTCAGTTAATCATTTTTCTCACAAAACTGAAATTGGAGATATGAAAAACTGAAACATTTAAGTATGGGAAGTCAAGCTGTAAGGTCACAAAGTAGGTTCAAGACTAGAGAACCTTTGAAGAGCAAGTAAAATTATCAGTGAGCAGAAGCAGAAATGATGAGTAAGTAGAGTTACATGAAGCCAGTCAGTTGCAAGGGGAGATGGAGTGAGGATGCTGAGTAAAGCAGAGATAACACAAGGAAGGAAGAGATCAGCCAGACTCTGAGAAGAAGATAATAAGTACTGCCTCAGTTCCTGCGACAGTTTCCATCAAGCCTGCTCTATCACTGGCTGTCTTCTTGCATTTTTAATGAGATTCTTATTTTCCATATATATTGCTACAATAACCCCTGTTTTCTTGAGCCAGGGCCAGTGAATTGCTATATCTTCTAGATAAAAAATTTAAAAACCTAATTAAAATGGTGGTACTCTAGTTATTTCTGGTCATAATGCTCAGGTTGGCAGCTCTCTTTCAGAATTAGTAGCAAAGCCTTAATCATGGAATCTCAGAGTTTGGAAAGTTTTGGAGGTCTTCTACCTACCTGATGCATAAATTCTCTATAATTTTCTGCTTAAATTTCTAATGGCAAAGTCCTGAATATTCTATGAGGCAATCCATTCCATTTTTGGACAAATCTAATTGTTTAAAAGGTTTTCTTCATATTAACGCTGCAATACTTTCTGGTATTTGAGAACAGCTATCGTGTCGCCTTTTAAGATTTCTCCTCACTTGGCTGAATATGTCCGGCATATTTCATGCTGGACACTGTGCTAACCACTTGACATATACTACCTACCTTAATTCCTTTTTACAGATAAAAAACCAAGGCTCCAAGAGGCTAGTGACTTGCCCAAGTCCACACAGATAGTTTAGAGCCTACCAAGAGACATTGCACTCTCCTAGAGGTTCACTACCACCCTGAAATGCTGGTGTTTATACAGATATGCATCCATGACTCAGTACCTCTAACGCTGATATTTTAAATTAGAGAATGGCCCAACAACCATCACAGTGTGTGAGAGAGAATAAATAACATGTAAGCACATAAACATGATTTTTTGATCTTCAAAGTCAAGTGTGTAAGTCACAAGTCCCAACAAAGCACTAATTAAATTTGTTTCTCTAATGAATAAGGAAACCCTATTGGGCAGTTCTACCCTGTCCTATAGGGTCGCTATGAGTCGGAATGCATAAGGAAGTAAAATACGTTTGAGATATTTGTTGAAAACATGGAAACGCACATTTAAAAAAACTTTACAGAGCTGGGAAAAGTAACAATACCAACAAAGCAATTCTCAGAATAACACTTTATTTTTATGGAAGTGTGTGCACAATTCACAGGAGGAGGTTGTAACTGAAAGGATATGACACTCTTCCTCCCTTTTCTGTGTGGTGGTGTTTAGTAGACTGAGAAGGGAACTTGGCATTTTGTTGTCATACGCCTTTGGTCCTGTCTTTCTTTTAGATTAGTTCAACGTGAGACTAGTTTCAGCCATCGGGACTAATATGTATTTTCTCCATGTCTAGACATTTCCTTTTCACTGCTTCATGAAATGAAATGATCCCAAGGTTTTTAGGGAAACTCAGGAATTGTTATCTGAAAATCATTAGTCATTTTTATCTGAAAACTTTTGAGTTCAAATATTCTAATATTTACCTGCATACAGTAGCATCCCATCCTTGTCTAAGTGATTTTATTTCACTTACCAATTTTTCTGTCTTTGCTTCTGGTTAAGCATTTCTCTCCTTCCCGTAGTTATTAGAATGTAGAAATTATCAAACAATATCATCAATATCACACGGAAGAAAAATTTTGCTGAAGATAATTCAAAAACTGTTGCAGCAGTACACCAACAGGGAACTGCCAGAAAGTCAAGCCAGATTCAGAAGAGGGCATGGAAAGAAGGATATCATTACTGATGTTGGATGGATCCTGGTTAAAAGCAGAGAATACCAGAAAGATATTTACCTGTGTTTTATTGACTATGCAAAGGCATTTGACTGTATGGATGATAATAAATTACAGATAATATTTCAAAGAATGTGAACACAATACAGGGAAGGTCAGCACAACTGGACTAAACCAAAAGCTAAGAAGTTTCCTGAATACAACCAAAGGCTTCAAAGGCCACAGTAGCAGGGACTGGGATCTGGGGAGCATGGTTTCAAGGGACATCTGGGTGAACTGGCATAACAAAATGTATTGAGAAAACATTTTCCATCTCACTTTGGTGAGAGGTATCTGCGGTCTTAAATGCTAGCAAGTGGCCATCTAAGATGCATCAACTGGTCTCAACCCACCTGGAGCAAAGAAGAATGAAGAACATTAAAGAAACAAGGTAAATATGAGCCCAAGAGACCAAAAGAGCCACATAAACCAGACACTATATCAGCCTGAGACCAGAAGAACTAGATGTTGCCTGGCTACCACTGATGACTGCCCTGACAGCGAACACACCAGAAAATCCCTGATGGAGCTGGAGAACAGTGGGATGCAGATCTCAAATTCTCGTAAAAAGACCAGACTTAATGGTCTGACTGAGACCAGAGGAACCCTGAGGGTCAGGGTCCCCAGACCTTCTGTTAGCCCAAGACTGGAACCATTCCCAAAGCCAACACTTCAGACAGGGATTGGACTAGACTATAAGACAGTAAATGATACTGGTGAGAAGTGAGCTTCTTGGCTCAAGTAGACACATGAGACTAGGTGGGCAGCTCCTTTCCAGAGGAGAGATGAGAAGGCAGAGGGGGACAGGAGCTGGTTGAATGGTAACAGAGAAGAGAATACAGGATGGAGAGGAAGAGTGTGCTGTCTTTTTAGGTGGAGAGCAGCTAGAAGTACGTAACAAAGTGTGTGTAAGTTTTTGTATGAGAGACTGACTTGATTTGTAAACTTTCACTTAAAGTACAATAAAAAAAAAACAAAATGTGAAGAACACTTAATTGTGTTCATGAGGAACCTGCACACAGACCAAGAGGCAGTCGTTCGAACAGAACAAGAGGATACTGAGTGGTTTAAAATAAAGGTGTGACTCAGGGTTGTATCTTTTCACCATATTTATTCAATCTGTATGCTGAGCAAATAATCCGAGAAAATGGACTATATGAAGAAGGATACAGCATCAGAATTGGAGGAAGACTCATTTACAACCTGTGATATGCAGCTGACACAACCTTGTTTGCTGAAAGGGGAGAGGAGTTGAAGCACTCACTGATGAAGATCAAAGACTACAGTATGTGATCAGTATGGATCACACCTCAACATAAAGAAAACAAAATTTCTCACAACTGGAACAACTAGCAACACTGTGATAAATGGAGAAAAGATTGAAGTTATCAAAGATTTCATTTTACTTGGATCCACAATCAATGGTCATTGAAGCAGCAATCAAGAAATCAAACAATTCATTGCATTGGGCAAATCTGCTGCAAAAGACCTCTTCAAAGTGTTAAAAAGCAAAGCTGTCACTTTGAGGACTAAGGTGCGCCTGACCCAAGCCACAGTATTTTCAATCACCTCATATGCATGTGAAAGCTGGACAGTGAATAAGGAAGACCAAAGAGGAATTGATGCCTTTGAATTACGGTGTTGGCAAAGAATATTGAATGAGCAAATCTGTCTTGGAAGAAGTACAGCCAGAGTGCTCCTCAGAAGGAAGGATGGCGACTCTTCATCTCATGTACTTTGGACATGTTATCAGGAGGGACCAGTCCCTGGAGAAGGACATCGTCCTTGGTAAAGTGGAAGGTCAGTGAAAAAGTGGAAGACCCTCAATGAGATAGATTGACTCAGTGGCTGCAACAATGGGCTCGAGCATAACAACGATTGTGAGGACGGCACAGGACCGGGCTCTGTTTCGTTCTGTTGTACATGTGGTCACTATAGGTTAGAAACGACTCCACAACACCTAACAACAATAGTTATAAGGTGGTAGAGGTACAGTGGCCATGGTAGTGCATGGAATGGAGAAAGGGATGGGAAGAAACAAGACTCAGTGGAGGGAGCCTTCAATAATCATGAAGCTAGAGGTTAACATCAGGGTTTCCTGGAATGACCAACCCAGTAAGTCATTTCCCCACTCATTGCCTCAGTGCCTCAGTTTTTCCATCTGACAGTATTTTTATGGCACATGATTCTCCATTGCAGTACCTCATCTTCAGTGACATCTCATTAATTTATGTTAAACAACTATGGATAATAATTAAGTGTTCATTTTTAATGGGTAAATAAAAAATGCTTTTCTGGCTTCCATGGGAGAAATGATAGGGCTCTACGCCCATGCAAAAAATAGATCAAAGGAAAACTCAGGAATCAATTTCTCCAAAAATCAGAGGAAAATACAGTGAAACCTGTGAGAGCTGAAACTCGACAGGATTGACTTGTTTTTCTCGGTCTCACAGGGTGCAGCCTTACCACTTTTCTATTGCTCTCCATTAGTGGAAAATATTTGAGTTTTCCTTTTCTGACAGGATTCTGCCTTACACCAGTTCTGGTTCTTGCAGGTTTTACTGTAGTAAGGACTGCACATAGATGCATGGTAGAAGAGTTACTAAATGTCTTTTCAACTGTAATAATCTAAGGTCTAAAATATATATTGGTAATTGCCTATCTTAGTTTATACCACCGTAAATGGTTTAGAACATGTAATTCTTCAAGAATTTTCCACAGAAAGAGGGCTAGAGAAGGTTAGGGAGAGTAAGAAGCCTGGTTCTCAATGTTTCGCCATAGGACGAAGCACAACACCTTCCGTGGTTGATAGTGAGGGTGGGGATTTTTGCAGCTTTACCACAATTCACCGTCTATACAGCGCACAGAAAGGGTTCAGGAAGTAGCGGCTGGGTAACGGGACCTTAACCCAAGCTGTGTGCGCCCTGAGGTTCAGATACGTGTTGGACATAACAGAACACCTGCAGGATGTCTTGATGTGAGTTCTGAGGAGTGGCTCATCCTGAGGAAAGCGAGAGGCTTTGCAGGGCAAAGGACCTGTGAAAGGAAGGGCAATTATGAACGTTTGGCTCATGGCCCTACTTCCGCCCAGTGCCATCTAAGCACGCCTGTTAGCAGCTGGGAAGAGGAGACAATAGGAAAATATGTAAAAGTGCCATTTCACTGAAGCCTCTGAGGGACCTTGTTAGCACAGGGCTTTTTGTTTTGGGGAACCAGGTAACAAAGAGGACATGAGAAAAATTCTCCCCACTTGGGCGGAGAATGCAGTGGGCTGTAGCCTCTGACACATTGGGATAGTGGCAGCTTAAATGGCTTTGGCACCTTTCTTGCAGACAGACAAAAACAAAAAAGTGGCAGAAAAGGGCAAAAAGGGCTGATGTCACACAGCAACAGACAAATGTGTTTGGGAACACTTGGTGAGATACTTTCTTGGTACATACTTCCAGAGCTAGGGAATCCTTTAGGGTGAATATAGAACCGATAATTATTGGTGAGGCCCCAAAGGCAGAGAAACACTGGGGCCCTTGGTCTGGGAAACACTGGTTACATGTGGAAATCAGTTTGTGAGTATTATAGTTAACTAAAATGTTGGCAGTTTAAATTCGCCCAGAGGTACCTTTGGAAGAAAGGCCTGGCAATCTACTACCAAAAAACCAGCCATTGAAAACTCTATGGAGCACAGTTCTTGTCTGACACACCCGGGTTCCTCATGACTCGGAATTGACTGGACAGCACACGGTTTTTTTTTGTTTGTTTGTTTGTTTTTTACTTAACATCTAATTTTCCTAATTTTGCTTTGGTCAAGATTAGCAGTTTTTTCTGCTTATACTTTATTATAAAATATCCAGTTCCAGATTACTAATAAAATATGGCACATTGCACCTATATCTTATCATTAACTGAATTAACATAAAGTCCTTGTCTGGTTTGCTAAATCTTAACAAGTTACCCATGACTGTTTATCTTATCCCTTATTCAGTGAGCACTAAATAACTTTCATAGTCTAGAAACAAGCATTATCTCAATTTATGCAAAACCCAAATAAATTATATTCTTTGGCTAACCATCCTGTGCCATTTATGCTGCTTCTTCAAATAATTTAACAGATTTGAAAGGAACTATTTGTTTTTACAAAACCGTTCTGTCCTTTCCACGTTGCCATAAATTCACCTGCTGCAAAAGCGCTTCATTATCATTCATTTTTTTTCCAACACGGTTTTTTTCCCCCCTCCTGGCTATAATCTGGTGAATTTCTTATTTAAAAAGGCACTTTACTGGTTATTTACCATTTGCCACTGCTTCACCCTTCACCACCCTGCTCTGTAGCCCTGAAGACTGACCCTTTTAACTATACCAACTGGGCTGCCTTGCCCTATGGCTTCTCACTGGGCTTGGCCATGGAAAGGACCAGCAAGAAATAAGAGTATAAGAAGAACGAGAGGCCAGGGTATTCTCCTGCTCCTCTTTGCCTGGCTGTGGTACATATATACATATATATATATATACATACATATATACGTATGTAACCACACTTTTTGTTTGGTTGTTGTTGGTGGTGTTGCAAAATTATGTATGTCTTATCCTTTACCAAATTGTCCTTTTCTTTTGTATATTTCTTAGTGGTATCATTTACCTTGGTCAGGCTGTGTGCACTTCACCTAGATCCAGTGCTACAATGCCCATAATCAAAAATAACAAAGTGTCTACTACCTAGTGAGTAATCCCCCTCTCCCCACCCCCATCCCTCATAACCACCAATAAACACTGGTCTCTGTATATATACCTATTCTCGTCTTCTTATAAAAGTGAGATCATGTTATTTCTCCTCTTGTGATGACTTATTTCATTCAGCATAATGTCCTCCAGATTCAACCATGTCGTAATATGGTTCAAGAGCTCATTGTTATTCTTTATGGCTACATGGTAATCCATTGTATGTTTGTACCATGTTTTGCATATCCATTCATGCAATGATGGGCACTTAGGTTGTTTCCACTTTTTGCTATTGAGAATAGTGCTGCAATGAACATAGGTGTGCCTACGGCTCTACCTTTCTTGCAGATAGAAGAAAAACAAAAAGTAGCAGAAAAGGGCCTTGATTATTACAGTTTAGAAGACATTTTACTTAGTAACTCTTCCACCATGTACCTACACCCAGTCCTTACTATTTGTCTTTGAACTTTGGAGAAATCATTTGTTTGTTTGTTTGATTTCTTAAGTACAACATTTTTCCTGATGGCTCAGGATGCTAATTACTTCAGCTCCCTTGATTCCTGAGTTTCCCAGCTTTCAGTAAGTCCATATTAAAAAAAAAAAAAACCCACTGCCGTCGATTAGCTGACTCATTTAATGCTTTTTAAATGAATGAAGTAGTTTTAAAGTTTTATCCTTTTGAATCCTGTAGTGTTTTGTCCAGTTTGAGTTAGGTTTACATTCTACAAAATGTAATGTAGCGCCAGCTGAGATATTTTTTGGTCCCCAGTCTAGAATCTGAAGCCTGTCCATTGCCATCCCAACCCATTATTTAAATTTGACCTCCCTCATTGCATATGGAAATGTAATGGAACACTTTATTTAATTTATTAAATTAGTAGTGTACTGAGGTTGTAATTCTCTAAATGGAATCTCCATTATAAAAAAAAAAAAAGAAACTTTATTCTGAAAGTGTTGGAACTTTTAAGACTAGTTCTTGCACTGGGAGGAGTCCCTTGGTGGCATAAATGGTTAAGTGCTGGACTACTACCCGAAAGATTGGCAGGTCAAACCCATCAAGAGATGCCTCTGAAATAAGGCCTGGCAATCAGCTTCCAAAAGGACAAAGCCTTGAAAATTCTATGCAGTGCAGTTCTACTCTGCACACTTGGGGCCACCATGAGTTAGAATCAACTCGACGGCAACTAACAACAACAACAATACACTGGGGGAATCTCACTGGGTCCATTCACACTTAGTCACATTCTACTGGTTTCAAAAATAATGATAAAGAAAAGATGGTGATGTTTCAATCATAGTGCAAACACTATTAACCAATCTTCACATCATCAATTAACCAAATTAACTTTTTCCAGTGCTTCAGTAAAACATACTGACTGATTGCAACAGCACCCAGAAAACTTGGCTAGTAAACTGTTCTCTAGTATGCCTGCTATTCCTCCAAATAGTAGAGTAATATACTCACCAAGAGTTAATTGTGTTCCCAAATCTGTTTATGTTTGTTGATGACATATGTGTATAAGAAAGAAAAAAGTTTTTTAATATGAAAACTAATTTGAATGCTTTGGAAAGACTTGATAAAGGCAATCTGCTAAAAATCATTGCTGCCACATTTGGGGTAACACGACAACTATTAAAAAAAATGGAAAAAGAATATAAAAGGATTATTTTCTCACATTGCTTCACAAGTTCTTGTTCCACTTTAATGCAAAAATGTACTTATATCACACTATGTGCCAGATGAGTATTCTAAGTACTTAAGATAGATTAACTCATTCACTCATCTTATGAGGTAGGTACTATTATTCCTCCCATTTCACAGATGAAGAATTTAAGGATCAGAGAGTTTAGGTAAGATGCTCTAGGTAATCATGTGCCAAAATTCAGTTTCAAACCTAATAAGTCTGAGTTCTAGCTGAGAACACTGGATATCACAAGTGAAACATGATGTGTGTATTTTTTATAGTAATTTATTTTATTTTTGCTGTTGTTAAGAATATACACAGCAGAACATATGCCAATTCAACAATTTCTACATGTACAATCCAGTGACACTGATTACATTTTTCTAGTTGTGCAGTCATTCTCACTCTCATTCTCTGAGTTATTCCTCCCCTATTAACACAAATTCACTACCCCCTGAAGTTCCTATCTAATCTTTTGAGTTGCTGCTGTCAATCTGATCTTATATAGGTAGAAATTAAAAGGGCACAATGCTCAAGGCAGACATTCTTTACTAGTTAAGCTAAATTATTGTTTGATTTTAAGATGACCTCAAGGGATATTTTTGGTTTAAAGTCTAAGGTTTAGAGATTATCTGAGAGTAATAGTTTGTGGGGTTCATCCAGCCTCCATCTCTCTATAAATTCTGGATTTCATGAAATTTGAAATTCTGTTCTACATTTTCCCACAATCTCAATGAGTGGCAGCCATGGCCTTTGGAGTTTCTAAGGGTGGAGCTGCCACTCAGGTGGACTCGAAGAATGCAACTCCTCAAATGTGAGGGAGCCGAATTGCTGTTCCAGTGGGCCTGGAAGGTGAAGTTGAAGTCAAGTGCTGAGGGGCTGCCACTCAGAATCTGAGTGTGTGGACAATACCTAGAGTCTGGAGGGCAGGACCACTGTCTAAATGGTTTCGTAGAACAGAGGATTATTTTCAAGCCTTGAGAGCTAATGTAATGTGTTCTGCTGACTTGCCTGGTGTCTGCTATCCTTTACTTCCTTCCAATTTCTCCCATTTGTAACAGAAATGTCTAGCTGGTGGCTATTCCACCATTGTACTTTGGAAACAAGAAATTTGTATTCTAGATTTCACAGATGAAGAGGAATTTTTGGAATTTGAACTTGGAGATGATTTAAGGCTTTTGCTATGATATGATGAGGTGAATGTGTTTACGTGTGGCAAGTACATGAATTTGGGGGGAGCCGAAGGGTAAAATGTTATGGATTGAATTGGGTCCCCCAAAAATGTGTGTCAACTTGGCTAGGCCATGATTCCCAGTATTGTGTGATTACCCACCATTTTGTCATCTGATGTGATTTTCCTCCGTGTTAGAAATCCTATCTCTATGATGTTAATGAGGTAGGGTTAGCGGCAGTTATGTTAATGAGGCAGGACTCGATGTACAAGATTAGATTGTGTCTTAAGTCAATCTCGTTTGAGATATAAAAGAAAGAAGCAAGCAGAGAGACATGGGGACCTCATATCACTTAGAAAGCAGTGCCAGGAGCAGAGTGCGTCCTTTGGACCCTGGGTACCTGCGATGAGAAGCCTATAGTCTAGGGGAAGATTGATGACAAGGACCTTCCTCCAGAGCTGGCAGAGAGAGAAAGCCTTCCCCTGGAGCCGTGGTTGTTAGGTGCCATTGAGTCAGTTCCAACTCATAGTGACCCTATGTACAACAGAAAGAAATGAAACCCTGCCCAGTCCTGCACCATCCTCATAATTGTTGTTATGCTTAAGCCCATTGTTGCAGTCATTGTATCCATCCATCTCGTTGAGGGTCTTCCCCTTTTTCGATGGCTGTCTACTTTACCAAGCATGATGCCCTTCTCCAGGGACTAATCCCTCCTGATAACATGTTCAAAGTATGTGAGATGCAGTCTCACCATCCTTGCTTCTAAGGAACATTCTGGTCGTACTTCCTCCAAGACAGACTTGTTCGTTCTCTTGGCAGTCCAGGGTGCACTCGATATTCTTCTCCAACACCACAATTCAAAGGCATCAATTATTCTTTGGTCTTCCTTATTCATTGTCCAGATTTCACATGCATAAGAAGCAACTCAAAACACCACGACTTGGGTAAGGCACACCTTTGTCTTCAGGGTGATGTCTTTGCTTTTCAACACTTCAAAGAGATCTTTTGCAGCAGATTTGCCCAATACAATATGTCATTTGATTTCTTGACTGCTGCTTCCATGGCTGTTGATTGTGGATCCAAGTAAAATGAAATCCTTGACAACTTCAATCTTTTCTCCATTTATCATGACGTTGCCAACTGGTCCAGCTGTGAGGATTTTTGTTTTCTTTATGTTGAGGTGTAATCCATATTAAAGGCTGTAGTCTTTGATCTTCATCAGTAAGTGCTTCAAGTCCTCACTTTCAGCAAGCAAGGATGTGTCATCTGCATATTGCAGGTTGTAAATGAGTATTCTTCCAATCCTGATACTCCTTTCTTCTTCATATAGTCCAGCTTCTCAGATTATTTGCTCAGCATACTGATTGAATATGTACAGTGAAAAGATACAACCCTGACACACACCTTTCCTGACTTTAAACCACGCAGTATCCCCATGTTCTGTTCAAACAACTGCCTCTTGATCTATGTACAGGTTCCTCATGAGCACAATTAAGTGTTCTGGGATTCCCATTCTTCTCAATGCTACCCAAAATTTTTTATGATCCACATAGTCGAATGCCTCTGCATAGTCAACAAAACAGAGGTAAACAACTTTTTGGTATTCTCTGCTTTCAGCCAGAATTAATCTGACATCAGCAATGATAACCCTTGTTCCACATCTTCTTCTGAATCTGGCTTGAATTTCTCACAACTTCCTGTTTATATACTGCTACAGCCACTTTGGAATGATCTTCAGCAAAATTTTACTTGCATGTGATATTGATGAGATTGTTCAATAATTTCCACAATTGGTTGAATCACCCTTCTTGGGAATAGGCATAAATATGGATCTCTTCCAGTTGGTTGGCCAGGAAGCTATCTTCCAAATTTCTTGACATAGATTAGTGAGCACTTCCAGTGCTGCATCCATTTGTTGAAACATCCCAATTGATATTCCATCAATTCCTGAAGCCTTGTTTTTGGCCAATGCCGTCAGTGTGGCCTGGACTTCTTACTTCAGTACCATCAGTTCTTGATCATATATGCTACCTCCTAAAATGGCTGAACTTCGACCAACTCTTTTGGTATAGTGACTCTGTGTATTCCTTCCATCTTCTTTTGATGCTTCCTGTGTCATTTAACATTTTCCCTGTAGAATCCTTGAATATTGTGACTCGAGGCTTGAATTTTTTCTTCAGTTCTTTTAGCTTGAGAAATGCCCAACGTGTTCTTCCTTTTTGATTTTCTATCTCCAGGTCTTTGCACATGTCATTATAATACTTTACTTTGTCTTCTCAAGCCACCCTTTGAAATCTTCTGTTCAGCTCTTTTACTTCATTATTTCTTCCTTTTGCTGTAGCTACTCAACATTCAAGAGCAAGCTTCAGAGTCTCTTCCGACATCCAGTTTGGTCTTTCCTATCTTTTTAATGACCTCTTGCTTTCCTCATATATGATATCCTTGATGTCATTCCACAACTCTTCTAGTCTTCAGTCATTAGTCTTCAACACGTCAAATATATTCTTGAGATAGTCTCTAAATTCAGGTGGAATATACTCAAGGTTGTAATTTGGCTCTTGTGGACTTGTTCTAATTTTCTTCAGTTTCAACTTCAACTTGGATATGAGCAACTGATGGTTTGTTCCACTGTCAGCCCTTGGCCTTGTTCTGACTGATAATATTAACCTTTTCCACCATCTCTTTCCACAGATGTAGTTGATTTAATTCTTGTGTATTCCACCTGGTGAGATCCATGTGTATAGTCACTGTTTATGTTGGTGAAAAAAAGTATTTGCAATGAAGAAGTCACTGGTCTTGCAAAATTCAATCATGTGACCTCCAGCATCATTTCCATCACCAAGGCCATATTTTCCAACTATGTGTCCTTTTTCGTGTCCAACTTTCGCATTCCCATTACCCGTAATTATCAGCGCACCCTGATTGCATGTTTGATCAGTTTCAGACTGCAGAAGTTGGTAAAAACCTTCAATTTCTTCATCTTTGGCCTTAGTGGTTGGTGCATAAATTTGAAAAATAGTCATATTAACTGGTATTCCTTGTAGGCATACGGATATTATTCTGTCACTGACAGCATTGTGCCTCAGTACAGATCCTGAAATGTTCTTTTTGACAATGAATGCAACACCATTTCTCTTCAAGTTGTCATTCCCAGCATAATAGACCATAAAAAAAAAAAAAAAAACAGTGCCGTTGAGTTAATTCTGACTCATAGCGACCCTATAGGACAGGGTAGAACTGCCCCAAAGAGTTTCCAAGGAGCACCTGGTGGATTCGAACTGCTGATCCTTTGGTTAGCAGCCGTAGCACTTAACCACTATGCCACCAGGGTTTCCAAATAGACCATATGATTGTCCAATTCAAAATGGCCAATACCAGTCCATTTCAGCTTATGAAAGCCTAAGATACTGACTGATGTTTATGTGTTCCATTACATTTCTGATGATTTCCAATTTTCCTAGATTCATATTTCATACCTTCCATGTTGCAATCATTAATGGATGCTTACAGCTGTTTCTTCTCATGTTGAGTCATGCCACATCAGCAAATGAAGGTCCTGAAAGCTCGACTCCATCAACATCATTAAGGTCGACTCTACTTTGGAGGCCGCTCTTCCCCAGTTGTATTTTGAATGCCTTCTAACCTGAGTGGCTCATCCTCAGACTATATCAGACAATGTACCACTGCTATTCATAAGGTTTTTACTGGCTATTCTTTTCAGAAGTAGACCGCCAGGTCCTTCTTCCTAGTCTGTCTTAGTTAGTCTGGAAGCTCAGCTGAAACCTGTCCTCCATGGGTGACCCTGCTAGTATTTGAATACCGGTGGCAAAGCTTCCAACATCACAGCAACATGCAAGCCCCCACAGTACAACAAACTGACAGATGGTGGGGGTCTCCTGGAGCAAATGCCCTGAATTCAGACTTCTAGCCTCCTAGATTGTGAGAGAATAAATTTCTCTGTTAAAGCCATCCACTTGTGGTATTTCTGTTATAGCAGCACAGACTAAGACAACTACCTTGGCCAGTTGATCAAGATTAACAACATCAGTGATGGATCATGTTGACAGCCTGTACCCCTGATATGAAGCAATGAGTAAAGCACTTCACCCTTGTGGAATTCTTCCCCAAAATACATAATCCCATTCTAACCATGAGAAAAACATTGGACAAAACCAAATTGAAGACTGTTCTGCAAAATACCTGACCACTACTCATTAAAATTATTAAGGTCATGAAAAATAAGGAAAGTCTGATAAATTTTCACAAACTAAAAGAAACTAGGCGACACTGATGGTTCAATGGTAGAATTCTCATCTTCCATGTGGGAGACCTATGTTTGATTCCCAGCTACCAGCTGTCTATCAATGGAGGCTTCTATGTTGCTATGATGCTGAACAGGTTTCAGTGGAGCTTCCAGATTAAGATGGACTAGGAAGGAAGGCCTGATGATGTTCTTCTGAAAAATCAGCCAATGAAAACCCTATGGATGGTCAATATCCAGCCTCAACTGATCATGGGGATAGTAAAAGACTAGGATGTGTTTCCTTTTATTGTGCATAGTATCATCAAGACTCAGGGCTGAGTCTAAGGCAGCTAATGACACGGAAACTAAAGAGTCATGATGACCAAATGTAATGTAGTATCTTGAATGGGATCCTGGAACAGAAAAAGAACATTAGTGGAAAATCCAGGAAAATCTGAATAAAATATGGAGTTCAGTTACAGTAATGTATGATTGTTGGGCTTTTAACTGTCACAGATGTACCACAGTGTGATAGTTAACATTGTGTGTCTACCTGCCTAGGCCATGATTCTCAGTGTTTATATGTGATCACTCCCATGATGGGATTTGCTGTGAAAGGGAGTTTCCCTGGGTATATGGCTTGCATTCAAATATAAGTGGACATTCTGGCTTTTGCCTGTTCTGGGTCCTGCAGCTGGCTCTTGTTTGTCTGACCTCCAGTTCGTGGGACTTGAGCCAGCAGCTTACCTGCCGAACTTGGATTCCTGGATCTTCACAGCTTATGAGCAAGAGCCCTGCTCTCTGACCTGCCAATATTGGGTTCACCAGCCCCTGTGGCTACATGAATCAGGAGAAGCCTCTATCCTGATCCATGGATTTGCGACAATCCTCTACGATCTTGTGAGCCTTTTCCTTGATATAAATCTTTCTCTTTATATATTTATATACTTTATTGGTTTTTCTTCTCTAGAGAACCCACCCTAAGACACATAGAAATGTAAGATGTTAATAATAGGGGAAACTTGGTGAGGACTATATGGGAACTCTCTGTTCTATGTTTGCAACTTTTCTATATATGTAAAACTTTCTAAATTAAAAAGTTTATTTATGAAATGATAGAACAACATTTATCATTCTCTAAATATAAAAGTAATACATGCTCAATAATACATAATCTAGAAAATTTTAAAAAATCATAGAGAAGAAAATAAAATCATTCATGCTTTCATTAATCAAATTATATATCATTGTCATTTTGACATAATTCTTTTATTCTTTGATACATAAAAAAAAAACCAAAAACCAAACCCACTGCCATCAAGTCGATTCTGACTCATAACAACCCTATAGGACAGAGTAGAACTGGCCCATAGGTTTTCCAATAAGTGTTTGGTGGATTCAAACTGCTGACCTTTTGGTTAGCAGCCAAACTCTTAACCACTATGCCACTGTGGTTTCCCTTTGATACATACGCACACAAAACTAAAATTACACTGTATACATAATTTTATGTTTTCTTTTTTTATTTACTTAACCCAAGCTTTATCTCAAGTTATTAAAAAACATTATATAACGCATGTACTCAGCAAATATTCATTAAGTGACTTACATGTGCCAGCAACCACTCTTCTGTCAGCTTGTCATACTGCAGTGTTTTGTATGTTGCTGTGATGCTTGAAGCTATGCTACCAGTATTTCAAACACCAGCAACGACATCCGTGGTGGATAGGCTTCAGTGGAGCTTTCAGACTAAGACAGACTAGGAAGAAGGACCTGGAGATCCACTTTGAAAAAAAATTGGCCAATGAAAACCTTATGAATAAAAAAAAAAAGTGGAATATTGTTGGATATAGTGCCAGAAGACGAGCCACTCAGGTTGGAAGGCATTCAAAATACAACTGGGGAAGAACTATCTCCTAAAAGTAGAGTTGACCTTAGTAACATGGATGGAGTAAAGCTTTTGAGACCTTCATTTGCTGATGTGGCACGACTCAACATTAATAATCAAAACGTGGACTCTACAAAGTTTAAGAATCTAGGAAAATTGGAAGTTGTCAAAATGAAACGGAACACTTGAAGATTGATTTAGTAGGCATTCATGAGCTGAAATGGACTGGTTTTGGCCACTTTGCATTGGACAATCATATGGTCTTCTATGCTGGAATGACAAACTGAAGAGGAATGGGGTCACATTCAGGGTCAAAAAAGACATTTCAAGATCTATCCTGAAGTACAACGCTGTGAGTGACAGGATAAGATCCATATACCTACAAGGAAAACCAAGTCAATACAACTATTATTCAAATTTATGCACCAACCACTAATGCCAAAGATGAAGAAACTGAAGATTTTTACCAACTTCTGCAGTCTGAGATCCATCAAATGTGCAATCAACATGCATTGATAATTACTAGTAATTGGAATGAGAAAGTTGGAAACAAAGAAGGATCGGTAGTTGGAAAACATGGCCTTGGTGATAGAAATGACACTAGAGATCATATGACAGAATTTTGCAAGACATCAAGGACTTATTCATTGCAAATACCTTTTTTCAACAACAAAAACTGTGACTATGCAAGTGGACCTCACTAGACGGAATACACAGGAATCAAATTGACTACATCTGTGGAAAGAAACAATGGAGAAGCTTAATACCATCATTCAGAACATGGCCAGGGCCAACTGTGGAAAAGACCATTGATTGCTCATATGCAAGTTCAAATTGAAGGTAAAGAAAATTAAAGCAAGTCTGCAAGAACCGAAATGCAACCTTGAGCATATACCACCTGAATTTGGAGACCATCTAACACTAATGACCAAAGACCAGATGATTGTGGGATGGCATCATATACAAAGAAAGCAAAAGGCCATTAAAAAGACAGGATAGAAAGAAAAAACCAAAATGGATGTCAGAAAAGACTCTGAAATTTGCTCTTGAATGTAGAGTAGCAAAAGCAAATGGAAGAAATGATGATGTAAAAGGAGTGAACAGACAATCTCAAAGGGTGCCTCGAGAAGACAAAGTATTATAATGAAATGTGCATAGGCCCAAAGTTAGAAAACCAAAAGTGAAGAACATGTTCAGCATTTCTCAAGCTGAAATAACTGAAGAAAACATTCAAGCTTCGAGTTGCAATTTTGAAGGATTCTATGGGCAACATACTGAAGGATGCTAGAAGCATCAAAAAATAAGATGGAAGGAATACACAGAGCCACTGTACCAAAAAGAACTGCTCAGTGTTCAACAATTTCAGAAGGTAGCATATGATCAAAAATTGATGGTATTGAAGGAAGACATTCAAGCTGCTCTGAAGGCACTGGTGAAAAACAAGGCTCCAGGAATTGGTAGAATGCCAAATGAAATGTTTCAATAAACTGATGAAGCCCTGGAGGTGCTCAGTCATCCATGCCAAGAAAATTGGAAGACAGCGCCCTGGCCAGCTGACTGGAAGAGATCCATATTTGTGCCCATTCCAAAGAAAGGTGATCCAACAGAATGTGGAAAGTGTCAAACAATATCATATAATACCACACACAAGTGAAATTTTGCTGAAGATAATTCAAAAACATTTGTAGCAGGGAAGAGCAGAAATTCAAGCTGGATTCAGAAGAGGTTGGGGGAATGAAGTATATCATTGCTGATGTCCGATGGATCTCGGCTGAAAGCAGAGAATACCAGAAAGATGCTTACCTGTGTTTTATTGACTATGCAAAGGCATTTGACTGTGTGGACCATAACAAATTACAGATAACATTGTGAAGAACGGGAATTCCAGAACACTTAATTGTGCTCATGAGGAACCTGTACGTAGATGAAGAGGCAGTCGTTCAAACAGAACAAGGGGATACTGCGTAGTTTAAAATCAGGAAATATGTGTGTCAGGGCTGCATCCTTTCACCATATTTATTCAATATGTATGCTGAGCAAATAATTTGAGAGGCTGGACTATGTGAGGAAGGATGCAGCATCAGGGTTGGAGGAACACTCATTAGCAATTTGCAGTATGCAGATGACACAACCTTGTTTGCCGGGAAGTAGTGAGGACTTGAAGCACTTACTGATGAATATCGAAGATTACAGCCCTCAATATGGATTATGCCTCAACATAGACAAAACAAAAATCCTCACAACTGGACCAATAAGCAACATTTTGATAAACGAAGAAAATATTGAAGTTGTCAAGAATTTCATTTTACTTGAATCCACAATCAACATCCACGGAAGTAACAGTCAAGAAATCAATGGACATATATTGCATTGGGCAAAGCTGCTGCAAAAGACCTCTTTAAAGTGTTAAAAAGCCAAGATGTCACTTTGATGACTAAGGTGCACCTGACCCAAGTTATGGTATTTTCAATAGCCACATATATGCATACAAAAGCTGGACACTGACTAAGGAACACAGAAGAAGAATTGATGCCTTTGAATTACGGTGTTGGCGAAGAATATTTAATACATCATGGAGTGCCAGAAGAACGAACAAATCTGTCTTGGAGGAAGTACAGCCAGAACGTTACTCAGAAACAAGGATGGCAAGACTTCGCCTCAAGTACTTTGGGCATGTTATCGGGAGTTACCAGTGCCTGGAGAAGGACATCATGCTTGGTAAACTTGATGGTGAGTGAAAAAGAAGACGACCCTCGACGAGATAGATTGACACAGGGGCTGCAACAATGAGTGCAAACATAGCAATGATTGTGAGGATGGTGCAGGACCAGATAGCATTTCATTCTGTTGTACATGTGTCTCTGTGAGTTGGACCAACTCAAGGGTACCTAACTAACAACAACAAATATGTGCCAGAGATTGTTCTAGGTTATTGAACATTGTTGCAAATTAAGTTTTCTTTCCACATATTCTAGTATTATTAAAAATGTCAAAGTGAATATTTTTGTATATAAATTTTTGCTAAGATTTTGAGCATTAAAAAAAAAAATAACATAGTGTGCTAGAAGGACAATTACTAGGCCAGAGGATATGAGCTATTTAAAGGCTACATCTTTTAAAAAGTGGTAATCTTTTATTTTTTTGTGATAAAATAAATACATTAAATCCAAATTAGACAAAGGGAGTAAAGTAAGAAGAAGGAACATTGGAAGTGAAGTGAAGACACATGAAGAGTTGAATAAAAGCATAAGTAGGAAATAATAACAAATCCTTATACGGTGCTAATATGTGTGGTACTGTTCTAGGCACTTCCTGTGCAGAAGCTCATTGTATCATCTCATAACCCTATGAGGAGAGTTCTATTATATTATGCCCATCTTACAGATAAGGAGATTGAGGCATGGGATGGTTAAAAAAAAAAAAAAAAAACTTGCCCACAGTCACACAGCTAGTAGGTAGAGGAGGTGGCATTTGAATACAAGATTTGTTTCCAGTCTATTCTTTCAATTATTATACAGCTGGCCCTTCTTATCCATGGGTTCTGCATCCGCAGATTCAATCAACCGTGATAGAAAATATTTGAGGGAAAAAAAGGAAGCTGAAAAAAGCAAAACTTGAATTTGCCACAAGATGAGCACTATGCTGAATCCTCAGGAATGAAATGATGTGTAGGCACACTCTGCTGGAGTGTCCTGCGATTCCGCAGGTCCTCAGTCTTTCTCATTGTGTGGGCATTGTTTGCCTCGTGCCTCATTCACTCCCTACTTGTGTTGAGCGCACTCTTTATTTCTGTGAAAAAAAAAAAAAGGTTCCTAAGAAGCAATCAAATGATCAAAGCAGCCCCTCAAAAGCTAAGTGTGTGAGGGGTTTGAGGAGAGCGAGAGGAAGGAGTTTCAGGCTAGTAAGGCACGGCTGGCTAGCTGTGTAAAACTCTACAGTCTCACGAACTTTGAGATCATAGACAAATCGGCATTGGCTGGTGCCCAGGCAGCATCAGCATTTCCAGGAGAACTCAAGAAACCCATAGCAGAGAAAGGCTACCTTCCAGAGCAAGTCTTCTATTGTGATGAAACAACTCTTTACATAGCATTTAAATTGTACTGGGTATTATTAGGTAATGTAGAAATGATTTAAAGTATACGGGAGGATGTGCATAGGCTATATACAAATGCTACAACATTTTATATAAGGGACTTGAGCATCCTTCAATTTTGGTATCTGCAGGAGTCTTGGAACCAACCCCCTGCAGATACTGAGGCTCGACTGTATTATACTGTCACAGAAATAAACATGGATTCATCAAATGCCCACTATGCACAAGGCATTGTATAAACATAACAAGAAATATAAGAGTTTCGTTCACAAGCACTTTATAATGTTATGGGAGAAACCTACAGCTAACTCACTATGGGAACAAATCAGAGGGCATGACTTACCTCAGGTGCAGGTGAATCACAGAAGGTTTTAAATGAGAGTTGAGATTTCATCAATGGCTTGAAGGATGTGTAGGTGTGGAAACTAACAAGGATATAAAAGACACCTAATGGAGGCATAATTTAGGTAAATTGGTCACTGGTGGCAGTGATCATTAAGTAAATAAGCTTTGGGAAAATCTGCTTCAGACATTTATTTGTTAACTAGTTCTAGGAGGGAGTTCTTGGGTGGTGCAAGTGGTTAACACGCTAGGTTGCTAACCTAAAGGCTGGAAATCTGAGTCCACCCAGAGGCTCCTCAGAAGAAAGGCCTGTTGACTTTCTTCTGAAAAACCTGCCACTGAAAACCCTGTAAAGCGCAGTTCTTCTCTGACACTCATGGGGTTGACATGAATCAGAATTGACTCCAGGGCAACTAGTAGTATTTTTAGGAAATTGTTTTTTGAGCACCTACTATGAAAACAAGCAAGAGTCTGAGAATACTGAGATAGATTTAAGTTTTGTTTTTTTTTTCTCTCTGTCCTAGAGCAGTCAATCACCTAAACGGCTTGTTAAAACATACATTGTTAGGTCCCACCCTCAGAGTTTCTGATTCAGTAGGCCTGGGGTGGGAACTGAGAATTTCTATTTTTAACGAGTTCTCAGTTGCTGCTGATGCTGTCTCCAGGGGACCAGAGTTTGAGAACCTCTGCCCTAGAGGACTCAGACTACCTGGGGAAGAAAAAAAAAAGATGTTATTTGGGAAGCTTTCACAACTGAGTTAGTGAAGTGAATGGAAGGAGTTCAGGAGGAAGCCTAGGGGATAGGAGATTCTTTGCAGCTATTTAGCACTTATAAAAGGAAAGACTGTCAGAGTTCTGCAAACGCAAGTGGTTTAAGATGGTTGGAAACTAGGAAGGAGGGCAGGAAAAGCTTCCCTTGCCTGCCAGGCTAAGAAGCTAGACTTGTCACTGTAGACCTTGAGAACTGAAGAATTTTAATCAGTCAAGTGAGAAACAGTAATACTTTTAGCACAAAGTTCCTTCGATGGCCATAAAAGTTAGTGACACCTGCATTCTTTAAAAAATGAGAATGCTAGAACTGAATAATGTAACAGTTACTAAACTAAAAGCAATTCTTTCTAAAAAGTCTGGAAGTGGGCTGCATCCTAGGTAAAGAGGACTTCCACTAGACATTTTTATCAGAAACCCAAGGCAAATTTATTTGGTGCTGTAACAATATTTAAATAAAAGCATTTCAATTTTTTTTTTTTCATTTCTGGTTATAACTAACTACTTGGGACGGGAATATAGTTGATTTTTCTAGGCAGATTTTGACACTTAAAATAATGCATAAGCCCAAGGGGTAGGAATTTTCATTACATAGATTTATTTTCAGTAAATCGAACTGCTGTTTTATGTAAAGTGATAAGCAGGATTTGTTCCATACTAAGAATCAAAAGGACATTGTAAGTGGATATTAATAATACCTCAAATATATTTAAATTTTAGTAGGGAATTAAAGCTAGCACAATAATAATAATGTACATTTACTAGTGGTTCTATTGAGACATTAAGCTGGTACTTAGCACATACTAGCACCATAAAACAGGCAGATAAAGCTAAGAATAAGAATTTTGGAATAGAAAAAACAAAAACAACACAGAAGTCATTTAAAGAACACCCGTGCTCTAAACAGAACTTTGAATCAAGAGGGAGTTTATGCCTATTAATCAAAAGCTGTAATTCAACAACTTTGGTTTCAGCCAGCCATCTGCCCTAGGTGCTGAGACTGGGAGAGGTATCAGGTGGCTTGGCATAGATGGCATCCACGCGGGGTGGACTGTGTTCTAAAAGCTGCGTGCCACACAGGGGGAACTTTTACTAGTTTCCAGAATAGTTTGTAAATGCAGTTGTGAATGCCTAATTCACATGAACAATAAAATAGGAGGAAGGAAAAATGCTGTTTATTCAGAACACAAAAGATGAAGAAAGCAAATATCCAAAGCCAAGGAAATTTAATAAAATTCACGTGAACATCAAATAAGATGTGAAAAAAAAAAAACCCCATTTCTTCATACACACAAGTTTCCCCCTACAGCAACTAGCTTATTTTTTAAAAACCTAGGAAAAAGAACAATAAAAAAGTAATAAGAAAAAAAGACAGATTTAGTAAAAGCTAAACTGCTGCCGAAAACTTAATTTTCTTTTTCTTCAAAGTATAGCTAACAATACTAACTTTTTAAAGAGCCATTCTGTCAATTTTAAAATGTGAAATTCAACAAAATACAGAAATCTCAGTATTTAGATGTATTAAAAATTTGTTCTCTCTTTTTTTCTCTCTCTCTTCCCTGGCATAGAAGGGATGGAAATAATCTTCTGGCATGAGAGAAGAAATGTGAGTTTGTACATTTAAAAACTGTGAAGGCTTGTTCGTGGTGATCATAAAATTTAGTATAGACAGGTATCAAGATATAAAACTGTACCTATAGTAAGCAGACATTTCTTATCTGTCCTAGTCTTTTATCTTTTCCTGCCAAGCATTTACCACAACAAATGACCCACTTATTTACTGCCATGGAAAAAGCATCTCAGTGCTACCTCTTTGTTCTGGGGAGACAAGGCTGCTCAGGGGGCCAGCTGTAGTGTGGGGAAATAGGGTCAATGAACACTAAACCCCTGTCTTTGCTGTCCCTTGCCTTTGGGATCTTAAGCAAAGCATTCATTCGTCTATCTAGTCATTCAATCATTATCCAGTCATTCAATCATTCCTTTTGAACTCAGGATAACAGCATAAGAGAAGGAGTTGTGAGGGATAACTAATTAAATAATATGAAAGAACTCTGTCAACACAAAATCTTTATTTTATAATCCCTTTTGAAATTGAAATATGATATATAACCTATTTGTTAAATCATATTTTTTATTATATAAACAATTCCCTGAAAATACACGGGGAATTTTGTAAGCTAACTTCTAGAGATATTATAAAATCTTTTAGATCTCTAGGAAAAAAAAATGGTCTCAGAGCCAAAACTAGTATCCTTCTGTCCTAAAAGTTATTCTGATTTCAAAATAGGATTAAGATCTATTTAATGCAGTCATTCAACAAACATTTATTGATTCTAGCGTGTCCAAGAATATAGTATATCCAATGAAAAGAAATCAGGCGCACAAAAATCTCTGAATACAATAATCAAATGCTTGTGAAAGGAGAGAAGTGAATGAAAAAAATTTTTCTTCCTGATGCCTTTTAAACTTTAGCTAGATTGGTAAAATCTAATTTAGAAAACAGAGAATAATTTATTTTTTCTAGTCTGATAATCACATCCATTGTCTGAAATATTTGGGTGAAAAGCCTATCCTCAATTTGGGCTGTTAACATAAACCAAACCCAAACTTGTTGCCGTCTAGTCAATTCTGACTCACAGCGACCCTACAGGACGGAGTAGAACTGCCTTATACGGTTTCCAGGGAGCACTTGGTGGATTCGAGCTTCCAACCTTTTGGTTAGCAGCTGTAGCTCTTAACCACTACGACACCAGGGTTTTTGGGTTGTTAATATAGCATATTAAAATTCTTTTTTATAACAAAATACAGATCATTTCAAAGAATATAAAGTAAAAAATGGAAGTCTCTCCCTAGTAATCCCACTCTTCGGGAGTAACCACTGTTAACACATATATTCATCCAGGCATTTTTTTCTATGTAGTAAATTATAATAGGTGACCGAGAAAGTAGAAATTTCCAAATTACTGGAGAATTTGACAGTCAATGCTCTTATATAACTGGTGTGAGCCCAAGAAAAAAAAAACCAAACCCAGCGCCGACGAGTTGATTCCGACTCATAGCGACCCTATAGGACAGAGTAGAACTGCCCCATAGGGTTTCCAAGAAGCACCTTGGTTAGCAGCCAAAGCACTTAACTACTACGCCACCAGGGCTTCCTGCATGAACCCAAGAGAATCTTAAATTCCCTGGGCATTGTCAACACTGCATGCCTCCCACAGTTGATCTTGGTCTGTTGTACTTTCTTGCCACACTTGTATATGAGTAGCAGGGTACAGAAAACACATCTCTTCAGCTCCTCCTAGTGTCACTGACGTCCATAAAGTAAGAGATGAAAACTTTGAAACGATCTTGGTATCAAGGATTGGTCATCACTCTTCAAAAAGCTTTAGATGCATCTTGTTAATGATTCTCAGACTTGAACTTCATGATGCCATATGTTGAATATTTCCAGCAGGGAGCCCTTCAGCATGTCCCTTTTCCCACCTTACCAGCCAGTCCTCCCACTGTATTCATGTCAGAGAGACCCTCATAATTCTGGGCAAACCCACATATAAAAAACAAGCTAATCTTTGTTCCTTCAAAAAGTTGTTTTTAATTGTCATAAAGATAAATACATAACACAACATTTACCAATTCAACATTTTTCACATGTATAGCTTAGTAATATCAATTACTTTACATAAGTAATAAGTATTTTTGCACACCTGTTTTATGTCAATGAATAGTTAAGAAGGGATACACTAAGAAGATGCCTTGGCTAAACTCCTCATATTATTGATAAAAAAATGGAGGCCCAAGAAGTGAAGAGATTTTCTAAAAATCACACAGCTGGCTGGTGAAAACCAAAAAACCAAACCCGCTGTAATCAAGTGGATTCTGACTTATAGTGACCCAATAGGACAGAGGATAACTGCCCCATAGAGTTTCAAAGGAGCACCTGGTGGATTTGAACTACCAACCTTTTGGTTAGCAGCTGTTGCACTTAACCACTACATCACCAGAATTTCCAAGGAGAAGCAAATCAGGATCTTGGTCTATATCCAGGTTACGACTCTATAGCAGAGAAAGAAGATTTTAGGAGTTGTAAGATTCTGAAGAAAATGAAACAAAATTTGAAGAGAAGATAACATTTTGAGATAAATATGGAAAATATACCATGATTAGGTGTTCAGCAATCCTTTATGGCTTCCAAGAAACTATTACTGACAGCAGAAAAACAGATCAATGTACAAGAAACATCAAAGGCAGGGTTAACAATTTAGTCTTCTTTCTGAGGGAAACACTCTGTATTCCCATATATAAACTGCCCGTAAGATGATTTAGATAAAAAAAAAAAAAACCAAAATCTTTCTAACAGCCATTAAAAAAAGAAAATAATAACAACAACAACAACAAAAAACCAGTGCTAGATTCTAAGACTAGGTAAAGAGCCCACCAGATTTATTAAGCATCTTGGATCAGCCCCTATTCTCAATTATATGAAGAATTAAATTGATGTGTATATATTTCTATGATAATGCTCTCTTTGGCTTTATGCTACATTTTACTCTGCAAATGTACAATCTAAGGAATAAAAACACGATATAAATAAGAGCTGATAGAGATTTTAAACCACATCTTAAATGACTTAACTGAATTTTTTTACTTGATTTTTACATTGTTATACTCCAAGTGGCAAGAAAACCAATTCACACTCAGGATGTAAGTATAGGCTGTTAATCAACTATCTTAAACTTTTGGAAAGAAACATTTTCATTAGTTGGGGTCTGGTGTTTCTTGATAGGCATGGGAAAGAAAGAGGTTTTTACATATATGTAATATGTATTCCAACAGAATGCAGAAATTATCGAACAATATCATTAATATCGCACACAAGTAAAATTTTGTGGAAGACAAATCAAAACCAGTTGCAGCAGTACATCAACAGGGAACTGCCAGATTCAGGAGAGGATGTGGAACGTGGCGTATCATTGCTAATGTCAGGTGGATCCTGGCTAAAAGCAGACAATATCAGAAAGATGTTTACCTGTGTTTTATTGACTATACAAAGGCATTTAACTATGTGGATCGTAATGAATTATGGATAACACAGCAAAGAATGGGAATTCCAGAACATTTAATTGTGCTCATGTAGAACCTGTACATAGACCAAAAGGCAGTTGTTCAAACAGAACAAGGGGATACTGCCTGGTTTAAAATCAAGAAAGGTGTGCATTGAGGTTGTATCCTTTCACCATATTCATTCAATCTCTATGCTGAGCAAAAAATCCAAGAAGCTGGACTATATGAAGAAGCAGCAGCAGGATTGGAAGAACATTCATTAACAACCTGCAATATGCAGATGACACAACCTTGCTTGCTGAAAGGGAAGAGGACTTGAAGCACTTACTGATGAAGATCAAAGACTACAGCCTTCAATATGGATTACACCTCAACATAAAGAAAACAAAAATCCTCACAACTGGACCAATTAGCAACATCATGATAAATGGAGAAAAGATTGAAGTTGTAAAGGATTTCATTCTACTAGGATCCACAATCAACAGCCATGGAAGCAGCAGTCAAGAAATCAAACGACGTATTGTATTGGGCAAATCTGCCGCAAAAGATCTCTTTAAAGTGTTGAAAAGCAAAGACATCGCTTTTAGGACTAAGATGGCCCTGACCCAAGCCACGCTATTTTCAATTGTCTTGTGTGCATGCGAAAGCTGGACAATGAATAAAGAAGACCAAAGAAGAATTGATGCCTTTGAATTACGGTGTTGGCGAAGAATATTGAATATGGCACAGACTGCTAGAAGAATGAACAAGTATGTTTTGGAGGAAGTACAGCCAGAATGCTCCTTGGAAGCGACGATGGTGGGACTTTGTCTCACATACTTTGGACATGTTATCAGGAGGCACCAGTCCCTGGAAAAGGACAACATGCTTGGTAGAGTACAGGCTAAGCGAAAAAGAGGAAGACCCTCAATGAGACAGAATGACACAGTGGCTACAACAATGATCTCAAACATAGCAACAGTTGTGATGATGGTGCAGGACCAGGCAATGTTTCATTCTGTTATACGTAGTGTCACTATGAGTAAGAACTGACTCAACAGCACCTAACAACAACAACTATATATACATACACACACACATTTACCCTTGGCTGATTTGCAGTTTGCCTTTCAGTATGGTAGGCGGCTAAGTGCATATGTGAGATTTAGTCTTATGTGACTTAGACTTATAAGAGCCTAATGAAGACTTTGGAGGAGCCCTGGTGGTGCGGTGGTTATAGTGCTCAACTGCTACCTGAAAGGTTGGCACTTCAAACCCACCAGCTGCTGTGTGGGAGAAAGATGTGGCAGTGTTGGAAACTCTATGGGCAGTTCTACTCTGTCCTACAGAGTTGCTATTAGTCAGAATCAAATCAACGGTAGTGGGTTTGGCAGTAGGAATGAAGGATTTTGGAGGCAATGCATGATAAGAATTTTTATTTTTACTTCATTTTAGTTTGTCATTTCCAGCTAATCCTGTTAGAAAACTCTGATGATTTCTATTTATTTACCCCAACTTTAAGATTGTCAAGCTGCCCCATGTAGTTTCGCTAAGACAAAGGTCTTATTCCACAAAATTTCATTGGAATGAAGAGTCAGATCATGTTCATTTAATAATATACTATTCCTTTAATTCTTTGTCATTGTTGTTGTTAGGTGCCGTCGAGTCGGTTCCGACTCATAGTAACCCTATGCACAACAGAACGAAATATTGCCCGGTCCTGCGCCATCCTTACAATCATTGTTATGCTTGAGCTCATTGTTCCAGCCACTGTGTCAATCCACCTCGTTAAGGGTCTTCCTCTTTTCCACTGACCCTGTACCCTGCCAAGCATGATGTCCTTCTCCAGGGACTGGTGCCTCCTGATAACATGTCCAAAGTATGTGACACAAAGTCCCACCATCCTCGCTTCCAAGGAGCATTCTGGCTATACTTAATATTTTGATATTTGACACTGGTGTTTAGTATTTGACATAGACAATTGCGTAAGTGTTCTCAGTCTAATTCTGTCTTTGGAATATTACAGAGCTCTCTTGGGATCTAATGCAAGTATTTTTCCTTTTTTTATTGTACTTTAGATGAAGGTTTACAGAACTAGTTTCTCATTAAACAGTTAGTACACATACTGTTCTATGACATTGGTTAACAACCCCACAACATGTCAACACTCTCTCTTCTCAACCTTGGGTTCCCTATTAGCAGCTTTCCTGTTTTCTCCTGCCTTCTAGTCCTTGCCCCTGGGCTGGTATGCCCCTTTACTCTTGTTTTGTTTTATGGGCCTGTCCAGGCTTTGGCTGAAGGGTGCATCTCAGGAGTGACTTCATTTACTGAACTCTAAGTGTTTCCGGGGGCCATACTCCTGGGGTTTCTCCAGTCTCTGTCAGGCCAGCAAGTCTGGTCTTTCTTTTTGAGTTAGAATTTTGTTCTACATTTTTTTCCAGCTCTGTCTGGGACCTTCTATCGTGATCCCTGCCAGAGCAGTCAGTGGTGGTAGCCAGGCACCTTCTAGTTGTACTGGACTCAGACTGGTGGAGGTTGTGGTAGCTGTGGTCCATTAGTCCACTGGAATAATCTTTCCCTTGTATCTTTAGTTTTCTTCATTCTTCCTTGCTCCCGAAGGGGTAAGACCAGTGGAGTATTCTAGATGGCTGCTCACAGGCTTTTAAGACCCCAGACGCTACTCACCAAAGCAGAATGTAGAACATTTTCTTTATAAACTATGTATGACAATTGAGCTAGATGTTCCCCAAGACCATGGTCCCCACAGCCCTCAGCCCAGCAATTCGGTCCCTCAGGGAGTTTGGTTGTGTGTATGGAGCTTCCATGACCTTGCCTTGTACAAGTTATACTGGCTTCCCCAGTATTGTGTACTGTCTCACTCTTCACCAAAGTTAGCACGTATCTACTGTTTATTTAGTGATTTTCCATCCCTACCCCTTCCCTCCCTCATAACCATCAAAGATTGTTTCTTTCTGTGTGTAAACCTTTTCATGAGTTTTTATGGTAGTGGTCTCATACAATATTTGTCCTTTTGTGATTGACTTACTTCACTCAGCATAATACCCATTCATGTGTTGATGGGCATCTAGGTTGTTTCCATCTTTTTGCTACTGTAAACAATGCCCAATGCAAAATTTGGATCTGTAGTGTTCATCTCCTGGGCTTCTCCAGCTCCAACGCTTCAAGCAGTGCCATCTGCATTGGTAGTTACTAAAGATTGAATTTTATATTGTGAAAAGTTTACCATTGGATTACCATAAAAATAATCTATATTCTAATTTTCTACACAAGGATTTAGTGAAAAAGTATTTCTAACAGAGGTCATGGTTTTCAGAAAATTCAAGAGAAATAAAATGATATTTAAATGTAAAAAAAAATGGCCTAATAAAAAAACGTATAGCCTGAAGAAGCAGAAGGACCATGTCCTAACAGTAAGAATGCCTTCATTTGAGACCTAGATCTTGTGACTCTGGAGATATTATTTATTTATCTGCTAAAAATTATAGTCATGATATGACTCTGATTTCTTCACAACAGACCTGTTGTGAAGATCAAATGATCTGATGTACATAAAAAAGTTTGGTAAATTTTTAAGTATTAAATGAAATCAGAAATATAGTAATGAAATATTCAGAAAAAAATGCAAAGTAATATTTCATTCTCTTTTTTTCTCCCACAATGGAGAGGCTTTATACTTTTTTGCCTTAATTCATTTTATTGGAACTTTGCTACACAACTCAGACTTCAGATATAATACTTATTATCTCCTCCGCCTTTAGTAAGACAATATTGTTTATAAGTCAGCATGCGTAGGTTTACCATCAAGAACTTTAAGCTGCTTCTGTAATATATTACGTGCTTAAGAAATAAAAAGTGGCACATTAGGCACAGACTTTTCATTTTACTAAGACATTTACTAAATATCTTCTGGGGAGAAATCTAGAGAGGGCTATTCTACCAAAAGTTAGGAATGGCCCATCTGAAGTGCGGAAAACTTGAAAGAAAATGAAAAGAAATCAAACATGAAAGATAATAAAAGAAAAGCCTCCAGAGAAGTCCTTTCTCCAGTCAAGAAGGATGTACTCAACACTTAAAAGAGAGAGCAGAGAGCTATTAGAGCAATAAGAATAATAGCAGATATGAAAGAACATAAGAATGGACTCAAGGGAGAGAATCAGGCAAAGAAGATGAAACATAAAAGCACGAGTGTTCTTAAGGGAGAGAGAAATGGAAAAATGCTTACAAAAAGAGAAAAGGTAAGGAGCTGGGGAATGTCAGAACCCCTGAGGTTACACATTAAAGAGGGAGTTATTTATGTCTGCGTCTATCTCTACGACTAGATTTTTAAGCTTCTTAAAGCAAGATGCCATCTTATTCATCTTTGTGCCTCTCAGAGCAGCTAGCTCAGTTCCTTTTTTGTAGAAGGCACTCAATGGGTTTTCAATGAATCTGAAAAAGTTGCCTGTACTGTAGCTTAGATGCTGGCTATGAAACACAGTGTTAGGAACAAAACAAAACAAAACTCAGTAAATATATACTGGCTTAGTTATTAATTCTACAAATTCTTAGTGGGTACCATGTGCTAGGTAGGCTCTGAGGATAGAGCCATGAACCATATATGTTGGAATTCTGCCTTTCTTTACAAAAATATAGCCCGAATCTTCCAAGTTTAGCATTAGAAGGAGAATTTTCAGATGATTCAGAGACAATTGGATCACATGGCCCGGTCTGTTTCTGCCCAGCTTTCCTTTGCCATTGTGGTCTTTAAGCTGACTGCCATTGAGACAACCATACACTACTGAGAGGGAGGGTGCTGTTTACAGATTCTCCTTTTGGCATCTGGCCAACCATGGGCAAGTGACCCTCTCCTGGCTTTCTGTAGTATAGCTAAAATAGTTTATTATGACTGAGGGAAAACAAAGGGAAATAAACCTAATTAATAAACTGGCTGAAGTTATACATTGCTCTCCGAAGCTCATGAGCTACATTGAAGGGATAAGAAAAGACAAAAAACAAACAGATTTTATCTGTGTTCTTCCTTCTTGGCTCCCAGTTTGCTACATTATGGTGGATCATGGGAGGCAACTTTAATGGTAATTACTCAACAGTACACTTCCAAACATTCTGATTTTCTTGACCTGTGGAGATCAAATCTTGTCTCATATCAATTTTGGCCCCACCTACTCAGTTAAACTTTTCTGTCTGAGAAGTAGACTCCATCATTGGCAACTGTCAACAGAAAAGGCCTAGTCATTCAGACAAGACTCTACTCCCAGATCTGAGGATTTACTCTTATGGGCTCCTCAGGATGACTGCATTTAGTACAATACAACAAGCTTAACATTCCTTCAAGAGACATATACATGCAGTAATAGTACAAGTAGGAAAGACAGTTCCTTATTATGAGAGCACTTTAGTTTCCTTTTTCACCCTAATTAGGGACATAGGGTCTCTATGTATACATATGTATGTATATGTGTGTGTGTAAAACCTGTTGCTGTCGAGTTGACTGTGACTCACAGCAACCCTATAGGACGGAGTAGAACTGCCCCATAGGGTGTTCAAGGAGTGCATGGTGGATTCAAACTGCCGACCTTTTGGTTAGCAGCCAAGCTCTTAACCACTGTGCCATCAGGGATATATATATATGTATATATACATATATATATATGTAGTCCCAACTTACGGTATATTGGAGTTACCACAAATTGTACTCATGACTGTTTTTTTTTTTTTTTTGGTACATCTTATTGTTAGTAACATACATGTACGTATTAAAATATATTTGTAAGTTTATACGAAATGTTTCTAACTCCCAAAGACAAATAAAGATCGTATTTATAAAGATAATGATGATAAAAGGCAATAATAATGAAAAAAAAAAAAAAAGTATTCAATTTATGCCAGAACCAACTTACGACAGCTGTCAGAATAGAACCCCACTGTTAAGTTGGGGACTACCTGTATATATAACATAAGATTAAAAGTTTGTTGATTGTGTCCAGAAATCCCACCAAAATATCCATATGCATGTCATGTAGAAATTAAATAAAAAATGAAACATCTATATGTACACAGATTCAAAATTTGAACCCTCAACACCAACTAAATGAATTCCATGAAAGGAAGGGGGTTGTGGGGAAACTATAGAAAGGGAAAGAGAAAAGACCCTTTGAATGTCTCCTATGTGCAGGAGGAAACCCTGGTAGTATAGTGGTTAAGTGCTATGGCTGCTAACCAAAGGGCTAGCAGTTCAAATCTGCCAGGTGCTCCTTGGAAACTCTATGGGACAGTTCTTCTCCGTCCTATAGGGTTGCTATGAATGGGGTTGGTTTGGTTTTGGTATATGCTGGTACAATTCTGTGATAATTTCACAAATACCATCTCACTGAATCTTCACAACCCTGTGAATTAGGAAATATTATGCTCAATTTATAGATGTGGAAAACAAAACACAAACGGCCTATGTGAGAAGTTGTTCATGTTTAGCTTATAATTATTGTGCTAAATAATGCTGAACTCAACTTCATGTAATTACCCAACAGATATTTATTGTGTATTATGTGCAATGCATGTTCTCTGTTCTCAAATTATTTCCACTTCAGTAATGGAGGAAAAAAGCAGTCCACTAATGAGGAGATCATTCATAACCACCGAAATAGTATTCTCAGATGAAATTTTGCGGGTAGTAGCAACAATCTACTAGCTTAAAAAGTGAACGGCTGGTGAGGAGAAAGAGGCCATGTAACAGTATACTCCCTGGACATGTTCTTTCAGGTTAAAACTTCTCAAGCTCCTTTAAAAATTGAATTTGCTCAGTTACACTGAATCATTCACTCAAAGATAGCCTGAGGGCAAGGACATCAATTAGAACCAATTGTAGCAGATCCAAATCTAGCACAGACCTCTACTTTAAAAAGTTGAAAAGAGGAGGGAGTGGGGAACTGCTTCATATGTTTCCAGAAAAGAATTGTTGCTGAAAGATGGAAAAGGAAACACAATTACAAAGGCAAGCTGCACCAGAAGGTAAGAAAAGTATTGGACAGAAAGAGTAGCTGCCCTAAGAAGCAATAAAAACTACATGTGTCAGTATATTGTAATGGCTAAACTCATGGACTTAAACATGTTCTTAGACCTGACTTTGGATTCTGGTTTCCCTGAGGAAAGCTATTTGACATCTTTGAGCCTCAAGTTCCTCATCTGTAAAATGGAAAAATAATACTTACCTGACATGGTGGCTGTAAAGGGTAAATAGTCAAATGCAAATAAAATGCCTGGGACATTGTGAGCTCTTAGTAAGTGACTCATTTTATGATTATTAGTGATTTAAGAAGGTTGTGAACTTGAATTTAGTGAATATACATAATTTGATATTTTTTGCTAAAAGAAAAACCCAAACCCATTGCTGCCAAGCTGATTTTAACTCCTGGTAACCCCACGTGTTACAGAGCCGAACTGCTCTATAGGCTTTCTTGGCTGTAATCTTTCAGAAACAGATGACCAGGCCTTTCTTCCATGGCACCACTGGATGGGTTTGAACTACCAACCTTTAGGTGAATAGTCAAGTGCTAACTGTTTGTGCCATCCAAGGACCTTAATGGAATGCTAGGCAATCTTTAAAACACACTCTACAACAGTGGTTCTTAAACTGATATAGTCCCAATTTTTATTCAAAGTTTGCAGCAAAGAGTATTGGACATCACAATGACCGGGATGGGGGAGGAGAGGATGTGCTACTTGGGATACGTGGACAGGAAAGTTCTGCATATAGAAGAATACGTGTCTCTGCATCCTACATAATTTTAAAATGTTCCTCTGGACATTCATGGGGGAGGAAAATGTGTTCATAATGATCTGAACCCAGAGCCCAATTCTATTTTACTTATAATACAAAGGGTTTTATTTTTTATGGTTTTAATACGAATTTCCCAGGAATGTAGCTATTATGTAAATAGAGGAAAGAGTGTGCTTTGTTTCGTCTGGAATTTTACCAAGACTAGTTCACCATTTTGGAAAGATCACATCAGCTATGGCAGTGCCGCTCATCTGTATCAGTCTACTTTTGTGGCCACAGCATTTGCATGAACACTACATGTAGGTACAAGCATCTAGCTTCTGCACCATGCCTTCTAATGCAGTCATGCCTGAATCTTTCATTGTATTATTTCATCATAAACTATTTTTGTTTTCATTATCCTATATACTATAGCTAAGGCATTATATTGCCTTTTTATAAACTGTTTATGTACACAGATTATATTAACTATGTATTTCATCTTAGGATAATAAAGAAAGGCATTACAAAATATTTGCTATTAAAAGGGAGTGAGTGTTGGGTCTAACAGGGTTGAAAAATATACTCTAGGGTTATATTTAATATATTATACATGATAATATATTAACAATATAAGTTCAAGTGAAAAAAAGTAAATTTTATAGCTCTATACATGAGTTGTTCTCATTTTTGCAAAAAAACAAACAACAGCAACGACAATAAAAAAAACCCACAAAGACTCACACCCCTTTCCCTATATCTTATGATATCACTTAAGACAGCCAGTAACTCAGTCAAAGAGCCCTCTTCCTATGTGATCTATAGCTGTAGCATTTTATTCAAATAATTTGTGGGCTTCATTTCAATTGGAAGATTATGGAGGTGGATTGTTTCCGTTCCCAGGGATCAGATGGGAAACATTGGTTCTAATTCTGGCTTTGTTATTTAAGCCATTTATCTAATTTTATAGGCCTCTTTCTTTATCAATGCCCTGGTGGTACAGTGGTTAGGAGCTATGGCTGCTAACCAAAAGGCTGGCAGTTCAAATCTACCAGCTTCTCCTTGGAAACTCTATGGGGCAGCTCTACTCTGTCCTATGGGATTGCTATGGTTGGAATTGACTCGACAGCAATGGTTGTTTTTTTTTTTTAATTTTTGGTTTACTTCTTTGTCTGAAAAACCTGAGGTTTAAACTACATTACTAGCAACATGAGACTTCCAACTTTATGGTTATATGGTTCTGAAGCAAGGCTTTGCTGATTATAGGTTTTAATAGTGTTTCCCAAAGAATACTCCATAGAATATGTACTATAAAAAACTTATGAGTGTTAAGCAGAGTTCTTTGGTCAATATATTTGAGAAACACTGGGTTAGACAAAGTTAAATGTGTTTCTTTAGGTAAGACCTCAATTTTCTTGTTAAGCTTAAGAGTATGGCAAATTTTCAAGAGAAAAAATGTAGTATGTAGCATTTCCTGAATTTACTTGAACCACAATTTCTCATACCCCGAGAATTTCATAGAAGTGTTCTACATAATAGGTATTGGGACATGCTAATTGAAGGCGATGCACATTTTAACATGGTATTTTAGAAAAGTTCTATTTCAAACGACTGAATCCATATGGAGAATTTTCAGTCATTATCACAAGCAATGGGGAAAACAGTTTTGTGTGGTTCTCTTAAATCACATCATATGCTGGACTTCTGACTTGTAAGTTCAGGTTGACAGAAAGAAGGAACTGAAAAGGTTAACAAAAGAGAATGCAAATTAAAGTGTGTGGTGACCATGAGTCATTTTAGAACTAAGGAGTGAAACAGAACCTCTATCCATGCAGCAAAAGATTTGCTCTATTTCATAAGTTTTGTCAAAGGAAAAAAAAAAGGTTTGGTTGGTCTAGTCAGTTAAAATAGTTAAATCTGAAAGTTTGTACAAAAATAGCCATATTGAGTACAGTGTAGACAAAGAATGTCGTAATATATGGAAAATAAATAAGAAGTTAGATGATTTGAAATATTAAAAATATTGGGCTTTCGTTTTTTGCGGGGGACTGGGTCACCAATACAGACAAGCTAAATAAAAGAGTATAATTGTGGAAAGAACATGAATAACAAGATTATCCTTGTTGCAGAAAAGAGCAAAATTCTTTTAACTAATGATTATTTTAAGGTCAGCTGGTAGAAGTTCATCAACTTTGTTTTCTGTAGTTGTACCAGCAGTATTAGTTTAAAAAAAAAAAAACTAACGCTTAACATTTAAAGAGTTACTCTAGATTATATAAATCTCATATTAAAAAATGTAAATTATTTAATGGGTAGACTATATGTTGCAAGATGTTAATATCTGGCTTATTTGCCCCAGCCATCTAGCGTGCTTCTAGGCTATCGTCTCCCAGTATAAGCTGGTATATGAAAACTAATTTTAACAAAATACAAAGGAAAACTGAATCACAAAGGCTAAATGTACTTTTGACATAAAAACAAAATAAAAGGTTAGATGATGGATTCTGAAACCAAATTAAGTCTTCTTGCTTAATTAATGTATAAAATCCTTAAGGGCAAGAAGCAATATTGAACTCTACATTTCACCAAACAATTATTAAGTCTTTACATATACAACATATTGAGCTAGATTTGGGAATGGTCGTGCTGTCTTTATCCTAGTCCAGAGTCTAAATTAAGCATCATTTACGGTGAGGCAATCAGTTATTATGTGTCTTCTGAGGTGATGCAACATGAAATATAGAATATACCTATGATGTATAAAAAATTTAATTTGGATCAATTAAGCTTTAGATGTAACATCCAGTTTATAAAAATACAGGAGATAGTTGAACAAACCAAATGATAACAAAATGAAGCAATTAGACAACCAGAAAGTGTGACATTCTTCAGAACAATTGTCCCAGTCCCTTGAACCAGGTAGGATCATAAAAAAGGGATAGTGCTAGATCAAGAAAGACTTATGAGCCATAATACCTGATTATAATGTGTGGAATCGTATTCTGAATTGGAGACTGGTTTGGAAATACCAACTCTAAACGACACATATGTTCTGTATATTAAATTAAAAAATTACTAAAATAGATGGACATTAGCTAATAAAAACTAGTTATAAGGCAGCATATATGGTGTGAATTCATTTAGCTCAACAAATGTATAGGAAGAGTTCTGTAATAACACATACCAGTAAAGTGTTAAGTATACCGAAAACCAAACCCATTGCCGTCGAGTCAGTTCCAACTCACAGCCACCCAAGAGGACAGAGTAGAACCACTGCATTTGGTTTCCAAGGCTGTAAATCCTTCTGGAAGCAGACTGTCGTTTCCTGCTCCCAAGGAGTAGCTGGTGGATTTGAACTGCAGACCTTTCGGTTAGCACTCAAGCACTTCAACCACTGAGCCACCGTGGCTCACCTATGGTGTTAAGTATAGTGGAAGTATAAATATTTTTATTTTTGCTTGTCTGTATTTTCTAATTTTCTACAATGCAAATTCATTAATAAAAGGCTATTAACAACAACAACAAATATATGGTGCTCAAGGAAATGACAGTTTCCTCATGATTTATCAGCCTGTATAATTGGAAGGGAATTTGACAAAACTCAGATTTGCTGGGTCCTGATTTCACGAGTTACTCCTGGACCTCTAATCTCCTACAAAATGCTTTCTCCCAACTTCACTCCTATCCTTCTCTTTCTCTATTAGCCAAATATTTCTGAGAGTTTTCCACAAGTTGTTAAGACCTCAGCTCCTCTCCCCACTGTAGGAAATGCTGGATGGAAACTTTTCTCTGTTAGACCCCTTACTCAACAGTGCCGTTAGGAAGGAGGAGCGGCAAATCAAATAGGCCACAGCTTGACATTCACTACAGCACATTTTATGATGAGAGGAGTTGCTGGGTCTAAAGGTGACTCTGCACTTTCTTTTTCATATAGGATGTAGCGGACTTTTAAAATATGTTACCACATCTACACAGAGCCTCTTCAACACCTCCCACCATGGGGAATAAGCCTGCTATTCTATCTCTGTTCCACTTGTAGCTGATGTCTACCAATTTCTCTCCTGTTGTTCCAGCTTCTCATCTGTGATGGGGTAAGTCAGCAGACCCAGCAATCTTCATTTTAGTGGGAAGAATTTCCTACTTTGGCCTCAGCCAAATGGTATAGCTAGTTCAGCACTCTCTTCAGCATGGTATCGGGCATATTTTTAGAGGCCATACTTAAATGTCTCTACCAAATATTTTGGTCAAGTACAGTGTCAACAAAAATGAGGGAAACCCTCAATGGGATAGATTAACACAATAGCCACAACAAGAGACTCATACATACCAATGATCATGAAGACAGCACAGGACCAGGCAATATTTTGTTCTGTTCTATATAAGGTCACCATGAGTCAAAGCCAACCTGGCGACAAATAACAAGAACGACATACATAAATGTCTTTTGTTGACAGGAAAAATCCCAGAAGAACGTACTTGGTTCCTGAAAGAAATATAAAAATGCTTCAAATAGAAACTTTAGAACATATATAATATCCATTCCTCACAATACTTTAGGAAAATTATGGTACTATGCGGTACTTTCAGGATAACATGCCAGGTAGTGAAATCTTGATAAAATGTACAGTGTTTTCTACCTCTTTTTTTCTTCATGCACTCCTACTTGTGCTAATACTTTAAATTTTAAAAAGCATATGATTAAAATAAAAACAAATATAAAAGTTGAACATCTACATTAGTTTTTAATTAATAAAAATGAATTTCATGGAAAGTTTTCATTTGAAACATCATCCATATAGCAACTGAGTATAATTTTTTTTTTTTTTTTAACAGATTCACCTATCTGTGTGAGGTTTGGGTTGATATCATATAATTTTTTTATGATTTCAATCTCTAGCTTATGCTTGTTACACAGAATTACAAGTCGTCATGAAAAACAAGAAAGAGAAAAATAGTACAGCATATTCTTACTTGATGCTTATAGCAGGAGAATATAGTGACATTTGGTATTTTGCGTAAAGCAAGTATGTGAATCAACCCATGTGTTAGCGTATAATCTCCTACTCACCAAAAGAGTTGGTCAGGTGAAAATATTAATCTGGTTGATCAGGCAAGTAAATGCCACACTACTAAATGAAAGAAGGAAGGAGGAAAGAAGGAAGGAAGAAAGGAGGAAGGGAGAAAGAAGAAAGCAAAGAAAAAAGAGTAGATTGGTTTTGGGTAACAAATGGGGTTGTTCTATCATTTAAAAAAACACTAGAGCTGATAATAAAAAAAAATTCATCAGAGGAGGAGCCAAAAGAGATACACTTCTTTTACCTATTTGTCTTATTGTAATAAAATAATTACAAGACTTATAATAATTATGTAGAATTTTTTGGTTATTTATTCCTTATCATAACATTTTTACTTGGTTATCTTACTTCACCTTCAAGGTGTTTAAGGTATATAATACCCTGTTTTATCCCTCCCTCCCCCTGTTTTTGATAGACAAGGTAGCTAAGAAATGAAGATGCTGATACATTGCCAATGGTAGCAAAACTATTTAGTGACAGAATTAGAAGTAGAAACCATCGATCCTGCCTCCTAATCCTGTGCAAGTAAATCTGTGTATTTCCATAATTTTCTAGGCTATGGTTATCTGGAGATTATTTGTAAAGAGATTTCTTGAATTAACACATACATTCAGTATTTTCTACTTGTGGTTTTGTCTTCTAATTATATTGATGGACTTTTTTTTTTTTTTAACTGATCATAAAATCTTCTGGAAGATATCCATCACACAAATAAAACAAAAGACAAGAACCACACAATCTTATCAATTGATGCAGAAAAGGCATTTGACAAAGTCTAACACCCATTCATGATAAAAACTCTCAGCAAAAAAGAAATAGAAGGAAAATTTCTAAACGTTATAGAGAGCATTTATACAAAGCCAACAGCCAACATCATCCTAAATGGAGAGAGACTGAAAGTATTTCCCTGGAGAACGGGAACCAGACAAGGATGCTCTTTATTACCACTCTTATTCAACATTGTGCTGGAGGTCCTAGCCAGAGCTATTAGGCTAGATAAAGAAATAAAGAGCATCCAAATTGGCAAAGAAGAAGTAAAAGTATCTCTGTTTGCAGATGACATGATGTTATACACAGAAAAACCTAAAGAATCTTCAAGAAAACTACTGAAACTAATAGAAGAGCTTAGCAGAGTATCGGGGTACAAGATAAACATACAAAAATCAGTTGGATTCCTCTACACCAACTAAGAGAACGTCAAAGAGGAAATCACCAAATCAATACCATTTACAACAGCCCTAAAGAAGATAAAATACTTAGGAATAAATCTAACCAGAGATGTAAAAGACCTATACAAAGAAAACTACAAGACACCACTGCAAGGAACCAAAGGAGACCTACATAGTGGAAAAACATACCTTGCTCATGGATAGGAAGACTCAACATCATAAAAATGTCTATCCTGCCCAAAGCGATCTACAGATACAATGCAATCCCGATCCAAATACCAGTGACATGTTTTAATGAGATGGAGAAACAAATCACCAACTTCACATGGAGGGGAAGGAGGCCCCGGATGAGTAAAGCATTACTGAAAAAGAAGAACAAAGTGGGAGGCCTCACTCTACCGGATTTTAGAACATAGTATGCTGTCACAGTAGTCAAAATAGCCTGGTACTGGTACAACAACAGACACATAGACCAATGGAACAGAATTGAGAATCCAGACATAAATCCATCGACACATGAGCAGCTGATATTTGACAAAGGCCCAAAGTCTGTTAAATGGGGAAAAAACAGTCTCTTCAATAAATGGTGCTGGCATAACTGGATATCCATCTGTAAAAAAAGGGAAACAAGACCCATACCTCACACCACCCACAAAAACCAACTCAAAATGGATCAAAGACCTAAATATAAAATCTAAAATTATAAAGATCATGGATGAAAAAATAAGGACAATGCTAGGAGCCCTAATACATGGCATAAACAGTATACAAAACATTATTAAAAATGTACAAACACCAGAAGAGAAATTAGATAACTGGGATCTCCTAAAAGTCAAATACCTATGCTCATCCAAAGACTTTGCTAAAAGAATAAAAAGATTACTGACAGATTGGGAAAAAGTTTTTAGCTATAACATTTCCGATCAGCGTCTGATCTCTAAAATCTACATGATACTGCAAAAACTCAACTACAAAAAGACAAATAACACAATTAAAAATGGGCAAAGGATATGAACAGGCACTTCACCAAAGAAGACATTCAGGCTGCTAACAGAGACATGAGGAAATGCTCATGACCATTAGCTATAGAGAAATGCAAATCAAAACTACAATGAGATTCTATCTCACTCCAACAAGACTGGCATTAATCAAAAAAAAAAAAACACAAAATAATAAATATTGGAGAGGTTGTGGAAAGACTGGAACACTTACACACTGCTGGTGGGAATGTAAAATGGTTCAAGTACTTTGGAAATCGATGTGGTGCTTCCTTAAAAAACTAGAACTAGAACTACCATATGATCCAGCAAACCCACTCCTTGGAATAGATCCTAGAGAAATAAGAGCCTTTACATCAACAGATACATGCACACCCATGTTCACTGCAGCAGTGTTTCCAATAGCAAAAAGATGGAAGCAACCAAGGTGCCCATCAACAGATGAATGGATAAATTATAGTATATTTACACAATGGAATAATATGCAATGATTATGAACGACGATGAATCTGTGAAGCATTTCATAGCATGGAGGAATCTGGAAGGCATTATGCTGAGTGAAATTAGTTGCAAAAGGACAAATATTATATCAGACCACTATTACAAGAACTCTAGACAAAGTTTAAATACAGAAGAAAATACTCTTTGATGGTTATGAGGGTGGGGAGTGAGAGAGAGGGATATTCACTAACTAGGTAGTAGACAAAATTTATTTTAGGTGAAGGGAAGTGCAACATATAACACAGGGATAGTCAATACAACTGGGCTAAACCCAAATCAAAGAAGTTTCCTGAATACAACCAAACGCTTTGAAGGCCAGAGTAGCAGGGGTGGGGGTCTGGGGACCACGGTTTCAGGGGACATCTAGGTCAACTGGCATAACAAAATGTATTAAGAAAATGCTCTGCATTCCACTTTGGTGAGAGGTGTCTGGGGTCTTAAATGCTAGCAAGCGGCCATCTAAGATGCATAAATTGGTATCAACCCACCCGGAGCAAAGGAGAATAAAGAACACCAAAAAACCACAGGCTCCATCAGCCTGAGACTGGAAGAACTAGATGGTGCCCGGCTACCACCAATCACTGGTCTGACAGGACACAGCAAAGAATCCCTGATCAAGCAGGAGATCAGTGGGATGCAGATCTTAAATTCTCGTAAAAAGACCAGGCTTAATGGTCTGACTGAGACTGGATGGACCATGATGGTCATGGTCATGGTCCTGGACTCTTTGACAGCCCAAGATTGGAACCATTCCAGAAACCAACTGTAGACAGCGATTGGCCCGAACTATAACACAGACAATGATGGTGGTGAGGCATGACCTTTGTGGCTCATGTAGACACATGAGACTATGTGAGCGACTCTTGGCTGGTGGCAAGAGGAGAAGGAAGAGGGGAACAGGAGCTATTTGAATGGACAAAGGGAATACACAGTGGAGAGGAAGAATGTGCTGTCTCATTAAGAGGAGAGCAGCTGGGAGTACACAGCCGGGCGTATATGGCTTTTTGTATGAGAGACTGACTTGATTTGTAAACTTTCACCTAAAGCACAATAAATAAATAAATAATCTATGGAAGAAAGCACAGTAGCTGCTCCCTGAAGACATCTTTGAAAAATTCACAATATTAAATATAAATCAGCACAAGCATGTATATTTATTAATTTAATCAAGAAACACTGAGTGCCTACTATTGCAGGCTTAATATTTACTATTTCATTTGTTTTCATGCCAACCTTGCAAGTAGATATTATACTTAGGTTTCAGATGAAGCACAATTTGCCTGGGATTATATAGTAAATGGTAGAACCAAAGTTTATACCCAGATTTGTCTGACTCCAAAGGCCAAAGAATTTCTACTACACTAAATTTATGTCAGAATTCCTTCCTTCAAAGAGCTTATAGCCTAGTGGGGCAGATGATCCATGTACTACACAAATACAAGTAACTGTAAGGCAAAGACAGAAGTGTTAAGTGTATAGCATACGATAAGAGTTTCTATCCTTAAAGTGCTGTATACATTCAGAAGGGGAGGAAGTTATATCTGGTTACAGGGGCATTAAGTAAGGCTTCATGAAAGAAGAAGCGCTGGATCTAGTGCTTGAAGGATGTGCCTGTTTTGGTCATGTGGAAATGGAAGGTTGAGAAGTGAAAGCCGCGAACAACGTGAGCAAAGGTACAGAGCAGGAAAGTCACAGCACATGTGGGGGACAAGTTTGGATGAAACCCAGCGTGAGTGAAGGAAATGTGCTAAGTTTGGAAAGGTGTTTGAGTTCTGGTTATAAAAATTCTTGACTGAAAGGCAGTTAGGGGCTTTTACTAATTACCATTGGCTTAGAGACCTGAGCATGAATATAAAACACACAGTCCTAACATTTCAGTGGCATCTGAGAAAGGAGAAGAATACTCTTCTTGGCGACTTTTTTTTTTTTAATTTATAAAGACTAAGAAAATCCTTCTACTGGAAGACTAAGAATTTTTAAAAATATAGGCGTTCTTTGGGATACCTTAAACATACTCTACTGACCTTTCATAGAAAGACAGGAAGGGAGGAAGGAGGGAGGGAGGGAGGAAAGGAGGGAGGGAGGGACTGTGAAAATTTTGTTTAAAGTGTCTTGCTGTAACTTAGATAACGTAATTGTAAATTTGCTTTGCTAGAGTTAAAACTTTCAGTTCGGAAAATCAGTAGAATGCCTTAACTCTTATTTCTTTGGACTCCCCAACCATCTACTGTTGAAGTGAAAGCTTATATGTACGCTACACTTAGACTGCCCAGTAGTTTATTTATGGTATTAGTGTGCTCAACTGAAAACTATGTTTCCCAGTCTCTCTTTCAGCTACTTGTGTCCTGTCTTTAAGTTCTCGTCAATGAAATCTAGGCAGATATTTTTGAGATGGAACTTTTAGGAAAGCGCTTGAGGGTAATTTTTGCCCTGCCAGAAGAATAGATATGATAGCTGGAACCCCAATGGTTATAAGATCTCAGCTAACCTTTTCAATGCCTTTGAGCAGCATTGAAAGAAGCACCCATCCTTGCAAATGAATTTGAAAAAGTTCCTCCTTTGGGTTGATGTACTCCCTCAAAATATGTAGTCTCCACTCACTTCTCGGCCAGGTGCCTTTGTGTAGTACGTAACTGTAAAACCATACAAAGTGGCCCTTATAGCTACGCTGGACCATGAGGCAGGAGGAGAAGCCATGTTCTAAGGATAGCAAAGCCAAAGATAGAAGGAGCTGGGCCCCTACTGCCATATGAGCTCTGAATTGACTACTTCCAGACTTCTTTTATGTGAGAAAAGAATAATCTTTGTCTAAGATACTGGTATTTCTGATCTCTTTTACTGTCAACTAATTGCTAGTAAATTAAGACTACATGGTATGATTTGGGAGCCCTGGTGGCGCAGTCATTATGTGCTGAAAGGTCAGCATTTTGAATTCACCAGCTGCTCCATGGGAGAAAGACGTGCCAGTCTGCTTCCATGAAGATTACAGCCTTGGAAACTCTACGAGGTAGTTCACTCTACCCTATAGGGTTGCTGTGAGTTGGAATCAACTGGACGGCAGTGGGTTTTGATATGACTTGAGAAATGCTACCATTGATTAATTGATTAAGCAAATGTTTCTTGAGAATTATGTGTCAGACGTTCTGATGTGCTAGAGATTAAGACGGAGTTTACAGCTCAGCATGTGAAAGACAGAAGTGTGCATGTACAGATAATGACAGTACACTGATATGGTTGTTTCAGTTTGCATATTGCACAAAAGCATCTGGCCAAGAGTTGAGTGAGAGCTGTGCTTTGATGGACATCATCCACTCAGGGGGGAATGTTTTGTAACTCGTCTACACTATTGTGGTGTCTCTCTTATTGTAACAGAGTTGTGCACAGTGTACTAAAGGAGCACCCAGTAGGGCTTTTAGAGAAGGCTTCACAGAGGAAGTAATGTTTCAGCTAAATCTTGAAGGGTGATTTCAAGAGGTGGACAAAATGGGAAAGAACACACCATGCTCAGGAAATAGCAATGGCAAAACTAAGAGACCATGTCCTATTGCAGAAAAGACAAGTAGTTCATTAAAGGCAGGTGTGAGAGAGGTGGTCAAGTGGCTGCAGGTGGTGGTAGTTAGGGGTCATTAAGGGACACACACTTGTGAAATTAGGTTACATTTTATAAATTATGGGGACTTGTTGAAGGATATTAAAGAACAGAGTCATATGAATAGAACACATTTTAGGAGGATGACAGAATTATGCATAGGAGGAAGACAGGTTAATAGATGAAATTTAAAAGCTCAGGCAAGAGGTGACAGGCTGAATTGGCAGTGCAAGAAGTATACTGGCAGTGCACCTGATGGAGAAGAGTAACCAGATTAATGAAAATATTTAGGAGCTAAAATGGGTAGATCTTGGTGAGTAGGAGAGAGAAAAGTTAAGGATAACTCCTAGGATTCTGATGATTACATGACCATTAGCAAGGTGGTACCATTTTTAATGAATCAATCACACAAGGCAAGGAATAGATTTTGGAGGAAAGTTAACGAGCTCAGTTTTAGAAATACTGAGTTCAAAATACACGTAGATTGCCCAGATGGAAATATCCAGGAGGAAATTGGCAATATAAATCTGAATGTATGGAGAGAACTCTGCATTGGAGATGTAGAGTTGGGAATCATAAGCATAAAGATGGTAATTAAAACTTGTAAATGTGACCATATAAGGCTCAAAGAGTATATTTGGGTCCAATATGAAAAACTTTTGAGAAGCTCAAAGAGGAGAAAGGGTCTATTATGGCCTCCATGCTGCCAAATATCTTCCCACTAAGCAGTCAGTGTCTGAAACTGCCAATGTTGGTGATTTATTCTTTTAGGTTAACGTTGTATTTCTAAGAAAATGCCTCTTAAAATACCTTTGAGAAGAACAAAACAGGCAACAGAATAAGGTAATGAAGAGAACTAAGTATCTAGACACCAGTTTTTAACACTGACTTTGGTATTGACTGCCTGGGTGATGTTTGGCAAATCACTTTGCCTCAGGTTCCTCATTTGGAAAACGAGGAAGTAGGATCAGGTGATCTTTAAGGTTTGGTAGACTACAATTCAACCAATAATACCTCATTGTTAGTTCACTGATTTTCAAATTTATTTTAGTCGCAGTGAGCCTTCTTTGAAAGAACTCATGAAGAAACACAATGTATTAGTCAGGATGCTTTGGTTCCAGAGGTCTAACTCAAGTTAGTTTTGATATAGAAGAGAATTTACTAGTTAATTTAGCCACGCTATGTGAAAAAGGTGCAACTAGACCCCAGGGATGACTGAAACCTGGAACTGGAGAACTGCTAGGACTTGCTCTCTGCATTTCTCATCTCTGTGCTAGCTTCATGCTACACAAGGCAGTAAGTGGCCACTGGTCACTCTCAGACTTCCTTCTTGGCTCTACTCTTAGAGCCAAGGGAGAGTCCTTCTTCTCTTAGTTCCACCTGAAAATATCCTGGGGAAGAACTTCGCTTGTTTTTGTTTGAATCATAAGCCCACCCTTGAGCCAAGACGCTGGGGGACTTTCTTGGGCTGCAGCTGCCACTGGAATGGCAGGAATAGTTCCCTGAATGAAAGGACACACTGTTCACAGAAAGAGGAAGGTTAATGGGCAGACAAATAGATGGCCAATACGTAAAACATAAAACACAGGCGTTCTAGTTGAGGTCCCAACTACCAGGTCCCCTCTGGGTACTCTAGGTGGCTTCTGAAACATACCTTTGCGGACTCTATGAGGATCCCTGGAGTACAGCATTTTACTGGTTGGATAGCATGTCAGTTATCTTCAAGTCCTTGACAAATTGAGGAACTGGACATTTATTGGTGGTGGTTCTTGCCTGGTACAGGAAGTACCAAATAGAGTGGTACTGAGGTTGACAGAGTTGGGGTGGAGATTCTGAATATTCAGAGATGAAGGGACTTGAGAATGGGACTGCAGAAAGAGGAAGCAGGAGGGTACCAAGATTAACTTTGCCTATTTACCATCTTATCTATGACTGAGGTATCATATGGCATACTATCAGTAATGATGGAAAATGTTTACCTTTGGCTAAGATAGTGTGATGGTCGTTTGTGTCACCCACTGTTGTTTTGGGGGAAAGAAACAAAAAAGGAGTGATGGAAAGAGAGAGTGGGTGGACACAGAGAGGGCAAAGGAAATCAGTAAACTCAACCTCCTTGGAGGAACATACCCATGGTAGACGGTGTCTTACAGAAAGATAAGAAATAAAGCCATGGGGATATATAGAGAGGAAGAGGAATTAGAGGAGTAAAATGTGAGAAGACAGAGAAGAATGTAGTTCAATGAAAGGTAGAATATGTCACTGTAAAATTGTTTGGAGGCCCTGTCAGGAGGTCTAAGAAGTAAAAATTTAAGATTATTCTGATTAGTGCTTGTTAAAAAAGTTATTGTACTAATGACTATCAAGTAAAATTACAATGAATTATTTTACTAATTAATAAATTAATTTACTTACCGAATACATTTAAATGTGCCACTTTACTTGAAAAGTTATATACCTATTGGTATAAAAGTATGTATTGAAATGAGTAAAATCATTTAATTGATTCTTTACCCAGTAGTAATAATATTCTTAAGTCAAAAATTTAAATCTTAGCTTTTTGAGCAAGCTATTCAATAGAATTCCGGAAAAGAGATAAAGGCACATAGTGACAAGGAAAGATAAAGGATTTTTCTGTGTCGCTACCAACAGATAGGAAGATTTATTCAAATATTATTTGCTAATTTGAAACAGAAACAGGTGGTCTCTATAACATCAAGTACTTTATTTTTAAGAAAGAATGGACTAGTTCTGTAATACAAATAAACAAATATTGTTTCAGAACAAATTGTACCTACACACTGCTGCTATTAAAGCAATTTGGTCAAAAAGGGCTTACTTAAGCCAGAAGCTTTCAAATGTATAAATCACTTCTTCAAAGGGAGATTTTTTTCATTGCTTTCTTATTTCTAGTCTTAATTAAAAAATGATAATATCTGACAAACATGAATAATTCCCACTGAAATCTTATTTGAAAAGATATCAAAAGCAGGCTACTATTTTGTTCCAAACCTTGATCTACTATAAAACTGTTTTTTAAAATGGCTGAAGTGCTACTCTTGCTGTTGGCATTTGTCTTTTGAATTACAGTCTTAAGAGGGAATTATTTTTTTTTTATATCTACAAAGATTTAATTTCTCAGCTAATATAATTTGTACAACTTTAAAAATTATTGTTTCTCTAATCTCAATCTTATTGCAAATAAGAAAAACAATCTATTTTTCAGATAATTATACAAGTTTTGCTTCCTTGTTTTTAGTAAGTCAATTCATTTAATATGCTATACAAAGAACATCTTTGGCTATTTAAACTCAAACTGCATTCAATTGACCTTTTCATAATAATATCTACTATTATTAACTCTAAATGTTATAATTACCTTCTTTTTCAGTGGATGTTGATGCATTTACTAGAAGCCAGCAATGAACATTCTATATATAAACCTGAGCTTCAGCACCAGCAAACCCTACCATTAGTGTTAACATCCACATCGCCCTCCCCTCTTCCCCCAGCTAGTCAGCCTGTGAGGGTGGTCAGATATCATATGGCTGAAGTGAAAATGTCAGCCTTATCACATCAACCTTATCCTCTGACATTTGTTGTGTTTAATTTTGTGCTACCTTTCATACTTTCATTTCTGGTTTGTTCTGTGAGAATTTCCTGTTTATATGTCTGCTTCCCCTACAGCTACTTAACGGATTGTATATGCTTAACTTTGTATCTCCAATGCCACATACAGTGTCTGGAACATAATACCTCCTCTACATATGCTTATTTACTGTATGACTGAATACTTAGAAATCTATACACCTATGATATTTGAAGAAACTTAAATCTCTGAGGTTATCATATAATGTAATTCATATTTTTTCAGATGTTTCCTTCCCTCATTTCTTCAACATTTGGTAGTATTTCTCCTTCAGGAGGAGAGTGTGTGTGCCAAGGAGAAATGCTGTGGCATCAAGGGAGGTTTATTATTCTAGGCTCCTAAAGTGACTTGTTTGGCTTTATTGCTTACAAAGCCAGATATTTACTCATTACAGTCAGCCTATACTCTAGATAGTTGGGAATGAATGGGACTTCTTCCAGGATTAAGGTCATTTTGACACCTATTACAAAAGCCAGTATGGCGGTGGTGTTGCTAGGAAATGTAAACTTAAAACACAGGTGAAAAACAAAGTAGCCTTAGGTCTTCTCTGTCCTGAGGGGCTTCTTCACTTACTCACTCAGTCACTCTCTCATGCTTCCTGGTGAGAAGGATAAAAGTGGTGCAGTAGTGCTTCTGCAAAGGTGAACTCTTAATAGCTGTTCAGTTCTGGCTAAACGATCATTTGCATTTTCACTTCACCTTCCCCCGCACCAGGAGATGAAAGCATTTTACATTCAATAATAGAACCTAAGATTTAATTGCAGCAAACACAACGTGCTTAGTGTCCTAAACAAATCTCCTGTGGGAAAAAATACCGAACGCTATTCATACACCCTTGACCAAGAAATACACAATCCTGGAGCATGCATTGCGAAAGAGATTGAAATTGCTCAAAACTGCAACAGTAGTATTTTGCCCCTAGAGCCTGTGTAATTTGCTTGTTGTACTGCTGTTGGTGAAAGCTGAAGTTGACCCACATTAATGAAATTAAACCCCAGAAACTTAAAATGTCAATACCACATTCTGCAAGGAAACATTAATATTTCTAGTTTTCATCTTAATGTTTTCATCCTGTAGTTGGCACACATAAACTGCCAAACAATGTAATTCTATCGCGAGAAGCGAGAACTTGAAAATAGGACGGGTTATCCCAGAGCGTCACAGGTTCTTTTATTTACTTTTGACGATACAACTTACACATACTACACATTTTTGAAAAACTCACTTAAGGTGTCAGGAAACATTTTCTTTGGTCTCCTCACTTCATGTGATGTCTCATTAGCCACCCAAACCAGCTCTCGGCTTCGTTGTCAGGCTGCCTCAGGCAAGCTTGTAGCATCGCCGGGCTCACGCAAGAACACGGGTGAGGCTTTGTGTTTGTGTGTTTGATAACCTACCAGCGTTCCCAGCTCTGCTCGTCACTCGAGCCAAGAAAACGAAGAAAGAAACAGCAAGAGTAAATGAAAAAGAGGGCCAAGAACACTGCCCAGCGCACGCGCACTTCGACAAAACGCTACACTCAAGGGGCGGGGCCAAGGCGCGGCTCTGGAGCTCCGCCCCGGCGCTGCTCCGCCTCCTCCCCCTCACCCCACCCCTCAGCGCAGGGGATTCACTGACTCCCGCCAGCCCCTCCACGTCAATCAACCCTCCTCCTTCTCGCACTCTCTGCACCTTGTTATTAATCTCAAAACCGATATCGCCCGGTCGCCTCTCCCCCGGCCTTCGGGGGTGTGAACGTGTGTGAGCGCTAGCGAAGGCACCGAAAGCTGGCGTCTCTGTGTAGCAGCCTCGGCCTCAGCAGCAGCAGGCGTAGCAGCAACCCCCACAGCGGCGGCAGCCCCAGCGGCAGGAGGCCAAGGCCAAGGCCAGGCTCCGAGCTGCTCCTGGAGTAATAGACGCGGCTTCGGCGGCTGGGAAGGCGCAGCTCCCTTCGGCGGGGCCTTGGCGTCGGCGGCCGCGGCCGCGGGGCCTCTCCTGCGCTCTCAGGGTCACCGTCCTCGAAGCCCGGCAGCGCGGCCCTCGTCCCCCTCCCCACCCCCTTCTCCTCGCTCCCTTCAGCTGTCCTTCTCGTCGCCGTCTCTGCCGTTCCTCAGGCAGCCCGGCCCGGCCTGCCCGCCCCGCGTCCCCTCCGGCCGGTCCCTCTCCCCCCGGCGGGCTGCCTGCATGTCTTTGCTGCCCTCAGCCCCGCCGCCACCGCCGCCACCGCCACCCCCGCCGCCGCAGCACCAGCACCAGCCGCCCCGCCGCCGCCGCCGCCGTCGCCGCCCGGACCCCGGCGCGCTGAATGCAGGTGAGGAGGGGATGCAGGCCCCTCCGCGACCCCACGCCCGGGCGCCTAGCGCGCCCTCCCGCGAGCCCGGGACCTGGGCCCTGCCTGTGGCGGCGCTTCCCATCCGGACGGGCGGGAGCCAGGCCCGCCCGTGGGTGTTTGTGTTTGCGTCTGCGGCCGCGGCTCCGGAGGGGAAGCATCTGTGGGGGCCTGGTGAACGCGCGCGCGTGTGTTTGTGTGTGTGTGTCCCCTGCCGCGGGGAAATGGCTGCTGTTGCTCCTTCTGGGCCCGAGGAAGAGAATGAGGTAGTGTGTTTTTGTACCTCTGAGGAGGCTCGAGGATGTTGGGAAGAGGAGCGCGTCAGTGGGGAAATGAGGTGGGAGAGGAACAAATGTGCGTGCGGCTGTGCGATTTGGGACTTTGGCGGGCGAGGAGGCGGCCTGAGGACCCACAGCGAGTGGGTGTGTGTCGAGTGACTGGAGGGGCTAATGGGGCTGACCCGCGTCTCTGTGGGAGCGAGCCAGGGTTCCGGGGTGTGTGTGTGAGGGTCCATGCACTGGGCCCGGGACTCGGGGGGCGGGTTCCGTGTGTCCGGGACCCCCGAGTGGTGTGTCCGTCACCCTTTGTGGCCGAGTGCAACGGAACCTCGCAGGTGAGAGCTGCTCGGCGGGGGTCGGGCCGGGGAGGGGTGAGCCTGTGTGTGGCAGACACACAGCGGCTGGGCCCGGAGAGCTGCGGGTCGGGGCCGCGCCGCTGTTCCTGGGGCCGCGGCAGGAAGCGCGCCGGCCTGCAACGCGGCCTAACCGCCTCGGCGCCCGCCGGCCTCCCCGGACGCCCGGCCCTCGCGGGCCCGGGGCGCTGCCTCGGGCCTGGGCAGGTGGAGGTCAGAGGCGGGACGCGCCGATTCCCGTCTCCTCAGCCGCCTCCGAGTCTCCTGAGAGGCGAAGGCTTATTTTGGCCTTCGAACTGCAGGCTTTTTCTCCCGCCAGCTGTGGGACCCGAGGGAAAGTGAATCAAAGCAGTAAATCTCAGGAATACGCGGCGTCGAGGTCCCTGCTTCTCATCCCTCCTTTAAGGGTACGCGCAGGAACTGAGTAAATATTTGCGTTTTTCCTTTCAGATACTTTTTCGGTGATAAGATATATGCATTTTTTAAAAAGGTAAATATCTTCTTGGAAGCGCGGGAGAAGGAAGGGAAGCTGACTCTAGTGGCCTGTGTTACCGGTGGGTGGGATTGGATCGATTTTGTGCATCTGAATTGTTTTGTCCTTCCTTGTAGGGGGAAAGGTGAGTACATGCCCAGTTGAGGAGGTTGGTAAGGAAGAGGAAGTTAATACTGGAGCTGTCATCCTCTTAATTCTGACGACTATTTGGTTTAGGCTGTTTAGATCAATTGTGTTCAGGGAGTTCAGCTGAACCTTTTGTACACATTGGAAGCACCATACTACATACTGGGAGGCACTACCTTCCTGCCTCTAGTTATCTTGTCAGTCAAGATAGTCATGCACAACAAACACATTTTCCTCTGAGTTTACTCAAGTCTCCAAAACCTAGATCAGAGGCAGCCTTTATTGTCTACTCACTGTGAGATCCTGGAAAGCTATTTTGAGAGTAGTTGAAGCAAAATGAAATTGTAAAGACACATCTGCGTGTGATGTTTTCAAAGCCAAATACAAATGGCGTTTATATTTAAATATAATTATTTGCTGATTTACTTTATCTACTCTGCTCCCTCCCCTTTAGCTCATTTAGCTTGAACCCTGTGGAGAAAGTATGATATAAATTCTGTCCCTATAGGTTGTGCTGTGTATATTGACCAGAGGTTGCTCCTTTCTCAACCTGGCTCTCAAAGAAATAGTGCGTGTTATAGGGTCGCTGTAAGTCGGAATAGACTCGACGGCAACGGGTTTGGTTTTTTGGAGGGTATTCACTGGGAAGTGAGGAGAAGGGAAGGTGGGATAGAGAGCTGTTTTCTGTTATCACTACTGGAAAAACAACAGATGTAGTTTAGAGGAAAAAGGACTTGTTTTACAGACCTCAGAATCCAGACTGTGCCATTTTTCTTAGTTGTTTGACCTTACGCAAGCTACCTGGTTTCTCCTCTAATGTGGGGATAATGATGCCTTTATAATAAACTTGTTGTGAGGCTAGAATGAGAAAACATGTCTCACACATAGTAGATGCTTAGTTAAATTTTAATTTCTCCTCCTGCATCCCTGACTTTGGGCTTTGAAAATCATTTCTAAATAAAAATACTCATTACCTACAGCAATATTATATAACTAAGTTAATAAATCAAAAAGTATTTCAGAGTCAGTTGATACACATAGGATATATGTATATATATGAATATGTGTATATGTGTGTATGCATGTACATGTAATACACAACTTTTATATATATAAATATATAACTTTTGCATGGTATATTAGAAATCTTTTTTTAGGAATAAGGTTGCCATTAAAATAGCCTACTATATTAGTTTGTAGAGAATATAGTCATACTTAATTTTATTTTCGTATTTGCGAATAGCCCATCTCTCAGTTTCATTACTCTTTTTTAGCTAATTCTTACTATGTAGTTCTTGCAATTTTTTAAAAAAAGTTTTATATGTAGCACATATACTATGTTCTAGTAAAATCAAGCATTACAAAAGTCAAGGAATCAGAGTTTGTCTACATAGGACAACAAAGTGTAAGTGCCTCAAAATCGTTATGCAGTTCTTTTAGTTCATATTGATTGATTCCAGTAAACAAAACCCCTTGGAATATTTTCCTGAATGTAAGCTAAAATCCTCTGTCAACTTACCTTTAAATAATTTCCCATTTTTATTAGTATTTGTGGAGTAGTATATGTGTTCTTCATTACATTTTAACCTTATTGTGAAAAAAAGAATGGAGTTTAAGGTATGGGCAGCTGAGAGGTTAAGTAATGAATTTTTTTTTTCTCCTTTTTTATTTGATAAAGGCAGGGTGAAGAGAATGTATAGGAGACATCTCTTTGGTTTAAATTTGGAATGTCCCTGTTTACAAATGCCATGTTTCCCAATTAAGCCTTAAATCATTATTTCCATCAACAATGTTAGTAATATATATTTGTAAATCTAGAAAATCACTAAAATTTCAAGTCATTTAACATCACTTTCTGTGAAGGGCAACAGGGACAACTTTATTAGAATGCAAAATGTCATGTTTTGTTAAAATAGCCAGTTTCTGTTGTGGATGTATGTGTGTTTACAATGAACAGAATCATCTGCCATAGAGATATATTTAAAGGAAGAAGTCTCACCTTAAAAAGTATGAAATTGTTTTTAATACTTTAAAAACAAAGAAAAAAATGAAGTTTACATTTAGGTAATTTTCATTAAATATTATGAATCATATCTTAAAGCAACTTATACGTATATATTTTTAGTTTGGGAGAATTGGGTAGAACATTTATCTGTAATAATCATGAAAACAGATGATGTTGAACTATTAAGATATTTGGACAGTGAAATTTATAAATAGTAGAACTGGACATGCTATCACTGTTTAAAGGAATTATATTAAAATAAAATGAAGGTGTTTAGTTTTTAAAAATAATGTTACTTAAATAAGCTTTTAAAAAATTTTCCAAAATGCCCATCATAAATGTTTTTATTTAGGGGAAATAGAAATACTTAAGGATTTGTGCATGTATTAATTTGGGCAATGCTTATTAGGGTAATAAATACATCTCAAACACATATAAATTTATTTTTTGCTCATGTAACAGTCTGATGCAGGTGCTCCTGGTTAGCATGTTTGTGGCTTTCCTCCATATGGTAATTTAGGAACTCACTGCTTATATCTTGTGGCCCCATCATTCCCTGGATCATTGGACTCCTGCTTATTTTCCATAGACCATTTCTTAAGACTTCTGAAACTTAAAGTGACAAACATCTGCCCACGTTTCATTGGCAAGAATTTGTCACAGAGCCTTATTTGAATGCAGAGGAGATGGTACATACATACGCTCCTTGGCTGGTTGACACTTGGCTGTCTCTGCCACAGAGGGTGTTTCATGATACTACTTTAGATGGTAGCATATATTTATGAAATTATGTAAAAAATATGAATTTCAAAACCTTTACTTTCCTTGGAAACCTTATTTTTCAAAGAGTAAAGTTGTATGTGTGTATCTGCGTGTGTGTGTATGTGTATGAGAGAGGAAAGTAAGGAGCCACAGAAAGAGGAGGAGGAGGAAGAAGCTTTATTCTGTAAGGGATTTGAATGATAAGTGAACTTCAGCAGCTATTTAAAGCTAAATTTTACAGAGAACATTACAATTGGATTTTATAACCTTTACTCGATCTCTTCTTTAACTATCCATTTATTGATTGTCATTGTGGTCTACTGGATTCAAGCTGTTTGAATTTTCTTTGTACTTTGTAGTCAGTTGAGATCAGTAGGACGAGACTCTTATTTTCAATGTCTGGGGGTGACACTGAATTTTCTTTCTTTGTTGTTGGGATAGAGCATTATCATTATTTTATACTTTAAAGGTATATTATTTAGATCAACCTTACCATGTTCTGTTGTTTGGTGTTGCTGCTTTTGTAATTCTGAAGTCTTTGTTAGGAGCCAAGAAGTCTTTACTGATTCTCAACTACCCTACGGACCCTACATACAATGCAACAAAATGCTGCCCAACCCTGCACCATCCTCACAGTCATTGCTATGTGTGAGACCATTGCCACAGCAACTGTGTCAGTCAAGCTTTATTGAGGGTCTTCCTCTTTTTCACTGACCCTCTACTTTACCAAGCATGATGTCCTTCTTCAGGGACTGGTCTCTCCTAATATGTCCAGAGTAAGTGAGACGAAGTTTCGCTATCCTCACTTCTAAGGAGCATTCTGACTGTACTTCTAAGACAGAGTTGTTTGTTCTTCTGGCATTCCATGGTATTTTCAGTATTCTTTGCCAGCATCGTAACTCAAAGGCATCAGTTCTTCATCTTCTTGATTGATTGTCTAGCTTTCACATGCATATGAGGCGATTGAAAATACCGTGGATTCGGTCAGGTGCACCTGAGTCCTCAAAGTGATACTTTGCTTTTTAAAGACTTTAAAGAGGTCTTTTGCAGCATATTTGCCCAGTGTAATACACCATTTGATTTTTTTGACTGCTGCTTCCATCAGTGTTGACTGTGGGTCCAAGTAAGATGAAATCCTTGACGACGGCAATATTTTCTCCATTTAGCATGATTTTACCTGTTAGTCTAGTTGTGAGGATTTTTATTTTCCTTATGTTGAGGTGTAATCCACACTGAGGGCTGTAGTCTGTGATCTTCATCAGTAAGTGCTTCAAGTCCTTTTCACTTTCAGCAATCAAGGTTGTTTCATCTGTATAGCGCAGGTTATTAATGAGTCTTCCTCCAATCCTGACGCCTCATTCTTCATATAGTCCAGTTTCTCAAATTTGCTTAGCATGCAGATTGAATAAGTATGGTGAAAGGATGAAACCCTGACACACAGCTTTCCTGATTTTAAACCATGCATTATCCCCTTGTTCTGTTTGAATGACAGGTTTCTCATCAGCACAATTAAGTGTTCTGAAATTTCCATTCCTTGCAATGTTATCCGTGATTTATCATGATCTACACAGTAAGATGCCTTTGCATAGTCAGTAAAACACAGGTAAACACCTTTCTGGTATTCTCTCCTTTCAGCCAGAATCCATCTGGTATCAGCAATGATATCTCTTGTTCCACTGATATCCATCAATCATTTAATATAACAAATCAGGGCCTTAATCCATAAAGTACAAATCATCAAGTAAATAACAAAGGCTTAATTATTAATTTGTGCTCATGCTTCTTGTGAAAATAATACAATTTTCTTTGACTAGCTGCACTAGCATTGAACTTAGTACATTAAATGAATCTAAATTGTATGTATAAAAAACAAAAACAAAAATAACCCATTGCCGTCAAGTTGATTCTGACTCACAGAGACCCTATAGGACAGAGTAGAACTGCCCCATAGAGTGGATTTGAACTGCTGACCTTTTGGCTAGCAGCCATAGCTCTTAAGCACTATGCCACCAGGGTTTAAAATATGGTAAGTGTTTTTAATAATATCTAATAAATGAAAATACAGAACCTTATGTGAGGACCCACTGTGCACCATTATTGTACCCAGTCCTAAAGAGGAGTATGAAAGAAGCCAAAGAAACCCCTGTGAAGCTTATTGGTGGGTCAAGGGCTTTTTGAAAGAAGGGTTGAATTGTTTTTTCCGTGTGACGTTATTGAGATATAATTTATATAAGAACTAAACCCTAGCTGTCCAGTTGACCCTGACTCATGGCAACCCCATGTGTTTCAGAGTAGAACTGCACTCCATAGGGAGTTCAAATCCACCAGCTGCTCCATGGTAGGGAAGACCTGACTATCTGCTCCCATAAATATTACAGCCTGTAAAACCTTATGGTGAAATTCTACTCTGACGTATAAGGTCGCTCGCTAGGAGTTGGAATCAACTTGGCAGCTCACAACAACAATTTTACAAAAGTAGATCGCCAGACTTTTTTTTCATGGTGCTGGCTTTTAGAGGTCATCCCTGAGCCCCCATCCTCTAGTTCTAGGCAATTACTTACCTACTTTTTGTTTACAGACTTGCCTATTTTGGGCATTTCTTATAAATGGAATTGTATAATATGTGATTTTTGGTTATTGGCTCCTTTCATTTGCATAGTATTTTCAAGGTTCATCATGTTGTAGCATGTAACAGTACTTCATTCTTTTTGTGGCTGAATAATGTTTCATTGTATGGCTAGACCACATTTTGTTTATCCATTCATCAGCTGATGAACATTTGTGTTGTTTGCTTGTTTTCTCTCTTAAGAATAATGCTGCTATGAACTAGGGTGTATGCCTAGGAGTAGAATTGCTGGATTATATGGTAACTCTATATTCAACATTTTGAGGAATTTTGAGACTGTTTTCCAAAGTGACTGTACCATTTTACATTCCCACCAGCAGTACATGAGGGCTCCAATTTCTCTGCAACTTTGCTAACACGTTATTATCTGTGTTTTTGATCATAGCCATCCTGCTATATGAAGTAGCATCTCCTTGTGTTTTTGATTTACATTTTTATGATATTGCGCATCTTTCATGTCTTCTGGCCATTTGTATATATTCTATGGGGAGATGTATAGTCAGATCATTTGCCCATTTTTCGAGCTATTTTTTAAAGTATTGAGTTGTAAGAATTCTTTATGTATTTATTTTAGATACAATTCCCTTATCACATGTGTGACTTGCAAATACTTTCTCCCATTCTGTGAGTTGTTTTTTTACTTTCCTGATATTATCTTTTGAAGCATAAAGATTTTTAACTTGATGAAGTCCAACTTGTGTTTTTGGTGTCATATCTAAGAAACCATTGCCTAATCTAAGATCATGAAGATTTATTCTTATGTTTTGTTCTAAGTTTTATAGCTTTAGCTTTTTCATTTAGGTCTTTGATCCATTTTGAGTTAATTTCTCTATGTGGTCTGATATAATGCTCCAGCTTCATTTCTTTGCATGTGGGTGTTCAGTGTCCCAGCACCATTTGTTGAAAGACTAATACTTTCTCCACTGAATTGTCTCGGCTCCCTTGTCTAAAATCAGTTGACCTTAATGCGAGGTTGTATTTCTGGACTCTCAATTCTATTCCATTGACCTATATGTCTGTTCTTATGCCAGTACCATGACCATGTAGTCTTGAGTATGGTGGCTTTGTGATTGAGGAGCATGAGTCCTCCAATTTTGGTCTGTCTTTTCAAGATTATTTTGGCTATTCTGGCTCCCTTGTATTACCATATGAATTTTAAGATCGGTTGTCGATTTCTACAAAGAAGTCAGAAAGGATTTCTATAGGGATTGTATTGAACCAGTAGATCAATTTGAGGAGTATTCCCATCTTTAACAACATTAAGTCTTCTGACTCATGAAAACGAGATGTCTTTCCATTTATTTAGATCTTTAATTTCTTTCAACACTGTTTCGGTTTTCAGAGTATAAGTTTTGCATTTATTCCTAAGTATTTTATTCTTTTAGATGTTATTTTAAATAGGATTGTTTTCTTAATTTTATTTTTGGATTATTCATAGCCAGTTTATATAAATACAATTGATTTTTTTAAATACTGATCTTATATACTGCAACCGTGTCGTTCTAAGAGTTTTTTTGTAGATTCTTTAGGGTTCTCGATATACAAGATCATTCATTTTCTTGCCTAATTTTCCTGGCTAGAACCTGTAATCTAATGTTGAAAAGAAGTGGTGAGAGTAGACATCTTGTCTTTTTCCTGATCTTAGGTGGAAAGCACTTAGTCTGTCACCTTTATGGTTTAGAATCTTTTTACATCTCCCCATATTGCTTAAATAGATTCCCTAAATGAGTAACAGATCAGAGTTATATAGTAACAGTTACAAATACTGCTAAAAGAATGGAAATAAATTTAAGATATACTAAGTCCATTGTCTTTATATAGAGACTTTGGATTTCTGCTGTAAGTCCATTTCTTTCTGATGATAATGTTTATATTAAGCAAAACAAAACAAAAAACTACCTACAGGGTGTGTTCTATACTAGGTTCATATTTAGCGCAATCTTCTGCAACATATACATATAAATTTATGAAACAATATAATGTGAATTATATACACAGAGTGGTAACCTTGAAACACTACAGGAATTTGAATCACCAAAAGTGTATCTCCCCCTACTAATAGATATTTATTAAGCTCCTACTGGCTGTAACCAAAAAAATACAAACCAGTTGCCCTCGAGTTGATTCTGACTCATGGCCACCACATGTGTTCCAGAGTAGAGCTGCACTGCATAGGGTTTTCAAGGCTGTGACTTTCTGGAAGTAGATTACTAGGCCTTTCTTCTGAGGCACCTCTGGGTGGGTTGCAACCACCACCAACCTTTAAATGGGTTCAGACTGCCAACCTGTAGTAGTTGAGCACTTAAACCATTTGCAAAATTATTCAGTATATTGTATTCAGAGTTCTAGGGGATAAAAACTTTAAAATATAGCTGTCCTGCCCCTGGTGGCGCAGTGGTTAAGCATTTGGCTGCTAACCAAAAGGAGCGGTTCCAATCAACTAGCTGCTCCTCGGAAACCCTATAGGGCGGTTCTGCTCTGTTCTATAGGATCACTATGAGTCGGAATCGACTCAATGGCAACGGGCTTGATTTTTTTTGTTGGGGGGGGTTACCAGGGAATGGAGGAATCCTTGCATGGTGCAGATAGTTAACTTGTGCAGCTGCTAACCAAAAGGATGGCAATTTGAGTTTACTCAGAGGTACCTTGGAAGAAAGGCCTGGCAGTCTATGTCTGAAAAATCAGCCATTGAAAACCCTGTGGAGCACAGTTCTACTATAACACACATGGGATCACTATGACTTGGAATTGATTCGAAACAGCTGCCTTTAAAAAAAAAAAAAAAAAAAAAACAGGGAATGGGGCTAATATTTATTGCACTACCGAGTGCCAAAACCAAAAAACAAACAAATAAACCCCTTGCTGTCAGGTCGATCTTGACTCATACTGAGTGCGAAGAACTGTGAAAAGTCCAGCCTTTTTTTAAGTAAGTAATCTAAATTAGCCTCCAAGAAATCCTGTGAGATAGGCAGTATTATTTTTGTTCTGTAATAGCTGGTTAAGAATGTGAGCCTTGGCTTCACTTTGTAGCTTTTGGGAAACTTATTTAATCCATGCTTCAGTTTCCTCAGCTGGAATAAACCAAAAACCAAACCCACATTGCTGCTGATTCTGACTCATAGCAACTCCATAGGGCAGAGTAGAACTGCCCCACAGGGTTTCCAAGGAGCAGCTGGTGGGTTCGAGCTGCTGACCTTTAGGTTAGCAGCTGATCTTGTAACCACTGCACCACCAGGCTTCCTCAGCTGGACTAGGGAGATAACCGTAGTCCTTACCTCATTAGGTTGTTGCGAGGATTAAATGATGTAACACATGTACAGCTCTTAGAATAGTACCTGGCACATCCATAGTTAAACCAAACCAAAACTCCATATTAGCTACCCTGGTGGCACGGTGGTTAAGAGGTTGGCTGCTAACCAAAATTGTTGGCTGTTCGAATCCACCAGCTGCTCCTTAGAAACCCTGTGGGTAGTTCTCCTCTGTCCTGTAGGGTGGCTATGAGTCAGAATTGACTCGACAGCAATGGGTGTTTTTTTTTTTTTTTTGGTTATTGTTTCTTATCATTAGGAAACATAAGTTAAATAACTTGCCCAAGATTACAAAACTTAAATATTGGTAAAACCAATATTTAAAGCTAGGTCTATTTGATTCCAGAACACTTACTCTATTTATAAAACATTTAAACCTGCACAAATAGCAAACAATTGAAGGCAGAATATGCTAAGTGAGAAAAGAACATTAAGTGCTATAAAGTACAGAGTACATGTAACCTACAAAGGTGAATAAGAGAGGAAGTGGAAGTTAATCTTGCCTTTTAAAGAGGAGGAAAAGTTAATGGATTACTGTAACATTTTCCTTGCTAATCCCCCAACTTCTATTCTTGCTCATTTGTTTCTGTGTATACGTTGTTCCTTTATGCTCCAGAAAAATCCTTCTAAAATCCGTTCAACTTTCCTTAAATTCCCTATTTAAAATTTTTTGATAATACTAATAGTTAATTATTGTTTGCCTTCTATACACTAGGGCAGGAATCAGCAAGCATTTTCTGTAAAGGGCCAGATAGTGTATCAGACAGTAATTATTTTGGCTCTGTGGGCCACTTAAGTTCTCTGTTGCATATTCTTCTCCTCCTCCTTCTGTTTTTTTGACAGACCTTTAAAAATGTAAAAACTTGTTCTTTGCTGGCCGATCAGGCTGTAGTTTTCTGACCTCTGTGCTAGGAGATTTACATGAATTATATCATTTCTTATTATTACAATGCTGGCAAACATTATATCTCATTTCTCTTTTTACAGTCCTGGCAAAATTGATATTACCAATCCCTGTTTTATAGTTGGAAGCCCTGGTGGCACAGTGGTTAAGAGCTCAGCTGCTAACCAAAAGCTCTGCAATTCGAAACTGAAACTTACAAGGGTAAATTTGATGAAGGTCGCATACATAGCAAGTAAATGACAGAGCTAGAATTCAAATTTAGGTTATTGGAATTCCTAAACCTGTGTACTTTTCAGGATATTCTGATGCTTCCTATTGCTTTTGGAATAAAATGCAGATTTTATAGCAGTATCCACTATATATAAGGTCCATTATGATCTTGTCCTTGCTTATCTTTCCAGTTTTATCGTTTATTACACTTCTGTCTCAGAACATATTCCCTAGCGTATCAATACTGAGTGACTTATAGCCTGGTCTATGGTTTATATGTGCCTGCAATACTTCATGACCTCACTGACTTCTTTAATAATTCACCTGAGATGCTCCCTATGCGGGGAAACTTTACCTGACACCTCCAGTGTTTGTTTTATGTTCTTTCTCTGTGTTCCCTTAGCATCCTGTGCATTGCACTTCTACAGGAGCTTTCACATTGTCTTGTATTTAACTAGTTTATGTCTGCTTTTGCACAACTATGAGACTTTTAAAAAAATTTTTATTGTTCTTTAAGTGAAAGTTTACAAATCGAGTCAGTCTCTTATACAAAAATTTATATACACCTTGCTATATACTCCTAATTGCTCTCTCTGTAATGACGCAGCATACTCCTTCCCTCCACTCTCTATTTTTGTGTCCATTTGGCCAGCTTCTGACTCCCTCTGCCCTCTCATCTCCCCTCCAGATGGGAGATGCCAACATAGTCTTATGTGTCTACTTGATCCAAGAAGCTCAGTCTTCACCAGTATCATTTTCTATCCCATAGTGCAGTCGAATCCCTGTCTGAAGAGTTGGCCTTGGGAATGGTTTCTGTCTTGGACTAACAGAAGGTCTAGGGACCATGGCCTCCGGGGTCCTTTTAATCTCAGTCACACCATTAAGTCTGGTCTTTTTACAAGAATTTGGGGTCTGTATCCCACTGTTCTCCTGGTCCCTCAGGGATTCTCTGTTGTGTTCCCTGTCAGGGCAGTCATCCGTTGTAGCCAGGCACCATCTAGTTCTTCTGGTCTCAGGCTGATGTAGTCTCTGGTTTATGTGGTCCTCTGTCTCCTGGGGTCATAATTACCTTGTGTCTTTGGTGTTCTTCATTCTCCTTTGCTCCAGGTGGGTTGAGACCCATTGATGCATCTTAGATGGCTGCTTGCTAGCATTTAAGACCACAGATGCTGCTCTCCAAAGTCGGATGCATAATGTTTTCTTAATAGATTTTATTATGCCCATTGACTTAGATGTCCCCTGAAACTGTGGTCCCCAAACCCCCACCCCTGCTACGCTGGCCTTTGAAGCATTCAGTTTATTCAGGAAACGTCTTTTAGTTTAGTCCAGTTGTGCTGACATCACCTGTATTGTGTTGTCTTTCTCTTCACCTAAAATAATTCTTATCTACTATCTAATTAGTGAAAACCTCTCTCCCTCCCGCCCTGCTCTCGTAACCATCAAGGAATATTTTCTTCTCTGCTCAAACTGTTTCTCCAGTAATTATAATAGTGGTCTTATACAATATTTAGGAAACCTTGGTGGTGTAGCGGTTAAGTGCTACGGCTGCTAACCAAAGGGTTGGCAGTTTGAATCCGCCAGGCGCTCCTTGGAACTCTATGGGGCAGTTCTACTCTGTCCTATAGGGTCGCTATGAGTCGGAATTGACTCGATGGCACTGGGTTTGGTTTTTATACAATATTTATCCTTTTGCAGCTGACTAATTTCACTCAGCATAATGCCTTCCAGATTCCTCCGTGTTATGAAATGTTTCACGGATTCATCATTGTTCTTTATTGATGTGTAGTATTCCGTTGTGTGAATATACCATAATTTCTTTATCCATTCATCTGTTGGTGGGCACCTTGGTTGGTTTCATCTTTTTGCTATTGTAAACAGTGCTGCAGTGAACATGGGTGTGCATATATCTGTTCGTGTAAAGGCTCTTAATTCTCTAGGATATATTGCAAGGAGTGGGATTGCTGGATCCTATGGTAGTTCTATTTCTAGTTTTTTAAGGAAGCGCCAAATCTATTTCCAAAGTGGTTGGGAAATTTTATATTCGCACCAGCAGTATATAAATGTTCCAGTCTCTCCACAGCCTCTCCAACATTTATTATTTTACGTTTTTTTGATTAATGCCAGCATTGTTGGAGTGAGATGGAATCACATTGTAGTTTTTATTTGCATTTCTCTAATGGCTCATGACCGTGAGCATCTCCTCATGTATCTGTTAGCTACCTAAATGTCTTCTTCGGTGAAGTGCCTGTTCATATCCCTTGCCCATTTTTTAATTGTGTTATTTGTCTTTTTGTAGTTGAGTTTTTACAGTATCATGTATATTTTAGAGATCAGACACTGATCGGAAATGTCATAGCTAAAAACTTCTTCCCAACCTGTAGGTAATCTTTTTAATCTTTTAGTGAAGTCTTTGGGTGTTTGATTTTTGGGAGCTCCCAATTATCGAGTTTCTCTTCTGCATTGCTAGTAATGTTTTGTATGCTGTTAATGACTTCTATTAGGACTTCTAATGTTGTCCCTATTTTTTCTTCCATGATCTTTATCGTTTTAGATTTCATATTTATGTCTTTGATCCATTTTGAGTTAGTTTTTATGCATGGAGTGAGGTATGGGTCTGGTTTCATGTTTTTGCAGATGGATATCCAGTTAATGCAAGCGCCATTTGTTAAAGAGACTGTCTTTTCGCCATTTAACTGACTTTAGGGTTTTGTCAAATATCAGCTGCTTATGTGTGGATGAATTCTTGTCTGGATTCTCAATTCTGTTGCATTGGTCCATGTATCTGTTGTTGTACCAGTACCAGGCTGTTTTGACTACTGTGGCGTTATAATATGTTCTAAAATCAGGTAGTGTGAGGCCTCCCACTTTGTTCTTCTTTTTCAGTAATGCCTTATTTATCCGGGGCCTTTTTCCCTTCTATATGAACTTGGTGATTTGTTTCTCCATTTTATTAAAAAATGTTTTTGGAATTTGAATTGGAATTGCACTGTATCTATAGATGGCTTTTGGTAGGATAGACATTTTTACAATGTTAAGTCTTCCTATCTATGAGCAAGGTATGTTTTTCAACTTACGTAGGTCACTTTTGGTTTCTTGCAGTAATGTATTGTAGTTTTCTTTGTATAAGTTTTTTACATCTCTGGTAAGACTCCTAAGTATTTTGTCTTCTTGGAGGCTACTGTAAATGGCATTGATTTGGCGATTTCCTCTTTGATGTTCTTTTTGTTGGTGTAGAGGAATCTAACTGATTTTTGTATGTTTATCTTGTATCGTGATACTCTGCTGAACTCTTCTATTAGTTTCAGTAGTTTTCTTGAGGATTCTTTTGGCTTTTCTGTGTATAAGATCATGTCATCTGCAAATAGAGATAATTTTACTTCTTCTTTGCCAATCTAGATGCTCTTTATTTCTTTATCCAGCCTAATTGCTCTAGCTAGGACCTCCAGCACAATGTTGGATAAGGGTGGTGATAATGGGCATCCTTGTCTGGTTCCTGATCTCAAGGGGAATGCTTTCAGACTCTCTCTATTTAGAATGATATTGGCTGTTGGCTTTGTATAAATGTCCTTTATTATGTTGAGGAATTTTCCTTCAATTCCTATTCTGCTGAGAGTTTTTACCGTGAATGGGTGTCAAACTTTGTCAAATGCCTTTTCTGCATCAATTGATAAAATCATGTGGTACTTGTCTTTTGTTTTCTTTATGCGATGGATTACATTAATTGTTTTTCTAATGTTGAGCCATCCGTGCATACCTGGTAGGAATCCCACTTGGTCATGGTGAATTATTTTTTTGATATGTTGTTGAATTCTGTTGGCCAGCATTTTGTTGAGAATTTTTGCATCTAAGTTCATGAGGGATATAGGTCTGTAATTTTCTTGTGGTGTCTTTACCTAGTTTTGGTATCAGGGATATGCTAGCTTCATAGAGTGAGTTTGGGAGTATTCTGTCCTTTTGTATGCTCTGAAATACCTTTAGTAGTAGTGGTGTCAACTCTTCTCTGAAAGTTTGGTAGAATTCTGCAGTGAAGCCATCCAGGCCAGGGCTTTTTTTGGTTGGGAGTTTTTTTCATTACCTTTTCAATCTCTTCTTTTGTTATGGGTCTATTTAGTTGTTCTACCTCTGTTTGTGTTAGTTTAGGTATGTAGTATGTTTCTAGGAACCCGTCCATTTCTTCTAGGTTTTCAAATTTGTTAGAGTGCATTTTTTCGTAGTAATCTGATACAATTCTTTTAATTTCAGTTGGGTCTGTTGTAATATCCCCCATCTCATGTATTACTGGGGTTTTTTGCTTCCTCACTTGTTTTTCTTTTGTCACTTTGGGCAGTGGTTTTTCAATTTTGTTAATTTTTTCAAAGAACCAGCCTTGGTCTTGTTAACTCCTTCAATTGTTTTCCTGTTTTCTATTTTCATTTAATTCTGCTCTAATTTTTATTACATGCTTTCTTCTGGTGCCTGAGGGTTTCTTTTGTTGCTCTCTTTCTATTTGTTCAAGTTGTAGGGGTAATACTTTGATTTTGGCCCTTCTTTTTGTATGTTTGCATTTACTGATATAAATTGATCTCTGAGCACTGCTTTTGCTGGGCCAAAGGTTCTGATAGGAAGTGTTTTCATTCTCCTTGGATTCTATGAATTTCTTTATTCCATCTTTAATGTCTTCTATGACCCAGTTGCTTTTGGGCCAGGGTATTGTTCAGCTTCCAAGTGTTTGATTTCTTTTCCCTGCTTTTTCTGTTACTGATTTTTACTTTTATGGCTTTATGGTCAGAGAAGATGCTTTATAATATTTCAGTGTTTTGGATTCTGCTAAGGCTTTCACCTCATATGTGGTCTATTGTAGAGAATGTTCCATGTGTACTGAAAAAGAAAGTATACTTGGTTGCTGTTGGGTGGAGTGTTCTGTATATGTCTATGAGATCAAGTTGCTTAATTGTAGCATTTAGATCTTCTATGTCTTTATTGAGCTTTTTTCTGGTTGTCCTGTCCTTCACCAAAAGTGTTGTGTTGAAGTCTCCTACTATAATTGTGGAGCTGTCTTACTTTTCATTGCTGTTAGAGTTTGTTCTGTGTATCTTCCAGCCCTGTTACTGGGTGCATAAATATTAATAAGGTTGTATCCTCCTGGTATATTGTCCCTTTAACTATTGTATAGTGTCCTTCCTTGTTCTTTGTGGTAGGTTTAACTTTAAAGACTATTTTGTTGGAAATTAATACTGCCATTCCTGCTCTTTTTTGACTGTTGTTTGCTTGATATATTTTTTTCCATCCTTTGAGTTTTAGTTTGTTTGTGTCTCTAAGTCTAAGGTATGTCTCTTGTAGGAGCATATAGACGGATCTTGTTTTTTAATCCATTCTGCCACTCTCTGTCTCTTTATTGATGCATTGAGTCCACAGCGTAATTATAGATAGGTATGAGTTTAGTGCTGTCATTTTGATATCTTTTTTTGTGTGTCATTGACAGTTTCTTTTTCGCACTTAATTTTTTGTGTTGAGTACTTTATATATTGTCTTTTTCTCATATTCGTTATTGTTGATTTTGTTTCTGTGGAGTCTCCATTTTCTTCTTGTGTTTTATTTTGGTGAGTAGGATAGTTAGTCTCCTTTGTGGTTACCTTAATATTTACCCCTATTTTTCTAAGTTTAAACCTAACTTTTATTTCTTTATATTGCCAAGTCTTCCTCCCCATATGAAGGACCTATGACTACATTTTTTAGTCCCTCTTTATTGTTTTAATGTCTTCTTTTACATAATAACATACTCCCTTTAGTATTTCTTGTAGTTTTGGTTTGGTTTTCACAAATTCCCTAAATTTGTGTTTATCTGGAAATGTTCTAATTTCACCTTCATACTTGAGAGACAGTTTTGCTGGATATAGGATTCTTGGCTGGCAGTTTTTTCCTTCAATACTTTATATAAGTCATCCCATTGCCTTCTTGCCTGCAAGGTTTCTGCCAAGTAGTCCGAGCTTATTCTTATTGGCTCTCCCTTGTAGGTGACTTTTCTTTTATCCCTTGCTGCTCTTATAATTGTCTCCTTATCTTTGGTTTTGGCAATTTTATTATAATATGTCTTAGTGACTTAGAATCTACTTACGTGGAGTTCCATGAGCATCTTGGATAGATATCTTCTCATCTTTCATGATATCAGCGAAGTTTTCTGCCAACAAATCTTCAACAATTCCCTGTATATTTTCTGTTATCCCTCTCTGTTCTGGTTTTCCAGTCACTCGTAGGTTATTTCTCTTGATAGAGTCCCACATAATTCTTAAGATTTCTTCAAGTTTTTAAAAATTCTTTTATGTGATTTTTCTTCAACTGTATTGGTGCCAGGTGCTTTATCTTCAATCTCACCAATTCTGCCTTCCAATTGCTCAGTTGTGCTCCTCTGACTTTCTATTGAGTTGTCTAATTCTGTAATTTCAGTGTTAATCTTCTGAATTTCTGATTGCTGTCTCTCTATGGGTTCTTTTAGCTTATTAGATTTTTCATTATGTTCTTGAATAAACTTTTTAATTTCTTCAACTACTTTATCTGTGTGTTCCTTTGCTTGTTCTGCGTATTGCCTGATCTCCTTCCTAATTTCACTCCTGATATCTTGAAGAGTTCTGTATATTAATCTTTTGAATTCTGCACCTGGTAATTCCAGGAAGGCACCTTCATCCAGGAGATCTGTTGATTCTTTGTTTTGAGATCTTGTTGAGGCGGTCATGGTTGTTTCTTTATGTGACCTGATATTGACTGTTGTCTCCAAACTGTCTATAAGCTGTTTTAGTTTATTTTATGTTTGCTTATTGTATCCTAGCTTCTTGCTTTGCTTTGTTTTGATATGCCCAAATGGGTTGCTTGAGTGAGCTAGCTTGATTACTTTCACCTTTGAAGCTCTGATGTCCTGTCACCAGATGACTAGAGCTGTTTTCAGGGATATCAGTCTAGGAGTCCATTCACTTTTCTTGTATGAATTCAGCTCAGGTGTCCAGGTAGCTGATCATCAAGTGTGTGGTACAACTCTGTCCTACAGTCTTAGAGGGGCAGGGGTGATTGGTGTAGGTACCGGTGTCTTGTTGCAGCAGGGGGTTATGCTCTGAACAAGGCAGGGGTCTGAGAACCGTCCCCCGAATGTCTGTGAGGAAAGCACGTCCCTGTTCCCTATAGTGTACAGGTGGGTGGATTCTGCAGTTGGATGGTGGTCACCCAATACTTTTCTTTGTAATGACTGAGAGGTATCAGTTACCCTTGGACCCCTGTCACGGGTGGCTGGGTAACCTGAGTGGAGCCACCAGACCATAAGCCCCTGATGTGGGTAGTTGAGGACCCTATTTAATAGGCAAAGTGGTGTCAAATATCAGACACCCACCTGTTTGCTGCACAGCTGAAATGATTGTAGTCTGCGAGCAAGGGCGTATTCTCCTGAAGTAGGCCCACACAGGTCCATGCAGGGGGGAAAGTATTCGAAGTCCATGGACTGTTTATGCCTGGACAGGAGCTGCTTCTGTCGTGAGCTCGCCTGCTTAGTGGAGCTGGCAAATTATTTTTTCCCCCAGCTGTGAATTTATTACTACTCCAAGGCCGGGAGGATGGCTCTGGGTGCTCAACATGGCCTGCCTCAGGCCAGGGAAATCAACAACCACCGAAGCCAGCCTGGGGGCTGGGGGGCAGTGAAATGTATGCATATACTTAGCTTTTGCCGAGAGCGCCATTTTTCTCTGGTTCCGGAGGTCTGAGTAGGCTGTGTGGCTGGCTGCTTCTCCCTGAAGAAACTGCGTCTGAACACTACTACCAGCCCACCGCAGCTGTTCCCGGGAATGGTGCCTGAGGTTATCCCAGCAATTCAAGTCCAGTAAGTCCTCTCCGCTTCTTATCCGTTTTTCCCTGCCCCTGCTGGTCAGTCTATTTTCTAACTTTGTCTCTTTGATATGCAGGGCTCCTATCTTGTTATATATATAATCGTTTCACTTGTTTTTTTGGGGTCTTTGTTGTAAGAGGTGTTGCAGGAAGCGTCTTGGCTCTTCTACCGTCTTGGCTCCACCTCCTCCACCACAGTGAGACTTTTAAAGGCAGGTGTCATATATACTTCACCTTTCTATCTCCAGCTTGATACATAGATAGAAGGGGTTTGGCATATATTGTTGTGTGCTGTTCCGACTCACAGTGATCCTATATGATAGAGTAGAACTGCCTCATAGAATTTCCTAAGCTGTTACATTTATGGGAGCAGATTGCCAGGTCTTTTCTTGCGTAGAGCTGCTGGTGGGTCCCAGTAGCTCGTGGTGATCCTGTATGATAGAGTAGAACTTCCTCATAGAATTTCCTAGGTTCTAATCTTTATGGGAGCAGATTGCCAGGTCTTTTCTCCCACAGAGCTGCTAGTGGATTCCAATATCTGACCTTTTGGTTTAACAGCCAGGTGCTAAACCATTTTACCACCAGTAAAAAAAAACTAGAAAAGGAACTTAATAAATGTATATTAAATGAATGCATGATAAAATGACATTGCATGTGGGGGAAATTATATCAACAAATATGTACTGGCCAAAAGGCATGAATTCACATTCAGGGCTGAGAAGGAAATTGAGTTAGTTTTTGGTTAACTTCTAGGGCTTGAGTGGGAGCAGTGAGGCTGGTACAGCAGATTGGAGTATGATAATGGAAGGGTTTAAATGCTCGGATAAGGAATTTTAATTTTATCTGATATAAGATTGCAGCTCTAGAGCAGCAGCTCTTTTCTTCTTTTTTGTTTTTATGTTCTATAAACTGGAGTTCTCTGATTAATACCCAGATTTTATGTTGTAATATTGTATTAGGTTATGTTTAATGGGACATTCATTAGTTACACAGGTGTTTTGATTAATAGTGACTGCAAATGTGGTTCTAGAATCTCGTAACTATCAGTGGTGCTATTAAAGACATTGGAGCCAATGAACGATTTTGAGCAGATTGATGACAGTCTGGAAATGGTTTTTAAAGATTAGTCTGGTTGAGGCATACAGAATCAGTTGAGGAAATAGGAATGGAAGGAGGGAAACTGTTTTTTTTTTTTTTTTTTGACAGACCAATAATTTTCTTGTTTTACTTTTATTGTACTTTAGATGAAGGTTTATAGGACAAACTAGTTTTTCATAAGACAGTACACACATTGTTCTAAAACATTGGTTAACAACCTCATGACTTGTCAACACTGTCCTTTCTCAACCTTGAGTTCCCTATTACCAGCTTTCCTGTTCCCTCCTGCCTTCCCCAGTCCCTGCCCCGGGGCTGGTATACCCCTTTAGTCTTGTTTTGTTCCGTGGCCCTGTACAGTCTTTGGCTGAAGGGTGAACCTCAGGAATGACTTCATTACTGAGATGAAAGGGTGTTCAGGGGCCATACTTTCAGGGTTTCTCTAGTCTCTGTCAGGCCAGCAAGCCTGGTCTTTCTTTTTGAGTTAGAATTTTGTTCTGCCTTTCTTTGTCCAGGACCCTCTATTATGACCCCTGTCAGAGAATTTGGTGGTGGTAGCTGAGCACCATCTAGTTGTGCTGGACTCAGTCTGGTGCAGGCTGTGGTAGCTGTGGTCCATTAGTCCTTTGGACTAATCTTTCCATTGTTTCTTTAGGGGCAGGACCAGTGGAGTATCTTAGGTGGCTGCTCACAGGATTTTAAGACCCCAGATGCTACTCATCAAAGTAGTATGTAGAACATTATCTTTATAAACTATGTATGACAATGGAGCTAGATGTTCCCTGAGACCATGGTCCCCACAGCCCTCAGCCCAGTAACTTGGTCCCTCAGGGAGTTTTGATGTGTCTCTGAAGCTTCCATGACCTTAATGGATAGGGTCTTAACTTTTGTTTGGTGCTATGGACCCTTTGGCTGTCTAGAGAAGATTATGGATCCTTTTAAAATAACAAGTTTAAATGAATGAAGGAAAATAAATGGGCTATAAAAGAACCTGTCATTTAAAAAAATATATAATATAAACAAATTTGTGCTATAGTAATGTATGTGGTTCTTTATTAATACATTTAAATAAGATCTAGTAGTGAGTCTTTACCATAATTTTCAAGTAATGATGTGTGTAGATATTTTGAGGTATCTGTAACAACTGTAATGTGATACGAAAATATAATTTCTGTTAGTTACAAAAATCACGGGTATTGCTAATAGCATTATGGTAGGTTACCCAGGTTTTAATTAAGGAAATATTAAGTTTTAGTTAGAGCTTAGCAAAAATAAAGATAGAATGTTTTTCCTATACAAATTCACAGATTTCCTGAGGTCTGTGGACCCCAGGTTAATAATTCTTGCTTGTATTGTCTCTTGGTTTCAATCTATTCTGTGAGTTTTTTTTCATATTAATGTACTTTTCTAAATAGTAATATTTTTTACTGTTTCATGTCTGCTTTTTATAATTATGCTCTTTGTAAAAAAATTCAAATGGTACTGAAGAGCGTAATTTTCTGGCTATCCTACCTCATGGATATTAAAACTATTAGCAGCTTAATATATGTAGTGCCATTATCTGTTTCTTGGCAATATGTAATTATATAACCATATAAAAACACAAATAGAATTATACTCTATATACTGTCCTTTAACTTGCTCTTTTATTTAACAATGTATCATGGCCATTTTTCTATTAATACACATACCCCATGCTCTAAAAAATTTATATCATTTAAAAAATCTGAGATAGACTTCACATAACATAAAATTCACCATCGTAACATGTACACTTCAGTGATTTTTACTATGTTCACTATGTTATGAACCACACCACTATCTTGTTCCAGAATATTTCCATCACTCCATTCCACATACCCCCATTCCATGGCAACCACTTATCTGCTTTCTGTCTCTATAGATTTGACTATCCCGGACATTTCATATAAATGGAATCATATAATATGTGGCCTTTTGTGTCTGGCTTTATAGTGTTCTCAAGGTTTTATCCATCTTGTAACGTGTAACAGTATGTCATTTTATTAATGACTGTATACTATTCTGTTGTATGGATTTGCATTTATTTATCCATCAGTGGATGGACATTTGTGTTTCCACTTTTTTCACCATTATAAATAATGCTGATGTGAACATTGGTGAGGACATATGTTTTCAGTTCTTTTGCGTATATTCCTAGGAGTACAATTCCTGGGTCATATGGTAAATCTGTGTTTAACTTTTTGAGGAACTGCCAAACTTTTCCCCTGTGGCTGCACCAAATTACATTCCCACACCTCATGCTTCTTAATACCTGAATTGTAATCCATTTTATGGATGTACCATAATTTGTTCAATCACATATTGACAATTTCTATTTTTGGCAGTTACCAACACTAACACAGTGAAAAGACATATACACCTTTGCACACCCTGTTAAATGTTTAATTTCTGTAAGTGGAATTGCTGAACAGAAATGATTGCACAATTAAATTTTGATAGCATCTTGTTAGATTGGCGTTCGGAAATGTTGTATATAGTCCTGCCAGTTGTGTTTGTTGTTAGTTGCTGTCATGTCAGCTCCTACTCTCGGTGGCTCCTGTTTTTGGTGACCCTACGTATAACAAGATGAATTGTTACCTGATTCTGTGCCATCTTTAGATTGTTCGTATAATTGAGTCTGTTGTGTCTATTGTGTCAAACCATCGTATGGATGGTCTCCCTTGTTTTCACAGGCCCTCTACTTTACCAAACATAATGTCCTTTTCTAGCAATTGATCTTTTCAAACCATGTGTCCAAAGTAAGTGAGCCAAAGTCTTGCCATCTTCATTCCTAAGGAGAATTCTGGTTACATTTCTTCTAAGACCAATTGGGTTATTCTTCAGGCATTCTGTGGTATATTCAGTTTTTTTCACCAGCATCATAATTCAAAGGCATCAATTCTTCTTCTGTCTTACTTTTTCATTGTCCAGCTTTCTCATGCATGTGAGGTAATTGAAAAGACCATGGCTTAGGGTGGGGAGCACTGTAGTCATCAAAGCAACATCTTTGCTTTTTAAAACGTTTTCCCAAGCTCTTATTTACACTGTTGGTGCAGTGGTTAAGAGCTCGGCAGCTAACTATAAAAGGCCAGTTTGAATCTACCAGCTACTCCTTGAAAACCCTGTGGGGCAGTTCTCCTCTGTCCTATAGGGTCACTATGAGTTGGAATTGATTGGACAGCAATTTTTTTTTAATTTACATTATTATTCTTTACCATTCTGATAATAAAAATACATATGTATGTTGAAATGTACAATTATTTGATTAATGGTGGAGTTACTTTTTTTTTTTTTTTTTTGCCACTGAGTCTATTATTTTGTGATTTGCCTGAATATGACTTTTGCCCCCAATTTTTCTGTTGGGGTATTTATTTTTTTCTTATTGATTTGTCAGAGCTGTTTATATTTTAGAAATATTACCTCGTTGTCCATTATAAATATTGCAGGAACTTTTTGTTTCAGTTTTCTATTTATCTTTTGACTTTGTGACAGCACTTTGCCTTAAAATCATTTAGAATTTTTTGTTTTTGTTTTTTAGTCAGTTATTTTTCTTTGTGATTTTTGCCTTGCTTAAAAAAGTTTTCTACACCCCAACATTATAAGAATGTTATTCTGTGTTTTCTTCTAGGAATGTCTGAGATGAAACTCATAATGCTGTAATATTAGGAACTTGGATTTTCTATTTGGACTACTTGTGTTCAAATTCTAGTGCAGCCACTTAGTAACTGTGAGGTATTGGGTATATCACAACTTCTCTGTACCTCCACTTCCTCATCCGTAAAATGTCAGTTAATAAATTATAGCTTATAATTTTAGTGAAATTAAAGGAAATAATGCATACAAATTTTTTAGCACAGTATCCGGATGCATACTGGGCATTCATTGCATATTTTCTTATCTTTTCCACTCATAAACTCGATCTTCCTTCAGCCAGTTAAAATCCGGTCCAGGAGATAAGGAAGGAAAAGTTTCAAGAAACAGACTGTGGTCCTTAGTTTTAAAAACGAGAGAAGCCATGCAGGTTGTGTACTCGCTGAAAAGTGGCCTGAGAATTGATATAGCAAATAGAAAGTACTAGTTATCTAGAGGAAACCCTGGTGGCGTAGTGGTTAAGAGTTTGGCTGTTAACCAAGAGGTCGGCAGTTAAATCCACCAGGCGTTCCTTGGAGACCCTGTGGGGCAGTTCTACTCCGTCCTTTTATGTTTAATGAGAACGTTTTTAAGTAGAGTGATGAGAGAGGCATCCATATCTTAATAGGGTGAGGACTAAAGCCTTAAAACATACATGAAGGATGATATATGCATATGTAACGTGTATCCATCATTATTTATAGTATCTGTGAGAAATAATTGTAACTTCATCCCTTTTTCTTTCATTGTTAGAATGTTAAATGAAAGGATAGGGATAGCAATACTAACATATATATGTATATACAAGGTACATTTATATCGGCATCCCTGAGTGGCGCGAATGATTAACACGCTAGGCTGCTAACTGAAGGGTTTGAGGTTTTAGTTCACCCAGAGGCACCCCAGAAGAAAGGCTTGTCGGTCTGCTTCTGAAAAATCAGCCACTGAAAACTCTGTGGAGCATAATTCTACTCTGCCATGCATGGTGTTGCTATGAGTCACAACTGGAGAAAAATAAATTTACTGGGTGTATAAATTATACACACAGTTAGATAACCTTTATTATTATTAGTTACAAATTATAGTATTTGTAACACCACTTCACAATTATCAACCTGATCAAGAACTACTGCTGATTTTGAACTTTGTTCTTTTTAGTAGCCGAGTAGCTCTTTTATAGAACTTATACACATTCTTGATTAAATTACAGTGTTGTATGTCTTTTGTGAAAAGCAACTTTAAATACATATCTGAAACAGATGGGGAATAGATAAATGTTTATAATATAGTAATAATTGTTCACATTTTTTTCATTTTCTTTCCTACATGTTAAAGTTTTTGGATGGGGATGAAAACAGTTCTTTCACATAATGGACTTTTGATAAATGTTTATAAATGTTACATTTTTTCTTTTTGTAAAACCAAAATAAGTTTCTTTTTTAATTTGTTAAGAAAAATAAATGTTTATTTAGGTCTTCTTCATGTGGAGAAATAATAGATAAGGATTTTGGGCAACTGGACCTCAGAAAATAACATCGAATCCTATTTTTTGACTCTGGCCTAACAGTTGATTGTTTCTACTGTATTGTATGTATACTATCCTTATTTTGTCAGCTTCAAAATAAGGAGAAGGAAATTTGTACTGGTTAGTTTGAGAGAAAGGTAATGAGTTTGAGTAACAAAACAGGAAATTTGCACCTCTGTGACCTTTGATGAGTTTGGAAGTTGGCATTTTGACTTCAGGGTTGAAATTCAGAAAAGTATTATATTTAGTTTGCTTTGTTGCTTTTGCAGATTATCTGTCTGCTAGGAAAACATAGGAATCCAAGTTAAAGGTTCTGCTACTTTTGTGGGAAGTGATGAACAGTGCTTTTCCTTCTGCTGACAAAATCTGGGTATCTGTATTTTACAGTGGTTGGATTTATTTTGCTTTCACATAGAGCCAAAGTATCCTTTTCCTGAAAGCAAGCTTCACTCAAAGCCTTTGTTCAGTTCCCTTATTTTTTTTTCCTCATAAACAACTATTTTAGGAACTATTTTAAAAGCTGACACCCCTTCCCTTCAAACTTTTTCCGCTCTATACAAAGCATACGTTTTTGGCAGTCCTTTGTATGAATAGAGTGGGGTACTCTCATTAGGCATTTATTCTTGCCAAAGTTAAGGGTAGCTCTTTGTTTAATGCTGTTTTAGATCAACGTGAGTCAGCACTGGCCCTACCTTTCTTTTAAATTCTTTAATAATTAAGATATTGGCACCTTGGAACCCTTTCCTGAATGGAGCTTTTCTTTGTACTTTATTAAGCTTTATCCCAGACAGATTTTTATTACTAAGATTTTTCTGTTTTACAGCACTCTTTTTAATAGACTTGTAGATTTAGAGGTGGCTTTTCCCAATTCCAAAATTTACTGTTCTCAAAATAGTAAAACTAGTTTAAATATCTCTTTATGTTTATATTGCCGTGTACGTCTAATCCAGGAGCAATGTTGTATAATTTGGTTCCTGTCAGAAGTATGGGACAGCTATTATGGTTACTCTCAGACTTTCATATTGGTCAGAATTTTGTGTTCAAGATTTAATTAAAACATTTTTCCCAAAGGAATAGAAGAAAAACCAAGATAATTAAACAAGTCATTAATTATGAAATGATTCGATAGTTAAATCATTAGTTTTCAATACTATTGAGTTTTCTGGTAATTGAAACCAAACAACTTCTTGAATTAGCGTTTAAACTTTCTTGATGCAGCACAACATTCTTACTTTATACAGAGATGGTTTTTTACTTACCTAAGCTAACTCAAGTATTGTATTTGTGAAATACTACTCAATCTGATTTTACACAGCATTACAGATACAGAATCTGAATTTGGAAGGCAGGAAAAGGAAAAAAATGAAGAATTTTGTGTGAAGTGTTAGAATGTTACTTCAGTTTTTTTTCACATTTAATCCTGTTGGATTGAGCCTAATTTTTCGAGTGTATTTATTTGTTACTTTGAGTGATACAAACTCTTACTCTTGATAAGCTTACTTCTTAACAATGTGGTTTATCTAGATGATCTGTGATCCTTTTACAGCTGCACTTCCAACTTCCCCCCGTTTGAGTCTGAACATATTTACTCTTGCCTTTTATTTATAGCAGCAAAGATGTTTTCATTTCTGGTGGTTTGAAAAAACAGACTGTGCTGTGGATTCTTACTTACCATCTTTCAGATTGCAGAGCCAGTTGTCTTAGAAGAATACTTATCTTTAGATTTGCCTGCTATTGATTTGCAATTTTAGAAAAATTCCTTCAATAAATGTTCTGATCTTCTTAATTGTAGACATCCTTTTGAATGGAGTACTCTGGTCTTTTTTTGTTTGTTTTTTTTTTTGTTGTTTTTTTATTCTCCCATTTGATTTTGATAGGTTAACTACAGTGGAAGAGAGAGAAATTCAAAGGGGAATTTGCAGTAATCAGATCAAGTGACCTTGATGATCATTATGTTATGGAGAATACTGGAGAATAGACAAATGACTTTGCATGTTTATCCTTGAACACATGCCAGGTGTATTGAATAGATTCATCCGGACTACATAATAGCGTCTTGAGTATATAATAGTGTGGAAACTTTGTTCCCTTGCTGTGGCTTCTTTTTCTGCTTACCTGGATATCTTAAGACTGCCGCACTGAAGAGGGATATGGAGCCGTGCTGCGGTTAGGCCAACAGAGAATTTGGAGGACAAGAATACAAAAAAAAAAATCCCAAAACTTATTTTTAAATTTATTTTACCAGTTTCTGTATTAATGACTAGAGTAGGAAATGAAAGAGAGAATCTCTTGATGTAAGAATTCATTAAGGACATGGGATATAGTTTCTCTTATGTTATCTCTGGAAACACTGGTGGCAGAGTGGTTAAGTGCTACAGCTGCTAACCAAAGGGTCGGCAGTACGTATCCACCTGGCGCTCCTTGGAAGCTCTATGGGGCGGTTCTACTCTGTCCAATAGGGTCGCTATGAGTCGGAATCGACTTGACAGAACTGGGTTTGGTTTTTTTTTTTTTATGTATCTCTGGAGCCCTAGTGGTGTAGTGGTTAAGTGTTCTGCTGCAAACCAAGAGGTCAGCAGTTCGAATCCACCTACTGCTCCTTGGAAAACCTATGGAGGAGTTCTACTCTGTCCTATAGGGTCCTGTGAGTCAGAATTGACTCAACAGCAATGGGTTTGATTTTTTTGTTTTTATGTTATATGTAAACTGCATTTTAATGGGTGTTATGTTTGTGTTCATGTGCCAGAAAAATGAACTTTGTCACTATGTGGTGTATTTCAAGGTGTTAGGGGTATGATGGTAATAAAAAGAATAGAACTTGGATATTCCTGCATTTCTTTCCATATTATTATCTTATCCTGCTGGTTACTTCTCTCCTTGGGGACCCTAAAGAGGCTGTCCATATGAAGAAAAATGAGAATTGATCATCATCTTACAAATGTGTAAGGCTTGTGTTGGGCCGTTTTAAAATCAGGGCTTGTTAAGGCCTCCTACCTTTCAACTCCCCTGCTTCTAGATCAATTTTTAGAAAATCAGTTTGCTTAAGAATCAATTTGTTAAAATTACCAAAACTGCTTTCTTTTACTCAGCAGAATTGTTTTGAAATTTACCTGTGTTATTACGTTTATCAGTGGTTCATTCCTTTTATGGCTGAGTAGTATTTTATTGTATGGATTTACCAAAATTTATTAGCCTGTTGATGCACATTAGAGCTGTTTCCAGTTTTTTTTTTAATTGTGCTTTAAATGAAAGTTTACTATTAAGTTAGTTTCTCATACAAAAATTTATATACACGTTGTTATGTGACCCTAGTTGCTCTCCTTATAAAGTGACAGCACACTCATCCTTTCCACCCTGGATTTGCCGTATCCGTTCAACCAACTCCCGTCCTTTTCTGCCTTCTCATCTTGCCTCCTGACAGGAGCTGCCCATTTAGTCTCATGTATCTACTTGAGCTAAGAAGCACACTCTTCACAAGTATCATTTTATGTCTTATAGTTCAGTCTAATTTTTTTTTTTTTAATTTTTACTGTGCTTGAAGTGGAAGTTTACGAGTCAACCTCTCACACAAAAACTTATATAAACCTTGCTACGTACTCCCAGTTGCTCTCCTCCTAATGAGACAGCCCGCTTCCTCCCTCTGCTCTGTCTTTTCATGTCTATTTCGCCAGCTTCTAACCCCCTCCACCCTCTCATCTCCCCTCCAGCCAGGAGATGCCAACATAGTCTCAAGTGTCCACGTGATCCAAGAAGCTCATTCCTCACCAGCATCCTTCTTCAACCCATCATCCAATCCAATCCCTGTCTGAAGAGTTGGCTTTGGGAATGGTTCCTATCCTGGGCCAACAGAAGGTCTGGGGGCCGTGACCTCCCGTGTCCTTCTAGCCTCAATCAGACCATTAAGTCTGGTCTTTTTACAAGAATTTGGGGTCTGCATCCCACTGCGGTCCTGCTCCCTCAGGGGTTCTCTGTTGTGTTCCCTGTCAGGGCAGTCATCAGTTGTAGCCGGGCACCATCTAGCTTTTCGGTCTCAGGCTGATGTAGTCTCTGGTTTATGTGCCGTTTTCTGTCTCTGGGGCTCGTAATTACCTTGTGTCCTTGGTCTTCTTCATTCTCCTTTGATCCAGGTGGGTTGAGACCAATTGATGCATCTTAATGGCCACTGGCCACTTGCTAGTGTTTAAGACCCCAGGCATCTCTCTCCAAGGTGGGATGCAGAATGTTTTCTTAATAGATTTGATCATGGAAATTGACTTAGATGTCCCCTGAAACCATGGTCCCCAAACCCGCACCCCTGCTATGCTAGCCTTCGAAGCATTCAGTTTATTCAGGAAACATCTTTGCTTTTGGTTTAGTCCAGTTATGCTGACCTCGCCTGTATTGTGTGTTGTCTTTCCTGTCACCTAAAATAGTTCTTATTTACTATGTAATTAGTGGATACCCCCCCTTCCCCCTTTTGTAACCATCAAAGAATATTTTCTTCTGTTTAAACTATTTCTTGAATTCTTATGATAGTGGTCTTATACAATATTTGTCCTTTTGCAACTAATTTCACTCAGCATAATGCCTTCCATACTCCTCCGTGTTATGAAATGTTTCACAGATTCATTACTGTTCTTTATCAATGCATAGTATTCCGTTGTGTGAATATACCATAATTTCTTTATCCATTCATCTGTTGATGGGCACTTTGGTTACTTCCATCTTTTTGCTATTGTAAACAGTGCTGCAGTGAACATAGGTGTGCATATACCTGTTGGTGTAAAGGCTCTTATTTCTCTAGGATATATTCCAAGGAGACAGATTGCTGGATTGTATGGTAGTTCTATTTCTAGCGTTTTAAGGAAGTGCCAAATCGATTTCCAAAGTGGTTGTACCATTTGACATTCCCACCAGCTGTGTATAAGTGTTCCACTCTCTCCACAGCCTCTCCAACATTTGTTTTGTGTTTTTTGGATTAATGCCAGCCTTTTTTTTTTTTTTGCTGGAGTGAGATGAAATCTCATTGTAGTTTTGATTTGTATTTCTCTAATGGCTAATGATCGTGAGCATTTCCTCATGTATCTGCTAGCTACCTGAATGTCTTCTTTAGTGAAGTGCCTGTTCATATCTTTTGCCCATTTTTTAATTAGGTTATTTAGTCCAGTTTTTTTTAATCTTTGTCAAAAGAGTTGGCTTCAGTAATGGTTTTAGTTTTGGGCCAACAGAGAGTCCAGGGGCCATGTCTTCTGGGGTCACTCCAGTCTCAGTCAGACCATTACGTCTGGTCTTTTTATTGAAATTTGAGTTCTGCACCACACTTTTCTCCTGCTCCATCAGGGACTCTGTTGTGTTTCCTGTCAGGGCAGTCACTTGTGGTAGCAGGGCACCATCTAGTTGTTCTGGTCTCAGGCTGATGGAGTCTCTGGTTTATGTGGCCCTTTCTGTCTCTTGGGCTCATGTTTTCCTTGTGTCTTTGGTGTTCTTCATTCTCCTTTGCTCCAAGTGGGTTGGGACCAATTGATGCATCTTAGATGGCTGTTTGCTGGCTTCTGAGATGCCAGATGCCACTCACCAAGGTGGGATGCAGAACATTTTAATATACTTTGTTATGCCAGTTGTCCTAGATGTACCCTGAACCCATGGTCCTCAGACCCCCGCCCCTGCTACTCTGTCCCTTGAAGTGTTTTGTTGTATTTAGGAAACTTCTTAGCTTTTTATTTAGTCCAGTTGTACTGACTTCCCCTGTATTGTGTGTTGTCCTTCCCTGTACCTAAGATAATTCTTGTCTACTATTGGTTAGTGAATACTCCTTTCCCTCCCTCCCCACCCTCATAACCATCAAAGAATGTTTTCTTCTGCGTTTAAACCTTTTCTTGAGTTCTTATAATAGTGGTCTAATGTAATATTTGTCCTTTTGCGACTGACCAGTTTCACTCAGCATAATGCCTTCCAGATTCATCCATGTTAGCAGATACTTCACGAATTCATTGTTGTTCTTTATCATTATGTAGTATTCCATTGTGTGAATATACAACAATTTCTTTATGCATTCATCCACTGATGGGCACCTAGGCTTTTTCCATCATATTTTTGCTATTGTGAGCAGTGCTGCAGTGAACATGGGTGTTCATGTATCTATTGGTGTGACTGCTTTTATTTCTCTAGGATATATTCCAAGGATTGGGATTGCTAGATCATATGGTACTTCTATTTCTAGCTTTTTAAGGAAGTGCCAAATGGATTTCCAAAGTGGTTGTAACATTTTACATTCCCACCAGCAGTGTATAAGTGTTCCAGTCTCTCCACAACCTCTTCCATATTTATTATTTTGTGTTTCTTGGATTAATGCTAGCCTTATTGGGGTGAGATGGTATCTCATTGTAGTTTTGATTTGCATTTCTCTAATGGCTAATGATTGTGACCATTTTCTCATGTATCTGTTAGCTGCCTGAATGACTTCTTTGGTGAAGTGCCTATTCATATCCTTTGCCAATTTTTTAATTGGGTTATTTATCTTTTTGTGGTTGAAGTTTTGCAGCACCTTGTAGATTTTAGAGATTAGACGCTGATCGGATTTGTCATAGCCAAAAATTTTTTCGCAGTGTGTAGGTTGTCTTTTTTTACTCTTTTGGCTAAGTCTTTTGATGAGCATAAGTGTTTGATTTTTAGGAGCTCCCAGTTATCTAGTTTCTCTTCTGGTGTTTGTGCATTGTTAGTAGTGTTTTGTATTCTGTTTACGCCATGTATTAGGGCTCCTAGTGTTGTCCCTATTTTTTCTTCCATGATCTTTATCATTTTATATTTTATATTTAGATCTTTGATCCATTTTAAATTAGTTTTTGTGCATGGTGTGAGGTATAGGCCTTGTTTCTTTTCTTTTTTGCAGATGAATAGCCAGTTATGCCAGCACCATTTGTTAAAGACTCTGTCTTTTCCCCAGTTAATGGACTTTGGCTTTTGTCAAATATCAGCTGCTCATAGGTGGATGAATTTATATCTGGATTCTCAGTTCTGTTCCATTGGTCTTTGTATATCTTGTTGTACCAGTACCAGGCTGTTTTGACTACTGTGGCAGTATGTTGTTGTTGTTAGGCACCGTCGAGTTGGTTCCGAATCATAGCGGCCCTACGCACAACAGAACGAAACACTGCCCGGTCCTGCGCCATCCTTACAATCATTGTTATTCTAGAGCTCATCGTTGCAGCCACTGTGTCAATATACCTTGTTGAGGGTCTTCCTCTTTTCCGCTGACCCTGTACTCTGCCAAGCATGATGTCCTTCTCCAGGGACCGATCCCTCCTGACAACATGTCAGTATAATATGTTCTAAAATCAGGTAGTGTGATGCCTCCCACTTTGTTCTTCTTCTTCAGTAATGCTTTACTTATCCCAGGCCTCTTCCCTTTCCACATGAAGTTGGTGAGTTGTTTCTCCATCTTATTAAAAAATGCCATTGGAATTTGGATCAGGATTGCACTGTATCTGTACATCGCTTTGGATGGAATAGACATTTCCACAATGTTGAGTCTTCCCATCTATGAGGAAGGTATGTTTTTCCACTTATGTACATCTCTTTTGGTTTCTTGCAGTAGTGTCTTGTAGTTTTCTTTGTATAGGTCTTGTACATCTCTGGTTAGATTTATTCCTAAGAATTTTATCTTCTTGGGGGCTATCGTAAATGGTATTCATTTGGTGATTTCCTCTTTGAGGTTCTGTTTGTTAGTGTAGAGGAAGCCAACTGATTTTTGTATGTTTATCTTGTATCCTGATACTTTGCTGAAATCTTCTGTTAGTTCCAGTAGTTTTCTTGTGGATTTTTTGGGGGTTTTCTGTGTAAAAAATCATATCATCTGCAAACAGAGATACTTTTACTTCTTCCTTACCAATTTAGATGCCTTTTATTTCTTTTTGTAGCCAAATTGCTCTGGCTAGGACCTCCAGCACAATGTTGAACAAGAGTGGTGATAAAGGGCATCCTTGTCTGGTTGCTGTTCTCAGGGGGAATGCTTTTAGACTCTCTCCATTTAGGATGATGTTAGCTGTTGGCTTTGCATAAATACCCTTTATTATGTTGAAGAATTTCCCTTCTATTCCTATTTTGCTGAGAGTCTTTATCATTACTGGATGTTGGACTTTGTCAAATGCCTTTTCTGCATCAGTTGATAAGATCATGTGGTTCTTGTTTTTTGTTTTATTTATGTGCTGGATTACATTAATTGTTTTTCTGGTGTTGAGCCATCCCTGCATACCTGGTATGAATGTTTCCAGTTTTTGACTATTATAAATAAAGTTACTAAGAACGTTCAGAATCAAGTCTGTGTGGACATGTATTTTCATTTCTTTTGAGTAAATATCTAGGAGTAGAATGCCTAGGCCATATAAACTGCCATACTGTTTTCCAAAGTGGTTATACCTGTACCGTATTTGAGTTTTAGTTTCACATTCTTGCCTGGTCAGTTTTTTTAACTTAGGTGTGTAGTGGTATCTTCCTGTGGTTTAATTTTCATTTCCCTAGTAACTAATGACATTGAGCATCTTTTCATGCGCTTGTTTGCCATCTGTAGATCTTTGGTGAAGTGTCTGTTAAAATCTTTTGCTCATTAAATTTTATTTCTTATTATCGAGCTCAGAGAATTCTTTATTTATGCTGAATATACATTCTTTATCATGTATATGGTAAACCCGGATGGCGTAGTGGTTAAGAGCTATGGCTGCTAACCAAAAGGTCGGCAGTTCGAATCCACCAGGTGCGCCTTGGAAACCCTATCAGGTGGTTCTACTCTGTCCTTTAGGGTCACTTTGAGTCAGAATTGAATCAACCCCAACGTGTTTGTTTTTTATCATATAACCAAAAAACCAACAAAACTTTTATCATATATATGATTTAAAAATATTTGTTTTCTTTTTGGTTTGTTTTCTTAATGTCTTCAAAGAGCAAAAGTTACTGATTTTGATGAAGTCTAGTATCAATTTTCTTGTTTTATGGATTGTGCTTTTTTTTTTTTTTTTTTTGGTATTTAAGAAATCTTTGCCAAACCCATGATCACTAAGATTTTCTCTTGCATTTTTTTCTAGGTGTTGTGTACTTTTATCTTGTACCTTTAGGCCTGTGATCCATTTTGAGTTAATTTTTGTATTTGACACGAGGTAAAGATTGTGGTTTATCCTTGCATATGGCTAATTGTTAAGGAGCCTGTCATATAGCGGTTAAGTGCTTGGGTACTGACTGAAAGGTTGGTGTTTCAAACCCACCCCGCTACTCCTACGAGAAAGACCTGGCGATCTGCTCCAGTAAAACCTAGAAAACCCCATAAGGCCGTTCTTCTCTGTCACATGGGGTTCCTATGACAGAAATTGACTGACAGTACCTGACAAGAAGATCTAATTGTCACAGCACCATTTGTTAAAGATTATCCTCTCCCCTTGAATTGCCTTGATACCTTTGTTGACAATTAATTGACTACTTCTAGACTCTCTGTTTTATTCTGTTGATCTGTTTGTCTTTATGCCAATACCCCACTACCACCATTACTGTAGCTTTATAATAAGTCTTGAAATTAGTTAAGTCCTCCAATTTTATTTTTCCTTCTCAAAGTTGTTTTGGCTATTGTAGATCTTTTGTATTTCAGTGTAACTTTTAGAGTAAGCTTGTCAGTTTTTACAAAAATGCCTGATAGAATTTGATTAGAATTCTGTGCAACCTGTAGATCATTTTGGGGGGAGAATTAACATCTTAACAATATTGAGTCTTCTGATCTGTGAACACAATACATGTCTCCATTTATTTAGCTCTTTAATTTCTCTCAGCAATATGTTGATGTGTTATAGTTTTCAGTGTGCATTTCTTGCACATCTTCGTATTATACCTCAGTGTTTCATAATTTTTGATGCTATTGTAAATAGTATTGTTTTCTAAAATTTCAATTTTTGATTGCTTGTAACTTGTATGTAGACGTACAGTTGATTTTTTGGGAGGGGATATGTTTATCTTGTATCTGGTAATCTTGCAAAGCTTATTAATTCTAGTAACTTTTTGTGGATTCTGTAGGATTTTCTATCTGTATACAATCATGTTGTCTGTGGAAAAAGGTGAGATTAATTCTTCCTTCTGATCTCAATGCCTTTTATGCTTTTTCTTGCCTGATTGTATGAGGTAGAACTTTTAGTACAAAGTTGAATAGAAGAAGTAAGATCAGATATCTGTGAATTGTTCCTGATCTTAAGAGGAAGGCGTTCAGATTTTCACTATTCGGTTTGATGTTAGCTATAGGTTTTTCATAACATATATCAGGTTAAGTACTTTCTTTTTTTTTTTTTTTTGCTGACAACTTTTTTTTTTTTTTTTTTTAATAGGAATGGCTGTTTACTCTTACACTTTCTCAGCATCTGTTGAGATGGATACACACACACATATATCTAGTCTAATAATATGTGGATTATAGTGATTCATTTTTGAATGTTAAACCAACCTTGCATTCCTGGAGCAATCACCACTTGATGTGAAGTATTGTTTTTTTATTTTGGATTCAATTTGTTAAAACTAAAAAAAATTTTTTTCTTCAAATTTATTCATGAGGGTTGGTAGTTTTCTACTGTCTTTGTCTGATTTTGGTATCAGTAATGCTCACCTCAACTTTCTGGAAGAGTTTGTAAGATTGTTACTGCTTCTTCCTAAAAAGACTAACCAAGGTTTAAGAACTACTGGATCACATACAATCTGTTTCCCTTAAATTTTAAACATTATAACTCTGTTCTTCTCCTATAATAGGACATGCACATTCTGAGAAATAAAGGTAACAATCCCTGTTATTATTAAATGAACCTCTTTGGAGGTGGCATGGAAGAAGTATATAAGTTTTGCTAAGCATAGCACAGAGTGAGTAGATGTTTTATTTTAAAATTTCAGCAAAGCCAAATTGATGCTAAAGGACTGAGGATCTATAGGATAGGGGAAGGCAAGATTTCATATACTTAGAGTGGTGTACTGGAGCTGGCTTGTGCTGGCTTGCAAGGGCCAATTATTTTCAGAAATTTTGCAAGCCAGTTATTAAACATAACTTAAAAAATTAAAATTACATAGACTTATAATTAAATCATATTAGAAATAAAGGTAGTAAATACTCAAAACTCATCATCTCATAATTATTTTACTACGCTTTACCATTATTTATGTTCTTGAGGTTATTTACGTATGACATATTATGTAATGGTATGCTACGGAGTGAGCATCTCTTCCTGACTCTCATTTAGTGTCATCTAGTTGGTAGCTTGAAATCTACCATTCAAATGGGGATATTTGCCCTCCAGAAACAGGTAAATGCTACAAATAGAGCTTGATTTGTTGTTTTGTTGATTGCTAGACTTAAAGTGATGGACTACAAAACCAAACCCATTGCTGTCAAGTCACTTCTAACTCATAGCAACCCTACAGGACAGAGCAGAACTGCTCATAGGGTTTTCAGGGAGTGACTGGTGAATTCAGACTGCCAACCCTTTGATTAGCAGCTGAACACTTAACCACTGCACCACTAAGGCTCCAATAGTGATGGAGGAAATGTTAATAATCCAAATTATGCTTAAATGTGTTCTCAGTCTGCTGGGAATAGCTCAAAAATTGAGGAAATATTTTCCTCATACTAGAAAAACCGTGATCAGCAAATAAATTGCATATGTCATTAAAAAACAAGTGAAGTTCTGACATACGTCTTTGTTGTTTAACTTTTGTCTTACACGTTAATGTAAGTAATTGTCTTACACTTGAAGTAAATTGTCAACCAATTCATGTTGGAATTACATTTATTTGTCAATTGAAACCATAGGTTGGCTCCAGAAACAAGAGGTCAGCAAAAATCAACTAAAACACTCTGTTAGAATCAACTGACTGTATGAAATTTACAATAAAGAGTATTGCATATTTTAAAAATTTGCGGTACACATACTTTATACTAGTAAGATATATAATACACACACACACACACACAGACATTTCCTCTCCAGAGAGCTTATCTGTCTTCTGATACTGAGCAGTTTCTGTAGTTAGTTATATTGCTTGTGTCTTTGTCCATTCCCTGTCCAACACCTAGCAATGGATGAATGCTGCTTAGTATTTATTGTAAGACCCAGAACGCCTGTGAAATTTCTTTGTTCTTCTGCTCTGTCCTCAGACTTTTCCATGTCCGGCATATAAGGCTGTATGGTGTAGTGGACTAGGGACCATAGGGCCACGCTGCCTGTGTTAAATTCCAGCTTTGCCAACCACTAGCCTTGAAACCAAAGGCAAGTTACAGAATTTCCCTGTGCCTCTCTAAAATAGAGATAGTAAAAATACCTATTGCAGAGGGTTGTTGTGGTTACTAACTGAATTAATACATGTAAAACACTTTGGCTAATGTTTGTCACATTGGATGATAGTTATGCCCTGTTATTTGTATCCACTTAGAAATTGCCAGGATGCTCAGTCTTTGGTAGAATTAGCCATCTACTTCTCTTAGCACCTAGAGACGATTTTAACTGGCTAGGATGTCTTCTTTAGTCAAGGAATTTATGAGTAAATGGAACTCACAACTTTGGCTTTTCTCTTTTTCTCCGGCGCAAATGGTTTACTATAGTGCTTGATTTCCTAAAATCTGGTTTAACGTATATTGTACTGTGGACTCATGCTTAGGTCATTTTTTGCAGGGACTCTCAACTTTGGCATTATCGACGTTTTGGGCCAGATAATTCCTTGCTGTGGGGGACTGTCCTGAGCGTTGTAGAATATTTAGCAACATCCCTCACCTCTACTCACTAAATGCCAGTGGCACGCCTGCAAAAAATTGTGACAGCCAAAAATGTCTTCAGACATTGTCAAATGTCCTCTGAGGGGGAAATCGCACCTGGTTGAGAGTGATTGTTTTAGAGGAGACTTCAATGTGTGGTGTGCTATCAGACTGTAATTTGTTATTTTAGTTGTTTCTTACAGATAGCCATAGCAGTTTGATTCATCAGTATTTATTTTTTAGATTGCCATTAGTTTTCCTCTATAGGTCTTTCATATTTTCACATCAGTAGAGCTACTTTATTTAGTTGTTGTATTTTTTACTGAGATTGGTCAGTAGAGGCATTTCTCCCCCCTTCTCCTTCCCGTGACTGCTCAGACTGATGGCTTAAAAAAAAAAAATAAAAAACTTTCTTGCCTCTGTAGGTGCCATGGATTTCGGCAAAACTAGGGAAGTTTTCAATGGATAATAATACGCAGGTCTAAACATTTTGTATGTTATTGCTTTTGGTTTCAAAAAGAAGAGAAAGGAATCACATAGCTTAGTGATGATGTCACTTTTCATGTACAGAGGTGGTTGTGTTAAGATTTCTACTCCAGGAAAGGAAATGATTGCTTGAAGGTAGGTAGCTGATTGTCCTTACACATTCATGAATGACCTTTAAGCTCTTCAAAAAATAGTAACCCAGGGTATTATTTTAGAATATTATTGGAATTTAAAATTATTGAACAACTAATGAATAGAGTGTAAAGTATTCTTGGTAGCAAGTTTTTTAAAACATGCTTTTGATATAATCTTTATACTTTAGTTGTATATATGTATGTATATGTATAGTCTCTGCTTGGGAAGAACATGGTCTTGAGTCTATCAATTAAAAGCATCCAGTGTTTCCTATAGGCATCTTTTACCTTATCTGAATACTTTTCATTATACCAAATGATTTTTAAAAATATATTGTGTATGTGTATATGAATGATTTATAGAAAAAAATTTCTAACTTTCATTACTTAAATAATACCCAAGCAAAATCAGATTGGAAATATTGGTGGAATGGTGGTTAAGTGCTATGGCTGCTAACCAAGAGGTCGGCAGTTCGAATCTGTCAGGCGCTCCTTGGAAACTCTATCGGGCAATTCTACTCTGTCCTATAGGGTCACTGTGAGTCGGAATCGACTCAACGGCAGTGGTTTTTTTAAAAAATCAGATTAATTTCTTTAATCCATATTTTTATGAGAAAAAAACTTTAGAAAAATATGGGTACAACACACAAATAAACTTCAGAGTAATTATATACCATAGTGTACTTCTATGGTTTTAGGCTTATTGCAATTAAAATCATTTCATAAAAATGCTTAAATATTCTGGCTTTGATTAAAAAACTATGGCTGTTTAAATGAATAGCAGTATTTTTCCATATTCTCATTAATTTTGTGAATCTGTAATAATTTTAAACAAATAAACTTGTTTGGCAAAGTTTTACTTCTCATTTTATTGGTCTTTGTTGTTTTACAGTACAATATAGTTATTTATCTTGATGTTTTGAAGATGTCTTTAGGTAATATGTAGCTCTCTCAATGTTGGTAGAATGCTAGGCTATTTATCAGAATCTTGACAAAGATTATTTGTAAAAACTTGAGAATTTTACAGATATCTTCAAGTACATGTCAAATGCCTTTTTATTTTTTTAATTAAGAAAGTACTGTGTTCATACAAGAACAATATATTGTCAGTATAGAAAGAGTTAATATACATAAGCAAGAAGAATGAAAATTATAATTGCATTCTTTAGACCTTTTTTCATATACATTGGTATACATTTTGTATACACACATTGTTTTTATGCTTTTTATAAAGATGGGGTCATACTGTATGCTTTTTCTTAAAACAAAGATAGGATTATGCTATATGTAATCAGGTTTTGTTTTTAGTTAGCAATGTATGTTAGTGTTTTCCCACATATTTAAGTGTTCTACAATGTCATTTTTCCTCACACATCTGTCAGTTTGCCTTACTGTGTTAAAAAGCAAGGATGTCACTTTAAGGACTAAGATGTGCCTGACCCAAGCCATGGTGTTTTCAGTTACCTCATATGCACGGGAAAGCTGGGCAGTGAATAAAGAAGACCGAAGAAGAACTGATGCCTTTGAATTATGATGTCAGGAAAGAATATTGAATATATAATGGACTGCTAGAAGAAGGAACAAATCTGTCTTGGAAGAAGTGCAGCCAGAATGCTCCTTAAAAGCAAGGATGGCAAGACTTCGTCTCACATACTTTGGACATGTTATTAGGAGGAACCAGTTGCTGGAGAAGGACATCATGCGTGGTAAAGCAGAGGGTCAGCAAAAAAGAGGAAGACCCTCAAAGAGATGGATTGACACAGTGGCTGCAACAGTGGGCCCAAGCATAACAAAAATCATGAGGATGGTGCAGGACTGGGCATTGTTTCATTCTGTTGTACGCAGGGTCACTATGAGTCGGAACCAACTTGAAGGCACCTAACAATAAAGTCATTTTTAAAAATTGTGTAAGTACATTTCTATAGTTGGAAAATGACCTGTTCTAATTTTTAGAGTTGCTTTTTGCTAAATATAGATTACCGACTTTCAGATTAGACTACAAAAGATAAACATTCAATCTATGCTGAACATAATTTAAAATTTTGGGGGAAACTATTTATTGTACAAATATGTTGCCGTTAGGTGCCGTCGAGTCAGTTCCAACTTATAGTGACCCTGTGTACCACACAACAAAACACTGCCCAGTCCTGCGCCGTCCTTACAGTTGTTATGCTTGAGCCCATTGTTGCAGCCACTGTGTCAGTCTGTCTCATTGAGGGTCTCCCTCTTTTCCCCTAACACTGTGCTTTACCAAGCATGATGTCCTTCTCCAGGGACTGATCCCTCCTGACAACACGTCCAAAGTATGTAAGACACAATCTCACCATCCTTGTTCTAAGGAGCACACTGGTTGTACTTCGTCCAAGACAGATTTGTTCATTCTTTTGGTGGCCCATGATACATTCAATATTCTCCAGTAGCACAATTCAAAGGCATCATTTCTTCTTTGGTCTTCCTTATTCATTGTCCAGCTTTCACATGCATACATCTGTACAAGTATAGATTTGCACAAATGTTGGGAATTAGGGAAATGATAGAATTCTGGGTTAACCAGTTTCTATGGTATTTACATTTTATAGAGCTTTGAAAAACTTATTATTCTTTAAATCCCATGCGTTTATTTAAATAAATAGAATTTTAAGGTCGTTATTAAAAGAAATAGGCTGCTATCGAGGTGAAAGAGTTACTAGTTTCATTGTAGGCTAGTTCTTGTCTTTATAGCAAGGATAATAAAATAATAATAAAAGTTGTTTAAACTTAATTTTCTTAAGATTGTATAAAATGTATAGCCTTTTAGTTGCTTTAGTACACATTTTGTCAACCATTTTACAATAGCTGGTACATTTTCTTATTTTATAGTTGAGCGTCCTCTTTCATTTATTCACTTTGAAATTGTCTCCTGAGAACATGAAAAACTTTATTAAGTCCCTCTGAGAGGTTATGGAAAGAAAGGTAAATACATGTTTTTAATGTTCTTTTATGAAAATTTCTTAGTACAGTGATAACTGTAGTTGATTTCTCAGTATATTTATTAAACTTTAATTTCCCCTCCTCAAAGAGAATCATGAGGAAACTGAATTTTACCAGTAGACTTTTTTTCCCTCTCAGGTAATTCATTTGTCTGCTTTATTTTTATGGACCTGGATTACTAAATAGTTCTTCTTCTTGCTTATTTGATGTACCTATTTATATGTAAATTAAAATATAATCTATTTCATTAAATATTAATTCTGAAATTTTTAAATAGGAATTTGCTGGGATAACCTCATAAATAAAATGTTCCCAGAGCTATAGCTAGGTATCACTGAATGGGAATTTTAAATTAGCTCCACAGGGCATAACCTAGGGATTTTGCTGCATTCCTTCTGAGGTATGAAATTATAATTTTATATGATCTGAATCTAGATTTCTACCTACATATTTAATTTTCAAAATTGGAAATAAGGGAAGGATTTATTTTAGAATTTAGTATGGGACAGCCCCCATTCCTAAGTCTGTCTTTAAGCCAAATTTGTATGTAAGTCAGAACAGTTAAACGTACTGTTTGTACCTAACGTCAGTTAGTCAAATGTTCGTCTTAGTATATAGTATACGGTGTACCTTTCTATGCATAAAAAAAAAATTAAAGAAACACTTTCAGATACACTAAAATACTTTTAACATAATAATACGATAATAATTATGTTTCAATATGTGTTGCAAAGTAGTGCCCATTTGCTATTACAAACTATTGTATATACTTTGAATTTTTAATATAATAGCCTTTACAGGGGTTGGCTAATAACTATAGACTGTACGTAAATTGGATGTTCGTAACCGGGAACTGCCTGTAGACAGGCAAATTAACATTACCATTTAAATATGGAGACTCTGAGGTAACGATGCCTGTTCTGAAAGCACACCCTATGTTTAAAAATTTGTATGTTAGCATTTGGAAATGATGTCTTTTGTCTATAAATATACCTAAATTGACTATCTTGTTACCTGACATTTTGCATTTATGACAATAGTAAAAAATCTACCATCTGACTATTTTGTGCGTTAACAGTACCCATCTGGCAGTACTGAGCAAAAAGGTGCAAGGCAAAAGTAACGCTGGCTGTGATGGTTAAGGTTATGTGTCAACTTGCCTGGACCGTGAGTCTCAGTGGTTTGTTGGTTGTGTGATGATGTAATATGGCAGTTATGTAATGATGGAGTCATCCTCCATTTCGTGATCTGAGGTGGTTATCCTCCATTTTCACATAATGCCAATTTCCACCTAACTACCTGGGCTTTGGAATCTAACCATGTCAGTAAGTGAGAAGTGGGTGTAATCAGAAGTTATTTGCTTTGATCTATTTCCATTTGATCTAAAAATACTTAATTATCCCCTTAATGGATTCTTTATCCCTTTTTCATAAGCAGGCCTTGTGGTGGCCAATAGTCAATTCTTAAACTGCTGTTGTTGTTGTTAAGTGCCGTTGAGTCAGTTCTAACTCATGGTAACCCTTTGTACAACCAAACAAAACACTGCTGGGTCCTGCGCCATCCTCACAGTCGTTGTTATGCTTGAGTCCATTGTTGCAGCCACTGTGTCAGTCCATCTTTTTGAGGGTCTTCCTCTTTTTCGCTGACGCTCTGTTTTACCGAGGATAATGTCCTTCTCCAGGGACTTATACCTCCTAATAACATGTCCAAAGTATGTGAGACGTAGTCTCGCCATTCTTGCTTCTAAGGAGCATTCTGGGTGTGTTTCTTCCAAGACAGATTTATTTGTTCTTTTGGCAGTCCATGGTATATTTAATATTCTTTGCAACATCATAGTTCAAAGGTGCCAATTCCTCTTTGATCATCCTTATGCATTGTCCAGCTTTTGTATGCATATGAGGTAATTGAAAACACCGTGGCTTGGGTCAGGCGCACCTTAGTCCTCAAGGTGACATCTTTGCTTTTTAACACTTTCAAGAGGTCTTTTGCAGCAGATTTGCCCAGTGCAGTGTGTCATTTGATTTTTTGACTGCTGCTTCCATGAGAAGCTACATAAACAAACTTTTTGTTTTTTTGCTCTAGTGAAAATATCTGCCTTATATCTGAACAGTTTGCTAATGTGGAAATTGAGTTTACTGAACGAGTTATATGTGAGTGTTCTTGTGTACTCAGCCAAGTCAGTTTGTGGGACATTATCTCTCCCCACAAAAGCAATGAAAGGCTGTGTTATCTCTTTGGATTTAATGGGTCATATTATTCTATGTGGAAACCCTGGTGACATAGTGGTTAAGTGCTATGGCTGCTAACCAAGAGGTCAGCAGTTCGAGTCTGCCAGGCACTCCTTGGAAACTCTATGGGGCAGTTCTACTCTGTCGTATAGGGTTAGTGTGAGTCGGAATCGACTTGACGGCAGTGGGTTTGTTTGTTTTTTTTTTGGTTTATTATTCTATGTTAACCCTATTTACTAGCCTAAAACCCATCCCATTCAGTAAACATACCAATCTCAGCTGCTTAAAATTGAGGCATTGGTTTTTTGTAGTGAAATAAATATTGGTTACATCTGGGAGCGGATTTGCTGGAAGGCTTAGATCAATAGTTGATTAAATCTTCTTAAAAAGAGGTGGCTTATTTTATTGTCATTGATGATATTGCATATTATTTAACCAACTCCTTATTGTTGGAGGATAAATTATGTTTTCATTCTTAGTCTCAAGACAAATTCTTGGAAGTGGCATTTAGAGTCAGTGAGTTTGAATTTTTTTTCCCCCAATTTTCCTATCGTTATGTCCCCACGAGCAATTAGAGTATTGCTTTCCCTGTAACCTCAGCAATGTTATTATTCTTTAAAACGTTTTTATTGATTTTATAGACAGAGCATGATGTTTAGTTTCTTTAATTTAGAGTGAGGTGCATTTTTGATGTGCATTAGACATTTGTGTTTCTTCTTTATGAATTGCTCATTATTATAGTGGGCTCTTCTATATTTGTATCTCCCCCTCCCTCTACTCCACCTCCTTGCTTTCTCTTTCTCTCTCTCTCTCTCACTCGCACACATAGCAAGAGGATTAAAAGGTAACTTACTGATTCAGATGTTATATTCTTGAAAGAAATTACAAATGCTTTAAAAGCCCTGTGTCCTGTAGGGTCGCTATGAGTTGGAACCAACTCGAAGGCAACGGGCTTGGTTTTTTTTTTTCCCTTGGTCATTTAAAAAACTGTGTAAATTTAATGTATTTAAACTGTTAACTTCTATCACATATGTTATAAATACTTTCCCCACTTCATTTGTTTTTCAATTTAATGCTTTGTTTAATATATAGGAGATTTGAATTTTTAGGTAATCATACCTATGCACCTTTTCTTTATGCTTCTGCCTCTCAGGTCCTGCCTGAAGGACCTTCTTTGGTCTAAGAGGGCAGATTTAAATGTGATGATAGTCAGATGCTGTGCTGTAGTTTGCTTTCATGGAGGGGAGTGACAAGAGTATTTTTATGTTTCATGTAAGCACAGGGCTTTTAAAGCATTTGTAATTTCTTTCAAGAATATAACACCTGAATCAGTAGGTGATAGGGACCTACTTCGTGGTTAGAAGAAAGGCCATTGAGCAGTTTTACTTTCTGACAAGAAAGTAAAGGGAAATGAAGGAAGGAGGTAACTAGAATTGATAATATCATGTTTATTAGTCTCTCTTATAGCTGGCAGTTCTTCATATTAGAAAAATGATATATAGGAAAGAGTCAGGAAAGCATATTTTTGAAGCTTCCTGTGATCTTTCCTCTGTCTACCTAGACAGCATCATCTCTTGTCACTCCATGCCTCAGGAGACACTTTTCAGTAACCCTGAACTGCTTGTAGTATTGCACCTGATTTTCTCCTTATACTGTTTCTTATCTAGGTGTCTGCTCATGCTTTTATTTTTGCTTTGATTGCCTATCCCCGTCCTGCCTACAGCCGACTTTCTCTTGATTATTGTTCAGTCTTTGAGACTGAGCTCAGTGTTCCTCCTGAAAGTCTCGTTTCATCTTTACTTTATTCCCTTAGATGTCTGAGTTGTGAAAGTATGCTATGCATAAACTGTCATTGCACCCACTCGTGTTTTATAATAATCTAATTGTATCTTTCCCCAGAAGTAGACTATCTCTAGGGAGGAACTGTTTCTTATTTTTGAATTCCCAATATTGAGCATAGTACTTGATACGTAAGAAGTGTTTGTTGAGTGAATAGAGTTATAAGCCACAAACTTTATTATATAAGTTACTTAAAATGATCTTGAAGATAAGAATATTTTTTATATTTAGAAGCACAAATAGAATACAGTCGTATGCCATGTAATGTCTGTTCGGGCAATGTCTGAGTGCATATATGTCCGTGGTCTCATAAGGTTACACAGGCAATCCCTGGGCTGCAAATGAGATCTCTTCCTAAGTCTGTTTTTAAGTTGAGTTTGTACTTAAGTTGGAACGGTTAGGTACGATTCGTATCTAACGTCAGTTAGTCAAATGTTTGTATATAGTTTATAGCGTACCTTTCTCTGCATTAAAAAAATTAAAGAAACACTTCCAGATACGCTAGAACATCTTTAACACAATAATAATAATAATGATGATGGTGGAGCCCTGGTAGTGCATTGGTCAAGAGGTATGCCTGCTAACCAAAAGGTCGGCAGTTCAAATCTACTACCAGCTGCTCCTTAGAAACCCTATGGGGCAGTCTACTGTGTCCTGTAGGGTTGCTATGAGTCGGAATCGACTCAATGGCAGTGGGTTTGTTTTTTTAAATAATAATTTTTTGATGTGTGTCCCAAAGTAGTGCCTGTTTGTGGTTACGAATCATTGGTATGTACCTTGAGTTTTTAATATAATAGGCTTTACAGGGGCTTGGTTTGTAATGGGTTGTGCGTAAGTTGGACCTTCATAACCTGGGAACTGCCTGTATATAATACGTTGTTTGCACAACATCCAAATCACATAACATCCTGTTTCACAGAATGTATTGGGGACGTTAAGCAACGCATGACTACGTATGTTGTTTTAGAAATCATAAAAATTGCCTTACTGCAAACAAAAGTAAATCATTTTAATTAAACAGTGTACTAGAAACAGAAATTCAAATAAGTCTATTCATGGGGGATCAACATTTTGAACATTATCACCTTTTTTTTAAACTAATGATTTTTTTTTTAATTGATAAATTTATATACATCAAACATAAGTTTTAGTAACAGGACAGGCCTTGTGCATTTATATATACTAAGGTTATCTGGGCATTTTGGAATTGTTTTGAAGTTGCCTATAGTTTTTGTATAGAAACTGCTAAAAGTATGTGAGATACAAGTATATATTGCAAAGTTAAAAAACAAAAAAGAAAACCTGAGACACCTAGTAACCAGTTGCCGCAACTCATGGCGACCCCATGAGTAGTAGAAGTGTGCTCCATAGACTTTTCAGTGGCTAATTTTTAGAGGTAGACAAGTTACCTTTTAATCCTCTTGCTATGTGTGCGAGTGAGAGAGAGAGAGAAAGAGAAAGCAAGGAGGTGGAGTAGAGGGAGGGGGAGATACAGATATTCATTTGGTTACTTTTTAAAAAGCCTGAGTCACACGGAGCCCTGGTGGTGCAGTGGTTAAGGGTTTGGCTGCTAACCAAAAGGTCTGCAGTTTGAATCCAATAGCCACTCTTTGAAAATCCTGTGGGGCAGTTCTTTTCTGTCCTCTAGCATCTCTGTGAGTCGGAATTGACTCAGTAGCAGTGGGTTTGGTTTTTGGTTTTGGGTCACATATAAGCTCTTTTGGCAATTATTGGTCAGTATTTTTTTAATAAGGTTGACTTATTGTGATTCTTTGGCATTAACTAAGAGTTTGCAAACTGTTATGAATTTAATTTGTGTGCTTTTACTTGCTAAAATCAAGTAATACTGTTTTTAGGTTAATGTGTGTAAATGCCTTGAGTTGAAGATAGGGATGGGGAAATAATACATTCTTTTTGTTTTCCCCCTCTCAAAAAGAGGTTTTTTGAATGGTAAAGCAATTTTCCCCCAAGTTGTTCTGTTTTACCTGGAGGCAAAAAGTCTTAAATTTATTTCCTGAGTGTATTTCTGTTGATAATATTATGAGTAATTACAGATTAATCAGTATGTCTATTGTACTTATATCACCACAGAAATTTTCCTCATTTGCTTTATAGCCAACCCCTCCTTCTACCCCTAGCTTTTGGCACTCACTAGTTTTCAGTTCCCATGTTGTCGTTGTCATTGTTAGGCGCTGTCGAGTTGGTGCCAACTCATAGCGATCTCATGCACAACAGAACGAAACACTGCCCGGTCCTGAGCCATCCTTAAAATCGTGGTTATGCTTGAGCTCATTGTTGCAGCCACTGTGTCAGTCCACCTTGTCGAGGGTCTTCCTCTTTTCCGCTGACCCTGTACTCTGGCAAGAATGATGTCTTTCTCCAGGGACTGATCCTTCCTGACAATATGTCCAAAATATGTAAGACGCAGTCTCACCATCCTTGCTTCTAAGGAGCATTCTGGCTGTACTTCTTCCAAGACAGATTTGTTCGTTCTTTTGGCAGTCCATGGTATATTCAATATTCTTCACCAACACCACAATTCAAAGGCGTCAGTTCTTTTTCGGTCTTTCTTATTCATCGTCCAGCTTTCACATGCATATGATGCAGTTGAAAATACCACGGTTTGGGTCAGGCGCTTCAACGCTTTGAAGAGGTCCTTTGCAGCAGATTTGTCCAAAGCAATGCATCTTTTGATTTCTTGACTGCTGCTTCCATGGCTATTGATTGTGGATCCAAGTAAAATGAAATCCTTGACAACTTCAATCTTTTCTCTGTTTATCATGATGTTGCTCATTGGTCCAGTTGTGAGGATTTTCGTTTTCTTTATGTTGAGGTGTAATCCATACTGAAGGCTGTGGTCTTTGATCTTCATTAGTAAGTGTTTCAAGTCCTCTTCACTTTCAGCAGGCAAGGTTGTGTCATCTGCATAATGCAGGTTGTTAATGAGTCTTCCTCCAATCCTCATGCCCTGTTCTTCTTCATATAGTCCAGCTTCTTGGTTATTTGCTCAGCATACAGTTTGAATAGGTATGGTGAAAGGATACAGCCCTGACGCACACCTTTCCTGACTTTAAACCAATCAGTATCCCCTTGTTCTGTCTGAACAACGGCCTCTTGATCTATGTAAAGGTTCCTCATGAGGACAATTAAGTGTTCTGGAATTCCCATTCTTCGCAATGTTATCCATAATCTTGTTATGATCCACACAGATGAATGCCTTTGTATAGTCAATAAAACAAAGGTAAACATCCTTCTGGTATTCTCTGCTTTCAGCCAGGATCCATCTGATATCAACAATGATGTCCCTGAGTTTCTGGCAGTTCCCTGTTGATATACTGCTGCAGCCGTTTTTGAATGATCTTCAGCAAAATTTTGCTTGCATGTGATATTAATGATATTGTTCTATAATTTCCACATTCGGTTGGATCACCTTTCTTGGGAATAAGTATAAATAGGATCTTTTCCAGTCAGTTGGCCAGGGAGCTGTCTTCCATATTTCTTGGCATAGATGAGTGAAAACCTCCAGTGCTGCATCCATTTCTTGAAACATCTCAATGAGTATTCTGTCAGTTCCTGGCGCCTTGTTTTTTGCCAGTGCCTTCAGAGCAGTTTGGACTTTTTTCTTCAGTACCATCGGTTCCTGATCATATGTTGTGGAATGATATCAAGGACATCATACATGAAGAAAGCAAAAAGTCACTGAAAAGACAGGAAAGAAAGAAAAGACCAAGATGGATGTCAGAGGAGACTCTGAAACTTGCTTTTGAGCGTCGAGCAGCTAAAGCAAAAGGAAGAATTGATGAAGTAAAAGAACTGAACAGAAGATTTCAAAGGGCGGCTTGAGAAGACAAAATAAGGTATTATAATGACATGTGCAAAGAGCTCGAGATGGAAAACCAAAAGGGAGGAACACGCTTGGCGTTTCCCAAGCTGAAAGAACTGAACAAAAAATTCAGGCCTCAAGTTGCAGTAGTGAAGGATTCTATGGGGAAAATATTAAACGTCGCAGGAATCATCAAAAAAAGATGGAAGGAATACAAAGAGTCATTATACCAAAAAGAATTAGTCGATTTTCAACCATTTCAAGAGGTAGCATATGATCAGTTCCCATAATTTTGATTATTCTAGAATGTCAATATAAATGGATTCATTATAGTATATAGCCTTTTGAGTTTGGCATCTTTCGTTCACCATAACGAATTTGTGATTCATCCATGTTATTGTAGTTTGATCGTTTTTTTTTTCTTTCTGTGTGTAAAATTTTTTTTTAATTGTGCTTTAAAGTTTGATCCTTTTTATTGCTGATGAGTATTTATTTCATTGTGGCTGTACCACAGTTTGTTTACTCATTCACCAGTTAAAGGACATGTGCTTTGTCTCCATCTCCGGTTGATTATGAATAAAGTTCTTCTAAACATGTGTGTACAGGAGCCTGGTGGTGCAGTGGTTAATGTGCTCACCTGTTAACCAAAAGGTTGGTGGTTCAAAATGGCCCATGGCTCTGCAGAAGAAAGATGTGGCAGCCTGCTTCCATAAAGATCTATAGCCTTGGAAACCCCGTGGGGTCGCCATGAATTGGAATCAGTTCCACGGCAGTGGGTTTTGGGTTTTTAAATATTTGTATACAGGTTTTTGTATGAATGCATGTTTTCATTTAACTTGGGTAAATACACTTGGGTAAGTGTACATTTAACTTTATGAGAAGCTGCCAAATTATTTTCCAAAGTGGCTGTACCATTTTGCTTTTCTAGCACAAGTTAGCAATACCCACGTACATATAGTCGATCCTTATTATTCATGGATTCTGTATGTGCGAATACGCCTACTTGCTAAAATTTATTTGTAACTCCAAGATCAACTGGCGAAATCATTAGAGGACTTTCACAGAGTTGCAAAAATTCAGCCACTTTATGTGTCATGTTACAGACTGAGGTCCCCAGCTGAGGTTGAAGAAGGTAACGCTCTGCCTTCTTATTTTAATTATTAACTGTGAACAGGTATCCGTTTATTTTGTGCCACATTTTCATACTTTGTATTGTTGATTTTATTGTTTAAAATGGCCCCAAGCATAGTGTTGAAATGCTGTCTGGTGTTCCTAAGTGTAAGATGGCAGTGATATGTCGAGAAAATACATGTGTTAGATTAGCTTTGGTCTAGCATGAGTTACAGTGCCATTGTTATGAGTTCAGTATTAATGAATCAACAATATATAGTAAATACAGTACCTTTAAACAGAAAACACAAGGTTACGTATTGATCGGTTAACAAAAGTTTTGTGACCAAAGGCTCGCAGGAACCAAATCCTGTGTTTTCCTTAGAAGCAACAGCTCAGTATTTGCTAGTTCATCGCTCATAGAGATTTATAGAACACAACTGCCATGAATAATGAGAATTATCTCTGTGTGTGTGTGTGTGTATGCTCCACATCCTTGTCAGCACCTAGGAATTGTCAGTTTTATTAAAACATTTAAATCATTCTAATAAGTGTGTAGTGATACCTGGGGGTTTTAAGTTGCATTTTTCTAAGGACTGATGCTGAGCATCTTTTCATGTGTTTATTTGTTACCTGTTTCTCTTCTTTGGTAAAGTGTCTGTTCAAATCTTTGCCGGCGTTTTCTTATTATATGGTTTTTGTTACTGTTTTGTCTTGAGAATTCTTTATATATTTTGGAGTGCTTTTTCAGATATGTATTTTGCAAGTATTTCATCTCAATTCCTGAGATGAAATACTTTTCATTTGTCTTTCAAAGAGCAGAAGTTTTTAGTTTTCATGAAACCCACTTTATCAATTTTTTTTGTTGATCATGTATTTTATTATGTATGAGAAATCTTTGCCTAATCCAGGGACACAAAGATTTTCTCTAGAACTTTTATAGCTTTGCTTTTACATTTAAATTCACAATCCATCGTACGTTTATTTTGTCTACCGTGCAAGATACGGATTGAGGCTTACTTATTTATTGCATATTGATGTTCAGTTGCTCCAGCACCATTTGTTGAAGAGTCCACAGTTGTTGGAAATCTGTTAACCATGTATGTATGGTGGGACTATTTCTAGATTGTCATTTCTGTTCCATTGAACTGTGAGTCTATCCTTTCATCAATACCAAGCTTCCTGGATTACTGTAGCTGTATAGTAAGTTTTGAAATCAGGTAGTGTGCACATGCAAGTTTGTGTTTTTTTGTTGTTGTTGTTGTTTTGTTTTGGCTATTCTTGATCCTTTTCCTTTCCATATAAATTTTAGATTCAGTTTGTTGATTTCTACAAGAGTAAATGTACTGAAGAAGAGGTAAAAGGTGACTTAACCCATGAAGTATGGATAGGACTTTGATAGGCATTGAAAGAGATGAGAAACAACACACACACACACACACACACACACACACACACACACTCTCTCTGTTGTTCTTGTTAGGTGCCGTTGAGTCGATTTAGACTTTTAGCTACTCTGTGTATAGCAGAACAAAGCAAATGCCTGGTTCTGTGCCATCCATGCATTCGTTGCCATGTTTGAGCCCATTGTTGCAGCCTTTCTATCAGTCCATCTCGCTGAGGATTTTCTTCTTCTTTGCTGACTCTCTGCTTTACCAAGCATGATGTCCTTCTCCAGGGACTGGTTCCTCCTGATAACGCGTCCAAAGTATGTGAGATGAAGTCTTGCTATCCTTGCTTCTAAGGAGAATTCTGGCTTCCAAGACAGATTTGTTTCTTCTTCTGGTAGTCCATGGTATATTCAGTATTCTTCACTTGCATCAGTTCTCCTTCAGTCTTCCTTATTCATTATCCAGCTTTCGAATGCATATGAGGTGAAGGAAAATACCATGGCTTGGGGCAGGCACACCTTAGTCCTTAAGGTGACATTTTTGCCTTTCAACAAGTTAAAGAGGTCTTTTGCAGCAGATTTGCCCAGTGCAATACATTGTTTGATTTCTTGTTTGCAATATATATATATATATACTGCATATGTATCGCGTGCGCGAGCACACACACACACACACACATACACACATCAGGAAATAGAAAACATAGGCTAAACCAAAAAAGTGGAAAGATAGGGAGGGGTGGGGAGAAGAGATCATGGTTTTTCTAGAAAAATTAGTATTGAAAATTTATTCTATACTAATTATGTCCCATTAATCTGTGGGATAAGTAGATCATATTCAATATTTTTAGAGAAATGGGAGTCAAATACAAAAGATACTAAAGCATAATGATTGTTAGGTGCATACTGAGACTTAATTTGGAATGATAGGAGAAAAACCATGAGCTTTGGTTATTGAAATTGATTGTTAATGAAATTAAATAAATCTTGTCTAATAATAACATTATTTTATAAGTTTTCAGTAGTTGGTAGATCCAAAACTCCAGGTCTCCATTTTTCCTTTTAGGAGTTATTTATGTTTTGTGTTGCTGCTGTTGTTTTCTGATAACCCACATATCAGAGAAAATTTCTAAATATGCAGAGGAGGTATATTTGAGTTCTTTCTCTTTTCTTGTTCCTCCCTGTAGCACTTTAACTGCCAAGTAGACTCTGATCTCATCCCTTTCCAGAGCCAGAAGCTTCTTATAGTTATCTTTGAATTTGCATAAAGTCAATACCTTTGGAAAGAAGTATAACAACCAATATAATCTCATCTTTACCCAGGAGCTTTTTTGCCACATATGTTTATGTACTTTGGGTAGATAACTAGTTTGAGTTGGGACATAAAGTAGATCCTAAGAATAAACTGGCTAGAAATAAGACATTCTAAACAGGAAAAGAGTCCTTGTGAATACTGTAGTCTAATTATTTGGTTTGCCAGTAAGAACTGTAGAAATAATTATGATCCCTGGGTTAGGAAACCAGTTGTTACCACTTTAAGTTAAATGTACTGATGATGCATTTAAGTTGGTTATCGTCAGTCTCATTTCCCCAATGTTAGGCCATTCAGAACTTGCCATTCTTGTCCTGGGAATTCTTTACCCTCTCCACCTATGCTTGACCATTCTAGAGGTTTTCTATTCTCCATTGCCCTCATCCTTTGTGATGAGAATGTTTTATTTTCCCTTGGCTGTCCTGCTCATTTCAGAAGAGTGACAAATGGGGGGGGGGGGGCAATGCAACTACTTGGTGAAGGGGAAAAAAAGTAATAAGAAATGCCAAACTCCTTATACAATCGTTTGATAGCAAAATATTTTATAACTTTATTGAAAATAGCATATGGTCCTTAAGGGCAAGGACTATGCCCGCCTTGTTCACTATTGAATTCCTAGTGCTTGGTACAATAAATGACAGTAGTAGACATACAACAAATATTTGTCAAATGAATGTTAAGCAGGTTAGAAACATGGGACTCCACAATCTAAGGTTATATTTCTCACAGTGGTACATGACTTTACCATCATAAAACATAGAAGGTTTTGTTTATTTCAAATGAGTCACAGAGCTGGAGAAAACATGTAAACTTCAAATGGGGTCTTTTTTGAATGTTTGCATTTTTTATCATCTACAGACTTTCATTAAATACATTCTTAAAGACAGATACCATCTAGAGGCCTGTGATATGGAAGTGAAATAGGATTGCAACTGTTCTTTATCCTATAGTATCTTCTCAGCTTTTGTGATTGCCATCAATCTTTATTTTTTTCAAATTGACTCTGCTATATACAGTGTTGCTCTGAGTTGGAATTGACTCAACTGGCAACAGGTGTTTTTTTTTGTTATATACAGTGCGATCTGCTGGGTGCTGTTTTTTTTGTTATCAGCTGTTGAGTCCATTTAGTTAAGGTGTGCATTTTGTATGAGAGTTGTAATGATTAATAGTCGTGTATAGCTAAAAATAGATATTGGTGAGGAAATAGAAACTTGAAAAATGATACAGTGTAAGGGCTATTCTGTTTTGTTAAAGAAGGTAAATTTTTTTTTTTTTACTTATGCATCAATGTAGAAATTTATTTTTCAAAGGCAGGTTTACCTTATTAGTTTTAGTGAAGTTTAAAATATATTTTTTAAAAAATTATTTTTTTATTTATTTGGCCACCAAGTTGATTCCAACTCATGGTGCCCGCATGTACTACAGAGTAGAATTGCTTCATAGGGTTTTCTTTTCTTTTTTTTCTTGCACTTTAAATGAAGGTTTACAGAGCAAACTAGTTTCTCTTTAAACAGTTAGTACACATATTGTTTTATGACATTGGTTAACAACCGCACATGTCAACACTCTCCCTTCTCTACCTTAGGTTCCTCATTACCAGGTTTCCTGTCCCCTGCTGCCTTCTAGTCCTTTCCCCAGGGATGGTGTGCCCCTTTAGTCTCCTTTTGTTTTATGGGTCTGTCCAATCTTTGGCTGAAGGGTGCATCTCAGGAGTGAATTCATTACTGAGCTGAAAGGGTGTCCACGGGCCATACTCTCAGTGTTTCCCCAGCCTCTTGTCAGGCCAGCAAGTCTGGTCTTTATTTTTGCGTTAGAATTTTGTTCTACATTTTTCTTCAGCTCTGTCCGGTATACTGTATTGTGATCCCTGTCTAAAGAAGGTAAATTTAGACATTTTCTTAGAAAGGAAGCTCATAGCTGTTGAAGTTAGGTGGGAAGGAGGGATGTTTGTCAAGGTGGATATTCAGCAAATAACAAATGATCTGTTTTCCCTTCTATAGCCTTTAGGAATAAATGCCAACATGAGACAGATTTATCTGTGAACATATAAAATGTAACAAGTTGTTGACATCTTGCTCTAAAAAGTAAGCAGAAATAGCTAATGTAGGCTTAATTTTAGATTCTTTAAATTCTGGGAACTCTGCCACCATCTTCATCTATGCCTAATGTTGCTTCTGCGAACGCTGTTGAGATGATCATTTAATATTTCTATGGAAATAATTGCATGTGTAATGATTTGTAGTTTAAGGGTTGAATGCACTGAATTAGATAGAAATCTTTGATTTTGAAACACTCTGGCTGTGGTAGCATTCTCTCTTCAGCTAGAGTCACTTTCTTAGCATGAATCTTAAATGAGGTAATGTGAATTGTGTTGCATTATATAGACTGAGATACAATGATCTTAAACTTAGAGAAGCTGGTGAGGGGGAGGCTATGATTTAATAGCAGGATTTATATCTTTACACACGCTCTAGAGGCTGCTGTTTTTATAAGCTGCTTTAGATGACCTATATTTACAGTTCACCTTGCTGTGATTGGTCTAAGATTTTTATTTTGTGTGTGTGTGGGAAGGGAAAGTATGCTGCTTTATCTTCCTAGTCCCAGATATAAAACTTGAGATTTGGGATTCCTTAATTGTTGTGTGCCTTTGAGTCAGTTCCAACTTATAGTGACCCATGTACAATAGAATGAAACATTGCCCAGTCCTATGCCATCCTCACAATTGATTGCTGTGTTTGAGCCCGTTGTTGAGGCATTGTGTCAAGCCATCTTGTTGAGGGTCTTCCTCTTTTTTGCTGACCTTCTACTTTATGAAGCACAATGCCCTTCTCCAGGGACTGGCTTCTCCTGATAACATATCCAAAGTATGTGAAACATGGAATTCCTTAGCCATAGTATATTTGGGTATATTTCCTATGTATTTTATCATGTGCTATTCATTGAAATAGCATGTTACGTAGGTATCTTGTATTTACAGCTTTGGAAATGCTAATTTAAAATTTCTATGTAGAGTAACTGTAGTACTACATATAATATTGCTTGTAATTTAAAAAGTAAAATACATTTCCATGGAGTCAGTATTTTAAAAGTTTACCTGAAGTTTTCACTTTGTGGAACAGAAGACTATCTGAGAAATAAGTTTATGAAAGTCATCACTATGTGATAGTGATTAACCAGCCTTTGGCAAAGGAGATTAAAACTTGTTTACTTTCAGGATAGTTCGTATAGGAACTAAGAAGTAGGAGATAACCAGACCCATTGTCCAGGACTGACAGTTATTCTCAGAAATTGGACAGTGGCGCCTGGAAGGGCTCCATAGGTGAAATGCTGAAGTCCTAGGAATGGAGAGTGGATAGCAGGTTCAGAGCAACTTATGTAGTTATTTGGGGACCTGTATGGAGTCATTTTTCATTTTTTTATGGAGTCATTTTTCATAGTGTTGACAAGGAGTTGAAGACTGGGGAAGTTAAAAAGGTTGTGTCGTGAAGGGGCCTTTAGTTTACATGTCTGTGTAATCAGGATTCCCAGTATGAATTCCCAGTATGAATTAGGCTGATAAAATGGGAGGGTTTTTAGTGGGGTAGGGTACTTGAAGAACTGAGTAAGATGTTGTAGAAATAAGAAACTCTTGGAAAAAAACAATTAAGACCTGCCCCTTGATCAACTTGAAAAGAAAGATAGGAAAAGAAATTGGCTGCTAGGTTTTCCAAAATAAAGCATTTCTGTTCCTTGGTTGAAAAATATTCACTGGCCAGTATTTAAACCTTGGAGTGACTCATGTATGAGGCTGTTAGAAACTACATCATGAATGTCACATGTAGAGATTTAAATTACATTTAAATTATTTCATATTTTCAATCATTGTGAAATAATTTTTTATAGTATGTCTCCAACTCTATGACAACTAACAACAACTCCAATGTGGAAAGTTGATGCTAAGAATCTAAGAGGGAAAATGAAGCTGAACAGGAGGATTCAATAATGCTTATTTCTTATATTTGAGTTTTCTTAAGGCTTTAATAGCACAGTTTGGAAACCTGATGTTTGGGAGAGTAGTGATCATAATAACTGTAGACTTTGCTAAATTGGTTCCCTGAATGAAATTTTTTTTTAGCTTTAATCAGATAATCCAAATCTAAATTTAGATTCATTTTGAAGAATTAAGTGAGTTGTATTCTTTTTGGCATCCTAATCAAGTCCAACAGACACCTCTGACCTTTAATAATGTAGTATTTGATATTATTTTTGTTATTATGTGTTGTAGACATTGGTAAACATTTTATAGATCTGTTTTTTAAGAAGAGATTTTGTGAGTTTTAATTTACAAAGATGGAAACTTGCAAAAAATGTAAATAAAAGAAATACAGTTTTATATAGCAGTTATTTCAGAGATTAGAGTTTTGGAGGACCAGAAAAAAAAAAAAAGATAATTATTAACCTCTCTTCTATCTAGATTTTAAAACTGGGAAAATAGAACACGAGGATTAATTAGCATTTCTTGAGATTACCTTTTAGAGAAGTGTTGGCTGTTAATTGTGAGATGGGAAAGGTAGGAAGGCAGTAGATTTAAGCATATGATCATTAACAAATACATATTAAGTGTCTACTGTGTGGCAGAAACTGTATGGAAATATAAAAATTATATGGTTTCATACAGAAAAAACACATAGTCCTCTGAAGGAACATACTATTCTAGAGCCAGAATTAAAACAACCAATTTAAATTAACCTCTAAACCCATGCCCAATGGTTTATAAAAAATACCTATAATTAAACCTATGTGTTTACAAATTTAGTAGTCTTTGTTTTTGACCCATTCTCATTCTAAGTAATGGATCATGTAACATATCTTTGGATCTGAATCTGTTTGATTTGGTTTGACTTACATAGAATCTTGTTTTTGTATGCAGAAGTATCTACAGAAGCACATGTGCCTTATGGTTGCACAGCAGAAATTCTGAATAACCTGTTTCCCAAAAACTTTATTTTCAAAAGCATTTTACATGTGGTAGAAAGCAATTTTTTCCCTGTGGAAAACAATCTTTTTTTTTTTTTTTTTTTTGGTATGCTGTGTGAAGTTCTAGGACATTTATTGAAAATAAAATATGGTTTAGAATCACCCAAATTGAATGATAAGATTGGAGAGCTGAAGAGCTTAACCTGGAAACTAGTTACTATTAATAGAAGAGGAGATCTGGAAAACTTTTCTTTTTGTCCCTTTTGCCTTGCAGTAAGTGGAAAGTAATACTTATTTTCCCTTAAGAAATATGAGGAAAAATTATGGTGTGGGAAATTTTGGTTCTCCCCTTTTATTTGGTTTTTTGATATGTAATAGAATACCAACTTTTCTTAATTCTATGTATATAACAAATTTTAGATCACTCAAATGTAATTTTTACTATTTCCCATGTGTTCTAAAGTCTTTTTAGAAACAGACCCATTTGGACACTTAGGTTTAGCGTGTGTTTTAAAATAAGGTGCCTGGGTAGCACAGACTATTTGTGTTAATCTACTTCTTGAAAGGTTGGTGGTTTCAACTCACCCAGCAGTGCCTAGGAAGAAAAGCCTAGAGGTCTGCTCCTGTAAAGATTATAGCCAAGAAAATCCTTTACAGAAGCAGATCACTAGGACTTTCTTTCATGACACTGCTGGGTGGATTCAGAAAGCCAACAATCCAGGTAGTAGCTGAGTGCAAACTGTTTGCATGACCCAGGAACTTATTTTGTCAATTACCAAGCAGTAATTCTTATACTGGAATTTCTGGGTGGTGCAAATGATCGACTCACACGACTGTTAAGAAACAAAAAGTTAGCCATTTGAGTCCACCTAGAGGAGGTGCCTTAATTCTGGGGCAGTTCTACTTTGTCCTGTAGGGTTGCTGTGAGTCGGAATCAACTCGATGGCAACAGGTTTGGTTTTTTGGTTTAGAGGTGCCTTGGAAGAAAGGCTCGGTAATTTACTTACAGAAAATCACCCATCGAAAGCTCTGTGGAGCACAGTTCTACTCTGATGCACACGGGGTCACTATGAGTCAGAATCAATGGAAACTATTTTTTAAAAATTCTTACATTGGATCTGTTGATTGGTTCTTTTTAGGGCCATTTGTCCTCTGCTTCATACATGGCACATTTGAGGAGTTTCATGTCTAGTTGGTCATTATTGATGAGGGTTGTGATTATTTTGGCAATTACATGAAGAAGACTGCATAATATTAGTTTTGGCTAGGGTGACTGTATAATTCATCAACTTACTTGAATACTTTTGAGTATGAAAAGGAGTGTTATTAATAATTACATCAGAACAACAGGTATAAACCAAGACCGGCCCAGGAAAACCAAGATATGTGGTTACCCTAACTGGCATGCTTTCGATTGCAAGTAACGGAAAACACAACTCAAACTAGCTTAAATAATAAAGGAAATACATTGGCTTGCATATCTGAAAAACCTAGTGTTTGGAAGTGGTGCAGGTATGATTGTGTATTCTGGCTTTCTTTCTCTGTTTTCTAGACTCTGCCTTCTAGGCTGGCTTCTTTTATAGTTGATGGATGACTGCCAAAAGCAATCTGGGCTATATTCTTCTTTATTTGTAACCAGCAGAAGAGAGAAGACTGCCCCTCCCGTAAACATAGAATGAATCTTAAGCTTTGTGATTATTAGGTACTTCTGAACTAATCTGTGTAGTAAGAGGAATGTCATGTATTGATTGTCTCAGGCATGGGATATCTGAATATCACTAAGGCAAGCAGGATGGGATTACCCTGATTCTTAGACTAGTCATAGCACACTCAGGAAACTGGTTGAAAGCATGACAGCTAAATGAAGGGGAAGGGCTGGAGTAGATTTACAGCAAAGCCCTGTGTCATTGCTTAATTGTAATTTCCCTTAGGCATCTGTTACTGAGTTCCTGTAAGATCTTCACATGCCGCAAGTCATGTAGTTTTCCTTCAACTAGGAATTTGTGGTATAAAATGACTAACTAGCCTGGCAAGGGGAGGTAAAAAAATGAAATTTACCATCCCGTTTTCTCTTTTCTCTATTTTTTATAAGACTGTCATAATTATTAATCTTTTTTTTTTTTTTTTTAACAGACTAATAGGGATGCCAAAGGAAAAATATGATCCACCAGATCCTCGCAGAATTTATACCATCATGTCAGCAGAGGAGGTAGCCAATGGGAAAAAATCTCACTGGGCAGAATTAGAGATCTCGGGTGAGTAGAGTCTGAAGCATTTAATCCAGGATTTGGGTGATTATAATAGCAATAATGAACAAGATTTGAGTATTGCTGTATTTGTTTCTTTGTTGTACATTTTTAGTTAGGTGGGCTAATGGAAAAATGCAAGACACTGAGATACTAATGTGTATCTTTTTTATGTGATTACATGTCTTTGTTCTCACTCTTTTGAGGTTAATTAGCTTGAGTCAAGTTTGCATCTGGAATTGAGGACTTTGGGAGTTTAGCTTCTAGATAAAACCGGGTTCTTGATTTAATAGATTTTGTTTCGGCTATTACAGAGTAATTATTTTTCAAACTGAAATCTTTGCCATTCTCCTATCACCCACTGTTGGCAGAGTAGGAAACCCAGAAGCTATTAGTTCTAACAAAATCTGTATTACGAATCCTTTATACATGTTTAGAATTTGTTAAAATAGAATGATTCCCCAAAACTCATAACCCCAGCCTAATCATAAGAACAACATCAGACAAATCCAGACGGAAGAATATTCTACAAAATGCCTCGCCAGTAATACTCAAAGTTGTCAAAGTCATGATAAAAACAAAGAAAGACTGAAAAACTGTCGTAGACTAGAAGACACTAAGGAGGCAAGATGAAAATGTATCCTGGATTAGATACTGAAACAGAAAAAATGTAAAAATGGGTGAAATTCACATAAAGTCTGGAGTTTAATTAAAAGTAATGTACCAATATTGGTTTCTTAGTTTCGACAAATGTACTATGGTGATGTAAGATGTTAATGTTGGTAGCTGAATGAGGAATTATAGGAACTCTCTGTATTATATGTTGATAACTTTTCTGTGAATCTGAAACTATTACAAAATTAATAGTTTATTAAAAACAGTATAAGCACTGTTTTTCTCTTGTGAATTGGCACAATACAGAATATATATAGAATGTAGTTTTTCCCTAGTAGCCTTTTATTTGGAAGCATTAAACTGGTATTATAATGTCAATAGCAAGGCTTACCTGTAAATTTAGCTAAAAGGTAACTGGTGGATAGGTGACTAATAATCAAAAGGATAAATATGAATAAATACTTTTAGGTTAAACCAGGATTTCTCAACCTCAATACTAGTGACACTTTAGACTGTATAACTCTTTGTGGTAGGGGGGCTGCCATGTGCCTTGTAGGATGTTTAGCAGTATCCCTGTCCTCCACCCACTAGATGCCACTTGTTGTTTGCTTAGTTGCTATTGAGTTGGCTCTGACTCGTGATGACCTTATGTATAATAGAACAGCATGTTTCCTGGTCCTGCACAATTTTCATGATATTTGGTATATTTGAGTCCATTGTTGGCAGTTGTTGTGTCAATCCGTCTCATTGAAGGTTTCCTTTATTTTCATTGGCCCTCTACTTTGCCAAATGTGATGTCCTTTTCTAGTGATTGGAGATGCCAGTAGTTGCTATCTATTTGTGACAACCAGAAATGTCTTTAATCGGTTGCCAATTTGATTCTGACTCATGGCAACCCATGTGTTTGAGAGCAGAACTACACTCCATAGGGATTTAATGGCTATGACCTTTTGGAAGCAGATCGCTAGCCCTTTCTTCCAGGGCACCTTTGGATAGGTTAGTAGCCGAGCACTTAACTGTTGTACTGTCAGGGACTCTCTTGCAAAATGCCGCTTGGGAAACAAACTCACCCCAGATTGTGGCTAAACCGTGGGTAAAGCTGAAATAAGTTTGTCTTTTACCAGCGTTTTATTCCTGTGAAAAATTTATTTCCTATAAAATACAAAATCCCAATTGGCACCTTAAATCTGATTGTAGGCAGCAGAGGGAACCTGTGGTAGAAAGAGCCCCAGAGAGATCTGCATTTGAATGTACTCCTTAATAGCTATATGAAAACTAAGTTTTTCCCTCTGAAACTTTGTGCCCACTCTACCTTCTGCTGTTCCTCATTATCAGACTCTACCCTAGGAAAGTGATATATAATTAAAATGCCACTTTACCTTTGTAAGGAGCTCTGGTGGCACAGTGGTTAAAAGCTCGCCTGCTAACTGAAAGGTCGGCAGTCTGAATCCACCAGTTGCTCCTTGGAAACCCTATGAGGAGTTCCACTCTGTCCTATAGGGTCACTATGAGTCAGAAGTGATTTGACGGCAACGGTTTACCTTTGTATAGTTTACAAAATATCTTTATATAAAGTATTTTGTATAATTAACCCTTATTGTAAGGTAAGGTGAAGAAAAAAAAATTTTTTTTTTAAAGATAATATCTGATTTTTTAGAAACTGAGGCTCAGTAATTTGTCTAGGTTTGTATAGCTTGTAAATGATAAAAATCGGAACCCTGAACCAGGTCTCCTGACCTTTTCTGGTACATGTTTTGATGTAGCCATCAGATACACCTTGAATGATGACACTTAATCTGTGACTGTTTCCTTCAGTATTTTGTGCTTGATGCAAAACCTTAAACCAGTGTTGTTAACCTGTAGTTGTAACATCAGAAACCTGGAGGAGATGTCTGCTTTGGGGGTAAAATGGTTTTCCTGGTGGCTAATCTGAGGTTGTATCTAAGTCATAGTAATTCCTCTTTTCTGTTCAATGTTTGTGGATTAATCCAGGCCCTGGAAATGGATAAGCTTTGCACTGTTAAATTTCATGGAGTATGTGAGATGTACTTTTGTTAAAACTATAACTTAAAAAAAAAAAAAAAATTAGGGCTGTGCTACCACAAAAGTTCATTCAACACCATGCTTTGTCTTTGAGGCGATATGATCACCATGACTCCAAGGGTCTCCTCATTATGCTAAATCTTGTTTAATACATGAAAGGTCCATGAGAGAGTGGTTCTCAGGAGAAGAAACCAAAAACCAAACCCTTTGCTATCGAGTTGATTCTGACTCATAGCAACCCTGCAGGACAGAGTGGAACTCCTCATAGTGTTTCCGAGGAGCCCTGGTGGATTTGAACTGCTGACCTTTTGGTTAGCAGCCAATTTCTTAATCACTGCGCCACCAGGGGTCCTCTCAGGAGAAAGTGATGTGGAATTAAAGGAGGGCCAGTTGTGTTTAGAAGCAATCAATGACATTAAATACAAAATTAAAATGCCCAGAATACAATATCATATATTTGCAGCCTTTTCTACTACTTTTTAGTCCTTGCTGTTTTGCAGTCTTCATCTTGGATCTTGAGTTTTATGCCACAATATTTTGCCTTTTAGGTAGAGTGCGGAGCTTAAGTACATCACTTTGGTCATTGACACACTTGACAGCACTGCACCTAAATGACAATTACCTTAGTCGCATTCCACCTGATATTGCCAAGCTTCATAATCTGGTTTACCTGGATCTGTCATCCAATAAACTCAGAAGTTTACCAGCAGAACTAGGAAACATGGTGTCTCTCAGGTGAGGAAATATTATAGATATGACTTTCTGTATTATAATCTAAATTTACTAAATAAGTAAATTATGGGATATTACTCATCTTACAGTTGGATTTCTGTGTGTGTGAAGATCAAACGATGTAGCATAACTGTCTTAGCGCACAGTGCTTGAGTTGACCTCCAGTGAACGGTTCTTTTTTTTTTTTTTCCTGTAAGTTTGGAGTTCCTGGCTAAAAATGTGCTTGTATTATCAACATGTTCCAACAAACTTGAGGCAACGTGGGGTTAAAAATGTAAGCCCCAGTTTAAGCTCAAGTATCTGATAAGGCAAGTTGGAAATAATTAGGAAAATATGATTTGCTTATAAGTAAAATTTTTAGGAATGTATCTTTTTTACATAGGACAAGGTATATACTTTATTTCACATTACAACTCCATAAGGAATCCTTAAAACCTGAAAATAAAGATTCATTCCTAATCCTTCAGTATCCTTTAAGAATTTCTTCATGGGAGAAATTTTTGCTGGAATCTCGAGACCTCTTTCCCAATAAAAAACAATAATTGCCTTACTGCTTTGTTTATCTGCTGAGTAGGAATTTTAAAAAATTGTTCTCACATGTTTAAACATTTATATTGATTTAGGATCTTGCTCATCACCATCCCTTTAACTGTGTGTTTTATTCGTTTTTCACCTTTTTTTTTCTTTTAAGCTTTCTGGTTATCCAATAATGAGGGTTCTGTTTATTTTTTCTATATAGATTGCCCAAATATTCACAATCATAAACTTAGATTTTATCTGTGTTAGCCTGTGCATCCTTTTCATGTTTATGGCCCCATGTCAGTGATCGTCCATCATAGTATCTTGACAGGATTATAGTTGTAATCAGTTATGAAAAATGATGCTGGTGATTTACTACTAATTGTAGTTAAATCCTGAAGTCTGTTTAAAAAAATTACTTTTTTTCCTATGGAAATTCAGGCTCAAAAAAAAGGATACCTATAAAATGGCGTCACTCTGATTTGCGTTCGATAGGCATTTTGGGAAAGAGGGGGTAGACCTAGCCTGAGAATGATACACAGTTCCTAAACCTGTAACGTTAATTTATGTTAGAGAATGAGTAAATCATAGGAACACTGTTAATAATTGTGGCAGTTACACATTTTGTAGTATTTGAATATTGTATAAGACTTTTAGATAAATATACAGAAATATGGCTTGACTGTAAACATCTCTCATGGTATTTTGGAAGGAAGGTTAAGAAGAACCACAATTATAGGTATTCATTAAATCTGGTATATTAAACTAAAATAAGTTTGTCCTTTTTTAAAACAGGGAATTGCTTTTAAATAACAATCTGTTACGGGTTTTGCCTTATGAACTTGGTCGGCTCTTCCAGCTACAAACTCTAGGTTTGAAAGGTAAGTGATTAAAAAAACAGGTAGTGTTAATTACTAAGTATTGAGGTGTTCTGAGGGAAAACATTATAATATAATACTAAAAATTAACTGTAATAATTATTATAAATACAACATGTTCATGCAAAATGCATGACCCTCTCATTATCTCATCTCAGTTTGGGATAAAAGCCAACTCAATTTACATAAATATTGAAATTAATATTTTCTTTAATGTGGCATAGCATAGGAAGAAGCGTTTATTTTTGAATTCAGAGGACTAAATGCAGGTGTTGGTTAAAAGTTTTATTTAGTGCTTCTGAAGAATAAACATCAAAGCCTTGGAAAATACATACTTTCACATATTTTATTTTCCTTCTTAAAAGACTGTTTGAGTCTCCATGAAAATGCTGTATTTACATTTGCTTATATTATATAGGAAGCTGTGGTGGCATAGTACTTAAGCGCTACAGCTACTAACCAAAAGGTAGGCAGTTTGAATCCACCAGATATTCCTTGGAAACTCTATGGGGCAGTTCTACTCTGTCCTATAGGGTCGCTATGAGTCAGAATCTGCTTGAAGGCAACAGGTTTTTTTTTTTTTTTTTTTAATATTATATGATGCGACAATAAGTAAGAAGCATGAATAAGAATAGGAAGAATGCTGATTTTATTGGTAGACATGACAGAAATGGTATTAGACTTCGTTATATAGTCAACCTTTTGTAAATTGGATGATTATATGAACGGTCTAAATCTTATGTTTTTAGTTTCTCTATAGATTTTATTGATACTTTTAGCATGTACAATAAAGGGGAATACTTCTATCTAAAATATTTTCCCAAGGATTAACCCAAGGTATTTGAAATTTAACTGTTGTGACATTTCTTATTTTCTATTTTCTGTTCTTATAAGTATAGTTGAAACAGCCATCCAGCTAGGACAAGCCTTTTTCTCTATTAAAAAATTATGGGATGCATAACACTCTTTATAATTTTAGGTTGATTCCTGAAGTATGAAATTTACATTTTCTTTCATGAAGTATGAAATTTAAACTTTCTTTTGTAATGATTATTATAAATTTATATACAAATTGTAGCTTTGTTTCTACTAAGAATAACCCTTGTTTCTTTTTACATTAATCAGAGCAGGTGTGTCCCTCCTGTATATTGATAGACCACATCAAAGACAAATGAATAATTTACTGCTGAACCTAGTGGACTACTGACTTACCCTTTGTACTAGGCAACATTCCTGAAAAAGCAAATATTACATTTCTTACTGTTTCATAACTTTATTTCATGTTATGTCCCATAGAGACATGTTCTCAGAAAGTTTAGACGAGGTATCAATTAAATGAATCATTCTAAAAATATTTTGTCTCCTTACTTCTTTGTTCTATTTTACTAGATAAAATGTTAAAGTCTTTTAAACTACTGATTTTCACTGGCCTTTGATTCTAGTGGCCTTTTGTCCACTGATTCACATTTGTTAAAATCTCTTCTTAGAACTCTAGCCTATCAAGGCAGGCACCAGCTCAGCTTCACTAGGTATAACTTAGCTTTGTTCATGCCTGTGGATAAGTTCCTTTTATTAAACTGAAATTTATGCTATGGTAAATATCTGTATGTGGCCTTTTTCTTTTATGAGGATCTGCCAAGTTTTCTGGCAGTGCCACGTTCTGTTAAAGTAATCCAATACAAATGAGCAAAGGACTTTCAGAAATGAAAGAAAACCAGACCCTTTCCTGCCTTTTTTCAAAAGTTTAAGATAGTAAGAACAGGAATGGCTTTACGGGAACGCACTGAAAGAGTAAAATGTCCCTGATGAATAATCCCTGGGTGGCACAAACAGTTAAGTGCTCGACTACTAGCCGAAAGGTTGATGGTTTGAACCCATCCAGAGGTGTCTCAGAAGACAAGCCTGGTGATCTGCTTCTGAAACGTCATAGCCTTGAAAACCCTGTGTTCTACTCTGCACACACTGGGATCATCATGAGTTAGAATTGATCTGATGTCGACTAACAGTAACAACAATGAATGTAGCTTTGTGTTCTTAGGACAGTAAAACTTGAAATAATCTTTATATCAGTCTTAATGGCTGCATGGTGGTATTTTGTGTCAAAAAAAAATTGAGCATTTAAAATAGGACTGTTGTTGTTAGGTGCCATCGAGTTGGTTCCGACTCATAACAACCCTATGCACAATAGAACGAGACACTGCCCGGTCCTGCGCCATCCTTACAATCGTTGTTATGCTTGAGCTCATTGTTGCAGCCACTGTGTTAGTCCACCTCGTTGAGGGTCTTCCTCTTTTCCGCTGACCCTGTACTCTGCAAGAATGATGGCCTTCTCCAGGGACTGATCCCTCCTGACCACATGTCCAAAGTATGTAAGACACAGTCTCGCCATCCTTGCCTCTAAGGAGCATTCTGGCCACACTTCTTCCAAGACAGATTTGTTTGTTCTTTCAGCAGTCCATGGTGTATTCAATATTCTTCGCCAACACCACGATTCAAAGGCGTCAACTCTTCTTCGGTCTTCCTTATTCATTGTCCAGCTTTCACATGCGTATGTGATTAAAAATACCATGGCTTGGGTCAGGCGCACCTTAGTCTTCAGGGTGACATCTTTGCTGTTCAACACATTAAAGATTTTGCAGCAGATTTACCCAGTGCAATGCGTCTTTTGATTTCTTGACTGCTGCTTCCATGGCTGTTGATTTTGAATCCAAGAAAAATGAAATCCTTGACAACTTCAATCTTTTCTCCGTTTATCATGATGTTGCTTATTGGTCCAGTTGTAAGGATTTTTGTTTTCTTTATGTTGAGGTGCAATCCATACTGAAGGCTGTGGTCTTTGATCTTCATTAGTAAGTACTTCAAGTCCTCTTCACTTTTAGCAAGCAAGGTTGTGTCATCTGCATAATGCAGGTTGTTAATGAGTCTTCCTCCAATCCTCATGCCCTGTTCTTCTTCATATAGTCCAGCTTCTCGTATTATTTGTTCAGCATACAGATTGAATAGGTATGGTGAAAGAATACAACCCTGACACACACCTCTCCTGACTTTAAACCAATCAGTATCCCCTTGTTCTGTCTGAACAACTGCCTCTTGATCTATGTACAGGTTCCTCATGAGCACAATTAAGTGTTCTGGAATTCCCATTCTTCACAATGTTATCCATAGTTTGTTATGATCCACACAGTCGAATGCCTTTGCATAGTCGATAAAACACAGGTAAACATCCTCCTGGTATTCTCTGCTTTCAGCCAGGATCCATCTGACATCAGCCATGATATCCCTGGTTTCATGTCCTCTTCTGAAACCGACCTGAATATCTGGCAGTTCCCTGTCGATATACTGCTGCAGTCATTTTTGAATGATCTTCAGCAAAATTTTGCTTGTATGTAATATTAATGATATTCTATAATTTCCACATTGGGTTGGATCACCTTTCTTGGGAATAGGCATAAATATGAATATCTTCCAGTCAGTTGGCCAGGAAGCTGTCTTCCATATTTCTTGGCATAGATGAGTGAGCACCTCCAGTGCTGCATCTGTTTGTTGAAACATCTGAATTGATACTCCATCAATTCCTGGAGCCTTGTTTTTCACCAGTGCCTTCAGAGCAGCTCGGACTTCTTCCTTCAGTACCATTGGTTCCTGATCACATGCCGCCTCTTGAAATGGTTGACTATTGACTAATTCTTTTTGGTATAATGTCTGTGTGTATTCCTTCCATCTTCTTTTGATGCTTCCTGCGTCGTTTCACATGTTCCCCATGGACTCCTTCACTATTGCAACTCGAGGCTTGAAGTTTTTCTTCAGTTCTTCCAGCTTGAGAAACGCTGAGCGTGTTCTTCCCTTTTGGTTTTCCATCTCCAGCTCTTTGCACATGTCATTACAATACTTTACTTTGTCTTCTCGAGAGGCCCTTTGAAATCTGTTCAGTTCTTTTACTTCCTCAATTCTTCCTTTTGTTTTAGCTGCTTGACGCTCAAGAGCAAGTTTCAGAGTCTCCTCTGACATCCATCTTGGTCTTTTCTTTCTTTCCTGTCTTTTCAGTGACCTCTTGGTTTCTTAATGCATGATGTCCTTGATGTCATTCCACAACTCATCTGGTCTTCGGTCACTAGTGTTCAATGCGTCAAAACTGTTCTTGAGATGGTCTCTAAATTCAGGTGGGATATACTCAAGGTCATATTTTGGCTCTCGTGGACATGCTCTGATTTTCTTCAGTTTCATCTTGAACTTGCATATGAGCAATTGATGGTCTGTTCCACAGTCGGCCCCTGGCCTTGTTCTGACTGATAATATTGAGCTTTTCCCCTGTCTCTTTCCACAGATATAGTCAATTTGATATCTGTGTGTTCCATCTGGCGAGGTCCATGTGTATAGTCGCTGTTTATGTTGGTGGAAGAAGGTATTTGCAATGAAGAAGTTGTTAGTCTTGCAAAATTCTATCATTCGATCTCCGGCATTGTTTCTAGGAAGAAGGACCCGGCAGTCTACTTCTGAAAAGCATTAGCCAGTGAAAATAGGACTGTGATATTTTAAAAAGAAACAATGAGAATGGACTACCTATGAGATTTCATTTTGTCTTTCAAAATTTTAATAATTGGACCATCCTGACCCAACAAAATAATCTTTAGAAATTCTACCGTGAGATTTGAGAAGAGTGTGTGGAAAGTAGAATATTTGAGTTAGGATAAGAAGAGCTTTTAAAAAAGTATTACAAAAAACTCCATTGCCATCGAGTCAATTCTGACTCATAGTGACCCTGTATGGCAGAGTAGAACTGCCTCATAGGGTTTCCAAGGCTGTAATCTTTACAGATGCAGACCGTCACATCTTTCTCTCGTGGAGTGACTTGGGTTCCAACCATTGATGTTTTAGTTAGCTACTGAGCTTAACCACTGTACCACCAGGGTTCCTTAAAAACTATAGACATAGCAAATCCAGAAAGTTGGAAGTGTTCTCTTAAATCAGTTAACAGAAAAATGTATCAGTTCTATGGAAGAAAAGGCGTAAGTAAAAGGAATTCTCATGTAGTTATTTAAAATTTATGTACTAAAGTGTAAAGCAATACTTTCTTTCACATATGGATCAAAGAGATCAAAGAGTGTGTTAGGCACTAAACATTGATGCCTTAGATCATAAAAAATTTAGGACTTCAGTAATTGTGAAAAATTCTAGCTTTCTTCCAAGATTTACTTACCTCTCCCTCAAAAGAAAATGAACCATGTAGTAGAAGACTTTTACTATGTACATATTTTTATTCATGAAATATAACATAAAAGAGTAACACATTTTAAAGAAAACAATAGCCCACCAGCCACTCCTTGGAAACCCTATGGGGCAGTTCTCTGTCGTATAGGGTCACTATAAGTTGGAATTGACTTGTTGGCAAGGTTTTTTTTTTAAAATAGATACATTACACAACGTTCTCAGTACCTTTTTAAATGTACTTGAGAAACGTAATTGTCATTCATATAGGAGACAGAGTACTTGTTCCTGTGTTATGTAATGAGCTTCTGGAAATCAATGAGAAAAAGAATAATCTGGTAAAAGCACATTAAATGTTCATATAAGAGGATATACAAATGGTTCTAAAATAATAGAATGTACATCAAACTTATATATAGTAGTAGTAATGCAAATTGAAACTGTACTCAATTATGATTTTCACTGATCAGATTGGGAGAATTCCAAACATTTGATAAAATATTCTATTGGTGGGACTATAGGGAAATAGGCATAATAATACCTTGTCAGTATAGATCCCTTGTATCTTTTAAATTTTCCGTGTGCTTCTTCATGATTACATCTTCCTCTTTTCTTACAGAGATTACTCTGTTCTGAGTTTTGTGTTAGTTTCTCCTTTGCTTTTTTTCCCCAATCTTTCAGCAGATATTTAAGAGCATTAATTTTGTGCCAGATGCTGGGGTTTTAGCCTCAAAGTGACATTTTTGCTTTTCAACACTTGAAAGAGGTGCGCCTGACCCAAACCATGGTGCTTTCAGTTGCCTCATATGCATGCAAAAGCTGGACAATGAATAAAGAAGACTGAAGAAGAATTGACGCCTTTGAATTGTGGTGTTGGCAAAGAATATTGACTATACCGTGGACTGCCAGAAGAACGAACAAATCTGTCTTGGAAGAAGTACAGCCAGAAAGCTCCTTAGAAGCAAGGATGGCGAGACTTCTTCTTATGTACTTGGGACATTTTATCAGGAGGACCAGTCCCTGGAGAACGTCATCATGTTTGGTAAAGTAGAAGGTTAGCGAAAAAGAGGAAGAACCTCATTGAGATGGATTGACACAGTGGCTTCAGCAGTGGTCTTAAACAAAAGGCAGTATTTTGTTCTGTTGTACATGGGGTTGCTATGAGTCGGAACCAACTCAAATGGCACCTAACGACAGCAATAACAGTTCTCATATTTAGGTTGTTGATTCATTTTAAATAGTTTTTTTATATGGTGTGAGGTATGGATCCAGCTCCAGTCTTTTGGGTGTGGGAATCCACCATTTATTGAAGAGACTCTTCTTTCCCTATTGAATCTACTTAGCACCCATGTTGAAAATCAATTGACTGTTGATGTGTGAGTTTATTTCTGGACTCTCAATTCTGTTCCATTTGTCTATATACCTGTTATTATACCAGTACCAGTCTTTTTTGAATAGTACAGCTTTATAGTTTGTTTTGAAATCAGGAAGTATGAGTCTTGCTACTTTGTTTTTCCTTTCCAAGATCGCTTTGGCTATTTGTGGCTGTTCTATATAAATTTGATTATTGACTTTTCTGCAAAAAATGCTATTGGAATGTTCATGGTGTCATATTTGTTTTTATATTTATTGTCTTCCTTCTGTATTCTATTTTGTCTGAATTTATTTTATTTTTTCTTTTTAATTATTTAGTTTTGTTGTTGAGCATATACATAGCAAAACATATACAAGCTCAACAATTTCTGTGTACTATTCAATGACACTGATTATATTCTTTGGGTTGTGCCACCATCCTTACCCTCCTTTTCCAAGTTGTTCCTCCCCAACTAACAGAAACTTACTGCCCCCTAATTTTCTTAGCTAATATTTCAAGTTGCTGTTGTTAGTTTTATTTCATTTGGATAGATCTTAAAAGAGCACACTGCTCAAGGCAGACATTTTTACTAGTTAAGCTAAACTATCATTTGGTTTTGAGAAGACTTAAGGGGATATTTGTGGTTCAAGGTTTAATATTAACTCAGGGCAATAGTTTCAGGAATTTATGTAGTTTCCATGGCTCCAGAAAGTGTGGATCTATGAGAATTTGAAATTCTGCTCTCCATTGTCCCCTTTTTGATCAGGATTCTTCTATGGAATCTTTGATCAAAATCTTCAGTAATGGTAGTGGGGCACCATCCAGTTCTTCGTCTCATGGCATAGAAGGCAGTTGTTGATTGGGGCAGTTAGCCACATGATCCATTTCCTCCTCCTTTTATTCCTGACTCTCCTCTTCCCCCTGTTGTTCCAGTTCTTCCTCCTATTCCTGATGCTCCTTTTTCCTCTGTTGTTTCAGGTGAATAGAGACCAATTGTTGTGCCTTGGATGGCCCCTTGCAAGCTTTTAATACCCCAGGCACTATGCAGTGAACTAGGAGGTAGAACAGAAGCAATAAACATGTTATTAGGCCAATTAATAACTATGATGTCCCCTGAAACCATGACCCTAAACCTCTAAACCAAGGAGCAAAATCCCATGAGGTATTTGGATATACATAAGCTACTCTTTATTTATTTATTTATGCTATTGTCAACTACAACTTTTGCCAATTCAAATATTACAGGTATACAACTTATTGGCAGCAATTACATTGATCAACTGTGCAACCCTACCCTTAATCAGTGCAATTTTTCCATCACCATAAACCCAAACTCAGTACTTCATGATTAATAACCCTCCCTTTCTCCTCCCTCATACCCCTGGTAACTGCTAATCAACTGTGATCTCTATACATTTGTCTGTTCTTGTCTTTTTATATAAGTGAGGTGATAAAATATTTGTCCTTTTGTGATTGATTTATTTCACTCAGCATAGTGTCTTCCAGCTTCATCCATATTGTAGCATGTATTAAGACTTCGTTTCTCTTATTGGCTGAGTGGTATTCCATTGTATGTGGTATGTACCACTTTTTTTTTTATCTATTCATCTGCAGATGGGCATTTAGGTTGTTGTCCACCTTTTGCCTATTGTGAACAGTGATGCAGCGAACATTGGTGTAAAAGTATCTGAGTCTCTGCTTCTAAAGTGTTGGATATATACCTAGGAGAGGAGTTGCTGGGTCATATGGTAGTTCTATTTTTAGTATTTTGAGGAACCACTATGCTGTTTTCCACAATGGCTGTACAATTTTTGCATTCCCACCAGCAAGGGATAAAGGTTTTGTGATTTTTATTTGCATCCCTCTGATGGCGAATGACGTTGATCATCTTTTCATGTGTTTTGTGACCATTTGAAAGTCCTCTTTGGTGAAATATCTCTTCAGGTTCTTTGCCCATTTTATGATTAGGTTGTCTTTTTGTTGCTAAGTTGTAAAAGTTTTAAATATGTTTTGGTTATTAGATTCTTATTGGATATATGTTTCCTGAAGATACTTTCCTAGTTGGTAGCTTGACTTTTCACTTTTTTTGGTATTTTGATCAGCAAAAGTTTTTAATTTTTATGAGGTCCCACTTATTTTTCTTTTGCTGTCTGTGCTTTTATTATTACTTAAAAGGTAGGCCTGCATCACCCCTGCATTTTCTTCTAATAGTTGTCTGATTTTAGTTTTCACATTTAGGCCTTTAATCCATTTTGAATTTGTTGAATTTATTGAAGATACTCTTCTTTCCCCATTGTATGGACTTCACACTCTTGTCAAAAACCAGTACATCATAGATGAATGGTTTTATTTCTGGACTCTCAGTTCTATTCCATTTGTCTGTTGTTATGCAAGTACCAGGCTGTTTTGATTACTGTAGCTGTATACTGTGTTAAAATCAGGAAGTGTAAGCCCTTCTACTTTGTTCTTCTCTTTTAACATTACTTTAACTATTTGGGGCCTCTTTCCAGTCCATATAAAGTTGAGGATTAATTTTTCCATTTCTGTAAAGAAGGCTATTGGAATTTTGATTGGGATCCCATTGACTCTGTACATAACTTTGGGTAGTACTGACTTTTAACAATCCATGAATAATAAGGAACACCTTTCCATTTACTTAAGTCTTCTTTAATCTCTTTTAGCAGTGTTTTATAATTTTCATTGTGTAAGTTTTTCCCATCTCTGGTTAAATTTATTCCTAGGTATTTTATTCTCTTAGGTGCTTTTGTAAGTGGAATCATTTCTATTATTTTGTTTTAGATTTCTCATTGCTAGTGTATTTTTGTGCATTGACCTTGTACCCTGTAAGTTTGCTATTTTATTTTTTCTCTGTTTTTAAGTTGAGCACATGGCTTATTCATGTTTAGATTTTACTTATTTTCAAATATAAAAAAGGCTATAGAAATATATCAAATATAAAAAAAGGCTGTAAATTTACCTCTAAGTATTGTTTGTGTTTCATCTCCCAAGTTTTGTTACAACATCTATTGTAATTATTGTACTTTTAACTGCAATAGTGATATTGATATTTTTGTACTTGTAACTGCCATACTACCTTTTGATTCCACTCTTTGTGGCCATAGGCAGTGGTTTTGTCCATACCAACTTGGTCTCTTGGCATAGCTTTGCTAGGTGTCTCATTAGAGTCTGGTTAGCCTGCTCTACATTACTGCTGAACTGGGGTCTCCAGGCTGTGTGTAAGTTCTAGTTAATGTCCAGGGCAGTTGCCACTGATTGTTTCTCATTGTATAGGCTTTCTTTCTGTTGGTTTGGAAGTATACACTTTTATTTCTTGATTCTTAGTGGTTACTCTTGAAATTGTACCTTGAATATATTAATACTGCCCTCATGGATTACATGAGTAAATGTGCAAAGACCTGGAGTTAGAAAACCAGAATGGAAGAACACGCTTGGAATTTAATTTCTCAAGCTGAAAGAACTGAAGAAGAAATTCAAGCCTCGATTGGAATATTGATTCTACAGGGAAAATATTGAACGACACAGAAAGCATCAAAAGAAGATGGAAGGAATACACAGAGTCACTGTACCAAAAAGAATTGCCTGACATTTCAACCATTTCAGAAGGTAGCATATGATCAAGAACTGATGGTAGTGAAGGAAAAAGTCCAAGGCGGGCTAAAGGGAATGGTGAAAAACAAGGCTTCAGGAATTGGTGGAATACCAATTGAGATGTTTCAACAAATGTGGACACAGTGCTGGAGGCGCTTACACATTGATGCCAAGAAATTTGGATGACTGCTTCCTGGCCAGCTGACTGGAAGAGATCCATATTTGTGCCCATTCCAAAGAAAAGTGATCCGATAGAATGTGGAAATTATTGAACAGCATCATTAATAACACATACAAGTAAAATTTTGCTGAAGATCATTCAAAAGCAATTGCAGCAGTACATCAACAGGGAACTGCCAGAAGTTCAAGCTGGATTCAAAAAGACGACATGGAATGAGGGATATCATTGCTGATGTCAGATGTATCTTGGCTGAAAGCAGAGAACACCAGAAAGATGTTTACTGGTGTTTTATTGACTATGCAAAGGCATTCAACTATGTGGATCATAACATTATCGAAAACATTGTGAAGAATGAAAATTCCTAGATCACTTAATTGTGCTTATGTAGAACGTGTACATAGACCAAGAGGCAGTCATTGGAACACAACAGGGAGATACTGTGTGGTTTAAAGTTAGGAAAGGTATGTGTCAGGGTTGTATTGTTTCACCATGCTTATTCAGTCCGTATGCCGAGCAAATAATCTGAGGAGCTGAACTATGTGTAGAAGAACGCGGCATCAGGATTAAAGGAAGACTCATTAACAACTTGCGTTATGCAGATGACACAACCTTGTTTGCTAAAAGTGAAGAGGACTTGAAACACTTACTAATGAAGATCAAAGACCATAGCCTTCAGTATGGATTACACCTCAACATAAAGAAAACAAAAATCCTCACAACTGGACCAGTAAGCAACATCATGATAAACGGAGAACATGTTGAAGTTGTAAATGATTTCATTTTACTTGGATCTACAGTCAATGCCCATGGAAGCAACAGTCAAGAAATCAAAGGATGCATGGCATTGGTAAAATCTGCAAAAGACCTCTTTATTAAAAAAGTAAAGATGTCACTTTGAGGAGTAAGCTGCGCCCGACCCAAGCCATGGTATTTTCAGTTGTCTCACATGCATGCAAAAGGTGGACAATGAATAAGGAAGACTGAAGAACAATTGAAGTCTTTGAATTTTGGTGTTGCTGAAGAATATTGAATATACCTTAAACTACCAGAAGAATGAACAACTATGGAGAAAGTACAGCCTGAATGCTCCTTAACAGCAAGAATGCCGAGACTTCGTCTCACGTACTTTGGTCATATTATTAGGAGGAACAAGTCTCTGGAGAAGAATCTCATTCTAGGTAAAGTAGTGGATGAGCAAAGAAGAAGACCCTTAATGAGGTGGATTGACACAGTGGCTGCAACAATACACTCAAACATAGCAACGATTGTGAAGATAGTGCAGAACTGGTCAGTATTTAGGTCTGTTGTGCATAAGCTTGCTATGAGTCAGAACTAACTAGATGGCACCTAACACCAACACAGTAAATTTTATTTTAGCAACTTTTTAATTGAAGTATCATTTACATGTAGTGAAGTTTACTTCTTTGATGTACAATTCAGTGAATGTTTACAGATATATGAAGTCATGTACCATCACTGCAATCAAGAAGTTGAACAGTTTTATTGCCTCCCAAAATTCCTTTGTGCCCATTGAATTCAACACCTCCTTCTACTCTCAGCCCTTGACAACTACCTTTCCAAAATGCCCTATACAGAAACATAGTATGTAGCCTTTTGAGTTTGGATTCTTTTATTCAACAGTGCATTGGAGATTCATTCATATTTTGTGTATCGATTTCTTTTACTAAGGTATCCCATTGTATGAATATGCCAGAGATTTTCATCCATTCACAAGCTGAAGGACGTTTGGGCTGCTTCTAGTTATGGACAATTAGGAATAAAGGCACTATATATATTTGTTTTCAAATTTCTTGGTGAAAGAAGCTTTTATTTCCCTTTGTTAAACACCCAAGGAGCCATGGTGGCACACTGGTTAAGTGGCTGCTAACTGATAGGTTGGTTGTTCGAATCGACTAGTCGCTATGCAGGAGAAAGATGAGGCAGTCTGCTTCCGTAAGGATCACAACCTTGGAAACCCTATGAGGCAGTTCTACTCTGTCCTGTGGGGTCACTATGAGTCTGAATTTACTGAGCAGCAGTCGGTTTGGTTAACAGGTTGCTATACCTAGGGGCAAATTGCTGAGTTGTATGGTAGGTGTATGTTAAACTTTATAAGAATCTGCCAAACTGTTTCCCAAAGTGGGTATATCATTTTGCATTCTCACCAAAAGGTAAGGAAATTGCTATACACTTTTGCCAGTACTTGGTATCATTAATATGTATGTATTCATTTTTTTGTCATTCTGATGGGCTGTAGTAATATCTCATTGTAGTTTCAGTTTTCATTTCTCTAATGACTAATGGTACTGTGTATCTTTTTCATGTGCATATTTGCCATGTACATACTATATTCCTTGGTGAAATGTGTATTCAGATCTTTGCCTGGTTTTATTATTTTTTTTTCTCGTTATTGAGTTTTGAGAGTTTGTTATATATTCTTTGTACATCTCCTGTTTTAGATATGTGTTTTGCAAATGTTTTCTCCAGCCTGTGACTTGTATTTTTATTTTCTTAACAGTGTCTTTCAAGGAGTTTTTTGTTTTGATAAGGTCCATTTTATCAGTTGTTTTCTTCTATGAATCATATCTTTGGTGTTGCATTTAAGAAGTGTTTGACTTCTTGAATATTTTGTTCCAGAAGTTTTAAAGTTTTCTGTTTTACATTTAAGTCTATGGTTCATTTTGAATTAATTTTTGTATATGGTGCGAATTTCCTTCTTTTGCTTATGCGCATCAAACATTTCAGCACTGTTGTTAAAACAACTATACTTTTTACATTGAATTGTCCTTGGAACTTTGCTAAAAATCAATTGATCATATATGTTTGGGTCTGTTGCCAAACGCTATTCTCTTCCATTGACCAATGCCAATACCAAAGTATTTGATTACGGTAGCTTTTTGGTAAGCCTTGATATTGGGTAGTGTGTGTCTTCCAACTGTGTTCTTATTTTTCAAAATTGTTTTGACACTTCTAGATGCTTTGCATTTCCGTTTAAGTTTTAGAGTCAGGTTGTGATTTGTGCAGAATATCTTGCTGGGATATTTTTTTGGAGTGTGTTGAATTTGTAAATCAGTTTTGGGAGAATTGACATTTAAATTCCCTTGTGACTTCCTCTTTGATTGATGGATTATTTAGGAGTATTATGTTTGATTTCAAAAGATTTAGACATTTTTCCAGATACCTGTCTGTTATTGATTTCTAGTTTTAATCTGTTGTGGTCAGACGGTATGCTTCGTATGATTTCAATAAGTTACTGCTGTTCTGGCAAACAATACGGTCTACATTACTGAGTGTTCCATGTGCACTTGATAAGGATGTATATTCTTCTGATTTGATTGAAGTATTATAAAATACTAGTTTAGCTAAATAGGTTGACAGTGTTGTTCTGGTCTTCTTTATCCTTACTGATTTTCTGTAGTACTCTGTCAATGACTGAGAGGAGTATTGAAGTCTGCAATAAAATCTTGCACTGTTTGAAGCTATTATTCCTCTGTATTTTATTTTTTTTAATATTCCAACATCCATTGTTGATTTTATAAGTTATCATTTTCATTTGTATTCTTTTGAAGTGATCAGTTCTTTCTCCCAATCTGGTTTTAAAGTCTTCTATTTGTCTTTGATATTCTCTAGATTATACGGCACTGTGTTTCAATAAAATGAAATTCTTCAGTAAATTTTGTATATTGTCTTAGTTACCTAGTGCTGCTATAACAGAAATACCACAAGTGGGTTGCTTTAACAAACGAATTTATTTTCTCACAGTTTAGGAGGCTAGAAGTCCAAATTTAGTGTGGCAGCTCTGGGGAAGGCTTTCTCTATCAGCTCTAGAGGAAGGTCCTTGTGTCTTTGAGCTTCTGCTCCTGGGCAGCCTTCATGTGGCCTGGCATCTCTTTCCCCCCATCTCTGCTTGCTTGCTTGCGTTTAATCTCTTTTATGTCTCAAAAGAAATTGACTCAAGATACACCCTACACTAATGCTGTCTAATTAACATAAAAAAGACAACCCATTCCCAGACGGGATTATATCCACAGGCATAAACCAAAACCAAACCAAACCCATTGCTGTCAAGTCAGTTCTGACTCATAGTGACCCTACAGGACAGAGTAGAACTGCCCCATAAAGTTGTCAAGGAGCACCTGGTGGATTCGAACTGCCAACGTTTTGGTTAGCAGCCTTAGCTCCTAACCACTACGCTACCAGGGTTTCCACCACAGCCATAGAGGTTAAGTTTTACAACACATATTTTTGGGTGACAGTTCGATCCACAATATTCCACCCTTTGGTCCCCTAAAATGCATGTTCTTCCCACATGCAAAGCACACTTACCCCATCACATCATCCCCAAAGTCTTAAATCATTTCGAAGTACAAAATCTCATCTTCTGAATCGTATAAATCAAATATGGGTGAGACTTCAGGCATATTCTAGCTGGGGTAAAATTCTTCTTCATTTGTGAACCTATGAAATCTAGATTACAAGTTGTCTGTTTCCAAAATACAATGATGAGACAGGCACAAGGTAGACATTTCCATTACAAATTGGAGAAATTAGAGAGAAAGAAGGGATAACAGGCACCAAGGAAGTCCAAAACTCAGCAGAACAATTTACAGTAGTTCTCAAGGCTTGAAAATAATCCTGTGTTCTCTGAGGCCATCTAGGCAATGGCCCTGCCCTCCAGATTTTGGGTGTTGGCCATTCTGTCTGGATTCTGGGTGGACATTCCTCAACCCTAGGGTTCAGCTCTGCCTTCCAGGCCCTCTGGGATGGCGACTCTACTCCTTCTTTAGGTGGCCCCATTCGCCTAGTCTAGTGGCTAACATACTCCCTCAGCCCTGGTAGTCCCCCGTTCTTCCCTTTGTGCATGAAAGCTCCACCCCTTGGCTTTGGGAAGTGGCCACATTCACCTAACATGCCTTAACTGCAGCCCCACAGTCCGGAACTGAATTGGTGAAGATCTGACAGTTTGAAACCTAGGATGCTCTGGCCCCACCCTTTGAGATCTGGGAGAATGTAGCCCCACCCACTGAAACCAAGAAGGCTCTGCTTTCTGTGCTCCTTCCTATAGTTTTGCTGATCTCTGAGCTGCTTTTTTCCCCCAATACTTTATTGATTTGTAATGATACACAGTAAAGTATCCAAATGTTTAAGTATCTAACTTGAGGAATTTTGCAAAGATAAAAACCTGTGTGGCCTTTACTTAGATCAAGATTTCTGTCACTCCCGGCAAGTTTCCTTTTCCAGTTTCTAGTCCGTTTGAAGCTATCAACCAGATTTGCAAAATAGCTATTACTCTTTATACCTCTACCACCAGTGTATTAGAAGTCAGATACCTCACATTCTTTCAAACACTTGGTTGGTCAGTGGTTTTTAATTTTAGCCATTCTAGTGTCTGTCACGTTGTAAATTTTTGTTTTAGCAGTTAGAACCCTCATTTCTACAAGTTCTATTTTTTTTTTTCCAAATCTGTTTGAAAGTCTGTTATTGCAAACTTATCTTAATGAACCCTGTTCTTTATTTCTTAAGGGAATAAAAAGTTTAACTTTCTTGCTTGTTTTTGATACTTGATAAATCTATAGGTATTATTAGTGCTCAGATATTCCTGATCATTGTCAAAACAGAATTCTTATTTTCCTCCCACATTTTGCTAATTCATCTTGGTAATGGGTTTTCTTCTCACGTGAATATTTTCTCTTCCCCCATACATAGTAATATAAATAAGAGAGTTCCCTCTTTCTTTATGAAGTCTCATTTATTGTTTCTCATATAAGGGTGTTTGTCTTTCAGTTAGAATCTTTTGTCTTTAAAATTAAATGTAAAAAGTATAAAGTTGCCCCAAGGAGTCAGATTGTGATATTTCTTCAGAATTGACCATGATTATTAACATGTGTTTTTGAGTTTGACAAGCCCAAAGGCTCTTAAATTTTAAGTACACAGTACAAACAATATAATCCTTTTTCAAGTTTTTTTAATATGTATTTCTTCAAATTTGTATAATTTCTTAAAATATATCAATAGATTAAATATGATTAAACTTAATTTATAAAATTAGTATTTTAAATTTTGTAGTGTACATTTTTGTCATATATAATCTTAAGTCTTATAGTTTTCATTTTTGTCCTTTGCTCCAGGCAATCCTTTATCACAGGATATTCTCAACTTATACCAGGACCCAGATGGAACCCGAAAGCTACTGAATTTCATGCTTGACAATCTTGCAGGTAACTATTAATGGCAGAGCAGAGATACTTGTTCTAGCTAATATAGGACATATTGCTGAAGAACATCTGGCCATTTATATAAGTGTTTATAGGTCTGGAGCTCCCATGGTAGTGGGACATTGTTCTTTTTATATGCTGAGTGCTTTCTATTTACCAAACAATATGTTAGGAGTTGCAGTTACATTATTTGGTTTCATCTTCCCAATAACCTAAGAAGTTAGTATTTTTACTCCCATTTTATACATGCAAATTCCGAGATTCGGAGAGTAAAGTAATTTACCAGAGTTACACAGCTGATTAACACCAGAGCTGTGAACCCAGGATTCTCTTGCTCTAATCACAAAGAGAGAATTAAAAAGTGTATAACTAAAATATTATAATGTCTTCTATACTGGAACAGTTTTCTTTAGCTCTGTTTCAGAATTGTTTATTTCAGAAAGTCGGTATTCCAGGGAAAATACCTGAATTTAGTAGTGTCTCCATATTTTACCAATATTTTGAGTGCTTAAGCCAAAAATGGAGCCCCTGGGTGCAGATGGTTAAATGCTAGACTATTAACTGAAAGGTTGGCGGTTCAGACCCACCCAGAGTTGCCTCAGAAGTAAGGCCAGATAATCTGCTTCCAAAAGGTCACAACCTTGAAAACCCTGTGGAGCAGTTCTACTTTGTGCACGTGGGGTCACCGTAAGTCAGAACTGACTTGTGGCAACTAACAACAACAGAAACAATGTACCCTTAACAACTCCCTTTCCCCCCCTCCCACCTGCTCCTGTAAACCACTAATAAACTTTGGTATCTATGCATTTACCTATTCTAGATATTTCATATAAATGAGATTGTATAATATTTGTCCTTATTTTGCTCAGCGTAATGTGGTCAAGGTTCACCCATGTCAGGACTTCCTTTCTTTTTGCAGCTGAATAATATTCCATTGTATGTATGAACAACATTTTGTTTATTCATTGATCTGTTGATGTACATTTAGGTTGTTTCCACCTTTTGGCTATTGTGAATAATGCCGAACTGAACATCGGTGTACAAGTATCTGCTTAAGTCCCTGCTTTCAGTTCTTTTGGATCTATACCTAGGAGTGTAATTGCTAGGTCATATGGTTAATTCTATGTTTAACTTTTTGAGGAACTGTCAAAAATATTTTCCTCAGCAGCTGTATAACTCCGCCAGTAATGGATGATGGTTGCAATTTCTGTACATCCTGGCCAAAAAAAAATTGTTTTCTGTTTTTCTGATGATAGCCATCCTAGTGGGTGTGAGGTGGTATCTCATTGTGGTTTTGGTTTGCATTTCCCTGATGATCTTGAGCATCTTTCCATGTGCTTATTAGCCATTGTATACCTTTTCTGGAAACATGTCTTTTCAAGTCCTTTGCTCAATTTTTAGTTGTATTGTTTGTCTTTTTGTTGTTGAGTTGTTGGAGTTCTTTATATATCCTGGATACTAAACCCTTATCAGATACATGGTTCTCAAATATTTTCTCCTATTCTGTAGGTGGTCTCTTCATTTTGTTGATAAGTTCCTTTGTTGCTCAAAAGTTTTAATTTTAATGAAGTTCCATTTACCAACTTTTTTTTTTTTTGGCTCATGCTTTTGGTGTCATATCTAAGAATCCATTGTCCAAAAGTTGGTCCTGAAGCATTACCCCTATGTTTCGGTCTAAGAGTTTCATAGTTTTAGTTCTTACGTTTAGGTCATTAATCCATTTTGAGTTAATTTCATATATGGTAATAGATAGGGACCCAGCTTCATTGTTTTGCATATAGATATCCAGATGTTCCAATACCATTTATTGATGAGATTTTTTTTTCCCCATTGAACGGATTCAGCACCCTTGTCGAAAATCAATTAACTATAGATTAAGGATTAAGAAAACAATTCTATTCACAATAAACCCAGACCCAGTGCCACTATTCACAATAAAAAAAAGCATCTAGAAAATACAATACTTAGGAATAAATTTAATCAGGGAGGTGAAAGACTTGTACACTGTCATGAAACACTGCTGAAAAAAATTAAAGAGGACCTAAATAAATGGGAAGAAATTTAGTATGGATTACACCTCAACATGAGGAATGCAAAAACTCTTTACAACTGGACCAATCAATGTCATGATAAACAGAGAAAAGATTGAAGTTGTTAAGGATTTCATGTTACTTGGATCCACAATCAGTGCCCGTGGAAACAGCAGTCAAGAAATCAAGTGATGTGTTGCATTGGGCAAATCTGCTGCAAAGGACCTCTTTAAAGTGTTCAAAAGCAAAGATGTCACTTTAAGGACTAAGGTGCACTGATCCAAGCCATGACGTTTGCACTCGCCTCATATGCATGTGAAAGCTGGACAGTGAATAAAGGAGATCAAAGAAGAATTGATGTTTTTTAATTATGGTGTTGGTGAAGAATATTGAATATACCATGGACTGCCAAAAGAACGAACGAATCTGCCTTGGAAGAAGTACAACCAGAATGCTCCTTAGAAGCAAGGATGGCAAGACTCCATCTCACATACTTTGGATATGTTGTCAGGAGGGACCAGTTGCTGGAGAAGGGCATCATGCTTGGTAAAGTAGAGGATCAGCAAAAGAGAAGAAGACCCTCAATGAGATGGATTGACACAGTGGCTGCAGCAGTGGGCTCCAGCATAACAAAAATCATGAGGATGGCAGGACCTGGGAGTGTTTCATTCTGTTGTACATAGGTTCGCTGTGAGTCAGAACTGACTTGAAGGCACCTAACAACAAAATCATTTTTTAAAAAATCGAGTAAGTGCACTTCTATAATTGGTAAATGAACTGTTCTAACTTTTAGAGTTCCTTTTGCTAAATATAGAGTACCATCTTTCAGATCAGACTATAAAAATAAATATCCAATCTGTACTGAACATAATTTAATATTTTTGGGGTAAGTAACTATTGTACAAGTATAGATTTGCACGAATGTTAGGGATTAGGCAGATGATAGATGACAGGCAGGAGGGACCAGGCCCTGGAAAAGGACATCATGCTTGATAAAATAGAGGGTCAGCAAAAAAAGAGGAAGATCCTCAATGAGATGGATTCACATAGTGGCTGCAACAGTGGGCTTAAGCGTAACAACAATTGTGAGGATGGTGCAGGACTAGGCAGTGTCTCATTCTGTTGTACACAGGGTCACTATGAGCTAGAACCAACTTGACGACACCTAACAACAACAAAGCGTAGTTTTCATAGTGGTTGCTCTTAATATTACAGTTTACATACGTAACTTACCACAGGCTACAGATAATGGTGTTTTACCACTTTTCTTGTGGATAAGTTCCTTTATGTTCTCTACTTTTTAAATATAGCTGTCTCTAGTATTTTCTCTAACATTGAGCACCACAAAAGCTAATGTTGTGATATTTGCTTCAACCATCAAGTACGATTTAAGAAACTCATGTGAGAAGGATAATCTATTGTATTTACCCCTAATTTTACCCATTCCGTTGTTCTTTCCTTTTTCAAGTTTCAGTTCTTCTATCATTTCTGTTTAGAGAGCCACATTTAGCTGTTCTTTAAGGAAATGTCTGCTAATGACAAAGTTTCTTTGTTTTTCTTTGTATGAATATATGATTCTCCTTGTAAAAAATATTATAATTCCTGTTATGGCTAAAATTTTCTTTGACCACTACTTTTTAGCTCATGTAGGTAACCACACTTTTAAGTTGGATGTGTATCCTTCTAGGTCTGTTCGTAGGCATTTACATAGAAAAATTACACGGGTAGAAATTTTATACTATTACTTTTCACGTGTGGCTTTTAGTTTCTAATAAAATATATCATATTTTATTATTATATATTTTTCTGCTTCATTTCACTCAACAATTTTCCTGGGATAGCTTTCCACTTTAGCATATCTATTTATCCATCCATATATCCATCCATTTTCTTTTAAACTGCAGCATAGACGTCCTCAATGCAAGTAATTTTTTTTGCTTTTGGTATTATTAACATGCCGTAATAAACCTCTTTTTAAACACTGCTTCAAACAGGTGTATGATAGGGCTGATTTGCGAAATAGAATTGCTGGGTCGTAGGAACATGCGTGTTTTAAATTTTAAATGATGATGCCAGTTTGTCCTCCCAGGTAGCTGTACCAATTGTATTTCTGCTACCTGTAGATGCAGGTATGCAAGTAGCTGTTTCTTAACACCACCACCAACCCTGGATATTAAAAACTTGAATGTTTTCGTGAACATGGGTAAAAAAATATGCTATCTCATTTTTAAATTTTCTTGGTTACTGGGAAATTGAACATTTCTCATGTTTATTGGCTCTCTGCATGTTGTTGGTGAACACCATGCACTTCATTTATCCTGGTATACAGTCATGGGTTGCTTAATGTCCATGATACTGTGATGATGTTATGTGTCAACTTGGCTGGGCCATGATTGTGATTATCCTCCATTTTTGTGATCTGATGTAATTATTCTCCATTTTGTAATCTGATGTAATGATCTTCCATTTTATCTGTTGTAAATCTTAACATCTATATGTTAATGAGGCAAGATGAGTATAGTGTAGAGTGTATCATGTGTCTCACCCCTCCTGAAGTCATACCCTTACTCAAGTATCTGATGAGAGTGGCGTTTCCTTGGTAGAATAACCTGCATCCAGTATATATGGATGCTTTGGCAAAGCTCTCCTTGGCTCTGGATCCTGCATCAGGCTTGTCATCTCTGACCTCTGATTCTTGGAACTCGAGCCAGCAGCCTGTCATCTCACCTACCAACTTTGGGATTCACTAGCTTCTGCAGGCCTGTGAGCCAGAAGTCTGCTGTCTGACCTGCCTAATCAGGGATTTGCCAACTTCTGTAGCCCCATGGGCCAGCAACCTGCTGTCTAACCTGCTGATTGTGGGTTTGTCAGCCCCTCCCTGCAACCACGTGAGTCAGGAGAATCCTCTAGCCTGATGCATGACCCACGGATTTGGAACTTGCCAGCCTCCACAACTGTGTGAGCCATTTCCTTGAGAAATATCTCTCTTTCTCTTCCTCTCTATGTATGCTTCATTGGTTTTGCTTCTCTAGAGAACCCAGTCTAAGACATGCAGTACCAAGAGTGGTTCTAGAGAAACAGAATTATAAGGATGAGATTTCTAAATTGGTTTACAAGTCTGGCTAGTCTTAAATGTACTGTTGACTTTGCCTCCAGTAGTAAAGAGGGCACTGCTAATCCATGGCATGGGGTGGCAATAGAAATATTCAAAACATCACCACCAATAGATCAAACATTTGTGAGAAAAAAGGCTCTGCGTGATTGCATATTGGATGCTTTTCTACAGTTTTGTCAGAGTGAGAAGTAAAAGGAAGCTGGTTGGTTGGTCCTACTTTTGCTATACAAATTGGTGAAAGAAAGAAATGACCTCAGGGCTTCAGAGTCACAACTGAAGCACAGCATAAAAGATCTGAAAGTGGCCACTTGTGCCCTTATAGAAAGAAAACCTTATTTCTTGTATCAACAGAGCTGATACTGCTGAAAACCAAATCCAGAGTCTTATTGTCAGAGTGGCTGAATTACAATACCATCTCAATTCCCAACCCTGAATGGTGTCTGAAGTTAAAATGGGGGCATTGATTGGGAGGACATGGAATCCTGAAACTTGGGATGGGAACATACAGGTAGATGATCAGGAAGCTGAGGACGCTGGACCACTAAATTCCACTGCATCTCTCCTGCCAACAGCACCATGCCTCCCATCTGAAGAGATTACCCCATCTTTGTCTGCTAAGCTACCCTTCCCGGGAAAACCATTATCCCTTTCACCCCCATTTGATGAGATTAACCCAGCTGTGCCTAAAGAGTCTTTGTCTGAGATATCGCCTGCGGCGGTGCCTCAGGCATCACCTGAGGCAGATGTTTTACAAGACATTGCTGAATGTTCGCAGGACACGCTCCCACCACCCCTTTCTACTTCTAGACCTATAAACCAAAAAGCCAAACCTGTCGCCTTAGAGTCAATTCTAGACTTAAGTCCCAGAGAGCCACAGTAGGTGAAGCACACAGTGTTACCCAGGAGGAGACACTTTATACTCCAAAAGAACTGCTTGACTTTTCTGATATATACAAACAGAAACCTGGGGAATATGTGTGGGAATGGCTATAAAGGGTATGAGACAATTGTGCAAGGAACATAATGTTGGATCAGTCGAGTTTATTGATATGGGCCCACTAAGCGCAGATTCTTCACTTAATGTTTCAGCTTTAGAGGTTAGAGGTTAGAAAAAGATATACTAGTTTATTTGGTTCGTTTACTGAAGCATGGATTAAGCAGTGGCCTACACTAAATCAAATTGAGGTGCCACACCTGCCTTGGTATACTGTAGAAGAAGGCATCCAAAGGCTTAGGAAAATTGGCATGTTAGAATGGACTTATCAGGTTGAACCCACAGACCCACCCATGGCATTCCCAGAGGACACACTTTTTACCACAACGATAAGGAGCAAGTTTGTAAAGGGAGTCCTAGCATCCTTGAAGATGGCTGTGATTGCTATTTTATGTAAGTCAGATTTGACAGTGAGAACTGCCCTAATTGAATTAAGACACCTAACTACAGTGGGATTGATTGGACCCCCTGATAGTATGCGCCAAGTGGTGGCACTTAATCAACAAAAACAAGACAGGCATGTTTACCGTAATGGACAGCAAAGTCAAAGCAGTAATCAGAATCGTCTGACTCATATGGTCTAATGGCATTGCTACCTAGTCATGGTGTCCCTAGGAGTGAAATAGATGGGAAATTTACTAAATATTTGCTTGATCTGTATAAGTGAAAGAATTCTAGGTCAAGTGAATGGCAGTCTAACTTGAATTGCTAGAATAGAGTGTCATGGCCCCTTAATCAGTTCCCAGACCTGAGCCAGTTTACAGGCCCACAGTCCCTTGAATGAAGGGGAGGCAGGGTCCCCTGAGGAAGGACCCCACTGCACTGCCAAAACTTTATACTGTTAATCTTTCTTCTTTCCTTTGCCAGAGGGATCTCTAGCCTTTTATGAGAGTTACTGTTCATTGGGGAAAAGGAAATAATCAGATTTTTTGTGAATTATTAGACACTGGCTCAGAACTGACAGTAATTAGTAGACACCCAAAATGTTACTGTGGCCTACCAGTCAGAGTGGGGTTGTATGGAGATCAGGTTATTGATGGAGCCTTAGCCCAGGTACCTCTCACAGTGGATCCAGTGGGTCCCCTAACGCATCTTTAGTGCTTTCCCCAGTGTCAGAATGCCTAATTGGAATGAACATACTCAGCAACGGGCAGAACCCCCACACTGGATCCCTGACATGTGGAGGAAGGGCAATTAATGGTAGGAAAAGCCAAGTGGAAGCCATTAGAACTGCCCCTGCCTAGGGAAATAGCCAGAAGCAATACTGTATTCTTGGAGAAATTGCAGGGATTACTGCCACCATCAAGGACTGGAAGGATGCAGGGGTGGTGATTCCCACGACATCTCCATTCAACTTGCCTATTTGGTATATGCAAAAAACAGACAAATCTTGGAGAACAACAGTGGATTATCGTAATGCAGGTGGTGACTCCAGTTGGCAACTGTTGGTCCAAATGTGCTTTCATTGCTTGAGAAGAGTCATACATCTCCTGGAATCTGGTATGCAGCTATTGATCTCTCCAATGCCTTTTTCTTGATTACAGTTTTGAGGAGACACTAGAAGCAATTTGTCTTCAGCTGGCAAGGCCAGTAATATACCTTTACCATCCTGTCTCACGGGTATATCAGCTCTCCTACCTATGTGATAATTTAGTCTGCAGAGACCAACACTGAGTCCCCAAAATGGCACCATTCTTCAGGGCAGTCAGCCAGCAACCTGTTGGCAAGTTGATTACACTGGACCACTTTCATCATCTGGGACAGTCACTCTGAATACAGATTTGCCTTCCCTGTACACAGTGCTTCTGCTAAAACTACTATCTGTAGACACACAGAATGCCTTATCCATCATGATGTTATCCCACACAACACTGGCTCAGATCAAGGGACCCATCCTAAAGTTGCTGGCTTGATAGAATGATAGAATGGCCTTCTAAAGGCACAATTACGATGCCAACTAGATAGCAGTACTTTGCGTGATTGGGGCAGTGTTCTCCAGGTCGCTGCATATGCTCTAAACAAATGTCCAATTCTCTATTCATTTGTTTCTGTTGTAATCTTTATTATTTACTTTCTTCTGGAGGCTGTGGGCTTCTTTGGCTATTCTTTCTATTTGTTCGAATTGTAACATTAACACCTTGATTTTGTTCCATTCTTTTTTTGATGTGCGCATCCTTTGCTATAAGTTGACCTCTGAACGCTGACTTTGCTGCGTCCCAAAGGTTTTGGTATGATGTGTTTTCATTCTCACTTGATTCTAGGAATTTTTTTGATTTCTTCTGTTACCCAGCGGTTTTTAAACAAGGTGTTAATTACCTTCCCTGTATTTGATTTTTTTTCCTTGGTGTTTGTCATGGATTGTATTGAAGCCATCCACTTGTAATATTTCTGTTATAGCAGCACTACATGACTAAGACAGTCTTCCTGCTATTAATTGCATGGTATTATGATCAGAGAAGATGCTTGTATTATCTCAGTGTTTGGGATTTTGTTGATTGCTTTGTGGCCTAAGATGTGGTCTGTTCTGGAGACTGTTCCATGTGCATTGGAAAAGAAGTATATACTTTGCTGCTGTTGGGGTGGAGTATCCTATATATGTCTATGAGGTCCAGTTGGTTGATTGTGGCCTTAGACCTTCGGTGTCTTTGTTGAGTTTCTTTCTAGATGTTCTGTCCTTTACCCAGAGTAGTGTATTGAAGTCTCCTACTATTATTGTAGAGCTGTCAGTTTCTTTTTTCAGTGCTGTTGAAGTTTGTTTTACGTATTTTGGAGCCCTGTCGCTGGGTACGTAGATATTTATTATGGTATATCGTCATGATCAAATGTTCCTTTAATCAATTGTAATGCCATTTTTTAGTGGATTTTGCCTTGTTATTGTTGTTAGGGGCCATCGAGTCAGTTGTGACTCATAGCGACCCCATGTACCACAGAATGAAACACTGCCCGGTTCTGCATCAGCCTCACAATCATTGTTATGCTTGAGTCCATCATTGCAGCCATTGTGTCAGTTCATCTTGTTGAGTATCTTCCTCTCTTCCGCTGACCCTGTACTTTTTTTTTTGCCTTAAAGTCTATTTTACCTGAGGTTAGTATTGCATTCCTGGTTTTTTACGGTGTCTGTTTGCTTGATATGTTTTTTCCATACTTTGACTTTTAATATATTTGTGTGTTTCTAAGGTGTGTCTCTTGCAGACAGCATATTGATGAGTCCTGTTTTTTAATCCATTCTGTCACCCTCTGTCTTTTTATAGTGCATTTAAACCATTTTACATTAAGTGTGATTATTGATAGGTGTGAGCTTATTGCTATCATTTTGTAGTGGTTTTGTTTTTTGTGGTATTGATGTTTTCTTTGTTCCTCTTATTCTCCTGTGCTGAATTCCTTTTGTTTGTAGAAATTTTTATTTGTTTGTTTTTTGTAGATTTTGTCATCACTGGGACTTTTTTTTCTTTATTTTGATGAATAGGTTTGTTAACTTTCTTTGTGCGTACCTTGAAATTTACCCCTATCTTCCTAAGTTTGAACCACCTTGACTTCCTCTCCATTTGAAAGTTTAATACCTACACTGATTATTCCCCCTTCTATTGTTCTGACATTGCTGTCATTTACAGACTGAAATCTCTGGTTCCTTGTTTTAAATCTTTTAGTTTTGTTTTATCCTTACTTGATCTAGTTCTTTATCTCTTCATTTGATACTTAGGGTCCCAGGATTGACATTTGTATCTGTTTTACTTCGTTTTTTGGGTCATTGCTGTTGAGGTATGGTATGGTGCTTCTGTCTGTAATGCCTTGATGGCTCCACCTCCATAAAAAACTCAAATATTTTTTGTGGATTCACTTTGCATACGAGACATGAGATACCCATGTGTTGTGTGCAGAAGCTGTTGCATTCACAATGGCAGGTTACATCCACTACGTCTTCTCCCATTGGGATTTCTGAACTCTATTATAACCTTATGGAACCTTGGACATACGTGCGGTTGGACATTGCTCAGATGGACCTTAGGCAGCACATATGTCTGTTATGATATGTTAGTTAAGAAGATTTGTGATCATTTGTTCACATATGGTGTCTTAGTTTCCTAGGGCTGTAGTAACAAAATGCCACTAAATGGGTTGTCTTGAAGAACTGAAATTTAATGTCTCACAGTTCTGGAGGCTAGAAGTTTAAATTAGGGTGTGAGGTGTGTCACTTCCATCTGAGGGCTTTTAGAGAGTGTTTCATGCCCCTCTCCTACTTTCTGGTTTTTGCTTATACCCTTGGCATTTCTTTCTTGCTTATAGATGCATGTAAATGTAAGATACGGTGTCATCCTCTTGTCTTGATTCTGTGTCTGTGTGTGTCTGCTCCTCCTTTTATTAAGACAATAATCAGAAGGGATTAATACCCACTGTATTCCAGTATGGGCTCGTTAACTTAACTGGTTGCATCTACATGGAAGAACCCTATCTCCCCAAACAAGGTCACATTCACAGGTACAGGAGTTGGAACTTCAGCGTATCATTTTGGGGGACACATTTAAATCTATAACATACGGGAAGCACCAAAATGTTGACATCACTTGTTTTATTTTGAGAAGTTTCTTGGTATCTGAATTTTTAACCAAGCCAGTTAAGGTAGAATTTGCTTACAAGGATCCCAGCAGCTGGAAAGTTCCATGTTTACTCCCCATTGTATTCATATTTTGGGCTTCCCATTTTGAGACAGTTGCTATGATTCTACTATGGTACTTTTGGCAGGCATCATTATTTTCCAAGATTCAAATTGTGTTGAACCAGCTGCATGAGTTATTTGTCATCTTAAGATAACCTTCACTCCTTTCCTTGAATGATATGGAAATATGTGAGATAATGTTCGTGTCACTCCATGAAAAGAATGGCTGCTAAAGCACACATCCTTTAGGTAGACTTGTGGAACACCACAATGGTTAGTAATGTTCACTCTTTACAATCTTAGATACTTTGGCCAAAGTTTGTCTGTGGCTGTAGAAAGATGGAGTGTTTTCTGTTTTAAGAGAACACATTTTTTAGTCCTTGGATGGCGCAAACAGTTAACTGCTCAGCTACTAACCAAAAGGCTGGCAGTTCAAATTCAGAGACACCTTGAAAGAAACGCCTGGTAATCTAGTTCTGAAAAAAGCAGCCATTGAAAACCCTACGGATCACAGTTCTACTCTGCCACACATGGAGTCTCCATGAGTTGGAGTTGAATATATGTACACTCATTTGGTTTTTCTGGTTTAATACCTTGGGCAAATCTGCAAACTTGAATCAAATTGTCTTGTAATTGTAATAAATTTTAAGAGGAATAAGAAAAGGGGGCTAGTTAAATCTTAGTGAATTTTCTTTCATCTGGTTGTTGGGTAGCATATAGTTTCGTGATATTGATAATCATATCTTAGCAATTAATGTTTAACCAGTGCCTTCCTTTTTCTGTACAATTTAGTTCTAATCTTTCTGCACTGACTTTATAGAAGAGAGAAATATTAAAATTAGGAAATAAAAGCCCCATTAGAAAATTCAGTAAGTTTTATTATAAAATCATATGTATTTTTCTATTTTAAAAATATCTTGGTGTTTTAGTTCATCAGTATGTTGGAACTTCATGTAGCATTGATTTCTTAGCAAGGAACAAGTTTGGGTCAACACAGTTTACATAATTAAGACATTAAAATTAAGACTTTGAATACATACTTTTCATAAATATCATGTAAGTGGAAACCCCACTGGTGAGTTTCCTAAAGTTCTTTTCAGATATTAATTGTGTGTTTTCTGCATAACTGTTCATAAACTTAGTTTCTAAATCTTTATTAAATTTCAATATTACGTTTCTAAGTTTGTGGACCAGTAAAGCTGAAGAGAAAACAAAAATTTATTTGACATAATTAAATAAATAATACTGATTTTAGAAACACATGAAATTAACTTATGTATTAAAAACCAACTTTCTTCCAGTTCATCCAGAGCAGCTTCCTCCGAGGCCATGGATTACATTAAAAGAACGAGACCAAATTCTGCCCTCTGGTAAATAGTTTCTTTCTTCCTTGACTTTTTTCAGAAATACTTGAAAATGCCACTTGAGCTTTGTGATGTATTATTAACAAACTTTTCTTGTACCTCCATTGGTAAATGAGTTTAAAAATACTAATGGATAGATTTTTAAAAAAATTCTTACTATCTTAGGCCTATGTACAAGTGTCTTATATCTTTCATATCGATACGGTTTTTGGTTTTAAAATTATTCCTGTAATACACCTTTCCAAATGATGTGTTCTCACAGGGTATTGGATGATTTAAGAAAAATGAGTAATAATACATTTTCTTCTGAAAAATTTTAAACAACTCACGTACTTTATTGTACCTGAGAGGGTAAACTGATAACACCCACTCACTGGAAGAATGATTTAGACTGGGTATATATTTGCTGTGTTGGCAGTAAGTCTGGGGCTACAAGTGGTGCAGGGTGAGTATATGAGCAATTTAATGGTATAATCTAGTATTTCTAGAATTACAGTAATCTAATTAAAAAAAAAAAATCTTTTCTAGAAAATATAAACCTTTATCTCTTTCTTGAGACCAATAATGATTTGACATTTGCAGGGCTTCTTATTAATGTATTAGCCATTTTAGGATTAGAAATTCTACTTAAAATATCTTGCTATGAATTAGTATTTATCCAAATGCCTTTTAAAAAAAATCACAGGAGGACCACATTTTTGCGCAAATAATGCGCACCTTCTATGTTTATTTGCCAAACACCGCCCCCCTCCCCCGCAAGGTGTTTTTGTAAGTGCACTGTGTTAATTTTTTTTTTACCTCATCGTATTAAAAAAAACTGGTACAGTGGTGTGCCTACAAAAATACCTCATGGGGTGTTATTTGCATAAGAATACAGTAGTACGTTTTCATATCTAAATTCGATTTAAAGTTAACAAATGAAAATGTCACTCTTTCAATATGAACGTTAAACCAATCACTAAATACTGCTATTTTAATAATTTTTAGAGTAAATTAAAGTTCTTGTATTTCCTGTGTACATTTTTCACAAAATAACACCTATCCCTTTTTCTTTCTTTCCTTTTTTTTAAAGAGGATTCAGAGATTATGTAAGTTAGCTTAAGGTTCAGTTAAAGTTAAATAAGAGAATTCATTTGCTTTTGTATTGGGATAAAGATGTATTTGGAAATGTGGGGAGTATAACATCTTCTGTTTCCGTTTTACAAACACTAAATATTATACTATATAATACATTTGTGTGTTTTCCAGAGGTAGTAATTTTGAAACACCATACTATAAAGCCACAATATCAGCCTGCTACAAGAGACACTGTATCAGTTTTATTGTAAATAACACTTCTATTATTAGGGTGTATGTGGATATTCTGAGTGAAAAGAGAATACCTAAGGCCTTTTACAAATCCTTAAGTTAAAAAAACCAAACCCAGTGCTGTCGAATCGATTCTAACTCATAGCGACCCTGTAGTTAGGTGGACTTATTTTATACTTGACATTCCCTAGTGCGTGATTATTTCCTTTCTGATATTAAAAAGGCCATTTTCTGGTTTTCAAAATAACCCCTTTTTGAACAGGAGTGAGCACATTCTGGAAGAAAGGCTTTCTTAATTTTGCACAGCTACATTTCCATTAAGAAAAGGAACAACGGAAACAATTTTCTTTATTTGCTGAATTCTGAAAGTAATGTGGGTTTTCCTTGTTGAACGACAACTGTGGATTTTTCTTGAGACATATGGTTCTTCCCTAAGTAGAATCTGAGTGTGAAAAAAGGAGATACTTTTTAATATGCCTTTTATTTCTTCTGACTGATTTGGGGATGTGTATAATAACTTGCTATGGTTAAGGGTGGTGTACAGTTACAAAATTGTAATGATAATTTATCTATGTAGGAATGAAACCCAAGATAGTGAAAAGGTACTACGTATAAGCAGGGTATGGGAGAGTAGTGATAAAAGCAATTTAGCTCAATATCCCCCTCTGTTTAAAAATTGCCAAATCAGCCTTGTGTACTGGCACTGGTATAAAGAGTTTTGTACATGTTATAAGGAGCCCTGGTGGTGCAGTGGTGAAGAGCTCAGCTGCAAACCAAAAGGTTGGCAGTTTGAACCCACAAGCCGCTCCTCGGGAGAAAGATGTGGTAGTCTACTTCTGTAAAGATTAACAGCCTTGGAAACGGTATGGGGCAGTTGTACCTTACTCACAGGGTCGCTGTGAGTCAGAATTGACTCGACGGCAACAGGTTTTGTTTTGGGTTGGTATATATTACAAAAATAGGAATCTCTGGCCTTTTCTATAAAATCTCATTTCACAAAGTCTTAGAAAAAAACTAAAGCTAGTAAAATCTGCCTCGCTTCTTTCCCCCTCACTCTCAAAGGACATTTCAAATCCAGAGAGGGAGAGTAAGGGTGCTCACTTCAGAATTTGAGGTTGAATGGTTCTGGGCCATACCCCAGATAAATAACAAGAGGATATATCATCTCAAGCTGAAATATGTCCCGCACTGTACAAAATGGCCAATAGTCAGGCCCCCAGATGACCATAGAGCTAAGTTTCTCTTACTACCTTTCCCCATCATTTGAAACTGAACCAACCTTAATCAAATGTTATTTCACCTTGATAACCTCATAGTTCATTGAAACAAGTGATTCTCAACCATGTTTGTCTATTATAATCACTTGGGATGCTTTTTAAAAATATGAATACCCAGGTTGTAATATTCTGACTGTGGAGTCCCTGGCTAGTGCATATGGTTAATATACTCTGCTACCAACCAAAAGGTTAAAGATTTGAGTCTGCCCAGAGGCACCGTGGAAGAAAGGCCTGGCAATCTACTTCCCAAAAAAACCCTTCCTTTGAAAACCCTGACACACATGGGGTTGCCATCAATCAGAATCAGCTCAATAGCAGCAGGTTTTTGTTTTTAATATTTTGACTTAATTAGTTTGGAAGAGGGCCGTGGATATCAGCCTTTTTTTTTTTTAAAAAAGCTCTACAGAGTGATTCTAATGGGCAGACCAGGTAGAGAATTACTGATAAAAATCAGGCTTTTCAAACTTTAACCATGCATATGAATCACTTCAGGAAATTGATAAATTGCAGATTTTGGTTCAATAGACCTGGGTGGGGCCTGAGATTCTGCATTTCTAACAAGTTTCCTGGTGATGACTGAGGCTGCTTGTCCTTAGAGCACACTCTGAATAGCAAGGATAGAAATAGTCTTCTGACTGCATTAGTTTGTGCACAGTCCTTATACAGTTCAGGGACATTTTAAAATGAAAATTTTATTTCAGAAAGAACATTTCATTTGGCAGAAAGGAAGTTCTCTTATATTTAAGCTTTGTTTAGTCCCTGCTCTTATGACTCAGAGGAGTGAGAAGCCCCTAAAAAGTATTAAGTATGGATATTTTTTTAAAATAAAAACTAATGAAAGTAGAGTCTTTTAATTAGGATGAAGTTGACATTTACTTTTGTTCCGTTTACACAGAGAAACTTAGCAAATTGCACGTAAAAAATTAGCATTCTGACAAAATTTGAATTTTTTTTATTAAAATAATTTCCCTAAAATCTAAAATATTGACTGTTAGCCTAGTTCTAGACTAGCAAAAGAACTTCGGTGTGAGGTTTTAGTAGATACAGTCAAGCAGAAAATCTTGCCCTAGGCATTTCACAGTGATGGTATTTGGAGTATATGCTTGTGTGCTTATGTAGGTATACACATGATGTTGCTCTAGAAAAAGGTACCTAATTTTCTCCCTTTTGTCTGTTTTTTTCTCCCACTTCTTAGCATCATTCACGGTTATGTGTTACAATGTGTTATGTGATAAATATGCTACCCGGCAGCTATATGGCTATTGCCCATCCTGGGCATTAAACTGGGAATACAGGAAAAAGGGAATTATGGAAGAAATTGTTAACTGTGACGCAGATATCATTAGTCTTCAGGTAACACTATAGAAATTAAATTGTTTTTAACTTAAAGGTAAACGTAAAAATAATATATCTTACCGTTGGTGAGATACTGTGTTCAAAACAAAACTCAAGTTGTTTTCTCTCCTCTTAAAAATTTTTTTTCTTCATAAGCATTTCAGATGTCATTTTCACAATAAAACAATTTTGCTGAGTATAGCCATCCACTTACGTTTATTTACTTTTTTCTTAAGTGAAAATAGCCTCACCATTGTCCGAGTTAATGGTTCAGTTTATGAACACATCTTTACTATTACTGAAAGAGAAAACTGCAGATGATTGCTAGTCTTTCAGAAGTATAATTTTAATTTATAATAGAATCTGTTTAAATGAAAAAAGGAGTGCTTGCACACAGTTGTTCCTTAAAGATAAACGTTTTAAGCATTTTTTATTGTGCTGTAAATCATGCATTTTATCTTATTCTAAACACAATGAAATTAACTGAAGAAGCACCTTTCCATGAAATACCTGTTTTATTGCTTCTTGTAGGTAGAGTTTAGTAATTTTTCTCCTAGCAACTTTCAAAGCACATTAAATGTTTAAATGTGTTTCAAAATTTTTAAATGTCATTATCTCACACATTTCTTTTCAGCATAGCCTGAGAAGAAAATTTTTTTATTTCTATATTTTTTTCTACTAGAGTAGCTTGATAATTTCTTACTATGTTTTCTATGGTTCACATGACTTTCTGAGGAATAACAAGAAATAAAAAGCTTCAAAAATGAACTTTTTTTTGAATAATTAGAACTGACAAAGCGTGGGAGAGAAGGAGGAGGCAAAACAAAATTAGGCTGTTGTAGTTATTTAACTGTGTTCTTTTTGATTTAGTCTTCAAAAAATATTTATTCTGGAGAAGTTGAAATGTTTGAAAAAAATGTAAATCTGATGAGGGAAACACCTAATTCCGTAACTCAGAGATAGTTGCTGTGTTAGAATTTCAGGTGTATTTTCTTCTGGACATTTTTTTTTTCTATTTGCTTATCTATTTATTTACAGATATAGTTTTAATATATAATCGGGATCACACTTTTAACATATATTGTTTCTCGGTTATTGCACTTAATACACTTTCCATGTTATTAAAATTCTTCAAAAATAGTTCATTATATGAATATATTTTAATTGATTTAGCCTTTTCCCTACTGTTGGCTGTTCATGGGTTTTTACTGTTATAAAATAATGCTGCTATGAGAATCTTCATACATAAATCAGTATCTTCATATTATTTCATTGGAACGATTTGTAAAAAATATTTTATGGCTCAAAGAATAAAGTAGTCTTAGTAATTGCTAAATTAGCAGAGACGAAGAATAATTGGTGTTCAGGTGCCTAAACATTCTCTAGGGTAGAGAATTTATTAATTGATCTCATCCTCTCAGTCTTATCCTTCTCATTCCTTTCCACTAAGGTTGAGAAGGATGAATAATTTTAAAAATTACCTCTTTATGTATAAAATCTATTCCCTAACACCTAATCTATGATATGACCAACCTTGTTTGTTTAGTAATCAGCTTTGAGGAAGTGAAAAATAGTGGAATGAACTCTAAATTGGCTTTCAGTAGCCTGAGATGTAGTTCTACTTCTGCTAGTAGCTAGTTGTGTGAAGATGAGAAAATCATGTACCTTTTTTGGTTCTTTCAACTTTAAAAAGCTGCTATTGTCAAATGGCAGCTACTAGCAATATAATAAATAATATTTGTTATGTGAATTAATTTAAATTAAACACAACTTACTCAATGTTGAGCATTTTAAATCTTAATCAGATTTTTCTCTGTCATGTAGCTGATAACTTTTCTTTCACCTCAGGAAGTGGAAACAGAGCAATACTTCACTCTCTTTCTGCCAGCATTGAAGGAGCGTGGATATGACGGATTTTTTTCTCCAAAGTCACGTGCCAAAATCATGTCTGAGCAGGAGAGAAAGCATGTGGATGGTTGTGCAATATTCTTCAAAACTGAAAAGTGAGTTAAGGAAGCAAAGCACAGTAGTGTAAACATTTCTTTAATTATAATACATTTGAAGTTGTCTTTCTCTTGCCCCTGTAAAATATATAAAAAGCTAGAAAGCAAGTGATATACAAAAGCTAAAACTCTGTTGGTAATATTTTATTTCTTAGACTGTGTATGGTAAACAACGGTGCTTGTTGTGTTATTCTTTATGCTTGTATAATAAAATTATACTAAAAGTTTTAGAAATATAGACCTGAATATGATATTATAATCATATTTCTAAATGTATTTTTATAAAGTAAAATATTAGTTTGGGGGTTAAAAAAAGAAAGTGGTGCTTTTAAGATTAGAAATAAGTGATCCAGGGTTCTTTATGTTTGTTTTGATAGTTGCCCTTTTTTCAGAATCATTTACTTTATAAATCTTTTCATCTTTTATAATTAATGTTTCTTATATTTATTAAATCATTTGCTAAATGTTTACTGAGCATTTGCTCTCTGATGAGTGCATTTTTATTCTCATGATTCTTTTTCTATAGTCCTTTGTAATTTTAGTGTTTTCTCTTGTTGGGTTTGTTATGACTAATGTTTCTATGTCTTTCTGTCCTCCTTTATTGATTTAGGAACTTAGTTTTTTTCTAAAGCAGACAGTGCTAGGCACAATAAATGCAAAGATAGATAGGACATAGTTCCTAGTTTCACTGAGAGCCTAAGTCTAGTAGGAAAAGGTAGGCATAAAATAATTTCAATACAGTACAGAGCCCTGGTGGTGCAATGGTTAAGTGCTTGGCTGCTAACTGAAAGGCTGGTGGTTCAAACCCACCCAGTGGCTCTGTGGGAGAAGACCTGGTGATCTGTTCACATAAAGATTATAGCCAAGAAAACCCTATAGAGCAGTTCTCCTTTGTCACATGGGGTCACTGTGAGTTGGGATCAACCTTATGGCATAGAACAACATATATAAGATATAGGCATGGATAGATAAGGGAGAACAGAAGAGAGGTATGGAGGTGGGGAGTTAAATTAATTCAGACAGGGCAGTGGAAAGTAGTCATCATCAAACATACAGAAAACATGTTGTTTCATGGCTGTTAGAGTAGATGATGAAAGTACCATCAAAGATAAGATATTATGAATCTACTTATTAAAATATGGAAATAATCTTAGAGCAGTCTCTGTGCCTTAATACTCTTGAAAAACAGTATCTCCTCAGCCTGTTTACCTCAGAGATAGTTTGAAGAATCGAATGAGATAGTGAAGGGGTATTTTGTGAACCATATAAGTAACAGTTTTGTCATCAAATTTCTCTGTTTCTATAGTCTTTTATAATTTCTCTCTTGTTGGGTTTCTTAGGTCCTGTGCTTCTGCATCCTTCTGTTCTCCCTTACTGGATTTAGGAACTTCATTTTCTTCTAAAGGGAAGAGTACTCTAGCACAATTAGAAAGCAATCCCTGAATGCTGCATGAGTGACCAGATGGTTAGAGGCAGGTTGTTCTGGTTATCATCTTCAGGAAAAGAGAGAAGCATATTTTTGCCAATAAAAAAAAAGACCCCTGATTTTAGAATAAAAAATTTGCAGAAACCTAAGTAAAAGATTGAAATGGGTAGAGAAGTCTGGTAGAAGTTCAATCCCATGGTTAATCATTTGATTTTGATATCTAATCAAGTTATACTCATACAATAAGCATATTCATTCTTATAATTTTCCAAGATGTCCCTGTTTAACCCTGTTTTAGCAAAGCAAGTTAATATTTTTATTGATATATTACCAGCATGGTATAATAAGTAACCTAATCCTGTGAATTTGAAAGATAATTGGCTCACTTCTTCTTGTTTATCTATACCTATTTTCCTTTCTTTTCTGTGGATTTCAAGTTGAGCTGTTCTCGTTTTGGTTAATAATTAGTACACAGCCTTATAGCATTTCAGGTCAAAGTAAACTAAATTACCCTAGTAGTTCGGTAATTTTTTAAAAATAAATTTTAGAGTTAAAATAGCTATTACTCCTATAGAGCTTACTTATATATCAGCTGTATTCTAATTATTTATATTGTTTATTTTATTTAATTTTTAAAACAACTCTCAGGTAGACACACATCTATTTCCACATTTTTATAGATTAAGAAACTAGATCACAGAGAGGTTAAGTAACTTGGCCAAGGCTACACAGCAGTTTGGCTTCATAGTTCATGCCTTTAACCAATCTGCTAAACTGAATCTCTAGGCTTTTGGATTTAACTTATGTACATCTTGTGAGGTTAACTCATTTGGAAGAGTTGCTTTGAATTTTGCATTTGTTTTCTGTGCTCATACACAGATTTCCTTGAAACACCGTAGTTTTTTAAAAAAATATATTAAGAACATTGAGAAGACATCTAACATGAAGCTCTTTTTCCATCTGTCATTATTTCTTTCTGAAGGAAGATAATACAAAAAATTTATATCATGTCCCCACAGTTTTGAGAGGAAAATCTAAAATTCCTTGATAATTTACTAGAAATTATTATGGTTTTGAACTAATAATTATAACTGTTATCTCTGAATCTTTAAACACTATTTGAAAATTGCTTTTGAATTATTAAAAATTTGAGATACATAGTATTTGAAAAATTGTTTCTAGAACTATTAAAAATGCTGTGAACTAGTTAAGAGATGAATACATAGGAAATAACTCAGATGCATCATTTGGATTTCTTCCCTTCCTCAACTCTTTTTTTCCTAAATAGTACTCTATACTCTGAAGAGGCGGTCTCTTCATAGGATTGGAAACAAGGTTGTCATAATAGTTCTTTTGACATTGCCTCTGCTTTCTAACCTGTGTCGTCTCAGAGGTACTAAGCAAGGCCAGGTCCTTGCTTTCCCTTCCCTTCCAAGTTTTATGCTGGAGAATAGGACATTCAGAGGTTATAACATCATGGCAGAATGGACTATAGTGATGATCCTATCTCACTGGTTTTTTTTTTTTTTTTTTTTTAAATTAGATTTTGATTTCTGGCTTCTAATGTCAATGTCAATGTTGCCATTAATTCAGTCTGGGACATAAAGTTACTGCTTTGCTTACAAGTTTTTTTTTTTTTTTTTGCTTTTCAAATATGGGTAATAATAACTGTTCCACCTAACTTCAGAGGTTTCTTACAGGGCTATCTCTTGTTTAATAAAATTATTTTCTGAAACTCCCTTGATTACTTAAAAGGACCAAAGAACACATTTTATAGCATCTTAAACTGAATTATATAATAACTTCTATTTGGTTTGGGTTTAGGAATGCTGGGATGTGATCCAGAAGATATCAAAGTTAACATTTGTGTGGTTGTACTGTCTTTTTGACTGTGTATTCTGTTGTTCCTTCTTGCTTGTAAATGAATTGAGAGAGAAAATATTATTTAAGTCTTATAGATTGTCTTAGTTGCTCACAGTTGGCATTCGTTCTCTTCTCTCTCACATTAATTTAATCACACCACAGCCCATAAATTACTTTCAGACAACAAATTGGTTATTGAATTCTTTCTTTGTTTGCTGTATATTACAGGCTATTTTTTTGGCACGTTCTTCCCATATTTGAAACGTTCACTCTAATAATTCTTCTCAAAACATGTAAGAAAGGAGAAAGAGTGGTTTTTTTTTTTTTTTGTCATATCACTCCTCATTATATATTCTTTTGTATATCCAGTTGACCTTCTATTAAGATTTTGTTTTCAAAAAGGTGAATATACAGGAAAATTCTTAGAGTGGCATAAAAAAATATTGTCAGGAATAATGATTATAGCATCTATATACCAGCTACAGAGTAGGAATAATAAATTCAGATATTAAAATGGAGAGGCAAATTTAACATTTTAAGTATTATCGAGACTTCGTGGGCTTGTTTCAATGACTGGAAAATAACTATAAACCATTATGTCTTAGTCAAAAGAAACATCTAATAGAAAGAATGGAAGACCCCTATGTGTCAAGATGTCACCTGTATGGAAATCTGTGAAACAGCAAGTAGAAGCAGAGTAGAGTGCATTTGTTTGCGTGTAGGAGGGGAGTGTAAGAAGTAGCACTGTTAAGGTAGTATGGATAGAACATGAATAATTATTTCTTAATATATTATAAATTTTTTGTAATTAAAAACAATATAAACGCACACAGAAAAGTAAGTTATAGGTGATTACAACTATCAGCACTAATGTGGGAAATCTCATTCTTCTAAAAGCCAAGTACCTGATAAATTCTTATGGTTCAAGAAGCATACACTTACTCTTATTTAATTCTCACTGAAAGGAAGGAACTTCTTAGTCCTTCAACTATTGGTGAAGGTGAAGTGATAAAACTTGAGAGTGTGACTGTCTCCGTTAGAGTTTATATGAGCCAAGGAACAGAGCATTAGGTATAATGACATATATATCCTGTTTAGGAAATGCTGGTTTTATTTTTCTGAAATTTTTGAAATCTAATAAAACACTGAAAAGAAGATACCTAAAGAATATTGGAAAGTTTTAAAAGTTAAAAATATGGCAATATAATCATAACTATACCACTGAGGAAGAAAGTTGAAGGGGTAGGGAGACATCTTAAAAAAAAAAATCAGTATATGTTCAGGGTTCATTTTAAAAGGATGTGTGTGTGTGTGTGTGTTTTAATGAAGTCAATAAGCGTGTATTTTTTAAAAAGTTTTATGAACCTATAATCATTGTTGAGGAAGTTAAAACCAAGAAAAAGCTAAGGCTTGGTGAAAGTGATAAGGCAATGAGGATGGTATTTTAAGAAACAATATGAACCATAAAGAACAAGGAAGGGAAAGACCCACTGTGAATTCCGTAGTCATGAATTGATGATTGAGGGAAAAAACAAAGCTATACAACTTCTATTTTGCTTTCATGATCTCTATTAAGGAGAATTATCTTCAAAGTGGAAAGACTGAGATAGACCAAATAAAGAGATTGGTAAGCTGAAAAAAATGGCAAACTGTTTTGAGTAGTTAGTTTTCCAAATCAAGACAAATATATCCCGTGGTATTAAAAGATCTTGCAAAAATGTGATTAGAGAACTTCCATGAATATTGGAGTTATAGGAGAAATTCTGGGATAGTATGGATGAACATTCCATTTTTCAAAAAGAACTTTCCCAGCTCCCAGCCTTCCCAGCTCCCAGCCTCAGTTTCCTCATTTATATAATTGTAATAGTAATACTTTTAGCCACAATTTGGATTCTCTAGAAGGAAGATTCTGAGATAGAGTTTGGTGTTAAGAGTTTGTTAGGGTTTAATGCCTATGGAAAGGAGGAGGAGGAAACAGGCTGGGTGGCAGTCCTGACAGCCTCAGATGACCCCACAGAGAGAAGCTAAAATGGTCTGCAAAAGTTAACTTATGCTGGACCAAAATAAAAAAACCAAAAACCAAACCTGTTGCTGTCGTGTTGATTCTGACTCATAGCAACCCTATAAGGACAGAGTAGAACTGCTGCATAGAGTTTCCAAGGAGTGCCCGGTGGATTCCAACCGCCAACCTTTTGGTTAGCACCTGTAGACCAAAATAGACCTTGCCTTGATTTCTAATTGGTTATGGGCATGGGTAAGGCAGCCCTATGCAACTGGAGCAATCCCTGAGGAGACTAACAGCCTCCCAGAAGCTGGCGTGGCAAATCTTTCCTCGATGAGGAATCTGGGTGATACATGACCACATTACCTGTTTATTAAAATTTTTGTAAATTTTAGGACCAATATTTATGAAGTGCCTATCACACACAGATCTTGATACAGATTGTTGTTGTTAGTTGCTGTTGAGTTAGCTCTGATTCATAGTAACCCCATGTACAACAGATCAAAACATTGCCTGATCCTGTGCCTATGCTGGAGTCCATTGTTGCAGCCTCTGTGTATTTTGAGTGCCTTCCAGTTTCAGAGGCTCAGCTTGTAGCACTATATTGGATAGTATTCTGTTGTGACCCATAGAGTTTTCATTGTCCAATTTTTACAAGTGTATCACCAGCTCTTTTTCCTAGTCTGTCTTAGTCTGGAAGGTCCACTGAAACCTGTTCGCTATGGGTGACCCTACTGATTTTTGAAATACTGGTAGCATAGCTTTCACCATCAGAGCAATAATAAAGCCACCACAGTGCGACAAACTCACAGACAGGTGGTGGTGACACAGGTATGTGTACAATAAAAGCTACCCATTATTGAGAGTAATAGAATAGATTCTCAATAATGGTAAATAGAACCTATTCTATTACTCTCAATAATGGGTAACTTTTATTGTTGCTTTTAGGATTTGTTCAGTCCTATTGAGAATTTTGATTATTTGAGAGAAGATAGCTTTGATTTCTTTTTGTGATTTCCCTGTCTGGGTTGATACCTGGCTACCTCTGTCCTGTGTTCTACTCTTGAGTTGTTATCTGATGTTACTGATTTTCTAACCAGAGGACTCTTTAGTATTTCTTGTAATTTTTGTGTGGTTTTTGCAAATTCCCTAAACTTCTATCTGGAAGTGTCCTAATTTGAGAGACAGTTTTGCTGGATATATAATCTTGGTTGGCAATTTTTTTCCTTCAAGGCATTATGTATGTCATCCCGTTGCCTTCTTGCCTGGATGGTTTCTCCTGAGTAGTCTGAGTTTAGTCTTATTGCCTCTTCTTTGTAGGTGACTTTTCATTTATCCCCATCCACTCTTAAAATTCTCTGTTTATCTTTGGTTTGCGCAACTATGATTATAATATGTCTTGGTGCCTTCCCTTTGGGATCTACCTTGTGTGGGGTTTGACGAGCATCTTGGATAGATACCTTCTCATCTTTCATGATACCAGGGAAGTTTCCTACCAACAAATCTTCAGCAATTCTCTCTGTATTTTCTGCTATCCCCCATTGTTCTGGTACTTCAATCACTTATAGGTTATTCCTCTTTATACAGTCCCACATAATTCTTAGTGTTTTTTCATTTTTTAAAAAATTCATTTATCTGATTTTTCCTCAGATATGTTGGCGTCAAGTGATTTATCTTCAGTCTCACTAATTCTGACTTCCATTGCCTCAATTCTGCTCTGACTTTCTATTGAGTTGTCTAATTGTGAAATCTTATTGTTAAACTTCTGGATTTTTGTTTGCCGTCTGTCTATAGATTCTTGCAGCCTATTAAATTTGTCATTATATGCTTCTCTAATCTTAGGTTCCTCCGTTGCTTTGTGTGTGTGCTCCTTGGCTTGTTCTGCATTTTGCCTGATCTCATTCCTGATATCTTAATGAGTTTTGTGTATTAAACTTTTGTATTCTACCTCCAGTAATTCCAGGAAGTTCTCTTCATCCAGAAGATTGCTTGATTCTTTTTTTCGGGAGCTTGCTGGAGTCATCATGGTCTGCCTCTTTATGTGACTGATATTGACTGTTGTCTCCAAGCCATCAATAAGTTAATATTTTTATTTTATGTTTGCTTACTGTGTCCTAGCTTCTTGTTTTGTTTTGATATGCCCAAGTAGGCTGCTTGAGTGGACTAGTATGATTATTGGCATCTATGAGACTCTAACGTCCTGTCACCAGGCGGTTAGAGCTGTTCCTAGGCTTATGAGCCCAGGAGTCCATCAGCTCAGGTGTCCAGGTTGTCTGTCACCAAGTGTGTGGTGCAGGCTCTCAGCTGCAGTGTTAGACAAGCAGGGGTGATCGGTGTAGGCACAAGTATGTGGCTGCAGTAGGGGGTCATATGCTGAGCAAGGCAGGGGGCTGACAGTTGCCCCTGAGTGTCTGTGAGGAAAGCGTAACCCTGTTCCCTAGAGCTCACAGGTGGATGGGTTTTGCAGCCAGACTATGGGCACCCAGTGGTGTTGGCTGTAAGGACTGGGAGGCACCACCTGTTGTGGGTGGCTAGGTGGCATAGGTGGAGCCACCAGTCCTCAGGCCCCTGATGTGAGTACCCTGTTTAATAGGCAGGGCAGTGTCAACTGTCACAAACCTGCCTCTCCAGCATATAGCTGAAACAGTTGAAGATAGACCTCAGGTATATACCTTGTTATATTGTGCTAATGGGGGTGTGTGCTGTTGAAATGGGCCCGGTCAGGTCTATGCAGGGGTGAAAGGCATTCAGAGTCCATGGAGCCCTTATGCCTGTGCCTAGGCAAAGGAGCTGTTTCTGCCCTGAGTTCCTAGCTTAGGGGAGCCAGGAGATTATTTTTTCTCTATTTGTTAATTTGTTCCCTCTTGAAGGATGGGAAAATGGATCAGGGCACGTGATGGTTCCTACTTCCGGCCCAGGGAACATGGCTATTGCTGAAGCCAGCTTGTGACCCGGTGCAGAGCAGAGAGGAGTCAGGTAAATGGGAGAGAGGTTTTTTCCAAAGGGGTGTTTTTTGATCTGCGTGGTAGGTTAGATGCATGTACTTATCTTTTGCTGATTGAGCGCTGCCTTTTGCTGATTCTGGAGGCGTGAGTAGACTCTCTGCTGCACGCTCTCTTCCAGTGTGTAAAATATGCCCTAAACACCACTGCTTGCCTCACCGCAGGTGTCAGCCAATCGCAGCCTGCAGGGTGTTGGTTCCCGCCGAGTCAGGTCTGGCATCTCCTTACTGCTTCTGAACCATCTTTCTCTCCTCCTGCCACTCAGTCCAATTCCTGAACTTTGCCTTTGATGTTCATGGCTCCTAGATTGTCATATATAATTGATTAACTTGTTTTTCCAGTCTTTGTTGTAAGTGGGACCACAGGAAGTGTCTGACTACTCCACCATCTTGACCTCACTATTTGAGAGAAGGTAGAATTCAATGCACATAAGATTTATAAAAGCCAAAAACCTGCCAGGGATATAAATCTGTTTGAAAAATAGAATGAAGTTTCTAAGCGCCCTTGCTATCTGAATGGGTGAACTGGTGAGCAGATGCTCATGAAATAAAACTCAACAGATATAAGTAAAGTCTGCTCTTAGATTTTTAAAGGAAAGAAAAAGGGAGGAGGATGACAGCGTAAAAAAATCAGTTAGGAATACAGAAAAGTATTTATGTGCAAAAATGTTTATTTTTGAACATTAGTTATAGTAGCACAATAATAAAATGATGGCAAATATATGTAGTGAACCAAAGCATAAACTTTCAGAGTATTACCCTAGTTGTGTATAAAAGTATTTGTGTCCACATGCATAGAGAAAAGTCTGAGGAAATAATACAGACTTAAATGGGGATTACAGATGACTGGTAGCTTGCCCTACTGTGGTGATTTGTGTTTTGCCGTGATGCTGGAAGCTATGTCACTGGTATTTCAAACAACAGTAGGGTCACCCACAGTGGACAGGTTTCAGTGGAGCTTCTAGACTAAGACCTACTGGGAAGAAGGACCTGGCAATGTACTCCTGAAAAAATTGGCCAGTGAAAACGTTATGAATAGCAGCAGAGCATTGTCTGATACAGTGCTGGAAGATGAGACCTTCACATTAGAAGGCACTCAAGATACGACCGGGGAAAGTTGGTTCCTAAAGCAGAGTCGATCTTAATGAGAAGTGGATGGAGTAAAGCTTTGGGAACTTTCATTTGCTGAAGTGGAATGACTTAAAATGAGAAAAAACAGCTGCAAACATCCATTAATAATTGGAACGTGGAATGTACGAAGTATGAATCTGAGAAAACTGGAAGTTGCCAAAAATGAAATGGAATACTTGAAGATTGATATCCTAGGCATCAGTGAGCTGAAATGAGGTGGCATTGGCCATTTTAAATTGGACAATCTTATGGTCTACTATGCCGGGAATGACAAGTTGAAGAGGAACGGCATCACATTCATTGTCAAAAACATTTCAAGATCTATCCTGAAATACAATGCTGTCAGTGATAGGATAATATTCATATGCCTACAAGGAAGACCAGTTAATAGGACTATTATTCAAATTTACCTAACAGTCACTCCTGCCAAAGATGAAGAAATTGAAGATTTTAACAAACTTCTGTAAGTTCATCAAACATGGAATGAAGATAATTGACTGGTGATTGGAATGCTAAAGTTAGAAAGAAAGAAGAAGGATCAGTAGTTGGAAAATATATCCTTGGTGATAGAAACGACACCAGAGATTGCATTATAGAATTTTGCAAGACAAATGACTAGTCCTTGGGAATACCTTTTTCAACAATGTAAATGGCAACTATACACGTGAACTTCACCAGATAGAATACACAAGAATCAAATCAACTACATCTGTAGAAAGAGACAGTGGAGAAGCTCAGAATCATCAGTGAGAACAAGACCAGGGGCCAACTATGGAACAAACTATCAGTTGCTCGTATGCAAGTTCAAGTTGAAGTTGAAGAAAATTAAAACAGGTCCACAAGGGCCAAAGTGTACAACCTTGTGTTCATCCTACCGGAATTTAGAGATCATCTCAAGAATAGATTTGACACATTGAACACTAATGACTGAAGACCAGACAAGTTGTGGAATGACATCAAGCACATCATACGTGAAAAAAACGAAAGGCAGGAAAGAAAGAAGACTCTGAAACATGCTCTTGGACATAGAGCAGCTAAAACAAATGAAAAAAAAAAAAAAGATGAAGTAAAAGAGCTAAAGAGAAGATTTCAAAGGGTGACTCAAGAAGACAAAGTATCATAATGAAATGTGCAAAGAATGGAGTTAGAAAACCAAAAGGGAAGAACATGCTCAACATGACTCAAGCTGAAAGAACTGAAATTTCAAGATTTGAGTTGCGATGTTGAAGGATTCTATGGGCAAAGTGTTGAATGACACAAGACGGATCAAAAGAAGATGGAAAGAATACACAGAGTCATTTTATCAAAAAGAATTGGTCAACGTTCAGCCATTTCAGGAGGTAGTGTATGATCAAGAAATGATGGTACTGAAGGAAGAGTTTGAAGGTGCACCGAAGGCACCGGTGTAAAACAAGGCTCCAGGAATACCAATTGAGATGTTTCAACAACAAATGGATGCAACGCTGGAAGTGTTCACTTATGTATGCCAAGAAATTTGGAAGATAGCTACCTGGCCAACGGACTGAAAGAGGTGCATATTTATTCCTATTCCCAAGAAAGATGATGCAACAGAATGTGGAAATTATCGAATAATATTATTGATAACACCAATTAAAAAAAAACCAAACCCCTTGCTGTCAAGTTGATTCCATCTCATAGCGACCCTATAGGACAGTAGAACTGCCCCATAGAGTTTCTAAGGAGTGCTTGGTGGATTTGGACTGCTGACCTTTTGATTAGCAGCTGTGGCTCTTAACCACTATGCCACCATTGATAACATATGCAAGTAAAATTTTGCTGAAGATAATTGAAAAACAATGGCAGGGATACTTCAACAGGGAACTGCCAGAAATTCAAGCTGGATTCAGAAGGGAATGTGGAATGAGGGATATCATTGGTGATGTCAGATGGATCCTGACTGAAAGCAGAGAATACCAGAAAGGTGTTTACCTGTGTCTCATTGACTATCCAAAGCATTTGACTATATGGATCATAAGAAATTATGAGTAACTTTGCAAAGAATGGCAATTCCAGAACAGTTAATTGTGCTCATGGGGAACCTGCGCATAAACCAAAAGGCAGGCATTTGAACAGAGCAAGGGGGTGCTGTGTGGTTTAAAATCATGAAAGGTGTGCAACAGGGTTGTACCCTTTCATCATACGTATTCAGTCTGTAAGCTGAGCAGATAATCCAAGAAACTGGACTGAATGAAGAAGAATGTGGCGTCAAGATTATAGGAGGACTCATTAACAACCCTTGTTACACAGATGACACAACCTTGCTTGCTGAAAGTGAACAGAACTTGAAACACTTAACTGATGAAGATCAGAGACTGACACCCTCAGTGTGGATTACACCTCTACATAAAGACGACAAAAATCCTCACAACTGGACCAGTAAGCAACATCACGATAAATGAGAAAACACTGAAGTTATCAAGAATTTCATTTTACTTGGATCCACAGTCAACGCCCATGGAAGCAGCAGTCAAGAAATCAAATGACGTGTTGCATTGGATAAATCTGCTGCAAAACACCTCTTTAAAGTGTTACAAAGCAAAGATGTCACATTGAGGACTAGGGTGCACCTGACCCAAGCCATGGTTTTTTCTGTTGCCTCAGATGCATGCAAAAGCTAGACAATGAACAAGGAAGACTGAAGAAGAATTGATGCCTTTGAATTTTGGTGTTGGCAAAAAATATTGAAGATACCATGAAGGGTCAGAAGAACAAACAAATCTGTCTTTGAAAGAAGTACAGTCAGAATGCTACTTAGAAGGGAGGACAAAAAGACTTTGTCTTAAGTACTTTGGATATGTTATCAGGAGAGACCAGTCCCTGGAGAATTTCATCATGCTTGGTAAAGTAGAGGGTCAGTGAAAAAGAGGAAGACCGTCAATGAGATGGATTGACACAGTGGATACAGCATTGGGCTCAAACATAGCGATGATTATGAGGATGGCACAGGACTAGGCAGTGTTTAGTTCTGTTGTACATCAGGTTACTATGAATTGGAGCTGACTTGATGGCACCTAACAACAACGAGAGATGACTTTCCATTTTCTTTATTCCCAAATCTCTACAATAAGTATATTTAGCTTAAGAAAATGAAGTTTTTTAAACACCTATAAATGCATAGGACTGAGGAGAACTGGTTTAAGATTGAAAAAGACCAAGAAGTTTTAGATATACATTAGTTGTTAAGAGCTCGATTGCTAACCAAAAGGTCAGCAGTTCGTATCTACCAGCTGCTCCTTGGAAACCCTATGGGCAGTTTTACTCTGTCCTGTAGAGTCGCTATGAGTCGGAATTGACTTGACAAGAAGAAGTTGGTTTTCTTGTTGTTTGTTTTATGTAACTTATAAGTTATATGGCTGTCCCAAAGTGTGCAGTTTCAATCTTGAGTCTGAAATAAAGAAGGCATTAGTTCATTTATACCCAGTTCTAGGTACTGCACTCTAAGTTTCCACCTTTAGGTAAACTCGAACCGTTCAAATGGACAACTGTCTTAAAGTCATGTGTCCTGTAAGAAATTGACAGTTTCCTTTCTGGAAAAAACTTGAGGTGGGAGAACAATGGCAACTATTGTCAGACTTTTAAAGGAGTGTCAAGTAGAAGAGAATTAGATCTATTTTATATTCCTTTTATGAAAATATCTAAATCTAGGTTTAATGGAAGAAAGGTACAGGGAAAATTTAAAGAAGACATTTCTAATAATGAGTCCTTCCTCTACTCCCTAAAAAATAGAATGGCCTATCTTTGGTGAAAGTAAAATATTTCAATACTAAAAATATTTGTATTAAGCAAGATTTTCAGACTTTTCTGTAGAACCGTGGGTGGGCCTTATGCATTCTGTAAATATTAAGAAGATATTTTAAAAAATTAAATACAGATAATTAAACTATAAGTTAAAAATATGTGTACCCAAATGTTTCAAATTTTAACACTTTGGAAATCACTGAAATGTTACTAATTTAATCTGCTTCATTAACTTCTTTTAGTATAAACTTCTGTATCAAGTTTCTACCTGCTCACATGCCTTCTCTGAGTTCAAGGCCAGTTGTTAAATCTGTTTACCTCATATCCTTGTGTATCCGTGAATCAGGAATTTTATTAATATCGTGCGACCAAAACGAAATACAGAAATACATCAGATACTGAAACTGATAGAAGAATATAAGTATCATCTATAGCCTCCGGTTTCATATTTTTATATTCATCAAAACAAGTTCATTGTTTTCAGTGATTTATTCTGACATGATACTACCTTGATCTGTTTTATGTATAAAAATCGCACTAGAACTTTTTGAAAAAGGTATTTCTTTGCTTAAGTATGTTTAAAAAAGTCTAATATAGAGGATGGTCCATTCTTTGTACAGAACATGTTTTGAATATGCCCACTTCTCTTTATTTCTCCTACCTCAGTCCAAGCCAAAATCATCTCTCGTTCAAACAACCTTGAAAACTTCCTATCTGGTCTCCCAATTTCCGTTTTGGACCCTCTAAAAGCAGCTGGAGTGATCTTAAAAAATATTAATCAAATCACATCATACCCTTGCTTAGAACCTTCGGTGGCTCTTCTTCCTCTCATCTCCAGCATCATTTTGTACCATTTTCCCCTTCACCATTCTTTTTTACCCACTGAATGTACAAAACTTTGCCATCTCAGGACCTTTTCCCTTCTACCTGGAATGGCCTTAATCCCCCACTTTACATGGCTAACTCATCATCTTTCATGTTTCAGCTAAGAGCTCACCTCTTTACAATAGAGGGTGAAAACTATACTCCCTTTAAGCACTCTGGGTTAGAAATAGGCACATGACTCTTTTACTCTTCTCAGCTCAGACATTCAGATTTGGAAAAGGAGTATTGTTTCATCTTCCACATTATTCTGCCACACGGTAAGCTTTTAGTCGATACTTTTTAAGGTACATACACAGGCTACTGTTTTAAAACTAGGAGGAAGGTACAGAGAGGAACATTTATAACAGCAAAAATGTCTTCTCTCCATCTTAGCACCCAGTGAAAAATAATCAGTATATTTATATTTAGTAGGTTTATGTTGTTATACAAATATTTCATAAAATTAGGCTGAAAGTGGTTAAATGGCTTGACCAAGGTCACACAACTATTAAATGTTGGTTAGACTCAGTTCATTTAAATCCTACAACTCTACAATACTTAATAATTTGGCACAAAGGAAAGAAAATACTGTTAGTGCAGAAGCTATAATCACAAGGCTATTTCTTCATCATAACAGAACCTGTTTTCCTGAACACAGGCACTCAATTCTAGCTTTCTAGTAAAAACCAGATAGAAAAATTACTCTTTGCCTGAGATAGGGTGTGTCCCTGCATTTTCTTAACAAATCTTTTGAAAACTGCAAATAGGTAGGTAGATTTTTATTTGGATTTTTTTTTTAATTAATTTGCTTACTCAGTGAAGATTATGTTTACTTTTAAATACCAGAAAATTTGACAGTAGCTTAACCAAGTAGGGGAGGGGTAATTTTCTCACACAAGAAGAAGTCTAGAAATTAGCATTCCAGAACTGGTTCAGCTGCTTTCCCATCCTTACTGGGTTGGCTTTTGCCCGTTTGCTAGCTACCTCGTGGTCACAGGTGATTGTTATTCCTCCAGGCACTAGTTGGAAGGAGTAAAGGTATAAAAGAGTGAAGGGATATGCCATCTTCGGGAGATAGGGCTTCTGAGAGTTTTTGTATCAGACTTCTTACGTTTCATTGGAGCCCTGGTGGCGCAGTGGTTAAGAGGTCAGGCTGCTAACCAGAAGGTGAGCAGTTCGAATCCACCAGCCGCTCCTTGGAAACCCTATGAGGCAGTTCTGCTCTGTCCTGTAGGGTCGCTATGGGTTGAAATTGACTTGATGGCAATGGGTTTGTTTTTTTTTTTTTTGGTTTTCTCTCTCATTAGCCAGAAGTGTATCATGTAGCCACTTACAGGTAGAAAAATGACAAGGAAGACAATTGTGTGTGCATCTCATGCCCCCATCATTTCATTTCCTTTAACATGATTATCCAAGTACCTAAAATCATAGTAATGAATTGTACTTTTAGATTTACATTGGTGCAGAAGCATACAGTGGAATTTAACCAAGTGGCAATGGCTAATTCAGATGGATCCGAAGCTATGCTTAACAGAGTGATGACAAAAGATAACATTGGTGTAGCTGTGGTATTAGAGGTCCACAAAGAACTATTTGGAGCAGGTGAGTGCAATTTAAAATATTCTTATTAAAAATAAACACCTTTGACAGTTTTCCTATCTGAAAGCAAGTGGAGAGGATCTTGCCGTTACTTATTTCATTGTTATTTTCTTGTCCTTTCTTTTGAAGAAAGTTAAGGGAGATGGGCAAGAAAATAGCACTAATTGCTATGTAAAGGATCATCTTTTTCTTGAGATATTAATTACCAGGTAATCTGTGTAAGGGAAAATCTTCTTAATATGCCGTTAATTCCAAAAGCTTCTTTGAAATAGGAAATGCTTTCCTTAGGCCGAATTTGGAAATTATGATGACTTGGTCATTTTTCCAGCCATTTTTTTTAGCTTCTTGAGTGTGACTCTTTGGTCTTTAAGGTTAAGTGATTGGCACATTTTCTCTGATTTCTTTGTTGTATCTCAGTCATTGTCAAGGTAAGGGAGGGATCTTACCTGATACCTTTCTTTAGCATTTAGATTATTTCTAGCTTCCTTCAGAGTCAGAATTTACTGTGTACTTTGCATTTCCCAGACCTTTTTTTTTCTTTCTACTGCTTCCTTTTGAGCATTTCCTTGTTTACTTGGTATCTGTTAGGCAAGAGCAAGGAAAGGGTTTAAAACAATGTCAGTCCCCCATTTCCCCCCTCCCCTACACTTACAGCAGAAGAAAAAAATTTTGCCTTTACTATTGATTTGAACTCTTCAGAACATCCATACCTGTCGAACTGGATTTTCCCACCATCAAAGGCAATCAGTTTTTGATATGAAATTTTGAGTTCTTTTTCAGTCTCTCCATTTTTGGGTTTATGGCCTTTCAGTTCCATCCTTAAAAATTTGGTAATTATTTTTTCCTTAGTATTATGAAAATTGAATTTCTTTTGGAATTTTACATTCCTTTGAATTTACAGAAGAGTAATTATAAATTGTACAGTGGCCACTTCCATATTCTGACATATTCATCTCTTGCGTTCTTAGAAGGGGAACTTAGTAATATAGAAGGTGCTTTTGGCTCCTTTGAAGGGGCAAGTTTTTTCATATTTGATAATGCTGAACATTTAATCTATAGCCCAGAGTGACACAATAAAATATCTAGGAAAAGTAGACAGCTTAAAGAATTTTGGCTGTAAGATTTTATCTTAGGATCGAATTGCTTTGAAGTGACTATTCCTGTTATGTGTGACAGATATTTCAATTGCTTGTTTTCTCAACATGAAAGATAATTATAACTTGGTAAGACAGAAGAAAACTTAGCTTTGCCAAAATAGTCCCAGCCACATAGAAAATTAGGTCTTTTTCTGCAAAGTTTACATTTTTAATGGAAAAAAATTGAGATATTTTATAGAAATTTCAGTAGAAAAATTAAATTTGTGTGCTTACTAATATTCCAATAGCACAAAAGTATGTAAGGTAAAAAGTGAGAATCCCCTCATCTCATTCACACTCTTTACGGATGGGTCATTTCCCTGTGTATATACTATCATACAGAATATGTGTGTATAACTTTATTTAAATGGCATCATACCATGCATACTGAGCTTTGTGCCTTGGATATTTTATGGGACTGCTTTCTTTGTCGTACATGTTAACTAGCTATGTTAAGTTTAATACAATCTTCAGTGTATTATCCCGTTTTGAAAGTACTCTGTTAATATTTATTTTTATGGAATTTTAGAAGAAAAAAAAAAAAAACCTGAAAGATTTCCTAGTTGAATATCTCATTTTGCAAGTGAACCTGAGCACTGAAGAGACTGAATACGGCTGCTAACCAAAAGGTCGGCAGTTCGAATCCACGAGGCGCTCCTTGGAAGCTCTACGGGGCAGTTCTGCTCTGTCCTATAGGGTCACTATGAGTCGGAATTGACTCGATGGCAGTGGGTTTGGGGTTTTTTTGGGTATCTGTCATGTGCTCAGGAAATGCAAGGTGCATGAGTACTGGACAGTGGGAAGAATTTAAATTAGGTAACTCAGATCACTGAAAACCTGCTTCACAGGGCTGTTGTAATATTTAAATGTAATGTTTAAATGACAGAGATATTTAAAGTGTTTGTTAAACTAAACTCAGTAAATCCAAGGTACTAAAATCAAATTTGATTATAAAACCAAACCAAACCCATTGCCATTGAGTCAATTCCGACTCATAGCAACCCTATAGGACAGAGTAGAACTGCCCGATAGGATTTCTAAGGAGTGCCTGGTGGGTTTGAACTGATGACCTTTTGGTTAGCAGCCGTAGCACTTAACCACTGTGCCACCAGGGTTTCCAAAAATTTGGCTATAAAAAAAAAAATATCATGGCATAATTCCTAATTTAGGCATGTAGAGCAGGGGTCAGCAAACTTTCTGTAAAAGGCCAGTTAGAAAATATTTTAGCCTCTGTAGACCACATACAGTCTTTGTCACAGGTTTTTTTTTTTTTGGTGGGGGGTTGGTGGTACAACTCTTTAAAACTGTAAAACCCTCAAACTGACAACAGTAACCGTGAAGCACAGATGACTAGTTTAAGGAGTAGTGATTCTAAGTCAGTGGCGGTGAGACAATATGGGAGAGATAGCAAGAATGGTGACACATTGTCAAAAATGTAACCACTGTTATTGAACTGTACATATAGAAATTGTTAAATGAATGTATGATCTGCTGTGTATATTTTCACTAAAAATAAAATAAATATTAGAAAAAATATATAAAACTATCCTGAGCTCACACAGGCTGTACAAAAACAGGTTGTAGATCAGATTTAGCCCGTGGGCGGCAGTTTGCTGACCCCTGATCTCGAGGAGCATTTCTCAGATTAGAATCACTACAGTCTCTACTTTGGCTTGTAAAAAGTGCTTTTTCAAATAAAAGACAAGGTGTAAATTCATGGAAAAGGATAAAGAAGTGGCTATGGGTGTTTGGGAGAAAACCTTACCACTTCTCTTGGCACATAAAACATAACCTTATCCTCCTTTTTCTCATGTTTAAATTTAGGTATGAAGCCTATTCATGCTGCAGACAAACAGCTGCTTATAGTGGCAAATGCCCACATGCATTGGGACCCAGAGTATTCTGATGTGAAACTCATCCAGACCATGATGTTTGTCTCAGAAGTTAAAAACATTCTGGAGAAAGCCTCTAGTAGGCCTGGCAGTCCAACTGCAGATCCCAATTCTATCCCGCTGGTGCTATGTGCAGATCTTAACTCATTGCCAGATTCAGGTATTTGTAATATCATTTCCTCTTTTCTTTCACTTTTGCTTTTAGTTGAAAGCCCAGCTAGCTCCTAACTTTTGAGCAGAGAATTTCTCTTCTAAGTTAGGGCATGTATCAGTCAGAATCCCAGGGATGGGACATGGGGTAATAGAGGCAAGTTTAATAAAGAAGCTTTTTCCAAGGTGTGGGTGGGGTTAAGGGAAACCAGCAATGAATGATGCACTACTCTGGCACGAGGGATGCTGTGGGCCCTTTATTACCCCTATACCTAAAGGGGAAAATAGTGGGAGCTGTTACCAGGATTTAGAAAAAATAGTGCTATAGGCCATGTAACAGGAGCTATGGCTTTGAATTGAGGGAAGTGGCCAATTCTTAGCAAATCAGCAAGCTCTCCTGCCAGTGCTGTCCATTGACCAAACCCGACTATAAGCTAGAAGGCAGGGATTTGCAGTTGGTGCAATAATGGTCAGTCTCCTGAGGTACAGAGTATAGTGAAGAAGGATGATTTGAAGGGGTAACCAGAAAATACTCAGCACAGGTAGGTAGTTTACCTAGTTTAACAACTTTAGCAACTTTTAAGTGAATTCGTTAAAAGATAATTGAATACTGATATTAGGTGCAAAGAGTAATCAGAATCTCCTAGGATTTCACATTAACTCTTGAGCTCCACTAAACTATTCTTGTCCTATTTTATGTCACTCAGAGCTTTGTAAAACATCGGTTCAGTATTTTAAGTATTAAATTTCAAACATGAAACATAGAAGTTATGCTCTTTTGCTATTAGCAAAGCGTACTCTAGACTTTGTATATTATCACTAAGCTTTTTATAAGTGTTTAAAATAATACCTCAACTGTAAGCATAAACCAGCCCAAATGCTTATAAAAGGAATATTCGTAAAAGTTAAAAACATCTTTACTTTTTCTTCTTAGCAAATAAATGCTGATATCATCCTTTGCAAATGTTTGTCTTTCACTCCTAGCCCACTCGGCACCTTAACCACATCCTCTTTTCTTGATCTTTTTTTTTTTCCCCTGAGTTTAATTTTTCTAAAGTATAAGAAGTTTTCTTCCTATCTCACTGGATCTGCTTAAGCCAATTACCTGTGATTTGGCAGTACAGCATTAAGAGTTGACTCTGGATCTACACTGTCGGGTTTGGATCCAGCTACTTACTAGCTGTCCAGCCTGTGATGAAATTCCTCACATGTAATAAGGGGACAATAATTTTATTCACCTTGTAGGGTAGTTTCTGAAGTTTGTGTGTAAAGCACTTTAGAGCAGTGCCAGGCATGGAGCAAATGCTGGATAAATGATAGCTCCCTTTCACCTGTTTACAATACTGGAGACAACTAATCTCTTAAATGACAAGTCATAATAATAATAATAAGTACTGTGACACTTTTTCCCGCTGTTCACTTATTCAATGAAAGCAGTATACTTTTTTTGAATGCTTCTACTCTCATGTGCTTTTTAGACACATCTAATACCTCTTTTTTTTTTTAATACCTCTGTCATACAATGTTCTTTGCAGTGTCAGACTGAGAAATCTTACTGTAGCTCAAAATAATGATGTTGCTTAGCTGACCCTAGAAATTAAAATACTGAAGATAAAAAATCTATTTTTGTTATAATTTTTTTTTTATTATGTATGCTGCATTTTATGTATTCACAAAGTTGTTGACTGTGTAGAATAGGGAAATAATAAAGAGATAGAGGTTTGGAATGATATTCTAAAAATGTTTTATGATAAAGATTTTCCTGGTGAATGCCATCCTGTGCCCTGGAAACTAGCCTGAAGAACCATTAAGAAAATGGAGCAAATTCCTACGTGATCTTGATAATTTGCTCTGAACTAGGCAAAAACCCTTCATTCTATTGGGTTGAACCATATGAAGTTACTGATAGTCTATTGTTTTTAGCAGACAAACACAAGGATGGTTTCATATGGCTCAACCTAATAAAACTGTTCTGAACCTGGTCCAATTCCTGGCAGTGGTTCTTGGTTATGAAGGTTTGTGTAAGGACTCAATGCTAAATGGTAGTGTTCCTTTCTTTTTTGCTCCACTAGGTGTTGTAGAATATTTAAGCAATGGAGGAGTAGCTGACAACCATAAAGACTTCAAGGAACTAAGGTACAATGAATGTCTTATGAACTTCAGCTGCAATGGAAAGAATGGAAGCTCAGAAGGGAGAATCACACATGGCTTCCAACTTAAGAGCGCCTATGAAAATAACTTGATGCCTTACACCAATTACACCTTTGATTTCAAAGTGAGTGGCAGCTTCTGGGCTGATGTAGAAATTATTTCAAATATAAGCACATGACAAAAAAATGTAAATTTTTCATTTATGCTTAATTGTATAATATTCAGAAATTTTTGGATTCTCAAAATGTTGAGTTTAAGGTGCACCTAAACGTAAGGAAGTTTGTTGGGTTTTGTGGTTATTACTGTTGTGTTAAGGATTCTTTTTGAACGCTTATTTGCTCATATTTCACATAATAGTGATAATAGCAAAAACTCCTAAAATGCTTTCTCGTGCCAGGCACTATTCAAAACACTTTATGTGTATTAATATAGTTAATTGTCATCTGTTCGTACCATCTCTAACTTTGATCAAGGACCCCAAAAATTAGCACCTGACATAACTAAACTCACCTTGAATTATTTTATGTAGTATTCCCTCAATCATTTCTTTGTACTTTTCTCTGATAATCTCATTTATCTTTATTTTTTTCCAGGTTTTTTTGGGGGTGTGGTTAGAGAGCGTTGTACTTGAGGTCTATTTTACATCCATGTATTTGTATTAATATATTCCCAGACAGTGGATAGTGTCAACTTAAAATAGGAAAAGAAATATATTTTAGCAAAATAAGAAAAAAAAAATTGGGGGCCTATTGTACAGGACTGGCATTCTTTAGAAAGATTGATTGTGGTGGCTTCCTATAATATATACTCCTTTCCCCTCACAGATTTTCTGATCGCTTTACCTGTTTGTAGCTCTCCTCTCATACCTCTGCATGACTTTCTGGCCTTTCAGATACTTACACTAAAATCTTATACTAGTCTATAAAAAATGTAGGTATTAAAAAAATAAAAAATAAAAAAATGTAGATATTACAAAGTGGTTTTGTATAAGAAGACTAGAGGGAATTTAATAAATACAAAGGAAATTTATGAAACAGGCTTTATTCACATCTCCAATAACCTTTTTCCATTTTCAGTACTTGTTAGCCCCTTTTCTGAGGAACAAATAGCAGAAAGGAGAAAGGAAATTCATGTGTTGATGTTATTAATCAGCTTTTATAGTAATGAAATGAAAAAAAAAATGTTTAGAAGTTGTTGAATTTAGTGTTCTTGCTATTAGTGTGGACAAGTCTATCCAGTCATAGTTTATTTTTTCAAATCACTCATATGCAGTGGTGTGCCAATAAATACTTAACAGCTTTCTGGGAAAAAGAAGTTCTGATTTGTAGTGTTTGCTTATTACTGTGGTATAATACTCCCACTGCAGCAGATTTCAAGCTACCAACATAATGCCACTGGATGTAGAGTTGGGAAGAGGTGCTAAGAAAGCTGATATAAGCTGGCTCCAGCGCACCACTGCTCTTATGTAATGTGAGCGTAAAGGAAAAACTCTAGATTCAATGATATGTAGTTTTCTGTAGGTTAAATCCTTTTTGTGTGACTGTAGTGATATATAATACATCACTGCCAGCATAACCCAGAAAGCCTGTAATAAAATTTCCCAAAATAAGTGCTCAATAGATGTGCAGCTATTACTGTAGTTTTGGTATATGAGTAGGTGAACAGACCAAATCATTTTAAGCTCTCCTAGATTTTTTTATTTTTTATTTTTTCCTTTTCATAAAGCAGAAATGAGAGAAATAAAATTTGATACATTATAGTCTAAGCCATTTTCTTCAGTCATTTGAATTGGTTTAAAATTCTTTGTTGATGGGAGAGATCTCACATATGTTAATAATTGAATCAAATATCTTTTTGAACCATTTACATAACCCAAAGAGGTACAGTTAAAGAAACAGAAGTGCCTGGCTCAGAGAGTTTTTGTTGTTTTGGATGTATGGGATGGGACGGGACGGGATGGGACGGGACGGTAAATCGGTGAAGGAAAGCGAAATATGTTGGCTGGATGGAACTGGAGGGTGAAATGGAAAGGGAAGGAAGAATGACCAGACAGTGAGCTTTTAGTTTAAGTAACAGACAATGAACTTTTCGATTTTATACAAAGCATTTTGTATAATTAGTGCTATACCAATATTGAAGTAAAAAGGGATAAAAAAAATAGGGAACAACAAATATAAAATGTCATGCGATGCGCCATTAAATACAGATTTAAATACAGTAATCTGACACTGCATCAGTGAAGTGTTTTTAAATTGTGTTTACTTGGCTTAGCATTTGTTTGTTACTTTCTTGGTCCTTAAATAAGATAGAAATGTAGAAAAGTGGTATTTAGAACTGAAACTCATATAATCTAGAACTTAAAGGGTAAAGAGCTGGGAAAATTACTCCTTTCCCAACGTTACTTGCAGACCAGGTCAGTTGAATAAACAGCTTAATTCAAACTTTCTGCTGCTTTTTCGTCCTTCCCCCACGCCCCCATATAAGGGTGTACTTGAATCATTTAAAGAAAAGAGGAAGGAGAGCTTTCCTGTATGTCAAGTAGTTAACCTTTCTGTCACATTATCAGATTTGTATTATAATTTTCTCACATTGTTTTAAAAAACAGTTTAGCATAAAGCTATCTAGTGAACTATTTTCACTTTTCTCAAATACTGTTCTATAAACTTATATGATATGGTCTTTATTAATATAAAGACTGCATTTTTCCATATTACAGTCTTTAAAAAAGAAGTTTGAACGAAAAAAAAAATCAAGAATCACTGGTCTGTAGCCTCCTTTGTGAATGTGGTCAAATTTAGAGACTCGTCCCACATCATGCGTATGTGCAGATACTGGTCAGGTTCACAGATGTGACCTTGCTAATAAGGGATTTGATTAGAGCTCTTTACTGTGGACATTTCAAACCAAAGTAGTTACAAGTGATGCCTCCCATTAAGTATGTCTTAATTTCTGGAGTGTTTAGCATCTTTCTTGGGGCCTGTGCTGATGTGCATGATGGCACTCTCATAAAATGAAAAGATATAGGAGGTTTTATTCAACATAAGTATTTGAGACTTTTTCATTTGTGTCCAGTTGAAACAAAGGGTAGCCTCATAAGGGGAAGTAAAACCACCTGACAGTTATTAACTGCTTTCCTTAAGTGTCACTGCAAAATGGGGCATGAGCTGAAATAAAGGAATAATAGCTTGTGATCATATCATTTCTTAAATATTGGTAGTATTGGATGAAACTCAGTGTGCGTAGTATTTATAAATAGATAGTTCCAGGTGTGAAAATATTTCTCCATATTTGGGCTCCAGCTCTCTTGATTTGGATAGGAACCAGCTAGGAAGAAATTTTACTTTTCTCTCCTGGATATACAGACTGAGACAATAAAGGCACACTGGTTTTGAGATTTGGTGGTCAAACAAATCAAATCACCTAGCTCTGAGAGATACATCTGATGTATATGGGTCCCTGCCGAATGTTTTTTGCTAAGATATCCTTATGCAGCAAGAAAATTCAGAGTTTATAGTACACCAGGATCTGTGAAAATGAATATTCTAAACTAAAGAGCAGAAATTAGAACAGTTTTATTTGTAGTGTTTTATATGTACGTAGCAAATCTGGGAAAGTTGAACTAGGATTAACAAATCTGAAGATGTGCTTTACCATGGCTTCATTCAGGTGTGTTCAGATATCTTAATATACAAATAATTTTAATAATTCCAATTATTATTAAAAGAATTAACTTGAGTCATACCTTTTCATTAACTATGTATTGTTTATGTAAATAACTATTTTTTGCATGTTGTAACTGATTGAGTTAGTGTAGTTTTTATAATATTTATATTGATAGATTTCACCAAAACAAGCAGGCCAATTCTAAAGATGCTTAGACATAATTTGGTATGTTTAGCTTCTCAGTTTATCAATTATGCACAAATGCAAAGCTTTGGGTTCTGCGTTTCCCTATTGAGCCACCTTTATTTCATGTTAATACCCACTGAAGACATGAGTTTTATTTGATCCATTGTTAAGACAACAGGTACTAGAAGTACAGATTACTCAGTTATTTGGCTTTTACAAATTATGAATTTTTTTTTATGAATCTTGAATTGTTCTTCCTTCTAAGCATACATTTTTCTTTCTTTCCCAACCCCCAATCTCTTTCCAGGGTGTGATTGACTACATTTTCTATTCCAAGACTCATATGAACGTGCTTGGTGTCCTGGGGCCTTTAGATCCTCAATGGCTGGTTGAGAACAACATCACTGGGTGTCCACACCCTCACATCCCTTCAGACCACTTCTCACTGTTAACACAACTTGAACTCCACCCTCCACTCCTGCCTCTTGTTAATGGTGTTCACTTGCCTAATAGGAGGTAGTGGAGTCCTGCCCCGCAAAGACGGGGATCTGTTGCTATGGACCTGTACAGTTGTAAATCAGAGTATGTAGGAGTGAAGTATGGCCATCCTTAAGCTGCTTCTTCAGGTTCCTTTCATTATATGTTTGCTATAAGATTTTGTACATTTTCATGCATATTGGTATCATTTGGCACTAGGGTTGGAACCAAAGTATTGCTCTCGTTCCAAATTTTTAATTTAACATGTTTTTAAATTGGGCCTTCTTCATATTATGTTAAGACTCCACATTCATAATTGATAAACTACCAATTAAAGGCCTAACAATAGTGTATTTGTTTTTCCAAAACAAATACTTTCTTTTGAATGGGGCCAAATGAGCCAACCATTTTTGTAAAAGGCAATTTTTTAAAACTATAAATATAAGGTTTTAAACCAAATGATGACATGCCTTTCAGGGAAAACTTTCTTGAATTTCTGTTTTCCTTTATAACAAAATGACTTTTGGGTCCCCAAGTTATTTGCACATTAACAAAGCACTTAAATTTGTTTGATCTGTATATAAAACATGATACAGCCTCTAGTCATAATAAGAAAAAGTGAGAAATTAAAGATGGTTACACAGTATGTTTTCAAAATCAAGCATATAACAGCACGTAACAGTTCGTAAGTCAGACACTTTTTTTGTTTTTGTTTGGGTTTTTTTTTTTTTTTTATTTAAGTATTTATTTATGTTTTGAGGAATTGCCCTGTTATTTGGTCCCCTTTTGGTATTAGTTCTAAGCCTGTCTCTCCAGTTTATTTATGGGGAAACAGCAGGTAATTCATACTTGCCACACAGCTTGAAAATAGAATTTGGTATGCTTAAGATGATCACAAAATTAGCGTCCAGCATTTTTTATTGATCCCTATCCACCTTTTCTGTCTGGTTGTGCTGGAAAACAGATATTATGATCTGTATCATTTTTGCTGTTACAGCCAAATGTTAAAATAAGTACTCTGAATAAGAAGACCCTGATCAAACTTTGAGAAGGGGAAAGCCATACAAATATTTTACGTGTTTCCCAAATAGGTTAAGTGACTGTTGGTTTTGGTTTTTTTAAGGTGACAACGAAAGGATTGCGGGGAGAGAGAACAGGGAGTAGTTGAAAGCCTTGGATCATTTTCTTGGCCCTAGCTGCCAAATGGCTATCATATGCTTTTAACCTTGGTTTCTGTTGTCTGTCAGGGTTGAATTAAGAAGCTACTGGTTTATTCCCACTGTTGATGCTATAGATATATTGGCATCCTTTTTTTGCCCTGACGGGGCCATTTGAAAATCTGTGACTTCAAGAGGCAGTGAACGGAATATCGTTTTCTGGGGGAAAAATTGGTTGGCTGCTTGATGTTAATATGGCACAGTAACAGGAAAAGGTTGTGTCTGTGTTTTTAAGTTTTTCTTTATTCTGCTTTTTTGCTGCTATAAGAGTTTTCTGAAATTTATATTTTAAACTTTTCATGCACTTTACTGTTTCTAGTCTCAAAATGTGATATTTTTAATAAATAAGAAGTTTTCCATTATGTGAATGAAATTTTAAAAGAAAATAGCCTATATTTGTGTCTCACTAATATATAAAGTACAGGTCAAATTTAAATTATTCAATTAGTTTTAAATGTATACAATTTGTCTCCTCTTTCAAACCTGACATCTTAACCTGTTTTATTAGACTTAAATGATGCATTTCCTTTGGTCATTTTATAACTAATTTTTTCCATAGTAAATTAATCAGGCCATATAAGATAATATTTCCCCGAAGGATAATTTTAGTGGGACTAGGGTGGTGGGATGATGTAATATCATACATGGGATTACATCAGAAGGGTAAAGAAGTTTAAAGCCTAAATAAACTCCCTCTTTTAAAAGTGCCTATTGGTAGAGGCGTTGTTTGTAATCTGTTACAATTGGAATGTTATTGTAGTTGAATGAAGTTTGATGTAATAAAATATTCTTTTAAAAATGTTAAACAAACAAAGAAACAACCCTTAAGATGACAGATTTTCCTCAGTGTGCAGGTATCCCTTCTTATATACCTCAAGCATTCAACATCTAGCCATGCGAATTGGTTACCTGAAGCATAGTACTGGAAAGTAGAATAGCATGAAAAACTTAATTTTGTGGACATTACCTTTTTTTGTAATCAGCTACTGTATGTTTTTATTTTTAAATCTTTGATTTTGGTTGGGTTTTCTGCTCTGGAGGTATATGCACTAACAAAACATTTTCCTCCTTTCATATACACATGTTATTTAGCAATGTGAGCAATATTTCCTACCATACTTCACTCCCAATATTTTTTGAGATGTTTGTATAAAATGGAATTTAAAGTTCACTTATGATTGTATATGAACCACAGAGGAGCCCATTTATTAATAAAAACTTTTTTAATAGTTAAATGTAGAGGGAAAAAATAAAAAAATTGGGAAACATTGTAAACAGCTTAAGTTTATTTTGTGTATGATCGAGGCACTCTGTTGCAGAAGGTGTGTAATTGGGTTCTCTCTGCTTCCAAATGCACTCTTTCAAACCATTCATTATCCTGTGTATTTTTAATGTGGTTTTAGTAAATGTTGGTAGTAGCCCTGTTGAAGTAGGTAACTGTATTATGTTTTGGGTGGCACACACACTTGGGGCATGGTAACCCAGATTTCATGTGCACGGTTTCCCTTTAGCCCACTGCCCAAATCTCACACACCCATCACCCTTTGTTCCCTTTGTAAAAGGAGTGGTATTTGTTTTGAGCTGCCAATTCAGATGATCAGAAATGCTGCTCTCCTCAGTATTGTCTTGTTAAATGCATGCCATTTGGAACTTTGGCAGTGAGAAGCCAAAAGAAAGAGGTGAATGACATATGATATATATTCAGTGCAAAGTGAAATATATGCTCATATACTTTCTAGTTCTCAGAATAAGTTAATAAGCTTTATGCCATGAGGCTGCTGCATATTTTATCTAAAGATAAAAGAAAATTTGGGCATTTTTAGAGTGTGATAATGTGTTTTTTTTTAATTGTTAAATATGATTTGTCTAAGAACTGGAGTGTTCTTTAAATTTATTACAAACAGTGTTGTTTGAAGAAGAGAAAACTGCACTGTTTGCCGTTACAGCTCTCATACAAGCGCATGTCACGTCACCTACTCTCTCAGGCATCAGTATCCGCCTCATAGCTTTACACGTTTTGATGGAGAATATTGCAGCATCCTCAGGACTGACATCTGAGAAAGGCTCAAATCCACTTATTGCTCCTTGCTTGTTGACTTTGTTTTAAAATATTGTGCCTGGTGTCAACTTTTAAGCAACAGCACTGCCTAAAAGCAAGCAGAGAACAGAATCCCAGCACCATTCTATAGGCAACTTTTTAGAATTCAGATATAGTAAATCTGTTCAAGATTTATGATGTTTTATGTAAAAAAAAAAAAATTTTTGTACAAATGTAGCTGAATATTTTTGTTTCATTTCTTTGATGTAAGGTGTGTGAATGTTTGAATATCACATGTTAAAGTCAGGTATGGCACAATGGGTTCTGAGACCAGCTTTTTCCCCCTCCCATTTGCCTTGTTCCAAGCTTTTTCTTTTTGAATTACTTTCCTGATATTCATAGGCAAATATTTAATTTTACTAATAAGCATCCTGTGTGAATGTATTAAAGAAGCCACTGTTTTAGTGTTGTAGTTTGCAGAAATACAAAGCTCCGTTTCTTATTTGTCTTATTCTTTGACATCGGAAAGTTATATATTAAATCACAGAGAAGCAAAGGGGAAAGTTGGAAGATATTTAAGGCTCATATCACTTGATTCAATTCTAGAATTGGGGGTGTGGCACATTAAAACTGGAACGTGGGCAAATGTACTGTGTTCCATTATAAAATTGTATCTCCTAAGTACATTTAAATAGGTGAAAAATTTAAGTTTGTATTTGCATTTCTAAGAGTTTCAAAAAATCATTAATGCCATCAATACTTTCAGTATCAAATAGCAAGAAGTAGAGAAAGCACAAGGAGAAATAGGTTAAGTATGTTCTTTGAAGGAACAGAGGCATATGGTTCATTCCTAATACAAGGCTAGATTTTCTAGCAATAAAAATTGACAGTGTCCCAGTATTTACCTATTTGATTCTAGGGTCTATATTCTGAGTTTCTGTGCTATTTTAATAGCTTTTTAAAAAACACTGACTGGTCAGTAACTTCAGTCATCAAAAAAATAAATAAATCGGTTTCTGATTTATTTAGCAGTTCATAAGAACGATAATAGTTTATAGCAAGCAAGAACTTTATGGCACGTTTTTAAAACAGCACTCATACATACTTATATTTTGACAGAAATGTGAATTCTCACATTCGTAAGGTACTCTCTCTGACTTCCATCTGCCTGCCTCTTAGTATATCTTTATGATGTGTGGGAGAGTCAGTTCAAGTTTCCAAAGGTAGGAAGGAAGTTGTAGAATAACGTTGTGCTTAATTCATGGTACCAAAATGTTTATCCCTTTCCTTCTGAATTGTATCATGTTCGTAGAACAGTGTTAATTGTAGGTAGACAAGTTAAGGGAGTTAGAATATTTTTCTGAGCCAGGAACTTCAGCTAAAGTTTTAAATTTGTTAGACAGATGAGAACTTTCATGTTTATGGTTGCTTCGGATGATTATAAATTTATAATAGCACCCTGAACACCAAATTTGCAATTCCAACATAAGTAAATTAGTACACTTCTAACCTGGCTTATTCACCAAAGTGGCAATCTGCATAAGAACAGGATGCCAAGAGCATCTTTTATTTTACAAAACGACGTGCAAATCTTTATTTTTTAAGTGTCACCTTTAAAGCTTAAGGATAGGAGAAGACAAAAAAAGAAAGCCCTTATGCCAGTACTGCAGAATGTTCTGAATAGATTTACAGAAAGAAAAAAAAAATTTTTTTCAGGAAGGTGGCAAAGAAGGTCATGCATATTTCTTGCTTTAACCAAATACTTTCTTGATATAAGTTTCTCTGTTAAATCACAAGCCCTACTATAAGAAGAGGGGGAGATATCAGGAAAAGAAAGCTTTATTAACCTAGTTAGTAACTGCTTTTGGCATAAGCTTACTTGGTTAGACTTGGGTTATTCTTGGAACCAAAGGAAAATAAGCATATTGAGGCTTCATTCAACAAACATTATGACATCGAAGTAATGGGAATGTTTTTAAGTAAAATAGCTTTCACTTTCAAAGCATATGAAATAGGAACATTTCATCTATTAAATGTTAGTTTCATGGCACAGTATAAACTCAGTGGCATTGTATTGGCATTGGAGGTGATATCATCAGAAATAAATCACATTATGAAAAGAGTATGCAAATGCCGAGTGATATGACTCTTCTGGCATAGTAACATGGTACATTCAACTTTCAGAATCTTTCAGAAGGCATAGTTTGGCACCTATTTCCAGTTACTTGTGTTACAACAATCTCCCTAAATTTAGATAATTTTCCTGTTTGTATGTCTGTCACTTTTAACTTTTAAAGCTTAAGAATCATGGTGGCCCTTGCCAAAATGGTCCCTTCTTGCTCTTTCAATTTTGTGTTAACTCCTAATTACTGATCTATGACTGTTTTCTTTCAAGCTATCAATTGTTGTGTGTGCCACATTTGTTTAATTTACCTTAGTTTAGTTATCTAAACTCACAAAATTGGCTCAGTATTGATGTGTCAGACCATGGCTTTGCTTCTTACTGAATAGGCTTGGTATCCCATTTGTTTTAATCTTGATGCAGTTCAGTGATGCAGTGTCTTGGGTTTGTATTTATTCAGAAACTCTACTGTCCTTTCTTCATGCTTAACTTGCGAAAAATATATCCCCTTACCTGTGAAATTGCTGAGCGGTGCTCTGCCAACTGTCGGAGGGTAGAAGTTTGGGTGGCTGTGTTATTGCACACTGGATCTGGAAATTGTTCAGTGTTGTGAGTGGCAAATTCTTTAAACACCAGCAGCACTGAGAAGTGCACTATGGGCATTCGTACAGTTGTCCAAATGCAAGCAATTCTTTCATCTAGGAGAAGTGGAGGAATAGCATTCAATAAGAATGCATGGAATATTTTTAGGAGGATGACAACTTTGGTTTTGTTGTCTCTGGGTTGGGATGGTATGGAGGGTTTTTTTTTGGAGAAACTGTGTGTATGTACCTTTTTTTTTCTCTGAAAGGGCCAGGGTGTTGGTCAAATTCACCGTGGATTAATTTATATCTTTTATTGTGATTTCTTTCAACCATAAAACAAGTGCCAACTAATTGTCCATGGGACAATCTACTCTTCCACTCAATTTACCATTTGAGTAGGGAAAGGTCCATTTATTTGCATTACCTGGCATTAATTCATTGTTTTGCATACATTTGAGTCATTCTGTGGCTTATAATATGTTTTTGTAGCTATCTAATTCTGTTGGTTGGAAAGTAAAGCACATGAGTTTAAAACTGAGCAAAATTTTTGGTAATTCTTTTTCCTTTATACTTGGTAGTTTCTATTCCAAAACAAATTCTACTGTTTTAGATTGTGTATTTAGTTTGGTTTTGTCTTAAGACAAAGCCAAACACCAAGTCAATTGGTTATTGTGTTCTAATAATCAGTTTAAAACCTAATACATATATTTTTTAATTAGAAGATTTAATGAAGTGCCATGTAATTGTAGCTTGCTAGTGTTTAATGTTTAATAGACTGGTTCTGTGATGTTCTAATCATTTAACACTCTCTGTCATCATCCTGGAGAAAATGGTTCTGCTCTTATTGAACACATTCTCTCTGACAAAATCACCAGCTGCTTTATTTTTCTATTTATTACATTTAAAGAGTTGATGAGGTCTGAATCTTGACCAAACTGCTCAGCTGAGATGTTTTTTCACAGTAGACACTGTACAAAATATGCGTGCAAAAGGACACAGTTGGGTGGTAGTATTTTTTCGTTAATGTGAACATTGACTAAACAAAGCAGTCCTGCCTTTTAAATCTTGTGGCAGCTCAGAAGGGAGGTGCTTAAGAACCTTAACTACTATGTCAGATGACAAAATACTTTTTTCCATTTTGGAGATTGGGTACTGCTCACACGTGATGTATAGGGCTAAATATATGCTTGTTTCCTTGCACCTGTGTACTTCCCCTTTTCTCCCTCCCTTCCCTTCCCCTGTAGGCAATAAATGGCCATTTTGCAACTGCATACCTTTGTCTTGGTTTTTGACTCTTTACCTGTGCAGCAAAGTCTCTGCTTTTAGGTCAGTACTTTTTTTGTAATTCAGGCAAAATAATTACTAATTCATAGCCACATTTTTTGGGTGGAAGCTATATTACTACTTAAGTACTTTGCTTAAAATAGATTCTGAAGTTGCTCGTAGTTAGGTGACCTGCTTTGGCTGAAGAAATCTGAGCAAAGGGACATATGTCACTTCTGAGGCTAGCTTTAAAAGCCAATGTACAATTTGCCATATCCCACTTTTCTGGCCTTCGTAATCATGGAAGCATGTGTTGGGATAAAACCTTTCATCCTAGATCATTGTGTGAGTTTGATGAACAGAACTCCCCTACTGACTGGGCGGATAGTGTGTGAGAAATCACTCCCAAATTGCAGTGTCTTACCTACACCAAAGTTTTGTTATTAGGGCATAATCTAGTCCATCCTGACAGATCTGAGTCACTAGTATTGACTAAGCTTAGCAGCTGGACCTGACAAGACTTAGGAGAGTACACTCATTCAAAGGATCTACTCTGAACTCGGTGCTATGGGATATAAAGCTGAAAGACCACCTTCCTGTCTTCAAGAGTTCACATTCAAAACACTTCTGTTTATGACACAGGAGAAGATACTGAAGTGTTTTGGTCAGAAGAGGGTATCTTAAATCTTAGAGTCTTGAAAAGTGGGAGAGGGAGAAGACACAGTGAAATAATTAAAAATGCTGTTTAGGGATATAAATTCAGTTGAAAATTGATTTTAATATCATTGTGTGTGATTGAGAACAGACTATTCTTGAGAGTCAAAATAACTTGAGCTGTGTCTAGCTTAATGAAGTGCTGGGGGAAGATAATGGTGATTTATTTTGCAACAGATTGCCAACATCAAGTGCATAGGCGGAAAGCTCAGTGCCTGCTGACTTCTTGTTTCCTACCAAGGATGTAATGTGAGCCTGTCACTGACCCTGAGTACTTTCTGTTCACAAAGGACTTGCCATTTATATTGGCCAACCTTTAGAAAGTCCTCCAAAACTGGAATCTCACCTCTGAAGTGAATCTTAAAGGGTCCAGGTTTCAACATATTCCCTTACTAATATAAAGAGATACTCCTAGGATAGGACATTCAGGACCTTAACCAAGTATCTGTATTCCCCTTGTGACCTTGGACAAAACATAACCTCACTGGTAAACAGAGGTAAGAATCTTATAAAATGGTTCTCTCATAAAGCAGAGACCAAGACAAGGGCTTGCATGCAGATAGTTTAGTTAGAGAAATGATCCCAATAAAGCAGAGTGGGGACTGGGAAGAACGAAATGGGGAAAGCCAAGCCAAGGGTGCATTATTGAACTGATCACCACTGGGGTAACTGGGGCATAATCCTGCCAAGTATCCTTTGAGGATCTGAATAGAATGTATGCCAAAATTGTCTTCATGAGGGATGGAAGAAGAGAGTTTATTTACCGGCTCCTAAGAGTCAATTTTTAAGAGTCAAGGGTTACTCCTTGAGTGTTAAATCCTTTTCCCTTCCATGTTTGTGCATAAATTCACAAAGTGGGTTCCTGCAGATGTCTCATACAGTGGTAGTGGAGAAAGTGGTGAAAAAGTGAGAAGCATTTGGTGCAGCCTAGCAAAATATTCTTCTGTTCAGCTCTTTTGCTTCATCACTGCATCCATTTGCTTTAGCTACTCTACGTTCAAAAGGTGAGCAGAAGATTTCAAAGGGTGGGTCAAGACAACAAAGTGAAGTATTATAATGAAATGTGCGAAGACCTGGAGTTAGAAAACCAAAAGGGAAGAACAGGATTGGCATTTCTCAAGCTGAAAGAACTGAAGAAAAAATTTAAGCCTCGAGTTGCAATATCGAAGGATTTCTATGGGCATAAAATTGAATGACACAGGAAGCATCAAAAGACGATAGAAGGAATTCACAGAATCACTGTACCAAAAAGAATTGGTCGATGTTCAACCATTTCAGGAGGTAGCATGTGATCAAGAACCGGTGGTATTGAAGGAAGACATCCAAGCTGCACTAAAGACATTGGTGAAAAACAGGGTTCCAGGAATTGACAGAATACCAATTGAGATGCATCAACAAACAGATGCAACGCTAGAAGCACTCACTCGTCTATGAGGAGAAATTTGGAAGACAGCTACCTGGCCAACCAACTGGAGGAGATCCATATTTGTGCCCATTCCAAAGAAAGGTGATTCAACAGAATGCGGGAGTTATCGAACAATATCATTAATATCACACACAAGTAAAATTTTGCTGAAAATAATGCAAAAACAGTTGCAGCAGTGCATCGACAGGAAACTGACAGAAATTGAAGCCAGAGTCAGAAAAGGACGTGGAACAAAGGATATCATTGCTGCTGTCAGATGGGATTTGGGCTGAAAGCAAAGAATACCGGAAAGATGTTTACCTGTGTTTTATTGATCATGCAAAGGCATTTCACTGTGGGTCCTACCAAATTGTGGATAACACTGCAAACGATTGGAATTCCAGAACAATTATGCTTATGAAGAACCTGTACATAGACCAACAGGCAGTTGTTCGAACAGACCAAGGGGATACTACTGCATGGTTTAAAATCAGGGAAGGTGTATGTCAGTGTTGTATCCTTTCACCATACTTAACTGTATTTTTACACAAATAACACACACCTCATACCTTTGTTTGCTGACTGTTTCCCCCTGCCCCCGCGAGGTATTCTCAAAAGCACCACTATGCCAATTTGTTTTTTTTACATATTGCTGTCAAAAGAATTAGCGTAGCACGCTTATGAAAATAATCTTGCAAGGAGAGGGAATGGTCAGGAAACAAACATAGAGATGTACATTATTTGCATAAAAATACATATTCAATCTGTATGTTGAGCAAATAATCCAAGAAGCTGAACTATATGAAAAAGAACAAGGCACCAGGATTGGAGAAAGACTCATTAACCTATGATATGCAGATGACACAACCTTGTTCCCTGAAAGTAAAAAGGACTTGAAGTACTGACTGATGAAGATCAAAGACTACAGCCTTCAGTATGAACTGCACCTTGACATAAAGGAAACAAAAATCCTTACAAATGGACCAATAAGCAACAAGATAAAGAAATGATTGAAGTTGTCAAGGATTTCATTTATTTGGATCCAAATCAACACCTATGGAAGCAGCAGTCAAAAAATCAAATGACGCATTGCATTGGGCAAATCGGCTGCAAAAGACCTCTATAAAGTGTTAAAAAGCAAAGATGTCATCTTGAGGACTAAAGTGGGCCTGACCCAAGCCATGGTGTCTTCAATAACCTCATAGCATGTGAAAGCTGGACAATGAATAAGGAAGACCAGCGAAGAATTGATGCCTTTGAATTATGGTATTGGCAAAGAATATCGACTATACCAAGGACTGCCAGAAGAACAAACAAATTTGTCTTGGAAGAAGTACAACCAGAGTACTCCTTAGAAGGGAGGATGGTGAGACTTTGTTTTACGTACTTTAAACATGTTATCAGGAGGGACCAGGCCCTGGAGAAAGACATCATGCTTGGTAAAGTAGAGGGTCAGTGAAAAAGAGGAAGACCCTCAGTGAGATGGATTGACACTGGCTGCAACAATGGGTTCAAACACAGCAACAATTTTGAGGATGATGCAGGACTCAGCACTGTTTTGCTCTGTTGTACACAGGGTTGCTATGAATCAGAATTGACTCGATGGCACCTAACAAGAACAGACAAGATGCTATTAGGTTACATCTGTGTACAGCTGGTTGCCAAGGCAATAGTGAGAGTAAATGTGAGCTGAAAGGATGTGAGTATACAGTGTACATAGTTAAGTCCGCTTCAGCACAGAGCTTATGTGGGTGGTGGCACGCTGTGATCCCAACAAAAAATAGGTGAATAGTGGAACAAAGTACAATCCAATGCTGCAACTTATTCCTAAAAAAAAAAAAAAAACATAAACACCCAAACCTATTGCCATAGAGTTGATTCTGACTCATAGGGACCCTATAGGTCAGAGTAGAACTGCCGTATAGAGTTTCCAAAGAGCAGCTGGTGGATTCGAACTGCCGACCTTTTGGACAACAGCTGAACTCTTAACCACTACACCATCAGGGATCCACAGCTTGTTCCTAGGCTATAATTAATATTACATCACCTCACTCTTCCATCATGCATTCCCAATTTTATTCAGCTTTGCACCCATACCTCAGTGGGTATAGGTTGCTTCCCTGAGGTTGGGTGACCCAGACTTTCATCCCATCAGAGCTCTTACTTGTTTTACACTTGTTTGGCCATGGTTGCTAAATTTTTCCATTCATCCCTGGGCATTAAAGCACTGAGAGATGCCCAGTAAATCCCATGGTTCTGGACATGCTGCTTCCTGCCTTCTGTTGTATAGCAGCAACCTTAGTTTTCCATGTCAATGCGTAAGCCCGCAATGATTCCTTCCTGGGGGCAGTCTACGTCCAATGCTTGGACAATGTGTAGGTATACAGACCTGGTCTCAGCCCACCTTAGGAACTCTGAACCCAATTTGAGAGCTCCCCAGGGTGCCCTTGTTGGGGCTGTATTATAACCCAACTTCTCTCTTGGCCCAATCCTGACTCCTTTCCTTTCACAGGCATTGATCCTGAGAGCACTCAATAATAAATTTTCTGCACATTAATCTTCATCTCAGAATCTGCTTCCTCAGGTAATGCAACCTGCAACATCAAGTTACAAGGAGTCGTGCCAACAGCATATTAAGCTTGGCTCCAGGACTCATTGCTAAGACTTTAAATCACAAATCACTGGAAAGTGCCACCATGTCAATATTGTGCCCTGTGCAGTCTTATTCATGTTTCTCTGGTCCAACACGTTCAAGATCCACTTCCACATGTCTCTCCAGTTCCTGGTCATCATGTTAGCCCAGGTCTTAGAATTTTGGGGACATGTAAGCTGTTTTGGTGCAGGGACTTTATTTCTCTCTTCAGGCTTTACTGGGATGTGGCCACAGTTACTGGTCTCAAATCAAAGAAGAGGAGAAAGGACTGGATTTTAGGAATGGAGGACAAGCACCAGCTTGTGAGGCACCTGCATCAGGTGAGAACTTTGCACATTATTCAGGCAAAGGGACACTTGTTTCCTCTAGCAAAGGAGAGGGAGAAATATCTGGGAATTCAAGCTTCTCAGGCTTTTCTACTCAAATGTCTCCATTAAGAGTTAGGGTCTCATTTCGAATGTGCAGCTTTGAAGATATACCAGTCTTCTTTGTGGCTCTGCAACTATGCAAATCCTGGGTTTTTTTTTTTTTTAAAGCTGTATTTGCCCCATGGCTGCTGCAAATAATGGTTTCTTTAAACACTGCCATGGATGCATTCTGACTTTCATAGCATGCCTTGAGCTATACTTGGCTAATCTAAGCCTATTGTTTTCTTTTTTCAAGGTATCTAAATTCTGTTTTAAAACCAGACAACCCCACAGTCCTTATGGTTACCTTTGCCCCATACTGATTAAGTGCTACTGCTTGCCACAGAGGCTGATGCTTCCCTTGTACCCGTACCCTAAGTCCAACTCAGTGAAAGTCCTTAATCATTGGGATGCTTTTGCATGCCAGGGGTCATCAACTCTTGAGTGTTTGCTTTCCTGGGCTACTTTTGGTACCAACTGCCTTAACTCTTCTCCCAAGATGCAGAGCCTAAGAGATCTTCCTTGCAGGTAGTTTATTTTGGGATGTGAATCTCAAGGGTGGGGACCAGGATATATTGTATGCTTTTCTATTAGTAATGCCAGAAACTATTTATGTGGTTTATATGAACTCTTAATCCTCTCAACAGCACAATAAGATATGCACTGTAATACTGTTAGCTTTCTAGATGAAGAGCAGAGAGGTTTAATAACTCAGTAGTTCTGTGATATTGGGAATGAACGCATGTAGGAAATAGGAAAGGGTTCTGCAGTAGGTCCAGGCCACAGTGCAAGTGGTACTTCCCTTTGGGCCATAGAACCAGCAGACCTATGGTGTTAGAAGTCTGGCTGTTATTACACAATGGGTGCAAGAAGGAATATATTTGGCATCCAGGGTTACACTTGGGTGATTCTTGGAACCACCTTGCCCCATTTTGGTGTTAAATAGGCAAGAATCATGACCTTCAGGAATGAGGTTCTGGCCACCCTAATAGATCAGCCACCAACATCAGCAGAGGTGCTGCCTGAGAGTGAGAGGAATCTAGAGTGCATTGTGGAGGAAGGAGATGATAAGTATCATCCGGCCCCAGTCGAGGACCCAAGACCAGCTGCAACCACAGAGGTCACCTCACTAAACTTTCACTTATAAATTTCACCAGCCTCCTAGAGGAGATTTCAGAATGTGTGATACAAAGCAAGTGGCTCCAAGTGGTCTAAGGTGAATGCTATGAGGTACTACCTTGATCCCCCTCTTCCGGCAACACTCATGAAATACTCATTCTCTCATCTGCCAGGAGTGTTTAAAGCTGAGGGGTCTCTCCTGAGGCCCTCCCTGAGAATTGCCATAGAGGGAGAGCTGGTTGTGCAAGGTCATGCCCTATTCCTAGGGCCTGCCTGCAGCCAATGACTAGAGAATGTGGGGTTATTAAGGCTTAGCCATTTAACATCAGGGAGTGAAAATTTTGAAGGTATATGCCAGCTCCAGAGCTGCCTACAGGAATGGCTGAGGCCTCTGTTGTGACTACATTGCTTTCTTCACTCCTCAAATCTGATCCTGAGAACACTCTCAAAAAACTTCCTGCATGAAAATCTCCATCTCAGAATATGTTTCCTGTTCCTGTGGAACAGGTCTCACATGGTAGGTAATCATGCTAATGCTGCCACATAATAGAAATTCTTCTCCAGAAAACTGTAGTACTTAGCATCTAAAATAAATTCCTAGTATATATGTTGACCCTGCTTGCTGCACCAAACTGTTGAGCCAATGAACAAGGTTGCCAAGAAAGACGACTCAGGCATTAGATGGGACACCACTTTACTCCCATAGAGAAGAGACAAAGCAAAGTCAGCTTCAATAGTGGGCGGTGGTTCCCCATGGCCAACAGTTCCCAACAATATGTACATTTTAAAAGTGTATGCCAAACACTTCAAACTGTGCAAAGCATATCTAGGAGAAAAAAAAAAAAAATGTGTCGGCTTTATTTGAAAGGTCAGTGTAAATCAAATGGTGCAAGTTATGGGATTTCATGATCTTTTCATGTGGATTGGGTTTAGAAGTGTCTCTAATAAGGGATTGCATTATTAGTCAGAGTCCATTTGGAAAAACAGAAACTACTTTATTTCAAATAAGGTGAATATAACACAGGGAATCAGTTAAATGGATACAGAAAAAACTAAGAAGCCAAACAGTGGATGGTGAGGCAAATAAGAGATTAACAACATCTTAAAGCCACTACAGATTTTTTAAGTCTGGACATCAGGAGGAGAGGGGCTTACCAGATCCAAGAAACTAGATTGGTTGACCTATCAGGAGTTAGAACCAGGGCTGGGGCTGCTTGCAGTTGGTAGTATCACAGACGGACGGTCTGTCATTGGGGGAATGGGATTACAGAGAAGACTCAGCCTGTAAGAGAAGGAGAAATCCATTGGCTTTTCAACTTCTCCTTCCTACCAATTTTCCACCATGTCTCCCATTGTCTGAACCTAACCAGAATTGATTGGCAAAGAAACCTTAAGAATGTTATTTCCTGTGATACATTGAGAATAGAGGAAGAGTGGATAATGATGTGAGAACAAGCAACCAAGTGATTAGCATACACTATTTTTTTTTTTTTTTTTTTACTACAGAGCCCTGGTGGTGCAATGGTTAAGTATTCAGCTGCTAAGAGAAAAGTTAATGTTGAAACTCATCTAGTGGCATCACTGGCAAAGACCTAGTGATCTACTCCCATGACGATTACAGCCTAGGATACCCTAAGGGGCACTTCTACTCTGTCACATGCAGCCACTATTGATAGCATCTAACAACAACTGTTTTTACTACTCAACACCTGTTCTCACAATTGTAACCATTTTGTTAACAGCTTTGTTGTTGTTAAGTCGATTCTGACTCTTAGCGACCCCATGCACAACAGAATGAAACACTCCCCGGTCCTGCACCATCTTCACAATCGTTGCTATGTTTGAGCCGGTTGTTGTAGCCATCGTGTCAGTCCATCTTGTTGACAGTCTTCCTCTTTTTCACCAAGCACGACGTACTTCTCCAGGGACTGATCCCGCCTGTTAATATGTCCAAAGTATGTGAGACGTAGTCTTGCCATCCTTGCTTCTAAGGAGCGTTCTCGCTGCACTTTTCTAAGACAGACTTGTTTGTTCTTTTGGCAGTCCATGGTATATTCAATATTCTTCTCCACCAAAATTCGCCGCGTCAGTTCTTCTTCTGTCTTCCTTATTCATCGTCCATCTTTCACATGCATATGAAATGATTGAAAACACCATGGCTTGAGGAGCCTTAGTCCTCAAGGTGACATCTTTGCTTTTCAGCACTTTAAAGAGGTCTTTTGCAGCCGATTTGCCCAAAGCAATGTGTCTTTCGATTTCTTGACTGCTGCTTCCAAATTGTTGATTGTGGATCCAAGTAAAGTGAAATCCTTGACAACCTCAATCTTTTTCTCTGTTTATCACTATGTTGCTTATTGGTCCAGTTGTGAGGATTTTTGTTTTCTTTATGTTGAGGTGTAATCCATACTGAAGGCTGTGATCTTTGATCTTCATTAGTAAGTGCTTCAAGTCTCCTTCACTTTCAGCAAGGAAGGTTGTGTCATCTGCATAATGCAGGTTGTCAATGAGTCTTCCTCCAATCCTGAAGCCCCAGTCTTCTTCATATAGTCCAGCTTCTCAGATTATTTGTTCAGCATTCAAACTGAATAGGTATGGTGAAAGGATACAACCCCGAAGCACACCTTTCCTGACTTTAAACCATGGGGTATAACCTTGTTCTGTTCGAACCACTGCCTCTTGATCCATGTACAGATTCCTCATGAGCACAATTAAGTGTTCCAGAATTCCCATTCTCTGGGAAGTTATCCATAATTTGTTGCTATCAACATAGTCAAATGCCTTAACATAGTCAATAAAACACAAGTAAACATCTTTCTGGTATTCTCTGCTTTCAGCCAGGATCCACCTGACATCAGCAATGATATCCCTCCCTGGTCCCACGTCCTCTTCTAAATCCGGCTTGAATTTCTACCAGCTCCCTGTCAATATACTGCTGCAGCGGCTTTTGAATGATCTTCAGCAAAACTTTGCTTGCATGTGACATTAATGATATTGTTTGATAATTTCCACATTGGGTTGGATCACCTTTCTTGGGAACAGGTAGTTGACCAGGTAGCTGTCTTCCAAATTTCTTGACATAGATGAGCAAGCACTTCCAGTGCTGCATCTGTTTGTTGAAACATCTCAATTGGTATTCCGTCAATTCCCTGGGGCCTTGTTTTTCACCAATGCCTTTAGTGCAGCTTGGACTTCTTTCTTCAGTACCATCAGCTCCTGCTCATATGGTACCTCCCGAAATGGCTGGACATCAACCAATTCTTTTTGGTACAGTGACTCCATGTAGTCCTTCCACCTTCTTTTGATGCTTCTTACATCATTTAATATTTTCCCCATGGAGTCCTTCAGTATTTCAACTTGAGGCTTGAATTTTTTCTTTTGTTCTTTCAGCTTGAGAGATGCTGAGCGTGTTCTTCCATTTTGGTTTTCTATCTTCAGGTCTTCCCACATGTCATCATAATACTCTGTCTTCTTGAGCTGCTCTTTGAAATCTTTTGTTCAGCTCTTTTACATCATCATTTTTTCCTTTTGCTTTACCTACTCAACTTTCAAGAGCAAGTTTCAGAGGCTCTCCTGATATCCATTTAGGTCTTTTCTTTCTCTTAACAGCTTAATTTAGATATAATTCATATACCATACAACTTGCCTATCTAATGTGTACAAATCAATTGTTTTTAATATTCACAGATATGTACAACCATGACCACAGTCAATTTTAGAACATTGTCATCACCTCAGAAACAAAAACTGTACCCTTTAGAATCACTCTCATCTCTCCTCATGCCTCCAGTCCTGAGAAACCACTAATATACTTTCTGTCCCTATAGTTTTGCCTGTTCTGTACATTCATATAAATAGAACCATATTCTATGTGGCTTTTGTAGCTGGCTTCTTTTACTTAGCATAATATTTCAAGGTTCTCAAGTCTTTCAAGGTTTTCAATGTCATAGCATGTATGGGTACTTCATTCCTTTTTATGGCTAAATAATATTTTGTTGTATGGATATACCACATTTTGTTTCTCATCAGTTAATGGGCATTTAGTTTTCCACCACCTTTAACTTCATGAATAATACGGTTATAAACATTTATGTATACATTTTTGGGAGGACATGTGTTTTTATTTTAATTTCCTTTGAGTGTATGGTTGAGTGTATACCTAGGAGTGGATTTGGAGGGTCTTATGGTCACTCCATGTTTAATCATTTGAGGAGCTGCCAGATGGTTTTCCAAAGTGGCTGCACCATTTTACATTCCCATCAGCAGTATATGAGGGTCGTGATTTCTCTACATCCTCAACAATACTTGTTATTACCTGATTTTTTATTCCAGCCACCATAGTGTTATGATTGGCATTTCCCCAAGGACTAATCATGATGAGCATCTTCTGTTTATCTTTGGAGAAATGGCTATTCATGTCTTTTGTCCATGTTTTAATGGGTTGTCTTTTTATTTTTGAGTTTTCAGAGTCTTTTATATATTCTCGATGAAAGTCTCTTATCGGACATAAGTTATTAAAAAAAGGAAATTCTGGAGTTAAAATAACAATATCTGAAATGAAAAAAAAATCACTACAAGGACTCAAAAATAGGTTTGAACCACCAGAAGAAAGAACAAACTAGAAGATACATTAATAGAGATTATGCAATCTGAAGAAGAGAAGGGGGAGGAAAGAATTAAGAAAAATAAATAGAGCCCCAGAAAATATGGGGCATCATTAAGTGCTCCAGTAGACACATTATGGAGTACTGTAAGGAGAGGAAAACAAGAAAGGAGCAGAAGAAATACACAAATGCCATATTTTTACTCAAATGATGCGTGCCTTCTACATTTGTTTCCTGACCGCTCCCTCACCCTACGAGGTATTTTTGTAAGCACGCTATGCTAATTTTTTTTACAGCAACATATCAAAAAAAAAAAAAAAATGGCATAGTGGCTTGTCTATAAATATCTTGCGGGAGAAGGAGTGGTTGGCAAACAAACATAGAAGGCACATGTTTTTTTGTGTAAAAATACAGTAATGGCTGAAAATTTCAAATTTATTGAAAAAATTACACACCCAGGAATCTCAATGAACTCCAGATAGGGTAAATACAAAGTCATTCACAAACATGCAGAGAGTAAGAATGCTAAAACCAAAGACAAGAAGAAAATCTTAAAAAAAACAGCAGACCAATACCTTTCATGAACATGGATGCAAAAATCCTCAAGAAAAAACCAGAGAACTAAGCTAGCAACATGTAAAAAGAATTACACACCATGCCCATGTGGGATTTACCCTAGGAACGCAAGATTGGCTTAACATCCAAAAGTTAATTAATGTAATACACAATATCAATAGAATACAAAACGAAAACTACACAGTCATCTCAACAGACACCAAAAAAGCATTTGACAAAATTCAAACCTTTTCATGATAAAAACACTCAACCAGCTAGGAATAGAAGGGAATTTCCTCAACCTGATAAACAGCATGTATGAAAAACCCACAGCCAACATCACACTTAAAGATAAAAGACTGGGTACTTTTCTCCTAAGATTAGGAAGAAGACAAGGATGTCCACTCTCACCACTTCTATTCAACATTGCACTGAAGGTTCTAGCTGGGGCAATTAGGCAAGAAAGAAAGGTCATTCTGATTAGGAAGGAAGAAGTAAAACTGTCTCTATTTGCAGATGAAATCATATATGGAAAACATCCTAATAAACCCACTAATAAACTATTAGAACATAAGCACTTAGGACCATTTTCAGAGACTTTAAATGATTGTTTTGAAGTACATTTTATCAGTTTCACAGATGAGCAGGTCTGTGGCACTCCTCATGCTGTCACGCCGGAAGTGGAACTCTGTTTAACCATTTTTAACTTCAGCACAACCACAGCCTAATGCTGCCATTTTACAGGATGCAACTAACCTTTATGTGAATACACGTTCCCCCCACTGGTGCATTTCTTAATACTTTGTTGCAAGGAGTGTCTCTGGGCTCTTTGAGGTGAGTGTCTGGTTGGGACTGGCTATTCAGTTTGCGCATTATGAATCTGCTTCAAATTCTCGCATTGACAATTCTCCAGGCTCCTTTGTGTACACCTTTGCTGTCCGGTACCATAACCACTAGCCACATGTAGCTATTCAGCACTTGAAAGGAAAGCTTTTTAACATATTGGGTGAAATGGAATATATTATTAAAATGAATCTTAACTGTTTCTTTTTATTTTTTAAAATGAGACTACCAGAAAATTCAAAATTAGATATGCGGCTCACATTGTATTTCTATTGGACAGCACTGTTTTTCAGTGTTGCCAGGTAAATCTTGTGTGACCCCAGCATTATTTTTGGTAGGAACTCCTGCATATTTTTTGTCTATAGAAGAAATGATTATAGAAAATCATCTCATGAGAGGCATGAAAATACTAATAGCAAACATGTAAATAAAATTCAACCTAAGTTTCCTTATTCTGAGTACTTTATTCAAAAGTCTACCTATTAACAGTGAAAATAAGAAAGCCCAAAGAACAACATATATTTTCCCCCCATAAGCTTGCCTTTCTTTAGTGACTTGCAACAATAGCCAAGAGGATTTGTCTAAATGTAGTATACACAAATAATGTGTGAAAACATATGGAGAAGAAATAGTATGGTGAATCCTGGTTAGAGATACTTATTTATGCTGAAAATTTAATCTTTATTTTTAGTATTTCTACATCCCTGATGTTAAAAAAAGGGGGGAGGATTCCTTTCTAAGAGTCTTATTTGGCTTATTAAGCCAAAAATACTTTTCCCAAACATTTTGCTTATGCCCTTAATAGTTTATAAGCTATACAGACCAAAAATCAGAAAAATTTAGAAAGATGAGGCACTTTACATTCTATACTAAGTTTAAAAAATAAAGAGAGAGAGAGAAAGATTTTATGTTGTGAATTCTCTACCCTGTGGTCAAAAAATTATATTCAGGTACTGACCTAATTATCCATGAAAGATTTTCTACTTTTTTTCCCAGTGAAGGAGGAAAGATTTGCTATAGAGGCTGACAGTATGAGAATGTGCTACTTCTTTTAACTCACCCGACTGGGTTTCTCTCCAAACCAACTGTCCACGCAGTTGTTTCTGAAGAATCTTGAATGCTGTCCACGTGGTCAGTTTCTCCATTTTACATAGTAATGCTTTCCATTAGAACCATGGGGATATCTTTGGTTAATCACCATAAACATCTGAGTTACTAAGTATCTATAAATTCACTACTTACAAGCTATGTGACATTGAATGTTATATTCTGGTGAAAAAGACAAAGATAAATGTGTCTTCTAATTTCTGATGTAGAGCTGACACTAGGCACACTTCTTGGGAAAAAAAAGGCATAGAGGCATTAGGAAATGGATTGGGTAAGTTTGGGAGGTGAGAGGTTGCCAAAAAACAGGTTATTTTTGCAACTTCCCTTTTTTGAAGGGTGGAACAGTGATTTATTTCCATCTTTGCACAGTGCACTTGATAAATGTTTATCGAATGAATTCATTAAGGCAGAAATATGACAACCTTCCAAATGTTTGAGAATTATTATCATATGGGAAAGGAATTAATAGCCTCAGGAAAGGTGTGTGTCAGGGTTGCATCCTTTCACCATACCTATTCAATCTGTATGCCGAGCCAATAATCGGAGAAGCTGGACTATAGGAAGAAGAACGGGGCATCAGGATTGGAGGAAGACTCACTAATAACTTGAGTTATGCAGATGACACAACCCTGCTTGCTGAAAGTGAAGAGGACTTGAAGCACCTACTGATGAAGATCAAAGACCATAGCCTTCAGTATGGATTATACCTCAACATAAAGAAAACAAAAATCCTCATGACTAGACCAATAAGCAACATCATCATAAACAGAGAAAAAATTGAAGTTGTCATGGATTTCATTTTACTTGGATCCACAGTCAACACCCACGGAAGCAGCAGTCAAGAAATCAAAAGACGCATTGCACTTTAAAGTGCTGAAAAGCAAAGATGTCACCTTGAAGACTATGGTGGACCTGACCCAAACCATGGTATTTTCAATTGCATCATATGGATGTGAAAGCTGGGTGATGAATAAGGAAGAATTGACATCTTTGAATTGTGGTGTTGACTGCCAAAAGAATGAACAAATCTGTCTTAGAAGAAGTACAACCAGAATGCTCCTTAGAAGCAAAGATGGTAAGACTGCGTCCTTAAATACTTTGGACGTTGCCAGGAGGGATCAGTCCCTGGAGGAGGACATCATGCTTGGTAAAGTACAGGGTCAAGGGAAAAGAGGAAGACTCTCAGTGACGTGGACTGACACAGTGGCTGCAACAATGGGCTCAAGCATAACAAGGATTGTGAGCATGGCGAAGGAACAGGCAGTGTTTCCTTCTGTGGTGCATACGGTCACTCTGAGCTGAAACCGATTCGACAGCACCTAATAGCAACAACAAAAACGTAATAGGCTCAATTTGTTCTTAGTTTTGCTCCCCTTAAAGTCATGCTGAAAAATAAAAAGAAGAGTTCTTAAATTATTATAAGTGTTTAAAAATTGACTGCATAGAGACTTCCCTGTTACTGCTTCTGGAAATACCATAGGAGAAAATAAGTTTTCCGTAGATGATCAGGCTAGATCACTACTAATAGGCCCTCCAACTCTGCTCCATTTAATATTATAGAATTTTCAATTTTCATTTTCATTGATATAGTTACGCTTGTCTTTATTGGTAAAAAAAAAAAAAAAAGTATTAAGCAAAGAATTAAATAATATAACCAGGATGAAGGAAATGTAATGGCTAATTTATTTATTTATATGTAAAGCATAATTGAACAACAGCTCAAACTCTTAACATAATTAAGTTTCTTTCACCCTATAGAAAGTCCCATTGATTCCATTACTCTCTCATCTTGAAAAAGAAGATGAGGCAATAAGAAGTTTGATAGTGAAGGGAAGGGGGAGTCTACTCTTGTTCTTTGTTTCACTCATTTCACTCACTCTTCAAACCTTGTGGACCTGTGGGAGAGGCATTTAGGCAGAGCGATGAGTCTGGAAGCCAAAGGTCATCTGTAAAATCCTAGATATCAAAGCAATGGTCTTGATCCTCAGTTTCCTCTACCTTTCAGCAGCATTCAACCATAATTATCCATTTCTTCAGAAAAAATTCTATTCTTTTGACTTCTGTGACCCTTTAGAAGAGTTGAAGAAGACTAAGGAGGTGTCATGGATTGAATAGTGTAGCCCAAAAAGATCTGTCAACTTGGCTAGGTCATGATTCCATTGTATGATTGTCTACCATTTTATCTTCTGATGTGATTTCCCTGTTTGTTGTAAATCCTATCACTATGATGTAATAAGATGGATTAGCGGCAATTATACTGATGAGGTCTACAAGATTAGGTAGTGTCTTAAGCCAATCTCTTTTGAGATACAGAAGAGAGAAGCGAGCAGAGAGACATGGGGACCTCATACCACCAAGAAAACAGTGCTGGGTGCAGAGTGCATCCTTTGGACATGAGGTTCCTGCACTGAGATGCTCCCAGACCAAGGGAAGACTGATAATGAGGACCTTCCTCCAGAGCCGACAGAGAGAAAAAGCCTTCCCCTGGAGCTGGACTTGTAGCCCACTGGCCTGTGAGAAAATAAACATCTCTTTGTTAAAGCCATCCACTTGTGGTATTTCTATTATAGCAGCACTAGGTGACTAAGACGGGGAAAAATCACTTCTCTATCTGTCTTGTTCCTTTTCTTTCTCTCTCTGTTGTTGTTAGGTGCTGTGGAGTTGGTTCCGATTCACAGCAACCTTATGTATGACAGAAATACTGCTCAGTCCTGTACTTCAGCCCATTGATGCAGCCACTGTGTCAATCCATCCCATTGGAGGTCTTTCTCTTATTCACTGACCCTCTACTTTACCAAACACGCTGTTCTTCTCCAGGGACTGGTCCCTCCTGATAATATGTCCAGAGTATGTGAAATCAAGTTTCACCATCCTTGCTTCTAAAGAGCGTTCTGGTTGTACTTCTTCCAAGACGGATTTGTTTGTTCTTCTGCCAGTCCATGGTATATTCAGTATTCTTCACCAACACCATAATTCAAAGGCATCAATTCTTCTTCAGTCTTCATTATTCATTGCCCAGTTTTCATACGCATATGAGGCCATTGAAAACACCGTGGCTTGGGTCAGGTGTACCTTAGTCCTTACAGTGACATCTTTGCTTTTTAACACTTTAAAGAGGTCTTTTGCAGCAGATTTGCCCAATGCAATTATGTCATTTGATTTCTCGACTGCTGCTTCCATGGGCATTGATTGTGGATCCAGGTAAAATGAAATCCTTGGCAACTTCAATTTTTTCTCCGTTTATAATGATGTTGCTTATTGGTCCAGTCACGAGGATTTTTGTTTCTTTTACGTTGAGTTGCAATCCATATTGAAGGCTTTAGTCTTTGATCTTCATCAATAAGTGCTTCAAGTCCTCTTCCCTTTCAGCGAGCAAGCTTGTGTCATCTGCATAATGCAGATTGTTAATGAATCTTGTTCCAATCCTGATGCCACATTCTTCTTCATATAGTCCAGCTTTTCAGATGATTCGCTCATCATACAGACTGAATAAGTATGGTCAAAGAATACAACCCTGATGTACACCTTTCCTGACTTTAAACCACACAGTATCCCCTTGTTCTGTTCAAACAACTGCCTCTTGGTCTGTGTACAGGTTTCTCACGAGCACAATTAAGTGTTCTGTAATTCCCATTCTTCACAATGTTGCCCATAATTTGTTTTGATCCGCACAGTTGAATGCCTTTCATAGTCAATAAAACACAGGTAAACATCTTTCTAGTATTACCTGATTTCAGCCAAGATCCATCTGACATCAGCAATGATATCCTTCATTCCTTGTCCTCTTCTGAACATCTACTACCCTTGAATTATCCTCAGGCAGTAGCCCTACTTGCTTCCTTTCTTTTCCATTATTCCAGCTATGCTTGCTATTTAAATGGCCTCCTAATGTTTATCACCAACTCTAATCACTTTGTTTATAGTCATCCATTTCTAACTGCCTCTTTGGAAATATTTGTTTTTGTTAATTGCCGTTGAGTCGATTCTGGCTCATGGAGACCCTACATGCACAGAGTAGAACTGCTCCATAAAGTTTTTAAGGCTGTCACCTTTCAGAAGCAGATCACCAGGCTTGTCTTCCAAGGCGCTTCTGGTTGAGTTTGAGCGAACAACTTTTCAGCTAGTAGCTGAATGCTTAACACTTCTCACCACCAAGAACTCCTTGGAAATTCCTGGGCACTCCTAATTTTAGTTTATTCCAACTTTAATGAATCTTTCCTTTCTTAATCCTGTTTCTCCACTTGTGTTTCTTGGGTAATGGATTTACTCCTTTTGATTAAAAGGTTCCAGGTAAGGCTAGTCTAAGGTTTTGAGGAGCCGTGGAAAGTAAGAGTTCAGTCAGATATAAATGTGTGACTAGTAGCACTTAGTAACTAATATCTTTCTCCTCTCTATCTTAAGTGGTACCCTGGTGCCACAGTGGTTAAATGCTGGGCTGCTAGCCAAAAGGTCAGCAGTTCAAATCCACCAGCTGTTCCATTTTAAGTACAGACACATAGGTTATGCAAAAAGTTGTTGATTATCTCTTTATTTACTGTGCTGTTTTATAGTTTTACTTTAATTATAAGGGACTTCTATAAGTTTAGTCCTAAACTCAGTCTGTCAACCATTTTTGCTCGTTAGGTTCTTAAGTTCCTCAAATCCAACTTCTTCTGTATTGTGTATATTTGGGAACTTAATCTCCACAGTTGGGGAGTTGGTGGTGTATGTGTGTGTTTGCTATAACAGAAGAAGGGCAATGATATACGTTCAGGTATAGGAACTCATAAAAATGGAAAACTTATCAAGGAATGAATTGAACCTGTACCTTTTCTCTGCATACTTCCTCCCCCAACTCTAAGCCAGAATGAATGGGCTTGACTTCCTTATTGACTTATACTGACCTTCTCTTTTTCTCCAGTGTTATCTAGGGGTATTACTCTGAGCTGATTACATTCTCATTAAAAATGGAATGATGGGATATGGCGCTTTGTTTGGCAGGGCTGAGCTGTGTGTTGAACACCTGCTGTCTAAATACATGTTAAAGGAGGTCCTCCAAGTAGATGCCGTTGTCTCCCTGTGGAAATACTCAGCTGTCTGGAGGGACAATTGTTATGTCATGTGGGCTCTCAGCTCCTCTTCTGTATCCTGAAAACAAACACCACAGAGAGAAATAAGAAATCCTTGCAGTACAGGCGTCAAAGGCCTTACAGTGGATGGTTATTAAAAGCAAGTATAAACCAAAAAAAAAGAAAAAAAAACCCCAAACCCATTGCCTTCGAGTAGATTCTGACTCATAGCAACCCTATAGGACAGAGTAGAACTGCCCTGTAGAGTTTCCAAGGAGCGCCTGGTGGATTCAAATGGCTGACCTTTTGGTTAAAAGCCGTAGCACTTAGCCACTATGCCACCAGGGTTTCCATATATATATATGTGTATATATATATAATTTTTGCCTATTTTCCAGAATCTGGCAATTCCTGTACAAATTTCTGACCTTGCCTATCTGAAACTGCAGTGGTGGGACTGTTACTTTCCAATGGAATTATGTGCTCATGGGCAACCAGTTTTTCTGTAGTGACAGTGCCCTGTTTCCTTTCGGGGAAGACAAAGAGGAGAGCCTTGTTGAAAAGACGGAACGGGAGACGTGTTTGCTCTGTTTTGCTTTTCTACTCCCCTAATCTGTGGTTTTTTTTTTTTTTTTTTTTTTAATCTGTGACTAAGGAGTTCTAGTGGCACAGTGGTTAAAGAGCTTGGCTGCTAACCAAAAGGTTGGTGGTTCGAACCCACCAGCTGCTCTGTGGGAGAAAAATGTGGCAGTTTGCTTCCATAAAGATTTACAGCCTTGGAAACACTATGGGGCAGGTCTACTCTGTCCTATAGGGTTGCTGTGATTCAGAATGGACTCAACCACAATGGGTGTGGTTTTGGTTTGGAATCTGTGACTCCAGTTGCCATTGAGTAAACTCCAACTCATGGTGACTCCATGGATCTGCACCACCCAGGGACATGCTTGGCTGCTAACTGAAAAGTTAGCAGTTTGAGTCCACCTAGAGGCACCTAGGAAGAAAGTCCTCTAGATCTACTTCTGAAAAATCAGCTACTGAAAACCCTATGGTTCTACTTTGACACACATGGTGTCATCACGAGTCAGAGTCAAACTGACAGAATTGGAACTGGAAAATCTATGTCTCAGAGATGTGCAAGAAGAGGACCTAAGATTGCTCTGAGAAGAAAAAGAAGGAAGAATGGAGAGAAATGGAAGGATTAATTTTTTATGGTAATGCTGAAGAATTAGTACTAGAAGAAGGAGTTTCAGGAACTGCTGGAGCAATGAAGTGGTTCATCCCATCTGTTGGCTGGCTGTTGTTTGCGCTAGATAACATGCTGTACCTACAGCAGAGTTACCTTATTGGCATTGATTTGTTATTCCTATGATTACGTAAAAGTGATTTTTAAACTAACAGCCTTATTACCTTTTTCACTTTGAGGTAGGCACAGGCAGAGCAGGGTTTATTAGCTTCAACTTTTTCAACTTCAACTTTTTCACCTGTAAAATAGGGATACACAAATTTTCCAAGGCCACATGGTATGCAGGTGGGAAGAGCTGAATTTGAATCCAAGCCTTCTAAATCCACTTTTAGTGCTTTTTTCTTTCAGCTCTACTGCCCTATATTATAAAAAATACACAGTTTTGAAAACTCTTAAGACTGACAGAACCTAACTCTATCCTCGCTGTGTTTTTCTATTCTGAAAACCAAATAGTAAGCTCAAACACCTAATTTTATTGGGCACCATCTATATAGTTTAAAAACTTTATACAAATAAGTTCTGGGAGGTCATATGTAGTTTTTTTTCTTGTCTTTAAAAATATATTTGTAAAAAAATGGTTGGATGAAAATACATCAAAATGATTACTACTTTTTTATTCATTTTTATCAGGGCTTGTAACTAGTTCATTTTGGTTTGACCCCCTGCTGAAAATTTGCATTTCCACCCCAGATATACTGAATCAGAATCTACATTTTATAACGGTCCCCAGGCAATTCTTATGGAACCCTCCCCACCGAGTGATTCTTCCGATTCTGATTCGGTATATCTGGGGGTGGAAATGCAAATTCTTATCACAGGGTCAAATTGAAATGAACTGGTTTGAAGCCCTGGTTTTTATTTCTTGTTATTTTTTTTCCTATTTAACATTATAATGTAAGCATTTCTCCAGGTTAAGAGACATTCTTCCAAACCACAGAATATTACATATAAATATTAAAAAACTATTGTACTAGATATGGCTAAATTGTATATTTATTGAATATTTAAGTTGATCTTAATATGTTGCTATTATATATATCACTGAAACTAACATAACTGTACTAAAATTTTTCCTTATGATATCAAAAGTTACTTTGCTAACACTTAGAATGAATGGAATTTCAGGGGATCATTAAGATATTACGTGATGTGCAATCCACATCCACTATTTTGAAGCCCAGGAGCTAGTGGTTAAACTCCTAGCAGATGGTGCTGCTGCTGCTGCTGACTAAGCATCCCAGGAATTTAAAGACTTGCTTAAACAGGGTTAATATATGGCCTGTGGGAAGACAGCTGGCCTGTAGCAGAATTAGAGGTCAGGAGTTTAGTCACATTTCCCTGAAAACAGAGGACACACCAGAGTCAGGGATCAGTGAAAGCCATTTAGGGAAAGGAAAAAGCAGAAGGGTTCTATTTGAGGGAGCAGTTGAATGAGAGAGTAGATGGTGCTAGGGTAGAACAGAACAACTACCAAATATGGAGGACAGGGTGGGGAAATGAAAGAAGACTGAAACCAGGATGGCAGAACGCTGCCCCTACTGTCTCTGATCTTGAAATATGGAGGGAGACGTACCTCCAACCCATTTCCCAACTCCTAGGTTCTTTGTCCAGTGTTTCACCAGAACACCATAATGTGATATGGGTTAGGAGAGTTTGGATCCTGTCACGTTAGACATTTAACATGGCTAGCTTGTCTGTAAGAGGAAACAACGAGCTGTTACCAAGTTGGAAGAAGATATTAACCTCTTGGACTTAAAATCTCAAGAATGACAGTGGCTGATATCTGGTGCAGTCCAAATTCTACAGAAGTTTTGAGTGTGTATTCTTTGAGGAACACTGTGATACGTGTTACAGGAGTTTTAAACTAAAAAAAAAGTCACAGTTTCAGCTCTCAGGCAGTTTATTATGTAATACAAGGCAAGTGGATGGAGGAATTAGGCAAATAAACTCATGACTATGATACAAAATGCCTAAGATGACTTGTATAGTGATAGAAAGTTCAGAAGTAAGGGAGAGATAAGGGTAAGTGAGGAGGGCAGTGGATTTTTATGAAGGATGTATGAAAATATTCAGAAAGATGTAGGAGAGCATTACAGGTGAAAGAAATCACATAAGCAAAGGCACCAAGGGTTTCCTATAACACACACATAGGACTACACACACATAGTGGTGCATACATTTCATCATAAAGGACTCCGGAGTCACTTTATGGAATAAGTCAATCTATCCTCAAGTTTAACTTCTGGCATAACATGGGTATGAAATAAATACATTCGAATATTTGAAGACTCAGTTTTTAATTTGATTTGATTTGATTGTGGTAAAATATACATAACAAAAAATTTGCCATTTTCACCATTTTTAAGTGTACAATTCAGTGACCTTAATTAACCTCTCCATGATGACTGTTGTACAGTCATCACCACTATCCATTTCCAAAGGTTTTACATCACCCCAAACAGAAACTCAGTACCCGTTCAGCATTCCCTCCTTGCCCCAGCCTCTGGTAACCTCTAATAAACTTCTGTCTCCATGCATTTGCCCATTCTAGATATTTCATGTAAGTGTGTAAGTGAGATTATACAATATTTGTCCTTTTGTGCCTGACTCATTTCACTCAGCAGAATGTTTTCAAGGTGTTGTAGCCTGTATCAGAATTTAATTTCTCTTCGTGGCTGAATAATATTCCACTGGAGTCCCTGAGTGGTGCAAAATGGTTGAGTGCTAGACAACTAGCTGAAAGGTTGGCAGTACCCATCCAGAGGTGCATCGGAAGAAGTCCTGTGATCTGCTTCTGATAAGTCACAGCCTTGAAAATCCTATGGAGCAGTTCTATTTTTCACTTGTTATTTTCCATTTTTCTGATAATAGCCAATGAGGTGGCATCTCATTGTGGTTTTTACTTGCATGTTCCTAATGACTAATGATGTTGCATATCTTTTCATGGTTTTACTGGCCATTTGTATGTCTGGCCATTTTTGGGAAATGTCTATTCAGATTCTTTGCCCATGTTTAATTGGGTTGTTTGTCTTTTTGTTGTTAAATTGTAGGAGTTATTTATATATTCTGGATATTAAACCCTTATCAGATATATGGCTCTTAAATATTTTCTCCCATTCTGGACATTATATCTTTACTTTCTTGATAAAGTAATTTGATGCACAATTTTTAAAAAAATTTTCATGAAGCCCAATTTATCCTTTTTTTTTTCTCTCTCTTATGCTTTTGGTGCCATATGTAAGAATGCATTGTTAAAAACAAGGTCTTGAAGTTTTACCCTTACGTTTGCTTCTAAGAATTTTATGGTTTTAGCTCTTATATTTAGAAAATTGATCCATTCTGAGTTAATTTTTGTATGTGGTATGAGTTATTGCCTGTGGAGATCCAGTCATCCCAGCACCATTTATTGAAGAGGCTATTCTTTCAAGTATGGACTTGGCACCCTTGTCAAAAATAAATTGGCAGACCCAGTTTTTATATGGCCTACAGAATGGTACAGAATGGGCTTTAATGTCATACAGAATTGGGCTCTGATTTCATTTCCTAGCTGTATGAACTTGAATAAATTACTCAACCTCTCTGACCACTTCTCTTGTCTGTAAAAATTTGTCAACTTTTTTGTAAGAACTAAACAAGAAAATGTGTTAGTTAATGCATGTGATTGTTAAAGTTGTGTGTCAGCTTGGCTGGGCCATGATTCTCAGTTGTTTGGCGGTTATGATGTAGTTTGGCAGCAGTTCTACTCTGTCCTGTAGGGTTGCTATGAGTCGGAATCGACTCAACGGCAGTGGGTTATAATGATGTAATTGCCTCCATGATGAGATTTGATATAGTGTGATCACCTCCATAATGAGATCTGCTGTGAGTAGCCAATTAGTTGAAAGAGAGTTTCTTTGGGGGTGTGGCCTGCATCCAGTATAGGTGGACTTTCTGGCAAGGCTTGAGGGCTTTTGCTTGATCTGGATCCTGCAGACATCTGACCTCCAGTTCTTGGGACTTGAACTAGCAGCTTACCTGTTGATCTTGGGATTTGTCAGCCTCCACAATTTGTGAGCGAGTGGCCTGCCAGTTTACCTGCTGACCTTGGGATTCTTCAGCCTCCATAGCCTGTGAGCTGGAGGCCTGTTTTCTGATCTGCTGAACATGGGATTGCCAGCCCTTGCAGCTATATGAGTCGGGAGTAGCCTCCAGCCTGACCCATGAACTTGGGACTTTCCAGCCTGTACAATCCTGTGAACCACTTCCTTGATATAAAACTCTCTCTCCCCCTATGTGTGTGTGTGTGTGTGTGTGTGTGTGTGTGTATAGACCCTTCATTGGTTTTGCTCCTCTGGAGAACCCAACCTCAGACAATACACTTGCTGAGTGAGAGCTACTGTTCCGCTTTCATTGCCTTCACCTCAGTTTCTCATCCTGACCAAGTATGTACAGTGGCTCCTTACATCCTTGGTAACACCAGAGGGCAGCATCATCCCATTCTTATATCCAGGCTTCCTGGAATGAGACCCTACTTTGCAAACAAACTAAACAAGATTCTTGTAAATGGCTCAGCAAGGGAGGAGATAAAACAAAAAACCCACTGCCTTAGCGACCCTATAGGACAGAGTAGAACTGCCCCATAGAGTTTCCAAGGAGTGCCTGGTGGGTTTGAACTGCTGACCTCTTGGTTATGGCACCAGGGTTTCCAAACTCTTTATTCTGGAACATGAATAAGGTAGTACAAGATAAACCCCAGGACTTTGGAGCAGATGCTGTGCACCTCTGTGGGCAACAGCTGGTATGAACACTCCATCAGAAGGTGCCATTCCAGGCATCTATTTATGCCAACTGGATCAGGAGGATTTCTGGTGCTAATATAGCAACAGAACCTTAGATTAGTCATCCAAGTGAATTCTTGATTACTTCTAAAAAACCACCGTGCTTATATGATATCTCTGAAAAGTCTGCTGGAATTTGTTGTTTACTAGAAAGTCAGAACTAGGGTGACTGATTTGCCTGGGACAATACTGGCTTATACTTGTGGTTCCAGTATAATTATTAATACTGCTAATACTGCTCCTTTTACTCTCGAAGTGTCGTGATTTGGAGGATAAGTTACATAGTTACATAGTACCCTACTCAGAAATATTCATTAATAGCACAGATCTGACCTAGCAAGACTCTTTGGGGCTGGTTAAGACCACACATGGGCTCTAGAGTCAGAAAATGGCAGACATATCTGGGTTACAAACCCCTGCTCTGTTTGCATGTCCTTGGCAAGTTATTTAACTTCTCTAAACTTCAGTTTCCTGATGTATAAATTAGGAATAATAAAAAGACATAAACACATTGTTCCATTTATATCCTCCTAATTAAAGTGTTTACCAGAGTCTCTGGTACAAAGTAATGCATGGAAGCCCTCCTTGTTATTATTTTTAGGATTAACTGTAATATTCAGGCTGTATTGACATTATCTGTATTGATTGAATTCCTAAAGGTGAAGGTATTGAGGACCAAAGTAAAACAAATTGCTCAAATTCACAAAACAATCATTGACCAAATTGTTACAAAGTTACAGCCAAAAATGAGCACCAGTTTCTCAGAACTCCCTCCCTAGTGCCTGAAGGTGGCTGCTGTCACTAGACATCATTCAGAATTAAGGATGCGGCCAAGCCTATGTCCTGAAGCCTTTAGCAACTCTGAGGCACAGTAGTTGTGGATCTTCAAGGAAAAGAGACATTTAACTATTCTACTGCATTTTCTTTTATTGAAAAATGTTTCAAACATATGAATAAGAGAGAACCTTGTAATGAACACCAATTTACCCACTTAACATTGTGCCATATTTGCTCAAGATTTTTGGAAGAAGTTAAACGTTGTAAAAATAATCAAGACCTCCTGTGTACCCATCGTTTATACCAGCCTCTTCCTTCTTATTAATTAGATAGTATTTAAATGGTATCATACTATATCCCTCTGAATTTTTTATTTTTTGCTTGCTTATTACATTTTTAAGCTTTACCCAGGCTGATAAATGCTGTATAACATGGCATTAAGAGAATATTCCACAATTCATTTTCCCCTTGACAGACATTTCAATTTTTCCTGGTTTTCTCTGAACTGCACTGCAATGAACATCCTTGTGCATGAAACGCTTACATGTGTGAGAGTTTCCCTTGGGATTATACCCGGAAGCAGACTTGCAAGGCCTCAGAGCATGAGTATCTACAACTTTACTCAATATTTCCAAACTTTGCCAAATACTGTCGCAAGTTTTCCAAAGTGGTTGTTCCAGCTTACATTGCATTTAAACATTTTCCCAAATGAAATATACTATCTAGTTTTTCAAAAAAGAACCATAGTTATTCCAGTGACCAAGTAACAGAAAAAGTACACCAGTTGTAAAGTGTACGCACTTTTAAGAGATGGGGAAATAAACATTTATTATCTACTATGTGCCAGCCCTATGCTAGGTGGATTACATTTGCTCTTTTAATTAATCACTCTACCTATAAATCACCAAATCTTAGTTCTACCTCAAAAAAAGTGTCTTAATTCTTTCCTTCTACAATTTCCTTAAGAAGATTTTTGTAAACATGCAGATGATGCCTGCCGGATGGAACCACCTGGTCTCCTTGCTTCTGGCCTGTGCCCTCACCAATCCACCCTTCCCAGTTGTCAGAATTATTTCTCTAAAAGTGCAAATGAGATCTTGTCACTCTCCTCTGTGGAAATATTTTAGAGGATAAACTTTGAACTATTTTGATTATGGTCAGATTTTGAAAGGTCTTGAATATCATTGGACCTTTCAACTTCACCTCTTTCCCATCTGTTCACTCTATTCTATTGCCACTCTGGATGGCCTAGTAGCTCCCCAAATAGACCATGTACTTTCCAAACTGGGGAAGGGCATAAGTAAAATCATAGAAATTTGAATGTTATTTCCACCACCCTCACCTCAGGCAGATTAACTATAACACACAGCTTTGAGTGATAATTCCGTCTGGAATGGGGAGGAGTTGTGGAAACAGCTTGCTTTAGAGATGAGATGCCTTATAAACTCTATGGAAAAATAAATTGAATAATTCAGGTATGTGTCTTGGGCATGGGGACCATATAATGCATGTTAACTTATATATAACATATAACTTACCTTGGAAGCTTTTGAAAGTAAAAAGGAAAAGCTAAAATAATTAAAAAATTTGGAATTTATTAACGAGCATTGGCTTTGTTATATTGGTAGGCCTATAAAATAGTTCTACTTAAAATCTATTTACACTAAAAATAATAAATACTTAGGTACATTAAGCCAGAATATTATAACCACAGAAACCATGTAAATTTATGTTCAATGTTAAAATTTTAAACTGAATTTACAATAGCATTCACAATTATAAGAGTTGTTTAACATTTGACAGAATGAACTTCCAACCTTGATTCTCTGCAGTAGATGAAAACAATAAGCTATTATTGGACTTAACCTAACTGACTTTCTCTTTGAAGCATCTGAAGACTTTGAGATGTTCTTCTGCTAACAGAACCAATACACTGACTGTTCTCACTTCATTTCTGTACATGAAAAGAACACCTGTAATTGAGATGAGCAAAATAATTTGGAAATTTTTTCTATATGAAAAGCCATGCTTCACTGGGAATATGTAAGCACTAACTTCTGAAAAAAAAACTTCTGACACTGTGTTAAATTGGCTACTTTGGACACAGAGGGTGTTTGGAGTCTGAAATCTCCTTTTCTAGCAGGATGTATGCTCTGTCACTGGGCTTATCATCTTGCTCCTACCTGAGAAGGGGAGATATGAGGAAAGAGGTCTGCAAGAAGATAGTGTTTGTTAAGTCCAGGCCAGCTGGGAAATTCCTGTTTCCAGATAGGTACAGAAGATGGATTTCACCCATACACTCTAGAACTGAGGCCATGGAACATAGTTGAGATTTGGGGTGGCAGACTTGCTGTTCAGTGTGGGGCAAATGAGCATGCATATCAAAGAAAATGATAGGAGCTGGAAGATGAGGCTGAGTCATCCCCCCCCCCGCCCCCCCAAAAACCTCATTACCATTGAGGCAATTCCAACTCATGGGATCCCATGTGTGCAGAGTAGAACTGCTCCATAGGGTTTTCTTGGCTGCAATACTTGGAAACCCTATGGGGCAGTTCTACTCTGTCCTATAGGGTCACTATGAGTCAGAATTGACTCGACAATGGAATGTTTATGGAAGCAGATCATCAGGGCTTTCGTCCGTGGTGCCTCTAGACGGGTTCAAACCACCAACTTTTAGGTTACTTCTTGTTGTTAGGTGCCGTCGAGTTGGCTCTGACTCATAGGGACCCTATGCACAACACAACGAAACACTGCCTGGTCCCACATCATTCTCACAATCATTGTTATGTTTGAGCCCATTGTTCAATCCGTCTCATTGAGGATCTTTCTCTTTTTTGCTGACTTGCTACTTTACCAAGCATGATACCCTTCTCCAGGGACTGATCCCTCCTGATAACATGTCCAAGGTAGGTGAAATGAAGTCTCACCATCCTTGCTCCTAAGGAGCATTCTGGTTGTACTTCTTCCAAGACAGTTTTGTTCGTTCTTCTGGCAGTCCATGGTATCTTCAATATTCTTTGCCAACACCACAGTTCAAAGACATCAATTCTTCTTCGGTCTTCCTTATTCATTGTCCAGCTTTCTCAAGCGTATGAGGAGATTGAAAATACCATGGCTTGGATCAGGCGCACCTTAGTCCCTAAAGTGACATCTTTGCTTTTTAACACTCCAAAGAGATCTTTTACAGCAGATTTGCCCGATGCAATGCATCATTTGATTTCCTGGCTGCTGCTTCCATGGGCGTTGATTGTGGATCCAAGTAAAATGAAATCCTTAGCAACTTCAATATTTTCTCCATTTGTCATGATGTTGCTTATTGGTCCATTTGTGAGCATTTTTGTTTTATGTTGAGATGTAATCCATACTGAAGGCTATAGTATTTCATCTGTATCAGTAAGTGCTTCAAGTCCTCTTCACTTTCAACAAGCAAGGTTGTGTCATCTGCATAACACAGGTTGTTCATGAATTTTCCTCCAATCCTAATGCCTTGTTCTTCTTCATGTAGTCCAGTTTCTTGGATTATTTGCTCAGCATACAGACTGAATAAGTATGGTAAAATTATATAACCCTGACACACACCTTTCTAACTTTGAACCACGCAGTATCCCCTTGTTCTGTTCAAATGATTGCCTCTTGGTCTATGTATGGGTTCCTCATAAGCATGATTAAGTTAGTTTACTAGGTGAGTGCAAACTGTTCGTGTCACTTAGCGACGATTTGAATCACCCAAAACCAAACCACTGCCGTCCAGTTGATTCTGACTCATAGCAACCCTATAGGACAGAGTAAAACTGCCCCATAGAGTTTCCAAGGAGCACCTGGCAGACTTAAACTGCCGACCTCTTGGTTAGCAGCCATAGCATTTCACCACTATGCCACCAGGGTTTCCTGAGTCATCCAAGAGACCCCCAAATATAAGGGAACTACTTGAGACAAATTCCTCATCAGTGAGCCTGATGGGGCATTGACCGTCCACATCATGCCTATGGACAGCAAACTTGACCAATGAGGCTGACCAAGAGAAAGGGAACATTAGCATGGCCTGGGTTGTACCAGAACCAGATATCTTTTTTCTCACCCCTCTGGGGTTAGACTCAGAAGTGGCAAAACTGCAGGGAACCTAGCCTGTAAATCTAGTTGCATGGGAAGGAACAGGAGGTTTGAATCAAAAAAGTGATTGAAGTTTTAAAATGAGCAGGAATGAGTCTTAATAAGGCAAAAATGTTCTGTTTTAGTAACTGAAAGGGACAGCCAGTTATGAAGTAGGACCGAGATGATATTATGGGGTCTTGTTATCCAGAAAGAAGAGGATTGAGAGAGCAGAGTTGAAAATATTTACTGGAAAAATAAAACGGTTCTATGTTTATACCCAAGTTGTTGAGACTGCTCAGTCAAATTGGTTATATAAGCTGACGTAATGTCACATGATTACTTGATAAATGACATTATGCACCAAGAGGACAGGGACTGAGTCTGTTTTGCCCCTCTCCCCTGCATTATATTCCTAGTACTCAACATAAAGCCTCGCACATAGCAGATGGTGGTTCAATATTTGCTGAATGGGTAGTATGAATGATCTGTTTTTCTCGTTGCCATATTTTTGCGTCCTAACTAAAAAATTGCACACACTCCTGTTGATAATTAAACTCTGTTTAAAGGCAATCATCTGTGAAACTATAATACCATCTTATTCAATTTGCAGCATCTTTTGAAAAATCTAGCTTTGCATTCTAGAATCAAAGAAGTACTTGAAGTAAAAGTTACAGAGATTCTGCTTTCTAATTAGAACCTAGCATTAATCAATCTATAACTTATTAAGCTAAATTGAGAAAAAACTGAGCAGAAAAGATAGTTAACGTTTAATGTATATATATATATATTTAATGTTAACTTTAAAACAGGCATATATATATATGCCTACAAACTTCTTTCTAAATTCATTCACTTTGTGACTGAGAGCAGATTAAGTTATTAAGAGTTGCCTAAAAGTCCCTGGGAGGCGCATATGGCTTGCTCTTCACTACTAACCTAAAGGTTGGCAATTCAAACCACTCAGAGGTTCTTTGGAAGAAAGACCTTGTGATCTGCTTCTGAAAGGTCACAGCCTTGAAAATGCTATGGAGTACAGATCTATCTGTAAGACATGGGACTGCCATGGGTTGGAATTGACTCAATGGCAACTGGTTTTTAATTTTTTAATTGCTACTCAGAGTTTAAACTTTTTTGGCATTTTTATTACATTGAGAAATATTTTTTTCCAGGCAAATCCAATTATCAATGGCAATAAATAACAGTGAGTTTCAGCCAGTACCAGAATAGGTAATACAGAAGGCCAGAATAAAGCTATTATCTCTTCAATTTCAGTGTAGCCAGTGATCCGCCCACTTTTTTTGTTTTTTGGTTTTTTTTTTTTTGGACACTTTGGGGGCATTTAGTTACTAAGGAAACTTTATTTTACTTATTCTATGACCTCCCTTGTAAGGTAGTTTCATGGCATGGACTCAAGGACATTAGTATAGCAAGGCTCACAACAAATCATTTATGTTTATTTTCTTTAATAATTATTAGGGACCTGCCTTAGAGCAAAGAAGCAGCATTCCTTTTATTTTAATATACTTTTCATTTTAGAACAGTTTTAGTATATAGAAAAACTGAAAAGATAGCACAGAGAGTTTCCACATACCGCACACCCAGTTTCCCTTGTTACTAACATCTTACATTACCAAACCAAAAAAACCCACTGCCGTAGAGTCGATTCTGACTCCTAACGACCCAATAGGACAGAACAGAACAGCCCCATAGAATTTCCAAGAAGCGCCTGGTGGATTTGAACTGCCAACTTTTTGGTTAGCAGACATAACTGTTAACCACTAAGTCACCAGGGTTTCCCATCGTACATCAGTATGGCACTAATTTGTTATAGTTAATAAACCGATATCAACACAGATTATTAACCAAAGTCCATACTTTATTCAGATTTCCTTTTTTTGCTTTGTATTGATTTTAACTAATGACTTTTTTCCATTCCAGCATCTCATCCAGGACATCACATTATATTTAGTTGTTGTTTCTCCTTAGGCTTCTCTTGGCTATGACAGTTTCTCAGACTTTTCTTGTTTTTGATGACCTTGTCAGTTAAGAAGAGTACTGGTCATGTATTTTACAGCATGCCACTCATATGGGATTTGTCTAATGTTTTTCCCATACTCAGACTGGGGTTATATATTTTTGGGAGAAAAGCCACAGAGTTAAAGGGTCATTCTCTTTACATCATATCAAGGTTTTGTAAAGTTACCATGACGTATTACTGTTGATGTTGACCTTGATCACCTGACTGAGGTAGTGTTTGTCAGGCTTCTCCACTGTAAAGTTACTCATTTTTCCCTCCTTTCAAACTGTACTCTCTGGAAAGAAGTCAGACTCACCTACTTTTGAGAGCAACTCAAATTGCTCTGAAATTCCAGTTTCATTTTTATTTTATTTAGGTATTATGCTTTATCCTGGTCTCATAACAGGTGTATTCATTTCCTAGCGCTGCCATAACAAAGTACCAGAAAGTGAGAGACTTAAAACAACAGAAATTTATTGCAGCACAGATTGTATATCTCACAAAACTTAAAGTGTTGACTATCAGCTTCTTTACACAAAAAGTTTGCTGTGTCAAAGTGCTACCATGTCTGTGAAGGACATGAGCGGCTCCAATCTGAATCTCTCAACATTAGTCCATCACCATCTTTTTAAAAGGAAGCTGAGAACTCATGACTCCTCAGACACAGTAAGGATTACTTTAAAAAATTAGGGTGCTGTATCTCCATGAGGAAGATAGGGGGATGCTTTCCCCATTCCTAAACTGAAGCCAAGTGAGAGAGACTTTGAGAGAACCACTTTGAGAGATTAACAAATGTTTCCTGAAATCTGAGTGATACAGGAATTATTCATGACAAAACTATCTACACTGGGATAGCCTGCTTAGAAAGTAGCTGGTTGGAGTGAGGAGGGCCAAAGTGGGTGTAATATGGGTCTGATATAGTAGCTATTCTCTCCTTCCTTTTCTCCTCCTCCTCCTTCTTTTTCACAACTTTATTCATATATAATTCATATGTCATAAAATCCACCCTTTTAAAATATACAATTCAGCGGAATATAGAATATTCACAGAGTTATGCAACCATCAGCACTAATTAATTTTAGAACATTTAGAAACCTTGTACCCATCAGCAGTCACTCCCCATTCCTCACCACCTTCCAGCCCTAGGCAACCACTCATCTACTTTCTGTCTCCATGGATTTGCTATTCTGGGTATTTCCTATGAATGGAATCATATGCTATGTGACCTTTTTTTGTCTAGCTTTTTTTACTTAGCATAATGTTTCAAGGTTACATGTCATAGCATGTAACAGTACTTCACTCTTTATATGGACAAAAACATTTGTATGAATATTTTGTTTATTTAGTCATCAGCTGATAAACATTTAGATTGTTTCTACTTTTTGGCTATTATGGATAAGGCTGCTATGAACATGTAAGTTTTTGTATGGCATATGTTTTCAGTTCTCTTGGGTATATACCTGGGAGTGGAATTGCTGGGTCATATTTAATATTTTGAGGAACTGCAGACTGTTTTCCAAAGCAGCTATACCCTTTTACATTCCCACCAGCAATGTATCAGGGCTCTCCTTGCTAACCCTTGTTATTATCCATCTTTTTTTATTATAACCATACTAATGGGTGTGAAGTGGTATCTCATGGTGGTTTTGATTTGCATTTTCCTAAAGATAATGATGTTAAGTATCTTTCATGTACTTATTGGACATTTCTACATCTTCTTTAAAGAAATTTATTAAAATCCTCTGTCCATTTTTTAATTAGATTATTTGTCTTTTTATTTTTGAGCTATTATAACTGTTCTTGGGTTGTCTTAAAGGGTCTTTGCCATATAGGCCTGCCTGGAAGGGTCGTTGTTGTTGCTAGCTGCCATTGAGCCAGCCTTGGCTCATGATGACCCCATGGGCAATGGAACAAAATGCTGTCTGGTCCTGTGCCATTTCTATGATTGGTTGCAAATCAGACCGTTGTGATCCACAGGGTTTTTATAGGCTGGTATTCAGAAGTAGATCACTTAGCCTTTCTTCCCACTGAAGGGTTGTTGTTGTTAGTTCCAACTCATAGCTACCCTAGGTACAGCAGAATGAAACACTGCCTGGTCCTGCACCATCCTAACAATCGTTGCTCTGTTTGAGCCCATTGTTGCAGCCAGTGTGTCGATCCTTCTCATTGAGGGTCTTCCTGTTTTTCGCTGACCCTCTACCTTACCAAGCATGGTATCTGTTATGAATCGAATTGTGTCCCCCCAAAATGTGTATCAACTTGGCTAGGCCATGATTCCCAGTATTGTGTGATTGTCCTCCATTCTGTGATCTGATGTATTTATCCTATGTGTTATAAATCCTAACCTTTGTGATGTTGATGCGGCAGGATTAGAGGCAGTTATGTTAATGAGGCAGAATGCAATCTATAGGATTAGTTTGTGTTTTGAGTCAATCTCTTCTGAGATATAAAAAGAGAGAATCAAGCAGAGAGGAGAGGAGCCTCATGCCACCAAGAATGAAGAGCAGGAAACTCCTAAGCCCAGGGGAAGACTGATGACAAAGGACGTCCCCCAGAGCCAACACAGAGAGAAATCCTTCCCCTGGATCTGGCACCCTGAATTTGGACTTCTAGCCTTCTAAACTGTAAGAGAATAAAATTCTCTTTGCTAAAGCCATCTACTTGTGGTATTTCTTTATAGCAGCACTAGATAACTAAGACAATGTCCTTCTCCAGGGACTGGTCCCTCCTGATAACATGTCCTGGCAATACTTCTTAGAAGACAGGCTTGTTTGTTCTTCTGGTATTCCATGGATATTCAATATTCAATATTTTTTGCAAACACTATAATTGAAATGGTGTGAATTCTTCTTTGGCCTTTATTGTTTATTGTCCAGCTTTTGCACACATATGAAGCAAATGAAAATACCATGGTGTCTTAGGGTGGGTTCTCTAAAGAAGTAAAACCAATAAGCATATAAATATCTAAATAAAGAGATTTATACAAAGAAAATGGCTCATGCTGTTTAGAGGCTGGAACATCCCAAATCCATGGGTCAGGGTGGAGGCTTTTCCTAATTCATGTACCCTCAGGGCTGATGTCCAAAATCTGTAGGTCAGAGAGTAGGGCTCTTGCTCACAGGCTGCAAAGACCAATGAATCTCAGGATCAGGGGGCAAGAGGACAGGTAAGCTGCTTGCTCAAGTCCCAAGAACTGGAGGTCAGATGAACAGGAACCACGTGCAGAATCCAAAGCAAGAAAAAGCCCATGAGCCTTGCCTGAAAGCCCACTTATGTTTGATGCAACCCACATCCCCAACTAAACTCCCTTTCAACTGATTGCCTACTCACAGCAGCTCCCATCACAGAGGTGATCAGGTTATATCAAATCTCATCATGGAAGTGATTGCATCAACATATGAATGTCAAACTCTATCATAACTGCCAAACCACTGAGAATCATGGCCCAGCGAAGTTGACACACAACCTAAACAATCACATGGGACTCAGGTCAGGCACACCTTAGTCCTCAAAGTGACATTTTTACTTTTCAAAGCTGTCAAAGAGTCTTCTGCAGCAGATTTTCTCAATGCAGTATGTGGTTTGATTTCTTGACTGTTACTTCCATGGGTGTTGATTGTGGATCCAAGTAAAATGAAACCCTTGACAACTTCAATCTTTCCTCCGTTTCTCATGGTGTTGCTTATTGGTCCAGTTATGAGGATTTTTGTTTCCTTTATGTTGAGATGTAATCCATACTGAAGGCTATAGTGTTTGATCTTCATCATTAAATGCTTCAAACTCTCTTTGCTTTCAGCAAGGAAGGTCATGTCATCTGTATATTGCCAGTGTTAGTGAGTCTTCCTCCAATCCTGATACCCCATTTTGCTTCATTTAGTCCAGCTTCTTGGATTATTTGCTCAGCATACAGATTAAGTATGCTGAAAAGATACAACCCTGATACACACCTTTCTTGATTTTAAACCTTGCAGTATCCCCTTGTTTTGGTCGAAAAACTGCCTATTTGTCAACGTACAGGTTCCTCATGAGCACAATTAAGTGTTCTGGAATTCCCATTCTTGGCAATGTTACCCATAATTTTTTATGATCCACATAGTAGAATGCCTTTGCATAGTCAATAAAACACAGATAAACTTCTTTCTTCATTAGTTTATTACTAACGAAGATCAAAGACCACAGCCTTCAGTATGGATTGCACCTCGACATAAAACAAACATTCTCACAACTGGATCAATAAGCAACATCATGATAAATGGAGAAAAGATTGAAGTTGTCAAGGGTTTCATTTTACTTGGATCCACAATCAACAGCCATGGAAGGAGCAGTCAAGAAATCAAAAGACTCATTGCATTGGGTAAATCTGCTGCTAAGGACCTCTTTAAAGTGTTGAAGAGCTAAGATGTCACCTTGGAGACTGAGGCGCGCCTGACCCAAGCCATGGTATTTTCTTTTCTTTTTTTTTTTTTAATAACTTTTATTAAGCTTCAAGTGAACGTTTACAAATCCAATCAGTCTGTCACATATAAGTTTACATATATCTTACTCTGTACTCCCACTTGCTCTCCCCCTCTTGAGTCAGCCCTTTCAGTCTCTCCTTTCTTGACAATTTTGCCGGCTTCCCTCTCTCTCTATCCTCCCATCCCCCCTCCAGACAAGAGTTGCCAACACAATCTCAAGTGTCCACCTGATATAATTAGCTCACTCTTCATCAGCGTCTCTCTCCCACCCGCTGACCAGTCCCTTTCATTTCTGATGAGTTGTCTTCGGGGATGGTTCCTGTCCTGTGCCAACAGAAGGTCTGGGGAGCATGGCAGCCGGGATTCCTCTAGTCTCAGTCAGACCATTAAGTATGGTCTTTTTATGAGAATTTGGGGTCTGTATCCCACTGATCTCCTGCTCCCTCAGGGGTCCTCTGCTGTGCTCCCTGTCAGGGCAGTCATCGATTGTGGCCGAGCACCAACTAGTTCTTCTGGTCTCAGGATGATGTAGGTCTCTGGTTCATGTGGCCCTTTCTGTCTCTTGGGCTCTTAGTTGTCGTGTGGCCTTGGTGTTCTTCATTTTCCTTTGCTCCAGGTGGGTTGAGACCAATTGATGCATCTTAGATGGCCGCTTGTTAGCATTTAAGACCCCAGACGCCACATTTCAAAGTGGGATGCAGAATGATTTCATAATAGAATTATTTTGCCAATTGACTTAGAAGTCCCCGCAAACCATGTTCCCCAGACCCCTGCGCTTGCTCCGCTGACCTTTGAAGCATTCATTTTATCCCGGAAACTTCTTTGCTTTTGGTCCAGTCCAACTGAGCTGACCTTCCATGTATTGAGTGTTGTCTTTCCCTTCACCTAAAGCAGTTCTTATCTACTGATTAATCAATAAAAAACCCTCTCCCACCCTCCCTCCCTCCCCGCCTCGTAACCACAAAAGTATGTGTTCTTCTCAGGTTTACTATTTCTCAAGATCTTTTAATAGTGGTCTTATACAATATTTGTCCTTTTGCCTCTGACTAATTTCGCTCAGCATAATGCCTTCCAGGTTCCTCCATGTTATGAAATGTTTCAGAGATTCGTCACTGTTCTTTATCGATGCGTAGTATTCCATTGTGTGAATATACCACAATTTATTTACCCATTCATCCGTTGATGGACACCTTGGTTGCTTCCAACTTTTTGCTATTGTGAACAGAGCTGCAATAAACATGGGTGTGCATGTATCTGTTTGTATGAAGGCTCTTGTATCTCTAGGGTATTTCCCAGGAGTGGGATTTCTGGGTTGTATGGTAGTTCTATTTCTAACTGTTTAAGATAACGCCAGATAGATTTCCAAAGTGGTTGTACCATTTTACATTCCCACCAGCAGTGTACGAGAGTTCCAATCTCTCCGCAGCCTCTCCAACATTTATTATTTTGTGTTTTTTGGATTAATGCCAGCCTTGCTGGTGTGAGATGGAATCTCATCGTAGTTTTAATTTGCGTTTCTCTAATGGCTAATGATCGAGAGCATTTTCTCATGTATCTGTTGGCTGCCTGAATATCTTCTTTAGTGAAATGTGTGTTCATATCCTTTGCCCACTTCTTAATTGGGTTGTTTGTCTTTTTGTGGTTGAGTTTTGACAGAATCATGCAGATTTTAGAGATCAGGCGCTGGTCGGAGATGTCATAGCTGAAAATTCTTTCCCAATCTGTAGGTGGTCTTTTTACTCTTTTGGTGAAGTCTTTAGATGAGCATAGGTGTTTGATTTTTAGGAGCTCCCAGTTATTGGGTTTCTCTTCATCATTTTTGGTAATGTTTTGTATTCTGTTTATACCTTGTATTAGGGCTCCTAGGGTTGTCCCAATTTTTTCTTCCATGATCTTTATCGTTTTAGTCTTTATGTTTAGGTCTTTGATCCACTTGGAGTTAGTTTTTGTGCATGGTGTGAGGTATGGGTCCTGTTTCATTTTTTTGCAAATGGATATCCAGTTATGCCAGCACCATTTGTTAAAAAGGCTATCTTTTCCCCAATTAATTGACACTGGTCCTTTGTCAAATATCAGCTGCTCATATGTGGATGGATCTATGTCTGGGTTCTCAATTCTGTTCCATTGGTCTATGTGCCTGTTGTTGTACCAGTACCAGGCTGTTTTGACTACTGTGGCTGTATAATAGGTTCTGAAGCCAGGTAAAGTTAGGCCTCCCACTTTCTTCTTCTTTTTCAGTAGTGCTTTGCTTATCCGGGGCTTCTTTCCCTTCCGTATGAAATTGGTGATTTGTTTCTCTATCCCCTTAAAATATGACATTGGAATTTGGATCGGAAGTGCGTTAAATGTATAGATGGCTTTTGGTAGAATAGACATTTTTACTGTGTTAAGTCTTCCTATCCATGAGCAAGGTATGTTTTTCCACTTAAGTATGTCCTTTTGAATTTCTTGTAGTAGAGCTTTGTAGTTTTCTTTGTATAGGTCTTTTACATCCTTGGTAAGATTTATTCCTAAGTATCTTATCTTCTTGGGGGCTACCGTGAATGGTATTGATTTGGTTATTTCCCCTTCGGTGTTCTTTTTGTTGATGTAGAGGAATCCAAGTGATTTTTGTATGTTTATTTTATAACCTGAGACTCTGCCAAACTCTTCTATTAGTTTCAGTAGTTTTCTGGAGGATTCCTTAGGGTTTTCTGTGTATATAATCATGTCATCTGCAAATAGTGATAACTTTACTTCTTCCTTGCCAATCCGGATACCTTTTATTTCTTTGTCTAGCCTAATTGCCCTGGCTAGGACTTCTAGCACGATGTTGAATAAGAGCGGTGATAAAGGGCATCCTTGTCTGGTTCCCGTTCTCAAGGGAAATGCTTTCAGGTTCTCTCCATTTAGAGTGATATTGGCTGTTGGCTTTGCATAGATGCCTTTTATTATGTTGAGGAATTTTCCTTCAATTCCTATTTTGGTAAGAGTTTTTATCATAAATGGGTGTTGGACTTTGTCAAATGCCTTTTCTGCATCAATTGATAAGATCATGTGGTTTTTATCTTTTATTTATGTGATGGATTACATTAATGGTTTTTCTGATATTAAACCAGCCTTGCATACCTAGTATAAATCCCACTTGATCAGGGTGAATTATTTTTTTGATGTGTTGTTGGATTCTATTGGCTAGAATTTTGTTGAGGATTTTTGCATCAATGTTCATGAGGGATATAGGTCTATAATTTTCTTTTTTTGTAATGTCTTTACCTGGTTTTGGTATCAGGGAGATGGTGGCTTCATAGAATTAGTTGGGTAGTATTCCGTCATTTTCTATGCTTTGGAATACCTTCAGAAGTAGTGGTGTTAATTCTTCTCTGAAAGTTTGGTAGAACTCTGCAGTGAAGCCGTCCGGGCCAGGGCTTTTTTTTGTTGGGAGTTTTTTGATTACCGTTTCAATCTCTTTTTTTCTTATGGGTCTATTTAGTTTTTCTACTTCTGAATGTGTTAGTTTAGGTAGGTAGTGTTTTTCCAGGAATACATCCATTTCTTCTAGGTTTTCAAATTTGTTAGAGTACAATTTTTCATAATAATCTGAAATGATTCTTTTAATTTCATTTGGTTCTGTTGTGATGTGGTCCTTCTCGTTTCTTATTCGGGTTATTTGTTTCCTTTCCTGTATTTCTTTAGTCAGTCTAGCCAATGGTTTATCAATTTTGTTAATTTTTTCAAAGAACCAGCTTTTGGCTTTGTTAATTCTTTCAATTGTTTTTCTGTTCTCTAATTCATTTAGTTCAGCTCTAATTTTTATTATTTGTTTTCTTCTGGTGCCTGATGGATTCTTTTGTTGCTCACTTTCTATTTGTTCAAGTTGTAGGGACAGTTCTCTGATTTTGGCTCTTTCTTCTTTTTGTATGTGTGCATTTATCGATATAAATTGGCCTCTGAGCACTGCTTTTGCTGTGTCCCAGAGGTTTTGATAGGAAGTATTTTCATTCTCGTTGCTTTCTATGAATTTCCTTATTCCCTCCTTGATGTCTTCTATAACCCAGTCTTTTTTCAGGAGGGTATTGTTCATTTTCCAAGTATTTGATTTCTTTTCCCTAGTTTTTCTGTTATTGATCTCTAGTTTTATTGCCTTGTGGTCTGAGAAGATGCTTTGTAATACTTCGATGTTTTGGACTCTGCAAAAGTTTGTTTTATGACCTAATATGTGGTCTATTCTAGAGAATGTTCCATGTGCGCTAGAAAAAAAAGTGTATTTTGCAGCAGTTGGGTGGAGAGTTCTGTATAAGTCAATGAGGTCAAGTTGGTTGATTGTTGTAATTAGATCTTCCATGTCTCTATTGAGCTTCTTACTGGATGTCCTGTCCTTCTCCGAAAGTGGTGTGTTGAAGTCTTCTACTATAATTGTGGAGGTATCTATCTCACTTTTCAATTCTGTTAAAATTTGATTTATGTATCTTGCAGCCCTGTCATTGGGTGCATAAATATTTAATATGGTTATGTCTTCCTGATCAATTGTCCCTTTTATCATTATATAGTGTCCTTCTTTATCCTTTGTGATGGATTTAAGTCTAAAGTCTATTTTGTCAGAAATTAATATTGCTACTCCTCTTCTTTTTTGCTTATTGTTTGCTTGATATACTTTTTTCCATCCTTTGAGTTTTAGTTTGTTTGTGTCTCTAAGTCTAAGGTGTGTCTCTTGTAGGCAGCATATAGATGGATCATGTTTCTTTATCCAATCTGTGACTCTCTGTCTCTTTATTGGTGCATTTAGTCCATTTACATTCAGGGTAATTATAGATAAATAAGTTTTTAGTGCTGTCATTTTGATGCCTTTTTATGTGTGTTGTTGACAATTTCGTTTTTCCACATACTTTTTTGTGCTGAGGCGTTTTTCTTAGTAAGTTGTGAGATCCTCATTTTCATAGTGTTTGACTTTATGTTTGTTGAGTCGTTACGTTTTTCTTGGCTTTTATCTTGAGTTATAGAGTTGTTATACCTTTTTGTGATTACCTTATTATTTACCCCTATTTTTCTAAGTAAAAACCTAACTTGTATTGTTCTATATCGCCTTGTATCACTCTCCATCTGGCAGTTCAATGCCTCCTGTATTTAGTCCCTCTTTTTGATTATTGTGATCTTTTACCTATTGACTTCCATGATTCCCTGTTATGTGTATTTTTTTTTTTAATTAATCTTAATTTGTTTGTTTTTGTGATTTCCCTATTTGAGTTGATATCAGGACGTTCTGTTTTGTGACCTTGTGTTGTGCTGATATCTGATATTATTGGTTCTCTGACCAAACAATATCCTTTAGTATTTCTTGTAGCTTTGGTTTGGTTTTTGCAAATTCTCTAAACTTGTGTTTGTTTGTAAATATCTTAATTTCGCCTTCATATTTCAGAGAGAGGTTTGCTGGATATATGATCCTTGGCTGGCAGTTTTTCTCCTTCAGTGTTCTGTATATGTCATCCCATTCCCTTCTTGCCTGCATGGTTTCTGCTGAGTAGTCTGAACTTATTCTTATTGATTCTCCCTTGAAGGAAACCTTTCTTTTCTCCCTGGCTGCTTTTAAAATTTTCTGTTTATCTTTGGTTTTGGTGAGTTTGATGATAATATGTCTTGGTGTTTTTCTTTTTGTGTCAATCTTAAATGGGGTTCGATGAACATCTTGGATAGATATCCTTTCGTCTTTCATGATGTCAGGGAAGTTTTGTGTCAGGAGTTCTTCAACTATTTTCTCTGTGTTTTCTGTCCCCCCTCCCTGTTCTGGGACTCCAATCACCCGCGGGTTATCCTTCTTGATAGAGTCCCAAATAATTCTTAGGGTTTCTTCATTTTTTTTAATTCTTTTATCTGATTTTTTTTCAGCTATGTTGGTGTTGATTCCCTGGTCCTCCAGATGTCCCAGTCTGCATTCTAATTGCTCGAGTCTGCTCCTCTGACTTCCTATTGCGTTGTCTAATTCTGTAATTTTATTGTTAGTCTTTTGGATTTCTACATGTTGTCTCTCTATGGATTCTTGCAACTTATTAATTTTTCCACTATGTTCTTGAATAATCTTTTTGAGTTCTTCAACAGTTTTATCGGTGTGTTCCTTGGCTTTTTTCTGCAGTTATCCTAATTTCATTTGTGATATCTTTAAGCATTCTGTAAATTAGTTTTTTATATTCTGTATCTGATAATTCCAGGATTGTATCTTCATTTGGGAAAGATTTTGATTCTTTTGTTTGGGGGGTTGGAGAAGCTGTCATGGTCTGCTTCTTCAAGTGGTTTGATATGGATTGTTGTCTCCGAGCCATCACTGGGAAACTAGTTTTTCCAGAAAATCTGCCTCCAGTCCAAATCCCGGCGAGACGGTTCCCCGGCTGGGAGCTGCTCTTCCTACTCCAAGACCAGTCACTGCCTCCCGGAGACTTCTCCTACCGGCTGCATCCCACGCCGCCCACGGAACCGGCTGGTCTCCCTCCCGGGGTTAGTTCAGTTGGGTGGAGCAGCTCTCTGTGCTTGTGCCGTACCTGACTGGTACGCTGGCTCCAGGCTCTGGAAACAATCACTGCTTCCCCGTATTAGTTCGTTCTCCATCTCTAAACCTGTGTTTGTTGTTCAGGGTTCGTAGATTGTTATGTATGTGATCGGTTCACTTGTTTTTCCGTGTCTTTGTTGTAAGAGGGATCCGAGGTAGCGTCTGCCTAGTCCGCCATCTTGGCTCCGCCCCCCGCCATGGTATTTTCAATCACATCATATGCATGTGAAAGCTGGACAATGAATAAGGCAGACCAAAGAAGAATTGACGCCTTTGAATTGTGGTGTTGGCGAACAATATTGAATATTCCACGGACTGCCAAAAGAACGAACATATCTGTCTTTGAAGAAGTACAACCAGAATGCTTCTTAGAAGCAAGGATGGCAAGACTGCATCTTACATACTTTGGACATGTTGTCAGAAGGGATCAGTCCCTGGAGAAGGACATCATGCTTGGCAAAGTACAGGGTCAGCGGAAAAGAGGAAAACCCTCAATGAGGTGGATTGACACAGTGGCTGCAACAGTGAACTCAAGCATGACAATTGTAAAGATGGCTTAGGACCAGGCAGTGTTTCGTTCTGTTGTGCATAGAGTCGCTATGAGTCAGAACTGGCTTGATGGCACCAAAAACAACATAACAACAAACTTCTTTCTGATGTTCTCTCCTTTGAGCCAAGATCCATCTGACATCAGCAATGATATACTTTGTTCCATGTCGTCTCTGGAGTCTAGCTTGACTTTCTGGCTGTTCCCTGTTGATGTACTACTGCAACATTTTTTAAATTATCTTCAACAAAATTTTACTTGAGCGTGATTGTTAATGATATTTTTTGATAATTTCTGCATTCTATTGGATCATTTTTCTTTGGAATGGGCACAAATATGGATCTCTTCCAATTGGTTGGCCAGGTAACCAAAACCAAGCCAAACCCAGTGCCGTTGATTCCAACTCATAGCGACCCTATAGGACAGAGTAGAACTGCCCCACAGAGTTTCCAAGGAGCACCTCTTGGATTCAAACTGCCATCCCTTTGGTTAGCAGCCAAAGCACTTATCCACTATGCCACCAGAGTTTCCACAGATTTTTTGGCACAGACAAGTGAACACTTCCAGGACCACATCTGTTTGTCGAAACATCTCAGTTGGTATTCTGTCAGTTCCTGGAGACTTGTTTTTCGGCAATGCCTTCAGCGCAGCTTGGATTTCTTCCTTCAATACCATAGGTTCTTGGTCATATGATACCTCCTAAAATGGTTGAATGTTGACCAATTCTTTTTGGTACAATTACTGTGTATTCCTTCCATCTTCTTTTGCATTATTCAATATTTTGCCCATAAAATCCTTCAAAATTGCAACTTGAAGCTTGAATTTTTTCTTCAGTTCTTTTAGCTTGAGAAATGCTGAGTGTGTTCGTCTCTTTTGATTTTCTATAATACTTTACTCAGTCTTCTTGAGCCGTCTTTTGAAATCTTCTGTTCTGCTCCTTTACTTCATCATTTCTTTCTTTTGCTTTAGCTACTTTACTTTCAAGAGCAAATTTCAGGGTCTCTTCTGACATCCATTTTGGTTTTTTCTTTCTTTCCTGTATTTTTAATGACCTTTTGCTTTCTTCATGTATGACTTCCTTGGTGTCACTCCACAAGTTATCTGGTCTTTGATCAATAGTTTTGTATGTGTCAAATCTATTCCTGAGACAGTTTTTAAATTCAGATGAGATGTACCCAAGGTCATAGTTTGGTTCTCATGGACTTGTTTTAATTTTCTTCATCTTTAACTTGAACTTGCATATGAGCAATTGATGGTGTGTTCCACGGTCGGCCTCTGGCCTTTTTCTCACTGATGATATTGAACTTCTCTGTCATTTCTTTCCACACATGTAGTCGATTTGATTCCTGTGTTTTCTACCTGGTGAGGTCTACGTGTATAGTCACCGTTTATGTTGTTGAAAAAAGATATTGGAATGAACAAGTCATTGGTGTTGCAAAATTCTATCATGCGATCTCAGGCATAGTTTTTATCACCAAGACCTATTTTCCAATTGCAGATCCTTCTTTGTTTTCAACTTTCTCATTCCAAACAAACAAAATCTATTATTGTCGAGTCGACTTTGACTCATAGTGACCCTATAGAACAGGGTAGAACTGCCTCATCAGGTTTCCAAGTGGCTCCTGTTCGATTCGAATTGCTGACCTTTCAGTTAGGAGCTGAACTCTTAACCACTATACCACCAGGGTTTCCATTCTCATTCCAATCACCAGTAATTATCACTGCATCTTGATTGCATGTTGATCAATTTCAGACAGCATAAGTTGGTAAAAACCTTCAATTTCTTCATCTTTGGCATTGGTGGTTGCGGTATAAATTTGAATAAGAGTCCTAGTAACAAATAGAGAGAGACCACCTGAAGCTAGGGACTAAAGATATGTCATCTATGGCCATCAGAAAGAGACATTGCCCTTGTTATAAGGCTGTACATCATCTCCTAAAAACCTGTAAAAGCACTAAAGAGAAAAAGAGCCAGAGTTTGGGCAGAAACACATAGATTTCACTGGCATCAGTCTCATCAAACTTCTTTTCCTTCCACCCCCATCACCTTCCCTGGGGGCCAGAAAGAGTGGCTAATTAACCAATAACAGGGAGAGTAAGTAGAGGAAAGTAGCCCAACGTACAGGGGAGGAGAAAATTTTGATTTAGACATAACTGAACTTTTTAATAAATCAACAATGAAACTATTTACTCTGGTGGTACAGTGGTTAAGAGCTTGGTGGCTAACCAAAAGGTCGGTAGTTCTAACTCACCAGCCACTCTTTAGAAACCCTATGGGACAATCCTACTCTGTCCTATAGGGTCACTATGGTCGGAATCGACTCAACGGCAATTTTTTTCCCCCCAGGGATAACCAGAGAAACCATAGAATCTGCCTGATATTTCATGAAGAAAACTGAACGTGCTCAGTGGAATCAAAGGCCAAACCAAAAACTAAACCCATTGTCATTGAGTTGATTCTGACTCATAGCAACCCTATAGGACAGAGTAGAATTGCCCCATAGGGTTTCCAAGGAGCACCTGGTGGATTTGAATTGCCAACCCTTTGGTTAGCAGCTGTAGCACTTAACCACTATGCCACAGGGTTTTGGAATCAAAGGCAGTTGTGTGAAATTAAACATTAAGCCAGTTTATAATGTCACCCCTACTGAGTCCAGCTTGTTTGATAGGCTCATTACAAGGACTTAGACCTAGTCAGCATCTATATAAACCTCTAACGTAGGTCTCTATGTGTGAGGGGCAGGAGGTGAAGGAAAGACACTGAGTTGGAGTAGATTAGAAAGGCAGAGAAGAAGAAAGTTTCTAGAAGCTGTGAGGCCAAGATGTTGGCTGGATCATCAACTTTGATACTGTATTCCACCCACAAGGTGATAGAGGAATGTGGTAGGAATGCCAATAGTAAGCTTGATATAGAAGAAGCTGAAGGATGTCCAGGGGACTGATGGATCACATCACAGGAATGTTGAGAGAATCCTAGGATTGTTGATAAGATGTTGGAAGGCTATCATCTGGAAGCTTCAGTGGGGAGTATGCCAACCACATCTCCTGCCTTGGTTTTGGGTTGGGATGGGAGAAGAAAAGGTCACTAATCGAGAGACTTGAGAAGAAAGTATGCGAATAGTTAATGGAGTTTCAAAAGCCGAGATGCAGAGCCAGCAAGGATCTTGATGGGAAGAAGCAGGGATAAGGGACAAGTTTAGGGGCATGAATAAGGCGGACATGATAACAAGGACAGCCTCTGGAGAAGTCTGTGCAGAGGGGTCAGTGATCCTAGGGAAGAAGGACGTGGGGAGGGAGCTGGCAGACAAGAGAAGTGGAACAATGCAGCTTTGACAGAACTACTTGGTCCTAAATTTTCCATTGTAAATTTGATGTATTGGTGTCATCAACCTGGTCATATGAATAACCACTCCATTAAGTTGCAGACCCCAAATACCAGTGCTAAGAAAAACCTGGGATTTCTCTGATCAGTGCCTTTTTTGTTGTGAAATTATTCAATTTGAAAAAGGGACTTTCCAGTGGAAATAATAAACTGTAAATTGTTTACTTGGCAAAACCCCGTTAGACTAAGCTAAGGACCTTCATACGCAAGGATATGATAACAGAAGTTTACCTGCCAAGTGCTTTTGGAATGAGATGGTAGGGAAATTCTTTCTGACTTGCAAAGTAAAGAAAAAGCTCTGAAAGAACTCTATTTTTCGTTTACAGAAGACATATTAGAAAAGTGAGAGCAAAAATATTGGTCAAATAATGAATAAACTGAGTGGAAATTAAGCAACAGACTAGGGGCATCATTTTAAGCTTTCGGCCCAAAAGTGTAACAAACAGAAAAAACCCTTTTCAGAGCTGCTTTGCTTAGATTTATTTTCCCCAGTTTCTTTGCAGGTTGTGTTTGGTGCTAAAATGGAACAGAGAGGAACAAAGAGTGAGGGTGATAATTAAAGCAAAGAAATATTTAGATGGCATGTTATCAAATACATTCCAAAATAAAGAGCAGTTCATAAAATATTGCTTCTGAGGCATTTTTAAGTTTTATTTTTTTTCCAGTCAAGGAGAACTTACCGAACCTTGAATCATGCATAAAGCTACGCCAAGTTCTATGCATGATTTAATAAAGGTATAGTCATGATTCTAACCCTTAGGACTTCGTGCTCTTAGGAAAGCAAAAATAACCACATGAAGTCATTAGACTTGAAACAAAGAGAAGTCAATACAAGAGGATTTAGAATAAATAAATTCTTCTTTATCAAGCTTACTTAATTAAATATAGTCATTCACATTGACAAAAATAATGACCACACTATGATGATTAAAGCAATTGCTTCTAGACTGTAATATGATGAATATCTTACAAGATGTTATTTAATAATATCTGCAAAAAAATTGCCCTTACCATATATGTTAAGTTCACATTCTAACTCAAACAAATCTGGACATTCCATCAGAACATTTCCTAGAGTTTGCTCCATGAAACAGTAGTATCCTGAGATGCCTTGAGAAAAAGATTCTGTGGTCAAATTTGAGAAATGTGGCATACTATCTCTCCTTTTCCTGAAGACTTCAAAAGTGGTTTGCAGCCATACATCAGCAGAGAAATGCAAAAATTCAAGCTAGATTCAGAAGAGGGTATGTAACAAGGGATATCATTACTGATGTTGGATGGATCATGGCTGAAAGCAGAGAATACCAGAAAGATGTTTGCCTGTGTTTTATTGACTATACAAAGGCACTTGACTATGTGGGTCATAACAAATTATGGACAACACTGTGAAGAATGGGAATTCCGGAACGCTTAATTGTGCTCATGAGGAACCTGTGCATAGTTCAAGAGGCAGTCTTTCGAACGGAACAAGGGGATACTGCGTGGTTTAAAGTCAGGAAAGGTGTGCATCAGGGTTGTATTCTTTTACCATACTTATTCAATCTGTATGCTGAGCAAATAATCTGAGAAGCTGGACACTATATGCAGAAGAACGGGATTGGAGGTTTGGGGGAAGACTCATTAACAACCTGTGTTATGCAGATGACACAACCTTGCTTGCTGAAGGTGAAGAGGACTTGAAGCACTTACTGATGAAGATCAAAGACTATAGCCTTCAGTACGGATTACACCTCAACATAAAGAAAACAAAAATCCTCACAACTGGACCAATAAGCAACATCATGATAAACAGAGAAAAGACTGAAGTTGTCAAGGACTTCGTTTTACTTGGATCTTCAATCAGCACCTATGGAAGCAGCAGTCAAGAAATTTGACGATGCATTGCACTGAGCAAATCTGCTGCAAAAGACCTCTTTAAAGTGTTAAAAAGCAAAGATGTCACTTTAAGGACTAAGGTGCACCTGACCCAAGGCATGGCGTTTTCATTTGCCTCATATGCATGTGAAAACTGGACAATGAACAAGGAAGACTGAAAAAGAATTGATGCCTTCAAATTATGGTGTTGGTGAAGAATATTGAATACACTGTGGACCGCCAAAAGAAAGCACAAATCTGTCTTAGGAGTACAGCCAGAATGCTCCTTAGAAGCAAGGAGACTTTGTTTCACATGCTTTGGACATGTTATCAGGAAAAATCGGTCCCTAGAGAAAGGCATCAAGCTTGGTAAAGTAGAAAGTTATCAAAAATGAGGAAGATCCTCAACGAGATGGATTGACACAGTGGCGGCAACAATGGGCTCAAGCATGACAACAATCATGAGGATTGTGCAGGACTGGGCAGAGTTTTGTTCTGTTGTACACGGGGTCACTACAAGCTGGGACTGACTTGACAGCACCTAACAACAACAAAAATGTCCCTTCTTGGAGCGTCAGAGTACTCTTTTCATATTAAAGTCTCCAACAAATTGTGCAGTAAAGAACTCTTGTTAAAACTTTGCAACCCTGTATATCTCAAACTTAATTGACTATAGAACTTATGATCACTGAATCCACTTAGGAAAATGCTGGATTAGAGGATACACACCAGATGTTCAGTATTTGATGATTTGGAAAAGCAAAGACAGTGAAAGTAATTTGCACCCAGACAAGGGGTTTATTTACCAACATTCTGAAAAAAGAAAAGCCCAGGTTCTAGTGGCCTAGCCTCTGCAGAGAGTCAAAGGAAATGAAAACACAAATATGACTCCAGGAGCCTTGAGGAATCACATAAATCTTACTGTGCAGTTTGAAACAGCATACCATACAGAAATCTTTCCAATAATTTTATAAATACCCTTCCCATTTCTAAAAGTATATATTCATAACAACCATGAAAATATCCGTCTTGCTCTATTTCATATACATGTTTCTCATCCTTTCGCTACTCAATCCTGTCCGCTTTCTTCCTTATCCTCACTGTTTTTGACCCACCTTCCAGGTGGTAGTGACTGCAAAGACTTCAGCCCTCAACTGCTAGCCCTACTACTCAATTGTGGGGAAGCTGTAGAACCCAGAAGCTCAAACCCTTTTGTTTTTCTTGATCTCCATGGGGAGTATAAGTGGAGCTCCTTGACACTCCCCTTTTCACTTTTACTCTTGAAGCTTTTCTTGTGAAGTTTTATAGCACAGGATTTTTAGTGATAGTTTCCCCATATCTATTAAAGACAGCATTCCTAATTGCATTGAATGTACCTGAGGGTATCTTCATTTTTTTAAAGCAGTATTAATAGGACTTTTTGTGGATGGACTTATGTCTGAAAACCAGCCAAATCCCAAAGAAATCAACACAATTTTGCCAGAATCAAAACTATAAAATGACTTCTATTCCACATTCATACTTAGAATGTTTCCCCCATTCCATTTCAACAAAGATGATAAAGTAACCAGGACAGTTGTCCCTCTCACCAAAATCCAGCCCTGGAGAAACAACAGAAGTAGAAGGGAAGTCAGCGAAGCTGAGTAAAGTCCATCAACCCATAAAAATATTTGAGTCTTGGTTTAGGAAGGAAATGGCACCCCATAGTGGAAGAGGGCCTAGTGATACTGATGCAGAGGCCAAAGAGAAGCTTTTTAAAAATTCATGCCTGTTCCTTTTCCCCACTTGGTCTTGGATGGACACTTTGCCACTACATGGCACACACACACACACACACACACACAAAATAGTGCAAGAAGCCTGGTACTACAGGGCAACAGGGTAATATCAGGGTAGTAATCAAGTCTGGCTGGAATGGAGAAGGGACAGCAACAATGTCCACAGACCTCCCAACTTCTGCACATTCCATTGCCCTGTCCTCACTTCCTGTACCCTGAGGACTACGTGGGGTGCAAGATGCTTATTAGAGACTTAAGCCTATGACATTTGATTTTAAATAATGTATATAAAAAGGAACTGATAAAAAAAACAACAACAACAACTCAATAATAGGGATGAATTCCAAAATACATGCAACTAAAGAACAAATAAACAAGCTAGAAGTTAAAACCAAGGAATTCTCCTATAAAGCATCAGGGGGAAATAAAGAGTTAGAAAATATGAAAGGAAAACTTAAGAGGATTATAGTAGATACGTAAGCATCTGTTTTTATTTGTTTTTCAAGCACTAGAAGGAGAGTAAAAAATAAACTAAGAACACAAATATTTGGGGAAGGAATACCAAAATTTCCCCAGATTTAAAGAAAGGTAAAAGATCTCAGATTGAAAGTACTTGTTCATAAAATAAATAAATACATACATAAATAAATAAATACAAAGCCTACCTTCTAAGAATCAGAATTACACCAGGACTTTAAACATATACTAGAAACAAGAAGATATTTCAAAGTGGTAAATGGAAAGAAGGTTGAAACCACAATTTTATAAGTAGCTAATCTATCATCACTTGGAGCTCTGGTGGCCCAATGGTTAAAAGCTGATTGCTAACCAAAATATTGGCAGTTCAAATCCACCAGTCACTCCTTGGAAACCATATGGGGCAGTTCTACTCTTTCCTATAGGGTCACTTTGAGTCAAAATCAACTCGACGGCAGTGGGTTTAATCTATTACTTAAGTTGAGGGTGAAATAAAGATATTCTCTGGTATACATGGCCTTCCAAAGGTTTTTTTTTTTTTTTTCACAAAACCTTTAGGGGGTTTTCAATTCCCTGTAGCAAGAAAAACTTACAACAAGGAAATGCCCTGATAAAAATCCACAAGACTCTTTCAGAGAAAAAAAATTAAGTCTTATTAAACACAATAAGATGTATCGCATTGGGCAAATCTGCTGCAAAAGACCTCTTTAAAGTGTCAAAAAAAAGATGCCACTTTGTGGACTACAGTGTGCACCTAACCAAAGTCATGATATCAGTTGCCTCATATGCACGCAAAAGCTGGACAATGAATAAGGAAGACTGAGCAAGAATTGATGCCTTTGAATTATGGTGTTGGCGAAGAATATTGAATAGTCCACGGACTGCCAGAAGAATGAGTAAATCTGTCTTGGAAGAAGTACAGCCAAGAATGCTTCTTAGAAGCAAGAATGGTGAGATTTCATCTCATGTAATTTGGACATGTTATCAGAAGGAACCAGTCCCTGGAGAAGGACATCATGCTTGGTATAGTAGAAGGTCAGCGAAAGACAGCAAGACCTTCAACAAGATGGATTGACACAGTGGCTGCAACAATGGACTCAAGTATGGCAACGGTTGTGAGGATGGTGCAGGACCGGGCAGTGTTTCATTCTGTTGTACAGAGGGTAGCTAAGAGTCAGAACAAACTTGACAGCACCTAATAACAACAACAAATGCAACAAAGGAATATTGTCATAAATGGAGAGATATTCCTGGATGGGACAAGCTATCATTATAAAGACTTTAATTTTCCCTAATGTAATCTATAAATCTAGTGCAATTAAAATTAAAATTACAGCAAATTTATTTGAGGAACTTAACTATATTGGAAACACATTTGGAAAAATAAAGATCCATGAACAGCTAAGTCAACTTTGGAAAACATGATTAGATAATGTTGTTTATTCTTAGGTGGTATCAGTCAATTTTCAACTCATAGTGACCCCATGTGACAGAACAGGACTCTCTCATAGGATTTTCTTGGCTGAAATCTTTATGGAAGCGGATTGCCAGTTCTTTCTCCCATGGAGCTGCTGGGTGTGTTTGAACTGCCAACCTTTTGGTTAGCAACCAAGCACTTAACCATTGTGCCACCAAGGTTCCTTTGAGAAGATAATAGGAAAAATTAAATGCTTTATTTATAAAAACAGTGAAAGACAAAGAGTTCTATGGAACAAAGGAGGGAAAAAGAATATAATGGAGAGAGTAGAGGGCAGAAATGTTATACATGAGTACTAGACATATGATAAAAGTAACTTCACAATTAATGGTGGAAATTATAGAATGTTTCCAAATGAATTTGGGGAAAGTAGCTGACAATACAGAGAAAATTAAAGTTGGGTATTTATTTTACACTATAGAAATTTTTTATAGAAAGGTGAACTCTAGGTGGATTAAAGACATAAATGTGAAGTAACACCATTTGGCTAATAGTTAAAAACATAGAAGACTCTCTTTGTGATTTTCTTTTAAAACAAGTGCCTGAAAGAACAAAATGTAGGGTAAAAAGCTGATGGAATTGACCCGATGAGCTGTTCCATGAAGGACACAGCAGACAAAGTTCATAGACAGAAAATTGGGTGAAGGTATTCATAATGTTCAAAACTGTCAAGGAATATCTAAACATTAACATGACCTTACTACAGACCATGTCATAAGAATTAGGTAATTATGCCATATGAACTTGATAACTGAAGATCTAATGAGGGAAAGGAAAAGGAAAAGGATTTGAACAGCCATTTGGGTTTTTTCCTTAATGAGCTATGAAACAAGTAAATGAGGTTATACTCAAACTCACTAGTGATCAGAAAAATGCAAATTAAAATAACAATATCTCTTTACACTCATCAGATTTGCAAAATGTACAAGTTGGGTAATACCAAGTGTTGTTGAGGATGTGGAGAAACAGACACCTTCTTACACTTTTGGTGGGAATTGAAACTGGTACAGCCTTTCTGGAGTGCCTTCTGGGAGTTCTTAGCGAAATTACATATTCATACATCCTGTAACTGAGCATTCCTGCTCTTGGGCATATACCTAAGAGAAACTCCTGCATAGAACTATAGGGGTCATATGTTGTTAGGTGCCATCAAGTCAGCTCCAACTCATAGTGACTCTATGTACAACAGACTGAAACATTGCCTGGTCCTGCGCCATTTTCACAACTTTTGTTATCCTTGAGCCCATTGTTGCAGCCACTGTATCAATCCATCTCTTTGAAGGTCCTCTTCTTTTTCACTGACCCTCTGCTTAGCCAAGCATGATGCCCTTCTCCAACTGGTCCCTCCGGATAACATGCCCAAAGTAAATGAGGCAAAGTCTCGTCGTCCTTGCTTCTAAGGAGAACTTTCATTGTACTTCTTCCAAGACAGATTGGTTCATTCTTCTGTCTAAAACAGTCAATGGTATATTCAATATTCTTCACCAACACCATAATTCAAAGGTGTCAACTCTTCTTCAGTCCTCCTTATTCATTATCCAGCTTTTGCATGCATATGATGCGATTTAAAATACCATGGCTTGGTCAGGCACACCTAAGTCCTCGAAGTGACGTTTTTGCTTTTGAACATGTTAAAAGAGGTCTTTTGCAGCAGATTTGCCCTGTGTAATATGTTGTTTGATTTGTCGACTGCTACTTCCATGGGTGTTGATTATGGATCCAAGTAAAAGGAAATCCTTGACAACTTCAACTATTTTCTCTGTTTATCATGATGGTGCTTATTGATCCAGTTATAAGGATTTTTTTTCCTTTATATGTAATCCATACTGAAGGCAGTAGTCTTTATCTTCATCAGTAAGTGCTTCAAGTCCTCTTCACTTTCAGCAAGCAAAGTTGTGTTATCTGCATATTGCAGGTTGTTAATGAGGCTTCCTCCAATCCTGATATGGTGTTCTTTTTCATATAGCCCAGCTTCTCAGATTATAGTGGTCATATAGGGGAATGTTTACCACAGCATTGTCTGTGGTTACAGGGAATTGGGAGCAACCTATATATTCATTTTAAAGAGCAAATAAAAATAAACAAGTAAAATACTAAAAAATATTATATAGCAGAAGTTATGAAGTATGTGTGTGTGTGTGTGTGTGTGTGTGTATACATATGGAAACTCTGGTGGTGTAGTGGTTAAGAGTTTGTCTGCTAACCAAAAGGCCAGCAATTTGAATCCACCAGGTGCTCCTTGGGAACCCTAAGGTCTACTCTGTCTTACAGGGTCGCTATAAGTTGGAATCAACGGGAATGGGTTTGGGGTTTTTTGTTTATATATATATACACACACACACACACACATACATATTATGCTAGCAACATGATGTGGTAGCAAAACTCCAAAACTAAGGCACCTAGCATAATAAAATGGCTAACTTGAGTTCTGAATTAAAACTCCATTTTGTTACAAACTCCTGATGCTGCATTCCTGAGAAAGTAAACTTGACTTCTTCCTATTCATATGCATATGACCTTGGGCCTCTGGCTGGGTGGGATCAAAATACCCTGGCCTCCTATCAATCGTCTTGTTAAACTAGCCTGGCTCTTATCCCAAACTAGTCTCAAGTAAATAAGGGTGGGGGTCACGAATGTTACTTTAGGATAACAAGTTTACTCAGGATGTTCCAGGAAGAAGGTAGTTGCTAATGATGTACCCATTTTGTGATCATGTGACCATCACGCATTTCCCTTCCCCATCTCTACTATAAGTCCATCTCTCCCTCTATGCTGGGGAGCACTTGGTAGATTCGTTTCTGCCCTGTGTTTCCCCAACTCGTGAACTGTATTAAAAAAAAAATTTCTTTGCTTTTACTTTGAGTGAGCATTCTTACTCTTAGATAATAGATAGTTCTTAAAAACCAGGATGAGTGAAAAAATTATGTAATAGTGAGTCCATTAATAAAATGCCATTTATTTAATTTAAAAACACAAAAACATTAACACTTTTTTTACATAAGTATATCCTTATAAAATATATTTAAAAAGTAGGATGTGAGCCTACTGGGAGTGTATAAGAGTGAAATGTGGCAAATTTTGTTTTTTCCGGTGGGAATATAATCTATAAAATAAAACATATTCCAATAAAGTAAAAACCCTTCTGGATTCTGAGACCAGAGCTGATATAATAACAAGGAACTACAGTGGAAATAATTGATAAAACAATAAAAATAACATTAATAGATAAATGGGAAACTGAGAAATATTTGCAATGTGTGTATACTACATTCATAATAAAATTCTGAAAATTTAAAAATGGTTGCTACTGGTGACAATTATTAGTACGATGACATATGAACTAGTGTGGTGTAAAAATTGCAGTCTCAGTAAAATGTCCTTAGCAGAGTAACGGCCCAGAAACTGTCCAAAAATAGATGTCTGTACTTTATGTGGAGAAGCATTGGATTCATTGACTACAAAAGAAGAAACTGACTGTACAGGATATTCCACAACAATGCCAAATTTTATCCATGTAATTTTTAGTTGTATAGGTTTTTGTCATTTAAAAACATCCTTTATATTTCTCATTATTTTGTTGAATTCTCCGAACAAGACAAGTAAAGCTTTAGAACTGGATAATCATGGCAAATAGAATTTTAGGTAAAGCATGTATCTCCATCCCAAAAATAAATTGGCATTCTGTACATATTTCAAAACTACTCCTCACCTAAAATGTTCATACAGTGTTTCTGCTGCATAAATTGGACCAAATCTTTGATCTACATGGAATTGAGGTCCACATAGATATTAGGGTTTTTTTCCTTTTTTTCTGTTTGATTCTAGAATTGTAAAGAATGATCAATTCCCAATAATTAGGAGAGAGTAGATTCTTTCCATACATTTCTAATTTGTAAATTATGGCAGCCTTAAGCAACACAGATGGGGGAAAAAAATGAGAGAGAGAGAGAAGTGAAGGGAAGGGAAGGAAAAAGAAGAGAAAGAATGACTAGAATTTATTTGCATAAATTTAAAAAAATATAATGACAGCTGATGAGAATTCTTTTTAACTTCTGTGAGCTGAAACAAAGACCGAATGAGGCAATGGGTACTAGATCAGGAAGGAAGGAAACATCTGAGTTTTTTCAGCCTAAAACTCATGATTAGCTAAGATGTTCCAGAAACACCTATAAAATACGGACTTTTATAGCAGAAGCTATTTCTCCTTTAAAATAATTTTCTTCTGAATGTTATTGTGACTTGCATTCTGCAAGTTCATAAACAAGAAGGCCACTGGTAGTAACCAAAGAGCAATTGCTTCTTCTGTTGCTGTATTTTAGACCCTCAGGTACTTCTCAGAATGGGTGTAGGTGGAGAATTTATTTACCTTTATTTTATATACCTTGTGCCCAATGGAGAAACCCTGGTGGCATAGTGGTTAAGTGCTACAGCTGCTAACCAAGAGGTTAGCAGTTTGAATCTGCCAGGTGCTCCTTGGAAACTCTATGGGGCAGTTCTATCCTGTCCTATAGGGTCACTATGAGTCGGAATCGACTCAACAGCAGTGGGTTTGGTTTTTGGTTTCTTTTATGCCTAATGGAATCTACTGATAAGTAAAAATTTGTGGAGCACCTACAACCAAAAACTGTATTTAGTGCTGGGAAAAGCAGGAGAAAAACCTCACACAACACTTATTTTGTGCCAGGCACAGTACAAAGTTTTTTTGTGTTAACTCATTTAATCTTCTCTATTACTCTCGCCATTTTACAGACATGAAAACTGGGTTAAGTAACTTGCCCAAGGTCAGTGGCAGAGCTGGAATTTGAATCCAGACAACTTGGCTCCAGATCAATGCTATTAACTCTAGTGACTCTCTACAGATAGAAAGACAAAGCACAGGTTTGTTATCATGAGCTCAAGTCTACTGTTACTTTCATTGCTTCTCAAACAGACCCACAAAAGTTAATGACTTTGATTTCTCAATTCGTTGCTTGCGCTTGAAAAAAGATGAGTAAAGTAACTTTTTTATCTTTAGTCTCTTCTGGTATGAGAGAGAGTCCAAATAGAAAGTAGATGGGACTGTTAAAGGTGTAATTAAAGACAATGTAATAAAGGGACAATTTACAGAGACATTTCAGGGAACAAAAGGAGTGATGAAATACCCAGGGACTAGCAACAGCAGAAAGCCAAGCTGCTATTCCTCTAGACCTAAAGGAGAAAGGGGAGGAAGCTATTATGAAAATCCTAGGAAAGCTTATAGGGATTGGCTAGTTGGGCTGTTACTACAGTTAGGAAAATGTAGTTGCAGCTCAACCATAGCCCAGAAAAGACAGAGCGAGGAGAAAGAACACGTGATCTTTCTCTCCTACTGTCCTCCAATCTTCTGAATTGTCTCTCATTGGCTGAGCCCAATCAGAAGCCAGGGGACCAGACCGCAGGGTCAATATAGTCAGCAGAAGTCATCTTGAAGGGCAGAGAACAGGGTGAGAAAGGGTGGACGTTAAATGTGACGGAGCAGAGAGGTGGGGCCAAGATGGTGGACTAGTCAGATGCTTCTGGGGGTGCCTCTTACAGCAAAGACCTGAAAAAAACAAGTGAATTGATTATATAGGACAATCTAGGAGCCCTGAACATCAAAGGCAAAGTTGAGGAATCAGAGTGAGTGGCAGGGAGGGGGAGAAATTGTTCAGAAGCAGTGAGGAGTTGCCAGATCTGGCCTGGAGGGAAATGGCACCCTGCAGACTGGATCAGCTGGCGTGCACAGTAAGGCAAGGAGTGGTGCCTTCCAGTCCTTACAGCCAACAGTGTTGGGTGTCCATAGTCCAGCTGCAAACCCATCTACCTACGCACTCTTAGGAACAGGGACACGCTTTCCTCCTAGACACTCAGGGGCAGCCATCAGCCCCCTTCCTTCCTCAGTGCATGACCTCCCTACTGCAGCCGGATACCTGTGCCTATTCCAATCACCCATGCTTGTCTAGAACTGTAGGTGACAACCTCTAACACACACTTGGTGCCCGACTACCTTGACAGCTGAGCTGAATCCATACAAGAAAAGTAAACAGACGCCTGGGGTCCCATACTTAATAACAGCTCTAACTGGTTGGTGACAGGACGTTAGAGCTTCAAAGTCACCAATAATCAAACTAGCTCACTTGAGCAGCCTTTTGGTCATATCTAAACAAAACAAAACAAGAAGCTAGGACCCAGTAAGCAAACATACAATAAATAAATATAATAACCTATTGATGGCTCGGAGACAATGGTCAATATCAAATCACATAAAGAGGCAGACCATGATGGCTTCAGCAAGCTCCCAAAACAAGAATCAAGAAATCTTCCAGATGAAGATAACTTCTTGGAATTACCAGAGGTAGAATACAAAAGACTGATATACAGAACTCTTCAAGAGATCAGGAAGGAAATCAGACAAAACACAGAAGAAGCCAAGGAACACACAGACAAAGCAATAGAGGAACTTTAGAAGATTATAGAAGAACACAAAGACAATTTTAACATGCTGCAAGAATCCATACAGAGGCAGCAAACAGAAATCCAGAAGATTAATAATAAAATATCAGAATTATACAACTCAATAGAAAGTCATAGGAGCAGGAATGAGGCAATAGAAGTCAGAATTAGTAAGACTGAAGATAAAGCACTTGACACCAACATATTTGAGGAGAAATCAGATAAAAGAATTAAAAAAAAAAAAAGAAGAAAACCTAAGAATTATGTGGGCCTCTATCAAGAGGAATAACCTACAAGTGATTGGAGTGCCAGAATGGGGGAGATAATAGAAAATATAGAGAGAATTGTTGAAGATTTGCTGGCAGAAACTTCGTTGATATTGTGAAAGACGAGAAGATATCTATCCAAGATGCTCATTGAACCCCACACAGGGTAGATCCCAAAAGAAAGTCACCAAGACATACTATAATCAAACTTGCCAAAACCAAAGATAAAAAGAGAATTTTAAGAGTGGTTAGGGATAAAGGAAGCCATCTACGAAGGAGAGTCAATAAGACTAAACTTGAACTGCTCAGCAGAAACCGTGTAGGCAAGAAGGCAATGGGATGACATATATAAAGCCTTGGAAGAAAAAAATTGCCAGCCAAGAATTAAATATCCAGCAAAAATGTCTCTCAAATATGATGGTGAAATTGGGCATTTCCAGATAAACAGAAGTTTATGGAATTTGCAAAAACCAAACCCAAATTAGAAGAAATACTAAAAAGAAGTCCTCTGGTTAGAAATTCAATAACATCAGATAACAACTCAAGACTAGAACACAGAACAGAGCAACAAGATATCAACCCAGATAGGGAAATCACAAAAATAAATAAAAGCTAAAATGCTGGAAACAGGGAAGCAGAGACATCATTATGTAAAAAATGACAACATTAAAACAAAAACATGAGAGTAAAAAATGTAGTCATAGATCTATCATATGGAGAGGAAGTCAAGGAGATATAAAGAAATAAAAGACTGGTTTAAACTTATAAAAACAGGGGTAAAAATCAAGGTAACCACAAAGGAAACTAACAATCCTATGCATCAAAATAAAAAATTCAAGAAAAACATAAAGACTCGGCAAATACAAAAGCAACAACAATGAAAAATAAGAAAATATATAAAGAGATATGACTCAGCACAGAAAATTAAGTGGAAAAAAGAAACTGTCAACACCACACACAGAAAAAGACATCAAAGTGACAGCACTAACCTCTTATCTATCAATAATTACGGGGAATGTAAATGGACTAAATGCACCAATAAGGAGACAGAGAAAGGCAGAATGGATAAAAAAAACATGACCTGTCTATCCATTGCCTATAAGAGACACACCTTAGACTTAAAGACATAAACAAACTAAAACCCAAAGGATGGAAAAAATATATCAAGCAAACAACAATCAAAAAAGAGCAGGAGTGGTAATAGCAATCTCTGACAAAATAGACTTTAAAGCAAAATCCACCACAAAGGATAAGGAAGGACACTATGTAATAATTAAAGGATCAATACATCAGGAGGACATAACCATGATAAATATTTAGGCACCCAACAACAGGGCTCCAAAATACGTAAAACAAACTCTATCAGCATTGAACAGAGAGATAGACAGCTCCACAATAATAGTAAGAGACTTCAAGACACCACTTTTGGTGAAGGACCAAACATCCAGAAAGAAGCTCAATAAAGACACAGAAGATCTAAATGCCACAATCAAACAACTTGATCTCATAGACATAAAAAGAACACTCCACCCAACAGCAGCCAAGCATACTTTCTTTTCCAACTCACATGGGATGTTCTCCAGAATAGACCACATATACGGCCATAAAGCAAGCCTTAACAGAATCTCAAGCATCAAAATATTACAAAGCATCTTTTCTGACCATAAAGCCCTAAAAGTAGAAATCAATAACAGAAAAAGCAAGGAAAAAAAAATCAAACACATGAAAACTGAACAATACCTTGTTCAAAAACTACTGGGTTATAGAAGAAATTTACGATGGAATTGAGATATTCACAGAATTGAATGAGAATGATACACATCCTACCAGAACCTTTGGGAAACAGCTAAAGCAGTGCTCAGAGGTCAATTTACAGCAATAAATGCACATATCCAAAAAGAAGAAAAGGCCAAAATCAAAACATTAACCCAACACTCGAACAAATAGAAAAAGAGCCACAAAAGAAGCCCTTGGGCACCAGAAAAAGCAAATAATAAAATGAAAGCAGAATTAAATGAAATAGAAAATGGGAAAACAATTGCAAGAGTTAAGAAGATGAAAAACTGGTTTTTTGAAAAGATCAACAAAATAGATAAGCCATTGGCCAAACTGACAAAAGAAAAACAGGACAGAAAGCAAATAACCCCAATAAGAAATGAAATGGGCAATATCACAACAGACCCAACTGAAATTAAAAGAGTCATTACAGAATACTATGAAAAATTGTACTCTAACAAATTTGAAAACCTAGAGGAAATGGGCAAATTTCTAAAAACACACTACCTACCTAAACTAACACAAACAGAGGTAGAACAACTAAACAAACCTGTTACAAAGTAAGAGATTGAAAAGGTAATTAAAAAACTGCCAACTAAAAAAAAGCCCTGGCCCTGACAGTTTCACTGGAGAATTCTACCAAACTTTCAAAGAAGAGTTAACACCACCACTACTAAAGCTATTTCAGAGCATAGGAAAGGATGGAATACTCCCAAACTCATTCTATGAACCCAGCATAACCCTGATACCAAAACCAGGTGAAGACACCACAAAAAAAGAAAATTACAGGCTTATATCCCTCATGAACATAGATGCAACAATTCTCAACAAAATTCAAGCCAATAGAATTCAACAATATATCAAAAAATAATTCCCCATGACCAAGTGGGATTTATACCAGGTTATGCAGATATGGTTCAACATTAGAAAAACAATCAATGTAATCCACCACATAAAGAAAACAAAAGACAAGAACCACATGAGCTTATCAATTGATGGAGAAAAGACATTTGACAAAGTCTAACATCAATTTATGATAAAAACTCTCAGCAAAATAGGAATAGAAGGGAAATTCCTCAACATAATAAAGGGCATTTATACAAAGCCAGCAGCCAACATCATCCTAAATGGAGAGACTCTGAAAGCATACCCCTTGAGATCGGGAACCAGACAAGGATGCCCTTGTCACCACTCTTATTCCACATTGTGCTGGAAGTCCTAGCCAGAACAATAAGGCTACATAAAGAAATAAAGGGCATCCAAATTGGTAAGGAAGAAGTAAAATTATCTCTGTTTGCAAACGACGTGATCTTATACACAGAAAACCCTAAGGAATCCTCAAGAAAACTACTGAAACTAATGCAAGAGCTCAGCAGAGTATTGAGATACAAGATAAACATGCAAAAATCAGTTGGATTCCTCTACACCAACAAAAAGAACATCGAAGAGAAATCACCAAATCAATACCATTTACAGTAGCCCCCAAGAAGATAAAATACTTAGGAATAAATTTAACCAGAGATGTAAAAGCCTTCTACAAAGAAAACTATGACACTACTACAAGAAACCAAAAAATACCTACATAAGTGGAAAAACACATTGCTCATGGATAGGAAGACTCAACATTGTGAAAATGTCTACTCTGCCCAAAGCAATCTACAGATACAATGCAATATTGATCCAAATTTCAATGGCATTTTTTAATGAGATGGAGAAACAAATCACCAACTTCATATGGAAAGGGAAGAGGCCCCAGATAAGTAAAGCATTACTGAAGAAGATGAACAAAGTGGGAGGCCTTGCAGTACCTGATTTTAGAACCTAGTGTACTGCCATGGTAGTCAAAACAGCCTGGTAGTGATACAACAACAGATACATAGGCCAATGGAACAGAATTGAGAATCCAGACATAAATTTATCCACCTATGAGAAGCTGATATTTGACAAAGGCCCAAAGTCAGTTAACTGGGGAAGTCAGTGTTTTTAACAGATGGCGCTGGCATAACTGGATATCCATCTGCAAAAACATGAAATAAGACCCATATCTCACACCATGCACAAAAACTAACTCAAAATGGATCAAAGACCTAAATGTAAAACGTAAAATGATAAATATCATGGAAGAAAAAATAGGGACAACACTAGGAACCCTAATACATGGCATAAACAGAATACAAAACATCGCTAACAATATTTACTATACCACCAGAAGAGAAACTAGACAACTGAGAGCTTCTAAACATCAAACACTTAATGCTCATCAAAAAAAAGACTTCAACAAAAGAGTAAAAAGACAGCCTACAGACTGGGAAAAAATTTTGGGCTATGACAAATCTGATCAGCATCTAATCTCTAAAATCTATAAGATACTGCAAAACATCAACCACAAAAAGATAAATAACCCAATTAAAAAATGGGCAAAGTATATTACAGGCACTTCACCAAAGAAGACATTCAGGCTGCTAACAGCTACATGAGGAAATGGTCATGATCATTAGCCATTAGAGAAATGCAAATCAAAACTACGATGAGATACCATCTCACCCCAATAAAAAAAAAAAAAAAAAACCCAATAAGGCTAGCATTAATTCAAGAAACACAAAATAATAAATATGGAAGAGGTTATGGAGAGACTGGAACATTTATACACTGCTGATGGGAATGTAAAATGTTACAACCATTTTGGAAATCCATTTGGTGCTTCCTTAAAAAGCTAGAAAGAGAAGTACCATATGAGCCAGCAATCCCACTCCTTGGAATATATCCTAGAGAAATAAAGCCATCACGCCAGTAGATACATGCACACCCATGTTCATGGCAGCGCTGATCACAATAGCAAAAAGATGATGAAAACAACCTAGGTGCCCATCAATGGATGAATGGGTAAACAAATTATGGTGTATTCACACAATGGAATACTACACAATGATAAAGGACAACAATGAATCCGTGAAATATCTCATAACATGGATGAATCTGGAAGGCATGATGCTGAGTGAAATTAGTCACAAAAGGACAAATATTATATTAGACCACTATTATAAGAACCAAGAAAAGGTTTAAACACAGAAGAAAACATTCTTTGATGATTACAAGGGTGGGGAGGAGGGAGGGGATATTCACTAACTAGATAGTACATAAGATTATCTTAGGTGAAGGGAAGGACAACGCACAATACAGGGGAAGTCAGCACAACTGGACTAAACCAAATGCTAAGAAGTTTCCTGAATATAACCAAACACTTCGAGGGACAGAATAGCAGGGGCAGGGGTCTGGGGACCATGGTGTCAGATGACATCTAGGTCAATTGGCATAACAAAGTATATTAAGAAAATGTCCTGCATCCCATTTTGGTGAGCGGCGTCTGGGGTCTTAAAAGCTAACGAGCAGTCATCTAAGATGCATCAATTGATCTTAACCTACCTGGAGCAAAGGAGAATGAAGACACAAGGGAAATATGAGCCCGAGAGACAGAGAGGGCCACATAAACCAGAGACCCCATCAGCCTGAGACCAGAAGAACTAGATGGTGCCAGCTACCACCAGTGGCCACCCTGACAGGGAACACAACAGAGAGTCCCTGAAGGAGCAGGAGAAAAGAGGGGTGCAGAACTCAAATTCTAGTAAAAAGACCAGACTTAATGCTCTGACTGAGACTGGAGGGACCCTGGAAGACATGATCCCTGGACTCTGTTAGCCCAGAACTGAAGCCATTCCCAAAGGCAACTCTCCAGACAAAGACTAGACTTGACTATAAGACATTAAATGATACTTGTGAGGAGAGTCCTTCTTAGCTCAAGCTCAAGTATATAAAAAAAGAAGAAAAAAAATTTTTTTTCTTTTTTTATACATGAGAGTACATGGGCCGAAGGTAAGATAAGAAGGCAAAAAGGGGCAGATGCTGTTTTAATGGACGTGGGAAATCCGACGTGAGAAGGATGCGTGTGCTGTCACATTATAGGGAAAGCAACTAGGGTCACATGACAATGTGTGTATAAATATTTATATAAGAAACTAACTTGAACTGTAAAATTTCACTTAAAGCACAATAAAAAAATGTGGAGCAGAGAATATTCATCATACCTCTTTTCTTTTGTTCTCATATATTTTTTTATTCAATTATATATATGTAAAATTTTATTTATTTTATTGTTGAGAATATACATTGCAAAAAACACATGAATTCAATAGTTTATACATGTACTATTTAGTGATATTGATTACATTCTTTGAGTTGTGTAACTGTTGTCACCCTCCTTTTCTGAGTTATTCCTCTCCTATTGACATAAACACACTGCCCCTTAAGGTTCCTATTTAATCCTCTGAGTTGCTGTTGTAAATTTGATCCCATATAGATAGTTCTTAAAAGAGGATAATGCTCAAGGCAGACATTTTGTACTAGTTAAGCTAAACTATTGCTTGGTCTTAAGAAGACTTCAGGGGATATTTTTGGCTTAACATTTAAAAAGTATTTGAGGGCAGTAGTTTCAGGAGTTCATCCAAAACTCATGGCTCCAGGAAGTCTGGATTCCATGAGAATTTGAAATTTTATTGTGCATTTTCCCCCTTTTGATCAGGATTCTGCTATGGAATATTTGATAAAAATATTCAGTTATGGTAGCCGAATGCCAGCCAATTCTGGTCTCATGGAAAGGAGGCAGTTGTTTATGGTGGCAATTAGCTACCCATCCCATATACTCTATTCCTAACTGTCCTTCCTCCCTTGTTCCAGGCAAATAGAGACCAACTGCTGTATCTCGGATTGATTTAATTTTTTTATTACAGAACTTTTGATAACTCAGGGGTATTTTGTTTTTATCTAACACATCTTTCTTAGCTACCCTCCTCTTTTGAAAAAATTTTGCATGGATTTTATAATTTTTGTTGCAGTTGGAGGGTACATGATATAATAGCTGTAACAGCCAGTAGCTGTTATAAGGTCTTTTACGGTGCGTTGCTTTGAAGCCACCACACTCCAGAGTTTGGTACTTTGCTTTGCAAGTTCAAATATGATTGTTATTAATGTAACCCAGTGTTATGGATTGAATTTATCCACCCAAAATTTGTGCATTAACTTGGCCAGTCTACGATTTCTAGCACTGTATGATTGTCCACCATTTTGTCATCTAATATGATTTTTGTCTGTGTTATAAATCCTACCTCTATGATGTTAATGAGGAGGGGTTAGCGACAGTTATGTTAGTGAGGCAGGACTTAATCTGCAAGATTAGGTTATTTTTTAAGTCAATCTCTTTTGAGATATAAAAGAGAGAATCAAGCAGAGACGGGGGACCTTATATCACCAACAAAGGAGCATAAGAAGCATAGCACGTCCTTTGGACCTGGGGTCGCTGCACTGAGAAGTTCCTAGACCAGGGGAAGATTGATGACAAGGACCTCCCCCAGAGGTGACAGAGACAGAAAGCCTTCCCCTGGAGCAGGTGCCCTGAATTCCGACTTCTAGCCTCCTAGACTGTAAGAAAATAAATTTCTCTTTGTTAAAGCCATCCACTTGTGGTATTTCTGTTGTAGCAGCACTAGATGACTAAGACACCCAAGAAAAGTCAGTATCTTGAAAAGAGATTGTCAACCAATAAGATATTTATGTAATAGCCAGAATGCCAGTTTATTTTATTATGATTATGAAGAGAACCATGCATTTTGTACCATCACTGATCATTTAACTTCACTTACCAACATATTGGTTTACAGGGTTTGGGATATTAATGTTTACTATACTAAGCAGCATCTTCTAAATATCAGGGCAACTGGGACGCCAAAATGGGTTGATTGTTGAGTGCAGCATCACAGCAAACGGAAGTTTAGTACAGGGAAATTTCATTTAGGCCTGACAAACCTTTCTTCAGTGATCTCAGCCTTCTGTCCCCCAGGTTCAGTTTCTCTGCTATGGATAGCACTGGAGGGATAAACACTAGGAACTGCTGTTTCTCTTTCTCTCATTGGTCCATTTCCATGTTCTTCCCCTTTTTTTCTGTTAAATCACCCATAATTTTGGAAACAGCCCTAAGCAGAAAATGGAGGTCACCACAGTAATAAATAATGTTTCTTTGGCTCAGCTCTCCCCAATCATTGTGATATTTCCTGCCTTCCTCTACAGAGTGTCCTGACTTGTTGTAAACCTCCTGCCCTCCCATCTGAGAGTACACAGGATACTATGTACATATACTCATGAATAAATTCTCTCAACCTCCACTGACCTCTGAGGCTGCTACTGCCCCAGAGCTTTGGAAGAGCTGTCATCTGCAACACTGATATCTGTGCTAAAACTGTTGTCACTTGCTCAAAAGTTGCCTTCCACTGCTACTGAATTAGCTGACACCTTCTAAGCCGTAATTATATTTGAGATTATGCTGAGCCTATAATGTAAAGTCCTGCTTCTGTCCCCTGAAGTTGGCATGCTGGCGCCGTTGCTGCATCTTTGTACTGGCTATCTTCTGTTATGCTTCATCAAATAGTTGTAGCATACTATACCTACAATTCTCCTCTTGTTGAATATTTGTATTGCTCTGTTGGGTTCTGTGTTAGCTGGGATAGGCTAGGTTATGCCACAGCAACATCAAAAATGCATTTTATATTTATAGCAACTTTCCCCCATGCAGTATGGCTCAGCTATGCAGGCTTTTTAAATCTTGTGATTTTTCTATGTAAACAAGATGCCTTTTCCACAATCGCAGAGGTAGGGGAAGAGGATAGAAGAATTCATGTGGGATTTTCACTGCACATGAAGGGCAGAAGTAACACACTATTCCCTTCCTTCAAAACCCATTGACCAGAACTTGTCACTTACCTCCCACTAACTACAAGGAGTATGAGCGTGAAGGAAGCCTGCGGATTAGGTGGCTGGGCGTGGAAGTGGCCAACAGACTATTTGGTAAACATTACTGTCTCTGCCACAGTTTGTTTTTATGACAATTTTTAACAATACTTTTTTAAGTACCAGTTGAGATCCAAAAGAAAAGAAAAAACAAACAAAAAAACCAAAGTGGAATTATATGTATATATATTTTTTATCTATAATATATATGCCGTTAAGCTCTAGATTATACAAGTATAGGGTAGATTTTATGAAGTCCTACTTTAGGGAAAATTAAGATTAGGAAATGATCTCACATGTCTTATTTTCTTAGACTCAGTTCTTATGGGGATCATTTCTTGGTGTGAATTAGTCTCTCTCTACGTAGAATTGTTTAGTTGTCACATGTTTTCTAAAGCTGCTTTCAACAGTCTACAGTGAAGCCAAAGTAACTAAAATGACCTTTTGTTCTAATTAACATTACATTGTAGAAAAGATTAATTGAAGACTAAAGACAAACAAATGTATTTTTTTAATTTTCATGAAGAAAAGCTTATGGACTGTTTTGTTCAACGCTGGATGGCTAGATCCTTACTTTTTAAAAGTGCCATAGTGCCGCACACCATTGAGGAGAGACTACTAAGAACTTCCCATATTCATTCTCCTCTTCCTTCTCAATAGAACCTCGACTTTTGGTTGATCACTATCCCCTTAGCTGAAACACTCATTTGCATCTAGGTGATGAAATGACTAAAATCTGGTCTATGATATATAAATGGAAATGTATGGAAATCTGGAAAGTCACCAGAAAGGGGCTCAAATGCTTCTGTTCCTTTCTTAATCTTGCTGCTAGGAACATGGATATATTGGCTGGAGATTCAGTCCCCATATTGGATTGTGAAAGTGAGGGCAACAGCTTAGAAATGGCAAAGCAGGAAGGTAGAAAGAGCTTGAGTCTCTAATGACCATTAAATTGCCATATAAGCCTGGACTGTCTACCTCTGGACTTATTTTATGTGACAGAGGAAGAGATAGTTAGCTTTCTCAAGTCACTATTTTTCTGATCTTTATTACAGAAGACAAATCTAATCATAACTGATGTAAATATTGAGCTTAATATCTATGTTTAGAAATTAAGGATTGCCTTACAGTACTTTTTTGAAAATTTTAATTTAATTAAAGAGCTCAGAGCAGAAAGATGTCTTCAGATTTTAAAACATAAGATTCATGAAACCTACATGTAAAAAAATGAATCTAGACTTCCACCTGACATCAAACATGAAATTCAGTTTAAGGTGGATCATAGGCTTAAACTATAAAGTTTTAGAAGAAAACACAGGAGTATATCCTTGTGACTTGAGAATAGGCAAAGATTTCTTAGGACAAAGAAAGCTGTAACTATACAAGAAAAATTGATTCAATTAAATTTCATCAAAATTTTAATACTTTGGCCCATCAATAGTTATCATTAACAAAATAAGCCATAGAACAGAAAAAAGTATTTGCAAAATATATATCTGACAAAGAACAGGTATGCGAGATATATAAAGGACTCCTACAGCTCACTAATAAAAAGACAAAAATAAGTCCAAATTAAAAACATGAGCAAAAGATTGAAATATAATTTACAAAGAAAAATAATGAATGCCCATTAAGCACATAAAAAAGTGCTCAACATCATTAGTCATCAGATAAATGAAAATAAAAACTACAGTGTGTGACCACTAGTCACACACTAGAATGGCTGAAATCAAAAAGTGACAATACCAAGACTCAGCAAGGATGTGGAGCACCAGAACTCTTGCGCATTGTTGATGGGCATGTGAAATAATGAAAAATGTTTTGGGAAATGTCTGGCAGTTTCTTATAAAGTTAAATATACACCCATTTTATGACCCAGTAATTCTACTCCTGGATATTTACCCAAGAAAAATGAAATTGGGTATTTACTGTCCTGTCTGCACAGTGGTTAAAAGCTCAACTGCTAACCAAAATGTCGGCAGTTTGAATCCAGCAGCTGTTCCTTGGAAACCCTATGAGGCAGTTCTACTCTGTCCTATAGGGTTGCTATCAGTCCAAATCGACTCAACGGCAACAGGTTTATTTGTTTGGTATTCACAATTAGACATGTACAAGATTGTTCACAGTAGTTTTATTCACAGTAGTTCCCAAACTGGCTATTTGGAAGTAAAATATCAGCCAGTGAATGGGTAAACTAATTGTAGTATATTCATACAGTGGAATACTACTCGGCAATTTTTTTTTAGGAACAAAACCTGATACAGGCAAAGTATATAGTAAAAACAGATGACACAAGCAAAGTAGATGAATATTAAAAACATGCTGAGCAAAAGAAGCTTTACACAATAGCACACACTGCATGAATGCATTTGTATGGCATTTGAGAACAGGTAAGCTAATCTATGTTGGAAAAATTATAACATAGGAGTTGACAGGGCATGAGGGAAATTTCTGAGGTGATGATAATGCTTTCTCAGAATGCTTTGTGTTACACAGGTGTATGCATTTGTCATTTCAGATTTATCATTTCCTCTCATGTAAATTTTTCCCTGAAAGAAAAAAGTTACTGTAAATGAATGTTGAACTCTAATTTTATGCATGCTGAAGTATTTAGTAGGAAGTGCACTGATGTTTTTTGATTACTTTGAAACTCCTCAAGAGTAAGATGAATTATGAACGGATAGAGGCATTGAGAAATAGGTAGACATGCAGTAAATCACATATAGTAAAATGTTAATGGTAGCATCTAGGTGATGGGTATACACAAGTTCACTGTAAAATTCTTTAATGATTCTGAATATTTAAATTTTTTACTGTAAATCGTTAGAAAGAAATACAGTTTGGTAAAATCATAAGTTTGTCCCATGAGTTTTAAGTTTAAATACCTAAAGAGATTTTTTTCAAAGGAATATCTGAAAATAGAATAAAATATACAAACAGATACTAAAATATTGATATTTCTGGTAATTTAAATAATGATCTTTCAAACGATAGTTGTTGAATTTTATTCAGTTTGGAGATGGAGTTGAATTTCATTCAGTTTGGAGTCTTATGTCATAGGATGCTCTGATTATAGACTATAATACAATCAGGAAAACAAAACAAAGCTCTGAGTTGCATCTGAGATCCAACTCTGACTTGCTGAGTGATTCTGGTCAGGAAAGCTAGAGTGCTGCTAGGAGGTGCTGCAAGAATCAATGCCTTTATAGTTTTCTTAATTTTCATGACAGATTTCTAATTAAAAAAAAAAAAAGTAATACATGGCTTTTGATCATAAATGTGCTAGAGTAAAACTTTCAGACTCTAAGCGAAACAAAGAGATTTATTGAAAGCATAGGAAGCATTTGAATGAGGAGACATTAGCCCACACAGAGTGAAGACCAATGAATCCAAGGGGTGGCTGCTTCCCAGGGATAGATACAGGGCAGAAACCAGGAACTAGGTTATGATATTCTGATTTGAAGTTGCAAGATCCTGAGTCAGGGCCACTCAAGGAGGGGGATTTACAGTGATTGAATGGAAACAAATGTGGGCTGTTTGGATTGGTTCATTTTAATACAGGACTAAAAGGGTTTTAAAGGATGGTTACAAGGTAATTATCTTAAACATTTCCCAAGGGCTGCTGAGGAGACTTCTGATAAGGATCTTGTGTCAAGACCCTCCCTTAAGAACATTTTTTAAAATTTTCTTTTGTTATGTACTTAAGTCTGCTGGCATCAGGACCTCCCCTTAACTCAAAGAGAAAATAGTTCCTTAGTCACATGCTTTTAACTTTGTACCAAGGTCACTGATTTTAAAGAAGTTAGCATGAGTCAAGATGGAGTCTGAACTCAGGCTCAGACCAGCCATTTTACTTTGGCCAAGAGCTTTGATTTTAGGGCTTTTGCACCTAACCTCCTGGGTAATGCAGAAGCAGGAGCTTGTAACAAAGTGGAGTCAGGGCTAGTCCTAGGCTAGCCACCCTAAATGTGCCAGGCACTTCTGTTCTGAAGCTCTTATTCAGTCCCTTCTTTTGATCGAGAATTTGCAAGAAATTCTTTGATCATATTATCAACCACTATGTTGGGGCAAGTAGTTTCTTTTGAGTAGACTTGGATTTATACTTCCCAGTAGGACAGTGTTATTAGAATATGTTGGTTGCTATCTTTCAGAGGTTCTTACAGATGGAAGCTTACTGGAGTAAGCTTTTAAGACCCCAGATGTTGTTTACAAATAGCTGGGCACCACCTAAAATCTTCATCATGCCATAGCTGGAGCTTCTACCTCTGTGTTGTTAACCTTGGAATGACATATACAGCAGGCTGCATTAAGGAACAACCTGGCTTTAAAGGTTTCTGAAGTGAGCTTGAGTCTGTCTGAAATGTACATAATTCTTTTCAGAGGCTTTAAGTTGGTGTTTTGAGTAACAACATTGTTTATACATCTCACACAATACTGTCTTGAAGAACAATTAAAATAATTACTGGTTTATGCTAAACATAGCTCCCAGTCTGATCTTTGGAGTCTGTTTCCTGAAACAGACTGAATTCTTCAAAAAAGCACAATGTCCAGAGCAAAATGGCCTTACTAGTTTATCTGGGCCACTATTTAACTCAAAAGTGGCTTTTAGGCACCAGTTTTTTGTTTTGTTTTGTTTTTTTCCCCAAGGCTCAAGGTTTAAAAGGACAATTAAGGGCAGTGGCCTGTGTGGGTTACCTTAACTTCCATGAAATCCAGAAATCTGGACAGTGAACTAGGAGGTAGAACAGAGACATTAACAACAATATCAGGACAATTGTCTAAAATAACTCATGAAACCATGACCTTAATGTCTTTGAATCGAGAAAACAAATTTCATGAGGCGTTTGTTTATATACAAGCAGCATTAATAACTGCTTTTCATGTACCTCAGCAGCAATGATTAATACAAACACAGCACAAAATTTTCCTTAGGAGACTAACAGGAAATCTAATGCTGTTCTACTTTGTAAAATCACAGCTTGAACTTAAGACATTTCTCTAGTTATAGTATTTAAAACTTTGCTAAATTTATCAACAGAAACTTATAACTTGAGAGTTACAATATCTAAACTCATTTAGAGTCTGATTATTTCCTTTAACACAGAAACCAGCTATTTCAGGAACTAATAGCATTATGCTGACTATGAAATATTCTATGGTAAGAATTCTCTCATATCCTAATCCTTTCTAATGTTTTTAAGGCCCCTCATATTTTGTTAATTGATTATATATCCATATCTGCAGGTATAATTTAGGAGAAAGGAGGAAAATGTTTTCTTATATCCAGAAAATAGAACATTAAAACATAAGCAATAGTCCCACATAAAACCCAGAGTAATATGTTAGTCCACTCAGTGCTATGTAGTTTATTTCTGTTCCATGCAATCCTGGATCAGCCACAGCCTATAAACCTGCCAGCTTCTGCACAAGAGCTCTGGAAATCTTGATTTAGTCTAGTGGTGTCCATATTCAAAATATCATAGTCCTTTTCATAAGTATGATACAATCCATCTTTTGTTGAAATATTTGGGTTAAGCCTTTTCAACAAGTCAACAAAGTAAAAGCATATCTGCAAATGAAAAAACTTAATATGACTGTGATTAACTTATAATAATACTTCTTAAAAGTGAAAGATCTGATGGGAATTAATTACAAAAGGTAATGCAGAGCCAAATAAAGTCAATAAAAAAAATTTAGATTAAAAAAGTTTCTAAATATAATGATTAACCTTATTTTCAAGGAGTTTCCGATATAACACATAATAATTTTGAGACATAATAACATGTAGTCATGGTATTATGACTTCTTTTTACCATGTAGTCAGGATATATCAAGAATATACCAAGATTATCAAGTCTCTAAACATCTAAGGAGTAGGGAGAAAAAAATTTTTCATGAGTAAAAAATGTGAATTCCCCAGATAAAACATTGATTTTGATGATGCTAGATTCAAAAGAAATACAGTTGTGCCCAATTAGCAATTAAAAACAAAAAAAATAAAATAAAATTACGATATCATAGTATATGCTGGTTGTCAAATATCAGGCAAAACATAAGAAGAAACACTAACATACATTTTTAGCAAAATTAAAAGAAATAGGAACACATCTTTTGTGGCTTTTCATTAAGTTTCAAACTTTTAAACAATATTTAAGTTATTTAACCAAAGATCTTAAAGACAAAAACCTTAATTTTTTCCAAAGCCACGAGCCCTGGTTTTCAACTCAGGAATTTACTCTAATGCGAAGCTGAGCCTTTGCCTTCAGGGCAGATTATACAAAGAATAAATTAACTCTCCAACCTAGTAATTTTAACAGCAAGAAACCCGATTATTTGTTTTATAGGCTATTTAACATTAAAGCACCCAAAAACCTCATAAATTAAACCATCAGACTTTAGCCAGGCAGATTAAAATTAGACCATTTCAAATAAATTCCCTTTTTAATAAATCCTTTAAACATCTTTGTTTCATATCTCTTATGGTATAATCCTTTCGTTAACAATTGCCAATCTGACGAAAAGAGTCCTTGTCTTTTCCTGAGTAAGAATACACATGAAAAACAAACTTTATCTTCTGCAAGCTTTATTTTGCTTGAGTTAAGCAAAAGGAGTCAGGGGGGATCTAAGCCTCTCCAAAAGACTGACTCAAAAAGGGAAGCAAGGCTAGGGCTTATATGGGTTTGGCGGAGACAACACAGTAATGAATATTTAGAGGGCTTCTTTCAAGGGGCGGGTACTTCTCAGAATGGTGGTGTGTATTAATTAGGTTGTGCATGTATCTGGAATCTAAGATGGAACCCACTGATATTCAAGATGGAATCCTCTCGGCAGCCCTTGGCATCACTTATTATGGGATATAGCACAAGCACACTTGATCTTTGGCACTACATTGCCATCTTCAGAGGGCTAAGGAAGGTCAAACAGTAGTCACACTCCGTTCCTCTGCACATGCAGAGCCTGCAAAGGAGGGGACTAGGAAGACACTAAGAAGGAGATGATAATTCACGGGCTGCCCCAATCCTATCTCATGTTGATAGGGTGAGTTCCTGTTTACCCAACTTCTAGATGGTAATCTTTTTAAAAGCCTTTTTGTTCAGCCACGGGCACAGTTAACCGTATCTGTCTCACTTTAAGTACCAAAAATGAACACACATATATATATGTATATGTCCATATATATCCTTTCTCTGGCATAAAAAGCAAAAATATGAAAACTTAAATTATGATGAATATCTGTTAACTCAATTTAATATCAGTAAGTTACCTAAAAGATCTTGAAAATTATTTTGAGCCTGTATATCACAAAACTTAATTATTGTTGAAATAAAGTTTGTTTAAATATTCTAAGTCTTCATTCAAAATTTTATGTTTCCCATATTTCTCCAGTCTAGCTTTAGCCCTTTACGGTTTTATCAATTGGCTTTGGAAATCACAAAGTCTCTGCTCAATTGACTAATTCATTGATATGGATATAACTTTAAGTCTCTAGCTAGGGGTGGAAAACTTTCCACAGGCCATTGCAGGTGTATCTCATTTTGATTGTTATCTCTTGGCTTCTTAGAATTCCTCTTACAATAGAGAAAGCTTGCTCACAGTTATTTTACTGTGGAAATCCATCTAATTTATGCTAACTATATAGCAAGACAGCATTTTTTAAATTTACTTTTGTCTTAAAAGGTCTTCACCTAGTTGGGAGGGGTCCTGCAAAAGCTTTCCTGGGGCTACATGGCCTCAGAGCCTGGGGTTGAGGCAGCCTGATCCTGCTCTACCCTCCCTATCTTTGGCTCATGATTAGAGAGACAAGAATTAGTCCTCTGAATTAATTTGCATATGTTTAAATGGGTTTGGGTAGTTTGAAAGACAAAAGATAAGGAATTTTTTTTTCCCTTTTACTATTCTCTTGGCAAGCAGTTTTGCCTTTTCTTTATCACAACCTTTTATATACCCAAAAAACCAAACCCACTGCCGTTGAGTCAATTCCAACTCATAGTAACCCCTATAGGACAGGGTAGAACTGCCCCATAGAGTTTCCCAGGAGCTCCTGGGAGATTTGAACTGCCAACCTCATGGTTAGCAGCTATAGTAATTAACCACTATACCACCAGGGTTTCCTTTATATACCCAGTTAATACCAAATCTCCTTAGCAAAAATGAACCCATCGATTCTTGGAAATTACTATTTTCCTTAAATAAAACTCATTTAATGTAGTATCTAGCTTAAATTATTTAGACAGGTTTTTGCTTTTAAGATTGACATACTACAGAACATAAACATTTTTGTCAGAATGAATTCTCTTCCATTGATTCCTGGAAACATTTGGACTGTTGAATTTAAATAAGTGCGTATTTATCATTAAACAAATCAGAGTAAGTTCCTTGAGGAAATCTAATTTAATTATACCATCTGGAGGTAGGTAATTATTATATTTTCATAACCATTTCTCTTGCATGCTTAGTCACCCAGTGCTGTCATAACAGAAATACCATGTGGGTGGCTTTAAAAAAGAGAAATTTATTTTCTCACAGCGTAGTAGGTTACAAGTTCAAATTTAGGGCATCGGCTCCAGGGAAGGCTTTCTTTCTCTGTTAGCTATGGAAGAAGGTCCTCGTCCTCAATCTTCCCATGGTCGAGGCATTTCTAAGGCCCAGGGATCCTGGGCCCAAAGGACGTGCTTTGCTCCTGGTGCTGCTTCATTGGTGGTATGAGGTCCCCGATATTCTGCTTGCTCCCCTTTCCTTTTATCTCTTGAGAGATAAAAGGTGGTACAGGCCACACCCCAGGGAAACTCCCTTTACCTTGGATCAGGGAGGTGACCTGAGTAAGGGTGGTGTTACAATCTCACCCTAATCCTCTCAACATAAAATTACAATCACAAAATGGAGGACAACAACACAGTACTGGGAATCATGGCCTAACCAAGTTGATACATACATTTTGGGGGAAACATAATCCATGGCACATGCTTTATAGGATCCTTTAGAAAAACAATTTTTAAGAATAATTTCTCCCTTTTTAAAGACTTGCTATACCAATCAAAATAAACAGCCTATCCTTTTTTCAGTGCACTTTTCAAATAGACCAATTAATATCAAAAACCCAAATTATAAAACAGATGCAAGAAGCAGTTATTCTTGGAAGAGAAAAAAACAATAACCAAATCCTCATGAAAAACAGTAGCTTCTAACCATGACCTCCAATCTGATACAAGACAAAAACTGAGACACTACTCTTAGGATCAGAGGCAAAATTTCAGAATAAAATGAGACAAAACCTACAGAAATTCACCAGTTTGTGAGGCCAGCTCAAAGACCATGCTTATACAATACCACATAACATAAACAACTCAGTTTTCTTAAAATGTATACAGCAATTCTTTGGTAAGACTGACACAATTCAACAGAAAAACAGGTTCTAAATAAATCTTATTAACTTGCCAGAGTCTCAGATAGAGGAGTCTCAGACCCTTTGACAACCCTGAGCACAAAAACAAAAGTTCCCCAAAGAGGGAAGAAAAAACAACACAAATGGGAGCTCATTTTCCCAAAGTAGAAGGGGTGGGGTGGAAGGGCAGATAAGAACTCATTTTCTTAGAGTGATTACTAAAATTCCAAATTACTTCTTGTATATTCAGCTTATAGTATTTTGAAATATAAACCACCAAAGAATGGGTGAGTGGGATCTGGGTTCATTTATCAAAGATATTAAGCTCTAAGGTGAAAGATTTTAGTTTCCTTTTCCTTTGGAACTCAATTCATTCTGCCAGCTAGAGACCTAGTCTCTTATTTTAGACCTTAAATATACTGGTTCCTCCAATAGGAACAAATTTTAAAGTAGCTACTGATGATTTTAACTCATCATTGTGATTCTTAATTGCTTAGCCAATTTGGAAACTGTATCATAAAACAGGTCAGGAACTGCCACTTCTCACTGCAAATTGGCATCGCCAATTTTCTTGCAAGATTTGGTGATTCTACCCAAATGTGTACTTAGAAAATTTTAGAATTGGAAAGCATTGCCTTCAGTTTCTCAGAGTCGAGACAAAATCCTAGAGAGGGACTGCAGTGGAATGGGGCAGCTCAAAAGACTCTGAGATCCCCTGTAACAACCATCATCAAGCCAATTTGTGTACAAAAATCCAGGGCAAGATAAAATGGCAAACAGAAATAAAAGTAAAAATGTAGGGCCAATGACAAAAAAATAAAACCCCAAAGAGCTAAAAGATGTTCCAGTAGGCGTGTAAGAAGGTAAAGGGGAGTAGCTATAGGAGGAGCAGAAGGGGGAGAAGGATCAGAGACAGGAGTGAAAGAAATGGCTGAAGAAATTACAGAGCTCTGACTTGACAATTTCTTGGACACTTGGGAAACAGAGTTTTGTAAGGATGCAAATTTACTGTCCTGATGCCTTTTGTTGTTGTTAGGTGCTGTTGAGTTGGTTCTGACTCAAAGCGACCTCATGTATAACAGAGCAAAACACTGCCTGGTCCTGTGCCACCTCACAACTGTTGTTATGCTTGAGCCCATTGTTGCAGCCACTGTGTCAATCTATCTTGTTGAGGGTCTTACTCTTTTTCGTTGACCCTCTACTTTGCCAAGCATGATATTCTTTTCCAGGAACTGGGTCTTTCTGATAACAGGCCCAAAGTACATGAGACAAAGTCTCACCATCCTTGCTTATAAGGAGCATTCTGGCTGTACTTCTTCCAAGACAGATTGGTTTGTTCTTCTGGCAGTCCATGGTATATTCAATATTCTTTGCCAACACTAAAATTCAAAGGTATCAATTCTTCTTCAGTCTTCCTTATTCATTGTCCAGTTTTCGCACGCATATGAGGCAATTGAAAATAACATGATTTGGGTCAGGCTCACCTTAGTCCTCAGAGTGACATTGCTTTTTAACACTTTAAAGAGGTCTTTTGCAACAGATTTGCCCAATGCAATATGTCTTATTGCTTTTAATATGACTTAAATTTTTTCTCTGAAAGCATCTTGTGGATTTTTGTTGGGCAATTCCTTCTTCAGTGTCTTAATTATCTAGTGCTGCTGTAACAGAAATACCACAAGTGGATGGCTTTAACAAAGGGAAATTTATTCTCTTACAGTCTAGGAGGCTGGAAGTCCAAATATAGGGCATCAGCTCCTGGGGAAGGCTTTCTCTCTCTGTCAGCTCTGGAGGAAGATCCTTGTCATCAATCCTTTCTTAGTCGAGGAGCTTCTCTGCGGGCCCAAAGGATGTGCTCTGTTCCTGGTGTTGCTTTCTTGGTGGTATGAGGTCCCCACTCTCTGCTCACTTCCCTTTCCTTTTATCTCTTGTGAGGTAAAAGATGATGCAGGCCACACCCCAGGGAAACTCCCTTTATATTGGATCAGGGATGTGACCTGAGTAAGGGTGTTACATTCCACCCTAATCTTCTTTAACATAATTCAATCTTGCCTCTTTAACCACAGGCAGAGATTACGATTTACAACAGATAGGAAAATTACATCAATCACAAAATGGAGGACAATCACACAATACTGGGAATCATGGCCTAACCAAGTTGACACATATTTTTGAGGGACACAATTCAATTCATGACATTCCACAAATGGTCCCAAAATTTCATGTCTTTGCCACATGTAAAGCATATTCACCCCATCATATCATAGCAAAAGTCTTAAATGAACTCCAAGTCCAAAATCCAAAAATTCTTCTTCATGTCCTGGTTTCACAGGCGTATGGCTTGGGTCAGGCGCACTTTAGTCCTGATGCCTTAAATACCAATTAAAATAGACTTCCCGCTGTGGCTGTTTTTCACAGAAGCTTTTAGATTCCAATTTGCTGTGCAGAAAAGTTAATATACCTAGCTCATATTGATCCCACAATGGCCTTTGATCCTCTAAATTTCCCTCCGTAAGCTTATGCTCATGATCAAGTTGCAAAACTGTACTGGGGTCTTAAATGTTGTATTCCTCCTCTTACAAAGTAATCTGCACATGCAAACAGTCTGAGGGAGCACTAATAGCTTAAATGTGCCCTGGAAAAATAGAGTTAGGACTGTTTTCAAACCCAAGCTCTGATAACGTTCTGTCACAGTGTTTTGCCTCTAGATGGCAGTCTCAAAGAACTTGTTGAACTATTCTGATAGCAAACAGAAAGGAAAGTAAAAATAGGGAGCTTAACAATAAATCTCAAAAAGCCATCTTCACAATAATAAGAGGGTTGGGATTCAAGAAGGCTTAACTTGGAGATCCCGGAAGAGACTGGAGATGGAAAAGCACAAAGGGGCTGAAAGGGGTGCCAAGCTCCGTATCTACCACTCTTCAGGACTCTCTGGAGGTAGCCAGTTTTGAATCCTGCTGATCAGACTGGTAAATGTCCTGGACTAAAACTCCCAGACTCTGTTAAAGTGAAACAAAAAGATTTATTGAAAGCATAAGAAACATTCGAATGGGGAGACATTAGCCCACACAGTGTGAAGACCAACAAATCCAAGGGTGGCTACTTCCTGGGGACAGGTATAGGGCAGAAACTTGGAACTAGGTTACAATATTCTGACTGGAAGTTGAAAGGCCAGGAAGCAGGACAACTTGAGGTTTTACAGCTTTTGTTGTAAAAACCAAAAGCTTTACGGCGATTGGTTGAAAACACAAATGTGAGCTATTTGGATTGATTAGTTTGAATACACGATTAAAGGAGTTATAAAGGACAGTTACAAGGTAATTATCTTAAACATTTCCTGAGGGCTGCTGAGGGGACTTCTGATAAGGATCTTGTGTCAAGGCCCTCCCGTAGGAACATTAAAAAATGTTTCTTTTATTATATACTTAAGTTTGCCTAAGTGTTTGATGGTTGCAGGGGAAATCTTTTGTTATGTCCTTAAGTCTGCTGTCATCTGGACCTTCCCTTAGCTCAAAGAGAAAACAGTTTCTTAGTCACATCCTTTTAACTCTGTACCAGGGTCACTGATTATTAAAGAAGTTAGCGTGAATCAAAATGGAGTCTGAACTCAGGCTCAGACCAGCCATTTTACTTTGGTCAAGTGCTTTAAGAGCTTCTGCACATAACCTCTTGGATAATATGGAAGCAGGAGCTTATAATAAAGTGGGGTTTGGCCTACGTCTAAGCCAGCCACCCTAAATATGCCAGGCACCTCTTTTTGGAAGATCTTATTCATAACAAAGTTTTTTTTTTTCTACTATGGATCATATTTTCCTGTCTAGTAATTTTTTTTTGTGTGTGTGCACTGGATGCAATAGAACCCTATTAGCAGTAAAAGAAATTATGAACAACTGTAAAAGTCAGAATGAATGAAAAACAAATAGCAAGATGTAGACTTAAATCAAACCATACCAATAATTACAATACATGTAAATGGTCTCAACATTCTAGGTACAAGGCAGGGATTGACAGACTGTATTAAAAAAAAAAAAATAGGCCAAACTATATGCTGTCTATAAAAGATGTATTTAAAATGTAAAAACACAAATAGGTTGAAAGTAAAAGGATGGAAAAATATACAACATCCAAACAGCAAGCAAAAGAAAGCTAGGTGGACTATATTACTATCAAATAAAATAAACTTCAAGAATAGGGTATTACTACTGATTGAGAGGGATATTTCATAATGATAACAGGAGCAATTTATTAAGACTTAACAGTCCTGAGTGTTTATATACCTAGTAAGAAAAAAAAAAATTTTTTTTTTTTTTTGTTAAGAGAGCTTTAAAAAACACAAAACAAAAACTGAGAAAACTAAAGGGAGAAAGAAAAATGTACAATCATAGTTGGATATTTGAACACCCCTCTCTCAGTAATTAGGAGACAAAATTCAGTAAGGATATAGAATATCTGAACAACACTGTTAATAAACTTGACTTAATTGACTTTTACAGAACACTATACCAAATAACTGCAGAATACATATTCTTTTCAAACGCACATGGTATATTCACCAAGAGAGGAGAAATACTGGTATGCAAAATATTCAAAATACAGAAGATTTGTATCTAAAACATATAAAGAACTCTTAAAACTCAATAATATGGAAACAAATAAGGATAGGCAAATGACTTGAGCAGATACTTCGTAAAAAAATGCACGATGGTCAATAGACATGTGAAAAAAAAGTTGAATACCATTCACCATCAGAGAGATGCAGGTTAATACTACATTGGGATACAATTTTACACTCACTGTAGTGGCTAAAATTAAGAAGACTGGCAAATCAAAGTGTTGATGAGGATGTAGAGTAACTGGAACTTTCAGAATTGCCAGTGGAAATGTAAATGATATTAACAACTTCGGAAAAAACAATTTTGTAGTTTTTTTATAAAGTAAAATATGCATTCAAAAAAACCGCACTCCTAGGTTTCTATTTAGAAGGAGGGCCTGGTGGAGTAACAGTTAAGTGCTCAGCTGCTAACTGAAAGGTTGGCAGTTTTTACCCACCCAGCAGCTCTGTGGAAGAAAGACCTGGTGATCTATGGTTTTCTGTCACATGGAGTCACTTCACTAAGAGTTGTAAGCAATTTGATGGCACCCAACAACAACAACAACTACAAAGGGTTTCTATTTACCCAAAAGAAATGAAAACTTATATCAAAAAAGACTTGTATACTACTGTTCATAGCAGCATCATTCCTAATAGCCAAGAACTAGAAATGCATGTCTACCTATAGGTAAATTCATAAACAAATTGTTGTATATACATGCAATTAGATACTTTTCAACAATAAAAAAAATAAATGAACTACGGATATCTGTCAAAACATGGAAGGATCATATTTTGCTCATATTGTTAAATTTCTAAATATTTGGTTTTTCTTAAACCTTTTAAAAAAAAAGAAATTAATGTTATGAAAATTCACCCCATTGTATCTAACAGAAATTTCTCAAAGATTCTTAGATGTGGACAGTAGTTTCAGAACTCTTACTCCTCCCTCCTCCCCAATTTTAGAATAGGTCTGCCATTTAAAAGGGAATTTCAAAGGTGATGGGAGAGAAGTGGGTCTAGCTGCCATGTTGCATGATACTCTCTATTGTGTTCTATCAATTTGCTTTAAACCTTGTTTTTCCTCTAGAATTTATTTCTAATTCCATGAAGCAGCACGGTGTGACTTTAAAGGATTTAACCCAAATGTTCCAAGTACTCTCAGAATGGGTCTGTGGCCTTCTGATCCAACAAACTAACAAGCAAAATAACTAAGCTTTCAAAGTGCTACATAAATGAGGCAATGTGATATGAATATTGAACTAAATCTCAGGAAGTACAGACATCTGTTGTGATTTTTTCAAGAATGATATGGGAAATTATTTATGTATAATATGAAAAAAACAAAAAAAAGAGCATGCAGCTTAGTGACCTAAGTCAAGACACTCAATTCTCTCCAACCATAATTTTTCCCACACAGAAGATTGAAAAGAACATTTATGAGCATTTAAAGTTAATATAGAGATATTTATCATCCTGTCTATTTTACATCAGCATTAAAAGTTCAGAAGAAAATTGCTCTACAATTTTCTTCTTGATGAATACTCCACAATATTTGGACATTACTAAAAACCTATTGCTCCCTAGAGTTCTATCTTTTTATAAGAAGGTATATATTGCGATGGTTAAGACCCCAGGCTCTAGAGCCAGGCTGCCTGGGTATACATACTGGCTTAACTGCTTACATGCTGCAAGTCCTGGGAAAATCATTTAACCTCTGTGAACTTAGACAACTCATATATAAAATAGGGGTGATAATAGTACCTTGCTCATAGGGTATCATGAGAATCAAATGAGTTAATGTATGCAAAGCATTTAGAATATATGAGTGACATATAATGGGCTTTGAATAAATGTTAATCAAACTACCTCCATGGACCTTCTGTGACTAATATTTACAGTCAGAATAATATAAACATTAAATATCGAGTTAACCAAAAAGAATAACTAATTAGGATGATCATAATGATGGAAATGTGTGTATGCTGTGTGTGTGTATGTGTGTGTGTTATTGTTGTTAGGTGCTGTTGAGTAGCTCCGACTCATTGCAACCTTATGGATAACAGCAAAATATTGCCTGGTCCTGAGTCATCTTCATTATTGTTGCTATGTTTCAGTCCATTGCTTTGCCTGTTGTGTCAATTCATCTCATTGAAGGTTTCCCTTATTTTCACTGACCCTCTACAGCAAAATCCTTTTTCTGTATAGTTCACAGTCAATAACCTCCCCAAAACCAAAACCATCGCTGTGGAGCCGATCCCAACTCATAGCAACCATATCCAAAACTGAAAAACCGATAGCTAACAATATAGCATGTCATTTAGAAATATGGCACCAAGTAAGGGAAGAAAGAAAGAAAAAAAAAAAAAGTAAAAATTGGTTGTCTCTCAAGAGTGTAAATCAGGGGTGAGAAGAATGAGGCAGGAAACTTTTTTTTTTTAATCTTACAGAAAGATTTCACTTTTCTAAACCATATAAATGTTTAAAAAATAAAACATTTAAAGATAATTCCAAGCAGGAAGAACAGCTTTATGAAATATTCTAACTCCTCTAGGGAGCTCTTTTTCATGACTGTAATAAAGGGTACATGAGGAAGAGTGATAGGAGATGACAATGTCAGGAGTCCTATTTTGTAGGACAATATGCTGAGCTAAGCCCTTTGGACTTTATCTTGAAAGTTATGAAGGAGCTGCCGAAAGATCTTAAACAGGAGAGTGTCATGGTCCTATGTGTTTTGGAAAGTTCATTTAACAAGGATCAATGAAAGAAAAATAACCCCATTGCCCTCCATACTCTTGATAGACAATGTACAGTATGGGGGGTGATTTGCTTGGGAAGTCAATATTTATATTATCAGAAGGTGATTATTTAGAGGTTGTCTGGGTGGACTAGTGCTATAGAAAGAACCAACAGTGAGACTGAGTTCATCTTCTGGCAGAAGGATGTATATTGAAATACACCTCTGTAGAAAAGAGTCAGTTCTGTTATTCTCACCTGAAAAGGCCTTATGTCATTTTGTATAGTCTCTATTGAGAGATCCAGGCCAACTTGAGTGGCATCATTAGCTATGATTTGGAAGGTGAATTTAGGATGACCAGACAGGTAACATATCCTGTCATCTTCCAGTGATCTTGGTGAGAAGTGATAAAGGCCTGAATGTAGGTAATAGTAGTAGATTTCAAAAGGTGGCTCAAGAAGACAAAGTACTATAATGAAATGTGCAAACACCTGGAGATAGAAAACCAAAAGGAAAGAACACACTTGGCATTTCTCAAGCTGAAAGAACTGAAGAAAAAATTCAAGCCTCAAGTTGCAATATTAAAGGATTCTACAGGGAAAATATTAAATGATGCAAGAAGCATCAAAAGAAGATGGAAGGAATACACAGAACCACTGTACCAAAAAGAATTGGTCAACATTCATCTATTCCAGGATGTAGCATATGATCAAGAACCGATGGTACTGGAGGAAAAGACCCAAGTTGCACTGGAGACATCTGTGAAAAACAAGTCTCCAGGAATTGACAGAATACCAACTGAGATGCTTCAACAAATGGATACAACAAATGGATGCAATGCTGGAAGCGTATAATCGTCTACGTCAAGAAATTTGGAAGACTGGGCCAACCAACTGGCAATGATCCACACTGGTGTCCCATTCCAAAGAAAGGTTATCCAATGGAATGTAAAAATTATCGAACAATATCATTAATATCACATGTTAGCACAATAATTCAAAAATGGCTACAGTCACACACTGATAGGAAACTGTTGAAAGTTCAAGCTGGATTTCAGAAGAGCGTGTGAAACGAGAAATATCATTGCTGACGCCAGGTGGATCTTGACCACACTTGCCTGTACCTTAATAGGGAAAGATGCCAGAAAATGTGGGTTGGGTGTCTTCAAAGTCTTGGGCATAACTGGAAGAAACAGACATGCTGAAAGGCTGGAAGAAGAAGTAGGAAAGGAATATCTAAGACTTCTTAGACTGTCTCCTTAGGTTGACCTATGCAAAACTGTCAAAAAGTTACAGTCACATCATTTGACTGCTTTTAAAAATCACATATTCTTATTACATCAAATTGCCCTATATTTAACCCTGGTCCCTGTGGACCTAGGAAACACCTAGAACAGACATGACTCACCATTCTGCCTCTACAGTATTAGAAATAATTCCATTTTCCAGCAATAACATCCATCTGAAACTCAGGAAGAAATTCTGAAGCTAAGTCATTGCATTGAGGAAAGCATGGATAAAGGGAAAATTCTAAACTGATATTAATTACATTAAAGCAGAACCTACTTTGTGGTGTGGTTTTTAAAGGCCTCAGAGAAGTCCTCCTACATTTTTGATCAGCACCTAAAATTTTAGCTTTTTATCTGTTAATAAAAATATTAATAATAACATTCAACATCTAGAAGATAAAACCTTATCATTCATACTGTTCTATTAATTTGAAAGTGTTTTTTTTTTTTGGAATGAGGTGGAACAAATTACTTTGAATCTCTCATCAAAAGAACTTTATTTGGTTCAGAAGACATTTTTTGATAAGCCACTAAGGAGAGAAAGATTTGAAGAAGCCCCAAGTGCAGATGGAGACTCCCGGTGCAGAAAAAGGGGGAAAAAAATTATAATTGTGCTAAGAATAAAGGAAAACTAGAAGTTGGAAGCAGAGAGAGAATGGAGCCAGGCTTAAGTGTGTTGCCCAAGATTTGGCTACTTTGCATGTCTCATTATTTATTTAATCTTTAAAAACTTACCCTTAGATTTTCTGGCACAGGCAAAATAGAACATGTGTCTCTTATTCTGAACTTTAAGTAAATAAATGCTTGGAAACACATACAATTCTTATCACTACTTTCATGCACTGTAATAAAATGATTGAATGTGTTTTTTGAGCACTTACTTAGTGAAAGATTTATTTGTGAATAGAGCTGGACCATGTGTGAAAACTCTGAGAAACAGCATTTTCTAGGCCAATGAAACTTTGGAGGCAAAATCAAATAGATTATATTGCCAAAATGAAACTCCGTATCAATGAAGACACAAATACTGAGAACGGGAAAAATAATTAGAAATGAGTGAAACACCCTATGGCTAGTCTCCTAGAAGTCCAGGGCAATGATAATCCATATTGTGGAGCATAATATTGGAAATGTGTATTACTTTATTGAGCTAGGATTAATTTGAATACTGTGCTTATGTACACCTCTCATTCCTTCTGCTACAACTACCGTTTCTGATTTTAAAAATCCCTGGGTGGTGAAAACAATTTGCGCTTGACTACTGACCTAAAGGTTGGTTATTAAAACCCACCCAGAGGCATTGTGGAAGAAAGGCTTGATGACCTCAGCCAAGAAACCCCGATGGAGCAGTTCTACTATGTAACACTTGGGGTTGCTGTGAGTTGGAACTGACTTGATGACAAGTTTGGTTTTTTGGTTTTGTTTTCTGATTAAAAAAAAGAAAATTATTAATTTAGCTTAACCTTTTCAGTGGGTATCATAAAGACACAGAAAAAGACTTTCCACAAAAATCTGTTTATACTTTCTAAACCCCTTGAGTAGTGGTGTTGGTGAAGAATATTGAATATACCATGAACTGCTAAAAGAACAAACAAATCTGTCTTGGAAGAAGTACAGCTGGAATTCTTCTTAGAAGACAGGATGACGAGACTTCATCTCACATACTTTGGACATGTTATCAGAAGGACCAGTCCCTGGAGAAGGACATCATGCTTGGTAAAGTGGAGGGTTAGCAAAAAAGGGGAAAACCCTAGATGAGATGGACAGACACAGTGGCTCACACATAACAACAATCACAAGGATGATGAAGGACTGGGCAGTGTTTCATTCTGTTGTACATAGAGTTACTATGAGTTGTAACTGACTCGAACAACAACAAAACCCTATAATTTAGTGATAGACAAGTCTATGTTGATATGCCAAGGGTTTAATCATTAGGCTTATTAAATGCTGAATTTGAGAAGGACAAAACAATTTATGACAAAAATATATGAATATATAAAGTAAATGCTCTAATATTTAATGAATAAGTTATGTATGAAAAAATACATGTCATGCATAGCTAATTAGCTTTATTACGAATCCCCTAAATTGCTTCTCTTCATCCTCCATAGTACCTTTCATCTAGGACTGCCCTCCGATTAAAAAACAAAAAGCAAAACAAAACAAAAAACAGTGTCTTGGTCCAGAGGATTGGGGAAAAAGCCCCAGTGGGTCAATGGTGCTTGGGAGCTATTGGCTTTCTTTGGTAGTATCTTGTTCAGGATACCTCCTGCTACAGAGGCCCTTTCCCATGGCTCTACCTGGCCTAGCTCTATCATTTGTCTGTGGCTCTGCTTGACACTGGTATGTCTTCCAAGTAGACACCAGAATTCTGTTTTTTCTGTCACTGAGTGACTGTTTACGATTATAATTTAAGAAGAATTTTGTTTCGTTTCTAAGAACATCATTTCCTTATGGACATAACACAGTGAAAAGTTTGCCAGAGTTCTCCAAGATTTTGAAAAAGAGGTATTTGAAAAATCTAAAAAATGACTGGTTTTAAGAACAATTGCTATTGGTTACCACATAATAGATTTGAGTCCTATTGCCAAGGACTGTTCTCTCTCACCACTGTTAATTCCTTATTAATAAGGAAAGAACTAAGTTTAGTCATTTCATAATCCAGGGTCCAGAACTTACTCTCTTGGAACTTCTGTCACGGTGACTCTTTTGTAATTAGTTGAGGCTGACTGGGCAAAGGGATGACAGAAATATGTCAAAGATTTAGTTTCCAAGTATCTTTTATGCTACGACTGGCACCTAAGAAAGTATTTATTTTCCTAGATGAAAACACAGACTTCATTGATATTTTTAGTATGAAAAATTATAATTGATTTCTTTATCATTTTTGTGTTTTATAGCTGAAATCTTGTCATCATCAATCTCTAACTTTAGTAATGATGTGAAGAATTTCAAGGATTGCGGGCAAAGATTTCAAATAGATTCTAAAACCACAGAATCCAAGAATGTCTTTGAGTAGGGGAATGCTTTGTTAGTGTGTGTCTTTGTCCCTTAATTCTTTTTGTTTTGAAAGTTATATTCTGTTATGGGCCTTAGGTCTGGAGTTGTGGTCCTTTTGATTTCTATATTGCCAAGATTAAGATTAGATGGCAAAAAGAACACTGGATGAGCAAGCATGAGCCATTTTTGGTCCTGGCTTTACTTCTACACCTACTGGTTATATGATCTTGGCAAAACTATTAAAACCAGTCTGCGTTACTCTTTCCTCATCTGGAAAATGAGGTGATTTGGTTAGACAACTTCCGCTGTCTGTTCTGACTCTGAGAGGCCATGATTCCATTACTCCACTTAAGTTTAGATGTATTTCAACTTTCAATGGGACAAGTGAATAAGAGGAAAGAAACATTTCTCAGCAGAGTCTAAGACCAAAAATATTAAAAAAATATTAAGTTGTTTGAAATCACACATCTCTGAGCACACTGGAGTATGTTGATCTTCATTTTCTACTCTTATACAAAGGTTCAGTAAAAAAAAGTTCTTATCTTGGACAAACAATGCTAGCTACTTGTTTAGCATATGTTGAAGATAAAAAGAAAAAGTCCCTCTGGTTGTTTAGAGGGCTATTTTACCTTAGTCTCAATAACTGAGTACTTTTTGCTGTTTCTTTTGTTCTCCATAGGGCACCTAGAATTGATACTCACTGGCAAATAGGGGTGGAGTGTTATTAATCACTATTGAAACGCTAACCAAATATGTGGTAGTCAAATCTTGACATTCACAGAGCAGCTTATTTTGTTTTGTTTCTCGAACAATAAACAAATTAGAAACGTAATTTCTAGCCAAATCTCATCCAAGACCATTTTGTTCTTGCTTTAATAACCAGTTCCCAGAGAACAGTCAGTGCTTTCCCCCAAAGGCATAAAAACAAGGTGGAGAGTATAATTACATTGGATGGTAATTTGAAAATCTCAGCCTTTCAAGTACAGTTATTAACTACACTCGTGAAAAATTGGTTATGCCTCTTTTCCTCAAAGTGAGAAGGATGCAATGAGGAAGTGGAAGGGAACCGAGATTGTGGCCATTTGTGTGGGGATAATGCCAACTAAACTGCTGGCAAAAGGAAGTTTAGAATTTGCAAGAATTCATAAAATAATGTTCCCGAGAGCCCTTCATAAGAAATCTACTGGAGGACAAATTTCAGCCAACCACAAGGTAGCTGGAAAATGGAAGGACAAAGCAGCTTTGTTTTTACTGTTGCTGCTGTTAAAGCAAGTTTGTTAGGATCAAGCCCTGTTCTGATCTGCATCTAAACAGAGTATAAGCAACCTGTCTGCTGTCACCCTGACAATGACAACGATGGTGTCCATGCTGTCACAACTTTCCTGGTTGCTTATACTTGTCATAGGAGCACTGGTGGCGCAGTGGTTAAGAGATAGGCTGCTAACCAAAAGGTCAGCAGTTAGAATCCACCAGTTGCTCCTTGGAAATCCCACGGGGCCATTTTACTCTGTCCTTATAAAAAAAAATAAATAAATAAAAATTTTTTTATGGGGTTGCTATGAGTTGTAATCAACTCAACAGCAATGCTTTTTTTTATATTTTTTAATATACACTTGTCATAGTGAAATTTATTTTGGCATAGAAATGGGAGACAATACTGCACCTAACAATCACAAATGTTGGAAAATCAGTCAATGCAATCCATGCGGTGTTCTATATGACTCCCTGATCTGGGTGAATAGCTGAAGGAAATGATCACTAAAATCCCTTTCAGCGGTCATATTTCATGATCTTACAGCTTTTTAGCAAGGCATAAAATACCAAGGCTTTAGTCTGATTGAAGGTCACCATTCTGTCCTTAAAATTGCCATGAATGATGGAGCTAATGCTAGCAAGGTACCAAATTTAAAGCAGAGGGGCTATCTCATAAAAAGGAAATAGATATTGAAATCTTTAAACTATCCAAGCAAGCTTATCAGCCCATGAAATAAAATCACATTAGATGTTGGCCTAGCCTTGGAGCACTTCTAATTTGAGAATTCCAGGAGAATTTATCCGAAGACTTTCCAATAGTTTGGGTTAAGTTGAGGGTAGATCTGATGGTTTACAACCTAAAAAGAACTTGGAAGCCATTGATTTTAATTCTATCAGAAGAAACTAAGGAAAAAGAAATTCAGGAGATTTGGCTAAAGCCTCAGAAGAATCAGTTTGCTGCGTTAGAACCAAAACAAAAGTCCTTTTTTTCCCTCTGCTCCAAGGGTTGTTTTAAATCTTCTCTATTTTCCCCAAACTCTTGAGCCCACCAGCTTCCCCTTCACTCTCAATACAAGAATGAGAAAATAAAAACCATATGATAAAAAAGAAAAAAAAGCTCTCTCTAATTCCTGATACCAACTCTGAATCTCTAGCCACCCTATCCTCCTTCCCTTCCACTAAAAGAGAGTCCTTCCTTCTGTCCTAGCTTAATCTCTTTACTTGTGTTTTGCCACCAATTCCTTTTCAAAATTGCCATAAACCATCAAACCACCTTCTAGGGACCTTGGTCAACAGAGTACTCCCCCACCCCACCCCATTGTTTCTGCAAAGACTCTCTTTATTGATTTTTTCACACTCTAGGTAACTTCAACTTTACTGTTTGTTGTTGTTGTTAGGTGCTGTTGAGGCAGTTCAGATTCATAGCAACCCTAGGTACAACAGAAGGAAACACTGCCCTGTCCTGCGCCATTCTCTCACTCCTTGTTATGCTTAAGCCCATTGTTGTAGTCACTGTGTCAATCCATCTCTTTGAGGGTTTTCCCCTTTTTTGCTACTTTACCACCCATGATGTCCTTCTCCAGGGATTGATCACTCCTGATAACATGTCCACAGTATGTGAGATGTAGTCTTACCATACTTGCTTCCAGGAAGCATTCTGACTGTACTTCCTCCAGGACAGATTTGTTCGTTATTTTTGCAGTCCATGGTATGTTGAGTATTCTTCACCAACACAATTCAAAGGCATCAATTCTTCTTCAGTCTTCCTTATTCATCATCCAGCTTTCACATGCATATGAGGCGATTGAACACACCATGGATTGAGTTAGGCGCGCCTTAGTCTTCAAGGTGACATCTTTGCTTTTCAACACTTTAAAGAGGTCTTTTGTGGCAGATTTGCCCAATGCAATGTGTCTTTTGATTTCTCAACTGCTGCTTCTGTGGGCATTGATTGTGGACCCAAGTAAAATGAAATCTTTGACAACTTCAATCTTGTCTCTGTTTATCAAGATGTTGCTTATTGGTCCAGTTGTGAGGATTTTTGTTTTCTTTATTTTGAGGTATAATCCGTACTGAAAGCTGTAGTCTTTGTTGTTTATCAGTAAGTGCTTCAAGTCCTCTTCACTTTCAGCAAACAAGGTTGTGTCATCTACATAATGCAGGTTGTTAATGAGTCTTCCTCCAATCCTGATGCTCTGTTCTTCATATAGTCCAGCTTTTTGGATTATTTGCTCATCATATAGATTGAATAAGTGTGGTGAAACGATACAACGCTGATGCACACCTTTCCTGATCTTAAACCACACAGTATCTCCTTTACTAAAAAAAACAAACCAAACCCAGTGCTGACGAGTCAATTCTGACTCATAGCATCCCTATAGGACAGAGTAGAACTGCCCCATAGAATTTCCAAGGAGTGCCTAGTGGATTCGAACTGCCGACCCTTTGGTTAGCAGCTGTAGCACTTAACCACTATGCCACCAGGGTTTCCATATTCCCTTTACTAGTTACGTTACATTCCTTCTAGTAAAAAAGAAGATTTGAAGAAAATATGGCTAGAAGTTAGTATTAGTTAATTACGGCAGGTAAGTGATTATTTATTATTTTACTCTCTCTTTTGTATCAGCATTTTTTTTTCTTTAAAAATAAAAGACCACGAGCCATATTACAAAATCAGTTAAGATCAGAGACCATAAAAACAAAAAAGCGTCCAGTACCTACAGCCACTGCTTCCCTCTAATTTTCACACTCAGGGTGAAGGAAGGTGCAGGCCCTGCTGATGGAGGTTGGAAAGAAAAGAAAGAAAGAGAAGTAAATAGGACAGAGTGCTGTATTTACATTTGTGTAGGGGACTTCCACACTCCATTTTAGCAGCTGTGGAATGATTTCTTTATAGGTGGCCCAAAAAGCTAGCTGGAAGTGATTATTTGGAATTTTTAAAATCTTCTTTTCAGCAATGTTACTAAAAACATTATTAACCATTATAAAAACATAAAGAATGTTAAAGTTCATCCATTTATTGGATTCTCAAGTATCTGCTGGGAACTGGTATGCAAGACAGGCTCAGTGAGAAGATGGGTCAGTTTCTATTTTCTACAATTTTTTTTTTCAATTTCATAGGGAAAATAGCATTCATTCTGTTAAAATCACCTTACCTTCCCATTTTCAGATTCACACCACCCCCTCGGATTTATATCCACTCCTGCCTCCTTCCTTTCTGTTGAGATGGAGTAACTGCCTTCCATCCCCATACAAGACCAATCTCTACCCCTACACCTGAGACCTCAGCTCCTCTCTTCTTTTTGGAACCTTATGCTAAGTGTTATCTCTTTTATCGTCTCTATTTGGTCTTTTTTTATTATTATTTGGTCAGCCTCCTTGGTATTCATACATGTTTCAGTCACTCTCTCTTTAAAAAAAGAAATCCCTCCGTAATCCCGTATCCCTTTTCAGCTGACCCAAATCTCTTCACAACCAAACCTCTCAAAAGTGAATTTCTAAATAATAATAGTAAAAAGTGAATTTCTATCCTCACTTTTTCAATTTCCTAATTCCTTCTCACTTCTCAACTCACTCCATCTTGTCCTGTCACAATATCATCTCCCCTTCACGTCACCACTGACCTCAGTGACTACTTTAAGGAATGAGCAGAACTTCTTAGAGGTGCACAGGAAGCAAATTAATTCTCTCTTACAACTTGTCTCCTCAGGACTTGGATAAAATCTTGGGCAGATATGATAATCTGTTTAGTCTTCAGTATTAATAAAGAATCTAATTTTTCAGGTGATTGAAATATTTATTTTGGACTGGAATGCAATTTTTATCTCTTATCCCATTTAAAACTTCTCTCTAGCTCAAGCCTATCTTTGCTGGGAAATCTGCAATGAGAAAGAGAACATGGGTGACTTGGCTTTTTCAGCATTTTTTACTGAACTCTTGCCCTATTTGCAATGCTTTCTCTGCCTCCTCCATGTTGGTACAGAAAAACATTTACCTGACTGATGCGTTGATAATCTGGCATTGACGGTTCTGGAAGATGTATCACTCAAGTACTTGCATTCCTGCATTCAAGAGGACAAAGACCAGTCCTCAGGTTTTACTGAAAGCCCCCTTCCCTTGGCTGGGAGCAGGGGGAGAGCCCTTTCCTTCCCTCCCCCAAAGAGGGTGGAACAGAAACTCACAGCACACTGACAACTCCTTTCATATAGCCTGAGGTAGGTGATACACTAGTGATGCCAAAAACATTTTTTAATTACCTGTTCGCAAGTACTGTGTAGATGATCTAGCACCCTGCTTTAGAGTGTGGGGTATTTGGCACCAATTATTCTAATCTTTGAGGCCTTAGTGGAACCTTTTAACATTCTGTTACAACTCTATGTTGCTAAATCCAATGGATACTTTTTAATTTTCATTTTCCTTAACTTCTCTGCACTATTAGATCAGAGGTACTCTAGTGGATGGTTTAGGCCCTTCAGCCTCATTGCTATAATTTATATCAGTGACCCCGCAAGTCTTCCTCAAAAAGGACATTTAAGTAAAAATGAGCATGCTGCTATGCAAATTGTCTTGTCCTACCCTTCTAATCAAAGAACACAGCCTTCAGTACAGATTACACCTCAACATAAAGAAAACAAAAATCTTCACAACTGGACCAATAAGCAACATCATGATAAATGGAGAAAAGATTGAAGTTGTCAAGGATTTCATTTTACTTGGATCCACAATCAATGCCATGGAAACAGCAGTCAAGAAATTAAACAACTCATTGCATTGGGCAAATCTTCTGCAAAAGATTTCTTTAAAGTATTAAAAAGCAAAGATGTCACTTTGAAGACTAAGGTGCACCTGACTCTAACCATGGATTTTCAATCACCTCATGTGCATGTGAAGGCTGGACAAGGAGTAAGGAAGACTGAAGAAGCATTGATATCCTTGAATTATGGTGTTGGAGAAGAATATTGAATACACTATGGATTGCCAGAAGAACGAACCAATCAGTCTTGGAAGAAGTACAGCCAGAGTGCTCCTTAGAAGCAAGGATCGCAAGACTTCATTTCACATACTTTGGACATGTTGTCAGGAGGGATCAGTCCCTGGAGAAGGAAGGACATCATGCTTGGTAAAGTGGAAGGTTAGCAAAAAAGAGGAAAACTCTCAATGAGATAGATTGACACAATGGCTGCAACAATCAGCTTAAGTATAACAGCGATTGTGAGGATGGCACAGGACTGGGCAGTGTTTCGTTCTGTTATACAGAGGGTCGACATGAGTCAGAAGTGACTCAATGGCACCTAACAACAACAAACCCTTCTAATCAGATTTTAATCCCTAAGTCAGTCCCTATTATTAAGAAGTTTAGGAGCTGTCACTGCCTTTGATACAACTTACTACTCTCTTCTTCTTGAACTACTTTCTTTCCTTGGTTTTCATAACACCACATTTTTCTCATTGTTCTCCCTCCTCATTAGCCATTCTTCTCCTTCTATCAAACTATTAAACATTGGAGTTCATCTTGGCTCTATCTTAGGACTTCCTCTCATACTGCACTTCATCACAGAATGGTACTCCAGAGAGCAGACTCTGAAATGGACAATAGTGTACAAGAAGTTTATTGGCAAGTGTTCTTGAGAGTCTTCTTGGAATCAATACCTGTAGCAAAAAGAAGGAAGCAGAATTAGGCAGTAGAAGAAGTCAGGCTATAATACAGTTAACACACAAAGGCCCAGCAACCTCATGGAGAGCTCTAAAACTGAGATGGTTTCAGAATTTTTCCAAGTTTAAGCCCTCAATATGTCTCTCTCTTCATATCATTGGCTCAATTGGTTTATGTTTGTCGGTACCCAAATCAGTCAGGGTGGGATCACAAGAACTGGCTTAAATTCATCAGTGAAATCTGTGTTGGGAGTGCACAACAATGTCCATAATAGCACACAAGAAACAACTGAAGAACCTGGGGAGAAGAAAAAATACTCAGGGGAACATGATAGTTCTTCAAGTATTTTAAGAAGGATTATAATATAAATAAGTATCTAACACAATACAGTATATAGTAAATCTCAAAAATATTAATAAAAAAATTTTATTGTGTTTTAGATGAAAGTCTACAATGCAAGTCAATTTTTCATTCCAAAATTCATACACAAATTGTTTTGTGACATTGGTTGCAATTCCTGCATTGTGTCAGCACTCTCTCCATTTCCCTTTCCACTCTGGGTTCTTTCTGTCCATTCGTCCAGTTTTCCTGTTCCCTCCTGCCTTCTCATCTTTGCTTTTGGGCAGGTGTTGCCCATTTGGTCTCATATACATGATTGAACTAAAAAGCACGTTCCTCATTCGTGTTATTGTTTGTTTTATAGGCCTGTCTAATCTTTTTTAATCTTTGGCTGAAAGGTGGACTTTGGGAATGACTTCAGTTCTGAGTTAGCAGGGTGTCTGGGGGCCATATAAAAAATATTAATTTTGCTGCCACTTCCCAATTCTAAAGCTTTCTTTCCCTTCATCTCCTTTGTTCTATATCATTACAGGAAAATAAATGAAAGTTGTGAGTTTTTTTTTTTAAATATATTGAATTGAAATGTTATCAAAATATGCCTCAAGAGGTAGTACGTTTCCTGACACTGGAGGTATTCAATTATAAGTTAGCAACCACTCAGAGAGAAATAATAGAGGGGATTCAGCATTTGATGGGTATTAGAATCAGAGGTAAATATTTTCAATTGTTTTTGTAGGTCTTGCCCAACTTCTGCCACTTAAGAGCCAGAAGATTTTAAGCAAGACCTTTAACTTTTCTGAATCTCAGCCTTCTCACCTATAAATGGGCCTTATAATATCTGCCTCATCTACCTCACAAGCCTACTTTAATATTTCTTTGTGTTAAAAGTGCATACAAATCTAAACTAACAAGCTAAAAAGGTTACGTAAGTCTGCTGAGTTAAAATGTAATATTATTATCATCAAAATATGTTTTCTAACTAGCCATCATTTTGACCCCTTACTTTCAATATCTCTGTTGAGAAAGGATAATAAAAAAATAGTTAAAGCTAAATGGTAGTGAAACTAATACTCCAACTCTATCTTATCTATTAATTTTTTATCACTGCCTTGTGAGAAAGTAGCACAGTAGTTACTTTTGTGTATGAGGTTTCTTTAGCCCCTAAGATTACGATCTATGAAGAAGATAGGCCTATTTATGGGCACTATCCTAAGAGAGCTCTGGAAGTCTGCTAGCTCCTAACCATCCTCTGATGCCTCCAGCCTCCACTTTCCCTTCAAGCTTAGTAGAATGAAGATTGGACTTGTCTTGAGTAGACTAAGGATAAGATATTTTGTTTCATTTCTAGGACCTGTGTCAGGGGTTATAATGAAGCAGTTCTTCTGGATCTATCAGATGCCATATAACATGAGCTTTCAAGCTATTCTCACTGAGTGGCCACAAGCAAGCTGTGTAACAGATTATTCTCCATTTGCTCTTCCATATCCATTCTCGATCCTTCTCTTCCACTGCTCTTTGCCCTAAGAGACCGAACTCTACCAAATGCAGCAACCAGGCTCCCTTCCCCTGTAGTCTCTGGATAGGTTCAGCCAATGCGAAGAACTGGCTTTCCCACTGGGACATAGTTTTGGCTGAGGACTCTTTTCCACGGCTCCAGCTCTTGCTGGTTCCATGCTGATTTGTTTAGTCCTGACCACAACTGTGTAAAAGAAGCTATAGGGATTGTTTATTAAACACTCTTTATTTAAACTAGAAATAGAACTACCATACGATCCAGCAATCCCACTCCTTGGAATATATCCTAGAGAAATAAGAGGCTTTACACGAACAGATACATGCACATCCATGCTCACTGCAGCATTGTTTACAATAGCAAAAAGATGGAAGCAACCAAGGTGCCGATCAACTGATGAACCGATAAAGAACAATGATGAATCCGTGAGACATTTCATAACACGGAGGAATCTGGAAGGCATTATGCTGAGTGAAATTAGTCAGTTGCAGAAGGACAATTATTGTATGAGACCACTATTATAAGAACTAAAAAATAGTTTAAACAGGGAAGAAAATACTCTTTGATGGTTATGAGAGTGGGGAGGAAGGGAGGGAGAGCAGTTTTCACTAATTAGATAGTAGATAAGAACTACTTTATTAAAAAAATTTTTTTTTATTGTGCTTTAAGTGAAAGTTTACAAACCAAGTCAGTCTATCATGCAAAAACTTATATACACCTTGCTGAATACTCCTAGCTGCCCTCCCTTTAATGAGACAGCACACTCCTTCCCTCCATTCTCTGTTTTTGTGTCTGTTCAGACAGCTTCTGATTCCCTCTGACCTCTCATCTCTTCTCCAGACAGGAGCTGCCCACATAGTCTCATGTGTCTACTTGATCCAAGATGCTCACTCATCACCAGTATCATTTTCTATTCCATAGTCCAGTCCAAGCCCTACAGAGAATACTTGAAAGATGTTTACCTGTGTTTTATTGACTATGCAAAGGCATTCGAGTGCGTGGATCATAACAAATTACGGATAACATTGAGAAGAATGGGAATTCCAGAACACTTAATTGTGCTCATGATGAACCTGTACATAGCTTAAGAGGCAGTTGTTAAGATAGAACAAGGGGGTACTGAGTGGTTTAAAGTCAGGAAAGGTGTGCGTCAGGGTTGTATCTTTCACCATACCTGTTCAACCTGTATATTGAGCAAATAACCTGAGAAGCTGGACTATTTGAAGAAGAATGTGGCATCAGAATTGGAGGAAGATTCATTAACAACCTGTGTTATGTAGATGACACAACCTTAATTGCTGAAAGTGAAGAGGACTTGCTAATGAAGCACTTAGGAAGATCAAAGACCACAGCCTTCAGTATGGATTATGCTTCAACATAAAGAAAACACAATCCTCATAACTAGCCCGATAAGCAACAACATGGTAAATGGAGGAAAGATCGAAGTTGTCAAGGATTTCATTTTGCTTGGATCCACAATCAACAGCCAAAGAAGCAGCAGTCAAGAAATCAAAAGATGGTGCTCACTTTGGTAGGAGATATACTAAAATTGGAACGATAGAGAGATTACCACAGCCCCTGCCCAAGGATGACATGCAAATTCATGAAGCGTTCCATATCTTTTTGAACTGAAAACTTTCACTTAAAGCACAATTTAAAAAAAAAAAAAGATATCAAAAGACACATTGTATTGGCAAACCTGCTGCGAAGGACCACTTTAAAGTGTTGAAAAGCAAAGATGTCACCTTGAAGACTGAGGTGCGCCTGACCCAAGCCATGATAATTTCAATCTCATCATACGCATGTTAAAGTAGGACAATGAATAAGGAAGACCAAAGAAGAATTGATGCCTTTGAATTGTTGTGTTGGGGAAGAATATTGAATATACCATAAACTGCCAAAAGAACGAACAAATCTGTCTTGGAAGAAGTACAGCCAGAATGCTTCTTAGAAACAAGGATGGTGAAACTGCGTCTTACATACTTTGGACATTTTGCCAGGAGGGATCAGTCCCTGGAGAAGGACATCATGTTTAGTAAAGTACAGTGTCAGTGGAAAAGAGGAAGACTCTCAATGTGGTGGATTGACACAGTGGGTGCAACAATGGGCTCAAGTACAACAACAATCATGAGGATGATGAAGGACCGGGCAGTGTTTCATTCTATTCTGCATAGGGTCACTATGGGTCAGAACTGACTTGATGGTAGCTAACAACAACAACATTATTATCATCATTTTTACTTGCCAAGAGCAGATAAAGTGAGATGACTTTGGGTCATATCTAACTGAGAGTTAATTTGAAATGGGGATTAACAAAAAGCCCAAGTCCTACCCCCAGTATTTCTTACCACAAATAACCTTTACTCGCTCTTGTCCTCCACTTTGCTTTTTCAGCAGCCTTCCATGGATTGACTCTTACTGTTTCTTTTGGTTTTATATATACATATAACCAAAAAAAACCAAACCCAGTGCCAATGAGTCGATTCCAACTCATAGCGACCCTAGAGGACAGAGTAGAACTGCCCACTAGAGTTTCCAAGGAGTGCCTGGTGAATTCGAACTGCCCACCCTTTGGTTAGCAGCCGTAGCACTTAACCACTACACCACCAGGATTCCTATATATATGTATGACTTTCTCAAGACTTCTCTCAGTTGAGGCTGTTTTTATCAATCCTCAAAGCATGAGGCCATTTCGTAATATCTACTAAAAAGATCTGGTGCTGACAGATTCCAAGATTTGGGGTGTAGCTATGCCTGTAAGGATTTGAAGTTTTAGGAAGATGGATGGAAATCCTGAAAACTGATCCTGAAACTGTATTGCCTAGTAGCATTGAGTAAATTATTTTAATCTCTCCAACTACAATTCAGTGAGCAAGTAGAATGAATGGGAGATGGCTGAGAAGATGTACAATACTCAACAAAGGAGAAATTACTGAGATTAAGTACTAAATGTTTTTTATTCTTTACTTCTGGATATAATACATGTTTTTTAAAAAGTAGTGTAAAAATAACTCCAGAGAAATGGAACATACTCTTAAATCTCAAACTATCGAAAAACTATCCAGTAGAGTAGAATGGTCTTGATCCAAAAAGGCACTTTAAAGCACTAATAATAAACAGATTCCAAGTGACCTAGTCAACCACAACTGTGGCCGTCATTCAGTTTCCATTCAAATATATTGTAGTTTGTAACTAAATTTAAATACTGTCCATGCTAGAGCCTTTTAAAATCCTTGTCTGATGATTTCACTGGAATAAAAACTCTACACTAATTTGGCTCTTCACAATAGATATGATCAGAAATTAATTCATGAAAATCTTTGGACTATTGTAATGTTAACTGAAAATTTCAGGTAAGCCCAGATTCACTCATTTATCCTAAAAATGTTTCTTGAAGAAAAAGACATTTATTGAGCACCCCTATGTGCCAGGAATTGAGCCACATACTTTCACATTCCTTGATTCCTCTAAACACCACACAAAGTAGGACTTTTTATTCCCATCTCGTAAGTGAGTAAAATAGAAGTTTAGAGAGTTTCAGTAATATAGGCAAAACCATAGGGTTGGTGAGTGGCAGAGCTAATATCTGAGCACAGTTGTTTTCTTTTTTTCTGTACCAATCACTGTGTGTGGCATGGGGAGGCAGAGTGACTCCCAATCCTATGAAATTCTTCCATATCAAAGATAAGTAAGACAGTTTCTTCCCTCAAGGGATCTGTCTCACCTTCAACACAAGAACGTGGTCTGTATTTGTGGCAGTGAAATGCTTGCATATTTGTAAAATATAATCATAAAGTGCCTTCCCCTCACAGCATCCCTATCATACCCACCTACACTTTCCAAGTGCTGTCATACAATCCATACTGAAAATCATCATTAGGTGTTTTCCCCCATCATAGCCTCCAACCTGTTCTCCTTTATTACAACTATTATCTTGGGTCCATTTGTATTAACACTAACAAATATAATTTAGTTATTTTCCCCCACAGTGGAAATATACCTCACGGTTTCGCATGACCTCTGTTACAGATAATGTCAATGTTTCTCCTGAAATTCCTCTGACCACCTTAGGGGCATTCTGTTGAATCACCTTTCTTCGGAATGGGCACAAATACAGAGAATACCAGAAAGATGTTTACCTATGTTTTATTGACTATGGAAAAGGATTTGACTGTGTGGATTATAACAAATTACGGATAAAATTGTGAAGAATGGGAATTCCAGAACACTTAATTGTGCTCGTGATGAACCTGTACATAGACCAAGAGGCAGTCATTGAAACAGAACAAGGGCATATTGTGTGGTTTAAAATCAGGAATGGTATGTGTTATTGTTATATCCTGTCACCATACTTATTCAATCTGTATGCTGAGCAAATAATTCAAGAATCTGGACTATATGAAGAAGAACATGACATCAGAATTGAAGGAAGACTCATTAACAACCTGCAATAACCAGATGACACAATCTTGCTTGCTGAAAGCAAAGAGGACTTACTGATAAAGATAAAAGACTATAACCTTAAGTATGGATTACACCTCCAAAGCCCTCACAAATGAATCAATAAGCAACATCATGATAAACAGAGAAAATATTGAAGTTGTCAAGGATTTCTTTTTACTTGGATTCATACTCAATGCCCATGGAAGCAGCAGTCAAGAAATCAGCTGATGTATTGCATTGGGCAAGTCTGCTGCAAGACTTCCTCTTTAGGAAAAGCAAAGAATTCTCTTTGAAGACTAAGGTGCTCCTGACCCAAGCCATGGTATTTTCAATTGCTTCATATCCATGTGAAAGCTGGACAGTGAATAAGGAAGACTGAAGAAGAATTGACGCCTTTGAATTATGATGTTGGCAAACAATATTGAATACACCATGGACTACCAGAAGAATGAACAAGTCTGTTTTGGAAGAAGTACGGCCAGAATGCCCCTTGGAAATGAAGATGGCGAGACTTCGTCTCCCATACTTGGGATGTGTTATCAGGAAGGACCAGTCCCTGGAGAAGAACATAATACCTGGTAAGGTAGAGGGTTAGCAAAAAAGAGGAAGACCCTCGACAAGATGGATTGACACAGTGGCTGCAACAATGGGCTAAAACATAGCAATAATTGTGAGGCTGGCACAGGACTGGGCAGTGTTTCGTTCTGTTGTCTATAGGGTCGCTATGAGTTGGTACCAACTTGATGGTACCTAACAACAACAACAACACCCCAGGGGCAGTGCTTGTATGGGCTAGTGGTTTCTGGAGTCTCTTGCCTAGAGTGTTCTCTAGCTGCAGGAGCTTCCTCAGCCCACACAGAGCAGGAAGAAAGTGCCAAAGTGTCAAAACCTCAAGAGTGACCCCTTGGCCAATGAATAATAGAAATTAGTGGATAAATACTCTGGCTCGTCATTCCTTAATGGGACAATTCATATTCCACATAGTTTCTGAGAGGGTCCCCAGGAAGACTGAGCCCCAATTTGCCACAGCAGTAACACTCTCATCACTGTACTCTTTATTGGCTTTCCTTTCTTTCCTGTTTGTTACAGGTTGGGATCCCTAGGAAGGAGACTTTCTGAAGGAGATTAGTGTTCAGGAGATTTATTGGAGAGGAAGTGCTCTCAGGATTAATCTCAGCAAGGTGAAGTTTGAGAGAGAAGTTGAACAGCTTGTATTCACAAAAAATAAAAAATCAGCTCACTTCATGGGAAGATCGGAAGCTGGGGTGGATCTTTCCAGTTTTCTGATTTGGGACAAAGGCACCTGGCTTTAATATCCCTGCATTAACAAGTTATTGTCAGATTCAGACTGCCTCCAGGAAGGGGGAGTGATCTTGTGAGGTGGGTTTCTTTAGCTAAGGACGATTTCTGGAGAGAGATTATAGCTAAGGGGTGTTTCCTGTCAGTATTCCCAGCAACTTGAGGAATAAGCCCTTTGTTCCTGGAGGAGATCTGCGAAGTATAGCAAAGAATACACTACAGTCTACCTCTTAATCCACTCTGATTCACTTCTTCATCTAAGTTTTGGAGTAGCTCCTCTAGTCTAGTTCTGGTGGGCCTCTATTCCTTACAAGAGGAAAGTTAGTAGGAATAACTGCAGTTTCTGTTGCTGTAGTTAATCTCAAGGCCATGACTAATACACATTCTCTCCCTCCTTTACATTCTTTACTATTGTGGATTCCTCTCACTCTCGGCTAGCACTCGCAATGATTTTAGGGTTTACCTCACTCTTAGGGGCTCTGAGCCTGGTCATCATTCCCTCCTCAAGTCGTGGCTGATGCCACAAAGTCTCTAAGAAGGTCATTGGGAGTTATGGTAAATAGCACACCATCTACTTCTATCTCTTGGTTTCTGGAGCCATGTATGTTACCTGTTGGGGACATGGTGCCAGTGATCATTAATTTAGAGTATATATACTGAATCCTTGAAAAATGTGTCCATTTCTCACAGTCTATTATCTCTGAGTTGGCACCTCAATTGTGCCTTCAAAAGATTTTCCATCACTTTATTGGACTGGCAGCTTCTGGGTAGTGTGGTATGTGATAGCATAATTAGACCAAGTGTTCACTACCATACCTCCTTTTCATTATGGTGGGTCCCTTGGTTTGGTGCAATGTTATGTGGATCAAACACTCTGTAAACCTTTGTGAATGTTGCTGGCTAAGGTCACGTGAGCCGGAAAGGCAAACTCCCACTATAAACATATGTTGATTCTAGTCAAAATCAGGGTGGAAGGGGCCAAGTGTAGTAAACTTAAAACTATGTGGCTAGTTGGTATTCTCAAGAGATGATTTATCTGGAATTTAACATTTGGTTTCTATTGCTGGCAGAATGATCATTTGATAGCAGCAGTAGCTAGATCAGTATTGGTGAGTGGAAGGTCATACTGTTGGTCCCATATGTAGCCTTCATTCCTACTACCATAGCCACTCTATTCATATACTCATTATGCCAGCACTGGGGTGGCCTATCACAGAAACTCAATGATGTCATCCAGCTAAATTATTCTATTTTCTTGGTTGTTTAGTGCTTCTTTTGTAGTAGATACTCTTTTGATGGGGGTTAACACAAGATATAGAGATCTTCATTTCTTCCTCTTCCTGTAGACCCATCCACAAGTCTCTAACACAGACTTCCATGTTTCTATTCTTTCAATCTTTCTCCTTCCAGGAAAAAACAGTTTAGCCCTTCGTCACTGCCCATGAGCCCATATATATTCAATTTATACAGTCATGTGCCACATAATGTCCGTTCAGGTAACGTCCAATTGCATATACATCTGTCTTCTTAGCTATTTAGTCAATACAGATACACTAAAATATCCTATATAGCTTTGCTGTATATAATATGGTGTTCGCACAACATCCAAAGCACATAATATCCTGTTTCACAGAATGTATCGTAAACATTAAGTGACATATAACTGTATGTATATTCTAACTTTGGGCCACTTTTCTTTCTCACAAAATTCCTGGTCAGGTGTATCATCCTGAGCTCTGCCCATTGGGACACTGGGAGGCTTTCCCCCCACTTCTGTCATTCAAAGCCACCTGTAGTGCAGCTACCATAAATTTTTGGCATATTGAGTTGACACATCTTTGCACCAACTTCAGCTTTTCTCTTCTCCACAGGTAAGAGCCAATGGTGAGGTGCTCGTGCAATAGTGGTAAATGACCTGGGATTCTGGGACATCCGATTGTGCGGCCTCCTCGTTCTGTCCATCTCTACTCATGCCTGATCTTGGATGTATCACTTTCATCTTACAGCAGATTGCTGTTTGGCCTGTTTGACTTTAAAACTTGAGTCTGACAGAAACTAATTAATGAGGGCAGATCTGGTCACACAATAACTTCTTGTTCCATTGCCACCAAGGCCCAATAGCATTCTAGAAACTATTTTTCAAAAGGTGTATAATTTTCCACTGCAGATGGCATGAACTTGATCCTGGACCCTAAAAATCTACATTGTGATTTCCTGTTAAGGCTTGTCACAAACTACACAGTGTCTTTTCCCACCACAGATACTTCTATTACCATAGACCTGCTGGGTCATATGGATAAGAAGTAGAGGCACTTGCATTGCAGCCTGGGCCTGCTGCTAAGCATATTCGTGCTCATCTGACATCATTTCACACCACCCAGTATATTATCTAGAACAGTATTCCCAAGTGTGGAATATATTTCTTCCAGAACCCTTAGAGGCCCACTAGATATCTTCATGGTGGGAAGTGCCTGATGTGTCAGGAGATGAGCTGAGAGAGCTGAGTTGAGCTGCCAGTTGTTGGAGTAGCTGATTATGACAACAACCAAAATGAAAGTAACAGTAACTCTTTAATCACTAACTGCAACAGTATATGCAAGAGGGTAATTCAGAGAAAGCACTAACTTCCCCCTGTTCCATTTTTTCCCATGGAACCATGCTTGTTGAGGGTCACGTGAATCAGTACAGGTGTGGGGGCTTGTCTCACTACCGAGGGAGCCCCCCAAAAAAGACTCCTGCAGTTTCATGAACCTGAGGGGTGGGTAGGGAGATGGAGATAAGCTTGGAGCAGAAAAATACTCAGTATTAAGTCAAAGTGGGCAAAAAGTGCCCTAAAAGTTCCCCCTCCCACCTACCAAGAAGGTTTCTTCAGAGGCACATGAGGAAGGCTTCTGTCAAAGGTCCCAATAAAGATGGTTCCAGTAGGTGTACAGAATGAAACATGAGATGACTTTCCAGTAGAAAAAAAGGTACTAAAACTACCTAATAGGGAATTCAAATCTCTAATATTCAGAGCTATCCAAAAGTTGAAGCAAAAAACAAACAAAAATGAGGAAAAAATAGAAAAATTCATGGAAAATACAGACAGAGAAATGAAATAATTCAGGAAAATAATACAGGAACAAAATGTCAAAATAAATTCACAACTAGAAATCATACAAAACTAACAATTAGAAATCCAAAAGATAAACCAGATTTCAGAAATGGACAGTGTCATAGAAGGTCTGAGTAACAAGTTTGAAACAATGACAGGATCAGTGAAATTGAAGACAAACACTTGGTTGCCATTTAATTTGAGGAAAAATCAGAAAAAAGAATGAAGTAAAATGAAGAAACCCTGAGAATGATGTGGGATACAATCAAACGTAAAAATCTGTATATGATTGGAGTTACAGAATGGGGGGAGAAAACAGAAAACACAAAGAGGATCATTGAAGAGCTGCTGACAGGAAACTTCCCTAATATAATGAAAGATGAAAAGTTGACCATCCAAGAAACTCAACGAACACCATATAGGCTAACCCCAAAAGAAAATCACCAAGGCACACCATAATCACACTTGCTAAAACCAAAGACAAAGAAAGAATCCTTAGAGCAGCTTGAGAAAACCAAAAAGTCACATACAGAGGTGAAACAAAAAGACTAAGTTCTGATCACTCAGCAGAAACCAGGTAGGCAAGAAGGCAATGGGATGACATATATAAAATCTTGAAAGAAAAAAAATTACCAACCAAGAATGATATATCCTGCAAAACTCCAGTACAAATGTGATTGTGAAATTAGGACATTTCCAGATAAACAGATATTAAGGGAATGTGTAAAAACCAAATCAAACTTACAAGAACCAAGAACATCAGACCACAGCCTAAATCTAGAATGCAAGATGGTACCAGCCAGATACCAACCTAAGAAATGAACTCCCAAGGACTATTCAAAACCAAAAGATTTACAGCAGGGAACAAGTGAGGTTAATCTGCAAATGACAACAGTGTCAGAACAATAAAAGAGGGGATAAACTGTGTAGGTATAGAACTTTCTACGGCAGAGGAAGGCAAGGCAATACTAAGCATTAATAGACTGGTTCAAACCTAGTAAGATAAGGGTAAATTTCAAGGTAACCACAAAGTTAACAAATCTACTCATCGAAATAAAGAAGAAAAACATAACGCCTCAGTAAAAACTAAATCTAGAAAAACAAACAAACAAAATCCACAAATAAAAGGAATTCAGCACAGGAGAGTAAGAGGAACAAAGAAAATGCACCACAAAAAAAAAAAGGAGGCGGAGCCAAAATGGCGGAATAGACAGAAGCTTCTGGCGAGCCCTCCTTGTAAAAAAGACCCGAAAAAACAAGTGAAACGAGTATATTTGTGACAAGCTGGGAGCCCTGAGCAGCAAAGGCAAGCATAGACAATGAACTGAGGGGCAGGGAGAGGAAGACACCGTTCAGAAGTGGAGAGGAGTTACCAGACCTGAATCACGGGGAACCCTCAGGCACCATTCCCAGAGCGGTGGCGGCAGCAGTGGTAGGGGCGGCAGGCTGGTACTAGTGTTTGGCTGCAGTTTCCTCATGGAGAAGCAGCCAAATACACAGCCTACTCACACCTCCGGAACCTGAGAATGGTGCTCCTGGCAAAAGATAAGTACTTGTGTATAATTTACCACGCCCTCCCACCCCCAAGCCGGCTTCAGGGGCATAATCCCTGGGCCTGAGATAGACACTGGTGAGCACCTACAGCCCTCCTCTCAGCCTTGGGAAAGGAAAAAATTTGCAAATGGGGGGGGGAAGATAATTTGCTAGCTCCATTAACTGGGGGAGCTCAGGACAGAAGCAGCTCCTGTCCAGGCATAAACTGTCCATGGACCTTGAGCACCTTTCCCTTCCACATGGACCTGTGTGGGCCTATTTTGGGAGAATAGGCCCTTGTTGGCAAACTCCAACCATTTCAGTGGTGCGGTGGAGAGGTGGGTGTTTGATGTTTGACATTGCTTTGCCTATTAAACAAGGTCCTCAAGTACCCACATCAGGGACCTAAGGACTGGTAGCTCCACACAGATCACCCAGCCACCTGCAAGAGGGTCCCAAAGATAACTGGTACCTCCCAGTCCTTACAACCAAAAAATTTGGTTGCCAATGGTCCCTCTGCAGAACCCACCCACCAGCACGCTCTAGGGAACAGAGATGTGTTTTCTTCAGAGACACTCGGGGGTCGGTTCTCAGCCCCCTGCCTTGTTCAGAGCATGACCCCCTGCTGCAATCAGATACCAGTATATATCCCAATCACCCCTACCCCTCTAAGACTGTAGGAAAGAGCCTGTACCACACACTTGATATCAGCTACCTGGAAACCTGAGCTGAATTCATACAAGAAAACTGAATGGACTTTTAGACTGATATACCTGATAACAGCTCTAGCCAGCTGGGGACAGGACACCAGAGCTCCAAATGCAAAATTAATCAAGCTAGCTCACTCAAGCAACCCATAGAGGTATAAAAAAACAAAACAAAGCAAGCAGCTATGACACAGTAAGCAAGCATAAACTAATACAATAACTTATAGATGGCTCGGAGACAACAGTCAATATCAAGTCACATAAAGAAACAGGCCATGATCACCTCAACAGGCTCTCAAAACAAAGAATCCAGGGATCTTCTAGATGAAAGTGCATTCCTGGAATTACCAGATGCAGAATACAAAAGTTTAATATACAGAACCCTTCAAGACATCAGGAAGGAAATGAGGCAATATGCAGAACAAGCCAAGGAACACACAGATAAAGCAACTGAAGAACTCAGACAGATTATTCAGGAACATAATGAAACATTTAATAAGCTGGAAAAATCCACAGACAGACAGCAATCAGAAATTCAGAAGATTAACAATAAAATTACAGAAATAGTTAACTCAATAGAAAGTCAGAGGAGCAGAATTGAGCAAGTAAAGCTAGAATTTCTGAACTCAAAGATAAATCACTTGGCACTAATATATTTGAAGAAAAATCAGATAAAAGAATTTTAAAAAATGAAGAAACCTTAAGAATCATGTGGGACTCTATCAAGAGGAATAACCTACAAGTGATTGGAGTACCAGAACAGGGAGGGTTAACAGAAAATACAGAGAAGATTGTTGAGGATTTGTTGGCAGAAAACTTCCCTGATATTGTGAAAGATGAGAAGGTATCTATCCAAGATGCTCATCGAACTCCACATAAGGTAGATGTTAAAAGAAAGTCACCAAGACATATTATAACGAAACTTGCCAAAGCCAAAGATAAAGAGAGAATTATAAGAACAGTGAGGGATAAATAAAAAGTCACCTACAAAGGAGAGCCAATAAGAAAGAAACCATGCAGGCAAGAAGGCAATGGGATGACATATTTAAAAAATTGAAAGAAAAAAATTGCCTGCCAAGAATCATATATCCAGCAAAACTGCCTCTTAAATATGAAGGTGAAATTAAGACATTTCCAGATAAACACAAGTTGAGGGAATTCATAAAAACCAAACCAAAAATACAAGAAATACTAAAGGGAGTTCTTTGGTTAGAAATTCAATAATATCAGGTATTGACCCAAGACTAGAACACTGGGCAGAGCAACCAGAAATCAACCCAGACAGGGAAATCCAAAAAAAAAAAAAAAGGCAAGATTAAAAAAAAAAAAACAGCACAGGGTAATGGCGATGTTATTATATAAAAGAAGACAACATTAAAATAACAAAGAGGGACTAAGAAATGTAATCATACACCTTCCATATGGACAGGAAGATACGGCGATACAAAGAAATAAAAGTTATAAATTTAGAAGAATAAGGGTAAATAATAAGGTAACCACAAAGTAGACAAACTATCCTACTCATCAAAATAAAATACAAGGGAAAAATACAGACTCAGCAGCAACAAAATCAACAACAACAAATATGAGGAAAGGACAATATATAAAGGAAATCTACTCAGCACATAAAATCAAGTGGGAAAAAGAAACTGTCAACACACAAAGAAACACATCAAAACGATAGCACTAAATTCATACCTATCCATAATTACCCTGAATGTAAATGGACTAAATGCACCAATAGAGAGACAGAGAGTGGCAGAATGGATTAAAAAATAAGATCCATCTCTATGCTGCCTACAAGAGACACACCTTAGACTTAGAGACACAAACAAACAAAAATTCAAAGGATGGAAAAAATATATCAAGCAAACAACAATCAAAAATGAGCAGGAGTGGCAATATTAATTTCTGACAAAATAGACTTTAAAGTTAAATCCATCAAAAAGGATAAGGAAGGACACTATATAATGACTAAAGGGACAATACACCAAGAAGATATAACCGTATTAAATATTTATGCACCCAATGACGGGGCTGCAAGATACATAAAACAAACTCTATCAGCATTGAAAAGTGAGACAGACAGCTTCACAATAATAGTAGGAGACTTCAACACACCACTTTCAGTGAAGGGCAGGACATCCAGAAAGAAACTCAATAAAGACACGGAAGATCTAAATGCCACAATCAACCAACCTGATCTCGTAGACATATACAGAACACTCCACCCAACAGCTCCAAAATATACTTTTTTTTCTAGTGCACATGGAACATTCTCTAGAATAGACCACGTATTAGGTCATAAAGCAAGCCTTAGCAGAATCCAAAACATTGAAATATTACAAACCATCTTCTCTGACCATAAGGCCATAAAAGTGGAAATCAGTAACAGTAAAAGCAGGGAAAAGAAATCAAACACTTGGAAACTGAACAACACCCTGCTCAAAAATGACTGGATTATAGAAGACATTAAGAATGGAATAGACATTCATAGAATCCAATGAGAATGAAAACACTTCCTATCAGAAACTTTGGGACAAAGCAAAAGCGGTGCTCAGAGGCCAATTTATATCAATAAATGCACAAATCCAAAAAGAAGAAAGGGCCAAAATCAAAGAATTATCCCTACATCTCGAACAAATAGAAAGAGAACAACAAAAGAAACCCAGAGGCACCAGAAGAAAACAAATAATAAAAATTAGAGCTGAACTAAATGAAATAGAGAACAGAAAAACAATTGAAAGAATTAACAAAGGCAAAAGCTGGTTCTTTGAAAAAATTAACAAAATTGATAAACCATTGGCCAAACTTGCAAAAGAAAAACAGGAGAGGAAGCACATAACCCAAATAAGAAATGAGATGGGCGATATTACAACAGACCCAACAGAAATTAAAAGAATCATATCAGATTACTAAGAAAAACTATACTCAAACAAATCTGAAAACCTAGAACAAATGGGTCAATTCCTAGAAACACACTACCTACCTAAACTAACACAAACAGAGGTAGAACAACTAAATAAATCCATAACAAAAAAAGAGATTGAAAAGGTAATCGAAAAACTCCCAACAAAAAAAGCCCTGGTCCAGATGGCTTTGCTGCAGAGTTCTACCAAACTTTCAGAGAAGAGTTAACACTACTGCTACTAAAGGTATTTCAGAGCATAGAAAATGATGGAATACTACCAAATTCATTCTATGAACCACCATATCCCTGATACCAAAACCAGGTAAAGACACCACAGAAAAGAAAATTATAGACCCTCATGAATGTAGATGCAAAAATCCTCAACAAAATTCTAGCCAATAGAATTCAACAACATAGCAAAAAAATAATTCACCATGACCAAGTGGGATTCATACCAGGTATGCAGGGATGGTTCAACATTAGAAAAACAATTAATGTAATCCACCACATAAATAAAACAAAAGACAAGAACCACATGATTTTATCAATTGATGCAAAAAAGGCATTTGACAAAGTTCAACACTCATTCATGATGAAAACTCTCAGCAAAATAGGAATAGAAGGAAAATTCCTCAACATAATAAAGGGCATTTATACAAAGCCAATAGCCAACATCATTCTAAATGGAGAGAGCCTGAAAGCATTTCCCTTGAGAACGGGAACCAGACAAGGATGCCCTTTATCACCACTCTTATTCAACATTGTGCTGGAAGTCCTAGCCAGAGCAATTAGGCTAGATAAAGAAATAAAGGGCATCCAGATTGGTAAGGAAGAAATAAAAGTATCTCTATTTGCAGATGACATGATCTTATACACAGAAAACCCTAAGGAATCCTCCAGAAAACTACTGAAACTAATAGCAGAGTATCGGGATACAAGATAAACATAGAAAAATCAATTGGATTCCTCTACACCAACAAAAAGAACATCAAAGAGGAAATCACCAAATCAATGCCATTTACTGTAGCCTCCAAGAAGATAAAATACTTGGGAATAAATCATACCAGAGATGTAAAAGACTTATACAAAGAAAACTACAGTACGCTTCTGCAAGAAACCAAAAGAGACTTACATAAATGGAAGAACATACCTTGCTTGTGGATAGGAAGACTTAACATTATAAAAATGTCTATTCTGCCCAAAGCGATGTATACATTTAATGCAATTCCAATGCAAATCCCAAGGACATTCTTTAATGAGATGGAGAAACAAATTACCAATTTCACATGGAAGGGAAAGAGGCCCCCGATAAATAAGGCATTACTGAAAAAGAAGAACAAAGTGAGAGGCCTTACTTTACCTGATTTTAGAACCTATTATACCACCACAGTAGTCAAAACAGCCTAGTATTGGTACAACAACAGATACATGGAACAATGGAACAGAATTGAGAATCCAGACATAAATCCATCCACATATGAGCAGTTGATATTTGACAAAGGCCCCAAAACAGTTAAATGGGGAAAAGAAAGTCTTTTTAACAAATGGTGCTGGCATAACTGGATATCCATCTGCAAAAAATGAAACAAGACCCATACTTACCTCACTCCATGCACAAAAACTAACTCAGAATGGATCAAAGACCTAAATATATAATCTAAAATGATAGAGATCATAGAAGAAAAAATAGGGACATTAGGAGCCCTAATATGTGGCATAAACAGTATACAAAACATCATAAAGAATGTAGAAGAAAAACTAGATAACTGGGAGCTCCTAAAAATCAAACACCTATGCTCATCCAAAGACTTCACCAAAAAAGTAAAAAGACTACCTACAGACTGGGAAAAAGTTTTTAGCTATGATATTTCTGATCAGCGCCTGATCTCTAAAATCTGCATCATACTGCAAAAACTCAAGTGCAAAAAGACAAATAACCCAATTTAAAAAAGGGCAAAAGATATGAATAGACACTTCACTAAAGAAGACATTCAGCAGCTAATGGATATATGAGGAAATGTTCACAATCATTAGCTATTAGAGAAATGCAGATCAAAACTACACTGAGATATCATCTCACTCCAACAAGGCTGGCATTAATCCAGAAAACACAAAAGAATAAATGTTGGAGAGGCTGTGGAGAGATTGGAACACTTCTACACTGCTGGTGGGAATGTCAAATGGTACAATTACTTTGGAAATAGATTTGGCGCTTCCTTGAAAATCTAGAAATAGAACTACCATAGGATCCAGCAATCCCACTCCTTGGAATATACCCTAGAGAAGTAAGAGCCTTTACACGAACAGATATATGCACAACCATGTTTATTGCAGCACTGTTTACAATAGCAAAAACATGGAAGCAACCAAGGTGCCCATCAACGGACAAATGGATAAATAAATTATGATATATTCACACAATGGAATACTATGCATTGATAAAGAACAGTGAGGAATCTGTGAAACATTTCATAACGTGGGGGAACCTGGAAGGTATTATGCTGAGTGAAATTAGTCAGTTGCAAAAGGACAAATATTGTATAAGACCACTATTATAAGAACTTGAGAAATAGTTTAAACTGAGAAGAAAACATTCTTTTGTGGTTTCGAGAGGGGGGAGGGAGGGAGGGAGGGTGGCAGAGGAGTATTCACTAATTAGATAGTAGATAAGAACTACTTTAGGTGAAGGGAAAGACAGCACACAGTACAGGGGAGGTCAGCACAATTGGACTAAACCAAAAGCAAAGAAGTTTCCTGAATAAAATGAATGCTTCGAACGCCAGCATAGCAGGGCCAGGGGTCTGGGGACCATGGTTTCAGGGGACATCTGAGTCAATTGGCATAATAAAATCTACTAACAAAACATTCTGCATCCCACTTTGAAGAGTTGCGTCTGGGGTCTTAAACGTTAGCAAGCAGCCATCTAAGATGCATCAATTGGTCTCAACTCACCTGGATCAAAGGATAATGAAGAACATCAAGGACACAAGGTGATTACGAGCCCAAGAGACAGAAAGGGCCCCATGATCCAGCGACTACATCATCCTGAGACCAGAAGAACTAGATGGTGCCCAGCTACAACCGATGACTGCCCTGACAGGGTACACAACAGAGAACCTCTGAGGGAACAGGAGAGCAGTGGGATGCAGACCCCAAATTCTCATAAGACCAGACTTAATGGTCTGACTGAGACTGGAAGGACCCCAGTGGTCATGGCCCCCAGACCTTCTGTTGGCCCAGGACAGGAACCATTCCCAAAGCCAACTCTTCAGACATGGATTGGACTGGACAATGGGTTGGAGAGGGATACTGGTGAGGAGTGAGCTTCTTGGATCAGGTGGACACTTGAGACTATGTTGGCATCTCCTGCCTGGAGGGGAGATGAGAGGGTGGAGGGGGTTAGAATCTGGTGAAAAGGACACGAAAAGAGAGAGTGGAGGGAGAAAACACGCTGTCTCATTAGCGGGAGAGTAACTGGGAGTGTGTAGCAAGGCGTAAATGGGTTTTTGTATGAGAGACTGACTTGATTTGTAAACTTTCACTTAAAGCACAATAAAAATTATGTAAAAAAAAAGGCTCTACAAAAAACAATAAACTCACACCTGTGAATAATTACACTGAATGTAAATTGCCTAAAAGCACCCAAAAGAGACAGAAAGTGACAGAATGGGTAAAAAAAAACAAGATCCATCAATATGCTATCTACAAGAGACACACCTTAGAAACAAAGACATAAATTTATTAAAAATCAAAGGATGGAAAAAAATATATCGAGCAAACAGCTACCAAAAAAAAAGCAAGTGTTGGCAATACTAATCTCAGATTAAATAGACTTTAAAACAAAATCTGCCATAGAAGACAAAGAAGGGCACTTGATTAAAAGGACGATCCATCATAAAGACATAACCATAATAAATACCTACACACCCAGTGACAGGACTCCAAAATACATAAAAGAAACTCTAACAACACTGAAAAGAGAAATCCACGGTTCTACAATAATAGTAGGAGACTTCAATATACCACTCTTGGTAAAGGACAGAATATCTAGAAAGGAACTCAACAAAGATACAGATGATCGAAAGGACATAATCAGCCAACTTGACCTCATAGACATATATAGGACACACGACACAACAGCTGCGAAGTACACATTCTTTTCCAATGCTCCTAGAACATTCTCCAGAATAGACCACTTCTTTGGCCACAGAGCAACCCTCAACAAAATCCAAAACACTGAGATAATACAAAGTATCTTCTCTGACCACAATGCCATCAAAGTGAAAATTAATAAGAGGAAGAGCAAGGAAAAAAAAATCTATTACATGGAAACTGAATAACACCCTGCTTAAAAACCACTGGGTAATAGAAGATATCAGAGATGGAATCAAAAAATTCCTAGAATCAAATGAGATTGAAAGCACATCATATGAAAACCTTTGGGTCACAGCAAAGGCAGTGCTCAGAGGTCAATTTAGATCCACACATCAAAAAAGAAGAAAGGGGCAAAACCAAAACATTAGCTATACAACTCGAGGAAATAGAGAACAGCAAAAGAAACACACAGCCCCCAGAAGAAAGAAAATAATAAAGATCAGAGCATAGAAATGAAATAGAGAATAGAAAGCAATTGAAGAATCAACAAAAGTTGGTTCTTTGAAAGGATCAACGAAATGACAAACCACTGGCCAGACTGACAAAAGAAAAACAGGAGGGGATGGAAATAAGCCAAACAAGAAATGAAATGGGGACATTACAACATACCCAAATGAAATAAAAAGGATCATAACAGAGTACTATGAAAAACTATACTCCAACAGATATGAAAACCTAGAGGAAATGGACAAATTTCTAGAAACACACTAACTACCCAAACTAACACAAATGATATTGAAAATCTGAACAAGCCCATAACAAGAGGTTGAAAAGGTAATAAAAAAAAAAAACTCCCAACAAAAAAAAGCCTTGGCCCAGATGACTTCACTGTCAAATTCTACCAAACATTCAGAGAAGAGCTTACACCAGTACTACTCAAATTATTTCAAAACATAGAAAAGGAAGTGGTACTTCTGAATTCATTCTATGAAGCCAGCATAACCCTGATAAAAAAAACCAGGCAAAGTCACCACACAAAAAAAAGAAAATTACAGACCAATATCTCTCGTGAATACAGATGCAAAGATTCTCAACAAAATTCTAGAGAGTAGAATTCAGCACCATAAAAAAAAAAAAAAATACACCATGACCAAGTAAGATTCATACCAGGTATGCAAGGATTGTTCAACATTAGAAAATCAATCAACGTAATCCACCACATAAATCAAAGAATCACATGATCATCTCAATCGACACAGAAAAGGCATTCAACAAAGTCCAACACCCATTCCTGATAAAAACTCTCAATAAAATAGGTATAAAAGGAAAATTCCTGAACATAATAGAGGGCATCTATGCAAAACCAACAGCCAACATCATTCTTAATGGGGAGAAGCTGAGAACATTCCCCTTGAGAACAGGAGCAAGGCAAAGATGGCCTTTATCACCACCCCTCTTTAACATTGTGCGGGAAAGTCCTAGCTAGAGTAATAAGGTGAGAGAAAAGAAATAAACAGCATCCGAATTGGTAATGAAGAAGTAAAACCGTCCCCATTTGTGGGTGATATGATACATACATAGAAAATCCAAAAGACTCCACAAGAAAACTACTGGAACTAATTCAAAGATTCAGCAGATTAGCAGGATATAAGATAAAAAAAAAAAAAAAAATAGACATACAAAAATCAGTTGGATACCTACACACCAATAAAGAAAACTACGAAAAAGAAACCAGGAAAACAATACCATTTACAATAGCCCCTAAAAAAATAAAATACTTAGGAATAAATCTAACCAGGGATGTAAAAGACATATACAAAGAAAACTACAAAACACTACTGCAAGAAACCAAAAGAGATCTACATAAACGGAAAAACATACCATGCTCATGGATAGGTAGACTCCACATCCTGAAATGACAATTTTACCCAAAGCAATTTACAAATACAATGCAATCCCGGTCCAAATACCAGCAACATTTTTTTTAAACAAAAAATGTATATTTAAGATTATTGGACACTTGATGTCTACCTATTGATGAACTTCCTTCCCCTTTCCATTAGAATGGATTTTACAGCAGGTTTTTGAATTGTAACAGTCACTGAGGAGCTAGGAAGAGAGAAAGAGGAAAATGTCTTGCACAGGCTGTAATCATATAAAGCATGAGAGGATCTCACTTTTACTCTGAGTTTCTTTTCCCTTTCTCGTTATGGCCCACTTTTACAATAGCTTAAATTTATATAATAAATCATTGGAAATTAAGTTATATTAAAATTGGCACATATGTATTGAACTTAGTGACATTTACATCAAGCGATATTTGATTCAATACATTTTCAATTGGATAGTCTTCCTGGTGTTTGTTACACAGGATTTTTGAATTATAAATGAGAAATAGCATTTAATTATTCTTTCACAGTTAAATTTCCTTTAAGTCTTTTCTTTTTTTTTAAATAATTTTTATTGTGCTTTAAGTGAAAGTTTACAAATCAAGTCAGTCTGTCACATATAAGCTTATATACACCTTACTACATACCCCCATTTTCTCTCCCCCTAATGAGTCAGCCCGCTCCCTTCTTCCAGTCTCTCCTTTCGTGACCATCTTGTCAGTTTCTAACCCTCTCTACCCTCCCATCTCCCCTCCAGACAGGAGATGCCAATACAGTCTCTAGTGTCCACCTCATACAAGTAGCTCACTCTTCATCAGCATCTCTCTCCAGCCCATTGCCCAGTCCCTTCCATGTATGATGAGTAGTCTTTGGGAACGGTTCTTGTCCTGGGCCAACAGAAGGTTTGGGGACCATGACTGCTGGGATTCTTCTAGCCTCAGTCAGACCATTAAGTCTGGTCTTTTTATGAGAATTTGGGGTCTGCATCCCACTGTTCTCCTCCTCCCTCAGGAATTCTCTGTTGTGTTCCCTGTCAGGGCAGTCATCGGTTGTGGCTGGGCATCATCTAGTTCTTCTGGTCTCAGGATGATGTAAGTCTCTGGTTCATGTGGCCCTTTCTGTCTCTTGGGCTCATAGTTATCATGTGACCTTGGTGTTCTTCATTCTCCTTTGATCCAGATGGGTTGAGACCAATTGATACATCTTAGATGGCCACTTGTTAGCATTTAAGACCCCAGACGCTACACTTCAAAGTGGGATGCAGAATGTTATCATAATAGTTTATTATGCCAATTGACTTAGAAGTCCCCTTAAGCCATAGTCCCCAAACCCCCGCCCTTGCTCCGCTGACCTTCGAAGCATTCAGTTTATCCTGGAAACTTCTTTGCTTTTGGTCCAGTCCAGTTGAGCTGACATTCCCTGTATTGAGTATTGTCCTTCCCTTCACCTAAAGTAGTTCTCATCTACTAACTAATCAGTAAATAACCCTCTCCCACCCTCCCTCCCTCCCCACTCTCGTAACCACAAGAGAATGTGTTCTTCTCAGTTTATACTAATTCTCAAGAACTTATAATAGTGGTCTTATACAGTATTTGTCCTTTTGCATCTGACTAATTTCACTCACCATAATGCCTTCCAGGTTCCTCCATGTTATGAAATGTTTCACAGATTCGTCATTGTTCTTTATCGATGTGTAGTATTCCATTGTGTGAATGTACCATAATTTATTTAACCATTCATCTATTGATGGACACCTTGGTTGCTTCCAGCTTTTTGCTATTGTAAACAGTGCTGCAATAAACATGGGTGTGCATATATCTGTTCGTGTGAAGGCTCTTATTTCTCTAGGGTATATTCCGAGGAGTGGGATTTCTGGGTTGTATGGTACTTCTATTTCTAACTGTTTAAGAAAATGCCAGATAGATTTCCAAAGTGGTTGTACCATTTTACATTCCCACCAGCAGTGTATAAGAGTTTCTAATCTCTCCACAGCCCCTCCAACATTTATTATTTTGTGTTTTTTGGATTAATGCCAGCCTTGTTGGAGTGAGATGGAATCTCATCGTAGTTTTAATTTGCGTTTCTCTAATCGCTAACGATCGAGAGCATTTTCTCATGTGTCTGTTAGCCGCCTGAATATCTTCTTTAGTGAAGTGTGTGTTCATATCTTTTGCCCACTTTTTGACTGGGTTGTTGTCTTTTTGTGGTTGAGTTTTAACAGAATCATAGAGATTTTAGAGATCAGGCGCTGGTCAGAGATGTCATAGCTGAAAATTTCTTCCCATTCTGTAGATGGTCTTTTTACTCTTTTGGTGAAGTCTTTAGATGAGCATAGGTGTTTGATTTTTAGGAGCTCCCAGTTATCTGGTTTCTCTTTGTCATTTTTAGTAATGTTTTGTACGTTGTCCCTATTTTTCTTCCATGATCTTTATCGTTTTAGTCTTTATGTTTAGGTCTTTGATCCACTTGGAGTTAGTTTTTGTGCATGGTGTGAGGTATGGGTCCTGTTTCATTTTTTTGCAAATGGATATCCAGTTATGCCAGCACCATTTGTTAAAAAGACTATCTTTTCCCCAATTAACTGACACTGGGCCTTTGTTAAATATCGGCTGCTCATATGTGGATGAATTTATATCTGGGTTCTCAATTCTGTTCCATTGGTCCATGTGCCTGTTGTTGTACCAATACCAGGCTGTTTTGACTACTGTGGCTGTATAATATGTTCTAAAATCAGGTAGAGTGAGGCCTCCCACTTTCTTCTTTTTCAGTAATGCTTTACTTATCCGGGGCTTCTTTCCTTTCCATATGAAGTTGGTGATTTGTTTCTCCATCACTTTAAAAAATGTCATTGGAATTTGGATCGGAAGTGCATTTTATGTATAGATGGCTTTTGGTAGAATAGACATTTTTACTATGTTAAGTCTTCCTATCCATGAGCAAGGTATGTTTTTCCACTTGTGTAGGTCCCTTTTAGTTTTTTGCACTAGTACTTCGTAGTTTGCTTTGTATAGGTCTTTACATCTTTGGTAAGATTTATTCCCAAGTATTTTATCTTTTGGGGGCTACTGTGAATGGTACTGATTTGGTGATTTCCTCTTTGATGTTCTTTTTGTTGATGTAGAGGAATCCAAGTGATTTTTTAATGTTTATCTTGTAACCTGAGACTCTGCCGAACTTTTCTATTAGTTTCAGTAGCTTTCTGGAGGATTCCTTAGGGTTTTCTGTGTATAAGATCATGTCATCTGTAAATAGAGATACTTTTACTTCTTCCTTGCCAATCCAGATGCCCTTTATTTCTTTGTCTGGCCTAATTACTCTGGCTAGGACCTCTAGCACAATGTTGAATAAGAGTGGTGATAAAGGGCATCCTTGTCTGGTTCCCGTTCTCAAGGGAAATGCTTTCCGGCTCTCTCCATTTAGAATGATGTTGGCTGTTGGCTTTGTATAGATGCCCTTTATTATGTTGAGGAATTTTCCTTCAATTCCTATTTTGCTGAGAATTTTTATCATAAATGGGTGTTGGACTTTGTCAAATGCCTTTTCTGCATCAATTGATAAGATCATGTGGTTTTTGTCTTTTGTTTTATTTATATGGTGGATTACATTAATGGTTTTTCTAACATTAAACCAACCTTGCATAAAACCTGGTATAAATCCCACTTGGTCATGGTGGATTATTTTTTTGCTATGTTGTTGAATTCTATTGGCTAGAATTTTGTTGAGGATTTTTGCATCTATGTTCATGAGGGATATAGGTCTGTAATTTTCTTTTTTTGTGGTGTCTTTACCTAGTTTTGGTATCAGGGATATGGTGGCTTTATAGAATGAGTTAGGTAGTATTCTATCATTTTCTATGCTCTGAAATAGCTTTAGTAATAGTGGTGTTAACTCTTCTCTGAAAGTTTGGTAGAACTCTGCAGTGAAGCCATCCAGGCCAGGGCTTTTTTTTTGTTGGGAGTTTTTTGATTACCTTATCAATCTCTTTTTTTGTTATGGGTCTATTTAGTTGTCCTACCTCTGTTTGTGTTAGTTTAGGTAGGTAATGTTTTTCTAGGAATTCATCCATCTCTTCTAGGTTTGCAAATTTGTTAGAGTACAATTTTTTGTAATAATCTGATATGATTCTTTTAATTTCAGTTGGGTCTGTTGTGATATGGCCCATCTCGTCTCTTATTTGGGTTATTTGTTTCCTTTCCTGTATTTCTTTAGTCAGTCTGGCCAATGGTTTATCAATTTTGTTAATTTTTTCAAAGAACCAGCTTTTGACTTTGTTAATTCTTTCAATTGTTTTTCTGTTTTCTATTTCATTTAGTTCTGCTCTAATTTTTATTATTTGTTTTCTTCTGGTGCCTGATGGATTCTTTTGTTGCTCGCTTTCTATTTGTTCAAGTTGTAGGGACAGTTCTCTGATTTTGGCTCTTTCTTCTTTTTGTATGTGTGCATTTATCGATATAAATTGACCTCTGAGCACTGCTTTTGCTGTGTCCCAGAGGTTTTAATAAGAAGTGTTTTCATTCTTGCTGCATTCTATGAATTTCTCTATTCGCTCCTTAATGTCTTCTATAACCCAGTCTTTCTTGAGCAGGGTATTGTTCAGTTTCCAAGTGTTTGATTTCTTTTCCCTGATTTTTCTGTTATTGATTTCCACTTTTATGGCCTTGTGATCTGAGAAGATGCTTTGTGATATTTCGATGTTTTGGATTCTGCAAAGGTTTGTTTTATGACCTAATATGTGATCTAGTCTAGAGAATGTTCCATGTGCACTAGAAAAAAAAGTATATTTTGCAGCTGTTGGGTGGAGAGTTCTGTATATGTCTATGAGGTCAAGTTGGTTGATTGTAGCAATTAGGTCTTCCATGTCTCTATTGAGCTCCTTACTGGAAGTCCTGTCCTTCTCTGAAAGTGGTGTGTTGAAGTCTCCTACTGTAATTGTGGAGGTGTCTATCTTACTTTTCAGTTCTGTTAAAGTTTGTTTTATGTATCTTGAAGCCCTGTCATTGGATGCATAAATATTTAATATGGTTATATCTTCTTGGTGTATTGTCCCTTTAATCATTATGTAGTGTCCTTCTTTATCCTTTTGATGGATTTAACTTTAAAGTCTATTTTGTCTGAAATTAATATTGCTACTCCTGCTCTTTTTTGATTGTTGTTTGCTTGATATATTTTTTCCATCCTTTGAGTTTTAGTTTGTTTTTGTCTCTAAGTCTAAGGTGTGTCTTTTGTAGACAGCATATAGATGGATCGTGTTTCTTTATCCAGTCTGAGACTCTCTGTCTCTTTATTGGTGCATTTAGTCCATTTACATTCAGTGTAATTATAGATAAGAATGTGTTTAGTGCTGTCATTTTGATGCTTTTTTGTGTGTGTTGTTGACAATTTCATTTTTCCAGTTACTTTTTGTGCTGAGACGTTTTTCTTTGTAAATTGTGTTTTCCTCATTTTCATAGTAGTCGAATTTATGTTTGCTGAGTCGTTATGTTTTTCTTGGTTTTTATTTTGAGTTATGGAATTGTTAGACCTCTTTGTGGTTACCTTAATATTTGCCCCTATTTTTCTAAGTAAAAACGTAAGTTGTACCCTCCTATATCGCCTTGTTTTCCTCTCCATATGGCAGTTCTGTGCCTCCTGTATTTAGTCCCTCTTTTTGGTTATTGTGATCTTTTACATAATGACTTCAACGATTCCCTGTTTTGAGCGTTTTTTCCTTTTTAAAATTGATCTTAATTAGTTTTTGTGATTTCCTTATTTGAGTTGATATCAGGATGTTCTGTTCTGTGTCTTTGTGTTGTGTTGTTATCTGATGTTATTGATTTTCTGACCAAACAATTTCCTTTAGTATTTCTTGTAGCTTTGGTTTGGTTTTTGCAAATTCTCTAAGCTTGTGTTTATCTGTAAATGTTTTAATTTTGCCTTCATATTTGAGAGAGAGTTTTGCTGGATAAATGATTCTTGGCTGGCAGTTTTTCTCCTTCAGTGCTCTATATATGTCATCCCATTGCCTTCTTGACTGCATGGTTTCTGCTGAGTAGTCTGAACTTATTCTTATTGATTCTCCTTTTTAGGAGACCTTTCTTTTATCCCTGGCTGCTTCTAAATTTTCTCTTTATCTTTGGTTTTGGCAAGTTTGATGATAATATGTCTTGGTGATTTTCTTTTTGAATCAATCTTATATGAGGTTCTATGAGCATCTTGGATAGATATCCTTTTATCTTTCATGATGTCCGGGAAGTTTTCTGCCAACAGAGCTTCAACTATTCTCTCTGTATTTTCTGTTATCCCTCCCTGTTCTGGAACTCCAATCACATGCAAGTTATTCTTCTTGATAGAGTCCCACATGATTCTTAGGGTTTCTTCATTTTTTTTAATTCTTTTATCTGATTTTTCTTCAGCTATATTTATATTGGTGTCAATTACTTTATCCTCCAACTCCCCCACTCTGCATTCCAATTCCTCGATTCTGCTCCTCTGACTTCCTATTGAGTTGTCTAATTCTGTAATTTTACTGTTAATCTTTTGGATTTCTGAATGCTGTCTCTCTATGGATTCTTGCAGCTTATTAATTTTTCCACTATGTTCTTGAATAATCTTTTTGATTTCTTCAACTGCTTTGTCAGTGTGTTCCTTGGCTTTTTCTGTAGATTGCCTTATTTCATTTCTGAGGTCATCCCTGATGTCTTGAAGCATTTTGTAAATTAGTTTTTTATATTCTGCATCTGGCAATTCCAGGATTGTATCTTCCTTTGGGAAAGATTTTGATTCATTAATTTTGGGAGTTGTACAAGCAATCATGGTCAGCTTCTTTATGTGGTTTGATATTGACTGTTGTCTCTGAGCCATCTATAAGATATTGTAATGATTTATTTTATATTTTATCACTGAGTCTTGTTTTGTTTTCTTTCAATATACGCAGATGGACTACTAGATTGCACTGTCTTGATTGTTGTAGGCTTTGAATCACTTATGTCCTCTTACCAGCTTAAGTCTTTTCTTAACATGGACAATATACTACTTTGTTCCCTGTGCACATTCAGGAGCAAAAATTTATCTTTTGTTGGAGTGTGGGAGGTAATATGATCCCCTTTATTAAGGCAGAAAGCTTGGTGTTGGCCAGCACAGCTGGGGAATAGAGCTCTGTTACTGAGCACAATGCCATCTTCTGTATGGAAAACTAAGAAAAAAATCAAACCCCTTGAGTCAATTCTGACTCGTAATGACCCTATAAGACAGAATAGAACTTCCCTATAGGGTTTCCACGGAATGGCTGGTGGATTCAGACTGCCCATTTTTGATTAGCCGCCTTAGCTCTTGACCACTGTACCCCAGGGCTCCTCTGTATGGAAGGCTCAGTAACAAAGAATGGGCAATTCTGATGAAGTCAGTTCCCTACTGTGAGTAGCCATTTACTGCCACTGCTCTAACCATCACTTATCCCTAAATGCACACAATTATGTTTAATCTACAGGATTCTAGGATTATTTTTATTTAAATGGGATAAAGGAACTGCTCATCATTATCATCGTTATCCAACTGATTGATCTTAAAAACATGCATAGATACTTATCTTAGAATATAAGACAAAAACTTAGATATTCCAAATATGTAGCAGAGCATTCTGCTTATTGCCAAATATTTAGTATTTTAAAGTTATGACATTTGAACTTCACACATTACTTAACTCATTCATTTTATCACATCTCTGGGTTTGTTTTGCTTGTTCACCCATAATTTTAATTGCAGTATATTAAGATAATTTGGTTTCAAGTAACAATGCCATCCTGATATGAATACCAAAAAAAAGAAAACCCGTTGCCATCAAGTCAATTCTGACTCACAGCGACCCTATAGGACAGGGTAGAACTGCCCCATATGGTTTCCAAGGAGCGCCTGGTGGATTTGAACTGCTGACCTTTCGGTTAGCAGCCATAGCTCTTAACCACGATGCTTCCAGGGTTTTCCCTGATATGAATACCATCCAATTTTTCCTATTACCTCTGCAGGTGATGGAGCTGTCAGGCAAGAATAAGCCAGATGAAGGAGGCTATTATTATTATTATTACAATTATCAAAGAAGACTATTTCAGATTTGACCTATAGGAGAAGGGAATGATAAAAACTTCATCTCCATGGCCTGAACACAACCAATTACCTGGTCTCCAACAACATTCTTTGAAGAGATGGAAAAACTAATCATTAACTTTATAGGAAAAAAGGAAGAAGCCCTGGATAAGTGAAGCACTACTGAAGAAGAATAAAGTAGGAGGACTCGCAATATCAGAACTCAGAAGCTATGGTAGTAAAAACAGCCTGGTACTGGTACAATGACAGATACTTTTATCAATGGAACAGAATTGAGAACCCAGATGTAAATCCATCCAGCTACAGTCACCTGACCTTTAATAAGGACCCAAAGTCCATAAAATGAGGAATAGACAGTCTTTTTAACAAATGGTGCTGGCAAAACTGGATATCCATCTACAAAAAACTGAAACAGGACCCATACCTCACACCATACACAGAAACTAATTCAAAATGAATCAACAGCCTAAATATAAAGCCAAAAGCTATAAAGATCATAGAAGAAAAAATAGGATCAACACTAGAAGCCCTAATACACAGCATTAACAGCATACAAACCATAAGTAACAATGTATAACCTCCAGAAGATATGCTAGATAACTGGAATCTTCTAAAAATTAAACACTTGTACTCATCAAAAGAGTAAAAAGACAACCTAAAGACTGGGGAAAAAATTTTGGCTATAACAAATCTGACAAATTCTAATCTCCAAAATCTACTGGAAAATCCAACACCTCTACAAGAAAAAGATAAATAATCCAATTAAAAAATGGGCAAAGGAATGAACAGAGACTTCACCAAAGAAGGCATTCAGGTGGCTAACAGACACAGGAGGAAACGCTTGCTGTCACTAGCCATTAGAGGAATGCAAATCAAAACCACAATGAGATACCTTCTCACCCCAGCATTACTGGCATGAATCAAAAAAACAGAATATAACAAATGTTGGAGAGGCTGCGGGAAGATTGGAACTCTTATACATTGCTGCTGGGATTGAAAATGATGCGACCGTTATGGAAAATGATATGACAATTCCTTAGAAAGCTAGAAATAGAAATATCACATGATCCATCAATCCTACTCCTAGGAATATATCCTAGAGAAATATGAGCCATCACACAAATAGACATATGCACACCCATGGTGGGGATGGAAAAACACTAATTAGACAATAGAAAAGTGGTAACTTTGATGAAGGGTAAGACAGTACACAATACTGGGGAAGTTAGCACAACTTGTACAAGGCAAGGTCGTGTAAGCTCCATAAAAAAAAAAAAAAAAAAAAAAATTTGGACACATCCAAACTCCCCGAGGGACCAAATTGCTGGGCTGAGGGCTGTGGGGACCATGGTCTTGGGGAATATCTATTTCAACTGGCATAACAGTTTATAAAGTAAATGTTCTACAATCTACTTTGGTGAGTAGCGTCTGGGGTTTTAAAACCTGTGAGCAGCCATCTAAGATACTCCACTGGTCTCACCCCTTTGGGAGCAAGGGAGAATGAAGAAAACTAAAGACATAAGGGAACATAGATTAGTCTAAAGGACTAATAGACCACATCACCCAGGGCCTCCACTAGGCTGAGTCCAGTACAATGAGATGGTGCCCGGCTACCACCACTGACTGCTCTGACAAGGATCGTAATAGAGGGTCTCAGACAGAGCTGGAAAAAATGTAGAACAAAATTCTAATTCACAAAAAAGAAAAGAATTACTGGCCTGACAGAGACTGGAAAAACCCTGGAAGTATGGCCATGGGATACACTTTTAGCTCAGTGATGAAGTCACTCCTGAGGTTTACCCTTCATCCAAAGATTAGGCAGGCCCTCAAAACAAAACAAGACTAAAAGGGCACATCAGCCCAGGGGAAGGACTAGAAGGCAGGAGGGGACAGGAAAGCTGGTAATAGGGAACCCAAGGTCGAGAAAGGAGAGTGTTGACATGTCGTGGGGTTGTTAACCAATGTCATAAAACAATATGTTTACTATTCAACGAGAAGCTGATTTGTTCTGTAAACCTTCACCTAAAGTACAATTTAAAAAAACAAAAAAAAAAGGAAGACAGAAAAGGCTGAAAAAAATAAAGATCCCAATAAAGAGGCCACTTAATAGAAGTACCTGGGCTAGGAATGCAGCTATGCATAAGAACATGACTGGACAGGAGGCTCGAGTCCTTGATTGCAACTCCCTTCAGAGACTGTAATGCATTGGCTGTACAGCAAGCCTGGTGTGGGGAGGTCAGGTTTCCTCTCTGAGACTTGCCAGATAAAGCTTACGGTCAAGTCTGAAAAATCATACATAGGATTTCGGCCAGGAGGTAGGCTCCTTGGTTTCAATAATTTTTCCTTTACTTTGGAGGGGAAGTTCTGGCATGCCTCAGACCCCTGGATCCCTAAATATTTTATTGATAGAGCTGACTGTGGAATCTTCATGGTTTTATGTCATATTCTCTGAAGTGCATGCCCTTTAAAAACCATATGCCTTTAACATACTTGCCATTTCTTGCTCATCTAGTCAGATTAGCGACGTCAATACAGTGGACCTGTGTGAAATTTTGGGAGAATGTCAGATTATATTATAACAAAGGTTAAGAAAGTAAACCTAGTCCTGGGGCAAGACTATAAATATATACTGTTCCATGTGAATAGGAACTCTTTCTTATCTTTCTTTCTGATAGGCATGGAAAAGAACACATTTACCAGTTTAATGACTGTGTATCATGTAGCTGAGAACTTGTTAATGTGCACTAGCAATACACCACACCTGGCCCAACAGCTGATATCAGTGTAAATATTTGGTTAAGCTTGCAGGAGGCTATTTCCAGGATTCATTCGACCTTTGTATGGCCAGACTGTGAATTAAATGGAAATATGATGGGGCATCCTTTAGATCTTTAAGTGTGGTACTAATATTTGCCTTATTCGCCATGATGCAATACTCTTTTTGATTTATTATATTGCCTGTGTTGGGGACAGGGATAGTTTCAAAGATTTCCACTTAGCATTTCATACTGTGATAGCTCTTGCCCCACAGGCCAAGGAATCAATGTGGGCATTTTGCCAACTTCCAAGTATGTCTATTTAAATTATACATTTAGTGATTGGGGAAATGACTACTGGGTGGGTCCATGAACCCAGTGGACTCTCTGTGAGCTGAATCTCACCATGATAATGTTTTATATCCATGAATATCAGTGCTATCTCAGTTCCTGCATCTAACAGTCCTTAAATATATGGGCATTGTTTATCCCCTAACATATAACTTTCTTAGATGGCTGTACATCTGTTTGGAGTAGTCCTGGGAGAGCCATTTTCATATGCACTTCCCATCATGTTGTAGGGTCTTTGCTTCTAGGGACCTGACCTTGTTCAGTCAATGGTTTATGGGACTGAAAATAGGCTCAGACCTAAACGCTGCACAAAAGATCTTAAATTTTTATTGGAGTGGCTGACCTTAGCCTCTTGTCTATCTATCCTTGATGTTTTTGATTGTATAAATTGGTCAAGACTTTTGTTGGCAGCCTATGTTTTTGCTCCTGTGAATGACATGTAATATTAACCATCTCTATAGCTCCTGTGATCCAGTCTTCTGGGTGTCATTCTGTCTTTGCTGCTCATTATGGTAATGGTGCCATCCTTGCTTCTGGTAAAGTACTGCCACCTCCCCTCTATTATTTCTAGGACCTATCATTCCCATTTTTATCAGAGAGCCCAGTTCTGTACTGACCTACAGATTATGTCAGTGATGCTAGAGGCCTTCTTACCAGCACATGTCTTACTGTTTAGGTATATTAAATGTCCTCCAGGTCCTCCTGCCAAATATAGTTGTGTAGTGGGCCTTCCTGTGTATTTGTTATGAGGACAGAAACTTATCATCTCATAGTTCTGGAGGCTAAGAGTCTGAAGTCAGTGTTTCAAGTTGTGCTGGTTCCTTCTGGAGACTCTGTGGGAGAATCTGTTACATAGTTTTCTTCTAGATTCTGATGGATCCTGGCAACCCTTAGCATTTCTTAGCTTCCAGCAACATTACTCCAATCTCTGCCTTTATTGTCACATGGCCTTCATCTCTCTGACTCTCTGTGTCTCTCCTCTTTTATAAGATTGAGAATACCATGGCTTGGGTCAGGCACACCTTACTCCTCAAAGTGACATCTTTGCTTTTTAACACTTCGAACAGGTTTTTTTTTTTTTTTTTTTTTTTTACAGATTTGCCCAATACAATACATCCTTTGATTTCTTGACTGCTGCTTCCATGGGCGTTGATTGTGGATCCAAGTAAAAGAAATCCTTGGCAACTTCATTCTTTTCTCCCTTTATCATGATGATGCTTATTGGTCCAGTTGTGAGGATTTGTGTTTTCTTTATGTAGAGGTGTAATCCATACTGAAGGCTGTAGTCTTTGATATTCATCAGTAAGTGCTTCAAGTCCTCTTCACTTTCAGCACACAAGGTTGTGTCCTCTGCATAATGCAGGTTGTTAATGATTGTTCCATCAATCCTAATGCCACTTTCTTCATATAGTCCAGTTTCTCAGATTATTTGCTCAGCATACAGATTGTATTAGTATGGTGAAAGGATACAACTCTGACACACACCTTCCCTGATTTTAACCCACACAATATCTCCTTGTTCTGTTTGAACAACTGCCTCTTGGTCTATGTACAGATTCCTCATGAGCACAATTAAGTATTCTGGGATTCCCATTCTTTGCAATGTTATCAATAATTTGTTATGATCCACACTATTGAATGCCTTTGACTTTTATTTATTTATAGTCAGTAAAACACAGGTAAACATCTTTCTGGTATTCTCTGTTTTCAGCCAAGATCAACCTGACATCACCAGTGATATCCCTCATTCCATGTCCTCTTCTGAATCCAGCTAGGATTTCTAGCAAACGTTTTAAAATTATCTGCAGCAAAATTTTACTTGCTTGTGCTGTTAATGATATTGTTCAATAATTTCCCCATTCTCTTGGATCACTTTTCTTTGGAATGGGCACAAATATGGATTTCTTCCAGTCAGTTGGCCAGGCAGCTGTCTTTCAAATTTCTTGGCATAGAGGAGTGAGCACCTCCAGCGTTGCATCCATTTGTTGAAACATCTCAATTGGTATTCCATCAACTCCTGGAGCCTTGTTTTTCACCAATGCTTTCAGTGCAGCTTGGACTTCTTTCAATACCATTGGTTCTTAATCATATGCTACCTCCTGAAATGGTTGAATATCGACCAATTCTTTTTGGTACAGTGACTGTATTCCTTCCATCTTCTTTTGATGCTTCCTGTGTCATTCAATATTTTGCCCAGATTCCTTCAATAGTGCAACTTGAGGCTTGAATTTTTTCTTCGATTCTTTCAGCTTCAGTAACGCTGAGCATGTTCTTCCCTTTTGGTTTTCTAACTCCAGGTCTTTGTACATTTCATTATAATACTTTGTCTTCTTGAACTGCCCTTTGAAATCTTCTGTTCAGCTCTTTTACTTCCTCATTTCATTCATTCACTTTAGTTGCTCTATGTTCAAAAGCAAGTTTCAGAGTCTCTTCTTACATCTATTTTGATCTTTTCTGTCTTTCCTGTCATTTTATTGACCTTTTTCTTTCTTTATGTATGATGTCTCTGATGTCATCCCACAACTTGTCTGTTCTCCAATCATTAATGTTCATTGTGTAAAATCGCTTTTTGAGATGGTCTCTAAATTCAGGTGGGATATACTCAAGGTTGTATTTTGGCTCTTGTGGACTTGTTCTTATTTTCTGCAGCTTCATCTTGAATTTGCATATGAGCATTTGATTGTTATGCAGTTGTCCCCTGACCTTGTCCCAAGTGATGATATCGAGCTTTTCCATCAACAATTTGTACAAATGTACTCTATTTGATTACTGTGTATTTCATCTGGTGAGGTCCACATGAATAGTTGCCATTTATGTTGGTGAAAAAAGGTGTTTCCAATGGATAGGTCATTGATCTTGCAACATTCTATCATGCAATCTCTGGCATTGTTTTACCAAGGCTGTATTTTCCAACTACTGATCCTTCTTTGTTTCCAACTTTAGGAATCCAATCACCAGTAATTATCAAGGCACCTTGATTGCATGTTTGATCAATTTCAAACTGCAGAAGTTAGTAAAAATCTTCAATTTCTTCATCTTTGGTATTAGTGGTTGGTGTGTAAATTTGAATAATAGTCATACTAACTGGCCTTCATTGTAGATGTATGTATATTATCCTATCACTGACAATGTTGTACTTTAGGATAGATCTTGAAATGTTCTTTTTGATGATGAATGTGACACCGTTCCTCTTCAATTTGTCATTCCTGGTATAGTAGACCATATGATTACCTGATTCAAACTAGCCAATACCAGTCCATTTTAGCTCACTAATGCCTAGGATATTGATCTATGTGTTGTATTTCATTTTTGATGACATCCATTTTGCCTAGATTCATACTTTGTACATTCCACATTCCCATTACGAATGGATGTTTGCAGCTGTTTCTTCTCATTATGAGTAGTGCTGCATCAGCAAATAAAGGTCCGAAAAGCTTTACTCATTAAGGTTGACTCTACTTTGAGGAGGCAGCTCTTCCCCAGTCATCTTTTGAGTGTCTTTCAACCTGAGGGGATCATCTTCTGGCATTATATCAGACAATGTTCCTCTTCTCTCCATAAGGTTTTCACTGGTCAATTTTTACAGAAGTAGACCTCTGTCTTAGTCTGGAAGTTCTGCTGAAACCCATCCACCATGGGTGAACCAGCTGGTATTTGAAATACTGGGGGACATGGCTTCCAGCATCACAGCAACTCACAAGCCACCATAGAATGCCAAATTGACAGATGAATGGTGGATATTCACCTTAGCATCCCTGTTTTCCTGAGCCTTTTTTAAAATTGTATTTTAGGTGAAAGTTTGCAATGCAAATTGATTTCTCATTCAAAAATTTATACACACTTTGTTTTGTGACATTGGTTAGAATCCTTGCAATGTGTCAGCACTCTCCCCCTTTCTCTTTCCACCCTGGGTTCTCTGTGTCCATTCATCCAGTTTTCCTGTTTCTTCCTGTCTTCTCCTTTTTCCTTTTGAGGAAAGTGTTGCCCGTTTGTTCTCATATATTTGATTGAACTAAGACACACGTTCCTCACATGTGCTATTGTTTGTTTTATAGGACTGTATATTCTTCGACTGAAAGGCAAAATTCAGAAGTGGCTTTAGTTCTGAGTTAGTAGAGTGTCTGGGGGCCATATTTCTGGGCTTCCTCCAGTCTGTCAGATCAGAAAGACTGGTCTTTTTTATCATTTTTTTTTATTATACTTTAGATGAAGGTTTAGAAAGCAAATTAATTTGTCATTAAACAATCAATACAAATATTGTTTTGTGACATTAGTTGCCAACCCCACGACATGTTAACACTCTCGCCTTCTCGACCTTGGGTTCCGCATTACCAGCTCTCCTGTTCCTTCCTGCCTTTTATTCCTTGACCCTGGGCTGGTGTGTCCATTTGGTCTTGTTTTGTTTTATGGGCCTGTAAAATCTTTCGTTAATGGTTGAACCTCTGGAGTGACTTCAGTACTGAGTTAAAAGTGTATCTGGGGGCCATACTCTTGAGGTTTCCCCCGTCTCTGTCAGACCAGTAAGTCTGGCTTTTTTTTTTTGGCAAATAGAATTTTATTATACATTTTTCTCCAGCTCTGTCCAGGACCCTCTATTGTGATCCTTGTCAAAACAGTCAGTGGTAGTAGCCAGGCACCATCTAGTTGTGCTGGACTCAGTCTGGTGGAGGCTGTGGTCACTGTGATCTGTTAGTTATCTGGACTAATCTTTCCCTTGTGTCTTTGGTTTCTTCATTCTCTCTTGTTCCAGATGGAGTGAGACCAGTGGAGTATCTTAGATGGCCGCTCACGAGCTTTTAAGACCCCAGATGCTACTTACCAAAGTAGGATGTAAACCATTTTCTTTATGAACTATGTTATGCCAATTGAGCTAGATGTTCCTGGAGACCATGGCTGCCAGCTCTTAGCCCAGTAATTCACTCCCTCAGGAAGTCTGAATGTGTCTATGGACCTTCCATGACTTTTCCAAAGTCAGGTTCTGCTTGCTTCCCCAGTATTGTGTACTGTCTTACCCTTCACCAAAGTTACCACTTATCTATTGTCTATTTAGTGTTTTTCCATCCCTACCCCTTCCCTCCTTGTAACCATCAAAGATTATTTCTTTTTGTGTGTAAAACTTTTCGTGAATTTTTATAGTAGTGGTTTCATACAATATTTGTTCTTTTGTGATTGAATTATATCACTCGGCTTGATGCCCTCCAGATTCATCCATATTGTGAGATGATTTGCAGATTCATCATTGGTGTTTATTGCTGTATAGTATTCCATTGTGTGTACTGTACCATAGTTTGTTAATCTATTTATCTGTTAATGGGCACTTAGGTTGTTTCCATGTTTTTGCTATTGTGAATAATGCCACGAACATCAGTGTGCATGTGTCTATTTGTGTGACTGCTCTTATTTCTCTAGGATATATTTCTAGGAGTGGGATTGCTGTATCATATGGTATTTCTATTTCCAGCTTTTTAAGGAAGTGCAACACAGTTTTCCAAAATGGCTGTACCATTTTACACTCCCACCAACAGTGCATAAGGTTTCCAATCTCCCTGCAGCCTCTCCAGCATTTGTTATTTTGTGGTTTTGCAATTTGTGCCAGTAATGTTGGGGTGAAATAGTATCTTACTGTAGTTTTGATTTGTGTTTCTCTATTGGCTAGTGATTGTGAGTGTTTTCTCAAGTGTCTGTTAGATACTGAATGTCTTCTTCAGTGAAGTATCTGTTCATTTTTTTTGCCCATGTTTTAACTGGATAGTTTGTCTTGTTGTAGAAGCATTGGATTCTCCTGTAGATTTTAGAGATTAGACCTTCGCTGGATTTGTCATAGCCAAAATTTTTTCCCAGCCCAAAGGTTATCTTTTTATTCTTTTGGTGAAGTCTTTTGATGAGTATAAGTGTTTAATTTTTAGAAGATCCCAGTTATCTAGCTTACCTTCTGGTGTTTTTGTATCATTAGTTACAGATTTTGTTCTCTAGCAGTGACCCTATTGTTTCTTCTATGATCTTTATAGTTTTTGGTTTTATATTTAGGTCTTTGATCCATTTTGAATTCGTTTTTGTACATGGTGTGAGGTATAGGTTCTGTTTCTTTTTTTTTGCAAATGGACATCCTGTTTTGCTGGCACCATTTGTTAAAAAGGCTGTCTTTTCCCCATTTGGTGGAATTGGGGCCTTTTTCAAAGATGAGCTGACCATAGGTGGGTGAATTTACATCTGGGTTCTAGATTCTGTTTCATTGGTCAATGTGTCTGTTGTACCAACACCAGGCTGTTTTGACTACTGTAGCTGTATAGTAGTAGATTCTAAGTGGGAGTTTCCCACTTTCTTCTTCTTCTTCAATATTGCTTTACTCTTTAGTATTTTGTGTGTATTTTTGGAAAGCTAAGTAAGATAGTTTATGGCTCAAGTGTAACCAGGAAATGTGATGGACCATAGTACCAGTATGTACTGCATTTGCTATGTACTTCATGAAACGTGGTAGAAATATGACCTGCTGGCAATTGGCTCTCCATTTTTTCAAATAAAAAATTACCAACAGTGAAAAAAAAAAAAATAGTGCTTTACTTACCCGGGACCACTTTCCTTTCCACATGAAGTTAATGATTAGTTTTTCCATCCCTGAAAAGAATGTTGTTGGTATTTGGGTCAGGATTGCATTGTATTTGTAAATTGCTTTGGATAAAATTGTCATTTTCACAATGTTGAGTCTATCTATCCATGAGCATCGTGTGTTTTTCCATTTAGAAAGATCTCTTTTGGTTTCTTGCAGTAATGTTTTGTAGTTTTCTTTATATAAGTCTTTTACATCCCTGGTTAGATTTATTTCTAAGTATTTTATTTTTTTTAGGAGCTATTATAAATGGTATTGTTTTCCTGGTTTCTTTTTCATAGTTCTCTTTATCGGTGTATAGGAATCCAACTGATTTTTTTAAGTTCATATTGTATTCTACTGCTCTGCTGAATCTTATTAGTTACAGTAGTTTTCTTGTGGAGTCTTTTGAGTTTTCTATGTATAGTATCATATCATCTGCAAATAGGGATAGTTTTACTTCCTCCTTACCATTTTGGAGGCTGTTTATTTCTTTTTCTTGCCTTATTGCTCTAGCTAGGACTTCCAGCACAATGTTAAATAGGAGTGGTGATAAAGGGTATCCTTGTCTTGTTCCTGTCCTCAAAGGGAATGCTTTCAGCCTCTCTCTGTTAAGAATGATGTTGGTTGTTGGTTTTGCACAGTTGCCCTTTATTGTTTTCAGGAATTTTCTTTCTATACCTATTTTATTGAGAGTTTTTATCAGGAATGATTGTTCAACTTTGTTGAATGCCTTTTCTGCATTGATGGAGATAATCATGTGATTCTTTTATTTATGTGATGGATTACATTGATTGATTTTCTAATGTTGAACCATCTTTGCCTACCTGGTATGAATTTCACTTGGTCCTGGAATATTATTTTTTTGATATGATGCTGCATTCTATTGGCTAGAATTTTGTTGAGAATTTTTGCATATGTATTTATGAGAGATATTGGTCTGTACTTTTCTTTTTTGTGGTGTCTTTGGTTGGTTTTGGTATTAGGGTTATGATGGCTTCATTGAATTTGGAACTATTCTCTCCATTTCTATGTTCTGAAATAGTTTGACTAGTACTGATACAAGCTCTTCACTGAATGTTTGATAGAACTCCCTGGTGAAGCCATCTGGGGCAGGGTTTTTTTCAGTTGGGAGTTTTTTTTTTTTTTTTATTAACTTTTCAATCTCTTATGAGTCTGTTCAGATTTTCTACCTGAGTGTGTTTTAGTATAGGTAGGTAGTGTGATTCTAGTAATTTGTCCATTTCCTCCAGGTTTTCAAATTTGTTGGAGTATAGTTTTCCATGGCACTCTGTTATGATTCTTTTTTTATTTCATTTGAATCTGTTTTAATGTCCTCCATTTCATTGCTTATTTTGGTTATTTGTGTCCTTTCCTGTTTTTGTCAATTTGGCCAATGGTTTGTCGATTTTGTTGATCCTTTCAAAGAACCAACTTTTGGTTTTGTTGTTTCTTTCTATTGTTTTTCTATTCTCTATTTCATTTATTTCTGCTCTGATCTTTATTATTTTCTTTCTTCTGGTGGCTGTGGGCTTCTTTTGCCGTTCTCTTACCATTTGTTTGAGTTGTGTAGTTAATGTTTTGATTTTTGTCCCTTTCTTCTTTTCTTGGTGTGTTCATCTAGTGCTATAAATTGACCTCTGTGCACTGCCTTTGCTGTGTCCCAAAGGTTTTGGTATGATGTTTTTTCATTCTTGTTTGATTCTAGGAATTTTTTAAATTTTATGTTTGATTTCTTCTATTACCCAGTGGTTTTTAAGCATGGTGTTATTCAGTTTCCATGTATCTGATGTTTTTACCTTGGCCTTCCTGTTATTAATTTCTACTTTGATGGCATTGTGATCAGAGAAGATATTTTATATTATCTCAGTGTTTTGGATTTTGTTGAGGGTTGCTTTGTGGCCTAAGGTGCAGTCTATTCTGGAGAATGTTCCACATGCATTGGAAAGGAATGTGTACTTTGCAGCTGTTGGGTGGAGTGTTCTATATGTGTATGAGGTCCAGTTGGTTGATTTTGGCCTTTAGATCTTCTCTATCTTTTTTGAGTTTCTTTCTAGACGCTTTGTCCTTTACTGAGAGTGGTATTGATGCCTCCTACTAATATTGTGGAGCTGTCAATTTCTTTTTTCAGTGCTGTTGTAGTATATTTTATGTATTTTGAAGTTCTGTCATTGAGTATGTAGCTATTTATTATGGTTATGTCTTCATGGTGGATTATCCATTTAATCATTATATAATGTCCTTCTTTGTCTTTTATGGTGGATTTTGTTTTAAAATCTTTTTTATCTGCCACTCCTTTTTTGGTTGCTGTTTGTTTGATATTTTTTATTCTATCCTTTGATTTTTAGTAAATTTATGTCTTTCTTTCTAAGGTATGTCTCTTGTAGATAGCATATTAATGGGTCTTGTTTTTTTTATCCATTCTCTCACTCTCTGTCTCTTTGTGAGTGCATTTAAGCCATTTATGTTCAACATGATTATTGATAGGTGTAAGTTTATTGCTGTCATTTTGTAGTCCTTTTTTTGTGGTGCTGATGTTTTCTTTGTTCCTCTTATTCTTCTGTGCTGAATTCCTTTTGTTTGTTTCATTTTTGTAGATTTGTGTTTACTGTGACTTTGTTTTTCTTCTTTATTTTTATGAGTAAATTTGTTAATTTTCTTTATGGTTACCTTGAAATTTACCCCTATCTTCCTACGTTACCAGTCTTTTATTACTTGGTATCACCTTGACTTCCTCTCCATTTGAAAGTTCTATATTACACCATTTATTCACTCTTTTACTATTCTGTCACTGTTGTCGTTTACAGATTGACCTCCCTTGTTCCCTGCTGTAAATTTTTTAGTTTTGTCTTATCCTTGAGAGTTCATTACCTGGGTTGGTATCTGGCTGATGTGGTCTTGTGTCCTAGATTCAGGCTGTAGTCTAATGTTGTTGATTCTCTAATTGAAGGACTCCTTTTAATAATTCTTGTAAGTTTGGTTTGGTTTTTACATATTCCCTTAATTTCCATTTATCTGGAAATGTCCTAATTTTGCCATCATATTATTTTGCAGGATATATTATTCTTAGTGGGTAATTTTTTTCTTTCAAGGTTTTATGTGTGTCATATGATTGCCTTCTTGTCTTCATGGTTTCTGCTGAGTATTCAGAGCTTAGTCTTTCTGTTTCCCCTTTGTATGTGTCTTTTCATTTTTCTTGAGCTGCTCTGAGGATTCTTTCTTTGTTTTTGGTTTTAGCAAGTGTGATTATGTTATGTCTTGATGATTTTCTTTTGGGGTCTATCCAATACGGGGTTCATTGAGCTTCTTGGCTGGTCAGCTTTCCGACTTTCATGATATTAGGGAAGTTTTCTGTCAGCAAATCTTCAGTGATTTTCTCTGTGTTTTCCATTTTCTCCCCCATTCTGGAACTCTGATCATATGCAAATTTTTGCTTTTGATTGTATCCCACGTCATTCTCAGTGCTTCTTCATTGTTTTCTCTCAAAAAAAAAGTGGTATCCAAGTGTTTTTCTTCAATTTCATTGATTCTGTGTTCCACTGAGAAACACAGGCCAAAAAAACAAACAAAAAAAAAGGTGCTGAGGGAGCGGTGCAGACCTGGGGAAGCCATATGCCAGTGGCTTTCTATGTGAGTAGTGTGGCACAGCCCATCAGAATGGGCTGATATGGCACATGCAGCTAGATGGGCAAGAGAAAGAAAAGAAGGGTAGGGAGAGAGAGATAAGAAATGGGAAAAAAAAAAAAAACACACACTTAGCCAGGTAGTTGAGAGAAAAGAAAGGAAGGATGGCAGAGAGAGACAAAAAAGAAAAAAAATGCCCTGGGGGAGTCCACCAGCATGGCAGCGCAAAGCAGGGAAGGGGCTCCCCAGCTGAGTGGCACAGTTCAGCATGTCAGGAAGTAGCGGAGATGGCACATGGCACCAGCTGGGAAGGAGAAAGGAAGGAAAGGGTGTGAGAGAGAGAAATAAAGAAAAAAGCCAAAACAACAACAACGCAAAAAAAAATTGGCACTGAAGGAGCTGGCCAGTGGGGACGGGGTGATTCCAAGTGGCAAGGAGCCAACATCTTTTCTGCTAACTGGCCACTGTCTGCTGGAAGTTGCTGGAGGCCACATAGAGGGAAGAAATGTGGGGGGGGGGAAGCATGTATCCCTGGTTGCCAGGTGCTCTGTCTCCTGCTTGGAGTTCGGTGAAGTTGCCTTTTTGCATTCCCTGTCTGCTGTTCTTGGTGGTTAAGGGGTCCAGGAATGCGAGTCCATGCTGTGTTAGCTGGTACGGGACTTCCACTCCATAGCTCTCCTCATTTTCTGTCCTCTGTCAGGTTGTTATTCCATTTGGTGTTTGGTTGAGCTTTTTATCCCTTCATTTGACACTTAGGGTTACAGGATTGACTGTTTTTTAAACCTGTTTTACTTAGTTTTTTGGGCTTTGCTGTACAGGGACAGCATGGTGCTTCTGCCTATGGTGCCATGTTGGCTACACTTCCCCAAGACTGGTCTTTTTTTGTGAATTTGATTTTTTTTCTTTTAGTTATTCTTACTTTCTATTTTTTCTCTTATTTATTTATTGTACTTTAGATGAAGGTTTACAGAACAAACTAGTTTCTCATTAAGGAGTTGGTACACATATTGTTTTATGACATTGATTAACAACCCCATGACATGTCAACACTCTCCCTTCTTGACCTTGGGTTCCCTATTACCAGCTTTCCTGTCCCCTCTTGCCTTCTAGTCCTTGCCTGGTGTGCCCCTTTAGTCTTGTTTTATTTTATGGGCCTGCCTAATCTTTGGCTGAAGGGTGAACTTCAGGAGTGACTTCATTACTGAGCTAAAAGGGTATTCGGGGGCCATACTCTTGGAGTTTCTCCAGTCTCTGGCAGGCCAGTAATTCTGGTCTTTTTTTGTGAGTTATAATTTTGTTTTACATTTTTCTCCAGCTCTGTCTGGAACTCTCTATTGTGATTCCTGTCCGAGCAGTCAGTAGTGGTAGCCGGGCACCATCTTGTTGTACTGGACTCAGTCTGGTGAAGACCATGGTAGATGTGGTGCATTAGTCTTTTGGACTAATCTTTCCCTGTATCTTTAGTTTTCTTCATCCTCCATTGCTCCCAAAGGGGTGAGACCAGTGGAGTATCTTAGATGGCTGCCCACAGGCTTTTAAGACCCCAGACACTACTCACAGAAGTAGAATGTAGAACATCTTTACAAACTAGAGAAATAAGAGCCATGACATGAATAGACATATATGCACCCATGTTCACTGCAGCGTTGTTCACAATAGCAAAAAGACTGAAACAACCTAGATGCCCATCAACAGACGAATGGATAAACAAACTACGGTTCATGCACACAACAGAGTATTGCCCAATGATAAAGAACGATGATGAATCTGCGAAGCATCTCATAACATGGATGAATCTGGAGGGTGTTACGCTGAGTGAAATCAGTCAATCGCAAAAGGGCAAATGTTGTATGAGACCACCACTGTCAGGTGTTTGGATGTGTTTAGGAAGCTTCTATGACTTTGCCTTGGTCAAGTAGTGCTTACTTCCCCTATAATGTGTGTTGTCTTTCCTTTCTCCAAAGTTAACACTTGTCTACTATCTAGTTACCAATTTACCCTCCCCACTTTTCCCCTCCCTCGTAACCATCAAAGTTTTTTTTCTTCTGCATGTAAACTTTTTCTTGGGTTTTTATAATATTGGTCTCATACTATGTTTGTTCTTTTGTGATTGACACATTTTACTTCTAGATTCTTCCATACGTTTCATGGGCTCATCATTGCTCTTTATTGTTGTGTAGTATTCCACTGGGTGTCTGTACCATAATTTGTTAATCCATTCATCTGTTGATGGGCACTTAGGTTGTTTCTATCTGTCTCAGGCTGTGTTCTCTAGAGAAGCAAAACCAGGAAAGTGTGTATATATATGTATACACAGAGAAAGAGAGATTTATATCAAGGAAAGAGTTCATGTGATTGTAGAAGCTGGAACATCCCAAGTCCATGGATCAGGATAGAGGCTTCTCCTGATTCATGTAGCTGCAGGGGCTGGTGAACCCAAGATTGGCAGGTCAGAAAGCAGGGCTTTTTTCACAAGCAGTGATGATCAATGAATCCCAAGATCAGCAGATAAGCTGCTAGTTCAAGACCCAAGAACCAGAGGTCAGATGAACAGAAGGCAGCTGCAGGATCCAGAGCAGGAAAAAGCCAGAACATCCACTTATATTCAGATGTAGGCCACATGCCCAAGGAAACTCTCTTTCACCTGATTGGCTACTCACAGCAGATGCCATCATGGGGGTAATTACATATAAACACTGAGAATCATGGCTCAGCCAGGTTGCACACAATCTTAACGATCACACCATCTTTTTGCTATTGTGAATAAGGCTTCAATGAACATGGGTGTGCATATGTCTATTCGTGTGACGGCTATAGAATATATTCTTAGGAATGGGACTGCTGGATTGTACGGTATTTCCATTTCTAGTTTTTTAAGGAAGTGCCATATCTTTTTCCATAGGGATTGTACCATTTATATTCCCACCAGCAGCCCCTAAGTGTTCCAGTCTCCTCGCAACCTCTCCAACATTTCTTATTTTCTGTTTTTTTTTTTTTTTTTTTTTTGATTCATGCCAGTAATGTCAGGGTGAGATGGTATCTCCTTGAAGTTTCGATTTGCATTTCTCTGAGAGTTAATGCTCTTGAGAATTTCCTCATGTGTCTGTCAGCTGCTTGAATGTCTTTGGTGACGTTTCTGTTCATATCCTTTGTACATTTTTCAATTGGACTATTTGTCTTCTTGTTACTGAGGTGTTGAAGTAGTCTATAGATTTTAGAGATGAGATCCTTGTCAGGTATGTCGTAGCCAAAACTTTTCCCCAGTCTGTAGGTTCTCTTTTTACTCTTTCAGTGAAGTATTTTGATGAGCATAAGTGTTTGATTTTTAGGAGCTCCCAGTTATCTAGTTTATCTTCTGGTGTTTGTGCATCATTAATTGTTGTTTGTATTGTATTTATGCTGTACATTACAGCCCCTAGTGTTGTCCTTATTTTTACTTCTTGATCTTTATTGTTTTAGATTTTATATTCAGGTCTCCAATCCATTTTGAGTTAGTTTTTGTGTATGGTGTGAAGTATGGGTCCTGTTACATTTTTTTACAGATGGAGATCCAGTTTTGCCAGCACTATTTGTTAAAAAGACTGTCTTTTCCCCATTTAAGGGACTTTGGTCCTTTGTCAAGGATGGATTTACATTTGCCTTCTCTCAGTTCTGTTCCATTGATCTATGTGTCTGTCATTGTACAAGTACCAGGCTCTTTTGGTTACAATGGCTGTATAGTAGGTTCTGAGATCAGGTAGTATGAGGCCCTCTACTTTGTTTTGTTTTGTTTTGTTTTTTTTCCTTCAATAATGTATTGCTTATCTGGGGCCTCTTTCCTTTCCATATAAGTTGATGATTAGTTTTTCCATCTCTTTAAAAAATGCTGTTGGTATTTGGGTCAGGATTGCATTATATCTGTAGAATGCTTTGGGTAGAATTGTCATTTCCACAATGTTGAGTCTTCCTATCCTTGAGCATGGTATGTTTTTCATTTATGTTAGTCTTTTTTCTTGCAAAAGTGTTTTGTAGTTTTCTTTGCATAGGTCTTTTACATCCTTGGTAAGATTTATTCCTAAGTATTTTATCTTTTTAGGGGCTATTATAAATGGTATGGTTTTCCTGATTTCCTTTTTGAAGTTCTCTTTGTTGTTGTATAGGAATCCAACTGATTTTTGTATGATTGTCTTGAGTCTTGCTACCCTGCTAAATCTTTCTATTAATTCCAGTAGTTTTCCTGTGGAATCTTTGGGATTCTCTAAGTATTGGATCATATCTTCTTCAGATAGGGTATTTTACTTCTTGCTTTCCAATCTTGATGCCCTTTATTTCTTTCTCTTGCTTTATGGCTCTAGCTGGGACTGCCACCACAATGTTAAATAGGAGTGGTGATAAAGGGCATCTTTGTCTTGTTCCTGTTCTCAAGGGGAATACTTTCAGCTTCTCTTTGTTGAGAATGATGTTGGCTGTTTGTTTTGTGTAGATGCCCTTAATTATGTTGGGGAATTTCCCTTATAATTCTATTTTAATGAGAGTTTTTAAAAGGAATGCACATTGAACTTTATCAAATGTCTTTTTCTGCAATGATCGAGGTGATCATATAGTTGTTTTCTTTTGTTCTATTTATGTAGTGGATTATGTTGATTGATTTTCTAGTGTTTAACCACACTTGCATAGCTTGTATGAATCCCACTTGACTGTGGTGTATTATTTTTTTGATATGATGCTGAATTCTATTGGCTAGAATTTTGTTGAGAATTTTTGTATCTATATTCGTGAGAGATATTTGTCTGTAATTTTCTTTTTTTGTGGTGTCTTTGCCTGGCTTTGTATCAGGGTTATGCTGGCGTCATAGAATGAATTCAGGAGTATACCTCCTTTTCTATGCTCTGAAATAGTTTGTGTAGTACTGGTGTGAGCTCTTCTCTGAATGTTTGGTAGAATTCTCCTGTGATGTCTTTCAGGCCAGAGCTTTAAAAAAAAAACTCTCTCTCCAATTTTTTGTCTTGTTATTGGTCTGTTCAGATTTTCTATCTCAGTTTGTGTTAGTTTAGGTAGGTAGTGTGTTTCTAGAAATTAGTCCATTTTTTCTGGGTTCTCAAATTTGTTGGAGTACTATTTTTCATTGTATTCTCTTATGACCCTTTTTATTTCAGTTGGGTCTGTTATAATGCACCCTGCGTTATTTCTTATGCGGTATATTTGCTTCCTCTCCTGTTTTTCTTGTGAGTTTGGCCAGTGGTTTGTCGATTTTGTTAATCTTTTCAAAGGACCAACTTTTGCTCTTGTTCACTGTTTCTATTGTTTTTATGTTCTCTATTTCATTTATTTCTGCTCTAATCTTTATTATTTAGTTTCTTCTGGTGACCATGGGCTTCTTTTTTATTTGTTTGAGTTGTAGAACTAACTTTTTGATTTTGTCTCACTCTTCTTTTTTGATGTGTGCATTTATTGCTAGAAACCTCTAAGCATTGCTTTTGCTGTGTCCCAAAGGTTTTGGTATGATGTGTTTTCATTCTCATTTTATTCTAGGAGTTGTTTAATTCCATCTTTGATTTCTTCTATTATCTACTTGTTTTTAAGCAAGGCATAGTTCAGTTTCATGTATTTGATTTTTTTTTTATTGTTCTTCATGTTGTTGATTTCTCCTTTTATGGCATTGTGATCAGAGAAAGTTCTTTGTTTTATTTCAGTGCTTTGGATTTTATAGGTTTCTTTGTGGCCTAAAATGTGGTCTATCCTGGAGAATTTTCTGCGTGCATTGGAAAAGAATGTTTATTTTTCTGCTGTTGGGTAGAGCATTCTACATATGCCTATGAGGTCAAGTTGGTTGATTTTGACCCTTAGATCTTCTGTACCTTTGTTGAATGTCTTCCTAGATATTCTACCTTTTACCAAAAGTGTTGTGTTGAAGTCTCCTACTATTATTGTGGAACTGTGAATTTCTCTTTTCAGTGTTGTTATAGTATGTTTTATGTATTTTAGATCCCTGTCTTTGGTTGCACAGATATTTAGTAAGATTATGTCTTCTTGGTGGAATGTCCCTTTAATCATTATGTAATTCCTTCCTTGTCTTTTGTGGTTGATTTTGACTTAAAGTCTATTTTATTTGAGATTGATATTGCCATTCCTGTCCTTTTTTGTTTACTGTTTGCTTGATACAGTTTTTTCTTCTTTTGATTTTAATGTATTTTTGTCTTTATGTCTAAAGTGTGTCTCTTGTAGACTGCATATTGATGGGTCGTGCTTTTTTATCCATTCTGCCACTTTCTATCTCTTTCAGGTGCATTTTAGCCATTAACATTCAGTGTGATTATCAATAGGTATGAGTTCATTGCTGTCATATTGTTCTGCTTTTTATTGTGGTGTTGACATTTTCTCTGTTCTTGTTTTTCTGTGCTGAGTTCCTTTTGCTTGTGAATTTTCTTTTGTTATTATAGATTTTGTGTGTACTGAGACTTTACGTTTTTCTTCTTTTTCATTTTGATGCATAGGTTTGTTAGCTTTCTTCATGTTGTTGTTGTTAGGTGCCATTGGGTCAGTTCTGTCTCATTGCAGCCCTATGTAAAACAGAACGAAATACTGCTTCTACTGAGGTATCCTCACAGTCGTTGTTATGCTTAAGCTCATTGTTGCAGTCACTGTTTCAATCCATCTCATTGAGGGTCTTCCTCTTTTTTGCTGATCTTCTACCTGACCAAGCTTGATGTCCTTCTCCAGGACTGGTCCCTCTTGATAACATGTCCAAAGTATGTGAGATGTGGTCTCACCACCCTTACTTCTAAGAAGCATTCTAGCTGTACTTCTTCCAAGACAGATTTGTTTGTTCTTTTGGCAGTCCGTGGTATATTCGATATTCTTCGCCAATACCATAATTCAAAGGCGGCATTTTTTCTTCAGTCTTCCTTATTCATTGTCCAGCTTTTGCATGCATATGAGGTGATTGAAATTTACATTTATCTTCCTATGTTTGAAACAGTCTTTTATTATTTGATATCACCTTGACTTCCTCTTCATTTGAAAGTTCTGTACATACCCTGTTTATTTCCCTTTTTATTGTTTCAACGTTGTTGTCATTTACACATTGATGCCTCACTTTTCCTGTTTTAATCTTTTACCTTGTTTTATTATTGAGCGTTCTTTACCTAGGCTGACATCTGCTGATGCTGTCCTGTGTCCTAGACTCCAGTTGTTGTCTGATGTTGTTGGTTCTGTAATCAAAGGACTCCCTCTAGTATTTCTTGTAAGTTTGGTTTAGTTTTTATGAATTCCCTTAATTTTTGTTTATTTGGAAATGTCTTAGTTTTGCCATCATATTTGAGAGAGAATTTTGCAGTATATATTAGTCTTGGTTGGCGGTTTTTTTCTTTGAAGGTTTTATACATGTCATCCTATTGCATCTTGCCTGCATAGTTTCTTGAGTTGCTGTCTGGATTCTTTGTCTTCAGTTTTGGCAAGAGTGATTATGATATGTTTTGATGACTTTCTTTTGTTGACTTCCTGTATGGGGTTCTTTGAACTTCTGGATGGTCAGCTTTTTGTCTTTCATGATATTAGGGAATTTCTGTCAGCAAATCTTCGACAATCTTCTCTGTGTTTTCATTTTTCTCCCCCACGTGGAACTCCAATCATGCACAAATTTTTGCTCCTGATTGTGTTCCATGTAATTCTTAGGTTTCCTTCATTCTTTCCTTTAATTTTTCCTCAAACAGATTGACATCCATGGATTTGTCTTCAATCTTACTGATTCTGTCTTCCATTGTTTCAAATTTTCTCCAAAAAACATTCTATTGTCTTGTCTATTTCTGAAATTTTGTTGTCTATCTTTTGGATTTCTAGTTGCTCTTTTTGTATGATTTCTAATCATTTACTTATTTTGACATTTTGTTCTTGTATTGAATTCTATTCCTTTGTCTGTATTTTCCTTGATTTGGGGTATGTTTTCATTGGCTTTGTCTGTGTTTTCTATGATTTTGCTATTTTTTCCTTGATTTTGTCTGTGTTTTCCTTGATCACTTTCCTAATCTCTTGGAAAAAGAGCCCTAAATATCAGTCTTTTGAATTCCGTATCAGGTAGTTCCACTGTCTTTTCTGCTACCAGAAGGTCATCTGATTCTTTATTTTGGTCACTTACTGGAATCATCTTGTCCTGCTTTTCTATATGTTTTGATATTGTCTGCTATCTCTGAAACATTAAGGTATTATTTGCTTTATTTATTGATTGCATGTTCATTTGTTTCATTCTGCTTCTTTATTTTGTTTGGATATGTCAGGGTGGGCAGGCCAGGCATGCTTTGCTGCTTGCTCACCTGTGGGCTTGATAGCTCTCTCCGCCTTGTTCAGGTGGGTATGGCAGCAGCAGGCAGGATGAGCCTGCTTTGCTTTACATTGGTTTGTTGAGGTGGCTGAGGGCAGACTGGGTGGGCCCTGTCTGCCTCTTGATGTTGTTCCAGTGGATGGGGTCATTTACACTCCCTCATTTGGTTAGGTGAGGGTTTTGTACAGGAGTGATATGGGCTCGCTTTTGACCATTCAGCAGCGGTTGAATGGAAAGAGAGGAGGGGCAGTGTGGGACTGATGCAGTTCTGTACCTGAGCTTTGGGGTTGCCCTAGCCACAGCAGCATAAGGGCTGGTGGGAAAGTGCAATGGTATATGGGGCTACATTGTGGGGAGAAAGAAAAGAAAAGAGAGAAAAAGAAAAAATATAAGAAGGGTGGGAAGTGGACCTGGGATGGGAAGTGGGGGAGATGGCATACAGGGATATGTGGGAGGTAGAACAAAAGAAAATAAATAAATAAATAAATGGTAGTGGGCGGGAGTGGGCCAGTAGGCCAGTGATGCTCTATTCATGATGGCACAGTTAGACGGATGGAAAGTGAGGGAATTGGTGTATGGGACTAGGTGGAAGAAAGGAAAAAAAAAAGAGAAAAAAATGGCGATGTGACCTGAGCTGATGAATGGGGCGGGGCTAACCTGAGGGCTGGTGGGCAGGGAGGGGAGGTGATATACTGAGTTAGGTGGGAGGGAGAAATAAAAGAAAGGAAAAAAAAGAATCAGAATCTATATTTTAACAAGAACCCAAAATGAACTGGTTCAAAGCCCTGGCTTGGAGAAAGTTGTGGCTTACACTAGGAGCCATCCCAGGAATGTGTTTATTTGGGAATGTTTCCAGGACTAACACCCATGGAGGAAGAGAAGGAAGCAAGATTAAGCATAGGGAGAATTTGAACATGGTGTACCACAATAAGGGTCTCAGCTAACCCCACAGGAAGCTCTGAAGCTGGGGTAGCTGTTCAAATTTGACCAGAATTGGGGAAATGAGGGTGGGGCTTTTACACCCTTGTGTCACCCTGTCTTTGGATACAGGCTGCTCCTGGGAAAGGGTCATGACCTAGAGTGAGGAGAATTTCCCGTGACCCTCAGCTGTTGCGGCCCAGCACAGCCTCCTCTGCAATCTCACTTCCCGAACCCTCACTGTGCCACAAATTACTTTTAGAATAAAGTACTTTCACCCACGTCTTTGGGTCAGTGTCAGCTTCTGGGGAACCCCAAACTAAAACAGTTTTTCATGAGGCTAAGCGGTTTTAAGATACAGTGTTGTAGTAGTAAACATAACAATTATAAACAGTAATGACTAACATTTGGATCATGTTTTAGAGCTGGCGATTCACATCGGCACTTTCTTCACCTGTGAAGTGAAAAGTGTTTGACTAGATGACTACTAAGATACTGTCCAAATCTAATGTTCTACCATCTCCTTTTCCATTCAAGCTTATACCCCAACCTAAGATCCTGACGCTCCTTGTACTGGGACTCTGTGACTGATAGCAGAAGGGTGGGGGTAGGGAATGTCTGCTAAGATTAGCTTTGCTGCTGCATTTGTTTAAAAGGACGCTTTTTTTTTTTTTTTTAAGCAGAGATATGGCAAAGGGCTAAGCCCTTGCACTGAGTTTAAGTGGTGGAAGTCTTCCCAGTTCTACTGAGGTGCAGTGGTTCTGGAGGTGGAAGCTACCCACACAGGAGGGATGTTTGTGACAAATACAAATGCTTTCACAAATTTCCAGTGACTGGTAACATTTAGTATCTAGGGGCTAGAGAGGAAAACACCTCCCAATGTGCAGGAGAGTCCCACACCAGGAATAGAAATGCCAAGGGTACTCCTCTTGAAAAATAGGAAATTGAGATAAATGAAAAGCGCTAGGGGAGTACATAGTCAATTGTTAAGGGGGATTGTGTGAGGAAAGGAAGGAACTAGAGATGATCCAAGTTATGGGCTTCTATACATGTAGATGGAGTCCCTGGATGGTTCAAATAGTTAATACGCTTGACTGATAACTGAAAGGCTGGAGATTTGAGTCCACCCAGAAATGCCATGGAAGAAATGCCTGGTAATTTACTTCGGAAGCATCAACGATTGAAAACCTTATGGGGCACAGTTCTACTCTGACCCAGATGGAGTTGCCATGAGTCAGAATTGACTCAACAGCAGTTTTGTTGTTGTTGTCGTTGTTATACATGTAGATACATGCTTCTTTTTTGTCCTGTTCAGTTCAACACATAATGAGAAGACATTGTGAAGACTTCACTCTGGACACTTTCCAGTTCCCATTTTTTGAATTACCCCGCCTCTCACTCTGCAAACTTTCCCTATTCCATAGGTATGCAAAGATTTGAGTGAAGATGTAGCAAGTTGTAGTTCCCCACAAGGATTTTTTTTTTTAACGTCAAATGAAGAAATAGCCTGTAAAGTATAAAGGCCCTTTTTTCAAACCTCACTGCTTATTTATTTTGACTTTAAAATAATAAAGCATATTCACTGGGGAGAATAGTACACATTTATGTTAAGGGTGGTGATCTCAACAAAGTGAGTACAGGGAAATACCTTTATGCCCAGGGACTTGGGTAATGTCCTTCTTATAGGTTAACTTAGTTTATGTTCACAGATTTTATCAATCTGTAAAAGTATGTTGAGGGAATACCACCTATTAACAAATCCTAGCCAGATAAAACAATCAGTTCTGTTATTACAAAATGCCACTCTAATTATGTACAGTAAGTAGTAAAATTTTAATAAAACCCAGGTCACAGTTTGAAGAAATCAAGTTGCTAAGATATTTTTTCCATTTTGACATACATTTGAAGTACGTTTCAGTAGGACCTTAAGAGGTACAATGTGTCTTCTCTTTATATTAATCACAAAAATGTGTACTAGAATCAAAGTATCTAACTTGGCGTATGCTTGTATTAGTTTCCTAGGGCTGCCGTAACACCACAAAGTTAAGACCTTTAAACAACAGAAATTTATTATCTCACAGTTCTGGAGGTTAGTAGCCTAAATTCCGGGTGTGCGCAGGGCCATGTTCTCTCTGAAGTCTCTAGGGGAAACTTCTTTGTTTCTCTAAGCTTTTGATAACCTCAGGCATTCCTTGGTGTGTACATGCATCTGTATATGCTCACCTTTCCTCTGTCTCTTCTCTTTCATAAGAACACCACTCGGATGGGATTAGGACCCATCTTGAGTGTGACTTCATACGAGGTCACATTCCCAAGCACCAGAAGTTAGGACTTCAACATATCTCTTTAAGAAATGCAAATTAATCTATAACAATGCTCTAGAAGTTGGTTTGCCTCTGTGTCTTTGTGCTCATGTATTTAACTAAAGAGAGAACTGACACATATTAAAATGTTCCAGACTAACTCCCTATATATCAGCAGTTTCATAATAAAACAGGATAATTTTTACTATTGTCGGTGAAGTTAATGTTTGAAGGAGAATTTCGAGTACAGAAAGGACTATTAATAGTTGCCTGGGTTTAAAATTAATGTTCCATTTTAAAGTTTAGGTTTTCATCAAGTTCAACCTACAAATTTTATTCTAGCATTTATGTGAATAAACATAATTATTGTTACTTGTTTAGTAAATGTTTAACTCCAGTCTGATAACCAAAACTTTCCCCCAAACAATCAGATTCATTTATAAACTTGGTTGAATAAATTCATTTAAAGATTTTAGAATAAGTACCTTATATTTATAGCTCATCTTTTTTAGGTATTTAAAATGCTTGACAAGACAAAATTACAACCATAACAAGTCTTTCTGACCATTTAAGAAAACCTGATCCATCACAAACATAAAAATATGAGCTTTGTATATCTAGCTTTCTTAAACATTCTAAAATAAATATTAAATTCTCAAGCTTTTAAGCTTAAAATAAGAGATTTAAATTAGTTATATTCTTCAAATTGAAGTCCTGTTTTCCTGAGAGGCCAGATTCTTTTGCACCTTATAAATGCAAAAATTTGATACATCATCTGTAAATTTAATTCTAACTTGAACTTTAAACTTAATTCTAAACTTTCTTGACTTGTTAATTCACTTCCTCAGATAGGGAGAGCTCATTTACATGTTCAAATGCAGTGGTGGAAATAAAGTGGATGGATCCCAGAGATATGAAGGTGGTAAGGGCAATAGCTCTTGGTGAATAATTTAAGGAGGAAGGTTAGGGAGAGGGATGACACTCAAGTTTCATTTTATGGACGGTAGTACCATTTACTGAGATAGGGAGTGTCAGAGGAGGAAAAGATGTGGGAAACAAAAAAATACAACAAAAAACCCGGTTGCCATCAAGTTAATTGTGACTCACGACAAACTCGTGTGTATCAGGACAGAATGATGCTCCCTAGGGTTTTCAAGGCTGTGACCTTTTGGAAGCAGATCTTCAGGCAGATCACCAGGTCTTTCTTCTGACGTGCCTTTGGGTTTGAGCCGCCAACCTTTCCTGTAGCGGTCAAGCACTTAATCATTTGCAACTCCTACGGACTCCCATGGGACTAGAACATACCTTAGCAGTTGTCTAAACCACTTATTTAAATTATTCTTCTCATTTTACAGATGAGAAAACTGAAACCCAGAAATTGAGTGACCTTTTTCAATGTTACATTGCTAGAGACTGACATGATTCTTTATTTAAATTTGCTTCCTTCTGATATTTGTGTCTCTAAAATGGCAGGATGAAGTGGAATCAGTAAGAAGTGGTACGTGCAGAGGACTGCGGAAATCATTCTCCTTGTGTTGCACTGGAACACTGGAAAACAAAGCAAATAGTAGAAAAATTGCTTGCAAGATTTCACTCACAACTTGAGGTGATATAGGATAAGGACTTTTGGTTTTTCTTTTTTTTAACTATGGTCATAAAATCAAGCAGGTACAGGGATATACGCAAAAACCAAGTCATCATTTTGCCTTTTGTAAGTTGCACATCCCATCCCCCTTTTCACAGACTGGATACAAGGGTGAATGCTTAGAAGTCAAAATCTTATGGCTTATCTCAAGGTTGCAGGAAACAAAGAAGTACTTTTGTTGTTATGTTTACTTTAATATTGCCAAAACCAACCTCAGATATTGGCCAAGGTTTTCCCAAAGTTACACAAACTTTTCACTTTAAATTTCTTGGATGATCTTATTAGTCATAGGTTGACATTGAGGTTTCAGTTGTTTTGAAGATACTCAAGAGTGCAAGGATAAGGAAAATGGAGGGGGTTGAAAAGGAGTTAGGAGACTTCCTCAATTTTAATCTTCTTTGGAATTTTAGTTTTCTCTAGAAAAAATATCTTCTTAATTTTTCTCATTGTGACAAGAGAGACTTAAAGGGACTTTCAAGGTCCCTGCCAGTCAGTAGGGTTTAGGACTGGCCAGAGTTTACAGAAATCACAGGCCTCCTAGGTAAACCACCCTATCTACTTTTCATATAGCAGCACCTCAGCTGAGGTGGACACGACCTACTGTACTGACCAAGCCACCAGATGGGCTCCTTTCAAGGAACCAATGGACCATACATTCAAGAATCTTTCTAAAGGGTATTTAGAGAAAAGAAAATTTTTTTCTCTCATTTGTTCCTTAAGTGTTGTTGGATAATAGAAAAGGGACAAGAGTAATATGACTTTCTAAAAAATTTGTTTTTAAGATGGAAAACTTGTCATTAACTTTATATAGAAAGGGAAGAAGCCCTGGATAAGTAAAGCACTATTGAAGAAGAAGAATAAAGTAGGAAGACTCGCACTACCTGGCCTTAGAACCTACGATACAGCTGCGGTAGTCAAAACAGCCTGGTACTGTACAACAACAGATACATTGAACAATGGAGCAGAATTGAGGACCCTGGTGTAAATCCACCCAGCTATAGTCACCTGATCTTCGACAAGGGCCCAAGTCTATCACATGGGGAAAAGACAGTCTTTTGAACAAATGGTGCTGGCAAAACTGGATGTCCATCTGCAAAAAAATGAAACGGGACCCATACATCCCACCATATACAAAAGTAAATTCAAAATGTATCAAAGACCTAAATATAAAGCCCAAAACTATGAAGCTCATAGAAGAAAAACTAGGATCAATGCTAGAGGCCCTAATACGCAGCATTAACAGGATACAAACCACAACCAACAACATGCAAACTCCAGAAGATAAGCTAGATAACTGGGATCGTCTAAAAATTAAACACTTATACTCATCAAAAGACTTCACCAAAAGAGTAAAAAGAGAACCTACAGACTGGGAAAAAAATTTTGGCTACTACAAGTCAGGCAAAGGTCTGATCCCTAAAATCTACAAGAAAATTCAACACCTCTAAAAAAAAAAAAAAAAATCCAATTAAAAAATGGGAAAAGGAAATAAACAGACACTTCATCAATGAAGACATTCAAGTGGCCAACAGATACATGAAGAAACGCTCGCCATCACTAGCCATTAGAGAAATGAAAATCAAAACACAATGAGATACCATCTCACCCCGGCATTACCACACCAATCAAAAAAAAACAGAAAATAACAAATGTTGGAGAGGCTGCAAAATTCTTAGGCACTGCTGGTGGGAATGCAAAATGATACAACTATTTTGGAAAACGATATGGCACTTCCTTAGAAAGCTAGAAATAAAAATACCGTATGATTCAACAATCCCACTCCTAGGAATATAACCTAGAGAAATAAGAGTTGTCGCATGAATAGGCATATGGGCACCCATATTCATTGCAGCATCATTCACAATAGCAAAAAGGTGGAAACAGCCTAGGTGCCCATCAACAGATAAATGGATAAACAAACTGTGGTACATACACACAATGGAGTATTACACAACGATAAAGAACGATGAATCTGGAAGGCATTATGCTGAGTGAAATAAGTCAATCACAAAAGGACAGATATTGTATGACACCACTACTGTAAAAACTCATGAAAATATTTACACACAAAAAGAAACAATCTTTGATGGTTACGAAGGAGGGGAGGGGTGGGTATGGAAAAACACTAAATAAACAATAGATAAGTGGAAACTTTAGTGAAGGGTAAGACAGTACACAATACTGGGGAAGCCAGCACAACTCGTACAAGGCAAGGTCATGGAAGCTCCATAGACACATCCAAACTCCCTAGGGAATGGAATTGCTGGGCTGAGGGTTGTGGGGACCATGGTCTTAGGGAGTATCTAGCTCAACTGGCATAACATAGTTCATAAAGAAAATGTTCTACATTCCACTTTGGTGAGTAACATCTGGGGAGCCTTAAAAGCCTGTGAGCCAGCATTTAGGATACTCCAATGGTCTCACCCCTTCAGCAGAAAGGAAGAATGAAAAAAAATTAAAGATACAAGGGAAAGATTAGTCCAAAGGACTAATAGACCACATCTCCCATGGCCTCCACCAGACTGAGTCCAGTACAACTAGATGGTGCCTGGCTACCACCACTGACAGCTCTGACAGGGATCACAATAGAGATTCCAGACAGAACTGGAGAAAAATGTAGAACAAAAGTCTAACTCAGAAAGAAAGTCCAGACTTGCTGGCCTGGCAGAGATTGGAGAAACCCTGAGAGTCTGGCGCCTTTCAGCTCAGTAATGAAGTCAGCTCAGTAACGAAGTCACCCCTGAGGCTCACCCTTCAGCCAAAGATTGGACAGGCCCATAAAACAAAATGAGACTAAAGGGGCACACCAGCCTAGGGGCAAGGACTGGAATGCAAGAGGGGACAGGAAAGCTAGTAATAGGGAACCCAAGGTTGAGAAGGGAGAGTGTGGACATGTTGTGGGGTTGTTAACTAATGTCACAGAACAATATGTATACTAACTGTTTAATGAAAAACTTGTTCTGTAAACCTTCATCTAAAGTGCAATAATTTTTTTTCTTTTCTTTTAACAGGGAGGAAGAAATAATAACTCCAAAGACTGGAATCCAGGCTAGATGAATTAGGGCAAAGTGAATCCCGTTAACTCCAGTTCATACCCTCATTGCAATTGAGATTTTCTGATTCTCATTGATTTCAGTGAAAGATTTATCTGCATGTGGGGTGGTCTTAGGCAGGAGAATGTGGGAAGGTATTTTAATTAAAAAAAACAAAAAGGTGATGTACTGGGTATTTCTAAAATGGAATTCTTTGAAGATGCCCCTAGGCAGAGAAACTGCAAGTTGCAATTAAAAATAACACACACTACAATTTTCAAAGCAAAAGAATATCCAAAAGCAAAAATACCCTTTGTCTTTGTGGACACCATTTCAACTTGGCAATCAGGGGCATAGACCATTCTCCAGTGATAGGGAGTGACCACTGGATGTGGAAATTTCCTTTATTAACAGCAAGAGCACGTGTGCTTTCTTTACTTATCCTCATTTTACTTTAAAGGAGGTGGGAGGCAGAAAGGGCAGAATATGTAAATAAAGCAAAGGAAAAGTCACAAAGCTGGGGCCCATAATTGCGGCAAGGAAGCTGTGAAATAACCTACCAATTGTTCTAAAGTACTTTAAGGAATGTTAATTTTGATACTGAATAATGGCTCTCAGCTCTACTGAACTCTTGGCAATTATTTCACATCTAATTTAAGATGACACATAAAAGAATATTGAGCACACATTTCTTTAGCTAGGCACCTGGCAGCTGATAATGAACTGGTATGTATTTTCTTGCTTAAAACAATGAGGCTGTGTCTGCCTCAGATTGCAGCTGACACTGGGCTGGTAACATTTCTTCCATTCTTCTCTATGGTCATTTGGAGGTCATATGATGAGTCATATTCTGGTTTTAGCCTCCATCTTCCTGGGTTGGTTTTAGGGTTTACCACCTTATCACCTTCTGTGAGTTTGATGTTTCCACATTACACCATTCACCACTGGATGCCAGTAGAGGACCATGGATTAAACTCAAAATGTTGAAAGTGAACATTTCTAGAAGGCCAGTGAAATAACATTAGCCATAGAAGAATGAATTCTAACTTCCCATAATCTCTAAAACCCAGTAATGACTCCAAGTTCAAGGAGTTGATCCGAAAATGTTGTTTTCCTTTGTTCCCTATGAGGTAGATGTTATTTTCATCTGAAAATTTAGAATAACAGGAATCACAGAATTTATATTTCAGTGAATCAGTACCACAAAAAAAAAAAATTACTGCTGAGTCTATTCTGACTCATAGCGACCCTATAGGATAGAGTAGAACTGCCTCATAGAGTTTCCAAGGAGCAGCAGGTGGATTCAAACTGTTGATCTTTTGGTTAGCAGCCTTAGCTCTTAATCACTATGCCACCAGGGTTTCCAATTAGTCAATACAGGGACAAATTTTGATCCAAGATCTTCCAATTTCCACTTCTTTTCATTCCCTTCAGCCTGGATACAGTCCTAGCTTGGGGAATTACAGTTTACCCCTGGGATTTGATTGGTTATTGCCTTCTTCGCAGTGAGGAGGTAGGGAGAAATATAAAGGAAAAGAGCTTTCCAGTTATAGTTGCTATAAATAATTGGGGATCTTGTCAAAATGCAGATTCTGATTCAGATGCCACATTTCTAACATGCTTTCAACTGATGATGAAGTTGCTGCTTGGGACACTGTACTTTGGGAAAATTGTACTTTGGGAAAGGAAGCATGGGCTCTACCAATCTGCAATTCCTGAGAGATATTCTTAGGGGTCTCACTCCAAATGGAAAGGAATCAGGGGAACCCCATTTTAGTGCCACCTCCCCATTGGTTCCTTCATTTCTAGTCTTCTATATGAAAATCAAGGGGCCCTAGTGGCCCAATGGTTTAGCTCTTGGCTGCTAACTCAAAAGTTGATTGTTCCAACTCCCTAGTCCTCCCAGGGGGAGAAAGATCTGGCAGTCTGCTTCCATAAAGATTACAGCCTTAGAAATTCTAAGGAGCAGTTCTACTCTGTCCTATAGGGTAGCTTTGAGTTCGAATTGAGTCAACAACAATGGGTTGGGCTTATTTGAACATGGGAGTTCTTGGGTGGTGCAAATGGTTGATGCACTTGACTTGGTTGAAGATTTGAGTCTACCCAGAGGAATCCCTGAAGAAAAGCCTGGCAACTTACTTCCAAAAAATCAACGACTGAAAACCTTATGGAGCACAGTTATAATCTGACACACATGGGGTCGCTATGACTCGGGGTCAACTGGACAGCAACTGGTTTATTTGAACATGAACCAGGGGATGCTGAAGACTCTTCTTGAAAGAGCTACAGATCCCCAAGAGGTTACAAGAGTGCTCCCCAAGGGTCTGTCCCAGGCTGGCAGCTGGTTTGGTGGGGAGAACAGTCCTTCATGAGTGGCTGATGAATGGCAGGGACTAGCAATTAGAGGATGTGTCAGAGACAGAGCTAGAACTCTTGTTGGGAACCCTGCTCAAGGATCAGCAGAATTGGGCCAAGAAGGCATCATTTGAGATCCTTATTCTTCTCCAGCACCCACCTATGAGGAAGAAGGACTTTATTCCCATTGTCTACTTTATAGGGAGAGAGGGACAGATTAGGAATTTTTTTCCTGGGACTTCTAGGCCTACTAATTTAAAGGAATATAATAAGATATTTATTTATTTTCAAATTTCAAGTGGGGAGTTTGTTATTCACATTGGGGAAAAAAAAAAACTTGCAAATAAAATTGATTGTCTACCATACAGGTGAAAACATTTTTTCAGTAGTGGGACTATGATAAATATATACGTGTAGGCCTTATAACTTTTATTGAAAATGATAATGATTTATAATTAAGACAGTCCTACATTGGACAAGTAAAATAATGGCATTTGGAGCCTGGTTGCTGAGGTTCAGATACCAAAAATGACATTTGTTAGCTGTGTAACACTGGAAAAATTCCTTAGTTTCTTCTTTTGACCTCTATGTACTGTTTTACCTAAGCTCCCTTTTGGGTGGGTATCAGAGAGAATGAGGGAGAACAGTTTTTAAGGTATTTAATTAGTCCAGGTGAGAATTGATGACATCTTGGCACAGAGTGGCAGTAAAGATGGAGCACTGCAGACTGATTTGGGGGATACTTAAAAAATCGGATCAACAGAATTTTGTTATGGATTGGATACAAGGCCAGGGGTGATAGAAATTCTGAAATGAGTACTCATTTTCTGTCTTGCACAATTAGACAAATTGTGGAGCTTTCACTGAGGTGGGTAATGCTGGAATTGAACCAGGATGGAAGTGGATTAAAAATATTGGTCCTTCAAAAGCAAAGAAGTTTCCAGGATAAAATGAATGCTTCAAAGGTCAGCGGAGCAAGGGCGGGGGTTTGGGGACCATGGTTTAAGGGGACTTCTAAGTCAATTGGCAAAATAATTCTATTATGAAAACATTCTGCATCCCACTTTGAAATGTGGCTTCTGGGGTCTTAAATGCTAACAAGTGGCCATCTAAGATGCATCAATTGGTCTCAACCCACCTGGAGCAAAGGAGAATGAAGAACACCAAGGTCACACGACAACTAAGAGCCCAAGAGACAGAAAGGGCCACATGAACCAGAGACCTACATCATCCTGAGACCAGAAGAACTAGTTGGTGCCCGGCCACAATCGATGACTGCCCTGACAGGGAGCACAACAGAGAACCCCTGAGGGAGCAGGAGATCAGTGGGATGCAGACCCCAAATTATCATAAAAATACCATACTTAATGGTCTGACTGAGACTAGAGGAATCCTGGCGGGCATGGTCCCCAAACCTTCTGTTGGCACAGGACGGGAACCATCCCCGAAGACAATTCATCAGACATGAAAGGGACTGGACAGTGGGTGGGAGAGAGATGCTGATGAAGAGTGAGCTAATAATATCAGGTGGACACTTGAGACTGTTGGCATCTCCTGTCTGGAGGGGGGATGGGAGGATAGAGAGAGAGGGAAGCTGGCAAAATTGTCACGAAAGGAGAGACTGGAAGGGTTGATTCATTAGGGGGAGAGCAAGTGGGAGTACGGAGTAAGATGTATGTAAACTTATATGTGACAGACTGACTTGAATTGTGAACGTTCACTTGAAGCTCAATAAAAGTTAATAAAAAAAAAAATATTGGTCCTTGACATCGTGAATTTGAGGCAACTTTGCAAAATCCAAGGTGAAATTTAGCAGAGTCATGGGGATAAAATGGAATGGAATTCAGAGGTGAACTGGGAACGCAAAGTTGGGAGTCATCAGTGTTTACATGGCAATGAAATTTGGGGCCTTAGGTGATATTTCCTGGTAAAAAAAGTATATATCAATAAAGAAGAGACAAATAGCCATATCTATTATGGAGTGGCCAGAGTTAGAGGGTAAGCCTGAAAGTAAGACTGGAGAGACTGGCCAGGAAGGTAGAAGAAAATCCAGGAAAGTGTGCCATCCTGAAAGCTAAGGGAAGAGAGTTCAACTGTGGACTCCTTCTCCTTTCTAAGAAAATACTATTAAAAGCACAAAAAACTGACCGTTGCATTTGTGGAAGATTGTATTATTGTTCCAAATTCTTCATCCCTGTGTATTTATGCAGTTTTCCATGTGGTTTGGCAGCTCCAGTAGAAGTGAAATAAACTGCCTGCCCCAATAATATTGGGCTTGGCTATGTGACTTGCCCAATGGGATGTGAACGGAAGTAACAGGGTGACAGTTCTGAGCCTAAACTGTAAGAAACAGGGCAGATTTCTCCTCATCCCTCTTGCACAGCTGCCATCATCATGAGAATAATATGCCCTGCACAACATCTGATTGCATAAAAATGAGGGAAATGAAAATGCATATGTTCACACAAAGACCTGTACATGAATATTGACAGCAGTTTTATTCATAATAGCCCCAAACTGGAACTAATTCAAATGCTTATCCACTAGTGAATGAATAAACAACTTGTGGTATATACTTACAATGGAATACTAGTCACCAACAAAAAGGATTAAACTATTGATACATTCAACAACAAGATGAATCTCAAAACCATTATGTGAAGTGAAGGTAGCCAGGCAAAAAGCCACACCTATCATCCCACTTAAACGATGTTCTGGAAACGGGTAAAACTTCAGGAGCTGAAATTAGATTAGTGAGTGCTGAAGGCTGGGGCTAGTGGTGGGGGATTGACTGCAAATGAGTACGAGGGAACTTTTTGGGTGATGGAAATGTACTTTATCTTGATTGTGGTGGCAATTACATGATTTTATGCATTTAGGAAACTCATCAAAATATGCACTTAAAAAGGGTGAATTTACTGTATGTAAATTATACTTCAAAGAACCTGACATGCGCACACACACACACATCTCCACTGCCCATCTGTCAGTTTGTCGTACTGTGGTAGCTTGTGTATTGCTATAGTACTGGAAGCTATTTCACTGGTGAAAAGGTTTCAGCAGAGCTTCGAGACTAAGACAGACTAGGAAGAAAGGCCTGACAATCTACTTCTGAAAGTTAAACCCAGTTCTGAAAGTTAGCCAGTGAAAACTTTATGGATTACAGCAAAACATTGTCCCTGGTGTTTGTTTTGGACACATCATCATAAGGGATCAATTGCTTGAGGAGGACATCATGTTTGGTGAAGTAGAGGGCCAACAACGGTGAGGGAGACCCTCAGTGAGATGAACTGGCACAGTACCTGAAACAATGGGCTTGAATGTGCCCACAATGGTGAGTTGACACAGGACTAGTCAACATTTTGTTTTGTTGTACATGGTATGGCCATGAGTTGGAGTCGACTTGTTGGCAAGGATCTCTCTCTCTCTCTCTCTCGATGATTCTAATGGAATGATTCTAGATGTTTCTAAATGGACAGTGAAGAATTAACATTTTCCTAGAGCAGTGATTTTCAAACTTTAGCTGCATCATTATCACCTAGAGGGTTTCTTCAACACAGATTGCTGGGCCCCACCCTGAGTTTCTGACTCAGTAGGTCTGAGGAGGGCCCAAGAATATGTAGCTGCTGCCCTTTTGGAGGAGCCCCACGTGGAGAGCCTCTGTCCTGAAAGTTCACAGAATGGTGTCATTTCTCTTTCAAATATTACCCTGCTGGCTTCATGAGCTTGCTTCTCTTTCTCAGTTCTATGAAGTTTTTTTTTTTTTTTATAGACTAGCACATTAATTCTGTTCAAATTTAACACCACGCTTTACCTCAGAACAAGGCAATCCTGGGATAGGTACCCAACCCTCACGTACAGTTGAGAGGAATAAAATGACACGTCTCAGTGAGAGGGAAAAATTGGCGAATAGAAGTTGATTGAAAAAGAAAAAAAGCTAGAATGAAACTCATACAGCTGGACCTGAGCCCCTTTTATTGTCTGATCCCTTAGAGAAGCAGAATCTTTTCCTTAGGCTGGTCAAATGGTTGTGAGCAGAGCACTTTGAGGCTCAACTGGCTTTGTCACTGTTTCCCTGGATTCTGCTATTAAGAGATCCTGTGTAGCTTGGCCTTGTAGCTCCTTCATCAAGTCCTCAGAATTGGACATCCTGTTTTGCCCAACATTACCTTGTATTTTATCTTTAATTGTATTTTTTTACTTAGAGTTTTAATTAATTTGTGTATGTACATATGTATGTTGCCATAAATTACCTAGATTCTGCCTTACTGTTCCACAATTCTTCCTTTCCAGACCTAAACCCACTCAGCTCAGCAAAAGATCACCTTACCTCACTCAATTAACTGACTCAACAGGTTATCCTACATTTAACCAGGGGTTAAGATCCCTGTTCTAAATCAGGCTGAACGTCCCTACAACTCCTGTGATGTTTGAGGAATGAGTGTGTGTGTGTGGTAAGAAAAGCAAGTCTGGAATTCTTCCTTGGCCTGGATGTTTTGTTTCTCTTTCTGCATTTGCCCACTGCCTTCATGATGCCCTTTCACCTGCACGGATCCCTTGGGACTGGATTATGATTGCATGTCTCAATCTAGGGAGGCCTCAATGTTTTGAAGCTCTCATTCTCTGACTGGCTTTGATTAGTCCTGTAAAAGAGAGTAGACCAAGGGGTAAGAAATACATTTTGGGATAAGGAAACATCAGGCAGCATAAAGATGAATAGCACTTGCTTAGGAGTCAGATGGCCCTGGGTTTAAATTCTGGTCTTAGTGGTTATGATTTGGGGAAGTAAATACCTATTTGCCTCAGTTTCTGTTTCTGTAAAATAGAGCTAATGGTATGTGCTCATATAGATTCAGTACAATGTAGTGATTAGAAGCATGGATTCAGGTGCCAGACTGCCTGAGTTGGAATTTTGTCTTGTCATTGACTAGCTATAAAGCCAAGTTATAGTTTTATATCAAGTTACTTAACCGTTCCGTCTCAGCTTCTACATGAGGGTGATAGTAGTACTGTCGAGTTGATTCCACCTTGTAGCACCCCTATAGAACAGAGTAGAACTGCCCCCTGGGGTCCCCAAGGCTGTAATCTTTATGGCGCTAACCAAAATGTTGGCAGTTCAGATCCACCAGCTGCTTCTTGGAAACTCTATGGGGCAGTTCTACTCTGTCCTATAGGGTCGCTAGGAGTTGGAATCAACTAAACAGCAGCGGATTTCTTTTTTTTTTTTTTTACTCTTCACTGGAGCAGATCACCAGGTTTTTTCTCCTTCGGAGCTGCTAATGGATTTGAAACACCAACCTCTGCACTAGCAGGCAAGCGCTTAGTCATTGTGTCACCAAGTCTTCTTACTATGAAACGGTAGTAATTCTTACTTGAGGCTCTTCAGTATTTGTCTAGTTACATTCTCAAAGACCAAAATAAAATTAAAGATTGAAATGATACCTAATCTCTAAAAATTTCTACTTGAAGTCTGTAAAACACTAGAATGCCAGATTTTGAGGGCATTTTATATGCTCCTTTTTGGAGTATTTGTAATAAAGAAATAAATTTTGAATTATAGCCAACAGAAAATTAGTATTTGTAGACACTTTTTTACTCCCATCCAAGACATCTATTTAATAAAGATAAATCCAAAAATAAAAAGAGAAAAATGAAAGCAGGAGCAAGATACAGTTAAGAAACTAGGGGAGCCTGCTGGGAGCAGATCTCGCAGGGGAGCTGGGCAAGTACAAGTCACAAACGGGCAGTGAAGTTCAGCCCGGGGGGCGGGAGAGAAGGCTTGCCACCCAATTCAAGACTTTGTCAGATAAAATATGGGAGGCTTTAAGAATCAATATAATGAGACAGTGGAAACAGGTCTTAGTAGGAGTATGGAAGTCTAGAGGAAATCCTAACTAGCATGTCAGACGAAAGAGCCTCTCAGAGTCAAGCATTTTCCCATTGTGCTAATATTTGGAATAAAGTCACTCGCTGGTCATATAATTTTAGCTTGTCTGTAAAAGGCAAGCCACATACAAAGAAAAATTAACATGATGCACTATTATGAGCCAGAGGATGTCTAAATTTGAGCAAATGCTCAGTTAGGCCCAAATCTCTCATAATTAAGTAAAATATTTGCTCAAGTATATTAAGTAGTATTAGATTAACAGGATATATTAAAGAATTTTATATCAGAGACAAAAAAAAAAAAAGTCTGTGCAGAAGATGTGAATAAAAAAATTTCACCAAGGACGTGTATAAATGAATACATCTGAATATCATCCTTTAAATGCTTTTCCTGGATATTTACTACATTTAAGTCCAAGCGTCTTTGAATGTTCTCAGTTTTACCATGTGTGGAATGGCTAATTCTACGTGTCAGCTTGGCTAGGCTTGGTGTCCAGTTGTTTGGTCAAATAATAGTCTGGGTACTGTTAGGAAGCTGTTACATGTGATTTAATCAGTTAGTCTTAAGCAAAGCGGGTTACCATCCATAATCAGTTGAAGGCCTTAAAAGCAAAAAGGAAGTTTTTCTTAGGATGTATTCTGTCTCCAGACTATAAACAGGTTTTTTGCCATCGCTCTTCACTCCTCCTGTCTTCTGACCTACAGATCTTGGGACACAAGCCTGCAGGAATCTCCAGCCTGTTGCCTGACCTATAGATTTTGAACTTGTTAACACACTTCCCCCCTCATCTTCCACCCCATCACCCCATGAGCCAATTCCTTAAAATAAATCTTTCTCTTTCTCTCTCCATAGATACATATGAATATATCTATCTCACTTGTTCTGTTTCTCTAGATAACCTTAAGATAATAAATCTTATACAGTGAAACTCTTAAAGTGGAAAAAGGACCCATCCCTCTCGATGGTGAGTTTTTGAACAGAGAACATTTACTATGTGGCATCCTTTTATCAGTTTGAACTTCTTTGTTTTCCTAGATAGCTTTCTATTCTTTCATGGAAATCTGCTTTTCTCAGGGTACAATATGATTGAAAAGCATGTATCATTTCCTTCTCAATCTAAACCATGCATTCAGATTTGAGGCTTAAATTCCCATTACCTCATTTTCTAGGAAAATTTGGCATTAAGCATCAAGTGTGTAATCAAAAGAAACCTATGTGGTTTATAACTGAATGAATGCCCTTAGAGAAAATTTCCTCCCTGATGAATAAAAATGTGAAGCTCCCAGAACTTGGAGAGTATTATCTATGAAAGAAGTTTGAGTTTTCCCGCCAGCTTCTGCAGGGTATTTTTACATGTCTTCTTATACGCATTTGTTTGGGGAAGTTTTTTTTTATTGAAAAAGATTCAAGCAAGTACAGAATTACAATCCAGAGTGGGATAAGGGGGGGATGCAGGTGTTTTTGATGAGAATATTGGCATCAGGTAGTCCTCTTAAGCATCGGAGCTGGTGAAGTTGAGAGACGAAGATGATCTCTATGAAACAGAAGCAAATAAAAAAGTCATGTTTAGAGAAAGACCTACCAGAAACTGTGGTTTTAACGTGGGGAAATCAAACAAGGAGTACTGTGCACACGGCTTTCCAGTTTAGTTTATGAGCTGCTGCAATGAGTCACCTCCACTGTATCTGAAAAGTAGTAATAATGAAAGATAGATATTTGTCTCATGCATCTAAAATGGTCCCCATTTTGACTGACCAGGGAAAGAAACTTGAAGCAGTTACTAATGCAGATCAAAGACCACAGCCTTCAGTATGGATTGCACCTCTACATAAAGAAAACAAAAATCCTCACAACTGGACCAATGAGCAACATCATGATAAACGGTGAAAAGATTGAAGTTGTCAAGGGTTTCATTTTACTTGGATCCATAATCAACAGCCATGGAAGCAGCAGTCAAGAAATCAAAAGACACATCGCTTTGGGCAAATCTGCTGCAAAAGACCTCTTTAAAGTGTTGAAAAGCAAAGACGTCACCTTGAAGACTAAGGTGTGCCTGACCCAAGCCATGGTATTTTCAATCACATCGTATGCATGGGAAAGCTGGACAATGAATAGGGAAGACCAAAGAAGAATTGACACCTTCGAATTGTGGCATTGGCAAAGAATGCTGACTATATCACTGACTGCCAAAGGAACGAACAAATCTGTCTTGGAAGAAGTACAACCAGAATGCTTCTTGGAAGTGAGGATGGTGAGACTGTATCTTACATACTTTGGAAATGTTGTCAGGAGGGATCAGTCCCTTGGAGAAGGACATCATGATTGCTAAAGTACAGGGTCAGTGGAAAAGAGGAAGACCCTCAACGAAATGGATTGACACAGTAGGTGCAACAGTGGGCTCAAGCATAACAATAATTGTAACAATGGCGCAGGACCAGGCAGTGTTTCGTTCTGTTATGCATGGCGTCGCTATGAGTCGGAACAACAGGGAAAGGGAAACCCTCAATATGCACTGGAATTTCAAACCTCTTTGTTATTGTTGACTTACTTCTGTAACACTTTCAAGAGCTTTTGGAACCATTTGGTGTAAGGGTTAGAGCATACAACTCTGTTATTCTTCATCCAAACTCTAGGGAAAAACAAAACAAAAATAAAAATAAAGCAGTGTTACATTTTAGTCAATTCTGTGCTTTTAATAAAGGAAAAAGCTGTGTAGGAAAATAATTATTCTAAAATAAAGTGAAATTGGAGCGAGGCTGTTTTAGATGTAGAGTAGGTGATTTGTAGCATGAGGTCTGAGGAATGAAAAAAAGCATCATTGAGCATATATGTGGAGCTGAATACGTAGTTGACAGAATCTCACATTTCAGAAGTTAGTATTTTATTGATAACATTTACCTGAATCGGAGCTGGACCAAATAGCTTGACTCCAAGGTTGGTTCCCTACTAAAGTTATATCACAAAATCTTAAAAATCTGTTTGTTCATTGAGCTTGGGAGACAAAATGGGTTACAGAAAACACTCTTGAAGACGTTTTATTTGAAAAAAATTCAATGACATTTGATGTGGGAGAGGTTACACGGCCAGTTGCTTTGAGTGACATCTGTATTTGGTTGAACTACCAGTTTACAAGGCTTTCACTGCTCTAAGAAATTAAGCAATAACAGAAGCAACAACAATGATTAATAGCTATTATTTATCAAGTGCTTACTATGTGCCAAGGATTATGCTGAGCAGGTAATATGGATCATTTTACGCATTAATTTCACAAAATCCCTGTGTTAGAGGAACTATTATTGCCTCACTTTCAGATGAGGAAACTGAGGCTTAGAGAGTTTAAATAATTTGCCTAAGATTACACAACAAATACATGATAGAGCAGGATTCAGTTGAAGGTTAATTGACTCCATAGCCCACACTTTAGCCACCTGTCTACATGGGCATGACCTGAATGATTACCAGATGTCAGGCATGGCATTAAGTGCTTTACCTGCATTGGAAGCTGATATCAAACCGGGAAAATCAATTCTACTGTGGTGACCTTGAGCAGAAAACACAAGCTCTTTGTGTTTCAATGATCATAGCAGTAAAATGACAAACATTAAGGATCCATCCACCTAGCTTTGAAACTCCACTCTTGTATGTGATTCTTAGAGAAGACAGAGGTCAGAGAATAGTTGGGATCTTGAGCAGAACTTCCCTATTTAGTTTCTGAATTCATGATGGAAAAACAGATTTCTGACTATCTAGACTCATGGCACTGGGGTGGGGTAGACTCACAATGTTTTCACGCCTGACTGGTATGAGTTGTTTCCTTAACTGGTTCAAATTCAGAAATGCAGAATTTGATGAGAAGATATCAAACCAAACATTTGTTACTTCAAAAATATTGAAGTAGAGAAAATTAAGGTGTTATCTCTTCCAGTGGAGAGGGGGGAGATGTGAGTCATGAGAGACAAAATGTGATCCAAAGAAAGGATCCCCAGTTACCTAAACAGCAAGAGGAGCTGCTCTCAAGTGGGTCAAGACCAGACTTTACATCTCTGAGTTTGAGGACAATCATTGTACTTTAGTTAGAACTTTCATTTTTTAGTACATTAGTGAAAGGACAGTGCCTTTTTAATGAGAAAATTTCATATGCATCTCTGATACCCCATTTCTCTCTTCTATAAGTTGAATACAGATAGTCTCACACCTGAAGCACTGGGGTTGAATGAGGCAAACCAGGTAGTTGCTTACAAGCACCCCAAACATCTAAAGAAGTCCAAGGGAAGAGCTGCTAATAAAGGCCAAGTCAGGGATGCCCTGGAAAAGATGCTATGTCTAATACTGCAAGGTGTTGTGGGTGTTGTTTATTAAAGATTGATCTGGGAAGGAGAATTCAAAGTTCTAAGTAGTTACATGAAAAATATGTACTGGCTCCATTGAAAATATTTAGCGCAACAATTCAACATTTGTTGAATCTCTACTATATGCCAGGTATGGGATAAAACATTGGGAACAGAGAAATGAATAATATCTTACCCTTGTCTTTAAAGAACTTATTTTCTAGCGGAAGTTAGAGAGACAAAACAAAACAAAAAAACCGGATTATTTCAGCACAATGATCCTATAATAATTGCAGCTCTCATTCACTGAACATCTATGTCTGTGCCAAGCACTGCACCAGGGCCTTGCATGCAGTGTCTCATTCAATAAGCTATGAGAAATTCTATAATAGAGATAGGCACAGACAGCTCCAGGAGCATAGAAAAGGGAGGGTCACACCATTTCAGTAAAAGGAAATAGTTACTAAATTTCTTGTAGCCACTATAGTCCCTTTAGCCTAATATTTAACCAGAGTTATGTGATCAAAGTTGCTAAAGCCTAAAGCTAAAGGAAGATCCATAAAATAAGAGTTCAGATCAAACACTGTTCTGGATACATAGTTTTTGCTCTGCAAAGTGTCTGCTGCTGCTGCCAATGTGAATTTGGTGGGTTAGAGAAGAGACTTTGGAACAGGAAAACATTGGGGTTGCGGGGGAGCCCTGGCTTCACCCCCTTGGTAAAGGTGTGCCTCAGGCAGTTCACTGACCGCCCTAAGCCTCAGTTTTCACATCCGTAAGGGGTGATAGGAGACATAGCTTCGTATGGTGTTGAAAGAATAAAATGAGTGAATGCATGTAGAGCACTTAGCTCAGTGGCTGTTGCAAAGTAAGTACTCAATAAATACTACCTGTTGGGTGAGTCAGAAATAGACTCCAGGGCACCTAACAACTACAACAGCATTATTAGCTTAGGAATTTTTAGCACCACTCAAAATAAATCACTTTGAGATTGTTGAGCAAGAATAAAAGTACCGAGTGAAAAAAAGATTTTTTTTTTCTTTGCAACTTACATGACTTCTACATTTGGGCAACCGCTCCCAGCCGGGAAGATTTGAAGCCGCTGAATGCTCTGTGCAGGGATGTAGACTGACGTCTGCTGCAGGCATTTACATTTTAAATTTGTGTAATTGGCCTCCAGAAAACCTGTAAACAGAACCACTTGTTTTAGCTCTTTGACATATAATTCACAACTAGAACATAATTGACTCATCTTTTCATATTGTGCCTTTGAGGATTTTCGAACTTCTGCTTGTCTTGGCTTGATCATTTTTCAACTTTTTCTATCAAAACCTTACAAATGAAATTAGCTTTTTAAAAACAAAGCACTTCTTGAAACTTGTGGCAGCATTTATACTGGCCCTCAGGAGATTGTCATTAAAAAAAAAAAAAAAAATTCAGGACCACCACTGCGGTCACTTAAACTGAGTTATAATTCATGCAAAATAAAATAAACTAATCTTCACGTGCAAGCAACATAAAAACCAAGGATGTGAACTGGTTAGAATCCCAGGAGCAGTAGCAAGCTGCAACAGCGTTCTCTCTCTCTTATCATGTTTCCCCTGTCTTTCTATTTGGGGAAATGCCGTGAAAGACACTTAATTGTTTTTCTTTAGTAAGTTGGTCCTTCAGCACAATTGTCAAACATGACCCAACAAGAGCTAATAATAAAAATTGAAAACTAGTTTAATTCAACAACCAAAGCTATTAGAAGGGAACAATTTTATAAATAACCTACCTCTTGGATTTTAAAGAGTGCGAAGTTTATTTAACATTTATTGAAACCCATTTTTCTCCACTGCTTATTTCTGTGCTTGACATGTATTTACAAATTAAAGAGTCCAACTTTCAAGGTGTTTACAATTTTGGGAGGGAAGTAAACAAAAACGAAAATGCTGTGAAAGATGGTATTATACCTAAGGTCCAAACTGCACACTGGGAACAGAGGATTTAACTAACAGCTAACTTTTCGAGGAGCATGGAAAAGCCTCATGGGGGAGGAGAGAAATGAGGGTCTTGAACAGTGAAAATAATGGGCAAATCAAAATAAAAACTGAAAAAAAAAAATCCTGTATTTTGGGAACACAATTTTTCCTCTCAGCTTGAGTGGAGGACTTCATCCTCCACCTGAGTGCGATTCCTTCAGCTGTTTAAAAACTTAACACTTCGACCAGAGATTTACCTTCTTACATAAAGAGAGCCTCTCCATGTATTCTTAAAAATCTGCTACTTTGCAGAATGCTTGCAAATTTGAACCCCTGGTGTACTTACGATGGTTCATGCCAGAGCTAATCGTCTCCATGCAGGAGACCAGTTGAGGTCAATACCTCTAAACCCAAAAAGGGTTTGGTCAGAAGAGATAGCACTGAGAAGCGTAATGAAGAAGAGAGATAGGTAAAGAATTAGTTATAGCAGGAATGGAATCTGAAAAAGGCCAGGAATACACAAACCAAGGGTACGTCACAAGAACATTGGATTTCCAGTATCTCAGATCTTAACAATATGATTGCTTCCAGCCTCTAATGGTTCAGTCCCTAAGCACCTTGCTTTTAGAAAGCACCTTACTTTGAGAAATCTAGGATTAGCTGAGAAGTTTTATTCCCTTTTAGTCATATTTCCCTCCAACCCAATTTTTTTTTAACTGAAAAAAAAAAAAAAATGAAATGGCTAAAGAACATTTCTGTTCAAAAGGACAATGAAAAGGTAAGTGAAAGTTCTCACCCTGAACTGGAGACAGGCTAATGGCCAGCAGCAGCAGAAGCAGAGATGCAGGAGTGAACCTCATTCTGCCTGAAGGTGGAGTTCAGGCTTCAGCTCTGAGTCCAAGCTGTAGGTTCTTAGCCCAGATACTCCTATTTATTTACACCAATAAGAGCCCTCCCACTGCCTTTGCCTCCAGTAGGTTGGCTGCATCATCACTTGTGAAAGCCCCCACATATTGCTGAGCTTGCTGTTTTTGACCACCTCTTGCAAACTTTATGAATTTTGCTACAGAGAACTATTAGTATAAAAAATATTTCTTGAAAATGTAAACTATAAATGCCAGGGATGCTGCAAGAAGTTGAAGGTGGGGAGAAAGGGAAAAGATACCCATTTAGAGGCTCCAAGACATTTTCTCTAGCATCACTACCAGTGATTGTGACCTTCAATTGCTTCTTTCTTGAAGGGTCAGCAGACTATCTCAATAGCATTTGAATGAAATTAGGGACTGTGTCAAGCACTGCACTGTATCTCCAGTGCCCTGTAGAAAGTCTAGCCCTTGGTAAATATTTGTAGACCTAATGAATGACTCCTCATGTACAGATTCTTATGCAGATTAGATTACTGTTTTTTCTACCAGACTTTCTCATCTTTTATTTTAGTATCTGAAAAATCTGATTACTTATGTAATTTGACTATCATGGAAATTCTCAAAGGGAGCAATGTGTGTCCCTCATTGGTGTGTCTGTCTGGACAAGGGCAGAGAGACAATAGCTTTGAGGAAAAGAATGTTTCTGGCTGTACACCAAAACCCCAAACCCATTGCCGTGGAGTCATTCTAACTCATAAAGCCCCATAGCATGCAAATGATTGAGCTTGAGCACCACATGGCAATGGAGGGAGCGATTAGAGCTTCATCAGATGTTGAAACCCATGCTAGAGTCCCAGATATCATGGGCCGTTTAACTTAAACAAATGTGCAGTTTGGATTTGATTCTGCCAAATGGCCCATGGGGACAATGAGTGCACAGCCTTAATGCACTTGCTATGAGCTCTGTGATTAAAAAAAAAAAAAAAGGACAATGGCCAATCTGGACTAGGGTACCTCGGGCCACCCTGGGAATGGGCAAATATGGATGTATCAAACCAGACCTCTTGAACCACTAAAAAAATTAGAAGTTTGTTCTTCCTGGTGTGGCTTCCTAAATGATTTATTTTTTTGCTATTCAAGTAACATTGTGGATATTTAGCATCCTAGATGCTCAAATATGTGTGGGAGTGGGGGTTGTGGCAATGTCATAAGACCTTATCCAACAAGCAGTTCTTCATTGGCCTGAATGGTCTCACCAGTATTGAGGTAGCCTATTCTAGTTTTTTATTCTAGAGTTGGGCAGCTCTAGTTATTAGAAGTTCTTCCTTATGTATTTGTGAAGCTGCTTCCTTAATAGTTTAGCCACCTTGTCCTAACTCAACCCCTTATGACCATACAAAACAATTGTAAATGCTCTTTTATATGAAAGCAACCCAAATATTTGAAGGTCTGCTTTGTCAGTTGGGTCTTCCAGGGAGCAGATGCTGATAGAGAGGTTGGAATAAAAGAGGTTTATTCAGAAAAATTCTTGTGAAAGATAAAAAGAGGGATGAGACAGGATTGGGAAGGGAAAGGCTTTAGACTGAACTGCAAATGTGGCATCTGTGAAAGAAAGAAGAGGCAGATTGGGCAGGGAAAGCCTCAGGCTGCAACAAATCTGACAAAGTCTTTGACAACTCAACAGGGAGCTCTAGAGAAAAGACTGCCTGTGAGAGGAGCCCCGCAGTGGCAGAAAAGTCCAAGCCCTGGTTACCCCTACCACGCTCAGCCATTGGCTTGGGGGCATCTCAGAAAGAGCATAGCCTCTGAATGCTAAAGCAGATCCTGAGGGAATTAACAACTGGAGGCTGTCTGCTAACTGGACTCCTTGTAGCTCACCAGCGGGTTCTTCTTTTAAGGGAGATTTGAGCAGTGCACTTCCATGACTGTTACACAGGGTTATAAACTAGAGGCCATGAACACGAACTAGGGGGTCACCTGGTCAACGACTTAATTTCTCGGTGCCTCATATTTACCAGTTTTCACATGGAGGCAATACTAATTTCAAGGGCTTGTTTGTACAATGAAAGTACTTAATATACGTAGAGTACTCAGCAGAATGTCTGGCACATAGAATTGTATTTAATAGTCTATCCATCCATCTATTTATCTATCACCTATCCGTCTATCTATATATTTTATTCCAACCTCCATCTGTTCATCCATCTGTCCGTCTATCTGTTCATCTATCCATCATCAATAGGTCTTATTAACTTTCACTCCAAAACTCACATTTATAGACTTCAAACACAATTACCTGTAGATCTTTGAAGTTATAACACAATTTGAAGGCCCTTCCCACCTTTTTTTTTTTTCTCCCACCTTGGTTTATCTTTTTAAAATCTATTCATCTTTTTCATTGTTTCTCATGTATTATAACTACTCTTTCATCATCCTCTCTTACACACAGCCACACTCATGTAAACTCTCTCATGCACACATCTGAGCAGCATAACACCCTGAGCGTGACTTTGCCAATAGGTAGTAGAGGAAGCCCACTACCTCCTTTTTCCTAGGCACTATTCTTCTATTGGAGCCCTGGTTGCACAGTGCTTAAGAGCTCAGCTGTTAATCAAAAGGTCAGCAGTTCATATCCACGAGCCACTTCTTGGAAACCCTATGGGACAGTTCTATTCTCTCCTATAGGGTCATCATGAGTCGTAATTGACTCAATGGCAACAAGTTCTATTAATGGGTTCTTAGACTAAAATCACATTATTCTGGTCACTATGTTGAGTCAGCAGTCAATAAAAATTTCTGTTTCTTTTGAAATGTTTAGTTTCTTACTATATCTTACTCATTTCACTCTTGTGCAATTTGATCTTGAGACGCGAGTATAGGAGTTTTACATTTGCCTCTGGTGGCGCAGGGGTTAACAGCTATGGCTGCTAACAAAAAGGTCAGCAGTTTGAATCCACCAGCCAATCCTTGGAAAACGCATGAGGCAGTTCTGCTCTGTCCTATAGGATAACTGTAAGTAGGAATCGACTCAATGGCAATGGGTTTATATGTGTTATACATATTCTTGTTAAGAATATAGAGACATGGGTACTTGAAAGAGAACAGACTTTGAATAAATCTAGGGAATTCTTAAATTGGCTCTTGTTAAAATGGGGCCACTGGTCAAGGAGCTGATTCCAGAACAATCCTAAAATCTGTCTTTGATTCCTTTAATACCCAGAGTCATGGATTTAGCTTATACTGAAAAAAAGAAATAATCTGTCCCAAGATGGGCAGCTCCCCAGGGGCCAGATGATTCTACAAGTTTCAAGTCAGATTCCCCATGATCTCATCTATACTATGAATAGACATTCCAAAAATGTTGAAGTAAAGCAAAAGAAAAAAAAAAAGTTTTGAACTAATAGATTTGGGCCCCAAATTGAAATATTTTATTTTTAAAATACCTTTTATAGATACTTTTGTCCAGAAACATAAAAATATGTAAGCTTGGTTTATATCAAACCTGATTTTTATAATTAGATACATAAAAACTTGGGGAAAATGAGAAAAAAAATTGGGGAGAGTTTTTTTCATTGACTTTAGAATGAATCCAGATTTTCTCTCCAGATCCAAGGAAAACTGGGTAGTTTAATACCTTGGTACTCAAATTGTAGTCCATGGACCAGTAACAGCTTCACCTGAGAGCTTGTTGGAAATGTACAATCTCAGGCCCTGCATTTTTTTTTTTTTTTTTGGCTGTGTGATTTTGTTTTTTAATTTTTATTGTGCTCTAAGTGAAAGTTTATAAATCAAGTCAGTCTCTCACACAAAAACTTATATGCGCCTTGCTACGTAATCCCAATTACTCTCCCCCTAATGAGACAGCGTGCTTCCTCCCTCCACTCTGTCTTTTCGTGTCCATATCACCAGCTTCTAACCCCCTCTACCCTCTCATCTCCCCTCCAGGCAGGAGATGCCAACATAGTCTCAAGTGTCCATCTGATCCAAGAAGCTCACGCCTCCTCAGCATCCCTCTCCATCCCACTGTCCAGTCCAATTCATGTCTGAAGATTTGGCTTTGGGAATGGTTCCTGTCCTGGGCCAACAGAGGGTCTGGGGACCATGACCACTGGGGTCCTTCTAGTCTCAGACAGACCATTAAGTCTGGTCTTTTTATGAGAATTTGGGGTCTGCATCCCACTGCTCTCCTGCTCCCTCAGGGGTTCTCTGTTGTGCTCTCTGTCAGGGCAGTCATCAGTTGTAGCAGGGCACCATCTAGTTCTTTTGGCCTCAGGATGATGTAGTCTCTGGTTCATGTGGCCCTTTCTGTCTCTTGTCAGTCCCTGCACTTTTGTAAGATTCCTAAGTGCTCTGAATGCCCCTTCAAGTTGGAGAAGCACTGGCCTAGTGTAGCCTGAACTTACTGTGACCTGCCTAATTCAAGATGAGCCACGTGTAATTTCAAATTGTCTTCAGAGAAACAATTGAACAAGTCATCTCCTCAGATACCCTAGTGAAAAGTGGATAGAACAAATGTGCTATTGAGAGATAAATGCAGACCTGTGACAACGACAAGAACATCCTCCTTCATGATGTTGAAAAGTGAAAGGTCACTAAAGTAGAGAGATGGTGTAACTGACCCAAGGCTGCCCATCTAGCTAGTCAGCAGGCATTCAACAGAAAGTCCTTGGTGGAGTTTTAAAATGTTTGAAGTACATAAAGGGATAAAATCCTCATAATTTTAAGTAATCTAAAATACAATATGGGGAAAAGAAAAATGAAGCTGATAAAATTGACATTTTCTTTTATGCCATTTAAAAATCAACTCAATTAGGAAACAGAAACTTACTCTATTCTGTTAACAAATGTTTTAACCCACTAAATAGCTGATACCTAATGGAAACAGGAAAGCATTATAACCTGGTGAGTAAGAGCTCAGACTCTGAAATCAGGCTGCCTGGGTTTGTAAATTTGAAATCAGCTCCAAACTCACTTGCCTGTTCCCCAAACCTCAGCTCTTCCTGCTACAATGAGGCTCGTAACAGTAACTCTGTGTAGGTTCCATAAGTGTTTCTTCTCTCAGTATTTGAGCAAATAGCAAACACTCAATAACTGTTACCTATTTTTACCTTTATGAAAACAGAAAACTTTAAAGTACATCAAGAAGCGACTTTGGTTTAGTTTGTGAGTCAGGATTCTGGTATGAATTTAAAATGTGACTTAGGTTTCAAATGGACACAAACATGTAATTCCTTGAGCTTGAAGGTCCTCTCCTTAAAATGCTGTCCCTCTTTCAGACTGATAATCCACATTCTTTTTTTTACCCATTTTCAACAAAAACATTGACTTCTTTTCCCTAGAAGATACCTGTGGAATTCTGTACTTGTTGCAAATATACCAGGGTGTTTTTGTCATCATATTCATCTTGACTGAGTATGCACAGGGTTTAGGAAAACTATGTAGCTTTTAGGTGCCCCTGTGTGGGGAAAACAGTTAAGTGCTCAGCTCAAATCCACCGAGAGGTTACTCTGGAGAAAGGCCTGGTAATTGATTCCTGAAAAACCGCAGATATTGAAAACCCGATGGAGCACAGTTATATTCTGACACACGTGGGGTTGTCATGAGCCAGAATTGATTCTAAGGCAACAGATTTGTTTGTTTGGTGCTGCTTTCAACAACCTGTTGTTTGCCAGACAATGGTTCCAAGATCTGTAACTGCAGAAGAGGCCTCTTTCAAAGGTAAGTAAATTTATATTGCAATTTTGTTCAAATTCAACTCAAATACAGTGAATCTCAGATGTAATCTAAAACATGTCCCCCTAAATCTTCCCTATGCATTAGGGTGGTTGATCTCCAGGAGACTGCTAGGTGGCAGCATTACTTCCAAAAAGAGCTGGCAGAAAGGAGAAGGTCTAGCCTCCAGTAAAGGGGACCCTGCTGACGAGCAGCCTGTGCTGCATACCACTCTAATGTTTGACTCATTTATTTTATTTGACTTATTGCTGCTTTAAAAATACTGTAAGGTTTGGATTTTTTTTTAATAGGCTGGAAGTCTAATCAAGGAGAGGAGAAAACCCCCTAAAAATCTGAAATAATCCAACAAATTCTGGGCCAGATCCAGCTTCTTGGCCCTGAGGTTGCGAAATCAGATGCTGCCTCAGTCCTCTGGCGTGCAATCACACTAGCAGCTGTGCCTGAAGCTTCTGTGACTAGAAAGTTTTCTGAGAACAGTGAGAGGCCGTCACGTGCCAATGTCAAAGTGATCAAGCTTTCCAGCCTTTTGAAGCAGAGCACAGAGAGCTTTAACCAGTCACCTTGCTTCTCCTGCTCTGATTCTAAGAGGTCTACACAAGCCCTTCACAACTGCAAAGCAAAAAAAGGGAACTCAGTGTTGCCGTCTTTCAACGCCGTACCAGGCATGAGTCCAAACGGAGCCTAAATCAATTGAGTTTTCCAAATAAAGTTTACCATTCTTAGGTCATATACCCCAATGGGACTATGTTCTAGGCTTTAAAGAATACCCCCTCATCATGAAAAATTTTGGAAGAAGTTTTTTTTTTTTTTGGTGCATTGGAAAAAGAAAATGCAGAGAAGCAAAAAGAAAAGTTGCCTACAACTCCATCGCCCAGGTACACATTTAAAAGCAATATTTGGAAGTATTACATTCCAGGGTTTTTTCTTGGTTTTATTGCATAGGCATATTTTCTAACCAAAAAAAAAGGGGGGGATCAAAACGTATGTATTATTTTATTACCTGTTTTTTTCACTTAGCGTGTCATTATGTTGTAACCATGAATAGAGTTCTGGATATTATAAATATAAGTCAATGTTTTCATTTGCCCGCAATAACACCCTTAATTAATTTGAGAGTTTTTAGCATATCACTCTGTTCTTTTAATATCTGCTAATTCAAGTCCCTGAGTGGTGCAAATGGTTAATGTGCTTGTCTGCTAATCAAAAGGTTGCAGGTTTGAGCCCACCCAGAGGCACCTCGAAAGAAAGGCTTGGTGATTTACTTCTGAAAAACCAGCCATTTGGAAACCCTGTGGAGCACAATTCTACTCTGACACACATAAACTCACCATGAGTTGGAATCGACTTGATGGTGACTGGTTAATCTTCAGACCTCAGGTGCCCCAGGTAACCTTCTCAAGCTCACTTTCCTTTGGCAGGTCCATCTATGCATTTTCCTCTTCATCTAACCAGCCATTAAACTCCTCTTCTCACTATGTGTTTTCTCCCTAGGTAATCATGTCTCTTCTCATTTACACGTAGGTCCACTCATATTGGTATCTCCAGACCCATCTATCCAATAGCCTACTGGTCACAGAGGCCTTTTAGGTACCTCTAAGTATGCATATTCCTAAACCAAACTTATTACGTTTCCTCAAAATCTGCTCTACCTCAAATATTTCCAATCTTAGTAAACGGTATCATTATCCACCCATTTGCTCAAACAACTGCTCAGAAACCAGTCATCTTCAACTCCCTCATACCCCTTAATTCTCATGTCTATTTTTTTTTATTCAGTCTTGAAGAGCTGTCTCTTGAAATATCTCAACTTTGTCCACTTTTCTCCACTTTCATTGCCATCTCCTAATTCCAAGCCACCGTTGTCTTTTGTCTGAACTACTGTAATAATCCACTAACTGCTTTCCTCACCTCCGCCCTTCAACCCATTTTCCACACTGCAGCTCTGCTGCAGAGGCTTCCCACTGCTCTCAGAAGTCTGTGTGTGGATTTTGATGTTCTCTCCAATTTCATCTCCTGCCTTACCTCCTTGCTCTCCACTCCAGTTTACACATACCCACCCACTGTTGGTGAGTCAGTTCCAACTCATAGGGACCCTGTAGGACAGAGTAGAACTGCCCCATAGGTTTGAAGGCTTAAATCTTCACAGAAGCAGACTGCCACACTGTTCTCCCATGGAGCGGCTGGTGAGTTTCAACTGCTGATCTTTCAGTTCGCAGCTGAGCACTCAACCACTGGACCACCAGGCCTCCTTCAGTTTACAGTATGTCTTTTTTTTTTTTTTTTACATAAACAGACGAGTACCCTTTGCAATCCCTATGCCCTCCACTAGGGGTCCAAGGCTCACAATTTAAAAATCTGCAAGGACTGCAATTCCAAATGAATAATTCCTTCCTCATTGGCAGTACCTGGATATTTTTAATGGTTTTCTTCTAGGTTTACTCCCAAAGCTTCATCCATAGTTATCCTCAATAACAGGCTGTCATGGCTGGGCTAGAACTGGAAAATGGATATTTTTAAAACTTAAGAATTGGCCAAACCCCACTTTCCTGCTGAGTAGAGCATGTTTACCGTGGAGTCTCAACTTGTTGGTATATAATGAAGAAATCCCCACCCCCCAGTAACTTCTCTTCAACTGTATTATATTGATTTTAATTCTGTTTTTTCTGCCATGTATCATCTCCCATGAGACATCTTGTCCAGATTTCATAACGTTATTTTTTTTTTGCCACTTTTTGTTGCTTCAGTAAGCTTAGCTCTGTTTAGTTAATAAGTTTGAATGTCTACATGCTTCAAAAGTTCTCTGTTTCCCAAATATAGATTCAAACATTGACTGTAGGGCCTTTTAGAGGGTGAGAGAAACATAGTCTGGTTTTCCTCTACCTGCCATTCCCTCTTCCAGGCATATGCTACTGAAGTTACCATGGAAGAGGCGTGGAGATGGAATGGTTACTTTTTATGGTAAGGTGGTAACCACCTTGTTACTCATCACTGCTTCTCTGTTAACACTGAGCCTGTGGATGCCATCTATGGCGGTGTCTATGGGCTGACTGTCTCATGGGAGACCCTGTCGAGCCTGCCCAGTGCATAGCTCCCTAATGTGGCATCTTCCACAATTCCTTGGCCACTACCACAGGGCACACGCCACAGCCACTTGTTTCTGAGAGCTCTGCATCCTGTGCCAACCCTTTTGGAGGCAGAGCACTGGCAAGAGAGCCCAAGTCTGGTCATCTCCTGCAGTGTGCACTCAATTCACAGAAGACACAAGTTTTTCTGGCAGTGCCAGAGAGTAGAACAGTTGGCTGCCTCACTGGTACCTCCTCTCTCAGTTTCCTGATTCTATGCCCCAGTAACATCGAGCACTCTGCCGCTTTATTGGGTTTACAGTGTTCAGAACAGAGAAGAGAGGAAAGGGTTTCTCTTATATACCTTCCAAGCCCCCAAAACTCTCTCATCTCTTCTGTTGTTGTCATTGTTAGGTGCTTTCAAGTCGATTCCAACTCAGAGCAACCCTATGTACAACAGAATGAAACACTGTCCGGTCCTGTACCATCATCACAATCCCTGTTATGCTTGAACCCATCGTCGCAGCCACTAAGTCAATTCATCTTGTTGAGGGTCTTTCCCTTTTTCACTGACCCTCTACTTTACCAGGCATGATGTCCTGCTCCCAGGACTGATCTCTCATGATAACATGTCCAAAGTATGTGAGACAAAGTCTTGCCATGCTTGCTTCTAAGGAGCATTCTGAGTGTACTTCTTCCAACACAAATTTGGTCATTCATCTGGCACTCCAAGGTATATATTCAATATTCTCACCAACACCACAATTCAAAGGCATCAATTCTTCTTCGGTCTTCCTTAGTCATCGTCCAGGTTTCACCTGCATATGAAACAATTGAAAACACCATTGCTTGGGTCAGGCCCACTTTAGTCTCCAAGGTGCCATCTTTGCTTTTCAATGCCTTAAAGAGGTCTTTTGCAGCAGATTTGCCCAGTGTGGTGTGTCTTTTGATTTCTTGATTGCTGCTTCCATGGATGTTGATTGTGGATCCAAGTAAAATGAAATCCTTGCTTCAATCTTTTCACTGTTTATCATGAGTTGCTTATTGGTCCAGTTGTTGGTATTTTTGTTTTCTTCATGTTGAGGTGTAATCCATACTGAAAGCTGTAGTTTTTGATCTTCATCAGTAAGTGTTTCAAGTCGTCTTCACTTTCAGCAAGCAAGGTTGTGTCATCTTTGTAACGCAGGTTGTTCATGAGTCTTCCTCCAATCCTGATGCTGCATTCTTCTTTATATAGTCCAGTTTCTCAAGTTATTTGCTAAGCATACAGATTGAATAGGTATAGTGAAAGGATACAAACATGATGCAAACCTTTCCTGACTTCAAACCGTGCAGTATCCCCTTGTTCTGTTCAAACAACTGTCTTTTGTACAGGTTTGTCATGAGCACAATTAGGTGTTCTGGAATTTCCATTCTTCCCAATGCTATCCATAATTTATTAGGATCCACACAGTCAAATGCCTTTGCATAGTCAATAAAACTCAGATGAACATCTTTCTGGTATTCTCCGCTTTCAGCCAGGATCCATCTGACATCAACAATGATATCCCCCATTCCACTTCCTCTTCTGAATCTGGCTTGAATTTCTGGCAGTTCTCTGTCAATGTACTGCTGCAGCTGCTTTTGAATGATCTTCAGCAAAATTTTGCTTGCATGTGATATTAATGATATTGTTTGATAATTTCTGCACTTGGTTGGATCGCCTTTCTTTGGAATAGGCATAAATGTGGACCTCTTCTAGTTGATTGGCCAGGTAGCTGTCTTCCAAATTTCTTAGCTTAGACAAGTGAGCACTTCCAATGCTGCATCTGTTTGTTGAAACATCTCAATTGGTATTCTGTCAATTCCTAGAGCCTTGTTTTTCACCAATGCCTTCAGTGCAGCTTGGATTTCTCCCTTCAGTACTAGCCCTCCCCTTATATTAACTAGGAGAGGGGTGGGAGGGAATGTTTGAGTGCATCTTGGCAGCCCTATGGGAAGGTGGTTGACCCTTGTGTTAGTGGTGCTCTGCACTTAGAATGTAGTCATGTAGCAGATTCTGAAGGTTGCCTATAGGAGATTCTGTTGGTTGCCCACCCAACATTTGTCCCTGCACTTCCGCCTTCCTAGTGGAACCTTATTTTTTTTAAATATTCAACCTCTTCACACAGCCACATGCTTCAGATGAGGCTGCTGCCAAATGCTTAAGGAGAAATCCTCATTAATTTAAGCCAGTCATGATAATTCCACTTTTCTAAATGTTGGCCCTTAGAAAGACTTTTTATTTTAACTCCTAAGACAGACGTAACATAAAGGATTGCCTCTGTTGCCTTTGGACGTAGTCCTCAGACTAGATCCACAACCACTCATGGTTCAAGACGGCTGCAGTAATTCCAAGCATCACATCCAGATCCAACAAAGCCAAAATATGGAGGAGGTCCTTGCCAAGAGAATGAAGATGGTCTCATTATTTGTAACAAAAATTTTATGTATGGTTTAAATCATTTTTAGATGACATTTTGGTTCTTTAAATTCTAAATCATCTTAATGGGCGCATGTCCTTGGTGCTTTAGCTTGTCAAATTTAGCTGTTAGCATCATTCTGGAACTCCAGGAAAAATACCACTTTATTTCCTGTTACACTGCCTTCTGCCTGTCTCAGTAATATGCAAAGGGACTTGGTTTTGTAATGAAAAAAGGAGGAAACTATTTTTTAGCATGCCAAGGTAAATAGAGGGAAAGCCTGGTGTAGTCAATTCCCCCTCCCTATCTGAGATGAAAGGCTATTTGGGACCACTAAGAGATGTGTTTGAATGCAAAGATGGGGAGGCCATGTGTGATATCATCTCTGGACCTAAACTCGTTTATTTGGAGCCCAGGGGACATAGTCTTAGGAAGTAAGACAAAGAAGTGAGGAGAGGGTCATTCTCCCTGCTGCTCTGCAGGCAACAGTGCAGCTCGTCCTCACAGAAGGCCCTAGCAGAAGAGTTGCGCATTTTGCTGAGAAGGCTGCAGCAAAAATCGCCAACAGTCTTGTTGCAGATTTCCTGGAAACCACTAGGGGGTGCTCTTTGGGGGAGATGAGACAGAGGCCCTATAGGCAAATAGGTGGGAGCTCGAAGGTACAGAAGATGGGTATTAATACATACTTGACACATTTATATACAACGGCAGTGGTGTGAACACTTTCACACTTTGTTCTTTTACGGGTCATAAAAAAAGAAAAGTTTACTCGGTCTTCTTCCATGACCCAATTTCAATTAGGGCCTATAGGTGAACTGGAAACCCTGGTGGTGTAATGGTTAAGTGCTACGGCTGCTCATCAAAAAGTCAGCAGTTCAAATCCACCAGGCGCTCCTTGGAAACTCTATGAGGCAGTTCTACTCTGGCATATAGGGTCGCTATGAGTTGGAATCGGCTCGACGGCAACAGGTTTTTTATAGGTGAACTAAATCATGGTGATTTCTTTGTTCTTGCCTTCAAATAAGAAAACATTTGGTGTCTACTAGATGCCAGGCATTCTGCAATATGCACAAAAAGACATCTCCATGTCCTGTGCAAGTCAGCTGAAAATACAGCACCTTGATGCAGGCACTTATTTCCTTGGCACTGGGGTTTCTAAGCTCAATGCACCCTGATGCGTGGTTTAAAAGCACAAATTGTGATTACTTTTATTCATAGTGTCTCAGGCTGGTTGAAATTTTTAAGTATAATTTAATAAAATTTAAAAACAATGATTTTAAGTTTAATTATAAATCAAAATAGGCCTTAGTAGAGAACTCACAAACAGCAGCAACACATACTAAAGTAAGCAAGTAGAAATTAGGGAGTCAGGTCCACAGGCCTACTGGGGGTGGTTTATCAACCAGCTTTCTGGGAAACAAACAAACAAACCAAAAAAAAAGCCCTGATCTATAACATTTGCCTATTTCCTTGATGTAAAGCCATCAACACAGCCAATTTCAAATTGCCAGTGTCAGGTCACCGAATGTAAATATGGGAAGAGATGAGCCCCATCAGCTCACCTCTGGGCCCACCCAGCTGTCTGTCAACAGGGCCACACATTGCCCCTAGAATCTGTGGCATGAAGTGTTTTATTCTGTGGCTTCCTGTTGATCTTTACTTAGCAGAAGTCGGAGGGGCTGTGATGCTTTCTGTAAGTGGAACCAAGTTTCAAGGGTAGAGCCACTATGGATTTCAAGCCAGTTGTCTAATAGCTCACCCTCTTCCTCTTCGTGACTCACTCCATTAGGCTCCAGAGACGCTTATGCATAACTCAAACCTAGATATTCTGACTCAAAAATCCAGTGCTCTTTCCATTACACTGAGTCTTCAAACTCTTGGCACCTGCAGCGAGAATTGCCAAGTAGCAGATGCCACTTCTTAAGAAGAAATACCCTTGCTGTTATGATATGGCTTTACATATGAATTCCATAACACATAGCAGCAATGCTGACATTTTACTGGTGCTCAGAGAGTGGCACTGCCCTGGTTTGTTTCCTAACACAGCCCAATCTCTGGGTTCAGCTGATAACTGTTAGAAAGACCTGTGTCCTCCCATTTCAAAGCAGTTCTCTGTCTATTACCACCCCTGGGATAGCACTGGCCCTTTTCTCCCTTCTGCTGGTTAGTGATTAAGACTTTTGCCTAACTGGCGATACCACTGCGGTATGTGTTTCTCCGTATAAGAGTGACTCTTGTCTTCAAATGCTCCAAGGTTTTCACTGGAATCGGGAGACTGAGATTTGAGAGCTCATTCTTCTTGAACCGATCACTTAAACTCTGAGTTCCAAATTTTCTCGTCTTATTAAAAAGAGAGTACTTGTCTACACAGGGGTGATATAACAAGTTTAATGTATAGGAAAATCTTTAAAAAAGATACAATGATTTTGAATTTTAAGGTATTTTACTATCTCTTCATTGCTTCATTTATGCATTTCCATTAACTTTATTTCCTGAGATCAACTTCCTCAAAGCCACGTTTATTCAAAGCAAATCAATAAGCTTTAGTTTGGAAGGCTAGGTCTCAAGTAGACATCTATTCATCACTGGGAGCACCAGTGATGCATCTTGGACTTTGGTAAGACTCCCAACAGAAGGCACAAGTGGGCGAGGAGGTGAGGCAATGAATATTGCTCCTCCTTATTCTAAATTGAAAGTGATTTCTCTTCGCTATTCCAAACATACTCGGCTCTTAAAAAGTTTAATTTGTGCTTAGAAACACTTTTGTTTTATTAGGAAGTGATTCATAACATCCACAACCAGGGAAATGGGGCAGGTTTCAATTTCTACAAATTTCTTGTAGCCAAGAATTTCCGACCTTGCTGATTTGGAAGAATGGATGGGGGAAGAGAGTCACCTGAGGCCATCAAAGTCCAAGGGAATGCTGAAAAAGGAGGGCCTAAATAGAGTTGAATGGAGAGAGGAGAGAAAGAGTTGAGTTAAAACCATGCCTCTGTCACTCGTTAGTAAGCTATTAACCCAAAAACCAAACCCACTGGCAACGAGTTGATTCCAACTCATAGCAACCCTATAGGACGGAGTAGAACTGCCCCATTGGTTAGCAGCCTTAGCTCTTAACCACTACGCCACCAGAGTTTCCAGTAAGTTATTAGCCTCTCTGAATTTCTCAGTCTTTAGAGTGGAACTAATCATACTGTAATGTACATTTTTGTTGTTGTTTAGATGAGATTTTGGTTACCTAATTTAAAAAATAATCCTAAAGGACACAACAGAATGAAACATTGCTCAGCCCTGTGCCGTCTTCATGATCATTGGTATGTTTGAGTTCATTGTCGAGGCTACTGTGTCAGTTCCTCTCACTGAGGGTTTCTCTTATTTTCACCTATCCTCCACATTTAGATTTCTAGAATTCAAACCTTCTTATTTTGTAGAAAGCTCCCATTGTGTGAGTCTTGAGGATAGTATGACCCCATTTCCACTACAGAACCTGCAAAGGCCTCTGGCAGCCAGGGCACGAGACCCAGGATAGCCAACTTAGTGTTCTCACCCAAGACTTTGAATCCAGAGTGATACACAAAGTCTATGACTTAACTGGACAACCCCTGTGACATGCTTTTGGTATGGTTCCTGCTGCCCTGCTCTTCATAGCTTCTGCCTGGTTTTGCAGCCTTCTCATTGATTCTGTGAGCCACCCAGTATCCTTGCAATTATTTCTTTTCTGCTCAATGTAGCCAAACTTATTTGTTGCTGTTGTTTGTTGCTGACAACCTAGACCACTACGACATATTTAACTTGGGTTGCTGAGAGAATGAAATAAGACAAAATATGTAAAACAGCATAGGGCATGTAGGGCACGTAGGGCATGCTGTAAGAACATAATAAATCTCACAGCTGCTCAGCCACAAGATGATCTCTCTCAAAACATTACTGTGAGGAGAGGGTGAAGAAGGTGGTGAAAATGGTAACAAGCAGCTCAACAGTAAAATATCTTAAATTTCAAAGTCATTTTATATTTTATAAAGCACTTTTATATATATTAACTTCTTATATCATCCTTGTGTAGGTAGAGAGAGATACACAGAAAGAGAGAGAGAGATAGCTGCTGTCGAGTTGACTTCAACTCATGGTGACCATGTGTACAGCAGAACAAAACATTGCCTGGTCCTATGTCCTCCTCACGGCCACTGACATGTTCAAGTCCATGAATGTGGCTATTGTGCCATCCATCTCATGTAGGATCTCTGTCACCCGCACTGGTCCTCTACTTCACCAAACACAATGTTATTGTCCAGTGATTGATCCCTCCTGACGAAGTGTCAAAAGCAAGAGAGTTGGATGATGTTCTGTTGTGATCCATAAGGTTTTCATTGGCTAATTTTTGGAAGTAGATCACCAGGTCTTTCCTCCTAGTCTGTCTTAGTCTGAAGCTCCACTGAAACCTGTTCACCATCGGTGACCCTGATAATATTTGGAATACTGGTGGCATAGCTCCCAGCATCATAGCAACACGCAAGCCACTATATTATGACAAACTGAGAGATGGCCTGTGACATCTCAGTATAGACAGGTATCATTCCCTTTCTACAGATGAGAAAAGCTGGAGCTCAGAGTTAAGTGATAATTTCAAGGAGGAGTTCTCAAATCTAGAGCTCTTGATTCCAAAATCCGTCATTCAGCAGGTATTTGTTGCCCATTGACTATGTGCCAGACACTTGCTGTAATGAGGAATGTGGTGGTGAACAATGCGGATATAAAGCCAGGGCAGCGCTGGGCAAGATGTGGCCCTGAGTCCTGTCGATCAGAACAATCTCATGTGCTCATACAAATGTGGGTTCCAGGGTTCCATTTACTGAATTGGATTTTCTGGAGGTGGAACATGGAAAGCTGCATGTTTAGTAAGCTTCCCAGGTGATTCTGATACTTGCGAAAGTTTGAGAACCATTCGCAATATGCTGATGCCAGACATAAATAGCATCAGGAAACAGCATTTCTCATCAGTAAACTTTACATGGCATTAAACCGGCTTTAGCATGTGTTTTCTGGTCATAAAAGAAAAATAATGACCCTCTACTGGGGCTCAAGGAGAAGAGCTGCACAGGTAACAAGCCCAGTTGAATTTATGCTGTTGTTAGTTCCTGTCAAGTCACCTCTGACTCATAGCAATTCCATGTACAACAGAATGAAACAATGCCCGGTTCTGCGCCATCTTCACAATCGTTGGTATGCTTGGTTACACTATTGTGGCCACTGTGTATTTTCAGTGCCTTTCAACCTAGGAGGCTCAGTTTCCAACTCCATATTGGGCAATATTTTATTGCAATACATGTGGTTTTCATTGGTAATTTTCAGATATAAATTGCCAGGCCTTTCTTCCTAGTCTGTCTTAGTCTAGAAGCTCTACTGAAACCTGCCCACCATGGGTGACCCTGCTAGTATTTGAAATCTTGCCTAACAGAATTAGTGTGTGGCATCTCTATAGGAGGAGTCCCTGCGTGGTGCAAATGGTTAAGCATTCGGATGCTAAGTGAAAACTTGGTTGTTCAAGTCCGACCCTGGAATCCACATTTGTATAAGCACCTGAGATGGTTCTGATGCTGATAGGCCTCGGGAGAAAGGCCTGGCGATCTACTTCCAAAATATCAGCCATTGAAAAACCTTATGGAGCACAGTTCTAATCTGACACGGGGTTGCCATGAGCTGGAATCAACTCGGCTTAAATTGGTTTTTTATGAGTATCTCTACAGAAGAGGGGATGATTCATGGGCTACTGTCATGCCAATGGACCTTATCTTGGCTGTTCACTTTTAAACCCAGGAGCAGAAAAGAAAGGATTTTAATGTGACTCATTTCCATGAAACACGCATTCTTTAGACTTTCTGGAGGTGAGTTTATGACCAACATTTCAATAATGTGTTTTGTTTTATGAAATTATTATGCCATGTGTAAATTCTGTTTAAAATAATTTATTTTAAAAAGGAGTAATATTTGCATTGGCTGAAATTAGTGAAGAGTTCAAACTTTTTGTAAATTGCCTCTGTGAATCCCCCACAGCCATCAGCTGCTTTGAAGTGGGGTGGTAACTTGAATAAGCACTTTTGACCCTGGCTTATACATCACTTTGCTTGAAGAGAAAGATTCTGCTTTACCTTAGACTGCTTCTTTCTCCTATGAAAACTGGTTTCTAAAGACAAAGTAGAGATGTTCTCTAAAACGACACTTCTTACATGCGTGGTAGAAGGTTAGCAATTTACATATAAATTTAGGAGTTTATTCTCTTCTGAATTAAAAACATACCCTACCGTCTCCTCCAGGAGTCTCTGGGTGGTACAAATGGCTAGGTGCTGGGCTACTAACTGAAAGGTTGGCAGTTCAAACCCACCCACAGGCACCTTGGAAGTAAGGCCTGGTGATCTGTTTCTGAAAGGTCACATCCTTGAAAACCCCATGGAGCAGTTCTACTTTGCACACATGTGGTCCCCCTGAGTCAGAATTGACCTGACAACAACTAATAACAACCACAACCATCTCCTCAACCTAGAGCCACTCAACTGAAAGGTCTCAGACTATTTGGGACTTTCCTGCAAGCCCCAAGGAGCTGTGATCATACTTTAACAAAACTGTCTGGTATATACTTTATTCATCAACAAGTATTTATAGAGCATTTATATGGGCCACACACTTTTGGTATATAAGAGACCGAGTGTGCGGGGTGCTTCTGTAGGTGTTCGGGGGGATGAAAAAAAGTGAAGACGAGTGATGTCATTACTGTGATGGAAGCTCAAGTAGTGTGTCTGTGTGCTGTCTGTTGAATTGAATGAACCTCTTCTTAATGTCCTGTGACTAATAGATGGGAAAGAAAAGATAGATGGCTTGAGCCAGTTGAGAATACAAACATCTTTCAAAGTCTCTCCAGGACTCCAGAAAAGCAATCTCCCTCAAACATACACCAAATGCCAACTCTTTACCAAGCACTTCGGGTTAGGAAGCTGAATTTTTGCCCAGAACTTTCACCCAGCCGAAGATCAAAGCAAGGCCCTTGTAAGCACTTCTGTAAATTACAAAATGTATACCGTCTATGGTAATCTTCATGTTTTCCAACCACATTAGCCTGAAATAAAAACTTAGGCAGACTGAAAATAGAAATGGCTCAGAGGAAATTGCTTCAACCAAGAACGGTAATTTTCATTTCTGGTAGTTGTAAAAGGGAAACTTCTAAACCAGTCTTCCTGGGTTTGATTTGCCTGTATAACTTCACCTACTGGCTAGAAGGAATAGGATATGGAAGTGGTCAGTTTTATTCTTGATTGGCTACGTTTGTTAAACTAGGGATTATGCAATATCACTTTTTTTTTCAATGGCTTAGAGAGAAATCCATAGTTCCATAAAGGGCCAGGGTGGCTAATGGTGTTTAAACATCTCAAAGTTACATACCAGTTAGGGTAGCAGTTAGTGTGCCAACTATTTGCCGGGAATGGAAGGTTGTTATCCTGGGCAAGGCTGTCACATTATTGAATTTGGTTTTAATGATAAGGGACCAATGTCAATGAGTTCAGTTATTTTTCTCATAGACTTTTTGCACTGAAAAACTGAATGTATGAGTTAATAGAAAAGGTACTAAGACTATCCCAGGCAACCCTGCAATCACTGAGTGGTAGAGTATCATGGAGGAAATGTCCTGAAGTAAGAGCAAAAGACCTGAATTCAAGTTCTTCCCTCTAGATTCCATCAACTAGGAGGGTAAACTTGACCGAGCCAGTCTGTCTTGAGAGCCTTAGTATTCCAATCTATCTATTGAAGATTCAGCATTGAGTATCTGATAATAAGCCCAGGACCTGCTTTTACAGTGTCTTTTGGTGGAAATTAAATTTAGTATAATGATAATACAGACAGCTATATGCTCTAATAGAGGCACATAGTGGGTGTTCCGAGAGCACAGAAAAGTGTTAAATATGCCAAAGGGTTTAGGGAAGGCTTATGGAGAAGGTAACCTTTGAAGCGAAGGATTTTTCTCTAAGCAAGCAATTTTCTCCAAGGGGCCTTGTTGCTTCCACCTAGACAAGGAAGCAAAGGACTTCTTTTAAATGGCTAAAATTTCACCTACACAGACACTTTATTATAGTAACTTTTCAGTTATTAGGTAACTCTTGGTTACCAGTTAGAGATAGGACAGGAAGAAAAGCAGCCAACTAGAGACAATTACCATCAGTGAGACAAGAGCTGTGATGTAGTAGGCATTGGTTGCTATGGAAGCCTGGGGTACAAGGGTTGTGGAGGGTTCCTCAGGACAGCTAGGGCTTGACTCTCAAGAAGAGGGTAGGTCTTGACAAGTTGACCACTAGTTCCAATTCCTAGTGTCCCTGGTGCTCTCTTGAGGCTGGTCTGATCCCAAGGTATTGGAATTAGAGCACATCCCTTCCCACCCTACTGAGTGTCTAGGAGTTACTTTGGGCATTGCAGGGGGGGGGCAGTCCCCATGCTGAAGACAATAAGTGGTGTGAGACCTCAAGGCAGGGTGTTGCTCCTACTCACCAGTTAATTGTCTACGTAGTGGGTAAGGTCTATGGAGGAAGGCAGGATTATGGTCACTCCCCTGATGGACAGCTAGCCCTAGTAGGATAAGGCTGGGGTTGGGTCTTGGACCCAGTACCACTGCTGGGCATTTAAGTGGTCCTCCTTGCAGTGATCCTTCTTCTTGTTCCCAAGTGTTATCCAGGAGCAGACCAGCTCGGGGACTACCCTCAAATGCAAAAGTGAGTTCTTCTTCTTTCTTGTTCCTCACCCTCCCCAGATCCCCCAGCCTATTGATTCATACCCTCAAACTAGATGTATCATTCAGAACCTGGTTCCAACCCGTTTATACAAAACTTGTTTACTCTTCCTTAAGCGTAAAAACCAAACCAAACACATTGCCATGGAGTTGATTTCAACTCATAGTGACTCTCTATGACAAAGTAGAACTACCTCATAGAATTTCCAAGAAGTGGCTGGTGGATTTGAACTGCTGACCATTTGGTTGAGTTCTTAACCACTACTCCACCAGGGAGCTCAGCATTACCTGATTATGTACTTACCGAGTATATCAGTCAAGGTTATCCACAGAAATAGAATATATATGTGTGTGTGTGTATATATATATATATATAGTTGTTCGGCTCTGATTTATGTATAACAGAATGAGTCATGTGCCATCTTCATGACTGTTGGTATGTCTGAGTTCATTGTTGAAGCTATTGTGTCAACCCAGCTCACTGAGGGTTTCCCTCACTTTTCTTGACCCTCTACTTTACCAAAAATGGTGTCCTTTTCTAGTGATTGGCCTTTCCTGATGATGTGTCCAAAGAAAGCAAGTCAAAGTCTTGTTATCTGTGCTGTTTATATATATATATAATGACATTTACTTAAAGGCATTGGCTCATGTGATTGTGGGGACTGGTGAGTCTGAAATCTCTAGAGAGGGCTGGCAGGCTGGAAACTCAGGCAGGATTTCTATGTTACAGTCTTGATGAAAATTCCCTCTTCTCTGGGAAACCTCGGTTTTTGCTTGAGGCCTTCAATTCATTGGATGAGGCCCATCAACATTATTGAAGGTAACCTCCTTTACTTAATAGTCAACTGATTGTAAATGTTAACCACATCTACAAAATACCTTCACAGCAGTATCTAGATTAGTGTTTAACTAAACAACTGGACACTATAGCCTAGCTAAGTTGACATAGAAGTGTGCAGTAGATATGGTACCAGAATCCATGGGTACCGGGACCAATTTACTTCTCCATATCCACACGACGGCAGTGGAGTGGGTATCCACACACCAATCATAGTCATCCATTCTTCTTAACTGTAGTTTATCTTATACTTCAGGGGTTTTTTTTTTATTTTTTTTTTTAAATGGGGGGAGTTAAGAAGCAGTAAAGTATGTCCCCAAATTCACTAGAACTTTTGGAGACCACAACTGTGGGAATAGGGTGAGCAGCCCTTTTAGAAAATTTAGACTGTAAGAAGTAGAAGGCAAAACATGTAGTGGAAGAGATATTTCCTCTTTTTACTATTGGTAGGTCCAGGAAAGAGAAAAGTCAAGATTATATAAAGAAAGCAAAACAAAAATCCCCTTGGCCTGAATACTGGCTCCCTTTAGTGCCCCAGAGGCCTTTAAGGAGTGAGGATAATGCTGAGTAGGTGAGTGCCAGCAGCTCGTGAAAGCAGCAGACGATGATAGGGAGGGAGATGAAGAATGGTGGCCACAGTTCAAACCAGCCGTAGGTGAGGACTGGCTCCCCAATCCAGTTTACTCTGCAACCAGGAATAGTAGCTGTTGCTGGCTCAAGCCAGTCCACGCAACACTGTCATCTCCTTGCATGACTCTACTTCCTAGGCCAGTGTATGGTGTAGTTTCATGCTCATTGTCCTTGCAAGCAATCACGTGAGGAACGTCAGAGAACTGCAAAGATAGACCAACCTAAACATGAAACCTGGCTCTGCCACTTATTAACTTTATGGCCTTGGTTATGTTACTTACTTTTCTGGAGCCTTGGTTTTCTAATATTTAAAATGATAGTCATTAGAGAATTAAATGAGACAAAGTATGTGACCACCATTTTAGCTCCCTTAACTTTGGACATATCATTGGTAAAGACCAATCACTAGAAAGGAACACCATGTTTAGTAAATTAGAGGGTCAGTAAAAGTGAGGGTGAGGGAAACCCTCAAAGAGGTGAATTGGTACAATAGCCACAACAATGGACGCAAACATACCAGCAATCATGAAGATGGCTCAGGACCACGCAATCTTTGTTCTGTTATACATTAAGTGGCCACGAGCTAGAGCTGGCTGGATGGCATCTAAAAACAATAATAATAATAAAGTAGGTGAAATGTTTGACGCAGGGCCTGGCACAGAGTGAGAGCTGAATAAATTATGCATATTGGCCTTCATGAAGGATCCAATTAAGCAGAATCTTTCATTCCCTCCCTGAAACCAAGTACTCACTTCCATTATTGCACCCACCCCTAAGGATTGCTGTTGTTTGTTTTTATACATATGTCTTCTCAGCTAGACTCTGAGCTTCCTGCAGAAATAAATCAAACCTATGACTTTGCATTCCTCACACTGGAACAAGCACATAGTACATGTTCATTGAAAATTTGTCAGATCCCTGTGGTTCCTCTGCTGTCTGAATGCGTAAGTGAATGAACAAAGGGGATGGTGACGGGGAGAAATGAAACTAGTGATTTTCATTAACTGAGGGGAATGTTCCAACATAGCATCGTTTTCTTGTTTTGAGTGGTCCAGCAAGTAAGGCGCCAGACTTACCGGATTTTATTCAGAGCACTGTGGACTGATCTGTTAACAAAGGAAGTCTGGGCTGTATTCACTTTTAAAGAGCCAGGCAGGGAAGCCTCATTCTAGTTTCAGTAGCAGGCTGCGGAGTTAGGAGTGACTAAGAAGAAGAAGAAGCTTCATACTGCCAAAGAACGGTGTGGTTTTACATTGCCTGTAACTTACTGAAAAGTCCCTCACCTCTCACATTTCAGCAACATCTATTGAAGCTGGGTCTGCAATTTGTATGTGGGAGCTGTGCTATCAAACTCTTCTTCATTTTCACCCAGTTTTCAATTGATGTCTAAATCCTTCTCTTTTCTGGACTGTAACCACTGCCATAAAATTTCCCTTAAGCAGCAGAATTATCCCTCAAAACACTCCTGACCAACACTAAACTTACATCCAAACTAATGTCTCAGTGCTCTATTTAAACATGGAAAAATGAGTTATTTTGTTGAAATCAGGAATATGTGGGTGCTAAGCGATCCATCAAAAAACCTTTACTTCCCCGCTGTCAATGACATAAAAATAAAAATTTATTTTATTTTATTTTTTTTATAGTCAGGATTAAACAGCCAGGACTTGGTTTAATTATCTTCAGTTAGGTTTGCCCTTGTAATTGCCTGATCAGCAAGCATGCTGAACTACCATATCCAAACCATGTGGAGAAGTAAGATTTTACACCTCTGGCTCAGTAGTTTCTTCTCTGCAAATAAAACCAAGTTTTTTTTGTTTCTTCCTATATTGGCACAGTGGTTAAGAATTCGGCTGCTAACCAAAAGGTCAGTGGTTTGAATCCACCCGCCATCCTTGGAAACCCCATGGAGTAGTTGTATACTGTTCTATAGAGTTGCTATGAGTCAGAATTGGCTTGGCAGCATTGGGTTTTTTATAAGTAATACTTACCTTTATTCACTAAAATTTTTGTAATTAATAAATGGAATGAAAGGAAAACCCACTTTTCAGAAGTAATTGAATTAACATTTTGGCGTATGGTTCTCAGCTAACGCAGGACCAGAGTGTTAAATCAGATGTATACAAATCAGAGATCTTAGCCAGTATCGAGCTCTACTAACGATTTCAAGGATACACGTAATCAAGAGTCACAAAGTAGAGAGAGGTCTGGAATATCTTACATGGCTACACCAGGTGTGACTTTTTCACATCAGGCATGCACTCTGTGACCCAGAATCATTGGTGAGGTCTCCTGGAAAGGTTTTGCAGGTTATTACCTTACGTGGTGAAGGATGTTTAAGTTATAAAACAGCTTTATTTTATGTTCCATAAAGAGTATAATTCATGTAGCATTCTCTAGGGAGCCATGCTTCATAAAGACATGGAGTCCATTTTATTTACTCTAAGTAATGCTTAGCCAGGGACATTCCTCTAAACACATTCTATAGGTATGAACTCTTCCTCTTAGCAAATATAATTAGTCTATTTATTCAGAGGTTCAGTTGACAAGGAGATTAGGCTGGGTTACCTGCCTTCTTTTCTTTCTCTCAGGGACCTTTTCCCAGTAAAGAAAAGGCTTCAATTTTGGCCCAGTTGCTTTACCTCTTTCCCATGCTCAGTATTTTTTTTCCTATGCTTTTTCAAAAAATATGATTATACAATACATACTGTCTTATAACTTTCAGTAGAGCATTACATTTAAAATATGGACTCTGGATAAACACTGCTTAAAGTTGAATTCCTGCTCCATTACTTGCTAGCTGGAAGACCTTAGGAAAGTTACTTAACCTCTCTGTGCCTTAGTTTTCACATCTGTAAAATGGGGATAATTTTAGGCCCTACTTGTAGGATTATTGTGATGATTAAATGATATAGTACATGTAAAGTGCTTAGAACAATGCCTGGCATCTGGAAAATACTACATAAGTGTAGCTGTTATTGTTAATAAATATCTTTACAAGTCATCAAGCATTTCTTTGTATCATGACTTTCACTTGCTGTATCTTATGGATGTAATAAACTTTATTTAATTCTTTAGTGTTGAACATACAGGTTAGTTGTACTTTTTTTGTTGTTTGGGATCCCCTCATGGATCTGTTCACATCCTTGCTAATATTAATTCCTAAAGTGGAAATGTTATATCAAAGAATATAAAATTAGGCAGTGTATTCTGAGTTGAACAGAAAATTAGGGGATTTTGCCTTCCAGAAATGCAGCAAAATTAGCTTCTTTTAAGGAGCTACATATCTAGTTGTTTGAGTGCCCTATCATCCTATCATGATGGTTTCTTATCCCTCTTGTGGGCTGCTGCTGTTTCAAGGACTCCCATGGCTGTTTTCTTTCCTTCAATTATTGAATTGTGGCAAGACAAAAATGAGTGTATTCGTGTTGATAACTTTTATCTTTCCTATAGGAAAGAATTCTTCATTTTCCCACTCTGCTCTTCCTAAGGGGGAGATTTTGCTGGAAGGGAGGCTTTCCTACTACATAGCGAAAGGACAGGACAAGATGGAGAATGTGCAGTATGGAAGAGGTTTATTTGGTGTGCAGGTGGGTGGAGAAGATTCTGAGTAGCTATGGGCTGTGAAAGAACTGGGAAAGAGAAGGAAATGGGTATTACATGGTACAATGCAAGAGTTTGATAGATAACTCATTATAGAGGAAATTGCCTTTGAATTTCTCTGAGAAATTCAGAAAAACAATTTGAGCTTCATTAACTTACTTTTGATTACCGGACTACTTCCATGATGACAACATTATCTGAAACATGACTACAAATTTAGGAAGGTGTTATGGACTGAATTGTGTCCCCTAAAATACGTGTTGGGGTCCTAACCATTGTACCTGTAGATGTAATCTCATTTGAGAATGTGGTTTTCTTTGTTATAGCAATGAGGCCAATTCAGTATAGGGTATATCTTAAACCTAAACACTTTTGAGATATGAAAAGCAGGTTAGGCACAGACTAGCAAGTACAAATGGGGGAAAGATAAATGCCATGTGGAGATCTCCGAGGAACTGAGGAACACCAGGGTTACCGAAGTTGAGACAAGGATTTTCTCTAAGAGTGGACAACGAGAGCCTTCCCCTAGAGCTTGTTCCTTTACAAGCTTTCCTGTATGCGCTTGGGTAACTTTGCTGGTAAGGGAATATGCTAGCCCTTTGCATGGGGCAGGGATGAAGTGCTGGGAAGTTAATGCCTCAGGGGTAAAGCTCAACCAACAAGAGACATGAGCTGCTGGGTAAATACCTCAGCCCTTGATGGGGCAATTTTGAGGTGTGTTCTGCATAGTCTCTAGAAGGTCCCCAGCAGAACTGAGCCTCAGTTCCCCATAGTGGTAACATACATTAATGTAAGCCTTCTTGGCTTCCCTTCTGTTATTATCTCACCTCCCCCCTTCTTCACCATTGTTCCTAAGATCACTTTCTGTAGTAGAAAGCCTCTAAGATGACCCCCAGTTATTTCCACCTTCTGGTACTCATGCCTTCATGTAATCCCCTCATGTTGAATGTAGGCTGGAATTATTGACTTACTTCTAATGAGTAGAATATAGCAGAAGTGATGGGATATCATTTCTGAGATGAGAATTTTATAAAAGGACTATGCCTTCTTTTGGGTACTCTCTCTCACTTTCTTTTGGACCACTGATGCTGGGAGAAGCAAGCTGCCATGTTGTAAGCAGCTCTGTGGAGAGGCTTACATGATGAGACAAGGAACTGAGGCCCTCAATCCAACAACCTAGGAGGAACAATAGTCTGCCAGTAACTACATGAGCAAGCTTGGAAGCAGATGCTTCAGTCCCAGTTGAGTCTTGAGATGATTCAACTTCATGATAGACCTTGAGCCAGAGGTAGCCAGCTAAGACACTTCAGATTCTTGACCAACAGAAACTGAGAAAATAAATGCTGTAGGTTTAAGTAGCTAAATTTTGGGATAATATGTTATGAAGAAATAGATAACTAACACAAAATTCCAAATAACCTATTGCACCTAAGCATTGTTTGCTTTTGGCAGCAGAACCCAAACTGAGGTGGTGACCCTGTCCTGAGTATGCATGTCTGGCCAACCACACTGTATAGGTAATGCCCAGCGCATTTTCTTTCCTTTTCCCTTGTGAACACCAGGGGAATTCTGAAATGCAGACAGATATTTAGATAAATTCTTTTAAGCTCATTTTCAGCTGATCTGGCATGAAATATACAGTAAACCATGCTCAAAACCACTGAAAACCTTAAAAAAAAAAAAAAAAACCTGCAAAAATCTTGATTTCAAAAATAACCCTCTCTCACCAAATACAGTTATCCTGACCCTTTAAAAATTTGTTAAATATGATTTTGTTGTGTCCCTTTGAGACAAGAGAGAACCAGGTCTACCCCAGGATGACTCATCCAGGAGGGCATTTAGCCTGTCCCTTGTGTTCATGAAAAGTGCCAAATTAGAACTTCACTTTAATTTCAAATGAGGTTATACAAGTGATACAGAGATACAAGACAGGAGAAAAAGAATTTTTTTTCATGCAACCATAAAATTATCCCATTATGATACTACTAATTACTGTTTAGTCAATTCTGTTGAGTCAGTTTCAACTCATGAAGACCCTATGTGTGTCAGATAGACTGTGCTGCATAGGGTTTTCAGGGCTGCTTTTTCAGAAGTAGATCAGCAGGCCTTTCTTCCAAGGCACCTCTGGGTGAACTTGAACCTCCAACCTTTTCATTAGCAGCCAAGCATGTTAATCGTTTATACCACCCAGGGACTCCATTATGAAACTATATAACCTGAATTAATTTTTGTATGTTACTTGGTGAACAGCACAGTTATATTGCATTATATTTGGGACGTTTCGCAAGTGTTAATTTATTAAAAGTAAGCCCTAAAAATATCCTCTATTTTGTAACCCTGTTTTTACATTTCCTCATTAAATATACTAGGGCTCAAACCTCTGGGAAGTGCTGGGTGCAGGTCATCTCCTTGATGACAGAATCTAAGCCCTCAGGAGAATCACTATGTGCACAGTGCTTACTGGAAGCCCTACGGAGGTGGAATGGTTATCGCTCAACTGTTTGGGGGCTTATTATACCTTCTCAAGTCCCAGGGTGGTATAAATTGTTAACACTCTTGGCAGCTAACCAAAAGGTTGGAGGTTTGAGTCTACCCAGAGGTACCTCAGGAGCAAGGCCTGAAGATCTACTTCTAAACGATTAGCCACTGAAAACCCTTTGAGGTGCGGTTCTACTCTGGCACACATGGGATCACCACGAGTCAAATTTGACTCAACAGCAAGTTATTTCATTGTTTTTATAACTTCTCAAATGTCTCAAAGCATTTGAAGCATACATGGCCAGTTGTTTTACCATAAAAGACCAGTTAAAAGAAAATATTCTTCAAGTGAGTATGGTTGTTTATCATTTGTCATAGATTAGGTTTAAGCATAGCCATAGATGTGGTGTTCACCGGATGGTGCAGTTCTCTTTCCCCTCACACAGCACACCTTGAATGTAAAGGAGTCTGGAGCTCCAAAGGACAAAACTAACAAAAGATTTCGTTTGTTGTAAGTGTGCACACCTCTCTTAACAAGATTGCTTCATTATCATTTTCTTGTGTGTTAGGGGAAAGCTCACTTAATGTGGCTGAGGATGTTTGGGGATCAGTACTGCAGCTTCCTGGACAGTAGACAGCAGCCGACGGCCTCAACACCAAACTACTGTGCAAGCCTTGAGATTTATCACGATTTGAGTAAACATTTCACAAAATTTAGCTTTTCCTTCAGTTAAACATTCCTGACCCACATCAACTAAGTCCCCCTACCCCAGAGCATTCACATCTGGAGAAAGACTTTAAACAACCAGAAAACTAAGATCAGAACATTTTTAAAGAACCCTTCTTCCAATTTTTAAAGCTAGGTTTCAGAAAACGGCATTGCTAAAGGCTCTGCTTTAAGTGGCTTGACAGAGGATTCTGGAATACAGTGATGCTGCAGCAAGATGACCCGTGTGAGGTCCAGGGTACTGCTTTAGGAAAGCTGTCAAGAAGCCATGGGCTCTTTGCAACAAGGCATGTTCAGCCAGTTGCTTTTTTTTTTTTTTTCATTTTGGAGACTTTGGAGGAGAAGGAAGAATCCTTAGAGCATATAATGGGTTTTGTTGTTGGTGTTAGCTGCTGTCAAGTTGACCCTCAACTCATGGCAACCCCATGCACAATGAAACAGAATACTGCCTGATTACTGTGCCATCCCCATGATCGGTTGCAGATCAGACAATTGTGAGCCACAGGATTTTCATTGGCTGATTTTTCATACCTTCAGGCTTTTCTCCCTAGGCTGCCTTACTCTGGAAGCTCTGCTGAAACTTGCTCGGCATTATAGCAACATGCAAGCCTACACTGATAGGTGGTGGTTGTCCATGAGGTGCATTGGCCGGGAATCAAACCCGGGTTTCCCACATGGAAGGTGAAAATTCTGTAACTGAATCATCAATGCCTAGGATTGGAGGTAATCGAGTTTGGAGCATTTGGATTGTGATGCCTGGTATGTCTCCTTACTCTTGCCATTACAGAAAACCTAGAAGGAAGAAAGCAGATCTGAGTGACCTACTTGTACCCTACCACTTGCCTAAGTGATTGAGGCCCATGACTAGATTTTCAAGCTCTTTTCAGGCAGTTCCTTCCTGACTACAGCTTTCCCAGAGGGTCAAAGCTTTGGATATTCTGGGCCAAAAATAATGCTCCTTCTCTTCTTCTCAGTGAATTCCTGGGCATCGTATGTCCCCTGGAAGGTTAAACTCAACCATGGCTTCTGTCCAATTAATTTCTCCATACTTCTAACAATTTCTCCTCTAGAAATAATTCAGGTTTTTAGAAGGCTACCAAACTTGATCTGGAATAGCTTTATTTTTCTGTCAAATTGTGAGATTATTTTGATTTTAAGTAACAACTGAGGAAAAGAATGTTGATTTCCCTGTTCTTTGCACATTAGAACAATGTTAGCACAAAAATTTTGCCCGGAATGGTCTTCTTGTCTGTTCTCAACTCACATCGGTTTCACCAATCTTCTAATGAAAACAGGGCATGTTGGTAGAATAGCAAATGAACCAAGGTGATATGAACAGAAATATGTGGTGAGAGGAATTGGAAAAGTAAGCATTATCCAATGGTTGGGATACAAATCTTGGGTATCTATTTTGGCCACAACTACAGTTTTTGAGGGATAATATTCAAAGGCAACTGTAGGCCATGGCAAACTGCTACTGGTGTATACTTTGACCCTAATCTCCAATGTAGTATCCCTAAATCAATACATGGAATGGACCTCCACGAGGAAGATTCCTCTTGCCCCTCCATCTTAGGGCCCAAAGTAGAAACACTCTTCCTGGCATCCTTGGCACTTTTTTCCTGGGTGTGCCTTGGCTGTCACTTAGTTTTAAAAGGTGAAAAGTGAGAATTAAGAGGAGGTGTGCTATGTAGTTCACTAGGTGGGCTCATTGAAATCACAAACAACAACAAAAAACAAAGAAACTAGATAAAATAATAACAACAAATAACAACCAAACATGCCTAGACTTTGAAGAGGACATTTTAGATGGAAGATGATCCCCAGTGCCGTCATTTCTTCTGCCAGGTGCTTTCCTACAATGACCTAAAAGAGCCTTGTTGGGATGAGCACATCATGCTTTCACTGCCAGGTGGAAGGCCCAACCAATGCTGTATCATAATTTGTATGTTGTTTAATCATGAAGTAACAGCAAAGCCCTATAACTGTTTACATGCTTTTTTTAAATTTTATTTTATTATTATTTTTTTTTACTGTATCTGGGATCTTGGAATAGGGCAACTCAGTAGCACAAGTTGCACAAGAAGATCTGTACAAAAAGGCCCTGATTGAAGTGCAAAGGGAAGTGAAGAAGAAGGAATAATTTATTCTGAAAGGGTTAAAGGGTGCATCCAGAAAAATTATTTCTCCATTCCCTACTCACCTCTCTTTTCTTTGCTATGAGGCAACAGTTCAAACAATGGTTATGCTCGAATAATATTTGTCAAACAGATGAGGATGCCAGGAACAAAGGGGCAAGGAGAAAATTGTGTTGGGAGATAAAGGATGGAATGCTATATCCTAGGGATTTTGTATCCCTACCAGGGTGCTTACTATTGTATTCATCCTGGCTTAATCAATCCTCAGGGCACTCTAAGGATAGCTGGGGTTTAGGCCTAAACTGAACCAAGTGGTCTAGATAGGCCAAAAATAAGCAACAGAGAAACTTTTGTTCTGGTAGTTCAAGAGCTAAATTAGAAGCAATTCTACTGGCCTCCTAGATCTAATTCTAGTTCTTCCTTTGCCTTCTATGAGGAGAAAACTTTATCACAGTCTGAGATTACCAAGTTATCTGGAAGGAAATGGCTTAAGCCTTTATTTCTTACATCAAAAGCTCCAATCCTGATAACATCATGACTAATAGTATCCTCATCATGACCTAGATATGAATTCTCCCTTCCTGAGGTTGGAGGGGATTGGGAAAAAGCCTTAAGGTTTTCTGATGGTTGGATGGTATCCCAAAAGTCCACATTTCCTTTTGTTAATTTTACTGCCTAGACCTTAGTGGAATCTCTAGTCCACTAACTAGAATCCTTCTCTCTACACTGGCCCCCTTCACCAGTTCTCTACAATGCAACAGGACAGAGATCTTCAAAATGTCAAAAGACATCTGCCTGGGGAAAACAAAAGAAAACCTACTTTTCACAGATTTTAAAATTGCTTTCTTGGGGTAGTAAAGCAATGATTTTTTTCCTGTTTGATTTTTCTGTATTTTCCAGTCAGAGAAATGGCAATGCTTTGAGGAAAGTAAAAATTGAGAAAAGGGAATTGTGTTTGATGACTTACTACTCTTTTCTAGTGACTTCAACAGAGTAATAGATGACAAAATCGCAAGTAGTTAAAGGAGTAGGAGGTAAAGACATGGCCGTGAATATGGATTACTCTTGACAAGTTCATGGGTAAAAATGAATGTGAGATATAAAACAGCTGACTTGAGAAAGTAGTAGAATGAACAGAAGATTACTCAGCTGAGTGAAATTGTTTAAGATAATACAGACCAGAAAACATCCCTAAGCTGAAGGGGAAAATGATGGTGGAAAGAGGTTATAGGATTTTGTGAGGTTTCTACCCTGAGACAGAAGGAAAGAAAGAAGGCACATGGCACCTAATAAAAAACCAAAACCAAACCCATTGCCATCGAGCCAATTCTGACTCATAGTGACCTTACAGGACAGAGTAGAACTGCCTCACAAGGTTTCTAAGGAGCGCTTGGTGGATTTGAACTGTCAACCTTTTGGTCAGCAGCTGTAGCTCTTTTTTTTTTTTTTCTTTTTGTGGAGTAATTTTTTTTTTTTTTAATTTTTATTGTGCTTTAAGTGAAAGGTTACAAATCAAGTCAGTCTCTCACACAAAAACTTATATACACCTTGCTACATACTCCCAATTGCTCTCCCCTTGATGTGACAGCTCACTCCCTCCCTCCACTCTCTCTTCTCGTGTCCATTTCGCCAACTTCTAACCCCTTCTACCCTCTCATCTCCCCTCCAGGCAGGAGGTGCCAACATAGTCTCAAGTGTCCACCTGATCCAAGAAGCTCACTCCTCACCAGCATCCCTCTCCAACCCATTGTCCAGTCCAATCCCTGCCTGAAGAGTTGGCTTTGGGAATGGCTCCTGTCCTGGGCCAGCAGAAGGTCTGGGGGCCATGATCACCTGGGTCCTTCTAGTCTCAGTCAGACCATTAATTCTGGTCTATTTATGAGAATTTGGGGTCTGCAACCCATTGCTCTCCTGTTCCCTCAGGGGTTCTCTGTTGTGTTCCCTGTCAGGGCAGTCATCGGTTGTAGCTGGGCACCATCTAGTTCTTCTGGTCTCAGGATGATGTAGTCTCTGGTTTATGTGGCCCTTTCTGTCTCTTGGGCTCATAATTACCTTGTGTCCTTGGTGTTCTTCATTCTTCTTTGATCCAGGTGGGTGGAGAGCAGTTGATGCATCTTAGGTGGCCGCTTGCTAGCATTTAAGACCCCAGGCACCACTCTCCAAAGTGGGCTGTGGAATGTTTTCTTAATAGATTTGATTATGCCAATTGACTTAGATGTCCCCTGAAACCATGGTCCCCAAACCCCCACCCTTGCTATGCTGGCCTTTGAAGCATTCGTTTATTCAGGAAACTTCTTTGCTTTCGGTTTAGTCCAGCTGTGATGACCTCACCTGTATTGTGTGTTGTCTTTCCCGTCACCTAAAGTAGTTCTTATCTACTATCTAATTAGTGAGTACCCCTCTCCCACCCTCCCTCCCTCCCCCCTCTTGTAACCATCAAAGAATATTTTCTTCTCTGTTTAAACTGTTTCTCCAGTTCTTCTAATAGTGGTCTTATACAATAGTTGTCCTTTTGCAACTGACTAATTTCACTCAGCATAATGCCTTCCAGATTCCTCCATGTTATGAAATGTTTCACAGATTCATCACTATTCTTTATTGATGCCTAGTATTCCATTGTGTGAATATTCCATAATTTATTTATCCATTCATCTATTGATGGGCACCTTGGTTGCTTCCAACTTTTTGCTGTTGTAAACAGTGCTGCAACGAACATGAGTGTGCATATATCTGTTCGTGTAAAGGCTCTTATTTCTCTAGGATATATTCCAAGGAGTGGAATTGCTGGATCATATGGTAGCTCTAGCCTTTTAAGGAAGCGCCAAATCGATTTCCAAAGTGGTTGTACCATTTTACATTCCCACCTGCAGTGTATAAGTGTTCCAATCACTCCACAGCCTCTCCAACATTTATTGTTTTGTGTTTTTTAGATTAATGCCAGCCTCGTTGGAGTGAGATGAAATCTCATCGTACTTTTGATTTGCATTTCTCTAATCCACTCGAGGGCACTGGGTTGGAATGGCTAATGATCTTGAGCATTTCCTCATGTATCTGTTATCTACCTGAATGTCTTCTTTAGTGAAGTGTCTGTTTATATCCTTTGCCCATTTCTTAATTCGGTTATTTGTCTTTTTGTAGTTGAGTTTTTGCAGTATCATGTAGATTTTAGAGATCAGGTGGTGATCGGAAATGTCATCACTAAAAACTCTTTCCCAGCCCGGAGATAATCTTTTTACTCTTTTGGTAAAGTGTTTGGATGAGCATAGGCGTTTGATTTTTACGAGCTCCCAGTTATCAGTTTTTCTTCTGCATTGTTAGTAATGTTTTGTATACTGTTTATCCATGTATTAGGGCTCCTAATGTTGTCCCTATTTTTTTCTTCCACAATCTTTATCGTTTCAGATTTTATATTTAGGTCTTTGATCCATTTTGAGCTCGTTTTTGTGCATGGAGTGAGGTATGGGTATTGTTTCACTTTTTTTTGCAGATGGACATCCAGTTATGCTAGCACCATTTGTTAAAAAGACTGTCTTTTCCCCCATTTGACTGTTTTGGGGCCTTCGTCAAATATCAATTGCTCATATGTGGCTGGATTTATGTCTAGATTCTCGATTCTGTTCCATTGGTCTATGTATTTGTTGTTGTACCAGTACCAGGCTGTTTTGACCACTGTCGTGGTATGATAGTTTCTAAAATCAAGTAGAGTAAGGCCTCCTACTTTGTTCTTCTTTTTCAATAATGCTTACTTATCCGGGGCCTCTTTCCCTTCCATATGAACTTGGTGATTTGTTTCTCCATCTCATTAAAAATCGTCATTGGAATTTGGATTGGAATTGCATTAAACCTATAGATCGCTTTTGGTAGAATAGACATTTTTACACAGTTAGGTCTTCCTATCCATGAGCAAGGTATGTTTTTCCACTTATGTAGGTCTCTTGGTTTCTTGCAGGAGTGTTTTGTAGTTTTCTTTGTATAAGTCTTTTATATCTCTGGTAAGATTTATTCCTAAGTATTTTATCTTCTTGGGGGCTACTGTAAATGGTATTGATTTGGTGATTTCCTCTTTGATGTTCTTTTTGTTGGTGTAGAGGAATCCAACTGATTTTTGTATGTTTATCTTGTATCCCAATACTCTGCTGAACTCTTCTACTAGTTTCAGTAGTTTTCTGGAGGATTCCTTAGGGTTTTCTGTGTATAAGATCATGTCATCTGCAAATAGAGATACTTTTACTTCTTCCTTGCCAATCTGAATGCCCCTTTATTTCTTTATCTAGCCTAATTGCTCTGGCTAGGACCTCCAGCACAATGTTGAATAAGAGCAGTGATAAAGGGCATCCTCGTCTGGTTCCTGATCTCAAGGGGAATGCTTTCAAGCTGTAGCTCTTAACCACTACACTACCAGGGTTTCCTGGCACCTAATACAAACTTGATAAGTATTTGTTGAATTAATAAGTGAAAGATCTAATTCAGGGACAACTAACTCCGAAAGTTCACCAGGTCAAATCTCCAAACTATATACATTCTGACACTCTTCTGCCCCAAACAACATTCCTAGCAGGTTCTCTTACTCTTGCTTGAATCTCTTTGGTAAGGGTGAGTGCTACTAAGAGATAGCCCACTGTAACTTCACACTGCTTTAGTTCTTTCCTTCACACAGGAAAAAGCATCTTCCCTCCATTTTGTCAATCGATGTATTTGTGGGGACAGTGGTTACTATTCTTAAGATCAAGTTTTGGGAAATATTCTAGAATCCCCAAATTTTCTTTAATAACTTAATTGGTAACCTAACTCAAGAAATACAACTGGTTAAATATCTGAAACCCTTCTTAAAGTTGTGTTTGTGAGTTCATAGATGATTAGCTTATAAGTCTCAACCATGCTATTTAAGAGGTTTGAAGCCCTGGTGGCGAAATGGTTAAGTCCTCAGCGGCAAACCAAAAGGTTTGTTGTTCGAACCCACCCAATGGCTCCATGGGACAAAGATCTGGTGATCTGCTCCCATAAAGGTTATAGTTGGGGCAGTTCTACTCTGCCACATGGGGTGGCTATGAGTTGGAATAGACTTGACATTACCTAACTAAAACAATACTTTAGTAGGTTAATTTAGGATAAGGGAAAACACTCTAAAATTGAAGAGTGGGTAGAGGAGGCCCTGAATATTCTGGTACTTTATGTGTTAATGGGAAAGACACAGCTACAAATTGGAAAAGATTGCTCAAGGTCCCAATCTTCACATGTCATATTCCAAGAACTTGTTTCCTTTAATTTAAAGCAAGATATGGCCAAGGAAACAAAAACAGCAATAGCTTTAGAGGTGACATGCTTTAGAATATATCTGGTCTCTTCTCTACAGTCTCTGAAGGAATATTGCCAATTAGTGATTAAAGTTTTGTGCAACTTTTTGCTTTTGTGACAGGTGTGCTTCTTAAAACCTTAAATGGGCTGGTAAACAAGGAGGTACGGAGACACATTTCTAGACCTGCATGTTTTAGAAAAGTTTAAATATATTTTTTCTAGTAAATAATTAGATTATCCCAGGTGGCGATACACATTTGACTCTCCACATTGTTTGCTGACACAGTATTTTTATTAGAATTATGTCAATAAGGAAGTCGTGCTTTCTTCCTCAAACTTTAACTGAATTATAACAAAGTCCACCTGGGTAATAAACAGAGTGTCAATGAAGTTGAATACATAGGCCCATATGTTGAACAGTGTGTGGGATAAAAGAGGCCTCAGGGGAAATACTGAAGAACCAAGTCCCTATCCTCAACAAGGCTTTTCAAGGTTTGTAGGATTTGTTCATGACACTCATACCTCTATGTAGCAGTTATTTTATCTTCTCTCGAAAAATTAATCACATGTTCACCTAATGGACTGCAGCTTCTTTAAAACCAAACCTGGCTGCCATTCTTCCCTCAAGTTTTCCCATGTCCTACAGCTAACCACCATCTCTCTCCTGCCTCCATAACAGAAGGTGCAGTTCCAGCTACCATCAAGTCAACTACAACTCATGGCGACCCTATGGGTGTCAGAGTAGAACTGTGCTCTACAGGATTTTCAGTGGCTGATATTTTGAAAGTACATAGCCAGGCCTTTCTTCAGAGGTGTCTCTGGGTGATCTCAAACCTCCAGTTTTTCATTTAGCAGCCAAGTGTGTTAACTGTTTGCACAACCCGGGGCCTTCTGTAATATGAGGTAGAAAGTCACAATTGCCATGAAAGATACATGTGATTACTTAGGTCTTCTTACCTATCAGGTTATGAATTCTTTGAGGGCAGGATCCATTGCTTTTTACATTTAACAGATATTCAAATAACAGTTGGATGCAGAAGAAAGGGCAATGAATTCTGGCTCTGGCTCCTATATGAAAGAAAGGTCAGGGTCACTTTCATTGTAAAAGGATTCGAATTGGCCCTACAAGAATTTTCTTTTTCTCTAGAAAGACCTGGTGTAAGCACTTAACTAAAAGAAACTTTCTAAAATCTAGAAACAAGCTCAGTCAGTGAACAAGCCTGTGGAATAGGAAGATTCAGATATGTTCCAGCCCTGCCTTGCCCCCCACCCCCCAAAAAAACCAAACAACTTGCCTCATGGCTCTGACTCATGGCACTCCATGTGTAGAGTAGAAGTGTGCACCACACTGTAGGGTTTCCAATGGCTAATATTTTGGAGTAGATCACCCAGGCCTTTCTTTCAAAGTGCTTCTGGACCAACCTGAGCTGCCAAACTTTCAACTGAGCATTTAACCATTTGCACCACCCAGGGACTCCCATGTTCTCCCCAGGGTTCCTCAAATACCAAATAAGGATATCATCTTTTCTGTACTGACCCAGGTTGAACATGAGCTGTGTTTAAGACAGGGAGGAACAGGTATGTGTGTGTGCGTGTGCGTGTGCGTGTGTGTCTGTATGTGTGTCTGTATGACTCACCTATAGCTAATACATTTTCTCCCAGTTGTTTGGAAGTAACAGCCCAGAGCAATGGTTTCTAAGCTTTTATTTTTAGCTACAGAGCCTCATCTTTTTTAAAACAAATTCTTACCCATAATCTCTATATTTAGGTTAAGAGAGGCAAAAGTGAAGCTGCCCGGATGAAGCATTAGGAGCCTGTGGCACTCCATTCAGCTCCATCACTCACCCTGGAAGATATTTGAGGCGTTTGAACTGCAGACTAAGTGCAACAGTTTGAAGACCACTGACAACCTCATGTAGCCTGGTTGAAATCCATGGAAAATGTGCTCGTGAAGCAAAATGAGCCAAGGAAAACCCTACACAGGCCCCCCAAGGCCTACGCCTGTTTATTTTCTGCTGCCCACCCCACCCTTCCTCACTTTCCTCTACCGCTCAGGGAATGGGGAACTTTGCTCCTCTAAGGATTGCATAACTGGGAGACAACCTTTTCCGTTTCACTTCTCCACTGAGGTCCTTCGGCACAAAATCTGTTTCATCATTCAGGGAACATAGTACAAAACTATTTTACTTGGTTGTTGTTATTGCAAGGTGATGTTGAGTCAGTTCTGACTCATAGCAATTGTACGTGCAACAGAATGAAACATTGTTCAATCCTTCACCATCCTCACAGTCATTGCTGTGTTTGAGCCCATTGTTGCAGCCAGTGTGTCAATCCATCTCACTGAGGGCCTTTCTGTTTTTCCCTGACCCTCCACTTTGCCACGCATGATGTCCTTCTCCAGGAACTGGTCCCTGCCGATAATGTTTCCAAAATATGTGAGACAAAGTCTCACCATCCTTGCTTTCAAGGAGTATTTTGGTTGTACTTCTTCCAAGACAGACTTGTTGGCTCTGCTGGCAGTCCATGGTATATGCGATATTCTTCTCCAACACCATAATTCAAAGACATCAATTCTTCTTTGGTCTTCCTAATTCATTGTGCAGTTTTCGCATGCGTATAAGGCCATTTAAAATATCATGGCTTGGGTCAGGCACACCTTAGTCCTCAAACTGACATCTTTGCTTCTCAACACTTGAAAGAGGTCTTTTCCAGCAAATTTGCCCAATGCAATATGTCGTTTGATTTCTTGACTGCTGCTTCTGTGGGCGTTGATTGTGAATCCAAGTAAAATGAGATCCTTGACAACTTCAATCTTTTCTCCGTTTATCATGATGTTGCTCATTGGTCCAGTTGTGAGGACTTTTGTTTTCTTTATGTTGAGGTATAATTCATATTGAAGGCTGTAGTCTTTGATCTTCATCAGTAAGTGCTTCAAGTCCTCTTTGCTTTTAGCAAGAAAGGTTGTGTCATCTGCATATCACAGTGTCCCCAAGAGAGTAGGTAGAAATGCATGGCATTTTTAGGCCCTAGCCTAGGAAGTTACATAGTCTCATTTTCACCATACTCTGTTCGTGCAGACAATCACAATGCTCTGCCCAGGTTCAAGGGGAGAGAATATAGACCCCACTACTTGAGAGGAATGTAAAGGTCACATTGTAAGAACAGCATATGGAACGGGTAATACTGTTTGGAAAATACAATTGATCACAAGACTGGTGTTTGAGGACTAAGTTTGCACATATCATTATGGCTCAACTGAAAACAGTATGTCTATAAGGGTGGTAGTATATTGTTGAAATTATGAAAATACGAAAAAAAGAAGGATGCTACTCTAGGTACCTTCAAGTGAAGTTCTCCAATGCTTAAGAAATAGACTGTGGGATACATAAACCTAGTTCCTAAAATACCCCCTATTCTTCCTGTGAATATGTGTCTCTTGACCACACTCAGTGTGAGTCCTCTGAAAGAACTTCTTTCCGCCCTGCTCCCTTCTCTCTAGACAGGATATTGTGAGGACAGTACAAGGGAAACTTTTTGGCCAAGAAAGAAAATGCTTAAGATTTTCCCCTTTTGTAACTTCAGTAAGCTTGGTGTTGTATGCAAAGCAGTTCTCAGGAGGGTAGGAAGGTAAGATCTACATCTTTTGGTGTAATGCTAGAAAGGAGGTTTCTATGAAGACTTTCAGAGGGTCTTTTATAAATAAGATAGAGCTGAAAACAAGGTTCCATAAACGTGTACTGCTCACTCTGGTAATGGAATTGTAGAATGAAAAAGAGGGCTTGGAACTTATTTATGGCCCAACTCCATCCTTCGAACAGAACAAGGAGATATTCCATGGTTTAAAGGCAGGAAATGTGTGCATCAGGGTTGTATCCTTTCACCATAACTATTCAATCTGTATGCTGAGCAAATAATCTGAGAAGCTGGACTATATGAAGAAGAATGTGGCATCAGGATTGGAGGAAGCCTCATTCACAACCTGAGTTATGCAGATGACACAACCTTGCTTGCTGAAAGTGAAGAGGACTTGAAGCACTTACTAAAGAAGATCAACGACTACAGCGTTCAGTATGGATTACATCTCAACCTAGAAAAAAGAAAAATTCTCACAACTGGACCAATGAGAAACATCATGATAAATGGAGAAAAGATTGAAGTTGTCAAGGATTTCATTTTACTTGGATCCACAATCAACAGCCATGGAAGCAGCAGTCAAGAAATCAAAAGGCACATTGCATTGGGCAAATCTGCTGGAAAAGACCTCTTTAAAGTGTTTAAAAGTAAAGATGTCATCTTGAAGACTAAGGTCTTGGTGTTTTCACCAAGTCATGGTGTTTTCAATAGCGTTTTATATGCATGTGAAAGCTAGGTGACGAATAAGGAAGAGAGAAGAATTGACGCCTTTGAATGGTGGTGTTGGTGAAGAATATTGAATGTACCATGGGCTGCCAAAAGAATAAACAAATCTATCTTGGAAGAAATATAGCCAGAATGCTCTTAGAAGCAAGCATGGTGAGACTACATCTCACATACTTTGAACATGTTATCAGGAGGGATCAGTCCATGGAGAAGGATATCATGCTTGGTAAAGCAAAGGGTCAGCAAAAAAGAGGAAGCCTCTCAATGAGATGAATTGACACAGTGGCTGCAACAATGGGCTCAAGCATAACAGGGATTGTAAAGATGGTGCAGGACTGGGCAGTGTTTCATTCTGTTGTACATGGGGTCACTATGAGTTGGAACAGAGTCAACGGTACCTAACAACTACAACAACAATTCCATGGTATGGATGTACCACAATTTGTTTAACCATTCACCTTTTAAAAGATCTATATATTGATTCTAGTTTTTGCAATTACAAATATTTCTGCTATAAACATACATGTACAGGTTTTTGTGTGAACATAAATCTTCATTTTCCCTGGGATAGATGCCCAGGAGTCCAGTTGTTAGGTAATATGGTAGTTGCATATTTAGATTTTTATAAAAGCTGCCAAATATTTTCCAGAGGGGCTATGCCATTTTACATTCCCACCAGCAATGTAGGCCTGACCCAGTATCTCTGAATCCTCACCAACACTTGGTGTTGTCACTGGTTTTTATTTCAGTCATTTTGACAAATGTGTAGTGATACTGCATTGAGGTTTTAAATTATTTCCCTAGTGGCTAATGATGCTGAATATCTTTTCATGTGCTTATTTGGCATCTCCATATCTTCATCAGTGAAATGTCTCAGGTCTATTTTTAAAATTTTAATGGGAGCAAAGTCTATCTACCTACCCTTTTACCAACCCTTAGTGGTCTTTTTTGCCAAAGTTCCATTCCTTGATGCTCATGAAAGGAAGCCAACGTGCCTACCATACTCCAGCCCAACTGGGCTTCTGTCAGCACCTCAAACATGTCAAATTCTGTTTGTTTGGACAGCAAGTACAATGGCTCTGAGGCCAATCTGTTTGGTGCTCCACATGGCTGGCCCTTCTCAGCTTACGCTCTTGGATTAAAGGTCACTTTACCTTTTTTTTTTCTTCAGAAAGGCCTCCCCTGACCTCCTTAAATTGATCTTCTCTGTTTGCATTTCTTGTGACTGTGTTCTCTCTTTTTACCCTATTCTGCAAATTTACTTATTTGTTCGCTTGTCTCTTGTCTTCTATATTATCCTATGCCCACACAAGCAGGCAAGGTCTATGAAGTCAGGGACCTTGCGTCTTTTCTCAGATAAAACCCTGGCACCTGGACTAAGAGCCAAGAAAACAATAGATCCTCAGATTTGGTGAATGACTGAGTACATATCAGTGTAACTTAATCCAGGTTTCAGGTTACCATGGACTCTTCCCCTGGAATGTATTTTCCATCCTTTTCCTTTTTTATCTGTATTTACCGTCCTTATCACCACTCTGGGATTAAGCTAAGACATACAGCAGATTTTACCATATGAAATACTCACCAGTATAAAGATCTATCTATATAACGGATTTGTATTTGGCCATTAAGCATATTTAGATGAATATTTGACATAGGAAATTTTCATTTAGTATATTAATTTAGGAAATTTTTCAACTTTTTCAGTTGCTTCATTTGTATGTGAAAGCCAGACAATGAATAAGGAAGACTGAAGAATTGACTCCTTGAATTGTGGAGTTGGTGAAGAATATTGAATATACAATGGACTGCCAAAAGAATGAACAACTCTGTCTTGGAAGAAGTACAGCAAGGATGCTTCTTAGAAGTAAGGATGGCAAGACTACGTCTCACATACTTTGAACATGTTACCAGGAGGGGCCAATCCCTGGAGAAGGATATCATGCTTGGTAGAGGGTCAGTGAAAAAGAGGAAGACCTTCAACAGGATGGATTGACACAGTGGCTGCCAACAATGGGCTCAAGCATAATATGTGTGAGGATGGCGAAAGACCAGGCAGTGTTTTGTTCTGTTGTGCACAGTGTTGCTATGAGTTGGAACCGACTCACAGCACCTAACAACAGTAACAACATATTAATTCATGTTATCTGATGCATGATCCAACCTCATAAACACATTTATGTATATATAAAGGTATATAAGAATATCGACTAAAGCAGTAACAGTAGCAACATGTGATGATAAAATTATGAGAATTTACTCTTTGCTTCTTTGAATTTTCTGATTTCTATAAAATAAACAACAAATCTTGTCACTGGACATTTTAAAATGTATTACTGCGTTGAGCTAATAGGTAGAGATTGTTTAGAATGAAGTTAATGAGAAAAGAATAAATGAAGAAGGAGCAAGTTAGCTAAGTTAATGCCCCATTTTTTGCTATTGGAAAATCAGATTCACAAATGAAGTTGATTGAGCTTTTAAAGTCTTATTCAAAAGGAAATCATCTTGACTAATTTCAGTTCTCTGAAAAGACTGTTTTTACCTCAACAGGAAGGTTATAATATTGGCCCTGTATCTATAGGGTCACTATGAGTCAGAACTGACTAGCCAGCAATGAGTTTGTTTTTTTGTTGGTTGGTTGGTTGGTTATCTATTACCTAGGAGTCCCTGGATGGTGCAAATGGTTAATACATTTGGCTGCTAACCAAAAGGTTGAAGATTTGAATCCACCCAGAGACAACTGGGAAGAAACCCCTGGTGATCCACATCCAAAAATCAGTCACTGAAAATCCTTTGGAGCACAGTTCTACTCTGACACACATGGGTCAGAATCCACTTGAAAGCAACTGGCTATTGATTACCTATTACCTGGAAGTGGTTCTTCAATGTGTTCCATGGCACAGTGTTCCAGGAAGTATGCTTGGGGGCTTCCAAACCCTTGATTTGAGACTTAGAAAATAAACTCCACACATTCCTTAGTAGTTACTTGGAAACAAATCCCAGAGCAGGGCTAACCATGACAAAAGGAATGATGGACATCAGTTCTGGAAGTTAACCAGGCAGTAGAGAGTTTGTGGGGCTGACACTTTCAACCTCTCACCTCATTAGCAGAGTCAATTTGTTCATGCATCTTCTCCTTTTACTCCCTTAAATAAATGTAACAGGGCAAGAGCAGTGGAGATGATTAGATAAGATCTAGAGTCATACAATGTTTTTCCTGGGTACCTTCATCAACAGGCCCAGCCCTCTCCCTTTACAAGTGAGACAATTGGGACTTGGAAATGTTCAGAGCAGTGTGTATGTGCATAAATGCATGCATAATTTTTATAGCACTGTACCTCAGTCTGAAGTTAGAGATAAAGAATCCTCAGAGACAGACTGAGCCTAAAGTTTCTCATGCTACATACAGAACTTTGGATTCCCTTGATAGGCCTTGTCTAATATCTCACTGGGCAATAAATTTAAGGGATGTTCCAAAATTAATTGCTTATCTTATAACATTGGGCTAGAAGTTAAAATCCTATTAATACTACATCTGGAAAATATAAAGAGATTGATTAACAGTTGGAGAAACCTATATAAAAATGAAAAGTAACTCAATCTCACTACTGAATATTGTTCAATAATTACTCTTTTGATAAATTACTTCCTCCTTTCAATGTGCATGGATATAGGTACGTGTTTCATTGAAAACCAAAGTTGACTCTGACTCATAGTGTCTCCATGTGTGAGTAGAACTGTGCTCCATAGGGCCTTCTTTTCTTTTTTTCTAAGTTTTATTTTTCTTGCTGTTGTTAATAATATATACAGCAAAACATCTACCAGTTCCACAGTTTCTGCATGTACAATTTAGTGACATTGATTACATTCTTTGAGTTGTGCAACCATTCTCACCCTTGTTCCTCCCTCATTAACATAAACTCACTGCCCCCTAAAGTTTCTATCTAATCTTTCCAATTGCTATTGTCACGTTGAACCCATATAGATAGTTCTTAAAAGAGCATAATGCTTTTTTCCTAGGTAAGCTAAACCATTGTTCAGTTTTAAGATGACTTCAAGGGATATTTTTGGTTTAAGGTGTAAAGACGATCTCAGGGCAATAGTTTCAGGGGTTCATGCACCCTCCATTCCTCCAGAAAGTCTAGAGTCCATGAGAATTTGAAATTCTATTCTGCATTTTACCCCTTTTGATCAGGATTCTTCTATGGAATCTTTGATCAAAATGTTCAGTAATGGTAGTTGGGCACCATCCAGGTCTTCTGGTTTCCTGGCAAAAGAAGTAGCTGTTTATGGAGGCAATTAGCCACACATTCCATATATTCCTCCTATTCCTGACTCTGCTTCTTCCTCTCTTGCTGAAGGTGAATAGAGACCAATTGTTGTGCCTTGGATGGCTGCTTGCAAGCTTTTAAGACCCAGGCACTATACAACAAACTAGGAGGTAGAACAGAAGCACTAAATACATTATTAGGCCAATTAGCTGGAATGTTCAATGAAACCATGATCCTAAACCTCCAAATCAAGGAATCAAATGCCATGAGGTGTTTGGTAGTACATAAGCTGTTTCAGCAGCTACTTTTTTTTTTTTTTTCTGTCATTGTTGTTAATATATCTATCACACAACTTTTACCAATCCAATTTTTTACAGGTGTACAATTTATTAACAGCAATTACGATAGTCGGCTGTGGAACCCAACTCTTATTCAATGTAATTTTTCCATCACCATTAACCCCTCTTTTTCCACCCCTTCTACCCATGTAACCACTAATAAACTTTGGTCTCTGTATATTTGCCTTTTCTCGTCTTTTTATATAAGTGAGGCTGTACAATATTTAGGAAACCCTGGTGGCATAGTTGTTAAGTGCTACGACTGCTAACCAAGAGGTCAGCAGTTCAAATCCACCAGGCGCTCCTTGGAGACTCTATGAGGCAGTTCTACTCTGTCCTATACGGTCACTATGAGTCAGAATCGACTTGACGGCAGTGGGTTTGGTTTTTTTTGGTGGGTACAATATTTGCCCTTTTGTGATTATCTTATTTCGCTCAGTATAAAGTCTTCAAGCTCCATCCATACTGTAGCATGTATCAAGACTTCATTTATCCTACTGGCTGAGTAGTATTCCACTGTATGTATGAACCACATTTTGTTTACCCATTCATCTGTTGATAGGCTTCAGGTTGTTTCCACATTTTGGCTATTGTGAATAGTGCTGCAGTGAACATTGATGTACAATTGTCTGAGTCTCTGCTTTCAAGTCTTTTGGGTATATACCTAGGAGTAGAATTTCTGGGTCATATGGTTTTTCTATTTTTAGTTTTTTGAAGCATAGGGTTTTCAGTGACTGATTTTTCGGAAGTAAATCATCAGTCCTTTCTCTGAGGCACCTCTGGATGGACTCGAACCTCCAATTTCTTGGTTAGCAACCAAGCATGTTTTGGAACTGATAAATTAGGGAACAGATTCACTTGAGATCTAGACCTAAGAACTAAACTATAATTGATTTCTACCGTAGGTACTCTAACTCTTAAACATTATCCAAATGCCAATGCACTAAGAAATTTTTTTTCTTTATTGTACTTTAAGTGAAAGTATACAGTTCAACTTAGTTTCTCTTACAAAAATTTAAACACATACTGTTATGTGACCCTAGTTGCAATCCCTGTAATGTGACATCACACTCCTCCTTTCCACCCCAGATTTCCCATCTCCATTCAACCAGCTCCTGTCCCTTTCTGCCTTCTCATCTCACTTCCAGACAGGAGTTGCCCATTAAGTCTCATGTATCTGCTTGAGCTAAGAAGCACTTTCTTCACGAGTTATATCATGTTATGTCTTACAGTCCGGTCTAATCTTTAAAAAGCTGGCTTCGGGAATTGTTTCAGTTCTCTGCTAACAGAGAGTCCGGGGGCCATGATCTCTGGGGTCCCTCTAGCCTGAATCAGATCATTAAGTCTGGTCTTTTTACTAGAATTTAAGTTCTACACCCTAATTTTCTCCTGCCCCATCAGGGACTCTCTGTTATGTTCCCTGTCGGGGTAGTCTTTGGTGGTAGCCAGGCACCATCTAGTTCTTCTGGCCTTAGGCTGATGAAGTTTCTGGTTTATGTGGTCCTTTCTGTCTCGGGCTAATTTTATATATATATATATATGTATATAATTTTTATTGTGCTTTAAGTGAAAGTTTACAAATCAAGTCAGTCTCTCATACAAAAACCCATATACACCTTGCTACACACTCCCAATTACTCTCCCCCTAATGAGACAGCCCACTCTTTCCCTCCACTTTCTCTTTTCGTGTCCATTTCGTCAGCTTCTAACCCCCTCTACCCTCTCATCTCCCCTCCAGCAGGAGATGCCAACATAGTCTCAAGTGTCCACCAGATCCAAGAAGCTCACTCCTCACCAGCATCCATCTCCAACCCATTGTCCAGTCCAATCCCTGTCTGAAGACTTGGCTTTGGGAATGGCTCCTGTCCTGGGCCAACAGAAGGTCTGGGGGCTGTAACCACTGGGGTCCTTCTAGTCTCAGTCAGACCATTAAGTCTGGTCTTATGAGAATTTGGGGTCTGCATCCCACTTTATCCCACTGCTCTCCTGTTCCCTCAGGGGTTCTCTGTTGTGTTCCCTGTCAGGGCAGTCATTGGTTGCAGCCAGGCACCATCTAGTTCTTCTGGTCTCAGAATGATGTAGTCTCTGATTCATGGGGCCCTTCCTGTCTCTTGGGCTTGTAATCACCTTGTGTCCTTGGTGTGCACTAAGAAATTTTTAAGAAATAAAAATGGACAGGACAGTCCCTACCCTTTAGGAGAGCTCAGTCTGATGGAAGACTCAGACATGTGAGACACTGTTGAACAGGGCGCCTCAGGGTTGTGATCAGATTACTCTCCTCTCCCCAACCATCTGTTCTGACTTATTCGGTAGAGCAAGTTCTGGTGACTTTTTGGGTAGATTCCAAATAATAAAGTCCTCTTGTCACTTGTACAGACAAAAAGCCTCACTTTGGTAATTAATAGTCTGCCATTATAATTGTCAAAACTCCAAACTTCATTTAAAGATTTCCCTTCCTCTATTGCTTCAGGGATGTGGTTGGCTTCTTCTCCATTTCCCTGCCGTGGGGTTTGACCTTTCTTCCCTCACTCAACAGGCCTGCCTCTGGCTGCCCTAGGCTGGAAGGGGCAGGAATGGCCTTGACTGGCAGTCTCCCTTGGTTTCCCGGGGCCAAGGCACATGTTTGGCTGATGCTCTCTCCTGTGGGTTTTTGGGACCCAATGGGGAATTGCAAAGAACCTCCTCTGACATGGGTAATGGATTTTCTTCTGCATAGTTGCTTATATCTCTGCCCTTAAACTCTGGGAGTGGGATGGTCTGTCCCTCAGTGGGAATAACCACTCTCCCTGGGACTATTCTTGGCAGAATTTGAAATGGCTCTAAACTGCTTCTTTCTCTCTCATGGACTAGAAGGGGCCAGTGAGGAACACTGAGCTGTCAAGCCAAGTGCAGCCTAGTTCCCTGTGCATCTGGCTCCCATTGCAGCCTGGCCCCCAGTGCATCCTGGCCCCCAGTGCAGCCTGGCTACCAGTACAGCCCGGCCCCCAGTGGAGCCTGGCCCCTTTTGCAGCCTGGCTGTGGTCTCCTTGTTCCACTGCCTCTGGCTAATTGTCCTAGCTTCTTGCCTTTAGATCCTTCCAAAAAACCCATTGCCCTCAAGCGGATTCTGACTCATAGCGACCCTATAGGATTCAGTAGAACTGCCCTGTAGGGTTTCCAAGGAGCAGCTGGTAGATTCAAACTGCTTTTGATTAGAAACCAAGCTCTTAACCACTGCGCTACCAAATAAAAACCAGAGCTCCTTATATGCTTCAGGTGTGTTTACCCCTGTCCTGCCAATAGCAGGGTACATATATAAGCTCGTTTAGCTCATTGAGGCTCTGATCACTGGACTTGAAAAAGGGGGAAGAATTGTCCACCCCTCTTCCATGAGATAGGGAACCCACAGCACACTAATAGCCTTCTGCAAAGACATTCTATTTTTCTAGGTTCCAATTCCCTGACTCTCACTTATAAGGTCTGGGTATGGTCATGTGAATAAACTCATTTCTAACTAACTTCTTTGCAATGTCTGCATAGGCACATAGCACCTCACTTTCGATTGTGGGATTGGTTGCTTTTTAGTCCCATCTTGTAATATTAGCAAAAACATCATTAACATAACGTAGGAATGCTATGATAGACATACAAAATCTTTCGTAGTAAATCATGCTAGTCCCTATTAGAGAAGGGGAGGTGTTAGTAAAATCTTCTCATAAAGTTGGCACCTGAACTGAGGCCCAAGAATTTAGCAAAAGGGAAAGAGAAGATTCCAGGTTAGTTGTTTTCGAATGTAGCGTCCATCTGGATCACTTGGGGCTCATTACTACAGTAGCTAGTGTTACTCTAATACTTTGCATTTTTAAAAACAAAACAGCAGTATTACAGTAGGTTAATACTATGAAGTATTCTTTTCTGAAAAAAGTTGAACCTAAATCTAAAACTGCTACTTGTTGTTAGCTGCTGTCAAGGCAGCTCTGACTCATGGCAACCCCATGTATAACAGAATAAAATGTTGCCCAGTTCTGCTATACTATCTCCGCAACTGTTGGTATACTCCAGTCCAGTGTTGTAGCCACTGTGTATTTTGAAGAGCTTCCTACCCAGAGGATCATCTTTCAGCACTATATTGGACAAAGTTCTGTTATCCATAGGGTTTTCACTGATTAATTTTCAGAAGTAGATTGCCAGGTCTTTCTTCCTAGTCTCTTAGTTTAGAAGCTTTGCAGAAACCTGTCCACCATGGGTGACCCTGCTGGTATTTAAAATATGAGTGGGCTAACTTCTAGCATCACAGAAACGTGCAAGCCACCACAGTACAACGAACTAACAGATGGGTGGTGGAGAACCTCTACAGCCAGCTTTTATTTACAGGAAACACCAGGGATAGAGGAACAAGTTAAATGACACCTACACAAGGAAATACAAATCTGGAGTAAGGGACAATCTGAAGAACTGACTCTGTTTCTGCAACAAGACAATGGCAGGGGAAAAAGATGGGAAAGGGGACCATTCTATATGCAAAAGACACAATCAGATGTCATGTGTGGACTTTGTATCATGCTTCAAACTCACTGTAAAAAAAATTTTTGAGACAATTTTGAAATCTTATTATGCATTAGGTATTAGACCAAACCAAAACCTATTGTCGTCGAGGTGATTCTGACTCATAGTGACCCTGTAGGACAGAGTAGAACTGTCTCATGGGGTTTTCACGGAGAGGCTGGTAGATTCAAACTGCCGACCTTTTGGTTAGCAGATGTAGCTCTTAACCAATGTGCCACCAGGGCGCCAAATTAGGTACTAGATGGTGCCAAAAAAATTACCAATATTTTTATTAGGCATTGTAGTTAGGTAAGAACACAGACTGTGAAATAATTTAGCAAAGAAAATGACAAAAGAGATTGTTAAGCAAATGCGAAAAATCTTGATAATTGTTGAATTTGGGTGATGAGTATGCTATTGTTTGTTGCCCCTGAGTTGGCTCCCAGCCATGACAATACGAAATGTTGCCAGATGAAGTATCACTATCCTCCCTTCTAAGAAACATTTCAGGGATAAGTACAAGCTGTTCATCATTCTAGTTTTGTGAATGTTTCAAATTTTTTAGAATAATTTTTTTCTCAGATTTATTTCTTGCTCATGTCTCTTGCAGTCCCTAGTTAGTGGGTTGCTTTTCTCCTCCAGATGCTTAAGAGTCACCAGCTTCTTTCATCTCGTGGTTCCACTCTGCTGTAGGGCCCCGGAGTTCTCCATTTCCAGATGGGCAGGGGGGAGTGGAGAACACTAAAATGCAAACCCACTTCTTAAACACTATAGCCCAGAAGTAACATACTTTCACTGACATGCCATTAGCAAATACTTGTCACATGGCTTCATCTAGATACAAGGTATCTAGACACCAGGTACGAGGTAGCCCTGAAAGTACAGCCGCTGCCAGCAACTACTCTACAATATGAAAGTGGAGCAAAAAATCTTTAGTGGACGGCTCCTTGTCTCTGAGAAATACAGATTCCCGGGCTGCAACAACAAAGATTCTGATTAAGCAGGTGGGGTGGGCCTCAACAATCCGCTTCTCCAACAAGTTACCAGGTGACTCTGATACAGGGCATGCCAGTATTTTCCATTTACTCATTGGAGTCACACTCCACCCTTCCCACCCTCTCCTGCGCCTGAGGGGCTTAGCTTCGCTGACCACAGCAAGGCGTTCTCTTGCCCAGTGGCTTCCGGTTGGGCTCAGCCAATAGAGAGCACTGGCTGAGACCTGTAGGAAGGAGGAGCTTAGAGGAGGCAGAGGTGTTCCCAGCTCCTCCTGCTGCATTGCCAGGTCGTGGAGCACAGCGCGGTCAGCTGGCTTTCTCTGTTGCTGCTCTGTTTCTGGCTTCGGAACACTCCCTCTCCTCACCCTTTCCAGCCTAGGGGCAGAAACAATGCCCCATCCAAATGCCGCTTTATCCTTTGTGGCTTCCCTACACCTGCCCACACCCTTGTAAATAGTGCGTTTATAAGATTCTCCTCCACTTACTTTCTGTTTCTGCTGGGACCCTGGTGATACACAGCGGTTCGTAGACAACATGGAGAAACATTAGGTCAAGGGAGCATGTGCCACAGCCTCAAGGGGACCATGAGGGGACATATTTTAACTACAAGAGCTTTCATACAGTTGGAGCAAGTATGAGGGGTGAGAGGTGAGAATGATGAAGTGGGCAGGTTCCACACCATGAAAGGCCTTTCGGAATGCAGGATCGTTCTGACAGCAACAGTAAGATTAATCAGGAGGCTTTGCCATAACCAAGGTGAGAAATGCCAATTTCAACCAAAGGCAGTAAATAGAGAGACAAGACAAGGAGAAAATCAAAGTTGTATTGTTGGAACCTACTGGCAACATGACTGGAGCTGCACCTGTGGCCCAGTGAATCCACAGGCATGGAAAAAAATCACCTGTGGAGAGAAAAACAGGTGAGCCGCTGGTTAACACACTCTGCTGCTATCTGAAAGGTTGGAGGTTTGAGTGAACCCAGAGGCACCTTGGAAGAAAGGCCTGGTGTTGTAGTTCCAAAAAATCAGCCATTGAAACCCTGTGCAGCGCAGTTCTACTGTAACAGACATGGGGTCACAATGAGTCAGAGTGGACCCCCCAGCAACCGGTAAATGGTGTGAGAAGAAAAGCTCTACCAGTGTTATAAATCCCTGGCGCCATCCATCTTACGTCTACATGAATTCACTTGGACCAAAAACTTTGTGCTCAAAATTTTGGAGGTTCTTCCCCGCTTCAGGGAAAGAAGACTGCCCTTCACAGGATCATTTATTATAGAAACCGAAATGGAATTTGTTGTACAGCCAGCTTTGCTAGACTACATTTGTTATGTAAAGTGAGAAATATTCCAAACTGGAAAGACAAAAAACTATAATGATAAATATTATTTGTTAAGCAGCCTTAATGATTTAAAGTTGCAAAGGCCCAATGCTATAGAGGCCTATTATAAAGTATTCCTAAAGACACCTAATACTTTTGCAGAATTGGAGTGAATCCAGGGCAGATTTTTTTTTAATTAATTTTTGTTGTGCTTTAAGTGAAAGTTTACAAATCAGGTAGTCTCTCATACAAAAATTTACATACACCTTGCCATACACTCCTAATTGCTCTCCCTCCAATGAGGCAGCACAGTTCTTCCCTCCACTCTCTCTCCTCATGTTCATTCAGGTAGCTTCTGGCCCCCTTTGCCCTCTCATCCTCCCTCCAGACAGGAGATGCCAACATAGTCTCATGTGTCCGCTTGATCCAAGAAGCTCGTTCTTCACCAATATCATTTTCGATCCCCTATTCCAGTCCAATCCCTATCTGAAGAGTTGGCTTTGGGAATGGTTCCTGTCCTGGGCTAACAGAAGGTTTGGGGACCATGGCCTCTGGGGTCCCTCCAGTCCCAGTCTGACCATTAAGTCTGGTCTTTCTATGAGAATTTGGGGTCTGCATCCCACTGCTCTCCTGCTCCCTCAGGGTTTCTCTATTGAGTTCCCTGTCAGGGCAGTCATCGGTTGTGGCTGGGCACCATGTAATTCTTCTGGTCTCAGGCTGATATAGTCTCTGGCTTATGTGGTCCTTTCTGTCTCCTAGGCTCATAATTACCTTGTGTCTTTGGTGTTCTTCATTCTCCTTTGATCCAGGTGGGTTGAGACCGATTGATGCATCATAGATGACCGCTTGCTAGCATTTAAGACCCCAGACACCACTCTCCAAAGTAGGATGCAGAATATTTTTTTAATAGATTGTATTATGCCAATTTACTTATATGTCCCCTGAAACCATGGTCCTTAAACCCCCGCCCCTGCAACACTGCCTTTGAAGCATTCAGTTTATTCAGGAAACTTCTTTGCTTTTGGCTTAGTCCAGTTGTGTTGACTCTCCTGTACTGTGTATTGTCTTTCCCTTCACCTAAAATAAAACTTATCTACTTTTTTTTACTATCTAATTAGTGAATACCCCTCTCCCTCCCTCCCTCCCTTCCTCCTCTCATAACCATCAAAGAATATTTTCTTCTCTGTTTAAACTGTTTCTCCCATTCTTATAATAGTGGCCTTATAAAATATTTGTCCTTTTGATACTAATTTCACTCAGCATAATGCCTTCCAGATTTCTCCATGTTATGAAACGTTTCATGGATTCATCATTGTTCTTTATCAATGCGTAGTATTCCATTGTGTGAATATACTATAGTTTATTTATCCATTCATTTGTTGATGGACACCTTGGTTGCTTCCAACTTTTTACTGATGTAAACAGTGCTGCAATGAACATGGGTGTGCATATATCTGTTCGTGTAAAGGCTCTTATTTCTCTAGGATATATTCCAAGGAGTGGGATTGCTGGATCGTATGGTAGTTCTATTTCTAGTTTTATAAGGAAGTGCCAAATCCATTTTCAAAGTGGTTGTATCATTTTACATTCCCACCAGCAGTGTATAAGTGTTCCAGTCTCTCCACAACCTCTCCAACATTTATTATTATGTGTTTTTTGGGTTAATGCCAGCCTTGTTGGAGTGAGATGGAATCTCATTGTAGTTTTGATTTCTATTTCTCTAATGACTAATGATCGTGAGCCTTTCTTAATGTATCTGTTATCTACCTGAATGTCTTCTTCAGTTAAGTGCCTGGTCATAGCCTTTGCCCATTTTTTAATTGGGTTATTTGTCTTTTTGTAGTTGAATTTTAGCAGAATCATGTAGATTTTAGAGATCAGACACTGATCAGAAATGCCATAGCTAAATACTTTTTCCCAGCCTGTAGGTAGTCTTTTTACTCTTTTGGTGAAGTTTTTGAATGAGCCTAGGTGTTTGATTTTTAGGAGTGCCCAGTTATCTGGTTTCTTTTCTGCATCTTTGGTAATGTTTCATATACTGTTTATGCCATGTATTAGGGCTCCTAACGTTGTCCCTATTTTTTCTTCCATGGTCTTTATCGTTTTAGGCTTTACGTTTAGGTCTTTGATCCGTTTTGAGTTAGTTTTTGTGCATGGTGTGAGGTATGGGTCTTGTTTCATTTTTTTGCAGGTGGATATCCAGTTTTCTTTATCCAGTTATCCCAGCACCATTTATTAACCATTTGTTTTTTCCCCACTTAACAGACTTTGGGCCTTTGTCAAATATCAGCTGCTCATATGTGGATGGTTTTATGTCTGGATTCTCAATTCTGTTCCATTGGTCTATGTGTCTGTTGTTGTACCAGTACCAGGCTGTTTTGACTGCCGTGGTGGTATAAAAGGTCCTAAAATCAGGTAGAGCGAGGCCTCCCACTTTCTTCTTCTTTTTCAGTAATGCTTTGCTTATCTGGGGTCTCTTGCTCTTCCATATGAACTTGGTGATTTGTTTCTCCATCTCATTAAAAAATGTCATTGGAATTTGGATTGGAATTGCATTGTATCCATAGATGGCTTTTGGTAGGATAGACATTTTTTCAAAGTTATCCTTGAGCAAGGTATGTTTTTCCACTTACGTAGGTCACTTTTGGTTTCTTGCAGTAGTGTCTTGTAGTTTTCTTTGTACAAGTCTTTTACATCTCTGGTATGATTTATTCCTAAGTATTTTATCTTCTTGGGGGTTGTAAATGGTATTGATTTGGTAATTTCCTTTTCGATGTTCTTTTTGTTGTTGTAGAGGAATCCAACTTGTTTTTGTATGTTTATGTTGTATCCTGATACTCTGCTAAACTCTTCTATTAGTTTCAGTAGTTTTTTTGAGGATTCTTTAGGATTTCCTATGTATAAGATCATGTCATCTGCACATACCGAAAAAAACCCAGTGCCATTGAGTTGATTCCAACTGATAGCGACCCTATAGGACAGAGTAGAACTGCTCCATAGAGTTTCCAAGGAGCATCTGGTAGATTGGAACTGCTGACCCTTTAGTTAGCAGCCGTAACACTTAGCCACTACGCCACCAGGGTTTCCCATCTGCACATAGAGATACTTTTATTTCTTCCTTACCAATCTGGACGCCCTTTATTTCTTTATCTAGCTTAATTGCTCTGGCTAGGGCCTCCAACACAATGTTCAGTAAGAGTGGTGATAAGGGGCATCCTTGTCTGGCTCCTGTTCTCAAGGGGAATGCTTTCAGGCTCTCTCCATTTAGGATGGTGTTGGCTGTTAGCTTTGTATAAATCCTCTTTATTATGTTGAGGAATTTTCCTTCTATTCCTATTTTGTTGAGATTTTTTATCATGAATGGGTGTTGGAGCTTGTCAAATGCCTTTTCTGCATCAATTGATAAAACCATGTAGTCCTTTTCTTTTGTTTTATTTATACAGTGGATTACATTAATTGTTTTTCTAATGTTGAACCATCCCTGCATAAAATCCCACTTGGTCATGGTGAATTATTTTTTTGATATGTTGTTGAATTGTATTGGCTAGAATTTTGTTGAGGATTTTTACATCTATGTTCATGAGGGATATAGGTCTGTAATTTTCTTTTTGGGGGGTGTCTTTAGCTGTTTTTGGTGTCAGGGATGTGGTGGCTTCATAGAATGAGTTAGGGAGTATTCCATCCTTTTATATGCTCTGAAATACCTTTAGTAGTAGTGGTGTTACCTCTTCTCCGAAAGTTTGGTAGAACTCTGCAGTGAAGCCGTCAGGGCCAGGGCTTTTTTTTTGTTGGGAGTTTTTTTGATTACCTTTTCAATCTCTTTTTTTGTTATGGGTCTATTTAGCTGTTCTACTCGGAATCGACTCGACGGCACTGGGCACTGGGTACCTCTGTGTTAGTTTAGGTAGGTAGAGTGTTTCTAGGTGTTCATCCATTTCTTCTAGGTTTCAAATTTGTTAGAGTACAATTTTTCGCAGTTATCTGATATGATTCCTTTAATTTCAGTTGGGTCCATTGTGATATCGCCCCTCTCATTTCGTATTTGGGTTATTTGTTTCCTTTCCTGTTTTTCTTTAGTCGGTCTGGCCAACTGTTTATCAATTTTGTTAATTTTTTCAGAGAACCAGCTTTTGGTCTTGTTAACTCTTTCAATTGTTTTTCTGTTCTCTGCTATAATTTGTATTATTTGTTTTCTTCTGGTGCCCGATGGTTTCTTTTGTTGCTCTCCTTCCATTTGTTCAAATTGTAGGGACAGTTCTTTGATTTTGGCCCTTTCTTCTTTTTGGATGTGTGCATTTATTGATATAAATTGCCCACTGAGCACCGCTTTTGCTGTGTCCCAAAGGTTCTGATAGGAAGTGTTTTCATTCTCATTGGATTCTATGAATTTCTTTATTCCATCCTTAATGTCTTCTATAACCCAGTCTTTTTTGAGCAGGGTATTTATTGTTCAGTTTCCAAGCATTTGATTTCTTTTCCCTGGTTTTTCTGTTATTGATTTCTACTTTTATGTCCGTATGATCTGAGAAGATGCTTTGTAATATTTTGATGTTTTGGATTCTGCAAAGGCTTGCTTTATGACCTAATATGCTATCTATTCTAGAGAATGTTCCATGTGCACTAGAAAAGAAAGTATATTTTGCAGCTGTTGGCTGGAGTGTTCTGTATATGTCTATGAAGTTAAGTTGGTTGATTGTGGCATTTAGATCTTCCAGGTCTTTATTGAGCTTCTTACTGGATGTCCTGTCCTTCACCAAAAGTGGCGTGTTGAAATCTGCTACTATTATTGTGGAGGTGTCTATCTCACTTTTCAATGCTGTTAGAGTTTGTTTTATGTATCTTGCAGCCCTGTCATTGGGTGCATAAATATTTAATATAGTTATATCTTCTTGGTATATTGTCCCTTTAATCATTATATAGTGTCCTTCTTTATCCTTTGTGGTGGATTTAACTTTAAAGTCTATTTTGTCAGAAATTAATATTGCCACTCCTGCTCTTTTTTGATTACTGTTTGCTTGATATTTTTTTTTTTTCCGTCCTTTGAGTTTTAGTTTGTTTCTCTAATTCTAAAGTGTGTCTCTTGTAGGCAGCATATAGCTGGATTATGTTTTTTTATCCAATCTGCAACTCTCTGTCTCTTTATTGGTATGTTGAGTCCATTGACATTCAGCGTAATTATAGATAGGTTTTTTTTTTTTTTATGAGTTTAGTGGTGTCATTTTGATGCCTTTTTTTGTGTGTTGTTGACAATTTCATTTTTCCACTTTTTTGTGCTGAGAAGTTTTTGTTTGCAAATTGTGTGTTCCTCTTTTTCATTGTAGTGAAGTTGTTTTTGCTGAGTCCTTATGTTTATCTTGGTTTTTATTTTGAAGTGTGGGATTGGTAGTCCTCTTTGTGGTTACCTTAATATTTACCCCTATTTTTCTAAGTATAAACCTAACTTGTATCTCCCTATATCACCTTGATTTGCTCTCCATATGGAAGATCTATACCTCCTGTATTTAGTCCTTCTTTATTGATTATTGTCATCTTTTACCTAATGACATCAGTGATTCCCTGTTTTGAGTTTTTTTATTATTAATCTTTTTTTATTTTTGTGATTTCCCTATCTGAGTTGATATGAGGATGCTTTGTTCTGTGTCCTTGTGTTGTGTTGATATGTGATATTATTATTTTCTGACCAAAGAATTTCCTTTAATAATTCTTGTAGCTTTGGTTTCGTTTTTGCAAATTCTCTAAGCTTGTGTTTATCTGTAAATGACTTAATTTCGTCTTTGTATTTGAGAGAGAGTTTTGCTGGATATATGATTCTTGGCTTGCAATTTTTCTCCTTCAGTGCTCTATATATGTCATCCCATTGTTTTCTTGCCTGCATGGTTTCTGCCGAGTAGTCCAAACTTATTCTTATTGATTCTCCATTATAGGTGACTTTTCATTTATCGCTGGCTGCTCTTAAAATTTTCTTTTTATCTTTGGTTTTGGCAAGTTCCATGATATGTCTTGGTGATTTTCTTTTGGGATCTACCTTGTATGAGTTTCGATAAGCATCTTGGGTAGATATTCTCTCATCTTTCACGATGTCAGGGAAGTTTTCTGCCAACAGATCTTCAGCAATTCTCTCTGTATTTTCTGTTATCCCTCCCTGTTCTGGCATTCCAATTACATGCAAGTTATTCTTCTCGATAGAGTCCCACATGATTCTTAGGGTTTCTTCATTTTTTTTAGTTCTTTTATCTGATTTTACTTCAAATATATTGATGCCAATTGCCTTATCCTCCATCTCCCCAATTCTACATTCCAATTCCTCAATTCTGCTCCTCTGACTTCCTATTGAGTTGTCTAGTTCTGTAATTTTATTGTTATCTTTTGAATTTCTGAATGCTGTCTCTCTATGGATTCTTGCAGCTTATTAAATTTTTCATTATGTTCTTGAATAGTCTTTTTAATTTCTTCAACTGCTTTATTTGTGTGTTCCTTGGCTTTTTCTGTACATTGCCTGATTTCATTTCTGATGTCAACCCTGATGTCTTGAAGCATTCTGTGTATTTGTCTTTTGTATTCTACATCTGGCAATTCCAGGAATATATCTTCATCTGGGAGAGATCTTGATTCTCTGTTTTGGGACTTTGTAGAAGCAATCATGGTCTGCTTCTTTATGTGACTTGATATCGACTGCTGTCTCTGAGCCATCTATAAGTTATTGTAATAATTTCTTGAATATATTTGCTCGCTAAGTCTTATCTTCTTGTTTTGTTTCAATATACCCAGAAGCACTACTAGAGTGCACTAACTTGATTGTTGGAGCCTTTGATGCACTTATGTCCTGTTACCAGAAGGTTAGAGCTGTTACCAGGTATATGAGCCTATGAGCCCATTAGCTATTCTTGAACAGAATCAGCTCAGGTGTCCTGATGGTCAGTCACTTAGTGTGTGGTGTAGTCTCTCATCCACTCTTAGAGGAGTAGTGGTGATGATTGTATGCACTGGTTTCTGGTAGCAGCAGGAAGTCACACTCTGAGGAGGGCAGAGTGCTGACAGCCTTCCCCCAAGTGCCAGTGAGGAAGGAGTGTCTCTGTTCTCTAGAGCACTCTGGTGGGTGGGCTCTGCAGCTGTACCTTAGGCACCCAATGCTTGTACCTGTAAAGACAGGTAGGCACCACTATCCCCAGACCCCTTTTGCAGTGGCCAGGTGGTGTGGATGGAGCCTCAGCCCTCAGGTCAGGGCAGAATTTGTATGTCTTTCCTTCCTCCCATTCTCTCCCTAGGAACTGACATTATTGCCTCAAGATAAAGCATCTCAAATAGTTATACATTTGCATAATTGTTTTCAACAAACTGGCTGAGGGTTTTTGGGGTTTTTTTGTTGTTGTTTTTTTGCTTTTTTCTTCTGCCTAGAGTATCTTATGATTTTTTTTTTTTTTAATGAAAGTTCAGGGAACCAGTATGTAAATATTTTGGTAACATTTCACCAATTTTAGCCATAATCATGGGCATTAAAGAATATTCTGGCTTCCTTCATTAATGGAATATGAGTCGTTGTGTGATTGTTTTGGTTGTTAATAGTTGCTGTTGAGTTGGCTCTGACTCATGATGACCTTATATGTAATGCAAAGAAGCATCACCCAGTCCTGCTCCATCCTCGTGATAGTTGGTATGTTTGAACCCATCATTGCAGCTATCGTGCAAAGGGGACAAAATACTTGTTTGCCTGCTTCCCTTTGTGTTGTGAATACCATGAGTTCAATAAAATTTTCTAAGTTTCTATGAATCCAAATACTAAAAGATATTCTTATCTCCTTCCCCCTTCCAAGTTATTTTGACATTGTACTGGAAGGTTGAGTCATGGCACTGGTGTCATATTTCATTGGAATAACACTTAAGATATTTCAAAACATGCTGCATTTTTCATTTGAAGGTATCTTTCACTAGCTCAATTTGGCCATGGCATATTGCCAAAGGAAGTATGTTTTTAAAATTTAGGCCATATTCTGAGTTGACCTTTTTTATTTAGGGTTAAAATAAAAGTTCAAGCCATATTCCAGGTTCACTCACTGCTATTGGACATGTCAATCAGTACTTGTCCCGCTATTATGGATTGAATTGTGTCTCCCAAAAAGATAAGTTGAAGTCCCAACTCCTGTATCTATGAATGAGACCTTGTTTGGGGAAATAGTTTTTCTTTGAAGATATTATCAGTTAAATCATTCAGGCATAGGGTGGGTCCACATCCTAATCCCTTCTGAGTGACATCTTATAAAGGGGGAGAACAGACAGGGAGACTAAGGGTCACACACAGGGGGAAGGCAGGTGCCATATGAAGATACATTTATAAGCCAAGGAATGCCAAGAAGTGCCCAGGGCTGCCAGAAGCTATAGGAGACTCAGAAAGAATCTTCCTCTAGAGCAGACAGAGAGCATGGTCCTGATGATGCCCTGAGTTCAGACTTCTGACCTCCAGCACTGTGAGATAATAAATTCTATACTTTAAAGCCACTCATTTTGTGGTACTTTGTTACCTCAACTCTAGGACATGAAGACATCTACTACAACCCATGCTGAAGGGGACAGCTCAAGGTGAATGTGCTGTATCACATGATCATACCCTCCATTACAGCTGACTGGACAAAGGTGGACAGCCTATGAAAGGGTCATTAATCTAAGGCCTGAATGTTAATACAGCTCATCTTTTCATGCCAAGACATGTCATAGGTCAGAGTCTCTCAGGAATTTGAAGTATGAATTACCAAAAGAAAGAGTTAATAGAGGTGGCAGCTGCTGAAAGATCATGAGATAGAGTTTATTCTTATCCATTTTAGAAACCTATTATCTGAGGCAATTATAGCAACCAGAAGAACCAGACCAAAACACCATTCTTGAAGGCAAAAGACTTCAGCATTAGCTATTCTTTGAACTACTCCAGCCATTCCCAACCCCCACAAAGAACACAAAATGAAATTAGTTTGAATCATAGGTCACAATATCTGACCAACTGCCAATCAAAAATGCCCTGTAATTCAGGGACGCCTTGTATTATATATTCATCCTATATTTGGAGTGCAGATTTTTAAATATGTCTATAAAACCACTTCTAAACACTTAAATGGAAAACGAATGATAAAAATGTATCATGATTTTTGATCAACTCAAGAAAAGCAGTGTTAACATATCATTCACATCATTGCAAAGAAATAACATTTGAGGTTACTTATGAAAAAAACTGTAAATGCTAATAAGTTCATGTATTTTTCTGTTATTTCAGGAAGCCTGGATCCTGGGCCACTGGGCAGTTGGCTTCCCTAGGAAGCAGACTCTGACAAGGAGTTTAACATGTAGAATGTTTATTAATAAGGACCTTTGGGATCTGTAAGTGTGGAAGGGAGAAGAAAGAAATAAGATAGAGAAAAGGAAGAAGTCTAGCTGTGATGCAAGCCCAGTGACAGCCTCAGCTCACCTCACAGAGAACCTCTGGAGCTAGAATGGCCATCAGAGATGTTAAAAGCTGAGCTGAAATGGCCAACCCTGTATGTGCCCTCATCAGTCATTGGGTCACTCTGGAAAGGGACATGACCTTATGCCGATGACTCTCTGCCATTGTGCCAATCCCTGAAGGGGCTGATGGTTAAAGACTGTCTTCTAGGGTGAACAACCATCCCAGATTGTCCAGGATGATCCTGGTTTTAGCACTGAAAATCCTGCATCCTGAGAACCTCCTCAGTCCCAAATAAACCAGGATAATCGGTCACCCTACTGTCTGCCAACAGCACCCCAGCAGCTGAGGAAACAAGACTTTCCTTGAACAGGTATTTGTCTGTTACAAAACCTTTATAGATTCCTAGGACTTCAGCGACTTGTTGTTGAAGACCAGTACTTGCCAAAATTCTTTAAAACTTCTGGTGTTAAAGGTAATTGCTGTGTTTGGATGGCGGTACCAGTTGGATTTACTTAGATATCTGCTCCCCTGACTCCCCAAAATCGGTAGCCACACAAATTCAAATCATTCACTTTGGAAAGGATTCACTGAACCAAAGAGATTAACACAGTGCCAAAATCCCGGTCTCTATCAAGTTACTCTGCACGTACCGTCCCCCATGCTGAGGTTTATTCTGCAGGATATTTCCTCTTCTCTGCTGGGCACAGCACGTTCCTTTAAAGCCAGGAAGGCTGACAGCAAATATGCCTGAAAACAAATGGTTGATGTCAAGGTCGAGGAGAAACAGGATGTCTCAAGTTGAAGAGGGGACAACGCTTTTTAGTTAAAATTTGCCACGCCTGGCAGTATTGCAGATATTTCAGTAACTAGTGATGTTTCTCATCAAATTTAAGTTTACACTACTGGCATGGAGGTTATAACAGGAATCAGGTATACAGATTTGACAAAGGAACGTGAAACAAAAAGAAAGAGAATTGTGCGATTTGTTGGAGTGGAAAGATAACAACTTTGGCCATGGTGGTGGGAATGCAGAACAGAATGTGACTCCCCATTGCACCCGAGCACCCCTGCCTGGCCTGCTCTGGCCTCTCTCCAACCCCTCATCCCTCAGCCCTGAAGGCTTCCTTTTAGTCTGTATCTTTCTGGCTGACTGTCTACAAGCAATAAACCTGAAAAACTCAAGGAAGCAACAAAGCAGAGCAGTCTCATTTACTAGTAAATAAATAAATGGCAGCAGTGGCAGAATTTAAGATAAAAGTAAAGTGGCAAACCAAGTTGCTCAGAATGAATGTATCATTGATGGTAGAATGGATTCAAGTTTGATAAGTGATCAATAGATAAATCGCTGTGAGAGGAAGATATTTTCAACATATTTCAACGGTAGACTTCAGAAAAGAAAATTAAAGGACCTTCATGTGGTCAGTTTTGGGAATTGTGTTCAAATGTGGCACACTTGCCAAATTTGTCTTCTCAATCTTAAAATGATATATATATACAAATAATTTCCTACTGGCATATTGTGAGTGCCACTCGAAACTGTACAATCACCTGCAGGGATTAACCTACAACATTTATTAGGTTGATGTGTTTCAGTTGTTGTTTTGGCCGTAGCTTTTCTTTTTCAAACCTAGGGCTTAAATATCAACTTTAACTCTAGGATAGAAATCCTTGCTAACAGATGTCAGTTTTGCGTATACCTTGTTTTAACTATGTAAATAATTCATTATAATCACTTTAGTGAAAAATGAGTTTTCCAACAGTTGGGATCATTTTTAGAGATGGAAAGTGAGCTGTAAATCAGTGAATCTGGGGAGCAATCATTGCTTTAAAAAAAAAAAAATTAAGCTCTGATGTTACAATTATACACTCAGAAAATATTTCAAATTGAAAATATTACAAATTTATGTTGCTTGGTCAGATTATGAGAAAACTTGAGAAAATATTGAACAGCTATTTTTTTTAACAAGGAAAGTGGAGAATAAGCTTGCTTGCTGTCAGTAGTTTTGTTCATTGGTTTTAAAGGCTAATAAAAATTGAATTTTCTAAAAAAGTTAGTTTTGCTGATTGATATCGGATAACTATGTAGTGAACACAGATTTTTTTTATTAGTAGACTTTATTTTTTTAGAGCAGTGTTAAGTTTACAGAAAAATGGAAAGTATAGAGAATTTCCATATACTGCCCCTGCACTCAGTTTCCCCGTTATTAACATCCTGTACTGGTTTGGTGCATTTGCTACAGTCAATGAACCATTATTATAAACTAAAGTCCCTAGTTCACCAAAATCCCTAGTTAACTAAAATACTTTCCTTTTCCGTTTAGACAGAAATAATACTTACTTGTCATTTAGAGAAATTAATGAAAACTTGTCAAATATACTCAAGAATCCAAGCAAGACGAGCAGACTTATGTATACACACAAAGGAGACATAGCTTACTGTAGTCATATCAAATCATACTCTGTTGTTTGTCACCAATCAGATTGATCTTAAACTAGAAAGCACAGAGAAGACCAAGTGGTACCTATATGATTTGAGGCAGCATGGAAATCCAAACAACTCACTGGGCTGGAATCAATTTACGGAATTTGTCATTCTAGGAGAAGACAGTAGAGAAAATAAAGGTAAGAATAGTCCAGTGATACAATTATTTGCACTCTGCCCTTTAAAACTAATAGATAGTTTCATGATGGAAAGTTAACAATTTGTAGAAACAAATGTTGAGGCAATAAAAGTTGCTTATTCCTTTTTATTTAGTAAATGTGAGCATCTACTCTGTCCCAGGCAACAATGCTAGGTACTGGGGATACAGAGAAAATTAGACTTTTGACCTCAAGGAACTCATAGGAAAGGTAGACACATGAGCAGAGCCTGAAGAAGGAAGGGCTTCTACAGGTGAGGATGTAGGTGCTAGGGGAGAACTCGTCCAGAAAATCTTACTTACTAAAAAAGACAAACTTGATCAGAGTATCTCAAAACCCAAACCCACTGCCATCATGTCAATTCTGACTCACAGTGGCCCTATAGGACAGAGTAGAATTGCCCCATAGGGTTTCCAAGGCTGCAAATCTTTACAGAAGCAGACTGCCACATCTTTCTCGTATGGAGCAGCTGGTGGGTTTGAACAGCCAGCCTTTAGGTTAGCAGCCAAGTGCTTTAACCACTACCCTACCAGGGCTCCTTGATCAGAGTATAATTAAGTTAAATTTTCTGGAGGAGGAACTGGAAGAAGGGTATGTTTTAGGCAGAGGAAATGCATATTTGGTAGGAAAAGAAAGCAGTTGCTATGGAGTTGGTCAGTTCTCACTCAAGGTACAAATGGAGATGAGAAAAAGAAATGATGCTGAAATTTAATGTAAAAGTGAAAAACAAAACTTGTAGAGGATGTCATAGGATAATCTTTTCTTGATTTCATGGGACAAACATCTTGTAAATAGGAAACAGAAAGTACTAGCCATAAAGAGAATTAAAAAAAAAAAAAAAGATGATGCTGAAGAGGCTGCAGAGCTCAGACCCCAGGAGGCCTTATAAGACAAGCTTAGGTGTGATGCCGTGGACACAGGTAGACAGGCTGAGGTCTGTGTGCAATTCGAGGCAGGTGAGCTATAATGCACCCTCTCTCTTCTATTCAAGAATGTATCTGAAACAAGGAAGGGCATGATGCCATTCAAAGTTCTAGTTAAACCTATTTCTCAAACAAGAGTAAATGCTGAAGACTTCAATTGTTTAGCTTATTCATAAATTACTTGTATGCATGCAGTTGCATTTGAGATAGAAAGACACTGAAGGCATTAAAGGGTAACAAAGGGATCAGATTTGAGTATTTCTGTATTAACCTCATCCCCAGTCTTATGAGTCATGTTTCCCAGAATGATCCTGAGCAAGACGGTGAAGTTGAAACTGATTATGGCACTCTCCTCTGGACCCTTAAAGGGATGGCCCAGCAGGGGTGACTGAGCAATCTTACCTACTCCCCACCCCACCAGGACTGACCTTTCCTGTTCTTTACTTTCTCCTTCCCTGTCTTGCCCAGGAATACTTGGGTTTTTCATTTCCTTGGGGCCTTGACAGGAGAATGAAAAATTCTGATCCCAATAAACCCACTAGGCAATGTAAGTAACTCCTGCCCTGCAGAAGACCTCTCTCTGCTTTGAAAAGGGCAGTCCCTTAACTCAAAAACAAAGCATCTCCGATGTTAAGGTGTCAGTCACAAAGGCTGCCTAGTCTGGGAATATTATTTTGCAGGGGTGGGGTTGGTAGCTGGGAGGTCTTTTCTTGGGACCCACAAATCACCAGAGATGACCATCACCAGCCTAAGCCTTCAGCCTTGGAGCAGCCCAATGTTCATGTACTCAAATGGATTCTTTTCTTCCAGCAGCCTCTGGGCCTGCTGACCACTCTGTGTATATGGGTAGTAGGCTTTGAGCCAATGGAATGCTGAAGAGTGCTGAGTAGGCCTTCACATGTGCCAGATGACGTGCTTTTACAAGTGATGAACAATATATCTGAGGAGCTGTCCTGAAGCATCCAGAGAGGGTCAGGATTGGAGCACGCAGTGGGCGGACAGGAAATGTGGAGGCTGTGGCGACATGGAATAAGATAAATGACACGCACAGAAAATGCTCTGATAAAAATATCCTCAATGGGAATGAGATTGTTACTGTCCTCTTCTTTGCTATTCAAGAATGTGGGGTGGCAGATAATGGGGTTAAAAAAAGATAATGGGGTTAGACTATATTAAAATCCAGATCTTCAAAGATGGTGTGTGCACTAAAGCAAAATAGAATGGTGAATGGTTAATGTCTTTGGAGGAGACCTAACTTGCATGTCAGTGTGTTTTGAGGTTCAACTATACTGAAAAGTTTTAGCTGTTGAAGTGAGGTCAACACAGTTACCTAGAATCACAGATCCATAAAAAGCTTACTGGTTTGTGTAGGGGTCATATTCTGGGCTCTAGAGGAAAAAGGGCTTGAAATTCTGATGTATTGTGACATTTGGGGATTTTTGAACTCCATTTCTAAGTTACACAATGTAGCACTATTAAGAGCCATCCGTCAAAGTAAAGATGCTCCAGGGACCACCATATAAGTAGGGAACTGTCTCTTGATCATTAATTGTGATTTCTAGTACTTGTTCCGTTTTTACTTTTTTTTTTTTTAAATCCAGTCATGTTCCAAATAAAATAGTAGCAGTTATTATAGGAAATAAAAAACTAAAAAAATGATAACCAGTTTTTCTCGTTTGGTAACTTTTGAAGAAGTTTTAATCAAGATCTCTTTTTAGTGCCTTCAGTAAGGCAGGGTGGCTATTGAAGAGGGTTGCACAGTTGACTATACTGGTTAGACTACTGGTTCACCCTGGTCTGCTCGTAAGTATGGTTTTCTAATAAGTGGGAAATCTTTACATATAAAATGATGTACAAAATGCGGTCACTGTCCTTTCTTCAAATACCGGATATATGCAGCTAATCTCTTTTTAGTCACGTGGCATTTGTACCAGACTCAGTTTATGTACCTTCCCAGATTTGCTCAGCTCCAGCTACCCATCCTTGCTTGATGGCCACTGCCACTGTAGCCTTAACTCCTGAAACCAGAGGTTGTCTGTCTCCTCCTCCTCTCCTGAAATGCAGCTTCCATGGTGGCGTCAGGCAGCAGCCTCAGCTGCTCAAGTGCCCTGGTCCAATACAGCCAGGCCCTTGGAGGCTTTAGCTTACCTGGCAGCTACTTGGAGAGGCCACGTAACATGAGCCAGACGTGTGAGTGCATTTTCATTCCACAGATAATTTTTGACTAATGAGAGACGGAAGACAGAAGGGGGCTAATTCTACACCCTTCCCCTGACAGAGCTGTCCAAGACCCAGTGGTTCCTTTCATAAAGGCTTTTCAGAGATATCTCCTGTGTCTAGGCAACCAGCAATGTATTTTATTTTAATGCACTTTATTTTTTAGAGCGGTTTTAGGTATTCAGAGAAATTGCAGAAAGTATAGAGAGTTCCCATATGCCCCGTCTTCCTCCTGCACACAGTCTCACCTAGTGTTGATACAGCATTGGTAACTGAAGTCCACAGTTAACATTAGGGTAATCAGCTTGTTTTGTACAGTCCTATGGGTTTTCACAAATGCATAGCGTCATGCATCCACCATTGCAGTATTATGCAGAATAGTTTCACGGCCCTACAAATGACCTAAGCTCCACCTGTTCATCCCTTCCTGGCTCCCTCTTTCTGAACCCCTGAAAACTACTGATCTTTTTTAATTGTCTCTACAGTTTTGCCTCTTCCAGAGTGTCACATAGTTAGAATCATACAGTAAGTAGCTTTTCAGACTGGCTTTTTCACTTAGCAATGTGCACTTAAGGTTTCCCCCGTGTCTTTTTGCAGCTTGATAGTGCATTACTTTTTATTGCTGAATAATACTTCATTATATGTCCATGGGTGGCATTTCCCACAGCCAGATTAAAATCCTTACAGTAATTTCCTGGAATATTTATTAGAAATACGGATTTCTGGAAATCAGAATATCTAGTTTACTGGGCTTAGGAATCTGCATTTTAACAAGCTTCCCCGGTGATTTGACGATCATTTGTGTCTGAGAACCATGCTTGGTGTTGTGCAGAGAGGGCACTCAGAGCAATTTGCAGAACAAGCAGGAAAAATTTTGGAAGGGTCCTAGATCCTGTAGTACACAGTCTCTACTAGAACATTTCCTCTTTGTATGTTTCATGTATTGTACTTTCACATAAAATGGTTTAAAGAAAGATTTCTGTTGGAAAAACAAATTAACAGAAAACCTTGAAAACAATGGTGCTGTACCATCAAGCATCCTGGCAACACTACCTTTCAAAGTTGTGATTAGAATCTTTTAAAAAATGTGAATGGTGAAAAGTCATTTTACTTATCTTTATAACTGTATTTCTCCTCTTTTCTTCAGGCAGCTAAGTATACCACATACTGCTTCCATACCTGCTTATGTGTAGAGGAATCCTTTGATAACCGGATTATGACTTAAGGTATTGTCCCTTTTAATAAGATTAAAATTATTATAGAAAATGAACCAATAATTTAAACCCAAAGGAATGACTCTAATGGCAAAATAAGCCCGGATAGAAAAAAAAAAAAACCCATTGCCGTCAAGTCGATTCCTACTCATAGTGACCTGATAGGACAGAGTAGAACTGCCCTATAGAGTTTCCAAGGAGTGCCTGGATAGAAAGGTATGTAAAACTGTGTTAGACATTGCAGTTTGCCTCCAATATTTCTTCCTCCTTCCTTTGTAATAGAATTCCCAGTTTTAGCTGGGCACAGGCCCACATGGAATAAAGGATATGTCTTCCAAATTCTCTTAACCATGTGACTAAGTTCTAACAGTGGAATGTATATTAGTTTTTTATTAACACAAACTTGCAGACTTAAAACAACATTCCTTTATTACCTCACAGTTCTTTGGGTCAGAGAAGTCTGTGAGGACTTGGCTGGTTTCTCTGCTTTGGGTCTCACAAGGCTGAAATCAAGGTGTCAGCAACCTGGGCTCTTATCTGGAGGCTCTAGGGAAGAATCTGCTTCCAAGCTCATTCTTGTTGTTGGCAGAATTCACTTTCTCATGGTTGTAGGACTGAGGTCCTCATTTCCTTGCTGGCTGCTAGCCAGAGGTGTCTCTTAAGGCCACCTGTATTCTTCATTATAGGAGCCCTGGTGGCACAGTTGTTAAGAGCTCAGGCTACTAACTAAAAGGTCAGCAGTTCGAATCCTCCAGCCGCTCCTTGGAAACCCTGTAGGGCAGTTCTACTCTGTCCCATAGGGCCACTATGAGTTGGCATTTACCAGATGACAACGGGTCTATTCTTCATCATGTTGCCCCCTTCATCTTCAAACCAGCAAGGGTGTGTTGAGTCTTTCTTACACTTCAAATGTCTCTGATCTTTCCTTCTGCTATATCTCTTGCCCTCCAGCTGGAGAAAGTTCTCTGCTTTTAAAGACTCATGTGATTAGATTAAGCCATTTGCATAATCCAGGAAGATCTTCCCATTTTAAGGTTCATAACCTTAATAACATGTGCAAAATCCCTTTTGCCATGTAATGCAACATATTCACAGGTTCCAGGGATTAGAGTGTAGACATTTTTTGGAGGACCATTCTGCCTACCACAAAACATTACCGTAAGTGTTGTATACAACTTTCAGAAGATATCACTAAAGGGTGTGTAAGGGGTAATACCTTCTTCATCTCTCCCTTCTTCCTGCTGCATGGGATAGAGGAATGATGACAGGAGCTTGAGCAGTCATATTGGACCATAAGGTATAAGTTTTGTGGTGAGCATGGCAAAGCAGCAAAATTGATGGAGCCCAGATCCCAGTTAATCATGGGGCTTCCGTAGTAGCCTAGATTCATTTTTATGAGAAATAAATTTCTATAATGTTTAAGGCATTGTTAGTTCAAATTAGATTCTGCTGTTAGTGAAAGAAATCCCAAAATGACAGCAGTGTTTTACAAAGTGGCTGAGATTATTTTTGCTTGGCACCCCAAACCATTATAAAAATTATTCTTCTTAGCACCTTTCTTATAAAAGTTGTATTAACAAAACTCAGATTTCTATCCTAACCTATGGGGAAGCCAGAACTGGAGCATTTCAGAATGTGGACCTGCAGGAGGCACCTGGAGTTTCTGAACAGCCCCCTTTATTTCTTTCAACAAATTACAGCTAACGTTTATTAAAAGCCTTGTGGCATTTTTAATCCATTATTGCTAATCATCAGGCTACTCTCACTTTATTCTTACTTTAAAGAAGAAGAAAATGAAATTCAGAGGCTAAGGAAGGCTAATAAGCTAGAAACAGAACATTAACCCAGTTTGATGCCAAAGGCCTGTTTTCTTTAAAGTAAAACGTGAAGTATATTGATTGGTTTAAGGCAGTGGTTCCCAAAGTGTTCTCTGGGGACCCAAGACCATTTGAAAACTATTTTCACAATACTTAGCACTACTAAGATGGTATTAGCCTTTTTTGCTCTCATTCTTTTTATGAGCATACAGTGTTTTCTAAAGGTTATGCGTAATATCAAAATTGACTGAATACAAATTGAATGAAGAAGTAAATATGAGAAACCAACTATTTTCCATTTAGATGGTTTGCAAAAGTGTAAAACAATATTACTCTTCTCCCTAAATTTTGTTTGATTTTAGAGAATATAGTTTTTTCATAAAAAATATGTTATTTATGTTAACTTGCAATGAGTTTATTAGTGTTATTTTTAAAGTATTAATCCATTTTTCTGAGTTTCAATTTTAATGTAGTAAATATTGGTAGATATAGCCCACATAAATAAAAGCTCTTTGAAGCCTTACTAATTTTTAAGAGTGTAAACAGGTCCTGAGATCAAAGAATTAATAAATATCTTCAGGGCCTAACATGACATCTGGACCAGACACTTCTGGTGCCTATGTCATAGCCCCTTAAAAAAAAAAAAAAAGCCCCTTAGCCCGCCTTAATTAACTGCTGTGTTTTGGTGCTTTACACTTTGCAAATGGCTGGAAAAGAGGCAGATATGCTGAATTATCATGAATTGCTATGCTGGTGTATCTTCTTGCTAATAAAATCTCTTTCTGAGAGTTTAGCATTTCAACATTGGTATTTCTAATTTCCTCTATAAGATTTCTGTATTCTTTGAGTTCATTGCATATCTGTTTATAGTGATGGAAAGCTTGGCAATGGATCTTGGTGATGGCTGCACAACATGATTAATATAATTGGTATAAATACTAAAAAAAATCAATGTTCTTCATGTTATTTTTACTTCTTAAAGTGGTGCCAATGTAAATGTGCCACACTTGAGCTCCATTTCATACTAAAATGAAAGAGTATAAATCTTACATCTACAGTGGAAAATTTGGTGTTTAGGGAGCAGAGATGTGAACTATAACTCAGACCAGAGTTTGGAACTCAAATTCCATTTATGGATATGACAATTTGAAAAACTTGGGTTTCTTTTCTGTAAGAATTTTTTACTCCCCAAGATTTAGGTAAAAAAAGTGGTGATTTACTGTTTGATATCTATGATACTGAGTTTTTTTTTCCTTTATTTAAGTTTAATCTAACACATTGGTATAAATTAATAGCACTAAAAGTATACAGCAATAAGTTGTATCAAATGCTGAAATCATTGGTATATAAGCATGGCTAAGATGCATGACTCCGAGGATATATAGTATTAACTTGATTTAGCTTGATGCTTTATAGAAATTGTCACCAAGAGGTGGTACTTTCTCTTAACTCCAAGTGCTACGCTGGCATAACACATAAGCTTGTAAAATGAGCTTATGACTTGGCCTGACTACCAATTGGAAAATTGTATTACAATTTTCATTTGGAAAATATTGTTTCAGTGGAACAAAACTATGTTTCATTCAATATAAATTGATCACTGGGTCTTTCTCTCCCTGTCTCTCTTTCTTATACACACACACACACACACACACCCTTATATACTCTATCACTGAAACGCGTACCTTCCTTAAAAAAACAAAAAATCTAAAACGTTCACTGATTCCTCCCACTTCAACACAATCATATACCCCCACTTAAAAAAAGTCAATGGTCCTTCTAAAGTGCTTGCATGCCCGCACCCACACAGACACACGAGTTGAGTTTTCATTCCCAGCCACCCTTTCTTCAGTTGTATTGCCTTATTCCTGGCACCATGATAGGCTTTAGAGGGACAACAAACAAAACAGACACGTGGTGGTTAAGGTTGTGTGTCAACTTGGCTGGGCCATGATTCTCAGTAGTTTGGCAGTTATGATGTAGTTTGGCAGTTGTATGATGATGCGATCACTTCCATGATGAGATCTGATATAATGCAATCACCTCTATGATGAGATCTGCTGTGAGTAGGCTATCAGTTGAAAGGGAGTTTCCTTGGGAATGCAGCCTGCATTGAATATATGTGGACTTTCTGGCAAGGCTTGTGAACTTTTACTTGCTCTGGTTCCTGTTCATCTGACCTCTAGTTCTTGGACTTGAGCTAGGAAAGCTCCTAGCCGTCTTGCCTACTGATCTTGGGATTTGTCTGTCTTCACCGTCTGTGACCAAAAGCCTTGCTATATGACCTGCTGATTTTGGGTTCACCAGCCCCTGTAGCCATGTGAATCAAGAGAAGCCTCCAGCCTGACCATGGACTGGGGATGTTCCAGCCTCTACAACCATGTGAACCATTCCTTGATGTAAATACTTATATTTATACACTTCACTGGTTTTATTTCTCTAGAGGACCCAGCCTAAGACATTTGGTACCAAGGGTGGTTCTAGAGAAACAAAATTGTAAAGATGAGTTTTTTTTAATTTGGCTTCTAGTTCTATTACTAGACTTAAGTCCCAGTGAGCCCCAAAAGGTGAAGTATAAAATGTGACCCAGGAGGAGGTACACTACACTCCAAAAGAACTGCTTGACTTTTCTAATATGTACTAGCAGGAACATGGGGAATATGCGTGGGAATGTCTATTAAAAGTGTGGGTAATGGTGCAAGGAACATAAGGATGGATCAGGCTGAGTTTATTGATATTGGCCCACTAAGCACAGATTCTTCATTCAGTGTTTCAGCTGGAGAGGTTAGGAAAGGATCTAATAGCTTATTTATTTGCGTTGCTGAAGCATGGATTATGTGGTGGCCTACACTAAATCAAGGTGAAGTACCAGATCTGCCTTGGTATACTGTAGAAGAAAGTATCCAAAGGCTTAGGGAAATTAGCATGTTAGAGTGGATTTATCAGGTTAGACCCACAGACCCACACATGGAGTGCCCAAAGGACACAGCTTTTACCACAATGGTGAAGAAAAAATTTGTGAAGGGAGCCCCAGGATTCTTGAATACTGCTGTGATTATTATTTTATGTAAGTCAGATTTGACAGTGGGAACTGCCCTAATTGAATTAAGACACCTAACTACATTGGGACTGATTGGACCCCATAGTGGTAGGAGCCAAGTGGTGGCACTCAATCAACAAAGACAAGGTAGGCATGGCTACCATAACGGACAGTGGAGTCAAATTAGTAATCACAATAGTCTGACTCCTATGGACTAATGGAGTTGGTTACTTAGTCATGGTATCCCATACAGTATCACCTCAGATCAAGGAACTCACTTCACAGTAAATGAAGTACGGCAGTAGGCCCATGATCAGGGCATTCACTAGTCTTACCGTGTTCCCCATCATTCTGAAGAAGCTGGCTTGATATAATGAAGGAATAGCCTTTTAAAGACACAATTACGGCACCAGCTAGGTGGCAATACCTGCAAGCTGGGGCAATGTTCTCCAGGAGGCTGTATATGCTCTAAACCAGCATCCAATATGTGGTGCTGTTTCTCCCACAGCCAGGACTCATGGGCCCAGGAACCAAGGGGTGGAAATGGGAGTAGCACCACTCACTATTACCCCTAGTGACCCTCTCACAAAATTTTTGCTTCCTGTCCCTGCAACCTTATGCTCTGCAGGTCTACAGTTCTTAGCTCCAAAGGGAAGAATGCTCCCATCTGGAGACACATCACTGATTCCATTGAACTGGAAGCTAAGAATGCCACCTGGCCACTTTGGGCTCCTTATGCCTTTGGAACAACAGGCAAAGAAGGGAGTTACCATATTGGCTGATGTGACTGATCCTGACTGCTAAGAGGAAATCAGATTGATATTATATAATGGGGGTAAAGAAGAGTATGTCTGAAATGGAGGAGATGCCTTAGGGCATCTCTTAATACTGTCATGCCTGTGATTAAGGTCAATGGAAAACTATGGCAACCCAATTCCAAAGTGACTACTATTGGCCTAGATCCTTCAGGAATGAAAGTTTGGGTTATCCCACCAGGAAAGAACCACGACCAGCTGAGGTGCTTGCTGAGGGCAAAGAGAATATGGAATGAGTGGTGGAAGAAGGTAATTCTAAATACCAGTTACGACCACGTGACCAGTTGCAGAAACTAGAACTCTAATTGTTATGAGTATTTCTGCCTTGTATGTGTGCATGAAGTATTTTTGTTTTCTTCACTTATGAAATATAACATACAAACAAGGTTAGTGCATATTTGGTCATAAGTACATTCATTGTATCATGTTAAGTGCAAGTATGACTTAATAATTGTCTTTATTCAGAGATTATGTGTGGTTTAAGGAGATGTGTACAGGTATCATGTTGACAAGGGGTGGGCTGTGATCATTAAGGTTGTGTGCCAACTTGGCTGGGCCATGATTCTCAGTAGTTTGGTGGCTATGATGTTGTTTGGCAGTTGTATGATGAAGTGATCATTTCCATGATGAGATTTGATATAATGTGATCACCTCAATAATGGAATCTGCTGTGAGTAGCCAATCAGTTGGACGAGAGTTTCCTTGGGAGTGTGGCCTGCGTTGAATGTAAGTAGACTTTCTGGCAGGCTCCAGGGCTTTTGTTCACTCTGAATCCTGCAGCTGGCTCCTGTTTATCTGACCTCCAGTTCTTGGGACTTGAGGAAGCAGCTTACCTGCAGTCTGCCTGCTGATTTTGAGATTTGTCTATCTTCACAGCCTGTGAGTAACGGCCCTGCTGTCTGACCTGCCGATCTTGGGTTTGCTAGCCCCGGTGGCCACGTGAATCTAGAGAAGCCTCCAGCTTGACCCCCGGACTGGGGATGTTCCAGTCTCTATAATCCCGTGAGCCATTTCCTTGATATAAATCTCTCTGTATATATATTTATGGAGCCCTGGTGGCACAGTGATTAAGAACTTGACTGCTAACGAAAAGGTCGGCAGTTTGAATAAACCAGCTGCTCCTTGGAAACCCTATGGGGGCAGTTCTACTCTGTCCTATAGGGTTGCTATGAGTCAGAATTGACTCGACAGTTACGGGTTTGGTTTTTCAGTTTTTTTATACTTATTTATATGCTTACTGGTTTTGCTTCTCTAGAGAACCCAGCCTAAGACAGACACCAACGCTGCCATCATAGAACTTAACAGTCTAATCCACCACTAGTATGTATTTTTATTTTGCAAGATTACCTCCTCATTTTAGTAAATTCCTTGATGACGGGAACTTATGCTTTTAACTTTTTTTTTTTTCCCAGAAAGCTTCTTTGTGTATTAATAATGTATATATCAAGTCACTTTAAGCTATGAGTATCTGAGCACACACTGAAAGTGACAAACATTTAGAGTACATTTTTCTCAAGCAACAAGAAATCCAGAGGTAGCTGGTTGCATTGTTGGTTCAGGAGCTCAACAATGTGATCAAGAACTACAGTGTCTCTGCCTACCTTTCTGCCATCCTCAGGTGTCTGTGTGATTATTCCTCTAAGCTACAAACTTTGACTTCAGTGACTCAAAACATCACACCCTTGTATGACAAAGTCCAAAAGCAGAAGGGAAAAAACAGGCTTACTTTACTAGTCTCTCTGTTTTTATCAGTTAGGGGAACATTTCCAAGGTTTTTCTTAAGTTCCCATTGGCCAGAACTATGTCATGTAGTCACTGCAAGCTGCCAGGGAGCTAGGTGAGAATCTGGTATAATCAGCCTCTGCCGAGACAAGAAATAATGGGGGAGGAGAGTGTTTCTCCGGAAGGCAAACAACAGTATTTGCCACAAAAGGGTATTCATATTTGTTGAGTGATGGACATGGGAATAGATGGTTAAAAAACAGACTAAAATAGAGGGTGGAACAGTGTCATGGATTAAATTATGTCCCCCCAAAAATGTGTGTATCAATTTGGCTGGGCCATGATTCCTGGTACTGCGTGATTTTCCTGTATGTTGTAAATCTTGCCTCTATAATGTCAATGAGGGAGGTTGGGAGGCAGTTGTGTTAGTGAGGCAGGACTAAGTCTACAAGACTGGATTGTATCTTGAGGCAATCTCTCGAAATATAAAAGAAAGAAGCAGGCAGGGCTGGGGTACCTCATACCACCAAGAAAGCAGTGCCAGGAGCAGAACACATCCTTTGGACCCAGGGTGTCTGCACAGAGAAGTTCCTAGTCTGGGGGAAGATTGATGAGAAGGCAGACAGAAAGAGAAAGCCTTCCCCTGGAGGTGACACCCTGAATTTGGACTTTTAGCCTACTTTACTGTGAAGAAATAAATTTCTCTTTGTTAAGGCCAACCACTTGTGGTATTTCTGTTACAGCAGCACTAGATGACTAATACAAACAGTAACATAGATGGCGAATATGCTTAGGATGACAGGAGTTAAGTCAAAGAGTCTGACCATACTGAGGTTCCCAAATCCTCAATGAATCTGTGTGCATTTGGGAATTGGGGAGAGGTTTTGACCGAAAGGTTGGCTGTTTGAACTCACCTAGCAGCTCCACAGAAGAAAGGGTGACAATCTACTTCCGTAAAGATTACAGCCAAGAAGACTCTATGGAGCAGTTCTACTCTGTAACACATAGGGTTGCCAAGAGTCAGAATGACTTGATGGCAATGGGTTTGTTGTTTTGGTTTTTATAAGATGCGGAGTCCCTGGGTGGTGCAAATCGTTAACACACTCATCTGCTAACCAAAAGGTTGGAGGTTCAAGTCCACTCAGAGGCACCTCAATAGAAAGGCCTAGTGATCAACTTCCCAAAAACCAGCCATTAAAAATTCTGTGGAGCACAGTTCTACTCTGACACACATGGAGTCGCCATGAGCCAGAGCCGATTCGACTTTTTTTTTTTAATAAGGTGATAGCAGTGACAACAGGTATAACATGCACCTAAGGAAGGTTATTGGAAAGGCTAAAGATTCATGAACAGGGTGGATCCCAAACACTGACACTGAATCCCATCTCAAATTTCTTCTCAGTTGAGTAACCAAGAAATTAGCATCTCCAGGTTTCAATTAGAAGAAGGCATAAAAAACCAAAACCCACTGCCTTGGAGTTGATTCCAACTGATAGTGACCCCATAGGGTTTCCAAGGCTGTAAATCTTTACAGATGCAGACTGCCACATCTTTCTCTCTCGAAGTGGCTGTGCCACCAGGGCTCCTGGCATAAGGATAATCTAATTTTGCTGTGAAGTATATAGGAAAGTGTATTTACAGAAAAAAAATGGGAGTTACAGTTGGCATAGTGGAAGCAGTTGAAAGATCAATATAAAAAACAAGATGCAGCTTGGAGGGTGGGGAGAGAGGCAGGAAGGAAGGAAACCAAATGGACAAATGGGCAAAAATAAATTTCCTACAAGGCCTCTACTCCAGATTCTGGCAGATGATAGGAATTGAAGTGAAGGGAAATCCAGGGTAAAGAGGGAGATTATGGTTACATTTAGCCAGCTCTATAAGTTACAGCTCTCTAATATCAAACAAACCAACTTTAGCTAAATTTTGAAAAGGAGGGGAGATATTGAACAGACCTGAAGGTTAGGAAGGCACCTGAGCTCAGAAAGTGATGAGAATCTGAGCCTGGTAAACTGCCAGGGCAATCCTATCTTTGTTTCTGGATATTCAGATGATTTTCTCTCTGCTCATCATTCAATGCCTCTGACAGAATACAGACACTCCACTCTTCTTGAGTTTACATATTACATTTCCAGTTACCCACTAACATACTGACTTAAATCCAATTTCTGGGTGAGGATCTGATTGATCCTCTTTGGATCAGGTGGGGTTTACCCAGTTTCAGTGAAGGCCAGGGAGACACAATTAGGTACTACAGCATAGCTTCCAGGGTCTCATCCCTAAAATGGGGGCACAGGACAATTCTGAAAGGAATGGGGGTTATTATGTGTTGCACAGACATCCAAGATATCTCGCACTAAACCTAGAGAAATTTGGTGTAGGATGGCTTGGCACAGCTCCGGCCTCTGGGAGTCTCTGGTGATTACTGAGGTCAACAGTAGAATTTGATTCGTACACATTAGTTTTCACATCTCCTCCAGTTGTACTGGTGGGTTTACTGGAAGGAGAAGTAGGATATTGAAATGCAACCCCAATTTCCAGAATTTTTCCATGTAGACCATGTAAAGAAAGGTATTTATGTAAAGGAAATAAGGAGAGTTCAGAGGACAGGGAAAAAGCACACAAACGTTAAGGTGCCTTGACAAGCAAAAGTGTCAAACTGGTCAGAGCTGCTATCGCAGAAAAAGAATGTGTAGATCTTACCTCAAAGATCACAAATATGCTAAAGGCAGAAAATGGTGTGAAGGAGCCAGTAACTGACTCCCTAGTTTTAAAGGTATCCTTCAATAAACACCATAAGAAAAAAAAAAAAACTTTTAGCTTAAAAAAAAATCTTGAATGAGCCCTTCATCTAGATACAGTAGGATAGAATGAAATGGTGAAAAGAACCCTGGATTTGGAATGAATAAGTCAGATAGGAATTCTACCTGCATACCTTAGCTAAATTACTTTGTGCATATAATTATTCCTATTTTAGTGAGGAAGGTATATGGCAGAGAGATTAAGACCTTTTTGATTTATGACTTCACAAAGTTATGAGGACCAACTGGATTGACATACTAGCAGGTAGGAAACAGCAGGACTCAATGCAAGTGTCAATAATTGCCCAGAAATTGGAGGACAGATGTTCATATAGTGGACCTACAGTCAATCGAAGGGAGTCCTTTGGTAGAGCAGTCAGCGTGCTCACTGTTAACTGAAAGGCTGGTGGTTTGAGTCCACCCAGTGGTGCCTCAGAAGAAAGGCCTCGTGATCTACTTTGGGAAGTCATCCATTGAAAACATTATAAAGCACAGTTCTATTCCGACACAAATGGGATTGTCATGAATTGGAATCAACTTGACTGCAAACGGTTTGGTTTTTCTATGTGTCCAAAAAAGAAGACTCTCCCTTTAGCTAATAGTCACTTGCAATAACCAAATGAATGCCTCGGGGCCAGGGAATGGGTGAGTACTGAAATGCAGGGCCAGCCTTCTTCAGGCTGGGTATCGGCTCTGTTTTCTTTACTTGGAAGCATATTCTGCAGTCATCAAGCAGGTCTCTTCACAGGGTTTTTGGAAGTACAAAACCAGGTAGAAACACTTGGGACCCACTTGGTCAAAGTAAAGACCTCACAAAACAGCCTGTTGTTTTGGGCATAGAAAATTCTTTTCCAAAGACAGGACTTATTGGGGTGGAGGGTCAGGATGGGGGCAGGCACAGAAAAGCCCTTACTCAATGTCACTGGACCAATGTGCTCGGAAGCCTGTGGGTAGGGTAATGTCCTAGAAATGGTGCTTTGGGGATTTTTTGTTTGGACATACATCTGTTTGATTTAGAGGTCAGCAGGACCACAACAGGAACATCCAAACGTAAATAGACTTTCAGTTTGCAGGAAGGAGTCTTGCATAGGGAAATCTGCTTGCTAGTTTCAGGTCTGCCATGAGCTAGTTGGGTTTCTTCAGAGAAGTCCCGTGAGCCCGCTCATGAGCAAGCCACCCCACATTTCTTAAGTTTGCATTTTATATTTACAGTCAAGGATCTCAGTGTCCCCACCTAGAAGAGAGTTGGACCAGATAAAGCTTGAATTGCCCTTAAGCCAAAAGAGCGTTCTGTGATTCTCTGACTAATCTACTGGCCAGAAATGCTGTCTTCTCTGAGAATTTATCTCAATTTGCTTTAGGCTCATGGAGCTCTTCTAACCAGGACTTCTCGGGATGTTCTTACCCTCTTGGTGCTCTTACATACTACCTTAGCTCCTTTCCAATACCCTAAGTAGTGGGGGCATGAGCTGTTCATATTATACACACCAGGATGGTCGCTGGATGATCTAACCACTGGACAGGGATAAGCCCATAAGTACAATCTTGCCTCATTTGTTTTAAATAAGGAAAGGGGCAGGAAGAATTGAGGCAGGAGGTGAACTGGGGAAGAAAGGGATATTACGTTTAGAATAAAGGCTAAAAAATCCACAGTAAGCCAAAAGGGGAATCCCACCCATTTTGCATGAACCTAGTTCCTCTTTTACATATTCGGGAGGGTGGTATAATTAGTTTAGGAGACTGAGCAACCTCAAGACATTGGAAGTCCCCTGTTGCCCCCATTTCAAAAGGAGGTTATTAATTTGGTTGTTGAAAGTCCTGACCACAAATGTGCTGAATCAGGCTTTGGATGCTTCTCCTTTGCCAGAAGCAATGGGACTCTTGGATGTACCAGTTAACAGGAAGCCTAATTCATTTTCTGGTAAGGAAAATAAAGGGAATAACCCTGAATCTTGGACTATGCAAGCATGCTCAAATGATGGTCTCTAAAATGCCTTCTGTAAAGACAGTTGAATTTTGGCTCCGTCATTGCCACATCTTCCTCAGTCATCGTCAAAAAGAGCACATGATAAACATCAAAAAAAAAAAACAGGTGCAATAAGAGTCAGACCAAAGGCTCCCAAAAGGAACCTTGTTTGAATCACTATCTAAATATTCAATATTACGTCAATATAACCTTAGTTTCTATCCTATATCATCACTCTAGGTATTATCTGTATGCTCAAAAACTTATGGAGAAGAGCAAATAAGTAAATGTGCTTCCAATCTATTGACAAATTAGAGTTTGTTTCACAGGGTAGGGGAATCTGTGAAGAGAAATTGGTAGCACTGGAAAGGACTGGAAGGGGACCCTAGTGGTTGGCACTTGGACCCATCCAAACATGCAAGGTCTCTGGGAGCAAGTACGTATCTCCGATGTTAAAGCAGGAACCACTATCCTACCTGGGAGAGAAAGACAGTATCGTTTGGAGTGATAAACTTAGCTCATAGAACTGCTCCATAGGGTTTCCAAGGCTGTAATCTTTACAGAAACAGACTGCTACATCTTTCTCCTATGAAGCAGCTGTTAGATTCAAACTACTGGCCTTTTGGTTAGCAGCCGAATGCTTTAACCACTGTGCCACCAAGGCTCCTTCTAAGTTAACCAAGGTATAAATGACTCTCAAATATTAAACTATGAAGAGGGTAGCAAAAAAATAAATAAAATGGTAGCGAGAAATCATGGTTTCCCATTAGGGCAAATAACATCAAACTTTTGCTCATTCTTCACTGAAGAATTCTACCAAACATTCAGAGAAGAATTTATGCCAGTACTACTCAAACTATTTCAGAGTATAGAAAAGGAAGTGATACTTCCAAATTCATTCTATGAAACCAGCATAACCCTGATACCAAAGCCAGACAAAGACACCACAAAAAAAGAAAATTACAAGCAGTATCTCTCATGAATATAGATGCAAAAATTCTCAACAAAATTCTAGCCAATAGAATTCAGCATCATATCAAAAAAATAACATACCATGACCAAGTAGGATTCATGCCAGGTATACAAGGGTGGTTCAGCACTAGGAAATCAATCAACGTAATCTACCACATAAAAAAAAGGAAAGAAAAGAATCACAAGATCATCTCAATCACCGCAGAAAAGGCATTCAACAAAGTCCAACACCCCATTCCTGATAAAAATTCTCAATAAAATAGGTACGGAAGGGAAATTTCTCAACATAATAAAGGGCATCTACGCAAAACCAATGGCCAACATCATTGTTAATGGAGAGAGGCTGAAAACATTCCCCTTGAGAACAGGAACAAGACAAGGATGCTGTTTATCACCACTCCTATTTAACATTGTGCTGGAAGTCCTAGCTAGAGCAATAAGGCAAGAAAAAGAAATAAAGGGCATCCAAATTGGTAATGAAGCAGTTAAATGGTCCCTATTTGTAGATGATATGATACTATACATAGAAAACCCCAAAGACTCCACAAGAAAACTACTGGAACTAATAGATCAGCAGAGTAGCAGGATATAAGACAAACATAAAAAATCAGTTGGATTCAGCAATAAAGAGAATGAAGAAAAGAAAATCAGAAAAACAATAGCATTTATAGTGGCCCCCCAAAAATAACTTAGGAATAAATCTAACCAGGGATGTAAAGGGCCTATACAAAGAAAACTGCAAAACACTACTGCAAGAAACCAAAAGAGATCTACATAAACGGAAAAACATACCATGCTCCTGGATAGGTAGACTTGACATTGTGAAAATGACAACTCTACCCAAAGCAATTTACAAATACAATGTAATCCTGACCCAAATACCAACAACATCCTTTAAAGAAATGGCAAAGCTTATCATTATTTTTATATGGAAAGGGAAAAAGCCCCAGATAAGTAAAGCACTATTGAAGAAGAAGAATAAAGTATGGGAACTCGCACTACCTGACCTCAGAACCTACTATACAACTACAGTACTCAAGACAGCTTGATACTGGTACAACAACAGACACATTGGCCAATGGAACAGAATTGAGAACCCAGATGTAAATCCATCCACTTACAGTCACCTGATCTTCAACAAGAGCCCGAAGTCCATCAAATGGGGAAAAAGCAGTCTTTTTAACAAATGGTGCTGGCAGAACTGGATGTTCATCTGCAAAAAAATGAAACAAGACCCATACCTCATACCGTATACAAAAACTAATTCAAAATGGATCGAAGACCTAAATATAAGCCAAAAACTGTGAAGTTCAGAGAAGAAAAAATAGGATCAACACTAGAGGGCCTAATACACAGCATTAACAGGATACAAATCACAACCAACAACACACAAACTCCAGAAGATAAACTAGATAACTGGGATCTTCTAAAAAATTAAATACTTATATTCATCAAAAGACTTCACCAAAAGAGTATAAAGAGAACGTACAGACTGGGAAAAAAAATTTTGGCTATTACAAAACAGACAAAGTTCTAATCTCTAAAATCTACAAAAAAATCCAACACCTCTACAACATAAAGACAAATAATCCAATTAACAAATGGGCAAAGGAAATGAACAGACACTTCACCAAAGAAGACATATAAGTGGGCAACAGACACATGAAGGAATGCTCGCCATCACTAGCCATTAGAGAAATGTAACTCAAAACCACAAGCAGATACCATCTCACCCTGGCATTACTGGCACAAATGAATAAAATAGGAAATAACAAATGTTGGAGAGGCTGTGGGGAGATTGGAACTCTTATGCACTGCTGGTGGGAATGCAAAATGATACAACCATTTTGGAAAATGATGTGGCACTTCCTTAGAAAGATAGAAATAGAAATACCATATGATCCAGCAATCCCACTCCTAGGAATATATCCTAGAGAAATAAGAGTTGTCACACAAATAGACATATGCACACCCATGATCATTGCAGCATTGTTCACAATAGCAAAATATGGAAATAACCTAGATGTCCATTGTCTTAGTTATCTAGTGTTGCTATAATAGAAATACCGCAAGTGGGTGGCTTTAACAAAGAGAAGTTTATTTTCTCACTGTAAAGTAGGCTAAAAGTCCAAATTCAGGGTGTTAGCACCAGGGGAAGCCTTTCCCTCTCTGTCGGCCTTCTCACCAGTCTTCCCCCAGACTAGGAGCTTCTCTGCACAGGGGCCCAAGGCCCAAAGGACAAGCTCTGCTCCTGGCACTGCTTTCTTTGTGGTATGAGGTTCTCCCCCTCCCCGCCACTCTGCTCCTGTCTTTCTTTTATATCTGAAGAGATTGCCTCAAGACACAATCCAATCTTGTAGATTTAGTCCTGCCTCACTAACACAACTGCTGCCCATCCTCCCTCATTGACATCATAGAGGCAGGATTTACAACATAGAGGAAAATCACACAATACCAGGAATCATGGCCCAGCCAAACTGATACACACATTTTTGGGGAGACATAATTCAATCCATGACTCCCATCAACAGATGAATGGATAAATAAACTGTGGTACATGCACACAATGGAGTATTACACAATGATAAAGAACAATGATGAATCTGTGAAGCATCTCATAGCACGGATGAATCTGAAGGGCATTATGCTGATTAAACAAGTCAATTACAAAAGGACAAATATTGTATGTGGCCACTACTGTAAAAAGTCTTGAAAAGGTTTACACACAAAAAGAAACAATCTTTGACGGTTATGAGGGAGGGGAGGGGTGGGGATGAAAAAACATTAAAGACAATAGATAAGTGGTAAGTTTGGTGAAGGGTAAGACAGTACACAATACTGGGAAAACCAGCAGACCTTGTACAAGTAAAGGCCATGGAAGCTCCATCCACACATCCAAACTCCCTGAGGGACAGAATTGCTGGGCTCAGGGCTGTGGGGACCACAGTTTCAGGGAACATCTAGCTCAACTGACGTAACATAGTTTATGAAGAAAATAGTCTACATTCTACTTTGGTGAGTAGCGTCCACAGTCTTAAAAGCCTGTGAGCGGCCATCTAGGATACTCCACTGGTCTCGCCCCTTTGGGAGCAAGGAAGAATGAAGAAAACTAAAGATACAACAGAAAGATTAGTCCAAAGGACTAATGGACCACAACTACCATGGCCCCCACCAGACTTGAGTCCAGTACAACCAGATGGTGCCCGGCTTCCACCACTGACTGCCCTGACAGAGATCACAGTACAGGGTCCCAGACAGAGCTGGAGAAAAGAAATTCTAACTCCAAAAGAAAGACCAGACTTTCTGGGCTGACAGAGACTGGAGAAACCCTGAGAGTATGGCTGCCGGACACCCTTTCAGCTCAGTAATGAAGTCACTCCTGAGTTTCACCCTTCAGCCAAAGATTGGACAGGCGCATAAAACAAAACAAGACTAAAGGAGCACACCAGCCTAGGGGCAAGGACTAGAAGGCAGAAGGGGACAGGAAAGCTGGTAATAGGGAGCACAAGTTTGAGAACGGAGAGTGTTGACATGTCATGGGGTTAACCAATGTCATAAAACAATATGTTAACTGTTTAACCAGAAACTAGTTTGTTCTGTAAACCTTCCTCTAAAGCACAATTTAAAGAAAAAAAAAAAACTTTTGCTCACCCATTCTTGATTTCTTTTTATTATCTATACTAAGGAGTGTCCTTATGGGCTTCCTTTTATCTTGCCCTAGGAACACAATTTTTTAACGAGCCATCTTCATAGATCACTGTGGGTCATGCATCCCTGGCAGTTGTCCAACTTTGCTGCCCATTGTGGTCATGATGCACACCTTGTTCAAGTGGCCACTTGGTTTCTGCTATTCTGGGATCCAAACATCTCCATTGCTTCCAGGGAGCCCATATCTGTAACAACATCTCCTACTGTCAGTTCCAGTTTATAGAGAACAGCTTTTCAGCAGTGATAATGCCCCTCATCAATGCACTCATTATTGCTTTGGTAAGCAGACTGTCCTCCAGGCCTTGCAGAGGAAAATACTCAGCTCTTCTAGAGTAGATCATTGTCAGGTCTTATGTAGTAGATCCATTTAGCATGATTCCTTCCTCAAGGAGGGTGTATCTACTTCATATATTATGTACCATTACTTTTTCCAAGCTTCCAAAAATCATCCCATCATTGTTATTCAGCATCCTTCCTTTAGGGTTAAGTCCTGCATCAAGAGAGCGTGCCCTCATTTGGGCAAGCTCTGTCTTATCCAGATTTATATTCTCCCCTTCCTAGCTTAGAGCCCTCTGGTTCCATTCCCAGGTAAACTATCCTGATTCCTTCCTGTATGTTAGCCAGGTCTTGCAGCTCCTTTGACATCCCTCACAGATACAACAGGCCCAGCACCTCCCCAGGCATGTCCTGCTGAGACTTGACCCTAATTATGAGTCTGGTGGACTGGATATTAAGTGGTAAGCACTGTGTCTTATTTAAGGCTTGTGCATAGTCTTCAAGCAAAGGAAGGAACTCTAGCTTCCAATCCAACAAGGAGTATGAGTTTCTTCTGTAGGCTCAGAGAGCCCAGGGGAATCAGTGGGTTCAAGCTTCTCAAGTCTGGCTTCCCAGATATCCCTATCCCAAACCTTGAGTCTTACTCCCTCCCTAGTAGGGCTATTGGTATAGGATTCTTGACCTGGTTGAGAATGCAGCCTTCTCTGAAGTTTTGTTGCTCTTCTAATGACCTCCTGTGCCAGATCTTCAGCCATAGGGCCAGGACTAAGGTGAGGCAAGTGAAGTGACTAGGTTACAAAATTTAAGGAAGTATTTTTGCTCAGGGTCATGCAAGTACTGACCTTGCACTGGTACAAGCCTGAGAGTGAGTGCCCCATTTGCCTCCCACTAGTCCTGGTTCTGTTCAGCTGTTTGCCCTCCAACTGCAGGAGATACGGACTTTAAAAAATGTTGTCAAGGAGGCTGTCTGACTCTTGTACCTTGCTTTAAAACATTGATTAATATATCTGAGCCTGTCATTTTCTCTCTTTAATATATGTATCTCACTGTTGGCCCAATAGGTCCATGGAACCAGCTTGTGGTCAATTCCTATTGGCCCCTAACCTGTGTAGTAAGAATTATAAATGTAGGAAAAGCCAAGTGGAAACCTCCTAAAACTTTCATCCCCAGCTAAATTTGTAGCAAATCACATCCTGGTATTACGTGATTATTGACACCATCAAAAAATGTAAAGGATAAAAGGGGTGGTCCCTACATAACCTACCCAAACCCAAACCTATTCCCTTCAAGTCGATTCCAACTCACAGCGACCCTATAGGACAGAGTTGAACAGCCCCATAGGGTTTCCAAGAAGTTGCTGGTGGATTCTCACTGCTGACCTTTTGGTTAGCAGCCAAGCGCTTAACCTCTGCACCACTAGGGTTCCTGGTCCCTCTCATACACTTATATAAGTCACCATTTCACCCCCTGCAGAAAACAAGCAAAAAACAGACATATTATGGTAGATGGTGGTAGACTAATTAATGTAAACCTAACCAAACCTTTGTGCTGCGTGTAGTATCTTTACTAAAACAGGCAAATTTTCTAGCTGGTATGTGGCACTTGGCATGTGGCTATGGATCTATTGTATGCTTTTCCATCTCCATTGGGAAGGAGAATCAGAAGCAGTTTGCAGTTACTTAGAATGGATAGAATTATACATTTATGGTCTTTCCCCATGTTCCCTGTCACAATACAGTTTGATGGGACGTTGATTGATTATTTCATGGAACATCATGATGATCATCTAAACTGATGACATCATGTTAATTTGACTTGAAGACTAAGAAGTGGTAACAATTCTGGATAGCCTGGAGAGACACAAGCACACCAGATAGTGAGAGAGAAACCCTACAAGGGATCAAGTGTCTGCCACATTGGTGAAGTTTTTAGGGGTCCATTGGTCTGGGGAATTCTGGAATATCCTCTCCTCCGGCCACTAAGAAAGATACATAGCATTTCATAGGCCTCCTTGCATTTCCAATAGGCCAGTTTTGTTAATATTGTTCTGATCTGTTTGTTGGGTGACCCAGAAAGCTATGTTCCAAAGGAGGAGCCAGAGCAAGAGAAGGCTCTGCAGTAAGTTCAGGCTATGGTGCCAGTTTGGCCCTAATGTGCAGAAGACTAGAAGTGACTCTCAATGAGGAATGGGAGTAGGTGGAAACTATCTTCCCACCATTTGCCGTGGAGTCGACTCCAACTGATGGCAAACCCACGTGTATAAGAGTAAAACCGCACTCCACAGAGTTCTCAATGGCTGATTTTTTGAAAGTAGATCACCAGACCTTTCTTCTGAGGTGTCTCCGGATAGACTCAAAACTCCAACCTTTCAGTTAGCAGCTGAGAGTGTTAACCATTTGCACCACCCAAGGAATCCCTGTGGATGGATAAATATCCCAGTTTCTTCTTCCCTCCAAAGACAATTCAAAGTGTGTTCTACACAGATAGTTGAGGGTCTGCAGTGGGACTAAGCCCCAATGGCCCCCAGTAGTAACCTACTGGTTAGAGCACTCCTCTCCCTGTCTCATCTCGTCTTGCTTCACAGTGCTTCCTGGCATCACCTGCAAAATAAACTAGAGCATCCAAAATAAGCAAATCCTTGTCTCAGGATCTGCTTTCAGGGAAATCTATTCTGAGACAAAACTCACTAAGGCTGGAATTCAGTGAGTGAGGGGAAAAGGAGTAAGAGGAAGTAGAGAGGAGGTAAGAGCCTGATCATGTGGGGTTTTGTAATACCTAAAAAGCTTAATTTAATTCTAAAGGTAGTGGGAAGTCAATGACACATGGTAAGTAGGATGGCGTAAATAAATTTAAGTTCCTAAAAAACAATTATGTTAGCTGCTTTGAAGAATTATTTGAGAGGAACAATAATGGATGCAGGGAAGCCAGTCGTGGAGAGATGTGGGTGCTTTAGGTGAGAAAGGTGACAGTAGAGATGAAGAAATGGGCTGATTCCAGATACTTTGGAGTTAGATTCTATAGGTGCTTATTGATGGGTTCACTATAAAGCGTAAGGGAAGATGATGGTGCAATTTCCTGATATAGGAAGGATGGGATGGAGCATGCTTCAAATTTCAGATTAAATATTCCTTCTTCTTTATTCCTGATCCTGTCTGACTATTAAAGCTTAGGAGTCAGGAAATTCTGGACAGTTTGGGATGGGGTGAGTTGGAAGAGCTCCGTGGACACCGATAGAATTCCCTTCACAAGTTGGGCGGTAAATAGTCTGGGGATACTCACATATTAATATTTTAGTTTCTGTCATACTCATACTCTAGGTGCAGTGATAGACATTCTTGCCTTACCCAGGTTCATTTTATTATACAAGATACAGTTTCATAAGGACAAAAAATAGACAAATGCAAATTGTACCTTGGTTGTAGCCGAGTTACACCACACAGGTTTCTTGGAGTGCATATTCTAAAAAAAGGAAAAGGTAATCCCAAACTGAGTCATGTTCTTCATCCAGGAGGAAGAGTTGGCTTCCATAGCAGCATAGGCTGAGGGAGAGGGCAGATGGTGTGTGCATTATTAAGCCTAAAGGACAGAAGAAAACTGAAGAATGGTCCAATATATATTGCTTTCTAAACAAAACACCTTAAGGAGTCTGCTTCCCCCAGGTAGCTCTTTAAGCCTCCCTCTCCACTGGATCCATGGTGTCCTTAGGAAGGAATAGCCCCCTTTTAAACACAAGGGAAGACAACAATTCTACTGCTATTAGGTCTAGGCCAGCAACCACTAAAAACCAAACCAAACCCATTGGGGTCGATTCCGACTCATAGCGACCTTATAGGACAGGGTAGAACTGCCCCATGGGATTTCCAATAGTGACTGGTGGATTCCAACTGCTGCCCTTTTGGTTAGCAGCCAAGCTCTTAACCACTAAGCCACCGGGCTCCAGCAACAACTAGAGGCTTGTATTAGACAAGTGTAGAAATTCTAGAGACTTAGACTTACAACTTGTGGGCTATACAAGAAGCTCAGCTTCTAGAAATTTTGGCTATAGACATTCACATGTGTGACTTTCATTTGTGTAGATCACACCAGACATGGAGAGCCAGGGGCAAGGGTGGGCTCCAGCAGAACAACACGTTATAAGTTGGGGCACCCCAGGTTCAACTCCCCTCAAGATTTCTCTGCTACTGTGTGTGGTATATGATGGTTAACATTGAACTACTGGATGATCAGGAAGAAGCTCAAATAACTCCCAAAGCCAAACATATATTCTTACAGAGGATTTATATATCTATCCCTATTGAAGTCAAAAATTATTCCAAATTCAACCTGAACTGCACACTCTCCTGCCCCCAGTGAGAATAATGTGCTACATTGCTCTTTGCAATAACACTCATCTTCTCACACTCTATTCATCTTCTGCTTTTAGGATGAGTATTGGGGCTCACATCTGCTAGAACTGGACCAGTTACATAACCACACGCCCACTGGTCACAACAAAGATGCAGCAGAAACGAAATTGCTCCTTAGCTTTCCTTTAGTACAGATGACATTGCTAGCATATTCAGGAGCACGGCAGACGTCATATGCCCTGGGATAGACACCCCTGAGCTGATATGCAGTTACAGTGGACAGCCTCCCACTTCAAGGCATCTGAGCTTCTCTGTCTGAAGGTTTTCTCTGGTACTACAGGTGCTTGCTTTGCTTGTCCACAGGGAAGCCTAGAAGAGCTGAGGACTTAATGCCTCCGGGGGGGGGCAATCCTGAACCAACGATGAATGAGCGTTAAATGGATAAAAACCCCAGCATCTCCATCCCTTGGTCAGACAATTCTGAGGCATATTCTCAGAGGACACACAGATTCCCCCGTGGAGTTGGACATTAGTTGCCCATAGCAGTATTCTACTCAGCATACACTATATTGACTTTTTATGTGGTAGGCAATGAAATGCACTGTCCTGATTTCCCCCCTCCCACCCTCCCCCACCCAGGGAAGGGCTTGCTGCCCAGCTGCAGGAAGTATGACCTGCAGCAGCTTCCAGCTGCCAGCTTCTTCAAGGTCAGCCTTAGTGCTAGGAGTTGCATCTCCTGAGATGCTCTTCATAGGCAGTCTTTATCTGGTGACTGAATGAGATGAGGGTATAAAGGCCTGACCATTTTGGCCCAATGTAGGACAATGCTGATGGTCAGTACTTACTCCAGAGCTCTGCGCTTAGTTGGCCAAGGCTTTGTTGAGCCTGCCTCGTGATTTCACTGCTCAGTTCTGCTTCCACTTCCCTCTTTTCACACATGTTGTTCCCTACAAAACATCTTGTACCCCAAACTCTGACTGGCACCTGTTTCTGGAAAGTCAATCTACAACACCATCTTTCTTCCCTTCCTCTCCCTATTCCTTCACTTTTGCCTCCTTGTGCCACAAATAAGCCTCCTGCACTCAAATCCTCGTGTACTTTTGAGGAGACTCAAACTAGTACCAGAAAGAAAGAGAACATTGGAGAGGCTGTGGAGAAATTGGAACACTTATATACTGCTAGTGGGAATGTAAAATGGTACAACCACTTTAGAAATCGATTTGGTGCTTCCTTAAAAAGCTAGAAATAGAACTACCACATGATCTAGCAATCCCTCTCCTTGGCATATACCCTAGAGAGATAAGAGCCTTTACACAAACAGATAGATGCACACCCATGTTCATTGCAGCACTGTGTACAATAGCAAAAAGATGGAAGCAACCAAGGTGCCCATCAACAGATGAATGGATAAATAAAATACGGTATATTCACGCAATGGAATACCACACATTGCTAAAGAACAGTGATGAATCTGTGAAACATTTCATAACATGGAGGAATCTGGAAGGCATTATGCTGAGTGAAATTAGTCAGTTGCAAAAGGACAAATATTGTATAAGACCGCTATTATAAGAACTCGAGAAATAGTTTAAACAGAGAAGAAAATATTCTTTGATGGTTATGAGATGGGGAGGGAGGGAGGGAGGGAGGGCGGGAGGGGGTATTCACTAATTAGATAGTAGGTAAGAACTACTTTAGGTGACAGGAAAGACAACACACAATACAGGCAAGGTCAGCACAACTGGACTAAACCGAAAGCAAAGAAGTTTCCTGAATAAACTGAATGCTTCAAAGGCCAGCATAGCAGGGGCAGGGATTTGGGACCATGGTTTCAGGGGACATCTAAGTCAATTGGCATAATCAAATCTATTAAGAAAACATTCTGCATCCCACTTTGTCGAGTAGCGTCTGGGGTCTTAAATGCTACCAAGTGGCCATCTAAGATGCATCAACTGGTCTCAACCCACCTGGAGCGAAGAAGAATAAAGAACAAACACCAAGGACACAAGGTAATTACGAGCCCAAGAGACAGAAAAGACCACATAAACTAGAGACTACATCCCCCTGAGACCAGAAGAGCTAGATCGTGCCCAGCTACAACCGATAACTGCCCTGACAGGGAACACAACAGAGAACCCCTGAGGGAGCAGGAGAGCAATGGGATAAAAAAAGATGCAGACCCCAAATTCTCATAAAAAGACCAGACTTAATGGCCTGACTGAGACTAGGGACCCCGGTGGTCATGGCCCCCAGGTCTTCTGTTGGCCCAGGACAGGAATCATTACCAAACCCAACTCTTCAGACAGGGATTGGACTGGACTGGACAATGGGTTGGAGAGGGATGCTGGTGAGGAGTGAGCTTCTTGGATCAGGTGGACACTTGAAACTATGTTGGCATCTCCTGCCTGGAGGGGAGATGAGAGGGTAGATGGGATTAGAAGCTGGCAAAATGGACACAAGAAGAGAGAGTGGAGGGAGGGAGTGGGCTGTCTCATCAGGGGGAGAGCAATTGGGAGTACGTAGCAAGGTGTATGTAAGTTTTTGTGTGAGAGACTGACTTGATTTGTAACCTTTCACTTAAAGCACAATAAAAATTCAAAAATAAAAAAAGAACATTCCTTCCTCATTCCCAATTTTTCTACCATGTAGAGGTAGCTCCGGTAGTTAAAATTCTCTAGGTTTTTCTCAACCCACTCATTTCCTTCTACCTGAAAGTGTAAACTGAGTATGCATAGCCCAGCTTGTTCCACTTTCCTTTTGTGAGCGAGGCTGCCCACAAGGTATTCTTGCTCTCTGCAATTACTGCATATTGTCAGTTTTCCAGAGACAACCTGAGATTTAGAGAGTACTATAGTGGTCACTGAATCCCATGAGTGGTGCAAACAGTTTATGTGCACACTGCTAGCCAAAAGGTTGGCAGTTAAAGTTCTCTCAATGGCACCTTGGAAGAAAGGCATGGTGATCTACTTCTGAAAAAGCAGCAATTGAAAACCTTATGGAACACAGTCTAACTCTGATGTACATGGGATCACCTTGAGTCAGAATTGACTTGATGGCATTTGTTTTTTTAGTTTGGTATAGTGGTCAGTGCTGCTAGCCTGACTGTCTAAGTGTCTAATTCTGTGGCTCAGTGTCGAGAATCCCACTCACCTGCAGATATAAGCCACACTCTCAAGTATCTAGTTTATTAGTAGGAAAGATGATGTTTTGGCAAACATCTGCTGACTTCTTTGTTCTGTTTCTATATGGCTTAAGAAAGAAAATGATAATTTCTTAGGTTTCATCAAACCCCTTAACTTACCTGGAGAGAAAACTCCAACTCTATTGTGAGGCCACCTAGTTTGAATCCAGGCAAGGAGAGTATGGTGGTCATGGAGGTTCCCTGCTTAGATGTCATCAAGAAACCTTTCACATGGAGCATGGTTCACTAAACACCTCAGCTGCTGCACCTTTCATCCACATTGGTGAGGTTCACTCAGAGGCCAATGGGCCTGGAGCCCTCCTAGCCAGTGGCTAAGCACAGCAGAAGTATGAAAGCTAGACCATTCCTCCCTGATGCAGGTTTCCTCTAACAGGCAACTTTGGCTCGGGGCTCCCCATCAGCCTGGGAAAGACCTTTTCAGAACTGTGCTGTGGCCTGAGGTTCTTCCTAATTAAGCCTTCCTTCCCTCACTCCTTTCACAGAAGTCAGATCTACATCTTGGTCTGAAGCTCTCCCTGCCTACCTATACCTGTTCCTTTCTCTTTCATAGACATTTCCTCAAGTCTTGCATGTCTGATTCTTGGAGGGTCTGAACTGATACAGAGAATAACTGTCCAAAGTAGAAAAATGGAGGATCATTGGGGTGGTGGTTGCTCCTCAGGGTTACAAGCCCACTTTGGGTGGCTCATTTGTGAAGTGGTACCAGAATCTGGGGAACCCATGTCCTCGTTGTGGAAATTTTCTTTTTAATTGTTGCACATTCAGTGAAAAAGCTGAAAATAATTTTAATTAAAAGCTTATATCCCTCATTTCCCCAGAACTTCCAGGGCCAGCTTTATCAGACCTTGAAAAAGACAACTACCATGTTGAGCTACTTTTATAGGACCAGTTAACTGGAGTCTGAGTTTTCTTTTTCTAAAAGCTTTCTCCCACATAGAAGCCCTACAGCTGGTGTGTAGGTATGGTTTACAGATGTACTAGGTTTGGCCCACACAGAATTTTTTTAAATCTGAAAACTTTAAATAAAATCTTACTTTCTGGCTTCTTTTGAAAAATCCAAAACAGCAACAATCCCATGGCTGCCCCCTTATTTAAAAAAAACAAAAAAAATCTGTTGCTGTTGAGTGGAATCCAACTCATGGAGATCCTATGTGTTACAGAGTAGCACTACTCCATAGAGTTTTATTTGGCTGTAATCTTTACAAAAGCAGGTCACTAGGCCTTTCTTCTGTGGCATCACTGCATGGGTTTGAGCCACCAACTTCTAGGTTAGTAGCTGAATGCAAACTGTTTGTACCACCTAGGGACCTTTGCCCCCTTATACCAACCCAAAACCAAACCCATTGTTATTGAGTCACTTCTGACTCATAGTGACCCTATAGGACAGAGGAGAACTGCCCACAGGGTTTTCAAGGCTGTAAATCTTTACAGAAGCAGATGGATACATATTTCTCCTGTGGAGTAGCTGATGGGTTTGAGCTGCCAGCCTTTCAGTTAGCAGCCAAGCACTTAACCCACTGCACCACCAGAGCTCCTTTGCCCCTTTATAGAGGGTATGTTTTCTCCACTTTGCTACTGTCTCCGTAGCTCTCCAGTCTTACTCACTGAGGGATCACTCATTTGCATTGCCTGCTTGGCCCCTTAGGTATTGAGTTTGGAATCCCTGATGCAGAGCATTATAAAAGTGTTAATCATCTCTGAGGAAACAAATTCTAATGCAGAAGGTCCGTAAGAGAAGACAGTCTACATTGATACTCAAGACGTAGGCCGGGAGCTTGTTTTGCCCGTTACACCTGAAATAATTTCAATGCACTACCTGCCTAGAACTTCAAGAACTTACTACTTTCCTGACATTGTGCTCAGGAAGTAGATTCTAGTGTCAATAAAACTTCTGCTAGTGGAAGCCACTAATTTCTGCTGTTCCTTTACCTCCGCTAGAGGGACCACACTAGTGCTCACACAGCCCAAGAAGCTCTAGACAGACAATCCATGCTACCACCAGCGTCTGCACCAGGCAATAACCTCCCTCTCACCCTCTTCTTTACTTTTCACTGGAGGAATGTTTCAAGGTCAAGGCCATGGATATTTTTATTGTTTCATGTGACAAGAGTTAAAGGCCTGCACCCTCATGGGTACAGTCTCTGTGGATTCTCGCCCTCCCATGGCCAATGAGTGGGTGCTCCTGACTGAGAACTGTCCCAACCTAAGAAGGCTTGGGAGAGGTCCTTGATTTGTAATACATAGGAAAATCACAAAATGGGGGACAACCACACAATACTGGGAATCATGGCCTAACCAAGCTGACACATATTCTGGGGGGACACAATTCAATCCATGACATTCCACCCTTTGGCCAGCCAAAGGCATGTCCTTGCTACATGTAAGATGCATTCACCCCATCATATTATAGCAAAAGTCTTAAATCAACTCCAAGTCCAAATTCCAAAAACTCCTCTTCATCTGTGAAATCTAGAATACAAGTTATCTGTTTTCAAAGTACAATGGCAGAACAGGTACAAACTAGACATTTCCATTACAAATAGGAGAAATTGGAGAAGCATAACAGGCACCAAGCAAGTCAGCAGAACACATTACATTAGTCCTCAAGGCTTTGGAAACAATCCTCTGTTCTCTGAGACCAGGGGTATTGACCACAGTCTCTGGATTCTAAGTGGGGGCCCCCTAGGCCCTGGGCTTCAGCTCTGCCTTCCAGGCTCACTGGAACCGCAATTCTGCTTCTTCAGCTTTAGGCACACCATTCTCCTAGTCCATCTGAGTGGCAGCTCCACTCTTAGAAAGACCAGAGGCCATGGCTCCACCCTTTGAAACCTCAGAGGTTGTGGCCATGCATTTTGAGACTGAGGCAGCTCAGCTTCCTGTGTTCCTTGGCCTCTCAGCCCTTGGGCCTCATGCCCGAATCTGCCCTGCTGGGGCAAGTGTTCCAAAGCTCAGTAGCTCCACCGATATGTGCCTGGAGGTACCCCACTCCACCAGGAATCCTCCCACACATAGGCACTCAGCTATCTTGCTCCATGAGTTGGCTCCAGTGCTGTAGTTCTGCTGCTGCCAGTTGGCTGCTGCTGCTGGTCCTCTGCTGCTATTGCTCACCATCTGCGACTTCTCTGGTGTTAACATTTCTCCTCACTTCCTTCCGAGTCTTCCATCCATTGACTGTTTGAAAACCACTTCCACATTTTACGTATCCGTTAGAGCAGTACCCAGCTCTCTCCACACCAAATTCTGTCTTAGTCATCTAGTACTGCTATAACAGAAATACTATAAGTAGATGGTTTTAACAAAGAGAAATTTATTTTCGCACAGTCTAGTAGGCTAGAAGTCTAAATTCAGTGCGTCAGCTCCAGGGGAAGGCTCTTTCTCCCTGTAAGCTCTGGAGGAAGGTCCTTCTCATCAATCTTCCCCTGGCCTAGGAGCTCCTCCATGAAGGAACCCCAGGTCCAAATATGCACTCTGCTCCTGGCACTGCTTTCTTGGTGGTATGATGCCCCTTTCCTTTTATCTCCTGTAAGATAAAAAGTGGTGCAGGCCACACTCCAAGGAAACTTCCCTTACATTGGATCAGGGATGTGACCTGAGCAAGTGTGTTACATGCCACCCTAATCCTCTTTAACCACTGGCAGAAATTATGGTTTACAACACATAGGAAAATCACAAAACGAAGGACAACCACACAATACTGAGAATCATGGCCTTATCAAGTTGACACATATTTTGGGAGGACACAATTCCATCCATGACAGTCGCATAGTAGTAAATGATAATGCTGGGATTTGAACACTTACAATCTGAATCCAGAGCCCCTGCTTTTCTCCACTTTTATGCAATCTTACCTCTTAAGAGATTTAAGTGTGCACTGAAGGAAAAAAGAAGCTGCTTTGGTCTAACTGAGGCAAAAATATCATGCATAGTCCGAAGCATCTTCTCTATGAAGGTTTATCTGACTCTGTTCAATAGAATAAGATATGACAGTCACTTTGGGGAGTGGTATACAAATCATGAAATTCTGCAGCAATATTCTCTACCAACTGCTCTTATATGACCCTGAAAATTTTATTTCTAGAAGTTTGAGTACCCTGGACCAGTTTCTATACAGGGTGCCAGAATGAAACTTCATGACACGAGGTTCTCTCTATAAGCGCCCATATCCTATCTGGAAAGAGCAACCAGTATTGACACATTATTATTAAAAGAAGTCCATACTTTACATTAGGATGCGCTCTTTGTATGCACACTTCTGTGGTTTTGACAAATTCATAATGTCATGTATCCACCATTAAAATATCATACAGAATAGTTTTACTGCCCTAAAAATGCCCTGTGCTATAATTAGTCATCCTACTCCCCTCCTCAACCCCTGACAATCACTGATCTTTTCACTGCCTCTGTAGTTTTACCTTTTCCAAAATATCATACAGTTGGAATCACACCAGTATGTAGCCTTTTCAGACAGGCTTCTTTCATTTAGCAATATGCACTAAGATTCCTCCATGTCTTTTTGTAACTTGATATCTCATTTCTTTTTACTGCTGAATAATATCCATTATATGGATGTACCAGTTTGTTTATCCATTCATCTATTGGAGGGTATCATGGTTGCTTCCAATTTTTTGCATTTCAAAATTTTAAATACAGCAGGTTTTTGTGTGGACTTAGATTTTTATACCATTGGTTAAATACCTAGGAGCACAATTGCTGGATCATATGGTGAGCCTGCCAGACTGTCTTCCAAAGTGGTTGTACCATTTTGCATTCCCACCAGCAGTTAATAAGAGTTCCTTTGCTCCACATTCTTGCAAGCATTTGGTGTCAGTGTTTTGAATTTTAGTCATTCTAATAGGTGTGTGGACAATGAATAAAGAAGAAGGAAGAAGACTTGATGCCTTCGAATTATGCTGTTGGCGAAGAATATTGAATATACCATGGACTGCCAAAAGAACAAACAAATCTGTCCTGGAAGAAGTACAGCCAGAATGCTCCTTAGAAGCAAGGACAGTGAGAGTACTTTGGACATGTTATCAGAAAGGATCAGTCCCTGGAGAATGATATCATGCTTGATAAAGTAGAGGGTTAGCAAAAAAGAAGATCCTTAACAAGATGGATTGACACAGTGGCTGCAGCAATGGGCTCAAGCATAACAATGATTGTGAAGATGGCACAAGGCCTGGCAGTGTTTCCATGGGTCAGAATCAACTTGAAGGCACCTAACAACAACAGCAACAATAGGTGTGTAGTGGTATCTCATTTTTGTTTTACTTTGCAATTCCCTGATGATACATGCCTTTGAGCATCTTTTTCAGATGCTCTGTATCTTCTGTGGTGACTGCCTGTTCAGATCTTTCGGCCATTTGTTAATTGGGTCATTTGCTTCTTATTGTTGGGTTTTAAGAAGAGGCCTCTGTATATTTTGAATACAAGTTCCTTATCAGATATGTATTCTGCAAATATTTTATCCAGTCTGTGATTTGTTTTTTCATTCTCTTAATAGTGTATTTCACAGACAGAAGTTTTTAATTTTAATGAAGTCCAGCTTACTAATATTTTCTTTCATGGATTGTGCTTTTGATGCTGTATCTAAAAACTCATCACCAAACCTATGGTCATTCTAATTTTCTCCTATGTTATATTCTAGAAGTTTTATAGTTTTGAGTTTCACATTTAGGCCTGTGACTCCTTTTGAGTTAATTTTTTTGAAAGGTATAAGGTCAGTGTATAGATTCATATTTTGGCATGTGGATGTCCAGATGTTCCAGCATCATTTGTTGAAAGGACTATCCTTCCCCACTGAATTGCCTTTGCTCCTTTGTCACACATCAGTTGACTATATTTGTGTCAGTCTATTCGTGGGTTCTCTGTTCTGTTGCATTGATCTACTTGTCTATTCTTTCAGTAACGCCAAGTTGTCTTGATCACTGTAGCTTTATAGTAAAGTCTGTAGGTCTGGTACTGTCAGTCCTCTGACTTTGTCTTCAGTATTGTCTTGGTTATTCTGGGTCTTTTTCTTTCTTTCTTAACTTCAGAATCAGTTGTTAGTTTATTTTGATTGGGACTGTGTTGAATCTATAGATCAAGTTAGGAAGAACTGAGATCTTAACAATTTTGAGTCTTCCTATCCATGAACATGGAGCACCTCTCTATTCATACATTTTTTATTTCTTTCATAAGAGTTTTGTAGTTTTCCTCATATATATTTACGTTTTGTTAGATTTATACCAAAGAATTTTATTATTTTTGGTGCCAATGTAAATGATGTGTTTTTTTTTTTTTTTTAATTCCAATTGTTTATTGTTGGTATTAGGAAAGAAATTGACTTTTGTATATTAACCTCTGTCTTAGTTATCTACTGCTGCTATAACAGAAATACTTCAAGTCGATGGCTTTAACAAATTTATTCTCTCACAGCCTAGGAGGCTAGAAGTCCAAATTCAAGTGTGCTGGCTCCAGGAGAAGGTTTTCTCTCTCTGTTGGCTCTGGGAGAAGGTCCTTGTCATCAATCTTCCCCGGTTGAGAAGCTTCTCAGTGCAGGGGCCCCTGGTCCAAAGGATGCACTATTCTCCTGGCTCTGGTTTCTTAGTGGTATGAGGTTCCCCATCTCTGTGCTGGCTTCTCTCTTTTATGTCTCAAAAGAAATTGACTTAAAACACAACCTAATCTTGTAGATTAAGTCCTGCCTCATTAACATAACTGCCTGTAATCCTGCCTCATTTAACATCATAGAGGTAGGATTTACAACACAAAGGAAAATCACATCAGATGACAAAATGGTGGGGGCAATCACACAAAACTGGAAATTATGGCCTAGCCAAATTGACACACATTTTGGGGGCACATAATTCATAACAATCTTGTATTCTACAACCTTGCTCTGATTTTTATTATTTCTTTTCTTCTGTTTACTTTAGATATAATTTGCCTTCTTTTTCTAGTTTCCTAAGATTGGAAATTAAATTATTATTTTTAATCTTTTTTCTTTTCTAATATATGCATTCAATGCTATAAATTCCCTGTAAAGCACTGCTTTTGCTGCACCTCACAAGCTTTGGTAAGTTGCATTTTCATTTAATTTGAAATATTTCTAAATTTCTCTTGAGACTTTTTTTTGACCCGTGTATTATTTAGAAGTGTGGTGTTTAATCTTCAAATATTTTGGGATTTTCCAGCTATCTTTCTGTTATTGATTTCCAGTTTAATTCCACTGTGGTCTGAGAGCATACTTTGTATAATTTCTGTTCTTTTAAAAAAAATTAAGGTGTGTTTTATGGTCCAGGATATGATCTGTCTTGGTGAAAGTTCCATGTGAACTTGACAATATGCATTCTGCTGTCCTTGGAAGAAGCATTCTAAAAATGTCGATTAGATCCAGTTGATTGATAGTGCTATTCAGTTTAACCATATCCTTACTGATTTTCTGCCTGCTGGATCTGTCAACTACTGATAAATGGGTGGTGAAATCTTGAATGGTAATAGTGGATTTGTCTATTTTTCCTTGCGGTGCTATCAGTTTTCACCTCACATCTTTTGACACTCTATTGTTAGATAGAAACCCTGGTGGAGTAGTGGTTAAGTGCTACCACTGCTAACCAAAAAGTCAGCAGTTCGAATCCATCACACACTCCTTGGAAACTCTGTGGGGCAGTTCTACTCTGTTCTACAGGGTTGCTATGAGTCGGAATCAACTCAACAGCAATGGGTTTTTGTTTTTTGGTTTATTGTTAGGTGAATACACATTCAGAATTGTTATGATTTTGGGAGAACTGACCCTTTTATTATTATGTAATATATACCCTTTTATACCTGGTACTCTTCCTTGCTCTGAAATCTGTTTTTTCTGAAATTAATGTAGCCACTCCAGCTTTCTTTTGATTAGTGTTTGCATACCTTTCTTCATCCCTTTACTTTTTAAAAAATATTTTTTATTGTGGTGAAATATATATAACAAAACATTTGCCATTTCAATCTTGTTTATATGTACAATTCAGTGACATTAATTACATTTACCATGTTGTGCAACCATCACCTCTAATCGTTTCCAACTTTTTTCATCACCCTTACCAGAACCTCAGTAAGCAATACTTTCTCATTTCACCCTCCCACCTGCCCCCGGTAACCACTGATAAATTTTGTCTCTATGCATTTGCCTGTTTTAGTAATTTCGTATAAGTGGATCATACAATAACTTGTCTTTTTGTGTCTGATTTATTTCACTCGGCATAATGTTTTCAAGGTTCATCCATTTTGTAGCATGTATCAGGACTTCATTTCTCTTTATGGCTGAATAATATTCCATTGTATGGATATACCACATTTTATTTATCTAATCATTTGTTGATGGATATTTGGGTTGCTTCCATCTTTTGGCTATTGTGAATAGTGCTGCTGAGGTAGATAGGCCATTCGTGTGAGGTCTTGAGTTTATCTGGCTAGGAATTAGACTGTGTTTACTGTTTGCTGTAGCTGTGATGTCAGAGGCTAAAATTTCCTCTGATATCCTTGTTTTTGTCTCCTCTATTGTCTTTAGTTTTCCCTAGAGACTCATTTTAAAATAGGATCTGATGTATCCAGCTCTTTTAGCCACAACAGTCTGTTATTATATAAAAGCTCTATTGATGTGGTAGTAAGCTATCGGGAGGAGAAATGTTCTATTATCCCATGATCAGGTCTCAGTCTTTTAGTGAGCCCTTGTTCCTGGGCTGTGACCCTCACAAGTTCTTCTCAACTTTCTTCTCCTTCCTTAGGTGAGACAGGAAGTCTAAAGGGAGCTGAAGTTGGGCATTTTCTTTCTCCTAGATCAGCTAGGATTTAGGTAAACCCCAAGTCAGTTAAGCTCTTGTAAAATAGTTTCCCTTGAGGGCAGGCATTTTAACGGAGAACAGAGAGCTCTAGGCATATTTCAAAATGATTATTTTTTTCTTCCCCCAAGTGGAATCAGGAAGGAATTTTTCTCTGATCTTTACCCTGAGAACCTGGAGGTGCTCCTGGAGGTAAAAGTGGGGGATCCTCTAAAACTAACCTCTCTTGGGATTTTTAACTCTCAAGCTAGTCCACAAAGAGTCTCTAACAGTTCATCTATTATAGTTTAAGTATTTCCACTGGTACTGGTTCCAGTTGTAGGCGTCTCCTGGGCCTTGCACCTGGTAAATTGTGATTTTCTGTATCCACCTATCTGTCTTTATAGTTTTGGGGAAAGCAGTTTTCCCTGTGACTTTAATTCTCTGATCTAAGAAAGAATTACTGATTTTTCAGTTTGTTCTGCCTTTTTCTTGTTGTGAGGATGGGAATGATAACTTCCAAGCTGTTTACATGTTAGACTGAAAACCAGAAGTGTCGATCAATGTAATTTAGTACCAGTCAGCCAATTCTATTGCCTTTTTCTACATTATTCTTCCACATCCACTCACACATACTTCTCAAGTGGCTAAATGATTGCACTGGCCAGGGTGTTCCCCATCCACCAGAATATTTTTTCCAATTAGCCCTAGAGAAAATTTTAGCAAATGAGCTGCCACCTTGTGCCACAGACAAGGAGTCAGCAAACTTTTCCTGCAAAAGACCAGACAGTAAATATTTTTGGTTTTGTATTCTCTGTAGCAACTTTTCAATTCTACTATTATAGTACAAAAGGAGCTATAGATGATATGCAAATTAATGGATGTGGCTGTGTTTCAATAAAACTTTATTTAAAACAAAACAGTTGGGGGAGGGGTGGGATTTGGCTCTTGGGTTATAGTTTGTTGACACCAGCCAAAGACGATCCATGCCTCATATAATACCCAGGATAGGATCCTCATTGTCAGCTGAGCAGTGAGTGATCCATTCCCCAAACTCTTAGTAACTGTTTTCTCAGACCACCTCTGGTGCCAGTTATATCAGTTCAAGCTCTACAGAAATCAAATACTCAGATGGAATTAGTAGTGCAACAGGATTATTGGGAGTAGGGGGTAATGTCTGTGAAAAATAAAAGGGTAGTAAGTAGGATTGGGCAAGAGTAGCTTTCAGATCATGTTATATATCTGACAAAACCCCGGACAAGCCAATTGAGACTCTGGAGCTAAGATTGTTAAGTAAAGAAGTCCCTGGTTGGTCAGAAATAGCCAGACCCTAGTATCCCTGCTGTATTAACTCATTGGCTAAGAGCTTCTCAGGAAGAGCATAAACTCTGCTGCAATATTGTGTTGGATCCCAAAGGCACTGCACAGAGAGGCTGTCAGGTAACATCTTTCCTCACAGTTTTTTGTAAGTTCTTTCTTCAAGGGAGATCTGAGCAGAGCATCTCCATGGCTTCCACAAGTAGCCAGTTGCTTAAGGCAGTCTTGCTCAGCATCTCAATCAGAATCACTAGATTAGCTTAGATCTCCCTTACATGGACACAAAAGCCTCCCTTGCAGAGAACAATTGTAGAGCACTTGAGTGGCCTGCCAGGATAGCACAGGCATCAGGGTTCATTGACTCCTGTAAGACTGAAAAGAAAGACTAGAAAGGAGACCATGAAGGAATCATAACAAGGTTCAGACAACAGAAAATGTGCAAAGCACATTAGAGGCTGGTTTTGTTATTCCTTACTAATGGAGAAAACTTAAAACATTGAATAGAAGTTTCCTGAGCTCAAGAGTTATCTTCACCCTCTTTCCACAGTGACTGAACTAGTACCTTGTTATGATTTTATAGCTTATAATATACTTTTGCCTCACTCAGTTTTTTAAATTACAATCATACATCACTTAACATCCAGGATACATTGTGAAATAGGACGTTATGTGATTTGGACGCTGCGTGAACACCATACTATACACTTAGCAAAGCTGTATGGCATACTGCTGCTATCACTAGCAATGGTTCTGCTGCATTTGGGAGCCATGATGCACTTCACAGTAATATTTTCAAAAGAAAATTTAACAGAGAGATAACACTGCAACACTCAAGAGACATATGATACTCAAGATTGGATGCTGCTGCCTACAAGTCAAATCATACGCTGTTATACAGTAAACTTCTTATTTGTAAGCAGGGAAAGTTCGTGTTAAAATAATGATAGAAAGTACAGTATGTACATAAGCCAGTAACATAGGTGTTTATCATGACTATCAAAACCTATGTATTATAGGTTATATATGTACTGTACCATTATATGCCTGGCAGCACAATCACTTTGTATTCAAGACACATGAGGTACACGTATTGAGGCACTGGTCCATTCACTACATCTGGTTACGAACCGTACGTCCGGTTCCCCAGTCAATTTCTGTACTCTAGTATAACCTTATGGGACCACAGACGTATATGCAGTTGGATATTGCCCAAATGGATGTTATATGGCACGTGACTGCATAAACTTTTTTCCTGAGTGATCCAAATCTCTAGAGCATAAGATCTGCGTCTTATATTGAGCTCCCCTGAAAGTAGAACCTGAGACAAGGCCTTGGGATTATCTCCTAAGTAAACTGCCTGCATCCAGGAAACCGGAGTGAGACACGAAAGGAGGAAAAGCCAAGAGGAGCTGCAGTACTGAAGCTCCCACTCAAACTTTCCACCTTTATGAAAGTTTCTCTATGCTTCTCAGACAGCACAAAATGACCTGGATTGAAGAAAGTGAAGTACTCGAAAAGAAGTCAGTGTAAGCCAAAGCAAATCGCCAGCATGAAGTGAGACATAAATGCTTGCTACAGGTCTGGCTGCAGTTACAGGTGGACTAAAGAGATGCAGCTGGGGAGACAACTATGGCCCATTTCATCAAAAACTTAAGTATTCAAAAATAATTCATTCCTTGAATGTAAGTTGTTCTGTTTAAACGGAGCCCTGGTGACCTGGGTATGGCTGCTCCAACAGCCTAAAGAATTCAAAGGAAGTTAGGCCAAGAGGTTATGGGATGCCCAAGAACAGTGTATTATGAAAGCAAAACACCAAATTAGAGATCCTTAAAGTCATGCTTTATCCAGATCTGGGCCAACTATAGAGCTCTCCGTAGTTATCACCAGGATACCTCCAAAGGCCCCTCTGGTCGCTAATTCAATGATGACTGGAAAGTACTTTATAGCATGGATTCTAATTATTTTGTCCTATTTTCTAGCTTCCTCCCCAGGGATTTTTCTATTTGTCTATCATCCATCTGGCTCTGAAACACGAATACCTAAGAAGGTCAACACTGGTTTTGCATCTTGACGTTAGGAGAAACAAGTGCCCACGTGAATAGTGCAGTATTTTGGATAGGCCTCAAGAATAATTCATGTTCTGTAATTGGGTGGCTAGAAGTCTCCATACAGAACTACCAAGCTAGTAGGGGGAAATGGAGCACAAATTTCTTCACCCTCACTCCCCTGAGCAAGTTTCTAAATGGATGTAACAGACTAGGTCTGTTCATCTTGGTTCCCTGATCACCGCTGGGTACTTTCTTACAATGGAATACTACAGAGAAGACTTAAGGATTTATTGATGTTCAAAACTTCTGCAATGTAAGATGTAGGTCCCAAAAAGTTAAACAGGTGCAATTTCTGCTTGTGTAAACTAGATTGTGTCATGGTGTATGAATAAAGTTCACTAGATCAGGAGTCCTGTAATCCAAAATGCATCTAACTCTCGGAGATGAGTTGTCTAGGGCAAGTAACTTACCCATATTCTCCAGATGTGGTCACCAATGATGCAACATGCTCCACATTGCAAGGCACTGATCACCAGATGGAATTATATAAAAATGTATTTTATTAATTATAAACCACTTTTCTAGTAAGTTGTTTTCTTAGATATTTTAGTTGCTAGGCAAATCACAGATCGCTAGGTTTATATCTTAGAACCAAAGTTGTTATGATAGTCTGAATTTTGAGTTTCTTTCTTTTTTGTGACACATATACCTCTTATCCCATGAAAGGCCCTCCATTTCCATTCTAGAAGGCCTCAAAGCAGAGCGTATAAGCCAGGAACCACCATACCTTTTGCAATATAGCAGCTTCCAAAGAGGTGAGACAAACAGATAGGATCACTGGGCCATTCACCACTGTCAGGAATACTTCTCACAAAGCAGCTAAAAGAAGTCAGGGGATTTAACCAGAAAATTGAGAGTTTCCAGAGACAGGGGCCGTCTGTGTCTTGCTCACCTATTGCCCCCTATACTAGTTCAGTATATGTGTGAAGATTAAACTATGTGTTTAGTGAGGAAAGGAAGTTTGACAGAACCACAAGGGTTGGTTCTTTGAAAAGCAGCCCCCCACAATTCTCCCACTGCTAAAACTAGTTCTTTCTCTCACCTCCCTGAGATTGGTTCTCTTCTGAGACCTGCATCTGTTGGTCCAGCTCTTGCTTCACCCCTGGCTTAACTTTGCTCTGCTTTAGATGTTCAATATCTCCTCCCCCACTTGGAGTTTTCTTTCAGCTAGTCAGTCTCTAATTTGGGTGAACCTCCCTCTTGGCATGGCCATTCTCCTCTCAAGAACTACATTTACTCACAGGTGTAGAACTCAGATGTCCTCTAAGACTACGTGAGTCAGTTGCTAGAAAGCCCTCTCAGAAACAGCCCAGTTGAGGCTCCATCCAAGCTAAGGTGCCTAAGGGACCACCAAGTTCCTCTGTGTGATTAGACACTGCCATCTCCTGGCCAAAGCACTGAACTCAGCCCCAGCTGCTCTGCCCCAGCAGTTAACCCTTTGGCTTCATTGTGGGCCCTCTTCACCTACACTGCTAGCCAAGATTGGAGAGCAGCACATGGCCACCCATATCTTATCAAGCATAGAGAAACTTGGAAATTAGTTCATAGTACTTCCCTGTGAATCCATCTAAAGATCATGCCTCCCAGACTCTAACAGAATCTCCTTAGGATCTCATTATTTTGTCTTCAACCTGGCTGATCAAATGAGTCATATAAAAGAGGTCTTAAAAAGAGCCGTCTTATATTTGGATGCATACTTGTTTTCACATGAATTTCTAGGCAGCAATATCTCCTTCAAACCAGGTTTAGGTTGGGTTTCTGTATAGTAGCCTTTGGAGTTGAATTTCTGAAGGATGACATCATGTAAATATGAAGCAGGCTCTTGTTAAGCTGCTAATCCGTTTGATAAACTCTAGCATGCACAAAGAGCTACTTTCCCAAAAGAGAAACTATCATTTCTCAGATGATATGTTCAACATTTCTACCAAAGCTAGGGATCTGAGACCAAATATATTAATTATCCATTCTAGTCTAATTTCTAAGTCAGCTGACCCTGTAGATATCACCCACTCAGTTTCTCATTCCCAGACCTCAGTGGCACATGGGATCCTCACGGAGAGAGCTGGCGCTTGCCTGAAACATGTACCAGAAACTATAAAATCACCAGCTCTGCTTTACAGGTTTCCTCAATACCACGAAAGGGAAAGATCTCTATTCCTCTTGTCAGAAGACCCTGAATACCAAAGGGCAGGTGTTGTCCCTGAAGCCAAGGCCAGACCCTCAGTAGTTTAATGAAATTGTGAATTCTCTTTGGAGAAGGGAAAAGTGGATAAAAAGAACCTATTGTCTAAAAAGTCTAATTTTTTTAGGGCTTTGCCTCCAGCTTCTAAATGAGTTGTCAGTGTACTGAAAACTTGTAAAATTTCTAGCTTTGCCCACATGGAACTCCAAGGTTAGTCCAAACAACAGGGAGATGGAGATACATCTTGATTAGAAGCCTTGGTTAAGCTCCTTAATTACCATAAAGTTGGATATTAACTTTATCCCATGCTCATTTGATTTTTTTTTAAGTATTGGATCAACTATGCAAACCCTGAGAGTATGGCCCCCGGACACCCTCTTAACTCAGTATTGTGGTCACTTCCGAGGTTCACCTTTCAACCAAAGGTTAGTCAGGCCCATAAAACAAACAGTAATACACATAGCTCATCCATGTATGTGAGACTAAATGAGCACACCAGCCCAGGGACAAAGACTAGAAGGCAGGAGGGGACAGGAAAGATTGTAACAAGGAACCCAAGGTCGAGAAGGGGAGAGTGTTGACATGTCGTGGGGTTGGTAACCAATGTCACAAAGCAATAAGTGTATTAATTATTTAATGAGAAACTAATTTGCTCTATAAACCTTCATCTAAAGCACTATAAAAAAAAGAACAAAACAATTCTCTACACCCTCACTAAAGATTAATTTCAAATCATCTGCTCCCTCTTTCCAAAAGACTAATTGAGAGAAGTGATGTTTGTAAAAAATTGATTGGAAGTCATGCAGCACATCCAATACTTGTTATTCCACATTTCACCCTTAGATTGAACAGGACCCTTGTGTTCTTGGACAACGTTATTTTGGCGTTTCATATAATCACGTTTGCTGTGTTATGTTCTGCTGTTATGCCTTCAGCTTTCATCAAGGGATGCTATGAAAAAAACAGGCTAATGAAATCCATTACTCTCTTTCTTCTAGGAATGTCAATGACATTGCCTTACCTCAGCTCTTGCTCTAGAAAGCCTCTCATAAAAATTATCTGACAAAGTTGCCTGCTAGGAAAGCCTTTGTATCCCTTGAGTAAGAGGCATGATTTTTTCCTTAGCAGACAAGATTATAATAACAGTCTCTTCTCTCACTGTGCCTCGCAGGAACTTAAAATCATTTAAAAGTCAAAGATTCAGCCTCCAGTGGTAGAACATGACTCATCCAGCTCTGATGGAACTGATTCCTAGATGGGGGAAGAGACCCCATACTCATGAGGCTAAAGTATCTTGCTCTGGTTTGGCCAGAATGAGATCTCAGTCCATGGGGCTTCATTGGCAGGGAGGTTTTTTTTTTTTTTTGAGGGGAGGGAAGGGGAAGCTTTCCCTGCCAGTCTATGAAGGTACTGAACTTGGGGCTCATACAGGGTAATCCATTAAGGTCTGTAGCTTGTAGCTATTAAGTTACTCTTCCTTTAAAGACCAAGTTATTGGCCTATTCCCCACAAAATTTTTTTGCCAAATAAAGCAGGAAAGAGGCGACACCGTCTTCTGGCAGTTTGCCAAAGTACCACCTCACATGTATTGCTGAAGACTACTCCAGACTTTTCTACTGCAATCTCATCTAGTCACTGCAAGATGCTTCTTTCTGCTACTGATCCTGACAAGCTGATCACTCTGCTGCACACAGCTGTTTTTAGTGGTGACTCCATTAATGTCCTTCTCTCTGTTTCATAAAGGCAAGGCTGATAACTACATGTCCAAAATGTCAGCCTTGCAACTTGGTAACAGGGCCAGAACTCAGACCTGCCCACTTGAGTTTAGAGGCCTCTACCTGGAGGCTGCTGCCCTTGATCCCAGCTGGTCAGGAAAGTGTGGATAGCTACAGTGCCACCAAGAAGAGATTGGATGCTCTCTCTCTCACTCTTGTCTGTCTCCATGTTGAGCTTACCTCCATCAGCAAAATGACTCCAAGCCTCCTCCCTCTCAAGTCCAAAAACATATGTCATTCTTTACCCCACAGTTAACGTGGAAATCTTTCTTCCTAATCTCCAATCCCCATGACTCCAGGCATGGTCTTATAGGGACACTATGGTAGGCTCTTAGTGGTAAGTAGTATGTTGGCGGAGTTTCCCAAACCTGTGTCATTCCACATTGGCTATGGTCAGGTTGTTACCCTAGAAAGGGACTCCTATAGATAGGTTTTAATAAAGCAGGACCCCTAGTATACATGTTCTCATGTAAATCCAAGTTAATACTTTTTATAGTAAGTATATCATAATATCAAAGTACTATATGATTTAGAAGTGATGAATGTACCAACTATGATCCATATCTTTGATTTTCATCATAATTTTTAAATTTAAACATTGACATTATAAACAAATTCTAACCCAAGAACAAACAGTAAAAATCTCCTTCCTAGTCCTGACTGCAGTGATCCCCTTCCCCAGAGGGTATCTTTTGAAATATATCCCATGTCTATACAATTTGATTAATGGAGCTTTTATTAAGATCCTATGAATTTATGATGAAATTTATGGATTGTTCACAGTAAGGTCTAACATTAACATTCTGGAATGATATATTTCCTCAGCAGGAATAACTGATATAATTATTGGCAACCAGCCAGAAATCATTGGCCTGTAAAATTATACAAGTATTATTTGATTATGAACTGACCAATTGTGGTAGCACCATCATTTTAGAAACCCTTGCTTTTTATAGCAATCTTCCTGATTTCATACTTTGGCATATATTCCACAGAAAATTTAAACTTACACTCAGGGTTTGATGATTAAATAAACAATAATTAGAAAATACATTTGTTTCATAGAGCTTATCCAAAAGAAGAATGTTGCCCAACAAATTAATTCATCTGGAATCACTCTAATATATCATGTTTTATAATACAAAACAATAACCTGGAATGCAACTTCCCTCGAAATGCTGTTATTGCCTGAGTAAGTGCAAAACAAGTTACTAGATTTAAAAAGATGCTGGATGGTGATTAAAAAGAAACCCCCACAGTCTAATGAATTCCACAATCGAGTTAATTTGTCCTCAACATATATTGACATGATTTTGTTTATGGAGATGGAAAATTTGGCAATGGATATTGGTAATGGTCACACAACATGATTGGTGTAATTAGTTTTATTGAATTGTGCAAGTGAAAAATGTTGAATTGGCAAATGTCACATTATTTGTATTTTTATAAGAATAGGTGATAGAGAGAGAGAGATAGGTAGGGACATAGGTAGATAGGTAGATACAGATAGATATACAGGCATGGCATTGGAATCCCCCCAAAGTCAAGTCAGTAGTGGAGCCATCATGTTGTTTACACTATCTAGGACCATAACCCTTGGTCTTGCACACACTGGACACTCCACTCCTGCAGGATAAGCAGGAAAGTACACTGAATATCCTGAGGATAATCTCAAATATAGGAGGCCCTCCAGGCCCTGCCACACTAGTTCACCAATTTAAAATCCAGGAGGGTATAGGATACGGCATGCACTTTATAGGGAAGGGTGAATTGGTGACGGGCCATCCTGGGGTAAGAGAGCTGAAAAGCCAAAAGGGAATGAGAAGTAATCCAGAGATCAGCAATAGCCCAAAGCCTATAATTTGTGCAACCAATTCCCTGTAATAAAATTCTTCTGTTTGAAATACCTAATTTCTATTTTCCTTACTCAACCCTAAATGATACAAAAATTAAAGCCAGCAGAATTTCCTGAATGAAATAGATATGAAATGTGATTTAAAAAAGGAATGGAATCAAAGGTGACCTCAGGTTTTTGACCTGAGCAACTATAAAGATGAATTGCCATCACCCAAGAAGGAGACTCAGGGTCACCATGAGTCACAATTGACTCGATGGCAACGGGTTTGGTAAGAAGGTAAAGTCTAAAGTGACAACAGATTTGGGGAGGGGAGATTGGAAGTTCAGTTTTAGAAATCTGAGATAGTTTTGAGATTTCAATTAGGTATTCAAGTGTAGGTGTTAGTAGGCATGTGGATGCATGACTCTGGAGCTCAGGTGTGAAAGCTAAGGCAGAGATAGATATTTGAGAGTTGTCAGCACGTCAGTCGTATTTAAAGTCACAAGACTGGATGAGTCCACAATGAAGTGAGTCTAGATAACAAAAAGGATCAAAAACTGAATCCTAGGGTACCAACATTAAAATATTGGGTAAAAGGGGGAGGAATAAGCAAAGAAGACCGAGAAGGAACCTCTAGTGAGGTAGAGATAAAACCAAGATGTAGCATCCAGGAAGCCAACTCAAGAAAGTATCTCAAGGAGGTGTGAAGCAGACACTGTCAATGATCCTCTTGGAGTGTTCCGTGTCTGACTGACTTCCAGTTATCAGCGTCTTGGTCATCTAGTGCTGCTATAACAGAAATAACACAAGTGGATGGCTTTAACAAAGAGAAACTGATTTTCTTACAGTCTAGTAGGGTTTTTTTTAGTAGGTTACAAGTCCAAATTCATGGTGTCACCTCCAGGGGAAGGCTTTCTCTCTCTGTTGGCTCTGGAGGAAGGTCCTTGTCCTCAATCTTCCCATGGTTGAGAAGCTTCTCAGGCACAGGGACCCTGGGTCTAAAGGATGCGCTCTGCTCATGGTACTGCTTTGATGGTGGTACAAGGACCCCAACTCTCTGCTTGCTTCTCTTTCCTTTTATCTCTTGAGAGATAAAAGGTGGTGCAGGCCACACCCCAGAGAAACTCCCTTTACCTTGGATCAGGGAGGTGACCTGAGTAAGGATGGTGTTACAATCCCACCCTAATCCTTTTAACATAAAATTACAATCACAAATTGGAGGACAACCACACAACACTAGGAATTATGGCCTAACAAACTTGACACATACTTTTTGGGAGACACAATTCAACCCATGACAATCAGTACCGGCATTCCTGTGTCCAGTGGGCCCCCCACCCACATATTATGCAGGATCATTCAGCCCACTAGTGGCAGGCCAGAAGTTCTGAGTAATTAATACCTTAACCAACAAACAACTCTCAAGAATTGGTGTATTAATACCCAAATTCCATTGCCTTTGGGTGCGACAATTTTGAGAAATGCATTTTCCACGATTTCCCAGAATTTTCCAATAGAAATAAGCTCCAGCTGCTTATAATGGTAACTGGTTAATTATGTGCCTTTATTGGCATTCGATTTATTACAGAAGACTAGTACCCCAGAGGGTATTTCCTTCACTAAAGTAATAGGAAATGCACTAGTGAGGGATGAGGGTCAGTGGTCGTGCTTCCTTTGTAAGCCAAAGTTGAGGGTAGGCGGAGCTGCTATGGAACTGGGCTCTTTAGCATCTATGGAGATGATAAAATTCTAGAGAAGCAGAGGCAAGATGGATCTAATGACCAGGCAGTACGGTGGGGATGGCAACCAGAAGACCCCAAAGGGCAGGGATATATGGCAATGGCTAATAGACCTTGGTGATCTAGGGCAGTGGTTCTTAAAGTATGGTCTCCAAATCAGTAGCACCAGCACCAGCTGGGAACTTGCTAGAAATAAAAATTCTAAGGCCCTATCCCATACTTACTGAACCAGAAACTCTGAGGGATGGGTCCAGCAATGTTTTAACAAACCCTCCAGGTGATTTTGATGCACACTGAAGTTTGAAAATCACTGATCAGCAGCCAGAGAAACTGTATAGCTCCTTTGGGGTAGAGGCTATTTCCTCCCTGTGATGGTTACAGTTGTGTGTCTACTTGGCTGGACCATGGTTCTCCATGTTTTGGAAATCCTATAATATTGTGATCACCTCCCTGTTGCAATTTGATATGTGATCACTCCCATGATGGGATCTGCTGTGAGTAGCCAATCAGTCAAAAGGAAGTTTTCTTGGGTATGTGGCCTGCATGGAATATAAGTGAACATTCTGGCAAGACTCAGGGGCTTTTGTTGGTTCTGGATCCTGCAGCTGGCTCCTGTTCATACGACCTTTGGTTCTTGGGACTTGAGCTAGTAGTTTACCTGTGGTCTTACCTGCTGATCTTGGGATTCATCGATATTCACAGCCTGTGAGCAAGAGCCCTGCTCTCTGACCTGCTCACCTTGGATTTGGCAGCCCCTGTGGCTATGTGGAAAACTCTGGTGGTGTAGTGGTTAAGTACTATGTCTGCTAACCAAGAGGTCAGTGGTTCTAATCCACCAGGCACTCCTTGGAAACTTTGTGGGACAGTTCTACTCTGTCCTACAGGGTAGCTATGAATCAGAATCTACTTGATGGCAACAGGTTTGGTCTTTTGGGTTTTTGGTGGCTGTGTGAATCAGAAGAAGCTTTTATCCTGACCCACAGACTTGGAACACTCTACAACCACATGAGCCCTTTCCTTGCTATAAATCACTCTATATGTGTTTATACATTTTACTGGTTCTGCTTCTCTAGAGAACCCAGCCTAAGACATCTGGTACTGAGAGTGGTTCTAGAGAAACAAAATTGTATGGATGAGTTTTCTAAATTGATTCGCAAGCCTGGTTACTTGAAAAGATGTTGATGACTCTGCTTCTAGTAGTAAAGAGGGCACTGCTAATCCATGACATGAGGTGGCAATAAAAATACACAAGATATTACCACCGACAGATCAGGTATTGGAGAAAGGCAAGGCTCTGGGTGAATACATGTGTTATACCTTTCTACAGTTTTGTCATAACGAGAAGTATAAGGGAGCTAGTTGGTTGATCCTACTTTTGCCAGACGACCTGATGAAAGGAAGAGACAACCTCAGGGCTTCAGAGTCAAATCTCAAGTGCAGCATAAATGACCTCAAAGTTTCACTTGTGCCATGAAAGAAAGCCTGATTTCTTGTAGTAACCAAGCTGATATTGCCGAAAGCCAGACCCAGAGTCTTATTGTAAGAGTAGCTGAATTACAAAGCCAACTCAACTGCCAACCTCAAGAGGTATCTGAAGTTAAAGTGAGGGCATTGATTGGAAAGAAATGGGATCCTGAAACCTGGGATGGGGATATGTGGGCATATAATCAAGAAACTGGAGACACTGTGATCCCCTAAATCAGTTGAATCACTCCTGCCAACAGAACCATTAACCCCTCTACTACCATCTAATGAGATTAACCCAGCTGTATCTAAAGCACCTTTGTCTGAGTCATTGCCTGGGACATCGCCTGAGGGAGATGCTTTATAAGGCAAAACTGAATGTTCTCAAAACATTTTCCCACCTATTTAGGCTCCTAGACCTATACTAGACTTAAGTCCCAGAGAGTCCCAAAGGTGAAATACAAATTGTAACCAAGAAGGAGGTATGCTACACTCTGAAACAACTGCTTCAATTTTCTAATATGTACAAACAGAAATGTGGGAAATACATGTCTGAATAGCTATTAAGGGTGTGTTTAAGTTAATGGTACAATGAACATAAAGATGGATCAGTCTGAGTTTATTGATATGGGCTCACTAGGCACAGATTATTCATTCAATGTTTCAGCTAGAGAAGTTAGGAAAGAATCGATAGTTTATTTGGTTTGGTTGCTGAAGCATGGATTATGTGGTGTCCTACAGTAAATCAAGTTGAAGTACCAGATCTGCCTTGGTATACTGTAAAAGAAGGTATTGAGTACCAAGAAGGTATCAAAAGGCTTAGAGAAACTGGCATGTTAGAGTAGATTTATCAGGTTAGACCCACAGACCCACAGACCCACAGACCCACAGACCCACACATGGAGTTCCCAGAGGACACAACTTTTACCACAACTATGAGGAGGAAAACCATATAGACCAGTCCTACTCTATAACACATACGGTTATCATGAGTTGGAATCAACTTGATGGCGATTTTGTGTGTGTGTGTGTGTGTGTGTGTGTGTGTGTGTGTGTGTGTGTGTATTTGTAAGTAAGAGAGTGTCCTTATTTTTTGGAAACAGCATTACTGTAGCAATAGATAGCATATACCAAGCCTTAACCCTCTCTTCTAATTGGGTCTGATATGGGTCTGACAGAGCTTGCCAGCTGTTATGAAAAGTCCAGAAAGAATACTCAACTCTCCCTTCTCTTCTTGGCTGCTAGGCATGGGCATATGAGCTGGGCTCAGCTAATCAAATGTTTGCATACAGGATTTCGCTTGAGTGCTGCTGCATCCCCCATTAAAAGTGTCAAAAGTCCCCATGTCCTTGTTTCTTGGTGTCACTTGCTCCAAATTCAGTGATGGCAGCATTGCCACTTGCTGAACTGAGGTCCCAGCATTGATGACTGTATCTTCAATTGACTTTTGTGGTGGGTTGTCAGGTATGCTCATACTTAGCCTTCAACACATTTTCTGAGCCAGGCGCTCCTGCTCCTGATAATTTCATGGTTGCCCAGTATCCTCTCATTAAGTTTATTTTCTGCTTACATCTGCCAGTGAGTTTTCTTTTCTTTTCTTTTCTTTTTTTTTGAGGTTGAATGTCATTCATTTAGATACCCTTCGAAATGGATTATCCAGGGATCCGTTGTTGTGGAGAATCCAAACAACCACATTGGTGGAGAAGTTACAGGAAAGGAAGATGGGGGAGAATTTTAGGAATGAAGATAGTATAAATGTGCCTTTACATTATTTGCCTTTCAAACATAAGCAGAAAGATTAAAAAAAAGAAAAAAAGAAAAACCACTGCCATCGAGTCGATTCCGACTCATAGCAGAAAGATTAGATCAATATGTTCCAATTACTATGACTTTGTCAGTACAATCACAATATAGGCTATCATTTAGTGTGTGCTTTTGGATTGAAAATGAATTTTACCAAGGCTCAAGTCACACCAACCTCTCATTGATTCAAGATTCAAACTTTGAACTCCCTTCTTTACTCATTAAATCCTTAGGTGTGTGGTTTGTAAGTTTTGACTGCTATCACATTATCCTGTATAGAAGTTCAGTATCACAAATATTAGCAGTATGCCTAAATGCTTTCTTTTTTCCCTGACAGAGTGCCTTGAATTTGGATCTCAAATAAATCAGGAAATTTTGAATCAGACAAGAAATTGGATAACTACCAACTTTCCCATCACTTGGCTGCCAATTGTCTCCCAATTGGTTTGAGGCTTAACAGAACTAGAACCCTGGATAAATTCCAACTGCCATCTGTCCAATTTTTAAAGCTCTAAAATTTATCATGTCTCTTTCCATAGTCTCGGTCCTCATCTCTCATCTAGACAATTACAGTAACTTGAGACAAGATTGGAAGCAGACCAAGTTTATATCGGGGTATAATGAAATCAATCAAATTCAAGTCTATCCAGTTCTGATTTCTTTAGGCATCAGCTGCAAATGCAGTATTTCTTTCTCTGACCCTAACCACCAGAGCTAGGTCAGAGCTCACAAGTGAAAGGGCACAGTTCTCCAGACTGCCAAGTCTGCCCAAAATTTCAGATTCCAGCTGCAAGTTTGGGGATTACAACAACAGCTTTGTGGATTTGAATCAGCAGAAACCCAATTCCCAGAAGTCAGAGATGAGTCATATCCCCACTTTTCCACTTCATCATTTCTGACACCAGCACCCACACAGCTCTCTCTCTCTCTCTCTACCACCCGGGGCAAGGTGAGACCTTACAAGTTAAGAGGCCACTGTCCTTGAGTTCATTAATTCACTGGAATGACTCTCAGAACTCATGGAGAGTATTATACTTATGACTACTGATTTTATTACAGTAAAATGATATAAATCAGGATCATGATAGGAAGAGATGCACTGGTAAGGTCTGGGAAGGTTCCCGGAGTGGAGCTGTCATGTCTCAGGGGGACACGTCACCTTCCTTCTCCAACCAGAAAGCTTCCTGAGCCTCAGTGTTCTGGAATTTTATTAGCCAGCCCTGCATGATAAGCTAAATCATGCCTCTTGAGGCTAGTTGATATCGACCTCACAGGTGAGTCTCTCTGGTCTGGCCAGCCCCCACTTGCTAGCACAAATCCTCAAGTGTGACCTGAAAGTCCCAGACCAAGCACACCAACTACTCCAAGGGTTATTTCTCTGGAGCCAAGGAAAATGCCTCCTTACTTAGAGTAAAACTAGGTCCTGTAGTACTCCACAGGGATCCTCACAATATTCACACTTCTGACATGTTGAATATAAATTCAGGAGTTTCCTCCACCCCCTCAGGATTCCTGCTATTAACTCAGGAGTCCCCAGGGCCCCTTCATTTCTTGTTTTTAATTATTTTTAAATGATATTTTGTTGTGTTTTTGGAGAAAGTTTACCCAGCAAATTAGGTTTCCATTGACAATTTCTACACACAATGTTCAGTGACATTGGTTACATTTTTCACAATGTTGCATTCTGGTTGTTCCATTTCCAGTACTCTAGTTTCCCAGCCCCCTTATCTTCTCATCTTTGCTTTAGAGTAATTGTTAATCTTTTGGTTTCATATAGCTAGTTACACAGGGTAGTTGAATATTACCAACAACGCCATTGCTATACCATATTGCAGGATGGTCATGTTGCAATATAGTTTCATCACATTTTCCTTCTTCCTGGAAGAAAACACCCTCTAATCTGATTTTCTAGTTAATGAATCTTTTTCCTCTGAATGCAAAAAGCAAATTAAAAGCAAATTCAGCATGTTTTAGGAGGCCTAGAATTATACCTGCCTTGCTAAAGCCCTCTCTGTCTATGGGCCAGTGTTGTTTAATCTACCATGCATGTTGTTGCCATTTTGTACTAATGGCCTGAGTATGGTTAGGATATGTATTTTGTGCCCCAAAATATTGGGTATCCTATACTGGGTTGGGATACTGGGTTAGACAAGTCATTTTCACACCAAGATGTAATTTGAGTGTGTGGAATGGCCTCCCCTAGCCTTCCTGTCTCAGGGTAGGGCCATTCACCAGAGGACTGTAATTCCCCAGGGGACTAGAATTCACCATTTGACTCGTACTGCTTTAATCCCATTGGTAACCAATTGTTTCTCCTTATTTTGCTTAATAGCTCTTCATCCACACAAACAAGAGCACTTCTTTCATTGTTCAATTTTTCCATTACTGCATGGAAAATAGTATGCAGTTCAGCTCATTGGGCTGATTTATTTGTACCTTCTATTAGAATTGTTCTGTCTGCTGGTCACAGTGCAGTGGCTTACCACACATGATATTGTCCATGTACCTTAGAACTGCCATCTGTGAACCAAGCAGTTTTCTGTTGGTCAATAGAAAGCTGTTCATACAGTACTGTCTATGTAGCCATATCTTCCAGCAACTCCTCAGGTGGCTCCAGGGTCAGTCCTAGGGAAAAAGAGGCTCCCTGCCTATGGATTTGGTGGGTACCTCCCTGCATTCCCCTGGTAGCATTCTCCTGTGTGAACTATTCCCATTTTATTATGGAACTCTTCTAGACACTGCCTTCCTTATTAGAGTTTTTCTCTGACATCACCCACAATATTTCAGGTTTCATGATTATTTTTTGTCTTTCAGTTATTGGGGCAGTCTCAATGAACTTCCAATAGTAAGATAGTAATTACAAGTAAGCTAGCAATTATTTCTCAAATGGTGTGTATCATGCAGTAGCATCTGAAATTTTCTGTTCCAAATTTCCAGTAGACGCCATTGGGTGACACTCATAGACATCCGCCATAGGCCCCAGTCTGCATAAGCATGTGTAGGTGACACTTATAAAATCATATCTGACTATGGATTAGAAAGGTCCAAGGGCATTGAGGAGCCCTAGTGGCATAGTGGTTAAGAGCTTGGCTGCCAACCAAAAGGTCAGCAGTTCAAATCCACCAGGAGCTCCTCGAAAACCCTATGGGGCAGTTCTACTCTCTCCTGTAGGGCCACTATGAGTCAGAACTGACTCAACAGCACCTAACAACAACAACAACAATGGCATTGAGAGACTTCTTATTTTTTTAGTATTTTATTGTGATTTTAAGGAGAGACTGCTTTTTGTAATTCAGACATAGTCTGCTTTTGTTCAGCCCATTCAAATACATTCTTCTTTTGGGTAGTTTAGAAAACCCTCGTGGCGTAGTGGTTAAGAGCTACAACTGATAACCAAAAGGTGGCAGTTTGAATCCACCAGGTACTCCTTAGAAACCCTATGGGGCAGTTCTACTCTGTTCTATAGGGTCACTATGAGTCAGAATCAACTCAAAAGCAATGGGTTTGGTTTTTTTTTTCTGTAGTTTTACGGATTAAAAAAAAAAAAACTGTTGCCATCAAGTCCATTCTGACTCATAATGACCCTGTAGGAAAGGGTAGAACTTCCTCATAGGGTTTCCAAGGAGCAGCAAGTGGATTTGAACTGCTGACCCTTTGGTTAGCAGCCAAACTCTTAACCAAGGCACCAACAGGATCCTTGTTTTACGGCTAGAAGCCAGTAATACTCCCAGATGTGTGACATGCATTCTCCAAAATCCAAATAAACCAACCAAGTGCTGGATCTCCTGTTTAATCTTAAGGATAGGTAACAACAGCAGTTTTTTGTTTTTCCTCACTTTTGGAATGTTATGGGTGACCTCTGTCCAGGTTATTTCTAACAATTTCATTGTTTGTGTAGGCTCTTGAATCTTTGCTGGATTTATCAACCACCTTCTGTTGGTCATGTGAGTCACCATTGCCTTCCAGTCATTCCTAACTTCCTGTGCAGTTTCTGAAATTATCATGATATCTCCAATATACTGTATTATTATACTTGGGATCTGCTTGAAGTCCAAATCCCTCTTAACCAAATTATGACAATAAGCTGGTGCCTTCAGATAAGACCGTGGCAATACAGTAAATGTAAATTGGGATCCTCCTCATGTGAAGGAAAACTGCAGTTGACTCTTTTCCCATCTGGAGATGAAAAGCTTTGCAAGATCACTAAATACCAGCCTCCTTTAGCTTCTCATTTTTTGCACCATTGAAACCATGCCAAGTTAACACTTCAAGAAGACAATCACAGAAGAGTAATCAAGGAGTAGCTATTTCAATAGTGCATTCATTCACAATTGGACAAGTCAAAGGTCAATAGTTTGTGGTGTAGTGTTGAGCCACATTGTAGAGGTAGAATTGAAATGTCTGCCTTTGCCAGGTCTGCCATTGTACTTTGGAACCATATATCTCGTATTCTAAGCTTCATAGTTCCACAGATGGACAGGAATTTTGTGCCAGGATGGACTACCTACAGTGATGTCTATACCACAATTAAGTGATTTAGAAGATGAGATTTTAGAGTAAGAGTCAATGCTGGAATTGAATTAAGATTTTGGGAGATGCTGAAAAGGGATGGATATATTTTGCACATGGAAGGACATGAATTTAGGGGGAGGCCAGAAGGGAGACTGTTATAGTTTGAATTGTGTCCCCCAAAAAGATATGTTAAAGTGCTGATCTCTGGACCTTGAATGTAGTCTTGTTTGGAAATAGAGTTTTTCTTTGAAGAAGTTATCAGTTAAGTAGGGTGGATCTTAAACCCTTTTGAGTCATTTCTTACAAAAGGGGGAAACAGGCATGGAGTCACACAATGGGAAGACACTATGTGAAGATGTGCAAGCAGCAAAGAAACACCAAGGATTCCTGGTAGAAACCAGAAGCTAGGAGAGATGCATGGAACAGTCCCTTTATCAGAGCCCTGAGAAAGAGTTGACATGACCTATACCCTGATTTGGACTGCTAGCCTCCAGAACTATGAAACTATAAGTTTCTTTTCCATTTTTTAAAATTTTTATTGTGCTTTAAGTGAAATTTTACAAATCAAGTCAGTCTCTCATACAGAAATTTATATACACCTTGCTATATACTCCTAGTTGCTCTCCCCGTAATGAGACAGCATACTACTTCTTTCCACCCTGTATTCCTGGGTCCATTCAGTCAGCTTCTGTACCCCTCTGCCTTCTCATCTCCCCTCTGGGCAGGAGCTGCCACAGAGTCCATGTGTCTACTTGAGCCAAGAAGCTCACTCCTCACCAGTATCATTTTCTTATAGTCCAGTCCAATCCCTGTCTGAAGAGTTGGCTTTGGGAATGGTTCCAGTCTTGGGCTAGCAGAAAGTCTGGGGACCATGACCTCTGGGTTCCTTCTAGTCTCAGTCAGACCATTAAGTCTAGTCTTCTTACAAGAATTTGAGGTCTGCCTCCCGCTGCTCTCCTGCTCCATCAGGGATTCTCTGTAGTGTTCCTTGTCAGGGCAGTTGTAGCCAGACACCATCTAGTTCTTGTCTCAGGTTGATGTAGTCTCTGATTTATGTAGCCCTTTCTGTCTCTTGGGCTCATAATTACCTTGTGTCTTTGGTGTTCTTCGTTCTCCTTTGCTCCATGTGGGTCGAGACCAATTGATACATCTTAGATGGCCACTTGCTAGTGTTTAAGACCCCAGACGCCACTCCCAAAGTGATGCAGAATGTTTTCTTAATAGATTTTATTACACCAGTTGACTTAGATGTCCCCTGAAACCAAGATCCCCAAACCCCCGCCTCTGCTATGTTGGCCTTCGACACGTTCGGTTTAGTCAGGAAACTTCTTTGCTTTTGTTTAGTCCAGTTATGCTGACCTCTCCTGTGTTGTGTGTTGTCTTTCCCTTCATTAGTTCTTGTCTACTATCTCAAGGGGAATGCTTTCAGTCTGTCTCCATTTAGGATGATGTTGGATGTTGGCTTTGTATAAAAGCTCTTTAAAATGTTTAGGAATTTTCCTTCTATTCCTGTTTTGCTGAGAGTTTTTATCATGAATGGGTGTTGGACTTTGTCAAATGCCTTTTCTGCATCAATTGATAAGATCGTGTGGTTCTTGTCGTTTGTTTTATTTATGTGATGGATAACATTGATTGTTTTTCTAATGCTGAACCATCCCTGCATACCTGGTATGAATCCCACTTAGTCGTGGTGAATTATTTTTTTGATATGTTGTTGAGTTCTATTGGTTAAAATTTTGTTGAGGATTTTTGAGCCTAAGTTCAAGAGGGATATTGGTGTGTAATTTTCTTTTTTTGTGGACTCTTTACCTGGTTTTGGATCAGGGTTATGCTGGCTTCATAGAATGAGTTCGGGAGTATTCCATCCTTTTCTATGCTCTGAAATACGTTTAGTAGTATTGGTGTTAACTCTTCTCTGAAAGTTTGATAGAATTCTCCAGTGAAGCCGTGAGGGCCAGAGCTTTTCTTTTTGGGGAGTTTTTAAATTACTTTTTCAATCTCTTCTTTTGTTGTGGGTTTATTTAGTTGTTCTGCCTCTGTTTGCGTTAGTTTAGGTAGGTAATGTGTTTCTAGAAATTTGTCCATTTCCTCTAGGTTTTCAAATTTGTTAGAGTACAACTTTTCATAGTACTCTGTTATGATTTTTTTAATTTCAGTTGGGTCTGTTGTGATTTCTCCCATCTCATTTCTTATTTGAGTTATTTGCTTCATCTCCTGTCTTTCTTTTGCCAGTTTGGCCAGTGGTTCATCCATTTTGTTAATCTTTTCAAAGAACCAGCTTTTGGTCTTGTTAATTCTTTCAACTGTTTTTCTGTTTTCTATTTCATTTAATTCTACTCTAATTTTTATTATTTGCTTTCTTCTGGTGCCCGAAGGTTTCTTTTTTTGCTCTCTATTTGTTCAAGTTGTAGGGATAATTCTTTCATTTTGGCCCTTTCTTCTTTTTAGATGTGTGCATTTATTGATATAAATTGGCCTCTGAGCAATACTTTTGCTGTGTCCCAAAGCCTCTGATAGGAAGTGTTTTCATTCTCATTGGATTATATGAATTTCTTTATTCCGTCCTTAATTTGTTCTATAATCCAATCATTTTTGAGCAAAGTGTTGTTCCCTGATTTTTCTGTTATTGACTTCTAGTTTTATGGCTTTATGGTCAGAGAAGATGCTATGTAGTATTTTGATGTTTTCGATTCTGTTAAGGCTTGCTTTATGGCCTAATATGTGATCTATTCTAGAGACTGTTCCATGTGCATTGGAAAAGAAAGCATACTTGGATGCTGTTGGGTGGAGTGTCCTGTATATTTCTATGAGGTCAAGTTGGTTAATTGTGGCATTTAGCTTTTCCATGTCTTTACTGAACTGCTTTCTGGATGTTCTGTCCTTCACTGAAAGTGGTGTGCTGAAGTCTCCTACTATTATTGTGGAGCTATCTATCTCACTTTTCAATGCCGTTAGAGTTTGTTTTATGTATCTTGAAGCCCTGTCATTGAGTGCATAAATATTTAATATGGTAATATCCTCCTGGTATGTTGTCCCTTTAATCATTTTATAGTGTCCATCCTTATCCTTTGTGGTAGATTTAAGTTTGAAGTCTGTTTTGTCAAAAATTAGTATAGCCAGTCCTCCACTTTTTTGATTGCTGTTTGGTTGATATATTTTTTCCCGTCTGTTCAGTTTTAGTTTGTTCGTGTCTTTTAGTCTAAGGTGTGTCTCTTGTAGGCAGCATATAGACGGATCGTGTTTTTTTAACCCATTCTGCAACTCTCTGTCTCTTTATTGGTTCATTTAGTCCATTTACATTCAGCGTTTAGTGCTGTCATTTTGATGCCTTTTTGTGTGCTGTTGACAATTTCATTTTTCAACTTATTTTTTTGTGCTGAGTAGTTTTTCTTTGTAAATTGTGTGTTCCTCTTTTTCATTGTAGTTTATTTTATTTTTGCTGAGTCGTTATATTTTTCTTGTTTTTTATTTTGATGTGCAGGATTGTTAGTCTTCTTTGTGGTTACCTTAATATTTACCCCTATTTTTTTAAGTTTAAACCTAACTCATATCTCCCTATACCGCCTTGACTTCCTCTCCATATGGAAAATCTATGCCTACTTATTTAGTCCCTATTTTTATTGATTTAATGTTGTCATCTTTTACATAATGACATCAGGGATTCCCTGTTTTAAGCATTTTTTTTTTTATGTTGATTTATTTTTGTGATTTCTGTGTCTGGGTTGATATCTGGTTGCTCTGTCCTGTGTTCTGGCCTTGGGTTGATATCTGATAATATTGATTTTCTAACCAGAGATTTCCCTTTAGTATTTCTTGTAGTTTGGGTTTGGTTTTTGCAAATTCCCTAAGCTTCTGTGTATCTGGAAATGTCTTAATTTCTCCTTCATATTTGAGAGACAGTTTTGCTGGATATATGATTCTTGGCTGGCAATTTTTCTCCTAATGCCTTATGTATGTCATCCCATTGCCTTCTTGCCTGCATGGTTTCTGCTGAGTGGTCCGAGCTTATTCTTATTGATTCTCCTTTGTAGGTGACTTTTTGCTTATCCCTGGCCTCTCTTAAAATTTTCTCTTTATCTTTGGTTTTGGCAAGTTTGATTATAATATGTCTTGTGACTTTCTTTTGGGATCAGCCTTGTATGGGGTTCAATGAGCATCTTGGATAGATATCCTTTCATCTTTCATGATATCAGAGAAATTTTCTGCCAACAAATCTTCAACAATTCTCTTTGTATTTTCTGTTATCCCTCCCTGTTCTGGTATTCCAATCACTCACAAGTTATTCTTCTTGATAGAGTCCCACATGATTCTTAGGGTTTCTTCATTTTTTTTTTTTAATTCTTTTATCTGATTTTTTTTTTAATATATTGTTGCAAAGTGTTTTATCTTCAGTCTCACTAATTCTGCCTTCTGCTTCCTCAATTCTGCTTCTCTGACTTTCTGTCGAGTTGTCTAGTTCTATAATTTTATTGTTAATCTTCTGGATTTCTGATTTATCTCTCTTTATGAATTCTTGCAACTTATTAAATTTTTCATTATGCTCTTGAATAATCTTTTTAATTTCTTCAAATGCTTTTTCTGTGTGTTCCTTGGCTTGTTCAGCATGTTGCCTGATCTCGTTCCTGATGTCTTGAAGAGTTCTGTATATTAATCTTTTGTATTCTACATCTGGTAATTCCAGGAACACATCTTCATCCAGCAGAGTCCTTGAGTCTTTGTTTTGGGAGTTTGTTGAAGCAATCATAGTCTGCTTCTTTATGTGATTTTATATCAACTGTTATCTCTGAGCCATCTATAAGTTATTACATTGATTTATTTTATGTTTGCTCACTGTGTCTTAGTTTCTTGCTTTGTTTTGTTTTGATATACCCAAATAGGCTACTAGAGTGAGCTAATTTGATTATTGGAGCCTTTGAAGCACTAATGTTCTGTTACCAGATGGCTAGAGCTGTTACCAGGTATATGAGCCTAGGAGTCCATTCACTCTTCTTGTATAGACTCAACTCAGGTGTCCTGATAGTTGGTCACCTAGTGTGTGGTGTAGGCTCTCACCTACTACCTTAGAGGAGCAGTAGTGATGGGTGTATGCACAATTTTCTGGTATCAGCAGTAAGTCACACTCTGAGGAAGGCAGGGGTCTGACAACCTTCCCCTGAGTGCCGTGAGAAAGGGCATGCCCCTGTTCTCTAGGGCACTCTGGTGGGTGGGCTCTGCAGCCATACCATAGGTACCCAATGCTTTTACCTGTAAGGATTGGTAGGCACCACTTATCTTGGAGCCCTTTCATGGGTGGCTAGTTGGCATGGTTGGAGCCTCCAGTCCTCAGGCCCCTGCTGTGGGTAGGTGAAGGCCTTGTTTAATAGGCAGAGTGGCATCTAATGTTCAAAACCTGCCTTTCCACTGCACAGCTGAAACAGTTACAGTTAGGCCTCAAACAGATTTGCCCTTGCAATATAATATCCACCTGGTTCCATGCAGGGGTGAAAGACAAAGTCTGTGGGTCACTTGTGCCTGGATTGGAGCCACTTCTGCTCTGAATTTCCAGTTTAGGGGAGTCAGCAGAGTATTTTTCCCCCATTTGTTAATTTTGTTCCTTCTGCAAGGCCAGGAGAATGGCTCAGGAAATGAAGCAGGACCTATCTCAGGCCCAGGGAAATTAAATGTTAATGAAGCCAGCTGGAGCAGAGGGAGGAGGGATCACATAGATAGAGAATTCTTTCAAAAGGAGGAGGTATTACATCCACCCAGTAAATTAGACAAAATCACTTATCTTGTGCTGAGAGTCTGTTTTATCTCAGATTCCAGAGGTGTGTGTAGCCTGTGCTGGCTTGGTCCCCACCAAGATCGCTCCAGGGGTTAGATATGTCCTGCACTTGCCTTATTTTGCTGAATCTGCTCCATCCTAAATGTCACAGGCAGCCCCGCAGGTGTCACACCAGGAGGTCAAGGGGTGCCAGCACTTCATTTGCCTTCTTTTGCTGAAGCTGCCACTTCCTAAACACCATGGCCCTCCCCACTGCAGACACACCACAGAGTCAGGGGTGTGCCACTTTGCTTGCCTTCTTTTGCTGAAGTGGCTGTGTCTCTGAAAACTACCATCAGCCCCACCACAGTCAGGCCCAGGAATCAGGCTGAGGCACTGCCGCAGGCTAGGCAACTACTCACTGCTTCTGTACTGTCTCTCTCTCCCCCGTCACTCAGTCCGATTTCTTAACTATCCCTTTGATACTCAGGGTTCCTAGCTTGTCATATATATAATTGATTCACTTGTTTTTTCCGGTCTTTGTTATAAGAGGTATCACTGGAAACATCTGACTACTCTGCCATCTTGGCCCCACCTCCTGAATGTCTTCTTTAGTGAAGTGTCTGTTCATATCCTTTGCCCATTTTTTAATTGAGTTATTTGTCTTTTTGTGGTTGAGTTTTTGCAGTATCATGTAGATTTTAGAGATCAGACGCTGATCAGAAATATCATAGCTAAAAATTTTTTCCCAGTCTGGACGTAATCTTTTTACTCTTTTGGTGAAGTCTTTGGATGAGCATAGGTATTTGATTTTCAGGAGCTCCCAGTTATCTAATTTCTCTTCTGGCATTTGTGCATTGTTAGTAATGTTTTGTATACTGTTTATGTCATGTATTAGGGCTCCTAGCCTTGTCCCTATGAATTTCTTTTCTTTAAAGCTACTCACTTTGGATATTTTGTTACAGCAGTCCTAGGCTTGGGGGAAAAAAGTGAAGTTCTTCTATCTCATGCAAAAAAAGTCTGTGTACTCCATACCAACATTAGGAACCCTGTCTCTATTTTTCTGCTTTGCCACCCTCCATGTGGGTTCCACCGTTAAGTCACCTCATGGTACATATCTACTGGGGGTCACCAGCCATCATATCCACCCTCCAGACCTTCATCAGGAGGAAAACCTAGCAAAGAAGAGGCTATTGTCTCCCTGTCAGGTCCTCCCCAGAAATCTCACACAGCCCTTCTAGCTCAAAATTTAGTTGCATGGCCATACCAGGTTGCATGGGAGCCAGGAAGATGTACTGTTCTTAGATGGGCGCCTGGCTGCCCTCTATAAATTCCTGCTGTTATGAGAAAGGAGAGAGTGTGCATTAATATAACAGAAGTTACTTTAATACCACCAGCATTTTGCTGGCTTATCCCACTAAAAGCTGATGATTGGTCCATAGAATCCCTGGTCTGCAGGTAGGTTTCTTTACTGCAGAGACTGAGGTATTCAGGCCCTTCCATCTTTAGGATCCACCCTCCCCTGGGCTATATCTAGATTTGTCCTCTGACTTGCTTTCACCATAGTGATCACAAGGATTATATTGAACCTTTCAAATTCTTCTCCCCTTTCTACTCTTCCTTCATACTAGTACAGATATTTGTGTGAAGGTCCATGCTCTGTTGCTAGCCCAAATTAAAAACCATTAATTGCTTGCTTTTATTCATTACACACCTTCAGCCTTGACTCCAGCGTAAGTCAGTTGCCAGGACACTGGAGGATATAAAGGGGATGAGGCATGACTTTGACCTAAAAAGGCCTATGTCTTATCAAGGTAAATGTAAATATTGGTGTTAGAGAGTGGAATGGACACAGAGATATTTACATATGATATTAAGATATATAGATTATTCTGGAGATATGGTTGATCAGCTAGGCTGTCTTCAGATTTATGTAACAGAATATCTGGCCAAGCAAGTGGCTTGAACACAAGTAGTTTTGATCTGTGCAATAAGATATCCAGAGGCAAGAATCTCCAAGGTTAATTAGTTTGTCCTTTCAGCAAGGACAGGCCTTTGCATTAGCTTCTCTGGAATTCTCTTGACCTCTTTCCTCATGGACTCACTTTGGCTGCCACAGTTCCTAACATCACATGTTCACACTACCAGATCAAATCCCTTTCTTTAATTAAGGACGCAAAATGTCCCCAAATACCACCAGTTTCCTACACCCAGCTTTCTTTCAGGTCATACAAGCCAGAACTGGGTCAAATGCTTCCACCCTCAATCCTAGTAAAGGGGATAGGGGAGGACAGTGACTGGTTTCCTCCAGCTGTGATTCATTCCTTGGGGCCTAGTTTTTCTGAGTCTATTGCCTCAAGATATTGGAACAATTTAGTGCAGAAACAGAAAGAAAAGGCTGTTGGAAAAAGTACTAACATATAGCCAAGTGGTCAAGAAATCAAAAGTCCAAGTATAGAATGGACAGTCACTGCATATGTAGAAGCCAATGAAATTGACAACAGGGGTGTGAGCGGATTAGCAGCAAAAAAGGCCATCTTCAGTGATGACCAAAATGATGAGGCAAGTAGACAACTGCACAGGAGGGTGACAGGGTCCTGTGACGGAACAGTCTATTTCTAAGTTCTCAGATAGGCATCCCATTCCCCTGTCCCTCTGGTCCCTCTTCTCCTGGTCCCTCTTCCTGAGAACCCTTCCTGATTTGAGACCCTAGGATACCTTCAGCCACCCACCTCTGCACTTAGTCCCCCTTCTCCTGCTGTCCCAAGCCCAAAAGTACCAGACTATAGAAGCTGCAGCAGCTAAGGGAGCAGTTGCAGTGGTACAACTCAAGTCAGGTTTATGATCAGCATGGAAATGCCAGGCCCTGCTGCATTGTGCGGGGTTGGGTTTTGGGGGGGGCGGTTAAGGCAGGGATGAGGCCCTGGGATTGTACCCAAATCACTTGAAGAAGACATCCTTCTGCTGCCCAATTCTCAGATCCCTGGGGGTTCTTGCATCCTTGGGCTCAGGGAAACGCCACTTTGTATGGAGGGTAGGTGAGGTGGGTCTTCAGCAAGGAGGTGGAGTCCAAGATCTGCCCCATGTGTACTTTAGGTCACCACCCCCAGACGTAATTGTTACAGCTGTACTCTGGGTTTCACAGGGAGGGAGACAGGTACTGGAAGGAGGGAAGGACTGTCTTGAGAACAGGTCCACCTGGGACAAGAATTAAGGCAAAGGCAGCTTGAGAGTGACCACTGGAGATGGGGCGGTGACATCATGAGGACCCCATTGTGACCTGGTGCCAGTGAGCAGAAGATGCCGGTTGCCAGGGCCTGAGGCCAAACAAGAGAAGCCAGACTAGGAGAGAAGGCAATATGATGCTCGTACTCCTGCTCCTGAACCCTCTCTTCTCATATATTGAGTTGTCTCACCTTCCCCACTCATCCTGTCCTGGGCCCCTGCCCAAACTCTGCTGTCCCCCTTTTTGTGGTAGGAGAGTACATGCACCCTCACTCATCTTCTGCAAAACCCCAACAGTCTGCAGACACCCCATCCCAGCCTACTGCCCTCTAGCTCCCACAGATCCACTGGTAGCCCCCAACTTGTACTTGAAGTTCATGGGACCCTCACTCATCTGCAGATCCCCCATCCCAGCCCACCATCTTCAATCCAACTCATCCACCAGCAGCTGAGAACCCTCACTCCATGTCCCCTGGACCCTGGTACAACTCAGCTCTTTGCCTTTGCCACCCAGCTCAGGTGAGGACAGCCAAGGACCATAATTCAGAGTACCTGAGCATCTGCCCACCTGTGGACACTACATCTAAGCTCTTCAACTTCACTGCTCCATTCAGCAATGGACAGCCTTGAACTCACATTCAAAGTTCCCTGGACCCAAGCTTGTCTCCAGATCTTCAATTTGATCTCTCCGCCTTGGACTCCTGGCTTACCTAAGGACAGCCACCAACCCACACTTTGAGTCAGTTGGACCCTGCTGACAATGAATCCAACATTTCTACCTCTGCCTCTCTGCTTAGTGAAGAACAAATATCAATACATACTGAGAATCCCTTAGACTGTGGCCAGCCTGAGGACTCTACATTCAAGCTGTATGACCTTTACACTGAAAACAACAAAACATTGCTGAAAAAAATCAAAGGCGATTTAAATAAATGGAAAGATGTCCCATGTTTATGGATCAGGAGACTTAATATTGTTAAGATGTCAATTCTAGCAGAAGTGATCTACAGACACAATACAATTCCTACCAAAATTACAATAGCTTTTATTGCAGAAATAGAAAAGCCAGTCCTCCAAGGGGCACTAAATATCAAAACAATCTTGAGGAAAAAAAGAAAAGCAACAAAGTAGTATATAGGAATCACACTTCCTGATTTCAAAACATATTACAAAGCTCTGTAATTGAAACAGTGTGGCACTGGCAGACAGACATATAAACCAATGGAATAGAGTTGAGAATTCAGAATAAAAAAGAAACCCATAAATCTATGACCAACTGAATTTTGATGATGGTGCCAAATCCATTCAACAGGGAAAGAATAGTCTCTCCAACAAATGGTACCAAAGCAACTGGATCTCTACATGCAAGAGAAATAAATTGGACCCATACCTCATGCCATATACATAAATTAATTCAAACTGGATCAATAACTTAAATATAAGAACTAAAACCATAAAATTATTTGGAAAAAAAAACAGAGGTAAAGCTTCAGGGCCTTCTTTTTGGCAATGGATTATTGGATATGACAATAAAAGCATGAACAACAAGGGAAAAATCAGATAAACTGGAATTCATCAAAATTAGAAGTGTTGTGCATCAAAGAACATTGTCAAAAAGGGAAAAGACAAAGGGTAGATGGGGTTAGGAGCTTGAGAAATGGACACGAAAACAGAGAATGGAGGGAGGGAGTGGGCTGTCTCATTAGAGGGAGAGCAATTGGGAGTATGTAGCAAGGTGTATATAAGTTTTTGGGTGAGAGACTGACTTGATTTGTAAACTTTCCCTTAAAACACAATAAGTTAAAAAAAAAAAAAAAAAGGAAAAGACAACCAACAGATTGGGGGAAAATATTTGGAAACTATATCAGATAAGGGTTAATATCTGAAATATATAAAGAATCTTAAAACTCAACAATTAAAAGACAACCCAACTTAAAAAATGGGCAAAAGTCTTGAATACACATTTCTCCAACAAAGATATACAAATGACCAATCGGCACATGAAAAGATGCTCAACATCATTAGCCACTGGGAAAAGCTATAAAATTACAACATTGCTTCATAATCACTAGGATGGCTATTATCAGAAAAATATAAGATAACAAGGGTATGGAAAAATTTAAACTTTATTGCATTGCTCGTGAGAATAAAAATGATGCAGCTGCTGTAGAAAACTATCGAGAAACTCCTCAAAAAGTTAAAAGTGGAATTACCACATGACTCAGGTATAAACTCCAGAGAATTGAAAGCATGAACTGAAACAGATACTTATACACCCATGTTCACTGCAGTATTATTCACAATAACCAAAATGTGGAAGTAGCACAATTATCCATTAAGAGATGAATGGATAAACAAGATGTGGCATAGTCATGCAATGGAATATTATTTGCTCAGAAAGAGAAATGGAGTTCTGATACATGCTACAACATGGGTGAACCTTGAAAGCATATTAAGTGAAACAAGTCAGACACCACAGGACAAATGTTGTATGATCCCACTTAGATGAAAAAAATTTAGAATAGTTAAGTGCACAGAGACTAAAGTTAATTAGTGGTTACCAGGGGCTGAGGTGGGCGGAGGGAAAATGGGAAGATACTGCTTAAAAGATACTTAGTTTCTGTTTAGAGCGATGAAAAACATTTGGAAATGGGAAGCAGTGTTGGTTGCACAACATGGTGAATATAATTAATGTCACTGTATTATACACTTAAAAATGGTTAAAATGAAAAATGTTTTGTTAAATATATTCTATGATAATATATATTTTTTAAATCTCTCCATTGTACCTGTTTCCTTGTGTCCCTTGCTCCAGATTTAGTGATGGTGCCATTGCCAGCCGCAGCATTGAGATCCAGCACTGGTGCCTGTATACCCAATTGGTTCTTACAGTAGCTTGTCAGCTGTGTTCCTACTTAGCCTTCGGTACATCTGATCCTAGCTCTCCTGCTCCTGATAATTTCAGGAGCTTCCCAGTATGCTCTTATTAAGTTTATTTTCTGCTTGTACCTGCTAGTGAGTCGTTTATTTGAAGTTGGATATCTTTCATTCAGACACACTTTGAAATGGATTAGCCAGGGATCTGCTGTGTGGAAAGTTCAAACTGCCACATTGGTGGAGATATTACAGGAAAGGAAGGTGGGGAGAATTTTAGGAGTGTGGAGAGTATAAATGTGTCCTCATACCATTTGCCTTTGAAACATTAAGCAGAAAGATTAGATAAGCATATCCCAAAGACATTGTTAGTTCAATCACTACATAGATTATCATTTAGTGTGTTTCTTTGCATTGGAAATGAATTGTACCAAGGCTCAAGTCACACCAACCTCTTACTATAGGAGTGACCAGGATGCAAACTTTCAACTTCATTCTTAACCCATTAAATCCTTAGATTTGTGGTTTCTAGGTTTTGACTGCCTTCATGCTGCATTGTGTAGAAATTCAGAAACACAAATATTAGCAGTATGCCTAAATGCCTTCTATTTTCCCTCAAAGTGTGCCTTGAATTTGTATCTCAAACAACTCAGGAAATCTTGAATCAGACAAAAAATTGGATAACTACCAACTTTCCCATCTCTTGGCTGCCAGTTGTTGCACAATCAGTTTGAAGCTGAACAGACCTAGAACCCTGGATAAGTTTCAGCTGGCATCTGTTCAGTCTGTAACTCTCTCAAATCTATCAGGTCTATTTCTATAGTTTAGGTCCCCGCCTCTCACCTAGGCTATTATAGTAACTTGAGACAAGATTGGAGGCAGAAATATCAAGTTTATAACAGGGGATAGGCCTTCTGTGATCTGATTCCTATTAAGCCTCACACTTTAACTCCTGCCAATCCCAGGATATAAAATAAGCATTTGCCTGATCATACCAATTCACCAAGCATTTGCACATACTGTTCCTTATGATTAGAATGCCCTTCCTGCTTGATAAATGTCTACTCATCCTTCAAGTTTCGACTCAAGGATCACCCACTCTGTGAATCTCCTAGTGGAGTTGACTTTTCACCTTCTTTTGTAGCCATGCTGTCTATTTACCCTGTGTGTGTTACAGAGCATTGATTTATTTCCTTGTTGTCTCCTCATTGCTTGTAGTTTTTTTATATCTGCATGCCACAGGATATTATACCAGGCCACTCAAAGGATAGGTATCAACAGACTTGGAGCAAAAGCAAAAAAAAAGAATCTGAAGTCCCCACCTAGATAATTCTGCCCCAGGTGCTCAACTCCATCCTACAAGAAAGGTAAATATTCATTCTGAGAGCAAAAATGTCCCTGATGACTATGTACCATAGTTAAAAAAAGAGTAACAGAATGAAAATGCATGACAATTACTGCCTAGGCTTTTATACATTCTCCTCAAGAGATCTATCGATCTTCCTTGTTAACTATATAAGCTGAAAGGCCGGCAGGGTAACGTGGAAATTTTATGACCACTGGCGTTAGTCATGGTTTGGATCTGACCTTAGATAAATTTTTTGCCCTCTGAATCTCAGTTCCTTGAATTAAAAGTATTGTATTGCACTGGTAGAGATCTTTCTGATAGAAATATATGCAAAACTGAATAAGGATATATGTATGAGGCTGTTTGTTGAAACAGTTACAAGAACTAAAAACTGGGCACAACTTAAATTTCCATCACATGGGAAAGATTAAAAAACTACATGATGTCCACACTATCCAATTTTATGCAGCTCCAAGAAAATACTGAACTTCGCATGTACTGACTTGGAAGTCTGTCCATGACCTGTATAGTAGGAAAAAAAAAAATGTTGAAAAATATAGCAGTATGATCCCACTGAGCAATTTTTGGAGAAAAAACTATGTATGTATACATAAACATGCATAAAAATGGTTAGGGGAACCATCACCAAAACTAGAAATTGTAATATATGAAACAGGGTTGGGGGGAAGACAGTATGAGATAAAAAGCCAACAAATAATTCTGTTTTGATTCAAATACTCTTTGAAAGACACATTTTTAAAAATAAATTTTAAACCTCCATTGAAGGAAGAATTGTTCTTATGAGTGATCTAGGCAGAAGGTTCCAACTTCCATGAATCTCACATTCCGAAGTATGTTGTTTCCAACTAGGAAGACAACATACTATAGATTTGCTTTCCACAGAACTGAAGATGAGCATTACCAAGGCATATATAGATCAACTGATTAAAGGCTTAGTCATTTCTGAAGGCCAATGACTCTTTAGATAACAAGTTCAAAGTTTTCAATGATGGTCGTTCAACCCCCTCTGTTGTTCCTTTGATATTTCTAGGTACACCCAGAAGATGGTAGAAAATAATAAAACAAAAGTAGTTGAAAGCTGTTGCAAAGAGAAAGAAGAATTAAACCATTAAGTTTACTGATCTCAAGCAACTTCAACACGTATTTTCCTTAGTGTGGATGGAATGTTGCTGCTAGGTGCCATCGAGTCGGTTCCGACTCATAGAGACCCTATGTAAACAGAAGGAAACACTGCACCGGTCCTGCACCATCCTCATGATTGTTGTTATACTTGAGCCCATTGTTGCAGCCCTTGTGTCAATCTACCTCGTTGACGGTCTGCCTCTTTTTCACTCACCCTCCACTTTACCAAGCATGATGTCCTTCTCCAGGGACTGGTCCCTCCTGATAACTTGTCCAAAGTATGTGAGACGAAGTCTTGTCATCCTCACTTCTAAGGAGCATTCTAGTTGTACTTCTTCCTAGACAGATGTGACATTCTTTTGGCAGTCCTTGGTATATTCAATATTCTTTGCCAACACCACAACTCAAAGTGTCAATTCTTCAGTCTTCCTTATTCATTGTCCAGCTTTGGCATGCATATGAGGTAATTGAAAACACCATGGCTTGGGTCAGGTGCACCTTAGTCTTCAAGGTGGCATCTTTGCTTTTCAATACTTTAAAGAGGTCTTTTGCAGCAGATTTGCTCAATGCAATACACCCTTTGATTTCTTGACTGCTGCTCCCATGGGCATTTTTTGCGGATACAAGTAAAATGAAATCCTTGACAACTTCCATATTTTCTCAGTTTACCATGATGTTGCTTATTGATCTAATTTTGAGGAGTTTTGTCTTCTTCATGTTGAAATGCAATCCATACTGAAAGCTGTAGTCTTTGATCTTCATCAGTAAGTGCTCCAAGTCTTCTTCACTTTCAGCAAGCAATGTTGGGTCATCTGTAGATCCCAGTTTATTAATAAGCTGTCCTCTAATTCTGATGCCACATTCTTCTTCATATAGTCCAGCTTCTCAGATTATTTCCTCAGCATACAGATTGAATAAGAATGGTAAAGGGATATAACCCTGACTCATACCTTTCTTGACTTTAAACTGTGCAGTATCTGCTTGTTCTGTTTGAATGACTGACTCTTGGTCTGTGTACAGGTTCTGCATGAGCCCAGTAAGTGTTTGGAATTTCTATTCTTCATAATGTTATTCATAATTTGTTGTGATCCACAAAATGCCTTTGCACAGTCAATAAAGCACAGGTAAACATCTTTCTGTTTTTTTTCTGCTTTTAGCCAAGATCTATCTGACATCAGCAATGATAACCCTTGTTCCATGTCCTCTTTTGAAATTGGCTAGATTTCTGGCATTTCTCTGTCCATGTACTGCTGCAACCGCTTTTGACTTATCTTCAGCAAAATTTTACTTGTGTGTGAATATTAATGATATTGTTGAATAGTTTACACATGCTGTTGGAAGTTATTATTGAGACAGAGAGAGCCCTGGTAGTACAATGGTTAAGTGTTCAGCTGCTAACTGAAAGGCTGGCAGTTCAAACTCACCCAGCGGCTCTGTGGGATAAAGACCTGGAAATTTGCTTCCATGAGGATTACAGCTAGAAAAAGGTATGAGGCAGTTTTGCTCTGTCACATGGACTCCGCATGAGTCAAAAATCAACTTAGTGTCACAGACAACAAAACATATATGTGTGTGACTAATTTACCTTAAGTAATTGGCTCATACAATGGTAGGGGGTTGGCAAGTCTACAATCTGGAGGTCAGGTAACAGGCTGGATAAATCTACAGGCTTGCGTCCCAAAATCCATAGGTCAGGCGATTAGAAAGGCAAAGATTGAAGCTGGCAAAATATCTTTTTATTGTTTAGAGGCAGAACACATTTTAGGAAAAACTCCGGTATTGTTTTTAAGACTTAAACTAATTGGATGAGGCCCACCCACATTATGGAGAGTCATTGGCTTTGCTTAAAGCCAACAAATTTAATCACACTATTATAACAGCATCTAGACTAGTGTTTGACCAAACAACTGGATAACACATCCTAGCCAAGTTGACACAAAAAAATTAACCATCACACTTCCCATTCCATTACACAAAATATTAAAAACAGTGTGTACTTGAGTCAAGTACAAATTATTTTTTTCTCTTCAGCTCATCAAAAACACTCTTATGTGAAGCTGGGCTTTATTTTATTTATTTACCTAATTGTTTATTTTAATTAATTATTTTTGTTAACTGCAAGGACATGGTGGTGAAGAATATTATGATTCCCAGAAACCCTGGTGGCATAGTGGTTGTTAGGGCTGCTAACCAAGAGGTTCGCAGTTCAAATCCACCAGGAGCTCCTTGGAAACTCTATGGGGCAGTTCTACTCTGTCCTATAGGGTCACTGTAAGTTGGAATCGCAATGGGTTGGGTTGGGTTGGGTTGGTGAGCATATATTACTGCCACTACCTTGATTCATGCTAAGTAGTACTGATGAACTGCAGAGGAATAATAAGAAACTGAGGGCCTTTAAAAGCAGTTCAAGATTAAACATGTGTGCCAGAGGGTCTCTGTTGTAGCTTATAAAGAGGCCATCATCTTCTTCAGTAGAAGAAGGGACACAGCTAAGCAGCAAATGTAAGTTAGAGAAGCAGAACTCCAGAGACATTTAAATGTTCACCCAAGGCAGGCCTGCTATCTTGTCAGGTCCTGGTTGAGCAAACCTGGGATGGAGACATCTGGATGGATGCTTCTGAGGGTGTTAGCTCTGCACACCACCTCCCAACCCTCAAATTTTACAAAGGTGTCCACTCTTCCCTAGTAAGAGTAAGCACTTCCCACCAGAGGGTTGTGTCACCAAGGTCATCAGGAATGCATTGACGACTGGGTATCACTGAGAAGTTCTGTGGTGGCTCTTCTTTGCAGCCAGGGATGATGATAGAAGAGGTGATGACAGGGACAGGTATACCCCAATGGCCTCTCCTGGTAATCGGGGACTCAGGCTGCTGTATTAAATTCTGAGCCACCAAGCAAGCTCTCTAGACCAGCAAAAGTACTAGCCAAGGATGAGAATAATCTAGAATGGGAGGTAAAGGAGAAAGATGATGAAAATCATTTAGTCTCAGGATCAACTACAGCAGAGCTGAGCTAGTTTATCCAATGAGCCCTCTTCTGTTAAGTTTTACCCAGAAATTGTGACCACCCTGTGTACTCCTCATGTTCCTTCAAGTGTCTCTTTAAATTTATTCCAAAGTCTCACGGTTTCAAGATGCAGATTGGACTCTAGCAGACAGTATTGGTGCTCTGGCCAGATATCCTTGGATCCTTTTCATCATTGCTGTGTGCCCCTTCCCAGACTTCAGTAGGCTTTTACCGCCAATGGTCCACACTTTTCTCCTCTTCAGGACATGGCTGCCATCAGACTCTGGACCTGGAGGTGTCTGGAACTTTGCACTCCAACCCCCCCATGCCCCCATCTCCCCTACCCCTCGGCAACTGTCATTCAATGACTGCTGTTCTGCATCGTGCCTGGAGATATAGACAGGCTACTCTCTGGTGTAACTATACTCACCAGAGTTCCACTAGGGTATCAAGCTGATGCCACCTTAAGCAGGGCTTTCCCTAAAATTGCATCCTTGCTTGCCTTTTCCCTTTCTCCATCCAGCTTCCTCTACTTACTGACTAGTTTCTCCTGGGAGCATTTTCTTAAAATTTTCTTGCATTCAAATCCTAGCCTCAGGGTCTGCTTCTGGGTAACTTGACATGAAACACACCCTCCTCCTCCCAGTGAAAACTTCCACTTGGGATAATTGGACCAGCTTCCTGTCCTGGAAAAACTAGCTAAAATGCAACCCTCCATGCCTCCAGTCATTCAAATCATTCCAGTAGGGTTGCTATATTTAGGGGGGGAAATGCCCAGTTAAATTTGAATTTCAGAAAGCAGTATTTTTTTAGTATGACACACACTACAAAATTATTTGTTAATCAGAAATTCAAATATAACTACACATGCTGTGTTTTATCTGGCAACCCTACCTTCCAATGAAACTAAAAGGTTAATTCCCACTCTCCCCCTTTCTCATGACACTTCATCAGCCATTGGCAAACATTTTGGCAAATTACATGGCCTGTCTATGCCTCAGAGTTACAGAGGCCCAAAGGAGGGCCAGGTCAACTTTTAGAAGCTTCTCAGAGAGGGTTTTAGGTAAGCATCTCTGTTTCTAAATGGGGAGAGAATGGCACCTACTTTATTGGGTTGTCATGAAGATTAGGTGAGTTTATGTCCTGGTACACAGTATGAATTTAGAATTTTTAGCCATTTCTTATTTTACTTTTATAATATATGCATTTGATGGCACGTATTTACTTGTCTTCCTTACTAGACACCTTGAGCTGTGTCCTCTTTAGCTTAATGAACTACTGCACTGAATGAGGAGAGGGCTATTCTAATTACCGGTACAAGTTGAGAGAAAATGTGGTTCTAAAGTCCAGTGACAGAGGGCTCCAATGACAGAATGTTGCCCTCACATTTTAATTCTATGCCATAGAAGCTACTAGATGCATTGGTTCTGAGAGCCAAAACGAGATCCTTGTCATTTGTCATGGTTCTCTGTACCTCCCCTACCTAGGTGCCTTTTACTGTGCTTATGTAGTTCTTAAACCTTGAGCCATGAAAATTATTGTCCTGTTTCTTGTGAATTTTTCTGCAGAAAAGTATCGGTCAACAGTTGGCACTAATGAGAACTTTCGAGCCAGCAGGTTTTCTAGGCAGCAGACGCTGAGATGAGTTTGAGGTGCAAGAGGTTAATTGGGAGTAATGCCAGTTAAAGGTGAAGGGTAGGCACAGGGGTAGGCAGATGTATTTTTCTTTTGCTGCTGTGACAAATCACCACAAACTTAATACTTAAGACAACATAAGTTTATGATCGTACACTTCTGGAGGTCAGAAGTCCAAAGTGATCTCACTGGACTAAATTCAAGGAGTCGGCAGAGCTGCATTCCTTCTGGAGGTGCTAGCTGAGGATCTGTTTTCTTGCCTTTTCCAGCTTCTAAAGGCTGTCTGCATTTTTTGACTTGAGAGCCCTGTCACTCCGACCTCTGCTTCCATGCCCCCCCTCAAAAAAAACCCAAAACCATTGCTGTCAAGTTAATTCCGGCTCATAGCAACCTTATAGGACAGAGCAGAACTGCTTCATAGGGTTTCCAAGAAGCAGCTGGTGGATTCGAACTGCCAACCTTTTGGTTAGCAGCCATAGCTCTTAACCGCTGCTCCACCAGGGCTCTAATAGTGATCATCGTATATCCTTCTCTGACTTTTCCACCTCCATCTTTCCCTTGTAAGAGCCCTTGTGATTACACTGGGCCCACCTGGGTAATCCAGAATAATCTCTCCATCTCAAGATCCTTAACATAATCATACTTTTTTGCCATGTAACGTAACATACATATGGGTTCCGGGCACTAGGATGTGGATGTCTTGGGGAGGGGGGCATTACTCTGTCACGGTGGGGAAAACCTTCGATGGCTATGCAGACCTGATGCCTGTGAGAGGAAAGTGCGGAGGGGAGCAGAATTGGGTAGAAATAGGCTCTAGTTATACCTGCTGTACTCAGTCACAGCTGGGGGCTACCCTGGAAGACCACAGCCTCAGCCCAAAGCTAAGGTTGATGCTAAAGTGACCAATAGCTGGAGGCTGTCAGGCAACTCTTCTGAATGGAAAGTTCTTCCTGAAGAATGATCTGCAGAGCACATCTCCATGGCAACAGACCTTTCTTCTTTGATAACTGTGCACGCTGAAGGTGGACACTAATACAAGAGAAAACATGATTTAAAGGAACTGTCCTAGGCTTGGACCCAAATTTTGTACTCTGGTGTTGGACTTTATGGTGAAATGAATTCCTTTATATGGCCTTTTGCCTTGGTTCTTTAGAAAAACAGCTTGAGAGATTTTTCCCTAAGCCCTGAGGAGTTATCTTTGGGTTTTCTGTCCCAGAGGGTCTGTTACTTTTTTCCGGGTTGGTTGACATTTCCTGGGTAATCTGTAAAAGATTTGGTTTGGATACATTTTGTCTGGTCTTAGGCTACAGCCGGCCCTGTGATTGGTATGTGCCTCATAGGGATTGGTCAATAGACTATGCAAATGAGGTGAGCTGTAGCCTACTATGCAAATGAAGTATCTGTGACCTACCAAGAGGGGATTGGACAGTTTGTGGCCCTGGTGGGAGAGCCATGCCTTAAAATCGACAAGGAGTTTGTGTATTTAAGCAACCACCCCCACAGAGGTTTTAGAGGCAGAAAGAAGCAGGAAGAGAAGCAGAAGGAAGAAAGAAGGAACCAGTACTAGGCTTGAATCCACATTTGTTACTCTAGTCTTAGACATGTTGCTTACCCTCTGCACCTCAGCAGCAGTATCAAAAAGGGGTTGTAGCCTTGTTAATTATCTTCCTTACAGAAATACCAGCATGGAGGGACAAGGCTAAAGTTTATAAGTTTGTTCATTGTATCATTTTTAATTGTCAGAAGTTGGACAAACCTAAATGTCCATCAATAAGGAAGAGATTAAATAAATCATGGTTCACTCATACTATAAAATAATGTGCATTAAGGAATGGGCAGATCTGTATTGAAGAATGACCATAATATGTTAAGTATAAAAATGAAATTGAATAAAAACATGTGCATTATGATCAAATGTTTACAAAATGATCTTTGTGCTTCTATAATCCTATATGTGTTTGTTTCCTCATGCTTCTGAAGTATTTTTTAGGTAAATATATTTGAAAGTGAATAACTGGTGAGCGGGTAGTGAGAAAGGAGGGACTTTGACTCTCAAGCAAAAGAAAAGTATGTAGTTTTTCTATAGAATAGGTATTGCTTTTCTAATTCTAAGCTTTTATCATAAAAAAAATAAACATTTATTGTGACTGTGCCCACAGATGCTCACATTCTAAAGTGTGTTGTTTTCAGCTAAGAAGGCAAAGCATTGCATGCTTATGTATTCAACACCCCAATTATTGGAATGATAAAGAAACTCTATTTAACTGGGTGCATTCCTGCCATAATTTTCTATTTCTTTATGAGATAGTTACCTCCGCAGAATTGCTTGAGGATTTTAGAAGGCCACCCTTGAGCAGGAGTTCCTGAGTGGTGCAGATGTTTAACATGCTCCACTGCTAACTGAAAGATTGGAGATTCAAGTCCACCCAGAGGTTCCTCAGCATAAAGTCCTGGTAATGTACTTCTGAAAAGTCAGCCATTGAAAACCCTATGGAGCCCAGTTCTACTCTGACACATGTGAGGTCTCCATGAGTCAGAATCGACTCCAGGGCAAATGGTACTGATTTACTTGAGCAGTGTTCACTGTTAACTTCCAAGTATCACCAGAAGGGGGCCCCCCCAGTGCCGTCGAGTGGAAGGGGGCAGAAGAGGATTAATCGTGGGTGGGCTGAAACTGCAAAGTGAAAGAAAGCACCAAAAAAAAAAAAGCCAAACCCAGTGCCCTGGAGTCCATTCCAACACATAGTGACCCTGTAGGACAGAGTAGAACTGCCCCATAGAGTTTCCAAGGAGCGCCTGGCGGATTCGAACTGCGACCCTTTGGTTAGCAGCCGTAGCACTCAACCACTACACCACCAAGGTTTCTGAAGGAAGGTACAGGCCTACATAATTAAGAAAGTCATTCTCACTCTCCTCTGTGTGGCTGAAACTATTGTTGTTAGAACATTTCTTTTTTTCTAATCAGACACTTAGAAAGAAGATGTTGCAGTCAGGATTCAACCACAGAAACAGAAACAGAAGGTGACATTTATTAAAAGATTTAATGCAAGGAATTGGCTTATTCCTTTCAGTTGTGGGGCTGGCTAGGCAAGTCCGAAATCTGTAGATCATGCTGTCAGGAAGCACAAGCTGGAACCCTTGGGCACAGGCCGAATCTGTTTCTACAGGTGGAATTTCTTCTTCATCAGGGAAATCTCAGCTCTGTTCTTAAAGGTTTTCAACTGGTTGAATCAGGTCCACCCAGACTAAGAAAACACCCCTTACTTAAAGTCATCTGATTATGAGCTTTATTCACATCTACAAAATACCTAGGCTAGTCTTTGAATAACAGGCAACATAAGCTTTCCTACGAGCTAGCCTAGCCAATGTGGCACATCAAAACGACCATCACAGAGGAGTAGTCAGGCAGTTCTCACTTTTTCCAGTACTACAGAATCCGTTCATAATTGGGCAAGCTGAAGGTTAGCAGTTTGTGGTGTGGTGTTGAGTCAAATTGTAGAGGATAAGAACTAGATAACAGGTGAGGAAGTAGAGAAGAAAGTAAACCACTTTAGGGTTTGGGTCAGAAAGGAGGGAAAGGGCAATGGCTACAGGACAGCATGAGACTGAAGGCAGTGCTCTAAAATGGTAGAAACACAGGCTTATTTGTGGACTGAGAAAAAGCCAGTAGGAAGGGCAGCTTGAAGACCTAAGGAGAAGGTGTAACAGTTGGATCAAGTGTTAGGTAGGAAATGTTGATTAAGAACACAGGAAAAGTTGGCCTTGAACACAAGACATCTTCTGAGATTAAAGGAGAAAAGAAATAGATGTTGATAAGTTTACACAGAGTTGAGTGAAAAGAGACATAGAAGTTGGAAGGGAATATGGTAACTGGAGGTTTGAAGTTAGTGCTGAGGATGACGGGCAATGAAAGGGACTAATGTTACTCGCTACTCGTAACCAGTTTACTGAGCTAGTCTAAAGGCTATCGTGCACAAAATAGGAAGACGCTACTTTTCTCCATTTCCCCACCTCAATCATGCTGTGTCAAATCTCTTTCCCATCTCATAATACCACCCCCTGGATAATTCCATAACTTTTTTTAACAAATGACCTGCCTTAGTCCAGGCAATTTAAAATTCACATCATTAGGTCAGATCAGAGATGAGGGCAAGGAAGAAGGTGAGCTGTAACAAATTGCAGGGCTAAGGAGGCAGCCAAGGATATCTGCTCCCTCTTTCTCCTCCCTACTCTGGTTCTATCTCCTCACGTGTAGAGCCTAGAAGAGGAGCCAGAAATAAAAAGAATGCAAGTCTTTTTGCTCAGTTGGGCCCCCAGTTGCTATCCTTTGTGAATATTTCTTTCTCTGGCTAGCCATTGCTGCTGGCTTTCCTATGAGTCACGTGAATGAGCTCATTGGAGGAAACTGTGGTACAATCACCTGCCACAGGTCATCTGGTTCCAGAACTATCTCCACCAAACTCCCAACCCCATTCTTGCTCCCAGTTGTATTCTACACTGCTATTTCTCTCAGGTCAAGTCACCCAACAAAATGTTGGCAAGAGGGTACGAGCTGGTCACTTTCCAACATTCTCATTGAATTCTCTCATTCCGGCCAAGCTAGAAACAAAGGGGCAGCTCCATGTCCATTCCCTTCTCCTGTAATCTCTCTCCAAATCTTTTCTGTCTTCCCCAACCAACCTTATACATGTGAATTTTTACCCAGGCGAATAGTTTTCCTTACATAAATAAAAGCAAGGGTTAAATAGTATGTCCATGAGAGTCTGACTATACAAACGGACAATGACCAAACCATATATAACAATAGAACTGTGACCCATGACCTGCAGCAATCAGCACAGAAAACCAAACCACAAACTCTGTAGGATCAGTCCAAAATGGCCAGGCCTTGATCCATAACTGACAGCTTCCATAATTTTTGCCCCTGCTTCAAACTTACAACCAACCAGATAAAGACAAAAATGTCTCCCTTTTTAACGGGCCTAATAGAATGCCCAACTTCTAGTTACCCCACCTACAGCTTCCCCATGCCAACAACCCCCAATCAGGGCATACCTGAAGCCTTCTCTTTTTCCATGAAAAGCTCCCCTACTCTTTTGCCTATCTTTGAGTCTGTACCAAACACAAGTGATGGTGGCTGACTCTCTTGCTATCTCAAATTCTGAATAAATAGACTTGCTTGTTCTTATTTGGATAGTCTTTGTTTATTTTCACATCAGTTACCAAGCCAGAACTAAAATTCATGCAGATAACACTGTATATATGTTGGTCAAGAGATGGGAGGAGGTGGTGGCAAAAAGATAGATGTGAAACCTTATTAAAATTTTTATGTTTTTGGAGGAAGATAAGCCATAAAATGAGGTGTAACCACCACAAAAATGAAATCAAGATGAATGATTTTCAAACCTAGCAAAAAAAACATTTTTGGCATACTGTCTTAGTTATCTGCTGTGCTGCTATAGCAGAAATACCACAAGTGGATGGCTTTAACAAACAGAAATGCATTCTCTCACATTCTGGGAGGCTAGAAGTCTGAATTCAGGGTGCCAGCTCCAAGGGAAGGCTTTCTCTCTCTGTTGGCTCTGGAGGAAGGCCCTTGTCATCAATCTTCCCCTGGTCTAGGCGCTTCTTAGTGCAGGGACCCCAGGTCCAAAGCACGCACTCTGCTACTGGCACTACTTTTTTGGTGGTACAAGCCCCGCGCCTCTCTGCTCACTTCTTTCTTTTATTTCTCAAAAGAGATTGGTTCAAAATACAACCTAATCTTGTAGATTAAGTCTTGCCTCATGGACATAACTACCTCTAATCCTTCTTCATTAACATAGAGGTGGGATTTACAACACATAGGAAAGTCACTCAGATGACAAAATGTTGGACAATTACACAATACTAGGAATCATGGCCTAGCCAAGTTGACACACATTTTGGGGGGACAGAATTCAATCTATAACACAGACCCAATAAAAAACAAGAAATGAAAGTACAGTAAATGGAAAATCTGAAGTAGCTAAGATGACTCCTTGTAATTAATGTCGTTGTTGTTAAAGGCCGAGTTAGTTCCAACTCATAGTAACCCCATGTGCAACAGAACGAAACATTGCCCAGTCCTGCACCATCGTCACAATTGTTGTTATGCTTGAGCCCACTGTTGCAGCCACTGTGTCAATCCATCTCATTGAGGGTCTTCATCTTTTTTTTGCTGACCCTCTACTCTACCAAGCATGAGGTCCTTCTCCAGGGACTGGTCCCTCCTGTCAACATGTCCAAAGTAGGTGAGACAAAGTCTTACCATGCCCACTTCTAATAAGCATTCTAGCTATACTTCTCCCAAGACAAGTTTGTTCATTCTTCTGGCCGTCCACAGTATGTTCAATATTCTTTGCCAACACGGTAATTCAAAGGCATCGTCTTCAGTCTTCCTGATTCATTGTTCAGCTTTCACATGCATACGAGGTGATTGAAAACACCATGGCTTGTGTCAGGCGCACCTTAACCCCTTGCCGTCAAGTCGATTCCTACTCATAGAGACACTTTAGGACAGAGTAGAACTGCTCCATAGAGTATCAAAGGAGCGCCTGGTGGATTCAAACTGCCAACCTTCTGGTTTGCAGCTATAGCTCTTAACCACTATGCCACCAGCTTTTCCTCAGTCTTTTTAATGTCTTTTTTTTCTCTTTTTAATGACCTTTTGCTTTCTTCATGCATGATGTCCTTGATGACATTTCATAGCTCATCTGGTCTCTGATCATTAGTGTTCAATGCACCAAGTCTATTCTTGAAATGGTCTTTAAATTCAATATAACTAATAATAATACATAAATAATTTGGTCAGGCTTACTCTAGCATATGCTGTCATTGCCCGATTCTTATCACCTCACTCTTGACAATTCTGTGCATATCTGACCTGCATTTTTTTTTTTTTTTTGCCTGAGGCACTTTCTGGCAACAAAGCAGTTGTGGTAGGCCAAGAAACATTAGGAAATCACTGCCTCATAGGAACAACCCTCAAGCAATGACTGATGGAAATAAGGATATAAATACCCCAGATCCCTTGACTCAAGACAGGCTAATTCTGTAGTGTATATCTATTTTGGTTCCCAGAGTTTCTCAAGCAGAAATAAGCCTTGGTTTTTCTTGGAGTAACAAATATGGTAACTTATCCTTTATTTTAGATAGAAGTGAAGGATATACCAGTAAGGGATTAGGGGATTGAGGTAAGAAAGGGAAGGAAGCCATTAAACCATTGGCATGGGAAAACTTGTCTCAGGGTCTACTTCTGAGGCAATGCAAACTAAGACAATTGGTTCCAGAAATGGTTCTAGGACGTGGATATTTATGAGGGAATTGTGGAATTGAACCACTTACCAGCCAGGTGACAAAAAGAACCCTATTGCTTGTGGGAAGCAGGGTGATAACTCTGGCATGCTATAGCATCACAACTATTAAGACACTCACTTGTGAATTTGAATGAAACATGGAATGGCACCCAGTATATGCCAGAGCAGTATCCCTAGGTTTAGAACACAATGCCTCCACAATTCAAGGCTAATACCCATCTGTAAGTTCATTGTACTGTGGTGGATTTTGTGTTGCTATGAGGCTGGGAACTATGCCACTGGTATTTCAAATATCAGCAGGGTCACCCATGGTGGACAGGTTTCATCAGCACTTCCAGACCAAGACAGACTAAGAAGAAAGACCTGGCAATCTACTTCCAAAAGTTAGCCAACAAAAGCATTATGGATTACAACAGAACATTATCTGACTTGCTTGCTTTGGACACGTCATTAGGAGGGATCAGTCATTGGAGGATAATATCAGGTAGGTAAAGTAGAGGGTCAATGAGGGCAAGGAAGACCCTCCATAAGATGGATTCGCAGAGTGGCTGCAGTGATGGACTTAAACATGTTGACAATTTTCAGGATGATGCAGGACCAGGCAGTGTTCCATCCTGTTGTTCATAAGGTTGCCGTGAGTCAGAGTTGATTCGATGGCAGCTAACAATGATAACGACCATCCAAAAAGGCCTACCAGGCACTGAGCTTCCTTCTTTGTAGTAAGGGAAGACAAAAGAGTAATTTGTCTTTTACGTTGGAAGGGATGTCCTGGTACATCGCTGACCACTGGATCTTAAAAACTTCACTGAAGGGTGAAGGGGCAGGTCTCTGAATATTCGTAGAGTTTCTCACCATCTGAAGCAGACGTGTGTCTTACCAAGGCCTCCATTATGTTAGCGACTTCTTGCTTGTCCTGTCCGGTCATCATTATGTTACTGATGTAATAGATTGGTGTGATATCCTGTGAGGTGTCCAGGTGGCCCAGATTTCTTCAGACTATATTATGACAGAAGCAGGAGAGGTAACATAACTCAAAGGTGAAATTGTCCCTGAATGTTGTTTTCTATTGCACAGAATGAAAGGTTTCTGATCCTCTTTCTAATCAGAAGAGAAAAGAATGATTTATCAAATCACTGGCTGCATACTACATTCTTAAGTCTAGCAAAGTTACCACATCTGGAATGGTGGCTACAAATGAGTCTACTAGTGGACTGAGTTTATTGTGATCTAACATCATTCTTCAGGATCAACTGGGTTCTTCTGGGCCAGGCTAATAAAGTAAATTAAGTTCTGAAGGAACCATCAACCCTGCATCATTTAGATCCTTAAGAGTGGCATTTATTTTCATCATCCCATTTGGTAAAACAGTTTTGAGACCTTCTACTTGGCCTGTGGGTAATGGCATCACAGTGAAGAAAGCCAAGGACTTGATGTGGGGGTTGCTCCAATGGTCAAATATGTCAATTGTAGTTATACATTCAAGGACTAGAGAAATGACCACCAGGCTGGTCTACAGACTTAATGGACCCATTATAAGCTAAACTTTGGCCAGGACTCCATTCATAACCTGACCCCAATATGCCCTACTCTATCTAATATGATAATCTGAATTTCTGATGTCAATGGTGATTTGTCAAAATAAGTATAAGAACTATTTCTCTTATACTTCTCAAATATCTGATATGTTGCACAGTTAATACATTTTGCTCTACCAATATAGTATTCTAATTCACCAGCAGCAAGACTGTTTCACAACTGGACTACCATCGTGTGTGAGGGCTGTCTGTGTACAATTACCCTCAATGATGAGGACCTCTGGTCAGCTTGACAGTGAATGATTCTACCTAAATGAAGCACCATGTTATCATCGTTTTCTTGGACCACTTTTGGCACCAAATGTCACAGGTTGGGTTATCCAGAAGCAGATGCTGAAAAAGAATTTGGTATGCAGGATTTTCATTAGGGATGAAAACTAGTAAAAGGGAGGAGTAGGTAGCAGAATTGGTCAGAGACAGAAGTCAAACTGCAATGGAGCTCTGCCAAAACCTCAGCTGACCCCATAGAGTGTTCTGGAGGATATACAACCCAACAGAGTTGTTCCACAGTGGTCCAAAATGGTTGGGACTTCCAACATAGTTAGTCATTAGATGTGGGTTGCCCTAGAAGGGCATGCTCTTTGGTGAAGCTCTCTCTGTAGAGGAGGCAAACTTTAAAAGTGCTGACAGCTGGACACTGTATATGACAGTATCCTTAGTAGTTGGGACAAATCTTTTCTCAAAGAGGAACCTGGGCATCCTATCAAAGATACATGGTGCCAGTATTAATAACCTACTGAGATGGCTTCTTTAAGTATAGATAGATAATTGCCAAGGCAGTTCTGGAATTTCCACCTTATTTACTGAAGGCTGAGTATTGAGGAAGTAGTCAAAATGTTCAGAGCTGAACAAGCTAGAATGGATTTATTGTATAAAATCAGGTAATCCACCTTGTGATTATGTTACCCAGAAGTGCCTTAGAAGATAATCCCTTCATTGAAGCTATTAAAAAAAAAAAAAAGTGTGCTAGCAAGGGAGCACTGGCATCTTTGAGAAGTTCATCATTGGCTGTCCTATGTAGACCAGGGTTGATGATGTAAAGAGGCATCACTACACAGTTGGGCTTCTATATCACTAGGGAAGGTAGAAATCAAGAATAGTAGTGGCAAGAGGGCAGCATTTTCCTGGCAAAGTAGATATAATTACTATGAGAGGCAGCAGAGCTGGAACTGCCTCACTCTGGCAATGGCTAACAAACCATAGTGTTACCAAGGATAAAATAGTTGGGTAGTCAATGAGAGTATTGTTGGACCCCTACAACCAAAAATGATTAAAATCAGGAAAATGAAATATTAATGTCAGCTGCTCTTGCCCATTTTCCAGGCCTGAGCTTGTTATCAGACCTGGAGCTCATTAATTGAAGGGAATACCAAGACTCTGGGAAAGGATTGAAGGAATAGCTGTACACTTGCTGTGATTTTGTGGAGTCCTTCCTAAAAGCTACCTAAAGCCATTAGCCAGAGTAACTGTATCCTGGGAAGAGAGAAATATCTAGATAATTTGAGGGTTGTTGCTAGAGCATTTGATTGACAATGATATTAAAAGACCCAAAATGTCACTATGACCTCTGCAATAGAGTGAAAGATTACAGAGGCTCTGTGAGAAATTAATTCCCTACCCAAGTCTGACTGACAGAGAATCCAACGGAACTACAGACTCACCTCCTGTCAGTCCATTAATTCCCAATTACAAAATTAGAATAGACGTATGTGTCAGGAAACCAGTGAAGGTTGTGTCACCTGTTATGGGAGAGCCTTCAGAGCTGTCTCACCCTGGTCAAGATAGTAAATCAGCAACAATACCATAGCTGGGGTGGAATGACAGAGATTAATGCCATACAGTCATGCATCGCAGCATACTGTCCATTCGATCAAGGTCTGGCTACATATATGTCATGGTCTCATAAGGTTATAATAGAGTTCAGAAATCCTGATTGGAGAATAGGAAGTAGCAGACGTAACCTCAAAGTAGTCACCGTCTGTTTTTGTGAACTATTGTATGTACCTCGAATTTTTAATATAATAGGCTTCATGTAGGTTGCTTCATAACTGCACTTTGTATGTAAGTCGAATGTTCATAACCCAGGGACTGCCTGTATATAGTATCATGTTTGTACAACATCCAAATCGCATAACGTCCTATTTCACAGAACATATCATGGGCATTAAGCGACGTATGACTGTTTTTCCAAGCACTAAATAAGGACAATTCTTACATCATTCCTTAATACACAGCATAAATCCATTGCCATAGAGTCGATTCTGACTCATATCAACCCTATAGGACAGAGTAGAACTGCCCCATAGGGTTTCCAAGGAGTGCCTGGTGGAATTCACAGCATGGCCTCTGCAAAAACCAGCTATATCACGGCAGATGACAGTGGACTACAGTAACCTTAATCAGTGGTAGTCCCAATCACAACCACCGTGCCAGATGTGGTATATTTACTAAAAGAAATCAGCATAACTTCTAATATTTGGTATACAGCTATTGATCTAGTGAATGTATCCTTTTAAAGTCTTCCATCAGAAAGGGAGCCCCAGAGCAGTTTGCATTCACTGAAATGAAAAGGATTACACCCTGGTAGTCTTGCCCAACAGCTATATTAGCATTCCTGCTGTCATGGGACAGTCTGAAGGGGCCTAAATCATCTAGACATTCTATTGACATCTTAGTAGTCCTCTATGTTACTGGCTTTATCTTAACTGGTTCCAGGAGACAGAAGTGTCAAATATTCTGGATACCCTGATAAGTTCATGTGCACCAGAGGGTGGGTGATAAATCCTAAAAAAATTCAAAAACCTTCCCTAGGGCCAATAACTTTCCTGCAGTTACTAGTTCTATGTTAAGGGGCAAAAAGTAAATATGAAATTAAGTCCTCCAGTACTCATTTAACCAATTCCATTTTATTAAATTCCGTTAAAATTACTGGTATGATTTTTGTTTTCCTATTAGACCCTAATAGATATGGTATACCATACAACATTGAATTACTTTAGTTTTTAAATTAGTTCCTTGGTTATAACCAATGAACTCATACCCATAGTAATCCTGACTATGAAGGGGAAATAGGGCTGCTGTTATATCTGCTTTTGGGGAAAAGGTGAATGCTTTTGGGGGGGAAGTTAGGAGTAAGTCTATGGTGCTAAATGGGAATAAGCTGTTCTTGAGGGATGAGGTAATGTCTTCTTCCAGGGAAAAGAGAAGGCAAGCTCAGTGCTCCTTGGTTGCAACTCAAACTCACTATATGGGTAGCAACCACTGGCTCCTCCACATGGCCCTCTGGTATTTGCAGAACGTGGGAAACTGGCACCAAAATGATGTTTATGCTGCTGCTGTGTCATGGGTAAAAACATCCTTTGTCTCCGACCTAAGAGGCTGTGTCCTCTGCCAGCATCCATGAAACACTAATAGGCTAACCTATTAGCTTACAAGTAGGGCAAAACCCTAAATTCTGCTTGAACAAATATGCTTGAACTCAGGGAAGTGTGATGTCCAATAGAAATACCAAAAAACTGGCACATATGCAAAACCAATAGCCAACGTTATTCTTAATGGAGAGAGGCTGAAAACAATCCGCTTGAGAACAGAAACAAGACAAGGATGCCCTTTATCACCATTCCTATTTAACATTGCATTGAAGTCTTAGCTAGAGCAGTAAGGCAAGAAACAGAAACAAAGCGCATCCAAATTGGTAATGAAGAAGTTAAACTCTCCCTATTTGCAGATGATATGATGCTATACTTAGAAAACTCAAAAGACTCCACGAGAAAACTACTGGAATGAATTAAAAGATTCTGCAGAGTAGCAGAATATCAAATAAACATACAAAAATCAGTTGGCTCCCTATGCACAAATAAAGAGAATGATGAAAAGGAAACAGAAAAACAATACCATTTATAATTTAAAAAAAAATTTTTTTTTTTTTATAATAGCCCCTAAAAAATAAAATACTTGGGAATAAATGTAACCAGGGATGTAAAAGATTTATACCAAGAAAACTACAAAACACTACTGCAAGAAACCAAAACAGATCTACATATATGGAAAAACATACCACGCTCATGCATAGGTAGACTCAACTTTGTGAAAATGACAATTCCACCCAAAGCGATTTACAAATACAAAGCAATAATGATCTAAATACCAATAACATTCTTTAAAGAGATGGCAAAACTTATCATAAACTTTATATGGAAAGGAAAGAGGCCCCGGATAAGTAAAGCACTATTGAAGAAGAAGAATAAAGTAGGAGGACCCACACTACCTGACCTCAGAACCTACTATACAGCTACGGTAGTCAAAACAGCCTGCTACTACTGACCAAGTGACCATGAAGAGGGACTGTCTGGGTCTCCCGTTTTTTAGCTGCTGTTCCTCTTCAGTTTCGACCACGTATCTGTGTGATTATCTCAATTGGTTTTAATTGAGCCAGAAACTGAACCTCTACCAATGAACTGTTTAAACACAACACACTTTTGTATTAAAATTGCTTGCAATACAAAAGAAAAAGAAAAAAAACAGCCTGCTGTCTGCTACTGGTACAACCACGGACACATTGACCAATGGAACAGAATTGAGAACCCAGATGTAAATCCATCCACTTACGGTCACCTGGAAAAGACAGTCTTTTTAACAAATGGTGCTGGCAAAACTGGGTGTCCATCTGCAAAAAAATGAAACAGGACCCATATCTCACACCATACACAGAAACTAACTCAAAATGGACGAAAGAACTAAATATAAAGCCAAAAACTATGAAGTTCATAGAAGAAAAAATAGGATAAATGCTAGAGGCCCTAATACATGGTATTAACAGGATACAATCACAACCAACAACACACAATCTCCAGAGGATAAACTAGATAACTGGGATCTTCTAAAAATTAAACACTTATGCTCATCACAGACTTCACCAAAAAGAATAAAGGAGAATCTACAGACTGGGGAAAAAATTTTGGCTATGAGAAATCAGACAAAGGTCTAATCTCTAAAATCTGCAAGAAAACCCAACACCTCTACAGCAAAGGAACAAATAATCCAATTTAAAAAAGGGCAAAGGAAATGAACAGTCACTTCACCAAAGAAGACATTCAAGCTGCCAACAGACACATGAGGAAATGCTCACAATCCCTAGCCATCAGAGAAATGCAAACCAAAACCACAATGAGGTATCATCTCACCTCGGCATTACTGGCACAAATCAGTAAAACAGGAAATAACAAATGTTGGAGAGGCTGTGGGGAGATTGGAACTCTTATGCACTGCTAGTGGGAATGCAAAATGATACAACCATTTTGGAAAATGATATGGTGCTTCCTTAGAAAGCCAGAAAGAGAAATACCACACGATCCAGCAATCCCACTCCTAGGAATATATCCTAGAGAATTAAGAGTCATCACACAGACGGATATATGCACACCCATGTTCATTGCAGCCTTGTTCACAATAGCAAAAAGATGGAAACAACCTAGATGCCCATCAAGAGATGAATGGATAAGCAAACTGTGGTACACATACACCATGGAGTATTAAACAATGGTAAAGAACAACAATGAATCTGTGAAGCATCTCATAACATGAATGCAACTGGAGGGCATTATGCCAAGTGAAATATGTCAATCACAAATGGACAAATATGGTATGAGATCACTACTGTAAAAACTCATGAAAAGGTTTGCACACAAAAAGAAACAATCTTTGATGGTTACGAGGGATAGGAGGGGTGGGGATGGAAAAGCACTTAATAGACAATAGATAAGTGGGAACTTTGGTGAAGGGTAAAACAGTACACAATACTGGGAAGCTAGAACAACTTATACAAGGCAAGTCCATGGTAGCTCCCTAGGCACATCCAAACTCCCTGAAGGACTGAATTGCTGGGTTGAGGTCTATGGGGACCATGGTCTTGGGGAACATCTAGCTAAACTGGCACAACAGAGTTCATAAAGAAAATGTTCTACATTCTACTTTGGTGAGTAGCATCTGCAGTCTTAAAAGTCTGTGAGCGGCCATCTAGGATACACCACTGGTCTCACCCCTTCGGGAGCAAGGAAGAATGAAGAAAACTAAAGATACAAGGGAAAGATTAGTCCAAAGGACTATTGAACCACATCTACCACAGCCTCCACTAGACTGAATCCAGTACAAGTTGATGGTGCCCAGTTAACACCACTGACTGCTCTGTTGGGGATCACAAAAGAGGGTCCCAGACAGAGCTGGAGAAAAATATAAAACAAAATTCTACCTCAAAAAGAAAGACTAGACTTCCTGGCTTGACAGAGACTGGAGAAATCCTGAGAATATGACCCCCAGACACACTTTCAGCTCAGTAATGAAGTCACTCCTGAGGTTCACACTTCAGCCAAAGATTAGACAGGCCCATAAAACAAAATGAGACTAAAGGGGCACACCAGCCCAGGGGCAAGGACTAGAAGGCAGGAGGGGGCAGGAAAGCTGGTAATAAGGAACCCAAAGTTGAGAAGGGAGAGTGTTGACATGTGGTGGGGTTGTTAAACAATGTTATAAAACAGTATGTGTACTAGTTGTTTAATGAGAAACTAGTTTGTTCTGTAAACCTTCATCTAAAGTACAATAAAAAAAAAAAGAAAGAAAGAAAATTCAGCTGCACACAAGTGCAGGGGAGGATGTCCAGTGAACTGCTGTCTTTTTACCGTTTTCCCAAAATTTCACATCTCATGCTCATATTTTTAAATTCGCTGAGTTTTATTATTTTTATCTTCCCCATATTGAGAGAAAATTTAGATGAGCCTAAGAGGCCTCTAATTCCAATCAACATGCCTAGTCACTCTGCCTCTTACTGCTGAACAATTTGTGCTAAGCTTACTTGTCAGCCCATCAGCTATTGACCAGAGTATTACTTTATGCTGGTTTAACCTATAAGCCAAAAAACTATTCTTTTATCCTTCGGTGGAAGGTTGTATGTTGGATTAAAAACCTTCATCAAGAAGGGTCAAGGTGCATTAAGTGAGCTTCCCAATGGCAGGATTGGAACAATGGCAGAGCAGCTACTTACAATCGTTGGTTGGATTAAACCTAGACAAGAAACTGTAGACACCAACCAGTCATGTTTTTGCAGCATTCTCCTACATGAGAAAAGTTTGTCTGAATTATTATAGGGATAGTTATGGAAGGTATACTTACTCATAGACTGCCCAGCTAATTGGAAAACCAAGAAGTCTTGGAAAGAAGCTGCACTTCAGAGCACATTTCTTGTTCAAATATGCCAAAGGCTGAAAGGATTATACTATCTGTTTCCAACAAAGGCACATATATACATAGGTGTGATATATTCCCAACAAGGGCAGTGGCAGTCAAAACAGTAACTGGTACTCTCTACTCAACCAAGTCATGTCTTTACTGCACTAAAGAAATTGATGGGATGGAAAGTGATTAGGGGACCAGAGAGGAGGGATATGGCCACCCGATCAGGGAAATCCTCTTTGAGGAGTTTGCACATGTGAGTTTAGACCCAAATAATAAGGAGCCAGCCCTAGGTAGGGCAGTGGAAAATCCTTGAGAAATTTGGCCTTTTTTTTGTGTGTGACCAGGAAAATAATCTGTGTGGCTGGAGCCTAGTGTTCAAAAGGGAGAGTACTGTGATACTAGGTTGCAGAGGGAGACAGGGTCCAAATCAATAGGGTATTATACCAAAAGGAAAAAAAAAGAAACTGAGCCAGAGCGATTTACACTTGAGCTATCTCCAGTCTACACGGGGTTATCACATCTTGCTCTTCAGTTAACTGTTACAAAGCCATAGCCCCTGGATTAATTTGTGACACATATGATGGTGCATCACAACTAATGACTGAAGAAATCCTTCACTCATTGTGGATTAAAAGGCACCCTTCTTCTATCGGGTTTAAACGATTTTACAGTCAAAAGCAAGAAACCACAGGCGTGTCCATGGGTCTCCATGGCCTTCACTGCTTGAAGCCTCTCTATGGCAAAGACATTGAGGGAACCTGTGAAGAATGAGACCATTGTGTGCTCTACTTATACAAGCCGAAGCAGATTATAAACACAAGGGAATATTGTGCCAAACCACAACTAGAGATAAGCCCTGTACTTATTCAGTTGGTTCATACTTGTTTCATGAGTTAATTGATAACAAATCTGGAATTCTGAAGAACCTGAGCTAAGCTTCAGAAGACGAGTTTGCAGCCCTTGTGTAGAAACTTCATTTCCTTCTTATTCACAGGTAAGCTGTTCTTGGGCTTCACATCACAGAAATGCAAGCTTACATAAGAATGTATAATAATTTGCCTGTAGCCAATTGTGTCAAAGGTTTGCAAGTTAAAACTATTTATCTCTTTTGGTTCAAAGACAGTGATATTTTGGTACTTCCTCGAGGAATATTGTATTGAAGCAAAGTGATAATGTTCACGATTGAGAGTCCAGTGCTCTCTCTCCTTTGCAACAAAAAAAAAAAAAACAACAAAGCATCTGGTAAAATCTTCAAAACATTGGGTGGTGGTGAAGCATACTAACAAGAGAAAGTATAGAAGACACACTTAGCCATAAACTTATTCCTTCTGCTGACACATTTCTATTTTTCTATGCATAAGAAAAAAAACATGAAAGTGTTGTTGCTTTTGGAAAAGGTAACATGCTGTCCAAGCCCAGATGCTTTGAAAAACATGATACCCTTCACTACTGTGACACTCAACCCGGTCATCAAGGTGTATGCCACAGATACATGAGAAAGGTTAACTCTTCTTCTCTGGCTCTTCAGCTCTCCGGCATTTGTTCATCCTTAGAGGTCCTCTTTCCTCTTTCTGCCAAACAGTTTCTGCTTTGAGATCCATTTTCCTTTTAGTTTAACCCATTCTTTTTCCCAAAAACTGCCTTCATCCAGAGCTGTAGAACCCTGGTATCTCTCTAGGACCATTCTAGTCAATTGCTGCTGGTTCCTTCTCACAGGAAAGCCCTTCCCAGAAGTTGCTTAGCTGAGTCTTTAAACAAGCAGGTATCTCAGGGACCATAGAACTCTGCTGTGTGAGTAGATGCTGCCATCTCCTGGCCAACGAAGTGAAAGCAGGCCTTCCTGATCGCTTACAACAGTTTTTCCTTGGGGTTTGTCTGAGCCTCTCTCCTCCCCCCCCCCCCGCCCCCCGCCACCTATACTGCCTATACCTTCTGGTCTAAGTCTTAAACCTGACCCACAACCTAGCAGTTGATCAGTATGAGAGGTAAGGCTAGGATATATAACTTTGTTACAGAAGTACCATCAATAATATGCCAGTCAATAACTTGTAACTCAAGAGGTTTTTCACTCTGTCAGCTCTCCCATGGACTTTCAGGAACCAAATACTGCTGAGTGGGGCCAGATCCCTCCATTACCTGTAGAGTCACAGACCTGCCTGTGTTCTAGGATTCCTTCAATAACATAGAATTCCTGTATCTGGATACAGTTTGACACCCTGACCAAAAGGCTAGAAAGGCAGATATGTGGTGCGTCCTCCAACCTCAGAGGGGTTTGTAGATAGCACTTGTAGAGCTCTCCTTAGCCTTGGAACTCTTCTGTTAGGAAGCTGGGAAGACCAGCCTTCCTGTTAATGACAACACAGGGAGTTCTGTGAAAGGACATTAGATCCTTGACATAAAGTTGTTACTACAGATTTATATCTCATCCAGAAGTACGAGAATAAGTTGAGATGAATTTCTTCATCATAGTTTGTCCAAAAGGAAGAGCTTTCCACATGCTTCAAGGCTAGCCTTCCATGGTAACAATATGGGGCTTGAAGTCATGGTCCAAAAACTAGGCAAGAAATCCGTATTTGACCTGGAATGGGAGTGTTTCTGCTCCTTCACTGCCTCTGCCACAAACTGACAAGTACCACTTATTCCTCGTTCCCTGACTCTTGTGGTACATAAGCTCCACCTTGGCAATACTAACGACGGTCAGGAACAAACCAACGGTTAGCTTTTTTTTTTTCCAACTTTTTGTACCTGAGAACCACAATTTTACTTCAAAAACGTGCTGATTATCAAAGAAGCAAACCTCGTTAAAGGGCCCGGTCACCAAGAGCAGATATATTCCTTGAACTGCAAGCTCATATCTTCAAACATGTGAAAACCTGTTGGCATCACTAATACTGTTATGGGATTAGAAAAGAAGAGACAAAGTTATGTTCCAAACACTAACTAAGGACATTATTTCCAATTCCAAAGCATCTTGGCTATGCTCTACACTTGTGGCATCCATGAAGATGTGACTCTCCGACCTTCTATGGGAGTATTTGATTGACAGCCTTAGATGTTGTACTATAAATCAACATTATGTACAATGAGAAGTGGCACAGATGAGAATATGTGCAGCTACCTGGGCAGTGGCCAACAGCCTCATCATTTGGTCAGGGGCCTAGATGGAAATGGACTGGAAAAAGGACAGAGAAGTCTGAGTAAAGGTATATGGATGGACAAAATATCCAAATTGTCTATCATATTTTAAGGCCTACTAGAAAGCATCCACCACACAAGAGGCACTGAACAACGAGGTAGACAAAATGGCTATGCCAGTTGACATCAGTCAGCCTTCATCACCAGCCACCCAGAACTGGCACAATGAGCATATGAATAGAGGACCACATTTCAAGAGATGGAAGTTACATATGTGCCTGACAGCCTGGGCTTCCATTTGCCACAGACCATCTAGCTACTTTTGCCTCTTAAGGCCCAACCTGTCAGCAACAGAGATGAAAGCTGAGCCTCCAATAAGGCACTAGTCCTCAAGAGAACAATTGGCCACTTGGTAGAAAGTTGACTACAACAAACTCCTTCCATTGTAGAAAACCAGTTATTCATTTTCACAAGGATGGATACTTAATCTTGATGGGGATTTAGTTTCCTGACTGTAGAGCCTCAACCAGCTATCTAGGGACGTATACAATGTTTGAATCACAGGAATGGAAGCTCACACAGCAATGCATCTGACCAATGGACTCACTTAACAGAAAAGAATATGCAGGAGTGGGCCACTGACCATGGGCTCCACTGGGTGAACCACATACTACACTCATTCCATTAGAAGTAGACAGCCTCATAGAATGTTGAGACAGCCTTCAAAAAGTACAGCTAAAGCACTAGCACACAGGTAATGTGTTGAAAGTTTGGGGTTCCATGCTTCAGGACATACTACATACATTAAAGAGACTTACATATGATACTATATGCCCATTAGGAAGACTATAAAGGTCCAGGACCCAAGAGCAAAAGCAGTGTGGCCCCAATTTCCACCACTCCCGGTCATCCACCAGGATAGTTTGTGCTTCTTGTCCCAACTCTGGGTTCTGCAGGACTGGCGATCCTGATCCTCAGACGGGGTACACTCTTACCAGAGAACACAGCAAGGTTCCCACTGAACCAAAAGCTATGGCTGCCACTGGAGGACTTTGGACTCCTGGTACCCAGGGACCAGCAGATAGGGAGGCACATTTGTTGCAGGGTGTCTTAGACTGGATTCTCTAGAGAAGCAAAACCAGTAAAGCATATAAATATAAAGAGATATTTATATTAAGGAAATGGCTCACACTGTTGTAGAGGCTGGAAAGACTCATGTCCTTGGGCCAGGCTGGAGGCTTCTCCTGATTCGCATAGCTGCAGGGGATGGTGATCTCAAGATCGGCAGGTCAGACAGCAGGGCTCTAGCTCACAGGCTGTGAAGACCAACAAATCCCAAGATTGGCAGGCAAGACGGCAGGTAACCTGCCAGGTCAAATCCCAAGAATTAGAGGTCAGATAAGCAGGGGTCAACTGCAGGATCTAGGGCAAGCAAAAGCCCATGAGCCTTGCCAGAAAGTCCTCCTATATCAAATGCAGGCCAGACCCCCAAGGAAACTCCCTTTCAGCTGATTGGCTACTCACAGAAGATCCCATCATGGAGGTGATCACATTATATCAAATCTATCATGGAGGTGAGCACATCATCATACAAATGCCAAACTACATTATAACTGCCAAACCACTGAGATCGTGGCCCAGCCAAGTTGATACACAACCTTAACACAGGGATAACTGACCCTGATCAGCAGAATGAGGTTGAGTTACTTTTTTTTACAAAATTGGAGTAGGGTTTTTTTTTTTTTTTTTTTAAGAATATGTGCAGAACTTAGATGATCCACTTGGGCACCACTTCATAGTTCTTTGCCCTGTTGTAACTCAGACATATTCAGCAACCCTGACTTGAAAAGAGTTTGATTACCATGAGTTCAGACCTCTTAGGATAAGGTTTGAGTGACACCACTAAGTTAGCCATCAATCCTCAGCTGAGGTGATATCAGAGAGTGAAGGAACTTAGAGTGGTGGTGCAGTGGTTAAAGTGCTCAGCTGCTAACCAAAAGGTCAGTGATCCAAACCCACCAGCCACTCCATAGGAGAAAGATGTGGTAGTCTGCTTCTGTGAAGACTACAACCTTGGAAACCCTATGGGGCAGTTCTACTCTGTCGTATAGGGTTGCTATGAGTCAGAATCAAATGGAAGGCAACAGATTTGATTTTTTATTTTTTAATTTAGTGAAGGAGGAAGAGGCTGAGTACCAGTGGAGGCCCCAGGATCTACTCTAGCCATGGGAACTGTATTATATCTGTCATGGGTTGAATTGTGTCCCCCAAAAAAATATGTGTCAAATTGGTTAGGCCATGATTCCCAGTATTGTGTGGTTGTCCTCCATTTTATGATTGCAATTTTATGTTGAGAGGATTAGGGTGGGATTGTAACACTGTCCTTACTCAGGTCACCTCCCTGATCCAAGGTAAAGGGAGTTTCCCTGGGGTGTGGCCTGTACCACTTTTTATCTCTTAAGAGATAAAAGGAAAGTGAAGCAAGCAGAGAGTTGGGGGCCTCATACCACCAAGAAAGCAGCACCAGTAGCAGAGCGCATCCTTTTAACATGGAGTCCCTGGACCTGAGAAGCTCCTTGACCAAGGGAAGATTGAGAACAAGGACCTTCCTCCAGAGCCAACAGAGAAGAGAAAGCCTTCACCTGGAGCTGAAGCCCTGAATTTGGTCTTGTAACATGCTAGACTGGGAGAAAATAAACTTCTTTTTGTTAAAGCCATCCACTTGTAGTATTCCTGTTATAGCAGCACTAGATAACTAAGACAATATCTCACTAACATCCCTTTCAGAGACCCTGGTGGTGTAGTGGTTAAGTGCTACAGCTGCCAACCAAAAGGTTGACAGTTCAAATCCACCAGGCTGTCCTTGGAAACCCTATGGGGCAGTTCTACCCTGTCCTATAGGGTCTTTATGAGTCAGAATTGACTCAATGGCAATGGGTTTTTTTTTTTGTTTTTGTTTTTGTTTTTAATATCTCTCTCAGGAAGAGAGGCTGTAGGAATCATGGAATGCTGCTTTCTGAACCTGTGTAGAGCAGATCTGTGCAGCACAAGTGTGAACTGTGGTGGTCATTAAAATACCACACTTTCCACAGGCTGTTTCACACCAATGACTTAGTATAGGCAGGCTCATTCCTGTGAGACTTAGGAATTCTCTGACGTGTGATTTTGGTTCTAGTATATGCCATTGGCCTTTGTCAAAACACTGCAGTCTAAAACACTTCCTACCCAACCTTTCTTCCTTCTCTTTCTCCTTCCTAGGGGTCAAACCTAAATTGTGGTCTGAGGGCTTTTCCTGGGCTCTTTCAGCTTCCTCCTCATTTATTCTCACAGGCTTACCCCATCTCCCCAAAAATATTCCTAAACATCTAATCCCATCTTGGCATCTGCTTCTCTGAGAACGCAAATAAGAACAATATAAAAATTTTGGGTTCTAACTAAAAACTTAAATAAGAGAATAAGTTCAGATATAAAAATAAGCTCATATATGCTTGTAGATACCTTCTGGACTACGCCATTCAGACAGGGAGGACAAAAATCTGGGGTATAAGTGGTGGCTAGACTCAGCTCCTTAGTTACCTTAACAGTATGGATATTAATTTCACCCCATAGCAAAATGATGTCTGTGGTATATGGGCCCTCCAAAAGCTGAATCCCATTCTCAACATGAAAGATTAACCTCAAACCACAGGAAAACTATTCCAGAGGAATGACATTTGAGAAGAATTTCTCAGATGTCAGGAAGTACATCATTACTTATAGCTATTTCTGGTTCTGTCCTTGGGTCAAGCAGGAAAGTTAAATACTTGGACCACTTTGCCATGCCCTACATGCATTTTCTTTTGCCGCGTTTTGGTGCTAAGCCAAAGTTTTCATTCTGAGGTTCCACGAAAATCAGTGTTACACAAATTCATGATTCTCTTTACTATAGAAACACAAAATGTGTCACCCACTATATCACTCAGTTCCTGTTCTAGAAAGCTGCACATGAGAAGGTTATCAAAGTTATATGTTAAGCTTTGTGTGATCATTAAGGTTGTGTGTCAACTTGGCTGGGCCATGATTCTCATTGGTTTAGCAGTTATGATGTAGTTTTTGGCAGTCGTATAACAATGTGATCACCTCTATGATGAGATCTGATATAATGCGATCACCTCCGTGATGAGATCTTCTGTGAGTAGCCAGTCAGTTGAAAGGGGGTTTCCTTGAGGGTGTGGCTTGAGTCCAATAAAGGTGGACTTTCTAGCAAGGCTGTAGGCTTTTGCTCACTGTGGATTCTGCAGCTGGCTCCTGTTCCTCTGACCTCTGGTTTTTGGGACTTGAGCTAGTAGTTTACCTGTCGTCTTGCCTGCTGATTTTAGAATGTGTCAGTCTTCACAGCCTGTGAGCCAGAGCCCTGCCATTTGACTTGCTGATCTTGGGTTTGGCCGCCCCTGCAGCTACATGAATCAGGAGAAGCCTCCAGATGATGCACGGACTTGGGGCATTCCATCCTTTACAACTGCATAAACCTCCAGGCCCACCTCCAGGTCTGCCTCCTGGCCTTCCTCTTTGAGGACTTCTAACGAGGCTACCTGACCCTGAACCTTCAGGTATCCCTCCACCCTGTCCTCGCATAATGCGCCCATCTTTGGTGCCTCCACATGGACTTGCCCCACCTGGGCTTTTCCCACTAGCTCCCTTGCTGCACCCCAGGGTTTTAAGTACCCCACCCCACTGGACTCAGTGACCTAACATGGATGGTACAAGTGCAGCTGCCATTGAAAAAAAAGCCACAGCAACTGTCTTGGTTATCTAGTGCTGCTATAACAGAAATACCACAAGTGGATGGCTTCAACAAACAGAAGTTTATTCTCTCAAAGTCTATGAGGCTAGAAGTCCAAATTCAGGGCATCGGCTCCAGGGGAAGGCTTTCTTTCTCTGTCAGCTCTGGAGGAAGGTGCTTGTCATCTATCTGTCCCTAGACTAGGAGCTTCTCCTCACAGCAAGCCCTGGTTCAAATGATGTGCTCTAGTCCCAGCACCACTTTCTTGGTGGTATGAGGTCCCCCTGTCTCTCTGCTTACTTCTGTCTTTTATATCTCAAAAAAGATTGGCTCAAGACACAATCCAATCTTGTAGATTGAGTCCTGCCTCATTAACATAACCGATGCCTATGCCACCTGACTAACATCATAGAGGTAGGATTTACAACATATAGGAAAATCACATCAGATGACAAAACAGTAGACAATCACACAATACTGGGAATCATGGCCTAGCCAAGTTGATACACATATTTTGGGGGAACACAATTCAATCCATGACGGCACCCATCAGTGCCAAGCCACAGATCCCTAATCCCGAGGCACAGATGATTCGATTTGTGCTTTATTTTCATTGGAAGAATAAAGGTGCTACTGCTACTCCCCCAAAGAAAGCCAGAGAATGATTCTGCCGTGCCTCTTGAGAGCAACCCCCAAATCTGCTCCTTCTGTTCCTCTTTCAGTACAAATTAAGGATGATGTACTTGAAGCTTTCATGAAAGAGATGGAAGGTCTACTGTGACAGCTTTTGATGCCAGAAAAGGCTTCTGTTCACATCACTTGTTCATGGAGAAAGAAGCTCTTATGAAACTTAGGAGAAAGGGATACTTTCACTGGCAGGGTATTTTCTCATTTCAAGGCAAGGGATATCCAGAAGTTTAGCCTTGGTCAGAATTTACCACGTAAAAGAGAGGGTATTTCATTCACAATAGATTGGCTATTGAAGCAGTGCTGCTAACATCCATTCCCTTTCATACCACCATTTTCTTCCTTTTTTTTTTTTTTTTTTTCTGTCCTGTCTCCAATTCTTTTGAAACATGAGATCAGGGGAGTCTCAGTTTTTTATTTGTTTGGATTCTCATCCTGTGTGCTGTGGGCACTAGAGTAGAGATCTCTGAGAAACCAGCTTATTTCACCCCATTTGACATTTGTGTGGGAGTTATTTTTAGTATTTTCTTGTAAATATTTTATAATATCTTACTTGTAGCAAAATGGATCTCAATGTCATTTCCTATTACAAGGCAGGATTGCAGAAAGAGCATGTATAATTCTTAGATTAAAATTATTCTCCACTGACCTAAACTTGAAGTGTTTCACAGAGAAAATAAATAAATGTTCTACACCACGATAAAAAGAAAACCATAAAATACAAACCAGACTTCAAAGGTTTAATACCAAAAAATATATAAACTCATTAGTTTTTATATTACATGTTGAAATGATAGTATTTACTTATCGGGTTAAGTTTCACTTATTTCTGTTTATTTTTTAATGAGGCTACTAGGACATTTAAAGTTATGTACATGGCTTGTATGTGTGGCTTACTGATGTCTGTCTTAGATAATACCACTCTAAGGCCTCCCATCCCCCACGTGTCTGTTAGTTTGTCATACTGTGGGGGCTTACGTGTTGCTGTGATGCTGGAAGCTATGCCACCGGTACTCAGACACCAGCAGGGTCACCCATGGAGGACGGGTTTCAGCTGAGCTTCCAGACTAAGACAGACTAGGAAGAAGGACCTGGAAGTCTCCTTAGGAAAAGTATCAGCCAGTGAAAACCTTATGAATAGCAGCGGAACATTGTCTAATATAGTGCTGGAAGATGAGCCCCCCAAGTTGGAAGGCACTCAAAAGATGACTGGGGAAGAGCTGCCTCCTCAAAGTAGAGTCGATCTTAATGACATGGATGGAGTAAACCTTTTGGGACCTTCATTTGCTGATGTGGCATGACTCAAAATGAGAAGAAACAGCTGCAAACATCCGTTAATAATAGGAACCTGGAATGCACAAAGTATGAATCTAGGAAAACTAGAAATCGTCAAAAATGAAATGGAACTCATAAACTTCGATATCCTAGGCATTAGTGAACTGAAATGGACTGGTATTGGCCATTTTGAATCAGACAATCATATAGTCTACTATGCTGGGAATGACAGCTTGAAGAGGAATGGTGTTGCATTCATCGTCAAAAAGAATGTTTCAAGATCTATCCTGAAGTACAATGCTGTCAGTGATAGGATAACATCCTTACGCCTACAAGGAAGACCAGTTAATACAACTATTATTCAAATAATATGCACCAACCACGAGGGTCAAAGATGAAGAAATAGAAGATTTTTATCAGCTGTTGCAGTCTGAAATTGATAGAACATGCAATCAAGGTGCATTGATAACTACTGGAGATTTTAATGCAAAAGTTGGAAACAAAGAAGAAGAATCAGTAGTTGGAAAATACGGCCTTGGTGATAGAAACAATGCCGGAGATCGAATGATAGAATTTTGCAAGACCAACGACTTCTTCATTGCAAATACCTTCTTTCACCAACATAAACAGCGACTATACACGTGGACCTCACCAGATGGAACACACAGAAATCAAATTGACTACATCTGTGGAATGAGACAATGGAAAAGCTCAATATCATCAGTCAGAACAAGGCCAGGTGCCAACTGTGGAACAGACCAACAATTGCTCATATGCAAATTCAAGCTGAAAGTGAAGAAAATCAGAGCAAATCCACAAGAGCCAAAATACAACCTTGAGTATATCCCACCTGAATTTAGAGACCATCTGAAGAATAGATTTGACACATTGAACACTAGTGACCGCAAACCAGACGAGTTGTGGAATGACATCAAGGACATCATACATGAAGAAAGCAAGAGGTCGATGAAAAGACGGGAAAAAAAGAAAAGACCAAGATGGATGTCAGAGGAGACTCTGAAACTTGCTCTCAAACATCGAGCAGCTAAAGCAAAAGGAAGAATTGATGAAGTAATAGAACTGAACAGAAGATTTCAAAGGGCCTCTTGAGAAGACAAAGTATAATGACATGTGCAAAGAGCTGGAAATGGAAAACCAAAAGGGAAGAACACGCTCAGTGTTTCTCAAGCTGAAAGAACTGAAGAAAAAATTCAAACCTCGAGTTGCAATAGTGAAGGATTCTATGGGGAAAATACTAAATGACGCAGGAAGCATCAAAAGAAGATGGAAGGAATACACAGAGTCATTATACCAAAAAGAATTAGTCGATGTTCAACCATTTCAAGAGGTGGCATATGATCAGGAACTGGTGGTACTGAAGGAAGAAGTCCAAGCTGCTTTGAAGGCATTGGCGAAAAACAAGGCTCCAGGAATTGACAGAATATCAACTGAGATGTTTCAACAAACAGATGCCGTGCTGGAGGTGCTCACTTGTCTATGCCAAGAAATATGGAAGACAGCTTCCTGGCCAACTGACTGAAAAACAAATAATTTTTTTAAGAGATCCATATTTATGCCTATTTCCCAAGAAAGGTGATCCAACCGAATGTCGAAATTTTAGAACAATATCATTAATATCACATGCAAGCAAAATTTTGCTGAAGATCATTCAAAAACAGCTGCAACAGTATATTGACAGGGAACTGCCAGAAATTCAGGCTGGTTTCAGAAGAGGACATGGAACCAGGGATATCACTGCTGATGTCAGATAGATCCTGGCTGAAAGCAGAGAATACCAGAAGGATGTTTACCTGTGTTTTATTGACTATGCAAAGGCATTCAACTGTGTGGATCATAACAAATTTTGGACAGCATTGAGAAGAATGGGAATTCCAGAACACGTAATTGTGCTCATGAGGAACCTTTACATAGATCAAGAGGCAGTTGTTCAGACAGAACAAGGGGATACTAATTGGTTCAAAGTCAGGAAAGGTGTGCGTCAGGGTTGTATTCTTTCGCCATACCTATAAAAAAAAAAAAAAATTTTTTTTTTTTTTTTATTCAATCTGTATGCTGAGCAAATAATACAAGAAGCTGGACTATATGAAGAAGAATGGGGCATCAGGATTAGAGGAAGGCTCATTAACAACCTGAGTTACGCAGATGACACAACCTTGCTTGCTGAAAGTGAAGAGGACTTGAAGCACTTACTAATGAAGATCAAAGACCACAGCCTTCAGTATGGATTACACCTCAACATAAAGGAAACAAAAATCCTCACAACTGGACCAATGAGCAACATCATGATAAACAGAGAAAAGATTGAAGTTGTCAAGGATTTCATTTTACTTGGATCCACAATCAACAGCCATGGAAGCAGCAGTCAAGAAATCAAAAGACACGTTGCACTGGGTAAATCTGCTGCAAAGGACCTCTTTAAAGTGTTGAAGAGCAAAGATGTCACCTTGAAGACTAAGGTGCGCCTGACCCAAGCCATGGTATTTTCAATCGCATCATATGCATGTGAAAGCTGAACAATGAATAAGGAAGACTGAACAAGAATTGATGCCTTTGAATTGCGGTGTTGGCAAAAAATATTGAATATACCGTGGACTGCCAGAAGAATGAATAAATCTGTCTTGGAAGAAGTACAGCCAAAATGTTCCTTAGAAGCAAGGATGGCGAGACTGCATCTTACATACTTTGGACATGTTGTCAGAAGGGAGCAGTCTCTGGAGGAGGACATCATGCTTGGCAAAGCACAGGGTCAGCGGCAAAGAGGAAGACCCTCAACGAGGTGGATTGACACAGTGGCTGCAACAATGGGCTCAAGCATAACAATGATTATAAGAATGGCACAGGACCGGGCAGTGTTTCGTTCTGTTGTGCATGGGGTCGCTATGAGTCGGAACAGACTCGACGGCACCTAACAACAACCTGACAAAGCCTCCCATAAAGATGTCAGGAATGTGCAGAGGGGGAGCTTTGTGACCTAGAAGCTTTCCAAGAACCCTATTTCAGCTGATGATTCTTTGGGACAAGAAAACTTATTGTCCTGATACATTTGGGGCAGTTGTTGTTTGTCCTTTAGTTGATCATGCCTAATTTAAACATCCTTCTAAAAATTCTCTTAAGTGTTCCAGAAACTTGGTAGCAGTAGCAGAGGCAGAAAGTAGCCTAGACTTTTCCAAGCTTACCCTTCCCCACTTCAGAACTTAAGAGTCCCATACCTGTGCCCTGCGCAACCACCCAGCCTGACCCTGCTGCCATTCTTGATGGCTGGTTCTGCTAGACACATGGCCTGTGGCCTAGTCCAGCCTTGTCACTGCAGATGGAGCACCTGCTACACGATCAGCTCTTGCAGTACCAAGACATCCTTGTCTTCCACAATGAGACCCACAGTAGGGTGCTGGTATTAGGCTTGTCATTCAGTGCACAGAGAGGAATGACTTCTCTTACCAGAAGGTGATAGACTCCCACCCTTCCCTCAGAGCCTCTTCAAAAATCCTATTACCAGCTCACGAAGACAGTTTTCAAGGGGGATGGCATTTTTTGCTGGGGCTAGTGTCAGTGGCTGCACCTGGACATCATCAAGGAGATAAGGCAGTTCTGTAAGTCACTCTTCTGTTTGGTGGGCTACATGTACTGCAGATTGCCTCCACGCTGTGCAGCAAAAACCTGAGCACCAACTTTGGGGAGCCCTGCAGCAGCTGACAGAGAAGCAGGCGAAACAGATGCAGCTGATATACTACTAATGGTCATGTACCCGGGGGCCTCTGTACTGCCTGAGTTTTCTCGAAAGGCCCTGAACTATGTGAGCTGTGCCCAGGAATAGTTGCCGCTGCTGCCCAGGAACCTCAGCAAACAGACCCTCCAGGATACTTCTGCCTCACCCAGCCCTGCACAAGACCCTCTTCTGGCTTTCCGCTCACCAAGTGTTACAGGCTCCAGAATGCTGTTGGGCCAGCCCTGCTTGGTGGATTGTCTATCTTTGTATATGCAGCATCCAGCATCCAGCCTCCAGTTATGTCACTCCAGCTGGGTCACATTCTTTATACTCAAGGACATGGAATAATGGTCCCAACTTACCTCTTAAGCCACTCCCTCCTCTTGATCAGAAATTGGAGATAATGCATGGATGATCAAAACCTGGACTTGGTTGGGCTCCTAGATGGCAGCCATGACAGGTTTTTAAACTCATGATGCTGGTCTTCCACTGGATACCATCTGGTTCCATCAGTCACAGAAATGAGCAGATTGAGCAGAATCAATGTACATCAGCATTTTAGCCTGAGCCTTTCTTTTGCCTTTTAAGTGCGTAAGACAACAGAAGATAGGTTTTATTATGCCTAATAGTTATTAGGATGAAGATCTAGCCCGTGTACTTATTCCTGATGGTAGCTGTCTTAGTTATCTAGAGCTGCTATAGCAGAAATACCACAAGTAGATGGCTTAAACAAACAGAAGTTTATTCTCTCATAGTCTAGTAGGCTAGAAGTGCAAATTCAGGGCATCAGCTCCAGGGGAAGGCTTTCTTTGTCAGCTCTGGAGGAAGGTCCTTATCATCAATCTTCACCTGGACTAGGAGTTTGTCAGGGCAGGGACCCTGGGTCCAAAGGACACTCTCTTCTCTGGCACCACTTTCTTGGTAGTATAAGGCCCCTCTGTCTCTCTGCTCACTCCTTTCTTTTATATCTCAAAAGAGATTGGCTTAAAACACAACCTAATCTTGTAGATTGAGTCCTGCCTCATTAACAATAACTGCATCCAATCCTGCCTCGTTAAAATCATAGAGGCAGGATTTAGAACACATGGGAAAGTCCCATCAGATGACAAAATGGTGGACAATCATACAATACTGGAAATCACAGCCTAGCCAAACTGATACACATTTTAGGGGGGCAAAATTCAATCTGTAACAGTAACCAACCAAATAAATCTGGTCTTTTTGGGGTTTTTTTTTTTTATATAGTGTATAATCAAGTAGCTTGCTATGTAATGCTATGTATATTTTGTTCTACTTCTCAGAGATCCCTGTTGTGTTTCCATTCCGTTAGCAACTTTGTCTGCTATTTGTCCCATAGTAACTGATAAATTTCTTAAATATTTCTCCAATTCATCTATACCATAAGTAGGCATTCAAGCCCTTAGAAATGACCAGTCCCACCCTGAGTATTGGATCAATCTGTTTTCTTCTGAGTCTCGTTTTACAACGTGTAACAATTTAACATTACCTTCCAATGCTTACTAGCATCATTAGTATGACTTTCTGAAAGTAAGCCTAAAGTTCCCAAAGTGCATTGCCCACACATTCGCTGGGAATCAAAACCTGGACTTAGTCAGATGACGGCCACAGCAGGCTTTAAACTCAGTCTGAAAAAGACTAATCTGTCCAGTTCACAAGTCCCACATTCAGGCCATTGTACTGAATCCTTTTCTCATGTTAAACCATGCCATTTTTCTCAATACCAAGCTGAATTAGGCCCCAAATTCTTTACCGATACAGGCAGCAGATGTGCTGAATGGTGGGTCTTTGATTTTACTTTTCCCTTGGCTCCTTCTCATTTTAAATTTGGAAAGGGGAAAAGAAAGAAGTTTCAGAAAAAGAGCACTATTTTACAGATTCTCTCTGAGTCACAAAAAGAAACCTAATGAGGAACACCGCAGGATTTGGACAGGGTTTTGCTTCATCACACAAGGATTTGCTTGAGGGTGGCAGGCAGCTTAATTCTCTAGCCTGTCTTGCAACTACCTTATTAAAGACTCATGGGAGTCTTTAATGCTCACGATAAGCACCGATGACAACCCTAATAGCTTTTACTGGTTGACCTGTACCCACGTTTTGTGGCTTCTAGTGACCTAGAGATGTTTGAAAATAGAATTACCTCTGTAATGTTTCAAAGGCCCCAAGCTGGGCACCAAACTGCAGTTTACCAAGAGAGTCACTAGATGTCACTCTTAACCAAATGATCAAGCAAAATCTAAGCAAGCTTCTCTTTAATCAAGACAATCAGGTTTTCAAAATTATATGCAGGACAAAAGATTATGAAATCATGAGGAAGAGAACAAAAATGAATAAGCAAAATCTTGTTTCCTGAAACTACCTCCCCTGTTGGTGTGGAAGGGACATGGAGTGCAAACTGTGGGATCCAAAAGACGGGACCTCTCTTTGCCAGTTTCTGCTCAACAGTCCAGTCTCCTTGAGGCCAGCTGGATTCATTGCATCAGAAAATCCTGCCGTGACTATACCATTTAATTGTCCTTTTGATTAGCAGCTGTACCTCTTAACCATTACAGTACCAGGGTTTCTATAGTAAAGCAAGAAGATTTTATCTGGCATGTGTTCCAAGAGACAAAAGTAGGAAACAGACAGACAAGCATGGTACAAGCGTGTCTGTCCAAGTCTGAGGAATGTTACAGGATCATCAGCATATACAGATGTTACAAATGGGTAAAATCATTGAAAGCCTCACTTCTTTCACAGATTGGCTAAAAACTGCTGAATCACCATGATTCTGTATTTTGAATTGTCTTTCTTAATAATCATTGTACAAGTTTCAGTAATGACAATCAGAATCAGAGACCCAACAAATCCTATTATTTACCAAATGCTAAAAATAAGAGTGGAAAATAATGTAGGTCTTTTGTGCTCTGAGTATTTGTTTACGGGAACGTTTTCCTAAAAGATGTTTTCCAAAATTGTCCTACATATTTTTTTCTATACCTCTGGGCCCAGCTGACGAATCCTTGTCACTCCAGCTGGGTCACATTCTTTATACTTAAGGACAGGGAATAATGGTTCCAATGTTAATTCCTAAGTCAAATGCAGCCCCAAAATTGAGAGGCACAAGAGCACTGTACTGAAAATTTTAGGCCAAAGCTGAAGCCTACTCCAAGATTACTTCAAATTAAAAATATTCTCAAAATTACTTCAAATTAAAAAAAAAAAAAAATCCATATTTGAAAATCAGTTCAAATGCTCAGCCATCATACCCTCACACTTTTCTGTAAAGTAGAACTTTGCCATTGATTAAGCACCTGGAGCCACACCTAATCCCTTTGTGTTCCTGCAAATTGAAGCTTCTAGAGGGCAAGAACCTCCAGGCACTAGTCCAGAGTGTGCTCAGCCAAACTGTGCTCACTAGAGTTGTCTATAGACCAGTCTCACAAAGAATATAAGCTTCAAAGGAGAAATGTTTGCTACCAGCCATCACTTGTGCTACAATCCCCAGGTCTCATAACAATTGCTGGGTAAAGTATTTATCCTCTAGTTGGGGAGTTGGGGAAGGCGGAACTGCTTGACCTGTATAACCCCTGGCCACCACAGCTCTCACCTAAGGGCTTCTAAAGGATTGATTCCTTGGAGGAAAAAATGTCAGCCATTTGAGTTAAACAGAAGTCTGATGCCACAAAAGGCTGTTTGTAAGTGAATTGTAACAGATTTGTGGATCAGAGTATGCAAAACCATAGTGAGGGGGCCCAAGCTCCCTAGTGAGAGTTTTTTGTCTAAATTCCACTCCCAACCCATTTAAGATCCTGGGTCCTCTGTCGGCACCGAAACAGACATGAAGTCCGTAAGACCCAAAGTATGAACAATGCTGCTTAATGAAGCATACATGTGCCACAGAAAGGAGCAAGATTAGACCTGGATATGGAGTTTCCCTAGGGGCAGCCTGAGAATTTGGAGAAGTTAATGCTGTGAACACAGCTGCAAGCTTGAGGTAGCTCCCTTAACAGGGCCTGATTTTTTGGAAGAACCCTGATGAGTGAGCATCTTACAATAAGCAGGAGTGCTATGCTTAGACAATGGGATTAAGAGTGGCTTTCAAACCATATTCCCAAGCACCTCAGGTATTCTTCTGGGTCAGTAGGCTAGAGAAAGTGTTTTGTACATACCCACCTGCACCGCACCTAGAGCAGATCTGCTCTGCTATAGGTGAAGAATTCACAAACAGGATTCAAAAGCCATTGGCTCACTTGTGATCCACTCACATGTACAGTATACAGTGACGGGGGGCGGGGAGAGAGGTGTTGGTAGTTACTTTTAACAGGTCCCTCCAAAGAAACTATTGAATGATTGCCCCAGAGTCACAAATTTTAGTTCACCTGATTTCAATTTCTATTACTTAATTCCCTGAGCTTTGACCTTTTCCCTACCCTTTTCTACTGTTTAAGGAGCCCTGGTGGTGCAGTGGTTAAAGCGATTGCCTGCTAACCGAAAGTTCGGTGGTTCGGAACCAGCAGCTCTGTGGGAGAAAGAGATGGCCGTCTGCTTCTGTAGAGGTTTACATACAGCCTTGGAAACCCTATGAGGTCACTATGAGTCAAAGTCGACTCTATGGCAGTTAGTTTGGTTTTCCTTGGGTTCTATTGCTAAGAACTCACTTGAGAGGCTTATTACAGTTAAGGTAAAAATAGGCATCTTCTACTAAGAACAATTTTAGATAGACTTAAAGAGATGTCATGCATGATTACAACCAGTTTTCTTATAGAAAATAGCCTCTGTACTCTGGAGTTGAGCAGTTAGGGTTAGATACCTGATGCTAAGCAGAAAACACAAAGAATGAATTAAACCCAAAGTGGCCTTGGTACAACAGAGGGATTTCGATTAAGGTCAACCTAAATGCCAGACTTTGCACATTTCATTGTAATACTTTACTTTGCCTTCTTGAGGTGTCCTTTGAAATTTTCTGTTCACCTCTTTTACTTCATCATTTCTTCCATTCACTTTAGCTGCTCTACCTTCAGGAGCAAGTTTCATAGTCTCATGTGACACTCATTTTGGTGTTTTCTTTCTTTCCTGTCTTTTTAATGACCTTTTGCTTTCTGGACTTGAAGCACTTACTGATGAAGATCAACGACTACAGTATGTGATGAGTATGGATCACACCTCAACATAAAGAAAACAAAAATTCTCGCAACTGAACCAAAAAGTAACATCATGATAAACACAGAAAAGATTGAAATTGTCAAGGATTTCATTTTACTTGAATCCATAATCAATGCCCTTGGAAGCATCAGTCAAGAAATCAAATGATATGCTCCAAAAAGACCTCTTTAAAGCATTAAAAAGCAAAGATGTTATCTTGAGGACTAAAGTTCACCTGATCCAAGCCACAGTATTTTCGATCACCTCATATGCATGTGAAAGCTGGACGATGAATAAGGAAGACTGTAGAAGAAATGATGCCTTTGAATTATGGCGTTGGCGAAGAGTAGTGAATATACCATGGACTGCCAGAATAACAAGTCTGTTTTGGGAGAAGGACAGCCAGGATACTTCTTGGAAGTGAGGATGGCAAAACTTAGTCTCAAGTACTTGGACATGTTATCAGGACAGACCAGTCCCTGGAGAGGGACTTCATGGTTGGTAAAGTAGAAGGAAGACCCTCAACAAGGTGGATTGACAAAGTGGCTGCAACTCATGCATAACAATGATTGTGAGGATGGTGTAGGACTGGGCAGTGTTTCATGCTGTTGTACATAGGGTCACTATGAGTCCAAATCAACTTGATAGCACCTAACAACAACAACAAAAGCCAGTCAAGGAGCCCTGGTGGCTCAGTGGTTAAGAGCTCGGCTGCTAACTGAAAGGTTGGTGGTTCCAACCCACCAGCCACTCCATGGGAGAAAGATGTGGCAGTCTGCTTCTGTAAACATTACAGGCTTGGAAACCCTAAGGGCAGTTCTGCTGTGTTCTAAAAGGGTCACCATCAGTTGGATTCTAATCAACTCAATAGCAAGGGTTTTAAGGGCCAGTAAGGTTTTGAACCACCAACCTTTCGGTTAGCAGTTGATCGCTTTAACAACTGTTCCACCAGGGCTCCTTAATTAACATACTAGCCACCACATAGTATAGTCTTCATGAGTCTTTGTAACAAGATGCCACTACCTATCTACCAAGTAAAATCTCCCACCCCAGCCAGGAAAGCTTCTCCTGACCATTAGCCTATTAGAAAAGTGCTTTCAGAAACTGAAGACTGAGGACTGAAGTGAAGAACCCAAAAGGGGGTAGCACATCTCTTCCTACCTCCACCACATTCAGATGGAGGATGAGCTTCAGCCCACAGGTTTTATAGTCTCTTCAAGTCAAACAACTGCTTTCAAAAGAATACAGTGAAGATCTTAACTCCTAGGTGAAGGAGTGTCTCAGCCTCCAACTTTAAAAGCTACATAATGCTTAAGTTTCTCTTAGTCCTGTTTTTCACTAATGCAACACATAGGTCATTTCCTTCCCTCAAAGAAGTCTAATTCAAAAATAATCTACCTTTTCCTCCCTTGATTTTCACCCAAGCTGATCCAACCTTTAATCTCAGGTAGAGGTTGGCGGAGGGGGGCAGTAGGAGAAGCTAGGTGTTAGCCACTCTCTGTTACTCAGACAGGCATTCTTTTGACAGTAGAGGCTTTAAGATTCCAAATGAAAGCTAAAAGAAGGCATTTAGAATATTTTGTGAAGCATGCAAGATAAGGTTGCTGAACTTGCTTTAAAAATAGACCCTCCAAACCTACATGTTTCTTTTAAAAGGGGATTAAAAACTGCAGTAAATTTGCTGACAGAGCGATTTTTCTAAAGTATCTTTTATGCTAAAGGTTAAATAGAGGTCAGTTAAAAGCAGGTGAAGTCTCTGGAAGCAGAATTTGAGCATGAGAGAAGAAATAGCATAATTCAGAATCTGATTCATAAACTTCTCCAAGAACTATGTCCCTTTAGAAACCCTAGTTACTAGAAAAGTTTCTTGATCTGTATTTTGAGGAAGAGAAGTCATGCCTGACACAATGACTTCAGAAATTTACCCTGCCTCCTAAGAGGTACTTTCTACCACACACAGTGCCTGGTTCCCCTTCTTTCAAGTTTGCTTAGGCTCCTTTGCCTTTTTCTTTGTTGTCTTTCACTTCTAAAGAAAGCTAACCAAAATTTCCCTTGAAATCTACCAGAAGTTTGGCCCTTTCCACCCAGCCCTCCTAGCCATCAAAGAACATTTTAGTACGCAGCATATATATAAAACATTGGACTACAGTCACCCGAACTGGCCCAGACCCACACCACCCGCAGGAGAGCAGCCAACAGTGCTTACAGCAGCTCTTTCTCTTTTTCATAGTCAAAGCGCTGCCTTGTTCTTGGGTGCAGATCAGTGAGAATGCCTAGGAGCTACTTCAGCACTACAATTCCTCCCTAATTGCTGGCCAGTGGAAACAAGCATGGGGTGCTTCCTACTTTAAAGAAACCAAACTGTAAAGGTTGCTGAGCTGTTCAAGACACATTTTGAGGGAATACTTTAGAGTCACTTTGCGAACACGGCTGAAATTCAGCTGCTGAATCAACTTTCAAGAATTTACTCTTAATATGGAAGTTTTTAGTCTGCCCTAAAGAATTTCAAAAGATCCCTGGTGGTGCAGTGGTTAAGCCCCTGCCCCCCCCCCACACCCAGCGGCTAGCTTGAGGCAGGCTGTTTGAAACCACCCACCAGTTCTGAGGGAGAAAGACCTGCCAATCTGCTTCCTTAAAGGTGATAGCCTGGGGCAGTTCTACTCAGTCAGATGGGGTTGCTATGAGTAGAGTTGACCTGATGGCACCCCAAAACAATGAGGAACTATAAAAGGGGAAATATGAGTGGTTATTTTTTGGTTATACCCTGGTATTAACATTCTTACCCTCAGACAACACTAATGATCTTTACTCACCTATGTGTCATTCATTTATTCACTCACTCACAAGTTTTATTGAGGCCTATGATTCAAAGGAAATGAGGACGTGAGTTTTGTTTGTGCTTCTCAAAGTTCATTCTAGGAAGTGTGGGAATCCTTAGGACAGGCATGTTTCTGGAGAGTCAACTCTACTTACAGGTTTGGGGGTAAAAAGCATTGTTTTATGTTAAGAAAATAGCAATCCATATTGATATAAATAAATGATTTAATAAATACATGGGGGCAAAGAGACAAATCTTCCTTATAGAAGAATTCTAAGTCATATATGTAGTGACTCCCCCTCCAGGAGGTAGAGTTTAATTTCTCTCTTCTTTGGGCATGGGCTGGACTTAGTGACTCACTTCCAGAGAACAGAGGACAGAAAGGGGAAAAATAACTTTACAGGTGGAGAAACCTGGCAAACACTACCTCAACCAAGTGATTAAGGTTAGCATCACCAGTGAGAAGTCATGTTGCGCTATCAGGTACCCCATGGTATGATGTTACAAGGAAAGTGCTTTGTCTCTGTGGTATGCTTCTCCAAAGCCATAACCTCAATTTAATCATGAGAAAAACATCAGTGCTTTCTGGGATTTAATGACTTCATCCATTCATTTTCATCTTGAATTTTCACATACCTGTAGTCAACAGAAAGAAGATCCTCTTCAAGAGTAGTGAGATGACTTCTACAAAATTACAAGCATACTTGAGAAAAATGTGTTTTAAAAAAAACAGCACCTGGTTTGGGATATGGGGTAAGCAGTAGTTAAGAACTTGGCTTTGGAGGTAGATAGACTTGGGTTCCATTTCCAACTCTGCTATTTACCAGCTATGTGACCTCACGCTGGTTAGCTTCTCTAAGTTTCAGTTTCCTCATCTGTGAAATGGGGATAAAAATAGTGCTTACTCATAAGATGTTATGAGAATTGATTGATATGATATACGAAAAGTATCTAGAACAACATTTCAGGGCACAAACACACACAGCACTTACTATTACCCAGGGTTTTTTCTACAGGAAATACATATTGACTCATTTAATCCTCACAAGAATCCTGTAAGATTGGTACAATTATTAGTTTTCATATTACACATGAGGAATCTGAGCCACGCAAGGTTAAATAATTGGTCCAAAATAATACAGCCTATAAGTAGTAGAGCTAGACTCAGACCCAAGCAACCTGTTCTAGAATCCTTGCCCTGAGCGCACTACAATGTCTCTTATGTTATAAGAAAAGAAAGAAGAAGGGGGCTGTCCAAGAAAAATGACACCATTATAAAACAGAAATGGTCAGCACTACTGTGTAGTTAAACCAAAAGACCAAACTTCTTGCCATTGAGTCGATTCTAACTCATGGTGACCCCACGTGTGACAGAGTAGAATCACGCTCCATAGGGTTTTCTTGTCCATAATCTTTGCAGAGGCAGATTACCAGGCCTTTCTTCCGTGGTCCTGCTGGGTGGGTTTCAATCACCGACCTGTAGGTTAGTAGTTGAGCACAAACTGTTTGCGCCACCCAGGGACCTTACTGTGGAGTTGAAATGTATAGGTAATGCAGAAACGAATTGGGAACAATACCATATTCATGTTCAAGAGCCAGCTGGAATGGTACCACTGAATTCTGCAGATCCAGTAGTGAGTAAGAACATTCATCTAGAATTCATACAATAATATTGTGAAAATACAGCTTATAAATAGAGAAGCCCCACCCCATGTGCTAATCCCAGTGTTTTTTCAGCTGGGTTCCTGGACTGAAAGCTCAACTACTAGATAGTCCAGTTCAAAACCAGACACATGACAACCCTCCCTGGAGAGGATCCAGCCAACATTCCACAGCTAGTCATCACCCTTCAAGGCCAAAGGATGGGGCCTCAGCCCAAGCCTGAGGCCATGTTTTTGGATGCTTCTACTGCTCTCCAGCCTAAGTAGATGGCAACCACAAGAGCGGAGGTCCAGCTTGGGCTCTTTATTTGACCAGAATTCCTAGTTAATGGTACCACCCCATGTTTAATTTACTGACCAAATATTAAAAATGACCACTTTTTGAATATCTACTGTGAGCCAGGAACTCTGCATACTTGGCTCACTTAATCTACCTCCAGCCCTAAAGGATAGGTTTGATATTCCCATTTTATGAATGAGAAAACTGAAGTTCAAAGGGATGAAACAACTTTCCCCATGTTACACGGCTACGAAAGCATAGCCAGGATGTAAATTCCAATGTCCTGCTCCTAAGCACTAAGAACTACAGCTGAGCCACCACCTGCCTGTCATTTGGATGTATTGTGGTGGTTTGCATGTTGCTGTGACACTGAAAGCTATGTTACTGGTGTTTCAAATAGCAGCAGAGTCATCCATGGTGGACAGGTTTTAACAGGGCTTCCAGACTAAGACAGACTAGAAAGAAGGGGCTGGTGATCCAATTCTGAAAATCAGCCAATCAAAGCCTTTTGGATCCCAATAGAACATTATCGCACTCTTGATTTGAACTCTCATCAGGAGGGATCAGTCACTAGAGGAGGACATTGTGTTTGGGGAAGTAGAGTGCAAGCAAGAGTGCAGCACAATATCCACAACTATAGACTCAAACATGCCAGAAAGTATGAGGGTAATGTAGGACCATCGATGTTTTTTTCTGTTGACCATTAGTTGAAGTCAACTCGATGGCAGGTATCTATCTGTCTATAGCAGTTGAAACAGTCAAGAAACTGAGTTTAGAGGGATGTATTCAGCTGAGAGAACCAGTAACAATTTGTCATGGCCGCATTGTCATCTTTTCTAACAATACACCCCTGAAACCCACAAAAGAAGAAGACAAAATGCTCTTCCTGCCACAGGACTTATCCTTAAGAAAGAACCACAGAGACAAGAGGTGCAGGGAAAGCATTCCAATATTTATTTCAACAGCTTCATTTTGATTCTGTAACTTTTGAGTCAAAGCAAACTTCTTCAGAATCTCACTCCTATACTTTCTTGATTCTCACTCCTGCTTTCTTCTTCCGCTGTCTCTTGCTTTCTTCCCACGAAACCTGAGTCTGTGGAAGGAGAAACAAGGAGGGGAAATTGGGTTCCCGCAAAGAATAATTCTTGCTCTGGTTTTCTTAACTCACATTCCAATGAGTTATTCTCCAGAACCAATTGCCACCCTCTCTGCATTCTGGTGCCTTCTTGGGTCCTGGGCCTGCCAAGGTAGAAGAACAAAGGCAGCCAGGGGAACAGGTGGTGGTAGGTGGCCACAATCCACACCGGTACAGCAGGAAGAACTCTCTATGTTGGTGGTTTGCCCTTTGGAAGCTTGGGTTTGCTACTGTTTAACCCATTAATTGGTTGGGGCTGGTGGTATTATATATACAAATATACTCTGTTGTTGTTGCTCTTGTTGTTGTTGTTAGGTGCCATCAAGTTGGTTCTGACTCATAGCAACCTATGTATAACAGAAAAACTTTGTCCCATTCTGTGCCATCCTCTCAATAGCAGATATGTTTGAGCCCATTGTTGCAACCACTGTGTCAGTCCATCTTGTTGAGGGTCTTCCTCTTTTTCACTCACCCTCTAGTTTACCAAGGATGATGTCCTTCTCCAAGGATTGATCCCTACTGATAAAGTGTCCAAAGTAAGTGAGATAAAGTCCCGTCATCCTTGCTTCTAAGAAGGATTCTGGCTGTACTTCCTCCAAGACAGTTTGTTCATTCTTCTGTCAGTCCATGGTATATTCAATATACTTCAGCAACACTGTAAAAATGGCATGGCGGGGGCATCGTCTGACCTCCTCTAACTTCACATGGGGAAAGGAGAATCAAGATCAACAGCCCAAGGCTGATTCCTATGAGACAAAAGTCAGACATACCTCCACTCTCCAGTCTTTTTACCAATTCTGACACCAACCATCCCTTTCACAGCACTCTCTACTTCTCTGCTGGGTTTGATAAGTCATTGCAAAGGCTACAAAGAACTCACAGACCATACTCAGAATTACAAAATTTATCAGGGAAGTAACAGGTTACACTCCTGGTTCAGGAACACTCAGATACAGTTCTTCGATCAGGACAACCTCTTCTCACCTGAGCCATCGGCAGAAATCTCTCTGGCCCTTGGCCCCTCAGTCCCTCAGACCTCCAGCCCAGCCTCTTTCCTGCTCAGGCAAGCGTTACAAAGCTCCTTTAGCTCTGCCAATAAGTGCCCAGAGGCACCCCAGTCCTCCAATAAAACTTGGTCCAAAGGCTGTCGGCTCTCTAGCGTCCAGGTTTAGCAAGTCTAGCTCCACCAACAAGTGCCTGGGAGCACCCTACTCTGCCAGCAAGACTTCTTCTTGAAGCCACTCAACTCTCTCACTCTCCGGGCCTGGGGGGAAGCCCACTATGCAGTCTCCTGCCAGTCTTCTAGTTCTGCTGCCTCTGCTGCCACCATCTCTTTGCTGCTGTTTCTCACCTTCTCCCATGTTACAGCTTTCTATCTCTGTCTCCTGGGTCCAGGAGGTTCCCAGTGCAGGGATCCCAGGTCCAAAGGATGCTCTCCACTCCCATCTCTTCTTCTTGGTCGCAGTGAGGTCCTCCCCTTCCTACCTCTAGGATGGCTTATTTGAAGCCTAGCATGATGGCAAAATTGACCAATCCCCTCATTAGGGTTCCATACACCTTATTTTAATGGTCCCACTCCCAAAAGGGTGCCATGTACTTTATTTACATTATTAACAAGCTATCCAATCCCCTTGATAGGCTGCAAGTACCTCATTTGCATATTTGCACCCCACCCAATTATTTGGTGGAAGTTATAAGACAGTGGAGAGAAAGGTCATATAAAAGTGATCCATCCTCAAAGGAGAATGAAGAACACAAGGTGATTACGAGCCCAAGAGACAGAAAGGGCCACATGAACCAGGGACTACATCATCCTGAGACCAGAAGAACTAGATGGTGCCCAGCTATAACCGATGACTGCCCTGACAGGGAACACAACAGAGAACCCCTGAGGGAGCAGGAGAGAAGTGGAATGCAGACCCCAAATTATGATAAGACCAGACTTAAGGGTCTGACTGAGACTGGAAGGACCCCAGTGGTCATGGCCTCCAGACCTTCTGTTGGCCCAGGACAGGAACCATTCCTGAAGCCAACTCTTCAGACATGGATTGGACTGGACAATGGGTTGGAGAGGGATGCTGGTGAGGAGAGAGCTTCTTGGATCAGGTGGACACTTGAGACTATGTTGGCATCTCCTGCCTGGAGGGGAGATGAGAGGGTGGAGGGGGTTAGAAGCTGGTGATATGGACACGAAAAGACAGAGTGGAGGGAGAGAGCAGGCTGTCTCATTAGGGGGAGAGTAATTGGGAGTATGTAGCAAGGTGTATATGGGTTTTTGTGTGAGACACTGACTTGATTTGTAAACTTTCACTAAAGCACAATAAAAATTATTAAAAAAAAAAAAAAGTGATCCATCACACTGCAAACACCATACTTTAAGCACATCAATTTTTCTTTGGTCTTCCTTTTTCATTGTCCAGCTTTTACATGTATGTAAGGCAAATTGAAAATGCCATGGCTTGTGTCAGGTGCACCTTAGTCCTCATAATGACATCTTTGCTTTTTAACACTTTAAAGATGTCTTTTGCAGCTATCTAAGATACTCCACTGGTCTCACCACTTTGGGAGCAAGGAATAGTGAAGAAAACTAAACATATGAGGGAAAGATTAGTCCAAAGGACTAATGGACCACATCTACCAGCCTCCACCAGACTGAGTCCAGTACTACTAGACAGTACCCAGCTACCACCACTGACTGCTCTGACAGGGATAACAATAGAGAGTCCCAGGCAGAGCTAGAGAAAAATGTAGAACAAAATTCTAACTCACAAAAAAAGACCAGACTTACTGGTCTGACAGAGACTGGAGAAGCCCTGAGAGTATAGCCCCCGGACACCATTTTAGGTCAGTAATGAAGTCACTTCAGAGGCTCATCCTTTACCCAAAGATTAGATAGGCCCATAAAACAAAATGAGACTAAAGGGGCATGCCAGTCCAGGGGCAAAGAAGGCAGGAGGAGAGAAGAAAGCTGATAGTAAGGAACCCAAGGTAGAGAAAAGAGAGTGTTGACATGTCGTGGGGCTGTTAACCAATGTCATAAAACAATATGTTTACTAACTGTTTAATAAGAAAGTTTGTTCTGTAAACCTTCATCTAAAGTACAATTAAAAAAAAAAAGATGTCTTTTGCAGCAGATTTGCCCAATGCAATATGTTGTTTAATTTATTGACCACTGCTTCCATGGGCATTGATTATGGATCCAAGTAAAATGAAATTCTTGACAACTTCAGTGTTTTAGCTGCTTATCATTTATGTGATCTTTTACAACATTAAAAGAACAAATCTACAAACCTAATTTAGAATATAAGCAAAGCTATAATTTAATTTCTTGCCAAGCTGGTGTTTTTATATCCTCTGTTTAAAATGAGAAAGTAGCTCCAAGTACTGTAGTAAAAACCCTATCCACACAGACTTTCTCTTGAGTCCTTCCCACCTCACCATCCCCACTTCCTTGGCTTACGTTCTTATTTCTCACCTATACCTTGGCCCTGCCCTCCCAGTTGTTTTCATCTTCTAAACCATTCTCCACATTGCATGCAGAGGAGTCTTTCTCAAACACAGAACCCTTCCATGGTTCCCAATCATGTTCAGGATAAAGACAAAATTCCTACCATGGCAAAAAAAGAAAAGAAGAAAGAATAGAGAAAAAGACCATTTACCGACTGACTCAATCTTTCCCCATTCACCCTGTAATAGTAGATTTTATGTGCAAACTTGGCTGGGCTCTGGTTCCCAATTGTTTGGTCAAACACTAGTCTAGATGTTACTATGAAGGTATTTACATGCAATTAACATTTGCAATCAGTTGACTTTAGGTAAATCAGATAACTCTCCGTAATGTTGTGGGCTTCATGTAACCAGTTAAAGGCCTTACGAGCAAAAACAGATTTCTTGAAGGAGAAGAAATTCTGCCTCAAGACTGTAACATAGATATCCTGCTGGAGTTCCCAGCCTACTTACCTAGCCTACAGATTTTGGACTTGTCAGCCCCTACAACTGAGTGAGCCAATTCCTTAAAATAAATATCTACATATTGTGTGTGTGTGTGTGTTCCTTCTCTAAATACGGAAGCTATGGGTATATAATATAGTTTACATAGACATATGTCCCATTAGTCCTGTTTCTTTGGAGAACCTTACATTAACTAATACACACCCAATAGAAGCTGGGAGAATAAACACCCTGAACCCATTCTTCGCCCACCCACCAATCTCCTGCTGCCGCCCCCCACTGGCCAAATTGATCAGAAGCCAAAGGGCAAAGAAGCCCAATGATGTAATCAATATGGCTCAACCTCCCAGGGCACAGAGCAGGGTGAGGAAGGTGGGGAAGAAAATCTGGAAGAGCAAATGGAAAACATCCAACATAGACTCTTTCCGAGAAAAGAATCATTGACCACTTTCTAAAGGTTAAGAGGTTCAAGAATAATAATACAGAGAAAAATTTATCATCTTAGCAGCTTGAAGAGCACTGGGTCTAAGAAGAAATACTTTGGTAAGTCAGTTGTGATAAAGAATAGAGCAATAGGCTGGCACCCAGGTTCCTTGCAGAAGAAGCATGTTTCTCTGGATAATAAGAAGGGAAAACAGGAGGTGGAATGGGGCTGAATGCACTCTTGGGAAAAGGGTAAGAGGCAGACAATAGCTGAGGACCAGGAAGAAAGACTTGGGAGAAGAGATCAATGTAATGGAGATTTTCAAGGAAATTCTGGGCACTCTGTGACCACATGAGCCCACAGTGAGGGTGAAAACATGACACGCTCAGTGAGAATGGGTTTCTTGTGGAAGTCAAGGAAGAAATTGGGTTTATGTCAAGATTGGCATAGGGCTGCCGAAGAGGCAGGCAAGGGTTCAAAAAGAAACTAACATTTCTTAGTTACACAGTAGAGAAACTGGGCTTCAGAGAGGCAAAGGGACTGACTTTAATGTTAGTTGTAATATTAGTAAATGTTAGAAGAGACAGAGCAGGACTCAAACCCTAGTCTGACTGATTCCAGTTTCTGGGTACTTCTTCTGTCAAGCTGTCTCCTTTCATCATATTTCCAGCACAGAAGCAGAAGGGTGAACATGTTCAAGGACTTGTTCCTTCTCTAAGTATGGAAGCTATGGCTATATAATATAGTTTACAGAGACACATACTAACATTAAGGCTAGAATTTACGGAGTAAGTGCTGTGTGCCAAGGGATTTACGTGGGTTATCTTGTCTCATCAAAATAACCTGGGAAATCTTCTATTACTATTCATTTTACAGATGAGGAAACAGATTACAAAGATGAAACAACTTGCCCAAAGTTGCACAGTTGGTATGTTTGAATTCAGAATTCAAACTCAGGCAATCTGTATTTGTAGATAATCTTAACAAGTATATTGAATTCATTCATCCATTTTAAGCATTTAAAAAGAGAGTATTTTTATATTTTAAAACAAAGACCTGCAAACCTAGATGAACTCTTGGTTGTTCCCAGCTCTAAAGGTCCTATGGTTCTGTTATCACAAGTCTCCCTTCATCTTTAGCCCCAATTTCTACCTGTCTTGCGCATCACAATAGCCACTGCCGTTGTATTTTTCACATTTTCTCTTTGAAATGAAACTAACAGTGACAGCTTTGGGATCCCACAGTGCTTCCTCAGGATCCCATATGTTAGAAGAGTTCCTGTACAATGAGATCAGCAGCAGCTCATCTCTGCATTTGATCCTCTCTGCAGGCCTACTTCAGGTTTGGGAGCTTATAAAAGACAGAAGATTCCTTTCAACAAAGAAAAGGAACAGAAAGCACTGTGATTCCCCCGAGCACTTAGGGTTTGGTAGCATTTACTCATGCTGTTACTTCATCCAGCAGAAGTGGCATTCTGTCTTGATCTGGAATGTTCTTGATGAGCGCTATGTGCTAAAATGTTGTTTTGGCACATATCAGGCTTTTCCTTAAAACAATTTAACAATAATATTCAAAGTATTTGTCAACATCGTCATTACAGTTCCCATCATCTCTGTGAGTTTTGAGAAGGTATTATTATTTCTATTTTATAGTCAGTGACAAAGTGTTGCAGAGAAAAGCGGATGCCTTCCTAAGTCACGAAATAATGGCAAAGTTGGAACCAACATCCTAGGTCCCTGACTCCAGGTGAGATTAATTCATCTCCTGAAAATATTCTGTTTTTTCTTCTCCATATGTCCAAAGCCACCATTACCTACAGGATAAAGTACCAGTCTTTAATGTTACATGTTAAGACAAGAAGCCAGCACCAACCTCCCATTACAACTCTGTAGCCCAGTGGACAAAAGCATATCCATTGGAGCCAAAAAGAATTGGTACCTGTTGCTGTCAAGTTGATTCCAACTAATGGCAACCCATGTGTGTCAGAGTAGAGCTGTGCTTCATGAGGTCTTCAATGGCTGGTTTTTCTGAGGTGTATCACCAGGCCTTTCTTCCAGGATGCCTCTGGGTGGACTCAAACCTCCAATCTTTTGGTTAGCAGCTAAGCACATTAACTGTTTGCAACACCCAGGGAGTTTAAATCCTTGCTCCATCCCTTACTAGCTGTGAATCTTTGGGCAAATTACCTCTCTGAGTCTTACCTTTCTGAAAAATGGTACACACTACTAGTGGCCTGCCCACCAGCTATTCCCCTTTCTGTCTTCTGCCAAAACCTGATTTGGTTCATAGCATCAGTGTACTTACTCACATTGAGAAATAACCAACTGTCTTTGTCATTCAGTGCTGCTATAACAGAAATACCACAAGTAGATGGCATTAACAAACAGAAATTTATTCTCTCACAGTCTAGTAGGCTGAAAGTCTGAATTCAGGGCGTCTGCTCCAGGGGAAGGTTTTCTCTCTCTGTGTCAGCTCTGAAGAGAGGTCCTTGTCATCAATCTTCCCCTGGTTTAGAAGCTTCGTAGTGCAGGGATCCCAGGTCCAAAGGACATGCTCTGCTTCTGGCAGTACTTTCTTGGTGATATGAGGTCCCCCTGTCTCTCTGCTTGCTTAAAACACAGCCTAATCTTATAGATTGAGTCCTGCCTCATAACTGCTTCTAATCCTGCCACATTAACATCATAGAAGAACATGTTACATGTAGGAACAACACATAGGAAAATCACATCAAATGACAAAATGGTGGGCAATCACACAATAGTGGGAATCATGGCCTAAGTTGACACACATTTTGGGGGGACACAATTCAACCCCTAACACCACCAACCATTTGCTGTCAAGTTGATTCTGGCTCATGGTGACCACATGTATGTCAGAGTAGAGCCACACTCCATAGGGTTTTCAATAGCTATGACCTTTTTGAAAGTAGATTGCCAGGACTTTCCTCTGAGACACCTCTGGTTAGATTTGAACCACCAACCTTTCATTTAGTAGCCAAGCACTTAACCGTTTGCATTATCCAGGGACTCCTCATTGATAAATAAACCAAAGCAAACCAAACCCCTTACTGCTGAGTCTATTCTGACTCATAGCGACCCTATAGGACAGAGGAGAACTTCCCCATAGGATTTCCAAGGCTATAATCTTTATAAAGGTTAAGTGCTACAGCTGCTAACCAAAGAGTCGGCAGTTCAAATCTGCCAGGTGCGCCTTGGAAACTCTATGGGGCAGTTCTACTCTGTCCTATAGGATCACTATGAGTTGGAATCGACACGATGACACTGGGTTTGGTTTTTGGTTTTTTAATCTTTATAGAAGCAGACTGCCACATCTTTCTCCTGCAGAGTGGGTGGTGGGTTCCAATCATTGATCTTTCGGTTAGCAACTGAGTGCTTTAACCACTGTACCACCAGGGCTCCTTCGTTGATATAGGGCTCCTTCGTTGATATAGTGCTCCTTCATTGATATATAGAAAATAGGTAAAAATAGTTGCTTCCCTAGACTCTCTCACAGAGTTATGAGTGGCCTATCCTCCATGTGACAAAATCCTGAGTAATGAGTCCTAAGCTAGGAGTTTCTGAAGAGCTTTGCTTTCCTCAATAAGTAGCCACCCACCTGCTCTTCTTGTTGCTTGGAACATGGATATAAGGATGGAGGAGTAGCGGCCATCTTGCAACCACCAGACAAAGACACACATTAAGAGTGACAAAGATGAAAGGTAGAAGGTTCCTGACATCCTGATGACATAATGGAGCTGCTACACCAGCCTTAGACTGCCTCCTGCCAGGCTTTTTTTACGTGAGAAAAACAAGCCCCTATTTGGTCAGGCCACTGTAGACATGTTTATATTAAATACAGTCAAATATCCTAACAAATTACATTCAGCACACAGAATTGTTGTGAGTTTCAAAAGAGATTAGCACAGTACTTTGTGCATTTTAGGTGCCCGGGAAATACCTTCCATTGTTCCCCTATTTTATTCTCCATTCCACCCAGGCTGATCTACTCAGTCATCCTTATAATACAACCTTACTGGTCTAGTCTACATCCTTATATATTCCCAGCACTTCTGCATGTCTAAGCCTTTGCTCAAATCATTCCTTTGGCACTAGAAAATACAGAGAACACGTAAGGCGCTCAATGAATACTTGTCAGTTAACACTGAAATCAAGATTCCAATTCCATCAATGATGCTGCGTTTCTTAAATTGTAAAGGGGAGATTTAGAGGCAGTATCATGACTTTGGGAGCCCTGGTGGCACAGTGGTTGAGAATTCTGGCTGCTAACCCAAAGATCATATTTCGAATCTACCAGCCACTCCTTGGAAACCCTATGGGGTAGTTCTATCCTATAGGGTTACCATGAGTCAGAATCGACTCAATGGCAATGGGTTTGGTTTTTTGGTTTTCTCACACCTTTAGTGGCTGTTTAGTAAATTAACCCATCATCATTTGAAAAGCATGCATCACTCAACATGAAAGATGCAACATAAGCTTGATTAAATGTACACCTCCAATCCTTGCCATTTACCAGGGCTACAGACATGCTGAGATGCATCTCAGTCACTTCAGTTTAATCTATTTTAAACCAGGGTCCACATCTTTCAATGATATCACCCTCGTCTCTACACTCCAAAGCAGCTTTTCTATTTCTGTACTCCTGGTATTTTTTTTTTTCTTACAGGGAGCCAGATCTCTGAACCCCCTATATTCAGCCAGTATCTCAACCTTGTACGCTGTTTGTTCATAACATCTTTCATTTCCATTCCTACTTCAACATATAAGTTTTGCCTTTTAATATTTCATGGTTCAACTATGGCAATAACCATCTGACTTGCCTCCTTATGGAAGAGCTTCTCCCCACTCCAAATTATCCTGCATACCACATAAGCTGTTTAAAGTACCTAAAATATCATCCTCATGCTACTGCCCTGATCAAAAACTCCACTGCTACAGGGTAAAGTCTAAAGTCCTCACTTTGGCATTCAAGGCCTTCTCTGAAGTCACTTTTTCAACTTTCTCCTTCACCATCACTCTGTAAAGTAGACAGAGAATAGCTCTGCCAGGATCTCAAGTCCCCTCCTAATGCATGCCACTGCTTCTGAGATCACATCCTGATGTTTGAAGCATTAGCCCTCCTCCTTTCCAGCTATCTGATCCCCAACCAATCTTCAAAGCCTGTTTCTGTCTCATTTTCTCCGTTCTCTTACCCTGACCACTTCATTCCTCAATGATGTCTGTCTTTTGCGCACTGTTACACTACTGCATGCACAGGTAGATAGATGGATGTTGTTGTTGTTGCTGTCAGATGCTGTCAAGTCAGTTCCAACCCACAGCAACACTATGTACAACAGAATGAAACACTGTCCAGTTCTGTACCATCCTCACAATCGTTTTTATGCTTCAGCCCATTGTTGCAGTCACTGTGCCAATCCATCTCCTTTAGGGTCTTCCTGTTTTTTACTGACCCTCTACTTTACCAAGCATGAAGTCCTTCTCCAGGGAATGATCCCTCCTGAGAACATGTCCAAAGTATGTGCGATGCAGTCTCACCATCATCGCTTCTAAGGAGCATTCGGCTGTACTTCTTCCAAGACAGATTTTTTCATTCTTTCAGCAGTCTGTGGTCTGTTCAATATTCTTCGCCAACACCACAATTCAAAGGCGTCAATCGTTCTTCGCTCTTCCTTATTCATTATCCAGCTTTTGCATTCATATGAGGCAACTGAAAACACCGTGGCTTGTGATAAACAGATAGGTAAAAAACAGTTGCCATGAGTCAACTCTAACTCATGACAAACTCGTGTGTGTGAGAGTAGAACTATGCTCCACAGGGCTTTCGATGGCTGATTTTTCAGAAGTACATCACCAAACCTTTCTTCCAAGGTGCTTCTGGGTGGACTCAAACCCCCTACCTTTCAGTTAGCAGTGCAGTGTGTTAACCGTTTACACCACCCAGGGAACCTCTCCCCCACTAGAATGCAAATCCTTAAAGGTCAAGAGTTTTGTATTTTACAGCACTATACTGTATCCATAGTACGGGAAATAAAGTTTGGCATATAGTAAACCTTTTGCCTTAGAGCCAATTCCAACTCATATCTACCCTATAGGACAGAGTAGAGCTGCCCCATAGGGTTTCCAAAGAGCAGCTGGTAGATTTGAACTGCCAACTTTTTGGTTAGCCACCAAGCTCTTAACCACTGCACCACCAGGGCTCTAAGTAGGTGCTAGATAAATACTTTTGGAACAAAATGAATTGTCTTTACTAAATAATCATTTGTCTTTTCTTTTATGCAGCCTTCTTTTGCTAGTTTCTCTCTTTGTCTGTCTCAAAGTACAATCAGAATGTTCCTTGGAAGCAAGAATGGTGAGACTGCTTTTCACATACTTTGGACATGTTCTCAGGAGGGATCGGTCCCTGGAGAAGGACATCATGCTTGGTAAAGTAGAAGATCAGTGAAAAATAGGAAGACTCTCAATGAGATGGATTGACTCAGTGGCGGCAACAATGGGCTCAAACATAAAAACAATTGTGAGGATGGCGCAGGACCCGGCAGTGTTTTCTTCTGTTGTATATAGGGTCGCTGTGAGTTGGAACCAACTCAAAGGCAGCTAACAACAACAACAATTCTTTATGTTTGTAGTTCCAGGATTACCTGGGTGGCGCAAACAGTTAAGTGCTCCACTGCTAATTGAAAGATTGGCAGTTGTAGTTTCCCATCTAATTTAAAAGCAATATGAAGGAAGGAAACAAGTCTTAAATCTTCCATCGAAATGTTAATATATAGTTGTGGTTTGACTATAAACCTTGAAAAACAACCTCTATTACCTACGTATAGAAATTCAAAAATAATTCCCAACTATTCTTTTCTTTTCATCCCGGTCTTCTCTGGGCTTGAATAGGCTTTAATGTTTCAAAAAAGATAAAATTAAAAAAAAAAAAAAATGAGTACGTATACAGAAAGATCTCAACTATTTGGATATATATTTGAAAGGATTCAAAAGTACTAGTTGTCAAAGATAATTGCATTAAGATTAAATAGATTGCCTTATCAAGTATGTCAGCCTACAAATTGCATCGATTATCCCACTTCCTACTTTTTTCAACACTTTAATATTCATTTCGATACGTATTTCCATTACGTTATTTCTTGAATAAAACAACTAGTTATCTAGCTGAGGTGAGGAAGATTCTTCTTCCTTTAATACCAGGCTGCTGAATCTGAGTCTTATAAAAAGCATGGAGCTTTTATTTACTTATTCTTTCAAAAAAAAAAAAAAAAGAATCTCTTAATTCTTTATTAATTCTTTAGGTACAAGTTACTCCATACAGAGACAACTCAGACTCTGGGTTTTGTTTGTTTGTTTTTTTATTTCTTTCCTCCCCTTGTCTTCATCTTCTCACTGTTCAGCATCATCTCTCCAAGAAGATAAACAAAGGAAAGTATAGATATCTTCCCTTTGTTCTCTAGATCACTCTCTGGTCTTCACTGTGTTTTCTACCCAGGTGTCTTAGGCTGGATTCTCTAGAGAAACAAAACCAGTAAAGCATACAAATATACATAGAGAGAAAGATTTATATCAAGGAAATCACACACGTGGTTGTAGAGGATGGAACATTCCAAGTCTGTGGATTGGAATAGAGGTTTCTTCTGATTCATGTAGCTGCAGGAGCTGGCAAACCTAAGATCAGCAGGTTGGAGGGCAGGGCTGTTGCTCACAGGCTGTGAAGATCATTAACAAATCCCAAGATTGGCAGGCAAGACCACAGGTAAGCTGCTAGCTCAAAGTCCCAAGAACTAGAGGTCGGACGAACAAGAGCCAGCTGCATGATCCAGTGCAGGCAAAAGCCAGAGCATCTGCTTATTTTCGGATGCAGGCCACACATCCAAGGAAACTCCCCTTCAACTGATTGGCTACTCACAGCAGATTCCATCATGGAGGTGATCACATATCAAATCTCTCAACAGGGAAGTGATCACAACATTATATGACTGCCAAAACACTGAGAATCATGGCTTAACCAAATTGACACACTATCTTAACCATCACACCAGGAAACTGAACTGATGGACTACATCAGCAGGGCTCTCATGTTCTCTGGCTTCTGGTTGAATCAATGGGAAGCCATGGCAGAGACTGAAGGGAGGGAGGACTGTCGAGGTCAGATGTTTAGTCCCCTTCTGTCTCCCTCATGTGAACTGTGTCTTCTCAACAGAGGTCACTACTCCTCTCAAGGCAACCTTTTCTATACATTTCTTTTAGGTTCCAGTGACCATACCTTCACCTCATCTCTTTGGGCCTAATTTGGTTACAGTTTTGCTATTTCTAACTCTGGCTTACTGCATTATCCTTTGTGTTTTCTCTACACCCTGCATTTACCTTTGAAAATAGTCCTTTTATTGAACACTTCTTGAATTATCCTAAATTAAGTCTGCCATCTGTTTCCTTGGAAACAATGACTGATGCAGGACAGGAAACTAAAACAGTCCATTTCTGCCCCTAATTAGTGCCCCTAAGATTTCTCAGGGGTCCAGGGTCTTCACATTGAAGCAACAGATATTCAGAATTTCTTCCGCTATGGCCCAGCAATACAGTACCCATCATTCTTTCTCTATTGTTCTCACCCCATACTTTCCTCATCTGTATTTAAAACTTAACTATTCTACATTCTTTTCCCGTGACTCTGTCTTCCAACACAACAATTAGAAAGTTTGTTCATGAGTGTTAGTACTTTAATGGAAGGAGGCTGACAATATTTAATAGTCTTCTACAAACAAATTGCAACTACAAGTCATCTTTCTAGACAGTGCCCAATGCCCCTCATTGTCTATATAGTCCATTGTTGTCCCACAAACTATAACTAATCAGACCAGGAAGATTCACCTAAGAAGTACAGACTCTGCTTCATTCTTTCACCACAGAAAATCCAAACGAACAGTTACAGGTTTGGGAGTTTCAGTGTTTTAAGAATTGCTGCAGACTAAGACATACAACCTTAGCTTACCTTGGGGTTTGAGTAAATATAAAACCTCTCACTATGGTTGAAAAGGGCAAGCTCTGAAGAGGCATGGAAATGAAAACTTAGATATTGTCACCCACTTCTGGGTTTAGTTTTTAGCTTATAAGACTCCAAAATGTTTTCTCAGTTCACTACATGAATATTGATTACACAAGGTTTGGCTTGCTATAACCAAATTAATAAGAAATTGATACATAAAAGCAGAATATCTAATTTAAGGTAGATCCATAACTGCTATGGAAACCAGGCAACAAATATTTTAAAATGTTAAAAATGCTTTCAGCTACAAATAACAGAAAAAAACTAACAATGGCTCAAGCCATGAAAACATTTATTGTTCATTTAACAAGAAGAGAAAGCAGTCTTATTGATGTCATCAAAGAATTATACCCTTTCTTATGTTTGCTTTTGGCTTCATGGTTGCAAGATGGCTACCACTGGAGACTTTACAAGTGTATTCAGAATCAGAAAGCAGGAGAGAAAAAAGGCTTTATTTTCACAAGGTTTTGTTTTTTTATCCATTTAGCTTCCCAGCTGTACCCCAGAAGACTTTGATCTGAGGTTCCATTGGGCAGAACTGGGTCAAATGGTCATTCCAATTGTCCAGGAGCCTGGGAAAACAAGCATGTAAATCTCCAATCACTATTCTATAGTGAGAGTCAGCATGGAGTAAGAGATTTGGTAATGGCTTTTGGGTAGCATGACAGCCATGGAAGTCTGCCACACAGATCTCCCTTCAAGAAAGAACTTGCTGTTCCATTGAGGAGTGTAGTTAGCTGACAGCCTTGAGCTGCAGTGTCTTCAGGATACACCACTGTGTTCAAGCCTGGGTAGTCCCCAGCCAACGCTGTAAAAGGTGGAGGTGCTAAGATAGCTGCCATTGATTCCTCTCCAATTTATGGCAATCCTATGTACAACAGAACAAAATGTTGTCTGGTCCTGCACCATCTCACAATCACTGACCTGTTTGAGTCCATCGTTGTAGCTACTGTGCCAATCCATCTCACCTAGGGACTCCCACACCCTTGTGGGCCCCCTACAAACATGTTGTCCTCTCCCAGAGATTGATCCTTCCTGATGATACGTCCAAAGCAAGCAAGTTGGATGATGTTCTGGTGTGATCCATAAGGTTTTTATTAGCTAGTTTTTAGTAGTAGATCACCAGGCCATTCTTCCTAGTCTGTCTTAGTCTGGAAGCTCTGCTGAAACCTGTCCACCATGAGTGACCCTGCTGGTATTTGAAACCCTGGTAGCATAGCTTCCAGTATCACAGCAATATGCAAGCCACCATAGTAGGACAAACCGGCAGACAAGTAGTGGGTGCCCAATGTGAAACTCATCTAATGGGCAATCTTTGTTCCAGAGCTCTCTCTTGGTTTGGTGGAGACTTTTTCAGATTCGCATCATAGTCTAAAGCTCTCACTGGCCTATTCTACTTACTGCCCCTTTTATCTTTCACGGTCATTACCTTCTAATAAGCTTCTTATACTCCTAACTCTATCTCATTATGCTTCCTAGAGGACCTGAACTGACATAGGTAGCCAGCTGGCAGCAAAAGACAACACTGGCATATTTACTCTCTATAAGGAAGTCTCCATGTAAATCAAATAATACTTGTATGAACAGAATATAGAATCAGAACAAGCTAGTCTACTCTGAGTGATCGATTTGCACTGTGGGGATGTTCCTAATCTGGAAGTTCTCTCATCTCATTTCAGAAATCCACCCATGCCTCCAAACCACACTGGTGAACACTGGCAAAGTTAGTCTCTGATTCCTGTGCTCATGTTTCCATTCAAATCATCCCTATCCTGGTGACCAGTGCTTTCTTAGCCACGATGGTTCCACAGAGTATCCAAAAGCCAAGAACTTTGTTTCCTACTTTGGGGCCCAAAAGACACTTTGTACTATGTCTTGTTCATCTGTTTGCTTGTTTCATTTTGCCTTAAGGAGAGTTCTCCAAGTAACGACTCTCTTCCGTTAAGTGTTGATTTTTACATTTTCTATTTTCAGAATTCTGAGGCAGCATCACTGCCACCCTCTTTTACCTCTCACACTGCCTGCTTATAGAGGTGCTACTGTAGGCCTTTAACATAACATCTGCTCCAGAGCAGAATTTCCTCTGAGGAATCCTTGAGTAGCTTCATTCGTTTATTTGCTCATTCAGCTTAGCATATTAAACATCAACTATGTGAATCCTGGGTGCCACAGGTGATTTGCAACTGGCCATATCTTAGTCATCTAGTGCTGCTATAGCAGAAATACCACAAATGGATGGCTTAAAAAAAAGGAATTTATTTTCACCCAGTAAAGTAGGCCAGAAGTTCAAACACAGGGCATCAGCTCCAGGGAAAGCCTTTCTCTCTCTATTGGCTCTGGAAGAAGGTCCCTTCTCATCAATCTTTCCCTGGACTAGGATTTTCTCCACGCAGGAACCCTGGGTCCAAATGACACGCTTTGTACCTGGCACTGCTTTCTTGGTGGTATGTGGTCCCCCAACTCTTTGCTTGCCTCCCTTTCCTTTTATCTCTTGTAAGATAAAAGATGGTTCAGGCCACACCCCAGGGAAACTCCCTTTACATTGGATCAGGGAGGTGGCCTGAGCAAGGCAGAGATTATGGTTTATAACACATAGGAAAAATCACAAAATGGAGGACAACCATACAATACTGGGAATCATGGCCTGACCAAGTTGACACATGTTTTGGGGGGACACAGGTCAACCCATGACAGGCTACTAACCTAAAAGCAGGCAGTTTGGACCCTCCCAGAGGTCTGTAGAAGAAAGGCCTTTATGGATTTGCTTCTGTAAAGATTACAGCCAACAAAACCCTACAAAGCAGTTCTACTCTGTAATACTTGGGGTTGCCATGAGCAAAAATCAATTTGATTGCAAGGAGGTTTGATTTGTTTTTTGTTTGTTTTTCTGTGACAGGTACTATAGTAGGTACTGGGCATAGCATGATGTATAAGATGCAGGCATTGTCCCAAGAAGCTAAGGGAAACCGTTTTCAAATTAAATAAACAAGAAGCAAAGTCAATAAATAGATAAAGAGGTGAGGTTTAAGACAAGAGAAGAGCAAATTGCTCATTAACCAAAAACCCCATTGCCGTCTAATCAGTTCCAACTCATAGAGACTCTATAGCCAGGACAGAGTAGAACTGCCCCATAGGGTTTCCGAGGCTGTAAGTCTTTACTGAAACAGACTGCCACATCTTTCTCCTGTGGATTAGCTACTGGGTTCAAAATGCTGCCCTTTTTGGTTAGCAGCCAAGGGTCTTAACCACTGTGCCACCAGGGCTCCTTTTAATTGCTCATTAAAAACAAAACAAAAGCCACCAAACCCATTGCCATCAAGTCAATTTGGATTCATAGGACAGAATAGAACTGCCCCACAGGGCTTCTAAGGGATGGCTAGTGGGTTCAAACCAACCTTTTTGGTTAGCAGCCAAGCGCTTTAACCACTTTGCCGCCAGGATTCCTTTTAAATACTCATTAAGAAAAAAAAAAAAAAAACCTGCTGCTGTTGAATCCATTCGAACTCATAGCAACCCTATATGACAGAGTAGAACTGCTCCATAGGGTTTCTAAGGAAGAGCTGGTGGATTTGAACTGCTGACCTTTTGGTTAGCAACCAAGCTCTTAACAACTATGCTACCAGGGCTCCACAATTGCTCATTAGAGCTCTTCGATAATCTAAATAAATATTCCAAGCTTGCCATACTTTATGAGATGCAACCTGAGAGATGTTCAGACCGGCATAGCCCTTCAACACACACTGTTTGTTAAATACGGCTTTGCTTTATTGTCTGCCAATCTATGCAGCTTGTCGTTGTCTGGCGCCACCCACGGATTTCCTCTGCTGATAGCTGCCTGCCTGAGATGGCGCCTTTCTCACCAGGGTTTGAAAAATAATGCAGCTGCCCAAGTGGTGATTACTGCCTCACATCTGTAGCACATTCCCAAGTGTGCCTGTGTTAGGGTCTTTATCCTTGTCTTGTTTCTAGTTGTTTTGTGCTGAACATGTCATTCCCATTTCTGAATGTGTATCATTCCACTTTCCCGCTGTAGTTATTTATCCAATCATTTATCAGCTCTATCCTTCTAGAGTAAAAATTAACAAAGCTCAAGACGGCTCCATCACAGACTGCACGGCTCTTGCCAGAGCCTTAAAAAAGATTACAACTCGAAATGATAGCCCTCTAGCCTAGGATTTAAGAAAGCCTTTCCCCAGAGACAAGAGTCTTGGGTTGCTTTAAAATTGTCTTCTGAGTTTTAGAACGGGAATGGCAAAGCTACAATGGACCTAAGAAAGTCACTTAGTCCAGTCCCTTCATTCTATAAAGAGGAAAGTAAGCTCCAGAGCAGTAAAGTGACTTGCCCAGGTCAGGCAGCTGGTGACAGATCTGAGGCTAAACCCAGAATTCCTTACTCCCAGCACAGGCTTTTTCCAACAGCTGCCCCACACTGGATTTGCCCGGCCTCACTGGTGTCCACAGCTAATTCCTCTCCTTCCATCTTTTAACCCCCTTTCTTTCATCTTCTGTCACCCACAGCTTCCTTTCCTTTTCTCTTGCTTCTCCCTGCATGGAATTTTTTACGTTCTTGTCAGTCCTGTGGTGTTCCCTCTTCCTGGATCTTTTGTTTTCTCTTTGTCACCCATAAAAAAACTATGTCTATCTTTGTATCTTCTGCATTCAGTAAGTAAAAATAAGAGTTTCATGTGTATGGAAATTCTGAACTATGTTTAAAATTACAATTCTACAAATCTACTGTTAAGTCCAGTGGAAAAATACTACTACCCAAATACTCCCAAGACTAACTACAAAAGCGCTTCCGGGATGGCAGAATAGGTTTTGAGATGATCACACAGGGGCCTTCAGAACATCAAGGAAAGGTAAAGTTCCTACAGGGAAACTACAGTCTTACGTAATACAACAAAATAAAAATGCAATGGAGGATATTAATTCGTCTGTAGTAGCGATGGAAATGAACAACTGAGGAGAGTTTTAAAAAAAAAAAAAAGGTCAAATAAATTCCATCAAGCTAAGCGGAGAAAGCTGTTTGGGGACAAGCTGATGCACCATGTTTCATCAGGTCTGAACGGGATGAGCCTCAGAACCAATCCCGCTGTCTACAAATTCAGTTTCCCATGTATGTTGCTGGCAGGGAGGTTATGTTTTGGAGAGTAGACATTAACATTCTAGATCCGAGGAAGGGAAACCCTCTAACATAAATTAATCAGTTGGTATCCCCATTTCCTTTCACTAAGAGGCTGTTCCACTTCGTGTGTTAGACTCTAGTTCCCGGCCTGCAGAGCAGAGGAGCTGACCTTGAACTCTGCTGGCCCCACGAAGGTACTGACACCATGACCTCTGCTCTCTCACATTTCTGTGTCCTCTCTAGCTTCTGCGAGTTGATAAAATAATCAGAAAATACCGATTAAGCATGACTGCATGGCCTTGAATATGGTAGATTATTTGCCTTCTGAGAGCTGGCATTCTCATTGGCTTAAACATTCCAGAAGCAGTGGGTATTAATGAGTTCCAGAAATGGATAACTAGATTTGCTTCCTCCTGGATTATCTTTTTTCATGTTCTTCTAGGAGCATCAAGAAAGGGGAAGTATACACCAGTGTTCATTGCAGCACTATTTACAACAGCCAAAACGCGGAAACCACCAAAATGTCCATCAACAGAAGAATGGGTCAGCAAAATGTGGTATATACGAATACTACTTAGCCATAAAGAGAAATGAAGTCCTGATGCATGCCACAACATGAGTGAACCTAGAACACATTATGCTGGGTGAAATAAGTCAGTCGAAAAAGGACAAACACCTTATGATCTCACTTATATGAAATATGCAAATATATAGGAAGCAAAGATTATTAGTGGTTATCAGAGATGGGAAAGGGGAGTTTTCCTTAGGGGGCATTTGGCTTATGTTAATGGGGGTGGAATAATTTGAAAAAGGATATAGACAAAGTTTGCACAACATGAAGAAAATGTCACTGAATTATTCATGTGGAGATTGTTGAATTGGTAAAGGTTTTGTTGTGTATATTTTCACCACAATTAAAAAAAGAAAAAGAAAGAAAAGCAGTCCTGAGAGCTTTCTGGGCTAGCCCTAGGTAAACAAACATACAGCTTTCTTCTCAAAGGAGAAGCCCCTCTTGAAGGCCCATTTCACTTCCTGCTTGAGCAGCCCTGTTTGCTCCAAGAACTCAGTCCTGGAAAGTACATAGCAGAGCTGTGTCATTGAGCCCCAAAACAGGATCCCTGCCTCAAGTCCAGGCAACAGCTGCTACGCAGCTGCCCCATTGTGCTCTCATGCCATTAGGGTAAGATGCAAAGAAAAAAGAGACTAGGTCTCAGAAGCTGTGTGAAAAATAAAAACCCCCGTGACGACAGCTGGTGGGTAACCTATATCATGAAAACATTTGTGGCATCCGAGTGGATACATACATGGATAAGTTTTAGATGAGTATTTTAAAGTTCTTTTTTTCATAAAACTTGTGGACCCAAATCTTTTGAATTTAAGAAAAAAATAATAAGGACTAAAAAAAAAAGAGGAAAGGAGAGAACCATGGCAGTTGGCACAGCACCGGCATGGAGGTAGGCAAAAAGCGACTCCCTGTCGACCCTCACCTCCTGCCCCTGCTCCCGTGCTCCACCCAAAAATGTCATGAAATGTTTCCCTGGAGCAACTGAGGTGAACACCTCCTCCTGGAGCCAGGCTCCAAGTTCAGGCATAGCACCACTTCTTAGAGTTGGCAGCTTGTCTAACCTTTGATCTCCTTTTGTTCAAGGGGCACGTCAACCTTGCTTCTCTTTTATGTGCAAGACGTGACAAGAGCCCAGGTCAGGCAGGTATAGCTGCAGGCAGTGCTTTCTTCAATGTTGCACAGGAAGGCTTTTGCCTGCCCAGGCCCAAAGAGGCTGCTTCAGTGTCTCGCCTGCCACATCGCTGAGGAGACCCAGCCTTCTGGCGGCTTAGGATGTGGGTTACTCATCTGGTGGGTGAGCTGGGACCTGAAACCAAATGAAAGGCAGACAGCTGGTTACTTTCTAAGTGTCCAGCTTTTGGGGTCTGTCCTTTTCGGTGACACCTTCCTGTGAGCCTTTTAAGAATCTAATGTCTCCATTCTCTTTTCCAACTCCTCCTCCCCCAACTCCACCACAATTCTCTTTTTTAGTGAGGAAACAGACACTGGTATGAGTTGTTTATGGGAGTGTAAATTCATATAACCTTTCAGAAGAGCAGGTCAATAATATGTAGCAAAGTTTTAAATGTGTATTCCCTCAGACCCAGGAATTTCACTTCCAGGAAAAGTATCCTAAAAAAATGATTACACAACAGAAACATACGTACAAAGATGTTTATGGTAGCTTTGATGAAAAGCTAATGAACAAATGGAAACAATGTAAGTGTCCATCAGTAGGGGATTGGTTAAATAAAATCTCTCTTAAACAATAAGGATGTAGATCCAAATCTATTGACACTGACTTATGCTAATGATATATTGTTAAATTGAGGAAAGTAGATTATAGACAAGTATATAAAGTAGGCTCCCACTTGTGTAAATGAATTTTTTGTGTTTGTCCCTACAAACAAATACTCCCAACAGAGTATTTCAAAATCAAATATTCTGTTGGCAGTATTTATCTCTGAGGGGTAGCATTGTAGGCATTATCTACTTCTTCTGTATTGTTTACATTTTTACAAAGGAGATATATTAACAACAAATATATTTTGATTTTTTTTTAATCTATTCTCAGGAAAATCTATGTACTATATTTACATTGGCAACAGCAACTTGCATTTGTAAAGTGCTCCACAGTTTACAAAATAGTTTTATTTTCTCCATTAACTTGCTCAGTCCTCTCAGCCCCGTGAGGAAGTATAGGTTGATCTTATTATCTTCCCTCTCAAATTAAAAAGCTAAATCTCAGAAATTATGTGGTGTGGCATTGTGCAGTTACGCCACATGGATCTCTCTTCAAGAAAGAACTTGCCATTCCACTGCAAGGACAACCTCCGGCTGCAGCTTCTCAGGACCCATGGCAGCATTCCAGTCAAGGTCACACTTGTCCTGGGAAGCCCTCAGCCAACTGCTGAGCACAGAGAGGGTACTCCAGTTGCCATCAAGTGGATTCTGACTCATGGCAACCCCATGTGTATCAGAGTAGAACCATGCTCCATAGAGTTATCAATGGCTGATTTCTCGGAAGTAGATTGCCAGATCTTTCTTCCAAGGTGCTTCTGGGTAGAATCAAGCCTTCAACTTTTCAGTTAGCAGCTAAGCGTGTTAACCATTTGCACCACCGCAGGACTCCAAGAGGGTAGTAGGCCTGGCCATTTCTCCCTAGTATGAGGCTCTTCTAACAGACAACTTTTGTTCCAGCGTCTCAGGTTGGCTGAGACGTCAGATCTGAATCACAGTCCCTGGCTTTCCTTGCCAAGCCCACCTTCCTCTGCCTTTATCATTCACAAGCATTACCTCCCAGTAAACTTCTTGCACTTCTAACTTAGTCTCCGTATCTGCTTCCTGAGTGACCAAAACTAAAACATGTGGCTTGCCCAAAATGACCCTCACAGTCAGGGTGGTCAAGTCTTGACCCAAAATATGTTTTCTGAATCCCATGAACAAAGAGCATGAACCCTTAAGGGGACTATTTGGAGATATTTGCATTTTAACTGGATTCAAAGCCTTTCGCTAAATGGAAAGCCAATCTAAAAGCAGGAATGACAGAATGAGCTAGTGGGAAACAGTGATGTAAGGGACTCTGGGGAGAGGACACGGCAATCAGGGCCTACTTTGAATGACTCAAATCACACCACCTGGTATTTTTGTTCCATCCAGAATATTCTGAAATACATGCCAAGGCCAAGTCAGGATGCTGACACAGCGCCTTGTACATATTTCTTGTATTATGTTTATTACATTGAATAGTGATTTATATGTCTGCTCGCCCATTAGATTATGAGCACCTCAAGGGTGAGAACTGTGCCTCGACTCCTTTTTGCATTCTCAGTGCCTGGAACAAGACTCAGTACATCATGTTATTGTTGCTGTTGTTATTAGGTACCGTCGAGTCAGTTCCAGCTTGTAGAGACCCCATGTATAACAAAAAGAAATGGTCCCCAGTCCTGTGCCATCTTCACAGTAGTATGTATGTTCGAGCACACTGTTGCAGCCACTGTATCAGTCCTTCTCACTGGGGGTCTTCCTCTTTTTCGCTGACCCTCTAGTTTACCAAACACAATGTCCTTCTCCAAGGGTTGGCCCCTCCTGACAAAGTGTCCAAAGTAAGCAAGACGAAGTCTCGCCATCTGCGCTTCTAAGAAGCATTCTGGCTGTACTTCTTCCAAGACAAATTTGTTCATTCTTCCGACAGTCTATGGTATGTTCAATATTTTTTGCCAACACTATAATTCAAATGTATCAGTTCTTCAGTTTTCATTTTTCATTGTCCAGCTTTCACATACATATGAGGCAATTGAAAACACCACGGCTTGGGTCAAGGGCACCTTAATCATCAAAGAGACATCTTTGCTTTTTAACACTTTAAAGACATCTTTGGAGCAGATTTGCCCAAAACAATTATATTGTTGGATTTCTTGACTGCTTCTTCCCTTGTGTATGGATTGTGGATCCAAGTAAAATGAAATCTTTGACAGCTTCGATATTTTCTCCAATTATCATGATGCTGTTTATTGATTTGTTGTGAGGATTTTTGTTTCCTCTATGTTGAGATGTAGTCCATACTGAAGGCTGTAGTCTTTCATGTTCATCAATAAGTGATTCAGGTCTTCTTCACTTTCAGCAAGCAAAGTTGTATCATCTGCATAATGCCGGTTGTTAATGAGTCTTTCTCTAATCCTGATGCTGCTCTTTTCTTCATCATAGTCCAGCTTCTTGGATTATTTGTTCAGCATACAGACTGAATACGTATGATGAAAGGATACAACCCTGATGCACACCTTTTCTGATTTTGAACCACCCAGTATCCCATTGTTCTGTTCAAATGACTGCCTCTTGGTCTAAGTACATCATAATTACTCAAAGTGGGATAATAAATATAGCCAATATTTACTGAATGCTTATCAGACACTGCTCCAAATTCTTTATTAGGTATAACCTCATTTAACACACAGTCACCCCACAAGGAACCCTGGTGACACAATGGTTAAGCGTTCAGCTACTAACTGAAATGTTAGCAGTTCGAACCCACCTGTGGCTCCATGGGAGAAAAGACTTGGTGATCTCCTCCAAAAAGATTACAACCTAGGAAACCCTATGCGGCAGTTCTACTTTGTCATAAAGAGTCACTATGAGTTAAAATCAGCTTGACAGCACACAACAGCAACAACCCCACAAGGAGCACTGTTGCAGGTTGTGCCGTCCAGGAAGCAGACACCAAAACAAAGTTTAGTGTGCAGGATGTTTATTAGGGAGTGCCCTTGGAACACCTGTGGAAGGAAGCAGGACTGAGTAGAGAAAGTTGAACTACAATGCAGGCCCAATAACAGCCTCTGCCAGAGCCACGGGGACCTCTGGGGCTGAAATGATCCATTAGGGTTGTCCACCGTTGGACCAGAATGACCAGGACTTTGTATCTCCTCCCACCGCAGTCATGAGATGTGGGCCATCCCAGGCAGGGCGTGACCTTGAATGGGGCTGCTCTCTGCAGCTGAGGCAATCCCTGAAGGGGCTGTCAGCTGAAGGCTATGTGCTCACAGCTCTCCCAGCAGCTAGGGCATGTTGCAGCACATCTTTGTGTCCATCACAGGTAGCTACGATTAGTAACCTCTTCATATAGATGAAGAAAGTGAGGCACAAAGACTTTAGTTAATACCACATCAGGTCAGATGATAAGCACCAAAACCAGGACTCAAACTCTGACGGTCTGGTTCCTAAGCCTGTGTTCCCAACCACTACATTTTTCTGCTTAAATAAGGTGCACATAATTTTAGGAGTGGGCTTGTGGCCTCCATACTTCCTATTAATAATTTGAGATCCTAACTTTGGAAAAAGTGAATGTATCCTTGCCAGAATCAAAATTCATGGAGCCCTGCTGGTGAAGTGGTTAAGCACTCAGCTGCTAACCAAAAGGTCAATGGTTTGAACCCACCAGTGGCTCCAAGGGAGAAAGGTGTGGCAGTCTGCTTCCGTAAAGATTATAGCCTTGGAAACCCTATGGGGCAGTTCTACTCTGTCTTACAGGGTTGCTATGAGTTAGAATTGACTCATAGGCAACGGCATCAAAGTTCACTGTTACAAACTAGGAATCTTCCTGCAGTTAGGAACAGAAAAGACAATGTCAGGTGTGAAATAATGCTACCATAATGCTGAGTAAAAACTTTGACCCATGTTTCTACCCAGTATTACACTAGGCACCCTGAAGGAAAGAAAAGAAGCAGAATACATGGTTTCTTCTCATGAGAAGCTTAAAGTCCAGTTAAAGGGAAAAACCACAGACACATGGAATAATTATTGGAAAACTCCCAGAGCAATAAATGAATAAATGCAAGATGATTGCTATGTTGGATAATAGTAAAACAGGCAAACGGCAAGCAAGCCTTTAACAAAATAATTCTCTGTAGTTACAAAGTTCCACCCACATTAACAATGAATGACTGTGGGTTTTGGGACCCAGAATAATGATAAGATATGAAATACAAACCTAAGTGTAAAAAGAACTTGACTTCAGGGGACACTTTTTTTTTTTATCTGGGCATATTAAAATCCCCAGCTTTTGATGAGATCTCAAATTCTCTGCCACTAGACTGCCGCAAAATTTTTGTTGTTGTTGTACTTTAAATGAAGGTTTACAGAACAAACTAGTTTCTCATTAAACAGTTTACATATTGTTTTATGACATTGGTTAACAACCTCATGAAATGTCAGCACTCTCTCTTCTTGACCTTGAGTTTCCTTTTACCAGCTTTCCTGTTCCCTCCTGTCTTCTAGTCCTTGTCCCTGGGCTGATGTCTGCCTTTAGTCTTGTTTTGTTTTATGGGCCTGTCCAACCTTTGGCTGAAGGGTGAACCTCAGGAGTGACTTCATTACTGAGCTAAAAGAGTGTCTGGGGCCATACTCTCGGGGTTTCTCCAGTCTCCATCAGACCAGTAAGTCTGGTCTTTTTTTGTGAGTTAGAATTTTGTTCTACGTTTTCCTCCAGCTCTCTCTGGGACCTTCTGTTGTGATCCCTGTCAGAGCAGTCGGTGGTGGTAGCCAGGCACCATCTAGTTGTACTAGATTCAGTCTGGTGGAGTCTGTGGTAAAATGTGGTCTATTAGTTCTTTGGACTAATCTTCCCCTTGTGTCTTTAGTTTTCTTCATTCTCCCTTGCTCCGCAGGGGTGAGACCAGTGTCGTATTTTAGATGGCCCCTCACAACCTTTTAAGATCCCAGATGCTACTCACCAATGTAAAATGTAGAACATTTTCTTTATAACCTATGTTATGCTAATTGAGCTATATGGTCCCCAAGACCACGGTCCCCACAGCCCTCAGCCCAGCAATTCGGTCCCTCAGGGAATTTGGATGTGTCTACGGAGTTTCCATGACCTTGCCTTGTACAAGCTGCCCTGGCTTCCTCAGTATTGTGTACTGTTTTAACCTTCATCAATATTACCACTTATCTATTGCCAATTCAGTGTTTTTCCATCCCCACCCCTCCCCCTCCTCGTAACCATCAAAGATTGTTTCTTTTTGTGTGTAAACTTTTTCATGAGTTTTTAGAGTGGGGTTCTCATACAATATTTGTCCTTTTGTGATTGACTTATTTCACTCAGCATAATGCCCTCCAGACTCATCCATGTCATAAGATGCTTCACAGATTCATCATTGTTCTTTATCATTGTGTAATACTCCATTGTGTGTATGTACCACAGTTTGTTTATCCATTCATATGTTGATGGACATCTAGGTTGTTTCCATCTTTGTTATTGTGAATAATGCTGCAATGAACATGGGTGTGCATATTTCTATTTGTGTGATGGCTCCTATTTCTCTAGGATATATTCCCAGGAGTGGGATTGCTGGATGATACGGTATTTCTATTTCTAGCTTTCTAAGGAAGCACCATATCATTTTCCAAAATGGTTGTATCGTTCTGCCTCCCAACCACCAGTGCATAAGAGTTCCAATCTCCCTGCAGCCTCTCCAACATTCGTTATTTCTTGTTTTTTTAATTTGTGCAAGTAATGCCAGGGTGAGATGGTATCTCACTGTGGTTTTAATTTGCATTTCTCTAATGGCTAGTGATGGTGAGCATTTCCTCATGTGTCTGGTGGCTGCTGAATGTCTTCTTTGGTAAAGTGTCTGTTCGTTTTCTTTGCCCATTTTTTAATTGGATTATTTGTCTTTTTGCTGTAGGTGTTGGATTTTCTTGTAGATTTTAGGGATCAGAACTTTGTCTGATTTGTAACAGCCAAAAATTTTTTCCAGTTGGTAGGTTTTCTTTTCACTCTTTTGGTGAAGTCTTTTGATGAGCATAAGTGTTTAATTTTTAGAAGATGCCAGTTATCTAGCTTATCTTCTGGTGTTTGTGTGCTGTTGGTTATGGTTTGTATCCTGTTAATGCTGTGTATTAGGGCCTCTAGCATTGATCCTATTTTTTCTTCAATGAACTTTACAGTTTTTGGCTTTATATTTAGGTCTTTGATCCGTTTAGAATTCGTTTTTGTATATGGTGTGAGATATGGGTCCCATTTCATTTTTTTGCAGATGGACTTTCAGTTTTGCCTGCACCATTTGTTAAAAAGACTGTCTTTTCCCCATCTGACGGACTTTGGACCCTTGTCAAAGATCGGGTGACCATAGGTGGATGGATTTACATCTGGGTTCTCAATTCTGTTCCCTTTGTTAATGTATCTGTCATTGAACCAGTACCAGGCTGTTTTGACTACTGTAGCTGTATAGTACATTCTGTGCCTCAAATTTTTGTTATGGTTCTAATCTGGGTTTTAAGTGATTAAAGATATTTTAACTCTAAGTCTTAGCCACTTTTCCTTTATATGGGTGAGAGCACTTAAAAATTGGACAGGAGAATATTATGGTTAATTTTACTAGTATGACAAGTAGGATTTTTTTTAGAAGAACTTTTTATTATTTCATTCTTTCAACAACTGTTTAATGAGTACTGTCAACTTTTGGGTAGTAGTTTCGCACTGTGGTTAAGGGCATAGGGTTGGGCAGAGAAACTTGGTTAGAATTAAAGCCCTGTTACTTATCAGATCTGTGTTAAGGTATTAAACATCATTTCTTCTTAATTCTAGCATTTCTTCTTAACTAAAATCCTTAGTTTCTTCATACATAAAATGGGCATAATAGCAGTACTTGTCTAGTAGCATTGTGGTGATGATTAACTATTCACTTAAAATGCCTAGAACATAGTAAGTGGTCTGTAAAAATACTGTCACCAGTAATAGCAGAAGCAGTAGGAGGAAGAGTGTGGGCCAGATTCTGTGCTGGATGCTGGGGATTCAACAATGAACAAGAAAGACAAACAGCCCATGCCTTCCAGAGTAGAGAGATAAGGTAAGCTGACAAGGGAGACAGACAAGCCAGGTAGTAACTGCTAGGATAAGAAAAACATACGGTGTTATGGACACAAGCAGCACTGACAAGAAGAAAATCAGGGGGTTCCAGGAAAATTTCTTGGGAGAAAATGTCAAGAAATCTTTAAATATATTATTTGCTGTTAATTGTCTGATTCCACCACTAGAATGTAAGTTCCATGAGGGCAGGGACGTTGTGTGTTTTCTTCGGTTTTGTATCCCAAGCACTTAGTATTATATCTAGCATAGAAGAGGCATTCAAATATTTAGCGGGTGAATACATGAGTGAATGAAGGAACAAATGAAGTGACCCCTAAGGTAATTGAGTAGGAGGAGTTTGCCAGATGAAGATGACAGGAAGAAACAGTATTCCAGGCAGATGAAATGTACATTAAGTCACTGAAGCGATCAAAAGCATGGTGAGTGGGAGGAGCTAAAATGCTAAAATGTTAAGAACGAATCAAGGACCAAATCAAGCAGTATCTTGTAAGCTATGGTAAGGAGTTTAGGCTTGATGCTAAGGAGCAATGGGAAGTTATTAAGGATTTTAAGCAAAGAAAGAATATAAAGAATATAATCAGTGTGTGTTTTTTAAAGTTCATTTTATATTCCATTATTACACAAATAATTCAAATCCATTTTAGGAAAAGAAATGGAAACTACAAATAAACATATATATATATGTAGGGTAGCTATGAGTCAGAATCCACTCAACAGCACTGGGTTTGGTTTTTGGGTTATATGTATATAAATGTGTGTGGTTGACGTTCAACCATTTCAAGAGGTAGCATACGATCAGGAACCAATGGAACTGAAGGAAGAAGCCCAAGCTGCACTGAAGCCATTGGCAAAAAACAAGGCTCCAGGAATAGACGGGATATCAGTTGAGATGTTTCAACAAACAGATGCAGCGCTGGAGGTGCTCACTCGTCTATGCCAAGAAATTTGGAAGACAGCTTCCCGGCCAACCGGCTGGAAGAGATCCATATTTATGGCTATTCCCAAGAAAGGTGATCCAACCAAATCCGGAAATTATGGAACAATATCATTAACATCACATGCAAGCAAAATTTGCTTTTGAACATCATTCAAAAGCAGCTGCAGTGTTATATCGACAGGGAAATGCCAGAAATTCAGGCCAGTTTCGGAAGAGGATGTGGAACCAGGGATATCATTGCTGATGTCAGATGGATCCTGGCTGAAAGCAGAGAATACCAGAAAGGTGTTTACCTGTATCTTATTGACTATGCTAAGGCATTCAACTGTGTGGAATCATAACAGGTAATGGAAAACATGGTGAAGAATGGGAATTCCAGAACACTTAATTGTGCTCATGAGGAACCTATAGATCAAGAGGCAGTTGTTTGGACAGAACAAGGGGATACTGCATGGTTTAAAGACAGGAAAGGTGTGCATCAGTGTTGTATCCTTTCGCCACGCATATTCAATCTGTATGCTGAGCAAATAATCGGAGAAGCTGGACTATATGAAGAAGAAAATGGGACATCAGGATTGGAGGAAGACTCATTAACAACCTGTGTTATGCAGATGACACAACCTTGCTTGCTGAAAGTGAAGAGGACTTGAAGCACTTATTGATGGAGATGAAAGACTACAGCCTTCAGTATGGATTACACCTCAACATAAAGAAAACGAAAATCCTCACAACTGGCCCGATAAGCAATATCATGATAAACAGAGAAAAGATTGAAGTTGTCAAGGATTGCATTTTACCTGGATCCACAATCAACACCTACGGAAGCAGCAGTCAAGAAATCAAAAGACGCATTGTATTGGGCAAATCTGCTGCAAAGGGCCTCTTTAAAGTGTTGAAAAGCAAAGATGTCACCTTGAAGACTAAAGTGCACCTGACCCAAGCCATGGTATTTTCAACCGGATGATATGCATGGCAAAGTGGACAATGAATAAGGAAGACCAAAGAAGAATCGATGCCTTCGAATTGTGGTGTTGGCAAAGAATATTGAATATACCATGGACTGCCAAAAGACCGAACAAATCTGTCTTGGAAAAACTACAACCAGAATGCCCCTTAGAAGCAAGGATGGAGAGGCTGCATTTCACATACTTGGCCATGTTGTCAGGAGTGATCAGTCCCTGGAGAAGGACATTATGCTCGGTAAAATATAGGGTCAGTGAAAAAGAGGAAGACCCTTAACGAGATGGATTGACACTGTGGCTGCAACAATGGGCTGAAGCATAACAACGATTGTGAGCATGGCGCAGGACCAGGCAGTGTTTCATTCTGTGGTACATAGTGTCGCTACGAGTTGGAACTGACTTGACAGCGCCTAACAACAACATATATTTAATAATCTGTAATCTCACCAGAGATAACCATCATTTACTGTAATAAGCAATCTCAGTTCTCTACTGCTGTGTAACAAGCTGCCCTGAAATTTAGTGGCTTAAAATGAATTATTACTTCTCATGAGTCTGTAGGTTGACTGGGATCAGCTGGATGGTTCATCTGCTCTGTGTGGTATAGCCAAGGACACTCATATGGCTGCATTCAGTTGGGAGTTCTGAGACTAGAATATCCAAGATGGTCTCTCATCCTCAAGAAACTCTCTTCATATGGCCTCTCATCTTTCAGGAATCGAACCCAAGCTTTTTTGCAGCATGGTGGCTGGTTTCCAAGAGGGTAAAAGGGAAACTGTCAATGCTTTTAAGGCCTAGACTTGGACATACACTGAGCTTCTTCCACTGCACTTTATTGGGCAAATCCAGTCACAAGGCCAGTCCAAATTCAAGGGGAATAGACTTTACCTCTTGGTAGGAAAAGCAGAATGTATGCACTAGGATGGGAAGACTCATTGCCTTATTTAGAAACTATGCTGGGAAACTACCACACAATCTGGTTTACTAAACAGAAAACACTAAATTACTGACCATATCTGGTACAAAACAAGTAAAAAATTATTTTGATCTCTGAGTTTAAAAATGACCAATGCAAAGTACAATGTCTTTGTCCACGTACAAGCTGATAAAGTGGGTTGCCTAAAAAAGGTGACAATTTCCATGTGTGGAGAGGAAGGTAGGAGGCAGGGAGAAATACATTATGACTTGGTGTTGAAATGAAATGAAGGAAAAAGGCAGATACTGACAAAATGGTTAAAATTATCACATATTCTTGGCTAATACCTCTATAGTTAATCTGAGCATAAACTCTGAGTGATTAAAACCCATTGTTTGATTGGCACAAAACGAGAGACTGAAAGGGCTGACTCAATAGGGGGAGAGCAAGTGGGAGAAGGGAGTAAGATGTATGTAAACTTCCATGTGACAGACTGATTGGAATTGTAAATGTTCACTTGAAGCTTAATAAAAGTTAATTTAAAAAAAAAAAAACAAAAACCCATTGTTTGTCCTAACTCACTTCCTGGGGAGAGAGTAAAAGCTGGGTCAAATGGGTGGAGACCCAGGTTCCAGGCAAAATGCTACTTCAGCATGCACAACAGCAGAAGCAGCAAGGTGTGCACACCACATCCAAGAAGTGACAGGGTCAGAACCTAAAAAGCCAAATCAGTACCCACATCCAAGGGACAATCGTAAGGTCAGAATGGGAGCCTTCTCCTAACCCTCTGCTTTGAACGGGCAAGAGGCTTCTCAATTTTATTCATCACTACTCATGGGAGTCACCTGAGTGGCACAAGGAGGGCATAATCAAGCTCCTGGACTTGTTTGTGGGTCTAATACCTACAGAGAAAAGACCCATCCATTGCCATTAAGTTGATTCCAACTCAGAGTGGACCTTGTAGGACAGAGTACAATTGCCCCATAGGGTTCCCAAGGCTGTAAATCTTTATGGGAGCCGACTGCCACATCTTTCCACTACAGAAGGGTTGGTGGGTTTGAACCGCTGACCTTTTAATTAGCAGCTGAATGTTTTACCACTGCACCACCAGGGCTCCTTACACAGAAAATACAGTGCTTCTCAATTCCCACCTCTCTTCTTCATCTCCACTGCCATTGCCTTAGTTCATTCAGTCCTTCATCACCTCTGTTGGATTTTTTCATGGCTCCTGGCTGGTCTCCCTGTATCTGTATTTCTACCCGTCAATCTCCCACGTAACTGCTAGTTATCTTTCTTAACACACATTTTCTAGCTCCTGGAAATGCCAAGAGAAAAAAGTGAGACAGGGCAGCGTTCAGATCAGGAGGTCTTATATGTCATGATATAGACTATGCTGATCACAAGGGACCTACTGAACAATTTTTCAGTACAGTCATATTTGGGTATTTTAAAAGGTATCCAGGCAGCAAAAGGGAGATCAGGAGTGACCCTGAAGGCTGAGCGATCGCTAAGTCAAATACTGCTGTAATCCTGCTGATACGGGTGCAGGTCTGAACCAAGCCAGTGGCAAGAAAGAGGCAGACTAATATAAATGACAGAGGCTGGCGACTGCCAATAAACAGGAGGGAGAAGATGAGAATATCACTTAGGTTTCCGACCTGAGTAGACGGAACTCCCATCCACCGAGATAGACATACAGGAAGAGCAGGTTTAAGAGTCACCAGAAACTTCCAAGTGGGACAGTCAGTTGTGAATAAACAAGTTGGGAGCTCAGTAAAGAGGTCCAGACTAACTACACTGAAAACGAGGTGGAACAGATGACGCCCCATGTGGACAGCTTCACTAAGGGCATCTAGGAAAAAGAGCAGTAAAACCCTGAAAGAAAATTGAAGAGGGTCCCAGGATTTTGCAAGCCACAAATAACTTCTACATCTCATTAAATCAAAATCTGAAAACAGAATATATTGTCTACTATTTACCAAGGTTATTTAATAATAGAGGGAAGGTCATCCTCTAGCAGATTCTCCACTGGGGAGGCTAGGAAAACATGCTTCTGTCTCTAGGGAAAAAGTTTTATATGAAAAACATATTCAGTATACCTGATGCTTTTCTAACCAACTAGAGAAAATAAAGGTCTACAAAATACTAGATGGGGAATCGCTGCAAAAAAAATGACTGTGATCACCACTTGTAAAACCTGAGTTTTGAAAAAGAAATGCCCAAACAGCCAGAGGGTTAGCAGGGCCCTCTGTGACAGGCAAGCTCCTAAGGATGACACAGCCCCAGTACTTGTTCACCAAGCAGCCTTCTGATTAGAATTTGGCTTGTCCACAGAAGCCTGCAGTGATCTGCCAATCTGAGCATTCTAATCTACTTGATACCTTTTGCAATTACCTGTAAATTAACAGGCATTCAGGTTAATATACCAATCTCTGTGAGCTTGCTTAATATGAGTACAACCCAAAGAGAGGTCAATGCCCAAGTGACAGATTCACTTTCTATGTCTCCCAGGCTAAGGGGCAAAGTTTGGACTGTGGTAAATTTATGAGGAAATATTACCTAGAGAACTCTGGTAGCCAGTTAGAGAGCTTACCCTAGAGGCACTCCAGCCTCAATTCAAGCCTTCCCGCTGAAACAGTACTTTTTTTTCTCTTAACCAGAAGATTTAAAAATTAAGGTATGATTGCACAGTAGTATAATTTATTAATATTTTTATTTTGAGCTGTAATCTGTAACCACTTCAAAAAATCCACTTCAGAAAAACATCCCATGGATGCTGACTTACCAGTAAAAAAGTAAGTCATCAATGTGTAATTTATTATACAGAATACACAATAAATTATATTTACATGCAATGACTAGACTATCACACACGCAAGGTAAAAAAATACAGTATTTTTATGTACATTTTTTAAGATTTACATTTTCATATACAAAAATTTATAAAGTTAAAAAAATTCTCTGTACAAAATCTAATGTGTACAGAGTTTACATATCCCCATTCTTACGGATGCATCACCACACGGATATGCTTGAAACTATAATACTACACTTTTTTTTTTTCTTACTTCATACTCAATCTTGGCACCCATATACTAATACCATTATTTCTGAAATGTGAGTAATAAAGGAAGCAAAACACAACCATGCATTTTTAATATAAGAAAATTAGATAAAATGTTCTATTAGATCAGCATTTATCAATTCCATAGTTACCTAGTTCTGTTCAATTTCCTGTGCTGCTTTTGTACAGGTACATGCAAAACTAGCAGATTATGGATTGTTTTAATAACATTAAAATACTACTACAGTCTGATAATACTTAGGTACTAGGAATGCAACTATCTAACAGCCCTAGCCTGTCAATTATTTCTGCTTTACCAGAAATCTCAATGAAGACATTACATACTAAAATTCACAGAAATGTCAGTAATTGTAATTTCTAAATTTAGGGTCTGCATCAGATAGTACACTGATCATTTAAAAAACAAAACAACAAAGCGTCTGACATTTAAGAGTATATTCTCTCTTCTGAGAATGAGGTTGGGGAAGACCTAAGATAAACCATTAAAGGATTATCCATTGTCCCTGCTAAGGAAGCATTTGCACTCCCAATCTGTTTAAATAAAGACACCTGAAAGCTTTATAAAAAGTTTAAGATAACTTACATTATTCATCTTTAAAAATCTCCTTGAAAAGTAGTAAAGTGAAGGTAACAGCCCTTACTATCCTCCCCCAAGTAGCTAAGTTCAACGAGGAAAATAAAGTGCCGATGTTTAAAATTTTTCAATTGTTTAAGAGGCACTAACCCACTTGATGGCTTAGGATTAAATATGAAAATAGGCCAGATCTGATCTGAATAATAATAAATAGAAGGTAGGTATTCTAGTCTATGCAGTCCCTGCCTAGATGGGGGCTGGACCTGAAAACTACCTACTCCCCCATTTATTGCTTAGAAACCTGTACGCACACTTTAAATTCTGACACAGAACAATTAGATTTCTAAGACGGTAGGCACAGTGCCTGTGCCACTTTGAAGGTGAAAAAGAAGGTGCACTCCTGATCACTGGGAGGAGAGCTGCTGAGATTCTCTTCTCCACAACTCATGTCTTCACAAGAGTCCTCACTAAGGCGAAAAAGAGAGACAAAAAGGATTCCATTCTGTAGCATACTCTTTTGTGTTTTACAGGCAAGACAAAACTGCTACATGAGTATCTCTAGTCTTAAGATTTTTATATTCAAAATTTAAGCTATACACAGAGAAAACTTATAAAGTCTATTGTAATCTCAGTAGAAAATATTTTTTAAGAGGTTTGAACAAATCACTATCTACCAAACTACTACTATTGTATCAATAATTCAATCAGCACCTTATTGTGGGATTCTAAGTATTTTAAGTCCAATAAATACAAACTAAGGACAACGTATTTCCTATCAGTTTATTTAGAATGACAGGAATGTCTTTCTTGTATCAATAACTGCATTGATGCTTTTAAATATCAAACCAAGAATCCAACCAGATATGAAAATGTAACTTCTGGTCCTTTACCCTTACCTATAGATCAATTTAGTAAAATTACACACTTTACAAAAAAAAAAAAAAAAATCACACTCTGATGAAGATAGACATCTGACAAAACTATAGGAACAACAAAAAAAATCTGCCCCATTAGTGGTGGTGGTTTCCTTTCTTTTCCAGCCAACTACTCCTCAGCCTCTTTTCACAGCATCACACCTGGAACTCTTACTAATGTTTAAAAACTCAAATTTCAATTTTTTAAACTAAACTGTATTTCAAATAAAAAGAAAGGTAAGGAGGGAGATGGGGGACAATCTGTTTAAAATGGAGAGAAAGAGAAAAGGCTTCTAAAATCATTACCTATTTTAATAAAACTATTTCTAATTAATTTTCTCACCTGAAAAAATGGTGGTATTAGAGTAGGGGCTTTCTCTGAAAATGCCTTATAATATTTCACAGTTTTGTTTGGACTATCAAATCCAGTTAACATGTAGTCTGGGGATGTCTAATTGGTCAAAGCACCTTCTTACCTTTCACTTTCATCAAAACAACCCCCCTCTGGTATTGTTGGCAACTCGGGAACACTATAGTAGCTATTGTGGAGGTTCTGAGCTGTGCGCCTTGAAACAATCCAAACCAGCTTTTTATGATCTGGTTTGCAACATTCGGGAGAAGAATACTCTGCTAGACATTTAGAAACCAACTCCCTCCAGTAAAAGAACTCGGTGTCGTTAACCTGAAAAAAAAAGTTTAAATAAAGACGTTATGCAGTGGTTCCCAAACCTTGCTGCATCTTGGAATCATCCAGAGACCCTTAAAAAAATACTGATGCCTGGCTTCCTCTCCCAGATGTTGTTGTTGCTAGATGCCTCAGAAATCGATTTTTGACCCAGTGACCCCATGTGACAGAGCAGAATTGCCCCATAGGGGTTTCTGGGCTGTAATCTTTAGGGGGGAGCAGATCTCAGGTCTTTCTCCCACGGAGCCCTGCACTGATTTAGTTGACATGGGGTGCAATCTTGGCATCAAAAAATTTTAAAGCTCCCCAGGTATGCTTCAAAAATTTGTGGACCCCTGGTTTAAGGGAACAGCACAATAGGTATAAACGATTTACATTAGAATTCCATACACAGAAAGCTTTGCCTCTCTTAAAAGACACACTAACCTAAAAACATGGTAGGTCTGTTAATAAATTAACTATCTCCTCTTTAACAGTCCCAGTGCAAATGAATTTAACGTTAACTTAGGTTTCTGTAGCAAAACATTATTTGGATTATAATAACATAAATTTATTATGATACCAGACATATGCTAATAGAGAAGTGAGAAATATGAGAAAATCAATCTGCCACAAAGGACACAGTTCCTCCTCCACCACTGGGGAGTGCCCCAGTTTACTTCAAGGAATCAATATTCACTGAAGACGTTGCCAGATAACACCGTAATAAAAAGTGCAGATGAAAGCCAATAAACTCGTGATTAAAAGTTAGAAGTTATCTACGTTACAAAATGCTTCACACTGCATGTTTCTTTTTTTAATACTATGATTTTTATATCATATTGGTTTTCATTTCCACCAAACCCAGCTACATCTTAAGCTCACTGCAATCTGACTTCTTCTACTTCCTTGTCCCTACTCTACTGAAATCACCCTCCAAGGTATCTAATCTTTAATTCTCATTCTACTGTACCATTCATCAAACTTCAATACTCTTGACCACCTCCTTCTTGAAAACCTCTTTCTAACTCAACAGTCTACATTACTTGTCTAAATACACCTTCCTTCACTGGGCTTATAAGTGGGGGAAGGGCAACACAGGGACCCCACAGCTTCAACTAACCCCTAAACAAGAGACTTCCCACAAGTTTCTTATGGTTTCAACTACCGCTTCTTCATAAGACATTCCAAATCTTAATCATCAACTGTGGTTTATCTTGAGTTTTTATTCCTGCCAGATGCCTGCTAGATACCTACCTACCTGGAAAGTATACCCACCAAAAAACCAAACCCACTGCCGTCAAGTCGATTCTGACTCATAGCGACCCTATAGGACAGAGTAGAACTGCCCCATAGAGCTTCCAAGGAGCACCTGGTGGATTCAAACTGTTGAGCTCTTGGTTAGCAGCCATAGCACTTAACTACTACGCCACCAGGATTTCCGGAAGGTATACGAGCACCTCCAGATCGTCATTCTTTCATCAAATTAACTCCTCCAAATTTCCTGTCAAATGTGTCAATATTCTCTCGATCATTAAGTCCAAATCTTGGTCATTGGCGACTCCTCAACTCATTTTCATGCTTGGGTCCAAAACCACTGTTTGAGTTGGACATCCTTACTCCCACTTGTGACTATCTCCTAGACATTCTATCTGGAAGCCCACCCAAAAAGGACTTCCTAAACCCCTTTAGTCTGCCCAATTTCCTGGCTATACATCTCTGCTGCCCAAACTTGCACTAAGATTCTTTTGGTCCAGCCAGGCCAAGTCATAGCCTCTCCTGGTCTGCTCTACTTCTCTAACAAAACCCCAACATACTCTCCACATTGACTAATGGCCTAGCACTGAGACACAACAATAAATGACAGAAGATACCATCCCATGTTAAGTTCCACTTCTCTCCAACTAGCCTAAGAGGTTAAGAAAACGGACTGTGCTTTTTTTTACATCTCTTTATGACTCCAGAAACATACCGGGCTAGCCTGCCTACAGGATTTAAAAATGGAAACACTGCTGATGGTAGTTTGGTAATGTTAATGATGGGATAATGATTCGATCTTATAGATGTGATGATTTGCCATCCTATCCCATTCATGTATTTAGTCTACTTTCTAGTATGCATTTGAGAACGATGCACATGCGGCAACGTACACAGATGTATTACCACCTGTCAAGAACACTACAGAAGGGATGCCTGCATACTGAAAGAAGCTGGGCTAAGTGACCAAATTCCCTCTCAATTTAGTCTGTATGAGTCAAAGTTGCATTCTGAAATCTAAACACTTGAGATTAAAAAAAAATTAGGAAGGAAGCGTGTTTTAAAGAATAAGGACTAAAGATATTTACCTTGGAATGTTTTTTAACAAGCAGGAGAATTTCCAATAATTCAATGGATTTCAAAGTTTCTATTTCCAGATTAAGAAGGCACAAAGCTAACACAGATGGCTACAAAAAAAAAAGGATGAAAGAAAATAAGTATTTTTTAAAAATTCAAAGTAATGCTTGTGAAAAAGCAAGCAAGAAATTGACTTACTTTTGCTTTTGAAAACACAAGTCGGCAGTTGCAAGCTTTCAGCTGAGCTTCCAGTTTATCCAGGCTCAATATTTCTTTTCTACACAGTGCAAAGAAAGGACAAAATGCTTATTAAACAACCGAAGATTTTAAGGACTTGACATCAAAAACCAAAACTGAAAACTTAGAGGAAGTAAAAATAAAAATTTCATTGGCATTCTAACTCTACTATTAGCTACAGCAATGCTCAAAGTACATTTTATTTTCAATCCCACTCACCTTTCTGAAGTATGACAAAGTACAATAGTGTGGTATAAGTGCAAAAAGTTTAAGGCAGTAGTAGCTTCCAATTCATAGTCCAATTTTTCCGAAATTATTTTTTCCATCCGTTTTATGTCAGAGGCGGTACATTTACACTGACTAATCCGGATTACATCATGAGTGGATGGAATATTGCATTCTTCCTCAACTATTCTAGCAGCCAGTAAAAAACAACATACTCCAATACAAGACAAATGTTTAGGTTTCACCTGAAAAACAAATAAAAGGCCTCTTCTAACAACCGTCACTTTGACTTAATAAAGCAGACACTTAAAAGAATACTGTAACGATACCCTTACTTTTAAAACAGAACACAGTCACGCTGGTCCCATGTAAGTATTTGTCTTAACTCATAGTTCTACTTAATCATTTTTACATTTTAGACATTAAACTCCTTAAGAAAAAAAAAAAAAGTATTTTGAGTACTTGAATTATTCAATTTAAATTTTAAATTCAGATAAAAAGCAAACAAAAAAAAAAACTTCAAAGCAGGTTCAAAAGTTAGATTTCTAACACTGAGTTATACTTTGTATCTCAGATTATGAAACCTATAATGTTATAATCTCCCCCCAAATTAAGCCTTTTAACACCAAGATACTACTTCTTTGGCTATAAAAATACTGTTTATCTTTTTATGCAGAAAATCTTTAAGAATCATCTCATGCTTCAATGCAGATTTGCCCAAGAGAAATATTCTATCAGTCATGCAGAGGGAGACATATGTAAAAGCTGCCACAGACAGATGGCCGCCCTTTTTTTCCAGTGCCCTGAAAACTGACCCAGCAGCTGAAAGCAATCCTATTGGCAGAGGAATCACCACATTTTCTAACAGTTGCTAATCACAGATAGTAAGATAGTGGTTCCCTGCTTTGAATGACTTTTCATAGGGAAAGCAGTGGGTCACCTTTAGCACACTGCTATACTTCCATTTATCATGTTTCAGTATTAAAAACACCTAGGCTCTAAGAGAAACACAATGGGAAATGAAAATATAAAAATGCTATTCTAAGATCTATATACATAAAGATACCTAATACACATTAATCTTCATTTTGCCACATCTTCAAGGAGAAAGTGAAGGGTACAGCAAAATCTCACTTAAGACACAACAACACATTTAATTTTGTAGTCTCTTAATATAAGACTAAACATCACACTTCCAATTATTGGAAATGTTTATGTATAATGTACATTATTACATTCACTCAACAAATTTATTGAACCCTTGTGTTAGCCATTGTACTAGGCACTACGTGTAGAAATATAAATATGTATTTATAGAAATTATTAAATACCTTCATAAGAGCCAAGAATCTGTCCAAAATATTAACAGCCAGGACAAAAGTTTCAGTGCAAGATCCGAAAAAGTTGGTTAAACTCCTTAAATCTTCTACTTTGGCATTTCTCAATCTTGAACACAAAGTGTTATCATTCTGCAATAAAAACCAAGATCCAAAGTTTATGATTTTCTTAGAACTAGATTGGATAATGCTGTTGTTAGGTGCCAACAAGTCGCTTCTGACTCAGAGAACCCACGTATAACAGAACAAAACATTGCCTGCTCCTATGCCATCCGCCATCCTCACAATAGTAGGCATGTTTGGGCCCAATGCTGCAGCCACAGTTAAATCTAAACAGATTCAAATAAAGTACTTTTTCCCCCTTGATTTTAAAGAACCTGAGATGGGGTAGAATAGTATCATGTACGGAAAGCTAAGCACTTCATCAGACACAGAAAAATACTCCTTGCGGTAGAGTCGATTCTAACTCACAGCAGGCCTATAGAACAGGGTATAACTGTCCCATAAGGTTTCCAAGGACCAGCTGGTGGATTCGAACTGTTGACCTTTTGGTTAACAGCCAAGCTCTTTGTAAATTATTACTTTTTAAATATTATCCATCATTACAGAGCTTTAGCGACTCAATGTAAGCTGAACTGTTGCCACACTTCCAGAGGATTATAACAGCTAAACGTAATTCGATTCCCTTAAGACGCAGGTAACGGGTTTCTCCTTTTTTTAATAATTTCAGATCCTACTAAAAATAAGTATTTCATAACCAGAGGGTATTTCCACAAATCTACGGCTTAATTCCCAGGGAGTCTCCCACTCAGAAGCCGCGGTGACACATTTGGAGAAACACTTCTGTACAGTACCATTCTTATTCTAGCTAAGAAACAAAAAAAGCATGACACTGTATTAAGGTTTACCTCAATATTCCAGGAAGACCAGTTTTGGTCTTAAGAAATTCTGCAGCTTTGGTCTTGATTCAATTGGAAAAAAAGTTATCCCCTCCAAACTCCATCAGCTGCTTGAGTGACTCATCTTTCCCGGGAACTTACCTCTGGGGTAGCCTCGATCAAGCTCAGCCCTTTTTCTCGAGGTTGGAATCTCTGTTCTTGTTCCAGGTAGAGGCTCAACAATCCGAAGAGCTGGACCCCTTCGTGACCGGCCAAGTCCTCTGTCCCCAAATCCTTCATCTGCATCAAAGACACCACGAACAGTTAGCATGTATCCTGGGGAGGGCGAGGGTGGAGAACAGAAGAATTAGTGCGAATACCTCCAGCGGGGGCGTCCCAGCACACCCCGGCGAGGACACGGTAAGGAGACCAGTCACGTCGACCAGAAGCCCCAGGGCAAACCTCATCCGCCGCCAAGGGGGTGTGGCGGGGGAGGGGCAGCGGTCACGTCCACCGCCAGCGCTGGGTCCGACCAGCCAGCCTCGGGCCTTGCACAACAGGAAAACTGGGCGGCGGTGTCAAGGCAGTCCGGGCCTACCTGAAGCCACGGGGGGAGGGACTCCCAGCCAGCAGGCTGCACCGAGGGCAGCAACTGCAGCGGGTTCAGCCGGTGGGGACGTTGCACAATAGGTGGCAGGAAAGAGAAAGTCTCGCGACCGAACAAAGAACCGGAGGGCGGAGACTCCAGGACCACGCCCCTACCGGAGACCCAGCCCAGAAGCCCCTCTTGCTGGGTTCGAGCCCCGAAATCTTCCCCATGCGCTTCGACAGCGCCTACTCCGGACAAACCCAGGTGGCAGCAGCTCCTGCCCGAGCGCGCGGCGGGGTGGCGCGGCCGCCGGCCGGGGCCCGGGGACAGAAGCCCAGCCCGCCCCGTGCCCGAACACCCGTACACCCAGCGACGCCACCGTTCTGCAGCTGTGCGGGGCCCTAGGGCTGCCAAGCCAAGAAGCACCACCCCCAGGCAAATCCCCGTGACAAAACAGGGAGGAGAGCACCGAAGGAGAAAACCACCTCCAGCCTCCTGAACTCATCCATCCCTCCCACCCTCATCTACCCGCCGCCGGGCGCCAACTCCCCCAGGGCTGGAGCGGAGGGCTGTACCAAGGTCGCTCCCAAGGATGAGGGAAAGCACCGGGCCACTGCGGCCAACACCTCTCCGCCAGTTCCAGCCGCGAACAAAGAAACCCAGCGATCCCCGGTGGGCCCACTCACCGTGCCGGAGACGCGCCTCCGCCGGCCCGCGGCGCCGAGGCCCGGAGGGAACTGTGCGCGGCGGGGGCGTCGCGGGCCTGCCTCCGAGGTCGGGGCCCCGCCGCTTCAGCGGTGCCCCCGGACCGGCATCGACCTTTATCCTTGCTGCCACCGCCACCTCGGCCTCACAGCCCGGGCTTCATCCCGCTGCCCGCGCGCCTACCCTCTCGCTGGGGCGAAGCGCCGGCCCTCCAGACCCGCTGCTCCACCAGCAGCTCCCCCGCCACCGCCGCCACAGCTGAGGCTGCGGCGAACCCCTTGTTTTTGTTTTGCGCTTTCGACGCCCCCAAGGGGGCGGGGCACGTGACTCCCCGCGGAGGAATCCTCAGTGCCTCAAAGGACTTTGAAAAAGAGTCCCTCCCCTAAACCAGTGACTCCAGCCTGTTTTATGGCCTCCTCGGCGCTCCTTTGCTTTACCGAGATAGTCCCCTCTCGGTTCTTGGGCGAAGGGTGAAATCTGAGCGTAAAACTTATTCGGCGATTGATCCGAAGTGGGAGGGTAATGAAGGACTAATGTTGAGAAGCGGAAGGAGACAGTTCTGGGCCTCATAGCACCTTTTAAAGGTCCCTGATTTGTTTTGTTTTCGCTGGTTTGAAAAGTCCGCCCAAAGTAGCCGGCTCTCTGATTGGATGCGGGGGAGCGAGGTGAATGCTGAGGTCCAGATTCACTCTCGAAACCAGATTGGCCAACTGATTAGTCTTTGAACCCTCTGATTGGCTTTCACTGTATCTGGCTCTTCTATCTTCCTTGAGGCCTTAGCAACTCTGGGATCTGGATTGCGCATGCCTGAGTGGGCAGAATGAAGGAATTCATTTACCTGTCCTGGGGGGTTTGCGCCTCCCACCTGCCCTGGGGGAATGCTATGCTGGGTTTCTCAGCGCCATCCAGCCAGAACAGCCAGATAACCTCTGTGACAACTTTTCACCACGTTAGTTCTATACTTGTCCTGCGACCCCTTTTGCGATAACCAGTCGTGATTAAATTTGGGGGATGTATACTGAAATATGGAAACCCCTGTGGCGTAGTGGTTAAGAGCTACAGCACCTAACCAAAAGGCTGGCAGTTCGAATCCACCAGGCGCTCCTTGGAAACCCTACGGGGCAGGTTTATAGGGTCGCTAAGCGTGGGAATCGACTCCACAGCAACGAGTTTGGGGTTTTTTGTGTGTGTGTACTGAAACATTGAGTAAAACCCTATGGTGTTTTGGGTATTTGCTTTAAAATTTCAGCGGGGGCGGGGGGTGGGAAATAGGGAGGATAAATGAAACAACATTAGCAAAAAGTTGAAAGTTGATGAAGCTGGGTGGTGAGTACACTAAGGTTCACTCTACTATTGTTTCTAATTTTGTGCACCTTTAAAATTTTCCACAACAATAAAAAAAATGTTCAAAGCAGAAACTTTTTAAAAATTTACCTGTGCACATTAATGAGGGCACATAAACATCTGACAACTACTATAGCGTACCTCCAGAAGCTGTAATTGTGCTGTTGTTTTAATGAAGACCGCCGGGGTTTTTGATCATCCATCAATAAATTATCATTTATTGTTCATTATAATTAGCATTATTATTGCGAGGTGACACCTCTCCAGAGGCGGGGCAAAAAGCAACTGAACCAGGTGCCTTTTAGGCCTTAGAAAATTTGACACGGAATGTATTTGGAGGATGTGGGTGGAGACTCCTCTGACCCGTTATAGTCCCTTTCCTTACTTTCTCTCTTCTCCCCTTCCCACTGCCCCATGTATTTGAAAAAGAGTAAATAACATATTCGTGGGTTCTAGTCTAAATAATCATCCCGGGGAACAGATTTCTCTTTTCGAATAGTTCTTCTGTTTTCTCTGAATTGTTTTATTTGCAAAAGACAAAACCAAAAACCCACTGCCCGTCAAGTCCGACTCATAGCGACCCTATGGGACAGAATAGAACTGCCCCACAGAGTTTCCAAGGAGCACCTGGTGGATTTGAACTGCTGATCTCTTGGTTAGCAGCTGTAGCACTTAACCGAAGGCACATAATATACCTTTAGCAGCAGCTTTCTCTACTTTCCAGAGCAGTCAAGGAATTTTAGAAATAGATCCCTTTACATATGAGCTAGGACTAGATACAGGCGGAACCCTGGTGGGGCAGTGGTTAAAGAAGTACCGCTACTAACCAAAAGCTTGGCAGTTTGAATCCACCGGCCCCTCCATGAAAACCCTATGGGGCCGTTCTACTGTGTCCTATAGAATCGCTAAAAGTTGGAATGGAGGAGAGGGCAACAGGTTGGGTTTTTGTTTGTTCTAGATACAGGCGTCTGGAGCACAGACCAGCTGGGGAGAGAAGCTCAAAGAGCTTCTTATGTTAGTGTGCTCTTGCTTTGCTCAGAGTTTTGGAAAATAAAATAACATTATCAGACTAATTTTAAATGATTTATTCCATGCTTGTTTGATCTTGTAAATATTATTAAAACTATTACTTTTACTTGACATAACCTCACTGGAAATCTCTACTGATAAACTAAATGGGGACATGCAACTAACTTTGAAAATAGAGCTAAGATTAGAATTATGTAGATGACAGCTCACTGTACAAAGTGTAAAAAGGCTCAGTGGACAGAGTCCACAGAGAGGCAGAAAGTAGCTGGAGGAGGAAAACACATCATGAGAGTTGTGACCTAAACATGAAGAAGACTGGGGACTTTTTTTTTTAAGCAAGGGGGTAGAGGTAGAAAAGGAACAAATGATATAGAGTAAGTGATATGAAAGAGGAAATGTAAAATTATGTGATAGAATATTTTGAAAAAATAATAAAGATATAAAACAAAAAGATCTTGAAACTGCCGTTTGCTTAGATCGCTAAATGCTATAAAGTTGTACAAAGTATACATAGCGTGTATATACATTGGAACCCTGGTGGTGTAGTGGTTAACTGCTACAGCTGCTAATCAAAGGGTCGGCAGTTCAAATCCTACAGGCCCTGCTTGGCAGTTCAAATCCAACAGGCCCTGCTTGGAAACTCTACGGGGCAGTTCTACTCTGTCCTATAGGGTCGCCCTGAGTCAGAATTGACTCGACAGCACTGGGTTTTTTTTTTTGGTATATACATTATACTGTATAATATGTATACACAACATACTATATGATATTGTATAACTGGTATTTTAATGTGTCTTTCTGCAGACAGCCTCTTGAAACAGGTGAACAGTTCTCCAAGAGTAACGTAAGAAAGCTTTGTAAATGGTGTGGAATTTCCTGCCCTTTGAAGCCCCTTTTAAGCATAGAAGAAGACTGACTAGTCATGTTGTCTGCTGTAACCCTTTATCCACCCTGATCTACTTTATGTCTTTAAGATAAAGGAAAGCAATAATTTTAAATATTGATTCAGTAGTCACGTCTTCCTCCCCCCTCCCCCCCCCCGCCAAAAAAAAACCCTCCTTTAAAAAATGGTGATATTTAGGGGAAAAAATTATGCAGATTTTCTCTTTTTACTCTGCTATTTTTTAAAAAATTATTTGTTAATATATCCTATACATCATTTTTAATGGTAGCCTTTCTCCAGGCTCTGTTTGTCTGTCCTCATCATCTTAGCTCACTTTGCTGGAGCTGGAATTCTTTACGAAAAATATATTTCCCTCTAGGCTAATCAGTCTTTACCTGCCAGCCACCTTTCAGCCTTTCCTAAGTTCTCTCCAGGACAGCTTTCCTGTATCATGCGCACATACAAAATAGGGACATCAGAAATCTGGCAGTCCCCAAGAAGGTCTTTGTGTGAATTTATTTTATCATAAGATACTTGTATCACTGTACAGCACAGTGATAGTGATAGGGGTGCAGTGAGACTGGGGATACTCTGCTTCTACAGCCCCTGCCAATAAATAGCCCCATAAAGGCTGACACGGAGCCCTTTGTCCTCAGTGTGACATCTGAGACTGAAACTAGAAGATGGACATGGAGAGGGAAATGAGCAGTGGTGCACCCACATGGAAACAATGCCTCCATTCAGTGAATCCTTGCCTTGTGAGGGAGTGTCCTTCGAACCTGCTCACAGTCAAGCGAGATATTTTAGTTCTCTGCTTCTACCTTGAAGAGAAAATAGGGCATTCCCAAGTGGCTGCTGCAGTGCTCATCTAAATGAACATGTGGACTTCCCTGAACTCTGTAAAGCATCAAAATTTCAACAACTTTCCAGACATCGTATTTTTCTCTTCAGAAATAATAATTTTGGACATAAGCACCAGTGTGTATTTAACGAACATCTAATGAACACTCAGTAGGTGCCAGGCATGGTACTAGGCCTCAGGAATACAGAAGTAGATAAATAAAACATGGCCCCAAAATGTACCTGGTACATCTGAGGTGTAGGGCAAAGAGCGCTAGCTGTGGGATCAGAATGCCTTTTCTGAGTCCCAGCTACCCTACTCGTCAGAGTTGAAAACCCTGTGGATCACTACTGTCTGATCCGCAACCCATCGTGGGGATGGGCCAGTGTTTTCATTCCATTGTACATGAGATTGCCATGAGTCAGGGGCTGACTACAGCAGATAACAACAACAGAGTTAATGCCTTGAATAACTTGAAGTATTCACATTGCCCTGAGCCTCAGCTTTCTAATTTATAAAATAAAACAAAACAGAAAACCAGGTAATATGCTTACATCACATGTAAAGACTAAGTCCGAATGTTTGTGAAAGCACTTCTTCTATATCTACCTAGGCTATTAGGATTTTCCCCAATGCTCTGACTTCATGAAGGGTTAGAAGCAGGGATCATTTCTAACCTCGTCAAAGAAAGTTGGAGAAAAGCAGCCCTGAAGGAAAGCACTTCAGGACCAGAATTTACTAAGCTGATGCGAGGCCACACTCCCATCCCCCTCTACTCACTGTTTCTGGCCTCCCCACCTGGGCTATTTTCTGTCATTAAGAGTGGCTTGCAGCCTCAAACTTCCCGCTGAGATTGTCTCTGATTACAGAACCTGCAAAAGAGACAGGAATGCTTTTTTTAGGGAGAAAACAGGGAAGGTATAACCTAACTCAGGTGCCATCTTGAAGTGATTCAGATTTGTCAACCAATAGCTCATTTTTTAATCTGAACCTGGAAGCATGAGATCATCTATATGGCAGATTAAACCATTTATCCTAGTAATCAGAATAAATCAGTGGGGCATCACATATATTCTCCTTTCTAACTTTTTCACAGACAAAATCATCTCAAATATGAAATCAGCGAGGTCAACAGTTTACAATCTATTGTATGTGTATATAAATATATATATTTGCCGACGTTATTAATGATAAAGGCATGTAGCCTCTTTCCACATGAGTGTGTTTATCTATGCACTAATTGGTGAAATTCACAACACAATTAATTCCCAGATATTGATGTGCACGGCTTTGGAATTGTGCAAATTAACCACACCATTGAGACCACCTCAGGAGTCCCTGGGTAGAACAAATGGTTGTGTTCGACTACTTATGGAAAGATTGGTGATTCAAACCTGACCAGAAGTGCCTGGGAAGAAAGACCTACAGACCTGTTTCCAAAAGGTCACAGCCTTGAGAACCCTATGGATCACACCACAACTCTGCAACACATGGGTTCACCACGACTCAAAATCCGCTCAATGGCAACTGGCTTGGGTTTTGTTCGGTTTAGAGACCATCTGAATGACAGTAGAAGACCAGTTTTTCTAGCTTGCCAGTTTAGTCCTTCCCAGTTCTACTAGCCTGCAAGAGATTAGCCTCATGTAAACTATCCATTCCGAAACTCAAGAACTCAGCTCATGTTTGACTCTGTGGCCCCACTTATTACCTCAGTATCTACAGCTCTTTCTGTTATGCTAACACTTAACTGAAGTAAATGGGGTAACTTTGACATAGGAGTTCCTGGGTGGCACAAACGGTTAACCACTCTACTACGAGGTGAAAGGTTGGCGGTTTGAGCCCACCCAGAGGCACTGGGAAGACAGGCCTCAGAGCCTTGAAAACTCTATGGAGCAGTTCTATTCTGCACACATGGAGACTCCATGACACTGACAACAACAAGAGCTCTGACATGGTGTGAAAGGAGAGTTCAACTGAGAATACAGGCAATTCCTGAAATCAGACCCAAAGTGGGGATCTGGTTTCGAAGCAAGCATTTGTTAAGAAGCCAAGGCTGCCTTCCAGGATATTATGCATCATTGTTTACATCACACATTCTTCTTTTATGATTCGTTCTAAGAACCTTAAGTTCATCACGGAGATTTTCTGTCTTTTCTTGACATCACAGTGCTATATGAAGTGTACAGTGCCAGCAAAGAATCATGTAGGAGCCATCTGTTAAATATGTCCTCTTATTCTCAAAGGAAATTTTTGTTAATGATCTCTTATTTTTATCTCAAATAAAAAGAAAACTGACATTTAAAGTGATATGAATAGTACCTGCTTAAATTTTGCTTTCATTAAAATTTTGTATTTCTTCAGAATGAAATTTTTTTTTTTTTAACTTCTAAAAAGAAAGATTACTTTATATCAAAGATCTTAAGGTCTCAAAAAAAAAATCCTCGGGTCTGTTTAGTTATATGTATTATTATTGTCTTGTACCAGTATGATCCTGTGGCTCTCTCCTCTTCATTAATTGAAGTACCAAACAAGAGCCTATCCATTACTGCTGTTCAAAATTTCTCTTTTCCTCTTAAGAAAGTGCTGCTTTTGGAATGAGCTTTTAAATTTTTTAACGTAAAAAATATGGCCTAAATCTAGGTTTCCTTCCTTGCAAAATAAGACTTCCAAGCTGGAACACCTCTCTTACAAATCAGTAAGAGGAAGATGAACACCCAACAGGAAAAAATAAAAACGCAAATGAACAGAAAAGAGCAATTTGTAAAACAAGAAATACAAATGTAATTTTATTAATAATCAAAGAATAATAAAAGACCAATTTCTTCTTTTTTTCTGTAAGAGTGCCAACAATTTAACATAATACCCACTGTTACGAAAGTGCAAAGTGTATAATTTTTCAGATGGATAATTTTATAGTATGTATCTTCTTTTTATCATGCCACAAAAATACTCATACAGCTTGTTTTATCAGTGCCACTTCTAGGAGTTTATTTTAAAGAAACAATCAGAAGTATACACAAGGTTTTTGTATAACCAAGGTCATATTTATGATGGCTAAAAATAGGAAACAACATAAACGTTCAACAATTGGGTATTGTATAAATAATTATAAGTTTATATGATGGACTATCATATAAGGATAAAATAAAAATATTTAATAGCATGGAAAATGTTCATAACATGTTAGAAGTATAGACTTTTGGCTATGAAAACAGTATAGGTCTGTCTGTGACCCAGGAAGGAAATCCTTGTTACTGTGTTGGAGGACTGAGAGGTTAGGATAGGACATGGGGGCCAAGGGAGACAGGTTAGAGAACTGTATCAGGAGTTAGGAACAGAAAGCTTCCAGAAGAAGCCAGTAATTCTAGGGACTGGATATCTGGGCCACCCAAATCTACATTAGCCTTTGACTGCCAAGTAACTTGGTCTGTGCTAAAAAACGAGGACTTGAGTACGTTAGTTCGAGCCAAGGCAATTTAGATTTGGATGTTTTAACAGCATATTTAATCAATAAGCTATTCAGCTGCATATTTTGTGTGTATTTTTTTCTTCAATTGCAAATGAATGTGTTTTTGAGAAATCCTAGATTTATTTCCACCAAACTCTGTGGAAAACAAATTGTCCAGTTAAAGACCAGGACTGCCAAGATTAGTGCCCCCACCTCAGAGTTCTGGCGGTGGGTTAGCATGTTTCTAACAGAGCAGGCCAATGGTGTCAGCCCTGCTCCCACCACCCAAATCCCAGGAAAGCCAGCAGGGGAGTAAACCCAGTAAGGGAGGAAGAAGAAGAAATAAGAAGGCTCTTTCTTTTCTGCCCAGGCAAGATGTCTAAAGACTTTCTAAACATCATGTGAGTGTGTCATATCAGTACTTTGCAAGTGTTTAGGTGCCAGAGAGAAATAGGTACTATGTTCCTATTGGTCCTGATAATGGCTGTTTTGCAGACATTTGGGCTGTTTTCCATCTTCTGACAAGGAAGCATTATTTTCAGTCTTTATAACAGAAGATTGTAATTAGCAAATACTCTGCTTGCTCTATCATGACTGTTCTGCTCCTGTATTCTGAGAACTTCCACACGATCATTCTCAGTGCAAGTCAAGGCCCCCTGATAACTCACTGCTAAAAATAGCAAGTTTAAGCTTTTAAGCAAGTTTTACAGCCTGTGGTGGACAGAAGGAGGGTATAGAGGGTGAAGAGTAGCACAAACAGTATGTGGAAAATACTGTTCTTGGTATGTGCCTAGAAATTACCAGTTTTTTATGCTCATTGTGTTCTGCAATGTTTATACGGTTTTATGATATATTTGGGTATAACATATTAACTCTAGATTTGATATTTATACATGATAGAAACATATTGACTTATTCTGCATGAAGATTAGCTTAGAATATTCAGGTTTCCGTAGCCATGTGCAAATGCAGCCCCCACTGCATTGTAAAATCTGTGCTGCTTCTTTTGGTCAGTTTAGTAAAGGTTATCTGGGCAGCTACTCTATTCCAGGCACAGTGGTGGAAACAGGAGATACAAAGTGACTATGGTTTAGACTCTTCCCCCGGGGAGCTCAGAGCCTAGAGGAGGAGACAGCCAAATCAACAAATAACAATACTACACTGTGGTTTGTACAATGATAGGAGTGTATACAAAGTATAACAGCAGGACAGGGAAAGAATGGTTACCCCAGGAGAGGGAGGGAGATTAGGTAAGACTCCAGAGGGGGTGATTCTTGGCTGCTATTAAAAAATTGCTTTTACTGTGTAATTATGTCTTCTTTTAACTCAGAATGATATATTCTTTTCTAAAAGTGAGCAGCTTCCAGGAAGAACAGAGTAATAGCACCTGAGCTACTCAAGAGTACGTGCTGGTAGAACTTCCACCTTTAGGGAGTTCTTTTAACACTGGTACTTCCCTGGAGGCCTGAGAAATCCATAATTCTAACTAAAACTACTGCAAGTCGTATTTTGGGTCTTATTTAGGCTAAATCAGAATATTGCCATTTCCCTATATTTTAATTATGAAGGCAATAAAAACATATTACAGAAAATGCAGGAAAAGAAAAAGAAATCACCTATAACCCAACAATCTAACACAACCAATGTTATTGTGGTGATATAAATTCTTCTGGTCTCTTTTCTGAACCTTTTTTTTTTTTTTTTAATTGTATTGCGAAATACACGTACAAAAACGTATGGATAACATATGCACAATTTAAAGACTATTGATAAAAAAAAAAAAGTAATCGTGTATCTGCCATCCAAGCTAACCAGTAGAATATGATCTGTACCTTTGGAGCCTACGGATACCTACTCGGATCATATCCTCCCACTTTTTCTCCCTAAAAGCAGCCCTAGTACTGAATTGGGAGTTAATCATTCCCTTCCTTTTTAAAATAGATTACTTCATCTGTATCCTCTAAAGAACACTTTGTTTATTTTATGAACTTTGTATAATTGGAATCAAACTGAATGTATTTTTCTGTACTTTTTTTTTTTTCAACTTTATGTTTTTGAGCTTCACCCATGTTTGCCTATAATTTTTTATTGGTATATAATGTTCCATTGTATGAACATACCACACTCTATTTATCTATTCTACAGTAAGTGGACTTTAGGAATCTCTCCAGTTTACCACTATTATAAGAAATATTGCCATTCATGTACTTTTTTTTTCTTTCCCATTTCCTTGTGTACACACACAAGAGTTTCTCTACAGCATATTCCTAGAAATGGAATTTTCCAGGTCTCAGGGCATATGCATCGTCAACTTGACTGAATAACAATCAGTTTTTGGAGAAACTGAACCAGTTTCCATTTCCACCAGTACTCTGTGAGAGCTCTTGCCTGTGCCACATCCTCACCAAAAGGTGTTACCTATTTGCATAAGACTTAAGCACAAGGGCCAGAATGACTTATTTCTATACTCTTCCCTGTATAGAGCTGAACACAGAACAGAGATGCTCAGGAAAAATTTTCTGGTTGCTCGATTTTGGGAAATATCTTTATCCTATAAATATAAAGTTAAAGACAACTATACTTAAACAATGTTTAAGTGCTACGGCTGCTAACCAAGAGGTCGGCAGTTCAAATCCTTCAGGTGCTCCTTGGAAACTCTATGGGGCAGCTCTACTCTGTCCTATGGGGTCGCTATGAGATGGAATCAACTCGACAGCAGTCGGTTTATACTTAAACATACAATTATTTCCATCTAAAGGAGAAAGCTTTGCTTTTATTCTTAAATAAACACATAAACACATATTCACACACAGAAACACATAAATATATATTGATTGTTGTAATGGATTTAATTGTGTCCCCCCAAAATATCTGTCAACTTGGTTAGGCCATGTGTGGTTGTCCTCCTTTTTGTGATTTTCCTGTGTTATAAATCATAACCTCTGCTGTGGTTAAAGAGGGTTAGGGTGGGATGTAACACCCTTGCTCAGGCCACATCCCTGATCCAATGTAGAGGGAGTTTCCCTGGGGTGTGGCCTGCACCACCTTTTATCTTACAAGAGATGAAAGGAAAGGGAAGCAAGCAGAGAGCTGGGGACCTCATACCATGAAGAAGCACCAGGAGCAAACAGTGTCCTTTGGACCTGGGTACCTGCACAGAGAAGCTCCTGGTCTGTGGGAAGATTGATGAGAAGGCCGACAGAGAGAGAAAGCCTTCCCCTGGAGCTGACACCCTGAATTTGGACTTTTAGCCTACTTTACTGTGAGGAAATAAATTTCTCTTTGTTAAAGCCACCTACTGTGGTACTTTTGTTATAGCAGCACTAGATGACTAAGACAGAATTTGGTACTGAGAGTGGGGTGCTGCTCTAACAGATACCTAAAATGCAGAAGTGGTATTGAAACTGTGAATGGATAAAGACTCAGAGGGAAGTGAGGAGAACTGTTAACACCAGAGAAGGCGCAGGTGGTGAGAAACAGCAGCAGAGGACCTGCAGCAGCAGAACCAGGAGACCAGCACCACATAGTGCTGGAGCTGACCCACGGAGTGAGAAAGCTGAGTGCAGGTGTGCAGAAGGCTTCCTGGTAGAGTAGGGTGCCTCTGGGCACTTATTGGTGGAGCTGGGCTTGCTGACCCATGGAGCAAGAGCTGAATGCCTTCCACCGAAGTTTACTGGCAGAGTGGGGTGCTTCCAAGCACTTACTGGTAGAGCTACAGAACTTTGGAACACTTGCTCCAGCAGGGCAGATGCGGGTGGTGAGGCCCGAAGGGCTAAGAGACCAAGAAACCAGGAAGCAAAAGCCAAAGAGACAAGGAATACAGGAAGCAGAGCTTCCTCAATCTCAAAGGGTATGGCTACAACCTCTGGGGTTTCAAAAGGTGAAGTGATGGCTTCTGGTGTTTCTAAAGGTGGAGTTGCCCCTCAGATGGACTAGGAGAAGAGTGTACCTACAGCCAAGGGAGCAGAGTTGCCATCCCAGTGGGCCTAGACGGCGGAGTTGAATCCCAGGGCCAAGGGGTCTCCACTCAGAATCTGGAAAGTGTGGCCAATATGTAGAGTCTGGAGGGCAGGGCTATTGTGTGAATGGTCTCAGAGAACAGAAGATTATTTTCAAGCCTTGAGGGCTAATATAATGTGTTCTGCTGACTTGCTTGGTGCCTGTTATGCCTTCTTTCCTTCCAATTTCTCCCTTTTGTAATGGAAATGTCTAACTTGTGCCTGTTCTGCCACTGTACTTTAGAAACAGATAACTTGTATTCCAGATTTCACAGATGAAGAGGAACTTTTGGATTTGGGACTTGGAGTCGGTTTAAGACTTTTGCTATGATATGATGGGGTGAATATGTTTTACGTGTAGCAAGGATATGAATTTTTGGGGGACCAAAGGGTGGAGTGTAAAGGATTGAATTATGTCCTTCAAAAGTATGTGTCGACTTGGTTAGGACATGTATGGTTGTCCTCCTTTTTGTGATTTTCCTGTGTTTTATAAATCTGTGGTTAAAGAGGATTAGGGTGGGATTGTAACACCCTTGCTCAGGCCACACCCTGATCCAATGTAAAGGGAGTTTCCCTGGGGTGTGGCCTGCACCACCTTTTATCTTACAAGAGATGAAAGGAAAGGGAAGCAAGCAGAGAGCTGGGGACCTCATACCACCAAGAATGAAGCACTGGGAGCAGAGCACGTCCTTTGGAACTGGGGCCCCTCGCAGAGAAGCTCCCGGTCCAGGGGAAGATTGATGAGAAGGCCGACAGAGAGTCAAAGCCTTCCCCTGGAGCTGACACCCTGAATTTGGACTTTTAGCCTACTTTACTATGAAGAAATAGATTTCTTTTTGTTAAAGCCATCTACTTGTCGTATTTCTGTTATAGCAGCACTGGATGACTAAGACACTTGTTTATTAAGACAAAAAGTGAGAGCAATAAAAATATTAGTACTTGTGCACTTAAAAAGAGATATTTTGAAATTGTTCTACCTTACACACACACACACACACACACACACACATATGTATGTGCATAGTGCACATGTGTGTACACGTGCATGTGTGTTCCTTCTTAGACATTTGCATCTGTGACTAAAACGAGTTTGAAAACATTTCCATTTGCAGTGGTTCCCAGGGATTCAGGGGAAGGTGGGGAGGGATGAATATAGGTGGAGCACAGCACATTTTTAGGGCAGTGAAACTACTCTACATGATACTGTAATGGTGAACACATGGTATTATGCATTTATCAAAACTCATAGGACTGTATAATACAAGGAGTGAATCCATAGTAAACTGTGGACTTTAGTTAATAACAATATATCAATACTGGTTTGTCAATTATAATAAATGTACCACATGATTGCAACATGTTAGTAACAGGAGAAACAGTGTGTGGGGGGAGGAGGTATATGGGAACTCACTGTACTTTCTGCACAAATTTTTTGTGAAACTGAAACTGCTCTAAAAAACAAAGTCTGTGAAAAAACTAAAACAACAACAACACTGTCATTTGAACATAAGAATCACTTCATAATCTCCTCATTTGGAACCACTTATTAGAGGGTTCTGAACTGTCAATTAGTCTACAAATGGAATTAAATACATAGTTTAAAGTGAGCTTCAAAATGCTTTCTTTAATACGCACTTATCTAAGCAGGAACAGGACTTCAGTGAATTACTTGATACTCAAAATTTACCTTTTCTCTGCCAATTTAAAAACATCTTTGAAAATATAAACCCCTTATTCATCTGTCAGGGTAATTTCAAGATGAACTTGAGACTTTAAAGCTAAAAATAGTGTATTCGTGCAATTACAACATCTTTCAAAATCAGCGAAAGGTAGAAACTTAAATTATAATTTTAAAACTAGATGAAAGAAATCACTTCTTACTAGTCAAATCATTTTTATCCAAAATTGCAATGGTTACACAAAGGATAATACACTGAAAGAGATCAGGCAAATGTGTTTGTTATCTAATAATTATGAGGAGGAAAAACAATGCTTTTCAGATACTTAATTATGGAAAAGTTTTTGTTCCATGAATCAGGAAATACAATGACAAAAGTAGCAGAAAATATAAGCTTTCTAATACTATACTTGAGGTATCATATATGGATCTAATATTTAAAATATGATATATGCTTCTTCACATTGATCCTCAGAAGAAAGCCCTGGCTATCCATTTCCTAAAGATCCCAGTCACTGAAAACTCTATGGAGTGCTGCTCTGCTCTGAAGCACATGGGGCCACCATGAGTTGGAATCAACTCAACTGCGACTGGATTGGTTTCTTTTTCTTTTTAATTCATATTGATAACATTTCATTCATGTTCTTAACTTCATTAAGCAAAAATGAAGTAGATGGGCCCTGTAGGGCCGGAAGAATCAGGATAATTATAAAACCTACATTTCCTTTTGTACTGCACAAAATTTAATCTCACAATAAATACACACATAGCTGACTTTGGTTGTCTAATAGCTGAAAGGTCCTGGAATCTGGAACCAGCACACTTGGCTTTGAGTACTGGTGCTGACACCTACTAGCTGAATGACCTCTCTGAGCTGCCATGCCCACATTTGTAAAAATAGGATAATCACTCCTGACTACTTGATAAGGCTGTCTGGACAGATTAAGTCAAAGCATGTATGTAAATGCAATTAGTAAACCACAAAATTCAAAACAAATGTAAAGTATTATTATCGTCATCATCATCATTACCTATTTTTTTTTTTTTTTATTTAATAGCTATAAGACTTATATGGCAGGTGACTTAACCTCTTTAAGTCTATTTCCTTACCTGCAAATGAAAGTTTTCGGGGAATTAAACTACCCAATACATATAAAGACCTTAAATACAGTGTGTGTCATAAGGGTTCAGTAAGGCTACTATTATTTCTTATTGTCACTTATTACCTGTATCAACAGAAAAATTGCTTTCAGTTGTTCTTCCAGTAATGATAATAGATTGTACTGAACGGTCCATATCATCAATGACCTGTGCTTGAGAGAGGCTAATTTGGGTAGCATATAAGCTGTATCAAAGAAACAGATCCTTTCTCTGTACAGAGCTAACCAGCCAATATGAAAACTGAACCTAGTCTTCATGAGGTAACGAGGCGAACCGATCTGGACACAAACCATATAAACAAATTATCATATGCCAAGATTATTGTTGCAAAGCCCAAGGATCAACATCAGTATAATTTGATGAATATTACACTCATAATATTGCTTGTTTATTTGCTTTTATATTACTTTGTCCTTGCAAATCTGTGCTCTTTACTTCTCTATCACCCATTTCTACAACCAAATGGCTTTGGCTATCTCACTCAGCTGTCTTCTTTCCATGTTGTTCTGAGAGGTGGACAAAGTGGGTTGCTGTTACGGATTGAATTATGTCCCCAAAAAATATATGTTGTAGAGTAGCGTCTGAGGTCTTGAAAGCTTGTGAGAGGCCATCTAAGATACTCCACTGGTCCCATCGCATCTGGAGCAAGGAAGAAGGAAGAAAACTAAAAACACAAGGGAAAGATTAGTCCAAAGGACTATCAGACCAAATCTACCACAGCCTCCGCCAGACTGAGTCCAGCACAACTAGATGGCACCCAGCTACTACTGCAGACTGTTCTGACACGGATCACAACAGAGGGTCCAAGACACACCTGGAGATAAATGTAGAACAAAATTCTAACTCTTGAAAAAAGACCAGACTTATTGGTCTGACAGAGACTGGAGAAACCCTGAGAGTATGGCCCCTGGATACCCTTTTAATTCAGTACTGAAGTCACTCCTGAGGTTCACCCTTCAGCCAAAGATTAGACAGGCCCATAAAACAAAATAAGACTAAATGGGCACACCAACCCAGGGACAAGGACAAGAAGGCAGGAGGGGATAGGAGAGCTGGCAATGGGGAACCCAAGGTTGAGAAGGGGAGAGTGCTGACATGTCGTAGGTTGGCAACAAATATCACAAAACAATATGTGTATTAATTGTTTAATGAGAAACTAATTTGCTCTGTAAACCTTCATCTAAGGCACAATAAAATATATATATATATATATATGTTATAAATCCTAAGCTCTATGCCTGTGGTTATGACACATTTGGGATTTGTTATGTTAACGAGGTGGGACTAGTGTAGGATGTATTTGAGCCAATCTCTTTTGAGATACAGAAGAGATTAAACAGAGCAATGATGGAAGAAGAGAGATGCCAACCCACATGAAGATTTCCCAGGAGCAGAAGCTCAGAAGAGACAAAGACCTTCCTCAAGAGCTAACAGAGAGAGGAAGCCTTCCCCTAGGGCCAGGGCTCTGAATTCGGACTTCCAGCCTCTTAAACTGTGAGAAAATAAATTTGTTTGTTAGAGCCATCCACTTGTGGTTTTCTGTTATAGCTCAGCACTAGATAACTAGGACAGTCACTGTGGAGAAAAGCCATGTGCTACCTCTCATAGGCTCCTTTCACTTTTCCCCACAATCCTTGAGGTCAGACATCTCCATGATGTTTATGACCTAAATTTCAGATCTACAACGTGCCAGAGAAATAATCAAACGATTATGCGGGACAACTCTGACTCTATATGATGCTAACCATTTATGTGATTAGATTAAAAAATAAATAAACTAAGGTGACACAGCAATTGAAAAGTGTAAGTTTTAGAGTTATGTAGCGTGTGGCATATAGAACAATAGTAATATAAACCAAATGTTTTATTTCTCCATAAATACATAGCACTGTGTGTTGTCAGAGGCCACTGAATCACGGTAACTTCTGATCTTATCCCAACCAGTTCCACAAGTACTGATATAAAAACGGTGTGGCTGAGATGTCTGGCCTCTAACTTCACAAGGGGGAAGGAGAATCATTATCAGCTTCATTACCATTATCAGCCCAAAGCTGATATGAGGTGGAGGACTTACTCCTCCCTCCAACCTTTGTACCAATTCCTACACCAGCGGTCCCTCCCACAGCACTCTCTACTTCTCTGCAGGTTTGATAATTCATTGCAATGGCCGCACAGAACTCACAGGCCATACTCACAGTTATAGGGCTTATTAGGGAAGCAACAGGTTACAATTCAGCATCAGAAGTGACTCAGGATATAGTTCTTCAATCAGGACAACCTCTTCTCAGCTGTGCCCATAGGCAGGCCTGTCTCTGGCCCTCAGCCCCTCAGCCCCTCAACCTGGTCTCTGACCTACTTGGCAAGTGTCAAAAAGCTCTTTAGCTCCACCAACAAGTTCCCAGAGGCAACCGACTCTGCCAGGAAACCTCGGCCTGAAGAAGCTCAGCTCTCTTGCTTTGAGGGTCAGCAAGCCTACCTCTGTCAACACATGCCTGGGGGCACCCCACTCTGCCAGCAAGCCTCCTGCCTGAAGGTGCTTAGCTCTGTTGCTCTGTGGGTTGGTGAACCTAGCTCCACCAAGTGCCTGAAAGCACCCATTCCACCAGCAAGCCTCCTGCTCAAAGGCACTCAGCTTTCTCACTGGGTCCTACCACACTATCTCCTGTCAGTCTCCTGGTTCTGCTGCCTCTGCTGCTGCTATTTCCCTGCTGTTCCTTCTCACTGTCTCCAGTGTTACAGCTCTTTCTGTATCCTGGGTCTAGGAGGTCTCAGTGCGTGGATGCTGGGTCCAAAGGATGCACTCCACTCCTAGCTCCTCTTCTCTGGTGGTAGTCAGGTCCCCCGTCCACCTCTGGGATGGCTCGCTTTAAGCCTAGAGGAATGGCAAAACTGACCAATCTCTTCATTAGGGTTCCATACACTTTATTTGCATGGTCCTCCCCCAAAAAGGTGCCATGCACCTTATTTGCATTCTTAGCAAGCTGTCTAATCCCCTTGGTGAGCTACAAGCACCTTATTTACATAGTCCCACCAAATCATTTGGTAGGAATTACAAGACCATGGCGAGAAAAGCCTTATAAGAACAATCCATCGCACCACAACTAGGAATCAAACACTTGTTTATTTCTTAATGAAACTGAGGGAATGCAGTAACTGGGTTTCAGTGACTCTAAAATATATACATGCATTCTATTTCAGACCAAACATTGTATATCCTTTCATATATGAGGTTGTTTTGATAATCAATTTCCTATTTGAAAGGTATCGGTATGATTCATGTACTTTGTCTCACTGTTGATAATTCATTGTTTTTGTTCTCTGGAAACAATCTAAACTCTGTATGAATATTATGTCTATTTTTAAGTTTTAGGAATTATACATGGTTTTAACAAATGATTGAGCATTTATTTGGGGGTACTAGCCAATCACTTAAATGCATTACATCATATCATATTTGTCATGGATTGTAATTGTGTCCTACAAAAATGTCAACTTGGCTAGGTCATGATTCCCAGTATTGTAGACACCGTTTTGTCATCTGATGTGATTTTCCTATGTGTTGTGAATCCTAATCTCCGCCTGTGATTAATGAGGCAAGATTAGATTATATCAAAGAGAATTAAGTTGGGCTGTAACACCCTTGCTCAGGTCACATTCCTGATCCAATGTGAAGGCAGTTTCCCTGGGGTGTGGCCTGCACCACTGAGCAGAGAGTCGGGGGGATCTCATACCACTAAGAAAGACGCACTGGGAGCAGAGTGCATCCTTTGGACCTGAGGTTCCTGTGCAGAGAAGCTCCTTGACCAGGAGAAGATTGATGACAAAGACCTTTCCCCAGAGCTGACAGAGGGAGAAAGCCCTCTCCTGGAGATGACACCCTGAATTTGGACTTGTAGCCTACTAGACTGTGAAAGAATAAATTTGTCTTTGTTAAAGCCATCCACTTGTAGTATTTCTGTTATAGCAGCACTAGGTAACCAAAACAATATTCTACTATAGGAAAAATAATATTAGCGTGTTGTTGGCATTGTTAGTTGCTGTCGAGTCAATTCCAACTCATGGCAACCCTGTGTATACAGAGTAAAACTGCTCCATAGGATTTTCAAGGCTGTGGCCTTTCAGAAACAGGTCACCAGGCCTCTGGGTGGGTTCCAACTGCCCATCTTTTGGCTGGTAGTTGAGTGCTTAACTGTTTGTACCACCCAAATACTCTCGTATTAGCATACCAAACCCAAACCCATTCCTGATGAGTCAATTTTGACTCATAGCAATCCTATAGGATAGAGTAGAGCTGTTCCAAACAGCTTCCAAGGAGCAGCTGGTGGATTCAAACTGCCAACGTTTTAGATAGCAGCCAAAGCTCTTAACTACTGTGCCATCATGGTTCCTAATATTAGCATTAAAAAAAATATATATTAGCATACAGACTATAAATTTAGTATAGACTCTAACCACTAAAGAAGAGGCACTAGGTGGTCCTTTTTATAGTTCAGATGCAATACAGGTAGTCCCCAGGTTAGGACTGGGTTCTGTTACGACGACTCTGTCGTTTAAGTTGGTTCTTATGTAAGCCAAATACCTCATTATTATTTTTAGTTTTCATTATTATTGCCTTTTATTATCAGTGTCTTTATAAATCTGATCTTTGTCTTTGGGGGTTGGAAACATTACAGATAAGCTTACAGATATATTTTAATCCATGTATACACACATAAAAAGTATACAAATCATAAAAATTTACTCTACAATGAAGAGTTGGACATTAACATTTTGTCAATTACAGAAATAACTCCATTTGTGGAAGGTTCTGGATCATCTGGATTATCCATGGGGATGGGGATGTTGTTTCTAGTCAGAAAATTAGTGAGAGCTTTCTGTGTGGTCCTTTTCTTTTTTTCTTCATTTATTTCACAGTAACATCTCACTGCTTCCTGAATCTGCCTGTCAACTTCAGCAAAATGATCAGCATTTGAGTCCATGCTTTCAAGCAATCGAATCCCCTGATTTAGTTTATAAAAAAACTTCAGCTAATCCTTTCACTATAAAAGTTTTTGACAACTTCTCTCCTTCCTCTTCCTCATTAGTACACATATTATTTAAGTCAAATCTGTGTTTGAAGCGATGAAACCAACTCTTGCTGGCATTAAAGTACTGACAGTAAACTCCTTGCTGTTCCTTCAGGTTCAAAAAGGCTGTGTGTGCTTTCGTTTGAATCGTCAGTAAACTCATAGGAATCCTCATCTGGGTTTGGTCTTCTATCCAGCTCACCAACAGCTTGTCCATCTCGTGGATTGGCCCTTGCCTCTTTTTTGTTAAAATTGTAGATTTTATGCCAATAGTTCTTTTAAGTGCCTCCAAAATCCTATTCTTATCCTTAATGATTGTCAAACCAGTCGAATGAGAACATCTGAGAATGATAATACCGGCAAAATATGTGCCGCTAAGTTGTATGTAGTACATATTACGAACCACACCAAACCAAAAACCAAACCCATTGCCGTTCAGTCAATTCTGACTCATAGCAACCCTGAAGGACAGAGTAGAGGTGCCCTGCAGGGTTTCCAAGGCTGTTAATCTTTATGGAAACAGAATGCCACATCGTTCACCCATGGAGTGACTGGTGGGTTCAAACCACCAACCTTTCAGTTAGCAGCTAAGCCCTTAACCGCTGCATCACCAGGGCTCCTTTACTAATGATAAGATGTACAAAAAAAAAAAAAGGACGGTCGTAAGTGTGGTTCATCATAATTCGCATATGTCGTGTGTCGGGGACTACCTATATATACTACATTTGTGTGTGCCACTTAGGCCCCATTTACCAAGTAATCTGTAAAGCTGTCAGTCTTGAGGGAGACCATAGCAAAAGAGGCTGTGCGGCAAGCGTAGCAGAAGTGTAAGCTGCTCCTCCCTGAGACCCAGCACACCCAGTGATACTCTCTGTGGCAAGCGATAAAAGGAGAATCAAGGTATAGAACTCCACGGTTTTTGAAGCAAATGTATGCTTCTGCAGGTAACAATTCTGCCACATCTTTTTCCCACCGAGCGGCTAGTGGGTTCAAACCACTAACCTTTCAGTTAACCATTGTGCCACCAGGGCTTTTTTCATGTGCCACCCGTTACTGTTACCCGTTACCCATTACTGTTTAGTCGATTTCGACTTATAGTGACCCTATAGGACAGAGTAGAACTGCCCCATAGGTCTTCCAAGGAACAGCTGGTAGATTCGAACTGACAACCTTTTGATTAGCACCCAACCTCTTAACCACTGCGCCACCAGGGCTCCATATTTATATAAAAAGGACCAGTAAAATTTGTTAGGTAGAAATACAGAGGGTTTTTGTTGTTGTTGTTGTTGGTTAGAAGGTTGAAAATGTTTAGTGGTGTGAATATAGATGTAAGTAATCAAAGGGGTAGAAGATGTCAGTTGTTAAGCTATTATCTGTCAGCTGCAGATGCATGCTTCTATACTCTGCTTCATGATGCTAGTACAGGGGCTCTGCACACCATACCTCTGCCTTGCCAGCTCGCTTCCTGTTAGGCTTTGCCAGTAGAGCATTCTAGAAGGATACTGCAAGGCTGGAGGAGGATGAAGGGACTTGCTTTATGCTTCCTATGTCTGTGAGCGTCACACTAGCATTGCTTCCTCACCCTGGTAGCACTATTTTTTCCCTCATAGCAGCAGCTTAATTCAGTTTGCAGTTTTTCTTATACTTGAAGAACCATCTTCATTTTGCCTCACCTCTTGGACACCAGTGGGTGCCCTTTACTCAGAAGTCTAATCCTAGCCCAAAGGGCTTCTCTTCCAGACTCAGCAACATCATCACCAGTTGAGCAGCACTTCTTCCTCTGAGATCTGAATTTCAGCTCCAAGGGACCCTACCCAAGCTTCTAAGTGTTAATAATTCCAACTTCTTTATTCAACCAGCCTTAGAGTGACAGCTGCCTCTTATCATTGATACTTCCATGATAACTTAGTTTCTTCCTTTTGTCTTTTCAGTTACCTAGTTAACAACTTTATACCTGGTTAAAAATTCCTTATGTTAAAGTCTCTTGGTTTCTATCTTCTGACAGACGCTGACTGATACGGATGGATTCCCTCACTTACCCTACCTCCCCCTATAGTCTAGGTTGGAAATTTCTCTTCTGGGTTCCCATTCTCCCATAGTACTACCCCTAAAAACCCCTAGCACAACAATGATCACATAATTTTGTGATTTTTTTCCTGTATCCTCCACTAAATGGAGAACTCTATAATGACAGGTATATTTCTGAATTATTCACCTTGGCGTCTCCATTTCCCAGCATATTTCCTGGAAAATACAGACATTCAATGAATATTTACTGAATGAATGAAAGAATGAATTCAGGAAGGCTCCTTGTAGGAAGATGAGAAAGGAGAGGAATCAAGGTAGCCACTAGACCAGTGGTTCTCCAACATTTTAATCTTAGAATCCCTTTACACAGCAATATACTGTAAAATGTTTAATAACCATATAGGGTTCAATAAGCAACATCATGATAAATAGAGAAAAGATTGAAGTTGTCAAGGGTTTCATTTTACTTGGATCCGCAATCAACAGCCATGGAAGCGGCAGTCAAGAAATCAAAAGACTTATTGCATTGGGCAAATCTGCTGCAAAAGTGTTGAAAAGCAAAGACGTCACCTTGAAGACTAAGTTGTGCCTGACCCAAGTCGTGGTGTTTTCAATTGCCTCACATGCATGCAAAAGCTGGACAATGAATAACAAAGCCTGAAGAAGAATCGATGCCTTTGAATTATGGTGTTGGCAAAGAATATTGAATAGACCATAGACTGTTAAAAGAACACACAAATTGATCTTGGAAGAAGTACAACCAGAAGGCCCTTAGAACCAAGGATGGGGAGACTACATCTCACATACTCTGGACATATTGTCAGGAGTGATCAGTCCCTGGAGAAGGACATCATGCTTGGTAAAGCAGAGGGTCAGCGAAAAAGAGGAAGACCCTCAGTGAGATGGATTGACACAGTGGCTGCAACAATGGGCTCAAGCATAACGTCTGTTGTGAGGATGGTGCAGGACTGGGCAGTGTTTTGTTCTGTTGTACATAGGGTCACTATGAGTTGGAACCGACTCAATGGTACCTAACAATAACAAAAACTTACGGTCACTATGAGTCAGAATCAACTCGAGAGCAACGGGTTTAGTTTTTGTTTTTTTAAAAAATAGCCCTGGCCGGGGGTTTGGGGACCATGGTTTAAGGGGACTTCTAAGTCAATTGGCAAAATAATTCTATTTTTAAAACATTCTGCATCCCACTTTGAAATGTGGCGTCTGGGGTCTTAAATGCTAACAAGCGGCCATCTAAGATGCATCAGTTGGTCTCAACCCACCTGGAGCAAAGGAGAATGAAGAACACCAAGGTCACATGACAACTAAGAGCCCAAGAGACAGAAAGGGCCACATGAACCAGAGACCTACATCATCCTGAGACCAGAAGAACTAGTTGGTGCCTGGCCACAATCGATGACTGCCCTGACAGGGAGCGCAACAGAGAACCCCTGAGGGAGCAGGAGATCAGTGGGATGCACACCCCAAATTCTCATAAAAAGACCAGACTTAATGGTCTGACTGAGACTAGAGGAATCCCGGCAGTCATGGTCCCCAAACCTTCTGTTGGCACAGGACAGGAACCATCCCCGAAGACAACTCATCAGACATGAAAGGGACTGGACAGTGGGTAGGTGAGAGATGCTGATGAAGAGTGAGCTAATTATATCAAGTGGTCACTTGAGACTGTGTTGGCATCTCCTGTCTGGAGGGGGGATGGGAGGATAGAGAGAGTTGGAAGCTGGCAAAATTGTCACGAAAGGAGAGACTGGAAGGGCTGACTCATTAGGGGGAGAGCAAGTGGGAGTACGGAGTAAGGTGTATATAAACTTATATGTGACAGTCTGACTTGATTTGTAAACGTTCACTTGAAGCTCAATAAAAGTTAAAAAAAAAAAAAAAAGACTTCATTTCTCTTCTTGAAAAAAAAAAAAAAAATAGCCCTGGCTTGAAGCATTTGCTGATTTCTGTTCTTTAAATACTTCCCCTATGGCCAATTTCAAGCCACTAATGTGATGGCACTGAACACATAGTTGGGAAGAATTGCACACAGTTGTGCACAATTGGCTCCAGCAAGCCAGTACAAACCAGCTCCAGCACACCTCTGCCTTTACACTCTTAAACATTATTGAGGAGCTCAAAAAGCAAATGCACATTATATCTCCCAATATTTGCAATATTAGAATTTAGAACTAAGAAATTCTTAAAATATTTCTTTATTTTATAAGATAACAATAATAAACCCATTACATTTTTTTTATGTTAATGTAAGTAACATTTTTATGAAACACAACTATATTTTTCAAAACAAAAATAAATAGTAAAAAGAGGAGCATTATTTTACATTTGGGAAAATCTCTTTAGTAGTTGAACTAATAGAAGACAAATGTATTAACATATTTGCTTCTGTATTCGTCCTACTGTGATATGTTGCTTTGCCTTAAGTATATTAAGAAAACCTGGGCTCAGATTTGTTACTGGAAAAAGGAGGGATGTGTGTTCTGATAGCTCTTTCAGATAATTGTGGATATTTTACTTTGATACTACACCAAAACTAAAACACTGGTAGTTTCTTCAAGATAAGTTGTAATGTGCAATCTGAAATCATATCACGAACTTCTAGAATTCTGTTACACCACATTAGACAAAGCAGTTCTTAGGTGATTCCAAGAGAACAGAGCTCTATCTCACGGAGCCACAGCTTTCAGAATAAAAGCTTGGGGACTCCAGTCAACAAGGTTGAAATGTGTTTTGAGAAATCTCCCCCTTTGCAGACCCTTACCTGGTGCCTTATGCTTCTCAGAACCCACTTTGGCACTCCACCTGGGCCTGCCATCTCCCATCCAATACTCGTATTCCAGAACTGCCCCTTTCCTTTTTTTTCACCTGAACAAAATTTGTCTTACATCAGTCTTCTTCAGGGCAGCCAGAAAAGTAACCTGTGTTAGGACTTTGCTGGTCTGATACAGCTGGTCATTCCAAACAAGATACATATTCACTAGGTATAATTTCTTATTTTAGAACAGTGGTTCTGATGGTAGCAGATACCAAGGGTTAATTAAAAAAAAAAAAAAAGATGCATTAATGCAGGCAGTCCATCACTACCACTGACAATGCAACCCATTTCTCGAAAATGTGAGGCTGACCTTTCCTTCTGTTCCCATTCCAAACTGGTAATCTTATGTTTTCTGGACGCAGTCTGTAACAACTGTGTACGTGTTTTCACATCGCAGCCATCACTCAGTGTTCTGTGCATAATAAATAACTTTATAAACCAGAGATGCAAATGCAAAATCCAAATGAATTTACATTTGTGCAACACCTTCCAACACCCTAAAGAAATAAAAAATTCAGTTTTTAATGAGCCGTAAATGAATTTTCAAAAGTGAGAGTTTTTTAAACTTTGCAAACGTACAAACTTCCAGTAAGAACTAATTTTTGAATTTTTGGTTGTTTGGTTTTTGTTTTTTAAAAAATCTGTGTTTACATACATTTTAATAAGTATAACCCATATTTTCAGCTCCCTTTTCATGTGAGAGGCTGCAAATCATCCAGAGACTGACCTACTTAATTTAAAATTCTGTGTCTAACGATGGTACAATAACCAATGAGATTACATGATATCATAAATATTCTGCCAGACCCTCCAGCTTGCTCTACCAGCTGTAAAATCTATACTAAAAAGATATTAGGCTTTGATTCTCCTTATCTCCCACACACAACAAAATGGCAGCATGTCTTAGTGGTTAGACTGTGGACTTTGTAACCAGACTTCCCAGGTTTAAAGCATTCTTCAGTCAATAGGAGACTTAAAGAAAGTTGCTTAAGGCCTCTGTGCCCCACCTTCCTCATCTGTAAAATGGAGATAATAATGCTATTTGCTCATATGGTTACTAAAGAAGTTAATTTTGCAAAGTTCTCAGTAGATTACTAGGCCTTTCTTCCAAGATGCCTTTGGGTGGACTCAAATGTCCAAATCTGGCCATATGAAAGATTAGTTATTACTGCATTAAATTTTTAATCTCCATTGCCCTGTCTTTGTCTTTTAATAATCATCTTTGCCCGGTTGGGAGGAGAACCACATTTAGGAGATGGCTGTAATATTTTAGAAGTGCAGTGGCTAAGAGTTCAGCTGCTAACCAAAAGGTTGGCAGTTAGAATACACCAGCTGCTCCTTGGAAACCCTATGGAGCAGTTCTACTCTGTCCTACAGGGTCGCTATGAGTTGGAATCTACTTGACGGCAATGGGAGAACAGCTGTTAATATTTTAATCTTGTCTCTAATAATTTAAACTAATTTTTTTTGTTTTTGCTTTTTAATAATTTTTATTAAGCTTTAAGTGAACGTTTACAAATCAAGTCAGTCACATATAAGCTTATATACACCTTACTCCATTCTCCCACTTACTCTCCCCCTAATGAGTTCAGCTCTTCCAGTCTCTCCTTTCGTGACAATTTTGCCAGTTTCTAACGCTCTCTACCCTCCTATCTCCCCTCCAGACAGGAGATGCCAACACAGTCTCAAGTGTCCACCTGATACAAGTAGCTCACTCTTCATCAGCACCTCTCTCCAACCCATTGTCCAGTCCCTTCCAGGTCTGATGAGTTGTCTTCAGGAATGGTTCCTGTCCTGGGCCAACAGAAGGTTTGGGGACCATGACTGCCGGGATTCCTCTAGTCTCAGTCAGACCATTAAGTCTGGTCTTTTTATGAGAATTTGGGGTGTGCATCCCACTGATCTCCTGCTCCCTCAGGGGTTCTCTGTTGCGCTCCCTGTCAGGGCAGTCATCCGTTGTGGCCGGGCACCATCTAGTTCTTCTGGTCTCAGGACGATGTAAGTCTCTGGTTCATGTGGCCTTTTCTGTCTGTTGGGCTCATAGTTATTGTGTAACCTTGGTGTTCTTCATTCTCCTTTGATCCAGGTGGGTTGAGACCATAAACTAATATTTTAATATTTAAGGTGTTAGCAGTGGCATATTTACTCTTTAACTATATGGGAGACTAGAAGGGGAGAATATGATTGCTGAGGGTGGGACCAGCCTGGGAGAGTAAGGTGAAAGGACAGCAGGAGTTACCTCCACCAGTGAGAAAACTTACATTGATAGCGTTCTTTATCATGCAGTAATAAACTCCTTTTCTGAGATGCATGAATAAGGATCACAGTAGCTGAATCGCCCAACATTTTGTTAGAGCCTTACGAAGTGTCGCTGCCTCCACTGTAGCTATATGTTTTTCCCCCATAGTTTCCTATTATTCTGTAAGGAGCATGAGGAGACTTTTTTGGCTGAAATGGCTTTTGATGACACTGTTAAAACAAAAGTCATACCAAGCCAATAACAGAAATTGACTGAAGTTTATTGAATATATGATTTGCAAATGCAGGTAACATTTCAACTAAAGAGTCAAGAATATTCTAAAGATGAGAGGAACTTCCAAAATTCTTGTACCAAGTCTTACCAGCATTGCTATGGAAAAAGGGCTGGTACAGAATTGAGAAACAATTTGTGATTAGGAAGAATTTCATGCAGTATTGTCTTGAAGAACAATTAAAATAATTACTGATCTACCCTAAAACATAGCTTCCAGTCTGGCCTTTAGAGTCTCTGTTTCCCAAAACTGACTAAATTCTTCAAAGAGCCTAATACCTAAGATAAAACAGTCTTACTAGTTTATCTAGACCATTATTTGCCTCAAAGGTGACTTTCAAAAAACCAGTTTCTTCAAGACTCAAGGTTCGAAAGGATACCTAAGGGCAAATGACCTGGGTGGGTCACCCCAACTCTATGGAACCATAAATCTGGATTCCAGGAGAGTTAAAATGGTTTTTTACCTCAGGAGTCATTCACGTAAATAATAACCCAGCTGCTGCACTGGGTTTGCCGTGCCCCCACCCACAGGCCCCTGCTCCACTGCCATTTTTTTTCTTTTTCCCTCCCACCTGCCCAAACATGTGAGGTATGAATGACATGTGAGCATAATTAGTCCATGCTCCAAAGATCTCTCTTGCATGTCAAAAGATATTAACTGAAAGGTCACATTAAAAAACTAGATGGTTCAGAGGCTGAACCAACATGGCGCCCTAGACAGAAGCACCAGGCTGTCCCACTGCAGCAAAGACCTGAAAAATTAACTGAAACAGATACAAATGTCAATCCTGGAACCCTCAGCCTCAAACAAAGGGATAAAGAACTAGATCAAACACCAAATGGAAGAAGAAACTGACAGAAAACAGAGAAATGAAAAGAGATGTGGCATGGAGGTCCCCTGCCAACTATCATGGAACATGTCACCATCTTGGAACACAGCCAGCAATAACCCTGGACAGGAAGTACAGAAAGGCAACTTCATGGAGCTCCCAACAGGAGACAGACCATCCGGTAACCAGAGGAACACGTATTATCACTCCTCACCCTTCTGCTGAGTTGAAGCAAGAATGACCCCATCTGAAGGGGTCCACAATACAAGCACCACCCCCCAGACCCACCCTTCCCCTCCTCCTGTGCCGCTTTTTCTTTTTTTCTCTTTCTTCCTTTTCTTTCTCCTTCCCACCTAGCCCCGTACACCAGTTCCCGGCCTTCCCGTAGGCTCCCAGTGCATCGCCACGGCTAGAGAGCCACCGCCCTGTGTCCATGCCACCCCCACCTGCTGGTTCTAGCCACCCCGTCATTTTTGTTTGTTTCTTTTTCTTTTTTTCCCTTTCTCTCTCCCACTTAGCCCCATATGCTGCCTTCCCACCTTCCCGCCGAACCCCCACCGTGCCACAGGGGCTAGAGAGCCACCGGCCAACTGCCGCCCCGGGTCTGCCCCAAAACCCTCCACCGGCTCCTGCCACATCGCCATTTTTTTCTTTCTTTTTCTTTCTCTTCTGTCTTTTCTTTCTCCCTCCCACCTAGCCCCTGTACGTCACCTCCCCTCCCTTCCCACTGACCTTGGGGTCTGCCCTGCCCCCACTCACCAGCCCCCACTGCACTATTTTTTTCCTTCTAAATTATTATTATTTTTTCTCTCCTTTGTTTTCTTTCTCGCTTCCAATGGTCCCTGTTGCACGAATGTGGCTAGAGAGCCACCAGCCAGCCTTCACCCTGGGTCCACCCTACCCCCACTCACCAGGTCCCATCATGCCATTTTTTCCTTTTTTTTCTTTCTCTTCCTTCTTTTCTTTCTTACCTCCACCTAGCCCTGTAGAAATCTCCCTTCCCTTCCCATTGGCCCCTGGGTCTGCCCCACCGCCACTTGCTGGCCCCCACTGTGTCACCATTTTTTAAAATTTTTCTCCTCGTTTTCTTTCTACCTCCAATCTAGCCTTGTATGCCACCACAACCCCTTCCTGCCAGCCCCTGCCACACCACCATGGCTAGAGAGTCCCTGGCACACCAGCCAGATGCTGCACCAGGTTTGCCCTGCCACCACCCACAGGCCCCTGCTCCACTGCTGTTTTTTTCTTTATCCCTCCCACTTCACCCAGTATGCCATCTCCCTTCCCTTCCCACCAGCCCCCAGCTCTGCCCTGGCACCACTCACCAGCCCTTGCTGCACCACCATTTTTTCTTTCTTTGTCACTCTCTTTCTTCCTTTTCTTTCTCCCTCCTACAAACCCCTGTATGCCACCACCCCTCTTCCCTCTGGCCCCTGCCACACTGCTGCAGTTAGAGAGCAACCTGCCTGCTACTACCCCAGATCTGCCCCATTCCCATCCACCCACTCCTGCTGCACCACCATTTTTTTCTTTATCCCTCCTGCCTAGCCTTGTAATCCACCTCCCCTTCCTTCCCACAGGCCCCAGAGTCCACCCTGCCATCCCTTACCAGACTGCACTATGCCAGCATTTTTTCTTTTTTTCCTTTCTTACTTCTCTTTTTCGCTCCCACATAGCCCTGTACACCACCTCACCCCCTTCCTGCCAGACTCCACCATGCCACTGTGGATAGAGTGCCACCAGCACACCAGTCCACCACTGCCCTAGGTCCACCCTCTCCCCACCTGCTGGCCCCCACTGCACAACAATTTTTTTCTTTCTTTCTTCCTTGTACCTCTCCATACATCACCTCCCCACCTTCCCACCAACACCTGGGTCTGCTCTGCCCCCACTTGCCAGCTACTACCACTCTACCCTTTTTTTTCTATTTTCTTTCTCCCTCTTACTTAGCCTTGTACACCACCTCCTCCCCCTTCCCTCTGACCCTGCCACACTGTCATAGATACAGCATCCCCAGCACTCAGGCCTGCCCCTCCCCTCATACTACTTGACCAACTGCTCAATAGTGGTAAGTGAGCACATACCACTCTCTGTCTGACACTTCCACACTGTTGGACAAACATCAGGAGGCAGACAGTGCCCACTCGGTCTTCCTTCAGCCACTTTGCCAAATGAGTGTACAGTGAAGTGGGTTTGCCCTGCCTGCTGCTGCCCTGCCTGCTTAGACAAGGTGGTGAGAGCTATCATGCTCACAGATGAACGAGCAGCAAAGCATGCCCACCTGCCTGCACTGAGATATCAAGACAAAAAAAAAAAAAAGGCAGAATGAAACAAATGTACAATCAATCAGTAAAGAAGATAATACCCTTAATGTCTCAGAGACAGCAGACAATATAAAACCTATTAAAAAGTAGGACAAGATGGCTTCAACTAGTGACCAAAATAAAGAATCAGATAAACTTCTGGTAGAATAAAAAAATAAAAGGCAGTGGAAATACTAAATGGAACTAAAAAGACTAATATATAGGGCTCTCTGAGAGATTAGGAAAGAGATCAAGGAAAACACAAATAAAACCAAGGAAAATATAGCCAAAATCAATGAAAATAGAGACAAAGCAATAGAAGAATTCAGGAAGATAATACAAGAACAAAATGTCAAATTAAATAAAAAATTAGAAATCATACATAAACAGCAACTAGAGATCCAAAAATAAACAACAAAATTTCAGAAATGGACAACTCAGTAGAAGGTTTTAGAAAAAATTTGAAACAATGGACAACAGAATCAGTGAGACTGAAGACAAACCCATGGACACCATTTTTTGAGGAAAAATCAGTGAAAAGAATGAAGAAAACCTAAGAATTGTGTAGGACACAATTGAAAGCAAAAATTTGCACATGATCAGAGTTCCAGAAGAGGGGTACAAAAGGAGAACACAGAGAAGATTCTTGAAGATTTGCTGGTAGAAAACTACCCAAATATCATGAAAGACGAAAAGCTCATCATCCAAGAAGCACAATGAACCCCACATAGGATAGGCCCCAAAAGAAAGTCACCAAGACATACCATAATCACACTTGCCAAAACCAAAGACAAAGTAAGAATCCTGAGAGGAGCTCCAGAAAAACAAAACTCACTTACAAAGGGGAAACAATAAGACTAAGCTCTGATTACTCAGCAGAGACTTTGTGGGCAAGAAGGTAATGGAATGACATATATAAAGCCTTGAAAGAAAAAAACTGCCAACAAAGAATTCTATATCCTGCAAAACTCTCTCTCAAATATGATGGCAAAATTAGGACATTTCCAGATAAACAGAAATTAAGGGAATTTGTAAAATCCAAACCAAACTTACAAGAACTGTTAAAGGAAGTCCTTTGATCAGAGAACTAACAACATCAGACAACAACTTGAGTTTAGGACACAAAACAGTATCAGCCAGATACCAACCTAGGAAAGAACGCTCAATAATAAAACAAAGCTAAAAAGCTTAAAACAGGGAAAAAGAGAAGTCAATGTACAAATGATGACAACATCAAAACAATAAAAGGGGGAATAAACAGTATAGGCATAGAACTTTCAAATAAAGAAGTCAAGGCAATATCAAGTAATAAAAGACTGGTTCAAACTTAGGAAGATAAGGGTAAACTTCAAGGTAACCACAAAGAAAGTTAACAAACCTATTCATCAAAATAAAAAGAAGGAAAACATAAAGAATTAGTAAACACAAAATCTGTAATAATGAGATAAAAGAAAATCCACACACACAAGAAGAAACTCAGCACAAGAAAGTAAGAGGAGCAAAGAAAAGTCAACACCACATAAAAAAGCACAATATGATAGCAATAAACTCATTAACTATCAATAACCACACTGAATGCGAATGACTTAAACGTAAAGAGACAGAGAGTGGGAGAATGGATTTAAAAAAATGGCCCATCGATATACTATCTACAAGAGACACACTTTAACAGAAAGACATAAATATATGAAAAATCAAAGGATGGGAAAAAAATGTATCAAGCAAACAGTAACTAAAAGAAAAAAAAAGCAAGAGTGGGAATACTAATCTCAGATAAAATAGACTTTAAGGGAAAATCAACCATAAAAGACAAGGAAGGACATTATATAATTATTAAAGGAATAATCCACCAACAAGACATGACCCTAATAAATACCTACACATGCAACAACAAGGCTACAAAGTATATAAACCAAACTCTAACATCAATGGAAAGGGAAATAGTTCCACAATAATAGATTTCAACACACCACTCTCAATAAATGATAGAACAACTAGAAAGAAACTCAACAAACACACAAAAGCTCTAAAAGTCACAATCAACCAACTTGACCTCATAAGCATATATAGAACACTCCATCAACAGCAGTAAAGTATACATTCTTTTCTAATGCACAAGGAACATTCTCCAGAATAGACCACATTTTAGGCCACAAAGCAACCCTTAATAAAATCCGAAACATTGAAATAATACAAAGGATTCTTTCTGATAACAACATCAAAAAAGTAGACATCAATAACAGGAAGAGCAATGAAAAAAATCAATACCACAGAAGCTGAATAACAACTTGCTTTGCAAAAAAAAAACGGGGAAGTGGGGTAATAGAAGAAATTGAAGAGGAATCAAAAAATTCCTAGAATAAAATGAGATGAAAACACATCATACCAAAACCTTTGGGACACAGCAAAGGAAGAAGTCCTTTATAGCAATAAACACACACATCAAAAAAGAAGAATGGGCCAAAATGAAAAAGTTAGGCCTACAACTCTAACAAATAGAGAACAGCAAAAGAAGCCTACAAGCACCAGAAGAAAGAAAATAATAAAGATTAGAGCAGAAATAAATGAAATAGAAAACAGGGGAAAGCAAAACAAAGAATCAAGACCCAAAGTTGGTTCTTTGAAAGGATCAACAAAATTGACAAACCATTGGCCAAACCGGCAAAACAGTAAAAAAAAAAAAAAAAAAAAGGCAAATAACCCAAACAAGAAATGAGATGGGAGGACATTACAATAGACCCAACAGAAATAAAAAGGATCATAACAGAACACTATAAATAAATACAATAAATTTGAGACCCTAGAGGAAATGGACAAATTTCTAGAAACATACTACCTACCTAAACTAACACAAACTGAGATAGAAAACCTGAACAGACCCATTACAAGGGAAGACACTGAAGAGGTAATAAAAAAATCCCCCAACAAGAAAAAGCAGGCCTGGCCAGGAGAATTTCACTGGAGAATTCAACCAAATATTCAGAGAAGAGTTCACACCAGTATTACTCAAATTATTTCAGAGTGTAGGAAAGGAAGGGATACTCCTGAATTCATTCTATGAAGCCAGCACAACCCTGATACCAAAGCCAGGCAAACATACCACACACAAAAAAAGAAAATTACAGACCAGTATCTCTCATGATATAGATGAAAAAGTTCTCAACAAAATTCTAGCCAATAGAATTCAGCATCATATAAAAAAAAATACACTATGATCAAGTGGGCTTCATATCAGGTATGCAAGGATGGTTCAACATTAGAAAATTGATCAATGTAATTCACCACATAAATAAAAGAATCACATGCTGATCTCAGTTGATACAGATACAGCATTTGATAAAGTCCAACTCCCGTTTCTGATAAAACCTCTGAAAAAAAAGTAGAAATAGAAGGGAAATCCTCAACACAATAAAAGGCATTGATACAAAATCAACAACCAATGGAGAGAAGCTGAAAGTATTCCTCCTGAGAATGGGAACAAGACAAGGATGTCCTTTATCACTACTCCTGTTTAACATTGCGCGGGGTTTTTAAAAGTCCTAGCTAGAGCAATATGGCAAGAAAATGAACTAAAGGGCATCCAGATTGGAAAGGAAGAAATAACACTATCCCTAGTTGCAGATGATATGATCCTATACATAGAAAACCCCAAAAATTCCACACGAAAACTACTAAACTAATAGAAAGATTCAGCACAGTAGTAGAATACGAGATCGACATACAAAAATCAGTTGGATTCCAACACACCAACAAAGAGAACTTCAAAAAGGAAATCAGGAAAATAATACCATTTATAATAGTCCCTAAAAAGACAAAATACTTAGGAATAAATCTAAGTAGGGTTGTAAAAGATCTATACAAAAAAAAAAAAAAAAAAAACTATAAAATACTATTGCAAGAAACCAGAAAAGACCTACATAAATGGAAAACATACCATGCTCATGAATAGGAAAACTCAACAATGTGAAAATGTCAACTCTACCCAAAGCGTTCTACAGATATAATGCAATCCTGATCCAAATACCAACAAGCATTCTTTAAAGAGATGGAAAAACTAATCACCAACTTTATATGAAAAGGAAAGGGGCCCTGGATAAGCAAAGCATTATTGAAGAAAAAGAACAAAAAGGGAGGTCTCACACTACCTGATCTCAGAGCCTACTATACAGCCATGGTAGTCAAAACAGCCTGGTACTAATACAATGACAGACACATAGACCAATGGAACAGAATCGAGAACATAGACATAAACCCATTCACCTATCATCAGCTGATCTTTGACAAAGGACCAGAGTCCATTAAAAGAGGAAAAGACGATCTGTTTAACAAATGATGTGGGCAAATCTGGATGTCCATCTGAAAAAAAATGAAACAAGACCCATACCTCACACCATACACAAAAACTAACTCAAAATGAATCAAAGACCTAAATATAGAACCTAAAATGATAAAGCTCATGAAAGAAAAAATAGGGTCAATGCTAAGAGCCCTAATTATGGCATAAATACAATACAAACCATAACTAACAATGCACAAACACCAGAAGAGAAACTAGATAACTGAGAGCTCCTAAAAATTAAACATGCATGCTCATCAAAAGAATTCACCAAAAGAGTAAGAAGAGAACCTAACCAAAAAAAAAAAAACCAAACCCAGTGCCGTCGAGTAGATTCCGACTCATAGTGACCCTATAGGACAGAGTAGAACTGCCCTATAGAGTTTCCAAGGAGCGCCTGGCGGATTCAAACTGCCGACCCACTGGTTAGCAGCCATAGCACTTAACCACTACACCACCAGGGTTTCCACAAAAGAGAACCTACTGACCGGGAAAAACTGTTTGGCTATGACACATCTGACCAGGGTCTAATCTCTAAAATCTATAGCATAGTTCAACATCTCAACAATCAAAAGACAAATGATAAGCCCACTTTTTAGACAAAGATTAGACAGGCCTATAAAACAAAAAATAACACACGTGAGGAATGTTCTTCTTAGTTCAGTCAAATATATGACACCAAATGGGCAACTCCTGTCCCAAAGAAATATGAGAAGGCAGGAAGGGACAGCAACTAGACGAATGAGCACAGAGAACCCAGGGCGGAAAGGAGAAGCATGCTGTCACATTGTGGGGATTGCAACCAATGTCATAAAACAATATGTGTACAAATTTTGGAAAGAGAAATTAACTTGAGCTGTAAACATTCGCCTAAAGCGCACACACACACACACACACACACACACACACAAAGAACAAAGGATGTGAACAGACACTTAACCAAAGAAGACATTCAGGCAGCTAACAGACACAAGAGGAAATGCTTGCAATCATTAGGCATTAAAAAAAAAAAAATTAGAGTAATGGAAATCAAACTACATTGAGATACCATGTCACCCTGACATTACTGGCATGAATCAAATAAACAGAAAATAACAAATGCGAGGAGCTTGGAACTCCTGTGCACTGTTCGTGGGAATGTAAATTGGTACAACCACTATGGAAAACAATATGGTGCCTCCTTAAAAAGCTAGAAATAGAAATACCATATGATCCAGCAATCGCATTCCTAGGTATATACCCTAGAGAAATAAGACCCATCACACAAATAAACATATGCCCACCAGCGTTCACTGCAGCACTATTCACAGTAGCAAAGAGATGGAAACAACCTAAATGCCCATCAACATATGAATGCATAAACAAATTATGGTACATACACACAATGGAATACTATGAAACAATAAAGAATAATGATGAATCTACAAATTATCTCACAACACAGATGAATCTGAAGGGCATTATGCTGAGTGAAATAAGTCAATCACAAAAGGACAAATATTGTATGAGACCACTATTATAAAAAACCCAAGAAAAGATTTTGTTGTTATTGTTAGGTGCCATCGAGTAAGTTTCGACTCATGGCAACCCTATGCTCACAGTGGTTATTATGCTTGAACCCACTGTTGGAGACATCATGTCGATCCATCTTGTTGAGGGTCTTCCTCTTTTCTGCTGACACTGTACTTTACCAAGCATGATGTTCTTCTCCAGGGACTGATCCCTCCTGACAACATGTCCAAAGTATGTAAGACGCAGTCTCACCATCCTTGCTTCTAAAGAGCATTCTGGTTGTACTTCTTCCAAGACCAATTTGTTCATTCTTTTGGCAGTCCATGGTCTGTTCAATATTCTTTGCCAACACCACAATTCAAAGGCATCAAGCCTTCTTCAGCCTTCCTTATTCATTGACCAGCTTTCACATGTATGCGATTGAAAATACCATGGCTTGGGTCAGGCACACTTTAGCCTTCAAGGTCACGTCTTTGCTTTTCAACACTTTAAAAAGGTTCTTTGCAGCAGATTTGCCCAATGCAATGGATCTTTTGATTTCTTGACTGCTGCTTCCCTGGGTGTTGATTGTGAATCCACATAAAATGAAATCCTTGGCTTCAATCTTTTCTCCATGTATCATGATGTTGCTTATTGGTCCAGTTGTGAGGATTTTTGTTTTCTTTTTACTGAGGTGCAGTCCATACTGAAGGCTGTAGTCTTTCATCTTCATCAATAAGTGCTTCAAGTCCTCTTCACTTTCAGCAAGCAAGGTTGTGTCATCTGCATATTGCAGGTTGTTAATGAGTCTTCTTCCAATCTTGATGACCCATTCTTCTTCATACAGTCTAGCTTCTCTGATTGTTTGCTCAGCATACAGATTGAATAGGTATGGTGAAAGAATACAACTCTGACGCATAGCTTTCTTGACTTTAAACCATGCAGTATCCCCTTGTTCTGTCTCTTGATCTACGTACAGTTTCCTCATGAGCACAATTATGTCTTCCAGAATTCCCGTTCTTCACTATGTTATCCACAATTTATGATCCACACAGTCGAATGTCTTTGCATAGTCAATAAAACACAGGTAAACATCTTTCTGGTATTGTCTGCTTTCAGCCAGGATCCACCTGACGTCAGCAATAATATCCCTGGTCCCATGTCCTCTTCTGAATTCAGATTGAATTTCTGGCAGTTCCCTGTCCATAAACTGCTGCAGCCATTTTTGAATGATCTTCAGCAAAACTTTGCTTGCATGTGATATTCATGATATTGTTTGATAATTTCCATATTCATTTGGATCACATTTCTTGGGAATAGGCATCAATATGGATCTCTTCCAGTCAGTTGGCCAGGTAGCTGTCTTCCAAATTTCTTGGCATAGACGGGCGAGCACTTCCAGTGCTGCAACCATCTCAATTGATATTCCGTCAGGTCCTGGAGCCTTGTGTTTCACCAATGCCTTCAGTGCAGTTTGGACTTCTTCCTTCAGTACCATGGGTTCCTGATCATATGCTACCTCTTGAAATGGTTGAACGTCGATATAATGACTCTATGTACTCCTTCCATCTTCTTTTGATGCTTCCTGTGTCGTTTAATATTTTCCCCATAGAATTCTTCACTATTGCAACTTGAGGCTTGAATTTTTTCTTTAGTTCTTTCAGCTTGAGAAATGCTGAGCGTGATCTTCCCTTTTGGTTTTCTACCTTCAGCATTTTCCACATGTCATTATAATATTTTCCTTTGGCTTCTCAAGCTGCCCTTTGAAATCTCCTGGTCAGTTCTTTTACTTCATCCTTTCTTCTTTTTGCTTTAGCTGCTTGCTGTTCAAGAGCAAGTTTCAGAGTCTCTACTGACATCATTTTGGTCTTTTCTTTCTTTCCTGTCTTTTTAGTGGCCTCTTGCTTTCTTCATGTATGATGTCCTTAATGTCATTCCACAACTTGTCCAGTCTTCGGTCATTAGTGTTCGATGCATCAAATCTATTCTTGAGATGGTCTCTAAATTCAGGTGGGATATATTCAAGGCTGTACTTTGGCTCTCGTGGACTTGTTCTAATTTTCTTCAGTTTCAACTCGAATGTGCATATAAGCAATTGATGGTCTGTTCTGCAGCTGACCCCTGGCCTTGTTCTGACCGATGATATTGAGCTTTTCCATCATCTCTTTCCACAGATGTAGTCAATTTAATTCCTGTGTATTCCATCTGTTGAGGTTCATGTGTGGAGTCGCCATCTATGTTGGTGAAAAAGGTATTTGCAATGGAGAAGTCATTGGTCTTGCAAAATTCTATCATGGGATCTCTGGCATCGTTTCTATCACCAAGGCCATATTTTCCAACTATCAATCCTTCTTTGTTTGCAACTTATGTGTTTCAATCTCCAGTAATTGTCAATGCATCCTGATTGCACGTTCAATCAATATCAGACTGCAGAAGCTGGTAAAAATCTTCTATTTCTTCATATTTGGCCTTAGTGGTTGGTGCATAAATTTTAATAATAGTCAAATTAACTGGTCTGTCTTGTAGATGTATGGATATTATTCTATCACTGACAGTGTTGTACTTCAGGATAGATCTTGAAATGCTCTTTTTGATGATGAATGCAACACCATTCCTCTGCAAGTTGTCATTCCAGGCATAGTAGACTATATGATTGTCAGATTCACAATGGCCAATACCAGTCCATTTCAGCTCACTAATGCCTAGGATATCGATGTTTATGCATTCCATTTCATTTTTGATGATTTCCAATTTTCCTAGATTCGTACTTAGTACATTCCAGGTTCCGATCATTAATGGATGTTTGCAGCTGTTTCTTCTCATTTTGAGTCGTGCCACATCAGCAAATGAAGGTCCCCAAAGCTGGACTACATTCATGTCATTTAAAGTCAACTCTCCTTTGAGGAGTCAGCTCTTCCCCAGTTGTCTTTTGAGTGCCTTCCAACCTGGGGGGTTTATCTTCCGGTACTATATCAGATAATGTTTTGATGCTATTCATAAAGTTTTCACTGGCTAAGTCTTTTCAGAAGTAGGCTGCCCAGTTCTTCTTCCTAGTCTGTCTTAGTCTGGAAGCTCAGCTGAAACCTCTCTGCCATGGGTGACCCTGCTAGTATCTGAATACTGGTGGCATAGCTTCCCGCATCACAGCAACATGCAAGCCCCCAAAGTATGGCAAACTGACAGACACATGGGAGAAGAAAAGGTTTACACATAGAAAAAATTTTTTTTTCGTGGTTTCAAGGGATGGGAGGTGTAGAGAGGGGAGGGGAAATCACTAACTAGATAGTAGACAAGTGTTACCTTTGGTGAAGGGAAAGACAACATATTATATAGGGGATATTAGCACAACTTGACCAAGGCAAAGTCATAGAAGTTTCCTAGACACATCCAAATGCTTTGATGAACTAAGTTACTGATGCAGAGGGCTGGGGACTATGGTCTTGGGGGACGTCTAGGTCAATTGACATAACATAGTTCATAAAGAAAATATTCTATATCCTACTTTAGTGAGTAGCATCTGGGGTCTTAAAGGCTTGTGAGCAGGCATCTAAGATACATTTATTGGTCCTATTCCATCTGGAACAAAGGAGAATGAAGAAAATCAAAGACATAAGGAAAATAATAGTCCTAATAGACCACATGAAGCACAGCCTCCACCAGCCTGAGCCCAGGAGAGCTAGATGTTGCCCAGCTACTACCACCAACTACTCTGACAGGCATCACAATAGACGGTCCAGAACAAAGTGAGGAAAAATGCAGAACAAAATTAAATTCACCAAAAAAAGACCAGACTAACTGGTCTAACACGGGCTGGAGGAACCCCTGAGACTATGGCACTGGGGACACGCTGCTAACTCAGAACTGAAGCCAATTCCAAAGTCCACCTTTCAGTCAAAGATTATAACCCATTGCTGTGGAATCAATTCCAACTCTTAGGCCTATAAAACAAACAGCAACACATGTGAGGAACGTGCTTTTTAGATCAATCAAGTGTACAAGACCAAATGGGCAACACCTGCCCAAAATCGAAGACGAGAAGGCAGGAAGCGACAGGAAAACTGGACAAACGGACACAGGAAATCTGGGGTGGAAAGGGAAAGGGGGAGAGTGCTGATGCAATGTGGGGAATGCAATCAATGTCACAAAACAACTTGTGCATAAATTTTTGAATGACAAATTAATTTGTGCCTAAAGCACAGTAAATTAAAAAAAACAGACAAACAAATAAGAAAAAAAACCCAGATAGTTCAGTGTTCAGAATAGAAAAACAGATGGGTTACAGGGTAGCTCAATCTCATTAAATGTCTTATAAATACTAGAAACTGAATCTATTAAAACTTTTAATGGCCTACATAACTTTTCCAATCCAATGCATATAGGGAACTACTTAGTAATTGTTGTGAGTTGAACTGCGGCTCCCCAAACTATGTGTTGGAATTCTAATCCCTGTGCCTGTGGATGTAACCCCATTTTGGAATAGGGTTTTCTTTGTTATGTTAATGAGGCAATCAGTGTAGGGTGTGTCTTAAACCTAATCACTTTTGAGATATAAAAAGCAGATCAGTCACAGAGAGAGGCAAGCACAAATGGGGGAAGACAGGAGCACAGGTGAGTATCGCTAATGACCCAGGAACCCAGGGAATACAGAAACTGAGACAAGGATTTTCCCCTCTACCCGACAGAAAAAGAGTCTTCCCCTAGAGCCTGTGCCCAGAATTCAGACTTCTAGCCTCCTAAACTGAGAAAACAAATTTCTGTTCTTGCAAGCCACCCACTTGTGGTATCTCTGTTACAATAGTACCAGGAAACTAAAACAGCAACCTTAACTTTTGTCTTAGATTGGGTTTCAAAGTTTATTGAGACAATGCTCTCAGGAAAAACCTATAAGAAAAAGAGAGAAGTAGGATAGGAAAGGCGAAGAAGCTGAGCAAGAAGGTGGTCCCAGGTTTTAAAAAAAAAAAAACCCATTGCTGTTGAGTCTATTCCGACTCATAGTGCCCTTGTAGGACAGAGTAGAACTGCCCCATAGGGTTTCAAAGGAGCAGCTGGTGGACTTGAACTGCCAACTTTTGGTTACCGGCAAAATGCTTAACCACTACATCATCAGGGCCCTGGTCTCAGACAGAAAAAACAAACCAAACCCATTGCTGTGGAGTCGCTTCCGACTCGTAACAACCATGTAGGACAGAGTAGAGCTGCCCATGCGGTTTCCAAGGAGCACCTGGTGGATTTGTACTGCTGACCATTTGGTCAGTAGCTGTAGCTCTTAACCACTACACTACCAGGGTTTCCCTGGTCCCAGATAGGAGAGTGGAAATGAGTCAGTCCTCGGTTACCCTTGGAGATGGGAGGGGTGTGACCTCTCAGGAGTCTCCGGTGAGGTAGCTCCACTTACCCCAAGATCAAGTCTCTGAAGAAGGTCGCAGCTTTCAGCTGTTAGACAAGGCACTCACAGATGCTAAAGGATAGCTGACTAGCCAGTGAAGGGCAAAAACAATGCTTACTAAACAGGTCTTCAAAAAAACCAAAAACCAAACCCATTGCTGTCTAGTCGATTCCAACTTATAGTGACCCTATAGGACAGATTAGAGCTGTCCCATAGGGTTTCCAAGGAGCACCTGGCAGATTCGAACAACCAACCTTTTGGTTAGCAACTGTAGCTCTTAACCACTGTGCCACCAGAGCTCCAAACAGGTCTTCATTGCTCTTCAATGATAATTTTGTAACACATGATGGCAGGAACTATTTTTCCTGCATTATTTGTATTCCCAGTACTTATCACAGTGCCTAGCACATGATTAAAACAAAACAAAACAAAACAAAAAAACCCCAAACCAAACTCATTGCTATCAAGTCGATTCCAACTCATAGGGACCCTAAAGGACAGAGTAGAACTGCCTCATAGAGTTTCCAAGGAGTGGCTGGTGGATTTGGACTGCTGACCCTTTGGTTATTAGTTGTAGTGCTTAACTACTACACCACCAGGGTTTCCTATCACATGATAGGTTTTTAATAAATTGTTTTATTGATTCAAATTGCAAGGGAGTCTATTATTAAATTTCAATGCAATTTCTTAAGACAGCCATCTAAATTCAAACTTTATAATCTTGTAAAGTAACATTGTGGATTTTTCCTTCATGCTTTATGTCACCACTCCTGCTGCTGACATTTTACATTCTTCTCTGCACACCAATTATAAGAGAGGAAGGAAGTGTGGTCTTGCGGTCTGTCAGAACAGAAGCTTGAGAACCCAAAGATCCTAGCCTTACTTCTCTCTTATTGGATGCTCAGATGAAGTCACAGAACCTTTCAGAGCCTCCAGTTTTGTGAAGGGAGAATAATACTTCCTTAAATAGTCTGTTTTTCTCAGATAAGCTGCATCTTTCATCATACTTTTCTTTATACTTAAAGCTTCTTCAAACATTTACAGGTAAGAAATATCTAAAACACCTTCCTGCTGGAGAGAGGCACCTGAAAGTTCTGATGTTTACAGAATACATTTGGAACCTTAAAATGCTGAGATGCTGGGCTCAGTAACACTCTGCTGTACAGCAATGAGGAGCTGAAATGAGCTCACTTTTGCTCATCCACCATCATGCACATGGGCAAACTGGCCTCATTCTGTATGTTCATATGTAAAGGATAGGCAGAGCGAGACCTGAACGCTGGAATCCGATAAGGTCACTATCAAAGGGGCATTGGGAAGGAGGATACTGGGAGTAGGGAGGATACTGGGTCCCTGTAATGTCCCTTTAAAGCTCCTTTAGGTTTCATCGAACCTTCTGCTAGACCTAGAGAAACCATCTGGTAACCACTTTATCTGAATCTACATTCCATGCGTGCCACAGAGTAGGGAGGGCGGATCATACCCAAGAAAGCCCTAATTTTGGGGAGGGTTAGAGCTATGTTGCCTAAAACATCGTGGTACTGAAAGTATGTAACTGAAGGCATTGAATCCTTGAAATGGGGAAATAGGAATTAAGGAGGAAAGTGTAAAGATCTTATTGTGTAAGTTGTGTAAACCTAAACACTCTAACGGAATTAATAGCCTAATTAAAAATGTTTGCTCATAAATTACAGCTAGATTAAATTGTGAATTAATGAATGCTTTTACGACCACAAACTATGCCAGGTATTTAACTCATGAATAACCACCTAGTTCCACTGGAGCTAAGGAAGTTTAGAATTGAGGGAAAGAGAAGAGGAATTTTAGAAACTGTTTGGGAAGAGAATTTCTGTAGTTGACTCTGTGTGTGTGCTCACTGTGGGTGTAAATAAGTAAACCTGTGAAGTAGGAGGGACAAGAAATTTCTCTTAAAGGTAGAAAGCAAGTAAAGAGAAAGTTCATAGATCTTTAAGATATACATATCTTTAAAAAATTCTTACATTGTTCTCCTTTCAAAGACTTCGTAGAAATCAGATGCCTTCTTTAGAAAACGGGGCTCGTAGGTAAGAACTGCACCACCCACATCATTACATGGTGGCAGGGACAGATGGAAAACTCTACCTCCCCTATCTGTCCAAGCAGGGAAGGGCCAGATGGTAAATAGGTTTGGGGGGAAGGAAGGCTGGTTTCTGCTGGTTTCTCTTAAGCATAAAATTCTTACCCACTGAAGGATTTAGTTCTTCCCTTCCATACCTCATACCTGCTATCCAAACCCTTTCCTTTCTTGGCCTCTAACCTGACTCCGAGAGCTTATTTCCAGGAGCAGTCATTGTCAGAAATGGGTATAGCAATACCTACAAACAAGTTGAAGACATTTGGGGTCACCTTTGTGTACATGGATGCTGAAGTAGAAGGGACTTTAAAAAGAGAGGGAATATGGTAGAAATTACTAGTGCTCATCATAACTAGTTTTCCTCTCATTTCTGGGTACACAGCCTCCTTTAAAGTTAAGTTGGGGTCATGTAATGAGTTCTGACCATCGAACTGGGAGTGGAAGTTATGTGTGTCAGTTCTATTCTGTGGAAGTTGAGAAACACCAAAACCAAACCTGTTGCTATCAGGCCAATTCTGATTCATGGCAACCACATCTATCACAGAGTAGAACTGCTCTATAGGGTTTTTTTCTTGGCTGTAATCTTTATGGAAGCAGATCATGAGGCCTTTCTTCTGTGGTGCCACTGGGTGAGTTTGAACCACCAACCTTTACGTTAGTAGTTGAGCACAAACCATTTGTACCACACGATTGAGAGTAGGTGTGAATTTTTCACACTCTCTCATTCCCTACTTCTGTGTCTCCGGAAGTCTTATGTTCCAGATGGAGTAGCTGTAACATGAAAGCAACCTGGATTCCTAAGTCCACACTTAGAAGGGAGATGCCCTAAAAAGTTGCTGTACCTGCAGCACATTTTGCATGAATGAGTTAATGCAAAGTTAGGATTTGTTTGTTGCTGCAGCATAACAGAACCTATACTGATTAACATAGGGAAGGAAGCAGAAAGAGATGTGAGGAGGTGTCTAGACCCAGCCCTGCTCTCCTCGCCTCTTTCCACAACCACAAAGAAAGGGTCTCTGCTCTGGAAAAGGGGGCATAAAGAAACTTCAGCGGAGATGGACTTTAATATCTAGATACTCCTGAATTGTTTGAATCTTTTACAATAAGAATGTATTTCTAATGCAGTTTAAAAAATAAAATAATAAAGTTAGGAAAATTCCCTTCAGGCAACTTTGAGAAGGCTAAAATTCATCAGTCTTTATAATGAGGAATTTGGAAATCTGCCACATCCCTCAAAAATGTTTCGTCCATTTATAGAATGATTTATATGGGCTACCAAGTACTCCTTCAAAAAACAACTTATGAAGTAAGGTAAGCAAAGTGAATTCCTAGACTGGTATGATTTGAGTCACCCAAATTCTGGCTGTTGCTGCCTGAAGATACCAAGCCTCGACCTGCTCCGTTTGGCAGGTTGATGGTGTTGAACACCAGCTCGGACCAGTCAGTCAGTCCTAAATTTTTTGTTCCCTCTCAGTGATGAGGAACAAGTCTTAAAGCTCCTTAAGCAAAATAGGTTGGCTTCTGTTGATAAAGTATATTTCCTGCTAGCAGTCTGAAATATTTTGTGGAAGAAATCAGGATATAAAATAAATAAGATACTACGTAATAAGTAAGGGCTGCTGACTTGTAAAAAAGAAAAAAAAAAAAGAAGATGGCCACACTTTTGAATAAACCACAAGAAATTAGAGAAGTTAGTTTGCATGCATTCAGTGAGATGGCAACTTTCTGCAGTCTGTGGAAATAACATTCTTCCTTAATGCTGTTGGCGGCACTAACATTTGAAGAACAGAACAACAAAATCAGCTGCATATATTGTGCTTCTCGACCTTGGTAGCACTATGGAGCACAGAGGCGAAAGGCTATCAAGTCTCCTACACAAAAATAACTCCACAAAAATGTCTATTTGTCAGCAAACATCGAAAATAAACATAGAAAAGAAAGCCTGAGCCTCTCCTTTCTTCACTTCTCCTCACCCCTCTGACCCTCCTGTTGCCCACATTGAGTTTCCTCTTCTCAAAACCATGAAAGTCTCTCGCATCAGTAATTTATTCTTGCCAGTTAATTAACTGTTCGAGCTTGTGTAGGAATGAGCTTCTCTCAGTGAATTACCACAACCAGGAATATTCCTTGTAAGCCTTTTATCTCTAATTGTGAAGTGGGACTGTTTGACCCCTGAAAGGGATTTTGCATATTAACACTTAGAAGGTTCTGAATGACCCACCGAGGGCTATAAAATCACATTTATTATCAGTAGGCTGGTCCAGAAATTGAAGCTAATCAAGATTGTTTCATGGTACCTGGGGTGAAGGTCAAAAATTCACAGCTTTGCCAGCCTGTCCTCTTCAAATGGCACCCTGCCTTCCTAAGATTGAAGATCTGGAAGGTAGTGGTGGCTCCTGAAGACCTGTCCCCAGGACCCTCAGTGGTGGTCAAGTTTTCTCCCAGGGACTGGACCCTGCCTTGCCCTTCTACTCTTCTCTCTGGAACACCCCTTCCTTCTAGCTCCTGGCCCTCCCCTCTTTTAGCTGCCTGAACAGGAATTGAATTTCCCTCCCTACTTCTAAATCTTAACTTTTCCTGTTACTATGCTCTCTATGGAGCCCTAGTGGCACAGTGATTAAAGCACTCAGCTGCTAACTCAAAGATCAGCAGTTCATACTCACCAGCTCAAAGGGAGAAAGATGTGGTGGTCTGCTTCCACAAAGATGTACAGCCTTGGAAATCCTATGGGGCAGTTCTACTCAGTCCTATAGGGTGCTATGAGTCAGAATTGACTTGATGGCAGTGAGTTTGTTTTTTGAATGCTCTCTATGCATATTTTATTTTTTCTAGAAACCTCGGTTTTATTTTTATCATATAACTATAATTTTATACCACCCCATTTCTGAAAATCTAGAATGCTCTTCTTTAAGGAAATGCCCTAGATTACTCAGAATATAAGAATATGAGGTTGCTATTTTCTTTTGAAAGCCTCATTGTAGCATCCATTTATTACTAGAGACCCCCAGAATTCCCAGATTCCCCACCAAGTGTCATCACACCTTTCTCACATGTTGTGAGGACTTGTTCATTAAGCCTGAGTAATTATACTGAAATTAAATTAGTCTGAGAGAACAGTAACTATAATTCACTCAACACTTAAAGCCAAATTCCAATTTACTTTGATAAAGTATTTGCTTTCAATTCTCCCTCTGTTCTTTGTGTTATACCTTATTATCTCCAAAGATAATTTGAAAATTTTTAGAAAAGGCTTCATAAAACTTTCATTGGGGAAAATTGATACATTGGCTATATTGTAAATTTTGAACCGATTTGAGTAACAGATAATGATCCTTCCAAATCTTCTAAGTAATTATTTCTGCAATTATAGTTAATTTGTAGACTAAGGGTGGTTTTCAATTTAAAATATCTTAATGATTTAACTAGGGAGGCCGAGTGGCACAGTGGTTAAGCACTGGGCTGCTAATGGAAATGTTGGCGGTTCAAACCCACCAGCTGCTCTGCGGGCTTCCATAAAGATTTACAACCTTGGAAACTCTGTGGAGCAGTTCTACTCTGCCCTTACACGGTCACTAAGAGTCAGAATCAACTTGATGGCAGTGGGTTTTTTTGTTTTGTTTAATAACATAACTACTGAATAGAACTACCCTCTTGGTTTCTCTGCTGCAACTTAAGTTGTTGTGTTATTTGAGTAAATTAAAGCCTTGAGCAACAAGCAGTACACTGTAGTTTATACATTGATCTATATGGGGTCATTTGTAACCAACATAACAAGAAGTTGTATTACTAAAATATTTGGAGTCATAGGGACTATTACATGGAGTTACGCAAGAACTTGATTCAGCCTAAAGTTTCCTCCCCTTTAACATCATATTAATGACCTGAGATGTTACCTAGGATGTATGACAGAAGGATTGCGTTTTATTGTCTTTATTTTCCTTTCTGTTGTTTGTGAAGGCTGAAGCACAATGAAATGACCAAAAGGCAGATACCAAACGAAACCCAGTGCCATCAAGTCGACTCCGACTCATAGCAACCTTATAGGACAGAGTAGAACTGCCCATTATAGTTTCCAAAGAGCACCCCGCGGATCTGAACTGCCGACCCTTTGGTTAGCAGCTGTAGCACTTAACCACTGCACCACCAGGGTTTCCAAAAGGCAGATAGGAGGAAGGAAATCTGAAGAAACACAGACGTTTCAAAACAAACAAATTGAACAGCCAGTCCCTTAATAAATTGGTATTTATAGTGCCGTCAAATATTAATTCACCAAACAAAAAATGAAGGTAGGCCAAGCCACCTGCTGAAAACCACCAAAAATTCCGTTTATAATATGCAAATCATCTTTTGTAATGCATCAGGGAGCCAAGAAAAAAAGTAAGATATACACACAGGCCAAAACTAAGTTAAAGTGGGAACCTAGATAATAAAGGAAGCAGTGAAGCTGGTTTCACTCTGGGGCCACTTGTCAAACCCTGGTAAACTTAAGCTTCAGAGTTTATTGTTTAATTTGCAGGGAGCAGAGGACAGGAGAAAAAGTTCAAGGCTTGCCCAAAACAAGTAGTCTAAAAAGAGCTCTACCAAATCAAAGGAATAAACACTCAGGGTTAGGATAGACTACAAATAAACCTGTTTTCTGCTCATAGCCCCAAACCATAGGACTAAAAGGAAAATCTCCACTCTGAACCATGGCTTTGAGTGAAGGAAAAAATATCTCTTCTAAGAATCCATAGTTACAAACCAGCCTCAAGCAGGTCTGTAGCCTGATTTATACTACTTTTGTTGGCCAAAACCCCTCAATCCTAAAATTTAACTTAAAGTAGTCTGGGGTTGATCTTCTCCTGCCAGGTACCTGGCAGAGTGTTCTGGCTACAGATTACTGAGTAACAACCCTCTTCCCCCAACTCAATGGTAAAACAACAACCATTTTATTATGCTCACAGATTCTGTGGCTCAAGAATTTGGAAAGAGCACAACAGGGACAAATTGTCTCTTCCATGATGTCTGGTACCTACTTGGAAGACTTGAAGACTGGGGGTGACCCAATGGCTGGAAACTTGAATCATCTGGAAGCTCGCTCATCCACATGTCTGATGGCTGACATTGGCTATGGGCCGGGACTTCAGCTAAGGCTGTTGGTGAGAATACCTACCTGTGCCCTTTCCATGGGCTACATAAGCTTTCTCACACATGATGGCTAGTTCCAAGTGCAAAGCATCCCAAAAGAACCAGGTGGAAGCTGTATTGCCTCCTATTTCCCAGCCTTGGAAGTCACATAGAGTCACTTTCACCCTAGTCACAAGTCTTCCCACACTCAAGTAACAGGAGCAGAGGCCCCACTTCTCAATGGGAGGAATGTCAAAGCTACTTTGTAAGAAGAGCTTGTGGGATGGGGGGCATTATTATCACCATCTTTGAAACACACAATTTGCCATTAGGAAGCATATGCAAATTCTGGAAGAGCCCATCTTCAACTCAGACCTCGAAGTGTTTCCTCAGATAAAGTTCCATAGACTATGAGGACAAGAATCACAACATACACTAAATTCATAAAGAAAGAAACACTTTATGCAAAATCCAGCAGAAGTAACCAACAAAAAAATCAAATTCATAAACCTTCAGATACTGGACCTTTTATACAGGGAATATAAAATAGTACATTTAATATGTCCAAAGGAATTTTTTTTAAGTTTAAAAATATGAATATGGAATAAAGGACTGTAGAAATGACCAAGCAAATTTGAAAAAGAACCAATAGAACATCTAAAAATGAAAAGTTGAATTTTAAAACTCAATGGACAAGCTAACAGCCACAATTGAAGATAAAAATTATGAACTGGAAGATAGGTCTGAGGAAATTATATAGAACGCTACACATAAAGTAAAAGTAATGGAAGAGATGAAAGAGAGGTTAAGTAACATGAAGAATATAGCAAAAGGTCTAATATGAGAGAAGAGAGAGTGTGTGAGGCAGAAGGAATATTTGAAGAGATGATAATTTTTATGAACCAATGGAAGATGCCAGTCTACTGTTTTTGAATTATCCATGAATCCCAAGCAGGATATACAAAAAGAAATTCTGTCCTAAACATCTTATAGTGAAACTAGCACTCCAGAAATGAAGAAAATATTTTTAAATTTATCCTTTCAAGGAATGAAAATTAGGCTAAAAGCAGGCTTCCCAAGAAATAAATGAAAGCCTGAAGGCAAAAGAATAATATCTTCAATGAGCTGATGTCAGATGGATCTTGGCTGAAAAAAGCAGAGAATATGAGAAAGATGTTTACCTGTATTTTATTGACCATGCAAAGGCATTCGACTGTGTGGATCATAACAAATTATAGATAACACTGTGAAGAATGGGAGCTCCAGAATACTTAATTGTGCTCATAATGAACCTGTATGTAGACCAAGAGCCAGCCATTTGAACAGAACAGAAGAAGAATTAATGCCTTTGAATTATGGTGTTGTTGAAGAATATTGAATGTGCTATGGACTGCCAAAAGAAAGAATAAACCTGTCTTGGAAGAAGCACAGCCAGAATGCTGCTTAGAAGCATACAAGGATGGCAAAACTGTGTCTCACGTACTTTGGATGTGTTAACAGGAGGGATCATCCCTGGAGAAGAACATCATGCTTGGTAAAGTAGAGAGTCAACGACAGGGAAGAAGACCTTCAACAAGATGGATTGACACAGTGGCTGCAATGACAGAATCAAGCATAGCCAATGATTGTGAGAATGCCACAGGACCCTGCAGTGTTTTGCTCTATTGTATATACGGTCGCTATGAATTGGAATCATCTCAAGGGCACCTAACAACAACAACTTGTAAAACAACAATTATCTTATTGGACGGGATTGGGTTAAAAAAAATCTGCAACAAACGCATGTCAATCAGGAGATGGGTAATTATAGTAAAACTGTTCCAAAGGTCCATGAGGAAGTTAAAGATATTACAGGATAAAGTTTCTAAAGTAATCACTAAAATAATGGAAATGGAGTAAAGATGGAATAAATGAAATGAGAAAAATTACTCGATAATAAAAAGCAGTCGTAATAGGAGAGAGAAAACATAGATAATGTGAAACAATAAAAAGTACAAAGTTAGATGGTAGAAATAAATTATATCAGTAACCACTACAAATGTGCATACATGAACTAGCTGCTGTATTTAAAAGTAAAAAAAAAAAAAATCATTGAACTGGATAACAACAACAAAATCTAGCTATGAGCTTTCACATTCGTGCTGGCTATTCTCCAACCTTCTCTGCCCAACTCTGTACTCATCTCTATGTACTACACTACATGAGCTAATTGTTCTTTAGCTTCTAGTTGGGTTTGGCCAATAGGAGACAGTGGTAGGAGATCACAGGGTGAGAGGAGAATGAAGTAGGGCTATTAATTCCCTGGTGGTATTTTCTGTCTACTTAAGGCAACAGCTCCTGTCAGGCAGCCCCTTCCCAGCAACAGCTCTTGCTGGGTTCCAGTAAGTTACGCTGTCTCTACTTGACCCTTCAGGGCTAGGAGTCATAGTCAATAAAACACAGGTAAACATCCTTCTAGTATTCTCTGCTTTCAGCCAGGATCCATATGACATTAGCAATGATACCCCTGGTTCCACGTCCTCTTCTGAAACTGGCCTGAATTTCTGGCAGTTCCCTGTCAATATACTGCTGCAGCCATTTTCGAATGACCTTCAGCAAAATTTTGCTTGCATGTGATATTAACGATTTTGTTCTATAATTTCCACATTTGGCTGGATCACCTTTCTTGGGAATAGGCACAAATATGGATCTCTTCCAGTCAGTTGGCCAGGAAGCTGTGTTCCATATTTCTTGGCATAGATGAGTGAGCACCTCCAGTGCTGAATCTGTTTGTTGAAACATCTCAATTGATATTCCATCAATTCCTGGAGCCTTGTTTTTCACCAATGCCTTCAGAACAGCTTGGACTTCTTCCTTCAGTACCACCAGTTCCTGATCATATACCACCTCTTGAAACGGTTGAATATTGACTAATTCTTTTTGGTATAATGACTCTGTGTATTCCTTCCATCTTCTTTTGATGCTTCCTGCATTGTTTAATATTTTCCCCATGGAATCCTTCACTATTGCAACTCAAGGCTTGAATTTTTTCTTCATTCAACTGTGTAGATCGTAACAATTTATGGATAACATTGCGAAGAATGGGAATTCCAGAACACTTAATTGTGCTCATGAGGAACCTTTACATAGATCAAAAGGCAGTTATTCAGACAGAACAAGGGGATATTGATTGGTTTAAAGTCAGGAAAGGTGTGCGTCAGGGTTGTATTCTTTCACTATACCTATTCAATCCGTGTGCTAAGCAAATAATCCGAGAAGCTGGACTATCTGAAGAAGAACGGGGCATCAGGATTGGAGGAAGACTCATTAACAACCTGCATCATGCAGATGACACAACCTTGCTTGCTGAAAGTGAAGAGGACTTGAAGCACTTACTAATAAAGATCAAAGACCACAGCCTTCAGTATGAATTACACCTCAACATAAAAAAAAAAAAAATACAGAAATCCTCACAACTGGGCCAATGAGCAACATCATGATAAACGGAGAAAGGATTGAAGTTGTCAAGGATTTCACTTTACTTGGATCCACAATCAACAGCCATGGAAGCAGCTGTCAAGAAATCAAAAGACGCATTGCATTGGGTAAATCTGCTGCAAATGACCTCTTTAAAGTGTTAAAGAGCAAAGATGTCACCTTGAAGACTAAGGTGCGCCTGACCCAAGCCATGGTATTTCCAATTGCGTCATATGCATGTGAAAGCTGGACTATGAATAAGGAAGACCAAAGAAGAATTGATGCCTTTGAATTGTGGTGTTGGTGAAGAATATTGAATATACCATGGACTGCCAAAAGAACGAACAAATCTGCCTTGGAAGAAGTACAACCAGAATGCTCCTTAGAAGCAAGGATGGCGAGACTGTGTCTTACACACTTTGGGCATGCTGTCAGGAGGGATCAGTCTCTGGAGAAGGACATCATGCTTGATAGAGTACAGAGTCAGCGGAAAAGAAGAAGACCCTCAACGAGGTGGATTGACACAGTGGTTGCAACAATAAGCTCAAGCATAACAATGATTGTAAGGACGGCTCAGGACCGGACAGTGTTTCGTTCTGTTGTGCATAGGTTTGCTATGAGTTGGAACTGACTTGACGGCACCTAACAACATCAACAAGTGCCTGAGTATTTTACCACATTTTATTGGTTCCCATAACGCTGCCCATGCCTCCTAAAGACTTCACTGAATTCTCTTCAAGTAACATTTTCTGTGTTCTGCTTGTTTCCTGCCAGGATCCTGACTCTTAGAACAGGAGACAAATCTAAAACATAAGGAAAATAAATGTTCTACATCTCACTTTGGTGAGTGGCGTCTGGGGTCTTAAAAGCTTGTGAGTGGCCATCTAAGATATATCAGTTGGTCCCATCCAACTTGGAGCAAAGGAGAATGAAGAAAACGAAAGACACAAGAAAAATATTAGCCCAAAGGACTGAAGGACCACATGAACCAGAGACTCCACCAGCCTGAGCCCAGAACTAGTGCCTGGCTACCACCAGTGAACACCCTAACAGGGAACATAACACAGAGTCCTGGACAGAGCAGGAGAAAAATGTAGAAGAGAACTCAAATTCACATAAAAAGACCAGACTTAATGGCCTGACAGAAACTGGAGGAATCCCTGAAACTATGGCCCCCAGATGCATTGTTAGCCCAGAACTGAAACCACTCCTGAAGCTCACTCTTCAGACAATGAGTAGACAGGACTATTAAAAAAAAAAAAAAAAAAATACACATGAGGATGTGCTTCTTAATTCAATCAGATAAAAAAAAAAAAAAGCATGAGACCAAATGGGCAGCTCCTGTCCAAAAGCAGCATGAGAAGGCAGGAAGGGACAGGAACTGGTCAAAAGGACACCGGGAACCCAGGGTGGAAAGGAGGAGTGTACTGTCACATTGTGGGGATTGCAACTAATGTCACAAAACAATACGTATATAGATTTTTGTATGAGAAATTAACTTGAGCTGTAAACTGCCACCTAAAGCACAATAAAAATTTTAAAAGAAGAAAAAAAAGGATACTGAAAGGTTGAAAATAAAATGTTGAAGAATGTTATCTAATGCAAATACCAACCAAAAAAAAGCTGACATCACTACATGAGAGTTAAAAAATTATCGATAAAAGAAGGCTACATAATGATTATAAATTTACTTCACCAGTTATATGACATTATTTATATAGCCTCAAATTACATAAAATGAAAAAACTGAGCAGAGAATTAGACAAATCTCTCAAACTAAGGGAGAGAAAGGATGAAAAGAAAGATTTACAAATAACTAAATTATTTTAAGAAATATGCAACATATTTGTAACAGGTCATTTATTTCCAATTTTTTATTTCTCAGAGTAATATTACCCTTAGTTTGCATTTGTCTAAGAAAATATTTACTGGCAGCAGAGAAGACCAAAACCAAAACTAAACCCACTGCCGTGAAGTCAATTCCGACTCATAGTGACCCTATAGCAGCAGAGAAGAGCAAGTAGAAATACAGAAGGTGGCCAAAGGAAGCTAGTTGGGGTTTAAAAATTAAACTTTCTTGCAATAAATGTGGCAAAGTATTAATGTCATTAATATATTAATATAAGAAAAATCCCAAAATATAAATGGACAAGGACAAAGATAATTTATAAAACAGAAGCTTAAAATGGCTAAATAAACAAATAGGAAAAATGTTCAACCTTGCCAGCAATCAAGAAAATAGAAAATAAGACAATATACTATTTTTCATCTGTAAAATAAGCAAAACATTCTTTTAAAAGTAAATATGATACCCAAAGCTGTCTAAGATAAAATAGACACTCTCATATGTTACTGGTGGAAGTAAAACTTAAGACAAATTATTTAGTTTATAACAGTTGGTCTAGTAATTCCATTTCTGGGAACCTATCCCAGGAAATAATCTGAATTATGATTTAGACCCAAGCACAAAAAGATGTTATTGATAATATAAAAAAAATTAGAAGTGTTCTTATTTTTCTCCTTCCTCTTCTCTTTTTCTTCACCTTCATTTCCCTTGCTCCCTTCTTTTCAATTGTTTACTTCCTGAGCAATTCAGTCCAAAAGCCATAGGTTGGGGCTCAGCAAGATAGGTGTCCCCATAGGATGAGAAGAGAGAAGAGCCACGGGAGCTTCTGCAGAGTGGTAGAGCCCCACTGGGGTAAGGAAGGGGTCCCTTTGGGGAAGTGGTTCAGCTCAGGCCGTTGGAGCCCGTAAGTGGGAGAACACCTGTGCATTTTGGGAAAGGGTTAGTCCAGAGTAGGATGTCATAGTCCAAGAAGGGCAAGGAGGCCGTTGGAATTCGTGGAAGCATGATGGCAGTGAAGGAAGTGGTTACAGATAGGGGGATTGATCAAATAAACAAATTGAAGAAAAAGGAGCCACCTAGCTCACTGTCATAGAAACAATTTACAAATATAGAAAGGGAGAAAACAAGAATGAGATATTGGTTTGGAATTCAGGATATAGATGGGAACTCATGGTTTTAAATACAGAGATATAGACGAAGAAATAAAAATAGACACAGATATAAATGCATGTATGCCTATGTATACATGTCTACTCCAAGGGTCTGGGAATAGTGTCACACCAGTAGCAGTGAGCCTACTAGCACACACATCTTGATTTTTGTAATTGATTGAATGTCCACCTGGAACCTCAGAATGTGAGCTTATTTTGATATAAGGCCTTTGCAGATGTAATTAAGTAAATTAGAAGAGATGATCTGAATTGAGATGAACCCTGATCCAATGACAAATGCCTTCATAAGAAGAGAAAACAGAGACACAGCCAGACACACAGGGGAAAAGTTCATATGAAGATGAAGACGGAGGCAGAAATTGCAGTTATATATTTATCTACAAACCAAGGAACTCCAAGGATTGCGACAACCACCAAAAATTAGGAGGCCCAAGGAAAGATTCTTCCTGAGAGTCTTTGTATTTTCCAAATTTTCTGCCATGAACGCGTGTAGACTTACAATTTAAAAAAAAAGTAGACTCACAATTTTAAAATTAACTTTCCCAGTTTATTTCTCAATATTCCTTTTCCCATATTCAAATTCGTTTCAAACTGTTACCTATATTTTCCAATCTCTGTGCTGTTTCCACCCCTATTCCTACTCCTGGAACTGTCTGTCAAAACCTAGCCATTCTTCAAGAGCCAGCTCAAATGCTACCACTGCTTCCTTGAAGCCTTTCCTAGTTTCTCATCTCTCCTGCTGGATGTGTCCTCTCCTTTCTCGGGACTCTCACAACACTCTGAGTTTGCCTGTCCTGTGATAGCTCAGCATGCGTTGTATTACAGCATTGTTCACAAGCCTTATATCCTCTAAATCGGATGCTTCTTGAAGGTGAAAAGAAATGAATGAATGAAGAAATAACCTTTGAATTATTTCCACCATGTGAACAATTATATCTACCACGTGAATAATCCACATGCAGAGGCTCAAAAGCTATTTATATTTAAATTGTGAATAAGAACCCTATATGCTACTAAAATATTAAATAATACTGAACGTCTATCACTTAGGTAGTTTTCTCTCCTATGACTTTTCAGTGCAGTTGACAGAAACCTAATTCACACAGGTTTAAATTTTTAAAAAGCTGATTCAGACAAGAAGATATTCTACTGATATTATCAGGAATCTGCTTTTTCTGCCATGTTGGTTTCATTTATCAAAACGGTTTTCTCCTGTTATGACAAGCAGCTCTAGGATTACCTTCTACAAGATAAGCATCGTCAATGGGAAATAAAGCACCTCTCTTCCAATAGTTTCAGTAAAGTCCAGAGCCTGATTCTCTCAGGACCAACTTGGAGCCAGTGTTCATCCTTGGCCTGAGCGATGGAATACACTGATAGGCCACATCTGGTTCTAGTGTCCTCCCCTGCAGTTGGAGACTGGTGTCATCCTCACCCAAACCCCATGGATGAAGAATGATTCCTCAAAGAGTTGCTGAGCATCCAAAATGTCTGCACTAATGTAGTATTAATTAAATAATTCCTTGTATTTGATAGTAATGATTTAATTGCAGAGAAGTTTTTAATTTCACTCCCTGTCTAATGGCTGAGTAGTACAATATTACTGTTATTATTTTGTTCATACACCCAAATAAACTAAATGCTTTACCCTGGGCTCATACATTTGGTTATGAAGCTGAGACCAAAGTCCCAGGCTCTTTATTTCTATGCCAATGTTAGATCCATAGCATGCTGCGTAAAGTTGTGAAGAAAGCAAAATCAACAGCTGTCCATTTTTAATTTCACAAGATGATCTTTGTTACCAAATTGTTATCACATTTTCCCTCAGAGGAAAAACATCTCAGGAAATATTTATGGAGTTTTTAAAGGATATGAATAATGGAGAAAAGAAAGTACACCAACATCTAGAACTGTGAACAAAACATATTTAGCATTTGAAATTACAGTCTAATAAAGAGAGAGAGAAAAGAGGAAAATACAGAAAGCTATTCAAAGGGTTAGGAAATTAGGAAGACATTCAGGGGAGATTCCTGGGTTCTTCTTGGCTATTGCGAATAGCGCTGCGTTGCTCCTTTACACATAGTTTTTCATATTTTAGACTATTTCTTTCAAACAGTCACAGAATGGGTTTGCCACATAAAATGCTTCATTATGTTAACGTAAATTATTTCTCAGACGAATTATTCCAATTTATAAGGTTAACAATCCATATCAGTTTTATAACATTGTGGACAACGTTGGGTATTAATGTTTTAATTTTTTAGTTGTTTATTTACAGGTCAAAAATAGTAGCTCAGCTCTGTTTATATTTCATTTCTCCACTTACTGATCAGGTTGAACATTTTTCTATTTTTTGTTTTAAGTAAGAATTTTTTTTTTTTCTGGCATTAAGTTAATTGTTCAGAAATGGGAAGATTTTTCTTTTTTCCTTGTTAGGAGCTGATATAGGAGATAATGATAAGTTTTGCTTTTGAGAAAATTAGGCAACATTTGTAGATTGTAGTGTTCAAAAGAAGCCTCAAAATATATTTACAATTTACAGAGAAATTGCCCATATTGTTAAATATATTGCATACACTAAATAACTTGAGAGTAGACCCATTTTCACCAGAATCTATGTAGTTTTGAGGAAATAAATTGATCTTTTTCTTTTTCTGTATAAAATAGGTAAAATCTTGTTTTGCTCATTTCCTTGAACATCTGATAGTTTATTAAATATTATTAGAAAATCTTACTCCTATCTCTTTGCATATTCTCAATGCGGCCTTGAAACCTTTGAATCTACTGGAGCACAGTCTTGTCAGCTGTAGGTTTGACATAATACCTACCAACTGCCACCTACCTATCTTTTAGTGATAGATAATAATACTGTAGATATTATGGACCACCACCCATCTGTCAATTTATTATACTCGGGTGGTTTGTGTGTTGCTATGATGCTGGGAGCTACGCACCAGTATACCAAATACCAGCAGGGTCACCTACAGTATATAGATTTCAGCGGAGCTTCCAGACTAAGACAGACCAGAGAGAAAGGCCTGGTAATCTACTTGCAAATATTAGCCAATGAAAACCCTATAGATCAGTGGTCTTAACAATGGACTTGATCATACCAACTATCGTGGAGATGGCACGGGATTGGGCAAGGTTTCGTTCTGTTGTACAGCAACAGACATTATGAATTGGCTTGCTGAACTTCTATTTCAATTTTCTTTTAATGTATAACCGTTTATTACAAAAGTTGGAAAGGTAAAGCCTACTATCTTAGCCTGGAGTTCCCCAAGATATAAGCTTACGTGCAGTAGTAGTTCTGGGGAATGTGGTCACAGAGGAAGAGAAAGAAGGGAGGAGGGAAGCCAACACAAGAATGCATTATCAAGTTAGTCATCCCTACAGGCAACTGATGCTTTATCACACTGGGTCCTCTGAGCAATTTTATTAAATACATCTTATAACAGTCCATTGCAGAAACAAAAGGTGGGGGAGCATTTAATTCCCCAGCACTTCTGGGGTTCACATGCATGTGTGCAGTTTGTGTTCCTGCCTGTGTCTCTTAACTCTGTGCTAACTGGAGGCAAGACACTATCCAAAGGAACTGTCACAAAGCTACTCGAAGCCTGTGCAACTCACAGCATCAGTAGCTGGAATAAGAGGTGGAGCCAAAATGTTACCCTAGAGTTTTCTAATGTAAATTCATTTCCTAAAATCCTTTTTGGTCAGGGTTCTGAATATGATTTAGGGTCCAACAATCAGATGCTTTCAGGTGAGATGTAAATGTCCAATTAAGTGGTGAGAGAGGCAGGGTACAAGTCATCTATTTGATAGTGTAGATGGCAATAATGACAGTTTGGCTCTGGAGCCAGCAGCTGTAACCACAGCTTCCTGATTTAGTAGAGGGGGCTTGCCAATCATGGTAAAAACAGCAATTCCCTTATAAAGAAGAGCAAATCCCTGGTGGCCCAGTTCTGGAGTATGGCTCTGGCGGCCATTCCATCAAGCTCAGGCAAAAGTTTGTTTCTTCAGCCTTCCCAATCATTCTCCAAGCATTTAATAGCTTTAAAAACCGTTTTTGCTTAAGATATGAATAGCAGATTTTGTTTTTTGCAACCAAATCCTAATCGGTACACTAAGTTAGTGCAATAAAATGAACAAAACAGTTCTACAGGCTTTCCTTGTGCCCCTAAGACTTAAAAAAAAAAAAAAAAAAACAGGGGATACAAAAGAGAAATATAAAGGGAACTTAGTGTCTATTTGAAGAAAAACCTCGCTGCCTCTAGCTTTTCCTTACTCCAAGTCATCTTATAAAACACAAATCTCATCACGTCAGTCCCCTAACACAATCTCCTTTACTGTTTTCCCTTCGTCTAGACCAGTAGTGCCAAACCTTTTCATGTGAGGGCCCCTTTCAGCACTTTAGGGCTTGGATTAGGCAGGGTCCAATAGGAGATGAAAACCACACAGTAATTTGAACAGGGAAATTTTAATACAAGGAATTCTTAGCTGTTACAAGGGATTGGCACAACAAACAATTGGCTAGTAAGAAGTAAATATGTACAAAGACATAAACAGATATAAGGAGCAGCCACTACCTTTAGGGCTGAGATTGGAGCACCCACAGAAGAGTCCCCACCTGACCTGGGGCCTGAGATCCAGACACTGTTGGAGAAGGAAGGGTCATGGTTTATCAAACGGCAGAGAAATCACCATGGTGTTGCACTGGGGAAAGCTGCTCAGGATGGTGTCTCACTGGAAGCCCTCTGCTATAAAACCTCCCAATGGAGGACCTGGGGGAAGCTGCTGGTCATTGGAGAAACCACATACACTGGAGAAGGTGCATGGGCTGCAGGAGCCAGGCCCTGGAGAGGCCACATGTGCTGCAGGGGCTGCTAAAAGTAGTATATTGGAACCCGAAAGGAAGGACTTTCTCCTGAAATGTTTCTCCAGGGCCCTCTACTGACAAAGCTTTATATTGTGCCAACTGGCAAGGGAAAATATTTAAAGGCTTAGATCCTTTTTTTTTTTTTTTAATAATTTTTATTGTGCTTTTTTTTTAAGTGCAAGTTTACAAATCGTCAGTCTCTCACACAAAAACCCATATACAACTTGCTACTCACTCCCAATTGCTCTCCCCCTAATAAGACAGCCCGCTCTTTCCTTCCACTCTCTTTTTGTGTCCTTTTCGCCAGCTTCTAACCCCCTCCACCCTCTCATCTCCCCTCCAGGCAGGAGATGCCAACATAGTCTCAAGTGTCCACCTGATCCAAGAAGCTCTCTCCTCACCAGCATCCCTCTCCAACCCATTGTCCAGTCCAATCCATGTCTGAAGAGTTGGCTTCGGGAATGGTTCCTGTCCTCGGCCAACAGAAGGTCTGGGGGCCATGACCACCGGGGTCCTTCCAGTCTCAGTCAGACCGTTAATTCTGGTCTATTTATGAGAATTTGGGGTCTGCATCCCACTGCTCTCCTGTTCCCTCAGGGGTTCTCTGTTGTGTTCCCTGTCAGGGCAGTCATCAGTTGTAGCTGGGCATCATCTAGTTCTTCTGGTCTCAGGATGATGTAGTCGCTGGCTCATGTGGCCCTTTCTGTCTCTTGGGCTCGTAATCACCTTGTGTCCTTGGTGTTCTTCATTCTCCTTTGATCCAGGTGGGTTGAGACCAATTGATACATCTTAGATGGCTGCTTGCTAGCATTTAAGACCCCAGACGCCACTCTTCAAAGTGGGATGCAGAATGTTTTCTTAATAGATTTTATTATGCCAATTGACTTAGATGTCCCCTGAAACCATGGTCCCCAGACCCCTGCCCCTGCTACGCTGGCCTTCGAAGCATTCCGTTTGTTCAGGAAACTTCTTTGCTTTTGGTTTAGTCCGATTGCGCTGACCTCCCCTGTATTGTGTGCTGTCTTTCCCTTCACCTAAAGTAGTTCTTATCTACTATCTAATTAGTGAATACCCTCTCCCATCCCCCTCCCTCCCCCCTCTCGTAACCACAAAAGAATGTTTTCTTCTCAGTTTAAACTATTTCTCAAGTTCTTATAATAGTGGTCTTATACAATATTTGTCCTTTTGCAACTGACTAATTTCACTCAGCATAATGCCTTCCAGGTTCCTCCATGTTATGAAATGTTTCATAGATTCCTCACTGTTCTTTATCAATGCGTAGTATTCCATTGTGTGAATATACCATAATTTATTTATCCATTCATCCATTGATGGGCACCTTGGTTGCTTCCATCTTTTTGCTGTTGTAAACAGTGCTGCAATAAACATGGGTGTGTATATATATCTGTTCGTGTAAAGGCTCTTATTTCTCTAGGATATAGTCCAAGGAGTGGGATTGCTGGATGCTGTGGTATTTCTAACTTTTTAAGGAAGCGCCAAATCGATTTCCAAAGTAGTTGCACCATTTGACATTCCCACCAGCAGTGTATAAGTGTTCCAATCTCGCTACAGCCTCTCCAACATTTATTATTTTGTGGTTTTTGGATTAACGTCAGCCTTGTTGGAGTGAGATGAAATCTCATTGTAGTTTTGATCTGAATTTCTCTAATGGCTAATGATCATGAACATTTCCTCTTGTATCTGTTAGCTACCTGAATGTCTTCTTTAGTGAAATGTCTATTCATATCTTTTGCCCATTTTTTAATTGGGTTGTTTGTCTTTTTGCAGTTGAGTTTTTGCAGTATCATGTAGATTTTAGAGATCAGGCGCTGATCAGAAATGTCATAGCCAAAAACTTTTTTCCAGTCTGTAGGTAGTCTTTTTACTCTTTTGGTGAAGTCTTTGGATGAGCATAAGTGTTTGATTTTTAGAAGCTCCCAGTTATCTAGTTTTTCTTCTACGTTCTTTATAATGTTTTCTATACTGTTTATGCCATGTATTAGGGCTCCTAACATTGTCCCTATTTTTTCTTCCATGATCTTTATCGTTTTAGATTTTATATTTAGGTCTTTGATCCATTTTGAGTTAGTTTTTGTGCATGGAGTGAGGTATGGGTCTTGTTTCATTTTTTTGCAGAGGGATATCCAGTTATGCCAGCACCATTTGTTAAAAAGACTGTCTTTTCCCCCATTTAACTGTTCAGATCTGTTTTTGTAGAGCTGTTGTAAAGGGTAGATTTGGAGCTTAGAGGCAATAAATTGTTAACTGGCACAGAATTCATAGTAGTTGTTTTAGGATTCATTAATTGATAAAGAAGAAAGTGCCAAAAAGTTACTATAAATTAAAAAATGCCTTAAAATAAATTTGTATTTATCTATAAGAATCATACACATGTATCTGAGTCAATACACTTTTTGCATATACAGACATTGGTTTTTAGGCCAATGGTTTGGGAGCTCTCTGGCCATAACACCAAAGCGTTTTGGGAATTACTAATCCAGTAGATGGAGTCCAAATAATTTTGCATAGACACAATGCCCTTTACAATTTGCCTTGTTTCACCTTTCCCAGCCTCATTTCACTAGAATTTCTCCACATTCTTCCTACCCTCACCAAATCAAAACAACCTGGAAAAATCCCTTCTCATTCTTTAAGGCCCAATTCAAACGCAACCTTCTCTTCTAAGCTTTTCCTGACTACCCAGGCACAGTTATTCACTCCATCCTTTATACTTCCAATAGAGATTATGTATAGAATACATACTTATTTATGGAATGCTAGTCACTGGGCTAAGTGTTTCATATTCATCTAATACTGTCAGGAACCTTAGTAAGATATTATTACCATCTCAAAGAGCCTTGATGGTGCAGTAGTTAAGCATTTGCCTACTAACAGAAAGGTTGGTGATTTGAACCTACAAGCTGCTCTGTAGGAGAAAGACATGGCATTTTGGTTCTGTAAAGATTACAGCATAGGAAACCCTATGGGGCTGTTCTACTCTGTCCTCTAGTTAGAGAGATTAAAGGACTAGAGCTTAGTTGAACGATGAGGACAGCAAGTATAAACTTGAAAAATTATCTGAATAAAGAATAATTTTAAACTAGTGAAAATCGCTGTTTTCTTCCTTAAAAAATTTTTTTGTCAAGAGGATAAAATCAAGGATTGAGACTTTGGGAACATTCAGAGTTAAGGGATGGAAGAAGGGAGAAGAGCCAACGAAGGTGGAAAGGTCTTAGAGATAAGAGAAAATCAGGACAGTGCCCCACCATGAAACAAGATGTGCTCTGAGAGGTCCAGAATATCATACATAAGAACAGGCCAATAAGTAGATGACTTTCAGTAGAGGATGATGCATAGTCATTTAAGGAAATCCAATAAACCTAATGTGGAAGGCCTCAATCTTCTCAGCAAAAATTAAAAAGAAAGAAAGAAAGGAGACAAGATCATTTGCTAGAGTGAGAGGAAGAGGACGGGGTTGAATGTTGGGATTCTAGCAGAAAACACAGGAGGATGGGGTTGGTTGGGATTCTAGCAGAAAACACATGGCACACTCTGAGTAGTTTGAGGAGATTTTACAGAGTTGTGAGCTAAGATTAGGAAGAAGAACAAGGGATGATGTACTACCCCCGGGCTAGTAATACTCAAAGATCCCTGGGTGGGGACAAATGGTTTGGACGCGACTGCTAACCAAAAGGTTGGTGGTTCAAATCCACCCAGTGACACCATGAAAGAATGGTCTGGCAATCTGCTTCCATAAAAATTACAGCCAAGAAAGCCCTATGGAGTTCAGTTCTACCCTATAAAACAGGTGTCACCATGAGTAGGAATTGGCTTAATGACAATGGGCTTAGTTATAGTCAGGAATCAATACACATTCCTAGGCCTGAAGGAGCAAGAAGAGGGAGCAGTTACTGGGACCCAGAGAAAGCTGTTTGTAAAGGGCCACATAATGGGAACTGTGGTCGTTAGGTAAAAGGCATAGCCAACATATAGGGAACTGGTAGGAGGCAACTGGGTAGGGGGAGGAATAAATAATCTGACCGCACTCTCTTCTTACCTTCTAACTCTCTTGCTGGTGACTTCCCATTAGTTAAACCCAACTGGAAGCTTTGGGGCCAGGTTGTTGTAATTTGTATGGATAAACTTCATAGGACACAGAGCAGAGTAGACAAGGATACAGAATGGATCCAGTACAATGAAAAATGTTTGGCAATTCCATCGTGAGAAATGGGGTGGGGAGTCAAGAGATGAAAAAGACCTGCTAAACTTTACTAGAAGATCTGGTTGACATTACTCAATACTTTAAAATAAACTTATTTATTTTTATTGGATTACAAGAATCACACATGGTCATTGTAGAAAATTTCAAAAGTATTAAAATCAAAGAAGAAAATTAAAATAATCAGTAGTCCCACACTCCAGTGGTAATTACTTCTAATATTTAATATAAATTTCTTAAAAAACAAAATAAGATTACATGATACATACCTAAATCACCTAGGGTTCTTTGGATTCAAGTAACAGAAACCAAATTAGATTAATTAGAGTAGTAATTAGTTAATTCAATCAATTGATATTTATTGATTGCCTACAATGCACAAGGAATTTCACAGCAGTGAAAAACCAGATAAAGTTCATAGTTTCATGGAGTTTACACTCCACTGAAAGTAGGTGGACAATAAACAAATAATATATAATATTTTAGGGGGTCATAAGTGCTATAAAAAATAAAGCGAGGTAACAGGGATAGAGGTGGGAGGCTAATGCAATCGTCCAGGGAGAAACAGTGACTTGGACTAGAAGAAGTAACGAGGAAGGTGGTGAGTTATGCTTGGATTCTGGATCACTTTCAAAGTAGAGATGACGGATTTGCTGATGGAGTTGCTGATGAGGGTACACAGGGTATTCTCTGATTGCCCCTTCAGATTCATTCTCCAGTCCTTCCTATGGCCTGGACATCTGATCTCCACAGACCAAGTAGCAACTTTGAACTGACTTTATTTTATTAGAACAGCCCAGAGAAATCTATTTCCCAGAGTTAAGCCACAAAAATAGGGAAACAGCAAATATATCCCACGTTATGACAGATTTACTCCACCCTCTTATACATTTATTTGGTCATTTGGTCTGAAGCAAATACGTACATGACTAAGCTCACGATGTTTAACTCATCATCATGCCACACCAAAAGCTTCCATTTACATAACAGTAGAACCCCAGGTTACCAACAGTTGACCTTGGAGTCAGTATACACAAGAACCAGGTAAGTAGATAGGATTTTCTGTGATACAGGAAGTAATTGTTGTTCCCTTAAGATGTCCAGTTTCCTGCAAGCGAGATTCTAGATGTGCCAAGGGAATCTCCATTCTCTCCATTTTACTGTGTGAGAGCTGAACCATGGCTCTTGAACAAATGGGGCCATCATCCCACTTCCTTACCACAGCAGACACTTTGGCCCTGCAGCAGCCCAGCTTGAACCCCAGTCTCAGTCTCTCATGCCCCATCAGTTTCACCACAGTTCCCTGATACAGGTGAGAATCCAGATTTCTGGAATCCATGGAGTGGGGTGACCCACCCAGGCCATTGCCCTGAGCCTTGAAGAAACTGGTTTCTAAAGTCACCTTTAAGTTAACACAATAGCCTAGTAAACAGTAGTGAAAACCATTTTGCCTTGGGCATTGTGTACTTTTGAAGAATTATCTACATGCAGTCAGTTTCAAGAAAGAGAACCTCTAAAGGTCACACTAGAGCTACGTTTTAGGGTAAATCAGTAATTATTTTAATTGTTCTTGAAGAAAGTGTATCAGTTCTGTTATGGTCCCATTTCTACAGCAATGTCGGTAAGATGGGGTATAAGAATCTTTGGAAGTTATCTCATCTTTGAAACGCTTTGACTCTCTAGTCAGAAGTGTTGCCTGATGTGTAAATCACATATTAAGTAAACTTCAAATCAGTTGATGTTATTGGCTTAATACAATTTTTATGTTAACACAGATCAGAGGAAGACACCTTTTCTTCTCTACCTTCCTGTGCTGGCTTCCAAGAGTAAAACTTCCTCCTGGTGAAGTTAGATGGTATTATAGATTGAATTGTGTCCTTCCAAAATATGTGTCATAAATCCTAACCTCTATACATGTGGATGTAACCTCATCTGGGAATAGGATTTTCTTTATGTTAATAAGACTATATTAATGTAGAGTGTCTTAAGTCCATCACATTTGAGACATAAAAAAGGAGTTTACTAAGGCTTAAGCCAATCACTTTTGAGATTGAAAAAAAAAGAGCAGCTGACCAGGATCAGTGTTCAAGCTAGGAGGTTGTGATGTCAGCAGGTTTAAGGTAAATCGAGCTCCATCTAGGATGATGATGGTTATTTGCAACAACCATCTGGGGAAGAGGTTCTGCATGAAATGCAACACAGATAACACCATCGGAGATCTTAAGCTGATCGCAGCCTGAACCGACATCCACCGAAACAAGATTGTCCTGAAGAAAACCAAAATCCACCACCATTGAGTCAATTCTGATCCATAGCAACCCTACAGGACAGAGTAGAACTGTCCCATAGGGTTTCTTAAGCTGTAAATCTTTACAGAAGCAGGCTGCAGAGCAACTGGTAGGTTCTTTCTTCTGCACAGTGGCTGGTGGGTTCTAACTGCTGACCTTTTCATTAGCAGCCAAGCACTTCAACCACTGTGCCACCAGGGATCCTTACAGTAGAAGTCCTGAAGAAGTGGTACACCATTTTTCAGGACCACAGGTGTGGTGCAGTGAATTACCTAATACGGCCTTTCTAGCCATAGTCTCTGTGACTCTCACACAATGATTGGGTGAAACTATGCAAATGAGGTAAATGGAACTTGTGATGGTTAAGGTTATGTGTCAACTTGGCTAGAGCATGATTTTCAGTTGTTTGGCAGTTACATAATGCTGTAGTCATCCTCCATTTTGTGTCTGATGTAATTGTCCTCCATTTTGTGATGTGCTTGCTGTAAAGCCTAGCCTCTATGCCTGTGGTTATGGCCCCATTTGACAGTGAACTGTCCATTATGTTAACAAGGCAGGATTAGGGGAGGATGTATCCTGAGTGGAAACCCTGGTGGCATAGCGGTTAAGTGCTACAGCTGCTAACCAAAAGGTAGGCAGTTTGAATCCACCAGGCGCTCCTTGGAAACTCTATTGGGCAGTTCTACTCTGGCCTATAGGGTCATTATGAGTCAGAATCGACTCGACGGCAGTGGGTTTGGTTTTGTTTTTTTTGGTATCCTGAGTCACCGCCTTACTAGAGGATGTAACTCAAGTCACCACCCTTACCCCAATCACCAACCTCACCGCCCTTATCCAAGTAACCACCTTGCTTGAGTCACAGCTTTTATCTTCCAAGAGATGAAAAGAGAGAGAAACAAGCAAAGAAGAGGGGGACCTACTACCACCAAGAAAGAAAAGCCGGGAGTGGAGCATGTTCTTTGGACCTGGGATCCCTGTGCTGAGAACCACCTAGACCCCAGAGACACAGGGAAAGCTGTATCACTGGAGACGGTGAAAGACAGCAAGAAGCAATGGCAGAGAAATGGCAGCAGCAGAGGCAGCAGAACCAGGAGACTGGCAGGAGATGGTACAGTAGGCTTCTTGGCCCACGGAACAAGAGAGCTGAGGGCTTTTGGGCTGAGGCTTCCTGGCGGAATGAGATGCCTATGGGCACTTGTTGGCAGAGTTAAAGAGCTTTGTAACACTTGCCCAAGCAGGGCAGGGGTTGAGGAGCCAAGGGGCCAAGGGCCAGAGAGAGGCCTGCCTATGGGCATGGATAAGAAGCAGCAGTCTTGACTGAAGAACTGTATCCTGAGTTGAGCTTGATCCTGAACTGTAATCTATTTATTTCCTTAATAAACTCCATAATTGTGAACATTGTCTGTGAGTTCTGTGTGGTTATTGGAACAAATTATCAAACCCAGCAAAGAAGTAAAGAGTGCTGTGGGATGGAGGCTGGTGTCAGAATTGGCAAAAAAGCTGGAAAGAAGAGGACTATTTAACCTCTACCTTACAGGTATCAGCCTTGGGGCATTGAGCTTGATTCTCCTTCCCACTTGTGAAGTAAGAGGGGGTCAAACACCTCTGCACAGCCATTTTTACAATGTGTGTCTGGGCGATTATGAAATCCATGGTATGATGAACCTGGAGCTTTATTACCAGAAAAGCAGAATTCCTTCCTTTTCCTCTGCTCTTCCCTTCTCCCTTCTCCCCACCTCCACGCTAGTATGGACACTTATTTTTTAAAACTCACATTAACAAAAACTTATGTGCTGAAAAAAAAAGTAGTTTAGGTACAGAAAAAGAAAATGGGAATGGGGAAAAGATAGATGTCACCCCTCATGAAGATCGCCACGAAACCTAGGAACAGAAGCTGAAAAAACACAAGGACCCTCCCCTAGAGCCCACAGAACCACCTTACCCTACAACTGGCACCCTGAATTCTGACTTCTAGCCTACTAAACAGTGAGAAAATTAATTTCTGTTAAAACCATCCACTTGTAATATTTCTGTTATACCAGCACTATATAGCTGAGACAGAATTCTCCAGTGAAAACTGACACCTGGTGGAACAGTAGTTTCAAATTGCATTCCAGTCCAGGCTGAATCAAGTTGTCTAGAAAGAAGTGCTGATGAAGGAGTTGCATTGAAAGAGGAGGATTCCTGTTTCATCTCTAAAAGAGCTTTAATTCAGTTTAATATGCATTTACATTAGTTCTTATGCAGAAACCTCAACACGTCAGGTCCTATTAAGTCACCTAAAAAGATCTATACACTTCATTTATAAGAAGACTTCTTACCCATCAAAACCTTGGCCTTGAGATAGTCCTTAAACCTTAAAGTTTAAGGTTTACCCTGTGAAGCCTTCTTTAAACACAGCTTAATTAGAAAAGAATGTTTGCCTTGAGCATTGTGCTTTTGTGAAGAATTATCTATATGTGATCAAACTGACACCAGCAACTCAAAAGATTAGATGAGAAGTTTAGGGAGCAGGGAGTTTATGTTAATGGTAGTCGAATAAGTTGGAAAAGGATAGTGAGAATGGTTGCACAACTTGAAAATATAATCAATGCCACTGAATTGTACAGGCAGAAATTGTTGAGTTGGTGTATGTTTTGCTGTGTATATTTTCGCCAAAAAAATAATAATTAAAAAAGAAGAAGATTCACTAACTTATAGCACATGGCTTAAAAGTCACACTCCTAACCTAATTTAAGTGTAACTCAGCAGCAAGATACCTGGATCTCACACCATGAAAAAACTCTATATGTGTTTGGGGGAATTAGAGGGTAGGGGTAAGCCCTGGCAAGATAGATGTTAAATACTTTCATATACTTGATCTCACTTTAAGATACAGGTAACCCAAATTAAAAACTACTACAAGTAGTTCTCATGTTTGAGTATTTTCCTAGTTCCCTGTACTCAGGACAGTGAAAAGTTACCAAAATAAACTCGCAAGTGTGTACTTTAGATACATACGGTATAGAAGATTCCAGGACAAAGTTTGCCACCAATGATGAAATAAAGGACCGCTAGGGGTGTGGAATATAGCCATAATACTCATATACGATAGTACTGAACACAAAGGCAGTCATTCTGACAAACTCCGAGTACATAGTACAAATGCTTCTAATGTTCTAGTTCCTGGGAATTTCCCTCCTCAAAACTTTGCACTTACCTGACAGCATCTGAAGCTGCATTCTACGTAATACAGCCATTTTAGACCAACATTCTCGCCAAAACAGATGGTAAATAAAGTTTAAGAGGAATAACGAATCGACTTGACAGGTTTGGGTTTTGTTTGGTGGCACAGTGGTTAAGAGTTGGCCACTAACCAAAAGGTCAGCAGTTCAAATCCACTAGCTGGTCCTTGAAAGCCCTTTGGAGCAGTTCTATTCTGTTGTATAGGGTCACTATGAGTCAGAATCAACTAGACGGCAATGGGTTTGGATGGCTTGGTTAAAGTTACGTTTACTTTTATCTGGAGTTGTGTTGTCCAATACAATAGCCACAAGCCATGAAGCGCTTGAGATGCAGTTGATCTAAATTGAGATGTGCTGTAAGTTTAAAACATAAACCAGGTACTCTCTATGGTTTCAAGCCAGGGAAATGCTAAGAAACCATATACCCTGAAGGCATAGGAAGTGACATATGGATGGCCAAAGGGAGCAAGGTTTCAATATGGCATTGGCTAAGTTAATGACTGATAGGCAGGAGTAAAGGCCCCTACAAAGCAACAGAAGCTGGGACTCATCCTTGCCCTTTCCTCACAGTTCTGGGAGCCCAGCAGAAGTATTTTGTTTTTCCTTTAAGTAAACCACACAGATTGCCAACATGGGATGGAGCTCTACATTATGAACCAAGTGTTCCTGTTTCAGTACAAAATAAGCATGATGTATGTGAAGTTTTCATGAAAGAGATGGAAGGGCTACTGTGAAGCTTTTGATTCAGAATAGGTTTCTGTTCACACCACTAGTTCATGGCGTAAGAGGCTCTTATGAAACTTAAGGGAAAGAGCTACTTCCATTGTCAGGCTATTTTCTCATTTAATGCAAGGGATATCCTAAAGTTTAGTCTTGGTCAGAATTTACCGCATAAAAGAGAGAGTATTTAATTCAAAACAGATTGGCTATTGAAGCAGTGCTGCTAACATCCATTCCCTTTCATACCACCATTTTCATCCCATTTTTGTTTTTCCAGACTCACGGTACCAAAAGGAATTGGTTGACATTCACCCATTTCAGGAGGTAGCATATGATCAAGAACAGATGGTACTGAAGGAAGAGGTCCAAGCTGCACTGAAGGCACTGGTAAAAAACGAGGCATCAGGAATTGACGGAATACCAATTGAGATGTTTTAACAAATTGGATGTGGTACTGGTAGCACTCACTCGTCTATGCCAAAAAATTTTAAGACAGCTACCCAGCCAACTGACTGGAAGAGATACATATTTGTACCCATTCCAAAGAAACATTATCCAATGGAATGTGGAAATTATAAAACAATATTACTATACACAAGCAAAATTTTGCTACAGATCATGCAAAAGCAGTTGTAGCAGTACATCGACAGGAAATGCCAGGAATTCAAGCTGGATTCAGAAGAGGACACGGAACCAGAGATATAATTGCTGACTTCAAATGGATCTGTGTTGAAAGCAGAGAATACCAGAAGGATGTTTACCTGTGTTTCATATTGACTATAATTTTTTTTTTTTTATGTAAAGGCATTCGACTGCGTGGATTATAACAAATTATGGATAACATTGCAAAGAATGGGAATTCCAGAACAATTAATTATGGTCATGAGAAACCTGCACATAGACCAAGAGGTAGTTGTTCAAACAGAACAAGGGGATACTTGCATGGTTTAAAGTCGGAAAGGTGTGTGTCAGGGTTGTATCTTTTCACTGTACTTACGCAATCTGTGTGCTAAGCATATAATGGGAGAAGCTGGATTATATGAAGAAGAATGTGGCATCAGGGCTGGAGGAAGACTCACTAACCACCTGTGATATGCAGATGACACAACCTTGCTTACTGAAAGTGAAGAGAACTTGAAGCACTTACTGATGAAGTTCAAAGACCATAGCCTTCAACGTGGATTACACTTCAACGTAAAGAGAACAGAAATCGGCGGAGCCGACATGGTGCTATAGACAGAGGCACCATACCACCTCTCTGCACCAAAGACCCAAAAAGCTAATAAAACAGATACAAACATCAATCTTGGAACCCTAAGTACCAAATGAAGGAATAAAGAACTCAGGATCAAGCACTGAATGGAATAAGAAACCGATAGAGAATGGAGAAACAGAAGAACTATGAGAATGGAGGTCCCCTACCAGCTGATGTGGCTGGATTCACCAGCTTGGACTATAGCCACCAAAGAAGGCATACAGGGAGTATGGAAAGGCAACTTCATAGAGCACTCAACAGGAGACAGAGCACCCAGTAACCAGGGATACATGCTTTCCCACCCCTCATCCTTCTTCCCACGATTGCTCAGCCAGAGAGACACCAGCTCACTGCCGCTGCTGTTTGCGTCACCCCAACCAGCCAGCCCCTTCAGTGCCATTTTTTGTGTTTATTTGTTTTTGGTTTGTATTTTTGTTTGTTTTTTTATATTATTTTTTGTTTCTCTCCCTCCCTTCCTTTCTTTCCTTTTTCCTGCCCAGCTAGCCCCGTGTGCCATCCTCTCTCCTTCTTGACAAGCTGTGATTTTTTGGATTGTTTGCTTTGTTCTTTTTTTTTTTCTGTTTCTTCTCTCTCCTTTTCTTTCTCCCACCCACCCAGACCTGTGCACCACCCCCACCCCTTCTGGAGGGGCCATGCTGCACAGCTTGGCTGGTGATCACTATGCGCGACCTCCATGGGTCTATGTCATGTCACTGACAGGCTCCCTCAGTGCCATTTTATGGACAAGGTGGTGAGAAATATTGTGCACACAGGCAAGCAAGCAACAAAACACACCCAGCCCACCTGCCCAGACATAACCAAATAAAACAAAAAAGCAGGTCAAAACAATCAAATCTACAATCAATAAATGAAGAAAATAATTCCTGAACATACCAGAGACAGTGGACAATATCAAAACACATAAAAATACAAGAGAGGATGGCTCCAGAAAGCAACCACAATAAAAAAACCACATGACCTTCTCCTAGAAGAAAAGGCACTGGAACTACTTGACAGAGAATTCAAAACCCTAATATTCAGGGTTCTCCAACAGATGAAGGAAAATGCAGACAAAAATAATGAAAAAATAAACAAAATCATGGAAAAGACAGACAAAATCATGGAAAAGACAGAAAAAGCAATAGAAGAATTAAGGAAAATAATACAGGAACAAAATATCAAAATAAGTAAGCAACTAGAAATCATACCAAACAGCAATTAGAAATCCACAAGATAAACAACAAGATTTTAGAAATGGACAGTGCAGTAGAAGCTTTTAGAAGCAAATTTGAAACAATGGAAGACAGGATCAGCGAAATTGAAGACAAACCCTTGGCTACCACTTTAAGGAAATATCAAAGAATGATGGAAAATGAAGACACCCTGAGAACAGTGTGGGATACAATCAAAAGCAAAAATTTGCATGTGATCAGAGTTCCAGAATAGGGGGAGAAAAAGGAAAACACAGAGAGGATCATTGAAGATTTGCTCAAAGAAAACTTACCTAATATCATGAAAGAAGAAAAGCCAACTATCCAGGAAGCTCAACAAACCCTATGTAGGATAGATCACTAAAGAAAAACATCAAGACATATCGATCACACTTGCTAAAACCAAAGACAAAGAAAAAATCCTGAGAGCAGCTTGAGAAAAATGAAAAGTCACATACACAGGAGAAACAATAAGACTAAGCTCTGATTACTCAGCAGAAACCACAAAGGCAAGAAGGCAATGGGATGACATACATAAAATCTTGAAAGAAAGGAACTGCAAACCAAGAATATGTCCTGCAAAACTCTCACTCAAATACAATGGCCAAATTAGACATATCCAGATAAACAGAAATTAAGGAAATATGTAAAAACCAAACCAAACTTACAAGAATTACTAAAGAGAGTCCTTCGGTTAGAGAACCAACAACATCAGACAACCTGAATGTAGCACATAAGTCAGCATCAGCCAGATACCAACCTAGGTAATGAACTCTTAAGAATAAAACATAACTAAAAACTTTACAACACGGAACCAGAGAGGTCAATCTATAAATGACAAAAACATCAGAACAATAAAAGAGGGAATAAATGTTGTAGTTATAGAACTTTCAAATGGAGAAGAAGTCAAGGTATTATAAAGTAATAAAAACTGGTTTAAATTTAGGAAGATAAGGGTAATGTCAGGTAACCACAAAGAATGTTAACAAACCTACTCGTTAAAATAAAGAAGAAAAACATAAAGTCTCAGTAAACACAAAATCTACAAAAATGAAAGAAAAGAAAATAACTCACAAACAAAAAGAATTCAGCACAGTAGAGTAAGAGGAACAAAGGAAACATCAATACCACCAAAAAAAAAAAAAGAGCACTACAAAATGACAGCAATAAACTCACACCTATCAATAATCATACTGAACGTAAATGGCTTAAATGCACCCATAAAGAGACAGAGAGTGACAGAATGGATAAAAAACAGGACCCATCAATATGCTGTCTACCAGAGACACACCTTAGACACAAAGACATAAATATATGAAAAATCAAAGAATGGGAAAGAAAAAAAAAACCAGGCAAGCAGCAACCAAAAAAGAGCAGAAGTGGCAATACTAACCTGAGATAAAATAGACTTTAAAACAAAATCCACCATAAAAGACAAAAAAAGGACATTATATAATGATTAAAGGGACAATCCACCATGAAGGTATAACCATACTAAATATCTATGGACCCAATGACAGGGCTCCAAAATACATAAAACAAACTCTAATAGCTAATAGCACTGAAAAAGAGAAATTGTTAGGTCCACAATAATAGTAGGAGACTTCAACACACCACTCTAGGTAAAGGACAGAATATCTGGAAAGGAACTCAGCAAAGATACAGAAGATCTAAAGGTCACAATCAACCAACATGACTTCATAGACATATACAGAACACTCCATCAACAACAGTAAAGTATACATTCTTTTCCAATGCACGTGGAACATTCTCCAGAATAGACCACATCTTTGGCCACAAAGCAATCCTAAATCCAAAACACTGAGATAATACAAAATGTCTTCTCTGGTCACAAGTCTATCAAAGTAGAAATCAACAATGGGAAGAGCAAGGAAAAAAAATCAAATACCTAGAAACAGAAAAACACTTTGCTTAGAAACCACTGGGTAATAGATGGAATCAAAAAAATACCTAGAATCAAATGAGAATGAAAACACATCATACCCAAACCTTTGGGAGACAGAAAGACAGTACTCAGAGGTCAATTTATAGTAATAGATGCACTCATAAAAAAAGAAGAGAGGGACAAAATCAAAACATTAGTTATACAACTCAAACAAATTGAAACAGAATGGCAAAAGAAGCCCACAGCCACCAGAAGAAAGGAAATAATAAAGATCAGAGCAGAAATAAATGATATAGAGAATAGAAAAATACGAGAATCAACAAAACCTTTGGTTCTTTGAAAAGATCAACAAAACATTGGTCAAATTGACAAAAGAAAAATGAGAGGATGCAAATAACCCAAATAAAAAATGAAGTAGGGGACATTACAACAGACCTAACTGAAATAAAAAGGATCATAACAGAGTACTAGGAAAAACTACACTCCAACAAATTTGAAAACCTAGACGAAATGGACAAATTTCTAGAAACACACTACCTATGAAAACTAATACAAACTGAAATTGAAAATCTGAACAGACCCGTGATGAGAGAAGAGATTAAAAAAACAAACAAACAAACAAAAACTCCCAACAACAAAAAAAAGCCCTGCCCAGATGGCTTCACTGGAGATTTCTACGAAAAATTTAGAGAAGAGCTTACACCAGTATTACTCAGACTATTTCAGAACATAGAAAAGGAAGGAATACTTCCAAATCCATTCTATGAAGCCAGCATAACCCTGATACAAAAGCAAGCAAAAAAACAAAACAAAACAAAAAACGCATTGCTGTCAAGGTGATTTTGACTCAGCGACCCTATAGGACAGAGTAGAACTGCCCCATAGGGTTTCCAAAGAGCAGATGGTGGATTTGAACTGTGTCCTTTTGGTTAGCAGCTGTAGCTCTTAGCCACTGTGCCACTAGGGTTCAAAAAAACACAACAAAACAGAAAAGATCAGACAAATATCTCTCATGAATATAGATGCAAAAATTCTCAACATTTTAGCCAGTAGAATTCAGCATCGTATCATAAAAATGATACACCACCACCAAGTTAGATTCATACCACGTATGCAAGGATGGTTCAACATAACTCACCACATAAATAAAACAAAAGAATCACATGATCATCTGAATCAATGCAGAAAAGGCATTTGGAAAAGTACAACATCCATTCCTGATAAAAACTCTCAATAAAATAGGTATAGAAGGAAAATTCCTCAACATAATAAAGGGGGTCTAAAAAAAAAAAAAAAAAATTTTTTTTTTTTTTATACAAATCCTGGTGGCATAGTGGTTAAGAGCTACGGCTGCTAACCAAAAGCTCAGCAGTTCGAATCTACCAGATGCTCCTTGGAAACTCTATGGGGCAGTTCTACTCTGTCCTTGAGGGTCACTATGAGTTAGAATTGACTCAAAGGCAACGGGTTTGTTTTTTTAGGGTTTTATACAAAACCAACACCCAACACCATTCTTTACGGAGAGAGGCTGAAAACATTACCCTTGAGAACAGGAACAAGACAAGATGCCCGTTATCACCACTCCTAGTTAACATTGTGGTAGAAGTCCTAGCTACAGCAATAAGGCAAGAAAAAGAAATAAAGGGCATCCAAATTTGTAAGCAAGAAGTAAGGCTGTCTTTATTTGTGGATGATATGATACTCTACGTAGAAAGCCCAAAAGACTCCAGGAGAAAACTACTGGAACTAGTAGAAAGATTTAACAGAGCAGCTGGATGCAAGACAAACATATAAAAATTAGTTGGATTTCTACACACCAATAAAGAGAACTATGAAAAGGAAATTGGGAAAACAATATCATTTACAATAGCCCCTAAAAAATAAGATACTTACAGTGAAACTAGTCAGGTGCAGAAGGACAAATATTACATGAGACCACAATTGTAAGAACTCAAGAAAACATTCTTTGATGGTTTCAAGGGTGGGGAGGGAGGAAGAGGAGAATTCACTAAGTAGATAGTAGACAAGAATCATCTTGGGAGAAGGGAAGGACAACACACAATACAGGGGAAGTCAGCACCACTGGGCAAAATCAAAAGCTAAGAAATTTCCTAAACACAACCAAACACTTCAAGGTACAGAGTAGCAGGGCCAGGGGTCTGAGGACCATGGTTTTGGGGAACATCTAGGTCAAGTGGCACACTGAAGTTTATTAAGAAAATGTCTTCCATGCCACTTTGATGAGTAGCGCCTGGGGTCTTAAAAGCTTGCTAGAGGCCATCTAAGATGCATCAACCAGTCCCAACCCACTTGGAACAAAGGAGAATGAAGAAAACCAAAGACACAAGGAAAATATTAGCCAAGAGGCAAAGGGGCCATATAAACCAGAGATGGCATCAACCTTAGACCAGAAGAACTAAATGGTACCTGGCTACCACCAATGACAGTCCTGACAGGGAACACAACAAAGAGTCCCTGACACAGCAGGAAAAAAATGTGAAGCAGAACTCAAACTCACATAAAAAGACCAGACTTAATGGTCTGAATGAGGCTGGAGGAACCCTCAAAGCCATGGCCCCGAACGCTCTATTAACCCAGAACTAAAAACATTCCTGAAGCCCAGTCTTCAGACAAAGATTAGACTGGGCTGTAAAACATAAAATAATACTCGTGAAGAGTGTGCTTCTTAGTTCAAGCACATACACAAGACCAAATTGGGTGGCTCCTATCCAGAGGCAGGATGAGAAGGCAGGAAGAGACATGAGCTGGTTGGATGGACATGGGAAACCTGAGTTGGAAAGGGGGACTATTCCGTCACATTATAGGGATTGCAACTATATTGTTAAGTGTCACATAATAATATGTGTATAAATTTTTGTATGAGAAATTAACTTGAGGTGTAAATTTTCACCTAAAGAACAATTTAGAAGAAGACAGAGAAAAAAAAAATAGTTAAACAAATAAAATACTTAGGAATAAATCTCACCAGGGATGCTAAAGGCCTATACAAAAAAAAAAAAAAAAATACAAAACACTACTGCAAGAAACTAAGAGACCTAAATAAATGGAAAAACATACCATGCTCATGGAGAGGTAGACTTAACATTGTGAAAATGTAAATTCTACTCAAAGCAATCTACAAATACAATGCAATCACGATCCAAATACCAACAGCATTCTTTAAAGAGATGGAAAAACTAATAATTAATTTTGCATTGAAAGGGAAAAGGCCCCAGATAAGTAAAGCACTATTGAAGAAGAAGTATAAAGTAGGAGGACTCACACTACCTTACCTCAGAACATACTATATAGCTACAGTAGTCAAAACAGCCTGGTACTGGTACAGAAACAGACACATTGACCAATGGAAGAGAATTGAAAACCCAGGTGTAAACTCATCCACTTACAGTCACCTGATCTTTGATAAAGGCCCAAAGTCCATCGAATGGGGAAGAGACAGTCTTTTTTAACAAGTGGGTACTGGCAAAACTGGATGTCCATCTGCAAAAAAATGAAACAGGACCCATACCTCACAGCATACAAAAAAACTAATTCAAAATGGATCAAAGATCTAAATATAAAACCAAAAGCTATAAAGATCATAGAAGAAAAAATAGGGTCAATGCTACAGGCCCTAATACATGTCATTAACAGGGTACAAACCATAACTACCAATACACAAACACCAGAAGATAAGCTAGATAACTGGGATCTTCTAAAAATTAAACATTTATGCTCATTAAAAGACTTCACCAAAAGAGTAAAAAGAGAGCCTACACATCTGGAAAAATTTTTTGGCTATGCCAAAGCTGACATGGCTCTAAACTCTAAAATCTATAGGAAAATTCAACAACTCTACAACAAAAAGACAAATAATCCAATTAAAAAGTGGGCAAAGGATATGAACAGACATTTCACCAAAGAAGACATTCAAGTGGCTAACAGATACATGAGGAAATGCTCATGATTGATCACTAGCCATTAGAGAAACACAAATCAAAACCACAATGAGATTACCATCTCACCCTGACATTACTGGCACAAATCATAAAAAACAGAAAATAATAAATATTGGAGAGGCTGCCGGGAGATTGGAACCCTTATGCACTACTGGTAGAAATGTGAAATGCACAACTATTTGGAAAATGATGTGATGCTTCCTTAAAAAGCTGGAAATAGAAATATCGTATGATTGCAAAACCCCACTCCTAGGAATATATCCTAGAGAAATAAGAGCTGTTACACAAATAGACATATGTACACCCATATTCTTTGCAGCATTGTTCACAAAAGCAAAAAGATGGACACAACCTAGTGCCCATCAACAGATGAATGGATAAATAAACTATGGTACATACACACAACGGAATACTATGCAACAATAAAGAACAACGATGAATCTGCGAAGCATCTCACAACATGGATGAATCTGGAGGGCATTATGCTGAGTGAATTAAGGCAATCACAAAAGGACAAATATTGTATGAGACCACTACAATAAAAACTCATGAAAAGGTTTACACACAAAAAGAAACAATCTTTGATGGTTACAAGGGAGGGAAAAACACTAAATTGACAATAGATAAGTGGTAACTTTGGTGAAGGCTAAAACAGTACACAATACTGGGGAAGCCAGCACAACTCGTAAAGGCAAGGTCATGGACGCTCCGTAGATACATCCAAACTCCCTGAGGGACCAAATTACTGGGATAAGGGCTGTGGGGACCATGGTCTTGGGGACCATATAGCTCAATTAGCATAACATAGGTTATAAAGAAAACGTTCTACATTTTACATTGGTGAGTAGCATCTGGGATCTTAAAAGGTTGTGAGGGGCCATCTAAGATATTCCACTGGTCTCGCCCCATCTGAAGCAAGGGAGAATGAAGAAAACCAAAGCCACAAGGGAGAGATGAGTCCAAAGGACTAACAGCCCACAATTACCACAGCCTCCACCAGACTGAGTCCAGCACAATTAGATGGTGCCTCGCTACCACCACTGACTGCCCTGACAGGGATCGAAATAGAGGGTTCCAGACAGAGCTGGAGAAAAATGTAGTACAAAATTCTAATTCACGGAAAGACCAGGCTTACTGGTCTGACAGAGACTGAAGAAACTCTGAGAGTATGGACCCTGGATATCCTTATGGCTCAGTAATGAAGTCACTCCTGAGGTTCACCCTTCAGATTAGACAGGCCCATAAAACAAAACAAGACTAAAGGGGCACACCAGCCCAGGGGCAAGGACTAGAAGGCAGGAGGGGACAGGAAAGTTTGTAACGGGGACACCAAGACCGAGAAGGGGAGAGTGTTGATGCATCATGAGGTTGGCAATGAATGTCGCAAAACAATATGTGTATTGTTTAATGAGAAACTAGTTTGCTCTGTAAACCTTCATCTAAAGCACAATTAAAAAAAAAAGAAAAACAAAAATCCTCACAACAAAACTAATAAGTTGTAAAGATTTCATTTTACTTGGATCCACAATCAATGCCAGTTTAAGCAGCACTAAAGAAATCAAACAATGTATCACACCGCACAAATCTACTGCTAAAGATCCCCTTAAAGTGTTAAAAAGCAAAGTTGACACTTTAAGGACTAAAGTGCTCCTGACCTAAGCCATGGTGTTTTCAATTACCTCAGATGCATGTGAAAGCTAGACAATGAATGAGGAAGACCAAAGAAGAATTGATGCCTTTCAATTATGGTGTTGGGGAAGAATATTGAATATTCATGGGCTGCCACAAGAACAAACAAATCTGTCTTGGAAGAAGTACAGCCACGATGCTCATTAGAAGTAAGGATGGCAAGACTTTGTCTCATATACTCTGGACAGGTTATCAGGAGGGACCAGTCCCTGGAGAAGGACATTATGCTTGATAAAGTACAGGATCAGTGAAAAAGAGGAAGACCCTCAACTAGATGGATTGACATAGTGGCTGCAACGATGGGCTTAAGCATAGCAAAGACTGTGAGCATGGCTCAGGACTGGTTAGTGTTTCCTTCTGTTGTACATAGGTTGGTATGAGTTGGAAGCAGGACAACTGGGGTGGGGGGGCAGAGAGCTTTTCAGTGATTGGTTGGAAACACAATGTGGGCTATTTGGATCGATTAGTTTGAATAAAAGGGTATTTCAGGGCATTTTTTTTTTTACAAGGTAAGTATCTTAAACATTTCCTGAGGGCTGCTAAGGGGACTTCTGATAAGGATCTTGTGTCAAGGCCCTCCCTTAGGAACATTAAAGACGTTTCTTTTTTATGTACTTAAGTCTGCCTAAGGGTTTCTGCGTTATGCAGGTGACACAACCTTGCTTGCTGAAAGTGAAGAGGACTTGAAGCACTTACTAATGAAGGTCAAAGACCACAGCCTTCAGTATGGATTGCACCTCAACATAAAGAAAACAAAAATCCTCACAACTGGACCAATGAGCAACATCATGACAGATGGAGAAAAGATTGAAGTTGTCAAGGATTTCACTTTACTTGGATCCACAACAACAGCCATGGAAGCAGCTGTCAAGAAATCAAAAGATGCATTGCATTGGGTAAATCTGCTGCAAATGACCTCTTTAAAGTGTTGAAGAGCAAAGATGTCACCTTGAAGACCAAGGTGCACCTGACCCAAGCCATGGTATTTTCAGTCACATCATATGCATGTGAAAGCTGGACTATGAATAAGGAAGACCGAAGAAGAATTGATGCCTTTGAATTGTGGTGTTGGTGAAGAATATTGAATATCCCATGGACTGCCAAAAGAATGAACAAATCTGTCTTGGAGGAAGTACAACCAGAATGCTCCTTAGAAGCAAGGATGGTGAGACTGCGTATTACATACTTTGGACATGTTGTCAGGAGTGATCAGTCCCTGGAGAAGGACATCATGTTTGGCAGAGTACAGGGTCAGTGGAAAAGAGGAAGACCCTCAATAAGGTGGATTGACACAGTGGCTGCAACAATGGGCTCAAGCCTAACAACGATTATAAGGATGGCTCAAGACCACGCAGTGTTTCGTTCTGTTGTGCACAGGTTTGCTATGAGTCGGAACCGACTCAATGGCACCTAACAACAACAACAAGGGTTTTCACAACAGGTTAGGTTTTGTTTTTTTTAAGGGTTTGATGGAAACCCTGGCGGCATAGTGGTTAAGTTCTGCTCAGTTCTATAAGGTCACTGTGAGTTGGAATCGAGTCCGTGGCGGTGGGTTTGGTTTGGTTTTAAGGGTTCGATGGTTGCAGGGGAAATCCTTTGTTATGCACTTAAGTCCGCTAGTGTCTGGAACTTCCCTTAGGTTAAAGAGAAAAAAGTTTCTCAGTCACAGGCTTTTAACTCTGTAGGAGGGTCACTGATTGTTAAAGAAGTTAGCATGAGTCAGGATGGAGTCTGAACTCAGGCTCAGACTAGCCATTTTACTTTGGTCAAGTGCTCTGATTTTAGGGCTCCTGCAAATAACCTTCTGGGTAATACAGAAGCAGGAGCTTGTAACAAGAAGTGGGACTGGCCCTACTGCTAGGCCAGCCACCCTGAATATGCCAGGTATCTCTGTTTGAAGCTCCTATTCAGGGGAGTCTTCGTTTCTTATTTGTTTGGACTCTCTTTTTGTGTGCTGTGGGCACTAAAACAGAGATCTCTGAGAAGCCAGTTTATTTCATAAAATGTAGTTTAATCCAGTGCAACAGCCACAGTTAAATGAGAAGGTTCTGAAAGACAAGCATCCAAAGCTATGTGAGGAAACGATGGAGGAGTCGGAATCAGAGCACAAGCGGGCACGCATCAACTGGGCGACTGCCTGAGGAAGCCGCTCCGGGGAGGAAGAGGCGGGTGAGGACCATGTGCCCTATGGGCTACTGCGGCAGCGTTGGCAACTGCTGATCCGGAAGCTTTTACAGCAAAGGCACAAGGGGGCTGAGGAGGAGGAGCAGCAGGACAGCAGCAGCGAGCTCCAGAGAGATGAGGGCGACATCTCGCTGGGCCCTCAGTCCAAAGTCTGCCTCCTGGAGCTACACCAGCCCCTCAAAAAGAAGGCCAAAGCCCACAAAGAGTCCGCCATGGAGAAGCAGCTAAAGGAAGAAGAGAAGATTCTGGAGAGTGCGGCCGAGGGCTGAGCCTTGATGTCAGTGAAGGAGATGGCCAAGGGAATCACATACAACCCAATCAAAACCAGCTGGATGCCCCCAGGTTACGCCCTAAGTACATCTGAAGCACAGCACGAGTGCATACAGAAGAAGTACCAAATCCTGGTGGAGGGAGATGGTATCCCACCATCTACGAAGAGCTTCAAGGAAATGAAATTCCCTGCAGCCATCCTGAGATGCCTGAAGAAAGGTATTCACCACCTGACGCCCATTCAGACCCAGGGCATCCCCACCATTCTATCCAGCCGGGACATGATTGGTATTGCCTTCACCGGTTCTGGCATGACATTGGTGCCCATCATCATGCTCTGCCTGGAACAAGAGAAGAGGTAACCTTTCTCCAAGTATGAGGGCTCCTGTGGACTCATCATCTGCCCTTTGTGGGAGCTGGTCTGACAGACTCATGGCATCCTGGAGTACTATTGCCCTCTGCTTCAGGAAGACTGCTCGTCCCTGCTGCACTGTGCACTCTGCGTTGGGGCATGTTTATGAAAGAGCAGATGGAGACCATCTGACACAGGGCACACATGATGGTGTCCACCCCCTGGGTGCTTCACAGATCTGCTACCTGGCTCTGGGTGAGGCCAATCACATGATCGACATGGGCTTCAAAGGTGACATCGGCACTATCTTCTCCTCCTTCAAGGGCCAGCAGCACTCTGCTCTTCCTTGTCACCATGCCCAAGAAGATTCAGAACTTCACCAGAAGTGCCCTGGTGAAGCCTGTCACAGTTGATGTGGGCAGTGCTGGGACCGCCAGCCTGGACATCATCCAGGATGTAGAATAAGTGAAGAAAGAGGCCGAGATGTTGTATCTGCTCAAGGGTCTGAAGAAGACACCTCCACCTGTGCTCATCTTTGTGGAGAAAAAGGCAGACGTGGACACCATCTATGAGTACCTGCTGCTTATAAGAGGGTGGAGGCCGTGGCCATCCATGGGGCAAAGACCACGGAGAAGGAACCAAGACTGTCGAGGCATTCTGGGAGGGTAAGATGGATGTCCTGGTGGCCAAAGACGTAGCCTCCAAGGGCCTGGACTTCCCTGCCGTCCAGCACGTCATCAGTCACAACATGCCTGAGGAAATCGAGAACTACATACACCTACATACACTGTAGCAGCCACACTGGGCACTCAGGAAACACGGGCATTGCCACCACCTTCATCAACAAGGCCCTCGATGAGTCCCCACTGATGGATCTCAAAGGCCAAGCAAAAGGTGCCACCTGTGCTGCCAGTGCTGCATTGTTGGGACAAGTCCATGCCTGACATCGGAGGAGAGCATTGCAGTACCTTCTGCGGGGATCTGGGCCATCAGATCACTGATTGCCCCCCAGATCGAGGCCATGCAGACCAAGTGGGTCAGCAAGATCAGCCTAAAGGACTACCTGGCCCACAGCTCCATGGATGTCTGTCTCTACCCCTTCTCTAAAGAATTCAGCCTACAACCCAGACATGCTTTTGTCCTTAAACAATGGCAGAATTAAGAACTTGGTCTTGGCATAAGGCCAGACAGGCATTGATAGCAGAGGAACAAGGGGAACTTTGCAAATGAGCCAGAGATTCGACTTAGTTCTTTCCCAACATTCTAGCAGAGTGTATTAGTTCTTTCCCAACATTCTAGCAGAGTGTATTAGTTCTTTCCCAACATTCTAGCAGAGTGTACTTCATAATGTGGTATATATATATATACATATATATATAGCTAGAAACTTTTGTATCTAAAATAAACATGATCCAAGTTCCAAAAAAGCCCAGTTGTAGAGAACTCTGTATCTTTGGCTGACTTACACCTTTCCTACCCCTTAGAATCTGATTTCTGATTCACAACTCTGAGGTGAAAACTTAGCTCTTTATTTCAAAGTCCAGGAGGGCCTGGATCTTCAGGAGATCCCTTAAGAGGAATCAGTGTTTCGGGTAGAAATTTTGCAGTTTATATCCTATGAGTTTAAGCTCCAATTATAAGAAAAGTGTGATAATTATATGGTTTTTCCCCATTTTGTTTCAACACCTCTGGAAGTCCCCTACATTTACTTAACAGTATTTCCCTCAAGCTATAAAGTCAGACTATATTTTTCCTTAATTCAGTTGTTTTATTATATAAATATGACTTTTCACAGAGATTTTGCTTGAGTACTAGACTTTTTTTTTTTAATTGTACTTTAGATGAAGGTTTTTTTTACAGAACTAGCTTCTCATTAAACAGTACACATTTTATGATACTGGTTAACAACCCCAAGACATATTGTTTTATGACATTGGTTAACAACCCCAGGACATATTGTTTTATGACATTGGTTAACAACCCACGGCATGTCAACACTCTCCCTTCTTGACCTTGGGTTCCCTATGCTTTCCTGTCCCCTCCTGCCTTCTAGTCCTTGCCCCTGGGCTGGTGTGCCCTTTTAGTCTCCTTTTGTTTTATGGGCCTGTCTAAACTTTGGCCCAAGGGTGAGCATCAGGGGTGACTTCATTACTGAGCTAAAACAGTGCCCAGGGGTCATATTCTTGGGGTTTCTGCAGTCTGTCAGGCCAGTAAGTCTGGTCTTTTTTTGTGAGTTAGAATTTTGTTCTACATTTTTCTCCAGCTCTGTCTGGGACCCTCTATTGTGATTCCTGTCAGGGCAGTCAGTGGTGGTAGCTGGGCATCATCTAGTTGTACTGGAGTCAGTCTGGTGGAGACTATGGTAGTTGTAGCCCATTAATCCTTGGACTAATCTTTCCCTTGTATCTTTAGTTTTCTTCATTCTCCCTTGCTCCCAAAGGGATGAGACCAGTGGAGTATCTTAGATGAAGCTCTATACTATCTTGAAAAAGTTTGTTTTAGCCTGTCAAATTTGTTCAGTAATTTAATTCAGTAAAGTCTTAACTGCTTCTGTTTTCTATCATAAATTAATATATAAGTTGTCTCTTCAGCTATGTATGTGTTGAGCTTAATGTGTATTGGCAATCAGTTAATGTGATAAGACCAGCAATTCACACAAAAAAGTATTCTTAGCTCGTAAGAATAAACAAGGCTTAATTATTTTAAAATCTTTTTGTAGACATATATATGCATTACACATGTATCATAAGTAGTTTATGAAACAAATATAAAATACCATAATTGTGATATTTGGAGTAATTTTTTAAAAAATTATGTCATTATTATCATTGGGGGTAAACCTCAAACCCTAGAAAAGGACATCATGTTTGGTAGAGGGTCAGTGAAAATAAGGGAAACTCCCAATGAGATACATTGACACAATAGCCACAACAATGGCCTCAAACGTACAAAGATCATGAAGATGGCACAGGACTAGGCAGTGTTTCATTCTGTTATGTACAAGGTCACCATGAGTCAGAGCAGACTTGATGGTAACTAACAACAACAAACCTCAAAAGCCTGGAAAGGTCAGACATGGAAGGAATAGAAAGGAAGGGACAAATGTGCATCCCAAGAGAAACAGAGGTGAGAGATCATCTGAGTCTACAGAGAGCAGCTGTTGGATAACCTTCTACTTCCTGTGAAATAAAGGACTCTTATTTTCTGAAATTCCTCTGAACCCCTTCAATAAAGACCCTTTCCACCTACACACATAGAGCTGGGTTGAGGGGATTTCTGTTCCTGTAAACAAAGATCCATAATTAAGACCATGGTGTACATATCAGCCACAGGTTTCAGAGAGTTAAGGAAGGAAGCACATATCCTGTGGAATGTGCCAAAGACTGCAGGCTTCCTGTGGGATGCAAGATGAACACTGAAGCTCAGACTTACGGACATTAAGGAAGTAGGACGAAAAGGGCCAACAAGGCATGCACTAGAGAGCTTAGGCCCCAAAAGAGGAAGTCTCTCTACCTACAAAGAGAAAAATGAAAGACATTTAAAATTATTGAGATTTTAGCTATACAGGAAAGGGTTACATTCAGCTTGATAGTCTAAATAATATTAATAATATTTTTAATATATTATATGTTAGTATATGCCCAAAATATGGTGATAAAGGTCATAAATCTGGTCCTTTGTGACTTCTGGGGGGGGGGCAGGTTACACTTCTGCAGTGACAGTCAGGATTGGTATACCACTGCAAAGTGGACCTCAATCAGAAGTTGTTCCTACTTTTCCTTCTTTTTCTTACAACCCCATGCCACCCTGAATACTAATAGGAATTTCAAGGGAGTTAGGATGGAAGCACTGAACCAGCCAACTCACTAACTGCTGGTTATTGCTATTTATTCCCTGAAACAGTAAGAGAAATCTGTCCTACATTGATGGTTAAGACTGTGTGTCACCTTGGCCTGGGCCATGATTCTCAGTGGTTTGGCAGTTATGTAATGATATAGTCATCCTTCATGATGTGATCTCATGTTCTCAGCTAATCAGTTGTAAGGGGAGTTTCCTCAGGGGTGTGGCCTGCATCCAAGATATAGATGGACGTTCTGGCTAAGCTCACTTGCTTGCTCCGGATTCTGCATTCAGCTCATCATCATCTGATCTTTGCTTCTTGGGACTTGAGCCAACTGCCTGCTGTATTGCCTGCTGATCTTGGCATTCGTCGGCCTCCACAGTCTGTGAGCCAGGAGCCTACCTGGCTGATCTTGGATTCATCAGTGTCTGCAGCCCATAAGCTAGTGGCCTACCGCCTGACCTGCCAATCTTGGGTTCGTCAGCCCCTGCGGCTACATGAATCAGAAGAAACCCACAGCCAGACACCTGAACCACATACTTGGGATTTGCCACCCTCTACAATCTTGTGAGCCATGTTCTTGGGATAAATCTCTCTCCCAACCTCTCTGCTAATTCATGGCATGAGATGGCAATATTAACACTAAATGTCACCACATATAGATTGATTATTTGTGAGAAGCTAGGTTCTGGGTGACTGCATGTTTGGTATTTTCTACAATTTTTTCATAATAAGTATAAGGAAGCTAGTTAGTTGGTTCAAAGTTCACTAGACAAAGTGGTAAAAAAAAGAGACAAGCTCAGGACTTCGGAGTCACAGCTCAAGCACTGCATAAAAGACCTCAAAGTTGCCACTTGTGCCCTGAAAGCCTTATCTTTTCTAATAACAGAGCTGTTATTTTGGAACACCAAATCGAGATTCTTATCATTAACAGTGGCTGAATTACAATGCCAACTGAATTCCTAAACTAGAATGGAGTCTAAAATTAAAGGCATTGACTGGAAAGAAGTGGAATCCCAAAACTTGGGATGGGGATATATGGGTCGATATCAGGAAGCTGGAGACACTGAGTCCCTAAATTCCATTGAATCACTCCTGACAACAGAACCAGCCCTCTTACTCTCATCTGAAGCGATTACTCCATCTTTGTACACTAAGTCACCTTTCCCAGTAAAACCACTATCCCTCCACCCCCATACGATGAGATTAATTCAGCTGTGTGTGAAGAGCCTTTGTCCGAGATATTCCCTGGGGTACTGTCTTACTCATTGTCTGGGGCGTCACCTGGAGCAGATATCTTACAAGACATTGATGAATATACCCAGGACCCGCCCTTACTACCCATTTTTTATTCTAGACCCATTTTTTTATAACTAGACCTAAGTTCCATCAAGCCCCAAAAGATGAAGCACAAAGTGTGATTCAGGAGGAGGTATGCTACATTCCAAAAAAACTGTTTGACTTTTCTGATATGTACAAACAGAAACCTGGGGAATAAGAGTGGGAATGGTTATTAAGGGTGTGAGATAATGGTGCAAGGAACATAAGGCTGGATCATTCTGAGTTTATTAATATGTGCTCACTAAGCAGATTCTTCATTCAATGTTTCAGCTTGAAAAGTTAGGAAAGCATCTAATAGTTTATTTGGTTGGTTCACTGAAACATGGATAAAGCGGTGGCCTATAAGTAGTCAAGTTGAAGTACCAGACCTGCTGTGGCATACTGTAGAAGAAGGTATCCAAAGGCTTAGGGAAATTGGCATGCTAGAGGGGAGTTACCCGTTTAGGCCCACAGACCCACACATGTAGTGCCCAGAGGACACACACCTTTTACTACAACTGTGAGGAACAAATTTGTGATGAGAGCCCCAGCATCTTTGAAGACTGCTGTGATTGCTAGTTTAGGTAAGTCAGATTTGACAGTGGGAACTGCTCGAACTGAATTAAGACACCTAACTATAATGGAGCTGACTGGACCCCACGGCAGTAGAATCCAAATGGCAGCACTCAAGTGACAAAGACAACGTGGGCATGGTTACTGCGATGGACAATGGAGTCAAAACAGTAAACAGAATAGTCTGACTCTTATGGACTTATGGTGTTGGCTACTTAGACACGGTATCCCTAGGAGTGAAACAGATGAGAAATTTACTAAATATTTACTTGATCTGTACAACAGAAGAATTCTAGGTCAAGTGAACAGCGGTCTAACTTGAATCACCAGCATAGAGAGTCACAGCCCCTAATTCAATTCCCAGACTTCAGCCAGTTTACAGACCCAAAACCCCTTAAATAAAGGGAGGTCTGGTTCCATTACACTGCAAAAATTAATACTGTTAATCTTTCTCCCAGCCTTTCCCAAAGAGATCTATAGCCTTTTCCGAGTGACTACTCACTGGGGAAAAGGAAATAATCAGACTTTTGGGGGACTACTGGTGTTTTAGTCATCTAGTGCTGCTATACCAGAAATACCACAAGTGGATGGCTTCAACAAAGAGAAATTTATTCTCTCACAGTCCAGTAGGCTAGAAGTCTAAATTCAGGACACCAGCTCCAGGGGAAGGCTTTCTCTCTCTGTTGGCTCAGGAGGAAGGTCCTTGTCATCAGTCTTCCCTTGGTCTGGGAGCATCTCAGCACAGGAACCTCAGGTCCAAAGGACGTGCTCTGTTCCCAGCACTGCTTTCTTGGTGGTATGAGGTCCCCATGTCTCTCTGCTCACTTCTCTCCTTTATATTTCGAAAGAGATTGGCTTAAAACATTATCTAATCTTGTAGATCTCATCAATATAACCTCCAGCATTCTATCTCATTACATCATAGTGATAGGATTTACAACACATAGGGAAGTCACATCAGATGACAAAATGGTAGACAATCATACAATACTGGGAATCATGACCTAGCCAAGTTGATGGATATTTTGGGGGGATACAATTCAATCCATGACAACTGGATATTGGCTCTGAATGACACTAATTTCAGGTGACCCAAGACATCACTTTGGCCCACCAGTCAGAGTGGGGGCATATGAAGTCAGGTTATTAATGGAGCCTTAGCCCAGGTTCATCTCACAGTGGGTCCAGTTGGTTCCTGGATCCATCCTGTAGTGATTTCACCAGTTCCAGATGCATAATTGGAATAGATATACTCAGCAACTGAGAGAACCCCCACATTGAATCCCTGACAAATGGAGTAAGGGCCATTACAACAGGGAAAGCCAAGTAGAAGCCATTAGAGCTGCCCCTACCTAGGAAAATAGTAAACCTAAAGCAACACTGCAGTGTTAGAGGGAATGCATACATTACTGCCACCATCAGGGATTGGATGGGCACAGGGGTGATGATTACCATGACACCCACATTCAATTTGTCTATTTGGCCTGTGCAAAAAACAGATGGATCCTTAAGAGTAACAGTGGACTCTGGTGAAGTTAACTAAATGGTAACTCTAATTGCAGCTGCTGTTCCAGATGTGGTTTCATTGCTTGACCAAATGAATACATCTTCTGGTACCTGGTATGCAGCTATTGATCTGGTGTCATGGATTGTATTGTGTCCCCCCAAAATATGTGTCAACTTGGTTAGGCCATATTCCCAGTATTGTGTGGTTGCCCTCCATTTTGTGATTTTTGTATGTGTTATAAATCATAATGTCTGCATGTGGGTAAAGAGCATTAGGGTGGGATTGTAATAACCTTAGCCAGGTCACATCCCTGATCCAATATAAAGGGAGTTTCACCACCTTTTATCTCAAGCAGAAAGTTGGGGACCTCATACCACCAAGAAAGCAGTGCTGGGAGCAGAGCACATCCTTTGGATTTGAGGTTCCTGCACTGAGATGCTCCCAGACCAAGGGAAGACTGATGACAAGGACCTTCCTCCAGAGCCAACACAGACAGAAAGACTTCCCCTGGAGCCGGTGCCCTGAATTTGGACTTCTAGCCTACCGGACTATGAGAAAATAAACTTATCTTTGTTGAAGCCACCCACTTGTGGTATTTCTGTTATAGCAGCGCTGGATGAGTAATGCCTTTTTCTCCATACCTGTTTCAAAGCACCACCAGCAGCAGTTTGCCTTCAGCTGACAAGGTTGCAATACACCTTCACTGTCCTACCTCAGAGGTATACCAACTCTCAGGCCTATGTCACAATTAATCTGCAGGGATCTTGATTGCCTTTCCCTTTCCCAAGGTGTCACAATGCTCTATTACATGCATGACATTATGCTGAATGGACCTAGTAAGGAGGAAGTGTCAATGACTCTGGACTTACTGGTGGAATATTTGTGTGCTAGAGGGTGGGAAATTTATCCCCCCAAAATTCAGCTGTCTTCCACCTCAGTGGAATTTTTAGAGATCCAGTAGTGTGGGGCATATCAAGATATTCCTTCTAAAGTGAAGGATAAGTTATTAATCTGGCCCCTTCCACAACTAAGAAGGAGGCACAACACCTGGTGTGCCTCATTGGATACTGGAGGAAACATATCCCTCATTTGGGTGTGCTACTCTGGTGTATTTATCAAGTGACTCAAAAAGCAGCTAGTTTTGAGTGAGGCCCACAACAAGTGAAAGTTCTACAACAGGTTCAAGCTGCTGTGCAAATTGCTCTGTCACTTGGACCATATAATCCAGCTGATCAAATGGTGTTTGAAGTATCAGTGGAGATAGAGTTGCTTTTTGGAGTCTTTGGCAGGTCTCTATTACTGCATCACAGTGCAGACCCTTAGGATTAGGGAGTAACGCTCTGCCATCGTCTGCAAATAACTACTCTCCTTTTGAGAAATAGCTTTTGGCATGTTACTGGGCCTTAGTAGAGACTGAACGCTTAACTATGGGCCACCAAGTCACTAGGCAGTCTGAACTGCCCATCATAAACTGGGTGTTGTCTGACGCACAGAATCATAAGTGGAAGGTGTACAACAGCAGTCCGTCATTAAATGGAAGTGGTATACACGAGATCAGGCTTGAGCAGGATGTGATGGTACACATAAGTTGCATGAGGAAGTGGCCCAAATGCCCATAGTTTCCACTTCTGTCACATTACTTGCCCTCTCCCAGTCTGCACCAATACGACCTTGTCTTAGGTTGGAAGGTACCAAGTCCATGGGTCAGGATAAAGGTTTTCTGATTCACATAGCTGCAGGGGCTGGCGAACCCAAGATTAGCAGGTCAGACAGCAGGGCTCTTGCTCACAGGCTGAGAAGATCGATGAATCCCAAGATCGGCAGGCAAGACCCTAGGTAAGATGCTAGCTCAAGTTCCAAGAACCAGAGGTCAGACAAACATGAGCCAGCTGCAGGACTGAGAGGAAGCAAAAGCCCATGAGCCTTGCCAGAAAGTCCACTTATATTTGATGCAGGCTGACTCACAGCAGATCTCATCATGGAGGTGATCACTATATCAAATCTCATCATAGAAGTGATCACGTCACCACACGACTGCCAAACTACATCATAACTGCCAAACCACTGAGAATCATGGCCCAGCCAAGTTCACACACAACCTTAATGATCACAGGTGTCATGGGGAGTCCCTTATTATCAGTTGATTGCGAAAGAGAAAACTTGTCCCTGGTTTACAGATGGTTTTGCATGATATGCAGGTATCACTTGAAAGCGGACAGTGGTGGCACTGCAGCCTTTTTCTGGGACCTCCCTGAAGGTCAGTGGTGAAGTAAAATCCTCACAATGGGCAGAATTTCAAGCAGTGTACTTGGCTGTTCGCTTTGCTTGGAAGGTGAAATGTCCAGATGTGCAATTGTATGATGATTCATGGGCTGTCGCAAATGGTTTGGCTGGACAGTCAAGGATTTGGAAGGAATGTGATGGAAAAGTGGTGACGAGGAGATACGGGGTAGGTGTATGTAGATAAACCTCTCTGAATGGGCTGAAGAAATGAAGATATTTATGCCTCACGTAGATGCTTACCAAGGGTAACCTCTGCAGAGGACGATTTTAACAATGAAATGGATAGTATGATATGTTCTGTGGAAACCAGTCATCCTCTTCCCCCAGCCACTCCTGTCATTGCTTAATGGTCTCATGAGCAAAGTGGCCATGGTGGCAGGTATGGAGGTTATGTATGGGCTCAGGAACATGGACTTCCACTCACCAACATCAACTTGGCTACAGCCACTGCTGAATGCCCAATCTGCTAGCAGCAGAGGTCAACACTGAGTCCCCAATATGGCACTATTCCTCGAGACAATCAGCCAGCAATTGATGACAGGTTGATTACCCTGGACTGCTTCCATCATGGAAAGGGTAGTGTTTCATTCTGACTGGAACAGACACTTATGCAGGATACCGATGTGCTTCCCCTAAATGCAACGCTTCTGCCAAAACTATCATCCACGGTCTCACAGAATGCCTTATTCACCAACATTGTTTCCCACATAGCATGGTATCCCACACAGCCTCAGATCCAGGGACTCACTTCACAGCAAATGAACATGGCAATGGGCCAATGCTCAAGGAATTCACTGGTCTTACCATGTCCCCCATTTTGATGGTTAGCTTGCCTGGACCATGACTCTCAGTGATTTGGCAGTTATAATGTAGTTTGGTAGCTACATAATCATGTAATCATGTTCATAATGAGATGTGATATAACGTAATCATCTTCATGTTGAGGTCTGTTATAAGCGGCCAACCAGTGGAAAGGCAGTCCTCGTTGGGTGTGTGGCCTGCACCCAATATAGGTGGTATTTCTGGCAAAGTTCATTGGCTTTTGCTCTCTCTGGATCCTGCAGCTGGCTCCTGTTCATCTGATTTTGGGTTCTTGGAACTTGAACTAGCATTTAACCTGCTGATCTGAGACTCTGTCAGCCTCTGTAGCCTGTGATCCAGAGGCCTGCTGTCTGACCTGCCAATCTTGGATTCACCAGTCCCTGCAGTTATTTGAGTCAGGAGAAGCCTCCAGCCTGACCCATGGATTTGGGACTTTCCAGCCTCTACAACTGTGTGAGCCATTTCCTTGATATAAACCTATCTCCACATATATTTATATGCTTCACTGGCTTTGCTTCTCTAGAGAACCCAGCCTAAGACACCCATCATCCTGAAGTAGCTCGCTTGACAGAAAGATGAAATGCCCTTCTAAAGACACAATTACAGTGCCAGCTAGGTGGCTACGCTTTGCAGGTTTGGGGCAATGTTCTCCAGGAGGCTGTGTATACTCTAAACCAGCACCCAATATACATGTATACCTCAGAGATAGGGCTGGTTTGGTTCCAGACCGCCCCAATAAAGTGAATATGGCAATAAAGCAAGTCACACAAAGTTTTTGGTTTCTCAGACCATATAAAAGTTATGTTTACACTATACTCCAGTCTATTAAGTGTGCAATAATAGCATTATGTCTAAAAAAACAATGTACATACCTTAATTAAAAAATATTTTATTGCTAAGAAATGCTAACTATCATCTGAGCCTTCAGTGAGTCAGTTTTTTTGCTGGTGGAGGATCTTCCTCGATCCTGGTGGCTGCTGACTGATCAGGGTGGTGGTTGCTGAAGGCTGGGGTGGCTGTGGCAATTTCTTAAAATAAGACAACAAAGTTTGACATATCAGAGGCGGGGCCAAGACGGCTGAGTAGTCAGATGCTTCCGGTGATCCCTTTTACAACAAAGACCTGAAAAAAACAAGTAAAATGATTATATTTATGACAAGCTAGGAGCCCTGAACATCAAAGGCAAAGTTAGAAAATGGACTGAACAGGAGGGGGAGGGACAGACAGTTCAGAAACAAAGAGGCGTTGCCGGACATGAGTTGCTGGGAACCCTCAGGCACCATTCTCTGGAGCAACTGCGGAGGGGCTAGTGGTAGTGTTCTGGAGGTGGTTTCCTCAGGGAGAGATAGGGGGCTGCACAGCCTACTCACACCTCCAGAATGAGAGACAAACAGCGCTCTTGGTAAAAGCTAAGTATTTGCGTTTATTTTACCACGCCCGCAGCCTGCAAGCCGACTTCAGTGGCTGTCAATTTTCCTGGGCCTGAGATACGCCCTGCTGCGCTCCCTGAGCCATTCTCCTGGCCTTGGAAAAGGAATAAATTCACAATTGGGGGAAAAGATAATCTGCCAGGTCCACTGAGCTGGGGCGGTCAGGACAGAAACAGCTCTTGTCCAGGCATAAATGGTCCATGGACTTTGAGTATCTTTCCCCTCTACATGGACCTGTGTGGGCCTATTTCAGGAGAACGGGCCCTTGTTAGCAGACTGCAACTGTTTCAGCTGTGTAGTGGAGAGGTGGGTGTTTGATGTTTGATACTGCTTTGCCTATTAAACAGGGTCCTCACCTATCCACATTAAGGGCCTAAGGACGGGTGGCTCCAGCCACATCACCTAGCCATCCACGACAGGGGTCCAAGGCTAAGTGGTACCACCCAGTCCTTACAACCAAAAGCATTGTGTGCCCATGGTCCATCTGCAGAACCTAGCCACCTGTGCACTCCGGGGAACAGGGACGCACTTTCCTCACAGTCACTCAGGGAACTGTTGTCAGCCCCCTGCCTTGTTCTGAGCATGACCCGCTACTGCAACCAGATACCTGCACCTACACGAATTACCCCTGCCCCTCTAAGACTGCAGGGCAGAGCCTGTACCACACACTTGATGACCAGCTACCTGGACGCCTGACCTGAATCCATACAAGAAGAGTGAATGGACTCCTAGACTAATGTACTTGGTAACAGCTCTAGCCACCTGGTGACAGGATGTTAGAGCTTCCAAGGTGAAAATAATCAAGCTAGCTCACTCAAGCAGCCTATTGGGGCATATCAAAATAAAACAAATCAAGAAGCTAGGATACAGTAAGCAAACATAAAATAAACTAATACAATAGCTTATAGATGGCTCAGAGACAACAATCAATATTAAATCACATAAAGAAGCAGACCATGATCACTTCAACAAGCTCTCAAAACAAAGAATCAAGGGATCTTCTGGATGAAGGTGCATTCCTGTAATTACCAGATGCAGAATACACAAGATTAACATACAGAACACCAGGAACAAGATAAGGAAGGAGATCAGGCAAAATGCAGAACAAGCCAAGGAACACATAGATAAAGCAGTTGAAGAAATTAAAAAGGTTATTCAAGAACATAAATGAAAAATAAGCTGCAAGAATCCGTACAGAGACAGCAATCAGAAATTCCGAAGATTAACAATAAAATTACAGAATTAGACAACTTGATATAAAGTCAGAGGAGCAGAATTGAGCAAGTGGAAGGCAGAATGAGTGAGACTGAAGATAAAATACTTGGCAACAACATATTCTAAGAAAAATCAGATAAAAGAATTAAAAAAAAAATGAAGAAAACTTAAGAATCATGTAGGACTCTATCAAGAGAAATAACCTACGAGTGATTGGAGTACCAGAACAGGAAGGGTTAACAGAAAATACAGAAAGAATTGTTTAGGATTTGTTGGCAGACACTTCCCTGATATTGTGAAAGATGAGAAAATATCTATCCAAGATGCTCATCACACTCCACACAAGGTAGATCTCAAAATAAAGTCACCAAGATGTTATTATAATCAAACTTGCCAAAACTGAAGATACAGAGTGAATTTTAAGAGCGGCTAGGGATAAACGAAAAGTCACCTACAAAGAAGAGTCAATAAGAATAAGCTCGGACTACTCAGCAGAAACCAAGCAGGCAAGAAGGCAATGAGATGACTTATATAAAGCACTGAAGGAAAAAAACTGCCAGCTAACAATCAAATAGAGAGCAAAACTGTCTCTCAAATATGAAGGTGAAATTAGGGTATTTCCAGATAAACAGAAGTTAAAACAGGGAAACAGCAAAGTAATTATGTAAAAGAAGACAACATTAAAACAATAAAGAAGGACTAAGAAATGTAGTCTGAAATCTTTGATATGGAGAGGAAGTAAAGGCGATATAAATAAATAAAAGTTAGGTTTAAACTTAGAAAAGTGGGTAAATATTAAGGTAAGTTTGAAATCAATTGAAAGATTTCTCTGTAGCATGTAATGCTATTTGATAGCATTTTACCCACAAATAGAACTTCTTTCAAAATTAGAGTCAATCCTCTTAAACTCTGACTCTTCTTTATCAACTAAGTTTATGTAATATTCTAAATCCTTTGTCATATCAACAATGTTCACAGCATTTTCACCAGAAATAGATTCCATCTCAAGCAACCACTTTCTTTGTCCACAAGAAGCAACTCCTCATCCATTAAAATTTTATCATGAGGTTGCAGTAACTCAGTTACACCTTCAGGCTCCACTTCTAACTCTAGTTTTCTTGCTATTTCCATCACATCTGCAGTTACTTCCTCCACTGATGTCTTGAACCCCTCAAAGTCATCCAGGAGGGGTGGAATCAACTTCTTTCACACTCCTGTTAATGCTGATATATTGACCTCCTCCATGAATCACAAATGTTCTTAATGGCATCTAGAATGGTGAATCCTTTCCAAAAGATTTTCAATTTACTTTGCCCAGATGATCAAAGGAATCACTATCTACGGCAGCTATAGCCTTACAAAATGTATTTCTTAAGTAATAAGACTCGAAAGTCAAACTACTCCTTGATCCATGGCCTGCGGAATGGATGTTGTGTTAGCACACATGAAAACAACATTAACCTCCTAATACATGTCCATCAGAGCTCTTGGGTGACCAGGTGCATTGTCAATAAGCAGTAATATTTTGAAAAGAATCTTTTTCTGAGCAGTGGGTCTCAACAGTGGGTTTAAAATATCAGTAAACCATGTTGTAAAAAGATGTGCTGTCATCCAGGCTTTCTTGTTCCATTTATAGAGCACAGGCGGAGTAGATTTAGCATAATTTTTAAGGGTCCTAGGATTTTTGGATTGGTAAATGAGCATTGGCTTCAACCTGAAGTCACCAGCTGCATTAGATCCGACAAGAGAGTCAGCCTGTCCTTTGAAGCTTTGAAGCCAGGCATTGACTTCTCCTCTCTAGCTATGAAAGTCCTAGAAGGCATCTTCTTCCAGTATAAGGCTGCTTCATCCACATTGGAAATCTGCTGTTTAGTGTAACAATCTTCGTCAATTACCTCAGCTAGATCTTCTGGATAACTTGCTGCAGCTTCTGCATCAGCACTTGCTGCCTCACCTTGCACTTTTATGTTATGGAGATGGCTGCTTTCCTTAAACCTCATGAACCAAATCCTCTGCAGCTTCCTCACCTCTCCCAGCCTTCATATAATTGAGGAGAGTTAGGGTCTTGCTCTGGATTAGGCTTTGGCTTAAGGGAATGCTGTGGCTGATTTGATTTTCTATCCAGATCACTAAAACTTTCTCTGTATCAGCAATACGCATCTTTCAGTTACTTCTCATTTATGTGTTCACCGGAATAGCACTTTTAATTTCCTTCAAGAACTTTTCCTTTGCATTCACAACTTGGTTAACTGGCACGAGAGGCCTTTCAGCCTGTCTTAGTTTTTGACATGCCTTCTTCATTAAGCTTAATCATTTCTAGCTTTTGATTTAAGTGAGAGGTGTCTGACTCTTCCTTTCGCTCGAACACTTAGAGGCCATTGTAGGGGTATTAATTGGCCTAATTTCAACTCTGTTGAGTCTCAGGGAATAGGGAGGTCTAAGAAGAGAGAGAGAGATGGGGGGATGGCCAGTTGGTGGAACAGTCAGAACACACACAACATGTATGAGTTAAGTTCGCCATCTTATATGGGTGCAGCTTGTGGCCCCAAAACAATTACAACAGTAACATCAAAGATCACTGATCACAGATCACCATAGCAGATACAATAATGAAGAACTTTGAAATATTGTGAAAATTACCAAAATGTGATAGAGACATGAACTGAGCGCATGCTGTTTGAAAAGTGGCATCGATAGACTTGCTTGATGCAGGTTCTTCAATTTGTAGAGAACACAATATCTGTGAAGCACAACAAAGTGAAACACAATAAAACGAGGTATGCCTGTATAATGCTGTTTCCCCCATAGCCAGGATTCATGGTTCCAGGAATCAAGGGGTGGAGATTGGACTGACATCACTCACTATTACCCCTAGTGACACACTCACAAAATTTTTGCTTCCTGTCCCTGCAACTCATTGCTCTGCAGGTCCAGAGGTCTTAGTTCCAACTGGAGGAATGTTCCCACCTGGAGACATGACATGGATTCCATTGAACTGGATGTTAAGGATACCACCCAGCCACTTTGGGTGCCTCATGCCTGTGGATCAACAGACAAAAAAGGGAATGACCATACTGACTGGAGTGACTGACCCTGACTACCAAATCAGATTGATATTACAAAAGGGAGGTAAAAAAGTATATGTCTGGAATACAGGTGACCCCTTAGGGCATCTCTTAGTACTACCATGCCCTGTGATTAAAGTCAATGGAAAACTACAGTGACCCAATTCCGACATTACTACTAATGGCTCAAACACTTCAGGAATGAAGATTTGGATCAACTCACCATGCAAAGAACCACGAACAGCTGAGGTGCTTGCTGAAGGTGATGGGAATACGGAATGGGTGGTGGAAGAAGGTAGTTCTAAATACCAGTTACCATCATGTGATCAGCTGCAGAAATGAGGACTGTAATTGTTATGAGTATTTCTGCTTTGTATGTGTGCATCAACTATTTTTGTTTTCTTCATTTAAAAATATAAGATGTAAACATCTTGGTTGTATGCATGTAGTTGTTCGGTGCTGTCGAGTCAGTTCTAACTCATAGCAACCCTATGTACAACAGAACAAAATACTGCCTGGTCCTGCACCATCCTCACAATCGTTGTTATGCTTGAGCCCATTGGTGCAGCTGCTGTGTCAACCCATCTCGCTGAGGGTCTTCCTCTTTTTTGCTGACCCTCTACTTTCTTAAGCATGATGTCCTTCTCCAGACACTCGTATCTCCTCATAACACGTCCAAAGTATGTGAGTTGAAGTGTTGCCATCTTTGATTCTAATGAGCATTCTGGTTGTACCTCTTCCAAGACAGATTTGTTCGTTCTTCTGGTAGTCCACGGTATGTTCAATATTCTTCGTCAACACCATAATTTGAAGGTACCAACTCTTCTTTGATCTTCCTTATTCATTGGCCAGCTTTCACATGCATATGAGGCAATTGAAAACATCATGCCTTGGGTCAGGCACACCTTAGTCCTCAAGGTGACTTCATTGCTTTTCAACACTTTAAAGAGGTCTTTTGCAGCAAATTTGCCTAATGCAGTGTGTTGTTTGATTTCTTTACTGCTGCTTCCATGGGCGTTGATTATGGATCGAAGTAAAATGAAATCCTTGACAACTTCAATATTTTTTCTCTTTATCCTGATGCAGCCTATTGGTCCAGTTGTGAGGATTTTTGTTTTCTTTATGTTGAGGTGTAATCCACACTGAAGGCTGTAGTCCTTAATCATCATCAGTAAGTGCTTCAAGTCCTCTTCGCTTTCAAGAAGCAAGGTTGTGTCATCTGCATATCGCAGGTTGTTAGTGAGTCTTCCTCCAATTGTGATGCTACGTTCTTCTTCATATTGTCCAGCTTCTCAGATTGTTTGCTCAGCATACAGATTGAACATATGGTGAAAGGATACAACTCCGACGCACACCTTTAATTTTAAACCACACAGTATCCCCCTTGTTCCGTTTCAATGACTGCTTCTTGATCTAAGTACAGGTTCTTCATGAGCACAACTAAGTGTTCTGGAATTCCCATTCTTTGCAATGTTATCCATATTAGGTGCAACGTTAGGTTCAAGCATAACTTTGTAAATTGTCTTTATTTAGTGATTGTGTATGGTTTAAGGAAACTGTGCAGCTCCCAAGCTGAGAAAGGGTAGACTGTGATAGTTAAGGTTGTGTGTTAACTTGGCTGGGCTATGATTCTTAGTGGTCTGGCAGTTTATGTAATGATGTAGTTTGACAGTTATGTAATGAAGTAATCATCCCTCATGATGTGATCTGATATGATGAGCCAATCAATTGTAAGGGGAGTTTCCTCATGGGTGTAACCTGCATCCAATATATATATGGACATTCTAGCAAGGTTTACTTGCTTATTTTGGATTCTGCATCCAGCTTGTCATCATCTGACTTCCAGTTTTTGGGACTTGAACCAGGTGCCTGTTGTATAGCCTGCTGATCTTGGGATTCATTGGCCTCCACATCCTGTGAACCAGAAGCCTGCCATCTTACCCACTGATCTTGGATTAGTCAGCCTCCGCAGCCCAGGAGCCAGCGGCCTACTGTCTGACCTGTTGATCTGGCGTTTGTCAGCCCCTGCAGCTATGTGAGTCGAGAGAATTCTGCAGCCTGACACCTGACCCACAGACTTGGGACTTGCCAGCCTCTACAAACTCATGAGCCATTTTTCTGAGATAAATCTCAATGTATATATGATTGACTGGTTTTGCTCCTCTAGAGAACCCAGTCTGAGACACCTACATCTACTCAATCCGGAAGTACTTTGATTTTTTAAAAAAGAAATCTGGGCCATACTAGAGGGTAGAGAGTTTGCCAGCTGTCTCCTCACTGTACTTTATCTTCTATTCTAATAACAGTTTAAGTTAGATCCAAATATAGCTAAGGAGTGCACAGTAAAGAGAACGTGAGCAGAAGTAAGTTATGCAACTTCTGGGTCAGGTGCTTCCCTCAGTCTCTTTTTAAGTGGACTGGGTGAGTTGTTTTCAGGTACAAAAAGGAAACCAGTACCCTAAGGATGGAAAAGGAACAAGATGGACTCTCTATATCATACAGCTGCCATTTCGGGATCTCTGTATTTTTGAATCTCTTGTTCCAACAACCTAGCCAGTACTAATTAATACCTTATGCCTGCAGAGAAGGATACAGACCTTGCAGATATATTTCTCCATGTATTGAAACCTGTCATAAATCTACAAGAAGAGCAAAGGACATTTCTAGAGAAAACAGGTATATCGCTGCATAGTGAACACAAATAGAGACAATAAATAGAGTCCTGGGAACATAGATAGGGATAATAAATAGAGACTTGGGAGATGAGGTAGATCCACTAAGATTCTACTAGGGAAAGGATCATTTGAACCAAGGATACCAACAAACGTGGAAACTTGGTGTGAGGAGAGGTATAATTTTAAGTAGGCTCAACGGGGAAATAAGAAGATAAATGCACAGAATGTTGACATGAGACAGTAGCTTCGTGATTATAGTGGTTTGATCCTCCCCATCCCTTAGGGAAGAAATCATTTTGGGGTCTCTGAAAACTTAAAACCCAGTAAAATCTAAAGGCTAAGATCATGGCTATTAGAAAAGTAGTATGAAGCATTTGATTTTACTCATGTCACAAAATATTATACCATAACATTGGAAAATGGTGGACCAGACTATAAGCTTTTGGGAATTTGCTTCCTTTCCATCTGGTCTAGTCCAATCCTGAAAAATATTAAGCACAAGCCCAATCTAACACTGGAATAGACCCACAACATTCTCTGAATTAAGTACTCTACGACTTGGTGAAGCAATGATTAAGTGCTCAGATGCTAACATAAAAGCTGGTAGTTTGAACTCACTCAGTGGCTCTGTGGGAGAAAGACCTGGAGATCTGCTTCCATAAAGATTACAGCCAAGAAAACCCTATGAGGCAGTTCTACTGTCACATGGGGTCACTTTGAATTGAAAATCGATTCAAAGGCACCTAACGACAAGATGACCTCATAGGTACTTTATTCAAGATGAATACAGCTATTTCTAATCTTGTTAAACAAATTATTTTTATAGTTATTCCCAATTTTCCCTTAAAATTATGACCATGGCATATTTTCTAATAGGTATACTGGTGTTAGTAACATTATTTCCTGGGTTCATGGTCAGCTTGACATTTTAATTCAGTCCAAGGCCTTATATACAGTTAATGCTCAATAAATACCTAGATATTTATTGAAGCTTCTATTGAACCTGGTCACATAAGTCCAGCTGCTTCTAGCAAATGACTTGTATTCAACTGATATCACCATCAGTCTGTATCACACACTGCACCATGTTTTGTCTAAATGCGCCCTGAGGAAGAATGTATTGCAACTGGGTCTTAAAGTAACTGAAAGGTACTTAAAATTCACCTTTTAAAATACCTAATTTTAGAAGAAGAAATAGGATGCCTTTATTGAAAAGGCATAATTTCGTCAACTTATTGGCAAATACAACATGGAATGATGTCGCTCTGGCCAGGATACTTCATCCTGGGCAATAATTCCTCTCTGTAGCTTCTCGGTAGGTTTTCCTCAGAACAGAGACTTGATAAAAAAGCAGTTTAAAGTTGTGAATAGTAGTTTATGAAACACAGTTAATTCTAAAGAGCTGAGTTGGGTTGGTTGATCTAACTGAATATAAAAATGCTTGTGATAAGAAAAAGAGAACTTTCAAAAGTGAATAATATAAAAAAAAGTGAAAAATATCTCATTTCAAATACAGCATTCAGTACAATTTTTTTACCTTATGTCTTAACTAACCATAATATTAAATTAAAAAAAATTTTATTGAATACAATTTTATGTTTCTACTTCCTCATTGAGAGAAGGTAAATTTCTCCCTTAAAAGGTAAAAGTTACACTTAACATGGGGGCTTGGACTACTTATGCATTCTAGAAAGTAGAGCAAATTGGAGCAGGTCACCAGAGGCTCTAAAGGGCCTTCTGGAAAAGAGAGAAAGATAAGTGAAGGAAGAAAGAGAAAAAAAGAGAGAGAGAGATTATACTTTGGAACCCACAGTAGTCTTTAGAGGACAGGGCAGAGAAGGAACAGAGGTGGTCCTCCAATTTCCTTGGGGTGACCTGGACCGGGCAGGGAACTCATTCCAAATAAACCAGTTGTTGTAGAGTCGATTCTGACTCATGGCCACCCCATGTGTGTCAGAATAGAACTGCGCTCCACAGGGTTTTCAATGGCTTAATTTTTGGAAGTAGATCTCTAGGACTTTCTTCTGATACACCTCTGGGGGACATAACTGCCAGCCTTTCAGTTATCAGCTAAGTGCGTTAACTCTTTGTACCACCCAGGGACTCCTTCGCTCTAAATAGTTAAGAATTAGTGTCCAGACATTACAGGGGTGGAATGAGTAGTATCACATTAAATGTTATCTGATCCAGTACCAGAGAAGTTGACCAAAAGATGAGTTAAGAACCATAAGGATTTGAATCAACATAAAATTTAACACTATAAGCTCTGAAAAAACAGAAAGCAAGGCCATTCTGTTTAGGAATTCATTGAAAAAACTGTAACACTGGCAGAGAGAGGGCCCCCTGTTCACCTTAAAAGCCCTTTGCTGAATCGATTCTTACTTATAATAGAACTGCTCCATAGGGTTTCCAAAGAGTGGCTGGTGGATTTGAACAACTGGCCTTTTGGTTAGCAGCCGAGCTCTTCACCACTGTGCTGCCAGGGTTCCTACTCCCCTTTTATCTGGAACAACACAGATGTTGACCTCAAGGTACTTAATCCATCAACAGTGACCGAGGGCTACATGATTGGTCAGTACAAACTACAAGACAATGACCCCCAAGCGTCATGCCAAGGTCAGCACACATCTGAAAAACGCCAGCAGGGCACCTGTGCCAAGCAACCAGGCAGGGGCCAAAGAGACTGAATTCTCTTAATGACTGTCAAAGAGATCACATAAAGTTCCCTGGGACCTGCCATGGGAAAGGAGGGGCTATGAGTGCTGGGTTCCAGCATTTAGACCAGTGGGGACTCAGAGCCAGAAATTCCTGTGGACATGGCACTTAGCCTACAAGCTGTGCCCCTTCGAGCTGCTGTGAAGATGAGGATATTTTGGTTACAGCAAACTTTACTGATTTTTTAAAATGTAAAATGGTTGATGCTTATTACAAAATGAGGCTCTTTACTCACAAAAATATTTCGAGAATCTTTCCTAAAGTTGGCCTTCATTCTAAGTTAACTCCAACCATTAGGGATAGTTTTAGTATTATGATAAAGGATTATGGTTCTGTTGTCTTTGCGTCGGCTTTGTTGTAGTGTCTATCTTAAAACTAAGAAAACCAAAACATTTCGACTCATAGCAACCCTACAGGACAGAGTAGAACCACCTCACAGGGTTTCCAAGGAGCGCCTGGTGGATTCGAACTGCTGACCTTTTGGTTAGCAGCCAAATTCTTAACAACCCTGGTGGCATAGTGCTTAAGGGCTATGTCTGTTAATCAAAGGGTCAGCAGTTCGAATCCTCCAGGCGCTCCTTGGAAACTCTATGGGGCAGTTCTACTCTGTCCCAGAGGGTCGCTATGAGTTGGAATCAACTTGACAGCGCTGGGTTTGGTTTTTGGTTTTATGCCACCAGGGCTCCATTCTAGCTTAGAAAACCACATTTTATCTTGGTTCCTTTGTTTTATGTATATCAGACTTCTAAAAGTCGTTATATACTATTTGACATTATCATTTTTATAATTCAATTTTAATTCAGTGACTAATGAGAACTTAGTGAATAACTATCTGGCTTTTAAGTACTTTTAGGAACTAAAGCAATAACACATTTGAAAGGTAAAGGCAAATAGCTGTATACTATGTATAATTACAAAGCAGTACTATTACTTACATGCCTTGGTGCTTTTTATAGATCCAGTTTCTATGACCTTAAATGTAACTTCTTACAGTAAGAAATCTGGTGCCTATATTATAATGCATGTGGGAATAACTATCAAAGGAAGTCTATCCTATGTTCTATTCAACAATTCTGAGGGTAAAAACAAAACAAAAAAAACTCCTGACTTGGCATTTAATATTCATTACCTACTTGTAAGTTATAAATTCCTGAGAGTGGTCAGGAGGCCGAGTTTCAATGGACCCAGGAAAACTGGCCAGTGGCGCACTCTGAGAGGCACGCTGCAGGCGATCTGGCACTGGGAAGCAGAGGAAGATTCCACAGAACACTGCAGTTTCTTTAGTACAAAGCTTGATTTCTCTCACCGTATTGCTGCAGCATTTTTTCCTTCCTTATTCAATCTTATCCTCAAGTTTCAGAAGACATTTTGGATTCAAAAATGGAAATTATCTTTTACTTTAGAGTTATGGATGTGGAATATGTATAATTTTTTTCTTTAAAATTCAAGTGGTTATTAGTATAGCCAAGATGTAAGTCCAAATTACCTGATCGTTTTCTACGTGAGTTGATGCAAATAGTTTTTTGTATGCTTAGATGTTTGGATTTAGTTTCTGCTGTAACACAGTTGAAATAAGCAACATGAAAAAAATATCTTCCTAAAATATGCAAAAGAACACAATTAAGGGGATGACAACATTCCTGTGGAATGGTGTCTTAGTTATCTGTTGTTGTTAGGTGTCATTCAGTCAGTTCCAATTCATAGTGACCGTACATATAACAGAACGAAACACTGCCCAGTCCTGTGCCATCATCATGATGGCAGTTATGCTTGGGCCCAATGTCATAGTCACTGTGTCAATCTATCTCACTGAGGGTCTTCCTCTTTTTCACTGATCTTCTACTTTACCAAGCGTGATATCCTTAGCACTAGTTATCTAGTGCTGCTGTAACACTCATACCACAAGTGGATGGCTTTAACAAAGAGAAATTTAGTCTCTCACAGACTAGGAAGCTCTTAAGTCCAAATTCAGGGTGTCAGCTCCAAAGGAAGATTTTCTCTCTCTGTTGGCTCTGTAGGAAGGTTCTTGTCATCAATCTTTCCCTAGTCTAGGAGCTTCTCAGCACAGGGTCCCCAGGTCCAAAGATGTGCTCCCCTTCTGGTTTTTCATTCTTAGGGGCGTGGGGTCCCTGTTTCTCTGCTCACATCTCCTTTTTATATCTCAAAAGAGACTGACTCAAGATACAACCTAATCTTGTAGATTGAGTCCTGCCTCACTAACATAACTGCCTCTAATTTTGCCTCATTAACATCATAGAGGTAGGATTTACAACACGTAAGAAAATCACATCAGATGACAAAATGATGGACAATCACACAATACTGGGAATCACTGCCTAGCCAAACTGACACACATTTTAGGAGGACACAATTCAATCCATAACAAGTGGATTAAAGTATTTGTAAGATACCCCCTTTGGCAATCTTTCATAGTAGTATAGGAAAAATTTATCCAACATGGTTTAGGTTAGATTTTATTAAAGACAGAAAAGTAAATTAAATAAGCTATCGAAAGCTCCTTCATATCAATGATACAATGTTTGTGTTTATATGTTAGAAAATAAATGGGTTTTGGTAAAACTTTTATTTGTCCTCTCATGCTATTTACAAAATGCTTTCCTTCAGGAAAATCACACTTGCTTGGGACTGTAGGATTATCAGCATAGAAACAGGGGACAAAAGAACACAGAGTAGCACTGATGCATTTAATTTTCCTTTTTCTGGAAACTGGTTATCTCCCTTAATGATCTTGGTATCTTCCTCACTCACCACAAAATCTGCTCATTTAATCGAACTAACCAAACTACCTAGCATGTTATCCCACCCCGGGGTGCTTTGAGATCCACAGTCATGCTGTTCTTAAGAGTGAAAGTTGAGAACGGGTTGCATGTAGAACTAGCTCCCAAACCACCATCTTATCTTGCTTTGTGCTTGTCTCCAAAAACAAAAAAAAAAACACCAAACCTGCAAACCTGTTGCCCTCGAGTCAATTCTGACTCAATGCAACTCCACATGTTAGAGTAGAATTGCTCCACAGGGTTTTCTTGGCTATAATCTTTATGGAAACAGATGGCCAGGCCTTCTTCCCCAGCAGCACTGGGTAGTGCCAACCTTTAGGTGAGTAGTCGAGCACAAACCACTTGTATCACCTCGGGACTTTGTGCTTGTCTCGGCCTCCACTTATTCTGAAACTCAGTCCAGTTCTGCCTTCCCTTCTAGCTGGTTGCACCTTTTGCACTAGTAGTCTTCTGGATTTTGCTTCTTGCTCTTTTTTCCAAGGGCCCCTTCCTTGGGTGAACCCAATCGGATTCGGGCTGCCTAATAAGACTACTGAGGCAGCCTGGAGTCACACAAGCAAAGTTATTTTACCAGCAGCTAGCAAAAGGAGACAGTAAGGGCTAGAACCTTCAGAGAGACAGTCTCACTGATGTGCCTAGGAGCCAAGTATTTAAGCGTTTCAACAAGGCAGAGAGGAGCAGTTTTGATGTTTATTTATGAGGTCCTGGGAGAACAGTGGAGATTTCTGAGAAGGGGTTGGGTTATGCAAATACAGGCACACACACAGGATTTCTTCAAGATGGAAGTTCTTTGGTTCCCTTGACATAACTCATTATGGGATATGACGCAGGCGCACTGGTTCCCTTTGTCACACTGCCCCTTGGGCGGCACAGGAAAGACAAACTATGGTCACTTATACTTCTTTTGCGCACATTCTGCCCCTGTGGAGTCCTGCAAGAACTATATTAACAGTTTATTTGCAACATCTTGGAACACTTCAGTTTGTACCACCCCTCAGCCGGAACAGTTTGCCCCACAGGGCCTATGTGTTCTGTTCTACTCTCTAGAAGGTGGGTTATGGTTGTACGAGGTTGTTTACTCTACTCTCTGTCCTGCTCTGTCCAGGGATGGCCTATGTGCTGGGGGGGTGGTGGTGGGGGGCAACCAGCCCTGCTCCAGCCTAGTCCTGTCTTACTCTCTTCTGGTAGGGTGTATACTGTGACTACAACCATTTAAAAAGGAAGAGACAATCAATCTTATGATATATATCAAAACGGTATGGTTCGCCTGGTAGGACAATGCATTATTTTTCCCCTTTTCTCCATTTTTAGTATTTTAAACGTGATTTTATTACCTTTAAATTAAAAATAGTAAAATAAACACTGATACAAATAACATGAAAACCTTTTTAAAGCCCGTATGACTAAAATGGAAGTCTCTGATGAAGTTTTTGTTCAGGAATTTCACTTTGAGAGTACAAGGATACAGATTCAAAACGCTTTATGAGATGCTGGAGGCAACAGCCAATTCATAAAAGCTTAGCCCAAATTAACTCAACACAGTAACTGTAAGACTCAATGGAATACTGGCAATCTTATCTAAAATTTTCCAAAGGCTGGGAATTTTACAATGGCTGGGAATGTACAGAAGTCCTTAAACTTTAATGAGCATAACTACGACCAGAACCTTTGGATTAAATGAGATTCCTGCCCAGAGATACAGATTCAATACATGCGGGTGGAGTTCAAGCATCTGCCAGTTTTATCTAACAAGCAAAGGAATGATATAGGCCATAGGTCACAGGTGAGGAGACACGCTTTTTATCATCTTCCAAAGTCTTTACCTGTCTCTAATTCAGAATTGGCCAATTGTAGTGATCTCTGCTATGGAAGATAAATTCTGTGAAATTCCACAACCTATGGCACGGCATTTACATTATGGTGCTGACGAAGAATACTGAATATACCATGGACTGCCAGAAGAATGAACATATCTGTCTTGGAGGAAGTACAGCCAGAATGCTTCCCGGAAGCAAGGATGGTGAGACTTCATCTCACATACTTTGGACATGTTATCAGGAGGGATTAAGAAATTCAAGGTCACCTCTCAGATACAACCACTGGCCAATTTTTGTAAGTCCAACAAATGCCTTAGTATGGCATTCAAGGCTTTATGCAATCTGTATTTTTTTTTTTCAGTATAATGGTTATGCTAATCAGGAATCTGGGTTCAGAACCTGGGACTGTCATTTACTAACTATATATGTTGAGAAAGCTACTTTACCTCTCTACATTTCCTCATCTTTAAAATTGGAAAAACAGTAGCCCCCTCAATTCTCTAGCCATGCTAGATTACATACCATGTGGTTCAGTGGTAGATTTCTTACTTTCCATGGGGAAGACCTGGGTTCGATTCCTGGCCAATGTACCTCATGAGCTTCTACTACCCATCTGTCAGTGGAGGCTTGCGTGTTGCTGAGATGATGAACAGGTTTCAGCAGAGCATTTACAGATTAAAATGGACTAAGAAAAAAGGCCTGGCAATCTATTTTCAAAAATCAGCCAATGAAAGCTCTATGGATCACAATGGTCCAATCTACAACCAATGATGGGGATGATACAGGACCAGGCAGTGCTTCCTTCTGTTGTGCATGGGGGCGTTATGAGTCAGAGGCCAAGTTGGCAGCAGCTAACAATAGTATCTCTGTTCCTTCGTTTCTGCTACGCCCTTTGCTTGTGATAAATGTTTCTACCTCTCAGCTTAGACAACCTTACTTTCCCTTACACACCTGTGGTGGTTTTAAAAACTACGTCCACAAACTCTTCAATACTCTTCTCTTCAAGCTTAATTCTCCTCCCCTTCAGTGCAGACTGGACTTAGTGAGTTGCTTCTAACAAATAGAATAGGGCAGAACTGACAGTACATCACTTCTGTGATTACAATGTAAAATGACTGCGGCTTCCATCTTGGTCTCTCTCTTCCTCTCTCTCATTACCTGCTCTGGGGAAAGCCAAATGTCTGGTCATGAGCAGCCCTATGAAGGGGACCAGTGGTGGGGAACTGAACTTGGAAGCAAATTCTCCAGCCCCTTTTGATGATCGCAGCCCTGACCAATAACATCATGTAACCTCTTGAGGGACCCAGAGCCAAAACTACCCAACTAAGATACTCACAGGTTCCTGACCCTTGGAAATTGTGTTAAGATAATATTTCTTGGCTTTTATTGCTAAGCTTTGGGGTAATTTGTTACACAGCAAATAATACAATACTCAAGTTCTCTGACCAAGTCAGACAGGAAATTTCTCCTTTGTTTTCCCATAGTAACTATCATAACATTTACTATATTAAAGATGTTTGATTACATGTTTATGCCTCCATAGCAAGGCTGTGAGCTCCTCGAAGGTAAGCGACCTTTAATTGTATTAAATGAAAAAAATTAAACTCAAGCCTGACACATAGAGGCCTTTTACAATAATTAAGCTAATCATTAGTGTTTCCTACGTGGTGGCGTAGCAGTTAAGAGCTATAACTACTAACTAAAACTTCAGCAATTTGAATCCACCCGGCACTCCTTGGAAACCCTATGGGGCAGTTCTACTCTGTCTGATAGGGCCACTATGAGTAGGAATCAACTCGACAGCAGTGGGTTTGTTTTTTTTTGGCTTAGTGCCATACAAGGAGCTGTGGTGGTGCAGTGGCTAAGCACTTGGCTGCTAAGCAAAAGGTCGATGGTTTGAACCCATGAGCCGCTCCGTGGTAGAAAGATGTGGCAGTCTGCTTTCGTAAAGATTACAGCCTTGGAAACCCTCTGGGGGCAGTTCTACTCTGTTCTATAGGGTTGCTGTGAGTTACAATTGACTCAACTGGAATGGGTTTGGTTTTAGTTTTTTTTATGTGCCTTATCCTGTTCTAAGCCCTTTACAAATATTATCCCATTGAATCCTCATAAAAACCCTTTGAAACACATACTATTATTACCCTTATTTTATAGATGAGGAAACTGAGGTCAAATTATGGAGACGTTGAGTAACCTGCACAAGGACACATGGCTAGTAAAAGTTGCTGAATTAAAGAACGAATGAATTTCTTAGAAATAAGATCATGTCTGTCTCATCTTAGAATTTCTTACTGTGTGTCATGGATTGAATTACGTCCCCCCCCAAAAATGTGTGTATCAATTGGGCTGGGCCATGATTTGAAGTATTGTGTGATTTTCCTATATGTTGTAAATCCTGCCTTTATGATGTTAATGGGGGAGGGATGGGTGGCAGTTGTGTTAGTGAAGCAGGACTGGATTGTGTTTTGAGGCAATCTCTTGGGAGAGAAGAGAAGCAAGCAGAGAGACAGGAATGCCTCATACCACGAAGAAAGCAGTACAGGGAGCAGAGTGCATCCTTGGGACCTGATGTCCCTAGGCCTGAGAAGCACCTTGACCAGGGGAAGTTTGAAGATGAGGGATCTTCTGCCAGAGCCCAAAGGGAGAGAAAGCCTTCCCCTGGAGCCTATACCCTGAATTTGGACTTTTAGCCTACTTTTTACTGTGAGGAAATAAATTTCTCTTTGTTAAAGCCATCTACTTGTGGTATTTGTTACAGCAGCACAAGATTACTAAAACACTGTACCTAGCCCGGTATGCAGTTCAGACTCAAATATTTACTAAATCACCCTCTAGTAATAAAAGCAGCTTAAAATGTGAAAAGGAAGTCTTGAAAAGCCTGACTGTGGACAATTTGATTTCCAAAACATAATTCTTTTCCTTTACTGAGAAGAAATAAAGATTACAGTAAAGATATGTTGTGATGAGACTAAAAATAAACTTTAGAAGAAATTTATCTTTTTCTTGAAATCTGCCCCTTAAATGCTTGACAAGAAATAAGTGTACTGATGGTCTGATTACATAAAATATATTTAAAAAACTTATTTTACTAAATTTGGTGGTTCAGGATTCAAAACATTTCTACAAAGATGTAAAATGTCTTTTTTTCTTCTTCAGCAAAAAAAGAATTAAAAAGCTTCTACTGAAGTCCTCTTGAAAGACAAATTTCAAATAAGTGGTTGTACCTGACTTCTGTGGCTATTCTAAATAAGCATGGAACCCATAAAGCATGATCCCTCCTGCTGAGGTCTCTAAATCAGTACCTACATATGAGAAACCTAAAATCAGTTTACATTCATAGTTGGCCAAGTCTGAAAAGCAGCTTGAGGCTTCCTATTTTAGAATTTTTGACTTGTTCTCTTTGAACTCTTTCTTCCCACTCAATAGTAAGTAGAAGCCAGTTGTCATGGAGTTGATTCTAACTTACGGCAATTCCATGTGTGTCAGAGTAGAACTGTGCAAAACTTCAACAAAAGACAAATAACCCAATTAAAAAATGGGCAAAAGGTATGAACAGGCACTTCAACAAAGAAGACGTTCAGGCAGCTAACAGATACATGAGGAAATGCTCATGATCATTAGCCATTAGAGCAATGCAAATCAAAACTACAATGAGATACCATCTCACACCAACAAGGCTAGCATTAATCCAAAAAACACAAAATAATAAATGTTGGAAAGGTTGTGGAGAAACTGGAACACTTATACACTGCCGGTGGGAATGTAAAATGGAACAATCACTTTGGAAATCGATTTGGCACTTCCTTAAAAAGCTAGAAATAGAAGTACCAAACAATCCAGCAAGCCCACTCCTTAGATTACATCCTAGACAAATAACAGCCATCACATGAAAGACTTATACACACCCATGTTCACTGCAGCACTGTTCACAACAGCAAAGAGATGGAAACAACCTAGGTGCCCATCGATGGATGAAGGGATAATCAAATTACAGTATATTCACACAATGGAATACTATACAATAATAAGAACAATGACAAATCCTCGAAACATCTCAAAACATGGATGAATCTGCAAAGTATTATGCTGAATGAAATCAGTCAGTCTCAAAAGGCAAATATTGTATGAGGCCATTGTTGTAAGAACTCAAGAAAAGGTATAAACACAGAAGGAGACATTCTTTGATGGTTACGAGGGTGGGGAGGGAGGGAGAGAAATATTCACTAACTAGATAAATCCAGTAAAACCCAGGGCCGTTGAGTCGATTCCGACTCATAGCGTCTCTACAGGACAGAGTAGAACTGCCCCATAGAGTTTCCAAGGAGCGCCTGGTGGATTCGAACTGCTGACCCTTTGGTTAGCAGCCGTAGCACTTAACCACTATGCCACCAGGGTTTCCAACACTAACTAGATAGCAGACAGCAATTATGTCATGAATTGAATTATGTCCCCCCAAAAATGTGTGTATCAGCTTGGTCAGGCCATGATTCCCAGTATTATGTGGTTGTCCTCCATTTTGTGATTGTAATTTTATGTTGAGAGGATTAGGGTGGGATTATAACACCACTCTTACTCAGGTCACCTCCCTGAACCAAGGTAAAGGAGTCTCCCTGGGGTGTGGCCTGTACCACCTTTTACCTCCGAAAAGAGAAAAGGAAAGGGAAGCAAGCAGAGAGTAGGGGACCTCATACCACCAAGAAAGCAGCACCAGGAGGAGAGCGCGTCCTTTGGACATGGGGTCCCTGTGCCTGAGAAACTCCTCGACCAGGTGAAGACTGAGGACAAGGACCTTCCTCCATAGCTGACAGAGAGAGAAAGCCTTCCCCAGGAGCTGATGCCCTGAATTTGGACTTGTAAACTACTGGACTGTGAGAAAATAAGCTTCTCTTTGTTAAAGCCATCCACTTGTAGTATTTCTGTTATGGCAGCACTAGATGACTAAAACAAATTACCTTAGGTGAAGAGAAGGACAACACACAATATAGGGGAAGTCAGTACAACCAGACTAAACCAAAAGCTAAGAAGGTTCCTGAACACAGCCAAACACTTCGAGTGACAGAGGAGCAGGGGTGGAGGTCTGAGGACCACTGTTTCAGGTGACATCTGGGTCAAATGGCATAACAAAGTTTATTAAAATTTTCTGCATCCCACTTTAGTGAGTGCTATCTGGAGTATTAATAGCTAGCCAGTGGCCCTCTAAGATGTATCAATTGGTCCCAACCCACCTGGAGCAAAGGAGAATGAAGAACACCAAAGACACAAGGAAAATATTAGCCCAAGAGACAAAAAGAGCCACGTAAACCAGACTCCACCAGCCTGAGACCAGAAGAACTAGATGGTGCCTGGCTACCACCAATGACCGACTTGACGGGGAATACACCAGACAGCCCCTGACAAAGCAGGTGAAAAGTGGGGTGCAGAATTCAAATTCTAGTAAAGAGACCAGACTTAATGGTCTAACTGAGACTGGAAGAACCTCAGAAGACATGGCCCCCTGATTCTCTGTTAACCCAGAACTAAAACCATTCCTGAAGCCAACTCTTCAGACATAGACTGGACTATAAGACATAAAATGATATTCGTGAAGAGTGTGCTTCTTAGTTCAGACACATGAGACTAAACGGGCAGCTCCTGTTCAGAGTCAAGATAAGAAGGTAAAAAAGGATAGGAGCTGGTTGAATGGACATGAGAAATCTGGGGAAGAAACGGGGAGTGTGCTATCACATTACAGGGATCGCAACCAGGGTCACATAGTAAGATGTGTATAAATTTCCGTATGAGAAACCAACCTGAGCTGTAAACTTTCACCTAAAGCACAATAAAAAAAAAAAAGTTGGTGGCTCAAATCAACCCAGAGGTGCCTTGAAAGAAAGGCCTGGTTATATAAATCCAAAACAATCAGCCACTGAAAATCCTATGGAACACAGTTCTGCTCTGACACACACGTGGTTGCCATGAGTCAGCGTCAATTTGACAACAACTGTTTTTTTTTTTTTTTTTAAAGCAAAAAGAAAGTTTTATTCAGCATATATTCAGAAAGACGAAAGTGGGAAGCAGACAAGCATGTTGTTAGAGGCATGTCTGCCCAAGTACAAGGAAATATTATAGAATAGGCAAGAATGGAAGAATGGACAAGTATGCTGCCACAGCCATGTCTGCCCGAATCCAAGGAACATTACAGAATAAACAAGAATGGGAAAACAGACAAGCACATTTCACAGCCATGTCTGCCTGAGTCCAGAGAATATTACAGAATAAACAAGAATGGCAAAACAGACAAACATGCTGCCACAGCCATGTCTGCCCAAGTCTGAGGAGGGTTAGAGGCATCAGTATGTATTAACATTATACCCAAAAAAACCAAACCCGTTGCTGTCAAGCCAATTCCGACTCATAGCAACCCTACAGGACAGAGTAGAACTACCCTATAGAGTTTCCAAGGGGCACCTGGTGGATTTGAACTGCCAACCTTCAGGTTAGCAGCCGTAGCACTTAACCACTTCACCACCAGGGTTGCCCACAAATGGGCAAAACCACTGAAAGCTTCACCTTTTCATAGACTGGCTAGAAACTGGGATCTTACATTTTGAATTGCCTTTCTTAACAATCATTGGTACAGGTTTCAGTAACGACAATCAGGAGGGTCTTCATTGGTCCAACAAATTTCTATTCACTGTATATTGATAGAAAAAGATAAGAGTGGAAAGTCTTTTGTGTTCTGGCTTATGTGCAAGTTTCCCTAAAAGACATTTTCCAAGATTATCGTATCTATTGTTTTTATACCTCAGGGCCCAGTTGATGTGTCCTTGTGAGCCCAGCTACAGCAACTCATTTTTATTACTATTCTTAAGTGCCATTCTATTTTCACTACTTAGAACAGAACCTTTCCTTAAAGATATAAAAAATATTAAAAAAAATATGAATTCCTTGTCAACATATGAATATTAATATATTTTCTTTATATATCTGATTTTTCAGGTGATTTCAAGCATTTCTATTTTTTAACAACCACAGTTCTTTGTAAAAACAGTACTAGGTATTAAGAAAAAAGATGTTGAGTAAAGGTAAGGTTACACACACAAATAGTGAAGTAAAAGAATGTCCTTATTTTATATTATGACAACTGGAACTAGATCCTTAAAAAAAAATTTACCTATTAATTACATCCATAGTGTTGTAGATTAAATTGTTCCTGGAAATCTCTCAGATAATAAGACAGTTTTTATAAACTGAAATTTCAAAAAGAATAAGTTTTTTAGTTACCTAGGGTTGCTATTACAGAAATACCACAAGCGGATGGCTTTAACAAAGAGAAATTTATTCTGTCACAGTCTGGGAGGCTATAAGTCCGAATTTAGGGTGCCAGCTCCAGGGGAAGCCTTTCTCTCTCTGTGGGCTCTGAGGAAAAGTCCTTGTCATCAATCTCCCCCTGGTCTAGGAACTTCTCAGCACAGGGACCCTGAGTCCAAGGACACACTTTGCTCCTCGTTCTTCTTGCTTGGTGGTAATGAGGTCCCTCTCCTGTCTGCTGAATTCTCTCTTTTATATCTGGTAAGAGACTGACTGAAAATATAACCTAATCCTGGAGATTGAGTCCTGCCTTATTAACATAACCACCTCTAATCCTGCCTCGTTAATGTCATAGATTAGGATTTATAACATATAGGATAATCAAATCAGATCACAAAACCGTGGGCAACCACACAATACTGGGAATCACAGCCTAGCCAAGTTGACACAATTTTGGGGGACAAAATTCAATCCATAAAACCGGTACCGATCCAAAACCATAAAAACGCAAATACCACTGGACTCAGAAATAACTTAGCAAAGGTTATGCATGGAGAGTTAATTGTATTATTCTTTTTATTTTGTTTCTGTGACAGCTTGTTGATATATAATTTATGTATCATACAAATCATCCACACAGAGTGCACAGTTTGATGTTTTTAGTGTATCTGTAGAGTTGCGCAACTGTCATCACATAACATTTTTCTTCATCTCAAAAAGAAACCTGTACCATTTAGGTATTACCCCCCAATCACATATCCTCATCCTCACCCTACCCCAACCCTATGCAAACACTGATCTCTTTCTCTCTTCACTTGCCTATTTTGGACATTTCATGTAAAGGGAATTACATATGATCTTTAGTGACTGGCTTCTCTCACTTAGCACAATGTTTTCAAGGTTCGTCTATGTTGTAGCATGTATCAGAACTTCCTTTACATGGCCACATAATATTCCATTGTGTGAATATGCCACATTTTGTTTATGCATTCATCAGTTGATGGACATATGGGTTTTTCTCACCTCCTGGCTACTGTGAATAATGCTGCTATGAACCATTTGTGAATAAATTTTTGCATGGACAAGTTTTCATTTCTCTTAGGTATATACCTTAGAATTTGTATTATTCTCATGGTAATGAAAATTTGAAGCAATTCCATGGTGCAACAATGGAATTATGCCACACTTTTGGAAATACTATGGAGAAAAAAAAAAAAACAACGTTGGCTGTGTAGAATGAAGACTATGTAGTAAAACGGAAAATGCTACATGAAGTGAAAAAAGGCAGGATACAATCCACTTAAATGCTTCTGGGGCCTCCCATTCCCTACTCATTCATTCTATGAAATCTCCCCCTGCCTTTAATCTGGTTTCTCTCTCCCCTCAATTCTCTGAGGTCCAGACAAACCAGCTTTCAGAGATTTTTAGAACGTCTCAGCTTCAGAGCCCTTGTGTATGCTGTTCTTCTGCTTGTATAACTCTTTCTGTTTCTTTGCCCAGTGGTTTCAAGTCTCATCTTAAATGTCACTTCCTCAGAAAAGCCTTCTCTGATATCCCTAACTAGGATAGAGTTAAATGTTTCCATAGCAGCCTGCAATTTTCCATCTTAATACTTTTGATACTAGTAATCACTTATTCATTCAGTAATCAAATATCAAGAGTCTTTTACAGGTAAGGATACAGGGTGTAAGAAAATACACAAGATCCCTGCCATCCAAAAGATTATATTCCAGGGAGGAGATATAAAAGTAAACAAATCAACATACCGGGTAATCCTCTTTCGTTGCATTGTAAACTCCATGAGGTCAAGAGTTATTTCTGTCTTGGTTACTTCCATTTGCTGGAACACTGAGTCTGGCTCGCTGAATAAGGTCAATAAAAAATTTTTTTCACTGTTAAAAAAAGCATACAAAAGATAAGAAATGGAGAACACAAACGAGACTACTTCTGTAAATAGTTGAGTTTGGAATCTTTTTTCCCTTTTCTCTTTCAAAACTTTCTGTAATGCAGTGAATTCCTTTTATAATTAAGACTAAAGGAACAAAAAATTACCATAGGTGAGCAAAGAACTCCAAATAAAACACATTTATATGTTATCATACAGTGGTTAAGGAACTGGTAATAAAATCCACTCTGAAATACTCAGACTAATTCAAGCCGATAGAATTCCCTTGGCGCGTTACCAAGCAGGTTCCTGGCCCTCAGCGCAGCCGTAAAATTCACTTTTGCAAATGAAGGCTTAAATACTCAAGAATGTTCTTAAAGATATGATCCCCCTCCTCCCTCATTTTCCATTCTTTAAGCGCTTTAGAGCGTCGCTCCACCTACCGGTGTGGTAGCGAAAAAACCGCAACAATTGTAAGAATAAAACGTTCTGCGAGCTCAACTAAAAACGCAGGCTCTTAACAGAACAGGCAACCAATCAGGTTGGGTAAACGCAGGCAGCTCTAGGCTTGCCAAAGCAACAGCCGCAGATCGTCCAACCCCCAAGCTGAGAGCTCAACCGCTTCTTTCTTCCTTGTGCGCAAGCGTAGCGCACTCTCCAGCCACCACACGCCTCTTCCACGGAGCAGACGGGGCGCTTACGTCACCGTGCGGCCTATGAAGTACCCTTCCGCTTCACCAAGGAAAACGAGTTCTTGCTCTTTTGGCTTTTCTTTGCCCACACTAAACGTCCACTTTCCCCTGCCCCAGTGCCAACAACTTCCCCATTCCGTCTCCAACAGCCAAGATTTTTTCTGGACTTCTCTATACATTCATTGGACCGAGAGGCAGCAGAGAGGAACTGGAAGAGAGGATGAGACACCGGATGTGTTGTTTACAAGGGGCGAGAGAAACTAGGAATCGGTCCGCGAAGGCGGAGCCGAGGTAGCCGGCACCTCTTTTTTCCCTTCCCTCCTTCCCTCCCCTGCCTTTCCCGCGAGCGGACGCGGCAGCGCCTCTGTCTCGCTTTTTCTTATTTTCCCCCCTTTTCCTTTTCTTTTTTTTTTCTTTTTCCCCCCTCCCCCCTTTCACCATTTCCCCTTGGAGGCGCATCCCCCGGGCAGGGGCAGAGCCGGTCTCCCCCTCCGCCTCTCCCCGGCCCCCGCCGCCCTATGGCGAGAGGGAGCCCCCTCCCCACCCGGACACAAGCGGCGGCGGCGGTTGGAGGAGCGGGACAGGCGGTGGCTGCGGCGGCCACAGGTTTGGGGTCATCATGGAACTAATTCGCTGACCGGCCCGACCCACAAGCCGCAGCCGTGCGACCCGTCCCGCTCGAGCGCCTGCGCCCCCAGGCCCGGTCCCCCTCTTCTCCCTCCTCAGTCGGTCCTGTTCTCGTCCCGTGCGCCCTGCAGCCGCGCGCATAGGAAAATGAGGTGGTAACGGGCCCGCGGATGACCCCGCGTCACCACTGTGAGGCCTACAGCTCTGCCGGGGAGGAGGAGGAGGAGGAAGAAGAGGAGGAGAAGGTGAGGGGGCGGGGCGGGCGACTCGACACGTCTCGGTGCCCGGCGCCGGCGCGCTCCGCCTCTGCGCCCCCCGGTCTGCGCCCTTTCCCCACCCCCCGCCGCCTCAGTGCAAGGGGCCCGGCTAGCGCGCACCCCGGCAGATCGCCGTCCCGCCGACCCCTGTCCCGCTTCAAAGGAAACCTTTGGGACGCCTCCGCTCGCCCTCCTGCAGAAACAGCCCGGCACCCGCCCTGCCTAAAAACGTTCTGTTGTGTTCCCTTTCAGGCCAGTTTTTGTGTCAGCGAGTAACTTTTTTTGTAGCAACAGCATGTTACCTGATTTGTAGTGCCTGTTGTAGGCACCGCGAGCCTGTATAAATACACAAGGGGACACCCCCCCCCAACCTTAACCGTCTCTCAGGAGCTACGGGAGATCATTTATATTGGAAGGTAGAGTGAGTGCCAAATGAGTGGGGTGAACCGCCGGTGCTGTGTGTGTGTGTGTGTGTGTGTTGTGGGGGGGTACGGTGGAAGGTAGGAGCAGAATTGCACCCGGAAGAGCAGATGAAGATACCAGAATATTGAAAGGAAGGCAAAGTAGCCTTTGTTGAGCCAGGGGTTAAGTTGCACATCGCTTCCGTGGGAGCGTAGAGAGTGAAAGGTCTTTCTGGAGATAGGGTGGGATCAGACTGTGGAAGTCTTTGACTGTTATACTAAAGTATTTAGATTTTATGCTGTCAGTTGGGTACCACTCAGTGTTAGAGCAGGAGAACATGGCGTTAAATGATAATAATAACACTTGTTGGGGCATATTATCTGCCAGGTACTGTTCTAAGTGGTTTACACTCCTTTATTTCTCAAATGACTCCTTGAAGCAGGTAGCGTATTTACTTTACAGATGAGGAAGGCTGAGGCTCCACAAAGTTTAACTTTCTCTTTAAAAACACAGCTAGAACCCTGTAGCCAGAATTTCTACCTGGGCAGTCTCTTTGCTCTGTGATTTGTGTCCCAAAATGAATTTGTTGAAAATAACAGTGGTGTTATCTACTTATAGCTTTTCTTTTGTCAGTTTTGTTAGGGGAAATAGAAAAGGACAGATACATAGATTAAGAAACATTGGACAGGACTTAGGTTTTAACTATGGGAGTCAGAGGGGTGAAATTCTGAGCCCATGTACTAAGAGTGGTTTCTTAACAAATACTGATGAAAGACACCAGTAGAGAGAATCTGCCTGTGTTGGGAAAGAGCGGTAGAGGTGATTTGCAGTTAGAAAAGTTTCATGTGACGATGTGAATTCCTAGGAGGTTGGAATGGAACTCTAGAATGTGTCTTGGTCAAGAATGGAAGCTGAGAGTGTGCGTACATGTTTTATTCTTGTCGTTTAATGCTCTCAAAATGAAGAGTAAGTGTTAACCTTTCTCTGTACGTTTCTTCACTTGTAAAATGGGTGTGGTCCCTGGGTGGTGCAAATGGTTAAGCATTGGACTACTAAATGAAAGGTTGGCTCTCTAGACCGAACCAGAGGCACTTTAGAATTAAGGCCTGGAGGTCTGCTTCTGAAAGGTCACAGCCTTGAAAACCCTATGGAGCAGTTCTACTCTGCACATGTGGCATCAGCGTGAGTTGGAATGCACTCGATGGCAACTGATCATAACAACAAAATGGGTTTAATAATACCAACTTCATAGGGTTCTGTGAGGATGAAATAAATTAATACAGCTTAGCACTTTGAATAATACCTAACCGAGTAGTAAGCACTGCTTTTGCTTTTTAAGTATTTAAAAAGTGTAATTTTTTATTATTTTTTAGGCATAACGCTAAACTCTGGAGATTGTTTGCAATCAAGGAACTCTAGGTTAGAGAGGAGGGCAGGTCTACAAATATTCAGTTATCATGGAGCAATTAAGTGCAAAAATAGAATTATATCCAACTACAGATTTAGAATTACTATTTGTCTGTCATACTTTGATGGCTTGCATGTTGCTGTGATGCTGAAACTTAAGCTACTGGTATTTGAAATACCAGCAGGGTCACCCATGGTGGACAGGTTTCAGCAGAGCTTCTATACTAAGACAGACTAGGAAGAAGAACCTAGTGCTCTACTTCTGAAAAAACTGGCCAATGAAAACCTTACAGATAGCAGCAGAACATTGTCTGATACAGTGCTGGAAGATGAGTCCCTGAGGTTGGAAGGCACTCAAAATATAACTGGGGAAGAGCTGCCTCCTCAAAGTAGTCAACCAAAGTGACATAGATGTCACTTAGATGTGACATAGCTTTCAGAGCATTCATATGCTGATGGCACATGGCTCAAAAGGACAAAACAGAGCTATAAGCATCCATTAGTAATCGGAACATGAACTGTACAAAGTATGAATCAAGGAAAACTGGAAGCTGTCAGAAATGAAATGGAATGCTTGAAGATTGGTATCCTAGACATTAGTGAGCTGAAATGGATTGGTATTGACCATTTCAAACTGGACAGTCATATGGTCTGCCGTGCTGGGAATGACAAATTGAAGAGGAACGGCATCACATTCGTTGTGAAAAAACATTTCATGCTCTATCTTGGAGTAAAACACTCTCAATGAGAGGATAATATCCATATGCCTATACGGAAGACTCATTACTAAGACTATTATTCAAATTTATGCACCAACCACTAATGCCAAAGATGAAGAAATTGAAGGGCATCCTGAAATTGCTCAAACATACAGTCAAGATGAAGTGATAATTGGTGATTCAAAAGGGAAGGTTGGAAACAAGGAGGATTAGTAGTTGGAAATTAAGGCTGTGGTGATAGAAATGATGCTGGAGATCATATGATAGAATTTTGTAAGACCGACAACTTATTCGTTGGAAATACCTTCTTTCAGCAACATAAATTGCAGCTATACATGTGGACCTGGTGGAATGGAATATACAGGAATCAGATCAGCTATATCTGTGGAAAGAGATGATGGAGAAGTTTAGTGTCATTAGTCAGAACAAGTGCAAGGGCTGACTGGAACAGACTATCAATTGCTAATATGTGAGTTCAAGCTGAAGCTGAAGACAATTAAACAGATCCATGAGAGCCAAAGTACAACTTTGAGTATATCCCACCTCAGAACACTAATGAGCAAAGACCACATGAGTTGAGGAATGACATCAAGGACATCATGCATGAAGAAAGCAAAAGGGCATTAAAAAGACAGGAAAGAAAGGACCGAAATGAATGTCAGAAGAGACTCTGAAGCTTGAATGTAAGGTAGCTAAAGTTAGTGGAAGAAATAATGAAAAGAACTGAACAGAAGATTTCAAAGGGTAGCTCAAGAAGACAAAGTAAGAGTATTATGAAATGTGCAAAGGTGAGGAATTAGAAGACCAAAAGAGAAGAACACATTCAGCATTTCTCAAGTTGAAAGAACTCAAGTTAAAAAAATTCAAGCTTTGAGTTACAGTATTGAAGAGTTCAATGGGCAAAATGGGTTTTTTATGGGCAAAATGTTGAACAGTGCAAAGCATGAAAAGAAAATGCGAGGAATACACAGAATCACTATACCAAAAAGAATTGGTCAACATTCAGCTGTTCCAGGAGGTAGCATATGATTAAGAACTGATGATACTGAAGGAAGAAGAAGTCCAAGCTCCACTGAAGGCATTGACAAGAGACAAGGTTCCAGGAATTGACAGAATACCAATTGAGATGTTTCAACAAATGGATGTAATGCTGGAAGCATTCACTCATTTGTGCCAAGAAATTTGGAAGACACTACCTGGCCAACCAACGGGAAGAGATCCCTATTCATGTGCATTTCAAAGAAAGACGATCCAACACAATGTGGAAATTATCAAACAATACCATTAATATCACATGCAAGTAAAATTTTGCTAAAAATCATTCAAAAATGGTTGAAGCAGTACATCAGCAGGGAACTGCCAGAAATTCAAGCCAGATTCGGAAGAGGACGTGAAACGAAGGGAAATCGTTGCTGATGTCAGATGGAACCTGGCTGAAAGCAGAGAATACCAGAAGATGTTTACCTGTGTTTTATCGACTTTGCAGAGGCATTCAGCAGTGAATCATGACAAATTACGGATAACATTGCGAAGAATGGGAATTCTAGAAGACTTAGTTGTGCTTATGAGGAACCTGTACATAGACAAAGAGGCGGTTCTAACAGAACAAGGGGATACTGCGTGGTTTAAAGTCAGGAAAGGTGTGCGTCAGGTTGTATCCTTTCGTTGTACTTATTCAGCCTGTGTGCCGACCAAATAATCTGATAAACTGCACTATATGAAGAAGAATGTGGCATGAGGATTGGAGGAAGACTCATTAGCAACCTTCAATACGCAGATGACACAGCCTTGGTTGATGAAAGTGAAGATGATTCGAAGCACTTACTGATGAAGATCAAAGACTACAGCCTTCAGTATGGATTATACCTTAACAGAAAAAAACAGAAATCCTCACAACTGGGCCAGTAAACGACATCATGATATATGGAAAAAATCCTGAAGTTGTTAAGGATTTCATTTTACTTGGGTCCACAGTCAGTGCCCTTGGAAGTAGCAGTCAGGAAGTCAAAGGAGATTTATTGTATTGGCCATATCTATTGCAAAAGATCTCTTTAAAGTGTTAAAAAGCAAAGATGTCCCCTTAAGGACTAAGGTGCAACTGACCCACACCATGGTGTTTTGAGTTGCCTCGTATGCATGTGAAAGCTGGACAGTTTATAAGGAAGACCAAAAAGAACTGATGCTTTTCAGTTATGGTGCTGGCGAAGAATATTGAATATACGTGAACTGGCAAAAGAAACCCTGGTGGTGTAGTGGTTAAGTGCTACAGTTGCTAACCAAAAGGTTGGCAGTTCTCTGCCATGCGCTCCTTGGAAACTACAGGGCAGTTCTGCTCTGTCCTATATGGTCACTGTGAGTCGGAATCGACTCGATGGCAGTGGGTTTTGTTTGGTTTTGGCCAAAAGAATGAGCCAGTCTATCTTGGAAGAAGTACAGCCAGAATGCTTCTTAGAAGCAGGGATGACAAGACTTCATCTCACATACTTTGGACATGTTATCAGGAGGTACCAGTCACTGGAGAAAAGACTTCATGCTTGGTAGAGTGGAGGAAGACCCTTGAGGAGATGGATTGGCACGGTGGCTGCAACAGTGGGCTCAAGCATAACAGCGGTCATGAGCATGGCTCAGTGCTGGCTAGTGTTTTGTTCTGTTGTACATAGTGTCACTGTGAGTCAGAACCGGCTTGACGGACTTAAGAACAACCACATATGCATGTGAAAGGTGGGCAATGAATAAGGAAGACTGAAGAAGAATTGACGCCTTTGAATGACGATGTTGGCTCAGAATATTGAATATGCCATGCACTGCCAGAAGAAGAAGCAGATCTGCCTTGGAAGAAGTACCATCAGAATGCTCCTCAGAAATGAGGATGGTGAGACTTCGTCTCAAGTATTTTGGACATGTTATCCGGAGGGACCAGTCCCTGGAGAAGGACATCATACTTGGTAAAGTAGAGGGTCATCAATGAGATGGCTTGACATAGTGGCTGCAACAGTGGGCTCAAGCTTAGCAAAGATTGTGAGGATGGTACAGGACCAGGTAGTATTTCATTCTGTTGTACTTGGGGTTACCGTGAGTTGGAACCAACTGCATGGCACCTAAGAACAATAACATATAGAAAAGCAGGGCCCAACTGCAGAGCCTCAGAGTATTAGTTGCATACTGATCTGAACGACAACGCTATAGGAAGGGTAGTGTTGACCACAGAAGGACATTTCAAGCTTAAAGAACAGGGTGGAGAAAGGCATGGACATTGAAAAAGAGCATGTGGTATTGGAATTAGAAGCACCAGTAGTTTACTATTGCTGGAGCATAGTCAGGGAGGGAATAGTAGGTTCTAGCATGGTCACATTAATGCCTGTTTTCAGAAAAGGAAGAACTAAGTTCCAGAAGTCAGCACCAACACGGCGTTATTACTAGAGTTGGCATTATGACTTAATTAAGTGTAAAAATTCTGTATTAATGAAGTTGTTGAGTTTCTCTTGTTTACTCAGCAGTGTGTGGCACCTTTTTTTAGATGATAGTCTTATAAAAGGTGTGTAAAAAATACCCTGATAGTATAGGTGATTCTGTAAATCATTTTTTTATTTTTTACTGTTTTTAATAAATTCTTAAATTTATTTGTAAGTAATTTCATACATAGAGGAAATCCTTTACCTGGGCTCACCTGTTGTTAACGTTTTACTGTATTTGTTTTATTATTTGTTCTCTCATTGTATATCTACAAATTACATGCATAGTGTCCCTAAATTTTTCCGGGTGTATTTCCTAAGAGTAGGGATATTGTTTTACAGAATCACAATACAGTTGGCAATTTGAGTAAATTAACATTGATTTACTTTAATCTACCCTCTTCCTTCTGCTTGCATTAGGTTTAGTTTGCTCTTTTTCCAGTATCTTAAAGTGAAAGATTATTGATTTGAGATCTTCTTTAATATAGGCATTTACAGCTATAAATTTCTCTCTAAGGATTGCTTTAGCTGTATCTCATAAGTTTTGGTATGGTTCTTCATTTTCATTCATCTCAAAGTATTTTCCAGTTCCCTTTGTGATTTCTTCTTTGACCCGTCCATATGCCTTTGTTTTAAAAAAGCTACTATGACCCCTAATATTTGCAAGTCTTACTGAGAGTCTTAATTATTGGGGATTGTAGAGCAGGAATCCCTTGAACCTGGGTTTATTCCTCCTCATATGAATTACATGTCCCCCTCTGCTTCCATTTATCTTCCCCTAAAAATGTCTTCAAAGGAAGTTGGCTTGTAAGGGAGAAGTAGTCACAAGGGGCAGCCAGCCTCTGAGAAGGCCAATGGGTCCTGTTAACCCACCGTGTTAGGTATAGCTAATGGAATGAAAGAATTAAATAACTTCGAGGTGTTTGACAATAGTTCAGAAATTGCAGACTAAAAATGAGATTTGGAAGAAGCTTTAGAAACCATGAAGTCAAACCTCCATCCAATATAGGTGTTTCTTCTAAATGCCTCTTGACACACGGCTATCCAGTTTATACTTCATTTCTAAGATTAATATTTATCTCAGTTTTAGATGAAATTATGAGCTTGCTCATCTAATTGTGGAGAACCTGAAGAAAAGTACTAAGGTGACAAAGTTGGAATCACTGAACACCTCAGCAGAATACAACGGTGGATTGAATCTAACAAGATTATTTTTTTAAAGAGAGAATACATATGAGGTTCTGAACAAGGATGTGCAAAACAAACAAAAAGTCACATACAGTGGAATGGGGTGGGTGGAGAGGAGTTGACCTAACAGTGTACCTGGGAAAGTCTTAATATTTTTAGTTGACCATAAATTGACTTGGTAGTGTGGTATGGCCTTTAAAAAAAATGGCTAATGATTTAGACTGCATTAATAGTTGAACTGGTACTAATTTAGAAGAGCAGAAATCATGTCATGTGAGGAACCATTGAATGAACTATTAAAAAAAAAAAATTGGTGAGTGTAACATCAGCCTTCAAATATTTGAAGGATTGGCTTGTGAAAGGGAGATTAGACTTTGGTATTTTGATTTTCTTCTTTTTTTTTTTTTGTGGTCCCGAGTATTGAAAGCAGAACGATTGGTTGAATCTCTGTTTCATCAGAGTACTGTGTTGAGGGCATAGTGATAAAAACATGGTACTGGTAGTTGTGACCTCAAAGGAGTTGATAATTTAGTAGATTAGATATAGGGAAGCTGTTCTCAGAGGAGAGAGAAATCATATTTCTTTAGAGAATGAAGAGTTTTTAGAAGAAATTACCTTTGAAATGGGCCTTTAAGGATAGGTATTTCTTTTACCTCTCATTTTACTTTTTTTCTTAGTGTGGGAAGAACTTCATTGTAGAAAATTGCAAAAACTCAGAAGCTTGAGTAAGAAGGAAAAGATCATAATCTAGTTAAGCAAGGCCATCAGCAATAAATTGAATATTCTGCAGTAAATTGAGTCAGGTGAAGTATGTGATGAAGTGATAAAGAGGAATGAGGATAGTAGTTGGACTTGAAGGGTATGTGGAAACTGAAGGCAAGGTTTATTTTTGTTTTTCAATTTTATCAAAATTCTGGGACATTCAGTATGTTAATTCCAGGCATTAAAAAAAAAAAATCCTTAAATGCCACCAATCTGAAGCACGTAACACATGAATGTAGTTGAAGAAGTCAAATAGTTAGATTTGTGATGAAAAACAGCATTACTCTGTGGCAGGCCTTTACCCTTTTCTCACTCCCCAGAGGTTAATCACGCTCAACTTTTAACCTGTTTTTCTTGTTACTTGAGATTATATTTTCAAATAATTTGCCTGACTTAGTCACCTAGTGCTGCTATAACAGAAATCCCACAAGTGGATGGCTTTAAGAAAGAAATTTATTTCTTCACAGTAAAGTAGGCTAAAAGTCCAAATTCAGGGCGTCACCTCTAGGGGAAGGCTTTCTCTCTCTGTCAGCTTTCTCATCAATTTTCCCCCAGACTAGGAGCTTCTCTGGGCAGGGACCCTGGGTCCAAAGAACATGCTCTGCTCCCACCACTGCCTTGTTGGTGGTTTGAGGTCCCCCTGTCTCTCTGCCCCCTTCTCTCTTTTGTATCTCAAAAGAGATTGCCTCAAGACACAATCCAGTCTTATAGATTGAGTCCTGGGTCACTAACACAACTGCCACCCATCCTCCCTCATTAACATCATAGAGGCAGGATTTAAAACATGGGAAAATCACACAATACCAGGAATCATGGCCCAGCCCAATTGCTACACACATTTGGGGGGGGGCAGTGCACATAATTCAGTCCATGGCATTGCCCTACTGTTGTTCTTTGATATTTCAGTTTTAGAGATTAACAAATTCCATAGTATGAAAGCTAAAGATTTGGCTGTCTCATTCTACCCTCTCCCAACACACATACACATGTCCCTTAATCCTTTCAACAGTTTTATCACGATGTTGGTTGAAATCCATTTTTGGTATTTTTATTGTTACCATGTAAATATTATGGTATATTAATGATTATATTTCATTGTATAATTTTTTTTAATTATCGTTTGCTGAGCATTCATCAAATCTAGCTGTCTTTTCACATTCTTTAACAGCCTGTCAATTCAATTTTCTACACACAGTCAAACCTCTCAAAGCTGTAGTTTCTTTTTTTTAAACCTAGAGATATCTATCTTGGACTCTCAGTTGCTGTGCACTGATTGGCACTGTTGCTTTTTAGACTTGCTGTTCAGCTGTACTTGGAGACCCTTTCACCATAATTCTGTGAATTGTCTTTGCTTCTCTACTCTGTTAGATCTGTTTCCTGGATTCTGTGCCTTTTTCTTGATTTACTCCCTTATTTTGAAAATATACATTCTTGAGTAGCTTTTTGGAAAAGGGCACACAGAAAATAAAAATCGAGACCTTACGTGTCTGGAAGCTCTTTATTCCTGTATTTTCACTGAGAGCTTGGCTGGGTATTGAATTTATTTCAGAAATTCTAAATTTTGAAGGATTTGTCCATTTGTCACTTAGCTTCCACTGTTACGGTTGAGAAATCTGATGTCTTATCCTTTTTATATGACCTGTTTTATGTTTGTAGATTCTATCGCTGTGACCTGTTTAAGAGCTTCATCTGTGGCCTGTCACAATGCTGTGCCTTAATATGGGTTTTTTGTCACTCATCATGTTAGATATTTTCATCTGGACACACTTGGCCTTCCATTCTAGATTTGGAGGGAATGAGGGTGGTAAATTATTTCCTAGATGATTTCCCTTCTGTAGATCTTCTATCCTTTCTTTTTGGAACTCAGTTTGGTCCAGCTGTATTAGAACTATAATTTTCTTAGCTTTTCTTTCCTGTTTTTCCATTTATTTCCCTTTTTGTCCTACCTTCAGAATAACTGAGTTTCAAATTTAAAGTGAGAAATGTTTTAGATAACCGGTTATTGTAACATTTTAATGTATGTTTTAAAGAGCTGTAAAATTCTGGACTGCCTCGTTACTTTGTTTTATGAATTGCTTAATAAGTAGCAACATACACACATACACATGCTGTACTTATTCTATAATTAAATAAAGAGCATTGTTTATATTTGATTTTATAGGTAGCTACATCATACTGGGTGACAGGCAGATCCAAAGGATATCATGAAGTTTCCAGGACCTTTGGAAAACCAGAGATTGTCTTTCCTGTTGCAAAAGGCAATATCTAGGGAAGCCCAGATGTGGAAGGTGAATGTGTGCAAAATGCCTACAAATCAGGTAATGATTTCTCTTTTCAGTCTAGATAGTTGAGTTTTATTAGAAATACATGTACTGTTGTCGAATACAATAAATAATATCTTGACAGCTACACTGGAGAAATATGTACAGTTAAATGATATTCTCTATTCATTTAATTTCTATCTGAAACAAAAGGAGTTATCTGCTTTTGACTGTTTCGTTGTTTTCTAAGTTGCAGCTTTAGGAGTAGTTATCTCCTTTCTCCTTCCTCCTGGCCTAATATTGACAGTAGTAAGCTTTCTTTGTTTCCAGATGTGTAGTTAGCCATGGAGGCTGAATATCTTCATACCATTGTCTTTAGTGGACGGAAAGTCACTCTACCATGCATCAATATTTATAAGGGTTTCAAGCAAACTACTAAGGTAATACCAATGTGGAAAACTTTTTGGGAGACAGCTCACCTCTGAATTACTACTGGCTGTATGACTCCATGGCACTGGGTTTTCTGTTTTTTTTTTTTTAATATGTCTTTTAAAGATTGCTATACTTCTGTTAAATAGTTATTTTTTACAACTAACGGTGAAGTTTTTCCTCTCTAAAACTTCTTGTACATCTTGAGTATCTTTTTATCCCTAGTTCCTAACACCATTGTTCACATACACAGTAGTGGCCAATAAATTTTTTTTATTAAAGTATGAGTGAATGACAAATATTTAACCCCTACTGTGTTGGTTTAGGTTATTCTTTGCTCATAGGTTATTGAATTGAAATTTATATGTTCTGCTCTACTTCCATCATTCTTCTCCACAAGCTGAAGAAGTATGTTTTGTATTTACTGTTACTAATTCGTCATGTAGTAAATTGAAGACTAGTTGACCTGAATGAGTACCTTCTATGCTAGGAGCAATTATATGTGCTATCTCATTTCATGAATGAGATATTAAGCAGTAGTTGAATGTCAACAGGCAGTAGTTCCAGTTTGCTTAAGACTAGTGCATAGAAGTGGTGATAGCAGAAATTCTTGTCTCATTTCCGTTCTGAACGGGTAGGCCCTTAGTCTTTCTCCCTTGAGTGTAACATTGGTTGTTGGTTTTTCCTAGACGTCCCTTAATCATGTTGTGGAACTTCCCTTCTATTCCTATCTTGTCGAGACTTTTTATCAGGAAAGAGTGTTGGATTTTGTCAAATGCCTTGTGATGGTTAGGATTGTGTGCCAGCTTGGTTGGGCCATGATTCTCAATGTTTATATGCATTCAGCCCCATGATGGAATCTGCTGTGAGTAGTCAATAAGTTGAAAGGGAGTTTCCTTGGGTGTGTGGCCTGCATCCAAATGTAAGTGGGTATTCTGCTTTTTGCATGCACTGGATCCTGTAGCCACTTCCTGTTTATCTGACCTCCAGTTTTTGGGACTTGAACTAGCAACTTACCTGCCAATCTTAGGATTCGTCGATCTTCATAGCCTGTAAACAAGAGCCCTGCTTTCTGACCTGCTAATCTTGGATTTGCAAGCCCGTGCAGCTGCATGAGTCAGGAGAAGCCTCTATTGTGATCCATGGACTTGGGATGTTCCAGCCTCTACAATCGCATGAGCTGTTTCCTTCATAGAAATCTTTCTATGCATGTATTTATGCACTTTACTGGTTTTACTTCTCTAGAGAACCCAGCCTAAGATGTGTGGTACCAAGAGCGGTTTTAGAGAAACAAAATCATAAGGATGAGTTTTCTAAATTGGTTCTCAAGTCTGGTTAGTCTTAAAGATGTTGATGACTCTGCTTCTAGCAGTGAAGAGGGCACTGCTAATTCATGGCATGAGGTGGTGATAAAATGTGCAAAATATCACCACCAATAGATCAGGTATTGGTGAAAGGCAAGGCTCTGGGTAAAGACGTGTGCTATCTAGAATTTTGTCATAATGAGACGTATAAGGAAACTGGTTGGTCAATGCTACTTTCCCTAGGCAAACTGGTGAAAGAAACAGATGCACTCAGGGCTTCAGAGTCAGAGCTCAAATGCTGCATAAACTACCTCAGAGGTTCCATTTGTGCTTTGAAAGAAGGCGTTATTTGTAGTAACAGAGCTGGTATTGCCGAAAACCAAACCCATGGTCTTACTGAAAGAGTGGCTATATTACAATGCCAGCTCAATTGCCAACCTCGAGGTGTCTGAAGTTATAGTGAGGGCATTGATTGGGAAGAGATGGGATCCTGAAACTTGGGATAGGGACATACGGGCAGATAATCAGGAAGCTGTAGAAACTGAGCCCCTAAATTTCATTGAATCACTCCTGCCAATAGCACCACTCCCATCTGAAGAGATTACTTCATGTTTGCTACACCACCCTGCCCAGAAAAACCATTAGCCCCACCGTTCCCATCTAACGAGATTAGCCCTAGCCCAGCTGCCTCTGAAGAGCCCTTGCCTGAGTCATTGCCTGGGGCATCGCCTGAGGAAGGTGCTTTACAAGACAATGTTGTGAATGTTCTCAGTACAATTCCACACTACCGGTTCTGGCTTCCAGACTTATAACTAGACTTAAGTCCCAGTGAGCCCCAAAAGGTGAAGTACAAAGTGTGACCCAGGAGGAGGTATGCTGCACTCCAGAAGAACTGCTTGACTTTTCTAATATGTACAGAGTCTTGGGGAATATGTGTGGGAATGGCTATTAAGGGTATGGGATGATAGTGCAGAGAACATAAAGATGGATCAGTTTGAATTTATGGATACGGGTCCACTAAGCACAGATCCTTCATTCAGTGTTTCAGCTCGAGAAGTTAGGAAAGGATCTGATAGTTTATTTGGTTGGGTTGCTGAGTGTGGAGTATGCAGTGGCCTACACTAAATCAAGTACCAGACCTGCTGTGGTATACTGTAGAAGGTATACAGAGGCTTAGGGAATTGGTATGGAAGAGTGGATTTATCAGGTTAGACCCACAGACCCACACATGGAGTGCCCAGAGGACACACCTTTTACCACAACTGTGAGGAACAAACTTGTGAAGGGAGCTCCAGCATCCTTGAAGACTGCTGTGATTGCTATTTCAGATTTGAAGGTGGGAACTGCCCTAACTGAATTAAGACACCTAACTACAATGGGGCTGAGCAGACCTTGTGGTAGTAGGGGCCAAATGGCAGCACTCAATTGATAAAGACAAGGTGGACGTAGTTACAGTAATGGGCAGCAGAGTCAAAGCTGTAATCAGAATAGTCTGACTCCTGTGAACTTACAGCGCTGGCTACTTAGTCACCCTGAGGGTAACCAAAACCAAAACCAAACCCAGTGCCGTCGAGTAGATTCAGACTCATAGCGACCCTATAGGACAGAGTAGAACTGCCCCATAGAGTTTCCAAGGAGTGCCTGGTGGATTTGAACTGCCGACCCTTTGGTTAGCAGCCGTAGCACTTAACCACTACGCCACCAGGGTTTCCCCTAGGGGTAAAGTAGATAGGAAATCTAAATATTTACTTGATATGTACAAACAGATGGATTCTAAGTCAGGTGAACGGCAGTGTAACTTGAATCGCCAGAAGAGAGAGTCATGGTCCCTCAATCAATTTCCAGACTTGAACGAGTTTAAAAACCCACAACCCCTTGAATGAAGGGGAGGCCGAGTCCCCTTGAGGAAGGACTCTAGTACACTGCCCAAAATTTATACTGTTAATCTATCTTCCAGGCTTCCCCAAAGGGACCAATGGCCTTTTATGAGAGTGACTGTTCATTGGGGAAAAGAAAATAATCAGATTTTTGGGGGATTACTGGATACTGGCTCTGAACTGACACTAATTCCAGGAGACCTAAAACATCACTGTGGTCCACCAGTCAGAGTGGGGGCATATGGAGGTCAGGTTATTAGTGGAGTCTTGGCTCATGTCCATCTCACGGTAGGTCCAGTGGGGTCCCAAAACCATCCTGTAATCATTTCCCCAGTTCCAGAATGCATAATTGGAATAGACATACTTAGCAACTGGCAGAAACCCCCATGTTGGATCTCTGACAAATGGAGTAAGGGCTATTACGGTAGGAAAAGCCAAATGGAAGTCATTAGAACTGCCTCTACCTAGGAAAATAGTAAACAAAAAGCAATACCGCATTCCCAGAGGGATTGCAGGGATTACTGTCACCATCAAGGACTTAAAGTTTAAGATGCAGGGATGGTGATTCCCATCACATGCCCATTTAACTCACCAATTTGGCCTGTGCAAAAAACAGATGGAGCTCGGAGAATGACAGTAGATTATCAAGAGCTTAACCGGGTGGTGACTCCAACTGCAGCTGCTGTTCCAGATGTAGTTTTATTGCTTGAGCAAATTAATACATCTCCTGGTACCTGGTGGTAACACAGCTGTTGACCTGGCTAGTGCCATTTTCCTATACCTGTTTGAAAGGACTATGTGAAACAGTTTACCTTCAACTGGCAAGGCCAGCAATACACCTTCAGTTGCCTACCTCAGGGCTACATCAACTCTTTAGCCCTGTGTCATAATTTAGTCCGCAGGGACCTTCATAGCCCTTCCCTTCCACAAGATGTCACACTGGTCCATTACATTGATGACATTTTGCTGATTGGATCTAGTAAGGAAGAAGTGTGACTCATGACATTTTGCTGATTGGATCTAGTAAGGAAGAAGTGTGACTCAGGACTTACTGGTAAAATATTGTGTGCTAGAGGCTGGGAGATAATCCCACAAAAATTCAGGTACCTTCTACCTCAGTGAAATTTTTAGGGGTCTCAGTGAAGGATAAGTTATTACGTCTGGCTGCTTCCGCAACTGAAAAGGAGGCAGAACACCTAGTGGGCCTCTTTGGCTTTTGGATTTAAGTCTAAAGTCTATTTTGTCAGAAATTAATATTGCTACTCCTCTTCTTTTTTGCTTATTGTTTGCTTGATATACTTTTTTCCATCCTTTGAGTTTTAGTTTGTTTGTGTCTCTAAGTCTAAGGTGTGTCTCTTGTAGGCAGCATATAGATGGATCGTGTTTCTTTATCCAGTCTGTGACTCTCTGTCTCTTTATTGGTGCATTTAGTCCATTTACATTCAGGGTAATTATAGATAAATAAGTTTTTAGTGCTGTCATTTTGATGCCTTTTTATGTGTGTTGTTGACAATTTCATTTTTCCACATACTTTTTTGTGCTGAGGCGTTTTTCTTAGTAAATTGTGAGATCCTCACTTTCATAGTGTTTGACTTTATGTTAGTTGAGTCGTTACGTTTTTCTTGGTTTTTGTCTTGAGTTATAGAGTTGTTATACCTTTTTGTGGTTACCTCATTATATACCCCTATTTTTCTAAGTAAAAACCTAACTTGTATTGTTCTATATCGCCTTGTATCACTCTCCATATGGCAGTTCAATGCCTCCTGTATTTAGTCCCTCTTTTTGATTATTGTGATCTTTTACCTATTGACTTCCATGATTCCCTGTTATGTGTATTTTTTTTTTAATTAATCTTAATTTGTTTGTTTTTGTGATTTCCCTATTTGAGTTGATATCAGGACGTTCTGTTTTGTGACCTTGTGTTGTGCTGTTATCTGATATTATTGGTTCTCTGACCAAACAATATCCTTTAGTATTTCTTGTAGCTTTGGTTTGGTTTTTGCAAATTCTCTAAACTTGTGTTCATCTGTAAATATCTTAATTTCGCCTTCATATTTCAGAGAGAGTTTTGCTGGATATATGATCCTTGGCTGGCAGTTTTTCTCCTTCAGTGTTCTGTATATGTGGTCCCATTCCCTTCTTGCCTGCATGGTTTCTGCTGAGTAGTCAGAACATATTCTTACTGATTCTCCCTTGAAGGAAACCTTTCTTTTCTCCCTGGCTGCTTTTAAAATTTTCTGTTTATCTTTGGTTTTGGTGAGTTTGATGATAATATGTCTTGGTGTTTTTCTTTTTGTATCAATCTTAAATGGGGTTCGATGAGCATCTTGGATAGATATCCTTTCGTCTTTCATGATGTCAGGGAAGTTTTCTGTCAGAAGTTCTTCAACTATTTTCTCTGTGTTTTCTGTCCCCCCTCCCTGTTCTGGGACTCCAATCACCCTCAGGTTATCCTTCTTGATAGAGTCCCACATAATTCTTAGGGTTTCTTCATTTTTTTTAATTCTTTTATCTGATTTTTTTTCAGCTATGTTGGTGTTGATTCCCTGGTCCTCCAGATGTCCCAGTCTGCATTCTAATTGCTCGAGTCTGCTCCTCTGACTTCCTAGTGTGTTGTCTAATTCTGTTATTTTATTGTTAATCTTTTGGATTTCTACATGTTGTCTCTCTATGGATTCTTGCAACTTATTAATTTTTCCAGTATGTTCTTGAATAATCTTTTTGAGTTCTTCAACAGTTTTATCAGTGTGTTCCTTGGCTTTTTCTGCAGATATCCTAATTTCATTTGTGATATCATTAAGCATTCTGTAAATTAGTTTTTTATATTCTGTATCTGATAATTCCAAAATTGTATCTTCATTTGGGAAAGATTTTGATTCTTTTGTTTGGGGGGTTGGAGAAGCTGTCACGGTCTGCTTCTTTAAGTGGTTTGATATGGATTGTTGTCTCCGAGCCATCACTGGGAAACTAGTTTTTCCAGAAAATCCGCTAAAAAAAAACAGCAGTCAGATCCCTATCAGAGTTCTCCCTCTGGCTCAGGCTATTCAGATGTTAATGAAGCCGCCTGGGGAGGGTGGGGGAGGGAACAGAGAGATAGGAGAGTAGCACCTCAGAATATAGCCAGAGTTGCTTGTCTTGCTTGGAATGACTATTATATCTGAGATTCCCGCGGGCGCGTCGCCTATGTGTGCTGGCTGTGTGGAGATTGCCCCCAGGGGGTCTGGCCCGCTGGAGTCACGGTCAGATCCTCCGCTTCCAGCCCCACGCCCAGCGTCAAGGCTCCCCTACTGGGACGGTGCACTCTCGACTCCAAAATCAGTCGCTGCCTCCCGGGGACTTCTCGTCCCTCCAGCCGCGTGGCCGTGCCGCCCCCGTGAACCAGGTGGGCCCCCTCCCGGGGTTAGTTCAGATGGGTGGAGTAGCTCCCCGTGCTTGTGCCGCGACCGAGTGTCCCGGCTGGAACGCTGTTCTCCCCGCTCCAATACCAGTCGCTGCCTCCCGGGGACTTCTCCTACCGGCTGCGTCCTACGCCGCCCGCGCGACCCGGCTGGTCACCTTCCCGGGGTTAGTTCAGGGGGTGGAGCAACTCTCCGTGTTTATGGCGTACCTGCGTGCAGTCCAAATCCCTGCGGGACGGTTCCCCGGCTCGGATGCTGCTCTTTCTGCTCCAAGATCAGTCACTGCCTCCCGGGGACTTCTCCTAACGGCTGCGTCCCACGCCGCCCGTGGAACCGGCTAGTCCCCCTCCCGGGGTTAGTTCAGGGGGGTGGAGCAGGTCTCTGTGCTTGTGCCGTACCTGACTGGTACGCTGGCTCCAGGCTCTGGAAACAATCGCTGCTTCCCCGTATTAGTTCGTTCTCCGTCTCTAAATCTGTGTTTGTTGTTCAGGGTTCGTAGATTGTTATGTATGTGATCGATTCACTTGTTTTTCCGTGTCTTTGTTGTAAGAGGGATCCGAGGTAGCGTCTGCCTAGTCCGCCATCTTGGCTCCGCCCCTCGTTATTTTTTCCTCTTTGGCTTTTGGAAGCAACATATTCCTCATCTGGACGTGCTACTCTGTCCCATTTATCATGTGACTTGAAAAGCTGCTAGTTTTTTTTTTTTTTAATTTTATTGTGCTTTAAGTGAAAGTTTACAAATCAAGTCAGTCTCTCACACAAAAACTCATATACACCTTGCTACACACTCCCAATTACTCTCCCCTAGAGACAGCCCGCTCTCTCCCTCCACTCTCTCTTTTCGTGTCCATTTCGCCAGCTTCTAACCCCCTCCACCCTCTCATCTCCCCTCCAGGCAGGAGATGCCAGCATAGTCTCAAGTGTCCACCTGATCCAAGAAGCTCACTCCTCACCAGAAAAGCTGCTAGTTTTGAGTGGTGCCCAGAACAAGAGAAGGCTCTGCAACAGGTTCAGGCTGTTGTGTGAGCTGCTCTCCCATTTGGGCCATATGATCCAGCTGATTCAGTAGTGCTCGAAGTGTCCGTGACAGAGGTGCTGTTTGGGGTCTTTGGCATGCTTCTTTTGGTGAATCACGGCATAGACCCTTAGAATTTTGGAGCAAAGCCCTGCCATCCTCTGCGGATAACTACTCTCTTTTTGAGAAACAGCTTTTGGCTTGATACTGGGCCTTAGTAGAGGCTGAATGCTTAACCATAGGGCACCAAGTCACCATGTGGCCTGATTCGAGATCGGGCCTGAACAGAACCTGAAGGCCCAAGTAAGCTGCATGAGAAAGTGGCTCAGATGACTGTGGTCTCCACTCCTTTCATATTACCTTCCATCTCCCAGTCTGCATCTATGGCCTCATGGGGAGTTCCTTATGATCAGTTGACTGAAGAAGAAAAAACTTGTGTGTAGTTTACAGATGGTTCTGTGAGATAGGCAGCAGTAGCAAGTGGACAGTGGCAAGCAGTACAGCCCCTTTCTGGGACCTCCCTGAAGGACAGTGGTAAAGGGAGATCTTCCCAATGGGCAGAACTTTGAGCAATGCACGTGGTTGTTCCCTTTGCTTGGAAGGAGACAAGGCCAGATGTGCAGTTGTGTACTGATTCATGGGTTGTGGCCAGTGGTTTGGCTGGATGGTCAGGGGCATGATTTGGAAAATTGGATACAAGGATTTATGGGGAAGAGGTATATGGATAAACCTCTTTAAATAGGCCAAAAAAGCAAAGATGTTTGTGTCTCACGTGAATGCTCACTGAAGGATGACCTCAGCAGAGGATGGTTTTTAACAGTCGTGAATAGAATGACGCGTTCTGTGGAAACCGGTCATCCTCTTTCCCTAGCTACTCCCATCATTGCTCAGTGGGCTCATGAACAAAGTGGCCAGGTGGCAGGGTTAGAGGCTATGCATGGGCCCAGCAACATGGACTTCTACTCACCGTGACTGACTTGACTACAGCTACTGCTAAGTGGCCAATCTACCAGCAGCAGAGGCCAACACTGAGTCCCTGTATGGCACCATCCCTCAAGGTGATCACTTAGCAACCTGGTGGCAAGTTGATTACATTGAACCACTTCCATCATGGAAGTGGGCACCTTTTTGTCCTTACTGGAATAGACACTCTGGATATAGATTTGCATTGCCTGCACGTAATGCTCTGCCAAAACTACCATCTGTGGACTTACAGAATGTCTCATCCACTGTTGTGGTATCCGTCTTGGTCATCTAGTGCTGCTATAACAGAAATACCACAAACGGACAACTTTGACGAACAAATTTATTTTTTCACAGCCTAGTATGCTAGAAGTCCAAATTCAGGGCATCAGGTTTCCCTCTCGGCTCTAGGGGAAGGTTACTGTCATCAGTCTTCCCTTGGTCTGGGAGCATCTCAGTGCAGGAACCTCAGGTCCAAAGGACGCACTTTGCTCCCAGCCCTGCTTACTTGGTGGTATGAGGTCCCCATGTGTCTTGGCTCACTTCCCTCATTTATATCTCAAAAGAGACTGGTCCAAGATACTATCTAATTTTGTAGATCTCATCAGTATAACTACCACTAAGCCATCTCAGGAATCCCAGGTGGCATAGTGATTAAGAGCTATGGTTGCTAACCAAAAGGCTGGCAGTTCGAATCCACCAGGCGCTCCTTGGAAACCTGGTGGGGCAGTTCTACTCTGTCCTGTAGGGTCGCTATGAGTCAGAATCGACTCGATGGCAACGGATATAAGCCATCTTCTTACATCATAGTGATAGGATTTACAATATGTAGGAAAACTACATAAAATGGTGGACAGTGATACAATACTGGGAATCAGGACTTAGCCAAGTTGACAGATAATTGGGAATATGATTCAATCCATGACATTCCACCCTTTGGCCCCTCAAAATTCATGTCCTTGCCACGTGTAAAACATATTTGCCCCATCATATCATAGCAAAAGTCTTAATTCCAAGTCCAAAATCTTAAAGTTCCTCATCTGTGAAATCCAGAATGTGTAAGTTATCTGCTTCCAAAGTACAGTGGCAGAACAGGCACAAGCTAGACATTCCCGTTACAAATGAGAGAACCTCGAGGGAAAGAAGGGATAACAGGTGCCAGGCAAGTCAGAAGAGCACATTACATTAGCCCTCAAAGGTCTGAAAATAATCTTTTGTTCTCTGAAACTGTTTACATAATGGCCCTGCTCTTGAGACTCCAGGTATTGGCCACACTCTCCAGATTCTGAGTGGAGGCCTCTTGGCGCTGGGCTTCAGCTCCACTTTCCAGGCCCACTGGGGTGGCAACTCTGCTCCCTTGGCTTTAGGTGCACCATTCTCCTGTTCCATCTGAGTGGCAACTACACTGTTAGGAACACCGAGGCCATGGCTCCACCCTTTGAAACCCCAGAGGTCCTGGCCATGACTTTTGAGAGTGAGGCAGGTCGGCTTCCTGTGTTCCTTGTCTCTTCAACTTCTGCTTCCTGGTTTCTTGACCTCTCAGCTCCTTGGGCCTCACACCGACATCTGCCCAGCTGGGGCAAGTATTCCAAAGCTCTGTAGCTCCACCGGTAAGTGCCTGGAGACACCCCACTCCGCTAGTAAACTTGGGCCAGAAGGCACTCAGCCCTCTTGCTCCGTGGGTCAGCAAGTCTAGCTCCACCGATAAGTACCCGTAGGCACCCCACTCTGCCAATCCTGTGCACAGGCACTGCTCTTGCTCCGTGGGTTGGCTCCAGTGCTGTCTGGCACTGGTCAGTGGGGTCTGCTGGTGCTGGTTCTCCGTTGCTGCCAGTCCTCTATCCATTCACAGTTTCGAAACTGCGTCCACATTTTGTGTATCTGTTAGAGCAGCACCCCACTCCTGGTACCAAAATCTGTTTTGGTTATCCAGTGCTGCTATAACAGAAATACCACAAATGGATGGTTTAACAAAGTGAAATTTATTTTTTCACAATCTGAAAAAAAAGTAGGCTAGAAGTCCAAATTCAGGGCACCAACTCAGGGGGGAGGCTTTCTTTCTCTGTTAGCTCTAGGGGAAGGGCATTGTCATCAATCTTCCCTTGGTCTTGGAGCATTTCAGTGCAGGAACCTCAGGTCCAAAGGATGCACTCCGCTCCTGGCACTGCTTTCTTGGTAGTATGAGGTCCCTGTGTCTCTCGACTCACTTCTCTCTTTTATATCTCAAAAGAGACCAGCACGAGACACTAATCTTGTACATCTCATCAGTACAACTGCCACTGATCTATCTCATTACATCATAGCGGTAGGATTTACAACATATAGGAAAATCACATAAAATGGTGGGCAGTCACGATACTGGGAATTAGAATCTAGCCAAGTTGACGCATCGTTTTGGGGGACACAATTCATGGCACTATTCCACACGGCATTTCCTCTGGTCAAGGGACTCACTTCACAGCAAATGAAGCATGGCAGTGGACCCGTGGTTGTGGAATTCACTGAACTTACCATGTTCCTCATCATCCTGAAGCAGCTGGCTTGATAGAATGATGGAATGGTCTCCTAAAGACACAGTTGTGGTGCCAGCTAGGTGCCAGTACTTTGCCCGGTTCTCAGGGTCTGTATATGCTCTAAACCAGTGTCGAGTATATGGTGCTTTTTCTCACATAGCCAGAATTCATAGGTCCAGTAATCAGGGCACCTAAATGGTAGTGGCACCACTCACTATCACCACTAGTGACCCACTGTCAAGGTATTTTTGTAAGTGTAGTATGCTAATTTTCTTTTACAGCAACGTGTAAAAAAAAAAAAAATTGGCATAAGCAGCTCTTTTGAAAATACCTTGGGGGGAAGGTGTAGTGGTTGGCAAACAAAAAAAAAAAATTGGCATAAGCAGCGCTTTTGAAAATACCTTGGGGGGAAGGTGTAGTGGTTGGCAAACAAATGTAGAAGGTGTGTGTTATTTGCATAAAAATATGTATTCCTTCCTCTTACATATTTTGGAAGAGTTTGAGCAAGATTGGTGTCAGTTCTCTGAATGTAAGATAAAATTCTCCAGTGAATCTGTCCAGGGCTTTTCTTGGGTGGGTGGGAGGTGGGGATTAGGGAGAGGGAGGTGTTTTTATTACTGATTCAGTTTCTTCTTTTATCTTGGGTCTGTTGAGATTTTCTATCTCATTTTGTGCTAACATAGGTAGGTTATGTATTTCTAGGAATTTTTTGTTTGTTTTTTAATTCATTAGAGTACGGCTTTTCATAGTATTCTGTTATACTTTATTTTTGTTGGATCTGTTGTAATAGCTCCAATTTCATTTCTTTGGTTATTTTTATCCTCACTATTTTTCTTTGTCAGTCTAGCTAGTGGCTTGTCAGCTTTATTGATCTTTTCAAAGAACCAACTTTTTTAGTTTTGCTAATTTTCTCTATTTCTGTTACATTTATTTTTGCATTGATCTTTGTTGTTATTTCCTTTCTCTTGGTCTTTTTCTAGTTCCTGAAATTGTAGAGTTAGACTGTTGATTTAGGATTTCTTCTTTTTTGAAGTAGGTGTTTATTGCTATGAATTTCCCTCTGATGATTGCCTTAGCCATATCTCATAGGTTTTGGTATGTTGTTTTCATTTTTGTTTAATTTCTTCATTTTTCAACTTAAAGTATTTTTTTAATTGCACTCTTGATTTCTTTCTTGAGTCAGCATCTAACCAACAATAATATACTTTTACAACCTGGTCTTTGAAAGTGATATTCTAATAAGATTGCAGTATATTGATATATTAACATTTAATCCAGTCTATTTCTATAGACGATTACAGAACAGTATCAGAACTAAGAGGGAACAACTTCTTGAGGATTTGCCTTTACTAAAGCCAAGTAAAAGCGAGACTTAGTACTTGTAAGACATGCGATGGTTTGGTCAGGTGAGGATAATAGCTAATTTGGGAATGGCGGTAAGGAGCTATAGGTACTTGAACTGCTTGCCAGAGTAATCCCACAGTATGCTTCTGTGTTCAAATTCTTATTCCTTCATGATTTGTCACTCTCAGAGATTGGCTTTTCTACTTCCCTTTCTAACCATCATCTTCCTCTTTTCTGACTCCTGGTAGAAAACACAATCTTGTCCCTAAACTATACATGTATCTTTTTCCCAACTTTCTTAATTTTTTTTTGACTGCTAGTGAAAATGGAAAAGTAAAATATATTTAAGCTAATTATGGGTCTTCCCTCTAGTGTTTCCGCCTCTTTATTCCTTTCCTTTCCTATACCGTAAGGCCGTTCTCTCAGAATTCTCCTTTAATTTGCACCTTCTAACCCCCAGTTTGGAAGCCTTGGTGGCATAGTGGTTAAGAGCTACAGCTGCTAATGAAGAGGTTGGCAGTTCGAATCTACCAGGTGCTCCTTGGAAACCCTGTGGTGCAGTTCTGCTCTGCCTTATAGGATCACTGTGAGTTGGAATCGACTCAGTGGCAATGGGTTTGGCTTTTTTTTGAGGAGCCTTGGTGGCGCAGTGGTTAAGTGCTCAGCTGCTAACCCAGAGGTTGGCAGTTCAAACCCACCAGCTGCTCCGTGGGAGAAAAATGTGACAGTTTGCTTTTGTAATGAGTAAAACAAACAAAAAAAAAGGAGACCTGTTACATCAGGTTGATTCTGACTCATAGTGACCCTAAAGGATAGCATAGAACTGCCCCATAGGGTTTCCAAGGCTGTAGTCTTTACGAAGAGGAGCTCTGATGGTGTAGTGGTTAAGCGCTCGGCTTTGAACCAAAAGGTTGGCAGTTCAAACTCACCAGCTGTTCCATGGGATAAAGATTTAGCAGTCTGCTTCCATAAAGATTTACAGCCTTGGAAACCCTTTGAGGCAGTTCTGCCCTGTCCTATAGGGTCGTTATGAGTCAAGATCAACTCGATGGCAGTGGGTTTTTAATCACTCCCCTTGTAGTGCTCCTACAGTGTTCTGTACTTGCCTTAAAATAGCACTTACCACACAGTATTATAATTTCTTGGTGATTTGACTGAGTTCTCTTGGGGTACAGTTGTATAATTTTTATTGGCATAAAGTAGACTTAGTAAACATTTGTAAAAATGAACGTTGATTAGCATCTCTGTAATTCATCCAGGTTCCTTGGCACTTGTAATTTAGAGATGTTCTTTCGTATAATAATAGTATTCAGATGTATAACAGTCAATTCACATGTATTTGTGGTGGTTGTATGAAGTTCACTGCAAACATTAGCAAATACTAAACCACTGCTTCTAATTAGGAATACAGTGTTAGGCTCCTGTGAGTCTCTTGTCATCATTTTTGTCAACTGATCAATACGTAACCTTTTTTTAAATGTGTGTTTCTGCTTAAAGACACCTTAGTTAATGTATATTATTGATTCATTAACTTTGAGCTCATGGCCAGCAGCACTAAAACTCATGCCTTAACAAAGCTTATCGGACGTATATACTTTCTCCGTAAGGCACATCACAGCCTTCTTGTACCTGTGGACACTAGACAGTACTTTCTCACTATACTTGGGGGTCATTTTAAGAAATGAAATCATCAACAAAAAGCAAAAAAAAGCTGGCATTAAATAGACTGTAAAAAGGAAACTTGTTTACATCATGAAAGTTGAAACAAGAAAGCAGAGCACTGCCTCGTTGAACCTTAGATGGGAACGTGCACGTCTAGTGATTCAAATTTTTTCACCACTCTGTGCCTGTCTGCAAAGGATTTCAAAACTACTAATACAGTAAAACCTGAGAAAGCCAGAACCTTTGTAAGGTGGAAGTCTTCAGAGAAGGAAAAGTTAAACATTTTCCACTAAAACGATTCCTTCAGCCTAATAAACATTCTCTGAAAGCGGGAACCTGTGAGACACTGACGGAATCAGAAAGTCGTTGGTATTGGAACCCAAATACGAGGAAGTGCAGATGTGAAAGCTGGAAATAGTTCCAGGAAGTACAAGGGTCAGAGATGAAAGCTCAGTTTTATACTTTCTTTTACGTTGTTACGGTATGAATTTTATGCATATGTTCTTTTAATAGTATATGCACATGTCTGTACATCATTTGAGTAAACATACAAATCATAAAAAATGGTTTAGTTTCTTTTCCAGTCCTAAAATCTAAAAGAAATGCTCTGGGTGTTTGTGAGGTAGGATTCTTAATAGAAAGTGATAGAGAAGTGGTAAGACTGTATCCTGTCAAAGGTGGAAAACTTGCGAGACCCAGAAAAACAAGGCAGGCAGTGGAGTTCTGGCTCTCTTAGGTTTCCCCACTAATTTTGGTGTTACAAATAAATTTTGTGAGTAGGTGAATTCACAAATACAGGATTTGTGAGTAATGATACAAACCTGGGAGAAGATTTTTTTTAAAGGTTACAGTGACACTTTCTGTGGTATTTTCCATTTATTTTGCTAAAATGCCTTTCATTTACAAAGATGAAACCCTGTCTCAGGCTACAGAGATGGTTTTCATTAGAACTTAGTGCGTGCGCGCGCGCGCACACACACACACACAAATTCTCCCTCTTAACATCTTTGATAAGTGTTAACAGTCCTCTACTTTGGATACTTTTAATGGGTTTGCTGCTTCACAAACCTGTCCATTCCTCCGTGGAAGAACTCTGTAATTACTGGAAAGTTTTTTCTCAATTGAGCCTCAAAGCGGCCTCTTTGTAGTGGCCAGTTTTGGGCCCTGGCTTTGTTCATGTGAGTAATACAGAGTAAATCTGTTTCTTATTTTAAATAGTAGCCCTTCAGATACTTAAAGGCAGGTGTTATGCCCATTAAGTCATCTCTCTTCCTGTCTGAACATTCCTTGTTCTTTAATCATTTTTTCATTTGACAAAATTTCTATTTCACCATCCCAGTTTTTCTTTCCCTAGGTATACTCTTTTTAATGTTTCTTTAAATTGTGACATTTCAGATGTGATTATTAATGATCAGTAAAGTGACCGTTAACCTCACTTTATCGTTGCGTAATAATTTTGTTAATCTAGCCCTAAACTTTTGTTTTAGCAGCACCATCATGTTGTTAATTTATATTGAACTGGCTCTTTAAAACCCTGTTTTTGTCACTGTACTTTTAAGCCAAGTTTCCCTTACGCGATGTGTACCATTTTAGTTAACTTATATGTAGTGTTTTCTATTTATCCTTACCCTTATTTAGATCATGTTTCATTTTTATACTTACTATCTAAATGTAGGATTTTTAGTTCTGGCCTATTTTTCCATCTTTAGAATATGATTGTTATATAATATATTGATTTTCTGTCATTTTTGGATCATATGCAGATCTGCTAAATATTTCACCCTTATGGTTGGTTTCTCTTTTTCTTTTTTCCTTAGTTTCTTGAAGTATAATGTACAGAAAAGTACAAGTAACACTTGTGTAACCACCACATCAGGGAGCATGCCAAAAGCCCCTCTGGTGCCCTCTTGTAGTCCCTACCATACCCTCCCCCTAAGAAACCACTGTCCTAACATCACAGATAGTTCTTCCTGGCTTTGAACTTCATGTGTATATATGGAATCATATAGTACATACTGGCTCCTTTGCTCAGCATTTTTTTTTTATTGTGAGATTCATCAGTGTTACTTCATGTAGCCATAATTAATTTATTCACGTTGGTGTGTAGTATTCCATCATACGGATTTATTTATCCATTCTACTATTGATGGACATTAGTTGTTTCCAGATTGGGACTAGTATGAATATTGCTCTGTTCTTGAGAACTTTCTTGTGCACATCTCTTGGTGAACATATGTGTATATTTCTGTTGCATATATTCCCAGGAATGCAATTGCTAGGAAATAGAATAGGCATATATTCAGATTTAGTCAAGGTACTACCACATGGTTTTCCAAAGTTTTCATACCAATATTTACTCTCCGCAGCAGTGAGTGAAAGTTCCAGTTGCTCTGTGTTGTCTTTTTCATTTCGGTGATTTTCTTGTGTGTTTTAGTATCACGTTGAGTTTTAATTTGTATTCCCATGATAACTAATGAAGTTGAGCAACTTTTCATATGCTTATTGGCCATTAGGGATCCTTTTTTTGTGAAGTATGTGTTCAAAGCTTTTACTTAGGTCTTTTTTAATTGGATTGCTTTTTTTCTTACTGTTTTGTAGGGGTTCTTTTCCTGTGTTGGTTGTGTCTGTATTGCAAATATATTTTGGCTTTTCATTCTTCTGTTGACTTGACAAATAGAAGTTCTTAATTTTTGATGACCAAAATAACCAATTTTTTTTCCTTTTAAAGAAATGTTTGCCTAATCCAAGGTAATGAAGGTATTCTCCTTTGTTTTCTTCTGGAAACTTTATGGTTTTATCTTTCACATTTAGATCTGCATTCCAACTGGAATCGATTTGGGGGGATGGAGTGAAGTAAGATTAATTTTTTCAATATTGATAACCAACACCATTTATTAAAAATACATTTTCCCCCACTGCCCTGCAGTGTACTTTTGTCATATAGCAAGTGGCTGTATGTTTATATATATATATATGGCCCTGTTTCTGGACTCTCTTTTTATCCGTTGGTCTTTTTGCCTCTCTTTAATATTACGTTGTCTCATTACAGCATAGGTCTTTATATCTGGTGGCATAAACTTTGTTCTTTTTATTCAAGATTGCCTTATTCTTGGCCTTCTGCTGTTCTGTATATATTTTAGAGTATACTTGTCAATTTTCAAATAAATGAAAATTGTGGGGGATTTTTGGTTTTGTAAAGTTTATAAGTCAATTTGGGGAGAAATGACATTTTTGCAATATGAATCTGTCAATCCATGAACATAGTATATTTCTTTTTTTTTTTAAAGGTGGTCTTCAGTTTCTTTTAGTAATTGGTAGTTTAGGTTTATTCCTGTGTATTTGATTCTTATTGAATCAAGTGGTATTTTAAAATGTTTGTTTTCTGTACGTTTGTTTCTATGTGTTGGTGTATAGAAATAAAATTAATTTTCATGTCTGTACTAAATATTTTTTAATACTAGATTAACTTACTAATAGTTTGCATAGTCTTTTACATTTTTTATATATTTTATATAGTCATGTTACCTGCAAATAATCATAGTCTTATTTCTTCCTTTCCAGTCGTTACGTTTTTTTTACTTATTTTTCTTGTTTTTTAAAATTAGCTAGGACCTCCAGAACAGTGCTAAATAAAATTTATGGTAGCAGGCATCTTTGTGTCAGTCTTAATTTGAGTGGGCAAGCTTACACTATTTCACCAGTAAGTATAGTATTTGTGCTATATATATATATATGTATATATATATATATATGTATGTATATGTATATGTATATATATGTGTGTGTTTTTTGATAGTCTGTCAGATTAAGAAGTAACTCTCTGTGCCTTAGTTTCCTAAGAGATTCTAAATGGAAATTGAATTTTTTAAATACATCTTTGAATTCTCTTAATACTTCGTGTAGTATTTTTGCATTTATGTTCATCAGTGAGATTGCTCTGTAATGCCGTTGTCAGGTTTTTATAGTAGTTATGCTGACTTTGTAAAATGAGTGAGAATGTGTTTCTGCTTTTTTTAATGCTCTCAAAGAGTTCGTTTAGATAATTGTTTCTTAAATGTTTGGAGGGATTCACTGGGGAACCCATTGGGGCCTAGAGTTCTTTTTGCGGCTAAGTGTTTAATAATTAATCACGTTTATTTGGTAAATATAAAACTGCTTGGATCTTCCTTTAATTCTTGTTTTGGTAAATTGTATTTTTTAAGGATATGTATCCATTTCATCCAAATTGTCAAATTTGTGTAAAGTTGTTCCTAATATCCTCTTGTCTTTTTAACATCTAAAGGGTCCAGGGTCCATACCGATGTTCTTTCATTTCTGAGTTGATGATTTGTGCTTTTTCTTTATTGATCAGTCTCGCTAGAGATTTGTTAGTTTTGTTAGTCTTCTAATGAACAACTTTTGGTTCTGTTGATTTTCCTTGTACATTTGTTTTTCTTTTCACTATTTTTTAATCTTATTTTTATTTAAAAAAACTACTTAGCTTTTTTTTTTACTTTCTTTGTGAAATTAACACTTTTTTCTTTAAATAGATGCTTAAATAATTGATTTTTCAGCTTTTCTTTTTTTAATGTATGCACTTAGAGCTGTAACTTTTCCTTAAAGCATAGCTGTCCTGAAATGTCTAAAGTTGTTAGACCCACACATTAGGTTTTTAATTTCAGTTAAATCTTTCAGTTCTAGAATTCTCCACCTCCCCTTTTTTAAAAATAGATTTCATTTCCCTAGTAAAAGTCTTTATCTTTCCATCCCCTCCCCCCCCCCCACACGTATTTTTTTTGGTATATTAAGTCCTTTGCTGGTAACTGAAAGGTCTGGTTCTGTTTCTGTTGCCTGTTTGTGTTTGTTTTCTCTTGTTTTTGGTCATTTGGTTCTTTGTCCTGTCATACCTGGTAATTTTTGATTGGATGCTGAACATCATATGAGAATACTTGTAGAGGCTCTAGATGATGATATCTTTCTTCCTCCAGAGGGGGTTCAGTCTTCCCTCTGGTGGGCAGACAGAGTTGGGGATCCGATCACTTTAATCCATTGAGGGACTGAGCTGACTGGAGGCTGGGTTGCAGTTGGGTAAGGCTTCACCTGTCTTTGTTTTGCCCCAATTCCTGGAGTGAAGACAAGGGTTTCTAACTGAGAGCTTGGAGTGTTTACCAGAGCCCCTTATCGTGGCGGGTGGGGGGGGGAGGTGCTTAACTGTCTCTTGCACAATGAAAGAGTCATTTGCATTCTTGCTTTGTGCTTAGTTTCTTAGAGTCCTGCCTTACCCAGCTTCAGAATTTCTAAAAACTTCTTTAAATGTCTTGAGAGGAAAATAAGCTGAGTGTCATGGTCTGTGTGACCTTCCCCCGACTAGGTTCTTGGCTCTTCAAATCTCCAAATTTTGTCTGTAATACTGCCGAAAGCTCTGTTGGTTTCTGTGCCCCCTCAGCAGCAGCCCTTTCTTGGCATTTTGTCCAGACTTTCAGCCTTTTGCCATGCTCTCAGGATGGGCAGATGCCCTGAGAGATAAATAAGCTACTGCAGAATGTTGTCTCATCTCTTCTTATCTCCTTACCAGAATCTTGACTCCTCAAGGCCTGGTTGTCCCTGCAGCTCTGATCCCTTTAAAACAGGTTTTTATTACATTTTTTCTCAGCTAGAGTGTAGATTTGTTGCTATCCCCCTCCATTAAAGTTTAACAAAACAGTTCTAACAAAGGAGATGCTATGAGAACTCAGGAAAGTACACCTTCTCCTCACTTATCGACGTGGTTAGCTTCCAAAGACAGGGTTGTTATACAAAATCAGTGTTATGCAAAAATGGAGGACGACTATATCAGGTCACAAAATGGAACATGACTGCATTATAACATAGCTTCCAAATTACATTATTACATAGCTACCAAACCACTGAGCATCATGGCCCAGCTAAGTTGACCTATAACTTTAACCATCAGAGTCAGCATTACTGTTATTCACCTCACACCCTGGCGTTTGTTACTGCCAGATGTATGTCATTTCGGTGCAGAATAGTTGGATAGTAGATTTTTTACCATCGTAAATGTGAAATGTCAAATAACGAGACAGTAAGTGAGGAGAAGGTAATACTTAGCCCGACTTGTACAGTATTTTGTGGGAAAAGTGTTTTGAGGGAGGGGTGGTGGTGGTGATGTCCGTAGAAAAAACTCTTGAAGGATAAATAATGAGGTGAAAGAGAGGAGTGTGTTCCAATCAGAAGGAACCACATGAGTGATGTAAAATACATGCCAGGGGCAGGGAAGAACTAAATATTTAAAAACTGCTGTTTACAGTATGAAGATTAAGGCAAAAAGGAATAGAAGGTGAGTGAGGCTAGAGAAGTGGGTCACAAAGGATTTAGTATACCATGCCTAAAGAATCGCACTTCATATTTTAGGTAATGGTGAACCTTTTAGAGTTTTAAAGCTGGAGAGGAGTTGTATTTTAATGACCAGAGTAGCAGCACGTGGAATATAAAGCTTTGTGTTTTGTCATGTTGAATCAGTACATTAATAAATTCTTTTTGGGATTAGTTCAACCAACTTACTGAATCCTCTTAACCCTGTTTGAGTAATCCCTGTGAGAGAAAACAAATGTTATGATGAAGTTAGGAAATATTGTTGTGGACATTCCTTTTTGATTGATTTCAGATTAATGGGGATGGGATTTCATGTTTGAATTGATTTTAAAAAGTAATTTTAGAATCAGTATCATTTCACTAAGAATATGCCTTATCGAAATAATATCTTTTGGGTTTTTTATTGTTAGTTTTGGCTGGTGATGATAATGGCGACCATGTAGGAATGCTCCTTTGACCCTATTCTCAAATTTTAACTTAAGGTATATTAAAGTTCAAAGATACTGTCATGATCTATTTAATTACTAATTACGTAATATTTAAAACAATTATTCTTATATAATAAAGTTTTACAATTTAATTTTTATGGCATGATTAGATCATTCTAATTTTGAGAGGTAGGAAAGGAACAAACTAATATTTAAAACTAACATTGAATTTGCGTGCCATGTGTGTGCTTTACATAAATTGTATCATTTAGTTATCATACACTGTCGTAATTTCCACATAACTGTGTACCTTCTGTTATACACATAGAGCACATTATGCCCTTATTTTGTGGCTCTTCTTACAATTATATGTTTCAGGTGTTTAATGCCAAACACCAAATAACGCCGTTATTTAATCTGTCATTTGGGGACTGTTTTTTCTCCCATAACCCCATGCATCTGTGACCTGGAGATGGAGTTAGTGGTGTTCTTACTCCTCATTGCTACTCTAGATCATTGTTCCTTTTACCTCACTAAAAGTCTCCCTCTTTTCATCATTACACCATCACCTTCTCCTTGTGTGAATTTTTTTCTTCGTTGATTTGTTTGGCTGGCTTACTTAGCTTGACTTTCCTTACTTGCTTTGGCATTTTAGTTAAAGATTCATCCTGGTAGGATTTAATTTCTCTTGAATGCATACCTCTCTCATGTAGAAGTTTTGTGGCTGTCTTCACTTGACCCCAGGAGTCTTTAGGGGCCCCAACGGGGTCGGGGAGTCTAGAACTTGGTCTTGAAGTAGCACCTCAGGGCACCATAAAAGTATGGATACTGTAGAATCAGTGACTGTGCTAACAGCTGCTTGACCCAGGTCTGCTTCCTCTCACCTTCCTACAGAAGCCATAGCCCTAGGCCATGGTATTTTGCTGCCTTTTTCAGACTCTTTGTGGGAAGAGAATCCAGCTCCTAGTTTGACTCCCATTTCTTGTGTCATGTTGGACAAAAGTCTCTGCAGGACATAAATCCCTTGCATTCAGAGCCCATCCAGTCTGCAGCTTCAGTACCATGAACTGCCTTGTGTTTCTGTTCCCTTTTTGATTCATGAAATTGTTTGCCTTGTTTTTGAGCACAGTTGTGACTTTTTAATTTTTCATGTATTCCATTGCTTTATGTTTGAGGCTAAGGTTAGTTGGGGCTGCCTTAAAGCATAAACTTTTACAATTGCATTTATATAGGCAGTCACTGTAGAGATGCTTTATTTAAAAGTAATTGATATAGTTATTTGTAGAAATTTCTGAAATGGTTTATAGCTCCTTATTAAACAGAATATAGTGAAAGTTCAATTAAGTATTGTTAAAGCACTGGGCTGCTAACTGAAAGGTTGGTGGTTGGAACCTATCAGTTGCTCAGCAGGAGAAAGATGTGGCAGTCCGTTCCCATAAAGATTTACAGCCTTGGAAACCCTATGGGGCAGTTCTAGTCTGTCCTATAATTGCAATTAACTTGATGGCAGTGTTTTTTTTTTTTAATGACTTAAAAAACAAATTGTGATAGCATCTATATTAAAAAGTGAGCTGTTCACCTCTTTGCCTTGTACCAAATTGGTAGGTGTTACTTCTTTTCTTCCCCTTAATTGACTTTTCTTTCTCATTGTATCAGTTTTTAGCAGTCTCTTCCACATACCTTGATTTTATTTCTAAATTTGAGTTTAATATATTTTAGTACCTTGAGGTTGATACTACCCCTGTCTTACAGAGTCAAGTTTAAAAAGGTGGTTCTTTCCCTTGTCTCACAAATGATAAAGTGACAAACTTCAAAGCAGTGCTGGTGTGGTGGTATAAAGTGCTGGGCTGCTAACCAAAAAGTAAGCGATTCAAACCCACCAGTTGCCCCTTGGGAGAAAGATGTGACAGTCTGCTTCCGTAAAAATGTACAGCCTTGGAAACTATGGAACGGTCCTACTTTGTCTTGTAGGGTCGCTGTGAGTCGGAATCAACTTGATGGAAAGGGTTTGTTCTGTTGTTTTACCCTCGAGTTTTGTAGCCACCATAAAAAACAACACATTGCTTCTGTTCTACCTCCTAGTTCATTGCATAGTGCCTGGAATCTTAAATGCTTGCAAGCAGTCATCCAAGGTACAACAATTGGTCTCTATTCACCTGAAGTAACAGAGAAAGAAAGAGAGTCAGGAATAGGGGGAGGAAATGGAAAGTGTGGTTGATCGCCTCTGTGAACAGTTGTCCCCTTTGCCATGAGATCAGAACTGGATAGTGTCCAGCTATCATTATTGAACATTTTAATTGAAGATTCTATAGAAGAACCCTGATCAAAAGGAGGGAAATGTAGAACAGAATATCAAATTCTTATGGAATCCAGCATTTCTGAAGCCTTGGAGGTTGGGTGAACCCCTGAAACTGTTGCCCTGAGAGAATCTTTAAACCTTAAACCAAAAATATTACCTGAAATCTTCTTAAAACCAAACAGTAGTTTAGCTTAACCAGTTAAGAATGTCTGCCTTGAGCACTGTGCTCTTTTAAGATCTGTCTATACGGGATCAAACTGGCAACAGCAGCTCAAAAGATAGGAAACCAAGGGGCAGTGAGTTTATGTTAATGGAGGAGAAACAACTCAGAAAAAGGCGTGAGAATGGTTGCTCAACTCGAAGAATGTAATCAGTGTCACTGAATTGTACAGGTAGAAATTGTTGACTTTGTATATGTTCTGCTGAGTATAGTCTCAACAACAAAAAATAAATTATATTAAAAACAACAACGAGTAATACGTAATCTATTAAGGCTAAAATCGTTATGAGTACTGTTTCTGCCAGGTAAACATCATTATTGCTTTAAAGTGTGTACCTTCTAAAAATTAAGCCTATACCCAACAGTTAATATGTAGGAAGATTAAAGCAACATTACTTTTTGTGTTGTGGAATAATCTTTCCAAATAGTAATTTAATTCAGGTTAATTTCCTCTTTAATATTCTTTCATTATATTTATCTGTGTAATTCATCTGTTGTCCCTGATATCTTTTATTTATTCCTGTTGATTTTAGTTTTGGATTTAATAGGCCATCATTCTGTTCTCATATTACATTTACATGTCCTAAGATAAATGAATGGCTCTCTGCTCCTTAGAAATTCACTGTATTATCTTATTCTCCACAGATGGGAAAACTTAATTCCAAAATTACTATTGAATAATGGTGTTACCTATTTTTTAAATTTATATTCCTAGAACATTTCTGTTTAAAGTGTGTAGATGTTTGGTAAGATGACATAGTGAAGATTTTATTAATAAAAGAATTTGGGTATAGATGTTAAATGCGATATCCAGTGCATAAAGTTTTATCTTCATTTATCTCAAGTTGTTGGATTTTTTAATAACCTTAAAAACATTTTTTTAACATATAAACACATATTCCATAGCATTTGGTAACCTTTTATGAGAGAATTCTAATAAGCACACTCTTGATAACTTGAAACATAGCTTGTTCTGTTTAATTGTTTTCTTATAGAATGTTTCTCCATCCCAGAGAGATGAAGTGATTCAGTGGCTGGTCAAACTCAAGTACCAATTCAACCTTTACCCAGAAACATTTGCTTTGGCTAGCAGTCTTTTGGACAGGTTTTTAGCTACTGTAAAGGTAAATATTTTAAGATACACTTACACAGTGTCTTGTCTGAAGGTTTATATGCTAAACCAGGGGCTATTAGTAAACATTCTATAAAGTGGAAAGAAGTGGGAAGTCTTCCTGGAGACGGTGGATGTACCATAATAAGACCTGGTGTCTTTTGCCACTGTTGTAAATTTTCAAGAGTATTTCTAGTTGTATTTTGTAATTTGCTTTTGCTATAAATATTCATAATTTATACTAAGTATTGATAATATATTTAACCTATATGACTTTTAATCTTTTTATTTTAATAGAAACCATGTAGCATTGGCAGAATGTATAGTCATTTAGTCATTTTCTAACAGATCAGTATGGTAAATGTAGACAAAAAATTAAAATAGAAAAGTATAAGCCTATCGCATATTTTTCTCTATCATTGCTTATTTATTGAATCCATAATGTGTGGTTTTCTGAGCAATACAGAAATATTTTTTAGGAGCGTATATTTGGAATAGAACAAGATGAACTGAACAACTTTGGTATATTTTTGTTGAATGGTAGTATGCAAATACACTCATCACTTTTTATTGTCCTTGTTGGTATAATGTATCATTGGTTATGTTTTGCGAAATTGGTTATAGTAGGCCTTCAACAGATTTAAAGCAGAAAGTTAGCATTTATTTAATGGCAAGGTATGAAAGAGTAGAAAAGCAAATTCAGTTATAGTCATTTGTATGCCTAGAAATACATAAACTGGGAGAACTATAAATATAGTGCTGTGGATACTATACTGTTTGTTATTAGGTATTAAAAAAATAGAAGCTAAAGAATTATGGAGTGGAAGAATTTGGGTTGCTACTCAGTTACCTTTTTATGTTTCAAACTTCTACTCTTAAGAGACTTACCAAACCCATTCCTCTCAAGTCAGTTCTAATTCATAGCAACCCTGTAGGACAGGGTAGAACCACCCCATAGAATTTTTAAGGCTCTAAATCTTTACAGAAGCAGACTACCACATCTTTTTCCCACAGAGCAACTGGTGGGCTTGAATTGCTGACCTCTTGGTTAGCAGCAGAATGTTTAACCACTGCGCCACCACGCTTCCAAGAGACTTACAATACCCTTCATAGAAGGATGGTAATAGCTTGAAATCCGGATTATCTGAGATGCCTACTTTTATCTCAGCACCAGGTCCCCCTTTCCTCCTCCCTGTTCCCCTACCATAGCTAACCTACTTTGCATAGGTAATTTCAGAGAAAGATCAGTTTAAGGTTAGTGTCTTTTCATAGGTTGTATATTCAAAAAAATTATTAACTTACTGTTGTAGCTTCTATTATAAAAAAGACTCTTACCCAGTTTATTGTTTTAAACAAATTTGGGGAAGTTTATGAAACAGAATTTTGCCAAATTTCATTTTTTCATATTTATCAGGTTGTGGCATGTTTATTAGCATCAGACTCTATGGCAACGGGTTGTTACCCTTACGTAAACAAACAAACAAAAAAAACCAAACCTGTTGCTATCGTGTCAGTTCTGACTCATAATGAACCTACAGGACAGAGTAGAACTGCCCCATGGAGTTTTTTCCAAGGAGCGCCTGGTGGATTCAAACTGCCGACCTTTTGGTTAGCAGCTGTAGCACTTCACCACTACGACAGCAGGGTTTCCTACCCTTACTTAAAACCAAACCTGTTGCCGTCAAGTAGAATCTGACTCATAGCGACCCTGTAGGACAGAGTATAACTACCCCATAGAGTTTCCAAGGAATGTGTGGTGAATTAGAACCGCTGACCTTTTGGTTAGCAGACATAGCTTTTAACCCCACTATACCACCAGGGTTTCCTACCGTTACTTAGAGATGGAAAATACATAGGGATGGTCCGTTTAGATCAAAATAATTAACCTAAAATGTATTCTTAGCTTAAATAAAGGCTCTTAAAGGTCTGCAACAGTGAATGGAGTCTCAAACCTAGCTGTGCAAAAGAAATCTGTATATAGCGCTTTAAAATTACAGAACCTGGGCCCTATCCCAGACCTTCTGAATCTGAGTCTCTAGGAGGTAAGATTTGGATGTCTGTATTTAAGGAAGCAGAAACAAACTACAGAGATGCTTATGATGTGCAACTAGGATTGAGAACTGTTTAAAAAAAATCACATTGTGTGATTCTTTTTATTACTAAATTTATTATTGGTACTCTTGACTTGGGGTGGAGGTTGGGGATTTTGTTGCCTACCTGAAGTTGTTGTCTATTAGGCTCTTGCTTTGTAATAAACTTAGATGACTTCCGGGATGAGGGTTTCAGATTAACTGCATAAGAGGGGAAATAACCAAGCCTGGAAAACCCATAGCAAGACCTGACTTCACTTCTTAGATCACTTGTGTGGTGTCACTTAACCTCTCTAAGACTGTTGTCTTATGTAATAAACACGATAATTTTTATGAAAGTACTTTCTAAACCATAATGCTCCAAAAAATATTGATAGTTATTGCACCAGCTTTTACTTCTCACGTAGGCAGAGATGGTTGGAAGATTCCTAGACTTTGTGCCACTTGTCCCTAGGCAGCGGTTACCTGACATGTTTATTTAAATGTTAAGCTAATCAAGTCCATACTGTGGTCATTGGAAAGCATTCACAATCTCATGCAAATATAATATTTAAGTATAAAATAAATGTCAGAACAGCTTTTACTATTTTCTGTGTGTTAGCTAACTTATCTCTCTGTCACTCAGTATAGACTATATTGTTCTAACTTCTTTAAAACTGGATTCTAATGTTGAATTGGCAAACACACTGAAAGTGAGCCTGCCTTATTATAAATAAGAACAGGCAAATTCTAACCCTGCTATTTGTATCAAAGCCAAGAAAGATTTTTTTTTTTTTTTTACTAATTGGTTCTATACAGATTTAGGAGCCTTTCATTCCTACCAGAGAACTTGGATATAGAATTTTTTGTGGACACTTAATCATTAGATAATTGCTATTTACTAGCATCCTCTAATTTTGTTTAAACATTTGAAATATACTAATAGCCTTCTTTTAATAAATTCTTTTCTTTTTAATTCCCCTAATACATAGCATGTTATCTTACTGATATTTTATTAACAGGTAAAGAGAATAAAACTAGCTTAAAAGAATACACAGGTACACACATATATGTATATATATAAATATGTTTTGGAATATAGGGAATATTTATTAAATAAAAAAAAGTCTTCGAAAAATCAAGCTTTTCTCTGCCTGATAGAAATTAACCCTTTGGTAACCTGATTATTTTCTTTGAATTTTTCGTCTATACCAAGTGTTTTTATTAATAGTAGCATTCTGAATCACTGAGTGTGTCTGAATTTCTGGTAGGTACTATGAATTTTTTTTTTTCTTGCCTTCTCCCACAAGCCTACCCTAAGTGTTTAATGGTACATATGAAGTACCACTAATTATACCCCAAAGTTCTACCAGGGTCTATTGGTCCATATGTATAACAAGTAAAAAATGTTCAAAAACTGTATTTTTCTACCAAAAATTCAGACACCTCATACAATACCCTGTAAAAACAGTAGTTTGCGGCACATGCCCATTTCTTTGGTTTCAGTCATAAAAATCTCTGCCTTGTGGCAGCACACACTGTCAGTGCCACGGCAGCTTCCCAGTAAACCCCTGAGGCTGAAAAAGTTCATAGTCACTGTCTGTACTGTTGGTCATGGAAGGGTTAGACTTGGGCTAGCTGGCTTTGGCTGAACCTCCAGCAATGTGTAATGAGCTTATTTCCATAGACTACCTCATGGCTCGGGCTGTGAGGTTAAAAGTTAGTTCTCACCTAGAAAGCAGTGATGGGAATCAGATTAATCAAGTTCCGTAGAATTGTGTGCGTACTTGATTCATCTGCATATATATTTTTTTAATATACTCAGCATTTTGAAGCCTCACTAAAGTTGCTTTTTTCCTTTTCAAAATTTTAGGCCCACCCAAAATATTTGAGTTGTATTGCAATCAGCTGTTTTTTCTTAGCTGCCAAGACTGTTGAGGAGGATGAGGTAATATTTTTCTTTAAAAGACTATGTTACTCTCTTGAAAATTTGTTTATTAACTTGGCTTTTTGTTTGTCTGAACAAAAATTGAAAATCGGTTTATTCTTTCCTGTCCTCTCCCTCCTGACCTCCCTTTGAGTAGAGAATTCCAGTATTGAAGGTGTTGGCAAGAGACAGTTTCTGTGGATGTTCTTCATCTGAAATTCTGAGAATGGAGAGAATTATTCTGGATAAATTGAATTGGGATCTTCACACAGCCACGCCATTGGATTTTCTCCACATTGTAAATATTACTGAAGTCTCTAAGTTTTTATTTGAATGTGTAGTCATGTTTCAGTAACTTGAGAATTATACTATTCATTCGTTTTGATATTTAGGAAAAAGAAAATTACTGAAATTGTTGTAGGTGTCATTGAGTCAATTTTGACTCATAACCAAGAAAAAATTAGAATTTAGGGTATGTATCAAATCAATTCTACTCTGTCCTATAGGGTCGCTATGAGTCGGAATCGACTCTACGGCAGTGGCTTTTATCAAATCACTGAATTGCAGACTTAGAAATTGAGTAATACCTAGAACGTTATATCAGTTTCTGTATATAATTTACCTAGACATTTAAGAAAAACTAAAATGATATTTCTTTGATTTTTCAGTTCCATGCCATTGCAGTGTCAGCTAGGCCTCAATTACTCTTCAGTTTGCCCACACTTAGCCCGTCCCAGCATTTGGCGGTCCTTACCAAGCAGCTCCTCCATTGTATGGCCTGTAGCCAACTTCTGCACTTCAAAGGCTCCATGCTTGCTCTGGCCATGGTTAGTTTGGAAATGGAGAAACTCATTCCTGATTGGCTTCCTCTTACAATTGAACTGCTTCAGAAAGCACAGGTAGGTCTCAGTCTAATTAAATAATGTTCATTATAAGTTTCTTTTGTTGCAGTACATAGGATTGCCAGATGGTTATAAAACTTAAGAATAATTCCAGTCTTGTAATGGCAAATCATTCTTAAGGGGAGACGATTAAAGTGTTACACACTTCACGTTTATGGCTTAAATGTTTTATTATAAGGCTTAGATAGTATTTTCTTGATTCTTGAGTTTTGAAAAATAAGATTCTCAATAATACATTCTCCTTTAGTTATAAAGAAACTTTCTAGCTACATTTGTTTCTTTATAGTACTTCTATACTTCATTCATTTTATAAAAGTTAAGTGAAACACTTAAAAATTACAAGAAATTGCCTGTTAGAAAAGCAGATAATTTATTGTTGGCTAAAAAATGAAGTATCTGTACTAGACTTTGGCAGGTGGAAGCTTATCTTTCTGAAAGACGTTTCGTGACTCAAATGGGAAGTTGGTAGTAATGCTCTGTTAGCAGCTACTTTGAGAGGATCCTTATTGGTTCTGTTCATGTCAGCAAATAGAAATGATTCATCTAGGTCTGCTGTACATCCTGGTCCTCTGCCAGCTGAGTCCCCAAAGGACTCATGAACTTACTTTCCCTTTATAAAAAAAAACAAAAAAATTTTTTTTTTTTTATATTTTTCCCTTTATATTGCTCTGTTAATTCTCATTTAGCTATTAGTTATTCTGATATGTTTTATTGGATTATAGAGAAAAGACTGTTAAATTCTCAATTTCAAAATATTTTGCAACATAAAAGGAACTGTAGTTAATTGAATTAATAAAATGTATAAAAGAAAGACAAAAGAATAGTACTTTGTTGTAAGATAATTATAACTGGTAGTCTTACAGGTGTGAACTGTGAAAGTTAGTAGGCATTTAAGTAGTACCTCGCTGCTACCTCTTAGCTTCTGAGAATTTCGAGTCCTAGTTTGAGAGCAGAGAAGGGCTGAGAGTCTTTCCATTATAAGAATGATGATCAGAATGGTGTATTAGCTAGTGCTGTACACAGGCTATCTCTTCTTTATGGGGGACATCATGTTCTTGTAATGGCATGTCTTAGATTGAAGTAATTTAGAAAAGTGTTTCTTTCCATTGAGATACCGTAATGCAAATGAATAATTTCTTGGAGATAGATGCATTTAGTGAAAATTTTTAGGGACTTTATCATAAACCACCATACAGATTAATAGTGTGGCACAGAAAATTTACTTTGGCTACCTAGAGTGTTAGGAAGTGAAGTTTTCTTGGTTTTTCTAGCAAGGGACACATAGAAATAGTTCCTCTATCCAGATTGGAAGAGAGAGTGATGAAAATAACAATAAATGTTCTCTTAACTCCCTGTAATTAGAATGAGTTCATTTTAAGTCATTTTAACAGATCCAGTATAGAACTTCTCTGGTATCTGCAGTTGTGGTAATACCAGTATTTATGCTTGTTCTTTTCCTTCCACTGGATCTCAACAAGGGTCAAACTATTTTGTTTTGTTAGAACAAATTCATATTGTGCTAGACTAGAAGGGATTTGTTTCACTGTGTTATTTTGAACACATCCGTGTTATTAATAGCTTAGGACTGGGTGGAAGTGGAGTTCATATGGATGATACTGGTTTGAGTGATCACCAGCGTCCTTTCTAACTCTAACATTTTCTGCCAGTCCTCACCTGTAAAATAAAACTTCCTACTTCTTTCAAGCAGAAAAGTATAGTAACATAAACTGTTTTTCTTTCACTTAAATACATGTCATTTTTTCAGGGTTCTGCATGAAATCTTTATCATGTAGGTTTAGTAGTTTTACTTTTCTAGGTCACTAAGTATTATTCAGTTGCTAGAGAACAGTTCATTAAAATAGGTACTTTTAGAAATAGTTTCAACACTATAACCTTCTTTCCACTTGCCAGTTTCTTTCAGTATTGGCTAAGTCACCTTAAAGAACTTCCAGGCCCCACATTCCCTCTTCACTCTGCTTTTTTCCCCCTATTTTTAGTATGGCTCAGCTCATTCGACATCCTTGAAGTGTAGATAAGACCTAGCCTACAGTAGTAAGCTTGATAGTCAGGGGTTATCTTATTGTGTAATTTCTGTTTTAAAAGAGGAAAAAAAGATTCTAATACTAGTTAATAGTATCTTATCCATAGGGTCTTAGCTAACCTGAACCCATTCCTGTTGAGTCAATTCTGACTCATAGCAACCCTATAGGACAAAGTAGAACTGCCCCATAGGGCTTCCAAGAAGTGGCCAGTGGATTCCAACTGTCAGTCTTTTGGTTGGCAGCTGTAGCTCTTAACCACTGTGCCACCAGGGCCCCTGGGTCTTACCTAGTGCCTTTCAAACTGGGGGAATAATATCAGTGAACAAGACAGTAGATACTAAAATCCACCATTTTCATGTGTTTAACAGTTTCAGGTATTTTTAGATTTATACTTACATGATGACTAACACTAGGCTTTCATCTTTCTTTCCACTGATACTTAATCCTGGGTAACAATATATTTAGAGATAAAAATAATTTTGTGACCAAATGTATTCTTGTAGAGTGTGTTTTATTTTCTCTGTGGTATTGCAAACAATCCTGCTGGGTGCTGCAGATTATGTAAGGATGCATAAGGCTTGGTTAAGAAGTGTCCAAAGAAATCTGTAAAATAGAGCAGTATCCCAAGACTGGAAAGAAGTGATCCCTGACAGTTAAATGGTCAAGATAGTCTTCCTGGAGGTAGCGACAGTTAGCCTGGCCCAGAAGGAATGGGAAATACAATTTCACTAGGTAGAAGGAGGATGAGCAAGGCAAGATTTGTGCAGAATAGAGAACAAGCCTGTTTGGCAGGAACATAAAGTAGAAATTGGGGTATGATAGGAAATACGGCTGGAAAAGTAGGTTGGGGTTAGATTGTGGGAAGCCGTAATACGAAGCTAAGGAGTTTAGCTTATTTTTGGTAGGGATTGGAGTGCCACTGAAAAAATCCGAGTAGGAGGGAAAGAGATACTCCTACAGGAAGATTATTTGACTAGTGCTGTAATTATAGGGAAAGTTGAGCAGAGAGACTAGTTAGGCTGTTCACTACAAATCAGATTTTGAAGACTTGCCATGTATAGTCATTGTTCTACAAACTTTTACAGATAAAAAGATGAATATGATTTAATCCATACCCCATTCTATAATGGAAAGGTTCAGTGGTTAAATAGATAATTCTAATATAATGTGGTAAGTATAATGGCAAGTTGACATGGAAACAGATGATTTGAATTTGGTGTGTGAGGGGGGAAAGAGGGTGTGGTCAAGGATGACCCCAGAAAGCATTGATAACTGAATCCTGAAGGATATGAAGGAATTAGTGAAACTCCAAAATTAAAACATGGAGCAAAAATGGTGTTCCTGGTATTGTCAAGTCTGTTTTCTACAGAAACACAGCTTGTCAAACATTCTCATTTATTATAAAAACAAAAAAGTTGTTCTAAATTCTTAGTCAGATAGCCTTCCCCATCCCTGATTTAAATTTTTTCTTGCCTCTGGGTTCTTCCTTAAATTGTTACTGTTAATCTGCACCCTAATCTCCACTGAAGAGATTAGAAGAGTCAGAGAGGGAGTGACGAAGGGCCTTCTAGACAGGAAACAGATTGAACAAAAGCAGACATTCAGTATAAAGCAGTAAACCGAAGAGAATACTGTCGTTCCTGCTTTTCATGGGGATGTCCAGCATACATTCCCAAATACAGAGTTCAGGTTCTGAAGAGCTTTATATTAGATATACAGATTTGGGGATAGTTTCTAAGAAGTTAGTAAGTAGGCTGGAAGAATAGATGAGTTTGAGGTAGAAGACATGGGGAGAGAAAAAGAAAGAAAGATGAGGGAACAGAGATATAGAGGGCACACAGAGAAAAAGTGGGCAGCAAAGATGACAGAGAAGCCTGCATTAATGTATCAACATTGTGCTTTTTTCCTCCCATGGCCAGATGGATAGCTCCCAGTTGATCCACTGTCGGGAGCTTGTGGCACATCACCTTTCTACTCTGCAGTCTTCCCTGCCTCTAAATTCCGTTTATGTCTACCGTCCCCTCAAGCACACCCTGGTGACCTGTGACAAAGGAGTGTTCAGATTACATTCCTCCTCTGTCCCAGGCCCAGATTTCTCCAAGGACAACAGCAAACCAGAAGTGCCAGTAAGAGGTACAGCAGCCTTCTGCCATCATCTCCCAGCTGCCAGTGGGTGCAAGCATACCTCTGCTAAACGAAAAGTAGAGGAAATGGAAGTGGATGACTTCTACGATGGAATCAAACGGCTCTATAATGAAGACAATGCTTCAGAAAATGTGGGTTCTGTGTGTGGCACTGATTTGTCAAGGCAAGAGGGACATGCTTCCCCTTGTCCACCTTTGCAGCCTGTTTCTGTCATGTAGTTTGAACAAGTGTTACCTTCAGGTGCAAAACTAAGGTAGACTACTCTGGGAATGAGAACATGCAAAACCAGGAGAGGATATATAAGGGATACATACCTTATCAGGCTGAATTGAAGTGAGCCAGAAAAAAAAAAACAAAACATGTTTACTATATCAAAAGATCCAAAATTAAGGGGGGGGGAGCAAAAAATTTCTTTATAGTGTTTGTCAGTTCTTCTGTTTTCTCTGCTGAAATGTAGTGTAACTTGCCCTTTGTCAAAAAAGTCACACTTGAATGTTTTTAAAAGTTCCAAAATTCATAATTAGCAAGCCCTGTCCCTGGCATCTTAATTTTCTTTTTTTGCTTGCTTCTTCATTGAATACGTAATGAATTTTATACATGTTCATCTCCACCCTGGCCTCTACTAAATAGGAAACACCCCAAATTATTATTATTTTTTAGCAGTTTAGTGAAACAAATGACTCATGTTTAATCCACGATTCAAATTCAGATTAGTCTGAAAAGTTACTTCACAATTGCCCCGTGTGAATCAGAGGGTAACAGAAAAGACTTTACCATGTTGATTTTTAGTGTTTGTCTCATTTCAACTTCTGGAGTCTAAAAACAAAATTACTGCTTTTAGTTTTGTTTATCATAAAGTGAAACTATAAGTGGCATGTAATTGGGACACAGATTTGTTGAAAGCATTTTTGACATTTATATAAAATAATTTGTGATAAAGTTAATATATCCAGATGCTCACCAAAGAAACACTTAGGTAAACAACTAAAATTAGATTTTGTAACTGATCAGAATTTTCACTCATTTATAATAAATAGGAAAGACTGTCTAGATGTTGGGGCAGTTCTGTGATTTGAGTCTGTAACATGTAATAACTGAATTCAGTACCCAAGTTTTATGTCCCTAGGGTTTTCTTGATAAAAGTTACACCCCCTGCCTCTTCAATCTACCTATATTTCTCTTAATGACTTCTGGATCCCAAGCTCTCTGTGCAGTCTGAAGAAGGTATTACAGTCACAACCATGTACTGATTGATGATAAAAGCCTCTGGTAGCAATAAAAAGTTGTCCTTACCCTTTGTATCTGTAACTTTTTTTGCTTATGAAAAGGTGCAAGATCTTGATTGCTGCTTAAAAACTAAAAAACCAAACCTGTTGCTGTCAAGTAGATTCTGACTCATAGCAACCCTGTAAGACAGAGTAGGACTGCCCCATAGGGTTTCCAAGGAGCACCTGGTGGATTTGAACTGCTGACCTTTTGGTTACCAGCCGTAGCTCTTAACCACTGTACTGCTATTTCAATGAAGGAAAAACTATAAAAATCCTACAAATATGCTTATTGAAAATAAAACAGGAAGAAAAAAGGATTTGAATATGACTGAGGGATATACGGAAACCCTGGTGGCGTAGTGGTTAAATGCTACGGCTGCTAACCAAAGGGTCGCCAGTTCAAATCTGCCAGGCACTTCTTGGAAACTCTGTGGGGGCAGTTCTTCTCTGTCCTATAGGGTTGCTATGAGTTGGAATTGACTTGATGGCACTGGGCCAGGTTTTTTTTTTTTTTTTTTTGAGGGATATACAGGTTTTAGATATAAGAATTTTTCCATTTTTGATTTTTCTTCATGGTGGACTGTGAGCCTTCCAAACAGTAAATTCTCATCTTTATGGAACTGTTTGTAAGGGCAGGCACAGACCCATATCTAGGTAAGGTCATTGTTAGCCTAATTTTATTCAAGCTTAGCAGAGCAAGAGTATTCTCAGGTGAACATTTGACTTTGAAATTTTGGTGGTAAGATTAGCTGCCTTATGGCCTCACCATTCTATCTTAAGGAGAAGCATTTACCCACGTGTAAGTACAGTGAAGTGGGAGAGAAAGTAAGGAACTGTTTTTGTGTGAAGATAGCAAGGGGTTGGCTTCAAAAGAAAAAAAAAAACTAATATATATACACACACACACATACACACATGACCATCCAAGGCACAATTGGTCTCTATTCACCTGGAGCAGCAGAGGAAGATGAAGAGTCAGGAACCAGGGGGAGGATATGGAATGTGTGATTAACTACCTCCATAAACAACTGCTTCCCTTGCCATGAGACCAGAACTGTATGATGCTCAGCTAGCATCATCCCTGAACATTTTGATCGAAGATTCTATAGCAGAATCTTGATCAAAAGGGGGAAATGTAGAAGAGAGTATGAAATTTTCATGGACTCCAGACTTTCTCGAGCCACAGAAGCAGAATGAACCCCCAAAACTATTGCCCTGAGATTAACTTTAAACCAAAGATATCCCCTGAAGTCTTAAAAAATTGTTTAGCTTAACCAGTGAAGAATCTCTCTTGTGCACTGTGCTCTTTTAAGCTATCTATATGTGATCTTTGATTAAAACTGACAACAGTAATTCAAAAGATTGGATATGAATCTTAGAGGGCAATGAATTTGTTACGAGGACGAACTCAGAAGAGGGTAAGAAAGACTGTACAGCACGGAATTATCAGTGTCACTAAATGGTACATGTAGAAACTGTTGAATTGGTATATGTTTTGCTGTGTATACTCTTAACAACAAAGATAACACGTTTAAAAAAATCCCACTCATCATCACCTGATTCTGCTTCCTAAGTCTCAATTGTGGGAGGACCAAGAAGTTTACAACTATGTTAATATCTGTAAGCTCAATGACAGCTTACCCCCCCACCCCACAACCAGATGAGAACATAGGGTTTTTTAATGTAGAAAGCTAGTAATAGAGTCTAGGATCAGAATATTTTCTTTGTAGTCCAGTAGCTACAGATTGAACAAAAGTTAAAGAATAGGATTTTCATTGCTTGACCTTGAGTTTTTCTGATCTTACCAAAAATTCTTGGTAAATCAGTTCGGAATATTGTTTTCAAAGGGAAACTAAATTTAGTGAGATGGTTGGGTTATTGGCTTTCATGCCTCAAAAGCTAATTTAACCCATTAAAAAAAAAAAGCCCATTGTCGTTGAGTAGATTCCGATTCACAGTGACCCTATATAGGATAGAGTAAAACTGCCCTATAGGGTTTCCAAGGAGCGCCTGGTAGATTTAAACTGCCAATCTCTGGTTAGCAGCCGTAGCTCTTAACCACTATACCACCAGGGTTTCCAACGACGGACAGTATTTTGCAGATCTGACTTTCCTGAATAGTTTCAGGACCTGCAAAGGTCTGAGGACCTCCTTCACGACCTACCATGGGACTATTTGGGGAACTTGGGTTCCAGGCGGCTTGAACTTACGGAGACAGAAGATGCACAATATTCTTTGAACAGTGTGGAACTTTTCATTACGAGTGTTCCTGCTGTTATATTAGATATTGAAACTATCCTCATTTATTCCAAGTTACTTCTGTTAAATCTTGGCATCACATCAAACCATTCTTTCAGGATTTAGAAACTTGGGCCTAGTAGGTTTTAATTGTCTGGTGCCTCCTGGTGGTTAAAAAAGCTATCATCCCTTGAAGCTTCTGGAAAGGCAAGGGAATAAACTTGATAGGTATAAATTTTTTATCATCTAATCCTCCACTTAACAGAAAAAGTGACGAGCACGTTCTAGTCCTTGAAGATCAGGCAGACCCCCCCCCCCACACAAACCAAACCTGCTGCTGTCGAGTCAGTTGACTCACAGGAACTCTATAGGACAGAGTAGAACTGTCCCATAGGGTTTCCAAGGAACGGCTGGTGGATTAGATCTGCTGAAGCTTTAGTTAGCAGCCAAACGCTTAACCACTGCACCACCAGCCCCCTCCCTCCTTTTTTTTACTCTGCTAGATTGGTGTAAGGTTGGTTATCTGGAAAACTACGTGTTTTTCTCTAGACATGGTGTGTATGGGGCGGGGATTAGTACTAACAAATGCCAATGAAAAGGTCAGATATAGCTGGCTCTGAAGCTAGAGGATGGCTCTTCACTCAGCCAAAATGCTGAGAAGCTGAGCCTACGTTCCCACTGTGGAAGGGAATTAGACAATGGTGTCTGCCCCCCAAAAGTGATATCTTCTATATTGTTAGAACCAACTACTTCTATGTGTCCTCTGTGTTTTCTTTATATACCTGGGTTTTTAAGCTAATTTATTCATTCTGGAGTTCCTTAAGCAAGAAGGTAAGCTGTGCTTGAGCATTACTGCCCAAAGCAGTACAGTGGCCTTTTGACTTCAGGTGTGGTTAAACCACTGATGATCAACTAAGTGGGCATGGGCAGGGGGTGAGGATGGGGGAGTCTGTCATCAGCTTAAAGCGGTTCCTATATTTTCACCTGGAAAAAGAAGATAATCTGCCAAATGTTCTCGCAACCATCCTGGGAGATAAGCACCCCCAGTTTAAATAAACCCCCAGTTTACATTAGCAAATTGAAGGTTTGAGAGTTGTCTAATGTTAAATAGTTAAGAATTTTTAAGAGTTCAACTTCTCATTTCAAGTTTTTCCTCTTCCTACTTGATACCCCTTATAAACTCTAATGAGGTTTTTTCTAAATGTTACTTTAAAGCCTCCAAAAATTTCTTGGAATTAGACTGGTTTGAGAGTTGTCTAATGTTAAATAGTTAAGAATTTTTAAGAGTTCAACTTCTCATTTCAAGTTTTTCCTCTTCCTACTTGATACCCCTTATAAACTCTAATGAGGTTTTTTCTAAATGTTACTTTAAAGCCTCCAAAAATTTCTTGGAATTAGACTATACTGTCATAATGGGGAAACCCTGGTGGTGTAGTGAAGTGCTATGGCTGCTAACCAAAAGGTTGGCAGTTTCAATCTACCAAGCGCTCCTTGGAAACCCTGTGGGGCAGTTCTACTCTGTTCTGTAGGGTCACTGTGAGTCAGTATTGACTCAACGGCAATGGGTTTGGGTTTGGGGTGATAATTGGACGATGTCTCCTATGCTGGAGATAATAAATAATGCTTTGAGCTTTGGCCACTAGATGGTGCTTCTAGGAAAAAAATAAAGCAAGCTTTTTCATTCTGGGAGAAAGTGAGTTTTGGGGCTTATTGTATGGGAGCAAGCAATTGAACACTCATGTCTTATTGCTAAGCCAAAATGAATGTCATTTACAATTAAAAGTTTTTATCACTTAAGGCACAAGGAGGCCTCTGCATGCGAGGCTGATCTTTAGTAAAATCAGTCATGGCAAGGGACAGATACAAAAAACCAGTTTTACAAATTAAAAACCCCAATTTTTGTATATAATGTAAGTTGTACCAGTCCTGAAAAGTTACCTAGGAGCCAAGTCTCAAAACCTTCCTGCTTTCCGTTTGAGTTGAATTTGACCAATCACTAGAGCAGGAAAGATGAAGTGCAAACTTGGTAGCACATATTAAGAAATTAAAAGCTTACCCTCACATTTATCAATTTAATGGTTTTTATGACGTAATATATAAAACCCATGTGTAGGACAGAGATATAATTCCCCCTTGAGCCATATCTTGATTACTCTTGTAAAGGTGTAATAAGAGGTAACCAAGTATCTTTTACTTTGTCTTACCCCAACCCTTTACTTTGTCTTATCAGGTATAAAATTTTAGAAGCTCACAACTCAGGCTGTTTAGTTCCCAGGAACTTCAGAGTTAAGGATGAAATGAGGGGAATGTCTCTCTCTTTCTCTCAAATATAAGCTTCATAGTACGTTGAATTCCCAATTGTTAAGACAGGTAGAAATGCATTTTGAATAACCCTGGGTCCAGTGAACTGGCTCTGTTCTTTTCTGAGAAACAGCTTGCTTTGTTAGGCAAGGGGACACTCCAGAAAGAGGGGTAACCTTAGGCAGCCAATTGTTTAAAGGCAACTTGTGAGGGGAGAGGACCCTTTTGGTTTTCCAAATATGCTCTATCTTTAGCAGGCAATTTAGCAATAGAAAGGGCTTACCTTTACCATTACTCCAAAAATTTGCTTATGAGGTGTATAGAAGGACAAGTGTGGTTCCCAGTACAAGGCTACATCCCAAGCACCTAATATAAGGCCTGGTGCAGAATAGAGAAAGTACTTGTAAGGAGAGAGGGAAGGGGATGAAGGTGGATGGGTGGATGTGAATAAAGGGCAAGGAGAGCTAGAACTGCAGCTATTCAGAATTCTAAAAGCATGTGTAGAGAATGCCTGGGTAAGTGCAGCTTTGTAGAATGTCTCCTCTCTGCCCCCCTCCCAATTTCATTTGTTCTTTTCGTGGGACAGAGACTAATCTCATTAAATTAGCCTCTGCCTCCCCTGATCTAAGTACCATAATTTTGAAAGGTTCCATAGCAGACTGACAGTCAAAAAAGATTCAAATTTATATACAGCTACTAGTCAGAAGTATGGAGGCTGGAAAGGGAGGTGAGTGGATACTAGACTCACAATTAAGCACATTCCATCCCCTCAGCAGCTTTGGGTATGCCATTTGCTTGCTAGAAATTGAGCTGAAAGCCAGACTGTCAATCATAAGGACCAGATGCTATGGCCTTAGGAATTCAAGCACAAGGACCTGGAAATGAGCCATACTGCCATCACTGTCAGCCTCCAGGATGGAAAGATGATAGTCATCTGTGAAGCAAAAGGTTTTGTGTAAAGCATCATTTAAATATAGTGAAACTGTGTACTTTTTCAGGTATCTAAGAACTGCTTATGCATAACCTGGGCCAAGGATAGAAACCATACATTTAAGATAAGAGAGAAGGAAGTTTCATTTGATAGGTACACTTGATGGCAAAAATTTTGGTCAAACATACAGGGAAGACGGCCTGTTTTCGTCTGCCCCAGTTCAGTGCATACTGATTCAGGTCACATCTCTCCTTTATATTGTGCTGTGCCAATCTCTAGTAGACCAACTAGACTACACTTGTAGCAAGGAGGCAGCATCAGTGCTGAAATCCTTTTTTTTAAAGGACTGAAAAATAAAAAAACCTGTTATCAATGGAATCTGTTCAGATGGCTCAATTCTCCTTGCTTTTCTTTTCCACAATCTATAGGATAATCAAATAATTTTAATTATTGATGATAATTATCCCTGGGATGGTTGGTCAGCCAGAACTTGAAAACCTCCCAGCTTTATCAACACTAAGAAAGGAACCACCTGAGGTAAAATGCCAAATCAATGACTACATTAGGAGAGATGGCAATGCACTTAGCCAGTGGTGTCCATGACCAGCTTTCCCTAGGTAACTGAACAGAGGCCAGCCTGCTTAGTAAAGCTTTTGCCCCAAACCCCTCCCATCAAGATGGCTGCTACTAAACTTCCTCCAACCTGAGGACTTGAAACAAATGTCGTAGCAACTAGATTACACATTTCTCTACTTTAAAAAAGAACATTGCCTAATTTGATTTTTAAATACTGCTCAGAAAATACCTTTACAACCTGATATGGAATTTTTTGCTTTTAAAATGTATGATAGGGTAAAGCTGACATTAAAATATGAAAAATAAGGAGTTTAATAAAGCCAATTGTCATACTTATTACAGTGGTTTCACACGCAACAGAATCTATATGTTGAGCTTACAGAGCTGACACACGTCATGCTTTGCATTCAGTTGAGGAGTTGGTATCCCCTCTGCCCCATGGGTCACATCACAAACCAATTTCTATTCTTACAGATTACACTGTGGTATGAAAGGGATGGCTCTTAGCCCTTACATTTTTTGATCATTTAATGGCTCAGATGAATCTGACCTTACTTACATTTAATATTAGGTTCTGAGTAAAGAAAGCTTCTTGCCAGCAGGCTCATCCAATTCCTCTGCCCAGCCTCTTTCCAGGAATCAAATCAATCAAGAGGCAGGGACTGTTGCTTCATTATTTCACATTCCAATGGAAGCATGTTACCACTCTCACATAGAGGGAAACGTTCCTAAGGATCTTGACCAAATGCAACTCACACCACCAATGGTATTTTCATGATCTACCTACTATAGAGCTGAAAAATGAAGATGGAAAGCAGCAAAGATTATAGACAAGTAGTGAAATTAAAAAGGTAACTGAATATGTACATGCCTGCTCTAAAACAGGAATTTGAAAATTGGCCCTTGACCGTGAAAGCTGCCCCTAAAAGGTGACTGCTAATAGTCTCGCTCTAAATCTGACCTATCACAAATGGGTGTGCATTAGAAATCACAGACTCACTTCGCTGGCAGAAGTGGATGTGTGTGTTATGTGTGTGTTTTAAGGGGTCTGTCGTATACTTTGATTTCCAGCAGGTTTTTTTTTTTTTTTTTTCCAGAAATCTTCAAGAAAGCAGCCTGGCTAACTCTGAGAAGACAGTGTCGGTCAGAAACAATTAATAATGCTGTTGTCTTGAAGAGAATATGTACTTGTTCAGGGTTCATTTCCTATGGTCCAGGGCACATAGGTCCTGGGTAAAAAATGACACAAACTAAAGGAGAGCTTCACAATAAACACAAAGGCAGGACATGGGCCAGAAAGTTATTTTAAGGTATCTTTAAATATAAATTGAGCCCCAGAGGCAAAAGTCATTTACCGACACTTGGCACAGTTTAAATATGATTAAGACTTGTAGGTCAAAACTCCAGTGACAACAAAGGGATTTTTTGTATGAGAGCGCCTTAAACAGAATTCCCTCACTCAGTGGGCACTTAAATCTCCCCATGAAGTGAGCTTAAAACTGGCAGAATTGTAACACCAAAACTAAGTTTGAATAACCAATACATAAAACAGAACTGTCTAACTGGATTTTTTTTTTTTTTTTCCAAAACAGAATCCCAAACCCAAAACAACTTATATAAGGATGCAGGTAACACAAAAAGAGTCAAAACAACAATGGTTCCTGAATTTAAAGGAAGGATGCCCACTCCTCTCTCTCTCAAGAGGCAGATGGTCAGCTGAAAAATAAAAACATTGTATCAATAGAACACTCCAAATAAAAAAAAAAATTGCAGTCATCTCTTTTCATGCAATATCAAATGTTAAAAAAAAAAAAAACTAACAAAAGGAAAACGTTGCCCAGATTTTATGACCTGATGGTTGAGGATCCTGACCAGGCTGTTCAGAAAGCTGCTCATGGGGCAGAGAGGTCTGGAGTAAGCATCAGATCAAGTTTATAGGCCCTGGAGGGGGTGACCACCTCAGGTTAGGGTGCATGCTGTCTTCGGTCCATGAGTTCTTGCATCAGCAGCTTCAAGAACATGACAGCTACTCAAAAGATCTCAATGCATGGCTACCTTGGGTCTTGGCCCAAGTTCTTTGCTTCACTCAATTTCCTTTTTCCTTTTAATTATTATTATTAAATATTACTAGTTTTGATAGTGATAAGTCACTTCAGTATCCACTGTGGGCAGTGGTCTGTAAATAGACACTGACAAATACAAACAGCAGTGCAATATTTGACCCAGACTTTAAAGGAATAGGAGGCGATGGTGGAAATGAGGTAACTCTTCCCCAACACGTGTGAACAGATAGCTCCTGCTCTTCTAATGCTTTATGTCCATTAGGAGAGAGTAGGGCTTGTCAACAGGATGGTTACATAAAGAAGAAGCTACAGAAGAGAAAAAAGAAAGGTTCAGATTCAAACTGGATTCTTAAAGGCTTAAAAAAAAATAAAAAAAAGTTTCTCTACAATAAGCTGTGAAAGAACAGGAGTGTGTCAGTTACAGGGATGACTTCACCAAGCAGGACTGGGGGGTTAGCAGCAGCAGTTGGCCCCAGAGGCCAAGAAAGAAGAGGAAACCTCAGCTGAGCCGGGGCAATGGGGCACCGGGGGTGCTAATCAGAGGGGCAGAAGGGGATGGGAATGGGGGAGAAAGGGTAGCAGAAAGGTATGTAAAGTACAGACCACCACAATAGCAAATATTTTGAAGAAGTTGGTGCTGCCTAGATGGTAGCATTGGAAGTCCTCTACATGAGATGTGGGTGCATGAGGCTCTTTCTTCCCTGTTGCTTTTATCCAACGTAATGAGCATGTATACATATGCATACCAAGCAATGACTAAAAAGAACTCACAAAAGGGCACACAAAACAATGTTTGGGTAAAAAATATATTTTCCCCCACTTTATGTCTTGGCACTATTGATAGATGCATAGATTACCTGTCCATCACTCTCTCCTACCTTAACAGACATCAAATTACTGAGCTCGTTTGCTAAGTGATTATTTTCATACTTGAAAAAATGATATGCTCCACAACAATACAATTATTTTAGTTTTTTAAAAAAAGACAAGTGCCTAACATGCAGCTTACATACATGACAATTCTGCATTAACACTGAAAGGAGATTACACAACAGTTTTAGAAAACACATTGGTTATTTCCAAACAGCAAAAACAACAATGATCTACAACTACAGTTTAAGGCATATCAGCATATTTTAAAGTTAAGGAATGGACAAAGTTATAATGCTGTTCACAGCTTAATGTTCAATTTATTTTAAAAATTCCCTTCATAGCTACATACAATCTAGACTTTGTAGGTCACAATTTTCACTAAAGAGTCATCACATATTTGCCCTGTCAATGGAACCAGGACTTATGGAAGCTGAGACTTGATGATTTCAGACACTCGCAAATGGCAAAGCAAAGGGCTCTGGATGGACAGTTTTGGTTGGACCACACAGAGACAGAACGATGTGGGCTGGTAACAGCTGAAAAACCTGATTCAACAATTTGTATTTGAAACACTTATGGATATGGCAAGAAAGTGAGGAAACCAAGTTTACTTGTTTGAGTTGCATGAGAAATGGAAAATAAACGTTATTGCTGGTGAGATTACAAAGTGGAGAAGGAAGGTAATAAGTAACCTGTGCCCAGCATTACATTAAATGAGTCCCCTGGTTACGATGCCCTTTCTGGACAAAACCATGGCCAACTAATAAAGATCGTAGGCTGGGAAAACATACTCTCTGAACTGCCAGTAAATTCTCATCAGTGCTTTTCTATCACACCCTGTAGTGCATACAGCTGTTACAGGTAGCTAAAGTCCAGAAGAAGCAAAAAATGGTCATTACGGTTGAACAAAAGATGTGGGAAGAGGCCAACGAGAGTTGTCTGGCAAAAAATAAAGAGGTGATCACTGTCAGCAGTTAGCACGGGTGAGAGACAGTTAAACCAGGATCACCAAAATATTAAACAGTCAAAATAGCAGCCTTGCATAAAAAAAAATTTTCCCCTTGTTTTTCTCCAGTGGAAAGTAGTAGTTTCTCACTCTAGCTTTATTTACATTGTCAAAACCATGGACATTACCAAGGTTGGCCTATTGTAAGATCCAATGATGCCCATGATACTGTGTAGAACACAGGCTAGCATTAGCAATTTCTGACTCTCACACTGATATCAAGGTAAAGATGAATTTATGTAGTTATTGTGAAAATTATATAAATGTGGACATTTTAAATATATTTAGCTGTTCTTTCTTTTTTTAAACAAAGGCGATCCAAACCATTGCCTCCCTAAACCCCTGCAAAAGAAAAATGGAAAAATCCATCCCTCCCGTACTTGTTCTCATTTTAAAAAGCCAGAAAGATCTCAAAGGTTTCTTACTACCGTACTTACATGCAGAGGCGAAAGCACATCCAATTAGATTTGAGGGTATCATTTATTCCGTGCAGAGCCAAGGACTACTGTGAAAAAAGGTATAGATACAGAAAGAAAAAGAGCAGCAATAACAAACTAAATAGGGCTGGGGAGGAGTGGTAGAAAAAGTTGAGAAGCAATACACTAAAAAAGGAAAAAGCTTCTATATCTTTCTTTTGGCTTTTTATTCCCTGACTCTCTATAAGATTGATTTTGTCATAAAAATGTAATGCAAAAAAGAAAAAAAAAAAACCCAATCCAATCAATCAATAATCTTGGAATCAAAAAGTCAGTTGGATGCCTTTCACTGCTAGGCTCATTTTAAAAAGGCTTTAGTGATGCAAGAAACAATTTAAAACTGTATTTTCTATTGCAAGGCACAAAAATGCTCACACAAGCAGTAGTTGGAACAAGCACACAACACAAATATTCAAGCTTTTGCCTAGTGCACAGCAGATGAGCAAATTCAGCCCATGGTTAGAATCAGCATGCCGTTTAATATTTGGCCACTCCATACCCAGCTTCATACTAAAATCATAAAACAAACAAAAAAATAATTTTGGCCCAGTAGCTCTCAAATCTGTCTTTATACCACTACTGCTGCTGTTTCTCATTTGCAGCTTCTATCCCAGTTTAGTTTAGGCTTCAATGAAACGGATTTCCTTACTTTGCCTAATTAAACCTAAATCTATTTATAAGAGTATGGGTGAGGATGAAGAGAAATTAAAAAAAAAAAAAACTTTGTTGGAATTTACTAGAAACTTATTCATTAAAAAAAAAGTGTGAGCATGGTGGGTGGGAGGGCATGGGGAACAGGTGAATTCTCTCATTTATTTGATGTATGACTAGTGAAGGCCAGAAGGAAAATGCAGAGATGAATTATTAGGCTCAGGAGAAATGTTACCCTTTCAAGAAACAGGAGATGGCAGAGTTAAGAGAGAAAGCTAGGAGGATCTTGTTAGCAGAGAAAGAAAACCAAGAAGATAAAAGGACAAACATCAGAAAGGAAGGGTACAAAAAAAGGATTAAAGAGATATGCCCTTTTCCATACAAATTAGGCATGTAATATACATCATGATGTGTAGGTCGGTCCTCATCTTTGTTGATGAAGCTCTGATGCTTCATCTCAATTGGCCTTGGACGCAAAGAACAGGTGAAGCTAATTGTGGTGAAGGGGCCCCAAAAAACCCATTGCCGTTGAGCTGATTCAGACTCATAGCCACCCTATAGGACAGAGTATAACTGCCCCAAGGAGTACCTGGTGGATTCGAACTGCCAACCTTTTGGTTAGCAGCCGTAGGTCTTAATAACTACGCCACCAGGGTTTCCGGTGAAGGAAAAGGTGAAGAAAATTCCCTCAGGACAACTGGGTTTGAAAGCTTAGCTGTTCCATTTCTTCTTCTCTTTACTGCCAAATATTGAAAGGGAACTAAGGAAGGAAGCTGGATGCGAAGCTGAATTTCTACTTTTTTGACTCATGGGTTTGTCCTGTGTTCCTTCCTGTTTTACCTTAAATGACAGAATCCCCTCAAAGGTGTGCTTGAGCTTCCCATGTGAAAAATTTCTGGAAATTTTTATCTTGTGCTTACGGGAAATTTTATTAGAAGTTGTACTGATATCCCAAAATCAGTCACAAAGGTCCTCTTCCCTCAACCTACCGAGAGCAAATTCAGGTCTGTTGATGAAAGATTCCTTGTAGTGGGTAGGTTGTAGAAAACTATTATCCTTGCTAGGAGGTTCTTATACCAAGCAACGTTGTGTGAGATCTCTATCTGTGAAAGGATCAAGGTTACACTAGTTAAAGTGAACATAATCATAGTCCTTTTAGGGCAGTTCTCTCCTACTTGGCCAGGATTTGAAATGGGGGTTCAGATGCAGTTAAAATCATAAGAGGAGATGGTCAGTCCGAAAAGACCTACAAGCCCAGGCCAAATAATGTTATTGATTAAAGTGAAAGCAATTAACGCAAGTGTAAAGGTCACATAATGCTCACCCACTGTTCTGCCCACACACAAATCTACCTTGATTTGGGGCAGGTGTGGAGAAGTGACAGCGTAAGTTCAGGGATTTTGCAACCATGGAGATGAATAATTGCGAAAATGCAAGTTGTTGTCATGGGTATTCAGGTTTTTAGTTCAGTTGCTGAGGCGGTGAGTTTTCATGTCAGACGTACATGTAGCATTTTACCCTCCTTTCCTCAGTCCAAAGCAACATACAAGTGACAGGCATGCTTACTGCTGCCATTCTGAACAAGCGTAAAAGGCAAATCATTTACTTTCCGGTAACAAAGTCCAGCTGCACATAGCCTTTGCTGTCATTCCCTCGTTCTATCATTTTCCGCCACCCAGCAACATTCAGCACGATGAGTTAATCGTTATTGGCATTTGGGGAAGGGAAAACCAAAAATAATAATAATATATATAGTAAAATAAAAGGACACAGATGGCAGAGACACAATATTACTGCAAAAGCAGGTGAATGCGGGAACATCCTTGGCTTGCCAGGCTTTATGTGAAGCTTGCACTGCAAGTTAAAAAACAAAACAAAAGTTAGAAATAATAATAAATAAAAAAGAAAGGAAAATTAGGAGTGCCGGCACCAGCATTCGGTGATGGTGAATGCTCATGCAATGATTATGGAACTGACAGAAATTAAAACTGTAAAAATTTCGACTAGGCTACTCTACATGACAAGCAAAAGCAAAATTTTAACACTGAATTAAAGGACACATGGTTAGTTTTCATTTGCACATAGTGACTTCTTGAAACCACTGCATGTCCTAATGGAAGGCTTTACTGTTTGATTTTGATTTTCTCAAATAACACAAAACCATTGTTTATTAGGTTTGAATATCACATTAGTACTTAACAGGACCTTCATCTTCCACTTCTGAGCTGCTGAAGGAATCAGAGAACAAATATACAGTAAAACCTGTGAAAGCTGGAATCTGTATAAGGCAGCGACCTGTCAGAGAAGGGAAACTCAAATATTTTCCACTTAACAGAGAATGACAGAAAAGTGGTGGACTGCACCTTGTCAAAGGCAGAAAACTTGGAAGACCCTAAAAAACAAGGCAGTCGCGCCAAGTTCTGGCCCTCACAGGTTTCACTGTACAATAAATGTCTTTGTACAATTAACTTGGAGAAAAGGTCTTAAGTAGCTTGGAGACTGGAATATAGTAGATGGAAAACATGCTACTAATCTACTTGGGAAGGAAAAACAAAAAAAGACAATCATTATATGGTTATAAGTACAGCAAAGCCAGGAGCTTTCCCCCTCGTTTAGGTACGAAGCAATGCCAAACCCAAGGTCCACAGTGTGGTTGGTTCCAATTTTAGGCAAGTACAAAAACATGCAACTTCATTCCTTAGCAAGAATCAAAATTAATTTTTTAAAAAAGATGAGTGGATGATGGTGTAAACTGCACTTATTGGACGTCAGGTACAGTTTTAAAATGATGTATTTTAAAACTTTCTTTTGGCATAGATGCATCTTAACCAGCAAACACCTGCTGGCAATTGTGTGGAAAGTTTTCAGAAAAGATGAAGACTATCTGCTGAACAACTTACCCTCGGGCAGTCCCACCACTGTGGTTTAGCCGCAAACAAGGAAAGTGAGTTGATGGCCAGAGATGGCAGGAGGTGGGGGTCCAGCTAATGGCAGTGCCAGGATTAGTTCTACTTTGTAATCTTAGGAAATGTTATATGGTCTCATGCCACTACAGGTCAAGGAGAAGGATAAAGCCTTACCTACGTTAAAAAGGGAGCATTTCATTAGAACAGAAAAAACAAGAGTTTAAGACTATCAGCATAACTAAGTTAAGCTCTGAGGTAGAGGCACAGCAGGTAAATAAATACGAATCTCTCGCTCTCTCTCTTTTTTTTTTCCCTTTCTACCTAGAACAAAACCACCTCCTGAGTGGCACAGGTGGTGACTCCAGCATTTCCTCTAGCTTAGCTACAAGGATAGTCTTCCTGTTAAGTTACCCTGGTTACTGTCTTTCTGTGATCCTCTCTAACCAAAACTCTCCAACTGGCCCTGGCAGGAAGAGGTGTGATTTTACTTTACTTTTACACCTCAGGCCTCCAACTGACAATTGCTTTTACTGTACAAATGGAAAAGTGCGGGAAAAGGTTAACAACACAAAAGAAATTACATTTAAAAAGAAAGACATGCCATTGTCAGGTACAAAGCCTGCTGCCTGTTTTGAACCAAATTAAGTTTAATTACATTAATTATAAATGAGAATACATAAATAAGGCTAAAATAGAATTCACACATATGTCACGTAAACTTTAAAAGGTAAGGCCCAAGGATGGGAAGAAAATAATCTAAAATGTTCAAAAGGGCAAGGAGAAATTTCCCTACACTGGAAAGTTTGTTACTAGGTACTTTTTTTTTTCTTTTCCTAATGGAGGCACAATACTTATCAGCTCTTGGAATTTTTATTGCTTAAAGGCACATCCAGTATACATGAACTATTCTTTTAACATTGTTGGTCTTTTATAAACATTGTAAATCTTAAAACGTGTACGTTTACACGTTTTAGTGCTTCAGGGTAAGAAAAACTTGACTTTGGATTTCCTAAGCTGTGAGTCAGCAGCTTTTTCTCTATTTCACTCATATGTGCCCATAGATGCTTGCACATGCTCTCTCTCTCTCACACACACACACACATATTTTTATCTTGGGTTAGTTTAGATCAACAACAGTACAATGCCAAACGGCAGTTTTTAGAAATGGACTTTCATTTTGTCCTCACTGTTATCTCTGAACCTCTGCAGGCAGAATCTCACCTTTAGTGTCCAACACCTTCTAAACACTCATAGCTACCAAGTGCCTTCCTGAACTGGATTACAGTCTAGCCAATTGTTACTCTTAGAATTAATCCAGCAGAATTAAATTTTGGACCTTGGACTCCTCTGGTCACTTGTGTCTGTATCCCCATTACAATCACACCTCACCTACACCAACTACTTCCATTATTGCTTAGAAAATCTGCCTGCTCCCTCGCTCTCTTGACACCCTTTCTGCTGTCTCAGAGCTTGGAAAGTCAAAGTGTGTAAAGCAGGAGTTAAAGCTCTCTTAGTGTGTCATTTGAGCAGTGCATTTTGATATTTACCACAGACAATGAGATTCCTTAGGGGTGAGCCTACTTACTCCAAGACTAAGTGAGCAGCACTTGTCCTTATGAAAGGTCTCAATTATTGTCTCGAGACTCAATCCTATGTATTTTATTTTTAAGAATGTAATTTTTTGCCTGCTTGAGTACCCGCATTTTTGCTGTTTACTTAGTTGCCAGCTGTTCCTCTAGAACTTTAGCATCTAAGGATGAAGAACAAGGATCCTGGAAAGATTATCACTGCCCTGAGAGCACCCAGTGTAAGCAGACAAAGCAGGGCAGCATATGCGGATTTGCCCTCAGGCCACTACAAAGACTCTTCTCAACTGTACTCTACTGATCGTTGCGTTTACTTTCACACCAACAGCTAAGTGTCATAAAACTGCACTCTTTAGTCTTTAAGGTGATTTGATGCAGAGCCACAGATCACGGGAGAATTTCATGGAAGGCCCAAATCTCCCACTAGATTTGGGCAGCTGCTATTGGAGTATCATACTCACGGGCAGAATCTCGCCCTTAGGCACATTAAATCAAGGCCATGATGAAAAACGGTTTGTGTGCAGGTGTGTGGCTGGAGTTTTGGTGGGGGTGTCTTAACTGGATAGGCATTTTGATCTCATTTTGACAATAAAACAAATCCATCATCTTGCTGAATTTAGAAGAAAAATAGTGGCCACTAGCTGCTCTTCCAAATATTTCCCTTTGGGAACAAGACTTTGAATGACTAACTTATCAAGCATTACAACACAGAATAGGAAAATAATTTTAACAGTCACAGTTTTAGGATGTTCTTTATCAAGAAAGTCATGAGCATTGTCTTCAGAGGGAACTAAAGAAAAATAAACCTGTTTTTGTTTTGTTTTGTTTTCAGAGAATCCTAATGTTGGTGTAGGAGGTGCTACTGCAGAGAAAAGTTACACCAGTCCTGATTGCTTCATCAGTGTGGTCAAGTTTCATAAATTAATGTTTGTGTACCCTTTAAAAATATTTTTAAAATATTTATCATCTTCCCTGCACTGTAGAGAAAATACTTGCTTTTATCTTTCTGGTAATAAACCAGTTTCCAGTCCGTAAATGGGAAAAGTAGAGACATGCAGGAGGAATAAATTGTTAGGGTCCCCAGTACATGGGGGTGACACCTGCTTACTTTTTCTTATCCTTGTCTTTCTTGGTTTGCTGGGCCCCAGATTGCTGTGCCTGGGACTGTAGTAACTGAGCTGCTGCTTTCTTCTTCTGGAAATTATTCACCTCCTCCTCGAGCTCCTTCTTCTTGTCTTCCACTTTCTTCTTCTCTTCTTGGTGTGTCCGCTTTAGGAGGTCAAACTTCTCGTGAAGCTGGAGAGAAAAAGAGGAGGACGAGCTTGGTAAAGGAAATGAACATTTTGTAATATTATTTGGATCTGTTAAAAAAAAAATGCACCACACTGCTGTACTGGCCTTGATTACAGGTGTGAAATGCTGTTTGGGTGGCTTACTGGAGGAGCTAGGCTAAGATGCTTAAGAACATCCCTTGGGGCCCTGGACTCCTTTGAGATTTGGGTTCTTTGGGTCTGAGACATTCCTTGCATACATTTTCTGATAATAAACTACATATTCATTGTTAAAAGCATAAATAAGAAAATAAAAATTATTCTTAATCCTACCAAGGAATTCACCTTAGTGGTAAGAGTAGCTCTTTACTTTGGGTCTTGTTTTGAAATGCATAATATACATTTACTTAGAAACATATACAATAACTACACTCATATATACATATTGTTGCTGTTAGTTACCACTGAGTCAGCTCCAATTCATGGTGACTTCATGTGCAACAAAATTAAATGCTGCCCAGTCCTGTACTATCTTCATGACCGAGTCCACTGTTGCAGCCACTGTGTATTCTGAGTGCCTTCCAACCTAGGGAGCTCATCTTCCAGCGCTACATTGAACAATGTCTGTCGTGATACATAGGGGTTTTTGTTTTTTTTCAAATAATATTTTATTGTGTTTTCAGTGAAGGTTCACACAGCAGTTTAGGATCCCATTCAACAAGCGGTTCAGTAACATTGGTTACATTCTTCACAATGTGTGAACATTCTCAATATTTCCATTCTGGTTGCTCTTTTTCCATCAATCTAGTTTCCCTGCCTCTTCACATTCTCATCTTTGTTTTAAAGTAATTGTTAACTGTCTCATATGGGTGATTTTTTAAAGTAGCACAGTACTTACAGGTGATATTCATTATTTTGTAAGCTAATTAATCTATTCCCGCACATGTCTGTCATTTTGTTGTACTGTGGGTGCTTGTGTGTTGCTGTGATGCTGCAAGCTATGCCACTGGTATTCAGATACCAGAAAGGTCACGCATGGAGGACAGGTTTTAGCTGAGATTCCAGACTAAGACAGACTAGGAAGAAGGACCCAGCAGTCTACTTCTGAAAAGCATTAGCCAGTGAAAATCTTATGAATAGCAGCGGAACATTGTCTGATACAGTGCTGGAAGATGAGCCTCCCAGGTTGGAAGGCACTCAAAAGATGACTGGGGAAGAGCTGCCTCCTCAAAGTAGAGTCGACCTTAATGATGTGGATGGAGTAAAGCTTTCAGGACCTTCATTTGCTGATGTGGCACAACTCAAAATGAGAAGCAACAGCTGCAGACATCCATTAATAATCGGAGCCTGGAATGTATGAATCTAGGAAAATTGGAAATCGTCAAAAATGAAATGGAACGCATAAACATCGATAGCTTAGGGATTAGTGAGCTGAAATGGACTGGTATTGGCCATTTTGAATCGGACAATCATATTGTCTACTATGCTGGGAATGACAACTTGAAGAGGAATGGTGTTGCATTCATCGTCAAAAAGAACATTTCAAGATCTATCCTGAAGTACAATGTTGTCAGTGATAGGATAATATCCATACGCCTACAAGGAAGACCAGTTAATACGACTGTTATTCAAATTTACACACCAACCACGAGGGCCAAAGATGAAGAAATAGAAGATTTGTATCAGCTGCTGCAGTCTGAAATTGATCGAACATGCAATCAAGATGCATTGATAATTACTGGTGATTGGAATGCGAAAGTTGGAAACAAAGAAGAAGGATCAGTAGTTGGAAAATATGGCCTTGGTGATAGAAACAATGCCGGAGATCGAATGATAGAATTTTGCAAGACCAACGACTTCTTCACTGCAAATACCTTCTTTCACCAACATAAACAGCGACGATACACATGGACCTCGCCAGATGGAACACACAGAAATCAAATTGACTACATCTGTGGAAAGAGACAATGGAAAAGCTCAATATTATCAGTCAGAACGAGGCCAGGGTCCGGCTGCAGAAAAGACCATCAATTGCTCATATGCAAGTTCAAGCTGAAAGTGAAGAAAATCAGAGCAAGTCCACGAAAGCCAAAATATGACCTTGAGTATATCCCACCTGAATTTAGAGACCATCTGAAGAATAGATTTGACGCACTGAACACTAGTGACCAAAGACCAGATGAGTTGTGGAATGACATCAAGGACATCATCCATGAAGAAAGCAAGAGGTCACTGAAAAGACAGGAAAGAAAGGACCAAGATGGATGTCAGAGGAGACTCTGAAACTTGCTCTTGAGCGTTAAGCAGCTAAAGCAAAAGGAAGAATTAATGAAGTAAAAGAACTGAACAGAAGATTTCAAAGGGTCTCTCGAGAAGACAAAGTATTATAATGACATGTGCAAAGAGCTGGAGATCGAAAACCAAAAGGGAAGGAACACGCTCGGCGTTTCTCAAGCTGAAAGAACTGAAGAAAAAATTCAAGCCTCGAGTTGCAATAGTGAAGGATTCCATGGGGAAAATATTAAACGACGCAGGAAGCATCAAAAGAAGGTGGAAGGAATACACAGAGTTATTATACCAAAAAGAATTAGTCGATATTCAACCATTTCAAGAGGTGGCATATGATCAGGAACCGATGGTACTAAAGGAAGAAGTCCAAGCTGCCCTGAAGGCATTGGCAAAAAACAAGGCTCCAGGAATTAATGGAATATCACTTGAGATGTTTCAACAAACAGATGCATCGCTGGAGGTACTCACTCGTCTATGCCAAGAAATGTGGAAGACAGCTTCCTGGCCAACTGACTGGAAGAGATCCATATTTATACCTATTCCCAAGAAAGGTGATCCAACCGAATGTGGAAATTATAGAACAATATCATTAATATCACACTCAAGTAAAATTTTGCTGAAGATCATTAAAAAACAGCTGCAGCAGTATATCAACAGGGAACTGCCAGAAATTTAGGCTGGTTTCAGAAAAGGACATGGAACCAGGGTTATCATTGCTGATGTCATATGGATCCTGGCTGGAAGCAAAGAATACCAGAAGGATGTTTACCTGTGTTTTATTGACTATGCAAAGGCATTCGACTGTGTGGATCATAACAAACTATGGATAACATTGCGAAGAATGGGAATTCCAGAACACTTAATTGTGCTCATGAGGAACCTTTGCATAGATCAAGAGGCAGTTGTTCGGACAGACCAAGGGGATACTGATTGGTTTAAAGTCAGGAGAGATGTGTGTCAGGGTTGTATTCTTTCACCATACCTATTTAATCTGTATGCTGAACAAATAATACAAGAAGCTAGACTACATGAAGAAGAACGGGACATCAGGATTGGAGGAAGACTCATTAACAACCTGCGTTATGCAGATGACACAACCTTGCTTGCCGAAAGTGAAGAGGACTTGAAGCACTTACTAATGAAGACCAAAGACCACAACCTTCAGTATGGATTACACCTCAACATAACGAAAACAAAAATCCTCACAACTGGACCAGTGAGCAACATCATGATAAATGGAGAAAAGATTGAAGTTATCAAGGATTTCATTTTACTCGGATCCAGAATCAACAGCCATGGAAGCAGCAGTCAAGAAATCAAAAGATGCATTGCATTGGGCAAATCTGCTGCAAATGACCTCTTCAAAGTGCTGAAGGGCAAGGATGTCACCCTGAAGACTAAGGTGCGCCTGACCCAAGCCATGGTATTTTCAGTCACATCATATGCATGTGAAAGCTGGACAACGAATAACGAAGACTGAAGAAGAGTTGACATCTTTGAATTGTGGTGTTGGTGAAGAATATTGAATATACCACGGACTGCCAAAAGAACGGACAAATCTGTCTTGGAAGAATTGCGGCCAGAATGCTCCTTAGAGGCAAGGATGGCAAGACTGCATCTTGCGTACTTTGGACATGTTGTCAGGAGGGATCAGTCTCTGGAGAAGGACACCATGCTTGGCAGAGTACAGGGTCAGCAGAAAAGAGGGAGACCCTCAACAAGGTGGATTGACACAGTGGCTGCAACAATGAGCTCAAGCATAACAACGATTGTAAGGATGGCGCAGGACTGGGCAGTGTTTCGTTCTGTCGTGCAGAGGGTCGCTATGAGTCGGAATCGACTCGACGGCATCTAACAACAACAATAATTAATCTATTATTTAGCTACGAGGTGACCTCAAGAGTTAGTTTCGGTTCAAGGTCTGAAGAGTATCTCAAGGGAATAGTATTGGGAAGTCCTCCAGTCTCAACCAGGCCAGTAAGCCTGTTTTTGTTTTGTTTTGAATTTGAGGTTCTGTTCCACGTTTTTCTCCCATTCTATCAGGGTTCATCTATCGTGGCCCTGATTAGAATGGTTGGTAGTGGTAGCTGGGTACCATGTAGTTCTTCTGGTCTCAGGGTAGATGAAGGTGTGGTTCGTGTAGACTATTTGTCCTGTAGATGAGTGGTAGAGGAGTTTCCTCTTTTGAGTTTTTGGTTTCCTTCTTTCTCTTTTGCTCCAGATGAATAGAGATCAATAGTTCTGTCTTAGATGGCTGCTCGCAAGCTTTTAAAGCCCCAGACACTACTCACCAAACTAGAATGTAGAATATAACTCTATAAACTCTATCATGCCAATTGACCAAGATGTTCCATAAGACAACTGCCAATTGACCAAGATGTTCCACAAGAGGATGATGCTAATCCTTCAAACTGAGAAAACCATTCCTGTGAGGTGTTTAGTTATGTCTAAGAAGTGTCTGTAACTGTGCCCCTGTGGGCTTTATTATATATATAAATACACGTGCGTACGTCACATAGCTGCATATACATATGCATACACCTATATACACACACATATATACACACATGTACATACCTATACACACATATGCCTACACACATACATATATACTTGTACATATATTTTTGTTTTCATTATTTCAAAATTATATATGCCATAGTAATTACCAACAGGTACTTTTTTCTCGTGTACATTTTAGTGATATCGTTTACCTTCAGTGATCCCCAGGGTTTTCACTGGCTAATTTTCAAAAGTAAATCACTAGGCCTTTCTTCCCAGTCTGTTAGCTCTGCTGAAACCTGTCCACAATGGGTGACCCTGCTGCTATTTGAAATATTGGTGGTAGAGCTTCCAGCATCATAGCAACACACAAGGCACCATAGTAGGACAAACCGACAGATGAGTGGTGAAATAATAAGCTATTTAATAATAAGATGTGTTAAGAAAATTTCTGGTCCTAGACAAATTGAATTTAAGAAAATCACGATACAGAAATACAAAAGAATACAAGGAAAAGAGGGAGGGAGCGAGTAAAGGAGGCAGGAGGGAAGAAAAGTCTTAAGAGATAATTATAATATCTAGCCAGCATCCGCTTGGTTCTTAAAACAACAACAACAACAAAAGGCTTAACTTTCCTTTCCTTGCAGCAAAACCACCTTGAGTGCTTAGCTATTTAAATATTCTCTAAGTTTCAGTAGTCTTTATACAGATAAATTAAAGTGGAATGACGATTTGATTTCATTTGGCAATATATAGAGCTATGCATCAAGCACCTGGGATACTTATTATCTAAAACCAGGAGAAGCAAACATCTCTCACATACATACATACACACACACAAACACAATACAATTAGATGAGTGCTATGCATCCACCATTCACCATCCATCAGAAAATGCTTACGGACCCCTCCACTGTTTAGCTCACTTAGTTGGCTGGTAGACTGCTAATAGTCCCAGGATCCCAAACCTCACATTTTGAGGCTTGTAAACTGAGAAAATATAGAGTTACAAAGACGATTATTTATTCCTTCCAACTTGGACCTCTGATTATATCTGCAGAACTAAGATTTAGTTTTATTCACGACTTTGCATACCAGGCATGTCACTACATAAACTACTCGACATTTATGACTCTCATTTTTATTATCTGTAAAATGAGGATAAAAATATCTGGCGCATTTTTCTTGCTGGGCTGGTATGCCACTCAAGTGATATAATGTATATAGATGCTGCAGTGCTGAAAGCATGCAGTACTGTAAAATGTGAAGTGTTGGTAAAGCACCTCCCTGTTTCTTTCTCTTGAAAAAGGAAAGAAAGCTTACCTCTTTCTCTGCCTCTTTAAGTTCAGCTTCTTTCTCCTTCACTCTCATGACAAACATTTGTCTCATTTCTTCTTCTTTCTTCTGAAGTTCTCCAAGGAATTCATTCCTTTTTGCTTCGTATGTCTCCTGAAGACTATTCAAAATCCCAAAAACCAAGGACCACGTCATGAAATTGCATAAGAAGAACTATTTCTACCACATCTAATTCCCAAAAAGAGATATGACTACTGCATACCATATTAAATCACAAAAACAATCAAAAAAATTGCATAATTTTCTTTTTGGTTATGCAGCAATAACAAAGACAAGTGTATCAAAACCAAAGTTGAGTCAATAAACAAATGCACATTTCTTACTAGCCGAGTTTTAGTTTATGTGTCTTCATATATAGAGAACCTGGGCTGGACAAGCTAGCATCCTCCAGATCAGTATACAAGATAGATGGTGAAGGCAGATCTAGAATTTAGAAATGGAGGTGGCATGCTGTACGGAAAAAATAACTAGGCACTGGAGTCAGATAGATCAGGGTTTGAATTGTGGCCACACCAACTTACTGACTGATCTTGGGAAAGGCACAACCCCTCTAAGCCTCAATTTTCCTCATGTATAATACATAGATACAATAACATGTACCTTCTAAGGATACTGTTATCAGAATTAAATGGAAGAAAAGTAAGTAAAGCATTTGACAAATAGTCAGTGCTTGATAAATTTTACTCTCTCCCTTTATCTCCCTACAGTCTCTAATTTGGAAAACAGACTCAGTGAATAAACTACAGAGACGAGTTATACTACCCATTGTAGATAGAGTTGTTATGGATTAAAATGTGTCCCCCCAAGATGTGTGTCAACTTGGCTAGGCCATGACTCCCAGTATTGTGTGACTGTTCACCATTTTGTCCTCTGATGTGATTATCCTATGTGCTGTAAATCCTACCTCTATGATGTTAATGAGGCAGGATTAGAGGCAGTTATGTTAATGAGGCAGGACTCAAACTACAAGATTAGGCTGTATTTTGAGTCAATTTCTTTTGAGATATAAAAGAGAGAAGTGAGCAGGAGACGGGGCCTCCTACCACCAAGGAACAATAGCCAGGAGAAAGCACATCCTTTGGGCCCAGTGTTCCTGTACTGCGAAGCTCCTAGACCAGGGAAAGATTAATGACAAGGACCTTCCCCCAGAGTCGACAGAGATAGAGAACCTTCCTCTGGAGGTGGTGCCCTGAATTTGGACTTCTAGCCTCCTAGACTGTGAGAGAACAAATCTGTTTGTTGAAGCCATCCACTTGTGGTATTTCTGTTATAGCAGCACTAGATAACTAAGAGAAGGATTTCATTTTTATATAAAATCCCTTCCTCCTCCTGACTATAGAATTTACAGCTAAATATTTTAAAATGAATGCCATAACTCAGATTTATCTTAAGTCAGAAATATTTTTACAGAGGAATCACCTTCTGTAAAAAAAAAAAAAAAAACTGGTTTTTTTTTTCTTAAATACAACTTAACATACATAAGCATCTGCTGGTATTTTATAAGGTGTTATTTCTATTTCTCTCTTGTAATTTTCCTAGTTGTTAAAGTAACACGCATAAGCAGGATTATCCACTGTTTTACGTGAGCCAAATTCATTCACAGTATAAACTACAGACTGGATAACAACTGTGGGTAACTCCTGCACCACGTACAGTGGCCCCATAGCATCCACATCTGTACATTCAAGGATAAAGGGAATTCGGATCACTTGCTTGCATGTAGACAGGAAACCCTGGTGGTGTAGTAGTTAAGTGCTACAGCTGCTAGCCAAAGTCTCGACAGTTTGAATCCGCCAGGCGTTCCTTGGACACTCTATGGGGCAGTTCTACTCTGTCCTATAGGGTCGCTATGAGTCGGAATCGACTCGATGGCAGTGAGTTTGAGTATAAAAAACTAAACAATTAGAAAATGTGTTAATTCGGACTGTCTATGCTTCTCTAACCAACACTCTTAGTAGCTTATTTAAAGTAAGCTTGCCTGCCCTTGAGAGTGTTACTACTATCTGTTTATAAACAACCATGAGTTTCCAGAGGTATATTTAGCTTTCACATCATCTCATGAGACAAAAACAAGTTTGGCCAATATTCACATTGGCTAATAGTAGTGATATTTGGACTGGAAGCTTAAGATGTATAGCCACAGAGATAGAGAAATGTGTTGATAACAGAGCTATAACATAATTTATGAACTTGATTTTGCTTGTTAGCTTAAAATAAACTGTTACTATACTTGTGTCAGAACTGCCAAAGGTAGAGGATGATTTGCCCCTGCTATGAAATTCAGGGAGAAACTCAGCTTTTATTGACTTTAGATTAGGGATGTGTCTCCTCTGATTTCTAACAAGCAGTGGAATGTCCTTTATAGAAACACTATCTACAAATGTTCCCCAAAATGTGTTCTAGGAATCATTAGTTTCAAGGGTAGCCTTCAAAAGAGGGGTTCCAAAGTCAAGGGAGGGTCACGGTGCACAGTGGATCTCAAACTTGGCGGTACCTCAGGATCACCTGGGCAACTATCACTGTACTTTTCTAAATACTAGAAATGTGATTTAGGGTGTCAGGCTACGGCAAAATAATCTGTACTTTTTCAATGCTACCAAGTTGATTTGGTGTAAATACTTTGCTAACCACTATTTATCCTAAATTCTCTGAAAAGGCCTTCAGTAAAAGAACCTGTATAACTTTAATTAACTTGTGTATGTATGTGTTGTGTGCCATCGAGTTGATTCCAACTTATATCAACCCTATAGTACAGAGTAGAACTGCCCCACAGGGTTTCCAAGGAGTGGCTGGTGGCTTTGAATTGCCTGAGCTCTTAACCACTTTGCTACCAGGGCTTAAAAAAAAAAAAAAAAATTCACTTAGAGTTCCCCAAATTTGTGTGACTATGGAAACTTTTTTTTAAGTAACCCGCACATGGGATATACGTTGTGTAATGCTACCCAAAAGATAGACAACTCTCAAGACAATGCTGCCTTATCGAGTCCCAATCACAGCCTACCTTATGCTCCAGTTTCTGGAGATAAATTTTCAAACTAAGCATCATGACCCAATCATGGGTCTTAACCATGATGTTAAAAGAAAAAGAAAAGTTGAAGAGACCGGGATAGAAAATACCAGAGTACAGTGCGAACAATTCGAGTAGGTATTATTTTGCAAATGTTGGGTCATGATGTACAACGTTATTTCATACTGAAAGTTGCCCTCTAAAGTTGGAAAATCCCTGCCCTAGAGAAATTCTAAGAAGCAACTCTGCCATTGCCCTTAGTCATGAGTCTGGTTACAGTTTTTACAGCATGGGCCAGAACAAGAAAATGGGCTCAGCAAATGCTACTTCTTATTCCATCACTGTATCCTAGGATATAAACCAGTTTATTAACTCTAACATTGGAAATGACCATCAGCAACAGAAGAAGAAATCTTAAAGCTTTACCCCAAGGAGTCATAACTACAGTAAGTTACTTACAAGTAACATAGAACAATGGCAGCACCAGAGTCACTTCCCCCAAGCACCTCTGCCAATTGAGTTGTAAATTAGAGACACCAGACCCCTTCACTAATGTTTCCAGTCATTGAGAACTTGTTCAGAAGGAACTGGTTTTATATTATCTACTCACAGGAAACCCTGGTGGCGTAGTGGTTAAGTACTACGGCTGGTAATCAAGAGGTTGGGCGTTCGAATCCACCAGGCGCTCCTTGGAAACTCTACGGGGCAGTTCTACTCGGTCCTATAGGGCTGTTATGAGTCGGAATCGACTCGATGGCAGTGGGTTTTTTGGTTTACTCACAGGTACCTATTGAGTATAATTTCTTTTGCAATCTTTAGCTCTTCAAGCTGAATTTTTAATTGCAATTATTAACACCATTTTCTAAGTGAGAAATCTGTAGTTTTTTTTCACAAAGTTTTAGAGTGGTTAGAAACTGGGATATTTATCTTTTAATTTCCTCTTAACAGCCCTTAGAAGAGGCAGGCTTTACTCATGGTAGTCAAGAGGAGGGAGAATGAATGCAGACACTTCAGTTCACCATTCATTCTGGTAACTCACACAGCCCAATTCTCTCTCAGAATCCCCTGAAACACCCAGTAGAGGGCGTGCCAGAGTATGATTATTGCTGCCAGTAGTTAAGAAGCAATTTGCACATGTTAATTTATTTAATCCTTACCACAACCGGATAAGGCAGTTATTATTATCATCTCCATTTTATCAGTGGAGACACTTGAAAACAGGAATGCTTAGTAAGTTGTCCAGGTCACATTATGAAGAAGGGCGAGAGCCAGGACTTGAACCAAACTGCCTGGCTCAGAGTGGAGGTACTGCCTGTGAGGCTCAGCACTGCACAGCTGGTGAACCCTGGCCTGTTGTTGTTGGTGCCACTGAATCAATTCCGACTCATAGAGACCCCAAGTGGCAGAGTAGAACTGCACAATAGGGTTTTCTTGGCTGTAGTCTTTACAGAAGCAGATAGCCAGGTCTTTCTCCCATGGAGTCGCTGGGTAGGTAACCCCGGCCTATACACTCCTAGAAACAAATGGGTCTTAAGGGCCTGAAAACTTTTTAATCTCTTGAGACAATGGTGGGAACTGAGTTTTTTTTTTTTTTTTTTTGGTGACCTGACCAGTGGTGAATCAAGAATATGTATTTTGAGGCTAGGAAAGAGAGGTTCAAAAAGGGACTATCCCAAAAAGGGCAATGGTGTCTCACGAGAACAGATGCCAGGAGTGGTTCAATGGAGGCACACGATCAGTCCCCCTTATGACCTGTCCCCGCTCTTCTTCTACCCCAAAACACCAGCAAGAGAGGAGCAGGGATCTGGGTGAGGAAGGGACCTGGGACCAGGGAGGCATGGGTGCTCTGGCTGTGCTGACACACGGGAGTCAAGGCTGCAGGGCGGCAGATGAGTACAAGCAGGACATGCATGGGAAAGACGGGTACAGGTTGATGCCTGAAAGACAACTCTGAATTTCGGCAGGCTTAAGGTCAATGCCGCGACAGGCTCAATCGGCTCTATGGTATACTTCTAAGGTTTAAGGAAACCCTGGTGGCGTAGCAGTTAAATGCTATGGCTGCTAACCAAAAAGCTGGCAATTCGAATCCACCAGGTGCTCCCTGGAAACTCCATGGGGCAGTTCTACTCTGTCCTATAGGGTCACTTTGAGTCAGAATTGACTTGATGGCGATGGGTTTTCGGGTCTAAGGTTTAAATATGTTATTGTTGTTGTTAGTTGCCATTGAGCTGGCCCTGATTCACGGCGACTTTATGTATGACAGAACGAAACTTTGCCCGGTCCTGTGCTATCTTCATGATCTTTGATATGTTTGAGCCCACTGTTGTGGCTATTGTGTTATTCCATCTCATTGAAGGTTTTCCTCGTCCCTCCACTTTACCAAACATGATGTCCCTTTCTAGGAACTGGTCTTTCCTGATGACTTGTCCAAAGTAAGCAAAACAAAGATTTTTTTTTTTGTTCTTTTTTTAAGTAAAGATCAGTTTATGCACAATAATATGGGACAGACAGACTGGGCAGGCACAGGGCCTGCAGTGATGAGATTCCCAGAAACAGACCAATAGACAGACAAGGGTGGCCCAGACAGAGAGAGGGACAGGCAAACAATGTCAAAGGATAAGAGGCCCTGGCTAAGCCTCAACAGCTGTGTCTGGGCACCAGCTTCAGCTCAGCCCTGAGGACCTGGGGGCTGAGCAAGGCCAGCAGGGGCCTCAGTTCTTGGTCAGGGGAGGGTCTCCTCACTCCCTGCTGTCCATCATTCAGTGGGCTGGGACCTTAGGGAGGCGGTATTTCAGAGGCTAGGGAATGGCTGGTCTGGATGGCAGAGGGTCAAGGCTTTCGGAGGCACCCTTGGGGAGGGCCACATCTGGGTGGTGTGGGGTTAGCGGCAGCACTGGGAGGAGCCTGGTCAGGTACCAGGGATCTGAGGTGGGAGCATTCCAGTTTTATTTATTAAGACTTAACTACAGCCTGGTGTTAAGCAGCCTGTTAACCTGCTTGCCCAGCACCTCATTTTGTTTCACTTTGCAACAATAAAGGTGACTGCTGCTATTTACCTGACTGAGCCAGTTTCTGCCCTATAAACACATGGTATAAACACAAGTGGGGGCTGGAGGACAAATGGTGGACACAAGGTGCTCCAAGGGAAGGATAAACTGCACTGTACACCCATGCAGGGATCCACTGCTTTGGGAATATGAAAAACCTTAAGCCCTTCTTTTATGCTCCTCCGAGCTGACTGTAAATTCATATGGAAAAAAAATCTTATAAGAACATCCAGGACTGGTGCCTTCGAATGTGAAATTCTGTGAACTCCCTCATAAACCAAGTGTGGCTTTTGATTTTCCTCAATCCTTCTTCTTTGGGCAGGACCACCTCTCCCCACTATTCCCTTAGCGTGATCTCAGCTCTGCAGACGTAACGGGGATCCTGATTTGAGTAGTAGCAGGGCCGAAGCTTGAACCCAGACTCCTGACTCCTAGCCCAGTGCTCTTCAATGCTGTCTGAGTTTGAAGAGGCAGAGAGGCAAATAAGTTCAATTTTATGGCCGTTTGTTTTTTCCCACCTCTATGCAACAAAACAAATAATTGATGAAAAAGTACAGAAGCCTTTCCCTGACAAAAATCATTTCCATCAAACTTAAAAACCACAGAGTTGGCTTGATTTCATAGGGACAATTTTCTGGTGAACGAGCTTGGGTGGTACAGTGGTTAAAGCACTTGGCTGCTAACCAAAAGGTCAGTGGTTTGAACTCACCAGGCACTTAGCTGAGAGAAAGATGTGGCAGTCTGTTTCTATAAAAATTTACACCTTGGAAACCTTATGGGGTAGTTCTGCTCTGTCCTACGTGGTCGCTACGAGTCGGAATCAACTCAGCAGCAGTAGGTGGGTGGGATTTTCTGGCGAATTCATTAAAAGGTTCAATTAGTTAAACTTGTGTACACAAAAAGGAATCCTATATCTTATCCCAGAAAGTAACATTTCATATGGTTGAAGATGTCTGTTTTCAGGCCCCCCAGGCAGGATTTAAAGCGGCAGGCTTGGTTACAAGTTCAAGTCTTTTGTCTGGAGACTCTATTTGTTCTCAGCAAACACACAGATGCCCATAGCAGTCCACAGGACCACCACAGCAAGGCACCAGCCCAGACATTATTAAATCATCTCTAATGTAATTCCAAGGAAATAAATCCCTTCTTCCCCCAGCCCCAGGTCAGCTCAGACCCAGTGGGATGAATCAGCCCACACTCAGCACAGCTGCTCTGTTGTACAGCCAGTTGGCTTCTGTACATCACAGTACGATTACAAAAAGGAAGAAAACCGTCTTCTCCAAAGAACTGGGGCTCCCAATCGGTGGAGACACTGAGCCCAGAAACACCTCTCAATTCAAATCCCCAGTAAGAAACTGCTTGAGTTCAATTACGACAGAGTGATCCTCCCTTGTACTGGGAGGCTGTGAACCTGGCCTGACAGCCCCAACTTCCATCCTGAACCAGGGCAGTCCCTCCATTCCCCAACCCTGGCTGTGTGGGCAACCACCCTGACCACTAGGTTCTGCCAGGGACCGGCTTATTATTGGCAGGCACCAATTCTACATTAATTACCACATTCTCCCCATTCACACTTTGCCTCTTCATCTCCATCTGCCAATTATGTGGGAAAACACATACTAGATTTTTTAAAAAAATCATCCTCTTTCCTATCCATCCTTTGGTATTAGAATCAAACTAAACTAATAAAAGCTATTAAGAGGACTTCAGAAAGTAAGAACCTTGAGAAGCTAAACCTGCTTGGTAAAAATGAATGAATGCATGGAACTGTGATCAGCAGCTGCACCTCTGAAAGTGTAATAGTTAACAGCATGAGATCAGGTGCCAGACTGCTAGGGTTCAAATTCCACTCCCATCACTCATTATTTGTAGGACCTTTGGCAGGTCATTTACACTCTCAGTCCCTTAGTGTCCTCACATCTGTAATACGAGGATGATAATAATGGCATTTACAACACCAGTTAAGAAAATGAAAATAAAGTGGTTATCACAATGCCTGGCAATGACTTAATCTTCCCCTACCAGGTCCCTTCATCATCAATAAGCCAGCAAGGCATTTCTGTGATGTACCAAGGTGTCACTCCCACCACTGACTGGGAGACACCTGACTGCTAGGTCCCCTCATACCTGAAGGGCTTGCTGTCAGGGTCAGTGTCCTTGAACCCCATCTCCTCGAGCTTACAGCGACGATACAATTCATAGTGGCGGGTGTGAGTCTGTTCTCGCAAGTCTTCCATGTTCACACGGATCAGCATCTCCCGAAGTTTCACAAAATCACAATGGTTTTCATTTTCAACTGCAAGAGATGGAAAGAGAAGGGGTGAGGGAGCTCTCAGCAATGATGTCACAAAAATCTGAAGCGATACTTCCAAGATGTTGTTATCATCGCTCCTGAAATCTCTGAGGTCTCAAAGCCACTTGAAGATCCTTTACGGGAATCACCCTACATTTCTACTGAAGACAATGTTGACCATACCACTGATGGTGACCATAGTGACTGCGAGGGCCTACTCAGTGCAGGGATCCAAGGGAGGAACTTTACAAATACTGTCTTTACTCTTTATAATAATCCTGCAAGGCAGACATTGTGACTCTTGCTTCGTAGATGCAGAAGCATGGCAAGCTGACCCCCCAGTTAGAGGTAGCTGAGTCTAGATTCAAATACAGCTACGTCTCCTGCAAAGCTCAGCCTATTTCCATATTCCATGCTGTCTGGAATTGTACAAGGTGGTTTTGTATATACTACCTCATTTAATTTTATCAACAACACTGTGAGGAAAAGAGTTTCCTTACTGTAGAGAAATTGGTAAGATTCAGAAAACTTACGCAAATTTTCCTAGGGATTTTAAAGGTGCTATGTCTTCTCACAGGTTCATTCAGAACAAAGGAAAAGGCAGACTGATACATTTTAAACCAAAAGGACACTTTCTATAGTTATCCTACATAGCCTGCAGCATACGCATCCTCCTTCAAAACACACAAAGGTAGGTCATGCTCTTCCAAGTGACATATTAGAGGCTTCTTTAGGTTAGAGGCTGTGGTTATGCCACACCATGCTAAGTATAGGTCAGACACTCTCATAATGCTCAGATATTTAGTGAGGTAACATTTAATTGGAAGATCTTTCCAGAGATGATGGAGAAACAAGTACCTTCTTGTTTGTCAAGAAACTTTGCAGCTTTCTCATAGTTTGCTGATGGAATGGGTTGGAAATTGTAGGGAAGAACTCTTTTCATCTGGATTGCACACAGAATTTCCCACACAACATTCCTGAATGGCTGCCTCATTGGCACCAGGGCTTTGCAGCCACTTCTTTCCATTGTCTACTGCCTGGTCGCCATTTCTCCCCCTTCCTCACCTCCACAGAACAACATTGCCAGGTGTGAAACCTCACTACTCCCTCTGCCTGTCCCCTGATGAGGACCTCCCCTAAACAAGATGAGGAGGAAAGAAACATGGACATTCACCACAAAGGTTAATATGAAGCATTCCTTCCCCGTGATGTACACATACCCTGCACTACACCCCAAGGGTACTGCCTGGCCTTTGCCATCTTGTTGCCGATCTTCACCTCTTCAGTGCTGCCAACCACTGCAAATGGGAGATGGACCTGCCAACCAACAGAAGAATGGAGAGTAGTTATCTTCCACAGCTCCATCAAAGACATGTTCTCCACCAGACTCTACTTTCCCTCCTTCTGGAGGCCTCTATTTAGTGGCAAGAAAAAACGGGTAGAAGAAGTAGAAGGCTCTGCAATTTAGTGGGGGTGTACTATATGCATCCTACTGTCCCACAACCAAATACTGAATATTTGGTATGAACTAGATTCAAGAGGAAGCCATACAAGGCTTTGCAAATATATGGTGAGTTTAGACCTGAGCTTCTCAGTATGTCAGCTACTAACCATACATGGTTATTGAGCACTTGAAATGGAACTAGTGGGACTGATGAACTGAATTTTTAATTTTACTTAATTTTAACTAGATTACATTTAAATTTTAAAAAAGAAACCCTGGAAAATATTTTTTCTCTCAAATATAACTTTATGGTTTTGGCAAGACAGTATTTCACTTTGCTTCAAAGTCAAACAAAATCTAAAAAGAATCAGTTTTGTCAATGTGAATGTAAAAAATAAAGGAAAATGATTATTTCAATTCCTACTGGAAAAGTTTTAAGTATATTTAGAGCAACTCAGGTACATGAGAATCTACTTTTTCAACTGTAAGCCTTATTACGGAAACCCTGGTGGCATAGTGGTTAAGTGCTACAGCTGCTAACCGAGAGGTTGGCAGTTCAAATCCACCAGGCGCTCCTTGAAAACTCTATGGGGCAGTTCTACTCTGTCCTATAGGGTCGCTATGAGTCGGAATTGACTCGACGGCAGTGGGTTTGTCTTTTTTGTTTTTTTTTTTAAGCCTTATTACATGTAAAAGCACGTACAGATGAAATATTTCCAATGGCAATTTAGCAGCCTAGTTGAGATGTGTGTTACGGGTAAAACAGACACTGGATTTCAAAAGAGTTAGTATGAACAATCTTGGTAAAGCAGAGGGTCAGCGAAAAAAAGGAAGACCTTCAATGAGAGGGACTGACACAGTAGCTGCAACAATGGGCTTAAGAATAACAATGACTGTGAAGATGGCGAAGGATCGGGCAGTGTTCCATTCTGTTGTACACAGGTTGCTATGAGTTCAAACCAACTCAATGGCACCTAACAACAACAACAGTATGAAAAAAGGATGTAAAATAGCTCAGTAATAAGTTTTTTATATTGATTACCTGTTGAAATGATGGTATTTTGGATATACTGAATGAAATAAAATACATTATTAATTTCATCTGTTTCTTTTCCCTATTTTAATGTGGCTAACTAGAAAAATTTTAAATTACTTATGTAGCTTGCCTTATATTTCTATCGAATAGTGCTGCTTTGGACAGCTCGTCACTGCACAAAATCTGGTCAGAAATACTTCAGCTCAAATTACTGGCTCAAGCCTTGCACCCAGATTGATCTCAAGCAGATATGGGTGTACAAGAGAACTGACTCTTCCATGTTGATTTATTTGGCCGCTATGGCTACATTCTAGGGGGAAAACATACTGTTCCATCTTTTTTGTCTACTATAACAATAAGAAGATTTGAAACAGCTGCTCTGAGAATTATTATTTGGGGTTCCTTAGTCTGGTGTTCCTCCACTACATTTAAGTTTAGGAAGAAGGAACGCTGTAAAGGCAATTCTCGCCCACAGGGAGCTTGGCATAATCCTCAGCCCAGGTTGCCCAAATGGCATTTTGTCTGATGCTCAAGGTTATTTAAAATTTCTAGTTCATCTCACAGAGTGTAGAAGAAAAGAAAGTGAATTATCTTTCCTAAATTCCAAGTTTAAAACTGAAATGTCTTCCCTGAAGCTGAGGGGCAGCAGGACCCTCCTCCAAACATATCTGTGTACTGACCAAGGGAACTTCATTCTCCACTCAAACACAGTGACAAAACAACCCAAATGAAATCTATTTTCCTCATATTTCCACTTATCATATGGGATTTCATCAGCAGGAATTGTCTACAACAAAGAGCCTAAAAGAAAATATCTTGACAAAGAACAAGATTCATTTGGGAATGTCAGATTTTCAGTTCTGCTAAACTGATAAGGAAAGAGAGCAAAGACTTACAAGTATTTTCTTTCCAAGAGGTTTAACACAAATGTGGTTTCACGTCCCTACTCATGAAAAATGATTAAAAAGGATGGGGAGGACAGAAAGAGAAAATTATTAGATGGTATCTATTCACTGTATTCCCTGGACTCTACAATGACACCCCCTAATGGCAGTCCTAAGGTAGGAAGGACAAGAGGTGTCTCAGCCTAAGCTTTTGGCACTAGAAAAAATAAATAAATAAATAAAACAAGTACACTGCTCTGCCTGGGTGGCCCTTAGTGTAAAGATTGAAAAGTGTGGTCTCTTAGAGCCAAGCTGAGGCTCAAATCCTACCTCCACTACTTGCAGCTGAGCAATCTTAGGCACTATGCTGAATTCCTCACATGGGAGGTAGGAATAATAGTACCTGCTCATGGGATTGTTGTGAGGGTTAAGTGTAAAGCCCTTGAAAAGTGTCTGGTGCATAGTAAATGCTCCGTAAATGTTAAGTACTACTATTATTTTGAACTTCAGCAATACCTATAGCCAGAGAATTTTAAGAGGTGAAGAGGTCTCATACAGTACAACTCCTTCTACAGTATCTAAGTGGGTTGAAACAATCTGTTGTTCACCAACCCCTTGTAATGTGAGCTCACTGTTTCAACAACGTATTTCTTCCATTATAATGGCTCCAACAGTTAAAACATTCCCCTAATACTGGACCAAAATCCCTCCTGCTCTTTTGTCCATTAGTCTTGGTTGGGTCTTTTGAATATATCTTCTTTTCACAGCCCCTCATGCCTTCTATTTCCCAGAAGCAGCCGGCTCTCTGGTTTCTTCCAGATACCCTTTGTGTACCAAGGATTCCAGATACTTTACTATCTTGGCCACAGGAGTGTGACGGCCAGAGTGGATCACACAACTCAAAGTGTCCCCAGACTAGGGCAGAGTGGGCTGAACTATCTCTGCATTGATGAGACCCTAAATTTTAAATTCATATAGTAACAATTCCAGAGAAGAGGAAAAAGTTATGCTTGTTTTCAAACTCATAGTCATACTGGGAACAATTTAAGGAAGAAATTCCTCCTGAAGGGATACGGCCTTATAGAAAAAGTCCGTATGCTAAATTGAAGAAACAAGCAGCAGTGTTGTGGAATAACTCTGATCCCCCAAATTACAATAGGAAACAACACAGGTCTGGGTATCAGGAGGGCTGGGCTGAAATCTCATGGCTGCTACTATGCACATGGCTTTGGGCAAGTTATTTAATTCTCTCGATAAGCCTTGATATAATTCCATTTATATGAAATGTCTGGAATAGGCAAATCTACAGAGACAGAAAGCAGATTAGTGGTTGCCAAGGGCTTGGGTGGGGGGAGATGAGGGGTGAATCGGAGTTGACTCCTAAAAGGTGCAGGGTCTCTTTTTTGGGTGACGAAAATTTCTAAAATTGTCACAATAGCTATGCAACTTAGTGAATATGCTAAAACCACTGCATTATATACTTTAAATAGTTGGATTATATGTCAATTACATCTCAACAAAGATGCTATTAAAAAAAGAAAAACTAAATGCCTTTAGTACATGTAAAAATGATTTGATTAGACACAACTTTTCATTATCACATCTTCTAAGGAAAGTAGAGCATACCTCAACCTACCACAAATTAAAAAATCTATACTGATTCCTTTGCCAGCAGCACACTTCTCAATCATAATTTAGCATGTAATGCTAGGAGCCCTGGTGGTGTGGTGGTAAAGAGCTTGGCTGCTAACCAAAAGGTTGGCAGTTCAAATCCACCAGACACTCCCTGGAAACCCTATGGGGCAGTTTTAATCTGTCCTATGGGGTGGCTGTGAGCTGGAATTACTCGATGGCAACAGGTTTGGTTTAGGGGACGCCAAGCTATTTAATATTTTCTAATGACATTTTGGAGCCCTGGTAGCACAGTGGTTAAGAGCTTGGCTGCTGACCAAAAGGTCAGCAGTTTGAATCCACCAACCACTCCTTGGAAGCTCTATAGGGCAGTTCTACTCTTTCCTATAGGGTCACTCTGAGTCAGAATCTACTTGAAAGCAATGGGTTTTATGGGTTTTTAATGACATTTCACTGAAGCTAACCTATAGTTCTAAAAACTCCAATAACCATCATTGGGGATCTACTAAGTGCAGGGAATGCTGCTTTTATATAAGCTACACATTCCCAAATCAAAAAAGAAAAAAAAAGGTACATATAGTAATTGTAGCCCAAGGATGAGAGCGCATACAGGATACAAAAACGAGCAGTGGGGAAAGACTCGGGTCTCGACTGGCAGGACAGAGGCTCACCAGGAGAGATTACAGTCATATGCATAGCTTCAAGAACCGTGGTAGTTTTAATCATTTATTTCCTGTCCAGTTCTCTGTGATGTGGAAATTGTGCTCTCAACTACCAGTTTACCTAACGTTTAGGAAAGGATAGGAAAAATAGAAAGGAAGGAAAGGCAGAAACCAGTCAGGGAAGCCAAAGTGAAGCAGGTGTGCATATTTCTTGACAAAAGCAAGGAGAATGGTGCTGGGCTGGCATTCTCTCCCCACGAGATTTGTCTTGAAATCATAACTGTTAGAGCTGAAAAGAAATTTCTCTATCCCATTTGATAGATGAGGAAAGTGAGAAGCAGGGTGGTTAAAATGAATTAGTGGCAGAGCTGGACTATAACCAAAGACATCCAATTTCTAGTCCAGTCAGTGTTCTATCCACTCTACCATGTTACCACTAAGAAAAGCTTTCAGGAAAATCCCTGTTGGTCCCTTCTGACTTGAGGACTTACACTCATTGTTGCATTAATCTCTGCCACTGTTTCTTCATCTGTGGGAAACTGATATATCTGGACACCATTGCTGACTAGTTCACTCATGATCTTACTCTTGAATTTGTGCAATTCGTTCTTGGCAATGGTGTCAGCTTTTGCAATTATTGGAATGATGTTCACCTGTAAAAGAAACAAGTCCATTGTCCACAACTCCAACATTAAAATTAGACAAATGACTAAAATACAGTAAACAAAGAAATAAAAAATTGTAAAACCTCACTGTAAAAAAGAGATATTGAAAATCAGACTTTCTAGCAAGATGTAAAATTAAGACACAGGATAATCTTTTAGTTCCATCTCCCAACACTTGTACTTCCTCCCAGCCTACGCTGAAAGCATAAGTGTAATTTCCTCTCTTGCACTACCTTATTCTTCTTTACAGAGTAAATAAAAAAGGAAGTGTTATTAGTCTCTGAGAAACAGTGACAACAAAAAAAACTATTCTTTGAATAACCAGCCACTCCTTTTAGACCTCTCCTAGCTACTTTCGGTGCTTGGTTTTTGCATGTTCTTAACAGTGTAACGACAAAGCTTTTGTTAGTTAGTTACAGCAGTGGAATATTCAGTACTCTATGCAGGGTAAAACCCTTTCTTCTGCTGACGTGGAAACTGGGAGGGAAGAACCTAAGCATTAACAAAACAAAAAAATTGTTTCACTTACTTTAAATTTTTTCAAAAGTCCACCAACTAATTCTTTTGAAAATCAGCCTCTATCAAATTATTCCTCTGGGCCGTTGTGAGACCTAGTGCCAAAGGCAGGGCTCAGTTTCAGAGTAGAGGTTACAAAGAACAGGGAGAACCCAGAATTTGACAATAATGTGAATGAAAATGAAAGCCAGAGATACCATCAAGTACAAATGCCAAAAGTAGGGCATTCTTTTCCCAATGCCCCAAGTCCTGTCTCTGGACACATTCTTTAAAGCTCACTTTTTAAGATTAACTCTCTCCCACTGCCTGGTAAGGGAAAAGTTTCCAATAAGAGGGTACTAACATCTGGGACCATGCTCTCTACCCACTTGAGCTGAAAAAGGAATGGAACTCAGGGTGGAAAAGCAGTTGGAGCCCAGGAACACAGAAGGGGATTGAATTCTTTAGAGGGGTTTTTCAGGTTATATCTGCATTCCAATGCATCTGTTTTTAGCCCATGGGCCAAATCATAAATCCCTGATAAACCAGGATGAGATGGCATGCTCACAGAAAAGTCTATTCTTCAACCTCTTCCTCAAAAAATTCATCATGCTTGGGCTTCCTCCAGCCAGTTGTAGACTAAGAAAAACATCAGGGCTCGGGAAAATGTTTGAATCAGGACCTGAGGAACTAAAAACTTCTGTTATTTGTACTGGCTATCTTTTATACACCTTTAGTATTCAATTAATGTCAACATATACTAAATGGGGAGGTTAGTATTTTCCTGGCCAATTTGATCAAAGTAGATAGATAAACCAAGCACTTTAGATCTAAAATCTATTTTTTTCAGTGGCAGAGTCTGAAAGTCTTTTTCTGAAATTAATAAATATCTGCCATAACTCTTCATTTTGCCTGTATAAAAAAAACTTGACAATAGTTCAGATGCTGCTTTGATCTCTGACCCTACACCAGTATAAGTGCTTTCAAAGTTTAACCTGCTTTGCGGTCTTTTTTTTTTTTTTCTCAATTGTATTTGCTTTTGCTTTTTCTTTTAAAATCAACCCTTCTAAACATAATCACATTGTTGGATTGGTCAACATACTCAGTGGCCAGTTAGGAAGTCACCCACTTCACTTCCTTTAGAATACTTGTGGGTGTTTGACACGTTCAAGTTACTTGCTTGCAAATATGCTTTTAAAATTAAAAAAAAAAAAAAACCAAACACTTCATCTAACAAAAATTCATTTTTCTACTGTAAAGTAATTCACGCATCTTGTAAAAAATTCAGGCAATACAAAAAGTACGTAAAGTACAAAGCTAAAGTTATCTTGTAATACTACCCTTGCTTGACCCATGAATCAGAATCGACTTGATGGCAGCCAGTATGTATGCATGTGTTCTAGTTTTCTACACAAATCTTATTTGCCCATATAAAGCTTGTATTTTAGAGGGTTTCTTCTACCAAAGGTTCTAAACAATCACATAATCTCAAGAAATCAGTAAATTGTGATCTTTGGACACAGTAAAAAGAAAGAAAGAATACTTGTAGAAAACTGGGTACTCCAGAAGATAGGGAGATGGGGGCAAAAAAGCCCTGCTTTCAAGGACATGATAGCACAAGGAACAGACTCACTGCTGGCTACTGCCCCCCTACTGATGGCTAACAGCGCAGCTGCCGGGTCTGAACTGCAGCTGAGTCAAAAGCGGAGAAAAAGGGTTTTCACTTATTCTCCCAAGAGTACTCTAGCTGCATTGATCCTCTCAGGCCATTAGAATATGCTTCTGTAAACCAGTGCTTCTGTGCTTGGTGGAAGCTCAAGGAGCCTGGCTCTGCCTCAGCCACTCTAGGCCCCTTTGTGGCCGGTTCAGACAGACGTCTCTGGGACAGGCTGACCTTCGGAGCATCCTCTCACTATTCTGTTCCTCTGGACAAAATTTAACACCAAACAAAGCCTTTTAAAGACAGTAAGTTCCTTTTCATTAAACTGCAACAGGAATCTAAGTGAAAATACTCTAGCTTAGTTTTGTGGCTGTTCCTGTTACCATTTGCTTCTTTTTTTTTTTTTAATTTTAGAACGTATTATCTTCCATTTATTTCAAAAAGGAAAATCAAATGAATTGTAAAGTAGGGAACCAAATTTTATCAAATTTATCAGTACCTTCCTTCAAATGTTGTGAAACAGAGAGGTTATAAACGGGAAAAGCTCAGGGGTCAAACTGAAACTAACATTTACTTCTTTTGAACAAATGTGTGCTGTTCAGTTTTAAAATTCAAGAAGCTGGGCTGTCCTTACCATGTAGGAAAAATAATAACACTTTTTTTCATTCTAAACTTTGAATTAAAGCCAAAGCTTTAAAAATCTTTAAAAGAGAGGTTTTGAGAAAGTTAAGAACAAGCAAACAACTACAAAGAAGAAAAACCTTGAATTTATATTTCAATCTCTCTAAAATTAACCCTTCCTGCAACCATTTAGGTGTCTCCTGTATATAATTCCACAAACTTTATCAGAGGAAGATAAAATTGGTGCTGGTTTAAGAACTAAAAATACTGTGTCTGTAACAAGTCACATAGTTTTGTTTGCTTTATTTCTGCCTAACATTCAGAAGTTTTCAAGCATTTTTTTTCACATTGCTAAACCCTATGATTTCTGAAAACCAGAAAAAACTACACAGGAAACAGAGAATAAATTTTAGCCTTTAGAAGAAGGTAATCTAAAAAGTGGGTGGATGATAATCAGGCCAGCACCAAGTACCTTGCTGTCCAGCTTTTTCATGGTGACCAGGTCCAGGGACTTCAGCGAATGTCCAGTTGGGGCAATGAAGTAGAGGCATGCGTGGATCCTTGTGTCGTGATAATTGAAGAGAGAACGTTTGATCTTCAATTCCTCTTGCAGGTAGGCTTCAAATTGGGCATCAATATATTCCACTATTGGCTTATAGCTAGAATGCACAAGAATATTTTTGAAAATGTATTTTTGAATCAGCATGTTTGTAGTCTCAAACCTCTTTCAATGTTCAGTGTAGTATGGGCCTCCACTAATAAACGTCTTCTATGGCTCCCTTTTCCATAAAAGATGAAGTCCAAGTTCCTTACCTTGGCATCCAAGGCCTTCCATTATCTGGGTCCTGAATACCTCCGTTGCTCAGCAATGCACACCACTAAAGCAGCCCCCACACACCAAGCTCATATTTACCTCTACACCTTGGCTCATGCTGGCCCCTCTACCTGGAACATCATCTTTCTTCCTATTATTCTCCTGGCTAACATTCATCCTTTAAAACAGAAATTATATATATTACATGCTGCCACTTCCCCCATGGGCATCCAATCAGGCATTCTTTCCTCCTGGGTAAAACAGCCTCAAAGTCCTTCTCAATAAAGTGATTTTGACAGCCTCTACCAACTGACTGCCATTGGTACACAAAATGAAACTGGCCTACTATTTCAGGAATAAGGCATCACCTCCAACCAGGAGCTTGTCCCTGCAGTCCTTGTCCCCATCCCCAATTAGAGAGATGAGGGGTTTTCTATGCTCCCATAAAACTCTGTACACATTCCATAACTCATCTATAAAATGAGGTGTCTGGGTTGTTATGATCTTGAGGATTCCTTCAACTCTAAAATTTTATGATTTAAAGATAAATGTTATAACCCTGTCTTCTCATCAAACCTTAATTCAAATCTGTTTTGAGTAATGATGGATGATTCTATTAACTGACCATAAACACAATCATTAATAGCATATTGGGAATATATACTCAACAAGCCATATGTTATCCAGGGAGTAAGTAATAAATTAGGTCATTGTCAAAACAGTTACAACTGGGGGAGGGAGGGAGGGAGGGTGGGAGAGGGGCATTCACTAATTAGATGGTAGATAAGAACTACTTTAGGTGAAGGGAAAGACAGCACACAATACAGGGGAGGTCAGCACAACTGGACTAAACCAAAAGCAAAGAAATTTCCTGAATAAACTGAATGCTTTGAAGGCCAGCATAGCAGGGGCAGGAGTCTGAAGACCATGGTTTCAGGGGACATCTAAGTCAATTGGCATAATAAAATCTATTAAGAAAACATTCTGCATCACACTTTGAAGAGTGGTGTCTGGAGTCTTAAATGCTAGCAAGCAGCCACCTAAGATGCATCAATTGGTCTCAACCCACCTGGACCAAAGGAGAATGAAGAACACCAAGGACGCAAGGTAATTACGAGCCCAAGAGACAGAAAGGGCCACACGAACCAGAGACTACATCATCCTGAGACCAGAAGAACTAGATGGTGCCCAGCTACAACCGATGACTGCCCTGACAAGGAACACAACAGAGAACCCCTGAGGGAGCAGGAGAGCAGTGGGATGCAGACCCCCAATTATCATAAGACCAGACAATGTTCTGACTGAGACTAGAAGGGCCCTGGTCATCATGGCCCCCAGACCATCTGTTGGTACAGGACAGGAACCATCCCCGAAGCCAACTCTTCAGACATGGATTGGACTGGACAATGGGTTGGAGAGGGATGCTGGTGAGGAGTGAGCTTCTTGGATCAGGTGGACACTTGAGACTATGTTGGCATCTCCTCCCTGGAGGGGAGATGAGAGGGTGGAGGGGGTTAGAAGCTGGTGAAATGGACACGAAAAGAGAGAGTGGAGGGAGAGAGCAGGCTGTCTCATTAGGGGGAGAGTAATTGGGAGTGTGTAGCAACGCGTATATGGGTTTTTGTGTGAGAGACTGACTTGATTTGTAAACTTTCACTTAAAGTACAATTAAAAAAAAAAAAAACTTGTCAAAGCCCATTAACGCTTTCAGGATTCCAAGAGGATACTCAGGAGAAGTTAGTTTCAGCAGCAACAGCTTGGTCTATTGGGAATACAGGGGTTAATTTTTCTCCCCAAATTTACTACCTTGCTGAGGAATGATTTAAGCTTTGGAAGAAAAATAAAAACCATTCAACATCCAAATCTAAGAACCATAAATTAAATCAAAATCCTCGAAAGGGAGTTATAAATCCTTTATAACAGCAGACATCTAAGACAGAGAAGGAAAAAAAAAAAAAAGACCCAAACTGAAAGCAGTCAGAAAAAAAGCTTCTTCATGATATTTTTCTTTCGTAATTTATTACAATCCATTAGTTGAATTTAAGCATATAAAACCCCTGGAGGTTCAAAAGAAAAATAAAATTCCTTTGCAGTAATAAAGTTCTATATCATAACAAGCAAAATCCCAATACAAAGGGTGAGTGGTAAGATTTTAAATTTTCCAATTTGAAAATATAGTCATGTGTTATATAATTATAATAATTATGGTACAGTTCTATAGGATGATGGTTAGAAGCATGAATTCAAGACAGACTTCCTAGGACCAAAACCCAGCTCCATAACTTACTAGCTGAATGACCTTGGGCAAGTTACTAAACCTCTCTGTTTCTCAATTTCCTTACAGGTAAAACAGGGACAAAAATAGTACCTAATCAGAAAGCTACTGTGTTAAATACATGAGTTAATACATATAAAGGACTGGCACATAATAATAGCATAACAAACAACAAATATTATAAACAGAAGAAAAGCAAGCCTGACTTTTGAAAAAGACTTACAAAAAAAAGGAGCTTTACACCCACCAGTTCCGTGCTCTTCTGTTACTGAGCTCATGCCCTGTAGGGCAGTGGACCAGGTCACTCCCATGAGGTCCACCCATGCCCTTCCAGTACGCGGGCTGATCCTTCAGTCCCCTGACACCGTGACAGGTGTTTGCAAGATAAAGGTGGACGTGCCTTTGTAGGAAAAAGAACCCCAAACACCCTCTTGGCCCCACATGAAAAACAAACAAAAAAAAAAGAGTTCACAGGCACTGGCTCTAAGTCTGTTTCCTGGAATTTATATGTATTCCCATAGAACGATTTACAAAAATCACTATTCTCTATATCAAAGATTTAACTATGTTGATGAAACAGTTTCTTTTTAAAACTACTAATTTCTATTACTTTCCCTCCTTGTCTCTGGTTTTGACTGATCCTCTCCACGTCAGGACAGATATAACACATCTCCTTTTCCAGCAAGGAATTCTGCCCTGAATTCAATACATCCAAAGAACTCTTTGGTTCTCCTGTATCTCAGGTTTTCTCCTGTCTGACCCTTGTAGGGTGTTCTTGGCCAAGTTTTCAATCTCCCTCCATTTTACTCTATGTGGGCTCCCTGCAAAATTGCACTTATTCCCATGTTTCAATTACCATCTATCTGATGACAATTCATACATCTCTACCTCCAGCCGAGATCTTTCATCTGAGCTTCAGACCCATCATCCAACTACTTGCTAGGTATTTCTACTTGCTTGGTATTTCTACTTGCTTCTGTAACTAAACTTAAGAGTCCAAAATTGAACTCATCTTGCTCCCAAACCCATCCAAAAATAAAAACCAAACCCAGTGCCGTCGAGTCGATTCCAAATCATAGCGACCCTATAGGACAGAGTAGAACCACCCCATAGAGTTTCCAAGGAGCGCCTGGAGGATTCGAACTTCTGGCCTTCTGGTTAGCAGCTGTAGCACTTAACCACTACGCCACCAGGGTTTCCTTCCAAACCCATACTTCCCCTGTATTCCTTTGCATGATGAATGGCACCTTCATCTACCATACTGGCGAAGTCAGAAATCTGGGATTCAACCTGGAGGCCTCCTTCTCTCTTACCTCCCACACACAACCAAGCACAAAATCCCAACTATTTTATCTTCTATACCATTATAAACAAATAGATGTGTTCCTGGAGAACCATTTATAAAAATCACTCTACCCTATATCAAAGATTGAACTATGCTGATGAGTAACAAGCCAGCCAACAGGTTTTGTATTCCTCTTCAACAGTCTTTTTAAACAAATTCTCTGCCCCTTTCTGTAACTCCTTTCCACTTCTTTTTTATCTACATTCACAGTCGTAAAGATAAGAAAGCTTAATCCTAACTTTGCCTTTGCTAGCTTCCATTCCTGTAGAAAGGTATTCAGTTTGTCCAATTTAAAATTCTCTGAATTGTACTGATATCATGCAGAGAAAGGGGGGAGGGAACAAATCAAAGCCAGCCCTTAAACTTTCACATATTTTCCTTTTAAGGCATGAGGATGCTCCTTTTACCCAGCCACTCATCTTTTTTTTTTTTTTTCATATGAGTGAAAAAAAACAGCAACAAAATGACAAGAGGTTGACCCTAAAACTGATGGGAAATACTCAAGGGAAAAGTTAAAATTAGGAGAGAAAATATTTCATACAATATTATCTATCCACCCAACCTACCCACTAATCATTCTTGAAAAATAGCCAATGCCAATATTTGGGGACTGACTCGCCATTTTATATATGATCAGTTCTCTAGGTTTGCAATTGGCTGCAAATCAAAAATTTGGTGGTTCGACTCCACAAAGACAGAGGTCCCCAGGCTGCAGAAAATTCCACTGCTTCAAGCAGCTTGCTTGGCACACCCCGTAGCTTTACATTAAAATCCTGGTTTTCCTCTCCTTAACTGCTGCCCAAAACTAGAGGAAATAGGTGGAAACTGGTTTAGGTGCCATGTTGACATTGAGGATAACCTTTTAGTTAGTTAAGTACCTCATACGTAGTAACTTCCCCACTTCTGGGTGGAGTTTAACTGCCATTTTCTGAACATGCAATGCATGAAGTTATATGCAAGCCCTATTGCACCTGCACAGTATGATTAAGAATGTTGCTGATGTAACTTGAATGAACTTCCTAATTATAAATGCCTTAAAATTAACCTGCCCCTTTGTCCCTGCTGAGCAGTCTTGGTGGCAGAAGCCCAGTTTCTTTCCTTGCACAATGAAGTAAAGACACCTTTCTACTCTTACCTTGGCCTGTTGTTTATTGGCTGAGACCAGTTGTGCTGAGCAGAACCTGGGGTATCCATCCGGCAACACCACCCAGCAGCACTGTGGAAGAAAAGGCCTGGCAATCTGCTTCTATCAAGATTACATCCAGGAAAACTATATGAGAGTGGCAGAATAGATTAAAAACCACAGTTCGTCTAAATGCTGCCTACAAGAGACACACCTTAGACTTAGAGACACAAGCAAACTAAAACTAAAAGGATGGAAAAAAATATATCAAGCAGACGTGGAACCAAGATGGTGGAATAGACAAACGCTTCTGGCAAGCCCTCTTTACAACAAAGACCTGAAAAAACAAGTGAAACGAGTATATTTCTGACAAGCTGGGAGTGCTGAGCACCAAAGGCAAGCTTAGACAATGAACTGAGGGGCAGGGGGAGGAAGGAGCCGTTCAGAAGTGGAGAGGAGTTACCGGACCTGAATCGCGGAGAGCCCTCAGGCACCATTCCCGGAGTGATGGCAGTGGTGGGCTGGTACTAGCGTTCGGCCACAGTTTCCTCAAGGAGAAGCAGCCAGCAACACAGTCTACTCACACCTCTGGAACCTCAGGAGAACAGCTCTCTCGGCAAAAGCCAAGTACTTGCATATATTTTACCACGCCTATTACCCCCCCACCCACAAGCCGACTTCAGTGGCTGAATCCCTGGGCCTGAGATAGACCCTGGTGAGCACCTAGAGCCATCCTTCCGGCCTTGGGCAAGGAAAAACTTTGCAACAGGGGGGAAAAGATAATTTGCTACCTCCATTAACCCGGGGAGCTCAGGACAGAAGCGGCTCCTGTCCAGGCATAAAACATCCGTAGACCTTGACCACCTTTCCCTTCTGCATGGACCTACGTGGGCCTATTTTGGGAGAATAGGCCCTTGTTGGCAAACTCCAACCATTTCAGCTGTGTGGTGGAGAGGTGGGTGTTTGATGTTTGATATTGCTTTGCCTATTAAACACAGTCCTCACCTACCTGCATCAGGGACCTAAGAACTGGTAGCTACACTCAGGTCATCCAGCCACCCGCGACAGGAATCCAAAGATAACTGGCGCCTCCCAGTCCTTACAACCCAAAATTTTGGGTGCCCAGGGTCCCTCTCCAGAACCCACCCACCAGCACGCTCTAGGGAACAGAGATGCGTTTTCCTCAGAGACACTTAAGGGCTGGTTCTCAGGCCCCTGCCTTGTTCACAGCGTGATCCCCTGCTGCAATCAGATACCAGTATATACGCCAATCACCCCTGCCCCTCTAAGACTGTAGGACAGAGCCTGTACCACACACTTGATGAACAGCTACCTGGAAACCTGAGTTGAATTCATACAAGAAAATTGAATGGACTCCTACACTGATATACCTGATAACAGCTCTAGCCAGCTGGGGACAGGACACCAGAGCGCCAAAGGCAAAAATAATCAAGTTAGCTCACTTGAGCAACCCACAGGGGTATACCAAAACCAAGCAGCTACGACACAGTAAGCAAGCAAAAACTAACAGCTTATAGATGGCTCAGAGACAAGAGTCAATATCAAGTCACATAAAGAAGCAGACCATGATTACCTCAACAGGCTCTCAAAACAAAGAATCCAGAGATCTTCTAGATGAAAGTGCATTCCTGGAATTACCAGATGCAGAATACAAAAGTTTAATATACAGAACCCTTCAAGACATCAGGAAGGAAATGAGGCAATACGCAGAACAAGCCAAGGAACACACAGATAAAGCAACTGAAGAAATCAGAAAGATTATTCAGGAACATAATGAAAAGTTTAATAAGCTGGAAAAATCCATAGACAGCAATCAGAAATTCAGAAGATTAACAATAAAATTACAGAAGTAGACAACTCAATAGAAAGTCAGAGGAGCAGAATTGAGCAAGGAGAAGCTAGAATTTCTGAACTCGAGGATAAATCATTTGGCACTAATATATTTGAAGAAAAATCAGATAAAGGAATTAAAAAAAAATGAAGAAATCTTAAGAATCATGTGGGACTCTATCAAGAGAAATAACCTACGAGTGACTGGAGTACCAGAACATACAAAGAAAATTGTTGAAGATTTGTTGGCAGAAAACTTCCCTGATATTGTGAAAGATGAGAAGATATCTATCCAAGATGCTCATCGAACTCCACATAACGTAGATGTTAAAAGAAAGTCACCAAGACATATTATGATCAAACTTGCCAAAACCAAAGATAAAGAGAGAATTATAAGAGCAGTGAGGGATAAACGAAAAGTCACCTACAAAGGAGAGCCAATAAGAATAAGCTCAGACCGCTCGGCAGAAACCATGCAGGCAAGAAGGCAATGGGATGACATATTTAAAAAATTGAGGGAAAAAAACTGCCTGCCAAGAATCATATATCCAGCAAACTCTTAAATATGAAGGTGAAATTAAGACATTTCCAGACAAACACAAGTTTAGGGAATTCGTAAAAACCAAACCAAAACTATAAGAATACTAAAGGGAGTTTTGGTTAGAAAATCAATAATATCAGGTATCAACCCAAGACTAGAACACTGGGCAGAGCAACCAGAAGTCATCCAAGACAGGGAAATCCAAAAAAAACAAAGCAAGATTATTTAAAAAAAAAAAGCGCAAAACAGGGTAACAGTGATGTTATTATATAAGAGAAGACAACATTAAAATAATAAAGAGGGACTAAGAAATGTAATCATACACCTTTCATATGGAGAGGAGGATAACGGTGATACAAATAAGCAAAAGTCAGTTTTAAATTTAGAAAAATAGGGGTAAATAATAAGGTAACCACAAAGGAGACAAACTATCCTACTCATCAAAATAAAATACAAGGGAAAAATATAGACCCAGCAGAAACAAAATCAACAACAACAAATATGAGGAAAGGAGAATATATAAAGAAAATCTACTTGGCACATAAAATCAAGTGGGAAAAACAAACTGTCAACACACAACAAAAAGACATCAAAATGATAGCACTAAATTCATACCTTTCCATAATTACCCTGAATGTAAATGGATGAAATGCACCATTAAAGAGACAGAGACTGGCAGAATGGATTAGAAAACAAGATCCATCTATACGCTGCCTACAAGAGACACGCCTTAGACACAAAAACAACCGAAAACTCAAAGGATGGAAAAAAATGTATCAAGCAAATGACAATCAAAAAAGAGCAGGAGTGGCAATATTAATTTCTGACAAAATAGACTTTAAAGTTAAATCCATCATAGAAGATAAAGAAGGACACTATATAATGATTAAAGGGACAATACACCAAGAAGATACAACCATATTAAATATTTATGCACCCAATGACAGGGCTGCAAGATACATAAAACAAACTCTATCAGCACTGAAAAGTGAGATAGACAGCTCCACAATAATAGCAGGAGACCTCCACATGCCACTTTCGGTGAAGGACAGGACATCCAGAAAGAAGCTCAATAAAGGAACAGAAGATGAAAATGCCACAATCAACCAACTTGACCTCATAGACTTATACAGAACACTCTACCCAACAACAACCAACTATACTTTCTTTTCTAGTGCACATGGAACATTCTCTAGAACAGACCACATATTAGGTCATAAAGCAAGCCTTAGCAGAATCCAAAACACTGAAATATTACAAACCATCTTCTCTGACCATAAGGTCATAAAAGTGGAAATCAATAACAGGAAGGGAAAAGAAATCAAACACTTGGAAACTGAACAATACCCTGCTCAAAAAAGACTGGATTATAGAAAACATTAAGAATGGAATAAAGAAATTCATACAATCCAATGGGAATGAAAACACTTCCTATCAGAACCTTTGGGACATATCACAGGGCAATTTATATCAATAAATGCACACATCCAAAAAGAAGAAAGGGCCAAAATCAAAGAATTATCCCTACAACTTGAACAATAGAAAGAGAGCAACAAAAGAAACCCACAGGCACCAGAAGAAAACGAATAATAAAAATTGGAGCTGAACTAAATGAAATAGAAAACAGAAAAACAATTGAAAGTATTAACAAGACCAAAAGCTGGTTTTTTTGAAAAAAAATCACCAAAATTGATAAACTACTGGGCAAAAAAAAAAATTTTTTTTTTTTTTACTGGCCAAAATGACAAAAGAAAAACAGGAGAGGAAGCAAATAACCAGAATAACAAACGAAAGTGGTGATATTAAAACAGACCTAACTGACATTAAAAGAATCGTATCAGAGTACTATGAAAAACTGTACTCAAACAAATTTGAAAACCTAGAAGAAATGGATGAATTCCTAGAAACACACTACCTACCTAAACGAATACAAACACAGGTAGAACAACTAAATAGACCCATAACAAAAGAAGAGATTGAAAAGGTAATGAAAAAACTTCCAACAAAAAAAAAAAACCCTGGTCTGGAAGGCTTCACTGCAGAGTTCTAGCAAACTTTCAGAGAAGAGTTAACACCACTACTACTAAAGGTATTTCAGAGCATAGAAAAGGATGGAATACTATCAAACTCATTCTATGAAGCCACCATATCCCTGATACCAAAACCAGGTAAAGACACCACAAGAAAAGAAAATTATAGACCTATATTCCTCATGAATGTAGATGCAAAAATCTTCAACAAAATTCTAGCCAATAGAATTCAACAACATATCAAAAAAATAATTCACCATGACCAAGTGGGATTCATACCAGGTATGCAGGGATGGTTCAACATTAAAAAAAAAAAAAGAAAGAAAAACAATTAATGTAATCCACCACATAAATAAAACAAAAGACAAGAATCACACGATTTCATCAACTGATGCAGAAAAGGCATTTGACAAAGTTCAACACTCATTCATGATAAAAACTCTCAGCAACATAGAAATAGAAGGAAAATTCCTCAACATAATAAAGGGCATTTATACAAAGCCAACAGCCAACATCACCCTAAATGGAGAGAGCCTGAAAACATTCCCACTGAGATCGGGAACCAGACAAGGATGCCCTTTGTCACCACTCTTATTCAACATTCTGCTGGAAGTCCTAGCCAGAGCAATTAGGCTAGATAAAGAAATAAAGGGCATCCAGACTGGCAATAAAGAAGTAAAAGTATCTCTATTTGCAGATGACATGATCTTATACACAGGAAACCCTAAGGAATCCTCCAGAAAACTAATGAAACTACTAGAAGAGTTCAGCAGAGTATTGGGATACAGGATAAACACACAAAAATCAGTTGGATTCCTCTACACCAACAAAAAGAACATTGAAGAGGAAATCACCAAATCAATGCCATTTACAGTAGCCCCCAAGAAGGTAAAATACTTAGCAATAAATCTTACCAGAGATGTAAAAGACTTATACAAAGAAAACTACAGTACACTTCTGCAAGAAACCAAAAGAGACTTACATAAGTGGAAGAACATACTTTGCTCGCAGATAGGAAGACATAACATTGTAAAAATGTCTATTCTACCAAAAGCCATCTATAGACACAATGCAATTCTGATCCAAATTCCAATGACATCTTTTAATGAGATGGAGAAACAAATCACCAACTTCAGATGGAAGGGAATGAGGTCCTGGACAAGTAAAGCATTACTGAAAAAGAAGAATAAAGTGGGAGACCTCACTCTACCTGATTTTAGAACACATTATACCACCACAGTAGTCAAAACAGCCTGGTACTGTTACAACAACAGATACATAGACCAATGGGACCGAATTGAGAATCCAGACATAAATCCATCCACATAGGAGCAGTTGATATTTGACAAAGGCCCCAAAACAGAAAAATGGGGAAAAGACAGTCTTTTTAACAAATGGTGCGGGCATAACTGGATATCCATCTGCAAAAAAAAAAAAAAAATGAAACAAGACCCATACCTCACTCCATGCACAAAAACTAACTCAAAATGGATCAAAGACCTAAATATAAAATCTAAAACGATAAAGATCATGGAAGAAAAAATAGGGACAATGTTAGGAGCCCTAATACATGGCATAAACAGTATACAAAACAGTATAAAGAGTGTAGAAGAAAAACTAGATAACTGGGAGCTCCTAAAAATCAAACACCTAAGCTCATCCAAAGACTTCACCAAAAGAGTAAAAAGATTACCTACAGACTGGGAAAATGTTTTTAGCTATGACATTTCCGATCAGTGCCTGATACCTAAAATCTACATGATACCACAAAAACTCAACTAAAAAAAGACAAATAACCCAATTAAAAAATGGGCAAGAGATATGAGCAGGCACTTCACTAAAGAAGACATTCAAGTAGTTAACAGATACATGAGGAAATGCTCATGATCATTAGCCATTAGAGACATGCAAATCAAAACTACAATGAGATTCCATCTCACTCCAACGAGGCTGGCATTAATCCAAAAAACACAAAATAATAAATGTTGGAGAGGTTGTGGAGAGACTGGAACACTGAAACACTGCTGGTGGGAATGTAAAATGGTACAACACTTTGGAAATCGATTTGGTGCTTCCTTAAAAAGCTAGAAATAGAACTACCATACAATCCAGCAATCCCACTCCTTGGAGTATATCCTAGAGAAATAAGAGCCTTTACACGAACAGATATCTACGCACCCATGTATACTGCAGCAGTGTTTACAATAGCAAAAAGACAGATGCAACCAAGGTGCCCATCAATGGATAAATGGATAAATAAATTATGGTATAGCCACACAATGGAATACTACACATCAATAAAGAACAGTGACAAATCTGTGAAACATTTCATAACATGGAGGAATCTGGAAGGCATTATGCTGAGTGAAATTAGTTGTAAAAGCACAAATATTGTATAAGACCACTATTATAAGAACTCGAAAAATAGTTTAAACAGAGAAGAATATATTCTTTGACAGTTACGAGAGTGGGGAGGGAGGGACGTAGGGAGGGAGAGGGGTATTCACTAGATAGTAGATAAGAACTACTTTAGGTGAGGGTAAAGACAACACACAATACCAGAAGAGGTCAGTACAACTGGACTAAACCAAAAGCAAAGAAGTTTTCTGAATAAACTGAATGCTTCGAAGGCCAGTGTAGCAGGGGCAGGAGTTTGGGGACCATGGTTTCAGGGGACATCTAAGTCAATTGCCATAATAAAATCTATTAAGAAAACATTCTGCATCCCACTTTGAAGAATGGTGTCTTGGGTCTTAAACGCTAGCAAGCGGCCATCTAAGATGCATCAATTAGTCTCAACCCACCTGGAGCAAAGGAGAATGAAGAATACCAAAGACGCAAGGTAATTATGAGCCCAAGAGACAGAAAGGGCCACATAAACTGGAGACTACAACAGCCTGAGACCAGAGGAACTAGATGGTGCCCGGCTACAACCGATGACTGCCCTGACAGGGAACACAACAGAGAACCCCTGAGGGAGCAGGACAGCAGTGGGATGCAGACCCCAAATTCTCGTGAAAAGACCAGGCTTAAAGGTCTGACTGAGACTAGAAGGACCCTGGTGGTCATGGTCCCCAGACCTCCTGTTAGCGCAAGACAGGAACCATTCCCAAAGACAACCGTTCAGACAGGGATTGGACTGGACAATGGGATGGAAAATGATGCTGCTGAAGAATAAGCTTCTTCGATCAAGTAGACACATAAACCTATGTTGGCATCTCCTATCTGGAGGGGAGATGAGAGGGCAGAGATGGTCAGAAGCTGGTAGAATAGACACGAAAAGAGAGAGTGGAAGGAAGAAGTGTGCTGTCTCATTAGGGGTACAGCAATTAGGAGTATATAGCAAAGTGAATATAAATTTTTTTTTAGAGACTGACTTGATTTGTAAACTTTTGCTAAAAGCACAATAAAAATTAAAAAAAAAACAAAACTCTACTCTATAACATAAATAAGGTCACCATGAATTGGGGTCCGACTTCAAGGCAGCTAGTGACAACAACATCTATGTTTGTCTCTTATCTTGCTGTCAGTGGAAGTCAATTTTCTTAACCCCTGACCACCTCCACCAGAAGGTGTGATAAAAATTAAGAGTTTAAAAGCCAAACAGTCCACTTCACTGCTACTTTATGACTTGATAAATATTTGATGAGTTTGAAGATTCTCTCTCAGTGGGTTTCAGTTATCCATGCTTTTCAGAGCTAGTGGTCATTACATATGCCATTGAGAGTCCAACTCCAACTATGAGGCAAACTAAAGATGATTCTATTTCTACGTTCAGTTGGACAGCAAAGCTTGGTTTCCATTCTTTTCCAAATCCCTTTCCTTCTTTACTAAAGAGTACAGACAGCCCAAACAAGGAAGCCCTTAAACAACAAAGAGTTAAATATGCTATCAAACATAACAGGAAACCTTACCAGATCTCTCTTCCTGCCTCCTTCTAGCTAGCCTGGTCAGAGGCAGATAAGGATGCAGGAATGCTGACATGTCCCAAGCCTGCATAAACAAACTGGGACATTCTTCAAGTCTTGCATCCATGGCAGAAAAGCTTGCCTAATCCCCAAAGTAGGTAAAAATAATCATGGGTTTAGGGAAACAGCTCATCCCTTCCCACATGATTACATACCGATACAAAAATGCGTATCCCACTTCCAATTTTTTAATGGAAGCAGAGACTGTCTGAATGAGTATTTTTAAGCAGTGCCTTCTGAAGCATATAACAGAATTTTAAAATGCCATTTAAAGAGGTTATGCAACAGCTGTCAAGAAACTTCAGAGGAAAAAAAATATTTGGTATCTAGGTTAGGTTAATATCATACTTCCTCTCTTCTAAATCTCCTTGGAAACTATTATCTGACCCAAATGAGTCACATAATTTCTTAAAGAGGCCTCCAGGCTGCAAGTATGAAGATCCACATTGTACTAGCCATTTGCTGCTCAGCGCTGATGCAAGAAAACCCACCAGACTGAGGGAAAGGTCCAGTTTAGGGGCAGGGCAAAAATTTAATGTTAACACTGAGGCAACAACTTTGAGCTGGGACAGCACATGCAATCTTAGCAGCAAGACGCTGGAAGGCAGTTCTCATTCCTGCCGGAAGGGGTCCTGAAAGATCCCAGTTGCTGACTTCCAATCAAGAACTGCACAAGCATGATATTATCTAACCTCCCGGGAGAAATCTTTACAGCCTGAAAGATGAAGAATAGGCCTTGATGTGAGTGTGTTACGCGACCATGCAATGTCCAAGAGCCCTCGGCTCTCTTCCTCGCTCCCACAATGCACCTGTGCCCTCTTGCTTTTCTCCATGGCTTTCTCTTCATTTATTTCACTTGGCATTTTAAGCAGCCTTCAGGCAGGAACCTCTCCATAATTCCTTTGCATTGAGGTCATAAATTAAGAACAACTGCTGCTCAGCTGCAGGGTCAGAGCTTAGCTGCCCTCCACCCCAACATAACATACAGATGGTCCATTTTGGCCAGATGCAAAATAAAATCTTTCTCACTATATCTAACAATTGCTCCAGTTATCACAGGACAATGTGTTTTGAAGGGCATTTCTAGTGTTTTGAGATAAAGAGCTTGACGCTCAGCTAGACAATTAATTAAATATTTCTCTGTCATTGCTACGTTGCTCATATCTATACCAGGCATAGTAGCTACAGTAAAGTAAAATATATCTAGGCAATACACACTTCTAGATAAAAATAATTCAAGTTCCTCTTTACAAAACACAAACATATAATATACACAGTTTTGAGGGGGGAAACAAAAAATAGCAGGAGTGGGAGGGAGGGGGAAAGGAGAAGTCATTGCTTAGTAGACACCGAGTTTATGTTAATGAGGTGGTGACGGTTATACAATGTAATGAACATAATCAATGTCACTGAATTGCACATTTAAGAATTGTTGGATCGGCAAATGTTTTGTTTTATATATATACGCACATACATACCCTGGTGGCACAGTGGTTTAGAGCTACATCTGCTAGCCAAAAGGTCAGCAGTTCGAATCCACCAGGCACTCCTTGGAAACCCTAAGGGACAGCTCTACTGTGCCCTATAGGGTCGCTATGAGTCAGAATCAACTCAACGGCAATGGGTAAGATATATATATATATTTTTTTCTTTTTCCACCCACAAAAAATAAAATAATAAAAAACAAAAACCTCTGGTGCTAATGAAATTTCCAAGCCCTAAGGAAACATACCAAAACTTACTGATTTGGTGTTTACTACTACAAAACGGCCACTCTAAGGGGCTAGGCACTTAGTCCTACAATTTGTCACTCTTCAAAAATATCTCTGGATGTTCCCTTCTGGAATTGTCTTTGGGCCTGGGACAGTATTATTTTAACTTTCTCACACTTCTTTTGAGCATGAGCTTAATATTTAAAATAGCCACACGACATGTGAAGCTGAGATTGATGAACGGGATGGGTGATCTTGAGGAGATCTTAGGACTGAGGTTAACATATGGGTTGTAAACCAGCAAGTTTTAAGGAATAGCAGCTTCCCTCAAATAAGGGCATAGAGTAACTCACAGTGAAGAGTTGAACTGGCTTTATAAATTGGGTATATGTGTATTTAATAAAAACAAAAAAAAAACCCTCACTATATGGTTTTATAGGAGCCCTTGTGGTGCAGTGATTAAGGCACTCTGCTGCTAACCAAAAGGTCAGCGGTTCGAACCCACCAGCTTCTCCACGGGAGAAAGATGTGGCAGTCCGCTTCCATAAAGATTTACAGCCTTGGAAGCCCTATGGGGAGGTTCTACTCAGTCTTCTGGGTCACTATGAATCAGAATCAACTCAATGGCAGTGGGTTTTTATATTTTTTTTATAATTACATCTTTACTTTTAATGAATGAATACATAAGATTAATTTGTAGCCAGCAAATTAATATCTACTCAAAAACTATAGAAATGTACCCTTTCTTTCACAGGCACAAGGAATTTTATTGTACGTATTACCTAATTTATCTTACCAAACTTTCTCTTCATAGAGAGAGAAACTTTCATCCAAATCGACCTGAATTCCTGATTAAGCTTGACTGAAATCACACTCATTATTCAGCCTTGAGTTGCGATTCTGCACCCAGCGCGCTGCCCGACTTTGAGCTGCCTACAGGAAGACCTCAGATACTTCACAAAGGACTCACAGTGCCTCATGCCATAGCACTAACATCAGTATTCAGACCCTGGGCTACCCAGAAAGTAACCGATCTTTCCAATAGATCTTTCATAAAAATGCTCTCTTCACTTTGGGACTTCAGGAGCTAATAGCACTTTTGACAAAAGCCATCCAAATACAGGATAATTTTGTATTACAACCACACAGCTCTTCCAGACCTAAACTTTCACACAACGTCTTTCCCTAGGTCTCCGCATATGAATAGGACTGTTCAAAGTATCACATTGTAAGGGAACTTACAGAACATCTAGTGTGTTTCCCTTGAAGTTAAATAAATTGCCACAGTCCCACAGCTTGTCACTGGCAGAACCCAGACTACAAACCGGGTCTTCTAATTCCTGGGCTGTAGCTTCTTATACAAAATCACACTTTCAGTTTTCATTCAAATCAGTAAGAAGTTGGGAATTAAGTCAAATATCCCAATCTGCCTCAGGGACTAGGTGAGTGGGGCATATTCTCATTCCAAACTCCTTTTTCTTTTTATGCTTATTTTGTAAAGTGAGAAAACTAAAAACCACATTTCCCAGACCCTCTTGCAGCTGGGTTTCTGGATGTAGTCTAGTTTCTGCCGAGCAGATGCAGCCACACAAGACCTGGAAGCAGGGAGTGAGCCACACAAGGCAGAGGCCACTCACAGGCAGAGAGGGTTCTTGCAAGCAGTGGTGAAGGCATGTGGTTCTCTGAAACAGATTTGGTGGCAGTTCTAGACAGGCTTCTCCAGAGTGTCACCAAGCAGGTATGAGGTGACTGGGGTGCCAGGGGTTTCTGCTGGAACATCTTGTGGGGTGATCTGGTATTTCTCTGAATTTCTTTTCTGGTGGGGAAAGCCTCCAAACCTGGTTCCATGATCCTCTTGAAAATGCCATAAGCTAACATTCCTTCCAACAATCCCTTTTCTGCTTAAACTAGCTGAAATAGATTGTGCTGTCTGATTCTGATCTCAAGGAAGAACATTCTAAGAAAACTTCTCAGAACAAGAAGGTCATATTCTTTAGGCTATAGAGGAACAAGTCCCATAACCACTGAATATAAAAAATATTTAGCATTTGAATTTACCCAGGATGGATTCTCTATATTTATAGCCCCACAGAATTCTAAGACGTACCTGTCATCTTTATTTATCTGGTCTCCAAATCCCACAGTGTCAACGATGGTTAACTTCAGCCGTACATTGCTTTCCTGAAGCTCATAACTTCTGGCTTTTAACCGGACACCTGGTTCATTGTGAGTAGCTGGGTCACTTTCAAATTTGGTGTTGAATAAAGTGTCCATTAACGTGGACTTGCCAATGCCTGTCTCACCTATATGAACATGAAGGAAAAATAAGAGAATGTGTCAATGTCTCTCAGACATCAGTTCGATTCATCAGTACTTTTTTCATAATCATCTTTGCAAAGTAAAGTTTTAAAAAAAATTCAGTATTACCAGAAATCCTACCACCAAGAAATACTCAGTTCTTTCTATATACTGTCTACATAATACCTAGAAATGCCTAATGAGTTCCAGGAAATATTTTAAATTTACAGATCAAGATGCTTTTCTTTACCTCTGGATGGAGAAACTATACTTTGAAGTTTGCTTGTGGTCAGTTTGCAAATTACAATAACATGAACTGTATTTTTTGCTTCCTAAATGTTAGTGTGTAAAACTATATTACTGAGTTTCTGCTACGTAAAAAAAGATTGATTCCATTTATATCATAATAAATATCTGATGCATCCACTGTTGTCCAAAAGTACATTTTTCAAAACAACTCTCTTGATGACAGCAACGATAATATCTTACACATAAGTAAATGCTTACTTTGTGCTAGGTCCTGTGGTAAGAGCTTCTAGTGCATTATCTCATTTAAACCCTACACTATCCCCATGAAATAAGTACTATTGTTTCCTCCACTTTATAGTTGGGGCACTAAGCTTTAAATAGGGTTTAAGTAACTTGCCCAACGTCACACTGTTACTGGCAGGACCAGAGTTCTAACTCAAATTTGTATGATTCAACCCCTAACATTTGCCTGGTGTGGCATCCTGACTTCACTATTATTGAGAAAAGTGGCTGCCAAATATTTTTCCAGTTATGGTTAGAAATGTGTGTGAATCTCTCTATTATCTTCAAATCATCTTTCCTTGAGGTCTCTAGAGGTTGGCAGCTCAGACCCACCCAGTGGCACTATGGGAGAAAAGCCTGGTGATCTGCTTCCACAAAGATTGCAGACATTGAAAATTCTAGGGAGCAGTTCTGTTCTGACACAAATGGAGTTATCATGAGTTGGAATCAACTCGATGGCAAGAGGTTTTTGTTTTTATCTTTCCCTATTCAGCTAGAGTGTTCTCAATTTCAGGGTGAAGTCTGTGACAATAAAACTGAATGATGTCAAATGACCTGCTGTAAAGGCCTTACTAATTTACACTGATAATTTAGGTCAGTAAGTATTTACTGAGACAAAAGTAGATAAGTATTTATTGTGCAAAGCAGCGTGGTAGATACCTGGCACCACTACACCAATCCAATGGACCACCTAATTTGAGACCCAAATGTGAAGCCACGAAGAAGTTTAGCTTGACCTTCAAAATACGACAAAGCAAAATTCTCTCTTGATTCTTATTCTTGAGTCAAAGACAGTTGGCAGTGACCAAAAAAAAAAAAAAATCACCCTTATCTTTGGTGGTGGTGGCTGAGTGTACGTATGGGGGGACGGTGAAGAGAGGGAAGCAGAAATAAAGAGACATTGGCCCTAGATGTGCCTTTTTTTAATTTAAAATCTGGGAAATCTTCAAATAAGATTTTCAGCTTAATTCAAACATGCCAATACAACACAGCCCTTTCAACCAACCCCAGTGACGTTCCTAGGAACAATCCCTCTTCAAAGGATTGCTATAATGATTTGTAGGGTGGTGACAAATTCCATGGAAAAAAGAAAAGCTCTTGGATTTGTAGCCTTAGGACAACTCTGCCACTGTAATGGCAAAATCCACTCGCTAATTAAGTTCTGTATTACCCATTGCTTTCCAACAGAACACAAAACTGAAGTAGGATGAAGTCTTTCTGGATTGGAACTTTCCCTAATTAGAAGTCTCATGTGGTTTGCCACCAACTGCAATGATTCATTTACAGGACAGTCGTTTACGTGCATTTGTCTTACTCTTTAATTTTTCCCATTGTGTCCCCTAATATATCTAAGAACAAACAATTCCCTCCCTCATCCCCCTTCATTCAGCCAGTACTTTTCCAGCACCCACTACGTACCAAACACTGCACCAAGTACTGTGGATATATTGAACTAGCAGGGTATGGTATTCTCCCATAGCTTAGAATCTGGCCTGGAACATGACTGAATTCCAAGCAGATTCTAATTTATTATTATATGACAGATATTCTAAGTGTCTGCCATAACCACATTCCCCTTGGAAGTAAGTCCAAGACCATTCTTTACACCCAGTGACCTTGCTAAAAAAAAAAAAAAACCCATTGCTGTCGAGTCAATTCTGACTCATAGCAACCCTATAGCGACCTTGCGAGTTCACCACAAATAATGACCAGGGCTACACTCTGACCCAAAGGTAGCCACAGAAGCCTGACTATTAATACTATGAAACGGTGAGATATACTGGAGGGTGACCAGCCTATCTAATCAGTTTGAATGAGAGATATACAATCTGCATACAATGCAATGGCATTAAAAAGAAAAGATATACAGAGAGAATTGAATATGCCGAAACCATAAGGCAGCAAAGGCTGTAAGTCAGGAGAAGCCATGGCAAACACTTATGAAGTTCATAGAACTGTTAGCTGGGAATGTAGGAGAAAGAGAGCAAATAGAGACAGTGAGGCTTAGTTAGTGTCAGAAATTAATTCATTTGATTAATATTTAAGTACTTACCATGTGACAGGAAACCCTAGTGGCATAGTGGCAAAGTGCTACAGATGCTAATCAAAAGGTCGGCAGTTCAAATCTACCAGGTGCTCCTTGGAAACTCTATGGGGCAGGTCTACTCTGCCCTACAGGCTCGCTATGAGTCGGAATCAACTTAATGGCAAAGGGTTTTTTTTTTTTTGGTACTAGTGACAAGCAGAGGTGCTAGGGATAAAATGGCGAATAAAAACAGACAACTCACAAACTAAACTGCTGTTGTGTCCACAATATCATTCCAAAGGCCCATCAATAAAAGTAGCAGAAACTGATACCAAACCTGTTGCTGAGTCTCACTCATCGTGATCCCATGTGTGTCAAAGTAGAACTGTGCTCCACAGGGCTTTCTTTTATATATATATATACATACACACACATACATACATATATATTTTTTTTATTTATTGTGCCTTAGATGAAAGTTTGCAAATCAAGTCAGTCTCTCATACAAAAGGCCCTACACACCCCGCTGTACACTCCCAGATGCTCTCCCCTTAATGAGACAGCACATTCCTCCTCTCCATCTTGTATTCCCAGTGTCCATTCAACCAGCTCCTGTATCCCTCTTCCTTCTCATCTTGCCACCGGCAGGAGACACCCGCATAGTCTCATGTGTCTACTCGAGCCACGAAGTTCACTCCTCACCAGCATCATTGTCTTTCTTACAGTCCAGGCCAATCCTGTCTGTAGAGTTGGTTTCGGGAATGGTTCCAACCTTGGGCTATCAAAGGGTCTGGGGACCATGACTGTCAGGGTTCCTCCGGTCTCTGTCAGACCATTAAGCCTGGTCTTTTTACAAGAATTTAAGATCTGCATCCCACTGTTCTCCTGTTCCATCCCACTGTTCTCCTCCTCCATCAGGGATTCTCTGTTTTGTTTCCTGTCAGGGCAGTGATCGGTGGTAGCTGGGTACCATCTAGTTCTTTGGGTCTCAGGTTGAGGGAGTCTCTGGTTTATGTGGCCCTTTCTGTCTCTTGGGCTCATATTTACCTTGTGTCTTTGGTGTTCTTCATTCTCCTTTGCTCCAGGTAGGTTGAGACCAATTTATGCATCTTATATAGCTGCTCGCTAGCTTTTAAGACCTAAGACGCCTCTCACCAAAGTGGAATGCAGAACATTTTCTTAATATATTATGCCAATCGACCTAGATGTCCCCTGAAACAATGGTCCCCAGGCTCCGTTCTTGCTACTCTGGCCTTTGAAAGGTTTGGTTGTATTCAGGAAACCTCTTTGCTTTTGATTTAGTCCAGTTGTGCTGACTATCCCTGTGTTACGTGTTGCCCTTCCCTTTGCCTAAAAAAATTTTTGTCTACTACCTAGTTAGTGAATATCCCTCTCCCTCCCTCCCCACCCTCGTAACCATCAAAGAATATTTTCTTCTGTGTTTAAACTTTATCTAGAGATCTTATAATAGTGGTCTCATACAATATTTGTCCTATTGCAATTGACTAATTTCACGTGGCATAACGCCTTCCAGATTCCTCCATGTTATGAAGTGTTTCACAGATTCATTGTTGTTCTTAACTCTTGCGTAGTATTCCATTGTGTGAATACACCATAATTTATTTAACCATTCACCTGTTGATGGACACCTTGGTTGCTTCCATCTTTTTGCTATTATAAACACTGCTGCAATAAACATGGGTGTGCATATATCTGTTCATGTGAAGGCTCTTATTCCTTTAGGGTATATTCCAAGGAGTGGAATTGCTGGGTCATATGGTAGTTCTATTTTTAGCTTTTTAAGGAATCTCCAAATCGATTTCCAAAGTGTCTGTACCATTTTACATTCCCACCAGCAGTGAATAAGTGTTCCGATCTCTACCACAGAGTTTTCAATGGCTGATTCTGCAGAAGTAGATTGCCAGGCCTTTCTTCTGAGGTACCTCTGTATGTACTCAAACCTTCAACCTTTGGGTTAGCAGCTGAGCACTTTAACCATTTTTACCACCCAGGGCAACCTAATCTGGTTAAGCTAATCTTAACCAACGTAATATCCATAGCTCATACCCATGATTCGTGGCTTAGCAAATTAATTTTGAGCAAAACAAAGGTACTATGTAATGGATACAGAAATAAAACAGGGTTTCCACTCTTAAGACACTTAGAATCTGGTAGGCAATTCAATAATGAAGGTACTCCAGTCATTTTAAGTACATGCTGCATGTATAACTTTCTCAAGTACCACAAACTTCTTTTCAGGATTTACCTATTTTCAGGAAATGGACAGAGAGGCAGGAGCACAGCTACCTTATAAAGTTCTCTCTATTCTATCACAGGTCCTGTCAGTAGAAAATGACCCACTGAACTTTCATTTCTTTCCCTAAGAAACACAATGAAGGCTTTAATCTGCATGGCAAAGATTCTAGACTACCTGGACAGGGCTGAAATTTTCATCTCCATTTTACCAGGCTGAGAATTACTTACCAAAAAAAAAAAAAACCAAACCCACGGCCGTCGAGTTGATTTCGACTCATAGCAACCCTATAGAACAGAGTAGAGCTGCCCCATAGGGTTTCCAAGGAGAGCCTGGTGGATTGGAACTGGCGACCTTTTGGTTAACAGCTGTAGCGCTTAACCACTACGCCACCAGGGTTTCTGAGAATTACTTAAGCATATGTGAATCGGGAAATACTACAGTCTTTTTAAAGTCAAGGTGATTTTAATTATCATTTACTTTAAGGTAGAAATTATGAACAATTAGCAATCCAGACCCTCCTTATAGCACAGGGTAATCTATGGATTGGAAAAATCACTGTTGGCCTAAACTTTTGAGTGCTTTGCTTTCAATTTCTGTAGTCTGTGCATTTAAAAGTCATACTTAGTCACAGCTACTCTAGCAACAGCATGATTCACCAATAGCAGTTCATTAAGAAATGACAGCTTTGGGAATAAAAGGAATTACACAATTGGGAGAGTTTTTTAATGTATTAGCTTTTGAAGCATTTCTCTAACCTCAGACAACAGGGCCTTTTCTCTATACTTTTGAGGACCTGTAAGTTTTAAGCATACACATGCCTCTTTCTAATTGACTAACTTAAGGCTACTAGATGTCGGTTCCAATTCAAACCAAAAACCTTAACAGTATTTCGAGAAAATTAATGACTAACACTAATTCTGAAGCATTTCAAAACTCCCTAGCAGAGTACCTGGCACAGAGCAGACATTTATTAAAAGTTAATTGAAAAGAAAAATTATCATGGTGATAGTTTATACTGATCAATGCCCCTTTGGTAGATTTTTTAGAATTTCTTGTTTATTCTATGCTAAATTCATCTGCCTAAACACTCATTTGTTAGCATAATTAAAAATTTACTCTTGAAGCGCTATCTGTGTCTTGTTTTTGCTGCTCCTGCCAATGCTGGTGAACATGCCACCCACATCACAGTGGAAAGCTGCCCTACCTATTCCTTTTTATTTGCAGGCCCATTTAATCCACAAGCTCTAAGATGGGACATGAAAAAAACGAGAAGGATTATATTAAGAGGTAATTAGAGAGACTGATCAAATAGTTGATCTATGATTCAGCTAAACAGACAGCATCTTTTATTTCAATTGCAAGACTAGCTACTTGGATAAATACCTAAGTAATTAGGCATGTAGGTCTGCCTTCCTCCTCTGAATACTCTAGATTTTATTCTTGGATGCTGTTATAATTTCCCACAGAATCACCTCTGAGGAACCGTGCTTTGGCACAATGTCACCAGTCTGCACCAGGGACTTCAAAGGAACAGTCATGTGATACTTGGCATTGCATCGATTGACTGAACTGATTTAGGGGATCCCACCTGATCTCATTTCTGAAAATCCATGGGAGAAATGTTTCCAGATAAAACTATGTTTCATCTTGAGCAACTCTTCTGTTTCCACTTTATAGATGCTGAAAATCTGTCTTATGTTAAACTTTTAACTTGTGTTTGGCAAATAATACATGCTCAATAAATATCTATTGAATGAATAAATGAATGAAATCCCTCCATGCTCCGACCAGTAAGCTTAGAGACAAATGTATTGCCTCATGTAATTAATTATCTTATTTCTATTTGCTTATTCATTTTGCCCTGTAAGCCACTTTCCTGGAAGAACAAGATGCGATAACATGTTCAAGACTTCATTGTAAATTCCACAATTTATGTTGATTCTATAGCCTTGGCTAAAATTACCTTAAATTTGTGTTTTTTATTCATCTTCTCTCATCTCAAGACAATTATAGTTGAATTATAAAAAATATTTCTATTTCCAAAATGCATTATTAATCTTTCACTCTACTATTGAACTGAGCCCTCTACAAAAGCAAAGACATTATAGTATTTTACTCATCTTTGTATCTTCGCAAAGAACCAACAAACAGTAGAAGTTGGATCAATGTTGATGAAGCTTAACATAAGAGTTAATGTCATCCTGTAAAATGAATAAGAAAGATAAACATAAAATTGTGAAGAAAGACTGAATAATTTAGATTCTCTGGAGAAATACATCTTGAGTAACACAGGAAAACTTTTTTTGTTTAACTAAAGTATAGCTTTGGGAGTGACTTAGTGTGTTGTAAGCAGGATGGATAGTAGGGGAATTATGAACTGCTGGGTGTTCTGCTACCCGATTTAGCATCAGAGAGAATTCTCTTCCCGGATAAGTAAAAACTACTCTCCTCTCTTTTCATTTTTTCCCAGGGCTCAACAGAGGTGTGTTCTAATGGCAGACATTTAATTCAGTGCCTCTGGAACTAGATTAAGCTCATGCCAGGATCAACTTCTCCACTCGGTTTATTTCCTTTGCTTCCAACCTACAAGTCTTACCACAAAACCAAATTATGACTCTTAAGACCTTTTAGATAAAATCATCAGTTTCCTTACTGGTATCATAACTCTCTTTTTACCCTCAATTCCCTTCCAAGCTTATCACATGAAAATAAAGTAATGATAGTATAAACTTCACACATGTGCATACTGTATAAAAATTAAAAAAAAAACAAAAACAAATGGGCAGCAGGGTGACAGGGAAATTACCATGGATACGCTTAACTTAAATATGACACCAACTCTTCTATGTGTCTGTCCAAATATTTTGATCGACTAGAATCCTTTTTTGTAGACTCTTAATTTGAAAATAGATGGACCACTGATTGACAGAAGGAGTTTCTTCTTATACAGATATTTTGCTGTAAAATATTTATGGAGAAGATTTGATGTTGTGATGGTCAAGGTTATTTGTCAACATGGCTAGGCCATGATTCTCAGTGGTTTGGCAGGTATTACGTAATCATCCTCCATTTTGAGATCTGACATGAGCAGCCAATCAGTTGAAAGGCCAATCAGCTGAAAGCCAATCAGTTCCCTTGGGGGTGTGGCCTGTATCCAACATACATGGATGTTCTGACAAAGCTCTCTCTGTACCCTGCATCTGACTCATCATCCTCTGACCTCCAGTTCTTGGGAAATGAGCCAGCAGCCTGCCACCTGAGCTGCAGATCTTGGGATCTGCCTGCCCCTACAACCATGTGAGTCACCAGAAGCCTCTAGCCTGATGTCTGGTCCATGGATTTGGGACTTGCCAGTTTCCACAACTAGGCAAGCCATTTCCTTGAGATAAATCTCTTTTTATATATTTATATATATACCCTTCACTGGCTTCACTTCTCTAGGGGACTCAGCCTAAGACAGATGTGTTCTATCCTCTGAGGAGGAGTCCTGGTGGTGCAGTGGTTAAGTGCTCAGCTGCTAACAGAAAGGTCTATAGTTCGAACCCATCAGACACTCCAAGGGAGAAAGCCGTGGCAGTCTGTTTCCATGAAGACCACAGCCTTGGAACCCTATGGGGCAGGAGAACTGACTCAATGGCAGTGGATTTGATTTTTTGGTTTATCCTCTGAGGACAAGTAATATTTAATACCGACATCCCCATCTCCCAAAGAGCTAATGATGACTCTAACCAAAGGGTTCCAAAGGTTTATGGAAAAGAGTCAGGATGGCTAGATGTACTGGCATGGAAAGATGTTCAGGACTTATTGTGATGTAAAAAGAGAAAATGCAGAATAACATAAACAGCAAGATCTCATTTGTATAAATCAAAACAGAAAGGGACACATGTAATTGTGAGAGAGCTATTTTATCTCTCTAGTGTGTGTCTCTCCCACCAAAAAAACTTCTTGCTATCAAGTCAATTCTGACTCGTAGTACTGCCCCATAGGGTTTCCAAGAAGCAGCAGGTGGATTCGAACTCCTTACCTTTTGGTTAGCAGCCAAGCTCTTAACCACTGTGCCACTAGGGGTCTGTCTCTCCTACAGCTAATCCTTTTTCTGATAAAAGTTCTTTTTTCCTATAGGGAACCTCTCATGTGTTTGGGTGAGCTGACCCCCATCTCCTACTCAGGGTGGGCATGTGATCCAGTTCTGGACAATCATAGGACTCCCTGTGATTATCCAGCCATAGTTGTCAGGAATGGCTTATTCTTGCCCCTGGAGTTGCTAAGCTGGCAACACTGCTGAAGGCCATACTGCTGCCATGATGAAAAAAGCCCGAATAGAAAGCCAAGCAGAAGCAACCAGGACCAAGAGCCAGAGACACACCTCTGAGCTCTAAAAACACTGTTTGAACCACTAGAGCCAACTGTTCTCAGTTACACGATCCAATAAATTACCTTTCTGATATGTGTTTGGGGTAGGGAAGAAGGGTGCTTAGTTGAGTTTAAATTGGATTTCTGCAATTTTGAGTGAGAATTTTCCAAATACGTAGTTAAAAAGAGATGCAACATCGCTGACTTTGAAAATGAAGAAAAGGGCCCAAGAGCCAAAGAATAAGGGCAGACTAGAGAAGTTGGAAAAGGCAATGGATTCTCCCACAGAACCTCCAGAAAGAAATGCAGCTCTTCTAACACCTTGATTCAAACCCAGTGAGACAGGTGGGCTTCTAACTTACAGAACTGTAAGATAATAAACTTAATGTTGATTTAAACCAGCAAAAATAATTTCTCAATATAGAAAGATGTAGAAAGTTTCTATTTTTTAGAAGAATTCCACAGCATTATCTCCATGGAGTAGGAACGGGGTGGGTGGGGACAAGTGGGGGTTTTACATATTTTTAAAAATAAGCATGTATTATTTTTATTAGTTTGAAAAACTAATTTTAAACATGTTTAAGAATGAAACTAGAATAAAAATCTCAGAGTCACAAGTATTATTATCTAGCGAAGAGAATCCGAATAGCAACCGCTTCACAAAAAAGCAGGGCAGCATCGATGTGACTTGTGAGGAATTCCAACTAGTGTCACAATGATGCTATTTAACACAAGGGGTCAGCCACTGAGCCAACACATCCCATTGCCACACCACACATTCTGTCAAACCAGGCCCTACCAGTAAGTCTAATTCCATTGGAAGGATTTTCCCTACTATGCAGGGGCCAGGCCCTAAGTATCAGATGTATTCTCCAAGCCGATTTTGGAGACAGGGGTGGGGGAGGCAGGGAAGGGAAGCCAGAATAGTAATTGGCCTCGGATTACAATTTAGCAAACTTTTCAATAGAAAACCAACAAATTGCCAACAAATTGCTATGCTAATGAAGAACTGCCCTGCTCTGCACTCAGCATTTGACGTAATTAAAAAAGACAACTCATTTATGCCACTCTGTAGAGCTAGCTGCCACTCTGCTGAATTTTAAAAGGCTTCATGTAGCGAAAAGGAGAAAGCATGAGAGCTGGCTGCCTTGGTCCTGTTTCTCTGCAGTCATTCCCTTACCCAGTGTTTAAGACATACCAGGGAGAAAGCTCATCTAGTATGCAAGCCAAATGAATGTCTAGTACAAAGGCTACTTTAAATATATTCCTCAAGAACTTTAAAAAAAAGGAAAATACCTGCCTCTTCCCAACATCCCCTTCCTCTACAACTAATAAATAAGCAAATGGTGGTTCTTACATTAAACACGCGCCTTTTCTAAATTGAGTTCATTTGACTTGGACATGAGAAGTCTGGTACATTCTCCCAAGCTTAGGGGAAGGATGGTCTACTTAGCTATAGACAGAATTCCATTTAGTTTGTCTCAAATTGATATTCTCAGAAATATATGGCCAGAGGACAAGGGCAACAAAACAATGCTGGCAAACTACTTAACTGCTATTTAGCGGTTTGCCAAGAGTGAATAGAGATGGTGAAGGAAAAGGCCCTTTTTTATTCTAAGGGCATTTTTGCTTCAAACGGGAGAATTATATTTTTATTTTCTCCTTTTTTCCCCCCATCCCTTCTTTTCTACCTTCCTCCTTTTAGTTTAAAAAGGATATGGCTAGAGAGAAGAAAAAGAAAATCGCCAAGTCCAGAGGTCTGGACTAAAGTATAATGTTTCAAGGATATGAATAAAACATACTAAAGACGTAAGTAAGTCAGGCCTCTGTGGTTTTTTCCACTTGTCTACCAATTTTAGATCCCAATTTAAGGACAGAAGGTTAATTCGATAATTTAGGCAGAGAATTTGTTTTAAATATAAAATAGAATTTTAAACTGTCTTTTTTCCTAAAAGTAAGTTTTAAACATTATAGGTTTATTAAAGTAGTTTAAGTAGTTCTGGATTTTATTTACTTTAGCTGGCATATCTTTAAAAATATTACTGTACTACAGTCAGAAACCCTAGAAGCAAATTCTCTATTCACTTCTTGAACTATCTCACTATGTACCTCTCAGTCCCTTTTTTCAACTTCCTATCATTCAGCTAGGCCAAGGAGATTTCTTTCCCCCCTCCCACGCCTACAAAAAAAAAAAAAAGTGTTTTAATAACGATATTAAATTGACCAGCTGCTGGAGTATGTAACAAGAATTAAAATAATAATTTGAGCAATACCATAAAGCTTACAATGCTTTTTTTTAACTATCTTTCTAACTGTAACATATGTAACACAGGGATTGTTGCCCTGCTTTAAAAAAAAAAATTACTGATGGGAAAAAAGAGAGTAAAACCATCATTCCCATTATTTTCCTGAAACATGCCCCTCTGACAATCACCAGGCCAGCCTCCTTGCTCAGCAGCAGGTGATGGATCACTTACCAACACACAGGATGTTGAAACAGAATCCTTGAGAAGTAGATTTGTTGACCAACTGGTCAGGGAGGCTGTCAAATCCAACATGGCCAGAAAGGGACAAGTTTCGAAGCTCTTCATTCTGGAATTTCAGAGGGGAATATTTGAGAATCCAGGAATTATGCCATGTAGGTACCACATATTATAGACATTACCTTCTCCCTTCCTCTCCTTTTTTCATCCATGGAAAAAAAGAGATTCCCTCTGCACCCACACCCTCCTTGAGTTCTACACCCTACAGAAGGCACCAACAGCTCCAAAGCCATGCTCTTTCACAAAATCACACAGTTTCCCAAAACAGACTATATCCCAGGGTAACTCATTCCTGGTTACAAGTGTAATGCTTCAGGGAAATTTTAGCTTCCTGAAGTGGCTTGGAACCCTGGTGGCACAGTGGTTAAGAGCTTGGCAGCTAACCAAAAGGTCGGCAGCTTAAATGCAACAGCCGCTCCTTGAAAACCCTGTGGGACAATTCTACTCTGTCCTATACGGTTGCTATGAGTCGGAAAGGACTCAATGGCAACTGGTTCAGTTTACCGGTTTTGAAGTTGCTACACACGGAGAGATGCACAGAGATGGGGCACTTAATTGACATGAAAAACCACCCATTCTGATAGCTTCAATCACTTAAGCAAAACTTTCAACACATACTAAAAAATAAATAAATAATTGTACTCTTCCAGATACATAAAGAAGCTTTGAGAAGATCACAGTAAAGGACATATACTTATTACAATTATGGAAATGCTGTCATTACCATAACGAAACAAGTTTAAAACTACTCAGCATAAGCATTGGTCCCGTCTCTTCCATTAGCTATACAGGCTCCCCCCTACACAGCTCCTAGCACAGTTTCTGAACTGTCTGGGCCTTCTCAGAGTTTACTGAAGGAGACTGGAGTAAGGTAGCTATCATACATTAAAAGAGTCAGGTGATTTATGCCATTCTATATATTTTTTTTTATAAGCTGGTGCTAAATGCCTTCTCAATGCTGAATGCATCCCATGGGTGTTGGTGATAATCTATGAAGCTTTCAGTCCCAGGTCAACTATGATCCTTCAGCTTACAATACTATGGTATAATTTGCATTTGGAGAAACTAGATATTGAAAGCCTTCTAGAAGTCAAGGTTCCTGGTGTTCTGCTTATATTGCCAATGAACTTTATATTCATAATACTCAGTTTGGGTGACAAAATGAGCTGCAAAATTTCTTTTTAAAAAAAAAAGAAAAATCTTTGCATAGGATCACTTAATCAATGTTATGATTTTTTTAGTAGTCAAGGATTGAGACCCCCATTTCCAAATCTCTGTGATCACTCTATCTGCAGACAAATGTGACTCCATAAATGTAGTGAATTCAATGGAATGTTTTATGAACAACGTAATTTCTTGCCAGCTCTAAAATTCTGATTCTGTGAAATAAGACTAAAAACCACCACACTGTTGAACACCACTGTGGCTGCTACAGGTTTCGGGTCAATGGGGTAGAGAACAGATGCCTCGTCTATGAATAGTTTCCTTGAAATCTGCCAACAGTGAATATGAGCCTTCAAAGTAAGCACTTATCCTTAAGCTGGATGGCAAGGTAGACAGTTCACTAAATGGCTTCCAGAGCAGGTTTCAGTGGACACAATTCTGGTAGCTGACCAAGCCTCCCAACCAGCCTCCATTTCTTAGGGCCTCAATGCTAGTGCCTACCCCTTCCTCTTCAGATACCTCAAAGATTCAGACAGCAGGTATTTTTAGGGTGTTCACCACATCCTCCAGGACTTGGGGGAGGAGGATTTGAAATGAGTCCTGGGCTATATTTAGAACTCTTTCCATCACAGCTGCACGGTGGCTGTTGTGTATCAAGCAAGGAGAAACCATCACACCCACCTCTACTTCTGATGTATCACTGACTGGAATGGTCAGTGAACCGAGTGAAAAGAGATGAGGCAAGGAAGAACTGTCATCCCACAGTTCCTCCCCTTCCTGCCATAAGGCTTCTTTTCATTTCCAGGGGAGAGGCAAGAGTGGTTTATTGCCCTAGATTCTGGATTGTTAGGTTTTTAGATACCAGATATCCTCCCATGAGCCAATCCTGGGAAAGAATCAGAGTTAGTAATTATAGCTCTCATCCCAGAACCCAGTGCTCAGCATCTCATATTCTCACCATTTCCAAAACACGAGAAACCACCCACACACCCACTGAGTATTTTTATACCCATTGAAAACCACATACAAAATGAAGGGTTATAAAGAATTTGGTCTTGAAATTTTTGAAATTTACAGTTATGCCTTTGGAGTCTTTATCTTCTAACTTTGTGATATAAAACATGTAAATTTTATAATGCTTTTTTTTTTTTTTTTTAAAGTGTAATTCTCTAACCTGTGTAAAGGGCATCCTGAGAGTCATTGCCTATCATATGTGACAGGGAAGAAGGAAACAGGAAGCTCTCTCTTTGGATCATGAACAGGCTTTGAAAACGAACTGTAGTAAATGCAAACAGCAGCTCTGAGCAACTAACTTGGTGACTCACACAGAGCAGCTGAATTGAAATCCTGCACTCCAGCATTCTATTGTACATGTATATTGCATCTTGTCTTCGTCATCACTATTCAAGAAATCTAGGCTTTTTTTTCAGTCTATAGGCCCAATCTCAAGGAATGAACTATATTCCTATGTCATTAACACTATCACGTATCCGGAAATGACTCTCTGAATTTTATCTTCAAGCCTCAACTGTTCTGCTTGGGTTCCCCCCCCCCAAAAAAAAAACCCCACTGCCATCGAGTCTATTCCAACTCATAGCGACCCTACAGGACACAGGAGAACTGCCCCATAGGGTTTCCAAGGAGTGCCTGGCAGATCTGAACTTTCGACCTCTTGGTTTGCAGCCACAGTACTTAACCACTATGCCACCAGGGTTTCCACTTGTGTTCCAGCTCTAAATTTCTATCACATGGGCAAGCTGTCTTGGGTTGTCCTGTCTATACCTCAAACTCATGTACACAAAGCTGAAATCATATCCCTCTATCCCAAACCCACTCCTTCTCTGGAGTTCCCTATTTCTGTTAAAAAAAAACCACCCACTGCTTAAAATTTCTGTTAAGGGCACTTAATTATGCTAGGGGCCACCCTTCTCCCATCAATGCCTAAATCTTACAAATGCTACATCCTCTTCCTTGCCATTCCTACTAATTCAACAGCCTCCCAACTGGTCTCCCTGCCTTGGTCCCACTCCTCTCTAATCCTTTCTCTCTACCTTGCAGCCAAAGGATTCTCAATGCTCAGAGGCCCTCAATCCAAACGTCTTGGCCTGGCATCTCAGGCCCTCCATGGGCTGAACCCAAATCTTCATTCCCACTGAATCTACCGTGAATCCCCATGGAGTGCCTTACCTGCAGTTAAGCTGAATTATTTAATGTTCCTGGGACAAATCTAAGCCCCACCTCTCCACCCCCACCACATGGTTCATTCACACTATTTCCTCTAAGAAGGGCCTTACATCTAATGTTTACACAGCCAAGCCTTCCAGATCTCACTCAGATTTTACCTCCACCATGGTCTTCATTATGATGTCTCAGGGAGGAATTTCAATAAACATTTCCCATACCAATATAAGAAAAATACTGATTGGATAAAGATGGCTCAAGCTATTCGGTATTCCATGATCATCATTGAAACACCTAACATTTATTTACCATTTCCAATCTTCCAGAAAAGCCCTAAACACAAATGAACTAAGGTATTTCTGTTAACATTTCTATGAGGTAGTTACTATTATTACCAACCTCAGTTTACACATGAGAAAATGGAAACACAGAGTTTTGCTGTTGTATGCCATTGAGTCAATTCCTACTCATGGTGATAGAACAGAGTAGAACTGCCTCATAGGGTTTCCTAGGCTGTAATCTTCACGGTTGTAGGTTGCTAGGTCTTTTCTCCCACACAGCAGCTGATGAGTTCGAAGTGTTAAACCTTTCAGTTAGCAGCTAAGTGGTTAACCACTGTGCACCAGGGCTTCTTGGCAAAACTACAGAGGTGGTGAAAAGCTCACTGGTTGCTGGAAGTTTGGGGAGGGGAAGAAGGGATGAACAGGTGGAGCACAAGGCATTTTTAGTGCAATGAAACTATACTGTATGAAACTGTAATGATGGACACATATGCGTTTGTCAAAACCCCTAAGGCTGTCCAACATAAAGATGTAAACTATGGACTTCAATTAATAACAATCTATCAATACTGGCTCATCAATGGTAACAAATGTACAATACCAATGCAACATGTTAATAATAAGGGAAACTGTGGGCAGAGGGAAAGGAGGTATATGGGAACTCTCTGTACTTTCTGCTCAATTGTTCCGTAAGCCTAAAATGGCTCTAAAAATTAAAGTCTACTTAAAGGGAAAAAAAAATCCAATATGTTAAAATAGAAAGAAAAAAAATTCTCTAAAACCATAATTCTTTGACAATCAGAGAGCTGGAAACTGAGGATTAGAATTGGCAAAATAGCTTCAAGTATATATTCACTGGTCTTGGCAACACCAAGGCCAGGCATGGACTTTTTGCAAGCTACAGCACATGAAGCTCATAATATAAGGCTGAGTTTTGACCATTTTTGAAACAAAAGTGCCAACATGGAGCTACTAAGTAAGTAACTATTAAGACCTTAATTGATTTAGTCCTCAGTTTGCTAATCTATTTAGTAAGGTCTGTACTTAGACAATTTCTACAGCCCATTCCATCTTGAAATACGTTATAACTAAACACATGATATAAAATAAAATAACCAGTCTTTAATAATTTTATTGCCTCACCTTTCTCTCTTTAAAACATCTCTATCATGTGGATACAATATTTTTTTGTTAAATGTAAAAATATCATAGCTGAACACAATTCCTGCCCTTAAGAAGCTTACAGTATATAAGTAGAGACAGGCCCTATATCAGTGCAATACTACTAAGGATAAAAGTGATAGATGCCATGGCATTAACGATGGGAAGGTTTAGATGGCAGAAATGGCTTTTGGTTACTAGAGCGAAGAGGACATTCAGGAGACATCTTTTAGGCCAAGGACATTCAGGAGACATCTTTTAGGACAGGCTAGATAGAGCTCTCCAAATCTTTCAGGAAAAACAAAACAAAGAGAAGTTTGGCTTGAGAAAGTCTTCTAGATAAATGCTACCTATGCCCAAAGGTCACTTGGTTATGACTGCATACTCTGAAGTTAAAAATCAACAAGTCTTTCAGATGTCCAGCAGACTTCATTATTGAGATAATTATAAAACAAATTATATAAGCATGTGTGCCAACACCTACATTCTGAGTGCTGCTTTAAAATATGCAGAGTAACTTATGCTCCACAATTTCAAATTTTGCTTCACCAGAAGCAAGGCAGTAAAACAAAAGCCTTGGACTCAGAGATAGCTGGGTATGAACCCCAACTTTGCCTCCTACTTTTTAGTCTCTTTTCCTCCATCAGTAAAAATGAGGTACTTTGCAGTGCTGTTGGGAGGAGATACAGAAATGACGTACATGACAGTACCCTGCACTTAATAAAGGAGCCCTGGTGGCAGAAGAGCTAAGTGCTTGGCTATTAACCAAAAGGTTGGTGGTCTGAACCCACCCAGCAGCTCTGTGGGAGAAAGACCTGGTGATCCACTCCTATAAAGACTACAGCCTAGGAAACCCTACAGGGCAGCTCTACTCTTTCACATGGAATCAAAAATCAACTTGAGGGCACCTAACAATAACAACATTTAATAGGTCCTCAATAAATGCTGGTTTCCCTTCCCTAAATTAGGTAGGCAGAGACAAACTTTTTAAATTTGAAATGAATTAGAAGCTACTTTTATCGCTGCTATGCTTCTAATTTTATGGTTCTAGGAGGAGCTGCTGTTCAGCAAAGCCCTTGGATTTAGGATCCAGGAAAGTAATCACTAAGGGAAGAAAAAAGAAAAAAGGGGAAGGGTGAATGAGGAGTCTAACAAGAAGAAACTCCACCCTAAATTTACGAAGCTGGGGGAAAAGCCACAGAATCACATTACTATTTACAGGAATGGAAACACTGGTGGTGTAGTGGTTAAGAGCTATGGCGGCTAACCAAAAGGTCAGCAGTTCGAATTCACCAGGTGCTCCTTGAAAACTCTATGGGGCAGTTCCATAGCGTCCTATAGGGTTGCTATGAGTTGGAATCAACTTGACGGCAACAGGTTACAGGAATAAGCGAGGCCAACAGCATCAACATCCTGCATGGCTGGAAAACATTCTGGATTCCTCATTTTCATCGTTGTTTTTAATTTCAAATTAAATTAAATTGTTTTATTTTAATCCAGCCCAGAGTCTCTGAAATTAATAAACTGAATGTTCCTAAATGGATTCTATTCACCATACTCAAAGTGAAGCCGTATCTCTCTTCTTTTCTTTTAAAACCGAAGTCCCTCAGCAGATGTGGTTTGAGGCAGCCTATGGCCTCTGATCCTTATCAGCAGGCGGAAAGCAAGAGAGCATGCTACCAAGGTGATAAGTGTTTTGATTTGAAAACAAGTAGAACTTAATTTTCATTTTTGCAAACAGATATTACAGTTTAAGTTTAGAATAATTCCCCCTTTAAAATTTGAATTATTTTTTAATTTAAGAGATAACTACTTCTATGCATTCTTTTTTAGAGAGCTGGAGATTTCTACTTGTAGGAAATGGTGATTCCATTATTCTCAAAGGCTTCGGTGTATGGATAATAAATTATATTGATCTAAGCCACTTAATCCTTGGGCTTACGTTTCTTCATCTGTAAAATGAAGAGATTTAACCAAACGACCTCTAAGTAAAGTCTCTGGTTTTAATGCTAATTCCAAGGTTTCTTGAATCTGGAAATCAGAGAGGCATAAATCCAATTCTGTCCGTTGCTTGAGGAAAGTCAACACAGGGTAAAACTTTCCTGGTAGTATATTTTCTCTTACCAGATCTAAATTGGCTAAACTTTTAAAACACACATGAAAGAAGTTTCCACCAGTCACCCTCGAAAACTCCAACCCAGTGAAAATCTGTAATGCATACCTTCTGTGTTTTCCACCTGAAATTTTCATTTTTAATTATGATAATGATAAAGTATGACTTAGCTTTAAAAAAAAAAAAAAAGTTACATGCCCACCTCTACAAATGCCTTGGTTAAAGAAAGAAGGAAAGAAATTTCTTCTGCTATATCTGCAATGTTCCACGAGATTTTTGAAAAGGAGGTATTATAACCCCAAAGCAAAACCTAGGAAATACAGTCATCCTTCGGTATCCAAAAGGGATTGATTTCAGGACCCCCGAGGATACCAAAATCCGAGGACGTTCAAGTTCCTTATATAAAATGGCACAGTATTTGCATATAACCTACGTGCATCCTCCTGTGTACTTCAAATCATCTCTAGTTACTTATAATACCTAATACAATGCACGTGCTATGTCAATAGTTGTTATATCGTATTGTTTAGGCAATAATGACAGAAAAAGCCTGTATGTGTTCAGTACAGACGCAACCATCACAGGCCTAACTACATAGTACACGACAGCAACAACAGAACATTTGTTTCTCAAATATTTTCAATCAGCTCCAGAGATGCAGAACTCCTGGATACAGAGGGATGACTGTAAGTCCTCTGCATAAGTTAGTCACCTGTCTTCAAGAAGAAAAGTAAATGTTTATCATGCATTCATTCATTCAACAAATATTTATTGAGTACCAATGTGTGCCAGTCACTATGCCGAATGCTAAGGACAGGATGTGAGAAAACAAAGCATCCCTAATTCACAGAGCTTCTAGTCTAGTGGTACACATAGATGTTAATCAGTCTCAAATGTGTAATCATAAGCTATCCAAAGTACTGGAAGCCATGCAACCTTATAACTAATGTGATTACTCATTCTTTCAGGGAAGCCTGTAGTACGTAAAAACACATACTGTTGTGCATTAACCTAGTAGATAACTCCTATGAAGAGCTGACGCGCAGGTTTTATGTATTCAGATGAAAACAAGGAGTCTTTCTGAGCAGCACTGCCTGACGGAAGGAGGTAGAAATGATGAAGACTCAAGTCTTCTTGGATGTCCCATTTTAAATGGAGCTGAGATGGGGCAAAGGGGAAGTGCATGGAATAATCCCTTTGCTCTCTGTCTTTGCCCCATAAAGAAGGCAGCCACTTGGAAAACAGAAGGGGCATACATCCCTCCCTCATCTTAGGTAATGGCTTTTTTCAAGTCCTGTTTCCATAGTGCAGATGCCACCAAGTCAAGGAGAGATTCAAAAAAAAAAAAAAAAAGAACTTGCTATTTCTCACATGAAATCCTTGACTGCTTCCCAGTATCTGAAAAAATTCTGGCCTCACAAATGTCTGAGAAGTAAGTTTTAGCCAAGAGCCCTGACAAATCAGTTTTGAAAAAAAAAATATATATATATATATATACACACATGCTTAACCATTACATTCTAGAGACTGTTGAATTGGTTCAAGGAAGCTTGGTGGGAAGACAGGAAACACCCTTTGTTCCCATGCAAAAGGGAAAACACTGGAATGCAAAGTATCAACCCCAACCACAACTATGAAGCCTGCATCAGGATGTTTTTCAAGGAGAGGCATTTCTAGGGTAATTTTCATAATATAAAATGTCTGAAGCATCTCATTATCAACAAGGATCACATTTTTGAAGGATGACTTGGACAACATTTGCTACTCGAAATCCCAAGGTCAGAGCCAAGAAAACCCCCAAGGATGTGTCTCACACAAGCAGTGGAATGGACAGAGCCAAAGCAAGGAGGGGAACAGTCAGGAGGAAAACTATATGATGAGAAAGAAAGAACCTGAGCGCAGCCTAGCTGGAAGCTGTGATTGAAAAGGAAGAAGGGGCATCCAAGGGCCAGGGCCTAAATCTCAAAGCTAGATCAGCTCTCCCCGCCAAGCCCAGGGAAAACCAAAAAACCAAACCCATTGCCGTCGAATCAATTCCAACTTACAGTAACCCTATAGGACAGAGTAGAGCCACTCCACAGGGCTTCAAGGTTGTAAGTCTATGGAATCAGACTGCTACATCTTTCTCCTGTAGCGTGGCTAGTCGGTTTGAACCGCTGATCTTTTGGTTAGCAGCAGAGTGCTTAACTACTGCACCACCAGGGCTACCTTGGAAAACACTACCAAATCAACAAAAAACACTTGATTGACACTGAGTAATTGCCCCAATTCCAAGTGCTATCTTTAAGTAGCTTTTTCCAAAAGATTCCCAGCAGAGGAATAAATTTTGCAAAAATAACACTGTAGGAGTTTTCTTTGGGAAGTGGTAGGATTACTTTTAATTATTTAAGCTGTAACATTTGAATTATTACCAAAAAAAAAAAAACCTTGTACTTTTATAGTAGAAAATAAAAAAAGGTTTTTAAAAACAGAGAAAGTTAGTAATAATAATTCAGTATTACAGGGGTGAAAAGCCTCTTTTGCAAGGAGGTAAGCCTGCAATTTTTATTACAGTTACTATATAGGTGATGGGATAAAATATATGAGTGGTTATCTTTTTAATTGCAGAACTAAGTAACATCGAAAGTGATTAGACTGAGCAGAAGGATAGGTTGGTACAGTGGAAGGAGCTCAGCAGGTGAAGTTAGAACTTGAGGACAAGTATAAACACTGTCGTTGCTTAGCTCTGTGACCTGGGGTAAGTCATTTAACTTCTCAATCTCGGTTTTCTCAGCTTTAAAATAAACTACCTCACAAGGCTGTTGCAAGAATCCATCACGTAATTCTCCATCTTCAGCTCATTTTACACACCTGTCTTGGAAGAGCTCATCCTTGCCCAACAATAGGATAATAACTCCTAGTCACCACCCACAGCCCAGGCCTATCTTATGCTCTCCACCTGTACATCCATGGCCCAGGCACCTCTAAGCCAACATCTCCAAAACAGAACTTATCCTCCATTCCCCACTCTCAATTCAAATCTGTACTTCCTCTCATTTTTTTATGCCAAATGGCAACAGCATCTACTTCAAGGCGTCAGAGAGGCCCTAGAATAATATCTGTTAGCATATTGCTGTCAAGTTGATTCTGACTCATAGCAACCCTAGCGAACAGAGCAGAACTGACCCATAGCGTTTCCTAGGAGCAGCTGGTGGATTCAAACCACCGACCTTTTGGTTAGCAGCCATAGTGCTCAACTACACATCGCTAACCCTGATGAAATCTACACTTGCTTGCAGAAGAAAAAGTCCGCTGTTCAATCATTCTATATCTTCCCCCGACTTCTTCACACTCTAATTTGGACAGTGAAGTCTTCTTGAAGCCAACACTACCAGGTTAGCTTTTCTCCTCTGCACCCAGATGTAATAACTCAAACATTTGTTGAGTGCCCACCATACCTTTTTGGCTGAACTTTTCCCACCCAGCCTTCTTCGCTGGCATAATGGTAGCCAGTCTACCAGCTGATTTCTATTTTTGAGCCTTGATATTCATGACTTGGATCCTTTGGTACTCTTTTTCTAACAATACCTCCATTGGACTTCGCCAAAGTGTGTATCCAGTTTGGTACTTCACAGAAGTCATATTCTCCAACCTCCTTATTTTCAGGTAAGGAAGCAGGTATAATAGTATATAGTTTGTCATACTCTGATGGCTTGTGTGTTACTATGATGCTGGAAGCCATGCCACTGGTATTTCAAGTACCAGCAAGGTCACCCACGGTAGGCAGGTTTCAGCAGTGCTCCCAGACTAAGACACACTAGGAAGAAAGGCCTGGTGATCTACTTCCAAATATTCGCCAATGAAGACACTGTGGATCACAACAGAATGTTGTCCAAAATAGTGCTGGAAGATGAGCCTCCTAGGCTGGAAGGCAACAATAGACTCAAGCATGTCAGCAATCATGAGGATGTCACGGGTCAAGGTAACGTCACTCTGTTGTATGCGGGGTCACCGTGAGTCAGACCTGACTCGACCGCAGCTAAGAACAACATAGTGTCCAAGTGATTGGTTTTCCCTATGCACAGGTCCAGGTAGAAATAGACAGAAACACACTGAGAACCAGACGTTTTGATGCCTGGTCCACCCATCTCTCCATTACACTTGGACCCTCTTCACAGATAAGAATTCACATTGGCTGCTGAGTGAAGCATGATACAAAACCCCTGAAAATACAGTGGTGCGGGTTCTAGTTTTCCACTCCTGCCTCCTAGTCCTTTCTGTCCTCTCTAAAACCTACCTTCAGGTAAAACAATAACTGCCCACACTTATTAACAGGCCTCAGATCTGGTCGGTTTATCTATGACTGGGGTCTCAACCTTGTCACATCAGAAATTAGATTCCTTGTATAAAAATCAGGAAAAACACTATTTAAAAGCAGTATCCAAAAATAGATACCTGAGGTGAAGAAAGCACCAGCTGTTGCATTACAAACTTAGTAAAGCCAACTTTCAGAAAAGCAAAAAACAAAACAAAAACAAGTGTGACAATCCAAAAACTATAAAAAGTGGCAATACTTTTTCTCACAGACAGAATGTTTTTCTGAAGGTCAGTGTAAACTCTGAGAGATTCAATCTACGATGCCAAGAATTAACAAAAAAGACATGTTCTTAAGTTTCCAAAGACCAGAGTTTTCTATTCGAGTCAAAGTGACTAATGCCTATAACAACCTCATGCCACAAACTGCTGATTAGCAGAAAGTCAAATGTTTGGGAATGACAAGGCCCACATGTGCATTCCAGCGACGCACACAAATTTTGCAGTACTCAGAGGAAAACGGGGGTGGGAGGTAAGCAATGTGACAAATAGGCAAGAAGTATTTATGACGGCACGGTCTGATCAGAAACAGATGATCCAGTTGTCCTCTCGTACCACTCCACGTCACAGAGGTGATGAGAAGCCCTTCACACTGCAAGCCACCTAGGAAGGCTAATGAGAAAAATATGGGGTGGGGGGAGGTGTTGCTAATCATTTCAAACCCCTCTGGCTTTCCAGTGGGATTCCAAATATCCTGATTTCACAGAAAACATATCATCTCTCTCGCAAAGGAGAAAGCCACCCAATTGTCTCACAGTTGCTCATTTGGGTCATTTTTGTCCCTTCCACCCTGCCTCTAAGGTCCCTGGGTGATGCAAACCGTTTGCACTTGGCTACTAACCTAAAGGTTGGCAATCTGAACCCACCCAACAGCACCACATAAGAAAGGCCTGGAGATCTCCTTCTGTAAAGATTACAGCCAAGAAAACCCTGTGGAGTTCTACACACATAGGGTTGCCATGAGTTGGAATGGACTCGGGGCCCTGCCTTGAACGTGTGGCATACCTTTCAGACAAGCTTTTTCAAAATAGGAATGACTAGGAGGTCAAAGAGAATTATGAGGCTCAAATCAGTTGGAAGTTTTCTTTTTTTTCCCTTCAACTTTTTTATGTAGGGTTCTAGTCCTCATATTCGCACATCAATTCCTCAGTGCTTCCTATTTGAGAAATACTGTGGCACAGTTCATATACGTGTATCTAGTAAATGCATTAATCAGCAAGTAATGAAATATGGATGGGACACTTCCTTCCCTATGCCACCAGTTCTATCACCGGATGTAAATTAGCCACTTCCTTTTGAAAGACACCATTTGTTTCTGTCTCTTTCTGAAAAGGCAAGGGATTTCCAGTTATGGTAATGACCATGTAGTGGTAGTCTCTGAGAAATCAAAAAAAAAAAAAAAAGACAAATCCAAACCAGCTCTAAGGAAGTCATAAAAAGAAACCACCAGGATGTCTTCTCAGTCCCAGCCTGGCGGCTCTCCCCTCCCAAGGCATACCCAAGTTCCTCAGCTGACCTAGAACATCTCTGAGTGCAACAACACATTTCAAGCACTTGAAAATTGAGGAACCGTCATAAAAATGATCAAAGCCGTGATAAATACGCTCTTAGAAAATAAATATAGAAATTAACAGACATCGCTCTGCAAATATTACTACGCTCTGCAAATATTACTAACAGTCCTGGCCCAAATTTTCAAATCTCCCTGAGATTTCCACCGTATCTGAATCTCAGCCCTGGAGACCATCAGGATGCTTACGGTAAGTTGGGGTACGCGTTAGCTTCCTGTGGCCACATAACAAATTATCACAAACATAATGGCTTAAAGCAATGCCCACTTATTTATTAGCTCTCAATTCTGTAGGTCAGAAGCCTAAGCATAATGTGGCCAGATTCTCTGCTCAGCGTGTCAGAAGGCTGAAACTAAGGTGCTGGCCAGGCTGAGTTCTCATCTGAAGGCTCCAGGGAATAAAACCCGCTTCCAAACACATCCAGGTAGTTGGCAGAATTCAGTTTCTTGCAGTTGTCAGATTGTCAGACTGAGGTCCTCCTCTCCTTGCTGGTGGTCAGTTAGAGGCTGCTCTCAGCTCCTCTAGTCACAGGGCCACACGCATCTTCAAAGTCAGCAACAGAGTACCTCCCTCATGTCAAATTCCTCTCACTTTTCAGGAAGAGTCCAGTTCCTTTTTAGGGACCACTTGATTAGGTCAGGTTCTACCAGGATGATCTCCCTTTCTTAAAGTTAACTGTGCCATAGAACATAATCTAACCGTGGGAATGGAGCTCTGGTGGTGTAGTTGTTAAGAGCTCAGCTGCTAACCAAAAGGTCAGCAGTTTAAATCCACCAGCTGCTTCTTGGAAACTCTATGGACGGTTCTACTCTGTCCTATAAACCAAACCCATTGCCATCAAATAGGTTCCAACTCATAACAACCCTACAGGACAGAGTAGAATTGCCCCGTAGGGTTTCCAAGGAGCACCTGGTAGATTCGAATGGCCGACCTTTTGGTTAGCAGCCAAACTCTTAACTACTACGCCACCAAGGTTTCCTACTCTGTCCTATAGGGTTGCTATAAGTTGGAATTGACTTGATAGCAATGGGTGTTTTGGTGGGGTTTAATCATGGCAATAACTATCATATTCACAAGTCCTGGGGATCATACACTGTGTATATACCAGGGAGTGAGGATCGACTCGACAGCAACACATTTTACTGTGTAACAAAGGAGCCCTGGTGTACAATGGTTAAGTGCTCGGTTGCTAACCCAAAGGTTGGCGGTTCAAACCCAGCAGCCAGTCCCAGCAGGAGAAAACACCTGGCAATCTGCTCCCATAGATTACAGCCTAGGAAACCCTGTGGGGCAGTTCCACTCTGTCCTGTAGGGTCACTTTGAGTAGGAATGGACTCAATGGCACACAACAACTATGTAACAAGAATTCTAGAAACTGCCAAAGCTTCTTAAGGAACTTAAGTCTTATCAGGGAGATAAGTCATTCTAATGAAACAGAAAATGATTGCCCAATGTTTGATGATGAGATATAATACAAAGGCTAATCAGAGGTTAGACAATGGAGATTAATATGGACCAGAGCAAAAAAGTACAGCCTCCTTAGTGGAGGTCAGTCTGATCTAGGTCATGATAAGGTAAAATAAGATTTGGATAGTTGCAAAGAAGAAACAGAGATGGGAGAAGCAAAAGAAGTATGATCTGTCAAGGAGACAGCAGAAAAAGAAAGAGGCCCAAAGGGTATGGAAATCAGTGAACTGGAAAAACTGAAGAATAATTAAGAGTAGAGGATTTTTAAGGCTTTAAAAGTGGTTCAAATTTGTTTACTGTAAACATTCCTTAAAATGAAGCATTATAAAGGCACTGGCTTTCCCACCTCCAGTATAAGCAATATATAATTTAACACTTCCATGCCCAGGATCTGACCCTGGGTGTTCAAGGTTGAGTAAGGGAGAGGTCTAAGAACATTCACTTAGCAGCCACATCTTAAAAGGATTTTCTGTGCACTTGTGAACATATCTTCCCACCAGACCAGCAGACCAAGGGATCTTGAGTATAGAATTGCCTTCTAGCCAAGATTTCAACCCAGATTACTAGCCCGGGCAACCATCCAAATGGTAAGCTATTTGATGCAAACTTCCTTCAGAGCATTCAAAAAAAAAAAAGCATATCTTGCAGATAACTTAATAGATTGACTCCATTAGTTATGGCTGCAATTTCTGCCATTCTAATTAAGCTAGAGCTTTCTTCTTTCTTCTTTACTCTGTTCTTCTCGGAAAAACAGAACCAATTAACCTCTTAAAAAAAATGACTCCTCCCACTAGCAAAACAGACAACTTTTTGCCTTACAGAAGGCTAACTACGTGCCATAGAAGCATCCATCTTGCTGTACAAGAATGTTGGCTTAGAGGTTTTCTCAGACATATCGGTGCACTTAGGAAAGCAGACCCAAGAGGCTATATTACAATTTTCCTCTTCCCTCAAATTTTTCTGTTGATGGATGATTTTAGATGGCTGCCTTTCTTGACTCTATCATCTAATGCAAAACAAACCTTCTTTTCACAAGCTGCCGGCACAAAAGAATGTTCCCATAGTACCCTCCACCCCCTCCACTGTCTGCTAAAAATGTCTCTTAAAGACACATTTTCATTATCATTATTACCACGTTGACATGTCTAAATAATCAAGGAGGGCCCAGAGAGAACACAGGAAAGCTCCATACAACAGCCTCTTATAAAATCCCATCAGCTCTCAAAAATCGATGATAAAATATGTGCAATAGCAGAGTTTGCATTTTCACACATGTTGTTACCACACAACCCAAAGGGGCTGGGTCAGGAGCCCAGACTTCTCAGTAGATGGGCTCTGGTTCCACCTCACTACTCCCAGAGTCAGAGCTATGGGGCATGAGAATGGGAACGTGTTTCTGACAGTCTTTGATAGCATGATTACAGGGAAACATTAAACTGAAATCAAAACTTGAAAGATTATAGCTTGGTGGGAGATGCTTTCTGTAATTCATACATTCTGTAGGAAGGAGGAACTAAGAAAGTTAAATGAGACCAAGGGTGAAAGCAAGACCAGAATTAGCAAGCAATAAGCACTGATACAAGTAGCTTCCATTAAACTCTTCCAAAGCCTAAAAGTTCATTAGAATAATTATTGTTCACATGGTAAAAATGAAAGGCGGGCAAGAGAAAATAAGTGATAATTATACTGGCAAAAACAAGAAGAGCTACTTTGGCCATTTGGATTTGAGAAAATTCCAAGCCTCAGATCCCTCCACAGAGAGGGTAAGACCATATATCCTCCTGTAAATCATGGCTCCAGAGTTAAACCCATTTTGCCACAATTGTACCATGTAGACACACTAGGCTGGTTATTACTAGGAATGGGGTTAGAGCAATGTCATAGGGGCAACCACCAATGTAAGGAAATTGGCAGTTATCCTCCAGGATTCCTTTTCAGTCCAACCTTCTACCCACTCTTCAACCCAAATATTAATAATGCAGAGGACAGTGTGACAGCCACAAGTTATCTGGCTGCTCACATGTACAAACATACAGGAAATGATGACTGTAAAACCAGATATACTTGAACAAGCAAAGAAACTAGTGAGGCTTCAGTCCCTATGGGGAGTAAAGCAGATGGAGTGCATATAGTAATAAATGTGCCTCATATTCCACCTCACATTCTGAGACTGGCATCTTTTAAAAGTATCAGTTCAGCTTTGCCTAGACTGCTTGTATAATGAAGGTTAAAGTACATTAACTAAGGGAAGGAAAAGAGGGAACAGACTCTATAACATTTTTTTACCCAGGAAACTTAAAAAAGAGGCCTAATTTTGCCTTAGGAGTCCCTGGGTGATGCAAATCATTAATCACTTGGCTGCTAACCAAAAGGTTGGAGAGTTGGATTCACCCAGAGGCACCCTGAATGAAAGGCCTGGTGATCTACTACTGAAAAACCAGCCATTAAAAACCCTACGGAGCACAGTTCTGCTCTGACAAACATGGGGTCACCATGAGTCAGAATCAACTTGATGGCAACTATTACTGGTAATTTTCCCTTGATTAATCAACCAAAAAGCAATTACTGAATATATATGCAAAGACCACAATGCTGAATTCTATTTAACAGAAATGAACAAGATTTTCCAAACCCACTGTCATAGACTGAACTGTGTCCCCCCAAAGTAAGTATCAACTTGATTAGGTCATGATCCCCAGTATTGTGTGATTGTCTAAAATTTTGTCATTTGATAAGATTTTCCTATGTGTTGTAAACCCTATCACTACGATGTTAATAAGATGGATTAGCGGCAGTTTTATTGATGAGAGCTATAAAATTAGACAGTGTCCTAAGCCAATCTCTCTTGAGATATAAAAGAGAGAAGTGAGCAGAGAGACATAGGGACCTCATGCCACCAAGAAGGCAGTGCTGGGAGCAGAGCACATCATTTGGACCCAGAGTTCCCTAAGGGGAGAAGGTCCTAGTCCAGTGGAAGACTGATGACAAGGACGTTCTTCCAGAGCTGACAGAGAAACCCTTCCCCTGGAGCTGACACCTTGAATTTAGACTTCTGGCTTACTAGACTGTGAGAGAATAAATTTCTGTTTGTTAAAGAAACACTTGAGGTATTTCTGTTATAGCAGCGCTAGATGACTAAGACAGCCACTACGCTTAGACCTTGGTCTACCCTTTAAGTGTGTCAATGCTTTCTTCCTTCCACCACAACCATCACAAAACAATAATAATTTACTGGGCACTTTTGTGCCAAGCACCGTACCTGGCCCTTTATAAAATCTTCCCATTTAATCCTCATAAGCCTGTGAAGTGGGTGGCTGGGTGACGGAAACGCTTAAGCATTCAATTAGTAGCCCAAACGTTGGATGTTCAAACTTACCAGAGGCACCGTGAAGGAAAGGCCTGGAGGTTGGCTTCTGAAATGTCACAACCTTGAAAACCCTATGGAGCAGTTCTACTCTGCACACATGGGGTTGCCATGAGTCAGAACTGACTCAACTGCAAATAACAACCCTGTGAAGTAAATATTACTAGCCACATTTTACAGATGAGGAAACCAAAGCTTAATTAAATGGCAAAGCTAGCATTCAAACCAGTTTTGCCAGATTCCAAGTCCATACTCTTTCTATCACCACCCAAGCCTTAAACTGGACAACTGATTCTTCAAAGCACACCCACCCCTGTAATGAGAAAGCCTCTACTCTCAATTCTACCTGCCAAATCCCACTCAACCTTAAAATTTCAGGCAAAATGCCATCTTCTTCATTAAGCCTTCCCTAGTTCCTTAAATTAGATACCAGTGCTCTCTATTTTGGAATGTCTGGTGGTGCAAATAGTTAAACGCTCTATTACTAACTGAAAGGATGGCAGTTTGAATCCACCCAAAGGCACCTCAAAAAAAAGGCCTGGTGGTCTGTTTCCAAAAGGTCACAGCCTCGAAAACTCTATGGGGTGCAGCTCTACTCTGTAGTACATGGGGTTGCCATGAGTCAGAAACAACTCAAAGGCAACTGGTTTGGGTTTTTTTTCTTTTTTGCTATTTTCCAAACCTCTACCATACTTGGACCACTTGTCACATTCAGGCCCCCAGAAGAACGTAAGTTTCTTGAGGACAGGACCTGCTTACTCATCTCACTTTGAACTTTACCTAGCACAGTGTCACATGTAGCTAGTGGCTGAATGTTTAAGTTAACAATCTGTGACCTGCCTTCCTCAACTAAAAGCTGCCACTGAGCAGCACAATGCAAGCACGTTCACAGGCAGGAGAATTCATTATGGGCTGGAACGCCCAGGGTGTGTTTGAGGAAGGAGGTGAGGTTTGAGAGGGTCCTTAAAAAATGAAAAATTAATATTCTAGCCACATGCTTCAGGATGGTTCCTTCTCAACACCAAGGGACAACCAGCTGTTGGGGAGGGGGAGACACCATAGTTAGAGGTCAAACATTATAGGGAAGCTTGCTTTTAGGAAATATTCTGATAAAAAGTTAATATTTGCTGTTGCTGTTAGTTGCTGTCAAGTCAGCTCCCTACTCAACTGAACAAAACACTGCCCAGTCCTGCACCATCTCCACAATCGGCTGCAGAATGGAACACTGTGATTCATAGGGTTTTTACCGGCTGATTTTCAGAAGGAGACCACAGGCCTTTCCTCCTCATCTTAGTCTGGAAGCTCCGCTGAAACCTGTTCAACATCACAGCAATATGCATGAGGTGCACTGGCCCAGACTCCAACGCAGGTCTCCCACATTGAAGGCGGGAATTCTACCACCGAACAACCAATGTCTCTAAAGTTAATCGTTATAAAGCTCTTACTGTATATATGCAAGGCATCATCCTTGGTACTTTATATGGATCTCATTTATCTCTCACAATCATGCTCTAAGGTACGTACTATTTATTATCCTCATTGTACAGAGGACGAAATCAAAGCTAAAAGAGACTAAGTTGCTCAGAGTCATGCAGTGGGCAAGTGGTGGGGCCAGGATCACAAAGCCAGGTAGGCTGCCTCCAGGGCCCTTGCCACTACACATCTGTAAGCCTGGGAGACTAGAAAAGCTACTTTGGGTCAATCTTTTATAAATCAGAGTGACATATGTGTTAGCCATCAAGGGACAGAGCCCCACACAAGTGCATGTCACTAGAGAAGTCACCATCTTCCAAGGTCAGATATAATAGGAGAGGTAGCCCTATCATAAGGAGCCCTGCTGGCATAATGGTTAAGCATTTGGCTGCTAACCAAAAGGTTTGCGGTTTGAACCTACCCAGTGGTTCTCTGGGACAAAGACATGGCAATCTACTTTCATAAACATTAAAAAACCAAAACCAAAACCAAACCCATTGCTATCATGTAGATTCTGACTTATAGTGGCCCTACAGGACAGAGTAGAACTGCCCCACAGGGTTTCCAAGGAGCAACTGGTGGATTTGAACTGCTGATCTTTTGGTTAGCAGCCAAGCTCTTAACCACTATGCCACCAGGGCTCCTCCATAAAGATTACAGCCAAGAAAACCCTATGGGGCAGTTCTACTTTGTCACATGAGGTCACCATGAGGCAGAACCAACTCAACAGCACCCAACAACAGAACAGCCCTATCATAAGGAGCTCTGGTTGTGCAACACTTAAGCACTCAACAGCTAAGCAAAAGGTTGGCAGTTCAAACTCATCCAGCAGTTCTGTGGCAGAAAGACCTGGCGATGCGATTCCACAGAGATCACAGCCTAGAAAACCCTATGAGGCAGTTCTGCTCTGTCAGAGGGGGTTGCTAAGAGTCAGAATGAACTCACCAGCACCCAACAATAAGCCTCATCATGGCACACATATAAAGAAAGTAAATTGGAAGTTAAGAGGAGTGGGGACAGGAAGAAGCAAGAAGAAAATGAATCTGAGAAGAGATGAACTTTCAGTACAAACTGCTGGCATGGATTTCTTATATTTCTCACATAAAAGGAAAAGTCTAACTTAAAGATCATGCATTAAAGTTGAGCAGCCTACAGCAATCTCTCTTACTCTCTCTCACTCATCTAGAGAGCAGGATTATCAAGCCTCCTTCCTTACCTTCCTCTAGCAAAGCTATAAAAACCAGTGCAGAGAAAAATCAACCAAACGTTTATACAGAAGAGGCAATGAAAATGCATCAGAGATACACAGACAGGATGCAGTTAGCAATCCTCACTGATAAAAACCACATGGCTAACACATCAGACATTCCTATAACTTCCTCCTCAGCCTCTCACAGATCACTAAGAAGCAGACACGCATATGGTTGTACTCCCAAAATAACTTTCAGTATTAAGGACTGGAGAACAAGAAATACTTTCTGTATCCCCACCTACTATGTTCAAGGAACTAGCAAGCCATTCTATCAACTTAATTATCTTTAAAAAAAAGATGCACCTTTTGGGATGAGAGAGCATTTCCAGATTCATTTCCTCATGATGTCTAGAGGAAAAGGCTAAAAACGCTCATGACTCAAGGTGTTTAAGATGACTAAGGAGAAAATAAATACCGATTGGTTTACTGATGGAACACCATTACCCACTTCTGAGCTTATATTAAAAAATAAATCTCTTAAAACTAGTAACGTTTTTACCCTCAGAGAAAATAACATTCATGTTTCTAGAACTTACCCTGAGCTAGGAATCAGCTGGCAATTTCACTTATGTTGTTTCACTTAATAAAACTAATATTTACCTAGACTCCCATCTCTGAAGGCGTTTTAATTGCACTCACATTCCTTTGCATGCACTTTTTTTTCTGTAGTTTGAAATTTGGAACAAATGTTCAAACCACCAACCACTGGGGCACCAACACAAAATACCTGTTTTGTTGATTTCCTAACAATCCATGAGAAAATTACAAGTCAGGTCCATGGAAACCATATTCAGCTGTCATCTATTTAGGCAATAATATTTCTGTAAATGCAGGAAATGACAAAGTATCCTAAAATCAAGCTTTAATCAGTCTAAAGCTACACATCATTTAATACCCTTTCCTTCTCCAATAAAAACTGGTGATCGCTTCCTCTGAGTCTTCTCTTCTGGTCTAAATTTCTCTCCCTCCTAATATGCTTTCTTTAGAATACTATATTCTTCTCTCTCCACTTCACTCCATATTATATTGTGTGGTCAGACTTATCTGCTTTAAATAAACACACATATATACGAAGCTATTTTAACCACTACATTTTAAAAAATTTTTTTACTGTGTTTTAAGTGAAAGTTTACAAATCAAGTCAGTCTCTCACACAAAAACTTATAAACACCTTGCTACATAGTCCCAATTGCTCTCCCCCTAATGAGACAGCCCACTCTCTCTTTTCGTGTTCGTTCTCCCGGCTTCTAACCCCCTCCACCCTCTCAACTCCCCTCCAGACAGGAGATGCCAACATAGTCTCATGTGTCCACCTGATTCAAGAAGCTCACTCCTCGCCAGCATCCCTCTCCATCCCACTGTCCAGCCCAATCGCTGTCTGAAGAATATTTTAACCATTACATTTCATAGCTTCCAGTCCTATTCCAGCCTGGGTCTGCTTTAATTGACATGAACCACCACTTCTCTGGGTTTTGCTTTCACCATCTGTAAAACTGAGGTGTGCGTAGTGGGGGTGCGCTGTTGAAGAAGTGTACATAAACAATCTCTAGTTCTTAAATTATGGAATTCTATTATTCACAAGGAGTTCCTGGGTGGTGCAAACACTAATCAAAAGGTTGGTGTTTGGACACTTACACACTGCTGGTGGGAATGTAAAATCGAACAGCCACTTTGGAAATCGATTTGGCGCTTCCTTAAAAAGCTAGAAATAGATGTACCATACGGCCCAGCAATCCCACTCCTTGGAGTATATCCTAGAGAAATACGAGCTGTCACACGAAACAATATATGCACACCCATCTTCTCTGCAGCACTGTGCACAACAGCGAAAAGATGGAAACAACCTAGGTGCTAGGTGCCCATCGACAGAGGAACAGATGAGCAAATTTCGGTATATTCACACAACGGAATACGATGCAATGATAAAGAACGATGATGAATCCGTGAAACATCTCACAACTTGGATGAATCTGGAAGGCATTATGCTGAGTAAATTAGTCGCAAACGGACAGATATTGTATGAGACTATAATAAGACCTTAAGAAAAGGTTGAAACATAGAAGAAAACATTCTTTGATGGTTATAAGGGTGGGGAGGGAGGAGAATTCACTAACTAGATGGTAGACGAGAATTATCTTAGGTGAAGGGAAGGACAACACACAACACGGGAAGTCAGCACAACTGGACTAAACCAAAGCTAAGAAGTTTCATGAACACAAATACTTTAAGAGACAGAGTAGGAAGGGTGGAGGTCTGGGGACCATGGTTTCAGGGGACATCCAGGTCAACTGGCATAGCAAAGTTTATCAGTAAAATGTTCTGCATCCCACTTTGGTGAGTGGTGTCTGGGGTCTTAAAAGCTAGCGAGAAGCCATCTAAGATCCATCAATTGGTCCCAACCTACTTTGAGCAAAGGAGAATGAAGAACACCAAAGACACAAGGAAAATATTAGCCTAAGAGACACGAGGGCCACATAAACCAGAGACTCCATCAGCCTGAAACAGAACAACTAGATGGTGCCCAGCTACCACCAATGGCCACCCTGACAGGGAACACAACAGAGTCAGTCCCCAACAGAGCAGGAGAAAAACGTGGTGCACAACCCAAATTCACATAAAAAGACCAGACTTAGAGGTCTGAGACTAGAGGAATCCCAGAAGACATGGCCCCGGGCTCTCTCTTAACTCAGAACTGAGACCAGTCCCGAAGCCAACTCTTCACACAAAGATTGGACCAGACTATAAGACACAAAATAATACTCGTGAGGAGTGTGCTTCTTAGTTCAAATAGATATACGAGATTAAATGGGCAGCTCCTGTCCAGAGGCAGGATGGGAGGGCAGAAAGGGATAGGAGCTGGCTGAATGGATACAGAAACCTGGGGTGGAAAGGGGGAGTGTGCTGTCACATTATGGGGATTGCAACTAGGGTCACATAACAATTTGTGTATAAATTTTTGTATGAGAGATTAACTTCAGCTATAAACTTTCACCTAAAGCACAATTTTAAAAAGTTTTTTTTCCTAAAAAAAAAAAAAAAAAAAGTTGGTGGTTTGAGTCCACCCAGAGGTGCTTCTGAAGCACTTGGCAACCTAATTAAAAAAAAAAAATCAACCACTGAAAACCCTATGGAGCACAGTTCTACTCCGACACACATGGGATCACCATGAGTCGACATCAACTTGATGGCAACTGGTTTTCATTTCCTTTTTCACAGAATTAAAATAATTTTTTTTTATTGTGCTTTAGGCGAAAGTTTACAGCCCAAGTTAGTTTCTCATGCAAAAATGTATACACACATTGTTATGTGACCCTAGTTGCTATCCCTATAATATGACAGCACACTCCCCCTTTCCACCCCAGATTTCCCGTGTCCATTCAACCAGCTCCTATCCCTTTCTACCTTCTCATTATTTGCTTTTTTTTAGGATTATTATTTACAAGGGGCAGGGGAAAACAGATTGTCAGGGCCTACATTAGAGTGGATACCAGGCTTCAAATAGCACCTTACTAGAAAATAAACATTCAATCTTCAAAACAAAAGTATAAAACACTAAAGACAAACAAGAAGACAGAACATACAGAGGGGGACACATCCAAATGCCAGTCAAATAGTGGCTTATCCTGTCTGAGAAACAAACCTTAGTATCGTTTTGAGAACACAAGACCAGCCAATTGTCTAGTAGAAAGCAAAACAACTGACCAGCTTTTAAGGGCCAGGATTAATGTGACACAGATGGTGTAGAGTAGTGGGAAGCCATTTGTTACCTGACCATTCCCACACCAAGATATCCTATGCCTCTAGCCCCATATTGAGCTTGAGAGTCTCAAATTTTGTTTGTTCATATAGCAATGAGTGAATCACAAGAACACAGGCACAGGGAGCAAAAAATAACAGTGACAGGTATAGTCATAACCCACGTATCGAAACGGGAGTGTCTTAAATCAGGCCTAAAAAGTCAACAAATCCAAGCCCAAAAAGCATAAAAGATAGAATGGAAAAAAAAAAATTCATGGTTTTCCCCTAGTACTAGAAACCAGAGCTCTCTCTTTAAATATATGAATACCTGTAACATAGCCTTACCATGAAAAGAAACTAGAACAAACACCCACATACTTAACACTTGGTCCAAGAAACAGAATGTTACCAAAAGCTCTGAAGCCCCAGAGTACCCTGCATGGTGGAAAACCAAAGGTAAACACTGTCCTGAATTTTCATTAAATTATTCTTGTTTCTTTATTGTGTAACCTTACACACCACTATCAGCATACAGGCACTTAAGGTCCTAACTTTGAAATAGCAGAGGTGGACTGAAGTTACAACAAAAACCCATGGGAATGGCAAGGGAAGTATTTTGGTTTGGTATAAAGGATACCAACTGAACAAAATGTCCCAAATGGACACTGTCACAGTAAGCACTTTGGGTTGGTAGTGAGAGTGTTCAAACGATGCTCTGTGCTGTCTATAAAGCATTATTGTAGTTATTCTTTAGTCTACAGGCTGAAGGTACAGACACAAGCTGCACCAACAGTAACCCAAGCTGTGTTACATAAGCCTTTTACAAGCGCTTGCAGTTCTTATAAAGAGTGGCTCACCATAAACACTGCACTGAGCACCCACGTTAAACTCAATTCATTCCATCTGCAGCCTAGTTCCAAAACTGTGAGTTGTTTTTTTTTTTTTCACCGTAAATTATCCAGTGACCAGGATCCTAAAAATGAGCTCAGTAACTGGCAAACGGGAAGGGGAGTTTGGGTGTTCTCCCCTGGGCAGTGGGGAACCACTGAAGAATTTGCCTACAAACTATCTATCTAGAACACCTCAGTTCTACCGTCCTTGGATGCATAGTACAAGCAAAAGTCAGGGGAGCTGGGCCTTAAGCAGGTCACTTACTCTCCTGGGTCTTGGCTTCCTTCTCTACAAAATAAAAGAGCTGGATGAAATGATTTCTTTAAAGTCCTTCCTAATCTAACACAAGGAGCCCTGGTGGAGCAGTGGTTAAAGCCATCGACTGCTAAACAAAAGGTCGGCGGTTCGAACCACCAGTTGCTCTGCAGGAGAAAGATGCGGCAGTCTGCTTCCATAGAGATGGATAGCCTCAGGAACCCTATGGGGCTGCTATAAGCCAGAATCAACTCGATGGCAGTGGGTTCAGTTTTGGGGTTGATCTAACACACCATGAAACCCTAAGCAACAAAAAACTGAACTGGTATTCACTCTGCCTCCGTAGCATCTAGTACAAGGCCTGGAAGAGAACCAACGCTCAACACGAGTCTACTGAGCTTTAAACAGTCATTAAAGTACCAGAGTCCCTGCATGGTACAAACAGTTAACGTACTCACCTACTAAGGTTGGAAGTTCAAGTCCACCCAGAAGTATCTCAGAAGAAAGGCCTGGTGATCGGCTTCCAAAATTTCAGCCACTAAAAACCCTATGGAGTACAATTCTCTGGCACACACAGGGTTGCCATGAGTCAGAGTTCACTAGATGGAAACTGTTTGTTTTGTTTTGTTTTTTAAGTACCACAGCTAAAGGGGTAATTTTAAGAGGGAAAGGGGCAATAGGAAGAGGAGGAAGTCAAGAGAATCAACATGGGAAATCCAGGATGTTTTAATCTAGATTTCAGGCACTAGAGTAGAATTTGTAATACTGCCAGTGCTAGAAGGGGGAAAACCCAATTCTTTAGTCTTAAACAAAGGAACAAACTCTGAGTTATCAAGAAAAGATGAACATAGCGAAAAAGGAGAAATCCAAAGTGAGAAGCAGTCTACCTGGTGCTCAGACAGGAATGAACTCTTCTTCTCTCAAGGGTAGAAATGCCTTTCTCTACGAGTGGAGGTAAGCATGATACCAATCTACCAAAACTGTCAGAGATAAGGACTGAAATAGTACCAGAACCACTGCTCTAGAAATAGTGGCTTATTGCTTTAAATCTCACAAGGTACTACTTATATGCCAGGCACTGTTGTGCTTCCTGTGCATCAAAGTTTATATCCTCACAACTCTATGAGGTTGATATTATTACCCTCAATTTACAGATACGGAAGCTAAGGCACAGAAATGCAAAGAAACATGCCCAAGGTCTCAGAGCAAGTAAGTCACAAAACCTGGACCTTACTCTGACATCATGAAATTATACCAGTGATTCACCTCAAAATTCCTTCTACATAAACGAATTTTGGTTTCTGTGCTGTTTGCTTGGTTATGAGTCACACAAAATAAGGTAGATAAATTTTCACTGTGTTTCGGGTGATCTTGACAAGATACATGTTAAGATGTTTGAAGAACTGAACTGTTGATGGAGGAGCCCTGGAGAAAATGGTCAACCTCTGAGCAGCAGCAATCAAGCAACTTCACTCATGCATACTCTGTACAGCTGTTGCAGATAAGGGTGGCTGTTGTTGCTGGTTGTAGTCGAGTAGATTCCAACTCATGGTAACTCCATTTGTGCAGAGTAGAACTGCTCCATGGGGTTTCAAGGCTGTGACCTTTTCACCAGGCCTGTCTTCTGAGGCACCTCGGTGTGGATTCAAACTGCCAACCTTTCAGGTAGCAGACAAGTGCTTAATTGCACCACCCAGAGACTCCTTGAGGGTGGCTAGAGTGTGTATGTGTGTGTATCGTGTTCACATGCCCTGACGAGATACATCCGATCCCCTTGCACCACAGTAACACAGGTCCACCTGTGAACTAAACAAGTGAAGGACTGCAGAGGGCAAGGGTACGGAACACTGCTAGGGAGCAAGGCCAGAGCTTTGGTGGGAAAATTGACCCATTTGTTATCTTAACACATGGTAGCTAAGCCACTGTAGAAAGCAGGGGCCCCAGGAGGGCTGTGGCTTTGATGTTTTCTTAAAAAGGGGTTCAAGTGGTAAAGTTCTGCAAAAACTTCTCACTTCCACTAAGAGCAATGAACCTGTACCAGGCACACCTCAGGTGACCAACAGAGCCTGATTTTCAACCAGAGCAGGCATAATAACTGACTTCAAGGATTCGTTATTCAGTATCTTCTCAAACGCTTATTTTTTTTTTTTTTTTTAATGTGTAATAAGCAAGAGTCTGAGTAGCTCTGAGATCAGAAAGAATTGGGTTCAATTTCTGATTGTACTCTTTACTTACCAACTGTGTGACTTTGGTTAAGTTATTTAACCTTTATGAATCTGTAAAAGGGCATAATGATGGCACCTACTTGTTTAAGACTCTTGATTAAATGAGATGATGCATATAAAGTACTTGGGCACAGTGCTGCCATATAAGAACTTTATATTGTTTCTTATTATTATCACTGAGGATAAGAAAACTTTACTTTGATCTCCAAGCGAGGAAAGAATCCAAATAATTGAAAGGGCTGTTAAAGGAGATCTCCCCCTCCCCAAAACAAGAAACTTTCAACTCAGTTAAAGACCTCATTACTAACTTAAGGGCTCCCTTGCCTGTCTTCTATCTAGCTCAGTTTGTACTCAAATGCTAATTACAAGTTAAGTGTTAATTATCTCATAAAAGTTCCTTTAAATCACAGACTATTAAATGCCTGCTCCCTCTAAAAGGGCTGGATTCTTGAGCTCTCTTCTTTTTCATGTCCTGGGTTCCAAGCTCTTCCTTTTCTGACTCCTCTTTGAATTGTTTCTAATTTATTACTATGGGACATCTCCCTGTCCTGGGTTCCAAGCTCTTCCTTTTCTGACTCCTCTTTGAATTGTTTCTAATTTATTACTATGGGACATCTCCCACTCCATGAATGCACTGTTTCTTAACAGTTGCTACATTCCTGTCCTCTCTAAGCCTCTGAGCAAAAGGCAAAACAGTTGTTAAACTTAATTAAATGAACTTCAGGGAAGAATGAACTAGCTTTCTAAAAGAGGACATCAAAAATACAAAGTAAAAAGAAATGACTTTGATTTCAAGTTCATATATAACAAGACACCAAAACCAAAAGATGCATAGCAGACTGGGAGAAGATATTTGCACATGTAATAAAGGATGAAAGTCAATAAGAGAAAGACAAATAGCCCAAGGTGTGGGGCGGGGGGGAAGGCAAGGATAGGAATAGGTTATTTACAGAGAAATAAATGTAAATGGCAATAATCCTATTATATATTAAGATGTCAACCTCACTATAATCATGAAAGACGAAGTAAAACAAGCAACTGTGCAGATAGTTGGGTATCATAAGCATACTGTGGAGTATTTGCCATCTTCCAGAATTACCATAGAAAACATGCATTATGTTCCCACGTTTTAAAAGGCCTATTTTTTAAAAGACCATACAAAGCAGAGCTCCGTGACAATCCCTTGGCATTTCATACCCAGAGCTTCGCTGGCTCATTCAGATTGTCTTTTACGATGAATGGTGTCACTGCATAGATGCAAAGTTGTATCCATTTTAAGGCGGTTTTCTTTTTCCCACTTTCGCAAATAACTACTACCCTTCTAAGAAGCTCATAAAAGTCTTGGCAGACTCAATTGTGCTATACTCAAGACAGACTCAATAATCATAGTTATGAAGTATGTAGCTGAAACAGTCACCTCAATAGTCTGTTCCAGGGCAAAGCATAAAATTATTTAAAATGTTAATTACTGTTTCCTTTCACCAACACACATCTAAAGCATGTACACACAAGTACATGTGCCATTCCTAAATTTCATATTTAAACCTTACTAAATGATAGAAAAAAAACAAAAAAGGAAACCCTAAGTGATAGACTTCAAAAACCACTTTAAAATTAATATAAGAAAATTAAGCAGTAGGGAAAAGTGTTATAAGCATTGACTGCGAGTTAGTCAGGATTAAAAATTTCAGCTTTGCCACTTCTTAGCTGAATGACTTTGGGACAAGTTACTTCTAAGCCTCTTTTTTCTCTAATTGCAAAATGGGGATAGAATCCACATCAGATGTTTGTTATAGTTTCAACTGCAAGTAATATAAAGCACCTAGTATAGTCTCACCCAGAGCCCTGGTGGTGCAGTGGTTAAGAGCTATGGCTGCTACCAAAAGGTTAGCAGTTTGAATCCACCAGCTGCAACTCAGAAACCCTATGGGGCAGTTCTGCTCTGTCCTATAGGGTCACTATGTGTCAGAATCAACTTGATGGCAACAGGTAGTCTTGCCCACACTAAGCAATTCCATAATGTTGTTGTTTTAAGGTGCCATCGAGTTGGTTCCAACTCATAGTGACCCTGCGTACAAAGGGACTAAACACTGCCCAGTCCTGCTCCACCCTCAACACAACAATAGACAATATTTAAAATATTCTTCTCTATCAATTCAATGTCAATTCATTAGTGATTTAATTACGTTTATGTAAGATATACACATAGATAACATATATAAACTTTTTAAAACAAATACTTATCCATGAATCTTGTATCCCACTTCTACAAGACAGACACCTATGAATCACCATCTCTCACACTCCTATTTCTGAAACTCTCCTCAAGCATATGCTTGTAGTTCTTCAGAAGGTAATAAGTAATGAAAACGAAAATAGTGAAAGCAGCCCACTAATTTCTATCCAAAACAACTTCAGGGGTCATTGCTACACACATAATTTCAATTATTAGGAGAAATCAGCCTACGGGAAAGGCCTGAACACAGCATCAAAGAGAGCTACCGACACCATTTACTGAGCCTGCCTTCCCCTCTCAATGCTGCACTGTCTTCTGGTTGACAGGAGTAAATGATATGACTCTCTGTCAGCTCCAATTAGTATCGTCTGAGAGAATCGGGCTGAGACAAGAAACAGGTGAAATAAAAATTAAACTCCTAAGCCACTGCAATGTGTTCACTCCTCAGACCTCCAAAGCTCCTGCTGTCAGATGCTCAACCATTAAATACTGACAACTGTGAGAATCCCTGGAGAAAACTTAGCAGATTGTTGAATTCTTTATTCTGTTATCTCCTTCTAGGATGCTATGTCATGGTAATTTTTACTGATTAAGTCCTTCTACATACTTACAAACCTGGAGCTGTTACTGCAGTTATTTTTGAGGCATTTATTAGGTAGTTCCTTTGTGCCTGGCACGACTCTATGCTGTGTTTAGGATACAACAAAATGAATAAGGCATGAAAACTATCATGGTACAAGATGTCTGCTTATCATTACAGGAGCCTAAGATAAATATTTTGCTGAAGATCATTCAAAAGCAGCTGCAGCAGTACATGAACAAGAACTGCCAGAAATTCAAGCTGGATTCAGAAGAGGACGTGGAACAAGGGGTATCATTGCTGAGTCAGATGGATCTTTGGTGAAAGCAGAAAATACCCGTAAGATGTTTACCTGTGTTTTGTTGACTATGCAAAGGCATTCAACTTTATGGATCATAATCAATTATGGATAACATTGTGCTCAGGAAGAACCTGTACTCAGGCCAGAGGCAGTCATTTGAACAAAACAAGGGGATACTGCTTGTTTTAAAATCAGGAAAAGTGTCAGTCAGGGTTGTATCCTTTCACCATATTTATTCAACTGTATGCTGAGCAAATAATCCAAGAAGCTGGATTATATGAAGGAGAATTCAGCATCTGGATTGGAGGAAGACTCATTAACAACCTGCAATATGAGGATGACACAACCTTGCTTGCTGAAGGTAAAGAGGACTTGAAGCAGTTACTTAAGAAGATCAAAGACAACAGCCTTCAGTAGGGACTGCACCTCAACATAAAGAAAACAAAAATCCTCACAACTGGACCAATGAGCAACATCATGGTAAACGGAGAAAAGACTGAAGTTGTCAAGGATTTCCTTTTACTGGGATTCAGAATCAACACCCATGGAAGCAGCAGTCAAGAAGTCAGACAATGTATCGCATTGGGCAAATCTTCTGCAAAAGACCTCTTGAAAGTGTTAAAAAGCAAAGCTGTCACCTTGAGGACTAAGGTGCACCTGGCCCAAGCCATGGTATTTTCAATCACCTCAAATGCATGAATAAGGAAGACCAAAGAAGAATTGCTGTCTTTGAATTATAGTGTTAGTGAAGAATACATGGACTGCCAGAAGAACAAACAAGTATGTCTTGGCAGAAGTAGAGTCAGAATGCTCCTTAGAAGCAAACACAATGAGACATCATCTCACACGTTTTGGACATATTATCAGGAGGGACCAGTCCCTGGAGAAGAACATCATGCTTGCTAAAGCAGAGGATCAGTAAAAATGAGGAAGACCCTCAATGAGATGGATTGGTGCAGTGACTGTGACAATATGCTCAAACTTAAACTAACGATTGTGGGATTGCTGGTGCAGGACCGGGCAGTGTTTTGTTTTGTTATACATAGAGTTGCTATGAGTCAAAACCAACTCAACGGCACCTAACAACAACAAAGATAAATGGGAATTCAGAAAAAATAGCCCTCCTAGCTCTGCCTGGGCAAGGGGGAAGACAAGGGGCCTGGACAGTTCCGAAGGATGGGTAGGTGTAGGGGGTGAGAAGACAAGGCCATCGGAAAGGCATTATGTGCTGTGCAAATTCAGAGAGGTGTGAAAGAACAGGACACGCACAGGGCCCTGTAAGTAGCCTACTGGGGATTTTGGAAAGTAAAGCGCCAAGTCACAGCAAGGGCATGCAAACCCTTGCATTGGGCTGGGGAGTTTAGTCTTTTTCCTGAAGAGAACAGAGGAACATGGAAAGGATTTTTTGCAGAAATAAATAGAGGTTAAAAAAGAAAAAACAGATGCAGCCTCTCCAATAGGTTTTTTTTTCCTTTGTGAAATGTTTTATCCCATCGAAAGGGCGCTTTAGTTCTACACCTTGCATGAAAGTATTATGTTTTTTAAGAACTGGAGTAAAGCATCCAAATTTTTAACTGATAGTCGGGGGGGCCTGGAAATGTCAGAAGTGAATTTCTAACTAACATTCTGGTTCAAGGTAGTTGAGAAAAATCCCATTTCTGAGTTGCTATTTGTGATGGCACTTTAGTTATGTTTATTCAGCTGTGGTGCATTCTGATGTCTATGAGCCATGAAGTTGGTAGAGCTCAGCTTTCGCCTGTTGATTGGATTTGGGGTAGATTTCTTTTTCTCATTGCTTAAGAAAAATGAGCATGTATACATTTATTATTAATTCCCTTGATGCCTAAAGTCAAAAGTCTTATTTTATTTCGTTAGGAGCCTGAAACCTGATTCAGACATCACAATATCTCAAATAACTTTTTCCCTAACTTTCAAAGTTAAGCTCAAATGTCTCTTATTTTATATTTATTTTTGTAATCTCCAAGGAGCCTAACCGAAAGGTTGGCAGTTGGTACCCACTGGCCACTCTGTGAGAGATAGATGTGGCAGTCTGCTTCTGTAAAAATTTCAGCTTTGGAAACCCAATGGGACAGTTCTACTCTGTTCTATAGGGTCACCGTGAGTAGGAATCAACTCGACGGCAGTGGTTTGGTTTTTTCGTTGGGTTTTATAATCTCCAAAATGCTAAAATGCTTCTGAGTAAATTTACTTCTTTTACAAAAGTTGGTTTGACCACGCCAATGTTAGGTGGATTGGTTTTAGAAGACCAGTAGAAGAAAAGGTCTAAAGCTTCTGACGCTGCTTTCTATGGGCTGAATAGCCCATTCAGGCCCACCACAATCACCACGCTATCAGAAGAGGATACAATTACAATAACAGGGCAATGTTTCCAAGAGCCCCAGACCCTCAGTACAAGTTGTAATATTAATAGTGACATATGAAACTATTGTGCTCTTGACCAAGACTAAGCATGAAAAGAACTTCCATTTCCAACTTGCTTATGTTGGCCTGACAAATTAGAAAGAAATCCAGCATCTGGATTTAGCTGGAGAATCTACACACAAGGACAATGAGTGCTTTTTAAGCCAAACATAACATGTGGAAAAGAGACTGTTACACGTGTGCATATGGAACCTTTTTTTTATCTTTGTTTAAAATTTTTATTGTAAAAAAATACAGATAATGCAACATATACCAATTCAACATTTGTCACTTGTATAAACTCAATACTCACCCTTTTTTAAAAATATATATATTTTATTGTGTTTTTGGTGAAAGTTTACACAGGAAATTAGGTTCTCATTTAACAACTTCTATACATTAAAAAAAAAATTTTTTTTTTTTTTATACATATTGTTCAGTGACATTGGTTACATTCATCACAATATATCAGGCATCCTCATTATTTCCATTTTGGTTGTTCTGTTTCCATTAATCTAGCTTCCCTGCCGCCTCCCTCCCTGCCCCTTGCCTTCTCATCTTTGGACTAGGGTAAATGCTTGTCATTTGGTTTCATCTAGATGATTATCTCAAGAAGCCCAGTACTCACAGGTGATGTTATTTATTTTATGGGCCAATCTGTCATTTGGCTGAAAGGTAGCCTCTGGGAGTGGTTTGAGTTCTAAGTTTAAAGAGTTATCTCAGGGCAATAGTCTCAGGAGCTCATCTAGTCTCTACCGGTACATGGAGCCTCTTAACATTCAATTCCACATTTTGCAGCGAAAATACTCCAGCATAACATTGGTCTATCAGGATAAGGTAAAAGGGGCTAAGCGGTCAATGACCATGCAAAACACCAAGGATGTCTTTAGAAGAAAAGAAAAGATATCTTGGTATTTCCTGTCAATCTGTTGCTCATGCTACTATCTTGAATCACATGAAACTACCATTATTGTAGTTCAGAAATAGCTGAAGATCAACTATTTCATGCAGTTCAGCTCAACGCTAGAAAATTCTGCAGAATTAAGAGTAACTGTGCCACATCTGTCTACTGTTGATGACTTAATTAGTATTTGCTTCCTTAAAAAAAGTATGGAAGAATAGGCTTTTGGAAAGAAAAGTATCAAAACTCATACAAGAATGACAAAAATGTTATCTACGAAAATATTCTAACAAGTAGGAAAACACACTAAGTGGATGTCCTAGGGAAATGTTTTGTAAATATTCTATTTATGAAGCATCTGCTTTTGTTTTTCCAAGACTAACATTGTAACTAGTAGCTCCTGGAAGATACATTTTCTATAGGCAGAAAGAGGAAAGGAGGAAGAGAAGGGAGAACACTGGGCTCCTGCTGGATGATTTTGTTCCTGTTGTTAGCTGCCCTCCAGCTGGTGGACTCAGGGCCACCCATGTACAACAGAACAAAACACTGCTTGGTCCTACCCTGTCCCCACGACTGGCTGCTGATCAGGCTGTTGTGATCTACCGGGGATTCACTGACCGCTTTTTGGAAATAGATAACCAGGGCTTTCTTCCTAGTCATCTTAGTCTAAAGCTCTGCTGAAACCTGTTCAGCTCCATGGCAACATGCAAGCCTTCGCTAACAGATGGTAGCTGCACATGAGTTACACTGGCCAAGAATCAAACCCAGGTCACCCATGTGGAAGACAGGAATTCCACCACTGAACAACCAATGCCTCTTCCTGCTAGATACCAAAGCCCAAAAATTCCATTGCTGTTGAGTCGATTCTGACTCATAGCGACCCTGTAAGACAGAGCAGAACTGCCTCCTAAGGTTTTAAGGAGCATCTGGTGGATTCGAACTCCCGACTTTTTGATTAGCAGCTGTATGCTCAACCACTGCACCACCAGGGCCCCAAAGGGTTAATGAGAAATTTCAGCTGCACAATTCCCCAGTCCCAGTTTTCTTACCTTAAAGGAGGGCTTTAAGAGAAAAAAAAAAAAATCACACTAATGATTTATTGAAATTTGGTAACAGACCTTATTTATTCTACCCATATCCCCTTGCATTTTACTTCATCTTACCACAAAATTCATAAATAATTTCATAGCCTGTAGGAACAGCCATTAACTGTCATTGGATCTCAACCAAAAAGAAGAAACAACCCCACTCACTATTTATATCACATTTCTGCAGTGGCATATTTGCACTGGATATCACACACTTAAAAATCCCTGCCACTCCCTGTGCGCCCTCCTCATTTCACACAACACCAGCTTTGGTTGTACTTGCAATGTGAGCTCCTAAGGCTCAAATGTGTCTAGAGGTGTCCTGTTAAGGAAACAAAATTTAAAAGCTTTGATGCTGCCCTCAAACAACCAATACACTTGCACATCAGAGTTCAAGCAACTGCTTTAATTCTTTCTAAAAAAGCACATTTTCCACAAATATGATTTAATCCTTCAAATGTTAAAGCACTCTAAAAGACATACCAAGAAAAACTTTAACGGCTTCTTTATTCTAATACAACAAAAATAAATGGATTTTTTTCAAATGGAAATCAGATTACAAATTGGCAGACTCAGCCTGTGAACATGTTTATGTGGCCCCACACAGTGTTTTAGAAATACTTTAGTTGTCAGCATTTTCAAATAGGGAAATATCACTTCAAACCCAAAATGTCCATTTTTTCTTGGAAAACTGAAGAATATGGCCTCACTAGGCCCTTATTTCCCCAGCCAGAGGTAAGAGGCAGCATATGTTTGTCAATTTTCAGCAGCTTAACTGAAGAATCTGAGAGCTACCCCTTTTAGTAGCTTCCCCCCCGCCAAAATAAATGACCCAAATAATAAAGCTCACCCTGGTCAAAGCCAAATCCATTGCCATTGAGTCGATTCTGACTCATAGCGACGTTATGGGACAAAGTAGAACTACCCCATAGGCTTCCCAAGGCTATAATCTTTACAGAAGTAGGCTGCCACATCTTTCTCCCGCAGAGTGACTGCTGGCTTTGAACTGCCAACCCTTCAGTTAGCAGCCAAGTGCTTAACCACTGTACCACCAGGGCTTCTTGGAGATTACAAAAATAAATATAAGACACATTTGAGCTTAACTTTAAAAGTTAGTACTTAAGCATGGAGCCACCCTGGTCAAAGATGGTTTATGTATTTGTTGACCTTACTATCTTAACATGCCATAAATAATTAAATCTAGAATCAAACTAAGACCTACCAAATGGAACAACCAGAACACATTTAATGAGTATTGACACCAAGTGAAAAATGTAACTAATTTCATGGATTAATTTGTGTGGAAATTGTCCAAGGGTGTCATGGTTAAGGTTGTGTGTCAACTTTGCAGTTATGATGTAGTTTGGCAGTTATGTAATGATGTAATTTGCCAGCTGTGTAATAATGTAGTCATCCTCCATGTAGTGATCTGATGTGATAAGCCAATCAGTTGTAAGGGATATTTCCTCAGGGCTATGGCCTGCATCTAATACACATGGATATTCTGGCAAAGCTCACTGGCTTTTGCTCTGGATCCTGAATCCAGCTCATCATCATCTGACCTTCAGTTCTTGGAACTTAAGCCCGTGGCCTGCCTTACTGCCTGCCGATCTTGGGATTCTTCAGCCTCTGCAGCCTGTGAGCCTCCAGCCTAAGATATTTGGTACCAAGAGTAGTTCTAGAAAAACAAAATTGTAAGGATGAGTTTTCTAAATTGGTTCTCAAGTTTGACTAGTCTTAAAGGTGCTGATGACTCTACTTCCAGTAGTAAAGTGGGCACTGCTAATCCATGGCACAAGGTGGCAATAGATCAAGTATTGGTGAGAAACACGGCTCTAGGTGATCACATGTTTGAAACATTTCTACAATTTTGTCAGAATGAGAAGTATAGGGAAGCTGGTTGGTTGGTACTACTGTTGCTAGACAAAGGGTAAAAGAAACACAAAAGCTCAAGGCTTCAGATTCACGGCTCAAGCATGACATAAAAGACTTCAATGTTGCCACTTGTGCCCTGCAAGATAGCCTTATTTCTTGTAGTAACAGAGCTGATACTGCCAAAAACCAAATCCAGAGTCTTATCATAAAAAAAGAGTGGTTTAATTACAACACCAATTGAATTCCCAATCTCAAATGGTGCCTGAAGTTAAAGTGAGGGCATTGATTGGGAAGAAATGGGATCCTGAAACTTGGCATGGGGACATATGGGCAAATAATCAGGAAGTGGGGGACACTGAGCCCCTAAATTCCATTGAATCACTCTTGCCAACAGAACCATCCCTCTTTCTCCCATCTTTAAAGAGATCACTCCATCTTGGTCTCCTAAGCCACCCTCCCCAGTAAAACCCTTCCACCTCCATCTGAGGAGATTAACCTTGCTGTGTCTGAAGAGTCTGTTGTCTAAGATACTGCCAGGGGCAGCCATGTAATGATCTAACTTGCCAGTTATTTAATACTGTAGTCATCCTTCATTTTGTGATCTGATGTAATCATCTCCACGATGTGATCTGATATGATGAGCCAATGAGTTGTAAAGGGAGTTTCTTCAGAGGTGTGGCCTGCATCCAATATACATGGACATTCTGACAATGCTCACTGGCTTTTGCTCTGGATCCCGCATTGGGCTCATCATCAACTGACCTCTGGTTCTTGGGACTTGAGCCAGCAGCCACCGTATTACCTGCCGATCTTGGGATCTGTCAGCTTCCACAGCCTGTGAACCAGTGTCCTGCCATCCTACCTGCCAATCTTGGGATTCATCAACCCCTGAGCTACAAGAATCAGGAGATGCCTCCAGCCTGAGGCCTGACCCACAGATGGGACTTACCAGCCTCTACAACCATGTGAACCATTTCCTTGAGATAAATCTCTCTCTCTCTCTCTGTGTATATATATATATATATATATATATATATATACACACATATACATGGAGCCCTAGTGGTACAGTGGTTAAGCATTCAGCTGCTAACCAAAAGGTCCGCAGTTCAAATCCACCAGCCACTCCTTGAAAACCCTGTGGGGTTACTGTGAGTCAGAACTGACTTGTCAGCAATGGGTTTTTAGTATATATAGGTAGATAGATATAGATATATACTTCACTGGTTTTGCTTCTTTAGAAAACCCAGCCTAAGATAAACGGGAATCTGATTTGCTACGTAAACTTTTACCAGAAACACAACAAAATGTTATTCTTTTTTTTAAATTGAGATCTACCAAAGCTGTGTGATAAACCATTGATCATTAACTATTTTAAAGAGACTATATAAGGTAAACTTCTATTTCTTATTAATGGTTTGGCTGCATCAAGTTAAGTATTTTTCTAACTATAATAAATTTTAAGTATTAATTCAGTTCTAGATTACATGAGTTTATTTTCTTTTTCAAGATGTACCACTGGTAAATTTAAATTTGACCTATCATAAAAGCTTTTCAAAATCTATAAGCTTAATACATTGAAAAGAATCTGCTATTCATACTAACCTTGTTGTGTCCTCCTTGCTGAAAATAGTTGCTATATTTTCCTAATCAGGTCACAGTCATTTTAAAAGCCTTAATAGTTTCTTGACTCTATCCTACATGAAAATGACAGTGTAACTGATATGACAAAATATCTTCCTAAGTTTTGTGAGGCATTGGTGGTTCAGTGGTAGAATTCTCACCTTCCATGCAGCTGACCCAGGTTCAATTCCTGGCCAGTGCACCTCGTGTGTGGCCACCAACCATCTATCAGTGGTAGCTTGCATGTTGCTATGATGCTGAGCATCAGGTTTCAGCAGGGCTTCCAGGCTCAGATTGACTAAGTAGAAAGGCCTAGAGATCTATGTCTGAAAATTAGCCAATGAAAACTCTATGAAACACACGGGCTGATCCACAAACAGATCCTGGTGCAGGACCTGGCAGTGTTTCATTCAGTAATACACGAGGTCACCATGAGTTGGTGCCGACTCAACAGTAGCTAACAAGTTTTGTGTTTAGCCCTACCATGAGTGCAAATATATCTCAAATGAAGAAGGCTCATTTTATGGGAATATTATTTCTAAAAATGGCATTAATCTTGAGTCGTGGTAATGTTAATATGTAGAGTGTTAAGCAACTATTTATTATCTCTACTAACCACAGAATAAAAAGAAATTGAACTAAACTGCAACACAGATGATGAGATCAGACATAAGCCTTCCCTCTCTCCCAGATACGTGGTTAACAAAAGACTAAGGGAAGGGACATCTTAGTCAATCAGCATAATAAAATCTATTAAGAAAACATTCTGCATCCCACTTTGGAGAGTGGTGTCTGGGGTCTTAAACGCGAGCAAGTGGCCATCTAAGATGCATCAATTGGTCTCAACCCACCTGGAGCAAAGGAGAATGAAGAATACCAAAGACACAAGGTAATTATGAGCCCAAGAGACAGAAAGGGCCACATAAACAAGAGACTACATCAGCCCGAGACCAGAAGAACTACATGGTGCCCAGCTACAACCCATGGCTACCCTGACAGGGAACACAACAGAGAATCCCTGAAGGAGCAGGACAGCAGTGGGATGCAGGCCTCAAATCCTCGCAAAAAGACCAGACTGGATGGTCTGACTGAGACTGGAAGGACCCCGGAGGTCATGGTCCCCAGACCTTCTGTTAGCCCAAGACAGGAACCATTCCCAAAGCCGACTCTTCAGACAGGGATTGGACTGGACTATGGGACAGAAAACGATACTGATGAAGACTGAGCTCTTGGATCAAGTAGACACATGAGACTATGTGGGCAGCTCCCGTCTGGAGGGGAGACAAGAGTGCAGAGAGGGTCAGAATCTGGCTGAATGGACATGAAAAGAGAGAGTGGAGGGAAGGAGTGTGCTGTCTCATTAGAGGGTGAGCAGCTGGGAGTACATAGCAGGGTATGTATGGGTTTTTGTATGAAAGACTGACTTCACTTGTAAACTTTCACTTAAAGCACAATAATAAAAAAAAAAAAGACTCGGGGAACACAAAGACAGACAGACTCTCCTGGAGACTTAAACATGTAAAAGAGATGGCATCCTGTTGCACCTGTAAGCTTGCAGTTGTTCAGAATGTTGCTGGAATTTTTAACATAGCTCTTCTTCTAAAGCATATTGTCTTTTTTCATCAATAGAACAGCTGAGCCAAAGCTTGGGAGCATTTCTGATGACATGAGATCCTTTTACCATCATAAATTCATCCCTCTTAAATCCTGAGGTCCTAAGTATACGGTTCCCAATTTAGAATAAACATATTCTGCATTCTCTCATAAGGAAGAAAATCATTAAAAAAAAATGAACTTTTAAATATCATTGATGCAAGCAATATTTCCTTCAATATCCCCCCATGACCAAAATGTGCTTGCTACAAAGGTTTCCTTTATGAACAGAAATACAGGAAACAAACAGGCATTTCCTATAATAACCTACACCAGTAATGGGCTTAAATTCTCAGTTCAAAAGGCAAAACAAACAACTCCTTTATTCTGTTAATTACAAAAACATTTCTCTCCAATGACAGCATCTATAATACCACAAGTAGTCTTAGACTTAACCACATTTCTACTCCAAGCGGTAAGAATCTGCCATTTTAAAACCTAGGTAACCAAAAACCAAATCCACTGCCGTCAAATTCACTCTAACTCACCACGACGATGTGTTTCAGAATAGAACTGTGTTTCCTAGGGTTTTCAATGGTAAAAGGTTCCTCGGTGGTGCAAAACAGTTTGCGCTAGACTGCTAACCTAAAGAAGGAGTCCTGGTGACCAATGGTTAGGTACTCGGCTGCTAATCAAAAAGTTGGTGGTTCAAACCCACCTAGCAGCTCCATAGGAGAAAGACCTGGCAATCTGCTCCTGTACAGCCTAGAAAACCCTTTTTAAAAAAAACCATTGCAGTCGAGTCGATTCTGACTCATAGCAAGCCTATAGGACAGAGTAGAAGTGTCGCGTATAGCTTCCAAGGAGCACCTGGTGGATTCGAACTGCTGACCTTTTGGCTAGCAGCCGTAGGTCTTAACTACTGAAAACCCTGTAGGGCAGTTCTATTCTGTCACGAAGAGTCACTATGAGTCAAAATTGACTCAATAGCACCTAACAACAACAAAACCAACCTAAAGGTTGGTGATTTGAACTAACCCAGCAGTACCACTGAAGAAAGGCCTGGTGATCAGCTTCCATAAGGATTATAGCCAAGAAAACCATATGGAGCAGTTCTACTCTGTAACACACGAGGTCGCCGTGAGTTGAAAGCCATACTTTGGCAATGGGTAATCTTATGGAAGTAGATCACCAGTCCTTTCTTTCACAATGCCACCACTGGATGGATTCCAACCACCAACCTTCTGGTTAGCAGCATAAAGCATTTGCGCCATCCAGGGACCTCAAAATTACGTAAGAGTGGCTGCAAGTTTTAACTCAAAGATCCAGTTGATCTCACGAGTGTAGTACAACAGAAAGCACTGGACCAGACCGTATGTGCTCAAATCAAGCTACTTCTCCCTGCAACTAAGTTTTCTGAGGAGTTTGGACTAAAAATGATCTTCAGCTTTCTTTCCACTTTTTAACAGTACTGCCCAACAAAGCTAAATGATAAATACTGTATACAAACAATGTTTAAGTGTTTTAAATTATTCACAAACCCAAAGTGCACTATGTTGTTGTTGTTGGGTGCCATCAAATTGATTCTGACTTACAGTGACCTCACACGACAGAGCAGAACTGCCTCAGAGGATTTTCTTGGCTATAATCTTTACGGGGTCGGCAGTTCAAATCCGCCAGGCGCTCCTTGGAAACTCTATGGGGCAGTTCTATTTTGTCCTATAGGGTCGGTATGAGTCGGAATCGACTCAACGGCAACAGGTTTGGTTTTTTTGTTGGTGTAATCTTTACAGAAGCAGACTGCCAGATCTTTCTCCCAACCTTCAGGTTAGCAGCCAAGCGCACAACCATGTGCCACCAGGGCTCCTTGAGTTCAATATAAGTACAGCTAACAAAAAAAAAAAAAAATTTTTTTTTTTTTTAACCAAGGCCTCGCACCGTGACTCCCCCATCTCTGGGTTCAAACTTGGCTTTTTATAATTACGATGATGGTGATGAAGTATTTCAAACACACAGAGTATCACACATCTACATTCTCATTACCTATCCTCATCAAGCCATAACTGTAACCATCCCTACATTCAATTATTTTTTTTTTAAAGCCATTAGATACACGTGAAGATCCCTGAGTACCTCTTCCTAACGCCATTGCCCTCCCTCTCTCCAGTGGTCACTAGCTTAGCACTTAAAACAAAATCAGCTCAGATCATGCCTGGGATTTACCTCAAAGTAATCTAGGGGAGAGAGGGTATACAGAAAAGAGGAAATAGATGACATAAGATTAGACATGAATTGAAAATTGGCCTGAGTGATGGGATGGAGGGTCATCATACCGTTCTCTCTACTTTTATATGTTTGCAATTTTCCTTAATTAAAAAAAAGAGAGAGAGAGAGAGAATCAGATTATATTTTTATACTTCTAAAGTTATGCTATTCAATATGGTAGCCACTAGCTATAGGCACATGTGGGCATTTAAATTTAAATACAAATTAGTTAAAATTAAATAAAATTTAAAACTCAGTTTCTTGGTTATACTAACCACATTCCAAGTGCTCAACAGCTACATGTGGCTGTCGTTGGTTGTTGCTGTCAAGTTAATTTTTCAACTCATAGCAACTCACAGCAAAACAAAGTCTTGGCAACCTGCTTCTGTAAAGATTACAACCACTGAAAATCCTATGGAGCAGGTCTACTCTGTAACACACGGGGTCGTCATGAGTGAGAATTGACTCGACGACATTGGGTTTTGTTTATCTTGGTTTAAAAAGAGGTTGTATCCCAGAGTCAGAAGACCTGGCCTTATGATCATCATTGTTTACCTTGGGCTTGTCACGTAACTCTCTGGGCCTGAGTCCTGATCCATCAAATAGGGTGAAGGGGTTGGATCAAGAATCTAATGAACCTACCTCACAAAGTTGTTATGAAGATCAACTTTTACCCACTGAATCTAATCACAGGAAAAATACGTGGAATTGCACAATACCTATGAGGACATCACTGTGGCGTATGGAATGAGTTTAGTGGCAAAGCCAATGTGCCAAGTTAGCAACAACATTCCAAAAAGTTTATTTAAAGACAATCTGAAATTGTTTTAGATAAAAACAATTTGAAAATAACTGCAGTTTTACTTTGAGAAATGGAGAAATCACACATTTCTGCTTCTAATTTGTTTTCTTCTCCCACTCCCCTTATTTTGGAATATAAAAACAACTTTCTACTTGCTTTTTTAACACTTAATTTTCTCATGGTTAGGATTAAAAATTAAATCAAATTGCTGATGAAAGATTATCCAAGGATAGCTGGAATGCACCACTTGGGCCAAAATGTCAAGGCACTTGCATGAATGCAAACCGGATGGCTGATTACCAGGGCTGAGGTCTAAGCTTTCATCTACATATAAAGATTGTTTCTGCTTCTCAAACAGATTGAGTACATCTTTGAATAACCACGCATATATGTGTGTGCCTCAAAAAGAGAATTTAATAGATCACTAAAATGACCCTACCTTTTCCAAGTAAGATTATTTTGCTTCCAGAATCATGTTTCCATTTATTCTGGACCAACCTAAGAGAAACTAAAGAAACAGGTAATGCTTTGGGTGTCCTTTTATCTCTTTGAAACCTGGGATCAGAAAAAGAAAACTGACAACTATTTACGTCAGGGTATAAAAGGAGTCAAATAACGCCAAGTGAGTTAATTTGCCCAGAGAGATTTGCATCTTAACCCAGGACAAACCAGTAATTCTCAATCTTTTTGTTCCTCCAGATACACATGTGGGGATAATTTCATACACACATGATCCTCAACCAGAGGGCACACGTGTTAGAATATGACATTGGGTTGGGAGGGATGGTTGTCTTGTACAGTTGAAGTTCCTTTATCCAAGGCTATTAGGACCAGGGATTGGATAAAAGGGCATTTATAAAATGAGGTTTTAAAAACAATAGTTACAGCTTAAACATTTTATTTCAACTTAAAACATATAAACAGACATTCACTCACCAATTTTTTGACAAAGGGTCAAGGCTTTTTCATCATAACAGCGTCTTTCTATCATAAACCATAAGGCAACATCTGTGACTTCCAGATTGTTTCTTTGAAGTGAGCTATAATTTAAAAGCATTTGTAATGCAATCTGAGAGCAGGCTCTTTGCAGATTCTTAAAATTTTTTCTCCAGCTTTTTTCAATTGGCTTACTCTCATTAAATTCATGGAAGTTTTAATTTGGCAAAACTCAACTTTTCTAAATCTTTCCAAAGAATTTAATTGAGAAGCAACTCCATTTTCACATTTATATTTCATAGACTTATAAAATATTAAATTAAATCACACAATTACAATAATTCATCTGGTATAAGCTAGTCTGGAAACAAGCAACTGAGCCAGTAAACATACTACTCTGCTGGTAGGTACCAATATGCACCTGCACACTAGAATAGAATACTAGTCTACCAGTCAAAAGCCTTTGGAATGTTGTAGGATTCTGTCCATGTTTTGTAGAGGGAACAGAGAGCATAATTTAACCTGGCAGTGTTTGAAAACATCCCCTCCGGATTCTGATACAACTTTTTGTCCTTTGTCTTTCCAATTACCTTTGCTACATCCCTTTCATACTGCCTTAAACCAAAAGAATAAATTTCTAATGGTAGCAGATATTTGCTATCTAAGAGAAAGGGGAGAGCTGAATAGCATTCAGAAGTGCCTGAACAAGGTTAACTCCCAAGCATGGAAGCTGAGCATTATCTCTAAGTCTTAAGCTTTTTCTCCTCAGCTAAATTATAGGCTTCTTGAGAGCAAGATCTAGATCTCATACTTCCAACAACATGTTGATGTTCATGGGGGAGGAACAACTTAGCAAAGGAGGGTGAGAATGGTTGCACAACTCAAAGAATGTAAACAATGTCACCAAATTGTACATGTAGAAACTTGAACTGGTTTATGTCTTTGCTGTATATATTCTCAATACCAGCAAATAAATAAATTAAAAAAAAAAGATATGTTGAAGTCCTAACCTATGTATCTGTAAATATGACCTTGTTTAGAAATAGCAGTTTTCTTTTGTTATCATCTAAATTAAAAGAGGTCATAACAAAGTAGGATGGGTCCTGATTCTAATTCTTTCTGAATGGTGTGCTATAAAAACAGGTATACACAGGGGACGACAGACACCATGTGATAACAGAGGCAGATGAATCTATAAGCAGCAAAAGAAAGCCAAGGGTTGCCAAAAGCCACCTGAAACTAGGAAAGAGCCATGGACAAGTTCTCCAAAGTTCCTAAAAGGAATCAACATTGTTGAGACCGTTTTCTAGCCTCCAGAACTGTGAGAAAACACATTTTTGTTCTTTAAAGCCACCTGTTTTGTGGTTGTCTTGGTTATCTAGTGCTGCTATAACAGAAATACCAAAAGGGATGGCTTTAACAAAGAGAAATTTATTCTCAAACAGTCTAGGAGGCTAGAAGTCCAAATTCAGGGTGCCAGCTCCAAAGGAAGACTTTCTCTCTCTGTTGGCTCTGAGGGAAGGTCCTTAACACCAATCTTCCCTGGTTGAGGAGCTTCTCAGGGCAGGAATCCCAGGTCCAAAGGATGCACTATTCTTGGTGGTATGGGGCCCCCATGTGTCTATGCTCACTTCTTTCTTTTATACCTCAAAAGATATTGGCTTAAGACACAATCTAATCTTGTAGATTGAGTTCTGTCTCAACATATAACTGCTGCTAACTCTATCTCACTGACATCACAGAGGCAGGATTTACAACACATAGGAGACCACATCAGATGACAAAATGGTGGACAATCATACGATACTGGAAATCGTGGCCTAGCCAAGTTGACACACATTTTGGGGGGACACAATTCAATCCATAACATTCCACCCTTTGGCCCTCAAAAATTCCTGTCCTTGCCACATGTAAAACACATTCACACAATTATATCAGCAAAGTCTTAAATCAACTCCAAGTCCAAAATCCAAAAATTCCTCCTCATCTGTGAAATCTAGAATACAAGTTATCTGCTTTCAAAGTACAGTGGTGAACAGCCAATGCTAGACATTTCCATTACAAATGAGACAAACTGGAGGGAAAGAAGAGGTAACAGGTACCGAGCAAGTCAGCAGAACACATTACATTAGTCCTCAAAACTAGAAAACAATCCTCTGTTCTCTGAGACCATTTATATGATTACCCTGCCCTCCAGACTCTAGGTATTAGCTACACTTTCCGGATTCTGAGTGGAGACCCCTCGGCCCTGGGCTTCAGCTCTGCCTTTCAGGCCCACTGGAACAGCAACTGTTTCCTCAGCTTTGAGAGGCTCCATTCTCCTAGTCCATCTGAGTGGTGACTCCACCCTTTGAGAACTCACAAGTCATGGCTATACCCAAGTCATGGCTATACCCTTTGAGACTGAGACAGCTCTGCTTTCTGTGTTCCTTGTCTCTTCAGCTTCTGCTTCCTGGTTCCTTGGCCTCTTGGTACCTTGGGTGTCACTGCCCACATCTGCCCTGCTGGGGCAAGTGTTCCAAAGCTCTTTAGCTCCACCGATAAGTGCTATAAGTGCCTAGAGGCCCCCACTCCACCTTTAGCCAGAAGGCACTCAGCTCTCTTCCTCTGTGTGTCGGCTCCGGCACTGTCTCACCCTGGTCACCTAGTTCTGCTGCTGCTTCTCACTGTCTGTGCCATCTCCAATGTAACAGCTCTCCTCACTTCCTTCTGAGTCCTCACCAGAATTGTCTTTGATGTCCATAATTCCACCAACAGTACCTTCAAGGTAATCTAGGCTTTTACTATTAGGCACTTTAAAACTCTTTCAGCCTTTATCAATTTCACAGTTTCAAAACTGCTTCCACATTTTAGGTATCTGTTAGACTAACACCTCACTCCCGGCACCAAATTCTGTCTTAGGCCAGGTCCTCTGGAGAAGCAAAACCAGTAAAGCGTATAAATACATATATAGAGAGAGATTTATAACAAGGAAATGGCTCACATGGTTGTAGAGGCTGGAAAGTCCCAAGTCCGTGGGTCAGGATAGAGGCTTCTCTTGATTCACACAGCCGCAAAGGCTGGTGAACTCAAGATTGGCAGGTCAGAGAACAAGGCTCTTGTTCACAGGCTGCGAAGATCAATGAATTCCAAGATCGGCAGGCAAGACTGCAGGATCCAGTGTGAGCAAAAAGCCCCCAAGTCTTGCCAGAATGTTTACTTATATTTGATGCAGATCACACGCCCAAGGACACTCCCTTTCAACTGACTGGCTACTCACACCAGATCCCATTATGGGGATGATCACACGATACAACTGCCAAAACACTGAGAATCATGGCCCACCCAAGCTGACACACAATGTTAACTTCACAGTGGCATTTTAATATGGCAGACCTAGGAGACTAAGACAGTGTTGTGGATTGAATTGTGTTCCCCACAAATATCTGTCAACTGGGCTAGGTCATAATTCCCAGTATTATATGATTTTCTACCATTTTGTCATCTGATGCAATTTCCTCATGTGTTGTAAATCCTATTACTATGATGTAATGAGATGGATTAGTGGCAGTTATATTGATGAGATCTACTAGATAGTGTCTTAAGCCAATCTCTTGAGATATAAAATACAGAAGTGATCAGAGAGACGGGGGACCTCATTCCACCAAGAAAGCAGCGCTGGGAGCAGGGCACATCCTTTGGACCTGGGGTTCCCACACAGAGAAACTCCTAGTCCAGGGGAAGATTGATGACCTTTATCCAGAGCTGAGAGACAAAAGAGAAAGCTTTTCCCTGGAGCTGACACCTTGAATTTGGACTTGTAGCCTACTAGGCTGTGAGAGAACAAATTTCTCTTTGTTGAAGTCATCCACTTGTGGTATTTCTGTTATAGTAGCCCTAGATGACTAAGACAGATAGTAACTCACCCCTGAATTCAACCCTTGTTCCAAGATTTTGAACCTTGGTGGATGAGAGATCCATTCGGCAAAGATAAATTTTATTTCTGGTTTGGTTTGGAGGGAAAGTGGAAAAGAAAATGGTTTTGACATCTTCACCCTGCACGGTGCTGGCTAGGGCTCAATAAATATTTACTGAATTAGGAAAATCCACTGAGGAATAAAAATACAAGCTCTTCAAGACAGAGAAGGTTTAACGATATTTACCATCTGTTTTTTTTTTTTTTTTCTTAGCCCCATACGCATATATAAGTCTCCATTACATAAAGTTACCAAGAATCCTCATCAGCCCAAGCTTTGATTTGGTTCTTAAACTCAGTTTAGACTCAGATCTTTTCCCCCCACAACTTAAAACCCAGTTTTGGAACAGCAGTTAATGGATAGCATATTAATTATTAGTAATTCCAATGGCTAAAACTTTATCTTAATTTTCTATCTAAAATCATAAAATCCCTTGGAATTTTATTTTCTACATGGTGAAAATTTGATTACCAACAACTGAAAGACTTTTTTTTTAGAGGGCATAAGGATAAAACTGTGCTTCAACTGCAGACCACCCAGATTCTCCAGGTGAATTGATTAGGAGGTTAACTAAGGACAGGAAAGGCTTTAAAAACAAATAAGTAACAGATAAGCAATGAAATCATTCAGGTCAAAGTACTAGTCTTACACTGCCCACACAAGAAATCAAACCAACCCTCGAAGAATGAGAGCAAAGGTGACAAAACTGGGGAGAACTGGAAAATGAAATCACCTTGATTTGTGTAGCGTCCAAGGATCCCTACAACATTCTCAGAAACTGTTTCTGGGCTGTTGTTGTCATTGAGTCTGGGTGAGTCTATTTTCGACTCATTGTGACCCCATGTGACAGAGTAGAACTGCCCCATAAGGTTTTCTTGGCTGTAATATTCATGGAAGCTGATTGCTAAGTCTTTCTCCCACAGAGCAGCTGGGTAGGTTCAAACCGCCAACCTTCCAGTCAGCAGTCAAGTGAATAACAGTTTGTGCCACCAGGGCTCCTTGTCACTGGGCTGTTGTTGTGTGCCATCGAGTTGATTCTGACTCATATCAACCCTATAGGACAGAGCAGAACTGTTCCATAGGGTTTCCAAGGCTGTAATCTTTATGGAAGCAGACTGCCACATTTTTCTCCTGTGGAGCGGCTGGCCGGGGGGTCACTAGGCTAGTCTCATACAAAGTGAAGTGATAACTTCAACAATTATCCTCAGAGTTCTTAGGAAGACACTTAAGTTAACTCAGTTCCTTAAAAAGGCTCAATATTATGGGATCTTAAAAGCTTGTGAGCAGCCATCTAAGATACTCTACTGGTCTCACCCCATCTAGAGCAAGGGAGAATGAAGAAAACCAAAAACACAGGGAAAGGTTAGTCCAAAGGACTAATGGACCACAACTACCAGAGCACAACTAGATGGTGTCTAGCTACCACCACCAACTGCTCTGACAGGGATCACAACTGGGGGTCCCGGACAGGCCTAGAGAAAAATATAGAACAAAATTCTAACTCACACACACACAAAAAAAAACACACTAGTCTGACAGAGACTGCAGAAACCCAGAGAGTACAGCCCCTGGACACCCTTGCAGCTCAGTAACGAAGTCACTCCTCAAGTTCACCCTTCAGCCAAAGATTAGACAGGCCCGTAAAACAAAAAGAGACTAAATGGGCATTCCAGCCCAGGGGCAAGGATGAGAAGGGAGGAGGGGACAGGAAAGTTGGTAATGGGGAAACCAAGGTTGAGAAGGGGAGAGTGTTGAGATGTCACGGGCTTGGCAACCGATGTCACAAAACAATAGGTGTATTAGCTGTTTAATGAGAAAACTAGTTTGCTCTGTAAACCTTCATCTAAAGTACAATTAAAAAAAAAAAAGCTCAATACTAGCTGATTAAAAGTTGTTTCAAGGATCACTGCCTCATTTTTCCAGTCTTAGCAGATAGTGTAAGCCTAAGAATTTCTAATTTTTTTTTCTAAGAAAGTTTAAAGCTTCAAGTTCACACCTTAGGTATCAAAAATATACTTTGCATGTACAAATCTATTTTCTCTCATACATTTTGTATCTAGCTCCTAGAATATAAAATACGTACTTGACTTGAAATGGATGAGTTAGACAAAATACAGAGCAACCTAGAAACTACACACTAAAAACAAGCACTTCCATCCTGAGACGCAATCTGAAGAGAGGATGGTAGTTCCAAGGAACTAGAAATGAAAGAAAAAGTTTAAGTAATGCATACAGTATTGGGTTTTTTTTTTTCTTTTCTTTTCTAAATCTAGGTTTTGCAAGTTCAAAAGCTCCCTTCAATAAATAATTATCAAAACTTGAGTAAAAGATCAGTTTGTTCTTGGTATATTTTTTCAATGTCCGGTATTTTGGTATAGCTTGGTATGTTATAAAAGTAACAGTCATACACTCAGATTTGCGTAATACAAAAGAAGAGCACCAAATTAGGAAACATAGTGTCTCCACCTAGGTCCCCCAAAAATGCAAGGACCTGAGGCAAGGGCTTGCATGCATGCTGTTGGGACGTTATCCAGGGGAGCAGAAATGGGGGACTGGGAAGAATGAAAGAAAGAAAGAAGGAAAGCAATTCAAAAGGTATTGAAGCTAATCACACCTGTAGGCTGGGGCTGGGCCCCACGCCCGACCCTCTGAGGAGCCATGCAGATTGAATCTCAGAATTTTCTGACTTGGTGACAAGAGAGAAGTATTTATCCACCAGCTCCCATCCCCTATCAGTCAAGGATTGCCCCAGGGGATGGTAACTCCTTAGGACATCCAGATTTGTGGCTACAGGCGAGAAACCTGGGGCTACAAACATGAGGCTTATTCCTGCCTGGAGTTCACCCAGCAACAGCTAGAATAAAAGGACAGAGTGAAAGGGTGTAGTCCTGATATGAGTCTTATCCAGCACAAGTCTTATCGAATTGATCCAAAGGATCAATTTCCCCTCATTCAGTCAAATGTTTATTAGTGGTGAGGCACACAGTACATAGAATCCCTGGGTGGTGCGAACGGTAACGTGCTTGGCTACTAACCAATAAGTTGGTGGTTCAAGTCCAACCAGAGGAGCCTGGGAAAAAAGGCCTGGCAATCTACTTCCAAAATATCAGCCACTGAAAACCCTATGCAGCAGTTCTACTCTGACACACAAGGGGTCACCATGAATTAAAATCAACTCAACGGCAACTGGGACGATACAACATGCAGTCCCTTCCCTTAAGTCTGGCAATACAGACTAGAAGGCATGCACATGGCCCAGGACTAACAGAACATATTGCTATGAGGTAATGAGTTTTTTTTTTTTAATGTTTACAACTGTACTTGATAATTCTTCTTTATTAAAAAGTAACTGCACTATGTGGGTGACGCATGAGGCTTACAGGCAGTCACTGCTACATACAGTGACTCAGAGAAAGAGAAGTCACCAAACCTGGACTGCGAGAGGAGGCTTCATGGAGAGAGTGTATCTGATCCCTTCCTCAAAGGCTCTCAGTGTATGTGACTAGAAAAAGGGAAGACTGCATACTTCAGGTGTGCGAGAGAAGGGGCAAATGCTCAGTTTACAGGACATAAAGCATATGAACAGCTATGCGGTAAATATGCACGTCTTGAAGAAGGGCACTGTATGACCCGATCACTCCCCACCTTTCCACCCTCACGTCTATTCACTCTCTCCACCGCATCCTGATTGCTAATGTTTCTTTAAGATGCTTCCTCCCTTCCAGGAGTTTTGCACGTGCCAGGCAGATGGATCTGGTTTGAGCCCAGTCTTCGGAAGAAGCCATTATTATCACTGTATTTACTTTGCCCAAAATGAGTAACTTTATTGGGGATGTATGTTCCAGGCATCAGTGGAAGCATTTTGTGTAGACTAACTCATTTAATACTGCAATTCCTTGAGGAAGGTACTGTACCGTTGAGAAACAGGAGGTACACAAGGGAAATAACTTGCCTAAGGTCACAAAGCTTGTTAAATGGCACAGCTGATACCCTAGAACCCAAGCAGTCTGGCTCCAGAGCCCACATTCTTGATCAAAATGCCATCTACTACCGCCTCTCAGTAGAGAACAAACAAAGCAAGGAAAAAAGAATGATGCCCTTTGATGCATCTGCACTTAGGAACAGACAGGCTGGGAAAGGTCTGAGCTGGAAACATCCCAAGGGAAATGATTCTGTTGAGCAGCTGGAAGTCCTAATGGCCTCCAAAACATTTCCCAGAGAGGACAGTCCCACAGCTGGGGCCACCAGAGAGCAGCACATTAGGTCTCTCAGAAGGTCACCACGCATCACTTGATCAGGATGCCACTGCAAGCTCGTCATGAGTGGACAGCAGGAATAATCACACTCTCTGCCTTCCATTCATTCTGGCTATTTCTCTCTCTCTTTTAAAAATCACTCTGAGTATGAGAGTAGGATGAACAGAGTGAGAAAAATCATTAAAGAGAGGGAAAGAGTTTAAAAAAAAAAAAGCCTTGGCTTTAGAGTAGAGTCCCTGACTAGGAGGGCATGAACTGTGTTATTATTCAAGACACTCACCCTTCCCTAGCAGAGGATCTTACTTCCCCATCACGTGGCCTTCAAGGTTGGCCAAGTGGCTTGAGGTGCTACTCTTGGCAGGATTACCCATTCCCATCCTATTGAATATAAGGGTGACCATCTAGTTTGGTCAATGAAGTTCACGTGGAAGTGATTCACTTAAGAGCTTGAAAAGTCAGCTCAGGCTTTACCGTGTCTCTTTTTCCTCTGCCACCACTGGACTGGTAATGCCCAGGCAGAGCACACTCCCTCATCCTGGGTCTTAGTTAATCAGGGGATGCAAGAAACAAGTACCGTGAGAAAGAAATAAACTTTTGTTGTGTAAGTCACCAAAACATGGGGTCGATTTGTTGCCTCACCATAATTTAGCCTGACTGACACGGATGGTGGTCTGTATACGTGTTGTTCTAATAGCCTTTGGTTCTAAAGCCTAGCCCTCCCACCAGCTAGCTGTGCCAGATTAGGTGACAACTTCTTTGTGCCTCAGTTTCCTTGTCTGCTTTACTTCTCAGGAATCTTGTGCAATGCAGTAAATTAATCGTCTTGACAGTAATTCAAACAGAAAAAATAAAAATTCAAGATTCTGAATAGGCTTCCTGAGTACAGAGGCTTTTGGTCCACTCTTTTTTCTTCCAACAGCAGGTATGAGTAAATTTCATGGGCACTCTTAATAAGATTCACAAAATTTATATTGGCATGAAATTGGTTCATTTACAAACAGATAAAACGAATGATAAAAGCATTATGTCTTGTGGTGAGGAGGGGGAGTCTATCCTGGCTTTTAATAGATTTTTCTACTATTTTTATAAGAACCAATGTGTTTCTAATTTTCTTTTCAGACAGTTCTGATGGCCACCTAAGTCCAAAGTTAGAGGGGGTCCTACCATCTGCACCCCTTTTCAGGACTCAGTTGCTTCAGTGTCCAAAAAAACAACAATTTCTAGTTCTGTGTCTTAAGGTACCCTGGTGGCTTGGTGGTTAAGAGCTCGGCTGCTAACCAAAAGGTTGGCAGTTTAAATCCACCAGTCATTCCTTGGAAACCCTATGGGGCAGTTCTCCTCTGTCCTGTAGGGTCGCTGTGAGTTGGAATTGACTCAAAGGCAAGGGGGTTGATTTTTTTTTTTTTTTGTCTTGAGGAAGGACTCAGTGCATAAGGCTGCACAGAGGAAGACCTAAGCTGGTGATGTTATCATTTGGTCACTCATCTTTCTTCGGTCTTCACTGCCTCTGCTCTTTGGGGACTTAATTTGAGCTTGAACAAAATCAACTCCCCCGATCCTTTTCTCACCCCCCTTCTACTCTACTGAATCCTGAACGATTCTACCCTGTACATTTTCATTGTCTTCCATCAATCAATTTCCAGGTAAACACATAGATAAGAAAGAATCTGTGGCATCTTAAACTGGAGTTCAGGGGCTGTTGTGTTGTTTTCACCAGCCCCTGACTCATGGCAACCCCACGCACAATAGAAGGAAATACTGCCTGGTCCTGTGCTATCCCCATAATTGATTACAGACAGGACAGTTGTGATCCACAGGAATTTCACTGGCTGATTTTCAGAAGTAGATCACCAGGCCTTTCTTCCTAGTCTTAGTCTGGAAGCCCCACTAAAACCAGCTCAGAAATACACACCTCCACTGTCAGATGGGCGGTGGCTGCGCGTGAGGTACATTGGCCAGGAAGTGAGCCTGGATCTCCCATGTGGAAGGTGAAAATTATACCACTGAACCACCAATGGCTCTAGGGTGCAGGGGTAGATAGAGCATAAGATATATAAAGAGCTGTGTAGTAAATATGCATGTGTCTTGAAGAATGTACTGCATGATCTGGTCACTTCCTACCTGCCCAGCCTCACACCTGTCCACTCTCTCTACCCCACCCTAAATGATAACGTCCCAGCTACACTGGATTTCTTTAATCTGCTCTCCCTTCCTTCCAGAGTTTTGCACATGCTGTTCTCTTGGTCACAGCTACTTCCTCACCTCACTTTCCTTGCTAAGTCCTATTTCTTACTCATCCTTCAGAGAAACTTCACGAAAGCAGCATGGACTACATCTCAAGTACTTCCGATTATAACCTCAGCATCTGCACACAGAAAAAACACAAGAGATATCTGATAAAAACAGATGGATTAGAAAGCCAAAAATGATTACTGATGGGTTAGGGTGTTGAGGGTATTTTGAGTTCCAATTTCTAACCTTTCCATAATATTGTGATTTACTTCTTTAAGAAAAAAATGAGAACGTATGAATTAGATTTATAATTATTAGAAGAATCAATTATTGAAAACAAGCAGGAACAACTTGAATGAAATCACTAGGATAGGCAAGTGTATAGAGACGCAAGGTTATTAGAAGTTGCCAGGGAGAGTGGGGGTAGGGGAAATGGGCTCACTGCTTAGAGGACACTGAGCTTCTGTTAAGGGTGATGGGAAAACCTGGAAACAGCAACTGGTGATGGCTGAAACGTGATAAGCATAACTAACGTCACTAATTGTGCACATCAAGAATGCTGAAATGGAAAATGATTTGTCACATATATTTACCACAATTAGGGAAAAAAAGGCAGGAACAAAGCTCCCACTTGCGAGATACCCAGGATGTTCTTTTTGGAGCATGAAGCCTCTCCTAGGCTCTACCTCCACCTGGCCCCTCTATCCAGGGGCAGATTACCCAATAAGAACAGTAAGCACATACTTACTAATCTGTAGTGAACAACTTCACGTGGTTTTCACCACATCGTGAAAACCACGTGAAGTTGTTCACTGCAGATTAGTAAATAGTACAAGTAAGGCCGTGCTTACCTTGCTCACCGGGTAATCTGTCCCTCAGGGGTTGTATATTTGAAAAAAAGACTTTGAATCTGTAGGAAGGTGCTGTGGGGTTGGGAAAGAGACAGATGCTAGCCATACTTACAAGCAGAATCTTTGATGAGGTGAAAAAATGTGAAATTTCTCACTACAGATCAGTAAGTAAGCACAAGTAAACCTGGGCTTGCCTTGCTTATTGGGTCATCTGCTCCTGCCTCTATCAATGCATCACACACCATCCCGACCATCACAGCTCAGCAGGTAGACAAAATGTGTCCCTACAACTCAATGCCCTGTGCCCTCTGACTTGGGCAGTGCACTCCAGGCATGACCACACTCACTGGCACTGGTCCTAAAAAAACCCAACCCAGTGCCATTGAGTCGATTCTGACTCAAAAAAGGTGGCACCATAAAAGAAAGGCCTGGCGATCTGATTCCATAAAAATTACAGCCAAGAAAACCCTATGGGGCACAGTTTTACTCTCTAACACATGGGGTCACCATGAGTCAGAATCGACTCTGTGGCACTGGGTTTGGTTTGGTTTGGTTTGAGTACCTGAGTTTTAGTCACAGCAAGGGATGGACTACTGATTTCTACCTCAAGCCAGGCCTGAGAAGATGCAAATTTTATTTCGGATCACCCAACAAATTCTTTTTAGAAGCTTGTCTGTAACACCTTAGCCCAAGTATCGATTTTACATTCAACAGCCGCTGCACTGATGGGCTGCCATGGTTCAGCTTCACTGACCCCAGTTGGGACAGATCTAGCTAAGGCTATGAAAGTCTGTTCCCAATAAAATGATAAAATCCAAGAACACCCCCTTTCTCCTTACTTCTGACCAAGCTTAAAAAAATAATAATAATAAGCTTAAGGTCCCATAAAAAGAAACACAGGCACAGAAGACTCTGATTGTAGCCTGCTCCACACAGTCTAAACGCAAAGATCATTATCAGCTGTGGCATCATCAGTGGCTATAAACACTGGGTCTTTTGGCAATCAATCAAAGTAGGCCATCCAAAATAGCAGTCTTACAGTTATTCGTTCCTTCGTCTGGACATAGACAAGGCGTGGCCCCTGCCAAACACTGAGCAACCATTTCCTCCATTATAAGTGTCCAAATGGTCAGGTACAGCCCATCCAGGCACAGTTGGGTCTGTAAGTGGCAATTTATAAGAGATGGGTTACGCTTGCTATAAATCTCAAGAAGCTGATAAAAATACACTAACAATCTAAGAGCTGTCATCCCAGCATGGTGGGATATGGGTAGTTTTGTTCTTTAATTCTTTGGGTCTATCCTTTCATTATAATGTACACACATAATTTTTAAATAAGATATTTTAAAAAGTTAATCTACAGTTTTCAAAAGACTCAAACAGGAGGGAATCCTGTACCTTAAACACTTCTTACATTCCTTAGTAATTGCTTATAGCACCTCAATGTGTATAATTTGCTGTTATTGACTAGAGTTCTAATTTTTAAAAACCTCCCCCTAGATGACAGCCCCTTTATCATTTAGACGACCCTCCCCTGGATCTTTTTTCAGCTTCACCAATCTTTCTCCAAGCACAACAGCCAGGGCCCTCCATTAAGGACGACATCCTCAAGTCACAGAAATGGCAATTTTGTAACAATGGGAAAGAATGTTTCATTGTCAGTATCTCCCTCATTGAAGACCAGGCCAAATCTTCAGGAACTCTCTAGAAGGATCTCCTGACAGTTGAAGATCCTTCACTTGAATTACCATTGTTGACCCGGCAATGGGCACATAATTCCCTTTTTCCCTAAATGCTTTACATACTCCACTGAAGTTGTCACTTGAAGGTACATGCATACCAAATGTCTCAGAAAAGAATTCTCACTCATTTCTTTTTAATCTTACTCCAGACAAGCAGGGAACTTCTCCCTTACGCACTGCTATATCCCCAGCACCTCGAACAGTGCCACAAACCCAGTGCTGTTAAGTCGATTCCGACTTATAGCGACCCTATAGGACAGAGTACAACTGCACCATAGGGTTTCCAAGGAGCGCCTAGCAGATTCGAACTGCCAACCCTTTGGTTAGCAGCCGTAGCACTTAACCACTACACCACCAGGGTTTCCCTTGGCACATAAGTGCTCAATAAATACTGTTTAAGGAGTGGATGAGTGAATTTGGCTTTTCTTTTTCTTCTGGCTCAACACATAAAAGAACAATTAAACATGGTTCTTAAAGGATATCATAGGGAACTCTCTGCCATCGAAAAAGTTCAAACACAAACGTTCTGTTAGCAAAAAAAAATATTTCTGCATGGGGGAATACGCTGAACCAAATGACTTCTGAAGTCCTTTCAATTCCTAGACTCCATGCTTTGATAAACACCTCACGTAAAAATGACACACTAAGTAAAATAACCAACCACATAAAGGCTGGTAAGAATAAATTACGCCTAAGCTCTGTTTAAAATAAATAGCTGTCCTGGGACCTGGATGCAAAAATACTGATTCATCCAAAACACGGACACATCCCTGGGGGGAAATGCTCTTACTGGTTATCAGTTGCACTCTGGAAATAGCAGATGGGCTTACTTCAGGGTCTACTCAGGGCCAAGTCCTAAAGCCACCAGTTGGCAAAATAGAGAAGCTAGGGGATGACGAAAACTGAAATAAACATTAACTGAAGCTTTTATTTTCCAGCCAACAAATGAAACATGAACTGAATTTAGTTTCAATGTTTAAATGATTATAACCGAATATAACCACTTTATAAGACAGATAATACTGCATTTGATATAAAAAGATTTTTGCACTGTACAATGCCACATTTATCTGGGATATTACACTAAGACGTTTAATTCACGAATGTCTAAAACTGGATGGGGAGATAGTTTGTAGGAAAAGAAGGTATCCTCATGTTTTTCTAAATAACTTTTTAAAAACCTAATTAAATGAGTAGACCCAGAAAGTTCATTCATACATAAGTCAACTTTGGAGTAATTCTTTTCCCTTAGCACACCCTTCCTTTCTTTTGTTCAAATCATAGAATAGACAAGGGGACAGGAGAGGCAGAAATAACACTAAGGATGCAGTACAGATCCCTTAGAGCTGGGTTTGAGCTGGGTTTAGGGAATCTTCTGCATTCACTGGGACTGTTTTAAAGACATATGGGCTAAGATAAATGCAGGATCCACAGTTAAAACAGTTACCCAGTGAACAAAGGGAACAGTTAAACAATGCCAGAGAAAGGTTATCACAAATCTTCTGTGCTATATTAAAAGACTCTTCAACTTTGTAGTCAATTCTTGATCACCCATACCACAGCTTGGTCAAAAAGGTTTCTGTTTTTAAATTATAAATTGTTTTTAGCTGCCAGGTGGCGTCCGCCCCCAACTCATGGTGACCCCATGTGATACAGAGTAGAATTGCTCCATAGGGTTTTCCTGGCTGTAATCTTTATAAAAGAAGTTCACCCAGTCTTTCTTTTGAGGAAAGCGTAAGTAACTCTAGGTAATTTAATATTCACTGACAACAGAAAATGTGTAATCAGCCGCTTCCTTCATACACACTTAAAAAAATTTTTTTTTTTCTTTTTAAAAAGATCCCTATTATTTGAGTGATGGAAACCCTGGTGCAGTAGTGGTTAAGTACTACAGCTGATGGCTGCTAACCAAAAGGTCAGCAGTTAGAATCCACCAGGCACTCCTTGGAAACTCTATCGGGCAGCTCTACTCTGTCCTATAGGGTCGCTATGAGTCGGAATGGCAGCGGGTTTGGTTTTGGTTTTTTTTATTATTTGAATGAGAAAGAGAGGTCTTAACACAAGAATTCTGTGGGATTAAGCTCACATCTGGTTAGCAGACCTGGTGTTGAAAATGATTATGGCCGCACAACTAAATCTTAAATCCACATGCTGTTCCTATTTAACTGACATACGAACCTAACTAATTTATAGAAAATGTGGGGCAAATTATTTCTTCCACCTCCCCCAAGCTCAAGAATGCACCACTAGCAGTACGTGTTATTGAAAAAGACACTCCACCCCACCCCCCCTCCAAAAAAAAACCACTTTCCATTCCTAGATGCTTTCCAATTTATCTGAAGCAGATATTGGTAGTTATCTGAATCTGTACCCTGGAAATAAATATGGGGGGGGATTTAACCAGATAAACTTCATCTCTCTGGACCTTTCCACAAAATAAAGGGATTATCCCAGAGACTATGCCAATTCTCTCAGTAACAATAATCCATAATCACTAATTATCAACAGCACAATTTGTGTGACAGAGGACATGTGAATTCTCAAGAGTTTGTTACGAAATAATTAGAGTTTAAAATGTCTAAAAGACCCACAGTTACACTTCAGTACGATCCCTGCACATTTTCTGACCGTGGAGGGCATCTTTGAAAACACGGCGGCAAGCCAAACCACCAAGCCGCGTTAAAACACGCAGAGCGACCCCGTGGATTTTCTACTTTGAGACGGGAAAAGACGGGTGTATCTGGGGAGGACTTAGAAGACCGAGGGAAGAGCCGGGGAGTCTCAGAAGCACAGCCTCGAGTGCCTGATGTTTCTGAGCTGCTCGTATCTCCGAAAGATTTTCGTCTACGACTACAAAACCTCTCCAGCCACCACCTGCAGCGGCACAGTGCGGGAAGGGGAAGTCGAGAAAAGACAGAGGAGGAAGGAGATAAACGGAGAGACCATCATTGCCGGAGGCGCCCCCAAAGCCCGTCCCGCGAAAGTGGACTTTGAACATCAACAAAGAAAACAGAGAAAGAGGACTCCGCCTTTCCCACCCAGCGCAGCCCCCTTCAATAAACGGAAAGGCCGTCGCCGCCCCCTCAACCCCGCCTTTCACCCAGGGATGCGCAGCACTGACTGAACCGCACCCTCAAAGTCCGGCTTCCCTCTTGGCCGCGTTGCGAGTCGGAGACGGAATCCAGGACGCACGCCCAGGAGGCGCACCCCTGCCCGGCCCCCCAGTCCCCAAACTCGGGGTCTGAGCTTCCCCCTCCCTCGTTCCATCCCTCCCGGGCGTGGGGCACCCGATTCTCCACGCACCCGCCCGCCCTTCCTCTTCCTCGCGTCCCCGCCTCCTCGGCCCACCGCCCCCGGCCTTCCAGCCGCAGAGTATTTCAATACTTCCACCCACCCGGACAAGGGAGCCTTTTGAAAACTTTGTGTGTGTATCTAGGGCTTTTGTCCACATCCTGGGCAGGGCCCGTCACCAGGGTGGGGGCTGAGGGTGTCTGGGATCTCACAATGCACTGGGGAAGCCACCACGGAAAATCCACCCTTTTATCTTTGACCTGCTTCTACGACAGTATAATACACCACGTTTCGGTTAACAATTCCCATACCCTGACCGCCCCCTCGGCGCGGGGAACCCGGGAGGAAATCCCCGCACCCGGTGCCTTTCTCGACTGTCACGAGGGAAAAGGTGTGCGCGGGGAAAGAAGGGCAGCTGAGAAACACCGTGGCTAAAATAATCCTTTTAAGGGGGAAATAGGAGAAGGGGTCCTTTTTCTTCCAAATCCCGGGAAAAGGGGTGCGACGAGGCAATACACTGTTGCATTACGTAGTAGCTGAGCCTCTGGGTTCACCTTCCCCTCAGCCCAGACACGCGCCCAAATTCATGCACACACCCAAAGCCACAGCAGCCGCGATCTCGACCCCCGCCCGGGTCCCCCATATCTCCCGCCGGCACCCGCCCCAAAGATGGACCACCCGGCGCCGGAGGTGCAGGGGGCAAGGAAAGGGAGGCCCTAGCACTCACAGACGGTCTTCCCACGGCCACGGCCATCGCGGCTTCGGCTCCGGCTGCGCCCGGGTGCTCTCCGGCGACACTAGCTGCTGCTGCTCGGGCTCCGGCTCCGGCACCAACTCGCCTCCCCCGCGCCTCGCTTGCGGCTGCGCTCTGCTTGCGCCCGGCTCCCGCTCCCAGCCAGCGGCATCTGCTCCCCCCACGCCGCCGCCCCTCCCGCTTTATTAGAGCAACATGGCCACCCGCCTGGAAGGGACCATTTGCTTCCCCAGAAAGGGGTGTGAGTCTGCGCGGCCGGCCTGGGAGGGAGGGCGGTGGGCGGGCTTCAAGCCGGGACTAGCCGGCCCTGGCCGCAGGGCTTGTCCTCGCCGAATGTACCCGCCCGCCCCGAAGCGACCCTTTCCCGGGCCACTGAGACGCCCACAGCAGGGTGCGCTAGCCGCTACCCCCGGGTCCACAACGTGCTGGAGTCCGAGTAAAAGCTTGGGCGCCGAGGTCCCAGCCCCGGTTCTGGCCACGCGTTTTGCGAAGCGAGCAGCTTGAAAGGCTGCAGAGAGGAGAAAGGGAGGCTGGGGAAAAACAGGTTCTCGGGGAGAGCATCTCACGGAAAGTTAGGGGAGAGCACGTCCCACTCTGAGGAACCGGCTTGGAAGGGGCTGAGGGTGGCCAGGGAGAGTGGCCGAGGTGAGGTAGGCAGGCCCACACAAGGCAAAGGTTGCCCCTCCACGCGACTTCCCTTCGTAAGGGAGAAACTAAAAGGCGGACAGGTGGAAGCTGTCACTGTAGTGTGCGGCGGGGTAGAGGACCACATTAGAGAGGAAGAGGCCATAGTAGTTTCTGCTGCGGATGACCTAGCCGCTGCCTACTTGGGAGGAAGAAAAAAAAAACGCCCCCGCTGGAGAATTAAGGCAGCTGTTGACTGCTCTAGAGCGTAGGGACTGAGGCCTCCCCAAGGTGTAAGTTGAAGAGCTCGGCGGTCACACTTGGGGTCTCCGAGACATTTTTTGATCGCTGGAGACACTCGACCACCCCGAGGCTCGCACTTCGGGCTGCGACTGGGGTCGCAGGGAGTAGGGAAAGCAGCGTCAGCGACAGAGAGGTGACTACTGAGTCTGTGAACCTGGGAAACTCCTCAGCCGTGGGTTAGAATTTCTCCAGCAGATGGTGGGGTGTTGACTGCGTTTCTGCGTGGCCGGCTGAAAAGCGGGGTCCGGGTGCGTGCGGAATGACGCTGTGCCTGGGCAAAGGCTGGGCGGCGAGGTGTGTCAGAGGTGTTGCAGATTCCCGCGGCCCCTCGTGGGACGGGAGAGGGGAGACTACGATGAGGAGGTGATAAAGGATAGCGACCGACAGAGACAAGGTACCCACTGGATTGAAGCGTAGGCAGTGTGGGGAGGCGGTGAAAGACTGTGACCAGCTCACGGGATTGCGCCCTCAGGGACAGCCAAGGCCTATTGAATTAGGTAAAAGGCAAATTGCCTCTTTGGACTAGGGCGCCTCAGAGTCTGACCTGAGACTCGAAATGCCCAAGTCTCTTGGGGCCTTGCGTTTTCTGCTCCCTCCCCTCGGTCTCCGTCTCCAAAGGGCCGCTAGATTCAAACGAGCCGGGCGCCTTTGGCTAAAGCTGAGTAGCCTCTGGGCACAGGTCCAGCCGCTGGGTTGCCCAGGGAGGTGGGCAAGGGTCCCGAAGCCACCAAAGCTGAATTCCACCAGCGGGACAGCGCAGAACGACGGGGGGGCGGGGGGGGGGGCGATGAGAGTGCGGTGGTGAAAGAAAAGTGAGGGTCTCTGACTCGGGGTGGGGGCCTGCTTAGTCTGTGGGCCACCCATACTTGCAAAGCACTAACCTCTCAAGTTTTGACCAGTCCTCCTCCCTTCCCCCAGCCCTCTTGAAGTCTTCTGAGGGCAGGGACCACCATTTTAGGCCAGTATGTTGAATTAAAATTACCACGTAGATAGGTGTTATGCAAACGAAGGGGAAAAGAAATATTTTCATCTGCATCTCTGTGGGTATGGGCATTTTAGTCCTTCTCCTATACAGGGAGGATTAGGCTGCCGTATTGCCCGTGAACAAGAAGTCTCATTTATGCCATGTGAAAACACTGGCTCCCCCTCTGCCAACTGGATGGCGGGGCCAGTTGCCAACAAACTCTCCACTTTGTTGTACTGACCAGAGCAGACTGCAGGATTTTTTATGTAAATATGTATTTATTTGTTGCTTGCTTATAAATGTTTATATTGAAACTCAGCTGATTATAAGGATATGTCATCTCTACCTTTGTGGGTAGATTAGTTTATTCTAATTACAAGAGTTTACAGTCACTTATTCCAACATCTCATTTTCTTGAGGAAACCCTTCTAGGATAAAATCACTGATCATTTAACTAGTCTCTGCTTGAATCTTTTCATTGACTATGAGTGATGCCTTAAATTCCTCCTCTCCCTTTTTTGGCAGGTAAGGATAAATATATTTCATAAAAATATAACTTAATTACTTTTGGCCAAGGGATACTATTCATGTATGTCAATTACTTCTCATTATGAAGTAATTTGAATACTCACTCTTCAGCCACACTACCAGTTGCCGTGGAGTTTTTTCCAACTCATGGTGATGTCGTGTGTGATTTTTCTAAAGGAGATCACAGGCCTTTCTTCTGAGGTGCCTCTAGTCACCAGGGACAGCTAGATTGAATACCTAGGTTCAAAATCCCAGCTTTACCACCTCCTAGCTGTGCAGCGGAAGCCCTGGTGGTGTAGTGGTTGAGTGCTACGGCTGCTAACCAAAGGGTCGGCAGTTCGAATCCGCCAGGTGCTCCTTGGAAACTCTATGGGGCAGTTCTACTCTGTCCTGTAGGGCCGCTATGAGTCAGAATTGACTTGACGGCACTGGGTTTGGTTTGGTTTTGGTTTAGCTGTGCAGCCTTAGGCAAGTTTCTTAACCTTTCAGTGCTTCAATTTCTTCACCTTTAAAATCTGTTTAATAACAGTTCCTTCCTAATAGTGTTGTTCGGAGTCCCTGGATGGTGCAAATGGTTTACAAAGTTCAGCTGCTACCCAGAAAGTTGGAGGTTCAAGTCCACCCAGAGGCAACTCAGAAGAAAAGCCTGGCCATCTACTTCCAAAAAATCAGCCTGTGAAAACCATATGGTGACACACATGGAGTCACCATGACTCAGAATTGACTCAACAGCAACTGGTTTTTGGTAATAGGATTGCTAAGGAATTAGATTACCTTTTTAAGTGTGTGCCCATCACTGTACTAGGGACTAACAATTATAAAAAATGAGAATGCCTCACTTACTCTTAACTAGTGTACTGTCTGCCTGGAGACTCTGATAAATAAGTCAAATCCCAGAAAAAGTATGTGAATAACAGGATTATAAAGCACAGTAGAAGGAGCTATTAACTCTGCCTGTCAAAACAGAAAAGGCTTCACCAAGGAGGTGGAACAGAAAGAGAAGCAAGGTGGACCTTCCAGGCAAGGGAATAGAATGAGCAAAAGCTGGTCAGTTTCCAGGGTGAGGATCCTATAGGAAGGAGAGCTACTCTGGGATTGTAGGAGTCTTAGAGGGATCACGGTAGAGTGGGGAGAACATGGCACTTCAACTCCAGGTGATCACTTATTAGCTTTGTGACATCAAGCAGGTTAGCTTTTCTTCATCTCATTTTTTCTTTTTTTTCTGTTGTAAAATAAGGTAGTAACAGCAAGTCATGGTGGAGGACATCTCCTGTTTGCCAGATCTACCCTCATTTTGTTCTCTGCCCCAAGGTGCCTGAACTGTATGGATGGGCAATGAGGAGCTACAGCAGGAGAACAGAAAGAGGGAGGAATGTGGTATTTATTCCCCCAGGCTCCCTTGCTATGGCATCATTGCTGGCTGGCTGCATCCCTCAAGTTACTCCTTAGAGTAGCCCAGGATAAACCCCTGTGTTTTCTGTATACTTTGCCCAAAACCAAAAAACCAAACCTGTTGCCATCAAGTCAATTCTGGCTCATAGAGGCCCTATAGGACAGAATAGAACTGCACCATAGAGTTTCTAAGGCCGTAGTCTTTATGGAAGCCTAGTGCCACATCTTTCTTCCATGGAGCGACTGGTGGGTTTGAACTGCTGACCTTCCAGTTAGCAGCCAAACGCTTAACCACTGTGGCACTAGGGCTCCTTATGCTTTGCCCACGTCTTTGCAAATAATCTTACTAAACTGTACTCAAATTATCCAGTAGGGATGTACCATCTCAATTTTGCTAGAACCTTAACAGATACAGTCCTTCACAGAACTATTTTGAGAATTAACTGAGAAATCATGGGTATGATATTATTAAAGTAGCCTATAATTTATTGTCCAAATGTAGAAACTTTTGAGATTGAAAAGGGTGATTGGTGCTATTGGTAACTATACAAGGACAACAGACGAAAACTAGGACTTACAGTTGCCGTAGCTACTGAGTGGAATTGATTTGACAGCAACGGTTTGGTTTGGGTTTGGTTTAGCTATTACTGCAGGTTAACTCTGCTTTAGACATGTTAGGCTATTGATAGATGGTCATAGTAACACACATCTCTCGCTAGGCTGAATTTCTCAAGGTAAGAGTGTTTATTTGTCTTTCTGCTTCTAGCCCAACATCTGATACATTCAATAAATGTTATTGAGCTTCACTGAAAAACTGTGAGGAGGCTAGAGGCTAGGTTATGGAGAAGGTTTTTCGTCATGCTGAGTGATTAGAGCTTGATCCCTGTGGGCAGTAAAGAACCAAAGAGGTCTTTAAACATAGACATAACATAATCAAATTTGCATTTTAGAAAAGATTTCTAGGAAATATTTGACATTGTTAGTAATGCAGAATCTACTCCCCTTTTAATGGAACCCCAATTTATTTAGGAAGATTTTCCAGTGAATGTTCTACCTTGGCGGAAAGTAAGTGCCTCTACAAAAGAGTTTCCTGAAGGTACTTTGCATAAAATCCTTCCTATCACTACCACAGTGCACACAAGAGAGCATGTGATCTAGGCTTGGCCAATCAAACACCATCAAGTTTGAATCTTAAGCCCAGTGACAGAAAGGCAGTATGAGTTGTTACAGTTTATGCATTCCTTTTTTCTCTCACTTTAAGTTATCTAGGGTTTGTTTCTGTGTCTTGCAATCAAAGTACCCTATCTAACATAAGATCGCCCTGCCTACCGCAAAAATGATGGACTGTAGAGGGTTACAGTAAGAAACAGATAATAAAGTTACAAGTTATTGCAATTTTCATTTCATTTCTTTCTGTCAAAAGATCCTGAAGCCCTTCGGCAACATAACATCAAAAAAGTGTTCAATAAAATATTTTAAAACACTCTTTCATGATCAGAGAGACTTTTAAGAAAGCATGTATTGTGATCAAGATCAAAGCAAGTACCCAACACCAGGGAGGTTAAGGAGCACTAATCTGCTGCTGGGTTTCCTAGGGACATGTATGGATCCCGATGCCTAGAAGGAGCCCTGGTAGCGCAGTGTTAAGAGCTCGGGCTACTAACCAAAAGTCGGCAGTTCAAATCCACCAGCCGCTCCTTGGAAACCCTATAGGGCAGTTCTACTCTGTCCTCTAGGTTCGCTATGGGTCGGAATTGACTTGATGGCAACAGGTTTGGTTTTTGGTTTTGATACCTGGAAGGTAAGTGTGCTAGGCAGGATGAGAACCGGGGTATCTGGGGACAAAGCCTTGGACCATCACAGGGTAGAGAGAGATTCAAAGATTATACAGCATAAAGTTGGGAACCTGGGAAAGGCTATACCTTCAGGGAAAGGAGAAACTGGGAAGGGGTGAGAACAACACCATAGAGGCAGTCAGCAAGGACTGGTCTTTCCTGCTAGTAAAGATTAGACAACAAATTGGTGATCAGTTCTGACCTTCACATACATTTTCTGATTCTATACTATTTATATGCTCTTAAAAACTGCAAGCTGAGGTTGGTAAATTAAAGTGCGCCAGGCCTACAGTGTTCTAAGCTGCCCGGCAGGCAAAACCCCCAAATCCTCACCAGATTAACACATCCTTATTCCTGCTCTCCAAACATTGCTACAAAATCCCAACAAATATGAGCTCACAATCAAAATTTTCCAAGCATACTAAGCAATGTTACCATGAGTAAGAAACAAATGATATGAACAGACTCTTTAACTTCTGATATTAATTATCAAACACAGGATGTAGGATGTTTATTATAATAAAAAATAAGATTATGACTGATGATGCTGGAGCAACTGGATAACTGTATGTAAAAAAAAAAAAAAAAAGAGCATTAACCCCATCCCACACTGACACACAGAAATTAATTTGACATGAATCATAGACCTAAATGTGAAAGCTAAAACTATAAACCTTATCCAAGAAAACAGAATTTTTTTCATGACCTTGGAAAAGGCTAAGATTTTTTTAGACAGGACACAAAAAGCACTAGCTGTAAAAGAAATGCTTGGATTTAACCAAAAATGGATACACTTTTGGTCATCAAAAAATACCATTGAGAATGCGAAAAGTCAAGCCACTAATTGAGAGAAGATACTTAAAATACAAATATCTGACAAAGGACTCATATCCAAGATGTGTGTGTGTGTGTCTTACTAATAAATAATAAAAAGACTAATTTAAAAATTAGGCAAAAGACATAAATAATGGCACTTTACCAGAAAAAAAAGATATCCAGATGGCTCGTGAACATATGAAGACGTGCTAAACATTATTTCCAACTAGGAAAATGCAAATTTAAACCACAATGGTATGCAGTACACATCCAGCAACATGGCTATATAAAAAAGATAAAAAATACCAAGTCTTGAAATTGTGGATCAGCTGGTAGGAGTACAAGATGGTATAATCACTATGGAAACCTGGCAGTTTCATTATAGTTAATGTATGACTATTCTATGGGCCAAAAATTCCGTCTTAGGTATATACCCAAGAGAAACTAGTTGCATATATGCACACACACAAAAAAAAAACTTGTGCAAGAACATTCATAGCAGATTTATTCATAATAGCCAAAAACAAGAACCAATTCACAGATCTTTCAACAGAATGGATAGCCCAATTGTTCAGTATTCGTGGAATGACATACGACTTAGCAACTAAAAAAAAGGACAAATTACTTATACAGCACAAAACATTACCTCAAAAACATTATGTTGTACAAAAGAATGCATGCATCCAGTATGATTCAATTTATATCAAGTTCAAAAACTGGCAAAACAAATTTGTGGTGATAATATTCAAAATAGTTTCTTCTAGGTAAGAAGTGTTGACTGGCAAAGGACCAAGGGAAATTTCTGATGTGATCGGAATGTTCTATATCTTGAAGTGGAGGGTGATTATAATAGGAAAATATTAATTGAGATGTACACTTAAAATTTTGTTATTTTAGTGCATAGAAATTATACCTCAAACATAAATTCTTAAAAGTGAAATTATGATTGGAGTGGGGTTATGGGTATAGTAGTTGCATGAATGTTTGTTTTGTAATTATTATTGCACATATAAGTTTAATTCACTTTTTTGTGTTATATTTTACATTTTTAAAATGAAAAGTAAAAGAGAATTGGAAAAAATGAGAAACGAGATATTATAATACATGACTGGATAGGTTTAAAATATAATAAGTCCATTCTGTTTTCGTGCACTCAAAGGCTCAAGAAAGTAAAGATGCCAGTTCTTCCCAAACTGACCTGTAGATTTAATGGAGTTCCAATCAAAACCCCAGCAAGGTGTTTTACAGATGTAGACAAGAAAATTTCAAAATTTTTAGGAAAGAAAAGACCTAGAATAGCTAAAATAATTTTGGGAAAAAAAAAGGATAAAGTGGAAGGAATCACTCTATCCAATTTGAAGACTTATATAGCTACAGTAGTCAAGACAATGTTGTATTGGAGGAGGGATTGACATATCAATCAGTGGAGTAGAACAGAGAACCCACAAGTTGGCCCACACGAATATGCCCAACTGGCTTTTTACAAAGATGCAAAAACAATTCAGTGAGGAAAGATAGCCTTTCAACAAGTGATGCTGGAGCAACTAGAAGTCCATAAGCAAAAAAAAAAAAACAATTAGCCTCCACCTAAAACGCACATCTTATACAAAAATCAACAAAAAATAGATCAAGGACTTAAATGTAAAATGTAGAACTCTAAAACTTTTAGAAGAACACATAGGAGACAATCTTTAGGAACTAGGACTAGCTGAAGATTTCTTAGATTTGACACCAAATGCATGATCCATAAAAGGAAAAACTGATAAATTATATCATTAAAAATTAAAAACTTTTGGTCTTCAAAACACCCCCGTCTTAGTTATCTAGTGCTGCTATAACAGAAATACCACAAGTGGATGGCTTTAACAAAGCGAAATTTATTCTCTCACTGTCTAGTAGGCTACAAGTCCAAATTCATGGTGTCAGCTCCAGAGGAAGGCTTTCTCTGTCAGCTCTGGAGGAAGGTACTTGTCATCAATTTTTCCCTGGACTAGGAGCTTCTCTGAGCAGGAACCCCCAGGTCCAAAGGATGCGCTCTGCTCCCAGTGTTGCTTTCTTGGTGGTATGAGGTCCCCCTATCTGCTCGTTTCTCTCTTTTATATCTCAAAAGAGATTGGCTTAAGAGACTATCTAGTAGATCTCATCAACGTAACTGCCACTAATCCATCTCATTACATCACAGTGATAGGATTTACAACACACAAAGAAATCATATCAGATGACAAAATGGTAGCCAATTATACAATCCTAGAAATCATGACCTAGCCAAGTAGACAGGTATTTCTGGGAGACACAATTCAATCCATGATACCCTCTAAAGAAGGTGAAAGACAAGTTGTAGACTGGGGGACATATTTGCTAACCATATAACCATATCTAGATACATAGTGTATCTAGAATATGTAAAGAACTCTCAAAACTCAACAGTCAAAAAAAAATCCAAGTAGAAAATGGGAAAAAGACATGTACAAACTACTAAAGAAAATATACATATGACCAATAGCTACATGAAAAGATGTTCATATATATCATTAGCCACTACAGAAATGTAAGTTAAACCACAATGAGGTATTACTACATACCAATCAGAATGAATAAAATAAAAAATAATGATAGCCCCAAATTCTGCCAAAGACACAAAGAATATATCATACACACTGGTGGGAATGTAAAATAGTATAGTAAAGCCACTCTAGAAAATAGTTGGCAGTTTTTTTTTTTAAATAAAACATGCATTTACTGCATGATCCAGCAACTGCACTCTTGGGATTTATTCCAGAGAAATAAAAACTTATGTTCATGCAAAAACCAGTATGCAAATGTTCATAACAGCTTTATTTTAATAGCCAAGGACTTGGCGGGGGGATGAAACCTACATCAAATTGATGAATAGTTACACAAATTGTGGTACACTCATACCTTGAAATACTTTTCAACAATATAAAGAATGAGCTATTGATACACAAAACAACTTGGATAAGTGTCAAGGGAATTATGCTGAGTGAAAAAAAAAGTAATCTCAAAAGTTTACATAATGTATTATTGCTTTAATATTCTGGAAAAAGTTATAAAGATGGAAAAGAGATTAATGGTTATAGAGGTTAGAATGGAGGAGAGGGCTGAGTATGGTCATTAAAGAATAGCATGAGGGATCCTTGCGATGATGGTAACAGTCCTACATCTTGATTGTGGTGGTTACATGAATCTACACATGTGATAAAATTGCATAGAACTACACAAACACACTCAGCAGTGCATGTAAAACTTGTGAAAACTGAATAAGCTCTATGTATGAGTCTGAATCTACTCGACGGCAGTGGGTTTTTTTTTAATGTAAAAATGTCAATTCCTGATTTTGATATTGTAGAATAGTTACAATTTTACCATTGTGGGGAACTGAATAAAGAGTAGACCAGACCTACTGGGTTTGAAGGTTTAGCACCTGATTTTGTGGGGCAGCTCAGTCAATTGGCATAATATAGCCCATGAAGAATGTTCTACATCCTAGTTTCGTGAGTAGCGTATAGAGTCTTAAAAGCTTTCGAGCAAGCTTCTAAAATACAACTATCGGTCTCTACTCATTTGGGGCCAAAGAGAAAGAAGTAAACCAAAGACTCAAAGAAGAACCAATAGTCTACAGGAACAACAACATCACCTATCTTGAGACCAGAAGAGCTAGATTGTGCCCAGCTACCACTACCAACTGTTCTGACCACGGACCTGAATAGAATGGAAGAAAAATGTAGACCAAAATTCAAATTCCTAAAAAAGTCTGAGCCAGTAGATACTAGATGAACCCCTGAGACTACTGCCCTGAGATACTCTTTAAACTTGGAATTCAAACCACTCCCAGAGGTCACCTTTCAGCCAAAGGACTGACTGACCCATAAATAATATCACCCATGAGTACTGTGCTTCTCAAAATAGTCATCTAAATGAAACCAAACGATTAACATTTAACCTAGATCAAAGATGAGAAGGCTAGCAGGGAAAGGGAAGCTAGATTAATGGAAATGGAACAATCAAAATGAAAATAATGAGAATGCTGATATATTGTGAAGAAAGTAACCAGTGTCACTGAGCGATATGTATGGAAATTGTTAAATGAGAACCTAATTTCCTGTGTAAACTTTTACAAAAAACACAATAAAATATTTTATTTTTTATTATTGGGCTTTAAGTGAAAGTTTACAAATCAGGTCAGTCTCTCACACAAAAATTTACATACACCTTGCTATACACTCCTAGTTGTACTCCCTGTGATGAGATAGCACAGCGCTTCCCTCCCCTCTCTCTCCTCGTGTACATTCGGGTAGCTTCTGGACACCTCTGTCCTCTCATCTCCCCTCCAGACAGGCAATGCCAAGATACTTTCATGGGTCTGCTTGATCCAAGAAGCTTGTTCTTCACCAGACTCATTTTCCATCCCCTATTCCAGCCCAATCCCCAATCCCTGTCTGAGGAGTTGGCTTTGGGAATGATTCCTGCCCTGGGGTAACAGAAGGTCTGGGGTCCATGGCCTCTGGGGTTCCTCCAATCCCAGTCTGACCATTAAGTCTGGTCTTTGTATGAGATTTTGGGGTCTGCATCCCACTGCTCTCTTGCTCCCTCAGGGTTTCTCTGTTGAGTTCCCTGTCAGGACAGTCATCGGTTGTGGCTAGGTACCATCTAGCTCTTCTGGTCTCAGGCTGATGTAGTCTCTGGTTTATGCGGTGGTTTGTGTCTTTTAGGCTCATAATTGTTTTGTGCCTTTGATGTTCTTCATTCTTCCTTGTTCCAGGTAGGTTGAGACCCACTGATGCATCTTAGAAGGCCGCTTGTTAGCGTTTAAAACTGCAGATGTCACTCTCCAAAGTGGGACGGAGAATGTTTTCTTAATAGATTTTATTATGCCAGTTGACTTAGATGTCCCCTGAAACCATGGTCCTCAAACCCCCGCCCCTGCTATGCTGGCCTTCGAAGTGTTCAGTTTTTTAGGGAAACTTCTTTGTTATTAGTTCAGTCCATTTATGTTGACCTCTCCTTTATTGTGTATTGTCTTTCCCTTCATCTAAAATAAAACTTATCTACTATCTAATTAGTAAATACCCCTCTCCTTTGCTCCCTCTCCCCTCTCATAGCCATCAAAGAGTATTTTCTTCTCTGCTTAAATTGTTTCTCCAGTTCTTAGAATAGTGGTCTTATACAATATTTGTCCTTTTGCAATTGACTGATTTCACTCAGCATAATGTCCTCCAGATTTCTCCACGTTATGAAATGTTTCGTGGATTCAACACTGTTCGATACATAGTATTCCACTGTGTGAATATACCATAGTTTATTTATCCATTCATCCGTTGATGGGCACCTTGGTTACTCCCAACTTTTTGCTTTTGTAAACAGTGCTGCCATGAACATGGGTGTGCATATATCTGTTTGTGTAAAGGATCTTATTTCTCTATGGTAATTCTATTTCTAGTTTTTTAAGGAAGTGCCAAATCCATTTCCAAAGCAGTTGTACCATTTTGCATTCCCACCAGCAGTGTGTAAGTGTTGCAATCTCTCCACAACACCTCTAACATTTCACAACAAAATATTTTAATTAATTTTAAAAGAGTACACCAGACCCCTTTGCATATTTTTTTGTATATTCTATTTATATGAAATGTCTAGAATATATAGAGCAAATCTATAGACACAAAGTAGATTAATGGTTGCTTAGAGCTGGTAGGAGATTTTTTTTTTTTTAGAGCTGGTAGGAGTAGAGGGATGTGGGGATGAAAACTAAAGAATATGGAGTTGCTTTTTGAGGTGATGAAAGTGTTCTAAAATTTAATATAGTGATATTTGCACAATTCTGTGAACATAGTAAAAACTATTGAATCGTACACTTCAAATAAGTGAATTGTATGGTATGTGAATTACATCTCAATAAAGCTGCTAAAAAAAGATTAAAAAAATTTAATGTGGAAGATGGGTATGCTGAAATCTACTGAACGCTGAAGAAGAAAAAAAATGGAAATAAATGGAGCAGTGTACTATGTTCATGAATTGGAAAATTCAATATTATTAAGATGTCAGTTCTTTCCAGTTGATATATAGATTTAGTACAATCTGAATTAAAATCCCAGTATGATTTTTTGGTAGAATTTTATAATCTGCTTACAAAATTTATATGGAATGGCAAATTTACAGGGAAAAGCAAAGGAGCTGGAGTCACCAAAACAATTTAGAAGGAAAAGAACAAAATTTGAGAGCTTATTTTCCCTCATTTCAAGACTTATTATAAAGCTACAGTAATCAATGCAGTCATCCTAGTTTGGTGAGTACGGTCGGGGGTCTTAAAAGCTTGCAAGTTGCCATCTAAGATACAGCTATTAGTCTTACTCTTTTGGAGCACAAGAGAAAGAAGGAAACCAGAGACGCACAGAAGAAACTAGTCTATAGGACTAACTGGTCACATGACCCTCAGCCTCAGCTATCCTAAGACCAGCAGAACTAGATGACGCCTGGCTACCACTCACAACCGTTCTGACCAGGGACACAATGGATCATCCTGGATAGAATGGGAGAAAAATGTAGAATAAACCTCAAATTCCTAAAAAAAAAAAAAAAAAAAAAGGCCAGACTTACTGGACCAGTAGAGACTAGAGAATCCCCCAAGATTGTCAGCCTGTGATACCCTTTAAACCTGGGACTTAACGCACTCCCAGAGGTCACCTTTCAGCTCATAAAATAAACGGTAACACCTGTAAGTACTGTGCTCCTTTAAATAATCATCTACATGAAACCAGATGGGAAGCCTGGTGGAGTGGTGGTTAAGAGCTACGGCTGCTAACCAAAAGATCGGCAGTTCGAATCCACCAGGCGCTCCTTAGAAACACGATGGGGGCAGTTCTACTCCGTCCTACAGGGTTGCTATGAGTCGGAGTCGACTGGACGGCAGTGGGTTTGGTTTTTGGTTTTTTTTTTTTTTTTAATGAGACCAAACAGTTGATATTTACCTTAAAGCAAGGATGAGAAGGTAAGAGGGGCAGAGAAGATAGACTAATGAAAAAAGAACAACTAAAATGGAAATAATGAGAATGCTGACACATTGTGAAAAATGTAACCAATATCGCTGAACAATAGGTATAGAAATTGTTAAATGGAAGCCTAATTTGCTGGGTAAACTTTCACCAAAAATACAGTTAAAAAAATTATCAGCAATATATTTCAAGTTTCTTTTGTTTGTTTCGTTTAGTGTCACCCGGACCAGCAAAATGGATATTGGTTAGTTGGTACGATGAATTTTGGCAGGGTCCTTTTATGCTTCATTGTTAAACCCTTTAAGAAGATGAATCAGCAATTGCAAGGCTACCCCCTTACCCATCAGTAGTAAAAACATGGATTAATATGCCCTACTAAAATTCAGGGTATGTGGAGAAAGGTACCATTGGTAAGAGAAATAAATGAAAATGGATACCGGGGGGAAATCAGCAGTCTCAGAAGTAATATATCTACTTTATTAAAATAATAAGTCAGGAGACCTGAGTTCATGTTCCTGCATTGGTGTAGTGGTGTTAAGTATAGGCTAAGTTGCTGTAATAAAGCAAAAAAAAAAAAACAAAAACCTGTTGCCATCGAGTTGATTCTGACTCATAGCGACGCTGTAAGACAGAGTAGAACTGCTCCATAGTTTCCAAGGAGCGCCTGGTGGATTTAAACTGCCCAGCATTTGGTTAGCAGCCGTAGCTCTTAACCACCATGCCACCAGGGTTTCCATTGCTGTAATAGACATCCCAAAACTCAGTGGCTCAGAAAAGATAGATGTTTATTTCTCTCTCATGAAATAGTCCAGGGATTGGTGAATAGTTCAGAATGACTGGACAGGTGTGCTTCTTGAGGTCATCCGGGAACACATGTTCCTATCTTTTGCTCCATCAACTTCTGATTGCTCCCTCATCTACCCTGATCAAAGCTGGTTCACCAGCACCATACCTGTGTTCCAGCCCTTGGGAAGGGTGCTTGGGAATGATGAAGAAGAGGAAGTAGTAAGAAAGCAATTTCCTTTTAAGGAAGTTACATGAGCATCGTACTTGGGCTAACATTCCCATTAGCCAAAACTCAGTAGCATGGACATACTTACCTGCATGGAAGGCTAGGACAAGCAATCTCTCAGATAGCACCAACATGCCCTACTAAAACCCAGAGAGGGGAGTGGGTAAAGAAATAAATGAAAAATGGATCCTGAGGAGAAATCAGCTGTCTCAGAAGTAATACATAATAAAATAATATACAGGCATAGAATTATCCTCCATCTGTTCAGTCCCCACTCCTGTCATCAAGGGGTGAATACATTATAAGCATCTTGTGTATTTTTCCAGAGTTTTCTTAAGCAAATTCAGCAAATGTAAATATACATTCGCAGTCCCTACCCTACCTTATTTCATATTTTACATAAAAATATATATATATACACCCACACCTCACTTATTGACATGGTTAGGTTTCAAAGACCAGGTCTTAAACAAAACTGGCATTATGCAAGATGGGGAGCCAACCTGCCTTTGGCGCCAGTGACCCCCCACCCCCAACTGCTCACCACTAGGTGCACGCAGAGCATCTCCAGATGTGAGGGCAGGCCCCCCTTCTCCACCATGCCTTCACATCACCAAGGAGCTCACGGTGTTGGTGGTGGTAGCTGCAGGTTGCCTGCTGCCTCCAGGGGCCCACCATCACCTAGCTGTGCTCCAGGCCTCAGTGCAACCCCCCTGCCTCGCCTCTCCACCTTCTCATTCCACCGGCTCTGGAGATGGCCTCAGTGGCAGGTGGCTCCCAGGCCTGCGGGCAGGTGAGGCCCGGCCACCTGGGCCCAGCAGAGGCTGCCGAGGTGGCAGGAGGCCTCTTCGGAAGAAGAGACTTCCAAGCCCACTGCCTGACTCCTGTGACCCCTGCTCCCACTTCCTCCTCATACTTGCCCCTAGCCCACCGAGCTCCTCCACCCGACCAGGGTAATATGAACTGCCAGCAGCTCGTGCAGCCTTCCCTCCCTCTCACAAACCTCACCCTCCTCCTCCTCCCCTCTTCGCCTCTGCTCCTCCTTAATGAGCAAAATAGTTGGATAGTAGATATTTTACTATTGTCATAAATGTGAAATATTGGATAACAAGATAGTCAATAAGTGAGGAATAGGTATACTGTGTATGTCATTCTGTACCTTTTTTTTTTTTTTTTAACCTAACTATCTTTTGCAGATCCTCTTTTATCAGTATGGTTAGGTTCCTCATTTTTTATATCGCTGTCTAATGTTTAAAAGGATGTATCATCATTTATTTAACAGTCCAATTGATAAAATTGGGGATCGTTTCCAATCTTTTGCCATTACAAACAATGCCTATACTTAAGTCATTTTGCACATGTGAAAACATCTGTATTCTAGAAGTGGAATACCCATTCAAGTAATATTAAGCAACTCTTTTGATCACTTTGAACCCCATTTTCTTTACTAATAAGATAAAGTTCATGTTTGCCTCATAGAGGGGATCATTATGACAATGAAATATATGTGAGAGTGCTTTGTAAACTTAAAAATATAAAAAAACATTAAATAGGAGTAGATTTATCAAAATATGTGCAATCTATATTTTAAAAACTACAAAGCACTGCTGAGAGAAATTTCTTTCTAAAAACCTTATGCTACCAATCTCATGAAAACAATTTAAATATAGATTTTTGAATGAAAAACTAATTCATGCTGTAAACTTCCACCTAAAATGCAATAAAAAAATTTTTTTAAGTTAAAAAAAATTTAATTAGTGGAGAAATATACCATGTTCATGGATTGGAAGACTTAAGAATTAATTTTTCCCAAGTTGGCCTATGGATTCAATGCAATCCCAACCAAAAGCCCAGTGACTGGGATTTTTTAAAATAGAAATTAACAACCTTACATTATTCTAAAATATATGTGGGAACACAAAAGACCTACGGTAGCTAAAACAATTCTGAAAAAAAAAAGAACAAAGTTGAAGGATTTACACTATCCAGTTTCATGATTTACTTAAAAGCTGCAATAATCAAGACATTGTGAAATTTACCAAAGTATAGTCATATAGTACAATGGAATAGTATAGATAGTTCAGATATAGACACATATGTATATGGTCAATTGAGTTTTGGGGTGCGTGTGTGGTCAATTGATATTTCACAAAGCTACCAAGGTAATTTCATGGGGAAGGGATACTCTTTTCAACAAATCATGCTAGAGCAATTGGATATCCATATAGGAAAAAACGAACCTTGACCCTTATTTCACCTTCACACAAAGGTTGAATCCAAATAGACCATAAATCTAAACATAAACAGTAAAACTTCTAGAGGAAAACATAGAAAAAAAATCTTCATGACTTTGGGCTAGTCAAAGATTTCTTAGAAAGAACACAGAAAGCACTAACCAATTGGACTTTATAAAAGTTCAAATTTTTGCTGCTCAAAAACCCCTTTTAAGATAATGAAAAGGGAAGCAACAGACTGGGAAAAAATATCTGTAATACTTGCAAAATATGTGAACATACACACCATAAAGAAAATATGTGTTTTGTCAAAATCACATGAAACCATGCTGAAAATCATTAGTCTTCAGGGATATGGGAATGAAACCACAATTTACATGCCACCCACTAGAATGGTGAAAATTAAATACTTAGGGATACTCACAATACCAAGTGTTAGGAGGATATGGAGTAACTGAAACTCTCATGCTTTGTTGGTGAGAATGTATTATGTGCACTTTGGAAAACATCTTGGCAGTTTCTTACAAAGTTAAACATATATCTACCATGTGACTCAACAATTTCATTCAGAGGTATTTACGTAAGAGAAATAAAAATACGTGTCCACAAAAAGAGTGTTCCTAGTAACTTTATTCATAATTGCCTTAAAATGCAACCAACCCAAACGTCTATCAACAGGTTAACAGATTAATTAATTGAGGTATATCCATACAATTGTACACTACTCAGCAATATAAATAAATAAACTATGGATACATACAAAACATGGATGAATTTCAAAGATATGCTGAGTTAAAGAAGCCAGATGTACCCAAAAAAAACACATACATTGTGATTCTATTTATATGAAATTCTAGAGAATACAAAGCTAATCTTTATAGAAAGCAAAACAGTGGTGTTTTGGGGTCTCAGGTAGGAAGGATCTGCTTGAAAAGAGCACAACAGGAATTTTTGGAGTAACCAAAATATTCTATATTGTGGTTATGGTGGTAATTACACAGGTGAATTAATTTGTCAAAACTCATTGATCTGTATACTAAAACGGGTATTTTTCATTGTATGTAAATTATACCTCAATAAAATTTGTTTAAAAAGTTACCGTACCTTAGGACTTCGAACCTTCGAACCTCTACTGAGAATTTGTATCTGTAACAAGCTCCTTGCTGAGAATTTGCATTTCTAACAAGTTTACAGGCAATGCTAATGCTGCTGGTTAGGGACCAGTTCTGAGAACCACTAGCAGAGCAGTGGTTCCCAAGATTTATTCTACATAAGAATCACCTGGGGATCTCATTAAACTGTAAGCTCTGATTCAGTATATCTGGAATGGAAATGCAAGTTGTCAGCAGGGGTTTAAACCAGAACAGGCTAGAAGCCTTGTTTCCTAAGTAAAAAGACTGATGATGAGTGTTCCATGAAGAAGGGAAAAGCATGAGCTTTGCTGCAAAGCTGACTGAGAGAACAGTGTATTTGGGGAACCACGGATAGTTTTAGTATGACTGGGGTATAAGCCATGTTGTGTAGAGTTGAGAGAAGAATTTGGAGACAGCAGGGGACATCTAGCTCAACTGGCATAACGTTGTTGATAAAGAAAATGTTCTACATCCTACTTTGGTGGGTAGCATCTGGAGTCTTAAAAGCTTGTGAGCGGTCATTTAAGATACTCTGCTGGTCTCATCCCATTGGGAGCAAGGGGGAATGAAGAAAACTAAAGATGCAAGGGAAAGATTAATCCAAAGGACTAATGGACCACAACTACCACAGCCTCCGTCAGACTGCATCCAGCACAGCTAGATGGTGCCCAGCTACCACCACTGACTGCTGACAGGAATCACTATAGAGGGTCCCAGACAGAGCTGGAGAGAAATGTAGAACAAAATTGTAACTCACAAAAAAAGACCAGACTTACTGGCCTGACAGAGACTGGAGAAACCCGGAGAGTATGGCCCCTGGACTCACTTTTAACTCAGTAATGAAGTCACTCCTGAGGTTCGCCCTTCAGCCAAAGATTAGACAGGCCTATAAAACAGAATGAGACTAAATGGGCACATCAGCCCAGGGACAAGGACGAGAAGGCAGAAGGGAACAGGAAAGCTGGTAATGGGAAACTCAGGGTTGAGAAGGAGAGAGTGTTGCAATGTCATGGGCTTGGCAACCAATGTCACAAAACAATGTGTGTATTAATTGTTTAATAAGAAATGAATTTGCTCTGTAAACCTTCATCTAAAGTACAATAAAAAGAGAAAAAAATTACTGTACCTTTTACTTAGGAGCACTGAGTTTATGTTAATGGTGGTGAAATGATTTAGAAAAGGATAGCAGGAATTGTTACACAGCTTGAAGAATGTAATCAGTGTCACTGCATTGTACATGTAGAAATTGTTGAGCTGGTGTGTGTTTTGTTATGCGTATTTTCACCACAATTTTAAAAATGCCTGTACCAGTGTTGCTGTTGTTATATCAAAAACTGTAAGATTAGGTCTTTCCTCTAGAAATACCATCAAATTTTTGTTTAGATTTACTGAAGGTTAATTCTATGTCAGGCACCATGCAAGATATTTTACATGCATATCTCATTTAATCATCACAAGAACCCTCTGTTAACTCCGTCTTTTATAGATGAGGGTGCTGAAGCATAGAGACTTTAAGAAAATTGTCCAAGGTCCCAACACTAATTAGTGGCAGAGCAAGGATTCAACCCCAGGTTTGTTAGACTTCATTACCCACACCCCTCAAGGTCATACATTACTTCCTTAATACTCACGTCTTTCTTCATGCAGCTCTTTGGAGTTGCACTCATCAAGTCTAGGAGACTCGCCTCCATTATTAAAGACTGAGAAACACAAGTGTTAGCATTTGATGGAGGCAGCTGACTAAGCTGACCTAACTCTATTCTTACTAAGTATATGTTTAGCACAGCCTAGTACAGTGTTGTTCTTAAGTCTTACCCAATCAGTTTCAACTCATAGAAGCCCTAACAACAGAAAAACTGCTGCCCAATCCTGCACCATCCTCACAATTATTATGTTTGAGCACATTGTTGCAGCTACTGTGTCAATCTATCTCATTAAGAGTCTTCCTCTTTTTCACTGACCCTCTACTTTACCAAGCATGATATCTTTCTCCAGCGACTGATCCCTCCTGATAACATGGCCAAAATATGTGGGACAAAGTCATGCCATCCTCACTTTTAAGGAGCATTCTGGCTGTACTTCTTCCAGGAAAGAGTTGTTCGTTCTTCTAGAAGTTCATGGTATATTCAATATTCTTTGGCAACAACATAATTCAAATGCACTAATTCTTCTTCAGTCTTCCTTACTCCTTGTCCAGCTGTCTCATGCTATGAGGCCATTGAAAATACCACGGCTTTGGTCAGGCACACCTGAGTCCTCAGAGTGACATCTTTGCTTTTTAATACTTTACAGAAGTATTTTGCAACAGATTTGCCCAATTCAATCTGTCATTTTATTACTTGACTGCTGCTTTCATGGTCATTGATTGTGGATCCAAGTAAAATGAAATCCTTGATGACTTCAATATTTTCTCCGTTTGTCATGATGTTGCTAATTGGTCAGTTTTGAGGATTTTTGTTTTCTTTATGTTGAGGTGTAATCCGTACTGAAGGCTGTGGTCTTTGATCTTCATCAGTAAGTGCTTCAAGTCCTTTTTGCTTTCAGCAAGCAAGGTTGTGTTATTTGCATATTGCAGGTTGTTAATGAATCTCCTTCTAATCCTGAAGCTGTGTTCTTCTTTGTATAGGCCAGCTTCTCAGATTATTTGCTAGGCATAAAGATTAAATAAATATGGTGAAGGGTTACAGCCCTGAGGCACACCTTTCCTGATTTAAACCACATAGTATCCCTTCACACTGTTTGAATGACTGCCTCTTGGTCTATGTACAGGTTCTGCATGAGCACAGTTAAGTGTTCTGGAATTCCCAGTCTGCACAATGTATTCCTAATTTGTTATGATCCACACAGTCGAATGCCTTTGCATAGTCAATACAACACAGGTAAATATCTTTCTGGTGTTCTCTGCTTTCAGCTGAGATCCATGTGACGTCAGCAGTGATATCCCTCATTCCACTTCCTCTTCTAATTCTGGCTTGAATTACAAGCAGTTCCCTGTTGATGTGCTGCTACAATTGTTTTTGAATTACCTTCAGTATAAGTTTACTTGCATGTGATATTAATGATATTGTTGAATAATTTCCACATTCTGTTAGATAACCTTTCTTTGGAATGGGCACAAATACGGATCCCTTCCTGTCGATTGGCCAGGTACCTGCTTTCCAAATCTTTTGGCATAGAGGAGTGAGCACTCCCAGCACTGCATCTGTTTGTTGAAACATCTCAATTGGTATTTGTCAATTCCTGGAGCCTTGTTTTTCGTCAATGCGTACAGTGCAGCTTGGACTTCTTCCTTCAGTACCATCAGTTCTTGCTCATATGCTATCTCCTGAAATAGTTTAACATCAAACAATTCTTTTTGGTACAGTGACTCTGTGTATTTCTTACATCTTCTTTAGATGTTCCTGCCTCATTCAATATTTTGTCCATAGGATCCTTCAGTATTGCAACTTGAGGCTTGAATTTTCTCTTCAGTTCTTTCAGCTTGAGAAATACTGAGTGTGTTTTTCCCTTCTGGTTTTCTATCTCCAGGTCTGTGCACATATTATTATAATACTTCGGTTTGTCTTTTCAAACTACCTTTAACATCTACTTTTCAGCTCTTTTACTTCATCATTTCTTCCATTCACTTTAGCTACTCTAGGTTTAAAAGCAAGCTTCAGAATCTCTACTGACATCCATTTTGGTCTTTTCTTTCCTGTCTTTTTAATGATCTTTTGTCTTCTTCATGTATGATTTTCTTGATGTCATTCCACAACTTGTCTGGTCTTCAGTAATTACTGTTCAATGCGTCAAATTTATTCTTGACATGATCTCTAAATTCACATGGGATATACTCAAGGTCATACTTTGGCTCTCATGGACTTATGTTAATTTTCTTCAGTTTCAACTTGAACTTGCATATGAGCAATTGATGGTCTATTCCATAGTCAGCTCCTGGCCTTGTTCTTGCTGATGACACTGGACTTCTCCATCGTCTCCTTCCACTGATATAGCCAATTTGATTCCTGTGTATTCTATCCAGAGAGGATAGAATGTATAGTCAGCATTTATGTTGTTGAAAAATGGTATTTCCAATGAATAGGTTGTTGGTCTTGCAAAATTCCATCATGGGCTCTCCAGTGTCATTTCTATCACCAAGACCTTATTTTTCAACTACTAATCCTTCATTTTACTTGGGTCCATAATCAACAGCCATGAAAAATGCAGTCAAGAAATCAAAAGACACATTGCATTGGGTAAATCTGTTGCAAAGGACCTCTTTAAAGTGTTGAAGAGCAAAGATGTCACCTTGAAGACTAAGGTGCGCCTGACCCAAGCCGTGGTATTTTCAATTGCATCATATGCATGTGAAAGCTGGACAATGAATAAGGAAAACCAAAGAAGAATTGATGCCTTTGAATTGTGGTGTTGGCGAAGAATATTGAATATACCATGGACTGCCAAAAGAACGAACAAATCTATCTTGGAAGAAGTACAACCAGAATGCTCCTTAGAAGTAAGGATGGCAAGACTGCATCTTACACACTTTGGACATGTTGTCAGGAGGGATCAGTCCCTGGAGAAGGATATCATGCTTGGCAAAGTACAGGGTCAGTGGAAAAGAGGAAGACCCTCAATGAGGTGGATTAACACAGTGGCTGCAACAATGGGCTCAAGCATAGCAATGATTGTAAGGATGGCTCAGGACTGGGCAGTGTTTCGTTCTATTGTGCATAGGGTTGCTATGAGTCAGAACCGACTCGAGGGCACCTAACGACACCAACAATCCTTCTTCTTCTTCATTTCCAACTTCCGCATTTCAATCACTAGTAATTATCAGTGCATCTTGAGTGCATGTTTGATCAATTTCAGACTGCAGAAGGTGGTTAAAAATCTTCCAGTCTTCATCTTTGGCATTAGTGGGTGGTGTGCAAATTTGAATAACAGTCATATTAACTGCTCTTCCTAGGAGGTGTATGAATATTATCCTATCACTGATAGTGTTGTACTTCAGGATATATCTTGAAATGCTCTTTTTGACAATGAATGTGACACCATTCCTTTTCAATTTGACTTTCTCAGCATAGTAGACCATATAATTTTCTTATTCAAAATGGCCAATACCAGTCCATTTCAACTCACTTATGGCTATGATCAGGGCCCTGGTGGTGCAGTGGTTAAAAGCCTTGCTGCTAACCAAAAGGCCAGCAGTTTGAATCCACCAGCCACTCCTTGGAAACCCTATGGAGCAGTTCTACTCTGTCTATAGGGTCACTGTAAGTCAGGATAAACTCGACGGCTTTGGGTGTAATGCCTATGATATCTATCTTCAAGTGTTTCATTTAATTTTTGACAACATCTGATTTTCCTAGATTTATATTTTGTACATTCCATGTACAAAATGCAACTGTTTCTTCTCATTTTGAGTCATGCCACATCAGCAAATGAAGGTTCCAAAATCTTTACACCACCCTCATCATTAAGGTCGGTCGACTCTACTTTGAGGAGGCAGCTCTCTTCTGGTTGTGTTTTGAGTGCCTTTCAACCTTAGGGGCCTATCTTCCAGCACCATATGAGACAGGGTTCCACTGCTATCCATATGGTTTTCACTGGCCAATATTTTTAGAAGTAGATCTCTAGGTCCTTCTTCCTAGTCTTTCTTGGTCTGGAAGCTCCGCTGAAACCTATCCACCGTGGGTGACCCTGCTGGCATTTGAAATATCGATGATATAACTTCCAGCATCACAGCAACATGCAAGCCAGCACAGTATGACAAACTGACAGATGAGTGGTGGCCTAGTACATAGGAAGCACTAAATATACATTACTATTATTATTGTTGTTACATTATTTCATTTTAACCTTTGCAGTTCTTTTCCTTCCCGTTGCCACTACCAGTTTGGCCCCCAGAGTCTGATAATTCCCTTTAATACTTATACTCCAGACAAAAACTCTTCCCCATTTCTCCCTTAGCCCAACTTAAATTGCCTGAAACTTTAAAAAAAAAAAAAAAAAGAGCTTATTTAATACTACCCACCCACTGCTGTCAGATCAATTCCAACTCATAGCAACCCTGTAGGACAGAGTAGAAGTGCCCATAGGGTTTCCAAGGATGTAATATTTACAGAAGCAGACTGACACACCTTTCTTCTGCAGAGTGGCTAGTGGGTTCAAACCACAAACCCTTCAGTTAGCAGCTGGGCACTTTAATTACTGCACCACCAGGGCTCCTTATTTAATACTAGTGGAGTATAAAAAGCAAATATACATAAATTAGGATAAAAACCATCTGGCTTAAATATATATATACATTTTTATCATACCACTTATCGATTAAACATGTACCAATAATGTACTCTGGAAAAAAAAGAAACAAAGTATAAGATAACATGTATACTATGCTGCCATTGATGGAATGACCAATTGAGATATTTCAACAAATGGATGCAGCACTGGAAGCACTCATTCATCTATGCCAAAAAATTTGGAATACAGCTACCTGGCCAACCGACTGGAAGAGATCCATATTTGTGTCCATTGCAAAGAAAGGTGATCCCACAGAATGCAGAAATTACCCAACAATATCATTAATATCACACACAAGTAAAATTTCGCTGTAGGTCATTCAAAAGTGGTTGCTGTAATACATTGACAGGGAACTGCCAGAAAATCAAGCTGGATTCAGAAGGCATGGAACCAGGGATATCATTGCTGATGTCAGATGGATCCTGGCTGAAAGCAGAGAATACCAGAAAGATGTTTACCTGTGTTTTATTGACTACGCAATGGCATTTGACTGTGTGGATCATAACAAATTATAGATAACATTGTGAAAAACGGGAATTCCAGAACACTTACCTGTGCTCATGAGGAACCTGTAATAGATCAAAAGGCAGTCCTTCAAACAGAACAAGGGAATACTGTATGGTTTAAAATCAGGAAAGGTGTGTGTCAGGGTTGTATCCTTTCACCAAGTTTATTCCATCTATATGCTGAGCAAATCTTAGAAGCTGGACTATATGAAGAAGAACAAGGCATCAGGATTGGAGGAAGACTCATTAACAATCTGCGTTATGCAGATGACACAATCTTGCTTGCTGAAACTGAAGAGGGCTTGAAGCACTTACTGGTGAAGATCAAAGTCTACAGCCTTCAGTATGGATTACTCCTCAACATAAAAAAAAAAAAAGAAAACAAAAATCCTCACAACTGAACCGATAAGCAACATCATGATAAATGGAGAAAAAGTTGAAATTATAAAGGATTTCATTTTACTTGGATCCACAATCAATACCCACAGAAGCAGCGGTCAAGAAATAAAACGACAAAAAGAAAGAAAAGAAATAAACGAGGTATTGTATTGGACAAATCTGCTGTGAAAGTATTAAAAAACAAAGATGTCGCTTTAAGGACTAAGATGTGCCTGACTCAAGGCATGATATTTTCAGTCACCTTATATGCATGTGAAAGGTGGACAATGAATAAGGAAGACCAGAGAAGAATGATGCCTTTGAATAAGGGTGTTGGCAAAGAATAGCCAAGAACATTGAATATACCATGGACTGCCAAAAGAACGAACAAATCTTCTTGGAAGAAGCACAGCCAGAACGCTCCTTACAAGCAAGGATGGCAAGACTTCGTCTCACATACTTTGGACATGTTATCAGGAGGGACCAGTCCCTGGAGAAGGGCATCATGCTTGGTAAAGTAGAGGGTCAGCAAAAAAGAAGAAGACACAGTGGCTGCAACAATGGGCTCAAGCATAACAAAGATTGTGAAGATGGCACAGGATCAGGCAGTATTTTGTTCTGTTGTAAGTGGAGTCGCTATGAGTTGGAACCCACTTGGCGGCACTTTACAACAACAGCAACATGCTATGATTTGTTTAGCAAGAGAAAGAAAAGCCTTATAAATCAACATATGTAGAATCTTCAGGTGAATGCACAGGAAACTTGTAATAGTGTTTGCCTCTGTGAAGGGGTATACGGAGCAGATGTAGATCAAGGTAAAATAAACACTGTGGGTGACTCAACAACATCCATTTTACCCAAATACATTTGGAAAACTATCTCCAGAGGTGCATCTGATTGGTTAAGTATGGTTCCATTCCCCTGACCCAATTCTGTCCAACAAACTAAGGAGGGAGGTTTGCTGAAATCCTGGAATTGTGCTTCCAGTTCTTAGGAGAGATTCACGGAAAGTCAGCCCTTTTTTTCTCTTCTGTTGGGGACAAAGAAAGAGGCATGAAGCCCAATTGTCTCTATTTTGTAACTATGAATCAGCCTTAGGCTGAAGTCCATGCAGTAGAGAGCACAGTGGAAGAACAGAAGAATCTAGGTACCTGATGACTGTGTTAATGTGTTGAATCAATGCACTCTAAAGCCTGTCCTGTCTCCCAGCTCCTTGAAAAGTGAACTAATACATTTCCTTATCTTTTAAGCATGTTTTAGTCAGGTGTCGGGTTTCAATTACTTGTAGTCGAAAACAACTAATGCAGATGGAAATATTTTTCTTTTGTAATATACTGTTTGTATTTTTATTTTTAAGTCATATGCATGTAAATCTATTTAAAGAGTTTAAGAATGTACTGTGTACCAGGCACTAGGAAGATAGGGGACTCTCCGAGGGAAATCCCTTTAAATCCTGAAGATTTTTTTCTCAAGATGTGGCTTCGCCTCTTCTCCAGGACTTACCTCATCAATGATTTCAACCATCCCAACTTCTCTGCAGGGAGGATGTGGATTTACCCTTTACAGACTTAATATATGTTGAACTATATTAAATTGACCTTTTTGTTGGTCAAAATGGTCAAACATTGGCAATTTCACAAGATCAATTACTAACCATAGTGTTCATGTGCTACCAAGGGCATCAGCATCCTGAATGTCCTGGCAACTGAAGAATTTTTCACTTGCCCTTTCTCATACTACTGGTTAGTTTCATCATTTCCACCCCTAGGTCACAGAGAATAACAGAGAAAGACAAGAGCCCTCCAGATCAGATCACTATATACTGGTGCCATCAAACTTTTTTTGTTTTTCTTTTTCTACTGTCTGTCATTTCCTTTAGCAGCTATTCCACACTTTCAACTTACAGAAACACCCTTATTTTCCTCCTGTACAGCTCAGTGCGTGTCTATACTCTTCATCATCCCTCCTCCTTTCCAAAGATTTCCCTTGGATCCTCCCCCTCAATTGTCTGATGTTGGAAGCAACAGATAAAGAAAACAAGAAGACACTGTTTCTTGAGCACCTATACTCATGACATAGGGTATTAGTTATCTTTTGCCAAGTTTGTGGCTTAAAATAATAAACAGTAATTATTTTGGTTTCTGAGGGTCAGGAAATCAGAAGTAGCTTACCTGGGTGATTCTGGCTCTGGTCCTTTAGGAGGCTGCAGTCATCTGAAGGCTTGGCAGAGGCTGAAGGATCTGCTTCCAAGGGAGCATGCATACATGCCTAGCAAGTTGGTGCTGGTTGTTGGTGAAAGGACTCAGGTCTTCACCACACAGACTTCACCATGGGCTGCTTAAGGGTCCTAATAACACGACAGCTGACTTTCCCCAAAACAAGTTGTCTTACGCTGGGTTCTCTAGAGAAGCAAAACCAGTAAAGCATATAAATATATATACAGAGAGAGAGCAATCTGTACCAAGGAAAAGGCTCCTGAGATTGTAGAAGCTGGAATGTCTCAAGTCCATGGGTCAGGATGAGAGCCTCTCTTGACTCATGTAGCTACAGAGGCTGATGAACCCAAGACTGACAGGTTAGACAGCAGGGGTCTTGCTCACAGGCTGCAAAGATCAACAGATCCCAAGATCGGTAGGCAAGATGGCAGGTAAGCTGCTAGCTCAACTCCCAAGAACCGGAGGTAAGACAAACAGGAGCCAGCTCCAGGATCCAGAGTGAGCAAAAGCCCACAAGCCTTGCCAGAAAGTCCACTTACATTTGATCCAGGCCATACCCCCAAGGAAACTCCCTTTCAACTGATTGGCTGCTCATAGCAGATCGTATCATGGAGGTGATCACATTATATCAAATCTCCATATGACTGCCAAACTACATCAGAACTGCAAACCACTGAGACTCATGGCCCAGCCAAGTTGACACACAACCTTAATTATCACACAGTGGTCCAAGAGACAATAAAACACAAAGTGGAGGCCACAGGTCTTTTATCACCTACCCTTAGAAAATCAAACTATACCATTTCTTAAATATTCTGTTGGTTATGCAGGTCAGTTCTATTCAATCTGGGAAGCAACTACACTGGGGTATGGATACGAGGAGGCAAGAATCACCTGCAGCCATTTTGGAGGTTGGCTACCACATATAGCTATTATTTTCTCCATTTTACAGATGAGACAACTGATGTTCATACAGTCTATGAGATATGTCAAAGTCACATTTAATAAAGTGATAGAGGCTGATGGAAGTTTAGTTCTAAGCCCATGCGCTTGCTACTATGTCACCTTGCTGCTGATGTGGTGGTATAGAGTCCTAGAATGACTCTTTTATGCTATTACTTTGAATTTCTATTTCACTGTTAATTATTGTTTGATTTTCATGTATATGTATATTATTTTCCCAAATAGACTACAAGTGCTTTGTGAGTATGGGCTAATTGCTAATGTAATATTTCATTTTCCTACTGTGCACATGGAAGACATTCAGTAAATATGGATGTGTTCATTCACCCAATAAATCAACTTAAAAAAAACAGAAGGGTTAACATCCCTATAAACATTTCACCATGGCTACCATGCATGCTCAGTTGGTATTCTAGTCCCAGTGGGAGCAAATATTACTAACAATAACAATTAAGAGACCCAGAAGTGATCGGACAAGAATCAAATTGGCCCTAGCAGAGGCAGCTGGGGAGAGAAAATGAGCCAAGTCCATCAACTCCTTTTAGGGTTGAATCCCTCTGTCTGATCCTTCTTATCTTTATCCCCCCCCATGATAAAATCTCCCAAATAGAAAGGAATTTAATTTAAATTTATAATCAACTCCTTCCTTGTCCCATACAATAAAAGTCGGAATTGATAGCAACTTTTTTTAACACTGGGTGGGGTGGGGAACAATAATAACATATAATAAAAGGGTTTATTTTGGTGTCTGGATTTAAAAATCATTTTTTTTACTTTTAATTTGTTTGTGTTTATGTAAATTATACGTATGTATGTATGTATGTTTATACATATATATACACACATACTTTGTAGATAATTTGTAGAACATTAAAAAAAGTAAGAGAAAATTGGAATCTTTAATTAATATATTAATGTGCCAGTATGTTTTCTGCTAAAACACTGAATATTGTTAGCTAACTAATAGAATACTAAAAAATTACTTTTATCTACTTAACATTATTTTTATATGGCTGAAAACCCTTCAAAAACAATACTTTTTAACAGTCTGTGGTTTCTGATTTAGATATACTATGATCTCTTTAAAGCACTCAGCTGCTAACCAAAAGGTTGGCGGTTGGAACTCACCCAGCAGCTCTGCAGGAGAAAGGCTTGGTGACCTGCTTCCTTAAAGATTACAGCCTAGAAAACCTGTCACAAGGGGTTGTAATGGGTTGGACTTGACTTGACAGCATCTAACAATAGCAACAACATGATTTCTTTGCAAAGAATTTAGAAAATTCTGGAAATATAAAGAGGAAAACAAAGGTTACTCACAATCCCACCATTCAGACAACTATTGTCAATGTTTTGTATATTCCCTTCTAGATTTTTGCTATGCTTATATATATATATACACATATATGTAGATATATTTGTAAAAACAAAAGTGGTATATTGTTTTATAGCTACCTTTTTCACTTAAAAGTATACCAGAGCAAGGGAGAATGAAGAAAACCAAAGACACAAGGGAAAGATTAGTCCAAAGGACTCATGGACCACAACTACCACAGCCTCCACCAGACTGACTTCAGCACAACTAGATGATGCCTGGCTACCTCCACTGACTGCTCTGACAAGGATCACAATCGAGGATCCTGGACAGAGCTGGAGAAAAATGAAGAACAAAATTCTAACTCACACACACACACACACACACACACACACAAAAAAAAAAAAAAAAAAAAAAAGACCAGACTTACTGGTCTGACAGAGACTGGAGGAACCCTGAGAATATGGCCCCTGGACATCCTTATAGCTCAGTACTGAAGTAACTCCTGTGGTTCACCCTTCAGCCAAAGATTAGAAAAAGATTAGACTGGCCCATAAAACAAAACGAGACTAAATAGGCACACCAGCCCAGGGACAAGGATGAGAAGGCAGGAGGGGACAGGAAAGCTGGTAATGGGGAACCCAAGGTCAAGAAGAGGAGAGGGTTGCAATGTCAAGGGGTAGGCAACCAATGTCACAAAATAAGATGTGTATTGTTTAAAGAGAAACTAATTTGTTCTATAAACCTTCATTTAAAGTACAATAAAAAATTTAAAAAATAAAAATAGCACATTTTTCCACATTAATACATAAACTTCTATTATATTTTAAAATATATTTACTCATTGATATCTATGCTGTTTTGATATTCCATTTTTATAAACAACACTGTGGTTAATAACTGTCTTCTCTACCTAGTGCTGCCATAACAAAAAATACCACAAGTGGGTGGCTTAAAAGAATAGAAATTTATTGTCTCACAGTTCTGGAAGCTAGAAGTACAAATTCACGGTATTGGCTCCAGTGGGGAGGTCTTTCTTTGTCTTTCAGTTTCTAGCAGCTGCTGGCAATGCTTGGTGTTCCTGAGCTTGTAGATTCATCTGCCTTTGCCTTCACCTGGCATCTCCCTCTGTGCCTGTGTATCTATTCTGCTCTTTTTATAAGACACCACTTCGAAGTCATTAGGTTTAGGATCCACCCTACTCTAGTGTGGCCTCATTAACGTAAAAAAGAAAAACCTTACTTTCAAACAGGGTCATAGTTATAGGTACAGGAGTTAAAACTTCAACACATACTTTGGGGGACACAATTCAATCCATAACAACAGCCTAGCACAAATATCCTCAGAATAAATTCCTGAAAGTGGAATTGGTGACTGTGTAGGAATTTTGAGAAAATCCTTATTCTCTATCTACCTTCTTCTAACTGCCATCATTTTGTAATAATGTTCTCTATACTTTGTGGGGTCTGTAGAAATACCCTCTATTTGTATGGGTGTCTATGTATAATTATAAGGTAGAAACATATCAAGGAGGTTGTTTGTGGTTTTTTTGTTTGTTGGTTTTGGTTTTGGTTCAAGCAATAGAGATAGACACTGGCTAAATTTAACAAAACAGGTATTCATTATAAGGGCCTGGGTAGCTCACATAGGAAGAGTTGAACAGTCAGGTCTCAGGACAGGAAACATCTCTTCATGCATTACCAATGGCAGGACTCAGCTTCATTTTCCAACTTTCTATCCCTCTGCTCAAGACTCAAATTCCCAGGAGAAAGTCTGGTTGGCCTGCTTGGATCATGTGCCCATTCCTTGGCCAGTGAGTGTGTGTGTGTGTGCATGTGCCTTGATTGATCCCATCAAGATCCAAGGCATGGACACATTTAGTTCCCAAAAGGAAAAGTGAAATACTCTTTCCAAAAGAAGGGATAAAAATTTCTGAGCAGAGAAAAACAATAGTTAGCACTACTAAGATGTTATTTGTATTAGAATATGTGTGTGAAATAAGGATATAAGTTCATTCCTGTAAGTTTCTTTAAATGAAACAGAGAAGGCAGCTAAAAATGTTGAAGCATAAATTGAGAGTCCAGGTAGGGCTTATAGGGAAATTATCTTTAATGCTAAGTAAAATTCTTCTGCTAAAACAACCAGCCCAGAATAGTGGGCCCATAGAGCAGAAGGGGAGCACAGGGTCCCCACTTGAATGGAAGGCCAATAACCAGAACAGATAACCCAAGCCTCAGGCTGCCAAGGTTCCATATTAAGGCTATCCTCAACCAAGCAGGTGAAAACCTTGAGCAAGCCAGTCCGAGATGGTAGCTCTAGGGAACTCCCCACCTCAGCATTCCACAGGGTATCCCTGTGACCCATTCATCTACAATGACCTCCATCTGCCTGGATTGTCCTGCCACCAAGGGACTGTTTCTTTCATCACCATGCAGGGGCCAGTATTATTTTCCTCTGTTTACTCCTCCTATCTTTTCTGTTTTAGGATCTAAGGGGTAGCAGGAGGAAGTTACTTAAAGAGTCATGTTACAGATTGGGTTCTCTGGGAACAGATGATAAAGTGGAGTTTGGGATGCAAGGTGTTTGTTAGGGATAAACACCTGTGAAAGGCAGGGGGATGAAGCAGGATTGGGCAGAGGGAGAAGTGGAACTGCACATGATGCAGGTCTAACAAAGTCTTGGCCCACCCAGGAGTGAAATCTGGAATACACATTGCCCATCAGAGTTGTCTTATTCAGGCAGAAATGGCCAACCGTTTATACCCCACCTCATTCAGTCATCAGATGTGGGCTGTCCCAGGAAGGAAGTGGCCTCATGAGGGGCAGCTCTCTGCAGCTAAGGTAGACCCTGAAGGAGCTGATAGCTGAGGCTGGTTGCTCACTGCACTCCTAGGAGCTGGACAGGAAGTTCTTCCTCGAAGGGTGGATTTGTGCTGCATATCCTTCTATCACAAGTCACAGTTCCTTTTAATTTTTTTCTTATTCAAAACTAATTTTTAGTGACTATCACTGAAAAGGAAACCCTGGTGGTATAATGGTTAAGAGCTATGGCTGTTAACCCAAAGGTCAGCAGTTGGAATCCCCCAGGCACTCCTTGGAAACCCCATGGGGCAGTTCTACTCTGTCCTATAGGGTCACTATGAGTGGAATCGGCTTAATGGCAATGGGTTTGGTTTTTTGGTTATCACTGAGGAGGCCTTGAACATTTATTTATGAATAACTGGATTGTCCTCACAACTGGACTGATAAACAACATCATGATAAAGAAGAAATTAAGCTGTCAAGATAATTTCATTCTACTTGGATCAACCATCAAGGTCCATGGAAGAAGCAGTCAAGAAATCAAACAATGCATTGCATTTGAGTAAATCTGCTGCAAAAGACCTCTTCAAAGTTTTAAAAAGCAAATGTCACTTTGATGACTATGGTACGCCTTACCCAAGCCATGGTCTTTTCAATCGCCTGCTATACATGTGAAAGCTGGACAACAAAAAAAGAAGACAGAAGAAGAATTGACGCACTCTAATTGTGGTGTTGGCAAAGATTATTGAATATATTGTGGACTACCAGAAGAATGAGCAGATCAATCTTAGGAGAAATATAATCAAAATGCTCATTAGAAGCAAGGATGGTGACTCTGGCTCACTTACTCTGAACATGTCGTCAGGAAAGATTAACAACTAGAAGTGGACATTGTGGCTGGTTAAGTAGAGGGTCAGTGAAAATGAAGGAAACCCTCAAAGAGATGGATTGACACAATAGCTGCAACGATGGACTTGAACATACCAAAAATCATGAAGATGGTGTAGGACTAACAGTTCATTCTATTTATGCATAGGGTTACCATGACTGGGAACTGACTCGATGGCAATTAACAACAAATCATTTAAATAATTTTTTAATTTTAAAATGGTCTAAGCTTTACAGAAAAGTTGCAAAGATAGTACAGACAGTTCCCATATTCTCCATACTCAGTTACCTTCCTTATTAACATCTTACATTAGCATGGTACGCATATCACAATTAATGAACCAATATTGGTACATCATTATTAGCTAAAGTCCATATTTTATTCAGGCACCATTGGTTTTTTTAAAGGACTTTATTTTTTAGAGCAGTTTAGGTTTACAGAAAAATTGTGCAGAAAGTAGAGAGTTCCCATTTACCCTCTCCCTCTGCACATTGTTTTTCCTAGTAACATGTTGCATTCCTGTGTTACATGTGCTACTACTGAAGAACCAGCATTGACACATTATTATTAACTGCAATTTATAGTTTACATTCAGGTTCACTCTTTCTGTTGTACACTTCTTAGGGGTTTTGACAAACGTTTAATGCCATGGATCCACCACTACATTAGCATACACAATGGTTTCACTGCCCTAAAAATGCCCTGTACTCCGCCTATTCACCTCTCCTCCCTTCCCCTGAACCCCTAGCAACCACTGATCTTTTCACTGTCTCTATAGTTCTGCGTTTTCCAGAAGTCATGTATTTGGAATCATAATATATGCAGACTGGCTCCTTTCACTCAGCAGTATGCATTTAAGGTTCCTCCGTGTCTTTTTATGGCTTGATAGCTCATTTCTTTTTATCACTGTATGGGTGTGTAACAGATTTTTTTTTTTTTTAAATCCATTCACCTATTGAAGGACATCTTGGTTCCAATTTTTGTTTTTTAGGAATAAAGCTACTATAAACATTAATGTGCAGGTTTTTATCTGAATATGCATTTCCATCTCACTTGGGTAAAACCTAGGAGTGCTATTGCTACATCAAATAGTAAGACTAGTTTTGTAAGAAACTGCCAAACTGACTTCCAAGTGGCTATACCATTTTACATTCCCACAACCAGTGAATGAGAGTCTGTTGCTCCAAATCCTTGCCAGTATTTGGTGTTATCAGTGTTCTGGATTTTAGCCATTCTAATAGTAAATCTACAGGGTTGCTATAAGTCAGAATTGACTCGTCTGCAACAGGTTTGGTTTTTCTGGTTTTAATAGTACATTTAATAGTGTCATCTCATTATTTTAATTTGCAATTCCCTAATGCCATGTTGATCCTTTTTTCATATGATCATTTGCCATCTGTATATATTATTCTGTGAGGTTTCTATTGAGATCTTTTGCCCATTTTATAATTGGGTTGTTTCTTTCCTTATCGTTGAGTTTTAAGAGGTCTTTTTACATCTTGGATGCCAATCCTTTATCAGATATGTTTTTGGCAAATATTTTCTCCCAGTCTTTGGCTTGTCTTTTCAGTCTCTTAATGGTGACTCTCACAAAGCAGGCATTTTTAATTTTAACAAAACCCAACTAATCAAAAAAAATTTTTTTTTTAGTGGATCATGCTTGTAATGTATTTAAAAAGTCATCTCCAAACTCAAGGTCACCCAGATTTTTTCCCACGTTAACTTATAGAAATTGTATAATTTTGTGTCTTATATTTAAGTTCTGTGATACATTTTGAGTTCATTTTTGTGAAGGATGTAAGCTCTGTGTCTAGATGCTTTTTTTTTTTTTTTTTTTTGCAGTGATGTTCAGTCATTCCAGCACCATTTGTTGACAAGACTATCCTTTCTCCATTGAATTGCCTTTCCTCCTTTGAAGATAAGTTTTCTATATTTTTGTGAGTCTATTTCTGGGCTCTCTATTTAGTTCCACTGATCTATTTGTCCTTTATCAGTGCTACACTGTCTTGATCACTGTAGCTTTATAGTAAGTCTTGAAGTCAGGCAGTGTCAGTCCCCCAACTGTTCTTCAATATTGTGTTAGCTATTCTGAGTCTTTTGCCTTTCCATATGAACTTTAGAATCAGTTTGTTAACATCCACAAAATAATTTGCTGAGATTACACTGAATCTATAAATCAAGTTGGGAAGAATTGACATTTTAATAATATTGTCTTCCTATCCATGAACATGCAATAGCTCTCTATTTGTTTAGATAGTCTTGATTTCTTTCATCACAGTTTGTAGTTTTCCTCATAAAGATCATGTACATATTTTGTTAGATTTGTACTGATTTTATTCTTGGCACTAATGTAAGTGGTGTTTTGTTTTTTAATTTTAAATTCTAATTGTTCATCGCTAATATTCAGGAGGAGCCCTGATCGTGCAGTGGTTAAGAGCTCGGCTGCCAGCCAAAAGCTTGGTGGTTTGAATCTACCAGCTACTCCTTGGAAACCCAACGGGCAGTTCTACTGTTTTATAGGGTCGCTATGAGTCGGAATCAACTCTACAGCAATGGACTTGGTTGGTTTGGTAATATTCAGGAAAGCAATTGACTTTTATATATTAACCTTGTATCCTACTACCATGCAATAATCACTCTTTAATTCCAGGAGTGTCTTTTGTCAATTCTTTGGGATTTTCTACATAGAAAATCATATCATCTGCAAACAAAGATATTTTTATTTCTTCTTTCTTAATCAGTGTACCTTTTATTTCCTTTCCTGTCTAATTGCATTAGCTAGGACTTTCAGTATGTTGTTGAATAGGAGTGGTGAGAGGGGACATCATTGTCTTTCCAATTTTAGGGGAGAATTTTGCACCTAGTTTCTCACCACTAAACATAATGTTAGCTATAGGTGTTTGTAAGTGGTCTTTATCAAGCTGAGGAAGTTCTCCTCTGTTCCTAGTTTGCTGAAAGTTTTTATCATAAATAGACATTGGGTTTGGTATTTTCCTAATATCATTTTCCTGTTCCAGGATCTCATCCAGAATGTCACATTACATTTAACTGTAATGGCTCCTTAGGCCCCTGTTGGCTGTTATAATTTCTCAGAATTTCCTTGTAGTTGATGACCTTGACAATTTTGAGAAGTATTGGTCAGGTATTTGTAGAATGTCTCTCAGTTGGGACTTGTCTCATATTTTTCTCATGATTAAACTGTGGTTATTGATTTTGGGAGAAGAACCATACAGGTAAATTGCCACTTGTATCACATTGTATCAAGGGTATACACTATCGATATCACTTATTACTGTTGCTGTTAACCTTGATCACCTGGCTGAGGTAATGTCTGTTAGGTTTTTCCACTGTAAAGTTACTCTTTTTTCCCACTTCCATATTGTACTCTTTAGAAGGAAATAACTATGCCCAGTCTACACTTAAGGAATGGGGAATTATCCTCTACCTCTTTGAAGGTGGAATAGCTACAAAAATTACTTGGCATTCTTTTGCATGGGGGATCTGTCTATTCTTCTCCATATATTTAATTATTTATCAGTGTGGGCTCACGGACATTTATTTTATACATTGGGTTATAACCTGTTACTACTTTATTTTTTGCTCACATTGTTCCAGCTTTGGTGACTGGGAGCTGTTTCTGATGGCTTTGTGTCCCTTTAACAAACTCCAACACCGTGAGGTAATTTTTTGTTTGTTTGATGAGCACTTCCTGGCACTACAAGATGCTCTGAGCTCATCTTGTATGTCCGTTGGCCCAGTCCTAAATTTTGATTCCTTTTATTGGAGAACAGTATTAGAAATCAAGATCTGGGTGCTAAGTGTGCTCATTGCTACTAGGGTGTGGTAGCTTCTAGGCCTTCTTAGTTGGCAGAGCAAGGAAGTGTGTGTGTGTATACTAACTCATATATATATACACACATCCTATAAATATTTCTATATATATCCACCTGTATCTATATAAAGATAAACAGGAGCTTATACTGAAGCCTCCAACTCAAATCCATTACCACATGAATCATTCTAGGTTTCTCCCCTCTTTTGTGTGCAACCTCCCACTTCAACAGTGAGAAACCTGGCTCTCACAATCTGCCATCCATTAGCTTAATTTTCAGTTCCAATATACATATATAGTAGTTTCATAATTGTTAATCCATACCCTATGGGAAACAGCTTTATCAATTAGAGCACAGTGCTTATGTGTGCCTACATTATGTACAGTTCCTTTCACATTTAATCTTACAGACTTATATTCATTTCCAAAGTTATTTATGTCAATACCTTTTCCCCTCATCACCTTCAGTGAGGTTATTTCATAAATTTGCAATACAGTTAGATCCTTTTGTCACACTCTGCATTTCATCCTGGGATCCTCAAACTCTTATTTTTTATAATTTGCATATATTAAGATTCACTCTTTTTGCTGTAAAGTCCTATGGGTTTTGACAAATACATGGAGTCAGGTGTCTGTTACACGTTTGCTCTCTTACAGTATTATACAGAATAGTTTCACTGCCATAAAAAAAAAATTATCTATATCACCTATTCAATACTACCCCCTTTCTGAAGCCCTGGCAACCACCAATCTGTTTCCTGACTCTATAGTTTTGCCTTTCCTAGAATTTCATACAAATGGAATCACATAGTATGTAGTCTTTTTAGACTGGCTTCTTTCACTTATATGCCGTACTCCTTTTTACCTTCAATTCGGTACCCAACTTCAGGTAGAAAAAAGTTGCTATAAAGAAAATTTTAAGGAATCAAAATTGGGCTTTGAATTTTTTTTTTCAAAACTCATACAGTAGGGAGAAAGGTATGCACATTTTTAAGCTTTTGAGTATTTCTGCCATTGCAAACATTAACATGCTCACTGCTAACCTTCTGCCCTCTTGCCAGCACCGGGTATCATTTTTAAAAATCGTAGTCATTTTCGTAGTAAAAAATGATAGGTTGTACTTTTTAAAATTTAAATTTATTTATTGTTAGTGATTGAATTTAAAAATAATATTTACTGCCCATTTCTTTCCTATTTTGTGAACTTCCTGTTTTTATCATTTGGCTATTATTTCCTTTGGGAGTGTTTAACATTTTTCTTGATCTATAGAAGTTTTTATGCATTAAAGATATCAAAGATTGTCATATATAAAGAAAATTATCTTTATGGATGAAAAATAGACCATCATATTAGCTCATCAGTATTTATTTAATCATTTCCTGGTTACTGAACATTGTTATTCACAATTAAGTATTTCTCTTTTCTCTCTCCCTTTCTCCTTCCTTTCCTTCTTTTACCCTTTCCTGTCATTCTTCCCTCTTGCTGTTACAGAATACACAATAAATATCTTTGCATACAGTGTCTGGATTTCTAATTATGTCCTTAAGAAATGTTCCTAGGTGTAAATTAGTGCATTGAAAGCTCTGACACATAGAATCAAGTTACTTTCCAGAAAGAACCAACCAATTTATATCCTAGTACCAATACATTGGAGTCTCCACACCTTCATAAGAAAAATGATTCCTTTGCATGCACCTGGAGCTGCCTGAGGGATGCCTTTCTGGTTTGGGGACAAATCCAGAGGGTTTAAGCCTGTGCTTATAAATACAGAAACCCTAGAAAAGAGTGGTCTTTTTTTGTTAGGATGTGGAATTAAGACTTGTTAAGAATTGATAGTATTGATAGCTCTACAGCTGCTTGCTACAAGATTCATTCCGCTGCATTTCATCATTTTTTAGAACTTCCAAATAAACCATGTGCTTGTTCGTGGAGTTTCTTAAAATACAACAATGCCTTTAAGATTTTTAAATTGAATAAGTACACATTGTTTAAAAGCAAACAAACATACTTGTTAAATACACTTGCCTAAAAAAGCTATACCCAAAAAAGTTATAGACTAAGAAATAAAAAAAATTCAGTCCCAGGACTGAAGGAAATACAAAGTGTCTAACATTCTTCTGTGAGATAATCATGTTAGGTAAAGTCAAATAAATGCCCTTTTTATTATTCAACAATTGTGGAATCATTAAGTAGTAGTTAAAAAAAATTATTTTTGTACACAGGTGGTCTCTTATAAATGCTCTTCTACTTCTTCAAGGACGTAGTACTCAATTTGTGACTCTTCATATAGAATTATGACTTCAGAAGAGAAACAATGAAAAGGTGAAATGAGAAAGTAAAAAAATGCAAAATACACCTTAGCAAGTATGCATTAAATATTGCTATTAGCAAATATCACTAAGCGAATAGTACTTTACTAAGTATTATTAATTAAACTATTTTCTAAGTATTATTATTAAAATGTCAATTTTCCTATATCGAAAGTTTTTAAAAATTATTCTATGAATTTTTGGTGAAAATGTACACTGCAAAACATACATCAATTCAATAATTTCTACATGTACAGTTCAGTTACATTGATTACATTTTTCAAGTTGCGCAACCATTCTCACTATCCTTGTCCAAATTATTCTCCACAATTAACATAAACTCACTGCCCCCTAAGCTTCTCATTTAACCTTTTGAGTTGCTGTTGTCAATTTGGTCACATATAAATAATTCTTTAAAAGCAAATAATGCTCAAGGCAGACATTCTTTTCTAACTAGTAGCTAAACTATTGTTTGGTTTAAAAATAGGTTCAACTTAAGGTTTAAAGATTATCTCAGGACAATAGTTTCAGGGGTGGGGTGTCATCCAGCCTCAATGGCTCCAGAAGTCTGTATTTCATGAGAATTTGAAATTCTGTTCCTTATTCCCCCTCCCCACTTTTGTTCAGAATTCTTCTGTAGAATCTTTGATCAAAATGTTCAGTAATTATGGCTGGGCACCATCTAATTCTTCTGGTCTCATAGCAAAGAAGGCAGTAGTTCACGGAAGCAATTAGACCTGCAGTCCAGTTCCTCCCCCTGATTCTCAGATATCCTACTTCCTCTGCTGCTCCAGGTGAACAGAGACTAATTTTTGTACTTTGGATGAACTCTCACAAGCTGTTAAGACTGCAAGCACTAGGCAATGAACTAGGAGGTAGAACACAAACACTAAAAACAACGTCAGGCCAATTGACTGGGATGTCCCATGAAACCATGTCTCTAAACCTCTAAACCAAGAAAATAAATTCCATGAGGTATTTGGTTATATGTAAGCAGCATCAGCAGCTGCCCTTTTTGTTCTTATTGTTGCTGTACCAATAGTTTTAATCATACCTTAAAGTTTCCCAGACTTACAAATTTTCTTTATACTTTATATATTTAAAAAAAACTATGTAAATGTGCTTTAAAAAAACCCAAACTTGTTGCCATTGAGTCAATTCCAACTCATGGTGACCTACCTCATGTGTCATAAAGTAAAACTGCTCCATGGGGTTTTTTGGCTGTGATCTTTACCGAAGCAGATCACCAAGCCTTTCTTCCGCAGTGCTGCTGGGTGGATTTGAACCACCAACCTTTAGGTTAGTAGAGACAAGAACGAGCTATTTGCACCACTCAGGGACCTTCAATATGCTTTCAGCAGCATATAAATATCACTTAACGGTAGAAACACAACCTAAACACTGCTATTCTTGTATGCCGTTGAATCAATGCCAACTCATAGTGAGCAGAATTGCCCCATAGGGTTTCCAAGGCTGTAATCTTTACAGAGCAGGTTTCCAGGTCTTTTCTCCTGTGGACCCATTGTTGGGTTCAAACTGCCGACCTTTAGGTTTGTAGCTGAGTGCTTAGCCATTGTGCCATCAGGGCTCCTTAAACACTGTCTAGAACCATGAAATTGTTTCAATTATCAGATATAATAATAATCACTATTTATTGAGGTCTTACTATAGGATCTATTAGGTGCTTTATACACATGTTCTTAATTAACCAACACAGCACTTATGAAATGAGTTTTATTCTTTTTGAGGTTTCCCAAAAGCAGACCTTGAGGTGTAAAATTGTGTGTGAGTAGTTTATTTGAGAGGTGACCCAGGAAGCACAAAAGGAGTGGTAAAATTGAGGCAGGGAGGCAAGAAAAGCCAATATAAAGCAAATTAGTGAGTAGGTTACTACTATGGGCTGCTGGGGCTCTATCCAGCTGGGGACTCACTGAGGAACTGTGTGAACTGTACTTCTGAATTGTCTTCCTGAGGATCAGAAAGACGCATGCCTCTCTCTGGTGGAGGTTGCACCTGGGGCGTTAAATTCCTGGCACTTGTGGGCTGTGTAAAGCTCCCGTGGTAGCAGGAAAGGCCGAGAGGCAGAGGAGGAGACAGAGGCAGGCCCAAAAGTGGGCAGCTGACAGAGGGCTTGGGAGTGGTCCCTTGACATTGCAGTGAGCCTACAGCCATGAGCAGGACATCAACAGCTCTGCTATAGTATTCTCATCGCTGTTTTGAAGTTGAGTAAACTGAAATTAGAAATGTTACTGTGATGGTTAAGATTGTGTGTCCGTGACTCTCAGTGGTTTGGCAGTCATATGATGATATGATCATTTCCATGTTGAGATTTGATATAATGTGATCACCACCATGATGGTATCTGCTGTGAGCAGCCAATCAGTTAAAAGGGGGTTTCCTTGGGCGTGTGGCCTGCATCGAATATAACTGGACATTTTGGTAAGGCTCGCGAGCTTTGTTTGCTCTGCATTCTGCAGCTGGCTCTTATTCATCTGACCTCTGGTTCTTGGGACTTGAGCTAGCAAGTTACCTTTGGTCTTGCTTGCTGATCTTGGGATTCGTAGATTTTTGCAGCCTGTGAGCAACAGCTCTGCTCTCTGACCTGCCAATCTTGGGTTCGCCAGCCCCTGTGGCTACTTGAATCAGGAGAAGCCTCCAGCCTGACCCACAGACTTGGGACGTTCCAGCCTCTACAACTGCATGAGCAATTTCCTTGATATAAATCTCTCTATATATATATTTATATGCTTTACTGGTTTTGCTTTTCTAGAGAACCCATCCTAAGACAGTTAACATCACAAGGTCACATTGCAAGTCATTTCGTGTGACTCCAAATCCTGTGTTCATTGCTACAGCTGACGTACGTTAATGTTTTAGGCACAGCCTGAAGATTATGGAATTAATTGCAGAAATTTGGAACAAGGAAGTATCTTAGGGATTCTTGAGTCCATTCCCTAAGATAAGGAAACTGAAATCCAGCGATGCTACATTAACTTACAAGTCTGACATCACGGAGCTCAATGGTTTCAGAAGACATAGAACCAACACCCCAGGCTCCCATACAGTGCTCCTTCCATTACAATGCACAGCCCTTCATATAAATACATTTAGCCCATCAAAAAATAAAAAGACACATTTGAAAGTTAAAGTTACAGAATGACCTCATTTCATTTTCTTCTAAAGAGTATCATGAGCTCTGTGTCTGATGGAATTTTAAATTTTATTGCATATTTGATTATTTCTTATTGCTGCCTAATATTTTCTATGAAGTCATTCCCTAAATAAAAGTGTTACAGCTGAAATTAAATTAGCAATTGAAAATAAATGAACTACTTGTTATCTCTAGGAACCACTTTGAATGAACTAAAGTGTTATTCAATTAGCAAACTAAAAATTGTCTGCATAATTTAATTCATGTTCAGAATTTCCTCAAGGTGCTATGAACAGAGACTCCTGTGATTTTAAAACATGAGGAAGGTAATAGATGTTTTCTCTAGTGCAAAAAGCAGTCTATAAAGACTCATTGGAAGAATGGATTTGGAACCTTTTAAAATGAGGAAAAAATGTCATTATACTATTTTGTAGCATGATTTGATGAGTTAATTCAATAAAGTACACTAAATATTCTCATTTGAACTAATACTAACACCATTGATTGCACCAAGGAGGTAAGCAAGTCGTTTATTAACATTTTAGATGGTGAATTAATGCCACATGTGGGGATTCTGATTGAATAAGCTCAAAGTCACAATATAATGTTGTACCTGACAGGGAAGACACACACATTGACTAGTATTTTTCTTTATTATTTTTGCAGTTGCTTTTTTTTTTTTTTAAGGAAATCCTTTCATTTTATTAGTTTTACAAATATTTAGATTAGATTATGCCATATGAATTGCTTTGAAGATCTGTTCTTCTTCAAATCTAAAAGTATTGGTCCTTTTTCTTTTCCATACTGCCCTAAAGATCAGGAAATACCATTTTTTATTCCCATCTTCTTGGTTTGATGTAATTTTTTTCATGATTGCTTGTTGTCACTTTAAAGTCTTGAGCATTTCTGCCATTGCCAGTTGAGTTTCTAACAATGCCTTTCTTCCTATTTGGGGATGAGATGTAAAAACAAAGGAGGCTGAAGAGGAGAGGAGGGTGTAGAGCAAGTATAGAAATAGTCAACTCTTCCAAAAGGATCAATGTAACAAAAACGTCTGTTCAAAGAAATGTGTTGCATTCATACCATCATTCATTCTCATTTGTATGGCAGCAGATATTTTAAGATCCATGGAAATGTTCTCCATGGTAGAATGTATATATCTGTGTGTGTATAGGATGTACATATTTGTGTGTGTGTGTATATGTATATACCCCAAACCCATTGCTGTTGAGTTGATTCTAACTCATAGTGACCATATAGGACAGAGTAGAGCTGCCCCACAAGGCTTCCAAGGAGCGGCTGGTAGATTCGAACTGCTGATCTTTTGGTTAGCAGCCAAGCTCTTAACCGCTGTGCCACCAGGGCTCCAGCACACATAAAAAAAAAAACAAAAACCATTACTGTCGAGTTGATTCCAACTCACAGAGACCATACAGGACAGTGCAGAACTGCCCCTGTAGAGTTTCCAAGAAGCAGCTGGTAGATTCAAACTGCTGACCTTTTGGTTAGCAGCTGAACATTTAACCACTGCACTATCGTATATATACGTATACACATGTGTATATGTATATATGTGTGGAAACCCTGGTGGTGTAGTGGTTAACTGCTACGGCTGTAACCAAAAGGTTGGCAGTTTGAATCTACCAGGTGCTCCTTGGAAACTCTATGGGGCAGTTCTACTCTGTCCTATAAGGTCGCTATGAGTCAGAATTGACTCGACAGCCATGGGTTTGGTTTTGGTTATACATATGTGTGTATGCGTATATATATGGATATACACATGCACATACACACAGAGTCAGTCCCCGAGTGGTACAAACATTAACGTGCTCGATAATAACCAAAAGGTTGGCAGTTTGAGTCCACCCAGAGGTGCTTTGGAAGAAAAGCCTGGTGATCTACCTCTGCAAAATCAGACATTGAAAACTCTATGGAGCACAGTTCTACTCTGACATACGTGGGTCTCTGTGACTCAGGGGCCGAGCCAACAGTAACTGCATATAAATTGTGTGGCTTAAAGAGAGTTTCTAATTTCATTCTTTCACTTTCAGACAGACCTACCCCTACATAATTTTGGGTAAACAGGCTTCATTATCGTTGAAAAGGCTGATAAGAAGAGAAAGTGTCTTTCGAAAAGTACCTTTAGTAAACATTTGTATTGTCAAGTACAACTCAACTCTAAAAATGTCAATACTTTTATCTCTCACTTTAAGAAGTGCCTCAAAGTAGTACAGTTGCTACCTTCCATCTGTATGCAAGGTTTGGTGCTTTCGTACTAAGTACTGGCCTGTATTAGCTCTCAAACTTTGAAGACAATTGCTCGCTTAGCAAAGGCTACCTTCCTAGCCTTTCCAACTTACCTTCAGGGGTAGAAAAAACACCTCAGTGACAATAGTCAGAATTCACTATATATGTATAAGATTGATGATGTATGAGGGGAGGCAGGTACATATGCATCTACTGAATTTATCAAATCATAGCACAAAATGGCAATATATAACATTTTTCCATTTAAAAATATTGAAATTATGTTCTCGTGATGAAATAAACAAAACCCACTGCCCTGGAGTCTATTCCAACTCATAGCTACCCTATAGGACAGAGTAGAACTGACCTGTAGGGTTTCCAAGGCTGTAATCTTTAAGGAAGCAGACTGCCACATTTTTCTCTGGTGGAGTGGCTGATGGCTTCAAACCACTGACCTTTCGGTTAGCAGCCGAGCACTTAACCTTACATATAGCTCTTCTGTTAAAGTTTTAATTCAAAAAACGGGAATTTGTTAAGATGGGTAATGGCAGATTGGGAGGGGTGTAGCTAAAGGTTTTGGGGCGAGAAGCAGGGTTTGCCTTGCGATAGATAAAGGCTGTCAAGCAGTTGCCTCAATTTCTCTCTGGATTTGCTTCTTTTTCATCTACTGCAGACAGGCTTTTTCTGCTGAGGAGAGGAGAAGTGCTCTTAACAGCACTGGATTTTATATATATATATATAATTTAAGTCTTTTATTTCTTTCATTGGCTTCTTTTTAAAAGTAACAGTGGTTTTAGTAAAATGCAATTTACATATCATACAATTCACCACTTTAAATTGTTCGATTCAATGGTTTTAAGTATATTCACAGAATTGTGGAGCCATCACCACAATCAATTTTAAAATATTCCCCAAACAAGCCCCATACCCATTAGCAGTCACTCCTCATTCCCTCTCCAGCCCACAACCTCCACAGTCCCAGGCAACCGTTAATATACTTTTTTTTTTTTTTTTTTTTTATGGATCTGCCTCTTCTGGGCATTTTATATAAATGGAATCATGTCACATGTGGCCTTTTATTTCTGGATTCTTTCACTTAGCATAATGTTTTCAAAGTTTCATCCATGTTGTACCACATATCAGTACTTTAGTGCTTTTTATTGTCAAATAATGTTGCATTGTGTGGATATACTACAATTTATCCATTCATCAGTTGATAGACATTTGAGTGGTTTCCAATTTGGGCTATTATGGATAATACTGCTATGAATATCCCTGTACAAATTTTTGCATGGACATATGTTTTCAATTTTCTTGGGTATACACCAGGAGTGGAATTGCTGGGTCATATGGTAACTCTGTGTTTAACCTTTTGAGGAACTGCCAAGCTGCTTTCCAAAGTGGCTGTACCATTTTACATTCTTTCCAGCAGTGTTTGAGGAGCATTGAATCTTGTATCTACACCCATGGAGGAACTAAAATTCTTCTCCTGTGTCCAATTCAAAAAACTGTGGGAAAAGATTTTAGTTGGCCTGGCTAACCCGTTTTCTAGTCTCTAGAGAACAAGGGTCACATAAGAAGATGGCCATCCACCACATGGTTATAGGAAGAAGAGTTTGCCTGGAAGGGTATATGTTGCTTTACTAGGCAGACAAAATAATTGATGTCTGCCACAGAAACCTAAAATTAGTGAACACTGTGACAGAATGCTAATTTTTCCCTAATAATCCATTTTCCTCCTTCTCTACAGTAGTTCAACAAAGGTTAGTACCACTCCCAAGGGTAATTTTAAATGTACAGGAGCATTTTGGGTTAAAACAATGACTGGGAGGGTGTTACTGCCATTTAGGTAGTATCTGGGCCTGGAAGTGTAGATGTCCTGAAATATATAAGATAGTGGCATTCAGTAAAGATTTGTCCTGCCCCCAAGCCCAATAATGCTCCAGTTGATAAACACGGTTCTGCAATGATAAATTCCCAATTTTTAAACTGGGAATATGTCTATTTAGAATAAAGATTTTATTTCCCAGCCTCCCTTTGCAGTTATATATTGTGATCAAGTTTTGGCCAATGGAATGTAAGCAGAAGTGTTGTGTGCAACTTCCTAGAAATGTTGTGTGCAACTTCTCCTTGGAAAGAAGAAATGTGCTCTCTTCTTTGCCATTCCTCCTTCTTGCTGACTGGAATGCAGATATGATAGCTGGTGCTTCAGCAGCCATCCAGACTATGGAATAGGAATCTCATTTTGAGAAACAGTGGAACAAGACGGGAGGAACCTGGGTATATGATCATAGAAGACTGTCACACCAGTTCTGGGCTGCCTATGTTTGTGTGTGAAAAGAAAACTTGAGCCCTCAATACGATCATGTGAAAGCAGTTTACTTGCATTATTAACTCAATGATTCCCCACATCAAACCCATAAGTATTCTTACCCCTCCCCCCATTTTAAGATGGGAAAACCAAGACTCAGAAAAATTAAATAATTTGGCCAAATTCTCACAGATTGTGCATGGAAGCCACTCTGACTCTAGAGCCCACGTGTGTAACTATCCTGCTAAGTTGTTGTTGTTAGGTGCCGTCCAGTCGGTTCCAACTCATAGCGACCCTATGCACAACAGAACGAAACACTGCCAGGTCCTGAGCCATCCTTACAATTGTTGTTATGCTTGAGCTCATTGTTGCAGCCACTGTGTCAATCCACCTCATTGAGGGTCTTCCTCTTTTCCACTGACCCTGTACTCTGCCAAGCATGATGTCCTTCTCCAGGGAATGACCCCTCCTGACAACATATCCAAAGTATGTAAGAAGCAGTCTTGCCATTCTTGCTTCTAAGGAGCATTCTGGCTGTAACTCTTCTAAGACAGATGTGTTTGTTCTTTTGGCAGTCCATGGTATATTCAATATTCTTCACCAACACCACAATTCAAAGGTGTCAACTCTTCTTCGGTCTTCCTTATTCATCGTCCAGCTTTCACATGCATATGATGCGATTGAAAATACCATGGCTCGGGTCAGGCACACCTTAGTCTTCAGGGTGACATCTTTGCTCTTCAACACATCGGAGAGGTTCTTTGCAGCAGATTTACCCAATGCAATGCGTCTTTTGATTTCTTGACGGCTACTTCCATGGCTGTTGACTGTGGATTCAAGTAAAATGAAATCCTTGACAACGTCAATCTTTTCTCCGTTTATCATAATGTTGCTCATTGGTCCAGTTGTGAGGATTTTTGTTTTCTTTATGTTGAGGTGCAATCCATACTGAAGGCTGTGGTCTTTGATCTTCATTAGTAAGTGCTTCAAGTCCTCTCACTTTCAGCAAGAAAGGTTGTGTCATCTGCATAAAGCAGATGTTAATGAGTCTTCCCCCAATCCTGATGCCCCGTTCTTCTTCGTATAGTCCAGCTTCTGGTATTATTTGCTCAGCATACAGATTAAATAGGTATGGTGAAAGAATACAACCCTGACGCACACCTGTCCTGACTTTAAACCAATCAGTATCCCCTTGTTCTGTCCGAACAACTGCCTCTTGATCTATGTAAAGGCTCCTCATGAGCACAATTAAGTGCTTTGTAATTCCCATTCTTTGCAATGTTATCCATAGTTTGTTATGACCCACACAGTCGAATGCCTTTGCATAGTCAATAAAACACAGGTAAACATCCTTCTGGTATTCTCTGCTTTCGGCCAGGATCCATATGATCAGCAATGATAACCCTGGTTCCACGTCCTCTTCTGAAACCAGCCTGAGTTTCTGGCTGTTCCCTGTTGATATACTGCTGCAGCCGTTTTTGAATGATCTTCAGCAAAATTTTGCTTGCGTGTGATATTAATGATATTGTTCTATAATTTCCACATTTGGTTGGATCACCTTTCTTGGGAATAGGCATAAATATGGATCTCTTCCAGTCAGTTGGCCAGGAGGCTGTCTTCCATGTTTATTGGCATAAACGAGTGAGCACTTCCAGCAATGCATCTGTTTGTTGAAACATATCAAGTGATATTCCATCAATTCCTGGAGCCTTGTTTTTCACGAATGCCTTCAGGGCAGCTTGGATTTCTTCCTTCAGTACCATTGGTTCCTGATCATATGCCACCTCTTGAAATGGCTGAACATCGACCAATTCTTCTTGGTATAATGACTGTGTATTCCTTCCATCTTCTTTTGATGCTTCCTGCGTCATTTAATATTTTCTCCATGGAATCCTTCACTATTGCAACTCAAGGCTTGAATTTTTTCTTCAATTCCTTCAGCTTGAGAAATGCCGTGTGTATTCTTCCCTTTTGGTTTTCCATCTCCAGCTCTTTGTACAGGTCATTATAATACCTTACTTTTCTTCTCGAGACGCCCTTTGAAATCTTCTGTTCAGTTCTTTTACTTCATCAATTCTTCCTTTTGCTTTAGCTGCTCGACGCTCAAGAGCAAGTTTCAGAGTCTCCTCTGACATCCATCTCGGCCTTTTCTTTCTTTTCAGTGACCTTTTGCATTCTTCATGTATGATATCCTTGATGTCATTCCACAACTCGTCTGGTCTTTGGTCACTAGTGTTCAATGCGTCAAATCTATTCTTCAGATGGTCTCTAAATTCAGGTGGGATATACTCAAGGTCATATTTTGGCTCTCATGGACTTGCTCTGATTTTCTTCAGTTTCAGCTTGAACTTGCATGTGAGCAGTTGATAATCTGTTCCACAGTTGGCCCCTGGCCGCCTTCTGACTGATGATATTGAGCTTTTCCATCGTCTCTTTCCACAGATGTAGTCAATTTGATCTATCTGGTGAGGTTCATGTGTATAGTCGCTGTTTATGTTGGTGAAAGAAGATATTTGCAATGAAGAAGACGTTTATCTTACAAAATTCTTACATTCGCTCTCCGGCATTGTTTTTATCACCAAGGCCATATTTTCCAACTATTGATCCTTCTTCTTTGTATCTAACTTTCACATTTCAATCACCAGTAATTATCAATGCATCTTGATTGCATGTTCGATCAATTTCAGACTGCAGCAGCTGATAAAAATCTTCTATTTCTTCATCTTTGGCCCTAGTGGTTGGTGCATAAATTTGAATAACAGTTGTATTAACTGGTCTTCCTTGTAGGCGTATGGATATTATCCTATCACTGACAACATTGTACTTCAGGATAGATCTTGAAATGTTCTTTTTGACATGAATGCAACACCATTCCTCTTCAAGTTGTCATTCCCAGCATAGTAGACTATATGATTGTCCGATTCAACATGGCCAATACCAGTCCATTTCAGCTCACTAATGCCTAAGCTATTGATGTTTATGCGTTCCATTTCATTTTTGATGATTTCCAATTTTCCTAGATTCATACTTTGTACATTCCAGGTTCCAATTATTAATGGATGTTTGCAGCTGTTTATTCTCATTTTGAGTCATGCTATATCACCAAATGAAGGTCTTGAAAGCTTTACCCCGTCCACGTTATTAAGGTAGCTTGAGGAGGCAGCTGTTCCCCAGTCATCTTTTGAGTACTTTCCAACCTGGGAGGCTCATCTTCCAGCACTATATCAGACAATGTTCCACTGCTATTCATAAGGTTTTCACTGGCTAATGCTTTTCAGAAGTAGACTGCCGGGTCCTTCTTCCTAGTCCGTCTTAGTCTGGAAGCTCAGCTGAAACCTGTCCTTCATTGGTGACCCTGCTGGTATCTGAATACCAGTGGCATAGCTTCCAGCATCACAGCAATACGCAAGCCCCCACAGTACAACAAACTGACAGACATGTGGGGGATCCTGCTGAGACACCAGCAAATTAACCAAACTCACAACCAAATGATAATGATAAAACTAAACTTACAGTAATTATAACTAATAAGCAAGAAAAATTATAATTGGACCCTCAACTACCTCAACATAAGAGTGATGATGTGTGGTAAGAAATCAGCCCTCTGGAATTTGGAGGAAATCCAACTATCTGCACATGTACATTTGCCAAGCATTTTTGTGGCTGCCAGACTTTTTAACAGAGTGCTAAATTAGAACCTTTAGCATTCTTTAGATATGTGCCAATTGTAGTTTATAAAATATCAAATTTTAATAACTCATTTAGTAGATTACTAATAAGTAGCCCTTAGGTGCATGTAAAAATGAAAGCCTGTGGAATTACACATCTTTCACAAGTAATGACTGAAGAATGTACATTCTTCAAAATTAGTTTAGAATCTGTCAGGCTTACAGACCATACTTTGAGAATCATTTCTATAAGATGCTGCATGTGAAATTAATGCTTTTGTTTTAAATCCATCTTTCTCTGTTTCTTTTTTTATTTTGCTATATGTAAAAAAAAAACTTTTTTTATGTATATATATCATATGTGTACATATATATGTATATATCATATGTATGTGTGTATATATTGTGTGTGTGTGTGTGTGTGTGTGTGTATACATATATATCATATTGAGGCTTAGGACTCCCAATGTTTTGAGATGATTAAATTCAGTTAACACTTATTGTACCGCTACTCAGTGCTGCATGGTGTTAGGGACAAAGAATGATCCTTGCCCTTCAGAAACTCACAATCCACTATGGGAGAAACTAACAAGACAAGTATAACCTAAGGTGAGATGTGCCATAATAGAGATATGATCTAAAGGAGGATGGATGAAAGAGTGATAATTTGTGCCTCTGGGTGTTCGGTAAGTCTTCATAAAGAAGATGAGCTTTTCGGTCCTAAAGAATCACTAGGATTCTGCCAAATGGAGAAGAGAGAAACTAGACTGAGAGGAAAAACAGTAACAAAAGCACAAAGTTGTAGGAAAAAAATGAAGCATGCTTAGGGAATGGCACATAGCCCAAGACTATTTATTTAAAATTATATGCATGTTCTATAATGTTAATGCTATGTTTGTTATAAAAACAAAAATTGTAGACAGAAATAAGGATAAAATAAATCATTATAAAGATCTTGCTAATCATGATTGCTTTTTAAAATAATTTTTATTGTGCTTTAAATGAAAGTTTACAAATCAAGTCAGTCTCTCACACAAAGACCCATATACACCTTGCTACACACTCCCAACACACTCCCAATTACTCTCCCCCTAATGAGACAGCCCACTCTCTCCCTCCACTCTCTCTTTTTGTGTCCATTTTGCCAGCTTCTAACCCCCTCCACCCTCTCAACTCCCCTCCAGGGAGGAGATGCCAACATAGTCTCAAGTGTCCACCTGATCCAAAAAGCTCACTCCTCACCAGCATCCCTCTCCAACCCATTGTCCAGTCCAATCCATGTCTGAAGAATTGGCTTCAGGAATGGTTCCTGTCCTGGGCCAACAGAAGGTCTGGGGGCCATGACCACCAGGGTCCTTCTAGTCTTAGTCAGACCATTAAGTTTGGTCATATGAAAATTTGTGGTCTGCATCCCACTGCTCCTCTGCTCCCTCAGGGGTTCTCTGTTGTGTTCCCTCTCAGGGCAGTCATTGGTTGTAGCTGGGCACCATCTAGTTCTTCTGGTCTCAGGATGATGTAGTCGCTGGTTCATGTGGCCCTTTCTGTGTCTTGGGCTCGTAATCGCCTCATGTCCTTGGTGTTCTTCATTCTCCTTTGATCCAGGTGGGTTGAGACCAACTGATGCATCTTAGATGGCTGCTTGCTAGCGTTTAAGACCCCAGACGCAACTCTTCAAAGTGGGATGCAGAATGTTTTCTCAATAGATTTTACTATGCCAATTGACTTAGATGTCCCCTGAAACCATGGTCCCCAGACCCCTGCCCCTGCTACACTGGCCTTCGAAGCATTCCATTTATTCAGGAAACTGCTTTGCTTTTGGTTTAGTCCAATTGTGCTGACCTCCCCTGTATTGTGTGCTGTCTTTCCCTTCACCTAAAGTAGTTCTTATGTACTATCTACTTAGTGAATGCCCCTCTCCCAGCCTCCCACCCTCCCCCCTCTCATAACCACAAAAGAACGTTTTCTTCTCAGTTTAAACTATTCCTCAAGTTCTTATAATAGTGGTCTTATACAATATTTGTCCTTTTGCAACTGACTAATTTCACTCAGCATAATGCCTTCCAGGTTCCTCCATGTTTTTAAATGTTTCACAGATTCCTCACTGTTCTTTACCAATGCGTAGTATTCCATTGTGTGAATATGCCATAATTTGTTTATCCATTCATCCGTTGATGGGCACCTTGGTTGCTTCCATCTTTTTGCTATTGTAAGCAGTGCTGCAATAAACATGGGTGTGTATATATCTGTTCGTGTAAAGGTTCTTATTTCTCTAGGATATATTCCAAGGAGTGGGATTGCTGGATCATATGGTAGTTCTATTTCTAGCTTTTTAAGGAAGTGCCAAATCGATTTCCAAAGTGGTTGTACCATTTGACATTCCCACCAGCAGTGTACAAGTGTTCCAATCTCTCCATGGCCTCTCCAACATTTATTATTTCGTGTTTTTTGGATTAATGCCAGCCTTGTTGGAGTGAGATGGAATCTCACTGTAGTTTTGATCTGCATTTCTCTAATGGCTAATGACTGTGAACATTTCCTCATATATCTGTTAGCTACCTGAATGTCTTCTTTAGTGAAGCGTCTATTCATATCTTTTGCCCATTTTTTATTTGGGTTATTCATCTTTTTGCAGTTGAGTTTTTGCAGTATCATGATTGCTTTTTATGCTATCATCAGCTAATACCTCGCGTCCCAATATACAATTAAGGAGGGGCTCATCATTAAAGATGAAAAACATAAATCTCTATTTTAAATATTCTTTCCCATAATTTTAAATATGGGGGCCAATTCTTGTCAGATGTGGTTAAATGGTCATTATTTTAAGTCTATTGTTGCTGAAGGCTCATACTAGATATAAGTACTAGCCCTGCTTTATCGTCGTTGTTCTCTACAGCTTGTAGTATTAGTATTATCTTTAATCCGTGGTTTCTTTGCAAGAATTATTATAAATCCTTTGCCTGTTTGGTGAGGATTAATTTAGTTAAAACTAGATAATATTGTATATGAATCCACTCAATAGGCATACAAATAGCCATATGGTTACATTATATACTAAAAGAAAGCAGATAAGGATACTTTGCCTATTGCCTACGACATGAGGTCCTCCACATGAAAGCATGCATGTCAATCTATATAAACATAAAGCAAATCTCTCACTAGTACATAAATGCATATACTATAAATTCAATGGATATATAAATGCAATGGGTGTATTTTTATTTTCCTGGCTATATCTGTATCACACCAGTTTAAACTTTAGGACACTGAATATTTTGAGATGATTAAATTCAATGAAACTTATTGTACACCACTACTCAATAAGCATCCATTGAGTGAATGAACAGAGAGATAGTAATGCAAAGGTAGGTTGGAGCTAGATCATACAGATCTTGATCCTGTAAGCAATGATGAACCATTGCAGAGTTCTTTGGAGGCTTTGTTTTTTTTGTGGTTTTAATAAGAGAGTGACATGATCAGGTATGGTTTTTAGACATACAAGAGGAATATTAGGGTGGAGGATGGAGAGGGAGCTAGAAAGGGAAGAGTAAGGGCAGGGAGACCAACTAGGAGGCTAGTGTAATACAGTCCAGATAAAAGATGCAAGAGCGTGAAATATGACAGTGGCCAAGGGGATGGATTTAAGACAGAGTTCAGGAGATGGAGTTGATAGGACTTGGTGACTAATTAGCAGTGGAGTGAGAAAGGTGTGTGAGATAAATTCAAGTTGTCTAATTTGGATGAGAGTGAGTTTGATAATGTAAGAGTGACTTTGGGTGAAGGGAAAGATAAGGAGGACTGGACTGGACATGCTGAATTTGGGCCTAGAGAGACCAGCAAAGAGATTGAAATGTGAGATCCTGATCTCATGAGAAAGGTCAGGATGAAACTACATATTTGGAGGTAATAATTATAATAATATTTGATGAGATTTCTCACAAGGACAGGATACATTTGAAAGAGAGGTCCATCCTATCACTTTTCTACACTGGGGATGTAAAAGATAAAATCTAAATTTCTTAATTTCATAATCAAAACCCTCCCCCAGCATCCCATGACGTCTTCTTAAAACCTAACAGTAGTTTAGCTTAACTAGTAAAAAAAGTGTGCCTTGAGCATTATGCTCTTTTAAGAACTATCTATATGGGATAAAATTGACTACAGCTACTTGAAAGATTAAATAGGAACCTTAGGGACAGTGAGTTTATATTAATGAAGCAGGAACAACTCAGGAAAGGAATGGTTGCACAATTTAAAAAAATATAATCAATGTCACAAAATTGTGCATGTAAAAAGTGTGTTTAAAAAAGTTCATGTTGACATATTGTGATAAATGTAACTAATATCACCAAACAATTTGTGTGGAAATCACCAAATGGGAACCTAACTTGCTGTGTAAACTTTCACCAAAAACTCAATAAAAATATCAGTTAAAAAAGCCTCCCCTATCTATCATTAGCCTTTCTCTTGTTCAGCCATTGATTCTACCCAACAGCCTTTATGGACAGCCAGGATATGCCAGGTACTGGGGTGTGCAACTGGGACAGAGAGATGAATATGACTTGGTTGCTGCCCTGGTGAAGTTCTAGTGGGGAAGAGAGACAACAAACAGACTATTGGAATTCAGTAAAATAAGGATAGCAACAAGACCTATCTCACAGGGCTATAGTAAGAATTAAGTGAGTTCATGTAAAGCCCTGAAAACAGTGCCCTAGACATGATAACAATTATTATATATTATAAAAATAGCCATATTATTATATGTACTGGGGCTAGGAGTGTGTGTCAAGAATGGCTCCCTTGATTGGATAACAGCTGAGCTGAATCTTGAAGGAGATTTAAGAATTAGCCAGAATAAAGAGAGAAGGGGTGAGGATGAGAAAGACATTCCTGAATTTCTTTCTGTTCCCTTATGTAGTGATCCCCAAATAGATATGTCCATATCCAAATACCTGGCTTCTGTGAATGTTAACTTATTTGGAAAAAGGGTCTTCGCAGATGTGATTAATTAAGGATCTTGAGACAAGATCATCCTCAATGATCATCCAATGACAAGTGGCCTTATCAGAGACAAAGGATAAGATAAACAGAAGAGAAGACCATGTGAAGACAGAGGCGAGATTGCAATGATGTGACCATAAGCCAAGGAATTCAGGAAATGTCAACATCCACCCAAAGCTGGAAGAGGCAAGGAAGGATTCTTCCCTAAAGCCTTCAGAGGGAGTTTGGCCCACTGACACTTTGAGTTTGGACTTCTGGCCTCCAGAACTGTAAGAGAATAAATCTGTTACTTTAAGCCATCCAGTTTGTGGTAACTTGTTATGGCAGCTCCAGGAAACTAATACACCTTGTTATTCCAAGTCCTCTCCAGAGCTATTTCTTTGCCAGTCATAAACAGGACAAAGTCCTGGCCCTCATGGAGCTCATGTTATGACTGAAGAGGCAACACAAAATGAACAAATACCTAAGTTATCTCTAATAGTGAAAGTTAAGTTCCAGAATTTTATATCCATTTGCCCACTTGACATCTCTACCGAGACATCTAATAGGTATCTCAAACTTAATTTTCCCAAAATGGAAGTGCCTGCAGGTACCTGGAGGTAAGAAACTGCTTTAGACCTCATGGTCAGGATAGGTCTCTGAGGGGAGGTGACTTTTGTACTGAAAGACAAGAAAGAGCTAAGGCACTGATTGAAGAAGAGGCAAAGTCAAAAGGAGGTGCTTTTCTAGTGTTCTGTTTTTGTTCTGTTTTGCTTTAGGAAGGAAAGGAGCCAGAGAAGATGGAGAGAGGAAGAGGGGTAATGGGAACAGTAAGGGCTCAAAGGAGGCAGAAGTGAAATGGAGCAAAGATGAGAGGGCAGAACAAGGATCAGGGCCTTTGAAGGAAATCAGAGTAGGGATTCCCTACTCTTTTAGAAAACGAAAATGGAAGAATATGCTCGGCATTTCTCAAGCTGCAAAATTAAAGAGAAAATTCCGTCATATTATGCTCCCCAAGCCTGTATGTGCAGATGGCACAACTTTGCTCAGTGAAAATGAAGAGGACTTGAAGCACTTACTGACTATGCCCTTCAGTATGGATTACACCTCAACGTAAAGAATACAAAAATCCTTACAATTGGACCAATAAGCAACATCATGATAAACAGAGAAAATATTGAGGTTGTCATCAAGGATTTCATTTTACTTAAATCCACAATCAGTGCCCATGGAAGCAACAGTCAAGAAATCAAACAACACTGCATTGGGTAAATGTGCTGCAAAATACCTCTTTAAAGTGTTAAAAAGCAAATAGAGATAATTTTACTTTCTCTTTGCCAATCCGGAGGAAGTAATATGATCTCTATTTGCAGATGACATGATCTTATACACAGAAAACCCTAAGGAATCCTCCAGAAAACTACTGAAACTAATAGAAGAGTTTGGCAGAGTCTCAAGTTATAAGATAAACATACAAAAATCACTTAGATTCCTCTACATCAATAAAAAGAACATCAAAGAGGAAATCACCAAATCAATACCATTCACAGTAGCCCCCAAGAAGATAAAATACTTAGGAATAAATCTTACCAAAGATGTAAAAGACCTATACAAAGAAAACTACAAAGTACTACTGCAAGAAACTAAAAAGGACCTACTTAAGTGGAAAAACATAACCTTGCTCATGGATAGGAAGACTTGACATAGTAAAAATGTCTATTCTACCAAAAGCCATCTATACATACAACGCATTTCCGATCCAAATTCCAATGACATTTTTTAACGTGATGGAGAAACAAATCACCAACTTCATATGGAAGGGAAAGAAGCCTCGGATAAGTAAAGCATTACTGAAAAAGAAGAAGAAAGTGGGAGGCCTCACCCTACCTGATTTTAGAACCTATTATACAGCCACAGTAGTCAAAACAGCCTGGTACTGGTACAACAACAAGCACATAGACCAATGGAACAGAATTGAGAACCCAGATATAAATCCATCCACATATGAGCAGCTGATATTTGACAAAGGACCAGTGTCAGTTAACTGGGGAAAAGATAGTCTTTTTAACAAATGGTGCTGGCATAATTGGATATCCATTTGCAAAAAAATGAAACAGGACTCATACCTCACACCATGCACAAAAACTAACTCTAAGTGGATCAAAGACCTAAACATAAAGACTAAAACGATAAAGATCATGGAAGAAAAAATAGGGACAACGTTACGAGCCCTAATTCAAGGCATAAACAGAATACAAAACATTACCAAAAATGACGAAGAGAAACCAGATACCTGGGAGCTCCTAAAAATCAAACACCTATGCTCATCTAAAGACTTCACCAAAAGAGTAAAAAGACCACCTACAGATTGGGAAAGAATTTTCAGCTATGACATCTCCGACCAGCGCCTGATCTCTAAAATCTATATGATTCTGTTAAAACTCAACCACAAAAAGACAAACAACCCAATCAAGAAGTGGGCAAAGGATATGAACACACACTTCACTAAAGAAGATATTCAGGCAGCTAACAGATACATGAGAAAATGCTCTCGATCATTAGCCATTAGAGAAATGCAAATTAAAACTACGATGAGATTCCATCTCACTCCAACAAGGCTGGCATTAATCCAAAAAACACAAAATAATAAATGTTGGAGAGGCTGAGGAGAGATTGGAACTCTTATACACTGCTGGTGGGAATGTAAAATGGTACAACCACTTTGGAAATCTATCTGGCATTATCTTAAAAAGTTAGAAATAGAACTACCATACAACCCAGAAATCCCACTCCTTGGAATATACCCTAGAGAAATAAGAGCCTTCACACGAACAGATATATGCACACCCATGTTTATTGCAGCTCTGTTTACAATAGCAAAAAGCTGGAAGCAACCAGGGTGTCCATCAACGGATGAATGGTTAAATAAATTGTGGTATATTCACACAATGGAATACTACGCATCGATAAAGAACAGTGACGAATCTGTGAAACATTTCATAACATGGAGGAACCTGGAAGGCATTACGCTGAGTGAAATTAGTCAGAGGCAAAAGGAAAATATTGTATAAGACCACTATTATAAGATCTTGATAAACAGTATAAACTGAGAAGAACACATACTTTTGTGGTGTTTTGATGGGGGGAGGGAGGGGGGGTGGGAGAGGGTTATTTACTGATTAGTTAGTAGATAAGAACTACTTAGGTGAAGGGAAGGACAATACTCAATACTCAATACACAGAAGGTCAGCTCAAATGGACTGGACCAAAAGCAAAGAAGTTTCCGGGATAAAATGAATGCTTCAAAGGCCGGCGGAGCAAGGGCAGGGGTTTGGGGACTATGGCTTAAGGGGACTTCTAAGTCAACTGGCAAAATAATACTATTATGAAAACATTCTGCATCCCACTTTGAAATGTGGCAACTGGGGTCTCAAATGCTAACAAGTGGCCATCTAAGACGCATCAATTGGTCTCAACCCACCTGGAGCAAAGGAGAATGAAGAACACCAAGGTCACACGACAACTATGAGCCCAAGAGACAGAAAGGGCCACATGAACTACAGACTTACATCATCCTGAGACCAGAAGAACTAGATGGTGCCCAGCCACAACCAATGACTGCCCTGACAGGGAGCACAACAGAGAACCCCTGAGGGAGCAGGAGAACAGTGGGATGCAGACCCCAAATTCTCATAAAAAGACCAGACTTAATGGTCTGACTGAGACTAGAGGAATCCTGGCGGTCATGGTCCCCAAACCTTCTGTTGGCCCAGAACAGGAAACATTCCTGAAGACAACTCATCACACATGGAAGGGACTGGACAATGGGTTGGAGAGAGATGCTGACGAAGAGTGAGCTACTTGTATCAGGTGGACACTTGAGACTGTGTTGGCGTCTCCTGTCTGGAGGGGAGATAGGAGGGTAGAGAGGGTTAGAAAGTGGCAAAATTGTCACGGAAGGAGAGACTGGAAGGAGAGAGCGGGCTGACTCATTAGGGGGAGAATAAGTGGGAGTACGGAGTAAGGTGTATATAAGCTCATATGTGACAGACTGACTTGATTTGTAACGTTCACTTAAAGCTCAATAAAAATTATTAAAAAAAAAAGTGTTAAAAAGCAAAAATGTCACAACGATGTGTACTTGACCTAAGTCATGGTGTTTTCAATGGCCTCATATGCATGCAAAAACCGGAAAATGAAGAAGAAAGACCAAAGAAGAACTGATGCATTTGAATTATGGTGCTAGAGAAGAATATACTATGGATTGCCAGAAAAATGAACAAATCTGTCTTGGAAGAAGTACAGCCAGAATGCTCCTTAGAAGTCTATGCTCTTTCTACATGGATTACACATATAGGCTTGGGAATCATAAGAATATATGTTGTACTGAATCTATGGAACTAGTTGCTCAGGTAGAATCCAGAGAATTACTAGAGAATGTAGGGGAGGAAATGGAAAGAAGAGTTAGCAAAGGAAATTTGAAACTGGGCCAAAGGAGGTAGGAGAAGAGCCAGGTAAGAGTAGTGGTTGTAAAAGCTAAGACAGAGATTTCAAAGGGAGAAAATGGTCAACTGGATCAGAAACTCCAGAGAGATGAGATAAGATTACGATGCTAGTGCAAAACAATAGCTTTTAAATCAACTTGATTCAAATATCAGTTTTGCAAGACACTAAACTCTGAGACTTGGTTTTCTCATATGTAAAATGAGTACAAAAATGGAAAACTTGCTGGCTCCTTTAAACATTTTAAACCTTCCAAACTACAACTTGAACAAACAGAAAGAGAGCAACAAAAGAAACTCTCAGGCACCAGACGAAAGCAAATAATAAAAATTAGAGCAGAATTAAATGAAATGGAGAACAGTAAAACAATTCAAAGAGTTAACAAGACCAAAAGCTGGTTCTTTGAAAAAATTAACAAAATTGATATACCATTGGCCAGACTGACAAAAGAAAAACAGGAGACAAAGCAAATAACCCGTATAAGAAATGAGATGGGTGATACCACAACAGACCCAACTGAAATTAAAAGAATCATAACAGAATACTATGAAAAATTGTACTGTAACGAATTTGAAAACCTAGAGGAAACGGACAAATTTCTACAAACATATTACCTACCTAAACTAACACAAACCTTCCAAAGCTGGCAATGAAGGGAGACTTTGCACTTGGAGAGGGGTAGCTGAACCTTACTGCAGACTCTGAAATTAACCTTACCCAGGAGCCCAATTCAAAGTGGGCTTGTGCACCTAGAATTTAAAATATCTAAAAGGTTGGCACTTCCAAGCCACCAGCCACTCTGCAGGAGAAAGATGTGGCAGTCAACTACCATAAAGACTTATAGTCGAAAATTACAGGGCAGTTCTACTCTGTCCTATAGGGTCTCTATGAGTTAGAATCAATCCAATGGCAACAGGTTTTTTTTTTCCTTAGGGCACGGCTCACACTAATGTCTGCTGCAGCCATCACCACCAGATACTGGCCTTAGGGATCAAAATACGGATTTTAACAGTTCTTCTCATTCTCATTGTATGGCTGAGATCAGGCTATAGTATTTAAGCAAAACTCTACTAAAAGTTGTATCTCTAATACTGGTTAACATCAGGCTTAGTCATGAGACTTTTTTCTCCTCTTCTAGGTTTTCCCCACAGATAATTTCAAGTCCCGTAGCTTTAAAATACCATCTCAGTATCCAAGACTCTCAAATTTTTTCCTTCAACCCTAACCTCACCCCTGAGGTCCAGACTTGTATATCCAATTGCCTACTCTAGATTTCTACTTAATTGTTTAATGGTCATCTCAAACTTAACTTTTCCAAAATGGAACTCTTGACTTCCTGCCCCCAAACCATCTAATACCTCAGTCTTCCCTATCTTAGTAAGTTTATATAGTCTAACAGCAAGTTCTGTAGGCTCTACCCCAGAACATGTTCCAGTTCTAAATCTTTCTCTACATTTTCTTTGATACCTTGCTAGTTCAAACCATGCTATCTCTTGCCTGGTTGTCTGCTGTAACCTCTTAGTTGGATTTTCTGCTTCTACTTAACACCCCCTACAATCTATTTATTCTTCACACAGCAGCCCAATGATCTTTTGAAAACAAAAATCTTACCATTTTACTCTCTTGATTAAAAACCTTCAATGATTTCCCATCACACTTAGACTAAAACCCAATCCCATTAGGTCTTAAAATATCCAGACCCTGCCCACTTCTCACACCACACTTCCCTTGCTCACTTGCTCCTGCTTTTCTTTCAAGCACGCTAAGCTCATTCCTGACTTAAAGTAGCTGCTCCCTCTATCTGGAAGGCTCTCCCTACCTTGCTCCCTTCTTCCCCATTTTTGCATGGCTGACTCCTTATCACTGAGGCCTCTGTTTATCACTACTTTTTAAGAGAGGCCTTCCCTGTCCATCCTTGCCGCAGCACCTGTCTAGTCATTCTCTATCATATCAGTCTGCTTTTGTATCCCAGCACATATTGCTACTGATATTTTCTTGTTTATTTATGTGTTTATTGTCTATCTCTCTCCACTAGAATGTAAGTTTTCTGAAACCAGAGATCTTGTCTTTTTGGTTTACCACTGCATTGCCGGCCCTCCATAAATATTTGATGAATAAATAAAGGAATGAAGGCTCAGGAAAACAAAGGGAAATAGACTGAGGGAGCCCTCTGTAATTAGATTATCTGGCTGGTAAATTAGAGCCCCTTACCTAAGTTTGTAGCCCGCATGGAAATGTCTCCCTACCCAATGACCTAAATCCAAGAGGCTGAGGCCAGCTTTCCTTCTGGTATGTCAGAGTGCTTTGGAGGGTGCCCAAACCTTAGAGAGAAGGAGAGCAGTCATTTCCTCTTCTGACTTTCTAAATTCCACCTTAGCTCTGGTTTCACTTGGGGATGTATCACCCTACCTGGATTATTACCATTGGGCAGTTTCATCATCTTAGGTAGAGATACTACTTTGTAACTGCAGTAGAGGTTTGCTCAGAGGCAAAGATAAAGCATACTGAAATACCTTCTACAAGAAATACATACACATTACTAGCAAGGAGAGCTACTTTCTGCATGGTAACGATCTTTTCTTCACTTTTCTTATACTTGTTCTGAGAATCAATAAGATAATGGAGAGTGCTCTGGAAGGTAACATACATGTAAGTCAGTCTAATACTATACTGTTTGCTGAGTATATACCTTATGAGCAAGTACTCCTGGCAAAATGCCATCTGTGTTACTCATGTATCCATACTAAGGGCTTTCACAGGTGGCTCTTGGTGTTTTCTCCGTCTTAGGTGACTTCACTATCCCTATGTAAGACTCACTTAACACCCTCGCTCACAGTTCCTTGACCTTATTACCTCTGATGCCTCACACTTCCACTCTGATGCATTCACTGAACCCTGTCATCACCCTCAAAGTACTCCACTTGTGAAATCTTATGAACCAAGACTTTAAAAATATTTGATGTTCTGCTTACAATATCCTAACCTTGTAGCACTCACATTCACTTACTCCCGTTGTATCTGCTCTTCAACCCAACCAAGACAGCCACAAACCTTTTCTCCCAATATCTTTGCCCCCTTATGTCTTGACTTCCTTAACTCTCCACCCATACCACTACCTGCTTTTATACTTCTTAATTTCCAGGCCCCCATCCCCAAGCCTCAACCCTAGTCCAACGCCTGCCTTCCCTGCTTCTACTTACAGAGTACTTTACCCTGATGGGAGAAATCACATAGTGATTTGGTCTGGTGGCTCAATAAACAGAGTAAGTTGGGTCCTTTAACTAAATGGCAATCCTGTATGCCCTTCCCAATACTCATAGACAATATGCAAATCTTATTCATGTTCCGTTATCTTCCCTGAGTATTTGCACACTCAGTGGATGGTATCCTCTTTATATCACCGGGAAATGGAGGTCTTTTTGCGAAAAAATCTCTCAGCTTCCTGCTCCACCCTGAAAAAATGAGTCTGCATCCACAGGTGTGGCAGAAGCTTGTTGCTGTCTATCAGAATCTGTCCTTCCCTTTCCCGGGACATACAGCTAGACCACATTTCTCAGCCTCTCTGCAGTTAGGCATTGGCATGTAACTAGGTTTTACCAATGGAATCTGAACATTCATGCTGTATACCACTTCCATGAATGCTCCATAAACGTGTCCCACATGCACATCACCATGCTCTTTCCCCTTCTACCAAGCTGGATGATTTTACGGAAACCATGCATTAAAGATGGCAGAGCTGCCATCAGCCTGGGTCCTTGAATAATTGCAAGGAAAATGGCTGCCTTCCTGTTATGGTTTGAATTGTGTCCTACAAAAATATGTGCCGTAAATCCTAACCCCTATACCTGTGGTTATAATCTCATTTGGGAATGGGTTTTCTATTATGTTAATGAGACAGTACTAGTGTAGGGTGTATCTTAAATCAGTCTCTCTCCCCCTCTCTTTTTAGGTGAAAGTTTACAGAGCCAATTAGTTTCTCATTAAACAGTTAATACACAAATTGTTTTGTGGCTTCGGTTGCCAACCCCGTGGTGTGTCAACACTCTCCCTTTCTCCACCCTGGATTCCTTGTTTTCATTCGTCCAGTTTTTCTGTAACTTCCTGCCTTCTCGTCTTTGCTTTTGGGCTGGTGTGCCCATTAGTCTCATATACCTAATTAAACTATGAGGCACATTCCTCATGTGTGCTATTATTAGCCCTATAGACCTCTCTAATCTTTGGCTGAGGGTGAACCTCAGGAGAGACTTCAGTACTGAGTTAAAAGGGTGTCTGGGGGCCTTACTCTTGGTGTTTCTTCAGTCTCTGTCAAACCAAAAAGCCTGTTTTTTTTTTTTTTTTGGTGCAAATTTGAATTTTATTCTACATTTTTCTCCCACTCTGTTTGGGACCCTCTATTGTGATCCCTGTCAGAGCAGTCAGGAGCAGTAGCTGGGCACCATCTAGTCGTTCTGGGCTCAGTCTTGTGGAGGTTGTGGTAGTTATGGTCCATTAGTCCTTTGAGAATAATATTTCCCTTGTGTCTTTGATCTTCTTCATTCCCCTTTGCTCCAGTCAGGATGGGACCAGTAGATGTATCTTAGATGGCCACTCACAGGCCTTTAAGACCCCAGACACTACTCACCATAGTAGACTGTAGAACATTTTCTTTATAGACTATGTTACGCCGATCAAGCTAGATGTCCCCCAAGACCCTAGTTTAAATCAGTCTCTTTTGAGCTATAAAAGAGATTAAACAAGCAAGCAAGGAAGCAGAGATAGGGGATGATATACACCGTGCCACACAAAGATCACCAAAGAGCCAAGGAATAGAAGCTGAAGTGACAAGGACCCTTCCCCAGAGCCGACAGAGAGAAGAAAGCCTTCCCTTAGAGCTGGTACCCTAAATTTGGACATCTGGCCTCCTAGCTGTGAGAAAATAAATTTCTGCTTGTTAAAGCCACCCACTTGTAGTGTTTCTCCTATAGCAGCACTGGAAAACTAAAACACTGCCTACCTGAAAACACTGCCCTAGAGCATCACATAAGGGAAAAATAAACTTTTACTGCATTAGAGTCATTACAAGTTTGGGTTTATCTGTTATAGCAGTTTAGCTTACCATTTGTTGTTGTTATTGTTGTTAGTTGCTGCTGAGTTGATTCCAATTCATGGCAACCCCATGTGTGCAGAGTAAAAAGGCTGTGACTTTTCGGGAGCAGATCACCAGGTCTGTCTTCTGAGATGACTCTGACCCTAACTAGTGCCAAATAGATGAAATAATGGATTCAAACATACCAGTGGTCATGAAGATGGCACAAGACCAGGCAATATTTCATCCTTTTATACCTAGGTTGCTATAAGTTGGAGTCAGCTCAACGGCAAACACCAATAACAATAACTAATGTGATAGCCGTTCTTTCTTCTTTCTGTACTCTATGAGAAAAGTGGCACTCTGCTGTCCTGTCCCAGGGAATCCCTCTCTCTGGGAATTGAGCCCCAATCCCAAGCTCTGTTCCATCAATTATTTACTCTCTCCTCTAGGTCTTCAACTTATACTTTCCTGGTTCTTTTCCCTCAGCGCATAGCCATGATCATATCTAACAACTACAAATAATAATAATAATCTCAGTTACACGGTCTTTTATTTTCTTATCTAGCATTCTAGTTCTCCTTCCTTTCATGGTCAAGTTTTTTTTTTTTTTTTTTTTGCCTCTACTCTCTCACCCCACTCATTCCACCCCTCTGTGACCCGGCTTCTGTCCCCACCACTCTTCTGAAACTGCTCCATTTCAGGCCCTGGCGACCTAACAGACCATGGTCATATTTCACTTATCTAACTTGGCATCATCTCTAGAAAGCTGTCTCTCCTTCTGCTTCTGTGATACCATGCTCAGTGGTGTACCTTTTCACCTTCTAGAAGGTTTGTTCTTCTTTCAATTTGGTGAATGTGGGTTTACACCCTGTTATGGGTTAAATTGTCCCCCCACCCCCAGCAAATATGTGTTGGAATTCCAACCTCGATATGTACAGATGTGATCCTGTTTGGAAACAGGGTTTTCTCTGTTATGTTAATTAAATCATACCCAAATAAGGTGGGTTCTAAAGCTAGTCATAGTCGCTTCCTAGCTAGAGAAGGAGCAGATCTGATACAAAGATGTGCACACGTAGGGGAAGACAGATGGCATGTGAGGATCATCGACAAGCCAAGAAGGCCCAGGACAAGCTACAAGGACGGAATTGACACAGCTGACCCTGATTTGGACGTTCAGCCTCCAGAACTGTAAGAAAATTAATTTCTGTTCTTTAAAGGCAACCACTTGTGATTTTTCTGTTACAGCAACACGAAGAAACAAAGATACCCATTGTACATCTCCCTTCTCATCTCCTACATATCTCTAAGGAATTTTAACCTCAACTGTGCTTTAAATGACCATTTATATGTGTTAATGCCACACATCCTTGGAACCTTAAATCTTCTAGGTATTTCTATTTGCATGGCTTTATAGGCACTTCAAACTTATTATATCTAAAAATAAATTTATCATCTTTCTCATTTCCCAAACTTATTCCTTCTATATTTCTTTAACCAGGTAGATGGTAACACGTCCATCCAGCAACTCAGGCCAGGTGCATGAGAACAAGCCAAGCTTGTTCCTCACTCCCCAGACTACTCCAGTTCCAAATCCTGTTGAATTCACCTACTAAATATTTCTCAAATCCATCTGCTTATCTCCCTCCATCTGACAGTGCTGAAATCAGACTTTTTCATCCCTTTCCTGGATCATCTCGGTGATCTCTGGTCTGGTCTCCCTGCCTCATTTTCCTTCTCCATTCTGAAGATTTAATGTTGTTGATTTCTTTGTTGTTGTTATTCAATTTATTTCTTTTTTCTTTATGCTCTTTTTCAAACTAAAAAGCAGTATATTCTCATTGTAAAAATAGTTTATAAGGCTATAACAAAAAAGTCAAAGTCACCTTCATGTAGTCCTCAAATCGTACCCCCCAAATACACACACAAACTTTTTTTTCCCCCTAAATATAGGATCTTATTAAACATGCAGGAAACCCTGGTGGTGTAGTTGTTAAGAGCTATGACTGCTAACCAAAAGGTTGGCAGTTCAAATCTACCAGGTGCTCCTTGGAAACCCTATGGGGCAGTACCACTCTGAGTCGGAATCAATTTGGGGGGCAACAGATTTTTATTATTATTAAACATGCTGCGTTTCATCTATTTTAAGAGGCGCTTCCCCCCCACATGCATATTTTAACATCTCTGAAGTCAGAATATGTCATACACTCAATAAACAAAAAACCAAACCCACTGCCACTGAGTCGATTCTGACTCATAACAACCCTATAGGACAGAGTAGAACTGCCCTATATAGTTCCCAAGGAGTGGCTGGTGGATTCGAACTGCCGACCTTTTGGTCAGCAGCAATAGCTCTTAACCACTATGCCACTGGGGTGTCTTAAAAAAAAAAATAACAAAAAAACAGCTTCTGTGGAGTTGTTTCTGATGCATGGCAATTCCACGTGTTACAGGGTAGAGCTGCTCCATAGGGCTTTCTTAGCTGTAATCTTTATGGAAGTGATTTTTCCGCAGGGCCACTGGGTGGGTTTGAACTGCCAATCTTTGAGTTAGTAGTTGATCACAAGCCGTTTTCACCACCCAGGGACCTAACGGTGCTTTGTTGTTGTTAGTTGCCTCAAGTTCATTCAGACTCACGGTGACCGCCTGTGTGCCATGTGTGCAGAGTAGAACTGCTCCATAGGGTTTTCAAGGCTGTGATCTTTTGGAAGCAGAACGCCAGCCCTGACTTCAGAAACTCCTCTAGGTAGGTTCCGGCTGCCAATCTTTTGGCTAGAAGTTGAGCACTTAACCTTCTGTGCTACCCAGGGACTCCTCCAATGGTGCCTTAGATTTGGTTAAATAAAATACTATTCTGCAGTGTGCTTTTTATTCATTACGATCAGTTATGATTCCAAACCACTGCTTACCTCCAGGATGATCTTTCTAAAGTACAAATCTGGTCAGGTCACTTTCCTCCCAAATTTTTCAAAGGCTCTCGAAAAGCAGAGATGGAGTGGGGAGGTTGCAAATCCAAGGGTGCACCAGACACTTGCATCCCCATGAGGGACGGAATGACATTTCGAGGCACCACAAATATAAAAGGTGCCTGACTGAGGCAGACGGACAAGAGGTGGGAAGGCACTTCTGCTGACGCTTCCTGCTATCCCTTACGTGTGGGTCAGAAAGGCTTTAATATTCTTCACGTCGGAGTGTTCCCACATCCAGTAGTCTTGGAGCATAACGTGTGAGAAAGAAGTGTGTCAACACAGATACAGATCTTCATCTAGTTTCCTGCTTTAGCAAGTTTTCAAGTAATGAAGCCAGTAAATTATTTTATAAATATACTTAGAGCAACGCAAGGTGATCTAGTATTATGTAGAACCCCCCTGAAATAAATACATTAAATTTTCTACAACAGAAAATTGAAAGTGACCAACAAACCAATAGTCAGGCACCATTTCTTGTTAAATTTTTTAAATTGTGCTTTAAGTGAAAGTTTACAAATCAAGTCAGTCTCTCATACAAGAGCTTATATACACTTTGCGATGTACTTCTAGCTGCTCTCCCCCTAATGAGACAGCACACTCCTCCTCTCCATCCCGTATTCCCTGTGTCCATTTAGCCAGCTCCTGTTCCCCTCTGCTTTCTCATCTCACCTCCAGACAGGAGCTGCCCACACAGTCTTCATGTGTCTACTTGAGCCAAGAAGCTCACTCCTCACCAATATAATTTTCTGTCTTATAGTCCAGTCCAATCCCTGACTGAAGAGTTGGCTTTGGGAATGATTCCAGTCTTGGGTTAACAGAAGTTCCAGGGACCATGACCTCTGGGGTCCTTCTAGTCTCAGTCAGACCATTAAGTCTGGTCTTTTTACCAGAATTTGAGGGCTGCATCCCACTGTTCTGCTCCACTAGGGATCATCTGTTTTGTTGCCTGTCACAGCAGTCATGGGCTGTAGCCAGGCACCATCTAGTTCTTCTGGTCTCATACTGATGTTGTCTCTGGTTTATAAGGACTTTTCTGTCTCTTGGGCTTATATTTACCTTGCATTTTTGTGTTATTTATTCTCCTTTGCTCCAGGTGGGTTGAGACCAATTGATGCATCTTAGATGGCCGCTTGCTAGAGTTTAAAACCCCAGACGCCAGTCACCAAAGTGGGATGTAGAATGTTTTCTTAATATATTTTGTTATGCCAATGGACTTAGATGTCCCCTAAAACCATGGTCCCCAGACCTCTGCCCCTGCTACTCTGGCCTTCGAAGCATTTGGTTTTTGTTAAATATTTTTGTAAATAATCATTTATTATGTCTTTTAGGAAAAATATAAAGAAAATACAAGTAAGGAAAAAGTATTTTTAATACCCCAAAACATTAATGAAAGGGCTTCAATGTTATATTCATCTTGATATTGGGGGTAAGTGGTGCAACTTAGAGACTGACCCTGGGCACTGGTTACCCTAGCTATGCCCTGTCCACAAGGCCATTCATCTTCTGACTCTCACCTACTTTTGCACTCTTCAGAACATCCACACATCTTGTTCCTTAAAGCCAAACAAACCTATTTGCAGTTAGTTCCCCAAATGCGCTATGCTAAGCCGGATCTCCGTGTCTTTGTGACGATGTTTCCTCTGCCTTAGAGGCTCTTCTTGCCTTTTCTACTCAAAGCTGCCTCTTACAGGAAATTGTCCCTGATCCCCCGAGCTGAGCCCTTTATGCACCTCCGCTCAACGTTCTCAGCATAGAGTGCATGTCTGTTAAAACACTTAATACATAGGCTCATGCAATTTCTCTTGTTTATTGCTCCCAGTAAATAGTGAGGTCCTTGTGCACTCTTTCTTGTCTATACCCATTTCCAACAATGCCAGGGCAACATAAATCCAGCTGCTGTCAAGTCAATTCCAACTTATGATGACCCCATGTACTTCCAAATGGAACTGTGCTCCACAGGGTTTTCATGGTTATGACTTTTCAGAAGCAGATTGCCAGGCCTTTCTTCCTAGGCACCTCTGGATGGGTGTGAACCACCAACCTTTTGATTAGTAACTGAGCACCTGTTTGCTCTGTCCAGGGACTCCTAGGGCAACATAGATGATCCATAAATATTTTTGGAAATAATGAACTGCATATTGAGGGAGGCAGGAAAATGCTTGCTGTGATAGGGTGAAGAGCATTCTAATTAACTACCCCCTTAACCTGGGGACAAGAGAGAGAAAAAGAAGGAAAAAAGGTCTGGATGCTGAAGCACTCTGGGCACCCAGAAATCTAAGGTGGCTGGAATTTTTTTCCTTCTCTTTTCCTACTTTCTACTCCTACAAACCTACTAATTCCACCCTCAATTAAAGCTAATCTGATTTCAAAAACCACAGCCTTGATGGCCTCCCCTTCCTTTTTCCTTAGTCCCGCTAAGCGCTTCAAGTCTAAATCTTTATCTTACCACCCCCCTCTTGTAACTAGTCCTCTACTTTATAACCAGAGGTTTCAAAAGTACCAAGGGGATTCTTTCCACTTACTGCTTCAAAATGCACACCTGAGTTTTCCACCTGATGCCCTCCTGCCTTATACATGGGTACACCTCTCAGTCTCATCAAGACTCGATGCTAGGAAATAAACACAAAAGGAAGCTGAAGTTTAATTGTTGTTGTTGTTGTCAGGTGCCATCGAGTTGGTTCTGATACAGCAACCCTATGTACAACAGAATGAAACACTGCCAGGTCCTGCGCCATCCTCATGACCGTTTTGTTATGCTCGAGCCCATTGTTGCAGCTACTGTGTCAATCCATCTCAGTGAGGGTCTTCCTCTTTTTTGCTGACCCACTACTGTCTTAGTCATCTAGTGCTGCCATAACAGAAATACCACAAGTGGATGGCTTTAACAAAGAGAAATTTATGTCCTCACAGTCTAGTAGGTTACAAGCCCAAATTCAGGGCGTCGGCTCCAGGGGGAAGGCTTCTTTCTCTGTCGGCTCTGGAGGAAGGTCCTTGTCCTCAATCTTCCCCTGGTCATGGAGCTTCTTAGGAACAGGGACGCTGCGTCGAAAGGATGGACTGCGCTCTGCTCTTGGTTCTGCTTTCTTGGTGGTATGAGGTCCCTAACTCTCTGCTTGCTTCCCTTACCCTTTATCTCTTGAGAGATAAAAGGTGATGCAGACCACACCCCAGGGAAACTCCCTTTACACTGCAACAAGGAGGTGACCTGAGTAAGGGAGTAAGGGTGAATTAAAATCCCACCCTAATTCTCTTAACATAAAATTACAATCACAAAATGGAGGACATCTACACAATACTGGGAATCATGGCCTAATCAAGTTGACACATATTTTTGCGGGGACACAATTCAATCCATGACACTCTACTTTACCAAGCATGATGCTACGTGAGACAAAGTCTTGCTATCCTTGCTTCTAGCTGTACTTCCTTTAATACAAGTTTAACACAAACCTTTATTTATCAATTAACCTAAAGGCTTGATATTATGTAGGGTCTTGTGTCTCTACAGAAAACCAGTGTCCTCCTCTCAGCTCAGTTTTTTGGTTCACATTTTAGAAAATGCCAGAAATAGACAAAAGTGTTTCCCTATCCTTCCCTCTGACCTAGATAATTTAAAGCCATGGATTCCAGTTTAATCATGGAAAAGCAACTGGGTACTCTTGGGGACTTACAGCCCAGCTGATGTGGCTTATGTGGCAGTCATTAGTTTGGTCCACGCTAAAATACATTGGCAATTGTGGGGGCAACATACTTTCAAGATTCTTCCTTGGCAAAAAGGACAAGGAGATGTGAGATAATCAGAAATAGTAAAGCAAAAGGAGTAGTGGAAAGACGAGGGGAGGGCAGGAAAGAAGAGTGGTGAATGACAGTGAAGGAAAAAACAGAGAGAAAACAGAGACTTTACATAATAGAAAAAATAACAGATATGAGAGGATTCCGATAAGAAAAGAAAAAGGCATGCTGTCAGGGTAGGGGCTAAGGACAGCAAGGACATCACCTAACTACAAGAATTGGGAAGGCTAACTAAAGAAAAGAATGGAGGACAGCTTCCAACCACCGGAGTTAAATAGATAAAACAATTAAAGTACCTTGGGCATTTAAATAGGACTGATAAAGAACAGGGAGGGGCACATCCAGGATCTCAACTCGAAGACCAGAGGATTATTAAATAAAAGGAAGGGTCAACGTGTGGAGAGCTAAAATGAAAGAGGGGAAAGCAGCTGTTAGAAAATAAGACTAACAGTAAAGCCGGGCTTGAGGAGGGAATGAAGAAGACAGTGCCAACCTACATATGCACTCCAAATAGGGGCAAGTCCGCAGCCCCTCAAGGGTTCGTTCTGTCGTCATTCTGGTATCAAATTAGGCTAGTCTGTAATACCCTCAGCATTTTGAATATGTGGAGGAATCCTTAGAAAAGTCATCTTCACCACATAAGCAAACACAAAAAGAGTGTACAGATCTCTTCTGTACAGAAATCTTAAGAGTAAATCAAAACAAAGTAACAGTAGGCATCAAATATCTTAACTGTTGAGACATAACTCTTGTTCATTTTAGCTGCTGGAGCAATCAACTTACAATTTTTTTTTTTTTCCCTCTTCATCATAATGAGAGACAATTATGAAGGAAAAAGAAAAGGCCGAAACCGACACCGGCCAATAATCATCAGGGTGACTTCTCTCGTCAGTACAGACTTGGGTGTATTCGGATCCCTTGGAACTGGTGCCGGAGGAGCAGCCCAGGCAGTATCTCCGCATGAAGAGGGACTTGGTTTGGATGCAAAGTGAATTTCCCCGACCTCACTGTTGCCTCAGGGAACCCGAAATGTCTCCCTCACAGTATTAACAAAGAAAGGCACTTTGTGGACAGTCCGCAGAGTGCGGATTAATTTACCCCTTCTCCCCGCCGCCGACTTCAGCCATAACTTACGCAGCTCATGGAGAGGGCAGGAACAGGTCTTCGATTACTTTCGTTTCCTACGCGGCCGAGACCCAGGAGCGGCCAGTCGCCTACCTGCCTTCCACTTTCCGGGCGGGAGCTGCTGCGCCTCCTGCAGAGCGGTTCGCTGCCGGCTCCCGCTTCCTCCCGGCCTCGCCTACGGGAGCTCCCTCCGGCTCTGACCCGCCTGCCTCATCCGGGATGGGTGGCAGGGGGTGGGAGAGACCTCGGAGGGCGGAGGGACCTGAAGAGGCGGGCCGGGCCCTTCCCCCAGAGCCAGAGAGGAGGCGTAGTCAGGGCGCAGGTGAAAACGACTCCGACCTATCCCGGGAAGTTTCGCTGCAGGGACTCGCTGCGAGAGGCCCGCGTCGCGCCGGGTCAGGCTGGGAGCCGCCCTCTCCCACCCGGGTTGCGCGCGGGGACTGAGCTGGGAGCCGCCCCTCGGGGGGACCTGCGGCCCACCTGGCGCGCTCCGGGCTGCAGGCAGCGCCGGCCTCCGCGGCTGATGGAGACGGGTGGCGCCGCCCGGAGCTCAGGTGACTCACGCCGGGCCAGGGTTTCGGCTGGTGGAGGAGAGCGCCTGGAGGGCGAGACGCAGGCACCCCGGGGACCAGGGACAAGGCAGCGATGGCCCGGGAGCTGAGCCAGGAGGCACTGCTGGACTTTCTGTGCCAGGCAGGGGGCCGAGTGACCAATGCCGCTTTGCTAAGCCACTTCAAGAGCTTCCTTCGAGACCCCGACGCGCCCCCCAGTCAGCACCAGCGCCGCCGCGAGCTCTTTAAGGGCTTCGTCAACTCGGTCGCCGCAGTGCGCCAGGACCCCGACGGCACCAAGTACGTGGTGCTTAAGAGGAGGTACAGGGACCTTTTGGGGGAGGAAGGGCTGCAACGACCCCGTGACCCGCCCACGGCCGCCGCCCGTGCAGGGGGAGCTGCGCCCTGCTCCCCGCGAGGCGAGCGTCCGGGGGAGCCCAAGCCGCAGCCCAGGCGGCAGCGCGACAAGGAGCAAGAGGAGGAGCCAGCAGGTGCTGCAGCGGGAGTCACGGACCCAAGTTGCAATGGACTCCCGGTCAGTGGCGCCCGGGAGGCGGCCCCGGGAGGCGACGGGCAGAGGGTCAGCTCCGGGCAGAGGTCGCCGGGGCCAGCGGCTGCCCAGGCCCGAGTGCGGTGCGCGGCGGCGGGGTCGCAAGGCCATTGCTGCTGGGAATGCCTACAGAACAGCTTGGGGGAGCTCCCGGGCGAGCGGCACCTGAGCGCGCTCCCGGACCCTGCCACCGCCGGGCAGAAGGCGGCGCGGGCTCAGCCTGCCCAGGATGACCGCGGGGCTCCCCGGCAGCGGCTGAAAGGCTTGCCAGCTGAGCCCGCGCAGGAGCCTGCAGTGGCCCACTTGCCTCCCGCGACCATCGAGGCTGTAGGAAGCAGGGTTTCCCCGCCAGCTCTCCGGCCCCGCCCTTCTCCCGCGGGTGACCGGCGCGAGCTGTTGGCCCCAGGCGCCCCACACTACTTTTCGACCCTGCAGCAGCAGCAGCAGCAGCGTACTGTGGAGTGGGTGGCCAGACACCCCCAGACGCCTGAGGCCCGGGACCAGGGCCCCATCCGGGCCTGGTCGGTGCTGCCAGATAACTTCCTCCAGCTGTCCTTGGAACCGGGCTTCTGGGTCCCGGAGAGGAACTCAGCGCCACCAGGCCCAGCCCTTTCTTCTCACTCTCACTTTGCTGTTGTTCCTAACGAGTCCTCTGAATCCTGGTCCTGGAACCCTCCACCGACAGTCTTTCGTAGCATCCGTTGTCAGTTGTCCCTCCAAGACCTGGATGACTTTGTGGATCAGGAGAGCCATGGCAGTGAGGAGAGCAGCAGTGGGCCCAGAGAGTCCCCTGGGGGTTCTGAAGATGGCCTTCAGGTTGCCATGGGCACCCCAGTTTGGGGAAAGCTCAGGAGTCCAGCTGAGGGCATTTCTCTATCTCCAAACAAGGGCAACCCCAGCAGGAGTCATCCGGGCTTCAGGAACAGAGGGGATGGCCACAACACTCAGAAAGTCACAGGAGGGGCTAATGGCCTAGCAGGCTACCACCAGGAACCTGTGTCCTGGCCAGCTCCCAAGTTAAGGCGATCCCTCAGGAGGAGCTCTCAGGCAGGGAGAGCCAAATTGTCCTCCTCTGATGAGGAGTTGCTTGATGAAGACTTGCTAAAAAGGAGTCGACGCCCACTTCGCTCCAGGAAACCCTCCAAGGCAGGGGCAGTGCCCAGCCCAAGGGTGGAGGCTGCCTTGACACCAAAACCTGTGGACTTTAAGACTGCTGTTGCTGAGCAGGGTCAGTTACACAGCTCATGGGCTTCCTGTAGGGATGGGCCTGCAGTCTTGGGCATGCACAGACCTGAGCACAAGTCATCCCTGGTGCCCCTAGATGCCAGGGAGCATGAATGGATTGTGAAGCTTGCCAGTGGCTCCTGGATTCAGGTGCTGACCTTGTTCTGGGAGGACCCCCAGCTGGCTTTGCACAAAGACTTCTTGACAGGGTACACTGCCTTGCATTGGATGGCCAAGCATGGCAACATCAGAGCCCTTCAGGACTTGGTCTCAGGAGCACAGAAGGCAGGGATTGCTCTCGATGTAAATGTGAGGTCCAGTTGTGGGTACACCCCGCTGCACCTTGCAGCCATTCACGGCCACCAGGGGGTCATCAAATTGCTAGTGCAAAGGCTGTCTTCTCGGGTGAATGTCCGGGACAGCAGTGGAAAGAAGCCATGGCAGTATTTGACCAGTAATACCTCTGGGGAAATATGGCAGCTACTGGGAGCCCCTCGGGGCAAACCCATTTTCCCCGTCTATTCCTTAGTCCGAAGTTCTTCCCCCACCAGGAAGGCCAAGAGCCGGGATGTGTCTAGAAGCGTCACCCGGAAGACTTCCTTTGCTGCATTACTCAAAAGTCAGCACAGCAAATGGAAATTGGCCAACCAGTATGAGAAATTCCCCACTCCAAGGGAAAGAGAAGAGTATAGTGACTGAAGTGGGCCCTTTTCTCCAACATGCAGTCACCACACCCTCATTCTTGAGCTGCTCAATAAGAGAATTCAGGGGGAATAGAAAACTTGCCAAGGAGTTGGTGAAGAGAGAGGTCAAGTGAGATTGCCCAGTGTTTACCTCCCTGGATTTTATATGAGCACATTTGGACCCCAAGGGTTATCCAAGCTTGAAGGCTCAAGTCCTAGGGTTAGTAAAATCTAGGCGAGGGACAGAATCAGGTACTGAAAAACTAGGAGGTACTCTCCTTGCCACCACTGATCTGGGTACAATAAGCTACATTATTTCCTATAGCAGCTATCCCAGGCCTTGGCTGGAGAGGGAACTGAAGTCTAACAAAAAAAAGAGAGAGGTAATTCGAGGAATTGATGAAGCTCAAACAAAATCCTCTTTGGCTAGTAGCTCTCTGGCTTCTGTTCATTTGGAGAATAAATCTTGGCTGAGGGTAGAAAGCACCAGGTTTGAAATCAGATGGCTCCTCTTTTTTCTTTTTTTGGCATTCAAATCCGTAAAATAAAAATTATTACTGGAGAGTAGGATTTGGTTTAAAAGATTCCTCAGCCCTGTCCCTGAGTCTTTCTTTAGGTGCAACCCATGGTAGTTAAAGTGTAAGATGATTAGTACCTCTTTTGTGTCTCTTTTCCACTGATCAGAGAAGCAATTGAGCAAGATTCAGTTACAACTTTGACCCCATGCCCTGAAGAAATGACTGATAGTTAAAACCTGACCAAACCCACTGCTGTCGAGTTGATCCTGACTCATAGCAACTCTATAGGACAGAGTAGAACTGCCTCATAGGGTTTCCAAGGAGCACCTGGTGGATTAGAACCACCAGCCAAACAGCTGTAGTTCTTAACCACTGCACCACCAGGGTTTCCAACTGACTGGCCCTGCTTTTTTGTATCAACCCCAACATAAAAACATAAAAAACATGTGGCTTATTTGCGTGGTAACTGAATCCATTTTTTAATAGTAGAGAAACTCCCTGTGTTACAAAAAACAGAATTATCATTAGTAATTTTCAATAGGTTTGAATAGCCAATCTTCATACTCATCAAAAGAGAGAAAGGATTTCACTATGGGGAAGAGTGAGGATTGAGAGGAGAATGACTCTCTACCATGAATTTTCTGAACTGTTAAATATAATTTTATTTGCACTAAACTTGTTGCCAATTAAGATTAAATATTAGCCTTGAAGTACTGTATATCTAACAGGAAGTGCTCCTTTTAGTTGGTTATGAAGGGACTGGTCATTGTAGGTCAGTGAAATGAGACAATGACTGAAACGGCAGTAGAACATCGGGATTTCAGAATGCAGACTCCAAGAGGGCTGAAAAATGAGCCGTTGAAAGCGAAAAATGCTCATTTTGGGGGGGAAGTGTCGTGTATTTTGGCAATGATGCTGTATTTTAAAAGTATTTTTGTGTTTCCCCTACTAAAATATCAACAGATCTTCATAGTTGATGTCACATATACTCATTACTGTTAACTTTCTTCTTTTGGAAATTGTCTCTCAGTGTCACATATTTGTTTCTTTGTATTTTGCAGAAATAAATATATCTCTGTTCTACCAGAAAACAAAAAAGTAGAAATGAGAAATAAATCTTTTCCAAATAGACCTGTAAAAGGGACATAACTTTGGCAAATCAAATCAAGAAAAAAGAAACAATCACAGACAGCAGGGCATGATTAACCAAAAAAAAAAAAACAAACCTGTTGCCATCGAGTTGATTCCGACTCATGGCAACCCTATAGGTCAGATTAGAACTGCCCCATAGAGTTTCCAGGAAGCGCCTGGTAGATTTGAGCTGCCGACCTTTTGATTAGCAGCTGTAGTACTTAACCACTACACTACAGGGTTTCCAGGGCATGATTAGAAGAGATGAAAATTTAAGAGAGTACAAGGTAGGCATCTATATAAATACTCTAGTAAATACGTGATTTTTCAAGGAAAAGATTGCTAAATGTCATCTTCTTTTAAAAGCTTTACCATATTGTTATCACTTCATTAATTTATTCCACAAATATTTTTGCTTAGTGCTGTGGGATTCACAAAGGTGAGTGGACAATGGTCTCAGTCTTCTTGACACTTAAAATCTAACAATATTTGTTGTTCAATTGATTTATACTCTATCTTGTTCCCAAGGTGTCCTTTAAACTTACATTCGATTTGATATATTTGTAAAAAATATATTTGATATATTTGTAAAAAAAAAAAGATGGTATTAGGAATGAAGACAAACAACTGCAATGCAAGAAAAAAATTTCTAAGTGTCTTAAGTGCAAAAATAAATGCTCTGGAGGGTTTCAAAGGAGAGATTCCTCTGGGCTGGGAAAATCAGGGAGGACTTCAGGGAGGACAGCAATCTTCAAGCGAGTGGTGCTAGCTTTCCAAAAAAACCAGCTTTGTTAGCTCTACCACATTCTTGGCTTCTGCTTCAGTGTGTGACTTACAGAGCACTTGTGTCGGCTGACTGCTCACTGGTTAGAACACAGTCCTGGATTGTAAGCTGGTTCTCACATGGATTAATCATGTCCCTCTGGCCTTGTCATGCCTGTGACTCTGGACAACTCTTACATGGTCAACACGATAGATTGAGGTGGCAGAAGAGGTTGTTGAAGGCAGAGTAAAGCACAGATCTGACCCTGTAACCCTCTGCTCTTGCTCATGTCTTAAAGTCCAGACTAGGAGGACTGCCAGGCCCAGCCTACTTTTCTAGCCTCCTGCCAGTGGCTCCCTGTCATGTACCCTACACTAGAGCCACATCCGACCCCTTGGGGGTGCTAATGGCCCTGCCTCTCAGTTTCTGTCTTGGTGTTGAATTCCTTCGGTTTAGAACCCCTTTTACTTGCTTTTCTGGTGAATTTACCCTTAGTCTTTGAGGGACAGTTCAAATGCCATGGCCTATATATGACAGTCTACAGAATTAGACACCTCCAAGCCAGAATGTATAGATCTCTCATTGGAATTCTGATAATACTATGTACACATCACACTTAAAGGTTTTCCACTTGAAACAAAAACAAAAAACAAAACAAACCTATTGCCATCAAGTTGATTCCAACTCAGCAACCCTATAAGACAGAGTAGAACTGCCCCATAGAGTTTCCAAGGAGCACCTGGTGGATTCAAACTACCAACCTTTTGGTTAGCAGCCATTGCTCTTAACCACTATGCCACCAGGGTTTCCATTTCCTACTTAGTAGTTTACTGAATTGCTTGGATGATGTAATTTTCCTTAAGACGTTGAGCATCAGGAGATTAGAAAATGTGTATTTAATTAATCTAAATTTAGCAGATATTATTGAGCATCTACTATGTGATAAAGAAGACATTACCCCTACTTTCAAGAACTCTTAGGTGGAGGGGAGTGTGAGGGTGGGGTCACTGGAAAGAAACAATTCTAGCACAGTGAAGTAAGTGGAGATAAGTATGTGTCAGAACTATGAGAATACAGAAAAGGGCATATTTATGAAACATTTCTATGTGCCGGGGCCTGTGTTTTGCTGGAAATACAACATTTAGTAAGATACACATGCTTTTTGGAGCCCTAGTGGCGCAGTGGTTAAGAGCTCGGCTGCTAACGAAAAGGTCAGCAGTTCAAATCTACCAGCCGCTCCTTGGAAATCCTATGGAGTAGTTCACCTCTGTCCTATAGGGTCGTTAAGTGCCAGAATCGACTCGACGGCAACAGGTACATGCTTTTTGCTTTCCTGGCACTCCCCTGGAATGAAGGAGGCAGAGAGAGAGAGATAGCTGCCACGGAATTGACTCTGACACATGGTGACCTATGCAGAACAGAACAAAAAGTTGCCGGGTCCTATGTCATCTTCACAACTGCTGGCAAGTTCAAGTCCATCTTTGTAGTTACTGTGGTAGTCCATTCACCAAGGATCTTCCACAACCTCACTGGCCCTCCACCAAACCTGATGTCCTCCTCTAGAGATTGATCCCTCCTGGTGATGTGTGCAAAGCAAGCAACTCAGACAATGTTCTGTGTGGGGTATAAGGTTTTCATTGGGAGTAGATGACAGGCTTTTCTTCCTAGTCTGCCATAGTCTAGAAGCTGCCCTGAAACCTATTCTTCATAGATGAACCCTCTGATATTTGGAATACTTGTGGCATAGCTTCCAGCATCACAGCCACACACATGCAACCACAGTATGACAAAATGAAAGACAGGTGGTGGGGGAAGTCAGGGAAGATAAAAGGGAAGCTAGATGGGCCTTGAAGGGAGGGAAGGATATTCAGGAAGAGGGAGAAGCATGAACAAAGCTGCAGGTTGCAGGGTATATTTGGGGAATAGTAGCCACTTGGCAGGGTGGTTGTGAGGTGGCATGAAAAGAGATGATGGTGGTAAGGTAATTTAGGGCCAAGTTGAAAAATAGTCTTTTACGACATGTCAAGAAATGCGGCCTTTTTCTAGAAAGCCGGGGATTTTCAAAGCTCCTCCCAGAAAATCTTGGTGTTATTCCAAATCCAAATATTTCCCTGCATTCTTAATTTGAAGATAAAAACTATATCAAAGTATGTAGAACAAAATTCTAACTCAAAAAGAAAGACCAGGCTTGCTGGCCTAACAGATACTGGAGAAACCCTGAGCATATGGCCCCCGGACATTAATGAAGTCACTTTCAGCTCAGAAGTCATTCCTGAGGTTCACCCTTCAGCCAAAGATTGAACAGGCGCACGGAACAAAACAAGACTAAAGGGGCACACCAGCCCTGGGGCAGGGGCTGGAATGCAGGAGAGAATAGGACCACTGGTGATAGGGAGCCCAGGGTTGAGAAGGGAGAGTGTTGACACGTCATGGGGTTGTTAACCAATGTCATAGAACAATGTGTGTACTAACTCTTTGATGAGAAACTAGTTTATTCTGTAAACCTTCATCTAAAGTACGATAAAAAAAAAAAGTATATCAAAGTATTAAAAGGGTTAGCTAGGTTGTGCTCAATTTTAAAGTTTTCCGTTCGAAGTTTTTTTTTAAGTCTTTGGTGTTCGTTGTTCATACTCGGTTGCTAGCAAATAGTGGTAGGCAACAGAATAATTAAACAACGAGCAAGTTAAAGTCAAGGGCAAACATTAGAAACTGCTGATAAGCTTAGCTCTATTATTTGGCTTTTGTAGACATAGTTGTGAAGTAATGAATTTTAATGTAAATATATATAGTACATAACATAGCCTTATTTTCTGCTAATAAAATTGCTTATGGTTCAATATTTCAGGGTGTTACACAGCCTGCCATGACTTCCAGATGCTTTGATTCCAGTCAAAATAAGTTGTTACTAACAACCTTATGAGATATAATCCAAATTTACCCATTGTGATGGTTAATGTATGTGTCAACGTGGCTAGGCTGTGATTCTGTCGTTTGACAGACATTATGTAATCACCTCCAATTCTGTGATCTGATGTGAGCAGCCAATCAGTTGGAAGGAATGTTTTCTTGGCCGTGTGGCCTGCATCCTGTATATGAACAGATGTTCTGGCAAAGCTGGCTCTCTCACTCAACCCTGCAATCCTCTTGACGTCTGACCTCTGGTCCTTGAGACCTAAGCCACCAGAGGTCTCTAGCCTGTCACCTGACATGCAGATTTTGGATTTGCCAACCCCTGCAACCTCATGAGCCAGCAGAGGCCTCCAGCCTGTTGTCTGACCTGCAGGTTTTGGGTTCGTCAACCCCCGCAACCACGTGAGCCAGCAAAGTTCTAGCCTGTCAACTGACCCACAGATTTGGGACTTGCCAGCCCCCACAATTGCATGAGCCATTTATTCACAATTGCATGACCCATTTTCTCTCTGTCTCTCTGTATATCTATATATGCTTCATTGGTTTTGCTTTTCTTGAGAACACATACTAAGATGCCTATTTAAAGTGCACAATTCAATTGTTTTTAGTAGATTCACAGAGTTGTGCAACCATCACTACAATTCAATCCTGTATAAATTTGAGACCCACTGGTGGGGAACCATTGATAGTTTAATGCAGGGCAGTGCTGTGTATAGGCTGGTATGCTACAAAGATTCCTCTTGGTAAGGTATGGGGGATAAATCAGAGGAAGAGATCAATTAAGCTATTTGCAGTGCAATGGATAGCTTTTATATGGCCTTTCTTGCCATGGCTTTGTAACTTCTACCAAATGATTGGGTGGGACTATGCAAATAAAGTGCTTGTGGTCCACCAGGGGGATTGGATGGTTTGCTAATAATGCAAATAAGGTGCATGACACCTTTGTGGGGATGGGGACATGCAGATAAGTTGTGTGGAATCCTAATGAGGGGATTGGTCAGTTTTGCTATCTCACTAGGCTTAAAATGAGCTATCCTACAGGCAAAAAGAGGGGACCTTACTACCTTCAAATAAAGAAGGGCCAAGAGTGGATCGCGTCCTTTGAACCCAGGGTCCATGCGATGAGAACAGCCTAGACCCAGGAGACAGAAAGCAAGAGCTGTAGCACCAGAGACGGCATGAGATGGCAAGAAGCAGTGGCAGATGGCAGCAGCACCAGAGGACTGGTGCAAGATGGTGTGGTGGGTTTCCTGGCCCACAGAGGGAGGCAGCTACAGTGGGTGCACTGATCCATGGCAAGAGAGAGCTGAAAATCTTTGGGCAGGATGCTTTTTGGTGGATCGGTGTGTCTTCAGGCACTTTGGGCTGAGGCTTCCTGGAGGAGTGGGGTGCCTCCAGGCATGTATCAGCAAAGCTAAAGAGCTCTCTAACACTTGCTTGAGCAAGGCAGAGGCCAGAGGGCTGAGGGGCAGAGGGGCTGGGAGAAACAGGCCTTCCTGTGGGTGCGGCTGAGAAGCTGTCCTGACTGAACAATTGTATCCTGAGTCATTCTTGATCCTGAATTGTAACCTGTTACTTCCCTAATAAACCCCATAATAGTGAGTATGATCTGTGAGTTCTGTGTGGCCATTGCAACAAAGTTTCAAACCCAATACAGAAGTAAAGAGCTGTGGTAGGGACAGCTGGCATCAGAACTGGTAAAAAGATTGTAGGTGGAGGTATCTTTGACCTCTGCCTCATAAGGATCAGCCTTGGGCTGATGATCTTGATTCCCTCTCCTCACCCTTGTGAAATTAGGGGAAGTTAGATGCCCCCATGCCATTTTTACACTATTGTAGTATCTCACTGTCATATTTGAAATGTTAAGAATGTTACTAAATTAGCTGAATAAGGTAGATAAGATTCGGCATCTACACTGAAGAAAGAAAATTTTAGTTTTGGAGGGGTTGATTTTGATGATAAGAGCTAGGTAAGACCCAAAATCATAACTCCATTTCCTTTCAGCTCTAAAATGCCCTGGTTCCGAGACTCAATCACTTCATTACTGTAATGAGCATCTAGGTTCATGGTGGCACTGAATCTAAGATTACAAATTCAATCCCTGTACAGGCTGCTTAGCGTAGCTGTGCTGGTGTGTGTGCTCATGTTTGTAAGTGAAAGTTGAGATCAAAACAAATGATTTCAAATGTGTAATGAAAGGTAGGAGAGCGTAGTGCTTAAGCTCATGGGCAATGAAGCTAGGCTGCCTAGGTTCAAGTTCTGGCTTGAAAAAGTTTTTTAATGTCTTAGTTTTCTTATTTGTAAGATGGTTAGAATAATAGTAACACGAGTATAAAATTTTTTTTTTTTTGAGAGGATCAAATGACTTAATACATAATTCTTAGAAAATGCGTGGTATACCAACCAGTTGCTGTAGAGTTGATTCTGACTCAGGGCAACTCTGTGTGAGAGTAGACCCGTGCTCAGTAGGGTTTTCAACAGCTGACATTTCAGAAGTAGATCACCAGGTCTTTTTTCCGAGGTACCTCTGGGTGGAGCTGAACCTCCAGCCTTTCAGTTAGCAGCCCAGTGTGTTAACCATTACAACACCTAGGGACTGGTACACAGTAAATTGTTAATAAATGTTAGCATTTGGAATTGACTCTGTGGCAACTGTTTTTTTTTTTTTTATTATTTTTTAAACACCACTCAAAACACACAGTTCACATTAAATCATCCATATTGAAGACAAAGAAATTCTCTAGTTGATTAAAAAGCTATTATCAGAACTAAATTTACTAATAAAACCAAACATTTCCCCTCATGCTTCTACAAAAAAATATGCTTGGGTTTCTCATTTCAAATGAAAAAAGCTCTTCAACTCTCTCCTTTCTGTAACAATCATTAGCTATTACGATATGTCATTAAACACAATTATGTCTAATTGAAGGCACATAAACTAACACTGTCAAATTAGTAGCTCTGGTGTGGCCTGGAACTGAAACTCAGGCAGAGCTCTGTGAAGGCGAGGCTTATAGGGTAGGGTGTGTGTAAAGTCACTACCACTCTTGAAATTTGGAAAATTTAAAGTCAACCATGCAGTAAGTCTAGTCAAAATTCCATTCATTTGGCCAACATGAAATTTCACTGAGTTTATTGACCTATGGAACTAGTCTGCCTCTTTGGTATAAATATAGTTCCTCTTGATTCGTAGTTACCAAACTTAATTCCTCTTTTCTACTTTTAGGACTTCCGTTTAAAAAAAAAAGAGAAAGAGGCATTACGATACATAAATTATTCCTCAATTACAAAAGGAAATGATAAAACACATAAACAGATTTTTTTCTATTGCCAGTTGGGGGCAAAGCCGGTACTCTTGTTTTGGGAGTGTCTAATTACTCTGTCTCCCACATATCTGTCAGTTTGTCATATTATGGGGGCTTTTGTGTTGCTATGATCCTGGAAGCTATGCCATGGTGGACAGGTTTCAGCAGAGCTTCCAGACTAAGACAGACTATGAAGGACCTGGCAGTTGACTTCTAAAAAGAATTAGCCAGTGAAAACCTCATGGATAGAAGCAGAACATTGTCTGATATAGTGTGGGAAAATGAGCTCCTCAGGTTGGAAAGCACTCAAAAAACAACTGGGGAAGATCTGCCTCCTCAGAGTAGAGCCAACCTAATGGATGGAGTCAAGGTTTTGAGATCTTCATTTGCTGATGTGGCACAACTCAAAATGAGAAGAAACTGCTGAAAACATCCATTAATAATCGGAAAGTGATATGTACAAAGTATGAACCTAGGAAAATTGGAAATTGTCAAAAATGAAATGGAATGCATAAACATCGATATCCTAGTTAGTGAGGTGAAATGGACTGGTACTGGCAATTTTGAATGGGACAATCATGTGGCATACTATTCCAGGAATGACAACTTGAAGAGGAATGGCATTGAATTCATCCTCAAAAAGAACATTTCGCGATCTATCCTAAAGTACAAGCCTGTCCGTAGTAAGATAGTATCCATACATCTACAATTTATGCACTAACCACTAAGGCCAAAGATGAAGAAATTGAAGATTTTTACCAACTTCTGCAGTCTGAAGTTGATCAAACATGCGATTAGGTTGCATTGATAATTACCAGAATTCAAAAGTTGTAAACAAAGAAGAAAGATTGATAGTTGGGAAATATGGCCTTGGTGATAGAAACGATGCTGGAGATCACATGATAGAATTTTGTAAGACCAATGACTTCTTCATTGCAAATACCTTCTTTCACCAACATAAACGGCGACTATACACATGGACCTTGCCAGATGGAATACACAGGAATCAAATTGACTACATCTGTGGAAAGAGGTGATGCAAAAGCTCAATATCATCACTCAGAACAAGGCCAGGGGCCGATTGCGGAATAGACCATCAGCTGTTCATATGCAAGTTCAAGATGAAGCTGAAGAAAATTATAAGAAATTCATGAGAGCCAAAGTATGACCTTAAGTGTATTCCACCTGAATTGAGTGACCATCTCAAGAATAGATTTGACATGTTGAACACTAATGACTGAAGACCAGAGGAGTTGTGGAATGACATCAAGGACATCATACATGAAGAAAGCCAGAGGTCACTAAAAAACAGGAAAGAAAGAAAATACCAAAATGGATGTCAGAAGAGACTCTGAAACTTGCTCTTGAACATCTTGAACAAAATTCTAAATCACTAAAAAAGACCATACTTACTGGCCTGACAGAGATTGGAGAAACCCCAAGAGTATGGCCCCTGGACACCCTTTTAGCTCTGTAATGAGTCATTCCTGAGGTTTATCTTCATCCAAAGATTAGACAGGCCTATGTTTGGTTTTGGTTTGCAAAACAAAACGAGACTAAAGAGGCACACCAGCCTAGGGGCAAGGACTAGAAGGCAGGAGGGGACAGGAAAGCTGGTAATAGGGAGCCCAAGGTTGAGAGGGGAGAGTGTTGATATGTTGTGGTGTCGTTAAGCAACATCGTAAAACAATATATGTTCTAAGTATTTAATGTGAAGCTAGTTTGTTTTGTAAATCTTCATCTAAAGTACAAAAAAAAAAAAAAGTGAAGAAGACTTAAAGCACTTACTGATGAAGATCAAAGACCACAGCTTTCAGTATGGATTACACTTCAATATAAAGAAAACAAATATCCTCACAACTGGACCAATAAGCAACATTGTGATAAACTGAGAAAAATTTGAAGTTGTCAAGTACTTCATTTTACTTAGGTCCACAATCCACACCCATGGAAGCAGCAGTCAAGAAATCAAACAATCTATTGCATTGGGCAAATCTGCTGCAAAAGACCTCTTTCAAGTGTTAAAAAGCAAAGATATCACCTTGATGACTAAGGTGCACCTGACCCAAGCCATGGTGTTTTCAATCGCCTGATATGCATGTGAAAGCTGGATAACGAGAATAAGGAAGATTGAAGAGGAGTTGATGCCTTTGAATTATGGTGTTGGGGAAGAATATTGAATATACCGTGGACTGCGAAAAGAACGAGAAATTAACACAGTGGCTCCAACAATGGGCTCAGTCGTAACAACAATTGTGAAGGTGGCGCAGGACCAGGCAGTGTTTGTTTCTGTTGTGCATAGGGTTGCTATGAGTCAGAACCGACTTGACAGTGCTTAACAACAATTATTCTGTGCACTCTATTTCTTTCTTTGAGAAGTGTGAACACTCCCAAATCAAGGAACTATTAACAGGTATGTATTTCTGTACCATCACTCATTCTAAAATCATAGTCGTTCATCTTACAGGACTTGAAGTTTTTTGCTGTTACATATTAGCCCCTATATACATAAAATTAGCTTTTTAGTGAACTCCTATCCTTTGGCGTCAATAAAAGAAGTACTACGGACACATGAACTCAGTGAATCAAATGACTTACCACAGTCCCACCATGGGTTTCATTGCCTAAGAGACTGGACCCACCAAGGCAGGGCAGGATAAGGACTTAATTCTATGATCCTGGAATTGGGTCCTGAGCTAGTCCCCTTTCCTTAATAGAGTGAGGAATTTTCAAGACTTGCTAAATCACATAAGGGTGTCCCAGTCAGAGTTTTTGGAGTCTCTGATTAAAATTGACCTTAAAAATGAGCCAATGGATATACATTTAACTTATAACAATAATAGCTTTGCCTAAACCCATGGCCCAGGAAGAATCACATTGATTTTTTCTTTCTTTCTTTTTTTTTAAATTTATTTTGTTGGTGTTGTTGAGAATATACACAGCAAAACATACACCAATTCAACAGTTTCTACATGTGCAATTCGGTGACATGGATTACCTTCTTTGAGTTATGCAACTAACCTCATCCTCCTGAGCTGTTCTTCCACCATTAACATAAACTCACTGCCCCCTAAAGTTCCTATCTAATCTTTTGAATTGCTGTTGTCCCTTTGATCCCATATAGATAGTTCTTACAAGAGCATGATATTCAAAGCAGATATTTTTTACTGCTGAAGCTAAACTTTTGCTTGGTTGTAGTAAGATTTCAGGGGATATTTTTAGTTTAAGAGATTATCTCAGGGCAATAATTTCAGAAATTAATTCAGCCCTCATGGCTCCAAAAAGTCTGCAGTCTATGAAAATTTGAAATTCTATTCTGCATTTTCCCTCTTTCGATCAGGATTTTTCTATAGAGTTTTTTATCAAAATATTCAGAAACTGTAGCCATGCACCATCCAGTTCTTCTTGTCTCGTGACAAAGGAGGCAGTTATTCATGGAGGCAATTAGCCACACATTCCTTTTCCTCCTCCTATTTCTGACTCTCCTGTTGCTTCAGGTGATTATGCCTTGGATGGCTGCTTGCAAGCTTTTAAGACCCCAGGAGCTATGCAACAGACTAGGAGGTAGAACAGAAGCAATAAATACACTGTTAGGCCAATTAACTGAGACATTCCATGAAACCATGACCCTAACCCTTCAAGCCAAGGAACAAAATCCCATGATGTCTTTGGTTGTCCATAAGTAGCCTCAGCAACTACTCTTTTTTTTGTCGTTGTTGTAAATATATCTATCACACAACATTTGCCAATTCAGCTTTGTACAGGTGTACAACTTATTGACAGCACTTAAAATAATTGGTTGTACAAACTTACCCTTAATCGATGTGTTTTTTTTCCATCACTATTAACGCCCCTTTCCTGACACCCCAACCCCTAGTAACCACTAATAAACTTTGTTTTTTATACATTTGCCTTTACCTGTCTTTTTATGCAAGTGCGGTCATACAATGTTTGTCCTTTTGTGATTGACTTATTTTACTCAGCATAATGTATTCAAGCTCCACCCATATTGTAGCATGTATCAAGACTTCATTTCTTCTACTGGCTGAATAGTATTCCACTGTATGTATGCACTATGTTTTGTTTATGCATTCATCTGTTGATGGGCAATTAGGTTGTTTCGACTTTTCGGCTATTGTGAATAGTGCTGCAATGAACATTGGTGTTCAAGTCTCTGTTTAAGTCTGATTTTTCTTTCTTAAAAAGGCTATAATATATCCACCCTTACAAGAATAGTCATATCTTTACAGTGTTTAGATATTAACTTGGTATCAACACCTTTATTTTCCACCCAGTTTGAGAATTTCCTCCCTAGTTGGTTATATGCCAAATATGAAATCTCCACGGGTCTCAATTTGTCAGGAAAGCAAAGGAGAAGACAGAGAAAAACATACCAATAGCATGCATTGTGCCTCAGATCTTTGGAGTGGTCAGTGTGGAAATATAAATTAATTGCTAATGGGCATCATCAAATGAAGGGGAAGAAAAAAAGAACAGAAGGCAGATTTTGCTTTATCTTGAGGCCAAATCCTCTCACAATAGGGATTTTAACGCTAAACTCCTAAGCAGCATATGAACTAAGTATAGTTTCATAGAAACATATAATTGACCTACCTACAGAGCCATCTTTCAACGCATTGTGGAAAGATCACAAAATATTATCCTGGATTATTTGAGCAAAATCTTTGATTTCTGTGATAAAACCTTGAGGAAGCTGAGCCCTAGAATAACTTGTCAGATTTGGGCTATACACAATTTTTTCAGGAGCAATGTATCCAATGTGAATGATCGTTCCCAGGCATTTCCTCTCCTGATCTTTGTTTTTACTGGCCAAACTGGAGTTCAATCAGGAACTGACAGAGAGATTAAAACTCAAGTCTACTTGTTACTTAGAATTTGAGGATTATTTGAGGTTTTCAGTCTTCCATATTATTGATATTCTACCTGCCCCCATTGTATTATATTTCATCATATTTATTTAAAATGTCTCCCAGATCCTTAGGAAAAGGAAAGCACCTATATGAGGTGACTGACTCAGTGACCACTAAAATCCCCAATCCTGTGAACAGTCTGGGTTCTTTGAAAAGGAAAAAGAATTAATTGTCCAGACTCAGGGCAAAGACAAACACCTGTAGGCAGAAGTCGTATTAGGTGATGCTTGACTATAGTCTTGTCTCTCTTATATGTGTGTCATCTTACACCTTCTTGTGGTCTCTTGAGTCCAGGTGTTTTCCTGCTAAAAGCTTCCTTAAAACCACCTGGAAAAGCACAGAGGCAGAACAGGTGGTGTACTATCTATCACCTGGCAGTCCCACCATTGTGGGCATAGGACGGGCTGTTATTCTGCCATGGCTATGTTTTCTCTGTTGTTTTGGTACACATCTGACTCAAATTCAGTTGTGGAGGCCTTTGTGCAGTATTTTCTTAGGTTCAAAATCCTTTATCGCTTTATTAATTTTCTGAGTTGAAAAAAGAAAATCCATGTCTCTTAGAAACTTAAAGGTGCAGCATAGAAACAATGGCTTATGACAGAAAATGGCTTTGAAGTAATGGACTGTTGGTGCTCCTAAAAGGATAAAGTTTATATGGGGAGGAATAAATCAGTGTTTCATAATGGGAAGGTATCACAATAAATACTGCCGTTATCTGGTAAGGCTTAGAAATGGATTTATAATTTATTCTAGTTGATACAGATTTCTCATATATACTTCACATGATTAACAGTTTCAAGGAAATCAAACTACAATTAAATATACTGAGCACTAAAACTAAACAGAAAGTGATTTCATCTTATATGCTTTCTGCTTATTATTATGAGTATCGATTATCATTGCATTTTAGATGTACAAAACTATCAGTTTGTAAGAGGGTGTCTTACATATTTTTTATATTGTAAAGATTTAAAAATTATATAAGTAATATATGTTTATTGCAAAAAACAGATAACACAGAGATCAAGAAAAATAGAAAAACAAAAAACCAAACCCATTGCCGTCAAGTCAATTCTGGCTCATAGCGATGCAACCCTACAGGACAGAGTAGAACTGCCCCCGCAGGGTTTCTAAGGAGCAGCTGGTAAAGTCAAACTGCCCTTAACCACTGCGCCACCAGGGCTCCAAGAAAACAAAACTGCCCCTTAATTTCACTACTTCAAACTAAGCATTGATGATATTTTGGTGTGTATCCTTCCAGACCACATAACAAAAACAAAACCATACCATACACAGTAATTTCCAATGTATTTTATTGTTTAATATAGCATTGACATTTTCCCACTTGAATTGAGTATAATTTATTATGCTTAAGATAAAGAAAAGTTTAGGTCTTCAGACAGCTGAAAGTAGGGCAGTTCAGAATTCATTTGTAGAGCAGACTTTCACTTCCATGCCACTCTCCTTCTCTACCATCTAGGGACTGTATCCTAAATGTGTTAAATTCTTTTTTAAATTATTTTTAGAATAGTTTTTGTGTTTCGTTGACTTGAACGGGGGCAGATTACCTAGCAGGTAAGATAAGGACGGGTTTACTTGTGCTTACTTACTGATCTGTAGTGAACAATTTCACACGGGCTTCACTTTGATGTGGTACAGTTTGAAACCCATGTGAAACTGTTCACTATGGATTAGTAAGTAAGCACAAGTCAACCTGTGTTTACCTTGCTTACTGAATAATCTGTCCCTGTCGGGGATTGTAAATTAGAAAAGAGGCTGTGATTCTGTAGGAAGGTGCTGTGGGGTTGAGAAAGAGACAAAAGCAGAATCTTCGATGTGGTGAAAAAATGTGAAATTGTTTATTACAGATGATCTGCGAAGCAAGATAAGCACCGTGCTTACCTGGCCTATTGGATAATCCGCCCCTGGACTTGAAGCAATAATTTCTTTTGTTTTTAACTGCTTTGCTCAGCATCTGGGTGCATGGCTTCACAGGCAGGAGGCCCCTCCTCCAGGAAGCTGGTTGCCTGCTCCCACCCACAGCAGGAAGGCCAGAGGTGAACTCCCAGCTGTGACCGCCCATCTCTCACCTGTAGTCTTTCTGTTTGCTTGTAGTTGACTGGCGACATAGAGACAGGTGTGGGCCAGATGTGATTCCTGGACATTTGCTATGCCTGATTACAGCTTAAGGCAGGCTGTTACCTACCAGTATCATTGTTCTAGATTTATTTTTCCTGACAGCTATGGAGAACATTTTAGAATTACTTTTTCATTCAACGTAAGAATGGTAAAGGGTATAGACATTGAAAACATTTTTTCTGATCATGCATTACCTGAAGATGAAGATTGCTGCTAGTTTTATTTTTTAATAATAGACTTTTTAAAATAATTCAAACATCCTCACAGAATGTATAACCTAATGAACAATACGTTCTAATCATTTCCAATTCCATAAGTTCCCTTTTAACTTTAGGTTGTGTAATTCTAATCAGCATGCATATATTATTTTACTTTCTATTTACATTAACAATATAGTCTATGTATGAAAACAATGCTTCTAGTACACAGGTTTAATAGCCAGAGGTATTAATGTATAATTGTTTAGCTACTCCCTCACTGTTTGACATGAGTCCGTTCTCACTATTACAAATAGAACTGATATGAAGAAAGAGTAACTTTACAGTAAAAAAAAACTTTACAAATACTACGTGAGCCAGGTAATCACAGTGAACATCAACAGTGATGTCATGGTAATAGTATGTATCCTTGATACAGTGTGATGAGAATGGCACTTTACCACCGTGGTCTTTCTACAAAAACCCATAACCCCATACTAATCATGAGGAAAACATCAGACAAATTCCAGTAGAGGGGCATCCTACAATATTACTGACCAGTATTGCCTAAAACTGCAAGGTCACCAGAAACAAGGAAAAGTCTAAGAAATTGTCACAGCCAGGAGGAGCCTAAGGAGACATGACAACTAAATGTAATGAGGTGTCCTGGATGAGATCCTGGGACAGAAAAAGGAGATATATATATACCTGGATGAGACCCTGGGACAGAAAAAGGACATTAGGTAAAAATTAAGGAAACCGGAATAGATTTTATTTAATAATAATATATCAGTACTGGTTCATTAGTTATAACAAATGTACCACACTAAGGTTTGTTGTTAGCTGGCCCGGAGTTGTCTCCGACTCACAGAGACCTCATGTATAACATTGAAAAACATTTCCGGCTCCTGTGCCATCCTCTTGATCTTCGGTATGTTGAGCCCATTGTTGCAGCTATTGTGTTCATCCACCTCATTGAGGGTTTCCCTTGTTTTCACTGACCCTCTACTTTACCAAACATGATGTCCTTTTCTAGGGGTTGGTCTTTCCTGATGATGTGTCCAAAGTAAGCAAGATGAAGTCTTGATGTTAATACTCAGGGAAACTGTGTGTAGGGGGAGGGAAGTAATATATGGCGACTTTATCTACTATCTAGGAGCCCTGGTGGAGCTGTGGTTAAAGCAATCGACTGCTAACTGTAAGATCGCTGGGATGAAACCACCAGCGGTTCCATGGGAGAAAGATGTGGCAGTCTGCTTCCACAGAGATTTACAGCCTTGGAAACCCTAGGGTGTCACTGTGAGTTGGAATTGACTCTACACAGTGGGTTTGTTTTTTTGGTTTTCTACCTTCTATCTGCTCAGTTTTTCTGTAAATCTAAAACTGTTCTAAAAAATAAAGTCTATTAATAAAAAAAGGAGGGAGAATATGGAGTAAAGATGGTAAAATGGTAACATTTGAGGAATATGAGAGGAGAGTAAGCAGGAGTTCTTTCTACAGTTCTTGCAACTTTTCTCTTACTCTGAAATTCAAAAAAAAATGTAATTGATTATCCCTTTCTTGAATTACATCTAATCTAAATGCCTGCCAATAGCTAATTCTTCAATGTCATAAGGGATATTATCATTATTATTTAGTCCCAGCCTACTGACACTGCAAATGAAATGTTACTAGGCAGAAGCCGGGCTCCAGGACACAGTGGGAGGGCACTGGCCAATGGGAGTCACAGGCTGGCTGTTTCTCAGCCAGGAAAGTAAAGTTGCAAGCACCATCCCTGGGTGGCACTCATGGTTTGTGTTCAACAACTAACCAAAAGGTAGGCATTTCGAGCCCACCCAGCGGCACCACAGAAGAAAGGCCTGGTGTGGTACAGTGAATTACTTTTGTGTGTGTGTGTACATTTTTTATTGAGATTATACACAGCAAAACATACACCAATTCAACAGTTTCTACAGGCACAATTTGATGACATTCTTTGAGTTGTACAACCATTCTCATTCTCCTTTTCTGAGTCAGTGAATTATTTTATATGACCCTTCTAGCCATAGTCTTGTAACTCCCACAAAATGATTGAATGGGACTCTGCATATAAGGTAGCTGTGGCCCACAAAGGGGATTGGACAGTTTTGTTAATGCAAATAAGGTGCATGGAACACTTGTAGGGGATTGGTTAGTTTTGCTGTAATGCTAGGCTCAAAGGGAGCCAATCCCAGAGGTTGGAGGGGGACCTCACTACCATCAAGAAGAAGAGCCAGTTGCAGAGTGCATCCTTGGCCCCGGAGACCTTGTGCTGAGAACCGCCTAAACCCAGGAGACAGAGAGAGCTGTAACACTGAAGATGGCATGAGACAGCAGTGACTTGCCAACTCATAGAGTGAGAAAGCTGAGTGCTGTTGGGCAGGAGGCTTCCCTGGCAGAATAGGGTGCCTCTAGGCACTTACTGGTGGAACTAAAGAGCTTTGTAACACTTGCCCAAGCATGGTAGAGGCCAGGCTGAGGGCCAGAAGCGAGGCCTGCCCGTAGGCATGGCAGGGAAGTTTTCCTGATCAAAGAGCTGTATCCTGTATCCTGGGTTGTTCCTGTTACTTCCAAGTTGATCCTGATCCTGAATTGTAACCTGTTACTTCCATAATAAACCCCGTAATTGTAAGTGTGGTCTGTGAGTTCTATGCAGCCATTGCAATGAATTATTGAACTCAGCAAGAGGTACAGAGTGTCATGGGAGGGACAGCTGGTGTCAGAATTGGTAAAAAAAAGATTGGAGTATAGAGGTATTTCTGACCTCCACTTTATGGGAATCAGCTTTGGGCTGATGTTGGTGGTGATCTTTCTCCTCCCTTGTGAACTTAGAGGAGTTCTGATGCCATGCCATTTTATACCTGGTCATCTGCTTCTATAAAGATTACCACAAAGAAAACCCTATGGAGCGCAGTTCTATTCTATAACACATGGGATTGCCATGAGTCCAAATCAACTCAATAGCAATAGGTTTGTTTGTTTACCATCTAAGAGGTATATCCCAGTAGTTTAAAAGGCTGGCTTGAGCCCCTATCCCTTCTGCTGACACATTTCCAAGGGTTTCACCTTCCCAATATTCTGTCATCCAAGTCCTCTTTCCCTATCCATTCCCTCTCTGCACCATTTTCACAGAGGTACCTTCTGAGCAAGTTCCCTGGGTGTCAGAAATGGTTTGTACTTTCTGGATGGGGAAGGAGTGATTATGTATGCTGGTATTAACTCCTTAGCCCTTGGTTAAAAAAAAAAAAAAAACAGTTAAATTATACATACATACAGTTAACAACAGCAAAAGCACAAAAGTTAAGGGCAGGTTTGTTGAAGTAAGTTTTTTCTTACTGTGTGACTCTTGACATGTCATTGTGTCTTAATTAGAGGTCATATTGAGAAGGAGAACTCAGGGCTGGCTACACATGGAAAGAAACTCTTTTTAGAATTACATGAATGTTTGCAGCATAGAGTTCCTTTTAAAAATTCCTCAAGGGGTTGGGTATGTATCTGGCAAACACTGGGATTTTGATGACATGGGATGTATGGGTACCCCACTTTCTCACCTTGGGAGCGAGATCTGGGAGAGTAATCCCTGCCAGACAGTGAGACTCTCACTGCAATAGCTAAGCCTTAAGATGATAAAATTACTTTGAAGTGTGGATGAGATGGTATCATATCTTATCCGAAGTCCGTGTGCAAACAGTGACTCAATGGCAGAGCTACTTGGAGTTAGGAAAAGAAGCTTAAAATAGTTCTTTAGCTGACGGGTCTATCGAAGAGGCCAGTTTAAAATGATAAAAGTGACTGCTCACCTCTTGTATTATTGTATAAGTGACAAGACACTTGCAAGACGTTCTTTCCAATGTAACAACAGCAACAACAAAAAAGCCCATGTCGTTGAGTAGATTCTGGCTCATAGCAACCGTATAGGACAGAGTAGAGCTGCCCCATAGGGTTTCCAAAGGAGCATCTGGTGGATTCAAACTGCTGACCTTTTGGGTAACAGCCAAACTCCTGCCCACTATGCCACCGGGGTTTCTTTCCAAGGTAAAGCACAGGCGTTTCTTTCTGTCTTCTAAAACCCAGTTGCTATGGAGTCACCTCTGACTCATGGAGACCCCACGTGTGTCAGGGTAGAATTGTGCTCCACAGGTTTTCAAGAACTGATTTTTCAGAAGTAAATCACCAGGTCTTTCTTCCGAGGAGCTCTGGGTAGACTTGATCTCCAGTCTTTAAGTCAGGAGCTGAGCCCCTAAATGATTTGCACCACCCAGGTATTCCATAACTTTCTAAGGGCAGGTTAAACTAACGGGAGGTGCTCTGTAAAACTCCCAACTCGGGGTAGCTGGAGCCAGCTGTGCTGTGTTGTTGTTGTTGTTGTTGTTAGGTGCTGTGAAGTTGGTTCCAACTCATAGCCACCCTATGTACAACAGAACAAAACACCGCCCAGTCCTGCACCATCCTCCCCATCGTTGCTATATTTGAGCCCATTGTTGCAGCTACTGTGTCAATCCATCTTCTTGAGGGTCTTCCCCTTTTCTGGTGACCAAGCATGATGTCCTTCTCCAGGGATTAGTCACTCCTGAAAACATGTCCAAGGTACATGAGACAAAGTCTCCCCATCCTTAGTTCCAATGGCTGTACTTCTTCCAAGACAGATTTGTTCATTCTTCTGGCAGTCCATGGTATATTCAATATTCTTTACAATACTATAATTCAAATGCTGTGCTGTAGGTTGTTGAATTTCACAGAATTTATCTTCCATAGCAGAGGTCACTACAGTTAGCCAATTATGAACTAGAGACGGGTCAAGACTTTGGAAGATGACGAAAAGCATGTCCCCTCACCTGTGGTCAATCTATGGCCTGCCCATCCGTATCATTCCTTTGCTTGTTAGATAAAAATGGCGGATGCATGAACTCCACCTGCATGTACTGAATCCAAATCTCTGGGTAGGGACCAAAGAATCTCATTTAATCTAAAGGTTCTGGTAATTATTATGCTCATTAAAATTTGAGGACTTGTGCTCTACATTCCCAGTCATTGTAAAATTCCCAGTCTCTGGAAAATTTAGGTAAGATTGCCAGTATTCTGTTGAGTCTTACAGTTAATGTATTGAGTTAATTCGGGCCAAGCATTTTATGAACTGGCTGTCACCCTCCAGCATCTCATGAAGTGTTTTGAATCTGTATCCTTGTACTCTCAAAGTGAAATTCCTAAACAAAAACGTCATCAGAGACTTCTATTTAAGTCATACGGGCTTTAAAAAGTTTTCATGTTATTTGCATCAATGTTTATTATACTATTTTTAAATTATAAAAATAATAAAATCACATTTAAAATTTTAAAGATGGAAAAAAGGGGGAAAATCATGCATTGTCCTACCACACAACCCATACCACTTTGGCATATTTTTATCATGGAATTGTTTGTTTTCTCCTTTTTAAATAGCTGGAGCCACAATATATTACAATTTTGTACCTACTCTTTGTTCTAGATTTATCTTGATCATTATTTTAATGTCTGTAGAGTTTATGTAGCCATTTCTCTATTGCCTACTGATGAAGCTTGTTTCCAATTTTTAATTATTTGTAAATAACCCTTTAATCAATATCTTTATGCATAAAACATTTTTCTGTATTTACAAATATTTCCTTAGCATTTTCAGTGCTGGAATTACCTGATCAAAGAGTCAGATGAAGTTGTTTTTTGAAACATCCGTACCAGTAAACGCAATGTCAATCTGGGCATAATAGGTGGTCCCCAAACTTGATTCTCGAACCCTTAAAAATTCTTCACAATATAGGAAAAGCGAACATCAAAGGATCAAAAAGCAATGTTATGATGAACACAAGGCTGCCACAAGCCAGTTATCCCTGTGGTATCTTTTCTGACATCTCCTGCTTAAAACCCAAAATGTCAGAAGGATTGTGTATGAGGCCCCGCTTTCACATCAGTCACTAAAAAAAAAGTCATGCATATTAGTGATACATATATATGTGTGTGTGTATACATATGGACATATGTGTGTGTATAAACAATTAACTATTACTCTTCAGTAACAACTCCAGAAATCAACTTATGTAGACTTGTTAGTGAAAGAATTATGCAAGAGAGGCTTTTGTTGCTTTGGATAGAATATACGCTGCACCTGTTCAACTTAACAGTTTCTCACTGTATGCTTCCCAGATGCTAAAGGATAAGATAGACATACGCCCTCTTAACATTTGTTTTTTCCCCCAACTTTTGGCTATTGTGAATAGTACTGTTATGAATATTGGTGTATAAGTATGTGTTTGAATACTTGTTTTCAACTCTTTTGGATATATATCCAGGAGCAGAATTGCTAAGTAACTGTATGCTTAACTTTTTTGAGGAACCACAAAACTGTTTTCCACAATGGCTGCATGATTTCACAATTTTACTTTACCACCAGCTGTGTATAATAGTGTTCCAATTCCTTCGCATTCTCACCCACACTTGTAATTTTCTATTTGTGTGTGTGTGTGTTTTAATATAGCTGTTCTAGTGGGTAGGAAGTGATATCTCATTGTGGTTTTGACTTGCATTTCCCTAACGACTAATACTACCACTCATCTGCCAGTTTGTTGCACTGAGGTGGCTTGCATGTTGCTGAGATGCTGGAAGTTATGCCAACAGAGTCACCAATGGTTAACAGGTTTCACTGGAACTTCCAGACTAGGAGAGACTAGGAAGAAGGTCCTGGCAGTCTACTTCTGAAAAAAATTGGCCAGTGAAAACCTTAAGAATAGCCTACAAGGAAGACCAGTTAATATGACTATTATTCAAATTTACACACCAACCACTAATGCCAAAGATGAAGAAATTGAAGTATTTACCAACTTCTGCAGTCATTTCTCACCCTCTACTTTATCAAGCATGATATCCTTCTCCAGGGATTAGTCCCTCCTGATAATATGTCCAAAGTATGTGAGACAAAGTCTCGCCATCACACCTTCTAAGGAGCCCTCCGGCTGTAGTTCTTCTAAGACAGATTTATTCGTTCTTCTGGCAGTCCATGGTATATTCAATATTCTTTGCCAACACTGCAATTCAAAGGTATCAACTCTTCTTTGGTCTTCCTTATTCATTGTCCAACTTTCACTTACAAATGAGGCTACTGAAAATATCATGGCTTGGGTCAGGCATACCTTGGTCTCACTGAGAAGACTATAAATCCCTTGATGCCGGAATCTATGTGTCTTTATCATATTTATATATATCTTAAGCGGCAATAATAGATTTGAACATGCTATCCATCATGAGGATGACACAGGACCAAACAGCATTTCGTTCTGTTGCACACATGGTCACCATAAATCAGAGCCAACTCAACAGCATCTGTCTATCAATAGATCTATCTATCCATATCTATCATGCCTAGCACAGGGCTTTGAACTTATAAACCGATTGCCGTAGAGTTAATTCTGACTCATAGTGACCCTATAGGGCAGAGCAGAAGCGCTTCACAGGGTTTCCAAGGAGTGGCTTGTGGATTCGTACTGCCAAATTTTGGTTAGCAGCCTGAGCTCACCAGCAGTTCTAATTCTTAGAAACCCTATGGGGCAGTTCTACCCTGTCCTATACAGTCGCTATAAGTTGGAATCGACTCAACGGCAACAGGTTTGGTTTTTTTGGTTTTAGACTGTTCCTTAATTTTAAAATAAAATGATTGTTAGTTATTACTTTCCTTATTTTTTGCTAGGAATTTCATTGTAACAAATATGGATGGGTTTACTCAAAATTAACAATAAACAGGAAAAAAAACTATTTTGATAATGGGCAGAATAGTTTCTCACATAAAGCTTAGGTTAAGAGTTTGTTTTGTGAATCACCATAAAATCATTTAGTGTGTCTTACCTGCAAATGAAATGAAAGACTTTTTCTCAGAGATTAATTTAGAGTAAACCAGGCAAGCTATGTATGTGGGAAGATTTTAATCCAATTTTATTTCCAGGGTAAAGACCACCAACATAGTCTGATTCTTTGGTGCTTTTTTCATTTTCACCCAAGCATTCCTAGGGAAAAAGGGACCACAATTACCCACAAGAAAGTTTGTTAAACATATCTTCCCAACCAAATTTTCCTCTTATAGAACCAAAAATCTATTTAATTTACACAACTAAAAAAAAAATTTACACAACTAGCAGATATATATTTAAAAACTTACCATGTGTGGGTCTCAGTGTGAGCTATGGGGATGTAAGAACACCACACAAGAGCTGTTAATAACTGTCTCCAAAGTCTTATGCCTGTCACCCAGAAAAAAAGGAATCTCATTTTGTGTATCTTCATTAAACAGTAGTTTGTGATGCATAAAAGGTTTCCTTTGTGGTGATGTAGTACAGTTGGAATCCCACAGCTGGAATATCTACTTCTTGGCTCCATCTCTTTACTTTTTTTTAAGTAAAATATTATTGAGTTATAATCGATTTGTCATAGAATACATCCTTTCAAAGTGTACAATTCACTTCTTTTTAAGTAATTCAGAGAGTAATGCAACCATCATGACTATCTATTTTTAAAACATTTTCATCACCCCAAAAAGAATCTCCACAAGCATTAGCAATCACTCTGCAATCTTCCCTCCCCCTAGCCCCTGGCCACCGCTCATCTACTTTCTATATCTATAGATTTGCCTGTTCTAGACATTTCAAATAAATAGAATCATATAATATTTGGCTGTCTTACTTATCTACCACTGCTATAACAGAAATACCACAAGTGGATGGCTTTAACAAAGAGAAATTTATTCTCTCACAGTTTAGGAGACTAGAAGTTCAAATTCAAGGTGTCAGCTCTAAAGGTAGTCTTTCTCATTCTGTCAGCTCTGGGGGAATGCCCTTGTTATCAATCTTTCCCTGGTCTAGGAACTTCTCAGCTCAGCGACCCTGGGTCCAAAGAACATGCTCCACTCCTGGCTCTTCTTGCTTGGTGGGTGGTAATGAAATCCCTCTCTCTGTGCTTGCTTCTCTCTCCTTTTATCTCTTGTAAGATAAAAGGTAATGCAGGCCACATCCTGAGGAAACTCCCCTTACATGGGATCAGGGCTTTGACCTGAGTAAGGGTGTTGCATCCAATCCTAATCTTCTCTCTTATAACCTAACTTTGCCCCATTAATAACAGGCAGAGATTAGGATTTATAACACATAGGAAAATTACATCAGATCACAAAATACTGGGAATCACGGCCTAGCCAAGTTAATGCATATTTGGGGGGGACACAATTCAGTCCATGACATTCTACTCTTTGGCCCCCCAAAATTCATGTCCTTGCCACTTGTAAAACACTTTCACCCATCATATCATCCCAAAAGTCTTAAATCAACTCTAAGTTCAAATTCCATCCTGGGGCAAAATTCCTCCTCATCTGTGAAATCTGGAATGCAAGTTGTGTGCTTCTAGATAACTTGGTGGAACAGGTACAAGGTAGACATTTCATTACATATGGGAGAAATTAGAGGGAAAGAAGGGATGACAGGCACCAAGCAAGTCAAAAACCTAGCAGAACAATTTACATTAACTCTGAAAGCTTGAAAATAATCCTCTGTTCTCTGAGACCATCTAGGCAGTTGCCCAGCCCTTCAGACTCTGGGTATTGGCCATGCTGTCTGGATCCTGGGTTGGAGGCCCCTCGGCCCTGGGCCTCAGTTTTGCCTTCCTGGCTCACTGGAACAGCAACTGATCACTTGGCTTTGGGTGGCACCATTCTCCTAGTCCATCTTTGTGGTGAACCCACCCTATTGACTCCAGCAGGCCCTGTTCTTCTGTCCATTGGGTATGGCAGCTCTTCCCCTCAGCTTTGGGCAGTGGATCCAGCCCCACCCCCTGGAACTTGTGAATGGCAGCCCCACAGTCCAGAACTGAGTTGATGAAGATCTGACTCTGTGAATCCTAGGAGGTAGTGGCCCCACTGTTTGAGACCCAGCAGGCTGTGGCTCCACCATTTGAGATCCCAGAGGTCATGGCCCTATCCTTTGAGCTCAAGGCAGCTCTGCTGCCTGTGCTTCTTGTCTCTTCAGCTTGTTTCCTGGTTCCTTGGCCTCTTGGCCCCTCGGGCCCATGGCCCCTTGGGCCAGTCTGGCCTCTGCCCTGCTAAGGCAAGTGTTATAATACTCCTTAGCTCCACTGATAAGAGCCCATAGGCAGCCCACTCTGCCAGTAAGCCTCTGTTCAAAGGCGCTCAGCTCTCTTGCTCCATGGGTCAGCAAGTTTAGCTCCAGCAATAAGTGCATGGAGGCCCCTCACTCCGCCAGTAAGCCTCCTGCCTGAGGGCACTCAGCTCTTTTGCTCCAAGGGCTGGATCCCACATCATCTCACCTGGATCTTCTGGTTTTCTGATACTGTTGTTTCTCTGCTGCCGCTTCTCGCTGTCTGCGCTATCTCTAGTGTTATAGCTCTCCTCAGTTTCTTCTGAGCCCTCACCAGAATTGCCTTTGACGTCCAAAATTCCACCAACAGTGTCTTCAAGGCAATCTAGGCTTTTACTATGAAGCACCTTAAAATTTTTCCAGCCTCTACCCATTCAGATTCAAAACTTCTTGCATATCAGTTACAGAAGCACCCCACTCCCCATACCAAATGTCTTAGGTTGGATTCTCTAGAGAAAAAAAGCACACGAAGTGTATATACAAATATATATATATACATATACATACACACACACAGAGATTTATATCAATTAATAGCTCATGTGGTTGTAGAGGCTGGAAAGTCCCAAGTCCATGGGTCAGGTTGGAGACTTCTCCTGACTCATGTAGCTGCAGGGGCTGGCAAACCCAAAACCGGCAGGCCAGACATCAGACCTCTGGCTCACAGGCTGCAGAGGCTGATTAACCCCAAGATCAGCAGGTAAGACAGGACTCAAGTCCCAAGAACCAGAGATCAAATGAACAGAAGCCAGCTGCAAGATGCAGAGCAAGCAAAAGCATGCAAGTTTGCCAGAAAGTCCACATATATTGGATGCAGGCCACATCCTCAAGGAAACTCCCTTTCAGCAGATAGGCTGTTCATAGCAGATCTCATCATGGAGATGATTACAGTATATCAGGTCTCATTATGGAGGTGATTACATTATTACATAGCTGCCAAACTACGTCATAACTGCCAAACCACTGAGAAACATGGCCCAGCCAAATTAACATACAACCTTAACCATCACAGTCAGCTTTTGGTTACTGGCTTCTTTCACTTAACGTAATGTTCTCAGTATTTTAGCATTTATCAGTCCTTCATTCGTTCATTTTTATGACTGAATAATATTCTATTGTGTGGATATACTACATTTTGTTTATCCATTCATCAGTTGATGGACATTTGAGTTGTTTCTACCTTTTGGCTATTGTTAATAATCCTGTTTTGAACATTCATATACAATTTTTTTTGTACACCTATTTTCCATTTTTTTGGTTTTTTTTTTTTTTTTTTTTTTATCTAGGACTGCAATTGCTGGGTCATGTGGTAACTCTGTGTTTAACTTTTTGAGGAAACTTCAGACTGTTTTCTATAACAACTGCACTGTTTTCTATAGTAACATCTCCACCAGCAATGTACCGGGTTACAATTTCTCCATTTCCTGGCCAAAACTTGTTATTTTCTGTTTTTTTTTAATAGCCATCCTAGTAGATGTGAGGAACCCTTTTGGCACAGTGGTTAAGAACTCAGCTGCTAACCAAAAAGGTAAACAGTTTGAATTCACCAGCTGCTCCTTAGAAACCCTATGGGACAGTTCTACTTTGTCCTATGGGGTCGCTATTAGTCCGAATCAAGGGTAACAGGCTTGGGTTTTGCTTTGTTTTGTTTAGTAGGTGTGAAGTGATATCTCATTGTGGATTTTGATTTGCATTTTTCTAATGATTAAGACATTTTCTCACCTTTTCATGTGCTTACTGGCCATTTGTGTATCTTCTTTGGAAAAATGCCTATTCAAGTCCTTTGCCCATTTTTAAATTAGGCTATTGATGCTTTTATTGCTGAGTTGTTAAGGGTTCTTTATATATTCTGGATACTAGTCTCTTATCAGATATATGATTTGCAAATATTTTCTTCCATTCCGTGGGTTGTCTTTTCACTTTCTGGATAGTTTCCTCTGAAATACAAGTTTTTAGTTTTGATGAAATATGTCTTGGTTATCTACTGCTGCTGTAACAGAAATACCACAAGTGGATGGCTTTAACAAACAGAGCTTATTGTTTCACAGTCCAGTAGGCTGGAAGTCTGAATTCAGGGTACCATCTCCAAAGGAAGGCTTTCTCTTTCTGTTGGCTCTGAAAGAAGGTTCTTGTCATCAATCTTCCCTGGTCGAGGAGCTTCTCAAGGCAGGGACTCCAGGTCCCCATAGAATGTGCTATGCTTCGGGTGCTTCTTTCTTGGTGGTATGAGGTCCTTCTGTCTCTCTGCTCACTTGTCTCTTTTATATCTCAAAAGAGATTGGCTTAAATTGTAGATTAATCTTGTAGATTGAGTATACATAACTGCCGATAATTCCATCTCATTAACATCGTAGAGATAGGATTTACAACACATAGGAAATTCACATCAGATGACAAAATGGTGGACAATCACACAATACTGGAAATCATGACCTAGCCAAGTTGACAGATATTTTTGGGGGACACAATCCAATCCATGACAAAGTCCAATGTATTATTTTTGATGCTGTTGCTTGTGCTTTTGGTGTTGCATTTAAGAAACCATTACCTAGTCCAAGGTCACCAAGATTTATGCCTATATTTTCTTCTAAGAGTTTTATAGTTTTTAGCTTATATTTAGGTCTTTGATCTATTTTAAGTTAATTTTTTGCCTGTGGTGTGAGGTAACAGTCCAACTTCATTCTTTTGTACGTGGATACCCAATTGTTCCAGCATCATTTTGTTTGAAAAAGACTATTGTCTCCCCATTGAATTGTTTGGCACCCTCGTCAAAATACAATTGACCATAAATGTAAGATTTGACTTCTGGGCTTTCCATTCTATTCCACAAGTTATATATCTATACTTAAGCCAGCACCATGCTGTCTTCATTACTGTAGCTTTGAAATAAGTTTTGAAATTGGAAAGTGAGTCCTCCAACCTTGCTCTTCTTTTTTCAAGAATGTTTTGTTTATTCCAGGTCCCTTCGATTTCCATATGCATTTTAGGATCAGTTTGTCAATTTCTGTAACAAAAGGCATCTGGTGTTTTTACGGGGACTGCATTAAACCTGTTGATCGATTTGGGAGTATTGCCATCTTAAAAATATTAATTTGCAGTCCATGAACACAGGATGTCTTTCTACTTATCGTGTTTCTAGGATATGCCCACAGCCCTACCATGTGTGTGGCTTTCTAGATTCCAGGACTATGTTGGAGCTTTTCAAAGCCCCTTTATGAACACCTCATTCCCCAGCTTTTCCTTTTAAGTTTTTTGGTCTTCTTGTTTGTCCCACCTGCTATCACTCCCTCAGAGAGTTGTGATGTTAAACAATTGCTATTGAATTTTTTTTTTTTTTGACAAATGCCCCTGGGGAAAAGGCTTTTCTGAGTCAGGTCAAATAAAAAAAGGCTTTAGAAGAGAGTTTTCCAGGAAAATGCCAGACATGCAGTATAATGACAATTCTTTGAGAATGATATTTTAGGGGAGCTCCAAACCCATCTTGCCCCCTCCAGTGGCTGCTAGGTGGCTAGTGTTCATCTCGACTGTGGAACTGTTTGTTTTCAAGGATACTGTTGATCCTGGGAGAGGGAGATTGAAATAGGACAAATTAAAATGCCGCAAACCTCGCGGTGTCTTAGTTACCTAGTGCGGCCGTAACAGAAATATCACAAGTGGGTGGCTTTTAAGAATAGAAATTTATTTTCTCCCAGTTCAGGAGGCTAGAAGCCCAAATTGGGAGTGTAGCTGTAGGGGGAGGTCCTTCTTTGCCTATTTCAGCTTCTAGTAGCTGGCAGTCCTTGGAGTTCCTGGGCTTGCAAATGCATCCGTCTGCCACATATGTCTACCTTCATATGGTGTCTTCCCCTGTGTGTGTCTCGGTGTCTACTCTGCTCTTTTTGTAGCTAGCAGACCCACCCTACTCTGGTATGACCTCATTAATGTGACATAAAAAAATGATTTCTAAACAGGGTTATATATACAAGGACAGGGGTTAGTATTTCTACATATATTTTGGGGAGACACAATTCAATCCATAACACTCTGCTTCCTGAGATTCAGCCTTTTTTATAAGTAAATGCTCCCTGGATCATGGCAAGCCTTTGGTTAATTTCCAGAGTTCTAAAATAGGTGACTTTGACCATATTTACCAGTGTCCTTAGTTGCTTTTACGGGGAAGAAGAATTTCAGAGGTCGTTACTCTGCCATTTCTGGTCGTGTCACTCCCTCTTCACCTCTATCTTGTCATTCATTTTTGAGCAAGTCACTTAACTTCTCTGAGCTTCTGTTTCTCAATTTGAAAAAAAAAAAGAATAGTAATTCATTCCTCAGAAAATTGTCAGATTGTTCTTTTATTTGATCTTTATAATTTTTTAAGGAATGAATTATTGTCCTTTTTTTTTTTTTTAATGGGAAAACAGAAGCTCAGGGAAATTAAGTGACTTAAGTATATTTAAATCAAATATTTAAATATATTAAGTGTGTGTGTGTGTGTGTGAAGAATAGAGAGAGAAACAGATGCAGTGAAGAAACTATAAAAAGTTATACAAATATGAGTGCAATTGCTATGGAGCCCTGGTTGCATAATGGTTAAGCACTCAGCTGCTAACTGAAAGGTTGGTGGTTTGAATCCCCCAGCCCCTCCATGGGAGAAAAGACCTGGTGATCTGCTCCAGTAATGATTACAGCCTAAGAAACCCTATAGGACAGTTCTCCTCTGTCCTATAAGGTCGCTATGAGTTGGAATTGTCTCCATGGCAGACAACAGCACAAATTCTCTGCATTCAGTCTGATGTCAGTTCTAGTTCTTTAACCTTTCCTGGCAAGGAGGTCCATCTCATTATTTTTGGCTGCTCCATGTATCACTTTAGATAGTGTTGGTTACTTAGGATCCTCTCCCTCACCCTAGAGTCCAGACTACAGAGAATTGGGAAAGTTCCTTTATCTCTGTTTTCTGTAGAATGAGGGCTAAGTCAAGAATGTGAGGCTTAGCACAATGAAGTGACTTGCCCAAGGTACACAGCTTATAAGGGACAGACTGGGTGTTGAAAGTCCAGGGAGTAGAAATAACAGAAATCTTCTCGTACAAACTTGTGCTTCATCATATATAATATTTTTAGAGACAGTGGAGAAAGATGGGCAATCGGACCCAAAAGCCATAAGATTAAAAATTATGTGTTATTCATAACTGAAGTATTGTAGCCCAAGCTTAGGAAATGTAAGCAAGGAACTTATTTGGCTTTAAAACAGCATCTTGTTGAAGTAGTTTGCTGTAGGCTTCACACAGGATTGAGCCACCTTTACAAAACAGACCAGGAAAATTTTCCACAAATCTCTGACTACTAAGCTAGGTTTCCAGGGATCACTATTACTTGCTTCTTTTCAACCTATAAAGTGCAAGTCATCCTATAAATAGCCCAGATAATAAGTGCCCAGTTGCCTTTTGAGCTAGTGTGACACTTGTTTGGCCTTAATTCACTGGTGTCAACGATTCCTATTAGTGCTTCTTATGCCACAACTTTTCCATTATTAAGTTTACTTTATTTCTCGGTTTGCTGAGTATGCCTTAGTATAATTTTTCCAGTGATTATATGAAGGTGGTAAATTTTCTGAGCCCTTGAATAACTGAGAATGTGTTTCTACTGCTTTCACACATGAACAACAACTCAGCCAGGTATAAACCAGTTGCCTTCTGGTCAGCCTGACTCATGGTGACCCCGCGTGCGTCAGAGTAGATCTGTGCTCCATAGGGTTTTCGATGGCTGATTTTTCAGAAGTAGACCACTAGACCTTTCTTCAGAGGTAGCTCTGTGTAGATTCGAACCACCTGAGTGTGTTAACCAACTGTACCACCCAAGGACTCCCAGCTGGGCGTAGATTCTCGAATTACAATTGTTTCCCCTTTAAAGGTATAGACATAGCTCCACTGTGTGCTAATGCTGAATTGCAACACTTCATGCTTTATAGGACCTGTATAGACTACAAGAAGGACTGCATGGAAAGCCTCAAGCCTGACTTAGGTGTTTTAGAAGCTTTTAAGAGTGTCTACTGGTGTCTTTCAAAATTCTACCAAGGAAGGAGAAGATTCAGGATTTGAACAAGGAGCTCAACTACAGATCTAATTGCCTCCATGAACTGTTGCTTCCTTAGCCATGAAATCAGAACTGGATGGTGTCTGGCTACTATTACTGAACATTTTGATCAAGGAATCAATAGATGATTCCTGATCAAAAGGGGAAAAATATGGAAAAGAATTTTAATTTCTTATAGAATCCAGACTTATTGGACCTATTGAAACTGGAGGAACCCCCGAATCTATCACTCTGAGAAAATCTTCAAACCATGAACTGAAATTATCCCCTGAAGTCATCTTTAAACTAAACAACAGTTTAGTTAAATTATTAAAGAATGTTTGCCATGAGCATTGTGCTTTTTTAAAGAAATATCTATACGAGAGCAATTGTCAATGGTAACTCTAAAGCACAGATGAGAAGTTGAGGGGAATTGAGTCTAAGTCAATGGTGGTGAAACAATATGGGTAGAGATAGCAAGAATGGTGACATAACATGAAGAATGTGTCTCATTGAATTGTGTTGATGAATGGGTATATGTTCTGCTGTGTATATTTTCACCAAAATTAAAAGGAAAAAAAAAAGTCTACCAAGGAGTGCTGACTACACATTGGAGGATGGGAACAGAAAGTTGGAAAAGGGGTCAATTTCCATGGCAACATAAGCAAAGCCTCCCTGAATAAACTGCCCTCTTTTTGTTGCAATTTCAGGTTCAAAGGTCCCTAAAGTACAAAGATCTGAGGTTCAGCTGCCTGCAGACAATGAAGAGGTGTGGAGGCTGGGGGCTCTGTCAGTTTCGGGAGAAGATAGAACTCAAAGTCCATTAGCCCATGCAGTAGACACTCCATGGCCAATAAACATCAGGGTAATAATCCATGTCTGTTTCTATGACACAACCAATGCTCACAGCTCAGCATACCACAGGGTAATAATAACAGATAAAATGTTTTTAAGAGTTTACACTTACGAATTCATTTAATTCTCAGAACACCTTTAAGAGGCAATGACTAATACCCTCATTTCCATTTTACAGATGAAGAAACTAAGGCAAAGTAAGGATAAATCATTTGCCCAGGGTTATTCAGTGGTTAAGCACTTGGCTGCTAATAGAAAGGTCGGAGGTTTGAGCACACCGGCTACTTCATGGGAGGAAGATGTGGCAGTCTGCTTCCATGAAGATTGCAGCCTTGCAACCAACCCTATGGGGCAGTTCTCCTCTCTCCTACAGGGTCACCATGAGTTGGAATTGGCTCAACAGGCTTGGTCTCCAGTTTTACGCTCCTATTTTTTTAGCAAACAGTGAAGCCTACATTAAAACTGATAAGGGCTGATAACAGAGAATTTGCTTCTCCCCACCACCAGGGGCAGATTATCCAATAAGCATGGTAAGCACGGGCTTACTTGTGCTTACTTACTAATCTGTAGTGAACAATTTCACATTTTTTCACCACATAGAAGATTCTGGTTCTAGATATGGCTGGCATCTGTCTCTCTCCCAACCCCACAGCACCTTCCTACAGAATGTAAGCCTTTTTTCAAGTTTACAATCCCTGACAGAGGCGGATGACTCAGTAAGCTAGGTAAGCACAGGCTTACTTGTGCTTGCTTACTAATCTGCAGTGAACAATTTCACTTGGGTTTCACTTTGATGTGGTGTGGTGAAACCTATGTGAAATTGTTCACTGCGGATTAGTAAGTAAGTACAAGTAAGCCTGTGTTTACCTTGTTTACTGGATAACCTGCCCCTGCCAGCCACACTATACTGACATAAAACCAAAAAACCAAACCTGTTGCCGTCGAGTCGATTCCCACTCATTGCGACCCTGTAGGACAGAGTAGAACTGCCCCACGGGGTTTCCAAGGAGTGCCTGGTGGCTTTGAACTGCCAGCATTTTGGTTAGCAGCCATAGCACTTAACCACCACACCACCAGGGTTTCCATACTGACATAAGAACGTAGTAAATCTTTATCAATGTAAATTTCTTTAGAGTTTTACTATTGCATTGTCTGTAAAAAGAGAGTTTGCTGAGTCTGACTATAAAGAATATTGTAGAAACATATTGAATGAATGCGTTAATGAATACAGACTTAGATTATTTGGTTTGAGATAATCGAAGTACCTTCTTGCCTGGGTTCAACTACTTCTGTTTTTACTACTTTCCTCCTTCTTGACTACTTCTGTTATTTTGTAAATGCACTTCTTAAAGGCTATATGTACTGTGAAGGAGTTTGGATGCGATAATTGCTCGGGTTTCTTCCAAGTATAAAATTCTGTGATACTGTGAAATTAGCTGTTAAAGGAAGGTGTTATGGCTATTAAAGATATCAGAATAAATAGAAAAAGTGAAAGTATACTGAATGTGCTGAGGGGAAACTGGTGCACTCATACACTGTAGTCATTAAATTTTTTCTTAAGAGCAGTTTGGATTTATATATATACAAATCAATTTATATGTATATAAATCAAACCCGTTGCCATCAAGTCCATTCTGACTCATAGCAAACCTGTAGGACAGGGTAGAGCTGCTCCATAGGGTTTCCAAGGAGTGGCTAGAACATTTGAACTGTGGACCTTTTGGTTAGCAGCTGAGTTCTTAACCACTGCTCCACCAGGGCTCGATAAATATATATACATAGGCATAAAAATCTAGTATTTCCACTTTTAGGGGATTGTGTCAGTTAGGAATGCTTTTGGCCATAAATGATAGAAAACCTGAAAAAAAAATTTTTTTTTAAAGGTATAGAGGTGGAGCTCTAGCAAGAAGTCTAGAGGAAGGTGGCTGCTGGCATCGGTTCAACAGTCCACCTGTGCTCAGGCTGGGCCTCTGGGATTCTCTGGGCCTTTCTCTTGGTCACTGGTAGGCTGGCTGCCACAACAAGGCATCTCCCAGCCCTCCTGCTGCTGGGAAAAGTTGTCTGACAGTCCTAGTTGCCAACTGGATGATCCTAACCAGTGACTACATATGGGGCTTATGATCAGACCCATTAGTGCAAGATGCTATAAAGGACATTCGTGGCACTGCGGGCAAAATTTGAAGAAGGTCTGTAAATTAGATGATAGTATTAAATCAATGTTAATGTCTTGATTTTGATAATTGTACTGAGGTTATGTAAGACAGTGTCTTTGTAAGAAATACATGCAGAAATGTTTAGGGGGAGAGGGACATTATGTCTGCAACTTTCAAATGGTTCAGGAAAAATTATACACACATACAAAGATACAAGGAGAGAATGATAAAGCATGATAAACATGGATAAAATATCAACATTAGGAAATATAGTATACAAAAAATTTTTTTGCAACTTTCCTGAAAGTCTGAAATTGTTTCAAAATAAAAAGTAAAACATGTATTAAAAAGAAATATTCTGAGATTCAAACTAGGCCTCACAATAGTTATCAGTTTGTCAAGTTTTATGGTATAACAAACAGGAAAAAAATGGTGCTTTGTTTCTTTAGTGCTTCTACCTTAACCCTGTCTTGTATTATATTTTCTTATTTATCACATAGAAATTTCTATGCTAACTTATCTAATGTCAATAATAACTTGTCACTTCTCAATATAAATTTAAAAAAAAGAAAGAAAGAAAATAAACCAGCTTTCAATGCCCTAATTTTCCAAAAGGAAACCAGCAGGAAGCAGAACTTACCCAGAGGCAACTCGGAAGACAAGCCCAGCAATCTACTTTCTAAAGGTCACAGCCTTGAAAACCCAATGGAGCACAGTTCTACTCTGTACACATGTAGTCGCCATGAGTTGGAAGCTGCTTGATGGCAACTAACAACAACAGCATATAGTTTGATAGAAGGTATAGATCGCTATGGAGAAAAATGAAGCCTTTCTTATGGAGCATGAGATCCAAGAGACAGTGGCTGGGGATAAGGGAACGAGGAGGTAGAGATTTTTTGTGAACTTTGAGAGCTGATCCAAGGGTGCTTTTCTGGTAGAGAAACATAGCAATTTCCCTAAATCAAACCGGCACACGTTGATTAGGTTTTTTCTAGGAAGGAGACTAAGCAAAGTGTAATTGGACCTTCTTGGAAAATAAATGGTGTGATCTTCTGACAGCAAAGGCAAGTAGCGTGATTGGCATCCTGGCTTCAGGCTGGGGTGCCCTGTGGGCTGATGTGAGATTCCAGAGACTGGGACCCTCTAGGGCGTAATTTGTCATCTTCACCAAGATTGAGTCTGAGCTGTGGTTTACAAAGGCATTTAAAATGCCATGTGGCTGAGAGGGTTCAAAGTTTCAATTACTCAGCTACACACTTAGTGGCCTTGGTAGTGTTTGAACTGGCCTTGGAGGGCTGGTACCTGCCTTTTTGTTGAGCTCCTTCTGTGTTTCTTTATCATCAGAGAAGCCTGAGCACACTGCTCTGGAGGCCTACCAATCGGGGAGATTTTAAAAAGAGGACAGTAAAGCCACCATCAGACTAGCAGAGGGCACACTTCATAGGTTAGTCATGGGCTGGCTAACCTTGGGTCAGGTATCTAGTTCCAGTTCCATCTGCTGTGGCCAGTTAGGTTGGGGTCAAAAAAGATGGTATAAAATATAACTATTTACACCACGGCAAGAAATGTCAGCAGTTCTGGAGCTGTATTAGCCACACAAAAAACAAAGGTTTAAAGTAACTTCTGAGTAAAGGCTTAAGTGGTTTTCAATTTATGACTAATGAAATTGACAATTCCAGTATGAATGATGGAAGAAAGGATGTGAAATAAGAGGAGTATAAGCTAAAAGCGATGTATGCTGAAGTCTGCGTGCTAGTGGTAGTCTTTAAGTTACCCCTTTACTTGAGGTAACTTGAGTGATCTCTGATCTTTACAACCAAGGGAGCTCTGCGCTTACTGGAACAATTGCTAAGAAGCAAAGGAAATGGAAGAATTATAGCAGCTTTGATTTCACATTGCTTACCCCGTAAACTCCCTAAATATAGTTCTGATGAGGTGATCATCTCTGGATAAAACCATAGAGCCCACTTCTATCAGTGACTGCCTGGTATTTTGTAAAGATGTTCAATCCCATGTGCTCCTCTAGACCAGAGGTTCTCCAACTTTTTAGTTTTTTTTTTTTTTAATTTTATTAACTTTTATTGAGTTTCAAGTGAACGTTTACAAATCAAGTCAGACTGTCACATATAAGTTTATATACACCTTACTCCATACTCCCACTTGCTCTCCCCCTAATGAGTCAGCCCTTCCAGTCTCTCCTTTCGTGACAATTTTGCCAGCTTCCAACTCTCTCTATCCTCCCATCCCCCCTCCAGACAGGAGATGCCAACACAGTCTCAAGGGTCCACCTGATATAATTAGCTTACTCTTCATCAGCATCTCTCTCCTACCCACAACTTTTTAGTTTTTAAAGCCCTTTTACACTATTCAAATTATTAAGGATCCCAAAAAGCTTTTGCTGATGTAGATTATAGCTGCTGATATTTACTGTATTAGAAATTAAAACTGAGAAATATTCAAATTTTTTTATTTATGCACTTGAAATAACAATAATAAACATGTTATATGTTAGCATAAATATTTTTCAAAAGAAGTTTAGTAAAAGGAGTGTCATTGTTCTACATTTTTTCAAATATTTTTAATGTCTGGCTTAATGAAAGACAGCTGTATTCACATGTCTGTGCCTGCATTTAATCTGGTGCAACACCACATACCATGTAGCATCTAGAAAACTCCACAGCACCCTCAGGAGAAAAAGAGAGTGAAAAAGGCCTCACAGATTCCACCAAAATGTCTTTGGGACACCCAGGTATTCCCAAACCATACTTTCAGAACCACCACTGTAGACAAAACAGTTAACTAGGAAAATAGCCCAGACCTTGGAAAACAAAGTATTTTTCCTTCTTAAATGTAATTACTCTCTTATAATATCCTTAGTCTTGAGTTTCATAACCCCTCATCAGATTTATGCTTGATTGCTGTCAACATCTTAAAATAATACCAGCCAACATTCCTTAAGCTGTAGACAAAGCACTTTATATGTGCTATCTCCTTTAATCTTCATACCAACCCTAGGAGGCAGGCCGCTTACTGCTGAGGAAAGTGAGGCACAGAGAGAGCAGTGCTATGCCTAAGGTCACAGAGCAAGTAAGTAGAGAAATTAGGACTCTAACGCAGAACCATCTAGACGTCATCCTTTTCCTTGCTTGAGCTTTCTAAATAGTAAGTAGCCCATTTCAAGCTCAAATATAATTTTGAAGAAAAAGTCTCATAATACGCATTCCATGTGTGTTCCAAATTGTTTTCAGTTTTCAGAAATTTACAGGTCTATTGGGAACTCTACAATTTTGAAGTTTTACATTTTCCTTTGTGTCGATCAGAATCCCTGGGTGGTGAAACAGTTAATATGTTCAGGTGCTAACTGAAAAGCTGGAGGTTCAAGTCCACCCAGGGATGCCTTGGGAGAAAGGCCTGGCCGTTTACTTCCAAAAAATCAGCTATTGAAAACCCTGTAGAGCACAGTTCTACCCCAACACGCAGGGGGCACCCATGAGTTAGAATCAACGAATGGCAACTGGTTTGATTGGCGTTCCTCAGGGGGTGTCTGTAGTTTGGCCGCGAAAAGCTTTGGCTGCACTTTGGTTTTAGGGAATTCTTGCCTCAAATAAATACCTTTTGTGTTGCCATTGCTGTAAACTGGGCCGCAAATCTACCTCCTTCATATGGCCTTTCCTCATCTTCTAAGACAGAAGTATTTCTACCTCTTCTGAACTCCAAGAGTTCTTGCTGTCTGCACCAGTTGCTGGGAACTTATTTTTATTATCTACTTGTTTCTGTGTATGTCAGCTTCTCCAGATTGGAACTAGAGGGAAGGAGTCTTTTTTTTTTTTTTAAATCCTTCCTGAGTCTCTGCTTAGCTCCTAGCCCAACGATATACACATATTAAGTGTTTAATACATAACTGTTGAGGGTATGGCATTTGCAATTCTTTTCTCACACTTAATGAATTCATTCAACAAATATTTATTGAATGCCTGTGATGTGTCAGCATACAGGCTGAATAAGTATGATGAAGTATACAACCCAGACACATACCTTTCCTGATTTTAAACCACACAGTATTTCCCTTGTTTTGTTCGAACGACTGCCTCTTGGTCTATGTACAGGTTCCGCATGAGCACAATTAAGTGTTCGGGAATTCCCATTCTTTGCAAAGTTCTCCATACTTTGTTAAGATCCACACAGTTGAATGCCTTTGCATAGGCAATAAAACTCAGGTAAACATCTTTCTGGTATTCTCTGCTGTCAGCCAAGACCCATCTGACATCAGCAATAATATCCCTTGTTCCACATCCTCTTCCGAATCTGGTTTGAATTTCTGGCAGTTGCCTGTCGATGTACTGCTGAAACCGTTTTTGAAAGATCTTCAACAAAATTTCATTAGGGTGTGATATTAGTGATATTGTTTGATAATTTCCACATTCTATTGGACCACCTTTCTTTGGAATGGGCACATATACGGATCTCTTCCAGTTGGTTGGCCTGGTAGTGTCTTCCAAATTTCTTGGCATAGGCAAGAGAGCACATCCAGTGCTGCATCCATTTGTTAAAACAACTCAATTGATATTCCACCCATTTTTAACAAACAGAGTCCCCAGGCCCTGTGTTTTGTACAAGCTTCCTGTAGTTTTAAGCTCTGTCACTTAATCATCCGGAGCCTCGTTTCCAATGCTGGGAATTTTCTTAGCATCTTCATACATCTTTCTCTTGACTATGAAGGCCAGGAGACAACAATAATCTCAGTTCTCTCAGAATGTTTCTCTCTTGCAAGCCATCTTTTGTCCTGAACTTCCCTCTGCCCATTTAAACATGTTTGTAAGCTGTGTTGGAGCCAGCTTCTGGAAACTGTATTTGTAAGTCTGGATGCAGGCCGAGAAAACAGGAAGACACATGCAAATCTGGGCACAGTATAAGCTAGGACCCAATGCTTTGGTCTAGTCCCAGGCAGGTGGCTGGGTGCCACTTTTGCCAGGATCTGTAGCTCATCAGCTGTTCTCCATTACTGCCAATATAAAGGATTCTTGTTTTTCTAAGTGAATACAAATGCCAGGCATCAGGGCTACATGTATAGGATAAGTAGTGTGTGTGGTATGATAGGATAAGTGTGTAGAACAAACAATGGTGTTCTCTAGTCTCATTTTTAATTTTCACCCATGAGGAAGTCTTATTGAGATGAAAGCCTGTCTCTCTTTTTGCAGTTTGAGGAATGAGGGTGGGTGGTGGCGGAGGAGAATACCAATGTGTCAATCAACCTGCCCAACAGGCAAATGCATTTTTAAAGAATAATACTTAGTTGTTTGAGAATGTGCTAAAATAACATTCTTATGAACTGCTATTGGGGGGAGGTAAGGTAAATTGATACAAACCTTCTAGTGAGCATTTTGGCAACATGTATCAAAAGTCTTAAAATATTTATCCTCTTTAATCAACTACTTCTATTTCCAATAATTTATGTGGTGGAAATACTTTTATATTTACACAAAGATTCATTCAGAAGAATCTTCTTTGTGATGTTGTTTACAACAATAAAATTTAGCCCAACTATTCAACAATATAGACTTGGTCAAAATAACAATGTTATTTCTATACATAATGGGCTCAAGCATAACAATGATCATGAGAATGGCGAAGGACCAGGCAGTGTTTCGCTTCGTTGTACGTAGGGTCGCTATGAGTTGGAACCGATCTGACAGCACCTAACAACAACAAAATCTCTATACATTAGACTAGAAGCAGGTATTAAAGTGTTGAAAAGCAAAGATGTCACCTTGAAGACTAAGGTGTACCTGACCCAAGCCATGGTGTTTTCAACTGCCTCATAGGCATGTGAAAGCTGGACTATGAATAAGGAAGAGGGAAAAGGAATTAATGCCTTTGAATTGTGGTGTTGGCAAGGAATATTGATATACCATGGACTGCCAAAAGGACGAACCAATCTGTCTTGGAAGAAGTACAGCCAGAATGCTCCTTAGAAGCGAGGATGGTGAGACTACATCTACGTACTTTGGACATGTTATCAAGAGGGATCAGTCCCTGAAGAAGGACATCATGCTTGGTAAAATAGAGGGTGAGGGAAAAACAGGAACACTCTCAACGAGATGGATTGACACAGTGCCTGCAACAATGAGCTCAAGCATAACTATTCCAAAGACGGCACAAGGCCAGGCAATGTTTCATTCTGTTGTACACAGGGTCACTATGAGTCGGAACTGACTGGACATCACCTAACAACAACAACAATATATATGTGTGTGTGTCTGTGTACATGTATACGTGTGTGTGTGTATATATATATATACACACATAACCAAAACCAGTTGCTGTCGAATTGATTCCAACTCATGGAGATTCCATGTGTTTTAGAGTAGAACCGTGTTCCACAGGGTTTTCAAAGGCTGTAATCTTTCTAAAGACTTTTCTTCTGAGGTCCCTCTGGGTGGATTTAAACTGCCATATTTTTGGTTAGTAGCCAAGTGCTTAACCATTTCTGCCACCCAGGAAATATATGCACATATGAATAGATATATATATAAAAATATACACATGTACATATTGAACAGAAGGATATAAATGTTAACAGTTGCTATCACTGGATGATACGAATATGGGCATTTTTGGTTTTTTTCTTTATACTTCTTCATATTTTCAAAGATTCATTTAAAAGCATGTACTACCTTTATAATAAGTAAAAATAATAATTCAATTTTAAAAGAGAAGAGAGGTTTTTTTTTAAAGGATGCAGGAGAGTAAGATAGGCCTGGGTCCTGGCTGTGTGACCTGGGGCAAATTTCTTAATCATAGTTTCTGTGTCCAAAAAAAAAAAAAAAAAATTTGCCAACATTATGGGATTGGCATACAGATTAAATAAATAAAACAATGTAGATAAAGCTCTTAGTATTGTTTCTAATAGGGAGTAATGCTCAGTAAACGTTATTTTAAAGAACCTAAGTATGACTTCTGCTGTGGTCATGGTAGTGTAACTGGAGGTAGATTAGCCTTCCTGCCATGAATAACTAGAAAACTGGACAAAACCTATGAAACAACTGTCTGTAGACATTGACAACAGGCATGCAGAATTGTGATTTCTGAGAGAAGTAAAACAAATTTGTTGAGCCCTCTGATTTCTCTGGCTTCTGAGGTATAGTAAAAGGGGTGAGGTTGCAAGCAGAGATAGCAGGCTCATTGAGATGAGGAGACAGATTAGAGGTTGGGGTGGCTGAGGCAGCTGAAATTTGTGGGGCAAGATACTAGAGAGAAAGAAGATATCCAGAAAAAGAAGTGCAGAAATATTTGGAGGGATTGCCTGAGTCTTTGGCCAAATACTAGGCTGTACATGTATAAGGTGAGACTCCATAGTTTGGGCACAAAAAACAAACAAACAACAATTAATGGGGAAAGAAAAACTACCAGGAACTGCAAACTGAACCATAACTGGAGTTTGAAGAGAGCTGAGAGACGTTCTATTTCCAACTAGCCAGAGTGCAGAGAACTTAATGAACACCCAGAACATTCAGTAAAGACCCCAGAAGGGCCACACTTCAGTAATAAGGTTAGACTAGATCTAAAGTAAAGACTACTTTAGACTCTCCTGAACAAAGCTTAAGTCTCCAAAAGCTGATTCCCAACTAAAGTAACTGACTACCAGAAAAAAAAAAAAAAAAAAAAAAAGCCCAACACTTTTTAAAAGAAACAACAAAAATTCAGGCACTCAACAATGTAACATCTTCAATGCCTAGAATTTAATTAAAAATTACTAGACATGTGAAAACCATGAAAATGTGATCCTTAACCAGGAGAAAACCAGTCAACAGAAAACAGACCCAGAAATGCCATAAATGATGAAATTAGCAGCCAAGGACTTTAGAAGACCTAATATGTCTGTGGATTAAAAAAAAAGTTGAACACAATAAGCAAAGAAATATAAACTATAATAAAAGAAATATAACTTCTAGACTTGAAAAATATAAAGGCTGAAATGCAAGGTATCACTGGATAGTCCCAGCAGATTACATACTAAAAAAAGAAAAGATCAGTAAACTTGAAGATATAGCAATAAAAATTGTCCAAACTGAAGCTTGGAGAGAAAAATAACTGAAGGAAAAAAAAAAAAAAAATGAGAAGAACCTCAGTGGCTTGTGGGACAATGTCAAACAATCTGTTGTCGTTATTAGGTGCTGTTGAGTCAATTTTCGACTTATAGTAACCTTATATGACTGAGTAGAACTGCCCCATATAATTTTCCAGGCTGTAAGCATATAGAAACCCTGATGGCATAGTGGTTAAGTGCTATGGCTGCTGACCAAAAGGTCGGCAGTTCAAATCCTCCAGGCGCTCCTTGGAAACTCTACGGGGCAGTTCTACTCTGTCCTATAGGGTTGCTATGAGTCAGAATCAACTCGATGGTAGTGGGTTTGGGTTTGGTTTTGGTTTTGGTAAGCTCTACAGGAGAAGATGGCCAGGGCTTTCTCCCATGGAGCCACTAGGTGGGCTTGCACTGCCAACCTTTTGGTTAGCAACTCAGAGCTTACCTGTTGCACCACCAGGGCTACTTATATATATTTAATTGGAGTCTCAGAAGGAAGGAGTCCAGAAAAAAATTTTATGAAGAAATAATGGCTGAAATTTCAGATGTGGTTTTAAAAATACAGTTAATCAAGAATTCAGTAAACTCAACAAACTCAAACCAGGACAAATACATAGAACCATGCCAATATACATCATACACAAACTGTTGAAAACTAATGATAAAAGTGAAATCTTAAAAGCAGCCAGAGAATAAAGACACATTGCATTGATGGAAACAAAGATAAGACTATCCACTGACTTCACATCAGAAATAATGTAGCCAGAAGACAGGGGGCAATAAAAAAAATTATCTTAGAACTATGTACACAGTAAAGATACCTTCAATAAAAAAATAAAAAATAAATAAAAATTTTAATAGTGAAGATTAAATAAAAACATTTTCAGACAAACAGTAGCCAATTATTAGAAAATAATTATTTGGCTGCACTACAAAATATATTAAAGGAAGTTCTTCAGGCTGCAAGAAAAAAAAATGCCAGATATACACAAAAGAATAAAGAGCATTTAAAGTAATAAGCATGTGAGTAAATACTGAAAATCTTTTTTCTCATTATTAAATTCTTCTTAAAAGATAATTGACCACTTAAAGCAAAACTAACAGCAATGTGCTTGGGGTCGATAATGCCTGTATAAGTAAAAGGCAGACAAAAGGAGACATGAAGAAATGGAAATATACTCTTACAAGGTCTTACATTATATATGCAGCAGTGTTATTTTATTTGAAGATAAACTGTGATTTAAAACAAACGAACAAACCGATTGCCATCAAGTCAATTCCGACTCATAGCAACCCTACAGGACATAGTAGAATTGCCCCATAGGGTTTCCAAGGCGTGGCTGGTGGATTCCAACTGCCAACCTTTTAGTTACTAGCTGAATCCTTAACCACTACACCACCAGAGCTACAACTGTGATACAGTAGAGGCATATTATAAAGCCAAGTGCAACCACTATAAAAATAAAGATGTATAAACCAATAAAATAGAGGATACTAAATGAAATACCAAAAATACTCAATCTAAAAGAAGACAGAAAAGGGGAAAAATAAAGAAAAGATGGAACAAATAGAAAATGAGTATAAGAATTACTGATGTAAACCTAACAATACCAACAATTGCATTAAAGATAAATGGACTAAACACATCAATTAAAAGAAGAGATTATCAGAATGGAAAACAACAAGACTCATCCATGCTGTCTAAAAGAAACACTCTTTGAGTTAGGAATAGGAGAAGTCTATGGAATGTGTAGATAACTGACTTGAACAACTGCTTCATTTGCCATGAGACCAGAAGAACTGGATGGTACACAGCTACTGTTACTGAATATTTTGATCAAAGATTCCATAGGAGGATCCTGATCAAAAGGGGGAAAATGCAGAACAGAGTTTCAAAGTCTCATGGGATCCAGACTTCCTGGAGCCATGAAGTTTGGATGAACCCCTGAAACTATTGCCCTGATATAATCTTTAAACCCTAAACCAAAAATATCCCCCGAAGTCTTCTTAAAACCAAACAGTAGTTTAGCTTAACTAGTAAAAAGTCTGTCTTGAGCATTAGGCTCTTTTAAGACCTATCTATATGGGACCAAATTGACAACAGCAATTTGAAAGATTAGATAAGAACCTCAGGAGGCAGTGAATTTATGTTAATGGGAGAGGAGCAACTCAGAAAAGGTGGATGAGAATGGATATACAACTCAAAGAATGTAATCAATGTCACTAAATGGTACATGTAGAAGCTGTTGAATTGGTATATGTTTTGCTGTATGTATTCTCAACAACAACAAAACAAATAAAATTGTATATAAAAATGAAACATTAAACAAAGACAGTTTAAAAGCAAAAGAATGATATAAGATATAGCATACAAATATCAATCAAGAGAAAGCTATATTTAAGTAGAATTCAGAGCAAGGACTATTATCAAGGATAAAGGGACATTTCATAATGATAAAAAGGGTCAACTCATTATGAGGAGATAACAATCCTAAATGTGCACGCATCTAAAAACAGAGCTTCAAAATTCATGAAGTAAAAACTGACAGAACTGAAAGTAGATGTATATGAATCCACAGTTATAGTTAGAAATTTTAATATCCGTCTCTCAATAATTGATAAAATTACTAGATAGAAAACAGCAATGATTTATCAGATACAAACAACACTAACAGCCAACATAGCTTAATTGGCATATACAGAACATTAAACTCAAAATGGGAGAATACATATTCTTTTCAAGTACACACGGAATGTTCACCAAAAGAGAACATATGGCAGGATGAAATGTCTTGATAAATTTAAAAGGATCAAATTTATACAAAATGTTTCCTATGATAATATATTTAAATTAAGTAACAAAAACATATCTGTAAAGCTTCCAAATATTTGGAAATTAAACAATATACTTCTAAGTAGCCAATGGGTCAAAGAAGAAATTACAAGGGAAATTAGAAAATATTTCAAGCTGAATGATAATGAAAATACAAAATATCAGAATTTGTGGAATTCAGCTAAAGCAGTGCTTAGAGGGAAATTTATAGCTTTAAATGTTTATATTAGAACAAAGAAAGTTCTAAAATCAACATCTAAGATTCCACCTTACAAAGCTAAAAAAGAAGAACAAAATAACCCCAAAGTAAGTACAAAGAAGGAAATAATAAAAAGAGCACAGATTAATGAAATTTTAAAAATGGGCAAAATAGGGAAAACCAAAAGTTGGTTTTTCTGATGAACCAATAAAATTAATAAATCTCTAGCTGGGCTGAAAAAGAAAAAAAAAAAAAAAGAGAGAGAGAGTGCAAAAGTTACCAATATGAGATATGAAAGAGAGGATACCACTATAGACTAAGCATTTATGACCACACATTTGACAAGTTAGATGAATTGAGAAACTCCTAAAGGCACAAATAACTGAAACAGAAGAATGGAGGGTAATATTTCAGAGCCTGGATTCCGGGACTAGGCTGCTAGGATTTGAATCTGAGCTCTTCCACTTACTAGCTCTGTGAAAAAGGAAACTTCAGGAAAGCTTCAGTTTCTGCTTCTGTAAAATCAAGATATTAGGGCTTTGGTGAAGATTAAATGAGTTATTTTATGAAGCTCTGTGCCTGGCACTATGTTAAGTGCTATCTTTCATTACTTCCTAAATCTTTTATGATTTTTCTGTATCGAGACTTATGATTGGTTCTGATGGCTCAATTGAAAAAGACTTGGTGATTTTTGGTTAATGTTAGATAGTTTTTGGTCAATGAGACGGATTATTAAAGGATATAACTAGAAAGAAAGTGCATGTATAGAGTTCTAAAGTCTATTGGTCATGTTTGAATTCAACATAGGAAATAAATAAAAAAAAAAAGGAAAAAGCTCTGATGAATCACACTCTCCTTTGCCATGACTCTTTGCCATGACCCTGACATCACTCATTTCCCCACACAATTCTGAAAGAGAGTTAAAAGATTGACCTCACAGTGTGTCAAGAGAGTTATATGTGTTCAAGAGTCAAAGTGCAACTAAAAGTAATTGCTGGAAACAGGAGGGCTGCCTGGGTCAACTGGCAGCTGGAGGAAAGGTAGCTTATCTTCTATGGTTTCCGATCCATCAAGAACACAAAGTTTCTCATCACAGGTTCTGAGACACTGGAAGTTTCTTGCCCACCCAATTTCCTTCTTCCTATTGGCCCCCAGAGTCTGAGCCACGCCTTGTACTCTTTCAGGCCACTGCTGTGCAGTGGTTCCTCCACCCTGCTGCCGTCCATCATGCTGAAAGCCCTGGTGGGAGGTTCGGGACTGTCAGCCAGCAAAGACTGGCAGTCAACGACACCATCCCAAGACTCTCCTCCTGAAAGCCTCTGCCAGCTGCCTGGTGAAGCCAGGGGTTTTTCTCCTCACTATACCCTGCTCAGAAGGTTCCTTGTGCTTGGTTGCTTTGTTGGAACTCAGTCACCACCAAACATCAACTGAGTGGCAATGCTTCAGGCAGGGAGGTAAGCCAAGAAATTATCCACCACAAAAGAACACGAACCCAAGCTGAATTTGAACATCTGTTTCCCATGTAATGCCCTTCAGAAAGCATGGTATTGTTTGTTTTCCAAATCAGTTCCCATCAATCCTGGGGGGGGAAAAAAGCAAATAAGGTCTGCAATAAGGCAGGTCTTGTCTAAGAGGGTAATAGTCCTTCTCCTTGTGCCTGGAGGTCTGAAGGATCCCCAAATTGTCCACATTTAATAGTCATATAGTAGCCCTGGTGGCACAGTGGTTAAGCACTCAGCTGCTAACTGAAAGGTGACGGTTTGAACACACCAACAGGTCTGTGGGAGGAAATACCTGACGATCTGCTACCATAAAGATTACAGCCTAGGAAACCCTATGAGGCAGCTCTACTCTGTCATATGAGTTGGAGCCAACTTGATGACATGTGACAACAAAGGTCACACAGACAGGTGTGACGGTTGAGTCTATGAATTGCTGCTCTTCCTGAGAAACCTGGAGTTTGCCAGGAAGGGAGAGAAGTAGGCATATATTTTAAATTCCTCAGAGAATTTGGACAGGGTTTGCGAAACTCTTTAAGGTAATATCTTAGTTACCTAGCGCTACTGTAACAGAAGTACCACGGGTGGGCAACTTTAAAGAACAAAAGTTTATTTCTCGCAGTTCAGTAGGCTGGAAGTCTGAATTCAGCCTGTGGCTCTAGGTGAAGACCCTTCTTTATCTACTTCAGCTTTTTGTACCAGGCAATTCTTGGAGTTTCTGGACTTGTAGCTGCATCCACCTCCGTGGTGGTGTCAGAGGGCATCTGTCTTCTCCCTGTTTGTGCATGCTTCTCTCTGTGCCTATGGTGTCTTTATATAGCTCAGAAATGATTAGGTTTAGGAGTCATCCTACACTGGTATGATCTCCCCTGATTGATTTATTTCATTTTATGTAAGATTAAACTCGATTACATTCACAGGTATAAGTATTAGAATTCTAACATATTTTCGGGGGACACAGTTCAATCCATAACACCAGAGTATAGCAGTTTACCAATGTTTCCAAAAGTGTGGTCCAGGATATTTTTTTAAAATATACATTTTTGCATCTCATTCTCAGATCTTCCAGAGTCAGTCTTTGAGAGAGTAGGTCCTGGGGGATTATTATGCTCTCCATCTGGAGTTAAGCCCAAGTGAATTTCAAGGACATCCCCCAAAGCCCACATTTAATCCTGTTGACCATTTTGGCAAGGAATACCCACTTTACGTTATTGTCATGGATTAAATCATGTCCCCCAAAAACATGTGAATCAATTTGGCTAGGCCATGGTTCCCAGTATTGTGTGATTGTCCACCATTTTGTCGTCTGATATAATTTTCCTATGTGATGTAAATCATGCCTCCATGATGTTAATGAGAGTAGATAGATGGCAGTTATGTTAATAAGCTAGGATTCAATCTACAAGATTAGATTGTGTCTTGAGCCAATTTCTTTTGGGATATAAGAGAAGCAAGCAGAGAGGCAGGTGGACATCATACCACCAAGAAAGCAGCAGAGCCAGGAGCAGAGTGTGTCCTTTGGACCTAGGGTTCCTGTGCGGGGAAGCTCCTGGTCCAGGAGAAGATCGATAAGAAGGACCTTCCTCCAGAGCCGACAGAGAGAGGAAGCCTTCTCCTGGAGCTGATGTCCTAAATTTGGACTTGTAACCTACTAAAAAGACTGTGAGAAAATAAATTTCTCTTTGTTAAAGCCATCCACTTGTGGTATTTCTGTTATAGCAGCATTAGATAACTAAGACAGTTATGTTAATTAAAAAAACCCACAGCCCTTCCAGACTAAGGCTCCTTTGCCCTGCCCTCCCCTCTCCTACCTCTTGGCTTTGGTTGGAACCAGAGACCGGGTGTCATAGTCTCTTTACTGAGAAGAGCAGAGCTGAATATGGATCAAGAAGGGGGGAGGGTGCCAATCTCCTTTGACCTTAAGGAAGAAAGCTGGAGCCTTATCAGCTCTATGGGATTGGCCAAGCCATTCTTCCTGTAACTGCGCTTTATGGGTAAAAAAAAATGGGTAGATAGGTACAAATCCCAACCACTCATCTGTCAGTTTGTCATACTATGGCGGTCTGCATGTTGCTGTGATGCTGGAAGCTATGCCATCAATATTTCAATACCAGCAGGGTCACCCATCTTGCAAAGGTTTTAGCAGAGCTTCCAGACTAAGACAGGAAGAAGTATCTGTTGATCTACTTCTGAAAAAAATGGCCAGTGAAACCTTATGGATAGCAGTGGGACATTGTCTACTATGGTGCTGGAAGATGAGCCCTTCAGGTTAGAAAGCACTCAAAATGTGACTGGGAAAGAGCTGTCTGTTTAAAGTGGAGTCAACCTTAACGACGTGAATGGAGAAAGCTTTTGGGACCTTCATTTACTGATGCAGCATGGCTCAAAATGAGAAGAAACAGCTGTACACATCAATTAATAGTCAGAATGTGGAATGTATGAAGTATGAATCTAGGAAAATTGGAAGTTGTCAAAAATGAAATGGAACAGTTGAAGATCGATATGCTAGGCATTAATAGCTGAAATGGGCTGCTATTGGCCATTTTGAATCGGACAATCACATGGTCTACTATGCCAGGAATGACAAATTGAAGAGGAATGGTGTGTCATTCATTTCATTGTCAAAAAAATTCAAGATCTGCCCTGAAATACAATGCTGTCAGTGATAGGATAATATCCATATGCCTATAAGGAAGACCAGTTAATACAACTATTATTGAAATTTTCACACCAACAACTAATGCCAAAGATGAAGAAATTGAAGACTGCATGACGACTATGTGGATCATAACAAGTTATGGTTAACATTTCAAAGAATGGGAACTCCAGAACACTTAATTGTGCTTATGAGGAACTTGTACATAGTACAAGAGGCAGTTGTTTGAACAGAACAAGGGGACACTGCATGGTTTAAAATCAGAAAATTGTGCATCAGGGTTATTTCCTTTGACTATCTGTATTCAGTCTGTTTGATGCAGGACTACATAAAGAAGAAAGCGTCATCAGGACTGGAGGAAGGCCTACTGACAACCTGTGATATGCAGATGACAACCTTGCTTGTTGAAAGTGAAGAGGACTTGAAGCACTTACTAATGAAGATGAAAGACTACAGCCTTCAGTATGGATTACACCTTAATGTAAAGAAAACAAAAATCCTCACAGCTGGACCAATAAGCAACATCATGATAAACCCATTGCCATCAAATAGATTCTGACTCATGATAAGCAGAGAAAATATTGAAGCTGTCTTTACTTGGATCCACGATCAACACTCATGGAAGCAGCAGTCAAGAAATCAAATGACATATTGCGTTGGGCAAATCTGCTGCAAAACAACTCTTTAAAGAGTTAAAAAGAAAAGATGTCACTTTGAAGACTAAGCTGCTCCTGACCCAAGGCAAGATATTTTCAGTCGCCTTATATGCATTCAAAAGGTGGACAACCAATAAGGAAGACCAAAGAAGAATTGATGCATTTGAATTATGGTGTTGGTGAAGGATATTGAATATACCATGATCTGCGGGGAGGAACAATCTGTCTTCGAAGAAGTACAGCCAGAATGTTCCTTAGAAAGGAGAATGGCAAGACTTTGTCTCATGTACTTTGGACGTGTTATCAGGAGGGACCAGTCCCTGGAGAAGGACATCACGCCTGGTAAATAGAAGAGGGTCAGAGAAAAAGAGGAAGACCCTCAACAAAGATGGACTGACGCAGTGGCTGCAACAATGGGCTTAAACATAGCAACAATTGTGAGGATGATGCAGAACCAGGCAATGTATCGTTCTGCTGTACCTATGAGGTCGTTCCGAGTCGGGACCGACTGGACAGCACCTAACAACAACAACAACGCGTACAAATCAAGAGGGGAGGCTTTCAGATTTTGGTTGGAAAAACCCAAACGGCATGACATCCATCAGCACTTAACCCCAGAGGGGTGGTGAGTACTAACAAGCACAAACTGCAATCCTGTGGCCTCCAACCCTTTATAGTAGGCATATGTATGTTTACATTCCAGGTAAATAAACACTTCAACTCCATTTAGCACACATTTTTTGCTGCCACTATGCTCTGCATTGAATAGCCAGAACACTATTACCCTAAATTAAGAGATGTTTCCTCTGAGGAGAAGGCCTGAGCATGGGTGCAGCCCTCCATAGCAACTTTTCTGAGTTCACGGTACTGTGTATGTCTTGGGAACCGCGTCAGCATTTTTGGAAAGGATACAAGTAGACCGTTCATGTTATTTAAATGGAGTAATCAACTCATTTAAAATTGACAAAGCTCTACCAGAAACTGACAAATTAACCTATACGGGCAGACAGACCCAGACAAAACGCAAACAATCAAATCTGTTGCCATCCAGTTGACTCCTATTCATGGCAACCCCATGTGTTATAAGAGTAGAACTGCTCCATAGGATTTTCTTGGCCGTAATCTTTACAGAAGAAGGTCTCCAGGCCTTTCTTCTGTGGCACTGCTGGGTGGGTTTGGACTGCCAAACTTTTAAATTAGCAGCCAAGAGCAAACCATTGGCACTACCTAGGGACCTGGAGACTGAATCAGGCCTGGTCATTTTCTTCTCTGTTTGTTAGCATAGATGCCTCTTGCCTGGAGATTGGGCACACCAAGTTGGGAGGTCCCTACTGATGCCATTTTGTAGTCCTAGTCCTTTTACCTCTCCACACTGCACCAGCTGGAGACAGCCATGTGACTTGCTCCCCCTTTGGAGCTGGGCTGAATTAGCAGAGCTGCCTATAGTACCTTTTCTCAGAAAACAGTCAGGAAGAGGGCACACAGAGGCTGTCCCCGACCCCCTGCCTGGCAGGTGAGCAAGGGGCCTCAGGCCCAAACACCAGACCACAGTGCTTGGGGGAATCACCCAGCCAGCCTGCCTTCAAACCCATGTCTGTGCCTCCTTTGTACCAGGTGTTCTCCTTGGCCTCAGACTGATGCCCCTTAGCTCAGGGCAGGCGAGTTCAGGCTTCAGCTTGCAAAATACACTATTTTGAGCTTAAAAAAACCAAACCCAGATTCCGACTCATAGCGACCCTACTATAGGGCAGAATAGGACTGCCCCATAGAGTTTCTAAGGAGTGCCTGGCAGATTCGAACTGCTGACTCTTTGGTTAGCAGCCGTAGCACTTAACCACTAAGCCAATTTTGAGCTTAGGAGCAGCTTATTTACTTGAACTGGTTTCCCTTATTCTGGGATGTCGACTGTTTTTCTTCCCATACTCTAAACCTCCCCCCTTTCCAATTGTTTCTCAATATTCAATTTCTTTGGAGTAGAAATGTCAATCTAATTCCTCCTGTGTGACTTCTATCTAGAACAGTGATAACTTTTTTTCTTTTCACTTCCTGCCTCTGCTGACACGACCTTTGGAATTTCAAGGCTCCCTGCCAGAAACCTCAGTTCTTCCCAGCATCTGTTTAAACATGGTGCTTCCGGGGGCAGTGCCCTTTGCCTCTCTAACCTTTTGTCATCTGGCTCCAAGTTCCAAAGGCAGTTTTACTGTCACTGTCAGGTCAGTGACAGTGCCCTGTGACTAGAGGAAACCTTAATAAATTCTCTTCCGTTATAGAGTTGCCAAAATCTTAAAGATTGGCACTCTAGTCTTTTATTCATATGCGGAAAGAAGCCACGGTCCTTGGTTTGGTGCTCGAAGTCCTCCACGATGTAGGCCAGGTTACTTTTTAAACCTTTCCTCCCACCACATCTCCTCTTCTACGGTTTCTGTTTGTACTTCTTCCAGCACCCTTCCCTCCTAGACTTGACTTGTTACCTCTACCCAGTTCACCTTCTCCCACCCCCTTTTCCTATGTCCGCATGGCAAAAGTCCTACCCATCTGCTACGTGTCAGGGCTCCCTCCAGGAAGCTTTCCTAGATCCCTCCCAACCAGACTTAACCTCTCCTCCAGCCCCTGTACTCCCATTGTGCTGTAACTGCATTTTCTCAATTTTAAGAGGTACTTTTTTTTTTTTGATAACAGCTTTTTTGAGATGTAATTCACATACCACAGAATTCACCTATTTAAAGTTTACAATTCAATGGTCTTAGAGATGTTTACAGAATTGTGCAATCATCACAACGATCAATTTTAGAACATTTCATCACTCCCGAAAAAACTCTATACCCTTTAGCTGTCACCACCCTGAACTTACTCCCCATCTTTCCCAGCCTTACCCCAAACTAAACCCATTGCCATCGAGTCAATACTGACTCACAGTGACCCTATAGGACAGAGAAGAGCTGCTCCACAGGCATTCCAAGGAGCAACTGGTGGACTTGAACAGCAGACCTTTTAGTTAGCAGCTGAGCTCTTAACCACTGTGCCACCAGGGCTTTCTCAGCCCTACGCAACCACTAATCTATTTTCTGTCTCTATGGATTTGGTTGTTCGGGAATCATATAACATGTGGTCTTTGTGACTGGCGTCTTTTCAGTTAGCAGAATGTTTTGGAGGTTCATCCATGTTGCAGTATGCATTGGTACTTCACTTAAGAGTCATGTCTGAAAAACATTTAATGTCTTTAAAAGAAAGATGCATCTTCAAATCAATGAAGATTTGATTTGCATCTTCAAATCAAATAAAGATGCATCTTAAAACTTCGAGTATGGTTTCGTTAGCAGCAATTTTTCTTTCTTAATAATACTTAGAAATAAGTTTAAGTTCATGCCTCTTCTATTGCTGGCATCAAATTCAATGAAATGCTATGTCTCCAAATTACCTCATCAAAATCAGCTTTGTAGCCACATTATTTGTTCATGTTTCTATCTTCTTTCTTAGACTATAGTCTCCAGAAGAACGGGAACCATGTCTTAATCATCTTTGTATCCTTTAAAGGACCTAGCATAGGACTTGGCTTATAGGAAGTGCTCAGGAAGTATGAAGAAGAAGCTAATGTTGTGTTCAGGGACACATTCTCCAATAATAAAACAGTAGAGCAGGAGAAAGATGCAAAATCTTTAGGCCCTGTTGTACAGTTGGTGAGTGTGCAGTGTGCTTGGGATTGTTTAGCTTTTGGTGATTAATATAGTTAATCAATCATTTATTGAGCACCTATTGTATGCCAGGTCCTTTGTTCTAAGCAAAGGATGTTATAAAGATGTTCAAAATATAGTCCCTCTCCCCAAGGAACTCATATTCTGGAAAGACATTTCTAGAAATGGTTATATAATAAGGAGGATGGATCGGTTTGATGTGATGGGAGAGAGCGGTGGTAGAAGTTACTTTGAGGATAGCACATGTACTTAGCACATTGGCGTTAAGAGCAGGGCTTTAGAGTCAGACAGCCCTGGGTTCTACCGCTTACCTCCTTGTGAATTTAGGCAGATTATTGATGTTTCTATATCTCAGCTTCCTTATACATAAAATGGACATAATAAGTGTATGCATTTCTTGCAGTTGTTGTAGGAATTAAATGAGATGATGAATGTAAAACATTCGGCATATTTGTAAGTGCTCAACAAATGATACCTATCTTGTGAATTTTAGATCATTAAAGCTTTGGGGGTTTTAGAAATTATTTAGTCAACACTCTCCCCTCGTGCACACCTCGTTTCACACATAAAGATCTAAGCACTAAGTAGCTCATGCTTTAGCCGGGGGAGATGGGAGCCGACTTCCTGGAGGGGAGGCGTTTGAGGAAGGCTTCTTAAAATGGCCGAGAATTTTCAGCAACTAAGATGGGCATTTTGGAGGTGAGTTTGAGGACGCCAGTTCCTCTAGCCCAACCCATTGGCCCTCCCATTTTCTTCCCTGTGGGCAGTCACTTCATTTATTTTAATGAAGCCTTCATACTTCTATGTGTAAAATATGTCCTGTGTTTGAAAAGACCTTAGCAGAAAAATCTCAGCCCGGACTTGATTATAAGCTCTAGTTCCATCCTAGATATCATGTTTCTCTTCTCAGCAAATCTGTCCATTTCCTGAACTGTCTGGGCTGAGGCTTCTGAATTTTTATTCCTCGGGTGCTGTCTTAGTTACCCAGTGCAGCTACCACAGAAATACCACAAGTGGATGAGTTTAACAAAGAGAAATTTGTTTTAGAAGTCCAAATTCAGGGTGTCAGCTCCAGGGGAAAGCTTTCTCTCTCTGTTGGCTCTGGAGGAAGGTACTTGTCATCAATCTTCCCCTGGACTAGGAGCTTCTTTATGCAGGAGGCCAGGTCCAAAGGACGCGCTCTGCTCCTGGCACTGCTTTCTTGGTGGTATGAGGTCCCTGTGTCTCTCTGCTCACTTCTCTCTTTTATATCTCAAAAGAGATTGCCTCAAGATGCAATCCAGTCTTGTAGATTAAGTCCTGCCTCATTAACATAACTGCCACTAATCCCCTCTCATCCACATCATAGAGGTAGGATTTACAACACTTGGGAAAATCACATCAGATGACAAAATTGTGGACAATCACACAATACTGGGAATCTTGGCCTAGCCAAATTGATACATGTATTTTTGGGGGACATAAGTCAGTCTATGACAGGTGCCTAGCATGATGTTGTAGAAATGAGTTCTACTTAACAAGTGGTTGTTTCATTTTTTAACTTTTTTCTTTGAAATAATAAGTGTTGTTGAATGGAAGAGAATGGTTACAGGGTTGGCTTTAACAATCAGGCCCTCTAAGCAGAAGTCATATTTGCTTTCCAAGGCAAAAACCGATACAGATCAAAATAAAAAGAATTGTACTCATTAATTAACATTTTTTCAATTCTGTGTGAAAAATAACATCTCATTCATATCACTGTTCAGGCAATAGAACTATAAAAAAAAATTAAGGATTAGGTTTATGTAACTTGCATGTCTTTTTAATATGCATGGTGCGAGGGAAAAAAAGTTTTATTTTTGTGCTAAGTAGATAGGTTGTTGGTCCCATGGCTACCAATCTTTATCCAAAGGAATATGCTAAGCAGCCCATAGAGCTAAGAAACATTTTTGGAAACAGCCTATGCTCTGTGCTCTGGGTACTGCAGCAAGAGATGGGACACACTTTCAGGCTGTTGGTCTCTCCAGCCTGAGTCAGAATGCATGAAGGCTCAAGTGTGCACATGTCAGAAGTGAGATTCTATTTATAGAGGGGACAAGAGTTTACCCAGCTTAAGATTTGGCTTATCTGCCCATGACAGAAAAATCTAAGTTAATAGTGGCTCAAACAGCATAAAAGCTTATTTCTCTTCCACGTAAAAGAATTCCAGGGGTAGATAATCCGGGGCGAGAATAGCTCCACAGCATAGTCTCTTTCCAACTCTCTGCTCCAATGTTCCTAGGTTGTGGTGCTCCAGTTTCCAAGATGGCAGCTGGAACTGCACCACATATCTGGAGATGACAAAGAAGGTGGAAAATCTCACACAACTTGCCATTTAAGAAGGTTTCTAGGAAGTTGCAGCACAATCATTTCACTAAGATCCTTTGACCTGAACATATCATGGTGACACCTAGCTGCAAAGGAGGCTGGGAAATGTAGCTATACTAGGTGGTCATGTGGCCAGATAAAATGTTGATGTTAGCTGCCATTGAGTTGACCTACAACTCGTGGGCACCCATGCACGATGGGATCAGATCGTTGTGATCTATGGGTTTTATTGGCAGATTTTCCAGAAGTAGATTTTCTCCAGGCATTTGTTCCTAGTCCATCTTAGCCTGGAAGTTCTTCAGAAACCTATTTAGCATCACAGCAACCTTCACTGACAGATGGGTGGTGCATTGGCTGGGGATTGAACCCAGGTCTCTGGCATGGAAATGGAGAATTCTACCACTGAACTACCACTGCCCTCATCCAGGTAAAAACCACAGTTCAATTACCAAGGAGAAAGTGGAGAATGAATATGGGGGGGACAACTGGCAGTCTCTGCCACGAAAGGAATGTTGCCCCAATACCTGCCTCTGAGGGCTAGGGTGGGTGTGGATCAGGGAAGAAAGCTCCGTTAGGAAATAGACCCTGAGAGTTAGCAGCTCCCCCTTGTGTGTAAGAAGAGTCTACAAGGCTCTGCTCCCTCTTCTTGCAAATCCTCATGCCCCCACCTGTGGATCTTCTCTGGATGCAGATGGGATATTTTACTATTCTAGTTCACCCCTTGTCATTTTCCTGGCTGAAGCTAGGCTCAGCCACTGACTAAATATGTGACCTTAGGTAAGTTAAAGAATATCTCTGCACCTCAGTTTTCATGCCTTTGGAATGTGAATAATCTATAATAATAAGTAATAATAATAATCAGGCTTGACACAAAGTAGGTACCTAAAAATGTGATCATACATTCTCAACCAGATGGGCTATGTGAGAGTGAACCCTCAGCACCACTGATACTTCCTTCAGATATTCCAAAATCAACCCATAGTCTAAGTCTGATCTTTATGCAATTCTGATTTTGTTAACAATGCTAGCATTTCTTGAGTGTATACTATGTGCCAAGTACTATTCTAAATATTGATATTTTACACATGTTAACTCATTTAAACCTCATAATAATTATGTGAGCCAGGTACCATTACTATCCCCATTTTATGGAGACAATTTAAATGATGTGCCCCAGGTATCATCATTAGGAAGTGGCAGAGCTATGATATGAATCCAGGCAAATCTAGCTCCAGAGCCTTAACCACTGAGCATAATGTCTCCCTCTAGACCTTCCGTCGGCCCTCTAATCAGTTTAAGAACTTAATCAAAGCTTTGTAAATTTAGCCAGGATCTGAAGCTTTTGAGAGCCCAAATTGCCTCCTACCCTCCCCATCCTTTATCTTCTTAGCTTTTAGTCTCTTATAAAATCCTTTTACTGGAGGTACTAATCAGTTATTCAACAAATATTTGTGTCAAGACACAGTGTGTGTCTCCCAAAGAGTTCACAGTTTGGTTGGAGAGAGAACAGACAGTTGCAGAGCAGTAAGTGCCAAGCGGAAACCCTGGTAGCATGGTGATTAAAAAGCTACGGGTGCTAACCAGAAGGTCAGCTGTTCGAATCCACCAGGCACTCCTCAGAAGCCATATGGGGCAGTTCTACTCTGTCCCATAGGGTCGCTATGAGTCAGAATCAACTCGACGGCAATTGGTTTTGGTTTAACTGCCTATCAGAGGCATGTGACCAGGGTAACATTTGCCTACTCATCTACTGGGTCACAGATACAACCTTTGCCTATCTCCTTAGCTTTCCATTCTCTTGGCCCTCAGTGCTGGACTGTGTGGGCAATTAGGAGTCTGAAGAAATCGGATAGGGTAGCTTATTGCTGCTGAAGCTGTTAGAAATCCTGAAGATTTTTCTCACCCCTCCTGGAGGAGACGGGGCTGCTGAGGCCTGGATTGTGGCAGAATTCAGACAGCCTAGGGCTTATCAGCTGGAATTTGAGGCCTTTCTGGCTATTATCAATTCAGGTGAGCAAAGATGGTGGTCTGAAGTAGGTGGGGGCAAGAAGAGATAACAAGAAGTGTAGAGATTTGGGAGTTCCTGGTGGTCAAACAGTTAATGTGCTTGGCTACTAATCAAAAGGTTGGAGGTTCAAATCTACCCAGAGGCAACTTGAAAGAAAGGCCTGGAGGTCAGAAAAATCAGCCATCGAAAACCATATGGAACACAGTTCTACTCTGACACATAGGGTCACCGTGGGGTGAAGTCAACTTCCTGGCAACTGGTTGGTAGAGATTTGAGGAAAGTTTAGGATGCAGACTTGATAGAGCTTAGTGACCTCTAGGGGGAGCTATATGAAGGAAAAAGGAGGAAATTGTTAACACTCAGGTTTTTGGTTTGGGCTACTGGTTGGATGGGGGTGCTTCTTCTGAGATAGGGAATACAGGAGGGAGAACATGTTTGTTAGAAAAAGTAAGTTCTATTTTGGACGTGCTGGGTTTAAGGTGCTAGCAATATATCTTAGCAGCCAGCTACCCTAAAGGAAATAACAGTTTTAATTTTATACAAAGCAGACCCAGAAAGATAGATTGGAAGAGCAGATTGAGTTGAAAAAAGCACTGCTCAGAAAACTTCCAAAGAGAATATAGGACCAGATGTGCAGCTTGCATAGTGCTGGCATCTTCTGTGAAGTCTGAGTTCTGATTTATGTTTATTTTCAGCAAATAACCCACACTCAGTTGCTTCTCTTGGTTCTCATTAGCTAAATCGCTGATTAAAATCCAAACCAGATATGTAGGCTTCCTGGTTGAAATCCAAGTCATTATTTCCAGTGCTTGAAAGGAAGGAATAAGACACTTCAGTTCTTTGGGATTATAAAATGCAATCCTCTAACTTTATGCTATTCGGAATGGCTTCTTTGTTTCCAGGCTTGACTTCTTTTTTAGATTTTAGATTTATTTGCTTCTTTTTTAGATTATGTATGTTTACCTTCCATTTTAAATGTTTTACCACTATGGTTGCAATCTTCAGACATTACTTCTGCGGACATTAAATTGGTAGCCTTTCCAGGCTGTTCCTTCATTTCCACGGCCTCCCAGACACAACTCAGTTCATGACAAGTCTCAATGGTGAGAACACTGAAGAAAAAGATAGGACAACTAGGCTTTTGGCTCAGGCCTACTGCTTACCAGCTTATGTGACAACAACTCATAAACAACCTTGTTTTCAGCACTGTATTGCAATGTACCAAGCACTTTACATTCATCATCATATTATTATCTCCAGAGCCTCATTTTTTTCATCTGTAAAATGGGGATAAACATCTTTTATAATTCATACAGTTGTAAAGATTATGACTGTTAAGAGATATGAAAGCCCCTGGGAAGCTATCAAATCTGATTCTAAAAACACATACAACATTGATGGTTGCACAACATGATGAATGTAATCAATGTCACCAAATAGTGCCCGTAAAAAATATTGAATTGGCAAATGTTTACTAAAATAAAAAATATATACATAGTATTAAACTTAGAATTTGTGTTTCTAAACCTCTGAACAGCTGCTCTCCTGTTCATGTTTCCCTTCAAAACTACCTGCCAGCTCCTATTTCAATGTTCTCTTTATATGAATAATATAGATTATAATGAAGCTACCATTTATCAAGGAATCCATGGTTGATGTCAATGGTTAAGCCCTCAACTATTAGCCGAAAAGTTGGTGGTTCAAACCTACCTAGAAGTGCCTCAGAAGATAGGCCTGGTAACATGTTTCCAAAAGGTCACAGCCTTGAAAACCTTATGGAGCTCAGTCCTACTCTGACACACGTGGGATCATCACGAGTGGAATCAACTCCACAGTAGCTAACAACAACAACCATTTATCAAATGCTTACTGAAGTAAACAATAATTGCATGCAAAATCCCATTTGTTTCTCAACCTTGAAAAGCAGAAACAAATATGCCCATTTTGCAGATGATGAAATAGAGCTTCAGAGTGGTTAAAATAACCAAACTTAATTCATACATTGAATATATGGTAGAGACAGGATTAGAAACCAGCCAGATTTAATCTGAATATGGAGCCTATCCTTACCCACCACCACTATACTTTCCTGACTCACTTTTCCTCCACTCTTTAAGGCAGCCTGTCGTCCCTCTTCCTCCTCTCCCTCCCCTATGTCTTTCCTAAGGATATCTTCACCCCCAGTCCCTGAAAATGTCTCTTTTGGAAGCCACAGCGTAAATAAAAAAAGTCTGGTTGGGTGCTCTTCAAAGTCGTGGGACAAATCATTAGTGCAGGGTAGGGGTGAGTGTGAAGGGAACAGCTGGTCAACTGGTCTAAGGAAAATATGTTCGTGTTTGCTGTATCCCATCATCTTTCCCCAGACAAAAGCTGACAGATCCATGCAGCGAATCTTCTGAAGAGGAGAGGTTTCCATCTCTGCTTTTCAGTTTCCCACTCTCTGGAGTCTTCTTTTTTGACAGTGATGTTTTCCACCCGAAATCTCATCTGGATCGAGGGTTGGTGGCAGGAGGAGGGAGGGAGAGGGAGCCCAACCGGAAAAGGCAGGGAGTAGGGAGAGGAGGAGGGTTAAGATAGGAAAAGCAGCTGGAACTCATCTCCTGGGGACAGGCCAAGGAGGAGGCCCAGGCCCTGGGAAATCTGCTTACCTCCTGGTGTAACCCCCTCTCCCGGCTTCCTTTTTGGTTTCTGTCCAAGGACTTAGACCACTGTGGCAGCTCCCAACAGCAAGCAGGGAAGATGTCCCAGTTGAGATGGAGACCCCCACTGGGACAGGAGCCATGCTTCCAATCTGCAAGAAGCCAGTTGCCAAAACTTAGAGATGTCCTTCCAAGTGTCAACGTTGCAAATCAGAAAAAAAAAAAAAAAAATCCCTGGGTGCGCATGACTCCAGTCCACAGGAAAGAACTGGAGAGCAGTGGTCAGTAAATTTGTGCATACTTAATGATAGAAGGATAATAAAAGTGCTGGACTTAATTATAAAAGGAGAATTAAAATATTTTAATATTTCTGCAGGATTCTGGTGTCCAGAAGCAGCTCAGCAGAGGCTAGGAGCCCATGTGCAGGAAAAGGGAACCAGGAAGTGAGTTTGATTGAATGAATGTGGGGGAAGAGTGAGAGAATCCTCTATAAAGGGTTGTAAAGTCATTCCGGAAACCCTGGTGACGTACTGGTTAAATGCTATGGCTGCAGTTCGAATCCGCCAGGCGCTTCCTGGAAACTCTATGGGGTGGTTCTATTCTGTCCTATAGGGTCGCTATAAGTTGGAATCGACTCAACAGCAGTGGGTTTAAAGTCATTCCAGCCTTGTGTTAAATTTAGAGAAAATTAGGTCATTCTGGAATCAGCCTTGGGCTGTGTATGAGGTCAGGAGAAACAATTTTAGAAACTAGATCATATCATGTCACTGCCTTGCTTAAAACCATTGGGAGCTTCCAATAGAATAAGAATAAATCTGAACTCTGCTGCAGCCTGCAGGTTATCATGACAGACCCCTGCCTATGATTCCCACCTCATCTCCCACCTGATAGACTCCAGCCATGCTGGCCTTTTTTGGGTTCCTCAAGACCCAAATTCAGGGCCTCGGCATCTGCTCTTCCCTTTACCTAGAAAAATGGTGTTTCTGGTTTCAGCTTAGGATGGCACTTTCGAACTGTAGGTCATGACCTGCTCGTGCGTGGTGAAATTAATGTAGTGAGTCATGACCAGCTTTTTTATAAAAAATGAATTTAAATAAATACAGAATATTGGAATGCATCGTATTTAGTATGTTTTATAAATGTACGTATGTATGCATGTGTATGGATCCTGGATTATGATATAAAATAAATTTCTTACTAATGGGTTTTAAAATTTTTTGATATATCATGTAAGGAAAGAAAAGGAGTATAGTAGTTGGCAAAAATGACCACAAATTCTTCCCTTCCTTGCTTCTTTATCCTTGCAATATGACTTTTCAGCTTTTCCTATCACGAGGTGAGCTCTATTTCTTTCTTTCCTTTTAAAAATTTTTTTTTTATTTTTATAGTGCTTTTTTTTTTTTAAGTGAAAGTTCACAAGCCAAGTCAGTCTCTCACACAAAAACTTATATACACCTCGTTATATACTCCTAGTTGCTCTTCCTCTAGTGAGACAGTACACTCCTTTCCTCCACTCTCTATTTTAGTGTCCAGACAGGAGCTGCCCACGCAGTCTCATGTGTCTAGTTGATCCAAGAAGCTCACTCTTCACCAGTATTATTTTCTATCCCATAGTCCAGTCCAATCTCTGTCTGAAGAGTTGACTTTGGGAATGGTTCCTGTCTTTGGCTAACAGAAGGTCTAGGGACCATGACCTCTGGGGTCCTTCTGGTCTCAGTCAGACCATTAAGTCTGGTCTTTTTATGAGAATTTGGGGCCTGCATCCCACTGTTCTCCTGCTCCCTCAGGGGTTCTCTGTTGTGTTCCCTGTCATGGCAGTTATCTGTTGTAGCTGGGCACCATGTAGTTTTTCTGGTCTCAGGCTGATGTAGTCTCTCGTTTGTGGCCCTTTCTGTCTCTTGGGCTCATAATTACCTTGTTGTCTTTGGTGTTCTTCATTCTCCTTCGCTCCAAGTGGGTTGAGACAAACTGATGTATCTTAGATGGCTGCTCGCTAGTGTTTAAGACCCCAGATGCCACTCTCCAAAGTGGTATGCAGAATGTTTTCTTAATAGATTTTATTATGCCAATTGACTTAGATATCCCCTGAAACCATGGTCTCAAACCCTTGCCCCTGCTACACTGGCCTTGGAAGTGTTCGGTTTATTCAGGAAACTTCTTTGCGTTTTGTTTAGTCCAGTTGTGCTGACCTCTCCTGTATTGTATATTGTCTTTCCCTTCACCTAAAATAGTTCTTATCTACATCCAATTAGTGAAAACCCCTCTCTCTCCCTCCCTCCCTCCTCTCGTAACCATCAAAGAATATTTTCTTCTCTGTTCAAACTATTTTTTTTGAATTCTTATAATAGCAGTCTCATACAATATTTGTCCTTTTGCAACTAATTAATTTCACGCAGCGTAATGCCTTCCAGATTCCTCCATGGTATGAAATGTTTCATGGATTCATCATTGTTCTTTATCGATGAGTAGTATTCCATTGTGTGAATATACCATAATTTATTTATCCATTCATCAGTCGATGGGCACCTTGGTTGCGTCCATCTTTTTACTATTGTAAACAGTGCTGCAATGAACATGGGTGTGCATATATCTGTTTGCGTAAAGGCTCTTATTTCCCTAGGATATATTCCAAGGGGTGGGATTGCTGGATCCTATGGCAGTTCGATTTCTAGCTTTTTAAGGAAGCATCAAATCAATTTCCATTTGACATTCCCACCAGCAGTGTGTAAGTGTTCCAGTCTCTCCACAACTTCTCCAACATTTATTCTTTTGTGTTTTCTGGATTAATGCCAGCCCTGTTGGAGCAAGATGGAATTTCATTGTAGTTTTGATTTGCATTTCTCTAATGGCAAGCAAAATTCTGCTGAAGATCATTCAAAAATGGCTGCAGCAGTATATCGACAGGGAACTGCCAGAAATTCAGGCCGGTTTCAAAAGAGGACGTGGAACCAGGGATATCATTGCTGATGTCAGATGGATCCTGGCTGAAAGCAGAGAATACCAGAAGGATGTTTTCCTGTGTTTTATTGATTATGCAAAGGCATTCAACTGTGTGGATCATAACAAACTGTGGATAACACTGCAAAGAATGGGAATTCCAGAACACTTAAGTGTGCTCATAGATCAAGGGGCAGTTGTTCGGACAGAACAAGGGGATACTGATTGGTTTAAAGTCAGGAAAGGTGTGCGTCAGGGTTGTATTCTTTCACCTTACCTGTTTAATCTGTATGCTGAACAAATAATATGAGAAGCTGGACTATATGAAGAAGAACGGGGCATCAGGATTGGAGGAAGACTCATTAACAACCTGCATTGTGCAGAAGACTCAACCTTGCTTGCTGAAAGCGAAGAGGACCTGAAGCCCTTACTAATGAAGATCAAAAAGACCACAGCCATCAGTATGGATTACACCTCAACATAAAGAAAAGAAAAATCCTCACAACTGGACCCATAAGCAACATCATGATAAATGGAGAAAAGATTGAAGTTGTCGAGTATTTCATTTTACTTGGATCCACAATCAACAACCATGGAATCAGCAGTCAAGAAATCAAAAGATGCATTGCATTGGGCAAATCTGCTGCAAAGGACCTCTTCAAAGTGTTGAAGAGCAAGGATGTCACCCTGAAGACTAAGGTGCGCCTGACCCAAGCCATGGTATTTTCAGTCACATCATATGCATGTGAAAGCTGGACGATGAATAAGGAAGACCGAAGAAGAGTTGATGCCTTTGAATTGCAGTGTTGGCGAAGAATATTGAGTATATCATGGACTGCCGGCCAAAAGAATGAACAAATCTGTCTTGGAAGAAGTGAGGCCAGAATGCTCCTTAGAGGCAAGGATGGCGAGACTGCATCTTACATATTTTGGACATGTTGTCAGGAGGGATCAGTCCCTGGAGAAGGACATCATGCTTGGCAGAGTACAGGGTCAGCAGAAAAGAGGAAGACCCTCAACGAGGTGGATTGACACAGTGGCTGCAACAATGAGCTCAAGCATAACAACGATTGTAGGGATGGCGTGGGACCAGGCAGTGTTTCGTTCTATTGTGCATATAGGGTCACTATGAGTTGGAACCGACTGGACGGCACCTAACAACAACAACAGCAATGGCTAACGATCATGACCATTTCCTCATGTACCTGTTAGCTACCTGAATGTCTTCTTTAGTGAAGTGCCTGTTCATATCTTTTGCCCATTTTTGAATTGGGTTGTCTTTTTGTAGTTGAGTTTTTGCAGTATCATGTAGATTTTAGAGATCAGATGCTGATCAGAAATGTCATAGCTAAAAACTTTTTCCCAGTCTGTAGGTAATCTTTTTACTCTTTTGGTGAAGTCTTTGGATGAACATAGGTGTTTAATTTTTAGGAGCTCCCAGTTATCTCGTTTCTCTTCTGCATTGTTAGTAATGTTTCGTGTAATTTTTTTGCCATGTATTAGGGCTCCAAGTGTTGTCCCTATTTTTTCTTCCATGATTTTCATCGTTTTAGGTTTATATTTAGGTCTTTGATCCATTTTGAGTTCATTTTTGTGCATGGAGTGAGGTATGGGTCTTATTTCATTTTTTTGCAGTTGGATATCCAGTTATGCCAGCACCATCTGTTAAAAAGACTGTCTTTTCTTCATTTAACTGACTTCGGACCTTTGTCAAATATCAACTGCTCATATGTGGATAGATTTATGTCTGGATTCTTAATTCTGTTCCACTGGTCTACGTACCTGTTGTTGTACCAGTACCAGGCTGTTTTGACTACTGTGGTGGTATAATGTGTTCTAAAATCAGGTAGAGTGAGGTCTCCCACTTTATTCTTCTTTTTCAGTAAGGCTTTACTTATCCAGGGCCTCTTTCCCTTCCATCTGAAGTTGGTGATTTGTTTCGCCATCTCATTAAAAAATGTCATTGGAATTTGGATCAGAATTGCATTGTATCTATAGATGGCTTTTGGTAGAATAGACATTTTTACAATGTCAAGTCTTCCTATCTATGAGCAAGGTATGTTTTTCCAGTTATGTAGGTCTATTTTGGTTTCTTGCAGAAGTGTTTTGTAGTTTTCTTTGTACAGGTCTTTTACATCTCTGGTAAGATTTATTCCTAAGTATTTTATCTTCTTGGGGGCTACTGTAAATGGCATTGATTTGGTGATTTCCTCTTCGATGTTTTTTTTTGTTGGTGTAGAGGAATCCAACTGATTTTTGTGTGTTTATCTTGTATCCCGATACTCTGCTGAACTCTTCTATTAGTTTCAGTAGTTTTCTTGAGGATTCTTTAGGGTTTTCTGTGTATTAGATCATGTCATCTGGAAATAGAGATAATTTTACTATTTCCTTACCAATCTGGATGCCCTTTATTTCTTTATCTATCCTAATTGCTCTGGCTAGGACCTCCAGCACAATGTTGAATAAGCGTGATGATAAAGGGCATCCTTGTCTGGTCCCCGATATCAAGGGAAATGCTTTCAGACTCTCTCCATTTAGGATGATGCTGGCTGTTTTCTTTGTATATAAAAAAAAATAAGTATAAATGCCCTTTATTATGCTGAGGAACTTTCCTTCTATTCCTATTTTGTTGAGAGTTTTTATCATGAATGGGTGTTGAACTTTGCCAAATGCCTTTTCTGTATCCATTGATAAGATCGTGTGGTTCTTGTCTTTTGTTTTATTTATATGATGAATTAAATTGTTTTTCTAATGTTGAACCATCCCCCCATACCTGGTATGAATCCCACTTGGTCACGGTGAATTATTTTTTTGATATATTGTTGAATTCTATTGGCTAGAATTTTGTTGAGGATTTTTGCATCTAAGTTTATGAGGGATATAGGTCTGTAATTTTCTTTTTTTGTGGCATCTTTACCTGGTTTTGGTATCAGGGATATGGTGGCTTCATAGAGTGAGTTTGGGAGTATTCCATCCTTTTCTATGCTCTGAAATACCTTTAGTAGTAGTGGTATTAACTCTTCTCTGAAAGCTTGGTAGAATTCTGCACTGAAGCTGTCCAGGCCAGGGTTTTATTTGGTTGGGAGTTTTAAAATTACCTTTTCAATCTCTTCTTTCATTATGGGTTTAGTTAGTTGTTCTACCTGTGTTTGTGTTAGTTTTGGTAGGTAGTGTGTTTCTAGGAATTAATCCATTTCTTCTACGTTTTCAAATTTGTTTGAGTGTAGCTTTTCATAGTGATCCGATATGATTCTTTTAATTTCAGTTGGGTCTGTTGTAACATCACCCATCTCATTTCTTATTTGGGTCGTTTGCTTCCTCACTTGTTTTTCTTTTGTCGGTTTGGCCAATGGTTTATCTATTCTGTTAATTTTTTCAAAGAACCAGCTTTTGGTCTTGTTAATTCTTTCAATTGTTTTTCTCTTCTCTATTTTATTTAATTCTGCTCTAAATTTTATTATTTGCTTTCTTCTGGTGCCTGAGTGTTTCTTTTGTTGTTCTCTTTCTATCTGATCAAGTTGTAGGGATAATTCTTTGATTATGGCCCTTTCTTCTTTTTTGGATGTGTGCATTTATTGACATAAATTGGCCTCTGAGCACTGCTTTTGCTGCGCCCCAAAGATTCTGATAGGAAATGTTTTCATTCTCATTGGATTCTATGAATTTCTTTATTCCATCCTTGATGTCTTCTATAACCCAGTCTTTTTTGAGCAAGGTATTATTCAGTTTCCAAGTGTTTGATTCCTTTTCCCTGCTTTTTCTGTTATTGATTTCTACTTCTATGGCCTTATGGTCAGTGAAGATGGTTTGTAATATTTCGATGCTTTGGATTCTGCTAAGGCCTGCTGTAGGACCTAATATGTGATCTATTCTAGAGAATGGTCCATGTGCATTGGAAAAGAAAGTATACTTGGCTGCTGTTGGGTGGAGTGTTCCGTATGTGTCCATGAGGCCATATTGGCTGATTGTGGCATTTAGATCCTCCGCATCTTTATTGAACTTCTTTCTGGATGTCCCGTCCTTCAGTCAAAGTGGTGTGTTGAAGTCTCCTACTAGAATTGTGGTGCTGTCTATCTCACTTTTCCATGCTGTTAGAGTTTGTTTTATGTATCTTGCAGCCCTGTCTTTGAGTGCATAAATAATATGGTTTTATCCTCCTGGTATATTGTCCTTTAATCATTGTATAGTGTCCTTCCTTATCCTTTTTGGTGGATTTAACTTTAAAATTTATTTTGTCAGAAATTAATATTGTCACTCCTGCTCTTTTTTGATTGTTGTTTGCTTGATATGTATATATTTTTCCATCCTTTGAGTTTTAGTTTGCTTGTGTCCCTAAGTCTAAGATGTGTCTCTTGTGGGCAGCATATAGACGGATAGTGTTTTTTTATCCTTTCTGCCACTGTCTGTCTTTTTATTGGTCCATTTAGTCCATTTACATTCAGCGTAATTTATGGATAGGTATGAGTTTATTGCTGTCATTTTGATATCTTTTTCTGTGTGTTGTTGACAGTTTCTTTTTCCCACTTAATTTTTTCTGCTGAGTAGTTTATATATTGCTTTTTCCTCTTATTTGTTGTTGTTGATTTTGTTTCTGCTGAGTCCCTATTCTTTTCTTGTACTTTATTTTGATGAGTAGTATTGTTAGTCTCCTTTGTGGTTACCTTAAATATGTATCCCTATTTTTCTAAGTTTAAACCTAGCTTTTATTTCATTATATATAGCCTTGTCTTCCTCTCCACATGAAAGATCTATGACTACAAAAAAAATTTCTTAGTCTCTATTGTTTTAATGTTGTCTTCTTGTACATAATGACATCGCTGTTTCCCTGTTTTGAGAGTTTTTTAATTTTGATTTATTTTTGGGATTCCCCTATATGGGTTGACAACTGATTGCTCTGTCCGGTGTTCTAGTCTTGGGTTGATATCTGATATTATTGATTTTCTAACCAGAGAACTCCCTTTAGTATTTCTCATACTTTTGGTTTGGTTTTTAGGACTTGCCTAAATTTCTGCTTATTTGGAAATGTCCTAATTTTACCTTCATATTTGAGAGACAGTTTTGCTGGATATATGATTCTTGGCCCTGCCTCCCGCGCTCTATTTCTACATGTCTTCAATCTGAGGTGGCTTCTGACTTGTCTTGACCAATGCAACAGTTAGCAAATTGCTTTTGACAAATGGAACAAGCAAAGAGTGCTTGCACATTGGGGCTTGCCCTCTGTTACTGCTCTTGGGAACCCTACAACCAACAAGCAACCTTGTAAATAAGCCTGAGCTAGCTTGCTGGATGATGAGTGACACATGACCCAGTTACCCCACTGTCCCAGCTGACAGCCAATACCAACCACCAGAGAGGTAAGCCAGGCCATCCTAAGCCAACCATGCCTGGCTGACCCATCAGCTGACTGCAGACACATGAACAAGCCCGGCTGAGACCAGTCAGACCTGGCCCAGATTAGAAAAACCTGTCATTTGACCTACTTATCTGGAAGCAATATTGCATAGTTGTTGTTTTAAGCCACTAACTTTTGAGGTAGTTATGCAAATAACACAAGAAGGAGAATCGGCATAGAAGAAAAACTAGGTGAAAGTAAAAGTTAAAATGAAGTGGAAGATTGTTGGCAATCTTCATCCCTTCTCTCTAGGCCTATAAAGAGGCTGAATCCCTCACCTTCTTAGACAGCAGGTGTGTTCCTGGCTCTCAGGGTAATAGTCTGGGGCCCAACTCAGTGCCTAACTTGTAGAAAGTCCTCAATAAATAACATTTGTTGAATAAATTAATTTATTTAAGACAATCTATGCTCAGTGAATTATAAAGTAAGGCTTGTAAATTGGTTACTAACTACAGCCTCCACATTATTTGCCTTTGTGGTGTTAATGGAAAAACGGCTGCATATGCAATCCAAAATTAGAAGTTCTATAGCAGACATTGCTATTTAGCCAAACCAACAGCCTTCCCCAAACTCCTTCTCCTTTACCATGTTTTACTACAAAGACTGGAAATGCTAAACATCCATTTTCCAAACTCCCTTTCCACTAGGGATGATGTGTGACAGATCTAGCCAATGAGGTATAAATGGAAATCTCCTGGGAAAATTTTTGCCTTTCTAATAAAAGAAACTCTGATTGGCATTGTCTTTACCTCTCTCTTTTTTCCTACTTTGAGTGCAGATGTGATGCCTATAGCTGTTTTGGATCTGTGACAACCATCTTTTGATGATGAGGCAAAGTCCACAGAGACTCTGGCTCTGATAACTGGAAATTCTGCAAGTTCTGCTTGTGTTACATTTGATCATGCTCCAATGGCTGAAGCCAAGCTCAGAGTCAATGTGGCAGAGCTATACAAAGGTGTGAATACCAGAAAATGTGATTCATTGGAGCCATTAATATAATAATTTACTACTTCCTTCCTCAAGACACTTTATTTCCATCTTTTGGAAAATTGTATACCAAGTTCATTAGAATAAGACACTTGACTGTCATCTGCCAAAAAATTATTGTAATAAATACCCAAATCTATGATATCTAAAATGTGAATGGTAATGTGGCATCCTAGTGCAGTGCACAACCTGCACAACCATCTAGTGGCCCTAATGAGTCTCATCAGCCTACTTTGATTTTGTGTTGAGTGTCCGGGTCAAGCTTTATATGTCTTTGTTGCTCCACATTCCACCTAATACCATGTCTGCCGTTTTATAAACACTTGCTTCCTATCTCTTTCACAAGTTCCATTTGCCTACCACAGACCTTTCAGAGTTAACTTTCTAGACAAAATAATAACAGCAACTCATATATTGTGAGCCCTTCTAATGTTCCAGGCACTGTGCTAAGTATTTAATTCACACAACAACTTTAGGAGCCAGGTATATTTATTATAGCAAGGAAACTGAGACTATATAACCACCCCAAATCACATAGCAGTACAAGGCAGAGCTGAGACTGGAACCAGGGCTATTTGATTCCAAAGTACATGTCGAGCATCATCTGAGTAGTATTTCTTACAGGACCATCCCTGGACCACTTGCGTCCAAAAAAAAAAAAAAAAAAAAACTTGTAATTGAGTCAATTCTGCCTGCCCAGTAGGGTTTCCAAGGCTGTAATCTTTACAGAAACAGACTGGCACATCTTTCCCCCATGGAGCAGCTGGCGGGTTCTAACTGTTGATCTTTTGGTTAGCAGCTGATCACTTAACTGCTGCACCACCAGGGCTCTCCTTACTTGCATCAAAATCACCTAAAATACTTATAAAAGTGCAGATTCTTGGGCCCCAACACAGACTTACTGGTCTAGGTTCTTATTATGGTTCATAAGCGTCCTCATAAATTGGCCCCTAGCTTTATCTAGGGTTACTTCTCCCCCCAGCACAACTCCTCCCACATCACACACAAAAACGTACACACTATAGATACACATAAAAGTACTCAACATACTTCGGATATGTTGGATCCTGTCTGAAAATCTGAACTCACACAATTCCTTCTTGGAATAACTCCACCTGTTCCCACTGGCCCCAGCTGGTGAAATTCCTTTTATCCTTCCAGGTTCAGGTTAAAAGCCAGCTTCTCTGAAAAATCTTTCCTATTGCTCTTCTCACCATTGAATGCTTCTTTTGTGCTTTTCTTGGTACTTCAAAGTCAGTAATAATCCAAACTTACCAACTGTCTTAGTTATCTAGCGCTGCTATAACAGAAATACCACAAGTGAATGTCTTTAACAAAGAGAAATTTTCTCACAGTCTAGGAGGCTAGAAGTCTGAATTCAAGGTGCCAGCTACAGGGGAAAGCTTTCCGTCTCTATTGGCTCTGGGGAAAGTCCTTGTCATCAATCTTCCCCTGGTCTAGGAGCTTCTCAGCACAGGAACCTCTAGTCCAAAGGATGTGCTCTGCTCCTGGCATTGCTTTCTTGGTGGTATGAGGTACCCATGTCTCTCTGCTTGCTTCTCTCTTTTATATCTCAAAAGAGATTGACTTAAAACACAACCTAATCTTGTAGATTGAGCCCTGCCTCATTAACATAACTGCTGCTAATTCTACCTCATTAACATCATAGAGGTAGGATTTATAACACATAGAAAAGTCACATCGGATGACAAAATGGTAGACAATCACACAATACTGGGAAGCATGGACTAGCCAAGTTGACACACATTTTTTGGGGGGACACCATTCAATCCATAACACCAATCAGTATGTCTGTAATTACTTTTTCACATCTCACTTGCTATGACCACATTGGGGCATTTAGTAGGTCTTAATAAATTCTTTTCTATAAAATCAAATGCTTCAAAACAATATTTCTTTTTAATGTAGAAAGCCACAAACTAGGTCTTATATCTCATACTATACTAAAAAAAAAAAAAACTCAAACACATGCACACATACAAAGCAAAAGAAAAATTTTTTTTAAAACAAAAAATGTTGTTAGGTGTGTCAAGTCAATTCCAACTAATAACAACCCTATGTACAACAGAACAAAACACTGTGCAGTCCTGTGCCATCCTCACAATAGTTGTTAGGCTTCAGCCCATTGTTGCAGCTACTGTGTCAACCCATCTTGTTGAAAGTCTTCGTCTTTTCAGTTGACCCTCTACTTTACCAAGCATGATGTCCTTCTCCAGGGACTGCTCCCTCCTGATAATATGTCCAAAGTATGGCGGATGTAATGTCGCCATCCTTGCTTTTAAGGAGCATTCTGGTTGTCCTTCTTCCAAGGCAGATTTGTTCATTCTTTTGTCAGTCCGTGGTATATTCAATATTCTTCACCAACACCACAATTCAAAGGTGTCAATTCTTCAGTCTTCCTTATTCATCGTCCAGCTTTCGCATGCATATGAGGTGATGGAAAACAAAAAGGCTTGTGTCAGGCATACCTTAGTCTTCAAGGTGACATCTTTGCTTTTTAACACTTTTAGAGAGGTCATTTGTAGCAGATTTGCCCAATGCAATACGTTGTTTGATTTCTTGACTGCTGCTTCTGTGGGTGTTGATTGAGGATCCAAGTAAAATGAAATCCTTGACGAATCAATTTTTTCTCCATTTATCATAATGTTGTTTATTGATCCAATTGCCAGGATTTTGTTTTCTTTATGTTGAGGTATAATCCATACTGAAGGCTGTCGTCTTGATCTTCGTCAGTAAGTTCTTCAAGTCCTCTTCACTTTTAGCAAGCAAGGTTGTGTCATCTGAATAATCCAGGCTGTTAATGAGTCTTCCTCCAATCCTGATGCCCTGTTCTTCTTCATATAGTCCAGCTTTTCTGAATATTTGTTCAGCATACAGATTGAACAGGCATGGTGAAAGGATACAACCCTGATGTACAACCTTTCCGACATTAAATCATGTTCTGTTTGAACGACTGCCTCTTGATTCACGTACAGGTTCCACACGAGCGCAATGAAGTGTTCTGGGATTCTCCTTCTTCACAATGTTATCCATAATTTGTTATGGTTCACACAGTTGAATGTTTTGCATAGTCAATAAAACACAAGCAAACATCTTTCTGGTGTTCTCTGATTTCAGCCAGGATCCATCTGACAGCAGCTGTGATATCCCTGGTTCCACGTCCACTTCTGAATCCAGCGTGCATTTCTGGCAGTTCCCTGTCGATACACTGCTGCAGGTGCTTTTGAATGATCTTCAGCAAAATTTTACATATTAATGATATTGTTCGATAATTTCCGCATTCAGTTGGATCACCTTTCTTGGGAACAGGCATAAATATGGATTTCTTCCAGTTGGTTGGCCAGGTAGCTGTCTTCTAAATTTCTTGGCATAGGCAAATGAGCACCTGCAGCAGTGCCTTCGTTTGTTGAAACATCTCAATTAGTATTCTATCAATTCCTGGAGCCTTGCTTTTTGTTAGTGCTTTCAGTGCAGCTTGGACTTCTTCCTTCAGTATTTTCTCAACTTCTAAAGGGAAATACAAAGCATTTTATTTTTAATGCCAGTATTTAGAGAAATATAACCCCCCCCAAAAAAACCAAACCCAGTGCCATCGAGTCGATTCCGACTCATAGCGACCCTATAGCGCAGAGTAGAACTGCCCCATAGAGTTTCCAAGGAGCACCTGGCGGATTCAAACTGCTGACCCTTTGGTTAGCAGCCGTAGCACTTAACCACTATGCCACCAGGGCTTAGAGTATAGATTCAAGAATATTTTACTTATTTTTATTATGGAAAATTCCAGTGTACATAAAAGTAGAGAGACTACGACAGTGAGTCCTTCAGTACCCATTCTCCAGCTCCAACAATTATCAACGTTCTGCTCTTCTTTTAAATGATGCTAATTCTAAGACATCTTTATTAATTCAAAAACGGAGAGCTAAAAAGCAATTAAGTAAATTCTAAAACACCCTTGCAGTATTGAAAAACCAGTCATGGTTTAATAAGAATGACATTCACAGCTACCACCTAATCATTAATGAACACCTGAAGTCTTCCAACTTACAACGACCTGTTGAGTTCAGAGGTAGTCTCAGATTGCCCAGGCATGGGAGGGGGACTGTCAGCAGGAGGAATCATATACTCTTTGGCTTCTCTGTCCAAATTCATTGGTAGCCAGTTGCGAGCAAGACAAGAAGCAGCTCAACATGTGGGCCAGGAGGTTCTTTAAGTGGAACTGGACATCAGAGGTTTTGGCTGGGGCCCCAAATTCACAATGAGCCTCATATTTAGGCTTCAGGTAATGTCTTCAGTGAACAGTCCAATTACATTATTTTGGGAGTGTGTTAAGGATTAACGTAAATTATTTAATGTTTAATGTAAATGTTTAAAATATTCCACAATTTCTGTGACTTTTTTGTCAGTTATCAGTTTTTTTTTTTAAAGATTCTGGGAACCTCAGCAAATGGAAGTGGCCTGTGACACTGTTGACCTGTGAAAGACCCTGGTGGAGATTCGAAGGATTTTTCTTTGGTTGCTTTCTTCAGTTTTGTCAAAGGTTTTCTCTACTTGTGGCTCCTGTCTGAAGCTAATGGAAATAGTGCCAAGGTTAGAACTGGGTTCAAAAGTGGCAAAAAAGCCATCAGGTTAGATGGTAGGAGATATTTAGAGTGGCAGTAAGAGAAGAAAGAAGGAAAAAATAAGATAATTAAGGTGGATATATTGAGAATAGACATCAGAGAAAGGGGAGAGGTATCCCTCTCTTGGGACTGGAAGAAGGAAATTTGGATTTAGATTTTAATTCAAATGCTTTCTTCTTTGTTAGAAGGGAGGAAGCCAAGGAACAAAAAGTCAGGATCTTGACAATTAGATTAAAAATAAACAAACAAAACCCAAAGTAGAAAGCAAATCCCAAGATACCTGTCCTAGAGATTTAGAGGCACATACACCCCCCAGGACATATGGACTAGACAAAACTTGAATGAATGTCTATTAAAGGAGAAACAAGGATTCCCTGGGTGGTATAAACAGTTAATGCGCATGGCTGCTAACTAAAAGGTTGGCGGTCCATGTTCACTCAGAGGCACCTTGGAAGAAAGGCCTGGCAATCTACTTCTGAAAATCGGCCATTGAAAACCCTATGGAACATAGTTCTACTCTGACACACATGTAAGCATGGATTAAGGCATATGGGGGCCCTAAACACTGATAATCTCTGTTTTCTCACACATTCAAATGGGATATGTGAGTTATATATACACATGTACATATGTATGTGTGTGTATGTCTTAGCTATTCATGATGTCACTTCTTTTTAAATGCAGCTGTAATATTAGCAATTGAATGTAAAATTGGCGTATGCCGTTTTAGCAGATTGAGTTGAACTGGATTATAAAATTTTTAGTGGATGCAGGGTATTAAGATTTTTACTACATGTCACATTTTCTACAAAAACAAACAAACAAACAAACAAAAACCCCACAGATTCTACAACAAAGAAAATGATTCAGTTGTTTCAACAATCAATGTAAAATTCTGTTGCTCTCCGACAACAAAAAACTGACTTTCACCAATTTTGGTTTAAATGGCTCATACTTCAATTCTGATGCTTGTTTCTTAATAGATGCTGTAATTATTATAAATGAACAAATGAAAAAATGTCACAAAAGGAAATTTAACGATCAGAAAACAAATATTACAACAAATTACAGTATTTTATTTTTAGATAGATCTTTCATCTCTAACATGTTATAATGAAAAACATCTCTTTCTATGCTTTGCTCTTACAAATTCTTCAATGATTTCATCACAACTAAGCTGCAGAACAATATCTACTTCCATACTAATAAGGATAATGAATCTCTTTAGGGAGGAAAATGAGCACTCTGTTGTGCAATTTGCGATCATTAAAGTTAGCAATATGCATAAAGCGGTTTCAACATTGAGGAGTACACGTTGTATTTTATCTTCTATTATGGAATCATATATCCCTACACGAGTAAAATTTGTCTTTCCTGAATCTGTAAGCTTAGTTCTCATATAAGAATGAAACTGTCACACTTCTCCATAGAGGTTTGTATTTAAGTCATCGGGATAAACCTGCACTAATTTCTTGGACGCCTTCATGCATTCTTCATCAGGTATACCCAGGCCCTTTGTTGCTTTCTTGGAAGATGTATTTAGAAATATACTCATTGTTGAAAAACAGAAACACATTTTGCATCATAAAGAAATATTGAATTTTGCATCCTGTGAATGTGTCTAATACCTCATTTTTTAGCATATATAGAGTAATATCAAATAAGGAGTTTCAGTTACACAGGGGGAACAGTAGGAGACAGATGTCAACGGGGGCCTCATAGCTTAAACAACCTTGTGCGTGGGCACCCTCGTAACCCTGCGTGAACTTTATCTCCAGCAAGCATGTTCTCATGCACTGGAGCTGGTATCAGTTTCATTTAGTGCCCTGTCAGTTCCCTTCCACTGCAGGGCTCGCTTTTCCTTGTGCCCTGTCTGCTTGGCATCTGTAAGTCTTTGCTTAGGACAACTGGTGCCCCTGTTTTGTTGATGCCTTAAGCAGGTGCTTACCTTCCTTATTGGGTAATCTGTCCCTGCACACATGTGATTGCCATGAGTCAGAATCGACTCCACAGCATCTGGTTAAGTCAAAAAAAAAAAAAAAAAAAAACCCTGAGGTGCCCTTCTCTCACCCCTCTGTTCCTGCAGTCAGTTTTAACAAAGCCCTCTATCTAGATCCCAGGGAGCGCTTTCCCACCATCCAAGGCTGCTCAGGCTCATGATAAGGGGAAAACCAGTGAAAGGAATTCAGGGCTTCCACTGAGCTTCCACTGACCTACTAAGGGGAAACAGCGACTTGGCGGAGGAAGGAGTAAAAACTGCTGACTAGGTTTACCCTTCCTCCCTAAGAACCCTGGGGGGAGGACACTGCCATTTTCCCTCCAGCGGAGGGAGAGTTGGTGGTGGTGCTTTGGACCAAGGGTGGCCTTTGTAAAAAGTGCAGTTTCAGCTGGATGCTTGGAATGACTGCTCCCAACCGCCCTTTCTACGTTCTCCTCCAGGAGGGGAAAGGAATGCGCAATGAGAGGGGTGTGTGGACCGGCTTCACCAGACAGAGAAGACCTATTAACCACGGCCAGTGACGGAGGTTGGGTGGAGGAAGAAACAGATAACTGGGAGAGCAGCCAATACAGAAAGCCCCTGGGATGACTGGTTACTGAGCTCAGCCATCCAGGCAGGTTAAATGACAGGCAACTGCATTGCCCAAGGAGCAGAGTTCACACAGCTGAAGGTTAGAGAGACGAACAATACGCAATCATGATGACTTCCTCTGTGTTTGATTCACCGTGGAGGGTGTGCTGGACATGGAGAGAGGCTAAGAGAGAGAACGCCTTTTTTTTCTTTTCTAGTGGTAAGTGTGGAGAGAACATGAACAAAGACAATAAATCAGAAACATGTTTCTCAGAAAAATTTAAAAGCAAAGCGGTTTTGTCACAGATGTGATTATTGATAACATTTCAAAACTATTTTTGACTTGCACAGCCCAATTGGTGTGATTGATGTTTAAATCTTGCAGGGCTCTTTGTAATGCATGAACACATGCTCTGGGGTGTTTTGCCCCAGCAGAGGCAGAAAACAGTATGTTGGTGCTTTGCAGTCCAACAAGCTTATGCAATCAGCTATGTCCTTTTTGATGTTTTATGCATAAAGGGAAGCCACATGGAAACATGAATGAGGCATGGAAACCCAAGATTTCAGTAAATACCCCAAACAGGAAAAACTGAAGACAATTTATTTGGATGGGTAATGCTCTTTGCCAATTGCCTCTTAAAGTGTTTTGATTCCAATTCAGAAGGAAGGAAAGAAAGAGGGAAGGGAGAGAACGAGGGAGGGAGGGAGGGAGAGAGAGAAGAAGGAAAAAAAGGAAGAAGGGAGGAAGGAAAGAAAAGGAGAGGGAGAAGGCAGAGAGGAAAGAAAGAAGGAAACATCTTTGTGGTCCCTTTAGTAATACATTCCTGCTGCCTACTGCATCTCTCTTCCTTAGAACTTTATTTTTATCTTTGTTCTCCCATAGACTCTTTCAACATCCCTCGGTTTACAAATGAGCAATAAGGCATGGAGAAGGTGAGGTATCCAAGGTCTGATCCAGTTTGAACCTGGTTCTCCATTAGACTTCACTTATTCTGATAGAGGGGGGTGGCAGCTTAGTGATAGGTTCTCGCTTTCCCTGTGGGAGACATAGGTTTGATTCCTACCAATGTGCCTCAAACACAGCCACCACCCATCTGTGTGTGTGTTAGGGGCGGCGGGAGGTTGTATTGCTATCATGTTGAACAGGTTTCAGTAATGAATTCAGTTTAAGACAAACTAGGAAGAAAGGGCTGGCAATCTAACTCTGAAAATCAGCCAGTGAAAATCCTATGGATCACAACTGTTGGCACCTGTCGTGCATGGGATCCTCAAAGCCACTTCCTCTCCCAACTGTGAACATTTGTAGATGGGCAATTGTAGACACAGGGCCTATGACAGAGGTAGGACCGGAATAAAGACCATTTGGTTCTATGCAACCCTGGTGGCATAGCGGTTAAGTGCTACGCTAACCAAAGGGTCAGCAGTTCGAATCCGCCAGGTGCTCCTTGGAAACTCTATGGGGCAGTTTCACTCTGTCCTATAGGGTCGCTATGAGTCAGAATCGACTCGACAGCACTGGTTTTTTTTGGGTGGGTTCTTGCCTCCTATCCATCAAGGGCCTCACATACGGCCTTTTATTTACTTTTTTTAAAATTTTTATTGCGCTTTAAGTGGAAGTTTGCAAATCAAGTCAGTCTCTCACACAAAAAGCCTTGCTACATACTCCCAATTGCTCTCCCCCTGATACGACAGCCTGCTCCCTCCCTCCACTCTCTCTTTTCGTAACCATTTCGCCAGCTTCTAACCCCCCTACCCTCTCACCTCCCCTCCAGGGAGGAGATGCCAACATAGTCTCAAGTGCCCACCTGATCCAAGAAGCTCACTCCTCACCAGTATCCCTCTCTAAACCATTGTCCAGTCCAATCTCTGTCTGAAGAGTTGGCTTTGGGAATGGTTCCTGTCCTGGGCCAACAGAAGGTCTGGGGGCCATGACCACTGGGGTCCTTCTAGTCTCAGTCAGACCATTAAGTCTGGTCTTATGATAATTTGTGGTCTGCATCCCACTGCTCTCCTGCTCCCTCAGGGGTTCTCTGTTGTGTTCCTTGTCAGGGCAGTCATCTGTTGTAGCCTGGCACCATCTAGCTCTTCTGGCCTCAGGCTGATGTAGTCTCTGGTTTATGTGGCCCTTTCTGTTCCTTGGGGTCGTAATTACCTTGTGTCCTTGGTGTTCATTCTCCTTTGATCCAGGTGGGTTGAGACCAGTTGATGCATCTTAGATGGCAGCTTGCTAGTGTTTAAGACCCCAGATGCCTCTCTCCAAGGTGGAATGCAGAATGTTTTCTTAATAGATTTTATTATGCCAATGGACTTAGATGTCCCTGGGAACCATGGTCCTCAAACCCCTGCCCCTGCTACGCTGGCCTTTGAAGCATTCAGTTTATTCCAGAAACTTCTTTGCTTTTGGTTTAGTCCAGTTGCGCTGACCTCTCCTGTATTGTGTGTTGTATTTCTCTTCACCTAAAATAGTTCTTATCTACTATCCAGTTAGTGAATACCCTTCTCCCACCCTTCCTCCCTCCCCCCTCTCGTAACCATCAAAGAATATTTTCTTTTCTGTTTAAACTAATTCTTGAGTTCTTATAATAGTGGTCTTATACAATATTTGTCCTTTTGCAACTGACTAATTTCACGCAGCATAATACCTTCCAGATTCCTCCATGTTATGAAATGTTTCACAGATTCATCACTGTTCTTTATTGATGTGTAGTATTCTATTGTGTGACTATACCATAATTTATTTATCCATTCATCCGTTGATGGGCACCTTGGTTGCTTCTTTTTGCTGTTGTAAACAGTGCTGCAATAAACATGGGTGTGCATCTATCTGTTTGTGTAAAGGCTCTTATTTCTCTAGGATATATTCCAAGGAGTGGGATTGCTGGATCGACATGCGGCCTTTTGGCATAGTATCCAAATGAGCTTATACGCACAGTAATTATATTGGTGTGTGCATGTCAACAGCATTGACTTGTTAAAGGTAGACCTTAAAATACACCACAATTAAGTTTTTTCAACTGCTTGGACATGTATTCATTTTAAAAATATATTCTTTCAGAGCTTAAAAATGAAGTGTCCAGGCCTCTTTCACCTTCTGAGAAGACTTGAGTGCTGAGAAGACTGCTCCAAACTCACACAAAGAAGAGGAACGTTTCTTTTACATAGCTTATGGTGGTGCAATGGTTAAGAGCTAGGCTGCTGATCCAAAGGTCAACCTTTCAACCCGCCCAGCAGTTCCGTTAGAGGAAGACCTGGAAATCTGTGTCCGTAAAGATTATAGCCTAGAAAACCCTATAAGGTAGTTCTACCTTGTCACATGGGATCACTATGAGTCAAACGGACTTGACAGCACCTAACAACAATCCTTGATGAATTGCAGAGGAGAAGTTCTCGGTGTGACGTGGTCTCCCTGGGGAAGTCACCGGGAAGAGGGCAGAATCTCTCTTGTGGGGGCACCCTTGATCTCTAGGAAGACCCATCTTCTCCCCTTCTTCCTCCCCCTCCCCCCATCCCCGTTTTCTCAGCTGTCTCCACAGCTCTCAGTCAAATGTGTGGGTTCAGTGAGACGGGCGGCTCTGGCAACCCTCATGGGGCTGCCCCCAGAGTCGCGCACTTTCTTTCTCTCTGTGCGGCCAGCGACGCTGGGAGCTGACAGCGCCAAGCGCCAAGCGCCCAGCGGGGCTGGGTTTCCTGACTCTTCTCACTCCTTCTCAAAGAAGTGCCGCCTGGCAGACGGTTATTTTTAAAAGGAGACGTAATTAAAAACGAATGTTTCCCCTTTGAGAGCATGCGAATAAGCTGGGGAGTTGCCAGCCTGGTGGGGGAATCACAGCTTGGGGTGTTTTGCAGGAAGCCAGCGTCAGCAGCCGCCACAACCCAGGGCCTGGGATTTTATGTAAATGCTGCGAGCAGGGAGGAAATGAGGGCAAATTAAGGAGAAAAACAAGGTTTGAGACTTGATTAGCGGCTTTCTCTTTCAACTCTTGGATTCCTGAGGGTAAACTGAGAGGAGAGGGTAGGGGGCAAGGCAAGACCAGACGGATTGACTGTGGGAGGTGGGACCTCCGGGAGAGCAGGCCCAGCGAGAGGAGATGGTCAGACACATCTGACTAGGCACTTAGATGAAACCACCCCCACCCCTTAACTTGTCAGTGCTGCCAACTGAGCCCTCCTTCCTGGAGTCAATAACAATAGTCACTCAAGGCCTGCCAAGCGCCAGGCGAGGGGCTAGGGGCTAAAAAAAAAAAGAAAGCTAGAGGCTAGGAATTCAAAGATAAGGGACGCACAGCTTGTCTCTGTCCCCAGGAGCTCACAGACCTGTGAGGAGATAGGCACTGGGAAGAGAATCAGAAAGCAGTGTGGTGGGTGCTAATTTAGACATATTCTAGACTTACAAAGAGCAGTCAGAGCACAGGGGCGTTTATGTTAATGACGTTACAATTATTTATTTAATGTCCTTTTTTTTTTTTTCCGAATGTTGTAAGCTGGAGGAGGACAGGGGCCAACCTGTCTGTTTTGTTCGTTGATCTATCACTTCCGCCTAGAACTTGTTGTTATTAGGTACCATCCAGTCAATTTTCGACTCATTTAACGACACTAAGGTGACAGAGTAGAACTGCCTCCACAGGGTTTTCTAGGCTGTAATCTTTATAGGAAGGGATCACCAGGTCTTTCTCCCACAGAGCTGCTGGGTGGGTTCAAACCACCAGCCTTTCAGTTAGCAGAAGACTGTTTAAACGTTGTGCCACTAAGGCTCCTTCCTAGAATAATCCCTGCCAAATAAAAATGAGAGCTGCCATTGTCTAAGTGATACATATATACATATATGTACATATATAATATATATATTCCTCAGCATAACCCTATGAGATATTAGCCCCCCATTTTATGGATGCTCAAACTGAGGCATAAGACAATTGAGTAACATGCACAAGGTCACATAGTAAGTGAAGCTGGATTTTGAGCACAATCACTTTGGCTACATAACCTATGTTTGCAATCACAGTAATGTAAATAGTTCCCTGGGTGGCACAGTTTGCTCTTGGTTGGCAGTTAGAACCCACCCAGAAGTCCCACAGAAGACCCTACGGAGCAGTTCTACTCTGTAACACATGCGGTCACCACGAGTTGGAATCAACTGATCAGCAATTTTTTTTTAATCTCCTATAAATAGGTAAGAGATATATTTTGAAATGAGGCAGAAATTGATTTACTAGAAGCAGTCTAAAGCCTTCAGAGATTGGGAAGCATTTGACTCAGGACTTGAAGAATGACTAGGGGTCCCAGGAGGTTTTTTTTTTTTTTTTTTTTGGAGGGGGCAGGGGGTGAGATCTTTGCTTCTATTTTTACATTTCTGCTTTGGAGGCAGTTGAGAGAAGGAATCCTAAAATCTTGCTCACTTTTTGTATTAACCACAGTTCATTAGCCATTGGCCAGTTGCCTGACTCTCTAAATTCTGGAGTAAGAGTCACAGGCACTTTTCAGACTTGGGCAAATGTGAAATGAGTGAAGTTCATTTTGCCACCCTGACAAATTGTCTCCATTTTCCCACCTAAGTCTTTCCAATCTCTTAGGTAGCTCGCTGCTTTCTTCCTCTCATCCAGACCTGCGCTTGGAAAATAATCTGTATCTCATTCATACTGAGGTGTACCTGCCTAATAATATTTGTATCTTCAACAAGCATTTAATGAGCCTGTGCTGAACGGCTTAATTCCTATACCGGGAGAGATGGGATAGATTTTTTTAAAAGGCATAAGATGAACCTTTGCCCTTAAAGAATTTTTAGTCATTAGAGGAGATAAAGCAGGTATACAAATAACTGGGCTCTAAATCTGGGATGGAGTCCCTGGGTGGTACAAACCATTAATACGCTCAGCTGCTAACTAAAAGGTCGATGGTTCAAGTCCACCCAGAGGCACCTTGGAAAAATGCCTGGTGATCTGCTTCTGAAAAATTAGCCATGGAAAGCGCAGCGAAGCACAGTTCTACTCTGACACGTGTGAGGTCACCTTGAGTCAGAACTGACTCGAAGCCAACTGGTTTGGTTTGGTTTGGTTTAATTCTGGAATAAGTTTTGAGAGCATAATGTCAGGTCTTTTTCTTCTCTGTGTTCTTTTTCTTTCCTCACATCTAAGTGGGTGGCCAGCTCATTGCCCTTTTTGGCTTTTACGTCTAAAAGTCAAAACTCCTAGGAAAAAGAAATCCCCTAGGACTGACAATTCCTGGTAGAAGCGCAGAGGAGATCGGTGCTTCCTGACCCCCTAGATTAAGGAGACATTCTGGAATCAGAAGGGCTTTGCTGGCCTATGGGCTGTGTCAAGAAGCAGTAAGTGCTCAGATTAAAAATGGCTGTGTGGTTTAGGCTACGGTGGCTGCAGAGTTTACTGACCAAACCCAGGCATATTTGACAGTGAAAGGGGGTTGTTGTTGCTAATTACACTGGGGCAATAAACATAAGGTAGGATTGTCCCAGGCAAACTGGGATGTATAGCAGAAGGGAACAGAGGCAGCCTCAGGAAAGATTCTAATGCCTTAAGAATGGCACAGAAGCATGAAGCCACCAGGCCTGAAAGGACCATGCAAACAGGATGGATGGATGTGCCAGTGGTAATCTGGGTGATGAATAATTGATCACCTGTGGTGCCCTTTCTGCCCCCAGGCTTTAGCATTGCCTAAGCCCCCCTGAGGCGCTGACACAAGCTCAGTGTTGATGCTGGGGGAGGGAAGTTAGCCTGGAAACAATCGAGATAAAATGAATGTTACTCATCTGTTCATTAAATGTGGACAGGAAAAAAGAGAGAAGGAAGAACTAGATCATAACAGACTGTTAACACTCACAAGAACAGGGTTCAAGTCTGTTTTGTTCAATGCTGCCTAGCAGAGGCGTTTCAAAGTAAAACTCAATAATTATTTGTTGAATGAATGGTTAGGTGGTTGAGGTGATCCTTGGGTATTAAATATGTGCCCTGGGAAGAATGGTAATGCTGATAACAGAAATAGAGACAGGGAATGAAATAGGGAAAGGAGGGAAGATAGTTTTGGTTTTGAAAATATTGACTTTCAGGGGCAGCAATAGAGTCAGTGGAGGTATCTGAGAGTCAGCTGGCCATGTATGAATGGCGCTGTAAGACAGAGGTTGGCGCTGGGAGGCCAGTGAACCTTAGTAGTGACTGCCTTGGAATGAATATGATTACTTAGGGAGAGAGCAGATTAATGCTGAGTGCTAGGCGAGGAAAAGAAGCCCAAGGACCAATAGCGGAATTATAAAGCTGTTTGAATTTCAACAAGGGCCAAAACTTAAGTTAAAGGAATGGCTCTTTAAGGATGAAATTTAACTTATAGGAAAGATGAAATGGGAAGGAATGTGCCCCACCAAGTAAACATACCCCAATGAGGGGGCTAGTTGTCCCCAGTGTCTTTTTTTCCCCTTCATTTAGTAATAGAGCCCCTTCATCCTTCCTGAATTTTTCCCCAACATTTTATTTTGAAAAATGTCAAACATACACCAATAATAATTTTACAGTGAAAATGTATACCCACCACCTAGATTCTACCACTAACATTTTACTATTCTTGATTTATCACAAATCTATCCATCTTTCTATCTTCTATCTATCCATCAATCTATTTTTTTAATCCATTTTATTTTTTGATGCATTTCGGAGAAAATTGAAGACATTTGTACACAGTCTCTAAGTACTTCAGCATGCTTGTCAGTAACCAGATTTCAGTATTTGTTTGCAGTTTTTTTTCTTTTGACAAAGTTTAGATACAATAAAATGCACAAATCTTAAGGGTATATGTGCTGATTTTTCCCCCATTTTATTATACAAATTTTCCATGTATACAGCAAAGTCAAAAGAATTTTACAATGATCTCCTGTATACCCACAGACTAGATTTAACCATTAACATTTTATTATACTTGTTTTATCAAAATCTATTCATTCTTCCATTTCTCTATCCATCCATTAATCTACTTAATTTTTTTTAATAACTTTTATTAAACTTCAAGTGAACGTTTACAAATCCAATCAGTCTGTCACATATAAGTTTACATACATCTCACTCCCTACTCCCACTTACTCTCCCCCTCTTGAGTCAGCCCTTTCAGTCTCTCCTTTCTTGACAATTTTGCCTGCTTCCCTCTCTCTCTATCCTCCCATCCCCCCTCCAGACAAGAGTTGCCAACACAATCTCAAGTGTCCACCTGATATAATTAGCTCACTCTTCATCAGCATCTCTCTCCCACCCGCTGACCAGTCCCTTTCATGTCTGATGAGTTGTCTTCGGGGATGGTTCCTGTCCTGTGTCAACAGAAGGTCTGGGGAGCATGGCCGCCGGGATTCCTCTAGTCTCAGTCAGACCATTAAGTTTGGTCTTTTTATGAGAATTTGGGGTCTGCATCCCACTGATCTCCTGCTCCCTCAGGGGTCCTCTGCTGTGCTCCCTGTCAGGGCAGTCATCGATTGTGGCCGGGCACCACCTAGTTCTTCTGGTCTCAGGATGATGTAGGTCTCCGGTTCATGTGGCCCTTTCTGTCTCTTGGGCTCTTAGTTGTCGTGTGGCCTTGGTGTTCTTCATTTTCCTTTGCTCCAGGGGGGTTGAGACCAATTGATGCATCTTAGATGGCCGCTTGTTAGCATTTAAGACCCCAGACACCACATTTCAAAGTGGGATGCAGAATGATTTCATAATAGATTTATTTTGCCAATTGACTTAGAAGTCCCCGCAAACCATGTTCCCCAGACCCCCGCGCTTGCTCCGCTGACGTTTGAAGCATTCATTTTATCCCGGAAACTTCCTTGCTTTTGGTCCAGACCAATTGAGCTGACCTTCCATGTACTGAGTGTTGTCTTTCCCTTCACCTAAAGCAGTTCTTGTCTACTGATTAATCAATAAAAAACCCTCTCCCACCCTCCCTCCCTCCCCCCCTCGTAACCACAAAAGTATGTGCTCTTCTCAGGTTTACTATTTCTCAAGATCTTATAATAGTGGTCTTATACAATATTTGTCCCTTTGCCTCTGACTGATTTTGCTCAGCATAATGCCTTCCAGGTTCCTCCATGTTATGAAATGTTTCAGAGATTCGTCACTGTTCTTTTTCGATGCATAGTATTCCATTGTGTGAATATACCACAATTTATTTACCCATTCATCCGTTGATGGACACCTTGGTTGCTTCCAACTTTTTGCTATTGTAAACAGAGCTGCAATAAACATGGGTGTGCATATATCTGTTTGTATGAAGGCTCTTGTATCTCTAGGGTATATTCCTAGGAGTGGGATTTCTGGGTTGTATGGTAGTTCTATTTCTAACTGTTTAAGATAACGCCAGATAGATTTCCAAAGTGGTTGTACCATTTTACATTCCCACCAGCAGTGTATGAGAGTTCCAATCTCTCCGCAGCCTCTCCAACATTTATTATTTTGTGTTTTTTGGATTAATGCCAGCCTTGCTGGTGTGAGATGGAATCTCATCGTAGTTTTAATTTGCATTTCTCTAATGGCTAATGATCGAGAGCATTTTCTCATGTATCTGTTAGCTGCCTGAATATCTTCTTTAGTGAAATGTGTGTTCATATCCCTTGCCCACTTCTTGATTGGGTTGTTTGTCTTTTTGTGGTTGAGTTTTGCCAGAATCATGTAGACTTTAGAGATCAGGCGCTGGTCGGAGATGTCATAGCTGAAAATTCTTTCCCAATCTGTAGGTGGTCTTTTTACTCTTTTGGTGAAGTCTTTAGATGAGCATAGGTGTTTGATTTTTAGGAGCTCCCAGTTATCGGGTTTCTCTTCATCATTTTTGGTAATGTTTTATATTCTGTTTATACCTTGTATTAGGGCTCCTAGGGTTGTCCCAATTTTTTCTTCCATGATCTTTATCGTTTTAGTCTTTATGTTTAGGTCTTTGATCCACTTGGAGTTAGTTTTTGTGCATGGTGTGAGGTATGGGTCCTGTTTCATTTTTTTGCAAACGGATATCCAGTTATGCCAGCACCATTTGTTAAAAAGGCTATCTTTTCCCCAGTTAATTGACACTGGTCCTTTGTCAAATATCAGCTGCTCATACGTGGATGGATCTATGTCTGGGTTCTCAATTCTGTTCCGTTGGTCTATGTGTCTGTTGTTGTACCAATACCAGGCTGTTTTGACTACTGTGGCTGTATAATAGGTTCTGAAGTCAGGTAAGGTGAGGCCTCCCACTTTCTTCTTCTTTTTCAGTAGTGCTTTGCTTATCCGGGGCTTCTTTCCCTTCCATATGAAATTGGTGATTTGTTTCTCTATCCCCTTAAAATATGACATTGGAATTTGGATTGGAAGTGCGTTAAATGTATAGATGGCTTTTGGTAGAATAGACATTTTTACTATGTTAAGTCTTCCTATCCATGAGCAAGGTATGTTTTTCCACTTAAGTATGTCCTTTTGAATTTCTTGTAGTAGAGCTTTGTAGTTTTCTTTGTATAGGTCTTTTACATCCTTGGTAAGATTTATTCCTAAGTATCTTATCTTCTTGGGGGTTACTGTGAATGGTATTGATTTGGTTATTTCCTCTTCGGTGTTCTTTTTGTTGATGTAGAGGAATCCAAGTGATTTTTGTATGTTTATTTTATAACCTGAGACTCTGCCAAACTCTTCTATTAGTTTCAGTAGTTTTCTGGAGGATTCCTTAGGGTTTTCTGTGTATATAATCATGTCATCTGCAAATAGTGATAACTTTACTTCTTCCTTGCCAATCCAGATACCTTTTATTTCTTTGTCTAGCCTAATTGCCCTGGCTAAGACTTCCAACACGATGTTGAATAAGAGCGGTGATAAAGGGCATCCTTGTCTGGTTCCCATTCTCAAGGGAAATGCTTTCAGGTTCTCTCCATTTAGAGTGATATTGGCTGTTGGCTTTGCATAGATGCCCTTTATTATGTCGAGGAATTTTCCTTCAATTCCTATTTTGGTAAGAGTTTTTATCATGAATGGGTGTTGGACTTTGTCAAATGCCTTTTCTGCATCAATTGATAAGATCATGTGGTTTTTGTCTTTTGTTTTATTTATGTGATGGATTACATTAATGGTTTTTCTGATATTAAACCAGCCTTGCATACCTGGTATAAATCCCACTTGATCAGGGTGAATTATTTTTTTGATGTGTTGTTGAATTCTTTTGGCTAGAATTTTGTTGAGGATTTTTGCATCAATGTTCATGAGGGATATAGGTCTATAATTTTCTTTTTTTTGTAATGTCTTTACCTGGTTTTGGTATCAGGGAGATGGTGGCTTCATAGAATGAGTTGGGTAGTATTCCGTCATTTTCTATGCTTTGAAATACCTTTAGTAGTAGTGGTGTTAACTCTTCTCTGAAAGTTTGGTAGAACTCTGCAGTGAAGCCGTCCGGGCCAGGGCTTTTTTTTGTTGGGAGTTTTTTGATTACCGTTTCAATCTCTTTTTTTGTTATGGGTCTATTTAGTTGTTCTACTTCTGAATGTGTTAGTTTAGGTAGGTAGTGTTTTTCCAGGAATTCATCCATTTCTTCTAGGTTTTCAAATTTGTTAGAGTACAATTTTTCATAATAATCTGAAATGATTCTTTTAATTTCATTTGGTTCTGTTGTGATGTGGTCCTTCTCATTTCTTATTCGGGTTATTTGTTTCCTTTCCTGTATTTCTTTAGTCAGTCTAGCCAATGGTTTATCAATTTTGTTAATTTTTTCAAAGAACCAGCTTTTGGCTTTGTTAATTCTTTCAATTGTTTTTCTGTTCTCTAATTCATTTAGTTCAGCTCTAATTTTTATTTTTTGTTTTCTTCTGGTGCCTGATGGATTCTTTTGTTGCTCAGTTTCTATTTGTTCAAGTTGTAGGGACAGTTCTCTGATTTTGGCTCTTTTTCTTTTTGTATGTGTGCATTTATTGATATAAATTGCCTCTGAGCACTGCTTTTGCTGTGTCCCAGAGGTTTTGATAGGAAGTATTTTCATTCTCGTTGCTGTCTATGAATTTCCTTATTCCCTCCTTGATGTCTTCTATAACCCAGTCTTTTTTCAGGAGGGTATTGTTCAGTTTCCAAGTTTTTGATTTCTTTTCCCTAGTTTTTCTGTTATTGATTTCTAGTTTTATTGCCTTGTGGTCTGAGAAGATGCTTTGTAATATTTCGATGTTTTGGATTCTGGAAAGGTTTGTTTTATGACCTAAGATGTGGTCTATTCTAGAGAATGTTCCTTGTGCACTAGAAAAAAAAGTATACTTTGTAGCAGTTGGGTGGAGAGTTCTGTATAAGTCAATGAGGTCAAGTTGGTTGATTGTTGTAAGTAGGTCTTCCGTGTCTCTATTGAGCTTCTTACTGGATGTCCTGTCCTCTGAAAGCGGTGCGTTGAAGTCTCCTACTATAATTGTGGAGGTGTCTATCTCACTTTTCAGTTCTGTTAAAATTTGATTTATGTATCTTGCAGCCCTGTCATTGGGTGCATAAATATTTAATATGGTTATGTCTTCCTGATCAATTGTCCCTTTTATCATTATGTAGTGTCCTTCTTTATCTTTTGTGGTGGATTTAAGTCTAAAGTCTATTTTGTCAGAAATTAATATTGCTACTCCTCTTCTTTTTTGCTTATTGTTTGCTTGATATACTTTTTTCCATCCTTTGAGTTTTAGTTTGTTTGTGTCTCCAAGTCTAAGGTGTGTCTCTTGTAGGCAGCATATAGATGGATCGTGTTTCTTTATCCAGTCTGTGACTCTCTGTCTCTTTATTGGTGCATTTAGTCTGTTTACATTCAGGGTAATTATAGATAAATAAGTTTTTAGTGCTGTCATTTTGATGCCTTTTTATGTGTGTTGTTGACAATTTCATTTTTCCACATACTTTTTTGTGCTGAGGCGTTTTTCTTAGTAAATTGTGAGATCCTCATTTTCATAGTGCTTGACTTTATGTTAGTTGAGTCGTTACGTTTTTCTTGGTTTTTATCTTGAGTTATAGAGTTGTTATACCTTTTTGTGGTTACCTTATTATTTACCCCTATTTTTCTAAGTAAAAACCTAACTTGTATTGTTCTACATCGCCTTGTATCACTCTCCATATGGCAGTTCAATGCCTCCTGTATTTAGTCCCTCTTTTTGATTATTGTGATCTTTTACCTATTGACTTCCATGATTCCCTGTTATGTGTATTTTTATTTATTTTTTTAATTAATCTTAATTTGTTTGTTTTTGTGATTTCCCTATTTGAGTTGATATCAGGACGTTCTGTTTTGTGACCTTGTGTTGTGCTGATATCTGATATTATTGGTTCTCTGACCAAACAATATCCTTTAGTATTTCTTGTAGCTTTGGTTTGGTTTTTGCAAATTCTCTAAACTTGTGTTTATCTGTAAATATCTTAATTTCGCCTTCATATTTCAGAGAGAGTTTTGCTGGATATATGATCCTTGGCTGGCAGTTTTTCTCTTTCAGTGCTCTGTATATGTCGTCCCATTCCCTTCTTGCCTGCATGGTTTCTGCTGAGTAGTCTGAACTTATTCTTATTGATTCTCCCTTGAAGGAAACCTTTCTTTTCTCCCTGGCTGCTTTTAAAATTTTCTGTTTATCTTTGGTTTTGGCGAGTTTGATGATAATATGTCTTGGTGTTTTTCTTTTAGGATCAATCTTAAATGGGGTTCGATGAGCATCTTGGATAGCTATCCTTTCGTCTTTCATGATGTCAGGGAAGTTTTGTGTCAGGAGTTCTTCAACTATTTTCTCTGTGTTTTCTGTCCCCCCTCCCTGTTCTGGGACTCCAATCACCCGCAGGTTATCCTTCTTGATAGAGTCCCACATGATTCTTAGGGTTTCTTCATTTTTTTTTAATTCTTTTATCTGATTTTTTTTCAGCTATGTTGGTGTTGATTCCCTGGTCCTCCAGATGTCCCAGTCTGCATTCTAATTGCTGGAGTCTGCTCCTCTGACTTCCTAGTGCGTTGTCTAATTCTGTTATTTTATTGTTAATCTTTTGGATTTCTACATGTTGTCTCTCTATGGATTCTTGCAACTTATTAATTTTTCCAGTATGTTCTTGAATAATCTTTTTGAGTTCTTCAACAGTTTTATCAGTGTGTTCCTTGGCTTTTTCTGCAGTTATCCTAATTTCATTTGTGATATCATTAAGCATTCTGTAAATTAGTTTTTTATATTCTGTATCTGATAATTCCAAGATTGTATCTTCATTTGGGAAAGGTTTTGATTCTTTTGTTTGGGGGGTTGGAGAAGCTGTCCCGGTCTGCTTCTTTAAGTGGTTTGATATGGATTGTTGTCTCCGAGCCATCACTGGGAAACTAGTTTTTCCAGAAAATCCACTAAAAAAAAAATGCAGTCAGATCCCTATCAGAGTTCTCCCTCTGGCTCAGGCTATTCAGATGTTAATGAAGCCTCCTGGGGAGGGTGGGGGAGGGAACAGAGAGATAGGAGAGTAGCACCTCAGAATATAGCCAGAGTTGCTTGTCTTGCTTGGAATGACTATTATATCTGAGATTTCCGCAGGCGCGTCGCCTATGTGTGCTGGCTGTGTGGAGATTGCCCCCGGGGGGTCTGGCCCGCTGGAGTCACGGTCAGATCCTCCACTTCCAGCCCCATGCCCAGCGTCAAGGCTCCCCTACTGGGACGGTGCACTCTCGACTCCAAAATCAGTCGCTACGTCCCGGGGACTTCTCCTCCCTCCAGCCACGTGGCCGTGCCACCCCGAGAACCAGTTGAGCCTCCTCCCGGGGTTAGTTCAGATGGGTGGAGCAGGTCCCCGTGCTTGTGCCGTGACCGAGTGTCGCGGCTGGGACGCTGTTCTCCCCGCTCCAATACCAGTCGCTGCCTCCCGGGGACTTCTCCTACCGGCTGTGTCCCATGCCGCCCGCGCGACCCGGCTGGTCCCCTTCCCGGGGTTAGTTCAGGGGGGTGGAGCAACTCTCCGTGTTTATGCCGTACCTGCGTCCAGTCCAAATCCCTGCGGGACGGTTCCCCGGCTCGGATGCTGCTCTTTCTGCTCCAAGACCAGTCACTGCCTCCCGGGGACTTCTCCTACCGGCTGCGTCCCACGCCGCCCGCGGAACCGGCTGGTCCCCCTCCCGGGGTTAGTTCAGGAGGGTGGAGCAGGTCTCTGTGCTTGTGCCGTACCTGACTGGTACGCTGGCTCCAGGCTCTGGAAACAATCGCTGCTTCCCCGTATTAGTTCATTCTCCGTCTCTAAATCTGTGTTTGTTGTTCAGGGTTCGTAGATTGTTATGTATGTGATCGATTCACTTGTTTTTTCGTGTCTTTGTTGTAAGAGGGATCCGAGGTAGCGTCTGCCTAGTCCGCCATCTTGGCTCCGCCCCCCTAATCTACCTAATTTTGAAGACATTTCAAATCTTCCTTCTTCCCAAATACTTCACCATTTGTATCATTAATCAGTTTACAGTTTTCTCACTTTTTTAAATAATGTATTTTATTTTTATTGTTGAGAATATACACAGAAGAACCTGCACTATTCAGCAATTTCTACATGTACAGTTCAGTGCACCAATTACATTTTTCAGTTGTGTGGCTATTCTCACCTTACTTTTCTGAGTTGTTCCTCCCCCATTAACATAAACTCACTACCCTCTAAGTTTTCTATGAAGTCTCTCAAGTTGCTGTTGTCAAATTTTTCTTATGTTTGATGTAAAATTTTCGTGTGGTAAAATGCACAAATCTTAAGTATACAGTCACTGAATTTTAACAAATATATATACCTGTGAAACTCACACTCATATATAGAACATTTCCCTCACTTCAGAAAATTCCCTCATGCTTCTTTCCAGTCAGTCCCTGCCTCTACTTGCCCCAGAGACAACCATTGTTGTTGTTGTTGTGTGCTGTCAAGTCAATTCTGACTCATGGCAACCCTATAGGACAGGGTAGAGCTGGCCCATAGGGTGTCCAAGGCTGTAAATCTTTCATGGAAGCAGATTGGCACATCTTTTTCTCACAGAGTAGCTGGTGGGTTTGAACCACTGACCTTTTGGTTAAAAGCGAGTGTTTAACCACTGTGCTATCAGGGCTCCTTAGAGATAACCACTGCTCTGATTTATTTCCATCATAGATTTGATTCGCCTGCTTTAGAACAAATGGAATCAAAATATTTTAGTCTGGGTTTTCTAGAGGAGCAAAACCAGTGATGAGTATATATAAATATATAGAGGGAGATTTACTTCAAGGAAATGGCTTATGCAATTGTGGGGGCGGGGAAGTCCCAAATCTGTGGGTCAGGTGGCATGCCGAAGTCTTCTGCTGGCTCACGTGGTCGCAGAGGCAACGAACCCAAAATCTGTAAGACAGGCAGTAGGCTGGAGGCCTCTGCTGGCTCATGTGGTTGCAGGGGCTGGAGTACCCAAAATCTGCAGGCCAGGTGGCAGGCTGAACACTTCTGCAGGCTTATGTCCCAAGAACTGGAGGTCAGAGGACAATAAAAGAGCAGGGTCAAAAGAAACAGCAAGCTTTGCCAGAACACCCATTTATACACTGGAGGAAGGTCACACCCCTAAAGAAATTCCTCTTTCAACTGATTGGCTGATCTCATCAGATCACATTATGGAAATGATTACATTATACTACATTATGAAAGAGCAATCGGTGCACTGTTTGCCAAACCACTGAGAATCATAGCCTAGCCAAGCTGGCACATAACGTTAACCATCACAGTCCACGCCTTGTCAGTTTGGCACCTATACACATGTCCTTAAACCATACATAATCTCCAAATAAAGACAATTATAAAGTCATACTTGCACCTAACGTGATACAACTAACATGCATACAACCGAAAACATGCTAGTCCTGTTTACATCTTGTATTTTATCATAAGTAATGGAATAAGTGAGGGAAGAAAACAAAGATATTTGCTATATCTTTTGTGACAGGCTTCTTTCATCCAGCATACTATTTTTGAGATCGACTGTTGTTGTTGCTTGTATCAGTAGTTGTTTTCTTTTTATTATTGAGTAGTATTCCATAGATAAGGCATCGGTGGCAAAATTCTCACTTTCCATGCAGGGGACCCACGTTCAATTCCCAGTCAGTGCACCTCTTGCACAGCCACCACCTGTCTGTCAGTAGAGGCTTGTGTGTCATTATGACGCTGAACAGATTTCAGTGGAGCTTCCAGATTAGAGCAAACTAGGAAGAAAGCCCTGGCAATCTACTTTTTAAAATCAACCAACGAAAACCCTAAGGATCATAACAGTCCCCAACCAATCATGGGGGTGGCACAGGACCAGGCGGCATTTCATTCTGCTGTGCATGGGGTCACCATGAGCCAGGGCTGACTCGACAGGGGCTAACGACAACAGTATTCCATCGTAGGAATACACCAAATTGTTTTCCTGTTGATGGGCACCTAAACTGTTTCCAGTTTGGAGGTGTTGTGAGTACAGCTGTTATGAACATCCTTATATAAGTCTTCTGTGGCCACATATTTCAGTTCTCTTGGGTAAATACCTAGGATTGGAATTGCTGGGTCACAGGGACTAGATGGCCCCTAACAGCAACAAAAATGACAACAGGGTAGATGTATGTTTAGTTTTATAAGAAACCACCAGACTGCCAGATATTTTTCTCAAAGTGGTTGTACTGTTTTACACTCTCCTCAACAGTGTTGTGAATTCTGGTTGCTCTACATACCAACATTTGGAACTGTCAGTCTTTTTAATTGTAGTTATTCTGGCTGGTGTGTAGTGATATCTCATCTTAGTTTTAATTTGCATTTCCCCAGTGATCAGTAATGTTGAGCATGTTTTCATGTGATGATTGGCCATTTGTATATCTTCTTTTGTGAAGTATTTGCTCAAATCTGTCACCCATTTTTAAAATTTGTTGTTTGTCTTTTTATTATTATGTTGTAAAAGTTCCCTAACAATTCAAGATACCAGTCCTTTGTAAGATACATGATTTACAAATATTTTCTCCCAATCTAAGGCTTGCCTATTCATTACCTTCGTGGTATCTTTTAATGAGCAGAAGCTTTTTATTTCAGCGGAGTCTCAGATTTATTGCTTTCTGTGACCAGTTTCAGAAAACTTTACCTACTCCCAAGTCACATAAATCTCTTATGTTTTCATCCAAGGCTTTATAATTTTAGCTTAAAAGTTAAAATTAACTTTTGAGTATGATGTGAAGAAGGAATCAAGGTTCATTTTTTGTCATATGAACATTCAATTATTACAGCGTTATTTGTTGAAGAGGTTTTTTCTTCTGTTTAATTGCTTTGGTACTTTTTTCTGAAAATAAAATGACCATAAAATTGGAGTCTATTTCTGGCTTCTATTCTGTTCCATAAACTGACCTGCTGATCCTCATGCCAGTACTATACCTTCATAGTAAGTTTTGAAGTGAAATAGTGTAAGAACTCCAAATTTGTTATTATTTTTCAAAATATTTAAATATTCTAGGTTCTTTGAATTTTCATATTAAATTCTGGAACAAGCACGTAAACTTGAACAAAATTTTCTCTAGGATTATGACTGAATTACATTGAATTTATGATCAAGTTTGGGAGAATGACATCTCTCCATTTATTTGGACTTCATCAATTTCTCTCAACATTGTTTTATTGTTATTAGTATAGAGGTGTTATGTAATGTAATGATCAATCTACTCAAATCAATTTCTATTCAGTTCAATTTAATTCCAATTTAACTGTATGCAGTACTTCTTCTGACCCTAGCCACCTGGATATAGGTCAGACATTACAAATTAAAGGGCACAGTCTCTAGACTGCCAAGTCTGCCTAAGACTTCAGATGACAGCAACAAGCTTGGGGGTACCCATGACACCCTCACTTCTGGCCTCTTTGCTACAAACATCTCAAAATGCCAGCCATAAGTTCAGGGGTTGCTCAATGCACCCCGCTCCCACTTCTGATCTGCTAGCTCCCACTACTCCCTCGGGTTCAATGATTTACTAGAAGGACTCAGAACTTAGGAAAGTGCTGTACTTAGTATTACAGTTTTATTACAGCAAAAAGGTTACAAATGAAGGGACACAGAAGGGGAGGTCCGTGAGGGTTCCCAACATGGAGCTTCCATGTCCCAAGGGACTCATTACCGCACCATGAACATTGGTATCTTTCACCAACCAGTAAGGCCATGTCCAGAGCCTTTATTGGGGGAGCCTTAATACACAGGCTTGCTTAACTGAACATGTCCCTCTCCCCTGAGGTCAGTTGATATCATGGGGTATCTTCTTGGCCTGACCAGCATCTATCTGATTCACCTCATTAGCATGGCCTGTTTGGTTAGGTGTGATGTGAAGACCTCATCAAAGATACTTCAATTACTGGGGAAATTCTAAGGTTTTAGAGGTTATCTCTCAGGAACCAAGAACCAAGACCAAATTCTTTGGGTAAACTTAATGCAAACCCCATAGGTCACTGCCTTAGGCTGGGTTCTTTAGCGAAGCAAAACCAATAAAGTGTATAAATATATATAGAAAAAAAAATGTAGAGAGAGATTTATATCAAGGAAATGGCCCATGCAATTGTAATGCCTGGAATGTCCCAAGTCCATGGGGTCAGGATAGAGGCTTCTACTGATTCACATAGGCACAGATGCTGGTTAACCCAAGATCAGCAGGTCAGAGACCAGGGCTCTTGCTCACAGACTGCGAAGATTGAAAAGATCAGCAGGCAAGACCGCAGGTAAGCTGCTAGCTCAAGTCCCAAGACAGACAGAAGCCTGCTGCAGGATCCGGCATGAGCAAAAAGCCCCCAATCCTTGCCAGAATGTCCACTTATACTGGATGCAGGCCACAACCCAAGGAAACTCCCTTTCAACTGATTGGCTACTTACAGCAGATCCCATCATGGGTTTGATCGCATAACGAATCTCAACAGGGAAGTGATTGCAACATTATACAACTGACAAAACACTGAGAATCGTGGCCCAGCCAAGATGACACACAATCTTAACAATCACAATCACCCATTGGTCTTTGGCCATAGGTCCTTTTATACGCTTAACTTTTGGAGAATTGCTCTTTTCCTCCCCTTAATTCACCACTATTTGTATGATTATCTAGGTCTTGTTCTTCCTCAGGCCAGTCATATTATGTCCGGAGGAGGCTTTAACTCAATTTCCTGATACATTTGACCATCAATATCAGCATTATAATCTCATTGACAATGCCAGTATTATGCCATAACCCAAAAAATATGAGTCAAAAGAAACTGGCATATTAGCAATTAGTCCAGCTCATCGTCACATTGTATGAACAAAACATCTCCCAGAGTAAGGACACTCAGGTTTGCTGCAGCTTTCATTTTATCTTGTCAGGTTCCGAAATAGGAGTGGTCTCAGCGATATGTGGCTTATCTTTCCAGGCATCTAATATCATTGACCTAAAAGACAATATCATCTCTTGCTCTGACCCTCTTTCTAGGTGTTAATGCAATTTTTAATTTACCCTCATTGCATAACTCATTTATACATTAAAAAAGAAAAAAAAATAGCTGAAGTGATATGGGTAAGAATCGTATAGTCATACCCACTTCCTCCCTCACCCCCTTGCCCAGATCTACCAGAAAATTAGAGGGATCTATTTTTTTAGGGAGTCTCCCTTGGTTCTTCTCATGTTGAGTGTGAGCACACACTTGTGAAGTTGTGTCAGCCAGCTCTTCATAACTTTATCTCCCCTGTGTCCCTCCCCAGTCCCACCCCCATTTTAGACAAATGCTTTAATTGCCCATTCCAATTCTCTATCAAACCACTACGCTGAGGATAAAAGTATATTCCTTGGTGTGAAGAAATATGACTCAGCAGTCCAAATTGATGCTAAATCTTCTATTCCGGTTCTTTTATAGTACTCTGGGCATTTGCTTTTACCGCTGGGTAAGGAAAGCCCAGTCTAGAGTAAATGTCTATTTCTGTCAGGACCCATTTGTAGTTTCCTGGGACAACCGGCATCAGTCTAACTTGCTACCTAGGAGCAGGGGCCTTCACTGGGGTAATCTGCACCATAGCCATCTGCAGCCTCTGTCTCTTGTTGGAAACAGAACAGTTCTTATTGGCACTGTTGTGCTTTAGTGGGTGCAAGAGGAATATGTCCAGATTCAAGTCCAACTCTGCATTGCTGAGCCTCCCCCATTTCTATTCATCTCATGTACCCAGGTAGCTACTGTGGTTTCTCTAACTCTGTGCAGTTTCTTCAAGGCGGAAAGAGGGTGGGTTTTCTATCTGATTTTCAACTGCCCAGCAAGATGCTGACTACAGCCTGCCCTCAAGATAAAAAATAAGAGCTACAAAAATAGAAACACCCTGTGCTAGGTCTCTTCTTCCAAATTTCTATGACCTTCCAGACTTCACCTACTTTTGCTCATTCTCCAGAGCCTTTGGGTAGAAATTTTTTGTATTTGTGTCTAGTTTAAAGTTGATAACTGCAGGAGGATTAATCTTTTGGGATATTACTTCATCATATTTGAAGTGGAACACCCTAATGAATTTTAGCTGAATTTAATTTTAACCTCGAGATGACATTTTTCCAAGATGCCCATATGCCTAAATTCCTGCCAATTAAATTCAGGTAAGAGGAAGAGATGTGTAGTTTGGGAGGCACAGACTTAAGAGGAATTTGCTCACCTTCTGCTTTCTCTTTTTCTCATCTTGTGGTCTTTGACCATACAGGTGAGGGAAAAACCTTAGGGGATGCTAGAGTGATAAGAAGGAACAATGAACCTCAGAGAGTCTCATGAAACAGAGCCACCATCCACTCTGGAAGGCCCACCTACCTCGTGACTTAGCCAACTGCTGTAGAGTTGATTCCAACTTGTGGCACTATGTGTCAGAGTAGAACTGTGTTCCACAGGGAATTTAATGACTGATTTTCGGAAGTAAATCACTGGGCCTTTCTTCTGAAGCACCTCTGAGTAGTCTTGAACCTCCAACGTTTTGGTTAGCACTGAATGTGTTAACCTCATGACTTAAGAGACATTCAAATTCCTATCTGTTCCAGCCACTGTATTAAAAAAACATACTTGTTACAGAAGGTTAGGATACCATATGATAAAAAATGTCTGAGAGTATTCATTTTCAGGATCCTTAATAATTGGATCAAGGATGAAAACTGGTTAGTCAATGCCAGATAACTAGTTTGCCCTATTCTCACTTTTCCCTCCACTGCTTTCTTTAAATTGAGGTAAAACTAGCACTCAATATAACACACAGATTCTAAAAGTTCAGTCTGATAAATTTTGACAATTCCATACATCCATGTAACCACCACCCAAAACAAGATAGAGAACACTTCTGTCATTCTATAACGTTTCTTGTTGCTTGATTTCAATCAGTTACCTTCCCTCTATCCCTAGGCAACCACTTTTTGATTTCTATCATTACATATCAGTTTTGCCTGTTCTAGAACTTCATATAAATGGAATCATACAGTATGTATGCATTTGTGTGTCACTTTTTTGCTTGACATAATGTTTTTAAATTCATCCATTTTGTTGCCCATATCAAGAGTTTTTTCAATTGATGAGTAGTATTCCATTGTTTTAACATGCCACAATTTCATTTATCCTTTGATCAATGTACGTTTGTGTTGTTTTCAGTTTTTTTGGCTATTGTGATCCAATAGTCAAATGTGCTATAAACATTCTTGTACAAGTCTTTTCGTGGATATATATTTTCATTTTTCTACAGTAACTGTGTGTTATGGATTGAATTGTGCTCCCTCAAAATATGTTATAAACCCTAACCTCTATGTCTGTGGTTATAATCCCACTTGGGAATGAGTTGTCTTTGTTACATTAATGAAGCAGGTTAGTATAGGGTGTATCTTGAGTCAATCTTTTACAAGATATAAAAAGAGCAGATTAAACAAGCAGAGATGGGGGAAGATAGATACAGAGCCATGTGGAGATCTCCAAGGAACCAGGAAAGAGAAGCTGAAGAGACAAGGACCTTCCCCCAGAGCAGACAGAGAGAGGAAGCCTTCCCGTAGTGCCGGCACCCTGCATTTGGAATTCTAGCCTCCTAAACTGTGAGAAAATAAATTTCTGTTTGTTTAATTCATCCACTTGTGGTATTTCTGTTTTAGCAGCACTGGATGACTAAGACACTACCTAAAAGTGGAATTGTTAGATCATAGGGTTGATTTTAATCATTTAGTGTGTGTGTAATGGTTTAAGTTTATATTTCCCTGATAATGATGTTGATCACCTTTTCATGTGATTATTGGCCATTCATATATCTTCCTTTGTGAACTATTTAATTATTTTGCCCAGCTTTTAAAATTAGGTTGTCTTTTTGTTGCTGATTTATATTTACACATAATACTTACATACATGTTTCTATGCACTATGGATAGAAGTCTTTATTAGGTAGCTCCCACTGACTTCTGATCAATTTGCGCTGCAGAGCTGTAGTTCTACTTTTGTTAGCAGGCATATTGCATACCTTCTCAATTAGCCGTATCAATGCACGTATTCAATTGTTCAGAGTAATGATGAACACGCACGTTTCCTGTTGTACCTTCCTACAGATGCTACTTTTTCAACTTACCTGTGGAGGCACATCATTTAAGCACAGCTTGAATTGATTTCCTCTGCACATTATTCCTTAGTTGGCTTTTAACTGACATTTGCAAGAAGACATACGATTCATTCTTAAACCCCCAGTTTCATTCTCTTCAAAATGTATTGTGCACAAACAAGAAGTCCTCAGTAAGATTTGTTGAAAAGGGCAGGAGGTGAATTTCAAAAAGAAGCACCAAAAAAAAAAAAAAAAAAAAAAGTGGAAGAAGAAAAGGATATGTATGCATTGTCATGTGAGAATATATGTCTATTCCCGATTTTAAACTTCGATTAAAGCAATTGTTCCTTGATTTAGACAAAACTACCTCAGATTTTTAAGTAATATCAAGGCACACCCAGCGATACATCATTAAAGTGAGGTTGACATTTTGAGTAAACTTGGAGAATACTCATTCTTTATGTCCTAAGCTTAGGTTCATTTTCTGCCTACTTTTTTGCATAGAACCCTATTTCTGGAAGGGCTATCAGTCTATCTTTGTCTTTTAATAGGCCCTCATCTGTACCAGGTGAATATGTATTCTACATTTTTTTCTTTTAACCTTTGGGAAGAGTCTTTTTAGATTCTTATTCTAAGCCTAGAGCCCTCTTTGTTGGGTTGCTCCTCTTGGGCAACTTGATTCCTATTACTACAAAACAAAGACAGTTCCTATATTGTGTTATAATTTGAAAAGAGGAATAGCTTTCATTCAGTCTTATATATATTTTAACAATATTGCAAAGTCTTCCTTGAGATTTCTCTTTTCTCATTTGATATGCACTTTTTTCCCTCTTAGTTGTCAAAGAAATGATTCTTAAAGAATCAGCAATTACAGAATTCTACATTATACCTGTTATGGATTAAATTGTGTCCCCCCAAAAATATGTAGATATAATCCTGTTTGGAAATGGATTTCTTTGTTATGTTAATGAGGCAGTATTAATGTACAGTTGTCTTAAATCATTTTTGAGATATAAAGGGCCAGATTAAGTGAGCAGGCAAGTAAGCTGAGATGGCCAAAGATAGATGCCAAGTCACAAGAAGATCACCAAGGAACAGAAACCCAAAAGAGACAAGAGTCTTCTTCCAGAGCTGACAGAGAAAGCCTTCCCTTAGAGCCTGAATTTGGACTTGTAGCCTTCTAACTGTGAGAAATTTGTTTGGTAAAGCCACCCACTTGTGGTATTTCTGTTATAGCAGCACTAGATAACTAAAAAAAAAAAAAAAAAAAAATAACTAAGACATTATTACCAGGAGATAATGCTAGGGCAATAACCTAGAAGAATATTCCTGTGACGGTTATCAATTTATTGCCTCTGAGCTCTAAATCCATCTTTCAATACATGCTCTGCAATAATGGACAGAATCCCTCTAAGTATTTCTCCGTTACAATGAGCATGATGTTGTTTTCTCAATAGAGGGACGGTGCTCAACGGACAGGAGGAAAGGACTCTCCTGCTGTTCTGGCTATTGTCTGGTGGATCAGTGGTGTGGGTGTGAGGACATGTGATGGTGTCTGCCTCAACCACATGCCCAGAAGGCACAGTGCCTCAGAGACCTTACAGCTTCAACTTGGCAGTAGCCTTTCTTGGCCTTCTCAGTATGGAAACTGGTGCTTTGGAGAATTCCTGCTCACATGGGTGCCTTAAAGGCCTCTTTCCAACACTGGCTCCCCAACTCCCTTTGCAGGCCCTGCATAGCTCACCTGTGGCCCAGGGGGTTCACACTAAGCCGCCATGCCCTCGGCAGGCCCTGGCTACCTGTGCACAGCCAAATCATTGGTTGATGATTGCCTGTGCTCCACCTGCACCCTGGGGAGCTGCTTCCTGCTTGCCCGGGGATTGCAGACCAGCTCTGGCCTGGGCAAACTAGCAAAATTCTCTTCTACCAGTGGGTTAAACTACATCTTCTCCAAGGAGGTCTGAATCTCAACCTTGGGGAGGGGACCCCTTTCCAAGTTTGTCCTTCCGTGAGTATTCTTAGTTCTAGGATACTAGAGAGAATTTCCTTATAGTTTATAAATAAAACAGTTGCTGTCAAGTCAATTGACTCACGGCAACCCCATGTGTGTTGGAGCAGAACTGTGTTCCGTAGGATTTTCAATGACTGATTTTTCGTGAGGAAATCACTAGGCCTTTCTTCTGAGGTGCCTCTAGGTGGACTCAAACCTCCATCCTTTCGGTTAGCAGCCAAGCACATTAACCTTTTTCACCACCCAGGGAATCCTTCTATCTTATAGTCATTCATTTATCAGAATTTAGTAATGCTTTATATTAAACTTTCCCTGTTTAACCTATTGTGTTGTTTCTGTCTCCTCATTGGACTAAAATGATAGAAGAAAGCCTCTAAGAAATTCTGGCAAACAAGGCAAGAGATAAACTAAAAGATTTCAAGGGGCTATATTCTTAGACACTGACAAGCAGGAATTTGTAAATTGCAATGAAAAGGCTGTCCAAAATGATGAGAATTTAACAAATATCTTCAGTAAGATACACTGTAAAGTAAGTGGTCACTGTTTAAAGGGGAGAGGGATCCCCTCAAATATCTAATCATAAATAAGGAGCAAAATTTGCAAGGTAAGCAAAAAGAAAAATTATTAAAGATCTCATGAGAAATCTAGAACATATTTATGCCTTGTTTTAAAAAATGATACTTTGGTAAGATCAAATACGAGAATGTCAGAATAGGAAGTATTTTTTTCTTGTGGGATTTTGAGAATCAAAATATATTAAGCATAGCAGCAACAGAGCTGGTCTGACAGGCTAGTACCAACTTCTCTGGGGGGTGAACAGGAAGCTCTCATACTCTGTGAGGGTTGCATTGTTTATCCCTGTGCCTCTCTACACTGACCGAGGCAAATTTTACATTTAACAAAATGGGATACGCAGCCGGAGTGGAAAGAGGAGTCAGGTATCAGTATTCCAGGCCCAGTTCCATTATTGTGTGAACTTGGTCAAGTCACTTTACCTCTCTGGGACTCAGTTTCCTCATTTGTAAAATGTGGGAATTGGGCTAGACTTTGATCTCTAAGGTAGTTTTCCATTTCAAAAGAATTTTGTTTCTAAGAAACATCCTACATACAGGTGTACAGGTGTCCCAAAGCCGTGTGCAATGAGAGAGGCCATAATAACCTCATTCACACCATTATCTGCACCCACTTTGTAGAATCATCCACTCTGGAGCACATGTAGTAAACCAGAATATGTTTTCCTCAAAAACTTTGTGTCAATAACCGCAGAGATGCAATACAAAGAAACAAGTGTTTACATAAGAATAAACTTAAGGGTTGGCTGGGAAGAATTTGGCAGGTTGGGTGGAGAATGTAATTTAATTCCCCTAAAACGAGTACCGATATCACCTGTTGGAAGAAGAGGTAAGTGACTATCAAGTGGTAGAAAGCTGATATCAGAGGGGAACAGTTAATGCAAAATGAAATAATGTGTGACACATGTGACAGGGAAGAGAACAAACATGGTAGAGCAACTACCCAGTGCTAAACACCCTCTTATATTTTATCACATTTAACCTCCACAACAGTATTACCACACAGGTATGTATTCTCATTTTAGAGATGAAGCAGCTGACACTTGAAGAGAATAATAACTTTCCTGGGTCACATGATGGGAGGGAGCTATGATTTTAACTCCAGTCTAAGGGCACTGCCTGTGTCCTTCCTACCGTAGCAGCCTACCTTCTTGGGAGAGCAACCTGAAACCTAAGGAAGGACGTTCAGGGACTACAGTGTTGTTGAAGACAGGGGTGGTTTTCATTTGGGGCCTGTGCTTTCATTTCAGAAATGAAAGGGAATTATGGAGATCCAATCCATGTATTCTCTTTAATACCCTGAGTTTAAGTAGTAGTTGAGGCTATACCTTTGTAATCATTTTTGTCATGTTTTTGAGGCCAGAGGTGCAGAAATGCATGGGAGACTTCCCACATAAAGCAAGGCTTTAGGCCCTGCCACAAGGCATTGCAGCATGCCTTCCAACCAGGACTCTCAATGGCACAAGTCTTTTTCTGTGGTCAGATACACCGTAAGAAGCAGAATGTGGTTATAACTGGGGTCCCTAGGGCCCTTTTAGGATTGCTTTTCAAAAACTCACGGGTCAAAAAGTTACCGAGTAGGGATAGCCATTAATTTCTACTCCAGCGCTGCCTTTTCTGGGAGAGCATCTCTCCAAAAACTACTTTAGTGAGTTTCTCTAAAAGGTGAGAAATCCTAAAATTGGCAGCCCTTTTAAGGGCTAGTCTTTTTTTCTCTGGTGTGAAAAGCAATAGTTAATACTGATGTTTTAGCAAGAAATGCAGCTGCCTTCCCCTTATAGAAAAGGGTAGGAATAAATGAGCCAGTTTCTTCATTTGCAACTTTTTTTCTTGCCTAATTTTGATTTTAGGGCTTTGAAAGTGGGTGATAGCTCCTTTCAACTTCTCAAAAGAAATCAACGCACTCTTGTTTCCTTAGCTAGACTGCCAAATCCCAGGTCTCATGTAGCATGAGATTGTGATGAAGCAACAGAAATCTGAGTAAAGTCCCCATGACTGAAAAGGTCAGTTGTGATTAACTTCAGGTTAATGCAAATATCATGGCAGAACTTCAGATTAATAACATTGTGTGATAAGTTCATTCCTTTGAGGAAAAATTAGAGCAATTGAGGCTGAGTAAGTGCTTAGCTTATTTAAATTTAAAACACATCTAGAAGAGAGTGAGCAGAGGGAAAAATCCATGTCACGACCTTGGGAGTTACATAAAAGCAGTGGGGACAATATTAACTCATAATAATACAGCTAATGGGAGTACACTTAACAGGGCTTTGGACTTCCAGGATTATTATTATGTGAATTCATGATGGTCTTATTGTTGTGAGTGTTGTAACAGAAACTGTACAGATGAGTTGTGAGTGGCTGTCAAATGTTTAAGCAGGGAACATGTTAAAATGTTGATTCCTGGGCCTACCTGGTTGAAGCCCATTAACTGGCATTTTTAAAAAGCACTTTGTAAGTGATTTTAACACAGGCTTCTTGGACCACGATTGAGCTAGTGTGTGAAAGAGCTCCCATAGGAAAGGCGATACTTCCTTGGCAATTTTATAACGGCCAGGAATCCATGTACACAGTGTAGACTCGATGAATGTCTTCGGTGCAGATCACATAAATTCTGACATTAAAATGGCCATTTATCACTTTAATCGATGTAGCATCATGGATTAAGGCAGCAATAACACTTTGTTCACAATAATCTATTTCTGGGTAGAATGGCCCCTCGATATTCGCCTTGCCACTTTATACCTTGCTGGGGATAAAGTTATGTCTAGCTGTAGCCCTTCCTTTTTCTTTTTAGTAGTAAAGCAAGTAAAACTCATGTTCTAAAAAGAAAAAAAATTTCCAACAGAATACAGACAGCAAGATCATGGAAAACTAAACTAAAGAGAAATAAACTTGGCACCACGTAAGAATAAAAAGCCAACATTTTTCTTGATATCTAGGGAAAAAAAAAAAAAGGACCAGTATCTTAATAACAGATGCTTGAATAAAATGCAAGCTTAAAGGTAGAGCTCAAAGCAGATTAGGAACAACTTTTCAAACTCAAGTTATTTCAGATCAGGTATTAACAATGGAATGATAGGAAAACTAGTGTTCCAGGCTGGGTTCTCCTTTATGTCACCCCCAATGGACCTCATTTAAGTCCCCACTCCTCACCTCAACAGACAGCCACTGATTCTTAGAGGCTGACCCAAACCTGGCTAATCTTCAAGTTTAGAAACTAAATTGTACAAAACAAAACCTAAAATCTTTCCCTGGAGCAAAGGAAAAAAAGATTTGGTTTCAACAGTCTCTTGGAGAAACTCAGATATTTTCACCAAGGGATCCTCCCCACATTCTTTGGGGTTATGTAGACACCACAAGAAACAAAACAGCATGAGAAAAGGCTGACTCAACCAACATGTAGCAATATGCCCAGGAAAGTCTCAAGTGGCCCAGAAGTGGAGGACTCCCTAATCCTTTTGCAAGATATTGTCCTTTCCTGGAACGTCCCGGGTTTGTTGAGTATCAGCACTTGGATAATTCCAAGGCTATCCCATCTGACTTCTGACGGGGAGCATACCTCTGAAATGGTCACAGCCACAGGGACAACCATCGACTATGAATAGACATTCTCAGTGACGTCATGCGGGTCCTGAAATCCTGACCAACACCATGCTCATCATCACTGCTGTTTTCATGATCTCAGCTAAAGATATCATTGGGAGGAAGAAGGGTCGCTCCTACTGCAGACGATTTTTAACATAGCAGAAGAATGCAAAATAGAAAGGGGATGAATACATGATCCTTTTCCAGCTAAAAGCATCTAAAAGTAAACTTTGAAAATTGGTCTCATGATATCTTGTCTTCAAGACCCAGAGGTCAAGCCCTGTTAAAATAAATATCATGTCTGCCTAAGAATTAGATTTAAACGTCTTACTTGGTGTCTCACTCACTTCCCATAATAACAGAACAACACTGTACTGTCACAAAGGAATGGCTACAATCCTAAACCCAAACCAAACCCACTGCCATCAAGTCAATTCCGACTCATAGAAGCCCCATAGGACAGAGTAGAACTGCCCCATAGAGTTTCTAAGGAGGGCCTGGCAAATTCAAACTGCTGGCCTTTTGGTTAACAGCTGTAGCACTTAACCAGTACGCCACCAGTTTCCGGCTACAATCCAAGGAGTGTTAAAAGCTTTCAGGTGCTTGTGACATTCTGAGTAGCATCAGTAATTACTCTATTGTGGAGGTCACGCTTACTTTTCCACGTATAAACTAGAAAAATCATTGGAAAAGACTGAATGTGCAAAAAGTTCCCAGTCAAGCCTTTAGGAAGAAGAATTTTGAAGTGTGTTGCAAACTGGGAGACCCAGAATTCCTGAGGAACATCACTAAGAGCAGCTGTAAACATTTGTCGGCTGGCTTCAACCTGGTCTGACCACAAAGACCATCTCAGTATCAGCAGGACACAGTTAACTACCAACTGGAATTGATTTCAGGCTCCTGTGTTGGTCTAGGTCCAAAAATAACCATGTGGTGTAGCTGCTGAACATTGTCACTGGCTCCACTGACTCCCTGGGAGATGTGTTATAAGCTTTTGAAAATCTTCCTGGAAAACCAGGGGCTGTATTCTTTTTTATCAATGGAGTCACACAGGGTATAACCTCCAAAGAACAAAGCAATAGCTTTGGTTGACTACTCACAAGAAACTTCTGGGTGGCCTATTAGTTCTACATTAACCAAAAGACATCCATATTGTGGACCAAAACTATAGTTTTTAAGTTCTTAATAAGACCATAGGAGTCCCTGGGTGGTGCAGATGGTTAATGTGCTCAGCTGCTAACCAAAAGGTTAAAAGTTTGAGTCCAGACAACTCGGAAGAAAGACTTGGCGATCTAATTCTGAAAAATCAGCCACTGAAAACCCTATGGAGCACTAGTCTTGACACACACGGGGTTGCCATGAATCGGAGTTGACTGGAGAGCAACCGGTTTTAAGAACATAAAGTTTTCACTAATTAAAATGAGCTGAGACAAAAGGGCTTTTGGTACCCTCACCATTTTTTCCCCTTATAAATGTCAGTCCCAGTGACTGGTTGCTATAGTACTTGCAAGTCCGTATCAACAGAGTAGCCACCAGCCACGAATCAAGCACAGATGGAATGTACCACCTGCCCACAGCATGAGGCTAATGCTGTCACTAGTGGCTGTAAACCGAGTCTGGCCACTGACCACCACCTCCGTCTCATCTTTCCAGTTTAATAATTTTACAACCTTGGTATGAAACACTCACTGAGATATTGTTACTGAAGTATGACAATGCAAAATCAAGGTTTTCAGAGGTTGAGGGAGTTTCTCATAAGTATGGTTGACAGGTTTCACATTTTAGGAAAACAAAATTTTTTTAAGCATCACCACAACGGCTTGATAACTTATTAAATAGGCAGCTTCCTGTGGAGGAGGAATTGGCCTTCCTCTTGTCATGCGGGTTGGAGAGTTGCTGCTCTTGTTAATGGGTTTAGCTTGACTACAGTAATAATGACACGGAGCATGAGGGGAGGGAGCCATGGTGCACAAAGGCTGCTTCCTGGGAAAGCTGTATGTATTCCTGCTTGATGTAAGAGTAAAGTGGTAAGGAAACTGGGATTCCTGTATGCTCAGCTGAACACATCTAAGTGCAGACTGTATGTTAAAATAAAACAACAAAAACAGACAGCTCTAGAGTGTAGGAAAAAAAAAAAAATCTCCAAACATGACACAACTGTCTTTGGAATTCTTCATTTTCATTAAGTTTTCACAAAATACAAAGCTCAAACATAACTGTCTACGTCCACCACAAAGCAGAATCAAATAAGTGGTTAGCACACAAACAAAATGATCTTTTTTCATCTTTAAAAATATAAATAATAACAATGTTCAAGGTTTTACAATTCTTTCTCTCAGGGTGTGTGTGTGTCTGTCTTTTTAAGGCTTTACGTTGCAGACCCTTCGTTCATGAGGACTTGCACCCTCTCATGAGGATACTTTGCCCACAGGAAAGGAAGGCCATTGTGGATATATTCCTGAGGGTGGCACACACTGATCTATGCTGCCTTAGCCTATTAAAAATTATATGATCAATCAAACACCCTCCCACCAGTTCTCACAGTTTCATTAATGTTCTTTCTACTCCAAAGTAATAACAGAAAGGGGTAAGTTCCCAGCAGCATTTGAGCTCTCAGAGGATCAATAATGAAGGGAAAGACAGAAAATACAGGCTTTTTCCTGGACAGAATTTGTTTCCTTTCATCCAGAAAAACCCCAATAACCCATAAAGTTTAAACGATGGTTTGTACTGAAATATTTTTCAGATTAAATAGTGTGGAGAAGAAAAGGCGATCTTTTGGTTGGGTGTTTTAGAGGAGGTTAAAGTGGAGAGGTTAATGCTGGATAAATACTACTGAAAGTACATCCTCCAGCAGGAGCAGTTTCACTTGCAAGGTTTGGGGGCAATGCCAGGGCCCCTGCCTTGGGAATGAAATCCGAGGGAAGGCTCTCCAGCAGACACTTGACCTGCTCCTGGCCCAGTTTGATCCTGTCATCCAGCTTTCGCTGCTCAATGAGGAGTGTTGACTTCATTTTCACAAAATGCTGGTAGTCCTGGAGTTGCTCCTCTGAAAGGTAATTGGCCAGGATGTCCAGCACCACCCGTTCTCTTCGATCGAGGTTCTCCTTGAGCTCCCGGGCATCCTCGTGCTGCCCAGCCAGGACCTTCCTCTTCTCGTTGAGAGAACTCTGCCAGGGCGAAACGAGCAGATCAGCAAAGGGCAAAGGGAGGAAGCAAGAAGCCAAACGGCCTGCAAAGAAACCTTTTGCAGGACTGCACTATGTCTACGTTTCTATTTGAATTGTCATTCTAATGTGTTGTTAGTTGCTGTCAAGTCCATTCAGACTCTGCGACCTCGTGTGTGCAGAGTACAATGGCCCCATGAGGTTTTCCAGGCTGTGACACTTTGGCAGCAGATTGCCAGGCCTGTCTTCTGGAGGTGCCTCTGGGTGGGTTAGAACCACCAACCTCTTGACTAGTTGTTGAGCGCTTAGCCATTTGTGCCACCCAGGGACTCCTTTGAAAATCAGTTCATTCTTTTTTCCTCCCTGGTATACTTACGTTTTTTCTAAAAAAATTTTGATTGTGTGAAAATTACACAACAAAACATTTGCCAATTCAACAATTTCGACATGTATAATTCAGTGACTGTGACTACATTCTTCATGTTATGCAACCATCATCACTATCCTTTTCCAAATGATTCCATCACCATTAACATATACCTAATGCCCCCGAGGAAAAACTCTCCCTTTCCCCCTCCCACTCCCATGGAGCCATTAATTTGGTTTCTATATATTTGTTTATTTCATGTAAGTGAGATTATACAGTACCTGTCCTTTTGCAATTGACTTATTTTGCATAGCATAATGTTTTCTAGGTTCATACGTGCTGTGGCATGTATCAGACTTCATTTCTCTTTATGGCTGAGTAGTACTCCATCGTATGTATATACTACATTTTGTTTACCCATTCATCTGTTGATGGTTATGTAGGTTGTTTCCATCCAGTTCATTATTCTTATGTTGCATTTTATATGGTTCTCCAACTTCTAATGTCATTCGGCAGCTTTAATTTGAGAGGGGTTAAATTAAACTGGCTGGGGTAATGACTTTATTTTAGGTTTGTAGACTTAAAAGGAGGAGCCCTGGTGGCGAAACGGTTACCCACTCGGCTGCTAACCAAAAGGCTGGCGGTTTTAAAGAAAGACCTGGAGATCTGTTCCTGTAAAGATTACAGCCTAGGAAACCCTATGGGGTAGCAGTTCTACTCTGTCACATGAGGTCGTTATGTGTTGAAGTCGACTCAACAGCACCTAACAGCAGACTTAACAGGACAATCATCAAGGTCTCTTGAGTGCTTATTCTGATATAGTGGTTCTCAAAGTGTGGTCTCTGGGCCAGCAGCAGCATCACTACCTGGGAACTTGTTAGAAATGCAAGTTCTCAGGTCCTACTCCACCTACTGGATCAAAAACTCTGTAGGCTGGGCCCAGCAATCTGTGTTTTAATAAGCCCTCCAGGTGACTTTTTTGCGGGAACAGTTTAGAACCTCTGCTCTCGTCCATAAACGACAATGGGAACATTCCATACTTCCTCTCTAAAGAAGTCAGTTTCCATTTTTTGGGGTCTCTTCTTCAAGCCCTTGAGTACCTGCAGGCCCTCACATATGGAGTCCCTGGAGCCCTGAGCTCCTGTGACTGCACCCTCTCTATCCCCAGCTGATTTGCCAACCCCGCCCCTTTTTTAAATATCAATATCCATCATGCTTTTTCTTTGTTCTTCTGGGATGGAGAGAAAGGGGGTTGGGAAGAAAGAAACTCTGGCACCTGTGTTTTCTCTTTCCTAAGTATTCCCTGAGTCTGAAGTGTCAGCATTACATCTGGCATGGCAGATGCTCTTCTCTGTTTCCTGGTTATCTAGATGCTTGGTGTCTTCTCTCCTTGCCCCAAAGAGATTGTAATCCTCTGGAGAGAAGGGATCATGTGTAATGGCACCTCTCTATGTACATGGGCCCAGAAGGAAAAGTTGTTGAACTGAATTGGTAGGCTACCTACCCGTTCTTCATTACTGGCATCTTCCCCAAGGCCACTAAGGACGTTCTCAACACGGGCCAGGCGCCCCGAAAGGGAGAGCAGCAGGTTTACCACTTTGTCCAAGTCCCCTATGAACATCTTGTACTTGTCAAACTCATTGGGCTTGCAGAGCTCACGGATCAAAGCCTCCACCTCCTCCCCCAAAGCGTTATTGAGCTTGATGTCCATCAGCAGACCCCCTTTCGCTTCCTGGAGGGTCTCAAGCTTGTGGGTGAGGCTTCCAATGAGCTCCGCCTGTAATGACAGAGAGACACACAGCAAATATTAGCCAGCTAGAGCTGTCAGTGTAGGATTCACTTATCCCAACCACGTCCTGTCTTTTCCTCAAAGCTCAGCTGAAGATCCCCCTACTCCATAGGGCCTGCCACCGTTAACCTACCACTGCTGTCGAGTCAACCCTACAGGACAGAGGAGAACTGCCCCATAGGCTTTCCAAGGCTGTAAATCTTTATGGAAGCAGACTGCCTCATCTTTCTCCTGCAGAGTAGCTGGTGGGTTTGAACCACTGACCTTTTGGTTAGCAGTCAAGCACTTTAACCACTGTGCCACCAGGGCTCCTTCCCCCAACATTAGGTCACAGTCTTCTCTCCTTTCCCTGAATGCCTATAATGCTTTTCTCTGAACCTATGAAATGCTCATAGCCTGACACTTGATTACACATTGCCTCGTAATGTTTTCCAATTGTGTTATGCTGTGTACATCTTTGCCCTCCCAGCGGGTTTGTTAACTATTCATTATTAAAGTCCTCTCAAGACAAGCTTTCATCTGATCCTCACAACAATGCCATAGATAAGTAGGCAGGTAGGGTAAATATTATTCTTGTTTTACAAATAGAGAGGGCAAGCTTTTAGAAGAATTAAGGGAACTGCCCACAGAGCTGAGTTGAATATTAATCATAGCTAGTGTTTAGAGAGCAATTACCACATGCCAGACCCTGTGCAGGAAATTCTACATGAATTATCTCATTTAATCTCCCTAACAATTTTGTAGTAAGTACTATTTTATCCTCATACAACAGGTAAGGAAACTGAGAATTAGTGAGGTGAAGTGCTGGCCTAAGCCACATCTGCACCAAGGGTGGGGCTGAAGTGAACTCAGGTCAGCCTGACTTGAGGGGCTACCCTTGTACAATCATGATGAAATAGTGACACCAAAACCTTTAGGGGAAAGTCAGCCCCTTGCCTTTCCACTGCATCCCACTGTCTTCAGTTACCAGAGCCCTAAGGAATATTGCTTCGCCTAGCTGCTGAGCAACTTGCCACTTATATCACGAATTTCTATACCTACAAAACAGGATTACACAAATATCCATTATGTTTAACTGAAGGAATGTGGTAAAGGCCTTAGCAGTTTCTAGTTTGACTGTTTATTTATATTCAGTGTGTGCTACTTCCTCGTTCCAAGAGAAATCAAACTCCATGTTTTTTTGTAAATAGCCTTTTTTTCCTCTTAGCTTAAGGTAGCCAAATGGAAAAAGGACAATCTTTTTTGGTTAAACCCTATTTCTTTACCACCAAAACAGGTTCCAGTGCAAACCACATCTATATTTAAGGCCCAGCTGTGTGGCTTCAGCTGGAAACTTGGTAACAGAAAGGTTGCAACTTCTTGGTTGGAGTCTATCATCATTTTAAAGGAAGGCACATAAAAGGGAAAAAGTATAAATATTTCTAACAAACAGAACTGAATGGTGCTGATGACTTCTTGTATTATTTGTTCAGTAACAGAGAGCCCATTAGGAATAAAACAATCACAGGGAAAAATTTTTTTTTTCCCCTCACAATCTGCCCATCTCAGAACTGGACCATCAGAGTACTTCAATGTTAGTGAGATTCCTTGAAACATCCAAGTTCTACTTTAATGGCAACACTTTGTGTCTTCTCATCCACCTAGCTCCAGAGGCTACAGAATGGCTAAAAAATTCACATTTGCTGCCCCAATCATTATGGGTTATAATCACCGATTTTCCTCAAGCTGTTTAGTTAAGACAAAGACAATGCAAAGGACAATTTTGGTAGAGGAAAAAAACGTGTAATGTGTAAGCATATTACTCTTCAACCAAAGAATCTGAGCCCAGAAATATGCAGGTGGGAGAGAATACTGTCTAATGTTTTATTTTTCTTATCTTTTCTTGGAAAATGCAATCATTTTCCAGAAAGCAACTCTGGCTGGCAGCTGTGGTATCTGCCTCCAAGCTAACATACTACCTGCTGCCGTTGAGTCGATTCTGACTCACAGCAACCCTACAGGACAGAGTAGGACTGCCCCATAAGGTTTCCAAGGAGTGGCTGGTGGATTCAAACTGCCATTTGATTAGCAGCTGAGCTCTTAACCAATGCTGCACCAGGGCTCCAACGTACTAGGTACCTTTAGCAAAACGCCCAACAGGGTATGGTGATGTTTTAAGGTGGTATCAGTTCGTATTAAAGAATACAAAAGACACTGGAGTGGAAAGCAACAGGAAAAATGAACACTGCATGCTATTACATCTCCCAACATTCCTGCGGGACAGGACTAAGACAAGTCAAATGTATCATCTATGTTTTTCATGACACGCAAGTTCATGAAGCATTACATATGTTTTGGAAACCTTGGTGAAGTAGTGGTTAAGAGCTATGGCTGCTCACCAAAAGGTCAGCAGTTCGAATCCACCAGGCGTGCCTTGGAAACCCTATGGTGCAGGTTCTATTCTGTCCCGTAGGGTCACTATGAGTCAGAATCGACTTGACAGCAGTGGGTTTGGTTCGGTTTTAATGAGAGATTCTCATCTATATGAAGTAAGCCCAGGAGTTTTTACCCTTGTGAGATGTATTTCCTAGGCATGCTATTCCAAATGGTACAGGACAATACTTTCTTACGGAAAACCAAGATATACCAAGATATACATAACTGAGCAACTACATTTTTATCACCCCAACCTTAGAAAAAACTTTATGCTTATTCAAATACATTCTAAACTCTTCCATTTCTAAAACGTAACCTCACGTCTTAGGAAGTGCAATTTCTAGAAAACGCTTTTTTAAAATGAAGTAATAGAAAGATATAACATTATTCCTATAAATATGACTTCTTTTGAAGCTCATATTGCTGGTAGTCATTCCTGGAAGAAAGTCAAAGTACTTTTATTAATAATTTAGTTGATATCACTTAAAAATCCTCATTAAGGTTCTCAGAGGCTAGTATTGTAAGGGACAGGGGTGATAATTCTTAATTTTCCAACAAGGAAGCAGAAATCACTAAGGATAAGTAGTTTGTCTGCCCTCACATGCAGAGAAGGGAGAATTCATCTTCCTGAATTTCTGTCTGAAACTGGGCTCACCAGCTTTCTCAGGCTCCTGAGCAGGTCAGCAGTGCTGAAAAGGAGGACAGCCATGAAATAAGCCTGGTTCAATGGGCTGGGACAAGTCAAAAGAATTTGGCACAGCTGAACCACAACCAGGCATGAGGTTCAACAGTCTCATCTACTCAGTCTTTCCTCTCCAGACCCTGTTTTAGTTTCCAAAGACACCAGTGCTGGGCAGAACCTGAAGCACATCCATTACGGGAGCCTGATGTGTACTCTAGGCTTCATGATGTAAGAAGAACAGAATGAGACGAAAATGTCTAGGGAAGCTTCTGTGGGAAGAACCAATACCCATTTTGTGGCATTTTGATTTCTAAAAGCTATTTGCTGGGCTGTAATGTGATACATCACAGCTTGGCCATATATGCTAATGCAAGTATTACTGAGCAGTCACAGCAGTCACTCCTGGCCCAAATGTTGCATATTTGGCTGGCATCTGAATTTTCAAAACTCCACCAAGCCCTTAAAATGTGGACATTTGGACTAAAAAATGCAGTTTTAAAAGGATTTGAGTAACTGAAGGCAACAAGAGAAAGTTGGCTACACTAAATAGCCATTTCTTTGGCAGGCAGATCTCTTCAAAACTACCAACTTCTACCCGCAGAATTCACTGTGAGAGTGAGAAACTTTTTTTTTTTTAAATATATACAACAAAACTTTCACCAATCTGGCAATTTCCACACGTACCATTCAGTGACGCTGATTATATTCTTCAGGTTGTGCCACCTTTATTGCTATCCTTTTCCAAATTTTCTACCACCATTAACATAAACTCAGTGCCCCCTAAGCCAGAATGCCTCTTTCCCCCCTCTTCCACCCACAGTAACCACTAATAATCTTTGATTTCTATATATTTGCTTATTTCATGTAAGTGAGATCACACAGTATTTGTCCTTTTGTGACTGACTTATTTTGGAGAAGAGGTTTTTTGTTGTTTAAATAACACACTAGTCTCTTAGGAACTACTTAATTTAAAACCATTGATATTTTTATACTTCTCATCTGGCATAAACTGTTAACTTACCCGGGGAGAGATGCTATTTATAAAGGTTCTTCTTCTAAACATAGTTTAACAGAACCTCCCTCCCTCCTCACCATCTGCTGGGCTGCTTCCCCCTTCCTTACTGCTCCATGGTGAGTACTGGATGAGGAACCAGGAGACCAGGCTCTGACATAACATCCACCACCAGGAAAGTCACTTGATCTTTCGTGTCTCAGTTGTCTCATCCATAATAAGGGGATAATAATAGATCTGCCTAAAATTAATAATGGCTAATTATTAAGCATCAGGCACTATTCTAAGTGTTTTACTGTTCAGTTACTAATCCTAACAACCCTACAAGATGGGTACTATTATATCTCCATTGTACTGATAAAAAAAATGAAGCAGATAAGGCTTTATCAACTTTCCCAAACTCAGACAGCTAATAAGTGGCAGAGCCAGGATTAAACCCAGGTTGTCTGGCTCCAGAGTTCAGACTTTCAATCACTACATTAAATAGCTCATAGGAATGTTATGAGGCCCAATGTGCAAAGCTCAGGTAAGCACTCTGGAAAACATAAAAGTATCACACACATTCAAGTTATTATGTTTTTGTGTTATTATCAAGATTAGATAGCACTTTGAAGAACATACACCACTCATTTTAGGTAGATGCTTCTAGGGGAATACCCAACTTCTCCCCCACACAGGACAACACTGCTTCACCTTCTGCTCGGATGACTTGTGCTGACAGTGTCGCCACTGATGTCACACACACTGCTGGCCCCTGTTGACCAACTGTCTTCATCTCGAGCAAGAGTAATTCAGGACTACTCGCCGAATGGCTGGGGTTTAGGAACTGAGTGGAATTCAGGCTTCTGCTTTTAAAAGCTAGGATCATATAAGAACATTTCCAGTGTACAGGCTTTGTTATTGTTGGCAGCAGCACATTACTGTTTTTTTTGTTTTTTAATTAAGCTGATTTACCAAGAGAGATGTCAGGGGCAGTTTCTGTTCCAATGACAGCAATTGGATCAAACCTCCATTCAGTGTTGTGTGGTCCGATCAAAGCAGAAAGATCATGGGGACTTGACTGCCATTTCAAATATTCTCTAGTAAATTCTATGTTGAGAATAGTTCTTTACCATTTCCTCTTGGGAAGGCTTGTGACCAGAAAGGTATCATATCTATATTGTATGGTCTCTTGGTTCTGGGTATCAGGATTCTTTGACAACATGCCAGAAACAATATTACTATCTTTAAATTAATCTCCCCTCCAAAAAATGATCTACTTTTTCCTATCTCAGTTGTAACAGTCACCTAGGGCCAGGTACATGGGACTCATTCTTGACATCTTCCTCTCTTCCACCCTCCACCTCTAATCTGTCACCAGGCTCTGCCCATTTTCTTCCTCTGGTTCTAATCTAGCTGTTTCTCAATGCTCCTACTGCACTGCCCTCAGACCTACATCATCCCTTTCCTGGATGGCTGCACTACTCCGAAATGTTCTCCCTTTCTTCTGTCTTACTCCATACACAGCTGCCAAAGATTCTTCTAAAATGCAAATCTGCAATGTCTTTCTGAGCTGTGATTAAACCCTGTGACAAGGACTTCTGATGTTGATCCAAGATGGCATAAACCCACTACAGACTCTCTCTTCTACTGACTACAACTAAAATCACTGGACAAAATACAAACAGCAACTACTTGAGGGCCCTGAGAGGATAATAATAGGTGGACTGCAGACGGCAGCCAAAACTTGAAGTACGACCTGTAATACAGGTATGTTTCCTTTTTTAATTAAAAAAAATTTTTACTCTATTAGCTTTGACCTGAGGATAGCCCCAGTGCAGAACTGTACAGAGAGTATGGCAATAAAAGATCTGGAAAAACCCCATCTGTAAGGGCAGAGAACTAGAAAAAGGGCCTCTGTGAGCTGGAAAGTATCAGAGAAATCCTGTTCCCCACCCCACCTCCCTCTTTTCTTCTTCTTCTTTTTCTCCTCTATCTCTCCCCTAAAGGGGGCTCCAGCTGTGGAGGTACACTTCAGCAGTGGTGGCATGGGCACCTAAAAGTCCAAGGAAAAATAATCCTTGTTTCTGGCCAGAGGAACTGGGAAAAGGAGACTCTGTGGTCCAAAGAATGTGAGGGGAATGTGCGTTATTTTTCTGCCTTTCACTGCGGGTGGCCCCAGTCATGCAGAACTACACAGCGGCAGAGATTGTTAAAACACCAGGAGAACCAGTCTTTGTAGTCAGAGGACCAGGAAAAGGGGCCCCAAGGAGCCAGAGAGTATGGGAAAATACTGGAGACAGCTGGAAAACAAGATCCTCTAATTCTGTGTGTGAATTGACATAAGTCTTAGATTCACCGTCAAGCTGACATGCATGGCAAAGACCGAAAACAACACAATAAACGCTCTGAAAACTGAACTGACATTGGAACCACCACCCAGACATGAGATAGACCTGTTGTGTGAACCTAACCAGGTTGACTGCCTCTAAAACAAAAAGAAAACAAAAATCATTATTCTCAGAATCATTTTAACAAGACACAGAGTCTCACAACATAATACCCAAAATGTCTGGGATATAATCCAAAATTACCCAACATTCACACTAGACAAACATGACTAGTTCTCCAGGGAAAAGATAATCAACAGATGCCAACCCTGAGATAACCTAGATGCTGGGATTATCAAGTCCTTTAAAGCAACTATTATAACCATGATGCATAAGGTGAAAGTAAACACTCTAGAAGATGAATGGAAAGATAAAAGTTTTTATCAAGAAACAGAAACTATAAAAAAAAAAACAAAATGGGTGTTTTGGAACTGAAAACTACAATACTTGAAATTAAACAAAGAATCACTGGCAGAATAGAGATGAGAGAAGTCAGTGAACTTGAAGATAGGCCAACAGAAATGATCAATCTGAAGAACAGAAAGAGATTATAAAAAACAAACACAAACATAAAACAAAAAAACACAGCTTTAGGTACTCGTGGGGCAACATCAAAAGGTCTAACATTTGTGTAAGTGGCATCCCAAAAGGAAAAGAAGAAAAGACTGATGCAGAAAAAATATTTGATGACATAATAGCTGAAAACTGCTCAAATCTGAAGACACGAATTTACAGAATCAAGCTCAGCAAAACCCAAACAGGTTAAAGAAAAAATCTTGAAAGCAATTGCAGGAAACAACACATTGCATGTAGGGTAACAAATATTTAAATGACCATGCATTTCTCATCAGAAACCGTGGAGGCAAGAAGACAGTGGAACATCTTCAAAGTGCTGAAAGAAAAGAAACAGTCAACCTAGAAATCCATACCCAGTAACCATATCCTTCAGAAATGACAGCAGAATAAAGACAGTCTCAGACAAAGGAAAACTGAGAGAATCTGTCATCTGCAGATCTACTCTAAATGAAGGAAGAAGGACAGCAATGGGCAGCTGAGAACAAGCTGGTTGGTAATGATCTCTTGGGGAAAGTCAATTAATTCCAGGGAACAACAGATTCATATTGCCTTCTGAAATATTCCTCTAAGTCCCCAAAGCCAAAGTCTTTTGGCTTTCAGAATAGGGGCATTATGTGATCTGTTTAAGCAGATTTTTGTCTAATTGGTATGGTAAGACTTAGCCAAAATACTTGAAAACTCTAATTATTAAACTGTCTTTAGTTTTTATGCATGTCAGAAGTTTGGACAATTAAAGTATTCCATATTTTCTTATGTATACTTCAGTTTTGAATCCATTATCTAGGGTGTATAAATAGAAAATATGTTAAAGCAGAATGGGTTTTAAATGCTATTTTCAATTTTTAAATATTTATTAATGAATCAGGACTCTAGTTTACATTGACTGAGTTTCATGCCTAGAAATACATCTTAGATTATTAATAACTTTAGATACTAGGCAAACAAATTATTACCTCGCAAAAACTGGTGTTAGGCTACACTCTGTCTTGGCACAATCTTGGGAAATAAACACTAACCAATAGTCTTTTTTTTTATTATCATTAGAAAATGTTGTTATGTACCAGGAAGAGCATTTCACTTTCAACTTCATGTTGCACATATTAATAAATACCTTCAACGACATTATTATTTAAAGCTCACGGTTAAGTGTTATGTCTCCAAAGCAGATATGTAAATATAAGAGAGTTACACTAATGAAAATTCTATTACACATTAATAAACCTGTGTTGCTGTTGTTAGCTGCTGTCGAGTTAATTCTGACTCATTGTGACCTCACGCATGCAGAGTAGAACTGCTCCCATAGGGTTTTCAAAGCTGTGATCTCTCGGAAGCAGATCACCAGGCCTGTCATCTGAGGCACCTCTGGGTGGGTTTGAGCTGCCAAGTACCGTATTTTTACGTAAATTACAAGTATGTTTACATTTATTTGCCCAGGTATTTTTGTAAGCACACTATGCTAATTTTTTTTTTTTTACGGCAATGTGTTTAAAAAAGTTGGCATGGCAGGCACTTAAAAATACCTCTGGCGGGAGGGCAAGGTTGGCAAACAAATGTAGAAGGTGCTCGTTATTTGTGTAAAAATACAATAGCCCAGTGCTTAACCTATTTGCACCACCCAGGGGCTCCTGAATAAACTTAGTTTATTAAAAACAAAAGCAGAAGAAAACTCGAAGGGTTCTCCATTGCCACATGACAAGATCTAAATTCTTCAGCACTTCATACAAAGCCCTATGTGATTTCCATGACCTTCTGGCCCTTTCAGACTTATCTCCCACGGACTGTGACCCTCCTTTGTATATTTTTAAAATTTGGTAATCTTTTATTTAATTGTGCATGAGGTTTTCAACTTATATTCCAAAACATCGAATGACTTGCAGTGTCTTTCTTCAACACACACATACTCCCCATGCTTTTTTGTACCTCTGGGTCTTTCCCCATGCTATTCCCTCTGTCTTGAATGACTTTTCTTCTCTTTCCCTGACTCACTGACCCAATGCTCCTCCAGGAAGCCTTCCCTGACCCCACCCTCTTGGGTTAGGTGCTACTCCTCTGGGCTCTCCTAACACTGCATGCATTTATCAGAAGATTCATTATGTTGTACTAAAATAACCCATCTCCCTCATTAGTCTATGAGCTCCAGGAGGGTAGAGGCTGTCTTAATCATGTTTGTACTCCCAGGGCCTAGCGCAGTGTTTGGAACTGAGTAGGCATGTTCTCAACAAGTGCTTATTGAACTGAATTAATTCTCTGCCTAATAGTAATTCCTTATCGTAACTATGAAATAAATTAGTTTTATTTATTCACCTATCTCTTAGAAGAGCTTTCCCCTTCATATGCTAATATTATTTCTGGCAAACCTATCATCGCAGCTTCATCCCAGACCTCTGTTTTCTTAATATCTTATACTTACATACTGATTTGCCAACCCTCAGGTCCCTTGCAGCCTCAGAAGACAAAATTGAAGGAAGTAGGAACCAAAGGAAATTCTCACTTTTGTTGGGGCCCATATTAACTAAATATCCTATTTTCATCTTTCTACCTCCCTTAAGAGCCAAATAACCCCAAAGGGCAAATAGGTACCCATCCTGGTGCTGTGAGTTACATTTTTCAGGGTGAAGAGAGAAAATAACTGTGAGTTGCTTTCCCTAATAAGTCCCTGATTCAGGACATGAAGGAGGCTGTCTGGTGGCACAATGGTTAAAGCACTTGACTGCTAACTAACCACCAGTGGCTCCTCAGGAGAAAGATGTGGCAGTCTGTTTCCATAAAGATTTACTGCCTTGGAAACCCAATGGGGTCACTATGAGTCGGAATTGACTCAATGGCAGTGGGTTGTAGGAAATGAAGAGTCATCTAGCCTTGCTAGCAGCAAGGTGACTTCGTATCAAACATCTTATCACGGAAGATATCAGATGCCACAAATATCTGCGTATTTATGTGATATCACCTTGACTGTCTCCCTAGTTAAGGACACTAAAACCAAAAAATCTGTTGCCATTGAGTCGATTCTGATTCATAGAGACACTACAGGACAGAGCAGAACTGCCCCATAGGGTTTCCAACGAGCAGCTGGTGGAGTCGAACTGCTGACATTTTGGTTAGCAGCTAAGCTCTTAACCACTGTGCTACCAGGGCTCCTAGTTAAGGATAAGATACGATAATGGTGCTATATTAGAACTTACACTTTGAAAAGTACTTTAACATACATTAGCTAATTTGGTTTAAGAATCCTTGGGTGGTGCAAGCAATTAACACGCTCAGTTGCTAACTGAAAATCTACCCAGAGGTGTCACAGAAGAAAGGGCTGGCAATCTACTTCCCAAAAAATCAGCCATTGAAAAGTCAGTAAAGCACAGTTCTACTCTGACGCACATGGAGTCACCATGAGTTGGAGGTGACTCAAGGGGAAGGGTAAACTGGGAATTTGATTGCCCCCACAAACCAGCATGTGAGGGATCATCATCACTTTCATTTTACAAAGAAAACTGAGGACAAAGAAAGATCAAGCTACTTGCTTAACTTTATTCAAATCCAGATTTTTTTCCCTCCTGATTTCTAATCTTTCCGTGGCAGCACTCTTGGTATTGTTCTTTAGTTAAATAGCAAAATTCAACTTGGGAGTTTTATAATTTAATTCAACAAACATTAATGAGTACATGCTGTGTGTTAGGCCTGGGTTACGTGACCCTGTCCATTTGCTTCCTCTGTGTCTAGCATGTCCTCTCTGCAGTGACCTTTCTCACCTGTCCCTGAGTGTACTTCTGCTTTCTGAAGCCTGTTACTATGTAAAAAGGCACGGCACATGGCTGGAGACTTCTCAGGCCCCAAATCACTGATACTGCTACTCTTAATAGTTTTGGTTTGAGATTAAGGATATTAATTTCAAACTCTGGCTCTGGTTAGTTATACCGAGAGGACCTCGATTTTAGCTCAGTTTCCAGGGCAGCAAAGTTTCACGGCAGCTGACCCGGAAGCAATTTTCAACAGGCTCTGGAATCAGACAGTTGTAAATTTAAATTCTGACTTTATCTCCTACTAGCTGTATGATTCCAGGCAAATTACTTAAGTCCTCAGAGGGGTTTTCTGTAAAATAAAGAAAATACTACAGTAGTATGTAAAAAACGTAGCCAACACCTAGAACGTAATAACTGTTCGATAAACTGTTCGAAAATACCTAATGTTATTTACAGTGAAGATTAATTACTAAACCTCTATTTCTTCAATTCTCAGGCTAAAAATATTTTTCACCATATAATCCTCAGAGTAAGAGGGTGATAATGAAGGAAAAGCACTTAAAAAATAAAATTAAGACAGCGAATAAAATGTACTAAGTCATGTGCCACACTGCTACTGTAAAGCTACATGTAAAAAAACAATGACAACAAAAAACTCTGTGTAAAGTAAAAGTATTTAGTTAAAGATGTCACGGCAACCTGGTACCTGTGATGGTATTTATACAGCCCTCTCTTCGGGATGGGGGGGCCCCGGGTGATGTGAATGGTTAACGCATTTGGCTACTAACTGGAAGGTTGGAGGTTCACATTTACCCAAAGTCACCTCAGAAGAAAGGCCTGGCGACTTACTTCTGAAAAACCAGCCAGTGAAAACCCTATGGAGCAAGGTGGTCTTACTTGTAATCAAAGGACTCAATGTGGGCGCTCAGCACTGCTGGGGTAGGGATATGTCAGGAGACGTGGTGTGAAGCAGGTGTTTAAATGTGATAACTTTTGGCCAGAAGTGAGTGTGTTACTATGGCAGCTACATCAGCATGTCAGCCATGCCCTTTGAGCACACAGAGCTGGAACAGCAGGAGGGAAAAGAATACCACTTAGACAGGTGCTCCTAAAAACTCTAAAGTCTCTCCTGCCCCATTACGCCCTACTCTTAGGTTCTATACGTTGTGGCCTCATCCCAACAGTTAAACAAGAGGACTTAGAAGTCATATTGCAGAATAAATGAAATACAATCACACAAGAAAGTTTCATCTCGATTCAGTACCACCTAAAATGACTTGTATTCCAGGCTCAACAAGAGCCAAGCTTTAACGAAGGGCCCTTTTTCGGCGTGCACGCCTGGGTTTGTGAAGAGCTGTAAGCACAGTGGAAGGCAGCCCTGTACGGAAAATGGCATGGCAAGAGCTTTCTCCCCTGCAGACACAGCTGGGCTTAGATCTCTATGGCATGTGGGAGACAGCAGTAGTGTCACGGTCATTTTCTCAATGTTGAACATTTAAAATTTCTATAGAAGTATCAAATGCTAAAAAACTAAATTCCAACATTGCATTTTCAAGCTATTCACTGGGCTACTGCAAAGAGGATTGGAGAACTTAAAGGTTAATATCACTTCCATTCAGAAGTACCTTTTGATAACTGCTGTTTCCTTAAACCAAGTTTCTAGATTTTCTAGTTTTCCTTCTGACCATGAAACATGAACTGAGAATCATACAGACCCTTGGCATTGGCTGTTCAGCTACAGAGAACAGTGTCAGGATCCCAGTGCTGGGTGGACCTGGGTTCTAGTCCCAACTATGAGACTTTTAGGAAGTAACAGTCTCTCTAAGCTTCACTTTCATCATTATAAATGAAAATGACAGCAGCTCACCTGCCCTGCCTACAGATAGGAGAGCTGTGAGGAAATTGTTCAAAGTGCCATGCAAATCCAAAGTATAATGGTTTTGGCTAGGTCTGGTGATACAGCTGGTGGTATAGTGGTTAAGAGTTTGGCTGCTAACCAAAAGGCGGCTCGAATCCACCAGGTGCTCCTTGGAAACCCTGTGGGGCAGTTCCACTCTGTCCTACAGCGTCATGATCAGTTGGAACCGACTAGATGGCAATGGGTTTAGTTTTTGTTTTGGGTTGGTGATGCAGTGGGCCCCTTCCTCTCCTGCCTTAAAGGTACAGTAACTATTCTAATTACAAGGGCCTTGACTATATTTCTGGAAAAGTAGAACAAAGAGACCCCCATTCTTTGCTTACCTTCTTTTCATTGACATCTGCCTGCTCCTCTTCCTCATTCACCTCTTCTGGCATATCTTTGATTTTGTTCAGAAGCTCAGCCTTGGGGGCAGACACACTGTAGTAAGCAGGACAGTTCACCAACATGCCCACTGCTTCCTTTTCTTCACTCCTGGACCATAAAGAACAAAAAGTATAGTCACACATAGCACATATCAGGAGCTTTATTATACTACAGATGTCTGCCCATTCAAAAATGTGTAAAAAAAATTCCATTAAATTTCTTTCCCAAAAATTAGGATGAATTAACTAATGTATTTACTAATGAGTGATTACTAGGTATAGGGTCCTTGAAGCCAGGCAAATTTGGGATGGAAAACCACCAAAAGCAGCATGAAGACTGAGTGGGAGTCAGGACTGTGAACCTGCCAGTTGCCTCTGCATGTTGTTCCTTTTGTGATAAATGGAAGAACGATGCTGATCTTCTATTTAGAGAAAGGCAATGGGGAGCCATGATTTAATTAATGTAAAAGGATTTTCATGGTGCTACACAAGTCTCCAGTTTTAGGTTAATCATTTCCCGCTCTTCCATGGTTACCCATAATCTTTCTGATGTCTACTGTACTGTTGCTTACACACTTAGAAAATTTTCTTCTTGAGTAAGCCTGATACCCCATATTAGCCTGGGAAAGTTGGAGCTTGCTGTTCAAACTGAATTAAGACAAAACAGAAAATCTACTCACTGATTATACAGCAGGGGGATTTCAATGCTGGAGAATAAACTAGGAATTCAGAAATCTGACATCTAGTGCTCGCTGTTCTATGGTAATCAAGCAGCCTTTCAGACTCCAGTGCAGATCCTACGCACTGAAAAAATAATTCTACGAGTGTAAGTTATGTACTCTTGGAGAGGTATTTCAATTATTCTGTATTGTGATATTATATAACATTGGTTGGGTTTTAGCTCATCATCTTACTATGGTATAAAACCAAAAAAACTCAAACTCATTGCCATCGAGTTGATTCTAACTCATAGTGACCCTGTAGGACAGAGTAGAACTGCCCCATGGGGTTTCCGAGGAGCGGACAAGCTTTTTAATCACTGTGCCACCAGGGCTCCGTGGTATAAAGAACTACAAAACAGTCATCTTTACTCTTTTCCTGCTTGATGAGGGCTACCCTAAGCAAAATAAACACTGATTTATTCTTATCATGGCTAGTTTATATACAAGGAGCCCTGGTGGTGCAATGGTTAAAGGATTCAGCTCCTAACCCAAAGTTCAGTTTAAATCTACCAGCAGTTTTGTGGCAGAGAAGACCTGGCGACCTGCCTGTAAAGATTTTAGCCTAGGAAACCCTATGGGGCAGTTCTAATCTGACCTATAGGGTCATTATGAGTCAGAACTGACTTGATGGCACACAGTAACAACAGTTTACATAAAATAAAACATTTGCCATTTCGACATTTTTTACACACACAATTTAGTGACGTTAATTACATTCATCGTGCTGTGCAACCATCCCCAGTATCCATTTCCAAATTTTTCTATCACCTTTAACATAAGCTCAGTGAGATTTTCTTTTGATGCAGTTGATTGAAAAAGAAAAAGTTTTCTGGTGCGTATGTACGTAAATATATATATATATATTTTTTTTTTCTTTCACATATATTCATTACATTGAAAATGGGCTTCTCAGGCATTTACTTAACTAAATCCCATGATGGTTACTTGCTGACAATCTCAGGCACAGCAAGACACTGCTCACACGTGCCAGAAGATGGCGCATGTCATCCTTTTGGGAATTCCTCAGGAAGGTCTTGGTGCTGCAAAAGCTACATGAGCCTTTCTCTTCTAAATCGGCTGCGACGACGTATGCTCTCAGTAAGGCTAGGAAATACTTCTCTAAGGATTCATTTGTAAATGACTTCAGTTCTTCTCTAGTGGTCAGAGAATAGAATGAAGTGAACAAAACTCCCCAACTTTGGCCATACTACAACTGACTAGCACACCCTGTGGTACCCCGTCAGTTGCCTTGCACACCACAGTTGCTCAGTAAATGTCTGCTAAACATTTGAACATGGATAAGTCACTTCACCTTCATTGGCCCCTGTTTCTTCACTGGAAAAAGAAGAGATGGACAAGGTGACTGTTAAGGCCTTTTGCTGCAAGGAGAGCCTCTGATAACACACCAAGTAGCTTATAGGTACTCTATAAGCCCCCAAGACAAAACAAAGCATGGTGTTCCTGTTAGTAATCTAGCTAGGATCAGTTGGAAATTTCTAAAGTGTAAGCCTACATTTGGGTGAAATGCCCTGTTTTTATTTAGTCTGGAAGTCACTAACTGCTGAGTTCCAGTTTGTCAATCCATATAGTTTTCACTGAAGATTAAAAAGAAAATAAAACCACTCTAAATCTTTCCCACAGTAGTCTTTTAAGGAGATCAAACATGCAAAAGAACATTGCAGTAACCCAGAAGAAATCCGAAGAATGAGAAACAGGCTGCTCACGGTTCTTTCACTCGCCTGTGGCTGGGTGCTGGGATGTGTGCTCCCTAACAGTGAACACCCACTGCTCAGGGAACTTTAGAACAGAGGCTCATGGGCTGATAAAGCCATTCTCGACTTTCAGGTTTGAGCAAACACCCACCTTAACTCCTCAAATTTGAATGTCAGTGTAGTAAGTAAATCTATTTCTTCGGACTCTCATTTTTTCTACAAAGCCCATGTTGAAACTCAGCCATGGGGAAGCCTAGCATGCTCACCACTTGCTCTTACTCCTTTCTGAGCACCCCTGTAGGGCTCTATGCAAGGGTAAATCTTTGATAGAGTGGACAAGTCCATGTTTGCTGAGCTGGGGGAGTGAGGGGAGGTAGCAATGTGTAATTATCAAGAGAGCAGGCACAGCGTCAGTGAGGCTGAGTTCACATCCAGGCATGTTACATGTCGATTGGGCATGGTCCTTCATTTCTCTGTGCTTCAGTTTCCTTACTTTTAAATGGAGATAATATTGGCAGTTACCCCAGGAGGTTCTTGTGAAGATTAAATGAGATAGTGTTTATATAAAGAAATTAATACAATGCTTGATACACAAAACATGAACAGGTATTTATGGGAATTATTATTACTACTGCTATTATTTTGGTTGTTGTCAAGTGCCTGGTAACTCAGAGGGTCAGTCTGTCCCATATCCTACTTCCCAGCTTAAAGTCATTCCCCTAAGGTTGAGACGTAACGTCACTCCTGGGTTAGGATCTGTGGAAGTCCAGAAACATCTGGAAGGAGTCCTAGGCTTACACTGTCCTCATGGAAGGGACTCAACTTTAAGTCTCTTTGGGGGCATTATCAGGAATCTAGGTGTTATCAGGACTTACCTCTTGTCTTCGCATCCTGGGCAGCTGATAGCTCTCTCCACGGCTTTCCTCTTTACGCCATTTTCCTTCATCAAGTTAACATCTCGGGGAAACAAACCTTCCATCAGGTCCATAGTTGTCATCATTCTGGAGTCTGGATCCAAAATGTCTGCCAGAGATTTGTCTTGGTGGACAATTTCCTTGGCTAGAGCCTCTGTTCTGATGTCCTCAGAGGTCTTCTGGGGACCAGCACTGACTTTCTTTTCTAAACCCTGAGTTCCACTAACTGGATCGCAGATGAGGCTTTGGGTCTGGATGAGAGGTGGCTGCCCCGGACTTGGCTGCTTGCCAAGAGACCCAGCCAGCTGGAGCTGGTCACCCATGATGGAGGCCGGGTTGGCCTCGTTGGCCTCTGAAGCCTTGATAGAAGCTTGGGGTCTAGAAGTCAGTATCTGACTATCCACCAAATGGGCTGCACCAGGCACTGGTCTTTCTCTTACAGTCAACACCTTGGAAAATTTGCTAGAGGAGCTGGGGATATAAAAAAACATGAGTAGTAAGAAAAGAGTCAACAGAAGGATGAAGATGAGAGGGTGGAAGAAGACTGAGGGAGAAGCTTCCCACATTAGGTGCGAGGTATCTCTGAGGTTATTATTCCCAAAGAACCATAAGGTCCTAAAGGGTCTTCTCCTGAGCTAGTAGGTAGTCACAGGAAGGCTATGTAACTTCTAGGAGGGCTGGATTCAGTAGGAATTCAGTTTTGGTGAATGTTGCTGTCAAATTCTTCAGCTTTCTGAAATGTCTAGGCGAACAGGGGACAGCGATAGTCACTCTTGCAGTGTTTAGACGAAGCTAACACAAAGGTGATGTCAGGCAATGTTTCTTTTTTTTTTTGGGTGTGACAAATCACTTGCCCTAGGGAGTACGTGTTGGGAAATGCTTCTTCCCCATTCTTCTGGCTTCAAGATTTTCCCTAAACATTGCTAACCTTGAGCTCTATTCATTTTATGGACATTGGGTGATTTTGGAAAGAGAAGCTGACCATTTGATGCCCAGCCTCTTTGCTTTCTTTTAAGAGTGAGGCAGCCTCCAGGCTGTATATTTCCCAGGTGCAGCTTCCACAGCCCATCCTGTGACTAAGGAGGTAAACCCCTTTAATGTTGAGGTTCAGTATAGGGAAGCTCACTTACACTCAGATATAAGCTACATTCTCCAGTATCAGCTCTATCAGTAAAAGAGTGGTATTTTTGTCTTCCAAATGCCTTCTTTTTTCTTAACTGATTCAGAACTTGGGTGAGGAAGAGGGATGCTATTTATTTGGACTCCTTGAGCGTCTCATATCCCTAAGAAATGAAATGTGCCTCTTTGGAGTTTGGCTTTCATGTTCATTACTCTCACTCTTTAGTACCGAAAGACCACTAGTATGACTACCACCGAAGATAAATAAGGGAAATAGTCTGGCCAGTTTCATGAGCTAGGCTTGTACAGGCTCTCCTGGGCTCAAAATAAGGATCTGGGAAGCCTGGAGCTTGAACACCTCCTGTTACATGAGTGAGGGAAACCCTTCTGCTCCTGCTGGAGGCTGCCCTACCCAGCGTCCGCTCACTCACCTGGTGTGGGGATCCCCATAAGCTTCGCTGTCCAGCTGTGCCTCAAACACAGCTTGGGGAGGGGGTGGAGGAAAGTCATCCAAGCTATTCACCGGGGATTCCAGGCTCAGTGGAGGAGGTGGGGGTGGGGGAAGAGCTTCAAATGTGGGGCTGGAAGTGACAATGGGTTTCAAGTCCTTCACGAACACTTCATCGTCATAATCCTCCTGAGGTGGTGGGGAGGCCTGCAGGGCTGACTCAGATATTCGGAGGGAGATCCTCCCTGGACTGCCTGGGGCCCCGACAGGCATGTCTGTGTCAGAAGTGCTGCTTGAACTTGGAACACTCTGCTGTTTTTTATAGTGCTTCAGGTTTACAAGCTCCCGCGACAAGGATTCCTCAGGAAGGCCGTTCTCTCGGACTACGTAGGCCCATTTCACTCGAAGGGGAGGAGGCCTCTGAGGCACTGACAACTTCCTCATCCCCTCCTCTATACCATTCTCTGCGCTGCTGGATTCAGGGCATCTGGGACTTGGAGGCTGGGTCAGGCTGGGACCGTTGCTTCTGGGGGTTATTGCAGGGGTGCAGGGGGAAAGAGGCCGTCGCCCTGCCTGACTGTCTTTCCCAGCCAGTTGGTCGGCCGCGGCCTGTGAGCAGTAGATGGAGGGCATGGTGGAAGGCACAGAAGAGCTGACTGGGGTCAGTGGTCCCATCCTGGTGTCTGTGAGATGGCCTGGCATTCCTGCTGGCAATGGCCTGGGGCAAGGTGTCCTGCTGGCTAGTCTCTGAGGATCCAGGGTTCCAGGACATTCGCTGGGAACTGAGGGGCCACCAATTGCTCTGCAGCCTGCACCACTCCAACGAGGGCTAGGATGGTGTATGAATGACGGCCCCTCTTCATGCCCTCTTTCGGAACAACTGAGTGACCTGGGGCAGGATACAAATGTGAGAGTCAGCCGAAGGACCATTATATGGATGATAAGTGTATTCAGTGGGAAGTAGGATGACCCCCCCTCCAGGTTTAAACAAAATACAGTCATACGCTGCATAACATCCCTTCAGGCAACACCCAACCACATATATGTCTGTGGTCCCAACCGCCATGAAGCCTCTCATGTTAAAATTCAAGGTACATACAATGGCGTGCTACTTTGCCACTCAAATCAAAGCATTATTATGACTGTATTATTATGTTACAGATATTACAGTGTATCTGGAAGTGTTTCTTTAATGTTTTTTATGCATAGAAAGTTACACTATATACAAACATTTGACTGACGTTAGGTACCAACCGTACCTAACTGTTCTGACATACAAATCTGACTTAAAGGTGGAAGTAGGAATGGAACTCGTTTGTAATCTGGGGACTGCCTGTGTGTAATATGGTTTTCGCATAACGTCCTATTTCACAGAATGTATTGTGGATGTTAAGTGACACCTGACTGTATTAGACTGGCAGAAGCTCCTACAGCGAAGTGTCACATGGAAAACCTGGGTTCACAAAGTACCGCCTTTTATTAACCCTCTCTTACCACTCTTGCCTCCCACACACATCACCCTCATAAGGCAGCTTCTGAAGACCAGACCAGACCCATTGCTGTTGAGTCAATTCTGACCCACACTGACGCTACGTGTTATACAGCAGAATTGCTCCATAGGTTTTCTTGGCTGTAATCTTCATGGAAGCAGATTACCAGGCCGTTCTAACACGGTGCCACTGGACGGGTTAGAACCGCCAACTTTAGGTTAGTAATTGATGGCAAACCATTTGTACCACCCAGGGCCCTTCTTTTGAGGACAGACTTCAGGGTACAAAAGGAAACAAGTAGATACATCTTTTCAGCTCCTTTTAGGACTTCTTTGAGAAAGAGCTCCTGGCTAACTTGCTCTGGATAAAAACAATGCTACCTCATTCCTCTCCCAGTGTGATGCCCAGGGGAAGGTCTGATTGGAAAGCATGTCATGAGCTGCAGAACTTGAAGGTTTTATTTACAACTTCTCTCAGCCTCCTAGTGTTTTTATTTCTTAAAAGGAAAAGTAAAAAGGAAAGCAAAGATCTTGCCTAAGGAGCTAATAAACAGTTACCTCTGGAGAAAGAGATGGACTATAGCGAGCAAATATAGTTCCATCGTGATTTAAACTACGTCCTCTAGGCTTCAAGGAAAAACCCAACAGCTTTCAATATTTTTGTTATTGTGTTCCAAAAGCAAAAAAGAAGAACAAGGCAAACAAAACAAGGCTGTGGCACTGCCTGCCTGCTATGCAAGCGGTTATGTGAGGATAAAAACCTCCAGCAGAGCCACCTTCATTTATAAATTCCGTATCTGTAGTTCCCTGATTGGCTGTGTAAGCCAAGCTGGAGAGCAGATGGCACCTTTCATTTCACAGGTCTGGCTCCTCAAAGGGAACTGTGACTCAGTCCCGAGTCAGAGCAAACAGCAGAGCCTGCCACAGTCATCAGAGCGCCAGGAAAGGAGACAGCAAAAAACCAAATTAGCTCCTCTCAGATCTTCATTTGTTCTTTATTATAAATGCAGATGGTTGAAAAAAGGGCCCTAGCTCTCTCAGATGCAACATCCTCCCCTCCCATCAAAGATGCTTTTCATTCAGAGACTGTTTCTTTACCAGGACCCCCTCAATGCTCTTCTTAGTGGCCTCCCAAATGTAAACATCAGAGGATAGAGGCCAGAGAGTCTTTACTTCCAGGTCTCATTCCTTTTGGTATCCCCAGCACCTGGCACCCTCTCAATAAATGTTTGTGAATAAAGGATGTCTCTTCTGCCCTTCTGCTCTTCAGACTATAGGGTATGAACACTTTAAAACTCAGCATCCTTTAACAGGATGTGCCTGGGTGGTGCAAACAGTTTGGCACTCCGCTGCTTAGGGGACATGGAATAAACTGGAATCTGATGTTTTTCCGACTAATTCAGGTATATTCATTTTATTTATTATACATATATCCTGAGGCTTTTTAAAAAGAACAGGTATCACTAAAACATACAATAAAATAATATACAGTTATCCCTTTAAAGATCCAGCTCAATAAACTTTTATGAAACGTATTATGGATTGAATTGTGTTCCCCCAAAATATATGTATTAGTGTTAGGTGTGTCTTGAGTCAATCAATCTCTTTTGAGACATAAAGGGAGCAGATTAAGCAAGGAAGCACACAGCTGGGGGAAGACAGATGCCATGCCACATGAAGATCACCAAGGAGCTGAGGAACAGAAGACGAAAACAGACAAGCACCTTCTCCTAGAGCAGACAGAGAGAAAAAGACTTCTAGAACTGGCACCCGAAATTTGGACTTCTAGCCTCTGAACTGTGAAAAAATAAGCTTCTGTTTGTTAAAACACCCACTTGTGGTATTTCTGTTATAACAGCACTAGCTAACTAAGACAAGATGTTTTTAGGTTATGTTTGATATTCTCAGTTTAGTTTCTTAGTTTACAGGAACCATACTAAAATTGTCTATTTTTGAAAGTAGTACTTAGTTAAATGCTTACTTTGGTTGAGAATGCTTCTCCATGGTGATTACTTTGTGTTGTTTTAGGCACAAAGAATAGGGTAAAAAAGATTTTGTTCCAGTCCATTTTATAACGTGTCAGAGAGGCTCGCACAAAGTCTGCTGACATGTATCCAGGTATTCTAATCTGACCCTCGGCCTCAGACCAGTCCTCTTTTAGCAGTGCTATATCTCACTGTTATTTTTTCCTAGTCTCTCAGTGCTTTGAACCAGTTCCTTCTGGTTCAAACCCCTGCTGAGAATTTGCATTTCCACCCCAGATACACTGAATCAATATACATTTTAACAAGATCTCCAGGTGATCCAGGCCCAGCCAAGGAACATGGATCCTTCACAAGAAGACCAAAGCTACTGTGTATAATAAATTTTGAGAATCACTACAGCTACTAGTGGTTCTCAGAATTGGTCTCTAACCAGCAGCATTACCCCTGGGAACTTGTTAGATATGTAGATTCTCAACAGGGGTTCAAACCTGAAGGAGCTGGTTCAAAGCCCTGTTGTCTCCAGCTTTTAGTTAAAGCACCCAAAGCTAACCAAATTCCTCAGCCTCACCTTGAATACTTCCTTCACATTAGGTACAGCTGCAGCAGTAGCAGGGGGATGAAATTAATCATGGCTGAGGCATCAAGAATAACCGTGAAGGCTGCTCTTGGCAGTAAATTAGGTAACCTAACACCCACTTCCTGACCACATGGACAGCACCTAAGTGACAGTGTTAGTTTGAGTTACTGTGAAGGTGAATAAATACAGAGAAACAATACCTGGAGTAAACATAAGAAAACTTAAAGGAACTAGCTTGAAAAGGCATGTGTTATCATTAATAACGAGATTATAGTAGTTAATAAGGGTACAATATGATAATATGTATAATATAATGCTGCAGGCATGTGGTTCTGGTGACACTCTTTGGAAATTTCTACTTATTAAGATCCACGTGAACAGTTCGAAATTTCCAATTCCAGAAAGTTGTCCATTATAATTTTCCACCTAGGATAAATGATTTTGATGGTAAATTTTTTTTTTTAATGACTTTCCTGCTACTTTCTATACTTAAGTGTCTAGACATTATGATTTTGAACTTTATTTTTCACTTCAGATACTTCCTGTGAGCTTGTCTTCCTCCGTGAAGCTGTTTATGGCACGCTCTTTCTTTCTCTAGCACTTTAACCACTTTAATCCTTCGGGCACAGAACTGGAAGAGACCAGCCACCCTAGAGAGGCTGCTTGTGTGAGAGCCACAGATGTGTTTGAGAAGAGCATCTCCGTTACTTACTCTGATGTCAACACTCTGTAGAAGTTCACCCATTTCCTCCAGTAGCACACATTTAGAATCTATTCTGAATAAATACCATTCTTAGAAAAAGTCATTTAAAAATACGAAATAAAAAGTTTCCCACAGACTACGAACTGAAAAAGGCAGCACACAACACTATGCAACGTTATAATACCACATTTCATGTACAGAAGTACAGAAACAGTTTAACTCTAGCCATGTTCATAAAGCAGAGCGCTTCATAAATACGTACCCATACCTAGATCCAGGGCCAGCCAAGGAGCGTGGATCCTTCACAAGAATACCAAAGCTACTGCTGTCCCCTAAAAGCATATCCTTGAAACACAAGAAAGGGACATCGTTACTACCAACAAACCAAACCCAAACCCACTGCTGTCAAATCAAACTACCCCATAGGGTTTCCTAGGCTGTAAATCCTTATGAAGCAGACTGCCACATCTTTCTCCCATAGAGTGGCTGGTGGGTTCAAACTGCCAGCCTTTTGGTTAGCAGCTGAGAGCTTTAACCACTGTACCACCAGGGCTCCCCCACCAACAAACGGGCATTTAAATTTACCAAGGAAAGAAAGACAGAAAGGAGGAGCATTTAGTGAACACCTACTATTGCCAGGCACCATGGCGGTACTTTTCCATACCTTCTCATTTAATTCGTAAAGCCCCAGGAAATACTATTAACCTCACTGCATAACAAATGGCAGAGTCAAGATTTGAACCCTGGTCTGCCTCACCAGGTGCCTCTCCAAGCAAGGCTTCCTAAGAGATGTCAGATAATGATTATCTCCAGAGTTCAAAACAAATATTATACTTGAAATACGATGATGACAATGAACTCAAAGGGCCAAGCTTTTGAAATGGCAATTGGGAAATACAGGAGATAACAGCAAAAGGAGAGTACGCTGAATTTAGCAAAAATCTCAAATGGTCTAAATTGTAATTAGAGAAGATATGAAATGGTTTGCAATTACCTGTTGCCATTGAGTCAATTCTGACTCATAGCGATCCTACAGGGCAGACTAAAACTGCCCCATAGGGTTCCATGCAGCAGCTGGTGGATTTGAACTGATGTTTTGGTTAGCAGTCGAGCTCTTAATCACTGTGCCACCAGAGCCCAAAAGCTTACGCCCAATATATAATCCTTAATCTTAGTATTTTATTTCACCATGTACCCTGCCCAAAAGGCTAGCATGCTTTTCACTCCTTTTCTCATTTTTTTGCCCAGTCAGTGGTAAAGGTACTAATAAACAACAAAAAGAGCCAAAGATAGGCTGGCAAAGAAAAAAGTTATTGGTAATTATAAAAAAAAAAGACTGACTATGCGCCAGACACTGTGCTAAGTAATTTACAATCCACAAATTATGTACCTGGAATTGTATTAGCATTTTATATTTCTTTTGTAATTTAATCTTTATAACTACTGGGGTGGGGTGGGGAAGGGGAGGTAGAAAGTAAATGAAGCTCAAAGAGGTTAAGTATCTTGCCCACAGTTAAATAGTGGAGAAGCTAGGATTCAAAGCCCAATATCTTTCCACAGAGTCGTAACAGGTTGAGTGGAGGCTGGCTGAATGCAATTAGACTTGAATGCTTCGAAAAGAAAAAAAAAAAAAAAGAATTCCATGTGTCTCCATTTGCTCAAATATTGTTGTTAGGCAACGGGAATTCTTGCTCTTCATGAAACCTTAAGATTCCTTGAAAGTCTTTTCCCATCCGACTCTTTGCTGACATGAATGTGTGTCTTTGCCAATACAGTAATTAACTGGAAAAGCCTCCAGGCCCCACCTGAGCCTCCAAAACCAGTTAAGTTTAAATGTATTTTCCTATTTTATTGGAAACCCTGGTGGTGTAGTGGTTAGGAGCTATAGCTGCTAACCATAAAGGTCAGCAGTTCAAATCCACCTTGGAAATCCTATGTGGTAGTTCTACTCTGTCCTATAGGGTCACTAGGAGTCGGAATCGAATCGACGGCAATGGGTTTGTTTTTCTTTTGGTTTACGTGATTTGGCCCCTAGAATACCAAACTTCAATTGCTATTCATGTGAGTGTACATAAAATGAAGTTAGACAGTTTATTTTATAGGTAACTGAGAGAACTCAATCTCCTGTCAATCAAAATACCATTTGGACAGAAGATTATCCTTCTGTGAAAATGCGTTTCTAATCTAGTAGCCCAAGGAGGATAAGTTCCTATTTCATTTATTTGCTTTGATTTGGGCACTATCAAAGAAGACTTGATTTTCTATAAATTAGTAAGAAATATAAAGTACTTATTGTGACAATTTATGAAAAAGCAGTGATTAGGGGAGAAATACCAAGTATAGAATTATACCAACAGACATCTTATTTACTTTGGTTAATTATCTCAAGACTGACTTAAAATTATATCAGTCCTTATTCTTCATTAAGCACAGCATACTTAATACTGTAATCCTAAAGTCTGCTGAATCCTAATCTTTACTCAGGTTCTGAGTTATCCTGCTATCTCTGTGACCAATGAAATATGAAGACAATACTGAAAAAAAAACCAAAAACCCATCGAGTCGACTCTGACTCATAGTGACGCTACAAGACAGAGTAGAACTGCCCCCATAGCGTTTCCAAGGAGCGCCGGTGGAATTGAACTGTCAATCTTTTGGTTAGCAGCTGTAGCAATTAACCACTATGCCACCAGGGTTTCTGAAGACAATAGTACTATGGAATATTAGTTTCTATGTCTACTAAATGAATTAGAGTAGTATCTACACTACTGATTATCTACTAAAAATGAACTAGAAATTCATTTCAGAAAAATCTTAAAATGTTAGTTTAGTGAAAACAATAGTAATCGATAAAGTTAAATTAAAGCAACTTGTTGGCTCGCGATATTTTCAGATGGAAGAGGTTTCACCCTTGCCTCCGTCACCCCTCCCCTACTCCCCCTCAGCTCTTCTTATTCAACGAGGTACCAGGTTATCAAACAAACTCAAACCCATCGCCATTGAGTGGTTCTGACTCATAGCAACTCTATAGACAGAGAACTGCCCCACAGGGCTTCCAAAGAGTGACTGGTGGCTTTGAACTGCCGACCTTTCAGTTAGCAGCTACCAAGCTCTTAGCCACTGTGCCACTAGGGCCCCAGCAAGGTGCAGTGACTCAAAAAACTCTGAAGTCAAACAGTATGGGGTCAAAACTGCTTTCCTTACTATCCTGGGCGTATTTCTTACCCTCTCTATGCCTCAGTTCTCCCACGTGTAATAAAAAACCAAAAACCAAACCCGTTGCCGTTGAGTAGATTCCGACTCATAGTAACCCCATCAGAGGGAGCAGAACTGTCCCATAGGGTTTCCAAGGAGCAGCTGGTGGATTCGAACTGCCAACTTTCGGTTAGCAGCCATAGCACTTATATGAGATATATAAGTTTACTTCTTTGCATAGTTGTGAAGATTAATTTTATACTAATAAAACAGTACAATGACTAGCAAATATTAAAATTTTATTTTATTATTAGCTATTTATAACTTCACATTTTGTGGAAAGTTGATTACGTTATTTATGCCCAAACCCGAATGGGTGCCTATACCCAACTTCGTGGTTCCATGCATTAAGCAATTTCCTCAGCAATTAAATGATGTCTGTCATACCATCAAATGATGAATGCAAGTTCCTGAAATACACTGAGAACCAGAGAAGCTTCCAACTCAGCTTCTGGGGGGGAAAAAAATCCCACCAGGAATCTTTTTTCTCCAAAGAGTTTCTTTTTTATAGCTCTTCTAGATTTTAGATCAACACAATGAATAGGTATAAATTTCCATTTCCAAGGCAGAAATGTTTGGATACTTCCTGCAACACTGCAGGGCCCACTCATTTTAGATAGTAGAGGGCAAACTGGCAAGAGTTGGATGTGTCCTTAAGCTCCACCACTAATACCCATTTGTTCTGCAATTACCCCATTCCAATGAGGAAGAATTAAAAGAGCAGAAACGGTGGCTGCACGTTTCAGAGAGGATCTCTCCGTAATCTCAATAAACTCACATTTATTGGTTACTATTATTTACATTTGGTGATGCAAACCGTTAACACACTTGGCTGCTAACCGAAAGGCTGGAGGTTTGAGTCCATCCAGAGGTGCCTTGGGAGAGCTGGCTGGTGATCTACTTCCAAAAAATTAGCCATTGAAAAACTCTACGCAGCACAGTTCTCTTCTGACACACATGGGGTTGCCGTGTGTCAGAGTCGACTCAGTGGCAACTGGTTTTATTATTTACATTTAAATAACATATTTAGATTTTTCAAATGGATTTCTAATTCATTTTTGTAGGCACTCAAAACTGGCTATGGAGAGCCTCAGTCCTCCTGATTATTTTATCAGTTCTGAGGCTACAAGTGGCTCGGAATGACGGCCTTCTGCAGTCATTAATCCAAGCCTGTGAATGATACATTTTTTATACACAGAGGAGTTGATTTCCATGAAGACTGAAACTGTCCTTACTAACAAACATTCGAAAAGGGGCCAAATCCTGTGAAAAGCTTGTAAAATCTGCTCTTTTAGCATGTGGCTGGCAGGAGCAAGCAGCATTTGTTGGAGATGCCATGAATTATGCCAGCACCAGAGATACAGATTCTGTTTTTTTGTTTTAGCTCAGACAGATGGCCTCTACAAGATCACTTGATTTTCAGGAGTTCTCTAAAGCTAGGATGAGAAAACTCCTTTATTAACACCTTCACAAAAGCCTACTGATGATGGTAAAGTTTTTGGAATTTATTCAAGTTAAAAACCAGAATATAATATCTTGAAATAATAACAATAGTTCTGTGAGAGACAAGTTTTGTTTTGAACTAGTTCTACAAACAAGGTAGATGATGGGTCTACGAAAAGGCTGTGAGGAGCAGACCTTGTCACAGGCCAGGTCTCTCTAGTCAGGCAATATCTAGTTGCTGGGCTGGAGAAGGGGAGACGCTCAAGAATAACAATCCTGGCACAATTACAATCTGGAGGGTATAATCTATTTTCAGAATTTGTTGGAGCAAAGCACCACAGAAAAAGTATTTCTTTTGAAATATTTTTCCCCTTCTGGCTTCATATTCTCCAAATTAAGTAATATCTAAATATGATACTCCTTTTATTTTATTGAAGAGGGTGCTTAAATACTGTTCCGTATTCACTTGTCTTCCTAAAAAGTTGTTCAAATGATATAAAGTATTCAATGGATATTCAAAGAAATCTTTTTACTTCTCTACCACACCTATGTTTTAGCTCTATTTCCCAATTTAGCAGCTTGAGAAATATTTTTGTGTGCTAGCAAAATAACACGCATGGCCATCCAACCAATTCCGCACCAGACAATAATGACATCTAGTGGGGGATAAACAGGAGGTGATTTGCTTTTCATGCAAACATTTCTATTTTCTTTAGAACACAAAGGAAGCAATGTAGAAAATGGTTCGATAGCTATGCAATAAGTCAATGAAGCCCATCAAACTAGCTGAAATTATACACTACATACATGGATTGAAAAGTGTTTTAGTGGCAAGGAATGGGAAATGAGATCTCTTCTTCTGTGAGGAGGAATTGGTTATTGAAGGTTTAGGGAGGACTGCCTCTATAAATTTTTGTGGGTTTATGCTGGACAAAAAATATTTTTGGACAACACTGACCAGATAATCTTTGGACAGGCGTAGTATTTTCTCAGACGGCTGTGTGTGTGTGTGTGTGTGTCATGCGTGCACAGCCAGTGACTGATGAATTTTGCTTGATTTTAAGCTTTTTCCTCTGACTAATGACTCTCCTTCCACACCCCCCAATCAATCCCCTGGTCAACACCCTGCCCATCTTTTATAGCCTGGTTCATATCCCATCTACTTCAAGAGAAGCTCTCTCAGATCCCCCCAGTTAGAATTAATCACTGCTAACTGAAAGGTTGGTGGTTCGAAGCCACCAGCTGCTCCTCTGGACAAAGTGGCAGTCTGCTTTCTTAAAAAATTACAGCCTTGGAAACCCTGTGGGCCAGTTCAACTTCGTCCCATTGGGTTGTTACGAGTCGGAATTGACTCGATAGTAATGGGTTTTTTTAGCATATTATTTATCACCACCAGGCACATTAAGAGGTATTTATATATAAATTTATACTCCCTGTTCAATTGTGAACCCCAGAAAGACACGAGTCTTATTTTCTTTCTCTGCGTTTCCTTCAACTACTAACACTGCTTTTTATACAACCTCTGCTCTGTAAATGCTTGGTGAATGGTTGAATTTTCTGTTGGGGAAATAGCAGAATTAGAAAAGGGGCAATGCAGGCGTATTCTCCCCTGTCCCAACACATACATGAATTCCTGATACCTCACGTGGGAAGTGGACCATCAGGCAGGCCACTGATGTACAGCAGAAGTGGAGTTTGAGGAAGGAATTAAGATTTATACACAGAAATTAATAGATTCTTGGAAGTTAGGATGTTCAGTTTCTATTCCTAGCTCTGCCTATACTTTCCAATGTAAAGCACTTCATAATCTTTGTATAGTTTGGATCCTTTATTAGAAAATTCTTTTAGGTGAGAATTTGAAAGTCTGATTTTCCTACTGTACCAGGATAGTGCACAGAAAGAGCTCAGGTGGGAGTCAGAGAGAAATGGGCTTGGAATGGATAACACTCTACTGCACAGGATTTAATCCTCTGTTGTGAGGATTAAATGAGGTAAATAAATGTAAAGCGTCCTTAGCTGAGGATGTGGCATACAGCAGGAACTCAATAATCAATAACTATCAACATTAACCATTCTAGCTATTTTATAAATACAAAAGTCCAACAGAAACTTATAGTGTGCAAAGTTAAAATCTTTAAAGTACTGAAACATGGTCTCTATTCCATGAACTAAAAAACCAAAAACCAAACAAAGAGATAATTCCTAACTTTTCCTAAACATGCATTCTTGCATCAAGAGGTAGATGACTTTCTAAAATGAGGCTTAAAACAAAGAAAAAAAAAAAAAAAAGACATTTGTAAGGATACCAAGTAGGGACACTGAGAAAGAAATCATCTCAGGAAAACAAAACGCTACTTTTCTGAATCTAAAAGGAAAACTGAGGGAGTTGGGCTGGCCAGGAAAAGGGAAGGGGTGTGGCACTAAAGCTTCCAAGGCTTAAGGGGCAGTAGGGGCCAGGACCCAGAGGGCAACTGCACATACCTGGTGCTTTTTGTCTGCAGTGGGAGATGACCTAGACCGCACGTGGACAGGGACGGCCAGGACGTCTGAGCGCTCCAGCAGGTCCTCGGCTGACTTGGACTTCCCGGTCCTCCCGGCTGGGGTTCCCCAGGAGGATGGCTCCCCAGGGGTCCTGTCCACCCTCTGGGGGCCCCGAGGCCCGCAGTTGGCTCCACCAAGCAGCTCAGCCTTGACCGGCTCCCTTAAGGCCTGGTGGTCACCGAGCCGATGTTCCCAGAGGCGGCGGCCGCAGGCAAAAGAACTGCTGCGATCCCGAGGGGCCCGCGGGGGGTCCCCCCCAGCTATGGGGGCCGTGGCCAGCAGGAGGGAGGCCTCCCTGCGGGGCTGCAGGCTCGGCTCCCTCAGTGAGCTAAAGCTGGAGGCCGCAGAGAGGCCGGGGCCTTCGGGCGCCGCGGGGCCGGCCTGGAGATAGGCGCTCTGGGCGCGCTCCCGCAGAGCTCCCGGCTCCTGGAAGCCAGACGAGGGCCGCCTGCCGGTCTTGCGCTGAATGTAGTCGGCCAGGGCGCTCTGCTGGAACTGCTTCAGCTCCGGGCCTGACAGGCTGAGCGTCGAGCACGCCTTCCCATCGCGCTCGAAGATCCGGCGGCGGTCGGCCACGGTGGTTTCCGGAAAACGCACCCCCTTCCTCTGCGAACCCATGGGCACTGGCTCGGCCTCCTCAGAGACCCCCACCTCGTTCATCTTTTCCGGCTCGGAGTAGGAACGCTTCTTCTGCTCGGGGGTCAGGCGCCGACGTGCCCCTCTCCGAGCAGTGGGGGGTGCTGGCTGGGCCGGTTCACCCTCCGCCGGGGTCACGCTGTGCCGCTCACGGGGCGTGTGTGGGGACGGGGAGGCCACCACTGATACCTCGGGACTCCGCAACCCCACATGGGCCGAGGCGGGCCGGGGCCTCCAGGGCCTGGATCCCCCGGGCGCCCCCAGTTCGAGGTCCTTCCGACGAAAGGAGGTGGCCCCCAGGACGCGGGACTGTGCGTCCTTGATGCTGTTCCGGTAGGCGCGGCTGAAGGGAGCGTCCAACAGGGGCGACTCAGGAGTGGCAGGCCTGTTATCTGGCCACAAAGCCACATTCTCGGCCTCGGTGAAGAGCTGAAAGGTGCTTTGGCTGCGGAGGAGGCGAGCCTCCCGTGTAGGGGGCTCACCTCCTCGGAGTGGGGGACCTCGATTGCCATCTGCACCCCTCCTTGGCTGTTGCCCACACGGCTGCCTGGAAACCTCTTCCAACTTGGGCTCTCCCTTTTTGAAGTGCTGCTCCCCATTGCTTAGAGGCTCAGTGGATTCAGAAAAACAGATATTGGCTCTTGCCTCCTCAAATTCGTTCCCAGAAATACTGGAAGTTGAGGCCGTCCTATTGGGCCTATAGGTATGGCCATAACTGGAGCAGCCTGCACTTGAGGATTTCTGGGTCCCTTGCTCTCGCTGCTCAATTTTGGAAATCTTCTCCAGCACGGAGCTGTGGGGCTTCCCATGCTGAAAGCCCTGCAGAGCTGAGGCGATGCCTAAGCTGAGCCTCCTTCGGCCCAGACAGGATGTCTGCTGGTGTGGTGGGGAGGAGGGCTCTTCGTACCTTGGGTCTGAACTGTGGAAAGAGGCTGAAACGCTAGTTCTCCCCTCTGGTCTTGGATAGGAAACTGGCCTGTCCAGATGGTTCCTGTGGTCAGAACTGACTTTCCTTCCAGGGTCCTCAGCCTTGGTGTTGACTATAGTGGCTGTTTTGCCATCTGGGTAGCCTTCCTGAGATCCTCCTCCTAGCTCTAGGCTGCTTTGCCTTCTTAGACTTTCTGGAATGTTCTGGAGAGATGAGAAGTCTGACTTGGTCTTGCCAAAGTTTCTTGACAGGCTCTGGCCTAGGCCTTCTCTCTCCTGCCTCCTCTGGAAGTTGGCATTGTGGTCTTCCTGGAAATCTGCCTCCCAGGGCTCTGAGGGCCTGGAAGACCTGTCTTCCACTTGCCAGGCCAGAGCCTGAGGGGGTTTAAGGCTGTGGTGATTAGAATAAGGTTTGTTGCTGTGGGTGTTCTTTCTCTCGTTGGAATGTGGGCTGTTGCCTTGGGAAGATGTGAGATGTCTTCTCGGGGAGGTATCCTCCTCATTTTCAGGCACTGATGGGAAATGGACTTTGTAGGGTACCAACTTGGCTGTAGTTTCTGGTTTCCTCTCCACTGGGGACAATGAGTCATGTTCTAGGGGCTGGAAGAAGGCAAACCCAGGCCTGCTAGAGCCATTTTGGTTCCCATTCTCATCAAAGGTAGCCATCTTGTCACAAGCTGCCTGAGGGGCTGTATATCCACTCTCCTTGGCCAGTGCAGGGTACAGCATACCATTACTGTTCCTGGAAGGCTGGGGCACCTGGGCAAAGTGTGGTTCCACAGAAGGTACAGGGTAGATGCCAGTTGGGAGCAGAGGTTGGCCTGGTTGTGCCTTCTGGGTATAATTACGCCTGGGCTTCACTGGGGGGCTGCTCTCTGGACTCTTCTCTAGTACAGTATGTAGCTGTTCCTCTATGAATGGAGACTTAAGGGAACCTGATGAGTTTGCCTGAGGCCGGCAGAACCGTTTCTGATCAAGGCTAGACCAGGAGTTGGGCCGATCACGGTGCCGGATGGCTGCATAACTGTCGCTCCGAACTGGGGGAAGGGGTACACCCACCTTAGGAGGTGGGTTGTCAGCGGCAGTCTCCAAGGAACTGGGGCACTGCTGGTTCCAGGATGGAAGTGGCACTCCCTTGCCCCGTGGAACATTATGCCATTTATCATAGCTCTGACCTTCTGCTGATGCTCGGGCCTCCCTACCTTGAAGAAGCAGGGCTGAAGAGTTTACCTCATACTCTTCTGAGACTCCCCTCCGAGTATCATAGACTGTCTTGACATAGCGAATGTCTGCCTGCCTCATCCCTTCCAGGAGGCCACCTCGAGCAGAAGTATCCATGGAGCCTGAACGTTCCCGACCAGGGATGCCAGGAGGCGGATACTCTAGGATACTAGAACTGGTGGAGAAGGAGCTGTAAGCAGAGTCTCTCTTGTTATGGAGGTGGCTGAGCTGGTCAATGCTGCTGGTTGACTTGGCAGGGGAAAGAAGATGGCAGGGTGGGTATCCCGTACTGGGCTCCAGGCTGTCCATGCTCCCCTCGGAGCTGCACTGGTCAGGGCTCCGCCTTAGATACATATGGTCATAGTTGGAGAGGTCACTTGTAGAGGAGCTGGAAAAAAGTGAGAGAAACCAGTCAACACCCTGAGCAGTTATCATTTAGTAGGCTTACAGACACAGAACCCAGCTTATAAATGTACTCTTATGCAAGATGTTTAGTTTTTTGAAGGGTGGGTAAAAAGGACCATATTTGGGCCTTGCTCAGCCACCCTGTGTGTCATCACCAGGAGTAACTGTCCAACACTGTAACCTATGTGCCTCTTATTAATCACCCGATCTTGCAAGGAGAGGAAAAGGGAACACAGAGGAAGCCATGGGGCAGTGCACTGATGTGATTTGCTCTGTGCTGGAAATGACATTATGCCTATGCCAAGAGATGACAGAGATGGGGGAGGAAAGAAGAGAAGAGGAGGAAGAGTGATTGAGATAGAATTTTGTGTTTGTTAGGGCTGTTTGAGGGAAGAAGGGGAAAAGCTTAGCAAGAAAAGGCATGTGAGGGGGTGAGGGACACTCTGTGTGCATATGTATACGTTTTTAGTTAATATCTTTCCTTTTTATGGAATTGGAGGCTACACCCTGGCAATCTTCCTGGAATCTCAACTGTATTAGAGACAATTTGTTTGCGGTGAGAAAGCTAAACACAAAGCTGAGTGAGAGAAATACAGAGAAAGAAATCAGACAAAGGCAGAAAAGACTGATGAGGAAAAGCAAGAGGGAGAGAGGAAAGCTTTATAAGAAGTCCTAATCACAAGAGGCTCTTAGGTGCTGAGACTCCATCACCTATGCATGACTTCCTGGTACATTCAGGAGGACTTTGCAAGGGGCTGTCCCCTCTTGTGCAGGAGGGCTCTGTCCCTTTGGAATTCCCTTTCCCAAGCTGACTGGGGAATATGGACCCTAACATTACCCTCTAGGAACAAGCTCTTCTGCCACTTTCTAGAAATATTTTGATGGCCTTTACATCCCTGCTTCCAAGATGGCACTTTTAATGGTGGGTTCAAAGAACTTGAATGAAGGTCTTCATCCTCTAACCCACAGGGATAGCCTTCCTGTCAAGATGAATGCATTTTGGATGTGCTAAAGCTCTTATCAATGGCCACTTCTACCACCTCATTTTCTACCACGCTCCTTCTTGATCACTGCACTGTAGTGCCTCCTTACTGTAACTCAAGCACACGAAATATACTCCCATCTCAGAGTCTCAGGGCCTTTGTACCACCTGGAACACTCTTCACCTGGCTCACTCCTTTCCTTTATTCAAGTCTCTGCTTCAGAGAGGGCTTCCTGGAACTCACTATCTAAGTAACACCTCATCTTTCCTTACTCCTTATCTCTTACTCTACTTTATTTTCTTCATAGCACTTACCACTGCTTGATATTACATCATATCCCTCTGGTTATATGAAAGAGGCTTCAATTGTATCTTTAATGTTTATTAGTAAAATATAAATAAGACCTGAAGCAAATATAACCAAATGGTAATTCTGTGATAGATACGTGTATGCTTGTAATATTATGCTATTGTTACTTAGTGTTTAAAAGCATTTTTTAATACTTAAAACAGTAAAGAGCACAAAACAGGTGTAATACAATATTTCTCTAAGTGTACTCCAGAACATTAATTCCTTCAAATGATCAAATATGTTTGGGAAATACTGGGCTAAATAAATTAAAGTTTTATTTACTGCAGACTTCTGAGTCTTTAGTATTGTTCATGTGACAACCTAAAATAAGTTTTCTAAACTTATTTGACCCTAGAAACTTTTTTCCAAGGATCATCTAATGGATCGTTATTCCACAGAACACACTTTGGGAAACACACAACTGTTATAGGGTGGGGTCTTTTTATGTCTTGTTCACCACTATATCCCCAATACCTAGAAGTTGTCTGGCCTACAGTGAGTACTCAATATGTATTCGTTGAATGAATGAATCAATGAATAAGTACTGGTACTCTAGTATTTCATACTGTTACTTCAAACTCTTGTCCGAGGGCTGGACCACATGACTTTCAAGTTCTCTTCTTAAATATTTTAATAGTTTGGGACCACTGTCTGAGATTACTGTAGGAAGCAAAAAGATAGTGAAAAGGGTCTGATGGAAAGCAGCTGAAATAAAATTTCAGAGGAATTCCGAATCCAGCCCAGCTCGCAGACAGTTAGAATCACACACCTCCAGTGTTTCTGCACTTGTCTCTCCTGACCTCTTTGCTCCTGCCCTTCTGCTATCCTCCAGTTACCTCATTCTCCTGCTTCTTAATAAGAAACAGATTCATAAATTTAGAACTGAGATTGGTTTCTGGAACTAAACTAAGGCTGGCAGAGGGATGCCAACAATTGATTTGGCACACCAGACCACTAGATGCCACCGTGCTCCTCAGAAACACACCTGGAGTGCCCCTCCATCTGCAGCTGCCAAAATCAGACCCTAGGAGCAAAATCAGACATGAGCCTGACTCATGGTGGGGCGAAGCCCTCTGACAGAGCTGCAAGCTGAGGCATGGGCTGGATGGGTAACGGGATAATTTGTGCTGGGAAGAAGATACACACTTCTGTAGCATTTGGGGTAACAGGAACTTTCCTTTTTCCCTTTGCACCCCACACAGTGCTTTTGTGCTGATTTTTGTCAAGAGGAGCTCTTTTGAAGCTGGAATTACAGGGGCAGAGGTAGGGGGCACAGTGTAAGGGCAGATCCATCTGCTTAAATGCTTGTGGAGTTTAGATGTGGAGGAGGAAATAGGAGGTGAAGGTGGTCTTCAGTATATTTATTTCTGGAGCCAACTCCACCATTGCCCTGAGGCCTCCTGGAGCTCACCATAGTTACCGTAAGCAGTTATTCTAAGCACCAATTGCAGTAGTCTTATTTCTGCCTGAGGGTGGCCTTTTTTTTTTTTTTTTTTTTTTTTTGACAGCATGGCTTCAGATTTAGGGCCTCTTAAGAAGGTTTTAGCCACCATCTGTCAGTTTGTTGTACTGTGGTGGCTTGCATGTTGCTGTGATGCTGGAAGCTATGCCACCGGTATTTCAAACACCAGCAGGGCTTCCTAAGACAGAATAGGAAGAAAGACCTGCTGATTTTACTTCTAAAAATTTGCCAATGAAAACTCTATGGATTGCAACAGAACACCGTCCACCTTGCTTGCTTTGGACGTATCATCAGGAAGAATCAATTGCTGGAGTAGGACCTCGCATTTGGTGACATAGAGAGCCAGTGAGGGCAAGGGAAAACATGGATGCGATGGATGGGCACAATAGCTGCAATGATAGACTTGAACATGCCAGTGATCATGAGGGTGACAGAACTCGGCAACATTTCATTCTGTTGTAATAAGGCTGACATGAGTTGGAGTCAGCTCGATAATATCCATCCATCCATCCATCCACCCACCCACCCACCCACCCACCCACCCACCCACCCATCCATCCATCCATCCATCCATCCATCCATCCATCCATCCATCCATCCATCCATCCATCCATCCATCCATCCATCCAAAAACAAAACCAAACTGTTGCCACCGAGTTGATTCCAACTCATAGGGACCCTACAGGACACAGCAGAACTGCCCCCATAGGGTTTCCAGGGAGCAGCTGGTAGATTTGAACTGCCAACCTGCTGGTTAGCAGCAGAGCTCTTAACCACTGTGCCACCAGGGCTAGGAGGCACCAAAGGACCCACTCACTGTTCAGAGGTACTCTGTTGTTACAAACTTGCATTTTATAAGTGTGTGGTGGTTTATGCCATTAACCTTGAAGCTCTTTACCAGGTTTCACTGTGCCTCTGCTAAGTCTTCAGCCTGATAGTTATAATTACCTGTCATTTACTGAATGGTTACTACCTACCAGGAACTGCTTGGTTTTACATACATTATCTTATTTAACCCTCGCAACAATCCAATGAGACGTGTATTATTAATTTCATTTTACAGATGAGGAAATCAAGGCCAAATGATTTGCTCAAGTTCACACTGTAGGTGGTGGAGTTGAGATTTAAACCTATGTCTGAATTAAAAGCCCAAGGCCTTACTACTAAGCTGTCCTTCCTTCCAATTGTTAGGCTCTTTACAACCCATATAACTGTTACCTTCTAAAAGCCCCCAACAGCTCCATACCCATAAAGCAAAAGCACTGTGCCTGAGTGTGGGGGAGGGGCACTGCTAAACTACATACCCTCTGAGAACAGGTGGTCAGATGTGAGAGTAAGTTCTTGCAGGGTCATTGGGAGGGGCAAGAGAGAGAAGTGTTTGTAGGAAGGAGGGTAACAGGGAAATCATCTCTTCTGTGGTCTGAAGCCTACCCTAATGTGCTGGGAGAGGTTCATCCTCTTCAATTCTGTGAACCATTGTCCATCAGTGAGGGGTCTCAGGTTTGGTCCTTAACTTGATCAAACATGACTGAGTGAGTTCTAAACCAAAAACCAAACCCGTTGCGAGTCAATTCCGACTCATAGCAGCCCTAAAGGACAGAGTAGAACTGCCCCATAGAGTTTCCAAGGAGCACCTGGTGGACTCGAACTGCCGACCTTTTGGTTAGCAGCTGTAGCTCTTAACCACTATGGCACCAGGGTTTCCGAGTGAGTTCTGGCCTTGCCAAATGCGTTGCCACCACGTGTTAGCTAAGTAATTCTTTCAGAAGCCCCCCTCCACACATATCAGCATTTGCATCCTCTTTGGTATGTGGTGGCTTGAAGCAACCTGCATTCTCTTGAACTCTCCCACCTCCTTGCCATTAAAGGGGCAGGTGGGGGAGCCTGGCTCCCTGGGATAAAAGAATGGATTCCAGGCTTTGTGGATTCCAAGTCTGAAGTCAGTCTAAGGGAGTCCTGACTTGGCTCTCTCTTTAATATATCTCGTGGAGGGTGGGAGGGTGGGATGTCAGTTTTGGGCCTCTTGGACTTCCTAAGTGGATTTTTATGAAAAAGGGGCTGTTTGGATATAATGAGGCTTAGAGTAGGATACTAACTAAATTCTTTCTTGAACCACACACTCTCCCACTAAGAAAACAACTTTCAGCCTTCAGAAATCCCCTGCTGAACTCCTTGGCTAAGGGCTGTCAGGGAGTAATTAAAGGCTTGGACCATGAACTCCATTCAGTTCTCCATAGAGCCAGGCCTTCCTGCTGCTCAAGTCTTGTTTGCATATTCATTCTGGGGAGGTGGTTGGCTGTGAAGGAAGTGACAGTGGTGATGAATGTAGCTATTCCTTAGTCCGAAGTCTGTCCTGAGTCTGGTGCCATGTCTGTGTCCTCTCCTCACACATGCTTATGCTCTTTATTGTAACCACTGTGTCTTGCTAGGGACCTGTGCTGCCAGACAGAAGAACTCTCTGGGAAGATGACATTACTAAAACTGCCAAACAGAGGACAGCAGGGTTTGGTGGCCAGCACCTTAGCATCAAGAGAACTCTAACCTGGGCCAATGAGTTGCTTTGTGTAATTGAGCCTTGCCTGCCAAGTCCTTGACTCAGTTGGGAAGTAATGTTTCCCAGCAGTAGAGTCTCTGGTTGAAAAGGGCAGAGTCCCTATCTCTGTGATAAAAACAACTTGGTCATTCCTGATATATGCTACAACATGACAAACCCTGAAAACATTATGCTCAATGAAGTAAATCTGTCACAAAAGGATAAACACTGTATGATCCCACTTACATGAAGTATCTAGAATAGGCAAGTGTATAGAGACCAAAGTTTATTAGCGGATACCAGGGGCAGGAGGGAAGGAGGGGGAAAGAAGGAACACTGAGCTTCTCTTACGGGTAATGGGAAAATGTGGGAACGGATAAGGGTGACACTTGAACAACGTGATGAACATAATTAATGTCACTGCATTGCACGTGAGAAGACTGCTGAAATCTCAGATGTTCTGCTACATACATATTTACTACAATTAAAAAATAATGACTTGATTATTACTTTTTTAATCTCATTTTGATTGATTTTTTCCAATGGAGTTCAATGGGGCTGCTGGAAGAAAAGTTTAAAGCAGGGTAAACCATAGCCCAAGGACCAAATCTGATCTACTATCTCTTTTTGTAAATAAAGTTTTATGGGAACACAGGCATGCTCATATGGTTACGTACCATCTACGGCTGTTTTCCTGCTACAACAGCAGAGCTTAATAGTTGTATTAGAAACTATATGACTCATAAAGGCTATTTACTATCTGGCCCTTTACAGGAAAGTTTGCCAATCCCTGGCTTAGATTGCTGACTTTTAAATCTTTCTTCTTTTTTTAATTTAAGCATTTAATGCTATAAATTTCTCTCTAAGCACTGCTTTGGCTATATCCCACCCCCCCCCCCTTTTTTTTTAATTGAGATGTATTTCAATACCATTAAAACTCACCACTTAAAAGTATACAATCCAGTGATTTTTTAAAGTATGGATGGACCCCACAAATATCTTAAATAACCAGCCAGGGCTCAAAATAATTCTGGCCTCCCGTCATGCTGGATATGAAGATGACTTGTACACGTTAGGAGCTTTAAGAGGATGAGGAAGATAGCAGGGTAGAGAGATTTAAAAAATCATTTAAGAAACTATTACAAAAGAAAACATTCTCAAAACAGAGAAGATAGCGTTTTTTCTGGGAACACGATACTTGAAAGAAACCAACTCCCCAGTCTCATCTGGAACCACTTACCTGGAATGGTAGCTTTGGTGCCAAGGAGTGCCAATCGTGCCCTGGGATATTTGCATCATGCTGGCATCGAGTTGGTTCTCCCCTAATTTGGTTGAATGCCAAGAGTGAGGTCGGCCTGCAGGTTCACTGCGCCTGGGGAGACACAGGAGAGGAAATCCCCTGACGTTAGCAGCATTCACAGCTACCTCTCTTCAATGATGTGATTTATGGATCTGGAAGCAGAAACCAGTGTATCCTCAGAGATTGAAAAGCAATCAAGTAAATGCTGGAGAGTAGGTTTTATTGGATTTCTGTCTTACTAACCGTCGTTTTTCTCTGCTTTGTTAATATTTTTATTTTACCTTTTATCTTGAAATAATTTCAAACTTACATAAAAAATGTTGCAAAATTAATAGAGAATTCCCATGTAACCTTCACCTAAAAAAAAGCCCCGTTGCCATCAAGTCAATTCTGACTCATAGCAACCCTACAGGACAGGCAGAACTGCCCCATAGGGTTTCCAAGGGACAGGTGGTGAATTCAAACTGCTGACCTTTTGGTTAGCAATTGAGCTCTTAACCACTGTGCAATCAGGACTCCAACCTTCCCCTAGATTTCCTAAATGTCAACATTTTATACTTTATTAATTTAAAGCATAGGAAGTTGCTTTGATCTTTCTTCGCCTCTGTTAATCCATATGTAAAAATGGGAGCAATGATCCCTTCCCACCTCTGAAGGGACTTCGTGTAGATACATGGTAAAAAGTTTTCAGGGGATTTTGAAATCCTCTGTTATACCCTGATGCTGAATAAATGATAATATTATTTTAATTTCTTGGTAAAAGAGGCATAAAAATTAGCAGCTACCTCAGTGTTAACACTGTTCTAAGCTACACAGTCTAGAAAACAGGACGCTTTCCCAAAATAGTTTTCTCATTTTGCAAGTCAAGACTTCAACTTTAAACATCCTGCCCTTACAACACAAAGAATTGACAAAGGCAAAGGGAAAGAGTGAGTGTGCCTGCAGACTGCAATACTGAAGACAAATCTGGTAGAAGGATCACACTACTACAGAAGGTCACAGACAGGGGACAGTTGCTGTGCTTTATTTCTGGCAAAAGAGTGAGGTGAACTATGAGGCATTTCATGCTGGAAATTCTTGAACTGTTAAGATTATAGGGGAATTTTTCTGCAGTTTGGAAGCACTTTTGTGGGATCCAGGAATCCGTGTTGGTATGGTGAAGATAAATGCCGTTAAGTTATTCCAACTCATTGTACTTTGTTCTGTGGCTAAACATACGCTTATCCCTTCTCTATGAAGAAATAAATTAGCTTTTGTACTATAGATGAAAAACCATCCCTCTAATGTCAATAAGGAGTCCTAGTGGCACAGTGGCTAAGCATTCAGCTGCTAACCAAAAGGTTGGGAGTTCGAATCCACAAGCCACTCCTTGGAAACCCTGTGGGGCAGTTCTACTCTGTCTTATGGGGTTGCTAAGAGTTGGAATTGACTCGATGGCAACAGGTTTTGGTTTGGAATGTCAATAAAATTTTCAGAGTGTTAGTATAGCAGAGTAATACTAGACCAGGTGTCAGGAGACCTGGGTTCTTGCCCTGACTGTTATTGGCTTGATGTATGACCCTGTGTAAGTCATTTCTCCTCCTAAAGCTTTCGTCTGCTCATTTAAGATATGAAGAAAAAAACCAAAATACCAAACCAGTTACAATCGAGTCAATTCTGGCTCACAGCCACCCTATGGAACAGAGTAGGATGGCTCCATAGGGTTTCCAAGGAGCGGCTGGTGGATTCAAATTGCTGACCTTTCGGTTAGCAGCTGAGCTCTTAGCCACTGCTCCACCAAGGCTCCAAGAAATGAAGAGATTAATAAAAAAGGCTGGATTAACTTCATTTTAACCTGAAATAACTTTAAACAATGCATAGGAGAGACACTGAATGGCTTCCAAAGACAGAGGATGATTTCCAACAAATACATAGATTTCGACTAAATCGACTCGGTGGCAGTGGGTTTGGGTTTTTTTTTTTGGAAGAGAGGTGATGTTGATAGGAAAATGGTCTTGTGTGAAGCAAGGAGAAGTAAGTACATGCAGATTTTTAGAAGTCAGACAATAAATACTTATTGAAGGGACCTACAGGCCAGCAAACTAATGCCTAGGTTGCTAGATAGGTCGGAGAAAGTGAGTAACATTAAGATCTCTTTTGGTAAAACGCTGGGGATAAAGAGAAGGTGGAATATGGCCAAGGATGTCAGCTCTGAGGTCAGACAAACCTGAGTTCTAATCCTGATACCACTGGTATTTAAGTTTTGGGATTTTAGGTTAGCTTGTTTCTGAATCACCTGAGTTCCCTTATCTGTAAAGGACAAGTTACGACAGAGCCTGTTCATAGGGCTTTTGGGAGATTAAAAATGACATGGTGTAGCCGGTACATAGTAAGAATTCAATAAATGTTTATTATTATTGTCATTTATTTATTATTAATAAATTGCTAAAGAGTAGAGTGGCTAGGGAGACAAGCCCATTAGAGGTATCTAAAAGGAAGGACAGAAAAGGAGAGAAAGATGCTAGATGCTGAGTGAATGCCAGGAGAGGGAAAGGGACAGGAATTATTGATGATGAGGAGTCACCCAGCTCTGAGCTCCTCAGGTATTGAGAGTCAATAATTATGGAGAAGCTGGTCTGAAACTTACTGTGGTCATAGTCCAGGAGGGCCCTGGCCAGGCTGGTGGGGCAGGGCAGTGGCTGTGACCTGAAGTCAGAGGATAAGCACAGGGCTAAGGAGGAATAGATCTCACCCACCTGGAAACGAAGAACTAAAGGAAGTAATAGCACAGCCTTGGGCTTGAGAGAGGAAGTAGACATAATATCAAGAGATCAACAACAGAAGCTAATATATATTTCAACCTTTTAAATTTACAAAGCACATTCATATAGATTATTTTCTTTACCACTGATGACCCAGCTCCAAGTCTCATGATTACAGCCCATGAATAGTACTACAGCTTGCTTGGTTCTTTGCCCCTATGGCTCTCTAACCCTCATAACAGGTCCCATATGCCCGCCCCAAGTTGAATCAACTCTTTTCTCAGAAGAAATTAGAGGGTCTTAGGTTAAGGGTTTAGCATCTTAACAGACACTCTTGCTGCTGGGTGCACTCTGACCTCAGATACCCAGCTCCCCAGAAAGTAAGTTACTGCCTCTTTAACCAGTTCCACAAAGCTAGGCTACCCGCCTTGAACATCAGTTCTTCGCTGTCTTATATTCCTGCTTTATCACCTGCTTCCCTCCACTGATTCGAAGTTCTTCCTAGGAATCACTGGAGGAAGCGGACTGCAGGTCTAACTACCTCCATGAACTGCTGCCTCCTTTGCCATGAGACCAGAAGAACTGGATGCCACCCAGCTACAGTTACTAAATATTTTGATCAAGGATTTAATAGCTGGATCCTGATCAAAAGGGGGAAAATGTGGAACAGAATTTGAAATTCTTATGGAATCCAGTTTCCTGTACACATTGATATTGGAAGAATCCCTGAATCTATTGCCCTGAATAATCTTTAAACCTTGAGCCAAAACTATCCCCTGAAATCATTTGGGTATTTTAAAGAACTATCTATAGGAGATCAAACTGACAACAGTAACTCTAAAGCATAGGTGAAAAGTTCAGGGGGCAGTGAGTTAATGGTTGTGAAATAATTTGGGAACAGATGGCAAGAATGGTCATACAATGTGAAGAATGTAACCAATGCTACTGAATTATACATGAAGGAATTGTTGAATGGGTGTATGTTTTGCTTCATTCAACTGTGTGGATCATAACAAATTATGCACAACATTGCAAAGAATGGAAATTCCAGAACACTTAATTGTGTATTTTTTCACCAAAAAGAGAAAAAAAAAATTCTTCCTAGGATCCCAAGCCCCAAATCTCATAGCTGGTTAAGTCCCAGAGTCACAGTTCAAATCCAGTTACATATGACTTCAGCTACTTAATAAACGTTACTGGTTCATCAAACACTGAAAGACCAGACCTTAATGGAAAAACAAAGTCTCTTTTGCAAGAAGCACCCGGAGACATTTCATATACATATCATTATGGACCCAAAATACATACGGAGAAAGAACTGTACATCTCCCTGCCCCCGCATTTTGCTACAGAGTAAGGGGATTTGGTATGACCTTTTCTCAATAGTAGGATGTTAGCCCTGAGTCTAGGCATTAGCTCTGAGGAGCTGATGGATGCCAGTGAAGAGTGAACTTAGCCCAGCACCACTGGAAAGCTGAGGATGGCTTTTTAGGAGCTTCATCCCCCAATGGTATTTGACCATACCTAGCTAAAGACTAGTGCTGAGACGCTTTTCCTGCTTGAGAGAAACGGACCAAGCCAAACCAGTTGCCTTTGCACCGATTCCAACTCACTGTGAACCCAAGTTGCAAAGCAGAACTGTATTCTATAGGGTTTTCACAGCTGTGACCTTTCAGAAGCAGATCACCGACCTTTCTTATGAGGTGCCTCTGGTGTGTTCAAACCACCAACCTTTTGGTTAGTAGCCAAGCATTTAAGTGGTTGTGCCACCCAGGGACTGGGAAATGGACAGGCCCTCATAAATTTCATAGACTCTATAAAAAGAGGTTCCTCTTTCTGTCCTGGAGATAAGGTGTGAGATGATATTTAACAATAACTTCAGGGGCTCCAGAGAAGTCCTCTAGTCTGAAATCCCAAAGGACATAGGAGGTTCCCTGAAGTATAATATAGCTACAGGACTTATATCAGTTGGCACACCTCCACATGAATGATCAGACACCTTGTTGAAAATTCTGAATCAGACTTTGAAGTATAAAAGGAGGCTGTGCACAGAACACTTGACGGCACTGGGTTGGGTGCACAGAACAATGAATCAAAAGAAAAAAGCGTTGTTTCATCCAAGTTAAGTAAAGAAAATTCCTCTTTGTGCTTCGAAAACAATTGCAAGACTTCATTTTAAATGTAAGCTTATCCAGACTTCTCTTTGGTTTCCTTCCTATTCATTCACGGGACATTTATAAAGACTTTTTACATGCCGGCCACTATGCTCGCACTGAGAATACAAAGAGGAATGAGATACGATCACTAGCCCCAAATAATTCACAGTATAGTAGAAGAGACAGTCAAGTAAACTGCTAAAATACGTGATGGGTTCCACAATAGAGATCTGTACGAGGGGAACACAGAGGAGGGAGTCACTAACACCACCGGGGTAAATCAGAAAGACTTCACTTTTAACTAAATCATGAAAACTTCCTCCAGAGGGAAGGGGATGGGAAATGGAAAGACAAGCAGGGAGAGGAATAGCATGACAAAAAAATGAGCAAGAACATGGTACGACCAACTCCAAGTTGCTGGAGATGATGAGTATAGGGAAAAGCAGTTAGATGAAAGTCAAGAGGTAGCAGGGGCCACATCTCAAAAGGCCTCATGGTGTGCAACGCTAAAGAGTTTGGACAGTATTCTGTGAAACTGGAAGCCACCAAAGAACCTTAGCCAGGGAGTGCTACGTCCCTGAATTTCAGGAAGATACTGCCAATAGCAGCCAGGAGAATAGATTTGAGACAAGATTGGAGGCTCTTGTATTGGCCAGTATAAGAGATGAGGGGGGCCTGGCACTAAGGCAGTATGGCAGGGAAGTTGAAAAGATGACAGATCTTAGAGCCACTGAGGAGGCACAATCCCCAGGATTAGGGACCACTTGGATGTAGCTGGTAAAGAAGAGAGAAGAGTCAAGGAGGAAGGATGGCCTTCGCATTTCCAGCTTGAACTAGAATGGTAGTATTCTTAACTTGTACTAAGAACTATTAGATGGAGTTAAGGGCCAGGGGGGTGGAGGGGTGGGTAAGGAAATAGAGTAGGAAATTAATGGCTCATTCTGGAGCATTGCAAATGTCAGGTGCCTGTGGGATTTTCAGAGGAAGTATACGTGGGCAGGAGCGCCCGGAGGACTGAAGTGTGGGCTGGGGATAGAAATGTGGGAGTCAGAAAACACATGACCTTTGAGAGAAGGTGAGCTGCTCTGGGAGAATACACAGGGAGACAAAGTCTTAATTAAGGAAGGGTCTCTGAGAGCTATCACAATTTAAGAGAGGAGGACTCTGGGAAAAGCCCAAGGAGCTTCCAGAGAAGCAGGAGAAAAACTAGGAGAGTATGGTAGTTTCACAAAATCTTAAGGAGGTGAAGAAATAGGAAGAAACTTCCAACCATTCCAACAGACAGGTTATTCTGATGACACTAGATACATGTCCACTGGATTTGGTAACTAGTAAGTCCGTGCAACGGAATGATAGGGTAGAAGCTGACAATGGTGGGGTAAGAGGTGGATGGGAGATAAAATGGGGACATTAAGGACAGATAATTCTTTCAAAAACTTGACTCTAAAAAGGAGAAAGAGGGTAGTAGTTAGTAGGCTAGAAGGGACTAGGGAGTAAAAAAGTCTTGTTCTTACTGCTTTTGTTTTAAACAATGAGAAGTTTGGTCAAGTTTACATGAAGACAGTAAGCTTAGGTACACACACAGATCAAGATACAGGGAAAGAGGATGACAGTCCTTAAGTTCATGCTGCCCAACTCATAGCAACCCTATGCACAACAGAACGAAACACTGCCGGTCCTGCGCCATCCTCACAATCATTGTTATGCTTGAGCCCACTGTTACAGCCAATGTATCAATCTATCTTGTTGAGGGTTTTCCTCTTTTTCACTGACCCTCTACTTTACCAAGCATGTTGTCCTTCTCCAGGGACTGATCCCTCCTGATAAGTGTCCAAAGTATGTGGGACGTAGTCTGGCTATCCTTGCTTCTAAAGAGCATTCTGGCTGTACTTCTTCCAAGACAGATTTGTTTGTTCTTTTGGCAGTCCACGGTATATTCAATACTCTTCACCAACACCACAATTCAAAGGTGTCAATTTTTCTTCGATCTTCCTTATTTATAGTCCAGCTTTCACATGCATATGAGGTGACTGAAAACAAAATGGCTTGGGTCAGGTGCACCTTAGTCTTCAAGGTGATATCTTTGCTTTTCAACTTTAAAGAGGTCTTTTGCAGATCTGCCTAAAGAAATGCAAAATTTACGAGGAAGTCAATTCCTCGTAGGATTCCACAGCTTAGGTAGAAGGTATAATTTAGGAAGGAATAAAAGTAATTCCACTGAGATGAGAAGAAAGGAGGTAAAATGTCAATGAGAAGCGTGGGTGGGATGAAAATTGAACAACTCCCAAAGTCCTCTATTTTCATTACGAAGCCTGCAAGAGGAGGAGGTAAAAGTGAGGTTGATGTAGTGAGTTGAGGGCTCAAGGGAAGTGGTAAATGAGGACTGTTGCTGTTACCTGCCACGGAGCCGGCCCTTGACTCGTGGTGACCTCAGGAACAACAAAACAAAATGCCACCCAGTCCTGTGCCATCCCCATGGTTGGTTGGGGATCATGTGTGACCACTGTGATCCACAGAGTTTTCACTGGCTGATTTTCAAAAGTAGATGGCCAGGCCTTTCTTCCCAGTCCACCTTAGTCTGGAAGCTCCTCTGAAACCTGTTCAGCATTATAGCAACATGTAAGCCTCCACTGAAGGAAGAGTGGTGGCTGCACATGAGGTGCACTGGCAGGTAACTGAACCTGGTCTCCTGAATGAAAGGAGAGAATTCTACCACTAACCACCACTCTCCCCACGTTCAGAGTGTATTAAGTATAATATTAACAATTTCCTATTATTACCTTTTCTAGGATCTTGTGGAGAATCACTCTCAAGATGAAGGGCTTTTATCTGTCATTGCAGATGGATGGTGGCTGCTCATGAAGCATGCTGGCCAGAACCAAACCCAGATCTCACACACGAAAGGCAAGAATTCTACTACTGAATCACAAAGGATATTTAAGAGAATTAATGGCTAGGATATGGTCTCTGCCCTCAAGAAGCTTACATTCTGGGGTTACAAAATGAAAAATAAGTATATTTGAAAGTAAGCCCAAGACTTGCAGTACCAGGATAGGAAACCCAACTTGGGGAGCTTTTGCATTGGAGATTGGAGAGACAACTAATTCCTTGCCTTGTTTGGGGTATCAGGTGTCATCATAGGTCTACTAGTTTAAGAACAACAGAGTGATTTTGAAACAAACAAACAAATTAAAAGGCCTTATAAAAAAAAGACCAACTTTCTTTTGGGCACAGAACATACGTTGGGAGAAGCCTTCAAAGGTTAACTCTCTATTTTTGTGAGATTCTTCCATGCTGTATGTATAGGGATTAAGTGATGAAAAGAGGGAAAAAATAAGAAAGATGACCAAAAATAACCCACTAATTCTCATATCGCACTGGGAGTGTAAATCCATACAAGGTGAATGAAGAACAGTTTGGCAACATCTAGAAAAATCAAAAAATAATAATAATAACTATCTATCAGAAGATTGTAAAACAATCTAAATGTCCCTCAGTAGCAGACTAGTTAAGTCAGCTGTAGTACATCCAAATAATGGAACACTATGTGGCTACTGTGGAGCCCTGGTAGTGTAGTGGTTAAGAGTTTGGCTGTGGTTAAGAGTCTGGCAGTTCAAATCCACCAGCCACTCTTTGGAAACCCTATGGGGCAGTTCTACTGTCCTAAAGGGTCAGCAGTTCAAACCCGCCAGGAGCTCCTTGGAAACTCTACGGGGCAGTTCTACTCTGTCCTATAGGGTCGCTATGAGTCGGAATCGACTCGACGGCACTGGATTTGGTGTTTTTTTATAGAGTCGCTATGAGTCAGAATCGACTCATAGGCAATGGTTTGGTGGTGCGACAATTAAGAGCTAGGTGCTGACCAAAAGGTTGGCAGTTCAAACCCAACCAGTGGCTCTCTAAGAAAAAACCTGGCAATTTGCTTCCTTAAAAATTACAGCCAAGAAAACCCTATGAGGCAGTCCTAGTCTGTCACATGGGGCCGCTACGAGTCAGAATCGACTCAACGGGGTCCAACTACGACAACGTGTGGTTGTTAATAAGAATGGGCAGCTTTATACATATTGATGCGGAAATATCTCTAAAATATACTAAGTGACAATAATAGGATGCATAACTGTGTACAATATGTGACGGTGTGTGGGGGAAAACATAATCACATGTATGTTTATTAATGTTAAGAATATTCTGGAGGAAACTAGAAACAGGGACTACTTCTGGGGTGGAGAACTTATTTTTCACTATATTTCCTTTTGTAACTTTTTAATTTTGTACTATGTACATGTATTACCTATTTTTAAAATTATTTCTAAAATAGCTCCTCATTTTGAAAAATATATCTCACTGTATTTTAAAATAACCAAAGTCAAACAGCTGTTTATTGACCTTTTCAATGATGCAAATAATTTAAGAAGCATTCCTGAAGAGCACAGCCTGCTTTTGCATTATGGGATCACTTTGATCTTTAAGAAGATAAGGAAATATTTTCCTAAAGCACATTACATCATATCAATAAGAGTCAGAAGGTGATTTAAAGCTGAGCTAACTAAGTTTTGTGCGTGGGTGTAATTCAAACAAAGCCCTTTTGTTGCATTCTTAACCACAAACAAGGAAGCTTAGCTGTGTGGGATGAGTAGGCCGATGAAACTGGAACTAGCAAGTGACACAATGTCCTTCTGAGATGATTTGCCCTAACACAAATGCAGGAATGCAAAGCATGTTTCTGAGAAAATCTATAATAAGCAATTCAGGTATTTCAAGCAATATTTGCTGATCATCTACTATGTGCCTTCAACCTTACTAAACTATCGTTGGAGCTAGGGGAGATGAGAGATGGACTGGAGTTAATAATCTTGTTGGGGAGGCTTAGATGCAAGGTAAAGTAATAAACAGAAGTAGAGTATTATTCATTTCCTCCAGGGGAAAAAATATATATATAAAACCACAAAAACCAAACCCACCGCCGTCAAGTCGATTCTGACTCACAGCGACCCTATAGGACAGAGTAGAGCTGCCTGATAGAGTTTCCAAGGAGCGCCTGGTAGATTCGAACTACCAACCTCTTGTTTAGCAGCTGTAGCACTTAACCGCTACACCACCAGGGTTTCCATATATATGTATATGTACGTGTGTGTGTGTATATATATACACACACACATATACATATTTGAGTACCTAATGATGCCAAGCACCATTCCAGGCACTGATATAAATTTTCTCATCAACCTTTATACTACCTTTATGATGTTGTTGTTGGTTGCCACTGAGTTGATTCCGACTCACGGTGACCCCATGTGTTACCGAGCAGAACTGCTCCATAGGGTTTTCTTGGCTATAATCTTTTTTTTTTTTTTTTTTTAACAATTTTGTTGCTGAGAATATACACAGTAGAACATACGTTGATTTAACAGTTTCTACACGTACAATTCAGTAACATTGATTACATTCTTTGAGTTGTGCAACAATTCTCACCCTTCTTTTCTGAGTTGTTCCTCCCCATTAACATAAATTCACTCCCCCTTAAGTTTCCTATCTTTTGAGTTGCTTTGTTGTGAATCTGATCCCATATAGAAGATCTTAGAAGAGCATAATGCTCAAGGCAGAGATTCTTTACTCCTTAAGCTAAACTATTGTTTGGTTTTAAGAAGACTTCAGTGAACATTTTTGGTTTAAGGTTTAAAGATTATATCTTTAAACCTTGTAGTTTAAATAGGGTAATAGTTTTGGGGTTCATCCATTGGCTGTAATCTTAATGGAAGCAGATTGCCGAGCCTTTTCTTCTATGATACTGCTAAAAAAAAAAAACAAAACCAAACCCAGTGCTGTCGAGTCGATTCCGACTCATAGCGACCCTATAGGACAGAGTAGAACTGCCCCATAGTTTCCAAGGAGCGCCTGGCAGATTTGAACTGCAGAACCTTTGGTTAGCAGCCGTAGCACTTAACCACTACACCACCAGGGCTTCCCACCCACGATACTGCTAGCTGGGTTCAAATGGCAAACTTATGTTAGCAGTTGACGGCAAACCACTTGCACCACCAAATATGATCCCTAAGGAAAATGAGTAAAATGAGAGAAACTAGGCAATTAGTCCATAGTCACAAAACTAGTGGGTGGCAGATCTGATATATGTAAACTCAGGCATCTGTCTCTAGAGCCTGTGCTCTTCATTTCTGAGCTATAAGAGGGTTACACTGAAGGTGGGACAGGCAGAGCAGGGAGACAGACATTACACAAGTAAGCACTAAACAAAGATACCTCTGTATACTACACCACAAGGGTCCTGAAGGAACTAAAACAGGGTAGTGTGAGAGAGTGACTGAGGGCCCTGCTTTAGGTAGAGTGGTCAGCAAAGACTCTTTGAGAAGATGACATTCAAACAGACCTGAATGATGAGAAAGAATCAACCATTTCAAGAAAAAGCTAAAAGAAGAGTATTTTGTACCAAAAAGGAACACTAAATAAAGATCTTGAGGCAGGATGAGGATGAGGTGTTCACGGAGCAGAAGGGAGCGTGGCTGGTGCCTCACGAGCGAAGAGCAGATGGAACGAGCAGTCATCAGATCATATCGGGCCTCCTAGGTTCGGAGGCATTTGCCATATAAGCACCAAAAAGCTCATGTGCTTAAAGTGAGCCAAAGGGCTTGGCACAGAGTTGGGACTCTAGATGACCTTGAGAGATTGGCAGGCTTTGGATAGATGGTGGAGGTGACAACCACAACTTTGAAAATGAAAACTTTTAAGAGCTAGAGTTAATTTTGTTGTTGTTGATTCTGTCATGACTGAGACTTTTGCATGGGCTTTTCTGGGTACGCTAGCTTTATGAAACCATGCCAGTTATCAATTAGCCATGAGTCAAATGTATAAGAATAGACGATTGTACTCAGACTGTCAACACCAATGAATAAAAGTTATCATCAAATATAAGTGAAATTCAACATGATGAACATATTTAATGTCACTGAACTGTACATGTGAAGATTGTCAGAATGGCCGATGGTTTATTACCTATATAATGCCATTAAGAAAAGAGAAAAAAAAAAAGCAAGGGGAATTTGGTTGAGTACTATTGTAACAAGGAGCTCTGGTGGTGCAGTGGTTAAGAGCTCGGCTGCTAACCAAAAGGTGAGCAGCTGGAATCCACCAGTCCCTCCATGGAAACCCTATGGGGCAGTTCTACTCTGTCCTATAGGGTTGCTATGAGTCGGAATCGACTCTAAGGCAATGGGTTTGGTTTTTGGTTTAGTACTGAACAAACGTCTCCTTTAAATTGCTCAGACTGCAAAGCTCAAGGGCTAGGTTAAATAAAAGTTAATGCAGAATTTGTGAACTTACATATTCATTAGTTTATTATCTTTTTTGTAGGAGGATCCACATTATGGTTCAAATACAGTACCTAACACTTGCTAAACATGCATTTCACACTAATTGGTTACATTTCCACATGTAGTCAATTCACAGAACAGGGCTGTTCCTCACCAGCTGGCAGGATGGAAGGTAGCAGAGACCCTGGGTAGCCTGCAGAGCCCCCAACCATCACTTGGTCATGCAGGGTTTATAGAGCCACGCTGGCTGGTAGCCGGGGGGCTGCCCTTTGGGGACAAGGGCTCAGACACATCTGGCTTACTGATTCCTGCATAAGACTGTGGGTGGAGGTGGGTCTGGAGTAGCCAGGGGCAGGCTCATGGGTGCATGTGCCAACAGAGCCCCTGAAGCTGGTATTTGTGGGAGCGATGCTCCCTAGGCCTCAGAGCAGGATAGAAATGGAAGCCTCTACAAGGTGGTAGCTATTCCCTAGCCAGGCATGAGGGAAGGACTCCCCAGACACAGCCCAGACACTACAATGCAGCCACAAGCCCCTATAGCAGGCCTGGGATGGTAACAGACAAAAACAACACCACCCCAGGGCAGGCGAGGTTTCTTTCCCGGTAGGAACATGTGAACAGAGAAGGAGCTACAGTATTCTTTTCCACAAGGTTGCTTAGAAAGGAATCAACCAGGATGGCACTTAAGAGGTAGTTTCTTTTTTTGTTTTTCTTTTTCATGGAAATTTGAGTCAACAACATTATCACCTATTACAAGACATTTCAGAGAAAGAAACCAATGGTTACCAAAGGGCAAAGATGATCCTTTGGCTAGCAGGGCTGGCTCCAGGATTTGGAAGAAGAGCCTCCACCAGTAATAGGACTTTCTTCTCAGGCTTGAAGTAAGCTCTGGCCTGACTCACAGCCTCCTCCTGAGCCCACAGTTGATTCCTAAGCGGGCTGTGGCCCAGAAGAGGTAGGCCAAATGGGGATTGGGCTGAGCAGAGGGAGTAGGCTTCTTAAGAGCTGGTAGAGGCAAGGCCACCATGGTTCATGTCACAGGAAAGCCAGAAGTCTTCAAGCCTCAAGGTAGCCCAGGTCTAGCCAGAGGAAAAGCCCCAGCTTGCTCCCAGACTCAGCAGGCATTCTCGCCAGAGGAGTGGGCTCCCACCTCTGAGGAAACAGTCCAGGTCTGGCGCCAAGCCCAAGAAAGAAGTTGTCCATGACAGCCAAGAGAGGGGTTCTGAGGACCCTGAAATTAAATACATATCCCTAAAGTGTGGCCCTAGAAGGCCATGCCTCAAGGCTAACCAGCTTCCAGCACCTGGTGGAATGACGGTCAGTTTCTCATTCTGAGACACAGATAAAACACCATTTCCCAGACACTGGACACAGATGCTTCCAGTCAAGAAAAAGGGTGAAATTATCAACTGCAAAGGCAGACAGGAGTATGGGGTGGGGGGTGGGGGGGTGGGGGGGTTTGCGGGGGTGGAGACGCTCATAGATCAAGGGAGGGAAAATAAGACCCAGTGTTTTGCTTGTTTTAACTTAAAAAAAAAAATCAGGAAGAACAAGTCAAAGTTTAATAAAAGGGTTGGTCTGAAAAAATGGATTTCTTAAAATAGTTACAAAATTTTAAAAAGCAACAAGGAAAAAAAGGCATAGACCAGGAGCCCAGAGCTAAAGGATTGGAACCACTGCTCAAATTCCTATCCTGCTGGGAGGCCAGGAGTGCCTTTACTTTGGCCAATCTTGGACATGGCTTAGATGTCGCCCGTGCTGGGTTGGTCTGCATCCATCTGTCCCATTCTCCAGGAAATCAAGCACAAACACACACATGCAGGAAATGGGTAGCAGAGCAAGGCAGCTAGCTCTTAGTTCCCAGCGTTTTAAGGCCCTGGTGACACTGATCATGGCAGGTATTTGCCTCCCTGAGGAGGGGTGGCAAGTGAGAGGCAGGTCGGTGTGGAGTGGGTCACTTTCAGTGCTGCTATCAAGACCCCTAGGTTTTCTAGTTTCTAGTTTCCTCATTCACTTACTAATCCATCTACCCCTCCATTACTCACTTGCGTGCACAAAACCATACGAGAAGTCCATCATTACAAGGTTCTAGCCTAACCTGAATTGTCATGAAACTAAAAAAGGAAAAGGAAAAAACAATATATCAGTGTACTGTGCAAATTAGGCCTATTTGAATTAACATTTCAAGGAAATGAGTTGAGGGTCTTCATGATATACTTATTAAACGTTATGTGCTCAGCAAGGGATGAAAGTGTTGTTTCTCAAGGTTTTGTGTGTTGTTTCTATTTTATTCCCTGTTTTTCTTTATCATCTTTTTTTTTTTTTTTTTGGCAACAAACATCACTATCTTTTCCCAAAACCTTTTCATCACCCCAAATAGAAACTCTGTACTCATTAAGCAGTAACTCCCCGTTTCCCCTTCTCCCTAGTTCCAGTGAGGGGTGCTGTCTCTACATTCTTGCCTATTCTGGATATTTTATATTAGTGGGATAATACAATATTTGTCCTTTTGTTTCTGGTTTATTTCACTTAGCATGTTTTCAAGGTTCATTCATGTTGCGGTATGCATCAGAATTTTTCTCATCTATTTTTAAAATTATGGTATTATTCAAACATATATAAATGTATTCAGATTAAAATAAAAAACATGAACTCATCATCAACGTTTTTCAAATCTTAGTATTTTCCCCATATTTACTTCAGGTATTCTTTTGAATGGTGTTGCATTCATTGCCCAGAAGAACATTTCAAGATCTATCCTGAAATACAGTGCTGTCAGTGATAGGATAACATCCACATGCCTACAAGGAACACCAGTTAATCCAACTATTATTCAAGTTTATGTACCAACTACTAAAGCCAAAGATGAGGAAATTGAACATTTTTTCTAACTTCTGCAATCTAGAACTGATCAAACATGCAATTAAGATGCACTGATAATTACTGACGGTTAGAATGTAAAAGTTGTAAACAAAGGAGAAGGAACAGTAGTTGGAAAACACGGTCTTTGGTGATAGAAATGATGCCAGAGATCGCATGATAGAATTTTGCAAGACCAATGACTTCGTCATTGCAAATACCTTTTTCAACAACATAAACGGCGACTGTACATGTGGACCTTGCCAGACGGAATACACAGGAATCAGATCAACTACATCTGTGAGAAGAGATGATGAAAAAGGTCAATATCATCAGTCAGAACAAGGCCAAGGGCCAACTGTGGAACAGACCATCAATTGCTCACATCCAAGTTCAACTTAAAGCTGAAGAAAATTAGAATGAGTCCACTGAAAGCTGAAGTATGACCTTGAGTGTATTCTGCCTGAGTTGAGAGACCATCTATCTCAACGATAGATTTGACACACTGAACGCTAATGACTGAAAACCAGACAAGTTGTGGAATGACATCAAGAACATCATACACAAAGAAAACAAGAAGTCATTAAAAAGACAGGAAAGAAAGAGAAACCAAAATGTATGTCAGAGGAGACTTTGAAAGTTGCTCTTGAATGCACAGTAGCTAAAGTGAAAGGAAAAAATGAAGTAAAAGAGCTGAATGGAAGAGTTCAAAGGGCAGCTCAGGACGACAAAGTAAAGTATTATAATGAAATATGCGAAGACGTGGAGTTAGAAAACCAAAAGAAAGGAACATGCTCAGCATTTCTCAAGCTAAAAGAACTGAAGAAAAAAAATTCAAGCCTCAAGTTGCAATACTGAAGGATTCTACAGGGAAAATTTTAAACGACACAGGAAGTATCAAAAGAAGATAGAAGGAATACACAGTCACTGTACCAAAAAGAACTGGTTGACATCCAACCATTTCAGGAGGTGGCACATGATCAAGAACCAATGGTACTGAAATAAGCAGTCCAAGCTGCACTGAAGAAAAACACAGCTCCAGGATATTGATGGGACACCAACTGAGATGTTTCAACAAACGGATGCAGCGCTGGAAGCACTTATTCATCTATGTCAAGAAATTTAGAAGACAGCTACCTGGCCGACCGATGAGAAGAGATCCATTATCTGTGCCCATTCCAAAGAAAGGTGATCCAACCAAATGCGGAAATTACCAAACAATATCATTTAACAGCACACACAAGTAAAATTTTGCTGAAGATCATTCGAAAGTAGTTGCTGCAGTGCATCGATAAGGAGCTGCCAGAAATTAAAGCCAGATTCAGAAGAGGTCATGGAATGAGGAACATCATTGCTGATGTCAGATGGATCCTGGCTGAAAGCAGAGACACCAGAAAGATGTTTACCTGTGTTTTATTGACTATGCAAAGGCATTCGACTGTGTAGATCATAACAAATTATGGATAACATTGCGAAGAATGGGAATTCCAGAACACTTAATTGTGCTCATGAGAGCCTGTACATACATCAGGAAGCAGTCATTCAAACAGAACACGGAGATGCTGTGTGGTTTAAAAGCAAGAATGGTGTGCGTGATGGTTGTATCCTTTCACCATAGTTATTCAATCTGTATGCTGAACAAATAATCCAAGAAGCTGGATTATATGAAGAAGAATGGGCAATCAGGATTGGAGGAATACTCATTAACACCCTGCTTTTTTGGTTAAAAAAAAAAAAAAACCTAAAAGGCAAACTTTTCCAAGGCTTTTAAAGTAGCCTCAGTAATATTCTGTGTCTTTTTTAGGTCAACTGGCATAAAAAGTATATTAATAAAATGTTCTGCATCCCACTTTGGTGAGTGGAATCTGGGGTCTTAACAGCTAGCAAGTGCCCACCTAAGATATATCAGTTGGTCTGAAAGTACCCGGAGCAAAGGAGAATGAAGAACACCAAAAACACAAGGAAAATATGAGCCCAAGAGAAAGAAAAGACCACATAAACCAGAAACTCCATCAGGCTGAGACCAGAAGAACTAGATGGTGCCCAGTTACCACCTATGACTATCCTGACAGGGAATACGACAGAGAATCCCTGATGGAGCAGGAGAAAAGTGGGGTGGAGAGCTCAAATTCTAGTAAAAAGACCAGACTTAATGGTCTGAGATTGGAGGGACCCCAGAAGACATGGTCCCCGGACTCTCTGTTAACCTAAAACTAAAACCATTCCTGAAGCCAAGTCTTCACACAACGATTAGACTGGACTATGAGACTGGTGAGGAATGTGCTTCTTAGTTCAGGTAGATACCTGAGACTATGTGGGTAGCTCCTGTCCGGAGGCAAGATGAGAAGGCAGAGGGGGACAGGAGCTGGATTGAATGGACACGGGAAATACAGGGTGGAGAGGAGGAGTATGCTGTTACATTATAGGGAGAGAGCAACTAGGGTCACAAAACAATATGTGTGTAATTTTTTGTATGAGAAACTGACTTGAATTTGTAAACTTTCACTTAAAGCACAATTAAAAAAGGGGGAAAAAATTCTGTGTCTTTAAAAAGTGGTTCAGTGTGTAGAAAGGTATGCATTTGGTAATATAAACCCATAGTAACACACAGTCCTTTCTGGAAAGAGCAGTTCTTTTTAAATGTCACATCCTGATAATATGCCCTGGGGACTTTTGGCTTCGATAACTGAATTATAAGTAAGAGTGAAGTCTGCTAACATACGGATGTAAGACTCTAACGCTTGAAATTTGCATAGAAGATTTTTATAAACACCGTTTCTTTTAAGGTACTTTGCCCCATTATCCAACACCTATTCCAAAATTCCCCTAACTTCAAGTTGCATCTCCTCCCCACTCTCCATTTCAAAACACTTTTTAAATTGAAGAGTATATAAATACATTACTACAAAGGAGAGAGACTATAATGGAGGTGGGTGTTTTTCACTCAGTCATCAAAACTGAAAACCAAACCCGCTGCTGCTGAGTCGATTCCAACTCATAGCAACCCTATAGGACAGAGTAGAACTGCCCCATCGGGTTTCCAAGGAGTGGCTGGTGGATTCAAACTACTAACTTTTTGGTTAGCACCCCAAGCTCTTAACCACTACACCACCAGGGCTCCCCACTCCGTCATCGGTGGGTGAATATTCCCCCTTCCATCCTACCCCTAACTCTGGCACATAGAGAGAAATTAGAATCTGCAACCCTTCTTCCCATATTCAGTGCTCTCATAGAAATCATGGCAGAATTTGACATAAACACTGTAACATATATAGTCTATAACCACATTCATCTTTGCTCTTTATTGACTTTCAAACACCACTGCAGTAGAATAAAAAAAAAAAAACCCATTGCCATTGAGTTGATTCTGACTCACAATAACCCTTCTTCAGAGGAGAACTGCTCCATAAGGTTTCCAAGGCTGTAACCTTTATAGAAGCAAGCTGCCACATCTCTCTCCCATAGAGCAGCTAGTGGGTTCGAACTGCCAACCTTCTGGTTAACAGCTGAGCACTTGCCCACTGTTTCACCAGGGCTCCCTTAAATAGAGTAAAACCAAAAAAACCAAACACACGGCAGTAGAGTTGATTCTGACTCATAGTGACCCCACAGGACAGAGTAGGACTGCCCTATAGGGTTTCCAAGGCTGTAAATCTTTACGGAAGCAGACTGCCACATCTTTCTCCCCTGGAGCAGCTGTTGGGTTTGAACTGTCAACCTTCTGGGAAGCAGCTGAGGGCTTTAACTATTGCGCCACCAGGGCCCCTTTCAAATAGAATAGCACAGTATAAATAAAAAAGCATAAACTCTAATTATCCATAAATAATCTCCGTTTTTCAACTCACTTCCATGCTGGTTTGTTGTTCTCTTTCACACACAGTTACCCAAAGACACTCCACCCACAAACATGCTCTCATGGATCTCAGAAAGGTTCAGATAGTTGCAGAGAACTAGAGATATTGTATGTGCCCCTGAAGTAAAAAAAACAGTTACCCTTGAGTGGATTCTGACTCCTGGTGACCCCATGTGTATCGGAGTAGAACTGTACTCCATAGGGTTTTCAATAGCTGATTTTTCAGAAGTAGATTGCCAGACCTTTCTTCCAAGGCACTTCTGGGTGGACTTGAATCACCAGCCTTTTGGTTAACAGCTGAGCCAAGTTAATCATTTACACCACCTGCTTTTTTTTGGGAGAAGATGCCTAGGGAGTTTCCCTGTTGGCAGGAACAGCAGCTGAACAGCACAAGGTATGTGATATCCTCCCTTCTACCCCAGTGAACTGGAGGGCTGAGGAGAGGGGAATAAAGAGTACTAGACCACTATAGTTGGACACACTCCTGTTAGTATACAAAATCCACAGAAGACTGTCCTTGGAGGGTTTAAAGGAATCCAATACCAACTAAGATATTTAAAAATCAAGCTAATTATTTCTTGTAAAATGCCAAAGAAGAAATCAAATTGCATTTATCAAAAACATGTGGAGAAAGGAGTTTTTTTTGTGAGGCAGAAGCCTTGCCTTTTGGTAATGATTTTTCTAAACATCACTCCATTAAACAAAAACGAACCCCCTCCCCTGCCAAAATTCCAACACTGAAGAAACTGAGTCCTCTTTTGCAGTAAGTCTGATGCACTGGGTTGTTTTTCTCTTCTGTTTCACTCTCTTTCTCTTCATCTAGAAACTAAAGGCAACAAGAAAACAAAGAAAAGGACAGAAAGCATAAATTTTAGGTAGAGACCTTAAATCATGGTCAAAAGAGAAAGCATAAATTTTAGGTAGAGACCTTAAATCATGGTCAAAAGAAGGATCTATATTTTTAAAATAAGCATACCAGAAAAGAATTGTTCATTAAAATATATTTTCCAAATACAATGGGAACCTGAAAGAAAAAGGCGGTGAAGGTCTTAAGGCAGAGCAGCTGAAAGTATAGCAAGCTTTAAGAATGCTAGCTCCAGCTCCTCAGTGACTTACCTACTAACATTTCCATAATAAATGTTACAACAGGGAGGAGTTTAACCACCCCCACCACCCACACATAACCTAATGCTGTTAGGGAGAATATAACAGGGTTCAGAAGAATGCTCTCTCTTATTCACTTCCAAAGGAAAGAATGCCAAATAAAACTTGAAAAACCAGCTCTGTGTTCCTTCTCTTTATATATGAGTGCATTTTATAATATAAATTGGCAGTTCATAGTTTCTTTTTTTACCTTTTACCTTTTACAAGGTATAAAAATAAAAACAAATGCCAGTAATAATAAAATAGTCAGCTGGAGATCTAGAAGGTTACCATTACTGTCGCGCATCTAGCTGATCCTTTTCTACCTCAAATTTTCTTGTCAGTAAAAGCCTCCCTAGCAGCAAACACTGGCATTAAGCATAACTCTGAACGAAAATTTCTAATTAAGATTATATAAGAAAAGGATAAATGCGAAATTCAGATTATGTAAATAAGGAAAAAGATCATGATGGATTTAAACCTTCAACGGTGATGGAGTTAAATAAGGTACAGTCGGCAATCTCAATAATCAACATTTCTTTTCAGGAATGACTGTAATCTCAAAGTTGAATGAGAGGACAGGACCTTTAAAATGGAGAATGTCCTCACAGGTTCCGTTTCTTTATACAAAAATCAGCACTGCAAATAGAGAGGAACTTGGCTACTAATACATAAGGCACATAACCCGTCCCTGTGAGAAACATAGAAAAAAAATAGATAGTTATGCTGAAATCGCCTAGGAAGCAAAACCATGAAGTACACAACACAAAGCATTTGCAAATGTGAACGGGAGAAAACGCCATTCTATCAGATATGCACACACATCATAAGAAATATGACAACTATATTCATATGAGAGAAAATTATTGAAAACTCCCAAACAGAAATACTAGTAGTACACTGAATCATGTGACGTACACAAATGAGAATTTTCATGACAATTTAGAGTAACAGGCTTAACGTAAGAAGTGGTTATTTTCCTTTATAAACTGATACAAAAAAAATGACATAAAAAGATACCTGTTCAAGGCTTGTCAGGTGAGAATCCCACAACGAAAGAGTTTGAATCTCACATAGCACTGGGCTTACCTTGTGGTAAACAGAAACATCCCAGATAGCAACCCTCTGGCCAGTCCGATGTCATATTCAGGAGTGGGATAAAAAGCCATTTCACCCTACTTCTGCTCTTTCTGCTTTTCCCAGGGTGGTAAAGACTTCAGAACAATTCCTTGAGCCTCCAGCTAGACAGCCTGAACTGCGCTGAACTTGCTGAACTCCGTGCAAGTGGGAGGGACTCCCATTCCCAGTCATCCCTGCAAATTGGCCAATTAAAATTCAATCCCTGCTCTAGAAGAGGGAAGGAGAGAAGGTGATCCTTAATGACTTTTCCTGAGAAGAACCAGCATCTTGGACAATGGCATGCCGCTTAGAAATACCAACTTTCTATTTTGTGAGCAGGAGAAGGAAGGAACTAAGGAAAAGCATCTGCTGATAAAATGCATCCAACTGAAATCAGGAAGTTCCTTTGAATGATCTCTGCCAAACAGACACCCTCCTCCACATGTAAAAATGCCACCATCTGCAAAAGTGCAGTTAATTCTGAGTTTATGTCAATGGTTGCACAATAAGTAGGAAGAGGATGGTGAAAATGTTTGCTCAACATGAAGACTGTAATCAACATCACCGAATGATACCTGTAAAAACTGTGGAATTGGCAAACGTTCTGTTATGTATATTTTTGCCACAATAAAAATACATAAATACATAAAAGAAGCAGTACGGCAAAATGAAACAAAAATTTTAAAAAGTGTGTTTTAATTGTTTTAAGCTTTTCACAGTATGGGAGGCATGGATCTAACCCCAAATGAGGAAATAAAACAATTAACTGGTTGTATCTCGTTTGCTTTATTTGTGGGGGGTGATGATTTTTGTCTCAGTTAAGTAGGGACCAGTGGCCTATTGAAGCAGCAGTTCCAGCTCAATGTCTAACAAGGACGTAAACCTAGAGGCTTCTCAAGGTACAGCGTCCTGAGAACAATTCAGCATCAGAGGCACAGAGCTCACTGCCACAAGGGAAGGCAGAGTGCCAGCTGAACTAACCTTGCTGCTCTGATGAGGATGAATTATAAGTCAAACCATGAGCTTCTATTTCCCATTCGTTTTGACTTACGTATCATATGTATGGGTGAAGATAACCTATCATGACATAGCACCATGTTTGGGTGAATGCTTGGTAATTAGATCAAATAGTTATTGTAGTGACGGTGGTGACTGGTGGCGGAAGATGGGAAAGGGGTAAGAAATTTACGCAAGAACGCACTGGTTTGGAAAATTTTCAGTTTCAAGCTAGAACATTCTGTCTCCTTTACCAACTCACTGAACTACCCTAGCCCAAGGCTTGATAGATTTTAGGGGGAAGTTTCTGCCAAGATAAGTTAGAACATAAAAATTCCTGTTGACAGATAAGAGAGAATTCAGGGCTCTAAGCAGGAAAAGAAAAATGGGATTGGATCTTTGAGAATATTAACCCTTGGGCCATGAAAAGCTGCTCTCTCTAACTTGGTTGGCTGGTCCCTGTATGTTGTTGTTGGGTGTTGTTGAGTCAACTCTGACTCATAGTGACCCATGTGTGACAGAGTAGAACTGCCTCATAGGGTTTTCTTGGCTGTAATCTTTATGGCCTTTCTCCCACAGACTCGCTGAATGGTTAGCAGCCAAAAGCTCAACCACTGTGCCAACAGGGCTTCTTGGTCCCTGTATTCACCTGGGAAAAGGAGGTTTCTCCTTTTGTTCTCTATTTTCTTTTCTTATAAATAAGTGAGAAAAACCTTCCTGGCTATTCTCTATACTTAACCAAAACCAAACCAAACCCAACCCAACCCACTGCCATCGACTCAACTCCAACTTATATCGACACTACAGGACAGAGTAGAACAGCCCCATAGGGTTTCCAAAGAGCGAATGATGGATTCGAATTGCTGACATTTTGGTTAGCAGCCGTAGCTCTTAACCACTATGCCACCCTGGGCTCCAGCACTTGCCAATTCCTAAATCAATGTATAGACTTCCGTAACATGTCAGGGATTGGTTTTGCTCAATGTCCACTACTAACCTCCCTTCTCAACACTTGAAAGACTCCTAGGAAGGTTATAAGCACATCATGGTCTTTTCTGTATGGGAGAATGGGACCATCAGCACCTCGATCTTTTCCATATTTCAAAACAGTACTTAGAGCTTGCTTAAAAAAGCTCCCAATGGTCAAAGCTGGAACAATTTAAGCAACAAAATAAGCAACAATAGTATTAGATTATAATCCATAGAATAAAATAAATATCAAGGAGTCCTTACTGATATAATTGAGCAAGTAAATAAATGGGGCCAATGGGATAGCTCTTCGTTACAGAAAAATTCCAATTAATAAGTGTAGAAAGAATGAACACAAAATAATCTTTAGAATATCACGATAATAACTGCTGCAGGCAATATCCACTGATGGATGCTAAAATTAGTAGGAGAAAGTTTGAAGAAAAACAGGATATTTGCAAAGCCTCCAAGTTACCTACCCTAATATATTTATTTAGCAAATAGTAACCTTATAGTGGAGAAACCTGGCAGACTTCGCCCAAGCCAAGTAGATCAAGGTTAACATCACCAGTAACAAGATACATCAACATCATATAACCCCTGATGTGATACACCTGGAAGGACACATCACCTCTGTGTATTCTTGCCAAAAATACACAACCTCAGTCTAATCATGAGAAAACACCAGGCAATTCCAAATTGAAAGATATTCTACAAAATAACTGACCAGTATTCAAAAGCGTCAAGGTCAAAAAAAGGCAAGGAAAGGCTGAGAAACTATCACAGATCGGAGGAGACCAATGAGACATGAAAATTAAATGCAATGTAAGATCCTGGACTAGATCCTGGAACAGAAAAAGGGCGTTAGTGAAAAAATTGGTGAAAACGGAACGAAGTCTTTAGTTTATAGGCTATAGCCTGTAGTTAGTAGCATTATATTAATGCTAATTTCTTAGTTCTGATATTTGTGCTAGGGTTATAACATAGATTAGCATTAGGGAAAGCTGGCTAAATTGCGTACAGGAAATTGCTGTACTATTTTTGCAACTTTCCTATGAGGCTACAATTATTTCAAAATAAAAAGTAAAAAACAAGCAGGATTTGCAATCTTAATATAATTGGGATGAGAACCTCTCTGATTTCCAAGTTCATTCCCATATCGGTAACACTCTGGTTACAGAGAGAGACCTCTGAAGAGCTATAAGGTGGACTGTTATAGGCACTTACAATATTGTTGTGGAGGCAAGACACATACACATAAAATTCTTAGAGTGTAAGAGTATAAATAGAGTAAACTTCCAGCCAATAGGATATGAGCAAGAGTGATTTATATGCCATCTAGGTCAGGACTTTTAAAAAGGAAATTGCTTGCCCATCCGCTCCCTCCCTTTGTCCCTTCATACAGACATTGTGCTGTTAGCCAGCTTTGACCATGTGATGAGGACAACCCTCGCTGGTTTTTAAAGACAATCTCTTTGTAGCTATGGCTCCTGCTGGATATACACCTGTGTTCATCTGTTTCATTCAAATTTCAGGGACTGCTTTGTAAAATATTTCAATTGTTTCAAGCTCAACCCCAGTTCTGTGGGATTCCAACACTCACACTCTTAACCCCTGCTCTTCCTCAGTCTCTGCTCCTCCAGCCTTTCCTGCCCTGGCTAAAGACCCTACAAGTGTACCCCAGTATCCCCCCAGCATAAACTGATTCGTCACTCTTTAACTTTTCTTCTCCCTTACCTCACCCTCATCTGTTATTGATTCTGCCTCCTAAATTTATCTCTAGTCTGTCTCATTTCTTGTCCCATCACCACCACCTTCCTTTAGGTCATGATCATTTTTCTCCCAGGCTAGTGCAGTAACTTCTTAGCTGCTATTTTCTGACATTGAGCACTCTGGCACTGAAACTAGATCAACTTCCACAGCCCAGTGGACTCTTGTTAAAAAGGAGGCTGTAAGGGAGAATGAAGAAAACCGAGACATAAGGGAACGATTAGTCAAAATGACTGATCTGTGCTACCACAGCCTCTACCAGACTGACTCCAGCACAACTAGATGGTACCCAGCCACCACCACAGACTGCTCTGACAGGGGTCACAATAGAGGTCCTGGACAGAGCTGGAGAAAATGTAGAACAAAATTCTAACTTGCAAAAAAAAAAAAAAAGATCAGACTTACGGGTGTGATAGAGAATGGAGAAACTCTGAGATTATGGCCCCCGGACACCCTTTTTGCTCAATAATGAAGTCACTCCTGAGGTTCATCCTTTCAGCCAAAGATTAGACAGGCCCCTAAAACAAAACTAAAGGGCACACCAGCCCTGGGGCAAGGACTAGGAGACAGGAAAGCTGGTAATAGGGAACCCAAGGTCAAGAAGGGTAGAGTGTTGACATGTCATGGGGTTGGTAATCAATGTCAGAAAACAATATTTGTACTAATTGTTTAATGAGAAGCTAGTTTGTTCTGTTTACCTTCATCTAAAGTTATCACCTCTATTAAAAATTAAAAAAAACAAAAAATAGGAGGCTCTGATTCCCTAAATTTTGAAGATCCTAGGAGACTAAGAGTCCCTGGGTAGCAGGAACAGTTAACATGCTCAGCTGCTAACCAAAAAGTTGGAGGTTTGGGTCCACTCACAGGTGCCTCAGAAAAAAGGCCTGGAGATCTATGTCTCAAAAATCAGCCACCACAAACCCTACGGAGCACAGTTCTACTCGCCATGAGCTGGAATCAACTCAACGGCCACTGTTTTGTTTCATTTAGTATGATTCCACAGTCCCTATTCTAGTCACTATTTTATACTGCCTCTCGTGCAGGCATACAAACCTGTACAATAACAACGAAAATGATGACAATAACCATAACCACAGCAACATCACTGCACACCACCTAACGTTTATTTCTACACATGGGCTCTGCACTATGTGCACTGAATACCTTATCTCACTGAACTTCCACAGTTGTCCTATGAAGTAGGTCCTATTATGTTGACTGAGGCAACAGAATATAGTGGCTATAAGCTCAGTCTCTGAAGTCAAAATGCCTGAGTTCGAATCCATTACCTGCTCATTGAATGCTCTTCACCAAGTCCCTTTATAATGGTGAGCACCCCACAGGACTGGTGTGAAAATTAAATGAGATAGCGTGTACAAAGCCCTAGCACACCACCTAGCACAAAGGAAGCAGTCATGTTACATTTGCTCTTGTAATCTTACTTACGAAGTTAAGGAGCTGTGCACTGGTAGCTCAGTGGCAGAATTCTTGCTTTTCAAGTGGGAGACCCAGGTTAGATTCCAGGACAATGCATCTCATGTGCAGCCTCCACCTGTCTGTCATTGGAGGCTTGTGTGCTGCCTGCTATGATGCTGAACAGGTTTCAGCAGACTTTCCAGACTAAGATGGACTAGGAATAGAGACCTGGTGATCTACTCCCAAAAATCAGCCAATGAAAACCCTACAGATCACAAAGGTCCGATCCATAACTGATTGTGGAGATGGTGCAGGACTGAGAAGCATTTCGTTCCCTTGTGCGTAGGGTCACCGTGAGTCAGGGGCCAAATCAGCAGCAGCTAACAATGACAACACTGCCGTCTCAGGATACTCCTCAGTTAGAGATGACGAGAAAAGATTTAAATGAAGATCAGTTCAGACATAAATTGAACTTGCAGTATGATTTAACACAATGGTTGTTTACAAAGTATACAAAGTTGGTATATAGCTCTGTGTGTTTTTAATTATAGTTTTTAAACGTTATGATATATTTTTTAAAAAGATATTTGAACCAAATGATTTGAGGGACCCCACAAGTTACCTCCCAGGAACTTCAGGGTTCTTCAGAACCTAGTTTGAAAACTGCCATTAAGATTATTGTCCTTCCATCTAGGTCAATGGCATAATAAAATCTATTAAGAAAACATTCTGCATCCCACTTTGGAGAGTGGTGTCTGCGGTCTTAAACACTAGCAAGCGGCCATCTGAGATGCATCAACTAGTCTCAACCCACCTGGACCAAAGGAGAATGAAGAACACCAAAGACACAAGGTAATAATGAGCCCAAGAGACAGAAAGGGCCACATAAATCAAAGACTACATCAGCCTGACACCAGAAGAACTAGATGGTGCCTGGCTACAACTGATGACTGCCCTGACAGGGAACACAACAGAGAATCCCTGAAAGAGCAGGAGAGCAGTGGGCTGCAGACCTCAAATTCTGGTAAAAAGGCCAGACTTAATGGTCTGATTGTGACTAGAAGGACCCCGGAGGTCATGGTCCCCAGACCTTCTGTTAGCCCAAGACAGGAACCATTCCCAAAGCCAACTCTTCAGACTGGAATTGGACTGGACTCTAAGACAGAAAATGATACTGGTGAGGAGTGAGCTTCTTGGATCAAGCAGACACATGAGACTATGTGGGCAGCTCCCGTCTGGAGGGGAGATGAGAAGGCAGAGGAGGACAGAAGTTGGCTGAATGGACACGGAAATACAGGGGGGAGAGGAGTATGCTGCATCATTAGGCGGAGAGCAACTAGGAGTATATAGCGAGGTGTATATAAATAAATTTTTGTATGAGAGGCTGACTTGATTTGTAAACTTTCACTTAAAGCACAAAAAAAGAAAAAAAAAAAAAGATTGTTGTCCTTCCCAACACACAATATAGGAGAAGTCAGCACAACTGGACCAAAACAAAAGCACAGAAGTTTCCTACACACATCCAAGCACTTTGAGGGACCCAGTAGCTGGGGCTGGGGCCTGGGGACCCTAGTCTCAGGGGACACCTAGGTCAACTGGCATAACATAGTTCATAAAGAAAATGTTCTACATTCCACTTTGGTGAATAGCGTCTGAGGTCTCAAAAGCTTGCAAACGGCCATCTAAGATACCTCTATTTGTCCCATCCCACCCACAGCAAAGGAGAATGAAGAAAACCGAAGACATAAGGAAAATATTTGCTCAAAGGACCATATGAACCAGAGACTCCACCAGCTTGAGACTAGAAGAACTAAGACGGCACCTGGCTAACACCAACAATCCCTATGACAAGGATCACAACAGAAAGTCCTGGACAGAGCAGGAGAAAAACGTAGAATGGAGTTCAAATTCACGAAAAAAGACCAGATCTACTAGTCTGAAAGAGACTGGAGGAATCCCTGAAACTATGGCCGCCAGACACTCTGGTTACCCGGATCTGAAATCATTCCAGAAGCCCACTTTTTAGACAAGGATTAGACAGGCCTATAAAACAAAAAATAACACACATAAAGAACATGCTTCTTAGTTCAATCAAATATATGAGACCAAATGGGCGACTCCTGTCCAAAAGGAGGATGAGAAGGCAGGAAGGGACAGGAACTGAACAAATGGACACAGGGAACCCGGGGTGGAAATGGCGGAGTGTGCAGATTGTGCAGATTGCAACCAATGTCACAAAATAGTATGTGTATAGATTTTTAAAATGAGAAATTACTTGAGATGTAAACTTTCACCTGCTGCAAAGACCCTCTTCAAAGTGTTGAAGAGCAAAGATGTCACCCTGAAGACTAAGGTGCGCCTGACCCAAGCCATGGTACTTTCAATCACATCATATGCATGTGAAAGCTGGACAATGAATAAGGAAAACCGAAGAAGAATTGATGCCTTTGAATTGCGGTGTTGGCGAAGAATATTGAATATACCACGGACTGCCAGAAGAACGAACAAATCTGTCTTGGAATAAGTACAACCAGAATGCTCCTTAGAAGCAAGGATGGCGAGACGGCATCTTACATACTTTGGACATGTTGTCAGGAGGGATCAGTCCCTGGACAAGGACATCATGCTTGGCAGAGTACAGGGTCAGTGGAAAAGAGGAAGACCCTCAACAAGGTGGATTGACACAGTAGCTGCAACAATGAGCTCAAGCACAACGATTGTAAGGATGGCGCAGGACCGGGCAGTGTTTCATTCTGTTGTGCATAGGGTCACTATGAGTCGGAACTGACTCAACGGCACCTAACAACAACAAACTTTCACCTAAAACACAATTAAAAAAAAAAAAGATCGTTATCCTTCCAAACTCTGAGCTTCTATCTCACATCAGCCTGTATCTTACCCCCCAGTTTCCTCTTCTAGCAGCCAACAAGTCCCTTTTCGGAATGCTCAGTACTGACCTCTATGCCTCTTACCTGTGCTTTAGCCGAAGTTTAACTGCTCCCGACCACGTTGCTTTCCTCCGTTGGGGTTCAGAGGTGAAGTGCTCAGGGCTGAAGGAGTTAGAGGTGGCAGCATCTGCATGGCCCTGGTCTGCGCGCGTGTCTCTGACAAAAGCAGGAAAACACAAAGGTGAGCGTGATGATGTTCATGGCCAAGTGCGTAAATAAATATAACAATGAAGAGACATGAACTATTATGAAGGTTAAGAAAAAACAAACAACCTTTTGCCATCAAGTCAATTCTGACTCACGGTGCCCCGTATGTGTTCCATAGGGTTTCAATGGCTGGTTTTCCAGAAGCAGATCACCAGATCTTTCTTCCAGGCACCTCTGGAGGGACTCAACCCATCATGTATTGAATTTTATCCCCCCAAAAATGTGTATCAACTTGGCTAGGCCATGATTCCTAGTATTGCTTGACTGTCCACCATTTGTCATCTGATATGATTTTTCTGTGAGTTGTAAATCCTACTCTATGGTGTTAATAGGCAGGATTAGAGGCAGGACTCAATCTACAAGATTAGGTTGTGTCTTAAGCCAATCTCTTTTGAAATATAAAAGAGAGAAGTGAACAGAGAGACGTGGGGACCTCAAACCACCAAGAAACAAGAGCCAGGAGAATAGCACACCCTTTGGACCCAGGGTACTTGTGCTGAGAAGCTCCTTGACCGGATGACAAGGACCTTCCCCCAGAGACAAAAGAGAGAGAAAGCCTTCCCCCTGGAGCTGGCACCCTGAATTCAGACTTCTACCATCCTAGACTGTGAGATAATAAATTTTTCTTTGTTAAAGCCATTCACTTGTGGTATTGCTGTTATAGCAGCACTAGGTAACTAAGACAATCCCCAACCTTTTTGTTAGAAGCTGAATGTATTAACCATTTTGCACCACCCAGGGATTCCTTCTTTGAAGGTAAAAAAAAAAAAAAAAAACACTCCCCTATAATTCAACACCTGTCTGTAAATAAGTGAAAAATTGGACTCACTCACACAAACTAGTAAGCAAGATGGTTACCCTGAAATCAAGTCACTGCTGCCACACTTCTCAACACCCCCTCGCCACCTCAATTCTGCTTTAAGGAGAGTGATCTCCAAGTGAAACCACCCCTTACTCTGGGCAGTGGGCGGCAGCTCAGAAACAAATGCCAACTTCTGAGCCTGAGCTGTTTCAGATTGTTTAGATTCCACTGCACTGGGAGGCAAGGCTTTTGTGTGTCCATTTAAATCCACCCTCCCACCCCCAGTCTCTAACACCATTCCCATAACTCTTCTCCTCCATACTCCCAGGGAGTCAGAGAAAAATTTTAAGCCCCGCATCACCACGCGTTCCACCATGGGAACGGAAATCTTTCTTCTCCTTAGGAGAGTGTCGGGTCCTGAATCTGCAAACACCCTGACTGCACCCTGGACTCCTCTTTGTCAGACTGTTCCCTGCATGGGGCTTTGAAGTGGGTTTTGTCATCATTCTACTTTGCTGGGTACCAGTGGCATGTTTTCAATTTCTGGCTTGGAGGATCTTTCTAAGCCTCTGAGAGCTGACTGGTGGCCCCCACACATCTCCTATAAACAGGAATCTGGAAAAGGTACAAATGAGTCCTGTTCCTCCTCTGTATAGGCCTTGGCTGGGAGGGGACAGGATTACTGAATGGCTGTTAAAAGTAAGCCCTGTCCATCTGGCCTTATATTTCCTGGAACATAGAATGGAAGTGAAAGAGTCTTCTTTCTTGAGTCCTGAGGTAAAAACAAAACATGTGCTTTTATTTTGGGAGGTAGGGTGAAGACGACCAGGGAGTCAACAGGCAGTTTCCATTTCTAAGCAAAGTTTCCATCTTTATTTAGTTATATTTTGGGCACTACCACCTTCTCCGTACATTACTTTTCTCATTAGTTAGGCTCCAGGCTCTGAATATATTCAATATAATTCTAGACTTGAAGTCTGAAGGCCTGGGTTGAAGTTCTGTCCTTTATGAACTGAAATGATACCAGCAAGTAAAGTCTGAGCCCCAAGCTCCTCATCTATGAGATGAAAATAAGAGGCAGTGCACACATGGTTGATTCCTGGCTCTACCCACTGACCAGCTCTGTAGCTTTGTCCTCTCTGTGCCTTGGTTGTCTCATCTATGAAATGGGTGCAAAAAACAACCTCTTTCACAGTGTTGTTGATAAATTTAAATAAATTAATTCAGGCAGAACACTTAGAATAAAAAAAAAAAATTTTTTTCTTTTTAATACAGCCTGACAATATTAGGCACTCAGTGAGCTATTATACTTATCTTGCAGAGTGGAAACCCTGGTGGCATAGTGGTTAAGAGCTAGGTCTGTTAACCAAAAGGTCAGCAGTTCAAATCCACCAGACACTCTTTATAAACCCCATGGGGCAGTCCTACCCTGTCCTTTAGGGTCTCTATGAGTCAGAATTGACTTGACGGCAACGGGTTATCTTGCAGAGTTGTTATAAATCTTCTAGATAATGTATATTAATGCCTACACTTGTTAGCTGCCACCGAGTTGGCTCCTGACTCACAGCAATCCCATATACAACAGAACGAAACGATGCCCGATCCTGCACCACCCCCATGGTTGGTTGAGGCTTGGGCTGTGGTGATCCACAGGGTTTTCACTGGCTAATTTTGGAAGCAGATCGACAGGCTTTTCTTCCTAGTCTGTCTTGGTCTGGAAGCTCCACTGAAACCTGTTCAGCACTAAGGCAACATGCAAGCCTCCACTGACAGATGGGTGGTGGCTGCGCAGGAGGTGCATTGGCCAGGAAATGAACCTGGGTCTCCCACATGGAAAGAAAGATTTCTACCACTGAACCACCAATGCCCCCCACATTGCCTACACTTAGTATGCGCTTAAAAACTAATTGTTTTCATTATCGCTTTGTTATATTATCTTCATTTTAGAGCTCCTTTCAGCTAAGATGTTACCTAAAATACCTGCAACCAAAATGACATAATTTAAGCTGGGAAGAACAGAAAGAAGAGCCCCAGCCAGAGAGTTAAGATGATTAAGTCTTTTGCAGAATTCACCATGTAGTCCCCAGTTAGTGTTTCTCACATAAACTTCAGAGGCACCAACTCCCCGTGGCCATCTGGTTTAAGCGGATATGGAAAGCAGTTTTAAAGACATCTCAACATCACAGACATGAGTGTAAAGATCAAACAGCACACCCCAAGACCACTACAGTCTGACAGCATGAGGAGGGGCTTTTCCTTTCCAGGTGAGTATTAAGAAGCAGTCTCCTCAAGACCTAACGCTGCCCATTGGGGGTGAAAAATAAAGACTGGCCCGAAACTTTCACAAACCCTTTGTGGCCTTTAATAACTTCCTCATTTTTGCCGAAACCACAATTGTTGACTCTGTCCCTTCTGCATAATGGCTTAGGCTCTGGAGGCTGGTTCTTTTCTCTTTCCTTTCTGATTCCCCTTCCTGGGAAACACCGAGGGATGGAAGGTCCAGGGGGCAGGCTGTCTCAGTGAAGGGCTGGCTGCCAAGAAGAGGAGGCAAGTGGGAAAGAGATGGAAGCATGAGGAACATGAGGTCTTCTTATCTTTTTAAGTATTTCCAGTGTGTGATTCCTTTCAGCCCTAGGAAAATACAGACAGCACCCCAGCACGGCCTTCTGTAGTCACATCCTGCCATTTGGCTCATCTAGAAGACCAGCTGAGGTTAGTTAGCACCAGGTGTGAGCGTTCATGAAACCTGTGTTGACTGCAACCCCCAGACAAACTCACAGCTCATCTTCACCTGCTCCCCGCCCTGGCTGGCTGGCTTGGGAGGCTAGACAGAGGTCCGGGCACCTGACTGGGTGGACTGTCTGGCTGCATGACAAACCAGGAAGAGAATGGAAGGGCTGCCAAAAGAATTACCAGCACCCGAAGCATACCCTTCTGCCTTAATCTCTTTCTGGAATAATCTGGACAACAAATAAACATTTTAAAAATCATATATTCTGATGAAAAGAAATTCCATAGTAAACCTAAACATAGAATACCAATAAAACAAAAAAACCCAAAAACACTGACATTGAGTTGATTCTGACTCATGAAAACTGCATATGTCATAGAGTATAATTGAGCTCCAAAGGGTTTTACTGATTGCAAAGCAGATAAACAGGCTTTTGTCCACAGTGCTGCCGGGTGGGTTCAGGCTGCCAACCTTTAGGCTAGTAATCGAAATTGAGTGCACACAGTTTGCTGAACAGTCTTGGAATAAGTGTTGGGAGACTAAGCAATCCAGAGACCTGCTCTTGGAATAGTGACTTTGCCCTTCCCTCCCCCTGCTGGTTACCTCATTCACACACTGAACTGGTGCTGCCTCCGCAAGGCATGTTTTCACCCACCTCATGTTACTGTGCTACCTGCCTCCCAACAGACTGGAATCGATAAGTCTGCAACATGCTCTGATCTTCTGGGGGCCTGAGGGAGCACCACACAACAGAAGCAAATTACTCTAAGCCTTTCTTATAAAAGGATACATGTGCTTTCCCATATGTTAGGAATTATTCTCACTCATAATAAACTCCTTCATGGAGTTTCAGATGGGTGAACTGAAATACAGAGAAGGTATACACTTTGGCCCAGTGCTTCACCCATTGTGCCACCAGGAGAATGGTGATGATGGGGCCATTAATAAAACATGTTATTGAATGGGCTTATTTTTACTTAAAAGATACTCAAAGATATATTGTTTTTGCTTAAAGCTACACTGTAGAAGCCTAAGAGTCAATGAAACAGCTTCAAGTGAAAAATACTAGAATAAACTATATGGCTCTCTATCCCTGTTGGGCTACGTCTAGCTCCCTAAAGTTATCACCCTGTCTTGGTTTAAGCGTGGACATCACTTCCCTGGGTAGCCTGTGCCAGCAGCATAGGTCAGAGTCCAGTGGCCCCCTCTGTGCCAGCACACTGGATAGCCTTGCACATGGAAGTGCACTTCACACAGTCTGCTAATTGCCTGTTTGCTGGTCCCTCTCCACTACAGCTCTGTGAAGGCAAGCAGTCCCAGACTGGTGCCTGGCACAGAAGAGTTACTCAATAAATACTTGCCGAATGAATGAAGTACTGCTAAATGTTCAACAGACCTGTGACATCTCTTCCCTCCTACCTCTTTTTAATTTACAAGTTAACTTGCTGGCAAAACTAATGAGACATTCTTTAGGGCTGTTTTATATTGTTTCTTGCTGTTCTCCAGTATATATCACAATTTACTATGAGCGATCAAACAAGAATCAAAGCTGACCTGAGAAGGTTCAGCAAGGGGTAAAAGAATTACTGTGAACCACAACCCCAGGATCATCTTTCTTCTCCAGGTAGATAAGAAATCCAGGTCAACCACCTACATATTTCTACTTCCTATGATGAGTACATTCGTATTTTCTCCCCACCCCCCCAATATATTCATAACTGCTGAATATATATCCATTGTCATCAAGGTCCCCAACTCTGACTCATGGCAACCCCATGTGTTACAGAGTAGAACTGCTCCATAGGATTTTCTTGGCTGTAATCTTTATGGAGGAAACCCTGGTGGTGTAGTGGTTAAGCGCTACGGCTGCTAACCAAGATGTCCGCCGTTTGAATCCACCAGGTGCTCCTTGGAAACTCTATCGGGCAGCTCTACTCTGTCCTATAGGGTCGCTATGAGTTGGAATCGACTCGACGGCACTGGGTTTTTTGGTTTGGTAATCTTTATGGAAGCAGATCGTCAGGCCCTTCCTCCGTGGCACCACTGGGTGAGTTTCAATCGCCAAACTTTAGGTTAGTAGTGGAGCAATGCAAACCATATGCACTACCCGGGGATGTCTGCTGAACATGTATTAACTGGATTAACATGTATTAATGGAGTCATCAACTGATTTTTGACTGAGTTTCAGCCAATACAAGAAGAAACTCAGTTCTTGTGGCTCTCTGGAACACCAGAAAATTGGGGAAACAGGAGTAAAAAATATAAGGGGTTGAACCTATTAAAATGGCCTCTTCACAGTCCTTGGTTTCTATGGAGTTTATATTTTATCCCGAAAGTGGTGAGGGGGGAATTCATGTCTCCTTGTCATGGACTATTACTACTTTAGGGAAGTGCTTGGTTTTATCTTTTAGAATCAGCAATTTCTTCCTTTTTGCTGTGCTTCACTCAGTAGGAACCAGCTCACTCACTGGTCTCTCCACTTCTACTCCTGTCCCCTCCAATCCAGTGTCTACCCAGCAGCCAGCACAACCTGTTAACAATGTAGACAGACCTCATCATTCTCTGATAAACCCTTCAGCAGCTATCCCCCTGCAAGTTCCCTGATTTGACCTGTGAGGCCTCCTGTGGCCTGGCTCCTGCCCACTCTTGACCTACCAGTTGTGCTATCCGGTCGACTCTAAGTCATGGCAAACCCAGGTGTTTCAGAGTAGAACTGCATTCCATGGGGGTTTTCAATGGTTGTGATTTTTCAGAAGTAGACTGCTAGGCTTTTCTTCTGAGGCACCTCTGAGTAGACTCAAACCATCAATCTCGGCTGAGCATTAGCCCTTGCGCCACTCAGGTACTCTCTGCCTACACTGAACCTCTCCCCACACCACACTCTGACCTCATTGGCCTTCCTTAAATTCCCCAAACCTGCCAAACTCTTTGTCTTCACACATGCTATTTCCGCCACCTGAAATAGGCTTCCTCCCCTTTCTTCACTAGGCTGACTACTTCTCAGCTTTCTGGCCCCAGGTGGAATATCACCTCCTCAGAGACTGCCCTATCCAAGGCAAATGTTCTCTCTGCTGACACCTGAGCTTCTCCTTCACTGCATTTATCGCCACAAGTAATTGTTTGCTTGCATACAGTCTTCTTCCTCTACCAGACAGGAAACTCAGTGAGGTCAGGGTCGACATCTGGTTTTTCCTTAGTTTTGTGTTTTAAACCACTATACATCCAGGGCCTGGTGCAGTTAAGTGGCTTATATTAGGCACACCATACACATTTGTCAAATGAATCATACGAGATTGTAAAGGGAATAATTGTGTAACCAAAATGAAGCTCTATGTCCTTGAACACTCAAGGGCATTAAATTGCTTATAATACCCGTTTTGAGAAATATGGGGTGTTCTTTTTTTCCAGATGATTTCTAGAGAAGGTTGTGAGGCAATTTCTTTGTGAAAATAGAATCCAGACCCAACTTTTGGTCCATCTCACTTGCGGCAGGCTTTCACAGGGTAGAGAGGACCAGTGCTGGGGGACTGTGGCTGAGCCCTTCCACACACGGTTGGCAGTACAGTTTTGCAGCCTTGTGTTTCGAAGCAGCCAGATGCTTTTTTGTGATTAAGTAGACAGAAGGGCATTTATACAGTCTTGGAAACCCTGATGGCATAGTGGTTAAGTGCTATGGCTGCTAACCTAAAGGTTGGCAGTTCAAATCTGCCAGGCGCTCCTTGGAAACTCTATGGGGCAGTTCTACTCTGTCCTATAAGGTGACTATGAGTCAGAATCGACTCGACGGCAATGGATTTGGTTTTTTGGTTTGGTAAGTCTGTCTTCCACTACCTGTCAGTTTGTCAGACTGTGGTGGCTTGCAGTTGCTATGATCTGGGTGGGAGCTATGCCACTGGCATATCAAATACCAGCAGGGCCACTCATAGTGGACAAGTTTCAGCAAAGTTTCCAGACTAAGACAGATTAGGAAGAAGTTCCTGGTGACCTACTTTCTTAGAAGCAAAGATGGTGAGATTTCAAATAGCTTACTTTGGACGTGTCGTCAAGACAGACCAATCGCTAGAACAGGACATCGTGGATGGCAGACAGCAAACAAAAATGAGGGAACTTTCAATGAGACAGAGTGACAAAAGCTGCAACAATGGGTTCAAACATACCAATGATCATGAAGATAGCACAAGACCAGGCAACCTTTCATTATATCATACATAAAGCCATAAGTCAGAGCCAACTCATGGCAGCAACTCACCATAAGATCATAAGTCTGTCCTCAGAGCCCTTTGGAGGAATTCCTTTGGATTTAGGCCAGATACTCGTGTGTATTCATTTTCGACAATTTGCCTTATTAAAAGCTGCGTTCTCGGTTTTCTATGTTTTTTTCTTTTTATTCGGCTCCTCATCCTTCATGCACGAAGCCGGCGTTATTATCACCTCTCTATCCTGCCAGTCTTTTCCCTTGGGTTGGCAGGTCTGTAGTGGTACTGCCACAGCTACCCAGCTCTTTCCCTTCAGTCTCCTGAATGCTGAGAAGGCTTGCTTCCTAGGCTTCCTCAGTCTCTGGATGAGGATTTTAAGAACTGATGCCCTGGGGTGTAGATTTCCAGTCTTAACCAAACACAGTTGCTTTTCATTTTCTGATGACATACCATTTACCAAAGATTTCACAGACATTCCCAATGAACTGCCCTTTCTTTAAAGACCTCCTTGTTCCTGTTCGCTGACCTTTCAGTACCTATATATTTGAGACTTAACCTTCTAGGTCATTGTTTCTTCATCACCCTTGTTTTTCCCCACCCCATCTTTTATCATCATTTACCATCTAGAAAGCTCATTCTTTATTCCCTCAGGCCTAGAGCCTATCTAGTACTTTCCATCACAGGCATGTCACTTAAAAAAACCAAACCAAACCTATTGCTGTCAAGTGAATGCAACTCATAGCGACCCTACTGGACAGGGTAGAACTGCCCCATAGGGTTTCCAAGGCTATAATCTTTATGGAAGCAGACTACCACATCTTTCTTCCGCCAAGTAGTTGGTGGGTTTGAACCACTGACCTTTCAAATTAGCAGCCGAGCACTTAACCACTGTGCCACCAGGGCTCCTTACTTGTCACACTTACCTGTCCTTAGACTTCTGTCTGCTCACTCACTCACTCACTCACTTCTTGGTCAAGAAGCTTGGTTTACTACAGAGGGCCAAACATAACCCTTCAGTGATGCATAAATGAGCTTCGTAAGACTCAGACCTGTGTCCATTTGCACCTCCTGCTCTTGATGCTGTTTTTTTCTCACTTGATTTCTCCTGAAACCTCCCAAATGGACCCACATGTACAATTTATACCACTGGTATTCAACATATTTATGATTCTTTCTATCAGCTTAACTATCTCCAGATCTCGGCCAAGGACGCTGCATAAAGACTGGAAGAAGGAAACCCATTAAAACCAAACCCATTGCCATCGAATCGATTCCGACTCATAGTGACCCTATAATACAGAGTAGAATTGCCCCATAGAGTTTTCAAGGAGTGGCTGGTGGGTTTGAACTGCCGACCTTTTGATTATAAGACAGTAGGTAGGGGAAACAGCCAAATGACTAGCCCAATCTTTTAACTTACCTAATAAATATTACTCTGCTTTAGATTTGCTTTTGACTATCAATCCCTCAAGCCACTAAACGCTATGACAGAGCTAGCCCAGAACAAGTGGACATGAAAACCAAGAGCTCTCAGGCAAGGTTTATAGTTAACTGATGATTTCTTCAACATTGGAGCAGTGTGCTTCTAGCTACAAACACTCAGAGTCCAGATCTTACAACAAATTGATAAATGGGAGGTTATATGTGTATACAGCGTGTGGGTTCTGGGGCCAGCTCCCTGGGTTCCTATTCTGGCTGTATCACCTACTAGGTATTTGGCATTAGTAATTGGTTTTTTAATGGACCAGCAGCCAGGGGACCCATAACAGGCCCTCTCTGTATAGCTACGGGTAAGTCGCTTTAATGTTCATAGGGGTGGAGTATTATAGACCAGTGTTGCTGTGATGATTCAATCAGCCTGGTGCATGATAACCACTACAAGATGGAAGCTATTATTATTCGCCCCTAGTGAATATGAGAGAGATGAATGTGGGAAATCCCCAAGGAGTGCAATGGGTAAGATGATGGGTTAATTCCTTAAAAGGAGAAACTGCAAAAACCCAAAGCATTTCAGGAGAGAGATAACTATTTAACTCCATGTGGTGCTTGTCACGCATATAAGACTAGGAAATACGGGCCATTGCCTGGGCCCTCTGGAAACACTAGCACAGATGACCCTGTGACTGCTGGGCTCCTCAGGTGTCACGGAAGACAGAATTAGCCTCAGGAGTTACTCCAGAGGCCACCCCTCACTAAATGGAGTCTCAGGAATAGTTGGGATGGCACCTCAGTGTATGTATCTTTATGGCTGTTTAAAAAACAATAATGTGCTTGGGACCAGTTTTTTTTTTTTTAAAGCCTGAGTCCTTCTTACCTCAAACTGTGAGGTGAGAGACCCTTCTCCTGCAGAAGGGAGGAGGTGGAGGGACTCTGGAAAGACCTGGGGGGTCCCAATGCCCTCTGTGGGAGCCAGGGCTTCTCATTCCTACCTACATGCAAATAAGTTGCTCCTGTCCTAGACCTGCCTAGAGAAGTAGGGTGGACATTAAAAATGTAAATGGAGATTGTGGTTCATTTGGGGAAAACTTTTTTTTTTTTTTTTTGAAGAACCTTAGCAAAAAGGAACTCACTCCCTTGTTTGTGGGGGAGGCCTAATCCTTACTTTGCGCAAGAGGATTATAGGGACTTAGAGAAAAGCTCACATGCACTTTTTTTAAAGCTTGTGCCAACTGCATTTGTGTCCACAATTTCCAAGATTCATTCTGCTTTTTAGGGTAGATAATAGACATTCCATGCTATTTAAATGTCTCCAAATTCTCAAACCTAAACGTTCCCAACCTTTGCTATCATTCTAAGTAGGGACTCTGTCTCCTAAGCTTTCCCCAGCTGTTGTTTTGTAGCCTTTGGAAACACAGTTTGTATGGGACGCATGATACCAAAATGCAGCCAATTTGTGGAAAAAGTAAGTCGGAAGTTTACAGTACACCTTTTCAAGGTGTTTGTAACTCTGGTTCCATGGACTGAGTTGCTACTTATTCCCATCATTTTGCCTTTCCTTTGGTTATATAAAAACACCAACTGCTGTTGAGTTGACTCTGACTCCATGGGCGTCAGAGTACAACTGTGCTTCATAAGGTTTTCAACGGCTGGCTTTTTGGAAGTAGCTAGCCAGGCGCTTCTACACAGACACCTCTGGGTGGACTCGAACCTCCAACCTTTCGATCAGCAGCCGAGTGTGTTAGTTGTTTGTATCACCCCAGGGATTCCAATTTGACTCCAAATGAGAAAGATTTTAAAAAGCCTCAAACATGTTGAACTGGTGTATATTCTGCTGTGTATATTCTCAACAACAACAAAATAAATTATATATATTTAAAAAAAAACACACACAACAGCTTTCAAACAGTATCTCAGAAGATTATTTCAAGACAAATTCTTAGCTAGTTTTGCTCTCATCTTGAACTTCATGTTCAGGAATGGGCTGCTGGCTTACTCATTTGATCAAGTCACCCACTATTGCCCCAGTTCCTGCCTGGTCTTCTGACTGGGTAGAGACCCTGCCTTGAAAACTTGCCTTTGATCCCAGTTTCAAGACTGGAGCCTGGCCTTTTCACACTGAGTAACTTATTAGCGAGGACATTGGTGGTTCACTGGTAGGATTCTCGCTTTCCATGCAGAAACCCAGGTTCATTTCCCAACCAATGCATCTCATGTGCGGCTACCCCGTCTGTCACTGGAGACTTGTGTGTTGCTGTGATGATCAACAAGTTTCAGTGGAGCTTCCAGACTAAACCAAACTAGGAAGAAAGGCCTGGTGATCTGCTTCCCCAAATCAGCCAATGAAAACCCTGTGGACCACAGTGATCTGATCTGCAGCCCACCAAGGGGATGGTATAGGAGCAGGCAGCTATTAGTTCTGGCGTCCACAAGTTGGGAGCCAACACGACAGCAGCTAACAACAATGACAATTCATAAACAGATGGTGTTGGGAACAAAAGCTGAAGGGAAGGCAAGTAGGGAAGTGAGACACCATTTTTATCTGACTGGGCCAAGCAGGTCCTTCCCCTTTGCTGGGCACTAACACATAGAAGCAGATGGCATCAGGCAGGAGTTTGGCAGGTCACCGGACAGCCAGGCGAGAGAGTCTAGTGCAGGAAATATCCTGCGAGCTGTATGATGCCCCACGTCTCCCCTCCCACTGCAGCCCCAACATGTCAAGCCTGGGAAAGGTACAGAACCCACGACAAAGAGGAGGCACTGGAGTGTGACCCCATTTCACAAATCCAGCTGTGGATCAATGGCCTCCACCCCAGCAGACCTGGCTCAGTAGGGGAGGCCGCCTCCTCTCACTATCACATTCCAGCTGCCAGTAGTGAAGAGGTCACCATGGGAACCGACACAAAGGGCTTAATGTTAGAGGGAAAGAGGCTGGGGGCGATGCTAAAGAGGCAGAGAAGGACTTCAAGTGACAGTCCTGCAATTCTCCTAACTTTAGCCATGCACGCCTATTGTGAGTCAGACTAAAAGACAAGTGGAGCTTCCATAGAGCAAAGCAGCCTGGTGCAAGGCCTCAAGACTGTTAGGGACAGCCAGCTTGCTAAGATCGTTGCAGGTTTTTCTTCCAGATTTCTTTTCTCCCCTTCAGAATGCAGAGCCCTTAGGAGGCTTGCATGTTGCCAAGATGCTGAACCGGTTTCAGCAGAGCTTCCAGACTGAGACAGACAAGGAAGAAAGGCCTGGTGACCGACTTTCAAAAATCAGCCAATGAAAACCTATGGATCACAATACTCTGATCCATAACTGATTGCAAGGATGGTGCAGGACTGGGCGGAGTTTCATTCCACTGTGCACGGGGTTACCACGAGTTGGGGGCCAACTTGACAATTCTAACCAAAAACAAAAATAGTGTTTCACCTGCCTGTCACTTTTTTCTTAGATAATATGGCTCACTTGGAGGGACAGAATTGGTACAGTGTTATTTCTTCAAATACGGGACAATAAGCAACACTTTGCAAAGGGGCTCCTCTTCCACCACCTGCTTTCAGCCCACTGCTTCCAGAGATAGCTATTGTGCATGCTGGGTCGTGCTTCTCTTTGGTGGGTCAGTAAATAGACCTGGTACCACTTTCTTGGTTGAGGAAACGTCCTGACATTCCAGTTGCCGAGCCAACATTGCACGGCAAAGGAGATGCTCCTGTGTTGGGACCACTGATCTAGAGCACCTTGTCCAACAACCAGGATTTCAGGGCAAATTTTAAGTGAAAAGGCTTATATCTGAATAGACAATTGTTGCTGTCAGCTGGCATAAACTTGGACCCCAACTCATGGCCACCCCGTGCACAATGGAACAAAAGGCTGCCCTCCATCTGATCATGGGGACAGCACAGAATGGGGCAGTGTTTTGTTGTGATGCATAGGGTTTTCAATGGCTGATTTTAGGCAGCAGATTGCCAGGCCTTTCTTCTTAGTCCATCTTAGTCTAGAAGCGCCACTAAAACCTGTTCAGCATCACATTGATGCAAGCTCCCAGTGACAGATGGGTGGTGGCTGTGCATGAGGTACACTGTCCAGAAATGGAACCTGGGTCTCCTGCATGGATGAAAGAATTCTACCACTGAATCAGCATTCGTGGCAACTCCATGAGTGCAGGGTAGAACTGCTCCACAAGGTTTTCAAGGCTGTGACCTTCTGGAAGCGGTCGCCAAGCCTGTCTTCTGAGGTGCCTCTGGGTGAGTTCAAACTGCCAAGCTTCCAGCTAGTAGTCAAGTGCTTAACTGTCTGCACCACCCAGGGACTCCATAAACAGATATTATCATCCATATGTTTATGTAACTACAGTTTCCCCCCGGCATCTACGAATTGTTTTTTTAAAATTAGCCAATTTTACATTTTTGAGTTTTCATTAAATCAGTAAATTTTCAAGTTTTCATTAAATCATTAAATTAAAATTTGGGATTTACTTCTATTTAAAGTGCTGGCTTAGAGCTCTCCAGAATCTGGGAGTTCAAAAAATGCCAATGGAAATAGAAAATATCTTGGGTCAACGGTTTACTTTTCCTGTTACTATAACAGTAATCTGCAGCACGTTTCTCACCTTGCCTTCCTTTTGGAGACCAAGAAAAAAATCTCATCTATGTCAATCCCTAGGCAGCCTTCCCAAAGTCTCGGTCAAATCCTAAGAGGCAGCCTTGGTTCTTCACATTTCCTGTTCACAGATTAATTAACTCACTTCTTAACTGGAGTCACTGAGGTGGGGTGGGAAGATAAAGGACAATGTCAGAAGGGGCCACGGACAGGCTGAACTTTTGAGAGGCCGGGGAAAGAACCTGACAAGTTCATTAGCATCTTATAATATTTCACAAATTGTCTTAACCCAGTTTTGAGATCATGACTAAAAACTCAATTTCTCTTCTGGGGCAGCTTAGGCCACACCCCAACTACTTCTATTATCAGGCTCTAACACTCCTAAATTACAATACACATACCTCAGAAGCCAACACCCAGAGATTTCCCCTTTTTCTTTGGGTCCACGATTATTCAAAAACCCAATCCACAGGAAGCTCACAAAACCAAGCTAAACCCAGCCCGCTTGCCATATATAATCTGCCTTCTAGTATTCCAGCTTGCTGTGACCCTGTCCCTGTGGTCCTGCCTGGCAGCTTTCTCTTATTCAGAGCTATAAGAAACAAAGAATTTGGCCTTTAGTCTATCTGAATGTCACTGTGCTGTATTCTGTCAACCAAAGAACCTACAGTCACACCTAATATATGATTATGAAACACAACTTTCCTGCAAGTCCCCGATAAAAAAAAAAAAAAAAAACCCCGATAGACTCTGCTAAATCCCTTCCCCCCGCAATAATTAAACCTTAAAATAATTTTTATCTATAAGGGAAAGGTAATAACATCTACTATGAATTTTGTCAGTTGACATGCAGGAGAGTGTTGGGTTCCAACCCTGGCTCCTTCATGACCTATTGAAAGTTATTTAATCTTACTGTGCTTTGGTAACCTGGTCTTTAAAAGGGGATAATAATAGTGCTAAGGAGCCCTAGTGGCACACTGGTTAAGTGCTCCACTGCTAACTGAAAGGTAGGCAGTTCAAACTCACCAGCTGCTTCATGGAGGGAAAGACCTGGCAAGATTACAGTCTAGGAAACCTTATGTGGCAGTTAGTTCTAAGCTGTCATGTAGAATTGCTGTGAGTCAGAATCAACGGCACACAACAACCTAATGGGCATGTGAGGAAGATTTAATCAGCCAATATAAGAAGACTTCTAGGCAGTGTTTGACTCTTAGTAAGTACTTGATAAATATTATTGACTACCTTCCAGGTGCTATGGAAAACCTGGTGGCATAGTGGTTAAAAGTTACAGCTGCTAACCAGAAGGTCTGCAGTTCGAATCCCCCAGGTGCTCCTCGGAAATCTTATGGGGCAGTTCCACTCCGTCCTCTAGGGTCGCTATGAGTTGGAATTGACTCAACAGCAGTGAGTTTGTTCCCCCCCCCAAGGTGCCAGGCTAGGTATATTTACATGTAGTTTGTTATCTAATCCTTATAAAAGCTTTAAGAGAGATATAGCATTATCACCATTTTGCGGATGAGGAAATTGAGGCTTACAGATTTAAGAACTTGTCCTAAATTACTGAGCTAGTAGTAGCAGAGCTCAGATGCAAACCTAGATCTACCTATCTCCATGGTCTATGACCTTTCCACTACACTGCACTGCCTTTATATAAGACCATTTTGTTGTTGCTATTTTAAGTAAGGGATCCCAAGAGAAAACCTTAGCAAGAAATTCTGATGTTTAATAGCATCAACGAAAAAGATTCAGGATTATAAACCTCTACCTTAAGCAGAAGGCTTAAGTCAAACAAAACTCAACCAACCAACCAAAAACACTAGCCTAAGACAGAGTCCTCCTGCTCTGAAAAGAATTCCAGCAAAACCGTACGCATATTCACACTGAGACTCTGTCTAACCGTCCTCGAGTGTACAATGTCTTACTAATCATTGAATTCCGAGAGTTAAGTAAGTTCTCGGAAACCCTGGTGGCACAGTGGTTAAGTGTTACAACTACTAACCAAAAGGCTGGCAGTTCAAATCCACCAGGCGCTCCTTGGAAACTCTATAGAAGCTGTTCTACTCTGTCCTATAGGGTCACTATGAGTCGGAATCAACTGAATGACAATGGGTTGGTTTGGGTGGTAAGTTCTCAGTAAATGTGTAATGAATGTTTACAGAATAATTAAACCAATGCAATAACAGAATACCACTTACGGAGTCAGCAAGGTATATGACATCTTTCTCAAACACTTCGTTAAGCTTGAGAAAATAATTGGAGCTTAATGGAATAAGTAAATTATTATCGTTTTATTACCACTCTGTCCTAAGTATTTTACTGAAAATTCAAGTTCTATGTCATTTGTTCCCTTCTTAGAAAGCATATATAATTTGTCTCTTCAAGAAAAAAAAAAGCATCATATTAACTTGATACGAGAATAAAGGATTTTTTCCCCCTCATCTACATCTTCAAAAAAAAAAAAAAACAGTTGTTGCGGAGTGGATTCCAAAGTGGAAAAAGGATGTAATATGTAAACCTCTCATCCAGATTCCCAAAGGAAGCTGTGAGCTTAGTCTGGGAGTTCAGCTTCAACTACTATCATTAAATCACTGCTCAAAGAAAAGAGGGGCTTGCCTGGTGGGTATTTCCTCTCTTTGAGGGTTACCTCTGCTGATAAAGAAAAGCCCTAGCAGTATTTTGATGAGATGGTAAGAACTTCAAGTTTAAATCTCCTACAACCTCAAAAAAAAACAAAAAACCATTAAAAAGATATATATATATATAATGCTGTTAATATGTTATAAGACCCTTGATAACTTCAAATAAATGACATGAGTTTCACAAAAAAGTAGATGTAAATACATTTATCATCAACACCAAAACCACATATTACATTTATCGTAACTGGAAATAACAGCTGACGTTTACTGAGTTCTTCCTAAGATGCTTTAGATCATTATCTAATTTGATCCTCCCAACAACCCTATGAAGGAAATGTTTTATTATTACCCAATGTTTTCACTTAGAGGCATTTAATAAATTGTCCAAGGTAATATACATCTAGAGGCAGAGATGGTAAGGGTACCCTGGTCTGTCTAACTCTAGAACTTTTTTCTTCTATTTGTGGTAATACTTTACACAATAAAATGCATAGATCTTCAGTGTTCAGCTGGAAGGGGTTTGACAACTCGATACGTGGGGCGGGGTTTGACAGGTGTATATACCTACATAACCAGCATTCAGAACAAGACACAGAACATTTCCATCCCTCCAGAAAATCCCTTCATACCACTTTCCAGTCAATCCCACCCCCACCCCCATAGACACACATTCTGACTTCTACTGTCACCAGCTAGCTTTGCCTGTTCAAGTACTTCATAAACAGAAATGTTATGTATTCTTTTGTGTCTGGCTTCTTTTAGTTAACACAATGCTTTTGAGATTCATCCAGGTTACTGTGTGTATCACTAGCCTGTTCGTTTTGATGGTTAAGTAGTATTCCATTGTATGGATGTATAACAGTTTGCTTATCCATTTTCCTGTTGATGGGCATAGGCTTGTTCTAGTTGTTGGCAATTATGAAGAAGGGTGCTGTGAACATTCTATATAAGCCTATTTGTGAACATTTGTTTTCAAGTATCTGGGCCAAACGCCTAGGCGCGGAAACATTGGGTCATACGGTCGGTATATGTTTACAAACCTAAGTCCTTAACCCATGTACTCTACTCCCTCATAATGGCATTAGCTCATTATCATGTTTTTATTTTCCCTCTTATATGGCCAGTTCCCTGAGTTCCTCGAATGCCCCCCACATAGCAATTGTTTGGTGAATCAATGAATGAACTTTCATATTCCAATCTCTTCTTCAGATGTTACTATAGCATAAGAAAACTAGCATGGAAGATGTGACAAGTTGAAAGGTCTAGGTCTGTGGAGGCACTGCTCATTCAAGCAATGTGGAAAACCACCCAGCCAGGAAGCTCGGACTTCCCAGTTTTCTTTTTAACATGACCTTTCCTAGAAAGTGAACCCCTTTCATTGATCCTGCAGGGAGAAATGGGGGTAGCAGTTTCAGTCCAAGTGACACTACAGAAAGGAAGGAAAGTGTCACTGCAATTGAGGTCACACAGTGGTTAGAATTACAGGATACTGCTGTCAAACAGGAGAGCAGAGGAAGCAGCAACCCATGAAATCCCGACTTTCTGAAAGTAACCACCAAAACTGTGCTACTGCTGGCTGGACCCCAGGGCACTAAACTCCAACCCAAGTTACAGGATTACTTGGTTTCAGTAAAAGTGCTATGTGGTTTCTATGTGAAAATGCAAAGTCAAGAATGAGCTTAGAGAAGAAAGTAAAATTGCTGATGTAAACTTGTAACCAGCTTTAACGTACAAGATAGGATAATGAAGAGTGCTGAGTTAGAAGGAGAAAGCCCTCAGGCACACCATCCTTAGTATAGAGGTTTATTACACATACACCCCATCCTGCCTTTGGGGAGAATTTTTAATTCCCATGAATCGAATCATTCACAGAATTTACACTGTATCCAACCTATAGCTTCCTAGAAAGCAATTAAATCACTGTTGATTTTCTGTCCTTACCACAAAAGGATTGGCAACGCTGAAGGATTATTTAAAATCTTTCTTACCAAAGGAATTATCTTTGTTCTACATAAATCAAAAGAGGCTTCACCTCACTGAGCAAGTGGCCATACTGGGCTCAGGTGTCTTTTTGGAATATTTATTTCCTTTGGCCCTAGGTTACTGAGGGCAGGAATTTGTTTAGAATTCCTCAGTTTTGAGGTTCTGAGAGGTGACCTAGTCTTCCTTTATCCAGGCAGTGTGCACTGTAACCATTCTAGACAGATGGATGTTTATTCTATTCTTAAAATCTCCAGGGAAGTAAATTCTCTACGACATCCCTTGGTTACCTTCTCCAGGGTTTTATCAAACATACAGTGAGGAAGTTCTGATCTAGAAACCAATAAAAATATTAACTCTACGAGCCTAGCTACAAGCACTAGAAAGGGGTATGTGTTTGGGCACTTGGCCTTAATGGTAGGGAGATGTATTTACAAAACAGTCTATGCAAACAGAAACCATTTGCCAGGAGCAGATGTGGGAAGTTGGTTCAAGAGAAATTGCCACAATAAATTCTGTTGCAACCCATAAACAATGTGAACAAGTTACTGTTAGTTATAACTTTTTTTTTAAGTATAAACTTATTTCCTTGTCAATTCCTAGTTTTAGTTCCTAAACCAAGTTTCTTAGCAATGAAAAAGAAGACGTCCATAGTGGCAAAGCTTTCAAATGACTAGGCTTCTATGAGGAACTAGGCCTTAGCAAAGGAAACGTTAAGTGTTAACGTCATAAAAAGCAGTTACTTCTTTTTATATACACTATATTCTATCTTTTCTCCAGTGATCATGTAATATTTTTATAATCAGAAAAAAATATTATTTTAAAAGACAAAAATAACCACCAAAATCAATGAAAATTTACACCAATTCCTAGAGAAATTCTTTGAGGGAAGATTTGGCCGTATATCTGACCAAGGTACTTTCACCTAGAAACGGTAATTTAACTGTCTTTAAATATTAACTAATTAGACACAGCCAATGCACAGAAGTCTTTGGAAGGCTCTGTGCTAAGCTTTCCACCGCAGCCTGGTATCTCACAGAAATCTCTCCGTGGACATTACATGCATGTGGACGCCCATTCAAACCCAGTACAAAAGACTCCGTGTACAGTACTCCTAACACTACGATTAAAAAATAAAAATGCAATACCAAAATACAGCGGAGAAAAGAATATATCCCACGCCCACCTCCAGAGTATGTTACATGTGTTGAAGTTTTATAAAACGCCCAACCCCCGCGAAGCAATTCACAGTAAAGCATGTGTCAGGTATAATTTCACGTGCATGATTTAATTTTTGCTGCATGACACAGGCACACACTTAAACAAAAAATGTGTCGGAAAATTTGGAGCCACTGGGGAGTGGGCGGGGGGGGAGGGGGGAGGCGGGCTGGGGGAGGCGTGCCCCGGACAAGCGCACTTGAGGTTTTCTCCTACAGAAACAAATCTAGGAAAATTCAGAAAGGCAAGGAGTTTTCAACTCAGTAGGGGTCCTCGCGGAAAGCAATTTATCAAAATTAAAATATTTCACAGATCATTTCTTCTCAAAACTTTTCATGCTGCCAATAATTAACAATTCTTTTCCTGTTGGAGTGGCAGCTTCCACCTCCCTAATAAAAAGGCAAAGGCCTACGAGTCCCTCGGAGCACGCCACCTGCCCCCCATCAGGCCGGCTGCTGGCAGTGAAAGCCCAAACCTGGAACACCGTCCTCAGAGAGCGAAACAGACACCCTTTAGAAAGTAGGCTGTCGTGCACCCACTCTCCCTCCTTCAAAAGCGGCCCGGAGCCCCACACTCACCATCGCAGCTCGCCGGGCCGCCGCCGCCCCCGGGCCTCGCGGGGCTCCAGTGCCGAGCCGACGCCAAGTTCAAACCTCGCCGCCGCTCGGAGGAGGCGGCGCGGAGCATCGCCGGCGGCGCTCGCCGCGCTCAACAATGGGCGGCTCTACCGCGCCCTGCGCGCCGCGCCCCGGCTACTGCGGCTGCGGACCCGCGTAGCTGCGGACCCGCGTTGCCTGGCTCGAGCGGGCTGAATCGGGCTGCGCGGGGGCGCGGAGGCCGCGGGGGCGCCCGACCACTACGTCTCCCTGGCCGCGGGGGCCCCGCACCCCCGCGCCCTGCAGCCTGTCGCGCCGAAGGGCTCCAGCTCGCACCGCGCTCGCCCTGCGCTTGCCACCAGGTAATCCCACAGGAAGCCTCCGGGATTGGCCCAGGCGCTCAGGACGGGATTTGCATTTCAATGGCAAAGGCTCCCTAAGGTTCGCAAACGGATTCCGGGATGGAGGAGTGGGCTTCTCCCTCCCCTCTGCAGTCAACATCCTCCTGTCTTTGTGGTAATAAGGGGACCAAAACACACACGCAGGCACACACACACACACACCCTCCATCAACTTTTTTTCTTTCCCATTTTGAAATGAAGAGGAATCCAAAATCAAAATATCAATTTTAAGAAGACCATGCTCACTTTTCAGAAGCTATACAGTTAGTAATTGATCAAATGAAGCATGAATGAAGCAAGGTAAAAAGTTCACAGTTAAAAAAAAAAAAAGCTCACATTACAAGGAAAATAATTTTTTTTTTTTTTTTTCTCAGCATGTCCTCTTTTCAGTATAAGTCAAACTGAGCATTTCGGGTTGTTGCTGATCTAAGGCCATAAAACCTTCCTCCCCACTCCCTTTTGGTTTCTGTGAGCATCTGATCCAGGGGGTGGGGGACTTACGTGATTATTTCAGCAGTTATGACTGATCTTTTTGGAGATTTTCGATTCAGCCTTGCAAAGTTTTGGGTTTGTTTTTGCATTTGTTTGGCATTTATGACATAGGTGGCCAGTTAATTTTCCTAAGGAATACGATACTCTTTTCAATTTCATCTTTCTTCAACGGGCTCTACCAGCCTCTTTTCAAGGGAGGCAAATTTGACCTCAGAGAGTACCTTTCTTAATTGCTTTCACATGTCATCTCCCCTTCCCCCATAAGGTAATATCCTCCTTAAAGTTATAATTTTGTTTTAAATGTGCTATCACAAGCTCATACAAACCTGTCACAAAGTCAAGGGAGTACCCGCAAACACTGTTGCTAGGTGTTGGAAGCAGGTAGGCAGCATTAGCAAGTAATCTGTCCTGTGGGAGCCTCATTCTGGGAGGAGGTTAGGTGATGCCCAGAATGTGAGCTTTGAAGGAGCAGTCAACCCACACAGCATTGCTGCATCCACCATGTTGAGGAAATAAATATTAGCTGGAGACCACAGCCAGGAGCTCTGTAGGCAAAACAGATAAGGCTCCTTCCTCTCTTACTGCTTCTTTATCTTGTTTTCTAAGTGCTCGGGGTTAGGTGGAATCGCATAAGGGTGTACAGATCCTTCTATTCCTGTGTGAAACATCACTTTAAATTGGTGATGTGGGTCCAAATCTCACCACCCACACAGCCTGCATTACAGTGAGATTCATCACTATGACTGAAGGCTCCTGGGCTTCTGTTGTACCACAGATTCTGGAAAAATACTTCCATATACTTTTAAAAATTGTATCTGAAATTTAGAGGCATCATCAGATATTTGTACATGAAAGAAAAACAGCCTGTCTCATGAGATCAAGGATGAGCCATGCAATGACGAAATCTCAGCGGCCATACAAAGTTATACCAGTGGCTCTCTTCATGAGTTCTCTCACCTGGAACCTCAGTTCTCCTTTTGCAAAATGGTCCTTTATTTCCTTCACAAAGCATAACTATTAAACAACCCTGAAACTATTACAGATATCAAATGCATATATGTATAAATTCCAAGGCACTTATTAAAGACGGTGTCTATAAAGTCATACTGCCCTTTAATCCCCTGTGTTAATATTGCTCTCCAAAACAGTGCATTATATTAGAATCCAACGTGGTTTTTTAAAAAATGAAAACAAGTATATTAAGAGTTTTTTTTTTTAAAGCTAAAATATTTTGTGAGGCAGTAAAAAGTACACAGCAGCTCTTAGAGATAAATGAAGGCATGTGTGGCCGTTCGGGGCCCTGTTATTCCCACACTTTTTCTTTTGTTTCGAGTCATGATGGGTTTGTTTTTTGTACCTTTATTGAGTTATAATTCACATACCATAAAATTTATACTTAAAAAAATTTTTTTCAGGTGTATGATTTAGTGACATTAATCATGTTGTGCAACCATCACCCATAAAAAAAAAAAAAAATCATTGCTAAATTCCCCCTCACCCTAAACAGAAATTCACTGCTTCCTAAGCAATGATTCCTTTTTCCCCCTCCTTCCCTGATAACTACTAATAAACTTTGGCTTCTATACATTTACCTATTCTTGTTATTTCTTATAAGTGAGATCACACAATATTTGTGGTTGAAAATTACACTTTTAAAAAGGCACACTTTTGCACTCCAAATGCCTTCTCTGATGATGGAGTGGGTGGGTGAGAGGAAAAGATGAGAGAGACTGGAGTAAGTCTCTGGCAATGTGCACAGAGAACACAAGTGAGGTGTGGAAGGTCACCCTAGGTGCTGACGGGAGGCTGGTCATGAGACCAAACCAAGAGTGGTGACAGGACAGGCAGCCTCAGTGGCCGGGACAGGCACTTTGTACATTCGTGGGCCACATCGTTTTCCTCCCAACACTCTTAAATATTTCCACCCATAAACCTCAATTTCAGTTTGAGATAAAGATGGTAACCCGTAAAAAAAAAAAAAACATTTCAAATCACACCAAATTAGAATATGCTAATTGGGAATCTAGTATAATTCAGATGCATCTAATTCATGTTGTAGGTACATGTTGAGAAGTTGGTTCTTCCACTATAATGTCGAAGTCTAACAGGTAAGGAGAAACCTGTGGGAATAAGTACTTTCTTAAAATAAAAAGCTCAAGAAATTTAGGATTATTTCTAAACCCACTGCCGTCGGAGTCGATTCCGACTCATAGTGACCCTATAGGACAGAGTAGAACTGCCCCATAGAGTTTCCAAGGAGCGCCTGGCGGATTTGAACTGCCGACCCTTTGGTTAGCAGCCGTAGCACTTAACCACTACGCCATCAGGGTTTCCGGGTTACTTCTATAATCTCTAAATTCTAGATTCAACAATTATTCTTTGAATTACTTAATCTACATTTGTCTAACACAATTAATTACATGTTTAAAGAAAATTTATATAGAAATCATATTTATAGTATGGACTCTGAATGGATCTTTTCATGAATTTAGCTTCTTTTATATTATACAAGTATATATTATAGAAATATTATTTTATAAAGGGAGCCCTGGTGGTACAGTGGTTAAGTACTTGGCTGCTAATCAGAAGGTCAGCGGTTCGAACCCACCAGCTGCCCCATGGGAGAAAGATGTGGCAGTCTGCTTCCCTAAAGGTTTACAGCCTTGGAAACCCTATGGGGCAGTTTTTCCCTGTCCTACAGGGTTGCTATGAGTTGGAATCGACTTGATGGCAATGGGTTTGGTTTGGTTACAGTTTTATAGTATGTATTACACTTTAAAATATTGAACTAAATTTCACTTAGAAACAGTCATACCATTACTTCTAATCAATTCAGTTTGGCATTTTTTCCATTATTGCAAATTAGTGAAGTCTTGATGTGAAAAATCTAACCATTTGAAACACACATATCCTAAAAATAAAAAATACCGACTCTTCCTCTTGGCACAACCATACAAAAAATTCTCTGGTTCATCTTTGTATTTTTTTCCGATATTGGCACCTTAGAGAAACAATCTCAATATCTGTTGAATATTGAAAATAAGTTTTAGAGACTGTTTCATGGTGAATATAAAACGGCATACAACCCAGAAAGACCACACTTGAACATAGATGGTTTGCTCCAGAGAGAAGATATCAGCAAGAACATATGGTGTGCTTCCCCCTTAAATGGGTGTTTTGGTTGAAGTGAATATTATATAGCTTCTGTAACATAATATTCACTTTAATAAACGTTTGAACTACTTACATCACCATGGGAAAAACAAGTGAACAGCCATCTCAGTGAATAAAATGTTAAAATGAAAATTTAATGTAGGAAAATACATATAAGAAAGACCATGCCAAACTTCAATAAAAAATTTATTTCCACAAAGTGCTGACTGTAACATGGGGTGGAGGGACCCCTATAATTTCTGTCAGCTTCTCAGAGTTAGTCTTTTCAATCGTCTTTTAACCCTTTTATTATAGTCTTTTCTCTTAAATAGCCCAATGAGTCCCCAAATCCTCTGACTGGGCACCTTCCTCACCCCCTCTTCTTATTTAAGGCATCTTCTACTGCTAGGAGCTGATTCACTGTGATAAAAGCACCTTAGTGTTTTCTTTCATTCTTTGTAGCTCCAGGACTAGGGTACCAAGTAAAGGCCTTTATGCATTGACTGTTAGAAAGCAACTAAGAATCTTGCAGATGTCCAACCCAAGGAAAGCGGAGGGGAGGGCTAGGTAAAGGGATGTTCATTTATTATTTGTTCAGCTATAAATGTACATTAGTACAGTAGCCAGCTGCAATGTGCATGGCTTAGTGGATCAGATTTGGGATTCTACATCAAACCTGTGTAAATTTAAGTAAAATTTACAAAATTAAAAGTAAACATAAAAAAAAAATTTTTTTTTTTTTTAGAGAAGCAAAAGTTTAGGGAAGGAAACAGTACAGAACAACGACAGGAACAAAACAGGCAGAAAAAGACTTCAAAGGACAGCTTCAGAGGGTGACTACAGTCAGCAAGTTTCTGTCCTCATGGAAAAGTGGGAGACAAAGGATGTTGTCAGTGTTGTGGGATCACTGATTAAGGAACAGTTACTCAAGTCAGCAGCCCCACGTCATTAAGGAGACAAGACTTGACAGCATTCTTTTGGCGAAGTCTTGGTGGAAAGATTAGAAATGCATCTGGAAATTGGAAGCAACCTACATGTCCATGTAGAAAAAATGGGTAAATTAATCGTAAAGCATATTATGCAGCATTTAAAAAGAACGATGTGCTTATGGGGCACTGCGATTTCATTTACAGTGATGGAAAATTCTCCCTGATTAAGGGTAATGGGTGTATAGCCGATTAATGCAGTTGATGTCAGTTAAGTTGTATACCTGTAAAAAGTTGAATTGACAAATATTGTGGGATATATATTTTTACAAAAAAAAAAAAAACCACCAAACATCTCATGGGATTTGGTTTCCTGTTTGGAGGTTTAGGGTCATGGCTTCAAGGTACATCCCAGTTAATTGGCCTAATATTGTGTTTAGTGCTTCTATTCTACCTCCTAGTTTGTTTTGAAGAACCTGGGGTCTTAAAAGCTTGCAAGCGGCCATTGAAGTTACCACAATTGGTCTCTACTAGCCTGGAGTAACAGAAGAAGAAAGAGAGTCAGGAATAGGAGGGAGGAGGAAAAGAAATATGTGGCTAATTGTCTCCATGAACAACTGTCTCCTTTGCCATGAGACCAGAACTGGATGGTGCCTTCTATAGAAGAATCCTGACCAAAAGGGGAAAAATACAGAACAGATTTTCTAATTCTCATGGAATCTAGTCTTTCTGGAACCATGGAGTCTGGATAAATCCCTGAAACTAACACCCTGAGGTAATCTTTAAACTTTAAACCAAAAATATCCCCTGATGTCTTCTTTAAATCAAATAGTAGTTCAGCTTAATTAGTAAAGAATGTCTGCCTTGAGCATTGTGCTCTTTGATTAGTTGGGAATGGAACCCAGGTCTCCTGCATGTAAAGTGAGATTCTACCACTTAACCACTAATGCCTCATCTATACACATATAGTAGTTATTATATATGCTTTATAAATGTCCAGAAAAACATCTGGTAGGAAATACTAAACTCTTCCTGTTGAGTGGGATTTCAGGGAGAGGAATTCTGGAGGATAAATAAAAATTTACCTTTTGCTTTAAACACTTCTATATAGTTTGAAGATTAAAAAAAAAAAAGGGGGCAGTATGATTTACTTTTGGAATAAAATGTGTAAAATAAATATAAATAAATAAATAAATAATTTGAATAATTAAAAAGCCCCCTGGGTTTTAAAATATTTCAGCCAAATAACTTACTTTTCTGCCCACCCTTTTTCTTTCTAATGCCGAGGTTTCCTAAGAGAGCAAGGCAATCCAAGGAATAAAGTTAATACTCAAAACTAACACTGAGTGTCATGTCTTGAGGGCGAATTCAATTTTCAGAGAGTCTGGGTACGCCCCAGCTATCACAGAAAGAAACTTGAAAGGAGAAAAATGAATAATAGAGAAGGGAAAGAGAGAGAAAAAAAGAGATGGAGGAGGAAAATGGAAAAGCATGAGAGTAGTAGCTAAAAGATGAGGGGGTGGTGGAGAGAATATAAAAAAACAAAAACAAATCAATAAACTATAGATATGAATATGTGCTTGAATACATATATTAAATAACAAGAAAGAACACACACCAGGTTAACATAAGTGCCTGGGAAAGGTAGGGTGGGGAGATAATCAACTTTATTGTTTTATTTTTATCGTGTTGAAGCACTTGTTTCAACATCAAATAAAGAAAATTCTAAAAATAAAGGACAATGCAGGTAGATAGACAATTATGAAGAAAAAAATAGTTATTGAGCAATCTTGCCTTTGATTATAACCTGAGCGTGTCACAGCCTAAAACCTTTATCCTCTACCTAGATGCACAGTCTAATAAATACGATATTTATTATCGGAAGGGTTTATGTAATATGGTATAATGAGGACTTTCAGAAAAAAAAATAATATAAGGTGTGAAATTCTAGAGGTTATCCGATTTATATACCACCAGTACCTTGGGTGATAATCTCTAGAAAATAAATAAAATTTAAGTAGGACTATGGCATTAGCTGATAACAACTGTCAGCAGTTCTGGTCACTGTTCATACGACAAGATAGATCCCCACTGGCTACTGTTATGTCATTAAGGAGAGTCTACCCTTTTCTTTTCTGGACACAGGAATTGATTTCTATACCTAGAAAAACCTGGCAGTATAACCTAAGGAGAGTTCAGTTCTGGACATGATTTGGATAATACCACCAAACTTTCAATTCCACTTATTTCTCAGTTGACAGAATATCATTCGGAAAGCTTCAGAATATCTTAACATAAGGAAATTTTCCCATTCATATTTTTTCTCCTTCTTATTTTCCTTTCTCTCTCCTTGACTCATCCAATTCAAATACCACTTATAAAGCACCTACCATGTGCCAGGCATTGGAATTCCAAGATGGATGAGGCCCTAGCACTGACTCCAAGGAGCTCACAGTACAGTAGGAGACTCAGATATCAGTACCCTGTGATACCAACAGTACAGTGTGGTAGTGAAGACTGAGTTCAAGAGCCCATTGTGAGGCTTGCTAGCTTCATGCAAAGTTACTTGATCTTATTAAGCTCACTGAGTTTTTCCTCTGTAAAATAAGAATACTTACACCTTCTGCAGAAGGATTGTGTGCCGATTACATGAGATAATCACTGAGTGTGTGTGTGTGGGGGGGTAATAGTGAGATATTAACTGTTGTTATTTCCCCTGTTGAATTTCCTTGTAGCCCTTGTCTTTCCTTCTAATCAGTGCCATTCTTTGACCAAGGGAAGGGATGACTCAGCAGAACTCATATAACAAAGAGTCCAGGCATAAGACTTAAGATTTGGAAGAATACTCCATTAGTCAGAGCCAGTTTTTCTCCTCAAAGGAATTAAAGAAGGGAAGTGAAGGGGTTTAGAGGCTGGAACAACTCTGACTCTGAGTCCTAGATGGGGGAAGATAAAAACTCAAGATAGGCTTAGGGATATGAGAGCAGAAAGTATCTGGGACCTGACCCCAGGCAAGAGTCTGGAGAGCTGGCTCCATCCCACAGTTGCTGGGATCCTCACATGGAGCGAAACGCCTGGGTAGGAGAAAGCCTCGTGCTTTCCATCAATCCTCCCAGGCCTGAGTGGTTCAGAAGAGCCAAAGTGTTTCTGGTAAAGCCAAGGGGACACAAATACCTGATGTATCTGCAGAAGCTGTAGACACAACCATCCCAGCAGACACTGGCACGAGGAAATGGTGAATGGAGACCAAACCTCATGATCAACCTACAATAAACACACACACACCTGGACTTGACTTCATTCTGCCCCTAACAACTCAGTTGCAACCCAGGAGCTGAAGGAGATCCTGAATTGGCTAATATTAAGTTTCCACCTCCCAGTTGAAAAATGTACAATGTGGAAATTAAGGTCAATTTTCAAAAGGAAATAGTTACATGTTTTCCATATCTGTGTTTGTGGCTTGAATTTTATACCCACCAAACATATGAAGTGCTCAGCACTGTGCCTAACATATGTGAGCTTAAACATGGTAACTATTATTATTTTAAATAATAGTTCTATGTTTTGGTAGCAAAGGGTCACAGAGGGGGTAAGGGTTCACAGTCAGGGAAGGGTTCACAGAAGAACAAGTGTGAGAGATGTCCTGAAGGATGTGCTCAAGCTTACCCAGTGGACTGCTGAGGGAGAGGAGAAAAAGATTGCAGTAGAAAATCTGAAGATTGCAAAGCCAAATGAAACAGCATGGGCCATTTGGGGAGCAGCAAGTAATATCAATAGGGCAGGGGCAGGTGACAAAAGATGTACATAGAGAGGCAGGTGATGAAAGCAAAACCTTTTAGGCCATCACCGCGATTTAGACTTTATCTCGCAGGCAATGAGCAATCACTAAACGTTTTACACCAGTATCATGATCAGATCTGCATGTTCAAGAAGTCACCCTCATGGACTGAATGGAGGTGTGCTTCGCTCCCTTATTGCTTTTTATCAAAGTGACTTTGCCACGCAGGTGAAATCCTACTCAGGTGGGGCCAACATTGCATAATGGTTTTGAGCAAACCAAGGCTCAGGAAGCAGAATACTTAGATTTGAATCTTGGCTCCAGCGCTTACTTTGTGACTTTTGGCTGGTCTGTGAAGCAGCTTCCTCATCCGTAAAATGGGAGCTAACAACTGAACTTGAATCAAAGGGTTTCTGGAGTTTTATATGTCATACTTTACTGAAGTACTTAGAACAGTGCCTGGCATAAAGTAAATCCGTATTAAATTATAAAAAAAAAAAATAAGCTGCACTTAAAATCATGATTAATCTTGTATGGGGAAGAAGGATGATTGTGTAGGAGAATTATAGTAAAGTCTTCAACTCATGGTATTAATTTAAATTTGTCACTAAGCAAAATTTCAGGGGAAAAAATTTACTTTGCTTATTCTAAAAGGCACAGGTCAAGCCACAATTCAAACAACTGAAGCCTGCTGGCTTAAAACTAACTGTAGTTGTTTGTGCTGGAGAAAGTGTTTTCCTTTTTCAATCTTGAAGCTCTGAACAGGATTAACATGAACCACTAACAGCTGCCACCTCCTATTAACAGCAGCAACCTTCTGGAAGAAGGTGAAGTACTGAAGTATGTTTGGTATGTGAAGGACATGGGACTCTTTGAAAAAGACATGTGATCTAGGTGACAATGAGTACTGACGGCCCAGAATCCTGAAAGGTAAAACTCCACAAGTGACAGGTCCTTAACAGCAAGGGTTCAACTAAAGTGCATTCAAATATTGGTGTGTCCTTGTCACTGGGGAGAATGTGCACAGGAAAAGTGAGGAGGGAGTGCGGTCAAGGGCGGACAGGGCTGAGCCAGACAGCATTCTCAACCTAACCTGTCCCTGAGCAGAAAGTATTTTAATTGATGATGTCTAAGAGGCATGCGAGCTGAAGACTGAAATACTTCCTGGGACATAATTCAATATGTTTTGATGGAAGCTGTAAACCTTTTTTATTTTTGAACAGTAAAACATTCATGTGTTTCTGAAGATACAGATGAACATAAATAAGGAATTGGTGGAGGTGTCAAGAAAGGGAGCTAACCAATTTAGAGAAGAAATTCAGTACAATTCCTATTATTGACTTACAATTTGTATTTTTTAACAAATACCATGTCTGTCCAAAAATGTGCAGGGTGACTGGGTAGGGAAAAGAGCTAGAAAGACAGTGCAGGAGATAAGGGAAAGATAAATAGTAAGGGACAAAGACTGGGTGAGGAGTAGACCCTTTTGGCATTGGAAAACACTGGCATGGTGAGGGAAAGTAGTTGATGCAGAAGAAAGAAAAAAAAAAAAAAAAAAAGAAAGACAGGCCTAGCAATCGGCTTCCATTAAGATTATAGGCAATAAAACCCTATGGAGTTCCAGTTCTAGTCCATAACACATGGGGTTGCCATGAGTCAGAACTGACTCATCAACAGTGGGTTTGATTTTTGGTTTTGAGGTATCTGACTCTAATCTTACGTGATAAATAAGGAGATAGCAGAACTGGAGACAGAGGCAGATTTCACTTTTATAAGTTGGCATGCAAACAAGATACATAGTTCAAGGAAATCTGCTTTAAAGGCTAAAAGTATCATGTTATTCCATTGCTTAAGAACCTTTGTCCTTATTTATTGTAAACAGCTACTTCCCAAGGGAATTCAGCAAAGACACCAACAATGATTTCTTCATTATAATACAGAACAACTTTCTTTTTCCTTTATCTCTCTCTCTTTTTTTTTTTTTTTACTTTTTATTGACTTTGGCACTTCGTGTCTTTGCATTGGAATTTTGGGCCTTTCAAAAATGACATGTTGTTACTTTTATTCACAGCATCAAGACTCCTGCTCTACTAGGTTTTTTTCTTCTAATACTTCTATATATGAAGTATATATATGAAGTCTTGACTTCATGTAAGTATTTTAAATATTTTAATGCCATCAATATTTCCATACACAGTCTTAAAAACTACCCATGTGCTACAGAAGTATAACTGCAAGAGATAAAAACATTAGAAGTTACTGGGACAAACCAACTGGGATTTTTGAAATGTAGACGACTTTGATGATTTACAACTCCTGAGATTCAGACAATATAGTATTGAATGTCTACAGATTTTCAAAAAGGGTTAAACCTTCATTTAATATTCTAGGTTTAAAAAAAAAAAACACCTTATCTTCATTTGTAAACCTTAATATTTATGTTTGAAAATTAAAAATTTCCACAAGTTACTTGGCAGCTCCATTGGTCAAAAGTACTAGCTTCTCTGGTTTGCAAAAGGAAAATAAATTAAATGCAGCTCTTGTTTTCTTTTTGGCAGTCTCACTTTAACTATTGACTTAAAGGAGCCAACTCATCTCCCCTATTCTTCAAAAACCTATAAACAACCTGCTTTTAAACAAAGATTCCAGCCATCAAGCACCATAAAAACTCTTTACAGGGTAGCTCATTTTCTAGAATCTCTCTCATTTGCCTCAAGCTACACCATTTATTCTATACTTCCACATGTAGGCTCCAGCAGGATGAAATTAAAAAAAAAAAACTTTCCACTTTTATTTGTTTTTAAGCACAACTTTCTCCCAGCAGGTGTTCAGAACTATGTTCTACTCCCTCCAAGCCAGATGTCAATGTTATTCCGCATACTTTAGTGCTCTTGCCTAGGAACCTGACGATAAGATACCCAAACCAAAACCCACTGCCATCAAGTCAAATCCAACTCATCATGACCCTATAGGACAGAATAGGACTGCCCATAGGGTTTCCAAGGCCGTAAATCTTTATGGAAGCAGATTGCCACATGTTTCTCCCGAGTAACTGCTGGTGGGCTAGAACCACAAACCTTTTAGTTAGCAGCCAAGTGCTTTTAACTGCTGTGCCACCAGGGCTCCTGGAAGATAAGATGGGAGATAAATATCTATTTTTAAAGTTCTTGTAATCAGCACATCTGGGAGGTATCCAAAGTGCCAAAGTGTGTGTACTAATGAGATACCATTGCACCTTCGCATTACTGGCACAAATTAAAAAAAAGGCAGAAAATAACAAATGTTGGAGAGGCTGTGGGAAAATTGGAACTCTTATGCACTGCTGGTGGGAATATAAAATGGTACAACCATTTTGAAAAATGATATGGTGCTTCCTTAGAAAGCTAGAAATAGAAATACCATATGATTCAGCAATCTCGCTCCTAGGAATATATCCTAGAGAAATAAGAGTCATCACACGAATAGACATATCCACACTCATGTTCACTGCAGCATTGTTCACAATAGCAAAAAAAAAATGGAAACAACCTAGATGCCCATCAACAGATGAATGGGTAAACAACCTATGGTACATATACACAACGGAGTATCACGCAACGGTAAAGAACAATGATGAATCTGCAAAGCATCTCATGACATGGATGAACCTGGTGGGCATTATAGTGAGTAAAATAAGTCAATCACAAAAGGACAAATATTGTATGAGACCACTACTATAAAAATTAATGAAAAGGTTTACATGCAAAAAAAAAAAAACAATCTTTGATGGTTACGAGGGGAGGGGTGGGGATGTAAGAACACTAAATAGGCAATAAAACCCACTGCCATCAAGTCGATTCCGACTCATAGTGACCCTATAGGACAGAGTAGAACTGCCCCCTAGAGTTTCCAAGGAGCGCCTGGCGGATGTGAACTGTAAACCTCTTGGTTAACAGCCATAGCACTTAACCACTACACCACCAGGGTTTCCAAATAGACAACAGATGAGTGGAAACTTTGGTGAAGGGTAAGACAGTACACAATACTGGGCAAGCAAGCACAACTTGTCCAAGGCAAGATCATGGAAGCTCCACAGACACATCCAAACTCCCTGAGGAACCAAATTGCTGGGCTGAAGGCTGTGGGGACCATGGTCTCAGGGAACATCTAGCTCAATTGGCATAACACACTTTATACAGAAAATATTCTACATTCTACTTCGGTGAGTAGCAGCATCTGGAGTGTTAAAAGCTTGTGAGCGGTCATACTCTACTGGTCTCACCCTTTCGGGAGCAAGGGAGAATGAAGAAAACTGAAGATACAAGGAAGAGATTAGTCCAAAAGACTAATGGACCAGAACTACCACAGCCTCCACCAGACTGAGTCCAGTACAACTAGATGGTGCCCAGCTACCACCACTTACTGCTCTGACAGGGATCATAATAGAGGATCCCGGACAGAACTGGAGAAAAATGTAGAAGAAAACTCTAACTCACATACACACAAAAAAAGACCAGATTTCTCAGCCTGACAGAGACTTGGAGAAACCCTGAGAGTATGGCCTCCAGACACCCTTTTAGCTCAACAATGAAGTCACTCCTGAGGTTCACACTTCAGCCAAAGATTAGATACGCCCATAAAACAAGACACGACTAAAGGGGCACACCAGCCCAGGTGCAAGGACTAGAAGGAAGGAGGGGCCAGGAAAGCTGGTAATAAGGAACCCAAGGTTGAGAAGGGAGAGTGTTGACATGTCGTGGGGTTGTTAACCAATGTCATAAAACAATATGTGTACTGTTTAATGAGAAGCTAGCTTGTTCTATAAAACTTCATCTAAAGTTCAATTAAAAAGAAACAAAAAAACAAAGTGTGTGTGCATTGGCCAAAGGCAGGAAGATAACAGGGTCCTGAGCTGACTTTAGTAGCCTTTTGGCTTTCACTTCTTGGTGGTGTTGTTGGGTGCCATTGAGTCGATTCTGGACTCATAGTGACCCTACATGACAGAGTAGAACTGGCCCATAGGATTTCCTAGGCTGTAATCTTTACAGGAGCAGATCACCAGGTCTTTTCTCCCATGAAGCCTTTTGGTTAGCAGCTGAGCACTTAACCATTGGGCCACCAGGGCTCCTGCCCCTTCTTGGTAGTAGCCTAAAAGTCATGGCTATACAAAGACATACCTGCTCAGAAAGAGCTGAGCCACAGCCTATTGGTAACAGCAGCAGCTACCATTTATTCTATGCCCAGTATTAGTAATGTACCATCCTTCCTTTGGGCTTATATACTTTATTTCTAATTTTTATAGTAATGCTCCATGGCTGGAATTACCATAAGTTCTGCTTTACAGAAGAGAAAACGAAGCTCAAATTTTAAGTAATTTTCCAGGGTCCAAGAGTAAAGAAGGGCAGAACGAGGAATCAAACTGAGGTCTACCTGACTCCAAAGTCCATGCCTTTTTCATGTACCGCCCTGGATGACCGAGATAATACAGGTTAAACTATTTTAATAACAGGACAAGGTTCTGCTGTCTCCTAGAAGGCAAAGGAATATCAACACATCCATTCTCTGTAGGCAAAGACTTTCCTTTCCTGCCATTCAAGGCACCAAGAAAAAGAAAACTACTGAAAAGCCCTTCTTGCCTTACATGTATGATGGAGAGTGAGCAAAGCCCCAGATTTCTACAGAATTACCTTTTTTTTTTTTTTCTTTAGTTCACGGAGAGCTATTAGGGCTTTTTGCTTTTAAAACTCTCCCTGATTCCAGCCTTATTGGCTCAACTGAAAGGGGCAGGGTTACCATTTTGCAAGCATTTCTTGGCTTCCCACCTACACACTTCACTCACATTTACCTTTGTCTGGGTTGCAAACCCTTCTTCAACCCCAATCTCTACTATGGAATTTCTAGCCAACTTCCCAGGACCTGCAAACTGTATTCCTTTTTCAATGAAGCTTCTCTGGTCCTCTTGTTCTACAGCAATTTCTCCCTCTTCTGAATGTTCAAAATACATCATTCAGTCATCAATTATGGCTCTTATTACATTTTATCTTAAAATGAACTATTGGTGCCATTAAAACAAAAATCTCCCCCTCTAGACTGAAAGTGCCTTAGGACCAGGGATTATGCCTCATTCATCTCTGACCCACCACCTCTCCCATGGCTCACAGTGCACAGGAGGTGTTTGTTGAACAGTTGTTCCCAGAGCTGTGATGTACATGCCCATCATTCATTGTTATGAGTCCAGGTTGCCCTCCTTGTCCCTCTTTGTTTATCTAAGTCCCATTCTTTCAAGACCTTTCCTCAACTGCTCCAGCCCTCTTGTCCCTGCACTGACTGCAATTTTTTTGGTGCTTATCACATACTGCTTTCAAGCTTTACTTGTTTTATTATATCTATGTCCTGTCTTCCCAATTAGACCTACTCCTGGGACAAATATCTGTCTGGATGATGATATTATTATTATTGTTATTAACAACAACTTCCACTTACTGAACACTAACTATGGCTCTAGCTAACTAACCAGAATGCTCCTTTGAAATAAAGATGGCGAGATTTCCGCACACTTACTTTGGACACGTCATCAGGAAAGACCAATCACTAGAAAAGGACACCATGTTTGGTAAAGCAAAGGGTCAGCAAAAATGAGGGAAACCATCAATGAGATGGATTGACACAGTAGCTGCAACAATGGACTCAAACATACCAACAATCATGAAGATAGAGCATGACTGGGCAATGTTTAGTTCTATTAAACATAAGGTCGCCCTCAGTGGGAACGGACTCAAGGGCGACTAACAACAACAACTCTGTCTCAGGCACTCTGCTGAGTGCTTCATTTACCTTATCCTGTTTAATTCCTTAATGAACTTTAGGGTCCCCCGACTTTATTACTTAGCCTGTATCAGCCCTAAGCCTTCTCTACTCTAATATACTCCAGCTTTCTGACAACTCAATGGTAAGACAGCAAGGACCATATCATTCTTACTACAAATAAACCTACAGAGTCTTACACAGTGCATAGTAGAGAACAGATCTACAATAAATGCTCCACTGGCGTTTTGAACCAAGTTAAAAAAAAAAAAGAAGAATGTTTTAAAACCTATTTTGTATTGTATATATGTAAAACAAAACACTTTCCATTTCAACATTTTTACATATTGCATGTGAAAGCTGAACGATGAATAAGGAAGACTGAAGAAGAATTGACGCCTTTGAATTGTGCTTTTGGAGAGGAATATTGAATGTACCCTGGACTGCCAAAAGAATGAACAAATCTGTCTTTGAAGAAGTACAGCCAGAGTGCTTCTTAGAAGCAAGGATGGGGAGACTACATCTCACATACTTTGGATACGTTGTCAGGAGGGATCAGTCCCTGGAGAAGGACATCATGCTTGGTAAAGCAGAGGGTGAGTGAAGAAGAGGAAGACCCTCAACGAGATGGACTGACGCAGTGGCTGCAACAACAGGCTTACGCATAATAAATGATTGTGAGGAGGATGCAGGACCAGGCAGTGTTTCGTTCTGTTGTACATAGGGTCACTAGGAGTCAGAGCTGACTTGACGGCACCTCACAACAGCAGCAACAACACATGTACTGTTCAGTGACATTGTGTTCATCATGTTATATAACCACCACCACTATCCATTTCCAAGTTTTTCCATCACCCTTAACAGAAACTCATTGCCCCCCAAGTAATGACTCCTTCTTTCCCCAGCCCTACTACCCCATAAACACAAATAAACTTTAGTTTCTATTGTTTTGAGCTGCCGTGAAGTCAACTCTAACTCACAGCGACCCTGCGTATAACAGAACAAAACGTTGCTCAGTCCTGTGCCGTTCTCACATTCTATATACTTGCCTATCCTAGGCTTTTCATATAAATGGGATCATATACTATTTGTCCTTTTGTGGCTGGCTTATTTTACTCAGCATGATGTTCTCAAGGTTCATTTATGCCATAGCAAGTATCAGACCTTCATTTCTCTTTATGGAACAGTAACACTCCATTGTATGTATGTATCGTATTACGCAAAACCCATTTTTAGAAACGTCAGTGATAATTTCCTATTTCTACTTATCAAGTGGGAATAGTTCCCCAGTCAGTGTAAGTATGGGAGTTACCAGATTAAGCATTTTGTTGTTGTTATTGTTTTAAATCCAGCATGAGATCCTTACTCTTCATAAAATGAATGCATTTTAGCCAAAAGAATGAAAGTCTATGCTAAGCATCTTGACTTTAGGCATCCTCTCATCTCCTGCCCTCACCCACCTTGTGTACCCCGGGTCCAGACTCATATTGGTAAATGAAGGGAGCACTGATCTCCTCCCCATACCCAGGAATGAAAAGATCTGATGGGAATTTAAAAGCTTCCCCAGAGGAAACTGTCTGAGACCATGATTTACGTCCCTGGTTTTCTTATTAACTAACTGCCAGACTTCAGAAAACTGGAGCCAACCCAAGTGGAGACCAGGCAGCTGGTGTGAAATGCCAGACTAAAGACCAGTGTGTCTGGGATGCTGGAGAGTTGGGGGGTGAATGGGGAGGCAGGGTGGGAGAAGGGAAGAAATGGCTTCTGAAAACGTGACGTGAGTTAGGAGGATGGTTTTGTGTGATTAGAGGGCTCAAGGCAACTCCCCTGGATTTCCATGTTATCGGGAGAGTTGGAGAGGCCCTAACAGGTTCAAGGATAGGAATTGATTCCTCCCTTCCCTATTTAAAATGTGCAAGACAGAGGCAAAGATAAATAACCTGGAAGAATGTAAACAAGTGATCGCAGCCCACAGAAAACGGGTATCTTTCACCTACGTAAAAAACATTGAAAAATCTGACTTCCTGACACAGAAGGCGACAAGGACATTATGCAGAATCAGAAGGGTCTATCTTATGAATGTGAAACTTAAAAACAACAGTAAAGAACAAGTAAAAAAAAAGACAAAATTAGCAAAATGCATCCTGAAAAGGAAAATGCATTACTGCTTCTTTGGCTGCTATTTGATCCCCCTCCACCTCTCCCCCACTTTTTTCTAAATAAACCACCTAGTAAATGGCAGTTACACATAACTAGTCCTTTTTACATGGACAAAAAGGAAGGACAAAGAAAAAGATATGAGTTTGCTGAAGCAGAGAGGAGAACTATGAGTCTTTCTCTTTGGAGAAATGTCTCTTTCGGAACCAATGGCCAGTAGGGTATTCTTAAAATGATGTACATAACGGATAATAGCAAAAGAAGCTTTTGAAGTCCGAAACAACAGACTACATCAAGTCCGTACTACTTGATTCCAACCCAAAATTGTGAGATTCACAGAGCTAACAGTCAAGCACAGTCATGCCAACAGTAAAATAAGAAACTTAAGAAACCCAACTCAATTTCCTAATTCTTCCTACTCCTCACCCCATGCTACTTTTTCTTTTATCCAGTTGGAAGGCTAAACTGTTTATACTGACTAATTTAATTTAAGGAATGGCTTCTTTTGAATCTGGCCTAGTCTGGAGGGTTTTTTTTTTTTTTTTTTTTCCATTTGGAGATGGTTGTTTGTTGATCAAAGTGACAAACAGTAAACGTTTTAATTTATACTTCCTTTAGTTCTGCAAATCTGGTGGTGGTGGAGGGGGAAGCTTTTTTATAAGAGGTAATGAGGCAGAATCCTCTTAATGACAAGAGTATTTTCTCACCAGATTAAAACCCATATGTGCTTAAAAAAATTAATAAGGAAATAAAAGTGACTTCTCTTTGGGGAGTAAATACATTTTAAATCAGAAAACTTCTCACACGGTTTGAACTTGCTGTCCTCATCAGTGCAGGCTGGGTGGGCGGGAGGAAGGCTTTCTCTCTTCTTTTATTGGTTGTGTCTAACTTGAATTAACAGAATGATTTATAGTAAGGAGAATTTGACCAAAACATTTAAGACATATGCCTGCTGAAGCAGTAATCTTCAATGCCAATATTAGGACAGATTTTTTCCTGTTTTCCTTTATTTCTCCCCAGAAATGGTTCTTTTAGCATTAATATTAGTCCCAGGAGTTCCTGGGTGGTGCAAAAAGTTAAATGCTTGGCTACTAACAGAAAGACTGGTAGTTAGAGCCCACCCAGAGGAGCTTCAGAAGAAAGGCCTGGCGATCTGCTCCTGAAAGGTTACAGCCATGAAAACTCTCTGGAGCACAGTTCTACTCTGAAACACATGGGGTACCATCAGCTGGAATTGACTAGATGGCAACTGGACTGGATTGGAATATTAGTCCAACTTACAGAATTGGACCAGCAAATCTTGCTATCTTTCATTCTTTTAAAAAGGGAAAACTATCTTGACTTTCTATGTCCTTAATGAGAATAGTACATAAAGGGCTTGTTTCCTAGATCAGGACTTTGGAAGACACTCTTTGCTGTAAATGTGGAGGCTAAGGTATCATACAAGTAACAAAACTGAATGCCAGCTAAAGCTATTTCTGTCTGGATTTTTTTTTTAGGATTTAACATAAAAAAAATCTAAGTTATTTTCCAAACAAAGTATTAACTTTTTTATTTTTACGTGTACAATTCAATGATTTTTGGTAAATTTATAGAGTTGTGCAACCATTACTGCAAAAGCCCTAAGTATTTCTATTATCCCAAAAAGTTTCCTCGTGCCCAATCCTAGCTTCTATCCCTGGACCCAGGCAGCCACTAATCTGCTTTCTGTCTCCATAGATTTGCCTTCTCTTGATATTTCAAATAAATGGACTCATATAATATGCCACCTTTTGGCTTCTTTCATTTAGCAAGATGTCTTTGAGGTCATTTATGTCATAGCATGTTTCAGTAGTTCATTCCTTCTATTGCTGTATGGATATACCATATTTTGTCTATGCATTTACCAGTTGATGGGCATTTGGGTTGTTCCTGCTTTTTTTGCTACTATGAATAATGCTGCTATGAACATTCGTGTAGGTCTTTGAGTTGACAGAGGACTTGTTCATTTTGATTAGATGTGGCGGGTGGTGAGAAAGATGGAGGGGGTCAAGGAAGATGCCTAGATTTCAGGTTTAAGCAACTAGAAGGATGATGGTACCAGTCACTGAAACGGAACACAGTAGAGGAGCAGCTTTGATGGGAAAGATGACCTCAAGTTTGGGCAAGTGCCTGGGAGATACGAAGTAGGAAGACCTAGTAGCCAGGTGGACATGTGGGTTGGAAGCCTTAGGTGGTGATGGTTGCTGTCTTGAGTTGGCCCCCGACTCATGGCGACCCCATGCACAATGGAATGAAGCACTGCCCCTTCCTGTGCCATCTCCATGATCGGTTGAGGATCTGACCACTGTGATCCATTGTATTTTCACTGACTGATTTACAGAAGTAGGACCACCAGGCCTTTCTTCCGATTCTGTATTAGTCTGGAAGCTCCACTGACACCTGTGTTCAGAGAGATGGTGGCTGCACACGAGGCGCACTGCCTAGAAATCGAACCTGGGTCTCCCACATAGAAGGCGAGAATTCCACCACTGAACCACCACTGCCCCTACAGTGCCTTAGGTTTGTTTCCTCAAAATGTCTTACAAAGTTAGGCCCCACTCTTGAGCAACCTGTTTCATGTTTAAGATTTATTTCTCAGGTATAATAAAAGCAATTCTCTATATAAACCTGGCCAATGAAGAAATTCATATACCATCGTATCAAACACTTGCTTTGGTTTGCATGACAATTCTAATAATGCCCTCTATTTGTTCCACATTTTCTTCAAGAAAGCAAAACATCAAGAGTTGAAAGGTCTTTTCCATACTTCAGCTCAGCCAAGCTGTAATATATGACGCACCTGAATAACGTGATCAGACCAAGACGGTAACTGCAAATCTCTAGCTTCACTGGGTGAGGAAGAACCTTCTCCAGCTTTAACAGCCACACTGGCTATCACTGGACTTTTCTTAAGCTCTGGATCAACAATGTAGCAAATTCCTCTTTCTTTTTTCTTATTAAGACTTTGAAGATAATACCTTAAATCAACCAATACATCAGCCTGAAGGGCCCCTCATAAAATCCATTTTCTCAGTAATCCAGAGAGTTCTGAAAGTGACCCAGTTCTGTTTGGTTTTGTGATAAAAGTGTTCAGCTGGTATTTCCTAATACACTTAAAAATTTCTGTAGTATGCCAGGTCAGGCAGGTCAGCACTGATAGAGCTGAATTTACCAGGGCAGCACTTATCAGGGAATGAAGTTATGACATGGGGTCAGGATGTCACACCTCATGGCAGGAAGAAAGATTAGACACATACCAGCAACCAGCAAGTGTAGGGAGAGGTTCTGAAACTGGCAGCAAAGTAAAATAGGAGGCTGAATTCAACACAGTAAAAAACAAACAAACACCTATTGCCATCGAGTTGATTCTGACTCATAGTGACAGTTACTGTTAAAGGCCAGCACTAAAAAGGAAAGACACAAACATCTTCCTGGCTCCATTAAGTTAAATCTGTTTCTCAAAAATACCACTGCTCTCCACACACAGACAGGGTAGGCATCTCATGAAAAATACCTGAACAGGGCAATGTTTTTATTCTATCAGGCTCATGAGAGATTGATGAGAAGTTCCAGGGAACAAGTAAATAAAATCAGAAAGTTATACAGCATAAACATCAGAAAACACCATTTCGATTGTTCTAAGAGATGTGACAAAAAAGCAGTCAAACCCATAGGAGAGTCCAGCACTCAAGACAAGAAAGACTCAGAAAACCATATGTATCTTGGCCTTATGTAGCACCCTCCCTCCTCTGGACCAGGGGCACCTGAGCGGCACAAACGGTTAAGTGCTCAGCCACTAACCAAAAGGTAGGCAGTTCAAATCTACCCAGAGGTGCCTTGGAAGAAAGGCTTGGCGATCTGCTACCAAAAGGTCACAGCCTTGAGAACACTATGGAGCCGTTCTACTCTGCAACACATAGGGTGGCCACGAGTTGGATCAACTCCACAGCAACTGAGTTTTTGTTTGCTGTGGAGTTGATCCAACTAGGCTGTACTTCTATTGGGCTCCAAGTCCTAGATCCAGGGTGCTCCAGGAATGCCATAGCTTCCTGGTACACCCTCCCCAAAGACTCCACCCTCAACTGGTATTGAGGGTGGGACAAGAAATTAAACACAGGATATCATCTCCTATCACAGGCAGGGTGATAGGAGATGAAAAGACCCATGGATCCCAGCCAGGCCACCCTGCATGAGTAAGTGCCTCACAGGCAGAGCGGCAGCCAGGCATAGGCTTGAGGTGGCTCCACTGTATGGGGCCTAGAGGAAGAGGTCAATTTGTTCTCAAGGCTGTCGTAGGTCCTGATGCTGTTATGTAGGTAATAAACTCATCCCACCTATTTCTGGATGGTACTGGCAGCTGTGAAAACCCAGGTGAGATCCGTGGAAGCCTTAGTACCCTCTGTGGGAAGGAGGGGTCTTTCCCTCTAAGTCAATGGTTCTGAACCTTCACTAAACATCTGAATCACCTGGCAAGTCTTTAAATCTAGAGGCGCAGGACCAACCCAAGCCATTTAAATCAGAATTTCTGGGGATGGATCCCCACATTATTAGTTTTTAAAGCTTCTTAGGAAATTCTCATGTGTAGCTAAGGTTGACAGCTGTCAGTCAACAAGCGATTCTGACTGTAAAAATTAAGAATTATTATCAATGAACAACTTCACTATATACATTTCATAAAGTTACACTGAGGTTCCTCCAAAGAAATAAGGTTTAGTAAGCTCTTTACGAAAAAGGAATCCCTGTTTGGTGCAAACAATTAATGTGCTCAGCTGCTACTGAAAGGTTAGAGGTTTGAATCCACCCAGACGTGCCTCAGAAGAAAGACCTAGCAATCTCCTTTTGAAAAATTAGCCATTGAAAACGCTACGGAGCACAGTTCTATTCTGGCACACACGGGGTCACCGTGAGTTGGAGTCAATTCAAAACGGCAACTGGTTTTAGACAAAAAGGTGGCTTTTCTAAATTAAGTCCTTGGCTTCGCAAATAGCAAATGTTTTATTAAAGTCAAAATTTCCTGAGAAGTAAGCTAGCCTGTGAGAAAAATAATATTTTTTTGAAATTATATGAATGCTGAGAGCCAGTAACTGACTGTGGGTTTACAGAGAAAGTGCCTCTTTCAAAATGGCTAACTTAATCCCAGGAAGTGGCTCACCCATTTTGAAAATCTGACTTATTATCTTCAACGGTCAGGAAACAAGAGCCAAACATACCTGGTATGCACAGCTCAGATAAGAAATTGTTTGAACAGTCAGGCAAGGTGTCTCAAAACTGGAGCTTAGGGTAAGGCAGGTGTCATGACTCAAATCCCTCCAGAGATCAAGAAGGCAAATGGGTCAAGGGAGCCTGGTGGGCTATGTAAAAGGCCACTCCACCATTACCAGAGCTCCCAACTTCTCAGAGAAAGCTGGACACCTGGATTTTTATGCAAAAATTTCCAATGTTTAAATGTTGGAAATGAATACAAAAACAGTAACAACAACATGTGGACCAGACAAAGCACAGCTTCTGGATGGCCACCTACGATACTCCACTGGTCTCACCCCATCTGTAGCAAGGGAAAATAAAGAAAATCAAATACACAAGGGAAAGGATTAGTCCAAAAGATGAATGGACCATAACTACCACAGCCTCCACCACACTGAGTCCAGCACAGCTAGATGGTGCCCGGCTACCACCACTGACTGCTCTGACAGGGATCACAACAGAGGATCCTGGAGAGAGCTGGAGAAAAATGTAGAACAAAATTCTAACTCACAAAAAAAAAGACCAGACTTACTAGCCTGACAGAGGCTGGAAGGTACGGTCCCCGGACATCCTTTTAGCTAAGTAATTCACTCCTGAGGTTCACCCTTCAGCCAAAGATTAGACAGGCCCATAAAACAAGACTAAAGGGGCACACCAGCCCTGGGGCAAGGACTAGAAGGCAGGAGGGGACAGGAAAGCTGGTAATAGGAAACCCAAAGTCGAGATGGGAGAGTTGACATCTTGTGTGACTTTGCAACTAACTTCTCTGGAATTCATCTTGAAAATAAGGGGTCTTATAAGAGTTTTGTGAAGGTCAGATATATAATTCTTTTATTCTCTATAAGGAGTAAATGCATGAGTCCCCAAGTCCAATGAGATTGCAAGCAGGGTACTTGTCATCACAAAGCACAGAATCAAGGACCCTGAGATCTTAGCATCTAAACATGATCATATCGGGCCCCTTTGTCTCCTTCCCTCCCCCAGTCGGTTTCAAGCTAACAAAAGATCAACTTTTATTGGAATGGATTTAGCCAGTTTAAAAACGGTCACTTGGATCTAAGCAAGACACGGTAATCTATGCATGATTTTCAATAAATATTTTCGAGATCATCAGAGGTTTATATGGTAACTTAAATCAGCAAATTTGAAAAAGTCTTCCCCTTGTAGGACCTGACACTTCTCTAGAAGCACGTTGGGGTTTGAGTGCAGCAGACATAGCAGTCGCCCAAGAATCTAGAGATAGTGGGCTCTGGGCTCATCTCTGACTCTAACCAACTCTGAATTAATTTCTCTAATCCTCGGTTGGACTATAAAGATCTTGGAACTTTTCAACCCTAAATTCTACTATTCTAGTTACAAAATTAAAATATTAGTTTTCTATTCTACATGATACTATAATGGTAGACACATAACATTAAATATTTGTCAAAACCCATAGGACAGTACAACATAAAGACTGAACCCTAATGTAAACTGTACTCACTGCCATCAAGTCAATGCTGACTCATAGCCACCCTATGGGACAGAGTAGAGCTGACCCATTGGGTTTCTGAGGCTGTAAATCTTTACAGAAGCAGATTGCCCATATCTTTCTCCAGCGGAGTGGCCGGTGAGTTCAAACCACTGACCTTTTGGTTAGCAGCCCAGTGCTTAACCACTGTGCCACCAGTGCTCCTCTTCCATGTAAACTATAAAAATAGACTTTACTTAATAATAATGTATTAATATCAGTTCATCAATTGTAACAAATATACCACAGGAATGTGAGATGTTAATAGGTGAAATAACGTGCAGTGAGGAAGCAGTAAACAGGAACTCTGTACTTTCAGCGCAATTTTTCTGTAAACCTAAAACTGCTGTAAAAAATGAGTTCTATCACAAAATATATTAGCTTTCAATTCTATAACCAGTTATAAGAAGCACCAAGAAAAAACAAAAATCAACTTTGTCAAATCACTTTAACCTGTGTCTAAGTCTCCTAGACTTAATGTTGCTAGTTAATTGGCCTAATCATGTTGGATAAAAAAAAAAAAAATTTTTTTTTTTGGGACTGTCAAAATTCAACATCAGTGACACGTTTGGATGTCTTAAATGGAGTGAGTTATATAAATGCATAGAACACAAATATTAACGGATAGTTATTGAAAGCACAGTAGGGACAATTATTTAGGAGGAAAATATATCTGAGTTTTAAGCTCTGAAAGCAACTGGATAATGAAACGTGAAGCTGGCTCTAAGGCTTTGCCATGGACTGCTATGGTAGGCAGAATTCTAAAGATGGCCCCAAGATCCCAGTTCCTTGGTTATTCAATCAAACATTAATTTAGGTACTACTGTGAAGAGACCTATAAGGTCGCTATAAGTTGGAGTCGACTCAACAGCACCAGATGCTCCTCTCTGCTCTGTGAAGAGAGCTGGAGTCCCTGGGTGGTACAAATGGTTAACAAGCTCTGCTACTAACTGAAAGGTTAGAGGTTTGAGTCCTCCCAGAGTTGCCTTGGAAGAAAGGCCTGGCAATCTACTAAAAAATCAGCCATTGTAAAACCCTACGAAGCACTGTTCTACTCTGATGCACATGGGATTGACATGAGCTGGGATTGGCATGAGCTGGGATTGACTTGATGGCAATTGGTGGCGGTGGTGGTGGTGTGGTGTAGGGTGTTTGAAGATGCAATTAAAGTTTCAAGTCAATTGATCTTGGGACTCAGAGATTAGCCAGGTAGGCCTTACTCAACCAGGTGAGCACTTTTAAAAATAGAGAGTATTTTTTGGCTGGCAGCAGATGAGGAAGTCAGAGAGATTTGAAGTACCAGGGAAATTCAACATGGGGACCACTGAGAACGAATGCAGCTGCCTTCAGAAGCAGACTGTAATCCTCAGCTGACAGCATCAGGAACATTGTCCTACAACCACAAGGAACTGAATTCAACCAACAACCTGAACAAGCTTGGAGTGGATTCTTCCACAGAGTCTCCAGATAAGGGCCCGGTTCTCCTGCCCTTGTGAGGCCCTTCACAGGGAACCCAGCTAAGCTATGCAGGACTTCTTGCCTACAGAATTGTGAGCTAATACAGTTGAGCTCCTTTAAGCTGCTTGCTGTTGTTGTTGGTTGGCATCTAGTCGACTCCATAAACTGCTACATTTTGGTAATCTGTAACGCAGCAATAGGAAAAGAATACAACTGCCAGCACCAAATGTTGGGGAAGTTGTAGACCAAGTGGAACTGGATTAAAAAATGGTAACAACCACTTGGAAAATTGAATGGAAGTTTCTTAAAAAGTCAAACATATATCCTCCCTATGATCCAGCATTTCACACCTAGGTATCTACCCAACAGAAATAAAAACATAGGTCCGCAAAAAGACTACACTAATATCCACAGCAGCTTTATTCACAATAGCCACAAACTAGGCACAACCCAAATGTCCATCAACAAGACAGAGAACAGATAAACAATAAACTACGAATACAAGCAACAACATGGATGAAATTAGAAAACATTATGCTGACTGAAAGAACACCAACACAAAAGAGCACACACCGTATCATTCCATTTATAAGAAGTTATAGACTAGACAAAACTAATTTATGGTGAAATAGATCCAAACAATGGATGTGGGGGTGGGGAGGTCGCTGAGAAGGGTTAAGGGAACTTTCTGGAATAATGGAAATGGTCTATATCTTAGTGGTGTGGATTAAACAGGTACATGCATTTGTTAGGATTCATGGAACTATTACACTTAAGATCCATATATTTCAGTTCATACATTCTCTCTCAAAATATATTAACAAGTAAATTTTAAAAAAGAATTCAACTCTGTGACAGACTAGTTATATCACTAAGGTGTTAATGACTCTCTCCTAGGGTTATCTATTTAAAAGCAGACAGGACAGGAGCTAACTCAAAGGGACCAGTCCCTAACAGAGGCAACGGAGGTGTATAGGGCCCTAAGGATATGGGTGAAAAAGTTTTTGAACAGTGATACCTATCCACAAACCCTCCAGTCACCAGATGTACTTACTGGTTGGCCCTGCAAAGGACTACCTACCCTGGGTTTATTTTATGCCCAAGTCCAAAATGCTAAAAGATAGATGTCAAAGATGCTGATGGTGCTGGAGCTACACAAGCAAGAAAGGCTCTGGAAGGAAGCTGGGGTGTGTGGAGTCAAGGGGCACTGTGTGAGACTCCTTTGTGAGGGAGAGGTGGGTTGGGTGGGTGCTCTCAGGGCTGATGGCTGAGAGGCAACACCCAACATGGGCAGCAGACTCAGCTCTGATGGCCTCTGGGGATATTCCTGTGCAGCATCGTTCTTGGTTTCTTTAGCACAAACACGCATTGGGGAAAATACATATGAGTTGCTTCAGTTAAAGGAACTCATCTTCTCTTACTCTGTAAAAGAGTCTTCTCAAAAACCACAGCAACTACATTGAATACCTCAGATTTACAGCTCAGTGTTTGTGTAAGGACTCTAAACACAGCCAACAATTGTAGGTTCAAATCTTCTCAGTTTGTTCAACATGTGGTTCTAAACCAAACGACAAATATGAGAAGTGATATTTTAAAATGTAGACTCCACTTTTTTGATAGGAGCCCTAATAACTAGACCGTGGAAGGAGTAAAGAACCGATGGTCGTAGGGCCTACCGGTTTGGCAAGGTGTCTTGGGCCTGATGTTGGCCTTTGTCCTCAGAAAGCTCCACCTGTAAATGGGGAAGTGATGCACCCAACCCTGTCCATAGAGGAGGAGGCAGTAAGTTCACATTGGGAAACTCCATTGAGTCTTTACAACGAGAATTAAAATTAGATGATTCAATAACCGTGTTTTCCTGTTAGGTGGCCAGCCCTAGACGGAATAATGAAATCTGAGTGAGATTCTTTTTTTAGATGAGTCATTTTTTTATTTGTCTAATCATTATGATGATTTGAAAAAGCTTTACCAGTGAGTCAGTAATGGGTTTGGCTACATAAACCACAAATTAGTTACAATTCCCTGTTTCCAAAAAAAGATTTACTAGGAAATGATACAAAATGCAATTCAATCCATGTTTTTTTTTTTTTTTTTTTTATGTAAGTGTTATGTATCTGACTCGTCAATCTTGCAATCTCCTTGGTTTTGATGCTGGGAAGTGTTTGCTATTTTGGCTTTGAGTCAAATTAAGATGGCTCCCCTGTTTTTCTATGCAAAGATGCCTACGTTAGCCACTACTTGGATTCTACCAATCACACACACACACAAACATGCACACATTGGGGGTGGAGGTTGGAAGGGTGCTCCCATGGCATCCTGCATTACAATTACAACTCACTGTTCCTGATCTTTGTCCCCTTCTTGTCTTGAGGATATGGAATGTGCCTGTCTTGTTTACTCTTGATTCTCAATACTTAACAGAGTACCCGACATGTAGTAGGTGAAAATAAATATTTTTATTCTTGCCATTTCCTGTTATGTTCTCTATGGAGATGAAACCAGCACTGTATCTTTTTCTACTTGACGACATCAATTCACTGCTCAGTCTCATATCTAGCCATATGAACTTCCCTCTGATTTTCTATCTTTAGGACCTCTCCCCAGGGTGCTTCCAGAAATGAAGCAGGCGTTTCTGTAATGGCTTGGTTCACTCCAACAAGAACGGTCAATACGAGTCATCGAGGCTTGAGGTTTGAGAACTTGTAATTGGGTACTCTGCTTTCCAGTCATTGTGGGATTGTGGCAATTTATCATAAAACATATGGAAAAGCCCTTGGTAGCCTCAAAATGGGTATTGTTTTCAGCTTCACTTTACCAACGATGAAAAGCTGCACAGGTTCAGCGATTTGCCCTGGCTTACATGTTTCACTAAGAAGCCCTGGTGGCACAGTGGTTAAGCGCTCAGCTCCTAGCCGAAAGGTTGGAGGCCTGAATGCACCATCCACTCTGAGGGAGAAAGATGTGGCAGTCTGTTTCCATAAAGCTACAGCCTTAAAAACCCTATGAGGCAGTTCTACTCTGTCCTATAGGGTTGCTATGAGTCAGAATTGACTTGACAGCAATAGGATGGGTACGCATTTCACTAGTAAATCTGGATCCCAAACCCATGGTTTCCCTACAGCCCTACTTGAACCAAGGAGCCCTGGTGGTTCAATGGGTAAGCACTTGGCTGCTAACCGAAAGGTCAGTGGATTCCACCCACCTAGCTGCTCTGCAGGAGAAAAGACCTGGAGATCTGCTCCTGTAAAGATTACAGTATTGGAAACTCTATGGGGCAGTTTTACTCTGTCCATCTCTATGAGTTGGAACTGACTTGACAGCACACAACAACTACTTGAGCCTACTGAACTCACCACTATAAGGCAAGACACAGGTGGCGCTGATCTTAGAAAATATATCCTTGGGAGGGATCCCAAAAACAGCCCCGGGTGCAGAGGGCAAGGCACTGAGCATTAGTGTGACCTACCTGTTGGGCCAGGAGACACCTTGCTCTCTTTGTGTCTCTATATCAGGAAATTAAACAGTTGCAGAGCTGAGAAGCAGGCTTCTTCTATAATTAGCACGACAGACCAACGGATGTCACTGTTGCCCCATAGAAACAGAATCTAAATCACCAGGGGACTTTGAACAGACAGCACACACACAATTTGATTACTTTAACAGAGACGAGCATACCTTGAACCATAAGGAAACTATTCTAAGTGGGATGGTAATTGAGATTCCACTTAAAATTTTCAGAGCTAGTAATGAGCAGGCACATTTAGGGACAAGTTAGGCCCATAGCTTTGAACAGAGCGGGTAGTTACAAATGAATGTACACGTCATATGTTAGGAGAAAAGATCACAAAACATCTCGAACCTGGTCTGTGACCTCAAGTATTGTGTTTCTTCCACTCTATGTGACTGCCTCTCATAATTAGACACCATACAAAATTATAAAAATATATACACATGGATACTAGCGTGAGACTTCCAACCATGTTAACAGCCCAGCATAAACTATTTGGAAGGCACTTTTAATCCTCAACCTAGGGTAATGATCAAAGGAATAGACAGAGTTATTAAGCACCAAGCGTCACCAACAGTTTACGATTGGCTGGCAGCCTAAAGGTTGGTGGTTTGAACTCACTCAGCGGTACCTCAAAAGGAATGCCTGGTGATCAGCTTCCATAAAAATTATAGTCAAGAAAACCCAATGGAGCTCAGTTCTCTGTAACACACGGGGGTCACCATGAGTCAGAATCAGCTCCATGGCAATGGGTCTTTGGTTTATGTACCAGGAAGAGTCCCTGGGTGGTGCAAACTGTTAAGCACTCAGCTACTAACTGAAAGACTAGTGGTTCAAACCCACCCAGAAGCATCTCGGAAGAAAACCTAGCGATCTGCTTTTGAAAGGTCACAACCATAGGAACCCTATGGAGCAGTTCTACTGTGAAACACCTGGGGTCTCCATGAGCTGAAATCGACTCAATGGCAACTGGGTTTTTTGTGCCAGGAACTGTGTTAGACTTTCCACAACACTTTAAGACAAGTATTATCATTTTCATTTTTCATATGGGGACACTGAGGCTCAACAAAAGTAAGCGATGTTTCCAGTTATACAGCTGGCTGTGGCAGAACACGAACTCAAGTCCACGTCAACTTGCTTCCAAAGCCCCGTGCTTTCCGAAGTGCCCCAATTCAGATCAAGCATTCATTTACAGCCTACTGTGTGTCCATCAGAAACCCTGGTAGTATGGTAGTTAAGAGCTACAGCTGCTGATCAAAAGGTCGGCAGTTCGAATCCACCAGGCGCTCCTTGGAAACCCTATGGGGCAGTTCTGCTCTGTCCTATAGGGTCACTATAGGATCTAAATTGACTGGATGGCAGCAGGTTTGGTTTTTGGTGTGCCCATCACCGGAGTTAGGTGCCATCGAGTCGGTTCCGACTCATAGCGACCCTATGCACAACAGAACAAAACACTGCCCAGTCCCGTGCCATCCCTACAATCGTCATGCTTGAGCTCATTGTTGCAGCCACTGCATCAATCCACCTCATTGAGGGTCTTCCTCTTTTCCACTGACCTGTACTCTGCCAAGCATGATGTCCTTCTCCAGGGACTGATCCCTCCTGACAACACGTCCAAAGTCTGTAAGACGCAGTCTCACCATCCCTGCCTCTAAGGAGCATTCTGGCTGCGCTTCTTCCAAGACAGATTTGTATGTTCTTTTGGAAGTCCATGGTGTATTCAATATTCTTCGCCAACACCACAATTCTTCTTCGGTCTTCCTTATTCATTGTCCAGCTTTCACGTGCATATGATGTGATTGAAAATACCATGGCTTAGGTCAGGCGCACCTTAGTCTTCAGGGTGCCAGCTTTGCTCTTCAACACTTTGAAGAGGTTCTTTGCAGCACATATGCCCAATGCAATGCGTCTTCTGATTTCTTGACTATTGCTTCCATGGCTGTTGATGGCGGATCCAAGTAAAGTGAAATCCTTGACAACTTCAATCTTTTCTCCATTTATCATGATGTTGCTCATTGGTCCAGTTGTGAGGAGTTTTGTTTTCTTTATGTTGAGGTGTAATCCATACTGAAGGCTGTGGTCTTTGATCTTCATTAGTAAGTGCTTCAAGTCCTCCTCACTTTAAGCAGGCAAGGTTGTGTCATCTGCATAACGCAGGTTGTTAATGAGTCTTCCTCCAATCCTGATGCCTCATTCTTCTTCATATAGTCCAGCTTCTCGGATTATTTGTTCAGCATACAGATTAAATAGGAATGGTGAAAGAATACAACCCTGGCACACACCTTTCCTGACTTTAAACCAATCAGTATCCCCTTGTTCTGTCCGAACAACTGCCTCGTGATCTATGTAAACGTTCCTCATGAGCATAATTAAGTGTTCTGGAATTCCCATTCTTCCCAGTGTTATCCATAGTTTGTTATGATCCACACAGTCAAAATGCAGCGGAACACTGTTTGATCACTGGAGATACTACAATAAATAAGCAAGTCTTGGTCCCCAAAGAAACCCTAAGGCCTTTGACACATAAAATTACATTACAATACAGAGTGAAGGGCTATCGCCAGGAGCTATGCAATGACAAGAGGCTGGGAAGGGCTGAGGAAGTAACCTCTAAATTGAGAAGTGAAGGAAGAGTACAATAAGGCGGACAAAGGGAGTTATCTGTCAAGTGTTTTTTACCTGGAGGAGGAATATCCACTGCCCAGGCTTAAAGGAAGGAAGCCCTGGTGGCACAACAGTTAAGCAAGCACTCGACTGCTGACAGAAAGGTCTGCAGTTTGAACCACCAGCTGCTCTGCTGGACAAATACATGGCAGCTGCTTTCATAGAGATTTATAGCCTCGGAAGCCCGATGGGGTGATTCTACTCTGTCCTACAGGGTTGCTATGAGTCGTAATCAACTTGACAGCAACGGGTTGTAGGCTTAAAGGAAGGAGCCCTGGTGGCACAATGGTTAAGCACTCGGCTGTTAACCCATATGAGAGGTCAAGGTTGGAACCCATCGGCTGTCCTGCAGGAGATGACTCATAGCGACCCTGTAGGACAGAGTAGAACTGCCCCATAGTGTTTCCAAGGCTGTAATCTTTATGGAAGTAGGCTGCCACATCGTTCTCCCTGGGAGTGGATGGTGGATTCGAACATCCAAACTTTCGGGTAGCTCCTGAGATCCGCTCTCGTGAAGATTACAGCCTACCCTATGGGGCAGTTTTACTCTGTCATATAGGGTCACTATGAGTTGGAATTGGCTCCACAGCACACAACAACAACAGGCTTACAGAGAGTCCCTGGGTGGTTTAAACAGTGAATGGGTTAACACACTCAGCTGCTAACAGAAAGGTAGGTGTTGAGTTCACCCAGACGTGCTTCAGAAGAAAGGCCTAGGGATCTACTTCTGAAAAATCAGTCACTGCGAGCCCCTTGGAGCACAGTTCCATTCTGACACACATGGGATCACCATGAGTCAGAGTCAACTCACTGACAACTGGTATAGGCTTAAAGGGGAGAGATATTATGGCTAGCTGTAATTTAAACCTAGAAAAGATTTTTTAGGAAACAATAATGTTAATAACCTATTGTTCAGTAATGGTTACTAACGTGAGCCAGAGTTCAAGGCCCTGCCTGGAGTAGAGAGCCAAGTCTTGACTTGGGAATGGTGAGGAGGTTCTGGTAGCAAAAACGCACAATACTTATATGGGCTCCCTTGTAGATGGAACCCAAGCAGGAATGAGGAACTCCTGGCCAGCTCTCCTGGTAGACTCACTCTGTGTGAGGCCCTGACCCCAGATCAAGGAAACCCTGCAGAGGGCCCCGGTACAAGTGAGTTTCTATTTCATAATTTCATGAGTGCAAAATTGTGACTGTCTCTCCATTCTTAGCTCTGGTATAAAAACACATGCACAGGTAACAGCTCTGAGTAGTTAAAGGTAACTGGTGTGCTGTGAATCTTCTTCTATCCAGATGCAGAACTTTCTCCCCTTGGCAGTGAGAAGGAAGGTGATCCTGAGAGTTAAATACCAGTGACATTCCCTGGCAATCCTTATAAGCCTTGAGAGCTATACCAGCTATAATCATTCCTGAATTTTCTGACGTTGAGAACTGTCACTGCTGTCAGATAGGCTTAACTGTCCTTTTTGGACACTTTCTTAAAATAGAAGTGAATTGCACAACTAATCCTACCCTTTTGTATCTTGGTTTTCTAGGGGCTTTGAAGTCTAGATTTGGAGCTTTCCCAGAGAGAAGTAACACAGGAATTTCTTATTTATCTTAATAACATTCAATCTTCAGTCCTTTGACTTTCTCCCCTTTTTCCTATCCAACGTTCACTCTTAGTCTTGGGCACATGTAATATTTTGAATAGAAATAACAACAGAACTGACGGTTCTCTTATTAGCCCAGAATTTAATGGTGATGCTAAAAAAAATAACACAAATGATCGAATCATTTAACAAGTACCAATAGCCCTGGCTCTGGGTTTAAAGAGACATAGGGAAATTTAAACAAAGGGGCAGAACAATGGACTTCATGGTCTCGAGATTTTACTTACAGTTGCCAGGAACCTGAGAAGAGACTACAGCTACAGGACAGGTGAGGGAGATTTTCAATATATTTGGTAAGCTATTTCTTTTTCCCTTAACAATTTAGAACGTATGAAAATTATATGTCTATGTAGGTATAATTTACATTGAAATCATTCCTCCACTCAATAAATATTGAGCCAATGGAAACCAAACCCTCTTCTTTTTGTGTGAATTCGTTTTCACCTATTCAATCCTCGTTTAGCCAAAGCTATGTACTACAGCAAGATAGGAGTTGAGACAGTCCAAGAGAGCTCAAATCAGCTGTGTGACGTTAGGCAAACCACTTTTCTTCTCTGACCTGAAATTTCCTCGTTTCCAAAATGGTGATAACAATAAGTTAACATGATAACAGCATACAACAGTCACCACTCACTGAGAACTTCTTATGTGCTAGATACTGAGAGGCACCTTATAGCAAGTGTGCCAGTCATCCTTGAACCCTCCTTCTTCCTCATTTCCCACATCCAAACAGTCACCAGGTCATGTCGATTTATCTCTGAGATATTTCTCAAATCTCTCCCCTACTTCCATTGTCTTAATTCAGACTCTCATTATCTCTTGGCCTCCTAAGTGGTCTGCCTGCTTTCACTCTTCTGCCCTTTAAAACCATCCTCTGCATCCTCACCAAGGCAACTGGTTTAGAAAAAAGCATGTCACTCTCTCACTTAAAACCCTCCACTGGGTCCACTCTTCTAAAATGAAGTACAAGCTCTTAGTGCGAAGACAAGGTCATCCTGTCTACCTCTCTGAACTTTTAACATTGCCTGCACAGCACTCAACACATACTCTAGGTTTGTTTTCACCTCTGTGTCTTGTCTTACAATGCTCCTTCAATGTTCTCACCTCCTTCACCTGGTTAGCACCTACTTATCTTTTTGTAGGGAGGGGAGGATTTTGACTGGACTGTATTTTTAAAATTTTTATTGTGATAAAATATATATAACATGAAATTTTCCATGTTAACCTTTTCTAAGTGTATAATATAGTGCCATTAATTATATTCAAAATGTTGTACAATCATCACAGTGAGCTATTTTCAAAAAATTTTCATCGCCCCAAACAGAAACTCTCTACCCATTAAGCAATAACTCACTACCACCTGCCTCCCACACCTCTGGTAACCTCTGATCTACTTCTGTCTGTATGAATTTGCCTAATCTAGCTTAGCTAGGTATTTCATATGAACGGAAGTATACAATATTTGTCCTTTTGTTTCTGGCTTATTTTACTTAGCATAATGTTCTGAAGGTTTATCCATGTGATAACATGTATCAGAACTTCATTCCTTTTAATGGCTGAATCATATTCTATTAAATGAATATATAACATTTTATCCACTCATCTGTTGATGGACACTTGGGGTTGTCTCTGCCTTTTGGTTATTGTAAATAATGCTGCAATGAACATTAGTGTACAAATATCTGTTTGAGCCCTCCTTTTCAATTCTTTTGAGTATATACCTAGGAGTAGAATTGCTAAATCAGAAATTAATTTTTAGTTTAACTTTCTGAGGAACAGCTAAACTTTTCCAGAGAGGCTGCATCATTTTACATTCCCACCAGCAATGCACGAAGGCTCCAATTTCTCCACATCCTTGCCAACAATTTTATTTCCCTTTTTCAAAAAATATAATAGCCATCCTAGTGGATATCTCGACGGCACCGGGTCTGGGAGTGGATCTATTTATCTTAAGACTCAACTCAGACTAGGCAAGACTCAGCTCAGGAAAGCTTACTAGATGCCTCCAGCTTCTACTCCCAGGCTGGGTCAGGAGCTCTCTACTCCCACCATGATCTTGTGCTCCCAAATCCTCTGCACGTATATTTCACTACATTTACCACACTGATGTTCCACTGCTATTCATAAAGATTTCACTGCCTAATTCTTTTCAGAAGTAGACTGCTGGGCCCTTCTTCCTAGTCTGTCTTAGTCTGGAAGCTCAGCTGAAACCTCTTCTCCGCGAGTGACCTGCTTCTATCCGAACACCAGTGGCATAGCTCCCAGCATCACAGCAACATGCAAGCCCCCACAGTATGACAAGCTGACAGACACAACTAAACCAGTGAGCAACATCATGATAAATGGAGAAAAGATTGAAGTTGTCAAGGATTTCATTTTACTTGGATCCACAATCAACGCCCATGGAAGCAGCAGTCAAGAAATCAAACGACGCATTGCATTGGGCAAAGTAAAGATGTCACCTTAAAGACTAAGGTGCACCTGACACAAGCCATGGTGTTTTCAATTGTGCCATATGCATGTGAAAGCTGGACAATTAATACGGAAGACCGAAGAATTGACACCTTTGAATTGTGGTGTTGGCGAAGAATATAGAATATATCATGGACTGCCAAAAGAACGAACAAATTAGTCTTGGAAGAAGTACAACCAGAATGCTCCTTCAGAAGCAAGGATGGCGAGACTGTGTCTTACAAACTTTGGACATGTTGTCAAGAGGGATCGGTCCCTGGAGAAGGACATCATGCCCAGCAAAGGACAGGGTCAGTGGAAAAGAGGAAGACCCCCAATGAAGTGGACTGACACAGTGGCTGCAACAATGAGCTCAAGCATAACAACGATTGTGAGGATGGTGCAGGGCTGGGCAGTGTTTTGTTCTGTTGTGCACAGGGTCACTATGAGTCCGTCAGAACCAAACTGACGGCACCTAACAACAACAACAAACCACAATGATTGGTAGTTTATTAATGAGGTTTTTTTTCCCTTACAAGACTCTTCTCCTTAAGACAAAACCCATGTTTTATTTATCTTTGTACCTCCATCACCTAACAGTTCCTGGCATACAGCAAGGGCTCAATAAATAAATAATAAATGAAGGAATAGAGACAGGAATGTGTCTTCACGGCCCATGCTCTTTGCATATGCCACATCCTATCTCAACCATATCATGTGTCTAGAACAGTAGTTCGTAACCAGGCGTGATTTCCCCCTGCCCCCAGCCCCCAGGGGACATTAGGCAATGTATGGAGACACAAGGGGCTGTCACAGCTGGTGTGGTGGTTCTACTAGTTAGTACCTAGTGGGTAAAGACAAGACATTTTGCTCAACATCCTACAGCATGCAGGACTGTCCCCTACAACAAAGAATGATTTAGTCTAAAATGTCAGTAGTGCTGAGGCTGAGAAATCCTAGTCTATAACAGGGTTTAGGACATGGAAGACCTCAATACAGGATTTCTAACTCTGGTAGCCTAGTGGCACTGTAGCAGAAATGATTACGTAGCTATATAACATACAGTTTAAAGAGTAATTCTGCATATTAGCTCATTACACAGCATCATACCGAAGTGAATTCAATTCTTTTCCTTTTTTTTTTTTTTTTAAATATTTTATTGTGTTTTGGAGCCCTGATGGCACAGTGGTTAAGAGATTGGCTGCTAACCAAAAGGCTGGAAGGTCAAATCCACCAGCTGCTCTTTGGAAACCCTATGGGCAGTTCTACTTTGTCCTATAGGGTTGCAGTGAGTCAGAATTGACTCGACGGCAATTTTGTGTGTGTGTGTGTGTTTTAGGTTAAAGTTTATACAGCAAATTAGATTCCCATTCAATAATTCATATACAAATTCCCATGTGTCAACATTCTCACCATTTCTACCCTACCTGACCTGTTTTCATCCATCCAGTTTCCCTGCCCCTCCTTGACTTCTCATCTTTGTTTTTCTGTAAATGTTGACCATTTGGTCTCATATACTTGATTGTTTAAAGGAGCGCATTCCTCACGGGTGATGTTGTTTATTTTATAAGCCAATCTATTATTTGGCTGAAAGATGACCTCTGGGAATAGCGTCAGTTCCAGGTTAAAAGGGTATCTTAGGGCAATGGTCTCAGGAGTTCTTCTAGTCTCTTATCAGTCCACTAAGTCTGGTCTTTTTTAATAATTTTAGTTTTGTTCTACATTTTTCTCCTATTCCAACCAGCACCTTCTATTGTGTCCCTGGTCAGAACAGATGGTAGTTGTAGCCTGGTACTACCTACTTCTTCTGGTCTCAGGCTAGAGGAGGATACGGTTTGCTTGGGCCATTAGTCCTGTGGACTAATTTCTTTTGAGTCTTTGGTTTCCTTCACTCTCCTCTGCTGCAGATAGGAAGAGACCAATAGCTCTATCTTAGATGTCCGCTTGCAAGGTTTTAAGACCCCAGATGCTACTCACCAAACTAGGATATAGAACACTAAGTTATGAATTAAGTTATGCCAATTGACCTACTCGTCCCACGAGACTATGGTCCTGAGCCTTCAAACCCAGTAAATCAATCCCATGAGGTATCCTGGTGTGTCTAAGAAGTATCCATAACTATGCCCACTATGAGCTTTACTATATATGTGAATATATATGCAGCACATATAAACATGTATATACATATATACCTATATATGCATGTACTCCTGTATACCTTGCCACACCCATAGAGCATACATATCTACCTATGTAACCACTCATGGATTTTTTGCTTGTTATTACTGTTGTCGCAAAATTGTATGTTATAGCATTTACCGTAGTTGTCCTTTATTCTTGTGTACCTCTCAGTGTCTTCATTTACCTTAGTCAAGTTGTGCTGACTACCCCCGTATTGTGTATTGGCTTTCTCATCACTAGAATCAACATGTGTCTACTATCTAGTAAGTGATTCCTCTTCCCTCCCCCTCCCATCCTTGGTAATCATCAAAGTATATTGCTTTCTGTGTGTATACCTATTCTTGTCTTTTTATAAAAGTGGTATCATGCAATATCTGTCCCTTTGTGTTTGACTTATTTCACCCAGCATAATGTCCTCCAGATTCATCAGTGTTGTAAGATGTGGACTCATCCTTATTCTTTATCATTGCATAGTATTCCACTGTACGCATGTACCACAATTTTGCTTATCCATTCATCCGTTGCTATTGTGAATAATGCTGCAATGAACATAGGTGTGCATATGTATATTTGTGTCATTGCTCTAGTATCTCTAGGATACATACCTAGGAGTGGGATTGCTAGATCATAAGGTATTTCTACTTCTAGCTTTTTGAGGAAGTGCCATACCATTTTCCATAGTGGTTGAACCATTTTCAATCCTACCAGCAGTGTATAAGAGTTCCAGTGTCCCCACAACCTCTCCAGCATTTCTTGTTTTCTGTTTTTTTTGATCAGTACCATTTTGTAGCGGTGAGATGATATCTCATTGTAGTTTTGATTTGTATCTTTCTAATGGCTAATGATCACAAGCATCTCTTCATGTGTTTGTTAGTCACCTGAATGTCCCCTTTGGTGCTCATGTCCTTTGCCCATTTTTTGACTGGATTGTTTGTCTTCTTGTGGAGTTGTTGAAGTGTTTAATATATTTTAGAGATTAGACTCAGTAGGTATGTCATTACCAAAATTTTTTCCAGTCTGTAGGTTCTCTTCTTACTCTTTTGGAAAAGGCTTTTGATGAGCATAAGTATTTAATTTTGAGGAGGTCCCAGTTATCTAGTTCATCTTCTGTTGTTTGGGCATTTTTAGTTGTGTTTGATAGTGTGTTTATGCCAAAAATCAGGACACCTAGCTTTGTCCCTATGTTATGTTCCAGGAACTTTATAGTTTTAGTTTTAACATTTGGGTCTTTGATCCATTATGAGTTAGTTTTTGTGTATGGTATGAGGGATGGACCCTGTTTCATTTTCTGCAAATGGATATCCAGTTTTGTGAGCACCATTCATTAAAGATGCTGTCTCTTCCCACTGAATGGATTTCGACCCTTTGTTGAAGATCAGCTGTCCATAGATAGATAGATTTACTTCTGGGCTCTCAATTCTGTTCCATTGTTCTATGTGTCTGTGGTTGTACCAATACCAAACTGTTTTGATTACTGTGGCTATATAATAAGTTCTGAAATCAGGACGTGTGAGGGCTCCTACTTTGTTCTTACTCTTCAATATTACTTTAGCTCTTTGGGGGCTCTTTCCTTTCCATATAAAGTTGGAGATTAGTTTTTCCATTGTGTTAAAGAATGTTGTTGGTATTTGGATAGGGATTGCATTACATTTAGAGATCATTCTGGGTAGTATTTTTACAATGTTACAGCTTCCAATCCATGAGCATGAATGTTTTTCCATTTATGCAGGTCTCTTTTTGTTTTTTGCAGTAGGGTTTTGTAGTGTTTTCCTTGTATAAGACACATCAACATATTGATGTGTCATTTTTTTAATCCATTCTGCCACTCTCTGTCTCTTGACTGGTGCATTTAATCCATTTACATGCAATGTGATTAATGATAGGTATGAATTACTATTATTTTCTTATAATCTGTTTTGTGGCATTAAAGATTTTTTTTTTTTTGTTTCTCTTAATTTTATGTGTCGAGTTCTTTTTGTATACGGATTTTCTTTTCCTATCAATCCTTGTTGTTTTTGTGTTTACTGAGTCTTTTATTTTCTTCTTTATTTTGGTGAGTAGATTTATTAATTTTCTTTGTGGCTACCCTGAAGTTTCTTTATCCTCTTAAATTTAAAACAGTCTATAATAGTTTAGGATTCCTTGACTTCCTCTCCATATGCAAATTCTATAACTACACCTTTTATTCTCCCTTTTTGTTTTGAAGTTGTCATCATTTACAGCTTAACACCTCTGGTTCCCTGCTTATTTTACTTTTGTGAAGTCTTTATCTGGGCCGGTGTCTGGGTGATACTGTCATGTGTCATTATCTCAGGTTGTTGTCTGATGCTGTTGCTTCTCTATCTGAAGGACTCCCTTTAACATTTCTTATAAGACTGGTATGGTTTTTACAAATTCCCTTCATTTCTGCTTATCTGGGAATGACTTAGTTTCATCATTGTTTTTGAAAAACAATTTTGCTGGATGTATGATGCTAGGTTGGCAATTCTTTTCTTTCAGGATTTTATATATGTCATCCCATTGCCTTCTTGCCTGAATGGTTTCTGCTGAGAAATCATTGCTTAGTCTTCTTGGTGCCACTTTGTAAGTGTCATGAATTGAATTATGTCCCCCCCAAAATGTGCGTATCAATTTGGCTAGGGTACAATTCCAAGTATTGTCTGGTTGTCCTCCATTTGTGATTGTAATTTTATGTTAAAGAGGATTAGGGTGGGATTGTTAACACCCTTACCCAGGTCACATTCCTCATCCAATGTAAAGGGAGTTTCCCTGGGGTGTGGCCTACACCACCTTTTATCTCTCAAGAGATGAAAAGGAAAGGGAAGAGAGCAGAGAGGGGGGAACTCATACCACCAAGAAAGAAGCACTGGGAGCAGAACACATCTTTTTTCACTCAGGGTTCCTGCACAGAGAAGCTCCTAGTCCAGGGGAAGATTGATGAAAAGGACCTTCCTCCAGAGCTGACAGAGAAAGAAAGCCTTCCCCTGGGGCTAACACCCTGAATTTGGACTTCTAGCCTACTAGACTGTGAGGAAATAAATTTCTCTTTGTTAAAGCCATCCACTTGTGGTATCTCTGTTATAGCAGCACTAGATGACTAAGACAGTAAGTGGTATTTCATTTTTCATGGGCTGCTTTCAGGATTCTTTCTTTGTCTTTGGTTTTGGAAAGTTTGATTATGATGTCTTAGAGAATTTCTTCTGGGGTATATCCTGTATGGGATTCACTGGGCTTCTTGGATGGAAACCTCTTGTTTTTCATGATATCTGGGAAGTTTTCTGCCAATATACCTTCAAAAATTCTTTTTTTTTTTTTTCTCCTTCTCTTCTAGAATTTATACTACACATAAATTATTCCTCTTGCTGATGTCCCACATAACTCCTAGGCTTTCTTCATTCTTTTGTCTCATTGTTCCTCAAACAAATTAGTATCAATGAATTTGTCCTCTATTTTGCTGATTTTTTCTTCCATTGATTCAATTCTACTGTGTCCTTCCATTGTGTTATGTTTCTGATATTTTATTGTTAATCTTCTGAAATTCTAGTCATTGTTTTTATATGGTTTCTAATTGTCTATTGAGTCTGTCAGTTTGTTCTTGAATTGTTTTCCTGAATTCTAGGTTTTTTTTTTTTTTTTTTTTCTGTGTTTTCCTTGATCTGTTTGAGGATCCTAAATGTAAGTCTTTTGAATTTCTTCTCAGGTAGTTCTATTATCATTTCTTCCTCAGGATGGTTTTCTTTCTCTTTATTTTGCTCACCTGGTTGAGCCACCTTATCCTGTTTCTTCATATGATTTGTTATTGTCTGTTTCCTCTGAGACATTAAGGTGTTATTTTATTTATGTATTTATTGATTGATTGTATGTTGTCTGTTTTGTCCTGAGCTTTCTGTTTTGTTTTGATGTATCATGGCAAGCAGGGTGGGTGTGTTCTGCTGATCACCAGTCTGGTGGCACAGGAGCACTCACCACCTATTGCTGGGTGGGCATAGTGGTGGTGGGGCGTGGGTGGGGAGGTTGTGTGCCACCTCCAATCATTGGTCCAGTGGTGCAGGAGTGCATGCTGATGCTTACTGGGTGGGCAGGGTTGGGGGGTGATAGGTGGGTTGGGTGCATGCCACCATTTGTCATTGGTCCAGAGGTATGGGATCGCATGCTGCTGCTTGCCAGGTGGGTGAGGTGAGAGGGGGTTGGTAGTCCAGTCAGGCATTCGCTGTCACCAGTTGTTGTTTGTCCTGTGGTACAGAAGTGTTTGCTGCTGCTCATTGTGTGGGCATGGTGGTGGTGGTGATGGGTGAGGTAAGTGGGTACCACTATGAGTCGTTGGCTTGGTGGCGAGGGATCATGTGCTGCCACTTATCAAGAGCACAGGGCAGCAGGTGGGGGCGGTGTTGGGTGGGATGAGTGAGTGTCACTGCTAGTTGTTGGTCTGGTGGTACAGAAGTGCACACTGCCACTCGCCGGGTAGGCAGGGCAGCTGGGGGTGGTGGGCAAGGCAGATGCACTTTACTGGTCACAGTAGGGGGAGGTGGGAGTTTATACCATGGTCCCTAGGCAAGCTGGGTGGCAAGGGCGGGGGACGCTCATGCTGCTGGTCACTGGGAGGGCAGAGGAGAGGGAGTGTGCTCCTCTGGTCACTGGGTGTGAGTGCCAGGGCACTCCCCATATACATACATATACTCAAATGTATTTCTGACCTTGGATCAACTCAAAATCTAGAACTCCCTCTCCAGGAAGGCCTAGGTCCCCTGGGATCATAAAGGAAATGTAAAGATTAAAACTTTTAAGCTGTTCAGATCAGTTTTATTGGCCATTTGGACGAGCACGGTTTAGGTAGGAGCCTGTACAATGGGACACAGGTTGACCACTTCTCAGGGACCTCACACGCCCATCAGCTATGCATAACCCATAATACATGTGTAAACTGAGCATTTCATCTACACATATTCAGACACCTATAATGTTTGGAGACTCAGTGCATGGTAAAATAGGGCCCTAGGGGTACCAGAATCAGGACATAATTTCTACAGCTACCACCATCACCTCCGCCTATCATCCAGCTGCATGATCCCCTGTCTGAACCCTGAGGCAAATTTATGATCAGTTTCTCTTGGTTATCTTCAGCTCCTCTTTCAGGTGCCTTCTTATCAGCCCAGATGTCTTTTACTTTTAAGACAAGCCATCTTTCTTGTCTCAGCAGCCCTCCTTTCTTTCCAGTTCAAATTACTAAACTGCCAAAACCAACTGCCAACACCGGATAAGTTTTCATCTGCTTAATACACACTTGCACAGAAGTGGCTGTGTATTCTTCTTTTTTATTATTCTTATTTTTTAATTAATGTAAGAATTTAACAATTCATTCTGGAACTTCTAACTTCTTCTAGGCATCCTGGGCCCTTTCAGGTGGCTTCATGTCCCAATACCAGTAGGAGTGAACTGCTTTATTATTCTAGAAAACCTTTACAATTCTAAAATAATGGTTGTAGCCACCATTAAAAACACAGATCAAAGTTCAGGGGCAGTGAAGTTGGACACCATGAAGCTTCTTTTGTCAATGCCCTAATTTGCAGCATAGATAACCAATGTCCAAAAGTGACAGTTTGCGATCGTGAATTTTCCATTAGCTAGGCTGCCATTAAACATATCTTGAGGGAGTTCAAGCAAATTTGTAAGGAAGAGGCTTCTGCTGGTTGTGCCAAGGGTGCGGTGCTCCTTGGCTTGAGCAATTAGCTCATTTATAATTTAAACAAACAGAAAACTCAGCACTAGCCTGCTCTTAGGTTTCGTGACTGCTTGCCAGCCACCCACCCAAGTGCCAACCAACCAACCAAGCACCACCCACTTTGTAAGTAACAAAGGCATTACCCATTGATATGTAAGTATCACAGGAATCCTAGCCCCTTTTCAGACTTAGGAGTTCCCTGACCTCTTCCTTATTGTCCGAGGGTTATACTACATACTTAATATAAAGGAGTGAACAACCCACCAAGATTACAATAACTACAATCACAGCAATCACCTAATGATCATAACTATGTATATTGTAAGTCATCCACATGCTAGATTTCAACCCAGGGATTATTTTATGTCAGATGGGAAACCAATTACAAGTCAATCCTATGCATACTGCTTTTTATTATTATCCTTGTAATACTTTTCTGGATCATTTTATCTAACCTGGGAGAAAAACTAGTTTAATCTTTTGTGACACTAATCTCAAATTTATGTAATACATTTCTCCCAAGAAGTTCAAAGGATTTTGCTAAAAATGTCTCACTGGTTTCAACTGAAATCCCATGATCTAGGCAAAAGGCTCATTTTAATGCCTTTGCTCCATTTTTCAGGAAAGAATGATATAAGACTTCATTTTGTTTTCTCTTGGTATTTGATGAGAGAAGCAGCTCTTTGATTTGGAGGATCTTTTTAAAACTGACTTTGTTCTTTTTTAATCCCAACTACTCCAGCATCATTAGCTCCTTTTAATAGAGGTTTCCATTTCTTTTTATCCCTTTGAGCATGGGTTCCAATATCCTCAAAGCAACACCTTTTAATTGGCTTGGAAAAGGTCACCCTTTTGAGAGGAGGAAGCCAAAGTCCGCATTTTACAAAGTCAATATGGGTCTTTGAGATCTGAAGGGGATGGTTGCACGGGGTGGTTTCATCCCAAACAAAATGTTTAGCTAGCTGGCTGGTGGCATGTAATTACATTTTCAACATAATTACTATATAATTATATATACCCACTCTTATCCAAGACATTCTCTGCTATAATTAAAGTTGGCCTTTATTTTAAAATCACTTGTCTTTAAGATATTGTCCTTTCTTTTTGATTTAGCCAGTGGCTGAGGGGCAGTGTTAATTTTGCCAGTGGTTTCCTTAATTTTCTCTGATACTGTCCTATACAGACCACACCCTCCCCATCATAAGCTTTTTAGAAAATGATACATGGGCATCGAATCTCCCATCTTTATGTACCCCCCCCACCCAACACACACACACCTTGCCTTGTGTATTTTAGCAGTAAATTCTCCAGACAAGTCTAAGGGTATAATCAAGTCTTACACATACACAGTCACTCTTTCTAATCTAAGAAAGCTTTTTGAGGTAAACCGACTCTATTACTTTGCTTTCTTCTAATGTTACAAAAACTAATCTGGATCTGAAGTGGGTAGCTAAATCCTGAGGTGGAGGAGGGAAGTAGTGAACCCTTTCAGGCAATCTGAATAAATCACAGAAACACAACCCCACCAAGGCAGGAGCAGCAGTAAGAAGGGACGAGAAAACCGAAAAACCAAACCCGTTGCCATCGAGTCCATTCCGACTCATAGTGACCCTACAGAACAGAGTAGAACTGCCCCACAGAGTTTCCAAGGAGCTCCTGGCAGATTTGAACTGCCGACCTTTCAGTTAGCAGCAGCAGCACTTAACCACTACACCACCAGGGTTTCTAGAAGGGGCAAGAGGAGCTGCTAAAAAAAAGTCTTTAAGGAGCTAGCCATCCATTTCAAAGAATCGCTGCTATAAAAGAATATGCTACAATATTTCATTTCTTTTACTTTTAAAGTGCTTTGAAGAAACGCTGATCTTTGGTGCCTCCAAGACACTTATGAAAAAGGAAACACTGCTATTTTCACACAATCCCTATCATAGATGGCACCATGGATAAATATTATTACAAAAAACAGGATATGAGAAAGATGCTACAATGCACAAATGAAAAATTTAGGTCTACGGTTTTCTTTTTTCTGTATTATTGCTTGAAGAAAAATAAATTGACTAGATGATTTCTTGACAAACTTTCCAGGATACAATTTCTTGGTTTCTCTTTCGTTTGAAGAATTAGGTAAAATTCTATGTTTAGCACATCTAATAGAAGTAGACAATCAAGAACAAGGTAGGTGATTGTCCTCATCTAGTCCTCCCTGAAGCACTGTATCCTGTGTTAGATGTCACATGGAGAGACATGAAAGAACACAGCCAAGGAAGAGAGATTTTAAGGGCCCAGGACTCAAGATCACAACATTGGAATAACATGAAAGAAATAAGGATGTTAACCTGGAAAAAAGAAGACTTGGCAGGAAAATGCTAACTGTCCTCCAAAGAATGGAAGGCTGTAAAGTGGGAAAAACCACCTGATATTTTCTGTGTGGCCCAAGAAGGCGGAAAGGATTGAAGTTACGCGACAGCAAATGATAGAATTAATATAAAGAAGGATACTGTAGTAATTTGAAAAGTTCTGAAAATGAAGTAGTCTGCTTATGGACTTGGTGAGTTCACTTTTATCCATCGTGTTCAAATGGAGGTTAGTTGACCAATTTGGGGGACTCCTGTAAAAAGGATCAGATGGGAAAGTGAACTGGTTGAATTTTCTGTTCTCTTCTAGCCCTGGAGTTCTATGAAAAGGCTTACTTTCGGGGAAATAATTGGGTGCGTCAGAATTTGGTACGACCAAATAATTAAAATATTAATAGTTATAGGATCTTAGAGTATGGGGTTTATCTTTATGTCCTTCCCAGCACAGCTGGGTAAAATAGAGTTACTTTATTCCATTAAAAGAGGCTGTATGTGAAACCAGTCTAGTTCATATAGTCAAAAAGCAAAAAAAAAAAAAAAAGTCCTTTAAAGGATGTCCCACCAGGATTATTTATTTACATTCATGTAGTTCAATAAGGTCTTCTGAAATTCCTTGTGTGGGTTGTGCTGGGTAGATTCATATATCCTTTCTGTAGTCACCATGTTGCCCAGTTAGAATGTGGAGAACACCACTTCACCCAAGGAACCTTCAGTAACTTTCCATTCATGGCCTCTGTAGCAGTAGAGATATTAAACAAGGCTCAAGTCCTAAGAGGCATCCTCTGGGGATGTTGAGGGACAGCGAGTCAAACTCCAGGCTAACTAATGGCCTGGTAGAGAGGGAAGCAGCTCAAAGGTGCTCCTTTAGACAACTCCCCCTTTCAGCTACTAGTATTTGTGAAGAGTACCATAAAGAGAAGTGACAGCTCATCTTTACTGGCTCCCTTGTACTCCAGTTGATCTCACCATGAAGCTATGGAAACCACTTCATTTTAATCAGTTTAGGTAAAAGGTTTCTAAAAAACATAAAGACACAGCATGGTGCTAAATATACAGGCTTTGGAGTCAACCAGGAATCAAGTTTTAACTTTCCAATTTCTAACTGTATGACCTTGAACAAGTAACTTACTTAACCTCTCTAGGCCTCAGTTTCCTCATCTGTAAAATGGGACTAGGAATAGTTGCTGGCTCATAGTAAGTACTAGATAAATGCTAGCTTCTATTGTTTTTACAGAAACAGAAAACTGAGTCCCATTTGAGCTTGCTTCTTCTTGAGTCCTGTCCAAGACACAAAAGGAACAAAAGTGGCATTGAGAAAGGATCTAGGTCACATCAGACCTGTTGCTCTGCTGATTGGAAAAGAACATGAATCCAGACTGGGACATGCTGAAAGTGAAAGTGACTGTGAATCCTATACAACTTATGGAGGAAATAAAATAAAACCATGTATCTTACCGTGGAAAGATGTCTAAAATATATTAAATCAAAAAGCATGTTACAAAGCTGTATGATTGATCACCATTGTGAAAAAGGATTATTAACATAAATAATGATAATATGTCAACATATATAGAAGAAAAGGCCCAAAGAAATTTCTACCAAACAATGGATAATAATTTGGAGGGCGATTAAAATTACATGGGACTTCACTCTTTATATCCGTTATTTCTGTAATATTTGATTTTTATAATAAATATTATTAATTTTTAAATTAGGAAAATCAATGTTTAAGTGGCAAAAAAAAAAAAAAAAAGCATATTATCCCATTACAGATTTTAAATTTTACTGTATACTGATACTGATCTCCTTATGAGTTGGAATTGACTCGACAGCAACGAGTTTGGTTTGGACTGATCTCCTTAAGACAGAATAGGCAATTAATTTTGACAGATAAGCTGATAAGGAAATGTTTTTCTAGTGCCTTTTCAAACGAATGATAACACATATCACATCTGAAATCTTCTTTGCAAGATCGGTGTCATAATGTACATTCTCCAACAACCTGTCGAAGTGGGCATCTGTGGCTAAGACTTTGAGGTGTGAGGCTTTATATAGTAGTTTGAATGCCAGCTCCATGGCTTACTAACTATACTACCTTGGGCAAGTTACTTAACCTCTCTGTGCCTCAGTGGATTTCTCTGTCTAATGGGGCTAATAATAGTACTTCAGAAGGTTGTTGTGAGGAAGAATTGAGATACTACATCCAAAATGCTTAGAACAGTGGCTGGCATTTCGTAAGCTCTTGAAAAGCTTCACTATGGTTATTTTTATATTCATTTAAAGAGAAAACTATGGATACAAATTTTAAATTTATCTCAAAAAACAAAAACCAGTCTTCAAATTCATTCCCACTGCCATCAGTCTGGAAACCCTGGTGGCGAAGTGCTTAAGTGCCATGGCTGCTAACCAAAAGGTCAATAGTTTGAATCCCCCAGGTGCTCCTACGGGGCAGTTCTACCCTGTCCTGTAGGGTCGCTATGAGTTGGAATCGACTCGACGGCAATGGGTTTTTGGTTTTGGCCATCAGTCTAGACTAGAACATTACCACTTGATTCATAGATTGCTGCTTTACACTCCTACTCAGGCTCCTTGCCTCTAGCACCTCATGTTCCAACTAATCTTGCCTGGCACTGCTGACCCTTCCGTTTATTTCTTTACAGTTTGGCTTAAATGGCTCCAGTGGTTTCCCATTGCCAAAGTTTGAATTTCAAACGTCTTCACTGGTTTGGACACACATCGGCCTAATCCTACCTTTCTTATATGTGACCCACTCTTTCAAATGCAAATCTGCTTTAATCATACTGGTCCACTCACTGTTCCTAATTCCTAATTCTGAGGCCACTCCCACCCTTAACCCCATCTACTCAAGATCCCAGTCAAGTTTACCATCTTCAAGAAAGCTCAAATCCGCAATTCTAGCTGCACTTGAGTTGATTCCGGCTCATGGCAACTGCATGTGTGTCAGGGAAGAACCGTGCTCCATAGGATTTTCAATGGCTGATTTTTCAGAAGGAGACTGCTAGGCCTTTCTACCAGGGTGGCTTTGGGTAGGCTTGAACATCCTTGTGTTTAGCAACCGAGTGTGTTAGCAACCGAGTGTGTTAACTTCTTGCGCCACCCAAAGAAGGGACGCACTTGAATCCATAGTTACCTCTATTTTGAAGCCCTGGAGATGCAACAGTTAAATGCTTTGCTGCTAACCAAAAGGTTGGCAGTTCAAACCCACCCAATGGCTCCACAGGAAAAAAGACCTGGTGATCTGCTCCCATAAAATTACAGCCTAGAAAACCCTATAGGGCAGTTCTATCCTGTCACATGGGATCACTATGAGTTGAAATCAACTCAATGGCACTTAACAACAACAGAGCATCTAACATCCTAGCCCTGCTTTCATCTGAGACTCGTCTATAGTCATCCTTACCCTGTTGTGTAGTTTTGTCAGGGGGAGGCTCATATATTAATTCAACAAGCATTTATTGATCAGACTTTGGGATTCAGAGATGAAGGAGACAATGTCCCTGCTCTCATTGCACTCATGATCTATTAGTTTCCTATATAGAAAGTAAACAAATAACTGCTTGGCCATGGCTGCCTATGTGCTGTGTCAGAGGCACATATAAGACACAGAGGTGATCCAAAGACAGAAATAATCACAAAGAGATGAATCGACATCAAGGGCATGAAGTGTGTGGCTCTTTTCTGTCTCCCAACCGTGTTTGCCCTTTCTCTGGCAGATCCAAAACATGGAAGCAGACCTGAAATATTTGAAGTCCTGTCCTATTTAAGTTCTCAAAATGACAGGCACTGACTGGTTTCCCCTTCCTGGCACTGACGTCTCCCTGGAGTATATTTCCACCTTCCCTACTACTTAGTTCACCTCGACCGGCCTACTTATTTGTTTAAAATGTGAACCAACTGGTCAGGTACAGTAATCTAATTCTGCATTTGGTATGAGGCCAATGCATTGAGGGCAGTCAATAAATAATGGTGCTTGGTGTGCCTTTCCTAGATTCTGGCTGCTTGTTTCTGAGTTGATGCTGGGATCTTAGGAAGCACACTCAAGAGATAGTAGATGACAGGGTGGGGGAACTCTGGAGGGTATAGACGCAAATTTGTTCTGCTTGCCTGGCCCAAAGATTATACACCTGTGTGGTGTCTTGTTGCCATGAAGCCTGTGATATGCAAATGTTATTCCTGTGAGTTGGTTAGGGTCTGACCTTCCTTCCTACATGGTCTTCCCTGACTCAATCTAGGTAAAAGTACATAAAGGCTTCCTCTTTGTAGGCACACTGGCCCATGTTTACTTGGCTTCATTATGGAAAATTCTCCTTCCTATTAGTGGGTAGTTCTGGGCGTGATGAGATAGGCATCTCTGTTGGATTACATGGGCTGTCCCAAGGGAGAAGACAGCAAGTCCTTAAAATAAAACCTCATGGAAACACATGTCCACTCACTCATCCATCCATCCATCCATTCAATCTACCTATCATGTGACTAGCAGTGAGGATATAAAGATGCATACTACCAGATCTGACTCATGGGAGATAGCCAATAAATATTTGCTGAATTAATGATTTAACTTAGCTTTACTTTGATTACCATTTCCTACTGAAGGACATTTTGTACTTTCTGTATAATAGCTAGTATATTTCCGCCCACAGTTAAAAGATCCACCATGGCCTGCATAAAAGGGTATTCAGTATATACCCTATATTCTTGGACTTAGATGCTCAATTTCCTCATTTTTAATTCTTCCCTGTTGTCTTCTTCCAACCTTCATTTCTATACCCATCCAGCCCCTCTGCTTTGATCCACTGTTTGGTTTTCTGCTGGCCTCTGAAGGGTAATCCAAATACAGATTGCTTTCAGGTAACACTGGACAGTTTGATTTAGCCTCTAGCTCGCCTCTTCTTAGCCCTGTTGTCTCTGGCAGCAAGGGGCTGGAGAGAAGTCAGGGGAGTTGGCACCCAGTTCTAGTTAGGACACTGGGCTTTGAAGCAATTTGGCCTGCTAGCATCTCCCATTCTCTGCTTATAGAATGGCAATGATGCCAACTGGCCCAGAGATAGACCAAGAATGAGCTCATAGCTGGAAAGGATGATGCACCCAAAAACAAAGCAATATTAGGAGATGAAATTCTGATTTCATGGTCCCTCAATACTAGGCCTCATGCTGTTTCCGGCTATTTTGGCACATTACTACCAAGGAGGAGGTCTGAATAATTAGCGCAGCTTGTCCTCTCAAGCACAGACTTCCGTATTTAGAGTGAATTTGACGCAAAGAACACCCGGTTGTTGTTTGCTGCTAATCAAACACTGCCAGCAGGTGAGTGTGAAGATAACCTGGTCTATAGAAGAGTTTCCTATGCAGGACAGCATTTTTTAAAGTGTCACTCAAAGTTGGATTCAATTAAACTAAAAGTTTGAAAACAAATCAAGTTACAAAATCAGAAACCAATTTTTATGCATAAAGATGCAGAAATTGTTGGAGATTACAGCCAAAAATAAAACCAAAGACATTGAAAAATATTTTCCCCCTACAGGATTTGCAAAACAAATTCTGAGTAAGAAATGTAGAGGCCTCCCTAGAAGAAAACTTCCTTCTATACTGGCTTGTTTATACTGGCAGCCGACAAAATTGTTAGCAAGGTACAAAAGAGAACAACTAAAATCCAAAACAAACACTACTCTCATAAGCAGAATGGAAAATGGTAATATCAATGTTCAGCAAGTATGGATAGCCATTACTGCCCTTATGTTGTAATTTTCAAAAGTCAGAATGGACAAGTACATGTTATTTCTGTTAAAAAAAAGAAATGAGAAAAGAAAGGAAACTATGCCAGAAATAGCATTCCCTTGGAGAAAAGGCTGTCTAACCTAAAACCACTATATATATATATCATATAGTGCCAGAAGATGAGCCCCTCAGATTTGAAGGCACTCAAAATATGACTCGGGAAGAGCTGCCTCCTCAAAGTAGAGTTAACCTTAAAGACGTGGATGTAGTAAAGCTTTCGGAACCTTCATTTCCTGATGTGGCACAACTGAGAACAGCTGCAAACATCCATTAACAATCGGAACATGGAATGTAGGAAGTATGAATCTAGGAAAATTGGAAGTTCTCTGAAATGAAATGGAACGCTTGAAGATCAATATCCTCAGCATTAATGAGCTGAAATGGACTGGTATTGGCCATTTTAAATCAGGTAATCGTATGGTCTACTATGCCAGGAATGACAAATTGAAGAGGAATGGCATTGCATTCATCATCAAAAAGAACATTTTGAGATCTATGCTGAAATGGAACACTGTTAGTGATAAGATAATATTCATATGCCTACAAGGAAGATTGGTTAATACATCTATTATTCATATTCACACATCAGCCACTAATGCCAAAGATGAAGAAATTGAAGATTTTTAACAACTTCTGCAATCTGAAATTCATCAAATATGCAATCAAGATGTATTGGTAATCACGGGTGATTGGGATGTGAAAGTTGGAAACAAAAAAGGATTGGCAGTTGGAAAATATGGCCTTGGTGACAGAAACGATATAGAAGATCCCATGACAGAATTCTGCAAGACCAGCGACTTTGGAAATATCATCTTTCAACAACATATATGGTGACTATACACATGGACCTCATCGGATGGAATACACAGGAATCAAATGGACTACAGAAAAGCTCAATATCATCAGTCAAAACAAGGCTGGGGCTGAATGCGAAATAGACCATCAATTACTCATATGCAAGTTCAAGTTGAGCTGAAGAAACTTAAAACAAGACCATGACAGCCAAAGTACTACACTAAATATGAAACCCCTAAAAAACCAAACCCAGTGCCGTTGAGTCAATTCCGACTCATAGCGACCCTATAGGACAGAGTAGAATTGCCCCATAGAATTTCCAAGGAGCGCCTGGCAGATTCGGACTGCCGACCCTTTGCTTAGCAGCTGAAGCACTTAACCACTATGCCACCAGGGTTTCCCCACTAAGTATACCCCATCTGATTTTAGAGACCATCTCAAGAATAGATTTGACGCATTGAACACTAACGACGGAAGACCAGAGGAGCTGTGGGATGACATCAAGGACATCATAAATGAAGAAAGCAAGAGGTCATTAAAAAGACAGGAAAGAAAGTAAAGACCAAAATGGATGTCAGAACAGACTCTGAAACTTGCTCTTAAACATACAGTAGCTAAAACAAAAGAAGAAATAATGAGCTGAACAGAAGATTTCAAAGGGCAGCTTGAGAAGACAAAGTATTATAACGAAATGTGCAAAGACCTGGAGATAGAAAACCAAAAGGGAAAAACACGCTCAGCATTTCTCAAACTGAAAGAACTGAAGAAAAATTCAAGCCTCAAGTTGTAATACTAAAGGACTGTATGGGCAAAAAATAGGATGACACAGGAAGCATCAAAAGAAGATGGAAGGAATACACAGGGTCACTGTACTAAAAAGAATTGGTAGGCGTTCAGTGATTTCAGGAGACAGCTTATGATCAAGAATCGATGGTACTGACGGATGAAGTCCAAGCTGCACTGAAGGCATTGGCAAAAAACAAGAATTGATAGAATACCAACTGAGATGTTTCAATAAACAGATGCAATGCTGGAAGCGCTCACCAGTCTATGCCAAGAAACCTGGAAGACAGCTACCTGCCCAACTGAAAGGAAGACATCCATATTTGTGCCCGTTCCAAAGAAAGGTGATATAACAGAATGAAGAAATTATTAAGCAATATCATTAATATCACGTGCAAGTAAAACCATGCTGAAGATAATTCAAAAACGGTTGCAGCAGTATATCAACACAGAACTGCCAGAAATTCAAGCCGAATTCAGAAGGGAACATGGAACAAGGGATATCATTGCTGATGTCGGATGGATCTTGGCTGAAAGCAGAGAATACCAGAAAGATGTTTACCTGTGTTTTACTGACTATGCAAAGCTATTCAACTGTGTGGATCAAATGAATTATGGGTAACATTTGTTTGATTCACATGGGAATTCCAGAGTGATTAACTGTGCTCTTGCAAAACCTGTACAAGATAGAGAGGCAGTCATTTGAACAGAACAAGGGATACTGCATTGTCTAAAATCAGGAAAAGCATGTGTCAGGGTTGTATCCTTTCACCATACTTTTTCAATCTGCACGGTGACCAAATAATCTGAGAAGCTGATCTATATGAAGAAGAATGTGGCATCAGGATTGGAGGAAGACTCGCTAACAACCTGCGATACCCAGATGACACAACCTTGCTTTCTGAAAGTGAAGAGGACTTGAAGTGCTTACTGATAAAGATCAAAGATGACAGCCTTCAACACGGGTTACACCTTAATATAAAGGAAACAAAAATCCTCATAACTGGACCAATAAGCAACACCATGATAAACGGAGAAAAGATTGCAGTTGTCAAGGATTTCATTTTATTTGGATTCACAATCAATGCCCATGGAAGCAGCAGTCAAGAAATCAGATGACACATTGCATTGGACAAATCTGCCGCAAAAGACTTCTTTAAAGTGTTGAAAAGCAAAGACGTCACTTTGAGGATTAAGGTGCACCTGACCCAAGCCATGATATTCTTAATCACCTCATCTGCATGCGAAAGTTGGACAATGAATAAGGAAGACCGAAGAACAATTAATGCATTTGAATTATGGTGTTGGTGAAGAATATTGAATATACCATGGACTACGACAAAAATGAACAAATTTGTCTTGGAAGAAGTATAGTCAGAATGCTCCTTAGACGTGAGGATGATGAAAATTTGTCTCACTTTGGACATGTTATCAGGAAGGACCAGTCCCTGGAGAAGGTCATCATTCTTAGTAAAGTAGAGGGTCAGCACAAAAGAGGAAGACCTTCAACAAGATGGACTGACACAGTGGCTGCAACAACAGGCTCAAACATAGCAACAATTGTGAGGATGGTGGAAGACCAGGCAGTGTTTCATTCTGTTGTACACAGGATCACCATGAGTCGGAACCAACTCGACGACACCTAACCACAACAGCAATCAGAAACCAGCCCAGAGGTGGCTGAAAGATGCATTCAACATCCTTTTTGCCCTTCTGTGCCATGATCAGAGGTGAACTGCCAGCACTTTTAATTTACCTCCTGGAGGAAGTAAGAGTAATGAATGTTGTAATGCTGCCTTCACACTTGCCACTTCTATCACAACAGAAAATTAAGAAAAATCATACTCCAACAAATGTGAAAACCTAGAAGAAATGGACAAATTTCTAGAAACACTCTACCCACCTAAACTAACACAAATAGAGGTAGAAAATTGGAACAGACCTATAACAAAACAAGAAATTGAAGATATGATAAAAAGACTCCCAACAAAAAAAGCCCCGGCCTAGACAGCTTCACTGGAGAACTCTACCAAACATTTAGAAAACAGTGGACACCAATTCTACTCAAACTATTCCAGAGTATAGAAAAGGAAGGAATATCCCTAATTCATTCTATGAAGCCAGTGTAACCCTGAAACCAAAGCCAGTGAAAAACCTGTTAAACAACCCAGTTCCATCGAGTCAATTCCGACTAGTAGCAACCCTACAGAACGGACTTCACCGCCAGGGCTATAAAGCCAGTAGAAGACACCACTAAAAAAGTAAAGTACAGACCAATATCCCTTATGAATATAGACACAAAAATTCTCAACAAAATTCTAGCCAATACAATTCAACAGTGTATCAAAAAAATAATACATCATGATCAAGAGGGATTCACACCAGGAAGCATAGATGGTTCAACATCAGAAAATAATCAACGCAACTGACCACATAAATAAAACAAAGCAAAAGAACCACATGATTATCTCGATCAACTCAGAAAATGCATTTGATAAAATCCAACAGGCTTTACTGATAAAAACTCTCCGCAAAATAGGAGTAGAAAGGAAATTCCTCAACATAATTAAGTGCACACACGCAAAAACAACAGCTGACATTATTGTCAAGGAAGAAGGATTGAAAGCAATCCCCTTTAGAACAGGAACGAGACAAGGATGCCCGTTATCACCAATCTTATTCAATATTGTACTGGAAGTCCTAGCCAGAGCAATAAAGCAAGAAAGGGAAATTAAGGGTATCCAAATTGATAAGGAAGAAGTAAAACTACCCTTATTCGCAGATGACATGATCATTTAGATAGAAGATCCAGACACTTTACCACTTCTCCCCAGTAACCCACACGCAGGAATATTAGCTAATAAGACACACAGGCTAATGCAGCCCCCACTTACAGATCTTGTTGTCTTCTTGTGTTTTGGGTCCCAAGTCTGGGAAGCATCAGAGCCAGGCAGCCGCCCTTGCTCAGCACCATCTTTGAAACAGGCCAACAAGAAGGTTGATGCAGGTTAGGACGACAGCTGAGAGCCCAGAGGCAAGAGGAAGAGGTTCTTACTCATGCTCCACTCAGAGCTGGCACTGGTTGTAAAAACAAAAGAACTCCCTGTGCACACAGCAGCACCTCCCAGCCACCCTGCCTCCATCCCCAGTTTGCAGTAATAGACTCTGCTGTGGGCATGAAAGGGAAGGGAGCTGGGATACGGGGAATGGCCAACAAGCAGAGAGCAAGCAGGAGACTCCAGCACTCTTCAGAGGAACTTTCGTTTCAGGAGGGGCTTTGTGACACCAGGGGCTCCTCAACAAGAATGCACATCCATCAGGAGCAAGAATCATGCTGTTGTCCATGGATTTATTAGGTGCTCAGTGAATGGCTATGGATTGTTCTGTTTGGGTTGTTTAGAACATCGCCCTGTGTCTAGTATCAGCTGTTGCTCAGGGGTGCCAGCCAAAGGTGTCAGCAGTGCTTTGTGGCCCAAGCTAAGGTAGGTTCTGAGACCCTCCCGAAGACCTGGCTGCTGGCTGTTTTAAGGGTTTAAAAAAAAAAAAAGTTGCCATTCTGCTGATTCCAGCTCATTGTGACCCCAAGTGTTTCAGAGTAAAACTGTGCTCCATAGGGTTTTCAACGGCTATAATCTTTTGGAAGTAGACTGCCAGGCCTTTCTTCTGAGGTGCCTCTGGGTAGACTCAAACCTCCAACATTTCACTTAGCATCCAAGCGTGTTAACAGTTCATACTACCCAGGGACTCTGCTTCAAGGATACTGCCTTACAAATGTGGGGGCAGGATGGCCATTCTCTTTTCCCCCAAAGCCCAGTTTAGTTTCTAAACAGGCAAGGGCTTATAGGTCCATGGGAGTTTTGAGCTGGTCTATGTCATTCCTGACCTAACGTCCCTCCTTCCCCAAGAAGTTAGGTCACTTTTAGGGTTGGCAAAATAAACCATCTCTGTTGAACTGATCCATGGAGGACCCACTTCCCTAGGATCAGGCCGTAGGGGAAGTGTAGATCATTTCATTTCTGTCTTGCTCTTGAATTTGCTTTAAAAAAGGAAATGAGCTACTTTACCTTCTTTCTGAAGGTCATTTTCGAGCTCTGCAAATGAAGACTCTGAAGGAAATGAAAGGGAATGATCTTCATGGATGAATCATGTCATTAAAAATTTTGACCCCACTTGCCCTGGTCCCACTGCATGCTAGAAAATTAACATTTTACTAGGTCCTTTCAAAAGAAAATTTTGAGTAAAAACATTTTTGATTTGTTTAATACTAATGCCCAGCGTATAAATAAGGCAACCCATGCATTTAAAATAGCAACAAACCAACCAACCAAAAATCAACCATCTCTTTTAAGGGATAGACATAAATATACAATACCAGACAATTCATTTCTGAATTTCCTATACATTTAGTGCTACTAAAAAAAATTAAGATAGACAAAAGTAGCGACAGAAGTCTCTTTTTGACTCACCTAGCATACTTTGCAAAAGCTTTGTTTGGCTTCCCTGAGAGGACAACCTCTTAGGTGTCCAGCTCACCTTCACTCCACCCAAGGCTCAAACCTCTAATCCCAGGCTAGTTGAGTAGTATGGCCTATTTCCCCTGGGCTATGCTGTCTTTCATTGCAGAGATTCGGAGTCACTAAATCTTAACAGACCTGACCTCCTGACCTGGGAGGGGAAAGGCCTTTTAGAAGAGGCACTGAGCTCAGTCTCTTGCTTATTCCTTTTCAGGCACCAACAGGACCAGTGAGGCTGGAGCCCTTGGCTTTGACTCATAATCCCCAGGCCTAGTGAAGAGGGTGTTCCCCCAACAAAAGCAACTGAAAAACTTGTCTCACTCCTGACTGAGGATATTCCCACAGCTACTCTAACTTGGACTCATCCTTAGAGCACACAGACTGGTCATTCTGGGTGGTATTATCTCTGCAATTTTTTTTATCCTTTAGCAAGTTTTTCATTGCCCACAATAACTAGTGAATAGTGAGGCTGCCATCATCTTCAACAGGACCTGAGCACATCCTTCTTCTCAGAATAATATCACCATGTGTAGAAGCTAAAAGGAGCATCATAAAGGAAATGCTGAATTTCATACAAGAAAAAGAGAAAGGGAGCCTAAATTATTGAGAGTAATCTCTTTTTCTAGGCCTTTCCCTAAGCATGAAGCTTCTCCTGTCCTCAATTTTTGCTGCCATGGTTCCATTCCTGATTATATTACCAGTGTGAGGTCAAATCTCAATCCTTAATGTTTTCATTATACCTACCTAAAAAAAACAAAAAAACACAACAACTCATTGCCATTGAGTCGATTCTGACTCATAGCGACCTTAGACCTATCTGGGGAGAAGATGGGATAGGGAAACCAAGAGGCTTTTCCTATTGCATACACAAGTATTTTCGTTCAATCCTTACAAGTCCATCTGTCCGTGTCCTCCAGACACAGAATATTGCCTTTTTTTTAAGTATGTTATAGATGGAAGATGAAAGGACTACACAGAATCACTATACCAAAAAGAATTGGTCTGTCAGTTTGTCATACTGTGGTGGCTTGTGTGTTGCTGTGATAACAAAAGCTTTGCGACCAGTATTTCTAATACCAGCAGGGTCATCGCTGGTAGACAGGTTTCAGCGGAACTTCCAGACTAGGACAGACTAAGAAGAAGGACATGGCAGTCTACTTCTGAAGAAACTGGCCAGTGAAAACCTTACAAATAGCAGAAGAATACCGTCTGATATAGTGCCAGAAGATAAGCCCCTCAGGGAGGAAGGCACTCAAAATATGACAGGGGAAGAGCTGCCTCCTCAAAGTAGAGTTGACCTTCATTAGCTGATGTGGTATGACTCAAAATGAGAAGAAACAGCTGCAAACATCCATTAATAATTGGAACGTGGAAAGTACTAAGTATGAATCTAGGAAAATTGGGAGTCGTCAAAAGTGAAAGGGAACACATATACATTGATATCCTAAGCATTAGGGAGCTGAAATGAACCAGTATTGGTCATTTTGAATCAGACAATAATATGATCTACTACGCCAGGAATGACAACGTGAAGAGGAATGGTGTCACGTTCATCATCAAAAAGAGTGTTTCAAGATCAACCCTGAATTACAACGCTATCAGTGATAGGATAATATCCATATGCCTATAAGGAAGACCAGTTAATATGACTATTATTCTAATTTACACACCAACCACTAATGCCAAAGATGAGGAAACTGAAGATTTTTACCAACTTCTGCAACCTGAAATTGATCAAACATGCAGTCAAGGTGCATTGATAATTACTGGGTATTGGAATGAAAAAGTTGGAAATGAAGAAGGATTGGTAGTTGGAAAATATCACCTTGGTGATAGTAATGACTCCAGAGATCACATAATAGAATTTTGCAAGGCTAATGACTTCTTCGGAAACCCTGGTGGCATAGTGGGTAAGTGCTATGGCTACTAACCAAAAGGTTGGCAGTTCAAATCCACCAGGTGTTCCTTGGAAACTCTATGGGGCAGTTCTACTCTGTCCTATAGAGTCACTATGAGTTGGAATTGACTTGATGGCAATGGGTTTGGTTTGGTTTTTTGGTAACAACTTCTTCACTGAAAATACCTTTTTTCAATAACATAAACGGCAACTATACACGTCTTAGTCGTCTAGTGCTGCCATAACAGGAATACCACAAGTGGATGGCTTTAACAAAAAGAAATTTATTTTCTCACAGTCTTAGTGGGTAGTAGGTTACAAGTCCAAATTCAGGGCATTGGCTCCACGGGAAGCTTTTCTCTTTCTGTTGGCTCTGGAGGAAGGATTCCCCTGGTCAAGAAGGTTCTCAATGCAGGCACCCCGTGTCCAAACGACACGCTCTGCTCCTGGTGCTGCTTTCTTGGTGGTATGAGGTCCCCAAGCTTCTGCTTGCTTCCCTTTCTTAAGAGATAAAAGGTGGTACAGGCCACATCCCAGGGAAACTCCCTTCATCTTGGATCAGGGAGGTGTTCTGAGTGAGTGAGGGTGGTGTTACAATCCCACCCTAACTCTCTCAACATAAAATTACAATCACAAAATGGAGAACAACCATACGGTACTGGAAATCATGGCCTAACCAAGTTGATACACACGCTTTGGGGGGACATAATTCAATTCATGACGTTCCACTCTTTGGCCCCCCAAAAATCACATTCTTGCAACATGCAAAACATATTCATTCCATCACAGCATAGCAAAAGTCTTAAATCAAGTCCAAGTCCAAAATCCAAAAATACCTCTTCATCTGTGAAATCTAGAACACAAGCTTTCTGCTTCCAAAAGTACAATGGCAGAAAAGGCACAAGCTAGACATTTCCATTACAAATGGGAGAAACTGGAGGGAAAGAAGGCACCAAGAAAGTTAACAGAACACATTACATCAGTCCTCAAAGCTTTGAAAATAATCCTTTGTTCTCTGAGACAATTTATACAATAACCCTGCCCTCCAGCCTCTATGTATTGGCCACACTCTCCAGATTCTGAGTGGAGGCCCCTCGGCCCTGGGCTTCAGCTCCCCCTTCCAGGCCTACTGGGACAGCAACTCTGCTCCCTTGGATTTAGACGCACCATTCTTCTAGTCCATCTGAGTGGCAACTCCATCCTTAGAAACACCAGAGGCCATGGCTCTACCCCTTGAAACCTCTGAGGTCATGGCCATACCTTTCTAGACTGAGGCAGCTCAGCTTCTTTTCTTCCTTGTTTCTTCAGCTTCTGTTTCCTGGTTTCTTGGCCTCTCAGCTCCTTGGGCCTCATGCCGGCATCTGCCCTCCTGCGGCAATTGTTCCAAAGCTCTGTAGCTCCACCGATAAGTGCCTGGATGCATCTCCACTCTGCCAGGAAGCCTCCTGCACACAGGCACTCAGCTGTCTGGTTCTGTGGGTTGGTAAGCCTAGCTCCACCGGTAAGTGCCTGGAGGCACCCCACTCCACCGGGAAGCCTCCTGTGCACAGGCACTCAGCTCTTTTGCTCCCTGGGTCAGCTCCAGCACTGTCTCACACTGGTCTCCTTGTTCTGCTGCTTCTGGTTCTCTACTGTTGCTGCCTCTCTGCTGCTGCAGGTTCTCTGCTGTACTGGTCTTCTGCTGCTGTCGCAACTCTATCCACAGTTTTAAAACTGCTTCCACATTTTAGGTATCTGTTAGAGTAGCACCCCACTCTCTCGCTACGAAATTCTGTCTTAGTCATCTATTGCTGCCATAACAGAAATACCACAAGTGGGTGACTTTAACAAAGAGAAATTTATTTTCTCACAGTCTAGTAGGTTGCAAGTCCAAATTCAGGGTGTTGGCTTCAGGGGAAGGCTCTCTCTCTCTGTTGGCTCTGGAGGAAGGTCCTTGTCCTCAATCATCCCCGGTCAAGGAGCTTCTCAGGCACAGGGACCCCGTGTCCAAAGGACACGTTTTGCTCCTGGTGCTGCTTTCTTGGTGGTATGAGGTCCCCAACTGTCTGCTTGCTTCCCTTTCCTTTTATCTCTCTAGAGATAAAAGGTGGTACAGGCCACATCCCAGGGAAACTCCCTTAACATTGGATCAGGTAGGTGCTCTGAGTGAGGGTGGTGTTACAATCCCACCCTAATTCTCTCAACATAAAATTACAATCACAAAAGGGGGGACAACCATACAGTACTGGAAATCATGGCCTAATCAAGTTGATACACACATTTTTGGGGGGACATAATTCAATCCATGACACACATGGACCTCACTGGATGGAAAACACAGGAACCAAATTAACTACGTCTGTGGAAAGAGACGATGGAAAAGCTCAATATATGGTAAAGTAGTGGGTCAACAAAAAAGAGGAAGACCCTCAAAGAGATGGACTGACACAGTGGCTGCAACAATTGGTTCAAACATAGCGATGATTTTGAGGATGTTTATAGGACAAGGCAGTGTGTCATTCTATTGTACGTTGGGTCAATATATAAGTTAGAACAAACTCAATGGTCCCTAACGACAACATGTTATAGAAGAATCCTTTCTCCCATCCAGAAATGAAGTAGAAGACTATAGTTCTTGAGCAATTATTGGTAAATAGAATTGCTAGGCACAGTAGGAAAAGTGATTTTCAATTACTGATATTAGTAATTTTAGGGATGAAGCAAAAGCCTACTACTGAGTCCCTAGCTATATTTTACATGAAAGTGGTTATGCAGAACATCCATTAAATAATTACCAACTTGCTTCTCCCATTGGCTGGGGTGTTTACTAAGGAGGCAGGGATATGTGTATGTTTTTGCATTGTGAAGTCTGCCAAATGATTTTAAAGTAGTTGGTGTTCCTTCAAATATTTATCACATGATCAGAATAAAAAAGAAGAAAAACAAATATTTATCACAGGGTATTGTTTTTCACCAATGCTTTCAGTACATCTTGGACTTCTTCCTTCAATTCCCTGTGATAAATGTAAAACAAAGTAATGAAAAACATCTTGAAATTTCTATAGAAGAACAAGCTTCTGCCCATTTTTCAAACAGGGTTAGGGCAAAAAAGCAAACCAAACCTGTTGCCATCCAGTTGATTCTGATTTCATGAAGCCCCCATGTGTTACAGAGTAGAACTGCTACATAGGGCTCTCTTGGCAGTAGTCCATATGCAAACAGATCACCAGGCACCTCTGAGTGGGTTTGAACTGCCAACCTTTAGGTTAGCAGTTGAGTGCAAATCGTTTGCACCACTCAAGCACTTTGGCTCAGGGCAGCGTACTCAGATATTAAGAAGAGTTCCCATGAATCAACTTGGCGAATTGGATTTGGTAGCATGAGAATTGGGTAGTCCCAATTCTTGGTTGTGAATAGTCTACAGCCAAGTGAATTTGTTGCAATACTAGAAAGATAACTTTCATGTTAGGCTCCAGGGCCAGTGCCCAAAGATTCTTTGCAGGACAATGTTGGGTATTTCTCATGCTGAAATCCCAGGATTGGCTTGGTCATTGTTGCTGTTAGGTGCCATCAAGTTGGTTCTGACTCACAGTGACCCTGGATACGACAGAAAGAAACACTGCCGGATCCTGCACCATTGTCACAATCATTGCTATGTTTCAGCCCATTGTTGCAGCCATTGTGCCAATTCATTTCCTTGAGGGTCTTCTTTTTCACTCACCCTCTACTTTACCAAGCATCATGTCCTCCAGGGACTGGTCCCTCCTGATAACATGTCCAAAGTACATGAGATCAAGTCTCCACCCTTGCTTCTAAGGAGCATTCTGGCTGTACCTCTCCTAAGACAGATTCGTTCGTTCTTCTGGCAGTCCATAGTATATTCAATATTCTTCACCAACACCACAATTCAAATGCATTAGTTCTTCTTCAGTCTTCCTTATTCACTGTCCAGCTTTTGCATGCACATGAGGCAAATGAAAATACCATGGCTTGGCTCAGCTGCATCTTAGTCCTCTAAGTGATATCTTAGTAGCACAAATCAAATGCCAGAAGCCTCCAGGGGTTTCTGCTTTGCACTTTTTCCAACCTTGAAGAGCCAGAGGACCTCATATCTTGAGATGCTTTTATCATGGAGGAGCCATGGAGTTTCTCTGAGCACGTAAGGTTACTCTATTCCAAGGAAATCATGACAATATAAAGTGAAAAAATCTTTGAGGGATACCCAGGAGTGACTCTGATGAAAGCCTAAAGGTGGGGCCCTTAGAAGGAGATTTCTCACTCTCTGGAGGTCTTTTAGACCTGGTCTAGACAGGATAGAAGTCCTTCGGGACAGCCATGGTTCCCTAAGTCCCACATTTCTAGAACTCCAGATCCTGGAATGATAGGTCTGACTGTCTACATCGAGTTGTAGAAATAAGTGTCTAAATCAAGGAATTAGAAGCCACTGTTTCCTTTGTGACTGGCTCAGGTCCTCGAAACGAAGAGACAAGCAGTAGATTCCCAAGGAGAAGGGATTCCATTTCTTTCACTAAAGGGAAGATTATAATCTCAAAAACACGGTTGATCAGTGAGTGATCCTGAGATAGCAGAACGTGGGGCTACTACGTACTGACCATGTCAAGGAGGAGATAATCAGAAGCAGAGTGACCAAGATGATACAGAGAGGATCTCTTCTACCTTGAGAATGACCACTTCGAACACATTTGATTTGTAGGAGCCTGGGTGGCATAAATGTTTTGCCATTGGCTGCTAACAGAAAGATTGGCAGTTAGAACCCGCTCAGTGGCTCCATGGAAGAAAGGCCTGGGGATCTGCTCCTGTAAAGACCACAGCCAAGAGAGCTCTATGACGGCAGGTAACAACAACAGTTTGCAGTCTTCCAGAGTAATTCTGAAGACAGAAAACTTAAGTTTAGAATATCTGCTTAATAAGGTCAAGTTTTTTTTGTTGTTTTTTTTCTCAATGCTGTTCCCAGCATTTAGAACATCGACTGACACACAATAAGAGCTCAATAAATATTTCTGAAGTGACTACTGAAATGTTATTGCTGGAATTAATGGAAAGTCAAACCTGCTATCAGGAAAGGGTATTGAATTCTCACAAAAAGATTCTTAAAGGAAACATATATTAATTCTACTTGTGCGGGTGTATTTTAGCCTAGTTCAATACATCCCTCTCTCTCTCAAAGTCACATAAGCATTTTTTCCTGCTCATATAGTAATACACAGCTATTAACAAAAAACCTGGAAAACAACAAAGTCAGCCTTTGAAGAACAAGTTAACACTCCCATGAAATATGGTTTGTGATTGTCTTTTATCATTTTGGAATTTGAGGGATGCTTTCTCTTTTTACAACACTGCAAGTGAAAAGCTTAGAATTTGATAAATTATAAACTTAATGAGGCTTCTAACTCCTGTAGCCAGTCATTAAAAAAAAAAAAAAAGTCATTAGCTGCCAGGAAATGATTGTTGTTACTTAATTATAAGATGAAACTAAATATTGAGAAATGTTGAAAGTGATCTGATTGGCCAATACGCCAAGGACTAATTCCACAGGCATGCATTCCCTTCCACATACCAATTAAAGCTGTGTCACCCATAATAAAATGCTGGATGCTGTTGGCTGTATTTATATTGTCATTTTCAGATTAGAACAATAAAAACAAATCTAGTCTAGGGCACTTCCTGGGCACCAATGACCTTTCTAACTTAAGAGAATAAGGGCTCCTACGTGGGTACTTGTCCTCAGGAAGTGTTCCTTATTTTCACTTTGACCACGTCGCAAAATAAGAGCCAGCTTAAAAGATAATAAAGGCAATCAATCTACCAGTCATCTGTTTTACTAGCTGTCAGGTAGAAAAACACCAAAAAGCTTTCCAAAAAGAAAGTGTGAACGTACAATATTTCATTCATCAGCAGGGTGAAAATGAGTGAAGAGGGACAATGTGAGTCATGGACAAGACCCACATCCTATCAGTGCAGGCTGTATCAGTATGCATATTTTTAAAAAAACATTACTAAGAAATGGTCTCCAAAATAAAATTTTTGGTTCCAGCTCCATGCATTACAGCTTGTATGAAGTTTTGTGCCAGTACCGGTTCTGTCACCTGTCCTCTGCTTTTCCCTTCTGCAGTCTCCCTTCCACTTGCCTGCAGATGAAAGAATGTTGGATGAGAGCAGGGTGCTACCACTCCCATACTGCCTAGGTTCTAATCCGGATGCTGCCATTTAAGCCTGGTATTTGGGCAAAAAGAAAAGGAAAGGGATAAAATAATTTTACTGAAATACAGGTAGTCCCCAACTTAAGTACAAACTGTGCTGCAAGATTACAATTATAAATTGATCACCTGGAATTTAGAGGATGTTGCCTGACCTTATCAGAAAAAGATTATAATAACCACTGTCTCTTCAGGAGAGTCACTGGGTGGTACAATGGTTTATACACTGGGTTGGTAACCAAAAGGCCTGCAGTTCAAGCCTATCCAAAGGTGCCTCGGAAGAAAGGCCTGGCAATATACTTCCAAAAAACCAGCCACTGAAAGCCCTATGGAGCACAGTTCTACTCTGACATGCACGGGGTCACCATGAATCAGAATCAACTCAATGGTAACTGATACCTCTTGAGGTATTGTGAAGATTAAATGAGCTAATACACCTGTAAACAGAACACTAAGTTCTCTATAAATGCTACTTTTTATTATTTTTGCCTTTTGTTCTACTTGAGGAGTAGAGCTGCAAATACAGACCCCAGAAAACTAGTGTCAACAAATGGTTAGGAGCAACATGAATAAACATCAAGGTGACTCCAAGAAAATGTAATCCTCCCAAGTAGACACAGCAGATCAAATTTCCTAGGCATGTGATTAGTTTTAATTCACCATTTTAAACCCTAGGATTTAGGAGTCTTTCTTGCAATACTGGTTATAGTCCATTATCATAACCACATCTCTAGCTAAAATGGTGATAAGGCAGTTTCTGACTCATGGCAATCCCATACGTGTCAGAGCAAAACAGTGCTGCACAGCGTTTTCAACGGTCAAATGCCAAGATGCCTCCGAACAGACTCAAACCTCCATTCTTTTGGTTAGTATCCAAGCGCCATTAACCGTTTGCATCATTAATCGTTTGCACCATTAACCATTTGCACCAACCACAAACTCCAAAATGGTGATACCCCCAACAAACCAAACCTGCTGCCATTGAGTCCATTCCAACTCACAGTGACCCTATTGGACAGAGTAGAACTGCCCCATAGGGTTTCCAAGGAGCGGCTGGTGAATTTAACTGCCAACCTTTTGGTTAGCAGCAAAACACTTAACCACTGTGCCACCAGGGTGCCAAAATGGTGATAGAAACCATTAATACAAATAAATTATCTTCATTTGCTGCCACCATTTTTTTCATCTCCCATTCTCTCTTCTGGAAACCCTGGTGGAGTAGTGGTTAAGTGCTACGGCTGCTAGCCAAGAGGCTGGGAGTTTGAATCCACCAAGTGCTCTTTGGAAACTCTATTGGGCAGTTCTACTCTGTCCTATAGGGTCGCTATGAGTCGGAATCGACTCAATGCGGTCCAGCTTCCATCGCCATCATTCCTCTGTGTTTGTTCTTGTCAGTCACCATCATTCTCTACCTTGCCAAGGTCAATAATGTGTGTTCACTTCACTGAACCCCTCAGCAGCAGCACTATTCAGCCCAGCTGACTATTCCCTCTTTGGTGAGACACTTTCTTTTCTTCCACAAGTACCACATCCTCCTAGGCTTTGCCCCCTCCCCCAGCTCACAAACAGTTCCTTCTCAGTAGCTTTTGCTGGTTCCACCTCCTCCCAAGGTTGATGTGCCCCAGGGCTTGGTCTTCCTATCTCTTCTCCATCTAAACTCTCTCCTTAGGGTGAGTGAATCCAGTCTTATGACGACAAATACTGTTCATATGCTGATAACTCTCAACTTCATCTCTCTAGCTCTAATCTCTCTTTTGAATTCCAAACTCATACACTACTATATACCTAGATATCTGATTAGTATATCAAACATAATATGTCTAAATTAAAACTCTTGCTTCTGCTGTCCCTCAATGCCCTCCCACCCTTCTCCCCACCTCCCATTCACCCCTATCCTCCAAGCTTGCAGTTCCCCCATCTAAACTAAGGGGACCATTATCATCTCAACAGTACAGGCTAAAATCACCCTTTTTTACTCTTGCCCTTAATTCTTTTATTCATCCATTAGCAAGTCAGTTGACTCTATCTCAGAAATATGTCCTAAATCTTATCCCTTCAGCCATCTCCACTGCTACCACCCTAGACAAGCTACCATCACCTCCTTTGTATAACAGCTTCCTACTGATCTCACCGCTTTTATTCTTGCCCTCACATAACCTATTTCCCAAAAAAGAATCACGGTGAAGATCTAGGCTGGCCATGGAAACAGCAAACATATTAGAGGAAGAGGAGTTTCCCCTCATCCTGGAAATAACAACAATAAATTATATTTGAAAAGTAAAAAAATAAAATAATAACAAAGGACCACAGTGATATTTCAAAGAAATAAATTTGGTAATATTGTTCTCCTTGTTTAAAATCCCCCAATAGTTCCATGCTGCACTTATACAATACAATTCAATTCCTTACTATGGCCTATGAGGCCCTACGAGATGTGGCCCGCCTACCTTGTTCTCTATGTTTCAGTAATACCGGCTTCCTTTCATTTCCTTATATCTCCCAAGATCATTCCCATCTTAAGGCTCCTGCTCTTAATTTTTTCTTCTGCCTGGAATGCTATGCTGCACACGTCCGCAGTTCTGGCTCCTTATTATTATTTAGGGTTCCTATCAAAAAAATTTTTTTTTATGAGTCGGAATCGACTCAACGACAATGGACTTTTTCTTTTATTATTATTATTTAGGCTTCAGTTCAAAAGTCACTTGTCCTCTGACCTGCCTATCTAAAGTAGTCCACTCAATCTTTCTCTATCCCACAATCCTGTTCTGTTCAATTCATAGCACTTAGTACTATTTGAAATTATCCTTTATATTTACTTGTTTATTGTCTGTGTGCCCCCATGAGAATGTAAGTTCTATGAAAGCAAATACCTCACCTATCTTATTCACCATTGCATTCCCCTACACCTGCCATATGGTGGGTAATCCATAAATATGTGCTGAATAAAATATCGTAAGTGCAATAAACCAAAAAAAAAACAAAAAAACCCAAACCCATTGCCATCAAGTCAATTCCAGCTCATAGTGACCCTACAGGACAGAGTAGAACTGCCCCCATAGAGTTTCCAAGGATCACCTGGTGGATTCGAACTGCCGACCTTTTGGTTGGCAGCCATAGCGCTTAACCACTGCAGCTTGCAAATTATATGCAGAGACCAATGGAACACCATAGCCAATCCAAAGAATTTACCAACGGCTGGGACCAGGTGTAAACTGAAGCAGAGTTCGTGTCTGAGTGTAATCCAGAGTCAAGTAAATATTATGTTCAATTCTAGGTTGTTTTAGCCCTTTCCAGGCTTCTTCTCCAATTCATCAAGAATCATCAAAAGCTGACACTAGACTTGCCCACACTCCCTTCCTCCTTTAGTTTCCAAGTCTCACAGAAAAAGAATAATTTTATTATGACTGCTTGGATAAAGCATTCATTCTGAGCCCCAGCTTCATGTGACCCAAAGATTACTCCCTGGTTTATCCAAAACCTGGCCAGAGCAACTCAGAAGGTGCTTTCCAACTTCCCCTTTGGAAGCAGGCCTTCTGAATTTCATTCTGTGTCTTTTTTTACAATAAGGGATACAGTGCCTCTGAAGTTGATGCATAAAAGAACTCCACTACCTAATATTTGCTTGGAAAGAAAGAGCTGATGGCAGATACCATCTCTGACTTTACCTCTGTGTTATCACCTTTCCTGCTCTGTCTAATGAAGCTGTAAGAGCTCTAGATGGCGTAAAGAAGAATACCAAGCTAGAAGGCAGGTCTACTCCTGGCTCTGCTGTAAACATTTACTGTAAGTCAGGGCAAGTCATTTCACTTCCTTGACCCTCCTTCCTTTATCTGTAAAATGAGAGACTTTTCGTAGATAGCCTCTACTAACTGTGCATGGTGTGGAAACTTTTTGTATCCAGTAAATATACAGTGATTGAACTAGCTGGAGCAGCTGGTTATGATTGGAGTCTACTATTGTAGTGAAAAGACAATTAGAAGGCAGGTCAACTTGACCCTGAAGGTTGGACTGAGTCCTACGTCTTTGTGTGCAGCTTCTAGACACGGAATTTCCAGGGATTGGTGGCTTCCCTTGGGGAATTTCATGCTTTTATATACTTGGTTATACATACATGGTTTTATTATATATATGGTATTACAGAAAACCATATATACATAGTTTTAAATACTTCCCATGGTATATTTCATGATATTATGTGTATTTTCATTGTTTTAGTCCCCAGCTAAGTATTGAAGCCTCCAAAATTCCTATCATCAGCTCAATTCCCACTCCTGAACAACAGATTCATGTACCCAACCCCCATTCACCATCTTTAATTGATGTTAATAGTTATATCCAGTTTAAAACATCTAAACCTTTCTCCCAAAGACTGTTCTACTTGTCATCTTCTCCATCCCAGCTGATGGCAATTCCATCCTTCTGATCCTCAAACCTAAAACGTAGACGCCTCCCTTTCTCTAACCCCATATCTTGTCTTCCAGTAGATCCTATTGCTTCAACCTTCAAAACAAATCCAGAATCTAACAACTTATCACCATTTCCACTGCTATTATCCTGGTCCAAACCACCATAATCTCTCCCCTGGATTATTGCCATAGCTTCCTAACCAGAATCTCTGCCTTCGTCCTTGCCTCCGACCTCCAGTCTTTTCACAATATAGCAGCCAAAGTGTTCTTTTAATATGTTAAGTCCAATCATGCCAGTCCTCTGCTCAAAACTCTGCAATGTTTCTTCATTCCATCCAGAGTAAAAGCTAAAGTCTTGCAATGGTCTGCAAGTCCCTATGTGGTCCACTCCTTCCCACCTTCAATTACCTTTTTGACCTCATCTGCTACTATTCTCCCACCCTTGCTCTGTTCCAGCTACAACAGCCTCTTTACTATTTTTAAAACATACCAGGCACGCTCCTGGCTTAGGGTCTATGCACAGATAATTCCCCATGGCTACTTTCCTCATCTCCTTCAAATGTCACTTTCTCACTGAGGCCTATCGTGACCTCCCTATTTAAAATTGGCACAATGATTAAGAACTCGGCTGCTAACCAAAGGTTGGCAGTTCAAATCCACAGCCGCTCCTTGGAAACCCTATGTGGCAGGAGTTCTACTCTGCCCTATAGGGTCCCTACGAGTTGGAATTGACTGGATGGCAATGGGTTTGGTTTGGTTTTTGTTTAATTCTGATCTCTCTATTTAAAATTACAACCTCTCCTCCTCACCCATGCCATAACTCCTGATCCCCTGCTCCATTTTTCCCCATCTTCTAATATTCTTTATAAAGCAGTTATGTATTACGCTTAATGTTCATTGTCTATCCCCCACCCAAATATAATTTCAACAAAGGGGGAGATTTTTGTGTGTTTTGTGCCCAGCACAAATAGATACTCAATAAATATTTGTTGAATGAAATAAAAAATGAGTGTCATCACGGGTTAAGAGTATCTTAATATTGCCCCTCCTTTTCCCCACCACTTCCTGGAAAAGCATTAACTGTCTAAGGTTCGCTGAGCATTGTCCAAATTCCTTGGTTGATCTTATCCTTCTATGGAGAATCTCATGAGATCCAATCTGCTCACTGAACCACAACAGTGTATAATTATGAGCTTTGCTTTCCTTGATTTAAGGCTACATCCCCTATTGGACCATGGATTTCAGAAATAGGAAAAAAAACAATGATTCATAATTAATTTGCTCAGAGTGAAATAAGTAGCCAAATATCATTCTAATATAGTATCTACAGTGCCTTCTTAAACTACTTTCCAAAAATCAACTTTAACTCTACAATTCTTTTAGATTTCACCTTCTAAAACTTTTTTAAAGCCCATTCTAAATTTCTTTGGGGCAAACACACCTATATTTTCAGCACCTTTTCATACAGACCTGTTAGTCTGCCCAACTCTCATAAAGCAGGGTTTCTATTTTCAAAAGGGCTGTATGGTAATCCAATATAGAGAAAGGAAGTGGAATCATTTGAAAGGGGATTTCCATTAAAGCAGAAGTTGTCAGTGTCAAATTACAGTAATTCACTATATTCGAATATTTACAGCTTCTGTAAATTAGAGTTAATATCCCATCTTCTGAATTACCTTTGTTAATGAAAATCAATAGCAAGACTTTTGCAAAACAGAGGAATGCATATGCCCTTAACCCTGTGATAATCATAGGCTTTGTGGATAACCTTAGGAAGGCTGCAGATTTTCTTAGCAGTCGACTTTCAAAGAGCTTAAAATAGGCATTCTCCCTAAATCCCGGACACCTCCATCATCATGTACAGAACACAAACAGTTGAGAACACAACACTGGATAGTTTCTACCCAGTGAATGTCTCACTGGTGTAACTGCAAGGCGTGCTTGAAAGATAGGTTTCTTAAAACTTTAGAACTAATTCAGCCACAAATCCCTGAAGACATGATTGTTGGGTTGAATCTTACCCTAAGAAATAAAACCACATTTCTGGAGAGTCTGACTCAGGCCCCAAGTTTTAGACTGTTTCTTAAGCTTGAAATGAACCTTTGGCTTTTCTCTTGCAAGTTGCTCTTCAGAAGCTCCTAACTCACGTACTTGGACTAGTCAGGAAGTTGGGAGCTAACAGCAGCAAATAATACAACATGGCCGAACATGGCTTATATACTGTGACATGGCTACAGAACTCTGGGAAACACAATCATAGACTCATTAGCCTGGAAATTACTCATCATTTGAGTTGTGGGGCAGATTCCCAACAGCTTGAAGTAAAGTCCCAAAGTTCTGCAACACTGTCTGTGACCACAAATTCAAGAATGATACAGCAGTACTGCTGCTGGTGGCCCATCAGCCACTTATATCATCAAGGACCAGACAAAACAGAATGTTCTACAATGATATGTGCAAATACCCAATACCCAAGAAAGCAACAGCACTTTTTAAAAGAAAAAAATATACTATAGAGAACAGGGACTTTGGAGCAGACAGACCAGGTTTCAAATCTCAGATCTGCCCCTTACTATGTAACATTGGTCAAGGCATTTCACCTCTCTGAGGCTCAATTCCCTCATCTGTAAAAAGAGACAATACTAACCACCTATCAGGATTGTTGAGATGATCAGAGGGGATGCATATAAAATGCCAGGCATAAAAATCACATTGATTAAGGGTAGCGTTACACAAACGATCATTGTAATTGCTGTCAGTAAGTTGTACGCCTGTAAAAAGTTGAATTGGCAAAAGTTGTATGACAGATAATATTTATAACAACAACAAAAGAGTAGCTGCTGAGTCTGCTTGTGTACAACCAAACACCTCATGGCATTTGGTTTCTTGGTTTGGAGGTTTAGAGTCATGGTTTCATGGGGCAGCCCAGTTAATTGGCCTAATAATGTGTTAATGCTTCTGTTCTACCTCCTAGTTCACTGCATAGTGCTTGGGGTCTTAAAATCTTTCAAGTGGCCGTCCAAGGCACAACAATTGGTTTCCATTCACCTGGAGCAACAGAGGAAGGAGAGTCTAGAATAGGAGAAGGAAATGGAATGTGTGGCTAATTGCCTTCATGAACAACTGCCTCCTTTGCCATGAGACCAAAATAACTGGATGGTGCCTAGCTTCCATTACTGACCATTTTGATCAAAGATTCCATAGAAGAATCCTGATCAAAAGGGGTAAAAAGCAGAACAGAATTTCAAATTCTCATGGACTCCAGACTTTGTGGAGCCATGGAAGCTGGATGAACCCTTGAAACTATTGCCCTGAGATAATCTTTAAGCCTTAAACCAAAAATATTGCCTGAAATCTTTTTAAACCCAAACCCCAAACAGTAGTTCAGCTTAAGCAGTAAAAAATGTCTGCCTTGAGCATTATGCTCTTTTAAGAACTATCTATATGAGATCAAACTGACAGTAGCAACTCGGAAGATTAGATAGAAATCTCAGGGAGCAACGAATTTATGTTAATGGGGGAGGGTGAGAATGGCTACACAACTCGAAGAACATAATCGATGTTACTGAAGTATACATGTAGAAACTGTTGAACTGGTGTGTGGTTTGCTGTGTATGTTCTCAGCAATAGCTAAAAAAAATTAAAATGCGGAAAAAGAAAATGCCTGGCATAGACTCTGAATAAATGGTAGCAGCTACTTTAGGTAATTCAATCCATGCTAGCCAATGGTATACAGTCAACGCTCATTATTCATGGATTCTGTATTTGTGAATTCATCTATTCACTAAGATTTATTCATAACCCAAAATCACTGCTTTAGGCGCTTTTGCAGTCATTTGTAGACAAGCATAAAGTGGCAAAAAATCTAGTTGCCCAACTTGCATGCTCCCAACTGAGGTTGAACAGTAAGAAAGCTGCATTTTTATTTCAGCTTTCTTACTGTAAACAAATGTTCTTTTTGCAGTCTATTTTTTGCAATTTTGTGCCTTTTGTTGTTGTTGGTGGTGGTGATTTCGCTGTTTAAAATGGCCTCTGAGCACAGTGCTGAAGTTCTGTCTAGTGTTCCTAAGGGCAAGAGGGCTGTGATGTGCCTTACAGAGAAAGTAAGCACGTGTGTTAGATAAGCTTCATTCAGCCATGAAGTTATAGTGCTGTTGGCTGTGAGTTCAATGTAAGTGGATCGACAAAATATATATTAAATTAAAAAACAAAAAAGAACCACTGCCAACAAGTTGAGTCCGACTCTTGGTGACCCTATAGGACAGAGTAGAGCTGCCCCATGGGGTTTCCAAGAAGCGGCTGGTGGATTCGAACTGCTGATCTTTTTGGTTTGCAGCATCTTTAAAGAGAAACACACATAGAACAAGGTTACATATTGATCAGTCAATGAAAATATTGTGACCAGAAGCTCACAGAAACCTAACCTGTATTCCCCTAGGAGAGATGGTTTTTCACTATTCACTAATTCAGTGTTAATGGCAACTTTATGAAACCACAAATAACGAAAATCGACTGTATTTCTTAAATCCAGCAATGGAAAACAAGAACCAGTGTACGTGGGTAGGTCTCAATCTGAAGAGGTGGCCTTAAATATTACAGTGCTAGATGTGTACAGCATAGCACTATGAACATAAATATTTTTTAAATGAATAAATAATCAAGCATGAACTTGACATTAAAATAAGGCTGTGAGTTGGCCTCCATAACTGGGGACTTAGGCATACACACCTGTGGTATGTAGATATGTGTGGAAGTTTTATACATAACTGAGCTGGCTTTTAGCTATCTTTTAAATGATTTTCTGTTTAGGAAGAAAAATACCTTTCCTTAAGAAAAGGCAGCATAACATTCTCTATTGGCAAACACTGTTGTTTGAAAATATTATTATTGATGCAACTTGGGACAAACGGTAAGCATTGTTTAAAATGTAGGAATCACAGGTTATTTGTGTGTTATGAAAGAAGAGCTATGTATTGCAAATTTGGTCTTTCAGTCCCACCATCTCAGTGAGGGGCGTCACGCAACCAATTGCATAAGGCTTCATCCTAGGAGTCACCTCTGTACCTCCTCCTTCACTCACTGTATCCAATAAGGACAGAGTTTTAAGTTTTACAAGGCCCCAAGTTTTAGACAGCTTCTTAAGCTTGGAAGTTCTGTTTTAGTGGAAATGCAGCAGCATTTGGGAAACTCAACTAGTCTTACTTATATACCAACAATCAGTACTCAGGCGAGTAGGATTACTATTAACATTGCAGGCAGTCCTCTCTTAATCTCACTAAAGATAAGAGGCAAATTTTAAAACAAGCTCAACTGAGATGGAAAATCCCACAATATTTTTACCACATGGCTAGGTCACTTGCAGTGGCTTTTCTTTCTTGTGATTTTCTAGCCTGATTTAAGTCTAACCTGATGAAACCGCCCAGTGTGCTTCCTCATCACCTTTTGGTGCTTCAGTTTTAAATCTATATAATGGCTAGTCCCCGGTGAGGCAGTGGTAGTTCAGTGGCAGGATTCTTGCCTTCCATGCGGGAGACCAGGGTTCTATTCCTGGCCCAAGCCCTTCATGTGCAGCCACCACATGTCTGTCAGTGGTGGGTTGCAAGTTGCTACGATGCTGAAGAGATTTCAGCAGAGCTGCCAGACTAAGAAGGACTGGGAAGAAAGGCCTGGCTGTCTACTTCCAAAAACCCAGCCAATGAAAACCCTAAGGATCACAACAGTATGATGAGCAACTGATCATGGGGATGGCATAAGACCAGGAAATGTTCCTTTTCTTGTGCTTGGGGTCACCATGAGTTTTCAGAGCCAACTTCACAGCAGTTGGTAACAGCGACAGCACTAACGAAGTCCCTGGGTAGTGCAAACGGTTAATGAACTCGATTGCTGGACTGCTAACTGAAAGGCTGGCAGTTCAAGTCCACCGAGAGGTTGCCTTGTAAGAAAGGCCTGGCAATCTTCTTCTGAAAAATCAGCCATTGGAAACCCTGTGGAGCACAGTTCTAATCTGACACACGTGGGGTCGCCATGAGTCAGCGAAAACTAGCGATAGCATCTCTACCCTGAAACCACAAAGAGCTGACTCCTGCAGAGTTATGAAACACCCCAGGTACATTCTGCCCCTTTGATTAATAAACTGAAAAGTCAAGTGATTTCTCTGCACGTAAAGTAAACTGAGTGACAACCAAGATCAATCAAGTATTCAACAAAAATTTACTGAACACCAACTATATGCCAGGCTCTGTGCACATGGTGAATGAAATGGACAAAGTCCTTGCTCACAAGTTGTTTAGAGTCTAACAGGGAAAACAGGTAAGGTAACATACAATACGATGCGGTTGGTTATATGGGTAAAGAAAGGTATGACGTTCTAAGAAAGCTCACTAGCTTTTATGGGGGGGAGGAAGAACATTCCAGTTAGAGAAGTAACAGGTGCAAGGGCTGGAGGAGAGAGAAAGAATGGTATGCTCAGGACCTGAAAGTGGTTCAGAGTGACTGGAGTATGGGAAGGTATGAGGCTGGGGAGAAAAACCTTTCATACTGTGCATAAATCTTGGCTTTATCCTGATGACAATGGGGAGCCATTAGGACTTTAATAATGCAAGAAAGGATAGAGCGGGTGAAGGAGGAGGGGATACAGGAACTGAGGGAAATGATTACTGTTGAAAATGGAAAAATTTGTCTCACATCCCTCAAAAGGAGAATGTCCTCTTGTATTTCATTTTGTCTACCTGGTGTTAGGTAAAACTTTTTAAAACAAAAATACAAGGCTTGTAATTTTTCATCAGGAAATTTCAAACCAATATTTGGTAGCATATATTAGAATTCAGGAGCCCTGGTGGCACAGTGGTGAAGTGCTCAGTTGCTAACCAAAATGTTAGTGGTTCAAAATTATGATTAAATTAAATCAAAATCCATTACAGAGCACATCAAAAAATTTTACACATACGGCAAGTCTCACCTGGCTTTAATTCAACCAGTCTTTCCAGTGTTCAATATTATTATTAAATCCCAAAAGGAACTGAGGCAGCTCTGAAATATCCCACATGCACACTTACACCAGATTAGCGCAGATGTACTCTTAAAACACAGATTCATTTTGCAGATTTCTTTCTACTTTCTGTGTGGCTTCTGCAAGCATGACCTAACTTTAAAAGCATCACCGAAATCGCTCTTTATAAAAATCTGACCAAGGAGAGGCAGAAGGCACCAACTTTCGATATGCAGCAGTAACTGCCCCTGCTGGGAATTCTCATGCCCCATACCCACCCTTGGAAACCTGCATAACAAAACAGGACTCAAGGCCTTCAGAAATAACTCAGGCTGGTTCAAATGCTTCATCTCCCGGGAAACCCAGAAACTTCCCAAGAATGAGGTTATGGGAGCAACGCAGGCAACAGAGTGAACCTGGGAGCTATGATATACTGTCTTTGCAGACAACAGTGCTTCAGTGTCAAAGCCACAAGACCAAGGGCAGGCATCGCATCCAAAAGAAAACCTTTATCAGCAAGCACAATGCAGTGATTACAGATAGGTGGCCCCAGACAAGAGAGCGAAAGAAGTACAGCATGCTGCCATTTCTGAATGCAGAGCACGCCCGTTATCGTTTTTTTCACTGGCATTTTAACGAGAAACAAAGGGGAAATGAGGTTTTATGATAACTTTATCCTTGTTAAAAATACTGGTTAATTCTTCTAGAATGGCCATTTCTCTGCACCATAAATGTACGTTTGAATAATATTTGGTTAAAAAATGTAAATAACCTAAATTTAAAACCCATGTAAATCAGTTATGGATATTAACATGCTGAGGGTTAAAAGCAAAACAAAATTAAACGGGAGTCTCTCTCAGAGTTGTGCCTGAACAAAAGAAGGTGTGGGGTCCTCAGTCGTGGTCCAGCTGAGCACACAGGGACTGTATTTGCTCCTCCCCTGCCCCACAAAAAAAAATCTCTTATTTCAAATTCCAAGAATGTTCTTTCAATTCCATACTCTCGGCCCACACTGTTGAAAAACACTTTGGTGTTTCATGCAACTCCAAAGCTAAATAGGAAAGAGGAAGAAAAAGATTTTGAGGCACAATCAACTTGAAAGAAAATAGTCCTGAATTGCGTTTATTAGTTATTTTATTTAAAAAATTACTTTAAGAAATATTCAAATATATAAATCAGTTTTTAAGTATCATCTTTCTCTAAGTGTGATTGATATCACTAAGTTGCACATCTGAAAATGTTGAATTGGCAAACGTTGCATTATAAACATTTACAACAAAAAAAAATTGTCTTTCTTGAAAGAAATACTTGTGCAAGCTGCATAAGGAAAATATAGACCGTGCTTGCTAACGCTGTAAGCAAAAGATTCGAAGTGGTGGCACAGTGCTTTCCTTGCTTGGGTCTTCTGGCAATTAACTTTCTAGCTAGGAGTCAAGTTTTATAAACTGCTAAGTGGCCAGGCAGACAGACAGGCTCTACAAGGTAATGGTTCCAATTTGACTCATGCTTATAGTCTTTGACCTTAAATGTCATTTGTGGTTCAAGTGCCATCAGGCATTCTTAGAGGTGGTATACTGGGTGCGCAGCTCAGACATTCAGACTTTCCTTGACTTCTTGCCTTGCTGTTCACAGATTTGAGACAGCAGGAGATATATGCTACAGGGAGGGAGGGAGGGAGGAGGAAATGAAGGCACCAAAATACACTTTTAGAGGCAAAATATCCCCAATTTAAAAGAGGAGTCATTAGAGAGGTCAAAAGCATAGCATACGTAATATAAGGAGCTCTCTCTATATATATTTTTTAATAGGGTCGCTATGAGTCAGAATCAACTTGACGGCAATGGGTTTTTCCCCTAATAAATATATCATTAAAAGAGAAAACAGATGAACTATAGATCAAAATCTGCCTAATGCATTACTAGTTTCCTCCTAAGAGCAAACACCAGTGAGAAACTAAGTTCAGGAATCCAGACCACAAAGAGGTTAGCTGACTAGAGTCATTTTCATTAAAGAGATAAGATCATCTGACTCTCCTCAGTAGCTTTAACAGCTTAAGTCCCTCCATAAGACTATCAAAACCATACACTGAGAAGAAAAAAACCCTTTGCTTCTAGCTTTCACCACCAGCAATTTAAGCAAAGATAGTATAAAACCAACCAAGGAAAAGAATATCTATGGCCATTAGTAAGATTCGCCATTACTACGATTATTTTTTGCTGATGGACTTAGTTTTCAGTGGCTCCTCGCTTCAACCAAAGGAAATGTATGCTTTCCAGATCCCAATTTTTTCGCTTACTCAAACCAAACACTCCTGAATATAATCTTTATTTGCTTAAATAGGGTTCTGGAAAGTCAGAGGACCTTTATCTGCCTGTGAGAAATGGCATTGACTGAAAATCGAATGGAAACTTTGGTAGGAATACTATGGTGAATGGTTAAATATTTACAACACAAGAACCAGTTCATTTGAAAACAAATTTACAAGTGCCTGGCTTGGTTCCCTGCCTTAAGAATCAAGAATGTTCTCATGCTGAGCGCTGCCATTTTACTATTCAGGTAAAAAGATTAGGCTCCAGGAAAAGAGGGCAGGAATGAGCACAGGAACTACATTTCTGCACAGTGGTACAGTACTAGATGAATTATACTGATGTAGCTATCCTCGAAACTATAAATTCACAAAGAAGTAATACCTATGGGAGAAAAAAAAGCATAATTTTGACATCAAGTACAAGATGTTAAAGACGGAAGAAAATTCAAATTACATCAGACTATCAGACCTAAGGAAACCCTGGTGGCATAGTGGTTAAGTGCTACGACTGCTAACCAAAAGGTCGGCAGTTCAAATCCACCAGGAAATCCTTGGAAACTCTATGGGGCGGTTCTACTCTGTCCTATAGGGTCGCTATGAGTCGGAATCGACTCGATGGCAGTGGGTTTGGTTTTTTTGGTAAGCCCAATTATCCAAAGAGTTTACCTGGGCAGGCACTTGTAGTCTGGTGACCTGGAGACCAGTGTTAGCCGAGCGTGAGGCTCTCTGCGGTGCTGATACTCTGCCTTGATTGGTGTTATGGATTGAATTGTGCTCCCAAAAATATGTGTTGTAAATATACCTGTGGATGTAATTACATTTAGGGATTAAAAAAAAAAAAAAAAACAAACCATTGCTGTTAAGTTGATTCTAACTCATAGCGACCCTATAGGACAGAGTAGAACTGTCCCACCGGGTTTCCAGGGAGCAGAAGGTGGATTCAAACTGCTGACTTTTTGGTTGGGAGCCACAAGCTTAACCACTGAGCCACCAGGGCCCTCATTTGGGAATAGGGCTTTGTTATATTAATGAGGCCATATCATTGTAGGGTGTATCTTAATTAAACCAATAGCCTTTGTGATATAAAAAGAGCAGATTAGGCACAAAGAAGCAAGCACATAGGGGAAGATACACACCACATGAAGGTCATCAAGGAACCGAAGCTAAAAAGAGACAAGGACCTTTCCCCACAGTCAACAAACAGAGAAAGCTTTCCCTTAGAGCCAGTGCCCTGAATTAGGACTTTGAGCCTCCTGTGAGAAGGAGCCCTGGTGGCACAGTGGTTAAGAGCTTGGCTGCTAACCAAAAGGTTGCCAGTTCAAATCCATCAGCTGCTCCTTGGAAATCTATGGGGCAGTTCTACACTATCTTATAGGGTTCCTATGAGCTGGGATCAACCTGATGGCAACAGCTTTTTTTGTTTCCATTTTTAACAGTGAGAAAATAAATTTATGTTCATTAAGGCCACTCATTTGTGGTATTTCTGTTATAGCAGCACTAAGAAACTAAGACAATTGCTAAGAGGCTTTTTTTTTTTTTTTTTAAATACTTGGCAGTAAGAGGCTCTTGGAGGTGGAAACAGAAAAACAAAAAAAGCCACAAAAATCCCACTGAAGTCAGCTCCACTTTGCTGTACTCTTTCTATCATTAAGGGGCTGCGTCGAGTTTTCACATATTTTTTTTTTTTGGGTTCTCTCAAGGACTGTATGCTTGAGGATTTTAATTTGGGTCAATCTTTTTTTAGTTCCTTTAGCTCACATAATGGGGCTGATAAGGTGCTTTTCCCTAGCAGAATCTCAGATTTGAGGCCAGAGGGCTGACCAAGGGAAAAATGCCCTTCATTCTTTCATCTGCTTCTGGGATAGAAGTGACTGTTGAATGATTTAAAGATTCATTAAAGAGCGGGGAAATGCCTCCAGGCTAAGATGAAAGACTGAGTTATCCAGAAGATAGCTGTGGGGTCCCTGTACCTGGTGACCCTGTACCCCCAGTCCTCTCACTGCCCCCAGAGCTGGACATCTTCAAAGAGCCCTGTGCCTGTTCTGCCTCTGCCTCCTCGCCCTCCATTTATATTTATTAACCCCCTGAAGTACGGCTTTGGAGTTCACAGTTGTCCAAACTGCTCCCACTCAATGGCTGAATCCGACTGCCTCTTGTCAGTGTACATCTTCAATGCCCTCTCTTCAGTGTCAGCATTGTTAACCATCTCCTCCCCTTGAAACTCTTTCTTCCCTCAGCTTCCAGAATAACATGTTCTTATTATTCCTCCACGTCCCTTTTGTTATTTTTTTTTCATTAAAGTACCAAGGTATAAGGCCCTCCTCTCTTTGATCTCATTCACTCTCTTGTGTTTAAAGATCACCTCTAAGTGGATGATTTCTAAATATATATATTCTATAATTATAATTTAATCTATGTTCTAAGTCTGATGCTCATCCAGACTTGGTTCTGCATTTTCAGCTAGTATGCTTGTATACCCATTTACCACCACTCGTCTGTCAGTCTGTCGTACTGTGGTGGCTTGTGTGTTGTTGTGATGCTGGAAGCTATGCCACCAGTATTTCAAATACCAGCAGGGTCACCCATGGTGGACAGGTTTCAGTGGATCTTCCAGACTAGGAAGGACCTGATGGTCTACTAAAAAAAAAATTGGCCAGTGAAAACTTCATGAAAAGCAGTAGGACAGTGTCTGATATAGTGTTGAAGGTCAACCCCTCAGGTTGGATGGCACTACAATTGTGAGGGTGGGCAGGACCAGGCAGTGTTTCATTCTGTTGTACACAGAGTCTGTAAGTAGGAACCGACTTGATGGCATCTAACAACAATAACATACCCGTTTACCCTTTTAGGGCAGAAGTTGAATTGTGTATTTGATGAATATTTTCTGAAATGAAATGAACATTTTTAAAAAATCACCTGAGATTGTTTCACATAGTTAAAAAAAAACTCATTCTAGTATGACATACTTTTTTTCTTTTTTAAATTGTGATTTAGGCAAAAGTTTACAAAGCACATTAGTTTCTTGTTAAACAGTTAATACACAAATTGTTTTGTGGCATTGGTTGCCAACCCCGCGATGTGCCAAGACTCACCCTTCTCTGCCCCAGGTTCCCTGTTCCCATTTGTTCAGTTTTCCTGTCCCTTCCTGCCCTTCTTGTCTTTGCTTTTGGGTTGGTGCACCCATTAGTCTCATATACATGGTCGAACTATGAAGCATGTCCCTCGTGTGTGTTATTGTTGACCCTATAGACCTGTCTAATCTTTGGCTGAAGGCTAAACCTCAGGAATGACTTCAATACTGAGTTAAAAGGATGTTGAGGGGGCATACTATTGGGGTTCCTCTAATCTCTGTCAGACCAGCAAGCCTGGTCTTTTTTTTCTTTGTGAATTTGAATTTTGTCCTACATTTTTCCTCCAGCTCTGTCTAGGACCCTCTATTGTGATCCCTGACAGAGCAGTCGGTGGATATATTTTGGAAAAAATGTAAAAAAAAAAAAACCAGAAAATGAACCTTCTCCTAATTCTCCAGAATAACTGTTTAAAACTGATTATGTTTAAATTTTTGAAGAACTCAGAATTTAAACACAAGATCTAACAGTCTTCAACTTAACACCATTTTGAGGAAGAGTAGGACCTCTACAAGGCTCTGTGTGGCCTGAACTATCATGGTGAATCTACTTTTCTGGTGCTGAAAAAGAGGGCAGAATGCCCTCCATCCTACCCACTTTTCATGAAACTAAATCTTTTACTTGAATTGGTCAATAAAATTGCCACTCTTGGCAAAGGAGCATTCATATCAGTAAAATAGCCACTCTCACCAAGGGGAAATTCTTGATTCCTTAGGCAGAGAAACAAAGTGGATCTGGAGGTGTAAATGGAGAATAATGAGCAAAACCAGGATTCCATGATGCCTCCAAGATGGTGGCTAACAACTCACAATGGCCTCTGATGCTTCATGGTCACGAACTCCCTGAGTTCCCACCCAGAGTTATGTTTAGAGAGTTGCCCTCTCACTGCCATTTATCAACAGTACAAATCCCCATGCTTCCACTGAACCTGTCTATCCTCCTTGTGTCTTTCACCACTCCCTTTCATTCTTTTACAAAAACAAATAAATAAGAGACTATGAAACTATTTTGAAAATTTTAAAAACAGGTAAATGTTTGGATGTTTACAAAATTTACTAAGATGTGAGGGCATTTGGCTGATGGCTTCATTAAACCTCTGAGATGATGAGTTTAATGTCAGGCTTCTTTCCCAAGATTGAAGTGGTCCATATAGAAAAGTTATACACCAAGTCTAAGCACTGTGACACAGTGATTCAGCATGCTGATAGCAGGACTCAGCCTGAGAATTCAAGACTAAATAACCCTTTCCCTTAAGTCACCTTTTAGCTAAATAGCAGGTTAACCCATAAAATAATGAATATCACCCTTGAGTACTATGCTCGTTTAAAAAAAATTCACCTACGTGAGACCAAATGGTCAACAAATATTCTAAAGCATACATCAAAAGGTTGGGGGCTGTGAGACTAGGTTAATGCGTAAAGAACAACTAGAACAGAAATGAGACTGTTGATACAATGTGAAGAATGTAAACGATCTCACAGAAAAATACGTGTAGAAATTGTTGAATGTACTCTTCCACCAAAAATACAATAAGATATATATATTTCTTTTAATTAAAAAAAAAAAAAGAGTAAATCACCTTTCACTCAAACACAATGTAAGTCAGAAGGTCAAGTTCTGCCAACAAGAGATAATAATAAAAATTGAGTCTTCAGGGTTCTATTGAAAAAAATGAGCAGGGCACTATATTCTTCAAAGGAGCCCTGGTGGTGCAGTGGTTAAGAGCTACGACCGCTAACCAAAAGGTCAGCAGTTTGAATCCATCAGCCGCTCCTTTGTCCTACAGGGTCTCTATGAGTTGGAATCGACTCGATGACAATGGGTTTTTTGGTTTTATACTCTTCAAAATTTCAACGCTGTTAGAGACAAAGAAAGGTTTTGGACATGTCCCAGATTAAAGGAGGATAAAAAGACATGATAAGTAACTGTGATACCTGGCCCAGGACTTGATCCTGTACTGGAAGGAAAAAATATGCTAAAAACGAAATTATTGTGTCAACTGACAAAACTAAAATATAGACAGCAGATTAAAGTTTTATGTTAATGTTATAGTTACCAGACTTGATCATTGTACTGTGGTTATGAAAAAGAACATCTCTGTTCTTAGGAAATACATGCTGAAGTATTCAGAAGTGAAAGAGTCATGCTATCACTTACCCTCGAATCATTCAAAAAATATTACAAATAGCACAGACGATAAAGCAAGTAGGGTAAAATATAACCCACAAACGAGACTGGGTCAAGGATATATAAATGTTCTCTATAAAGTTACTGTTACAAATTTTCTATAAGTTTGAAATTATTTCCAAATAAAAATTTTTTTTTAAACTTTAAAAATTAAGTTCCCATGTCTATATTGCAGATAGGCTGAGTAGCCCTGCACACTACAGAGAAACAAAAAACAGGTGAGGATTGGATGTCCATTGTACAAGCTTTCTTTAATTTAGTAACTTTTATGTAACATTTATGTTCATGATATTCAACCTTTCGTACTTTCTAATATCTTGTTCCCAAACTGAGTTCAAATTATACAAATATGGAGATAACTTTGAAGATTATGTATACATACAATATATATGTATGTAACCCTGGTTAAGTGGTTAAGTGCTACGGCTGCTAATCAAAAGGTCAGCAGTTCGAATCTGCCAGGCGCTCCTTGGAATCTCTACAGGGCAGTTCTACTCTGTCCTACAGAGTCGCTATGAGTCGGAATCAACTCGACGGCAGTGGGTTTTTGGGCTTTTTAATACATACGTGCTTATAAGTTTCAAATTGTCATTCTAACAGTCATACCTTAGAGCTACAAAAATTAGCTTTCTGCAGGACTACCCAGGTACCTCAAATTTAGGCTCCATATTGTAATTAAGATTCTATGTGTTAATTCTTGGTTAAAAAAGCAAAATAAATGTAAGCCAATTCCTATAACCCAGAATATACCATTTGGTTAAGACTGCACCTTTGATAATTCAAATCTGAAAATTAACGAACAAGAACTCTTCAGTGGCTAAATTACATTTCTGTAATGCTATGAAGTCAGTTTGTCATGCTGTGGTGGTTTATGTGTTGCTATGTTGCCAGAGACTATGCCACTGATACTTCAAATACCAGCAGGATTACCCACGGTGGACAGACGAGGAAGCAACCAACGTCTGAAAATTAGCCAATGAAAACCTTATGGATCACAACAGAACACTGTCTGACTTGCTTGTTTTGGACGTTATCAAGAGGGATCAGTAGCTAGAGGAGGAAATCATGTTTGGTGAAGTAGAGGGCCAATGAGGGTGAAGGAGGCCCTCAGTGAGATAGACTGGCACAGTAGCCACAACGATGGATTTGAACATACTGGCAATTGTGAGGACAGTTGCAAGACCACACAATATTTTGTACTGTTGCACATAAGGTTGCCATGAGTCATAGTTGACCTGATGGCAGCTCACACACATATATACACACATACACACACTGCTATGATGTAGTCATACATATTAGTATAGGTCTACAAGGTTGAAGTCTAAAAAATATCTGACTGTGGTTGAAGTTAAGTGTCCTTAGATCACTAAAACTCCCTTTTATCAAATGTATCATCATTCTTTAAAAAAAAAAAAAAGTCTTCATAAAGTCACCAGCTCACACAGGAAAATATTCAATTAATATATTTACATACTTTTCAAACACGAACATGGGATATTATTCGAACTAAAATAAATTCTTTAGGGGGAAAAAAGAGTAAAAGTCCATCAGGTCAGCTCTGTAAACACAGTTTACTATTCTGCTGTATAGTAATAATAATAACAGCAATAGCTAGTACTATGTGCCACACTCAGTTACAAATGTTTTCTACACACTGAACTCTTACTCTTCTCATTAATTCTATGAGGTGAGTACTATCATAACTTCATTTTACAGATGATGAAACTGGGGCACTGAGAGGTTAAGTAATTTGCCCAAGGTCTAGTCTAAGATAGAGCCAGAACTTGAACCCAGGCAATCTGATTCCAGACCCTGAGGTCTCAACCACTATGGTAACAACACTGTTGACGTTAGCTGCCTTCAAGTCACTCTGACTCATGGAGACTCATGATGGGGTATGGATCAGACCACGGTGATCCATAGGGTTTTCATTGGCTGATTTATTTCAGAAGTAGATCGCCAGGCCTTTCTTCCTAGTCCCTCTTAGTCTGGAGGCTCTGCTGAACCTTGTTCAGCATCACAGCAACTCTCAAGCCTCCACTGACAGATGGTTGATGGCTGTGCATGAGGCACTTTGGTCAAGAATCAAACCTGGATCTTCTGCATGAAAGCTGAACCACTGAACCACCACTGCTGCCACGGCTAACTCTAGATAAAATACAAACCACTTTACATTAACTTTTAAATCTGAAGTTGATTTTTAAATAAACATTAACTTCACTTTAATTTCTGCAATTTCCTCAGTTTTCACATCACATATATCTGCTTCAACTTCACTATCTGTTGTATTTTAACTTCTGCATGAGGAAACTCAATCAGAAAAAGAAGCCAAATTTTTATTTTCAAAATGCTGTTTATGATCCAGGAAGCAGGAAATGCAAGAGGGTTGGTCCTTTCAAGATTTCAAGCCAGAATCTTAGGATCATAGAATCTCAATACTTGATAATAGGGAGTTAATCTTGCCTAGACCCTATAGGATGCCTCAATTTCATTTAGAACATCCACTAACAAGCAGTTGTTCAAACCTGACCAAAAGCCTCTTCTATTTTCAGACAACAATTACTAGAAAATTCTTCCTAATGTCAAACCTGACATCTGCCTCCCTTTGCCTTCCACCCATTGGTCCTAATTCTGCCTTCTGGAGTCTAATCTTGTTTTCATATAATGGCCTTTCAAGATTTTGAAAGGCAGACACAGACCCTCTGAGTCTTCTCTACTCTAAGATAAATACCCCCAGATGTGACCACCAACAACCTGGATCAGCATGAGGTCCCCAGAAGCGAAGGCTTTGTCTTCCTACTTGATGCTCACTCACATTTTAAAAGCATATCTGAAGCTGAGTGACCAGACCATTCCTTGATTCTATCACCTGATCAAAACTGCATATCCCAGCTAATTCTGAAAGGCCTCCACGTTTTATACAGCAATGCCATTCAACTGCGACAATAATTATCTGGAGGAGAAATGCTTCCTTCTTTCATGATGTGTCCATTAGCACCTTTCCCTAGGTTTAATACTGTTGCTGTTGTTGTTAGCTGCCATTGAGTTGGCCCCTGACTCATGTCAATTCCATGCACAAGGAACCAAAATGGATTGGGTCCTTGTGCTCCACAGGGTTCTCTTTGGCTGTCAGATGTAGATCACCAGGCCTTGCTTCCTAGTTCATCTTAGTCTGGAAGCCCCACTAAAACCTGTTGAGCATCACAACAACATGTAACCCTCCACTGACAAATGGCTGGTGGCTGTGCATGAGGTATACTGGCCAGGAATCAAACCCGGATCTCCCACATGGAAAGCAAGAATTCTATCACTGAACCACCAATGTCCTCAGATTTTACATATTATATACTCACCAAAGTGGGTGCTTTACCACTGGCCCCTTCCTCTTCACTCCCTAGCATGACTCTCCCACGAAGGTTCATGCTTACTCACCTTTAAAATTCTTAGTTGTAAAACAGCCACCAAGCAGGGGGATGATGATTTACTTTCAACTTCAAACAGGATTTGTAAACACCATGATAAATGGGGAAAGGCCCAAAAGCCACATTCCTCTAGCAGCTTCTCTTAAATGGAAACAGGCTGAATTTCAGCATCACTGGGCGTAAATCGTTCATTTCAAATTAGAACTGAACTTCCCCAGTGGTCCTGCCAGGCACCCTTCCCATCTGATCCCCTGAAGAGCGTATGTCAGGTGAAATTACAGGCAACTAATCGGTCACCATGTCGCGTAAGACTTGAGAGTGTTGATTTCAAATCCATTAGCTACACTTGCAGTCAAAGCTGGTACCTGTATATGCACTAAGTAAAGGGACTTTTTTAGGAAAGAGAAAAATTCAAAATGTTCTTAACATCAAAACTTTAGGCATGTCTGGAGCATTACGCTCTTTTAAGAACTACCTAATGAGATCAAAGTGACAACACCAACTTGAAAGATTAGATAGGAACCTTGGGGGGGCAGTGAATTTGTGTTAATGGGGGAGGAACAACTCGGAAAAGGACGGTGAGAATGGTTACATAACTCAAAGGATGTAATCACTGTCACTAAACGGCACGTGTAGAAACTGTTGGACTGGTGTATGTTTTGCTGTATATATTCTTAACAACAACAAAACGAATAAAAAAAAAAACTTTAGGCATGTTTTCAAATCTGCTTGAGCTTTCTGTGGTCTCCTATATTCCATGTTCTTTCCTTGTTTATTCCAAATTTGCTCCCATGCTCCTAGTTTCTGCTAGCTTCCTCCTTTACACTCTGATAAGGTCAGCTGATTTCAAGAGAGCAACTAGGAGTGGCACAGAGCTTAACTGAATCTTTCCCGGAGAAGAGAGAAGGGATTGGCAAAGGTCAATTGCAGAGAACCATCTGGATCCACTTACAGTCTTATTCTTTTTTCTTTTATTGTACTTTAGATGAAGATTTACAGAATGAACTAGCTTCTAATTAAACAGTGTGTACACATATTGTTTTATGACATTGGTTAACAGCCCCGTGCCATGTTAACACTCTCCCTTCTCGTATAGTCTCATTCATTCTTTAATGCCCTTACTCTGGACACAACCCATTCCTGAGCTTCTTTAATCCAATGCAACAACTGCAAACAAAATTTGGCTCACAGGCTTGTTTCAGTTGGCCTGCACTGTGTTAGTCTACACAGTCTTTTTCAGTTTGAACATTTAATCATTTGGGATCTTTCACATAAAAATCCAGATTTCTGGCAACACTGGATCTGCATAGCCTATTGGAGTTTAGAAGATGCTGCCCCCTTTCCAGAGAGCAAGAGCTCTCCAGTTTGCCCCAGACCCTACCACTCCTCATTGGATTCTTGGAACTGAGGCCATTTCTATTTTGTACCTCGTGCACTACATTTGTGTTTCTTCTTTGGTCCTGTAACCATATAAGTTTGTAAGCCTGGTAGATATTCAAAGACCATTAAATCTGTTTTCCTTTCCGTAAAATACTGGGGTTGATCTTCCAGTCCCGATATGGTTTGCTGGCCGGCTGGGCAAAAACGGTATCATGTTGTTCTTGATGCCATTTCCTCAGACATGTGGATGAGGACACAGCATGATCAATGAAAGCCTTGACGGAGTGATCCACTACTCCCCCAACCCTCCACTCAGAGATGCCTTTTATATGAACCTAGGCGTGGCCCTCTCCTCCTTGCCATCAACATTATAATAACAGGAGGCAAATGGAGTTGCAGATGAAATTCAGGTTTGAATGGGTGACTTCCAACAAAGCCCTTTCTGACTTCTGCAAATTCCATACCAATCTATCTGGCTGTATTAAGTTCCCAAGACCACCTGAGGGCTTTTTATCAAAGCAAAGAGAAGATGCTAGTGAAAAGCACAAAGACATTTCTCATTTAGACACTAGGTGAAGAAAGGTATTGTCGCTTCCCAAGCGGTATCCCCAGAAACTCTAGCAGACAGTATGTGCTTCTGTGGCAATCTCTCCATGTCAGGCCGAGACAGGGCTGGGCAGGTTCCGCATATCTTTCATACAGTTCCTAGTATGCTGTACACACTCGGTAAATATTAAAGAACTTCCCTCCACCCAGTTTAGTGGGAACCCAAGGGCACTATGACCTTAAAAAGTTCTTATCAACAGAGAGCAAATATAAAAACACTGAGCAGGTTGTCCTAACGTACAGCCAGATTTACTAGGTAAAAACCGGGTGTCTCCGTTCTTTCAAAGTGGCAACATGCCCCTTTAGTACCCAGAAGCTATTTCCAGGAATGATTTAATACCGCCTCACCATCTCTTCTCTTTAGCTACATTGACTCACAAAAGAGGTGCCTCCCTTTTGCCCTTTCGCCCTTTCGCCCCTGCCATCACTTCCAGAAAAAATTTAGCACTTCTGATAAGAAAAAACCAAAACAAGAAGATCCTCTGAATTCCACTGAAATCAATTCATCATGCAGTGTTTAAAAAAAAAAAGGAAAAATCCTTCCCACTCTTCAAGTTAGAGAGAGCACACAAAGAGAGAAAAAGAATGACAGAAACAGCACACAACGTCAACTGGAATTTGGGAGCTGAGGCAAGAAGTGACTTTAAAAAAAAAATCACCTAAACTCTTCAAGCAGGTCCCTCCCCGCCCCACCAACCACAGTAGAGAACAAACAGGTTGAGGTGGTGAAGCCTCTTAAATTTCCTCTTTTGAACAAGGGCTACTGGGCTTGGATGGAAGCAGTACTTCACCTCACCAGTCACCAGAATCTTGGCTGGGTTTGGGGAGGGCTCGTTCACTGATGAGGAGTTGCAGCTGGGCAGCAGCGCACACAGCATCCCTGCCCCACCTCGGACTCTGGACTTTCAGTTTACATTTGAGATTTGGCTTGGAGAAGAGTAACATCAGGATTCTTCTGCAGGAATACCAATGTTGTTGCAGTCGGGTGCTGTAGAGTCAATTTTAACTCACAGCGATACCATGTGACAGAGGCAAACTGCCCAATAGGGTTTTCTAGGCTATAAGCTTTAAAGTAAACATCTTTCTGGTACTCTCTGCTTTCAGCCAAGATTCATCTGGCATCATCTTCCTATGCCCTTTTCTGAATCCAGCTTGAATTTCATTTTACTTGGATCCACAATCAGCCCCCATGGAAGCAGCAGTCAAGAAATCATATGACATATTGCGTTGGGCAAATCTGCTGTAAAAGACTTCTTTAAAGTGTTAAAAAGCAAGGATGTCATTTTGAGGACTAAGGTGCCTCTGACCCACGCCATGGTGTTTTCAACCGCCTTACATGCACGTGAAAGCTAGACAATGAATAAGGAAGACCAAAAAAGAATTGATGCCTTTGAGTTATGGTACTGTCGAAGAACACTGAATATATCATGGACTGCCAAAAGAAAGAACAAATCCATCTTGGAAAAAGTATAGCCAGGATGCTCCTTACAAGCGAGGATGGTGAGAGTGTCTCAAGTAGTTTGGATAGACATGTTATCAGGAGGGACCAGTCCCTGCAGAAGGACATCATGCTTGGTAAAGTAGAGGGTCAGTGAATAAGAGGAAGACCCTCAACAAGATGGATTGACACATGGCTGCAACAATGGGCTCAAACATTGCAACAATTGTGAGGTGGGGGGAGGACTGGGCAGTGTTTCGTTCTGTTGTATGTCGGGTTGCTATGGGTCTGAACGAACTCAGCGGGACCTAACAACAACAGTCTTTACAGAAGCAGACTGCCAGGTCTTTCTCCCACGGAGCTGCTGGGTGGGTCCAAACTGCCAACCTTTTAGTTAGTAGCCAAGTGCTTAACCATTGCACCACCAAGGCATTTGAAAATAAAACCCCAGATTACAGAAGAAAACATGGAAAAGGTGCATCTAAGTGGAAAAAGAACATACATACAAACATAATAGGAATCATTACCAGAGTTTACCAATATATGCAGTTATAGGGAAATATATAAAATTGAATGGCGTAAAATAGGAGAGGCAGTTATTTCTGCAAAAGAGGAGGTTTGACTTCTAAATTTCACGTTAATACACGTAACAAAATGCTAAACACTCTACTCATTTTTTGGTGCTTCAACTTCTTCACGTTCAAATCAGAACAACAGTCCATTAAAGATTATTAAAAGTCACATACAGAATCTACTGTCACCTTTTCGTAAAGCTAAAATTAGCAAAAAAAAAAAAAAAAAGCTGTGATTTTGCTAAACAAATTCAAACTTTTCACAAAACGCCATAATATAACTAATACCTTAATCGCACATCACTCTATGAGAGCAAAAAGTCAATACTTTCTGAAAGGAGGGTGGTTTTCTTTGCCTGGACAATCACCATCTGGTGGTTATCTTCTACCTTGGTTGTACAATGAGGCAAGACTGGTACCAGCTTTTTTGCTTTGGTTTAGCAGATGATGGTCAAGTATAGCATTGAGATTATATCTTTGTAAAGGAAAACAAAGTGCAATCAATTTTCCTTGCAGAAAATGCTTTTCCTTGTTTGCCTGGGGAAGTGAGTCTTCAAAGTCCATCGCCGTTTGCTGTCCAAAGAACACATAAAAATAAAACGAAATGGTGTCTGGTGGGAAGGGCTGCCTAGGAACAAGTTTGAGAATCTACATTCAAGACTAATAAGATGCCTACAATTAAGCAGTATCTACTAAAGTAAATTAATGCTGCCTCTTCTAATATTATTCCTTCAAAGGCTGTAACTGTGCAGGTATAATTCTATACTTTGTCTATTTAGCTAAATGTTAGGAAGTAGTGGATGGGCACAAAGAGACATTGCCCGCTAACATTCCTGTTAACATCTGTTCTGAATCTGACGGGCCATCTGAAAAAGAAAGGAAATAAAACATTTAAAACATTACTTGGCTCTTCACATATTAAAAAAAAAAAAAAAAAAGCAGGTCTGTAATCCTGAAGGGAAACAAGGTCAGAAACAAAATAAGGAATATTCTGACAGAATTCTAGAAATACACTATTCCTGTTGTTGTTAAGTGCCGTCCAGTTGATTTTCAACTCATAGCGAGCCCATATGACAGAGTAGAACTGCCCCATAGGATTTCCTAGGCTGCAATCTTTACTGGAACAGATTGCCAGGTCTCTTCCTCACACAACTGCTGGGTGGGTTTGAACCATCAACCTTTCAGTTAGCAGCAGAGTGCTTGACCGTTGTGCCACCAGGGCTCCTTGAAATATGCTATGTGGAATATAAGTCCTGAGAGTCTGGAAAAATGACTGCTTGGCTTCACAAGTCTGAATGTGCATTTCAGAAAGAAAACGCCTGCCCTTCTCCATTCAGCTATCAGGAAATAATAAACATAAACAAGCTTTCCTCAGTGAAAAATGTTTGAGGAAGAAGGGTATTCTTGTTAATTATATATCCCAATTCGCTTAGTAAGATTTTCCAAATACAGCTAATTTTCAAAAATTAGAATATCAGGAAATATATTTTAAATCAAACTATATCGTATGTCATTTATATTTTACTGATGAATATGTAATAATGATTTTAAAATATTATTACAGCAGCCACCATTTTTGGAAGCTTACTCTACATCAGTGGTTCTCAAAGTTAAGCAAACATCAGAACCACTTGGAGGCTGGTTAAAACTCACACTGCTGGGCCTCGCATCTGAGTTTTCTATTTGGGGCCTGAGAATCTGCATTTTTAACAAGTTCCTGATGGTGCAGGTTGGGGCCCACACTCTGAGAAGCACTGCTCTCCATAGCAATAGTGTTTTAAGCCTTTTACGTGTATCTCACTTAATCCTCACATTATTACCCTTGTTTTACAGAATAAGGAAACAGATGCTCAAAGAGAAGAAGTAACTTGTTTGAGGCTATTCCACTAAGAAGTTGTAGAGCAGGGGCTTTCACCCAGTCATTCTGACCTGGCGCTGTCCTACATCATCTGCCACAATAGGCCAAGTAGGCTCACAGAGAATATAATCAAATGACCAGGACAATGGACTCAGAGAACAGGTGGTGCTTTGCCACTTTAAATCAGAGCCGAAATTCCAAACACCTTTCTTTGGATGTTATGTTCTGGCTTCATTAAGATGAGTTGATAACGCTCGGCCTTGAGCACTGTGCTCTTTTAAAGAACTATCAATACAGGATCAAACTGATAACAGCAACTTGAAAGATTAAATAGGAAGCATAAGGTAATGAGTTATGTTAAGGGGGAGAAACAGTTCGGAAAAGGAGGGTGAGAATGGTTGCACAACTTGAAGAATGCAATCAATGTCATTGAATTGTACACATGAAATTGCTGGTGTATGTTTTGCTTTGCATATTTTCAACAACAAAAAAAAATAAAATAAACTATTAAAAAAAAAAACATGAGTTGACAAAGCAAAAGGAACTTGCTTTAGGGCAACGGGGAAAATGGTGGCTGGGGGGTGGAACACTCTGCCAAAGTAAAGCTGGACCAGGCTGACCTAATGAATGAACTCTCTCAAGAGCTATTTAGCTTTGGTACATTAGGCAAGTGTTGTGCCTTCCTCTCAAGGCTGTCTACATTGGACATTTCCCTGATTGCAGGTTTATTCCAGTCAGGGCCTTTGTGTGCAGAAGGAAATGACGCCCCTCAGAGTCTATGCAGCCAGCACCACAGCTGTCCAGCCAGGCAAGTGAGGGCTGGATTTCAGCTCCAATGTGCTCCTTAATGGGCACTGTCTGCTGTGAACAGCCTGCACAGCAAAAGATTAAAGTGTGACAAAATGGAGTCATCACTGGTGTTGTTATACTTTAACAGCCCTGATAAACCCTGTTGTTGTCATGAGCTAAGAAGCCCTGGTGGTGCCGTGGTTAGGCACTCGGCTGCTAACCAAAAGGTATCTGGGGTATGAGCCACCAGCGTTCTTCGGGAGAAAGTCTGCTTCTGTAAAGATTATCTTCTGTAAAGATTCTAGCCTTGGGTTGCTATGAGTCGGAATAAACTCAATGGCAATGGGTGTCATGAGCTACTGTGTATTCAGCCCCAATTCACAGCGACCCCATGACCAACAGAATGAAATACTGCCCAGTCATGCACCATCCCCATGACTGACTGTGGTATTGGACCGTTGTGATCCATAGGGTTTGGGCTGATTTTCGGAAGTAGATTGCCAGGTCTTTGTTCCTAGTCCACCTTAGTCTGGAAGCTCCCCTTAAACCTGTTCAACATCATAGCAACATGCAAGCCTCCACGGAGAGATGGGTGGTAGCTGCGCGTGAGGTACACTGGCTGGGAGAAAAACTCTGTTACTGTTGGTTAAAAGAGTTTGGGAGGAGATAGGTTTAGCATCCTCATCACTCATTCCCGTGGATAACCAAGACTAGTGGTAACCTGATATCCATGACGGTTCTAAGTATCGAGGGTAAAAACAATGTGTAGCTAAGAGAATTGGTCGACTTGGCACCCACAAGTCAGTGACTTATTCTGACATAAAGCTGGTTATTTAAGGCCTGCCTTGAAACTCTATCCTTTACGAGGAATGAGAAAAAAATCTACCCTTCATAGAAATCAGGCTAAACAGTGTTCTTGCAGAACCCAGTGCTCGGTGCTGGACTTCACAGCTGCATACCAAAAGCATGGTGGCTCGCAGCAGTTATAAATAGAATGTGGAGGTTCCCGGATGAAGACATGAGCTTTATTCGCCTTCAGATGTTGACATTCCCCATAGCCACCACAACAAAAACAGAATTAAGATGCAAAATGAATTCAGGACCTTCCTTTGCTATCCAAAGCCTGGGAATCTTTTCAAATTTAAATGAATATCTGTCAAACTAATTAAGAGAAGATGCAATGCTCTCATTCTGTGCTCATTAGAGAATAACTTAATGGTCATAAATTCTTCCCAGAGTGGGAGTGAATAGGTCTCTAGGCTCTTGCTTAAGATTCCTGGCTTTGTTTATTTCCAGTTCAGCCTGTTCCTCTCCTAGACTCAGAAAGACCACAAAACATACATTGAATTACGTTTCGAGTCCATAAAATAGAAACGGACAAGATTACGATGAGCTGTTGCAATTGATGCTTTTATTCAACAGAGCTGGGGTAAATAATCATTTGTATTTGAGGGCCATCTTTTTTTTCCCCAAGATGTTTTATATTTATGAAAAGATTGCAAATCTCAAGCGTTTTCTGTTCATATACATATATGTATATTTGTATCTATATATATGACAGATTTCCTACCATATCTGCAGATTTTAAAATTCAGGTTCAATGAACTGATTAGTTAAAAGATAATGCAAACTGTGTCCCAGTCAGGATAGAGTCTCATACACTTAGACCACTACCTGCATACCCCTACACCATTTATTAGACTCCTGCTAGCTACCCAGCACAATCTGTATAGGTATGTAATTAATACTCCCAGTAACTCTGCAGGGCAGAGATTTTTACTCCCATTTTACAGATAAGAAAACTGAGATTTAGAGCAATTAGATAGCTAAATGACTGGTAAGTGGCAAAGTGAGCAGTAAGCATGATACTTAAAGATATTTGCTTAAAATATACAGTATTGTGCCACTAACAAATATTTGGAAATCTGAAATGATGAAGAATGATTCTGTATCTAAATTTTATTATCAGAAAAGAAAATTAACTGGAGCTATTAGAATTTCCATCAAATATCTTTAGAGGTAGACTTTAGAAAACAAGGATTTTTTCCATCTATTCAAAAAGCCTACATCTTTTCCTTAGTTCTTTTCTTTGCTCCGGAATTTATGCCACTGAAAATATATTCCCCGCCCCCCTCACAATTCCATTAGGTTTCTCCCAGTGTTGTCACTTAGCTGAGTTCCACAGCTCTCTCAAAGACTCAGGTAATTCTATCTGACTTTACTGTTTCCTCTTTTGCTGTTTATATTTTAATTAGGGTTTTTAGAATTTCTGCTTACCCAAGTCAGAGGGACAGTCTACACTGAGAGTTTAAAGGAATACAGAATGGGGTGTTTTTGAGTCCTACAACGCAGTCAGATTCAAATCTAATTTATGGTATTCATTATTTTCCTAACTTAGAATGTCTATCACGAGAGCTATCCTCTCCCACTAACATGCATTAAAATCGTGCTTCCGAATATCTTTTCTGGGTTGAATGTCATTTAGCTGTTTCCTCAGTAAATCTAGGATCTTGATTTTTCCACTCTTGTTTTTAATCAAACTTCCTTCTGATGGTGTCATCAAGGCATTAACTCCACTGCTGCTCCCACACCACTGAAGTCATTGTGAAGTAGGGCCGGCTGACCTTCCTACAAAAAAAATCTTCCCACAGGTAGACTCACACTAAGGCTACAATCAATACAGGGCCATTATTTTTACAGCCTACATTTGAATTTGTATAAAACAGCATTAAATCCAATCCACCTACTGTTGACTAGTGAGGCTGTGTTCAGTACTGACTCAAATATGCATCCACTTTGCCCGTTGCGGAATCCCATTCAGAAAACACATTAAATTGATTTTGACACTTTAGAGAAAAGATGTTAACTTAGAGATCAACTAGTTCACATTTTGGGTTTTATCGATGAGTACATCCTTAGCCTTACATATTCATGTCATTAGCTTTTTCCTATTTGCTTTGCTATAGGGTCGCTATCAGTCGGAATAGACTCGATGGCAACGGGTTTGGCTTTTTTTTTTTTTTTTTTGGTTTGCTATTTATTAGAAATTCAACCTGGAATAAACCCCTTGCCATTGAGTTGATTCTGACTCCTAGTGACCCTACAGGGCAGAGTGGAACTGGCCCAAAGGGTTTCCAAGGCTGTAATCTTTAGGAAGCAGACCACCACATCTTCCTCCCACGGAGCTGCCGGTGGATTTGAACTGCCAACTTTTCGATTAGCAGCTGAGTGCTTTAACCACTGCGCCACGAGGGCTCCTAATCTAGACTAAATAGAATATAATTCTCAGGATCTCCTATCTTGAAGACATCATTTTTATCTTATAAAACTTACAATGTAGTGTTTCTATAGCCCTTTTCTCCCCCTCCTTCTACTGCTTTAGGTACTTAGGATTTCAAAGGGTTCAGACATTGTCTAATTATTACTAATTATTTTTAATATTTTCAAGGCCTTCCTTTAGATGGATGGTTCTCATTTTAATAAGGAAATTCAGACACTGAAGAGATCAGTTTGATCAAACACCTTTGTTTACTGGAATAATACACAGCAACTTAGATACCATCTACATAAAAAAAAAAACCCTTGCTGTTGAGTCCGACTCATACTGACCCTATAGGACAGAGGAGAATTACCCCATAAAGTTTACAAGGAGCACCTGGTGAATTCATACTGCTGACCTTTAGTTAGCAACCACAGCACTTAACCATTAAGCCACCAGGTTTCCACCACCTACATAGGAGGCACATACCTAAGTGATAGAGTTAAGCTCAAAAGCAATCATGTGTCTTAGGAGAGCAAGTGAGATATGCTCCTAGGAAATAAAAAAAAGATTTCCACCTATTTGTGTATGCCATTTTTATCCTAATTAGCTTTAAGGATAATACACATAACATGTTAGCAATTTGGCATAAATATTGCCAGAATATATTTGATAGCAACATCCTTTACAGCATCTACTTTCAAGACAACCAGAGGCTTGAGTTCTAGGTAAAACGGAAATTGTAATATATGTGCCCTGTTGTCTAAAGGGAAACCCTGGTGGCACAGCAGTTAAGAGCTACAGCTACTAACCAAAAGGTTGGCAGTTTGAATCCACCAGGCACTCCTTGGAAACCCTACAGGGCAGTTCTATTCCTATAGGGTTCCTGAGTCAGAATCGACACAATCGACAGCAATGGGTTTGGTTTTTAATTCTTACCATCATCCTCTGAGGAAAATACTGTTATCCTCATTTTGAAGATAAGAAAACCGAGGCACAGAGAAAGACAGATCTGCCCCAAATCACAAAGAGTAAATGGCAGAGCCAGAATTTAAATCCAGCCACCCTGGCTCCACAATCTACCCTCCTAAATCTGATGTCATACTGTCTCAGCACTAGATAGCACAGTGAGTTCCACTGATGTGTTTGAAGATGTACTAATACCCATCATAATGGAAAAAAAAAAGTGCTTTCCTACAGCCTGACCAACTGTGTCTCAACTTAAAAAAACATTTTCTATAATTATGTTTATTTTAATCACACTTAAAATTTGCCTACTATACACCAATACATTAAAAAAATTTTTTTGTTGTAGGCATCAATACAGGAGCCCTGGTGGCACAGTGATTAAAGTGCTAAGCTGCTAACTGAAAGGTCAGCAGTTGGAACCTATCGGTCTCTTTGCAGGAGAAAGGTGGGGCAGTCTGCTTCCGTATTATTTACAGCCTTGGGGAGAATGAAGAAAATTAAAGATACAAGGGAAAGATTAATCCAAAGGACTAATGGACTACATCTACCATGGCCTCCATCAGACTGAGTCCAGTACAACTAAATGGTGCCCAGCTACCACCACTGACTGCTCTGACAGGGATCACAACAGAAGGTCCCAGACAAAGCTGGAGAAAACTGTAGAACAAAATTCTAACTCACAGAAAAAGCCCAGACTTACTAGCCTAACATAGACTGGAGAAACCCCAAGGGTATGGCCCCCCGACACCCTTTTAGCTCAGTAATGAAGTCACTCCCAAGGTTCACCCTTCAGCCAAATATTAGACAGGCCCATAAAACAAAACGAGACTAACGGGGCACAACAGCCAAGGGGCAAGGACTAGAAGGCAGGAGGGGACAGGAAAGCTGGTAATAGGGAACCCAACGTGGAAAAGGGAGAGTATTGACATGTCGTGGGGTTTTATTGTCATAAAATAATATGTGTACTGTTTAATGAGAAACTAGTTTGTTGTGTAAAACTTCATCTAAAGTACAATTAAAAAAAAATTTACAGCCTTGGAAACCCTGTGGGGCAGTTCTACTCTGTCCTAAAGGGTCACTATGAGTTGAAATCAACTCAATTGCGGTGGGATTGGTTTTGGTTTATCCGCCAATACACCTCCATTAACAAGCCCCAGACCTGGATAGCCTTTCAAGGAGAAAGCAAAAGCTCTCTACAGGGAAAAACAAAACAAAAAGAGAAAATCAACATATGGCTACAGTAGTCATTTATCAAGAATTTTGGATATTTTTACAGTTTTCAATACAGACAATTCAATGTACAGCAAAATGTGGACTGATTTTATACCTTGTAGGATATAAATTTTTTTTTTTTTTTTTTTTTTAGGATATAAATACATATAATGTGGGTGAGAAACCCTTTGTCAGGCTTTTTATTTTTTTGATAATGTGAGTGCCTTAGCACACTGTCATTTGCTTTTAATTAGTTATAGAATCATTTGGGAGTCCTTGGGTGGTACAAACAGTTAACACATCCAGTTGCTAACCAAAAGGTTGGTGGTTCGAGTCCACCGAGAGGCATCTCGAAAGAAAGTCCTCGTGATCTACTTCTTAAAAATCAGCCACAGAAAACCCGATGGAGCACAGTTCTACTCTGATACACATGGGGTTGCTCTCAGTCAGAATCAACTCAACTGCACCTAAAAAGAATCACTTGAGTTTTTTTGTATCATGAGCAATACCTACTACAGAGCTTAGCATGGCAAGTACTCAATAAGTAGGCTTGAAAATAAAGATAATCAAGAAGAAAGAACAATAGGCAGGTTCAGAGATTGCTCCTAGATGGCCTCATACTTGGCATGTATTTGAAAAGCCAGCATTCCCTTTCCGCGAGGGAGAGTGTTGAAATGTGGAGGTGTTTTCTCAGCCTCTCTACTCTACTCCCTTCATCACCACAAAAGTCTGGGTGTCCACAGAGTGTTAAACCAACCAGTTGAAAAGTGAACAATTTAATATATCTGTTTTCTTCTCCTACCCAGAATCTCCCAAGCAACTAGCCTGATGGTTTTTTGGACTGAATTGCCTGATAATTTGAGAGTTCTCTAGAAAGAAGACAGCCAAAACTAAACTGTAACAAGTTATAACAGTTTTTTCCCTATACAGACCTCAGGAAAATAATCTGAATTCTCAGAAAGCAATGGGAAGGCTAATTTCTTGCTGAAAGAGGCAGTCCAGTATTGAATAATAACCACCTGTAGCTTCCACCAGCAATTATATAATTCAGAGTTTTTCAGTCTCAGCACCACTCACACTTGGGGCCGGATAATTTTCATGGGGCGAGGGGCGGCTCTATGCATCGTAGGATGTTCAGCAACATCCCTGGCCTCTACCTGCTAGATACCAGTAGCACAACACCCCCCATTATGACAACTACAACTGTCTCCAGACATTGCCAAGTGTCCCCTGGGGGGTAAAAATTACCTCCAATAGAGAACCACTAATTTAAATTATTACCTGTCACTAAATTTTCTTCTTTCTCTTCATGGCAAACAGATCACTATTATGGAAGGCTAAGTTTAAGCATTTTGAAAGCTTCTTTTTTTTCTTTCTCAAAGGCACAACAGATTTTAAAGTGGTATTAAAACAAACAAACAACAACAACAAAAAAAAACCAGAGGAGTCCCTGTGTGGTACAAATGGTTAAGCGCTCAACTACTAGCCGGAAAGGCTGTCGGTTCAAACTCACCCAGAGGCACCTCAGAAGACAGGCCTGGCAATCTGTTTCTGAAAGGTCACAGCCTTGAAAACCCCATGGAGCAGTTCTGCTCTGCACACATGGGGTCATCATGAGTCAGAATCGACTTGATGGCAACTAACAACAATATAAAAAAACAGAGACTTCCCACTTTTCCTAGTGTCTGATTCCATCTGATTCTCATGGTTGCTTCACAAGGATTCAGTGGCAACCAACGAGAATAATCTTTTATGCTTAAACATCTACTTTTTATCCCCAGGCACTTTAAGAACATTAACTCCTGGATTTTCACCACTCCCTTTTTTATAGGTAAGATATTAATTTTTAATTTATGAACGCATAATGGGGCAGTTACAAAAACTTCCATATCACACCTATGGGGCAATGAAAACTGGCAGAATCATCAGGGACATTCCAGAGCAATGACCAATGTTACAATCACCAAGTGTCTTATCAGGACCATTTCTTGATAAGAAAGTTGAAGCACACTTTCTGTGGGTGCTTTTGGCTTCTGAAACACATGCTGGTAGTAAACTATAAATATTCCTTGTTGAGTTATTAAATGTAATACCAAGTGTAGCTTTGATGGCCTATTCTATCCTAGGAAAACATCTTTGGTCACAGGGAAAACCAGGAGTATCAAAGTTCTCTGCCTTCTTTCCAGTGGTTTCTATGGCCTAATGGTATGCTTCCTTGTAATCAGCCCAGTATTTCAAGGCACATCAGAAAGGAGCAGGTGATGTACGTAACCTGCCTTCTGACTCACAGGGCATGGAGCTCCTTCTCCAAGGGCCAATCCACGAAGGAGGCTGCATGCTGTACAGTCACCATCTAACAGACGCAGGCCCAAGGAATAATTAAAGGCTGCAAACGCAAATTGTCTTCTTTCTTAGGAGTCCCTGGGTGGTGCAAACAGTGAATACACTCAGCTGCTAACAGACGGATTGGCATTTCAAGTCACCCAAAGACCTCCCAGAAGAAAGGCCTGACGATCTACTTAAGAAAATCAGCCATGGAAAACCCTATGGAGCACTGTTCTACTCTTCACACATGGGGTCACCATGAGTTGGAATCGACTGGACAGTAACTGTTTGTTTTTTAAATCTTTTCTTAAAGTCTGAAAACTGGCATTAATAGCAGTAACGTTAGCAACAACGATGACCAGTTCTATCACCACGACTTGTCACCAGCATGCTGTGTGCCAGGTCCTAGACCAAGCACTTCCCGTTCATCACCCCTTAGCCCTCACAACAGCTCTGTGAGGTAGCTGACATCTTCTCCATTTTTAAGATGAGGTTCACAGAGGTAAGCGTCCTGACCAATGTGACAGAAGGGGATGGGCCTGGAGTTCAGGCCCAGGACCATTCAACCTCAAAGCCTGTGCTGCTGAACTATAATGCCACACACAATGAGAGCAGGAAGAACGCTGCTGGCAGATCCACTATCAGAACCAAACGAACCAAAACAAACAAACAAACAGGAAACTCCTTTCTCCAAAAGAATGGGAAGATAAGTTTGGGATACTCTAGGTTTATAACATCGTACTCTTTAAAGAAAGAATAAAGGTGACGAACTAGCTATTTCGGGCCAGACATTACCTTACATCCTATCTTGCAAAGACTGATTATCCACTGCAGGAGGTTTTGCTGTACTTGAAAGAGGTTGTTGTTGTTAGCTGCCATGAGTCAGTCCGACTCATGGCGACACCATGCACAACAAGACTGAACAGTTGTGACCCACAGGGCTTTCATTGGCTGATTTTTGGAAGTGGACCACCAGGCCTTTCTCTCTGTCTTGGTCTGGAAGCTCCGCTGAAAGCTGTTTGGCATCACAGGAACATGCAAGCCTCCACTGCCAGATGGGTGGTTTCCGCACGTGAGGTGCGTTGTCTGGGAATCAAACCCAGGTCTCCCGCATAGAGGGGTAAGAACGCTACCACTGAACCACAGCTGCCTTCACTTGTAAAGAGGTAGTAACCCAAAAGACAGCTACTATTTCCTTTCATTTCAATTGGTCGTTCTCTAAAGGGGCACAACTCAAGAGCTGGTGTTTTCCGTCCGTCTAAAAAACAACTATTTAAGCCTTCTTTCCTATTAATCTTTAACCACCACGCTTACATAAAGAGATCTTTTTTTATTGTTATTATTCAACAGTTAACACCTTACCCCTACAAAGTTCTTGGCCTTCACAGTCTTTGCTGAGGTGCTGTAACCATCCACTGAGCTACTAAGGTTAAAACCTGGAGCCATCCTAATCTCCTTCCTCTCCCCTCCAAATAGCCAGCCTGTCACCAAGTCTACCTATTCCACCTCTAGATGTCAAACTCACCACTTCCTTTCCATCCCCCTGCCATGGCCTTAGTCCAGGCCCTCATTTTTTCTCTCCTGGACCATGGCCAGTCCTCTCTCACTGTTTTCTTTTCCTCTAGTCTTGCCATCTTCCAAGCCACCTTCCGAAATGCAGCCAGAGTGATCTTTCTAGAACACAGACACTGTTCTGCTTTTTTAAATTCTTCATTAGCTCTTATCACCTTTGGGGTCCTGTTCAAACTCATAAGCATCCACACGCACAGTGCTTATTCAAATAATACCAAACATCTTCAGAAAGGGGCTACCCCCAGCCCACCTGGCACCTTGTCCAAATTAGAAAAAGGCACCTTCTTCCTCCAGGTGGGCCCAGCAGCACCAGGGAGCGTGTGTTGACGACTCCTGGGTTGGATTTTGGCCCTTGCTTTCCACTTCCTGGCAATCCCCACCCCACCTCTGCCCTGTCTTTTGTCAGGTCACAGAGTACAACCTAACCTGCAGCCCTGACTTAAGGTTCTTTTCAAGCACAGCTCTACCTGTGCATAAACTGTTTACTTTATCTAAATGCCTTTACTCACTAAATCCATCTACCTAACTCCTATGAGGAGCCCTGGTGGTGCAGTGGTTAAGAGCTCGACTGCTAATCAAAAGGCCAGCAGTTCAAATCCACCAGCTGCTCCTTGGAAACCCTATGGAGTACTTCTACTCTGTCCTACAGGGTCGCTATGAGTCGGAAAAGACTTGATAGCAACAGGTTTGGTTTTTTGGCTTTAACTTGCATCTCTCCAAAAATCAAGACAAGTGTGCTCATACAAGCAGCTTTCACCTTTTCTATGTTACCTGAAAACTTCATTATAACATATTTGTTATAATCACATATTTTCCTGTCTGTTCCCCCCACTAGATACTGTATTCTCTGAAAGAAAGGACCCTGTGGCACAGTTTGCACTTGACTATTAACCTAAAGGTGGGTGGTTCAGACCCATCCAGTGGCACCGTGGAAGAAAGTTCTGGCAATCTGCTTCTATAAGGGTTACAGCCAAGAAAATCCTATAAGGCAGTACTACTTTGTAACACATGGGGCCATGAGTCAGACTTGACTGGATGGCAACAAGGTTTTTTTGTTGTTTTTTTTTTTTTGTCTTTCAGATCTATGTGCCTGCAAAGCCTAGCACAGTGCTTGGGAGATAGTGAATAAATTGTTGCTGGATGTCAAACAAATGTTGCCTCTTGCTTCCTTAAACTTGTCTCTGTGTGAGATGTGGGCCTTTCAGCCTTTCCCCAACCCCCAGAGCAATTTGGAGATTAGGCCATGGGGTCTGCTTCCTCAAATTACACAATCCCCACTCAAATAGCTAGAAGCCAGATCTCATTTAGCAATTATTTCATTAACCTATGATTAAGAAGTACAAAGGTCTTGGATTTCAACTTCCTGTCCCGTCCTGACAAGTTCACTAATACATCTGTCATTGAACATTTTGTCCTTCACTGGATCCTGCTCCCGTCTTTCATCTTCTCCTCCCTCCTGTCACGTTCTACTTAACAAGAGTCATCCAGCTGGATGGTGGGTACATGGGAATTTGTGGTACTCTCTACTTTCATGAATGTTTGACCATTTTCATAACTAAAAGTAAATATTTAAAAAACGAACCACAGACTCAACTTCTTATATATCTACCTTCCACAGGATTTTCCTCATAAGCCCTATTCGGCTCTCTCATTTGGCCTGTCCCTCATGGCTACAATGATTTCATTAAGGACTTTACTCAGCTCTTCTAGTCATAACCCCTCCACAGATCCTTCACTAATTCCCTGCCGATACGAATCCAGAATTCTCTTCTCCTATTTAAGTCTCCACCACCCATCCGTCAGTTTGTCATACTGTAGCGGCTTATGTGTCGCTGTGATGCTGGAAGCTATGTCCCCAGTATTTCAAATACCAGCACAGTTACCCACGGTGGACATGTTTCAGTAAAGCTTTCAGACCTAGGCAGACTAGGAAGAAACTACTTCCCACAAGTAGCCAATTAAAATTTTATGGATCATAACAGAATATTATCTAATACAATGTTAGAAGATTAGCCCCTAGGTTGGAAGGCACTCAAAATACAGAGTGGCTGCAACAATGGACTCAAGCAAACTAAGGAGCATGAAGATGCTGCAGGACCGGACAATGTTTCCCTTTTGTACATAAAGTCGCCATGAGTTACAGCTGGCTAGACGCAGCAACAACATTTAAATCTGGCCAGAGACTATAAAGTCACCAGATTTTAACTCTCTGTCAAAGGCACTTGTATAGCTAAAATCTAGTCTCATTTTTACTTATCAAAAATACACTTTCCATTGGGTGGTCTATGATGCAGAGCTATCGTAGGCACAGCTGGGCAGATACCATGCATATTTTATCAAAGATAGCAGTTATGTCTCCCTGCTCCCAACTATTCTAGGAGAACATGGCCCTGATCAAGCCCCTCTGAAAGGCTGAGCCTGGCTATAAGGAAAGCCATTCAGATTCCTGCCTGTGGAACTTGGCCCCCGGACCCAGGCACTGAGCCAATCAGCTCTAGGGCTGAAGGCACATAGAGGAGACCCCAATGATGGCTCCATGGTGAGCAGAAGCTACACTCAAGCTGACGTGAGAAGACAGAAACCCAGAAACTTGGGAAAACGCATCAGACATCATTTAATTGTTGTTGCAAGTGACATTGAACCCAAAAAGAAACTTAACCAAAAAAGTTTGACGAAGACGGCCTCAGGGACTGAAAAATATCTTGGAACACATGCTCATCTAAGATGGACTCTTGTGATTGCTTACCCAATGGTCACTGTCCCCTTCTTCCTCATAAACATAATTTTGATTCTACTGCTCTATCAGATGACTATGTGCTCAAGAAGGTGGATATTTCCATTGCCCCAGGAGATAAATCATGCTTGATCTACATCAACCCTGTGAGTTACTAGTTTAGGCATAGGTATAGGACACAATCCGAGCTAATTAGATTTGACCCAAGAAAAGTTTTCTGGAGGGTTTCTGAAAATGCTTTCCTCATTCTTGAGAAAATAAAACAAGGACTTCTTCCTGTCTTTGGACAAGGTTGTGTGAGGACATCATGCCTGAAGCTGCAGCAGCCATCTTGTCATCATGAGGGACAAATCTCAGGATGAGATCATCATGCCAAGGATGATAGAATGGAAATCTGGAAAAAACCTGATGGCATTATCATGAATGAATTAACTAACCCTGGAACCAAGTCTTCCATAGAGAAGAAGTCAGTCTTCAGGGAGGGTAATGGAACCAATGTTGAGTTAACTGAGATGAAAGACTATGTAGCCCAGAGAGAAAGTAAATAGCTGCCTATTTTCTAAATAATAATAAAGGCGAATTTATATGTATCAGGCAGTATTCCAAGTGTTTTATATGGATTACCTCATTTAGTCTACACAATAACACAGTGAAGTAGGTACTTTCATTATTTCCCATTTTTCAGATGGGTAAACAATGGCCAGAGAATTTAAGTACTTTACTTAAGGTCACAAATTCAACAATACAAAACTGGGACTCCCAATCAGGCCTTGACTCCAGAGCTCTTAATTATTAGGTTAAACCATGAGGTGTCCCTGGCTTTTTGCAGTTGGATTCCGTAAGCTTCCCCCATATCTCTTCACAGAACCTTCTTTTGATTTGAGCTGTTCGGAGTGGGTATATGTTCGTCGTACCCAAGTGTTCCCTAAGAAACTACCATTGACCAGACGTGGGATCTCCTTCTCTACCCCATAACAAATCTGTGAGTCTCAATGTCTGTTAATTGTACTCAGTTCAAATTATACATTAAAACCCTGGTTTAGTGGAAATCACAGTGTTCCAATTGTTCCCTGTTTTCCTCCTTCCCCAATTCTCATATGGCAGGTGTTAGTTTAATATCAGGGTCTTTTGGGGACACCATTTCCAGTGCAGGGAGTTTTTGGGTGGTACAAACAGTTAAGCACTCAATTACTAACTGAAAGGTTGGTGGTTCAAATCTATCGAGGCACCTGGAAAGAAAGGCCTGGCAATATACTTCTGAAAGGTCACAGCCTTGAAAACCCTATGAAGCACAGTTCTACTCTGCACACATAGGGTCTTCATGAATCGATATCGACTCAATGGTAATTGGTTTGCTTGTTTTTTTGTTTGTTTTTTGGGGTATGTCCAGTGTGATGTGACTTATTAATTAAAACATCAATGAGCACCTAACAAAGGATGGATTGTTGACACTGGTTTAAGTAATTATCCCATTATATCCTCACTTCTAACCTCATCTGTATTTTTAACTTCTCGAAGTTAAAGTTTTTAGGTAAGAGGCACCCTGCAATCACATATATCCCTGTGGCTCTGTGAGACTGGGGAGGCATTTCTATGGCTTTACTACTGTTTATTCATGTCACACCCTCATTCCTTCAACACATTTGACAAATATTTGAGTATCTGGGATGCACCAGGCACTACACTAGGCACTGGGCATCAATGGTGACAAGCAGGTTATATTCCCTGCCCTCACAAAAGGCAATAAAATGTAATGATTGACATATCACATAACTGGGTCCACTTTTTTCTCCAAAGCAACGGGACAGCAATGATACATAAAAAAGGTTTCTAAGACTAGACAAAGCATTTTGTGGGCAAATCCAATGTAGCAGTTAGCACAGCCCCTGCAGGCAGACTGCCTGCAGTTCAAATCCCAGCTGTGTCACTGTGTCACCTTGGGTAAATAACTTAAGCTGTGCCTCCACCGCTCAGTCTGTTAAATGAGGATAACATCTGTAGCTATGTCACAAGGTTATTCTGAGAGTTCATATTTTTGTAAATCACTTAGAACATACGTACTATACACGTACTTGTTTAAAAGGAAAAACAAGCTCAGTTTACCCACTGATCATAAGCAAGCAGCAGCCATCTGACAACAGGCTGACCTGAGAATCTGCAAACAGGTGCACAGCACCGACAGCCCTGGGCAGTGGAGGGGCCCCAGGGGCCAGGACCAGGGCCACCACTGCAGGAAGACAACTCTCCTGGCCACCACCCCTTGCTCACAGAATCCCCAAACTAAGGTGATGGTTAAAGAGAATGTAAGGTGACTTTTCCTGAAGGATTTGAATTTCTATAAACAATTGGAAGAAAGCAAAACCACAAATTTGGAAGAGGTCTTGGAAGTCAAGCTCTCATCCAAATGTTTGACAACCCTTCTGGCCACTGATTACTAGCCCCTCCTGAAACATTTCCAATGATGAGGGCACACATTTTTTGACAGCTTTTTTTTTTTTTTATTGAAATCTCTAATAGGACCCCTGGCGGCACAGCGGTCAAGAGTTTGGCGGTTAACCAAAAGGTCGGCAGTTCGGATTCACCAGCTGTTCCCTAGAAGCCCATGGGGCAGTTCTACTCTGTCCTACGGGGTTGTACGAGTCAGAATCGACTCCACGGGAATGGGTTTGGTTTCTTGATTTTTAATTATCAAGTACTTCCTTTTATTCCTCTCAAAACTCTTATCCTGGTTCTGGAGCAAGTGTAACCCCGATGTTAAACAACAGTCTTTGCATGCTTGGAGAGGATGATTCCCTCTCTTCTCCAGGCTAAACAAACCAAAATCCAAACCTGCTGCTGTGGAGTCCACCAACTCATGGCTCCCTCAAGTGTTACTGCTCCAAAGGGCTTTCTTCACTGTAATCTTTATGGAAGCAGATCTCCAGGCCTTTCTTCCACAGAGCTGCTGGGTAGATTCGAACCACCAACCTTTAGGTTAATAGTCGAGTGCTAACCACATGTGCTGCTCAGGGATCTAGCCCAGGCTAAATGCACCCCTAGTTTCTTGAGCTAGTCATCACTTGACATGAGTTTTGACCCAAACCCCTCAAGTCCAAAGAAGCAGATAAAGAGAATCTAGACACCCAGAGGGATGTCCTGGAAGATCATTTTGAAAGGCTCCTTAAAGTGCCCTGGAAACCCAATCCTGCTTCTGGACTCTGGGGAGAATGAAAACACATTGATTCTTTATTTTCATTGTATCTTTAACAGCCTCCTCCCCACCTGAAATCCTGATGCCTAGAGAAGGGAATCGATGTTAGAACTCAAACGTGAGTACGTTGTGATATCACGTGAATTCACTGGAATTCAGCAGGATTTCTGAAGTTGAGATGTGAATCAAACATCTCAGAATACACCTGTCCCTACAGAGGATGGACTTGGCACTTTCATAGCAGAAGGAATGGTTTAGCTTAAACAAGGTCAGTTTTTTAAAAAATAAGTTTTTCCTGTGTATGTGTGAAGGTATAGAGTTGAGACCTTTTTAGCTGATAGAACTGAATACTTAGGAGGCCAAAGGTGGGCCTTAATTCTGCAAAGGAACAATTAGCTTTGGTCAGAACAAAGCTCTGTGTCCTTACATTGTTCTATCTTAGATACGCTAGGTAGTGCTAATAACAAGCAAACAGACAATAGCTAACAATTATGGGTGATTTTCTATGTGCTAGGCACTGTGCTAAAGGCTTTACACAATTATTTCATTTAAACCTCACAACAGCCCTGTGAGGTAAGTTCTCATAGAGTTCATTCAGAGCAAAGGCCAAACTCCTCCCAGTGGTCAGAAGGTCCCACATGATCCGCGGGCTCTGACCTCTGCTCCACCAAGCTGGCCTCCCTGCTCTTCCTCAAACACATCATTTAGGCTTTTCCCTCAGGGCCATTCCACTCGCTGTTCTTCTGCCTGAAAAGTTCACTGCCAGATAACCCCAAGACTCATTCCCTCACCTCCTTCCTTCAAGTCTTCGTTCAAATATCACCTCCTCAGTGAGACCAGTTCCGACTCATGTCGGCCCCATGTGTGCCGAGTAGAACTGCTCCACAGGGTTTTCACGGCTGTGATCTTTCGGAAGCAGATCGTCAGAGCTGTCTTCTGAGGAACCTCAGGGTGGGTTTGAACCGCCAACCTTTCAGTTAGTTAACCACGCGCTTAACCATTTGGGTCACTAAGGGACTCCTAAGGCCTTCTCTAACCACTCTTCATAAAACTGCAATATTTCCTCCATCACCATACACCATACTTCCTTGCTTCATTTATTTATTTTTCATAGCAATTGTTTTCTAATTTCTAACCTACTACACAACTGATTTATTTATTTGGTTTGTTATCTGTCTCTCTTGACTAGAATGTTTGCAAGGATTTTTGTCCATTTTTGTTCCCAGCCCTAAACCCAGCATCTAGAAGCACACCCGGTATATTGCAGGCACTCAATAAATATTTTTAGGTTAAATTTTATACATGAGGCAGTTATGTACAGAGAGAGTAAGTGGCTGTGCCTTTTATAGAAAGAAAACTGCAATAGAAACCCACATTCCATAAACCAAACTTGGATTACAGACCCTTTTCCTGGGAGTTGGTGGTGTTATCTTTGACCAGCAGCCAGCAGGGGCAATACGTTAGCTCTGACTGATACTTCACAATTAGCAGTGCACACTAGCAAGTCAAGAATATAAAGAAGTATTCCAAGTGTGTACTATATTCAAGAATCATAAATGGTTAGGCAAAATCACTTGTCAGAGTATTTTGTGACTCTATTGGCAAATTTTATTTCCCAAGACTTGAGGGAAACATGCCAAACTAAAAAAATGAAAGGGATATATACATATATGTTATATATATATATGTTATATATATATATATATATATAGGCTGTCATGAAAATATTTTCCCAGGGTTGTACAACACCAGGAATGCATATAACACTCCTTTATAGCTGCCATTCAGATTTAAGGATCATTTCCTGAGTTCCTTTTATGTGATTATAGTTAAACTTCATAACAATGCAGAAATCCAATTTGCAGGTGAGGAAATTTGCTGCTCAGAGAGGTTGGGTACCTTCCTAAAACAGCACAGCAAGGGGTAGAATATGGAACGGATATAATTCCTTTTCTCCCTCCAGGGTGCCTGACACTGTACACACAGCTGGTAGGTAGGCTTCAAGGGTTTATCATTTTCCAGTGTCCTCTATCCTGAGGAACGACCATTCACTTTTTGTAAACGGATAACTTAATATCACATCAATTAAAAAGTTTTTAAAAAGTGTAAATATTACTTTCTTTCCTGAGATATTCTACAGCATAGATTCAAGCAATTCACATAGGAGCATACGCATCATCCCAGTAAAAGTCGTGTCTTCGTCTGAAGTTCATTTCACTGACTAAACAGCCAGGCTTATAAAGCTCACATTATTACAGAGGGAAAAAACGCAGCTGCTGACAGGATCGCTAAGAGCAACAAATACCAGGAAAATCTCAAAACTCAAGCCACTTTTTTCTTAACCACATTTTTGCGAATTATTTTCTCAACAGCTTTGGCGACTTATTTTCACCTCCACTCTTTTCCAAAAAGGAATTCTACCCTGGGGAGGGGAGGGGGCGGGGAAGGGGTGGATTAAGACCTCAAAACCAAGTACAAATTGCTCATTTAAAGAACAGGAGTTAAGGACGTGGGGGCTTTTCTTCCTTAAAAGCTCATCACTCTGTAGAAAGAATCCGAACCCTGTCCTGATTCTTCTTGAGCAGTGGAGCAGATTTTGGTTTTGTGTTAGTTAATTTTAATTGAAAAAAAAAAAAATTCTTGAGACGCTGTTGCTATGAAACTTTCTGGGCCACAACAGATGGCCACAAGAACAGTTCTCAGCCCAGAGCTCTGGGCTCTGAAGCCCTCCACTCAGGCATACCATTAACATTCCTGAAATACCTTCAGATGCAATGCTGGCGGCCCTCCTCCGCGGGCCTCCCTTGTCAAGGGGCTCTGCTTAGCCTGCGCTGAAATTTGTTATATATGAATGGCCAGGCCTCTCTAGGAAAAGACCACAGGAGAGAAGTTGCTGCCTTTCACAATTTAAGCTGCAGATAAACTTTCCCCACAAATTACTGGGGTTTTGAGTTGTTCAGGTAAGTGAGCATGAGTACACACACACAACGCCCAATTCGATTAACCATCTTAAGTCTCCCACCTCCTTCCAGTAGGAGTGATCCAGTTTTGACGACCAGGACATTTCTGGACTGAAGCACTTTTAGTGCTCAGTCAGAATTGCTGAGGGAGACATTTAAGGATTGCTGAATTTATTTGCTTTATACATATATATATATATATATATAGGCATAAAGAGGAAGGAAAACTGCATGACATTTGAGTTTCTGATTTCTCACTGACTTCCTGGTGCCGTTGGGCAAACCATTTCACTTCATCACTTTTCTCTCCCTTCCAAGCTGGGATGATATACTGACCCACGTGGCATGGGAAGGAGACATTAATGAGCATTATTAATACACAACTAAGAAATCATTGCACAAATAACAGGTCAGTAAGGCCAGATCCCCACTGCCACGGCAGGCAAAGACAAGGGAAGAACTTGGAGACTCACACCTCGGTGTCTAATTGCTTGGACCACTGCTGCTGGAGGGCTGGTCCAGGATGCTGACCCACAGTTTTTGGTGGGCAAGATTTACTGGTAGCTTTTTTTTTTCCCAATCACTAAGGACGTGGGTCCCTGTGTATACAACGTTAAGCGCTCTCAACTACTACCTAATATTTGACAACTCGAGCCCACCCAGAGGCCTGGTGATCTGTTTCTGAAAGGTCACAGCGTTGACAATCTTACGGAGCAGGTCTACTCAGACACACAGGGGACCACCATGCATCTGGACGGCACTAAGGACAACAAAGGATTTGGGTATTTGGGAAAAAAAAGCTAAACAGCTATAGCTTTTCAAGGTGGGGCTCGTTTAAATTCCATCCCCAGTTTTCGAATTAAAACCAGGCCTCAAGTGTGGAAGCAGTCCTACTTACCTGACGCCAATGCTCACTTGAGAGGACATCAGAGCAAATCAGCAGGTTTCAGTTCACACAAGTTCGTTAAGAGCTCTTTTTTCAATGGGATCAGGTGATACGCCACAGAGGCCATCATTTGACTTTCATTTCTGAATTCAAATTGCCTGTCCAACTAAGAAGCAAGATGAGTTGAGACTGTTTAGTTTCCTGCCTTCCAAAATTATCCATTTGTCCTGAGATATAGCTTCCTTCTTGACTCCAAAATGCAAATATTACGATTACTGGAGGGTTTTGTTTCTGCTTTTTATTGCCTTTTAGAGGTTTGGCCTAATAAGGAGTGCTAATATTTTAATAAACCTTAAAATATTAGCACTCCACTCATAGTGGAGTGAAAGTTGGCACACTACACCTTTTTTCCATGTGTCTAGGGCTACCAAGGAGTCCCTGTGTGGTGCAAATGGTTAATGCATTTAGCTTCTAGGAGAAAGATCGCAGGTTCGAGTCCACCCAGAAGCACTTTGAAAGAAAGTACCAGTGATCTACTTCCTAAAAAAACAGCCATTGAAAACGTTACGGAACACAGCTCTACTCTGATACACATGGGTCACCATGAGTCGGAAGCAACTCGATCGCATCTGGAAGGGCTACCAAACCCCAGCTTGCCTGTCAGGTTCCTATGCCCATAGCACATTCACCCAGCTGTCCAGCTTCTGAACTCACAGGCTTCTCCTATTCAGAAAAGTCAGGGGCAAAAGCTGAAGCCTGGTACTGTTGTGCGCGTTTGTGTGTGTTTGTGTGTGTGTGAGAGAAAGAGAGACAGAGAAACAGAGAGGTGTCTGACGTGTGCAGTCTCCATTTGCATAGCTGAACCTTTCAGACAGAGCTGATGGGCAGGCTCAGCGTGTGTCTGGGGAGAAGAGGCTGAGTGCACTTTATTGTGCCCCACTGTACCCCATCCAGGGCACCACCAGAAGGCACCTTCATCACGAAGCAGCGAGGGGGCCTGCACACATTCCACAATCCAGAAAGGAGACTTTTAAAAATGGTCACTGAGGAAAAACATAAGTTAAAGATACTTAATCTTCCCCTCTCCCCTGAATCTAATTCTCTAATGATAATATTCTTGGAAATATACGCACACACACACGTTGCTTAGTTATTAACAACTGCGTGACGTTACATATTTGGAGGTCCCATGGTACTCTGCAGATATATACAAGGACTTTTTATACTCAGTATGAAATGTGGGGATTTTTGTGAGTTTATTTCAACCAGCTCCCTCTTCCCTCTGTACCTTTTTAGGACACTGAGGTTTTAATCATATTCTTAACATTACTTTTTAGATAGAGATTAGGTATAAGATGGTATTTATTCTTCCCCATATAAAAATGACAGATCCTCAGCCCAGGAAATCATCTTTGATTCATACACTCTCTAGGGCTCTGATTCTTAAGAGAAGGTAAAATTGTGAAATTTAAATCAATGCTAAATATTCAGTATTTATTTAGCTTCTTAAAGTTCATCTCTCTTTAACCCCTTTGAACATTTTAAAATTCACTTTGTATCTACCCACCTACCTATATCTATATTTCTAAACCATCCAAATCATCGCCATCCACCTACACTGTTTGCACACTCGTTATATTTAAACTGATTGCTGCAGACATCTGTGAGGACCACATTTCACCTGTGGGTAATGGCATTGCTGGTGTTTTTATTCACCAAAGCAGTAATTTTTAGTATTTATATTTAGTATTTCTAATATAAAGAGCCCTGGTGGTACAGTGGTTAAGCGCTCAGCTGCTAACCAAAAGGTCCTTGTTTGGAAACCCATCAGCCGCTTCACGGGAGAAAGATGTGACGGTCTGCCTCCATAAAGATTTACAGCCTATAGGGCAGTTCTACTCTGTAGTATACGGTTGTTATGAGTCCGAATAGACTTGATGGCAAGGGCTTTGGTTTCTGCTTTATTACTAATAAGTTGATCTGATTATAGGGAAATGTTCTTATACAGACTCTTTAATTAACAGCTGAAAGACAGAAAATTCCAAACAGTGGTGAGCATGAGAAGACGACATTTCAGGATGATGAGCACAGATCAGGAGCAAATGGTTTCTGAAAGCTTATGGCCTCATTTTCACCGTTCCTACCTGTTTTCTCAATTCCTGTTTACTACTTGAACAGAATCATTTGCACTTGTTAAATATGTTCATTTCACAAAGTCGTTTTATAGCCTTGAAATGAATAAGGTGAGGGAAAGTAGTCTCAGAATGCCATTTGAATTTATAAATGGATTTTTAACCACCTAACTACAGAAAGTTTTCATTAAAAATACTCCGAGTGCAAAATTACTTTCTCCCTATAATGACAAAACAGGCAGGGATGTAAGCACTAGCCCAAAACCACTAGTCTTTTTATACCAAGCTTCAATTACTAAATCCTCAAATTACAAGTATGTTGACAGCAACCCAAGAAGGAAGACAGGATGGTCCTTCAAGTATCTGTCAATCAATTTACAAGTAAAATGAAATCAGAGTAGAGCTTAAGCTTAATCAGAATCAAGGCTTAACATTCCTACACATCTCAACTGTTGCTCAAATTTAGGTGCTTCCATTTAGAAGCTGACCTTCCTCAAACATAAGGATGAGTAAAGTGAAGCTAACAAATACATTCACACCCCCCTGCTGAAGTGAAATTCACTAATTCACCTATATTGAACAAATCTTAAAAAAAAAAAAAAGCCACTTTCATATCACAAGAGAAAAAGTTAAAGATAGTTTTAAAAATTAGTGGCATTTAAAATTCAACTATGTAAGTCCTGGGGTTTCTTGACCGGAGGCAGCCAAGATTCTCAAGTCTGACTTTATATTATTATACAAATTAGCATGATTGTTGGCCTTAATTACAAGTAGGAAGTTGATTTTTTTTAATCAACATTTCAACTTCTCATCAGATCCGAGGGCACAATGAGGTGCCGACTGCCTGCAAGGGTTACAGTAACTTGTCAGGTTTCCCCTGCTTCCATTTAGATCTTTATTCCCTTGTACAATTTCGTCAGCACATTTGACAGGAGAATGTCTTAGCGATTTCATCGTCAAGCTCTGAACAGAACAACTTCCCTGCCTCTCTTTAGTTTGCCTTCCCAATTCTGGCGCTTCTGTTAAGATAAACGTAGAAATAAAATCACTGAGAAATACCTGGTTAAAAATGAACTTACCTTAAGGAAGTCTAAGTCCAGGCATTTCGATTGTCCTCCGTTAGCTGCTGGAGGTCTCTGTCCAGAGCGGCTCTAGGCAAGTTGGCCCCATCGAGGGGTCTCAGTGGCTTGGGGGAGGTGACATAGAGTCAAGATTCCTGCCCGGGTAGAACCCTCGGGAGCCAGCCCCAGGAAGGCGCAAGCTCAGACGCAGGTGTCTGACACCACGGGGACACCTCTGCTGGGAACCTGCAGCCCAACGGCTGCCCTGATTAGCCAAGTACAAAAGGCGGTTCAAATTACTGCCCTCCTCCCGACCAATCGCCGGCCGGCCTGCCTGACAGGAGCAGGAACCCTGACGTAGGGGGTTGTAGGCCCGGAGAGAACCTGAGAGCCGGTTCCTACAGTGGCCGCTGGCACGCTGGCCAACCGTGTGAATTCCTGCCCCGAACTCCGCAGAAGCTGTTGTCAGTCTGTCGTAAGTCAAGCCTGTGGTATCGGGTAAACTCTCCCCGCCCCTCCCCAGAGAGTGTTGCTCCCAGGTCTTTGGACTCTTACAAACAACACGATGTGCTGTGGTAACAATTTTTTTTTAAAGAATAGCGTGGGCAGGTATAGCTGTTGAGTGCTTCTCTGTCTGCTCCTTATTCTCTTCTCCTTGCCAATTTCCACTCCAGCTTCTTTGCTGCTGAATAAGTTCAACTTTTAATTAGCTATGGTTTTGCAAGCAATACTTTTTACCGAAACCAGAAGAGGAGGTGGAATGAAATACAAAGAAAAATCTTTCCATAGTCATTGTTTCCAGCAATGAAATTCAACATTGTAAAAATCACCTCAGAAAATTTATAAAGATACTGATCCTAAAAAACAAAAGACTTGCATTTTAAAAGTAAGCACAAAGAAGTGCAATGCAGCCCACCTCTGTGAGTATAATCATAACATGTCTCCTAAACTGCCATCAGTTAAAGGAATTTTACTTCCATCTATTACCTGAGCTCCTGAAACTGTAATCCTTTGCATATGTATGGATATGTAGTACTTGATTCAAGTTTTGGTATTTGCCCCAGACAGCAGGGGTCAGCTTAACAGTAACCATAGACACAAAGGAAGAGAGACAAACATAGCACACACAGAAAGAAAATGAGGCTCCAAGAGTGTCTGTGTTTGTGGGCCTATAAATTCATTTTCATTCGTTTACAGCCACTATGGTGGGAAGAAACAAATCATAGGGTCCACAGATAATTTGCAAACCTCCTTGCAAGAGAACTTTTAAAAGGTTCGCAGATTTTTTTAAGACATTTTTTTTTCTGTTGCCATTGCGTCAATTCTCACTCAGATATAAAAGAGAATATGCCCTCAGACACACATATGCACATACCCACGCTCGCACACAGCACACACACACATAAATTGGGGCAGAATTCTAAATACAGTAGTAATTTTCATTCTAGACATAAGACAGTCTAAAGAATCCTCAAATATGTCATTGCATCCCAAGGTGAGACGAATTTTCTTTAAAGGCAGTTCCTGTATCAACTAGAAAGGCTCTCTCCAGAATGGTCCATTTGAATTCCAGAGCTATTTATAGTCTTATAATGTGAAATCTAAGGAAAGAGGGTTGACGCAAATGTGAGCAGTGGTTTGGGTGGGACTGAGAATCATCTTTCAGAAGAAAGGCTTCCCACCAGATCTTAGGTGCATTCTTTCAAAAGTAGCCTTCTCTCCTTTTGAGAAGGCAAAGCTCTTATGGTAGTTTTATGCTGTGCTTTCCCCACTCCCCAACTCCCCAGCCACTGAGTTGCATTTCCTTCTGTCACATAGGCTATTCCTAACAAGCCAGAGTTCAAGAGCAGCCAGGCCCCACAATTCATTTTGAATGTGTCAAACTTAACAACCTCCTACCACTAGCCAGGACTTCATCTCTGGACTGACAAATGGCTATGTCTGACATTTGTTTATCACAACCAGCCGTCTAGTGTGGGAATGTCATTCTCTCATGGCAGCAAATAGAACATTCACAGTGTTCTCTGGAGCCAGGAGTCTAAAATATTCCCTCTTCATTTCACCAGCAGTTCCTCATGGGCCAGCTCTGTCCAACCTAAGCTCACTTCAAATCTCCTACTCTCCAAGACAGCCTGTGAGAAGATCCTCTCCTCTGGGAACTGTGTATATTGTGCATGTCCTCATGGGCACTGTATTATGTTAGAAGAAAAGAAATCCCTATGTGGCTGTCAGACATTGGCTAGAAGGTGGTTCTTCTAAAATTTTAGGGAAGCTAAAACAAGTTGGCAGATTAAAAAAAAATTTTTTTAACCAATTAAATCACCAATCCTTTCACAGATTATAATTAGATGAATAAAGGAACCATTACAATGGTTGCCTATATAGATCAAACCATATGAAATTGCTGATATTTGACAATTTTTGGCACACTACAATAGCAATTTTATGTGGTTCAACCCAAGGCTTAACTACCACAAGAGTAGTCGTTACTATGTGTCAGGCAGTGTTTCTTTACATACATTCTCTAATTTAATCATCATCATCACAATTTTATAAGGTACGCCATGCAATGAATCACTTTTACATGGCTTTCCTAGCCATGGTTTTGTAACTCCCACATAATTAGCTGGGCCACCATCTTGCATGAGACTGGTCGATTTCCTATGCAAAAAGTGGCTTAAAAATGCACCCAGTAGGATTGAACTCCTTCCGGTCCAGTTAGGGGATTGGTCAGTTTTACCATCCCCCTAGGCTTATAGGTCGAAGGCAACGAGTACAGGATTTTAGGCTTATAGGATGGTAAGTCAAAAAGTATTGCTACAGAATCATAGAAACCTTTATTAAACAAAAGTATCAAAATGTGAAGCTATTGTTTCTCGACATAGCCTCCATCTAGGTCTACACACTTCTGAAGGTGTTTCCATCTCTCTAACCCTTCCCTGAAGAATTCTGTGTTCTTCAATTTACACCACGTCAAAACGACAGTTCTGGTATCCTCAAGAGGGACACAAGTCGTGTCCCTTTTCAATGTTCTTTGAATTTTGGGAACAAAAAGAAGTTTGAAGGGGCAAGATCAGGGCTGTAGGGTGGATGGGGTAAGGTTTTCCAATGAAATTCTCATGGGACAGCCCTTGCTACCCTCAAAGAATGAGCAGATGCATTGTTGTGACGGGAAAAAATTCCTCAGCACAACTTTCCTGGCCTTTTCCTCACCAATGCAGTTTTCAATTTTCTTAAAACTTCTTCATAATAAGCCCCTATGATCATCCTGTGTCCTTCAGGAAAATCTATCAAGATTACCCCTTTGGGGTCCCAAAAAACAGTCACCATAACCTTCTAATCTGTCTTCCCTCTCGGCTCATCCTTGAAGTCTTTCTGACCTTCCTTAAAATGCTTGATCCATCTAAAAACTGTTGTCGTATGTGGGGTAGCATTCCCATAAACCTGTTGCAAAGCTTCAGTGATGTGGAAAGATGTCCACCTGAGTTTTGTTAAAAATTTGATATTAACCCTGACCTCAAAATGTTTCTTTACCATGGCACAAGAAGTGTCCTTTTTTTTTTCTGAAGGCATCCTAATGAGACTAAGACAAGTGTATTACTGAGAGAACTTGTCTACAGCCATCCACTGACCACAGAGATATGCTTAAACACATTTTGTTTGGAATAAACACACGTATATATGAACCGGAACCCTAGTAGCAATACTTCCTGACTTACCCTCATACAAGGGCCAATCCTACAAAGGTCCAGGGGACCTCATTACCATCAAGAAGAGTCTGGAGCAAAGTGAGCCCTCTGGATCCCGGGTTCCTGTGCCGAGAACCTCTTAGACCCAGAAGAGAGAGCTGTAATGCTGAAGATGGAGAGACAGTGGGCTGGTCGCTGATAGACAGAGAGCTGGGTGCCTCTGTGAAGGAAGTCACCAACAGAGCACCTCCGTGAAGGCGGTTTGTCTGCTGCTAAAGAGCTGTAACAATTGCCTGTGCAGGGTAGAGGCCTGAGTGTGCCCTGTGCAACATGCCTCCCCCCTGGGTGATACGGTGGGAGCAACATGGGCCCTTGGGCAGCACAGGCCTTGGTAGTATGGCAGCAAGAGAGAACCACACAGGCCTGGGTAGTGTGGCAGGAGCCAATGGCAGAGCCTTGGGATATCCTGTGCAGGGGTCTTCCTGCCAGCAATGCAAGGCCCAACAAGGCCCAGAGGCAAAGCAGACACCTTGGAAGCCATGCAGGCCGACTGGGCAGTGTGGTGGTAGCTGGAGGCAGCGGTGACATGAACATAGCATCTAACCTGAACCACGGGACGCTTGCCTAGTGATGTAAGCATGGACGCTGTGTATATTGTGTATGTTTTCATGGATGCTTTGGGAAGATAAGTGGTTCTCTTTTGAGAATCTATTGTTATTGTCTACTGTTTGCTTTCAATAAATAGTAATAATGGTTTTCACTTCGCCAATGCTGTATAAGTGTCTCGTGTGTCCAGCTGGATCACAGATGAACATAGTACCCATGGAACGCTTGATGCCAGTAGGTTTACAAGCCTCATTCCTAGGAGTCTTATGGAAATTTGAGGCACATCCTGTCTGCACGTGCAATGCAGACAGACAAGCATACAAAGTAAATACTATTATTACTATTCCAGCCTTACAGATGAAGAAACTGAGGCTTGGGGAGGCTAAGTAAATTGTCGAACATTACACAGTTGGCAAGCAACAGAACTGAGGTTCACACCCCGGTAGTCCAACCCCATAGCCCACCTTTGAACCACCACACTGTACAATGGAGGCTTTGAATTCTGACTTTCACATTGACTAGCGTTGTGACCCGGGGCAAATTACTTAACTTCTCCAAGCCTCAGCTTTCTCTCCTCTAAAATGGAACTGTTGTTGTTGTTAGTTGCTGTCCGGTTGATTCCAACTTATGGTGACCTCATGTGTGCACAGCAGAACTGCTCCACAGGGTTTTCAAGGCTGTGACCTTTTGGAAGCAGATCACCAGGCCTTGCTCCCAAGGAGCCTCTGCTTGGGTTCACACTGCCAACTTTTCGGCTAGTATTAGAGCACTTAACTGTTTGTGTCACCAGGGAACCAAAATGGGAGGACTGAATGCAATGCTACGAGTAAAGCATTTAGCATAGAGCCTGGCCCATGGGAGACATCAAACGTTACCTAATAGTAGTAGGGTTGGCAGAATGATCGCTCTCCCCACCTTCACCATGACCTGAAGTGAGTCTGCACACAGTGTCTGCATCACCCTCAGGTGGTTGGGCAGCCACTTCAGGGACAGTGAGGCCTGCGGTCATCAAGTCTGGAAGCAGTACCCTTCGCAGTGCCCACTGCTGTGGTACAGAGGACATTCTTCACCCTGGAATCTTCACCAGCTCCCCTCATTTAGAAGAGAGCCCATCCACACCATGCAGCTTCCCCCCAGGTAAAACCCTACCCTCAGCTTCATTTGCTATTTCCTACTTTCTCCACCTCGGATTTTGATTGGGAATTTGGAATGCTTTTACAAGCATCTTAGACTTCTCATTTATTGCCTGCACAGGGCTAGGCAACCTACCTTTGAAGAAGCGATGTTGACCTAATCTGGAAGCAGTACTGCAGAACCCAGTGCACTGGACAGGAGGGAGGGGCTTCCCTTCTGGCTGCCAATGATTAGCTAAGTGACCTTGAACAACTCACTTAACATCTCTGGGTTCTACTCCTCATACTTGGGCAAGGACTCTGGTCCTGAACACCACTAAGTTTCTTCCCTGTCCTAATATTTGTGGTGAAGAGGAAAAAAGGAATATATCAAATGAGTTTGTGGAGACATATGGTGCTTTTATTTTCGCTGTTCTCAAACAATAAAGCTAATAGCTCATTTACTCAAGCACATCCTGTTTCCTTCTGATTACCTTTTAAAGAAAAAACCCACAGGCAGAATAGTTTTATGTTGCTCTGTTGATAAACTGCAGACCAAGATGGATAGCCTTACTTACAGGTCATCAGATTTCTACTGGTATTTTTTCTTAATGATTTGCACACGTCCTTAAAGGGTGCTTGTTTGGTGTTCCAGATCAGGGTGTCTGGAAGGAAAGCTGCACAAAGTAATGAAGAAAATGTGGTCTTCTTACTCATTTTTAATTCTTTTGTGTCTGTGTCTATCTATAACAGTTACATTATTCTCTGGAAGTTGTAAGGTAGATTAACCCACTAAAAAAAACCTACTACATAAGGTAAATTTGGGTGCCTGTGGCACAAACAGGAGCCCTGGTGGCGCAGTGGTTAAGTGCTCAGCTGCTAAATGAAGGGTCAGTGGTTCAAACCCACCAGCTGCTCCGTGGGAGAAAGATGTGGCAGTCTGTTTCTGTAAAGATTAGTCTTAGAAACCCTACAGGGCAGTTCTATGAGTCCTGTAGGGTCACCATGAGTCGGAATCGAAACCACCCAGAGCCGCCTTGGAATAAATGCCTGCTGATCACCTTCATAAAGGTCCCAGGCATGAAAACCCACTGGAGCATAGTTCTATTCTGAAACACCTGGTGTAGCCATGAGCTGGAGTCAAATGGACGGCAACTGGTTAGGTTTTTTGGCTTAGAGTACTTACTTACCAGGCCTTGTGTTTTCATGGTATGCTCCAAAAACCTGGAGCACTTTCACAGAGTACGTTTTTAAAAATTTGAAGTTTGTCCAGGAGGAAGTTAAATTATGAATGGAGGAATTAGAAAATCCTTTCAGCCTCCAGTCTGCTTTTCTTTTCCGAGAACACTCACCACCTTCTAACATACTATATAATACACATATGTATTAGGGTTATTATTCATCACCTCTGGGCACTAGAATGTCAGGTCCATGAGGACAGAGATGTTTGTTTTAATCAAAGCTAATCACAAGCACCTAGAGCAACGACTGGCATATATTAGGTGCTCAATAAATGAATTAAATCTTCTAGAACCATGTGAAAGATCCAAGTGGGACTGGCACTCTTGTATGTCTCACTTTTAGAAAACATGGTATCTCTTTAGAAGAAAGAGGTGTTGTAGAATAGATCACAGTGGCAAGTGTTATAGATTGAAATGTGTCCCCCAAAGAAGCGTGTCAATTTTGCTAGGCCACGACTCCCAGTATTGTGTGGTTGTCTACCATTTTGTGATCTGATGTGATGTTAATGAGGCAGGATTAGAGGCAGTTATGTTAATAAGGCAGGACTCAATCTACAGGATTAGGTTGTATTTTGAGCCAACCTCTTTTGAGATTAAAAAAAAGAGAGAGAGAGAAGTGAGCAGAGGAGTGGGACTCATGTCACCAAGAAAGAAGCAACAGGAACGGAGCTTGCTCTTTGAATCTGGGGTCCCTGTGCTGAGAAGCTCCTAGACTAGGGAAAGACTAATGACAAGGACCTTCCCCCGGAGCTGACAGAGAAAGCCGTCCCCTAGAGCTGGCACCCTGATTTTGGACTTCTAGCCTCCTAGACTGTGAGTGAATAAATTTCTCTTTGTTAACTCCATCCACTTACGGTATTTCTGTTACAGCAGCACTAGATGACTAAGACAGTGAGGATGGTTCGACAATAAACAAGGTAGCAAATAAAGGCATTCAACTCAGTATCATCCCTTCTAAGTCCCAACATTCCAGATGGGGAACCCCAAGTTACCATTTACTCCTCAAATTACTAAGAATAACAGGGAGAGAAATGACATCTGTGTTCACATTTTACCCGTATGAATGAAAAGCAAACTATGAAGAAAATACATTGCAGAACCCAATTACAGCTTTATTAGTGACCCACTGCAGTTTTTAGGAAAACTGCACAGCTAATATAAAGATTAATAAGGTATAATGGCTACAGTGAGAAAGACCCTCAACAAGATGGATCGTTGTGGCTGCAACAATGGGCTTAAACATAGCAACAACTGTGAGGATGGCACAGGACCAGGCAGCATTTTGTACTGTTGTACATGGGTTCACTATCAGTCAGAACCGACTAGACAACACCTAACAACAACAATGATAACAGCAAATAAACCAAATCCATTACCGTCGAGTCAGTTCTGACGCCTGGTAACCTCACGTGTTACAGAGTAGAACTGCTCTATCCAGTTTTCTCGGCTGTAATCTTTACAGAAGCATTTCTCCAGGCCTTTCTTCTGGGGAGCTGCTGGTGGGTTCAAACTGCTAACTTTTAGGTTAGCAAAATGCTTGTGCCACCTAGGGTCCTAACAGCAAATAGCAGGTAATATACTTACTTACATTTGTACTTAGTTACTGGGTGGGGTGCTTAGTATATATCAGGAAGGATACTAAGTGCCTTACATATCTTATTTTAACTCTCTCAACAACCCTACTAGGGAGCAACCATCATTATACTCACCTTAGAGCTGAAAAGGCTCAGGCACAGAGAGATTAAATACCTGGCCGAGGTTATACAGCTTTTAAGTGTGGTGGTAACAGGGTTTGAAAACAAGCAGCCTGATTTCAAAGTGTATATTCTTAAACACTACTGTACATGTCATATTTTTGTAACTTAGAAATGGGATATGTATGGCATGTGTGACATTCAGGAGCTCTGGGTATTTTTCCAGCTAGCAGATTTCTTAGTGAGAATACGCATGCCTTACCCAACCCAATATCACCAGAGGAGATCAGTTGAATGGCGCCAGCCAGCACTAACGAGAGAGGCTATTAAGCAATTAGCCTGATAATAATTTAATAAAATAAAACTTGCCTCAAATCACAATTTAAACTGACAGTGTGGAGAACAGTTTTCATTTCACTTTCCTAACCCTCCATCTTGCGTCATAGTAGACAATGCAGCTTGAATCACAGTGGGGCTAGCATACCTACTGCCTTGAAAAGAAATTTGACAGGAGATATGCACAAGCAGGCAGTCAGCACATATGTAGGGTTTTTTACTCACTGAACAGACAGTTCATGAGTGCTTGTTATGGTGAGTACTGGCAAGATCAGAGAGATTAGGATACAGTGATCTCCTACCCCCCCAAAAAAATTTATTAAAGATTGTCAGTCCTCTTACATGCAAGACAGCCTGGATAAGCAGCTGAAAATGAAAAATAAATAAACTGGCCAATCAATTATTTGGGCTACCAGGAAGGCAAACTCAAATGCCTACTGGGCCAGGCAGGTAGAGGAAATAGGCAAAGTGGCAGGTGTAAGATCATAGGAAGCAGTGGGCCCCAAGGCAAACAAACTAGAGGAGCTATGCCTTCCCTGACCTGGGTACACACAGCACCAGATGGTCTGATTTTTCCAGAAGTCCGAAATCCAGATTTTTATGTAAAATTTCCAGATTTTTAATGTGGATCAAAAGGGTCAGTGGTGATTCAGTGGTAGAATTCTCACCTTCCATGTGGGAGACCCAGATTCAATTCCCGACTAATGCAGCCCAAGCACAGCCACCTCCTGTCTGTCAGTGGAAGCTTGCGTGTTGTTATGACGCTGAACAGGTTTCAGTGGAGCTTCTAGATTAAGACAGACTAGGAAGAAAGACTTGGTAATCTACTTCTGAAAAACCAGCCAATGAAAACCTTATGGATCACAACAAACCAATCCTATTTTACGTGCAGTCACCGTGAGTCAGGGGCTTACTCAATGGCAGCTAACGACAACAAAAATGAGGATCGAATAAACGTTGGCAGCCAAATAATTCTCTAAGATGTAGTTTTCAAATTCTACCAATCAAAGAACTTTACCACACTCACTGAGTTGGCTTTTTAAAAATGAAACTGACTAGCTTTAAAAGTAGATTTGGTATATGCAGACCTTTTGAGCCTTATGTACACCTAGTTCAAATCATTCTAAAATTTTTATTAAGGTGTAACACCCACGAAGTGTGTAAAATGCACTAATCTTATGTAAACAGCTCAATGATATAGAACACCTGCAGCACCCTCATAAGGTTCCTTCAAGACCTTTCCAGACTATTAGAAACTGTTCACCACTACTTTTGACTTCTGTCGTCTTGCTTGGAGTCTCCGGTTGGTGCAAATGGTTAACTGGCTCAGCTGCTAACTGAAATCGAATCTACCTAGAGGAAGGCAAAGAAAAACCTGGTGATCTGCTTCTGAGAAATCAGCCACCAAAAACCCTCTAGAGCACAGTTCTACTCTGGCGACACACGGGGTCACCATGAGTTGCAATCAACTTGATGGCAACTGGTATTGGTTCTTGCTTAGTCCAAATCTTAATCACAAAAAATTGACAAGGTCTGAAAAAAATAAAACTGGGTTGAAATAAATCAAGGTACAACCAAAAAGAATCACGGTAAACCCAACAACACAAATTTAGCCAAGTGCTTCTTCAGGTTCTGATGCTTGTTACTTTCTCACACTCACTCTTTCCAAGAGCTACCATTTCCTTTGTGGTTGCCATCTGCCAAGAACATATGCGTCACTCTGCAGAGAGTATCTCAATTAAGCATTACAAGATCCCTGAGATACAAATTTAGAAAAAAATTATGCCAATTGTACCGCTACGGAAAACCAAGTCTGTGATAAATTATAGAGCTAGAGCCCCACAGCCAATAAGTCATAGAGTCTTCAAAACTTAGATCTGAACCCTAATCTCCAGTATTATATTCAACTGTGTCAGCAAATTCCTTTTTAAAAACCATAAAACATTTCCAGTTTATCTAAAAGGACAGAGACTAGATTCAAAGGCAGGGCGATTCCAAAACCCAGATAATTTTCCATTAGATTACACAGCATTCTCACAAAATTAGTAGGGCTTCCACATAAAATTAGTAAATGGTGTGCTTTCTTAACTCTTCCACAAGAATATGACAAACTTCATTTCTTAACCAGGAGCACAATGAGCCTCATTCAATTTAGAGTCTGACTAGGTGTTATGGATCGAATTGTGTCCCCCCAAAATATGTGTTGTAAATCCTAACCTCTTTGCCTGTGGTTATAATCCCATTTGGGAATGGGTTGTCTTTGTTATGTTAATGAGGCAGGATTAGTGTAGGGTGTATTTTGAGTCAATCTCTTTTGAGATATAAAAGAAATTAAATGAAAGGTAGCAAGCAGAGACAGGCAAGAGAGATGCCAAGCCACATGAAGATCACCCAGGAGCAGAAGCTCAAAGAGACAAGGACCTTCCTCCAGAGCAGGCAGAGAAAGAAAGCCTTCCCCTAGAGCTGGCACCCAGAATTCTGACTTCTAAACTCCCAAACTATGAGAAAATAAATTTCTGTTTATTAAAGCCACTCACTTGTGGTATTTGTGTTACAGCAGCACTAGCTAACTAAGATGCTAGGAGTTCGCGCTTCACATCATAAGAACTGGTGGTTAGTGGAAGAGTATTGAAAGCTATTACTTATTGCTTAGGGTTTTTTTTTTTTTTAAGCAACTTAATGAACACAGTAAAAAAAAAAAAACATCACTATCTTTTATTGGTATAGGTCTTACCTACCTTTACTGACCTAAACTAATTTCCTGGGTCTTCTGAGAACATTGTCTTGTGTGAATACAGCTCTGAGACAGGACTGGAGATGTCTAAAGGTTTTTCTCACTTTCAGAAAATTTGTACAGCAAGGAAATGGGATCAGAAAAGTGGTGACTATAGAATCTCATATAAGAGATGCTTACAGATGGTAATTTGGCTGTAAAAGGAGTTGTACGGAAACTTTTGAAGTTGTGTTCGCCATAGTAAGTCTTCTGTTTTTACGTAGATTACAGCAATTTCCTAAAGATGTTTTTATTCATCTTTTAACAAGATTGATAATGAAGAAGAAATTGAAGTTCTCAATGATTTCATTCTACTTGGATCAACAAGCAACATCCACGAAAGTAGCAGTCAAGAAATCAAATAATGTATTTGCACTGGGCAAATCTGCTGCAAAAGACCTCTTTCAAGTGTTAAAAAGCGAAAATGTCACTTTGATGACTAAGGTGTGCCTGACCCAAGCCATGGTATTTTGAATCATCTCGTATGCATGTGAAAGCTGGACAATGGAAAAGGAAGACAGAAAAAGAACTGATGCATTCAAACTGTGGTGTTGGCAAAGAATATTGAATATACTGTGGACTGCCAGAAGAACAAACAGATCAGCCTTAGAAGAAACACAACCAGGATGCTCCTTAGAAGCAAAAACGTTTGGCTCACTTACTTTGGACATATCATCAGGAAAGACCAACCACTAGAAAAGGGCATCATGCTTGGTAAAGCAGAGGTCAGCAAAAAGGAGGGAAACCCTCAATGAGATGGATGGACACAAAATCTGCAACAATGAACTCAAACATACCAATGATCATGAAGATGGCACAGGACAGGGCAACATACCTAAGGTCTCTACGGGTCAGAGGTGACTCAATGTCAACTAACAATGGCAACGAGATTGAGGAAACATTCATTGTTTATATTAAAGAATACTACTTTTTATTGGGTGGGCAACTAATGCATATTATTAGTGGTGGGCTGGGAAGAAGAGTCTAAAGCCACCATCATCTGCCAATACCACCCCTCCTTGGCACTGCCTCTAGGGAGGATGGAATCATCTACCTGACGCCAAATGATCACAATGGTCAAAAAATAAAGGCACCTAGAAGACTCTTCCTATTCAAGCCATTGGACATAGTAAACTGCCAGGCTCTAGCCTGTGGCTCATCCTTTTGGTAGATGAGGAGAAGCCTGCCAGTACTATGTACATAGAAGGATTCAGACCTCTAGGAGTCAATGTATTTAGAGGGGCTTTTAGACTTGAAATATGCAAAAGTTCCAAGTATACATTACCTTTGACCTCGACAGCCACCATGAGACCACCTATCCTATTTGAACTCTAAATAGCCAGCTTCCTCTTACACTTAAGGTAGCTCAGAAACTCCAGTAAGGTTCAGTGAAGTCAGGATCATCTGTTTCAAAATTAGATCTGAACCCTAAAAACCCTAAATTTGCTGTGTCAGCAAATTCCTTTTTTTAAACCATAAAATGTTTCCAGTTTATCTTGAAAGTTAATCAATCAATTAGATCGAGAGGGAGTACTCGATCAGTTTAATAAGACTTCAGGCTTGAAAATCAAATGAGAAGGAGGGGTGGTAGGGCAAGAGAGGAAGATAATTTTTTAGCACACATCAGAATCACCCGGAAAGCTTGCTAGATTGCTAGGCTGAACCCCTAGAGTTTCTGATTCAGTAGGTCTGGAGCAGGGTCCCAGAATATGCATGTCATACAAGCTCTTGGTCTGGGACCACACTTTAGAGAACTAGTCTAACTTATTCAGGGTTAAGCCTAGAGGATCCTAATCACCAAATTTCCCCCAGAGTATAAAGAAGGCAGGATACTTACAGTTATGGAAGAAGGGGAGCACAGAGTAGAGTAAGAAATAGCAAGACAGTCCAGCCCTTCTGATCCCGGGGTACTGACGGAATGAAGGAGAGAATGGTGACAAGTCAAGCAGTCAGAACCAAGTTCTGATTTCACCTCTCTGGCCTCATGGAGAAGAAGACAAGAGTGTGAGATAAGTGAGGCATGGAATGTCAAGGGCATCAGGGAATCTTGGCTCCATTGCTCCCTTTGAGACTCTAGGAGAAGGTCACTATGGAAAGGGCCTGGTCCAGATCAATGTAGAGGGAGGAGTGTTCTAGCCAGAGGGAAGAATCTCAGACATGGGATGCATGCCAGTGGAGTTGCAAAGAAGCAACTATGATGAATGGGGCAAGGTGGACCTCTGGGCCAGGGGTTGTCGGGATGGAGAAGTTGGAAGACACTCATGTGTCTAAAGCCAATAAGAGCTGAACAGAGGCTGAATCTCCAAGTGAGGGATGCCTGTGATCCCAGGGTCATCACCCAGGCCAAAAGTGACCATGGGTTCATCAGTGTGGGAGGACAGCAGTGACTGGAAGGCTAGGGATGGAGCCTACGGGCCAGGGTGCACCGTGTCCAAAGACCTGAAGTACTGCCTCACCATTGCCCCAAACCCTCAGACATCATTTCGGTGAGGTAGCTGGGCAGAAGAGACAGAGAGGGAGCATTTTATTTTAGAGGCTGAGCATTGCCTCAAGGGTTTGTTCAAATGATTAGACCAAGCTAACTTTAAACTTGGCTAGTAGTGAAGGTAGAGTGCCTGGGAGGTGAAAACAGTTAATGAGCTCGCTGCAAACTGAAAGGCTGGCAGTTCAAGTCTACCCGAGGTGCCTCAGAAGAAAGGCCTGGCGATCTAAAAAAAAATTGCGATCTACTTCCAAAAAATCAGCCATTGAGAACCCATATGGAACACAGTTCTACTCTACCATGCATACGGTTGCCATGAGTCGGAACTGACTCGAATGGCAACTGGTTGGTTGGCTGGCTACACTAAAAGTTCCTGTTTTGTTTCTTTGTTAACCAGCAGGTGAGGGAGACTGGATTACAGGAGATTTAGGTATAATAAAGAACCCACCTTTTTTTCTGCACATCTAAATTGTCATGTGACTAGGATTGCCAGATAAAATCTGCCACACACTTTTACTAGGAATATTAGTTATTTATCTGAAATTCAAATTTAACTGGGCATCCTGTATTTTTATTTGCTAAATCTGGCAGTCCTCCATGTGACCTACTGTTGCATACGTACACAATGTGATAAGGTTGTTGAAGTATCCTGTCATCCCACTGCTTACTTCAACCTGCAAATCTCAACCATTATAGAGTCTCATTACTGTGCCAGTTGGGGGCCACTGACAGAGCTAAATCCCAATGTGTGCATAGGTTCCAAACCTATGCTAATATTTACGAAGCAGTTGGGCGGCAGAGGAAAACTAGCTTGGGATAAAACCCTCCCTGCAGACAACAATGTACTTCACTTTCTTTTCAATGTGCTTCACTTTCTTTTCAATTATCTTCAAGATGTCAATATTCATATGTTATGGATTAAATTGTATCCCCCCCAAAATATGTGTTGAAATCCTAACCCTGTACTTGTAATATGACCCTGTTTGGAAATAAGGGTTTTCTTTTGTGATGTTAATGAGTACATACCAGAGTAGGGTGGGTCCTAAACCTAATCACTTCTGAGTTATAAAAAGCGAAAGAGACACAGAGACTCACACAGTGGCAGGAGGAAAACAGATGATGGAGATAGATGCTTTTGTAAACTCAGGAAAGCCAAGGACTGCTCACAGCTACTAGAAGCTGAAACAAACAAGGAAGGACCTCCTCCTAGAGCCAAGCCCTGAATTCATACTTCCAGCCTCCTGAACTGTGAGAAAATAAATTTCTGTTCTTTAAAGACACCCACTTGTGGGATTTCTGTTATGGCTGCACTAGGTAACTAATACATCACATTTTAATTATCAAAATATCCCTGTACAGTGATTCCAAAATTACAAAATAAGCATTTTAACTATAGTGTCAGGGTATCTGACATATCCTCTAACTTCACCTCCAGAGCTCACCATCACCAGCCACTAAGGCTTCCAGCTCACTGCGCTGGGAGGGTCCATGAGGGAGCAGTGCTGGCTCCACGAAGAGTGCTCGGGATGCTCCTGAACACACAGGCTGACTTGGTCAAGGTCAGCTTTATGAGGCTGAGGTCACTCTCTGTCTGTGACTTGAAGGCTATCCACAGGTTGGAAGGCTCCAACCAATTTGTCGCCTGAGATTACACCACTGGAAACGCACTCCTTTATGTTAAGATATTCATAGCCTGTAAAATGGCTGTTGTTAGGTGCCATCATATTGGTTCTGACTTATAGCGACCCCATGTACAATAGAAAGAAATGCTACTCGGGCATGCACTATCCTCACAATCATTGCTATGTTTGAGCCTACTGTTGCAGCCACTGTGTCAATCGATCTGATTGAAGGTCTTCCTAAAACAGCCTTTTTAAAATATGTGTAATAGCTTTATTACACCCATTTTATATTAGTGTAATATTTTGTAGTTCCAAAGGACTTTTACTATTCTGAGCCATGTCTTTGGAGATTAGCGCGTCATCGCCTAGCAAGGTTCTGAGGAAGCAGGTAGTGAAAAGGCAAGTTTGGATGAGGAACCACCAGGAAAGAGACAAATGAGGAGAAACACTTTCTAAGGAGGAAAGATGTGAGTGAGATGCAAAAGGGGGAGTGCAGAGAGCAATGGATACCAAAACGGGGAGAAGCCAGGGGGCTTCATTAGGGTGCTGGCAAGAAAAGAGCATAAAGACAAATTTCAACTCCTTCAGAAATTGATTAGACCCGAGTACAGCCCACCCTACAATGGACAAAGGGACTTATAAGGCTACAGTTAAGCACTTGTACGTTCAGGACTTCAACTCAACAATGCTTATCAACCATCTACTATTTGGGAGAGAAATGATACCATCTCATTAGAACAACGGTCCTCTTACAAAACAATGAGTATTCCAACATTTCAATATTAATCAGGTATTTCAGTTGCTTATAAAAATTACAGAACAAATTGTAATTGGAATCAAGCTATGGGTTTTTTTTGTTTGGGGGTTTTTTGGCGGGGAGCAATAAGGTAGGAAGATGCGTAAAAAATGATAGGCCATAAAACTCCCTCTCCTTCCTCCCTTCTTGCTGTGCTCTTTCCCCCATTTCTATTTTTACTGGCATGTGGATGTGCTTCCACCAAATGAGTAAGACAAGTCAGGACGGTTAATTTACTTAAGAGAATGTGAATCAGCACAGCTGGGGAAACAAAAGGCACCAGTGTGTATGGTGTTTAAAGCAAAACAAACAGCAGCACGGATGGAGCCCAGTCTGCGGTTGGTCAGAGGCTGAAGAACACACTGGTGTTGGGATGGCACAGAAAACCAGCTCATCTGAAACACACTAGCTTAAAAACTTAGGCTTGTGTGTCAGACAGACTGGAGTTCCCCTTGGTCAGGTTACCCTCTCAAAAGTCTGTTTCCTCATCTGTAAAACAGAGTTGTAGTAGCAGTAAGGAGCTCTGGTGGCACAACAGTGAAGTGCTCAGCTGCTAGCAGAAAGGTTGGCGGTTTGAACCTACCCAGCAGCTCCACTGGAGAAAGACCTGGAGATCTGCTCCCATAAAGATTATAGCCTAGAAAAACCTATGGGGTAGTTCTACTTTGTCACATGTGGTCGCTATGAGTCAGGATCAACTCGACAGCACCTAACAACAACAGTAATGATAAAAATACCTACCTCATGGGGTTGTTGTGAGAATTAAATGAGATGATAAAGATGAAAATGCTTACAACAGCCAAAGCTAACACTGAGTGCTTACTAGAATTATTTATTTAAAGATGTCAGGCATGAGCCTTGAAAACATTATGCTAAGTGAAAAAAGTCTGACACAAAAGGACAAATATTGCATGGGAGCACTTATATGAAATATCTAGAATAGATAAATGCATAAAGACCAAAGCAGATTAGTAAACAGGGGAGAGGGGAGAACGAGAAGCTACTATTTAATGGGTACTGAGTTTCTGTTTGGGATAATGAGGAAGTTTTGGGAAAAGATAGTGGTAATGGTTGTACACATTGTAAATGTAATTAATGTCACTGAATTGGACACTTAAAGGTAGCTAAAATAGCAAATTTTATGCTATATATATTTTACCTCACAAAAAAAAAAGATGGCAGGCTAACACAGAAATTAAAATTGATTCCTATAAGTAGTACTCTAAATGCGATCCAATTTAATGCATTTCTTCAGAAGCTACCATGAACCCTTTGAATGTGAATACCCGGTGGTCCAGTTAAGTCACCTCATGCATAGTCAATGTTAAGTACCCCCATTCTTTCATCCCATTTCCTTCATCTGAGAATGTTAATCCCAAGAAACTGAAAATCTAATACCACCCAAGCAGTCTGTGCATTTGGGGGATGAGACAGGGTTGTACACAAATTATGACATAAAAAGAAAAGTCCTCTCACTACTGCACAACTGTTTTGGAAATACCAAAGACAAATAAGCCTTTTCTGAGTGTTTTATTTAAAGGTCCCAAATTAAGTTTGCAACTATATGATGCCATGTAAGCCCACACATTTGCAAAGAGGAAAAATGCAAGATAGATTCACAACAAAACACCGTGGGTCTTAAATTCCTGCATCCGAGCTCATTTTTCTATTCGTGTTGTATCTCTGGAGCAACCTGGAACTTTGACCTCTGCTCCTGACTTTGAGACAGTGATGGAAAGGGGACACGGACTCATGAAGCAGAGGTTGAAAGGGCCCTTAATCCAAACATCGCTGGTCTCAGTAGGGATGTGCTGAACGTTGACCAGGCTACAGCCCCAGGTTGCACTTTACCAAAAATTCCCACAGGCTGATGGGGGTCCTCAAGCCTCAAGTCAGCACTGTTGTTGTGAAGGTGTCAGATGTGAAACTGTGTAAGCAGAGTGACACAGGCCATTCCTGCTTAGTGACCTGTACCAGCAAGGTCTATTTTTAGAAACTGCTGCAGGTTGCTATGCTCTCGTTGATATTTTGGACATTTCTGTGCATTTGGGTCATGTTTTAAAATGTTTGTGAAGTTGTTTAGAGAAAATAAGAACCAGCCCAGACTCTAGTTAAGGTTAAAACTTTGAATTTTGAAACTTACCTACGTATCAAGGCCAAGAAAATATCAATAATTTTCTAGCATGAACCTGAAAAAAAGACAGTTGCCACCAAGTTAATTCAGACTCTTGATGACCCCCATGTGTTGCAGAGTAGAACTGTGCTCCATAGGGTTTTCATGATTGTGACCTTTCAGAAGCATACTGCCAGGCCTTTTTTCTGAGGTACCTCTGGGTACATTCGAACCACCAACCTTTTGGTTAATAGCCCAGCACTTAACTGTGTTACCCAGGGACTCCAGCATGAAGCTAGAGACTTTTATTTCCAGGAATAACCATGAAGTTGTTCAAACTGACACAGATTCCATCCGTTTATGTCTCATGTTGACCAATGAGACAAGGAAAGATCCACAGGGATGACCTTACCCAGCCAGAAAAAGGCATATCCACACCCACTAGCACTATAGGCCACATGCTTCAGTGGACCTTAGAATCACTTGGCGAGTTTGTTAAAAAACTGGCTGCTGGGTTCCTTCCCCGCAAGGGAGTCTGATTTAGAGAATAGAAGGAATATGCAAGTTATCTAAAATCCACATTAAAAAAAAAAAAATTACTGTGGTAAAATCTTTATAACATAAAATTTGCCAATTTAACCATTTTTAAGTGTTGAATTAAGTGACAGTAAGTACATTCACTAACAGTCTAGGTGGTGCCGTGGTTAAGCCCTTGGCTGTTAACTGAAAGGTCAGCTAACCGAATAGACTCAACAGCAAACAAGTTTGGGTTTTAATTACATTCACAATGTTGTACAACTTTTCACCACTATCTATTTCCAAATTTTTTTTCCATCCCTCCAAACAGAAACTCTATGCATTAAGCAATAACTTCCCATTTCTCCCTCCCACCCACATCTGGTAATCACTAATCTGTTGTCTATCTCTATGGAATTTGCCTCTTCTAGATATTTCATGTAAGTGGAATCATACAATATTCACCAAATTTTGTTTATCCATCCATCTGTCGACGGGCACTTGGGTTGTTTCCGCCTTCTGGCTATTGTGAACAGTGCTGCAATGCACATGGGTGTACAAGTATCTATGTGAGTCCCTGCTTTCAAATTTCCTGAAATACATACCTAGGAGTGGAATTGCTGAATCACATGCTAAAAAGGCCACATTTTGAGGAAAAACTGTTGTAGGAAGAAGATAAGAAAACATGAAAGACGCTGAAGAGTGAGAAGAGGGAATCCTTAAATAAAAAATAAACAAAAACCAAACCCATGGCTGTCAAGTGGATTCCAAATCACAGTGCAGATAGGTATATCCATCTATGCGAAATCAACTCATGGCGACCTTATATACAACAAAACATTACCCAGATGTTACCCAGTCCAGCGTCATCCTCACAATCACCTCCATGTGGCTCATTGTGGCTCTTGTGCCAATCCATCTCACTGAGGTCTCCTTTGCCCTTACTGGCCTTTACCGGCCCTCTACCAAACATGATGTCCTCTTCTAGCGATTGATGCCTTCTGATGGCGTGTCCAAAGCAAGCAAGTCGGACACTGTTCTGTTGTGATCCAGTAAGGTTTCCATTAGGTAATTTTTAGAAGTAGATCACCAGGCCTTTCTTCCTAGTCTGGAAGTCCCTCTGAAACCTGTCCATCATGGGACTTGCTGGTATTTGAAATTCAGTAACATAGTTTCCAGCATCACAGCAACATGCAAGTCACTACAGTGCAACAAAGTAACAGACGGGTGGTAGAAACAAATAAAACATGAACAACCCAAATTATTAGTTTCCTGCCATCAGTAAGAAAGGAAAAGCAGTAAGGGTTAAGCAAAAAAGAACACTGGCCTTAGAGTCTTAAATGTTTATGTATACCTGAAAACGGCCAACTTGGTGCTAGAAAACCTGGCTTCTCTTCCTAACTGTGGGGTTTACTAGTCCTGTGACCCAAAGCTAAGCCCTTTAATTCCTGGGTGCTTCAATTTCCACAAAGCAGGCAGCAGTTTCTCCAGAATGACCCTCCAGGGGCCGGCAGAAGGTGTTTTACCACTGCCTCCCACCCCCTTACTAAAGCTCTTTTACATCTTCAACAACCAACCCAACCCACTGCTGACAAGTCAATTCTGACTCATAGCGACCCTACAGAACTGCCCCATAGGGTTTCCAAGGCTGTAAATCTTTACGGAAGCAGGCTGCTACATATTTCTCCCTCACAGCAGCTGGTGGGTTCAAATCGCTGACTTTTTGGATAGCAGCCAATTGCTTTAACCACTGCACCATCAGGGCTCCTCTTTTACATCCACCAAACTGAAAAACTAAACCCACTGCCATCGAGTCAATTCCAACTCATAGCAACCCTATAGGACAGAGCAGAACTGCCCCACAGAGTTTCCAAGGAGTGGCTGGTGGATTCCAATTGCCGACCTTTTGGTTAGCAGTCAAGCTCTTAACCACTGTGCCACCAGGGCTCCACTTTATATCTACCAAAAAAAAACCAAACAAACAAACCAGTTGCTGTCGAGTCGATTCCGACTCATATCGACCCTATAGTGATCACCAGCAATTCACTTTTGTTGTTTTTTTCCTGAAAAATTTGATGTCTGTGCAGTTTTTATTTAACTTTTACTGGCAAGAAACATAAGCCCTGATCCACCTTGAACCTTGCTCTCTCACCAACATCTTTTGAGTTTAGTTGTAGTAAAGCTGGGCCAAGAATAAAGAAGACCCACTTCTCTTAGAAAAGGATGAAAATGTATCTACCCACCAAATACCGGTAGCAGCACCTGCTCCATAACCATAACTGACTGAATTAAAGTGCACCAAATCCAGGGCCAAGGGCTTCACACACATGGTCTTTACTCATCACAACCTCCACACAAAGTAGGGATGATTGTCTTCCTTTCCCAGATAAGAAAACTGAGAGTGAACTGGCCAAGTGCTCACAGTAAGGGACAGGGTTGGATTCAAGCCGAGTTCTCTTGTCAAGGCCAGTGCTCCTAACCACTGCACAGCACTGCCCTCTGAGGAGTGGGGGCGAGAGAATTGGAAACTGAATCCGAACCTCCGAGTAATAAAAAAAAAAAATAAGGTGACTTAAAACCAAAAAACCCAAACCCATTATTGTTGAGTCGATTCCGACTCATGGCAACTCCATGTGTTACAGTAGAACTGCTCCATAGGGTTTTCTTTTTTCGTAGGATTTTCTTGGCTGTAAAAAAAAAAAAAAAAAATTTTTTTTTTTTTAAATCTTTACGGAAGCAGATCACCAGGCCTTTCTTCTGTAACACTGCTGGGTGGGACTGAACCATCAACCTTTAGGTTAGTAGACAAACGCAAATCATTTGTGTCATCCAGGAAATTTCAAGGTGACATCAAAGAGCACTTATTCCAGTGAGGCTTGGAGAAGCTGGGGGCACAGAGGAAGGTGGGCCCTGCCATGAGAACCATCACTAAAGCCAGGCTCCCAGGACCTCATTCCAAAACAAGTGCTAGAGGTGAGCTACCTTACTAAAGGGAGTCCAGGGCTTTGAATTGGTTTTTTCCGGTTCAAAACCCTGCTGAGAATTTACACTTCTAACAAGTTCCCAGGTGATGCTAATGGTGCTGGTTAGGGACCAATTCTGGAACCACAAGTAAAGCAGTAGGTCTCAAAATTTATTATACATAAGAATCACCTGGGTATCTTGTTAAACTGTAAATTCTGATTCAGCGTATCTGGAATGGAAAGACAAATTCTCTACAGGGATTAGAGCTAGAATGAACCAGTTCGAAGCCCTGGGGGAGTCACAGAGGCTAGGGATGGGAGGCAATTCGGTTCAATCTCATTTCACTGAGAGGAAAAATGTCTTCAAATATGATCCTTCTTATGTGGGGGATTCAGGGGAAAAGTGTGGTCAATTTGGTGATGAGACAACTGACCAGAAGGAAATAGAACAGAGAGAATGAGCCCAGGCTGCCTGTCACAACACTCAACGCAGCAAAAGGCTGAACCCTGTTTAATGGCATAACTGGTAACAACAGCCAACATTTATATAGCAACTCACTACCCCAATGAGGAAGGTACTCATTATCCCCATTTCACAGGTGATGAAACTATGGCAAAGTTAAGTAACTTGGCCAAGGGCACTCAACCATAAGTGGTAAAGCTGGGATTCAAAGCCTGAGCTCTCACCCACACCCCACTACACAGCTTCAACTTGGCACATTTTTATTGTCATTCACAAACATTCAGTGAACACATATTATGTGCCAGGGACCATTGCAGGCACTGGGGATGCCACACTGAACAGAAGCTCTGCCATCAAGGAGCTCATATTCTCATGAGAAGAAATGGAATGTATGTATAACTTTATGAGTGAGTGTGTGAAGCAAAATAAAGAATAAGGACTGCTGGAGGTTAGGTTAAGAAAGAGGTTCCAATTTAAAGTTGGCTGTGCAGCGAAGGCTGACACTGGAGAACAAATACCTGGAGAGAAAGTGAAGGAATCAGTTAAAAGGGTATAATTGATGGAAAATTTTATTTAAAAAAATCTCACTAACAATGACTTTCTTTCGTCGTTCGCTCCTTTATGAGAATGAAGGACAAAAGATTATGAAAACGACTTGCTCCTTGTGGTGATTCCATGAAAGGTTGTTTTAGGTGTCCAGGGCTTGTGGACCCCTACTTATTTACTATCAGTAAATAACAATGGCTGAGTCCTAAGACACTTTTAAAGAAACATTCCAAAGAATCCTTTTAAAAGTCTGCTTAGAATCACAGTCTTCATGAAAACAACACAGCAACTTTCCTATATAACAATAAACACACTAACAAGCAACCATTCCCCACAGGATAATTTTACACATCCCACCCGCTAAGCAAACACAGCATCAGACTGGAGTTTGACAGCAGAATAAGGGGAGGAGTGGAGAAACTGCATTTTTCAGAGGCACCAACAAAGTGTTCTAAGCAATCTGGCAGCTAGTTAAGAGAGAGTGACACGGGCCTCAGGACTAAGCGAGACAGTTGGATAAACATTTTAGTGGCAAACGCAAAGGCACAAAGAGGCTGGTCTTGAGGTATAATTTTACCAAGGACTAACTACCAGTGCCAGTTGGTGTCGAATCGATTCTGGCTCATGGTGACTTCATATGTTCAGAGTAGAATTGTACATAGGGTTTTCAAGGCTGTGATCTCTCCAAAGCTGATCACCAGGCCTTCTCAGGTACCTCTGGGTGGGTTTGAACCACCAACCTTTTGGCTAGTAGTCGAGCACTTGACTGTTTGCCCAGGAGCAGATTATCCAAGAGGCAAAGTAAGCATGGTACTTAACTTGCTTATCAACTCATCTGTAGTGAACAATTTTACATTTTCTCACCAGATCAAAGATTCTTTTTCCAGGTATGGCTCGCATCTGTCTCTCTCCCAACCCACAGCACATTCCTACAGAATCAAAGCCCAGTATGAAAGGTAAGCATGGGTTTACTTGTGCTTACTTACTCATCTACAATGAACAATTTCACTACAGATGACCTGATAAGCAAGGTATGTACGGTGCCTACCTTGCCTATTGAATAACCCACCTCTGTGTCTGCCCCATTCAGGGACTCCTAAGGACTAACTGTTTTAAGTTGCTGCTGAGTCAATTCCGACTCATGGCAACCTCTTGTGTGCAGAGTAGAATGCTACATAGGGTTTTAAAAGACTGTGACCTTTTGGAAGCAGATTGCCAGGCCTATCTTCTGAGGCACCTCTGGGTGGATTGAAACCACCAATTTTTCAGTTAGTAGTCAAGTGCATGACCACTTACATCACCCAGGGACTCCTAAAGACTAACCAGGCTCTTCAAAACTGCCATACTCTAAGACACCCAAGGCAACATACCCATGAAGAAAAGGGTGGCAACAAACCCGTATTTGAGATAGCCACTTTAATAAACAATGGTCAAAGAAACCTACTGTTCATCTGAAGGCAGATGGAACCAAAGGTTTCTCTCTGCCTTTTGAAGGTTAACAGCCTGCTTCGGGTTATTAGTACACCCAAACCTATACTGCAATGCAAGACTTTTCCCCAAGGACCTTAGTAGGTCAGCTGTGATCTTGGAGCCGTTACAATTAAGATATAAAAATATACATAATCCAGAAGAAAGAGGGACAGTAAAAGAGTAGAATTGTCCAAAACAGGACCAACACCTCAAGGACCTTCAAAAATCTGATTTCCCATTAAGGACTTATGACAGTGAATGGTATTTAACTATCCTTTCCTTAAATCATTTCTCCACCCCTCACTTCCAAGGAATGTGGGGCTATGTTAAGGCTATACAAAGTCTAATGTTAAAAAATCAGGGGACAATGAAGTAAATAATATTTCTCAAGGATAGACAGAGGCTCATGTGCTTGTTCCACTCTAGTACCTCTTGTAATTGTCTTCATGTTAATGCTCTGTTAGGTTAAGTTCAGTGGCAGAAAGCCATCCTTCTTTCATGGCTTGTTTCATGTGGGCACCACCCAGAAGTCACACTGCAACAAGCAGAGTGAACATGGCAACTGCAGTATGATGGGTATGATTTGACCCATTCCAAACTGTTGGATGGCACCAACACCTGCTGGTACAAATGAACTCAGGCAGCAACGGCATTTGGTAACCGTTCAGGTCACATCACAGATGTTTATGAGGGAGGGTCAGAACAAGTGCTGCCCATTGACAACCCCCTCCCCCTGCCCACATGCATTTATCAGAAATGACATCATTTACTGGGCTTGAAAAAAATCCCACCTCCGTATACCAGTAATGAGAAACATAGTGACCCTTCCCAAGAGGCCTTTCTGAATCCGAGACAGGTCTTGGAAACTCAGCAGCAGGAGTCTACAGATTTCCGGTTTTGTTCTCCACATCAGCAAGGCTCTGCTCTACGCCCTATCTCTTTTAGCATGCCTCCTGAATTTTCCTCTTGCTATAGGGTCACTATGAGTCAGAACCTTCTTGACAGCAGTGAGTTTGGTTTGGTTTTTATAGGGTCGCTATGAGTTGGGATTGACTTGACAGCAATGTGTTCGGGTTTTTTCTTTTCCTTATATCCCCTTCTGCTCTACATGTGTTTCTTCTGTCTCTTAGTTTCTACCAACTCATTGTTTCTTTCTCTTTATCACTACAACTTACAGCTTAAAATGTTGGTTCTCAAACTTTGGTATACATTAGAATCACCCAGGAGCTGTTAAAAATTCCAGTGCAGGGCAGTACCTCATACCAATAAATTTAGAATCTCTAGAGGTGGGACCCAGGCATCATTTCTGGATTTTGTTTTTAACTTGCTAGGTGATTCCAAGGTGTAGCCAGCCACGTTTGAGAAGAATGGCTTAAGCCATTTTGATTCAAGGACATAGAATTCTAAATGTTTGCTTCATATACTAAATCAGAATCGCCCAAACTTATTAGTTCTCGCTGGTGCTCGCACATTTAGAATTGGGGGAAAGGATTCCACTGTAACATTTTTGTGGCCTCAGCACTCAGGCCTCACATCTCTGAGGCTCACACGGATATTTGAGTGCCATTCTTTAATGGCTGGGAGCAGAGTGGTGACTCCTATTTGAAACACACTTATTTGAAGTAAAGCCATGTTATCCCAGGAATGAAACCCAGACTTTTATCATCAAACCTCCTTCATTGGGAAACAAGAGGGCATTCCTTTGTGTGTGACTAGTGTTCAGTGCATAGCTGGGGAGCATATGTAACCCACTGAATATATATAGCAGTTATCATTATGTGCTGCAGGAAAAAATGTCCCTTTTCTCATTACAGTAAGGAAGGGAATCTTATTGCATACCTCTCAGGAAATCTAATAATGTGTTGGATGAACTTTCCATGGGAAGGAACAACTGGTTAGGAAATAAAATACTATACCTCTATATAGCAGACATTCAAGCTTAGAATAAAATACTATATCTCTATATAACAGACATTCAAGCTATATATGACATTCAAGCTTAGAACTCTAGGGATGCCAAAAACTGCTCTGAGTATGGTCCCAGCAGGACTGAAATACCTCCTCAAAGCATACTGAACAAATTCTCATGATGCCAAGACTCTTGGAAAAGTTTCTGGGGGTCAAAGTCCACTGCAGCTGCCTCCTTGCCCTCCTCTTAACCACTTGCTCCACTGCAAAAAAAAAAAAAATTTAAGGGTAAGTTACCACGGTTCTCATTTATACTGATTTCCCCTCTAGGGAAGTCTAATCCTGGATCCTAAAATGACATTCATGCTGTACTGCAGTTTGGGATTTGTATGCACATCACAGGTATCTGCTAGCCCTTGTTCAAATTAGGAGTTAAACGTTCGTCTACAAACTGAAAGGTTGGCAGTTTGAACCCACCCAGAGGTAGCTTGGAAGAAAGACCTAGTGATCTACTTCCGAAAGATCATAGTCATTGAAAACCCTATATAGCACAGTTCTACTCTGACACACATGGGCTCATCATGAGTTGGAATCAGTTTGACAGCAACTGGTACTGGTAGTTAGTCCTTGGTAAAATTACACTTCAAGACCAGCCTCTTCGTGCCTTTGTCTTTGCCACTAAAATGTTTATCCAACTGTCTCGCTTAGTCCTGAAGCCCATGTCACTCTCAACTAGCTGCCAGATTGCTTACTATGCTTTGTCAATGCCTTTGAAAATGCAATTTCTCCATTCCTCCCCTTATTCTGCTGTCAAACGCCAGTCTGATGTTGTGTTTGCTTAGTGGGTGGGATGTATAAAATTATCCTTTGGCGGGAGTGTTGCTTGGTTAGAGAGTTTATTGTTATGAAGGAAGGTTGCTGTGTTGTTTTCACGAAGTCTGTGATTCTAAGGATGCAGCTGGTTTGGTTTTTTGGTTTTGTTCAAATTAAGAACTCCAAAGGGCAGGAGAGCAGAAGGACAAGTGATGTAACAGGGAGGAGGTTAGGGAGGGAGAGTCATCACAGGTGTTAGGAGTAGATGGGATGGCATGTGCAGGTGAGCGGTATCATACAAGATATGAAAAGCTCCCAACACAGACGTCACAAGAGTCATGTTGCTCGCCATCTTGGCTGCCTCTACAGCTCCAGTTCTCTCCTAGAGGGCATGTGGCATTGACACACCCCCTTCCTCCACTTCCATAAAGGACTAAACCACAGACACATCACGGGACCTTTATATATCTGGAAAGGCTTTTTTTTTTTTTTAAATTTTTACTGTACTTTAGACGAAGGTTTACAGAGCAAACTAGTTTCCCGTTAAACAATTAACACACCTACAGTTTTCTGATATTGGTTGCCAAACCTACATGTCAACACTCTCCCCTTCTCGACCTTGGGTTCTCCATTACCAGCTTTCCTGTCCCCTCCTGCCTTCTTGTTCTTGCCCCTGGGCTGGTGTGCTCATCTAGTCTCATTGTTTTATGGGCCTGTCTAATCTTTGGCTGAAGGGTGAACCTCGGGAATGACTTCATTACTGAGCTATAAGGGTGTCCCAGGCCAAACACTCGGGGTTTCTCCAGTCTCTGTCAGGCCAGTAAGTCTGGTTTTCTGTATGTGTGTGTGTGTGAGTTAGAATTTTTTCTACATTTTTCTCTGGGTCTCTGTCCAGGATCTTCTATTGTGATCCCTGTCAGAGCAGTCTGTGGTGGTAGCTGGGCACCATCTAGTTATGCTGGACTCAGTCTGGTGGAGGCTATGGTAGTTGCGGTCCATTAGTCCTTTGGACTAATCTTTCCCTTGTGTCTTTGGTTTTCTTCATTCTCCCTTGCTCCAAACAGGGTGAGACCAATGGAGTATCCTAGATGGCTGCTCACAAGCTTTTAAGGCCCCAGACGCTACTCACCAAAGTAGAATGTAGAATATTTCCTTTATAAACTATGTTATACCAATTACGCTAGATGCTCCCCAAGACCATGGTCTCCACAGCCCTCAACCCAGTAATTTGGTCCCTCAGGGAGTTTGGATGTGTCTATAGCACTTCCATGACCTTGTGGAGATGCAGTTCTTGGAACATATGTGAGGCACAAATACTTCTCCTTTGGCCTCTGTGTCCAGGTGAGGTGGAAGAGGCCACACTTGTGCACATCCATGAGTACCTGGAGCTTCAAGAGCTGTTTTGCAGTTGCCTATAAAGAGATCATTGCACCTTTTCTGTTTGTCCTAACTCCTACTTCCTGCTCACTTGATGGTTATTTTGTGATGTAATTTTCCCAAAGCTTGCATATTGTGCTGTCTAAAGAACAGTACGTTTCAAATGGCTCAGCCTGTGTCAAATGTGCCTGTATAACCTGACCAATTAATCCAGCCTGATGAGTCCTTGAGACAAAGAGGCACCAGAAGATGCAGAGACACTTGCCAAAGAGCTCCCTTCCTGCAGTCTGAGGGTCCTTTTCCGTAGCTCAGCTGCCTGTCCATGAGCTTCGACTTGTTTCAAAATCAGAACTCTTTCAGCTTAAGTTCTCCAGAAAATACAGTTTCCGTTTTTCAAAGTTCCCATCCTGAACTTGTGCCTGGTTGGTAACGTCCTTTAAAACTGCATTTCCTCTTAGCAAAAAGGTCATAATCAGAAGCTTAAAAACTTGTATGTTTTCATTTGCACCAATGTGTCAAGTCTATACTATTACATAGAATGATCCTAAGAGAATGCAGTCAGGTAAATTTTCACAAGCTGAGATTATAACAGAAATGCTTCATAGAATAATGAATTAGTAGCTTATTACAATGAAGCACTTTCACAGACATTATTTTATTTCTTCCTTACAGCAGCTCAGTACGGAAGACATTATTACCGTTCCCCTCCATTTTAAGAAGAAGAAACTTAGCCTCCGAGAGCTTGTGTTCTGCTCACAGTACCATGGCCAGAATGCAGCAGAGCTGAGATGGGAGTCTAGATAATATGGTCTCCCTGTCTTGCGCAACTTCACAGATAACTGGCAGCTTGGTGCTATACAGTCTGTGTTTCAGGTTGCCAATTTATAGGAAAAAAAGCAGATGCTATTTATGTTCTTGAAAAGTCTCAACTCACCCTTCAAACTTTGTCCCTTTAAAAAACAGGGAGTCTTGTACAATTTACTTCAAAAAGCTCTGAATAAATCATTTTTTAAAAAACTGCTTTAAAATAGTCAAAAAGAGACATCGGAGTAAATTGTTTTAAGAATATAGATGCTTTGTCAGGAAACAGAGTCCGGCAGGTGGTAGGGGTGGCAAAAGGGTGTGAAGAGAGTGATAATATTCCAAGAAATTATCTTCTTTTGTAAACTGTCACCATGAATTGGGGAAGGAACTGTTTGCAAAGCTCTTTTTATTAACAGTTAATAGGGTTAATTTTGTATCCTTCAAGAGATCTTTAAAAAGCACCCCTTTCACTATAAGATACTTCTTTCAAGATCATTGATTTGCAAATCCTGGGTGAGTTATAGCTCTCAACCCAATCGAGATATAAAAGGGTCACAGAAATCGGGCTCAAAGGTAGCAAGTGTTTGAGCCAGCCATCCAATTCCATTCCAACAATGTGATCTCACCCTTTTATAAAAAGAAGCTATTCTGCTAAACCTCAGAAATGCAGGATGGTTAATTCAGGGGAGTGTGGAGGCCAGGTTATGGCGATCTTAATTTCATCACCATTTTTGCTGGGAGGGAGGAAACAGCTGCTAAAGCAACAAATAGTTTGATTTCCAGAGGCTGATGGGGAAACTCAAGCTGGGTGTACACACCGGTACAGTGCATTTCCTTGGAATGTGGGCAGGAAGTTAAATGTCAGTGAGGAATCTCCTCTTTGCTTAGAAAATTTTTTCCTGGATGAATTAAAAATCCGTTTATTCAGTTTTTCTTGTTTTGTTTGCTTGCTGAAGCATCATAAATATTTCTAAAAGTTGGAGGCAGTGACGTTGAAAGCACAAGTTTACTGCTTGAAGTGCCAAGAGGCCCAAGACCTAGATTCTCATTTAGGCAGTTAGCACGTGGCTTTGGGCAAGCTACTGCATACCTTTGGATGCAGTCCCCTCATTTCTACCTCCAGGGCATGGCCGAAAATCACAAGACCTAGAGTCTCACTCTGGTTCCACTACATATGACAAGTCACACAGCCTAGGAGGATACATATTTTAGGCAGATGATTCTTGCTTTTTTCTTGCTTGACCTTCCTTTCTCCCCAGTCTCCCTTTTCCCCACAACGTGTGATATGCTAGTACCACTGCTACTAACCAGTTGCTGCTGAGTCGATTCCAACTCATGGCAACCCCATGTGTGTCAGAGAAGAACTGTGCTCCACAGGGTTTTCAATGACTGATTTCTCAGAAGTAGATTGTCAGGCCTTTCTCCAGAGGCACCTCTAAGTGGACTTGAACCACCAACCTTTGGGTTAGCAGCCAAGAGTGTTAACCGTTTGCACCACCCAGGGACTCCACTCCTCCTCCTCTTTCTCCTCCTCCTCCTACTGACCCCCTGCTACTAAAAAAAAAAATTACTACACATATATTCGTTTAAATAAAAAATAAGGGGGCTAGATTATTTCCTCACCCCACGTCAACTCACTTAACCAAGAATAAATGAATGGCAAGGGAAAATCTATATCAAATTTGCAGAGATGGTTGGAAGGTTTTGGAGTAAGATTGCAGTTTGAAAAGGGGCTCACTTTTCCCCACTCTCTGCTCACTGTTCTGAATCAGGCATGCTGCCTCCTGTGCCCAGAAAGATTATCTCTCTACCACAGTCCTCGCGTTAACTGGGACCCCCATTCGTATGCTATGTTCTAGAGATTAAAATGGACTTCTCATAAGAAATAACTTAATAAATATGTAGTTTATTTTCATGAGGGTTCATGCTTTAAATCAGCACGCATGCTACATATTGCATGTACATATTTCTCAGTTATACTCACAGCAATCCTGTAAAGCAAGAATTAAACCAAAACAAACAAACAAACAAACTCACTGCCATTGAGTCAATTCCAACTCATAGCCACCCCATAGGGTTTCCAAGGCTGTAAATCTCTATGGAAGCAGGCCGCCACATCTTTCTCCCTCGGATCCACTGGTGGTCTCAAACCACCAACCTTCTGGTTAGCAGTAAGGCAAGAATTAGGCAGATTAAATGATTTCCCCAGGGTCACAGAGATAACACCTAATGCCATCAGAGGTTAAGCCGAGGCAGTCTTGAACCTTCATCCCATCTCATGCATTTCCAGTAAAGAATGAATCTGACTCCCTCATGCTTTTCATGAGCCTTGCAAAAAATACAGAACATTTACCATGATATATACCAAAAAGATTTTCAATGCCAAGTAACAAACAAAAATCCACTGATACCAAACTTGGGAGTAGCATAGTGTTTGGCAAAAATAGCCCCTTGATGAAGAGGGTTGGAGGTTGAATTTACCAAGGAAAATGGAAAAACAAAACAAAAATAAACATTCATATTAAGGATTCATTGGTTACAATGCCATCGGATTATCTGATTCAATATAGGAATATGAGACTAAACTCAGGGTAAGAATATGTGTTTAGTGGAATATACAGCAATTAACTTCAATGGTCTGTTCTGAAGGAGAAATGTAGCCTCTTATTTTAAAATTTTAAATCTTAGAATATCTGTGAACAGCAGTGAATATTCCCTGTTGCCATGACCAATCAGTTGCTGCCGAGTCAATTCCAACTCATGGTGACACCATGTGTCAGAGGAGAACTGTGCTCCATAGGGTTTTCAGTGATGGATTTTTTTGTAAGTAGATCGCCAGGCCTTTCTTCCAAGGTGCTTCGGGGTGGACTCAAACCTCCCTCCTTTTGGTTAGCAGTGAACATGTTCACCATTTGCATCACCCAGGTACGATACCACTGACAGTAATGTTAAATTAAACTTGAGAAGACCCTTTCCTTTGTTTATTAGTTTCCACTCTAAATGCTGCCTGATTCTAAAACATGTATTTTACCATATCTGCCTAATAAAGTCTCCGTTGGTTTCAGACAGGATGTGGAGTGCTGACTTAATTTGCGTACATGTCTGCTTTCCTTAATTAATGTTCTTTGTGCTGTCCTTGTATTCCACAAAGGTTTTCCTTCTTCAATTTCCTTCCACTGCGAGATGTTTGTTTTCCTGCTGCAACGTGTCTGGCCCACCTCTTATTTTATCATTTCTTCTCTATTTATCCACCACTAGCTGTAGACCTTCATTCTCTGCATATTGAGCAGCAGACACCTTCTCTGTTCTTGCAGTGTCCACACGGCCCCCTTCGCACCCTTCACCCAGAGAGGGCTAAACCCTGCCTTCTTTATGGGTCAACAGATCTTCTAAGGTCTTTGACCCATAACTCACTTGAGACTTTGCATTTCTCTTGTCACTGTAGCCTTTAAGAAACTGTTTCTATTTTCCATTGTTTTTGGTCACTGGGTAAAATACCCCCAACACTTCCATAAACACTATTACTCGCTCTGCATTTTTGGCACTTTCATGATGATGTAGAAGCCTGGCATTAAATGTTGCCCTCACCCACTCAAAGCTGACTTTAAGAAAAAAAGAAATATATTGCAGGCACAGTCAGAGCTGCTGATAAATAAATTCTGATTATGCAAATAACTTCTCCAGGAAGCCACCTCAATATTTTTTAAAAGTAAAGAGATCAGCTAGGAAAAAAGAGAGCTAATAAATGAAATACCACCAGAAGTTATTCTGTCATGAATAAATGGAGGAAAATGAAATCTCAGGATGATGATGTGTGCCAAGCTATAAAGGTAAGACTTCTCAGGAAAGCAACCAAATCCAAACAAACCCACTGCCATCTAATCGATTCTGACTCAAAGCGATAGCTCTATTAAATGCAAAGCCAGATTAAGCCAGAGCCAAAAGGCTTCTCAGATCTATGAAAGATAGGGGAGGAATGTCCATACATGTCTACCGATGCATGGTCATAATCCCCCTTTTTAAGCATGTGTGAAAAGTAAAAACAGTCTTCTCCTCAAACTCTGAGACTTCAACTATAAAAATCAAACCATCATAGATGAGAGAAGACATATTCAAAAGGCATCTTAGAGACAAAATGTTTCCCACACCAGAAGCAGAGTAGAACTCCTCAGTAATTTATCGATTACATTAGCATATCTAAAGAAAGAATGCGTCAGTCAGAAAGGGGATTTGGTGTGGACTTGCAGAGAAGAAAGGAGAACTGAGGGGAGCACTTTAGCAGAGTGACTCCCTAACACCCAGAGGGAGAGGGGCCCTCACTGATCATGCAGTGGGAGTGTTTGGGCCACCTGACAGATGTATCCCTAATGGGAAGATGGGCCAACTGGTCATCAGTGTAGATGCCAGCACACACTGGAGCCCCCCATTCTCTCCCCTCTGAGTCCAAAATCACCAAGTAATTCCCTGACCATAGCTAGGCACCATCTAGTTCTTCAGGTCTCCGGGTCATGTAGGCTGTGGTTCATGTGGTCCATTAGTCCTTTAAAATAATTGCTCCTTTGAGTCTTCGGTTTTCTCCCCTCTCCTTTGCTCCAGATTGGGTATTTTAGGTGGCTGCTTGAAAGTTTTTAAGATCCTAGACACTACTCACTACAGTAGGATGTGGAACATTGTCTTTATGAAGTATGTTATGCTAATTGACATAGATGTCCCCTGAGTCTATGGTCCTCAGCCTTCTAGCCTAGTAACTAACCCTAGTAACATCAGGGAGGTGTTTGGTTATGTCTAGGAAGTTTCCATGAGTATGCCCCTTGTGTGTTTTATTGTCTATATTAATACACACGCAGCATCTACAAATGTGTATGCAGTAGTATCCACAACCAAACATATCTACGAGTGGGTGTGCTCCCTTGCGCCCTCTCGCTCCTCTTTAGCATACCTCTCTACCTATATACCCATTTGTAGATTATTATTCCCAACTCAAACCTTTTCAACAGAACCACCAGTATTGCTACCAGAAAACAATAAAATGAACAAAAGAGGGAATCTCCCTGTTTTGATGAAAGCCTGGCGGGGGTAAGGCTAGTGGAATGCCTCCCTGTTGTTAATACCTGAAGTTCCAAACTAACTGCTTTCTCTAGTCCCACAATGAGACAAAGCTTCATAGAGCTCTGGTCACATTTGGGATCAGTGTCACTGTTCATCAGGCCCAGAAATTTAGGAAGTACAGCGCAGCGGAAACTGCCATGCAAATAGCTGCTGCGAAAGTCAGTGTTTCAAAAGACAAGCAACAGATCTGAAATGGAACGTTTCTTGTCACCCCACATCCTCCTCACATCCCACAAGATGAGAAAGAAAATGGAGAAGGGAAGGCCTAACGATCCACCCACGGAGGCTTTTAAAAGCAAGCCGCCACCGGGGCTCTTTTCTAGGAAGTGGGGCAGGGCAGGGACGAGTGGAGGAGAAGTGTTGGAGGGACAATGTGGGTGCTGGCCCATCTTACCTGCGCACCACCAGCCTGAGGGTCTTGTAGGATCCTTTCACTAGGGAAACAGCCTCCCTTCTGGAGCTGCTGAGCGCGACCTCATTGATGTGCACCACCTCGTCGCCGGCCCGCAGTTTGGAGCTCACTGAGTCCGCTTTGCCCCCTTCTTCAATCTGCTTGGAAGAGAGGAGAGAGCCATGAATAAGCACTCGCCGGGCCTGGGACCCGCATGGCTGCCTGGAGCCCTGCCTGGACTCCTGCCAAGCCAGATAGACCGGCTAAGACCACGCCCCACTCACACCCGACCAGACAGTAAGCAGCTAGAAGGCAGGAACTGGGCCTTGTTTTCCACACCCTCTAGACCCCAGAGCCCCGTCGGTCAGGGAGGGCGGTCATTACAGTCAGCGAAAAGGAAGGGAGTCAGTTTGCGTCCAAAGGCCATCACCCCATGGCACCAGGTACCCTTGGGGTTGTATCTTCAACTCCAAAAGTCCGTTCAAAGCAACTGTTTTATTCCTTTAGAAAGCTAGTATTTCTTACCTCAGTTTTTTGGACTACAATTGTTAATTCACTCCACAACGTTATTCAAGACCTCCTTTGTGCCAGAAATTGTTCCAGGTGCTTGGGCTACATGAGTGGAGAAAACAGACAAAACCCTTCCTCTTTTTTTTTTTTTTTTTTTTTTTTATGGCTCTTAGGCTGGGGGGTGGAGAAGGGAAAGCATGCAATAAGCTTAATAAAGGAGTAAATGATGTAGTATGTGAGGAGGCGATTATGTGCTGTTGAAGCAAAAAAGCAAATAATGCTCAATCCAGTGCCATATGTCAATGGATACTTATGGAACATCAAGAATGGTGAAATAGAGAAAAAAAAAATAAAAAAAATAAGTAAACAAACCTGACCCATATTTTCTCTTTTTCAATAACCAAGAAATTACCCACATATTCAAAAACCTTCAATAGCTCTTAATAGACCAAATTCTTAGAATGAATTTGTAAATGTGTCCCTTGCCTAACTTTTAATTTTTTATTATTAAAATAATGTATAGTAAAAATTAATATATGCTTAAGGATAGGCATATAGAACAAAAGAATAGAGTTGAGAATCCAGAAATAAGTCCATACATCTATAGTTAGATGATCATCTACAAAGGCGGCAAGACCATTCAATAGGGAAAGAATAGTCTCTTCAAGAAGTAGTGCTATCCTGCACTCAAGTACATGTATACAGATGTTCACTGTGGTTTTGTATGTGATGACGACTATTTGAAAAAAACCTAGATGCCTAACAATAATGGGACACAGTTTAATAGATTATGGGACATCCACTTAAAAAAAGAAGAAGTGGTACTAGGACACCTCAACACTCGCATGCAAAAGAATGATGTTGATCTTACCTCACACTGTATGGAAAAACTAACACCAAATGAATCAATTACCTAATATGAAAGCTAAAACTATAACACTCTTAGAACAAATCATAGGGTTAAATCTTCATGAGTATGGATTTGGCAATAAATTTTTAGATATGACTCCAAAAGCATGAGCAACAAAAGAAAAAAGATAAATTGGACTTCATCAAAACTAAAAACTTCTTTGCATCAAAGAACACTACCAAGAAAGTGAGAAGACAACCCACAGAATGGGAGAAATATTTATAAATCATATATCTGATAAGGGTCTAGTATCCAGAATATTTAAAGAACTTTTAGAAATCAACAACAAAAAGACCAATAATCCAATTAAAAATGCAAAGGAATTGAATAGACATTTTTCCAAAGAGAATATTCATATGGCTAACAAGCACATAAAAAGATATTGAAAATCATTAGTCATTAGGGAAACACAAATCGAAAAGACAATGAGATACCACTACACACTAACAAGGATAGCTATAATCAAACTAATGGTAAATAGCAAGTATTGGCAAGGATATGGAGAAATTGGACCCTTGCTGTTGGTGGGAATGTAAAATGGTTCAGGCACTGTGGAAGACAGCTTAACAATTCCTCAAAATGTTAGACATAGAATGACCATATGACTCAGCAATTCCACCATGGTATAAACCCAAAAGAAAAAGAAGTACTCAAACAATTCTTCATACACAAATGTTCACAGTAGCACTATTCACACTAGTCAGAAGGTGGAAATAACCCAAATGTCCATCAATGGATGAATGGATAAACAAACTGTGGTTTATATGTGCAACGAAATATTATTCAGCCATAAAAGGGGATGAAATACTGATACATGCTACAATGTGGATGAATCTCAAAAACATTATATTAAGTGAAATAAGCTGGACACAAAAGGTCACATGTTGCAGGAATTTCATTTATATGAAATATTCAGAATAGGTAAATCCAGAAACAGAAAACAGATGAGCTGTATCCAGGTGCTGGAGGTTTGGGGAGGGAGTGGGGAGTAGATACTTAATGGGTACAGGGTTTTATTTTGGAATAATGAAAATGTTTTGAAACTAGACAGAGGTGGTAGTGGTTGCAACATTTTGAATTTACTAAATGTCACTGAATTATTCACTTTAAAATGGTTAATTTTATGTAATGTAAATATGTATATATATATGCTTTTTATAAAAAATGAAAACAGTATAGAAAATGTGCAAGGGGAAAAGAAAAAGTAATTATTTCCCCTGCTCTCCACATGTTACTTTCTAAAGGTAACTATGGTTTACACTTTGATTTATGAATTTCATATATACATCCATATATATACGTTGTTGTTGTTGTTAGGTGCCATTGAGTCAGTTCCGACTCAGCAACCCTATGTACAACAGAACAAAGCACTGTCCAGTCCTGTGCCATCCTCACAATCGTTGTTATGCTTCAGCCCATTGTTGTAGCCACTGTGTAATCCATTTCAGTGAGGGTCTTCCTCCTTCTGGCTGGCCCTGTACTTTACCAAGCATGATGTTCTTCTCCATAGACTGGCCCTTCCTGATAACATGTCCAAAGTATGTAAGATGCAGTCTTGCCATCCTGGCTTCTAAGGAGCATTCTGTCTGTACTTCTTCCAAGACAGAGTTGTTCTTTCTTCTGGCAGTCCATGGTATATTCAGTATTCTTTGCCAACACCATAATTCAAACGTGTCAATTCTTGTTCGGTCTTCTTTATCCATTCTCCAGCTTTCAAATGCTTATGAGGCAATTGAAAACACCATGGCTTGGGTCAGGTGCACCTTAGTCCTTAAAGTGACATTGTTGCTTTTTAACACTTTAAAGAGATCTTTCACAGCAAATTTGCCCAATGCAATATGTCGTTTGATTTCTTGACTGTGGCTGCAAGTAAAATGAAATCTTTGACAACGTCAATCTTTTCTCCATTTACCGTGATGTTACTTACTGGTCTAGTTGTGAGGATTTTTGTTTTCTTTTTTTTTTTTTTATGTTAAGGTGTCACCCATACTGAAGGCTATATAGTCTTTGATCTTCACCAATAAGTGCTTCAAGACCTCTTCATTTTCAGGAAGCAAGGTTCTTAAAGAGTCCTCCTGCAGTCCTGATGCCACATTCTTCTTCATATAGTCCAGCTTCTCTAATTATTTGCTCAGCATACAGGCTGAATATGAATGGTGAAAGGATACAACCCTGATGCACACCTTTCCTGATTTTAAACCAAGCAGTATCCCCTTGTTCTGCTTCTTGATCTATGGACAGGTTCCTCATGAGCACATGATCTATGGACAGGTTCCTCATGAGCACAATTAAGTGTTCTGGAATTCCCATTCTTCGTAATATTATCCATAATTTGTTATGATCCACATAGTCAAATGCCTTTGCATAGTCAATAAAACACAGATAAACATCTTTCAGATATTCTCTGCTTTCAGCCAGATCCACCTCACATCAGCAATGATATCCCGTGTTCCAGGGCTTCTTTTGAATCTGACTTGAATCTCTTGCGGTTCCCTGTCAAGGTACTGCTGCAACCACTTTTGAGTGACTTTCAGCAAAATTTTACTTGCATGTGACATCAATGATATTGTTCAATAATTTCTGCATTCTGTTGGATCACGTTTCTTTGGAATGGACACAAACATGGATCTCTTCCAGTTGGTTGGCCAAGTTGCTGACTTCCTAATTTCATGGCATAGACAAGTGATCACTTCCAGTGCTGCAACTCTTTGTTGAAACATCTCACTTGGTATGCCATCAATTCCTGGAGCCTTGTTTTTCGCCAATACCCTCAGTGCAGCTTGGACTTCTTTAGTACCGTCGGTTCTTGATCATTCACTACCTCCTGAAATGGTTGAATGTCAACCAATTCTTTTTGGTACAATTACTCTGTGTATTCCTTCCACCTTCTTTTGATGCTTCCTGTGTTGTTTAATATTTTCCCTGTAGAATCCTTCAATATTCCAACCTGAGGCTTGAATTTTCTCTTCAGTTCTTTTAGCTTGAGAAATGCCAAGCGTGTTCTTCCCTTTTGGCTTTCCATCTCCAGGTCTTTGCACATGTCATCATAATACTTTGTCTTCTCGAGTTGTCCTTTGAAATCTTCTATTCAGCTCTTTTACTTCATCATTTCTTCCTTTCACTTTAGCTACTCCACATTTAAGAGCAAGTTTCAGAGTCTCTTCTGATATCCACTTTGGTCTTTTCTTTCTTTCTTGTCTTTTTAATGACCCCTTGCTTTCTTCATGTATGATGTCCTTGATGTCATTACACAACTCGTCTGGTCTTTGGCCATTAGTACTTAATGAGTCAAACCTATTCTTGATATGATCTCTAAATTCAGGTGGAATTTACTCAAGGTCATACTTTGGCTTTTGTGTACTTGTTCAAATTTTCTTTAGCTTCAACTTAGATTTGCATATGAGAAATTGATGGTCTGTTCCACAGCCGGCCCCTGGCCTTATTCTGACTGCTGATATCAAGCACTTCCATCATCTCTTTCCACAGATGAAGTCAATTTGATTCCTATGTATTCCATCTGGTGAGGTCCACGTGTATAGCTGCCATTCATGTTAGTGAAAAAAGTTATTTGCAGTGAAGAAGTTGTTGGTCTTGCAAAATCTATCATGCGATCTCCAGCGTTGTTTCTATCACCAAGACCGTATTTTCCAACTACTGTTCCTTCGCCTTTGTTTCCAACTTTTGCATTCAAATCACCAGCAATTATCAATGCATCTTGACTGAATGTTTGATCAATTTCAGACTGCAAAAGTGGTAAAAAATCTTTAATTTTCTCATCTTTAGCGTTAGTATTTGGTGTGCAAATTTGGATAATGGTTGTGTTAACTGGTAATAATATCATACTATGCACACTTCTTCAACCCGCTTTTGGCACTTAGCAGACAGGCATTAAAGTGAGGTGGCTAAGAGTTTGAGGAGTGTATAAATGACATGGGGATGGTATATGACCTCCTCTAACTTTACAAGGGGGAAGGAGAATCAAGATCAACAGCCTAACGCTGATTCCTATGAGGCAGATTTCAGACATGCCTTCTATCTCCACCATCTTTACTAACTCTGACACCAGCTGTCCCTACCACAGCACTCTTTACTGTGTTGGATAACTCATTGCAATGGCCAGACAGAATTCACAGTCAGTACTCACAATTATGGGCTTTATTAGGTTAGTAACAGTTACAGTTCAGGTTCAGGAACACTCAGGATACAATTCTTCCGTCAGGATGCCTCTTCCCAGCTGTGCTTGCAGCCATGCCTTTCCCTGGCCCTGGGCTTCTGCCCAAAGGCACTCAGCTTTCTCTCACCGTGGGCCGGGAAGCCTACCACTCCGTCTCCAGCTGCTGAGTCCCTGTTGCCAGGTCTCTCCTGCTTCTCACTGTCTTTGGGATTACAGCTCACTCACTCTCTTGGTCTCCTGCTTCCAGGAGCTTGTCAACACAGGCATCCAGGGTCCAAAAGATGTGCTGGTTCCTGGCTGTTCTTCCTTGGTGGTTGTGGGATCTTGTCCTTTTCCACCTCTGGAAAGGCTCATTTCAAGGCCAGCAGGATGGCAAAACTGACCAATCCCTTTGGTAGGCCACAATTACCCTGTCACAGAGTCCTGCCCAATCACTTAGGTGAGAGTTACAAGACCATGGCTAGAAAGGACACACACAAAAGTGATCTATCACACCACAAGGAATCAAACAGATAAACTAAATAACAGTTACTTATTCTCTCTAGCCTCAGACTCCTCGTCTATAAAATGGGGATAATAACATTACCTACCTCACAGAACTACAGTGAGGATTAATGAGGTAATCCACATGAATTGGCAAACACAGAACCTGGAACATTGTAAGATCTCACAAGTGGCAGCTATTATTTTCATAAATCAAATAGCAGAAAGGTATTTCCATTCATAAAACATTCTATAGATCTTGGTTATTTGCTCCATAATGAACATGGTATGAATGTAACGTGGTATATTTAACAACCCTCTATTGATGGTACTTTCCTTCTGCCTTTTCGTCCTACTACAACCTTCTGGAAATTCACTCTTTCCAAGCACACTGGGCACACTCTAACCTCTTGGCCTTTCCACTAGTTGCTCTGTTTTCCTTCTTTCTGGACTGCTCCCCACCCTTTGCTGCACCCTTGAGCCACCTATAAGAACTGCAGCATACTATAAGGGTCAGGAGCAGGCACTCTGCAACAACAGCAGGGCTCTGTCATTTACTAGCTATGTGACCTTGAGTAGGTTAATTAAACTTACTGTGTTTCCTCTTCTGTAAGATGATAGCAGCTACCACATAAGACTGTTGTGAGGATTAAGTGAGCTCATACAAGTAAGTGCCTGGCACGTAGTACATATTCAGTAAAGCTTAGCTGTAATTATTACCCAGCCTTTAAAGCCAAGTTCAAATCCTATCTCATCCAAGGCTCTCCGGGTCTCTCACCAGCCCCCCACCTGTCCTTGAAGAAGTAATCCCTCTCTCTTCAATTTTTGGAGAAGCGAATGAATGAAATAATACATAAACTGTAAAGTAATATCTAAATAATTTATTCTTTGTATACTCCTTTAATATACTTCTTGTGGTTATCACACATTAAATAGCAGAGCTATTTATGGCTATGCCTGGGCCTTTCCCCCACTCCACCCCCAGCTAGGATTGTGAACCCTTTGAAGACAGGAATCATGTCTTCATCTTTACTTTCCCGATAATTCCCCACCCAGAACTCTGCACGTAGGACCTCCTCAGAAAATATTGATTCATTCATTCAACAAATATTTATTGAGCCTCTACTGTGTACCAAGTACACGCTTGGGGGGTACAATGATGAACATTATAGATGTGGTCCTGCTCAAGTTGCAGCTTGTGGAATTGAATCCCCTCTGTATCATTTGCCAACATTTTCAATGAAATGAGACCTAAGAAATGACCAAAATCTTATATAAAAAAAGGAAGTCAAGAAAGCTTACTTCTCTAGTTTGTATTACCTCCTTCTATTGATCTATTCAGTGTGAAAGCAAACATGTAAAAGAATATCATAAAGAGTTCCACTATTGTTCACAGTTCTCATAAACTATTTTTATAACCCTTTGTATTTACAGAGTTTGTTGCAATCTCTTCATTTTGCACAGAACATTTAGTTTTAAAATGCTTACTTGTAAAAAAGTCAATTAATATAGTCACTTATAAAAGAAAACAGTTGGGGCTGCAATGATTTTTTGCAGTGGCTTTTATTTGTCAAACCTTAGTTTGGTGCCTACTATACATTTTGGTTTTCAAATCTCACCACACTCTCTCTCAGCGATTCATGCTGTCTTGGGGTTTTAATTATTACCAGAGATGACTTTCAGAACCTTTTTCTCAAACACCAAACTTTTGTATAAGCCCCTATCCTATATTTTCGACTCCTTTTACCCTCTTCCTTCTCTTTTCTTCCAATACCTCTCATCTGTCATGATACTTATTCTCATCAACCCAGACAGAATCCATCTTTCTCCCTTCTAAATGGTTTCTATCTATGTTGAGATAAGCCTCTATCACTGTCTTTATCATTGGTGTTTCTGTTCATGCTCTATCTCCTCTTCTAGGTTTTAAACTCCTCAAGGTCCGAACCTTGGTGTTTCCCTAGGATAAAAATATATGAATACACTCATTCCTCCATTCATTCTACAAATAATTTTTGAGCACCTACCATGTGCCAGGCACTGTTCTAGTCCTGGCGTAATATCAGTCCAAGAACAGATGCTTTCCTGGAGTTTACATTCTAGTATACTTCTAACATATTTTACATCTTTTTATTTTTAAAAAATACATATTCATTGAGGCAGAAGAGCCTAGAGTGATAAAATCAAGGCTGGATTCTTTCTGTTCTTAAAAGTGCTTAGACTCAATCACATAAAATTGATTTCATCCACATAAAAGACTCGCCCTAGGAAGTCAGTCAATTTCTAGTGAATCAGAGGAGCCCTAGGATGTTTCTTGGTTCTGGGATTCACCCAAAGGCTCTACTCCCAAAGGAGGAGTGTTCTGACAGACCCAACCGAGGCCTTGGATTTAACCCTCTGGGCTAACTCATTTCAGCTAACCAGATTAAGGCCTAGTGGGCCCATTTGTGGATTACTTAGGACCCCCACTTTCTACTCCTCCTTCTTTGTTGCTGGTGGCCCTTAAATTTTATGCCATCAGTGTCAGTGGGTCTGCTATTTGTCGGCCACTTGTTGCCAAGAGAGTTGAAGCTATGGGTTAAAGCAAGGTTGTGAATTATCTTAATTTATATTATTGTCTTCATTTAGTATCACAAACGATAAATTGAGAGGTTGGGGTGCTTTTGCTGATGTTCTCATAACCAAATAATTTATTTCACTGTAAAAAAAAAAATTTTTTTTTTTAATTTAGTAAGCCTAACTAAATACATAAATCTTAAGTTCCGTGCTGATTATTCACACAGTTTATCCAAAATCATTATTATGACATCTCTTTTTAAAAAATAAAATAAACTTACATTTGTATAAGGTTTAACAATAATTTTCTGGAACTATTCATCAGAGAGATTATGTTACTTCTAACCCCAAGCCCTGCTGATACTGTCTGTCAACAAGACTCAGCAAAAAATGAAGCTTATTCTTTAAAACCTTTGGATTAATACTTTAACAGCTAAAGGGTTCACTGGCATTGTTTGTTCAATTTCACCTGCATAGAATTTACTTATTCCAAGAATGTGATTGCCAGTAGGTTCATTGACTTCAGATAAGACACCATTACAATTGGGTGGAAATTCCTAAGCTAACAAACTAAGGCAGAAGTGTGTAGACATATATACCTTGGAGCTGGAACATAAGCAAGCCATTTTTCTTCTCAAATTCTAAATGTATTCACAGATGGGATTAAATTTATTTTGTTTTGATGATCCATTGTCCTTTTTCTGACATGAAAGAGGTTGGATTTTGAATCGTTTACAGTTCTTTACATTGCCATAATATTTAGCACCTAACATAGTGCCTGCACATAACGAGTGATCAATAAATACTTGTGGAACAAATACTGAGAGAACAGATAGTAAAGAAATAAAAACAGTACTGGGTAATACATGCCATGATAGAAAAAAAAGTACATTCAAAATGCAGGCACAAAAAAGAGGGTCGTGTTTGTAATGGCCAGGGAAGCGTTCTCAAAAGAGAAGAGTAAGGATTGAAAGAGGGAATAAGGGAGGCTTCACCAGACAGACAGGAAGGATCCCAGTGGTCCATGTATTAATGGACCACTAATTTGGGTGAATTAGTCACAACCTTTTGCCAGGACACATAGTTTGGCAAGCTAATTACTTATTGGATTTTGGACTCTATTCACCCCTTCAGCTTGTGCCTTTGTGTAGTAAACAACTCATATAACCATACTTGTGGCCCTGCTGACAAGGGGCAAAGGCGTTCCAGGCAGAGGGAACAGCCAGTACAAAAGAGCTGAGAAGTGAATTGGCAGAAGCACAGGAGCTGAGTTATTTTTTAAACAGCTTTGTTGTCGTTGTTGTTGTTGTTAGGTGCCATCGAGCCAGTTCCTACTCATAGCGACACTATATACAACAGAACAAAACACTGCCTGGTCCTGTGCCGTTCTCACAGTCTTTGTTATGCTTCAGCCCATTGTTGCAGGCACTGTGTCAATCCATTTCCTTGAGGGTCTTCCTCTGTTTTGATGACCCCCTATTTTACCAAGCATGATGTCCTTCTCCGGGAACTGGTCCCTCCTGATAACATATTCAAGGTACATGAGACGAATTCTTGCCATCTTCCCTTCTAAGGAGCATTCTAGCTGTACTTCTCCCAAGACAGATTTGTTCTTTTTTCTGGCAGTCCATGGTATATTCAATATTCTTCACCAAAACCATAATTCAAAGGCATCAATTCTTCTTCAGTCTTCTTTATTCACTGTCCAGCTTTCGCATGCATCATTAGGTGCTTCAAATTCCCTTCACTTAAACAGCTTTACTGACATATAATTCACATACCATATAATTCACCCATTTAAAGGGTACAATTCAGTGTTTCTGGTGTATCCACAGAGTTGTACAACTGTCACCAATCAATTTCAGAATAGTTTCATCACCCCAAAAAGAAACCTCATACCCACTAGCAGTCACTCCTCATCCCTCCTCTCCCCTCAACCTCCACAGCCCTAGGTGACCACTAATCTACTTTCTTTCTCTATGGACTTGCCTATTTTGATATTTCATATAAAAGGAATGATGCAATATATGGTCTTTTATGACTGGCTTATTTAATTAACATAGTGTTTTCAAGGTCCATCCATGTTGTAGTATGTGTCAGTACTTCATTTCTTTTTTATGGCTTCATTGTTGGGTATACCACTTTTTATGAATGCATTCATCAGTTGATGGTCATTTGGGTTGTTTCCCCTTTCTGACTATTATAAAAAATGCTGCTATGGCCAGTCAAGCACAAGTTTTTGAGTGGATGTATTTTTTTTTTTTTTCTTCCAAATCTCTTGGGTAAATACCTAGTAGTAGAATTGTGGGGTTTTTATTTGGTATGGTCACTATATATTTAACCTGTTGAGGAAGTGCCAGGCTGTTTTCCAACACAGCTGCATCACTTTACATTTCCACCATCAATTTGTGAGGGCTCCGATGTCTCCATATTCCCAACACTTGTTATTATCTGTCTTTTTTACTATAGCTATCCTAGTGGGTATTAAGTCATATCTTATTGTGGTTTTCATCTTCCTTTCTCTGGTGGTTAATGATGTTAAGTACCTTTTCGTGTTCTTGGCCTTCATATATCTTCTTTGGAGAAATGTCTATTTAGATCCTTTTTTTAAAAAAAATTTTTAGTATGCATTAGGTAAAAGTTTACAGGGCAAGTTAGTTTCCCGTTCAGTTATTTGTACATTAAGAGTTCCATGACATTGGCTTCATTCTCACAATGTGTAAGCACTGTTCCCATTTCTGTCCTAGGCTACTGACTTTCTAGCCCTTCCAGGCTTGTCATCTTCACTTTTGCCCAAATGTTGCCCTTTAGATCTCGTACAGTTGATTGTTCTAGCTATTTGTATTTTTTAACTGGGTTATTTGTCTTCTCATCACTGAGCTGTAAGAGATTTTTATACATTCTGGACACTAGTTCCTTATCAGATACATGATTTGAAAATATTTTCTTCCATTCTGTAGGTTGTATTTTCCCTTTTGTTTTTTCAAAGCAATAGTTTCAGGGGTTCAGACAGCCTCCACGGCTCCAGAAAGGCTGGAGTTCATGAAAATTTGAAATTCTGTTCTACATTTCCCACTTTTTGATCAGTATTCTTCGATAAAATCTTTGATCAAAATGTTCAGTAATGATAGCCAGGCACCATCTCGTTCTTCTGGCCTCATGGCAAAGGAGGCAGTTTTCATGGAGGCAATTGGACTCACATTCCATTTTCTCTTCTTATTCCTGATTTTCCTTCTTCCTCTGTTGCTCCAGGCAAATAGAGACCAATTGTTGTGCCTTGGATGGCTGCTTTCAAGCTTTTAAGACCCCAGGAACTATGTGACAAATTAGGAGGTAGCATAGAATCACTGAACATGTTATTAAGCCAATTAACTGGGATGTCCCGTGAAACCATGACCCTAAACCTCCAAACCAAGGAACCAAATCCCACGAGGTGTTTGGTTGTACATAAGCCTCAGCAGCTACTCTTTTTTTTTTTTGCCTTTGTTGTAAATACATCTGTGATGGCTAAGGTTATGTGTCAACTTGGCTGGGTCATGACTCTCAGTGGTTTGGCAGTTATGATGCAGTTTAGCAGTCATATGATGATGTGATCACTTCCATGATGAGATTTGGTATAATGTGATCACCTCCATGATGGGATCTGCTACTAGTAGACAGTGGTGGGCTTTTGGCAAGGCACATGGGCTTTTGCTCACTCTGGATCCTGCAGCTGGCTTCCGTTCATCTGACCTCCAGTTCTTGGGACTTGAGCTAGCAGCTTACCTGCCGTCTTGCATACCGATCTTGGGTTCACCTGCCCCTTCGGCTATGTGAATCAGGAGAAACCTCTATTCTGACCCATGCACATGGGACGTTCCAGCCTCTGTAGCCGCGTGAGCCACTTCCTTGATATAAATCTCTCTCTTTTCTATATATATGTATGTATTTATACATTTTACTGGTTTTACTTCTCTAGAGGACTCAGCATAAGACAATGTCTATCACACAACTTCTGCCAATTCAACTTTTTACAGGTGTACAACTTATTAACAGCACTTAAAATAATCAGCTGTGCAACCTTACCCTTAATCAATGAGATTTTTCCATTGCTGTAAACTGGAACTCGGTAGCATATATTTTCACTTTCTTGCTGGTATCGTTTTAATTTTTATATGATCCAATTTCATATGTTTTTAATTGTTGCTTTTGCTTTTGCTGTCATATCTAAGAAGGCTTTGCTTAAACTAAGGTCACAAAGATTTACTCCTATTTTTTCCTCTAAAAGTTTTAACTCTTACATTTAGGTCTACAATCCATATAAAATTAATTTTTATGTATGGTGTAATGAAGGCACCCAACTTCATTCTTTTGCATGTAGATATCAGCTGTCTCAGCACCATTTGTTGAAAAGACAATAATGTAAGTGTTTATTTCTGGACTCTCAATCAATTCTGTTCCATTGATCTCTATGCTTAGTATTTTTTTTACAGACTCATTACTATTGGTGCACAAAATAGGAGAGAGGAATTAAGTGAGATGAAAAAGTAGGCAGCTTATGCTCCAAATACTGACCCCTGGGCTATCTTTAAAGTGATCAGGTTGTTTGAATCATGCTGTATGCCTGAACATTCTGTCCCTTTGTTCCTTTTTCCACACCTTCCACACTAAGCTGCCTTAAAAGGAAAAATAAAGGGAGAAGAGTTTGTGGACGACGAGAGTGAAGTGGTCTGACTGGGAGTGCTCTTGTCAATCACGTTGGCTGATTCTGTACCCTTTGCCTGGGAGATGCCCACCTCTTCTCACTTCCCTCCCTTTTGCCTGGATAACCCTTTTTCATCCTTCAAGACTCAACTCAAACAGCTATTTACACTTTGTGAGGGATGTCTCCTTTGGGCTCCCATAGAACCCTGTGCTTTTCTCTGTCACAGCAATTACCATACAGAATTGTCTAGGTGTGGACTTGACTGCCTTGCCCACTGGACTCTGAGATCCCTGAAAACAAAGGCCTAACCATATTCATAACTGCATCCCCAGTGTCTAGCACATTCCAAACCCAAACCTGTTGCCATCAAGTCCTACTCATAGTGACCGTATAGGACAGAATAGAACTGCCCCCTTGAGTTTCCAAGGCTGTAATCTTTACAGAAGCAGACTGCCATGTCTTTCTCCCATGGAGCTGCTGGTGGGTTCGAATCACAAACCTTTTGGTTAGCAGCCAAGCGCTTAACCACTGTAACACCAGGGCTCCTTTGCCTAGTATATAGCAGATGCTTAAAAAATATTTCTTGTATGTGACCTTTATTCATTCACTCACTCATTATACAACATTTGTTCCGTCCTTATTATCTGTACCTACAAGTTAGCACCATGAGATGCTAACTTGTAAAAGACTCCATCCTTTAAAAAAAAAATATATATATATATTATAAAATGCAGAAAAAGAGCAAATATGTGATATTTCTAATCTTTCTTGGTACAAGCTAATAAGGTTACCTTCTGTCCTTTACCTGCTTCACAGTTTCAGACATGTAACACCAAAATGGCCTTGATCCCCAGTGTGGGAAAAGGCTTATTGATCTCCCCATTGTCCATCTCCCATGGATAGTTTCTGTGACCAACTGCAGCCCTTGGCTTACTCTGCCACACATCTGCATATCAACTTGTATCTACTTCATTGCTTCTAAGACATACTTTTTTTTTTTTTTTTTTACCACATTTTAACATCACTGAAATCTTACAGTTAATGGCATCTTAGGAGCCCTGCTGGTACAGTAGTTAAGCACTCGGCTGCTAATTGAAAAGTCAGTAGTTCAAACCTACAGCCACTCCACAGGAGAAAGATGTGGCAGTCTGCTTACCATCTGCCAATATATTGCATTTATGCACTTGGCCAGAGCCATCATCACTTAAATTGAGTTATGTTGGTATCTCAAGTTTTGAGTTTAGCTACCATGTATATTTAAAAAGATTCAACTATAATTCAACATTGAAATAAAAACTATTGACTGTGAGGCATAGAAAGAGAGCAATAGAACATAAATTTCATATCAGTTAAATAAATATTTGTCATTGAAGGAATGACTACAATGACGTGTTTTCTTGAAAAGCAATAACCAGATAAATGTTTTCTGAAACCTAACGGGGAAAAGCCACTCACAAGAAGATGAAGATGTGCTATGTTTTGCTACTGAGAAAAGGACTATCACACACCAAGCAATGCAACTGAAGGAAGAAGGAATTGCCAAATCCTTTGGAATGGATGAAAAAAATTTGCAAAGCAACAAGAGACTTATATGACTGATTCATGCATCATTCAGAAACATTGTTAAGACATGTCACAGTTATCAACAGTATATTTTTCTTTTTTTTAATGGCCTATAAAGTAATGGTACATTTAAAATGGTGTCTTAGATTTGACGAAATATAGGAGTTCCATCCCTGCATCTCCTTTCTTAGTTCTGACTTCTGTGGCTTACTCTGGATCTCCTAAGATTATCAAATCCCCTTGAGTGAAAAAAAAAAAAAAATGCAGATATTCAGCTTGTCACATTCTGCATGGTTTCACTACATGAATTCTACCTCCGCAGATGAAGAGAGGCTCATTATGATAAGATCTGGCCCAAAATGTTTCCACAGAGTCCACACTCTTGAATGTCTATCTGGCTGTTAGTATGGGTCCCATACATGTTAACTATTTTTGTTGCCAATATTATTAAAGCGGAAGGCTACTAGGAGGTCAGCTTCGGCCTGAAGAGGGTCTGCAATGTGGTGGGGCTGAGGAGAGTTAATAACAAGTAATAAAAGGAGCTTCTGGCTGTGAGGATGTGTGTGTTCCTGTTCAAAGCTGGGTGTGATGTCTGCAAGGGCAGGAGCTAGATCCATCTCATTCCTTTCTCTCTTCCCCCCTCTTTTTTTTTTTAACCCTTCTAGCCCAACCTAGGAGGAGCCCTGTTGGCACAGTGGGTAAGCGCTCTGCTGCTAAATGAAAGGTGAGCAGTTTGAACCCACCAGCTGCTCTGCAGGAAAAAAGATGTGGCAGTCTGCTTCCATTAAGATTCTAAAACCAAACTATTTCAACTCATAGCTACCCTATAGGACAGAGTAGAACTGCCACATAGGGTTTCCAAGGAGCGCCTGGTGGATTTGAACTTCTGGTTAGCAGATGAATGCTTAACTGCTGTACCACCAGGACTGCAGCTTGGACTTTCTTCCTACAATATCACCGGTTCTTGATCACATACCCAAACCAAACCTATTGCCATTGAGTCGATTCCCTTTCACACCAACCTTATAGGGCACAGTAGCACTGACCAATAGGGTTTCCAAGGAGCAGCTGGTAGACTCCAACTGCCAACCTTTTGGTTAGCAGCCAAGCTCTTAACCACTACATCACCAAGGCTTTTGATCATATGCTATCTCCTAAAACAGTTGAATGTATTTAGTCTGTATGCTGAGCAAATAATCCGAGAAGCTGGAACATGGCATCAGGATTGGAGGAAGACTCATCAACAACTTGTATTATGCAGATGACACAACCTTGCTTGCTGAAAGTGAAGAGGACTTGAAGCACTTACTAATGAAAATCAAAGACTACAGCCTTCAGTATAGATTACACTTCAACATAAGAAAAAAGAAAACGAAAATCCTCACAACTAGATCAATAAGCAACATCATGATAAACAGAAAATATTGAAGTTATCAAGGATTACATTTTACGTAGATCCACAATCAAAGTCCATGGGAGGAGCAGTCAAGAAATCAAAAGAAGTGTCCCTTTAAAGTGTTGAAAAGCAAAGATGTCACTTTGAGGACTAAGGTGTGCCTGACCCAAGCTATGGTATTTTCAATCATCTCATATGCATGTGAAAGCTGGACAATAAATAAGACCAAAGAATTGATGCCTTTCAGTTATAGTATTGATGAAGAATATTGAATACGCCATGGACTGCCAAAATGAGGATCTTGGAACAAGTACAGCCAGAACCCTTCTTAGAAGTGAGGATGGCAAGACTTCTCACGTACATTGGACATGTTACCAGGAGGCACCAGTCCCTGGAAAAGGACATCATGCTTGGTAAAGTAGAAGGTCAGTGAAAAAGAGGAAGACCCTCAAGGAGATGGACTGACACAATGGCTAAAACAATGGGCTCAAACATAGCAAGGATTGTGAGCATGGCTCATGACCAGGCAGATTTGTTCTGTTGTAAACAGGGTTGCAATGAGTTGGAACCAACTCAGCAAAGCCTAACAGTTAGTGAGTAGCACTTATCATTTTTCCCACTCAGGAACTCCATTGATTGGTGTCTTTACAAGGAGAAGGAGATTTAGAGACAAGGACATACATGGAGGGAAGATAGCCACGGGAGACAGAGGCATAAATTAGAGTGATGCAACTATAAACCAAAGAATGCTAAGGATTGTCAGCAACCCCTCAGAAGCCGAGAAGAGGCAAGGAAGAATTCTTCCCTAGAGCCTTCAGATGGAGCACAGCCCTGCTAATACCCTAAATTCAGACTCTCAGCATCCAGAGCTGTTAGAGAATAAATCTGTGTTGTCTTAAGGCACCAAGTGTGCAGAACTTGTTACAGCAGTCCTCAGAGACTAATGCAGGTGCCATTATGTTTCTCACATTTAAGATGGCCAACAAGAAAAATGCCATAGAGGAGAGCACTATGCTGAGTGAAATAAATCAATCACAAAAAGACAAATATTGTATGAGACTACTACTATGAAAACTCATGAAATGTTTACACATAAAAAAGAAAGAAAATTTGATGGTTACTAGGAAGGGGAGGGGTGGGGATGAAAAAACACTAAATAGACTATATGTAAGTGGTAATTTTGGTGAAGGGTAAGACAGTACACAATACTGGGGAAGCAAGCACAACTTGCCCAAGGCAAGGTCATGAAAGCTCCACAGACACATCCAAACTCCCTGACGGACTGAATTACTAGGCTGAGGGCTATGGGGATCATGGTCTCAGTGAACATCTAGCTCAATTGGCATAACAGTTTATAAAGAAAATGTTGTACATTCTACTTTCGTGAGTAGCATCTGGGGTCTAAAAAGCTTGTGAGCAGCCACCTAAGATACTTCCCTGGTCTCACCCCATCTGGAGCAAGCGAGAATGAAGAAAACCAAAGACACAAGGGAAAGATTAGTCCAAAAGACTAATGGACCACAACTACCACAGATTCCACTAGACTGAGTCAAACACAACTAGATGGTGCCCAGCTACCACCATGGATTGCTCTGACAGAGATCACAGTAGAGGGTCCCAGCCAGAGATGAAGAAAAATGTACAAAAAAATTCTAACTCACAAAAAAAAAGACCAGATTTACTGACCTGACAGAGACTGGAGAAGCCCCGAGAGTATGGCCCCCAAACATGCTTTTAGCTCAATAATGAAGTTAGTCCTGAGGATCACCCTTCAGTCTAAGATTAGACAGGCCCATAAAACAAAATGATACTAAAGGGGCACACCAGCCTAGGGGCAAGGACTAGAAGGCAGGAAGGGACAGGAAAGCTGGTAATAGGGAAACCAAGGTCGAGAAGGTGAGAATGTTGACATGTTGTGGGGTTGGTAACCAAAGTCACAAAACAGTATGTGTACTCATTGTTTAATGAGAAGCTAGTTTGCTTTGAAAACCTCCATCTAAAGCACAATAAAATAAAAAAGAAAAGAAAAATGCCATGGTTTTATGTTAAATTGGAATATATATACAACACAGTATTAAAAATTATGTATTACTTGCCTTTAGTTATTTTTTAAACAGGATGTATATTATTCTTATCCAAGTTTCATAACCTGAATGAAAAGCAAAAGAAAAAAGATGGAGGCTGTGTGGTATATAATGGCCAGGAGCTCTAGAGTCAGACCAAAGTGAGTTTGAATTTTACTTCAGCTATTGGGTATCTTGGGCAAACCATGCATCTTCCTGAGCATCCATTTCCTCAGCCTAAAAATGGGAATAATAAGACTAACCACACAGAATTAACATGAGAATTACATGGATTTATACTATGGACCATAACAGAATAATGTCTGACATAGTGCTGGAAAGTAAGCCACTAGGTTGGAAGGCACTCAAAATATACAGTGGCTACAACAATGGACTTGAGCAGACCAACAGTTGTGAAGATGGTGCAGGACCAGGAAAAGTTTCATTCTGTTGCCCAAGAGGCCACTATAAGTAGTCAACTAACAGCAACAGTGCCTTTGCATAACAAAGGCTCCCTAGAGGTATATTTCATGTATTGCAGGGTTTTGTGGCTTTATTTAATAAATTAAATATTTTTCAGTGCACTAGCACCTGCAGAGACCAAAGGGAAGAAATTTGCTGGGAGGAGGAAAGAAGTTATTTTCTTAAAGTTAAAGAACAGAAGTTAACTTGATTTATAAGTGAAATAGAAGATAGTGCCTCCTTCAGAGGGAAGTTTTTATTTCAGAGGAAGGTCCTAGGGCAGGAAGTTACCTGGCAACAACACCCTACGGACCATCTAAATGAGCTGCAGCCCCGGAAAACCAAGACATGTACACAGTTCTAGATTTACTGCTCGTTGGGAGAAAGGAAGCAACCATAAAGGTAGAATAACAGTCAAGCTTCACTGAAGCAGCGAAGGCTACTCAGCTTCCCTCATTGCCTTAAAGAAGTTCACTGACCTCATCTTCCCCAAGGCGGATGATTCTGAGGAAACAAGTTTGAGGGTAATTAAAAAGTTGAGTAGTCAGAACTTATTTCCATTTATTTATATATGGAATAAATTTTGCCTCGGCTCACAAAAGATTTGAGGCAGCTCCTTAGAAACACAAAAGAATAATAAAGAAACAGTTGAAAGAATCTGAGAAAAAGGTAAACAGTAATAAAGTAAAAGTCAAGGATAAGATCAACTCCAAGAAATGTATTCCACACACAGGGATTCTCACTATCTGAGTATTCATTATCCAGGTGTCCACAGTAACACGACTGCATAGGGAAGCGAAGTCTTCAAAACTCAAAAATGTCCACCAGTTTAGAGACCAGATAGAAAATAAGGCCCCACTCAAACACCCCTTGCAGTTTAGCACTAGCTCCTCTCTCCTCTTATTACATCACGTCTTTATCAGCCTGGTTGGAGGTGGGATTCGTGAACAATCAATGCAACCAAGCAAATAAGATGCAAAGCACTTGTGAAGTTAACTTGACTATCTTGCAAAAGAGGCAGGTATAAAAGATAAAACATTGACCTATCCTAAAAAAATTGTTTTTTTTTTCAGAAAACTAGAACCAAAAAAGTCAACACGATTAATTCTTCTGAGAATTAGCACATGGTTCCAACTGTGACATATATATATATATATATAAATATATATATATATATATGCTTTAAAGTAAGGTAGAATAACCTTATTTTCATAGTTACGCTTGTTTTTCAACTATATATGATCTACAACTGTATTTGGTCCTGTTTTAAAGTGGTTTCACCAGGTGTCACCTGGTAACTTTCTGCCCTAAGGTAGACTTTTTCTGACATTAGTAATTTGTAGGTAATAAGGGCCACTTGGTGTAAATTTAGCTTTAAGCTTCTTGGTGGCAAAAGTAAAAAGGAAACGTGCCTAGTTTTAAAAGTCAGAGATGATTTACGCTGACCACATGGCACTTTTTACAAGTAGGCCCATGCATACTTCACTTATTGATTAATCCACCCTGTCTTCCTTTCCTCTGTGACAGAACCCATGCCCAGAACTTGTTTTATTCTTTGTGACTTTAATTTATACTTATTAATTGAAAAGAAATGCTACAAATATTAGCAATGATTATATCTGGATGGTGGGGTTACAGGTGATTTTTATTTTCCACGTTATACTTTTTCATATTTTCTAAATTTTCTACAATGAGTTTATAGATTACTTTTATAATGAAAAAATATTATTTAAAAAATTATACTTATTCTCACATATTGCTTTTTAATGACACCAGGCTCTTTAGGTATTTGTGTATGTGTGATTCAGATTGAGGAATTAAGTGGAGTCTACAACTGGATTGCAATGAAAAAAGGATTCTAGACCTAATTCCACCTGTTGTTAGCTATCTGTGATTTGAGTATGTCACGTGACCTCTGTGGGCTTCATTTTCCTTATCTGGAAAATAGACATAGAAAATCAGAATCTGTTAGATTTTCCATTTGCTAGATGATCCCTGAGATTTCCCTCAAGCTCTAAAATCCAGGTATTTCTCAAAGACGGGGATCATGCTTTCTATTTGGGTGATTATGCCTCCTGCCTTCCCCCCACCCCAACCCCAAGGAGTCCATCTCTGCCCTACCCCCATTTCAAGACGATGAAGGAGAAGTAAACTTAGCAAACATGACTGACGACAAGGAGCCACTGTACTCCAAGTTGAGTGCGTTGAAGCTTTCGGTGTTTGAACTTGTCATGAAGTCGGGCAGTAGGCTCTCACACCTTTTAGAAAGAGTCCTGTGAAACAGTCACAGCCCCATACCAGTTTCCCAGAGTCCCTTGAATGTGTGGAGAAGCCATGGGGACCCCTAGCCTGTGACAAGGGCAAACGTGTTTCCAGTTACCAGTTTGTGTGTATTTGTGTGTATCTATGTGCGCCCATGCGTGAGAACCCTTGCCCCCTCAGGAAGTGCAGTGGCATTGTTTTCCCTCTCACTGAATTCCCTGAACCCCTGCAGCCATCCTGTGCATCACCTCAGTGAACTCTACTGAGCTGCAAAGAGAGGAGAGGCCAGTCCCTTACACACAGCAAGAGGCCAAGGCTAGCTGGACCCAGTTATGCCTCATTCTCCTCTTTCTGCCCCATTCAGATCAAAGACTTGGGCAAGAACTTTCTTTAAAGGTATTTATCTATTTTATTCCATTCCTCAAATAGTTGCAGGCATCTTAATTAGCATGTTTATTCAATGTTCTGAGAAAGACCCTTTGAATCACCCTGTTCCTTTATGTTTAAGCCATAATGTTTTCATTCATTAGACTATTTCCGCTTTGTTATAGGGTCGCTATGAGTCGGAATCGACTCGATGGCAATGGGTTTGGTTTTTGGTTTGGTTTATTTATGGAAGTATAGTATATTAAAGGAGCCCTGGTGGTGCAGTGGTTAAAGTGCTTGGCTGCTAACCGAAAGGTTTGTGATTCAAACCCACCAGCTGCTCCTTGGGAGAAAGATGTGGCAGTCTGCTTCCATAAAGATTTTCAGCCTTGGAAACTCTATGGGGCAGTTCTACTCTGTCCAACAGGGTAGCTACGAGTTGGAAATGACTCAACAGCAGAGGGTTTAGATGTTTATAGTATATTATGTAGTAATAAAATATATGCATAGAACATCTATTAAAATGCACATATAAAACACTTTACAAATAAGAGAGCTTTTTTACATTAACCACATGAGTGAAGAGCTTGGGCCTTTGTAAGATAAATAAATTCTACAAATTGCATATATAGCTCATGTACTTTATAAGTATGTAAAATAAGTCCACTTTTCATTACCAAATAGGAATAGGATTCATAGGACAATAAGTTAAACACACCACACACCCCATATACCCCCATCTCATTTTATTTAATTTTTAAAACAGCACACTCATTTATTAGCTCACTTATATATTAGGTTAGAAGTCTGGGAACAAGGTGACTTGATTCCCTGTTTAAGGTCTCACAAGACTAAAATCAAGATGGCGTGCTTTCTGAAGGCTGTGAAGAAGAATCTGTTTCTATGCTCATTCAGGTTGTTAATCTAATTCAATTCCTTGAGGTTGCAGGACTGAGAGTCCTGTTTCCTTGTTAGCTGTCAGTTTGGGGGCCACTCTCAGCTCCTGGAAGCCATCCACATCCCTTGCCGCATGACCCTCCCATCTTCATAGCCAGCACAAAGAGTCACTCTCACATCAAATTCTTCTCATACTTCAAATCTCTGTCTCCAAGAAGAGCACAGTTCCTTTTACGGGCTTATCTGATTAAGTCGGGCTCACCCAAAACCCCAAACCAAACCAGCTGATGTTCAGTCGACTCCAACTCATCGCGACCCCATGTGTGTCAGAGTAGAACCGTGCTCCACAAGGTTTTCAGTGGTTGTGATCTTTCAGAAGTAGATTGCCAGGCCTTTCTTTTGAGCCCCACCTCATTTTAGCTAATGATTTCCAATTCTTTTATCAAAGTTATTGACATACTCAAATAGTAAAGCTTTAGTTTCATCTTCTCTTCTTTTTCCTACTGGTCTAAGAGAAATTCTAGTGATTAGGAACTAAAATCAAACCAAAACTATTCTCCAAGGTCACCCTTTAGCAAAATAACAGGTTGGTACGCAAAATAAAAGATAGTATCCATGAGTATGGTGCTGCGTTAAAAAACATCTATATGAGACCAGAAGGTCAACAATTACTCTAAAGCAAAGATGAGAAGATAAGTGGGCAGGGAAACTAGAGTATTGGAAATGGAAAAATCAGAACACAATTAAAGTGAATGTTGACACAGTGTGAAAAATGTAACTAATGTCTCTGAACAATTTGTGTAGAAATTGTCAAATGGAAATCTAAATTGCTGTGTAAACTTTCACCAAAACATAATAAAATATTATTTAAAAAAAAAAAACTAAAATCAGTGGCAGCAAGAAAAAAAAAAAAACTCTAGGTATTTTGAGTATTTTGTAATTTACCCCCAATTAATGCCTCAGCCATGTGGTTGAGTGGTAGAATTCTGCCTTCCATGCAGGAGACCTGGGTTAGATTCCCAGCCAATGCGCCTCAAGCACAGCCGCCACCTGTCTGTCAGTGGAGGCTTGCGTGTTGCTATGATGCTGAACAGGTTTCAGCAAACCTCCCACAAGAAGACAGACTAGAAAGAAGGGCCTGGCAATCTACTTCCAAAAATCAGCCAGTGAAAACCCTATGGACCACAAAGGTCTGATCCACAGTCAGTCATGGTGATGGTGCAGGGCCATGCAGTGTTTCGTTCTGTTGTATGTGGGGTTCACACAGTTGGGGTCATGTTGAGTGAGAGACGACTCAAGTAGCATCTAACAACAACAACAACAACATCAGAACTCCAGCACTTTGCAAAGAAGACACAATGCGAAAAACTAGATCATTTTATTGTTTTAAGATGTGTTTCATGAGTGCCTAATGGTTCAGTCTTGGGCCAGATATTCTGTTTCCTAAGGAAAAGTCCACTCCACTCAAAGAATCATTATGAGATTAATTTTAACCTCATGAACTATTTATTTCCCAAAGTTTTTCAAAGTTTCCCTTATGTTCACAGATTTATGATGTTGAGAAAGTTTATGGTTCTGTAGTTTTGTTTCTGTTGCAAAAGACTTCTTTAAAGTATTAAAAAGCAAAGATGTTACTTTGAGGACTAAAGTGCACCTGACTCCAGCCATAGTATTTTCAATCACCTCATACGTGTGCAAAAGCCGGACAATGAATAAAGAAGACCAGAGAAGAGCTGATGCCTTTGAATTATTGAATTATTGATGAAGAATATTGAATATATCATGCATTGACTGCCAGAAGAATGAACAAATCTGTCTTGGAAAAAATACAGCCAGAACGCTCCTCAGAAGCCAGGATGGGAAGACTTCGTCTCACATACATTGGACATGTTATCAGGAAGGACCAGCCAGCCCCTGGAGAAGGACATTGTGCTTAGTACAGTACGGGCCAGTGAAAAAGAGGGAGACCTTCAAGGAGATGGATTGGCACAGGGGCTGTGACAGTGGGCTCAAACATAGCAATGGTTGTGAGGATGGTGCAGGACTGGGCAGTGTTTCGTTCTGTTGTACACAGGGTCGCTATGACTTGGAACTGACTTGACGCCACCTAACAACAAAACAACAAGTCTTGGCTTCAGTGTCAATATTGAAACTTGGCTTGTAAAAAGCAGAACCGTAATGTGATAATAGGGCTAGTCATATTGCAAATAATCTCAGAGAGCCTGACTTCATCTCTGCAAAAGAGTTTTCAGAGGTGGCCGAGTTAGAAGGAAACAGGGTAATAAAATCCACGCTGGAGGTGTACGAGGTTCCCCTGCAGTAGAGGTTAACAATAGGGTTCTAATAGTGACTATTATGAACTACTAACTCTTTCAAACTGCGTAAAATTCCAGAGGCCACAAAGATACATGAGCAGTAACAGATGACGGATTTCTTCACTCGGGAGTTCTCAACAATGATTTGTTTACTTATCTTATATCATAGACAGTATAGTGGCTAAGTATGTGGGCTTTGGAACCAGACTGCCTGGGTTCAAATCCTACTGTCACACGTAAAGCTTTGGGACCTTCAACAAGTTATCTGACATCTCCGTGCCTGTTTCCTTTTCTGAGAGATAAACTTAATAAAGCCTACTTCATAGGATTGTTGTGAGGATTAAATGAGTTAACATATGTAAAGCAAAATGCCGTTTAGTAAATTCCTAATAAATGTTAGTTACTATGAAGATGTACAGGACCAGGCAATGTTTTGTTCTGTTACACATAAGGTTGCTATGAGTCGGAGCCAACTCGATGGCAACTAACAACAATGACGTTCAGTACCTTATTTTCTCCTCCATAAAATAGGAATATTACTATCTACCTTTTATAACTCACAGTGTTGTTTTAAAGGTTAAGATCAGAAAATTTTTATAAAACACATTGAGAAGCAAAACATGGTACTATTAGAGTGTCTCTACGCCAATCTGGAAGTTGCCTTGATCATTTCAGTCATGCCTAGGAGAAGCCTTCTGATAAGATGAAGGAACTGCTGGAAAAGCTGGAAATAAAGTAGAAGTAACATCAGCAAAAAGACAAAGGAAGAAAAAGGAGAGGGAGGGATAAGAACTAATGTCTCTGGTTGTGACTAGTATTTGTGAGGAGCTTGCACACCTTGTTGTTGTTAGATGCCATTGAGTCAGTTCTGACGTATAGCAAACTCATATACAACAGCACGAAACACTGCTTAGTCCTGCACCATCCTCACAATCGTTGCTATGCTTGAGCCCATCATTGCAGCCACTGTGTCAATCCATCTCCTTGAGGGTCTTCCTCTTTTTCATTGACTCTCTCTTTACCAAGCATGGTGTCCTTCTCCAGGGACTGGTCCCTCCTGATAACACATCCAAAATACGTGAGACAAAGTCTCGCCATCCTGGCTTCTAAGGAACATTCTGGCTGTACTTCGTCCAAGACATATTTGTTCTTTCTTCTGGCAATCAATGGTATATTCAATATTCTTTGCCAATGCCATAATTCAAAGCCATCGATTCTTTTTCAGTCTTTGTAAAAATGGCGTGGTAGAGGCAGCTGACCTCCTCGTCTAACTTCACAGGGGGGAAGGAGAATCTAGATCAACAGCCCAAGGCTGATTCCTATTATCCAGAGGTCAGACATAACTTCTCTTACCAGCACTTTTGACCAATTTTGACACCATCTGTCCCTCCCATAGCACACTCTACTTCTCTGCTGAGTTCAATAATTCATTGCAATGGCCACACAGAACTCAACAATACTCACAATTACGGTGATTATTAAGGAAGTAACAGGGTATAACTCAGGTTCAGGAATGCTCAGGATACAGTTTTTTGATCAGGGCAGCTTCTTTTCAGCTGTGCCTGCAGGCTGGTCTCTCCCTGGCCCTTGGGCCCCTCCACCTCTCAGGCCGACCTCTGCCCTGCTTGGGCAAGTGTTACAAAGCTCTTTTAGCTCTGTCAGTAAGTGCCCAGAGGCACCCCACTTGGTCAGTAAGCCCCGGCGTGAAGGCATTCAACTCTAGCTCAGTGGGTAGACAAACCTAGTCCCACCAAGTGCCCAGAGGCACCCTACTCCATCCACCAGCAAGCTTCCTGCCTGAAGATACTCAGCTTTCTTGCTCTGTGGGCTGGGAAGCCTAATGTGCTGATTCCTGATGTTCTCATACTGGTCTCCTGCCTCTGCTGTTGCTGTTTCTCTGGCACCATTTCTCGCTGTCTTTGTTGTTATAGCTCTCTCTAGGTCTTTTAGTTCTCGGAACTTCTCAGTGCAGAGATCCCAGGTTCAAAGGACACATTCCACCCCTGGCTTTTCTTTCTTGGTGGTGGTGAGATCTTCCCGTTCCACCTCTGGATTGCTCATTTTAACCCTAGCAGGATGGCAAAACTGACCAATCCCCTCATTAAGGTCCCATACATGTTATTTGCTTGGTCTTAACCAGTCATTTGGTGGAAGCTACAAAACCATGGAGAGAAAGGCCATATGAAATGATCCATCCCACCGAAGTCTTCTTACTCATTGTTCAGCTTTCGCATGCATATGAGGCAACTGAAAATACTGTGGCTTGAGTCAGGCACACCTTAGTCATAAAAGTGACATCTTTGCTTTTTATTACTTTAAAGAGGTCTTTTGCAGAAGATTTGCCCAATGCAATATATCGTTTGATTTCTTGACTGCTGCTTCCATGGGCGTTGATTGTGGATCCAAGTAAAATGAAATCTTGACAAGATCAATATTTTGTCTATTTATCATGACATTGCTTATTGGTCCATTTGTGAGGATTTAGGATATAGAAGAATTTAGGAGGCTAGAAGTCCAAATTTCGGGTGCTGGCTTTCAGGGAAAAATTTCTCTCTCTGTTGCCTCCGAAGGAAGGTCCTTGTCCCTTTTCTTGATTCCTTGGAGGTCTCTTGTGGCATGGCATCTATCTCCCTCCATCTCTGCTTGCTTGCTGCTTGCTTAATCTGCTCTTTTATATCTCAAAAGAGATCGATTTAAGACATACCCTACACTAATACTGCCTCATTAACATAACAAAGAAGAATCTATTCCCAAATGGGATTGTGACCATAGGTACAGTAGGATTTATATCACATATTTTTTGGAGGAACACAATTCAATCCGTAACACCCCTAAATAAGATACCAGGGAGTCAATTTCAACTCATGGCGACTTCATGTGTGTACTCCATAGGGTTTTCAATGGCTGATTTTTCAGAAGTAGATTGACAGGCATTTCTCCCGAGGCGCAGTTGGGCTGATTCAAACCACCGATTTTTAGGTTAGCAGTCAAGCACATTGAACATTTGCACCACTCAAGGGCTCCCATTCACTCTCTGGGGGATCTAATATCATCTAGACTGCTAGATGCTAGGCTACATCATCAATGAATGCTAATGTATGGCTATAGCTTGAACTTTTCATCTGAACTCCAGATTCGTATATTCAACTGCCCACTGTTGGATGTCTGTTTAGCATCTTAAATTTTACAAGGCTAAAATTAAACTCCTTGTGTATCCTCCCTGAAAACTGCTACTTTATGGCAGGTAGCATCACTATCCTTCTAATTTCTCAAAGCAAAAACATGGAAGATGTTGCTCACCTTATATGTTGAATCCATCGCTGAAGCCTAAATTGTTCATCCTTCAAAATATGTTCAAAATCTTCTACTTCTCACCATCTCCACTGCTACTGATCTCTTCTGACTCCCCACCATCTGTTGCCTGGATTATTTAGTGGAATCCTAGCTGGTATCCCTGCTTCTGCCCATGTGTTCCTTCTCTCACTCATTCATCATGCCTGCCCCATGATGTATTTTCAACACAGCAGCCAGAGTGATTCTTTTAAGACTAAGTCAAAACATGTCCCTCCTAACTTAGAACTTCCTACTGGCTTCCCAACCCATTTAGAGTAAAAGCTCAAGTCCTTTTAACAGTCTTCAAGGCCCTACACAATCTACCCTTCTGTATCACTTTGACCTCTTTTCCTACCACTTTCCCTTGGAGTTACTTTACTTTAAAAATCCACCGCCACTGAGTCGGCTCCAACTCATAGCGACCCCATAGGGTTTTCTAGGCTCTAAATCTCTATGGAAAAAGACTGCAACGTCTTTCTCCCATGGAGGCACTGCTGTTTTCAAACTGCCGACCTTTTGGTTAGCAGTCCAGCCCTTTAACCACTGTGCCACTAGGGCTTCTAGCCACCCTGGATCCCCCATACTGCATGAATTGTCCTGGTACACTTCTATTGCATGGTTTTTGCACTTGCTGGCCCCTTTGCTTGTAACATCTTCTCCCCAAGTAGACCAACGGCTCATTCCCACTTCCCTTTCAGACCTCCTGCCTTATTTGTAAGTTTAGCAAAGGCTGTTGCCAAAGACTGTTCCTGATAAGATACACAGAATAGTTACAGAAAATTGCTGGGGTAGGGTGTTTTGGGAGAGTTGGAATAAGACAAAACAAGGGGAAAGGATAAGAACATCTAAACTTTGAAGGTTTCCTAAAGCCAAAGACTAGTGGCTTTATTAAATTATCTGGTTTAATTCTCACAACCTGTGGAATAAGGATGATTATATACATTTTACGAATGAGATAACAGGGGTACAGACGGATTAAGTCATAATCTCTAAGAAATCTCTAGTAAATGGTGCAGCTAGGCAGCCAGTGAAGAATCTAACCTCAAAATCCCCTTTTGGTCCATTATATCACAGATTTTCAGCCTACTGTTTAGTTGGGTGCAAGGTTGGAATGTATGCCTAACACAATATTCAAATATTTGCAAAAGTAAAGAAATCAATATGGCTTAGTTTTGTAGGTTCTTCACCTTGACTCTACCCTACAATGAGTTTCTGTATGCTTAACTGAAGAGTTAATTAGATTCCAGAGATTCCTGGCAGTCTTTCAACTAATCATCTAGGATCATTTTTGCACAATAAAAAAAATGACCCACTGCACACTGATGCTTGTCGCAGAATTGCTCCTTCCAGTTGCTATTAAAGAGACATAAACAGAAGGTCCTGCCAGTGAAGAAAATGAAAGGAAAGCGATTTGTTAATGGCTTTACTCAATAAAAATTTTTTTTTTTTTTTTTTTACTCAATAGTGTCATTTCTTAAAATGCTCAATAGACCTTCTTTTAAGATGAGTTGAACACTGGACTGAACTCAGATGCTTGAAAGAGCTGGGGTGGGGGGTGACCACCCCCTTATGCTGCTGCAACCCAGCCCCACACCAATTATCTTTCAATTATCAGCTTGGCATTTCTTCCTCCCCCTCTAACTCATTCTTCTCCCCTGACCTCCTGACATTCATATTTGCTTTTCTCTGTCTGGAATCCTTGCCTAAACAAACTTCAATCTCTTAAAAACTCTGGGGTGTAAGGAAAGAGATAGGTGCAAGGGAGCAATGACAACCCAGTTACTCATATAGAATCATTCACAGCACACCTCCTAGCTAACCTTGTCCTCTTTATTGTGACAGGTTATTCATTAAATGACCATGAACCATCTGTGAGAGACTGGTTTCTAGCGGCAGAATTGCTATAAACATTAAGTCAGCTCAATAAAACAACAAATTTAAAATGTCTTACATGATCTGGTTTCCACCTCCTACTCTTGAAGTTTGGGATGAAATGGTGACCAGGATACTACTACAGAGTAGTCTCTAAGTTTTATTATTCCTCATGAGTGTAACCATAACTTCCAATTGCCAGTTTCCCAAGTGCTAATCAGTTTAACCAACCAAACCCAAACTCATTGCCGTTGAGCTGATTCTAACTCATAGCGACCCTATAGGGTGGAGTAGAACTGTCCCATAGAGTTTCTAAGGCTGTAAATCTTTACAGAAGCAGACTACCACATCTTTCTCCAGAAGAGAAGCTGTTGGGTTCGAACCATTGTACCACCAGGGCTCTTCTGCTAATCAGTTTAATCGAATTTAATCCAAGTAACCATACTGAGAGGTCAATTACTATTGTTCCTATTTTACAAAGGAGGAACATGAAGTCCATGGCAGATAAGTAATATGCCTACCATCCAATATCAAATATGAGGGAGGAACTGGAATTCAGACTCAACTGAACTTCAAACCCCATTAGGTAACCTACCTCCCAATGACTGACAACATCCAGTGGCAATGCTAATGTTGTCCTTACCAAAATTATTATTTAAAAAACAGTGTATTGAGCACCTACTGTGTGCTGGGCCTGGAAGATACAAAAATGTTTAGTTAATGGACTCTATTTTATAATCAAGTTGAAAATAAAAGGCATATGCAAAAGAAAGGTAAATAGCAATGCCAGGCAATATATCCCAAATGTCAAACATAAATTAGAAACTGCAAGAGTTGTGGGTCTTAGGACAAGAGAGTAACTAACCATCGAGACCCTGCAGGACCAGGATGGTCTTCTGGAGGGAAAATGAATTGAGCTGGACCTACATAGCTTGTAGGCCATTTGCTATAAGGGCTCTTTCATTATTACATAAAAATTGAGCCAGAGATTAAATCCTTTCCATGGCCCCCATTGAGGGAATCAGAACAAGGACTGTGGAGCAGGTGCCATGTTAACAGCCAATCTTTCCTTTTAGAACAATGCTTATGAATCATGGGCTGTATGTATACAAAACAGACTTTGTGGGGGCTCCAGGCAGGCAGGGGAGTGGGATGAACACAGGAGACTTGCATATTATTACATTTGGAATAAGTAGAGAGCTCTGCTGCATGATCAGTTTCCAAGACCAAACAGCCCTTGTCTGCTGGTTTCTCTGCTACTGGAAATTGCTTAACTTGACCTTTGTTCCTTTGACGTGGTTTCCTGATTAGATGCCAATAGTCAAGGGAAAGTAGTTTTAATCCTGCTGGGTCCCTTTGGGATGTTCAAATATTTCAAAGAAAAAATGCCCAACAGTTTTGGGAGCTGGGCTTCTGATCTAGTGGGACTACTGATTTCCTAATCATTGTGGTATCCTCCAATACATAAAGCAACTGAAGTTACTGGATATGTGTGTGAGTGAGATACACAATCCTTCATGTGAATGTGGGGGAACTACTAACACTCTCTTTGCCTCAGTCTCCTCATTGGTAAAATGGGGATTACAATAGTACTTATATCATGGAGATTTTTGTGGATTAGAGTACTTGAAAGACTGCCTGTTGTTGTTGTGTGCCATCGAGTCGATTTCGACTCATAGCTACCAAATGTAACAGAGTAGAACTGCCCCATAGGGTCTTCTAAGCTATGATCCCTAGGGGAGCAGATTGCCAGGTCTTTTCTCCCCTGGATCCACTTGATCTGTTCAAATAGCCAACTTTTCAGTTAGCTATTCAGTTAGCTATGAAGTCTTTACCATTATACCACCAGGGCACATTGTAAATGCTCAATAAATACAAAGTATTTTTAATTGTTTAATGCTTGGACTAGTAGGTAAGAAGGATGCCAACACAAAAAGAATGAAGATACAGAAAAATTCTGATAGTAAAAGATTAAGCTTTTCCAGTCGTTTACACCTATGTCAAATTCATTCAGAGTAGAATAGTAGTCTTGACACAGACAGCAAATCAATAAGTACTCCTCAAATTTTGACTGAGGTTGGCACAAGAACTCACAGAAAAATTTCCAACTCAGTTGCTAGGCAGTTACCAACAGTTTTGGAGCTAAACTGACCATTCAGGTAGTGGGTTTATCTTAGGAGTCTACCTCTAACACCTCTATTTCCTTTAGAACAGTGTTTTTCAAACCGTCTTACAGGAAACCCAAGTTTTTTCCCCACCCTTGTCTTTTTTATGTACATAGATTCTATGTTCAAAGATTTTGGTTGAAGAAAAAGTTTCTACTAGCAACAACAATAACAACAAAATAAATTTCAAATCATTTCTATAGATAATTTTGATTAAAATTGATTTAGGTTCCAGCCCTGAATCTGCCTCAAATTAGCTCCATGATAGAGATAATTACTAATCTCAGAGGCTCAATTTCTTCAACTGTAAAACTGAGATAACCATATTTCCTTTACTTTACTGAGTTATTATAAGAATTAAAGCACATTGCTAAGGTACATAGTGTATTCAATAAATGATGACTATTATTATCTCTCTTCTGATTTTATCTTTAATTAACATGTTTTGCATTACACTTAACTCGCAAATGCTGTAAATAAATGAAATTACTACCTGGGAGCCTTTTCTGCCTAGATTTTTCTTGTGTGACGCAAAGGCTGTAATAGAATCACAAAGATCAAGCCCCACACCCAATTGTTCACTCACACCTGGGTTGTGGGTCACTTTTATCTATAGAGACCAAACAGAGCTTATGTGATATGAGGGTGGAATTCTCAAGAGAAAGACCAGCTACCTTCACTGCTGGTCACTTCTACCACCATCATTGTAGCTTATAACCCAAGATAAGTCTCACGAGAGCAGCTAGTTTAGAAACCAGAGACATGTGGGCCAAGACCAGACACTGAGGTAGGTCAAGGGTGCTGAGGTAGGTGTGTTAGTTAAGGTTATTGTCAACTTGGCTGGGCCATGGTTCTCAGTGGTTTGGCAGATATTATGTAATAATCATCCTCCATTTTGTGATACGATGTGAGCAGCTGATCAGTTGAAAGGGAAGTTTCCTTGGGGATTGACCTGCATTCAATATATATGGATGTTCTGGCAAAGCTAACCCTCTTTCAATCCTGCATCTGACTCGTCATCCTTCTTGAGACACGAGCCAGCAGCCTGACGCTTAACTTGCAGATTTTGGGATTCTCCAGCTCCCGCAACCCTGTGAGCCAGGAGCCTTCTGCCTGACCTGGTGATTTTGGGTTTACTAGCTCCTATAATCACATGAGTAAGAACAAGCCTCCAGCCTGACACTTGACCCACAGATTTGGGACTTGCTGGCCTCCACAACTGAGTGGGCCATTTCCTTGAAATAAATTTCTCTCTCTGTATTTATATATACACTTCACTGGTTTTGCTCCTCTGGAGAACTCTGCCTAAGACATAGGAGATAAAGAAAGTAAGGCTGAGACAAACCAAGTTAGGAGCCACGTCTTTTGGAAAATCAACAAGATCTATTCAGCTCTGTGGTACTGGGCTAGATGAATGGATAAAGAAGGAGAACTCAAGATACAACAATTGATCTCTATTTGCCTGGAATAGCAGAGAAAGGAGAACCAGGAATGAGAGAAGAAAATGGACTACAGGTTTAATTACTTCCATAAACTACTACCTCCATTACCATGAGACCAGAATAAATGTATGGTACCCAGCTACCATTACTGAATGTTTTGATCAAGACCTAACAGAAGGATCCTTATCAAAAGGAAGAGAATCATGGAACAGAACTGCAAACTCATAAGGAAATGAGACTGGGGGAACCCCTGAAACTAATGCCTGGAAATAATCTTTAAACCTTGAACCAAAACTATCCCATGAAGTCATCATTAAACTAAACAACAGTTTAGCCCAATTAATAATAAAAAGATGTTTCCCTTGAACATAGGACTCTTATAAAGAATTATCTATATGGGACCTGAGTCTCATGAGACTATTCAGTCAAGTGGTACAACACAGTTCATAAAATTCATGTTCTGTAACCTAGTGAGGTGAGTACCTTCTGGGGCCTTAAAAGCTTGTGAGCAGCCATTGAAGATATGACTGTTTGTCTGTACTCATCAGGAGGAAAAGAGAAAGAAGGAAACCACAGTCTCAGAGAAGAGACTAGTCTACAGGGCTACACTAGCTGCAGACTCATCTACCCTGAGACCAGAAGAGTTAGATGGTGCCTGGCTACCACTACTGACCATTCTGATCAGGTCCACAATAGATGGATCCTGATGGAGTGAGAGAAAAAGACAAAACAGAGCTCAAAATTTTTTAAAAACCTCCAGACTTACTGGACCAGTTGACTTGAGGACTACCTGAGACTATTGCCCTGAGGTACTCTTTAAACTTTGAACTGAAACCATCCCTAGGTCACCTTTTAGTGAAATAACAGATTGGCACACAAAACAAAGGATATCACCCATGAGTATGGTGTGTCATTAAAAAAAATCTATATGGGACCAAAAGGTCAACAATTACTCTAAAGCAAAGATGAGAAGATAAGGGGACAGGTCAACTAGAGTACTGATAACAGAACAACTAGAAAGCAATTAAAGAGAATTTTGACACATTGTGAAAAAGGTAACTAATGTCACTGAACAACTGGTGCACAAATTGTCAAACAGATGAATGGATAAAAAAATTATGGTACATACACACAATGGAATACTACACAATGATAAAGAACAATGATGAATCCGTGAAATATCTCACAACATAGATGAATCTGGAGGGCATCATACTGAGTGAAGTAAGTCAATCACAAAAGGACAAACATTGTATGAGACCACTATTTAAAAAACCCAAGAAAAGGTTTACACACAGAAAAAGACAATCTTTGATGGTTACAAGAGAGGGGAGGAGGAAGAAGGGAAATCACTGACTAGGTAGTAGATAAATGTTAACTTTGGTGAAGGGAAAGACAACAAACAGTATAGAGGAAGTCAGTCCAACTTGACCAAATCAAAGTCACAGAAGCTTTCTAGACACAGCCAAACACCTTGAGAAACCAAGTTACTGGGGCTGAGGACTGGGGACCATGGTTTCAGGGGACATCTAGGTTAATTGGCACAACATAGTTCATAAAGAAAACGCTCTACATCTTACCTTGGTGAGTATTGTCTGCGGTCTTAAAAGCTTGTGACTGGCCATCTAAGACATATTTGTTTTAAGGTGGATTGTAAAGTGTATAAATATATATATAGAGAGAGGTTTTTATCAAGGAAATAACCCATGCGGTTATAGGGGCTGAAGTGTCTGAAGTCCGTGGGTCAGGCTGGAGGTTTCTCCTGATTCACGTAGCAGCAGGGGCTGGCCAAGCCAAGATCTGCAGGTTAGAGAGCAGGGCTGTTGCTCACAGGCTGCAAAGATCAATGAATCCCAATATGGGCAGGCAAGATCACAGGTAAGCTGCTGGCTCAAGTTCTAAGAACCAGAGGTCAGACTAACAGGAGCCAGCTGCAGGATCCAGAGCAAGCAAAAGCCCATGAGCCTTGCCAGAATATATTTGATGCAGGCCACACACCCAATGAAACTCTCTTTCAACTGACTTGCTACTCACACCAGATCCCACCACAGGGGTGATCATATCATATCATATCATATCTCAATAGGGAAGTGATCACAACAACGTACGACTGCCATACCGCTGTGAATCATGGCCCGGCCAAGTTGACACACAGTCTTAACTGTCACAACATCTATTGGCCCCATCACATTTGGAGAAAAAGAGAATGAAGAAAACAAAAGACACAAGGAAAATATTAGTCCAGAGGACTAATGGACCACACAAACAACAGCCTCCACCAGCCTGAGCCCAGAAGAATGAGATAGTGCCTGGCTACCACCACTGACCACTCTGACAGGGATCACAACAGAGAGTCCTGGACAGAGTGGGAGAAAAATGTAGAACAAAATTCAAACTCACAAAAAAAGACCAGACTTACTGGCCTGGCAGAGACTGGAGGAACCCTTAAGACTATGGCCGCAGGAACACTCTGCTAACTCAGAACTAAAGCCACTCCCAAAGGCTACCTTTCAGCCAAAAATTAGACAGGCCTAGAAAACAAAAAATAACACAAATGAGGAATGTGCTTCTTAGTTCAATCAAGTATTTGAGACCAAATGGGCAACAGCTGCCCAAAAGCAAAGACAAGAAGGCAGGAAGTGACAAGAAAACTAGATGAATGGACACAAAGAACCCAGGGTGGAAAGGGGAAGGGGGAGAGTGCTGACACACTGCAGGGATTGCAACTATGTCACAAAACAATTTGTGTATAAAATTTTTGAATGAAAAATTAATTTGCACTGTAAACTTTCACCTAAAACAAAATTTAAAGAAAAAAATTGTCAAATGGGAATCTAATTTGCTGCATAAACTTTCAGTGAAAACATAATAAAATATTATTTAAAAAAAGAATTATCTATATGTGCTTAATCTGACAACTGTTAATCTAAAGCGCAGATGTGAACTTTAAGGAGGATAAAGCCTAAATTAATGGTGATGAGACAATATGGGTAGAGATAGTGAGAATGGTGACATGATGTGAAGTAAGTAACCAATATTCTTGAACTGTTCATATAGAAATTGTGAATGGGTATATGTTTGGTTGTGCACACTGCCATCAAAAATAAATAAAATGTTTATTAAAAAAAAAAGAATCAAGGTGAAGCAAACTGATTTTAAAGTTTGTATGGAAAGACAAATATGATCACTAAGGCTGTGTGTCAGCTTGGTTGGGTCATGATTCTCAGTGGTTTGGCAGGTATGATGTAGTTAGTAAGTTGTATAATACTGTAACCATCTCTGAGATGAGATCTGATATAATGTGATCACCTCCATGATGGGATCTACTGTGAGTAGCCAATCGGTTGAAAGTGAGTTTTCTTGGGGGTGTGGCCTGCATCCAATATAGGTGGACTTTCTGGCAATGCTTGTGGGCTTTTGCTTGCTCTGGATCCTGCAGCTGGCTCCTGTTCATCTGACCTCTGGTTCTTCAGGCTTGAACTAGCTTACTTGCTGATCTTGGGATTCGTCAGCCTGCACAGCCTGTGAGCAAGAGGACTGCTGTCTGACTTGCCAATCTTGGGTTCACCATCCTCTGCAGCTAAATGAGTCAGGAAGAATCCCCCAGCCTGATCCACAGACTTGGAAATTTCAAGCCTCTACAACCAAACCAAACCAAAAACCAAACCCAGTGCCGTCGAGTTGATTCCGACTTATAACAACCCTATAGCACAGGGTAGAACTGCCCCATAGAGTTCCCAAGGAGCACCTGGTGGATTCGAACTGCTGACCCTTTGGTTAGCAGCCGTAGCACTTAACCACTACGCCACCAGGGTTTCCCCTTTACAACCATGTGAGCCATTCCCTTGATATAAATCTCTTTTTATATATTTATTTATGCACTTCACTGGTTGCTTCTCTAGCGAACTTAGCCGAAGACAACAAAAGATCCAGAATAGCCAACACAATGCTGAAGAAGAACAGAGTTGGAAGACTGACACTACCCAACTTTAAGACTTAATATAATGCTACAGTGATCAAAACAGTATGGTCTTGGTGAAAGAACAGACAAATAGATCAATGGAACAGAATAGAGAGCCTATAAATATAGTCAATTGATCTTTGACAGAGGAGCAAAGGCAAGTCAATGGAGAAAGACGATCTTTTTACAAAATGGTGCTGGAACAATTGGATATTCACACGCAAAAAAGCATCAAGGAGAGAGAAGCCAAACAACACCCACAGAACCTCTGGTCAGCACTGGGAGAGCAGAATCCCTTTGTGAAGGCTCAGAACCAGCTCCTGAGAGAGAGCTTTCCTTCATCTTAGCAGGACAGATGCTGAACATTGACTCTCACCATGAAGTCATCAAAGAGGGTTCTCAAGATTGGACCTTTAAAGTCAGTTCTGCACAGTAGCTTTCCTCAGCTCTCCCCGTTCATGCAGTCCACCAGACGTTTAGAATGTAAGACTCGACTTGACATCAGCATGGGAACGGGATGGTACAAAACATGTACGGGGCCAGTACACCATTAGCACTGAGTACGTAATTGTTTTTTCAAGCACCAGGGGTAGTAGAACATGGGGACTTTAGGAAGATACCCTCTTAACATTGAAAGCTATCTCTGAGACTGAAATGAAGTAAAGTTATTATGTGATGAATGAGATCAACCATTTGACAAAGTTACCCATCCTGTAAGATAATCAATACATGAATGGTTGAAAAGTTTCAGCAATACTTAGTTCAAATCAAAGCGACCAAGTTGGAGTCCCAGGAAAGTGTGATTATATGTATACAACTAATGTTTTGGCCTGATCACCTGTGATATGATGGGTGACTAACAGATAGGGTGGCCAGTATGGAAGTTAAAAAAGAGGTATCCAGTGAGAAGAATGTATCATTGGGCCCTCCGCATGGTCTGCATGGGAGTATCCTAAACAGCTCTGAATAGCTAGGCTCCCTGGATGGGATCCGATGGAAGAATTATACGTATCAGGATAGAAGAGCTTGTTGCCTTTTCCATAGAATACTGACTCCTTTTGCACTAAGGATTCAACTGATCACCATGTAGACAGGAAAAAAAAAAAAAAATGCCGGGCAGCTGATTCAAGTGCCCTGTCCTCCTAGCAGTTATATTTATCATTATACACTAATACTTTGACATGTAGGTTTATCTGTCAGTACTTTATGAGGCTGATTCACGTGAATCAGTTCTCTTGAACCTGATAATTCTGGGTACCCAAGTCTCTGGATCTGTAAAGCATATCAGTGATGTGATGACTCTCCTTTAGGGCCCTGACTGGGCAGCAGCTGGCTTTCTGAACACTATCTCTATTCCAATTCTCTAACTGCAATGGTTTTCTACTCTGGGAATGGGGTTTTATAAATCCTGATGCCTGGACCACACCCCCATAGATTCTGATTTAATTGACTTGGGGTAGAGCTTGGGAAAAGTTTTTTTTTTTTTTTTTTTTTTAAAGCTTGCCAGGCAATTCTACAATGCCCGGTAGCCACAGTGGAGAAGTATAGCAGCCTAATTACCCTACATATAACCAGGCTGATCCCAAACACACCATTTGAGGGGCTATTTGAAGGAGGGGTTATTTGTGATCTGTACCCTCCTCCCTTCTTGGCTGCTGTCACTCCTCCTGTAGTTCTAGGTCCCTCATACCCCCCCGATCCCACCCCCTGCCCAGCTGCCCTGAGTATCTCACCTAGGGTTGTCAGATAAAATACAGGACACCTAGTTAAATTTGAATTTCAGATGAACAATAAATAATGTTTTGTATTAAGAATGTCTCGTGTAACATTTGGAATATACTTACCCTAAAACATTATTTGTTGTTTATCTGAAATTCAAATTTAACTGGACATCTTGTATTTTTACTTGGTAAATTTAACAGCCTTGCTCTCATCACAACGTTCCATCTAGAACTGCTTTCCCTGAAAGCTTTGTATTGAATTTGAAAAGGTGCAATAGAAGTAGAAGGAGAAAGTTCAGCTTTGCACGCCAGAAGCTTGCTTTGATCAGTGCAGCTACAGGTGGGTTCAGGGAAGAAAACTCACATGAATGAAACTCATAAGAGACTGATGCATATATCCAAACCAATCAGATTTGTGGTGTTCCAAAACACCATGCTTTTTGCAGTACCTGGAATGCCTTTCTTCCCAACCCTCATCATTCGCTTGATAAACTCATTATTTATTCAGTCCATTCATTCATTGAGGCAGCCAATATCTGTTGAGCCCCTACTGTGTGCCAGGCACTGTGTTAGGGTTTAATACTTCCCTTGGCTCAACCCTATGACGTAGTTAAAATTATTATCTACACTTGGCAAATAAGAAAAGTGAGACATAACAAAGTTAAAAAGAAAAGGGAACATGTTTCCAGTCATACAGCAAATAAATGTTGAAGGCAGGATTTGAACCAAGCAGTTTCCAGAGCCTGTACCCCTAACACTGTGTTAAACTACCTCATCTTGAAAGCCCTCCCTTCCTGACTATCTCAGTTTCCTAGGCCTACCATAATAAAATATCACGAAGTGGGTGGTTTTAAAAAGCAAAATGTATTGTCTCACAGTTTTAGAGCCTAGAAGTCCAAATCGGGGACGACATTGGCCATGTTGACTCCCTCTGAGGGCTCTAAGAAAGGCCCTGTTCCACCCTGCTGGCTCCTGGTCTTTCCCAGCAACCTTTGGCATGTCTTAGCTTATAGATACATCTTCTTTTGGTGTCTTCCCCTGTCATCACGTGGCTGTTCTTCCTCTGACTGTCATTGCATCTGTCTCCTCTTTTATAAGTCCCGCCTTACTCCACCTTAAAAGACCCTATTTCCAAACAAGGTCATGCCCACAGGCACCAGGGATTAGGACTTCAACATATCTTTTTGGGGGACAATACAATTCAATCCATAACACTGACTTCCTACCCCCCAACGCACCCCCAGTTAGTCTTTTCTCCCTCTGGACTTACAGACCACTGTGAACTTATCTTTACTAGTATTTGCTACTTTGCCTCATAATTCTTGGCTTACATGTCTGTCTCCTCAATCAAACTGTAATCCCCTCCAGAGCAAGGACAATATCATTTTCATTTTTATATCCTCAGTGCCTACCATAGTTCATGGCATAGAATAAATGTCCAATAAATATTGTCAAATTAATTTCCTGTAAGTTGAAGTAAAGCTAGAATGGTGCATGTATCAGTCAGAGTCCAACTAGGCCAACAGAAATTACTTCTAAGTATTTAAAAGAGGGGGGCAATGGTGGTTCAGCGGTAGAATTCTAGCCTTCCATGAGGGAGACTCAGGTTCAATTCCTGGCCAGTGCACCTCATGCACAGCCACCACTCATCTGTCAGTGGAGGTTTGTATGTTCCTATGATGCTGATCAGGTTTCAGCAGAGCTTCCACACTAAGACAGACTAGGAAGAAAGGCCTGGAGATTTACTCCCAAAAATCTTCCCATGAAAACTCTATGGATCACAGTGGCCCGATCCACACTGATCATGGGGATGGCTTGGGGCCAGGCAGCATTTCATTCTGTTGTGCATGGGGTCACCATGAGTCAGGGGCCAACTCGACAGCAGTTAACAACAACGACAATATTTAAAACAGAGAGAATTGGGTACACAGATAATGGATGAGCTACCAAGGCAAACAAGGGACCTAGGGCAACTATGGCAGGAAGCCACCACCACCCCCAGGGCTGGAGGACTGCCTGGTGGACCCATGGCAGAGGCCAGAGCTAATCCTGTGGGGAGTCGAAACCACTGCCACGGACACTGCCTCAGACAGAGAAATATCCTGAATTTTGCCTTCCCCCCAGCCTTCGATTATCCACCAGTGCCTCCCATTGGTCAAACCCTGCCAGAAGCTAGCTGACTGGGGAGACTAAGAAGTGCAACCAGCGGGGATTGGCTCCTGGGGAAGGGCCAGGAATGGATGTAAGGGCAGAGGGTGCTTCTACTATGACCACCATGAGAACCTGCCGACTCATGATGCTGAATTAGAGGTGGGGAGCCAGGCCGAGGACCTCTGCAAACACTCTCAGCTCTAGCACCTACACTTCCCAGGTAGGGCTGGGGACTCCCCACAGCAAGCTCCTTCTGGGAGCTGCTCTAAACCTGGAAGGCCCCAGAAGACAGGGTGGGGCATCATGGGAAACTGCAGGCTCATGATGCTGACAACTCTCAAGTACTGGAAAACAATGACAAGTGTTTGCCCTTTGGTAGCCCATCATTTCCTAGCCTACGAAGATACGGCTTTTCTACTAAATTATTGTTTCTCCATGTAAGTCAAAATTCAGAGTTGGATTGGGCTACATCTTTCTTCACATTTCTATTGTCAATGACAATAAAAATCATTTATTGAGCATCAGATATTGTGCTAGGTCCTAGGGATATTGTTGTTGTTGTGTACCCCATAGGGTTTCCTAGGCTGTAAACTTTACGGGAGCAGATCACCAGGTCTTTTCTCCTGCAGAGCTGCTGGTGGGTTTAAACCACCAACCTTTCGGTTAACAGCTGAGTACTTAACCATTGTGTCACCAGGGCTCCTTTGGTCCTAGGAATACAGAGGTCAAAACATGAGAATCCATATATTTCAAGGAATTCCCAGTCAAGGAGAGAGAGACAACTAAATAGATAATTTATCGGCCAAGTGGTAGGTACTGTGACCATGGCAAGCACAAATCTGAACTTGGAGGCTCCAATAAAGGTCTCCTTCACCCCAGTAATTTGGAAATACAGGAAATAAGATTGTTTAATAAATTTAATCTGTAAAGTCAATGCACAATGGGTCAGAGTAGAGACATGAAAGAGATGAAACGATCTGGAAGGCTCCACCCAGCTCCAAAACCCTAGGCATCTGTGTTGTTTCCACACACCAGGAGGCCCAGCAAGGGACGGTCATTAACGTTTCGGGGCATATGCTGCAGGCCAGGCACTGGACCACATCTCTTCATGAATAATCTCCTTTATTGGAACCCTGGGCCTCTGACTTTCACTCCAAAGTCTGTTAAAGCTCTTGAACCTTATAAGTAATAATTTTACAGGTGGAGAATGATGCACCAAGATTGTATTTGTCTTGCCCAGGATCACAGAGCTAAGTAATTTCGGAGCAAGGATTGGAAACCTTGTCTCTAGATTCCCATCTCTGTACTCTGAGACACCTCAGACACAAAAGTATGTCCTGAAGTTGGGGGGGGGGGAAGCAACAAAAAAAAACCCCAAACCTTGACCAAGGTAAGACTCCTTTAACTTCTCACTTAATTGACAGCTTCCCAGATTGTGTGCAAACTATTAAAAACAATCAAGCACTTGTAATATTTGGTTAAGAAGCCCTCTGCCGCTCGGCGGGAGAAAGATGTGGCCGTCTGCTTCCATAGAGCAGCCTCCCTATAGGACAGAGTAGAACTGCCCCATAGATTTCCGTAGAAATTACAGCCTTGGAAATCCTATGGAGCAGTTGTACTCTGTCACATGGGATCACTATGGGGTCGGAATTGACTCAACGGCACCCAACAGCAACGTTTGGTTATTATTTTCTGGATTCAAACCGCTTATTATGGTTAGGAGAGAGGGGAGTGGTTTTCTACGCTTATTACTTTTTTTTTTTTTTGGATAGTTAAAAAAAAAATACAAAATCTGGGCAGGATGTGTTGCTTTTAAATACCCTGCACCAGTTATGAGCACATTCTTGGGTCACCCACAACAGTGTTCTTTAAAGTGATGGCTCACAAATGCCCAGAGGCTCATCATCTCCGCCCACAGCCCCAAGCTGCTGAGCTTCCAGAGTGGTTGCCCCTTGGCAACAATAGGTAGTAAATAGGCTGGAAACAGGCTTTAGGCAAATTAGAACCATTGCTCTAATATTGGCTCCAATGACATCTGCCACTGAGTTTCTCTGGGAAATGAATAAACCTCCCTTGGGTTTTTCAAGTACCCATTTCAATTTATTAAGCCAGATCTGGCAGTGCAGTGATTAAAGCGCTCAGCTGCTAACCAAAAGGTGGGTGGTTCGAACCTATCAGTTGCTCCACAGGAGAAAGATGTGGCCATCGGCTTCCATAATGATAACAGCCTCGGAAACCCTACGGGGCAGCTCTACTCTGGCCTATAAGGTCGCTGTGAGTCGGAATCGACTCGACAGCAATGGGTTTCCTTTAGGGTTTGGTTCAGTGTGTTAACCACTCTTCTGCCTTATACAGATGGTCTTGCCACCTCTCTGACTCTAATGTGTGTGTCTCCACAGTAAACACAAAATAGTGAAGTGAAACTATTATAAGGGTGTCTGTAAGTGAAATAAACCAAAACTTTTTAGCAGCTATTTGAGGAGAAAGAATAATCCTGGTTGTGAATCTTTCTGTATATTGGAAATGAGCTACAGCAGGCTCTCATATTTGAAGAAATTTATATTTTATCCTCAGTGGAACAGGAGATTGAAGGATTCATGTTTTTCCAACCACTTACTGCAAAAGAAGGAACCCTTCAAGAGCAAGCTGGCAGACAGAGCCTGAGTTGGTTCCAATGGTCATGAGCATTTTGAATCCAGGATGACTTGGCCTTTTTGAAAAGGAATTTATTTGTTTGATGGCCTTTCCCATGGCTTTCAGTATTCTCTTTATGAAATGGAGTGGGAGGTAATTATCTTTTAGACATTTTCCACATGCTGGCTAGATTGGATGTCAGGCCAAGGGCTATATGAACAGGGTATGCTGTCATTTGATAATTACTTCTGTGATTGTGTAAACGCTGTGCTGGAGTCCCTAGGCGGTACAAAAGGTTAACACACTCGGCTGCTAAAGGAAAGGTTGGGGGCTTGCATTCACCCAGAGACGCCTTGGAAGAAAGGCCTTGTGATCTACTTCCAAAAAAACGAACCATGGAGCACACCTCAACTCTGACAAACATGGGCTCGCCATGAGTTGGGATCAAATCTATGGAAACTGGCAAGTGCTGTACTGAACACTTTGCAGGGATCTGCATTTAATTCTTACAGCAAACCCCACAAAGAAAATGCAATTATAATTTATAGATAAGGAAACTGAGATTAAGACCACGCTTCCAACATTTTTCACATCATAGCACCACCTCAAGGGCTAGGAGGACCAATGTCTTAGCACACCTGTTGTCATGGATTGAATCCTGACCCTCAAAACTATGTGTATCAATTTGGCTAGGCCATGATTCCCCGTATTGTGTGGTTGTCCACCATTTTGTCATCTGATGTGATTTTCCTATGTGTTGTAAATACTTTCTCTATGATGTTAAAGAGATGTAATTACAGGCAGTTATGTTAATGAGACAGGACTCAATCTACAAGATTAGATTGTGTCTTGAGTCAATCTCTTACGAGATATAAAAGAGAAAAGTTAGCAGAAGATATGGGACCTCACACAAGAAAGAAAGCAGCACCAGGAGCAGAGCGAGTCCTTTGGACCCGGGATCCCTGTGCCTAAGAAGCTCCTTGACCAGGGGAAGATTGATGACAAGGACCCTCTTCCAGAGCTGACACCCTGAATTTAGACTTCTGGCCTCCTATACTGTGAGAGGATAAGTTTCTCTCTGTTAAACCTGTCCATTTGTGGTATTTCTGTTATAGCAGCACTAGATAACTAAGATGCCTTGAACCATTCAAGCTCAGGTTTAGACAAGGTAAAGCATCTTGCCCAGGGTTAAATAAGTGCCCGAGCTGAGTTTTAAACCCAAGGCTGTGACTATAAAGACTGTGCCTTTTACCATTTCTTTATACCACAGGGCACCATCAAACTATTTGTGTAGTGTTGTAAAATTCTCACAAACATCTCCAAAGGATTAGTTATATTTGTTTGAAAAGTGAATATAGCTGAGTTACTTTATGATAATGGTATTGGGATACAGGACTAATTCTTACTTTATTGGTATTATTTTTCAATGTTCATTGCTTTGGGGGCAATCATTTAGGTAACATTCTAATGAAAATCCTATAATCTCTTTGGACACATTGTAAAAAGATTCTGCTCAGGTGCACTCTGGGTGGGAGGTTGTTGAAGGTAGAAATTGCAGAGTCAAGCGAACAGCATGGCTATTTAAACCCTGTTGACGTCAAGTTGATTCTGACTCTTAACGATCCTGTAGGACAGGGTAGAACTGCTTCATAGGGTTTCCAAGGAGCCACTGGTGGATTCAAACTGCTGACCTTTTGTTTAGCAGCCAGTGCTTAACCACCGTGCCACCAGGCCCCAACTTAGCTATTACTACACTAGAAATGTAGGAAGTCACTGTTTCAGGCTGATTAAATGTATTACAGGGCAACCTGGTAAAATAAGTACATTCCTTGGCAATTTTTCTTTTTTATATACCGAAGTCCACTGTTGTTTTTGTTAGCTGCCATCAAGTTAGCTCTGACTCATAGCAACCTTTCATATAACAGAACAAAACATTGTCCGGTCCTGCACCATCTTCACCACAGTTGATATGTATGAGCCCATTGTTGCAGCTATTGTATTCATCGATCTCATGGAGGATTTCTCTCATTTTTGTTGCCCCACTACTTTACCAAGCATGATGTCTTGTCCTAGTGACTGGTCTTTCCTGATGATATGTTCAAAGTAAGCAAGATGAAGTCTCACCATCCTTGCTTCTAAGGACAATTTGGGCTATACATCTGCCAAGACAGATTTGTTTGTTCTTGTAGTAGCCCATGGTAGAGTCAATAACACCACAATTCAAATGCATCAATTCTCCTTGTATCTTCCTTTTTTATGGTCCAGTTTTCACACACCTATAAGGCGATTAAAAATGCTATGGCTTGGGTCAGGTGCACCTTAACCATCAAAGTGATGTTGTGTTATTGTTAGGTGCTGTCAAGTTGGTTCCAACTCATAGCGACCCCATACACAACAGAACTAAACACTGCCTGGTCCTGCGCCAGCCTTACAATTGTTGTTATGCTTGAGCCCATTGTTGCAGCCACTGTGTCAACCCACCTCGTTGAAGGTCTTCCTCTTTTCCACTGACCCTGTACTTTACCAACCATGCTGTCCTTCTTCAGGAACTGATCCCTCCTGACAATATGTTCAAAGTACGTAAGATGCAGTCTTGCCAGCCTTGCTTCTAAGGAGCATTCTGGTTGTAGTTCTTCCAAGACAGATTTGTTTGTTCTTTTGGCAGTCCATGGTATAGTCAATACTCTTCGCCAACACCGCAATTCAAAGGTGTCAATTCTTTGGTCTTCCTTATTCATTGTCCAGCTTTCACATACACATGATGCAATTGAAAATACCATGGCTTGGGTCAGGCGCACCTTAGTCTTCAAGGTGACGTCTTTGCTTTGAAACACTTTAAAGAGGTCCTTTGCAGCAGATTTGCCCAATGCAATGTGTCTTTTGATTTCTTGACTGCTGCTTCCATAGGTATTGATTGTGGATCCAAGTAAAATGAAATCCTTGACAATTTCAGTCTTTTCTCCATTTATCATGATGCTGTTTATTTGTCCAGTTGTGAGGATTTTTTTCTTTATGTTGAGGTGCAATCCATACTGAAGGCTGTGGTCTTTGACCTTCATTAGTAAGTGCTTCAAGTCCTCTTCACTTTCAGCAAGCAAGGTTCATAATGCAGGTTGTTAATGAGCCTTCCTCCAATCCTGATGCCCCGTTCTTCTTCATGTAGTCCAGCTTCCCGGATTATTTGCTCAGCACACAGATTAAATAAACATGGTGAAAGGATACAACCCTGATGAACAACTTTCCTGACTTTAAACCACTCAGTATCCCCTTGTCTGTCTGAACAACTGCCTCTTGATCTGTGTACAGGTTCCTCATGAATACAATTAAGTGTTCTGGAATTCCCATTCTTTGCAATGTTGTCCATAATTTGTCGAAGAATGCCTTCACATAGTCAATACAACACAGGTAAACATCCTTCTGGTATTCTCTGCTTTCAGTCAGGATTCTTCTGACATCAGCAATGATATCCCTGGTTCCACGTCCTCTTCTGAAACCAGCCTGAATTTCTGGCAGTTCCCTGTTGATATACTGCTGCAGCCACTTTTGAATGATCTTCAGCAAAATTTTGCCTGTGTGTGATATTAATGATATTGTTCTATAATATCCACATTCAGTTGGATCACCTTTCTTGGGAATAGCCATAAATATGGATCTCTTCAAGTCAGTTGGCCAGGAAGCTGTCTTCCATATTTCTTGGCATAGACAAGTAAGTACTTCCAGCACTGCATCCATTTGTTGAAACATCTCAGTTGATACTCTGTCAATTCCTGGAGCCTGGTTTTTTGCCTATGCCTTCAGCCTATGCCTGATCATATGCTACCTCTTGAAAAGGTTGAACATCAAATATTCTTTTTGGTATAATGACTCTGTGTATTCCTTTCATCTTCTTTTGATGCTTCCTGCACCATTTAATATTTTCCCCACGGAATCCTTCACTATTGCAACTTGAGGCTTGAATTTTTTCTTCAGCTCTTTCAGCTTGAGAAACTCCGAGCGTGTTCTTCCATTTTGTTTTCCTATCTCCAGCTCTTTGCACATGTCATTATAATACTTTACTTTGTCTTCTAGAGCAGCCCTCTGAAATCTTCCATTCAGTTCTTTTGCTTCACCATTTCTTCCTTTTGCTTTAGCTGCTCAACATTCAAGAACAAGTTTCAGAGTCTCCTCTGACATCCATTTTGGTCTTTTCTTTCTTTCCTCTCTTTTCACTGACCTCTTGCTTTCTTCATGTATGATGTTCTTGATGTCATTCCACAACTTGACTATTCTTCAGTCATTAATGTTCAACATGTCAAATCTATTCTTGAAAGTGAGATTTTTGTTTTTTAGTATTTTAAAGAGGTCATTTGTAGCAGATTGGCCTAATGCAATACATCATTTGATTTTTTGACTGTTGCTTCTGTGGGCATTGATTGTTGATCCAAGTAGAATAAAATCCTTGACAATTGCAAATTCTTCACCATGTATCATGATGTTTATTGATCCAGTTATGAGGATTTTCATTTTCTTTATAGAAAACCTTATGGAAAGCAAGTCCACTGAGAAGCTGGTTAAGAGGCTATTTCTCCAAACACCAACTCGTCAGTATCCGGTGTCCCACTGTGTTATAGTGCGTGTCCACAGAACGGAGATGCAGAAAGTGAGTAGGATTTGTTAACTAAACACATCATCTGTTGCATGTTCAGTTTATTAGATGCTTGTATGGGTGTGAGGGTTAAAAAGCTCATGTGATCTTCCCTCTAGACAAAATTTTATTTGGGTTTTCTTCCTCCAAGTTATATTTTCCAAGCTGTGAATGTTTACTGCTCACTCATTTAGAACATTAGATTCAAGGTCTACTGAGAAAAGAGGAAAAAAGAACTAAATATACAAAAGATGGCACAACTATATACAAGTTTTAATACCAAGGAAACGCCCACCTGTTTCAGTGGAATTTACTCTCGGTAAAGCATTATAGGAGCTGGTTAAGAACTCAGCTGCTAAGTAAAAGGTCAGCAGTTTGAATCCACCAGCCGCTCCTTGGAAACCCTATGGGGAAGTTCTACTCTGTCCTATGGGGTTGCTGTGATTGGGAATCAACCCAACGGCAACAGGTTTAAAACACTGAAGGAACTGAGGGGTCTGTATTAATGAGAAACTGGAGGATGGGAAGTCAAGCTGTGGCTGTGAGCTGGCCATCACAGCAGGTGTTCTAGGATCTTTGAACTTGTAGGTACTTCTTCCCACAGCAGATTCCCCACAGAAAAAGAGAAACAGACATGAAGTTGCAATAGCACACCCTAAAAGTAAACAACCAGGCTTTACCCAATGTTGACCCAATACTTTGTTCATCTGCTAGCTTATTGTGGAAAAAAAAGAAATAGGTTTCATTTACCCTTAAGTGCCTTACCATCTGCCTCACAAACAGCCACTTTTTCTGACAAAAGTAACTTTTTCAATATAAAAAATGAAAATCTCTGAAGGAAAAAACAGTTATCAGATCTGCATATATTACCATCCACTTCAAGAGAATTGGACCAGAAGCTCCGGTGAAGTGCGAATTGTGCCAAATGTGTTTCCAAGAACAAAATTTAGAAGAAATAAAGATTGAGTATTTCACCCTATTCGAGTTGTAAGAACGTCTTACTATATTGACAAAGCAGAGGAAATAGTTCCAAATCATATGACTGGAGTCAGAGTCAAGACCTAGAGCAAAACTACTAAGTAGTACAGTTTATACTATAACCAGCAAATTCAAAAGAATGCAAAATTATGTAAGCCCCTCACACTAAGACAGAGAGGAGATTTAAAAAAAAAAAAAACTTCGCAGGACTGGAGGAAAAGCAAGAGAATTAGGGAAAATTGCAAAACAGTAAGTCACTGGTCAGCATCCCTGATGGAAAGCCTAAACCCTGGGTAAAGGGGTAATGGAAATATTCTAATCGGTTTGGGGATTCCGGAGCAGGAGGACTTGTGCCTTCACTTTCCATCAAGAATCCTGTGAGGAAATAATGTCACAGAGAGCTCTATGCCAACATGAGTGGTTACAGTAGAGCAGAAATGGCCACAGGGCAGAGCTAGGCAGAGAGACCATCTGAGATGGACCTACGCACTACTTCCATGTTTCCTATAGCATCATAACAGCACAGAGGAGCTGCTGACGTTTTCCCTTGGCTTCTCCCACACCCTTTTCCCATGAGAGAGCACAGAGAGTTTGGCAGAGAAAGCCACTGGACTGGGAAAACCCTTGCGGTTATGTGGACCTGGGAGCCAAAAGGCAGGGGTAGACTGTGGACATCAGCACTGGATGGCAGTGAGGACAGATGCCAGAAACAAAAGCTGTCTCAGAAGATGTCTACTCACATGAGGGACCTCACAGTTGCTCACCCTTTAAATCAGGTACTACATAAGCCCAGGAACCAAGATCATGCCCAGAGAAGAGGTTAATTAAAAAAAAAAAAAGTGGGGGTAGAAGAAGAGTGTTGAATTGACTAAGAATTCACTGAAAAAAGCCTGGGTTTTAAACCAGAAATAATTGTATTTATCTCGAATTTGAAATATTTAAGTTTTCTATGGGCTCATGAGTTAATTTAGTTCAGTTACAGGGAAATAAAATGACTTACCTCCTCTGACTTTTGTGATTGTAAAAATTTATTCCTCAACTTATTTTAGTATAAATTAATTCACTGGTAATTTTTAAGTTTTTATCTCAAATTTTAGAATGAGAGGCTTGATGCCCTCTTAAAGGAGTTTTAATCAGCAGTATAGGACTTTGAACAATTTTTTTTAGGAAATGTAGTGGTAGGCATTTTTCCTGTTCTAGTTATCATTCAGGATCACCTAAACTGTAAAAATTCGGGTCTGTTCTGGTTCTGCTTTGTTGGCTATGACCGAACCTGTTCGAACTGGTTCAAAGCCCTGTGTGACAATCAGCAGGGGACATTTTCTTGGCCAGAGAGATTGATTATGGGTGGTCCAGGCAGCATCAAGGACAGGTCTCCTCTTTAGAAGTTGTGGGAAAGAACTGATCTCTTTCTGAATATGAACACAGAAGCATGGAACCAGCCTTAGAGTGAATTGACAGAGAGGAGAAAAACGTCATGCAAGTTACTAAATGAAACCAAGGCTGAAACCACTACTTCTGGACTTTCCAGTTTGAGCAAAACAATCTCTTTTATTGTTTAACCCAGTTTGAATTGGGTTTTCTGTTTATGCAATCAAAAAAACCTGAAATGGTGTAGGCGGAGAAAGAGACTATCTCGGCTCCTAAATCTCAATGTATGAATAAGGTAGAACCTCACAATAGTTTTGATAACCTGGGTGGTATAAGTGGTTAAAGCTCTCAGCTGATAACACAAAGGCTGGAGGTTTGAATCCACCCAGAGAGTCTTAGAAGAAAGACCTGGTGATCTACTTCCAAAAAATCAGCCATTGAAAACCCTGTGGAGCACTGTCCTGCTCTAACAGAGTAGACACATGGGGACGCCATGAGTTAGTTGACTCAAAAGCAACTCCTTACGGAACTACTTTCTGGTTCACAACAGTTATCTCATATTTCAATGCCTCTTTCTGGAAGGGCCTTCACCAAGAAAAACCAAAAAAAAAAAAAAAAATTTATATGACTTTAAAAGTTCACATGTCATATTTATTCCCCTCCAACACATTTCTTTTTTTTTTTTTAACCTGTGATGTCATGATTCTCATGATCTCTGCACAATAGATCTATTTTCTTTTCCTTTCCTCCCCTCCTCCCTCCATTATTCATTAAAGGAGGAGGAGAAGAAGGAAAGGGAGAGAGAAGGGAGGAAGGTAGGCAGGCAACCAGACAACAGCAACACGGTCAGGTGGATGGAACATTCCTTATTAGCTCTTACATAAATCTAAGAATGTGTACTGCCATTGTTCAGGGATATTGAGTGACTCCAAGAGAACAATCCATTCCACAAATTCCAGTGACGGCTCATGACCAGGTGATGCAAGCAGTGGAACACAATGCAAGTTGATTGATCCGTCATGGATATCAGGGCTGGCAGCTAAATGACTATTATACTTCACTCACCCGGTTTCTCTCTCACATACCTCCCAGAACAGAGTTTAGAACAAGCCAGTGGATAGGACACTTATCAAAGTGCAAACATTTACTTTATAATGTGGCAGTTAAAAATAACCTGCCAGAGACTCCAAGTGCGTCAGGGAAGGCTATTGTCCTGCTTGGTGTACAGTGTACCCAAGACTTCTTCCTGGAGGCTTTTTGGTCCACATTCTTTTATTTCCTTGCTATGACTGCAACTTGGTGTTGATCCACGGGGTCACTGTCTTAGGGGTGGCATTTGCAAGTTCTTGTCCTTTCCCATTTACTCTCTGCCTTTTGGAATAGCAGACTGGCTAGTGCACAAGGGGCTGCACAAAGAAACCGAACAGCATTAGTTTTTTGCATCCAGAGGCATGTAGATCCAAGAAAAGAGGTATAATTCTCAAGGCCTGGTTTTAGCTCACAAAGCACACTCTGAGGTCAGGAGGAACTCCGGATGCCAAAGTCCAGGCCGCTCACTTCTGGAGACTTGACCACAGCGCTAAGGTTCAGGGAATGGCAGAGGAAGTGGGATGGGCGCAGCAGAATATTTTCAAATATGATATATGAGGGGAAATGCTCATGTTGAATAAGAACATTCTGGTGCAACACCCTGATGTTGTTAGTTGCCATGGAGTTGGCCCCGACTCACGGCAATGTTATGCACAATGGAATGAAATATTGCCCAGTCCTGCAACATCTTTATTTCATTGGTATGTTTCAGTCCATTGTTGTGGCTATTTTAGTGGCTTCCAACCTATGGGGTTCATCTTCCAATACTATATTAGACAATATTCTATTTTGATCCATAAGGTTTTCATTGGCTCATTTTTGGAAGTAGATCGCCAGTCTTTCTTCCTAGTTTGTCTTAGTCTGAAAGCTCCACTGAAACTTGTCCACCATGGATAACCCTGTTGGTATTTGAAATACTGGTAGCATAAATTTCAGCCTCATAGCAACATGCAAGCCACCACAGTATGACAAACTGACAGGCGGCTGGCGGGATATCCTGCTAGGTAGAGCTAAACTAGGATAGATTCTGGACCTGGAAGAATGAGTTTTTGAAACTCTACTGAAAGATCCCTTAAGTATCAACATTAAAAAAACAAACAATTTGACTCGGGAGCCAAGATGGCAGAATAGACAGACGCTTCTGTTGAGCTCTCTTTACAACAATGACCTGAAAAAACAAGTGAAACGACTATATTTGTGAAAGCTGGGAGCCCAGAGCATCAAAGGCAAGCATAGACAACCAACTGAGGGGCAGGGGAAGGAAGAGGCAGTCCAGAAGTGGGGAGGAGTTACCGGACCTGAATCACGGGGAGCCCTCAGGCACCATTCACAGAGTGGCAGCGGTGGGCGCGGCGGGCTGGTACTAGCATTTGGCTGCAGTTTCCTCGGGTAGAAGCAGCCAGCCACGTAACCCACTCACACCTCCGGAATCTGAGGATAAGGGCACTCTCGGCAAAAGCTAAGTACTTGCGGATATTTTACTGAGCCCCCCGCCCCCACCCCCAAGCCGGCTTCACCGGATGAATCCCTGGGGCTGAGATAGACCCTGGTGAGCACCTAGAGCCATCCTCCCAGCCTTGGGGAAGGACAAAATTTGCAAGTGGGGGAAAAGATAATTTGCTACTGCCATTAACCAGGGGAGCTCAGGACAGAAGTGGCTCCTGTCCAGGCATAAACCGTCTGTGGACCTTGAGCACCTTTCCCTTCTGCATGGACCTGTGTGGGCCTATTTCGGGAGAATAGGCCCTTGTTGGCAAACTCCAACCATTTCAGCTGTGCAGTGGAGAGGTGGGTGTTTGATGTTTGGCATTGCTTTGCCTATTAAACAAAGTCCTCACCTACCCATAACAGGGACCTAAGGACTGGTAGCTCCACTCAGGTCACCCAGCCACCCACGACAGGGGTCCAGACATAACTGGTACCTCCCAGTCCTTGCAACCAAAAACTTTGGGTGTCCATGGTCCCTCTGCAGAACCCACCCACCAGCACGCTCTAGGGAACAGAGACACATTTTCCTCAGAGACACTTGGGGGTCAGTTCTCAGCCCCCTGCCTTGTTCAGAGCATGACCCCCTGATGCAATCAGATACCGGTATATATGCCAATCACCCCTGCCCCTCTAAGGCTGTACGACAGAACCTGTGCCACACACTTGATATCAGCTACCTGGAAACCTGAGCTGAATTCATACAAGAAAACTGAATGGACTCCTAGAATAATATACCTGATAACAGCTCTAGCCAGCTGGGGACAGGACGCCAGAGCTCCAAAGGCGAAAATAACCAAGCTAGCTCACTCAAGCAACCCATAGGGATATACCAAAACAAAACAAAGCAAGCCGCTATGACACAGTAAGCAAGCATAAACTAATACAATAAATTATAGATGGTTCAGAGACAACAGTCAACATCAAGTCACATAAAGAAACAAACCATGATTACCTCAACAAGCTCTCAAAACAAAGAATCCAGGGATCTTCTAGATGAAAGTGCATTCCTGGAATTACCAGATGCAGAATACAAAAGTTTAATATACAGAACACTTCAAGACATCAGGAAGGAAATGAGGCAATGTGCAGAACAAGCCAAGGAACACACAGATAAAGCAACTGAAGAACTCAGAAAGATTAATGAGGAACGTAATGAAAAGTTTAATAAGCTGGAAAAATCCATAGACAGACAGCAATCAGAAATTCAGAAGATTAACAATAAAATTACAGAATTAGATAACTCAATAGAAAGTCAGAGGAGCAGAATTGAGCAAGTAGAAGCTAGAATTTCTGAACTCGAGGATAAATCACTTAGCACTAATATATTTGAAGAAAAATCAGATAAAAGAATTAAAAAAAAAAAGAAACCTTAGAATCATGTGGGACTCTATCAAGAGAAATAACCTATGAGTGATTGGAGTACTAGAACAGGGAGAGATAAGAGAAAATTGTTGAAGACTTGTTGGCAGAAAAGTTCCCTGATATCATGAAAGATGAGAAGGTATCTATCCAAGATGCTCATCGAACTCCACATGAGGTAGCTCTTAAAAGAAAGTCACCAAGACATATTTTAATCAAGCTTGCCAAAACCAAAGATAAAGAGAGAATTATAAGAGTAAAAAAAAAAAAAGAGTAGCGAGGGATAAACGAACAGTCACCTACAAAGGAGAGCCAATAAAAATAAGCTCGGACTACTCGGCAGAAACCATGCAGGCAAGAAGGCAACGGGATGACATATTTAAAAAATTGAAGGAAAAAAATTACCTGCCAAGAATCATATATCCAGCAAAACTGCCTCTTAAATATGAAGGTGAAATTAACACATTTCCAGATAAACACAAGTTGAGGGAATTCATAAAAACCAAACCAAAACTACAAGAAATACTAAAGGGAGTTCTTTGGTTAGAAAATCAGTAATATCAGGTAAAAAAAAAAATTTTTTTTTTTTTTATTAGCCCAAGACTAGAACACTGGGCAGAGCAACCAGAAGTCAACCCAGAAAGGGAAATAAAAAAAAAAAAAACAAAGCAAGATTAAAAAAAAAAAGCCCAACACAGGGTAACAGCGATGTTATTATATAAAAGAAGACAACATTAAAATAATAAAGAGGGACTGAGAAATGTAATCACACACCTTCCATATGGAGAGGAAGATATGACGATACAAAGAAATAAAAGTTAGTTTTAAATTTAGAAAAATAGGGGTAAATAATAAAGTAACCACAAAGGAGACAAACTATCCTACTCATCAAAATAAAATACAAGGGAAAAATACAGACTCAGCAGAAACAAAACCAACAACAAATATGAGGAAAGGACAATATATAAAGAAAATCTACTCAGCACATCAAATCAAGTGGGAAAAAGAAACTGTCAACACACAAAAAAAAGACATCAAAATGATAGCACTAAATTCATGCCTATCCATAATTACCCTGAATATAAATGGACTCAATGCACCAATAGACAGAGAGTGCAAGAATGGATTAAAAAACAAGATCCATCTATATGCTGCTTACAAGAGACACACCTTAGACTTAGAGACACAAACAAACTAAAACTCAAAGGATGGAAAAAAATATATCAAGCAAACAACAATCAAAAAAGAACAGGAGTGGCAATATTAATTTCTGACAAAATAGACTTTAAAGTTAAATTCATCAGAAAGGATAAGGAAGGGGGCCAAGATGGCGGACTAGGTAGATGCTACCCCAGACCCCTCTTGCAACAAAGACTCGGAAAAACAAGTGAATTGATCACATACATAACAATCTACGAACCCTGAACAACAAACACAGATTTAGAGACGGAAAACGAACAAATACGGGGAAGCAGTGACTGTTTTCAGAGCCTGGAGCCAGCGTCCCAGTCAGGTAACCTTGGCGCCGGGCATCTGGGCCCAGGGGAGCTGAACTCATAAATCTTGTGACCGAGCAAACAAGGGGCGTAGCCCTACCCCCCCGAACTGAACCCGGGAGGGGGCCCAGCCGGTCCACGCAGGCGGCGTGGCAACGCTGCTGGTGGGAGAACTCCCCGGGAGGCAGTGACTGGTTTTGGAGCTGGGAGTGCTGCGTCCCAGCCGGGGAACCCTGGCGCCGGGTATTTGACTGGGCGCTGTCACGGCGCAAGCACGGGGCACAGCGCTACTCCCCTGAACTAACCCCGGGAGGGGGCCCAGCCGGTCTGCGGGGGTGGAGCAGTGACGTGGCTGGCCGGACGAGAAATCCCCGGGAGGCAGCGACTGATTTTGGAGCCGGGAGTAAAGCGTCCCAGCAGGGGAACCTTGACGCTAGGATTTGGACTGGCAGTGGAGGATCTGACTGCGGCTTCAGCGGGCCAGACACCCGGGGGCAATCTCCACACAGCCAACACACATAGGCGACACGCCCCTGGGGAATCTCAGATATAAGAGTCATTCCAAGCAAGACAAGCAACTCTGGCTATATTCCGAGGTGCTACTCTCCTATCTCTCTGATCCCTCCTCCACCCTCCCCAGTTGGCTTCATTAACTTTGGAATTTCCTGAGCCAGAGGGAGAACAGCTCCAGCTCCGCGGTGGCTTTGCTTCCCCCCCCCCGCCTTTTTTTTTTCTTTTGGTCTTTGCCTAACCCACTCTTCTGGCCTGAGAGAAGGAACCACAAAAAACCCAGGGACCAAAAATCCATCCCTAATTGGACTAAAAACACAGAACCAGCTACAGCCAAGCATATATGATCCAAATCTCGGACTTTCATCCTTACAGGGAACAAGGTGGCGGTTATAATCCAAAGGCAGTTCCGATAGCGATCTGACTGCATTTTTTTTTACCAGAATTTCTGGAAAAACAAGTTTCCCAGTGATGGCTCGGAGACAGCAGTCGATATCAAACCACATAAAAAAGCAGACCATGACAGCTTCTACAACCCCCCAAACAAAAGAATCAAAATCTTTCCCAAATGAAGATACAATCCTGGAATTATCAGATACAGAATATAAAAAACTAATTTACAGAATGCTTCAAGACATCAGAAACGAAATAAGGCAAAATGCAGAAAAAGCCAAGGAACACACTGATAAAACAGTTGAAGAACTCAAAAAGATTATTCAAGAACATAGTAGAAAAATTAATAAGTTGCAAGAATCCATAGAGAAACAGCATGTAGAAATCCAAAAGATTAACAATAAAATTACAGAATTAGACAACGCACTAGGAAGTCAGAGGAGCAGACTTGAGCAATTAGAATGCAGACTGGGAAATCTGAAGGACCAGGGAATTAACACAAACATAGCTGAAAAAATAAAACCAGATAAAAGAATTAAAAAAAATGAAGAAACCCTAAGAATCATGTGGGACTCTATCAAGAAGGATAACTTGTGTGTGATTGGAGTCCCAGAACAGAGAGGGAGGACAGAAAACACAGAGAAAATAGTTGAAGATCTCCTGACAGAAAACTTCCCTGACATCATGAAAGACGAAAGGATATCTATCCAAGATGCTCATCGAACCCCATTTAAGATTGATCCAAAAAGTAAAACACCAAGACATATTATCATCAAACTTGCCAAAACCAAAGATAAAGAGAAAATTTTAAAAGCAGGCAGGGAGAAAAGAAAGGTTTCCTTCAAGGGAGAATCAATAAGAATAAGTTCAGACTACTCAGCAGAAACCATGCAGGCAAGAAGGGAATGGGACGACATATACAGAGCACTGAAGGAGAAAAACTGCCAGCCAAGGATCATATATCCAGCAAAACTCTCTCTGAAATATGAAGGCGAAATTAAGATATTTACAGATAAACACAAGTTTAGAGAATTTGCAAAAACCAAACCAAAGCTACAAGAAATACTAAAGGATATTGTTTGGTCAGAAAACCAATAATATCAGATACCAGCACAACACGAGGTCACAAAACAGAACATCCTGATATCAACTCAAATAGGGAAATCACAAAAACAAATTAAGATTAATTTAAAAAAAATGCTCGTAACAGGGAATCACTGAAGTCAAAATGTAAAAGATCACAATAATCAAAAAGAGGGACTAAATACAGGTGGCATAGAACTGCCATATGGAGAGTGATACAAGGCGATATAGAACATTACAAGTTAGGTTTTTACTTAGAAAAATAGGGGTAAATATTAAGGTAACCACAAAGAGGTATAACAACTCCATAACTCAAGATAAAAGCCAAGAAAAACATAACAACTCAACAAACATAAAGTCAAACACTACGAAAATGAGGATCTCACAATTTACTAAGAAAAACGTCTCAGCACAAAAAAGTATGTGGAAAAATGAAATTGTCAACAACACACATAAAAAGGCATCAAAATGACAACACTAAACATTTATCTATAATTACGCTGAATGTAAATGGACTAAATGCACCAGTAAAGAGACAGAGAGTCTCGGACTGGATAAAGAAACACGATCCGTCCGTATGCTGCCTACAAGAGACACACCTTAGACTTAGAGACACAAACTAAAACTCAAAGGATGGAAAAAAATATATCAAGCAAACAACAAGCAAAAAAGAAGAGGAGTAGCAATATTAATTTCTGACAAAATAGACTTTAGACTTAAATCCACCACAAAAGATAAAGAAGGACACTACATAATGATAAAAGGGACAATTGATCAGGAAGACATAACCATATTAAATATTTATGCACCCAATGACAGGGCTGCAAGATACATAAATCAAATTTTAACAGAACTGAAAAGTGAGATAGACACCTCCACAATTATAGTAGGAGACTTCAACGCACCGCTTTCAGAGGACAGGACATCCAGTAAGAAGCTCAATAGAGACACGGAAGACCTACTTACAACAATCAACCAACTTGACCTCATTGACTTATACAGAACTCTCCACCCAACTGCTACAAAGTATACTTTTTTTTCTAGTGCACAAGTAACATTCTCTAGAATAGACCACATCTTAGGTCATAAAACAAACCTTTCCAGAATCCAAAACATCGAAATATTACAAAGCATCTTCTCAGACCACAAGGCAATAAAATTAGAAATCAATAACAGAAAAACTAGGGAAAAGAAATCAAAAACTTGGAAACTGAACAATACCCTCCTGAAAAAAGACTGGGTTATAGAAGACATCAAGGAGGGAATAAGGAAATTCATAGACAGCAACGAGAATGAAAATACTTCCTATCAAAACCTCTGGGACACAGCAAAAGCAGTGCTCAGAGGCCAATTTATATCAATAAATGCACACATACAAAAAGAAAAAGAGCCAAAATCAGAGAACTGTCCCTACAACTTGAACAAATAGAAATGGAGCAACAAAAGAACCCATCAGGCACCAGAAGAAAACAAATAATAAAAATTAGAGCTGAACTAAATGAAATAGAAAACAGAAAAAGAATTAACAAGACCAAAAGCTGGTTCTTTGAAAAAATTAACAGAATTGATAAACCATTGGCTAGACTGACTAAAGAAATACAGGAAAGGAAACAAATAACCCGAATAAGAAACGAGAAGGGCCACATCACAACAGACCCAACTGAAATTAAAAGAATCATATCAGATTATTACGAAAAATTGTACTCTAACAAATTTGCAAACCTAGAAGAAATGGATGAATTCCAGGAAAAACACTACCTACCTAAACTAACACATTCAGAAGTAGAACAACTAAATAGACCCATAACAAAAAAAGAGATTGAAACGGTAATCAAAAAATTCCCAAAAACAAAAAGCCCTGGCCCGGATGGCTTCACTGCAGAGTTCTACCAAACTTTCAGAGAAGAGTTAACACCACTACTACTAAAGGTATTTCAAAGCATAGAAAATGACGGAATACTACCCAACTCATTCTATGAAGCCACCATCTCCCTGATACCAAAACCAGGTAAAGACATTACAAAAAAAGAAAATTACAGACCTATATCCCTCATGAACATAGATGCAAAAATCCTCAACAAAATTCTAGCCAACAGAATTCAACAACATATCAAAAAAATAATTCACCCTGATCAAGTGGGATTTATACCAGGTATGCAAGGCTGGTTTAATATTAGAAAAACCATTAATGTAATCCACCACATAAATAAAACAAAAGACAAAAACCACATGATCTTATCAATTGATGCAGAAAAGGCATTTGACAAAGTCCAACACCCATTCATGATAAAAACTTTCACCAAAGTAGGAATTGAAGGAAAATTCCTCAACATAATAAAGAGCATCTATGCAAAGCCAACAGCCAACATCATTCTAAATGGAGAGAACCTGAAAGCATTTCCCTTGAGAACGGGAACCAGACAAGGATGCCCTTTATCACCGCTCTTATTCAACATCGTGCTAGAAGTCCTAGCCAGGGCAATTAGGCTAGACAAAGAAATAAAGGGCATCCAGATTGGCAAGGAGGAAGTAAAATTATCTCTATTTGCAGATGACATGATCTTATACACAGAAAACCCTAAGGAATCCTCCAGAAAACTACTGAAACTAATAGAAGAATTTGGCAGAGTCTCAGGTTATAAGATAAACATACAAAAATCACTTGGATTCCTCTACATCAACAAAAGGAACACCGAAGAGGAAATAACCAAATCAATACCATTCACAGTAGCCCCCCAAGAAGATAAAATACTTAGGAATAAATCTTACCAAGGATGTAAAAGACCTATACAAAGAAAACTACAAAGCTCTACTACAAGAAATTAAAAAGGACCTACTTAAGAGGAAAAACATACCTTGCTCATGGATAGGAAGACTTAACATAGTAAAAATGTCTATTCTACCAAAAGCCATCTATACATACAATGCACTTGCGATCCAAATTCCAATGTCATTTTTTAAGGTGATAGAGAAACAAATCACCAACTTCATATGGAAGGGAAAGAAGCCTTGGATAAGCAAAGCATTACTGAAAAAGAAGAAGAAAGTGGGAGGCCTCACTCTACCTGATTTCAGAACCTATTATACAGCCACAGTAGTCAAAACAGCCTGGTATTGGTACAACAACAGACACATAGACCAGTGGAACAGAACTGAGAACCCAGATATAAATCCAACCACATATGAGCACCTGATATTTGACAAAGGCCCAGTGTCAGTTAATTGTGGAAAAGATAGTCTTTTTAACAAATGGTGCTGGCATAATTGGATATCCATTTGCAAAAAAATGAAACAGGACCCATACCTCACACCAAGCACAAAAACTAACTCCAAGTGGATCAAAGACCTAAACATAAAGACTAAAACGATAAAGATCATGGAAGAAAATATAGGGACAACCCTAGGAGCCCTAATACAAGGCATAAACAGAATACAAAACATTACCAAAAATGACGAAGAGAAACCAGAAAACTGGGAGCTCCTAAAAATCAAACACCTATGCTCATCTAAAGACTTCACCAAAAGAGTAAAAAGACCACCTACAGACTGGGAAAGAATTTTCAGCTATGACATCTCCAACCAGCGTCTGATGTCTAAAATCTACATGATTCTGTCAAAACTCAACCACAAAAAGACAAACAACCCAATCAAGAAGTGGGCAAAGGAAATGAACACACACTTCACTAAAGAAGATATTCAGGCAGCCAACAGACACATGAGAAAATGCTCTCGATCATTAGCTATTAGAGAAACGCAAATTAAAACTACGATGAGATTCCATCTCACTCCAACAAGGCTGGCATTAATCCAAAAAACACAAAATAATAAATGTTGGAGAGGCTGAGGAGAGATTGGAACTCTTATACACTGCTCGTGGGAATGTAGAATGGTACAACCACTTTGGAAATCTATCTGGTGTTATCTTAAACAGTTAGGAATAGAACTACCATACAACCCAGAAATCCCACTCCTCGGAATATACCCTAGAGAAACAAGAGCCTTCACACAAACAGATATATGCACACCCATGTTTATTGCAGCACTGTTTACAATAGCAAAAAGCTGGAAGCAACCAAGGTGTCCATCAACGGATGAATGGGTAAATAAACTGTGGTATATTCACACAATGGAATACTATGCATCGATAAAGAACAGTGACGAATCTGTGAAACATTTCATAACATGGAGGAACCTGGAAGGCATTATGCTGAGCGAAATCAGTCAGAGGCAAAAGGACAAATATTGTATAAGACCACTATTATAAGATCTTGAGAAATAGTAGAAACTGAGAAGAACACATACTTTTGTGGTTACGAGGAGGGGAGGGAGGGAGAGGGTTTTTTACTGATTAATTAGCAGATAAGAACTGCTTTAGGTGAAGGGAAGGACAACACTCAATACATGGAAGGTCAGCCCAATTGGACTGGACCAAAAGCAAAGAAGTTTCCGGGATAAAATGAATGCTTCAAAGGTCAGCGGAGCAAGGGCGGGGGTTTGGGAACCATGCTCTAAGGGGACTTCTAAGTCAATTGGCAAAATAATTCTGTTATGAAAACATTCTGCATGCCACTTTGAAATGTGGCGTCTGGGGTCTTAAATGCTAACAAGCTGCCACCTAAGATGCACCAATTGGTCTCAACCCACCTGGAGCAAAGGAGAATGAAGAACACCAAGGTCACACGACAACTAAGAGCCCAAGAGACAGAAAGGGCCACATGAACCAGAGACCTACATTATCCTGAGACCAGAAGAACTAGTTGGTGCCCGGCCACAATCGATGACTGCCCTGACAGGGAGCACAATAGAGAACCCCTGAGGGAGCAGGAGATCAGTGGGATGCAGACCCCAAATTCTCACAAAAATACCATACTTAATGGTCTGACTGAGACTAGAGGAATCCCGGCGGGCATGGTCCTCAAACCTTCTGTTGGCACAGGACAGGAACCATTTCCGAAGACAACTCATCAGACAGGAAAGGGACTGGACAGTGGGTAGGAGAGAGATGCTGATGAAGAATGAGCTAATTATATCAGGTGGACACTTGAGACTGTGTTGGCATCTCCTGTCTGGAGGGGGGATGGGAGGATAGAGAGAGTTGGAAGCTGGCAAAATTGTCACAAAAGGAGAGACTGGAAGGGCTGACTCATTAGGGGGAGAGCAAGTGGGAGTAAGGAGTAAGATGTATATAAACTTATATGTGACAGACTGGCTTGATTTGTAAACGTTCACTTGAAGCTCAATAAAAGTTAATTAAAAAAAAAAAGCTTAAATAAACTTTAAAGATCAAAAAAAAAAAAAAGAAAGGATAAGGAAGGACACTATATAATGATTAAAGGGACAATACACCAAGAAGATATAACCATATTAAATATTTATGCACCCAATGACAGGGCTGCAACATACATAAAATGAACTCTATCAGCATTGAAAAGTGAGATAGACATCTCCACAATAATAGTAGGAGACTTCAACACACCACTTTTGGTGAAGGACAGAACAACCAGAAAGAAGCTCAATAAAGACACGGCAGATCTAAATGCCACAATCAACCAATTTGACCTCATAGACACATATAGAACACTCCAGCCAACAGCAACCAAGTATACTTTCTTTTCTAGTGCACATGGAACATTCTCTAGAATAGACCACACATTAGGTCATAAAGCAAGCCTTAGCAGAATCCAAAACATTGAAATATTACAAAGCACCTTCTCTGACCATAAGGCCATAAAAGTAGAAATCAAGAACAGGAAAAGCACGAAAAAGAAATCAAACACTTGGAAACTGAACAATACCCTGCTCAAGAAAGACTGGACCATAGAAGACATTAAGAATGGAATAAAGAAATTCAGAGAATCCAGTGAGAATGAAAACACTTCCTATCAGAAACTTTGGGACACACCAAAAGCGGTGGTCAGAGGCCAATTTATATCAATAAACGCACAACATCCAAAAAGAAGAAAGGGCCAAAATCGAAGAATTATCCCTACAACTTGAACAAATAGAAAGAGAGCAACAAAAGAAACCCACAGGCACCAGAAGAAAACAAATAATAAAAATTAGAGCTAAACTAAATGAAATAGAAAACAGAAAAACAATTGAAAGAATTAGCAAGACCAAAAGCTGGTTTTTTGAAAAACTCAACAAAATTGATAAACCACTGGCCAAACTGACAAAAGAAAAACAGGAGAGGAAGCAAATAACCTGAATAAGAAATGAGATGGGCGATATTACAACAGACCCAACTGAAATTAAAAGGAATCATATCAGATTACTACGAAAAACTATACTCAAACAAATTTGAGAACCTAGAAGAAACGGATGAATTCCTAGAGACACACTACCTACCTAAACTAACACAAACAGAGGTAGAACAACTATATAGGACCATAACAAAAGAAGAGATTGAAGAGGTAATCAAAAAACTCCCAACAAAAAAAAGCCCTGGTCTGGACAGCTTCACTGCAGAGTTCTACCAAACTTTCAGAGAAGAATTAACACCACCACTACTAAAGGTATTTCAGAGCATAGAAAAGGACAGAATATTACCAAACTCATTCTATGAAGCCACCATATCCCTGATACCAAAACCAGGAAAAGACACCACAAGAAAAGAAAATTGTAGACTTATATCCCTCATGAAAGTAGATGCAAAAATCCTCAACAAAATTCTAGCCAATAGAATTCAACAACATATCAAAAAAATAATTCACCATGACCAAGTGGGATTCATACCAGGTATGCAGGGATGGTTCAACATTAGAAAAACAATTAACGTAATCCACCACATAAATAAAACAAAAGACAAGAATTACATGATTTTATCAATTGATGCAGAAAAGGTATTTGACAAAGTTCTACACTCATTCATGATAAAAACTCTCAGCAAAATAGGAATAGAAGGAAAATTCCTCAACATAATCATGGGCATTTATACAAAGCCAACAGCCCACATCACCCTAAATGGAGAGAGCCTGAAAACATTCCCACTGAGATCGGGAACCAGACAAGGATGCCCTTTATCACCACTCTTATTTAACATTGTGCTGGAAGTCCTAGCCAGAGCAATTAGGCTAGATAAAGAAATAAAGGGCATCCAGATTGGCAAGGAAGAAGTAAAAGTATCTGTATTTGCAGCTGACACAATCTTATACACAGAAAACCCTAAGGAATCCTCCAGAAAACTACTGAAACTAAAAGAAGAGTTCAGCAGGGTATCGGGATACAAGATAAACATATAAAAATCAGTTGGATTCCTCTACACCAACAAAAAGGACATCGAAGAGGAAATCACCAAATCAATGCCATTTAGCCCCCAAGAAGATAAAATACTTAGGAATAAATCTTACCAGAGATGGAAAAGACTTATACAAAGAAAACTACAGTACACTTCTGCAAGAAACCAAAAGAGACTTATATAAGTGGAAGAACATACCTTGCTCGTGGATAGGAAGACTTAACATTATAAAAATGTCTAGTCCACCAAAAGCAATCTATACATTTAATGCATTTCCTATCCAAATCCCAACGACATTCTTTAAGGAGATGGAGAAACAAGTCACCAATTTCATATGAAAGGGAAAGAGGCTCTGGATAAATAAGGCATTACTGAATAAGAAGAACAAAGTGGGGGGCCTTACTTTACCTGATTTTAGAACCTATTATACTGCCACAGTAGTCAAAACAGCCTGGTACTGGTACAACAACAGATACATGGACCAATGGAACAGAATTGAGAATCCAGACATAAATCCATCCACATATGAGCAGTTGATATTTGACAAAGGCCCCAAAACAGTTAAATGGGGAAAAGACTGTCTTTAACAAATGGTGCTGGCATAACTGGATATCTATCTGCAAAGAAATGAAACAAGACCCGTACCTCACTCCATGCACAAAAACTAACTCAAAATGGATCAAAGACCTAAATATAAAATCGAAAACAGTAAAGATCATGGAAGAAAAAATAGGGACAATGTTAGGAGCCCTAATACATGGCATAAACAGTATAGAAAACATTATAAAGAATGTAGAAGAAAAACTAGATAACTGGGAGCTCCTAAAAATCGAACACCTATGCTCATCCAAAGACTTGACCAAAAGAGTAAAAAGACTAACTCCAGACTGGGAAAAAGTTTTTAGCTATGACATTTCTGATCAGCACCTAATCTCTAAAATCTACATGATACTGCAAAAACTCAACTGCAAAAAGACATATAACCCAATTTAAAAAATGGGCAAAAGATCTGAATAGGCACTTCACTAAAGAAGACATTCAGGTAACTAACAGGTATATGAGGAAATGTTCACGATCATTAGCCATTAGAGAAATGCAGATCAAAACTACGATGAGATTTCATCTCACTCCAACGAGGCTGGCATTAATCCAAAAAACACAAAAGAATAAATGTTGGAGAGGCTGTGGAGAGATTGGTACACCTGTACACTGCTGGTGGGAATGTCAAATGGTACAACCACTTTGGAAATCGATTTGGCACTTCCTTAAAAAGCTAGAAATAGAACTACCATACGATCTAGCAATCCCACTCCTTGGAATATATCCTAGAGAAATAAGAGCCTTTACGCAAACAGATATATGCACACCCATGTTTATTGCAGCACTGTTTACAATAGCAAAAAGATGGAAGCAACCAAGGTGCCCATCAATGGATGAATGGATAAATAAACTATGGTATATGCACACAATGGAATACTACGCATCGATAAAGAACAGTCAGGAATCTGTGAAACATTTCATAACATGGAGGAACCTGGAAGGCATTATGCTGAGTGAAATTAGTCATTTGCAAAAGGACAGATATTGTATAAGACCACTATTATAAGAACTTGAGAAATAGCTTAAACTGAGAAGAAAACATTCTTTCATGATTACGAGAGTGGGGAAGGAGGGAGGCTGGGAGAGGGGCATTCACTAATTAGATAGTAGATAAAAGATACTATAGGTGAAGGGAAAGACAGCACACAATACAGGGGAGGTCAGCACAATTGGACTAAACCAAAAGCAAAGAAGTTTCCTGAATAAACTGAATGCTTCGAAGGCCAGCGTAGCAGGGGCAGGGGTCTGGGGGCCGTGGTTTCAGGGGACATCTAAGTCAATTGGCATAATAAAATCTATTAAGAAAACATTCTGCATCCTACTTTGAAGAGTGGCGTCTGGGGTCTTAAACACTAGCAAGCAGCCATCTAAGATGCATCAATTGGTCTTAACCCACCTGGATCAAAGAAGAATGAAGAACACCAAGGACACGAGGTGATTACAAGCCCAAGAGACAGAAAGGGCCACATGAACCAGCGACTATATCATCCTGAGACCAGAAGAACTAGATGGTGCCCGGCTACAACCGATGACTGCCCTGACAGGGAACACAACAGAGAACCCCTGAGGGAGCAGGAGAGCAGTGAGGTGCAGACTCCAAATTCTCATAAGACCAGACTTAATAGTCTGACTGAGACTAGAAGGACCCTGGTGGTCATGGTCTCCGGACCTTCTGTTGGTCCAGGACAGGAACCATTCCTGAAGCCAGCTCTTCAGACACGGATTAGACTGGACAATGGGTTGGAGAGGGATGCTGGTGAGGAGTGAGCTTCTTGGATCAGGTGGACACTTGAGACTGTGTTAGCATCTCCTGCCTGGAGGGGAGATGAGAGGGTGGGGGGGGCGGTTAGAAGCTGGTGCAATGGACATGAAAAGAGAGAGTGGGCTGTCTCATTAGGGGGAGAGTAATTGGGAGTATGTAGCAAGGTGTATATGGGTTTTTGTGTGAGAGACTGACTTGTTTTGTAAACTTTCACTTAAAGCAGAATAGAAATTATTAAAAAAAAACAAACAAACACACAATCCAATTAGAACATGGGCAAAATACATGAACAGACATTCAACCAAAGAAGATATATAAATGGTAAATAAGCAGATGAAAAGAGCCATTAAAACAAACAAACAAAAAAACCATTTTAGAGAAATGCAAATTAAGACCACAGTGAAATATCACTACACATTTATCAGAATGGCTAAATTAAAAAAAAAAAAATAGTAAATACCAAATGCTGACCAAGACGTGGAGAAACTGAATCTCTCACACATTGATGGTAGAATGTAAAATGTTACAGTCACTGTTATGCATTAAACTGTGTCCTCCCAAAATGTGTGACAACTTGGCTAGGCCATGTTTCCCAGTATTGTGTGGTTGTCCACCATTTTGTCATCTGATGTGATTTTCCTAAGTGTTGTAGATCCTACCTCTGTGATGTTAATGAGGTGGGATTAGTGGCAGTTATGTTAACGATGCAGGACTCAATCTATGAGATTAGAAGGAAAAAAAAAAAGCCATCAGGGAGATCATGGGGGACCTTATACCACCAAGAAACAAGAGCCAGGAGAATAGCGTGTCCTTAGGACCCAGGGTCCCTGCACTGAGAAACTCCTAGCCAGGGAAAGATTGACGACAAGGACCTTCCCCCAGAGCCGAGAGACATAGAAAGCCTTCCCTGGAGCTGGCAACGTGAATTTGGACTTCTAACCTCCTAGACTCTGAGAGAATAAATTCCTCTTTGTTAAAGCCATCCACTTGTTGTATTTGTATTAGTGCAGCACTGGATGACTAAGACAGTCACTCTGGAAAATAGTTGGGCAGTTTCTTATAAAACTAAATATACAACTATCGTATGACCCAACAATTGTACCCCTGGACAATCATCCCAGAGAAAAAAGATTTATGGCTACACAAACACCAGTATGTGATTATTGTTCATAACAGCTTTATTTGTAATAACCGAAAACTGAAAGCAACCAAAATACTCTTCAATAGGTCAGTGGTTAAACAAATTGTGGTACAGCCATACAAAAAAACAACCAAACCCATTGCCGTCAAGTTGATTCCAACTCATAGCGACCCCCTAGGGCAGAGTAGAACTGCCCCAGAGTTTCCAAGGAGCACCTGGTGGATTTAACTGCCGACCTTTTGGTTAGCAGCTGTAGCTCTTAACCAGTATGCCACCAGGGCTTCCACATCCATACTGTGGAACATTATTCAATAAAAAGGGATGAACTATTGATACATTTAACAACTTGAACGGATGGCATTATACTGAATACAGCCATTTACAAAAGGTCACACACTGTATGATTCCATTTATATAATATTCTCAAAATGACAAAATCATAGAAATGGAAAACGGCTTAGTGGTTACCAGGGCTTAGTGATGGTGGGGTGGGTATGGGTATATGTGTAAAGGGGGTAGCATGAGGGAGACCTCTGGGGTGCTGGAATAGTCCTGCATCTCGATTGCACTGATGGTTACACAAATCTATGTATGTGATAAAACGACACGGAACTACATGCACACATTGTACTGATGTCAAATTCCTGGTTTTGATATTATACTGTAACTACGTAAGATGTAACCACTGGGGGAAAATGATGGACGGTACATGAAACTTCTCTGTACCACTTCTGCAACTTCCTGTGAATCTATGGAGCCCTAGCGGGATAGTGGTCAAGACTTCAGCTCCTAACCAAAATGTTGGCGGTTCAAATCCACCAGCCGCTCCTTGGAAGCCTGTCCTGTAGGGTTACTATGAGGCAGAATCGACTCAGTGGCAGCAGGTTTTGTGAATCTATAACTATTTCTAAAAAGTATTTTTTAGATCCTACTGACGATCACAAGACCTAAGCCAAACGTTGCAAACCTCTATGGTTGTGACTGTCCAGCATCCACTCGCTTATTGCTTCCCGTTAACTGCCCATATTTCCTCAGTGGGGACCCCCTCCTTTCCACTCTCAACCCAGGGAGTCATCAGCACATCATGTTCCCCTAAACCATTCTAGCCTGGACGTTTGCTGGAATGCTGGGACAGAGATGATTGCTCTTTTGTAATGCATTCAAATCTGGAAAGGTGGAGGCCTGGGAATACCCGAGAGGTTCATGAATGGTAGCACTGTAACCGAGGAAGCAGAAGTGAGAACGGAGAATGAAAGAAATGAGCTTCAGAGGAAATCATTCAAGCCCTCTATCCAGCCATGCCTGTTTTTGGACTGTTCTGTTTGTGAGCCAGTACATCCCCTCTCCACTTTTTTAGCCTAATCAATTTGAGTTGATTTTCTAACAAACGCAACTGAAGGGACCCTAATATACCAGAATCTCAATGTGGTTCACGCAGGGGGATCATTTAGGTAGTTCCTGTGGCTTCTTCCACACTCACAGTATGGTGTGAAAATAGTGGACAGTGTCATAAGATCCAGACGCTACTGCCAGCTCTGCCCCTTGGTAGCCCTGAGACTGTAGGTGAGTCACTGTCTCTCTCAAGTCCCTTTCATCATGCTCCAAATGGGACTAATAATAACAACAGTGTTTACTCACGGGGTTAGGAGGATCGAATCAGACAATGACTGAAAAAAACATGTCCCATATCATGAGGAGTTATATACAATTGTTAGAGCCCTGGTGGCATAGTGGTTAAGAGCTCGGCTGCTAACCAAAAGGCTGGCTGTTCGAATCCATCAGGTGCTCCTTGGAAACCCTATGGGGCAGTTCTACTCTGTCCTATAGGGTCGCTATACAATGTTATGAATAAAGAAGACCAAAGAAGAATTGCTGCATTTGAATTATGGTGTTGGAGAATATCAAATGTACCACGAACTGTCAGAAGAACGAACAAATCTGTCCTGCAGAAGTACAGCCAGAGTGCTTCTTAGAAGCAAGAATGATGAGACCTTGTCTTGCTTACTTTGGACATGTTTCAGGATGGACAAGTCCCTGGACAAGGACATCATGCTTGGTAAAGTAAAGGATCAGCGAAAAAGAGGAAGACCCTCAAGACGACAGACTGACACAGTGGCTGCAACAGTGGGCTTGAGCATAACAACAATTCTAAAGATGGCATAGGACCTTGCAGTATTTTGTTCTGCTGTGCATAAGGTCGCTGTTAGTTGGAAATGGCTCCAAGGCACCTAATAACAACAACAATATACAATGTTGATGGTGATTACCTTACATACCTACTGCTACAATGTAGGCAGTCATCTTATTTACTCATGTGAATAATTTTTCCTCCATGAAATCCCACGCCTATGGTCAGTCAAAAAAACAAAACAAAACCTGAGAACTAATTTTAGCTATATGGCAAGTGTAGCTTTCATTACTTCACTCTTTGTTAGGTGCTGTGTTTCCTCTTTGGCCAGTTGGCTACAATCCTTTCTGCTATCTTGACCTGGCTGTCTTTCTGCCTTTTCTTGTCTTCACTACAAAAACAAACAAACAAGCCCTCCCCACCACCAAAACAAAGAAAAAAACCAAAACCGGCTTCTCACAAAAGAGCTCTTACTTGGAGCCTCTAAAATGGGCATAAGAAATGCGAGCATCCTTTAACTTAAATGTTGTCATCATTTGTATGGGAGAACTGGAGAGGCTGGTGGGCGTGGGAAGCCCTCTTCAGGATGCAGCACTTGGATTCCAGTACAGTCGATTCTTATTATTCATGGTAGTTATGGTCTACAACATCGCCACAAACACTGAATTAGCAAATACTGAAACATTGCTCCTTGGGGAAGTATGTTTTCATCTACCGATCAATGTATAACCTTGTTTTATGTGTGTTTCTGTTTAAAGATCCCTTATTTAACATATATTGTTGGTCCATTCACAAAGAACTCACAGCCAAGAGCACTATGACTCATACTTGAATGAAGCTTATCTAACACATGTATTTTCTCTGTAAGACACATCACAGCCTTCTTGCACTTAGAAACACTAGACAGCATTTTGGCACTACCCTTGGGGGCCATCTAAACAACAAAATCACCGACAAAAAGGACAACATGTGAAAACATGGCACTCAATAGGCCGCAGGAAGGAGCCTTGTTTACAGCAGGAGCGCTGACGCAGCATCGCCTTGTTTGATCTCAGCTGGACATGCGTGTCAGGTGACTCGAATTTTTTGCTGCTTTGAGTATATCCATGAATGGCTGTAAAAATGCTGCAAGCATTGATTTTGGGGATAAATTTTAGCTAGCAGGAGAATTCAAAAATACAGAATCCGTGAAGAACGAGCATCAACTGTTTTTTGTTTGTGTCCACAGCTTGCCTTGATTTGTAACAGTGTGTCAGGTTCACCCTCCTACTTCATCTCAGACTTATCTGAGGTCTCATCTTCAAAGATAGGGTTTCTAGCAATTTATTAGAAATGTGCTTTGCTTTTGTTTTTTAATTAACTTTTATTGAGCTTCAAGTGAACATTTACAAATCAAGTCAGACTGTCACATATAAGTTTATATACACCTTACTCCGTACTCCCACTTGCTCTCCCCCAATGAGTCAGCCCTTCCATGCCTTTTTTTTTTTTTAATGACAGTAAAAGCAAAACTATTCTGTAAGAAATTTTACCTTCTACCCTTGCTATTTCATAAAAAGAGAGGCCACACTCCAGAGTTGCACATCAGAATGATATGACAACTGGCTCCCAAGGCCCTGTTAAAAGACAGACCCATAAACATGGCAATAAACTCAAACTGATAGACTTGAATAGTATGTATCCACAGGATACAGGCAACAGTCCTCTCATAAAATCTGGAGCAGGCAGTCCTGCTCCAGGTAACCTGTGTGGTTTATTAACACCTGAATATTTAACAGCTAAATGTAAGAAAATGCAATACAGGGAGGGAAAACATTTTTCTCTTTCATTAAACAAAAACAAAAAAGCTCTCAGGGGCTGCCCACTCGCCCAAACTGCCTGTATCAGTGGTGTTCTCTGGGAAGCCTGGCCACAGATCTATTTTAAGAGCTGATGCTGAAACCTAACACCCCTTTATCCAGATCTATTCTTTTTTTTTTTTTTACCTGGAGGATGGGGAAGGGAGAAGTCTTGTTTCCTTAATTAAGGAATCATAATGATCGCCTGAGTTGATAAAATTTAGGCCCCCAACTCTCCCTCCAACATCACATTCCAACCAATGGTGATCATTTTTCTTCCAAATTTCTCATGTGTAACCCTGTTTTAGCCTCTTTTTGGCAAATTCATTCTCTTTTCTCATATTCGCCCCGATCACAATCTTCCAAGATCCTGACCTTGCCCGGACTCTCGCCCTCCTCCCCTTGTCCTGAGAAGGTCCAAGGTCCATGCCTCCTCTCCTCTCTAGCTGCCTGCTTCACCATCTCAGTGAAACAGGGTTCTTGCTGCCTGTGCTCTGAGTTCTAAGTCCCTAGGTCTTGCTTCATCAATTATCTTTTCTCTCTTGTATCTTCAACCTTGCCCTCTCTTCTGGCTCTTTCTCTTCAGATATACATGTACTTAAGTTTCTTTCAGCTGATAAAAATAAAAACTTCCTCTAAATTCTTTGCCTCCTGCTAACTATTGCCCTACCTTTCCACTCTTCTAGTTTTTAGAAAGAGTATTCTGCCCTGGTTGTTTCCATGTTTCCTTGTCTTTTATTAAATACCCAGTTCTTGGCCATCTGCCCTCTGCCTTCAGCCCCTATTTAAGCTGGTTTCTGAGACGTCCCAATTGCAAAATGTAAAGGACTCATTTCAGTCTCATTGTACTTGACCCCTCCACACTGTCTGACACTGCTGTCTACCTTTCCTTTGTGAAAACACTCTCTCTTTGACTGTTCTAACACCATGCTCTTGGTTTTCCCCCACCTCCCTGTCTACTTCTACTTGGTCTCCTTTGCTTGGCCTCTCCTTTTGCCCTGCTCCACTGGGTTCCATGCTAAGCCTCCTACTTGTCTATATCTCCTCTCTACATTCTCCCTGGGCAATCTCCTCAAAATTTATAACTTCACTTCTCACCAACATGTGCATGAGTTTCTTGGTCAGGCCCATCTCCTGGGCTTCTGATCACCTTAGTGAGTGCTTCTAACTTGCTTTATCACAGGTTCAGTGACATGGATTGAATTATGTCTCCTCAAAAATGTGTATATTAATTTGGCTGGGCCATGATTCCCAGTATTGTGTGGTCATCCTCCACTTTGTGATTGTAATTTTATGTTAAAGAGGATTAGGGTGGGATTGTAACACCCTTACTAAGGTCATATTCCTGATCCAATGTATGGAGTTTCCCTGGGGTGTGTCCTGCACCACCTTTTAGCTCTCAAGAGATAAAAAGGAAAGGGAAGCAAGCAGAGAGTTGGGAACCTCACACAAACAAGAAAGCAGCAGCTGGAGTAGAGCAGTTCCTTTGGACCTGGGGTCCCTGTGCCTGAGAAGCTCCTTGACCAGGGGAAGATCGATGACAAGGAATCTTCCTCCAGGGCCAACAGAGAGAGTCATCCCCTGGAGCTGACACCCTGAATTTGGACTTGAATAAACTTCTCTTTGTTAAAGCCATCCACTTGTAATATTTCTGTTATAGTAGCACTAGATGACTAAGACATTCAGCTCATCCAAGAGACCTTCCTAACTCACAAGCTGAGATAGTACCGTCTTCTCTGCTGTTGTAGTGCTTTGAACTTATATCATTATGACGCATGTCTCTCCACTGTGTCCTCCACAACATTGAGATAGCCTTAATGGCAATACTTCTTTTTTAAAGTACAGCATTTTTTCCCAAATTTTATTTTGAAATATTTCAAACCATTAAAAAACTGGAAAGAATGGAACAATGAACACTTACATCTTTCAGCAAGATTCACTACTTATTAACATTTCACCATATTGTGCACTTCTACCTCCCCTTCACCTTCCTCTCTCTCTCTATAAAATCTTTATATACTATACAGTGTTGAGTAGTGTTCCCCCAAAATTCATGTCTACTCACTACCTGTGAATATAACCTTATTTGGAAAAAGCGTCTTTGCAGTTGTAATCAAGTTTAAGATGAGGCCATACAACATTAGGGTGGGGCTCTAATCCATTGCCTGGCATCTCTATTAGAAGAAGGAGATTTGGACAGGGACACACAGAGAGAATGTCATGTGAAAATGGAGGTAGAGATTGGAGTGATGCAGTTCTAAGCTACAGACTGCCAAGGACTGGCAGCAGCCACCAGAGGCTGGAAGAGGCAGGGAAGGGTTCTGTTCAACAGGCTTCAGAGGGAGTGTCATCCTGCTGATTTTGAACTTCTGTCCTCCAGATTGTGAGATAATAAATTTCTCTTGTTTTAAACCATCCAGTCCGTGGTAATTTTTATGGCAGCCCTAGGAAACCAGCACGATAATCTTACATGTTGTTGCTAGTTGCTGTAAAGTTGATTCTGATGCATGAGGGCCCCGTGTGTGCAAGTAGAACTGTTCCATAGGGTTTTTGAGGCCGTGACTTTTCAGTTAGTAGTTCAGTGTTTAACTGTTTGTGCCAAGTGATATAGATATAACATAGATATTAAGATAAGATAGTGATATAAAATATTTTTTAACTGAACCATTTGAAAGTAAGGCATAGATTCACAAGGCTAGGTCTTTGGGTCATCTAATTCAATCATCCAGCTAATTCATAAATCCCACAGGACCATCCAGGGTGGGACTGAATACCCTCGTAACCTGGGACATCTCCTATTCAAAGGAAGTCTTTCATTTTCAGATAACTCTGACGATTAAAGTGATGTTCACTATATATTGAGCCTAAATATGACTTCTTGTAATTTATATCTTATTATTGTTGTTATTAGGAGCCGTAGAGTCAATTCCAACTCATAGCAACCCATGTACAACAGAACGAAACGCCGCCTAGTCCTGTGCCACCTTCACAATTGTTGTTATGCTTCAGGCCATTGTTGCAGTCACTGTGTCAATCCATCTCCTTGAGGGTCTTCCTTTTTCGCACTGACCCTCTACTTTTGCAAGCATGATGCCCATCTCTAGGGGCTGATCCTTCCTGATAACATGTTCAAAGTATGTGAGACATAGTCTCGCCATCCTTACCTCTAGGGAGCTTTTTGGCTGTACTTAAAGACAGATTTGTTTGTTCTTCTGGCAGCACATGGTATATTGAATATTCTTCACAACACCATAATTCAAAGGTGTCAATTCTTCCTCAGCCTTCCTTATTCATTGTCCAGCTTTCCCATTCATATGGTGATTGAAAACACCATGGTTTGGGTCAGGAGCACCTTAGTCCTCAAGGGGACACCTTCGCTTTTTAATACTTTAAAGAGGTCTTTAATAACATCTTTTGATTGCTTGACTGCTGCTTCCGTGGGCGTTGATTGTGGATACAAGCAAAATATGAAATCCTTGACAACTTCAGTATTTTATCATGATGTTGCTTATTGGTTCAGTTTTGAGGATTTTTGTTTTCTTTATGTTGAGGTGGAATCCATACTGAAGGCTGTAGTCTTTGATCTTCATCAGTGAGTACTTCAAGTCCTCTTTGCTTTCAGCAAGCAAAGTTATGTCATCTCCATATCAAAGGTTGTTAATGAGCCTTCCTTTAAGTCTGATGCTGCCTTCTTCTTCACATAGCCAGCTTCTCAAATTATTTGCTCAGCATACAGATTGAATAAGTATGGTGAAAGGGTACAACCCTGATGCACATCTTTCCTGATTTTAAACCAAGTAGTATCCCCTTGTTCTGTTTCAATGACTGCTTCTCGGTCTATCTACAGGTTCTGCATGAGCACAATTAAGTGTTCTGGAATTTCTATTCTTCTCAATGTTATCCGTAATTTGTTATGATCCACATATTGCAAAGTCTGCATAGTCATTAAAACACAGATAAACATTATTCTGGTATTCTCTGTTTTCAGCCAGGATACATCTGACATCAGCAATAATATCCCTGGTTCTACATCCTCTTCTGAATCTGGGTTGAATTTCTGGAAGTTCCCTGTTGATGTACTGCTGCAACTACTTTTTAATTATCTTCAGCATAATTTTACTTGGGCAGAGGCACCTCTATATACTGAGCCTAAATCTGACTTCCTGTAATTTATATCTTTGATATTATATTTGCTTCCCAGGGCCACACCAAACTCATCTAATCTCTTTTCCTCTTGGCATCATTTCAACCCTTTGAACAGACCAGTCATATCCCAACAAGTCTTTTTGTCGTCTTCTCCTGCTTTATTTTCACCAACTGTTCCTGACGGTGATGATGATGATAACACTACTACTAATAATCAATATTTATTGGGTACATGTTATGTGCCAGCTATTGTTCTAAGCAATATGTGTGGTGTGTATGTGTACACTCACATAATTCTCCTAACAACCCTGTGAGATAACTACTATTATCCTCATTTTTTAGGTGTGGAAAGTAACTCACAGTGAGGTTAAATAGTGTGCCCATGATTTCACAGCTAGTAATTTGCAGAGCCTAACTTTAAAACCATGCAGTTTGGTTCTTGAGCCTTCTTTCTTGATAGCAATACTAGAAGCCACTTCACCCTTGTAGTTTCTTACCAAGCATGTTAAAGCTGAATCTAATCATTGGGAAACAATCAGAGAAATATAAATTGTAGGGCAATATTCAAAATAACTGGCCTATACTCTTTAAAAATGTCGATGTGAAGAAATGAAAAAAGGTAAAATAGGCAGTGTACTCTTCTAGAATAAAGAAATTACAGAGGAGGTGAAGCCAATATAGTGCTCTAGACAGATGCATCATGCTGTTCCCTACAACGAAGATCTGAAAAACTGAGTAAAACAGATACAATAGTCAGTCCTGGAAATCTGAGCATCACATGAAGTGATGAAGAACTAGATCAAACACTGAATGGAAGAAGAAAGTGATAGAATACAGTGAATGAGGAGAGATACAGAGTGGATGTTCCCTGCCAACTAACACAGCATAGCATCGCCATATTGAAACACAGCCAGCAACAACGCCAGACAGGGAGTAGGAGAAGGCAACTTCACATAACTCCCAACAAGGGGCAGACCAAAAACCAAACCCATTGCCATCCAGTTGATTCTGATTCATAGCGACCCTGTAGACACAATAGAATTGCCCATAGTGTTTCTAAGTAGTGGCTGGTGGATTCAAACTGCCAACTTTTGGGTTAGCAGCCAAATACTTAACCACTGCACCACCAGGGCTTCACAGGAGACAGAGCACCCAGTAAAAAGAGACACATACTTTCCCACCCATCACCCTTGTGGTAAGGAAAAGCAAGAACCTCCCCACCCTGGCAGACCCTACCACTAGGTCCACAATAAAGGCTTCCCTACCCGCCCCCCGCATACCCCGCCCCCTCCCATCATGAGGCTTTTTATCCCTTTCTTTCTTCCTTTTCTTTCTCCCTCCCACCTAACCCCATACATCACCCCCCAACCTGCTGGGTCCCACTGTGCTGCCATTTTATTTCCCTCTTTTTTTTCTTCCTTTTCTTTCGCTCTCCCACCTAGCCCCATACACTACCTATCCCTGATTCCTGCATACTTCCTCCATGCTGCCAAGGCTAGAGAGCCACTGGCCCATCACCACTGTGGGTCTACCACCCCCATCCACTAGCTTCCGCTGTGCTGTCATTTTTTTCCCTTTCTTTTCATTCTCCTTCCCACCTAGTGCTGTACAACACCTCCTCCCCTTCTCACTGGCCCCCAAAGCAGTAACACAGATAGAGTGCCACTGGTGCAGTGGCCTGCAGCTGCCCCAGGTCCACCCCACCCCCACATGCCAGCTCCAACATGCTGCCATTTTTTTCTTTTCTCTTTACTTGTTCTGTCTTTTATTTTTCCCTCGCACCTAGCCCCACATGCCACCTCCTCCCCTTCCTGCCAGCCTCCAGGTCCGCCCTGCCTTAACCCATTACTTAACCCATTTTTTCTTTCTTTTTTCTTTACTTCCTTCTTCCCTTCTAGCCCCATACACCACCTACCCCCCATTCCACCAGCCTCCACTGCACCACTGAGGCTAGAGTGTCCCCAGCACTCAGGCACATCACTGCAGCAGGCTCCCACTGACCCCCCTCTTCTGCCACTTGTCCAGCTACTGAACAGTGGGAAGTGAGCCTGTGCTACTCCCTTTCCAACACCCTCACCCATCTGGTGAGGGGCTGTGTACACCCTCACTCTGCTGGACCAATATCAGGAGGCAGACAACACCTACCCATTTTGCCCTCTGCCACCTCATTCAACCAGTGTACAGCTAAGTGGGCTTGCCCCGCTTGCTGCTGCCCTACCCACTTGGATAAGGTGGTGAGAGCTATCATGCCCATAGATGAACAAGGAGCAAAGAACGGACACCCCAGCTGCCCTGACATATCAAAAGAAAACAAAAAGGCTGGACAAAATAAACAAACATACAATCAATAAATAAAGAAAATAATAACCTCAATGTCTGAGAGACAGCAGACAATATCAAAAAATATAAAAAAGCAGGACAAAATGGCTCCAGCAAGTGACCAAAATAAAGAATCAGGTAACCTCCTGGTGGAAGAAAAGGCAGTGGAACTACCAGATACAGAATGCAAAAGATTAATATTCAGGGCTCTCCAAGAGATTAGAAAACAGATCAGGGAAAACACACACAAAACCAATGAAAAAACAGACAAAATCATGGAAAACACAGACAAAACCAATGAAAATACAGCAAAAATGAAGGAAAACACAAAGCAATAGAAAGATTCAGGAAAATAACACAAGAACAAACTTCAAAATAAATAATTAGAAATCATACAAAAACAGCAACTAGAAATCCAAAGATAAAAAACAAAATTTCAGAAATGGACAACTCAACAGAAAGTCTCAGGAATAAATTTGAAACAATGGAAGACAAAATCAGTGAGATTGAAGACAAACCCATGGATGCCACTTTGTTTGAGGAAAAATCAGAGAAAAGAATGAAGAAAGCCTAAGAACTTTGTGGGACACGATCAAAAGCAAAAATTTGCGTGTGATGGGAGTTCCAGAACAGAGGGAAAAAACGGAAAATACAGAGAAGATTGTAGAAGATTTTTTGGCAGAAAACCACCCAAATATCATCAGTGACAAAAAGCTGACAATCCAAGAAGTTAAATGAACCTCATATAGGATAGACTCCAAAAGAAAATCACCAAGGCATATCATAATCACACTTGCCAAAACCAAAGACAAAGAAAGAATCCTGAGAGCAGATAGAGAAAAATGAAAAGTCACTTACAAGTGGAAATGATAAGACTAAGCTCTGGTTACCAGGCAGAAATTATGCAGGCAAGAAGGCAATGGGATGACATATATAAAACTTTGAAAGAAAAAAACTGCCAAACAAAAATAACATATCCTGCAAAACTCTCTCTCAATACGATGGTGAACATAGGACATTCCCAGAAAAACAGAAATTAAGGGAATTCATAAAAACCAAACCAAACTTACAAGAAATATTAAAGAAAGTCCTTTGGTTAGAGAACAAACAACATCAGACAACAACTGGAGTCTAGGACACAGGACAGCATCAGACAGATGCCAACCTAGGTAAAGAACTCTCTATAATAAAAGAAAACTAAGAGACTTAAAACAGGAAAACAGAGATGCTAATCTGTAAATGACAATGTCAAAACAATAAAAAAGGGGAATAAATGGTGTAGGTATAGAATTTTCAAATGGAGAGAAATCAAGGCGATATCAAGTAACAAAAGACTGATTCAAATTTAGAAAAATAAGGGTAAATTTTGAGGTAACCACAAAGAAAGGTAACAAACCTGCTCACCAAAATAAAAAAGAGAAATATAAAGACTAAACACAAAATCTATAACAATAAAAGAAAATCTACAAACAAAAGGCACTCACCACACAAAAACAAGGGGAACAAAGAAAACATCAACACCACAAAAACAAAAAAAAAAGCACGACAACATGACAGCAATGAACTCATACATATTGACAATCACACTGAATGTAAATGGCTTAAATGCACCTGTAAAGAGACAGAGAGTGGCAGAATAGATTAAAAAAACACAACCCATCAATATGCTGTCTATAAAAGACACACTTTAGACACAAAGACATAAATATATTAAAAATCAAGGATGGAAAAAAATATCATGCAAACAGTAACAAAAAAGAGCAGGAGTGGCAATACTAATCTCAGATAAAAGGCATTTTAAGGCAAAATCAACCATAAAAGACAAGGATATTACATAATGATTAAAGGGACAATCTACCAAAAAGACATAACTTCAGTAAATATTTATGCATCCAATGACAGGGCTCCAAAATACATAAACTCTTACAGCACTGAAAAGAGAAATAGTTCCACAATAGCAGACGACTTAACACACCACTGTCAGTAAAGGACAGAACATCTAGAAAGAAATTCAACAAAGATATAGAAGCTCTAGGGGCCACAATCAACCAACTTGACCTCACAGGCATATATCGAACACTCTGCCCAAAGATCAAAGACTACAGCCTTCAGTGTGGATTACACCTCAACATAAAGAAAACAAAAATCCTCACAACTGGACCAATAAGCAACATTATGATAAAAGGAGAAATGACTGAAGTTGTCAAGGACTTCATTTTACTTGGATGAACAATCAACACCCATGGAAGCAGCAGTCAAGAAAATCAAAAGACACATTGCATTGGGAAAAGCTGCTGCAAAAGACCTCTTTAAAGTGTTAAAAAGCAAAGATGTCACCTTGAAGACTAAGGTGTGCCCGACTCAAGTCATGGTATTTTCAATGCCTTATATGCATGTGAAACCTGGACAGTTAATAAGGAAGATCAAACAAGAATTGATGCCTTTGAATTATGATGTTGGTGAAGAATGTTGAATATGGCATGGACTGCCAGAAGGGCAAACAAATCTCTCTTGGAAGAAATACGTCCAGAATGCTCCTTGGAAGCAAGGATGGAGAGATTTTGTTTCACGTACTTTGGACATGTTATCAGAAGGGACCGGTCCCTGGGGAAGGACATCATGCTTGGTAAAGTAGAGAGTCAATAAAAAAGAGGAAGACCCTCAACGAGATGGATTGACACAGTGGCTGCAACAATGGGCTCAAACATAATGATTGTGAGGATGGTGTGGGGCTGGGCAGTGTTTCGTTCTTTTATACATAGGGTCACTATGAGTCAGAATCAACTCAACAGCACCTAACAACAACAACAACTACCCAAGAGCAGCAAAGTATACATTCTTTTCCAATGCACATGGAACATTCTCCAGAATAGGCCACAGAACAACTCTCAATAAAATTCAAAACATCAAATAATACAAAGCATTCTTTCTGATCACAATGCCATAAAAGTAGAAATCAATAACAGGAAGATCAAGGAAAAAATTAAAACACACAGAAACTGAATAACACGTTGCTGAAAAAGAGTTAGGTAATGAAAGAGAGAATCAAAAAATTGTTAGAATCAAATGAGAATGAAAACACATCATACCAAAACCTTTGGGACACAGCAAAGGCAGTGCTCAGGGGTCAATTTACAGCAACAAACACACACATTAAAAAAAAAAAAAAAAAAAGGCCAAAATCAAAACATTAGCCCTACAACCTGAACAAATAGCAAGAGAGCAACAAAAGAAGCTCACAGACACCAGAAGAGAGAATAAGGATTATAGCAGAGATAAATGAAACAGAGAACAGAAAATAAAAAGAATCAACCAAAAGTTGGTTCTTTGAAAAAATCAACAAAATCGATGAACTACTAACAAAACTAACCAAAGAAAAACAGGAGAGGAAGCAAATAATTCAAATAAGAAATGAGATGGGGGACATTACAACAGATCCAAATGAAATAAAAAGGAATCATAACAGAATAACATGAAAAATTGTACAACATATTTGAGAACCTAGAGGAAATAGACAAATTTCTAGAAACACACTATGTACATAAACTAACACAAACTGAGATAGAAAATCTGAAAAGACCTATAACAAGAGAAGAAATTGAAGAGATAATTTTTAAAAAACTCCCAACAACAACAACAAAAGCCCTGGCCTTGATGACTTCTTTGGAGAATTCTACCAAACATTCAGAGAAGAGCTCACACCAGTACTACTCAACCTATTTCAGTGCATAGAAAAAGGAAGCAATACTCCCAAACGCATTCTATGAAGCCAGCACAACCCTGATACCAAAGCCAGGCAAAGACAGCACAAAAAAAAAAGAAAATTGCAGAACAATGTCTCTCATGAATATAGATGAAAAAATCCTCAACAAAATTCTAGTCAACAATAGCTGGCACATATTATGCATCCAATAAATATTGGCTATTATTACTAGTGTTATCATCATCATCACCGTCAGGAACAGTTGGTGAAAACAAAGCAGGAGAAAATGAAAAGGAGATTTGTGGGGACATGACCGGTCTGTTCAAAGGCTTGAAATGCTGCCAAGAGGAAGAGGGATTAGGCGAATTCTGTGTGGCCCTGGAGAGCAGATATAATATCAAAGGGTATAAATTACAGGAAGTCAGATTTAGGCTGAATATATACAGAACATCGTTTTAGTGGTCAGAGCTGTCTGAAGATGAAAGGTTTGCTTTGAATGAGGGGTGTCCCAGGTTACCAGGGTATTCAGTTCCACCCTGGATGATCCCTTAGTTTTGCAGATTAAGTGGATGATTGAATTAAAAGACCCAAAAGACCTAGCCTTGTTAATCTGTGATTAAATATACCCATTAAAGCATCAAGCAGAATTGTAGGGAATGGTTAAAACATAAGAAGCTCAACACATATAGTAAATTTCTATGTTGCAACACTAACACCACCCCACACCTAACAAATCTACTCATTAGTCATTCTTCCCATTTCCACACGATGTCCACATAAACAGTAAAGACATGCAGCAAAGAGATTTCACCTAAAGAACACTCTCAGATGCATATACTAAAAGCACCTCATCTTACACGGGGATTAAATTCTACAATCAAGTGCCTATGGTAAAAATCACAGAGAGTCAAAATTGCCCTGAACAATCTCCTAGGAAGGCACCGCTTTGGCAACTGCCTCTTCGCAAGCCCAGCACAGTCAGTTTCTCTCCAGTTTCTGAAACTGATCTCTGCTTCCTTGCTTAAGTACTAGATAAAGGAGTTGACTTTCACTTAAGCACCAAGTTCAGTGAAAAACGTGTATTTTTAAACAGTACACTCATTCAGCAAGAATAGATGCTTGTTCTACGAGGGGATGAAATCAATTGAGATTCATGCCGTCTACTCATTCTCACTCTAGGATATATAGTGAACGTGCAGAACATCAGGGTGAAGTGACACTGCTGTTTTTCTACTTTGTCTATTTCTTTTCTTTTTTCTATTTATCCAAGCGCATAGCGTTGAAGTCACTAAAGTTAGGTGCACACCTCTGAACAAGTTGGAACAAACTGTAGTACTTCCTTGGCCATGTGGGTGAGCATGTGATCCAAGCAGGACCAATCAGTACCCTTTTCTGGGATTTCTGCCCTTGAAACCAGAGCAGATCTCACTCAGCTCCCCTTACAGAGCAAGGCAGTGGTCCATCCCGAGCAGCCACTGGTTATGCCCCAGGCATGTGGGTCGAATGAGACAACAAGCAGAGAGAAACAGCGTTGAGAGCTGGAAAGAGGGTTACTGGCTCCAAACACGTCCCCAGTTCCAGTCATTTCTGGGTTTCAGTATGCTCCTGCCCTCCCTGTGATGGTCCAAGAAATATCTTCTTTTGGCCTAACTGGGTTTATACAACTTGCAATAAAAAGAATTTTAATACAGCCCTCAAGAGTTTGATTTCCTGATGGGTTTGCATGCCTGGTCCCAACCTTGTTACGGCACACGTTTGGAAATACGTTCATTTTCAGGCAGGCTCCACAGAGCTCTACCAAATGCGAAGAGGATTTTTGATCCTTTCAAATCATTCAGTTATCTAACACATAACAGAAAAAGAGAAAGAGAGAGAGAGAGAAAGGAACGGGGACAGGTGTGGACAAAAGAAAAACAAAGCCTGTACCTTAATGAGAACTCATTCTGCTTTTTTTCTACTTTTAAAGTAATCAGAAAGAGGCTCTCATTCAATCACAGGAAACTTTTTTTTTTTTTACTTCTTTGTTCTTTTTTTAATTGCATTTTAGATGAAGCTTTACAGAGCAAACTAGTTTCTCACTAAACATTAATACACATACTGTTTTGTGACATTGGCTGTTGTCATGGATTGAATTGTGTTCCCCCAAAATTTGTGTCAACTTGGTTAGACCTTGATTCTCAGTATAGTGTGGTCGTCCTCCATTTTGAGATTATAATTTTATGTTAAAAAGGATTAGGGTGGGATTGTAACACCCTTACCCAGGTCACATCCCTGTTCCAGTGTAAAGGAAGTTTCCCCGGGGTGTGGCCTGCACCACCTTTTATCTCTCAAGAGATAAAAAGGAAATGGAAGCAAGCAGAGAGGAAGACCTCATACCACTAAGAAAGCAGTGCAGGGAGCAGAGCATGGCCTTTGGACCTGAGTTTCCTGCACTGAGATGCTCCCAGACCAAGAGAAGACTGATGACAAGGATCTACATCCAGAGCTGACAGAGAAAGCCTTTCCCTGGAGCCGGAGCCCTGAATTTGGACTTCTAGCCTACCTGACTGTGAGAGTCAATTTCTCTTTGTTAAAGCCATACACTTGTGGTATTTCTGTTATAGTACCACGAGATGATGAAGACAGTTGCTAATCCTGTGATGTGTCAACACTCTCCCCTTTTTGATCTTTGGTTCCCCATTACCAACTTTCCTGTCCCCTCCTCCCTTCTTGTCCTTGCCCCTGGTCTGGTGTGTCCCTTTTGTTTTGTTTTATGGGTCTGTCTAATCTTTGGCTGAAGGCTGAACCTCAGGAGTGACTTCATTACTGAGCTAAAAGGGTGTCTGGGAGCCATACTCTCCAGACTGGAGAAACCCAGTAAGTCTTGGTGTGGTTTTTTGTTTTTTTTTTTTTTGAGTTAGAATTTTGTTCTAAGTTTTTCTCCAGCTCTGTTCAGGACTCTCTATTTGATCCCTGTCAGAGCAGTTGGTGGTGGTAGCCAGGCACCATCTAGTTGTGCTGGACTCAGTCTGGTGGAGGCTGTGGCAGTTGTTGTCCATTAGTCCTTTGGACTAATCTTTCTCTTGTGTCTTTGGTTTTCTTCATTGTCCCTTACCCAAGATGGGGTAAGAACAGTGAAGTATCTCACATGGCTGCTCACAAGCTTTTAAGAACCCAGATGCTACTCACCAAAGTAGAATGTAGAACATTTTCTTTATAGACTGTTACGCCAGTTGAGCTAGATGTTCCTAAGATCATGGTCCCCACAGCCCTCAGGCTAGCAATTTGGTCCCTCAGGGAGTTTGGATGTGTCTACAGAGCTTCCATGACCTTGCCTTGGACAAGTTGTGCTGGTTTCCTCAGTACTGTGTACTGCCCTACTCTTCACCAAAGTTATCACTTATCTATTGTCTGTTTAATGTTTTCCTTCCCACCCCTCCCCTCCCTCATAACCATCAAAGATTGATGCTTTTTGTCAATCACAAGAAACATTTATTGTGCTCCTGCTACATGTCATATGCTGATATGGCGGTGGAAAAGATTATTATTGTTATTAGCTGCCTTCCATCTAGTCACTCACAACAGACCCAAAAACTGCCCAGCCCTGCACCATCCCCATGATCAGCTGTGGATCAGACCTTTGTGATCCATAGGGCTTTTGTTGGCTGATTTTTGGAAGTAGACTGCCAGGGCTTTCTTCCTAGTCCATGTTAGTCTAGAAGGTTCATTGAAACCTGTTCAGCATCAGAGCAACATGCAAGCCTCCACTGACAGATGGGAAGTGGCTATGCATGAGGTGCATTGGCCAGGAATCAAACTCAGGTCTCCTTCATGCAAAGCAAGGATTCTACCACTGAACCACCAAAACCTCAGGGAGATAGCTATACTACCTAAAGGATTCTTGAGGTTTGACCATCTCAAAAATACCACTAATAAGTTCATTTATTTCCCCTCTACTTATCAGAAGTTTAATATTTGATAAGATTCTTAAGAATCTAGCTCCCATTCTGTTCACTAGGAATATAGATATACACATAATTCCAAAATAACAATTTTGGTATTTCTAAGAATTACTTGAGTACATTTCTTTGTAACTTAAATAAATCTCTTGCTTTAAAAGCTATCTCTCTAGATTTTTTTGACCCAAATTAAGGAAATTTATCACAGTGCTTTGGAACAAAAAAGGCATTGTGTCCCATTCCCACATGAACCACTTATTCTGTTGTAGCCACAATGTCCCAGTGAGGCAGCTAGTAGGTTGGTCATTCATTCCACCTCCTTTTACATGGGATGAAGCTTGGAGGCCTTGGTTAAATGAGTGGTCCAAGGTCACACAGTGAAAAGTTCTATTCCAGGGTCCTAATGTGCAAACATCTGGTCTTTTCCTCTCTCTGCCAGCATATGCAGATATTCATTGATCTGCAAATTAGCACAACAGACACCATGATGTTTAAGAGATTTCCCCAAATGACAAGCAACCATTGACTGATGCCTTAATTTCAAAAACACCACCAGAAAGATTCACTACTAAGTCAGCAACTCAACCAAGAGAAATTCTTTAAATTTTGTTTGCATGGACAAGAATCCTAACTAAATCTTATCTATCTACCACATCACGGGAAAAAATTACAACTTAGCTCAGCAGGAATTCTGAGAAGCCACCTAAGCCAACCAATTGCCTTCTATGTCAATTCACAGTGACCACATGTGTGTCAGAGTAGAACTATGCTACATAGGCTTTTTAATGACTGGTTTTTCAAAAGGAGATTGCCAGGCATTTCTTCTGAGGCACCTCTTGGTAGACTCAAACCTCGAAATTTCAGTTAGCATCCAAGCATTTTAACCATTTGCACCACTCAATGGCTCGAAAAAGCCACATAGGCAGGGCTTATATTAGCAGAATTGAGAACAATCCACAGGGCTCTCAGGATCCAGAATGCCCTACCCTGTACTTGGGACGCAGCTTTACTGCCTGGCATGGGGGAGGGAAGGGAGTAGGCTTCTCTGGCCACTCTGTCTTTTTAGTCTCAGGTTATTTGCCTACATCCATTTAATGCCCACTGCAAGGAAACTGGGGTGTCTTGTCAGTTCCTGGACAATGAGGGTGTGGTCTGGGATGGACAAATGCACAGACACTTCCCCACCTGTGTCCATGGCAGACATTTTCATCTTGTCAAAGCTCAGACGCCTTTTGTAACAGAATAAAACAGGCAATAGTTACATCAAAAGAAACCTTTTTGCTCTCCTTATGATGTCCCCAGCTGGTACAAACAGTTAATATTCTCGATTACTAAATGGAAGGTTGCAGGTTCAAGTCCATCAAGAGGCACCTCAGAAGAAAAGCCTGGCAATCTGTTTCTGAAAAATCAGCCATTGAAAACTCTATAAAGCACAATTTGACTCTGACACACATGGGATCATCATGAGTCGGACTCATCTCAACGGAAACTGGTTATATCCTTGGAACGGTCCCTGGGAACTTACAAAGTACCTAATTCCATTGTAAGATTGAGGGTGAGAAAGGCACCTAGCCTGTCGTGTAGCACTAGGGAACCGATGTAAAGACAGTTTCCATTGAAAATGTTATGGAATATTGTTTTACTTTTATGCACACGGGGTCACCATGAGTCAGAAACAACTCAACAGAAACTTTTGTTTGCTTGTTTTTAAATGATAATGAGATGAACAGAAATCTCAAACGATAGGAAAGGGTTTCCTCAAATGAGAACACAAGTAACTCAACAGTGAATTCTGGATAAGATGAATGTTTGGCTGCAAACAAAACTCCAACTTAGCTAGCTCAGAGGAAGTTTCCAAACATCCATGTCCAACTTTCTTCACAGATTTCCCTTGTCCTCATGGGACTCAGGGCTGGAATTGGAGGCAGCAACTGCAATTCATAAAAGGACTCAGGACCAGAAAGTTAGAAAACCAGGACTGGAGACCTGACCGAAGTGTGCTTATTGAGGACTCTGCCAATGATGCTGCTGGAACAGATCAAGCAGACAGACCCAGCCGTAGGGGACAGAGTGGTGGGCTTCACTGTAACAACCACTCATAGCCAAAGATGTTATAACAGCACCCTGTCTCAACTGGGATTTCCCCAGGGACTGGCACTGGGAGTGTACATTGGGACTTTGTATTTCTGTGATCTGCTTTACTTTACTGCATAACATCTACTAGCTGTTGGTTTTAGTTTTCTTTCTTTAAAATCATACTTCTTTTTTCATATGCAGTGACCAGAATGCAGCTCTCAGAGAATGTCAGCTGACTCAGGACATTCAGTGCAGGCATTTCAACAGGTTCCTGGGTGGAGGCTCTGGTGTAAGTTACAGTCTGATGGCCTTCAAGGGAATCCTGGTCCTTTATGCCATAAGCATCTCTGCCGATGCCTTTGGCTGGTCTCAACACAGGCAACTAATGGGCAGGGACATGGTATAAACAGGACTTTAGAAATATCACTTTGATAGTAGTGTGAAGGATGGATTTTAGGGGGCCAAGATTAGAGGCTAGGCTAGAAAACTTGTTGTAAAGTCATTGCAGTTGAACAGGCTAGAGATGAAGAGGGATTAAGCAGGAGAAAGGGGTATAAATTTGAGGAATAGTAAGAGGTAAATTTAGCCGCCTTGGGGATTGATTGACCACAGAGAGTGAAAGAGAGGGAAGATTCTGTGGTAACTTCCAGGAAGGGACCAGAACCCATTCCTCCTCTTAGCCTACAGCTAGATTCTACAAAGCATTTCATTTCCATAATTTTCCACGAACTTGACTCTTTTCCAACCTCTCTTGTTTTCGTTGTTTCACTACGAAGTATCATTTTTTATTGTTAGGAGTGGTTTATTGCAAAATCATAATCCATGTCAGGCTCTATGTCAACAAGCTGGGGTTTCTATCCATCTGGAGTTTGAGAATAGGTCAAGACCAGTTCATGTCCAAGACTTCTATTAATTATTTACCCAATAAAGTTGTGCCAGTTGGGCGAGAGTGATGATAAGTCTAACCTAGGTCAGAAGAAAGACTACCTGTTGGGTTTCTCAATATTACTGTAAATTATGCAGTTAAAGTTGGCAATGGGGAACCTATATATACACAAGTCTTGGCTTGAGTTTATATGATTTTAGAAGTAATATCCATGTATGTTTCTGGTCAGTGACTAATACTGAAGAATCAAGAAAATTTTTATTTCCTTAGTTCATTAACTCTAGTGAAATAAAAACAAAGCCACTGAAGAGTTTAAGGACAAAGGGCAATTAGAAGAGCTGGAAACAATGGTTAATCTGCTAATTAGAAGTTCAAAAGGCAATAATGATAGGTAATAACAATCTGAAGGCCACAGTTCAAGTGAACCTCAGAGACCAACGAGAGAATTTTTCTCTTATGTCAAAAATCATGAAATCATCCTCCCTTTCTTTTCCCTTGTTCTCATTTTCTTTCTTGTGCCAAATGTTTTTGCTTCCATTTTTCCCCTCCTTTATTTTTCTTCTTCCCCATACTTCACTTTCAATTGCAATTGGATTAAATTTTAAATGTTTAATATAATTCTTGAATAAAGTTTTATGCTTCATATTTTTTGCAGAGATATAATTCATATACCACAAAATTCAATTCTGGCACCATAAAATTCTCCCTCTTAGTAGTTTTTAGTATATTTACGGAGTTGTCCAACCCTCACCAGATCTAACTGCAGAATATTTTCATCATCCCAGAAAGAATTCCTGTACCCATTAGGAGTTACGCGCCCGTCTCCCCTCCCTCCAGCCTCTGGAAACCTCTATTTACTTTCTGTTTCTACGAACATCTCAGATAAATAGAATCACGCAACATGTGCCTTTTTGACTAGCTTCTTTGATTCAGCATATTTTCAAGGTTCTTCCATGTGGTAGCATGTATCATTACTTGATTACTTTTTTTTTTTTAATTAATTCTGTTGTGGTGATATTCTACTTTTGTTTATCTACTCATTAGTTAATGGACTTTTGGGTTGTTTTCATTTTTTGGCCATTATGAACAATGCTGGTATGAACATTTGTATGGACCCATGTTTTCATTTCTCTTTGAGATATACCTAAGAGTAGAATTCCTGAGTCACACTCAATGTTTAAATTTATGACAAATTCCAAACTATTTTCCAAAGTGGCTGCAAACTGTTACTATGCTTCATATTCTTCACTTGAATATTCAGCCAGCGAATGGCTTTTTATTAACTTGTCTAAAAAGTCAATTACATTGCTTCTTTCTTCCCTTTAGCCTTTGACTGATTTTTAATGTGGATCATTGGTCCTCAGTAAACTCAAGGTTTCTATCCCTACTCCAGGAACTGTAGGAGCAGGTCATTTAAATGATCAGTTAATGACTACACGGTAGTGTATCATTTTTTTAAAGATCAGTGTCTGGCTCAGGTAAGAAAAATCAAAGCCCTTCATCATTTTCTCAGCGCCTACCAGATAGGGACAGAGATTTCATGTCTGTGGCGTTTCCTAATGACAATGAGATCATTTCCTTTTAAAGGGTTTAAAAATTGCCCAGCTCAGCTTTCTCCCTCAAGGCACAGAAACCAGTTACTGTCAAGTGGACTTGAAATCATGGTAACCCCATGTCTGTCAGTGGGTTTTCAATGGCTGAGTTTTTGAAAGTAGATTGCCAGACCTTTCTTCTGAGGTGCCTCTAAATGGACTCGAACCTCCAACCTTGCAGTTAGCAACTGAGCACGTTAACCATTTGCACCAATTAGAATCAGCAACTAGGTTTCCCTTCTTCCACAGTCAGCCTGAACAGCTTTCTCTTGTGCTTCGCTGACATTCTCTGCCTTTCCAAGTCTAAATCATATATGCACAAGCTTATGTTAGGGAATCCTGAGAAGGCGACAATAGAACAGTTCCATGGAGGGACCTTGCAGTCAAGGGAAATCCAGGATGAGCCTTTGACACAAAGTCAACAATCAACTTCACTCCCCAAATGGAAGCTGGGAGCCCAACATCTCTAAGGGAACATAGCACCCCTGTGGGGCCTGAGGTGGGAGGCATGCTGCAAAGCATCAAAGCGTTTTATAGGACTTGTTCACACAGATATAGGTACACTTCGTGTCTTTGGTACTTTCATGGCATTACCAAATAAGTCAATTATGATCCAATTCACCTTCTTTCTTCCCTGTATTTTAGCAAAACATTAACCATTTTCCACTTCAGGTATGTGATAAGGCCTTTATCGAATTTTCTGCTAACAATCCCTTCATGAGAACATTTCATCAAATTATAAGAGAAGTGTGATCCCACATTCCTTGCAGTGCTTTCCTCCCCCTTTCACCACACCTTAGTGCCAGGTGAGGCTTTTTCTTTCCCTTCCCCACCCCACCTGCTTTGGAGGTAGTTTGAGGAGTGGCTACCAAAAAGGCCACTGAACTCACTATCTTTCTTTGTCCTTTGATCCCCAAGCACTGTGCAAAAGGTATGGCCCCCAAACCAGGCACTTGAAGGTAGAATTCTGGGAAAGTAAAGGAATTTTGAGAAAAAAGGTCCACATTCCAGATCTACTAACTTCCTGCTACTGCTTTTCTTGGTTATTTTCTGCTCTAACCACTTAACCAAAATCCAAACCAAACCTGTTGCTGTCGAGTCAATTCTGACTCATAGCAACCCGATAGGACAGGGTAGAACTACCCATAGGTTTGCCAAGGGTTCTAACCACTTAGCAGGAAGAAAAGGAAAAAAGGAATAGGATACTTCCTCTGAAAATCGAGACTGGGCTCATAGCCTGCCCTCCCTTTTCTCCTGTGCAGATTCCTTCCCTAGTAGGATCTGGATACCCAAAGTTCACAGCTAATCATTCTTTACTATCCTGGGAGTGAATCTCAGGAAATGAGCTGAATGCAGTTGAGGGGGATTATAAACACACAGTCTCAAGTTGCTGAGTCAGGAGGCATATGTCTAAACCATTAAACAAATTCTTCCTGATATATAAGTGTTAATTTCCTTCTAGTTTACATACCAACCCTTCAACTTGACCCTTTCTTTTCAGTGCTTCCATTCTACTTCCACCTGCACATGTAGGCCAACTCCTGTCTACTGTTCCCAAAGTCCTTGGAGAAAGGCAGTATTACTATTTAGGCCTCAAGCCCCCTTTTTTTGGCGTCAGGTTGAAATTCCTCTCCTAATGGTCACCTAATGAGCCCTGATGGTGCTGTGGTTAAGCACTCAGCTGCTAACCAAGAGATCAGTGGTTCAAACCCACCAGGTGCTCTATGGGAGAAAAATGCGGCAGTCTGCTTCTGCAAAGATTCACAGCTTTGGAAACCCTACGGGGCAGCTCTACTCTGTCCTACAGGGTCATTGTGAGTTGGAATCGACTGGATGGCAATGGATTTTTGGGGGGTTTAATGGCCACCTGAGCTGTACCTCAACCAGGCCTTGGCCTGTGTCCCTGGAGACACTCTGAATCACTTTCTCCAGTTCTGAGGACAAGCCCCTCACTGTTTCTGCAACAGAGTTTCTCAAGTACTTCATAGTCTGTCTCCCACCTTCTCCTTACTGTCTTCCGGCCCACTTGGACAGAAGTCACCTGCTCCAACCAAGGATCACTGTCTCCCAACTGCCAGGTCTTCATCTCCTACCATTGTTTGTAACTGGAACACGTTTGAATAGAATAGCAACACACAGGTGTTTTATTTGAAATTTATTTACTTAGGTGAGCACTACTAAATCCTCAGCTTTTAAATCCTCCCAGATTCTGGAAGAAAGGAGTTGTTTTATCACATTGTAAAATACACAGCTGTCACTGTGCAACCCAGGCCCCCAGGTGATCATAGGTAAGAACCTGGCAGATATTTAGTGATAAGCAGCAGCAGTGTGAAGTGGTGGCTCTATACCTTCAGCAAACATAGAAGAACAGTGTGAAAATTCTGATTATAGTGACGTAAACATTGAAGCACAAGTCAAGAAAACAAACAATGTATTGCATTGGGCAAATCTCCTTAAATTTTAAAAAGCAAAGATGTCACTTTGAGGACTAAGCTGCACCTGATCCAAGCCGAGCACAACTGTAGTCCCATTAAACTCTGGCCTCTTAGAGACCACTAAGAGCAGGTGGTGACATTAAACCATTTAGACCATTGTAGGAGAGATGTTTTCCGGTAAACCTTTTTGACTAGAGTGAAATATATAAACTGAAAATCTACTTTTTGGCCACATTCAGCAGCATTAAAAGCCTAAGTTAGCAATACCTAAATTTCAGGCCTTTTAAAGCCTGGTGGCATACTGGTTAAGTGCTGCGGCTGCTAACCAAAAGGTCGGCAGTTCAAATCTACCAGGTCTCCTTGGAAACTCTATGGGGCAGTTCTACTCGGTCCTATAGGGTCACTATGAGTCGGAATCAACTCTACAGCAATGGGTTTGGTTTTCTTGGGTTTGGATTTGCCTAGTAACTGTGGGTTACCAGGGGGAATGTTCACTCTGTAGTCTGTAGATGAAAGGTGGAAGGAATGTGTCTAAGAAGGAAGTCCGGACACCAAGCTTATCGCAAAGCCCCAGAGCCAGGTAATCCTTAGGAAATGTTTTACATCAAACATGACAGCCTCCAGGAGTGTTTCACATCAAACCAGACACTTTTACAACCTACTCAGGGAATGTGTATTGTAAGCACCTTGTAACTAGTTTTGTAAGTCTTTGTGGCTGTGCAAATTCCTGTAACTAACCCTTGCATGTGCCCCCATACACTTGCATCCAATTGTAGCAAATTCCCTGCTTCATTGAACAACTCCCCAACACCGCCCCCCCCCACCCCTTTGTGAAATACTTACACTATGCAATCTCAGGAAACCTATGTCTTAAAAAAAAAAAGAGGATATAGTTAATCAATACCTAGGAAAACCTGTTTGCTATCTATACAAGCCTTTTGTGCTTGATCTGTTACATGGCTCTCAAGGAATTGCTACTAGGCAAGTACTCCCAGGCCAAGAACCTCCACCTTCTCATGAAGTACTCCCTGAGGTTTGTTAATGGCCTTTCTCTTTACTTTAGGTTTGCTGTCAAATCTGTCTAGCAGGTTCATCCCTATTGAATTGTGGTTTGGTTTAACTGTGTGAACCCTACTGTGTTTCTCTAAACGCCCATTAATTTCCTTCAGGTGTGTTTTTTTGGTGACAAGACTCTGGAGCAAAGGTTAATTGGTTTTCACAAGTGTGGTTGCAGCCTTAATGAATATAAAAAAAAATTTTATTTATTTATTTATTTATTTTGGATAATATCAATTCGCCACTGCTATTAAGGGCAATTTAGTGTTTTCTGCACAGTTAATTAGAATCTAAGAGCCTCTAAAATACTTTAGTTAAATCGGTTTGAATGATTTCTTGTTGTAATTCAATTTTTAGATCAACATCTATGGACAGAAGAGTTGGCTAAAAGGAAACTAAGTCACTTTTCTGAGATTGAGAAGTTTCTGATATTTAAATTAAGATCGCCATCTACTGGCATAAGAATTGCCTGAGAGAAACCTAAGTTTATTTTTCTGTTAAACTGTGGTGCACAATTTTTGTTTCCTGTTTATTTCCTCAAATATTTTGATCACTTTTAAGTACTTTCCAAATAAAGGGACTAATATATTTAAAACAAGAGACTAGACCTCTAGCTGGCAAAGTAAATGAGGTTCAAACGGAATGCTCTGTAAGTTGTATGTTATTTGAGCTAGCCTTACAGAATGGCAAATTTATGTAATTGTCTCAGTTCATGTTTAAGATTTTGTGTGTCTTGCTTGTCTCAGAAGCCGTGACTAGCGGTTGTTAGTTTTTTTTTTTTCCTCAAAAGGGAGTCTTTTAAGTCTTAGAGAAACTGTTTAATGTGTCTAAGCTTCTAATAGTTACTTGGAAAACTTTCATATAAATTGGTATATTGGGAAAAAATGCACTAAAAATAACCCTATAAAGTATGTCAAAAATAAAATTGTGAAAAGTATAATAACCTCCTACCTCCAGATAGTATTATTTATTGTTTTTTGTTGTGTTGTTAAGTGCCATTGAGTTGGTTCCAACTCATAGTGACCATGTAGGACACAGTAGAACTGCCCCATGTGGTTTCCAAGGAGCAGCTGGTGGATTTGAACTGCTGACCTTTTTGGTTAGTAACCGAGCTCTTGACCACTATGCCACCAGGGCTCCGCATTATTTAATCAGATATAATATTTCTTCAGAGAACTTATTCTAATTGTTTTAATGATAAATATGCACTTAAGTAAATTAAATAGTCCTGAAAACTTTTTTTTTTAATGTTCCCAGGAATTAATAAAATAAATTCTTTCTAGTAAAGTTTTTGTGTTTTATAATACGTTAACTTACGATCATTTCCAAGATCTTTTTGGGTAGCCTAAGCTGAATTAAATATATGGAATATGTTTTGTCAAAAGAAAAGATAGTAATTTTGTCCTAAAGAAAAAAAGAGAGAGAGAGACTGATTGTTTCAAGTTAAGAAAGAAAAAAGAAGAATTTAAATGGATATTGAGAAAGTAGTAGAAAGTCAGAGGAAAGTTAAATAAAAAGCTAAAGATAACAAAAAAAGAAAACTAAACTTATGCCACTGAGAAAAGATGTGTATGTACATTTAAGTCTAATAATGAATGTATTTACCGCGTAAGGATTATACTATTAAAACAAAAATAACAAAGACAAAGAATTTGGAAAGTCTGTGAAAGGCTTTTTGTTTAATATGTTTGAGGTTCTTGTTTATTACAACTAAAGGTTTGATGAGTTAAATTATAAGAATTTTGAAAAGCCTTAATATCAAATGATATATGAACAAAGAATTGTGTTTCTTGTTGTTAAAATAACAAAGTTTTCTTTAATTACTAGGTTAAAGAGTTAATTCATCCTTTGTGTAATCTGCCTTGAAAACAAGAATTTGGTTTCTCATTAAAATAAAATTCCTAAATTAAAATCAAACTACATACTTTTAAAAACTGAGGTTTTCACCTTTAAAATCTTTGATTTAAATAACTTAGTATTGTTTCTCTGTGATCTATAATAAACTGAAAACACTAAAGCTTCATGGAAAGTTACAAAGGATTTGTTTCTGTTTTACAAAATAATAATAATACAAAAAAGTTTATTTATTATAAGTTACATAAAACATGTTGTCAAATCAGAAAAGTGACAAATTTCCCTTGAGTTAAAATTTACATGTCAGTAATATTTGCATGATACTAACAAACAACAGAAACCCTGGTGGCGTAGTGGTTAAGTGCTGTTAACCATGAGGTCAGCAGTTCAAATCCGCCAGGTGCTCCTTGGACACTCTGTGGGGCAGTTCTACTCTGTCCTATAGGGTTGCTATGAGTCGGAATCTACTTGATGGCAGTGGGTTTGGGTTTTTTGGTTTAACAAAGAAGCACATGATATTATATCATAATTTTATTATTTCAGTTGCTAACTTGGTTGCAACTTAATCTCTTTTAAATCTAGCACCATCAAGCCAATGGCTTAACTGGGGAAATTCACATCATTTCAAATGCTTGGAGCTGTATAATCTCAGTATATTCTTGGTATACTCTGACTATATGGTAGTATGTCTCAAGATTAATATGTGTTTTATCTGAAGCTCTTTGAAAATAAGGTTTTAAAGATATTTTTGTCTAAATTGACTTTATGTAGTTTTGCATTACTTCTGTAATTTCCATCAAGGCTTTCACTTTTAAGAAGTATTATTATTATAAACTAATCATGCCAACCTTAAGTTTTGTCATCTACAGGTAAGTTTTACTTAGCTGACTTGCTGGGGATGCTTGAACATGATGTTTCAACAGAAAATGGGCTATATCAACTTATTTTAAAAAAGATAATATTTCAATAAAACCAAAATTATAAAGATCATAGAAGAAAAAATAGAGTCAGCACAGCATTAATAGGATATAGACCATAACTAACAACACACAAACTCCAGAAGACAAACTAGATAACTGGGATTTTCTAAAAATTAAACACTTATGCTCATCAAAAGACTTCACAAAAATCTAAAGACTGGGAAAAAAATTTTGGCTATTACAAATCTGACAAAGATCTAATCTCTAAAATCTACAGGAAAATCCAATACCTCTACAACAAAAAGACAAATAATCCAATTAAAAAATGGGCAAAGGAAATGAACAGATACTTCACCAAAGAAGACATTCAAGCAGCTAACAGACACATGAGGAAATGCTTGTGATCACTAGCCATTAGAGAAACGCAAATCAAAACTACAATGAGATAACATCTCACGAGGGCATTACTGGCCTGAATCAAAAAACAGAAAATAATGAAAATAAGAGGCTTGGAGGAAATTAGAACTCTTCTGTACTGCTGGTTGGGAATGCAAAATGGTACAACCATTTTGGAAAACAATATGGTGCTTCCTTAGAAAGCTGGAAATAGAAAAACCATATGATCCAGCAATCCCACTCCTAGGGATATATCCTAGAAAAATAAGAGCTGTCACATGAATAGACATATGCACAACCATGCTCACTGCAGCGTTGTTCATAAGAGCAAAAAGATGGAAAAAACCTAGACGGCCATGAACAGATGAATGGATAAACTATGGTACATACACACAATGGAGTACTATGCAATGATAAACAACGATGAAACTGCAAATCAACTTACAACATGGATGAATCTGGAGGGCATTAGGCTGAGAGAAATACGTCAATCACAAAACGACAAATATTGTATGAGGCCACTACTATAAAAACTCATGAAAAGGTTTACACACAAAAAGAAACAATCTTTGATGGTTACAAGGGAGGGGAGGAGTAGGGAGAGAAAAACATTAAATAGGCAATAGATATGTGATAACTTTGATGAAGGGTAAGACAGTACACAATACTAGGTAAGCCAGTACAATTTGTTCAGGGTAAGGTCAAGGAAGCTCCATGGGCAAATCCACACTCCCTGAGGGACCAAATTACTTGTCTGAGGACTGTGGAAACCATGATCTCAGGGAAAATCTAGCTCAATTGGCATAACATAGTTTACACAGAAAATGTTCTACATTCTACTTTGGTGAGTAGTGTCTGGGATCTTAAAAGCCTGTGAGTGGCCACCTAAGATACTCCTCTGGTTTCACCCCTTTTGGAGCAAGGGAGAATGAGGAAAACTAAAGACATAAGGGAAAGATTAGTCCAAAGTACTAATGGACCACAACTTCCATGGCCTCCACCAGCCTGAGTCCAGTTCAGCTAGATGGTACCCAGCTACCACCACTGATTGCTCTGACAGGGATCACAATAGAGGGTCCCAGACAGAGCTGGAGAAAAATGTAGAACAAAATTCTAACTCACAAAAAAAGACCAGGCTTACTGGCCTGACAGGGACTGGAGAAGCCCCAAGAGTATGGCCCCCAGACGCCCTTTTAGCTCGGTAATGAAGTCACTCCTGAGTTTTACCCTTTAGCCAAAGATTAGACAGGACCCATTAAAAAAAAGTAAGACTAAAGCCGCACACCAGCCCAGGGGCAGGGACTAGAACGCAGGAGGGGACAGGAAAGCTGGTAACAGGGAACCCAAGGTCGAGAAGGGCAAGTGTTGACAAGTGGTGGGGTTGTTAACCAATGTCATAAAACGCAATATGTATACGAACTGTTTAATGAGAAGCTAGTTTGTTCTGTAAACCTTCACTGAAAGTAAAATTAAAAAAAGAAAAAAACTGTAATATTTCAGACATGAATGCTCTTCAACTGGGTTGGGATTTTTAGAACTCTAGTGCAGAAACTAACAAAGTTTTTCAACTTGTTGCTAATCCAGATTAGCATGGAACCAAGATTAGCTACATAGGACCGAGTAAACTAAAAAAAAATTACCACATGATTTTTATAAGAATATTACTGACATTCGATATTCTAATTTTTAAGTATAAAAAACATTTTTATTTTCCTTTCTGTCTTTTAAGATAAGAATCTGTTATTTCAATAACTAATAACATTACGTTGGTTACAGACTACCCTATAGACTAAAAGTTATAATCATTTAAATAATTCCCCATATGAACTCCAAGAAATGAATGCTGGAAAGACTATGATAAAAAGTAGTTCTTTGAAATCAAATGGCCCTCTTTTATGTTGCTTACACTGACTCTAATATTGTTAAATATTAGAGTCTTTAATTCAGTATTCTAAAGAATGTTTTCACAGTTTAAAGGAGACTTTCGATGACCAAAAACCAAAACCCCAAAATCTGCCTAATACCGTTCCAGAAGACCATGTATATTAAAAGGAACATCCACTAAAAGATTCCCTAAAGCCTCGTTAAAAAGGCAGTGTGTAGCTCTCTTTAATAATCTTTGTGCCACCAAATTACAGGGAGTTAAAACCTGGGTCCATCTCTCCCAACTGAAGAAGGCTGCCACTCCGACATGGATTGTCTGACCAACCAAAAGGCTCAAACTGAAATTTAAACATGACAATGTGAGTGGACAGCTCTTCCAAGATCACGAATCAAGATCACTTAAGTAACCCAATCCAACAATTCACCAAACTATGTTTTAAATTGAACTCATAGTTGAGGGTTATATTGATTTCTTTGCTCTCTCATTTGTTTTATTCACTATATTGTTTTTAATTGCTTTACTCTGTAAGCTTCAAGTTATTCCATGTTTTGAAATAATGTTTTTCCCGTGTAAATGGTGGAAACTAATGCTGCCTAGTGCATTTGCTGGAAACCCGGTGGCATAGCGGTTAAGTGCTACAGCTGCTAACCAAAGGGCCAGCAGTTCGAATCTGCCAGGCACTCCTTGGAAACTCTATGGGGCAGTCCTATTCTGTCCTATAGGGTCGCTATGAGTCGGAATCAACTCGATGGCACTGGATTTGGTTTTGGTAAGTGCATTTGCTTATTGTTGATCAAACAGACCAATGACCTTATTTGTCTTAAGTTCCACGATGACAGACAAATTAGATATTTCAGATATGAGCTGTTAAAATTCTTGGAGTTTCCTTTTTGTTAACAAATCTTCCTTTTCACCATTATCAAATTGCAATTTTGGCATATAATCCCCTGTTTTGGCATTTTTATTTTTCCCTTGTGAACCCAGACCTCTTTTTATGAGCCCCACTTTTATAGAATATATTTGTAATAACCTAATAAAAACATTTTTTAACAACCAGTTTAAAATTCAAATCCACATTATTATTTATTATTATTATTAGGATGATGAAAGACATCAGAGTTGAAAATTCCAGGAGTTTTGTTTTTGTGGGTTTTATTCCTTTTTAATTTTTTGGCTTATAGTTTTTAGAGTCATACCTTGTTTTGCAATATTGTTCTTTTCCTGTAGGACCAAACCCCTTGCCTCTAATGCCACTCATATATTAACTCCATGAGTTTATTGATATCATCTCTTACTATTATTGTATTTTAACTAATAATTTTAGTTCACGAAATTACCCTTTTTGTTAACTAGTTAGATAAGAACAATTGACCTTTTTAAATTCTGCTCCATAACTTGGGCCATAATCTTCAGCTGCTAGTATTTTGATGGCTTTCATGCTGTAGCCTGTTTATAGTCTCACCTCTTAACTATTATAGTTATTTTTTTCTTAATCAGTCATTGAAATACTGATAACTTCCTTAGAAATTGAGTCAGTACATTTTTGTGCTGAGCTCATTAGTTATACTCCTATTAATAGTAATATTATACTGTTTATATCCCATCTGTCCTGTGATAATAACTGAAAGAGTTTATTTTGCTTTAGCTGCAATTTGCTGTCTTTTTGCCCTAGTGTATTATTTCTGGGCAGTTTTTCTTTACTGTGAAGTTTATCTTAGGCATCATTCGACTATGGTTCACCATTCCCCTTGAAGCCTGGCATGAAAATACCTTTGTCAAGCTTGCTCAGGTAGTTGTACTATCCACAAATCTTACTGAGTGCTAGATCTGCCATCCTTTACCTAAAACTATACATGAGGGCTCAGATCCATTAGCTTACTCCCATACTGAGCTATAGTTTTTTTTCCCCTCTGCTACCGTTAATTTTAACCTCACCTTTAGGTGAGCCATCCATGTAAGACTGTGGCATCCTCCTGGAAGGCTGACTCTACCTCAGTTTCCATGCTTCAATCTAACCCAGATTAGACTTAAAGATTATTCTAAAGTATCCTGGATCTCTCCAGACCGGTGTAAAAATGGGTAGTTAATTTCATATAATGCCCCTCCCAGATTTTAGAATAGGTAATTTAACAGCATTCTTGCAGAAAAAAAGTCTTTTTGCATTCAGATGTGGAACTGGCTAAGATTAGGACAATCAGCTATTTGTAGTAACTCCTTGACAGAAAACCAGCTTGAACAGATAAATCAAACCATTTCTTTCTCAAGAAAAACCACCTGTCTACACATACCTGAACAAACTGGATTCAGTTTTTCCTTTTCTAAGTTTTTTAGCTGGCTACCCAATGGAGTGGGTGCCTGGATTAAGTCAGTTCTGTTCTCTAGTGTTATGGTTTTAATGTTAACAGTCATTATAACTAGCACTGTTAAATGTATGAAAGTTACCACTAATACCTTGGTCCAGAAGAACAACCTAAGCCCATGTGTAGGCTAATGTATGTGGAAGCTATTAGTATTCCCCACAAACTTAAAAAAAACCAGGGTTTCATTTTGTCATTTGAAAATGGCCACTAGGTTTCCAAGAATCAGCTGTCCTTCCTTTTGTCCTCAAAGATAACTATCATAGCATCATGAGGAAAGCTGGAGTTGCCTAATGGCCAGAAACACCTTGCAGAAGATGGGCTACATGAGACCAGCTTGCCCTGAAGACAAGAACTCACCTATATTAAGGTAAAAACCCTTTGTGGTCAGTGATGAATCTGTGAAACATTTCATAACATGGAGGAACCTGGAAGGCATTATGCTGAGTGAAATTAGTCAGAGGCAAAAGGACAAATATTGTATAAGACCACTATTATAAGATCTTGAGAAATAGTAGAAACTGAGAAGAACACATACTTTTGTGGTTACTAGGAGGGGAGGGAGGGAGGGTGGGAGAGGGTTTTTTACTGATTAGTTAGTAGATAAGAACTGCTTTAGGTGAAGGGAAGGACAATACTCAATACATGGAAGGTCAGCTCAACTGGACCGGACCAAAAGCAAAGAAGGTTCCGGGATAAACTGAATGCTTCAAAGGTCAGCAGAGCAAGGGGGTGGGGGTTTGGGGACCATGGTTTAAGGGGACTTCTAAGTCAATTGGCAAAATAATTCTATTATGAAAACATTCTGCATCCCACTTTGAAATGTGGCGTCTGGGGTCTTAAATGCTAACAAGCGGCCATCTAAGATGCATCAATTGGTCTCAACCCACCTGGATCAAAGGAGAATGAAGAACACCAAGGTCACACAATAACTAAGAGCCCAAGAGACAGAAAGGGCCACATGAACCAGAGACCTACATCATCCTGAGACCAGAAGAACTAGATGGTGCCCGGCCACAACCGATGACTGCCCTGACAGGGAGCACAATAGAGAACCCCTGAGGGAGCAGGAGATCAGTGGGATGCAGACCCCAAATTCTCATAAAAAGACCATACTTAATGGTCTGACTGAGACTGGAGGAATCCCAGCAGTCATGGTCCCCAAACCTTCTGTTGGCACAGGACAGGAACCATTCCCGAAGACAACTCAAGAGACATGAAAGGGACTTGACAGTAAGTAGGAGAGAGATGCTGATGAAGAGTGAGCTACTTGTATCAGGTGGACACTTGAGACTGTGTTGGCATCTCCTGTCTGGAGGGGGGATGGGAGGATAGAGAGAGTTGGAAGCTGGCAAAATTGTCACGAAAGGAGAGACTGGAAGGGCTAACTCATTAGGGGGAGAGCAAGTGGGAGTAAGGAGTAAGGTGTATATAAACTTATATGTGACAGTTTGACTTGATTTGTAAACGTTCACTTGAAGCTCAATAAAATTTAATAATAAAAAAAATAATTTGTGGTGCCCAGACATTTCTATGTAGTGTCTATGGTCTTAAATGCTTGTTGGTACAAAGAGCCACTAAGAAGTCAAGTCCATGCAGAGGAAACTGATCCTTAAATTGACCAGAGGATGTTCAATGAAATCCTTGATCAAGAGGAGGGAATTGTAAGAGTGAAGTTTTCCAGTAAATCTTTTTGACAAGAGTAAACAAATAAACTAAAAATTCGTGTTTCAGCTACATATAGCAGCATTAAAAGCTGAAGTTGAAATGCCTAACTTTCAGGTCTCTTATTTGCCTAGCAACCATAAGTTACCAGGGGAACGTTCACTCTGTAGTCTGTAGATGAAAGGTGGAAGGAATGTGTCTAAGAAGGAAGTCCAGACACCAAGCTTATTGCAAAGCCCCAGCATCTGGCAATCCTTAGGAAATGTTTTACATCAAACATGACAGCTCCCAGGAGTGTTTCACATCAAACCAGACACTTTTACAACCTACTTGGGGAATGTGTATATTAAGCATCTTGTAACTAGGTTTGTAAATCTCTTTGCCCACGCAAACTCCTGTAATTAACTACTGTAACTAACTCCTGCATCCCCCCTACACCTGCATTCAATTGTAGCAAATTCCTTGCTTCATTTAATACCCTCCTCCTCCTTTGTGAAATGCTTGCACTATGCAATCCCAGGAAACCTATGTCTTAAGATAGCTAATCAATACCTAGCTGTCTCAGTCATCTAGGGCTGCTGTACCAGAAATACCATAAGTGGATGGCTTTAACAAACAGAAGTTTATTCTCTCACAGTCTAGTGTGCTAGAAGTCCAAATTCAGAGCATCGGCTCATGGGGAAGGCTTTCTCTGGTGGCTCTGGAGGAAGGTCCTTGTCATCAATCTTCCTCTGGACTATGAGCTTCTCCCCACAGGAACCCCAGGTCCAAAGGATGAGCTGTGCTCCTGGTGCTGCTTTCTTGGTGGTATAGGTTCCCCTTTCTCTCTGCTTGCTTCTTTCTTTTATATTTCAAAAGAGATTGGCTCAAGACACAATCCAATCTTGTAGACTGAGTCCTGCCTCATTAACCTAACTGCCGCCAATCCCACCTCTTTCACATCATACCTGTTGCTGTCAACTTGGTTCCAACTCATAGCAACCCTATAGGACAGAGTAGAACTGCCCCATAGAGTTTCCAAGAAGCACCTGGTGGATTTGAATTGCCAGCCTTTTGGTTAGCAGCTGTAGCTCTTGACCACTACACCATCAGGGTTTCCATTAACTTCAAGGAGGTAAGATTTACAACACATAGGAAAATCACATCAGATGACAAAATAGTGGACGATCACGCAATACTGGGAATCATGGCCTAGCCAAGTTGATGCACATATTTTTGAGAGACACACTTCAATCCATAACAGTAGCAAAACCTGTTTGCTATCTGACTATGAGAACAGGCTCTAGCCTGACATTGTCCTGTCATCAGTCTGCTGACCCAACTGTCAGTTTGTATATCCTTTAATCCAATCACTGAGAAAGCTGGCCTCTAACTTCCCTGATTGCCTGAAAACAAATCAAAATACTGTAAGCCCTGTTCTTTGTCTGAATCCTATAAAATGTTTGTGTAATTAAAAAAACCCAGCGCCGTCAAATTTAATTACTGTGTCTCAAACTCTGTGGCTTCATTTCAATGGGCTACATAGTTCCCAATTCGAATCATTCTTTAACTCCTTAGTAAACTTCTGTTTTACTTTAAACCAGCATCTAAGCTTTCTCTATGACACCCTTTATTTTATAATTTGTTATGAATTAGGGTAATATGGTGGCAGTTTGGTTCAGTGGTAGAGTTCTCACCTTCCATGTGGGGGCTCGAATTTGATTTATGGCCAAGACTATGATGCTGAACAGGTTTCAGCAGAGCTTCTAGTCTAAACGGCCTAGGAAGAAAGGCCTGGAGACCTACTTCTGAGAATCAGCCAGCGATAACTATAAATCACAACTGTCTGATCTGCTACCCATCATGAGTATGGACCAGGACTGGCAGCATTTCGTTCCATTGGGCATGGGGTTGCCACAACTGTGGGGGTGGGGGGAGGTGGGGGCAGGGTGACTTGACAACGGCATGAGTTACTGTATGCCAACTCACTTTACTGGTTTTAGCAAATGGTAACCAGGATCCTTGTCTTTTACTGCCACTTCGTGTTTATGAGAAAAAAGTCTAAATTCACAGATTTGGTCTGGCAATGAGAAAATAGCATTTTAGAGCCAGAAGAGATCTTAGAAATTTTCTAGTCCAACAAGACCTCAGGGCATTCTGATGCTGCTAAGGTTTGTGATCCAAGTGCTATAGGACATCTGGGCACTTCAACAATGGTTCAAAGTTGGAGAAAGAATGGGGGCAGTAATTTAGGTATCTGTCTAAAAACAGATAACAGAGAGAATGCATTTAACTTAGGAGAAACCAAATCCCAATTTTATTTAGCCAGAGGGAAAAGTCTCCCAGAACTCTTTGCAGTTTCTTCCAAATCCCATTTGACTCTCTTATCTTCTGGCCTTGAAAGATAAAGGTCTACCACCCATTAACAGAAGCAATGAAGGAAAAGCCACCTCTGGACACAAGTGGACCCAAGAGAAGAGGAGAAACAACCCCAGTGCTCAACCTCATCCTCAACACCACCATCATAAAGCCCCTACAAGGGGGGACACTGAGTAAATGCTATACCAGTAAAGGTTCCTGTCCTTTTGGATAATGTTTTAAAATTCTCAAACGGTTTCTTAATAACTTTTTTTTTTTTTCTGGTGATAAATCTATGTTAACAATCTTATAATTTTAGAAAGATAAGAAAATTATAAAGAAAGTTAAAATCAAAGATAACCATTTTTAACAGTTTGGTATACTTTCTTGTAATTTTTTTCTATGTAGAGATAAACATTTTTAAAACATAATTAGGATCATTCTGGTTACTCCGCTTGGTTAACTGCTCCCTTCTGCCATTTAATAATAGGTTGTAAGTATTTTCCTATGTCATTAAATGTTCTTTTAAAACATATATATATATTTTTTTTAAATGACATATCATTCCACACCTATTTTCCGTGTGGCATAGCATAATGGCTAAGAGCCTATCCCCTTGCTAATCAGCCCTGAGTTTGACTATTGGTGCCACCATTTGCAGGCTGTGAGACTTTGGAAAAGTTAATCAACTTTTCGGCATTCCAATTTCCCCCACCATAAGAAAATGAATTAAAATAGCACCTAATTCACATGGTTCTTGTGAGAATTAAATGATATAATCCATATACAAAGCTTAGCATATTTAGTTAGGCACACGGCAAACATAGTTAACACAAATTTCCTTTTTTATTTTATTCTAAATAATCATACAATCAATTTTTATATGCATAACTCCTTAAGGTATTTCTAATCATTTTTCTGGAATACTTTTTTATATTCGGAATTAGTGAGTCAAAGGTTATAAATAACTAGTTTTTTTTTTTTCTGTTTTTTTTAAATTTAAAAAATAGGTCGCATCACTCTTAGGAGAGGAAAGAAACATTTCACAGCTTAAAACATTGGAAATCGTCAACCTGGGTGATTATTAGCTGAAGAAACCACTTAGATTAACATATCAAGAACACAGAGACAGTTGGAGAAAAAACGTGAATAGATTTGTTTACATTTTGTGAATTTGCCTGTAAAATTTGTACATTTATCTGTAAAAGGACCAGAAATTATATTGGATGATTTCTAAGATTCCTTCCAGTTCTAGGACTCTGTGATTAGATCGTTCTAAACATGTACAACAGGTAAGTGCACTTTTACAGTGGAAACAGAGAGTAGCTTCGTGAGTTCCATACTTAAAAAAAAAAAAAAGAGTTATGAAAGGACTGCTATAATTATTATTATTAAAGTTTCCTTTATTTTGTATTATTTTCCCTTAACTTTTCTCTTATAATGGAAGAAGCAAAGCAAAACAAGAAAAGGTAATCCGGGAATGTTATTGTTTGGAGCTCATTAACCCCTGAATCAATTTCTTGCCAAGTTTAAAATTCTAGAATTACAGAGAATCAAAAAATTAATGCCACAAGCAACTAAGCTGTTCTGAATTGCATGGCAAACTCTCTGGCACCATTTTCCTTTTACACTATGATCTCTTCAGACAAGGTACAGGCTTTCTGTGAGCAAGTCACTTCTGTTATAGATTTACAACTCTGAGAAAAAATGCCAAGAAAAAAGGGAAAGCTCTCTTTCTCTACTTCCAAACTATAAATAATTTCTTTTACTAGTTATAGTTAGGTCACAACTACTCTGAGGGGAAATGGGACTTTGGCTAGCAGCCTAGAGAATTACCAGCAATTAAAAGAAAATCCTTATTTCTTCTCATTATAAAAGTCATACATGTTCTTTGTGAAAATTTGAAAACTACAGAAAGATACAAAGAAGAACATAGAAGAATTCACTCATAATCTCATCACATAGAAAAAACTGCTAATAACTTTTTGATAGTTTTATCATGTAGTTTTTATTCTATGTATATAGGCATATTTTTCCAAAACTGGAATGACATATATAATTGTGAATACTGTACCATTCATTTAATATTATATTTTGAATATTTTCCTATTTCATTAAATATTTCCTAAAACCAGTATTGGTGATGTCTTCATTTCATTCACTAAATGGGTGTCCGTAATTTATTTAACCAGTCATTATTGTGGCATATTTAAATTGATTTCAACATTTTTTGTACTATAAAATAATACTGATAAAATCTTTACATATAAATCTTTGCCTGCATACCTGAGTATTTTTTTTGAAGTTTATCACTTTAAAAAATTTTTTTTATTGTGCTTTAAGTGAACATTTACAAATCAAGTTGGACTCTCATACAAAAATTTATAAACACCTCGCTAAAAAAAATATATATACTCCTAATTGCTCTCCTCCAGTGAGACAGCACACTTTCCTTCCCACCTCTATTTCTTTTTGAGTCCATTCGGCCAGCTTCTGACCCTCTCTACCCTCTCATCTCCCCTTCAGATGGGAGATGCCAACATAGTCTCATGTGTCTACTTGATCCAAGAAGCTCATTCTTCCCCAGTATCATTGTCTATCCCATAGTCTAGCGCAATCCCTGTCTAAAGAGTTAGCTTTAAGAATGGTTCCTATCTTGGGCTAACAGAAGGTCTGGGGACCATGACCTCCAGGGTCATTCTAATCTCAGTCAGGCCATTAAGTCTGGTTTTTTTTACGAGAATTTGGAGTCTGCGTCCCACTGCTCTCTTGCTCCCTCAGGGGTTCTTTGTTGTGTTCCCTGTCAGGCTGAATATTTTTTCATGATAGATTTATAAAAGGGAAATTATAGCATTAAAGGTTATAATCTTTCTTGAGATTTTGTCATGGGCAAATTGATTTTCATAGAACAAATTTAAGAAAAAAGTGCAAATGTTATATTCTGAAAACTACAAAACATTATTGAAATAAAATATAGAAGACCTATGTAAATAGAAAGACATTTTATGTTCAGAGATCAGAGGACTTAATATCGTTAAGATGCCAATACTCCTCAAGTAGATCTATAGATTCAATGCAAAAGTGATCAAAATTTCAGTTGGCTTCTTTGCAGAAACTGACAAGCTAATCTTAAAATTCATATGGAAATTCCAGGGACTGAGAATATACACCACAATCTTTAAAAAGCCAAACAAAGTTGGAAGAATCATACTTTCCAATTCAAAAGATTACCACAAAGCTACAGTAATCAATATAGTGTGGTACTGGCAGAAGAACAGACATATAGACAGATGGAATAGAATTGAGAGTCCATAAATAAACCCATACTTCTATGGTCAACTGATATTTGACAAAGATGGCAAGACCATTCAATGAGAAAATATAGTCTCTTCAACAAATGGTGGCAGGACAACTGGATCACCATAGGCAGAAGAATGAATTTGGACCCCAACCTCACATCATATTAAAAAATTAACTCAAAACAAATCAAAGACAAATTTAAAATCTAAAACTATAAAACCTTTAGAAGAAAATACAGAGGTAAATCTTAAATGACTTAAATTTAAGAGCTAAAACCATAAAATCTTAGAAGAAAGTATAGAGGTTCATCTTCATGACTTTTGATTAGGCCATGGTTTCTTAGACATGACACCAAAAGCACAAGTAACAAAAGAAAAAGAGATAGACTATGCATCATCAAAATTAAAAAAAAAATTTTTTTTTAAACCATCAAGAAAGTGAAAGGACAACCCACAGAATAGGAGAATATTTTTTCAAATCGTATATTTGATTAAGGACTTGTATCCAGAATATATAAAGAATTCTTACCACTCAACAATAAACAAAACAAATAACCCAGTTTTTTAAATGGGCAAAAGATCTGAATAGATGTTTCTCCAAATGCGCAATAAGCACATGAAAAGATCCTCAACTCATGATCTCTCAGGGAAATGCAAATCAAAGCCGCAATGAGATGTCATTTCACACCCACACCCGTTAAGACAGCTATAATGAAAAGGACAGATAATAAAAAGTATTGGTGAGGATCTGGAAAAATTGGAATCTTCATACACTCCTGGCAGTAATGTAAAATGGTGCAGTCACTGTGGAAAACAGTATGGCAGTTCCTCAAAAAATTAAACACAGAGTTACCATATGGTCCAACTATTCCACCCCTAGATATATGCCCAAGATAATGAAAAACATTTGTCCAGTCAAAAACTTGTATGCAAATGTTCATAGGAGCATTTTCATAACAAAGGGTGGAAACAACCCAAATGTCTATCAGCTGATAAATAGATAAACAAAATGTGGTATATACATTAAATGAAATATTATTCAGCAATAAAAAGAAATGAAGTACTGACACATGCTACAACATAGATAAGCCTCGAAAACACTATAGTACGTAAAAGAAGCCAATCATCAAAGAGTATATATTGTATGATTCTATTTATATGAAATGTCTAAAAATAGGCAAATTGATAGACTGAATGTAGGTTAGTGGTTGCTTAGGGCTAGAGGAGAAGGAAAGGAAATGGGGAGTGACCGCAAATGAGTGTAGGGCTTCTTTTTGAAGTGATGAAAATATTTTGAAATTAGATAGTGGTGATGGTAGCACAACTCTGACTATGCTAAAATCCACTGAATTGTACACTTTAAATGGGTGAATTGTATGATATTTGAGTTAACCTCAATAATGCTATTATAAAAAAAGAAAGGTGGCTGTCCAGTAATCTGCTCTCACATTTACATATCAACTCTGATTTTCTGTGTTCTAAAACATTATAGTTTATGTTGTAATATGTATTGTTTCCATCCCACTTTCTTCATTTTTATTTTTCTGTTTCTCACTTTTTAAAGTGATTGGATGCTCAATTCATATGTTTTTATTCTTTTCTCTACTTACATGAGTATTTACTGCTCTGAATTTTCCTCTGTGAGTAACTTAACCTGTGTTCCAAGAGGGTTTATTTTGCCCTGTACTTTTGCACGGTCTAAAGAACATGTAGTTTTGGTTTTGCTGGCTTCTTAGATCCAACATTTCCTCATAAGACTTACAGAATTGCCTAGTGATTACTGTTTTGTTTGTATGTTTGTTCCTCATTTCTAGACTTATTATATCATGATAAAGTATTCTGAACTATTTCAGAGTTTTTTTAGTTATCAAAATTTTTTGATAACCTAATATAAGGTCAATGTATGCATGTGTTACTTGATCTCATAGTCTACCAGGAAGCACATTTGGAGTCATCTCCATGGCATTATTTAGATCCACTATGTCCGCCTTAATTTTCCTCTGTTTGATCAGCTATGGATTAACAGAGGTGATTAAAGTATTCTCCTTTTATTTTCTTTCTGACCGTTGTTGCATAAAATTATATGAGAACTTTATTATCATTGCAAGTTGTAATACTTTTCAACTATTATAAATTTATCTCTGTCTCATTTAAGACATGAGTTCAGTCTTATCTGACATTAATAATTCAAGGCTAGGTTTCTTTTATTAGTACTCAGTTTTATGTCTTTGCCCATCTTTTTGGTTATTATAGAGGGAGCAAAGTATACAAATATATAATTAAGCTATTTCTATATAAATGGAATCTTTCTCTGTTGTGAATTTTTCTCAGTGAACAATATGTATAGCAAGATTTTTAATGTTAGTACATAAAATTCATTCTCATTCCGTTTATCAGATGTCTTATTCCATGGTTTGTATGTAATTTAAGTTCTGTAACCCTTCCCCCATTGGTTGAAATTACGGTTTTTCTTAACTGTCACAATCAATAAAATAAAAAATCTGTCAAAATAATAATAACCTGTTGGTCTTTCCCTACCCTACTGATAGAAGACAAGAGATAGTTTTCTTTAGAAAGAAAGAACCATAGGCATTCTGGAATGGGGGGATACCAAGTATACCTCAGGATGGAAGAAAGGAAAAACCACATTGTAAAAAGAATGATTAAGAGAAAGTCTACATACGAAAGGGTAAAATCAACCTACCTCTTCCAGAATTCTAGCTCTAGGCAGGTGATTAGGAAATTCTTCTTTGAAGAAACTCATCAGCCCAAGAAGAAAGATCTAAAAGATCCTGACATTTTAGGTCCCTCAACAAGACAGTTCAGGCAGATCAGCTTACAATGAAACCCTCCAGCTGACCACCCCTGTCTACAGACACCAAGTTCCACTCACAAATACGAGCAGTCAAGCATCACTAGACATTAGAGGAAATCTTCTGACAAGATGGACAAAGGATAAAACAAAGAGAAAAAAGAAGTTAAAAGAAAACTGAGAAAACACAAAAAAAGAAAAATTCAAATGAACTCTCATTAATATTTTCAGAAAAATGAGAAAAGACGTTATAGCCATAAAACAAGAACAGAATGCTATTTTTAAATGTTCAGGAAGCAAATAAAGGATTCAAAGAAATTTAAAAATATTATGGCAGAAACTAAAAAATCAAAAGAAAGGGTGGAAGGTAAAGTTAAAGAAATCTCCTAGACAGCAAAGCACAAAAAGATGGAAAATAAGAGAAAGTTCAAACTCAACATTTCTTTAAAAGATTCAAGAAAATTAGAGCATCAGGCCAGGGGGTTCAATGTACAAATAATAGAAGTTCCAAAGGAAGAGCAAAAAAATTAGGAAAAATATTTTTTAAAAAAGAAAGAAAATTTCTCCAAATTGAAAACTACAAATTTCTAGATTAAATGTCCCACAGTGTTCCCAGACCAGTGAATGAAGAAAAGACTCACCAACAAGGAACATCTTGTGAAATTTCCAAATATTGTAGATAGAGAAAAGATACTTTAAACATTCATAGAAAAAAAAAACAGGCATATACAATATTTGTATAAGAAAGCAGAGTGGCATCAGAATTCTCAACAGTAACACTGGAAGCTAGAAGACAATGGAGCAGTATCTTTAAACCCAGGAAAAATAATATCTTACTTAGAATACTATACCTACTCAAACTAATCAATCATGAGGATAAAATAGACAAATTCTTAAACATACAAGGTCTAAAAAAATTGATCTGTGCATCTTTTCTCATAAAGTTATACTTCACTAAAACCAGAGAATAACCAAAAAAACATTACATTGCAGAGAGGCAAAGAGACTACCTATCGGGATCTCAGAATGTCAGCCATGCCGTTAGTTGGCCTAGAAAACAACCAGGCCAGATTAGAGCAGGGGTATAGGAGGTTCCAGCAGAGATGTCGCAAAGAAAAGGAAACAGATACAGCACCTGCCTTTTTTTTTATTATATTGTGAAGAACCTTACAAAAAGTTTGGGGTGATTATTATAAAAAATTGACCAAAACAAATAATCATAGTATATTGCTTCCTTTATTTTATGCAAATAAAATTAACATAATTGTATTATTTAATCCAAAATTAAGATATTACTATATTTTGAGAATGAGAGTGGGAAAAAGTAGGGAGGGAGTTCTGTAAGACAGCTAAATTTTCATCTTCCATAATAGAAAGTCAATAGATAATTCCTACATTTGAAAAAGTCATATATGCCTGCTATTAAAAATGTAGTAGTCAGTCTCAAAAAAAAAAAAAGTTAAGAGTTGAGTGGTTTCCTTAGGGGATCAGAAATGAAGCAGGATGGGGTTCGGTAGGAGAGGGTACTACTACCTGTAACCAGGTTGTTTTGGAATACTGTAGCCTATATATCTTCCCCTGACCTCTGGTTCACTGTTAAGATTATTGATAACAATCACAGATACCAATCATTGAAAACCTATTATATGCCAGGCTAAGAACTGTACATACATTGCCTTGTTTAATCTTCTTGAGAACCTTAGTAATGTGGGTACTATTTTATTGCCATTTATCAGGTAAGAAATTTGAAGTTCACAGGGCTTGTAAGTGGCAACATTCTGCTTGGCTCCAAGACTTGAGATCTTTCTACCTATTGAGTCTGTGTCTTTGATTAATGGGACTGTTAGGTAGAGTAATCCTTAGAATTAAAAGAAATTCAAAGCTATATTTTTGTACACTCTCATGGCCACAAGAGGGCACCAGGGCTTATTTAAATTCAAGTCCCATGTTCAAAGGATGAATTGTACAGTATACCCACTGAAACCAAATCCGCTGCCACTGAGTCAATTCTGATGCCTAGCGACCCCATAGGACACAGCAGAACTGCCCCATATGGTTTCCAAGGCTGAAATCTCTAATGAAGCAGACTGCCACATCTCCCCAGTGGAGCAGTGGTGGAGTCGAAGTGCAGACTTTTTGGTTTGCAGCCGAGCGCTTAACCACTGTGTCACCAGGGCTCCTTTTAATAGAACTGTTTAAATATTAATTTGGAAACCCATAAGTGTGCATTTCACAAGTTTCACCTGCAACTTCGGCCAGAAATGACCAGCTCTGCACCTTTCAATAACAAAATTCCACTGCTATTTAAGAATCTTTTCTCATTTCTCCCTACTCCAACCATCCGGGGACACCCAGACTATAAATTAAGGGAGATTTTATAACTAGCTTATCTGGGCCGCCATCTTGTAGTGTTGTTGTACGGATGCTATTTCAGTGGTTTTCAACTGGGAGAGACTGGTGGAAAAGGTATCTTTCTAGGGAAAATGTATCAGACTTTGGAGGTGGGGGGAATATTTTGTGTGTAATTTTAAAAAGTTTAATCAATATTCAATATTAACTTTTACATTTGGGAAAGAACCTGCTATCTTCATAATGCAAATATTAAGCAAATATACGAGGACTTAGTTTTTAGGGTGGGAAATAAACTGTTATTTTTATAATACAAATATTAAGCAAAGATGTAAGGTCTTTTTTGTTTATCAAAAGGAGGCAGAAGGTTGGAATATTAAGAAGTGTGGTTCTGTCTCATTTCACCCATTTGGGACTGTGCAAAATATTTCATATTGCAGACCATCAAGCTCTTTCACATTCATCTCCCTCTTGTCATGTTTGCTGCCACATCCCTGGTTCATGTCTTTGTTTCTTTAGTTTTTGTTGGTAGAGTTTTTGTGAACGTGGAGGTAGAGTCAAGCCCTGCAAAAATGCTACAGTTTGGGGTCCTGCAGCTGAATCCAAACACAAGTAGCCATCCTGAGAGATGCAGAAAAAACGCTTGATAAAAATTCAGCACCCATTCATGGTTTTAAACAAAATCTTAGGAAGCTAGGAATAGAAAGAAAACTTCTTTAAAATAATAAAGGATATCTACAAATACACTTTAGTGAATTTACAAGATACCAGATAAAGGGTCAATATACAAAAATCAATTATATGCCTACACATTGGCAAGAAACAAGTAGAAAACAAATTTTTAAAAAGAATACTATTTATTGCAGTAATAAAAAATCAAATACCTAGGAATAAATCTAATGAAATGTGTTCAAGACCTCTATACTGATAACTACAAAATATTATTGAGCAAAATTAAAGACAAATAAATGGAGAGGCCATATTCATTGATTGAAAGATTCAATGATGTAATGATGTTAATTTCCCACAAATTTATATATAGATTCATCATAATTCTAATAAAAGTTCAAGCTTTTTTTTTTGTGGAAATTGACAAACTGACTCTAAAATTTGTATGAAAAGTACATAGGACCAAGAGTAGCTGAGGCAGTCTTAAAGAAGAACAAAGCTGGAGGGCTTGCACTCTAGGTATCAAGAGTCATTATAAAGTTGTAATAATCAAGACGGTGAAATATTAGCACAAGATAGACAAGCTGCCTAATGGAATAGAATATGGAGTCCAAAAATAGACCCACATATATACAGTCACTTGATTCACTGAGGGAAAGGGTAGTCTTTTTAATAAAGGATGCTGGGTCCACCGAATAGCCGTATAAGAAGAAAACACATCAGGATTCTAATCTCATGCCACACAAAAAAGTCAATTCCAGGTGAATTGCGGAACCAAATACAAAAAGTAAAACTATAAAACTTGCAGAAGAAAGCACAGAAGAACATCTTTGTGATAGAGGATTAGCAAACATTTCTTTACATATATACATACATATACATGTTGTTGTTAGGTGCCGTCAAGTTGGCTCCAACTCACACGTAGTATAAGAGAATGAAACGTTGCCCAGTCCTGAACCATCCTCACAACAATAGGAAAGTTTGAGCCCACTGTTACTATTATTATTATACATATTATATGTAATAGTAAGCATAAAGAAAGAATTTTTAAGTTGGACTACATTAAAATCAAGAACATCTGTTTATCCAAAGATATTGTTAAGTGAGTGAATAGGCAAGCCTCAGAGTGAGAGAAGAGAGTTGCAATACATAGCTCTGACAAAGGACTTATACAAAGGACTTGTACCCATAATAGCTCCCACAAATCAGTCAGAAAAAGACAGGTGACTCAATTAAAAAATAGGCAAAAGACCTGATCAAACACTCACCAAAGACAATATCCAATGACCAATAAACACATGAAAATTATCCAACTTCTTGTAATCATGGAAATGCAAATTAAAACCACAATGAGATACCACTAGATACCTATAAAAAGAATGCTAAAATAGAAATAACAGAAAATATCAAGAGTGGTCAATGGCAACCGGTGGCCCCATGTGTGTAGAGTAGAACTGCTCCATACAATTTTCTAGCCTATGACCTTTTAGAAGCAGATCTCCAGGTCTTGCTTCCAAAGCACCTCTGGGCAAGTTTGAATCGCCAAACTTTCAGTTAGTAGTCCTGCGCTTAACCATTTGCACCACCCACGGACTGCTGGGGCCATGAGGAGCCCTGGCAGCAGAAATGGTGCTAACTGAAAAGTTGGTGATTTGAACCCACCCAACAGTTCTACAAGAGAAAGACCTGGTAATCTGCTTCTGTAAAGATTACAGCCAAAAAAAATCCTATGGGGCAGTTCTCCTCTGTCACATTGGGTTGCTATGAGTTAAAATAGACTCATATATATGTTGTTGTTGTTAGGTGCCATCAAGTCTGCTCTGACTTATTGCAACCCTATGTACAACATAATGAAACGCTGCACAGTCCCATACCACCCTCATAGTCGTTGCTATGCTTGAGCCCATTGTTGCAGCCACTGTGTCATTCCATCTTGTTGAGGGTCTTTCTCTTTCTCCCTGATCCTCTACCAAGCATGATGTCCTTCTCCAGGGACTGGTCCCTCCTGATAACATGTCCAAAGTACGTGAGATGAAATCTCCCATTCTTGCTTCCAAGGAGCATTCTGGCTGTACTTCTTTCAAGGCAGATTTGTTCATTCTTTTGGGAGTCCATGGCGCATTCAGTATTCTTCACCAACATCATAATTCAAAGGCATCAGTTCTTCTCCGGTCTTCCTTATTGATTGTCCAGCTTTTGCATGCATATGAAGTGTCATGGATTGAATTATGCCCCCCCAAAAACGTGTGTATTAACTTGGTTAGGCTATGATTCCAAGTATTCTGTGTTTGTCCTCCATTTTGTGATTGTAATTTTATGTTAAAGAGGATTAGGGTGGAACTGTAACACTGTTACCAGGTCATATACCTGATTCAATATAAAGGGAGTTTCCCTGGGGTGTGGCCTGCACCACCTTTTTTCTCTCAAGAGATAAAAGGAAAGGGAAGTAAGCAGAGAGTTGGGAACTTTATACCACCAAGAAAGCAGCACCAGGAGCAGAGCAAGTCCTTTGGACCTGAGGTTCCTGTGCTGAGATGCTCCCAGACCAAGGGGAGACTGATGAGAAGGACCTTCCTCCAGAGATGACAGAGAGAGAAACCCTTCTCCTGGAGCTGGCACCCTGAATTCGGACTTCTAGCCTACTAGACTGTGAGAGAATAAACTTCTCTTTGTTGAAGCCATCCACTTGTGGTATTTCTGTTATAGCAGCACTAGATAACCAAGACACGAGGCGCCTGAAAATAACCATAGCTTGGGGCAGAGACACTTAAGTCATCAAAGTGACATCTTTGTTTTTTTAACACTTTAAAGAGGCCTTTTGCAGCAGATTTGCTCAATGCAACGCGTCGTTTGATTTCTCAACTGCTGCTTCCATGGGCGTTGATTGTGGATCCAAGTAAAATGAAATCCTTGACGACTTCAGTATTTTGTGCATTTATGATGATGTTGCTTATTGGTCTAGTTGTGAGGATTTTGTTTTCTTGAAGTTGAAGCATAATCCATACTGAAAGCCGTAGTCTTTGATCTTTTTCAGTAAGTGCTTCAAGTCCTCTTCACTTTCAGCAAGCAAGGTCGTGTCATCAGCATAATGCAGGTTATTAATGAGTCTTCCTCCAATCCTGATGCCCCGTTCTTCTTCATATAGTCTAGTTTCTCAGATTGTTTGCTGAGCATACAGACTGAATAAATATTGTGAAAGGAAATAACCCCGACGCACACCTTTTCTGATTTTAAATCATGCAGTATCGCCTTGTTCTGTTAAAACAACTGCCTCTTGGTCTATGTACAGGTTCCACATGAGCACAGTTAAGTGTTCTGGAATTCCCCTTCTTCACATTTTATACGCACACACACATATATCTCCAGTATCAGATCTGAGACTTCACAGGGAAATTTTATATATAAATTATATAAATATATAATTTCCCTGCAAAGTCTCAGGTCTGATGCAGAAAACAGGAGGAAGGACAGCTGGGAGAGAAGTTAGGATGATAAACAGACAAAGGGAATGTGGCCCAAGATGGTACTGGGGCCAGAGGTTCTGTTGTAGTCTTCAACAGACAGGGTACTTGAGGACCCTACACCTGTTGTCTGGGGTGTGGAGCACAGGCTGCAGCAGGACAGGGACCAAAGAGTTCTGTGCAAGGCTACATAACTTGTCTCTTGCCAACAATTTCAGAGTGGCTTCAGTTCTCCCTCCCCCAAGTCTTCCTATCCCTGATGCATCACATTTATTTTCCTAAAGAATAGTTCTTATGTAACTGCTGTAGTTAACATCCCTCAAGACCGCCTACAGTCTGTGGTAGGTACTATTGGTTGGCTCACTCATCACCTATTTTGACTTCCTCGTCTCTGTCATTCTCCACTCTAGGAAGTATTCCATAAGGTCCACCCACATAGGGGCCAAAATGATCTAGTCTTGTACTTTTGAATGATAACATCCCACTGCTAGAGTTTTCATACACTCTTTCCTTACTCCCATCGTCTGGGAAAATCATATTCTATTCATGTTAGGAATGGAGACTGAAAAATTAAAGTGCTCTATTTCCTAGCCTCTCTTTCATTGGAAGCAGCCACGTGACACAGTCCTGGCCAATGAGATGTAGGCAGAAGTTTTGGGGGAGTGTTTTCCTTCAAATCTTCATCCTTCCCACTTCTTCCAGCCTGAACCACAGGCATGATGCCTGAAGGTGTGGTAGTTGTCTTGTCACCTGGGGACAAAAGTCTCTGATTAAGAATGGCAAGGCAGAAAGACAGCCTCAATCCCTAATGGTATTGATGAGCTGCCACAATAGCCTTGAACTGCTTTTCTCCAGATTTATTGAAAGAAAAATTAACTCCTCGCTTATTTAAACTGCTAAGTGTCATTCCTAATTAATATGGTGTCTGTATTGATCAGAGTCCTAACAGGAAACAGATGATACACTCAAAAGGAATGAATAGAGAGACAGGCTACTTGTGAAGATAGGGACAGGGTTAAGGAACCAGACAGGGATGGTGAAGTATCTAGGGCTAGCAATAGCTGACTGGCAGCAAGAAGAGGGAATGGTTATGAAACACAAGGAGACCTGTGGCTATAAGAGAGACCTGTGGCTGTAAGAGAGACCTGTGGCTGTAAGAGAGACCTGTGGCTGTAAGAGAGACCTGTGGCTGTAAGAGAGACCTGTGGCTGTAAGAGAGACCTGTGGCTGTAGAAAGACCTGTATCTGTAAGGGAGATCTGTGGCTGTAGGAAAGGTTGGCTGACTGTGGCCTCCAATAAAGGAATGCAACCCTGCCAAACCTGAGCCCCATTCTCAAATTTCTTTACGTTATTCCAACTGGAAGCCAGAGGGCAAGGGAGCCCACTGATAGAGTCCATACAGCTCAGCCCCCTGGAGCCCAGAACAGGGTGAAAAACAATAGAAAGTGGATCAGGAGGGGCAAACAGAGAAGGTCAAGCACATGGTCTAATGTCAAAACTGAAGCATGGACTCTGTAGTCAGGTGACCTGGGTCCAAGTCTGGCTCTGCCACATGCTAGCTGTGAAGCCTTTAGGTAATACACTTAACCTCCCTGTGCCTCAGTTTTCTCATCTATAAAGTGGAAATATCATAATCTAACTCATGGTATTGCACGACGAGCAAAAGGATAAATACATGAAAAGTGGTTGTTAGTTGCTGTAGGGTTGAGTCTGACTCATGGCAACACCCACCATGTACAACAGAACGAAACGTTGCCCAGTCCTAAGCCATCTTCACAATCGTTGAAGTCTATTGTTGTAGCCACTGTGTATTTTGAGTGCCTTCTAGCCTATACTGGACAATATTCTGTGATGATCCATAGGATTTTCAGTGGCTAATTTTCGAAAGTAGGTTGCCAGGTTTTTCTTCCCGGTGTGTCTTAGTCTGGAAGCTCCACTGAAACCTGTCCACCATGGGTAACCCTGCTGGTATTTGAAATATTAGTGGCATAGCTTCCAGCATCACAGCAACACATGCAAGCCACCACAGTATTACAAACCGACAAAGGGGAAAAGTAGTTGGCATGTAGCAATTTTTATTAGCATGGTAGCTATTATTATTATTATATTTTAAGTTTTTCCTCTTCACATATTCTATGCTCATTTAAATAGAGGAGTTTATTAAATCCATATACACCTTGTACTAGTGCTTATGTCCAAAGTCAACAAGAATGACCTCTAATTTCTTTATACTTCCCACCCCCTCCGGCCCCGCTCTCAAATATCACTTTCTCCATAAAGACTTCCCTGGGCCTCTTGTCCAGAAGCAACCTCTTTTATGCACACAGAGAACTGTGTTCATTCCTCTCCAGTGGAACTTAACGACAGTCCTCACTGAAACACCGTACGGTGTGCAAAAGTCTTTTCTCATTTCCTTAAACATAGCAACTACATCTTGTTCTTAGTTTCAAACTAACTATAGGACCTATAGGAGCCCTGGTGGCGCAGTGGTTAAGTGTTTGGCTGCTAACCAAAAGGTCAACAATTCAAACCCACTAGCCGCTCCATTGGAGAAAGATGTGGCAGTCTGCTCTCATAAAGATTACAGCCTTGGAAACCCTATAGGGCAGTTCTGTTCTGTCCAATAGGGTCGTTATTAGTCGGAATTGACTCAACCGGTTTTTTCTTTTTTTTGGTTTTATGCCACCTGTAGATGAGTCAGAATTGACTCGACTGCAATGGTTTTGGTTGGGTAGTGAGTTGAACAACAACAACAAAAAAAAACCCTGGTGGCGTAGTGATTAAGGTCTATAGCTGCTAACCAAAAGGTGGGCAGTTTAAATCCACTGGGTGCTCCTTAGACACCCTATGGGGGCAGTTCTACTCTGTCCTTTAGGGTCGCTATGAGTTGGAATTGACTCGATGGCAACAGGTTTGGTTTGTGGTAGCGAGTTGAATAGCGTCTCCCCAAAATTCATGTTCACCTACACCTCAGAATGTGACTTAATTAGAAGTTGGGTCTTTGCATATGAAATTATTTAGGGATCTTGAGATAAAATCATCCTGGGTTTATAAACCAAAAAACCAAATCCAGTGCCGTCGAGTCAATTCCGACTCATAGTGACCCTATAGGACAGAGTAGAACTGCCCCATAGAGTTTCCAAGGAGCACCTGGCCTGGGTTTATGGTGAGCCCTAAATTCAATTACTAGTGTCCTTTTAAGAAGAAGGGAGGACACGGAAAGACACACAAAGAGAAGGCCATGTGAAGACTGAGGCAGAGACTGGAGCTATGCTGCATGGAACACCAGAAGCCACAAGAAGCCAGAAGAGGCAAGGAAAGATTCTTCTCTGTGGCCTACAGAGGGAGTGTGACCCCGATGACACCTTGATTTTAGACTTTTAGCCTCCATAACTATGATAGAATAAATTTCTATTGTTTTAAGTCACCCAGTTTATGGTACTTTGTTACAGTAGCCCTAGAAAACTAATTAACCCCCTCACTGCTAACCAAAATGTTGGAGGTTCAAGTTCACCCAGAGGCCTAGTGATCTACTTCTGAAAAATTAGCCATTGAAAATCCTATGGAGCTCTGACACACATGGGGTCACCAGGTGTCTAAATTGTAAATTGACTCTGTGGCAACTGGTTTGTTTGTTTGATTGTTTGTTTTATCCTGAATTACTCTGGAATTTTAGTATACTGAATATTGCTCAAAACAAGTGCATCAGTGGTTGGCATTTCAAAATTTTGTAGCTATACTGGGTGTTTGATGAGATGGCTTTTATTCTGTATCATCACTGGCAGTAAAAGGGAGCTACTCATGACTACTATTTATTGAGTATCTGCTCTCTGCCAACATCCCTGGGTGGTACAAATAAATAGTTTGTATTCAACTACTAACCTAAAGGGTAGCGGTTCGAATCCACTCAGCGGCACCATGGAACAAAGTCTTGGCAATCTGCTTCTACGATTATAGTCAAGAAAAACCCTATGGAGTTGTTCTACTTTTGTAACATACGGAGTCACCATGAGTCAGAATTGACTTAACAGCAGTGGGTTTGGGGTTTGGGTTTTTTTTTCTCTATGTGATGGCTTTGCAACCAACTCATGGGGTAGGACAGATGTGGGAAGTAAAGCTCGAAGAGATAACACTTTGCCAAGGCCACAACAACTGGTAAGTGGCAGTGCTATGATTCCAACACAAACCTCCGCATGACTTTCCACAATTAGTATATGTTGAAATCAGGTGCCAGCGGGCACTTCTGGGCTTGACCTACTTTCTTCAGTTGTACAAAGATGGAGGATTGAAGGAGAATAGATGACCTCTTAGATTGCCGCCAGTTCTAAAAGTATGTGATTTTGAATAAGAAGGAGTTTGTCTATTCCTGTTATGTGCCTGTGCTGATTACTGCTGGTGACACTTCTTCCTTCATAAAATCAGGTTGGAAAATGCTTGTGCTCTCAGCTTCCATCACACAAATGCAAGAGGCAGGTCTGATGAAACCGCCTTCTATGAAACTCAGTTTTCACTTCTTCGGTTTCATGGGTTACAGTGAAGTCAACAAGAGTGTAATTTGTTTTGCATAAAACCAGAATACAAAGAAAAAGATCTAGGCATTATTGAGCATTCAGGAAAGAAGGTGTCCCATAGCAAAGGGCAAAGCTTAGTTTTGTTAGCTACTCTCAACATGTGGCAATCAAATATTCCTCTTGCCCACTGGCAATATCCCAGTGCCAAGTCCCTCTAACCTTCCCACTGCCTTTGGGAGATAAATAGAAACCCTATTATTATTTTGTTAAACTAGAAAATATTTGATGATTAAATGGGGTAGAATTAAGGTACCCACCCAGTGCCGTCGAGTTGATTCCAACTCATAGCGACCCTATAGGACAGAGTAGAACTGCCCCGTAGAGTTTCCAAAGGTAGCATTAATTAAATCATACAGCTTCTGAACTCTGTATTTGTGATTCTTAGAAAGGAAATGTCAACTAGTCTACCTTATACACTGCCTAAAAGGGGAAGACCTCTCCCTTTTCTTCTCCTTCCTTATCATCTTTCCTTCCTTCCATCCATCTATCTATCATTTTCCTTGAGCCATCTATCTACCTGTGCTGCAGTCCAGCTCAAGGAAAGTATACCTGTTGCTGTCGATTCCAACTCATATTGACACTACAGGACAGGATAGAGCTGCCCCACAGGGTTTCCGAGGCTGTAAATCTTTACGGAAGCAGACTGCCTTATCTTTCTCCTGCAGATTGGTTTGTGGGTTCAAACCACCAATCTTTTGATTAGCAGCAGAGCACTTAACCATCACACCACCAGGGCAAGGCAAAGCAAATAAATAAAACCCATTGGTATAATGTCAATCATGACTTATGGTGACCCCATGTGACAAAGTAGAACTGCTCCATAGGGTTTTCTTGGCTGTAATATTTACAGAAGCAGACCACAAGGCCTTTCTTCCACAGCACCACTGGATACGTTCAAACCACCAACCTTCAGTTAGCTGACAAGGGCAAACCATTTACGCCACCCAAGGACCTGTAAGGTGGGCATATTGCATGAAAACTGCAATTATATCTAAGCAGTCATCCCTATCTGGGTGATAGGTGATCCCTGGGAAGTGAAAGTGTAAACGCTCAACCAATAAACATGAAATAAAAAGCTGCCCAAAGAAACAGCCTATCGCTAATTACATAAAGTTAGATTTTTTTTTTTTAAATCTCATGCAGGGCCAGATTAAGGCATGTGAGGGCCCTAAACACTGATAATCTGTGGTGCTCCCTCCTCTGCTTACCCATGCATTCAAATGGGATATGTGAGTTTTTTCTATCTATGTATTTATCTGTGTGTATATGTCTTTTTTTTTTAAATATGTCTTAGCTATCCATGATGTAACTTCTTTTTAAATGAGACTATAATACTAGTGATTGAACACAAAAGTGGCATATGCCATTTTAGTGGAATAAAATGAACTGGATTATAAAATTTTTAGTGGATGCAAGGTACGAAGGTTTTTACTATAGACCACATTTCTACAAAAAGAATATTCCATATATTCTGCAACAAAGAAAATGAGTCAATGAACTTAGTTGTTTCAACAATCAATGTAAAATTCTATTGATCTCCCACATCTATAGGTCTTTGCTTTGGGCAACTGGTGCCCCTATTTTGTTGATGCCCTAAGTATGTGCTTACCCTGCTTATTCGGTAATCCATTCCTTCTAATGGTTGAAGAAAATATAAACTTGCCATGACTAGAAGCAAGAGAACAAACTAAAATTCACACAGGAGGAGAACAGTGAAGATTTTTAAATGCCACTTCTTTGCTCAAAACCCTTCAATGGTTGGCCATTTCACTCAGAGGAAAAGCTAAAGTCCTCAAGTGGCCAGCAGGGCCCAACACGATCTGGCTGCCCACTGCCTCTGATCTTCACTACTCTCCTCCTTGCTTACTCTGCTCCAGCTACCCAGGGCCTCTTGCCGATCTTTTATTCTATCAGGCATGCCCCGCTGTAGGACCCTGGGGCTAGCAGTACTCATGCCTGGAATATTCTTTTTCAAAATCCACATGGGCCACTCCTTCACCTCCTTGTTTTCTGATTTTTCCTTCATGGATTTCCATTCAGATCCTTATTACTTTTATTCTGCTTACTTTGAGATAATAAATAGCTGTTTTAAGCCATTGAATGTGCGAATAATTTGTTACTCGAAATAGATTATCGAAACACAAAGGAAAATAATTTCTCAGGGAATAAGGCACTTTAAGAAGTTTCAGAAGAACAGGTTTAGTTAGCCCAGATGTATAGTTGGGATTAAGAGAGGTTGTTTGGCTGATGTGCCATGAAATCTGAAATCAATGTTGAGGACTTTTTTTTATTTGTGTTCACGAGAGATATTACTCTATGAATTTTCCTTTCTAGTAATGTTGGCCTTATAGAACGACTTATGAAGTGTCCTCTCCTCTTTTATTTTCTGGAAGAATTCAAGAAGGATTGGTGTTAATTCTTCTTTAAATGATCAGTAGAATTTGCCAGTGAAGCCATCTGGGCCTGGTGCTTTCTGTTTTAGAAGGTTATCAATTGTTGATTCAATTTCTTTAACAGATACAGGCCTATTCAAATGATCTGTTTCCCCTTTGGTGAGTTTGGTAGATTGTGTCTTTCAAGGAATTGGTCCATTTCATCTAAGGTATCAAATTTGTGAGCATAGAGTTATTCACAGTATTCCTTTATTACCCTTTTAACGCCCACGGGATCCATTGTGATGGTCCAAAAATCATACAACGTTAAAAAAAAGAAGAGACTCATTTTTCTCAGAGAGCTGATTTGAGTTGTTCAAGATCACATGGTTAAGTAGAAACAGATCAAGGACTAGACTTGGAGCATACCTAACTCCCAGTTGCAATACGCATTCATTTATTTGTTCTACAAATATTTGTTGAGCACATTCTTTATGTAAGGCATTATGCCAGGAGCCAAGGAAACAGAAACAATCCTTGTCCCCATAGAGGTTACATTCCAACAGGTGAGATAGGCCTTAAGCAACTATTACTTTATTTTTATTTAATTACAACTATGATAAGAATCATGAAGGGAATTAGGGTGCTTGGAGAGCATATAACAGAGGTTGGGGTTGAAGTAGTCTGGAGAGGACAGAAAGAGACACTTAAGGTGAACCCAAAGGATGAGTAAGAATTAACTGAATGAAGAAGGGAATGGGGAGCATTCCAGGCAGAGGAAAGAGCCTGTATCCTTTCCATTACATTAAGCTGCTTATTATGTAATATCATGGTGTCCCTTATTCGTCAAAGCCTGGGTCAGCAAGATGATTAGGAGTTAAGGATAACAAGTGGAAATGTGATGGAAAAAAAAGATAGCGATAAAATAAGGGTACGGTTCTGATTGAGAGATTTGACAGGACCGTCAACTAGTTCAAGAGGATCTATGACAGCACGTAAACTGAAAGATTAGAGATATTTAAACTGTTAATAAATACTTTGGGCTATATATCACCAAGAAAAAGGGTCTCACTAGGAAATCCTGTACGTCCAATAATTTGTTCACTACCTTTATTAGGAACACCTACTGCACAAAGGCTCAGAAACAGGAAGTGATACAGATACAGGCACCTTTGGGGCTTGCGGCAGGTAAGAACTGCATGTTCAGCGTGAATTTCTCCAGTCACTGCCCCTGTTCAGTGCTCCTCTTCACTTGATTCAGACACCTGTGCTCACAGGCATATCCTAGACCTATCATTAGGCGTAAATGGTGTAACTCTCAAATCTTAAATTCTTACATTCCAAAATCTAAACTCACTCTCGTAGCCTTCTAATCTTGTCATGTTTTCTCTGTGTTATGCTCATTACACATGTTCTTCAATCTTATCAATATCTTTGGTCCATTGGCACTTCCATTTTCTCCCAAACTGTTAGTTCTTTCCTACCTTCAAGTTCTTTCTTATCATGCCTGGTCTCATCTTCCTAAGGTGTCCACCTGTCAGAACTCCAACCTTGAGTCATCTGCCTCTCTGTTTTCATACCCAGGCTTCTGAGATACTGCAATACAGATTGGTGCCACAAAAATTTAATGTTCATCTCACCTAAGACAATCAACACTGCTCGCATTCCCCACATTAGTCATTCACCAATCTCCTCAACCAAGTTGTCTACCACTTCTCCTCACATCGCTCACTCCTCAGAGAAAACAAGAGCCCACAACACCAGAACTATATCAATTTCCTGCTCCTCTCCCATCAGAAGCCGTTTCCTAGAAGTAGAGTCAGAGACAGGAGTTCTTGTGCAAGTGATTTATTAAAGGATGTGCTCAGGCAATGCCTGTAAGGAAGTGAGGAAGCAGAATGGCACAGAAGAAGTTAAGAAAAGATGTGGTTTAAGTTGAAGTCTATTCTCAGCCTGATGCCACAGCATCTCTGGAGCCTAAATAGCTCCACAGAGTTGTCCACCTTGAGGCAAGAGAGCCAGACTTTTGTACTCCATTATCAATCAGCCATTGGCTATTGGCCAACCCTGAAGGAGGGTGTGTAATTTTCAGGCATCTCCTGGTGGGCCAGCTCCCTTCAGGAGAGTAGTGAGGCTTAGCAGCCAATATAGCACGTTGAATTAAGTACACATGCCCCATAAAGGAAACTTGGGTAAGGTACCAATGGCAGCTCTTATAACATTCAAGCCTACAACCTTACCATCGAGCTGATCCTGACTCATGGTGACCCTGTGTGTGTCAGAGTAGAGCTGTGCTCCATAGGGTTTTCAATGGTTGGCTTTTCAGAAGTAAATTGCCAGGCCTTTCTTCGAAGATGCCTCTGGACGGACTTGAACCTCGGATCTTTTGGTTAGTAGCTAAGCATGTTAACCATTTGTACAACCCAGGGACTCTACCCCCACCTATATTCTTCTTCATTTTCTTTGCTGAAATCCTCCGTATCCCGGTTCCCTCCTAGATGTTCCTAACCTAGTGTGAACTATCACCACAGCACTCATTACACTGTATTTCAACCATCTGTTAATTTTATAAGCTCCCTGATAGTGGGGCCATCATTTTATTCTCAGCAGCCCCAGTATCTGGCAATAAAAGAAAGCTGTTCTGAAGGTTCTGTACCCATTAGCGATTCTAGCAGCAGAAATGTTAAGTAGGAAAGAGTTGTTTTTGTTCTTGTTTTTTACAGAAGAGCCTTTCACCTTTTGAATTGGGTTGCACAGGTGGCAAACTCACAAAGCACCTTTAGAACTGGCCTTTACCAATGGCCACCATTTGACAAATTCTGTATGTCACGTGTTGGGCACCAAAGGCTACAATACAAGGACCACGGAAAGCACCACACAGAGGACAATACATGCAGCAAGTCCCTTCCACAACCCATCCATCCTCAGGATAAATAACTAAAAAGCCAGGGTTTGTCACTGCTCTAGAGTTGCCAATATTGCGACTGTCATCCCTTTATCATCAGACACCTACCTCAGCAGTTTCTCCTGCCACATGTGTGTCAGTATCAGTCTGTTCTGTCCTTTTTCTGGTCATTCTCTTGCTACTTTAACCATAAGGGCCTTGTGCTTTGAAATGCTTACCAACTGGAAAAGGCCTCCTCCATTTCTCAAGCTCAGCAGTCCTCTTACTTCATAGGAAAGCACAGTTACACAACGCACAGGGGCTGAATGATCTTGTTTGACAAACAGGAACAAACCTCAGCACATGGTGTTGATTCTACCTCTCAAGCGCCACAAGCAGCTACATACCAGGATGAAAACCCACATGCAATTTTGTCCCTATATTTGTGTAAAGACTTTTTACTTCCTTAAAGACTTATTACGTGGGTGAAGAGAAGCCCTGGTGACACAGAGGTTAAGTGCTCAACTGCTAACCAAAAGGTCAGTAGTTCAAACACACTAGCCACTTCGTGGGAGAAAGATCTGGCAGTCTGCTTCTGTAAAGGTTACTGCCTTGGAAACCCTATGGGACAGCTCTACTCTGTCCTGTAGGGTCGCTATGAGTAGGAATGAATTTGATGGTGGCGATAAGGAGATGTGGGTGAAGAGTGTATAAAAACTGAATGCTGAGCCTAAAGAAAATCTGAAAGGCTCAGAAATTTAGAAGACAACTGGAGAAATTTGGCAATCATTTTTCTGTTGAGAAACAGCTAGTCCACAGGGGGAAAAATCAATCTGAGGCACACACCAGCAGAAATCAATTTAATTAGGGAGAGGGCAGTGGCATGGAGAATGAGACAAATAAACAAGGGCAACTCACTTGCTTCAAAATCAAGAACAAGGGCCATTAAAAAGATGCCATAACTATAACCTATAATAAAAATCGATGTTTTTATGTTGATGTTAATGTTGCTTTATGTTAAAGCCAGTTAAGAGTGAAAAGGGGTTGGGGGTAGCAGACATAGTCAAGGACAGTGAAGAACAGGAAGGGAGAGGGATAGCTCTCTTCTTACCTAGGGCTCTTTTTCTTTTTTTTTAAAGCTTTACAAATGAAGTTATTTTTAAGTTTATTTTACTATTTATTTTTTATTATTATAAATCTCAGTCTTTTCATTCTGCTCATCTGAATCCATTCAGTGCTCTGCCAGGACATCAGACCTAGCAAACCTACTGAATCCTCCAGCAGCTGCTCTTTCACCCTTAACTAAGGCTGATGCCATTACCACTAATTTCTTCTCCCAGAATTAGGGTCTCCCCCGCAAAAATACAGAATACCCCCACTCTTTGCCATCAACTGGATTCTGACTCATAGCGACCGTATAGGACAGAGTAGAACTGCGCCCATAGGGTTTCCTAGGCTGTAAATCTTTACAGAAGCAGATTGCTACTTCTTTCTGCCTCAGCTTGGCTGGTGGGTTCAAACCACCGACCTTTCAGTTAACAGCTGAGTGCTTAACCACTGTGCCACCAGGCCTCCTACAGGGTACCTAAACAAACAAAAAGACCTGTTGCTACCCAGTCAATTCCAATTCATAACAACTCTATAGGACAGAGTAGAACTGTCCCATAGGGTTTCCAAGGAATGGCTGGTAGATTCAAACTCTGACCTTTTGGTTAGTAGGAGAGCTCTTAACCACTGCACCAGCAGGGTCCCCCCGCCCCACACACAAAAAAACTCATTGCTGTCTAGTAGATTCCAACTCAGCGACCCTATCGGACAAATTAGAACTGCCCCATAAGTTTTCCAAGGAGCAGGTGGTAGATTCGAACTGCTGACCTTTTGGTTAGAGACCAAGCTCTTAACCACTGTGCCACCGGGGCTCCGAGCTCCACAGGATACGTAACTAAATTCAAATAAACAACAAAAATTTTTTTAAGTATATTCCTTGCAATAATTGGGACCTGTTGTTGTTTTTAGGTGCCATTGAGTCGGTTTCAACTCATAGCAACCCTAGAGGACAGAGTAGAACTGCCCCATAGGGTTTCCAAGGAGCAGTTGGTGGATTTGAACTGCTGACCTTTTGGTTAGCAGCAGAGCTCTTAACCACTATGCCACCGGAGCTCCATTTAGGACATAATTATACAAAATAAAACCATTTCTTGTTTATTTGCAATTCAAATTTAACTGGGTTTCCTGTATTTTATCTGGCAATTCTACCCAGAATCCCACCATCAAAACCAATTTTGTTGAGACTAAACCTTTAGCAAGATGCTTATTTGTCTGGTTTTCTGTGTAGGAGAAAAACACCCTATCTACCCCCTCCCCCATCTTAACCTCGGTGTGAAAAAAATCCTCTGCCATTGAGTCGACTCCGGCTCATCGCAACCCTAAAGAGCAGAGTAGAACTGCTATTTCCAAGGAGCCCCTGGTGGATTCGAACTGCCAAACTTTTGGTTAGCAGCCATAGCTCTTAACCACTACGCCACCAGGGTTTCCTAACCTTGATGTAGGACATGGGAACCCGTGCCTTGTAGAGACTCTCAGCTCAGGTCGCCTGGACCTTACACACGATTTAGTCAAACATTTTCTTTAACAGATATGGAAGCTCAGAAAGATTATTTTCCCTGGTGGCAGTTATCGATGCAGAGTCAGGACTAGAATCTATGAAGCATGATTTTTTCTTCTTCCTATCTTACAAGAATTTCCTTATTATAAACATTATATATAACACACAAAGCTTCAGGAACCAGATAGTAAAGTTGATACTAAGTTATAAAATAATTGTGCGAAATTTCAAAGTATGAAATGCGTGAAGAGAGTAATGAAGAAATAGAAAAGTATTTTGTTAGATCTAATTCATAATGCACTCTCTGAGTCTCATTTTGAAATTCTGCAATCAATTACTTCTCAATCAACCAGTCATTCAGACCTTCAGAGCAGCTCTGATTCAAAAGCCCCACAAAGCAAGCTAATTCTCTGTAGGGCACATCCATCACTGGACTGCCAGCAGACACCAGCAACTGGAAGGAAGGTGGGAGGAAGCAAATGAAAAGAGCAGCAGTTCTGAAGAAGGAAATGCTTCTTTTACCTAGTTTGTATCTAGGGGCCATGGAAATGCTTCGATTTACTGATGAGCCCTGCTGTCCCTTGAGAAGCATATTGGAATACCACGGCTTAACAGGGGCTCTCACTCCTAGCAGCAAACTGGGCCAGGTCGTTTGACACTTACAGACTTGTTAAAAAGCCCTCATTTTCTAGAAATTGTATCCAAAGTGCATTCTCCCCTTAGTAATAATAATAACAATGTTGCTGTTGTTAAAAAAAAAAAAAGTTGTTGTTAAAGGTACCATCAAATCAATTTCAACTCATAGCAACACAATGTGAGAGTAGAGCTGTTCCATGGGGTTTTCTAGGCTGTAATCTTTACGGGAGAAGATCACCAGGTCTTTCTCCCTCAGAGTCGCTGGGTGGGTTTGAACTGCCGACCTTTCAGTTAGCAACCAACCGCTTAACCATTGTGCCACCAGGGCTCCTTAATAATAATAATAGGAACCCCTAGTATTTTGGAGGAGTCTCTGGGTGGTACACATGGCTAACTAAGGATTCCTGTGGGGGCATTGGTGGTTCAGTGGTAGAATTCTGGCCTTTCATGTAGGAGACCCTGGTTTGATTTTCAGCCAGTCTTCCTCAGGCACAACCACCACTCGTCAGTCAGTAGAGACGTGTGTTGCTATAATGCTGAACAGATTTCAGTGGAACTTCCAAACCAAGACAGACTAGAAAGAAAGGCCTGACGAACTACTTCGAAAAATCAGCCAGGGCCCACTCGATGGCAGTTAACAACAACAAGGCTTCTTTTGCCCTCTTTGAAATTTCCAAGCACTGAAAGGCCAGGACAATACCTCAGTCTGCCTATCCATTTTGGCAATGTGCTGGCCGAGAACCGAGCCCTACCTCGCTGTTTCCTCCAGAGCGGTGGCCAGGCACCGGAGACAGGTGTCAGAGTTTCTCCGTGTTTCCGGTCTGTGCAGTAACACTTTGTGGGTTAAGGGCATTGACTCTGAAACTAGGCCAATCATGGCTGTGTGACCCTGGGCAGGTTACCTAACCTATTTATACTTCAGTACCTTCATCGAAACTGGGGATAAAAACTGACTGACCTCACAGGATTGCTCTGAGAATCGTGTAAGGTGCTTAGCACAGTTCCTGGCGTACGACTGAGAGCCATGTGAGTGTGAGCTGTTGTTATCATTACTACTCCTTTCCCTGGCTTGGCCATCTGTCAGCAGTCCTGATGGCTTGCTGGAACATTTCCTGAATGTTCCTCCTAAGCTCTCTATTCAAAACCTTAGGCCAGCCTATAAATCAACCAATTTCAGTCTGCGGAAAAGAGTCCAAGAAGAATTAAAAGAGGGATGATGGATACAGTGGGGCTAATGCTTTATCAGGCTCTTAAGAAATCTGGCCAACAGAAATGCAACTGCTTTGCTTGAAGGGAAGTCCATATTTTATTCCTCTTCAATGAAACAATGCCCCCCTTAAGAGGCAAGCAACATCCCTCTCAACTGTCTACTCTTTGCAACCTACTTCTCAAATATATATGCCACTAAGAAAATCTTTAGTGCTTGCCATTTAAATAGCTTTGGTTCATTAAAAATCAGCATTTGACAAGTCCACCAATCCCAACATGTCAACTTAAAGTGATGTTCAACTTGCAAAGTCATAACCACAGCATATGTGTACAAAGTTACTATTATGAAAATATGGCCTATTTTTAAAAGTTTTCCTGGAGGCCATTATTATTACTTATTGGGTTTTTTTTTTTTAAGCAAATGTTGTAATTTATAAACTTGAACAATTTGCTTTCAGTCTGTAAGTTTTTTGTTTCATCTTTAGTGATAAATCCAGTAGCACAATACTAGCAGCTAAGAAGAGGTTGAAAGCAGCAGACCACACCTTCTCCATAGTTTCGGGATAAACAACACAACTTATAAAGCACATAAAAAACAAGAGGACACACACATTAGAAGTTCTTTTTACCTAAAGACTGTAAAAATACTTTGGTTGAATTATCTATGTTTCAGGTCTCTTAGCTCAGTAATTGGCACTAATGAAAGCAAAAAGAAAGAATGATGGCCCCGAATTAAAAGAGCAGGGGCCCTAGAATTGTCTGGAATTGGCTCAATCCAACCTTTGAGAGCTGACTAATAAAAACAGGGAACCTCTGTTTCTAGTCTATAGATCCAATTCTTCGTGAATACTGTCTGTGTTCCAACTGCAGTAGCAAAATAATAAATCAGAGCAAATTCAATGTAAGTATGACCCTGTTCGAAGGGACCAAACATTCAGTACGATTCAATTTTCTGCAGTTGACCTACTGGTTCACAATAGGGTTAGGGCAGGGGGTGGGAAGTTGATGCAAGACCAAGAAGTACCAGTCAAGCCAGACCAAAAACCAGCTGCTGTCAAGTGGACTCCAACTCATGGTGACCCCCACATGTGTCAGAGTGGAACTATGCCCTACAGGGTTTTCAATGACTGATTTTTTGGAAATAGATCACCAGGCCTTTCTTCCAAGGTATATCACATACCATTAGTAAGATGACTTTTAATATAATAGTTAAAAATGAGTGTAGTCTCCAGGTTTCTAAATTAAAAGTTGCTTTTCTTCCTAGCAATTCCACTCCTTGGTATATACCCAATAGAATTGAAAACACATACTCACACAAATGATCTGCATATAAATACTCACAGCAGTGTTATTCATAGTAGCCTAAAAAGTGGAAACAACCCTTTAACTGATGAATGTATAAATAAAATGTGGCATATTCATATGTTATGGATGGAATTGTGTCCCCCAGAAAGAAATGTAGAAGTCCTAACTTCTGTACCTATAAATATGACTCTCTTTGGAAATAGAGGGTTTATTTTTTATGTTAATGAAGTCATATTAGAGTAGGGTGGGTCCTAAATCTAATCACTTCTGAGTGGTGTCTCATAAAAGGAGTAAAATAGACACAGAGACACACACACACGGGGGAAAGACAGATATTACGTGAGCTAAAGAATGCCAAGAGTTGCTGGAAGACACCAGAAGCTAGCTGTAGTGTAGTGAATTACTTTAATATGGCCCTTCCCTCCATGGTCTTGTGACTCCCACAAAAAGATTAGGTGGGACTATGTAAATAAGATGCTTGTGGCCCAATGGGGACAGATTGCTAATAATGCAAATAAGGTGCATGGAACCCTTGCAGGAATGGGACCACGCAAATAAGGTGTATGCAACCCTAATGAGGGGATTGGTCAGTTTTGCCATCCCAGTAGGCTTAAAATGAGCTCATTCCAGAAGCTAACAGAGGATCTCACTACCATCAAGAAGAAGAAGAGGCAGGAATGGAGCATGTCCTTTGGACCCATGGTCCTTGTGCCGAGAACCTCCTAGACCCAGGAGACAGAGAGAGCTGTAACACCAGAGACAGTAAGAAGCAGCAGTAAACATGGCAGAACCCAGCAGCAGAGAAACGGCCAGCAGCAGAACCAGTAGACTGGTGTGGTGGGCTTCCCGGTCCATGATGCAAGTATGTTACACGGGGTGTACCAACCCATGGAGCAAGAGAGCTGAATGCCTTTGTGCTGAGGCTTGGCAGAGTAGGGTGACTCCGGGCCCTTTTTTTTTTTTTTTAATTTTATTCTTTCTCTTTTTTTTTAGGTGAAGGCTTACAGAGCAAATTATTTTCTCATTAAACAATTAACACACATCGTTTTGTGACATTGGATGCCAACCCCACAATATGTCAACATTCTCCCCTTCTCGACCTTGGGTTCCCCATTACCAGCTTTTCTGTCTCCTCCTGCCTTCTCGTCCTTGCCCCTGAGTCCAGGCACTTGTTGGCAAAGCTAAAGAGTTTTGTAACACTTGCTCAAGCAGGGCAGAGGCCAGGCCAAAGGGCCAAGGGGCTGAGGGGCCAAAAGAGAGAGACAGAGAGCAAGACCTGCCTGCAGGCATGCCCAAGAAGCTGTCCTGACTGAAGAACTGTGTTTCGAGTCATTCTTGATCCTGAACTGTAAACTGTTTAAAAAAAAAAAAAAAGTTACGTTACTTCCCTAATAAACCCCATAATTGTGAATACTGTCTGTGAGTTCTGTGTGGCCATTGCAACACATTATCAAACTTAGTGGAGAAGTAGAGGGTTCTGTGAGAGGGACTGCTGGCGTAAGAAGTGACAAAAAGTTGGAGGGTGGAGGTATGTTTGACCTCTACTTCCTAGGAATCAGCCTTGAGTTGTTGATCTTGATTCTCCTCCTTCCTTGTGAAGTTAGAGGTCTGATGGCACCATGCCATCTTATACTAGGAGACAGGCCCACAAATAGATCTGACATGGCCAAGGCCTTGATTTTGATGTTTAGCCTCCAGAACTATGAAAAAATAAATTTCTGTTCTTTTATAGTGACCCACTTGTGGTATTTTTTGTTACGGCAGCAGTAGGTTACTAAGATACCATACAGTGGAATATAACTCAGCAATTAAAAAAAAAACAAAACGAAGTTCTGATACACACTAAAACACGGATAAGCCTTGGAAGCATTATACTAAGTGACTGGAGCCACTCACAAAAGGTCACACAACCTATGATTCTATTCATGTAAAATGTCCAGAATAGACAAATCCATAGAAACAGAAAGTAGATTAGTGGTTGTCAGGGGCTGGGGGAAGGAGGGAACAGGGAGTGACTGCTAATGTGTATGTGGTTTCCTGGGGTGATAAAAAGGTCTTAAAATTGGTTGTAGTAATGGTTGCACAACTCTGTGAATATACTAAGAACTATTGAATTGTACACTTTAAATGGGTAGGTTTTATTGTATGTATTATATCTCAATAAAACTGATTAAAAAAGTTGCTTTTCTCTCGTTTCTTCATTGATTAGGTATTTATTAAGTAGGCACTCAGTGCAAGGCACAGAGTTAGTAGGGAAGTATATGAGATACACAGTAGGCCTCAATATAGAAGTATATAAGTAGACCGAAGTATACACAGCATCATGAGGAATATTTCTGGGAATATTTCCAAACCACCAAACAAATGATTACCACTAGTCTGTTGCCAATGAGTCAATTCTGACTCGTAGTGACCCTATAGGACAGGGTAGAACTGCCCCATAGGGTTTTCAAGGCTGTAATCTTTATAAAAGCAGACTGCCACACATTTCTCTCGCAGAGCGGCTGGTGGTTTTGAACTGCGGACCTTTCAGTTAACGGCCAAGCGTTTAAGCACTGTGCCACCAGGGCTCCTTTGATTTACCACTAGGGCTGAGATATTGCACAACTATAGGGATGTCATTCATTTTTAAATCTATGTGAATGGTGCCCCCAGGAGTCTTATAGATCACAAACTGCATGGCCATACACAGTGGCCCTAGCTTCCATTAAGACACTAGCATACAGTTTTCTTTCCTGGGATCTTCCTCGTTTCCAAAAAAACTAATGTTTTGTTTTGTTTTACTTCACAAGAATTACTGAGAATGTGCCAATGGATAAAGATATGGTAGTGGTCTGTCAACCAGGCTATATGGTTTATTCACAATGGGCATTACTGGCACTTGCAACTAGTTGAAAGATGACAACCTATTATATGATCATAAATCATCAGTCTTACTTATAGCCAAATAATATTTTTCTGAGTATTTAAAACATATATTAACCACCATCCACTGTCTGCTCTGGCCTTTTTAAACTGCCAATTAAATACACAAGTTTCTGAGCTTTTGAAATAGATATAGTTAGTGTAAAAACGGAGTGGCAGGGGCATCTGACCTCTTCTAACTTTAAAAGGGGTAGAATCACCACCACCATCTGCCCAAGGCTGATTTTTATGAGGTGGGAGGTCAGACATGCTTCTTCCTTCCAAACTTTTTACCAAGTCTGACACAAGCTGTCCCTCTCATGGCACTCTTTACTTCTCTGCTGGGTTCAATAATTCATTGCAATGGCCACTCAGAACTCACCAGCAATATCCATGATTATGGGGTTTATTAGGAAGTACCAGGTTATGATTCAGGATCAGGAACATGCAGGATACAGTTCTTCGATCAGGACAGCCTCTTTTCAGCCATGCCCATAGGCAAGCCTCTCCCTCGGCCTCTCGGCCCCTGAGCCCATGAGCCAGCCTCTGCCCTGCTTGGGCAAATGTTATAAAATTCTTTAGCTCTTCCAATAAGTGCCTGGGGGCACCCCACTCTGCCAATAAGCCTTGGCCCAAAGGCCCACAGCTCTCTAGCTCTGTGGGTCAACTAGGCTAGCTCTGCCAAGTGCCCAAAGGCACTCTACTCGCCAGCAAGCTTCCTGCCTGAAGGTGCTCAACTTTCTGTCTATGTGGGCTGGGAAGCCCACTGCGTTCTCTCTTGCTGATCTCCTGGTTCTGCCGCCTCTGCTGCCACCATTTCTCTGCCACTGCCTCTCACCGTGTCTCACCATCTCCAGTGTTACTGCTCTTTCTCTCTGTCTCCAAGGTCTAGGAGGGTCTCATCACAGGGATCCCAGGTCCAAGGGTTGTACTCTACTCCTAGCTCTTCTTTCTTGGTAGTAATGAGGTTCTACACTCTCTGCTGATTTCTCTCTCAAGTAAGGCCATGACCTGAAAAAGGGTAGTAAGGGTGGTGACGCGGTAAGTGTGGTGACTTGAGTCACACCCTCTAGTAAAATGCTGATTCAAGATACATCCCACCGTAATCATGCCTTAACATAAAGGATAGATCACTCCCAAATAGGACCACGACCACAGGCATAGACGCTAGGATTTACAAAAATCACAAAATGGAGGATAATTACATCAGATCACAAAATGGAGGATGATTACATAACTTCCAAATTACATCATTACATAACTGCTAAACCACTGAAAATCATGGCCCAAACGAGTTGTCACATAATCTTTGCCATCACAGGTTTCACATATCTTATTTGCATAGTCCCACTCAATCACTGCATGGAAGTCACAAAGACTATGGCTAGAAGAGCCATGCTAAGTAATTCACTGTACTGCAGTTAGCAATGCAAATATTCTGCTCATTTTTTGTCTTAGTTATCAAGTACTGCTATAACAGAAATACCACAACTGGATGGCTTTAACAAAGATAAATTTATTCTCTCAGTCTAGGAGGCTAGGAGCCCAAATTCAGGGTGCCAGCTCCAGGGACAGGCTTTCTCTCTCTGTCAGCTCTGGGGGAAGGTCATTGTCATCAATCTTCCGTGGTTGAGGAGTTTCTCAACATAGAGACCCCAGATCCAAAGCACACACTATTCTCCTGGCTCTTGTTTCTTGGTGGTGTAAGGTTCCTCTGTTTCTGTGCTCTCTTTTCCCTTTTATACCTCAAAAGAGATTGACTTAAGACAGAATCCAATCTCGTAGATTATTGAGTCCTGCCACATTAACGTAACTGCCTCTAATCCCACCTCGATAACATCATAGAGGTAGGATTTATAACACATAAGAAAGTCACATCAGATGAGAAAATGATGGACAATCACACAATACTGGGAATCATGAACTAGCCAAGTTGACACACATTTTGGGGGGACACAATTCAATCCATAACACTGATCAAACACACTTGTGTTCACTTCCATCCCAGACCCAGAGATGGAAGCTGCTGATCTTGAAGCAAATATCAGCAAACACATATTTTCTTCTATATCTCAGGGAGGGTACAAAGCACCTAGTCCCACCAAACTTGAAAAAGGCGGGCGGGGCGGGGGGAGAATCACTGCATAAAATTCTACTTGTGTTTGTTTGAGGGACAGGAAAGAAGAAGAAAATGGAAATGCCTAAGCTGTAGCCAAATTAGTTTCTATGCAAATGAATCATATGACTATACTATATACGACTAATTCCTCCAAACCACGTGCTCTGTTTAGTTTTTTTAAGTTTATTTTTATTAATGTAATACATGCACATAGTTTAAGAACTCAGATGAGTCTGTTTAGTTTTTTTAAAAAACATTTAATTATTATGATATATTTTAGACATGCAAGGGGTAGAGAATAATGAAATGAATATCCCGGTATCTACTGCCACCCAACATAAGCAATAAATACAATTGGAGCCCTGGATCACATTCTTCTCTGTTCTATTTATTTTCTACTGAGTTTGAGAAAGACAAAATGATAATGGGTAAAGTCTTTTAGGAACCACAAAGCAAAACAAAGGACCACAGAGACAATCCAACATCCTGGAAAGATGCTGCCTTTTATAGTCTGATAATGAAGGGATTACCGTGTCAAAACTAACTCCACCCCTCAAATCCAGACTGCCGGGATGTTCCAAATACTCACTACCAGCTCCTCCTTTATGCCTAAGCATCAAAACCTCTATAAGAAGGTAAACAGACATGTCTCACCCATGCATACAGCACAGGTTCATGAAAACACCATGAATGGCTATATTTCCCAATATATACTATATTTATATGTGTGTATTATATTTAATATATTATATATAGCTATATGGAAACCCTGGTGGCGTAGTGGTTAAGTGCTATGGCTGTTAGCCAAGAGGTCAGCAGTTTGAAACCGCCAGGCACTCCTTGGAAACTCTAAGGGGCAGCTCTACTCTGTCCTATAGGGTCGCTATGAGTTGGAATCGACTCGACGGCAGTGGGTTTTGGTTTGGGATGTAGCTATATATGTTTAAATACATACTATAATTCCCAATATATACTGTTTTCCCCAATATATACTATATTTCCAAAACAACATGTTCCAAACAACTAAATATATAACTCTCCTCTCTCAATGTGCCATCCATTTTTCTATTAATATTTAAGGGATTCAATTAGGAGTTTCTCTACTCCTTGACCCTTTTTACCAACTAAGCAAAGTGCTTCAAATACTCCTTTTCACATGGAAAAAGCAACCCAAGCCCCAGTTATTTGCAAGCAGCAGGTGTGAGAGCAAGGCAGGAAAGTGATGATGACATGGCAGGGGCCAAGGCAGGGGGAGCTAGAGAAGGCTGAACCCTGATTCAACACTGCAAGCCCAGTATCCCGAGAACGCACAGGGTATTCAGACAACATGGAAAGGTGACTGCAATGCATTTCTTCGATGTAATATCTACCTTCTGACATTTGTTGTGAATTAGTTTATCACACTAGATTCCATTCCTTGACAGAGACCTGAAGGAACAGGACATAGAATGGTTATATTTCACGGATAGAGTAGAAAAGAGTCACTTCAGAGCTTAGGTGTTATTTTGAGAAGATAGGCGTGGCTGGGTGCCATGAGGACTTGGGTCCCAGGAGAGGGAATTGTGTACGTAGGGAGGAAGCAGAGGAAGACAGAGCAGTAACACAAGGTGAAAAGCCTTCCTGGTTTGCCTAGGGCTGGCCCTGTCCATGTTCTCACATGTCAGGTCCAGCAGCCAAGCTCCCAACCTTAAACTGGTAACCACTCTCCTCCTGCTTTCTGCTAACAAATGTTGAGTCTCCAAGTCACTAAATCTTACCAGCATTTTTGCAATCTGAGTAAAGTCTCTGGTGTTAGAAAGAAGAGGAAGTCAAAACGCTGCTCCTGCTGAACCATAATAAGTGTTCTCAAAACCTATCATTTGATTTGTTTTTTTGTCTTCTGTCATCTTTCTATAGTCTCTATTCATAAGAGCTTTAGTGTCCCCCAATATGAAGGGGAATGCTAAATAAAGGCTATGGACAAGAAAAAAAAACATCCTGCACACTTCATCTGTACTTTACCTGGGATTTATATCTCATTTCTTTCCAAAAAGAATTATGGGTGACTTTTTTTAATAAGAAAGTATATATATTTATCTATTCATCTATTGTTGTTGTCATCGAGTCAACTCTGACGCATGGCGACCTTATATATAACAGAACAAAACATTGCCCAGTCCTGTACCATCTTCATGATTGTTGGTATGTGGAGTCCATCGTTATGGCTATTGTGCAGTGCCTTCAAACTTAGGGGGCTGTGATGGTTAAGACTGCGTGTCAGCTTGGCTGAGCCATGATTCTCAGTGTTTTGGCAGTCATGTGATGTGTGATCACCCCCATGATAGGATCTGCTGTGAGCAGCCAATCGGTTGAAGGGGAGTTTCCTTGGGCTTGTGGCCTGCGTTGAGTGTGGGTGGGCATTCTGGCAGGATTCTGAGGCTTTTGCTCGTTCTGGATCCTGCAGCTGGCTCCTGTTCGTTTGACCTCCAGTTCTTGGGACTGGAGGAGCTTACCTGCGGTCTTGCCTGCCGACCCTGGGATTCTCCCATCTTCACAGCCTGTGAGCAACAGCCCGCCTCTCTGACCTGCCAATTTTGGGTTCGCCAGCCCCTGAGGCTGCAGGAATCAGGAGAAGCCTCTATCCTGACCCACAGACTTGGGATGTTACAGCCTCTACAACCGCGTGAGCCATTTCCTTGATATAAATCTGTCTCTGTATATATATTTATATACTTCATTGGTCTTGCTTCTCTAGAGAACCCAGCCTAAGACAAGGGCCTATCTTCCAACCCTGTATCAGACAATATTCTTTTGTTATCCATAAGGTTTTCATTGGCTAATTTTTGGAAATAGATTGCCAGACCTTTCTTCCTAGTCTGTCTTAGTGTGGAAACTCTGCCCAAATCTGACCAGCATGGGTGACCTGCTGGTATTTGAAATACCAGTGGCATAGCTCTCAGAATCATAGCAACATGCAAGCCACCACAGTAGGACAAACTGACAGGTGGTGAATCTATCTACATACATATACATATATCATATATAGCTATACCTAGATATACACACACACATACACACACATATATCAACGATATACATATGACAAAGCGTAAAGAAAAGAATAATGACACTATTTAAAAATTAATGCAGTATCATAACAGAGCACCAGGGATGGTTTTGAGCATCCTGGCAATTCAGGCAAAAACAGAGAGAAGACAAGTTATATGTAGTCTTGCGTCATCTTGAAGCAAAGGGCAACGATCTGAGTTTCTCTAAGGGCTGCTGCTCTTTCCTCTTACCACGTAGAAAGTTAAAGCAAATGAAACGTTGTTCCCAGTCTTGTCTTATTTCAGCCATGTGAACTAGTTTAGATATATTTCATGAACATTCTTCTTTGTCTTTAATTCTGCTTATTTCTCCAAAGATGACAGACTCGTAGGAAATTGTAGCCAAGCCTATCCAAGCTCACCAGCAGCAAGCAACACACGGCATAGAAACTCCTAATACATTCCCAGCAGTGTTATCTTAATGCGATAGGTTATACGTGGGGGATTAAGAGATGAAGGGAGTGGCTCTGTATACTAATTTCTAATCTTCCACTAATTCTGCTTAAGAAGAAGGAAGACATTTCAGTAGAAAACACACACACATGCACACACAGCAAATATCTAAGGATCAAAGATGAGATCTTTTGAAAGTAAAAATCGATAACCAAATAAGTTCATTGACGTTTTTGTAGCTCTTCTTTAACCAAGAAAAAGAAAAATCGAGGAGCTCAGCTAAGAAAACCCAGCGTCTAGAGACGAATTGGATTTTGTTGCCACTAAGCCGCGATGGCACTAGTAAGCCGGTTTACAGGAAATGCAGAGATCTGATGCTCAGGCCAAGTCTCTTTAATAATGGGTGGGTCAGCGTTTAGGAAACTACAGAAAGCATATCCTAGGCCAGACCTTGAAAAACTTAGTGGAGGGCATACAGTTGAAGCAAATGACTTTGGGAGTCTAGGAAAACAGTGACGAGATCGTCCTTCCTTGTGTCTAAAACATACATGCTTCTCTAACCTAATTAGGCAACTGATCCTTCAAAGAGTTTTCAAATCACTTTAAAAAATCGCTGCCTTCAGATTCAGATCCCTGAGTCCTCACTGAAGTCTCGTTTTCCCCCTCCTGCTAGTATGCAACATACTGCCTGACTGGTAGAACTATTCTGCTGGCACAGCTGCCCTAAGGTCCTGTTGTGTGCCCCTACAGATTCATCAGGTACAAATAGAACAAAATGCAATTGTAATTACCCATTTAAAGAAAGAAAAAAAAAAAAAACCCATTGCTGTTGAGTTGATTCTGACTCATAGTGACCCTAAAGGGCAAAGTAGAACTGCCCCATAGGGTTTCCAAGGAGCACCTGGTAAATTCAAACTGCCAACCTTTTGGTTGGCAGCCATAGCTCTTAACCACTACGCCACGAGGGTTTCTGATAGCTTGTAAGTAAGGTAAAACCTCAGGTCCTTCACAGTTCTTGACAACCCTTGTGGAATTATCCTAATATAAGTGTCCTGTTGAGACCTGGACAAATATAGATCATTTTTTTTCTTTCCTGTTCTCCAAATCAGAGATGTATATTGGCGAACTTTACCAAAACTTCTCTTTCATCTCCTAATTTTATCTATCACCTCTTTCCTATGAAAGATGGCCACGCCTATATATATGAATAATGCTTTGTATTATTTTGAAGGCTTATATAACTCAATTTACCTTGATAATACAATTCAAATCTTTTGGGGGAAATTTCTAAAATTTTATGTACTTTCTGAGACAAACTAAACTGTCAAGAACAAAATAACTTGTACTCCCAAGTACAAAATGTAGAAAAGATGCAGAGATAATGATGAAAATGATGCTGGACTAAATTTCCTGAATTATACTCCAATCATGTTTACTCAGAAACCTTTAATGGTTTTCCACTGCCTGCTTCCCAGCAATGGAGGCCCTTTATCACTTGATCCCAATTTATATTTTCAAATTTCTTACTACTCTTTTCATACACTCTACAATTCAGTAAAATGTAACCGTTACAAAACATGAAACTAACCTATACTTTGCATTTAATTTTATTTATTTTGAGATTTAATTCACATACCATAATATTCACCATTTTCACAAAGTTGTACAATCATTGCTACTATCTAATTTCATAATATTTTTATCACCTCAAAAAGAAATCCCAAACCATAAGCAGTCACTCCCAGCAACTACTAATCTATTTTCTGTTCCTATGCATTTGCTTACTCTGGACATTTCATATAAGTAGAATTATGTAATATATGGTCTTTGTCACTAGCTTCTTTCACTTGTCATAATATTTTCAAGGTTCATTCATGTTGGAGCATAAATCTGTGCTTCGTTCTTTTTTTTAACTTAATAAAGTCTATTGTATTTTTTTTTTATTATTATTGCATGGATATACCATGTTTTGTTAATCCATGAGGTAATAGCTGTTTGTTTTTTCCCACTTTTCAGATATTATGAATAACATAGTTATGAACATTCACGTACAAGTTTTTATATGAACATATGTTTTCAATTCCCTTAGATATAGTTACGGAGCCCTGGTGGTGCGGTGGTTAAGAGCTTGGCTGCTAACCAAGAGGACGGCAGTTTGAATCCGCCAGCTGCTCCTTGGAAACCCTATGGGGCAGTTCTACTCTGTCCTATAGGGTCGCTATGTGTTGGGATCGACTTGACAGAAACCACTTTGGTCTTTTCGGTTTTTTAGATATACCCAGGATTGGAACTGCTGAGTCATATGATAACTCTGGAGTCCCTGGGTGGTGCAGATGGTTAACATGCTCAGCTGCTAACTGAAAGGTTGAAGGTTTGAGTCCACCCAGAAGAAAGATCTGGCAATCTACTTACAGAAAATCAGCCACTGAAAATCCTACGGAGCACAGTTCTACTCTGATAACACAGGGGGTTGCTCTGAGTCAAAGTTAACTAGATGGCAATTGGTTTTACAGTACCCTATGTTTACGTTTTTGAGGAACTATCAAATTGTTTCCACAGTGGCTATATCATTTTACATTACCACCAGCAATCTAGGAGGATTGAATTTCTCCACATCCTCATCAACACTTGTTATCAACCCTTGTTATTACCTGTCTTTTTTATTATAGCCATCCTGTGGGTATGAAGTGGTACCTCAATGTTGTTTGGATTTGCATTTCTTTGATGACTAATGATGTTGAACATTTTTTCATGTGCTTATTGGCCGTTCGTATATCTTCTTTGAAGAAATGTTTATTCAAATCTCTAACCCAGTATTAAAATCTATCATTTTGTTGTTCTGTTGTAATAGTTCTTTATATATTTTAGATACTAGGCCCCACCAGATACACAATTTGCAAGTATTTTCTCCCATTCTATAGGTTGTCTTTTCACTTTCCTGATGGTGTCCTTTGAAGCACAGAAATGACACAAATGTTATTAATTTTGATAAAGTGCAGTTTATGTATTTTATTCTTTGGTTGCTTCTGCTTTTTGTGTCATTTCTGTAGTGAAATGAACAGTGGCATCGCTAGCGGGTGTGGGGGTACGGACTATACCAGGTGACACTGCCATGGGGGTGACATCAAAATGACTGTCTATAAAATTTTTGTGCAGTGTTTCAGCAGAATTTATTAGTTTTTATTAAAATATCCCTATAGTTAGTATAGCAACAAGAAGATTTTTCATAAGCTCAGCTTACATGTATCAATACACCTACAGAGCTAAAACTCTACGCTAATTCACTTTTTGAACCTGCTAATGCGCTCCGGTAACAGCTGTCATTACTACCCAATTACAATGACGCTTAGAATCCTGTTGTTTTCATTGCTGCCGTGTTTTTATAGCTGTTGATTTTGTCAAATTTTCTGGTCTTTTATCTCCAATATTGTGGTGATTAGTATTTGTGAACTTATATCAATAACTTTTTTGAGAACGAAGTAGTAACTAAAGGAAAAGAAGGAGTGATATAGGGGAATCATGATTTATAAGTAATATTAACACAAAAAAAATTACTAAGGATTCTGTATGGTCTGGTACAAGAAGAGGTCCATGGCAGGGGAGTGACACCATCAGTTACCGCACCGGGTGACACTGACTGTAGTGATGCCACTGGAAATGGATTCCTTTATATGGCCTTTTGCCTTGGTTCTTTGGAAAAACATCTTGAGAGGTTTCCCCCTAGGCCCTAAGGAGTTGCTTTTGCCCAGTTTTTTACCCGAGAGGGTTTATTACTTTTGTCCAGGTTGATTGACATTTCCTGAGTAAGCTGTAAACAACCTAGTTTTGATACTTTTTGTCTGGTCCTGGGCTGCAGGCTGCCCTGTGATTGGTATGTACCTTGTGGGAATTGGTCAATGGGCTACGCAAATTAAGTGAACTGTAGCCTACTACGCAAATGAAGTGTCTGTGGCCTACTAAAAGAGTATTGGTCAGCTCACTGCCCTGGTGGGAATGCCATGCCTTGAAATTGGCAAGGAGTTTGTGTATTTAAGCAGCCAGACCCACAGAGGTTTGTGAGACAGAAAGAAAACAGCAGGAAGAAGAAGAAGGAATAGAGAGGAAAGAAGCAGCAGAAAGACAGAGGAGGCACGGAACCTCCTAAAAGAGTTGTAATACAGGTTGAGGTTGAGAGGCCCAGAAGGGGCCCTATAGCAGAATCTGTGGTGACATATGGCAGGGACAAGAGGAGTCTGGCCTCAGGGGGCCAAGAGAGGCCTGTCTTCAGGGTGCTGAGAGGAGGACTACACAGAGCTGAGAGAGCTGTCCTGCACTGAAGAAGGGAGACTTTGCCCACATGCTTCCCGATCATGATCCTGAGTTGTAGCCTGTTGATTCTCATCCCAAATTGTACCACATTCCTTAATAAACCACTTAATTGTAAGTATGGTCTGTGAGATCTGTGTGACCATTGCAAAGTACTACCGAACCGAGAGAAAAGTAGAAAGTACAGTGGGAGGGCAGGCCAGTATCAGAATTTGTAAAAAGTTTGGAAAGTATAACTGGGATCTTCTGAAAATTAAACACTTATGCTCATCAAAAGACTTCACTAAAAGAGTAAAAAGAGAACCTACGGACTGGGAAAAAAAAATTGGGCTGTGACAAATCCGACAAAGGTCTAATCTCTAAAATCTATAGGAAAATCCAACATCTCTACAATAAAATAACAAATAATCCATAAAAAATGGGCAGAGGATATGAACAGACACTTCATCAAAGAAGACATTCAGGTAGCTAGCAGACACATGAGGAAATGCTCCCAATCACTAGCCATTAGAGAAATTCAAATCAAAACTACAATGAGATACCATCTCACCCCAAAATTACTGGCACTAATCAAAAAAACTGAAAATAACATGTTGGACAGGCTGCAGAAAGACTGGAACTCTTAGGTACTGCTGGTGGGAATGTAAAATGGTACAGCCATTTTTGAAAATGATATGGCTTTTCCTTAAAAAGCTAAAAATAGAAATACCACACTATCCAGCAATCCCACTCCTAGGAATTTATCTTAGGGAAATAAAAGCCATTACACGAATAGACATATGCACACCCATGTTCACTGCAGCATTATTCACCATAGCAAAAAGACAGAAACAAATTAAGTGCCCATCAATAGATGAATGGATAAACAAACTATGGTACATACACACAATGGAATACTATACAATGACAAAGAACAATGATGCATCTACGAAACATCTCACATGGATGAATCTGGAGGGCATCATGCTCAGTGAAATAAGACAGTCATAAAAGGACAAATACTGTCTGAGACCACTATTACAAAAACTCATGAAAAGGTTTCCACACAAAAAGAAACAATCGTTGATGTTTATGAGCAAGGGGAGGGGTAGGGAGGGAAAAACACTAACTTAACAACAGATAAGCGATAACTGTGATGAAGGGTAAGACAGTACACAATACTGTGGAAGTCAGCACAACTTGACCAAGGCAAAGTAATAACAGCTTCATAGACACATCCAAACTCCCTGAGGGATTGAGTTACTGACCTGAGGGCTGGGGACCATGGTCTTGGGGGGCATCTAGCTCAATTGGTATAACATAGTTTATAAGGAAAATGTTTTACATCCTATCTTGGTGAGTATCATCTAGAGTCTTAAATGCTTGTGAGCAGCCATCTAAGATATGTCTACTGGTCCCACCCACCTGGAGCAAGAGAGAATGGAGACAGTTAAAGACACAAGGGAAAGATTAGTTCAAAGGACTAATGGACCACAACTGCCACAGCCTCCACCAGACTGAGTCCAGAACAACTAGATGATGCCCAGTTACCACCATGACCACTCTGACAGGGATGACAATAGAGGGTCTAGACAGAGCTAGAGAAAAATGTAGAACAAAATTCTAACTCACAAAAAAAGACCAGACTTGCTGGTCTAACAGAGACTGAGAAACCCCAAGAGTATGGCCTCCAGACACTGTTTTAACTTAGTACTGAAGTAACTCTTGAAGTTCACCCTTCAGTCAAAGATTAGACAAGCCTATAAAACAAACAATAATAGTTCAACCATGTATAAGAGGCTAAATGGGCAAACCAGCCCCAAAAGCAAAGACAAGAAGGCAGGAAGGGATAGGAAAGCTGGACAAATGGAAATGGGGAAAGAAAGTCAAGAAGGGGAGAGTGTTGACATATCATGGGGTTGGCAACCAATCTCACAAAACAATATGCGTATTAATTGTTTAAGAGAAACTAGTTTGCTCTGTAAACTTTCACCAAAAGCACAATTAAAAAAAAAAAAAAAACTTTGGAAAGTAGAGGTATGTCTGAACTCTGTAGGGATCAGCCTCGGGCCAATCTTGATTCGCATTATCCTTCCTGAAGTTAGGCAGGTTCTGACGCTATTACTGCTACCATTTTACAATATCTAAGAAACCACTCCCTAATGAAGATATAATTCACATACCATATTAAAGACTTTTTTATTGTGAAATACATAATACACAGTGAAAAGTACATACAACATAAATGCATAACTTAATGAATTATTATGCAGCCATCACCCAGGTACATTGTACCTAGTACATTGGATCCCCAGAAGGCTCCCTCCAGGGCCCCACCTCTGCTTCTCAGTCATAACCCCATCTCTTCTCCATGGCAAGATATGCTGTTGAAGGCAAGTCCCAAATCTAATTCAGGTTTGGACTCCCAGCACCATATATTACAGTATTTGATAGTAAATATGTGCTGAGTGAATTAACAGAATGAAGACAGTTGATTTCACTGTCTAATAGCAACTCCTATAAATTTTGAGGTGGTTAAGATGTTTAAATTATTGCACAAAGCAGTATTTCTCACTTTTTTGTCTTGTTTGCTTTGCCTCAGTCAGCTGAGGTGCATGACACATTTTGATCAATTAATAGCTTACCCTTGGTAGGGGAAGAAAAGTAATAATATTAACAATCAGATAATATTATTTATTGCATATTTACCATATGTCTGACACACATACTAAGCATTCTATCAGTAAATCTTCACGTCGGCCTAAATGAAATTAAAAAAAAAAACCCATTGCCATCGAGTAGATTCTGACTCATAGCAACCCTATAGGACAGGGTAGAACTGCCCCATAGAGCTTCCAAGGAGTGCCTGGTGGATTCAAACTGCTGACATTTTGGTTAGCAGCCGTAGCACTTAACCACTACGCCACCAGGGTTTCCTAAATAAAACAAATCTATTTTTATCCCCCTTCCTTCTTTTATTTCTACAAACAGAAGGCTTATCTAGGCTTACTGAAGCTAAGTAACACTTCAGATCACACAAATACCAAATGGCAGAGACAGGATGCAAAACCAGCTAGTCTGACTCTACAGCCTGCGTGATACACTATCCCCAGGTAATTCTGATACCATAAGCTACCTAAGAAAAAACAACAACAAAAAAAACCAGTTGCCAACAAATCGATTCCGGCTTGTGGTGACCCTGTGTGTGTAAGAATAGAACTTTGCTCCATAGGATTTTCATGACTCTGACTCTTCAGAAGCAGATTGCTGGGCCTTTCTTTGGAGGTACCTCTAGGTGGGCTCAAACCACCAACCTTTCGGTTAGTAGCTGAGCACTTAACTATTAGCGCCACCCAGGGGATCCTAAGCTACCCGAGAGCTGCCTTAAATCTGCTCAGGAAAAAAAGATTCTCCTCAGATCGCTAGTGTCTCTCTCAGACGTTCCTCCAGATGTACAGAACCTGGGAACAGTAAGTCCTCAATAAATGGTGTTTATTATAACAAATTTCTCTTATTGTTGAATGTTGGTCCCATTCTTGATACATTCATGTGTCATTTTTCGACTGGGATAGTCGGCTCCATGGGCCTTGGCACTGAGTAAAGCCCCTCCCACTTTGGGTAACATTCCCACTGCCCCTGCTTTTCTTTTTCCTTACGTAAGGGAAAGCATGTGGCCTTAAAGAAAGAAGGAACTAGTATTTATGAGATAGCTATCTTCAGGCAACCTTGGAGCTGCATGACTCCATAAAAAGATATTTATAGCAGATTCAGGCTTACTCAAAGGTGCTTTCTTCAGTTAAGAAATTCACCTGTTCTTTTTTGATATGAAGATAACTGGTGTTTCACAACAAAAGTGGAGTGGGGTATTATAAAATCATTGGGCATTTTATACTTGCCTCTCCTCACCAACACACACATACAAACATACGCCCCTTTTACCTCTTCCCATCATTAAGACACAGACACAGACACAGTAAAAGAGAGAAACTTGATATCTTTGGCTAATTTTTGGACTGGCTTTTAATGGAAGTATGACCAAGACTTGACTGAAGAACTTGCCCTTAAGGTTAACACTTTCTGTTTATGGCATTACTGACAAGCTGTCTCCTGACCACGGGCTATTTGTCTCCTTTATGGCACACACAAGGGAATGTATTAGATGAATTAAATTCTGCTTGGAATGTGGCATGCTAAATTGCCCATGGTTGGCTTGTTGGCAATACTCTTAACAAAATAATGAATTCAGCCTGAGCTGAGAGAACACATCCTTGGCAAAGGCTTTTTGGCATTTTCAGCCCCATTCTTTGAGTGGGGATACATTTTCCAAGGACTTCATTAGCAGTTGAAGGTGGGAACAATCTATTAGGCCTTGTAATTGTCCTTTTAGAGCCAGGTCAATACTGCTCCAAAGGCTGCTCTGTAAAATGTAGGGATGCAGGCGCAGCTTTCAGCTCTGTGAAAAACTCTCACCCCTTCAGAAAAGGACAAATTTTTACTACAAACTAGTAAATCTTGTATATTAGCTGTATGTCATTTTTTCTTCTGTTTTCTTAATACTTGTTTTGCCATGCAAAAGTGATCCTCTAATTGGAGGTTAATTTTATTTTAGCGTCTACAGTAGTTTGCTTTTCGAGTACGGTACTTAAAGGATTGTTCCACAGAGTAGAATGAATAACATTTTCTGTCTCTTCAGAGCTGGCTTTTAAGTATGCAGTGCTTCGTGGTTTTCAAAGCAATTTCATACAGAAAAGCTCACTTGATTATCACAGCAACCTTATGAGGTAGATGGAGATACTGTAGAGTGTGTAGCCGTAAGTTTGGGGTCAAATTATTTAGTCTTTAAATCTCTTTCCTCAACTGTAAAATGGAGATGATAATAACTGTACCTACTTCATAGAGATGTTATAAGGAATAAATGAGATAATGTATATAAAGCATTTATTTGTGGGCACATATTAAGAACTAACTAAAGTTAGCCATAATTAAAAAAAAAAACCTGTGTGTATGTCAATGTTATAAATAGGAGACATTTATAAATAGGAAGCTATAATTAGGAGATATTTTCAGATTTTATAGGATAGAACTTAGCTGACCCATTCTTGAAGTTTTTCATCTCAAATCTCAGTATTCTTTCCTGTAAAACTCCCTTTTTTGAAGTGTCTCCTGTCTAGTCTCTTCACATCACAACCAAGCTCTATTCTGTGACTTACAGGAATCTTTCCTGGAATACTATGTTATAACCCTCTCATCCATCTGGAGTACTATGTTAAAATGTCAGGGGCACAGAAAAAGGAGGGAAAGGAGACGGTTGGGAACTTAAATGGTAGGGTTGGTAGCCTGTCCCTACAACTTATTATGCAGGCCTCAATCAGCAGCCCCTCGCTCGTTCCCCAACACCCACCTTACTGGACTGAAATTGGCCTTGTCAGTCCTGGACGGAGTTTTCCAGGACTTAAAGTCACAACCCAAATTTCCTTTATTAAATACTGAAATACTTCCTATGGCAATATCCTTACATTAAATCACTGTAACAAACAAAACAGTATACCACTCTAAATTAGATCTGGCTTTTAACCTAATGCATGGCAAAATATATATATATATATCTAGAGACTGAGAGTCCTGGTGGCATAAGGGTTAAGCACTTAGCTGCTAACTGAAAGGTTGACAGTTCAAGTCCAACAGCTGCTCCATGGGAGAAAGATGTGACAGTTCACTTCCATAAAGATTACAACCTTGGAAACTCTATGGAACAGTTCTGCTCTGTCCTGTAGAGCTGAGTTGAATCAGAATCATCTCAAAAGCAACAGGTTTACGTGTCTGTGTACTCCCTGGGTGGTGCCAACAGTTAAGCTCTGGGCTAACACAATTTTGCTGAAGATAATTCAAAAACGGCTACAGCACATCAATAGGGAATTGCCAGAAGTTCAAGCCAGATTCAGAAGAGGATGTGGAACAAGGGATATCATTGCTGATGTCAGATGGATATTCGATGATAGCAGAAAATACCAGAAAGATGTTTACCTGTGTTTTATTGATTACACAAAGGCATTCGACTATGTGGATCATAACAAATTATGGATAACATTATGAAGAATAAGAATTTCAGAACACTTAATCATGCTCATGGGGAACCTATACATGGATCAAGAGGCAGCCATTCAACAGATCAAGGGGATACAGCGTGTTTTAAATTTGGAAAATGTGTGTGGCAGCATTGTATCTTTCGACCATACTTATTCAATCTGAATGCTGAACAAATAATCCATAAAACTGGACTATCTGAACAAAAACGTGGCATCAGAATTGGAAGAAGACTCCTTAACAACCTGCAATATGCAGATGACACTGCCTTACTTACTGAAAATGAAGACAACTTTAGAAGCACTTACTGAAGAAAGCCAAAGATTACAGCCTTCAGTGTGGATTACACCTGAACGTGAAGAAAACGAAAATCCTCACATCATAAAAAAACAAAGGAAAAAATTGAAGTCGTTAATGATTTCATTCTACTTGGATCAACAATCAATGTCCATGGAAACAGTAGTCAAGAAATCAAAGAATATACTGCATTGGGCAAATCTGCCACAGAAAACCTGTTTTAAGTTTTAAAAAGCAAAGACGTCACTTTGGTAACTAAGGTGAACCTGACCCAAGCTCTGATCTTTTTAATCATCTCATATGCATGCGAAAGCTGGACAATGAAATAGGAAGACAAAAGAGTTGATGCATTTGAACTGTGGTGTTGGTGAAGAATATTGAATATACATTAGACTACCAGAAGAAAGAACAAATAAATCTTAGAAGAAATACAACCAGAATGCTCCTCAGAAGTGAGGATGACAAGACTTTGGCTCATTTACTTTGGACATGTCATCAGCAAAGACCAGTCACTAGAAAAGGACACCATGTTTGCTAAAATACCCAAAAACCCCTTGCTATCCAGTCAATTTGAACTGATAGTGACCCCATAGAACAGAGTAGAACTGCCCTTTAAGGTTTCTCAAACCTGTAATCTTTTTCTTTTTAAATTTTTATTGTACTTTAGATGAAGGTTTATAGAGCAAACTGGTTTCTGATTAAACAATTAATACACATATTGTTTTGTGACAACCCCACGGCATGTCAATACTCTCCCCTTCTCAACCTTGGGTTGCCTGTTACCAGCTTTCCTGTCCTCTCCTGACTTTTTGTCCTTGACGCTGGGCTAGTGTGCCCATTTAGTCTCATTTTGTTTCATGGGCCTGTCTAGTCTTTAAAAAAAAAAAAAAAAAAAAATTTTTTTTTTTTCTAGTCTTTGGCTGAAAGGTGAACCTCAGAAGTGACTTTCATTACTGAGCTATAAGGGTGTCCAGGGCCATACTCTTGAGGTTTCTCCAGTTTCTGTCAGAGCAATAAGTCTGGTCTTGTGTGTGTGTGTGTGTGTGTGTGTGTGTGTGTGTGTGAGCTAGAATTTTGTTCTACATTTTTCTTCAGTTCTTTCTGGGACCTGCTATTGTGATCCCTGTCAAAGCAGTCCATGGTGGTAGCCAGGCACCATCTAGTTGTGCTGGACTCAGTCTGGTGGAGGCTGTGGTACTTGTGGTCCATTAGTCATTTGGACTAATCTTTCCCTTGCGTCTTTGGTTTTCTTCATTCTCCCTTGCTCCAGATGGGGTAAGACCAGTGGAGTATCTCAGATGGCCGCTCCCAAGCTTTTAAGGCCCCAGACGCTGCTCATCAAAGTAGAATGTAGAACATTTTATTTATAAGGTATGTTATACCAATTGAGCTAGATGTTCCCTGAGACCATGGTCACCATAGCCGTAAGCCCAGTAATTTCATCTCTCAGGGAGTTTGGGTGTATCTATGGAGTTACCATGACCTTGCCTTGTATAGGTGGTGCTGGCTTCCCCAGTATTGTTACTGTCTTACCCTTCATCAAAGTTACCATTTAACTATTATCTAGACAGTGTTTTTCCCTCTCCACCCCTCACTTCCCTCGTAACCATCAAAGATTGTTTCTTTTTTGTGTGTAAACCTTTTCGTGAGTTTTTATAGTAGTGGTCTCACACAATATTTGCCCTTTTATGATTGACTTATTTCACTCAGCATAATGTCCTCCATATTCATCCATGTTGTGAGATGCTTCACAGAGTCATCATTGTTCTTTACCGTTGCATAGTATTCCATTGTGTGTATGTACCATAGTATGTTTATCCATTCATCTGTTGATAGGCACCTAGGTTGTTTCCATCTTTTTGCTATCATGAACAATGCTGCAGTGAACATGGTTCTCCATATGTCTATTCGTCTGACGGCTCTTATTTCTCTAGGATATGTTCCTAGGCCAAAGCCGTAATCTTTACAGAAGCAGACCGCCACATCTTCCTTCCACAGAGTGGCTGGTAGGTTTGAACAGCCAACCTTTAGCTTAGCAGCCAAGCACTTAACCACCACATCACCAGGGCTCCTTTGGTAAAGTAGAAGGCCAGAGAAAACAAGGGAAACCCTTAATGAGATGGGTTGACACAACAGACAAAAAAAAAAATGAACTCAACCATACTAACAATCATTAAGATGGGGCAGGACTGAGCAATGCCTCAATCTGTAATACAGAGGGTCGCCGTGAGTGGGAGTCAACTCCACAACTAACAACAACAAATCGTATATTATCATCATAACTTCAGCCGCATGCTCCAGGCCTATTACTTTCATGCCTCTTAGTATTGATAAAATATAAAATTAAACAAACAAGAGAGATTCTTTTATTGCCCTTAGGATTTGTTTTTTGCCATTGCTATTGTTAGTTTTATTTAGTTTGAGTATTTTTTGCAAGGTTTCTGCTGATTTGGGGCTTAGACTAATTGTTACTATTACGAGGTGAGTGTTTTAGACTCTTTCATGATTAAATCCAAATTATTATTATTATTGACTGAAAGCACCCAGGAAACAGTAGGGCCCTTATTTCTGTAGTAGATAAAAAATATTAAAGAGTTGCCAGTAAGTCAGTGCCCAACACAGACACTGCTCTTAGTTCATGAAGAAGCTTGTCTACAAGGCAGAAGACACTCAATTCACACAGCAGTTCCTGTAGGCAAATCCCTATCTCACTAAAGTAACAATAAATTATGCTATGTTTTGTAAATTCACAGGGCAAGTAAGAAGAGAACGTAAAAGAGGAAAAAAATGAAGTAGCAGATGCCGTGGGAGAAGAGAAAAACAATTTTGCTTTCAGTTTATCTGATTAGGCTGTGATAATGCCCTCTACAGAACTGTCCATCACTGCCCAGCGTAGGTCAGACAAGAGTCTGACCCCAACGCCTTGGCAACAAAGGGCAAACAATGCCAAAGTCAATTTTAGCTGATCCTTAAAAGAAGGAAAAAAATATTCTTCAAGGAGCCTGTTGAGATCTCCACACAAATCCCACATTTTTCATTTTTGACATGTTAGATTTTGTGTTAACACTTTATGATATAAAGTAGAAAGCAAAATGAAAAGAGTCAGAAAAAGACACTGGAGACCTACGAGCATGTGAAGGCTCTCCACGTTACATCCTTAGTTTCTGCTTGCTATCCCAGGAACTTAACCACTTCCTTGGATCCACTTTAAAACTTTATTTTCAAAAGTGACATCTTCCCACTTGTCAAGGCAGAGACATTTTTCTAGGAAAAAAAGAACAAGTCTATCAGGCTTTTTTATGCATGCCATATTTTCTTATGCATTGCCACATTTAATTAGGAGGCCTGGTGGTGCGTGGTTAGGAGTTCGGCTGCTAACCAAAAGATCAGCAGTTCAGATCCACCAGCCACTCCTTGGAAGCCCTACGGGGCAGTTCTACTCTGGCCTACAGGGTCCCTATGAGTTGGAATCGACTCAACGGCAACAGGTTTGATTTTTGGTATTTATATTTAATTAGTTTTTCAAAAAACATTTTAAGTTACTAGGAAAGAATAAAATTATGCTCCCCACAGCCTCCCCAAAAAGCAAACCAATTGCTGTGAGTTGATTCTGACTCATGGAGACCCCATATGTGTCAGGGTAAAACTGCTTCCACAGAATTGTCAAGGGCTGTCATTTTTTGTCATCTTTCAGAAGCAGATTGCCAGAACTTTCTTCCAAGGCACCTCTGGGTTGATTCAAATCACCAACCTTTTGGTTAGTAGCTGAGCGCTTAACCATTTGTGCCACCCAGGGAGTCTTTCCCCACAGACCAGTAATCTTATATTTAACAACAATCTAATTCAAAAGACTTGGTCTTTTTTGCACGATTAGTTGATTTCTGTGTCAGTTCAGGTTTTCTGAGAAGCAGATGCCAAGGCAGAATTAGACATGCGAGAGATGTATTGGGGGAAATGTCTGTGAAGGATAAAGTGGAGAGGGGTCCGGAGTTGGAGGGGAGAGCCTCTGACCACAGTGTTGGTCTAACACCTGTGAAAGGAGAGAGGGAAGGAAGAAAGTCTGAGGAGGAGAATGGTCAGAGCGCAGTGCAGTTCTGAGAAAGTCTTGGTCAGGCTGAGGGTGAGCCCCAAGGCAAAGATTCCCAATCAAAGCAGGCATCAGGCAGGAATGGCCTGGCTTTGCCATCCCTATCAGACTCAGCCATCAGCTAGTTGCAGCCTGGAGTGAACATGGCCTTGGCACGAACACTGCAGATCAGCTGGAGGTTGCCTGTCAATTACCCACCTTGCAGCAGGTTCTCTTGAAGGGAGATCTGAGCACCACATCTCCCTGGCTACCACAACTTTTTAGATTAGTAATCACTTTAAATTATTCTGGAATGAGATGGGATATACATACATAGAAACACACACATACACCACGGGTAAACAAGTGATATGAATCAACTTTGCTAATAACATTCAAGTGAAGTCTTGGCCTTTATATTGAAGGAATTGCAAGATTCTACAGACCTTTGAAGAATTCTAGACACTTTTTCATGGGGATCCCAAACACCACTGGAGACCAGTGGTCAAAGGGGCTTCTGGTGCTCAGGTGATAAACGGAGTTTGGGCTCCATTCAGGGACCCACCACCCTACGGTTATTTCCCCAGTTCTTGAGAGTATAACTGATCTAGACATGCTTGGGAATTGGCAACATCTCTACAGTGGCATGTGGAGAAAGGGCTATTATTGTAGGAGGCCCACGTGGAAGGAAGCTCTTGGTACTCTCCCTCACCTGCCCTAGATAGTAAACTAAAACCAATACCGCATCCCTGGGAGAACTGCCAACATGAATTCCACCACCAAAGACTTAAGAAATGCAGGCATGGTGATTCCTAATATTTCCAGTTAACTTGACTGTTTGACCTGTGCAGAAGTTATATTTGTCTTAGAGAATGATTATGGATTATTGTAAACTTAACCAGGCAATGCCCATTGCAGCTGCTATTCTACATGTGATAACTTTACTTGAGCAAATCAGCACAACTATCTGACGTTTAATATATAGCTACCGATTTCATTTTTTTTTTTTCCTTCAAACAGTACTCAAGGATCACCATAAAACTTTTGTTTTTACTTAACAGGTACAACAGTACATCTTCATTCTCTTAGCTCAGAGCTATGTCAGCTCTCCTGCTCTCTGTCATCTTCTAGTCCCCAGAGATCTTGGTCATCATGACAACCCACAGAACATCACATGCGTCCACCTCGTTGATGATACCATGCTAATTTCACCTGATGAGCAAGTAATAGTGAATATTTCATGCTTTTTCCCTATATTAATTTTCATCTGTTGAAATAATTCGTCTGGATTCTGTTTGCCTACCTAACACAATCTGAAATTACATGATTTATAAGGAGTCCTGGTGGCACAGTGGTTAAAGGGCTTGGCTGCTAACTGAAAGGCCAGCGGTTAGAAATTATTGCTAAATGTCGATGATTTTTTCATGAAAGTCCATAAAAGCTAGAAATCTTTTGTATAATTGATATAAGTACTAAAGGAGATATTTGCAAACGAATTTTACTAATAGGCTCACAATTGCCTTTGACTCCTTTATATGACACTAGAGTCAATTCTGGCCCTCTGGTTAATTTGCCCATGGAACAAAAAGCGTTTATAATAGCCTAGGATATAAACCCATTGCTGTCGAGTCAATTCCGACTCACAGTGAGCCTAAAGGACAGAGTAGAATTGGCCATAAAGTTTCCAAGGAGTGCCTGGTGGATCTGAACTGCCGACCTTTTGGTTAGCAGACGTAGCTCTTAACCGTTATGCCACCAGGGTACAAACATGTAACATGGCTTCAAAAGACTTTAGTAGTAACATATATAAATGTCACACGACAAGGGAGAAAGTGGCTGTCTTTGGGTCTGCTTCTGTGTGTGCACATCTGCATCTCCGTCTGTATCCCTGTCTTCCCCACTGTCTCTCCCCTTCTTTATGACTCTTAGCCTTTTTTTTCATTTGACCTTCTCTTTCTCCTCCCCTCCTCAAAGCTCTCTGACAATTAACTAGATAATACTAATGATATTATGTGCTGACCACTGCTCTAAGAGCTTTAATTCCATTAACTCATTTAAACTGCACAACAACCTTATGAGGTAATTACCACTTTTTTAGCCCAGTTTTACAAATAGGAAAACAGAGGGACAGAGAGTTAGCAAGTAGCAGAGCTAGAATTTGAGCTCAGACACTGTGGTTCTGAAGCTTGTGCCCTTCCTCACTGTGGTATGCTAGACTTTACATAAAAGGGATGGATGTACGTGGATATATACATATATGTGTATATATGTCACTGTGAGTCAGAATCAACCCAACAGCAACGGGTTTGGGGTTTTTTGGGATATATATATATATATACACACACACACACACCCCGCGTATATACAGGACAGAGTAGAACTGCCCCATAGGTTTCCAAGGAGCCCCTGGTGGATTCAAGCTGCCGACATTTTGGTTAGTAGCCAAACTCTTAACCACTTTGCCACCAGGGTTTATATATATATCCGTTCACAAATATGCTATTTTTACTGAATTGTTACCAAATAGAAACATTTTATATTTTATACTGTAAGTTAAAGTCACTTTTAAACTTATATAGCCCTCAACAGATTTTTTTTCCCTAACATTAAAAAGTCATCTCTCTTGGTAACGGCCGAAGTCCATACACATATAATCCAGAAACTATCGTGCATATACAACTTCTAAACTCTAAAACAAAAATTCTAATAACAGTGAATAAGAATTATGCTTTGATATTGTAACAAATATTTTCATACAAATTAACCATACTTGATCCTCACAAGAACCTTGTGAATTAGAAGGAACAGGTACATTACCCACACTTTACAAATGAAATTGAGCCTGGGAGAGATCGACAACTAGCAAGGCTGTAAAGGGGCGCGTTTTGTACCAACTGCAGGACCAGTGTTCTTTTACACCACTCTTGATGCTCCTGGGTGATGCAAGCGATTAAGAGCTCAGCTGCTAACTAAAATGTTGAGGGTTTGAATCCACCCAGAGGCACGTCAGAAGAAAGGCCGGGCGATCCACTAGTGACAGATCACAGCCATTGAAAACCCCATGGGGCAGTTCTACTCTAAAACACATGGGGTCACCATGAATCGATGGCAACTGGATTGGTTTTTGGTTTTGCAGCTTCTCAAAGAAGACAAATAAGCTGCACTACTAATACAAGCTTTTGCTCAAGAGATGCACCATTACTACCTTCTACAGCAAAAATCCCGAGAATACTGAGGTACAGAAGGCCATTAGACCAGGATTTTACAGTTTTCTGTGCCTTAGCCTAGGCTGCATCATGACTCAGCGTTGGTGAAAGGAAAAAATGGATCCGTGGCACCATTTCTGGACGTGTGGGATTTTTCTCCATTGAATTTTTCCCTCCACGTACTGCTCCAACTTGATCCTGTTCAGTGAATGAGGCCTCACGGCAAGTAGAAAACTGAATAAAAAGCTCCCCGCTGAAACGCTGTCACAGCGGCTCAACCTAGGCTCCCTGGAACTTTGGCAAGCGGAAGAATCCTTTGTCTTCAGACTATGACTAGAGTGGAAAAAAATCCCAACTATTCGGCTATGTAGCATCATTCAAGCATGCGTTAATGGGGAAGGTCTAATGAGGAATGCAGTCTTTGAAAAATCTAGCTTTAAAAACTCCCACAGCATTCTCAACTGTACAATTCTATACAATTATAACTGATAGGATTCAAAGAACAAACCATAGATTATGTTACTATTTTACCCTGTTAGATAACCACGTATGCTTCCTTTCTTCAGTGGTTACGTTCAAAGAGACCTTGACCTGTTATAACCAAATATGTAGGAGAAAACATTCCTATCCTTCACAGACTCTACGGAGGTAGTAGGAATAAGAGAATACAAGAAAAGGCAATTTCAGACTCCAAAACGAACCGCGGCCCCTCTAGGCTCCTTCCAATCCTCCCCTCCCCCTTCCTCTCCTGCTGTTGACCTATTAATGGATTCCTGCTCTTGAGCTTAACTTTGTTTTCACAGTAGAGCTGAACCTAAAACCAAAATATCTCTCAGTTTTGAACAGTTTTTGAAGGTACCCAGAGCTCCTTCCCAAACGGAAGAAAGTAAAATTCACTTATAATTATTCCTCTATAAATTCCCCAATAATTAAAACATCGTACTTCATGTGTGATGAAAATGCTTCCAATTTAAAAAAAAAAAAAGGAGGGCTGCGGTGCTTGAAAAATGTATGTGTTGTAGATGAATTGTATGGTGTGTTAATTATATCTCAGTAGTGCTTTTATTTTTATTTATTTATTTTTTTACAAAAAATTTAAGTGTCTTTATAATTAAGGAGGTGAAAGGATGGATAAACCTGATGGAATGTAAGATTTTCCAGATTTTAAAGTCATCACAAAGTCTTTTTTAATTCACAAAAACAACTATTATGACAGGATCATACGGTCATTGTAGAAGCTTAAGAAAAAATACAAAAAAGAAAATATGTATCACCTAAAATACCACTAACCAGACATAAAAAACCAAACCTAGTGCGGTCGAGTCGATTCCGACTCATAGCAACCCTATAGCACAGAGTAGAACTGCCCCACAGAGTTTCGAAAGAGCGCCTGGCGGATGCGAACTGCCGACCCTTTGGTTAGCAGCTGTAGCACTTAACCACTAGGCCACCAGGGTTTCCTAACCACACATACTCACATATAATACTTTCATATATACATATATCCTACCAGATTTTGCCAACAACATACTTAAATGCATGTGTATATAAAACTGGGATTTACTAGGCATATTATTTAGTACTCTATTTCTCTCACCTAAAAACATATAAGTATAAATATATATAAAGTCTTTCCATGCTGATGATATATGCACTCCATGCATCATCATTTTTAGTAACCCCATAGTTCCTGGATATTCAGATTTTTCCAACTTTTTGCTCTTCTAAAGGTAATATAACAGTGCATACGTCTTGCATGATTATTTCCTTAGGATAAACTCAGAAATACATAATTGCTGTGTATTCATATTTTTAGAAAGTTAATATGAGATGCTCTCCAGAAAAGACTGAACTAATTTGTAGTCCTATAAAAAATTATATGAAATTGCTACCAACAAGCGCATGTTATCATTCTGCCTCACTCTTGTCTGTCTGACAGGTAAAATTTAGTTTATTTTTATTTTTGATTTTTATTTCCTCAATTACTAGGGAGCATAAACACTTTTTCCCATATATTTCTTGACATTTTGTTATTCCTATGAATTGAATGTTGATGTCTTTTGCCCATTTTGCTTTTGTGTATGAAGTTTTTTCTTATTTGTATGTTAGAGCGCTTTTTATATTAGAGATATTGTCCCTATTGATCATATCATTTTAGTTTATGTAAGTTTATCCACACAGATATTTTAAATTCTTTACTTAGTCAAATCTACCATTCTTCTCTTTTCCTTATAATTTTTGCTTTTAGTTATCATAGCGAACCTATATGGCAGCATAGAATTGCCCTATAGGGTTTCCTAGGCTGCAATCTTTATGGGAGCAGATCGCCAGGTCTTTTCTCCTACAGAGTGGCTGTTGGGTTCAAACGACCAAACTTTTGGTTAGGAGCCAAAGGCTTAATTGTTGCACTGCCAAGACTCTTTCTCTGTTTTATAGAACCCATTGCCATCGAGTTGATTCTGACTCATAGCAACACTATAGGACAGGGTAGAACTGCCCCATAGAGCTTCCAAGGAGTGCCTGGTGGATGCAAACTGCCAACCTTTTGGTTTAACGGCTGTAGCTCTTAATCGCTGCACCACCAGAGTTTAGTGGTTCCATTACTAAACTTTTTATTTTGCTCCATGGATCTATTGGCCAGTCTTTTTGTTCCTGCCTCAGTACCACACTTATTTTTAAGGTATAATTTATGTGCAGTTTTGACAATTCAATGAGTTTTGATAAATGCATACATCCATATAGCCCATACCACCAAGAAGATATAGAACATTTCCATCACCCCAGAAAGATGCTTTGTGTCCTCAGTCAATTTTCAACCTACCCCACCCCAGAGACAACCATTGTTCTGATTTCTTTCAACATTGATTAGTTTTGCCTGTTCTACAAAGTCATATAAATGGAATCATTCAGTATGTACTCTATTTTGTCTGCCTTCTTTCACTCACCGCCATGTTTCTGCAGTTCATCCATCTTGATACATGTATTCATAAGAAAAAAAGAAAATTCATAGTTTGTTCTTTTTCATGGCTGAGTAGTATTCACTGTATGGATATGCCATGATTTGTCTATCCATTTTCCTGTTGTTAGACACACTCAGCCACACCTCAGAAGAAAAGCCTGGCAATCTGCCTCCATAAAGATTACAGCCAAGAAAACCCTATGGAGCAGTTCTAGTCTATATAACACATATGGTCACCATAAGTCAGAATGGACTTGATGGCAACGGGCTTGGTTTTTGGTTGTTTTTAGACATTTGAGGAATTGTTTCTAATTTGGGGCTATTATGAATAAAGCTGCTACAAATATTCCTGTACAAGTTCTTTTGAGGACACATGTTTTAATTTCCCTTACAGGATCATACTTTTTAATTACTATAGCTTTATATATTTAAAAAAAAAAACCATTGCGGTCGAGTCAATTCTGACTCATAGCAAGCCTACAGGACAGAATAGAGCTACCACATAGGGCTTCCAAGGAGAGGCTGGTGGGTTTGAACTGCCAACCTTTTGTTTAGCAGACAAGCTCTTAACCACTGCACCACTAGGAAAATTCTTCATTCATTACTCGTATTTTCTTAAAAAAAAATTCTTAGATATTTTTCACATTCTTCTGCTGAGCATATCTTTGACAATTTTTGGAATTGTAAAAGACTAATTTGGGGAAAACTGACATCTTCATAATATTTAGTCTTGCCATTCTAAAACATGTTGTTTCTCTATTTGGTTGTCTCCTTTTAAGTCTTTCAATAACGTTTTGTCATTTTCGTCAAAAAGAACTTCACATTTCTATCTAAGTTAATTTCTTGGTAGTTCTTTGTTCTTATTACTATTGAAAATTGGTTCTTTTTCCCATTATTTTTCCTTATTATTATTGCTTTTCTAAATGGAAAAAAAAAAAAAGAAATGGAAGCAACTAATTTTTTAAAAAAATCTTGCATCTAGTCACCTGACTGAATTCTTCTCCTAGTTAATCTACTATGAACTATTTTCATCATTTATTATGTTGAGGATATTTTTTCCCCGCATTCATTACTACACTCCCTTCCAACCGGCAATCTGCCTTGCCCACAACCCCAACCAGCACCTCCTTTTTTGTTAATTGTACTTTAGATGAAAGTTTACAGAACAAACTAGATTCTCATCAAGCAATCAGTACACACATTGTTCTATGACACTGGTTAACAGCCCCAAGACATGTCGGCACCCCCCCTTCTCAACCCTGGGTTCCCTATTACCAGCTTTCCTCCTGCCTTCCAGGCCCTGCCCCAGGGCTGTTGTGCCCCTTTAGTCTTGTTTTGTTCCATGGGCCTGTTCAATCTTTGGCTGAAGAGTGAACCTCAAGAGTGACCTCATTATTGAGCTGAAACTGTGTCTGGGGGCCATACCTTCAGGATTTCTCCAGTCTCAGGCCAGCAAGTCTGGTCTTTCTTTTGGAGTTAGAATTTTGTTGTACATTTTTCTCCAGCTCTGTCCACGATCCTCTATTGTGATCCCTGTCAGAGTAGTCAGTGGTAGCCAGGCACCATCTAGTTTTACTGGACTCAGTCTGGTGGAGTCCATGGTAGATCCAGCACCTCCTTTCTTTTGTGACAATTATAAAACTTCAGAGAAATCAAAAGTAAAGGATAAACAGGAAAATATGATTTATACTGTTCGAGAACACACTTTTAAATAAGTCTAGAGTGCATGAAGCCTAGAGACTATAACAGAAAAAAATAAGGTCATTATCGATCAGTTAATGATCCATCATCTCTTGCCTCAGAGGAGCATGCACTACACACTTGCAAACAAACATATTAACGCTCTTCCCATTGACCTCTTGAATATGAGAAAGTTTTGATCCTCGGGTGCTAGAGTGGAGGATGGCAAGAAAGTCCTAGACACTTGGAGACTCTTCCTTCCCTTGCCCATGCTCCCACCTCTTGCCCCCTGCACATCATCACTCTACAAGGATCCCTGTTACAAGTCAAAGGAGCCCTGGTGGAAAAACGGTTAAAGAGCTCAGATGCTAATCAGCAGCTCCTTGGGAAAAAGATGTGGAAATCTGCTTCTGTAAAGATTTATAGCCTCGGAGACCCTGTGGGGCAGTTCTACCCTGCCGTATAGGGTCACTACGAGTCAGAATCAACTCCATGGCAGTGGGTTTGGTTTGATTTTTTTATTAGAAGTCAGAGTGGTCAGCCAGGACAGCTACCACAAGGCAGGGGACAGCAGCTGGACGTCGTCGTTGGTCAAGAGGTTCCCACTCTCATGTAGCGCATGCCCCCCCACATGGCTTCACCAAGTGTAAGATCACCCGTAGAAAACAATTCCTTCCTCACCCCTCACTCTGAAAATGCTTCTTTGCCCCTGCCTTCTTTATAATCTAACCAGTTTACCAGGTTGTTCACTTTTATAACCCCTAAAATGATGAAACTCTATTATTGCCATAGTCTTAATGAGTGAAAATTTCTCAGACTTGAGTTGCTAGCATTCTTACCTTTTTGCAGCTTTACCATTTTTTCTCTGTTAGAATATTAAACGTTCTACTGAAGAATGGAATACTATCTCCAGTAATTTAGCAAAAAAAAAAAAATTGTAATTTACATTATTTTGCTTCCCTAGGATATTGCATTTAATTTCTCCAAACACATATGGATGCAAAATTGAACACAGAGATTTAAGATTCTTGTATTTAACAATCAGGAAGGCATTCTTCCTTCAGAGAACAGCCTAGAATCCACTGCCTTGTTCCTCTGAATGAGGCATTTTCTGTCTCATTCCCAAGCCGCCTTATGAACAACATTTTAGATTACACAGATTCCTTAAATAATCTACAATGGTTTTAGAGCTTCATTTTGGTTTATCTTCCTCTTCTACTTTAAATTTCAGTTAATTAAATCAACATTGAATGCTTAACATTGTGGTTAATTGTCCATTTTATGGTTTATTTATTTTTCTTTTGTTTCTTCTAATTTTTATTAACAAATAAAAGCATGTGTTTTTTTAAACAACTCAGTGATTTTAGTATATTTACAGAGTTGTGTAAACATCACCCTAATCTAATTTTAGAACATTTCCATCACCTCAAAAACAAATCTCGTACTCATTTATTGTCACTCTCTATTCCCAATCCTAACCCTAGGCAACCACTAATCTACTGTCTGTCCCTATAGATTTTCCTTTTGTAGACATCTCACATATATGGAATTACATGGTATGTATTGTGTGTCTGGCTTCTTTCACCGACCACAATATTTAGAGTTTCGTCTGTGCTGTAACATATATCAGTATCTAGGTCTTTTTTATTGCCAGATGGTATCTCATTGTATGGTTCAACGACATTCTGTTTACCCATTCACCAGTTGATGGACAACTGGGTTATTTCTACTTTTGACTATAGTAACTAATACAGCTTTGAGTGTTTGAGTACATGTCTTTGTGAGGAGATACATTTTCACTTCTCCTGGATGTATATCTAGGAGTGGAATTGCTGGGCTATATGGTAACTCTGCATTTAATGTCTTGAGGAACTACCAGACTGTCTTCCAAAGAAGCTGCAGCATTTTACATTCCCACTAATAATGTATGAAAACATGTGTTTTTAATCTCCATCAATTGAAGGCATAAATGGGACAAACAAGGAAACTTCAACTAAGAAGAATGCATCTTTTCTCCTACTTGTTTGCGAGATGGCAGGATCGGAGATAATTTTCTTCTGCACTACTTTCTGAATCTGGTATTTCCTATTCCACAGCTTCCTTGGAGCCCGAGTGGGCAGTGGATGTACTCAGCAATCAATGCCAGGAGGTTAAAATGAACACTGACATGCCAAGACCTCCCTCATTATGAGGAAACATTCCTCCTGTCCTTACACACAAAAAAAACCCTCCACAATTTTTAAAAACCCTTGTTAATTTCCACTAATACAAGGGAGCAAACACTTATCTCCCTCACTTATTTTTTAATTCAGCATGTTTATTGCTCTATTATTCAGAATGCAGACTTACAAAAGTGCCTGAATTGAAAGAAGGAACAACACCTTTTGCATTATTATATTCAAAGATGAATTTAGAAAAAGAGGATCAGAAACATATCTAGTCTCTCTTGAACTGCCAATTTTGAATTTTATATGACTGACAACATGAATTATATTACACAAAATCTATTACTCACCCATCCAAGATCAAGTTGAGATTTAAAGCAGCCTAGTGGCTGTCACATGAAGCTACTGTCAGTCTTCAGTGAACTCAAGCAAAAAACTAGGAAATTGGGAATAGACAGTATATAAAAAAAAGGCAGTATAGTGAGTTACAAAATAGTCATATTATGGGAAAACAGTCTTAAGAGAAAAGAAGCTTCTTATAATGAATTTGGCAATGGTACAAGTTATGTAAGCAAGTTGCATTTTAGTGTTGAAAAGTTACTCTGTTATTTCGAGTTCTGGGTGGGCTGGAAATAATGTTACAGCCTATTGCTTAACACCACCACTGTGTTATACCGCCAGATACTCTAGACTAAAAAACGGTGCGTTGCCCACTTTTCTTGTGCTATGCTTATAGTATACATTGAGAAAGAAAAGAAGGAAATAAATTTCTAGAAAAGAACACTATCCCCAAAAGAAGAGGATACAATTTTCTGTCTACTCTGCTCAGAGGGCCACATTTTCCTTAACCACAAACCTACAGAAAAAAAGGGGGTCATGGGAAAGAAACCAAATCCTATTCTCAGAGGGGAGGAAGAAATCTCTTGGTGCTTGATTGATTACAGAGAAATGAAGTTATGATAAAAGCACAGTGTGGCTTATCAACTAATTCAGTGGAGAAAATGAGAAAGGCGGGCCCATCCTGTGAGGGGCTACAGGACGAAAGGCAGCATTGCAAAGTGTCGTATTTAGGGATGGATTTCTCCTTCTCTTAGCACCCAAGAAAAGATTAGGTCTAAGATGCTATGGGGTTCCTGCTGCTTGAACTCCATAGCATGTTGGAACAATCATAGACTTTGGAAACAAATGGATCTACTTTAGTCTTTAGGTTCTGGCTTCCACTTAGGAAAAAAACAGTACTAGTTGCTATCAAGTCGACTTCAACTCATTGCAACCCCATGTGTGTCTGAGTAGAATTGTGCTCCATTGGGTTTTCAGTGGCTGATTTTTCAGAAGTAGACTGCTAGATCTTTCTTCTAAGTGCTTCTGGGTGGACTCAAATCTCCAGCCTTTGGGTTAGCAGCTGAGCACTGTAATCGTTTGCACCACGCAGGGATGCACTCCCTAAGCGGTAGCAGTCTTGGTTTGGGTTTCCCCAGAAGCACAGCTTGACACAGAATTCAAGTGCAAATTGTTTATCTGGGAAGTAAAGAAAGCTGATAGGAATTGGGCAAGTGAAGCAGGGAAGGAAAGCCAGTCAATATAGATACTTTATCAAGCCAGCTACAACTGTGGGCAACAAAGTCTTAATTCTGCTAGGCAAACTGAAAGCTAGTTGAAAACACATACGTCAGTGTTATCCTATCCAAATAACAAGAGGGGTTACCTGTTGCAGTCGAGTCAATTTTGACTCATAGTGACCCTATAGGACAGAGTAGAACTGCCCCATAGAGAAAGAAGGGTAGGCTCTTTATATACCAACTCCGGTCAGTCATTGGTTGAGAATTGCTTCCTGAGTCTTTAATTTCAGGAGCAAAGAGGAGTCCAGATAAAGCCTTCAAACAAAGAAGTGCAAATTCCAGCAGCTGGAAGTCTGGCCAGTGTGCAGAAAATTGAGGAGAGAGGGAACATGGGTATGTATGGCAATGATCGGGTCAGCTTCAGTGGTATAAAAAGAAAAAGGGAAAACATGCCATCTTTGGATGCAGGCACTTTTCCCCACTGCTATCATATTTTAGGCGTTCGGTAAATAATTTGTTGCCTAAACGTCTTAGTGAATGGGTGATATGACTTAAGTTTAAATTGTGGCTCCATCATTTATGAAAAACTTTTTTCCTTATGAGCAGAAACAAATCTCATTCTATGAAATAATAAAGAAAAAAATCTAACATACTGGCTGATCTACAGAGGGAACTGAGTAAACATAAATAGGGTTATTAAGGTATCTATTTCTTTCTGCTTTCCACATAGTCCTTCCTCCTTTGTTTTGCCTCATCTCTTAAAGAGACGACGTGACTGTAGTACAGTCTAGTGGCTAAGTACAGAAATTTGCGATACATCTTGGTCCATTGGAAGGGGCCCACAACAACTCTTTCTTCTTAAAGGTCAAATTAATTAACTTACATATGTAGAGGAAATTGTGATAGTAATTCTTTCAAGAGAGTGCCAAGAACTTATTTAATTGTAGACTTTGAGCCAAGAGCACCACTATGCAACTATGAAAGCAATCCCGAAGAACAAGACTAATTCCTTTAACCTTCCTGCTGCTGTCTTATACTTAGGTCAATGACTGCCTTGTTTTTGACCTGCTACTCATGAGCAAATATTTGAAAGTGAAAATATGAAAAACAAGCAAAAATCAAGGGGTAAGAGGAAAATGTCAGCTATTTTCTGCCTTTCCATTCCCAAAAGTTTACCCACTCTCCTATTCTTTTAAACTTCTATCAGACATGTGTATTTATTTCTGGAACTCAGCCAGATCCTTAGTCTGAATTCTAACAGCTCAGTTCCCAGTTTCCATGAGGCAAGGTCTAAAAAGTGTGAACTTCCCAGAAGACACACAGAAGATGACTAAACCTTAAATTAAGCCCACACGGCTTCCTCAATCAAAAATTTTACCTTTTCAAAGGAAAAGAGTAAGACAATTAGTTCTAGAAGGCTAACCTTTCTTCCTACCTTCTAGCTCAAGGTACAATTTAACACCCAAAATGCTAGGCACATATCTACCTGAACAATGTGTGTTTCCACTTAAAGTGCATGTGTTTTGATTCCAAATTCATGTCCTAGTTATTTTAAAATTTTGAGATCTTTAGAATACTAAGATCTGTCTGAGCTCAATTTCCAGGGCCAAGAATGGGTAAGGGGTAAAATTGGCACTGGCTGTGTGAGTTACTAGGATTTTGTTGAGGGAGCGTGCTATCAGGAGGACCACAAAGAATGCCTTTCAGAGAAGGTGCATGCTAATGAGAGTCAGGCAAGCCCAGCAGATAGATTGAGCATGGAGATGATAAGCTGAACAGCATTCAGGCTGGAAGAGCAGAGCAGATGCACTGCGTTATGAACCAAGCAAGAGCTAGAAAGTGACACACAAAATGAGATAAGTTTTGGTACAATGGACACTCCTCCATAAAACACCACCTACTGCATGCTCATCTCCTAACCAGGTCTCTTCACCAAGTTGGAAGGCATGAACTTGAAGTATGCCAGCAGATCAGTGCTCGGTCAATTTGTAGTTCAAGTCTGATTCCCTATATTAACTCAGCCCACTTTTAGCTTTAAACCGACTGTTTAATGTTTGTTCAGTGTTTCTCCTTTGGGTAGCCAGGACTGATTTTTGTGGTGAGGTTCTATCATGCCTACCCGTGTAATGGAATGTACTAGCTCAAGAGGTAAGCCCAAGGTTTAGGCTCAAGCTAAGTTTGTTTGGTAAAGTAGAGGGTCGTCAAAAATGAGGAAAATCTTCAATGAGATGGATTGATCCAATAGCCACAACAATGGACTCAAACATACTGTCTCACTTATCTAGTGCTGGTATAACAGAAATACCACAAGTGGATGGCTTCAACAAACAGAAGTTTACTCTCTCACAGTCTAGTAGGCTAGAAGTCCAAACTAAGGGTGTCGGCTCCAAGGGAAAGCTTTCTCTGTTGTCTCTGGAGGAAAACCCTTATCATCCATCTTCCCCTGCACTAGGAGCTTCTCTGTGCAGGAACCCCAGGTTCAAAGGAAGTGTTCTGCTCCTGGAGCTGCTTTCTTGGTGGTATGAGATCCCATGTCTCTCTGCTTGCTTTTCTCTTTTATATCTCAAAAGGGATTGGCTTAAAACACAACCTAATCCTGTAGATTAATTCCTACCTTATTAACATAACTGCCACTAATCTCACCTTATTAACATCATAGAGACAGGATTTACAACACATAAGAAAGTCACATCAGATGACAAAATGGTGGACAACCAACAATACTGGGAATCATGGACTAGTCAAGTTGACACATATTTTTGGGGGGGACACAATTCAATCCATAACACATACCAACAATCACAAAGATGGTACAAGACTAGGCAATGTTTCATTCTACTATACATAAGGTGGCCATGAGTTGGATATGACAGCAACTAACAACAACAAAAGTTTAAGTCTACTGAGGAGGCAAGGAGAAAGAAACAAAGGCAAAGATGATTACTGACACTAAAGATGAAAGACAACAAGGTCCCAACTGAAAAACAACAGAGTGGTGAGATGAGACCAAGGTTAGAATCTAGCAGAAGTAAAAGGTAGCAGGAAGCAGGGTTTGGGAGGATGTAGGGAGTCCAATTTAATTCTAGAGGTTTGACACCTGGCTGGTACAGCCAGGAATATTCTCCATTTCACGATACAGGTTATCTTAAAGACACCATTGAGTCGACTTTTTCACACACTTCATAAATCCCAGTTCTCCTAGATTATCATGATGTAAGGTAAAGCAAATTGAAGGGTTCTTTTTTTTTTGAGGGGGGGACTACAAAATGGCAATGCAGTTTTTACTTTAAAAGGTATTTTTGATACTTAGGAATAAATCTTACCAAGGATGTAAAAGACCCACACAAAGAAAACTACAAAGCTGTACTACAAGAAATTAAAAAGGACATACTTAAGTGGAAAAACATACCTTGCTCATGGATAGGAAGACTTAACATAGTAAAAAATGTCTATTCTACCAAAAGCCATCTATACATACAATGCACTTCCGATCCAAATTCCAATGTCATTTTTTAAGGTGATAGAGAAACAAATCACCAACTTCATATGGAAGGGAAAGAAGCCTCGGATAAGTAAAGCATTACTGAAAAAGAAGAAGAAAGTGGGAGGCCTCACTCTACCTGATTTCAGAACCTATTATACAGCCACAGTAGTCAAAACAGCCTGGTACTGGTACAACAACAGACACATAGACCAGTGGAACAGAATTGAGAACCCAGAGATAAATCCATCCACATATGAGCAGCTGATATTTGACAAAGGCCCAGTGTCAGTTAATTGGGGAAAAGATAGTCTTTTTAACAAATGGTGCTCGCATAACTGGATATCCATCTGCAAAAAAATGAAACCGGACCCATACCTCACACCATGCACAAAAACTGACTCCAAGTGGATCAAAGACCTAAACATAAAGACTAAAACGATAAAGATCATGGAAGAAAATATAGGGACAACCCTAGGAGCCCTAATACAAGGCATAAACAGAATACAAAACATTACCAAAAATGACAAAGAGAAACCAGATAACTGGGAGCTCCTAAAAATCAAACACCTATGCTCATCTGAAGACTTCACCAAAAGAGTAAAAAGACCACCTACAGACTGGGAAAGAATTTTCAGCTATGACATCTCCAACCAGCGTCTGATCTCTAAAATCTACATGATTCTGTCAAAACTCAACCACAAAAAGACAAACAACCCAGTCAAGAAGTGGGCAAAGGAAATGAACACACACTTCACTAAAGAAGATATTCAGGCAGCTAACAGATACATGAGAAAATGCTCTCGATCATTAGCCATTAGAGAAATGCAAATTAAAACTACGATGAGATTCCATCTCACTCCAACAAGGCTGGCATTAATCCAAAAAACACAAAATAATAAATGTTGGAGAGGCGGTGGAGAGATTGGAACTCTTATACACTGCTGGTGGGAATGTAAAATGGTACAACCACTTTGGAAATCTATCTGGCGTTTTCTTAAACAGAAATAGAACTACCATACAACCCAGAAATCCCACTCCTCGGAATATACCCTAGAGAAATAAGAGCCTTCACACAAACAGATATATGCACACCCATGTTTATTGCAGCTCTGTTTACAATAGCAAAAAGCTGGAAGCAACCAAGGTGTCCATCAATGGATGAATGGTTAAATAAATTGTGGTATATTCACACAATGGAATACTACGCATCGATAAAGAATAGTGACGAATCTGTGAAACATTTCATAACATGGAGGAACCTGGAAGGCATTATGCTGAGCGAAATCAGTCAGAGGCAAAAGGACAAATATTGTATAAGACCACTATTATAAGATCTTGAGAAATAGTATAAACTGAGAAGAACACATACTTTTGTGGTTACGAGGGGGGGAGGGAGGGAGAGTGGGAGAGGGTTTTTTACTGATTAATTAGTAGATAAGAACTGCTTTAGGTGAAGGGATGGACAATACTCAATACATGGAAGGTCAGCTCAACTGGACTGGACCAAAAGCAAAGAAGTTTCCGGGATAAACTGAATGCTTCAAAGGTCAGCGGAGCAAGGGCGGGGGTTTGGGGACCATGGTTTAAAGGGACTTCTAAGTCAATTGGCAAAATAATTCTATTATGAAAACATTCTACATCCCACTGTGAAATGTGGCATCTGGGGGTCTTAAATGCTAACAAGCGGCCATCTAAGATGCATCAATTGGTCTCAACCCACCTGGAGCAAAGGAGAATGAAGAATACCAGGGTCACACGATAACTAAGAGCCCAAGAGACAGAAAGGGCCACATGAACCAGAGACCTACATCATCCTGAGACCAGAAGAACTAGTTGGTGCCCGGCCACAATCGATGACTGCCCTGACAGGGAGCACAGCAGAGAACCCTGAGGGAGCAGGAGATCAGTGGGATGCAGACCCCAAATTCTCATAAAAAGACCATACTTAATGGTCTGACTGAGACTAGAGGAATCCCGGTGGTCATGGTCCCCAAACCTTCTGTTGGCACAGGACAGGAACCATTCCCAAAGACAACTCATCAGACAGGAAAGGGACTGGACAGTGGGTAGGAGAGAGATGCTGATGAAGAATGAGCTAATTATATCAGGTGGACACTTGAGACTGTGTTGGCATCTCCTGTCTGGAGGGGGGATGGGAGGATAGAGTTAGTTGGAAGCTGGCAAAATTGTCACGAAAGGAGAGACTGGAAGGGCTAACTCATTAGGGGGAGAGCAAGTGGGCGTACGGAGTAAGGTGTATATAAACTTATACGTGACAGTCTGACTTGATTTGTAAACGTTCACTTGAAGCTCAATAAAAGCTAATAAAAAATAAAGGATAGAATTATGTGAAATATTATAACAACAAAAAAAGGTATTTTTGAGGTTTAAAGTTTAAAAGGTCTTAAATCTGCACCTAACTAGTTCTATGGCCTTAAGCAAGCTTCAAGTTTCTTCATATATAAAATGGAAATAATCACAGGACTTACATCTCACAGTTTTGTGAAGCTAAAGTGAGCAAGACCTCAGTAAAGTTAGTCATATTACTAGACAAAAGCAACTTCAAGCAAATCTTGACTTGGAGCTGAAAAATAACCCAAGAGATCAACAGTTATAGGGTGGAGGACGAACTTCTCTCAACTAATTATAAAAAGAATACTTACTGCTTATTTGTGCATCATTCCATAAGTTACAATGAATTTTGACAGTTATCTTTTGGAAGGCCCAGTCCTGTAGTAGAGGAGCCCTGGTGGTGCAGTGGTTAAGCACTCAGCTGCTAACTGAAAGGTCAGCGGTTCTAACCCACTGGCCACTCCTTGGAAGAAAGATGTGGCAGTCTGCTTCTGTAAAGATTTACAGCCTTGGATACCCTATGGGGCAGTTCTACTCTGTCCAATAGGGCCGCTATAAGTCGGAATCAACTCGACGGCAGTGGGTTTGGTTTGGTTTGGTTTGGTTGGACCTCTTGTAGACCCAGGAAGTGCCTTAGAAAATATATGAGAGAGAGAGAAGAGAAAATGTCTTTAATAGCCAGAACAAAAGGTGGCTAAGGGCTACGGCTGCTAACCAAAATGTCAGCAGTTAAAATCCACCAGCCACTCCTTGGAAACTCAATGGGGCAGTTCTACTCTGTCCTGTAGGGTCGCTATGAGTCAGAATCGACTTGACAGCAGTGGGTTAGTATTTAAATACGTGCAATTGGCCGATCTCAGTATGAGTAGGGAAAGACTCATAGTGTGATATACTCTCACACCCTGTGTTTAAATATAATCCAAAGTCGTTCCTATAGCCTACAAGGCCCTATATGATCTGCACAATACCTGCCTTTCTGTCCTCATCTCATACCCCTCTGTCCCTTGCTTGCTGTAATAACTTGATATTCTTTTTGTTTCTGGAACTTTCCAAGACTTTCCTGTCTCAGCTCAGCTTCCAAATCTCTTTGCATCTGATTTCTTATTACTTATCTATCAGGTCTTAGCTCAAATATCATCTCCTCAGGTAACCCTTCTCTTGGTGGCTCCTGGTTATATTTCTCCTACAATCAGAATGCTCCTTAGAAGGAGGCCAAGACTTCAGCTTGCTTACTTTGGGCATATCATCAGGAAAGACCGATTGTTAGAAAAGGACATTGTGTTTGGTAGAGGGTCAACAAAAACAAAGGAAACCCTCAATGCGATGGATTGACATTATAGCCACGACAATGGATTCAAATGTACAAGATTATGAAGGTGATGCAGGACCGGGCAATGTTATTATACATAAGGTTGCCATGAGTCAGAGCCAACTAGAAGGTAACAACAACAGGAAGTAAATTCTGTTCCCCAAACTTCACCCCAACATCCACTACCACTTTGGAATCCATCATGTTGTTGTTTTTCCTTTCATAACACTTACCATACTCTCAAATTATCATGTACAAACACATTTATTGGCGGTCTCTTTATTGGAATATAAGCTCTTCTATGAAGGCAGGGAATCGTCTATTCAGTTTCTCAGTGCGAGGCAGCAACTACTGGCCATGATACAGAAAACCAGCCAAGTGTCATCTTTGTCATATGAGTAGCTAACTTCTTCTTGGTTTCTACTATTCTACCTCCAGTCTGTATTATCATATCATAAATAACATCTGGACTGTATTTTGTCATTTCAAAGCACTGTTGTATAGCTTAATCCATTGGACTTTTATGACAACCCCACTAGGAGACAATGGTTTCACTTTTAATGGTGAAGAAACTGAGGTTCAGGAAGACTAAGTTACTTGGCCATGGTCACATAGCCAGCAAAGACTATGGTAGAAATGAACTGGTTTGTTATCACTCCAAGTCCTATATTTCCCGGGATGTATATTTTGCTACACTGGACTGCCCTGCCTAAAATGAAGACAAAAAAAAAAAAAAAGATAACATTGAAATTACAAACCTAAATTAACACAAACATACAAAAGAGCATTTAAAGAATACTTTAGATAAAAATCCCATAAATTTTGAAGACAAAAATGCAGTTCAAAATGGAGAAGGCTATAATGAATAGACACATGAACAGCTGAGGAATGAAAAAGTACAGTTGATGCAAGAGCAAATTCAGGCTCAAATGCCTGGAATGAAGTGCTCTGCACATCCATCTGCCAAGTTAGGAAGGCTTCCTCTGAGGGCAGGAAAGAATTGTCCCTTCTATTCTGCAGATGGAGATACACAGTTTATCAATTTATCTCTTGCGAGAAAAGCCATTAGAAGAGGGGAAAAACAGTGCTTCGATTGAGCAGAGAAACTTTGCCTCATTTGGAAGTGCCTGGGATGTCAGGGGGGAGAGATGGATGGACTCTGGGAACGGACCAAGTGCGAGGACTCCGGTTCTCCAGCTCTGGATCAGGAAGTTCGCCGTTTACAACTAGATCAAAGAGAGAGACGTGGAAGAATCTATCTACCGGTTAGTTAAGATCCAGAATGTCCTTTCAGGTTTTGTTTTTCCAAAGATTGATTGAAAGTCCCTCATTACGTGTCTCCAGGCACACTGTGGGCCCACTAAAGTGAGACTGACAAATATTTCCTAAATTAAATTGTGTTTCCTGCACAGGAGTCAATGACTTCTAAATCTATTAGCTCAAGAGAAAGCAAAGTTCTTACTGATGGCAAAACCCATATGTCACACCACCTCAGTGTGCTACTTAAATAAAAGTTATTTCCAACACCACTGATAAGACAACAAGTTTAGTTTGTGTAAGAACACATAACACTGTAGCCAAAGTTTAGGTAATTTTTTAAAGGTTAAATAAAAACATGAATTTCTCCTTTCTTCCCCAATGTAATTCAATTCAAAAGGTATTTACGAAGCATTAAATATGTGCACCTGAAACCCGAAATATGTGCAAGGCATCATTAAATAGAGATTTAAACTCAACCTACTTGTCTTAAAAAAAAAAAAGTTTTAACAGGTTTTTCTAGTATCATGTTTGCACACTGCCCTAAACGTCTTTCTAACAAAGATTTTCAAGAAGATCCTCAATAACATCTGTTTATATTCCTCTATCTTGTTATGCATAACTTAAGCACTGTGGATAACAAAAAGGAAAAGGAGAAAGGAAAAGTCCTTAGCTTCTAGAAGTTAACAACCTAACTAGAGAGCTAGGATTCATGAGAAAGTATGAATGGCACACCAAGAAAGTAATTAATCCCTTACTAGTTAGTTGTGCTGAGTCCCTGGGTGGTGCAAATAGTTAATGTCCTTGGCTGCTAACTGAAAGGTTGGAAGTTCAAGTCCACCCAGTGGTACCTCATAAGAAAGGCCTGGCTATCCACCTCCAGAAAATCAGCCACTGAAAACCTTACGGAGCACAGTTCTACTCTGACATGCATGGGGTCACCATGAGTTGGGGTCACCTCCATGGCATCTGGTAGTTGTGCTTTACGTATAAACACACACACAATTTGTTTGCTAAGGCAGAAACCATCTTGGCAAATAAGTGAATTTTTGTGTCTCAGTTTCATCTCTGTGTAATGAGGAAGATGGATTAGATGATTGCTAAGATTCCTTATAGCTCCAAAATCCCATGATTCATTTAACATTTATTGAGGATTTGCTGTGTGTGAAATGAAAAGTATTGTACTAGAAGCAGGAGATACAGCATGAATAGAACTCATCCTCTGACCTTAAAAATATTACAGCTTATTGGCAGGGTGCCAACAGGAAAACAGCTACCTGTTTTAGAAGACAGCATGAATAAAGGTACTGGGGGATGAGAGGAAGGAGGAATTAATGCAAATGCAGGTGGGCTGAACAATGAGAAACAAACAATTTAGTTTTAGGGCAGCACAGAGATGAGGATACCCTGGTATGAAGGGCAAAAAACAAAGAACTAAACCAGTTGCCACTGAGTTGATTCCAACTTATGATGAGCTCATGTGTTACAGAGAAGAGCTGTGCTCCATTGGGTTTTCTTGGCTGTAATCTTTACAGAGGCAGATTGCCAGGCCTTTCTTTTGTGGTGCTGCTGGGTGGCTTCAAACCACCAACCTTTAGGTGAGTAGTTGAGCTCAAACCATTTGCACTACCCAGGGACCTGGCATGAAGGGCAAAAATGTTAAAAGAAAAAACAAGAAAGGTGAAAAGAGAACCTCAGAAAGGATTGACTATTTCAAAATGTCAGAATAAACAAGTTTAACTCAGCTTGGTTCTTGGAAAGAGACATGGATGATGATTTTGAAGTAAATCAAATTAACCAGGCCAGTATCTTGGGGGATTGCCTAAAAATCCCTTTCAAATTGAACCCAGGGACTGTAGCTAAAAAAACTGGTAAATTAGGACCTGTTTTCCTGCAGAACGAATGGGCCCAGAGAGATTATATGGCGATGCTAGTGTTTTGAAACTGAGGAGCACTAAGGCAGCCAGGTCAAAAAGTGTTGAATCTGGACAAATGGATACAGAAATGAGGAAATCTCAACATAGTCACCTAGACAATTTGATTATGTTGCAAATGAGTAATTTTCTAAAGTATGTACTATTTGGATACCCTGGTGGTGTAGTGGTTAAGTGCTACGGCTGCTAACCAAAGGGTCGGCAGTTCAAATCTGCCAGGCGCTCCTTGGAAACTCTATGGGGCAGTTCTACTCTGTCCTGTAGGGTCGCTATGGGTCAGAATCGACTCGACGGCACTGGGTTTGGTTTGGTTGGTTTATGTAGTATTTGCATTTCCAAGGTTTCTCACAGTGCAGTTCAGCAGTGATTCCACTTTAAAATGGCAGGTCGACTGGGATGTTTTGGCTGATTCTCTCCAGAGGAGAGATCATAAAAAGGACTCTAAGGCTAGAAGAACTCAATAAAAGGGTCCCTTTTAAAATCCGAGCGGCGGCAGCCAACAGGAAGCCTGAGGACATCTCTTCAGGAGTGCCTCTGACTTCACATCACACACACTCCCCCAAATAAATGAAGAATGGTAATGGGATGGGGTTAGTGAGAGAAGCCAAGGCGGGCAAGGCCTAGAGAAAAGCTGTGATTTAGACTGATAGGAAGACAATGTTGGTGGTATAGAAACTGCTTCACAGGGTTTTCTAGGATGTAATCTTTACAGAACCAGATTGCCAGGTCTTCCTCCCATGGAGCCACTAGGTGGGCTCGAACTGTCAACCTCTTGTTTAGTAGCCAAGCACTTAGCCATTTGCACTGCCAGATCTCCTTGAATCTATATGGTAAATATACAGATGTATATAGAAATCTATATATTAAAATTACATATATAAATCTATATATGTATATAAATCTACATATTCATGTATATAAATCTTTATATAAATTTTATATATGTAAGTTTTATATACACACCCCCAAAAATCCAAATCCATTCCCATCGAGTCGATTCCTACTCATAGCGACACTACAGGACAGAACAGAACCGCCCCCACAGAGTTTCCAAGGAGTGGCTGGTAGATTTAAACTGCTGACCTTTTGGTTAACAGCCTGAACTCTTAATCATGGGCCACCAGGGCTCCAAACCCATTGCTGTCAAGTCGATCCTGACTTCTAGCAACCCTATAGGACAGAGTAGGCTTGCCCTACAGTATTTCCAAGGAACAGCTATATAAAAACTCATTGAGTCAATTCCAACCCATAGTAACCCTACAGGACAGAGTAGAAATGCCTTATATGGTCTCCAAGGTAGTAAATCTTTATGGAAGCAAATTGCCACATCTAAGGCTGGTGGGTTTGAACCACGAACCTTTGGGTTAGCAGCCGAGCACTTAACCACTGTACCACCAGGGCTCCTCATACGCATATATTCATACATATTAAGATCAATCCCATATTTCACCCGGATAATAGATCTAAAATCCAAACAGAGCCCAATATTTGGAAAGCAATGAGGACTAAATGGTGTGGTGAGTTTTAAGAGCAAGGATTCTGGAACCAGAAAGCTTGGGCTCAAATGCCAGCCCTGTCACTTACCAGCTATGAGAGTTCCAACAGTTATTCAAATTCTGTGTCTCATGTATGAAATTGGGATAATAATATTACCTTCATTGCAGAGTTGTGAAAATTAAAAAAGTTGATATTTGTGGAAATTTTAGAATAGAGCCTGGCACATAGTTAGCACCCAGAAAGTGCCAGCACTTATTGTTGTTTGTTGTCGTTATTGTTGTTACTCAATTTACGAACGCTGGTGGCAGGTGTATCCCCACTGAGCACTAGAAGTGCAGGTGGAACTGCTTTTTCCAGCCACAATACAGAGTGAGTCATAATAAAATCAGGCTGCCAACTTCCTGAACTATTGAATTACCTGAGCTTCCACTTATAATCACTATTTAAAAAAGCTGTCCTTTCTTTTTGAAGTTCTCTCTCCTCCACCCCACTTTTCAAGGACATTAAATCTCAAAGAAAGCAATTTTAAAATAATTTCTTTTATTGCCACCATATTGTAGTTTCTTTTTCCCTATTCATCCTCCAACTTCAATTGTACTTAGTGAAAAATGATACTTCATTCATTACTGGTACATTGTCATCCAGAACCTGGGAGCTTACAACCGCTTTGTGTAATGTGTATTTGCCTTTCATATATATGACTCAGTGTGTACTATCCTTTCCCTTCTCCTACAATGGGGGTAACTTAGCTTGGGGGAATAGTGCACATTTGGTTAGTAGTGTACAGCTAACCCTTACTTTTTCCATTGTTCTACAAAGAAGATCTAAGATACGCACAATCAAACAGTAAATTTCACCACAGTCTCATCCCTGGTACTACCTTAATTATATGGATTTTATCAATATTCAAACACCGTGTGTAGAGAAAATAATGCTCCCCTCAAAGATGACGGCACTGGGTTTGGTTTGTTTTTGTTCAAAGACGCCCATGTCCTAATTCCTAGAACATGTGAATATGATAGGTTACGTGGCAAAGGGGAATTGAGGTTGTATATAGAATTAAGGTTGCTAATCAGTTGACTTTAAACTAGGGAGACTATTCTGGTAAGCCCAACGTAAGCACAAAGGTCCTTAAAAATGGAAGAAGGAGGCAGAAGTTAAAGGTCAATGTGCAAAAGACTCAACCTGCTTTTGCTGTCTTTGAAGATGGTGGAAGGGGACTGTGAGCAAGGGAATGTAGAAAGAGCAAGGAAATGGATTCTTTCCTAGAGTCTCCAGAAAGGAACGCAGCCCTGCGGACACCTTGGTTTTAGCCCAGTGAGACTTTTGTCAGACTTCTGACCAACAGACCTGTAAGATGATAAAGTTGTGTTATTGTAGGCTACCAAGTTTTGTGGTAACTTGTTACAGCAGTAATAGGAAACTAATACATGCCCCATCTTTAGGTATCTTACGCAGCAGCCTGATTTCATGGGACTCAACCTACCTGCTTAAACTGCCCACCACTCTGGCTTTTGCTTCATAATGCAATAAAAATTAATGAGCACCTACTCCGTGCCAGGCATTGTGCTGGATCCTGGAAATGCAAAGTACATACCCTTTCATTTACTCAACACATTTTCTTTCGTTGCTATCCAGGCTCTGGGTTAGACATGGTGGAGAAGAAAGAAAATATCCCTGCCCTAAAGCGGTTCACTGACTTCTGAGAGGTCAATTGACATAAATAAAAAACTATGGTTCAATGTAATAAGTGCATGTTATAGGAGTACAGAAAAGGGACTGCTTAAATCAGCTTGATGAAATCAGGAATACTTCAGAGAGGAAAAAATGAAGCCCAACAGACAAGATGGGAAGAGCCTTGGAGCAATGAGGAACATGAGATATGGCTAGCACTCAGGAGTAATTGAATTTTTTATTTTAAATTTTTAAAAATTTTATTTAATGTTAATTGATTTCCGTTTAAATGGGAGTAGCCACACGTGGCTGGTGGCTACCATATTGGACACAGAAGTTTTAGATAGTATCCTGAAAGGAAGGAAAATGGTCTCTTTCTCTCCTCTTTCCCACTTCTCAATTGATTGGAAAGTAGATCTGGTGGTACATCACCTTGGACTATGCAGACAGGGCATCACTCCATGGATGGGAGCAATAAGATAGAAGGAACTTGAGTCCCTGACACCAGACAGCCATCTTTGTTATGTGAGAGATATCTAAACTCCTATATTGTTTAAGTTAAGGTCCCTAGGTGGCACAAATGGTTTGCACTCGACTGCTAACCTAAAGGTTAGTGGTTCAGTACTGCAGAAGAAAAGGCCTGGCAATCTGCTCCTATTAAGATTGTTGCTGTTGCTAATTGCCATTGAGTCGATTCTGGCTCACGGAGACCCCAAATGTGCGGAGTAGAGCTGTACTCCATAGGGTTTTCAAGGCCGTAACCTTTCGGAAGCAGATCACCAGGTCTTGCTTGCTTCCGGGTGAGTTTGAACCGCCAGCTTTTTGGTTAGTAGTCCAGTGCTTAACTATTTGTGCCACCCAGGGATCCTTCCCAAGAAAATCCTATGGAGCAGTTCTACACTGTAACACATGGGGTCACCATAAGTTGGAATTGACTCGTCAGCAACTGACAACAATATTGTTTAAGTTATGTTATTCTGGATTTTTGCATAGCAGCCAAACCTCTATTCTAATACAAATGTCTCCTAAAACAATAAAAGCAGCTTTAATCTTTATCAAGATTTACTAGGCTCTCAATGGAATCCAGACCTTCTGAAGCCATTGAGGCCAGATGAGCACCCGAAACTTTTGCCCTGGGATAATCTTTAAACCTTAAACCTCAAACCAAAACTTTTCCTGGAAGTCGGCTTTGAACCAAACAACAATTTAGCCTAATTAGTAAAGCATGTCTGCCTTAAGCATCGTGCCCTCTCAAAGATTTATCTTGTGGAATCAAATTGACAACAGCATCTTGAAAGATTAGATGAGAAGCTTCGTGGGTGGTGACTACCTTAATGGCAGTGGAATAATTTGGACAAGGATAATGAGAACGGTTATACAACCTGAAGAATGTAGTGTCCCTGAATTGTACATGTAGAATTTATTGAAACAGTGTATCCTTTTTTGTACATATTTTCACAAAAAAGAAAATTTAAAAATAAATAAGTTAGATGGTCACTTCAAAGAAAAGAAGAAAAAAAATTATTGAGCTTATTCTATGTACCAGGGCACTACGCTCATTTAATCCCTACACAGCCCACTAAGACAGATAGTAAACTCCAAAAACCTAAACCCATTGCCATTGCCACTGAGTCAATTCTGACTCATAGAGACCCTATAGGAGAAAGTAGAACTGCCCCATAGGGTTTCCAAGCAGCTGCTGATGGATTCGAACTGCCGACCTTTTGGTCAGCAGCCAAGCTCTTAACCACTACATCAGCAGGGCTCCATGACAGATAGTATACCCCTATTCTGCAGATAAAATGAAGGTTCAAAGAGGCTGGCTTATTCGTGGCAGGATTAGTTTGTCTGATAGCAAACTGTATTCTAATATATAGCTAAACAACATTTTATCATTAAAGGCCAGGCAAATTGAGTGTACAGCCAGACTTTTAAAATGCAGAGAGGATATTTATGTTTGTGGAAGACATTCTCAGCTGTTTACTCAGCAGGCATTTCTTCCTTCTTTCTGCAAATAGAACCACAATTTTTTCAAATAGTGCGCAGAGATCCCTAGGTCCTTAGTGCAGAACCCAGGAGATAAATCCTGTTGGTCTAAACTAGCCATGACAATCTCATATCCCTTGGCCAGCAATTGTCTAAGGACAGGCATGTGGCAAAGTTCTGGTCAATGAGATGTAAGCAAAAGTCTGATGGGGAGGAAGTGAGTCCCCTTCCAAACAAAAAGACAAAACCTTGCCCAGAATGAAGATGCGATGCCTGAGGTACAGCATCCATCATGAAACCATGAAGACAAAAGCCAACGTCCTAAGGATGGCAGAGTGGAGAGACAAAACGGGTCCTTGAGGACATTTTTGAGCTGCGGCTCTTTGCCTGGACAGCTTACCTCCAGACTTCTTGTAATGTGGGAAAAACAAATCCCAATTTTCTTAGGCCATTATAAAGCAGGTTTTCAGTTATTTATACCTGGGAGACTTCCTATCTGATACTCATAAGTCTACACATTATCTTTCATTTTCCTGGGGAAAAGCCAAACAGCTAGCAGTGATGGCCTGCACACTCTTAGCTGATTTGCTGTGGAAATCAATTCCCATTGGCTCATCCACAGTGAGAATCTCTTTGACATCTCTCAAGAGATACAGTTTTGGGGATATGAAAAGTAATCTTAAACAAGTAACAGAGCTCAAATGAAATGCGTATTTATCCTCTTCCCAGCCTCAAATGAAAAAAAGTTTCTCCAATTACGCATGTTTCTTGAGTAAAGCATACTGTGAAAACTACTTGCACTGTTTTATCAACTGGATAATGTCATGGAACTTTTAAAACAAATATTACAACAAGACATGTTAATCTCTGTAGTTTAAGAGAAACACAAAAACACAAAGCCTAACGCAACAAAAAAAAATTTGATCAATAGTTATACATACCCATACCTAAAGATAAATGAAGAATTGAGGCATGCTACAGGATGACTGACTTTAAAAATCGATATAAAAATGCACAGATCAATAGTAGAGGCAGAAATGTTTTGCTCTTGAACTATGCTGAAAGCTGATTTAATTCTCTTGGGTATGCAAAAAAGCAGTTAAATTTATGACATCCATTATCCAGAATTATTAATAAATTCTAAAATTTTTTAAATGCTAGTTATTTTCAGTTGAAGGGAGAAATAGCAGGTATTTTTCTAGCCACGTCTAAATAAAAGCACACATATACAACATATACCATGCCACCCTGTTAGCTTTGTTTTAATCTTTAATCTGATTTATAACTGAAAAGATCATGTGGCAATGGGTTTTACACTATTTCATTCACAAAAAGAGAAGATTATCCACGGAAAAAGCACATTTTTCCCAGGATTTCATACAGTAAATGAGCTAGACACATTTTTTCTTTCAATTACCAAGCTATGCAAAATATTTCCAGATAATCAGAAAGGTATGAAACATCAGATTAAGTAATATTCAGGCAATCCTCAACATCATTTTGCATTTTTGGCAAATCTGTCCAAAGTTTGAAAGTTGAAGAAACCATTTGAATAAGGGTGATATGGGAAAAAGAAACATACCTTAGAGATGATTAATGGTTCTCCGTGCTCCAGACCACCTTTCAGAGTAAAACCCCAGGGAGCTCCTCCTTGCAGGAAGGCTTCCAGATAAATGTACCTTCCCCTGGGGGTCGAGTCAGGGTTTAGCGTGGCACTGGTGTCGTCAAAGTTCTCCGTGGCCCTCATCATGCCAAACACATGGTCCCACGAGTTAAATTTAAAATGCCTGGAGCAGATTCAGGAAAGCAGGCTTCTATAGCACAAGTTAATATACGCCAGCCAAAAGAAAGGTTTCCAGAAAGGAGTTCTTCCACTTGGAAAATGTTCTTCCAAACTTCACTCCAGGATGCTGAACCGGGAGGGTTTTTCACTTTAACATTTCTCGGTGTAAATCCTCCTCCAGGAATCCCAGGTCTCACGGAAGCCCCCGAGTGGTGTGTATCTCTCCACTCCTTTCCAAAAAAAATTCCATGTCACTCTGAAGATTGCTTGTATTTCACACACGCATACACCAGATTTTTTTCCTGCATATTTGACAGAGAAAATTAAGATCGTCTTACAATACAGAAAGAAAATGGTCAAAATTCAAACGAATACCTCATTTTTGATTGATTATTAGCCTTTTCTTCCTCCCCGAGTGAAATTTTCCATTACAATAGCCTCCTCCCTCCCCAGAAGGAGCTTTAGAAGAAAGAGAGCACTGCTATGCTTCTGTTCGCCTAAGACCTTCTGACTTGTCCCAAAGGGACAGAAAAGCTGTGCTGAAGCCCTTTACTTATTTTTTCAGCAATAAGTTTGTGATTTGTTTCTTGCAATAATAATAATAAAATAAAAGTTTTAGCAGAAGGTAGAGAACATTTTTAAAAAATGGTAAATGAATCCTCAGTATGAAAAATACCAAGGAGGCAGCCAGTTTCTCTCTGTGGTACTTCTCACTGATGATCAGCCGCTGCTGCTGCCGCTGCCGCTGCCGCTGCCGCTGCTGCTTCCTTTGAGAGAAAGAGTGAGGAAGCCAGAGGAAAATAGATTAAGCCAAAGAGAGGCATTGCCGCCTTTCTGCACAGTAAGCACTGCTGTGCAGAATTCAGTTCGCTGTAAAGCAATGACAAATCCAAACAGTCGTACAGTTGATGAAAGGTGTGAGTTGAAACACCATACAGACGGCTACTTACCACAGGGTAGAAAATAGTGGATAGAACAACCCCCATCTCATACCCATTAAAGCAGGATCTCCAGGGGTGAGACACAGGCGTTGGAATTTTTTAGAACTCTCTGGGAAATTCTACTGTGCAGCCAAGTTAGAGAAGCAGTGACTTAAGTGCTTTTTATAAACATTAAATGTCAAGGTGGTGGCTTTTTTTTTTTTCCCATTTGAAGAAAATAAGTGTAATATACCGCCAACCATACATCTTGAAATAGGACTCTCCAATCAAATTTCTGTTTGTTTGACTCAATACAAACTTGAGCAGGCTTTCTTCTGTGTTAATTGCTTGTTATCTACTCCAAGATTGTTTGTGAAACAGTCTTTAAAGGAAAAGAAATATATAATGCCTGGCAAGTAATGAACACTCAAGGCTGAATGTTGTTCTGATTCAGGTTATCAATGTAATTTTGTAATAATGTTATATAAAAATTGAACATGACGGTCAACTAACAACAGCTTTTTATTAAAAATTTGAACAACCAAAGATAACTTTATCTTTTATCCAGAAGGCCCAGCTTATTCAGTTATTGGAATAAATTAGAATTCTTTTCAAAGAATGTGTTTGTTAAGACGTTTTCTGTTTAAAAATATGTGATAATGTGAGTCGTGTTGGATACTGAGGTTAAAATTGACGAAGGTTTTGGTAATTTAACTTTGTGCTCATCCCTATAATTAATGAAAAGTCAATTTAACAAAGAAGTAGGCACAACATGCGAACAAGACTGGGTAATATTTAATGTACAACACGTGACACGTGTCATTTGATTTCTAATAGCGACTTCTGAAAGGCTCAAAGACAAAAAAAGGTAAAATCTTATTTTATGTAATATTAGCATTTTAGTGAAAACGTAAGGTATACAAAATGAAAACGTGTGGTGAAGATTGGCTGATTCTTAAGGGTAATTTATATAATTTTTATTGAGGTTTCCATTTAAAGTTTAATTTATAAATTAAGAATAAAAGGAGAAACATTGGCTTTCCTTTCACTCCATTATTCAAAGCACATATTTTTTAAAAATAAAATTCCTAGGTAATGAACATTTTTCTCTGAAAAATTATTTTTTTTGTGGCTTTTATGGCCTTGCTCTGAATATGCTTTAAAAAAAAAATGGGATTTTACAGGATCCACATTTAATATTATAAGTAATGAAACTGAAAACATTAAGCAAAGAAAATAAGAAAAAGATAAGGGGTAAACAATAGAACTTGGTGTTTGTAAACTGATAAAAACCTTTATTTTATATTATAAAAATATTGAAGAAACATAAATATTTGATAGAAATTTATGTGTAACCTGAAAATAAATTATGTCAAGCTTCATATGGTGGATATTCAGTATAATAATTGATAGACCAAGGTTGTGATAAGTTTTTTTCCTACCTTCCATTGCTCAGGTTCAAAGATTGTTAAAGATGTTAGAGACTAGCTCCCAACTTCTCCACATTATTGTTAGAAGTAAGGACACAAAGCCATGAAAAGGTTAAATGACCTGACCAGAGTCATCCTGCAAGCAACAGAAATGGGTATAAAATTAAAACCTTTAGACACTCGGGGATGGAATCTCAGCTTTAAGGCAGATCATTTGCATAGCTAATGGCAAAAAGACAACTTCCTGTTGGGTCAGCATTGCTAATCCATAAGGAGAATTTCTGTTAGAGCATGTGATTTGGGCCCAAACTAATTGGAGAAGGAAATCAGATTCTCTGTCCTTCCCAAGAAGAGAAAATTCCTATTGTTGTAAGATGCTGACAGTAGAAGAGTCACAATTCTGAGAGCAAAGTTGTTGTCCTTTTAAATTCTGAGCGTAGGACTCAGACTCCCTGGGTGGAGAATTTGTTTTATGCCTGATCAGCATTGCTCTGCGAAACCACTCCATCTGCACCTATCCATGTGATGCTGGAAGACTGACCCTGCCCTAAGGCTCCAAGGGTGAACATATGATCCAAGTGAGGCACTTTCTTTTGGCTCCAGTAATTGGTATATGGGTGGGCATGTGATCAAGCTTGGCCAAGGAGAATTATAACTGGAACCTTTACTGGGGCTATCAAAGGGGAGAGGGGCGTTCTCTTCCATATTGTTAAGATGGAATATAAAATCCTGAAGTACCTGGAAGCCATCTTTGCCAACATATGCCTGAGAAGAAAGCCAACCCCTAAGAAGAAGGGCCGCAGCCAAAGAAATGAGATAGTGTTCTGGTGGTATCATTTGAGCCCTTGACCCAGCTATACCTTACTTAAGCCAGTGCTTCTAATTTTTTTTTGGTTTCAAGACCCCTTTGTTGTTGTCATCAGGAGCTATCAAATAGATTTTGACTCATAGCGACCCAGAACAGAATAGAATTGCCCCATAGGGCTTTCTAGGTTATAAACTAGGTTATAATCACAACTGATCCAATAAGCAACATCATGGTAAATGCAGAAATATTGAGGTTGTCAAGGATTTCGTTTTACTTGGATCAATAATCAACACCCATGGAAGCAGCTGTCAAGAAATCAAACAACATATTGCTTTGGACAAATCTGCTGCGAAAGACCTCTTTAGGGTGTTAAAAAGCAAAGATGTTACTTTAAGGACTAAGGTGCACCTGATGTAAGACATGGTATTTTCAATCGCAAAAAAAAAAAAAAAAAAAAATTTTTTTTTTTTTCCTATGCAGTGACAAAAAGCCTCCTAAAACTGAAGCTTCTTGACATGACTAAAACTTCTGGCTAAGGTCTAGGCCAAGCCCCTCCTTGTCGTAAGCTACTCCAGCTTAGATTTCTAAATGCGAAAGATCATTTCTGTAAACCTTTTCACTGTACCCTGACCTAGATACAAGCAATTAAAAAAAAAATGCAGTTTTACCTACCTTATACTGTTAAAGGAAGAGCTTGTGGTTACAAATGGCCAATGTCATAAAAGATAATTCAGACCTGTACAGGAGTTAGACAAAATGCCAAACATATGACTTCAGTAGCTAAGCCAAGTTTCCTTTGTTATTGTTGTTGTTAGGTCCCATCGAGTCAATTCCAACTCATAGCAGCCCTATGTACAACAGACTGAAACATTGCCTGGTCCTGCACCATCCTCACATTCATTATTATGCTTGAGCCCATTGTTGCAGCCACTGTGTCAATCCATCTCATTGAAGGTCTTCCTCTTTTTTGTTGACCTGCTACTTCACCAAGCATGATATCCTTCTCCAGGGACTGATCCCTCCTGATAACATGTCCAAAGTAGATGATGAGATGAAGTCTCACCATCCTAATTTCTAAGGAGTGCTCTGGCTGCACTTCTTCCAAGACAGCTTTGTTTATTCTTCTGGCAGTCCATGGTATATTTAATTCCTCACCAACACCATAATTGAAAAGCATCAATTCTTCTTAGGCCTTCCTTATTCATTGTCCAGCTTTCACATGCATAGGAGGCAACTAAAAACACCATGGCTTGGGTTAAGTGTGCCTTAGTCCTTAAGGTGACATCTTTGCTTTTTAACACTTTAAAGGTATCTTTTGCAGCAGATTTGCCCAGTACAATGAGTCGTTTGATTTCTTGACTGCTGCTTCCATGGGCATTGATTGTGGATCCAAGTAAAATGAAATTGTTGAAAACTTCAGTCTTTTCTCCATTTATCATGATGTTGTTTATTGGTCCTGTTGTGAGGATTTCTGCTTTCTTTATTTTGAGGTGTAATCAACCTGAAGGCTATAGTCTTTGATATTCATCAGTAAGTACTTCAAGTCCTCTTCACTTTCAGCAAGCAAGGTTGTGTCATTGTAGGTTGTTAATGAGTCTTCCTCCAAACTTAATGTCCCATTCCTTTTGATATAATCCAGCTTCTCAGATTATTTGCTCAGCATACAGATGGATTAAATATGGTGAAAGGATACAACCCTGACACACACCACAAAGTATTCCCTTGTTCTGTTTGAGTGACTATGTCCAGGTTCCTCATGAGCACAATTAAGTGTTCTGGAATTCCCATCCTTCAAAATGTTATCCATAATTTGTTATGATCCACACAGACAAATGCGTTTGCATAGTTAACAAAAATCAGGTAAACAACTTTCTGGTATTCTCTGCTTTCAGTGAAGACCCACCTGACATTAGCAATGATATCATTCATTCCATGTCCTTTTCTGAACCCAGCTTGATTTTCTGGCAGCTCCCTGTCAATGTACTGCTGCAACTGCTTTTGAATGTTCTTAAGCAAAATTTTACTTGTGTGTGTTATTAATGATATTGTTCAATAATTTCCACATTCTGTTGGATCAGCTTTCTTTGGAATGGGCACAAATATGGATCTCTTTTAAGCCGTTGGCCAGGTAGCTGTCTTCCACGTTTCTTGGCATAGATGAACGAGCACTTGTAGTGCTGCACCCATTTGTTGAAAGATCTCAATTGGTATTATGTCAGTTACTGGAGTCTTGTTTTTCCTCAATGCTTCAGTGCAGCTTGGACCTCTTCTTTCAATACCATTGGTTCTTGATCATATGCTACTTCCTGAAATGGCTGAAAGTTGACCAATGCTTTTTGGTTCAATGACTCTGTGTATTCCTTCCATCTTCTTTTGATGCTTCCTGAGTCATTTAATATTTTCCCCATAGAAACCTTCAATATTGCAACTAGAGGCTTGAATTTTTTCTTCAGTTCTTTCAGCTTGAGAAATGCCAAGCGTGTTCTCTTTTGGTTTTCTAACTTCAGGTTCTTTGCACATGTCATTATAATGCTTTACTTTGTCTTCTCAAGCTGCCCTTTGAAATCTACTGTTTAGCTCTTTTACTTCATTATTTCTTCCTTTTACTTTAGCTACTCTACATTCAAGAACAAGTTCCAGAGTCTCTTCTGACATCCATTTTGGTCTTTTCTTTCTTTCCTGTCTTTTTAATGACCTCTTGCTTTCTTCATGCATGATGTCCTTCATGTCATTTCACAACTCATCTGGTCTTCAGTCATTAGTGTTCAATGGGTCAAATCTATTCTCGAGATGGTCTCTAAATTCAAATGGGATATACTCAAGGTCTTACTTTGGTTCAGATGGATTTGTTCTAATTTTCTTCAGTTTCACCTTGAACTTGCATATGAGCAACTGGTGGTCTGTTCAGCAGCTGACCCATGTCCTTATTCTGACTGGTGATATTGACCCTTTCCATCATCTCTTTCCACAAATGTAGTCAATTTGATTCCTACATATTCCATCTGGTGAAGCCCATGTGTATAGTTGCCATTTACGAAAAAAGATATTTGCAATGTAGAAGTCATCGGTCTTGCAAAATTGTATCATACGACTGTCAGTGTCATTTCTACAACCAAGGCCATATGTTCCAACTACTATTCCTTCTTTATTTCCTTTAGATGCCCTAAAAAATTGTTTTTCTGACCCCTTTACAATATTCTCTATAACTACATTTTAAATGTTCCAAGGAACTTATGGTCAGTCAGAACCTGTCCCCTGGAGCCACCCTTGCAAAGGAGGCCAGCTCCTGCAAAGGTGTCAAATGAGATTCTGCCACCTGCAATTTTGCAAATGTTAACCAATCAGAAGTGCCCCAGTTGTATCCCTTTGTCATGGATTAGATTGTGTTCACCCAAAAATGTGTGTATCAACTTGATTAGGCCATAATTCCCAGTATTCTGTGGTTGTCCTCCATTTTGTGATTGTAATTTTATGTTAAGAGGATTAGGGTGGGATTGTAACAGCACCCTTTCTGAGGTCACCACCCTGATCCAATGTAAAGGGAGTTTCCCTGGGGTGTGACCTACACCACCTTTTATCTCTTAAGAGATAAAAGGAAAGAGAAGCAAGCAGAGAGTTGGGGACCTCATACCACCAAGAAAGCAGAGCCAGGAGCAGAGCGCATCCTTTGGACTCAGGGTCCCAGTGCTTGAGAAGCTTCTCAACTGTAGGAAGATTAAGGACAAGGACCTTCTTCCAGAGCCAACAGAGAGAGAAAGTCTTCCCCTGGAGCTGACACCTTGAATTTGGACTTTTAGCCTATTTTACTGTGAGGAAATAAATTTCTTTTTGTTAAAGCCATCCACTTGTGGTATTTCTGTTATGGCAGCACTAGATAACTAAGACATCCTCTTACATACGGTTTTTTCCTTCGTAAGCTTCTGTGTTACTACAGCCCCCTGAAGCACTTTGTTCAGATTATTCTGGCACTGTATTTCCCATTTCGCAAAATGCTTTTTTGCTGCAACACAACTCTCTTTAAACTTAAACAGACTCATGGTTTTTCCCCTACAACATTTTGGTGCAAGAAGCGGGATCCATAGACAGCTCTCTCCGGCAGCCCCAAGAATACCAGAAAATCGCATCCAGGCGAGTCTACTGGGCTTTCCTTTTTCTACAGATTTTGGGGGCTGCCCAGGTGCGTACCTCTCAGATTCTCAAAATTCTACCTTTGTTGCATCTGAGGTTCAAACTGAGTTTTGTTACTGGCTGGTTTTCATTATTATTAGTTTGCTTTCATTTTTACTTGGCCTGGATTTGTCTTTCCTTTCTCCCTACTTCAGTTGATTTCTGTGCAAGTCTTGGGCTCCCTCTCCTGGGACACCATTAGAGACAATTGATTGTCCACCTGCAAGTGTTTCTACCTACAGTTCCGGGCACTTCAGTTAAAACTGTTTTGTCCACTTGCAGGCTCGGGTTAAGTGTTTCTGCTTACAAACTTGGATGTTTTGATTCTGACTTTAGTGTGCATTTTGGTTAACTGGAAAAATGGGCAATAATACAACCAAAATGGAGAATATCCCTCAGAAACCCTATGGGGTCGCCACGAGTCAGAAATTGACTCAACGGCAGTGTTTTTTTTTTTTTTTTTTAACAGTCTTACTTCAATAATAAAACCAAAAACAAAACAAAAAATGCATTGCCATCGAGTCAATTCCAACTCATAGCAATCCTATAGGACAGAGTAGAACTGCCATATATGGTTTCCAAGGAGCAGCTGCTGGATTCAAACTGCTGACCTTTTGGTTAGCAGCCAAACTCTTAACCAGTGTACCACCAGGGCTCCAATAATAATTATGTTTTATAATATATAAGCTTAAATTAATTTCTGAGGTTTTTAGTTTACTTTACTAATCTGAAATTGAGTTATTGGATATTCATTACAATTATAGGCTCTTACTTTTATGCCCCAAAAAGATATATATATATTTTTTTTGGTTGGGGGGTGCTCTGGTAATGAGTATGTTCAATTCTTGTCACTCCAAAGCCTGTACCATAAAAAATATGTAATAAAGACAAGAAATGTAATGGGTTTATTAAAAGGGAATTTGTTTGATATAATTAGAGTTTTTATGTTTGGTTAAAGTTTATTAAGTTAATTTATGAAATTATTAAGAGCTTTACTGTCAAATAACAAAGAATTGAGTTTCTTGCTATTAAAATAAAAAGTTCTCTTTAAATGTTAAGTTGAAGTGTTAATTTTATTCTCTGTGCAGTCTACTTCAAAAGCAAAGGTTAAACAAAATAAATTCCTAAATCTAAAAGTTATCAAATATGTTTTTTTAAAAAAACCTTAATAGGAAACTCGTGGTCAGCCAGATCCTGTCACCTGGAGCCACTCTTTTAAAGGAGGTCAACTCCTGCACAGGTGTGAACACATATTCTGCAACTTTGCAAATATTAACCAATCAGAAATGTCCCAGTTGTACCTCCCTTATGTGCATTTTTCCCTTCATAAGCTTCTGTATTATTGCAGCTCCCTGAAGCACTTTATTCAGATTATTCTGGCACTGTTTCCCATTTTACAAAATGCTTTTTCACCATAATACAACTCTCTTTTAAACTTAAACAGACTTGTGGTTTTTCCACTACAACAGCATGCAAAAGCTAAACAATGAATAAAGAAGACCAGAGAAAAATTGATGCCTTTGAATTACGGTGTTGGCAAAGAATATTGACTATACAATGGACTGCCAGGAGAATGAACAAATCTGCCTTAGAAGAAGTACAACCAGAATGCTCCTTAGAAGCAAAGACAGCAAGACTTCATCTCAAGTACTTTGGACGTGTTATCGGAAGGGATCAGTCCCTGGAGAAGGACATCATGCTTGGTAAAGTAGAGGGTGAGTGACAAAGAGCAAAACCCTCAATGAGATGGATTGACACAGTGGCTGCAAAAATGGGCTCAAACATACCTACTACTGTGAGGATGGCACAGGGCTGGGCAATGTTTTGTTCTGTTATACATGGGGTTGCTATGAGTCAGAACCAATTCAAAGGCACCTAAAAACAATGACAATCTTTATAAGAGCAGATTGCCATGTCTTTCTCCAGCAGATCCACTGGGTGAGTTCAAACCATCAACCTTTTTGTTAGTAAGCATGCACTTAACCATTGCACAGCCAAGGCTCCTTCAGGACCTCTTTATACTATTAAAAATTATTGAGAACACGAAAGAACTTTTATTTATGTGTCTTATATCTATCAATATTTATCGTATTAGAAGACAAAAACAGAAAAGAACATCTAAAATATTTATTAATATTTATTTTTAAATTGTTTAAAATAATAAATTCATTACATGTTAATATAACTAACTTATTTTTATGAAAAATAACTATTTTTCCAGACAAAAGAAATTACTGAGAAGGTGCCATTGTTTAATATATTTGGAAATTTCTTTAATGAACACCTTAATAAAGACAGCTGGATTCTACTAGCTGCTTTTGTGTTCAATTTCTTGTGATATTGCATATCATGTAGCTGCTGGAAAACTCCACGGTACACTTGTTAGAGGAAAAACAGCAAATAATATATTGGTATCATTATGAAAATAGTTTCTATCTGAAGGACCCGAGAGGATCTCAGGTACCACAAGAGGGCTGGAGACCACTTTTAGAACCTTAAAGCAGGTACAGACATGTCTGTAGCCATTCCACTCCTACAATTATCAGTATTGTGAGCCCATAAATACCTGTTTGTTTGTTTGTTTTAAACTGTGCATTACGTGGAAGTTTACAGAGCAAATTAGTTTCCCATTCAATAACTTGTACATAAAGTATTCCATGACATTGGTTCAATTCCCCACAATGTGTCAGCACTCTTCCCATTTCTGCCCTAGGATCCCCATTTCCTTTCGTCTTGATTTTCTACCCCTTCCTGCCTTCTTGCCTTTGCTTTTGGGCAAATGTTGCCCTTTTGATGTAGTATAATTGATTGTTCTAAGGAACACATTCTTCTCAGGTGTTATTGTTTATTTTTTTGGCCTGTCTATGTTTTGGCTGAAAGGTGGTATCTGGGAATGACTTTAGTACCAGTACTGAAGCGTGTCTTAGGGCCACAGTCTTGCGGGGTTCCTCCAGTCTCTGTCAGACCAGTCTGGTGGTTCATGTGGTCCATTAGCCCTTTGGACTAATTGCTCCCTTAAGTCTTTGGTTTCCTTCACTCTCCTTTGCTCTGGATGCGAAGGACCAATAGTTGTATCTTAGACTAAAGATGCTGAACATCTTTTCGTGAGCTTGTTGCCCATTTGTATGTCTTTTTTGGATCAAAGTCTATTCAAGTCCTTTACCCGTTTTTTAATTGGGTTGTTTGTCCTTTTGTTGTTGAGTCATAAAAGTTCTTTGTATATTAGATATATGATTCCAAATATTTTTTCCCATTCTGTGGGTTGTCTTTTCACTCTTGATACTGTCCTTTGATACATAAAAGTTTTCACTTTTGATGAAGTCCGGTCTATCTAGTTTTTCTTTTATTGCCTGTTCTTTTGGTGTCATCCTTAAGAAACCATTGCCAAATTTAAGGTCATGAAGATTTTCCTCTGTTTTCTTTTTTGAACATTTTATTGTGTTTTAGGTGAAAGTCTACACAACAAATTCATTTCCTATTCAACAATCCGTAAGCAAATTGTTCCCTGACATTGGTTGCTATCCCTGCAATGTGTCAGCACTCTCCCCATTTCCATCCTGCCTTTTTCTGTTTCCATCCATCCGGTATCTGTCTCTCCTTGCCTCCTCTTTGCTTTTGGGCTAATGTTGCCCATTTGGTCTAATATAGTTGATTGTTCTAAGGAGCACATTCCTCATGGGTGTAATTGTTTATTTTATAGGCTTACCTATTATTTGGCTGAAAGGTGACCTCTGGAAGTGGTTTCAGTTCCAGATAAAAAGGCCTGTCTATGGTTTGGCTGAAAGAGGGTCTCTGGGAATGGCTTAAGTTCCAGTTCTGAAGGGTGTCTTAGGGCCACAGTCTTGGGGTCTCCTCCAGTCTGTGTCAGACCCCTCTGGTCTTTTTTATGAATATGAGTTTTATTCTACATTTTTATCCCATTCTAAACAGGACCTTCTATTGTGTCCCTGGTCAGAGGGATTGTTAATGATAGCCAGGCCCTATCTAGTTCTTCTGGACTCCGACTAGAGGAGGTTGTGGTTCGTGTGGGCCTTTAGTCCTGTGTACTAATTGTTTCTTTGAGTCTTTGGTTGCCTTCACTTTCCTTTGCTCCAGACAAAAGTTGTATCTTAGATGGCCACTTGAAAGCTTGTAAGACCCCAGATGCTACTTATCAGAGTAGGATGTAGAACATTATCTTTATGAACTGTATTATCCCAGTTGACCCAGATGTCCCCTGGGACCATGGTCTCCAGCCCTGAGGCCCCAATAACTTGGTCCCTCTAGTCGTTTAGTTATGTTTAAGAAGTTTCTGTGACTGTGGCCTTTGCATGCTCTGTTGCCTACATTAATATTAGCAGCACTTACAGTTATGTATGTGGAAATAACCACCACCAAAGCTGTATCTGCAGATGGTTGTGTTCCTTTACACCCTCCCACACCTCTAGGCATACCTATCTACCTATGTATCCAGTCTTGAATTATTGTTAGTTGATACTGTTGATTCAAGATTGTCTCTGCTATAGTAATCACCATTGTTGCACTTTGTTCTTGCATTCCTCCTCAAGTCCTCCCTTGCCTTGGTCATGTTTTGCTGGCTTCCCCCGTATAGTGTGTTGCCTTTCCCTTCATAAGTATTAACATGTGTCTTCTATCTATGTGGTAATTTTCCCTCCCTCCCTCCCTTCCTTCCTCTCCCATCCCTGGTAACCATCAAACATTTTTTTTTATTCCGTGTGTAAGCCTTTCCTTGCTTCTTTATCATAGTGGTTTCATATGGCATTTGTCCTTTTGTGATTGACTTATTTCACTCAGCATAATATTCTGCAAATTCATCCATGTTGTGAGGTTCTCTTTTTACTCTTTTTGAGAAGACTTTTGATAAACATAAGTGTTTAATTTTTAGGAGGTCCCATTTATCTAGCTCATCTTCTGTTGCACATTTTTAGTTACGTTTGGTATTCTGTTTATGCCATGTATTAGGGTCCCTTTTTTTTAGTGTTGTCTCTAATTTTTCTTACACTATTTTTATAGTTTCATGTTTTATATTTAGGTATTTGATCCATTTTGAGTTAGTTTTTGTGTATGGTGTGAGGTATGGGTCCTGTTTCATGTTTTTATAGATGGACTTCCAGTTTTGCCAGCACCATTTGTTGAAGAGGCTGTCTTTCCCCCATTTAATGGATTTTGGAACTTTGTCAAAGATCAGCTGTCCATAGGTGAATGGATTTCTATCTGGGTCCTCAATTGTGTTTCTTTGCTCTATGTGTCTGTCATTGTGCCAGTACTAGGCTGTTTTGACTACTGTAGCTGTATAGTAGGTTCAGAGATCAAATAGTGTGAGGCCTCCTACTTTGTCCTTCTTCTTCAATAATGTTTTACTTTCCTTTCCACATAAAGCTGGTGATTAGTTTTTCCATTTCATTAAAGAATGCTGTTAGAATGTGGAATGGGATTGCATTATATTACAGATTACTTTGAGTAGTATTGACACTTTTTTACAATGTTGAGCTTTCCTATTTATTATGTTATTCCACTTATGTAGGTCTCTTTTGGTTTCTTGTAGTAGTGTTTTGTAGTTTTCTTTCATAGGTCTTTATGTCCCTGTTTGGAGCTCTGGTGGCATGATTGTTAAGAGCTACAGCGAGCTAACATTTACAATAGCCCCCCAAAAGATACACTACTTAGGAATAAATCTAAACAGGGACATAAAAACAAACAAAAAAATCCTTTGCCTTAAAGCCAATTCCAACTCATAGATACGCTATAGGACAGAGTAGAACTGCCCCACAGAGTTTCCAATGAGCAGCTGGTTGTTTTGAACTGCTGACCTTTAGGCCAGCAGTCTGAGCTCTTAACCACTGTGCCATCAGGGCTCCAATGTTGAATAAGACTGACGAAAAGGGCATCCTTGTCTGAGTTCCATTCTCAAGGGAAATGCTTTCAATCTCTCTCCATTGCGAATAATATTGTCAGTTGGTTTGGAATAAATGCCCTTTATTACGCTGAGGAATTTCCCTTCTATTTCTATTTTGCTGACAGTTTTTATCAGGAATGGGTGTTGGACTTTGTCAAATGCCTTTTCAGGGTCAATTGAGGTGATCATGTGATTCTTTTGTTTTATTTGTTTGGTGGATTACATCAATTGTTTTTCTAATGGTGAACGATCCTTGCATACTTAGTATGAATCCTACTTGATTGTGATTTTTTTTTTGACATGCTGTTGAATTCTATCGGCTAGAATTTTGTTGAGAATTTTTGCGTCTATATTAAGAGGGATATTGTTCTGTAATTTTCTTTTTTGTGGTGATTTGCTTTGCTTTGGTATCAGGGTTATGCTGGCTTCAAAGCATGAATTTTGGAGTATTCCTTCCTTTTCTCTACTCTGAAATAGTTTGAGTAGTATCAGTGTGAGCTCTTCTCTGGATGTTTGGTAGAATTTTCCAGGGAAGCTGTCTGAGTCAGGACTTTTTTTTTGTTGGAAGTTTTTTTTATTACCTTTTCAATCTCTTCTTTTTTTATGGTTCTGTTCAGTTTTTTTTTTTTTTTTTAACCTCAATTTGAGCCAGTTTAGGTAGGTAGTGTGTTTCTAGAAATTTGCCCTTTTCTTCTAGGATTTCAAATTTGTTGGAGTCCTATTTTTTTATAGTATTCTGTTATGACCCTTTTTTTTAATTTCAGTTGGTTCTGTTGTAATGTCACCCAACTCATTTCTTATTTGGGTTATTTGCTTCCTCTCCTGCTTTTCTTTTGTCAATTTGGACAGTGGTTTGTTGATTTTATTGATCATTTTAAAGAACAAACTTCTAGACTTGCAATACTTTCTATTACTTTTCTGTTCTCTATTTCGTTTATTTCTTCTCTAATCTTCATTATTTCCTTTCTTCTGGTTTTGTGGGCTTCTTTTTTTTCCCCTTTCTTTTCTTTGTTTTTTTTTTTAATTGTGCTTTAAGTGAAAGTTTACAGTTCAAGCTAGTTTCTCATACAAAAATATATATACACATTGTTATGAGACCCTAGTTGCTCTCCCTATAATGTGAGAGCACACCCTTCCTTTCCACCCGAGATATACTGTGTCCATTCAACCAGTACTCATTCCCTTTTGCCTTCTCATTTTGCCTCTGGACAGGAACTGCCCATTTAGTCTCCTGTATCTACTTGAGCTAAGAAGCACTCTCTTCATGAATATCATTTTATGTCCTATATGGTCCAGTTTAATCTTTGTCTGAACAGTTGGCTTGAGGAATAGTTTCAGTTCTGGGCTAACAGAGAGTCTGGTGGCCATGTCTTCCAGGGTCTCTCCAGTCTCAGTCAGACCATTAAGTCTGGTCTTTTTACTAGAATTTGAGTTCTGCACCCCAGTTTTCTCTGCTCCATCAGGGACTCTCTGTTGTACTCCCTATCAGGATGGTCACTGATTGTAGCAGGGTACCATCTAATTCTTCTGGTCTCAGGCTGATGGAGTCTGGTTTATGTGTCCCTTTCTGTCTCTTGTGTCTTTGGTGTTCTTCGTTCTCCTTTGATCCAGGTGGGTTGGGACCAATTTATGCATCTTAGATGGCTGCTTGCTAGTGTTTAAGACCCCAGATGCCACTCTTCAAAGTGGGATGCAGAATGTTTTCTTAATAGATTTTATTATGCCAGTTGACTTAGATGTCCCCTGAAACCATGGTCCCCAGACCCCTGCCCCTGCTACGCTGGCCTTTGAAGCATTCAGTTTATTCAGGAAACTTCTTTGCTTTTGGTTTAGTCCAATTGTGCTGACCTCCCCTGTATTGTGTGCTGTCTTTCCCTTCACCTAAAGTAGTTCTTATCTACTATCTAATTAGTGAGTACTCCTCTCCCACCCTCCCTCCCTCCCCACTCTCATAACCACAAAAGAATGTTTTCTTCTCAGTTTAAACTATTTCTCAAGTTCTTATAATAGTGGTCTTATACAATATTTGTCCTTTTGCAACCGACTAATTTCACTCAGCATGATGCCTTCCAGGTTCCTCCATGTTATGAAATGTTTCACAGATTCCTCACTGTTCTTTATGGATGCATAGTATTCCACTGTGTGAATATACCATAATTTATCCATTCATCCATTGATGGCCACCTTGGTTGCTTCCATCTTTTTGCTATTGTAAACAGTCCTGCAATAAACATGGGTGTGCATGTATCTGTTCGTGTAAAGGCTCTTATTTCTCTAGAATTTATTCCAAGGAAGATTTTTATCAGCTGCTGCAGTCTGAAATTGATTGAACATGCAGTCAAGATGCATTGATAATTACTGGTGATTGGAATGTGAATGTTGGAAACAAAGAAGAAGGATCAGTAGATGGAAAATACGGCCTTGGTGATAGAAACAATGCCGGAGATTGAATGATAGAATTTTGCAAGACCAATGACTTCTTCATTGCCAATACCTTCTTTCACCAACATAAATGGCGACTATACACGTGGACCTCATCAGACAGAACACACAGGGATCAAACCAACTACATCTGTGGAAAGAGAAATGGAAAAGCTCAATATCATCAGTCAGAACAAGGCCAGGGGCCGACTGTGGAACAGACCATCAATTGCTCATATGCAAGTTCAAGCTGAAACTGAAGAAAATCAGAGCAGATCCATGAGAGCCAAAATATGACCTTGAGTATATCCCACCTGAATTTAGAGACCATCTCAAGAATAGGTTTGGCACATTGAATGCTAGTGACCGAAGACCAGATGAGCTGTGGAATGACATCAAGGACATCATACATGAAGAAAGCAAGAGGTCATTGAAAAGACAGGAAAGAAAGAAAAGACCAAAATGGATGTCAGAGGAGACTCTGAAACTTGCTCACGAATGTCGAGCACCTAAAGCAGAATGAAAAAATGAAGTAAAAGAACTGAACAGAAGATTTCAAAGGGCAGCTCGAGAAGAAAAAATAAAGTATTATAATGACATGTGCAAAGAGCAGGAGATAGAAAACCAAAAGGTAAGAACATGCTCAGCGTTTCTCAAGCTGAAAAGGACTGAGGGAAAAATTCAAGCCTCGAGTTGCAATAGTGAAGGATTCTATGGGGAAAATATTAGATGATGCAGGAAGCATCAAAAGAAGATGCAAGGAATACACAGAGTCATTATACCAAAAAGAATTAGTTGATGTTCAACCATTTCAAGAGGTAGCATATGGCCAGGAACCGACGGTAATGAAGGAAGAAGTCCAAGCTGTGCTGAAGGCACTGGTAAAAAACAAGGTTCCAGGAATTGATGGAATATCAATTGAGATGTTTCAACAAGCGGATGCAGCGCTGGAGGTACTCACTTGCCTGTGCCAAGAAATATGGAAGATAGCTTCCTGCCCAACCTACTGGAAGAGATCCATATTTATGGCTATTCTCAAGAAAGGTAACCCAACTGAATATGTAAATTACAGAACAATATCATTAATATCACATGCAAGCAAAATTTTGCTGAAGATCATTCAAAAATGGCTGCAGCAGTATATCAACAGGGAACTGCCAGAAGTTCAGGCTGGTTTCAGAAGAGGATGTGGAACCAGGGATATCATTGCTGATGTCAGATGGATCTTGGCTGAAAGCAGAGAATACTAGAAGGATATTTACCTGTGTTTTATTGACTATGCAAAGGCATTCGACTGTGTGGATCATAACAAATTATGGATAACATTGCAAAGAACGGGAATTCCAGAACACTTAATTGTGCTCATGATAAACCTTTATATAGGTCAAGAGGCAGTTGTTCAGACAGAACAAGGGTATACAAATTGGTTTAAAGTCAGGAAAGTTGTGCATCAGAGTTGTATCCTTTCATCGTACATATTCAATCTGTATGCTGAGCAAATAATATGAGAAACTGGACTATATGAAGAAGAACGAGGCATCGGGATTGGAGGAAGACTCATTAACAACCTGCATTATGCAGATGACACAACCTTGCTTGCTGAAAGTGAAAAGGACTTGAAGCACTTACTGATGAAGATCAAAGACCACAGCCTTCAGTATGGATTACACCTCAGCACAAAGAAAACAAAAATCCTCACAAATGGACCAATAAGCAACATCATGATAAACAGAGAAAAGATTGAAGCTGTCAAGGATTTCATTTTACTTGGATCCACAATCAACAGCCATGGAAGCAGCAGTCAAGAAATCAAATGATGCATTGCATTGGGTAAATCTGCCACAAAGGACCTCTTTAAAGTGTTGAAAAGCAAAGATGTCACCTTGACCACTAAGGTGTGCCTGACCCAAGCCATGGTATTTTCAATCGCTTCATGTGCATGTGTAAACTGGTCGATGAATAAGGAATTGAGGAAGTTGAGGAGGAATTGACGCCTTTGAATAGTAGTGCTGGCAAAGAATATTGAGTATACCATGGACTGCCAAAAGAACTATCAAATGTGTCTTGGAAGAAATGCAACCGGAATGCTCCTTAAAAGCAAAGATGGCGAGACTGTGTTTTACAAACTTTAGACATGTTGTCAGGAGGGATCAGTCCCTGGAGAAGGACATCATGCTTGGTAAGGTACAGGGTCAGCAGAAAAGAGGAAGACCCTCAACCAGGTGGATTGACACAGTGGCAGCAACAATGAGCTCAAGCATACCAATGATTGTAAGGATGGCTGAGGAAAAGACAGTGTTTCGTTCTGTTGTGCATAAGGTCACTATGAATCGGAACCAGCTTGAAGGCACCTAACAGCAACAACAACAATCTTGCATCCTGATACTTGGCTGAAATCGTCTGTTAGTTCCAGTAGCTTCCATGTGGATTCTTTTGGGTTTTCTGTCTATAAGGTCATATCATCTGCAAATGGAGATACTTTTACTTCTTCCTTAACCAATTTGGATACCCTTTTTTTCTTTTTTCTAGCCTAATTCTCTGGCTAGAACCTCCAGCACAATGTTGAATAGAGTGGTGATAGAGGGCATTCTTGTCTGGTTCCCGTTCTCAAGGGAAATACTGTCAGACTCCCTTAGGATGATGTTGGCTGTTGGCTGTTGGCTTTGTGTAAATGCTCTTTAGTGTGTTGAGGAATTTCCCTTCTACTCTTCTATCCCTGCTTTGCTGAGATCATATCATGAATGGATGTTGGACTTTGTCAAATGCCTTTCTTTGTCATTTGATAAGATCATGTTGTTCTTGTCTTTTGTTTTATATGATGGATTACATTGATTGTTTTTCTAATATTGAACCGTCCCTGCATACCTGCTATGAATCCCATTTAGTCATGGTGCATTATTTTTTTGATGTGTTGTTGAATTCTATTGGCTAGAATTTTGTTGATCATTTTTGCACCTATGTTCATGAGGGATATCAGTCTGTAATTTTCTTTTTTTGTGGTGTCTTTACCTGGTTTTGGTATCAGGGTTATGCTGGCTTCATAGAATGAGTTTGGGAGTATTCCATCCTTTTCTGTGCTCTGAAATACCTTTAGTATTAGTGGTGTTAACTCTTCTTTGCAAGTTTGGTAGAATTCTCCAGTGAAGTCATCAGGGCCAGGGTTTTTGTTGTTGTTGTTGCTGATGGGAGTTTTTTAATTACCTTTTCGATCTCTTCTTTTGTTATAGGTTTATTTTGTTGTTCTACCTCTGTGTATGTTAGGTAGGTAGAGTGTTTCTATAAAATTGTTCATTTCCTCTAGGTTTTCAAATTTTTTGGAGTACAATTGTTCATAGTATTCTGTTATGATTCTTTTAATTTCAGTTGGATCTGTTGTGATATCACCTATCTCATTTCTGATTTGGTTTATTTGCTTCCTTTCCTTTTATTTCTGTTGTCAGCTTGGCCAATGGTTTATCGATTTCGTTGATCTTTCAAAGAACCAGCTTTTGGTCTTGTTAACTCTTTCAATTGTTTTTCTATTCTCAATTTCTTTTAGTTCTGCTCTAATTTTTATTTGCTTTCTTCTGGTGCCTGGGGGCTTCTTTTGTTGCTCTCTTTCTGTTTGTTCAAGTTGTAGGGATAATTCTTTGATTTTGGCCCTTTGTTCTTTTGGTATGTGTGCATTTATTGAAGTAAATTGACCTCTGAGCACTGCTTTTCCTGTGTCCCAAAGGCTCCAGTAGGCTATGTTTTCATTCTCATTTGAGTCTATGAATTTCTTTATTCCATCCTTAATTTCTTCTATAATCCATAATTTTTGAACAAGATGTTGTTCAGTTTCCATGTGTTTGATTTTTTTTCCTTGTTTTTTTTGGTATTGATTTCTACTTTCAAGGCTTTATGGTCAAAGAACATGCTTTGTAATATTTCGATGTTTTGGATTCTGTTAAGGCTTGCTTTATGACCTAACATGTGGTCTATTGTTAAGAATGTTCCATGTGCGCTGGAAAAGAAAGTATACTTGCTTACTGTTGGGTGGAGTGTTCTGTATATGTCTATGAGGTCAAGTTAGCTGATTGTGGCATTTAGCTCTTCCATGTCTTTATTGAGCTTCTTTCTGGTTGTTCTGTCCTTCACTGAAAGTGGTGTGTTGAAGTCTCTACTATTATTGTGGAGCCATCTATCTCTCTTTTCAATGCTGTTAGAGTTTGTTTTATGTATTTTGGAGCCCTTTTGTTGGGTGTGTAAATATTTATTATAGGTATGTCCTCCTAATGTATGAGCCCTTTAATCCTTATATACTGTCCTTCCTTATCCTTTGTGGTGGATTTTACTTTGAAGTCTATTTTGTTGGAAATTAATATTGCCATTCCTGCTCTTTTTTGATTGTTGTTTGCTTGATGTATTTTTTTCCCATTCTTTGAGTTTTAGTTTGTTTGTGTCTTTAAGTCTAAGGTGTGTCTCTTGTAGACAGGATGTAGACGAATCGTGTTTTTTTACCCATTCTGCCCCTCTCTGTCTCTTTATTGGTGCATTCAGTCCATTTACATTCAGCGTAATTATTGATAGGTATTAAATTTTTTTTTTTTATGAGTTCAGTACTGTCCTTTTGATGTCTTTTTCTGGTGTTGTTGACACTTTCTTTGTTCCATTTAATTTTCTGTGCTGAGTCATTTTTCTTTATATATTTTCTTTTCCTCTTTTTCGTTGTTGTTGGTTTTGTATTTGCTGAGTACGTTTTTCTTGTTTTTTATTTTGATATGTAGGATCGTTAGTTTCCTTTGTGGTTACCTTAATATTTACCCCGATTTTTCTAAGTTTAAACCAATCTTTTATTTCTTTATATCACCTTGACTTCCTTTCCAAATGAAAGATCTAAGATCACATTTTTTAGTCCCTCTGTTTTGTTTTAATGTTGTCATTTTTTACATAATGACATCTCTGTTTCTTGTTTTGAGTGTTTTAGCTTTGATTTATTTTTGTGATTTTCCTATCTAGGTTGATATCTGATTGCTCTGTCCTGTGTTCTAGTCTTGGGTAGTCATCCGATGTTATCGATTTTCTAACCAGAGGACTCCCTTTATTATTTCTTGTAATTTTGTTTTGGTTTGCAAATTCCCTAAATTTCTCTTTATCTGGAAATGTCATAAATTTTGCCTTCATATATGAGAGACAGTTTTGCTGGATATGTGATTCTTGGCTGGCAATTCTTTCCCTTCAAGGCTTTATATGTGTCATCTGATTGCCTTCTTTCTTGCATAGTTTCTGCTGAGTAGTCCAAGCTTAGTCTTATTGACCCTCCTTTGTAGATGACTTTTCATTTATTCCTAATCCTGTTGCTGTCGAGTTGATTCTGACTCATACTGACTCTATAGGACAGAGTAGAACTGCCCCGTAGAGTTTCCAAGGAGTGCCTGGTGGACTCAAACTGCCGACCTTTTCATTAGCAGCTGTAACACTTAATCACTACACCACCAGGGTTTCCACATTTATCCTTAGCCACTCTTAAAATTCTTTATCTTTGGTTTTGGCAAGTTTGATTATATGTCTTAGTGACTTTCTTTTGGGATCTACCTTGTATGGGGTTTGATGAGCACCTTGGATAGATATCTTCTCATCTTTCATGATATCGGGGGAGTTTTCTGCCAACAAATCTTCAACAATTCTTTCTGTATTTTCTGTTATCCATCCCCTGTTCTGGTACTCCAATCACTCGTAGGTTATTCCTCTTGATAGAGTCCCACATAATTCTTAGGGTTTCTTCATTTTTTTTAATTATTTTATCTGATCTTTCCTCATATAAGTTGGTGTCAAGTGCTTTATCTTCAGACTCACTAACTCTGACTTCCATTGCTTCAGTTCTGCTCCTATGACTTTCTATTGAGTTGTCTAATTCTGAAATTTTATTATTAATCTCCTGGACTCTGTTTGCTGTCTCTCTGTGGATTCTTGCAACCTGTTGTGCTCTTCTACAATCTTAAGTTCATCTATTGCTTTGTCTGTGTGTTCTTTGGCTTGTTTTGCATTTTGCTTGACCTCCTTCCTGATCTCTTAAAGAGTTCTGTATATTAATCTTTTGTATTCTACCTCCAGTAATTCCAGGAATTTATCTTCCTCTGGAAGATTTCTTGATTCTTTGTTTTGGGAGATTGCTAAAGCCATCATGCTCTGCCTCATTATGTGATTTGATATTGACCATTTTCTCCAAGCCATCAATAAATTATTATATCTATTTATTTTATGTTTGCTTACTGTGTCCTAGCTTATTTTTTTTGTTTTGTTTTGATATGCCCAAATAGGCTGCTAGTGTGAGTTAGTTTGATTATTGATGCCTTTGAAGCTCTAACGTCCTGTCACCAGGTGACTAGATTTGTTACTAGGTGTGTGAGCCTAATAGTCTGTTTACTTTTCTTGTATGGATTCAGCTCATGTATCTAAAGAGTCAGTCACCAAGTGTGTGTGGTGTAGGCTCTTACCTATAGCCTTAGGTGGGCAGGGGTGATTGGAATAGTCACAGGTATCTGACTGCAGTAGGGGGGCCACATGCTGAACAAGGCAGGGGACTGCCAGCTGCCCCTGTGAGTGTCTGGAAAAAAAGCATGTCCCTTTTCCCTAAAGTGTGTAGGTGTGTGAGTTTTGCAGCAGGACTATGGGCACCCAGTGCTGTTGATGTAAGGACTGGGAGGCACCACTTATTCTTGGGCCCCTGTTGCAGGTAGCTAGGTGGTATGGGTGGAGCCACCAGTTCTCAGGCACCTGATGTGGGTAGGTGAGGACCCTGCTTAATGGGCAGAGCAGTTTCAAATGTCACGAACCTGCCACTCCACTATATAGCTGATACAGTGAAGTTAGGCTTCAGGTATATACCCTGTTGTACTTGCTAATGAGGGCCTCGCTTTTGAAATGTGCCCACTCAAGTCTATGTAGGGATGAAAGGCATTCAAAGTCCATGGATGCTTTATGCCTGTGCCTAGGCAAAGGAGCTGTACCTGCCCCGAGTTCCTGATTTAGGGGGGCTGGTAGATTATTTTTTCCTGTTTGTTAATTTGTTCCCTTTCCCAGGCCAGAAGAATGGCTCAGGGCACTTAAGGGGCCCTGCTTCTGGCCCAGGGGACATGGCAATCAGCAATCACTGAAGTTGGCCTGTGACCCAGTGCAGAGCGGAGAGGGACCAGGGAGAGGTGTTCTTCCCAAATGGGATGGTTTTTGATCTGCATGGTAGGTTAGGTGCATGTACTTACTTTTTCCCAATTGAGGGACGCTTCTTGCTCGCTCTGGAGGGTTGAGTAGACTCTCTGTTGTTCGGTCTTCCTGATGCAAAAAACACGTCCGGAACACCACTGCTTGCCTCACCGCACTTGTCAGCTGATCTGGCCTTCAGGGTGCCAGTTCTCACCAGGTCAGGTCTGGCAACTCCTCACTGCTTCTGAACTGTCTCTCCCTTCCCAGCCACTCGGCCCGATTCCTCAACTTTGCCTCTGATGTTCAGGGCTCCTACACTATCATATATCATCAATTCACTTGTTTCTTCGGGCCTTGGTTGTAAGAAGAACTGCTGGAAGTGTCTGACTCTTTCACCATCTCGGCCCAGCCTTTTCCTTGTTTCTATCTGTTGAAGTTGTAGAGTTAATGTTTTGATTTTGAGCATTTCTTGTTTTTTTATATGTGCATTTATTGCCATAAATTGACCTCTAAGCACAGCTTTGCCTGTGTCCCAATAGTTTTGGTAAGATGTGTTTTTATTCTCATTTTATTCTAGGGATTTTTTGATCCCCTTCTTGATTTCTTCTATTACCCAGTGGTTTTTAAGCAAGGTGTTTTTCAGTTTCCATGTATTTTTTCCCCTTGCTCTTCTTGTTAATTAATTTCTACTTTTTTTGTGTTGTGATCAGAGAAAATGCTTTGTATTATTTCAATGTTTTGAATTTTCTGGAGGCTTGTATTTTGGCCTAATATGTGGTCTATTCTGGAGAATGTTCTGTGTCTGTTAGAAAAGAGTGTATACTTTGCTGTTGGGCAGAGTGTTCTATATATGCCAATGAGATTGAATTAGTTGAATGTGGCATTTAGATCTTCTGTATATTTGTTGAGTTTCTTTCTAGATGTTCTATCCTTCACTAAAACTAGTGTGTTGAAGCCTCCTACTATTATTGTGGAACTGTATACTTCTCTTTTCATTTAACTTTGTTTTATGTATTTTGGAGCCTTGTCATTTGGTGTGTACGTATTTATTATGGTTATGCCGTCCTGGTGGATTAACTCTTTAATCATTATGTAGTGTTGTCATGGATTGAACTATATCTCGAAAAAAATGTGTGTGTCAACTTGGTTACGCCATGATTCCCAGTATTCTGTGGTTGTCCTTTATTTTGTGATTGTAATTTTATGTTAAAAAGAATTATGATTGTAACACCCTTACCAGGTCACATCCCTGATCTAACGTAAAGGGAGTTTTCCTGGGGTGTGGCCTGCACCACCTTTTATCTCTCAAGAGATAAAAGGAAAGGTAAGCTAGCAGAGATTGGGGACCTCTTACCACCAAGAAAGCAGCGCCTGGAGCAGACTGTGTGCTTTGGACCTGAGGTTCCTGTGCTGAGATGCCATCAGACCAAGAGAAGACTGATGCATCTCAAGGACCTTCCTCCAGAGCTGAAAGAGAGAGGAAGCCTACCTAGGAGCCGACAACCTGAATTCAGACTTCTAGTCTACTGGATTATCAGCGAATCAACTTCTCTTGGTTAAAGCCATTAATTTGTGATATTTCTTTTATAGCAGCACTAGATGACTAAGACAAATGTCCTTCCTTAACTTTTCTGGTGAATTTTGGCTTAAAGTCTATTTTACTAAAGAGATTAATATTACCACCCTTGCACTTTTATGGTTATTGTTTGCTTTATATATTTTTTTCCATCCTTTGAGTTTTTGTTTATGTCTTTGGGTCTAAGGTGTGCCTCTGTAGATAGTTTTTTTTTTTTTTTTTTTATTTCATTCTGCCACTCTCTGTCTCTTAACTGCTGCATTTAAGCCATTTATATTCATTGTGATTATCGATAGGTATGAGTTTACTGTTGTCAATTTGTTGTGCTTTTTTTGTGGCTTCTTGTTTTGCTTAATTTTCTGTGCTGAGGCCTTTTCTTTGTGGATTTTCTTTTCATATCTTTCATTGTTGATTTTGTTTTTACTGGGTTTTTCATTCTGATAAGTAGTTTTGTTAACTTTCTTTGAGATTACCTTCAAATGTACCTTTAGCCTCCTAAGTTTAAACCAGTCTTTTATTTCTTGGTATCGCCTTGACTTCTTCTCCATATGAAAGTTCTATAACTACATCATTTATTCTCCCTCTTTGTCTTGACATTGTTATAGTTTACAGATTGTTGTCTCTGGCTCCCTGTTTTCAGTCTTTTAGCTTTGTTTTATTTTCGAGAATTCTTTATCTAGTTTAGTATCTGGCTGATGCTATCCTGTGTCCTAATCTCAAGTTGTTGCCTGATGTTGTTGATTCTGCACCCGAAAGACTCCTTTTATTATTTCTTGCAAATTTGGTCTGGTTTCTATGAATTCCCTTAATTTCTGTTTATTTGGAAATGTCTTAATTTCTCCATTGTATTTGAGAGACAATTTTTCTGGATATATAATTCTTGGTTGGCCATTTTTTTCTTTCAAGATTTCATATATGTCATCCCATTGCCTTCTTGCCTGTATGGTTTCTGCTGAGTAATCAGAGCTTAGTCTTATTGGTACCCTTTGTAGGTGATGTGATCATTAAGGTTGTGTGTCAGTTTTGCCAGGCCATGATTCTCGGTGGTTTGGCAGTTATGATGTTGTTTGGAGGTCATGTGTTAATGTGATCACCTCTATGATGGGATCTGCTGTGAATAGCAATCATCTGAAAGGGAGTTTCCTTGGGGACACAGCCTGCACCCAATATAGGTGGGCTTTCTGGCAAGGCTCATGGGCTTGCTTGCTCTGTATCCTGCAGCTGGCTCCTATTTATCTGACCTCCAATTCTTGGGACTAGTGCTAGCATCTTACCTGCCAGTCTTGGGATTTGTGTGCCTCCACAGTCTGTGAGCCAGCAGCTTACCAGCTTGCTTGATGATCTTGGAGTTTGTTGACCTCCACAGCATGTGAGGGTGCAACCTCTTGTTTGACCTGCTGATCTTGGGGTTCACTAGCCCCTGCAGCTATGTAAGTCAGGAGAAGCCTCCAGCCTGACCCATAGACTTGGGACTTTCCAGCCTGTATAGCTGCATGAGCCATATCCTTGATATAAATCTCTCTCTCTCTGTCTCTATCGTGCTCTCTCTCTATGTATATACACAATTATATGCTTCACTGGTTTTACGCCCTAGAGAACTCAGTCTAAGGTGATTTTTCATTTTCCCAAGGTGCTCTCAGGATTCTTTCTTTGTCTTTGGTTTTGGTAAGTTTGATTGATATGCCTTGGTGACTTTCTTTTTGGATCTATACTGTATGGAGTTCATTGAGCTTCTTGGATGGTTAGCTTCTCTTCTTTCATGATATTAGGGAAGTTTTCTGTCAGCAAATCTTCAACAATCTCTCCATGTTTTCCATTGCCTCCCTCTGTTCTGCAACTCCAATCACATGTAAATTTTTCTTCTTGGTAGTGTCCCACATAATTCTTAGGCTTTCTTCATTTTTTGATTTTTCTTCAAACAAATTGTTGTCAAGGGATTTGTCTTCAAATTCACTGATTCTGTCTTCCATTCTTTCAATTCTGCTCCTATATCCTTCTATTGAGTTGTCTGTTTCTGAAATTACTGTTAATCTTTTAGCTTTCTAGTTGCTGTTTTTGTATGGTTTCCAATTTTTTTTCTTTTTCATTTTGTTCTTGTATTGTTTTCCTGAATTCTTCTATTGGTTTGCCTACATTTTCCTTGATTTTGTCCTATTTTCCTTGGTTTTGTCTGTATTTTCTTTGCTGCTTTTACTAAGCTCTTGGAGAGCCCTGTATATTAGTTTTTTTGAATTCCTTATCAGATATTACATTACCTTTTCTTTCACTGGAAGGATTTCTGGTTTTTTCTTTTGGTCAGTTATCTGGAGTTACCTTGTACTGTTTCTTCATGTGATTTTATATTGTCTGCTGTGTCTGAGACAACAAGAAGTTATTATACTTCTTATTATATTTATTTGTTATACATTTGTTTGTTGCATCCTTAATTTTTGTTTTGTTTTGATACTTCCAAGTAGGCTTGGCACGTGTGCTACTCTGGTCGCTAATCTGGCCACATTGAAGCTCTCACCTCCTGTCTCTGGGTGTTTGTTCATCTTGCAGGGCAGCTGAGAATATAGCTGGAGTTTCTGGTGAGGTGATGTATCTGTCGAGCCAGTCACCTGGCCCTGGATGCAGAGGGCATTCTCCCTGGTTGCTGGGTTGATTGTTGTGTATGTGTTCTCCTGATTGCTGGGTAGTCAGCAAAAGGGTGCCTGGGTCATTGGTCAGTAAGTGGGTGGTAAGGAAACTCTCACCAATGGTCCCAGGCAGGCAGGTCTGTGCAGAGATGTTCAGAGCAGGCAGAGGCAGGGGAGAGGGCATTGCAGGGGGAAAGGCAGGTAGGATGTTGCCTCTCCCAGGTGCATGATAAGAGGGTGTGCCCCTGTCCACTAGAGTGTGTCATAGGGGAGGCTTTGCAGCCAGTCCTTGGCCCCTGGTGCAGGCGTACAAAGTAGGAGGTGCTGCCTGCCCTCAGGCCCCAGCATAGGCAGCTGAAGTGTGTAGGAGGCACCGTTGGCTCTCGGGCCCCTGGCACGAGTGGCCAGAGGGAATGGGAGGCTCCACTGTCCCTCAGGCCTCTGGTGTGGGTGGTCAGAGGGAGTGGGAGGCTGCACCAGCCCTCAGGTCCCCAGCACGGGTGGTTGGAAGGAGCGGGAGGTACCACCAATCCTCTGGCCCCTGGTGTGGGTGACCGGAGGGAGTAGGAGGTGCTGCTGGTCAGTGGGCCTCTGGCACAAGTGGCTGAGCAAAGGGGTGGACGCCTCCAGACGGTGGGCTCCTGGCTTAGGGGGCTGGATGGTGGTGGGTGCTGCTAGACTGCAACTGTGTGTAGGAAGGGTGGTGGGAAACAGTGGTAGGGTCCCCACAGACCTACAGGTCTCCAGCACAGGGGGCTGGGGTGACCACAGTGGGTGAGGTGTATACACTTAACTTCTGCAGGGCAAGAGTCACACCTGCTTGGCTGTACCAGGTGATGGGGGTTTTGGCTGGAAATTCTGCTTACTTTTTCTCAGTGTGGCCATGCTTCTGCAGGTTCATCTATCGTGACACTGGCTATCCATGATTCCCCGTGTCTGCTGTTTTTGTATTATCTCTCCTTCCACTTGGCTCTTGGTCTGATTCTTCAGCCTTGTCTTTGATGCTCAGGGTTCCAAAGATGTCATCTATATTTGATTCACTTGTTTTCTCTGGTCTTTGTTATAAGAACGATGTTATGAAGCACCTGAGTACTCTGCCATCTTGAACTGCCTTACCTGTTTTTTTTTTTTTTTTTTTGCATAAACCAGCAGGAGTTGGGTTTCTGCTACTTGCAACTAACTATGTTCTGAGCAATACACAATGTAATCCTTCATAGTTCTTCCTCATTTAGGAGAAAGTTTATGGAAGCCTGGTGCAGTCTCAGAGGAGCCAGTCCCTCAGGGGTGGTACAAATGGTTAAGTGCTCTAGTATTTGCTAAAAGGCGGTGGTTCGAACGCACCCAGATAAGCCTCAGAAGATGGACCAGGCAATATGCTTCTGAAAGGTCACAGCCTTGAAAACCCTATCCAGCAGTTCTACTCTGCACACATAGGGTCGCCATGAGTCAGATTCCATACAAAGTTATCTAACAACAATGTAGTCTCACAGATGCTATGCCTTTTTTCTCTCTTTCTGCTGCTTCCCTCCTTCTTTCTGTCTCTAACTTAGAATTACTCTTACTTTCTTAATCAAACTCTTCCCTTCGTGACAAATAGATACAACATAGCTCACAAGTTTACTTTCTGTCTCTATATGAAAAATTCCCACTGTTAACAATTGAGTTCTGATTGCCCTGTTACTATGAATATGGCCCCAGGATAGAAAAATATCTCAATTATAATGACTCTGTCATTTGGGCATTCCTGTACCAAAACATTTTTTTAAATGTCATTTGTCTAATCATTGTTTTGACTTCTTAGAAATCATACATCGCTTTGTCATCACCCCTTAAGGAAAAACTAATTTGTGCTTTCCAAATTTTTATTTCTTGATTTTACTTTCTCATAGTAAAATTTAACGTTTTTCTATTTGTCTTTGCTTTCATTTTAAATGTGATTTTTAATTTACTGGATTTTAAAAATGTTTCTGAATTCAGTATTTCAAAGATTGAAATCATTACCAGATCATCTCTGAAAATAAAGTCGGAGTGACATCTAGTGGCTCCCCTGGATCACTAATTACCAAAATAAAAAGGAGTCCTGGTGGTGCAGAATGAAGCAAGTGGGTGGTGCAAGCAGTTAATGTATTTGGCTCCTAACTGAAAGGTGCCTCAGAAGAAAGCCCAGCAATCTACATCTAAAACAGTCAGCCACTGAAATTCCTGCGGAGCACAGTTCTACTCTGACACACAGGGGATCACCATGAGTCAAAATCAATTTGACAGTAATTGGTGGTGGTGGCGACAGACAATAATTGTTAAATTATACATTTGAAAGTTATTTGGTCCTTCTTAGAAAGAACTCCTCAGAACCATCCCAAATAGATAAAAATCAACCTTATTTTAAAGTTTACTCAATCTCTCCAGGCAAACTTTCAGAGGCAAAAAAAGTACCATCTTTTTACGTATTTCCTTAAAATTGAAGTAACCTTTCCCAACCAACTTTCCCTCACCTTTAAGTGCCGAGAAGTATATTAAATGCCTGCACTAGAAACAGACACTTGGAAGAAGAAAGAAATACAAAAATTCGTTTAAACTAATCAGGATCCACCTGCTAGAACTTTCCCTGAGTATAGCTCTGTAGATGAGTGTTGACTATTCAAGCAAAAACTAAAAATCTGTTGATACCGAGTCAATTCCAATTCATAGTGACTCTACAGAACCGAGTAGAAACGCCTTATAGGGTTTCCAAGTATCGGCTGGTGGATTTGAACTGCCAACCTTTTGGTTAGCTGCCGAAAGCTTAACCACTGAGCCACTAGGGCTCCATTCCAACAAAATTGGGGTCCTATTACAAAGGGAATCCCTGGGTGGGGCAAAAGGTTAACATGCTTGGCTACTCACCAAAAGGTTCAGTCTGCTCAAAGGCACCTGGGAAGAAAGCCCTGGAGATCTTATTAGCTTCCCCTGCCAGGACATCTTCCTGGAAATCTAAGCATAATTACTGCTGAGTAAGTTCTTCACTCAGAAAGCCCAATGCTGCTTCCTAGTCTTTTTCAAGGTTTTGATCATATGTCATGATCTCTGTGAGTCCTTCCCTGACTGGACAGATACCCGCTGACATTAAGTCGATTCTGACTCAGTGACCCTATAGGACAGAGTAGAACTGCCCCATAGGGTTTCCAAGGAGCACCTGGTAGATTCCAACTGCCAACCTTTCGGTTAGCGCCCGAACTCTTAACCACTACTCCACCAGGGTTTCTCTTCCCTAACGACTCTATTTAAATTTTCATATATCTCACACTTCTATTCCTTTTCTGCTTCATTTGTTTCTATAGTACTTACCATCTTCTAATATATTAGTCATATGTTAATTATTTATGATCTGTTGCCCTCCAGTGGAATATGAGTTCTATGAGCATAGGTTTTAGTTTATTTACAGATGTTCCTGCTTAATAAATATTTGTTGAATGAATACAAATTTTCTAATCAAATACATTTCTCCTCTAGTGTACTAGGTTTTATAGAATAGTTTTTTGTTCGTTTGTTTTCAGTTAGAAAAATCTCTTTAAATAATCTCTGCACTTAAAATTTTGCAGGTGAAATCCTAATGCCCCCTAAAGTTTAAACTGTTTGCTCAAGTCGTATAGCTAGTGCCAAAAGCTCAGACCTGGCCTAGATTTGTTATGCCCTGTCCATTCTCAAATTTACCAACTCTTTTAACTGCATCCTCACAAAGGCCAACAGCCATTTGAATTGACAACTGTAAAAAGGACACTGGTTCCCTGAGGGCAGAAACTGGAGCTTATTATTTTTTGTATTTCCCCCAATGCCCAGCAGAGAGTCTGGTCCAGAGAAGGACCACAATAAAAACCAACCAAACTCATTGCCACTGATTTGATTCTGACTCATGGGACCTCATGTGTTACAGGGTAAAACTGCTTCATAGGGTTTTCTTGGCTGTGATCTTTAGGCTTTTCTACTATGGAACAACCCAGTGGGTTTAAACTGCCAACCTTTAGTTTGGCAAACTGCTTGCACCACCCAGGCTCATTAGGAACCCAACGAAGGGAAATGTATAACAACCCTGGACCTAGGTGTGGTCTCTTAATAAAGAACACTTAGTGACTCCAGCCTGACAGGACTCTCCAACCTCTTCTCACTCATCCACTCTGCTCAGGCTTTACTGGCTCCCTGATTTTCAAACACACCAAGTTCATGCCTAGAAAGTTCTGTCCCCGATATCCACATGGCTCCCTCCCTCCAGTTCTACATATCACTCTGTTCAAATGTCACTTTATCAATGAGGCCTTCTCATGCCACATTATGAAACGGCACCACATTCCGTAAGCTTCTTACCTTGTCCCCATAATGCTTTCCCCCATCTGACATATTGGAGCTTGTTTACTTTTGTATTGCTCATCTTCCTCCACAAGAATGTAAGTTCCATAAGGTTACCGACTTTATTTTGTTCACTGCTGTATTTTCAACACCTACATGTGGCACATGACGGTTGCTCTATAAATATGTGCGGAGTGAATGAATGAACGGTATTCACTCTGGACTTCATTATCTTTAAATTCTTTACTTTGAAAGTTAAAAAACGGTTTTTAATTTAAAAATAAAACAATGCCATGTACAGCAATGTTCATTGCAGCACTATTTGCCGTAGTCAAAAGGTGAAATGACTGAAATATCCATCAACAGATGAATGGAGAAACAAAACATGGTATGTATGTATTATATAATAACAAATACACATAAAATGAATTATTACTTAGCCATGAAAAGATATAAAGTCCTAATGCATGCCACAACATAGATGAACTTTGAAAACATGCTGAGTGAAGTAGGTCAGTCGCAAAAGGACAAATATTGCATGATCCCACCTCTATGAACTACACAAATATATAAAGACCAAAGTTTATTAGTGGTTATCAGGGGTGGGAGGGAATGGAAAAAGAGGAATCATTGCTTAGAGGGCACTGAGTTTCTGTTAATGGTGGTGGAATAATTCGGAAAAGGATAGCGGTAATAGTTGTACAACATGGTGAATGTAATCTATGTCACTGAATTGTACAAAACTAGTTGAATTAGCAAACATTTTGTTATACATTTTTTACCACGATTAAAAAAAAAAAAAGAAAAACAAATGCTGTGATGTAAAACTGTAAGACACTTTGAAATGCAAATAGTTTTATAATAAGTTCAGGTCACATAACACCATCTATATATGGGTTTAAACAGTATTTTTTTTTACTGTTCTAAAGAACATGTATTCTTTTAATTAAAGACTTCAAAGAGAAAGAAGAAGAAATTTCCTAGTGTTTGGGTGCAGAGTGCAAATACAAACATGGGACACCAATGAAAACCATATATTAGATAACTAAAATATTTTCTTGCTATAGCAATACTTATGCTTTTATAGAAAAAAAGAGATTAAAACAAAATAATCAGAAATTGCTTTCTGTCTAGCCACAAAACTTCAACCATTTACATTTCCGTTTAATACTATGGCTTCACTCCCTGTTAAAATGCTCAATTCTGTAAGTAATCTTAGGTCTCTCCAAGCCAATAAATGAAATTGTTTATAGGTATGATTAAAAAAAAACTTTAATAGCATTTAATAAGTTTATTAATATTTGTAACTAAATTATATGATTTTAGAATTTATTAATACTTCCAATCCATTTTACATAAAAAGCTTTCCGCCAGATATGTAGGTTGTCTGTGCAATTGGGACTGATAGAATTAACGCCACAGGTTGCACGCATCACACTATGCCTTTCTCGATTCCCTCCATTTGAGCGCCAGTTTGAGCAGCACTGAAGCACTGAGCGTGTGATCATCATATAATCTGATAAATGTTAGAGATAAATATAGAGAGCAACTGAAGCACAACAGCCCCCACTCAAGGGCTGGGAGGAGATAAGAAACTCTCCAGAGGCCAGATGGTCAATTATCCTGAGAACACATTTGAGTCTTGAAGAACATTCCAGGCAAAGGAGACAGCATAAGCAAAGGCAGAACTGTGAAGAATGTGAATCGTGAACTTGAAATGACCTAAGGAGAAATTTGGTTGTGGGTGTGGGGTAGGGGGAGTGTCAGAAGATGAGGCAGGGCAAAGGCCTGGCGTGTAATGGTCAAGAGGAGGCTTGACTCTTAGGGGGCAGATAAGAGAGAGAATTTGTGCGCGTGAGCAGGTATTAGGAAAGATCATTTTGGGGACAATTTTGAGTAAACCCTGGGGCAATCTAATGGCAGCAAGAGTAGGGCTGGGATAACAGTTTGGAAGCTGTACAAAAAGCGTGAGGTATTGAGTGGCACAAAGTAGGACAAGTGGAGCCTGGAATCTGGGAATGTTTCTGGGCAGGATTTGGAGTTCTGACTGGGTGCAAAAAAAAACCAACCAACCCCTTAATCCCGGCTCCCGGCGGGTGGAGAGGAGAGGGAGGAACGGCGCTGCGTTGCCCTGGCGACGGCGTCCGGTGGGCGGAGTCGCGGACGCGGAAGTAGACCCCCCTCAGGGCGGCGGCCGAGCAGCCCCTCCCCCTCCTCGGGGCGCTTCGCCCAGCGCCCAACTGTCGCCTACCGGCACGCGCAGAGCGGGCGGTGGCCGGAGCCCCAGCGCCGCGAGGACCGGGGTGCGGGGCTGGGGGCGGAGAGTGGGGAGCCGCCCCCGTCCCCTGCCGCCGGTCGACGCAGGTGCGGCCGCCGCGCCCGCCGGCGCCCCCGCGGGGATGCGGCCGGTCTCTTAGAATGAGGTGGTTGACCACAGGTACCGGGTTGGGCGCAGCCTGGGGGACAGTGTGAGAAGAGGCCGCTCCCAGAGGATTCCGACTCATAAGTGACCCTATAGGACAGAGTAGAACTGCCCCTTAGGGTTTCCAAGGAGCGACTGGTGGATTCCAATTGCGGACATTTTAGTTAGCAGCTGAGCTCATAACCACTGTGCCACCAGGCCTCCAGATTGGTGGTTTAATCAATGAATGACTCATGCCATTAGGATGCTGAACCATCCTGCCATCCTGCCTTCCCTGATACTGGGGTTTTTTATAGGACTGATTTATATTTATAGGAGAGTATATACCTGGGAACAGGTATACCCGTTGCCATCGAGTGGATTCTGACTCATATCAACTCACAGGACAGAGCAGAACTGCCCCCATAGAGTATAACCCACTGCCATCTAGTCGATTCCGACTCATAGCGACCCTATAGGACAGAGTAGAACCGCCCCATAGAGTTTCCAGGGAGAGCCTGGCGGATTCGAACTGCGGACCTCTTGGTTTGCCGTCATAGCACTTATCCTCTGGGCCACCGGGGTTTCCCCACAGAGTGCAGAAGAGTATAAAAACCCCAGTCTCAGGTTTCTATGGAAGACAGGAAGGTTCAGCATCCTAATGGCTTGAGTCATTAATTGATTAAACCAGGAGTCTAAATATAACATACGTTATAAATAATCTGTAGCCCTGGTGGCACCATGCTTAAGAGCTTGGCTGGTAAACAGAAGGTAACGGTTCAAATCCACCAGCTACTCCTTGGAAACCCTAGGGGGGTAGTTCTACTCTGTCCTATAGGGCTGCAATGAATTGGAATTGACTTAATGGCAACGAGTTTGTTTTTTTTGGTATAAGTAATCTGTACCCAATCAGAATAGACATAGATTCTAAATCAACTTATTATTTAGACAGAGAAGCTCAGTCACTGATTCTGTCACAGTCACAAGAGATGCCTACCTTAAGTGGGCATAAGGAAGAAATCAAAGTGAGAACTGTTCACATTAGGGAAAGTACAGGTGCATATCTCCCACGGCTGTTTAGAAGCCAAGGAGAGGGGATAAGAACCCAGGAGATACTTATAAGGCCATTTAGCATAACCTTGTGCACTGCTTCTGTAAAGATTATAGTCAAGAAAATCATATAGAGCAGTTCTATTCTGTAAGACATGAGGACTCCATGAGTTGGGATCAACTCAAAAGCAACGGGTATGTTTTGGGTTTTAGCTTAACTACAATAAACTATGCAGATGACAGTCTTTCTTGCTGAAAGTGAAGAGGACTTGAAGCACTTACAGATGAAGATCAAAGACTGCAGCCATCAGTATGGATTGCACCTCAACATAAAAACAAAAACGAAACTCACAATTGGACCAATAAGCAACATCAAGAGAAATGGAGAAAAGGTTGAAGTTGTCAAGGATGTCATTTTACTTGGATCCACAATCAACACCCATGGAAGCAGCAGTCAAATCAAATGACATATCACATTGGGCAAATCTGCTGCAAAAGATCTTTTAAAAGTGTTAAAAATCAAAGATATCACTTTGAGGACTAAGGTGTGCCTGACCCAAGCCATGGTGTTTTCAGTTGCCTCCTATGAAAGCAAAAGCTGGACAATGAATATGAAGATCGACGAAGAACTGTCGCCTTTGAATTGTGGTGTTGGTGAAAAATACTGAATATACCATGGAATGCTGAAGAATGAACACATGTGTCTTGGAAGAAGCACAGCCAGAATGCTCCTTAGAAGCAAAGATAGTGAGACTTCATCTCACATGCTTTGGGCATGTTATCAGGAGGGAGAAAAAGACCCTCGATGAGATGGATTGACACAGTGGCTACAAAAATGAGCTCAACCATAACAACGATTGTGAGGATGGTGCAGGACTGGCAGCGTTTCGTCCTGTTGTACATAGGGTCACTGTGGGTTCAGACGGACTCTATGGCACCTAACAAAAAAGTCCCTGAGTGGCACAAACAGTTAAGTACTTGACAACTAGACGAAAGGTTGGCAGTTTGAACTCACCCAGAGGCACCTTAGAAGACAGGCCTGGTAATCTGCTTCCAAAAGGTCACAGCCTTGAATTTCCAATGGAGTAGTTCTCTGCACACGTGTTCACCATGACTCAGAATAGACTCGATGGTAGTTAACAACAACAAAGCCTGTGGACTATTTTCCTCCGAAAGCCCTGTTTTTACAGTCTTTGGTTTCTGTGACATTTTCTGTAACATTCTAATCGAATAACGAGAATAGAGTATTTACCTAGTAAATACTTGTCAGAAATTTAAGGTTCCCTTCAGTAATTTTAAATTAGGCAGATGCTGTTCATAACTTTGGGCATACCAGAAGAGGCCAAGAGCTCATCTCTGTACTTCCCTCAGAGATTTAAAACAAACATATAAGTTCATGTTATGATCTTCAGATCAACAATTTTATGATTTACTGAGGCAAAAAAAACCACCTTTTCCCAGAAATCCATAATAATTTAATAAGCTTTATGCCTGAAAATGGGAATATTTGACTCTTACAGTGTCACACAGGTAGAGAGAAGCTGAATGAGTTGCCAAACCCATTGCTGTCAAGTTGGTTCCGACTCATAGTGACTTGGCAGGATAGCGTAGAACTGCCCCGTAGGGTTTTCAAGGAGCGGCTGGTGTATTTGAACTGTTGACCTTTTGGTTAGCAGCCATAGCTCTTAACCCCTGTGCCACTAAACTAGTCAAAGTCTGAATTACAAATACCGTATTTTAAAAAATGTGTAATTATTACTTTAAGGTACATAAAGTAATTAGCATTGGTAAATAGAAGTACTAAGTATTTTCTTTATAAATAAATGGTTGTTTTAAAATTCTTATTTAAGTAAAAAACCTATGCTGTCTTCTTTAAACTACTAATTTTCTATGAAAAAATTTTCTATCTGAAAGACTGCCTTTCTCCACTCACCTATTACCAGTCATTGGATGCTGAATTAATGAGTTTATTGCATTCATCATTTTATACCAAAGTAAATGTAGTTTTCGTATCAGAATATTCTAAAGTCAAACCTTCCTCTTTCTCCTTTTCTCTTTTCTCCAATGCCTAGTTCCCGTTCTGCCAGCCTTTCCGCTTGATACCAAAGTTTTTGGAAATCAGAGTATATTACTGTATGATTTCCCAGTACTGGGCTGTGATTCTACTTGTCCTGTACATTGCTTTATGCTTTTGATCTGTCTATAATTTATGATAATAACATTACTCAGTAATTTTAATTTCCTTAGTGTCTTTCATCCTCCTGAAGAATCCCAAAATTGCATCTTTTTTGTCAATTATACAGCAAACATTCACGATGAAACTTGTTTGAGAAGGTTTTTTTTGTTTGTTTTTTCTCTTTCAAATAGCAGTCTCTTCTATTTGGAACATTTAAATTACCTAGCAGTCTTGACTGACATTCCATTTGTTAGAATTCTTTGTGGAATGTTTCCCTACCTACTTCTTATTTCCTACGAAGGGTAGCTTGAAACACATTAAGGTAGATTTTATTTGATTGTTGTTTTGGCAGATGGCACCTTAATAATCAAAAGGGAAAAAAAATGTAAGTGAAATAAAAATGAATTCTATTCAATAAAAATTTAGTTTTGCTAACAGATTTTTTAAAAGAAATGTTTAACACTGTATGCTTATAATCATGTATTAATGTAAAAATAATAAGCAGTGTGTTATATGTGATCTTCTTTATTACATTACTTTGATGATCTTCACCTACATCTATTTTTTAAAGAGCCAGGATTTTTAATAATTTGATGTGTTGTTTTTCTGTTTTCTACTTTGCTAATTTCTGCTTTTGCCTTTCTTATTTTCTTCCATGTGCTTTCTTTTGGTTTACTTTTTTCTTCCCCCTATCTTTTTGCATTGGAATTTAACTCATTTATTTTTATTCTTTCATTTTTGTTGATGTTGGTGTTTAGGGTAGGAATTCTCCTCTTTTCACTGTTTTATAGGTATCTCATAATGTTTTCATTATCATTTTCCAGAAATTCTTTAATTTCTGTCTATAGTTCCATTATAATGTAAGAGTTCTTTAACAGAAGATCTTTTAATTTCCAGGTGAAAAGTCTTTTTGGTTTTGGGATTCATCTTTAATTTATAATTTCATTGCATTGTGACCAGAAGGTGTTGCTTGTAACACTTCTACTTTATGGAACCTACTGATTTTTTATTTGTGCCCTAGAATATGACTGATTTTTGTAAATTTTCCATGTACATATTCTCTGTTATCAAAGTGTGATGTTCAGTATATATCCAAAAGGTCTACCTTAGTGATTATTTCATCTAAATCTTTTAGGTCCCCCCCCCCTTTTTTTTTTTGTCCATTTGGCCTGTCTCACACTGAGATAGGTAAGTAGGAAGGAAGAAGGGAGGGAGGGAGGAAGAGAGGGAAGGAGGGAGGAAGGGAGGGGAAGAGAGAAAGGAAGGAAGAAAGCTGCTGTCGACTCGAGTCCAACTCATGACGACCTTATGTACAACAGAACAGAAATTACCCCATCCTGCATTATTCTTATGATCGCCATCACGTACAAGTCCATCATTGTGGCTCCTGTGCCAATCTGTCTCACCTATGGTCTCCCTTGCCCTCCCTGGCTGTCAGCTTCACCAAACGTGATGTCTTCATGTTGTGATTGATCTCACCTGTTGATGGGTCCAAAGCAAACAAGTCAGACAATGTTTTGTTATGATCCATAAGGTTTTCATTGGCAAATTTTTAGAAAGAGACCTTTCTTCCTAGTCCGTCTTAGCCTGGAAGCTCCACTGAAACCTGTCCACCATGAGCGACCCTGCTAGTATTCGAAGTACCTGTAACACAGATTCCAGCATCACAGCAACACCTGTAAAACCCATTGCCATCAAGTTGATTCTGAGTCATAGTGATTCTATAGGACAGAGTAGAACTGCCCCACGGGGTTTCTAAGGCTGTAAATCTTTACGGAAGCAGACTGCCACATTTCTGTCCTGCCAAGCGGCTGGTGGGTTTGAACTGCCCACCTTTCAGTTAGCAGCTGAGCACTTAACCACTGTACCACCAGGGGTCCTCACAGCAACACACAAGTTACCATAATACTTGCATGTTGGCTTATACTGAGAGGGGCCTTTAAAGTTTCTCATTACTACCATGTTTCTAAGGTCCCTGGGTGGTACAAATGGTTTGCACTTGCTTACTAACCGAAAGATTGGCAGTTTGAACCCAGCCAGTGGCTGCACAGAAGAAAGCCCTGGCGATATGCTTCTTAAACATTGCAACCAAGAAAACCCTATAAAACCTGTTGCTGTAGAGTTGATTCTGACCCATAGCAACCATATAGGACAGAGTAGAACTGCCCCATAGGGTTTCCAAGGAGCGCCTAATGGATTCAAACGGCCGACCTTTTGGTTATTAGTTGAGCCCTTAACCACTGCGCCACCAGAGCTCCAGGAAACCCTATGGAGCAGTTCTACTCTGAAACTCGCGAGGTTGCTATGAGTCAGAATGGACTTGACAGCAATAGGTTTGGGTTTTTTTGTTACCGTATTATTTACCCTATTTTTCTAAATTTAAACCTAAACTTTTATTTCTTTGTATCGCCTTATCTTCCTCTCCATATGGAAGGTCTATGATTACGTTTCTTAGCCCCTCTTTATTGTTAATGTTTTCTTCTTTTATATGATAACATTGCTGTTACCCTGTTTTGAGCTTCTTCTTTTTTTTTTTTTTTTAAATCTTGCATTGTTTTTTTGATTTCCCTGTCTGGGATGACTTCTGGTTGCTCTGCCCAGTGTTCTAGTCTTAGGTTGATACCTGATATTATTGATTTTCTATCCAAAGAACTCCTTTTAGTATTTCTTATAGTTTTGGTTTGGTTTTTACAAATTCTCTAAACTTCTGTTTATCTGGAAATGTCCTAATTTAAGGACATTTCTTCATATTTAAGAAACAGTTTTGCTGGATACATGATTCTTGGCTGGCAATTTTTTTCCTTCAGTTTTTAAAATAAGTCATCCCATTGCCTTCTTGCCTGCATGGTTTCTGCCGAGTAGTCTGAACTTATTCATATCAGCTCTCCTTTGTAAGTGACTTTTCGTTTATCCCTAGCTGCTCTTAAAATTCTCTCTTTATCTTTGGTTTTGGCAAGTTTGATTATAATATGTCTCGGTGACTTTCTACCTTATATGGAGTTCGATGAGCATCTTGGACAGATATCTTCTCATATTTCACAATATCAGGGAAATTTCCTGCCAACAAATCTTCAACAATTCTCTCTGTATTTTCTGTTATCCCTCCCTGTTCTGGTACTCCAATCACTCATAGGTTATTTCTCTTGAGAGAGTCCCACATGATCCTTAAGGTTTCTTCATTTTTTTTAATTATTTATCTGATTTTTCTTCAAATATATTAGTGCCAAGTGATTTATCTTCGAGTTCAGAAATTCTAGCTTCTACTTGCTTAATTCTGCTCCTGACTTTCTATTGAGTTATCTAATTCTGTAATTTTATTGTTAATCTTCTGAATTTCTGATTGCTGTCTGTCTATGGGTTTTTCCAGCTTATTAAACTTTTCATTATGTTCCTGAATAATCTTTCTAATTTCTTCATTTGCTTTATCTGTGTGTTCCTTGGCTTGTTCTGCACATTGCCTCATTTCCTTCCTGATGTCTTGAAGGGTTTTGTATGTTAAACTTTTGTATTCTGCATCTGGTAATTCCAGGAATGCACTTTCATCTAAAAGATCCCTGGATTCTTTGTTTTGAGAGCCTGTTGAGGTGATCATGGCCTGTTCCTTTATGTGACTTGATATTGACTGTTGTCCCCGAGCCATCTATAAGTTATTGTATTAGTTTATGCTTGCTTACTGTGTCACGTCTGCTCGCTTTGTTTTGTTTTGGTATACCCCTGTGGATTGCTTGAGTGAGCTAGCTTGATTACTTTTGCCTTTGGAGCTCTGGTGTCCTGTCCCCAGCTGGCTAGAGCTTTTATCAGGTATATCAGTCTAGGAGTCCATTCAGTTTTCTTGTATGAATTCGGCTCAGGTTTCCAGGTAGCTGATGTCAAGTGTGTGGTACAGGCTGTGTCCTACAGTCTTAGAGGGGCTGGGGTGATTGGCGTATATACCGGTATCTGATTGCAGCAGGGGGTCATGCTCTGAACAAGGCAGGGGGCTGAGAACCGACCCCCAAGTGTCTCTGAGAAAAATGTGTCTCTGTTCCCTAGAGCGTGCTGGTGGGTGGGTTCTGCAGAGGGACCACAGGCACCCAAAGTTTTTGTTGTGAGGACTGGGAGGTACCAGTTATCTTTGGACACCTGTCGTGGGTGGCTGGGTGACCTGAGTGGAGCTACCAGTCCTTAGGTCCCTGTTATGGGTAGGTGAGGACCTTGTTTAATAGGCAAAGCAATGTCAAACATCAAACACCCACCTCTGCACCACACAGCTGAAATGGTTGGAGTTTGCCAACAAGGGCCTATTCTCCCGAAATAGGTCCACACAGGTCCATGCAGAAGGGAAAGGTGCTCAAGGTCCACGGACAGTTTATGCCTGGACAGGAGCCACTTCTGTCCTGAGCTCCCCCACTTAATGGAGCTAGCAAATTATCTTTTCCCCCTAGTTGCAAATTTTTTCCTTCCCCAAGGCCAGGAGGACGGCTCTAGGTGCTCACCAGGGTCTATCTCAGGCCTAGAGATTCAGCCGCTGAAGCCGGCTTGGGGGTGGTGGGGGGCATGGTAAAATATACGTAAGTATTTAGCTTTTGCCAAGAGCGCCCTTATCCTCAGGTTCCGGAGGTGTGAGTGGGCTTTTTGGCTGGCTGCTTCTCCCTGAGGAAACTGCGGCCGAACACTAGTACCAGCCCGCTGCCGCCGCTGCCGCTGCAGGAATGGTGCCTGAGAGCTCCGTGCGATTCAGGTCTGGTAACTCCTCTCCACTTCTGAACGGCCTCTTCTTCCACCTGCCCCTCAGTTCGTTGTCTAAGCTTGCCTTTGATGCTCAGGAATCCCAGCTTGTCACAAATATAGTCGTTTCACTTGTTTTTTTGGGTCTGTTGTAAAGAGGGCTCGACGGAAGCGTCTGTCTATTCTGCCATCTTCGTTCCACCTCTAATTTTGTTTTATGTTAAATAGTTTCTGTGTTATTTGGAGCATAGATAGAACTGTTATATCTTGGAATTTGTGGAATGTGGCTTTTTAACTGAAAGCGCCTTTTGTCTTATTTAATGCTTTTTGGATTGAAGTCTATTTTGTCTGATATCAGGATTTCATTTGTTTTTATTTGTCTGGTAAATCTTTGTCCAACTCTTCATTTTTAGCTTTTTTTCAATCACTGTGTTTTAAATGTGCCTTTTGTAGATGACAGAGTTGAGTTTTGTTTAATGAGCCAATTTGAAAACCGGTTCCTTTTAATAGGCAAGATTCTAATATATGGTGTTAAGTCCATTCATATTTATCTACATGACTGTTATGTTTGGTCTCAATTCTTTTATATTATTACTGTGTGCATTATATTTATTGTGCTTACCTGATATGGTGTCTTTTTTCTTTTTAAAGTTCTTTCAGCATTTAGGAAGGTTTGCATTTTTAGTCTAGTGGTTTACATTGTACTAATAATTCTGTATTAATACTTTATATAAACCCATTGCCGTCGAGTCAATTCCAACTCATAGCGACCCTATAGGTCAGAGTAGAACTGCCCCATAGAGTTTCCAAGGAGCACCTAGTGGATTTGAACTGCCAACTTTTTGGTTAGCAGCTGTAGCACTTAACTACTATGCCACCAGGGTTTTCCATTAATACTTTAGTGTACCTAAAAATCCTTTTTTCTTATTTAACCTTTTACTTTTTGTTGCCAGGTTCCTGGTTGGAAAGTGCCCTTTTCTGTACAGCTTCTTTTATGAATGATGGTGTTGTTGGAGGGTTGAGGAGTGTTGGTAGGTCTTATTTTTTGTCAGTTTTTAATGGTATCCTTTGACTACCGCTTATTACCTTTATAATAACTAGTGGTCTTCTACTTGCCCCCTTTTCTCTTGTCTTCCCATTTTTAGTTACATTCTTTCCACTTTGTTACAACATGTAATATTTATATGTTACCCTTCAATGCCATTACCCTACCCTTGTGTTTTAGCCTTGGCTTTAAAATTGAATATTTAAGTGTTCATTGTCAGTCTTTTTGCAAAGTTTTCCCAAATACCTTTTAAAAAAATGTTTATCTTCTACCTTTTTTCCAGAGTTTATTTTGAAAATATTTAAAGCCTGCAGGAAAACTGAAACATTCCTATCAATTCTTCTTGTGTATTTTGTAATTTAGTCTTCACTTCTGATAAAATTTTGTTTTTTTCTTCTATTTCTTTCCAGCATTTAATCAACTCTCATTTCATTTCTAACTTCGTCTGTTTGTTTGCTTTGCTTTGTTTGTTTCCTGTCCATTTCTGTTGCTGCATTTTATATTCACGGTGTTTTTTCAAATCCCCAAATGCTAGTTTGAAAATATTAATTCAGTTTGGATTGCTGTGTTACAGTTTTCTTCAGCTTCATGTTTGTTTGGGGAGGATAGAGGAGGACTTTTCAACAACAGAAAGCCTTTTATTCACATTTTCTGGCCTTTTGCAGTAGTTTGTAATGGATGTGGTCTGGTTTTATTTATTCCTATTCATTTTGTGAATAGGGCTCCTAGTTTGAGAGTTCCCTCTTCTGTGCATTTTATATGCAGTTATTTTAATTTTATTTTATGTTATTGTTCGAATGTGAGGAGGGTTGGTATATCCTCTTTTTTTGTTTTTGGTGGTTCATTTCCTTTTTTCCCTTTATTGCCGTGACTCCAGGGAGGTCCCATCTCTGCTCTCTGTATCTGAGTCTCCCCCCAAAGCACTGCATCTCAGAGGCTGCTACTTCTGATCCTATACACTTTCAAGCCCTTACCCCATAGCCAGGACTGTAGGCTATCAGACTGTAACCTGTGCTTAGTATTATGGCTTTTATTGTTTCACTTTCCCTTTCTGGGGGTGAATTTGTCTGTGCTTCCTCTCAGTCCTCTGCTCTTCTTCAGTCTCTTCACCCTCTCCTCTCCTACTCTCCATACCCACAGGCTTGAATGGTAGTAAGTGGGCTGTGGAAGCTCTTTCAGAAAAAAAATTTTTCCCTCTACTTCCAGGTAATTTGAAGGTTGTGGTATTCTTTGTCTTCTAGTAATGCTGAAGGTATGGTGACTATATGGTGTTATCTGTTCTCCTGTTGATTTTATGCTTGTTTGGGGAAGTTGATGGGGAGATTGAGAATCAGGCTAATGCCAATGTTCTTGAAACTCAGAAGTCCCCTCCAACCTAATATAAAATTGTGAGTATTATCTGATATCAAGGAAGGTTTTCAGCTTTTCTTAATGATTTCTAATTTTCTGATTAGTGATTTTTGCTAAGGAGATATTTTCATGCATTATTTCACAATGTAATCTTAAGAGAGAGAATTATGGAGAGAAAAAACTCTGCCCCAAATCAGAGCATTATTTAACATAATAATGAAAGTATTAGTTTTCGATTTTCAAGTTGTCTTTAATAAGTCACTTGGCTATTAAAATCAACAACTCTGACAATCAGATTCTATTAACTTTTTAATTTCGTTTAATAAAATACTTCTATGTAAATATTTTTCTGGTGGAAAGATTATTACTAAATTTCAAATGTTAGTAAAGTCAGTTTCTGGTCTATGAATTTTTAAATGTTTAAAATTTATTAATTATTAATAAAGATTTAATATCTGTTTTTCATAGACAAGAAGTAAAAGAACCAAACAGGGAAGTATTCATATTTTCAAGATCTCTAAGAAGAGGTAGCAATATTTAATATGGAACAAAAAGTTTGTGAAACACATAATGAAGATCTTTTTTCAAGCAGTGGCATCACATCCAATGAAGGTATGTGCCCTTTATTAAACAAAATGGAAAAAAAAGTTGGAATTAAGCTGTCGTCATAGTATTCAGTCAAACCGAAAAAAAAAAAAGAAAAGAAAATGAAACCCATTGCTATTGAGTCAATTCCAGTTCATAGTGACCCTATAGGACAGAGTAGAGCTGCCCCGTATGGTTCCCAAGGAGCAGCTGGTGGATTTGACCTCCCAACGTTTTGATTAACAGCTAAGCTGTTAACCACTGTGCCACCAGAGCTCCATATTCAGTTGAGCTGCTGTTTTTTTATTATCTTTTTTTTAAATTGTGCAGTACACAGTTACACCATGGTCTAACTTAGTCTCACTCTTTTTTTTAAATAGCATATCTGTTTTTTAGCATATGTTTATTCTTGTTAGTTTAAAAATTGTTTCAGTTTTGAGGCACTTCAACTGCAACATGTTAATTATGTTTCCCTAATGCCTTCTCTTCCTCCTATGTTTCTTTGTCCACTCAGTCACCTAAGCCAGAATTCTGTCATTTTGACTTCTTTTCCTCACCCCCACATCCAGTTAGGTCCTACCCTTCTACCATCAGAAATGTATCCTGAATCAATTTTTTCTCTCTCCATTCCCATTACTACTGTTCTACTTCAGGCCTCCATCACTTCTGACCTAAATTATTGCAGAAGGTAGCAGGAAAACAGAATACTCTAGGTTTGATAAGAAGGTGGAATTTAATACAGGGAATTGGTTACACAGGTGTTGAAAAGCTAAGAAGCCTCAGACAACCTAGAGATTAGCAACTACAGGGATCTGCTACCACCCCCTCAACTAGAAGGATAATGAGAAGAGGAGCTGTGATAAGAGCATAGAAGTGAGAGCTAGAATCACAAAGGGGGCTGCCTGGAGGGAGCTGGAGCCACAGAAGCCCATCTGAGGAGCAATACCTTGGTTTCTCCCCTCCTCCAGACTGGTTAATTCTTACTCGTAAATATTTCAAGGCTCATTCAGCTCACATATCACTTTTGCTGAAACTCCCTCCACCCCCCAGTCTTCTGCATCATACCCTGTGCTCACCTCTCTCAGAGTTCTTACTATCCTTCCACTTGTCTCTTTTCCCCATGAGACCCTGAATTCTTTAAGAACTTAATAAGGGAACCACCTAACATAATGTTTGTCAAAAAATTACCCTATGAATAAGTTAATAAATTAATGAATTCTTTAACATTTAGGTTCAAGCCCATTTTTTATGTCATCTATTCGTGGTACAATAATTGAAAACACATCTTCAACCGGGAATTTAACACAAATTCCTTTTTTCCCTAAATATGAAGTGGAACTTGATTCTCATAGAAAAACCGTCTCATACCCTGGGAAGGAGCACATTGAACGTGTTTTGGAAGAATATTCACATCAAGTCAAAGATTTGCAGAGAAAACTCAGTGAAGTAAGTTGCATTTTTCTCTTCCAGCAGAATATGCTGTTTTGGGAAAGATAAGTGAGGCACATTACCTTGGAATAGAAACTAAACTTCCTGGAAGAAAAATTAATGAATTTATTGGTTACACTTATTAAATTTGACTCATACCTTCTATTTCAGTATTAAAAATTGAGTTGATGAAAAGTCTATATTCTGATCTTCCTTTTGTTAACAATCATTTATAATGCCTTGGTTTCATGGTGTAATTTTAGTAAAACTTGAATAGCTGAAAATGTTACAGTTAATAACATTCATCTGCAGTCACAATCAATAATTGGGTCAAGCCTGCTGCCTTGCTATCAAAATACCTGGTTTCTCTTTGCAGAGCAGTGGTAGAGGGTATACATGCTAACTGAATAATGTATAGATGTTATTTGCTAAAAATTTCAAGTGGACCTTTTGTAGAACCAAGCTGACTTTAACCAGCCTTTACAATTGCATGTTGGATACCAGCAGTCTGCAGCACGAAAGTCAAATTTCGTACTATTTTATGCAAAATCCTTCATGATCTAATCACTTCCTGTATGTTTGTGCTACCTTTAACACATAGTTACCCTCCATTGCGCCTATATCAAGCTACTTGCTTTTCCCTAGGTGCACCGTCTTACTTTAAGCCTTTGTGCCTTTGCCCAGGCTATTCTCTCTTCTTTACCTTGACTGCCAGGAGAACTCTTATTACCCACCAAGACTCAGCTAAGCATTTCCTTCTCTGAATCCTTTTCTCTAGACAGCACTAGGTGTGTTCTACTCTGTACACCTTACTGCCCTCTGTGCCCGTGTCTATTGTAGTATTTAGCACGTTTTATTGTACTTGTGAACACATCATCAGTGTGAACACTTTTAGGAAAAAAATCATAACTTTTTTAAGTGCCGAAAATTATGTACTACTGAATTATGTGCAGAGGATACAAAGATAAACAAGATAGGACTCAAAAGGAGTTCATAGTCCTGAAGGAGAGCTGGTCATATAAAAAAATAGTGACAGTACCTTATGAAAAGTACACAAATGAAGGTATATATAGATAGAGGATGCATGGAGGTGGCAATAAGGATAAGAAACAGTGTCTTAATTCATTTTCTAGGGCCATCCCCTGACAGAGCGTGTGACACTTTGTTGACCCCGAAAAAATATGTGTTAAATCAATAAATGGATAACAGGGCTATTTGGGTACTTGTAATTTTTAGCATGTACCTTCTGTGTCAAAGACATCATGCAAGGCACTGGTTATATAAAGATAGATAAGACCTGGTCCCTTGTATGTACACATTTACGGTCTCATGGATGAGATATTTAAAAGAGAAAATGATAGTAACAGTGCGATCTGTACTACAGAATTGGTAAGTGCTAAATCCAGTTAATGCTTTACATTCCTTCTTAGACTTCAACAACATTTGACACATGTGACTGTTCTTTTCCCCTTGAAGCACTCTCTTCCCCTAGGTCTCATGGAAACACATTCTCCTGATCTTCCTTGAGCTCATTTTTTCCAGTGAAGCCCTCTGTAGACAATCATAGTGATTCCCATGCCTTCTGTTGCCACTTACATGCCAATGAATGCTCAATTTATATTTCTAGTGCAGCCTCTTCTCTGAGCTCCACACCAGTTAATATACCCAGGTACCTACTTGACATTTCTCCTGGAAATATTTCTCAGGCTCCATAAACTCAACATTTTCAACTGTATACATGATCTTTTCCCCCAAACATATTCTTAGCTGTATGTAGTGCCACCTTAGCAGAGTTACACAAGGCAGATACCTGACTCATTCTTGATGCCTCTTCCTCATCCCTGACATCTGTTTTATCCCTAAGTCCATCCCAGAGTACCTCATGTATTTCTCACATTTGTTTCCCTTCCCCTGTCCCTGTCTTAAATTCAGACTATTACAGTCATTCACCTGGTGTGTAAGAGAAGAAGCTAAAGGAACTTAACTTAAAATGACTTTATAAACATTGTCAACTGCAGAGCATCCTATTACATCACCTTTCTTGTGTAGCTTTTTTGTTTTTCCTGTCATTCCTAATTGCCTTTCTTTTCCTTATACTATTTGCTTTTATCATATCCTTATTAAAAAAAAAAAAGATCAGGGGAGTGTGGGGAGGGGTAGTCACTAACTATTAGTAGACAAGTGTTAATTTTGGTGAAGGGAAAGACAACACAAATATGGGGGAAGTCAGCACAGCTTGATCAATGCAAAGCCATAGAAGCTTTCGAGACACATCCATACACCTTGTGAGATCGAGTTACTGGGGCTGAGGACTGGGGACCATGGCCTCAGAGGACATCTAGGTCAACTGGCATAACAGGTCATAAAGAAAATGTTCTACATCCTACTTCAGTGAGTAGCGTCTGGGGTCTCAAAAGTTTGTGAACAACCATCTAAAATACATCTATTGATCCTATCACATTCAGAGCAAAAAAGAATGAAGACAATCCAAAACACAAGTTAAATTTTAGTCCAAAGAACTGATGGACCACATGAACCACAGCCTCCACCAGCCTGAGCCTATGAGAACTAGATGGTGCCCAGCTACCACCACCAACCACTCGGACAGGGATCACAGTAGAGAATCCCAGAGAGAGCACGAGAAAAATATAGAACAAAATGCAAATTCACAAAAAAAGACCAGACTTACTGGTCTGACAAAGACTGGAGGAACCCCCTAGACTGTGGCCCCCAGACACCCTGCTAACTCAGAACTGAAGCCACTCTTGAAGTCCACCTTTCAGCCAAAGATTGGGCAGGTCTATAAAACAAACAACAAAACAAACAGTAACACACTTGAGAAATGTGTTTTTTAGTTCAATCAAGTATACCAGACCAAAAGGCAAATGGCAAAACATGCCCAAAAGCAAAGATGAGAAGGCAGGAAGGTACAGGAAAACTGATGAATGGACACTGAGAACCCAGGGTGGAAAGGGAAAGGGGGAGAGTGCTGACACATTGTGGGATTGCAACCAATGTCACAATTTGTATATAAATTTTTGAATGAGAAATATGCAGTAAACTTTAACCTAAAATACAATAAAAACTTTTTTAAAAAGATCACATATGTTTTCTGTCAAATCCCCTTTGACCCAGAATTCTTCTATCCTTTTGTACACTCTAGATTAGTTTCTCCTTAATCTGTTGTATAACTGTTCTCCTGAGACTGCTGCCGCTGCTTTCCTGGTTGGATCCACCTTGTTCAGGATTCACTGTTTTCTCCCTTTTCTTGATTTACTTTCTCATCTTGTCAAAGCATGTCTTTGAGTAACTTCTTAAGAAAGACTGTATGGGAGACAAGTTTTATGAATCCTCTTACGTCTGGATTGACTTTGTACTCATACTTGATTGATAATTTGCGTAAAGTTGAAAGCCGTTTTTTCAATGACTTTGAAGATACTGTGTGCCCTTGTCTGTTAGCATTTGATGTTGCTACTGAGTAGATATCTGCTTCTTGTTCCTTTGTAGAGCCTCTGTTTTTATTTGATTTTAATCTCTGAAAATTTAGGGTGTTCTCTTTAACTCTTAAATTCCACTATAATGTGCTTAATTGCAGATTTACTTTTTTTTTTTTTTTAATTCACTGTTCTAGGAACTAAGTGAACCCTTTTGTTTAAAGATTTGTGCCCTTCAGCTTTGAGGAATTCAACTATTTTTTTTCATTGATAGTTTCTTTGCCTCTGTTTTCTCAGTTCTTCCTTTTTGGAGCTCCTGTTAGCTATTACTTCCTAGGTTGAACCATTATATCTCTTAACTTTTCTTTCAAAATTTTTGTCTACTTTTTCTGCTTTTGGGGGGCATTTCTTGACTTCCAGCATTTTTATTGAATTGGAATTTTTAGTTCTGCACTTATATTTTTAATTTCTGAGAACTTTTTCTTGTTCTCTGTTCAATTCTTTGGCATAACTTCCTGTTCTTGCTTTATGACTATGATGTCATCTTGGATTTCTCTGCAAATACATGTTTTTGAAAAAAGATTCTTCTGTTCCTTGTGTTATTTGTCTTTTTTTCCTCTGACTCATTTTTTCCGGGTGTTTGCTTCTTTGTTTAATCTTGATTTCTCTGTTTTTAATTCTAGAACCTTCTTTAAGTGTTCGGTGATCTTTGGTTTTCTGTTTATACTCAAGGATAAGTCAATAAAAAAGCTGACAGCAAGTGCACTATTGATGGGCAGAGCTTGATGGGTTTGCTTTAGGATGATTTGGTAGAGCATCAGCTCTTAAGCTGGGAGATCCTTCAGTGCCTGGCTTTTTGATTTCTTTTGTAGCAGAACACTTTGATTTTTGGGTGGGGGTTGCCTGCTGCCAGTCTTGTGAGTTGCGAGGTGAGGTTGGCTTTTCTGTATACTGAATTTCATCCGTTCTTCTGTTATCAGGAATAAAACTTACTCCCACCTAACATCTTTAGCCCAAAGTCAAATTTATTTTAGAAAGAGTTTCCTGTTTGTAAAGTAGAGAATGAATTAAAAGGAGCTAAGCCCTGAGACAGGGAGACTAGTTAAGGGGTATTCAGTCATCTAGGTGAGAAATTATTAACTAGGCCCTGAACTACAGCAGTGGCAGGGGAAAGAAGTACACATAAAAATAAATTAAAAATATATGTAATCTTTTGAAAATTATTAACTATAAGGAAATGTATTCCTCTAGTAAAGACTAATTTTCATGGCAATTTTTTCCAGAGCAATGAATTGCATGAAAAACAAAAGTTTTACTTAAGGCAATCGGTCATTGATTTGCAAACAAAACTTCAAGAGATGCAAATGGAGAGAGATGCCATGGCTGACATCAGGTTGGTATTTGTTACCTGAAATGATTATCAAATTTTACTCTGTAATGTGAACATACTTGTGCAAATATAAAGTTTATTCATATTTATTTTCTTTCAATTATTCATAGACGAAGGGAGAGTCAGTCCCAGGAGGATCTAAGAAATCAGCTTCAAAATACAGTTCACGAACTTGAAGCTGCCAAATGCCTCAAGGATGACATGCTAAAAGATAGCTGCACACAGATAGAGCAGCTAAGAAAAATGATGCTTAGTCATGAGGGAGTGCTTCAAGAAATCCGATCAGTCCTGGTTGACTTTGAAGAAGCCTCAGGCAAGAAAGTATACGATCATGAAAGCATGTCTGCTCTCCATGTCCGCAACTTGGGCTCAGCTATTGGTAAAATCCTGAGAGAATTAGACACAGAGATTTCTTATCTTAAAGGGAGGATATTTCCAGTAAGTGGTGAGAACACTACTTGAATTTTATATTAAAATTAAGGAATAATATTAGGCATGTATTTGTTTAAAGTCTTAAAAGTAAGCCGAGTTGTCATTTTTTTCTTTGAAGTAACCGAATGTGTGTCCTCAGTGATCTCTCTTAATAAGAACCAACTAGATTTACCTGTATAGCTTATGAGAGTAAAGCCAAAGTAAAAGATCCAATGAAATACAGTGATAGCATGTTATCTGATTTTAGTATCACCTGTGTTTATATCTTTCTAAAGCATTTCTTTAGTTGCACAATCTCTAAATTTTCCAAACTTTGCATTTACCAATCCCTAAATCAATGTCTCCTTTTTACAACCAGCTAGAGGAACAGCTTGAAGCATTAAAATCTGAATCACAGAATAAAATAGAACTACTTCTTCAGCAACATCAAGATCGGTAGGTTTCCGACTGAGGTGTAGAAAATTGTAGGAAAACTACATCACAGGGCTAGGGCCTGTCATCTACAATTTCAAAATCTAATAAGCCCTGAAACACAAGAAGTTTTATCTCACAGATTTGTGGCAAATTCACCTGAGCTAATGTAAGATTTTCTATAATCTTTATGATTTAGTGTGGCCATTTATAAATTTATTGATGTATTACTAATATATTTGGCTTACAGGATGTTTCCCTAGATCTTGCTGAAGGTGTCATAGAATATAGGGTATTTGCAATTTACTACCATTGTAAAATCAAAAAAATTCTGAATTCCAAAGTTTAGCTGGCCTGCCGAGAAGTTAGATAAGGGACTCTGGACCTTGGATACTTTTCATAACATGGTATCATATTCAAAGTCTCATCAAAATACTAACTTTGAAAGTGTTGAAAATCACTAATTTTTGGAATAATTTGTAATCAGGCAAAATCTTCTGTATCAAATGACAGTCACCACCTTTTTTTTTAATAGGATTGAGCAGTTAATGAATGAACATGAAGTTGAAATAACAGGACTTACTGAGAAAGCTAGCAGTGCTCGAAGTCAAGCCAATAGTATCCAAAGTCAACTGGAAATCATTCAGTATGTGTCCTGGTGGTATGAACTAGATAGCCTTGTATCTTCATTTTATGGACATTGTTTTCATTAATTTTCTATTCTAAGATCTTTTTAAAATGGCTTAATAACTGATTTCATAAGAAAGTAAAATTCTTTCTAAATCCTCAAATGAATAGAGAAAACATTAACATATAGAAAATACTATCTGACCATATCAGAAGTATTATTGCAAGTATTTGGGCCTCTTAGGATTGAATATCTTAAAGCATTGTTCATATTTCATCTGATAAAACACATGTACTATATACATATACATATAAGGTCAGCAGTTCAAATCCACCAGGTGCTCCTTGGAAACTCCATGGGGCAGTTCTACTCTGTCCTACAGGGTCACTATGAGTTGGAATTAACTCAGTGGCAATGGGTTTGGTTTTTGGTTTTCACACACATATACATGAATGTATGTAAATAAAATTAATATATATGCATATAAATACTTTTATTATTTGAGTTAGTTTTCAAACTTTTTAAATGTATATTTTCAATCAAACACAAAAGAAAAGTGAAAATAGTATAACGAACTCACATATACCCATCACCTAGCCTCAGTAATTAACATTTTCGAGCTGAAGCTTTTAAGAAGCAATTTTAGAAAACAAATTTGGAACAAATTTGGAACAAAATTGGTCTAATAATGCCATATGAAATAACTAGTGGTAGTATGTACAAACTAGAGTATGCTTAGATATCCCACTTATTCTTAGTTTGCTATTTGCTTATATTCTCCCTCTAAACCCTTCTTAGAGAACAAGCAAGAAACCAAAATTCAATGTATATGCGGCAGCTCAGTGACCTGGAATCTACTGTTTCTCAGCTACGTTCTGAATTAAGAGAAGCCAAAAGAACGTATGAAGACAAGGTAAGTTTAGATTTTGCTGTTCTACTTCCAAAGACTATTATACACGGATTTAATTTATATATTTTAATAGTTTATTTGCAAATAAGTAATCAAAGCAATAATTTCAAATTAAAAGTAATTTATAAACTAGAGTAGGAAGACGTATTTTGCCCAATAATCTATGTTAAATTATAGAGAAATGGTTTTTATTTAAATTGTCAGCTCAGTTTATTCTTAGAAAAGCATTTTTGCATGTTTCAAGTAAGTGTCTAAAGAATTATTCAAAAATAGGACCATATTAATTATGTTTACAAGACTTAGCTTTAGCAAATACTTAAGTACCAACTGATTTCCCCTACCACTCAATACTTCTGGGACCTTCATCCTCTCTTACTTTAACTCCTAATTATCAATCATTGTGTGGCTAGCAAACTGAATTAATTTTTTAAAGTAACATTTATAAACCAAATTAATTGTAAGGTTAGGCTGAATAAAAAATAATTAGGGAGATTGGTCTTCTTCTCTCATCACATAATTCCTCTTTAAACCAGATTTTAATTAATATTTGATATTCTATCACTTCTCTTCTCTCATTTTTTTTTACAGAGAAGCTGTCCGATAACCATTTATCCAGAGCTTAGGCTTCTGTTAATTTCAACCATGTTTAAAACAGTAGGGACCCTAAAAAAAAAAAAAAGCAAAGTGCTATCATTCAGAGCAGCTTGTGTTCTTTATTCCCTTGAGTAGGGTGACCGTACACCTCCATTTGCCTGGGATGGCCTCGGTTTATGCCTGTTATTCCAGCATCCTGTTTTGTGAATGTCGTTACCTTTCAGTCTCTAAAGTATCCTAGTTTGGAAGATAAATTCTGTATCTAGTCACCCTACCTCTAAGAGGGATCCCCTGGGTGGTACAAGTGGTTAGTGTGTTTAGCTGCTGACCAAAAGGTTGGAGGTTCAAGTGCACTCAGTCACCTTGGGAGAAAGTCCTGGCAATCTACTTCTAAAAAAAGTCAGCCGCTGGGAACACCTGTGGCGCCCGATTCTACCCTGCCGCACGTGGGGTTGCCTGAGTTGGAGCTGACGTGACCACAGCTGACACTGGTGCTGGTACCTACGAGATCCTTAGACGATCACACAGAAACAATTCAGGCACAGCTCTAACCGCCACTTTTAACTAATTTCTCACACCTTAGCTCTGATATGGACCAGTAGGTTACAAGAAATAAAGTATAAGGAAGCTGCCAGATTTCCTTTATAAATTAACCCAGATTTTCCAGAGTAACAGTAGAAGAGCAGAGCTCCCTACGGGAAGAAGCAATTGTATATTGCAGCACTGGTCACCATGAGTCGGGGCTTAACTCCATGGCAGCTAATAACAATCTTCCAGGTGTCTCTCCTCTGGAAACCCATTGAATTACCAAGTCACCCCTCTGCTGGCCAGAGGAGAGGGCTATTTCTCCTTAGTTCTGTAGCTCAAGCTTGGCAGTAAGACCTCAACCTTAATCCCCAGTGGCATAGCTGAGACAGGTTGGAAAATTTAGGTATGACTTTACTAAACCCTGGTGACATGGTGGTTAAGATCTATGGATGCTAACCAAAAGGTTGGCAGTTCAAATCCACCAGACGTGACTTGCAAGCCGTATGGGGCAGTTCTTCTCTGTCCTGTAGGGTCACCATGGGTCAGAATCGACTCGATGGCAACAGGTTTGATCAGTGAACGTCCTTGTCTTGGTGGCACAGTAGGTAAAGTGCTTGACTGCTAACCGAAAGGTCAGTGGTTCAAACCCACCAGCTGCTCCGCAGGAAGATGTGGAGTCTGCTTCCACTAAGACTTACAGCCTCGGAAACTGTGTGAGGCAGTTCTGCTCTGTCCTATAGGATCACTATGAGTTGAAATTGACTCAACGGCAGTGGGTTTGGTTTGGTTTTGGATAGCCTTAGCTCTCAAACATTTTTGACGACTACTCACAGTGAGAAATATATGATCCAGGACACACACAACTGAAGTTTTCACAAAACAAAATTTACTTCTATTACATATGATGCGGGGTATTTTCTATTCTCTCCAGATGCTATTTTCAGCTCACTAAATTGATTTCATGATTCATTGGTGGGTTGCAGTTTGGATACCACTGCCCTACAAAAGCTCCTTGCTTAGCTCTTAGTGGCAAGGTCATTTCAAGCCCTACTGCCTGGGAACAGACATAAGGAACTTTTAGACTACTTAAATGACGGACCCAAGAAACCCAATCCCAGAGAGAAACATTTGCTCTTTTCTGCCTCTCCGAGGTCTGCTGTGTTCTGATTTCTTTTCTTGGGACCAGTTTTTCCTGGCGATTGACAGCAGGAATGTCCACCCCATCCTTGGTAGATCAAGCCTAACCAAAAGGTCATGACCTCCCCCTGTACAACAGCAGGGTGGTCATGATTCAGTACAGCATAGGCTGGGAATATGCTTTATTCCTCAGATCTAGTGGAAGTAGGCACACTGGCAAAACTGAGAGATGAATACATAAGTGTAGGTGCTCGTCATATATTAATATAGACAATAGAGCACATAAGTGGCATAGTCAGGGAAACCTCTTAGATATAACCAGACACCTCGTGGAATGAAGTTCCTAGCCTCAAAGGCAAGAGACCATAGACTCAGGGGACATCTTCATCCACTGGCATAACATAATTCACAAAGACAGTATTCTGCATCCTACTTTGGTAAGTAGTATCTGGGGTCTTAAAAGCTTGTGAGTGGCCACCTAAGATACAGCTATTGGTTTCTTTCTGTCCGGAGTAAAGGGGAATGAAGAAAACCAAAGACGCAAGCGAGCAACCAGCCAAAGGACTAATGGACCCCATGAACTGCAGCCTACACAACCCTGAGACCAGAAGAGTTAGGTGGTGCCTACCTGCCACTACTGACCACTCTGATGGGGATCACAACAGAGGGTCCTGGACAGAGCAGGACAAAAATGTAGAACAAAAAATCAATTCACAAAAAAGGCCAGACTTACTGGTCTGACAGACTAGAGGACCCCTGAGACTATGGCCCTAAGATACTCTTCTGTCCTGGAACTGAAACCATTCCCAGAGACCACCTTCCAGCCAAAAAATAGACAAGCCTATAAAATAAATATTAACGCCCGAGAGGAACGTGCTCCTTGGAACAATCAATTATACAAGATCAAAAGGGCAATATGAGAAGGCAGGAAGTGGTAAAAAATCAGGACAAAAGGAAACAGGGAACCCAGGGCGGAAGTGGGAGAGAGTGCTGACACATTGTGGGGAATGAAACCCAGGCCGTGAAACACTTTATGTACAAATTATCAAGTGGGAATCTAATTTGCTCTATAAATTTTCACTTAATGCATAAAAAAAGTGAGAGCTGACAGCAAGAAGAAATAGGAGAGCCATTGTACACATCCCACACAATAACTAATATTCATGAATCATTTCTCAAATCATTTACAGAAGTTCAAATATCTGTTGTTTATGGACAAATACTTTGAAATGCCGCGAAGTACTAAATAAAGCTAAAACTAACCTATGTTTTCTTAAATAATTTTAAATTGCTATCATTTTCCATTGTAATGTTGTTTGCAAAATATATTTCTGATATTCATAACTCATCACCCATTATTTATTATTTTGTATATAGACTGATAATACAGTATCATGATGATCAACTCTAAATCGGGATATGGTGAACAATTTCAACACATACTGAAATATCCATCCAAAAAATACAAAAACAATTCTGAGTTCTCCTAAAAATTTATCTGTTTGGCATTGTAGAAGCATACGTATCTAGATGAACAACAACATATTTTTTATATGAATGTTTTGAGGTTAGATAGATACAAGCATAATATTAGACTCATTGCCTTATCTTGCTCTAGTGTAAACAGTGGATCATTAAGAATTTTGACAGAATTTTAAATAGTAAATATTTAAATAGGAAGAAAAGGGAATATCAGCTTTACCCTTAATTAATTTTAACTAGATTGCTTAGTTTTATAATACAGTGTACTGAATCTAATAGAGTTGGTACCTACTTGCTGATTAACTAGACTTTCTTAACAGTAACTCCCTATAGTTTAGTCAGAGTACACTGAGAGATGATTGTCTTGCCATGTTAATATAGAAGACATCCTCTGCCCTGAAATAGCAACCACACAAGTGTAAGGAAGATCAACAAGTTAACAAAAAGGTTTCATTTTGAGGTCATGAGAAATTCTATTGTTATGAAACATAGAACACAAATTTGTCTATAAAATAAATTCTTCTACATAATTTCTTTCATTTTCATATACCTTGACTTTATATTACCAAAGCCTATTAAAATCTTAAACTCTATTTTCTTCTCCTTTGCTTCAGTCCATATTCTAGTATATACCGTCCAAATAAAAATAAGGTAAAAAAATACCAAAGAAAATAATTCTCAAGAGCTATGATGAAAAGTGAGATTTGTGTGAAAAATTTATAATGGTTTGTTGATATTACACATCAGCATATTCGATCAGAGGTAATATTGGTATTTTCTGTTGAAGTCAAATTCCTTCAAGAAAAAAGTGTTTCTTATTTTAAAAAACAGATGACAGGTCAGAACAAAATTTTTCCAACTAGAATGCTTACATTAAGAGAAAACTCATTTAACGAGGCAATGTTTTCATCAGATAAAGTATTTTCACACTGGTGAAAATAGAACTGTGTTTCCAAGAAAATTTTAGATATAGCTTTTGTAACGTAGAAAAGTATTTTACTATAATACTTTTTTCTGTTCTTCTCTTTCCATTTCAGGAGAACCTCCAGAATCCCCCTTTATGAATTTGGACCAGTAGAAGCTGTCACTATTGGCTCAGTAGATTTGGCTTTACTCTTAACTTTCGCTTTTTGACAACCAAGTCTCATGATCTTTATTCTAAGTTTATTTTTCCTACTTTGAAAGTGGTTGGGGCTGATTTGATACTCAAAAAAAAAAAAAAAAAATTAGTAGCACTGGCTGGAACTATACGCTGTGCGGGAAGATCTGGTGCAAACCTCCTTGCACAGTTCTGCCAGCGCTCCTCTGTACTGACCTGCAGGATTCTTTGTTATTTTGTTATTCCATGTCTGTGCTTTTTAAAAGGCAGACAGGAAAAAAGAAAAAGAGCCACACAGTTTGGTATGATTGGTCATATCTCTAAAATCACTGTAAGATTAGAATGAGATCCCAGCATTCATTGTCCAGTGATCCAAACAAAAAAGTAGATTCATAGATGGTGAAAGGGAAAACCAGTGCTGCTATTTAAAAAGAAAAGAAAAAGAAAAAAAAAAAAAACACGTTTAATATATCTCAGATGTCAGTATTTATTCTGGACATTTTGAAAGGCTTTTCTTTACAGTGTTTTTTTTACAGCTGTTTGTATTAGCTCAGCTGCTACTTCAATGGTTTTCCCTTTCACTCTCCATTTATCTTTTGATTGATTAATATAAATATTTTTACTCTAAAAAGTGAAAGGTAAAAGCAGAGCTATAGCAGTTGAGTCAGTACGGACAACTACAAAATAAATGTTCCTGCAGGGGTCTGGAGGAACTTCTGACACTTAATAAACTTAAACAGAAAAATAAAACTTGGCTTTTTTCTTTCTTTCTTCTTCTTTTTTTTGTTGCATAGATTTGACCATCAAGTTTAATGTTATGAAATGGTCATCTAGAGTTTGTTTGTTTTGTTTTGTTTTTTTAATGAAAATAGCCATAAAATAAAGCCTGGGCCCTTGAGTCGATTCCGACTTATGGCAATCCCACGTGTGTCAGAGTAGAACTGCATTCCATAGGGTTTTCAATGGCTGCAGCCTTACAGAAGTAGATCACCAGGCTCTTCTTCTGAGACGTCGCTGGGTGGATTCGAATCACCAACCTTTCGGTTAGTAGCCAAGTGCAAACTGATTGAGCCAACCAGGGGCTTAAAGTGATCAAGGATAGAATTAATTTATGCCAGGCTAAGAGTAGAAAATGTTTACTTTAGTCATATGATTAACTTTTTAAGTTGTACGTGTTTTGTTAAATTTATGGCTCAAAATATGGTCTGTTTTCTTTGATGATATTTTGTTTTCAAAAGAAAGTGGTAAGTAAAGAATCTCAGCTTTTTAAATACTGCTCTTCTTGTGTAAGTAAGTATTAGAAACAGAACTGAGAGGAACTTGGGAGATCATCTAGAATATTCTTTTCAAGTTATAGATGAAAAAAATTAGACTCAAAGAGCTTATGTGACAGAACCTAGACCTGAACCTAAGGAGTTTGGCTCTTAGCCTAATGATACTGCTGCTCTCTCATCTCTCTCCCCATTTCTTGCCAGGCAAATTGATGACTGTGTAACAGTAAAAGCTTTTTTTCCCCTAAGTACTTGTAATGTCTTTAGTAAGTGTGTGCTGGCTTATTCCTTCCTGATAGTAATAAAGCTGAGGAGATTATATCAACTGATATTATTCATTTATTTTTCTTTGGAAGTTCTTTGTGCTACAGAGGCTGAATTTTTTTTTTCCTATGTATTCCTCAAAAGGAGCACAGAGTTAAAGTACTTTGTTATAGGATTATTAGAGTCTATAAGCACATTTTTATTGGTAACCTGATGTTTTATGTGTATGTAATTCCTGTGAAATACTTTTTCATATATAACAAAATATAAAGTCAACTTAAAAATATATCTAATGTGAATATTAAAATCTATATCCTGATCCTTATAAGTTGTGATACTACCCTGTAGGTACACATAGTACTTTTTTAAGTCATTTGTGTATGTATATAGAGATATATAAAACTTCTGTGTATTCATGCTTATCGTTTATCAAAGAGATAATGGCATATAAATGTGTATGTGTATTTTATATATATATATACATCTATGTACACACACACATATATAATGATAAGTACGTATGTGTTGAATGAGGAGCTTATATAAATGTAGTCCAGGTAAAAATAAATTAGAAAATCATTAAGAAAAAGTTCTTCTTGCTCATGTATTCTCTAAAAAGGTTGAACCATCCAAACCAATCTATAACTTTTATTCTTGACACACTAGATTTAGAAGCCTGTTGAATAGATAGATGTCTTGGAAGTAGGAAGGAATATGTAACTTCTGTGCAGATATGAGAGATTTCTTACTATTGGAAAATTTATGATACAATAGTATTGTAGATATCACAGTTAAAGGTTAAAAAAAAAAATCCCACTGCCGTCGGGTCGATTCCAACTCATAGTGACCTTATAGGACAGAATAGCACTGCCCCATAGGGTTCCCAAGGCTGCAAATCTTTAAGGAAGCAGGCTGCCACATCTTTCTCCCATGCAGCAGCTAGTGGGTTTGAACAGCCGACCTTTGGGTCAGCAGATGAGTGCCTTAACCACCAGGACTCCAGGTTAGAGATCATTATATAACACTGAATGTGAACATGTTCTCATTTTAATATCTTATTATCTAAATTATGATCTTGTGTGGCCCAGCTAAAGATCCAAATCCAGAGTCTCCAGAGTCTAAGATCTTAACTCCTTAGCTTCCAGGTTAAGAGCTTAGGAACTGTAGGAATATTATTAAGAGCTGTGAGCTTTGTGGCACATGCCATAGAAATGCATATTCAAATAGATCCAACAACTATAACAATCCTTTAAAATTGGTACTCTTATCTTGGAGAAGTTAAGTTGTCCAAATATATATACACACACATATATATACCTATATATTATTATATATATAAAACATACACACATATGTGTGTGTATTGTATTCACTCATCCTTTCAAAGTATAGTGACTATGTAACTTATAATACATACAATAATTTATATAATAATGACAATAGTCATTCTCTGGCTAAATTCTGGATAGATCTTAGATTTAAAATATGGAAGGTCAGAGGTGCTTATAATTCTGTGCATTGGCAGGGGGTTCATGAGTTTGATGCAATAAGTCCAATCCTGTTTTCTCAATATTTGTTGAGGGACTCTAGGCATTAGAACCATAAGAGAAAGTCATTTATTTACAAATTATTTCTCAAAATCTTTTCTTATAGCTTCCTGGACTGTGGCTTTGGCTAGCAGAGCCTTTGTCTCATTCATACTGGCTATCTAACATCAAAGTTTCCAATACTGAAATATTTGTGCAGTGTAAATTTTGATTGCATGGGATCTGCTGTAAAACTCAGAGATTGGTGTTTGGTGTTCACTCTTGAGACATTTGACTACCTAAAGGAAGGGTTGTGCGAGTGGGTTGCTTAGTGTTCTTTAAAAAAATTAAAAAATATATAATTCTTATTACTACTTTGACACTAAATCTGACAAAAAAAATCTATAATAAACTTTTGATTTTGCCCCCAAAATAATACCATTCATTTTCCAAAGACTGTATGTATTTTATATGCCCACTGACATAGACACTGTTTGATTTACTCCTTCCTTTTAGATTGAAGAACTGGAGAAGCAGTTAGTCCTGGCCAACTCAGAGCTAACTGAGGCACGGACGGAACGGGACCAGATCAGCCAGGAATCTGGAAATCTGGATGATCAACTTCAAAAGCTCTTGGTAGGATTATAGTCTAAAATGTGAATGAGATTAATTCAGGGAAGTTTTTCACCAAAATATTTCACTAAACCAGTTTCATTTATAAAATTACAAATTACGTTTGTACATACACACATGTACAAAATAGAATATCCTAGACACTCTTCAAGCTTTTTATATAAAAATATATTCTGTATACTTTACCTTTTTTTTTGTCTTAAGTAGAACAGTTAAAGCTCAAAAGTTAGGTGAAGGCAATCTTCAAATAGCCATAGTCTTTCAATTAGATAATGTGTTCTGCTAAATTGAAGGAGTGTTTTAAGTATTCATTTTAAAGCCAAATAACATTCAAAACACATAGAAGTTTAGGTGAAAATTTTAAAAAGGAAAGAAGATAGTATTCTGATAATAGTGAACTAGCCTTGTTCTTCTATTGGAGGTACTTACCAAAACCAAACCCATTGCTGTCGAGTCGATTCCCAATCATCGCGACCCTAAAGAACAGAGCAGAACTGCCGTGTAGGATTTCCAAGGCTGTAATCTTTATGGAATCAGACTGCCACATCTTTCTCCTGTGGAGCGGCTGGTGGGCTCAAAATGCCAACCTTTCCTTTAGCAGCCAAGCGCTTAACCATTGTGCCACCAGGGCTCCTTGTTAGAGGTACTATAGGCTGAGAAATTTAGGAAAAGAAATGTCCAGTGCAATATTAGTGGTATAGTAGAATAATTTTCTCTTTCACTTACCAAACCCTGTTGTAGGGCATAGTGCTCTTGGCTGATAAAACCATCCTTCATGGGCTAAAAGGACTTGATGAGCATGTGATAAAAGTAGAGCTGACAGTGGTGTGCATGTAAGAAGCTCTAAACGTTGAGATAATTCTTCACTTCTTTCCTTAACCTATTGCATTTTTCCCAGTGCACCCACAAGAATTTGAAAACCTTGGAGATTAAATGTTTGAAAGATCCTCAAGCCCATCCCATCCTTTTCATTCTTACAACCATTCCCCACTCAATCAAGCACCTCATTACCTTTTTTTGTGGAGCACGGCGGTTGTCTCCTGACTAGCATTCCTAACACCAGTTTCTCCCTTCTCCAGTTCATTTGGTAAAGTACTTCCATGTTAATCCTTGTAAAATATAGCACCTCTGATTACGTTACTCTTCAACTCAAAAATTACTTTCTCTACAAAGCCAGACTCTCCACCTTTCAAGACTGTTCATGATCTGGCCCCAGCCTACCTTTCCAATCCTTCCTTTCTACATACACCCAGTGTTCCAAGCAAACCATATGTATCCCTTTCCAGTCCTTTCTTCCTCATCTCTACGTTTCCAAGCTATGCTCAAGATCCAGTTCAAATGCCTTGTCCTCAAAGTATTCTGAGCCTCTTAGTGAAGTTCTCTCTGCTATATGTTATTCCTGTCCTTTTAATGAAAAACCACTTTTGGTTATTTGTGTGTGTCTTATTTTTCTCTTTTGATGGAAAGTCCTCTGAAGGTAGTGTATCTTAGTTTCTTCTACTCTGACTATAATTTTTTGCTCGCAGTGAGCACTCAACTGTGTACTTTTTCAGGGACTACAGAATGAGGTAATTGCATTCACAGTCCAGCTGCTACTCCAATCCCAGTACCAGATACTGTTCTGCCATTTCTGAAACAGCATACCTAATTACTATTCCTATTCTTTGAAGTTGTCAAACATTTCTTTACTACAGAAGCATACTTGATATGAAGCATAATGTCTTTTTTAGAAAATTCAACCCGTATTATCTGAGTCTAGTACCTTGAGATTTACTTGTAATGCTAAAACTTAAAAGTAAGCAAAATGTTAGCATACCTTTCTAGGAAATACTTGCTCTTACTTACCTGGGCCATAAAAAAAAGAATCAGATTCTAAAATCAAAGATTTGTCAAGCCATACAAAAACTTCAGTGATGAATTCAATTATTTAATAGCAGGGGGAAAAGGGAAAACATTCCTGACTTCTCATAGGGTGATCTACATAAAAGAGAAAAGGAGCTGAGTCTGGAGAAGGAGCAGAATAAACGTCTTTGGGATCGAGACACTGGCAACAGCATCACCATTGACCACCTGCGACGTGAGCTGGATGACAGGAACATGGAGGTGCAGCGCCTGGAAGCGCTTCTCAAGGCCATGAAGAGCGAGTGTCAGGGGCAGATGGAGAGGCAGGTCAGGCGGGATGTGAAAAGGCTTTGCTCACTCTGGTCTCTTCGGGTGGGTGAGGATGTATTTTATGTCATATTAGACGAAGTTTTTTTGAAACATATATGGGCCTATTTTACAGCTGTAGATTCTGAACAATCTAAAAAAAAAAAAAAAACCTGTTGTTTATGTCTATATTTTTGATCACTTATTACACTAAAAATATTAAGCTTTTTATCTCATTCAGGCATTGCTGAATAACTCAACTTCCATCCATTTGTCTTTTTGTTTCCACCTAGAAATTGGTAACCAAACAATGGCTTATTTCTGCTGCAGAAAAGCTGTCAGTATCAAAGCATAGAGAGATCTGAAGAGCAGCAGAGTTGAAAGTTTCCAGCAGATGTTTTTTGTTTTTGTTTTCCCCCCAAAAGAGGTTTTTCCTTCTTTTTCCCCAAAACTGACTGAGGCTTGTATAGCCACAGGATGAGTGCACTCAGTTACAGTGCACCAATAGAAAAATGTGGCCTGCTTTATTAACAGCAGTGGAGCTTCAGTAGTGGAAAGATACAGTTAATGCCAGTTACTGCCGTAGAGACAGAAAGCATCACATAAAAGTGTAAGCTTCCCAAAATGTGAAAGCAAACCAAAGGGACCAGACTTGGCTTAGATCCAGACAAAGCTTTTTCCCTATTCTCTGGCCTAACCTGGGCAGGAAGAAAGATGAAAGGAACAACTGGAAGTTAGAATCTTACTCTTTTTCAAAGGAAGACTAGAGAATGTGAATGTGTGTTGGGTAAAAGCCATTATTCATTTTCCCTCAGAGGTATAATTAAGGGACAGGATGGAGGGAAATAGAGAATAAGGATAGTTATCTTCAATCCTACAACCTTCCCCGCTGTTGCCAGTGTTAAATGGGCACAGAAAATGTCCTCAGAGGAAACGTCTCAAGCTCCCCATCCTAAAAACCACTGTAGTGGAGCACTGTTAAGTCCTCTCCAGCTTGGTCTAATTAATGCATGTCATTATTAGATCTGGAGTGCTGCACAGCAATGTGGTAATCTAACTAGACATTATCGAATTCATGATTTCAGGTTTTTGAGTTAACTTATATTTCCTAAGGTTGCCTATACTTATCCTCCCAAATCCATGAAATTCTCTTTTCTTTAACAATCAGATGGCAGCAATTCAGGGAAAGAATGAAAGTCTAGAAAAAGTGTCCTCCTTGACTGCTCAGCTTGAATCCACCAAAGAGATGCTTCGCAAAGTAGTAGAAGAGTTGACTGCCAAGAAAATGACTCTGGAGAGCTCAGAGAGGACTGTGTCAGACCTCACAGCTTCCCTCCAGGAAAAAGAGAGAGCCATTGAGGCTACCAATGCTGAAATCACAAAGCTCCGCTCCCGGGTAGACTTGAAATTGCAGGAGCTGCAGCACTTGAAAAACGAAGGGGATCACCTCAGAAATGTGCAGACAGAATGTGAGGCCCTCAAGCTGCAGATGACAGAAAAGGACAAGGTGATCGAGATTTTGCGACAACAGATTGAAAATATGACGCAGTTGGTTGGCCAGCATGGACGAACTGCTGGTGCCATGCAAGTGGAGAAGGCTCAACTTGAGAAAGAGATTAATGATAGGAGGTTGGAACTGCAGGAATTTAAGGTCTGTATAGTTTTTGGTGGTTTAGCTTCTGAAGTACCTAATTTACTGAAAAGGGGTTCTTGGGGCTTGTGAACCCTCTGAAATTGTTTAAAAGTATTTGTGTCTATGTGCATACATGTGTTTTCGTGAGAAAGGATCTGTACTTTTCTCAGATTCCCAAAGAAGTGTTTGGCCCCAAAATGGTTCAGAACCTACCGAAAGAGAAGAAAATTTTCAGAAAATCCAGCTTTGCCATGAAACCTTTCCTGATCCCACGGTTTCATGTATTTTCTCCATCTTCAGACTGACCTAAGTTTGACCTCCATCTCTCACAGCTTAATAGCTGTAAAACATTAAATTGTTTGCTGAATCTTGGCTTCTATATCTGTAAAACAAAGCTAAACAAGCAAACAAAACAAAAAAATCCGAACAGGTTACTGTGAGGCTTAAATGAGAAAGTATGTATGAAGGACTTAGCCTAGTTCCTGGCTTGTAGACAGTCCTTATCCTTATTTGTTCCCTTCCCCCATCCCCATTCCATGCCATTCTGAACTTTATCACACTCTATTTGTATCTGTTATAACCTGGCTCACATTCTATATTGTAATGTGTGTGTGTTTAAATAGCGGTATCTCCTTTCCCTACGAGACTGCAGACTTCTTCAAGTAGGGTGCACATGCATCTTTGTACCCTCTGCCACATGTCTTTGTGCCTTGCACCCAGCAGATGCTCAGTAAATATTTATCAACTTTAAAACAAATGAATGTGTTTTTTAAATTTTGATTTCCTAAGCTTTATGCCACCTGTATCTCTGACTTGGTGACAGGAAACAAATCACAGAACTTTAGATGTCTGTTTCCTCATTTAAGAAACAGGGCCAGTGATAGATTATTACCTAGCTGATGGAAATATACAAGTTCACTGCATATAGAACTGGAATTGTCTGTTTTTTTTAAGTTTTTACTTGATTATACCATGAGATTTTTTTAAATTGCCAAACTCAACATGAAAGGGACATATAAAGGCTTTGCAATGGCCAATTCTACAACTAAAACTTTAGAATAGGTTTATATGTAGGGCAGAAGGAAGAGAAAGAGTGATTCTTCTACCTCCCTGCCTAAAAATATGGATTGCTAGTGTTGTATAAGGGTATAAACAAGTGGGAGAATCCTAGACACTAAAAATCAAGTCAATTTAATCCTCATAAAAACTAATGAGTCATGTACTATTATTACTCCATTTTACAGATGAAAAAACTGAGACTCAGAGAGATTAAATAACTTGGATGAGGGCAGCACAACTTTGGTATCTGATCCTGGGCAGTATATGGGCAGATGCTATATAGTGCAGTGGTTCTCAAACTTTGGCATGCACCATAGTCACCTGGTTGTTGTTCTTGTTGTTAGGTGCCATCATGTCAGTTCCAACTCATAGTGACCCTATGCACAACAGAACAAAACACTGCCCAGTCCTGCACCATCCTTAAAATCGTTGTTATGCTTGAGCCCATCGTTGCAGCCACTGTGTCAATCCGTTCTCGTTGAGGGTCTTCCTCTTTTCCACTGACCCTGTACTTTACCAAGCATGATATCCTTCTCCAGTGACTTATCCCTCCAGACAACATGCCCAAAGTATGTAAGATGCAGTCACACCATCCTCGCTTCTAAGGAGCATTCTGGTTGTACTTCTTCTAAGACAGATTTGTTCATTCTTTTGGCAGTCCATGGTATATTCAATATTCTTCACCAACATACTTCAAAGGTGTCAATTCTTCTTCGGTCTTCCTTATTCATTGTCCAGCTTTCACATGCATATGATGCAATTGAAAATACCATGGCTTGGGTCAGGCGCACCTTAGTCTTCAAGGTGACATCTTTGCTTTTCAACACTTGCAGCAGATTTGCCCAGTGCGATGCGTCTTTTGATTTCTTGATTGCTGCTTCTGTGGGTGTTGATTGTGGATCCAAGTAAAATGAAATCCTTGACAACTTTCATGATGTTGCTTATTGGTCTAGTTGTGAGTCACCTGGAGGGCTTGTTAAAACACAGTTTGCTGGGCCCCATTCTCACTGTTTCTAATCCAGTAAGTCTAGGATGGAACCTCAGCCTTGGAGTTTCTGACAGGGTGATGCTGGTGCTACCGTAGGTCCAGAGAGCACATGTCAAGGTCTAGTGTGAGAGTAGCTCACAGAAATGTGGACTGCCTCCACACTGAGGTATGGGAACTTGAAATGGGCCTTGAAGAATGGGCAAAAACTAGGCAAAGAGAAGGAAGGGAGGCATTCTAGGCAAGGGCAGGCAGCTTAGTCTATAATTTAGCCTACAGATAGTGTGGGAGCCAATAAGGTTTTAGGGTGGAGAGGAGGAGATGACATGAAACGAGCATTGTTGAGGGTAGGTTAATCTGGCATCCTAAAGATTGATGGATTGGAGAGGGTTGAAACTAGTTTTAAAGTCCCAGATATGGAACTTGAGCAGCTTCAAGACAAGATTTCCTAGGTGAGAAGAACTTTACACAGATGCAAAGAATATAGGTTAAAAGCTAGAGCTTTAATGCTATATCTACTTCCTCCAAAATCCAGTGAGGAAGAAAAGAAGGAGATCCTAGCCACAGAAGATGGTTAGTGTCATGGTTTCTAACATCTTTAGGCACACACTAACAGCAAAGAAGCAGGGTGAGCTTTCTCCCAATAATTGTGGGCCCTCTGTAGATTCTTTCTCACAAGGCCAGGAGGAACTGAATGTCTACCAGAAAGCTGGTCCCAGGAGGTGGAACAAGAGTAGCACATGCCCAGGACATGTTCTGTTGCTTCAGGCTATCCCAGGGAAAGCCCTTCTCTTGTCCTGCCGCTTGAGTCCAGCTGGATTTAGTTTGACAATTACCACATCAGACTTGACTTTAGGATGTTTACTGCCCAGGCCCATCAAAGATGGGCAGTGAGACAAGCCTGGAGCACCACGTGATTCTTCTTTAAACAGTTAAAAGCTTGTCATATGTTTACATCTCAAACATAGCATTGGCCACTACAATTAAACTGCTGTTATGCAGTCAAGTTACATTGGTTAGTTTTATATTAAAGGCCAACAGTCCTCAATTTGGGAGGACAATCTGATGACCAGAGAGTGTAAATTTCTCTTCAAAGGACATTTGCTTGGAAGAATCTAGGCTAGCTATGTCCACTAGAAATATGAGTCATATGTGTAATTTAAAGTTTTCTAGTAGCTACATTAAAAAAAAAGCAGGTGAAATTAATTTTAATAACATTTTATTTAACTCTATATCCAAAATATGGTGATATTTTTATATTGTAATCAATATAAAAAGTTACTGGTATTTAACACTCTTTTTTTATATGAAGTCTTTGAAATCCGGTGTGTATTTTATACTCACAGCACATTTCAACTTAGACTAGCTATATTTTCTCGATAGTCACACGTGGCTAGTGGCTACTGTATTGGACAACACAGAACGAGGTCCTGGGAAGAGAAGGGTTCACTGTAGGAACCTCACCAACACAGAGAGAAACCAGTATGAGGATAATCCAAACTTGGAGGTTGGGAAGGAGTTGGTGAACAATTGGTCGTAAGGGGTGGAGGGAAAACCAAAGCAGATGTAAAAGCTTCAATCTTAAGTGTCTGAGAAACCGGAAAAACAATAGCACCCCTAACAGAGAAGAGTCAGGAAGAAGTCAAGAAGGAAAGCCCTCTGTGAGGAAAGAGTAAGAGTGGCTTGGTCAGAGTTTGCAGAGGCACACCCAGCTTGGAATTTCTGGCAGTTAGTTGGAAGTCCAGAAATAGAGTTTCCGTATTCGTATTCCCCAGTCTATTCAAAGGACCAGATCCAACCAGTGCTAACCGCCCTAACCCACCAACTCTCTCACTTGCTTTTACAATTGCCTTCTACTGATTTCCCTGTTTCCACTCTTACCCCTTTCCTATCACTGTTTATTCTTCACACGTTTAAAAGTGTTATATATTTAAAACATTTTATCACCCCATGCTGAGAACTGTCCCATAGCCTGTTAGAGTGAAATCTCAAGTTCTTACATTCCCTCTAAGGCCACTTTGGCCTTGCCCATGGCTCCCTCTCTGACTTCATCTCCTATTACTTCCCCCAGGCTCACTTAACTCCAGCCGTACTGACAGCCATGCTGTACCTCAGACACATTACCTGACCTAGAATTCTCCCCCAGCTATTCACATGGCTTGCTCTTTGACTCCCTTGAGGTTTCTGCTGAAATGTTTGCTCATCAGAGAGGTCTTTCCTGACCAACTATGTCAGGATCCCCAAGACCACCCCCCATGTTCAGTGATTCACTAGGAAGACTTTCAGGATTCAGAATATAAGTTGTACCCACGGCAATGATTTATTTCAGCAAAAGGACACAGGAAAATTAGCAAAGGGAAGAGGCATATGGGGTGAAGTCCAGAAAAATCAGAAACATACTTCCAAGCTTCCTCTCTTAATAGAGTCACACAGAACTCACTTAATTCCCCCAGCAATGAGTTGTGACAAAACCAAAAACCAGACCAAACCCAGTGCTGACAAGTTGATTCAGACTCATAGCGACCCTATAGGACAGAGTAGAACTGCTCCATAGAGTTTTCAAGGAGCGCCTGGCAGATTCAAATTGCCGACCCTTGGGTTAGCAGCCGTAGCACTTAACCACTATGCAACCATGGTTTCCAAGTTGTGACAACACATGTAAAATGTTCCAACCAGGGAACCTTATTACTGACTCAGTGCCTAGGGTTTCTACTGGGAGCTGGTCATGTAGGCTCTCTGCCTGGTGTGTATGCAAATTCCAGACTCCCAGGAGGAAAGCAGGTGTTCAGGATAAATCATATTTTTTACACCAACAGTTTAGACACAGTGAGCCACTCTTATTGGTTAGGGTGGTTGAAACCCTCCTGAAATCCATGTTCCCTGACACCAGCCAAAGATCAACCTTCCAAGCAGGCCTTTCTAAAGATAGCAATCTCAGGCCTGATATGTGAATTTTTTTTGTGCACACCAACTTACCTCAAGTAGCATTTCCAACCCCACATGGACTCTCTACCCCCTCGCTTTTCTTTCTTATTCTTCTTGTCACTTACTATTACCCAGTGCCGTCGAGTGGATTGCGCTGACGTTAAATATTTGTTGCCTATCTGTTCTCACTAGAATATGAGCTTCGTGGGGACAAAGGCATTGTTTGTTTTGTTCACTGCTATACAGGACCAGCACTAGGGAGAGGTGAGCCAAAATTAAAGGAGGTCCTTACCAGACGCCTCACTTGTCTCACCCTAGTCCCAGCCCTGCTACTGTATCCTCAGTGGATAAAGTAGTGCATGGTACGAAGTATGTGCTCAGTAGATATTTTTTGAATGAATGAATGAATATGTTGAATAGGAATAATGAAGGGCTGTGGCAAATGAGACTGGGCATTGATATCTAAGATTAAAAGAAAGGTAAAATAAATATTCTTTGTTTTCCCCACTTACTATTGCTGCTTTAAAATAGAATACAAATTTAGTATCCTGGGAAATATTGGAGATACTAAAATTATAGCTACACATGTATATATTTTATTTCCTTTTTTCTCCTTTGTATTTTATTCATATATTTAGATTTTAAAAGATAAAAAAGAAGCAAAGATACGGGAACTTGAGGCCAGAGTAAGTGACCTGGAACTGGAAAAGGTGAAGCTGGTGAATGCAGGCTCTGAGCGGCTCCGTGCAGTGAAGGACATCAAACAAGAGAGAGACCAATTATTAAACGAGGTGAAAACCTGTAGGAGTGAGTTAAACAGTCTTACAGGTATGTTGCTTTGGCTCAAATTCTTCTGAAAAATAGGAGTACTATCACTGAAGTCTAATTTTGACTCTAGGACTATTGCAAAAGAATAGTTTCTCCTCCCACATTACAAATGCAGATAGTTATGCTGCCCCATTGGAGTTATTCATGGCCTGAAATCCTGGTAGTTTTCCACGAAGAGCCTCCAACTGTGTTACATTCACTAACCATTAACTTTAGTTAATCCTCAAAAACCAAAAAACCAAACCCAGTGCCATCGAGTCGATTTCGACTCATAGCGACCCTATAGGGCAGAGTAGAACTGCCCCGTAGAGTTTCCAGGGACCGCCTGGCGGATTCAAACTGTCGACCGTTTGGTTCGCAGCCATAGCACTTAACCACTACGCCAGCAGGGTTTCCAGGTAACCCTCAGAGCCCATAAAATTCTGTATGAGTTTCCAAGAGAAGGGTAAGGTAAATGAAAACATACTGTCCTTTAAGTCAAATAGTTTCATTAGAGGTTTAATAATGAAGCAACATGTATAAACAGATTTATGGACATTTATTGAAAGAAAATAATCCAAGTCTTTAAATTAAAAATGAAACATGATTGGTATGGTACAGGCATCGTTTACTTCACATACACACAAAGTCAATGATTACTGAGCATTTACTATGTCAGACACTGTGACAGGCCCTGGAAACATGACAAAGCTCACAGTCTGGTTGGAAAAACAGGCACATATAGGAATGCATTACAACACAGTGGGTGAGGTACAGTGGAAGGTGGGTAAGTACAGTAGTGAGTACAGTGGAGGTGCTGGGTACAGCGGTCTCACCTCTACCTCCTGTAGAAGGTGATGTCCGTATTGGGTTTGAAATAGGAATACGAGTTTGGCAGGTGAAAAAGAGGTAGAAGGATGTTCCAGGCAGAGAGAGCATATGGGCAAAAGCATGGAGGCGTGAAATAATATGATGTGGCCTCAGAAGTATTGGTTGGAGCAAAAGTACAAATGAATGAGGGATAAAATTTGAGGCAGAATAGATAGGCAGAGTCAGACAATGTGCGCCAACCATATTAGATAGGAAATTGTTGTGATCAGATTTGAATTTTAAAAGGACTGAGTTGACAGGTAGATTGGAGAAAGGCAAGGCTAGAAGGACAGAGAGTAACCAGTTAAGAAGGGTTTTGCTGTAGTCCTGGGGAAATATGATGAGAACTTGAACTAAAGCAGTGGCAGTGAGAATAGGAGGAGAGGGAAGAATTAATAATATTTTAGGAGATGGAATCAGTAGGCCTTAGTGATTGGAGGCATTGAGTATGGGTTTCAGGTTTTTAGTTTGTGCTGTTGAGAGAAGAATGATACCAACAACTGGTAGAGAGAAACAGACAGAAGAGGAGGCTTGAGAGTAGGAGAGTGAGATGCAATTGGTGTGATTCAGGTGGTTGAAGACATCCACATGGAAACATCTGGGTAGACAAGGCTGGATCTCAGCAAAAAGGTCTTGGCTGTGTTTGTTCCCTTCCTATATAAATCTCTCATATATAAACACATATATGAATAAATGTGTGTGTGTGTATTCTAGTATATCAATAAAAGTTTCCTCAGGTATTTTGTTAGGTACTAGAGATAAAAAGTCCAATAGGACAATGGCTGCCTCAGGTTACTTATAGGGTCACACAGATTCATCTCCATATAGATGGTGGTTAATCTGTTATAGTGGGTATGGTCATCCAGGAAGAAGGTCTTAGATTAAATAAATGTGAACCAATTACAATGGCTGGGAAGAAACAGTGGGTAATATGTGGGTAGAGGAGGAGGACCCACCCAAGCAGACTGAAAAGGAAGATCAGACACATCTAATTTGTGTAACAACTGAAGATTTAACTAAATGAGGACTCTTCCAGCTCTAAAATTTTGTGATCATTGATTACAAGTAAAATACATTTTATAACAGTGGGGTAGAAAAAAGTAACCATCTATATCGATTATCATATTGTACAGAGGACTATGAAGTCTTAAAAAGGAATTTTCGTAACAAAAGTGAAGAAATGGAAACTACCACAAATAAGCTAAAAATGCAATTAAAATCTGCACAGTCTGAACTGGAACAAACAAGAAATACGTTAAAGTCAATGGAAGGATCTGATGGTCATGGTATGTTTTATGAGGTTCCCCCCGCCATCTTCTGTTTTTAATTTTATTGGTTTAGCTTTACTAAAACACAGCCATGCATACTTGCCTACCGCCTGTTCACAGTGCTGAATGATGTGAGAAATACACAGCAGTAGGTTTTAATGACAGGCATACTCTACATAAATGATTTATTTGTGGGTGACTGGCAATTCTTTGATTCCTCTTTGTGATAAGGAAACCCTGGTGGCATAGTGGTTAAGTGCTACAGCTGCTAACGAGAGGTGGGCAGTTTGAATCTGCCAGGCGCTCCTTGGAAACTCTACCGGGTAGTTCTACTCCATCCTATAGGGTTGCCAAGAGTCGGAATCGACTTGACGGCACTGGGTTTGGTTTTAGTTTCTGTGATAAAAATGGAAGGAACCCTGGAACTGAACTAAGCTGAGGGGTCCCTTGTCACCACCTAGACCTGTTCACTTTGTTTTGCTCCCCATGCTAATGCAGAGAGATAAGAAGATTGTTGTTTCATCTTATTCACACCCTTGTTAGTATGACTACGTTATCTGACCATAAGAATTTGTGCTTTCTCGATATTTTTTAATATCAAAAAATTTAAGAAAGTTACCTTTGAAGGCCAACTACAATCTACTGTTCAAATCAGAATTGTATTTTCTTCAAAGTGGTGAACAAATTCTGTCAGACTTCTGATCAATTAAAAAAAAAAAAATCAATGAACTGTGCCTTTATTAACCATGACTGTGACAGTTTAGGTATAAGAACTATACCTTTTAGTGAGAAATCAGACCTTTCATTCTCTCTGATAGTTTGTTTTTAAAGAATGGTGCATTTTCTTTTTTCACCTCTATGCTGGACCTCACTCAAAGCAATTGAATTTTCAAACCTCTTTCCTCAGTTTGCTGTAGGAAACAACACAGGGTCTCCTGGCCTTAAATTTTCAAGCAAGGGTGAGCTTCATATATGTTTTCAATGGCCCGTCATGTCTTAAGTATTCAGTGCCTACTACATGTGGAGAACATTCTTACCATATCACCACTGTTACAAAAATAATCGCATAATGCTGATGCTGGCAGTTTGACTACCGAGACAGCATGAGTTGCATATATATGACAGTAACCATGAGAATGGAAATTGAATGGTTTGTGATATCTCTGGAGTCCTAAGACTAATAATAGTAGATTTCCTGTGTGGTATTCCAAATATAGGTTTCTGGAAAAGTCATTTTAGTAAAAATACTGTATACATTATTTCTTATATGACATATGTATTTCTTATGTGTATAAGTATCAATATTATTGTTATCATTGGAAATACAGCAACTTAGCATGGTCGATGAAATGAATTCCAGGAGCAAAGAAACCAAAAACATCATCATGATCATATGATCTTTCCCTTCAAACTGCCCAGGTGCCTTGGAGATTCTTGCTTGTCACTACCTCATAAAGTTTAAACATCAAATTGCAGTAGCCTTGCAAAATTTAGAAATCTTAAAAGCTAAGGCACAGTTAGCTTCCCTTTTTTTTTGTTCCAGCTATGAAAGTGGCAATGGGGATGCAAAAGCAAATTACAGCCAAAAGAGGTCAGATAGATGCCCTTCAGAGCAAGATACAATTTTTAGAAGAGGCAATGACAAATGCAAGTAAGGTGAGTTCCTATCTTCACTACAGAGGAAACCAATAGTGTTCACTCACTATTCTAAAAACCAGGATAACCTAGAGCAGAGGTACAATGTACAGTGCAGAAAAGAGAAAAGCTCATTTCTGACTGGAAGAATGAGGGAAAAGTTCCTAAAGGAACACTTGAGCAAAGATCTTAAGATAGCTAGTGTTTTAAGTGCAGGAAATGGGTAAAAGGACATTCCTGGTAGAGGCACGGAATGGTTATAAACAAAGTATAGTCAGTCCTGATAGAATGTGATCTGAAAGTTTCTAAGAGTCACTGCACTATGCATTTTTGCACAATAAAGATCACAAGGCTTTTGAGGTTAGGGGTACCACACAAAGAAATCTTGTCAGTGACACATAAAACAAACTAGGAGCTTAATAAAAACAGTAGCACAGTTTTACAAATGTTAAATGGTTAAGAAATACATAAACACTACAATAAGTATGGCACTTTATATTGAAAAAGAAGTTAAGTTGGTTTGTGGAGTTTTGTGTCGGAAGGGTTGCAGTTGTGAGTCATTGTGAAGTGGTCCACAGAAGGAGTCTTCTGTAACACCAGATGTGGATGGCTGGGGCTCAGTTTATACAAAGTTAGCTAGGTAGCTGGTCGATGTTTGAAGCGCGTGTGAGTATGTTTTTTGTGTATTCCTATGCAGCTCTTTAGCTGGGTGCGGTTTTCTATGTCCCAGTGTTTCTCACCTATGAAATTGTGCATAAGCAAACACAAAATTTGGGTTATGTTCAAGTCTTTCCCCAATATATCAATCTCTGGAGTAAATTTGCATTTTTTCAAAAAAGAATTGTAACAGAACTGGTTAAAATGGAGGTGAGAAAGTAAAGGACATAAGTAGAAATAGTAAGTACAACTAAGGTAATTGCTATTTACTATCCATAATGAGCTACTGAAATACTTTTTTAGAATGGTACTTAGGGCATTAAAAGGTTACTGCCTGCTGCTATCATCAGAGATGCTTGCCTCACCTAAAGAAAGGTACTCATTGTAGCTTGATGATATTCCCTCCAAACAAAAAGAAGAAAACCTATAAAATTAATCTCTTTCTTTCTGAGGCCTTTTCTGCCCAGTTTAATTAAAAAAATAGAAGAGGAAAAATGATTGCATCTAAAATATGTATTACAATGGCAATAGCTTCTATTTATAGTAAACATTTTTCTCTACGGAAAAAATATTTTAAGAAATAAAGACTGAATAAATTGAGGTCATATTTTAACTTGACTACTATACAGTTATTTTCATCTGCCTATTGCATGGTGATTTTTTTATGGAATGAACTAATTTTAATAAAATTTTGTTTAATAACAAAGACTCTTAATAGGTATCTCAGTAAGCTCATTCTCATCACTGGACCGCAAGTTACTTGAGGGCAAGAACTGTGTGCCTTGTCTTTATGTCACAGAATCTATAATTGATATTTGTGAAATGAATATTCAACCTTGAAATAAAATAAAAATCCCCAAAAGCTTTAAACAAGTACATCATCTTTAAATCTTTTCTGTCATTTTAAACAAGTTTCAATAAAATTTGCTATGTGATTACCTGTACCTGTTGCCATCCAGCCAGTAACTCGGCCCAATTCACAATAATACTATCTCTTTCATGACAACAAAGTTATTATGTATTTTGTGGATTTCATCAAATATTTATTAAGCCTAGAAAGAAGTAATAATACTAGTAGTGATGAAAATAAGAGAAAGTACATAGTAACACAGTTCTGATGGTTCTCAACTCCAACTCAAAAGCGGTTAAATGGCATGTGGATTAAATTTTTTAGTTCAGAGTTCTTTAAATAAAACTTTTCTATCTCTACATCTCAGCATTTTTATATCAGCAGATTATTTCTGATATTTTCACCTCTGTAATTGAAGGAGAAGCATTTCCTAAAAGAAGAGAAGAATAAACTAAGCCAGGAATTGAATACTGTTGCGACAGAAAAAAACAAGATGGCCGGGGAACTGGATGTCCTTAGATCTCAGGAACGCCGTTTGAAAGAAAAGGTTGCTAATATGGAAGTTGCTCTTGATAAGGTAGCTATTCACTAAATATATAAAGTAGTTACCAACTAAATATTATTAACTACATAGAGTTGTTCTGAATGTAAGTCCTGTGTCAGTAGCAACTAAGTCTGCTAATTTGTATTGTTTTCTAATCACCTAGCACAAAGAAAGACTATATCTTATAGAGAAGGCTCCTCTGAGCCTTAAAAACATAATCATAATGTGTGCTTTTTGCAAAATTATCTTTTTCAGCCTAATACCAACCAAATCCGTTGCCATAGAGTCGATTCCAACTCATAGCGACTCCATAGGACAGAGTAGAACTGCCCTGCAGGGCTTCCAAGGAGCGACTGGTGGGTAGGAACTGCCAACATTTTGGTTAGCAGCCGAGCTCTTAACCACTGCACCACCAGTTTAGTCTAATAAGATGTGTTAATTTCCTAGGGCTGCCTTAACAAATTACCCCAACTAGATGGCTTAAACACAACAGAAACTTATTCTCTCACAGAAGTCTGAAATCAAGGTGTTGACAGGATTGATTTCTCCTGAAGGCTGTGAGGGAGAATCTGTTCCATGCCTCTCTCCTAGTTCTGCTGGCTGCTAGCAATCTTTGGCAATCCTTGGCTTGTGGACACATCATTCCAATCTCTGTCTTCTTCTTTACATTGCCTTCTCCCCTCCTGTCTCTATAAAGACACACATCATTGGATCTAGGACTCACCCAGTTAATCCAGGACAATCTCATCTCGAGATCTTTAACTTAATTATATCTGCAAAGACCCTTTTTTCAAATAAGGACATGTTCACAAGTGCTAGGCGTTAGGGCTTGGACATATCTTTTTGGGGCTGCAATTCATCCTACTGCACAGGGTCACACAAACAGTCAGATATAAGATATTAGATGTTCCTAATATCCTTAGTGGCCTGAATAAGTACATATGCCTCCATGAGTACCTAACTTACCACCAACAAATGACTTGGGGACTAGGTGGAATACAGTCTATTAATAATATTAATAAAATGATAAACTAACGCTCATGTTTGGCACTTTGCGTGAGTCCAGAAAGTACAGGCAGAGAACACAGCTTAAAGAATGAGAAGGCTGAATGACAGTGTATTATTTGTCATTGCCATTTACTATAGAGGAATCAATCTCCCTTCCTTTCACCTAAAAACTCTGGAAGCCTAAAAATCTACCAAAGTCAGTCCTTGTGATTCGTAAGCAATCAGAGCCTTCCTGCTTAGATAAAACAATCTGTCGTCTCACCTATGCCAGCTTGCTTCTTCATCCTGATACATTGACTGACTTAATGAATTCCAGTTGTGGTGATTTTTATATAAACTTTTATATGTTTGCTCATCTCATCCTTAATTCATTCATTCTTTTGAGTGCCCTCCACATATCAAGTGGTAGGCATATATATGCTGGAGATACGGAGGATAAAGACATGGCCCCAGTTGCTCTCTGTTTACTGAATAAAACAGATAAATAAATAGGTCGTTGCAATACAGTGGGCCAAGAGTGGGAGAAGTTTCCTCAAAGAGATGACAGCTCTGCATTTATAGGTTAATAAAAAAAGACAAAGAATCAGTGATAAACCACATGTGGTTGCTTGATTGTAGGCATCTTTGCAGTTTGCAGAATGTCAAGATATAATACAGCGCCAGGAGCAAGAATCTGTGCGTCTAAAACTTCAACACACTTTGGATGTAAAAGTAAGTTTGTTTGTTTGCTTTTTATAATAGTAATTTAAGCAAAAAAATGCCTTTCTCTGATATACTTTTACATTTTCTTCATGTACCTTAAATGCATTCAAGTCTGCTTTCAATGCTGTCTGATACTAGCAGTTATAAAATTTATATGAACATTGTTACATATTGAAGCACTAAGCTTTATCGTTAGCTTGTGATATGAGAGTGAAATATGAAAAGACCTGCTTTGGAGATATCTGAGGGAAGAATATTCCATGCACAGGGGTCAAGCAAGTGCAAAGGCCCAAAGCAAGAGCATGTTTGGCTTGTTTGGGGAATGGCAAAAGTGATCTAATCTGCGTGACAGACAAAAATATGTGTTTTTTTTTATTTTTTTTTTTTTAATTTCCTGTTTCTCTTGAACAACTGTATAACTCAGTCTCTCTTGAAGGGGAAATATTGAACAGTAGATCAGAATCCCCAGAGGTGTGTGGTGAGAGGGGTGGGAGACAAGGCCATCTCTTCCCTCAGCTCAGTTATGGCACCTGCCTCACCTCATATGGGCTTCCAGGCCTCAGGGCACAACAAAAAAGAAGATTCTGGGATCATCCTGTCAAATTGTCAAATTTGAGGGTGAATGAAATACCCACTAGAAGCTAGAAAACTCATATTTACTTTCAACTAGGGAGATTTTGAAACTGTGTCTCTGGATTTGAAAGTCCGGTATATTAACTCATTGTGACTCCTGGTCCTTCTCTTTGATATTTTAAAGAGAGGCTAAAAACAGAATAGTAAATCCATGTTACAAAATGCTACTCTCAGATTCTGGGAAAGAATGCAAACTCTGGGTTTACCTTTATTATCTAACTAGTCTCTGGTCATTCATGTAATAATTCAATCATTGGATGCTGTAAGCTAATTTCTAGCACAAGGTTTCCTTTTTTAATTATTCATGAAAGGAAAGAATGTGACAATGTCTGTCTTGCCATTTTCAACGGCTATGGTGATACCAGTAGCTAGCTGTAGGCTTCTAGTCTTTGCTGGAGTCACTTGAGAATATGAAGCTCTCCCCAGTTCCTGCACTTTTGGAACTAGAAAGAAAATTCAGCAGTATGTAGCAAGAACCATAAGGATGCTCATACCCTTTGTTTCTCAATCCACTCCTAACAATTTCAACAAAATGACATTCATCTGACCCACAAATATATATTCTCAAACATGTTCACCCTAGTACTTTCCATAAGTGTAAAAAAACAAAACGAAACAGCAAAAAAAAAAAAGAACCCAAAATGTTCAATACTATGGAATTTGTCTTAAAAATTAAGAGATGTTAAATTGAAAGAATATTATACAGCCCTAAACTAATTGTGAAAACTATATATAGTCAACAAATGTTCATTGAATGCCTACTATGTACCAAGCAATGTGCAAAGCACTTCACAAACTGCTCTAACAAGAGAATACGCAGATTGCAACAACAACCAAAAAAAAAAATGTGTTTTTTAAGAGTAGTACATTTCCCACTAAAATATATGTCTACTTTCCAGAAGTATATTTTAGAGTTGTAGACATACTTTAAAGCCTCAATAATGGACACTTTCATAGACAAGAGCACTCGATAGATGGAGAGAATCTTTCTCAGTAGTATGCCAGAACTAGCACGGAGTCTTTTGTCAGAAGTTAGAAACCAGTATAACAGCATCCTAGGTATGTCTTCACGTCTGGAATGCTTTATCAGTCAGAAGTGTGAATGCATCTACCTAAGCGCATGCTTAGTCTTCAGAGTAACTTGGACATCTGGAATCATCTTGCTTAATACTTAACTATGTGTAAGCTCAACATGTAAGACTGAAATGATGCTCAAAAAAGTATGTATTTATATCACAATTCTTTGTATTTATAAGTTGGAAATTATTTTCCTCACATCTATATTGTTTTCCAGGAACTTCAGGGCCCTGGATACACTTCAAATTCTTCTGTGAAACCACGTCTTCTACAGCCATCATCTGCTGCTCGTTCTCATTCTAATGTACCATCTTCCCAGTCTACAGGCAGCTTCCTGTCACATGTAAGTAACTAGATGTCTTAGTTATCTAGTGCTGCTGTAACAGAAATATCATAGTTGGGTGGCTTTAACAAACAAATTTATTTTCTCACAGTATAGGAGGCTAGAAGTCCAAATCCAGAGCACCAGTTCCCAGGGAAGGATTTCTCTCTCTGTTGGCTATAGAGGAAGGTCCTTGTCTCTTCAGCTTCTGCTTCCCATTTTCTCCATGTGTCTTGGCATCTGTCTTCCCTATCTCTGCTTCTTTTGCTTGCTTGTTTAATCTCTTTTGCATCTCAAAAGAGATTGACTCAACACACACCTCATACTAACCCTTCCTCATTAACATAACAAACATAACCCACTTCCAAATGGGATTATACAGGCATAAACCCTAGTGCCATCGAGTAGATTCTGACTCATAGCGACCCTATAGGACAGGGTAGAACAGCCCCGTAGAATTTCCAAGGAGCGCCTGGTAGATTTGAACTGCTGATCCTTTGGTTAGCAGCCATGGCACTTAACCACTATGCCACCAGGGTTTCCATACAGGCATAGATGTTAGAATTTACAACACATACTTTTGGGTGACACAGTTTAATCCATAACATTCTATCCTCCAGCCCCCTAAAATTCATATTCTTCCTACATGCAAAACACGTTTACCCCATCACATCATCCCAAAAGTCCTAAATCAACTCCAAGTCCAAAATCTCATCTTCTGAATTATCTAAATCAAATATGGATAAGACTTTAGATGTATTTCATCATGGAGCAATATTCCTCTTCATCAGTGAACCTGAGAAATCTAGAATTCAAGTTACCTGCTTCCAAAGTACAAGGGTAGAACAGGCACAAGGTAGACATTCCCATTTACAAATGGGAGAAATTGGAGGGAAAGCAGGGATAATGGGTACCAAGCAAGTCCAAAACCCAGCAGAAAAAATCACATTAGCTCTCAAGGCTTGAAAATAATCCTCTGTTCTCTGAGACCCTCTGGGCAATGGCCCTGCCCTCCAGACTCTGGGTGTTGGTAATGCCGTTTGGATTCTGTATGGAGGCCCCTTGGCTTTAAGCGGGCCCGTTCTCCTAGTTCATCTGAGTGGTGACCCCAATCCCTCAGCCTCAGCAGGCCCCGTTCTTCTGCCCCTTGGGCGTGGCAGCCCTACCCCCTCAGCTTCGGGTGATGGCTTTATCCCCGGCACACCTTAGTGGCAACCTAATACTCTAGAACCAAGTTGGTGAAGATCCAACTCTTTGAAACCCAGAAAGCTATGGCCCACCCTTGGAGATCCCAGAGACCATAGCCCCACCCTTTGAAACCAAGAAAGCCTGGCTTCCTGTTCTCCTTCCAACAGTTCTGCTGATCTCCACGTTGCTCCAGAATGGTCCTTTTCTTTTCTTGGAGGACAACAGATGTAGCTCCTTTGGCCTGTTTCTTGCCTGTAGAATTCCAAGAGGCAGACGGCATTATTTCCTTTTATTCTTTCTCTATGACTTTCAGTCTAACTGACGGGTTTTCTACTGTGGTAGTTGGTTAGATCCATCACTCACAGGCTTACCATCTTTAACAAAAGATTGTGTGGCCATGTCTTTGGTGAACATTTTAGAACACATGTCCTTACTTTCCACAAAACATTTGGACATAATTCAGACAAATTCTTTGCCACTGCATAAAAAACATCACCCTTCCTCCATTGTCCAATCACATGTTCATCATTTTCTTTTAAAGCTTCACCGGAAACACATTTAACATCCACATTTCTGGCAACATTCTGCTGCTGGTGCCGTATGTATTCTCTAAGACAACAGAAAATTTCTCTATAACTCTTCTCACTTTCTTCTGAGCGTTACCAGAATTACCTTTGACATCCATAATTTTACCAGCAGTCTTTTCAAGACAATTTAGGCTTTTACTGCTAAAAACTCCTCCAGCTTCAACCCATTACCCAATTCCAAAACCACTTCTACATTTTAGATATCTGTTAGAGCAGCACCCTACTCTGCTGGTACCAGATTCTGTTTTAGTTATCTAGTGCTCCTGTAACAAAAATACCACAATTAGGTGGCTTTAACAAACAGAAATTTATTTTCTCATAGTTTAGAAGGCTAGAAATCCAAATCCAGAGCACAGCTATAGGGAAAGGTTTTCTCTTTCTGTCAGCTCTGGAGGAAGGTCCTTATCTCTTCAGCTTATGCTTCCTGGTTTCTTGGAGATGTCCCTATAGCTTGGCATCTATCTTAACCCATCTCTCTCTGCTCCCTTGTTTAATCTCTTTTATATCTCAGAAGAGATTGACTTAAAAAAAAAGACATACCCTAAACTATTCCTGCCTCATCAACATAACAAAAACAGCCCATTCCCAAATGGGATTATAACCACAGGCATAGAGGTTAGGATTTACAACACATTTTTGGAGGAACACAATTCAATCCATAGCATTAGTTTTATAATCCATGAAGCAAATGACATAATATGTAAGTAATGACATACATAATATGTATGTCATTTTAAATTGGAAGAATTTCATTAAAAAATAATGTATCTGTAATTATGGCATTTTCAATTACTGGATATTAGATTTATACATTTTCCTATAAATCCAACGAAGTTTAGATGAGTGAAAATGTTTCCTTTGCTGTTTGTTATTTTCTCTGGGAAAAACAAACATGAACTATTCAGTAGGAGTAATGTTAACAATAATTATTTATTAGCCCTATATTTAATTCTTTGGTTATTTCCATCACAAACATTTCAGGATTACAAAGCAAAAAAAAAAAAAAAATAAGCATCACTTAAAATGCCAAAGGCAAAATAAGTGTGTACATTGTTTTTCATGACCTATATGTGAAATTATTTATAATCATAAAAATTTTACTAACCATAAATAATTTTTATTCCCTTTAGTTGAAATGCTAGCAACTTTAGAACAGTGGTAGTTTAACCTTTCAGGAAAAATGTATGGGTAATATAAAATTCAGGCTTTGTCTCTTCTGAAGATAGATATGTATGGAATCATTAATCCCATAATCAATCAGTGCTCAAGCTCTGACTCTAAAGAAATAAGACTTATTCCACAAATCATACAAGAAAATCAATTTCATTAGTTAAAAGTCTTATGTATGACAGCATGATCATCAGTAGCATAGTAGTTATTATCCCTGTACCATTTAAATGAAAATTATTTAGATCAAATTAAAAGTTGAAATGGAATACTCTCACCTTGCACGTGCATACAGTTTTTAACATTCATGAAACTAATGTAAAATTGTTAAGGTAAAGGTCATATTTTCTTAATCTTTGTGTCCTCAGCATTATGGAGAAGAAAACTATGTTGCATACAGGAAGTAGTCAAAAGTCATTTATTGCTAAAACATGTTTACTGTGTGGAATTTTTTTTTTTGCTCTTTGACATTTAAACCTTGAATTTTATTTCTTTTATTTTTGTTTCTCTGTATTACTTTATTATATTCCCTCCTGAGTTTTCAAAATAGTTAATACTTTAATCAGTAAGGATTTTTAAAAATAGTATAAAGTTCAGTAAAAAAAGCAGAATATAAAATTTTATATTTTATATAAAACATGATCTCAACTGAGCATCTCAATTGGGCACATGAAGTTTTAAAAAGAAATATACCCAAATATTAACAGTAGCTCCTTCAAGAATATAGGTGAATTTTTTCCCATTTTTTAATATTTCTGTACTTTCCAAATGTTCTACAATGAATTCATTCACCCATTTGACAAATATTTATTACCTACTACATGTTAGGGCAGTGTTCTAGGTACTTGGAACACATCAGTGAACAAAACAAAGAAAAATTGTATATTACTTTTATTGCATAATATTATAAACATTTTTAAGTAAGAGAAATTGTGTAAAGCATGCTTTAAAATCTATTTGGAAAATATAGTTTATTTTTAGAATTATTACAAAAATTTTAATTTAATAGACATATACTAGTACTTTTACAGTGATGAATGTAACTCTTTTTATCAAATACAGTCTGTGTATTAAACAGCCAGCAAAACCTACTAGGGTGGCTTTTGGATGATGAAAAGTCATAGAATTTCAGAGCTGATCTTTCTACATGACCCTAGAAATCATCTATTCCAGACCCCTCATTACAGGTGAAAAATATGAGGCACAATTTATTTAACTGACTTGCCCAAGGTCACACAAAGTAGTTAGAGAGACATCTGGAACTAGAAGTTGTTGGGTCCCCTAACTCCTACTCAGTTTTTGTTGTTGTTTGCCTGTTTGTTTAGGTTATTTTGGGAGAGGATTTCAGTTTAATTTTTATCACAATAACATCTACATATTCAAAGTGACCCCGTGTGACAGAGTAGAGGTGCCCCCATAGATTTTCTAAGCTGTAATCTTTACAGGAGCAAATTGCCAGATCTTTCTCCTGAAGAGCCACTGGGTGGGTTCAAACAGCAACCTTTCAGTCAGCAGCCAAGCACTTAACCATTGTGCCAACAGGGTGCTGTGAGCTGAAATCTATTTAATGGCACCTAACAACAACATGTACATAGCTTTAAAGGTAAAATGATTTTATAAGTCTTTAAAAAAAAAAAAAAGCAGTAGTCTTCTGCCCTTCCTCTGCCCATCTCTAAGTTCCAGTCTCTAGAGAGAACCACATTCAACTTCTAATAATACTGATATTATTATTCTATTGTTTAATAGACTATTATATTATTCATTGTTTACTCTTCAGTGCACACATGTGAAGTGTACAGTTGAATTAACACACCCACCATCCAGGTGAAGAAATAGAATATTGCCAGCACCCCAGAAGCTTCATCATGCCCTCCCAATCACTATTCCTTCTTTTTCCCCAGAGGTAACCATTATCCTGACTTTTAACCCCACAAATTAGTTTTACTGTTTTTGAAATTTACATTAATCAATTATATAACACATCTTCTCTAGTGTCTGTCTCTATTGTCAATATGTTTGTGAGATTCATCCACAGTTGTTGTATATAGCTATATTTGTTCAAAGTTAATGCTGTTTAGTATTCTGTTATATAAACATAGCACAATTTCTTTATCCATTCCAAGAGTGGGCTCTTGTGTTCTTTAGTTCTCAGAATATGGATATTGTTTATTTGGTAGTTTTCTCCCCTCCATTTTCTCAGTTCTCTTTCTGAAATCCCTGAGTCACCTTTTAAAATCACCTTTTAGGTTGATTTTCTAATCTTCTTTACATGTAACTCCTGTTTTCCATCTCTTCATCTTTTATTCCCACCTTTTGGAAATATCCCAAATTTATCTTCTAAGCTTCTATTGAATTTTTTTTCTGTTATTATATATTTTTTTAATTTCTGGGATTCTTTTTTTATTCTCTAAGTTATCCTTTTATGAAGCTTTCTGTTCTTTCATGGATACAGCATGGATACATTTCTGTTTAAGGATGTTAACTTCAATTCGTTTGTTTATTTATGATTTCTCTGTCACCTAAACTATTGATGCCTCTTCAAATTCTATTTTTATCTTCTACTTTTTCTTCTTCTTTTTTTGGATGTCTTTCTCTCCTGTTCCAGCCTTTCCATCAGCACTTTAAGATTTAGGCCTTAAAGAACCGGTTACAAGCTCTATGTCAGGTTAACAGGGTTTGTCATCTGGTCGATGGTTAGGTATTAAGACTGCTTTTTTTTTTTTGGAGGAATCCAAAAATTATCTACAGGTCTTTTTTTCTTGGTCCTATCAGTTCCCCTAAAGAGAAATTCTCTTGTTCCCGACTTGTAGGTCTAAATCCATCTTCCAGTACTTTGAGAGCTGAGTGGGGAGAGGAATCTGGGATATCTGCTTGTCTGTCTTACAGCCTCACTTAATGCTCATGTTTTCAGTGTGCAGCCTTGACCAGCTATTGCAGGTCCCCTTTGAAGTCTATAGTTTTTGGTTCAACTTCACTTATAAAATAAGCCCCTAAATTCACTCAGGGGAATAGAATGGATTATCACCTAATTATGTGGGGAGAGGCTATGAGATTCTAACAGTTTCTCTGATAGAGTTTCAGCCACTCCTCCCGTTTTGCTGCCCTCTCCCTTATCCCGGCCTTCAGGAGTACATGAGCCTCCAGTTTCTGAGCCTTTCTGGAATGCTCTGATGCAGAGCAGCTTGCTTCTTCTTGTTGACTACCTTCTGTGCAGGTACTTTAAGTTTTAGCTTGATTTGTTTTGCTAAGTCAGTTACAAATTATCCATTTGCTTTGCATCTTCCAAAATTTTGTTATCTTTGCTTATCTAATATTTTCTGTTCTTCTCTATTTATCTTTATTAGTTCCTTTAGTGCTGTTTTAGTGGCGTTTCAGATAGAGCAGAAATAAATGCCAAGTATCATGTTGTTTTTTATCATGTTTAGAAGTAGAATATTACTGTTTGTGCATTGTTCTACATTGCTCCTTCATTTCCTTAAATTTCACCTTTTTACCACATGTTCCATGATTCTGAGATTTACTCAACACTTATCTGGCAGGCACTGTGAAAAGTATTATCTGTAGATTATTTTGTTTAATCCCCACAGCCACCCACATGAGGTAAATGCTATTATTATACCTATTTTACAAATGAGGAAACTGAGGCTTGGAGAAACTAAATGACTTACAAAGAGCTCATACAGCAAAAACAGAGTTGAGCCAAGACTTAACCCAGACATTCTAAGTCTAGAGCCTGTGGTCTTAACCATTATACTGTACTGCCTCTGCACTATACTGCTGACATGCTGTTTATAAAACATAATTTAAATAATTAATGCAATAAATAGATACTGTACCTCAACTGATAGTGTATTTCATTCAGTCTTTGTGAATAAGGATCATATGGTTTTTGAACTTCAAAGGTATCTAAAATTATCCAGTTGATTCCCTTTGTGTTATGGGTGAGAAAATAGGAAAATCAGAAAAGTGACATTATGGGACTTGGCCCAAGCTCAAACACCTAGAATATGTATGTATGTATGTATGTATGTATGTATGTGTATGTTTATATACATGCATGCATAGGTGTGTATGTGTATAAACACATATACATGCATACACACGTCATTAGTAATCTGACAGAAGTATTTTAGATTAATATTTCAGATAAAGACTATTATAGCATATAAAAATAAAATATTTCTAGGATGATATAATTTATTTTATACACATATATAATATATATATCAGGTTCTATATACATGCACTGTAATTTGTACTAGTTGTGTTTGATCTTTGCCATTGAGGTGCCTGTGATGTAGGCAGAATTTTTAGCAATACTTTATAATGTGTATCTGGTTTCCTGTCTCTTCCTAGTATTTATATTCCATTTGTTACCGTCTTCTAAAAGGAATACAAATATAAGATGTGGATTTGGTTAGACATTCTGAAAATAGAATAGTCTGATTCAAACTGACTGAGAGCAAGCATTTATTTTTAGCTTTTGTATTTATCTTCTATCTTTGGAGGGTGGAGATAGGACCAGTTGAGAAGCACACACTCTCCCTAGATATCACTGATATTATAACTCATAAGTTTGCCTGTAATGGACTCAAGGCCATTAGAGAGAACAGTATTTGAAGAAGGTCGAACTGTGTTAGATGTATAATTCATGAGTAATTTTGGAAACAAATCTAACATAAAAGTGTTTCAAAGTCAAAATGTAATAGGAAACTAATCAAATCACAAAAAACCTTAAGTTTAACAACAGTATAAGCGTCTATTCTTCTCCCCAAATCAAAATTTACAGCAGCCTTACCCTGCAAATATATGCCCCTTAAAAATAACCTTAATGTGTATCCCAGTCAAAGGACTGGGGTGAAGGAAAACAAGATCCTTTGATGAGATTCAGGAATAGCTTATGTATAGTTAGTTACTTCTTTACCACCTTGACAAGAGTCATCTGTAAATAGTATTTTACAATTGTTTCTTTCCTAGCTATTTTCCTAACTTAAAAGTGTATTTTGCTTATGTTAGAAACCAAAATAGTTTACTTGTGAATTAAACAACAAAGTATTAAAATGAATTAATAAAAGTATTATAAGATGTACAAACATTAAAAAGAAAGATTGATTGTTCTAACTAAATGAAATTTCTTGAGTCACAAAACCACCCTAAGCAAAATAAAAAGAAACCACAAACTAGAAAAACATTTCCAACACATAGAGGGTTAGTATCTGTACTATATGTAGAGAGCTCTTACACTTCCAGAAGGCCAGTTTGCCTACTTTAGTTGTTGGTTTTGTTTCTGTTGTTGATTTGTGACTTAGGAGACCCCATGTGCTACAGAGCAGAACTGCTCCTTAGGGTTTTCTTCGCTATACTCTTTACAGAAGCAGATCACCAGGCCTGTTTCTTCCACAGTGCTGCTGGGTGGGTTCCTGCCACCAGCCTTCCTTTTGGTTACCAGCCGAGCCCAAATGGTTTGTGCTGCTCCAGGACCTTCAGTTTGCCTGCTTTTGAAATCTCCAGACATTGCACCAGGGACCACTCAAGTGCTACTTCTTCCTCCTCTGCCTCTCCTCCTCCCTTCTGTCCCCAACACTGGAGGGCCCAAAGCAGCAGTTAACTAGTGAAGAAGATTAAGGCAAAAAAGGAAAAGAAACTAACTCCCTTCCTTCACTGAAGCCTTCCAAATCTGAAGCAGCCCTCTCAGCTCATTCTATAAATTCATACATTAAAAAAAAAAAAACAGGAGAGAAATACATCCAAATGTTAACAGTGTTTGTCTTCTGGCAGGTGGGTTTTTTTTTTTTTTTTAATCACGTATTTTTAATTTTTTAGAAATGAACATAATGATACCTGTATAATCAGAACAAAATAGATATAATCAGAAAAAATTAGTAAGTTTTCATAATGACCCCTCAAAAATTAAATTTGTTGTCTATAAACTAGCATCTACTGGGCAAATAATTCTTCAGACATATGCTCTTGTATGGTATAATTTCACTTGCAGCCTTGGGCTCTCTAAGAATTCTCTTGTATTAAGTTGTTGAAAATTCAAAATTTATTATTTTTCATCAAAATAAATTACATCTTAATAAAAAAAAATGGCTGTCATTGATTTAAATAATCTGAGAAGCTGGACTATATGAAGAAGAACGGGGCATCAGGATTGGAGGAAGACTCATTAACAACCTGCGTTATGCAGATGACACAGCCTTACTTGCTCAAAGTGTAGAGGACTTGAAGCACTTTCTGATGAAGATCAAAGACCACAGCCTTCAGTATGGATTACATCTCAACATAAAGAAAACAAAAATCCTCACAACTGGACCAATAAGCAACATCATCATAAACAGAGAAAAAAATTGAAGTTATCAAAGATTTCATTTTACTTGGAGCCACAATCAACAACCACGGAAGCAGCAGTCAAGAAATCAAAGGATGCATTGCATTGGGCGAATCTGCTGCAAAGGACCTCTTTAAAGTGTTGAAAAGCAAAGATGTCACCTTGAAGACTAAGGTGCGCCTGACCCAAGCAATGCTGTTTTCAATAGCCTTGTAGGCATGTGAAAGCTGGACAGTGAATAAGGAAGACTGAAAAAAGAATTGACACCTTTGATTTACGGCAATGGTGAGGAACGTTGAATATACCATGGACTGCCAAAAAAATGAAAAAATCTACCTTGGAAGAAGTACAGCCAGAATGCTCCTTAGAAGCAAGGATGGTGAGACTTCATCTCAAATATTTTGGACACGTTATTAGGAGGGATCAGTTCCTGGAGTAGGACATCATGCTTGGTAAAGTAGAGGGTCAGTGAAAAAGAGGAAGACCCTCAACAAGATGGACTGACACAGTGGCTGCAACAATGGGCTCAAGCATAACAATGAATGTGAGAATGAGGCAGGACCCGGCAGTGTTTCATTCTGTTGTACACAGGGTCGCTATGAGTCAAAACTGACTTGACAACACCTGACAACAACAACAACAATGGGTCAGTCTCTTTATATACATTATTTCTAATCTTCACAATAATCCAGCAAGACAGATTGTATTATCCCCATTTTTAAAATGAGGAAGCAGGCCCTCAGAGGTAAAGTTGCCGAGGGCCATTGTGAGCTGGTAAGGCACAGGAGCCAAGATTAGTACTCTCGTCTGTTTGATTCTAATCCCATGTTATAGCATGTTGCACAAGTGTTTCCAGATAATTTATGTGTCCTTTGTCGCTTTCTGTGTTTGTATTTAATGGGATAGGAAGAAAACTTCTGGCCCACTCACTCAACTTGCACAGAATTGGTGCACAGAATTGGATTAGTTATAATCCTTGGTTTATGACAAATTCCCATTTTTGATCTCTACATAACTTTATTAAGGTTATTTGTTTAAAATAATATTGAATACAAGTGAACCCACTGCCCAGCTTGACAGCTAGAACATTACCGATATCTTTTCTCTGTGCTTCTTGCCATCTCACCCATTTACCTTCTCACAAGAAATAACCACTGTCCTGTATTTTGGATATATTACTAATATATAAGGAAGCCATGGGTAGTGCAAATGGTTAATGCATTCAGCTGCTAACTGAAATGTTGGAGGTTCTGCTCTACCCAGAGATGCCTCCAAAGAAAGGCCTGGCAACCTTCTTCCAAAAAATCAGCTATTGAAAATCATATGGAGCACAGTTCCACTCTGACAGACATTGGGTCACCATGAATTGGAATCAACTCAGCAGCAACTGGTCAGTAACATAAACAGGTGTTCAGTATAAAACTTCAACAGTACAAAGGTAGAAAGTGTCCTTTGCCCCGTCCTCAGTCTCACCGCCCTCCTCGGAGTTAACCACCGTCAACCCGCAAGCCTTCTTTTGAGCATTTGCATTTATACATGATGCATTTGCACATTTTATATATATATATATATAGTTAAATACATACACACATCTGTAGATTTTTAATATAAGTGGAATTATAGTATATGTATTGTTTTGCAACTTGACTTCTTTTACACTAAATATTTCCTTGAGGTCTTTTTCCACATGTAAGTCTAGGGTGCCAAATTCCCTAAACTTTACCGATATGTGAGAGCAGAGTTTGTAGTTATTCTACATTGTCTGTTTTGGTTCCACGACCTTCAGGGGACCTTTGTGACTGCCGTCAGATTTCTTCATTTGAACTAAATACACATGGTATCTGGAGATAGGTCCTATACCTCAGCGTGTAACAAAACCCTTTACATAAAGCAGGATATATATATATATATGGCTCCACAAATATTTATCTGTTAAATGGTTAACATTTGTTAAAATTATGTCAAGTTTTCTTCTCCTTCAATTAAAAATAATAATAATGTAGATTGCAAAGAAAAATAATTACACCTAATCCTTGCTTATTGGCAATCTTGTTTTCCAACATTTCAAATTTATGACAATAGTAAAAAATCTACTATCCAACTATCATTTTTGCATTAATGAGGCAACAGGCATGGCAACAACAGCTGCGAAGTGTCCCCTTCCTCGGGAAGCTGGGCTGCACTGCCGCTTGCCCTCTGCTCCCTCCTGTTAGTGGAAGCGCCAGGTCCAGCTGCAGCGGGGCTGGCCCCCTCTGTGGCCACAGCCTCCAGGCTGATGCACTGGCAGCACCAAGCCAGTAGACACCTGTTCTGAGTTCCTAGCTCCTATGAGGCCTGAGGCCCTGGAGTTCAAAATTACTGTAGGGTGGTGTCTTAGTCATCTAGTGCTGGTATAACAGAAATACCACAAGTGGATGGCTTTAACAAAGAGAAATTTATTTTCTCACAGTCTGGTAGGCTAGAAGTTCAAAATCAGGACTTTAGCTCTAGGGGAAGGCTTTCTCTGTTGGCTCTGGAGGAAGGTCCTTCTCATCAATCTTCGCCTGGACTAGGAGCTTCTCCATGCAGGAACCCTGGGTCCAGAGGAAGCACTTGGCTCCCAGTGCTGCTTCCTTGGTGGTATGAGGTCACCAACTTTCTGCTCACTTTCTTTTCCTTTTATCTCTTGTGAGATAAAAAGTGGTACAGGTCACACCCCAGGGAAACTACACTGGATCAGGGATGTGACCTGAGCAAGGGTGTTACATTCCACCCTAATCCTCTTTAACCATAGGCAGAGATTATGATTTATAACATGTAGGAAAATCACAAAATGGAGGACAGACACACAATACTGAGAATCATGGCCTAACCAAGTTGACGTGTATTTTGGGGGGACACAGTTTAATCCATGACAGGTGGGAAGGGAGGAAAGAAAGAAGCATCAGAGAGGGTGTTTGAAAGAAATGCCTGCAAGTTTAATGACATCCCAAAGTGAACCAAACTGGGCCTTAAGCCTCCAGCTCAGTGGTGCCAGGTACGCGGGGACCAGGCTCCCAGTGCCCTTGAAGGAAGTCCTGAGCCTGGGTGTCTTGCCAGGCCTGGAGAGCAAAGCAGACTCTGCGATCGTGAACAAAAGGTTTGCAGGGGTGGGAGTGGAACCCTGGAGGTGGCTTCATGAGGGAATCCCTGACCCAGCACGGGAGGAAGGCAAAATGGTTACACTGTAGGCCTTCCGGGCACACAGCCTAGCTTTATCCATCTTTGTCTCCTCCAAGCCTCCTTCTCTGCAGAGGAATAATCCATAACTGAACTCATCAGAGTGATAAGCACATCAGTAAGTCCTAGCTGTTATTATTTCTATGAATATGTTTTCTAAATAAAAAAAATTGGACAAATAGATGGCCTGAAAACAGAAAAAAAAAATCCTCCGTTTTCACATAACAACAATTTTCACGTAACGGCCTGGTCTTTGCAACCTAACCATGTCGATAAGTGAGGAGTGGGTGTACACTTTTTAAATAATGAAACTAATACTTTATTTAAGCACATGGTTATAGCAAAGAAATACTTTATTTAAGCAGAAGTTATAAAATGTACTGAGATGTAGTTTTCAGGCTCTGTACCTTTACCCTTATTTATACTACTCACTGTTTATTTTGCTCATTGTGTAAATATTTAATTTTCTGAGATTAAAATAAGACTTCTGAAAAACTTTGACCCTTTCTAAATACCATGTTATCCTCTTCCAAATGTTTCCTCACTTGTATTAATCTTACTGGAAAAACTAAAAGGAGAATTATCTTTTTCCTGGCTCATGGTAGATTCAGTCGTAGAGCCAATGTATTACCTTTATTTGAATGTCACTGTTGGAGGTATTGTGTAAAAAATATGAAGGTAAATGCTTTCCCTGTATAGCAGAATTCCACAGAAAAAGGTAAAATGTTGAATATGTTTCTCCCTTAAAAGAAGTGGCTTGAAAAACTACTATTTGAAAATGAAGAGGAAATAGGTTTTTGACTTCTTCCATGTAATTTTTTTCCTGCAGCTTAAAAAAAGAAAAGAAAAGAAAATACCTCTACTTATATTAAGAGGCACATAGTAGCTAGGATGCAAAATTAGCCCCGATCACTGTTTGTGGTTCTACTCTGTATAGTTATGACATTATGCTACATATAATATGGCATTATATTCCAAGTCAGAGCATCTATCTGGTGATCCTAGATCACTGAATATGATGCATATAAAATACTTTATATGTTCTTAATAGTAAGTGGGGAGGGAGGTAGAAAATAGCTTTTTTGAATACTTACTATGTGCACATTAAGTACTTCTCATTTCTTATACCGTCCTTGCAAAGAAAGAGTATTTTCCTCATTTTTACAAATGAGGAAACTGAGACTTAAAGAATTCCCTTGTTAGAATGAAATTAACTTTTTATGCATTTGTCTCCCATATTAAGCTCTATGGTCTCTGTAGGAGAAGCCCATGTTATTTTATCATTTGACTCTAGTTCCTAAAAAAGTGTCTGCACATAGTAAATGTTCAGCAAATTTTATTGAACTGTGAAAGGTAATTTGCCCTTGTTCCCTGTGGCCCTAAAGGCGTGGAACTATGGCCAGGAATAGAAGTTGTATAAAGGCTGATTCAGTTTAGTAAGCCTTTCTTTCAAAAGATTAAGGCAATACTTTTGTGTTGGGAAAAGCAATTCCAAATATGAGTGAAGTCAGCACAACTTGACCAAAGTAAATAAAAACACTAAGAAGTACATGAGAAAAAGGGACAATTTCAATAAACGCTATAACATACAATTTTGTAACAACAGTAAAAACAACCCAAAAAATATGCATGTGGTTACATAGATAGATGTGACTACAAATATGTGTATAGGAAGGCATATGCGAGTAAATGCATGTGTGTGTATAGGAATAACTGTAGGCATAGGTATACACATGTTTGTGTGTGCTGCATATGTATCCACATGTGTAATAAACCACATAGGGGGCACAGTTACAGAGGATTCCTAGATATATCCAAATAACGTGTAGGATTGGTTTACTGGTCAAAACGCTTGGGACTATAGGGTCGAGAGACAACTTAGTTAATTGGCATAACATAATTCACAAAGATAATGTTCTAATCCAAGTTTGGTGAGTAGTATCTGGGGTCTTAAAAGCTTGCAAGTGGCCATCTAAGATAAAACTATTGGTCTCTACTTGTATGGCACAAAAGGGAATGCAGGAAAGCAAAGGCTCAAAGAAGAAGCTAGTCTACAGGACCAATAGCCTACATGAATCACAACCTCTTCAAACCTGAGACCAGAAAAAGTAGATGGTGCCCAGCTACCACTACCAACCGTTCTGACCAGGAACACAGTAGAAAGTCTCGAACAGATTATGAGAAGAATGTAGAACAAAACTCAAATTCCTAAAAAAGGCCAGAGCTACTGGACCAATAGAGACTAGAGGAACCCCCAAGGCTATTGCCCTATGATTCCCCTTGAACTTGGAATTAAAGCTATTTGTACAGGTCACCTTTCAGCCAAATAATAGATTGGCTTATAAAATAAACAATATCACCCATGAGTAATGTGTTCCCTTAAGCAGTTAACTATATCTAAAACCAAATGGTCAGCAGTTACCCAGAAGCAAAGATGAGAAAGCAGAGAGGGGAAGGAAAGCTAGAGGAATGGAAACAGAACAGGCACAGAAATAATAAGAAAGCTGACACATTGTAAAAATTTTAACCAATGTCATGGAATAATTTGTATAAAAATTGTTAAAAGGAACCTAATTTTCTATATAAACTTTCACCTAAACCACAATAAAATATTATATTAAAAAAAAGATTAAGGCTACATAAAAATTAAATAGCCTCCTTAATTTTTTCATGAACAAGCAAAGGCAGACAAGCATACTGCTGGGATGCCAGAGCTCTTTTCCACTGTACCACACTGCCTGTCTATTCCTTATTACCTCAAGAAATAGGTTAGGAAATGGTACTGCATTTATATTAGTATCTCTGTAGTAGACTTAAAGATTCCCAGGGGGCATTCAGCTTATAAATCAATCCTTGTTTAATGCTTCTGAATTTGAGATAATTGCTCTCAATTATGTGATATGTGAATTACCTTCTGAAATAACCAGATGATAAGTATGTTGAGGTCAGGGGCTCAACTATATGACTTAATCCTCACTCATTCTGTAATTTTGCTATTTGGTGATCCTTAATCTGGACATTTCATGGCATATGGATCATATTTCCTTATAAGTATATTCTGTGATAGAATTGGTCCATATACCACAGTGGAAAAGATCATGGGCTTTGAGGTCACACAGATGAGTTTTTATCCCAGCTTTTCTGTCTACCACTCATGTAATTTTGAACAAATTATTTAACTCGCATTTGGTTTTTTTTTGGTTCTCTTTGCCTCAGTTTCCTCCTCTCTGAAACGGAGGTAATGATCTCTTTCTTATTGGGTGGTTTTGAAGATGAAAGTTTAAATGAGATAACATACAGAGTGCCTGGTTCATGATAAGCATTAGATAAATTGTGCCTCTATTCATTATCTTGACAGTCTGAAATGATGAGTCAGGTCTATGAAGATAAAGTTGATTGGGATAAATGTACTCTTTAGCTTGATACTAAATACCCAACAAAACACGGTCCTGGACATGAAGGATGAGGCTTATCAATAACATGTGGAAAAAGCATAGGAAACTTCAGTTGATCGTCTGCTCTGACTGAGCCAGCAGTTCTGTGGCACGAAATAAGGTTATAAGTATGGCATCCAGATCTGCTCTGGTCAGAATGTCTCAGAATATTATATTTCATTTTGGACCTGACAGTTTAAGAGAATCATTGATTAACCAGAGTCTGCTAAAAGAAGCGCAAGCAGAGTGATGAAGGAACATGAGCCCAGGCCACAGGAGAAGTAGAGGAAAAGCTCACCGCGGGGTGTGTGTAGGAGAGCAGGGTGGGGAGAGAAGGCTGCAGTGATAAAGCAAGTGTCTGTTTCTGAAATATCACGTTGGACATGTTTCCTGTGACTCTAAGGAGAAGGAACTATGATCAGGAATGGAAGCTATATGGAGACGGATTCAATTTAGTAAGCCTGTCTTTCAAAAGATTAAAGCCATATAAAAATTAAACTGCCTCCTGTGGTTTTTAATGAACAGGCAAAGGCCAAACAAGCACGCTGCTGGGATGCCAGAGGGAGTGGAACTCATCATCACTACCGATTTGTGGCTGGGCCAGAACTAGGTGATCTTCAGAATCCCTCCATGTAAATGCAAAAAATTACATTTTTGTAATTCTAGGCACAAAGTATGGGCTGTTTGCAATTTAAAATACAAAGATGATAATGTGCAAAGACTGTGATAATCAAACCAGTTTCTCGCCTCAATAGAGCTTGCCTTTTCACTGGAGGAGCAATACACATTTCAGAAGTTTAAGAAAATATAAGGATGAGGTCACCAAAGAATATCAAAGGGCTGATTATGTGTAATTGCTAAACGAATGATAGAAATGAGTAATTTTCAACCATAAATGTCTTGTAAACCACCAGTCACTCCTAAAGAACCTGGATGCCGTGATAACAAAAAAAGACACATTTGTGTATTTGTAGGATTATACTGATCACTTATATTAAATGTCAGGGATTTAAAACTTAACGATATTGCCAAAACTTACTAAATAACTTTCTAGAGAGCAGAATATATGAGGGTCTAGGTGCGGCATTGAAATTTCAAGGTTAGAACTAAGGTGACTGAAGATTGCAATAGGATAAAGTTATTTTATAAATGTATAAAATTTTATTCCATATTGGCTATTATGGCTACCAGGCCTAGAACAACAACGAAAGCAGTATTGGGTAAAATTGAATCTTTACTTGAACATCTTCAGCTGGATGTTATATGTGGCTTATCAGTGAGGGTTGGGAATGGAGAGAAAGTAAGTGTATCATTTATCATCAGCTCTTGGTTGGCGTGGACTCCGAAAAGCCCAAAGAACAAAAATTTTGCAGTATCCATGTTCAGCCACTAAGCTGTGTGGTGCATGTAACCCTAAAGTGGGCATGAACACCTTGGACTAGAATAACTTGATGATGCATATTGGCTCTTGCTGGGAAAGTCCTCCAACAGAGTCCACTTGCTCACCAGCCAACTTGACTCTCAGCTGGCTTCCCCTCTTAACGTGCCTATTGAGAATGTACTTCTTGTAATTATTCCTTGGAGGGACGCTAGATATCAGTCTGAAAATACTTTCATATTTTTCTCAAATGCCAAATAACACAGTTTTTAAAAGTTGGATGTCCCTTTCCTCATCAGTAAAACGTGGGAAATCTCTAAAGAGTTCCTTACTTCCAAAATTCTGTAGATTTATAAAACTAGTTTAGCCCTAAAGCATTGAAATTATTTTACCTGAATGTAGTAGAAAATGTTTAATTACATGGTAAGGATGTTCATATTATGTTGTTAAAAAATTTTTAAAGGGTTTAAAAAAGATATGTATAGTTTGATCACATATATGTGTATGAATATATGTACACACATGCATATATAAATTAGATATAGTACTATATTGATTGTTGATTGGTTATTATTGATTATCCGCGGGTAGTAAGATACAGGCAATTTTTGTTTCCTTTTTTTTTGCTTCTCCATGATTTGTAATTACTTGGATTAATTTTATAATAGGAAATAGCATGTAAATCTGGAAAAATAAAGTGTCTTTGTTTTGTGAATTATTTTAATTCAGCACTCTGTGAAATCTAACACACTGAAGGAAGATCCAACAAGAGACCTGAAACAGCTTCTCCAAGAGTTGAGAAGTGTGATCAATGATGAACCCTCTGTGCCCCTGAGCAAGTCTGAGGATGATGGGAGAACACCATCTCTAGGAGGCCTGTACGTGGCTGTGTAAGACTGACGTGTCTTTCAGAATGGGAAAGCTTCTCTCATGAATGGTTTGCCATTAGGTTTTCCACTTGTCACTCTCAGGGAGGTTGAGGTTTAAATAAATTGAGGAGTGTCTGATATTACCAAGAAAGACAGTATGAGAGTGGAGGAGTTCAGTAAAAGTAAAGCAACTTGACATCAAAAGAAAATAGTGTAGTCATTTTATTCAGAAAGTAGTCAGTGCAAGATGGCACCCAAAGTTACATGTGTGTGGTCGTTCATAATTCTCACATGAGAATTATTTGATTATCGTGACAACCGTTTAAGACAGGCAAGGCAGGGTTTATTTATCCCATTTTACAAACACGAAAAACAAGTTTCAAAAGGTTAATTGACTTGCCTGCAGCCATACAGTTCTAGTTCTAAAACTAGAACCCTGGGAAGCTACATAATCCACCAGGTATAACAAGTAGGAAAGGCCTTGGTCCTCTAGGTATTTCATACCAAATTAATAAAAAAGTCAGACCCAAAGAGGAGTCAGCCAGTTCACCAGCCCTTCCCTGTACACACCTGCAGGAAGCAATGAAATTTTCATATTTTTTCTTTTACTGTGTATTATTATTCAGATTAACTTATCTTAAAGCATTTGAATATGGTATTTTTTTTAGTTTAGTGTTATAATCATTATTGTAATATTTATTATAAGACAAATGTCTAAAAGCAATACTTTCTGAAACAATATTTACATGTAAACAATCTCCAGTTCCGTAAGATGTTTAGTTGCTGTATATTAGCCCCGGTGTCAAAATATTAGCTGAATTTATTGAATTGTTATTAATAGTAGTATTAATATTAATCACAAGATATTGGTAACAGCCCAGTTATCTAGCACAACATTGCATTCTCTGAATCACTTAATTTCAGAAATGTCTTATCTACGCCTTCAAAGAATACTAATATTTGCAAGGCACTTTTCTTTTTGCCATAACTCTATAATATGCCTTCTAAGCAAGGGTAGTAGTATTCAGTTCGTTTGACAGATGAGGAAATTTAGGCATAAGTTGCCCTGTCTCTTCCTATCAAACAGACAGGCAAAGCCAGAAGTAAAAGTGAGAGCCCCTAACTCCTAGCATTAATCATTACACAAGACTATCATGGCTTCCCTGATCAAGTTTCCATCACTAATTATTGACTTCAGTTGTATTGCACTGTATTGAACATGAACGTATTTGGTTCCTGCCTTTAGAAAGTTTATGTTAATTTGCAGTAATCCTATAAAAGAGCTTGTGGCCAACACCTAAACTCACAGAAGAAAAGCATTTTTAAAGGCTACTTTTTTTACTGAAGGGGTAGCACCTTGCAAAATTTGCTTGGAGGCCTAAAATGTACTGTTGTGGCTTAACAGAGGCTTAACTACATATGAGCAATTGACTGTTCTAAAAATACATGAAATCTGGAAGTTGTTCTTTATACAATTAACTGAGAGTCAGATTTGTCTATACAGAAATGAAAGAGTAAGAGATTGTATCACTGAATCAAGCCTGAGAGCAGAGATATGCCATAGGTAAGAATAATCTGAGATTCTGAATGAAATTAATTTTCTGTGAATTTCATATGTGGCCAGGTAATTTAGGAATTCTGTTTGGACAGTTTGCAAGAGAATTGATGGGCATATTGGGTTCATTAAAGGAAAATTGTTACCTTGTCTAATTCAAACTAAAGAGGATTTCAATGGAATCTAAAATAATTTAACCAAAAAAACCCCAAACCTGTTGTCATCAAGCTGATTCCAACTCATAGTGACCCTATTGGACAGAGTAGAACTGCCCAATAAGGCTTCCAAGGCTGTAATCTTTAAGGAAGTAGACTGCCATATCTTTCTCCCATGTATGGGCGGGTGGGTTCAAATCATCAACCTTCGATTTGCAGTCAAGCACTTAGCCACTGAGCCACCAGGGCTCCTCAAAATAATTTACTTTCTGGAAATTAACTTCATAGGAGTTTTTGCTTATCTTAATTTTTTTTTATGTTTACCCATATAAAGATATTTATATGGTGGTATTTTTTTAGTAAAAAAGCTACTACATTTTACTTGGATCCACAATCAACAGCCATGGAAGCAGCAGTCAAGAAATCAAAAGATGCATTGCATTGGGTAAATCTGCTGCAAAGGACCTCGTTAAAGTGTTGAAGAGCAAAGACGTCACCTTGAAGACTAATGTCCACCTGACCCAAGCAATGGTATTTTCAATCGCATCATATGCATATGAAAGCTGGACAATGAATAAGGAAGACCGAAGAAGAATTGATGCCTTTGAATTGTGGTGTTGGCGAAGAATACTGAATATACCATGGACTGCCAAAAGAGCGAACAAATCTGTCTTGCAAGAAGTACAACCAGAATGCTCCTTAGAAGCAAGGATGGTGAGACTGCGTCTTACATACTTTGGACATGTTGTTAGGAGGGATCAGTCTCTGGAGAAGGACATCATGCTTGGCAAAGTATAGGGTCAGCGGAAGAGGGGAAGACCCTCAACCAGGTGAATTGACACAGTGGCTGCAACAATGGGCTCAATCATAACAACGATTGTAAGGATGGCTCAGGACCGGGCAGTGTTTCTGTTGTGCATAGGGTTGCTATGAGTCAGAACCGACTCGATGGCACCTAATAACAACAACGGTGGTAGTGGTGTAGTTAGGTGACGTCGATTCAGTTCTGACTCAGAACAATCCTTTGTACGACAGAACAAAATGCTGCCCAGTCCTGTGCCATCCCCACAATCATTGCTATGTTTGAGCCCATTGTTTTAGCTGCTGTGTCAGTCCAACACGTTATGGGTCTTCTTCTTTTTCACTGACCCTGTAACTTACCAAGCATGATGCCCTTCTCCAGGGAGTGGTCTCTCCTGATGAAATGTCCAAAATATGTGAGACTAAGTCTTACCATCCTCACTTCCACAGAGCACTCTGGCTGTACATCTTTTAAGACAGACTTGTTTGTTCTTCTGGCAGTCCATGGTATATTCAATATTCTCCAACACCATAATTGGTCTTCTCTGGTCTTCCTTATTCATTGTGCAGCTTCATTTGATTCCTTGACTCCTGCTTCCATGGGTGTTGATTGTGGATCCAAGTAAAATGGAATCCTTAACAACTTCAGTATTTTCTCCATTTTTCATGATGTTGCTTAATGGTCCAGTTGTGAGAATTTTTGTTTTCTTTATGTTGAAGTGTAATTCATACTGAAGGCTATGGTCTTTGATCTTCATCAGTAAGTGCTTCAAGTCCTCTTCACTTTCAACAAGCAAGGTTGTGTCATCTGCATATGACAGCTGTTAATGAGTCTTCCTCCAACCCTGATGCCCCGTTCTTCTTCATATAGTCCAGTGTCTCAGATTATTGCTCAGCATACAGACTGGTGAAAGGATACAACCCTGACGCACATCTTCCTGATTTTAAACCACTCAGTGTCCCCTTGTTCTTTTCAAACGACTGCCTCTTGGTCTATATACAAGTTCTGCATGAGCATAATTAAGTGCTCTGGAAAGCCCATTCTTCGCAAAGTTATCCATAATTTGTTATGGTTCACACAGTTGAATGCCTTTTCATAGTCAATAAAACGTAGGTAAGAACCTTTCTGGTGTTCTTTGCTTTCAGCCAGAATCCATCTGACATCAGCAATGATACCCCTTGTTCCACATCCTCTTCTAAATCCAGCTTGAGTTTCTGGCAGTTCTGTGTTGACATACTGCTGCAACCATAGCACATAAAAAATGGAAGAACTTTTTCTACATTCACAGTTATTTACAATAGCTTATAACTTCTGGGGGAAAAGTGGCCCAGAAATTATAACAACTTCAATATAAGAACCTACTGAAAAGAGTCCTATTTTCAATAATCTAATGTAGCTGTAGCTAAATTTTTTAATGAAATCATTTTTTAAAAAAGTGTTTAAAGAAAAGAAATCCATAACCCGAAATAAGACTCTAAAGAAAGACAGTTCTGACAACTGACTTAAGCGCAAAAGAAGGGTGGGGGGTGGGGGGATGGAGGTAGGCTAATGTTAACTTGTTATTCATGGAAGACACAGAGCCCAGTGTCTGAAAACCTGCAGTAGCTTCCTACTGTCTGCTGCATTACCTACATAGTCCCTCAATCTGACATTGAAGGATCTCCCTAAATTGTCACCAGCCTGTTTTTACTCCTGCATTAAATCCTAATCAAACCAGACTACTGATTCCTAAAATAAGTCCATTCCTTTTTATCTTCAAGTTTCTGTCCATCTGGAAGATCCAGCGCCCCGCCCTCACTCTTGAATCTGTGTCTGTCCAAAAGTGAAGTTCAGAGGAGCACTTTGTTTGCTTTTATTATTAGTTAATACTTGTGGTCTAGCTGGCTAGGTATCAGATGATATCACTTCACCCTATAAGATTACCTTGTTTTTCTCACAAACCTTCACTACATTGGTAAGAAAATACCATTATGTTATCTTTTATTTCTCCCACCTCTCTGTCAACAGAAGCAACAACTCATTGAGGGGCTCCACTGAAGGCAGCAAATCAAGTGAAACTCTTAGCAGGTAAGAAATTATCTTACCAGCCCTGGTTTTCAAAATGTCCTTCTTACTCTTGTTCATTCATTAATTCAAAGGATTGTTACTGCCCATAATATGCAGTGTTCGGTGCTGGGCCCTGAGGATGTTAACAGTGAACAACACAGGTATGGGCCCTTGCCTCAGGTTGTTTACCATAGGAAGGTCTGTATGTTGACTGCCTGGGTGGGGGGCAGGGGGCAGGGGGACTTACCTTTACCTTTTCTATTTTTCACAGCTATAAAAAAAAAAAAAAAATTTTTTTTTTTTTTTTATAAAAAATGCCAAAAGAAAATGACTATTTTCCTGTTTAAGTTCCAGTTAGGCAAGGGTATTCACTGCTATATTGTCATCATTGAGCATGATGCCTGCCACATAATAACCACTCAAAAATTTTACGAATATTTTCTGGCTGTCTCTGCTACTTGATCAGTATAGAGTGAATTTGAATCTTTATAAACCAATCTTTTTCTTAGCCTAAAATTGAAGAGAAGGCTTTGATTTCCTTCTCACCTGGATGTATAACACTATATTGTACCTATGAATAACAACAACTATTTACTACATATTTTTATTCTTACTATTTTCCAAGTGTTTTAAACTTATTTAGTTTATCGAATCTATGAGGTAAAGATCATTATTCCTGTATAAAGACTAGGAAGTGAAGACTTAGATTACTTAAACAACTTGCCAGGATCACACAGCTTTTAAATAATGGAGGTCAGATTTGAACTTAAGTTTAGCTGGCTCCTCAGCACATGCTCATGACCACAAGCATGTACTGCCACCAAACTACCTGGGAAAGGACCCAATCCCACGCATGGGGCAGAGAAGAGCTACTTCCTTGAGATAACTAAAGCTCTGCTAAGGAGTTTCTCCATGGCTAGAAAAATATGTTGTCACGTCAGAGGAATTGCAGACATGTCAATAGCAGTGCCAGTCTGGGCTAGTGGTGCAAGCTCTTGAGCGCTCAGACAAGCTTCCTTTAGCAATGATGTGTTTGTAAAGAGGGAGAATGGTGGGAAAAAGATAGGATCTAGCCCCTTTCTGCACTTAAATTGGGAAAGGAGATTTTAATATTTAATAGAAGCTCTAAAAAGTATAGAACACACTAGAAAATACAAAATGCATATGAATGTTCTGTACTACAAAAAACTGGCCATTTTTTAAACTTAAATGATATGAGGAAGACTACCAAAATTGCTGTTTTACCACAACATTTCACTGTAATCACAGCACTTCTCTTTAATCAATATCTAAATATTTCTTACTCTGTAAACTTTTGCAGTCACAAAAGCTAAATCAACAATTGTAGTCCAGAGCGGAGTAAAGATGGTGGCCTAGTCAGATGCACTAAGCCATCCCTCTGCAACAAAGACCTGAAAAAACAAGTAAAACAGATACAGATGTCAACCCTGGAACCCTGAAAGATTTACAACAGGGAACCATAGACATCTATCTGTAAATGACAACAATGTCAGAACAATAAAAGAGGGAATAGACAGTGTGGGTACTGGACTTTCAAATGGAGAGGAAGTCAAGGTGATATCAAGTAAAAAACGACTGGTTCAACTTGGGAAGATAAAGATAAATTTCAAGGTAACCACAAAGAAATTTAAAAACCTACTCATCAAAAGAAAGAAAAACAAAGTCCCAGTAAACACAAAATCTACAGAAACAAAAAGAAATTCCACAAACAAAAGGAACTCAGCACAGGAGAGTAAGAGGAACAAGGAAAACATCCACATCACAAGAAAAGGACTACAAAATAACAGCAATAAACTCATACCTGTTGATAATCATACTGAACATAAATGGTTTAAATGCACCCTAAAGAGACAAAGAGTGACAGAATGGACTAAAAAAAAAAAAACATGACCCATCAATATGCTGTTTATAAGATACACACCTTAGAAACAAAGACATAAATCTATTAAAAAAACCAAAGGATGGAAAAAATGTATCAAGCAAACAGCAACCAAAAAAAGAGCAGGAGTGGCAATACTAATCTCAGATAAAATAGACCTTAAGGCAAAATCCACCATAAAAGACAAGGAAGGACATTATATAATGATTAAAAGGACAATCTACTGAGATGACATGACCATAATAAACGTTTACTCATCCAACAACAAGGCTCTAACAGCACTGAGAAGAGAAATTAACAGTTCCACAGTAATAGTAGGAGACTCCAACACACCACTCTCGGTAAAGGACAGAACATCTAGAAAGAAACTCGACAAAGATACAGAAGATCTAAAGGCCACAATCAACCAACTTGATCTCATAGGCATATATAGAACACTCTACCCAACAGCAGCAAAGTATACATTCTTTTCTAACACACATGGAATGTTTTCTAGAATAGACCACATCTTAGGCCACAAAGCAACCCTCAGCAAAGTCCAAGACACTGGGATAATACAAAACATCTTCTGTGATTGTAATGCCATAAGAGTAGAAATTAGTAACAGGAAGAACAAGGAAAAAAGTAAAAAACATGGAAACTGAATAACACGTTGCTTAAAACCACTGGGTAATAGAAGAAACCAAAATTGGAATATGAAAATTCCTAGAATCAAATGAGAAAGAAAACCCATCATCATACCAAAGCATTTGGGACACAACAAAGGCAGTGCTCAGAAGTCAATTTATAGCAACAGATGCAAACATCAAAAAAAAAAAAAAAAAGGAATAACATCAAAATGCTTGCTTTACAACTCAAATAGAAAGAGAACAATAAAAGAAGTCCACAGTCACCAGAAGAAAGGAAATAATAAAGATCAGAGCAGAAGTAGAGAATAGAAAAACAGTAGAAAGAATCAACAAAACCATGTTAGCTCTTTGAAAGGATTGACAAGCCAGTGGACAAACTGACAAAAGAAAAACAGGAAAGGAAGCAAACAACCCAAATAAGAAATGAATTGGGGGACATTACAACAGACCTAGCTGAAATAAAAAGGGTCATAACAGAGGATCATCATACTATAGTATAACAAATTTGAAAGCCTCAATGAAATGGACAAATTTCTAGAAACACACTAGCTACCCAAACGAACACTAACTGAGGTAGAAAATCTGAACAGACCCATAACAGGAGAAGAGATTGAAAAGGTTAAAAAAAAAAAACAACTCTCAACAAAAGAAAAAAACAGTCCTGCCCAGATGGGTTCACTGGGGAATTCTACCAAGCATCCAGAGAAGACCTCACGCCAGTACTACTCAAACTATTTCAGAACATAGAAAAGGAAGAGATACTTCTAAATTCATTCAAGCCAGCAAAACCCTGATACCAAAACCAGGCAAAGACACCACAAAAAAAAAAAAAAGAAAATTATAGACCAATATCTCTCATGAATATAGATGAGAAAATTCTCAAAAAAAATTCTAATCAATAGAATTCAGCATTGTCTCGGTCATCTAGTGCTGCTATAACAGAAATACCACAAGTGGATCGCTTTCTCTCTCTGTTGGCTCTGGAGGAAGGTCCTTGTCGTCATTCTTCCCTTGGCCTGGGAATATCTCAGTGCAGAAACCTCAGGTCCAAAGGACGCACTCTGCTCCTGGTGCTGCTTTCTTGGTGGTATGAGGTCCCCATGTCTCTCTGCCCACTTCTTTCTTTTGTGTCTCAAAAGAAATAGGCCTAAGGCACTATCTAATCTTGTAGAATTCATCAATATACCTGCAGGTGATCCATCTTATTACATCAAAATCACATCAGCTGATAAAATGCAACACTGGGAATCATGACCCAGCCAAGTTGACAGATATTTTGGAGGGACACAATTCAATGCATGACAAGCATCATATCAAAAAAATAATACACCCTGACCAAATGAGATTCATACCAGATATATAGGGATGGTTCAACATTAGAAAATCAATCAACATATCCACCATATAAATAAAAGAAAAAGAATCACATGATCAACTCAATTGACAAAGAAAAGGCATTCAGTAATGTCCAACACCCATTCCTGATAAAAACTCTCAATAAAATAGGTAGAGGAGGGAAATTCCTCAACATAATAAAGGGCATCTATACAAAACCAACAGCCAACATCATTCTCAATGGAGAGAGGCTGAAAACATTCTCTTTGAGAACAGGAACAAGACAAGGATGCCCTTTATCACCACTCCTACCTAACATTGTGCTAGAAGTCCTAGCTAGAGCAATAAGGCAAGAAAAACAAATAAAGGGCATCCAAATCGGTAAGGAAAAAGTAAAACTATCCTTATTTGTGGATTGTCTTAGTCATCTAGTGCTGCTATAACAGAAATACCACAAGTGGGTAGCTTTAACAAAGAGAAATTTATTTTCTCAAAGCAAAGTAGGCTAAAAGCCCATATTCAGGGCATCAGCTCCAGGGGAAGGCTTTCTCTCTGTGTTAGCCTTCTCATCAATCTTCCCCTGGACTAGGAGCTTCTCTGTGCAGGTACCCTGTGTCTAAAGGATGCGCTGATTTCTTGGTGGTAGAAGGTCCCCCTGTCTTTCTGCTCGCTCTCTCTTTTATATCTCAAGAGATTGCCTCAACACACTATCCAATCCAGTAGATTGAGTCCCACCTCACTAACACAACTGCCGCCCATCCTCCCTCAGTAACATCATAGAGGCAGGATTTGCAACATATAGGAAAATCATACAATACCAGGAATCATGGCCCAGCCAAATTGGTACACACATTTTTAAGGGGACATAATTCAATCCATGACATGGATGATATGATACTATACATAGAGAACACCAAAGATTCCAGAAGAAAACTGCTGGGACTCATAGAAAGATTCAGCAGAGCAGCAGGATACAAGATAAACATACAAAAGTCAGTTGGATTCCTATATACCAGGAAAGCAATGCCATTTATAGTAACCCTAAAAATATAAAATGTTTAGGAATAAATATGACAAGGGACATAAAAGACCTATATACTAACACAATTACAAAACACTACTGCAAGAAACCAAAAGAGACCTATGCAAATGGAAAATGGCAGCCAGAGGACACATAAGGAAGTGTTCTCAATCACTAGCCATTAGAGAAATGCAAATCAAACTACAATGAGATACCATCTCACCCCAAAATCACTGGCACCAAACAAAAAAACAGAAAATAATAAATGCTGGAGAGGCTATAGGGAGATTGGAACTCTTATGCACTGCTGGTGGAAATGCAAATGGTACAATCATTTAGGAAAACGATATAGCGCTTCCTTAAAAAGCTAAAAGTAGAAATACCATACCATCCAGCAATTCCACTCCTACGCGTATATCCTAGAGACAATAAGAATTGTCACATAAAAATATATGCATACCCATGTTCATTGCAGCATTATTCACAATAGCAAAAAGATGGAAACAACCTGTGTCCATCAACAGATGATTAGGTAAACTATGGTACATACACACAGTGGAATCCTACACAACTATAAAGAACAATGAGGAATCTGCAAAACATCTCACAACATGGATGAATCTGTAGGGCATTATGCTCAGTGAAATGAGTCAACCACAAAAGGACAAATACTTTATGAGACCACTATTATAAAACCTCATGAAAAAGGTTTACACACAGAAAGAAACAATCCTTGATGGTTAAAAGCAGGGGATGGGGGGTGAGAAAGCACTAACTAGATAGTAGATAAGTGGTAACTTCAGTGAAGGGTAAGATAGTACAACTTGACCAAGGCAAAGCCATAGAAGCTTCATAGACACATCCAAACTCCTGAGGGGCTGAGATACTGAGCAGAGGGCTGGGGACCATGGTTTTGGGGGACATCTAACTCAACTGGCACTACATAGTTTATAAAGAAAATGTTCTACATGCAACTTTGGCAAGTAGTATATAGGATCTTAAAAACTTTCAAGCAGCCATCTAAGATATATCTACTGATCCAACCTGTCTGGAGCAAAGGAGAATGAAGAAAACCAAAGACATAAGGGAAAGATTAGTCTAAAGGACTAATGGACCACAACTACCACAGCCTCCACCAGACTGAGTCCAGCACAACTAGGTGGTGCCCGGCTACCACCACCAACTGCTCTGACAGGGATTACAGCAGAGGGCCCCAGACAGAGCTGGAGAAAAATGTAGAACAAAACTCTACTCACACACACACACAAAAAGACCAGACTTACTGGCCTGACAGAGACTCAAGAAACCCTAAGAGTATGGCCCCCAGACACCCTTCTAGCTCAGTAATGAAGTCACTCCTGAGGTTTACCCTTGAGCCAAAGATTAGACAGGCCCATAAAATAAAATGAGACTGAATGGGCACACCAGCCCAGGGGCAAGGACTAGAAGGCAGGACAGGACAGGAAAGCTGGTAATAAGGAACCCACGGTCAAGAAGGGAGAGTGTTGACATGTCGTGGGATTGTTAACCAATGTCATAAAACAAAATGTGTACTAACCGTTTAATGAGAAGCTAGTTTGTTCTGTAAACCTTAATCTAAAGTACAGTTTAAAAAAAATAGCAAAAATAAAAAAAAGGTCTATAAAAAAAAATTGGCGTGCAGCCATCTAAGATATATCTACTGGTCCAACCTGTCTGGAGCAAAGGAGAATGAAGAAAACCAAAGACATAAGCGAAAGATTAGTCCAAGGGACTAATGGACCACAACTACCACAGCCTCCACCAGACTGAGTCTAACACAACTAGATGGTGCCTGGCTACCACCACTGACTGCCCTGACAGAGATCATAATAGAGAGTCCCAGACAGACCTGGAGAAAATTGTACAACAAAATTCAAACTCACACACATAAACACACACACACGAAAGACCAGACTTACTGGTCTGTTGGAGACTGGAGAAACCCCGAGACTATAGCCTCTGACGCCCTTTTAACTCAGTAGTAAAGTCACCCCTGAAGCTCACCCTTCAGGCAAAGATTAGACAAGCCTCTAAAATAAACAGTAACACGTGTGAGAAACTTGGTTCTTAGTTCAATCAAATATATGAAACCAAATGGCCAACACCAGCCCAAAAGCAAAGACAAGGCGGGAAGGGACAGGAAAACTAGAGAAATGGAAATGGGGAACCCAAGGTTGAGAAGGGAAGAGTGTTGACACATCCTGGGGTTGGCAACCAATGTCGCAAAACAATTTGTGTATTAATTGTTTAATGAGAAACTAATTTGCTCTGTAAACTTTCACCTAAAGCACATGCAAAAAAATTATAGTCCATACACACAGAGCAAAATAAAAAATAAAAGCAGCTAGTAATTCTAAGTGCCACATTTCTGTTTTGGAGAGAATTGACTTTTCTTATTCTGTTTTGCTGTTACAATTTAATGAGTAACATTGTGTCCTAAGAAAGGTTTCAAATAAAGACTTCAGAATGTGTACCTTCCTTTAAACATGTTTTAGGAGCACCTGAGGTTCTAATGACTGAAACTAAACAAAGGTGAGCATTCCACAAAACCTTTCCCCTCCACGTCTCCCATGTCTGTGAGTGGCTCCACCGCTTTCCCAGGCACTAAGGCCTAAACCTTATCATTCTTTTTAATTCTTCCTTCTCCTTTGTCTCACTTCACCAGTCACCAAATTTTAGTAATTCTGACTCTAAAGTAGTTCTCAAATCCATTTTTTTTTCTTTTAATATGACTTGGAACTGCCTTGGGCCTTTTCTCTTTTTCTGTGGACAATTGTGGTGGCTTCTTCAGTGTTGTGTGTGTGTGTGTGTGTGTTTTAATTTCCAGCTTTTACATGTTCCAGTCATTTCTATCCATCAATTTCAAAGCAATCTGCCTAAAGCACGCCTCCGACTATTGTCTGTTCCCCCAGCTCAAAACCTTCAAAGGCTCCGCATTACCTCCTGCAGCAAGAACAGACTCTTCGCCCTGATAGCCAAGATTACCCATAATATAGCCACAACCTTCCTTTCCAGGGCTGTTCCACTAATAGAACTGTTCTCAAACTTTTTGGTCTTAGGACCCCTTGACACTCATAAAAATTATTGAAGATCCCAAAAAGCTATTGTTTATAAGGGTCATTTCTATGAAAATTTTTCATATTGGAAAATAAAACTGAGGGATTTAAAAATATTTATTGATTCATTTAAACATAACAAAAGTAAGCCCATTACGTGATAACATTAATAACATTTTATTATGAAAATATCTATTTTCAAAAAAATCACTGAAAAGATATTGTTTTACATTTTTGCAAGTCTCTTTAATGCCTGGCTTGATGGAAGACAACCAGGTTCACATATCTGCTTCTGGATTTAATCTGTTGTAATATCATACATCAGGTAGCCTCTGGAAAACTCCACAGTACACTTGCAAGAGACTGGGAGTTGAAAAGCAAGTAACATTGAGCCATAGCAAGGAATGAAGTACCTGATCATGATCCAACATGGATGAACTTCAAAAACATTATGCCAAGTAAAAGAAGGCAAACACAAAAGGTCGTAGATTAAATGATTCCATTTATATGAAATATCCAGAATAGGTAAACCTGTAGAGATAGAAAAAAAAAAGGATTGGTAGTTGCCAGGGGCCGAGGAGAAAAAGGAGAGAGACTGTTTAATGGGTATGGAGCTTCCTTTCAGGGTGGTAGAATTGTTTTGGAACCAGAGAGGTGATGATTGCACAACACTGTGAATGTTACTTAATGTCACTGAATTGTACATTTTAAAATGGTTAATTTTGTGTTATGTGAATTTTTCCTTAATAACAAAAAAGAATAAATAACATCTTAGTATTATAATAAAAATCATTCGGACATTGCAGACCACCTAGAACTACTGCCCTGATATTCTCACGCTGGAACCCATGACACAGAGAACTATGTGTTTTGTTCCAGCTTATTGATAGATAAATCTTGTAGTTTTGTAAACTGGTACTGCTAATACTAAGAGATTTATTTTTATTTTGGTCTTTGGATTCTTCATTTTTAGGTAATCATTAAGATTGTGTCTCAGAATCCATGAGAAAGTGATTTGGGTTTTATAGCTATTAGACAAAAATAAATTCTCTAACCAAGATTCTTTATTATTTCCATTTTGCAAATTTTTCATGGGTACTGTATGCATAAAGATAATGCAACTTTGGTTCTTCCTCATTAGGGTATTTTAAGACATCTGCAATTTAGGTTGTGTTGTAGTTATCATTTTGAGTTCATATTTTAAGCCATCACTCTTGCCAGCATTAGCTTGATTCTGTCCATAAATCTTAGTACTACATTTGTGAAACGGAATGCTGACATTACTGCTCTTCTGCTTCCAGAGAGCCGGCCACATTACATGCAGGAGACATGGAGGACCCGTCTAGTTGCTTCACATTCCCATCTACAGGTGAGTTCTCAGCAAAAGTACAGAAATGGGTCCGCTTAAAACCCCGTGGGTGACTTGCCATTCCATGAAAGCAAAAGGCAAAGCCTCTACAGTAGCTTAATACCCCCATTAACTCTCTGATTCCATTTCTCACTGTTCTCTCTCCATTCATTATGCTTTATCATCCTTGCCTTCTTGTTGCCGTACCTTGAACATGCTAGGTGCACTTCCACATTAGGGTCCTTACACCCACTGTTCCGTCTGCATTGCTAGCCCCTCACCTCCTTTAAAGTCTTTGTCAGAAGTCACTTTCTCAATGAGACCTACCCCCACCACCGTAATTTAAAAAAATGCAACCTTCCCACACTCCCAATCCCCCTACTTTTTTCTTTTCTTTCTTTTTTTTACTAATTATCTTGTAAGATACTATATCATTTACTTATTTATTTTGTTCATTATGTGTCACCTCCTGCTAAAAAAAAAAAAGCTGTACTGATAATTCTGTAATCTGGACCCTTTGGATCTTTATCTATTATCTGTACTTTTTCTCTTGCTTTCCTATCATGTCATCTTGTCTCCTCATATGCCTGCTTATTTTTTGTTGTGTTACAGTCATTATATTTGAAAAACTGTACAGACCATTTGAGGCTTAGAGTGAGGTTATCTTCCTCTAGAGAGCATTCACACTTGCTTCTGGCAGGCCGCTAAGGGTGCCAGCAATCCCAGATCACTTTGGCCCAGTCAGTACTTCAGATAATGTGAAGCTAGATCTCAGGACCTCCCAGGGCAGTTCTATTTCCTGTTCACTCCCAGTCGTAAATGATAGCCTTATTCAGTTCCAACCCAAAGCCCGGGGTATCTACCAGATCACTCTCTCCCCTATTACTGGGAACATTTTCTCATGAAAGTTCAATTTTTAAGAGGTGCCATATGCTCTTTTTAATTAATTCCAGCCTTTTTCTTTTGTTCTTGGAAAATTTTAGCAAGTCCAACTGTGAAAAATCCGGTTTCTCGTTCATTCCATTCTTCTCCCAAGAAGTCTCCAGTGCACTCGCTCCTAACTAGCTCAGGTGAAGATTCAGGAGGTTCCACGTCACAATACAGATCCCCCAAACCTGTTCATTCACCTGATTCCGTTAAAGGTGAGCATGATATGATATTAGTGACTAGGTTAATTGATTTCCCACTCTGGTGAATTGCAGGTTCTTTTCCATATTCAGAATTAATAAGATTTTGCTCGCTGTTCTTATATACAAGCTCTAACTGATGCTGTGTAACTTAAGTGGGTTTTATTTAGATAGTGTAACTGTTGGATAGACATACACACCTTAGTAAATATACATAGGTATTATACGTAAATATTATCTCTTTTTCTCTGACATGAATCATGAACTTTTCTCCTTTTTAAGATTTTGAGCCTTAAATGCTGTGACTGACTTTTCTTTTTTACTTATGTTCCCTAAAACCGTGGCTCCCCTTCAGTCTCTGCCTTTGTAAGTACAACTGTCCAGCATGCAAACTTGTCAAAATTTTCTTATTTAAAAAGTTTTAAGTTGATTTGTTACTTGCTAAGACAGATGGGAAAAATGGTTTGATTTAGAATAATTGCCTGATACATTGGCCAGTGTTCAGTATATGTGTGTCATGACAAGTGACAGTGACTGAGACAGCCCTAGTGCTCTATGGTATCATTCTTCTTGATAAGAGAGAAATCGGGCGACTTGTTGCTTCACTGTCAAATCAGTTCTTGCTCTTTTGCAATGCTATGCCTTCCACATCTCTAGGTCCTAAAAAACATGAAAATCAGAACCTAATGATAGATTTTAATACATTTTCTTTTTTAACTCCTTTTGCTGCCTTTACCTCCATATATTATGCTTCCAAAATATTCATTTAGTATTTCTTAAGATTTAAAGTATCAAATTATTTAAATGTCAGAGCAGTGATTATTGCAGGACTAGAGCAATGCTACTTATCACCTCGTAATTAACTTGTGCTACCTAGCATCCCAAAATTCCAACCTATTGCTGTTGATTCCGACTCATAGCGACCCTGTAGGTCAGAGCAGAACTGCTTCATGGGGTTTCCAAGGAACAGCCGGTGGATTTGAACTGCTGACCTTTTGGTTAGCAGCTGCACTCTTAACCTCTGTACCACCAGGGCTCCCATAGTAGCATAGCACCTCCTTTTTTTTTTTTTCCTATTATTTTCAGATACTTACCAGACATTACATATTTCATGTTATTCATGTTAAATCTCTGTTTCTCTCTAAGAAACTCAATGTTTTTCATTCTTTTGAACTAACATAATTCCTAGATGATTGCCTTTAATACTAGTCTCTGTAATGAAAAGGGTGTTTTTGATAGGAAAAATGAGCCACCAAATAATATCCTCAAGATTATACAGCTAGTTAGAGGGTAAGATCAAAAATTTAAATCTTCAGACTGCTAATCAGTGTTTTTTAGAGGTTGACAAACTTAGCATGCTTATTAGAGAATGCTTCTAGCCCCTCTTCAGTCGCTACTGCCACATGTCTTCCAGGCCCACTGCTGCCATGTCAGCATCCGTGCTGTCCTCTCCCATCACACAGTACCTCCCTCATTCAGGTGGCAGCAACTGAAGTGGACACTGCCTCACACACATTTAACAGTGTTGCCAGTGTCCATATTAGGTCATGCTGTCCCAAACCCTAAATTAATGGAGTTACTCACGTCTGGTATGAAAAGCTGTCATCGGTAATACAAGGTGTTCATTAACATTGAAGTATTTGTCTCATCCTATCCCATTCAATACTGTATAGTTAATATAAGTGAGTAGAATTGATTTGACACAAAACCAAATAAGTTAGTATTGCAATATTTCAACAATATACCTTTTTTCTTTAAAATAGAAAAAGTTCAAAGTTTTCTTTATTTTAAAGAAAAGGTTGTTTAACCTGTAATCAGAAGATTTATAAAAAGAAATTTTGAATAGAATTTTAATATCACATCTAAGCAATTTTCTAATAGCTTCACAGTCTCAGCCGATAGAAACAACAGGAAAAACATGCAGAAAGCTCCAGAACAGACTGGAAAGCTTACAAACTCTGGTAGAAGATTTACAGCTGAAAAACCAAGGTAAAGTATGCATTTTGGGAGAGATCTTCCTCTCCTATAATATTCACCTTTCCTTCAGGTTAAACCTCCTAACTGCTATATGCCTACTGCAAAGGACATTTAATTAGCAATTCCAAAACCTTAGTCAAAATATGAGGGTCTTCACCATGACTCACCCTGCATCAGTTGTGTGACCTTGGGCAGGACTCTTTAGCCCTACCCTACTCTTTCATCTAATAAAAAAAATAGGGATGATAATTTGAGGTCTCCCTGTTACAATATAAAATTGTACAAGAAAAATACAGTTATTGGAGAAAATTGAATTTTTAATGTTCTAAATGCATTTTTTCAGAGTTAACACTGCTTCAGAATGCGCAAACTTTGTACAGCAAAAAGTTAAATTTGCAGAAAAGACCATACTTACTTGTCTAACAGAGACTGGAGGAACCCCCCAAGACTATGGCCCTAAGACGTCCTTCTGACCTGGAACTGAAGCCATCCCTGGAGGCTGCCTCTCAGCCAAACAATAGACAAGCACTTAAGATAAACTGGAACACCCAAGAGGAAGAGGAACATACTTCTTGGAACAATCGATTATGCGAGATCAAAAGGGCATTATCTGCCCAAAAGCAAAGATGAAAAGGCAGGAGGAGATAGAAAATTAAGATGAAAGAAAATGAGGAACTCAGAGCGGAAATGGGGAGAGTGCTGACACACTGTGGGGAATGAAACCAAGGTCATGAAACATTCTATGTACAAACTATTGAATAGGGAACTAATTCGCTCTGTAAACTTTGGCCTAATGCACAATTAAGAAAAAAAAAGTTAACACTGCTGACCAATCCTCAGTAGGACACATGTTTGAAGTGGTCTTTTACATGGATCTTGCCCGGACACTGTCTTTCCCATTCCTACCAGGTCTGTAGACAAGCCATTTGCATTGATGGTAGCCAGGATTGGATTACAGTCGATAGCCAGAAAACAAAATAATGGTATTTAGCCTTACACAGGATTTAAATTAGCAGAGTGCTGCAAGAAATTATGCCAACTGATGAATCACACAATAAAAAGATAAGCCATTTCTAAATATACTAAATTCGAATAAGAAATTATAATCTGCAGGTGATGGACTATGGGAGGGCTATCATGTTTAATGCTGTTCTGATATAACGTCTTCATAAATCCAGAAGCCAAGTAAATTACTTCACCTTTTGCTGGCTTTGTCAGAGAGAAATTAATTTTGGAGCACACATTATTCTTATCTCATCTTTCTATCCCTAAAGAATATAAGTTGCTAAAAACCCAGTGCAAGGAAATAAATATTTCTCTAAGAACGAATCCTTATAAAAATGAATTTGACCTCATTAATAATAATAACACTGTTAACATTTACTGAGCGCTTACCAACTATGTGCCAGGCCCTGTGCTAAATGCTTTATTTACATTTTCTTCATGTGGTCCTCACAGCATTGGGAGGTGGGTACTATTATTCCGTTATTTGAAGACAAGGAAACTGAAGATAAGAACACAGTAGGTTCTAAGTCAAAGAATAAGTGGAGCTGGGACTTAATCCTTACAGTTTCTGAATCCAGAAATCCACATTTTTTAATATGCTATTTTTAAGGTTATATCAAACTGTTGTTAAAAGGAAATACCAAATTCCTATGATAACCAGAGACTCCTGTAAATCTGAGCATTGAAAAGTGCTTGATTTTAGTTTTTGACTTTAGTGTTTGATTTTAAACTTGTAACAAAGTAAGTCTTTAAGGCAGATTCATTATCTTATTGCCCCCATTGTTCTTCACACTGACTTATAGTTCTGTGTTCATTTGATTAATGCTACCATGTAACAGTCCAAGTGGAAGACATGTATTTATTTTAAAAATAAAAATATCTTTTTATTGGATGGAATGTCCGAATGGAATGTCTCATGGACAGTCTGAAACAAATATTTTCGGAGAAAATTTTAGAAGCATTCATCAAAATTTGAAGTGCGCACACTTTTTGACTCAGAAATCTCACTTCTAGCAATTTATTCAACAGGAAATGGTTGTATAAATCCACAAAACTCTGTACAAAAGTATTTACTACAGCATTGTTTATAAAGAAAAAACAAAGGAAACAACCTTTTAAAATTTTATTTACTGACATTTTGGCACATTCTTATAATGAAATACTGTGCCATCATAACAAAACATGAGCTGAGCTGGAAGGTTGTAGGTACTTGGTTAGGAGAAAAAAAAAGCAAGCTCCACAACAATTTATATCACACATTTTCATTTGTATAAAGAAGAAAGCTCTGTGTGTGTACGTGTGTGTGTGCACATGTGCGTGAGCACACAACATGCACATATTAACCAACTGTTTATAGTAATGAAACACTGGGGCGATTCAGCCAACTGAGGGAACAGAGAGAAAGACTGACACTTCTGAAGTATTTGTATTATTTACAGTTATTATGTATTACTTCTATAAGGAGCTCTGGTGGTACAATGGTTAAACATGGCTGCTAATCCAAAGGTTGGGGGTTCAAACCCACCAGCGGCTTCTCCAGAGAAAGACCTGCAATATGCTCCTATAACAATTACAGCAAGAAAACCCTATGGGGCAGTTCTACTCTGTCATATGGGGCACTATTAGTTGAAATCAACTCGACTGCACCTAACAACCACAACACTTCTACAATAATTATTGTGCTCATTTAGAACAACTGAAGGAATAAAGATTTACCCTTAGATCTGTGCCACAACATCGGCCTTTTCAAAAATATGCTACATTGCCATTTTAAAGAATGCCTTGAGCTCGGAATGTATTTATTCTGCATAACAAACTGACCTTTTAAGAAGCATTTAATAGAATGTAAAGTCTAAGTATATTGTGCTATTCTAACTTTTGTTTTATCAACACTTTCAGCAATGTCTTCAATGATCAGAAATCAAGAAAAGAGGATACAGAAAGTGAAAGACCAGGAAAAAATGTTACTAAAATGATACATTGCTTGCCTATTCTTTATAGAGGGTTGATGCCCAAATAATTGTGGTGTTACTTGTAATTAGTGCCCTGTGTACTATTTTTTCTTTTTATGTGAAAGTTTAATAAAAGATATCCTGTCCTGTAAATTCTATTTTGAACTATTCTTGAACGCTCTCACAGTAAAATTTAAAACAGTAAAAGCTAGATTTGGAAGTATTCATGTATTCCAAGACGGAGCTCTGGTGGCACAGTGGTTGAAGTTCTCGCCAGCTAACTGAAAGAAAGTTTACTGGTCTGAACCCACCAGTGGCTCCACAAGAGAAAGATGCGGCAGTCTGGCTCCATAAAGATTACAGCCTTGGAAACTCTACGAGGCAGTTCTGCTCTGTTCTGTAGGGTCACTATGAGTCCGAATCGACTCGATGGCAATGGGCTTATATATTATAAGGTATTAATTTATGCTGTTAAGACCATATGTTGGGATAGTTGTGCATTTTCGTTATCTTGGCTGGTTTGGAGACTATAGAATGCAATCTTCTTTTTTTTTTTTTTCTTTTCAGTAAAAAACAAAACAAAAATCTTGGGGGTGGGGACCCTTCATTCACATGAAAATGAAAGATGTTGTATAATACCCCAACAGAAGAAAACTTCAAAATTCTAATAGGGACTATTTTGTGACTCCGAACTCACTGTTTGTTCTGTCAATATCAGTGAAGGTAGTCAGATAACAAAATGTTAAAGTCCCTCATCAAAAGTTTCAAAAAAAGTTCTCTTTTCACATATTAAAAACTATGAAGAAAGAAAAAAAAATTAATTACTCTTCAGCAAGTGGGTAATTTCCACAGATTGAATAGATTTAACTGCCTTAATAGATTTTAGTAAATTTGGGTTTTTAAAAAAATTGAGGTGAAATTCATATAACATATAATTCAGTTGGCATTTAGTTTATTCACAATGTTATGCCACCACAACCTCTCTCATTACAAAACTTCTTTATCGCCCTGAGAAAACACCCCATATGCATTTAAAAAAAAAAAAAAATTTTTTTTTTTTTTTTTTTTATGCATTAAGTGATCACAGCCCGTTTCCCTCTCCCCCCATCCCTTGGTAACCACTAATCTGTTTTCTGTCTCTATGGATTTGCCTATGCTTAATATATTTAAATTAAGAGTTTTTGTATGAATTAAATGGAATGAGACAAGAAGAACAGATATAAAAATGTTTCAGTTGTGCCAAAAACATCAGAGACAATGTGGCAGCTATCTGTTAAAAAAAAAAAAAATAGTGCTCCGTTTTCATAGTACACCTACTCCTCACTTATCGACTATCTCGTTATCCAACATTTTGCATTTATGACAATAGTAAAAAAAAAATACTATCCAACTATTTTGCCCATAAATGACGTGTATCTGGCTGTGATGAATGCCAAGGTGCTAGGCAAGAGTAGGGCTGGCTGTAATGGTTATGTATCAACTTGCTGGGGCCATGATTCTCAGTGGTTCGGCAGTTATGTAATGATGTGGTCATCCTCCATTTTCATATAACGCCTAGTTTTGCATAATGACCTGGTTTTTGGAACCTAACCATGTCAGTAAGTGAGGAGTTGGTGTATAGAACTGTCAGTGAGAAACAGCTGCCCACCTAGGGGCTCTGTTTCCCCTCACATCTCGGTGTGGACACCTGACCAGTTCCCACTAATAGGATGTGGCATTGCCAGGTCAAAATATTATTTAATAAGAATTTGTGTTTTTCCTCACTTTATTTGTCCTTCCATGGCCTGGCTGCAGAGGACAGTGAGGTCCTGTCCTTGGGCCGAGACGCTGGGTGACTAAATCTCTGCAAGGAATACCCACGGGGAATACCAGCCTCAGACTGTTACATGAGCAAAAAAATAAGCTTCTGTTGTCAAAGCCTTCTTACATATATGATGTCTGTTACAGCAGCTAGCAATAGCCCTAACCAATCGGATAATAAACTGACTAAGCAGGGCATACATACTCTTACAAGGAAATCCTCGTATTTCTGCTGTGTAAATGACAAGAAGATGTTAGCACTCTAAGCATGACCAATTTTAAATAGCAATTTTTTTAAATATAAAGCTTAATTTTATATGTATCTCTGAAATCAACTGGCTTTACTGCAGTTTTTTATTTCAAGTAATGATGAAATGGCTACTGATAGAATTCTAAATAAATTGTTACTGTAAGTTGTCTTATCTTTACTTTTACCCAATAGGAATGCTGGGGCATTCTGTGCACTAACACACACAGGGTGTTACATGTATATAACCTTCTGTACGTGTGGTAAGAGCCTTGTAAATGAATCTAAAATTCATTATGAAGTATGTAAGGTGTATGTAAGGGTTTAACATAAAAATGCCAGGAGCCAAAAACTGTCATAGTTTATTTAAGCACTTTCTATCACTATTTTCAAGAGTCTGTGGGTGGCACAAACAGTTAAGCACTCTACTACTAGCTAAAAGGCGGGCAGTTCAGACTCACCAGAGGCACCCCATAAGACAGGCCTAGTGATCTATTTCCAAAAGGTCAGTCTTGAAAACTCTATAGAGCAGTTCTGCTTTGCACACATGGGGCTGCTATGAGTTGGAATTGGGTCCACAGCGGCTAACGCTATTTTCAGTTGGGTTATGCTCTTTTGGCAAAGACTGTTACCAGAATTAAACATTGTTTTGCCAATAGAAATTACACTTATTAAAAGTTGTTTTCACATTTAAGAATTCATTTTCACCCATGTTCATTGCACCATTATGTACAATAGCAAAAAGATGGGAACAACCTAAGTGCCCATCAACAGACGAACGGATAAACTATTGTACATACACACAATGGAATACCATGCAACAATAAAGAACAATGATGAATCTGTGAAACATCTCACAACATGGATGAATTTGGAGGGCATTATGCTGAGTGAAATAAGTCAACCACAAAAGGACAAATACTGTATGAGACCACCATTATAAAAACTCATGAAACAGTTTACACACACACACAAAAATCGTTGAAGGTTATGAGGGAGGAGATGTGTGGGGAGGGAAAAACACTAAATAGACAAAAGATAAGTAGTAACTTTGGTGAAGGGTAAGACAGTACGTAATACCAGGGAAGCCAGCACAACTTGACCAAGGCAAAGTCATGGAAGCTTCATAGACACATCCAAACTCCCTAAGGGACAGAATCACTGGGCTGAGGGCTGGGGACCAGGGTCTTGAGGGACATCTAACTCAATTGGCATAACATAGTTTATTAAAAAAATGCTCTACATCCTACTTCAGTGAGTAGTGTCTGGGATCTTAAAAGCTTGTGAGCAGCCATCTAAGATAATCTATTGGTCCCACTCCATCTGGAGCAAGGGAGAATGAAGAAAACCAAAGACGCGAGGGAAAGATTAGTCCAAAGGACTAATGGACCACAAGTACCACAGCTTCCACCAGACTGAATCCAGCACAACTAGATGGTGCCTGGCTACCACCACCAACTGCTCTGACAGGGATCACAGTAGAAGGTCCCACACAGAGCTGAAGAAAAATGTAGAACAAAATTCTAGCTCAAAAAAAAAAAAAAAAAGACCAGACTTATTGATCTGACAGAAACTGGAGAAACCCCAAGAGTATGGCCCCTGGACAGCCTTATAGCTCAGTAATGAAGTCACTTCTGAGGTTCACCTTTCAGCCAAAGACTATAAAAAAAAAAAAAAAAACAGGCCCATAAAACAAAAATGAGACCAAATGGGCACACCAGCCCAGGGTCAAGGACAAGAAGTCAGGAGAGGGCAGGAAAGCTGGAAATGGGGAACCCAAGGCTGAAAAGGGTTGAATGTTGACCTGTCGTGGGGTTGTCACAAAACAATATGTGTACGAATTGTTTAATGAGAAAATTTGTAAACCTTCATCTAAAGCAGAATAAAAACTAATTTTCAAGTACAGCCATGCTGAATTTCTCTCCAAGCAAATGTAATGTTTAAAAATATATATATATTCTGAGCTTTTTCTCCAAAGAGAGGAGAAAAACAGACTCTTCATATATTCTCTAGGCCTCTTGATATTTGCTTTTCTGTAAGTGTTATTAGTGGAGGAAAATATTAGTATTTTATTTTGCATCCAAGCTGTTACAGTACTAAGATTTAGGCAAATAATTCAGACATTTAATAAAGATTAATATTCAGGTTTTATTATTTGTTCATTTATAATAACTTAAAGTTTGAGTGTTCATTTCTTCTCAGAGCAAAGATGTACTTCTGCATTACTGCCCTGTATAAATTTGTTCTCCAAGATGGCCGTTGGTATAAGAGGAGAAGGAAGAGGGTGAAGGATGGAAATAACTGCTATAGGACAGTTTATCTGATCATCCCCAGATCTGGTGTGAGGGGGCAGGTGGTAGGGAGAGATGGTCCTACAAAGGCCCCATGTATAAATGATGGGGGTCCCTCCCTGGGGTCTAGGCTGTAACTGTACCTCCTGGTCCTCTAAGAGGTATCTTCAGGCCACCTCACTCAGCCTACTCCCTAACCCAGTTCATGTTCTCTTTTCTCATAGAGCGTTCCTGATGACTAACTCTGATTAGGCCCCTTTTTTCTACACCAGCCTTAAAGCATTAAGACAAAGACATACTTGCTGCCTTCAAACCATACCTGGCAGTAAAATCTAGCAAAAAAAGAAAGGAGGGGGGTGAGTCTTAAAGCATTACCTCATATCCTTGCTAATCACATCTGGGGACCAGGTATTTTCTGACCACAGTCCCACACAATGTTAACTACTTTTAAATATAAAATGTGCAGGTAACAAAGAGTGTTTCTCCAGCTGTACCAATAGGAAATATGATGATCTTTGGATAAGGCATGTTTTATTCCTTTGATTTAAGGCTCACCCAGAGGCTCAAGCTTGAACCCTGTGTGATTGGTTAGTTTCTACACTCCATGAAGCTTAGCCAAGTCACTCCTGCCATGAGGACCAAGCCCTAAAGTAATGATGGATCAGCACAAATCCATCCATGAGTGCCACAGGAAAAAGTCCATGTTCACTGGAAGCATCATCTACATATATTTATTTCTACACATTAAACAAAAGCCACTAGCAAATTTGAAACGGCTCTAATGACTAAATTTGGAGTCACACTTCCTTTATTCTATTCGGTGTGCTCCACAACCTTAGCCTCTTTCCCATTCTGCAACAGCTTCTCCAATACCTTGCAACCCAAATCAGTGACTCCCCCACCACTCTTGAACCACTTTATCCTCATGGCCAGTCTCTAGGAATCTATCACTGCATTCTTCCCAGCGGATAACCTCCCCATTCTCTACCACCACAAACTTCCACTGCACCACTGTATTGGCTGGCAAGGAAACAGAACGAGACCAGAACCCATCCTTGCTATACTGGAGTGGGATGTAAGTGTTCCATCTCCCAAGACTCTCATGGTCTCCAGTTACTGCAATGAATTGCTCACCAGTGCTTGTGATATAATGGACCTGGAACGTGATGCTAACTTGCTGAGGCTCTGGAAACACTTCTACTACCTTTTTAGTTTTTACATCTACTTCCTGAACTCTTGACTCTACAAGAACACTTCTGCCATAGTCCATTCCCTGGCTTGGGCTTGGCAGAAGAGCCTCAAGGCTACCACCCAAACCAACATCTCCCCAAGATGAATGCCTAGACACCATTTCCCAGTCTTGGTTAGCCAGCTCTGAACTGTCCAACTGTGGATGGCTCACTTCTTTAGTTCTGTCCATTGGCAGGTTGCTAGAAGGCAACTTCTCTGCAAAACATGTAGCTGCCTTAGCAGATGTCTCTTGTCCTTTGTGGAATCCGCATTCTCCTTTAGGATCGAGGCTTACGTTACTTGAAACATCAGAGTAATCCCTACAGTGACCAGTTTCAGAGGTAGCTAGAGATTTTGTGTCTGGAGACTGTCCAGATGGAACATGCTGTCTTGAATTGTCACAGTCACTGTCTTCTCCAGAAGGACTCTGCAGTCTCTGTGCTGCTTCCTGCGTGTTATCTAGGTTACCAAGGCCTTTGGTCTCTGAAATCAAACGTCCATTGCTTTCTTGAAGATGGTCTAAGAAACAAAAGAAAAACCGTAATAGTGTTAGATCATATGAGAGAAAAATTAGTTAGGCTGAGAAAATATGTTTATTTATTAAAGACCTTACTTCTATCAATGGTTCATAAAGTCCCTCCCTATTAAAATCAAGCACTTCATTACCTAGTGTGTTCCCAACTGTCTTAGGCTGAGTTCTCTACAACCAACTAGGCCAAAAGTAGGGTTGAGGGAACATTTTCTCTCTGTGGAAGCTGTGTTCCTATGAGGCAGGACCTTCTAGAGAACATCTATCCAGTCTGCTCACCCAGAGAGAAGGTATAGGGTCTTTCCCTACTCTCTTAGGCCGGGTTTTCTACAGAAACAAAACCAGCGAAGCGTATAGAGAGAGAGAGAGAATGAGAGAGATTTATCTCAAGGAACTGGTTCACACAGTTGTAGAGGCTGGCAAGCCCCAAGTCCATGGGTCAGACCTCAGGCTGGAGGCTTCTTCTGACTCACATAGCTGCAGGGGCTAATGAACCCAAGATCAGCAGGCCAGGAGGCAGGCCACTGGCTCACGGACTGCAGAGGCTGATGAATCCAAGATTGGGCAGTAAGGAGGTAGCTGCTAGCTCACAGGCTGCAGAGGCTGATGAATCCCAAGATCAGCAGGCAATATGGCAGACAGCTGGCTCAAGCCCCAAGAACTGGAGATCAGATGATGCTGAGCTGGATGCAGCATCCACAGCAAGCAGCAAGTTTTGCCAGAATGTCCATATTGGACTCAGGCCATGTCTCCGAGAAAACTCCTCTTGTAACTAAATGGCTTTTCACATCAGATCATATCATGGGTCTAATCATTATATAACTGCCAAACCACTGAGAATTGTGGCCTAGACAAGTTGACACACAACCTTAACCATCACAGTCCACTCCTTGTCAGCTTGGCACCTGTTCACATCCCCTTAAACCATACACAATCTCTGAATAAAAACAATTACAAAGTCATAATTGCACCTAACATGATACAACTAATGTGTACAACCAAAAACACTGTAGCTCTGTTTACACCTTGTATTTTATAAGTGAAGAAAACAAAAATATTTGATGACCCCATACAAGGAAGAAATACTCATAAAAATTACAATCCTCATTTCTGCAACTGGTTACATGGTTGTGACTGGTATTTAGAACTACCTTCTTCCACCACCCATTTCGTATTCCCTTTACTCTCAGCAAGCACCTCACTGAGTCGCAGTTCATGCCTGGTGGGGTGACCTAAACCTTCATTCCTGAAGGGCCTGGGCCATTAGTAGTCATGTCAGAACTGGGTTGCTTTATTTTTCCATTGACTATAATCACACGGCATGGTAGTACTAAGAGACTCCCTAAGGGATCTCCTGTATTCCAGACATACTCTTCTTTATCTCCACTATGCAACACCAATCTGATTTCCCCTTGGTAGTTAGGATCAAACACACCAGCCAATATGGTAACTATGTTTTTTGCCTGTTGATCCAGAGCCAGAAGGAGGACAAAGTGGCCAGGTGGTATTCTTAACTTCCAGTTCAGTGGAATCCATGCTGTGTCTCCAGGTGGGTGCACTGCATAACTGCCATTAGTCCCTTTGGAACTAAGACCTTTAAACTGGCAGAGCATAGGGTGATGGAAACAGGAAGCAAGAATTTTCCGAGGAGTAATAATGAGTGCTGTCACTTCCATTTCTACCCTTTTATTTCCTGGAACCGTGTATCCTGGCTATGTCAGAAAGAGCACCATATATTGGATGCTGGTTTAGAGGATATACAGCCTCCTGGAGAACATTGTCCCAACCCTACAAAGTATTGCCATCTAGCTGGCATCATAATTGTGTCTTTAGGAAGCCATTTCATCATTCTATGAAGCCAGTTGCTGCAGAATGATGGGGAGCATGGTAAGATCAGTGAATTCTATAAGCATGAGCCTATTAGTGCACTTTATGTGCCATCAGGTGAGTCCTTTGATCCAAGGCAATGCTGTGTGGGCTACCATGATGGTGGATAAGGCATTCTGAGAGTCCAAGGATGATAGTTTTGGCAGAAGCATTGTGTGCAGGGAAGGTAAACCCATGTCCAAAGTGTCTTTCCCACTAAGAATGAAATGCTGCCCTTTCCATGATGGAAGCAGTCCAACGTAATCAACCTGCCACCAGGTTGCTGGCTGAGCCCCTTTAGGAATGATGCCATATCGGGGACTCAGTGTTATTCTCTCCTACTGGCAGATTGGGCGCTCAGCAGCAGCTGTATCCAAGTTGGCCTTGGTGACAAGAAGTCCATGTTGTTGAGCCACTTTGTTTATGAGCCCATTGGGCAATAACAGGAGTGGCTGGGGAAAGAGGATGACTGGTTTCCACAGAACGCATCATCCTATCCACTTGATTGTTAAAATCCTCCTCTGGATTTAGTGCACATTCACATGAAACACAAATATCTTCACTTCTTTGGCCTATTCAGAGAGATCTAACCACATACCTCTTCCCCATACCTCCTTGTCTCCATTTTCCAGTCATGTTCCTTCCAAGTCCCTGACCATCCAGCAAAACCATTGGCCACACCCCATGAATCAGTGTAAGTCTTAGTCATCTAGTGCTGCCATAACGGAAATACCACAAGTGGATGGCTTTAGCAAAGAGAAATTTATTTTCTCACAGTCTAGTAGGTTACAAGTCCAAATTCAGGGTGCCGGCTCCAGGGGAAGGCTTTCTCTGTTGGCTCTGGAGCAAGTTTCCTTGCCTCAAAATTCCCCTGGTTGAGGAGCTTCTCAGGCACAGGGACCCCGTGTCTAAAGGATGCGCTCTGCTCCTGGTGCTGCTTTCTTGGTGGTATGAAGTCCCCAACTCTCTGCTTGCTTCTCGTTCCTTTTATCTCTTGAGAGATAAAAGGTGGTGCAGGCCCCACCCTAGGGAAACCCCCCTTGCCTTGGATCAGGGAGGAGACCTGGGTAAGGGCAGTGTTACAATCCTACCCTAATCCTCTCAACATAAAATTACAATCACAAAATGGAGGACAGCCACACAATACTGGGAAACATGGCCTAACCAAGTTGATAACATATGTCTTTGGGGGGGACTACTTTAGTCCATGACAGTATACAATCACACATTTGGCTATTTCTCCTTCCAAGCAAAATGAACAACCAGGTATACTGTTCGAAGTTCAGCCCTACATTGGGCAGATTTCCCTTCACCACTGTCTTTCAGGGAGGTCCTAGAAAGAGACTGTAGTGCTGCTGCTGTTCACTTTCAAGCGGTGCCTGCACTATCACACAGAACCATCTGTAAACCAGGCAGCAGTCTTCTCTTCCTAAGTCAATTGATCATAAGGAACTCTCCATGGGGCCACAGGTACAGAAAGGAAGAGGGCAGGTAATGTGACAGGAATGGAGACCATGGACATTTGAGCCACTTCCTCATGCAACTTACTTGTGCCTTCAGGTCCTGCCCTATCTCATATATACTGCTTCCATTTGATGATGGAGTGCTACTGAACACATCCAATTTTATGGCTCTGACAACACGCAGTTCATGATGAGAAGCTCAGGTGCATTGTGACTTTGTGGCGCATGGTTAAGCATTCAGTCTATTAAGGCCCAGTAACAAGCCAAAAGTTGTATCTCAAAAGGAGAGTAGTTATCTGCAGAGGATGGCAGTGCTTTGTTCCAAAATTCTAAGGGTCTGGCGCTGTAATTCACTACTGGAAGTCTGCCAATGACTCCAAACAGCATCTCTAACTGCCACAGACACTTCAAGCACCATTGGATCAGCTGGGTCATATGGCCCAAGTGGCAGAGCCGCTTGCACAGACAGTTGCTCCTATTGCAGAGCCTTCTGATGGTCTGGGCCCCATTCAAAAGTAGCATCTTTTTGAGGCACTTGACAAATAGGCTGGAGTAGCACACCAAAATGAGGCATAAATTGCCTTCAAAATCCAAAGAGGCCCACAAGGTGTTGTGACTCCATTTTAGTTGTAGGAAGGGCCAGACATAACAACTTTTCCTTCACTTTAGAAGGAATATCTCAAAACGCTCCACACCACTGGACTTCTAGAAATTTCACTGAGGTGGAAGGTGCCTGAATTTTTGTGGGATTAATTTCACACCGTCTAGCAAACAAATGTTTTACCAGTAAGTCCAGAGTCATCAATACTTCTTCCTTCCTAGGTCCAATCAGCATAATGTCATCAATGTAATGGATGAATGTGACATCTTGTGGAAGGGAAAGGTGATTGAGGTCCCTGCAGACTAAATTGGGCTGGAGAGTTGACATACCCCTGAGAAGGACAGTAAATGTGTATTGCTGGCCTTGCCAGCTGAAGGCAAACTGCTTCTGGTGTTCCTTTGAACCAGAATTGAGAAAAAAGCATTGGCCAGATCAATAGCTGCATACCAGGTGCCAGGAGATGTATTTATTTGTTAATGCAATGAAACCACGCCTGGAACAGCAGCTGCAATTGGAGCCACTACCTGGTTAAGTTTACGATAGTCCACTGTCATTCTCCAAGATCTGTTTTTTGTACAGGCCAAATAGGCTAGTTGAATGGAAATTCGGTGAGAATCATCACCCCTGCATCCTTCAAGTCCTTGATGGTGGTAGTAATCTCTGCAATCCCTCCAGGAATGCAGTACTGCTTTTGGTTTATTATTTTCCTAGGTAGGGGTAGCTCTAGTGGCTGCCCTTTGACTTCTCCTACCATAATAGCCCTAACTCCATTTGTCAGGAAGCCAATGTGGGGGTTCTGCCAGTTGCTGAGTGTCTGAAGCTGGGTTCTCTAGAGAATCAAAACCAGTAAAGCATATAAACACATACAGAGAGAGATTTATATCAAGGAAGTGGTTCATGCAATTGTAAAGGCTGGAACATCCCAAGTCCATGGGTCAGGATAGAGACTTCTGATTCATGTAGCTACAGGGCATGGCAAACCCAAGAATGGCAGGTGAGAGAGCAGGGCTCTTGCTCACAGGTTGTGAAGATCGATGATTCCCAAGGTTGGCAGGCAAGACTGCAGGTAAGCTGCAAGCTCAAGTCCCAAGAACCAGAGGTCAGACAAAAAGGAAGACAGCTGCAGGACACAGAGCAAACAAAAGCCATGAACCTTGCCAAAATGTCCACTTATATTTTGATGCAGGCCACACACGCAAGTAAACTCCCTTTCGACTGATTGGCTACTCATAGCAGATTCCATCATGGAGGTGATCACATTATATCAAGTCACATCATGCTCCTGCCAAATCACTGAGAATCATGGCCCAGCCATGTTGACACACAACAGTACCCATCACACTGAGTATATCTATTCCAATCATGCATTCTGGAACTGGGGAATCACTACAGGATGAGTTTGGGGACCCACTGTGAGATAAACCCTGAGCTAAGACTCCATTAATAACCTGACCTCCATACACCCTTGACTCTGGCAGGCCACAGTGACATTTTGGATCTCGTGGAATTAGTGTCAGTTCAGAGCCAGTGTTCATTATCCCCAAAAAGTCTGATTATTTCCTTTTCCCCAGTGAACAGTCACTCTCTTAAAAGACCATAGATCCCTTCGGGGAAGGCTGCGAGAAAGATTAAAGACACAAATTTTTGGCATTGTAGTGAGGTCTGTCCTCAAGAGGACATGGCCTCTCCTTCATTCAAGGGGTTGTGGGTCTGTAAACTGGCTGAAGTCTGGGAATTGATTGAGGGGCCATGACTGTCTATTCTGGCAATTCGAGTTAGACTGCCATTTACATGACCTAGAACTCTTCCAATTGTACAAATCAAGTAGTTAGTAGATTTCCCATTTATTTCACTACTAGCGACACCATGACTAAGTGCCAATGCCATAAGTCCACACAAGTTAGACTACTCTGATTACTGCTTTGACTCTGCTGTTCATTACAGTAACCATGCCCACCTTGTGTTTGTCGATTGAGTGCCACCACTTGGCCCCTACCACCACAAGGTCCAATTAGCGCCATTGTCAGGGCAGTTTCCACTGTCAAATCTGACTTACATAAAATAGTAATCACAGCAGTCTTCAGGGATGCTAGATGAGGCTCCCTTCAGAAATTTGTTCATCATTGTGGTTAAAGGTGTGTCCTCTGGGCACTCCATGTGTGGGTCTGCAGGTCTAACCTGATAAATCCACTTTAACATGCCAATTCCCCTGAGCCGTTGGATACATTCTTCTACAGTATGTCTGGTACTTCAACTTGATTTATTGTAGGCCACTGCATAATCCATGCTTCAGCCAACCAACCAGATAAACTATTAGATCCTTCGCTAACCTCTCAAGCTGAAACATTCAATGAAGGATCTGTGCTTAGTGGGCCTATACCAATAAATGCAGAGTGATCCAACTTTATGTTCCTTGCACCACTATTCCACACTCTTAATAGCCATTCCCACACATATTCCCCAGGTTTCTGCTTGTACATATTAGAAAAGTCAAGCAGTTCTTTAGTAGTGTAGCATACCTCTTTCTGGATCACACTTTGTACTTCACATTTTCAGGTTCACTTGGAGCCCTCATGGCACAGTGGTTAAGAGTTCAGGCTGCTAACCAAAAGGTTGGCAGTTCGAATCCACCAGCCACTCGAAACCCTACAGGGTAGCTCTACTCTGTCCTATAAGGTCACTGTGAGTAGGAGTTGACTCAGTGGTAACAGGTTTGGTTTGTTTAGTTTGTTTTCGGTTTGGGACTTAAGTCTAGTTATAGGTCTAGAAGCAAGAATGGGTGGTGGGGGTGGGTCCTGGGAACATTCAGCAATGTCTTATAAGGCATCTACCCTAAGTGATACCCCAGGTAATGACTCAGATCCTGCCCCAGGTGATGACTCAGACAAAAGCTCTTCAGACACAGCTGGGTTTATCTCATCAGATGGGGGCAGAGAAGATAATAGTTTTACTGAGGAGGATGGCTGAGCAAAGATGGAGTAATCTCTTCAGATGGGAGTAAGAGGGCTGGTTCTGTTGCCAGGAGTGATTCAATGGCATTTAGGGGCTCAATGTCCTCAGTTTCTTGATTATCTGCCCATATGTCCCTATTCCAAGTTTCAGGATTCCATTTCTTCCCAATCAATGACCCCACTTTAACTTCAGACACCATTCAACGCTGGGAATTCAGTTGGTGTTGTAACTCAGCCACTTTTATGGTAAGACTCTGGGTTTGCTTTTTGGCAATATCAGCTCCATTACTACAAGAAATAAGGCTTTCTTTCAGGGCAGAAGTGGCGACTTTGAGGTCTTTTATACAGTACTTCAGCTGTGACTATGAAGCCCTGAACTTATCTCTTTCTTTTACACTTAGTCTAGTGAAAACAGGACCAACCAACCAGCTTCTTTATACTTCTCATTCTGATAAAATTGTAGAAAAGTGTCAAACATGTGATCACCCAGAGCCTCGCTTCTCACCAATACTTGATCTATTGGTGGTCATATTTTGTGTATTAATATTGCCACCTCACGCCATGGATTAGCAGCACCCTCTTTGGAGGCAAATTCATCAGCACCTTTAAGACTAGTCAGGCATGAGAACCAATTTAGAAAACTCACCCTTACAATTTTATTTCTCTAGAATCACTCTTAGTACCAAATATCTTAGGCTGGGTTCTCTAGAAAAGCAAAACCAGTGAAGCGCACACACACACTCTCTCTCTCTCACACACACACATAGAGAGAGATTTATCTCAAGGAAATGGCTCACATGGTTGTAGAGCCTGGCAAGTCCCAAGTCTGTGGGTCAGGTGTCAGGCTGGAAGCTTCTTCTGATTCACATAGATGCAGGGGCTGATGAACCCAAGATCGGCAGTTAAGATGGCTGGCTGCTGGCTCACAGACTGCGAAGTCTGACGAATCCCAAGATCAGCAGGCAATAGAGCAGACCTTGGCTCAAGTCCCAAGAACTGGAGGTCAGATGATGACAAGTGGGATGCAGGATCCAGAGGAAGCAAGCAAGCTTTGCCAGAACATCCATATATATTGGATGCAGGCCACGCTCCCCTTACAACTGATTGGCTGATCACATCACAACACATCATGGAGGATGACTACATCATTACATAACTGACAAACCACTGAGAATCATGGCCCAGCCAAGTCGACATGCAACCTTACCCATCATACCAACACTGTACTCTAAGAATACATACGTATATCCAACAATAAAAGGCACATCAAGGAGTGTCAGTGTACCAGCACAGAAGTGTAAATGAAGTGGTAAATTAAAGAGTCAGAAGCATAACCCTGTATCATGGTCCTCAATCCCAGCAGTGCAGGCCATACTGGTATGCAACCAGAGCCAATTTGCTTGGCTTTGATCATTAAAAGTGTTGTCCAGCCAGTGGGTCAAAGGGCTGCATGGCCATCCTACCAACTAGAAGAGTACACTCGTACTCCCAAGAAACAAGTACAGGTCGTCTCTTGCCTGGTGCAGGCAGAGCAACAACAGCTGTCATTATGGGGAGATACAAAGGACAGTAGTGCATCACAGGCCAAATGTGGGAGTTGGGAGTGAAGGGAGAGGGCTTGCTTCTCCTTGGCAATCCCATGTGCATCATGAACCTCTTTAATAAAACATCAGACTTTTTGCATCCCTTCCAAGTGTACACACTTTTTTGTATTATTATTATTTTAACGTTCTCTAAAATACACAATCTAAGGTCCCTAAAGACTCAGTTTCCTTCTTGGTCACCTCTTTGATAGTTCAAATAGATCTCTGAAAGTTCAAAATCTCCAAAACCATACAATTAGCACAGGTGGAGTGTTTGGTGGGGGAGGAGGGGAGGTAGTCTTGGTTTTTTTTTTTTAATGGTAGGGTTGGAAGTGAGATGTGAACAAATATTACTCTGAATTCCCAATTTTTTGGCCTAAATCATGAGGCTGACCTTCAGAAAAAGAAGTTAAAGGAGCTCTGTAGGGGAGCCCTGGTGGTGCAGTTGCTAAAAGTTCGGCTGCTAATCAAAAGGCTGATAGTTCAAATCCACCAGCCTCTCCTTGGAAACCCTATAGGGCAGTTCTATTCTGTCCTATAGAGTCGCTATGAGTCAGACTCGATAGCCATGGTTTTGTTTCAGTTTTTTTTATTTTTTTGGTGCTCATTTCAACCTAATGACACCAAAGGCACACGTGAACACCACTCCACTAAAAATAAAGTTCACAGATGTCATTTTCACCATTAGGCTGGAATTCAGCATGCGCAGCTTGCCAAGGGAGGGCACCGGAAGGTAAGGTTTTTTGCCAGTTCTCTCACTTTGCCTAGCATATAGTCTAAAATTTTAGAGGCTAAAATGACCTAGTTGTCAATGCTACTCATCCGGGTTGGGGCTCCATTAATTACCAAAATAGATGGGGCACTTCTCTTTCCCGGGATTAGACTGCCTGCCCTGGCTGTTTGGTGGGGGAGGGGGAGTGAGGATGGTGGTGGTGGGAGGCAGCTACTGGGGAGAGTGATAGTTCTGGAATGGGTGGCCAACCCACAGCCCCAGGGCTTCAGCAGCGGCCTTCATGGCAAGAGTCCAACCTGAACTTTGCCTTCCTGACAGAAGCATTCAGATAGCAGGAGGCGCTCAGAGCTCGGATATTGCCAAATCCAGCTCTTCCTATGGGGTGAATGATGGGGCACATAAAGCTACAGGATTGGGACAGAGAAGATGTCCCTACTCAGCCAGAGGTTGAAGAGGGTTGCAGAATCCCTCAAGCCCTCCTTTCCGAAGGCCCAGGAAGGGGGGGTCGCTGCTGCAGCCACCCGCACTGCAGCAACAGCCGTCAGGCTGAGGAGTCCATCCCCGCTGGAAGGGCAGGGACAGGTCCTCAGACGCTGGCGCCCGGGACGGAGACTCAGCAGGGCGCGGCCCTCGGAGGGCTCGGCCAGGGCGTCTCTACGACCTCCCTGGAGGGCAAGAAGCCGCCCCAGGCGTGCAAACCAGTCTGGAAAAATGGGGGGTGGGGGGGGGGATTGGGAAGGGTCTTGCCTCCCAAAGGGGATGCTCGTTCGCGGGGACCGGGCCGCTAAGAAAGCGAGAGGTGGGCTTCCTACCCCCCCGCCCCCGCGCCCCGCTTCCCCTCTTCCTAGTGAACTTCAGAACTCCCTGGCAGAGCGGCACTCGAGACACGGGAAGAAAGAATACCTGGTTTAGTGACTGGCTCCAGCCCGAAGGGTACAGGACTCAGTCTCTCGCCGCCACCCTGATCGCCTCCGGGACCCGCCGTCTCCCCAGGAGGGGCGTCCTTAGGCTCCGCGGCCCCCTCATTCCCCGTGTCCCCAGGGCCGTCCCGCAGCAACCAAACGAAAAGCATCCCGGCCAGACTGCCTCCAACCAGCAGGGCGGACCAAAAGGCGCCCATGGCTGACAGGCCGCAGCTGCAGGAGACTACAGCGACTGGGACGAAGGCTCAGGTCACGCAGACAGAGCCACACCTACCCTTTCCGCTCCAGCCTTTTACGGTCCCAGCCAGCGGGCGCTCCAGCGTAGAGTCCAACCCTCTGCAACTAAAACTCAACTTCCCCAGCTCCGCCCAGGGCTACAGCCCAGGGCTCCGGCCCCGGCCCGACTAGAGCGCCCTCCTTTTCCAACACTTTCCAGCCGGGGTTCCGCCTATCTCCAGTGCCTGGGGATGTCAGTGCCCGGTTCCACGTGCGCCCCCCGCGTGTCGAGTGCTCAAAGCCACTGTGCGCAAACCCGATCCTGTCCCACTGCCCTTCCATTTCGTCCCAGCTGCCCGCGAGGCCCAGCCCTGCCTCCTCTCCACAGACACCCTGCGGCAGCGCAGCCAGCTGGAGGCCAATGGCTTCCAGGAACTTGGACTTGGGAGACACAGATTTGCTTCGGTGACGGCTAAGCTGGGGCTGGGTTGGAGAGGTAGCGCGGCCAGGTGGGGTGGGGTAGTTGGGGAGTACCGCGGAAGCAGGGCCGGAAACCCAGAGACTGGGAGGTCAGTTAGCCGTGCTTAGCCTTCCAAAGCCCAAGCCTCTTTCAAGCCCCCCACCCCCACCCCCCGCCTCCCTGTCTGTAAAATGAAAGGGCTGGAAAAAAAAAAATTTTTTTTTTTTTTTCAAGGACCCAAAAACCAAACCAAACCCATTGCCGGCGAGTCGATTCCTACTCATAGCCCGTTCTTCTGTAAATCGGAGCCCTGGTGGCACAGTGGTTAAGAGCTTGGCTGCTAACCAAAATGTCAGCACTTCGAATCCACCAGCTCTTGGTTGAAAACCATCTGGGCAGCTCTACTCTGTCCTATAGGGTCGCTGTGAATGGCTGCCAGCGGGTTTTCATCTATAAATGCTAATCATGTTAACTACATCCAATCCTTGTTTCTTCCTCGGCCCCTTTTTGGGTTGTGTGGTTGCTTCAAAATGCACGCCCTTCTGCTTGGATATTGCCATGGGACAGCCTCTTACAGACAAGTTTATTAACAAAAATAGCAACCCTTTGTTAAGTCCTACTACCAGGTGATTCCCTGGATTGTGTAAAAGGTTAAGTGGTGGCCTACTGGCCCAAAAGTTGGGGGATTGAACCTACCCAGAAGTGCTGTGGAAGACAGACCTTGCTATCTGCTTCCAAAAGGTCACAGCCTTGAAAACCTATGAAACAGTTCTAATCTGTACTCATGGGGTCGCCCTGAGTTAGAATCAACTCATCACCAACTAACAAGCTACCAGGTGGTTTATGTATTTAATTTGCTCCTCATAAAAACCTGTGAGCTAAGAATTACAGGCATTGCTTTCTAGGTTCAGGTCTCTGCTGACGGATGGTTTTACCCACCTGCTGATGATCTTCATGTTCGTATCTGCAATTCTGGCTTTTCAACTCCACACTCCCCTATTCAACTGCTGAGGCCAAACTGGTAAATTTGCCTTGGGATAATTCCAAAATGGCTCCCTCTGGTAGAACAAATCATTAAAATTGTCCCACTGCTCTGAGCAGAGGACAGCCACTGACAGTAAGGTTCAACCATCTGAGTTACCCGAGCACTGGTTGGAATCAGTTCCTGTGTGCGTCTTGGTGCCGGTCACAACCCCTCCAATCATAAGGGAGGTGAGACAACTACCTATTCAGCATCTCCTCCTGGGTGACTAATACCAAACACCAAATCATTTGCCCTCTAGTCAACTCCAACTCATGGCGGCCCCATGTGTGCCAAGGTAGACCTGTGTGAGCCATAGGGTTTTCAGTGGTTGATTTTTGGAAGTAGAGCACTGGGCCTTTCTTCCAAGGCCCTGTGAGTAGACTCAAATCTGCAACCTTTCAATTGAGCAGCCAAGAGTGTTGACCATTTGCACCACCCAGGGACTCCAAGGAAAGCAAGGGAGGTAGGAAATAGCCACCAAGAGAAGAGGACACCAATAGAGAGCCCTATCCCTCACTGAATCATATTGATTCTTTAGTCACAGGCCTCTTGTATTGCTCCCTTACCAGTCATTCCCAGTACCCTCACCTCATTCAGATCCCACCTACCTCTGTCCAGAAAACTACAGTTGCTTTCTAGTTATCTCTGTACCTCCAGGCCCTCTGGGCTCCGATTCACTCCGACAACCATTACTAATTTAATCCTCTTAAAATACAGTCCTGAGCATTGCATTTCCTCTGCTACCAGATTAAATTCAACCCCATCTCAGCCTCCAGATCTCCTGTAACACAGCCCAAACACCTTTCCAGGCCTTTCACCATTTATCTGCACTTCAGCCAAACCCGACTCTTTACCCACTGTTCACAACATTTCCAAAAAGCCACTCCTTTCCATTAAACTTTTCACCAGCCCTGAGTCCCACTCCTTGCCCTCTATCCCTTACATTGATACGATTATTCTTTTCTTTGAACTCTGAATACATATTGTATTTGCCCAACTTTCTTTGGGCAAAAGATGAAGTTTGTTCTTTTTGTAGTTTATTTTAACCCCACATGAGATCATAAATTCCTTGAGGGCCACAGCCTGTTTATTCTTTGTATTCCATGTAATGCCAATCCTGTCATCTCATAGTTTTATTTATTTATTTTATTATCTTTGTTTATTGGATACCTAATATATTATCTTTTTTGGGTTAATATATTATCTAGTACTAGGCTAAGTGCTCTATCAGGATTATCTCTTGTAAGACCCTGAGAGAAGTTAAGTAACTTGCCCAAGGTCATGTAGATAATACGGGACAGAACTGGGATTTGAACCAAGTATTCTAACCCAAGACCCATGCTCTGAACCTCTAGCTGCGCTGAATTCTAATGGCTGTTAAGCCATATCCAAATTTCAGAGCATACATTTTAGAGAGGAATGTGCAAATTTTGATGTGTGACACCAGGGAACTCTGCGGATAGTATTTCAACACTTAGGTGAATTCAGACTTGCTCTTGGTTTATAATACCTCCCACTACAACTGCACAGGTGTAGAGATGGGAGGGCAGAGGAGGGATGCTTGCCCCTGGGATGCAAGTCCAAGGGGACACCAGAAGAGGCACGGAATGGCATTCCAAGAGATCACAAATATGAAAGGTGCCTGACTGAGGCAGCCGGACAAGTGGGGGGTAAGGTGTTTCTGCTGACATGGGTCTATTATTCATCTTGAAATTTGGGGAGATTGCCCCTGTGTACTTGTTACCCTCACTAGGCCCCTGACTACAAGCCCTCAGCTCCTTAGAAGATATGCTCATCACCACCAGCACCTGTCCACTGCTGTCAAACCTCTGGCTCCACTACTCCACGTAACATTAGCCACCAATAAAACCTTTCTGCAAAGCCATCACATGGGTAGCTGCCCAGCTTCGGATTTCACAGAGACATTTCCTAACTGCAACTGTTTGCAAACATCTGACTCATCTTAGCTCCAGAATAGATTCAAGGCTGAGATCGCTTATGCTAAATGATGAAATCTTTTGAAAAGTAAAACCTATGTTGGGAAAACTAGCATAGCATATGGAGAAAAATAAAGCTAGATTACTACTTTATGCCATATAAAACAACAAACTCCAGATGGAATAAAGTCATAAATGTAAATGGTAAAACTATGAACTAATAAAACAAAATCCAGGAGATATCATTGCGATATTGCATGAACCAGAAGACAAAAAAAAAAAAATTGACATCATCAAAAAATAAGGCTATCTGATCAGTGAAGAAAGCCATAAAATTAGCAGATAGACCCAGACTGGGAGAAGACTTTTTTGCATTGTCTAAAACTGGCAAGAGACTAATACCTAGATATACAACGAACTTAAAAATTCACTAACCCATGCCGTCGAGTCGATTCCAACTCATAGTGGCCCTATAGGACAGAGCAGAACCGATCCATAGAGTTTCCAAGGACAAATTCACTAGAACTTACAAATTCATCATTCGATGAAGACAAGACATCGAATATATATATGGACAAGGAATAGTCTTTCCCCAATGCCTAGAACAATGCCCAGCACACAACAAAACACCTGTTGCCATGGAGCCCATCCCAACTCATGGTGACCCCATAGGACAGAGGAGAACTGCCCCGGAGAGTTTCCAAGGAGCTCCTGATAGATTCGAACTGCCAACCTTTTGGTTAGCAGCTGTAGCACTTAACTACTATGCTACCAGGGATTCTTGCATTATAACAGGCACTCACAATAATTTTTGGTTGAGTAAATGAACGGCTAGGAAATTGTTGAAGAAATGCTCAAACTCATTGGTAATCAGATAAATTCAAATTAAAACAACGCAGTTACACCATTTTACATCCATCAGAAAGGCAAATATAGAAAGAAGATGTGACACTGCTGGTGGGAGAGAAAACAGACAATTTGCAGTACCTGGAAGGATATTATGAAATTAATTATGCAGGAATTTCATTCCTGAACATATACAGACCAGAGAAAAATTTGCACAGACTGTACGGGAACATGCAGTGTTATTCAGGGCAAAGGCAAGTTTGAGGTGACTGAGCTGCCCATCATGGGGACATAGCTAAGTAAAAAGTGGTGGATGCCTATGAAATCCTATATAATAGTTAGAACAATGAACTAGATTTACATACAGCAACTTGATTATATCTTCTATACATAATGCTGACTAAAAAGGTAAGAAACAATAAGATTTATAGTACAACTTACCATACATAAATTGATATACAAGCACCCTCAAAATAACACTATCAGGTTTCAAAGACACATGCATATTCATAGGCAATTATTAAACACATTAGCATTTCTTTGGCAGGCACAGGGATAGGAGGGAGAGTTAAAAAAAAAAAAAAAAAAAAAGGAGAAATGAATAAATAATCAGAGAAGGGCCTGACAAGATTAGCAAGGATAACGGGCTACGAACCAGGGCTTCTCAAACTAAAATGTGCAGACAAAGCATTGGAAATACTGCTCAAATGCAGATTCCAATTTGGTAGGTCTAGAAGAGAGGTCTGGGATTCTGCTTTTCTAACAAACTGCCATTTGATACTGGTCTGTGGGCCTCACTTGAAGTAACAAGGAGTCTATGGAGTAGGTTTTACTCAAATCTTGCAAGTTTAAAAAGGGAGGGAGAACTTGAGGGAGGAAGGGAGAAATGGAATCATTCAGGGTTGTGTCAGGGAAGCATCCAGGGCAGAAGCAGTGGGTTTAACACACAAAGGGAAAGAGTCAGTAGGCACCATCCATCAAGCTCTCTCTGCTTCTTCAAGTCAGTCATGCCAAGCCTTGACAGGCACGCCAACTCTTCACCTCCTGACTGGAACGCAGATGTGATGAATTGAGCTCAAGCAGCCATCTGGGACCGAGAGGTGGAAGCCTCATACTAAGGATGGCAGAGCAGCCATATAGAAGATTCTGGGTTCCTGACAATTTTATGAAGTTGCCCAATCCACCCTAGACTGATTACTTCTGCATTTCTTTTATATAAAAAGAAATATACTTTGATCTTGTTTTACCCGTTGATTTTTTAGGTTTTCTGTTACTTTCAGAACAACCTAAACCTAACTGATTAGAAACATAGAAAGATGTTCAATACATTGTTTAGTTAAAAAGAAAATCATTAACCAAACAGTGGGCATGATTTCATTCTTGTTAAAATGACAAATATCACTAGAGTATAGCGGATATTTGTCATTTGTTTGTTTGGTTGCCCAATATCTGAACCCTCTTCCAGTGTTTAGAGATCTCTCAACTTATAAAGCAGAGCTTGCCTCCCACCAGTGAAGCTAAAATACCAGATACTTGATTTCTTAGCTTCCTTTGCAGTTATGCTGCTGACACATGACCTAGGCTGCACCAGTCAGAGGGACCTGCCTCAAACACTGAATCAGATGCTGAGACAATGCAATAAGGGACACTTTGGGATTTTCTTAAAGAATTTCATCTCTTGCAGCTGTTGGATAGAGAGAGAGGGAGGGAGGGAAAAAAATGAACCTTCAGCATGCTGAATTATTATAGTATTATCTGAATTCACAGCTTTGCCTATATGAAGTTAGAGCATTGATGGGGAGACTGAGTCTCTGAATGGGACTGGAATGGGGATATATCAGAAGATTCAAATACTCCCAACCCTATTAAAAAAAAAAAACAACAAAAACACTGCTCAGATCTCCTGCAGCAGGGAGCATGATGGACTAATGGACCCAGCTGCCCCTCTGGATCCATCACCCTCACACTAAGGCCGTGCTTCCCATGGGCTGCTCCCAGTCAATGATTGGGCACGACAGATGTACCAAGACAGGTCCATTCTGGTCAGATATGAGACGACTACAGCGGGCAACTTCGGCTTGAGGACTCCCCACTGGCCTAGCTGAACCTTTATGTGAACTGTCCAGCAGTCTGAAACTACTTTTTATTATTATCTATGCTCTTAAGTTTATTTATGTCTGTTATATCTGTATGAGGAGCCCTGGCGTTACAGTGGTTCAGCACCTGGCTGCTAACCAAATGATGGGTGGTTTAAACCCACCAGCTGCTCCGAGAAAGAAAGATGTAGCAGTCTGCTTCTTAAAGGTTGCAGCCTTAGCAACCCTGTAGTACAGTTCTACCCCGTCCTATAGGGTCACTACAAGTTGGAGTCGACTCGACAGCAATGGGTTTCATATCTGTACGGTGGAAATGCTACATAATGACATGCTACCTGCACTTCTCTTTGGATTTTGGAGGCCAGATTTAGATGTGCTGTTTCAGGTCATTCCTTTAGTCATCGGAGAGATTGCCAGCTTTGGATGCACCCTGAAGCGAGGAGGCTTTCTCACTGGTCTAGGAAGCTCTGCCTTCTGATCCAGTGGATCCAGTGTGCTAGAAGCACCTGTGTCTGTCAGGGCTGCTGGCTGGAGCTCTGGCATGCCTAGAAAGGAAGGAGGGTCAGAGCACAGGCCCTGAGGGCTCTGCAGCCAAGCCATGAACTCTATGGCATAACACTTCTCCTTTTGAGAAACAGATCCTGATTGGTTGCTAGGCACTAGTAAATACAGCAGCCTAAGCATGAGTCATTAGGTAACTATGAGACTGATCTCCATCATAAACTGAAGGTTATCTGATCCACCAAGGCAAAAAGTCAAGTAATAAAAATAGCTAACATTCAGTGTGCAGGCACAGTGTGCCAGGCTCTGTTCTAAGCACTTTACTTGTGATATTTCCTTTAATCCTCACCACAATCCTTGGAGGTAGTACTGTTACAATTGCTATGATCCCTATTTAGATAAAAAAATTGAAGCAAAGAGGGATAAGCAATTTGCTTACAGTCACATAGCTAATAAGTGGCAGAGCTTGATTTGAGTCCAGGTCCACATGTTTAATTACCAAATTATATCATCTCTAATGATCAAGTAGAAGCTTTCTATGTTGGATTGGGCCTGAGCAGAAACTGAAGAGAAAATAATTGCATTGAGGTATCTACTCCTATTTCTTCCTCAACCTACACTTCTGACCTGATGGGGAGTTCTCTAGGTCCAGATGACTAAAGCCTTACAGGTGGCCTGCCCAGTATGTTGGCACCAGCCATGTGGAGTGCTGCAACATAAGCAAGGGATAAAGAATGATCCTTGAAAAACAACAGACAAGGAGAATTTCCCAGTAGGTAGAATTTTAAGCAATTTATCCTGTTGACCAGAGAAGAAATAGCCTGGAGTGCTGATATCACCAATTAATGAGCAGTAGCTGATAATTTATCCAGTCAGCCAGAGACTTGGAAGGATCAGAAATGCAGGGACAGTGACAAAGATGTTTGGGAAAAGAGGCAGATAGTGGATCTCTCAGAATGGATTCAGAGTGGGAGAATATTTGGTCCTTTGTGATGTACTCTGAAATGCCTCCATTGTGGAGGCGCTCTCAATAATCCAGCAAAGAGGTTAGCTTACCCTTTGAATATCAGTCCACTTCTTTCCCCAGGCACTCCAGTGTTGCCCAGCGAGCTCATGAACAAAGTGGGCATTGTGGCAGAAACACAGGCTATACATGGGTTCAGCACCTTGGATTTCCCCTCACCAAGGCTGATCTGGCTACTATTTCTGTTGAATTATTTCATTGTCCAGCAATTGAAACCAAACCTGAGCTCCTGCTATGAATTAGGCTTGAATGTTCAAAGCCACAAAACCAGGAACAATGTGGCCAGGAAAAAAGTGGATTCTTTCCAGACCACCACTGCCGACAGCACCTGCTGCTCAGCACCTGAATGCCAGAATCCTGCCCCAGCTGTCCTGGTAGAGCTGGATGCCTCCTTCACTGGTTTGCAAAAGGAACAGCTCTCCCTTTGGCGCTCCCTGGGATTTGAGAATCTCATATGGTCACGTTTGATGAGTTGAAACATCAAGAAAGTCTGGAAAAGGTGGCTTTAGTTTTCTAGCCTCTGTAAGAGGAAGGCAAGCTAGAAAGGGTTCAGAATGGGTATTGAGTGAATTAATTCATACAATGTCACAGACCTCTTCCTTCTTTGAGAAAAAGGCAGTAATTTATCTTTATTGGAATATTAACTTACTCTAAATTTGGATTTGCTTTCTCTGCTTATCAAATTTCTGCCCACACCAACATTCATGAACTTACTGAATGGTTATTCACCAACATGGGATTCCACCCAATGCTGGTTCTCACTAAGAAACTCATTTTACAGCAAATATGACAAAGCAATCAGCTGACACTATGGAGTTCACTACTTCTCTCATGCCAAATTATTTGACCTCATAGTCTAAAAAGATTCATTTACTGTACCAACTGGGAGACAAAACCTTTGAAGTATGGGCTCTGTCCTTCAAGATGCAGTATTTACTCTGCACCAGCAACCAGTATATGGTGCTCATTCTCCCACACTCAGAATACATGGATTTGAGAATCAAGGGGTGGCACTGGGTGGAGCATTTGCAAAGTTTTTGCTTCTTAGCTCTGTGACTGGGCTTTGGTAATTCAAAAGTTGGGTTTCCAAGGCAGAAGGCTTTCACCAGTAGAAAATAATAATACCAAACCCAAAACCAAACCTGTTGTCCTCAAGTCAATTCCAAATCATAGCGACCCTATAGGATGGAGTAGAACAGCCTCCATAGGGTTTCCAAGGAGCAGCTGGTGGATTTGAGCTGCTGACCTTTGGGTTAGCAGCCAAGCACTTAACCATTCTGCCACCAAGGCTCCAACAGAAAATAATAATAGTTCTACTGAATTTAAAGCTGAGACTGCCATATAGCCATTTTGGACTCCTAATGTTGTTATTAGGTGCCGTTGAGTTGGTTCTGACTCCTAGCAACACTGTGTACCACAGAACAAAACACTGCCTGGTCCTGCGCCATCCTTACAATAATTGCTATGCTTGAGTTCATCGTTGCAGCCACTGTGTCAATCCATCTCGTTGAGGGTCTTCTTCTTTTCCGCTGACCCTGTAGTTTATCAAGCATGATGTCCTTCTCCAGGGACTGATCCCTCCTGACAACGTGTCCAAAGTATGTAAGACGCAGTCTCGCCATCCTTGCTTCTAAGAAGTATTCTGGTTTTACTTCTTCCAAGGTAGATTTGTTTGTTCTTTTGGCAGTCCATGGTATATTCAATATTCTTCACCAACACTACAATTCAAAGGTGTCAATTCCTCTTCAGTCTTCCTTATTCATTGTCCACCTTTCATATGACGCAATTGAAAATACCATGACTTGGGTCAGGCGCACCTTAATCTTCACGGTGACATCTTTGCTTTTTAACACTTTAAAGAGGTCCTTTGCAGCAGATTTGCCCAATGTAATGTGTCTTTTGATTTCTTGACTACTGCTTCCATGGGTGTTGATTGTGGATCCAAGTAAAATGAAATTCTTGACAACCTCAATCTTTTCTCCATTTATCATGTTGTGGTTTATTGGTCCAGTTGTGAGGATTTTTGTTTTATGTTGAGGTGTAATCATACTGAAGGCTGTGGTCTTTGATCTTCATCAGTAAGTGCTTCAAGTCCTCCTCACTTTCAGCAAGCAAGGTTGTGTCATCTGCGTAACGCAGGTTGTTAATGAGTCTTCCTCCAATCCTGATGCCTCGTTCTTCTTCATATAGTCCAGTTTCTCGGATTATTTGCCCAGCATACAGATTGAATAAGTATGGTGAAAGGATACAACCCTGACGCACACCTTTCCTGACTTTAAACCAATCAGTATCCCCTTGTTCTGTCCGAACAACTGCCTCTTGATCTACGTACAGGTTCCTCATGAGCACAATTAAGTGTTCTAAAATTCCCATTCTTTGCAGTGTTATCCATAATTTGTTATTATCTACATAGTCGAATGCCCTAGCACAGTCAAAAAAACACAGGTAAACATCCTTCTGGTATTCTCTGCTTTCACTCAGTATCCACCTGACATCAGCAATGATATCCCTGGTCCCACATCCTCTTCTGAATCTGGCCTGAATTTCTGGCAGTTCCCTGTTTATATACTGCTGTAGCCATTTTTGAATGATCTTCAGCAAAATTTTGCTTGTGTATGATACTGTTCAATAATTTCCTCATTCTGTTTGATCACCTTTCTTGGGAATAAGCATAAATATGGATCTCTTCCAGTCAGTTGGCCAGGTAGCTGTCTTACAAATCTTGGCATAGAGGAGTGAGCACTTCCAGCACTGCATCCGTCTGTTGAAACATCTCAATTGATATTCTGTCAGTTCCTGGAGACTTGTTTTTTGCCAATGACCTCAGTGCAACTTGGACTTCTTCCTTCACTACCAATGGTTCCTGATCATACACTACCTCTTGAAATGGTTGAACATTGACTAATTCTTTTTAGTATAATGACTCTGTATATTCCTTCCACCTTCTTTTGATGCTTCCTGCGTCGTTTAATCGTTTAGTATTTTCCCCATAGAACCCTTCACTGTTGCAACTCGAGGCTTGAATTTTTTCTTCAGTTCTTTCAGTTTGAGAAATGCCTACCGTATTCTTCCCTTTTGGTTTTCTATCTCCAGCTCTTGCACATATCATTATAATACTTTACTTTGTCTTCTGAAGCTGCCCTTTGAAATCTTCTGTTCAGTTCTTTTACTTCATCATTTCTTCCTTTTGCTTTAGCTATTTGACATTCGAGAGCAAGTTTCAGAGTCTCCTCTGACATCCATCTTGGTCTTTTCTTTCTTTGCTGTCTTTTCAATGACCTCTCGCTTTCTTCATGTATGATGTCCCTGATGTCATTCCACAGCTCATCTGGTCTTCAGTCATTAGTGTTCAATGCATCAAATCTATTCTTGAGATGGTCTCTAAATTCAGCTGGGATATATTCAAGGTCATATTTTGGCTCTCATGGACTTGCTCTGATTTTCTTCAGTTTCAACTTGAACTTGCATATGAGCAATTGATGGTCTGTTCCACAGTCATTCCCCGGCCTTGTTGTGACTGATGATATTGAGCTTTTCCATCATCTCTTTTCACAGATATAGTCAATTTGATTCCTGTATATTCCATCTGGTGAGGTCCACGTGTATAGTCACAATTTAAGTTGGTGAAAAAAGGTATTTGCTATGAAGGAGTCATTGGTCTTCCAAATTCTATCATTCAGTCTCCGGCATTATTTCTATTACCTTATTTCTAATTATAAAAAGAAAGTTGTAGTGTCAGTGAGTTGATGAATCATTACTAACAAGTGAAAATAAAGAGTCATGGAGGGGTATTCTGGAAACCAGGGAATCCCCTGAAGTTCCACTAGTATTGCCATGTCTAAAGGTAAAAATGTCCTGCATAGTCAAGACCACCGAAGCCCAGGCCCTTTGTAAGAATAAAGGTTTGAGTCACTCTATTGAGTAAATAATTCCCACCATTAAAAAAAAAAAAACCCAAATCCCTTGCCGTTGAGTCGATTCTGACTCGTAGTGACCCTATAGGACAGAGCAGAACTGCCCCATAGGGTTTCCAAGGAGTGCCTGGAGGAATTGAACTGCTGACCTTTTGGTTAGGAGCCGTAGCTCTTAAGTAGTACACCACCAGGGTTTCCATATCTATATATAGATATAAAATATTTTTAAAAAGATCTCTCTTCTTTCCTTGTCTTTTCTCCCACTAATGGTATGTTACTGTTGATCAAATTTGCAATGCAGTCAGTCTAGATTACTGGTTATTGAAACAGGTCATGACAGACCCAGAGCATGAAATGCATCACCTAGAGATCTTGAAGATAGATGCAGTAACTGATAAAAATTTGGACTGACTCCTTTTGATTTTGATTAGATGATCATAATTTCTTCTGTAGGAGTGATGGTTACATTAATCATAGGAAGATTTTCTGTTTGTTTTGGTTTTGTTTCTCAAGGGTTTTTTGTGTGTAAAGAAAGGTGTACATTGATATTGCATTCAAGGGGCTACTCATCACTATCCCAAGGCATACCTGGACTCCCTGTCCTATGAGGCACCTGGCCTCCCTATTCTATAAGGCAGAACTCCCTCCCACTGTAAAAAAAACTCCCTCCCACTGTAGAGACTGAAAATACCATATACTCATTTTCTCTGCTTCCCTCTCATCTGGCATGAACTTGAGTTCCACCAGTCAAACAGGTTGACTGAAATTCTGAAATGGAGTGGGCAGAATCCATACCAGTGACTAGTGGTGAGGGGGAGGGGAAGGGTGGCAGTGGTGTTGCATCCACTTGCAGAGGCAACAATGGTAATGGTTCTGGTTGTGGCGGCAAGCATCCAGTGTTGGTGGTGACTTCCATGCTGGCTACTGTATTTGTGCCCAGTGCAACAATAATGATGGCTTCACCGGATCAGCTTTGAAGCATAAATTTCCTGATAGTGTAGCCTCCAAATCAGGTTCCCTGTCCATCAAGATATTCTTTGGAACCCAATATTCTTTTAATAAATTCTGTTGTGATTAAACTATCAATTGTGCATTTCAGTGTCCTTGACTGATACAATATGTATACACAGAGAAAGATCTGGAAGGATACATTCCAATGAGTGGTTATTGCTGACTGTATAGGAATTATTGGTGTTTTTTTGTTATGTTCTTCTTTTTCTAATTTTCTTAACGTGAGCATTAACATTTCTATAATAAAAATACTTTTTAAGAAATACATTAAAAATATATGTTATCTTGAGTTTCCATTAAACTTTATCATCATATGTTACAGGTACAAATTTATTATCAAGACTAACATGCCTAAAAAAGGAGAGAAAACCTCAATAAACTTAATTCAGAATGAAAGAAAATAATACTGTAATAATAGAGGAGAAGAGGTATTCATTTAAAACCAAGGTAAATAATAGTCTGGAAAAATGCAATAGAATAATGCTACTTCTATTTACAGTTTATTTATTTTTATAAATAATTGATATAACTATGTTATATTCCTAGTGCTACAAAAATATGAGATCATGTGTGAATATTGGCATCATAGTTGATAAAATATATGAAATATTAGTTAACATAAGAAGGATATTGACAAATGTTTACAAGCATTAGGTGTTAAATTTATGGATGCTGCTTTGTCAAAGCAGTATAGCCATGGTAAGGTAGTCATCAAAAATTCTGCTCAATGTTTAAATGGGAAGAGAAGTAGTCAAGTATGTAGTAAATAAAAAAATTGTCTAACCATCTTTCCAAGATTCTTTTATGCTTCAGTTAGTTTTTGTAGATTGCTTTATAGGAGTCTTATTACACTCACATTTACATTCTTTCCTGATAGACATCTTCTCAAGGAACTAAAAAAAGATGAGAAAACTTTCATTAGATTAGCAAACAAAAATTGTACAGTCCTCTCCACCACCACCACTACCACACCCAAATTCACAATCTCACACTCTGACATACGGCCATAAAAAAACCAAAAAACCAAACCCACTGCCGTCGAGTCGATTCCGACTCATAGTGACCCTATAGGGCAGAGTAGAACTGCCCCATAGGGTTTCCAAGGATATGCTACACAAAATCACATGTTGATAATTTGACGGTCTTTGAAAGGTAGTTGAACAACATCACAAATGCCCAGAAACAATTCACACTTGTTTCCAAGCCTCTGTCCAAGCCTGGTCCATCCCAGCTCAACATAGCCTTGGATTGCTCATCCCTCCTGCTGAAGGCCTGGGACCCATCTGTGTAGTGGGGGGAATGAAGCAATGGGTAACACATGAAGGTAGATAATGTATAGATACTGGAATGTATATATAAGTATGTATGCTTATGTAACAAATCTGAACATATGTATACACATAGTGTGCAGTACGTTATGAGAGAAAAAGAAAATGAATGTTCACACATATATTTAAATAAATAATGTACTACAGCACACACATACACACGTATCACATTTACTATAACAGATGCCCTCCCCTCTTTTAGTTGATATCTCATTGATAAGGTAGAAGTTACAGGGTGTAAGAACGAAGGGTCAGAATATTCCAGGGTCTTGGGTTACTAGTGATCTTAGAGGACTCAGGTGCAGGCAGGGTATCATCTCTCTTTAGTTAATGCAGATGAAAAGAATATTGCCAGTGTGTCAGGCATGCTTCTTTTTGCCCAAAATTGAACGAAATATTCATCAACAGAATGGATTAAGTTTATTTTGCTACTAAAAATATTAAGATAAAAATATGAGTATTATAACAACCAAGAGCAAATAAGGGATGGATATATATATACATATATTTATATGCATGTACATATATATCACATAATTACATTTATATTAAGTATATTTATGTATATTATATATAATTATATAAACAAGTCATGTAATCATATAAACAAGTCATATAAATACACTGCATAAGCATATTTTTATATACTATACATATATATAATTTTTTTTATACATATATAGTCACTATGAGTCGGAATCAATTCTAATGGCTATAGGTTTATACACATAAATATACTTATGTGAATCTTATATACAGATTAGTCTGTTATTATAAGTGTATTAAAAAAGTCTAACAAGTCTATCCTCCTGTTCTATAATGCAATCTTCTAACCCTGTCTGTACCTCAAACTCTAGACTTGCAGACTGTCTAGTTTAATTTTGAACTTGGTCCGTATTTCATTTTGCCACTAAGTATAAGCTATGGTTAGTTCTATTACCCTTGGAAAACGAGAAACCTGATCTATCCGTTGCAGTTTTTCATCGGCTGCCTATCTTGGCTATACTGCCCCCTATAGATCCTAAGGGATGTGCACACAGAGGGCAGGGGGCAAATGCCTAAGCTATTATTAGCTGTGACTCAGGTCCTAGATGCCTATCTGGTTTCCTGCTGTGGTGACAGGGCTGGTCCAGGTATACAACTCTGGGCTGCAGACCCTCCTGCTAACTGGTCCACTTGCCAGCCTCTGACCCCACCCTGTTGTGTGTTGGGGCCAGCTTTACAAGTCAGGGGAGGGGAAACCAGACAGGGGGAAAAGAAAAGGTAGAAGAGAGAGAAGACACTGGCAGGCCCCACAGGAAGCAAACTTTTGCCCAAGTCTGTGTTCTCTTATGCCATGGTCTGCTTATAGTATGACAGACAAAATTGCAAATCCCAATTCCATTTTGCCCTGACCCAAATCACAGCTTTGTCCTTAGACATGGAGGTAAAGGAGACTTAGAGTATCCCTTGAGAATTTAGTATTTTAGTAGCAGAATTTGCAAGGTACACATCCTGTACACAAACCCCTTCACTTTGGTCCCATTAAGGCCAAACCCAAGTGGGTCAAACATCGGCAGGGAGACAGCACCTCTGACAATAGCAGAAACAAACAGGCAGATTAAAAAGGCAAATCCCATGCCCCAGAGGGGCCCTTGTTTGGAAGAAAGTTCATCTTTTTGTCCAGGGGTCTGAGTTGTGTATATTTTTAAGAGAAGTGTTCTGATTTTGTCAGGGTTCTGACCCCTTCCCATGAACAACAGTGAGCTATAAAGACCCTCCAGCAGGTCTCTCCAAAATGATTCTTTACTCACACTTGGCATCCTGTAGCCCCTGCTTAGAATGAAATCCTTAAAGGCAACCGTTCCATGAAGCTCTTCAAATAAGTCTTCCTAAAAGAGTGTCCACATTTCAAAAAACATGTCAGCTGTCAGGAGCTTGTTTTCATGCTTGCCCTAATTAAAAGCATTTGTCTCTTTATAAAGTACCTCATTTTTAAACCCGACATCCTAGGTCAATAACTGTCTAATAGTTTAAATTTACTGTTTATCCTTAACAAAAGGATAAGTAAAAAGGTAGGAGAAGGAGGCAAAGCTGAACGCTACTTCTTTTTCATTAGCTGAATGTAACTATTTTGGCAAGGATCTTGTGAAAATTTAATCATTAAGATGAAATATTTTTTGTAAATTTTTTTGTCTTTAAAAATATATCTTTCAAAATATTTTTATAAAGAGAACTTCTAGACATCTTAAGGCAAAACAGTTTTGTCTGGATGGTTTCACTGGGGAATTCTACCAAACATTTAGAGAAGGATCGATACCAATAGTGTTTACACTCTTCCAAAAGACAGAGAAGGAAGGAATACTCCCTGACTCATTCTATGAAGCACACATAACCCTGATACCAAAACCAGACAAAGACACCACAGAAAAAGAAAACTACAGGCCAATATCTGTTATGAATATAGATGCCAAAATTCTCAACAAAATACTAGCAAACAGAATCCAACAGCATATTAAAAGAGTCATACATCATGACCAAGTGGGATTTATTCCAGGAATGCAGGGATGGTTCAACATTAGAAAATCAATCAACGTAATACATCACATCAATAAAACAAAGGAAAAGAAGCACATGACCATCTCTACGGATCCAGAAAAGGGATATGATAAAATTCAACACCATTTCTTAATGAAAACCATAAAGAAGATTGGAATAGAAAAGAAATTCATCAATATGATCCAGGGCATATATGACAAGCCAACAGCTGACATTATACTTAATGGAGAAAGACTGAGAGCTTTCCCTTTCCCCTTGAAATCGGGAAAAAGACAAGGGTGCCTGCTCTCACCTCTTCTATTCAACATTGTATTAGAAGTCCTAGCCAGAGCAATAAGAGAAGAAAAAGAAATGAAAGCTATCCAGATTGGAAAAGAAGTAAAATTATCTCTATTCATGGATGACATGATCCTACATATAGAAAATTACAAAGTCCATAAGAAAACTTCTAGAGCTAATAGAGGAATTTACCAAAGTTGCAGGAGTCAAACAAAAATCAGTTAGGTTTCTATACACCAGCAATGAAAAATCTGAAAGAGAAATTAGTGAAACAATTACATTTACAACAGCATCTAAAAGAATAAAAATACCCCCAAAGCAATCTACAAATACAACGCAATCCCAATCCAAATACCAACAGCATTCTTCAATGAGATAGAAAAACTAATCATTAACTTTATATGGAAAGGAAAGAGGTCCAGATGAGTAAAACACTACTGAAAAAGAACAAAGAGAAAGCCTCGTGCTACTTGACCTCAGAACCTACTATATAGCTACAGTACTGAAAACAGCCTGGTACTCGTACAATGATGGACACACTGACCAATAGAACAGAATCAAAAACCCAGATGTAAATCCATCTACCTATGGCCACCTGATTTTTGACAAAGGCTCAAAGTCCATTCAGTGGGGGAAAAGACAGTTGAACAAATAGTGCTGGCAAGACTGGATGTCCACCTGCAAAAAAATGAAACAGGACCCATACCGCACACCATATACAAAAACTAATTCAAAATGAATCAAAGACCTAAATATAAAACCAAAAACATGAAAGAAAGAGCATGGAAGAAAAAATACGGTCAACACTAGGAACCCTGATATACAGCATAAATAGGATACAAACCATAACTAACAACACACAAACACCAGAAGATAAGCTAGATAAATGGGATCTTCTAAAAATTAAACACTTACGCTCATCAAAAGACTTCGCCAAAAGAGTAAAAAGAGCAACTGCAGACTGGGGAAAAAAATTTGGTTATGACATATTTGACAAAGGTCTAACTTCTAAAATCTATAGGAAAATCCAACACCTCTACAACAAAAAGACAAATAATGCAATTAAAAAGTTAGCAAAGGAAGATGGCAAAATTACAAAAGAAAACAGTATTATGTCGATACTATATTACATAGGGAACACTAAACTCTTATTGAAGCAATGTTCCTCAAAACAAAGCAAAACACAAACACAAATATGTCTCTAGGCTTAGTTAAAGCTTTTAAAAATAATGCCTTTGTGTATTTAAATCAGAGTGACTCTTTACTGAGTGCAGTGTTTTTCCTTTTTTCCATGCACATGCTTGTAGAAAATGTTTACAAAAATGGTTGTGTTACACTAATGTGCATCACATATTCACAGTTTATTTTTAAGTGATTTTTTTAATGGGTTATTTACGTTTTCATCTTAGTTATAGTCCACTTTTGGTGATTCATAATCCCTAATCCTGCCAACTATAAATTTGCTAAATAGTAATGCAAATGACAAACTGCATTAAATTTACTGATAATGGAGCTGCAGAGCAGTCTGGTGGCAAGTACGCGCTCAGCCTTTTTGTTTTATACGCAGTGCTAACTTGTCTTCTGTGTATTATGAAAATTATTGTTGTCCCTCTCCTCTTTTTTTTTCCTTAAAGTAAAAATGACTCCTGTTGGATGTGGGAAAAAAAAAATTGGCAAAGGATATGAACAGACACTTCACCAGAGAAGACATTCAGATGACTAACAGACACATGAGGAAATGCTCACGATCACTAGCCATTAAAAAAAAAAAAAAAAAAGATAAACACAAATCAAAACTACAATTAGAGGATACCATCTTACCCCAACATTACTGGCACTAATAAAAAAAAAAACAGAAAATAAATGTTGGAGAGGTTGTGAGAAGATTGGCGCTCTTATACACTGTTGGTCAGAATGCAAAATGGGACAACCATTTTGGAAAACGATATAGAGCTTCCTTAAAAACCTAGAAATAGAAATACCATAACCAAACCAACCAAACCCGTTGCCGTCGAGTCAATTCCGACTCATAGTGACCCTGTAGGACAGAGTAGAACTGCCCCATTGAGTTTCCAAGGAACGCCTGGTGGATTTGAACTGCTGACCTCTTGGTTAGCAACTGTAGCTCTCACCCACTACGCTACCGGGGTTTCCAGGAATACCATAAAATCCAGCAATTTCACTCCTGGAAATAAATCCTAGAGAAATAAGAGATGTCACACGAATAGACATATGCACACTCATGTTCATTCCAGCATTATTTACAATAGCAAAAAGATGGAAACAACCTAAATGCCCATCAACAGATGAATGAATAAACAAAGTAGGGTACATACACACAATGAATACTATGCAACAATAGAGAGCAATGATGAGTCTTCGAAACATCTCACAACATGGATGAATCTGGGAGGCATTATGCTGAGTGAAATGAGTCAACCACAAAAGAGCAAATACTGTATGAGACCACTATTATAAAAATGCATGAAAAGCTTTACACACAGAATGAAATAACCTTTGATGGTTACTGGGGTTGGGGTGGGGAGGGAAAAATATTAACTAGAGAGTAGATAAGTGGTAACTTTGGTGAAGGGTAAGTCGCTATACAACACTGGGGAAGCCAGGAAAACTTGACAAAGGCAAAGTCATAGAAGATTCACAGACACCTCCAAGCTCCCTAAGGTACTGAGTTACTGTGCTGAGGGCTGGGGACCGTGATCTCAGGGAACATCTAGCTTAATCGGCATAACATAGTTTATAAAGAAAATATTCTACATCCGACTATGGTGAGCAGCAACTGGGGTCTTAAAAGCCTGCGAGCAGCCACCTAAAATACACCTACCAGTCCCATCCTGGTTGGAGCAAAGGAGAATGAAGAAAACCAAAGACACAAGGGAAAGATTAGTCCAAAGACTTTAATGGACCACAACTACTACAACCTCCACCAGACTGAGGCCAGAACAACTAGAAGGTGCCCAGCTACCACCACCAATTACTGACAGGGATCACTATAGAGGGTTTAGGACACAGTGGGAGAAAAATGTAGAACAAAATTAAAATTCACACACACACAAAACAAGATCAGACTTGCTGGTCTGACAGAGACTGGAGAAACCCCAAGAGTACAGTTCCTGGACACCCTTATAACTCAGTACTGAAGTCACACCTGAGGTTCACCCTTCAGCCAAAGGTTAGACAGATCTGTAGGGCAAACAATAACACCCCTGAGAAACATGCTTCATAGTTCAATCATGTATCTGAGACTAAACAGGCACACCAGCCCAAAAGCAAAGACGAAAAGGCAGGAAGGGACAGGAAAACTACATGAATGGAAACAGGGAACCCAGGGTGGAGAAGGGGAGATCGTTACATCGCAGGGTTGGCAACCAATGTCACAAAATGATTTTTGCATTGTTTAATGAGATATTTATTTGCTCTGTAAACTTTCACCTAAGGCATAATAAAATAAATAAATAAAAGGGCTAGGCAGTGATTAGAAAGGGCCCTGGTGGTACAGTGGTTAAGCACTCGGCTGCTAACTGAAAGTTCAGTGGTTCAAACCCACCAGCCACTCAACAGGATAAAGATATGGTAGTCTGCTTCCATAAAGATTACAGCCTTGGAAACACCATGGGACAGTCTACCCTGTCCTATAGGGTCACTGTAAGTCAGATCGACTTGGGGGCAATGAGTTTGGTTGTTTTTTAGGCAGAGATTGCTACCTAGAAAGAAAAACAAGGCAACAGAAACCAGGCTACTTAGCTAGAAGTGCTGCCCACCTGCGCTACAAACAGGGCTCTGGGTTGCATGTAGCTGAAGTCAACACTGCCTAACTTCCACAAAAGGGAATTCTTTGGAAGGTTATTCCCACGTCAGAGACCTGAAAGAAGGTTGGAGAACCAGATCTAGAAAAAATCAGAAGTCAGGGGAGCTCCAGAGGGCAGGCAGCAGGGACCACAGCAAAGGTTTGGATAGCAACTGTCTGGTGAGCACACCACTGCCAAATAATTAGCCACTCGCCCAAGAGGCAAAATCCTGGGAGACAGCATCTGACTGGCTGAGTTTAGGTCTCATGCCTACCTTCTGTCCATACCCAGCTAAGACAGGAGGATCTAGTCCCTTCACCCTTCACGATGGGAGGTGCTTACCAGGATTTACCCACCCAAGAAGAAGACACACAAAGAGAAGTAATTTCCCAAAAGGAAATTAGGGACCTAACAGAAAATGTGAACAGGGACTTGGTGAGGAAAAATGTCCTATGTCCATCAACACCACAGAAGCAATCACAAGGCAGAAAGGACCCTTAAGAGGTAATCTGCTTATGTACCAAAACCAGAGCGGAACAACGCAGAACTATCATCTAATCCCAACTGTAAGAGCATCGTTTAGTCCTCTATTTCCAAACTTTTCATCTATCTGTCTGGCAATCATTCAACAAGTACTTTTTGTTGGGTACCAGGCTAGGCACTCCAAATACAATGATAAGCAGAAAGAAACACGATCTCTTCCCTCCTGGAATTACAGCTTTGATTTATAAGAAATGGGTCTGTTCTGACCCGGGACCACAATAGTAGGTCATGGACAGAGTGGGAGAGAAATGTAGAATAAAATTCAAACTCATAAATAAGACCAGTCTTCTTGGTCTGATACAGACTGGTAGAACACCTGAGATTATGGCCATTGGACACCCTTCAAACTTAGAACTGAAATCACTCCCAGATATCACATAATAGTCATATAATAGACAGGCCTATATATGAACAATAACACCAGTGTGGAATATATACCTCAGTGCACCCAAAAGCAAAGCTCAGGAGGACCCAAAGTAGGGGCAGGAAAGCTGAAAGAGGGAATAGTGCTGACACACTCAAGGGTTTACAACCAGCATCACGTAACAGTTTATAAACTGTTGATTGGGAAACTAATCTGCCCTGTAAACTTTCACGTAAACCACACACACACACAAAAATGTTAAAAAACAAAAAGAGTAAGATAAAAAAAAAGAATAAAATACCTCAGAATAAATTTAAGCAGGGATGTGAAGGACTTACACAATGAAAATTATAAAACACTTTGGAGAGAGACTAAAAAACCAAAAACCAAACCCACTGCTGTCAAGTCAATTCCAACTCATAGTGACCCTATAGGGCAGAGTAGAACTGCCCCATAGAGTTTCCAAGGAGCACCTGGAGGATTTGAACTGCCGACCTCTTGGTTAGCAGCCGTAGCACTTAACCACTACGCGACCAGAGTTTCCAGAGAGATTAAAGAAGACTTAAATAAATGGAAAAATGTCCCATGTTCATGGATTGGAAGACCTAATATTGTTAAGACGTCAATACTACCTAAAATGATCTACAGATTCAATGTAATCCTGATCAAAATTCTAACAGCTTTCTATACAGAAATGGAAAGAAACCAATCCTCAACTTTATATGGAATAGCAAAAGGCCTCCAAGAGCTAAAGCAATGTTGAAAGAGAACAAAGGAGGAGGATTCATAGTACCTGATTTTAAAACATATTATACAGCTACACTAATCAAAACAGCCTGGTACTGGTATAACAATAGACACGTAGACCAAGGGAATAGAATTGAAAGTCCAGAAACAAACCTATACATTTATGGCCAACTGATTTTTGACGAGGCTGTTAACTCCATTTAATGGGGAAAGAAGAGTGTCTTCAGTACATGGTGTTGGGAAAATTAGATTTCTACATGCAGAAAAATGAAACAGAATCCATACTTCACACCATAAACGAAAACAAATTCAAAATGGATTAAGGACCTAAATGTGCAAACTAAAACCATAAAATTCTTAGAAGAAAATGCAGGGGCAACGAGGTAGGCCTACCTTTTAACAATGGGTTATCTAATATAATAACAAAAGCACAAACAGCAAAAGACAAAATAAATAAATGGAACCTCAAAAAAAATTTAAAACTTTTGTTCATCAAAAGATTTTACCAAAAAAGTGAAAAGGTAAGCTACCGACTGGAAGAATATCTCCAGAAACTATATATCTGATAAGAACCTAATAACCTAAATATACATAAAACTTCAAAAACAAAAAGACAATCATAAAATGGGCAAAGGACTTGAATAGATATTTCACCATAGATGTTCAAATGGCCACCAAACACATGAAAATACGCTCAACATCATTAGCCATCAGAGAGATACAAATCGAAATCACAATAAGATACCATTTCATTCCCGCTAGGACGGCTAAAATTTAAAAAAAAAAAAACAGAAATTAACAAATGTTGGGGACATTGGAACTCTTATCCACTGCCGGCAGGAACGTAAAATGGTACCGTTTTTGTGGAAAACGGTGTGGCAGTTCTTCAAAAAAGTAAAAATAGAATTACCACATGACCCAGCAATTCCACTTCTGGGTATATTTCAAAAGACTTGAAAGCAGAGACCCAAATAGAGACTTATACACCAATGTTCATTGCAGCACTATTCGCAACAGCCAAAAGGTCGAAACAACCTAAATGCCCATCAACAGATGAATGGATAAACAAAATGTGGTACATACACACAATGGAATACCACTCAGCTAGTAAGAGAACTGGAGTTTCGATACATGCTGCAATATGGATGGAGCTTGAAGACGTTATACTGAGTGAAATAAGTCAATCGCAAAAGGACAAATATTGTATGACATCATTTATATAAAAAGTCAAGAAAAGACAAATGCATAGAGACCAAAGTTTATCAGTGGTTACCAGGGGTGGAATGGAGGGGGAAAAGGCGGGTGGGGGGGGCGGCAGGGGCAGTGGGCAGTGGTTATTGCTTATGGAGTACTGAGTTTTCGTTTACAGTGATGGAAAATCACATTGATTGAGGGTAGGATTGCACAGCTGATTATTGTGATTTCTGTCAGTAAGTCACATACTTGTAAAAAGTTGAATAGGCAAAAGTTGTGTGATAGATATATTTACAACAATGACAAAAACAAAAAACAAAAAAAGAGTAGCTGCTGAGGCTGTTTATGTACAACCAAACACCTCACGGGATTTGGTTCCTTGGTTTGAAGGTTTAGGGTCATGGTTTCACGGGACATTCCAGTTCATTGGTCTAAAAACATGTTCAGTGCTTCTGTTCCACCTCCTAGGTTGTCATATAGTGCCTCAGCTTTGAAAAGCTTGCAAGCAGCTACCTAAGATACAACAATTGGTCTCTATTTACCTTTAGCAACAGAGGAAAAAGGAGAGTCAGGAACAGGAAGAGGAAATGGATTGTGGCTAACTGCCTTCATTAACAACTGCCTCTCCTTTGCCACGAGACCAGAAGAACTGAATGGTGCTCAGCCACCATTACTGAACATTTTGATCAAAGATTCTACAGAAGAACCCTGATCAAAAGGGGGAAAATGGAGAATAAAATTCCATATTCTCATAGACTCTAAGATTTTCTGGAGTCATGGAAGTGAATGAACCCCTGAAACTATTGCCCTGAGGTAATCGTTAAGCCTTAAACCAAAAATATCCCCTGAAGTCTTCTGAAAACCAAACAATAGTTTAGCTTAACTACTAAAGAATGTCTGCCTTGAGCATTATGCTCTTTTAAGATTTAATGATATGGGATTAAGTTGACAGCATCTCGAAAAATTGGATAGGATCCTTATGGGGCAGTGAGTTTATATTAATGAGGAAGGAACAACCCAGGAAAGGAGGATAAGAATGGATGCAAAACCCAAAAAATGTAATCAATGTCACTGAATTGTACATGTAAAAACTGCTGAATTGGTTTATGTTTTGCTGTGTATATTCTCAACAACAAAAAATGATAAATTATAAAGAAATAAAATTCAAGCGCCGTAAGAGTAAAATAAAAATAAAAAAAGAACCAGAGACCAGACTGCATAGAAATTATATCACCTAAAGTAAGTCAATTAAAAAAAAAATTACAACTATTTTTTTGTTTTTAAATATTTAATTCATTGGAAATATTCTGCTATTGTTTTAAAAGTGCAACTGAAATAGTTTTATGTATTAAATGCACAGAAACTTAGGCAGCTCCCAAAAACATACACCGAGAAATTCTGCCGAACATCATTTACATTATTCTGAGGAGGCTTATATAAACATGGTGTGCCTGAAATTTCTTACATGTGAAAATAAGAATTTCAAAGCCATTACGAGATAGCTTTCCAATCTAACAGAGGCAATTGAGGAATGATTACTGAATAAATGATAACCAAAATTATATAGTATTTTACTTTTTCAAAGTGTTTTCGCATCTGCTCCCTGGGAGAAGTGTTGTGTCAGTCAAAGAGAAGAGGTTCACAAATATTCTCATCAAAGTCCTGTGTAAGTGTTGCATCAGTATTTCCAAATTTCCAAGACTATAGTGAGTACTGTCTTTCCATTAGATACCTGTACACACAAGGTAGACAGGCAGAGTTTATCTGTAGTGAAATTAAAGCATGTCTGTTTGTTGCTTTGCAATATCAAACAGTACTTAGCCTTTATCGCTTTTTCCTCAGTCAGGTTGTAAAATTCTGAGTGCTGAATTGCATTAACAAAATTTCCAGATTCCTGTTTTGAATCCTTTGACGCTCATCCACTGCCAATAAAAAACAACTTCATTTAGTTACCCAAAGAGAGTACACGATGTAATATCCATTCTGAGTACTGAGACCATCCTACCAGGCCACACTGCCATTTGAATCAATTGTTCCAAGAACATTACAATGAGTGGTTGTCTCATCTTTAGAGACACTGTGTCTACCATACCCATACTCATTGCTGTCAAGTCAATTCCGACTCATAGTGACCCTATAGGACAGAGTAGAATTGCCCCACAGGGTTTCCAAGAAGCAGCTGGCGGATTCAAATTGCCGACCTTTTGGTTAGCAGCTGTAGCTCTTAACCACTGTGCCATCAGGGGGCTTCTTATAGTCAGGTGATCTCAAGTCTTGCTTATTATACATTCCCCATACAATGACTTGATTTTTTCATTGCTGAATTCAGTGTGTAAACTGTAAGACTTTTGGGAGCCTCCGTAACATTCCAGAAAGTCTTTGGGCATGCAAACTGTGTGTACATGACTGATAACCTAAAGGCTGGCGGTTCGAACCCACCCAGCCATTCTATGGAAGAAAGGCAATCTGCTTCTGTAAAGATTACAGCCAAGAAAACTCTATGCGGCACAGTTCTACTCTGTAACACATGAGATTATCATGAGTCGAAATCGACTCAGCGGCAATGGGTTTGGTAACACTCCAGAGACTCTGGCTTCAGTATGAAGGTGACAGTTGCACTGTGATAATCTTCAACAACGACGGCCAAATCTCTGCATATAAACACACCTTTTCCTGCAGCTTCTTCTTTACATTCTCATCTTGAGCTTGAAGTAAGATCTTGGGGTCAACCAAAGGTTCATCTGCTCTTTGCCTTTTCCATAACTTGGTGTTCAGATACCATGCTCCATACCTTATCTTCACCCACTCTGGTTTATAAGAATTCTATAGGAAATAACATAATTCCCCAAGTATTAATTCTTTTGGTTTATCATTTCAATAAATCTAAGATTTAGCTTATGAAAGTGGTGTCCTTACTTTGAATTTATGGTTGGCCCTTGCCAAGGTATTTTATGAAGTTTCAATATGTGTTTACTTACAAAGGTAACATGAAAAGTTTGTGACTGAGAAAATAATGTAGTGGTTAAGAGCATGGCCTTTGGATTTAGACAAAATCTGGGTTCAAATCCAGACTCTCCCAATTAGTAGCTGTGAGTCTATGGATAAGCTACTTAATTCTTCATCTTTAAAATGGAGATAATCATACTATCCATTCCATAGTGTTATTATGAAGATGAAAGGAGAGAATGTATACAAAGCTGGTAGAAATCATACAAAATCCCGTATTTACCCAAGGGTAACAATGTTGAGCAATACCCAATCAACCAAAATAATAAATTATGAGACTTACTACGAACCCAGCACTGTGCTCAGCCTTGTAAATGCTACACTACTTTTGATTAAAATGCTATTCCAATACCAAGCTCTTATCTCTTTAATTGGAAGAGAGAAAAAGGAGGAAGAATAGAACACATTCCTTTGTTTCTTCCATTTCTCAGTAGTACAGTAAGGAGGTAAAGAGAATCTCTTGTTGGTTCACAGTCTGATACTATGGGTGTAATGCCCACAAAATATCTCATAAAAAAAGGAGGTCTAACACTTGGGTGGGGCAAAGAAATACAAAACCACAAAGACTCTGCCCCTTTATCTTCTCACCCAAATTTAAACTATGTAGTGGTATCTGTGGTACATTCTAGAGCCCAGCCAGAGACACTTATCTAAAACAGAGATGACAAAGTAGACAGGAGAGAAATCCCTTCTCAGAGTTGGATCCAGCATTGTGATCCCTCTACTCCCAGAATACTGACCTCCTTGCTATTTATAGAGCACATCATCCACTCTGCTTCTGCCTCAGTGCCTTTGCACTCACTATTCTCTCTGCCATAATGCTCTTCCCTAACATAGTCACTCCATTAGTTCCTTCATGTCACCTTTTCAGTAGTATCTTCCCTAACCACTCAATTTCAAAATTGTAACCCCCTCACAACACAGCTTGTCTTCCTTCCCTGCCTCATTTTTCTTAACAACATTTATCATTATTTGATATCTGATAGGGGAAGAACACACTCAGCATTTCTCAAGCTGAAAGAACTGAAGAAAAAAATTCAAGCCTTGAGTTGCAATATTGAAGGATTCTACAGGGAAAAGGTTAAATGATGCAGGAAGCATCAAAAGAAGACGGGAGGAATATACACAGTCACTATACCAAAAAGAATTGGTCAACATTCAATGATTTCAGGAGGTAGCATATGATCAGGAATCCACGGTACTGAAGGAAGAGGTCCAAGCTTCACTGAAGGTGCTGGTGAAAAACAAGGCTCCAGGAACTGATGGAATACCAACTGAGATGTTTCAACAAACATATGCAGCACTGGAAGCGCTCACTTATCTATGCCAAGAAATTTGGAAGGGTGTTACCTGGCCAACCAACTAGAAGAGATCCACATTTGTACCTATTCCAAAGAAAGGTTATCCAACAGAATGCAGAAATTATTGAACAATATCATTAATATCACACGCAAGTAAAATTTTTCTGAAGATCATTCAAAAGTGGCTGCAGCGGTATAGCCAAAGGGAGTTGCCAGAAATTCAAACCAGATTCAGAAGAGCATGTGGAACCAGGGATATCATTGCTGATGTCAGACAGATCCTGGTTGAAAGCAGAGAATACCAGAAAGATGTCACCTGTGTTTTATTGACTATGCCAAGGCATTTGACTATGTGAATCATAACAAACTATGGACAACATTGTGAAGAATGGAAATTCCAGAACACTTAACTGTATTCATGAGGAACCTATACACAGATCAAAAGGCAGTTGTTTAAACAGAAAAAAGGGATACCGTGTGGTTTAAAGTCAGGAAAGGTATGTGTCAGGGTTGCATCATTTCACCATACCTATTCAATCGGTCGGTGTGCCAAGCAAATAATCTGAGAAGCTGGACTATGTGAAAAAGAACGGGGCATCAGGATTGGAGGAAGACTCATTAACAACCTGTTATGCAGATAACACAACCTTGCTTGCTGAAAGTAAAGAGGACTTCAAGCACTTACTGATGAGGATCAAAGACCATAACCTTCATAATGGATTACACATCAACATGAAGAAAACAAATATCCTCACAACTGAACCAATAAGCAACATCATGATAAATGGAGAAAAGGTTGAAGTTGTCAAGGATTTCGTTTTACTTGGATCCGCAAACACCACCCATGGAAGCAGCAGTCAAAAAATCAAACAAGGTGGACTTCTGGCCAACATGGTGCCATAGAGAGAAGCAGCATGCTGTCCCTCCACAGCAAAGACCCAAAAAACTAAGCAAAGGACAGGGACAAATGTCAGTCTGGAACCTGAAGTGTCAAATGAAGAAATAAAGAACTCAGCCAAGCACTGAATGGAAAAAAAAACTGACAGAGAACAGAGAGCGATGAGAGGTACATGCAGAGGTCCCCTATGAGCTAACACAGCATGGATTCACCATCTTCGACTCCTGTCAGAGATCAGCAGATAGGGAGCACAGGAAACAGGAGACAGAGCATCTGGTAACCAGTGATACACACTTTCCCACTCCCCATCCTCTCCCTGCTGCTCTATCTCCATGCTTCCTGGCTAGCAGGAGTAGCTTGGCCGGATGGGAAGTACAGTGTCTGTGCCACTTGGATTGGCCTCATCCACATCAGAGATCTGCAGACAGGGAGTATGGGAAAGCAGCTTCAAGAAGTTCCCAGCAGGAGACAGGGCACCCGGTAACCAGCGATATACACTTTCTTAACCCCCACCCTTATTCCCACCCCCTCCCCAGCCTCCTCTGTTTCCTGCTGGCCACAGTCTCTTGACCTGGAGACAAATGCTTTGGCCCCGGGCCACTTGGATTCACCCCACCCACACCAAGTGCCATCTGTCTGTTGCTGGCATTGCTTTATTCCACTTCTTTTGGTTTCTTCTGTGCCTCCCACCACCTCCCCCTCCTTTCTCTCAAATACCTGGCTCCATGTGCTGTCTTTGTTTTCTCCTGAAAGGCTGTGAAGCAATGCTTGACTGGGGAACCACTCCACTGGCCCACAACACAACACTGGTGGGATCCCTGAAGCTTTTTTTTTTTTTTTTTTTTGCTTTGTTTTGTTTGTTTGTTTTCTTTTTATTTTCATGGCTTGGGAGCCCCTTCTAGCCGGGCTGCGCTGCACAGCTTAGGAGCCACTCCTCCAATCTGTGCAGCTGCGTAGTGGGGATCCCAGGGGGCATTTCTTTTTTTCTCTTTTCTCTTTTTTTCCTTTCTGTCTTTCTTCATTTCTCAGTTCTTATCTCTCTACACTTACTTTCTTTTTCTGTCTCCTAAATACCTGACACTGTGAGACATCTACACCCCCTCTAGCCAGGCTATATTGCACAGCCTGGGAGCCACTTCCTCAGTTTTTACAGCCACACCAGTGGGACCCCTGGGCCCCCCCCCTCCCTCCCTCCCTCCCTTCTTTCTTTCTCCTTCCAAATTCTTATCTAGTTATTTTTTTTCTTTTTGTTTTTCTCCATTTCTCGGTTTCTCATCTCTCCACTCCAACGGCAAGCTCCCTTAGCACTCTTTTTTTGTTTTTTTGTTTGTTTCTTTTTGGCTCTCGCTTCTCTCTCCTCTTCCACTTACCCATATTAGCTCCACACATCACAACCTCCCCCCTCCTTCTTGCCTACCTGCATCACGTGCTGAACATCACACCCCTGGGCAGCACAGGTATGGCCTACTGGAATCTGCCCAGCACTGATTCTCAGCCCACCCTGTTGGCCCGAGTATATGCCACAAACAACCCACCCCAGACCCTCCCCTTCAGCTCAACCTGCCCTGCTGCACCATAGCTGAGTGACTGGTCCTGCCCACTGGACAAGGAGGTGAAAGTATCGTGACCACAGACAAGTAAACAACAAAGAACGTACAGCCTGCCTGGTCAGACATAACCAAGTAAAACAAAATAGCAGGATGAAACAAACAGATCTACAATCAATAAATGAAAAAAAAATAACGACTGAGTGTCCTGAAGACAGCAGACAATATCAAAACATATTAAAAAGCAGGAAAGGATAGGCCCAGCAGGCATCCAAAAAAAAACACCAGATGACTTTCCAGTAGAAGAAAAGGCACTAGAACTACCTGATAGGAAATTCAAATCTCTAAAATTCAGAGCAATCCAAGAATTGAAGCAAAAAGTGACAAAAATGAGGAAAAAACAGACAAATTCATGGAAAAAGCAGTCAAATTTATGGAAAATACACACAATAAAAATGGAAGAATTCAGGAAAATTATACAAGAACAAAATGCCAAAATAAATTCTCAGCTAGGAATCATACAAAAACAACAATTAGAAATCCAAAAGACAAATAACAAGATTTCAGAAACAGACAGTGTCACAGAAGGCTGAAGAGCAGGTTTGAAATGATAGAAGACAGATCAGCAAAAATGAAGACAAACACTTGGATACAACTCTGTTTGAGGAAAAATCAGAAAAAAGAACAAAGAAAAATGAAGAAACTCTGAGAATTATGTGGGATACAATCAAAAGCAAAAACTTGCAAGTGATCGGAGTTCCAGAACAGGGGGAGAAAACAGAAAACACAGAGGATCATTGAAAGATTGCTAACTGAAACTGTCCAGAATATCATGAAAGATGAAAAGGTGACCATCCAAGATGCTCAACGAACCCCATATACGATAGACCCCAAAAGAAAATCACCAAGGCATATCATAATCACACTCACTAAAACTGAAGACAAAGAAAAATCCCGAGAACAGTTCAAGAAAAACAAAAAGTCACATACAGAGGAGAAACAATAAGACTAAAAGACTAAGCTCTGAATATTCGGTAGAAACCATGCAGGCAAGAAGGCAATGGGATGACATATATAAAACCATGAAAGAAAAGAAAATTACCAATCAAGAATAATATATCCTGCAAAACTCTCATTCAGATATGATGGTGAAATTAGGACATTTCCAGATAAACGGAAACTAAGGGAATATATAAAAACCAAAAGAAATTTACAAGAATTGTTAAAGGGAGCCCTTTGGTCTGAGAACAAACATTACACCACAGCCTGAATCTAGGACACAAGATAGTACCAGCCAGATACCAACCTAGGAGATGAACTCTCAAGAACTATCTAAAACCAAACAAATTGCAGCAAGGAACCAGAGAGGTTAATCTATAAATGACAACAATGTCAGAACAATAAAAGAGGGAATAAATGGTGTAGGTATAGAACATCCTAAAGAAATGCAAGAAAAGGCGATATCAAGTAAACAATAGACTGGTTCAAACCTAGGAAGATAACGGTAAATTTCAAGGTAACCACAAAGCACGTTAATCCTACTCATCAAAATAAAGAAGAAAAACATAAAGTTTTAAGTGAAAACAAAATCTACAAAAACAAACGAAAAAAAAAATCCACAAACAAAAAGAATTCAGCATAGGAGAGTAAGAGAAACAAAGAAAATGTCTGTACCACAAAAAAAAAAAAAAAAGGCACTATGAAATGACAGCAATAAACTCACACCTATGAATAATTACACTGAATCTAAATGACCTAAATGCACCCATAAAGAGACAGAAAGTGACAGAATGGGTAAAAAAAACAGAATCCATCAATATGCTATCTACAAGTGACACACCTTAGAAACAAAGACATAAATTTATTAAAAATCAAAGGATGGAAAAAATATATCAAGCAAACAGCTACCAAAAAAAAAAAAAAAAGAGTGGCAATACTAATCTCAGATAAAATAGACCTTAAAACAAAATCTGCCATAGAAGACAAAGAAGGACACTATATAATGATTAAAGGAACGATCCATCATGAAGACATAACCATAATAAATATCTATACAACCAATGACAGGGCTCCAAAATACATAAAAGAAACTCTAACAGCACTGAAAAGTGAAATTGACAGTTCCACAATAATAGTAGGAGACTTCAACACACCACTCTCGGTAAAGGACAGAACATCTAGAAAGAAACTCAACAAAGATACAGAATATCTAAAGGTCATAATCAGCCAGCTTGACCTCATAGACATATATAGAACACTCCACCCAACAGCTGCAAAGTACGCATTCTTTTCCAATGCACCTGGGATGTTCTCCAGAATAGACCACATCTTAGGCCACAGAGCAATCCTCAACAAAATCCAAAACACTGAGCTAATACAAAGTATCTTCTCTGACCACAATACCATCAAAGTAGAAACTAACAGCTGGAACAGCAAGGGAAAAAAAATCAATTACATGGAAACTGAATAACACTCTGCTTAAAAACCACTGGGTAATAGAAATCAGACATGGAATAATAAAAAAAAAATCTCCTAGAATCAAATGAGAATGGAATCACATCATACTAAAACCTTTTGGACACAGCAAAGTCAGTCCTCAGGGGTCAATTTATAGCAATAGATGCACACATCAAAAAAGAAGAATGGGACAAAATTGAAACATTAGCTACATAGCCTGAACAAATAGAGGACAGCAAAAGAAGCCCAGAGTCAGCAGAAGAAAGGAAATAATAAAAATCAGAGCAGAAATAAATGAAATAGAGAATAGAAAATCAACAAAACCAAAAGTTGGTTCTTTGAAAGGATCAGCAAAATCAATGAAACACTGGCCAAATTGATAAAAGAAAAACAGGAGAAGATGCAAATAACCCAAATAAGAAATGAAATGGGGGACATTACAACAGATCCAACTGAAATAAAAAGGATCATAACAGAGTAGTATGAAACACTGTACTCCAACAAATTTGAAAACCTAGAGAAAATGGACAAATTTCTAGAAACACACTACCTACCCAAACTAATACAAAATGATGTTGAAAATCTGAACAGACCCATAACAAGAGAAGAGATTGAAAGGGTAATAAAAAAAAAAAACTGGCAACAAAAAAAGCCCCGGCCCAGGTGGCTTCACTGAAGAATTCTACCAAACATTCAAAGAAGAGCTTACACCAGCACCACTCAAATTATTTCAGAACATAGAAAAAGAAGCAATTCTTCCAAATTCATTCTATAAAGCCAGCATAACCCTGATACCAAAAGCAGGCAAAGACACCGCAAAAAAAAAAGAAAATTACAGACCAATATCTCTCATGAATATAGATGTAAAAACTCTCAACAAAATTCTAACCAATAGAATTCAGCATCATATGAAAAAAATAATACAAGACCACCAAGTAGGATCCATACCAGGTATGCAAGGATGGTTCAACATTAGAAAATCAATCAACATAATTTACCACATAAATAAAAGAAAGAAAAGAATCACATGATCATCTCAATGAACACAGAAAAGGCATTCGACAAAGTCCAACACACATTCCTGATAAAAACTCTCAACAAAAACGTATAGAAGAGAAATTTCTCAACACAATAAATGGCATCTATGTAAAACCAATGGCCAACATCATTCTTAATGGAGGGAGGCTGAAAACATTCCCCCTTTAGAATAGGAACAAGACAAGGATGCCCTTTATCACCACTCTTATTCAACATTGTACTGGAAGTTCTAGCTAGAGCAATAAGGCAAGAAGAAGAAATAAAGGGCATCCAAATTGGTAATGAAGAAGTTAAACTGTCCCTATTTGAGACGATATGATATTATACATAGAAAACCCAAAGACTCTATGAGAAAACTACTGGAACTAATAGAAAGATTCAGCACAGTAGCAGGATACAAGATAAACATACAAAAATCAGTTGGATTCCTATACACCAAAAAAAAGAATGATGAAAAGGAAATCAGGAAAACAATACCATTTATAATAGCCTCTAAAAAAATTCAAAACTTAGGAATAAATCTAAACAGGGATGTAAAGGACCTATACAAAGAAAACTACAAAACACTACTGCAAGAATCCAAAAGAGTCTACATAAATGGAAAAACATACCACGCCTAACATTGTAAGTGGACTCAACATTGTGAAATGACAATTCTGCCCAAAGCGATTTACAAATACAAGGTAATTCCAATTTCCAAATACCACTGACTTTCTTTAAAGAGATGGAAAAACTTATCAACAACTTCATATGGACAGGGAAGAAGCCCCAGATAAGTAAAGCACTAATGAAGAAGAAGAATAAAGTAGGAAAACTCATGTTACCTGACCTCAGAACCTACTATACAGCTACGGTAGTCAAAACAGCCTGGTACTGGTACAAAGGCAGATACATTGACCAATGGAACAGAATCAAGGACCCGATGTAAATCCATCCACTTATGGTCACCTGATCTTTGACAAGGGCCCAAAGTCCATCAAATGGGGAAAAGACAGTCTTTTTAACAAATGGTGCCAGCAAAACTGGATGTCTATCTGCAAAAAAATGAAACAAGACCCATATCTCACACTATATACAAAAACTAACTCGAAATGGATCAAAGACCTAAATATAAAGTCAAAACTATGAAGTGCATAGAAGAAAAAATAGGATCAACACTAGAGGCCCTAATACATGGTATTAACAAGATACAAACCACAACCACAACACACAAACTCCAAAAATAAGCTAGATAACTAGGATCTTCTAAAAATTAAACACTTATGCTCATCAAAAGTTTCACCAAAAGGGTAAAAACAGAACCTACAAACTGGGGAAAAAAAATTCAACTACTACAAATCAGACAAAGGTCTAATCTCTAAAATCTCCAAGAAAATCCAACAATTCTACAACAAAAAGACAAACAATCCAATTAAAAATTGGGCAAAGGAAATGAACGGACACTTCACCAAAGATGACATTCAAGCCAACAGACACAATGAGGAAACGCTCACCATCACTAGCCATTAGAGTAATGCAAATCAAAACCACAATGAGATACCATCTCACCCTGGCATTACTGGCATGAATCAAAATAACAGGAAATTATAAATGCTGGAGAGGCTGTGGGGAGACTGGAACTCTTATGCACTGCTGGTGGGAATGGAAAATGATACAACCATTTTGGAAAATGATATGGTGCTTCCTTAGGAAGCTATAAATAGAAATACCATATGATCCAGCAATCCCACTCCTAGGAATACATCCTAGAGAAATAAGAGTCATCACACAAATAGACATATGCACACACATGTTCACTGCAGCATTGTTCACAGTAGCAAATAGATGGAAACAACCTAGATGCCCATCAACAGATGAATAGATAATCAAACTGTAGTACATACACACAATGGAGTATTACACAATGATAAAAAACAACAATGAATCTGTGAAGCATCTCATAACATGGATGCATCTGGAGGACATTATGCTGAGTGAAATAAGTGAATCACAAAAAGGACAAATATTGTATGAGACTATTACTGTAAAAACTCATGAGAAGGTTTATAGACAAAAAGAAACAATCTTTGACGGTTACGAGAGAGGGGAGGGTTGGGGATAGAAAAGCGCAAATATACAATAGATAAGTGGTAACTTTGATGAAGGGTAAGACAGTACACAACACTGGCAAAGCCAGAACAACTTTAGAAAGCAAGGTCTTGGAAGCTCCATAGACACATCCAAACTCCCTGAGGGACTGAATTGCTGGGCTGAGGACTGTGGGGACCATAGTCTCAGGGAACATCTAGCTCAATTGGCATAACACAGTTAATAAAAGAAAATGTTCTACATTCTACTTTGGTGAGTAGTGTCTGGGGTCTTAAAAGCCTGTGAGCGGCCATCTAGGATACTCCACTGGTCTCACCTCTTTGGGAGCAAGGAAGAATGAAGAAAACTAAAGACACAAGGGAAAGATTAGTCCAAAGGAGTAATGGACCACATCTACCACAGCCTCCACCAGACTGAGTCCTGTATAACTATATGTGCCCAGCTACCAACACTGACTGCTCTGACAAGGATCACAATAGAGGGTCCCAGACAGAGCTGGAGAAAAATGGAGAACATAATTCTAACTCAAAAAGAAAGACTAGACTTGCTGGCCTCACAGAGAATGGAGAAACCCTGAGAGTGTGGCCCCCAGACACCCTTTCAGCTCGGTAATGAAGTTACTCTTGAGGTTCACTCTTCAGCCAAAGATTGGACAGGCCCATAAAAGAAAACGAGACTAAAGTGGCACATCAGCCCAGAGGCAGGGGGGGTTGTTGACCAATGTCATAGAACAATGTATGTACTGACTGTTTAATGAGAAACTAGTTTGCTCTGTAAACCTTCATCTAAAGTACCATAAAAAAATTTTTTTTAAAACAAATCAAACAATGCATTGCATTGGGTAAAACTGCTACAAAAGACCTCTTTAAAGTGTTAAAAAGCAAAGATGTCACTTTGAAGACTAAGGTACGTCTGACTCAAGCCATGGTATTTTCAATGGCCTCATACCATGCAAAAACTGGACAGTGAATAGGGAGGCCTGAAGAAGATTCGATGCCTTTGAGTTATGGTGTTGGCGAAGAATATTGAGTGTACCATGGACTGCAAAAAGAATGAAAAGCTCTGTCTTGGAAGAAGTACAGCTAAAATGCTTCTTAGAAGCAAGGATGGTGAGACTTCATCTCACATACTTTGGACATGTTACCAGGAGGGATCAATCCCTGGAGAAGGACATCATGCTTGGTAAAGTAGATGGTCAGCAAAAAAGAGGAAGACCCTCAACGAGATAGATTGACACAGTGGCTGCAACAATGGGCTCAAGCATAACAGCAGTTGTGAGGATGACACAGGACTGGGCAGTGTTTCCTTCTGTTATTATGAGTCAGAAATGACACAATGGCACCTTACAACAACAACAACAAATTTTTCTGATTGATTGCCTTTCCTCTCATTCTTTAAAATGTAAACTTCACGAGGTAAAGATTTTTGTCTGCTTTGTTCTGCACTATATCCACCTGGTATCTAGGGCATAATAGGTGCTCAATAAATACTTGTTGAATTAAAGTTGGGTTTCTTAATCTTAGGTCCCTCGGTGGTGCAGTTTGCACTGGTCTACTAACTGAAAGGTCAGCAGTTTCAGCCTACCCAGTGGTGCCACAGAAGGCCTGGTGATTTGCTTCTATAAATACTACAGCCAAGAAAACACTGGGGACTTCAATTCTGTTATGTAACACATGGGGTCGCCATGGGTGGGAATTCACTTGATGGCAACAAGTTTGGTTTGGTTTTTCTTAATCTTGGCACTATTGAAATTTGGGGCTGGATAATTTTTTGTTGTGGGGGCTGTTCTGTGCATTTTAAGATGTTTAGCAGCATTTCTAGACCCTACTCACCGGATGCCATTAGCATCCCCACTGCCCTAGTTATGGCAACAAAAAATGCTCCCACATATTGCCAAATATATCCTAGAGGACAAAAACACCCCTGGTTTAGGACCATTGAATTGAAGAAAGAAGGAAAAGAAAGGGAAGAAAAAAGAAAGGGAGGAGAGATGGAGCAGAATGGAATCTACACTATGACCATTCTGAAGAACTTGAGTTCTGGATATGATGTTGTGTAACAAGTGATCTTTCAAGACCCAGTACAAACATAATTTCTTCTGTGAAGTTTTTACTGAACCTACCCTCACCCCCATGTTTGGTGCAATCGATTACTTCTCCCTATGCCCTGTACACACCATGACATCATTTAATTGTAGTTAATAATTTACCTGTTGACCCTACTAGAACTAGACTGTAAGATCTTTAAGGGTAGGAAACTGTCCTTCATTTTTGTGTTCCCAGCTCCCAGCACTTTTTGACACATAGTAGGAGATACTCAGAAATATTTGTTGAATGAATGTGTAAACAAGTGGATGAATGAATATACAGAGCAAGAGGAAAAATGCTACAATTGAGGCACAGAATGCTATGAGAGATCAAAGGTAAGAATAAATTAATGCCAAACAAAGGGCCTGAAAAAAGACCCCATGGAACAACTGACATGTGAAATATAAACATATGGACACAGGAAAGAAGAGTACTTCGGCAGAGACAATGATATGAACGAAGCTAAGGTAGTGGGAAAGTGCAGAGCTTTGAAGAACATCAAAGAGCAGAGTGTAGCAAGTATGTGAAATGAAAAAATAAAGATGAGGATTTCCACTTCTGGCATAGGGATCAGGTTTACCCTCCCACCTACAACAACAAAACCAGAAGACATATATGAAACAAACGTTTGCAAGACGTTGAATATCAGGCAACAAAGGACAGTGATCCCTGAGAGATGAGAAACAAACAAGATATGTCACACAATTGCCCCAGCCCACTGCCTTGAGAGAGTTTCCAGACCATGGTACAGGGAGGAAGAATAAATGAGACCAATGGGTTCTCTGAACTGAGAAGACAGAGCTGAGAGTTCAAGGAGACCAAGAAGCTGGAGTTCACAGCACTGAATACCAGAGAGGAGAAAGTTACATAGAGAACTCCAGAGATTTACAGAGTGTCCCCTCAAATATTCAGCAGGGAAAGAACCAACTGAAAGAAGTAAAGGAAGCAGTACCAGTGCTCACATAGGGACAGGAACAGCACATATTCCCACCTGGAACACCTAAAGATTCACAGGGTACTGTTAGAGTACACAGAAAGTCTTGTCTTTGTAGTGGCTAATAATTAGTCCTAGATTGAGCATCTTGGATTCCAACCAACAAACCTTAAAAACGACCCAAAAGTATCAAACTGTTTTCACATAACTTGACTGCATTCCAGAAAAAAGGCTCAAGAGTATTTATAGGAATAAAAAAATACCAGCATCCAACAAGGTAAAATTCACAATGTATAGAATTCACTCATAGATTACCAGGCACGCAGAGAGGAAGGAAAACATGACCCATAATGAGGAAATAAATCCAAAACTGATACAGATGTTAGAATTGGCAGACAAAGACATTAAAGCATCTATTGAAACTACATTCCATGTGTTCTCAAGATTAAGTAGAAATACAGCAGATTAAAAAAAAAAAGACTCAAGTTAAACTTCTAGAGATGAAAATCATAATGTTTGAGATGAAAAATACACAGATGGGATTAACAACACATTACACAACAAAGGAAAAAAGATTAGAGAACTTAAAGACAGCAATAGAAACTCAGAAAGAAAAGAGAATAAAAAATTGAACAGAGCAGCAGTGAGTTGTGGGACAACTTCAAGCAGCCTAAAATGAGAGTCCCAGAAGGTGGGGCAATGAGAGACAGAAAACTATTGGAAGAAACAACGGCCAAAAATTGTTCAAATTTGACGAAAATCATAAGCCCACAAGTTGAAGAAGTTTGGCAAATGCCAAGCACCAGAAACATGAAGAAATTTACCCAAGGCACGCAATAATCAAACTGCCCAAAATCAGTAACAAACAGAAAATCGTAAAAACAGCCAAGAGAGGGAAAAAAATTATGTTCAGAAAAAACAAAGATAAGGATGACATAAGATTTGTCGTCAGAAACAATGTAAGCAAGAAGACAGTGGAACAACATCTTTGCAGTACTAAAATTAAAAAACGATAACAGGAAACGGTGAGCCTAGAATCTACACAAATATCTTTTAAACATGTGGACAGAATAAGGGTATTTTCAGATATTCAAAACCGGAAAGAATTTATCACCAGTAGATTCACATTACAAGAAATGTAGGAAGTGCTTCAGGCAGCAAGAAAATCATACCACATAGAAATTTATTTTGAACTTCTGCATACTGACCCTTTGTCAGTCAAAAGTTCAACTTTGGCAATAACCATCATGGCTTATAAAGCAGTGTTTGTGCAATTTTTTGCAAATAGTAGGAATTGAGCAATTTGATTCAGCCCAGATTCAGAACAAGCAGTGGTTCAGGCCTCAAGTATGATGAACATAATTTGCCTGTCTAGCAGCATTTTGTATGTTACTCTTTAGAAAGATAGGAGGAAAATGGAAAAATTAAAGTGCTGATATCAATGATGGAATGCATAGTCTTCATAAACGTTATAAAACAGATGGAAACATAGTACATGTCAAAATAGTTCAGTCAATTGTGTTCAATTATAAATTGAATTTTAATTTTAATGAGTATGTCCTAAACACTGGAAATACAGTATCAAAGATTATATATAAAATCATGAGGTAATTAGAGATAATATATTATTTCCCACTTTCAGAGAAAGGAACTCCTTGGCACCACCTCCCTCCCTTCTACTTAGGCACTTAAGTCTGTTAACTTGTACTATTTGACTTGACTTGAATCGACTAGACGACAACGGGTTTGGTTTTGGGTTTTATTTGACTTGTGTGTGTGTGTGTGTGTGTATACATGGAGCCCTGGTGGTGCAGTGGTTGAGAGCTACAGATATATATATATTTTTCCCCACCACCCTTCTGTCACTTTGTCATACTGTGGTAACTTGTGTATTACCATGATGCAGGGAGCTACTACGCCACTGGTATTTGAAATACCAGCAGGGTCACCCATGGTGGACAGGTTCGAGCAGAACTTCCAGACTAAGACAGACTAGGAAGAAAGGGCTGACAATCTACTTCTGAAAATTAGCCAGTGAAAACCCTTCCGATTACAACAGGCTATTGTCTGATATAATGCTCGAAGATGAGCCCCCTAGTAGCCTCGAGTATATTAAGGATTGTGAAGATAGCACAGAACTGGGCGTTTTCTTTCTGTTGTAATGGGATCACCATGAGCTGAAGCTGACTTGACGGCAATTAATAACAACATAACATATATGTGTGTGTGAGGTAACTGAGTAATTGTTAATGATCAGGTAAAAAAAGCATATGGTCAAGAATGGTGGTTTGTGGTCAGGGAGCCTCCTGTAAAATTTGAAGAATTCTATTTTAAAAGACCAGCACCAGAATTCAAGAAAATATTTTCTTTGATATTTGGTTTCTCCCCTTCTGCAATTACCTGTGGCTTCTGGAGTTTCCTCTTGCAGTCTAGTTCCTGGAAGGAAAAATCTAGCTCCTGTGGTTTATTTAGCCCCACTTTAGACTTTAGCTCCAAAGGAACTTGGTTTAGTCTCATCGTGTGGAACACATCATTGCTTGGTTTGTTCCCATAATCAGTGTCAAACTGTTTCAGGATGAACTCTTCATCAATGGTTGAACTTCCCTGGAATAATATCACATCTCTTGAGTCAAGGTCAAATGGTAACATGCTCCTTGCTTTCTGCTTTAATCTAAGGGCAGTATCTGACCACTGCTAAAGAAGTGGTAGTTTGCAGGAGTTACAGAAAATGCTCAGTTGGCGATCATTAGAGACAAGAAGTATCTGGGGTCTGGAGGGCCTTGTCAGTGCATCGCAAGATGGCTTAGGACCTGCAAGAAGCAGTGAGTCCCTGCGGAAAATACTGGGGCTGAGGAAAACTCAGTTTGATCAAAAGCAAACTTCTCAAACATTTTATAGCAGTGACATTTTTATAGGTGTTTTTCCAGACACGTCTAGAAAGGTCAGTATCTGCACTGTCCCTTATAAGGGACACTGCTCTGTCCCTGGCCCCTGCTGAAGAAGGCAGCCATATTTGATACGAAGAACAGCGCTCTCCCCTTGCTTCCCCCACCCACGGCTAACAGGAGTAGAGAGAGATGGACTTGTGAGGGGCAGCTAATCCAGGGGCCGACAACTGACCTATGATGTGGCTCAATGCTAAAAGAAAAGTTAGGCTCAACAGAATTCCAGATTGGGAAATATAAATTGGGAAGCAGAGACTGAATGAGGTCATTAGCAGCCTGGAGCTGAAGTTGGAGTGAAATTTATGGAGAGGAGTCTTGAAATAGAATCAGGGTCAAAAAGAGAGTAGTGGAGTCAAAACCAAGCCAAAATAATAATGGAGCAGAAAAAGAGCAAGCAGAATCAATAAGGTGAAAACTACATAAACTGACAGCATAGAAGGAAAGTATAAATGAATGCTGTTAAGAAAATAGCACAGGCTGATTGTGACAGGGACCTAGGTAGTAGAACTAAGGTAAAGATGAGGCCTTGGTCATAGGGAATGAAAGCAAGGCCCGTTACCAAAGTAGCTAAACTATTAGTTTCCACAAAACCAAAACCAAATCTGTTGCTGTGGAGCCAGTTCTGACTCATGGTGACCCCAGGTGTTACAGAGTAGAACTGTACTCCATAGGGTTTTCTTGGCTGTAATCTTTACAGAAGCAGATTGCCAGGTCTTCCTTCCACAGTGCTGCTAGGTAGCTTTGAACTGCCAACCCTTTGGTTAGCAGGCAAGCACAAACCATCTGCACCACCCAGGGACCTATTACTAGCCTAGGGTTTCTTAACTCTCCTGCCTAATAGAGGAGTAGCTCAAGCTGCAGGAATGGGAGAAATGAAGAGATGGGAATTAAGCAACTCAATCCAGCCAGATTATGGATAAGCAGGGCACCAGTTCCAGCAGAGTGGGCATTATCTGCCTTGCTCAGCATCCCTACACCAATCTTCCTCTAGGGAACCTCCCTTCCTCACTCTCAGTCATTCCGTTACAGCTGAAGCTGAAACCCCACACCCTGTTTCCCCACCTTGGATCCAGGGTAAGACGTTTAACCTGACCTAATCAATCAGCGTATTCCACCTCCCTAGTCACAGTTGTTTAATTCAAGCACAAACACGTGACTCAAGTTAGTCCAGTAAAAGTAAGCCCGGGACTTTTCCCTGTTGGAAAAGGGTTGCTCTATTCTCACTAAGGTTGCTCACTGGTAGGATGTAAGCTTGGAGATTTTAGGGGAGGCTTCTGACATGTCTTGGGGGAAGACTACTTGAGAATAAAGTAGCCAGATAAAGGACAGCAGCCAAGAGATAGGGAGAGCACCTAAAACCATTTCAACACCTGGACCCAGCTGTGCCTGAAGGTGCTAATACTTCTGGATGTTTCCCTTTCCTCCCTTAAGCTAGTCTGATTTTGCATTTCAGTCACTTGCCAATGTCCTAAATAATACATTGACTAAAATTGACCAATACACTCAAAAATTGAGGGAGTAGGGAGACACAAATACTAAGAGGTCTTACATCCAGAAGAAGAATCAGGAATCTAAATATCTACAGGAACCAAAGAACAAGACTAGGTAACTGAATAGGTTCTAGGAAGGAAAGCAAGGAAAGGCCTTGACAGCTGAGTCAAAAGTTGCTTCATTTTAGAAATACTTTTTGGAAAGGCTGTAGTCAAGTATAGCTATCCAAGTATTTATAAGCGAAGATAACTGAGAACAATGAGTTGAGGAAAAAGGTCTTGACACTGAAAATAAGAATATAAAACAACAGTAATGAGGTGAGATGCTAAACATTCAAATTGGCTTCAAGCTTGCCAACTTTCCAGAATTTCATCTACCATAAACATTTCAATCTATAAATTTATAATTTTGATTATTTGACTTAGATTTTATCCAAATGCTGCTCTTTAAAAAAAGCAAATTTGAGCTCGACTTTTAAAAGTAGACTGAAGTTTTAATCCTAGCTTACAAGAGTAGCAACCCAGTTGCAGAAGTCACCAACTTCTTTGCGTATATTTTCATGAAGAGGAAGATCACGGAGTGTATCTGTTTCCCTTGGCTTCTTTTCTTCATAAACCCACTTGCCTGAATGTGACACAGGAGGCTTCTTAGAGCTGAAAATAATCAGAGTTACAATATGAGGCAAAATGAATCCAAGTAGATTTCAAACAGTTAATATAGTGAGGAAAAGTGAGCATAAAGCTCTTGCAAGCTCACACAAATTACATATTTTTTAATAATTTTATTGTGCTTTAAGTGAGAGCTTACAAATCAAGTCAGTCTCTCACATATAAACTTAGATACACCTTACTACATAGTCCCACTTATTCTCCCCCTAATAAGTCAGCCTGCTCCCTCCTTCCAGTCTCTCCTTTCATGACCCTTCGGCCAGTTTCTAACTCCTCTACCCTTTCATCTCTCCTCCAGGCAGGAGATGCCAACATAGTCTCAAGTGTCCACCTGATGCAAGTAGCTCACTCCTCATCAGCATCTCTCTCCAACCCATTGTCCAGTCCAATCCACGTCTGATGAGTTGGCTTCGGGAATGGTTCTTGTCCTGGGGCAACAGAAGGTCTGGGGACCATGACTGCCGGGATTCTTCTAGTTTTAGTCAGACCATTAAGTCTGATCTTTTTATGAGAACTTGGGGTCTGCATCCCACTGTTCTCCTGCTCCCTCAGGGGTTCTCTGTTGCGCTCCCAGTCAGGGCAGTCATATGTTGTGGCCGGGCACCATCTAGTTCTTCTGGTCTCAGGATGATGTAGTCTCTAGTTCATGTAGCCCCTTCTGTCTCTTGGGCTCATAATTACCTTGTGACCTTGGTGTTCTTCATTCTCCTTTGATCTGGGTGGGTTGAGACTCATTGATGCATCTTAGATGGCCGCTTGTTAGCGTTTAAGACCCCAGATGCCCCACTTCAAAGTGGGATCCGGAATGTTTTAACAGAATTTATTTTGCCAATTGACTCAGATGTCCCCTGAAGCCATAGTTCCCAAACCCCCGCCCTTGCTCCGTTGACCTTCGAAGCATTCAGTTTATCTGGGAAACTTCTTTGCTTTTGGTCCAGTCCAGTTGTGCTGACCTCCCCTGTATTGAGTGTTGTCCTTCCCTTCACCTAAAGTTGTTCTTATTCACTATCTAATCAGATTATATCTAATCAGTAAATAACCCTCTTCCACCCTCCCTCCCTCCCCCCTCTCGTAAACACAAAAGAATGTGTTCTTCTCAGTTTAAGCTATTTCTCAAGATCTTATAATAGTGGTCTTATACAATATTTGTCCTTTTGCATCTGACTAATTTCACTCAGCATAATGCCTTCCAGGTTCCTCCATGTTATGAAATGTTTCACAGATTTATCACTGTTCTTTATCAATGCGTAGTATTCCACTGTGTGAATATACCATAATTTATTTATCCATTTGTCCATTGATGGACATCTTGGTTGTTTCCAGCTTTTTGCTATTATAAACAGTGCTGCAATAAACATGGGTGTGCATATATCTGTTCATGTAAAGGCTCTTATTTCTCTGGGATATATTCCGAGGAGTGGAATTTCTGTCATATGGTAGTTCTATTTCTAGCTTTTTAAGGAAATACCAGATCGATTTCCAAAGTGGTTGTACCATTTGACATTCCCACCAGCAGTGTATAAGAGTTCCAATCTCTCCACAGCCTCTCCAACATATATTATTTTGTGTTTTTTGCATTTATGCCAGCCCTGTTGGAGTGAGATGGAATCTCATCGTAGTTTTAATTTGCATTTCTCTAATGGCTAATGATCAAGAACATTTCCTCATGTATCTGTTAGCCACCTGAATATCTTCTTTAGTGAAGTGCATGCTCATATCCTTTGCCCAATTTTTAATTGGGCTGTTTGTCTTTTCGTGGCTGAGTTTTAGCAGAATCGTATAGATTTTAGAGATCAGGTGCGGGTCGGAGATGTCATAGCCGAAAATTTTTTCCCAGTCTGCAGGTGGTCTTTTTACTCTTTTGGTGAAGTCTTTAGATGAGCATAGGTGTTGGATTTTTAGGAGTTCCCAGTTATCTGATTTCTTTGTCATTTTTAGTAATGTTTTGTATTTTCTTTATGCCTTGTATTAGGGCTCCTAACGTTGTCCCTAATTTTTCTTCCATGATCTTTATCGTTTTAGACTTTATGTTTAGGTCTTTGATCCATCTGGAGTTAGTTTTTGTGCATGGTGTGAGGTATGGGTCCTGTTTCATTTTTTTGCAGATGGATATCCAGTTATGCAAGCACCATTTGTTAAAAAGACTATCTTTTCCCCAATTAACTGACACTGAGCCTTTGCCAAGTATCAGCTGCTCATATGTGGATGGAAACCCTGGTGGCATAGTAGCTAAGTGCTACGGCTGCTAACCAAAGGGCCGGCAGTTCGAATCCACCAGGCACTCCTTGGAAACTCTATGGGGCAGTTCTACCCTGTCCTATAGGGTCGCTATGAGTCAGAATCGACTTGACGGCACTGGGTTCGGCTTTTTTGGTTTGGCATATGTGGAGGGATTTATATCTGAGTTCTCAATTCTGTTCCATTGGTCTATATGTCTGTTGTTCTACCAGTACAAGACTGTTTTGACTACTGTGGCTGTGTAATATCTTCTAAAATCAGGTAGAGTGAGTCCTCCCACTTTCTTCTTCTTTTTCAGTAATGCTTTCCTTATCCAGGGCTTCTTTCCCCTCCATATGAAGGTGGTGATTTGTTTCTCCATCACATTAAAAAATGTCATTGGAATTTGGATCGGAAGTGCATTGTATACATAGATAGCTTTTGGTAGAATAGACATTATTACTATGTTAAGTCTTCCTATCCATGAGCAAGGTATGTTTTTCCACTTACATAGGTCCCTTTTAGTTTCTTGCAGTAGTACTTTGTAGTTTTCTTTGTATAGGTCTTTTACATCTTCAGTAAGATTTATTCCTAAGTATTTTATCTTCTTGGGGACTACTGTGGATGGTATTGATTTGGTGATTTCCTCTTCGATGTTCTTTTTGTTGATGTAGAGGAATCCAACTGATTTTTGTATGTTTATCTTGTAACCTGAAACTCTGCCAAACTCTTCTATTAGTTTCAGTAGTTTTCTTGAGGGCTCCTTAGGGTTTTCTGTGTATAAGATCATGTCGTCTGCAAACAGAGATAAGTTTACTTGTTCCTTGCCAATCCGGATGCCCTTTAAATCTTTGTCTAGCCTAACTGCTCTGGCTAGGACCTCCAACACAATGTTGAATAAGAGCGGTGATAAGGAGCATCCTTGTCTTGTTCTCATTCTGAAGGGAAATGCTTTCAGGCTGTCTCCATTTAGGATGATGTTGGCTGTTGGCTTTGTATAAATGCCCTTTATTATGTTGAGGAATTTTCCTTCTATTCCTATTTTGCTGAGAGTTTTTATCATGAATGGGTGTTGGACTTTGTCAAGTGCCTTTTCTGCATCAATTGATAAGATCATGTGGTTTTTGTCTTTTGTTTTATTTATATGGTGGATTACATTAATTGTTTTTCTAATATTGAACCAACCTTGCATACCCGGTATAAATCCCACTTGGTCATGGTGGATTATTTGTTTGATATGTTGTTGAATTCTATTGGCTAGAATTTTGTTGAGGATTTTTGCATCTATGTTCATGACGGATATAGGTCTGTAATTTTCTTTTAAAATTATATTTTAACTTTTCAAAGATCACACTGTCATTATCAATATCATAAAGACAATCCTTATTAGTTTTAACAAAATAGCATTTTACCATTATAAGCTGATTTTTAAAATTATTTGTTGTCATTAGTTGCCATCGACTTGGCTCCAACTCACCGCGACCTTATGTATAACAGAACGAAACATTGCCTGGTCCTACCACACTCACAATCATTGCTATGTTTCAGCCCATTGTTCCAACTATTCTGTCAATTTATTTCATTGAGGGTTTTCCTCATGTTTGCTGACCCTCCACTTTACCAAACATGATGTTCTTTTCCAGATTTAAAAAATTTTAAATACCATTTATTAAGACATGTGCCAAGTAAAATCTCATATTACTGTGCTTAATAATTAAAGTCCACCAAAGCTGGTAAAGCTATATTGCAAGACTCAGACAACCTCAATCAAGTAAGAGACACATCCTCGACCTCTCTCTCCCTCCTCCCTAAAATCCAGCCATTAACAAATCTGGTAGATTTTAACTCTGTTTCCTCTGGATCACTGCACTGGTAGCTCTGGATTTTCTCTTACAGTTCCTCACTCCTAACCCCCAGTTTGTTCTCTGCTCTGCAGCCAAAGCCATCATTTCAACATGTAAATCTGGATGTATCAAACACTGCCACTCTGTACCCTCAATTGATAATGCTGCAGCATGTATCAGTACTTCATCCTTTGTTGTTGCTGTCAGGTGCCATCGAGTTGGTTCCAACTCACAGCAACCCTATGTACAACAGAACAAAACACTGCCTGGTCCTGCACCATCCTCACAATTGTTACGCTTGAGCCCATTGTTGTGGCCATTGTGTCAATCCATCTTGCTGAGGGTCTTCCTCTTTCTCTGACCCTCTACTTTACCAAGCAGGATGTCCTCCTCCTTTTTATGGCTAAATAATATTTCATTGTATGAATATACTACATTTTGTTTATCCATTCATATGTTTATGACCCTAATACCTCTCAGCATATTTTCTCCTTTTCATAATGGGCGATTGAGAGCCTGATATAACTAATACCATAATAATACTCTAAGCAACCTATAAGTTTTTTCAACTGTACCAGTTGCACTGGTCTCTTTCCAAAGGGGTGTGGGGCCTTCTTGGCTCTTGCAGCCTTGGTCTCCATCCTCTTCTTTGCTCTCTTGGGAGATGGCCTTCAGCCTGCAAGATGGCAGCTAGGAAGGCTGCCTGGCACTTTTGGTCTGCAACTTTCTTTCTTGCTCCTTATCTGGGTCAGAGAAAACTTGGCAGGCTAGTTCCACTAGCTGAGAAATTTTTAAGTAAGTTTTTTTGCCTGTTACAAACATAAAGATTAGCGTCCAGATGTCCAGAATGCATATTTTTAGTTTAATAAAGAGCTTCTTATAGTTGTTTTGTGATGTATACTCATCTGACCATCTATGGCTTCATGCTTGCAAAAATGACATATAAGCTCTGATGTGAAAACTGCTGTTCAGGACTCCATAAATACAGCCTGCATTGCTGTTGGACTTTCTGTTGGTGTCAACAATCAATAAACTTTCTCTCTTTCTGACTTGGAGTACGTTTCATTGACTTGACTGCTCCAGGGCATGGACCCTAACTGGGCAACATGTTCAAGGGCACTAACATGGAATATAGGATGTTTCCACTTTTTGGTTATTGTGAATAATGCTGCCATGAACATTTCTTTATAATTTTTTATGTTCAATAGCTTTTTGTCACACCTCTAATAAAGACCTAAATTTTAACCTCCAAGGCCCTTCATGACCTGTTCCCTGCCTGTCTTTCTAGGTTCTTAAACTACCACCCTCTCTCACTCTGAGCTCCCGCCACAGTGGCTTTCTCTCAGTTCCATGAATTTATCATGCTCCCTCCTGCCACAGGGCTTTTGCCCATGCTGTCCCACCTGACTGGAATGCCTTCTTCATCCCCTATCCCCCTTTATGTCTCAACATACAAGTCCCTTCCTCAGGGAGGCCATCCCATAGGCTCTCTTATGTACTCTCTGAGTACCCTGTAGCATTTATTCATAGCATTCATCCAGCCATTCATCCAACAAATATTTATTTAGCACCAAGTAAGTCTCAGGCACTGTTCTAGGCATTAAGATTCAGCTGTAAATAAAGTTAAGTCCCTGTCCTCATACATTTTACAATCAAGTAGGGAGTGACAGAAAAGAAGTAAATAAACATACATGAGGTGATTCTAAGAGCCATAAAAAAAAATAAAACAGGACAAGATGGATGCAGAGTGATGGCAGAGAGCATTTTAGTTATACAGGGAATGCCTCTCTAATAAAGTAATATTTTAGGAAAGACCCAAAATAAGAAAGGGATCAAACCATGCAGATATCTGGTAGAAGAGAATTCTAGGCAGAAAAGAATAGCATATGCAAAGGCACTGAGGTGGGAGTGTGCTTAGCGGGTCTGAGAAACAGCAAGGAGGATGGTGCGACTGGAGAGGAGTGGTTAACTAGTAGAGGATGAGGCCTGAGAAGAAACAGGGACCCAATCATATGGGACCTTAGAGACAACTGTAAGGACCCTGGGTTCTACTCTGAATAAGTTAGTAAGCAATTGGACAATTTTGAGTACAGGAATGACACTACCTGACTTAAGCTTTAAAAATGATCATTCTGGCTACTGTGTGACAAACAGAGGAAGTGAGCATGGATAAAAGCCATACGATCAGTTAGAAAGCTACTGCAATAAACCAGGCAAGAGGTGCTGGTGTCTTGGAGTAGGCTGGTAATCACAGAGAAGGTGAGATTTTGGATGTATTTCAAAGCTGAAACAATGAGGATTTGTTGTACGGTTGCAACTGCTGTTATATAAGCAGCTGGAAGAATGCAGTTGCTATTTACTGCGTTGAGGAAGACAGAAGGAGGAGTAGGTTTTGGGAAGAAATCAAGAGTTCAATTTTGGAGTTGTCAAGTGTAAGATGACAATTATACATCCAACTACAAATGTTGACTACCCATAGATAGATGGACTGAATGAAGTCACTTGGGCGGGGGTACACGTAAAGAAAAGAAGCACTAAAGCACTTCAAGGTTAAAAGTCAGGAAGATTAGAGGTGACCAGCAAAAGATGACAGAGGAGAGGTCCACAAAGTAGGTGAAAAATCAAGAAAGAAGAATGTTCCAGAGGCCAACAAAGAAAGTGTTTTGAGAAAGGGGATAACATTAATTGTTCAAATTGCTGCTGATACATCAAGTATGGGGATTACTGAGAACTGATTTGGCAACAGGAGGTCAATGGTGACCATGACCAATGGCAAGTTCAGTAGCATGCTGGAGATAAGAGCCTGATTGCTCTGCGTTCAAAAAAGGAGAAGAGGACGTGAGTATATATGCCTCTCTCAAATTTTTTGTAAAGGAAGGGACTATGTGATCAAGGGATGTTCTTTTAAAGATGGAAGATATTACCACATGTATGTATGCTGTTGGCGCAGTGGTTAAGACCTCACCAAAAGATCGGCAGTTCAAATCTACCAGCTATACGCTGATAATTGTCCCCAAAGATATCAGGTCCTAATCCATGGAAGCTGTAAATGTTACCTTATTTGGAAAAAGGGTCTTTGCAGATGTGATTAAATTACGGATCTTGAAATGAGGAGATTATCCTGGATTATCTGGGTGGGCCCTAAATGCTATCACAAATTGTCACTGTTAGTTGCCATCAAATGATTCTGACTCATAGCAACCCCATCACAAGCATCCTTATATAAAAAAAAAAAAAAAGATAGAGGGTGACTTGACACATACAAATAAGGGAAAGTGATAAAAAAATGGAGCACAGAGATTTGGAGATGCTGGCTTTGAAAACTTGAAGACTAGACTGATGTAGCCACAAGCCAAGGAATGCCAGCAGCCATTAGAAGCTAAAAGAAGAAAGGAACAGATTCTCCTCTAGAGCCTCCAGAGGGAGTGAGGCCCTGCCGACACCTGGATTTCGACCCAGTAATACTGATTTCAGACTTCTGAACTCCAGAAGTAAATTTCTGTTGTTTTAAATTACCAAGTTTATTATAGCTGCCACAGAAAACAAATACATATGCTGATGAAAAAACTCATCATTACGTAAGTATACATTCATTATGTGATACGATAATTTATGAAGATACTAATTTGTGTTCATTCACTCTACACTTTTCCCTTGTCCTATTTCAAGTAGATTCATTTGTAATTCTTACCTTGAAGATTTTTGTAAGACTGACCAAGGAAACTGCCTAAAATGAAAGGCACACTATACTGTGTAGAAGTCCAAGCTCACTGAAGTGATTAAGTTAAGTGCTGTGGTTGGGGTGGGAAGAGAGGGGTGGGTGTATAGCTAGGGTACACAGACTGTGCCAATGACAGTAAGGATCAAGAGAAGACTCCCAAAGACAGAAAGAGGTTAAAGATCAATCCTCCAATTATCGGGGACCTATTCCCACTTTCTTGCAGTATAAACAATGACCAAGGCTAAAGGTCTTAATGTCCAGTGGCATGGGGGCCTGGAGTCAGATATAAATAGAAATAAAAGTAACAAATCATAAACTGAGACTCATACCCTCTATATTGATCCAATGGCAGTCTTCCATGCCAGTCTGCAAATACCATGAAGACAGGGGAATTCTCTTGTTTATCATCCAAAAAGCCCAGTGCTGTCGAGTCGATTCCGACCCATAGCGACCCTACGTCCCCATAATCTAGCATTTTCCATGGCCCAGAAGAGATGCTCAATAATACTGCTGATTTCTTGCACAAAAAGAACAAACTAATGGTTCACTGAGGCCAAGAATTCAAAGATGCTCACAGGACCACACTAATCCACACTGTTGGAATCTCCAAGGGGATCCCTCCATATAACACTCCTCCCTATTCCCTAGCTGGCTTCTGAGCAACTTGAAAAATAATATACAGAGCAAAAACTAAGGCCAAAATATCACCTATATTATTGGCCACAGCCATGCTAGAGGACATGGCTTTTAGGCCCCAAAGAACTTGTTCACTGAAACCCAGAAACTGGCAGACTCTTTCCCCCAGCCTATCAAAAAGAAGGAACAGAAAAGAACGTGTGCTTTCCATGGGCTGTTTTGCTCCCAAGTAGAAGAAGGGCAGTGCTGAGATGAGTGTGTCCAGTTGTTCTCCCTAATTCACCAGGAGGTAGAGTGAGTGAGTAGGCTGAGGGGCCGGAAGTGTCACAACAGTGGAGTTCCCTTCACCTGAGACAAAACATCAGGTGTGAGGAAGACGTGTCTCCCCCTAACATACAAAAATAATTTAATACAGTGGATTTTCCCTTAATCCACCTCCACGTAGGTAACTTACAAAGCTCTACATGCCCATAGTAGACACACGGACTATGGTCCCCACCTCTGTAAACGCTGTTGCTGCTGTGAATAGGCTGCTCTCTAGATCACCCACACTCTTCAGCTCCCACCAGTGAAGCCATCTGATTTCAAAAGTCAAAAGTTTTATCATGAATCTATTTATGTCAAGCATATTTATTACATTTACGATATTTAATTAAATACTATGTGAATTGAGAAAACAAGAGTGATACATAAAGAGAGTTGTTTCTATGAAAATTAAGCTTAATGCTTTGGAAAGATTCCATGAAGGTGAACTTTTTATTAAAAAATTGTCATCAAAATATTTGACTGGACTGTAAGACATAAAATGATACTCATGAAGAGGGTGCTTCTTAGCTCAAGTAGACACATGAGACTAAATGGGTAGCACCTGTCCAGAGGTGAGATGAGAAGCCAAAAAGGGACAGGAGCTGGTTGAATGGACACGGGAAATTCAGGGTGGAAAGGAGAGGTGTTCTGTCACATTACAGGGACAGCAACTAGAGTTACATAACAATGTGTGCATAAATTTTTCTATAAGAAACTAACTTGAACTGTAAACTTTCACTTAAAGCACAATAAAAAAAAATTGTCATCATATTAGGTATGGGCAAAATCATTGTAGATTTGCAAAAAATCTCAGATCACTTCTCAAGTGTCTTTAAGTCAACTTTCCACTTTAAAGAACTGGAAACCGGAAATCATAGAACATGCATCACTGGTACAGTTTATTCAAAAAAACAACCAGGAACTCTAGGCAGCAGACTCATATTCAGAAAAAAGGCTTTACATTAAAAGACTAACAAGTGAGTATGAACTAGCAAGTTATGTTTTAAATCAACCCAGAGGCATCTTAGAAGAAAGACATTAAAATGTTTCAAAGTACTTAAGTATCATTTTTTTACAGTTTCCTGTATTAACCTTCTTTTTTTATTTGTTATCCAACCAACTACTGGTCCCAGGCATGTTGAATAAGAGAGCTTCTGCCATAGAAAATTCAAAGAATCATTTTAGGCTAATTAAAAGGGTTTTCTGCAGTTCTTCAATCGCCAAGCAGTTCTGGAGTCATGCAGGCACAATCTTTGCTCCATTCCTGGATAATTCACATCCATTTAAGAAACAAGCATTATTCAGAGTGGGGCCCAGGGCTCCTTTCTCTTCTCAGGAACTTAATTACTTAGGTTTCTCTAGATTATTCTAACAATGAGAGGCTTTGGGAAGGTAATTCCTAGAATATTTCATCAGGTGACGGGGATGAGCCAGAGGTTACTAGGATAATACTTACCGTCTCGGAGAGACTTCTCCGGAATTTTTGTTTAAACACTTTGTGGGTTCCTTCGTCCTTTTCCTGATGTCCTGACAATAAGCCCATGTGTCCTCCAGCTTCCTGTCAGGATCTAGCACTTCCAGTACCTTTAACAAGAGCTACAAACACAAAATTGCCTTGGAGGGAAGAAAAATAGACTGAAAAAATGGGGTCCCTTAATCCTAAAAGAGTCCCTGGGTGGCACAAACGGTTAAGCAATCAGCGACTAACTGAAAGTTTGGTGGTTCAAATCCACCCAGCAGTACCTGGGAAGAAAGAGCTGGCGATCTACTTCTGTTAAGATTACAGCTAAGAAAACCCTATGGAGCAGCTCCACTCTGTAACACATGGGGTTGCTATGAGATGGAATCGACTTGACAGCAACTGGTAACAGGTTTACCACATGCCAGGTATTGATGACACACAAGTGGAAGAAACAGATAAAGTCCTGCTTTTCTAGAGCGTTTATTCTAGTAAGGTGTCTGGTGGTGAAAAGTGTAGCGATGAAAACATAGAGCATGGTAAGTAAGGAATGGAAAATGAGGGTGGAAGGGAAGTGGTATTTTATATTAAAATCACTCACACACACACACAAAATACAGTTGCTGTCGAGTCAACTCCGACTCATAGTGACCCCATGTATGTCAGAGTGGAACTGTGCTCCATAGAGTTTTCAAGGGCTGATTTTTCAGAAGTAAATCACTTTTTTTTTAAATCACCAGGCCTTTCTTCTGAGGCACGTCTCAGTAGGCTCAAACCGCCAACCTTTTGGTTAGCAGCAAGCATGTTAACTGTCTGCATCATCCAAAACCAAAAAACCAAACCCATTGCCATCGAGTCGATTCTGACTCATAACAAACCTATAGGACAGAGTAGACCTCCCACATAAGGTTTCCAAGGAGCACCCCGTGGATTTGAACTGCCAACCTTTTGGTTAGCAGCCACAGCTCTTAACCACTCTGCCACCAAGGTTTCCACATCACTCAGGGACTCTGCTATTTTATATAGATCTCTCCAGTAAAGCGACATTTGTCAAGATTTGAAGGAAGGGAAGGCACAAGCCAAGCACATACCTTGGGGCAAGTGTCCCAGACACAAGAACAAGTACAGAAGCCTGAAGCAGAACATAAGGGTAATGTTCTCAGAAAGTCAGGGGGCAAGAGTGGCTGGAACAGAGGGAGTGCAGCCGAAGGAGTAGGAGGAGTAGGTGATGAGTTTGGAAGGAAAGCAAAGCAAGAGCAGGGTGCAGAGCAGAGCCCGTGGGGCCTTTCAGACACAACAAGAACTTTGGCTTTACTCTGAGTGAGAAGGGGCCATTGGAGGGCTTTGAACAGAGGAAGTACATGATAGGAATTATCTTTCTGAATGACTGCAGTGCTCCCTGTGTAGGGAACAGGCTGCAGAATAGAGGGTGGGGGTAGAAGGCACTGCTACTTGCCTGCCCAATATCCATTCTGCCTTTCTTCCTTAATTGAACAGAACCTGAATTTTGTCCAAGCTGTAATGCCCAATCAAAAAACTCCATTTTCTGGACTCCCTAGTAGTCAGATGGATGAGATATAAGGAGAAGTCTCCTGGGAAAGCTATTATTTACCTATTCAGAAGGACAGAGTCAGCTGGCATGCACCCTTTAACCTTTGCCCCTTCCCCATCTTCTTGCCTGAAACACAGACTGGAAGCCTGGAGGTGTGGAAGCCATCTTGAGATCAGAGGACAATAGACATGTGCTAAGTAAAGATGAAGGCGCAGAAAGTCAGAAGAGGCCTGGGAGACTGGTGCTGTAATGGGGCAGCTGCCCAACCCTTACTTGACAATTTGGTGGGTTTCCCGTAAACAGTAAAACTAATTGCTGTTGATTCCAATTCATGGTGACCGCATGTGTGGCAGAGTAGAACTGCTCCATATGGTTTTCATGGCTGTGACCTTTCAGGAGCAGATCACCAGACCTTTCTTTCGAGATGCCTCTGGATGGCTTAGAACCACCCAACTGTCGGTTAATGGTCTAGCACTTAACCGTTAGCACCGCGCAGGCCTGCACCCACAGCTTCGCCTGTGACCTCCCATTTTCTCATATGCCTTCTATCTACCAGTTAGCACATACTTAAGAATACCTCCTAACACCAACCTAAAGTGTCAAGAGACTGAACAATTTCCTCCATCATTTCTTCCCCCAAAGTCAAAAAGCAAAATAGATTGGTAGAACTTCAAGGGAAAAGAAGACAGATGTTTCTGGTTTGCTGTACCTGTAAAACTTGAATGATTTCACAGGAATCAAAAGGAGAAGCATGTATGTTATTTCTACTCACATTTCTTGGGGGCAGAGAAAGGCAGGCTGCTCTAGCCCCATGAGAACCCTTTCCCTCGGGAGGGGCACTCATGTCCTCTCCTCCTTATATACATCCACCCCTTCAACAATTAACTCCACAGGCATTAGAAAGAATTATTTTCAAGGCACCAGTGCGCCCCCTCCCACAAACCTAGAACAGGACATTACCTCTACAGGTAGATCGTCTTCCAGATTCGGGTAGAGGGCCAAGGGATGCCTGGCCAGGTGGGCTTCAATGTCCTCGATAAATGCCTTCCGTGCTCGCTGGGCTGGTGAGAGCTTGGCAAACACAGCTGCTTCCTTGGGCAGTTTGTTCTCCCGTGTTTTGGGGACAGGTGGGGGAACTTGGTGATAAATCAAGGGAAGAAAGCCCTCCTGAGGGCCCTTCGTGATCAGACCTTGGCAAGGGGGACAGCCTTTCCTGAGGTCGTCCAGCCCCTTCCTCACAAATATCCACTGTTGGCTGTTCAGGGAGGTATTCTTGCACCTGTGCCTGTTCTTGTGCTTTGGGAAGCACCTGGAAGACAACATGCCTGGTCATACTGACTGAAAGGACTGGGGTGGAAGGAGGAGACTGTATGAGGTTGGCTGTCACCTTTTGGGGGGTGAGGGAGGGGCGAAGAGGGTGGAGTCAGGGAAAGAGATTCCATATAAAGAGGGTTGAGTTAAGCATACTCCTAGTTCATGGCAAATCACTGGTCTGCCCAAAGCCCCTCTCCTGTCGTATTTATTCTATCTTATCGCCATATCCCAAAGTCCCTGGGTGGTACAAACAGTTAATGTGCTTGGCTGCTAATCAAATGGTTGGAGGTCCTCATAAATAAAAAAATCAGCATAGGCAAAAAGCCTGGTACTCTTGCCCCTTGGCTGTGACATCAAAATGGCAACAGACCTCCCAGGTACCTGAAGCACTCCACCAAACACAGGCTCAGCTTGGCCAAAGTGACCAGCTGCTTGACTAAAAGCTTGGCCTGCAGCAGACCCTCAAACCGAATCCAGGGATTCAGGTGCCCCAGGCTCAGGGGCAGATTATCCAATAGGCAAGGTGAGCACAGTGCTTACCTTGCTTACCAGATCAGCTGTAGTGAACAATTTCACATTTTTCCACCACATCAAAAGATTATGCTTCTAGATATGCCTAGTATCTGTCTCTCTCCCAATCCCACAGCATCTTCCTACAGAATCAAAGCCTCTTTTCAAATTTACAGTCCCTGACAAGTACTGATGACCCAGTCAGCAAGGTAAGAATGGGCTTATGTTTACCTTGCTTTTTGGGTATTCCGTCCCCGCTCCACCCCCCCCCCCCGCCCCCGCCCAGATTGTCTGGTAGAACAAATCGCTAACCAAAGGAAAACCAGAGTGGGTCTTGGCAAGAGACCTCAGAGTCCTCAGCTAAGCTAGTCTCCACAGTTGACTCTGGCCATCAGCTTCTCATCTGGAATGGGGATGTTGTGAGGGTAGCAAAAGGAAAGGTTTTTTGGGCTGAGGAGCGCCTTGCGCTGTTATTTTACATTACATATAATTATATAGGTGGATGGAGCACTAACGGGGAGCCTGGAGGGACATCATGCCGAGCCTTCGCGGCCCCCTGCGCCACCACACGGGATCCATGCGCCCCCATGCGGGAACCTCGGGGTGCGCCCCCGGCCCTGCGCGGCGCGCTTACCGGGGCCTGTAGTTCATGCCCACCGGCACCAGATCGTGCCCCACGGGCCGGAACAGCCGCCGACGGTCCGCCATGATGTCCCTGGATCCTGCGCGAAAGCCCGGGCTTGGGTGGTTTGTTTTCCTGGCCGGCCGGTCCGGTCGCTAGGAGACCGCGTAGGCACGCGCAGCCCTCGATCTCCCCCGGTGCGGACCTACCCAGCGCAGCCCCAACCCGGGCCTAGCTGTCGCCTGCCCCAATGGCGGTAGATCGCAGCTGGGCACGGAAGAAGGATCCGGTCCTTGGTTTTATTATCTTTTAATCTTTTGTGAAGGGATGTTCATCTTCTTCCCACTGAAACTTTTTTGCTCACTACTATTTTTTTAAAAACATATTCGTTGAAGGAAAGGAAAGAAGAAAGCAGAGGGAGAGAGAAATAGCAAGAGACAGGAAAAAGAAAAGACTGAATTCTAAATGGCGGGGAATCCTGTTAGCACGGATTTGTTTTCCTGGAGGTCCTGGAACTCCCTGGGCCTCATCGCCTCGGTAAATTGAAGGTGGGGCATTTGTATGTAGTCACCAGCAGATTTTCAGAGTCCCTTCTAGCTCTTGCGTTGATTCTTTTGCCTCCACCCACTTTTAGCAGTGAAAAGAGAGCAACGCTGCCTCATGGTTACCTTACAGCTGCCCCGGGGAGGCAGGTGCCCCTGTAATAGAAATGAAAATGTGGTTTGGAAATTCTCATGCCGCTTCTGAGTGTCCCTGATTTAAATATAAGCATTGCTTCCAGAGGAAACAGCAGCATGGCACTCTCCTATTCCAAAATTATTGCAGTAGTTAAAATATAACTGCTATACCAAAACCAAACCAAACCTGTTGCCATGAGTGAATTCCGACTCATAGCAATTCTACAGGACACAGTGGAGCTGCCCCGTAGGGTTTCCAAGGAGCGGCTGGTAGATTCGAACTGCTTGCCTTTATGGTTAGCAGCCAAACGCTTAACCACTTTGCCACCAGAGCTCCATGACTGCTATGGTGGGATCATCTTTGCAGTCATTTAGCTAGAATCGCATTTTCAACCTCTCTGCAAATAAATTAGCTTCATATTTGAGAATCTATTAAATACCTGTATATCATCTATTGCACAGGGGAGAGCCCAGTAGTCTGCCTGAGTTGCATCCTGTCTCTCCCACTTAATAATTATGCAGTCCTGGGTAAGTAACAAGCTTTTTTGGCTTCATTGATTTCCTGCTCTGAAAATGGGGAAAATAATAGTATCTGCCTGCAAATCTGCTGTAAAAGACCTCTTCAACATTTTAAGAAGCAAAGATGTCACTTTAATGACTATGGTGCACCTGACCCAAGCCATGGCCTTTCCAACAGCTTCATGTGCATGTGAAAGCCAGAAAATGAAAAGGTAGAAGAGAATTGATGCCTTCGAACTGTGGTGTTGGGGAAAAATAATCAATATACCGTGTACTGCCAGAAGAATGAACAAGCAAGTCTTGGAGGAAGTGCAGCTAAGACGCGCCTTAAAAGTGAGGACATGTTATCAGAAAAGACCAGTTGCTGGAGAATGACATGTTTTATAAAGTAGACGGTCAGTAAAAAGGAGGGAAACCCTGAGATGGCGTCTTAGTTATCTGGTACTGCTATAACAGCAATACCACAAGTGAATGGCTTTAACAAAGAGAAATTTATTTCTTCACAGTAAAGTAAGCTAAAAGTCCAAATTCGGGGTATTGGCTGTAGGGGAAGGCTTCCTCTCTCTGTCGGCCTTCTCGTCAATCTTTCCCTGGACTAGGAGCTTCTCTGCACAAGGGCCCCAGGTCCAAAGGGTGCGCTTTGCTCCCGGCACTTCTTTCTTTGTGGTATGAGGTCCTCGCTCTCTGCTAGCTTCCCTTTCCTTTTATCTCTTGAGAGAGAAAAGGCGGTGCAGGTCACATCCCAGGGAGACTCCCTTGACACTGGATCAGGGATGTGACGCGGTAAGGGTGTTAACAATCCCACCCGAATCCTCTTTAACGTAAAATTGCAATCACAAAATGAAGGACAACCACACAATACTGGGAATCATGGCCTAACCAAGTTAACACACACATTTTTGGGAAGACATAATTCAGTCCATGACAGATGAATTGACACAACAGCTGCAACAGTGGGCCCAAACATATCAACAATTGTGAGGATGGTGAAGGACTGGGCAACATTTTGTTCTGTTATACATAAGGTCAGCACGAATTGGAACCGACTCAACATCTCAATTTGAATTCCATCAATTCCTGGAGCCTTGTTTTTTACCAATGCCTCTTAAGTGCAGCTTGGACTTCTTCCTTCAGCACCCTTGTTTCCTCCTGAAATTGTTGGATGTCAGTCACTTTTTTTGGTAAAATGACTGTGTATTCCTTCCATCTTCTTTTGATGCTTCCTGTGTCATTCAGTTTTTTGCCTGTAGACTCCTTCAATATTGCAACTCGAGGCTTGAATTTTTTCTTCAGCTCTTTGAGCTTGAGAAATGCCGAGTGTGTTCCCTATTGGTTTTCTGACTTCAGATCTTTGCACATTTTGCTATAATACTTTGTCTTCTTGAGCTGCCCTTTGAAAGCTTCCATTCAGCCCTTTTACTTCATTTCTTCCTTTCCATTTAGCTTCTCTACACTCAAAAGCAAGTTTCAGAGTCTCCTCTGACATTCATTTTGGTCTTTTTTTTTTTCTTTCTTTTTAATGACCTTTCGCTTTCTTCATGTATGATGTCCTTGATGTCATTCCACAACTCACTTGGTCTTTGGTCATTAGTGTTCAATGCATCAACTCTATTCTTGAGATGGTCTCTAAATTCAGGTGAATTAGAGGCAACAGTCTAGATATACGCTTAGCGACATAGACTTTTTAAATGTGGTGATCAATGAAAAAAGAAAGTGAATGAGATTTATACTATAATATCATTTATATAAATTTAAAATGTATATGTCATGGATTGAATTTTGCCCCTAAAAATATGTGTCAACTTGGTTAGGCCATGATTCCCAGTATTGTGTGGTTGTCCTCCATTTTGTGATTGTAATTTTATGTTAAAGAGGATTAGGGTGGGAATGTAACACCCTAACTAAGGTCACAACTGATTCAATGTAAAGGGAGTTTCCCTGGAGTGTGGCCTGCACCATCTTTTATCTTACAAGAGATGAAAGAGAAGCAAAAGGGGAATAGGGACCTCATACCACCAATAAAGCAATGCGGGGAGCAGAGCTCATCCCTCAGACCCAGAGTTCCTGTGTGGAGAAGTTCCCAGACCAAGGGAAGACTGATGACAAGGACCTTCCTCCAGAGCTGACAGAGAAAGCCTTCCCCTGAAGCTGACAGCCTAAATTTGGGCTTGTAGCCTACCAGACTGAGAGAGAATACATTTCTCTTTGCTAAAGCCATCTGCTTGTGGTATTTCTGTTATAGCACCACTAGATGACTAAGTAAGCATATATGTACATTTTACAAGAACTCATATGAAGTGAAGGATATGCTTCAAGCACATTAGAATGATTGCCAGTGGAAAGGGCAGAGGAATGGTAGTGGAGAATGGGAATGAAAAGAAATGGATAATGTATAATAAGAGGGGCCTTGCAAATGATAATGGAGTGTCATGAATCAAGGGACAAGGTTAGCCAATGATCTGACTCTGAAGTGGAAAAAGAAAAGTTTCTAGGTGGCACTGAGACGGAACTTCAAAGAACACATTGTAGGTTGTGGAATGCTGAAACAATACCTTCTCCAAAGCCAAGTTAGTTTGTAGTAATAACAACAAAAACATGCAGCAGCTGGTGAGGGAAGGAGCCAGAGCTACAGTGACAGACGCTGGATAAAGCAGGGCATTGTCAAAATTCCTCAGCAAATTTATGTGAACTTAGCTTGAAGAGGATTCTAAAAGATTCTAGGTCTCATGATTTCTTGTCAGCTGCACTCAGATGTGAATAGCAATTACTCTTTGGAATCTTGTGTCTGAAAAAAATGATACCAAAAATCCCGCTTCAGGCTTTCAAGGGTCACCTATGGCCTCAAAGGATGAGCTGCTTTCTGGAGTAGGGCTCAGATTATGGTCAATATATGCACTGAAAGAATTCCACATAGGAACATTTGAAGTGTCTTCGGGAGGACTTGAATTCCCACCAGTGTAGTTAAAATAAGACAATGCTGTTGTTGTGTGCCCTCAAGTCAATTCTGACTCAAAGCAACTCTATAGGATAGAGTAGAGCTGCCTTATAGAGTTTCCCAGACCGTATAGGGTCACTATGAGTTGGAATTGACTCGATGGCAACACGTTAGGTTCGGTTCAGAATCTTTACGGGAGCAGATGGCCAGATCTTTTCACCTGTGGAGCGGCGGGTAGGTTCAAACCTACAACTTTTTGGCTAGCAGCCACACTCTTCACCATTGAGCCACCAGGGCTCCTTAAATAAGACAATAAGAGAAATGAAATACTTAACATTGGCACCAGGTTTACTTTCTCTTGCTTTTATTTCTAAACTTGGTATGATTTTCTTGTTCTAGAATCATTCAAATTGTAGCAGATTCTTTACGTGTAAGGGGTTATAAAGAAACTTTTATAGAAATACTTGAAAAATAATCATAGGTACAGGCTCCAATATTATAAATTATATCATAAAAACCATACTGTATCTCTTATGTATTAAGCATAAAGTAAATGTTATTATTTTCATTTTACAAGTGGAGAAGTTAAAATGTGTTTTATCCATTAACTCTGGTACTACTGCAAATATAATGTTTAACATATTTGATGGTGTTATTTGGGCCTTTTCATAATTGTACATTAACATATGTTAAATTGAATTGAACCTTTGTTTCCATAGGTTGCGAAGTCAATGAAGCCATTCAAATAAAACAGTAATGCTTCAGGGGCTTATTAGACTCATTAGACGTGTATCTAATGACACGAGGAAATTAAGATAATTACCCAAGCTCACGAAAACAATTAGGGGGCAACACATCTTAACCCAGAGTTCCACACTTGAGTCAACCAGAAAAAATTTGAATCATAAATCAAGCTGAAGAGGCAATACAGTATAGTGGCTAAGATTAATCTGGGTTTGAATCACAGCCCTACCACTACCTAATGCTGGGCAAGTTACCAGATGTGTCTAAAAAAGGAAAGTGAATGAGATTTATACTACAATATCATTTGTATAAATTCAAAATGTATATGTCATAGATTGAACTGTGCCCCCCAAAAATATGTGTCAAGTTGGTTAGGCCATGATTCCCAGTTACATGTCAGGTAGCTCAGCAGTTTCTTCTTCAGTAAAATGGGCCTAATAATAGTCTATGCTATAAGGTTGATATGGGGATGTAGTATGGGGATAATCTAAAGCTGTGCTCCCCAGTGGAACTATAATGCAAACCACAAAGGTGAGCCATTTAAGTAATTTTAAATTTTCTAGTAGTCATATTGGAAACCCCAGTGGTGTAGTGGTTAAGAGTTACGGCTGCTAATCAAAAGGTCAGCAGTTTGAATACACCAGGTGCTCCCTGGAAACTGTATGGGGCATTTCTACTTTGTCCTGTAGGGTAGCTATGAGTCAGAATCGACTCGACAACAACAGGTTTGGTTTTTTGGTTTCAGTAGTCATATTTTAAAAGTAAGGAGAAACACATAAAATTAATTTTAATAATGTATTCTATTTAAACCAGTGTATCCAAAATACTATGATTTCAGTATGTAGTCAACAAAAAATTATTAGTGAGATATTTTACATTCTTGTTCATACTAGTTTTTTGAAATCCACTGTGCATTTTACTTTCAGCACATCTCAATTTGGACTAGCCACACTTCAAGTACTCAAATAGCCACATGTGGCTACTGGCTACCATAGTGGACAACATGAATATGAAGTATTTTTAATCATGTGCCTAGCACAAAGGAAGTACTCAAGAAGTACTTGTTCAAAAACATTCCATGGGTTTATCCATAGGTTGTTTGCATTCCTTACTGTATTTTTATAAGCATAGAAAATATTTGTTAGCAACACAAGCTTGCAAGCACATACAGGTCACACGCTTCCTCTATCAGTTCTTGTTCTGTTTACTCTGGGCAATAAGATGTTGCTCTTTTTCCCTTCCGACATAAGGAGAGGGTTGTTAGCCCTGGAGCTGTTCAAGGGACTTTCCAGGAGATCTAAGATGAAGAGTGTAACCTCCAAAAATGATTTCACAGAATTTTTGTCTTAGTGAACAAACTGCATTTGCCTGGGTAAATATTTAATGTGCTTTTATTACCACTGGAGTACACTTGGAGTCAAAAGTATATTATAAAGTAATGACTTGGGACCTAACCTGGGTAAGCATCCTCTTTTTCTCCTTCCCATCACTTTTTCATCACACCCCTCCTAGACTTCCCTGGGAATCTGGGCCTATGCAGGTGCAAATGATTCCTTTGAATTGCCTCTTTTCAGTCTGCTCCTTGCTGGCCTCATAGTTCCTTCACCTGCTGAGTTCTAGGTGATAACGTGGGCTTGAAGCAGGCAGTCATGAAAGGGTTATTAACCATCCCATAATAGTTGTTTTCCACAACAGTCTACTCTTGCTACATTTTTGCTACAACTTTTACAGCACTTCACTATGATTGGTCAATCCCCAGGTTTCTTGTCTTCTCCAGGCAGCAGGCCGAGGCACAGGCACACTGACTCTGAATCTACCCACTATATGACCTTCCTGGGGTGGGAGTAGCCCTGTGAGGTCATTTTTTTTCAGGGCTGTGCGCAGGAATTTTAGAGCTGTGGGCAAAAACCCATTCACTAAAATTATGCAGACTGAGCATGCATCAAAAGACTGAAGATCCTCCCCTCACTGTCATACATATGTATGTCACTCCCTATAAAAGGAGCAAATCTGCCCTGGTTCAGGGAGCTGGCAGCCTTAGGTCACCAGACCTGCCAAATTGTGAATAAGCCTTTCTGTTCTTCCAAACCTGTGTCTGGCTGACTTCAATTTGCTAGTCTGCTTGACAAGAACCTATTAGTTGACAGCTTCAAGCTGAGTCAGGAATCTAGGAAACCTGCCTTTCTCTAGTAACTGTGCTGAAATTAAGTGTGAATCGAAGAGTTAAACATCCTTGGCAGTTTCCTCAGCCAACCCACAGAGCAGTTGTTGTCCATCTTGGAAAGACCACACTCATATTTGTAGAATGGTAGAAATGTTTTCCCTGAGCTAGGCCAAAATCCAACATGGAAGTGAGGGCCAATGAAACTCTTTCCCCAGTCCCCAAAGACTGAGCCAGTCTTGGAAACACCACCCTCACGCAAGGTAAACTGCAGATGCTTGGCCCTGACCTCAGTCAACCCTGATAGAGAGTCTCTTTAGACTGTTGGTAAGCACAGACCTGATAATGCCAAAGCCTTCCTTAAAACTTTCCATGGCTCCCCGTTAGATACCGAATAAATGCAAACTTCCCATCCTTATATTCAAAGACTCCCACATCTGGCCTGCTTACCTATTTTTTCTTATTTCCAACCCCACCTCATTTCTAATTATATCATTCTACTTTCCATTCTTCTCTTCTCTTATAGATTGAATTGTGTCCCTCAAAATTATGTGTTGGTATCCTGACCCCTATACCTGTGGATATAATCCTATTTGAAAATAGGATTTTCTTTGCTATATAATGAAGCCATATCAATATAGGGTATGTCCTAAACTTAATCACTTCTGAGTTTAAAGAGTTCAGAGATAAGCAAACACAAACTGGGGAAAACAGATGCCACATGAAGATTGCCAAGGAACCAAGTGAAGGTGGGACTGCAGACACTGAAAGAGACAAGGATCTTCCCCAGAGCTGACAGAAAGAGAGCCTTCTCCAATAGATGGAGCCCTGAATTTAGGCTTCTAAACTGTGAGAAAATTAATTTCTGCTCTTTAAAGCCACCTACTATGGTATTTAAGGAGCTCTTTTTTAATACTGCAGTGGTTATAAAGAACTTGGTGGCTGACAGGTTGGCATTTTGAACCCACCAGCCGCTCTGCAGGAAAAGATGTGGCAATCTGCTTTCATAAAGATTACAGCTTTGGAAACCCTATGGGGCAATTCTACTCTGTGTGTCCTATAGGGTTGTTATGAGTCAGAATCAACTTGACGGGAATGGGTTCTTTTTTTTTTTTTTTTTTTACTATGGTATTTATGTTACAACTACACTAATAAACTAAGACAATTTCCATGCCCTTGCCTCTTTAAATTTGTTCATGTTGTACTGTAAAATGGTGGCGGTAGTAGTGGTAGTACCCGTCTAACTTCATAGAAGAGGTGGAGTGGGAAATAAAAAATAGGAAAGCAGGCCAGATGTGGGAGTCTTTGAATATAAGCATGAGAAGTTTGCATTTATTCTAAGACAAGGGGCATAATAACCGGGATCCGCCCAAAACTGATTCCTATGAGGTGGAGGTCAGACATATCTCCACTCTCCAACCTTTTAACCAACTCTGACACCAGCCATCCCTCCCATGGCACTCTCTACTTCTTTGCTGGGTTCAATAACCCACTGCAATGGTCACACAGAACTCACGGACCATAGTTACAGTTAAGTGTTCTATTAAGGAACAGGGTACAACTAGGGATCAGGATAAACAGGCTACAACTCAGGATCAGAATCAGGAAGCATACAGGCAAAAGTCTCCCTTCTTCAGCACGGAACAGCTCTCTCAGCTCCTCTCAGCTATACAAGCAAGCAAGCCCTTCTCTCTGCTATGCACACACCCTCTCAGCCATGCAGGTCTCCTCTCAGCCCCCCAAGGACAGGCCTTTTCTTCATCGCCTGAGGACAGGCTCCTCTAGGCCCTGCCATCTGTCACCACCCACTCTGCCACAAGGCTCCTTCTGGGTCTGTCTCTGTCTTCAGTGTTATTGCCCTTGACCCATGTTATAGCTCCTTTAGGAGGTTCCTTGCCCTCCAATGGTTCAAGTTTAATGGTAGAGTCAACCACTTCAATTTTTTCCATGAATAAAAATACATATTAATTACAAATTGTAATTGTATATCATTGAGAGAATGAAAGAGGCCTTTTCTTTCCCTTAACTGTTGAACTTGCACTTCACCCTGGTTGGACCAATCTCATTTGGCTTAAGCTAGTTTATGGTCCATACCTGAACCAGTCACTGAGAGAATGAGATTATGGTGGCTGATTTATGCTTGCCTCATTTCTCTCTGCTTCTTCTCTCTTGCCTTTTCTCCTTTCTGCTTCCTCCTGCTTCCTGTCTGAAAAACGTCTATGGGGTTGGCTGCATATATACAAAAACTTCTAGTCAATTTTAAGGCATGGCCCACCCACCCAGGCCACGGACTGACCAATTCACTCTTGGTAGGCCACAGACACTTCATTTGCACAGTAGGCTATAGTAACTTCATTTGCATATTCTATAGTCATTCATTTGCTTAGTATATTGGTCAATCCCTGCAAGGTGCATACCAATCACTGGGTAGACTGCAGCCAAGGGCCAGAGAAAAAGTATTAAAACTCAAGTTGTTTACAGCTTATCTAAGAAATGTCAATCAACCTGGACAAAAGTAACAAACCATCCGGGGTAGAAAACTAGGGCAAAGGCAACTCCTCAGGGCTTATGGGAAAAATTTTCAAGCTGTTTTTTCCAAAGAATCAAGGCAAAAGTCCCCATAAAGCAACTCCTTTCACTGCATGTACCCTTTGCCTAAAAATCCTTTCATAGCGGGTCTCCACTACTGTCTTTGAAGTCCCAACTCTAACGCCACATCCTCCCAGAGATGTTCACAGGTACTCCTAGTTAGAAGAAATCTTTCCTTCCCTGTTTCACCTACAATATAACTCTCTTCATAGTCTGCCTTCTATTAAGTACCCAGCTTCATTACTATTTTTAATACTTATATTTTATTACAAACACACAGCATTTTCAGTGGACATTATAGATGCCTCTCCAGCAATTATCATGCCCCTTCCCCACTGTGTAGTTGTCACTTTTTTGGGAGAATGACCCAACAGCTTTAAGAATTGACTCTGATTAGCATAAATCAACCACTATAATCTCATTCTCTCAGTGACTGGTTCAGGCATGGACCATAAACTACCTTAAGTCAATTGAGATTGGTCCAACCAGGGTGAAGTGCAAGTTCAATAGTTAAGGGAAAGAGAAGACCTCTTTCATGTTCTCAATGGTATATCGTTACAATTTGTAATTAATATATATCTTTATTCATGAAAAATATTTGAAGTGGTTGACTCTACCGTTAAATTTGAACCATTGGGAGGCAGGGCCAAGATGGCGGAATAGCCAGATGCTTCCTGCAATCCCTCTTACAACAAAGCCCCGAAAAAACAAGTGAAACGATTATAATTATGACAAGCTAGGAGCTGTGAACATCAAAGGCAAAGTTAGTAAATGGACTAAGCGGCAGTGGGAGGGAGAGACAGTTCAGAAGTGGAAAGGAGTTACCAGATCTGAATTGCTGGGAACCCTCAGGCACCATTCCTGGGAGTGGCTGCGGTGGGCTGATGTAGCATTCGGCCACAGTTTCCTCAGGGAAAAGCAGTGAGCCACACAGCCTACTCACACCTCCAGAACTAGAGACTAACGGCACTCTCAGCAAAAGCTAAGTACTTGCGTGTATTTTACCGCACCCCCAGCTCTCAAGCCAGCTTCAGTGGCTGTTGATTTCCCTGAACCTGAGAGCACCCTGAGCCATCCTCCCAGCCTTGGAGTAGGAATAAATTCACAATTGCGGGAAAAGATAATTTGCCAGCTCCACTTACCGGGGAAGCTCAGGACAGAACTGGCTCCTGCCCAGGTATAAACAGTCCATGGACTTGGAATACCTTTCCACCCTGCATGGACCTGTGTGGGCCTATTTCAGGAGAATAGGCCCTCGTTGGCAGACTGCAACTGTTTCAGCTGTGCAGTGAAGAGGTGGGTGTTTGATATTTGACACCACTTTTCCTATTAAATAGGGTGCTCACCTACCCACATAAGGGCATAAGGACTAGTGGCTCCACCAGATCACCCAGCCACCCGTGACGGGTTCCAAGGATGACTGGTACTTCCCAATCCTTACAAACAAAAGCATTGGGTGCCCAGAGTCCATCTGCAGAACCAACCCACCTGTATGCTCTAGGGAACAGGGACGCGCTTTCCTCACAGATATTCAGGAAATGGTTGTAAGCCCCCTGCCTTGTGCAGAGTGTGACAGCCTGCTGCAACCAGATACTGGTACCTATACCAATCACCCCTGCCCGTCTAAGGCTATTGGACAGAGCCTGTACCACACAATTGATGATCAGCTACCTGGACACCTGAGCTGAATTCATACAAGAAAAGTGAATGGACTCCTACACTGATATACCTGATAACAGCCCTAGCAATCTGGGGACAGGAGGTCAGAGCTTCAAATGCGAAAATAACCAAGCTAGCTCACTCAAGCAACCCATTTGGGCATATCAAAACAAAACAAAGCAAGAAGCTAGGATACAGTAAGCAAATATAAAATAAGCTAATGCAATAACTTATAGATGGCTCAGAGACAGCAGTCAATATCAAGTCACATAAAGAAACAGACCATGATTGCCGCAACAAGCTCTCAAAATGAAGAATCAATGGATGTTCTGGATGAAGGTACCTTCCAGGAATTACCAGAAGCAGAATTCAAAAGATTAATATATAGAACCCTTCAAGACATCAGGAATGAAATTAGGAAGGAGATCAGGCAATATGCAAAACAAGCCAAGGAATACACAGATAAAGTAGTTGAAGAAATTAAAAAGGCTATTCAAGAATATGATGAAAAAATTTAATAAGCTACAAGAATCCATAGACAGACAGCAATCAGAAATTCAGAAGATTAACAATAAAATTACAGAATTAGGCAACTCAATAGAAAGTCAGAGGAGCAGAATTCAGCAAGTAGAAGGCAGAATTGGTGAGCTTGAAGATAAAGTGCATGGCACCAATATATTTGAAGAAAAATCAGATAAAAGAATTAAAACAATGAAGAAACCTTAAGAATCATGTGGGACTCTATCAAGAGAAATAACCTACAGTGATTGTAGTGCCACGACAGGGAGGGACAATGGAAAATACAGAGAGAAATGTTAAGGATTTGTAGGCAGGAAACTTCCCTAATACTGTGAAAGATGAGAAGATATCTATCCAAGATGCTCATCAAACTCCACATAAGGTAGATTCTAAAAGAAAGTCACCAAAACATATTATAATCAAACTTGCCAAAACCAAAGATAAAGAGAAAATTTTAAGAGCAGCTTGGGGATAAACAAAAAGTCACCTACAAAGGAAAGTGAACAGGAATAAGCTCGGACTACTCTGCAGAAACCATGCAGACAAGAAGTCAATGGAATGACTTATATAAAGCATTGAAGGAAAAAAATTGTTAGCAAAGAATCGTATATCCAGCAAAACTGTCTCTCAAATATGAAGGTGAAATTAGGACACTTCCAGATAAACAGAAGTTTAGGGAATTTGGGAAAACCAAACCAAAACTACAAGAAATACTAAAGGGAGTCCTTTGGTTTGAAAATCAATAATATCAGGTATCAAACCAAGACCAGAACACTAGACAGAACAATCAGATGTTAACCCAGAGAGGGAAATCACAGAAATAAATCAAGATAAAAAAAGCTCAAAACAGAGAAACAGCGATGTTATTATGTAAAAGAAGGCAACAATAAAACAATAAAGAGGGACTAAGAAATGTAGTCATAGATCTTTCACATGGAGAGGAAGACAAGGAAATATAAAGAAATAAAAGTTAGGTTTAAACTTAGAAAAACAGGGGTAAATATTAAGGTAACCACAAAGGGGACTAACTATCCTACTCATCAAAATAAAATACAAGAAAAAAATAGAGACTCAGAAACAAAATCAACAAAAACAAATAAGAGCAAAAGACAATATATAAACTACTCAGCACAAAAAATTAAGTGGGAAAAAGAAACTGTCAACAATACACAAAAAAGACATCAAAACAATAGCACTAAACTCACACCTATCCATAATTACGCTGAATGTAAATAGACTAAATGCATCAATAAAGAGACTGAGTGGCAGAATGGATTACAAAAAACACGATCTGTCTATATGCTGCCTATAAAAGACACACCTTAGACTTAGAGACACAAACTAAAACTCAAAGGATGGAAAAAAATATATCAAGCAAACAAGAATCAAAGAAGAGCAGGAGTGTCGGTATTAACTTCTGGCAAAATAGACTTTAAAATTAAATCCACCACAAAGGACAACAAAGGACACTATATAATGATTACAGGGACAATATACCAGGAGGATATAACCATGTTAAATATTTATGCACCCAATGACAGTGCTGCAAGATACATGAAACAAACTCTAATGGCATTGAAAAGTGAGATAGACAGCTCCACAATTATAGTAGGAGACTTCAACACACCACTTTCAGTGAAGAACAGGACATCCAGGAAAAAGCTTAATAAAGACGCGAAGATTTAAATGCCACAATCAACCAACCTGACTTCATAGACATATACAGAACACTCCACCCAACAGCAGCCAAGTATACTTTCTTTTCTAGTGTACATGGAACACTCCCTAGATAGACCACATATTAGGGCATAAAGCAAGCCTTAGCAGAATCCAAAACATCAAAATGTTACAAAGCACCGTCTCTGGCCATAAGGCCATAAAAGTAGAAATCAATAACAGAAAAAGCAGGGAAAAGAAATCAAACACTTAGAAACTGAACAATACCCTGCTCATAAATGACTGGGTCATAGAATACATTATGTATGGAATAAAGAAATTCATAGAATCCAATAAGAATGAAAACACTTTCTATCAGAACCTTTGGGACACAGCGAAAGCAGTGCTCAGAGGTCAATTTATATCAATAAATGCATACATCCAAAAAGAAGAAAGGGACAAATCAAAGAATTATCCCTACAACTTGAACACATAGGAAGAGAGCAACAAAAGAAACCCTCAGGCACCAGAAGAAAGCAAATGATAAAAATTAGAGCAGAATTAAATGAAAGAAAAACAATTCAAAGAGTTAACAATAGCAAAAGCTGGTTCTTTGAAAAAATTAACAAAATTGATAAACCATTGGCCAAACTGACAAAAGAAAAACAGGTGAGGAAGCAAATAATCCGAATTAGAAATGAGGTGGGCGATATTACAACAGACGCAACTGAAATTAAAAGAATCATACCAGATTACTACGAAAAATTGTGCTCTAACAAATTTGAAAACCTACAGGAAATGGATGAATTCCTAGAACACTACCTACCTAAACTAACACAAACAGAGGTAGAACAACTAAATAGACCCATAACAAAAGAAGAGGTTAAAAAGGTAGTCAAAAAACTCCCAACAAAAAGAAAGCCCTGGCCTGCACGGCTTCACTGCAGAGTTCTACCAAACTTTCAGAGAAGAGTTAACACCACTACTACTAAAGGTATTTCAGAGCATAGAAAAGGACAGAATACTCCCAAATTCATTCTATGAAGCCAGCATATCCCCGATACCAAAACCAGGTAAAGACACCACTAAAAAGGAAAATTACAAACCTATATCCCTAATGAACTTAGATGCAAAAATCCTCAACAAAATTCTAGCCAATAGAATTCAACAACATATCAAAAATATAATTCACCATGACCAAGTGGGATTCATACCACATATGCAGAGATGGTTCAACATTAGAAAAACAATTAATGTAATCAAAAGACAAGAACCACGTGATTTTATCAATTGATGCAGGAAGGGCGTTTAACAAAGTTCAACACCCATTCATGATAAAAACTCTCAGCAAAATAGGAGTAGAAGGAAAACTCCTCAACATAATAAAGGGTATTTATACCAAGCCAACAGCCAACATCATCCTAAATGGAGAGAGTCTGAAAGCATTCCCCTTGAGTTCGGGAACCAGACAAGGATGCCCTTTATCACCACTCTTACTCAACATTGTGCCGGAGGTCCTAGCCAGAGCTATTAGGCTAAATAAAGAAATAAAAATATCTCTATTTGCGGATGACATGATCTTATACACAGAAAACCCTAAAGAATCCTCAGCAAAACTACTGAAATTAATGGAAGAGTTCAGCAGAGTACCAGGATACAAGAAAAACACACAAAAAGCAGCTGGATTCCTCCACGCCAACAATAAGAACATCAAGGAGGAAATCACCAAATCAACACCATTTACAGTAGCCCTCAAGAAGATTTACAGTAGCCCTCAAGAAGATTTACAGTAGCCCTCAAGAAGATAAAATGCTTAGGAATAAATCTTACCAGAGATGTAAAAGACCCATACAAAGAAAACTACAGGACACTACTGCAAGAAACCAGAAGAGACCTACGTAAGTGGAAAAACATACCTTGCTCATGGATAGGAAGACTTAACATTGTGAAAATGTCCGTTCTACCAAAAACCATCTATAGACACAATGCAATTCCAATTCAAATTCCAATGACATTTTTTAATGAGATGGAGAAACAAATCACCAACTTTGTATGAGGCCCCAGGTAAGTAAAGCATTACTGAAAATGAAGGACAAAGCGGGAGGCCTCACTCTACCTGATTTTAGAACCTATTATACCACCACAGTAGTCAAAACAGCCTGCTACTGGTACAAAAACAGATACCTAGACCAATGGAACAGAATTGAGAATCCAGACATAAATCCATCTACATATGAGCAGCTGATATTTGACAAAGGCCCAAAGTCAGCTAAATGGGGAAAAGATAGTCTCTTTAAAAAATGGTGCTGGCATAACTGAATATCCATCAGCAAAAAAATGAAACAAGACCCATACCTCACCCCATGCACAAAAACAAACTCAAAATGATCAAAGACCTAAATATAAAATTTAAAACGATAAAGATCATGGAAGAAAAAAGAGGGACAATACTAGGAGCCCTAATACATGGCAGACACAGTATATAAAACATTACTAACAATTCAGAAGAGAAACTAGATAATTGGGAGCTCCTAAAAATCTAACACCTACGCTCATCCAAAGACTTCATCGAAAGAATAAAAAGATTACCTACAGGCTGGGAAAAAATTTTTAGCTATGACATTTCCGATTAGCATCTGAGCTCTAAAATCTACATGATACTGCAAAAACTCAACTACAAAAAGGCAAATAACACAATTAAAAAATGGGCAAAGGATATGAACAGGTACTTCACTAAAGGAGCCATTCAGGTAGCTAACAGATACATGAGGAAATGCACAGGATCGTTAGCCATTAGGGAAATACATATCAAAACTACAGTGAGATTCCATCTCACTCCAACAAGGCTGGCATTAATGCAAAAAACACAAAATAATAAATGCTGAAGAGGTTGTGGAGAGACTGGAACACTTATACACTGCTGGTGGGAATGGCAAATTGTACAACCACTTTGGAAATCGATTTGGCGCTTCCTTAAAAAACTAGTAATAGAATTACCATATGATCCAGCAATCCCATTCCTTGGACTATATCCTAGAGAATTAACAGCCTTTACACAAACAGATATATGCACACCCATGTTCACTGCAGCACTGTTTACAATATCAAAAAGATGGAAGTAGCCACGGTGCCCATCAACACATAAATGGATTAATAAATTATGGTATATTCACACAATAGAATACTTTGCATCAATAAAGAACAATTATGAATGCATGAAACATTTCATAACATGGAGGAATCTGGAAAGCATTATGCTGATTAAAATTAGTCAGTTGCAAAAGGACAAACATTGTATAAGACCACTACTATAAGAACTGGTGATATAGTTTAAACAGAGAAGAAAATATTCTTTGGTGGTTGTGAGGGGGGGAGGGAGGGAGAGAGGTTTTCACTAATTAGATAGTAGATTACAATTATTTTAGGTGAAGGGAAAGACAACACAATACAGGTGAGGTCAGCACAGCTGGACTAAACTAAAAGCAAAGAAGTTTCCCGAATAAACTGAACAATTTGAAGGCCAGTGTAGCAGGGGCAGGGTTTTGGGAACCATAGTTTCAGGGGACATCTAAGTAATTGGAAAAATAAAATCTATTAAGAACACATTCTGCATCCCACTTTGCAGAGTGGCTTCTGGGGTCTTAAATGCTAGCAAGCAGCCATCTAAGATGCATCAATGGGTCTCAACCCACCTGGAGCAAGGAGAATGAAGAACCCCAAAGACACAAGGTCATTATGAGCCCAAAAGACAGAAAGGACCACATAAAACAGAGACTACATCAGCCTGAGACCAGAATAACTAGATCAAGCCTGGCTACAACCAATAACTGCCCTGACAGGCAACACAACAGAGAACCACTGAGGCAGCAGGAGAGCAGTAGGGTGCAGACCCCAAATTCTCGTAAAAAGACCAGTCTTAATGGTCTGACTGAGACTAGAAGGATCTTGGAGGTCATGGTCCCCAGACCTTCTGTTAGCCCAAGACAGGAACCATTCTCAAAGCCAACTCTTCAGACAGGGATTGGACTGGACTATGGGATAGAAAATGATACTGGTGAAGAGTGAGCTTCTTGAATCAAGTAGACACATGAGACTATGTTGGCATCTCCTATCTAGATGGGAGATGAGAGGGCAGAGGAGGTCAGAAGCTGGCCAAATGGATGCAAAAATAGAGTGGAGGGAAGGAGTGTGCTGTCTCATTAGGCGGGAGCAATTAGGAGTATATAGCTAGGTGTATATAAATTTTTGTATGAGAGACTGACCCGATTTGTAAACTTGCACTTAAAGCACAATGAAAAATTAAAAAAAATTGAACCATTGGAAGGCAGGAGATTGTTTACTATCCTTCATAGCTTCTAGCATGGTAGCTTGCAAGGAGCTCTGTAAATGTAGGTTGACTTTACAGTCATTCTGTATAAATTAGGTGCCACATGCCAAGCTCATCCATGGACCCACCCTCCTGGGTCTGTCCTTAGAATGGTTAGAATTTACCTTCTTTGATATCCCAAAGAGATATGGAACAGGACTGGGAGCCATGGACACCTAAAGCTACTAAAATTAACCCTGAGTCATGCATACCCTCACTGATCTCCATACTATCTCGTTACCCAACTGTGGCCCGTTCCCTGGAGCTGTCCAGCCAATGAAACATACTCCAAGTCAGAAAGAGAGATAAACTTTACTAGGAGGTGACACCAATGGATGAGCCCCAAGAGCAACGCAGGCCATCCTTTATGGAGTCCTCCCAAAAGCAATTTTTACATCAGAGCTTATATATCATTTTGGTAATGATTACCTAATATTTTTAAGCATGTAGCCCACAGATGGTCGTATACATCACAAAACAACTATAAGAAACTATTAAACTTCCTGTTCTGCATTTTCCCTCTTTCAATCAAGGTCTTCTATAGAATCTTTGATCAAAATGTTCAGTAATGATAGCTAGGCACCATCCAGTTCTTCTGGTCTCATGGCAAAGGAGGCAGTTGTTCCTGGAGGCAATTAACCACATGTTCCATATCCTCCCCTCCTATTCCTGACTCTCCTTCTTCCTCTTTTGCTCCAAGAGAACAGAGACAAACTATTGTGCCTTGGATGGTCACCTGCAAGTTTTTAAGGCCCCAGACACTACACAACAAACTAGGAGGTAGAAGAGAAGCGCTAAACATGTTTTTAGGCAAATTAACTGGGATGTTCCATGAAACCATGACTCTAAACCTCCAAACCAAGAAACCAGATTCCATGAGGTTTTAGGTCATACATAAGCAGCCTCGATAGCTACTCTTTTTTTGGTTTTTTGTCACTGATGTAAATATATTTATCACAGAACTTTTGTCAATTAAGCTTTTTACACGCATCCAAAGAAATAATTTATTCTTAATAAAAATAAAAACCAAAAAAAAAAAAAGAAAGTATTAAACTAAAGATATGCATTTTGGATATCTGGACTCTGTATGTTTGTAACTGGCCTAAATAAATAAATAATCTCTCAGCTAGTGGAACTGGCCTGCCAAGTCCACTCTGACTGAGATAAGGAACAAGAAAGCTGCAGATCAAAAGCGTCAGGCAGCCTTCTTAGCTGCTGCCTTGCAGGCTGAAGGCCATTTCTCAAGAGAACAAAGAAGAGGAGAGAGACTAAGGCCACAGGAGCCTAGAGGGCTCCGCACCCCTTTGGAAAGAGACCAGTGCAGCTGGTGCAATTAAAAATGCTTATAGATGTGACAGACTGATTGGAATGGTAAATGTTCACTTGAAGCTTAATAAAAATTAAAAAAAAAAAATGCTTATAGATTACTTAGAGCATCATTATGGTGTTAGTTACGTCAAGCCTGTTTTGAATAGGAGAAAACACATTGCAAGGTGTTAGGGTCATTATCTCAAGCCAGCTTTTACTTAAATGTGGACTTTACCAGGCTGCTGTAGTTTCTAACCTGTGTTTTTCATGCAGCACCTTTGGTCATCTTATTACATGAAATGAATATGCTATGAAAATATAATCATATAATGTAAATGAATATAATATGAACAAATTCCAGACTTGCTCAGGTGAAAAGACACCTCAATTACTACAGAAACTCAGAAGCCTAGATAATCATGCTTATAACATTTTGAATCACTTGGTAGCTGTTTGTTTTCATTATTTTCCTTTAAAATTCTTCTGATAACTATAAAGTGACTTAAACCTGAATAACCAACCTGACAGGTTTCTGTTGGTTTGGGACAACTCATTAAAATTATTTTTTTAACCTTTCCAAACCACTTCTCATGTGCACAAGACTCAAACTTATTATTCCACTGTGTTTTGATTTCAGAGCTTAAAGCAGAGTGATAAGATCATGAAAGTTATAGCCAGACCACTTAGATTTGAATCCTGGCTCTACTGTTTACCAGCTAGCCAGCCTTGGGAAAGTTATCTAACCTCTTTTTACCTCACTGTCTTCATCTGTAGAAGAGTAGATAATAATAGCACTTATCTCTGTGGATTTTGTGAGAATTAAATAGTTATCACATATAAAATGCTTAAAGCCATACCCCCTGTAAATATTAAAAAAAAAAAAAAAAAAAAACCCAGTGCCGTCGAGTCGATTCCGACTCATAGCGATCCTATAGGACAGAGTAGAACTGCCCCGTAGAGTTTCCAAGGAGCACCTGGTGGATTCGAACTGCTGACCCTTTGGTGGGCAGCTGTAGCACTTTACCACTACACTGCCAGGGTGTAAATATTAGGGCTATCATTTTAGTGATCTGTGGGTCTAGCAATCCCCAGGCCAGCTTTGTAAAACGGCAGGACGTGGAACCAGTTGCCACCTAATCAATCCTGACTCATGGAGACCCCGTGTATGTCAGAGTAGAACTGGGCATCTTTTCAATGGCTGATTTTGGGGCAGTAGATCACCAGGCCTTTCTTCCAGTGCACTTCTCAGTAGACTTCAACTTCCAACTTTTCAGTTAGCAGCTGAGTACTTAACCATTTGCTCCACCCAGGGACTCCAAGGACATGGGGAGGAAGGTGATAACATGAAAACAAAGACCACTCTATTTTCCTCCATTGACAATGCTGAACTTTATCTGAGCCCTGTGCTCCCAGAAAGCGCTGATGGTTAAGAATTCCCCCTACCCTTCTGTGTTCCAGCTAATCCAAAAGGACACGCTGACTATTCTATAAACCAAAAACCAAACCCATTGCCATCGAGTTGATTCTGACTCATAGCGATCCTACAGGACAGAGTAGAACTGCCCCATAAGGTTTCCAAGGAGTGCCTGGTGGATTCAAACTGCCAACCTTTTGGTTAGCAGCCATAGCACGTAATCACTATGTCACCTTCTATAGAGACACATAATCAAGAGAGTCATAAGGAAGGCTGAAGATGGGTTTTATCTTGGAATAGTTTTTATCTTGGAAAAAAAAAATTCTTAAAACATTCTCAGTGGTTCATTGGTAGAATTCTCCCTTCCATGTGGGAGACCCAGGCTCAGTTCCCAGCCTATGTACCTCACGTGTAGCCACCACCTGCCTGTCAGTTGTGGTTTGCATGTTGCTATGATGCTGAGCAGGTTTCAGCGGAGCTTCCAAACTAAAAGGGACTAGGAAGAAAGAACTGGCAATCTACTTCCGAAAATCAGCCTACAAAAACCCAGTAGATCACAATGGTCTGATCTGCAACCAGTCATGGGGATGGTGCAGGACCAAGCTGTGTTCCATCCCATTTTGTGTGAATGTGGTCACCACGAGTAGGGTGCCAACTTGATGGCAGCTAACAACAACACAAAACTCAGGCCAACTGTCTTTTCTGTGAGAGACTCCTCTTTAATGAGTGGTTTCCACTTTGCAATCGCCTAAATAAAATCATCTCCTTAATTGTCTGGTATGTTTTATCTTCGCATTACAAACTTACCCACTAAGGACAAAGCCACCAATACCTTAGAAAATTAAAATCCAATTTGAAAAGTCCTAAAATGTCAGGAAATGCTTTTTTTGGTAGTGTGGGTCACACACATTTCATTCATTCTCTCATAATCACTTGAGAAATTTTTACCAACAGAGAGAAGACAGATCCCTGAGAAGACAGGAGGTGAGGTTGGTTCATAGGACACTAAAATGGCTAAATCCAAGGCTGTGGCTCAAAGAGAAAGCTGACGAAACAGATTTGCGGTTTTGAAAGTGCAACTCTTTTCCTAAAATTTATCAAAAAGGAGCTCCTCTCTCTATTTTCCCCTCCCCGCTGTCTTCTTGCTCCCCTTTCTGAGACTCCCCCACACAGCCCTTTGGAAACTTACCAAGAGATGCAAAGGCCTTAGAACAGAGCCTAACACACAAAGCATAATATTTAACTTCTGATAAGACAGAGTAAACAGAGAATTTGAGAGTCTTTCAACATTAGCAACGAAAGGCTGAGTTTATGCTGTAGGCCGCCTAAGGAATCTGAAGGATATAAGCCTTCTCCGGTGTGTGAGTGGCCCCTCTAGACAGAGCTGGGAGAGAAGAGAGGGAAAGAAAAAAGCTAAGGAGATGGTAGGTGAAATGATCCCCAAGGTGGACACTGGAAGGATTGGAGACTCAATTTAAAAAGTATTATTGTGTACCATATAATATTAAGATTTTATTTAAGGTAAAAGATTGGGCCTGCCCTGCCTTCCAGAAATTCCATGTAGAACTATAGTATTGTATTTCACTGAGACCCTCATTCTTAAATGTGTAGTTTCTTTATTAGGTTTCATGCCTGGATATTAGCATGCCAGGCAGGTCCTTTCAGGGTTGTCTCTTATTATGCAAGGATTTTGGGCAAGTTTCACAACATCCCACCTGGCATAGACTTTACTGGGGAAAAGGAAAACTGGTAAGTCCAGGATCAGCAAGGCAGGGGTAGCCCAATCAGGGCCAAGGTGTCATTGGACAGTGCGTGAGTTATGTTCCAGAGAAGACTCCCTCCTGCCCCCCTCAGCATGGGTCTCCCTACCTGTAGGGCAAGTGTGAGAAAGTGACCTAGCTCATAAGGGAATAAACAGTCGTGATTTAGGGTGCTGGCTCTTTATAGGAGTTGAATAGGAATGCAAGCTGCCATGCACCTGGGGACGTTGGGGCCTTCGGAATAGGTAGTCTCTCATGGGAAGGTAGGAAAGGCAAGGAGGAAGGCTCCAGTTCCATGGAAAGCTGATTGTGGGTGCTGTCTCTCCTCCTGAGAGAACAAAGGCGACCCTAAGGTCCCAGCTGACCCCAGATGAGCATCCAGAGCCATTCTTGGGAAAAGCAAATCAAAACAAAAATGAGGTGCCACTTGATACCCACTAGGATGGCTATAATAAAAAAGACAGACAATAGCAAGTGTCAAGTGGTATCTCATTGTGGTTTTGATTTGCATTTCCCTAATGACTAATGATATTGAGCATCTTTTCATGTGTTCGTTGGCTATCTGTATGTTTTTGGAGAAATGTCTTTTAAGTTCTTGACCCATTTTGTAATTGGGTTGTTTGTCCTCTTGCTGTTGAGTTTTAAGAGTTCTTTGTATATGCGATATATGATTCCAAATATTTTTTCCCATTCTGTGAGTTGTCTTTTCACTCTTTTGATAGTGTCCTTTGATACATAAAAGTTTTTGATGAAGTCCAATTTATCTAATTTTTCTTTTCTTGCCTGTGCTTTTGGTACCATACTTAAGAAACCATTGCCAGATTCAAGGTCATGAAGATTTTCCTCTATGTTTTCTTTTTTGAACAATTTATCGTGTTTTAGGTGAAAGTTTATACAGCAAATTAGTTTCCCATTCAACAATTCATACACAAATTTTTCTATGACATTGGTTGCTAGCCCTGCAACGTGTCAACACTCTCCCCATTTCCATCCTGCCCTCCGATTTCCATCCATCCAGTATCCCTGTCCCTCCTTGCCTTCTCATTTTTGTTTTTGGGCAAATGTTGCCCATTTGGTCTCGTACAGTTGATTGTCCTAAGTAGCACATTCCTCATGGGTGTTATCGTTTATTTTATAAGCCAATCTATTATTTGGCTGAAAAGTGACCTCTGTGAAGTTTTTATCTGGGTGATGCTATTATGTGTCTTTATCTCAGGCTGTTGTCTGATGTCATTTGTTCTCTTTCTGAGGACTCCTTTGATATTTCTTGTAAGACTGGTCTAGTTTTTACATTTTCCCTTAATATCCGCTAATCTGGGAATGTCTTAGTTTTGCCTCTGTTTTTTGAAAGACAATTTTGCTGGATATATGATTCTTGATTGGCATTTCTTTTCTTTCAGGATTTTATATATGTCATCCCATTTCCATCTTGCCTGCATGGCTTTTGATGAGGAATCAGTGTCTAGTCTTATTGGTGCTCCTTTGTAAGTGATATTTCATTTTTCATGAGCTGCTCCCAGAATTCTTTCTTGGTCTTTGGTTTTGGAAAGTTTGATTATGACATGTCTTAGTGAGTTTGTTTTGGGGTCTAATTTGCATAGGCTTTGTTGAGCTTCCTGGATGGAAACCATCTTGTCTTTCTTGATATTTGGAAAATTTTCTGCCAATACATCTTCAAAGATTCTCTGTGTATTTTTTTCTCCTCCTCTTCTGGAATTCCTACTATGCATAAATTATTTCTCTTGATGGTGTCCCACATGACCTTAGGCTTCCTTCACTCTTTTTCCGATGGTCCCTCAATCTATTTTGCTGATTCTTTCTTCCATTGATTCAATTCTAGGTCCTTCCATTGAGTCATCCATTTCTGATATTTTGTTTTTAATCTTCTGGATTTCTAATTGTTGTCTTTGTATGATTTCCATGTGTTTATTTAGTTTGTCATTTTGTATTTTTTCCTGAATTCTCTTAGGGTTTTTTCTGTGTTTTCCTGGATCTCTTTGAGGAGCCTATATATAAGTCTTTCGAATTCCTTATCAGGAAATTCTATTACTATTTCTTCCTCAGGAAGGTTTTCTGTTCCTTAATTTTGTTCACTTGTTTGAGCCATCTTATCCTGTTTCTTCACATAGTTTGTTATTGTCTGCTGTCTCCAGGGCATTAAGATGTTTATTTATTTATTTATATATTTCTTTATTGATTGTATGTTTGTTTTGTCCTGATTTTTTGTTTTGGTATAGCAGGAGCTTTATTTCTCCTCTTTCTGTTCAGAATGCCTTTCTTCCTTTGTATTATTTTGATTGCTGTTGTTTTGTGGTACTGATCTATGTGTGACTTTGATGTTATCAGCTGACTGGGTGTGACTTCCTCTTACTAGTGGGTATGGTGAGGTGTCTTAGTTATCTAGTGCTGCTACACCAAAAATACCATAAGTTGACAGCTTTAACAAACAGAAATTTATTTTCTCACAGTTCAGGCAGCTAGAAGTCCAAATTCAAAGTGCCAGTTCTAGGAGAAGGCTTTGTCTTTCTATGGGCTCTGGAGGAAGGTTCTTCTCTATCAGCTTCTGCTTGCTAGTTCCTTGGAGATCTCCACGTGTCTTGGAATCTATCTTACTCCATCTCTGCTCTGTTCGCTTGTTTAATCTCTTTTATATCTCAAAAGAGATTGACTCAAGATACTCCCTAATCAGTCATTAACACTAAACTGTCAGGCACTCCTTGTAAACTCTATGGGGCAGTTCTACTCTGTCCTATAGGGTCACTAGGAGTCGGAATCAACTCGATGGCACTGGGTTTTGGTTTTTTGGGTCATTAACATAAAAAAGACAACCCATTCTCAAATGGGATTATAACCACATGCACAGAGGTTAGGATTTACAACACATATTTTTGGAGGACACAATTCAATTCATAACAGTAGATCATACCCACATGTGAGTCCTCTGGGTTAGGCGCGTATGTCTTTCCTTACAGGATTGAGTGGTGGTGGGAGAGCAGGTTCTGTCCCTAATATTGAGTGACAAGTGTTGGGTGGTCAAAGTCCCTCCACAGCCCTTGTAGGGCCATGTGGTCCTTCCAGGCTGGTGCTAGCAGTTAGCGTATCCTCTGGAGGTCAGGGCAGGACATCTCCATAACCACTGTAAGGGAGTGCTATCCAAACGGACAGGACAGGCCCTGTGTACATGCACGAATTGGCATCTCAGTAGGTGGTGGGGGATCAAGGGGTTTCAGTGCACATGAAGTTGGCCTGCTGGAACTGTATGAGTGTGGGATGTATGACATTGCAGCTGGGTAGACATTGAATGAGGGCACTAGGATCTCCTCCTTGTCATTTGGCATAGGTGCAGATGGTACCTGTCAGGATGTGGCAGGCTTGGTTGATGAGGTGATGTGCCTGTCTGGCCGGTCACTGGGTGTGGGTGAAGGCAGTGTTCTCAATGGTCACTGAGTTATGGACACTGTGCATGTGTGCCACTGATCGCTGGGGGTGCAGGGTGGTGCGGGAGGGGGGCAGGGCAGGTGTGCACTGCCAGTTGCCAGTCCTGCAGTGTGAGAGTGTGCACCATAGATCACCAAGTGGGTGGGGCTGCTGGGGGGCACCACCAGTCATTGGGCAGGGCAGGTGTGCATTAGCAGTCTTGGTTGGGGTACGGTGGGGGGGTATACCACTGGTCACTAAGAGGGCTTGGGGGGAGCATGCTTCTCCAGTCACCAGCATGGGTACAGGGGCACTCCCTGAACAGGAGGGGGGACTGTCTGAAGTCTGACTGGGTGAGGGATCTCCGGCCACCACTCCATGAATCCTCCCATCCACGTGCACCACCCTCCCCAATGATCAAGGACCACAGCTTGTGGGTAGTTTTGTCCCTATTTTCTGGTTCCCTTCCTGCTCTGTGGTTGCTGGGTCCCTGGAGCTCTCACCCACCTTCCTGTACCTTACCTACTTAGATCTGGTTCTTATTCTGCTCAACTTGTGTTATGGATTGAATTGTGTCCTCCCAAAATTTGAGTGTCAACTTCGCTAGTCCATGATTCCCAGTATTGTGTGATTTTTGTCATTTGATGTGATTTTCCTATGTGTAGTAAATCCTACCTCAATGATGTTGATGAGGCAGGATTGGCGGCAGTTATGTAAATGAGGCAGGACTCAATCTACAAGATTATGTTGTATCTTAAGTCAATCTCTTTTGAGATATAAAAGAAAGAAGTGAGCAGAGAGACAGGGGGACCTCATAACACCAAGAAAGCAGTGCCAGGAGCACAGTGTGTTCTTCGAACCTAGGGTTCCTGCACGGAGAAGCCCCTCGACCGGGGAAGATTGATGACAAGGACCTTTCCCCAGAGCCTACAGAGAGACAAAGCCTTCTCCTGGAGCTGGCGCCCTGAATTCAGACTTCTAGCCTACTAGACTGTGAGAGAATAAACGTGTTTTTGTTAAAGCCATCCACTTGTGGTATTTCTGTTATAGCAGCACTAGGTAACTAAGACAATTTGCTTCACTCTGGGTTTGTCTACATAGTATCTCTGTCTCCTATTTGGGAATTCTGTGAATTTGTCTTTCTGTGCTCTTCATCCAGGAACACTGCTTGCTTTGTCTCAAGAATGGCCATGCTGTAATGGGCGATGGCAGGGCACCTACAATCCATAAATCTTCTTGTTCACTGTTTTCTTTCAGTTTCTCTTTCCATTTGGCATTCAATGTAATTCTTCATCCTTCCATTTGCTGCTCGGGGTTCCAAGATTGTTATCTGTATCTGTTTTACTTAGTTTCTCGGGTTTTTGCTGTAGGGGGGTGGCATGGTGTTCCTGACTAAGCTGCCATCTTGGGCTGTCTCCCAATTATTTTTTTAATGGTTACCTTGAGGATTACAATTAGCATCTTAAACTTATACTAACCTAGCTTGAATAATATATAAGCACTCCACTCCTATGCTTCTCTGTCCATCCCCCTTATCTTATTAGCAGAGACTACATATTTATATATTGTGTGCCCATTAACCTAGATTTGTAATTATTGTTTTAAGCATTTGCTTTGTAAATCATATAAGAAAAAAAGAGGAGTTACAAACTAAAAGTACAATAATACTGGCTTTAATATTTACGTGTGTAGTTACCTTTACCGGTATTCTTTATTTTTTCTAGTGGCTTCAGGTTACCTCCTACTGTCTTTTTATTTCAGCCCAGAGGACTCCCTTTAGCATTTCTTCTAGGGCAGCTCTACTGGTAATGAGCTCCCTTAGCTTTTGTTTATCAATAAATGTCTTAATTTCTCTTTCATTTTAGAAGGATAGTTTTGCCTGATATAGAATTCTTAGCTGACAGTGTTTTATATCAGGAATTGCTGCCCACTCCTCAGCAATTGCTGATATTTGCTTGTTGAGGGCTAGAGCCGTCCATTTGTTACTTTCCCAAACTATCTTTGTAAAGTGTTTATTCCTTGTTGTATGTGGTCATTGAAGTTTCTGTTCTGTTACGTCTTCATTCATCCCGTGATCTAACATAGACTTCACAAGCACACAAACACACACACACAACACAAAGAAGGGATACTGGCCTTTTAAGTCTTTTGATAGATGCCACTGAGGGAAGCTGCTGCTTCAAAAAGGGCAGAAATCTTGGCAAATGTCCATGCCAGTCCCTTAGGGCACTGCCAGCCATCCAAAATGTACAACCCCAAATCCTTGGAGGTAAAGGTTCCTAGTGCCTAACCTAGAACAAACCAGATGCTCCAGCAACATGGGCTACTATACCTGCCTCCATGGTAGGGCTCAGGAATGGGGGATGGTAGCTGTTTTGTGCTCACTGTTCACCCAGGGAAGAGCAGTGACCACCCCCTTCATCAGGCACTCCTCTGATTGTTGTAAGTGTTAGATCAGGTTCCAGAGTCTCGAAACAGTTTATTCCAATTGCTCTTCCCAGCACAATAATTGCTTTGGTGGGAGAACCAACCCCTAGAGCTTCCTACTCTGCCATTTTGCATGACACCATTTATTCCTTTTTATGGCCGAATAACATTCCATTGAGTATATATACTACATTTTGTTTATCCATTCATTGGTTAATGTACATTTGTGTCATTTCCATGTTTTGGCTATTATGAATAGTGTTGCTATAAACAAGGGTTTGTTTGAGTGCCTGTTTTCAAGCCTTTTGGATATATACCTTGGAGTGGAATTGCTGGGTCATGTGGTATTTCTATATTTAAGTTTTTGAAGAACCGTGATTTGCATTTCTATCTCCTCTGGTTTAGTTCAAATGCAGGAGAACAGTGCTGCTCAAGATAGCTTGCAATGCAACTGAAGCAATCACTACTCATGAATATTCTGAAACATTCTTCATTGAGGATAAAAAAAATGTGACCCTAATACTCTGCAGCATGTTTTCTCCTTTTCAGAATGGGTGGGCAAGATCTTGACATAACTAACGTCATGATGAACCTGTAAGTTTTGTTTTCTGCCTGCCTTCTCCTTTCCGCATACTTTTGTTAATGACTTTGTTTTGCTCTGTCCGGCCACCTGTGATTTATGACCCCCCACATGAAGATTAGAGTCTAGATGTCTGGCATGTATATCTTTTGCCTGATAAGGAGATGTCCAGCACATATCTCTTTAGCCTGATAAAGAGTCTCTTGTAATTATCTTGTAATGAATAACTTATCCAGCCAGGCCATCTGTGGGCTACGTGCCAAAAGACACTTCATAACCCTTGCAATGGTAATATATAAGCTAGAACATGAGATTGCCTTTTGGAACTCCATAAAGACAGCCTGCATTGCTCCCAGACTTCCCGTTGGTGTCACCTCCTAAATAAACTTTCTCTTTCTGACTTGGAGTACATTTAATTGGCTTGATTGCTCCAAGGCACAGGCCCTAACTGGGCAACAAGGAAATACCATTTGTTGTTAATCAAAGAACTAGAGAGGTGGGGTGAAGATGGTGGAGTAGTCAGGTGCTTCCAGTGGGCCCTCTTACAACAAAGACCAAAAACACAAGTGAATTGATTATATATATGATAAGCTAGGAAACCTGAGCATCAAAGGCAAAGTTAAGAAACTGGACTAAGTGACAGGGGAGGGAGAGATGGTGCAAAAGCAGCAAGGCGTTGCCAAGCCCGCAGCAGCACCTCAGCCCTGATTCCTTGGTGCAAGTGTGGCAGGACTGATGGTAGTTTTGAGGGACATGGCAGTTTCGGTGAAGGAAGGCAAGCAAAGTGGCACACCCCAGCCCTGTAGCATGTCTGCAGTGGGACTGGCTGTGGCATTTAGGATGCAGATCCTTCAGCAAAAGAAGACAACCAAAGTGCCAGCATCCCTGACCCCCTGGTGTGACTGCTGCAGGGCTGGCGGTGGAGTTTAGGACAGAGCTGCTTCAGTGAAAGAAAGCAAGCACAGGATGCAGCCCTAACTCCCTGGGGTGATCATGGAGGGGACCCAGCCAGTGTACACAGGCTACACATGGCTCTGGAATCTGAGATAAGACAGTTTCCTTTCGGCACAAGATAAGTGATTTTGTCTAATTTACCTCGTAGATCTAATAGCTCCTTCTTTTGAAAGAACTCTCTCCTATCTATCTTATCCCTCCCCACTCTGCCCCAACCGGCTTCATTAACAGTTGATTTCCCTGGGCCTGAGATAGGTCCTGCTGTGCTTCCAGAGCCATTCTCCTGGCCTTGGAGAAGGAACAAATTAACAAATGGGGGAGAAATACTCTACCAACTCCCCTAATCTAGAAACTCAGAGCAGAAGTGGCTCCAGTCCAGGCACAAGCAATCCACAGACTTTGTCTTTCATCCCTGTATGGATCCAGGTGGCTCTACTACACCAGATAGGATATGGCTATTATATTGCAAGAGTGAATCTGTTTGAGGCCTGACTGTAACTGCTTCAGCTGCAAGTTGGAGAGGCAGGTCTTGGATGTTTGATACCACTCTGCCTATTAAACAGGACCTTCACCTACCCACAGCAGGGGACTGAAGACTGGAGGCTCCAACCACATCACCTAGCCACCCACAAAAGGGGTCCAAGGATAAGTGGTGCCTACCACTCCTTACAGGTAAAAGCACTGGGTGCCTATGGTACAGTGGCAGATCCCACCCACGGGGCCCCTTTAGAGAACAGGGAAGCACCTTCCTCACAGACACTCAGGGGGGAAGGTTGTCAGCCCCCTGCCTTCCTCAGAGTGTGACCCCCTGCTGCTACCAGAAACCTGTGCATACACCCATCACCACTGCTCCTCAAAGATAGTAGATGAGAGCCTACACCTGAGCTGAATCAATACAAGAATAGCGAATGGACTCCTAGGCTCATATAGCTGGTAACAGCTCTAGCAATCTGGTAACAGGACGTTAGTGCTTCAAAGGCTCCAATTATCAAGTTAGCTCACTCTAGTAGCCTATTTGCGTATATCAAAACAAAACAAAGCAAGAAACTAGGACATAGGGAGCAAACATAAAATAAATTAATACAATAGCTTCTAGATGGCTCAGAGACAACAGTCAATATCAAACCACATAAAGAAGCAGACCATAATCGTTTCAACAAACTCCCAAAACAAAGACTCAAGGACTCTCCTGGATGAAGATGTATTCCTGGAATTACCAGATGTAGAATACAAAATATTAATACACAGAACTCTTCAAGACAACAGGAACGAGATCAGGCAAAATGCAGAACAAGTCAAGAAACACACAGATAAATCAGATGAAGAAATTAAAAAGGTTATTGAAGAACATAATGAAAAATTTAATAAACTGCAAGAATCCATAAAGAGACAGCAATCAGAAATTTAGAAGACTAACAATAAAGTTACAGAATTAGACAACTCAATAGAAAGTCAGAGGAGCAGAATTGTGCAAGTGGAAGACAGAATTAGTGAGACTGAAGATAAAACACTTGGCAACTATATATTCAAAGAAAAATCAGATAAAAGAACTAAAAAAAAAATGAAGATACCATAAGAATCATGTGGGACCCTATCAAGAAGAATAACTTGGGAGTGACTGGAATACCAGAACAGGGAAGGATAACAGAAAATACAAAGAGAATTGTTGAAGATTTGTTGGCAGAAAACTTCCATGATATCGTGAAAGATGAAAGAATATCTATCCAAGATGCTTATTGAACCTCATACAAGGCAAATCCCAAAAGAAAGTCACCAAGATATATTATAACCAAACTTGAAAAAACCAAAGATAAAGAGAAAATTTTCAGAGTGGCTAGGGATAAGTGAAAAGTCACCTACAAAGGAGAATCAATAAGTTCAGACTACTTGGCAGAAATCATGCAGGCAAGAAGGCAACTGGGATGACACATATAAAGCACTGAAGGAGAAAAATTGCCAGCCAAGAATCATATATCCAGCAAAATTGTCTCTCAAATATGAAGGAGAAATTAAGACATTTTCAGGTAGAAAGAAGCTTAGGGATTTTGCAAAAATCAAACCAAAACTACAAGAAATACTAAAGGGAGTCCTTGGTTTGAAAATCAATAATATCAGGTATCAAACCAAGACTAGAACACTAGACAGAACAATCAGATGTCAACCCTGACGGGGAAATCACAAAAATAAATCAAGATAAAAAAATGATACCAAAACCAGGTAAAGACACCACTAAAAAAGAAAATTTCAGACTTATATCCCTCATGACCTTAAATATAAAAATCCTCAACAAAATTCTAAGTCAATAGAATTCAACAACATATCAAAAAAATAATTCACCATGACCAAGTGGGATTCCTACCAGGTATACAGGGATGGTTCAACCTTAGAAAAACAATCAATATAATCTATCACATAAGTAAAACAAAAGACAAGAACCACATGATCTTATCAATTGATGCAGAAAACGCATTTGACAAAGTCCAACACCCATTCATGATAAAAACTCTCAGCAAAATAGGAACAGAAGGAAAACTCCTAAACATTACAAAGGCCATTTATACAAAGCCAACATCATCCTAAACAGAGAGAGAATGAAAGCATTCCCCTTGAAAGCAGGAACTAGACAAGGATGCCCTTTGTCACTGCTCTTATTCAACAATTGTGCTGGAGGTCCTAGCCAGAGCTATTAGGCTAGATTAAAAAAATAAAGGGCATTCAAACTGGCAAAGAAGAAGTAAAAGTATCTGTGTTTGCAGATGGCATGATCTTATACAGAGACAAGCCTAAAAAAAATTCTCAAGAAAACTACTGAAACCAATAGAAGAGTTTAGCAGAGTATCAGGATACAAGATAAGCATACAGAAATCAGTTGGATTCCTCTACGCCAACGAAGCGAACATCGAAGAGTAAATCATCGAATCAATACCATTTACGATAGCCCCCAAGAAAATAAAGTACTTAGGAATAAATCTAACCAGAGATGTAAAAGACCTATATAAAGAAAACTATAAGACACTACTGCAAGAAACCAAAAGAGACCTACATAAGTGGAAAAACATACCTTGCTCATGGATAGGAAGACTCAACATTGTAAAAATGTCCATTCTGCCCAAAGTGATCCATAGATGCAATGCAATCCTGATCCAATGCCAGTGACATTTTTTAATGAGATGGAGAAACAAATTACCTACTTCATATATGGAAGGGAGAGAGGCCCTGGAAAAGTAAATCATTACTGAAAAAGAAGAACAAAGTGAGAGGCCTCACACTACCTGATTTTAGAACATAATATACTGCCCCAGTAGTCAAAACAGCCTGGTACTGCTACAAAAACAGATACATAGACCAATGGAACAGAATTGAGAATCCAGACATAAATCCATCCACATATGAGCAGCTGATATTTGACAAAGGCCCAAAGTCTGTTAAATGGGGAAGGCAGTCTCTTTAACAAATGGTGCTGGTATAACTGGATATCCAACCGCAAAAAAATGAAACAAGACCCATACCTCACACCATGCACAAAAACCAACTCAAAATGGATCAACGACATAAATATAAAATCCAAAACGATAAATACCATGGAAGAAAAAATAGGGACAATGCTAGGAGCCCTAATACATGGCATAAACAGTATACAAAACATTACGAGAAATGTACAAACACCAGAAGAGAAATTAGATAACTGGGAGCTCCTAAAAGTCAAAGACCTATGCTCATCCAAAGACTTTGCTAAAAGAGTAAAAAGATTACCTATGGATTGGGAAAAAGTTTTTAGCTATGACGTTTCTGATCTTTGGCTGATCTCTAAAACCTACACGTTACTGTAAAAAACTCAACTACAAAAAGACAAATAACCCAGTTAAAAAATGGGCAAAGGACATGAACAGGCACTTCAGTAAAGAAAACATTCAGGTAGCTAACAGGTCCATGAGGAAATGCTTACGATCATTAGCCACTAGAGAAATGCAAATCAAAACTACAATGAGATTCCCACCTCACTCCAATGAGGCTGGCATTAATCCAAAAAACACAAAATAATAAATGTTGGAGAAGTTGTGGAGAGACTGGAGCACTTATACACTGCTGGTGGGAGTGTAAAATGGTACAACCACTTTGGAAATCGATTTGGCGCTTCCTTAAAAAGCTGGAAATAGAACTACCATAAGATCCAGCAATCCTGCTCCTTGGAATATATCCTAGAAAATTAAGAGCCTTTACATGAACAGATATATGCACACCCATGTTCACTGCAGCACTGTTTACAACAGCAAAAAAGATGGAAGCAACCAAGGTGCCCATCAACAGATGAATGGATAAATAAATTACAGTATTTTTACACAATGGAATACTATGCATTGATAAAGAACAACGATGAATCTGTGAAACATTTCATAACATGGAGGAAATCTGGAAGGCATTATGCTGGGTGAAATTAGTCAGTTTGCAGAACGACAAACATTGTATGAGACCACTTTTATAACAACTCAAGAAATAGTTTAAACAGAGAAGAAAATATTCTTTGATGGTTACAAGAGGGGGAGGGAGGGAAAGAGGGAGAGGGGTTTTCACTAATTAGATGGTAGACAAGAACTAATTTAGGTGAAGGGAAAGACAACATACCATACAGGAGAGGTCAGCAAAACTAGACTAAACCAAAAGCAAAGACATTTCCTGAATAAACTGAACGCTTCCAAGGCCAGCGTAGCAGGGGCAGAGGTTTGGGGGCCATGGTTTCAGGGGACATCTAGGTCAATTGGCATAATAAAATCTATTAAGAAAACATTCTGCATCCCACTTTGGAGAGTGGCTTCTGGGGTCTTAAATGCTAGCAAGCAGCCGTCTAAGATGCATCAATTGGTCTCAACCCACATGGAGCAAAGGAGAATGAAGAACACCAAGACATGAGGTAATTATGAGCCCAGGAGACAGAAAGGGCCACATAAATCAGAGACTACGTCAGCCTGACACCAGAAGAACTAAATGGTGCCCGGCTACAACCAATGACTGCCATGACAGGGAGCACAACAGAGAATCCCTGAAGGAGCAGGAAAGCAGTGGGATATAGGCCTCAAATTCTCGTAAGAAGACCACACTTGATGGTCTGACTGAGACTAGAAGGACCCCGGAAGTCATGGTCCCCAGACCTTCTGTTAGCCCAAGACAGAAACCATTCCCAAAGCCAACTCTTCAGACAGGGATTGGACTGAACCATAAGACAGAAAATGATACTGGTGAAGAGTGAGCTTCTTGGATCAAGTAGACACATGAGTGTGTGTGTACAGCTCCTGTCAAGAGAGGAGATATGGAGGCCGAGGGGGATAGAAGCTGGCTGAATGGACATGGAAATACAGGATGGAGAGGAGCACGCTGTGTCATTAGGGAGAGAGAGCAACTAGGAGTATATAGCAACGTGTATGTAAGTTTTTGTACAAGAGACTGACTTGATTTGTAAACTTTCACTTAAAGCACAATAAAAATTAAATAAAAAAAAGAAAAAGAATTGGAAATGTTTCTAAACAATTGTAAAGTTAACTGAATAACAATCTTCTTTGATTTTAGTTCAGTACAGGAAGCTTCTGGGTAATGATTTCAAGGAAGTTAAGGGTACGTTGTCAGTGAAGTGGTCAGTAGTCATGTGGGGACTAGGTCCAAAGTGATGCGTAGGCAGATAAGCAAGGCCAGTTGCCCTTAATGCCCTTTCCCATATCTTCCTTCTGTATTCCCCACCTCCACGGCCCACTCCCATCCCCAGCCAAATATTCCTTCCCCCCAGTCCCTACTTGGGACTAATAAAGACTGCCCTGACCCTCAGACAGTCCCCTCTTTGCTCCCCATCCCACTTTTCTCCCCCTCACTCTACACCCAGCAGCTACATCCCTGAATCCTTTTTCTCCAGAGATAGGTATAAAAAAATTTGGCTTTCTCACTTAAAATAACTCTTATCCATGGAATAAATAATTTAAAAACTCTAAACTTGTGTTATTTATTTATCCCTGATTTTACAATGTACAGGAAATCAGACAGCCCTGATATTTCATAATATGCTGACATCACTACACTGAGTTGAAAGGATTCTAAAACCACAACCCATGCTATATTTACTTCCAAAAATTACAATGAAACTACCTCAAATGAGAATATACTAGGATCCTTTTCATGTCAGAATGCACAGTGGAACACACTGTGTGGAACACATTAGAAATGACATTTTTAGCCACCTTGAGGCTGAGGGGAAACCTGCTGTCCATTCCTGGCTCACTGTTCTAGTCCAACCATCAAGTCCAGACAGGCAGAGGTATTAAAACAACTAGTTTCAACCCTATTGCCCCCTGGCAACCCATGTCACTATGAGAATGTCAGTACTGCCAGGATGTATTTTAGCTGCTTTCCTTTTGCTCTCAGTAAACACGAGGTGGAGTGTCTCACGCAGTGATTAAGCGGTTGAGAGCCCGGTTCAAGTGTCCGACCAACTTGGGTTTCAGTACTAGCTTTTCATCTCACTGGCCACGTGGCCTGGGACTACTTAGTCAACGTCTCTGTGCCTCAATTTCCTCATCTTTAAAATAGAAATAGAGTGTCTACTTTTTTTTTTTTTTTTACTTCATACAGCGTTGTGAGGTTTAAATGAAGTAATGCAAGTCCAGCGTCTGGGCATAGTGCTTGGCACACATACAGGCAGCAGATAATATTCTTTTTAATCTATTAATCATTTTTTGCCCACTATTTCTTTTCTCCTCTTTGTTCCCTTCCTCTTCCACACACACATTTTATCAGTTAGAAGAGATTACGTTATGGCTTCAGGAAAGGGAAGAAAGAAAATATCTTCTTGTCTTTTCCTAGTTTTTGTGTTTCAAAAGTCTGCATCATTAAAACCAAAAAAAAACCCACTGCTGTTGAGTCGATTCTGACTCATAGCGACCCTACAGGACAGAGTAGAACTGCCCCATAGAGTTTCCAAGGAGCACCTGGCAGATTTGAACTGCTGACGTCTTGGTTAGCAGCTGTAGCACTTAACTACTACGCCACCAGGGTTCCCGTGTCTGCATCCTTAGAGGAACCAAAAAAAGAAGAAAAAAAAAAAGGTGGGTGGGGGAACCGAGGTGTCTCATCTTCTCACAAGCAAAACCAAAATTAAAAAAAAAAAAAAGCTAGAAAACATTCCCCTAAGTTAGGGTACAAAAGCAGGGAAACATGACGGTTTCCTGATTGGAGGAGGCAGAAGACAGGGCCAGGGACAACTTCACAGAGATCCCCCCAGGCCTACCACAGCGTGGGTGTGGCAGGCTGACTCCCAGCCCCCTCAGTACTTCACAGAAGTAGTGGACACCTGGAAGGGCTGACAGCATCAGGGCCAGGGGCCCCCACCACTGACAAACTGGTACTTTATAAGCCCCCTTCTCACATCAAAATTGAGGAAAGGAGGAAAGAATGGAGGTTCAACATTGAACTAAAAATGTTATAGAAGCAACAAAATTAAATAGTAAGGGATTATAATACAAAGTATAAAATAAATATCCATGAGCCCATACTGATATAAATAAATTTAACTGAATATATAAATAAATGAGGGAGAGTAGACAAATCTCCTGTGCAGGAGAATTCCAAATAATTCATGTCGATACTCTGCCCTCAAGGAGATGGAGCGTTAAGTCCCCACTCATCTTATATGGACTGCACATAGTGATTCCCTTCCAAAAGGTACAATATAGAACAGGAAAAACAAGAGTGAACTTTACAATTAAGAAACCTGATAAACACTTCGTTGGCCAGGTGATCAGTGTATCAAAATTGGTTTGTTAATTGTGACAAATGCACCACAAGATGTTAATAGGAGAAACTGGGTGTGGCATATATCTTCACAACTTTTCTATAAATCTTAATCTATTGTAAAATAAAAATTTAGTTAAAGCTAAAAAAAAAAGGGGGGGATTCTATTCTTTGCACATTTAAATTTGTGCTCTGAGAGTTAAACCTATTCTGTAAGCTATTATAATATGGTCCTCAGCATTTGGAGGCAGGATCAGAAAATGTCAGCCTCTGGCTGCAATTCTGAGTGAAATTTAATCAGAACCACTGTCTTAGTCATCTAGTGCTGCTATAACAGAAATACCACAAGTGGATGGCTTTAACAAAGTTTATTTTCTCACAGTCCAGTAGGCTAGAAGTCCGAATTCAGGGTTCTGGCTACAGGGGAAGGCTTTCTCTCTCTGTCAGCTCTGGAGGAAGGTCCTCGTCATCAGTCTTTCCTTGGTCTGGGAGCATCTCACTGCAGGAACCTCAGGTTCAAAAGACACGCTCTGCTCCCAGCACTGCCTTCTTGGTGGTATGAGGTCCCCATGTCTCTCTGCTCACTTCTCTTTCATATCTCAAAAGAGACTGGCTTAAAAATCTTGTAGGCCTCCTCAATATAACTGCCACTAATTGATCTTATTACATCATAGTAGGATTTACACCACATATGGAAATCACATCAGAAGTTAAAATGGTAGACAATCATACAATTGTACAAGGGAATCAAGAACTAACCAAGTTGACAGATACTTTGGTGGGACACAATTCAATCCATGACAATGTCTATAAAATTGGTGATGTTATAGACACTTCCTCAAGAAATAGCCCACCTCAGGGGACTTCATACCACCAAGAAAGCAGTGTCAGGAGCAGAGCATGTCTTTCGGACTGGGGTCCCTGTGTGGAGAAGCTCCTAGTCCGGGGGAAGACTGATGAGAAGGCTGACAGACAGAGAAAGTCTTCTCCTGGAGCTGACACCCTGAATTTGAACTTTTAGCCTACTTTACTGTGAGAAAATAGACATCTCTTGTTAAAAAAAAAAGAAAGAAATAGCCCACCTCATAGACTAGCAGTTTTTAATTCTGGCTGCACATTAGAAATACCTAGGGAACCTTTAAAAATTACTGTCACCTGGTCCCCAACCCAACCCAATTAAAAGCATCCCTGAATTGGGGACAGGGCATTAGTATTATATAAAGAGTCACCCAAGGCCAGAAAAGCTCAAATGAAAAAAAGACAGAAAATGCCAAGTATTGGTAAGGATATAGAGTAACTTGGACTTTCTTATACTGGAGAGGGTGTAAATTGATACACCCACTTTAGAATACAGTTTGGTGGTATCTTCTGAAGTTGAACATATGCATACCCTAGGTATATATTAAAAGAAATGTGCACAGGAGATTATTAAAAGACATGTACAAGAATGTACATAGCAACACTATTTATAATAATTCCAAATTAGAAACTACAAACAACAGCAAAAATGAATAAATTATTGTATATTTATGCAATGGAATTCTATAACAATGAGAATGAATGAATTACAACTACATGGGAACTATGGAAACCAGATATGAGAGAACATACTGTATGATCCCATGTATATAAATATCAGAAACAGGCAAAACTAATTAATCTGTGATGTTTGAAGTCAGGATGGTAGTTACTTCTGGGGGACAAGTGATTAGAAGAAGGCGTAAGGGAGGCTTCTGGGTTATAGGAAACATTCTATTGTTGAGCTGGTTGCCAGCTGGCTGGTAATGCAAGTGTGTTCAGTTTGGGGACATTCTTCAAGCTATATACTCATCTGTGCACTTTTATGTATCAATGTTATGTTTCTTGTGGTAGATTAAAGATAGTCACACATTCTTTGCTCTTCCTATTGAGGAGAGTAGTCTGATTCCTCTTCCTCTGAATGTGGTCTCAGTAACCTGCTTGACCAATAGAATGTGGCAGAAGTGACTTCTGGGACCTCAGAGGCTGGGTCATAAAAAGCCTTGTAGCTTCCACTGGGCCTTTTGGAATGCCCAGTCTTGGGATGCTTTCTTTTAGAACCCAACTGCCATGCTGTGAGAAGCCCAAGTCACACGTCAAGACCACATGGAGGCTGCCTGGTCCTGTGGACGCACCCAGCTGAGCTCCCAGACCACACCCAGCATCAACTATCATGCATGTAAGTGATCCATTTTAGAGCTCCAACCTAGTCAAGCCTTCAGATCACACCAGTCCCAGCTGCCATTTGACAACAACTGCGGGAAAGATCCTGAGCAAGAACCACCAGCTGAAACCAGTCAACACAGAACTGTGAGAGATATTAGATCGTTCTAAGCCACAAAGTTCATGGATAGTTTGTTACGCAGCAACAGACAGTTAGAATACTTCAAAAAAAAAAAAAAATTCCCAAACCTCCAGGTGATTCTAATGTGCTGCCCAGATTAGGAACCACCATTATTCATGGCTTATAACGGTTTTGCTGGTAAAGGAGGTGTTCCCTGCACAGGACTAGGATTAAGGTGAGGTGAGGACTATGCGCTGGCTTTAGGCGCAAAACGTAAGGGAATGCCAAAAAAGCTCAGTAATAAGACACTGTTTTAATGCAACATTAAAAAAAAAAAAATCAAAATTAGTACCCAAAAATCCATGATGTGAAAAGAATATAAAAAATTTAAAAAAGGAATCAGAATTAGTGATTTTTCCTTTTGCCTCTGGCTGAAACATGACTCAGCATAACACTGCCCCTGAATTTAAGCACAGGATCTACATATATTTTTTAAGTATCAATAGTAAATAAGCTCTAATCCAGAGAGCTGTAACCTGTCTGCATAAAAAGTTCTATGTTGTAGGAAGCTTGGGGTGATTGGTAAGGGGAGCGAGGAGGAGAGAGTAATTTTTTTCCTATGGATCCTGCATTGCTCAGGGTTGAAGATGCTCCACAACATTTAGAAATGACACGTATCAAATCACTAGAGCGTGATGGTTCATTTTATAGATTATCATCAAATAACAGTAAGAAAGCTAAGGGTTTTGGAGCTGGGCCTGTTACAAAGTAAGCAAGGCCTAGGGCCACTTTCATTCTCTTTTAGGTTCCTAGGATATGAAAATAATCAATAAATAACAAAACACAATGTTTCGGTTATTGATCCTGGCATTACAAACCACCCCTAAATTTAGTAGCTTAATACATGGCCATTTATTGGTCCACAATTCTGCAGTTTGGGCAGGGTTCAGGCGGAACAGGTCATCACTTCTGTTTCACGTGGAATGCGACCGTATTCATCTAGGACTTCTTTGGGTCTGTGGCATCTATAACAGCCTCTCATTCTCCAGGGCCTCTCTGCGTGTGGTCTCTTATCATTCAGTAGTCTATACTGAGCTTCTAACACAGCAATTGGATCCCAAGAAGGTAAGAGAAGCTGCCAGTCCTCTTAGGCCTAGACTGGAAGCTGCCACAGTATCAGTCACATTCAAAGGGGAAACACACTCCACTGTGTTCAGCTTTCTATAAAAAAAAGCTGGTAACAAATATAAACTGGGTGACTTATAAGAATAGAAATTTCTCATCTCTCAGAGCCAGAGGCTGGAAATCCAAATCGACTTGAGCCATTCTCTCTGAAGGCTTTAGGGAAAGATCCCTTCTTATCTCGCCCAGCTTCCTTAGCTAGCAGCCGAAACTTAACTTTTTTATAAGGACATTGCTTATGATGGTTAAGATTGTGTGTCAACTTGGCTGGGCCATGATTCTCACTGTTTTGGCAGTTATATAATGTTGTGATCACGTCAGTGTTGTTTTAAATTTGGTATGTGATCATGATGGAATCTGCTGAGTGGTGCCACTGGGGGCAGGGCCTGTAGTGGCTCATCGCCCTCTCAGCCTTCATCTCTCTGCCCTCTGCTGCCTACTTCCTTCCTGCTCTGCTCGCCAAGGTTTTTTGGCTTGTTTGGATCCTCCAGCTGCCTCTTGTTCATCTGACCTCCAGTTCTTGGGACTTGAGCTAGCAGCTTACCTGCTGGTCTTGAGATTAGTCCATCTTCATAGCCTGTGAGCAAGAGTCCTGTTCTTCGACCTGCTGATCTTGGGTTCGCCAGCCCCTGCAGCTACGTGAATCAGGAGAAGCCTTGAGGTCTTGCCTGCAGATCTTGGGATTCATCAACCTTCACAGCCTGTGACCAAGAGCCCTGCTCTCCAACCTACTGATCTTGGGCTCACCAGCCCCTGCAGCTACATGAATCAGGGGAAGCCTCTATCCTGATCCACAGACTTGAGACATTCCAGCCTCTACAACCATGTGAGCTGTTTCCTTGATATAAATCTCTCTCTCACTATATATATATACACACTTTACTGGTTTTGTTTCTCTAGAGAACCCAGCCTAAGACACCACTCGATTGGATTAGGACCCACTCTACTCCATTATGGCTTCATGTTACCGTTACTGATAGCACCATCATAGACCCTATTTCTAAACAAGGCCACATTCACAGGCACCTGGGTTTAGGAGTTCAACATACCTTTTTGGATTACACAATTCAATCTAGAACATCCATCTTTGATTCAAGGAACAGCATGAGCTACAAAGATAAGAAGAATTGTTAGAAATCACATTTGGAGACTGTGTACCACATGGGGTTATACAAACTGTAGTATATTTTACATGTTTACATTTAACACATTAATACTTGCGATGGATTGAATCATGTCCCCCCACCCCCAAAATATGTGTTGTAAATCCTAACCCCTAAACCTGTGGATAGGAGCCCTGGTGGTGCAGTGGTTAAAGCATTTAACTGCTAACTGAAAGCTTGCTGGTTCAAATGCACTAGCTGCTCCACAGGAGAAAGATGTGGCAATCTGCTTCTAGAAAGATTACAGCCTTGGAAGCCCTTTGGGGTAGTTATACTTTGTCCTCTAGGGTCACTATGAGTTGGAATCGGCTTGTCGGCCGTCGGTATACCTGTGGATGTAATCTCATTTGGGGATAGAGTTTTCTCTGTTATGTTAGTGATGCCATGTGTCTTCGTCATCTAGTGTTGTTATAACAGAAATACCACAAGTGGATGGCTTTAACAAAGAGAAATTTATTTCCTCACAGTAAAACCCACTGCCGTCGAGTCCATTCTGACCCATAGCGACCCTGTAAGACAGAGTAGAACTGTCCCATAGAGTTTCCAAGGAGCGCCTGGCAGATTCAAATTGCTGACCTCTTGGTTAGCAGCCATAGCACTTAACCACTATGCCACCAGGGTTTCCTCCTCACAGTAAAGTAAGCTAAAAGTCCAAATTCAGGGTGTTGGTTCCAGGGGAAGGCTTTCTCTGTCAGCTCTGGAGGAAGGTCCTTGTCCTCAATCTTCCCGTGGTTGAGGAGCTTCTCAGGTGGTGGAACCCTGGGTCCAAAGGACACACTCTGCTCCTGGTGCAGTTTTCTTGGTGGTATGAGATCTCCAACTCTCTGCTTGCTTCTCTTTCCTTTTATCTCTTAAAAGGTGGTGCAGACCACATCCCAGGGAAACTCCCTTTACATTGGATCAGGGAGGTGACCTGAGTAAGGGTGGTGTTACAATTCCACCCTCACCCACTTAACATAAAATTACAATCATAAAATGGAGGACAACCATCGAATCTGGGAATCATAGCCTAACCAAATGGATACACACCTTTTTGGGGGGACATAATTCAATCCATGATACCATGTCAGTGTAGGGTGTGTCTTAAACCAATCGCTTTAGAGATATAAAAGAGCAGATTAGACATAGAAGAAGACAGAGGTGGGGGAAGACCAACAGTATCTGAAGATGATGAAGGCAGACCAATCTGCAAGCCTAGGAACTCCAAGGATGACTGGCTAGAGAAGGCGAGACAAGGATATCCACCCCCAGAGTGGATAGGGTTTTCCCCTAGAGCCCTGAATTCAGACTTCTAGCCTCCTAACTGTAAGAAAATATATTTCTGTTCATTAAAGCCACTCATTTGTGACATTTCTGTTACAGGGCACTAAAAAACTAAGGCAACACATTTAACAAAGTATACTATGGACTGCTAAAAGAACGAACAAATCTGTCTTGGAAGAAGTACAGCCAGACTGCTTCTCAGAAGCGAGGATGGCAAGATTTCGTCTCATATACTTTGGACACTTCATCAGGAGGGATCAGACCCTGGAGAAGGACATCATGTTTGGTAAAGTAGAGGGTTAGCAAATAAGAGGAAGACCGTCAACAAGATGGACTGACACAGTGGCTGCAACAATGGGCTCAAGCATAATGACAATCATGAGGATGGCACAGGACTGGGCAAGGTTTCATTCCATTGTACCCAGGGTCATTATGAGTTGGAAGCGAATCGACAGCATCTAAGAACAACATAGTGGCTATAGGATTGACATTATTTAAGTATAATATCAAAATTCTAAATTTAAGTTGAGGCCCAAATAATCCTTCCTGCTTCCCCATGGTAGGCCTGCCTTAGAGTCTGTGAAGGAGGTTCCTTCTCTTTCCGAGTCCCTAATGATTGTGTAATTTGCAACAGGCACCAAGAGTCATTTATTCATAAGTGTACTTGTTCCTCTCAAGTAAAGTGTTCTGATTTTAGGTATAGAAAGGTCACCAGGAAAATTTCTGATTGTCTCCCCGCCAGGGCATCACCTCCCCAGCCGAGCTGTGGGAATAGCAGGCCCTCCCCATGCCTGTCTGATGCTCCAGGGTATATTAACCTGTTGCCCTTGAGTTCATTCGACTCATGGCGATCCCTTGTGTTACAGAGTAGAACTGCTCCATAGGGTTTTCTTGGTTGTAATCTTTACAGAAGCAGATTGCCAGGCCTTTCTTCTGTGGCACACTGGGTAGATTCAAACCTCCAATCTTTAGGTTAGCAGTCAAACACAAACCATTTACTTGTCATGCAACAGCGACTTCCTGTATGTAGAGGGTGGACTCTCACCTTCAGGGTAGCATGATTCTGTGGTACAAAAAAGATGTAATAATGCCAATTAGCTGTGGCAGTGATATGTTCCATAAGTCAGAAATGAGGGGGTCCCAAGGGGCTTTGGGAAGCTTGTATCAAAATTTGGGGGCTTTGGGAGAAAGTAATTGTTATGGGGTGCAGAGAAAAATGGAACTGAACAGAAAGACAGCCAGTCCAGGTGCCAAAGAGTCACACCAGCCCTTCGTGACAAGGCAGGAATTACTGTTGGATCACAGACTGCTATTTTGAGGATGTGAGTTCTATTTCTTTTTAAGTTGTTCACATTTTCTGAAATTACATCTTTTTTGTTCTCTCAGCTTAAAAGCATTTTTTAAAATGCTAGTCTGGTCAGCTGTGCTAAGAGGAACCAAGAAAGCAGTTTTTGTCTAGCTTGAGTAAGAGTTTTAAAGGGGAAGAGGCTTACCAACTGCCTGACACAGTGGAAATAAGACAGCAGTGTTGGTGAGTGAGGGATCCCCAAAGGGAAGGTAAACAGACAATGACTGAGTTGGAAACCCTTGTTCAGAAACCCTCCCCATATCCGGATGTGTTTATCAAACCTGACTCCTCTCCATGCCCATGGTCTGTTATTACTCTAGTGGGCCAAGGCAAGAGGCATGAAGTGGGTAGGTAACTATGGAATTTGCTCTCAAGATGGAACCAGCAAGGTGGGCTGAGGTGGGGTGGAAGGGGGGACTGAGAGGGAGGAGGAGGACTTTCAGTCTGAGCATGAACCTCGGGGTGTCAGGTACTTAGGCAGGCAGGTTACCAAATCTTTCTTTAGTAAGGGGAGGGGAGGACACGCGCAGTTTGCAGTACAACCACAACCAATGCCTGGACAAGGGGACCAGTGAGGATTTGGTGGGCTGGTCTAGCTCCTTAAGCAAATTGGGGCACAGGGCAGAGCTAAGGCAGATAACTGGAATCTGAAGCAGAGATGGGGACAGAACGGACTATGACCATGCAAGACTGGAGGTGGGGAAATGCTGCCCATTGTAGGCACATGAGGACTCAGGGCTCACGCAGGCACATTGGCCACCAGAGTTGGAACAGCTGAACTATTCCAGACCCCATCCAGGCTCTATTTGCACCCGGGCCTTGTTCTCTAGGGCTGCTGCTCCAAGTCCTTTAGTGGCCAGAGGTGAGTAGAGTTGGGGGTGGACAGCCACTGTCACTGCCAGTGCCTAAACAACAAGCCTTTCTTTTGGTTGCAAATCTGCATTTTGGGCAGGACTCAGGGGGCACCACTTATTTCTGTTCCATAGCATCTGGGTCCCATGCCTCAATGGTGGGGTCGGAGTCAGCTGGGGGCCAGCAAAGCATCTGTCATCTTGCAGACTCAGGATACTCCCTGAGGTCTCTCCCGTGTTCTCTCCAGCATGGCAGTCGCAGGGTATCTGGACTTAGTAGTGTAGTGGCTCAGGGATCCAATAGCAAGAATTTCCAGAGGCCCAGGCAGAAAATACCACGCATTTTAACCTAGCTTCAGAAGTTCCAGAATATGGTCATTTCCACCATATTTTACTGGCCAAGTAAACCGCTAAATCCACATTCAAGAGAAGGCATAGGCCCCACCTCTCAATGGGAGGAGTGTCAAAGAATTTGCTACCATTTTTAATCTATTACACCATTTCACCAAGTCCTCAACAAAGTCTCCCAGCTGCACTCTCCACCCCAGATCCCTATCAGCAGCAGCTGGGAGGCAGCAATGCACAGAATATAAAAAGCAAGGGTCACAGTGTATAAGAAGCAAGGGCTTTGAAGGCCTCTCTCCTGGTACAGGATCCACCCCTCAGCAACTGGATGAACTTGATAGGTTACTTAACACTTGAAATGGGCAACCGTGGTTCAGTGGTAAAATTCTTGCCTTCCATGTGGGAAACCTGGATTTGATTCCCAGCCAATGTACCTCATACACAGCTACTATGTGTCTGCCAGCAGAGGCTTGCATGTTGCTGTGATGCTGTACAGGTTTCAGTGGAGCTTCCAGACAAAGGTGAACTAAGAAGAAAGACCTGGTGATGAACATCCAAAATTAGCCAATGAAAACTCTATTGATCACAACGGTACAATTTGCATCTGATCATGTGGATGGCACAGGACTGAGCAGCATTTGTTTCATTGTGCATGGGGTTGCCATGAGTCAGGAGTCTGCTCGATGGCAGATAACAAAATGGGAATAATACTACTATAACAACAACACAAAAAACATTGCCATAGTGTCGATTTCAACTCATAGCAACCCTATTGGACGGAGTGGAACTGCCCCATAGGGATTCCAAGGCTGTAAATCTTTACGGAAGCAGACTGCCCTATCTTTCTCCCGTGGAGCACTTGGTGGGTTCAAACTGCTGACCTTTTGGTTAGCAGCCAAGCACTTTAACCACTGTGCCACTAAGGCTCCTTTAATACTACTATAAACCCACTGCCGTCGAGTCGATTCCGACTCATAAAGACCCTATAGAACAGAGTTGAACTGCCCCATAGAGTTTCCAAGGAGCACATGGTGGATTCGAACTGCTGACCTCTTGGTTAGCAGCTGTAGCACTTAACCACTACGCCACCAGGGTTTCCCTTAATACTACTATAGTGGCCATGAAAACATACTTCTCAGATCTCTTAGTGCAGGGAACATAACTGACCAGTGAACCTGCCTCAGCTGATGAACTCTGAAATCTATCCTCTGATATTTAGCCCCAAGTTGGTGCAGTTTTCCAGGTCTGTTCCCAGTCCATGTCTGAGCTCAGCAGATATGTTAAGGCAGGTCCATTCCTAGGAGACCTGGGACTCCTGGGATAGGACAGTTTGGCTCCAGGGCTCCCCAATGGCCTTGCTGAACTTTCTTAGAACTGCACTGCAGTGATACTCTTCTTCCCAACTTACCTTCCTTCCTTGCCTCTACCCTTTACAAGGATCACACCTGCATGCGAGGCCCAGCTTCCTGTCCGTTTTCTGTCACTGGGGCTGCTTCTTGGAGGAGCAGGACAAGCACAACCACAACTCACAAGACTGTTAGGGGTATTAAATGAGTGGGTGTGCGAAAGGCATGGAGCCACGTCTGGCATATAGCTGACACTCATCTATTCAACTGATATTCACTGAGTCCCTACTGTGTGCTGGCTTCGGATTGGGCGTCTGGGTCATAGGGTGCACAAAGCAGACAAGCAAGATACCGGTGCTTCCCGCTTCAAAGCCTCTTGCCGATTCCCATCGCTGAGGGATATAGAGTTGAAACTCTTCCAACAGGACACAAAGAGCCCTTCAAAATCTGATCTCCTGGGGGCTACTTCCCGCTTCACATTCTGTACACCTGAACCTACAGTCAAAAGGAAATTCCTTCTTATTCCTACAGTTTTGCTTTTTCACCCCCAAAGCCTTTGCGCCCCTTTTCTTTCTCCTTGAAATGCCTCTTCCGTCCCCTGCACAGGCCCTTTGCCCGATAAACTCTTACACATCGCCAAGAACAACTTCAGATGTGGGGGCCCTAGGTCACCCAGAAGGAGCCTGAATGGTGCAAGCAGCTTGGCTCCTAACCTAAAGGTTGCGGTTTGAACCACCCAGCGGCTCAGCGGGGAAAAAAACATGACCGCTTGCAGGCATAAAGGTTACAGCCAAGAAAACCTTATGGAGCAGTTAGTTCTACTCTGCACCACATGGGGACGCCCTAACTTGGAGGTGGCAACTCAAGGCAGCTAACAAGAAGTAACCCAGACAGAACGTGCTTGTTGGCACAGATCTCACGTACCTTGTAAAAGTACTGGTTACATTGTGCAGGAATTGTTTATAACCATGTCCCCGCTAACTTGTGACCTCCCCTACAGCAGGGGTAACGTCGTATTCATCCTAAGACCCCCAGTGCTTGGCACACGGTAGGCCCTCAGGAACTGAGGGCCGGGTAAGTAAATGGGTCAACGGCGTAACGATTTTCCTGAGGTGACCGCGGGGCCTGCGACCTGGGGCGCGGCTGGGCCTGGTCGGGGAGGGGCGCCGCCTGGGCCGGTCGCGGTAGGCGCGGACCGAATCGCGGTCGCCGCCGCGGGACACATGACTCAGGCTCAGCCTCCCGCCCCGCCCGCTTCCCGGCACAGCAGCTGGCGGCCGCCTCCCGGGGCTGCGGCGAGCGCGGCCCGCGAGCGTCACGTTCCTGCGCGCTCCCTTCCTCCCTCCCGCTCTCCCTCCCAATCTGCGCCAGGCGGGTCGCCGCGGCCGCCTTTCCCGGGCCTCCCGAGGAAGCTGAAATCGAAGCCGGGACCTCGGACTCCCCGAGCCGACCTGCCGGGTGCAGAGGGGGCCGCGGAGCCGAGCGCCGGGAGGGAGAGGACGCGGAGAGTGCCTGGTCCTCCGGACGCTTCGGCTGCGGCTCTTCTCACCTCCCCGTTCGGTCGCGCGCCTGCGGGGGCCCGCCCGTGAGCGGCGCGCAGAATGGGCAGGTGCTGCTTCTACGCGGTGGGGACGCTGTCCCTGCTCCTGCTGGTGACCAGTGTCACGCTGCTGGTGGCCCGGGTCTTTCAGAAGGCCGTGGATCAGACGATCGAGAAGGTGAGGCAAGGCAGGGCGGAGTGTGATGTGTGTGTTCGTGGAGGGGGGGGGGGGGCGTGTGGTGTGTGGGTGTGTGCGGGGGTGGTATATGTGTGTGGGTGTGTGGGGGGGTATATGCTGTACCTTGGGCAGGGAACATCTGCGCTTGGACAAACCCTCGGGACTACCAGGCTTCCTTTCTTCTTTTCTTGGAGTTGGTAGGTAAGGATTAGAGGCGCATGGGTGAAGGAGAAATGACTGTTTCCTTTATACTGGCTTTAGGCTTTTAAAAAGGAGTTTCCCTTCTTTTCTGTCATTTGCATCTCTCACCCCCAACCCCACCACACCCCAATTTCTGTTGTGCCCAAACTCATTTCCCTCCCACTTCGTGAAGAAACAAAACAAAATGAAAGACACCACAGAAGAGGCAGGTAATGTCAGCTGCTTGCTGTGGCCTTTGAAGTGGTGTGGGGCTAGGGATGAAAAAGGGGTGTATGGTCTGTTGTATCCTGGCCTTCCTACATTGGGCAGGGCAGTTGGCAAACAGGCCTTTGGGCTGGGTGACACTTCAGTCCATCACAGTCTGTGCTTACCACCGGACTTACTGGTTTCATGTCTTGTACCAGCAACTTGTGTTGCTTTGTCTCACTAGCTATCCTTGCTCTTCTCAAACAGCCGTAATCTCAGGCAAAGATGTATTTAGAATCTTAAAAGAATCTCTCACTTCCCCCTGGATAAGCGGGCTGGAGAGCTAGTCATTTCAGATTACTTCTCCATCTTTTGACTTCACTGGTCATTTCCTAGGAGCCCTGGTAGCACAGTGGATAAAGGGCTAAGCTGCTGACTGAAAGGTCAGCAGTTCGAACCCACCAGCGCTCCTTGGGAGAAAGATGTGGCAGTCTGCTACTATAAAAATTATAGTCTTAGAAACTCTATAGGGCAGTTCTACTCTGTCCTGTAGGGTTGCTATGAATCAGAATCAACTCCACAGCAGTCATTTTTTCAGACACTTCCACTCACACCCACTAAGCTATAGAAGGAGGAACAAGAGAGAGTTCTTTGGATCATTTTTTCCTTTAAAAAAAAAAAGCCACTGGAGCAACCTTGCTTAGCACCCACAACCTCTTCCATTGGGCTGCACTCCCTGCTTAGCAATGTCTTCTTTCAGGTGGCAAGGGACATATTCCTATAATAGAGGGTTCCAGAAACATTCAATTAATTGAAATTTGGCATTAAAGGCAACTTTAAATAATAAAAAAAAGCACCGTAGCAAAGCATAATTTAATTAAAAAAAAAATTCATATTGCCAAAAAAAAGGCAAGTTGCCCTGCCTGAATTTCTGAAAGGCCATTGTTTCCCCTGAGCGCCCCATGTTCAAGGAAAACATAAACTAAATCCTTTCTCCCGTCCTGTCCACCTCCAATCCATGGCAAGATGTTTTTGAGGATGTGACTAAAATTAAGTAATCCAGGTGTAATCAGTATGTGAATTTTCCCGTGGGGCTTCGAAGGGCTGTTTCAGAACAGTCCTATGAGATAAGTGATCTTCCCAGTGCCTCGGATGTAAAAACCAAACCAGTTGCTATTGAGTTGACTCCAATTCACAGCCACCCCATGTTCGTCAGAGTAGAACTGTGCTCCATAGTTTTCAATGGCTGACTTTTCAAAAGTAGATTGCCAGGGCTCTCTTTCAAGGTGCCTCTGGGTGAACTTGAACCGCCAACTTTTTGCTTAGCAGCCTAGCCCATTAACCATCTGTACCACCCAGGGACTCTGCCTCAGATCTGGGCAGCCCTAAGGTCTCCATGGGAGCTCTGGTAGTATAGTGGTTAAGATCTTGGCTGCTAACCAAAGGGTCAGCAGTTCAAATCCACCAGCCGCTCCTTGGAAACCCTATGAGGAAGTTCTGCTCTGTTCTATAGGGCTGCAGTGAGGTGGAACCGACTCGATGGCACCCGACAACAACAACAAGGTCTCCATGAGTTGGAATCAACTTGGCAACTGGTTTAAAAAATTCCGAGCAGTCCTTTAGCCAATGCCAATAGGATCTCCATTTCTTGGCAAGAGAGGGGTGACTATGACCCAGCTTGGCTGGGTCCTGGGTTTGCTTTGATATTTGGTGATTGGCTTTTGTCAAGTGGTTTTCTCAATGGGGAATGAACTCTGTTCTGAATAATAAGTAATAGCACAGAGGAAGTAGACTATCAAAATTGTCCAGCCCCAGCTGAGGAACACTGCAACATGTGTATAAGACTAAATGATAGGACTAGTTTCAGTGGACAGATTTGGGAATATTCTAAGTTTACTAGAGGTCACACATTACTATCTACTTCTTCCTGGATGACCTGTAGGACAGTACATGGGTTAGTGGGGAAGAGTAAGGAATTTGCAGGTAAATACTGTAGGGCATGAATCCTAGCTCTACCATCTACTGGCTGGACAACCATGGGCTAGTTATTTAACAATTTTTATTATTTTTTTTATTGTGTTTTAGGTGAAAGTTTACAGCTCAAGTTAGTTTTTCATTCAAAAACTTATACCCATATTGTTTTGTGACATGGGTTGCAATTTGCACAATGTGACAGCCTGCTCCCCCTTTCCACCACAGGTTCCCTTCTTGTCTTGCTTTTGGGCAAGATTTGTCCATTTGGCCTCATGTATTTGATTTAACTAATCCTCATATGTGTTATTGTTTGTTTTATAGGACTGTCTAATCTTTGAAAAGTGGGTTTTGGGAATGGTTTCAGTTTTCTGTTAGCAGTGTTTCTGGGGGCCGTAGTCTTAGGGCTTCTTCCAGTCTCCATCAGACCAGTAAGTCTGGTCTTGGTGAATTTTGAGTTTTTCTACATTTTTCTCCTGCTCTGTCCGGGACTCTGTGTTGTGATCCCTATCAGAGTGGTCAGTGATGATGCCCTATAGATTCATCCATGTTGTAAGATGTTTCATGGATTCATCATTTTTCTTTATCATTGTGTAGTATTCCATCATATGTATGTAGCATAATTTGTTTTATCCATTCATCTGTTGATCGACACAGGTTATTTCCATCTTTTTGCTGTTGTGAATAGTGCTGCAGTGAACATGGGTATGCATATGTCTATTTGTGCAGTGGCTCTTATTGCTGTAGGATATATTCCTAGGAGTGGGATTGCTGGATTGTATGGTATTTCGATTTCCAGCCTTTTAAGGAGGCACCATATTGTTTTCCATAGTGGTTGTACGATTTTGCATTCCTACCACCAGTGCAGCCTCCCCACAGCCTCTCCAACATTTATTATTTTCTGTTTTTTTGATTACTGCCAGTATTGTTGGGGTGTATTTAACCTTTCTTGACCCTTGGTTTCCCTATATGTAAATGGGGGTAATAACTAATGTATAGAGAGACTATAAAAATTGTTAGAGAAAGTGGGTGTGGTTTTCCTGGGATATAGTTGTCGTTATTAGCTGTTGTTGAGTTGGCCCCTGATTCGTGGCAGCCCCCTACACAATGAGATCGGACCGTTGTGATTCACAGGGTTGTCACTGACTGATTTTTGGAAGCAGATCACCAGGCCTTTCTTCCTAGCCCATCTTAGTCTGGAACCTCTGCTGAAACCTGGTTAGCATCATAAAAACATACAAGCCTCCACTGGCAGACAGGTAGTGGCTATGCTTGAGGTACGTTGTCTGGGTGTCGAACCCAGGTCTCCTGCATGGAAGGCAAGAATTCTACCACTGAACCACCATTGCTTTCTTGGAATATTGTTTTTTAAAAAAAAAAAAAAAAAAGCCCGTTGCCGTCAAGTCAATTCCGACTCATATAGTTAGTGCTTAGTTAATGATAAAAATTTTATTTTTATTAGAAGCCATATTAGCAGAGAAAAAGTATGTGAGATTTGGAGTTAGACACACTGTTCAGGTTTTACTGTTTACAAGCTTTGTGACTTTGGGAAAACTGCTTAACTTCTCAGAGCTTCACTCATAGTAATCCTACAGGACAGGGTAGAACTGCCTCATAGAGTTTCCAAGGAGCACCTGGTAGGTTCAAACAGCCAACCTTTTGGTTAGCAGTTGTAGCACTTAACCACTATGCCACCAGGGTTTCCTCAATTTCATTAGTACTTATCAAACCACCCTTGATACAATGTTGCATTTACAATGCACCTTACAAAGCTTAGGTTTAAGGACTTCTCATTGCACAGGCCCTTCTAAGGCTCTGTCCTTAATTTTGTATCCAAAATTTTGTAATCTTTTTCTTAAGAGAGGGCTCCTTCAAACTGTTTAAGCTTCAGGACCCACAAAGCTACGCCTGCCTCTGTGTGTGTGCTGTTGTGGGGTGAGGTGAGGTAAGCCATGTAAAGATTTAGCACAGCACCAGGCACGGAGGAGGTAATTAATATCTGACAGCTGTCATTATTTCTGTTCTTATTATGGCACAAGTCATTCATAACTCAACTTTAATGTAGATGTAATATAATCCTCTCTGATACTACCAGTTCTTAGCTGTTTCATTCAAAGATTGACCATACCTCTGCTTGTCAAAAAAAGGAGAAGGAAAAGGCATGAAATTTGAGTGAGTAGGTTTGGCTAATTGTAGGATGCTTAATAAAATAATTACTAGTAGAAGGATTTGTCTACAGTGATAATTGTCCTTGAGCCCTGAAGTGACCAGAGGTTATTGAAGGGAGATTTTTATTTTGCCCAGTGAATATAGTGGAAGAAGTCAAGACAATTTGGTTCCATTTTTGGCCTCGCTGGTGATTGCCTTGTATTGGGCAAGACCTATAATCATTTCTGCTTCAGTGTTTTCACTTGCAAAGGAGGCACAGTAATACCTCCCTCCTGCTCTGCCCATACCCACTCCCTACGGGGTATTATGAGCTTTCACAAGGCCTTCTCTGTCAAATGTTTTGACAGAGTGCTGCAGAGACCTAGCAGTCTGTTCCAGCTTCCAGCACCTGGGGAAGGCTGCGTTTCTGTTGCTGTCCTCTCAGGCCTGGTTGTGGGGAAGGGACTGGGTCAGGGGGCTGCTCAGAGAGGATGTACCTAGGACCACAAGTAGGTACAGAGCCGTAGCCTGACTAAGGCCTAAGCACTTCTCCGACCATCGCAGATAATAATCCTCTTCCCCAGTTCCCAAAAACCATGGGACATGCCCTTCAGGGCCTGTGGAGAGGGGAAGGTCTGGGCGAGGCAGCACTGACGTGCACATCCTGCCAGCCACATGGAAGAGCAGCCCCTTACAGGCATCAGAGTCCTAATGCCGGGTACTGGGCTAGCTGGCTTGCTGTGTCCTAAGAGATTCATCTGCATCATTCCTCCCTTTCCTCTCCATTTTTGAGTAAGCCCCCCTCAGAGCTTTTACTTGTCTTTACACAAACCCTTCCCTCCTAAGTCTAGGGAAAATAACTATGTTTTATATAAAAATGTTGACCAGGCCTTAATGTCTTTAATGAGGATAATAGATATCGTATTGCTTAATTTTCCTCATGCTTATGTAAGAAATTGCCACCTTCCTTAATTAAATACAAACAAATATTTATCGAGCACCTGTAGAGTTCCATTGTGCGTGAGGTTGATGTGAGTCGGGATCCGACTTGATGGCAGCGAACAACAGGCTGGCACTGTTCTAGGTAGTTGGATGCATGACTGAACAACAGCACAAGTGCAAACCTCTGCCTTCATGGAGTTTACATTCTAACCTCTAAAGAGAATCTCTGGGAGGAAGGAGGATCCCCATGCTAGCTCTCTCTTTGCCTCCTTCCTATAGCACTAGTAACATAAGGCTGGAACTTTCTGGTAAAAGCTCAGGAATAAGAAATGGGAAATAAGCCAAGACAATGCTGGTTTGCTGGAAAGCTTGGTTTCCCTTTCCATGCAAGACCTTGCATTATGGAAGCTCCGAAGAGGGGCTGCCACCCCGGCTGGGAACAGGAGAGGCTTCTCAGAGCTGATAACATTGAAGGACTGTTGGCTAAGCAGAGGAGGGAAGGGCATTCTAAGGCAGAGGAACAGCATGTGAAAAGCCTTGGAGAGAGGACCCTGCTTGTTAGAAGAACTGTGAATAGTTCAATATGGCAGGAGTTGGAGTGTGAGAAGGAGTGTAGATAGAGAAGGCCAGAGAGGTGAGCAGGGCCAGGTTATGAAGTGCCCCCTCCCAATCACTGCACCCCCAAAAGTGATCCCATTGTGACTTCTAACACCATAGATGAGTTTTGCTTGTTTTGAACTTTATAAAAATATGTCATTATGTTTGTAATTATTTTTCTTTATATGCTTATCAGACTTTTTTTATAAACCGCCAATGTTGACCATGCCTCTTTTGAAAGTGAAGAAGATGTAGAACCTCAGAATCACAAAAACCTTAAAGATCACTTAACCTGTTTTTTTACAGTCAAGGACACTGAGGCTCTGGGCGAGTAAGTGACTCATCTAAAACTAAATGTAGAGGGTGGGCAGAGTGAGGCAGGCAAGTTGGATATCCTGATTTTGAGTCTACTTTTTACACATGCAGGATGGTCATTTGCCTGGGATGTTGTTGTTGTTCTTAGCTGCCATCCAGTCGGTTCCAACTCATAGCGACCCCACACATAACAGAACGAAACACTGCCCGGTCCTGCACCATCCTTACAATTGTTGTTATGCTTGAGCTCATTGTTGCGGCCACTGTGTCAGTCCACCTCATAAGGGTCTTCCTCTTTGCACTGACCCTGTACTCTGCCAAGCATGATGTCCTTCTCCAGGGACTGATCCCTCCTGACAACATGTCCAAAGTATGTAAGACACAGTCTCGCCATCCTTGCTTCTAAAAAGCATTCTGGTTGTACTTCCTCCAACACAGATTTTTGTTCGTTCTTTGGCAGTCCGTGGTATATTCAATATTCTTCGCCAACATCACGATGCAAAGGCGTCTGTTCTTCGGTCTTCCTTATCCATTGTCCAGCTTTCACATGCATATGATGCAATTGAAAATACCATGGCTTGGGTCAGGCGCACCTTAGTCTTCAAGGTGACATCTTCGCTTTTCAACACTTTAAAGAGGTCCTTTGCAGCAGATTTACCCAAAGCAATGCTTCGTTTGATTTCTTGGCTGCTGCTTCCATGGCTGTTGATTGTGGATCCAAGTAAAATGAAATCCTTGACAACTTCAATCTTTTCTCTGTTTATCATGATGTTGCTCATTGGTCCAGTTGTGAGGATTTTTGTTTTCTTTGTGTTGAGGTGTAATCCATACTGAAGGCTGTGGTCTTCGATCTTCATTAGTAAGGGCTTCAAGTCCTCTTCACTTTCAGCAAGCAAGGTTGTGTCATCTGCATAATGCAGGTTGTTAATGAGTCTTCCTCCAATCCTGATGCCCCATTCTTCTTTACATAGTCCAGATTCTGGGATTATTTGCTCAGCATACAAATTGCATAGGTGTGGTGAAAGGATACAACCCTGGCGCACACCTTTCCTGACTTTAAACCATTCAGTGTCCCCTTGTTCTGTCCGAACAACTGCCTCTTCATCTGTGTGTGTAAAGGTTCCTCATGAGCACAATTAAGTGTTCTGGAATTCCCATTCTTTGCAGTGTTATCCATAATTTGTTATGATTCACACAGTTGAATGCCTTTACATAGTCAGTAAAACACAGGTAAACATCCCTCTGGTAGTCTCTGCTTTCAGCCCGGATCCATCTGACATCAGCAATGATATCCCTGGTTCCACGTCCTTTTCTGAAACCAGCCTGAATTTCTGGCAGTTCCCTGTCGATATACTGCTGCAGCCATTTTTGAATAATCTTCAGCAAAATTTTTCTTGCGTGTGATATTAATGATATTGTTCTGTAATTTCCACATTTTGTTGGATCACCTTTCTTGGGAATGAGTATAAATATGGATCTCTTCCAGTCAGTTGGCCAGGAAGCTATCTTCCATATTTCTTGGCATAGACAAGTGAGCACCTCCAGCGCTGCATCCATTTGTTGAAACATCTCAACTGATATTCCATCAATTCCTGGAGCCTTGTTTTTCACCAATGCCTTCAGAGCAGCTTAGACTTCTTCCTTCAGTACCATCGGTTCCTGATCATACGGTACCTCTTGAAATGGTTGAACATTGACTAATTCTTTTTGGTATAATGACTCTGTGTATTCCTTCCATCTTCTTTTGATGCTTCCTGCGTCATTTAATATTTTCCGCATGGAATGCTTCACTATTGCAACTAGAGTTTTGAATTTTTTCTTCAATTCTTTCAGCTTGGGAAACGTTGAGCATGTTCTTCCCCTTTGGTTTTCCATCTCCAGCTCTTTGCACATGTCATTATAATACTTTACTTTGTCTTTTCGAGAGGCCCTTTGAAATCTTCTGTTCCGTTCTTTTACTTCATTGTTTCTTTCTTTTGCTTTAGCTACTCGACGTTCGTGAGCAAGCTTGAGTCTCCTCTGACATCCATCTTGGTCTTTTCTTTTTTTCCTGTCTTTTCAATGACCTCTTGCTTTCCTCATGTATGATGTCCTTGATGTCGTTCCACAGCTTGTCTGGTCTTCGGTTACTAGTGTTCAATGCATCAAATCTATTCTTGAGATGGTCTCTAAATTCAGCTGGGATATACTCAAGGTCATATTTTGGTTCTCATGGACTTGTTCTGATTTTCTCCATTTTCAGCTTCAACTTGCATGCAAACAATTGATGGTCTGTTCCACAGTCAGGCCCTGGCCTTGTTCTGACTGATGATACTGAGCTTTTCCACTGTCTCTTTCTGCAGATGCAGTCAATTTGATTCCTGTGTTTTCCATCTGGCGAGGTCCATGTTTTCACTGGCTAATGCTTTTTGGAAGTAGACTGCCGGGTCCTTCTTCCTAGTCTGTCTTAGTCTGGAAGCTCAGCTGAGACCTGTCCTCCATGGGTGGCCCTGCTGGTATCTGAATACCGGTGACATAGCTTCCAGCATCACAGCGACACAGAAGCCCCCACAGCACGACAAACTGACAGACATGTAGGGGTTTGCCTGGGATGGTGCTGATTTATTTACACCTGTTATCCTGGCCTAATTACCAGCACCCTCTTTTACTTTCAAAAGAGTCCCGGTTTGGACAGTCTATTCTAATGCCACCCTCCCTATACCACATTGCTTATCCTCCAATCCTTGGCAACAAAGATGTCATCGATTCAATTGAGTCCCCCCAAAGTACCTGTCAACTTGGCTTGGTCATGATTCCCAGTATTGTATGATTGTCCACCATTTTGTCATCTGATGTGATTTCCCTATGTGTTGTAAATCCTATCACTATGATGTAATGAGATGGATTAGTGGCAGTTACATTGATGAGATCTAGAAGATTAGGTATTGTCTTAAGCCAATCTCTTTTGCAATATAAAAGAGAGTAGCAATCAGAGAGACATAGGGACCTCATACCACCAAGAAAGGGGTACCAGGAGCAGAGCATGTCCTTTGGACCCGAGGTTCTTGCTCTGAGATGCTCCCAGACCAAGGGAAGATTGTTGACAAGGGCCTTCCTCCAGAGCTGACAGAGGAAGCCTTCTCCTGAAGCTGATGTCCTGAATTTGGATTGTAGCCTACTAAAAAACTGTGAAAAATAAATTTCTCCTTGTTAAAGCCATCCACTTGTGGTATTTCTGTTACAGCAGCACTAGATGACTAAGACAAAAGAAAATACATGTTCCCTAAGGAGCTGAGGCCCACTCAAGCTAGCTCAAGAAAAATAGGATTTTTTTTTTTTTTTTTTGTAAAGGTAGAAGGGGAAGCTCATAGAAATCTAAGGGCAAGCACCACAGCATGGTAAGGTCTCCTGGGAGTACAGTGGAAACTCAGAAGTCCCCAGAAAGCATGGGCAGTCTGTGCTTTCCACTCTTTCCTCTGCTTTCTCCACCAACCGGCTTCTCCTGTTTACTCATCCTGCCCGGGATCATTTGAGGCTTGCCCAGCCCCAACTCTACGTGACCTTCCAGTTCCTGAGCCTCCCATGAACATGCTTCATCTCTTAGCTTCTCCTTTCCAGGTTTGTAAGAGAGTAATGTGGTTGATTCAGCACAAGCAGAAATCAGAGGTCTATAAACAGACACAGGATTATTTATATCCTTGCAGATTCTTTAACTTCCTCCTTGGCTTTTAGAAACATGATCTTGTGATACGTTTCTCTCAATGTTTTACTTATCCATGTTGACCATGAGTGCATTCGTTATGAAATATGATTAAGACGGTGGGGTAGACCAGTAGTTCTCAGTTGTAAGCCCCGGATTCCAGGGCATCAAAATCATTTTTAGAGGTTTTTTAAAATACCAGACCCCAACTCAGACCTGCTGAATCAGACTCTTTAGGAATGGGGCCCAGGAATCTGTGTTTTAAAAGCTAACTGAAGTCCATTATTGGCTTGGATAGGGAATATTTTAGCCTGTATCTTCATTCCTCGAGATGGTACTCCTCGTTGAGGATATTACTACTAATAATTATTTTATTCTGCAAGTTTACTTTAAAGGAAAGATTTTTTTGTCAAGGAAGGGGAAAGTTCCTGCCTGTGCAAAGCGCTTTGCTTTCTTGTTTGATAAAAGTACGAGATTTCAGTCTGTCAGGCCACAGCAAAGGGGCCATCTGTTCTGCTAGACATTTGCTTGTTTCCCAGGGAAGAATCAGCAGGTGGGGATTATAAGATCATTAATAAAAACACAGACTATTGACCAAGTGAATGGACATTTATGGCACTTTCCATCAAGACATATACTTAAGATATATACATATTTAATTAAGCCTGGTAACTAGTCAGAAGTAACCAAGGAAAATAAAGGCTACTTTAAGTGTTTACTTTCTATGTTTAAAAGCACTTTTGGGTATATGCTTTTGCAGTCATTTGCTAATAGAGGAGATATTTATGGAGTTTGTACCATCTGCAGGGCAGTGTGCCAGAAGCTATGGATATAACAGTAAACAAAACACAGTCCTTGCCCTTACAGAGAGATGAGGGCAGAAGACTTTATAATCTCATGAAAATTTTGTTTTCAAGCCACCTTTACACTCTTAAAAATTATGAGGACCCCAGAGATCTTCTGTTTCTATGGGTTATATCTATCATATTTACTGTGTTAGAAATTAAAACTGAAAAAATTTTAAACACAAGAATACACAAGCACATATTTCTATTAGCCATCAGAGCAGTGATATCATTACATGTCCTGAAGCATCTGGAAAACTCCACCTTACACTTGTGAGAGAATGAGAGTGAGAAAGACAAATAATGTCTTAGTGTGCTTACGAAAGTAGTTTTGACCTTGTGGACCCACCAAAAGTGCCTAAGGGACTTCCAGGGGTCCTTGAACCACACTTTGAGAACTGCTGATCTAGTTTTCTAATTAATTAGTTATGTTGATACTTTAGAATATTTAAAAAATATGTAATATCACTGTTCTACATCTCTGTAAGGCAAGTTGGGAAACAGTGTTATTAATATGTTCAAGTCGCCAGGATTTTGTTAGCGTGTTATTCATTTACTATGTCCTTGTAGTATCCTAGATTCCCTGGGTAGTGCAAATGGTTAATGCGCTTGGCTGCTAACTGAAAGGTTGGAGGTTTGAGTCTGCCCATGGTACCTTGGAAGAAAAGTCTGGCAATCTACTTCCAAAAAATCAGCCATTGAAAACCCTATGAAGCACAGTCCTACTCTGACACATATGGGGTTGCTGTAGGTCAGAGTTGACTTGACAGCAACACGTTTTTTGTTTTCTTCTAGTTTCCCAGTGAGTCCAGTGTTAAAAGCTCTTGTCTTTCCGGTATGCTGATCAAACTAGGCTAGTACATTAGCATTGTGTGATCAAATTACTCAATAATTCCCCTCTAGCATCAGGCCAGCCAGGGATTTTCAATCCATATGACATAGTTTAGTTTCTAAAGCTAGTTTAAAAGCCGTCTTTGAAGGTAGAGGGTCCTGTCCTATTTAGCTTTGTATCGTCTTTCCGTAAGGCTAAATGCACTGCCTTATACAAATTAGATTATCAATAAATATTTGTTGGATGAATGGAAGGATGAATAGATGCTAACTTATGTCTTTGGGGCTGATTTTGTTTGCTTGTCGATGTTCTTGTTTTGCTTCATATATTCCCCCACTCCATAGCCCAGTGGTCATGTTTGCCTCACAAGTGGTTTATATATACTTGAATTGCTGACCTTTAAAATATGAAAATTTTACCCATAATCTAGATTTCCAGCTTCTCTTAAAAATGCGGATGCTCCACAGTGCTGACCCCACCACAGTCCTGCGTGGCAGCAGTCGGGGCAGAATAGTGGCTGCTCCTTTACGTGGCAGCTGCCTTCCCAGTCCCCCACTGTCCCTCACACTAGTGATTGTTTCCCTGACCTCGAGGCCGGTGAAGGTACCATTTGTCATCATGGTTGCTCTGTTTCTTTCTTAACTAGTTGCCCTCAATTTGACCATGACTCATGGCGACCCCATGTATGTCAGAAGGTTACCTCTTATTTATTCATGTCTTAAAATTCTCTTTCTCACCCATCCCCTCAACTGCTTCCCACGTGTACATACATTTTCCCAGTTGCTACCTGGTTCTTAAGATGAAGTTTCCACTTCTGGTGGCTGCTTTGTCTCCCTTTAGGCCGGCAGTTCTCAGCCTTGGCTGCACGTATTTCTCACCTAGAAGCTTTAAAAAATACCCAGCCGGTGTTTTGTAGTAGAAAGTTTTTCAGGATAGCTAGAAGTCCATGGGTGTTGCAAACAATTGACATGCTCACTGCTAACCAAGAGATTTGTGGTTCGAGTCCACCCAGAGGTGCCTGATGATCTACTTCTGAAAAATCAGCCGGCATAAACCCTATGGAGCACAGTGCTGTCTTCACACAGTGAGGTTGCCATGAGTCGAAGTTGACTCGATGGCAGCTGGTTTTTATTCTACCATACAGTCCTGTAGGTAATTTATAGACAGAATAGTAGCTCACACACAGAGTAACATTTCATTCTGAACTGTCAGATCTCATTAGCTAAAATTATTACAGTTGCAATTAAAATAAAATAAAAATATTTTAAATTTATTTAATATTATTTTTGAAATATTTTATTTTAAATAAAAATAAAAAATTTAAAATGAACATGAATATATTTGTTCTTGATTTAAAATAGGTTAGGGTATGTTGTTGTTAGATGCTGTTGAGTCAGTTCTGACTCACATGTAGAACAGAACAAAACACTGCCTGGTCCTGCGCCATCCTCACAATTGTTGTTGTGTTTGAGCCCATTGTTGCAACCACTGTGTCAGTCCATCTTGTTGAGTGTCTTCCTCTTTTTCTCTGACCCTCTGCTTTACCACGCATGATGTCCTTTTCCAGGGATGGGTCCCTCCCAATAACATGTCCAAAGTACTTGAGATGAAGTCTCACCATCACCCATTCTAAGGACCATTCTGGCTGTACTTCTTCCAAGACAGATTTGTTTGTTTTTCAGGCAGTTCATAGTATATTCAGTATTCTTCGCCAATACCACAATTCAAATGCATCAATTTTTCGGTCTTCGTTATTCATTGTCCAGCTTCTGAATGCATATGAAGCAATTAAAAACACCATGTCTTGGATCACGTGCAACTTAGTCGTCAAAGTGACATCTTCGCTTTTTAACACTTTAAAGAAGTCTTTTGCAGCAGATTTACCCAGTGCAATATGTTTTTCAATATGATTTTTTGACTGCTGCTTCCATGGGTGTTGTTTGTGGATCCAAGTAAAGTGAAATCCTTGACAACTTCAATCTTTTCTCCGTTTATCATGATGTTGCTTGTTGGTCCAGTTGTGAAGATTTTTGTTTTCTTTATGTTGAGGTGTAATCCATACTGAAGGTGGTAGTGTTTGATCTTCATCAGTAAGTGCTTCAGGTCCTCTTCATTTTCAGCAAGCAAGGTTGTGTCACTTGCATATCGCACGTTGTTAGTGAGTCTTCCTCTAATCCTGATGGCGCATTCTTCTTCACATAGTCCAGTTTCTCGGATTATTTGCTCAGCATACAGGTTGAATAAGTATGGTGAAAAGTTACAGCCCTGACTCACACCTTTCCTGACTTTAAACCATGCAGTATCCCCTTGTTCCAAGGACTGTCTCTTGGCCTATGTATAGGTTCTGTATGAGCACAGTTAAGTGTTCTGAATTCCCATTCTTCACAGTGTTATCCATAATTTAGTATGATCCACACAGCCAAATGCGCTTGCATGGTCAATAAAACACAGGTAAACATGTTTCTGGTATTCTCTGCTTTTGGCCAAGATCCATCTGACATCAGCAATGATATCCTTCATTTTACCTCCTCTTCTGAATCCGGCTTGAATTACTGGCAGTTCCCTGTCGAAGTCCTGCTGCAATTGTTTTTTAATTATCTTCAACATAATTTTACTTCCTTGTGTTATTAATAATATTGTTTGATAATCTCTGCATTCCCTTGGATCACCTTTCTTTGAAATGTGCACAAATATGGATCTCTTCTTGTTAGTTGACCAGGTAGCTGTCTTCCAAATTTCTTGGCATAGATGAATGAGTGGTTCTAGCATTGCTTCTGTTTGTTGAAATATCTCAACTGATATTCCATCAATTCCTGGAGCTTTGTTTTTTGCCAGTGCCTTCAGTGCAGCTTGGACTTCTTCCTTCAGTACCGTCAGTTCTTGATCATATGCTACCTCCAGAAATAGTTGAATGTTGACAAATTCTTTTTGGTACAGTGACTCTGTGTATTCTTTCTATTTTCTTTTGATGCTTCCTACGTCGTTTAATATTTTCCCCATAGAATCTTTCACTATTGCAACTTGAGGCTTGAACTTTTTTCTTCAGTTGATCAGCTTGAGAAATGCCGAGTGTGTTCTTCCTTTTTGGTTTTCCATCTCCAGCTCTTGCACGTGTCATTATAATACTTTACTTTGTCTTCTCGAGCCACCCTTTGAAATCTTCTGTTCATTTCTTTTACTTCATCATTTCTTTCTTTTGCTTTAGCTGCTTGATGTTCGTGAGCAAGTTTCAGAGTCTCTTGTAACATCCATCTTGGTCTTTTCTTTTTTTCCTGCCTTTTCAATGACCTCTTGCTTTCTTCATGTATGATGTCCTTGATGTCATTCCACAACTGGTCTGGTCTCCAGTCACTAGTGTTCAATGTGTCAAATCTATTCTGGAGATGGTCTCTAAATTCAGTTGGGATGTACTCAGGGTTGTACTTGGGCTCTCTTGGACTTGTTTTCATTTTCTTCAGCTTCTGCTTGAACTTGCCTATGAGCAGCTGATGGTCAGTTCTGCAGTCGGCCCCTGGCCTTGTTCTGACTGATGATATTGAGCATCTCCATCGTTTGTTTCCATAGATGTATTCAATTTGATTCCTGTGTATTTCATCCAGTGAAGTCCATGTGTATAAAAAAAAATAGTCACCATTTATGTTGTTGAAAAAAGGTATTTGCAATGAATAAGTTATTGGTCTTGCAAAATTCTATCATGTGATCTCTGTCATCGTTTCTATCACCAAGGCCATGTTTTCCAACTACCAATGCTTTGTTTCTAACTTTTGCATTCCAATTACCAGTAATTATCAATGCATCTTGAGTAAATGTTTTATCAATTGCAGATTGCAGAAGCTGTTAAAAATCTTCGATTTCTTTATCTTTGGCATTACTGTTTTGTGCATAAATTTGAATAATAGTCATATCAACTGGTCTTCCTTGTAGGCGTATGGATATTATCCCGTCACTGACAGCGTTGTATTTTAGGATAGATCTCAAAAAGCTCTTTTTGACGATGAATGCAATGCCATTCCTCTTCAATTTGTTATTCCCAGCATAGTAGACCATATGATTGTCCAATTCAAAATGGCCAGTACCAGTTTTTTTCAGCTCATTAATGCCTGGCATAGCAATCTTCAAGCATTCCATTTCATTATCATTGGACTCCAGATTAATAAAAGTCACCAAATAGCAAAACACTATCAGTTTGCTTTTTTTTTTTTTAAATTGATCCCAGGAATTAAGCAGACCCAACCCAGATTCTTGCAGTAATTTAAGGTTATACTCTTTATCTTTATTCTCTGTGGAGCTAAAGAAATATGCTACCATTAATATTGTACCCATAAACCCTAACCTACCACTGGTAGTCAGAACTTCCAATTTTCTTAGATTCATACTTCATACTTTCCACATTCTGATTATTAATGGATATTTGCAACTATTTCTTCTTATTTTGAATCATGCCACATCAGCAAATGAAGGTTCTGAAAACGTGACTCCATCTATGTTGTTAAGGTGGACCCTACTTAGAGGAGGCATCACTTCCCCAGCCGTATTTTGAGTGCCTTCCAATCCAAGGGGCTTATCTTCCACTGCTATCCATAAAGTTTTCACTGGCCAATTTTTTAATAAGTGGATCCCCAGGTCCTTCTTCCCAGTCTGTCTTAGTCTGTAAACGCCACTGAAACCTGTCCATCATGGGTGACCTGCTGGTATTTGAAATACTGGTAGCATAGCTGCCAGCATCACAGCAACATGCAAGCCACCACAGTACGATAAACTGACAGATGACTACGGGTCAGAGTATAAAGGGTAGAATATTAATGGTAGCTTATTTCTTTAGCTCCACAGAGAATAAAGATAAATAGTACAACCTTAAATTACTGCAAGAATCTGGGTTGGGTCTGCTGAATTCCAGGGATCAATTTAAAAAAGAAAAAAAAAAAGCAAACTGATGGATGTTTTGATATTTGGTGAGTTTATTTATTAATCTGGAATCCAATGATAACCATCCACATACTAGTAAGCAGGCTTCTCAAAGTTGGTCTGCAGTTATCTCTGGGTGAATTTAGACTTTGTAGAGAGCAACATCGATGCTGAAGTTGTGCTTAATTGTTAAATAGAACTCTGTTGACCTTAAAGAACAACCAGTAGTGCTCTTGAGTCCTGAAGGTGTCCCTAAGTCTATTACTTAACTCCCGTCAAAGCCTGATGTGGTTCCCTGAAGGCTTATTTTTTTTATCATTGGAAGTGGCTTACCCTGGGACAGCTGGTCAACAACTCTCACAGAGCTGGCTTCCTGAAAGATACTGTCAGACCACCTTGGACGTAACATGTCTTGTAACTGCGTTAGGTCAGGTCTGCACTCAGTAGTAAAAGTGAACTCAGCCCATCTCTGATTCATCACTTATACAGAGCAGAGGTCAGCCTGATCAGTGACTCCACGCCCACTGCGTGAGGCTCTGACAGATTATTGTCAGTCCTGCTTTTGATCAGTTTTCTGTCTATTCAACTTGAAGAATTTTATGCTAGTCGAACATCCTTTTTAAATTTGTTTTAAAATAGTCTTATTTCATACCTGATAAAAAAATATTATACTTCTCTAGTAATCCAAGAAATACAAATTCAGACAGCAAGATGCTGTTTTTGGTGCAAATGGTTAACATAACACACTCGGCTGCTAAGTGAAAGGTTGGAGGTTCAAACCACCCAGAGGTGCCTCAGAAGAAAGGCCTGGCTGTCTACGTTTGAAAAACCAGTCATTGAATACCTTGTGGAGCACAGTTCTACTCTGACACACATGGAGTCGTCATGAGTCAGAACTGACTTGACAGCAACTGTTGGGATTTTGTTCGTTTGTTTCCCAGTGAGTCCAGTGTTAAAAGCAGTAGTTTGGGCTGTCAGTAATTCAGGCTTAGCTAAGCTCCTGTCTTTCCCAGTGTGCGGATTCAACTAGGCTAGAATGTTACCATTTTTATAATTGAATTACTTGATAATTCCCCTCTAGCATCAGGCCCACCAGGGATTTTTGGTCCGTATAACATAGTTTAATATTTAAAGCTAGCTTGAAAACTGTCTTTGGAAGGAGAGGTTCTATCATGTTTAGCTTTACATCATCTTCCCATAATGCCAAATGCAACGCCTTTTACAAAATAGATGGTCAATAAACATTTATTGGATGAATGGAATGATGAATATGTATGTCTCAGGGAATGATTTTGTTTGCGTATTATTCTTGTTGTTTAGCTTCATGTTTTGCCCCAGTCCGTGGCCCAGTGGTCACATGTTTGCCTCATGAGTGGTTTATGGCAACTGGTAAATAAATATTTCTATAAGTCATAAAAAACCAGTATTGGATTGGATACGCTGAAATGGTTCTTCATACTTGTTTGTAGGAGTATAAATCAGAAAAACTTTCTGGAAAGCAGTTTGGCAATATTTAAAGGCTTATGCGATCTTAAAAACTTTTTGTCTTTTGACCTAATAATTGCAATTTTAGGCAACCATTCTAAGGAATTAATTAGTGACTTAAACAAAGATATCTATTCAAGAACATTCACTGCACCAAGAGTGTTCGCTCATCGTGAGACCAGGATCTATGCCTGTTGGGCCCATGGAAAGATCTCAGTATATGACTAACTGAAAAGTTTTTTTAGTCCAAATTATTAATTTGGCCATTGAGATGGCAGATTGTTTGTATAACTCAGTCATCTTTCCAGTATCGCTTTTGGGATTATTACCACAATATTATGCCTGGAAGAAATCTCATCATGTTCTGCTTGGCTAAAATCAATGAGCGATATCCAGTCGCACGTTAGAAATGATTTAGGACCTTATGCTTATTTTTAGTTTCATGTAACTAGAAACCTTGGCTGATGATGAGGTTGTTCTAGTGGCTGTTACTACCACAGCAGCATCCTCCGTGAGGAGGATCAGTAGTTCTCCAGCATGGCTTTGTGCTTAGACTGTGCAAAAGGCAAAACTGGTGTGTATCAGGTGAAACAAATGACTTCCTGGACCAGACGTTCTCGGGCGTGAGGTCAAGATTGTTATTAGTTTTCAGTCCTTGGTAGAGCAAGCTCTGGGAGTGCCCAGTTGAATACCTAGGGCAGAAATGAGAAGTTTAAAGTCAAATGGAACCCTCTTCAGGAGCGTCACGGGGCCTGAGGTTGAGATGCTGACTTTGGAAGCACTAGCATAACTGGGGCTGAGTAATCATGTGGAAACCCCAGAGTCCCGTTCTTCTTTTCTCAGTTCCCACTGAGTCATTTCCTCACCATGACCTCGAATAGCTGTTACCCCAAATCGCAGGTACGAGCCGCCTGTTATAAAGCCAATATTGAGACTGGAGGAGGTAAGCAGTAAGAGGGCTTTATTGAATACTAGTATTTAAGAGACAGAGGGGGTTAAATTTCTCTTAAATTCTGTCTAATTCTAAAGAGCTAGCGGAAGAGTTTTATAGGGGGAAGGTCAGGGTTACCTAATGTTTTTGAGGTACGTAGTCTACAGATGGTGTTATACATCACAAAACAACTACAAGAAATTCTTTTTTAAACTAAAGATATGTATGTCAGACATCTGGACACTAATCAGTATGTTTGTAACAGCCTGAAAAACTCACGTAAGAATCTCTCGGCTAGTGGAACTGTTCTGCCAAGTCCACTCTGGCTGAGATAGAAAGAAAGCTGTAGATTAAAAATGTCAGGAGTCTTTTTGCCGTTTTATAGGCTAAAGGCCATTTCTTAAGAGAAGAAAGAAGAGAGACCAAGGCCACAGGAGCTGAGAGAGCTCTGCACTGCTTTGGAAGAGACTGGTGCAGCTGGTGCCATAAAAAAATGCCTAGAGATTACTTAGAGCATCATTATGGCATTGGTCATGTCAAGCTCTCAATCACCTATTTTGAATAGGGGAGGACATGTTGTAAGGTACTAGGGTGTTTGTTAAGAGTGTAACAGGCTGCTTAGCCATATTTTGAACAGAACCTATGCTATTTTCTAAAGAATGGAGATTAATCACAGCTTATACAGCTTTTTTTTGTACAGCTATACTAAAACTAACTAAAAAATATATTCCCTCTACTTTAATATTAAAACACTGGAGAAAATGTATTTTGTTTACTTCATAGCTACCCTAGTTTCCTTTCCTCAAGTGGTAAGAGATGACTCTCCAGGAAGGCCTGAGAGTTCAGAGGGTGCAATCTTTGGTTTCTTTATAGTTTTACGGCCCCTCTGGGGGAGGGTTGCTAGTCAGAACACAGGACGCTTGGTTAAATTTAAATTCTAGGTAAGCAACAATTTTTTTGGTGTATGTCCCATGTAATATTTTGATTAACTTCAATTCATGAACTGTTAGTATCCTGTCACATTTACTTCATGTCTCTCTCCTACATGGTTGTTTGCTTTTTCTGCATCATTTGACTGGAAGTTGCAGACACCATAACACTTTGCCCCTAAGTTCTTCAGGGTGCATCTTTTTTTTTCTTTTATTGTGCTTTAAGTGAAAGTTTACAAATCAAGTCAGTCTCTCACACAAAAACTTACATACACCTTGCTAAACCCAAACCTTGCTACATACTCCCGATTACTCTCCCCCAATGAGACAGCCTTCTCCCTCCCTCCACTCCATTTCGCCAGCTTCTAACCCCCTCTACCCTCTATCTCCCCTTCAGAGAGGAGATGCCAACATAGTCTCAAGTGTCCACCTGATCCAAGAAGCTCACTCCTCACCAACATCCCTCTCCAACCCACTGTCCAGTCGAATCCCTGGCTGAAGACTTGGCTTTGGGAATGGTTTCTGCCCTGGGCCAACAGAAGGTCTGGGGGCCATGACCACTGGGGTCCTTCTAGTCTCAATCAGACCATTAAGTCTGGTCTTTTTACGAGAATTTGGGGTCTGCATCCCACTGCTCTCCTGCTCCCTCAGGGGTTCTCTGTTGTGTTCCCTGTCAGGGCAGTCATCGGTTATAGCTGGGCACCATCTAGCTCTTCTGGTCTCAGGCTAATGTAGTCTCTGGTTCATGTGGCCCTTTCTGTCTGTTAGGCTCGTAATTACCTTGTGACCTTGGTGTTCTTCATTCTCCTTTGATCCAGGTGGGTTGAGACCAATTGCTGCATCTTAGGTGGCCGCTCTTTGGCATGCATCTTTTAAGAATTAAAGCATTTTTTACATAGCTCATGCAGTATTTAGGACATACTTTCACTAAAAAATGATTTGTTGTTTATCTGAAATTCAAATTTAGTGTGGCGTCCTGTGTTTTATTTGCTAAATCTGGCAACTGTACTCTTGAAGGCCCAGTGGGATGGCATCTGCCGCAGTGGCAAAGCACGCTCATTACGAATGCACAGACGTGGATTTGATCAGATTTTATTTGACTCGGGAAAACTTGCCACCATTTCCTCATCTGTAAAATGGGAATTCCTACCTTGCAGGGTCAGCGTAAGACTCGGACAATGTACGTGAAGCCCCTAGCACAGCCCCTGACTCCTGGCAGACTCACAGTAATTAGCAGCTGGTGAGTCTGAGTTGACTTGATGGCTCTGGTGGTGATGGTGGTGGACCTGGAAGCCAGGAGAAGATAAAAATAAAGAAGCAGGTGTTTTAGAAATGTTGGCAGCTGTGTCTATGAACGTCCTTGTGTTCTCTCATTCCCTTTCTCCCTCACTACTTAGTGTATGTACATGCACACACGCACGCATACATGTGCACACGCGTGCGCGCACACACGCACACGGTCTACTCTTGGATTTACAGTGAGTTTTTTGGACAGAGGTCCCACCATGTGGAGTGGAAGAAAAGAGACACACTAAAGGTGCAAGAAAAGCCAAAACTCTTGAGGGCAAGATTTAAATAGAATAAAGCTCTCAGCTACTAGCTGAAAGTGTTACCCAAAGCTGGTCCTGCTTTGTGTAGCAGTTTCTCCATCAATAAAGACACACTGAGGTGAGGAGGGAGGAAAAGCGTTTATTGCAAGTGCACAGGCAAGGAGCAAGGAGGTGTATACCTCAAATCAAGCTCCCTGACAAAGGGAGGTAGATCTTTTTATACCGTCTGTCACAGGGAAGTACATACAAACATCAGGCACTACATAGGTTAGCATGGCGCACAGACACAGTAAGACAAATTGTATTTTTTTCTTTGGCATGTATAGAAAATGGTGGATAAGTCCTGCCCTGGGCAGAGATTTTAATACCCAATTAGGTCTTAATGAGGCTTAAGTTACTTTAGAACACTTTTGAGGCTAGTATTTAAGGCATAAACTGAACCATGCAGAGCGCTCAGGGTCTTTGAGGACAGTGGATGGGAGGGGGCAGGTTTTGTTTGATAGTGGCTGAGCAGCTGCTAATTGAGCCACACACAGTGCTGTCTGTCGCCTAAGGTCTTGATTGATAATGGACAGGAGGAGCAGATCTTGGTTGATGATGGCTAAGCAGCTGCTGGCTGTGTTGGCTTTCAAAAGGTTGGTGGTTTGAACCTACTCAGGTGCCTCGGAAGACAGGCCTGGCAATCAGCTTCTGAGGGGTCACAGCCTTGCGAACCCTATGTAGCAGTTCAGCTCAGCACACAGGGGGTTGTCATGAGTCGGAATCAACTGGATGGCAGCTGACAGCAACAAAAGGAGATATAAGACTTTGTTTGGATGTCTTTGACTCAGCTAACAAGTAGCCAAGGAGAAACAGTGATGGGGATGGAAGCAGACGGTGGGGGAGATCCGAGGTTGTAACAGAATCTGGCATCAGCTATGACATTGGCAGAGTGTCAAGGGTTGTTTTCATTGCTGTTGTTAGGTTTTTCATTTCCTTTGTTTAACTGAGGAGTCAAGTCTAAACCAAACCCATTGCTGTCGAGTGGATTCCAGCTCATATAGACTCATGTCTACTAGACATTTATTTCTATCCTGAAACTTCCTCAGTTAACTTGAAATTTGGGGGTAAAAGCTTGACTATTTACAGCTGTAAGAGCAGCAGGTTTTACCCTCTTTTGCGGAAAAGGTTTTGCCCTCTTTTTTGGAAACTCTTCCTTCTGGCATTTGGTCACGTGGGCTTTCGGTTACGTAAGACCTGGATGCGAACAAGACGAGATAAACTCGGGTGGTTAACAATCTGTTCATTCACACTTGCTGACTCTCTTGAGGTTCGGAATTATAAGGTGATTCTCTTTAATAAATAAATGAGATCTCAAGTCTTTTCTCACCCTGAAACCTTCTGCATACAGAGGACTGCAGAGTGCTAAGTCAGCCATCCTGGCAGTAATAAGAGAAGAAGTACTGTGGAGCCAAGTGTGGGGGATGGCTGCTCTTGGAGCTTTTGTCTGGGAGTTGGCACCGCTGAGGCTGTATCAGGCTCGCCTTTGTTTTGCAAAGCCAGAGGAATAGCCAGGGTGTAATTGGTTCTCTTTGTTTCCAGTCTTTCTCCCTTCCCTTAGTATCTATCAATATCATTTTATAGAACCTGAGTTTCTATCTTAGATTTTTCACTGTTTTGAAAAGGTAAGTAACAGTGATTTTTTTTTCTTGATTTCGTTTCTGCTAACAGAAGTAGCTTACTTCTGCTGTAAAAAAAAAAAAAAATCTAAACAATGCAGAAAAACATTACGCAGAGAATGGAAGACTGCATGTAACCCTGCTCCACATAAAAAAAAAAAAATTTTTTTTTTTTTTTTTTAAGTATTATTAACAGTTCACTGTGAATGCTTGGAGATTTTGAGGATAACCCAAAACCCAGTGCCGTCGAAAAATTAAAAATTTTTAATTATCTGTATTTCACCACCCTAATATTTCTGTTACCGCAAATCGTGGGTTCAAGCCGCCTGCCGCAAAGCCAATACTGAGACACGAGGAGGTAAGCAGTAAGAGAGCTTTATTGAATACCGGTATTCGAGAGAGAGAGGGGGTTAAATTTCTCCCAAATTTTGTCTACCCTAAAGGATTGATGGGAGGGTTTTATATGGGGAAGATCAAGGTTACTTAATGTTTTGAGCACATAGTCCACAGATGGTCTTATATGTCACAAAACAACTACAAAAAAAAACTATTAAACTAAAGATATGCATGTCAGGCATCCGGACTTTAATCAGTATATTTGTAACAGGCTGAAAAACTCAGTTAAGAATCTCTCGGCTAGTGGAACTGTTTTGCCAAGTCCACTGTGGCTGAGATAGGCACCAAGAAAGAAAGTTGCAGATTAAAAATGCCAGAGAGCCTTCCTGTGGGTTTGCAGGCTGAAGGCCATTTCTCAAGAGAACAAAAAAAGAGAAGAAAGACCAAGGCCACAGGAGCTGAGAGAGCTCCACACCCCTTTGGAAGAGACTGGTGCAGCTGGTGCGATCAAAAAATGTTTAGAGCATCCTTATGTCAAGCTCTCAATCACCTATTTTGGATAGGTAAGGTATTAAGGGTGTTTGTTATGTTTTAAGAGTGGAACAGGCTGCTCAGCTATATTCTGAACAGAAAAAAAAAAAAAAAGCCTTTTTTGAACAGAGCCTGCACCATTTTCCAAGGACTAGAGATTAATCACAGCTTACAGCTATACTAAAACAAATGAGAAAATTTATTCTCTCTCTAATATTAAAACACTAAAGAAAACGCGTTTTTGCTACGTCATTTCTGTATGGAGAACCGATGGCACTGTGCTTAAGAGGTTGGTTGCTAACCAGAGGGTCAGCAGTTTGAACCCACCAGCTACTGCTTGGAAATCATATAGGGTAGTTCTACTCTGTCCTTTAGGGTTGCTATGGGTTGGAATTGACTTGATGGTAATGGGTTTGGTGTAATATTTCTATAGGGAGCCCTGGTGGTACACTGGTTAAGCACTCAGTTGCTAACCAAATGGTTGGCTGTTCAAACGCACCAACAGCTCCACAGGTGAAAAGACCTGGTGATTTGTGTCATTTGAAGGGCTATTCAAGTAATTCATGGAGGAGGGGAAATTATTGCTGAGCTCTTTTCTGGAAGTTTGTGGACAATAAAAAAGAGATTCTTATTTTAATGAAAATAGAAAACTTTTTAAATATCCAGAGGCCTTCAGAATCCTCTAGAAGCTATCCTATTTTTCAAGAAGACAAATAAAATCATAATTATTTACATGTTACCAGTAAAACAAACCAGTTGCCATCAAGCTGATTCCAACTCATGGTGACCCCAAGTGTGTCAGAGTAGAACTGTGCTCCACAGAGTTTTCAGTGACTGATATCTCAGAAATAGATTGCCAGGTCTTTCTTCCAAGGCGCCTCTGTATGCACTCAAACCACCAACCTCTCAGTTAGCAGCAAGAGCATTAGCCATTTGCGCTACCCAGAGACTCCTATTAGACCTTCTTATAGTTAAAATTATATTAGTTTTAGGGAGCTTAAATATGTGTTACTGAGCTGTTTCTAGGTGCCTTTTTTTACATGTATACTTTATAGTAGAGATACTCCTTGTATAAAAATATTTATAACCATTTTATAAAAATGTCTTTTTTATGCAGAGGTAGGATGGTAGGCTAGATAAAAGCTGCACTGTGTTCCAGAGCCATCTCTGACATTAAGTAGCTGTATTTTTTATTTATTTTTTTTTATGACCTTAAGTCAATCTCTTACCCCTTCAGGGCCTCTGAGTTAGATCTCATCAACTGTGAGGGCCTCTCCACTTCTGGTGTTCTCTTACTCTGTGAGCATGACTTGGTCCTCCCCCACAGACAGCTTAGACTCCTATTTGGGAGATAAGATAGAAGACAGCAAAGCTCTTAAATAACTGTGAGATGAAGTACATGCTTGCAACCTAAAATGGCTCATTAAGCTGCTGAGTGCCGCAGGGGCTGAGGCTGGGAGAGAGCAACACGCGGGGGAGCAGCTGGGGCTGACTTCACTGAGGAGAGGGCTTGAGCTGGACCCTGAAGGTTGGAGGAAACGGCTTTCATGATTTATCTTTAAAATTTTCCATCCCATTCATCTTGTCTCAACTCCATAAGTCAGTGCTGGTAGTAATGACCAAGCATATTTCAATAATGTATTGTTGGGATAGAAATCTGATGATAGATGTTCTGAATTGATGCCAAACCATAAGTAATCTCCTATTTTGAGACATGGCCAACTAGTAGATGTGAATTTACTTCCAGTCCTCCAGATGACTAGCTTTGCTTGGACTTGCCTAAGTTTTCTGCTACATTAATTTACTCCACAGCCAATTTTTTTTCCTGCAGAGATTCTTGAGCTATTTTCTTTTTAATAATAGAGTTCTATCATTAAGTTCCCTTGCAGCATTGCTTCTATTAAGTTGGAGGCCCAAACTGCTAGCATTTGACATCCTGCTATATGCTGTATCACGATATCACACATTTTTAGCATGTGGTTTCTAACATGTTTTGAAGCTGGTCCCTTTGTTTATTGTCTCTCAGATGCTCACTGCCAGGAGAGTGAGGTGACATTAAGACGCTGTATCGCTTACCATCTAGTCCTTATTGCTTCGCTGGTGGCCTTACATTGTCTGTATGAGTAGACCTCATTTTCCTCTTTTGATTTTCTTTTAAAAATTTTTCTCCATGTTAGTTATTTCTATTTATAATTCTAAAAATTGGAAAATACAAGATCTCACCAAGGAGAAAATAGAAAGTATCCAAATTCCCAATGCTCAGAGTTCATCACTTTTTACATTTTGCTTTGTTTATTTTCAGCCTGCTTTTATCTTTCTTGTGTGCCTCAACAATTTTCACTGTAAAAAAGCAAGGTTTTTTTCCACTAACAGATTAAGGACTGCTAAAGGAGTCCCAGTGGTGCAGTGATTAAGTGCTCAAAAGCAGTTCAAACCCACCCAGTGGTTTGGAGGGAGAAAGACCTGGCGATTTGCTCCTGTAAAGATTACAGCCTAGAAAATCCTATGGGGGCAGTTCTACTCTGTCACATAGGGTTGCCATTAATCAAAAATTGACTCAATAGCACCTAACAACAACAAGGACTTTTAGGTATTAAGTTTCTGCCTGTTATTGTTGGGTGTTGTATTAATCAGGTTATTACAATGCTGAGTAACAAACAGCCCAAATTTCAGTAGCTTATAACAGTCACGTTTATTACACACTCATGAGTCAGCAGGTTGGCTGCAGTTTGGCTGAGCAGGGCTGGCACAATGAGACTAGACAGGACTTCAGGATCCTGGTCAGCTTCTGGGCTGCTCACCATGCCTCCATTTTAGGACATAGCTAAAGGAACAACAGCCACCTGGGGACAAACTCTTCTCATTGCAGAGGGTAGAAGCTCCAAGACAGCTGGTGGAGCCCTGCCATACCTCTTAAGGCCTTAGCTCCAAGTTGGCACGTTGCAATTCACACTTTCCATTGGTCAAAGCAAGTCGCTTGGCCAAGCCCAAAGTCAGTGGGATTGGGGAGCATACTGCTCACATGGGGAGCCATGGCAAGAGCGGGAAGTGAAGGGTAGGAAGTGAAGGACTGTGGACAAGGAGTATAATCCACCATAGGCACTCAGCCTCAGTGAGGCAAGTATCTCTACTTGATGGGTTTGTTGGGTCTTTATGAGAAAAGCACATGTAAAGCCTCTGGTGGTGGAGGTGGTAGGGATGGGTGTGGTTCTTCAATTGGAAGGACCAAAACTGGCTTTCCTGGTCCTAACTCCCTGTTCCTCTTTCACCTGAGCAAGCTGGGAATGCCTGGGGCTTCTCAGAATGGCCTAACTTTTTTAGCAGCTATACACTACCATCAGTGGGGTCTTCAAAAATAGCATAGCCAATAGGGCCTTGCGGGCACTCAATTTATGGCCTTGGTTTTGGCCACACTATGTTTCCATCTACGAGCTGTGCCTCTAGAGTCTTCCTTTAACATATTTATTGAAGACCTTCTGTGGCTTAATAGGGCTATGGGAGTAGAGGTCTGGGGCTGGGTCTTTATATTGGTGTAAGACATGACCCTGCTCTCCGGGACTGCTGTCGAATGCTTGTGACATGATGAAAGCAAGGGGGCTAAGAGGTCAGAGTAGGGAGTGCCCCGTCTCTGTCTCCTGTTTCCAAAGCCAACTGCCTTACGTGTTTATAAATCCCCTTTTGCTTTTCTCCCCTAGAATATCGTGTTAAGGAATGGTACTGAGACCTTTGACTCCTGGGAGAAGCCTCCTCTGCCCGTGTACACCCAGTTCTATTTCTTCAATGTCACCAATCCAGAGGAGATCCTCGAAGGGGAGACCCCTCATGTCACAGAAGTAGGGCCATATACCTACAGGTAAGTCTCACTGCCTCCCTGCCATACTGGAATGGCCCCTCTATGGTCCGAGTCCTCACCCGTCCCCAGAAATATCACACTTGGTGCTATGTAGCAAGTATAGGTTTTGGTTACATCCTGTCTGAGATGCTGCTGAGGGTTGACACGTGTGCAGGGTATCTCAACAGAACATGGCTTTGTGAACTGGGCTCAGTCTTATCCTGTTATGTTTAGAAATGGAGCTACTTCCTCCTGATTTAGCCGAATGTAGTTATTTTAATTTAAAAAAATAAAAATGACTAAAATAAAAAAATAATATTTTATTTCAGTTATTTTTATTTTTTTTAATTTTATTGAGCTTTAGGTGAAAGTAACAGCGCAAATTAGTTTCTCATTCAAAAATTTATATGCAAATTGTGTTGTGACATTGGTTGCAATCCCCGCAATGTGTCAGCACTCCCTCTTTCCACCCCAGGTTCCGCATGTCCATTTGTCCAGTTTTCCTGTCCCTTATTGTTTGTTTTATAAGGTTGTCTAATCTTGGGCTGAAAGGTGGATTTAGGAGTGGCTTTTTTTCAGTTCTGAGTTAGTAGGGTGTCTGCAAGCCATGGTTTCGGAGCTTCCTCCAGTCTGTCGGACTAGTAAGTCTGGTCTTTTTTTGTGAATTTGGATTTTGTTCTGCATTTTTCTCGCTCTGTCCAGGACCCTCTATTTTGATCCCTGTCAGAGCGGTCAGTGGTAGTAGCCAGACACTATCCAGCTCTTTTGGGCTCAGGCCAGTGGAGGCTGTGGTTCATGTGGTCCGTTAGCCTTTGGACTAATATTTTCCTTGTGTCTTTTGTTTTCTTCATTCTCCTTTCCTCTGGATGGGATGGGACCAATAGATGTATCTTCAGTGGCTGCTCACAAGCTTTTAAGACCCCAGGTGCTACTTACCAAAGTGGGATGTAGAACATTTTCTTTATAACCTGTATTATGCCAGTTGACCTAGATGTCCTCCAAGACCATGGTCTCCAGCCCTCAGCCCCAGCAACTTGGTCCCTCAAGGTGTTTGAATATGTCTAGGAAGCTTCTGTGACTTTACCTTGGTCAAGTTGTGCTGGCTTCTCCTATATTGTGTGTTGTCTTTTCCTTCACCAAAGTTGACATTTGTCTACTATCTAGTTAGTGATTTCCTCTCCCAAACCCTCACCTCCATCGTAACTATCAAAGATTTGTTTTTTCTCTATGTATACCTTTTCTTGAGTTTTTACAATAGTGGTCTCAAACAATATTTGCCCTTTTGTGATTGACTTATTTCACTCAGGGTAATGCCCTCCAGATTCATCCGTGTTGTGAGATGTTTCGTGGATTTGTTGTTCTTTATCATTGCATAGTATTCGTTATGTGTGTGTACCATAATTTGTTTATCCAATCGACCATTGATGGGTACTTAGGTTGTTTCCATCTTTTTGCTACTGTGAATAGTGCTGCAATGAACATGGGTGTGCATATGTCTATTCATGTGACGACTCTTATTTCTCTAGGATATATTCCCAGGAGTGTGATTGCTGGATCATACAGTATTTCTATTTCTAGCTTTTTAAGGAGGTGCCATTTCATTTTCCATAGTGGTTGTACCATTTTACATTCCTACCAGCAGTGCATAAGAGTTCCAATCTCCCCACAACCTCTCCAACATTTGTTATTTTGTGTTTTTTTTTTATTCCTGCCAGTAATGTAGTTTTGATTTGCATTTCTGGGGGACACAGTTCAATCATTGTAGTTTTGGTTGGCATTTCTCAAATGGCCAGTAATTGTGAGCATTTCCTCCTGTGTCTGTTAGCCACCTGAACGTCTTCTTTGGTGAAGTGTCCATTCCTATCCTTTGCTCATCTTTTAATTAGATTATTTGTCTTTTTGTTGTTGAGAAGTTAAAGTATTTTATAGATTTTAGAGATTAGACCCATGTCAAATGCGTTGTAGCCGAAAATTTTTTCTCAGCCCGTAGGTTCTCTTTTTAGTCTTTTGGTAAAGTCTCTTGATAAGTATAAATGTTTGACTTTTAAGGAGCTCTCAGTTACCTAATTTCCCTTCTGGTGTTTGTGCATTTTTAGTTATGGTTTGTATTTTGTTTGTGCCATGCATTAGGGCCCCTAGCATAGTCCCTATTTTTTTCTTCCATGATCTTTATCATTTCAGGTTTTATATTTATGTCTTTGATTCATTTTGAGTTAGTTTTTGTGCTTGGTGTGAGATACAGGTCCTGTTTCATTTTTTTACAGATTGACATCCAGTTTTGTTAGCACCATTTTTTTAAACAGACTGTCTTTTTCACATTCAGTGGACTCTGAGCCTTTGTCAAAAATTAGCTGATCATAGGTGGATGGATTTACCTCTGGATTCTCGATTCTGTTCTGTTGGTCTATGTGTATGTTGTTGTACCAGAACCAGGCTGTTTTGACTACTGTGGTGTTATAGTAGGTTCTGAGATGAGGTAGTGTGAGGCCTCTTACTTTGTTCTTTTTCTTCAAAGGTACTTCACTTTTCTGAGGCCTCTTCCCTTTCCATATAAAGTTGGTGATTAGTTTTTCTGTCTCATTGAAGAATGCAGTTGGTATTTGGATAGGGGTTGCATTATATCTGTGGATTATTTTGGGTAGAATTTACATTTTCACAATGTTGAGTCTTCCTAGCCATGATGGTGGTATGCGTCATGGATTGAATTGTGTCCCCCAAAAATACCTGTCAACTTGGCTGGGCCATGATTCCCAGTATTGTGTGATGGTCCAACATTTTGTCATCTGATGTGATTTTCCTACGTGTTGTAAATCCTGCCTGTATGATGTTAATGAGGTGGGATTATTGGCAGTTACTTTAGTGAGGCAGGATTCAATCTGCAAGATTAGGTTGTGTCTTGAGTCAATCTCTTTTGAGATATAGAAGAGAGAATCGAGCAGAGAAACAGGGGGACCTCATACCACCAAGGAACAAGAGGAAGGAGAATAGCATGTCCTTTGGACCCAGGGTCCCTGTGCTGAGAAGCTTCTTGACCAGGAAAGATTGATGACAAGGGCCTTCCTCCAGAGCCAACAGAAAGAAAAAGTCTTCCCCTGGAGCTGGCACACTAAATTTGGACTTCTAGCCTCCTAGACTGTGAAAGAATAAATTTGTCTTTGTTAAAGCCATCCACTTGTGGTATTTCTGTTATAGCAGCACTAGATAACTAAGACAGTATGTGTTTCCGTTTATATAGGACTCTTGGTTTCTTGTAGTAATGTTTTGTAGTTTTCTTTTTATAGGTCTTTTATGACCCTGGTTAGATTTATTCCTAAATATTTTATCTTTTTAGGAGCTATTATAAATGATATTGTTTTCCTTATTTCCTTTTTGAAGTTCTCTTTGTTGGTATATAGGAATCCAACTGATTTTTATATGTTGAACTTATATCCTGCTACTCAGCTGGATCTTTCTATTAGTTCCAGTAGTTTTCTTGTGGAATCTTTGAAGTTCTGTATGTATGGTATCATATCATCTGCAAATAGGGATAGTTTCACTTCTTCCTTTACAATTTGGATGCTCTTTATTTCTTTTTCTTGCCTTATTGCTCTAGCTAGGACTTACAACACAGTGTTAAATAGGAGTGGTAACAAAGGGCATCCTTGTCTTGTTCCCTTTCTCAGAGGAAATGCTTTCTGCCTCTCTCCGTTGATGTTACCAGTGTCTCTATACCTTTAATTGAAGGAAGTTCTTGCCTTTCACTGTTCAAAAATGAACAGGTGAGGCACAGAAAATTTTCTACAGGAGCAAAGCTTTATTGAAAGAGGCTTGCAAGCGGAGACAAGGAGGGCCTAAGCAATGCTTACCCCCATCTCCCAGAACAAAGAACTTACAATGGTTTTTAAAGGTTTTTGAGCAGGAAAAGATTTATGTTTATAAATAGGTATAGGATAGGCAGGGTTTTCTGGAAAGTGGCACACCTGGGTGGGGATATGTTAACTACAGTGTGTGCACAGCAGCTTTCTAAGATGGTTTCAAGACGGCTTCTGTCCCAAAGCTTCTGGGATCGTAGCAGGACTTATTATGGGGTGTCATACCTGCACAGTCCCTCATGTGGTGCTGGTTCAATTCCTGTCTGGGGTACTTGCATCAGGCAGAAGTCATCCATCAGTCATCTTGAGGATGTCTGCGCATGCTCCAGGGACAACATTGGGTTGGTCCTTCTGAAACACAACTTACAAGGGAGTACACTGTTTATTCTTTCCTTATTGCATGTTCCAGGATGGGGGTTTTGCATTAGCCAAACAGATAGTATTTTAAGTAAGTTGCAAGTGTTGCAGGGCTCCTTGCCTAGGAGCTCAGTCCCTGTTTTCTTCCCTATCTCATTGAGAACGACATTTGTTGTTGGTTTTATGTAGTTGCCCTTGATCGTGTTGAGGAATTTCCCTACTTCTATTTTATTGAGAGTTTTTATCAGAAACAGGTGTTGGACTTTATTAAATGCCTTTTCAGCATTGATTGAAATGATCACGTGGTTCTTTTCTTTTGTTCTATTTATGTGATGGATTACATGGATTGATTTTCTAATGTTGAACCATCCTTGCATATCTAGTATGAATCCCATTTGGTCATGGTATATTATTTTTTTCATATGATGTTGATTTCCGTTGGCTAGAATTTTGTTGAGAATTTTTACATCTATACTTATGAGAGTTATTGGTCTGTAGTTTTCTTTTTTTTGTGGTATCTTTGCCTGGCTTTGATATCAGGGTTATTCTGGCTTCACAGAATGAATTCGGGAGTAATCCTTCCTCTTCTGTGCTCTGAAATATTTTAGTACTTGTGTGAGCTGTTCCCTGAATGTTTGGTAGAACTCTCCAGTGAAGCCTTCAGGACCAAGGCTTTTTTGGGGGTGGGGGGTGGGGGGGCTGGGGGGTATTATCTCTTCAACTCTCTCTTGTTATGAGTCTGTTCAAATTTTCTACCTCAGTTTGTATTAGTTTAGGTAAGTTGTATATTTATAGAAATTTGTTCATTTCCTTTAGGCTCTCAAATGTGTTGGAGTGCAGTTTTTCATGGTATTCTGTTACTATTCTTTTTCTTTTAGTTGGGTCTGTTGTAACGTCCCCCATCTCATTTCTTATTTGGGCTATTTGCTTACTCTCCTGTTTTTCTTTTGTTTGGCCAGTGGTTTGCCAATCTGTTCAAAGAACCAACTTTTAGCCTTGCTGATTCTTTCTATTGTTTCTGGTTTTTTTTTTTTTTTTATTGTGGTAAAATACATATAACCTAAAATTTGCTATTTTAACTATTTTTAAGTGTACAATTCATTGACATTAATTTCTTTCACAATGTTATACAACCATCACTGCTATTTCTAACACTTTTTCATCATCCCAAACAGAAATTCAGTACCCATTAAGCAGTAACTCCCCGTTTTCCCCTGTCCCCAGCCCCTGGTAGTCACTTACCTACTTTGATCTCTATGCATTTTCCTATTCTAGAAATTTCATCTAAGTGGGATCATGCAGTATTTGTTCTTTTATGTGTGGCTTATTAGCATAATGTTTTCAAGGCTCGCGCGGTGTCACGTATTAGATTAGAACTTCCTTTCTCTTTATGGCTAAAAAATATTCCATGGGATGCACCACATCTTGTTTATCCATTCTTCTGTTGATGAACACCTGGATTGTTTCCAAAATGTGGTTATTAAGCCAGGAAGAGCTACTCCCCATCCATGCCACTTTTAAGGTTGCCATTGATTTCTTTTGGTGACTTTAAGGGCCTTTCCGGACTTTCTCCCTCACATACCTAGTTTTAGACCAGTTTCCAGGATTAGTTGTTGCTCTGTAAGGAGCTTCTTATTGCTGCTGGGCCTCAGTCTGGGCAGGGTCTTTATTCCTCTTATGTACTCCTTCCCTACCCTTCCAGGTATGAGAGATAACCAGGTGGTGGGGTGAGTTAGACTCTTGGCCAAACCTGTTGTTTTTGAGTCAGTTCTGACTTATAGCGACCCTATAGGACAGAGTAGAACTGCCCCATAGGGTTTCTAAGGCTATAATCTTTATGGAAGCGAACTGCCACATCTTTCTCTCACTGAGTGCCTGGTGGGTTTGAACCATCGACTTTTTGGTTAGCAGCTGAGCGCTTAACCACTGCCCCACCAGTGCTCCTTGATTCTTTGTCAGTGACCACCAACCAAACCCTGGGGAATTTAGAATTTTCTTGTAATCATGGCTTTTTTAAAGATCAGTGGAGGAAGCAGACAAGATCTTTCTTCTTGAGACCTGCTAAATGGTAAAGAATGCCTTGCATTTCTGTCATCATTGATTGCTCAATAAATGGTTTCTGACTGAATCATTTGTTATGAATCAGTACATTCTCAGTGCTGAGAATTTAGAGATAAAAATCCTAATCCCTGCCTTAGGTGCTCGTGGGCTGGTTCTGGAGTCAGACTGACTGTTTCGAATCCCACCTCTAGCAGTTATTAGCTCTCTGTGTCTCAGTTTCCTTATCTTTGAAATGGGGATACAAATAGGACCTCTACCATAGGGTTGCTATGAGGATTCACTGTCTCAGTATTTTAAAGCGCTTAGACTAGTGCCTGACACATGTTATTGTTAGCTGCTGTCGAATCGGCCCCTGGCTCATGGCAAATTCTGTGCACAACGAAACGCCACCCCGTCCTGTGCCATCCCCATGATCAATTGCAGATAGACCATTGTGATCCATACGGCTTTTATTGGCCGATTTTCAGAAACAGACTGCCAGCCGTTTCTCCCTAGTCTGTCTGAGTCTGGAAGCTGTAGACTGAAAGTCGTTTGGCATCGTAGCAACACTGACAGATGGGTGATGGCTGTGCATGAGGTACACTGATGGGGAATCAGACCTGGGTCTCCTGCACGGAAGCCGACTGCCACACCTTTCTCCCATGGAGTGACTGGTGGGTTCAAACTGCCAACTTTTTTTGGTTAGCAGCCAAGTACTTGAACCTCTGCGCCACCACGGCTCATTTTTTTTTTTTTAACTTCTTAGGGTTAGAGGGGAGACTGCCTCCATGCAGGAATGACCTCACCTGAGAACTGAAGAAAAACCCTAGCAAGCAAATTTTCCTCTGGGCCTTTCAGGCCTACTCCTGTGGTCCTTATCCCCATCTCCTGAGAAAAATACATGGCTTCCCTGATCACCAAAAAAGAAAACCCAATATACTTCTAAAATATCTTCTGTGTCGTTGTATCCGTTGGCTTAAATGTGCTGCTTTAGTTAGATGCGGTCATGGAATAAATCCTAGAGGTAAAAATTCCCATACTCCTTCCATGTTTCCGTTTTAGAGGGACTTTAACTAACTTAATCTCCCTGGGTGGTATAAACAGTTAAGCACTCTGCTACTTACCGAAAAGCCGACAGCTCGAATCCATCCAGAGGCGGCTCGAATCCATCCAGAGGCACCTCGAAAGAAAGATCTGGAAGTCTATTTCTGAAATATCAGCCATTGAAAACCTCAGCTCTACTTGAAACACATAGGGTTGCCATGAGTCAGAACTGACTCATAGCAACTGTTTGGTTTTAACTAACTTCCTCCTGAGGAAAGCCTAGAACATCTCTCAGGAGTTCTTGACCCGGAATCCACAGATTCCTAAGATGTCAATGGATAAAATTGAGGGTGGATCTGTGACTTGGGTGGGAAAAATTACATATTTCTTTTCACTAACCACTCACTAAAATTGAGCATTTCCATTAAGTGTAAATGTCTGCAACAAACCACAGTAATGTTCGCAGTACCTGTGACTTCCTCACTTATGGAAGTACTTATGTGGTCATATCACATTACAACTGTTGCTAAAAATATCATATATGTTTCATAACTACTTCAAAATTACGGAAATTATTAGACCTGCTATGACATCTTATTTAAAGTGTCAACGAAGCAGCACACATATTTCCATATCACAGATTTTTAAATGATAACTGTATTTCAATATAATTGGTTTTCCTTGTAATATTGAGTGTTTTGTTTTCTGTATTAAAAAGCATTTCAGAGAAAAGCTCCATAGGCTTCACCAGACTGCCAAAGGGGCCCATGGCACATAGAGGAAAAACCCCTGAGAGCAGATCCGGCAAGTTGGTCACCCATTGACCATGTCTCATGTTTGCCTCCATACCAGCTTTCCTGCCTCTGATTTTTCTCCCAGCCCTCATCTCTGCTACACTGTATTTCCAGAGTAATTTCCCAACGGGCATTTCTGACATTTCCATTCCCTTCCCTGCTCAGATTTCTGGTGACTCTCCTTGTTTGACATTCAAAGCCGCTTTATTTATTTATTTAGACACTCTCAACTTAGCACTTTATATGCTAACCCAGAACTGTCCAATGGAAATTTAACGTGAACCACATAGGTAACTTAAAGTTTTCTAGTAGACGCAATTAAAAACAAAGTAGAAAGAAGCAGGTGCAAGTAATTTTAATACTATATTGTATTTAACCCAATATACCCAAAATAATATTTCAACATGTAATCGAGATTAAAAATGATTAATGAGATATTTTGCATTCTTTTTTTCATTTACATTTGTGGCACATCTCATTTGGGGCTAGCCACATTTTAAGCGTGCAGTAGCCACATGTGGCAGCAGTTAAGCAGTTGCTGTCAATTCTGACTCATGGCGACCCCATGTGTGTCAGGGTGGAACTATGCTTCATAGGGTTTTCAATGTCTGATTTTCAGAAGTAGATTGGTAGGCTTTTTTTTTTTTTCTGAGGTGTCTCCAGGTAGGCTTGAACCTCCAGCCTTTTGGTTAACAGCCAAACATGTTAACCATTTGCTCCACCAAGGGACTCCCACATGTGGATAAGGGCTAGCTACCGTACTGAACATCACAAGCCTAACCTGAGTTATTTACAAGCATACTACTCTGCTGTTATACATGCTCTACCCTCAATCAAGAATGAATTCCCCTCTACCATGATGCTGGACTTTCACATTATACTTAGCTCAATACTGCCTCCTCCGGAGACTTTCCCTGACCTCTCATATTCTCTCCCTCGTATTTGTGTTCATTACAACAGTGACTAAATGCATTTTAATAGTTGGCTTACCTGTCTTTCTTCCCGATGTAGTGGAGCCTCCATGAAGCACAGGGACCAAGTCCTTTCATTTCTGAATACCCGTGTGTAATGAATGTGTGTGGAATAAGTGAATGACGTATCCTCAGCCATAGTTTAAATCCGCAGGACACAGTGGAGAAATGGTTTAAATCCATAGGACACAGGTAGCTCAGCTGGAACCACAGGACTTAGTTAGGGAAAACCAGGTGCCAAGAAGTTCAAGAAGAGGACGGAGATTTTGTTGTTGCTAATTGGCATCTAGTTGGCTCCTACTCTTGACAACCTTATGTATAACAGTGAAATGTTGCCTGGTCTTTTGCCATCTTCATGGTCATTGGTATTTTTGAGTCTGTTGTTGTGGCTATTATGTCAATGCGTTGAGGGTTTGCCTCGTTTTTTGTTGGCCCTCTGGTTTACTAAACATGACGTCCTTTTCTATCAGGAAGAGATAGAGTCCTGAAAATGAATGCTTGGGGTGGATACTCCATTCCATGTACAGTGAAAACTGCTGAGAGTTCCTAGCTTGGGTTAAGTGGGATTTGTAGGAAAACAGGGTCTTTTAGGGAGACTACCAGCTGCTCTCTTGGGCCCGTGGGTCTCTGTATTTGCCTTTGCAGTCATTTAGTGGGTATGATTTCCATCTCTTGTGACTTGATTATGCTATTGTTTAGGCTGCACAAGAAAAACAGAACATTCCAGCAGCTCCTGCCCCCACCCCCCACCCCTGTGTTTGATGGGTTCCTTCCCAGCTGAGTCAGTGAACTCAGTCAATTGCCTGAAAAGGGGCCTCAGGGCAAAGGAAGGGGGGAGGGCATGCAGGCCTTTGCAGGGTTCCTGTGAATTGGTGGGGGGGGCTGCGGGGGGATATCTCTGAAACGGGTGTAAAGACCAAGATAGGCAGTAGAGGGCCTGATTAATTTGACACACCAATAATCTGAGCTTTACAGTGACATTTCCCCAAACTTCCACGTATCAGGTGAGTTCAGAATGTTAATGCTTTTGGAAAAAGATGGTTGTAACTCCACATGTTGATAAAAAACAGTCAGTCTGGTGTAAGGAAGTAGTGTATTACTTACATCTTCATAAAGCTGCTGTGGATTGAGCAGGTTTGGAACAGTCCTGTTAATACAAATCTCATTTATCTCATGATTCTTCTGCTTGGTGACCTATTTGTCTAAAATTTGTATCAAATTTATGATATTCATGGTTTTCACAACCTTTCTGAGATTTCTTTTTCATTCTGTCAGGTATCTTTTCCTGTTTTCCCTGTTATTTAACATTTCAAGGATTTAAAAAAATCAGTTTGTGTAAGGGTTCTTTCAACTAATTTTCATATTTCTAAGAAGTATCTGCTAAATTTACATATTCCATTAAATATCTCCTTTTTGAGTATTTTTTTGTCTTTCCTATTTGGATTGTTGATTTCTTTTTTTAATCTGGTGTTACTGCTTTGATAGTAAGAAAAAAGACATAAGGGATATACGTGTTTAATTATTTCTTGATCACTAACCAAAAAAAAAACCAAACTGTTTGCCATCGAGTTGATTCCAACTCACAGCAACCCCATAGGCAGAGTAGAACTTTCCAAGGAGAGGCTGGTAGATTTGAACTGCAACCTTTTGGTTAGCAGCCCAACTCTTAACCACTGTGCCACGAAGGCTTCTTCTTGATCATTAGAATTATGAAATAGTACTCAACATATGTAATATCAGACATGACAGTGCCATTAAAAATGTAAAGTATATTTTGCATTAGAAAAATAATATGTAATCACTAAAGAAAACTTGAAAATACAGGAAAGTAAAAGAAGAATATCTATGATGGTTTCACATATTTTCACTCAAAGACAGTCAGTGCTAATATTTTAGTGAACGCCCTACCAGTCATTTTTCCATGGGTAATTTTTATTTTTACATGGTTATCATGCTATATCTCATATAGTATCTGCATTAATCTATATAGTATATATAGATTATTCACTTAATATTACATCATAGGTACTTTCCCATGTCTTGGTCTTTTATAAAAATAAATTTTAATGATGATAACATTCAACAGAGTAAATATATTACTACACTTTACCTAATAAGCATTGCTTTCTTGGACGTTGTTCACCAGGAGATTTCCCTGCTTCTAGGTGATTGTTGTGGGTCAGCTGTGGGGGAGATTGAGGTAACCGAGCTTGTTGGTACTGTTACTAAGACCCCTTCTCCAGGTACTGTGCACTGTACCACACCTTGGGTTGCTAGAGTGACAGGAGTATTTGGGAGAGGAAACATTTGGGGTATCCATTGACTATCATGGGAGCCCTGGTGCTGCAGTGGTTAAGAGCTCAGGTTGCTAACCAAAAGGTTGGCAGTTCAAATCCACCAGCTGCTCCTTGGAAACTCTATGGGGCAGTTCTACTCTGTCCTATATGGTCACTATGAGTCGGAATCGACTCAACAGCAATGGGTTTGGTTTTTTGGGTCTTTGACTATCATATGTCATTTCCAATGAAGGCCCCTTACCATTCCTCCCTTTGGTTTTCTGTCCCTTTGCAGAGTGGGCCACTTCTCACAGCCCAGTGGTGCTGTCTTCCTTCCATTACAGCTGCTCTGTGAAGGCCACGTGTCAGTCATACTTTCGGTGGTTAGTGGCAGATACCAGATTGCTGAGGGAAGTGTGGTTAGCTGTGAGTACCTGACATGGTCAGCCCATCATGAGAATTAAATATGTTGTGGCTTGGGAAGCTTCACTTTGACCTTTTGAATTCTATTGCGAAATCAAGTCAAGATACAAAGCTTGAAATGATGGGAAACTTTGGCCAATTTCTCTTTAAAACATCAGGTTCTCGCAGAGCAAACGATAAAGAAAACATTTTAAATCATCTCCAGCATAAGTAAACATGCACACATATAAATGAAGCACACCTGGGCTTAGAATTGTTCAGGTCTCTAGGCTCAGTGAAGAATAAAATGCGTTAGCCGGGTCCTGGATTTTCACCATTAGAAAACTTTTGGCCAAGTTGACTGCTGGGCTTCTGGACTTACTTTGAGTTCCAGCTCTTGGTTCCTCGGCCTCTTTCTTTGAAGACCAACTGGCGTTCACCCTTTTTCTGCTTCTAGTTCCTTAGTGCTCAGGTAGACCAACCTGGGGTCCTAAGCCCCAATTACGAACAGCTGCATCGGAAGAGGCTTTCCTCCTCCTCTTCAGGGCAGGGAGGCTTTGGGGAAGTGAATAAGAGTAGAGTGTGTGCCCCTCGCTTTGAAATTTCCTCTTCTCCTCCTTCTTCTAACAAATCAATTTGTTATTGATACTGTTGTAAATATGTATATATATATATCACATAAACCAAAACCAGACCAAACCCGTTGCCATCGAGTCAATTCCAACTCATAGTGGCCCTATAGGACAGGGTAGAACTGCCCCATAGGGTTTCCAAGGAGCACCTGGTAGATTCGGACTGCTGACCTTTTGGTGAGTGGCCATAGCTCTTAACCACTATGCCGCCAGGGTTTCTGTATATCACGTAGCATCTGCCAATTCAGCGTTTTTCACATGTACGATTTAGTGATATTAATTACTTTAATCACGTTGTCCAACTCTCACCAATAATCATTGCCATTTAAACAGAAACTCAATGCTTCCTAAGCCATGACTCCCCCTCCCCCTCCTTCCCACCTGGTAACCACCAGTAAAACTTTGGTCTCTATACTTTTGCCTGTTGTAGATATTTCATACACCTGAGATCATACAGCATTTGCCCTTTTGTGACTGACTTATTTCACTCTGCATGAAGTTTTCCAAGTTGATCCATGGTATGGAATGTGTCAGGAATTTATTTCATTTTTATGGCTGAGGAATATTCCCTTGAGTGTATGTACCACATTTTGTGTGTCCATTCCCCTGTTGATGGACATTTAGGTTGTTTCTGCCTTTCTAACAAATCAGTTTTCTATTAACTTCTGTGTAGGGCTAAGGAAAACTGTGAACGTCCAGTCAAGAGAGCAGGATTGTAAACCTAGTTCTGTCACTGCCTGGCTAGTCCTGGGCCGGTTACTTCATCTGAATCTCAGTTTTTTCATCTATAGAAACACAGGGTTATGATTTCTATACAAGGAGTCTTTGGTTGCAAGCAAGAGAAACTACTTCTGGCTAATTTGAGTAAAGGGGGATTTATCTGAAGGATACAACGTGTGTTATAAAATCAAAGGAAGAAGTGGGCAGGGTCTAGGCCAGCTTTAAATACCTAGATCTTAGAAGCTTACTGATCGTCCTGTCACTTGTGTGCACTGGGAGGAATCTGGTTTTCCTATTGTGTTTTCTATCTTGAGGCACTTTGCTCAGAATTCAGAGGCCCAAGTGAAAGGAATTGGTCAAGCTTGGGTCCTACACCAACCCTTGACTGATGGTCCCACAGCTGCACTCAGTAGAGGAAAGGAAATCACGGACCATTACTAGAAGGGACCTTGAGCGGCACAAATAGTTTACTCTCCACTGATAACCAGAAGGTTGGCGGTTCAGACCCACCCAGCAGTGCCATGAAAGAACAGTCTGGCAATCTAATTCCGTGAAGATTACAACCAAGGAAACCCTATGGAGCAGTTCTACTTTGTAACATATGGGGTCACCATAGTTGAAATAAACTTGACAGCAACAGGTTTTGTTTTGTTTTGTTGTACCAGAAGAAAAAGAGTGGAAGCACAAGAATCCAAAGTCCTTCAAACTCCAAACTGTACAAGTATTTTAATACAACTGCGTCTCAGATATTTTACATACTTCTCACTCCTGAACTGGAAGGATGTGTAGTTTTTTTCTTTCCCATAATTATGTAGATTTTGTTGTTGTTGTTAGAGGCGTTCACTGATTCCATCCCACAGACATTTATTAAGCGCCTGTTTTGAGAGGCTGTCCAGTACACAGGGAAGAGTGTGCCACTCAAATTAGAAGGTCTTCTGCCCATCCCTGCCTGTCTCCCCATCTGTAAAAATGGGGCGAGAATGCATGCCCTCTCTGTACTATAGGAAAACCCTGGTTGCGCAGTGGTTAAGTGCTACAGCTGCTAACCAAAAGATCAGCAGTTCGAGTCCACAAGGCACTCCTTGGAAACCCTATGGGGCAGTTCTACCCTGTCCTGTAGGGTTGCTATGAGTCGGAATCGACTCAACGGCAACGGGTTTGGTGTTTTTTGGTCTGTACTATAGGCTTGTTGTAAAGATTAAGTGAAGTAATGTGTTAAACCCTTTGCAAAACTATGCAAGTGTCAAATATTTTTATTAGGATTGTGCATAGCTTGGTGCTATAGAAGTGACAAAGGCCCATCTCATTTTATGCATCCGTATTATGTATTTGCTTGTCTACTATTATTTAAAATCTAGAAGGGATTTAGGAGATACACAGGTTTTTGTCTTTAGCTTGATTACAGGCTACCTGGGGCTACAAAATAATCCTTTCACAATGAAAATGATATCATTAAGCAATTTATAACTGAGTGCCAAAGACATGGTACAGAAAGCAAGCTCCACAGGTATTCAGCGGTGGGAAAATGGTTATCCCAGCTGCTCAATGCCTTCCTAACCTGTGTCTAAATTATAAACTCTTAGATTATCACTGCCCAATTGAAACATAACATAAGCCACATACGTAATCTAAAGTTTTCTAGTCACCACATTAAAAGAAAAGTTAAAAGAGACATGTGAAATTAATTTTAATAATATAGTTTTTTTTTAATATAGTTTAGTTTAGCCAATATATCTAATATAGTATCATTTCAACATTTAATTAAAACAAAAAAGTTAAAGGAATATTTTGCCTTTTTTTTTGGTAGTGTTTGAAATCCGGTGTGTATTTCACACTTACAGCACATCTCGTTTCAAACTAGCCCCATTTTAAATGCTCAGTAGTCATATGATACTGTTTTGGTACCCCTTGCATTTAGCACCTGAGGCGAATCCTCTCTTTCCCTAGTCCCAGCCCTGCTACCAGATACTTTTTTTTTTTAAATAATATTTTATTGTGTTTTCGATGAAAGTTTGCACAGCAAAATAGGTTGCCGTTGTACAGTTACTACACAAATTGTTTAGCGACATTGATTACATTTTTCATAATGTGTCAACATTCTCATCCATTCCATTCCGGATGTTTCATTTCCAGCAATAAGTACCAGGTACTTTCCAAGTGCTTTCCTAATACCTCCTACGGGGACACAAACTTGAATGAAATTGGACTGTGTACCTAAAACAAGAGTGTATATACTCAACAGAAGTGAAAGCCGGGACTAAACAGATACCTGAACACCAATACTCATTGCAGCGTTATTCCCAATAGCCAAAAGATAGAAGCAACCCAAGTGTCCATCAACAGATGAATGGATAAACAAAATGTGGTGTATACATACAGTGGAATATTATTCAGCCATAAAAAGAGTAAAGTCCTGATACATGATACAACATAGATGAACCTTGAAAACATTATGCTCGTTAAAATAAGCCAGACGCAAAAGGGCAAATACTGTATGATCCCACTTACGTGAAATATCTGTAGTAGGCATATTGTTGTTGTTAGTTGTTGTTGAGTTGATTCTGACTCATAGTGACCCCATGTGTGCAACATAGAACTGCTCCATAGGGTTTTTAAGACTGCAGCCTTTCGGAAGCAGATTGCCAGGCCTGTCTTCCAAGGTGCCTCTGGGTGGATTTGAACTGCCACTCTTTTTGGCTAGTAGTTGAACGCTTAAGTGTTTGCACCACCCAGGAACTCCAAAATAGGAGTAATGACAGAAAATAGATTTATGGTAATTATAGGCCTGGTGGGAGGGGGAAATGGAGAGTTAATACTTAATGGGAACGGAATTCCTGTTTGGGATGATGAAAAAGTTTTGGAAACAAATAGTGATGACGATTGGACAGCATTATGAATATAATTAATGTCCCTGAATTGTATGCTTAAAAATGGTTAAAATAGCAAATTTCGTTGCACATATTTCACCACACGCACATCAAAAAAGAAAAGGAGCCAACTCTACTAATTTACTGAATCTTTCATTTTTAAAATGAATTTTCAACTAAATTCAAGTTAGGAAAAAAAAAGATGTTGATAAATTGAAATCCAAACTAAATCTATAAACTTAAACTGAAAAATATGAACACATCTCAGGGCCAAACATAGCCCAGGAGAGAGCTCAGTAATTTTGATTCCCTGGTTAAGATAACCCTGACCCTTAGCCGTTGCACTCCCTAAATCATGGAGGAAAAGAATGAAAGCAATAGTTTTTTAAAGAAGACTCTATCATAGGCCTTATTTCCTTCCCATATTATAGCTTTGGAAACCCTGGTGGTGTAGTGGTTAAGCGCTACAACTGCTAACCAAAAGGTTGGCAGCTTGAATCCACCAGGCGTTCCTTGGAAAATCTGTGGGGATCTCCTCTGTCCTATAGGGTGAGCTCTGTCCAGTAGAGTCACAATGAGTCGGAATCAACTCCTCGGCAATAGGTTTGGTTTTCTGGGTTTTATTATAGCTTTAGTTTATTTTTAAGGGATCAGCATCTGCAGTCTCTTTATGTAAGTTATGTCGGAAATGTTATATTAAAAATAACTTTAAAGCTGAAAGAAACAGTCTGTGTAATGGTTATATTGGGAGCGTTATATTAAAAGAAAATGTAATGCTGAAAGAAAGGAAAAGTCTTATGATGATGATGCCTATTTTCAAACAAAACCCTTCTCTTTCTTTTAGGGAGCTCAGAGACAAAGCAAATATACAATTTGGGGATAATGGAACAACAATCTCTGCTGTTAGCAACAAGGCCTATGTTTTTGAACGAAATCTATCCATCGGAGACCCTAAAGTTGATTTGATTAGAACATTAAATATTCCTGTAGTGGTAAGTAGGTGTTTTAGTATCATTATTGTGGATTTTAGAAGAAAGGAAAAAGCTAAGACTATTAAGATTTTACATTTAGGAGCTATTAAGTTACGTTTCTATAAATATACACACAAAGAAAAATACATTTTTCCCTTTCTCTCTTGTAGACTTTTTCCTAAGATTTATCAACAAGATCTTGTCAAAAGGTGACAGAAAGCAAATATAAGATTTGTTTTCGTAGTCCTTTGCAGCCTGTTTCCCTGGGGGCACAATTGATTAAGTACTTGACTACTAGCCAAATGGTTGATGGTTCAAACCCACGCAGAGCTCTCCCAGAAGACAGGCCTAGAGATCTGCTTCTGAAAGGTCAGAGCCTCGAAAACCCTATGGAGCACTTCTATTGTGCACACATGGAGTTGCCAAGAATCGGAATTGACTTGACGGCAACTTATAACGACAATAATTTTTTAAATATTTATTTGTGTCTTGGTTTGGTTTACAAATTCCAGCAATATAATTTGCATACACACTCCCTAGCTCAGATTTCTATCTTGGATTTAAAATTTTCAGAATATGTATTGACTTTTTTTCCCTTTCCAAATAGCAGAGACTAGGCTGTTGATTGCAGCCTACTGTGATTTATTTAACTGGGCTCTGTTTATAATGACTAATAACACTGACAGTACACACTTAAGCCTTGTTCCCCTTGGAGATTCCCACCTTAGTTCCTAGGTGACCACTGCATATTCAGCTGGACTCTCATGGTGGACCTGGGACCTGAAGAGTATAGATCTCAGATAGAGCCCTGCCCTCTTGCTAGTGGTGTAGGGTTTATAATGAGGGCCGAGCTCTGGCTCTGCTCAAGGGGAATGTGGTGCCACCTTGTGGCCAGAGATGCCAATGTAGTCACAAGGGCTTTTTCTCCACTGTGGCATGAGGTTCACAGGTGCTGCAAACTGTTAACTACTAGCTGAAGCTACTGATGCTCAACTAGTCACAGAAAGTTTGGCAGCTCAAACTCACCCAGAGGCGCCTTGGTCACAGAGGTGCCAAAAGGTCACAGCCTTGAAAACTCTATGAAGCAATTCTACTGTGCACACATGGGGTCGCCATGAGTCAGAATCAGTTCTACAGCAAACTGACAACAGCAACAACAACATAACTCATAGAGCTTGCAATTGCAGATGCTAAGATCACATGTAGTGCTGAGAAAAAACAACCGCTGGAGGGTCTTATTTTTCCATATGCAGTACAGCAAGGGAGAATCTTGCTAGCTCATTTTTCACCTATTTATTAACCTCAATCCTTAAGTTTCCAGGCCCTTTTGCTGAAGGAGCAGAACAAGAGAGTGGGATGGTGGTGCATTGGAGGGGACACTGCTATCTCACTTTTCCTTTGTTCCTCAGACCGCCATGGAATGGGCCCGGAACCACTTCCTCAAGGAGATCATCGAGGCCTTCCTGAAGGCCTACCAGCAGAAGATGTTTGTGACGCACACAGTTCATGAACTGCTCTGGGGCTACAAAGATGAGCTCTTATCCCTCATCAGTATTTTCAAATCTGACGTCTCTCCCTATTTCGGTTTGTTCTATGGGGTAAGTTGATTTTTTCTTTTTTCTTTTCAGAGCCACTTTGTTCTACTGAGATGGGCATGCCAACTTAGATTTTATCCTAACTTTGGGTCTCTTTTAGGAGGAGAACAAAATTGCCTGAAGTTCTGGATGTCTTGTAGAGTACATGAAAAATAAGAAAGTGTTTTAGCAGAAGGGAAGGGGAAAAAAACTAATGAATAAATGAGTAGAGTGGATAGTTGGGAGATTGGTAAAAGACAAACTTAACCTCAGTAAAAAAGTGTTACATTAGGGTTGGGATCTGGAATTGTGATGTGTTTGCTCATCTTTAAATTTGCACTTGTTTCCTGGCTATTCAAGAATTTTACCTTTACTGTGTAATCCCTTAGCATTTCACTTCCTGTATGGCAAATGGTGATAGTATTTCCGCTTTGCCTTCTAGTATATACAACACTTAAAAAGCTGTTCAAACAAAACCATAATCAGGTTTTTAACATTGTCTACGCAAGAGGTCCTGGGTGGCATAAACGGTTTGCGAACGACTGCTAACCAAAAGGTTGGCGGTTCAAACCCACCCGGTGGCACGTTGTAAGAAAGGCCTGGTGATCTGCTGCTGTAAAGATTACAGCCACGAAGGCCCTATGGAGACGTTCTACTCTGTAACATATGGGACTGCTGTGAGTTGAAATTGACTGAACAGCAACGGTTTCGTTGTTTTAAGGCAAGAGTGGGCTAGAAGTAGGATCCTGCCAAAAGAAAGGCCCTTTACCTTTACTCTGGGTGAGCAGAGGAGATTGATGTTCTCTAGAAGGTCCTGCCTCATAGGAACACAGCTTCCACAAGGCTAGAGGAAGGACTGATTTCTTGTTAACTGTGGTCTAGACCTCCCTTCTAGAAATAATTTCAGGAGAGCCTCCTACACAGAGATACAAAGGTTCCCTCAAGCCTATTTTGGTCCAGGTTGCTTCCATCCATCTACGAAGTAAATTCTGTTCCTAATACTGCAGTAATTCTCAGTTAATTCTCATTGTATAGCTTGCTTTTCTGTTTTTATATCATTGAACTCGGGTGAATTATAACTAGTATCTTTAGACACCTTTTTAAAAACATAACCTGCACTTGGCACCAGGACCATCTGCAGTGGAGTCGATTCCGACTCACTGGCGACCCCATGTGTGTCAGAGGAGAACTGTGCTCCGTGGGGTTTTCAATGGCTGATTTGGGGGGAGTAGATTTAACAAGCCTTTCTTCCGAAACACCTCTGGGTAGACTTGAATCTCCAACCTTTCATTCAGCAGCTGAGCGTGTGAACTGTTTGTCTCACCCAGGGACAACCTATATTTACCCATCAAAAAAACCTACATTTACAGGCTGATTAATAGATTTGCATTTCTTCTTTCAGAAAGCAAGGAAGTGTTTTATGTATTTTTCTTTCTTTGCCCTTGCCCTTTGGCTCTCCTTCCAAGTACCACTGTGTCTCTACAAGGCCCCATTGCTGAAAGCTCCCCTAATATTCCTTAGTTAGTATGAGTACTTTGAATGGATTTCCTAGATCTAGGAAAGAGCCTGAGACTTAGAACCAGAGGACCTTGATTTGCGTCCTGACTTTTTCACTTAATGACTATAATGCTTTTCTGAGGCTAGAATACCCACACTTCAAAGATTATTGTGAAGATTGAGAAGACGTTCATAAAAGTGCTTTGCAAACTATAAATGGCAATACACATTTAAAGAATTGTTATTATTTTCCCCTCCATAACTGGCTCAAATAATGACCCTGAATTAATATGAGTGAATGGTATAAGTTTCCATTTTGAAGCCAGATAAACCTTCTGAAGCGTTGTTGGTAAAAGACAGTGTCTTCAAAATAATAAATGTTGGAGAGACTGTGGAGAGATTGGAACACTTATACACTGCTGGTGGGAACGTAAAATGGTACAACCACTCTGGAAATCAATTTGGCGCTTCCTTAAAAAGCTAGAAATAGAACTTCCGTACGATCCAGCAACCCCACTCCTCAGGATATATCCTAGAGAAATAAGAACCTTTACACGAACAGGTATATGCACACCTACTTTTTTTTAATGTTTATTAAAGCACTGTTTACAATAGCAAAAACATGGAAGCAACCAAGGTGCCCATCATCAGATGAATGGATAAATAAATTACGGTATATTCACACAATGGAACACTACGCATCGATAAAGAACAGTGAAGAGTATATGATGCATTTCATAACATGAAGGAACCTGGAAGGCATTATGCTTAGTGAAATTAGTTTCAAAAGGACAAATATTGTATAAGACCACTATTATAAGAACTTGAGACATAGTTTAAACTGAGAGAAAACATTCTTTTGTGGTTACGAGAGGAGGGAGGGAGGGAGGGTGGGAGGGGGTATTCACTAATTAGATGGTAGATAAGAACTACTTTAGGTGAAGGGAAAGACAACACACAATACAGGGGAGGTCAGCACAACTGGACTAAAGCAAAAGCAGAGAAGTTTCCTGAATAAACTGAATGCTTCAAAGGCCTGTGTAGCAGGGATACGGGTTTGGGGGCCATGATTTCAGGGAACATCTAAGTCAATTGGCATAGTAAAATCTATTAAGAAAACTTTCTGCATCCCACTTTCAAGAGTGGCGTCTGGGGTCTTAAACGCTAGCAAGCAGCCATCTAAGATGTATCAATTGGTCTCAACCCACCTGGATCAAAGGAGAATGAAGAACACCAAGGACACAAGGCAATTACGAGCCCAAGAGATGGAAAGGGCCACGTGAACCAGAGACTGCATCATCCTGAGACCAGAAGAACTAGATGGGGCCCGGCTACAACCAATGACTGCCCTGACAGGCAACACAACAGAGAACTCCTGAGGGAGCAGGAGAGCAGTGGGGTACAAACCCCAAATTCTCATAAAAAGATCAGACTTAATGGTCTGACTGAGACTAGAAGGACCCCAGTGGTCATGGCCCCCAGACCTTCTGTTGGCCCAGGACAGGAACCGTTCCCGAAGCCAACTCTTCAGACATGGCTTGGACTGGACAATGGGTTGGAGAGGGATGCTGGTGAGGACTGAGCTTCTTGGATCAGGTGGACACTTGAGACTATGTTGGCATCTCCTGCCTGGAGGTAGATGAGAGGGTAGAGGGGGTTAGAAGCTGGTGAAATGGACACGAAAAGAGAGCAGAGGGAGGGAGTGGGCTGTCTCATTAAAAAAAAAAATTAGGGGGAGAATAATTGGGATTATGTAGCAAGGTGTATATAATGTTTTTATATGAGAGACTGACTTGATTTGTAAACTTTCACTTAAACCACAATAAAAATTATATTAAAAAAAAAAAGGCAGTGTCTTCTTTGTCTGGTTTTCCATCTGCTCTGGTTTTCCATCTGCTCAAGAACTAACTCTTGAGGCTGTGGCACTCACACTTGAGCTATCGGTGATTGAGAGACTGAGGTAGGCTGTGGGGCTGTGGCAGGATTCTGCCCTCACTACACCTCCTCTGGCACCTACTGCTTCTACCCTGCCCAAGCGCAGCCCCTAATCCTTCCTTAGGTGGTATTCTGCCAGCATTTTCCTCCAATACATGAGGCCTGTATCCCTGTTCCAGCTGGTTCCCTGTACATCGTGATGAAGCAGGAAAACTTTAAGTTAATGCTTTAGAACACTTGTCCATCAAAGACTTTAATGATGAGACAACACTTAACCGGGAGGGGCAGGGTGTGGAAATGAATAGGATGGCTTGAGTGTACAGACGAAATATTGGCACAGAGCTCCTTACAGAAAGGGACCTGGCTAAATACCAGATACTCTTAGTGTCATATTGCAGTGCCACTCAGCTTATCTACATCCATTGATGACTGCTGTTGTGGAGTTGGCTCTGACTCATGGCGACCTCATGAGTTGCCCAGTCAGTCCTGCATCATCTTCGTTTTTGTTGGTATGTGTGAGTCCATTGTTGTGGCTGTTATATCAGTCCATCTCACTGAAGGTTTCCCTTGTTTATGTTGGCCCTGTACTTTACCAACCATGATGTTCTTTTCTAGAGATTGGTCTTTCCTGATGACATGTCCAAAGCAAGGCAAGTCTCACTGTCTTTACTTTTTTTTTTAATTGTACTTTAGATGAAGGCTTATAGAAAAAACTAGTTTCTCATTAAATGGTTAGTACACATGTTGTTTTATGACATTGGTTAACAACCTCACGACATGTCAACAGTCTCCCTTCTCAACCTTGGGTTCCCTTTTGCCAGCTTTTCTGTCCATTCCTGCCTTCTAGTCTTTGCCCCTGAGCTGGTGTGCCCTTTTATTCTTGTTTTGTTTTACGAGCCTGTCTAATCTTTGGCTGAAGGGCAAACCTCGGGAATGAATTCAATACTGAGCTGAATGGGTGCCTTGGGACCACGCCTTTGGGGTTTCTCCAGTCTCTGTCAGACCAGTAAGTCTGATCCTTTTTTTTTTTTTTTTTTTTTGAGTTATAATTTTGTTCCACATTTTCCTCCAGCTCTGTCTGGGACCTTCTATTGTGATCTTTGTCAAAGCAGTCAGCGGTGGTAGCCAGGCACCATCTCATTGTACTGGACTCAGCCTGAGTGGAGGCCGTGGTTCACCATCTTCACTTCTAAGAAGCATTCTGATTGTATTCCTTCTAAGACTGATTTGTTTGTTCTTCTGGCAGTCAATGGTATATTCAGTATTCTTCACCAACACCACAGTTCAAATGCATCAATTCTTCTGTCTTCCTTTTTTATTGTCCAGCTTTCACATGCATATGAGGCAATAGAAAAGACTATGGCTTGGGTCAGGCACACTTTAGCCATCAAAGTAACATCTTTGCTTTTCAGGTGCCTCTATTCTCCTTGGCATAAGAGAGCTTGATCACCTGGTTGTAGTAGTGTTTGTCAGCTTTCTCCGCTGTAAAGTTACTCCTCTGCCTTCCATTCTGTACTCCTTGGAAGGAAGTCCACTATACTCAGCCCACATTTAAGAAGCGGGGAGCTATGTTCCTGCTCCTTTAGGGTGGAGTATCAGATACTGGAGATTTGTCTCTTCTCCCTCATTTATTAATTTATTCAACAATTTATTTGTATCAGTATGGACTCATGGATATTTTATACTTTGGATTATGGTCTAACTCTTTATTGCTCACATCATTCCAGGTTTGCCTTTGGGAGCTCTTTCAGTTGGCCCTTATGTCATTTTATCAGGCCCCTGACATTGTGGCGTTTTTTGTTTGTTTTTCTTTTCTGAGCACTTCGTCACTTTCTGGTACTACAAGATGCTCCAGGCTCACCTTGCATATCTCCTGCCCCAGTCTTAGATTCAGCCATTTCTGTAAGGATCCCTGTTGTTTTTTTTTTTTTAATTGAGAATGGTATGGAAACCTCTTGATCGTAGATATCCAAGGCCTTAAAAGTGTTCATATCCTCTTATTTAGTTACATCACTTTCAAGGATCTGTTTAGGAACAAGACTACAGGCATAAAGATATTCATTATTTATAGTAGCAAATAATATATTAAAACTAAATATCTTAACAGTCGTAGAGTGATTCAGTAAGTTATTTTATTTCCATGTAATATGGAGCCATTAAACTTATGTTCATAAATAGCTTTTGATAACATGAGAAATGCTTATGTTATAAACTTAAGTTAAAAAATGGTATACAGTAAAACCTGTGAGAGCCCGAACTTGACAGAACTGCCTTGTTTTTCTGGGTCTTGAAAGCTTTCTACCTTTGATAGGGTGCAGTGACTACTTTTCTTTCACTCTGTATTTAGCGGAAAATATTTGAGTTTCCCTTCTCGGACAGGTTTCCACCTTACACAGGTGCCCGCTTTCACAGGTTTTACTGTATCCCTGTTAAGACACTCGATAAAATGCTTGTTGATACATAAATGAATGACCCTTGGTGGCTAAGAGGGGACCCTGGGTGGTGCAGATGGTTATGTACTCAACTACTAACCGAAAGATTGGCAGTTTGAACCCAGAGGCTCCTCAGAAGAAAGGCCTGGTGAGCTGCTTCCGAAAAGTCACAGCCATAAAAACTCTATGAAGCGGTTTTACTCTGCACACGTAGGGTTGCCATGAGTCGGAACTGACTTTACAGCAACTGGTTGTTGTCGTCGTTGTCGTCTTTTAGTGGCTAAGAGGGCCAGCCTGTAGAGTATGGTGTTACATAGGGTTCCAGCTCTCACTCCACCATTTACTGGCTGAGTGATTTGGGCAAGTTATTTAACTTCTCTTTGCCTCAGTTTTCTCATTATAAAATGAGAGGGAAATAATATGTATTTGTTTCCTATTGCTGCTATAACAAATTACCACAAATTTAGTGTTTTAAAACACTACAAATTCATTATCTTACAGTTCCAAGGGTCAAGGAAGACCTAAAATCAAGATGTCAGCAGTGTCGCATTCCTTCTGGAGGCTCTACAGGAGCATCTGTTTTCTTTCTTTTCCAGCTGCTAGAGGCACCTGAGTTCCTTGGCTCGTGGCCCCTTCCTCCATCTTCAAGGCCCAGCAGTGAAGCTTCTTCAAATCTCTCTCTTTCTGATTTCTGTTTCCATCGTCATGATCTCTTCTGACTCTGATTCTCCTGCCTTCTTCTTTCCTTTATAAGTACTCTTGTGGTGACATTGGGCCCACCTGGATAGTCCAGGATAATCTCCCCATTTCAAGATCCTTAATTTAATCACATCTGCAAAATCCCTTTTGCTGTGTAAGTTAATATACTAACAGGTTCCAAGGATTAGGCATGGGCATCTTTGTGAGGCCATTATTTTGTCTACCATACTATCCTATAGGGTTGTTGTGAGGATTTCATGAGATAATTCATGTAAAAATTCTAGAACAATGCCAGTAATATAGTTAATTCTGAATAATTGTTAGCACCTTACTTTATTATTGTAGAAGAATCAATATCCATACTGTTTCCCAGGATCCTAGCTGCATTCCCAGATAAGAAATTTGTAAGAACACAGAGTGTCTGTATGCACTTAAGAAGCATAACTTGGAGAGTATATACAGCTAAAGAAACCTCAATTGGTGCTGTATGAACACCACTTTCTAATACAGCTACTGATCGATCATGTATGATTGGGTCCTGGCCCTGGGCTTGTACTTTTGTTGTTGTTAGCTTCTGTTGAGTCAGCCCCTAACTCATAGCCACCCCACGTACTATGGGATAGGATCATTGTGATCCCTAGGGTTTTCATTATCTGATTTTTGGAAGTAAATTGCCAGGCCTTTCTTCCTAGTCCCTCTTAGTCTGGAAGCTCCTCTGAAACCTATTCAGCATCATAGCAACATACAAGGCTCCACTGACAGATGGGAGGTGGCTGCACTTGAGGTGCATTAGCTGGGAATTGAACCCAGGTCCCCCACTACATATACCCCCACGTGGAACATGAGATTCTACCACTAAACCACGATGACCCTCTCTATATTTTTTCAATTCAAATATAATTCATATACCATAAAATTCACTGCTTTAAATAATTCTATTTTGAAAACATTCTGCATCCCACTTTGAAATGTGGCATCTGGGGTCTTAAATGCTAACAAGTGGCCATCTAAGATGCATCAATTGGTCTCAACCCACCAGGAGCAAAGGAGAATGAAGAACACCAAGGTCACACGACAACTAAGAGCCCAAGAGACAGAAAGGGCCACATGAACCAGAGACCTACATCATCCTGAGACCAGAAGAACTAGTTGGTGCCCAGCCACAATTGATGACTGCCCTGACAGGGAGCACAATAGAGAACCCCTGAGGGAGCAGGAGATCAGTGGGATGCAGACCCCAAATTCTCATAAAAAGACCATACTTAATGGTCTGACTGTGACTAGAGGAATCCCGGCAGGCATGGTCCCCAAACCTTCTGTTGGCACAGGACAGGAACCATCCCTGAAGACAACTCATCAGACATGAAAGGGACTGGACAGTGGGTAGGAGAGAGATGCTGATGAAGAGTGAGCTACTTGTATCAGGTGGACACTTGAGACTGTGTTGGCATCTCCTGTCTGGAGGGGGGATGGGAGGATAGAGAGAGTTGGAAGCTGGCAAAATTGTCACGAAAGGAGAGACTGGAAGGGCTGACTCATTAGGGTGAGAGCAAGTGGGAGTATGGAGTAAGATGTATGTAAACTTATATGTGACAGACTGACTTGATTTGTAAATGTTCACCTGAAGCTCAATAAAAGTTAATTAAAAAAAAAAATTCACTGCTTTAAAGTGTGCAATTCAGGGGTTTTTAGTATAGTCACAAGGTTGTGCAACCATCATCACTATCTAATTCCAGAACATTTTAATTTTTCCCGAAGAAACCAGTACCAGTTAGCAGTCACGCCCCATTTGCTCTTCTCCCCCTGCCCTGGCAACCTTAATCTTTCTGTGTCTGTGGATTTGCCTGTTCTGGACATTTCAAATAAATGGAATCATAAAATACATGGTTTTATGTATGGCTTCTTTCATTTAGCGTGTTTTCAGGGTTCATCCATGTTGTAGCTTGTTTCAGTAGTTCATTTTTATTGTCAAGTGATTATTTCCCTATGGTTACACCACATTTTTTTTTTTTTTAACCCATTCATCAATTGATGGACATTTGAATTGTTTCTACTTTTTGGTTCTTCTGAATAATGCTGCTGTGAACATTTGTGTGCAAGTTTTCATTTCTCTTGGGTATATACCTAGGAATGGAATTGCTGGGTCATGTGGTAACTCTGTGTTTAACTTTTTTGAGGAACTGCCAGACTGTTTTCCAAAGTGGCTACAACTTTTTACATTCTCAGAACTAGCGTACGAGGGCTCAGATTTCTCCATATCCTGGACAACACTTGCTGCTATCTTTCTTTTTTATTACAGCTGTCCTAGTGGATGTGAAGTGGTATGTCATTATGGTTTCGACTTTCATTTCCCTAATAACTGCTGAACATCTTTCCATGTGTTTATTGGCTATTTGTATATTTTCTTTGGAGAAATGTCTCTTCAAATCCCTTTCCACTTTTTAATTGGGTCACTGGCTTTATACTTTTAAAACCATGAAGTAATAATATGGTTTATATTGTATTGAACAAAGTATTTACTCTGTTTCCCAGTTCTAATCCATGTGGCAATTAGGCCCAATTAGGGCAGTTTCATGAAGGATATTAAATTGCTAGTTACTTTAACTTATACTCACTTATTTTCAGAAAAATGGAACTAATGATGGAGACTATGTTTTTCTAACTGGAGAAGACAGTTATCTTAACTTTACAAAGATTGTGGAATGGAATGGAAAAAAGTAAGTCTAGTGAAACATAAGTGTAATTATTTTTTTAAATAACATTTAAACTAAACGTTGACTTCTGCATTCTTTCAAAAAAAATTTAGCACTCTCATTTTTCAGATGAAAAATTCTACAAATATGTAAAATATTCATGTAATTATGAATTTTGCAAATCAAGATGGGGATGATGTACTTTTCAAATTAAATTTAAATTTTGATTTGTAGATTTATAGTGGCCAGACATAAATTATTAGGCAGTGCAAAGTCTTATTTCAACTACTTAGTAATCACAGAATGAGTTGTAGCTACAGCACAAATATTTTTCAAGTCACCATTTTTGGGGGGTGATTGCGGGTTGTTGGTATATTTTTCTTTTAGGATGAAATACATTTGAATTCACCATTCTAGTATTTCAAAAACAATTTTTAGTTTAATATTTCTACTTATAATTTATAAACAAACTGCTTCCAAAATGGAGGCGTGGCAACTTGCAGTAAAACTATATGTAAAACAGGGTGATTTTTTTTCTGTCAAGAGAATTTAGAAGCTATCAAGAGAAAGGAAATTTTTCAGTGGATATATTTTCATTTCTAGTACTTATAATCCACTGAAAATTTTGGCAAAAGGCTTTATTAATAGCAGTGTGGGAAGTTTCTTTCTGCTGACCTATTAAATAGATGCAAAGATAGACTCTGGACAACCTGGGGAACTAAACGTTTAATTAATGGTTTAATTAACTTTCCTCTTAAATGCCTGTCTCACATGAGTCATCTGGCTGGTAAAAAGAACACAGCAGCCTATCTCCAAGAAATACTAAGGGAAAAAAGGCAAGGCCCTAAACAGCGTGCCTAATATGCTATCTTTTTTTAAAAAATGGTTTTAAAAAAGGCATGTTTATATATAAACATGTAAATAAAGATACAAAGAGTAAAGTATGGCAAGGGGGAAAAGTAACTTCACTGTAAGGGAACCTTCTCATACCTTCCCCCTGGGTGTACTTTTCTTCTTGCTGAAGATTATCCATCAGTACAGTCGCTCTCAGAGGGCAGTGGTGATTCAGTGGCTGTCTTAGGCTGGGTTCTTTAGAGGAGCAAAACCAGTGGAGAGTATGTGTATATAAATATATAGAAAAAGATTCATTTCAAGGAAATGGCTTACACAGTTGTGGAGGCTAGTGAGTCCCAAATTCATGGGTTAGGCGTGAGGCTAGAGGCTTCTCCTGATTCACGTGGTTGCAAGGGCTGATGAACCTAAAATTGGCAGGTGAGGTAAGAGGTTGCAGGCTCACGAGGTTGCAGGAGCTGGCGAATCCTAAGATCTGCAGGTCAGGCAGAAGGCTGCTGGCTCATGTCCCAAGAACCAGAGGTCAGAGGATGATGAGTTGGATGCAGGATCTAGACAGGATATGCAGGCCACACCCTAAGGAAACTCCCCTTTCAACTAATTGACTGCTCACAATAGATTACATTATAGATAGTGATTACATCACAACAGATCACATCATGGACAATGATTACATATTTGCTGAACCACTGAGAATCATGGCCTAGCCAAGTTGACACATAATGTTAACCATCCAGTAGTAGGATTTTCACCTTCCATGCAGGAGACCTAGGTTCAATTCCCAGCTAGTGCCCCTCATGCGCAGCCACCATCCATCTCTCAGGGGAAGCTTGCACATTGCTAGGATACTGAACATGTTTCAGCAGAGTTTCCAGAATAAGATGGACTAGAAAGGAAGACCTAATAATCTACTTCCAAAAATCAGCTAATGAAATCCTATGGATCACAGTGGTCCTATCCCATTCTGCATGGGATCACCATGAGTTGCTGGCCAACTTGATGGCAGCTAACAACAGCAACAACAACAATAATAGTTCTTAACTAAGGGCAGTTTTGCCCCCAGGGGCATTTGGAGATGTTTTTGGTTGTCACAATTGGGGGTACACTGTCAGCTAGTTGGTAGAGGCCAGGGATGCTGCTAAACACCCTGCAATGCACAGGAGAGCCCCACACCACAAAGAATTATCAGGATCAAAATGTTAATAGGTTGCGAAACCTGTATTAGTAGCTCTTTCAGTAAGGATTTCTGGTTGGTAAACTCTCTTAGGCTTTGCATATTTAAAAATACCTTTATTTTACTCTCACTTTGGAGTGATTTTAGCTGGGTATAAAATTCTAGGTTTACAGTTCAACACTGTGAAAGTATCCTCCTTTGACTTTTGGCATTCATCTTTTTCCTTGATCTTCTGCAGCTGTACTACAGTGTATCCAGGTTTGAATTTATTTTTAATTATTCTGCTTGGTCCTTGGGGCATACTTTCAATCCAAGGCCTTTTGTCTTTCTTAAATTTTTGAAAACTTTCAGCCATTATTTCTCCAATTACTGCTTCTCTGCTATTTTCCCTATTTTTTTTTCCCACTTCTAGAATTCCTACTAAACATTTATTGGAGTCTATCAATCTATTCTATGTATCTCCTAATCGATTCTTTAGTTTTTATCTTTTTGTCTTCTTAGCTAATATTTGTGTAAATACCTTAGAACTATCTTCCAATTTACCAATTCTCTCTCCAACTATGTACAGTCTAGAGTTTTATGTCTATTTTTTTCAGAAACTCTTTTTATTTCTCAGATTTCTTTTTTTTCTATTTTGTATCTCCCTACTCTTGTTTCATTCTTTCCAATTTATTTTATTTTTTATAATTTATCATCCTTTAAGGATGTTATTCTTTTGTCTATCTCTTTGAGGATACTAAGCAACATATTTATTTAAAGGATTAGCTGAATTGTCCTATATTTTAATTTCTTCTAAAGTGAGTTCATCTTTTCATTGTTGATTTTGTTACCTGTCTCTTAGTGTAAGTTTGCGTCATTTAAAATAAATAAAATGTTGATATGCAGAATTATTTTGGTTGAGAGGTCAACCTGTATCTATTTACCTGTCAGTCTGTCTATCCATCCTCTCACCTCTCTGTGTATAGCAGTTTTGTAGTTGCTTGAGTGTAGCCCACCATGGAGCTCTCAGTCCAGAACCAGTACACATAGGTGGTCTCCTCTCCCACAGTTATGTTAGGGAAATCAGAAACAGCCAAAGAGACAGCAGGCAGCCTGGTGCAGGTTCTGGTTGTAAGGCTGTGTCTGTGTCTTCCTGCAGCCCCACCCACTCAGCTTTGTACACGTTTAACTCCAGACAAGCAGGCAGAAGCTGCTTTCTTTGGCCCCTCTTCATGAACAGGGAATTCCTGCCTCCTAAACCCTTATTTCCAGCCCTTGGTGGACCACCTTTAACCCCTGTTATCTCCAGGAGCTGAACTTCCAGTTCTTTCTTCTTGCTTGCAAATCTGCAACCCAGTGAGCCAGTGGTCTTAGTCTACTTAGTAGCCTTTTGCATTGAAGATCTTTGTATTTTCTAGGGAAATGTTTATTTGTGTTTGAGTATGGTATAGCCTTTTTAAATGTTCTCTTTTTATGTTTTATCACCCACTACCCTGTGTTTTTCTTTGGCAGAGGCCCTCAATTCATGAACTTAGAGTGCCGTCTTGACCAGAAGTTGTGAAAATCATTGTTTATTGCCTGCCCCTTTTATTCATTTGCATTTTGTACCATTATTCAAAAACATTCATTTTATGTGGCAAAATATTAATAATTGGTTAACCTAGATAAAGGATACATGAGAGTTCTTTGTTCTATTCTTGCAACTTTTCTAAGCTTGAAATTACTTCACAATAAAAAAGGGAAAATGTATTTCAGCCTTTAAGTTTTTAATTAAAATAAAAATCCACTATTTCAACAGTGCCTTTAGTATGAAATCAACTTAATATTGAGCTTTCTTGAGATTCGAGAGAAGTCCTCTGTTGTTTAGAACAGAAAATTGTTCCTAGGGGAGACAGCATTAACACTGGATCGTGAATGCTAAAGAGGCAGACATATTTATCCAGAGTTCATCTGTCTGTGAGCTGGCCATGATGAGCAAGGCTATTATTAATGCCAAATGGAATCACTGCTTTAAGTAAATTTGTATTCCTGATCCTCTATGTTGTTGTTGTTAGTTGCTGTTGAGTAGATTTCGACTCATGGTGACCCTTGTGTGCAGAGCAGAACTACTCAGTAGAGTTTTCAAGACTATGACAGTTCGGAAGCAGACTCCAGGCCTGTCTTGAGGTGCCTCTTGGTGGATTGAGCTATTGGTTGAGTACTTAACCAATTGCACCATGCAAGGACTCCTTACCCCTCTATATAGGCTCCACTCTTTTAGAGGAAGAAAAGAGGATTTTTTGGCTATTGCCTCTATCAAAATTGATTTGGGAATTGGGAGCTTATTTTTGTCCCCTTTGATCTGATCCCTAACCAAGACCACCTTTGTGTCTGCATGTGAATAAGTTACTGTGAGTAGCCAGCTCCCAGTTAAGTCTAGAAAGGTCTTGACTGTTTCAGAAATTCTGAAAGCAAATGTGATCACCTTTATCCTTTCTTGTGCTTATGAATTGCAGGTCACTTGACTGGTGGACAACAGAAAAGTGTAATATGATTAATGGAACAGATGGAGATTCTTTTCACCCATTACTAGCCAAAGATGAAATGCTTTATGTCTTTCCATCTGATTTTTGCAGGTAAGAACGTTACAAATAAGTTGTTTGACTACCAAAAAAACTCATTGCTCTCAAGCCCCAAGGCTATAAATCTTTATGGAAGCCAGCTGTCACATCTTTCTCCCGCAGAGTGACTGGTGGGCTTGAACCCTCAACCTTTTGGTAAGCAGATGAGCACTTAACCACTGTCCCACCAGGGCTCCTATGTTTGACTGCAAGGCCACCAAAAGTGTGAGAAATATATGTAGCTACCCATAAGCATTCATTCTCATGCTTGATAAGATAAATGGTGATGACATATTGAAAGGCAGTATAGTTTAGTGTACCACAGTAGTTCATGCCACAGACTCCGAAGCCTGACTTCCTTGGTTTGAATCCCACCACTTAGAGCTGTGTGACCTTGGGCAAGTTATTTAGCCACTCTGTATCTCACTTTCTTCATCTGTAAAGTAGGGATAGAAAGTTACCTACCTTAGGGACTGTTGTTAAAACAAGTAAGTTACTTTAAGTGAAACTTAACACAGGGCCAGTTGACAGAGTAAGCAAAATTTAGTGTAGTTATTATTTATTATGATAGCCTCTGTCAAGCATGAAATTTGACATGGCCCTCTTCCAGTGAACAGGTAATTTCTATATAGAAGAAAAATAAATTATACTATTGTATTGTCAATATTTCAGAGTTTATAGCTATGTGCTTAGCTAGAAGCTTCACATTAATCAAATCTACTCTCACTTGCCCTGTAATCTCTCTCTTTCTCTTTTTCTAAATATTTTATTATGTTGTGGGTGAAAGTTTGATGGGTAGGTTTGTTAACTTCCTTTTTGGTTACCTTAAAATTTATCTTTATTTTGCTAAATTTAAGCTGATCTATTTCTTGATATCACCTTAACTTCCTCTCCATTTGGAAGTTCTACGACTACACTATTTATTCCCTCTTTTTTTGTTTTGACATTGTCATCATTTATATATTGACGTCTCTGGCTCCCTATTTTCAGTTTTTTTTACCTTTGACTTGTTTTTGCGACTTCCCTACCTGGGTTGATAACTGGTTGTTCTGTCTGTGTTCTAGTCTTGGATCGTTGTCTGATATTTTTGGTTCTCTAACCAGAGGACTCTTCCCTTTAATATTTCTTGTAATTTTGGTTTGGTTTTTGCAAATTCCCTTAACTTCTCTTTATTTGGAAATAACCTAATTTTGCCATCATACTTGAGGGACAGTTTTGCTGGATATATAATTCGTGGCTGGCAATCTTTTTCCTTAAAGGCTTTATGTATGTCATCCCGTTGCCTTCTTGCCTGCATGGTTTCTGCTGAGTAGACTCAATGGCACTGGCTCTTTTTTTTTTTTTTTTTAGTCAGAGCTTAGTCTTATTGGCCCTCCTTTGTAGGTGACTTTTTGTTTATCCCTATCCACTCTCAAGATTCTGTCTTTGTGTTTGGCTCTGTCAAATTTGATTAGGATATGTCTTGGTGACATTCTTTTGGGATCTACTCTGTTGGTTTCATTGAGCTTCTTGGATAGATATCTTCTCATCTTTCATGATATCAGGGAAGTTTTTTGCCAGCAAATCTTCAACAATTCTCTCTGTATTTTCTATCATCCCCCCCCCATTCTAGTACTCCAATCACTTGTAAGTTTTTCCTCTTGATAGTGTCCCACGTAATTTTAGGCTTTCTTCATTTTTTTTATTTTTTTTTTTTCCTGATTTTTCCTCAGATAAATTGGTGTCAAGGGATTTATCTTCTGTCTCGCTAATTCTGACTTCCAGTGCCTCAATTCTTCTCCTGTTAACCTTCTATTGAGTTGTCTAATTCTGAAATTTTATTGTTAATCTTTTGGGTTTCTAGCTGCTGTCTCTCTGTGGTTTCTAGCAGACTGTTAAATTTGTCATTTTGTTCTTGTATTGTTTTCCTGAATTCCTCCATTGTTTTGTCTGTGTTCCTCAGCTTGGTCTGAGTTTTGCCTGATCTCTTGGAGAGCTCTGTATATTAATCTTTTGAGTTCTGTCTCAGGTAATTCCATGACTTTATCTTCCTCTAGAAAGTTTCCTAGTTCTTTATTTTGGTCGCTTGTTGGAGCCATCTTGACCTGCTTCTTTATGTGGTTTGATATTGACTGTTGTCTGCAAGCCATCAATAAGTTATTATATTTATTTATTGTATGTTTGTTTACTGTGTCCTACCTTTTTGTTTTGTTTTACTATGCCCAAGTAAGCTGGGCATGTGAGGTACTTTGGTTATTGGTGTCTTTGAAGCTCTCACGTCCTGTCTTCAGGTGGTTAGAGCAGCTACTAGGTGTGTGAGCCCAGGAGTCTGTTTACTTTTCCTGTGTGGGTGTGGCACAGGTGTCCAGGTTGTTGGCCACTGAGTGTGTGGTGCAGGCTCTCACCTACAGTCCTAGATGAGCAGGGCTGCGTAGAGGTGTTATGAGCAGGCACGGTATCTAGCTGCAGTAGAGGGCTATATGCAGAACAAGGCAGGGGGCTGAAAGCTGCCACCAGAGTGCCTGGGTGAAGGGCATGTCCCTGTCCCCTAGAGCATGTAGCGGGTGGGGTATTGCAGCTGGTCCTTGGGCAGCCAGTGCTATTGGCTAGAAGGACTAGGAGGCACCACTTGTTCTCAGCCCTCTGTCATGGGTGGCTAGATGAAGTGGATAGTACCACGAGCCCTCAGGCCCCTGATGTGGGTGAGTGAGGTCCCCGCTTAATGGGCAGGGCAGCGTGGGGTCAAATGTCACAAATCTGCAGCTCCCCTTTAGCTGCTGGTTGAACATGGGCTTCAGGTGTATGCCCTGTTGTTTTATGCTAATGAGGGCATGTGGTGGTGAATTGGCCCACACAGGCCTAGGCAGAGATGAAGGGCACTTCAAGTCTGTGGACCTGTTACGCCAGTGGCTGGACAAAAGGGCAGGGGCTGAGCTCCTGGCTTAGGGGCGTGGTGTTTTTTAAAGCCAAAAGACTGGTGTGGACATGGAGAGCCCTGAGTTCTGGCTTAGGGGGAATGGCAATTGTTGAATTCTGCTGGACCTGTGTCAGGGCGGAGCGAGGTACAGGGGTGGGTGAGGGGAAGGAGGCACTTCTTCACTGTGAAACTCCTGGAGGGGGTGGGGTTGTTTTGTTCCCACAAGTAGTTGGTTAGATGCTTGTGCTTAACTTTCACAGGTCCAGGACCGCTTCTGCCCAGCTTTGAAGGGTTGTGTAGACTTGCTGCCACCAGGCCTCACCCAGTGTGGTGAGAAACGTTCCAAACGCTAGTGCTCCTACTGCTCGCCTCAGCCTGCATGCTCTGGCCAACCCAGCCGGCAGGGTGCCGGCAACCTCACGACCAGCTCTTTTCTGCTGCTTTTGAATTGTCCCTCCTTCCCCCTGCTGCTCAGTCTGACTGCTCAGCTTTGTCTTTAATGATCAGGGCTCCTAGATTGTCATATATAATCGATTCACTTGTTTTTTCAGATCTTTGTTGTAAGAGGGATGACAGGAAGCATCTATTTTGTCATCTTGCCCCTGCCTTGTCGGTGAAAGCTTACATAGCAAATTAGGTTCCCATTTAACAATTTTTACATAAATTGTTCCATGACATTTGTTACAGTTTTCACAATGTGTCAGCATTCTCATTATTTCCGTTCTGTTTGTTCCATTTCCTTATATCTAGCTTCCTTTGCCCTCTTTGGAGCCTCATCTTTGCTTTTGGGTAGATGTTGACCATTTGGTCTGCCCTGTAATCTCTTCCTCTCTCCTGCCTACAAATAAACATGATAAGTTTCACCTCTACGAGGCAGCCATCCTTCTCACAACCCTGATTTCCACCTCCCCGTCATGCCACTTCTCCTTCGCCTCAGACTGGGTGAATGAGAGCTGATTCATTGGCCTCCATCTCCTCTCCCACCCACTTGGGCAAGGCTAACTCCATACACTCTGGATTATCTTCAGCTTCCTATGCAACATCTCTTCAAAGTCAGGAGTGACCTAGTGGCATTTGACATACTTGATTCGTTCTTGTCTCATTTCTCCAAATTGCTATCCTTCCATTGTTTCATATCTCATGTAATTAATTGCATCATCTACCCAGTCACCCAAGCCAGGAACATTGGTAGCGCTATAAATTCTCCTTCCTCTCTCGTAGTTAATAAGCCACTAAGTACTTTCGGTTCCTCCTCAAAAATATCTCTTGAATTCATGCCCATTTCTCCATCCCGGCCGTCTGTGCCATGGTTTAGATTCTTTCCATCTCTCATATAGAAATCACAGCCACCTTCTAACTGGCCTCCCGATTCAATCAATACTTTTGGAAAGACTGAAAGAAAAAAGAACTGTCAATGAGAAAATGCAGTTGAGTAAAACAAGGGAGCCTTGTTTGGGGGATGTAGGAGGCTTTTAAAAAGATTGACACAGAGGAAATGTATCCTTATCTGGTGGGAGTTTAAATTGGTCCGGCCACTTTGGAAAGCCATTTGGCAGTACTTAATAAAGCCACAGAGGTAACAAATGCCATGATTCTGCAATTTTCTCTTAGGTAGATTTCTTGGCCTGAAAAACCCTTTTATATACATGCAAGGAGATGTATACAGAAATGTTCATTGCAACATTGTTAGTAGTAATGAAAAATTGAAAACCATCTAAATGCCTATAGAAAGGAGAATGGATAAATTATGGTATATTCTTGGGCAGCAGTGGGCTCAAACATACTTAAAATTGTGAGGTTGACGCAGGACCAGGCAATGTTTTGTTCTGTTGTACATAAAGTGGCCATGAGTCAGAGCCAACTTGACAGCAGCTAACAACAAAAACAACATATTCATGTGATGGAATGTCATATAGGATTTTTTTAGAAAGTATCAGAACTAGGTACATTAATGTAATAAATTTCAAAAATTATGCTTTTTGAATGTAGAAAATGCTATACTCTTTACATAACATTTAAAAATAGCAAACAGTACGTGTTTATTATACTTTGAATTGGATGGGCTTCTTTCAAGCAGCCTTTTGCATCTTCAGTTTCCACTTGTCCTGTAAGCTTTTAGCATGTCTTACCTGAGAACTGTTGCTAACTCACTGGTTTGGGGCAGATTATGCTAATTGAGCCCGCCTTGACCTTTTTATTCTTATTTCCTAACAGGTCAGTGTATTTAACTTTCAGTGGATTTGAGAGCATACAGGGACTGCCTGCCTTTCGGTATAAGGTACCTGTAGAAATATTAGCCAATACCTCAGAAAATGCTGGCTTCTGTATACCTGAAGGAAACTGCCTGGGCTCAGGAGTCTTAAATGTCAGCATCTGCAAGAATGGTAAGAACTCAAAAGAAGGGGCAGGATTATGGGTATCTAGAATGCAGAAGGACTGGAAAGCAAATATGTTGTCAGCCCAACTAGAAAGAAAGATTCTGACCTTTCAAGAATAATATTTTGTAACGTGGCTGTAATATTGTCAAAAATTGCTGTTGGTTGGCTTTTTGTAATGCTTTTTATTTATGGAATGCCATGTTGTTTATTTGTTTCTGGGCAGTAGTTTAGAAGTTTTAATAGTAATAATAGCTAATGTTTACCAAGCACTTATCACGTGACAGTCACTGTTCTAAGCGCTTTCCACATTTGTTGTTGGGTGCTATGGAGCAACCCTTTCCGACAGAGTAGAACTGCCCCATAGGGTTTTCTAGGCTGTAATCTTTATGGAAGCAGATCACCAGGTCTTTCTCCCATTGTTAACGGAAATCACGGATTCGAGCTGCCTGCTGCAAAGCTAATACTGAGACAGGAGGAGGTAAGCAGCAAGAGGGCTTTATTGAACACCGGTATTCAAGAGACAGGTTAAATTTCTCCCAAATTCTAATTCTAAAGAGCTAGTGGGAGGGTTTTATAGGGGGAAGGTCAGAGTTACCTAATGTTTTTAAGCACGTAGCCCACAGATGGTCTTATACATCACAAAACAACTACAAAAAACTCTTTATTAAACTAAAGATACGTATGTCAGACATCTGGACTCTAACCAGTATGTTTGTAACAGGCTGAAAAAAAACTCACATAAGAATCTCTTGGCTAGTGCAACTGTTCTGCCAAGTCTAATGTGGCTGAGATAGGGAGCAAGAAAGAAAGTTGCAGATTAAAAATGGCAGCCTTTCCGTCATTTTGCAGGCTGAAGGTCATTTCTCAAGAGAACAAAAAAGAGAATAGAGAACAAGGCCACAGGAACTGAGAGAGCTCTGCACCCCTTTGGAAGAGACTGGTGTAGCTGGTGCAATAAAAAATGTTTTTAAATGTTTACTTAAAGCATCGTTATGGCATTAGTTATGTCAAGCTGTCAATCACCCATTGTGAATAGGAGAAAACATGTTGTAAGGTATTAGGGTGTTTGTTATGTTAAGAGTGGAACAGGCTGCTCAGCCATATCTTGAACAGAACCTGCGCCATTTTCCAAATCAGCTTATACAGCTGTATTAAAACAAATGAGAAAATGTATTCTCTCTATTTTAATGTTAAAACACTAGAGAAAATGTATTTTCTCTACTTCACCATGGAGCTACTGCATGGATTCGAACTGACAGCCTTTCAGTTAATAGTCAAGCACTTAACCATTGTGTCCCAGTGCTCCTTTTATACATTTACACGTAGTAAGTACATAAAAGGGAGTCCCTGAGTGGCACAAATGGTTACGTACTGGACTACTAACCGAAAGGTGATTCCAGTGGAGATGGCATCTGGGTATTTGGGAACCACTGTGTTGGGAATACAGTACACCTTACATGGAGATAAAGACCAAGGGTAAATGAGAACATGTTCTGGGTTATGACTTCTCCTGTAGCCTTACAGGGCAGATGGTCCTGAAAGCATCCCTGCCCACTCAGGGTTGGTTCAAGGCACCAATGTAGTTTTCTTTTTCTTGCTGTTAACATATTGCTTCCTCAAGAAGTTGATGTCAGAATTAATAGATTCTACTTTGCAAGACTTAAATTTCTGCTACAGTTCTTTCCTCTTTTCTCATATATGTATTCCCAAATTTGGACCGAAATAATAAACTCTCCAGGGTTATCCTCAAGTTTTCTGAATTCTCAGGGAAACATTTTGGATGTTGGGATGAGTAAGTGTTCTGGAGTTGAGCAGGTCTGGATTTGAATCCTATTCTGTTTGTTGACAAACTGGCTGAGTTGATTAAGGATTCCGAACATCAGCGTTCTCATCCATAAAATGGAGGTAACTGTAAATTCCTTAGCAGGTTGTGTGAGGGTTAGAGATAATGTATGGAGGACACTCAGGTCAGTGTCTGGCCCTTATTAGGCCCTCAACTGATTTAAAAAAAATACATTTTTAAGTTCACTAGAGGTCATAAAGAAGGAAATTGTGGCTCTGTGGAAATGTTTAACAGAAAAGAGCAAAAGATGATATGTATCCTGACCCATAAGGTGGTAGATATGTAGGCAGATTTTATAATTACCTGCCAATTAGCTCATTTCTCCAAAAACGTATTTCCCTGGCAGCAATTATTGGGTCCCTCTCTCCTCTTCAATAGACAGCTGCCATCGAGTTGACACTGACTTATGGTGACCTTATGTTCAAAAGAATGAAACATTGCCCAATCCTGCATCAGCCTCACAATCTCCAGTATGTTCAAGTCCATCATTGTGGCTGTTGTGCCAGTCCATCTCACTGAGGGTCTCTCTCATCCTCCTTGGCCCTCTGGTTCACCAAACATGATGTCCTCCACTAGTGATTGATCCTTCATGATGACATGTTGAAAGCAAGTGAGTTGGACAGTGTTCTGTTGTGATCCATGAGGTTTTCATTGGCTAATTTTTTGGAAGTAGATTGCCAGGTCTTTCTTCCTAGTGTGTCTTAGAAAGCACGCTCCACTGAAACCTGTCCAACCATGGGTGACCCTGCTATTATTTGCAATACTGGTGGCATAGCTTCCAGCAGCATAGCAACATACAAGCCACCACAGTGCAACAAACAGATGGGTGGTGAGGTTCTTGGATAGGCTTCCTTTATAACTTGTTTCCCTATTTGGTTCTTAAAATGGATAGAAAAAAGAAACGAAAACCCAAAGCCTTCATGTGGGCAGATCTTATCTCATCGGAGTTTGAGTGTATAGCATGACTAGGCAGTCTTAAAAATTTTCTGCATCAGCATATTCAGGAGAACGAGGTCAATCTTTAGTAAAACAACGAAATGAAAACAGAAAAACAAACAAAAAAGACATCCACTGACTGCTAAAGGACTGTAGTTAACACAAGTGCTTTGAGGTGAGAGAACCCTCACTGAATCACAATTCTGTCTCCATCACGGTAGCTGGATGTCCCTGGGTAAATTCTGTAACTTCTCTAAGCCTCAGTTTTCTCAACTGTAAAATAAATATAATAACTCTAGCCTTATAGGGCTTCTGGGAATGTTAATTACAATAGTGTATATACAGCTCTTGACACATTGTATAGGTTCAGTAAATGCTGAACAATAAAGTAGTCAGGCCTTCAATATATATTGTGGAGTAAAATAATTTGAAGTGAATAAGATTTCAGAAAATGAAGTATAAATCCTGAGCTGGGATGTGTAGAGTGGAATTTTATCCCTCATCCCCATGTTTCATTATGTATGTTGTTGTCAGGTGCTGTCAAGTAGGTTCCCAGTGTTAGCGACCCTGTGTGTACAATGGAACGAAACACCGCTCAGTCCTGCACCGTCCTCACAATCATTGTTATGCTTGAGACCATTTGTTGTAGCCACTGTGTCAATCCATCTCCTTGAGGGTCTTCCTCTTTTTCGCTGACCCTCTACTTTACCAAGTATGGTATCCTTCTCCAGGGACTGGTCCTTGCTGATAACATGTCCAAAGTATGTGAGATGAAGTCTCACCATCCTTGCTTCTAAGGAACATTCTGGCTATACTTCTTCCAAGACAGACTTGTTCATTCTTCTGACAGTCCATGCTATATTTTTTTCCTTAGGGACCAGGTTTGTGATCAGGAATTTTATACTTATTTTCTCATTGTTTTCCTTAAAATGTAGGTGCACCCATCATTATGTCTTTCCCACACTTCTACCAAGCAGATGAGAAGTTTCTTTCTGCCATAGCAGGCTTGCATCCGAATGAGGAATATCATGAGACATTTGTGGACATTAATCCTGTGAGTATGCACTGCTTCCTGGTGACAAAGCCTATGTGTTATTCTGTCTATACAGTGTCCAGTGGGTTAGTTCTGAGCGCTCCTTAGAAATATATTGTCCTTCTCCCTTGGGAAAACTCTGCTCAGTGAAATGTAATGAATAGTCTCATAACCCTGTAATTAGAAAGCTCAATTCTGTGGATCTAATATACGAAAATACCAGCCCACCTGCTTTAACAAAAAAGCAACAGTGTAAGTTCAGCCATTGGAGACAACTGAGATTGGACCCATGTAATCTGGCTAGTCTGTCACCAGCCTTGAACCTGAGCGTGTATTCATTTCTCCCATGGGGCACAGGTCAGCAAAGTTGAAGATGACCCTCTGCTTACTCACTGCCAGAAATATCTTGTTTAAAATTTACATACGTATGTAATCTTCAGTCACTTTTGGCAAAACGGTATTCTATAGGTACTTCTGAGAGTTTATTATGTGAGATTATTAATTTAAAAAGCATGAGATATGTATATGTATTTTAATCCTTTAATAATAAAGAAGAAAAATTAAACCATTTCTGAAAAGATTTGAATAGACTTGAATATCATTTCATCACGCGAGAGCCTTTCACTGTAGAACGTATCTGAAGGCCATATTCCTTCATTCTTGGGATTTAAAACCCCTCCAGGGTTTTGCTATTCAAAGTGTAGCCTGCTGACCGCAGCATCGTGGGATCTTGTCAGACATGCTGAACTCAGGCCCTACCCTGGACCTACTGAATCTGAATCTGCATTTTAACACGATCCCCAAGGACTCACCTGAGAGTTTCAGAAGCATTGGTTTATCAGGCACCAAAAGCAATCGACAGTTCTCATTCTGTTCTGGGGATCAGTTCTTCCTTGTCCCACTCTGCATATCAAACATGGTAACAGGCACCCAGTTTATCAGAAGCACACTCTACTGATACTGTATTGTAAAATTTTGTTTGTGGTTTTTAACTAAGCCCTTATGTTTTCTTTCTACTTCTCTGATTTGCAGTTGACTGGAGTTATCCTAAGAGCAGCCAAGAGGTTCCAAATCAACATTTATGTCAGGAAATTAGATGAATTTGTGTAAGTTTTGCTTATTTCTAACAGAGGCAGAGGATAGTTTTGCTACATTGACTTTCTAGTGGGATCAGTGTCAGGAGGAGTATAGCCCACCTTCTCTAACTCTGGGAAAGCTACATAGCTTCTCTGAGCCATAATTTTCTCATCTGTAAACCTAGAATAAAAATACCTACTGCAGGGACTGTTGTGAGGATTAAATGCGTAGAACTAGCATAGGATAAATGCGTGGTTCTGAAGATAGTACTTAGGTGGTCTGGTTACAAACCACTCTGAGGGATGGCAGCATTTTTCTGTAGCATGTAGCTTCCTGGTGGTGAGTATTAGGAGAACAGTAATCATTTTGATGAATTTGCTTTCAGCATCTTACGTTTTGATTATTATATTTAACATAAATGTGCAGCACTTGGAATTCCTAGACTGACAAAGAATATTGGATTTTATATGTATTTGCATGAGATTTTATGTGTTTGCAAAGATAACCAATAAGCCAGCAGTAAAATTTGGGTAATGTAATGAAATAGGTCCTGGGATGTTATATAAACATGCCCCTCCAGAGTGTGCCACTAATGTGGTGTGATGATGTCTGTAAAATAATCTCATCCTTTATCTTTATAGTGAGACTGGAAACATGAGAACGCTGGTTTTCCCAGTGATGTATCTTAACGAGGTAAGTCTTAGGAGTTCAGCACAGGTATGTTTTAGCTGTCCAGGATTGAAAAACTTCCCTTATGATGTCTGCTGTTATAGACCTGTATAGTTGAAGAGCTGAGAAAAGAGAAAAGATGGTTTTTATAAATCTGTTTGAGAAAAGAGAAAAGATGGTTTTTATAAATCTGTTTGCCCTTAGAAACTTTTTATTAAAATATTTTCATGAACCTGCCTGTGTCTGAGGTATAATTTGCAGAAATGACAGTAAGAAAAATTTTCCTTCTCAAGATTGTTGTTTGGGTGAAACTCCCTCTTGGGGAGCTGCTTATGTAAGAAGAAAATGCAAAGGTGGAATGAAGCATTGTCAGACATTATTGAAACAGGATAGATAGCCCACCTCAGATGTTCAGTATACAGCTTTTCTTTGCATGTCTTCTTCCTTTGAAACCTTGCCAGTTTGTAAAATGTTATCAATTACTGTTTATTAGTTGAGGAGAAGGAAAAGGGATTAAAATTAAGATGATTGGCAACATTGCATAAAAATTTTGTGGAAGGCGGTTAAATAAAAGATTACATAAAATGATACATTCCCATTAATTTCAGTGCCATATGATTCTCTTACTCGTCGTCATAGAATAGAGCTTTTTCTACTTCTGTAGGCAAACATAATGAATTATAGAAAACAGATTCTATCTTAGTTCAAATGAAAAGTGTTTCCCAGAAGAAATATTTTGTCCACAATCTACCCACAGAAATTTTGTCCCTAAATGTTAGGTATAAAGTTTTGTAAATAAAAGTATATTCTCAAAGCTCAGAAATCCCCCACTATTTAAGACACCTATGATAAAGTCTTTTCTAAATGACTTAACACATCTATTGTAGCTGTATCTCCTCAATTTCCCCCTCTCTTCCATCCAGTTTTGAAGAAAAAAGGCAGATTTTTCCCTCTAAATAAATTCCCCATTGGCAAACCTCTGTTATTAATAGCAGCATTTTTTATATAATTTTTATTGTGCTTTAAGTGAAAGTTTACAAATTAAGTCAGTCTCTCACACAAAAACCCATATACACCTTGCTACACACTCCCAATTACTCTCCCGCTAATGAGACAGCCCGCTCTCTCCCTCCACTCTCTCTTTTCTTGTCCATTTCGCCAGCTTCTAACCCCCTCCACCCTCTCATCTCCCCTCCAGGCAGGAGATGCCAATATAGTCTCAAGTGTCCACCTGATCCAAGAAGCTCAGTCCTCACCAGCATCCCTCTCCAACCCATTGTCCAGTCCAATCCATGTCTGAAGAGTTGGCTTTGGGAATGGTTCCTGTCCTGGGCCAAGAGAAGGTCTGGGGGCCATGAGCCCCAGGGTCCTTCTAGTCTCAATCAGACCATTAAGCCTGGTCTTATGAGAATTTGGGGTCTGCATCCCACTGCTCTCCTGCTCCCTCAATAGCAGCATTTTTTTTAAGTTATGTTATTTTTATCTCTTCCCTAAAAACATTATTCTTTGTAGAAAACTTAGTAACAAGAGATGATCCAAAAAGGAAAAATTAAAAGCGCTCTTCACAAAACTCTGAGTCATACTGACATATTGTTTTTAATTTGCTTTCCTTCACTCAAGAACGTGTTGTAAAATTTTTTTCCAGAAACAACTTTTTTAAAAATGATTTACTTAAAACCAACTAATAAGCCAAACTGCCATGGCATCCACCAGACTGAGTCCAGTACAATGAGATGGTGCCCAGCTACCACCAGTGAATGTTCTGACAGTGATCATAATAGAGGGTCTGGGACAGAGCTGGAGAAAAATGTAGAACAAAACTGTAACTCACAAAAAAAAAAGAAAAAGACCAAATCTACTGGCCTTACAGAGACTGGAGAAACCCCAAGAGTATGGGCTCCGGACACTCTCTTAGCTCACTTAATGAAGTCACTGCCGAGGGCCACCCTTCAGCCAAAGATTAGACAGGCCCATAAAACAAAACGAGACTAAAGGGCAAAGCAGCCCAGGGACAGGAACTAAAAGGTGGAAGGGGACAGGAAAGCTGGTAATAGGGAACCCAAGGTTGAGAAGGGAGAGTGTTGACATGTCGTGGGGCTATTAACCAGTGTCATAAAACAATATGCGTACTGTTTAATGAGAAGTTCGTGCTGTAAACCTTCATCCAAAGTATAATAAAAAAGAAAAAAAAATGATTGACTTAAAACCAAACAACAGTTTAGCTGAACCAATTAAAAAAGTCTGTCTTGAGCACTAAGTTCTTTTAAGAACTATCTGTTTGGAAACCCTGGTGGTGTAGTGGTTAAGTGCTACGGCTGCTAACCAAGAGGTCAGCAGTTTGAATCCACCAGGCACTCCTTGGAAACTCTATGGGGCAGTTCTACTCTGTCCTACAGGGTCGCTATGAGTCGGAATTGACTCGAGGGTAGTGGGTTTGGTTTTTGGTTTTATATGGGATCATAGTGACAACAGCAACTTGACTCTATGTTGATGCAGAAGAAACAACTCAGACAAGGAGGGTGAGAATGGTTATACAACTTGAAGAACGTAATCAGAGTCTCGGAATTTTTCATGTAGAAATAGTTGAACTGGTGTATATTTTGCTGTGTATATTCTCAAGAACAAAAAAATAAAATTTTTTTAAAATTAATGTTCTTCCCATAAAACTAACGTGGTGTTTATAGCATTCTTGGGGTATTAAAAAAAAATTACTAATAAGCCTGTCTCTTAGAAATAAATGCAGTTGACATCTTCATATGTTGTTTCCTAGTATTTTTCTTGTTGCGATATTACATAGTTGATATCATACTATAGATACAGCTTTATATCCTTTTTTTTTTCCATTTACCATTATATCGATAGCTACCTTTATAAACTTGTGATTAATAACTCCAAGACAAGTCTTTAATTGTTTCATAGGAAAAATTCAGGCAGTATTTGCCAATTCATAGGAGTATGTACAATTGTACCTGGGTCATCATAGTTATTATATGTGGGGAAGGGCATGGAAGTAGGGCTTTTTAAAAAGGCAGAAGGACCCTGTTCTGCCAGTATTATGTTCATAAAAAAAAAATAGTCATGGCATATTTGAAGTCCCCTCTATCCCTAAGTTTTGCTTTGCTTTTTAACAAAGACTAGATTGAGACTAGAAAATGATGGAGTGAAGCCTTGTGCTTTTGCTGCCTTCTGGAAAGAACTTGACTTGCCTTTCTCTAGAAGCATAAAATGTTAGGCCTGGAAGTGAGTTGGAGACTGCCTACTCCCCATGACACTTTTTACAGAGGAAGAAACTCTGGCACAGAGGCCTTGGCCAGTTAGTAGAAGTACCAGTTTGAGTAGATTCTGACTCATGGGACCTTTTAGAAGCAGATCAACAGGTCTGTCTTCCAAGGCACCTCTGGTTGGATTTGAACCACCAACCTTTTGATTAGCACCACCCAGGGACTCCTCAAAAGTAGCCTAAAGTAAGCCAAATGTCCCGTTTGCTGCTGAAAATTTTTATGAGATTAGCTGTGTACATACCTCAACCATGACAATTTAAAGTGATAATTCCTCCGCTCTGAGTACAGAAAGCATTGTTCTAGTATATTTCCTTGGTTACCAACACCTTCTGGAATTCTGGTTAGCCTCACAACTTCCGTGAAGACTTTCTTTTAAGATCTCTGGTCCTGATTTGTTTCTATCTGACCAGTAGGGGGAAACCCTGATGGTGTAGTGGTTAAGAGCTACGGCTGCTAACCAAAAGGTCAGCAGTTTGAATCCACCAGGTGCTCCTTGGAAACCCTATAAGGCAGTTCTGCTCTGTCCTATAGGGTTGCTATGTGTCGGAATTGACTAGACTGGCAATGGATTTAGGAGTTTTTTGTTTGTTTATTTTTTTAACCAGTAGGGAAATTATCCTTTGTATTTACCATTAATAGCATATTTTAGTCATTCATTCATTCACTCAACCAGCATTAATTGAGCACCTACCGTGTCCTGGGTACTATATCCAGTGTTGAGGTTCCCGAGATAAAAGTCATCAACCTTGCCTTCAGAGACCTCACAGTAGGGTGGAGGGGGGTAGGGGGACAAACAAGTAAACAGACCATTACGATGCAGAGTGCAAGAACAATGATGGAGGATTTTAGAGAGCAAAATAGAAGTGCAGAGAAGGGATTTTTAACTAGACATGAGGTAGCCAGAGAAGACTTCTGAAAGGAAGTTATACCATGCTGGATTTGAAAGATGAGTTGGAGTTTGACAGAAAACAAATGATGTTGATATTTCTAAATACTTTTCCCTTCATTTTCCCAACATATTTTGAGAGTAAAAAAAAAAAAAAAAAGTCTTCAGAACAAAAGAGTAGATGTTAATGAATAAATACTTCATTTGATTACTCTAATTCATAAATGGATTCTCAGTATATCTGGTTTGCTAACAGGAGGACATTCCCAAATTGTATTTAACAATTTGGAAGAAGGACACAGAAAAAAAATCATACCTGGATGTTTAATAATCAAGGGCTTAATATTTTCTTGTCTCTCTAGAGTGTTCTCATTGATAAAGTGACTGCAAATCGACTGAAGTCTGTGATTAACACTACCTTGATCATTACCAACATACCCTACATCATCATGGCGCTGGGTGTGTTCTTTGGTTTGATCTTTACCGGGCTTGCATGCAGAGGACAGGGATCCATGGATGAGGTAAGTAGTAACTGAAAAAGTTTCTCTCTTACTGAATAATTTTACTGGAAGAATTCCTCATTGAAGGGCTGTCAATTGGCTCTTTAGAAAGGATTCTAGGCTTTTATGCTGGGCACAATGATTTCCTGGTTATACTGCTACTGCACCAAATGGGAAGCAAAGAAAGTGTGTCATATAAGGTGGAGTGATTGAATGGTCTCATCTAGTATTTGAGGCTCTCTTGGTGGGAATGGAATCTCTGGTTATCGTACGTCTGTGAAAACAGTAACCTGAAAGAAGAAAAAAAATAAATGCCGGGTAAACACCCAGGCTTTGGTGTCAGATTACCTGGGTTCAAATCCCAGGTCTGACACTTAATAGTTGTGTGACCGTAAAAACTGTACCTCAGTTTCTTTATCTGTAAAATGGGGGGGGGGGGGTAATAATAGAGCCTATTTTATGAGTTTTTTGTGAAGACTAGAAGATGTAAGACACATAAAACACTTGGCCCAGTGTTACCGTATAGTAGCTCAATAAACATTAGTTATGATTAAACATGATAAAATAGCTCCAAGATTACACAGCTAGGTAACTGGAGACCTGCCTGGAAAGAATCCCTGATGTATCAGAGGGTACCTACTATTGAGTTATTATTGCATGATTGGAGCATGGGAGTCATCATTTTCCTGGAGGAATGGGAACAACCCCAAGTGGATGGGAGAAGCACTTAGGTTGGCCTTCCTATGTGACCAGCAGACCAGTGAAAGACCTTCAATGAGACTTTTCTCTAGAAGCCTCTCTTAAATTCACAGCAGCTTCCCTTTGTGCCAGCAAAGACTTCTTTTTCCCCAGCTACCTCAACTGTGAGGTAAATGTGAAGTAGAAAATGAAATAGATTGAAACCATCTGAGTAATGTTAGCTCAGATTTTCCTACCTTCCACATTCTTCCATCATGTTTCTTACACCATGCTAGTCACTTCAGTTGGAATTAGCTGTGAGACAAACTATTTTGCCATTTCTATCTGAGGATCTTCCAGTTTGACTTTATTATAGAGTCACTGAAATCCTATGTAAATGTTGTACTGCTATTGCAATTAACCTTATTCAAGTATTCGATAAGTAACCAATTATTGGGCACCTACCATCTTCCACACACTGTTCTCTAATAGGTTTCAAGCCAGCATGGAGGCAAATTCAATGAGTGTGGTAATTGTTATAGCTTGCTTAAACACAGAGGGTAGGCTCCAGTATTGGGGTTGGAGGTGGCCAGGGAAGGCCTCCTTGAGAAGGTTAGGTCTGCATCTTAAAGAACAAAAAGAAATAGGCCTTGCTATTAGTCTCTCTTCCCACCTCCCCCTTCCACCACAACCTGAGTTTTCACCTTGAGGGAGACATTTCTGAAATGAACACCTAACTTCCTTGTCCTATCTCTTCTGTGTTTCAGGGAACGGCAGATGAGAGAGCACCCCTCATACGAACCTAACCATCATCTGAGCTTGGGTTGGTGAAGGAACTGTGTGAGCTGTCCTGACCTGGCCCACATCATGGGGAAATCTTCAGCATCCTCACAGGCTTGTTGCCTATTGTAGAGAACAGAGAGAGAACCCGGTGCTGGCAGGTGATGACAACATTCTGGCCAGCAGGTTAAAGATAAAGAACAGGCTGACATGGTTGGCCATTATGCTTTATAAAATCATGTGGTCCCTGACAAATTGTTTTGTTTTTCATGTGTCTAGCAAGTATTTAATAAACTCTTACAATTTTGTTGTTGTTGTTGGGTGCTGGTAGCTCCAGAATTTTGTCACCACTGTTGTGGTTATGTCTCTGCATCACTTGTTAATACTACTTCTTCTAACCTTATTCTGTATGCTTCAGACACCAAGCTGTGTGCTCAAAATATATATATACCATTTTATGTTTTATTCCTCTGTTCATTTCACCCCCAAAGCAAAGTAATAGAGTTCGGAATCCAGGGTAAAAGGATCGTTTCATCCCATACATCAGTCAAATGCATCTGATTTCCTCTTTTTAAAAAGTTACATATTGTGTTTTGTGCTAATTTTCAGTTCATAATCCCTCCAGGAAAATAACAGTTTTCTGACTACTTTTATAATGGGTAGGAATCAAGTGGTGAAAGGGTTGGGTAGGGTGAGTCGGGGATAGGGTGATAGAGGGACCCATGAGTTAATAGTGATAAGCATCTGAGGATTTTTTCACCACAGAGCAAAAACACAATTGATTATTTCTGTATTTGTTTCATAATAGTTACTTCGCCTAAAGGAAACCCTGGTGGCACAGTGGTTAAGAGCTATGGATGCTAACCAAAAGGTCGGCAGTTCAGATCCACCAGGCGCTCCTCGAAAACCCTATGGGGCAGTTCTACTCTGTCCTATAGGGTCACTATAAGTAGGAATCAACTCAACAGCAACAGGTTTTCTGGTACTTTGCTTAAGATCATACTTGATATTTCCCTTCAGAGTGTCTGTGGCAAACCCATAAACTGCAGCCAGAATTATAAATTGGTTAAGAATATACCTATTTAGCTTTAGGGTGAAATTAAGAAACTGTTCCTCAGGCTTCTTCTCTTGCAGCCATTATTGTGGAAACGTCCCGAAAGGCTTTGTGATTGTCAGCATTATCACCATTGCAGAATACAAGCATCCAGTGTTAGGATACTCAGTTTAGAGAGGGAAAAGCTAAGACACAGAGAGGTTAACTCACTTCTCTTGGGGAAAATTGGGAGTTGGGCACAGAACAGGAAATGGGCTTTGCCACTTTTAGCTCCAGGATTTTCACACTAGACTTTATTTCCTTATATTTTAGAAAAATCACTGATAGTCAAATGGAAAAGTACTACACAACTAATCTATATGGGTGTTTTTATTTAAGGGAGCCTAATTTTTTTTTTTTCCGTTTTAATTGACTGAGATATGAGTTCTGCAAAAGATGACTCATACTTGGTGCTCTAGGCATTACTGGAGTAAATTGCTTGTTACTCTCTTGGAGTAAAGAGAACACTAATCAGAATGTTCTTCATGTAGTTGATACAATTGGTTCGTTTCATGTGATTCTTGACACGGTTATTTCTACTGTTAATGCAAATGAAATGTTTCACTAATAAAAAACTGCTGTTTATATGAAATTGCACTGGAACTTGTATGTTATGTGTCATCAGATGCCCAGTTGGCTGTGGAGTTTCATTTGAAAGATGCTCTTTGTCCTTTTAACACATGCAGCCCTGACTCATACATACCCCTTGATTTCAGCTCAGCTGTGGGGCACGGTCATAGGCAGACTGACAAGTCCCACTTGAGGTGTGTCCCTCACTCTGCTTTTCTGCTTCAGGGCTTTCTCCAGAGCCCCTGAAGCCCCCTCAGCCCAGCATAGGAGCCTGGGGGAGTTAATGCCTCTAGGGCAACTTCAACCAAAGGAGGCAGGAGTCAACTGATAAATGCCCCAGTCCTCAGAGGGACAGTTGTTAGGGTTATTCTACATGGTTCCTCAGCCTGGGTTGAGCCCTGTGAGCCCGGGTACCCACCATGTAGCCTGCCTTTATTAACTTTGCTTCATTCCCTGTCTCATTCTCCCTGCTCCTTTGCTGACACTTCATCCCAAATAATCTACCTGCACAAACAACTCCAGTTATGCATCCAAGTGAACCAAAAAAAAAAAAAAATTGCAGACAGATTCCCCTAAAAGGTCTTGGTAGGATCTGAGAATTATTGGAGAAGTACTAGATGTTTTGTTTGTAGGTACATTTGGGCTAAAATTATTGCATCTCACTTCTGCAATCAAGCAAATCCAGATCAGTCATAAATATCCAGCTCAATATGTTACAAATTTCCTCATGTATAAGGACACTTGATGACTCCTAGCATTTGTGCTCCCTGGGAATCCCAAATCTGATTTCAGCTGGTGTATGTCACAAGGGAACTCCTTGTGCCTGTTTCTGTTTATCACCCAAAGATATATAGGAAAAAAAACCTTTGCCATCAAGTCGATTCCAATTCATAGTGACCCTATAGGACAGAGAAGAACTGCCCCATAAGGTTTCCAAAGAGCAGCTGGTGGATTCAAACTGCCAACTTTTTGGTTAGCAGCCAACTTCTTAACCACTGTGCCACCAGGGTTCCAAGGTATATAGAGACACCTGGAATTTTGTAACATATGAAGCCTAATTATTTCAAATGAATAAGAAGAACCCAGAACATATTTTTCGAAGAATACTAATGAGGGGTGACATGTACTTCCAGGTACTAAAGTATATATCCATGAACAATAACTCAGAAAGCATGGCACAGGATGAGTAGTACAGAATGCAAAGTCCAGAAATGTGTATACATGTTCAAGGTAAGATAAAGGTGGCATTTCCAATAATTGTATTCTTTCATTTCTTCAATACATTTTTTAAAATTTTTAACAACTTTATTGAAATACAGTTTACATACCATAAAATTCAATTGAATGGTTTTGATAAATTTACTGAGTTGCACAACCATCACCATAATCCAGTTTTGGAGCATTTTTATCACTCCGGTAAATCCCTCATGCCATTTTACAGTTAAATCTGATTCCTACTCTCCATTCCAGGCAACCCCTAATCTACTTTCTGTCTCTATAGATTTGCCTTTTCTGTACATTTCATATAAATAGAATCATACAACATGTGGTTTTTGGGGCCTGGCTTCTTTCTACATTATATTTAAAATAATGTATTCAACTAGTTTTATTGAATACCTACTTTATGCCAGGCACTATAAGCCAGGCTACTGACAACCACAAAGAGACATGGGTCTTATGGTCTAGTGAGGAAAACAGTGACCAAATAATCATACAAATAAATTTAAAATTTCAGCTAAGTTTTGTAATACTCTGTGAACAGAACTGGGGGTTCAGGGAAGGCGTCCCGAGGAAGTAACATTTGACTAAGACTTAAATAAGTTAATTGGGCAAAGGGCAAAGCATTTCAGACAGCAGGAACAGGATGTGCCCAGTGGCACATATCCATACTCCTGCCATGCTGAGAAGAGGCAAGCTGGGGGCCAGAGCACTGCAGGGTCTCAGTAAGGAGAACATCATCATTCCCTGCTAAACTGAAACCAAACCCATTGCCACAGAGTCTATTTGCACTCATAGTGACCCTATAGGACAAAGTAGAACTACCCCATAGGGTTTCCAAGGGGTGGCTGGGGGATTCCAATTGCTGACCTTTTGTTTAGCAACTGAGCTCTTAACCACTGTTCCACCAGGGCTCCTCATTCCCTGTTAGGTCCCTTTTTTTGTAGGGCAAGCATGAAGAAGCAGTCTTGTCAATGGTGAACACACAATCTGCTGAGCAACAGGCAGGCAGTATGGGCTTGGGATGCCGGTGGTTTGGTTGGGTGTGTGCCAGCTGCCCATGGAACGTTACAGTCGCCACTGCTGGGGTGAGGAAGGCACCAGTGCCATGGGAAGCTGAGATTGGGTGAAACCCCCTTCCCTAGGAGAAGGGGGAAACCCCCAGCTAGCTCATTCTCCAGGCAACACGGAATGAATTGTCAAGGTCATAGATAGTCCTGCCCGATGCACAGAGGGACTACTGCAGTAGTCTAGGCTAGGGGCAGGCTGGCAAACCTCTGTAAAGGGCCAGATAAAAATAATTTTTGCTTTGTGATCCATAGAGTGTCTGTTGCAACTGCTCGACTCTACTTTGTAGCACAAAAGCAGCTATGGACAATACATAAATGAACGAATGTAGTTGTGTTCCAATAAAATTGTATCTACAAAACTAGGAGCAGGCCAGATTTGGCCCATTTTGCTGACCTGGGAGCACAGAGGCCCTGGGTGGAAGGTCTGAGAATCAACCAAGCAGCCAGGGCCAAGGCAAGAAGGGGTCTTGGCCTGGTGAGGCCCTGGGACTGACCTCGGTCTTCCCAGGATGCTGCAGGCCTCCTTTGGGCTCCCAAAGTGTGGCCCATGCCATCACTGTGGCTGCAGGAACAGGAAGTGGGCATCCATGAGACTGGTGCTAGTCAGCCCTGTGTGCAGCAGGTGCACCCCACCCAGGAGGCAGCAGAAGTAAATGAAAGGATGTAGCTATGCTCCAGTGAAATTGTAAAGGGAGATCCTTCCTTGTCTCTCCCAGCTTTTGGTAGCCCAGGCATTCCTTGACTTGCAGCTGCAGCATAACTCACTCATCACATGACTTTTCCCTCTGACTCCCTCTGTGTCTCTTCTCTCCTTTTATAAGGACATACCACTCAGATTGGATCAGGACTCATCCTACTCCATTATGACCTCATGTTAACTGATGACATCTTCAAAGACCCTATTTCCAAAAAAGGTCGCCTCTACAGGTTGTTGTCGTTAGGTGCCATCGAGCAACCTGACCCTGTGTACAACAGAATAAAACACTGCATGGTCCTGCACCATCCTCACAACATTTAAACCCACTGTTGCAGCCACTGTGTAACTCAATCTCATTGAGGTCTTCCTCTTTTTTGCTGTCTACCAAGCATGATGTCCTTCTCCAGGGACTGATCCCTCCTGATAACATGTCCAACGTATGAGAGACGAGGTCTCGCCATCCTCACTTCTCAGAACTTTCAGGCTGTACTTCCTCCAAGACAGATTCGTTCATTCTGGCAGTCCATGGTATATTCAGTATTCATCACCAACACTGTAATTCAGAGGCATCAATTCTTCTTTGATCTTTCTCATTCATTTCCAGCTTTCCCATGCATATGAGGCGATTGAAAGGAAAGTATCATGGCTTTGGTCTGGCACACCTTAGTCCTCAAAGTGACATCTTCTCTTTGTAACACTTTAAAGAGGCCTTTTGCATCAGATTTGCCCAATGCAATGCATCATTCGATTTCCTGATTATTTTCCATAAGGTCCCTGGGTGGTGCAAATGGTTTGCGATCAACTGCTAACCTAAAGGTTGGCAGTTCAAACCCACCCTGTGGTGCAGTGGAAGAAAGGTGTGGGAATCTGCTTCCTTAAGATTACAGCCAAGAAAACTACGGGAGCACATGGGGTTGCCATGAATCGAAACTGACTCCATGGCAACAGATTTTTTTTTTAATCTAATTTTTTAAGTTGTACTTTAGATGAAGGTTTACAGAGCAAACTAGTTCCTCATTAAACAACTAATATACATATTGTTTGGTGACATTGGTTGCCAACCCCACGACATGTCAACACTCTCCCTTTCTCAACCTTGGGTTTCTCATTGCCAGCTTTCCTGTCCCCTCCTGCTTTCTCATCCTTGGCCCCGGGCGAGCGTGCTCATTTAGTCTCGTTTGGTTTTATGGGCCTGCCTAATCTTTGGCTGAAAGATGAACCTCAGGAGTGACTTCATTACTGATCTCTAAGGATGTCCAGGGGCCATGCTTTTGGGGTTTCTCCAGTCTCTGTCAGACCAGTAAGTCTGGTTTTTCTGTTTGTTTTTTGTGAGTTAGAATTTTGTTCTACATTTTTCTCCAGGTCTGCCTGGGACCCTCTATTGTGATCCCTGTCAGAGCAGTCAGTGGTGGTAGCCGGGCACCATCTAGTTGTGCTGGACTCAGTATGGTGGAGGCTGTGGTACCTGTGGTCCATTAATCCTTTGGACTAATCTTTTGGGGGAGCTATTTTAAATGATTTCCCGTTTTAAGTGTTTTCCTGATTTCCTTTTCAAAGTCCTCTTTGTTGGTGTAGAGGAATCCAATTGATTTTTGTATGTTGATCTTGTATCCTGCTACTTTGCTGAATCCTTCTATTGGTTCTGGTAGCTGTTCTGTGGAATCTTTGGGATTTTCTATGTATAGGATCCTATCATCTGCGAATAGGGATAGTTTTACTTCTTCCTTAGCAATTTGAATGCCTTTTATTCCCCTTTCTTACCTTATTCCCTAGCTAGGTCTTCCAGTACAATGTTGGATAAGAGTGTTGATAAAGGGCATCATTGTCTGGTTCCCGTTCTCAAGGGGAATGTTTTCAGTCTCTCTCCATTAAGAATAATATTGGTTGTTGGTTTTGTATAAATGCCCCTTATGATGTTGAAGAATTTCCCTACTGTTCCTATTTTGCTGAAAATTTTTATGAGGAATTGGGTGTTGGACTTTTTCAAATGCCTTTTCTGCATTGATTGAGCTGATCATGTGATTATTTTCTTTTGTTTTAGTTATGCGGTGGATTATGTTGATTTCCTAATGTTGAATCATCCTTGCATACCTCATAGGAATCCCATTTGCTCATGATGTATTATTTGTTTTGCTGTTTAATCCTATTGGCTAGAGTTCTGTTGAGAATTTTGCATCTATATTCATGAGGGATACTGGTCTGTAATTTTTTTTTTTTTTATTGTGGTGTCTTTGTCTGGCTTTGGTATTAGAGTTATGCTGGTTTATAGAATGAATTCAGGAGTGTTCCTTCCTTTTCTATGTTCTGAAATAGTTTGAGTAGTATTGGTGTTAACTTTTCTCTGAATGTTCAGTAGAATTCTCCAGAGAGTCATCTGGACCAGGGTTGTTTTTTTTTTTTTTTTTCCTGTTTTTAGTTTTTATTACCTCCTCAATCTCTTCCTTTGTTATATCAGTTTTGTCAGTTTTTCTATCTCAGTTTGTGGTGGTTTAGGTAGGTAGCATGTTCCTAGAAATATGTCCATTTCCTTTTGGTTTTCAAATTTGTTGGAGTACAATTTTTCGTACTATTCTGCTATGATCCTTTTTATTTCAGTTGATTCTGTTGTAATGTCACCCAACTCATTTCTTAGTTATTTTCTTCTTCTCCTGCTTTTGTTTGTCATTTTGGCCAGTGGTTTGTCAAGTTCATTGATCCTTTCAAAGAATTAACTTCCGATCTTTTTGATTCTGTTGTTTGTCTGTTCTTTGTTTCATTTATTTCTGCTCTTTCTTATTTCCTTTCCTCTGGTGACTATAGACTTCTTTTGCTGCTCTCTTTGTATTTGTTGGAATTCTGATGTTAATGTTTTGATTTTGGCCCTTTCTTCTTTTTTGGTGTGTGCATTTGTTGCTGTAAATTCTCCTCTGAGCACTGCTTTTGCTATGTCCTAGAAGTTTTGGTACGTTGTGTTTTAATTCTCATTTGATTCTAAGAATTTTTTTTTTTTTGTAACCAATAGTTTGTAAATAACATGTTATTCAGTTTTGATGTATTTGATTTTTTTCCCTTGCCCTTCCTATTATTGATTCCCACTTTTATAGTGTTATGATCAGGGAAAATGCTTTTATTATTTCAATGTTCTGGATCTTATAGAGGCTTGCTTTTGTGGCCTAAAATGTGGTCTATTCTGGACAATGATTCATGTGGGTTGGAAAAGAATGTATACTTTGTTTTTGTTGGGTGGAGTGTTCTGTATATGTCTATGAGATTGAGTTGGTTGATTGAGGCATTTAGATATTCTGTATCTTTGCTGAGGTTCTTTCTAGTTGTTCTGTCCTTCACTGAAAGTGATGTATTGAAGTCTCTTACTATTATTGTGGAACTATTCTCTTTTCAATGCTGTTAGAGTTTGTTTTATGTATTTTGGAGCCCTGTCATTGGGTGCATATATATTTATTATAGCTACGTCTTCTTGGTGGGTTGATCCTGTAATCATTATATAAAGTCCTTCCTTATCTTTCGTGGTAGATTTTCCCTTAAAGTCTATTTTGTTTGAGATTAATACTGCCACTCCTGCTCTTTTTTGGTTATTATTTGCTTGATATATGTATTTTCCATCCTATGAGTTTTAGTTTATTCATGTCTTTGTGTCTAAGATGTGTTTCTTGTAGACGGCATGTTGACGGGTTGTACTTTTTTTTTTTTATTTTTATCCATTCTGCCACACTCTGTCTCTTTCCTGGTGCATTTAAGCCATTTACATTCATTGTGATTATTGATAGGTATGAGTTTATTGTTGTCACTTTGTTGTGCTTTTTTTTTGTGGTTTCTTTGTCCTGCTTAATTTTATGTGCTGAGCTCTTTTTGTTTGTGGATTTTCTTTTCATTTCTTCTGTTGTTGATTTTGTTTTTACTGAGTCTTTTTCTTATTTTTTATTTTGATGAGTAATTTTGTTAACTTTCTTTGTGGTTACCTTGAAATTTACCTTTATCTTCCTACGTTTAAAGCAGTCTTTTAGTTCTTGGTATCGTCTTGACTTCTTCTCCATATGAAAGTTCTATAACTACACCATTTATTTTCCTTTTTTGTTTTGATGTTATTATCATTTACAGATTGATGTCTCTGGTTCCCTGTCTTCAGTCTTTTAACTTTGTTTTATTCTTGAGAATTATTTATCTGGGTTGGTATCTGGCTGATGCTGTCCTGTGTCCTAATCTCAAACTGTTGTCTGATGTTGTTGGTTCTCTGTCCTAAGTACTCCCTTTATACTTCTTGTAAGGTTGGCCTGGTTTTTACAAATTCCCTTAATTTCTGTTCACGTGGAAATGTCCTAATTCCACCATCATATTTGAGAGACAAATTTGCTGAGTATATAATTCTTGGTCAGGCATTTTTTTCTTTTAAGGTTTTATATATATTTTCCCATTGCCTTCTTGACTGCATGGTTTCTGCTGAGTAATCATAGCTTAGTCTTATTGGTTCCCATTTGTAGATGACCTTTCATTTTTTCTGCTGCTCTCAGAATTGTCTTTGGTTTTGGCAAGTTTGATTATGATATACCTTGAAGACTTTCTTTTGAGTGTATCTTGTGTTGTTTGTTGAGCTTCTTGGATGGATAGCTTCTCAACTTTCATAATATTAGGGAAGTTTTCTGTCAGCAAAACTTTGACAATTCTGTTTTTTCTCTGTTTTTTTTTTTTTTTTTTTTGCCTCTTCCCATTCTGGAATTCCAATCACATGTAAATTTTTTCTCTTGATAGTGTCCCACTTAATTCATATTAGTGTCAAGGGATTTGTCTTCTGTTTCACTGATTCTGCCTATCATTGTTTCAGTTCTGCTCTATGTCCTTCTATTGAGTTGACTATTTCTGAAATTTTGTTGTTAATCTTTTGGAATTCTAGTTGCTGTTTTTGTATATTTTCTAACTATTTACTTTGTCATTTTGTTCTTGTATTTTTTTTCCTGAATCCTTCTTTTGCTTTGTCTGTGTCTTCCCTGGTTTTGTGTATGTTTTCCTTGATCTCTTTGAAAATCCTATATATCAATCTTTTCAATTCCTTATCAGGCAGTGTAATTACCATTCCTTCTTCTAGAAGATTTTCTGGTTCTTAATTTTGGTTACTTGCTGAAGCCATCTTGTTCTGCTTCTTTATGTGATTTGATATCATCACTTATCTCTGAGGCATTATGGTGTTACTATATTTATTTATTGTATGTTTGTTTGCTGTGTCTTGATGTTTTGTTTCATTTTGTTTTGATATATCCAAGTAGGCAGGGCATGCATGCCACTCTGGTTGCTAGTTTAGCTGCACTGGAGCTCTCACCACCTATTTCTGGCTGAGTGTGTGAGTGTAGGTCTCTGTTCACTAGTCTTGCAGGGTGAGTCAAGATGTAGCTAACATGTGTGTGCCTGGCTGGTCATGTGAGTGTGGGTGCAGGGAGTGTTTTCACTGGTTGCGGGGTTGGGTGTTGTGTGTGCATACTGCTGGTTGCCAGGTGGTCAGGGCAATGGTGACTGGGTCATTGGCCACCCGTTGGGTGGTACAGAAACACTCAACCACGGTCCCAGGTGGGCAAAGCTGTGGGAGGGTGGTCCGAGTGGGCAGAAGCCTCTGGTTGCAATGAGGGGGCAGTGCAGGGAGTGAAGCGGGGGGATGCCACCAGTCCACCAATACTCACTAGGAGGGCATGTCCCTGTACACCAGAGTGCAACATGGGGGAGGGTGTGCAACTGGTCCTCCAGCTCCTGGGTCAGAAGCCTGGAGGGAGTAGGAAATGCTGTTGGTCTGCAGGCCCCCGGCGCAGATGGCTGGGTGTAGGAGTGGGCTCCTCTGGTTCTCAGGCTCCCAGCTCCAGTAGCTGGGTGCAGCAGTGGGTGCTGCTGGTCCATGGGCCCCTGGTTCGAGTGGCTGGGCATAGGAGCGAGTGCTGCTGGTCCTCAGGCCCCCGATGCAGTTGGCTGGATGTATGAGTGGGCGCCACTGCTCCGTGAGCCTTGGGCGTGGATGGGTGGGCAGAAGAGGGGGTACTGCCTGTCCATGGCCTCGTGGTTCAGTTGGCTAGATGGAAAAGCAAGCACTACCGTTCCATGGGTCCCCAGCACCAGTGGCTAGGCAGAGAGGTGGGTGCTGCCCATCCTCAGGTCCTCTACATGAATGGCTGAGCAAAAGGGCAGGCGCTGCCAATCTGGGAACTCCAGCTCAGGTGGTGGGGCAGTGGTGGGTGCCACGGACCACAATTGCATGTGGGGGTGGGGAGGATGAGGGTGGAATGTATGCAGGTCTGCAGGGTTCTCACATGGAAGGCTGAGAGGGGCACAAGAGCAAAGTGAATGGACTTAACTTTTGCACAGTGGTGAGCACCCCTGTCTGGCTCTGGATGTGGGGGCAGAGTCACTCCTGCTTGGATGCACCAGGTGATGGGGGCTTTGGCTGGGGACACTGCTTGCTTCGTCTCAATATGGCCAGTCTGTGCAGATTTAGCTGGCAGTGTGCCAGCGATCCATAATTCTCTGTGCCTGGTGTTTTGTAGTCTCTCCTTCCACTCGGCACTTGGTCTGATTCCTCAACCTTGCCTTTGATGCTCAGGGTTCCGAAGTTGTCATCTATATCTGATTCACTTGTTTTCTCAGGTCTTTGTTGTAAGAGGAATGTTATGAGATGTCTGACTACACCGCCAACCCAACTTGGACCACCCCTCTTGTTTGATTTCTTGACTGCTGCTTTCCTAGACATTGATTGTAGATCCAAGTAAAATGAAATCCTTGACAACTTCAATATTTTTTCCATTTATCACCATGTCGCTTATTGGTCCAGTTGTGAGAATTTTTGTTTTCTTTACATTGAGGTGTAATCTATACTGAAGGGTGTAGTCTTTGAGCTTCATCAGCGAGTGCTTCAATTCCTCTTCGCTTTCAGAAAACAAAGTATTATAATGAAATACGCAAAGACTTGGAGTTAGGAAACCAAAAGGGAAGAACACTCAGCATTTCCCAAGCTGAAATAACTGAAGAAAAAATTCAAGCCTTGAGTTGCAATAATGAAGGATTCTATGGGCAAAATATTGAATGACACAGGAAGCATCAAAAGAAAATGGAAAGAATACACAGAGTCACTATACCAAAAAGAACTGGTTGATGTTCAACCGTTTCAGGAGGTAGCATATGATCAAGAACTGATGGTATTGAAGGAGGAAGTCCAAGCTGCGCTGAAGGCCCTTCATTCAGTATTTAATGGGAAATGGTGGTTCTGTGGTAGAAGTCCCATGCAGGAGACCTGTGTTCAACTCCTGGCCCATGCACCTCATGGGCAGCCACCACCCATCTGTCAGTGGTGGACTGTGTTGCTATGATGCTGAACAGGTTTCAGTGGAGCTTCCAAACTAACATGAAATAGGAAGAGAAACCTGACAATCTACTTCCAAAAATCAGCCGGTGAGAACCCTGTGGATCACAACGGTCTGATCCGTAAGCCATCATGGAGGCGGTGCAGCCAGGCAGTGGTGTTTCATTCTGTTGTGCACAAGGTTGTCATGAATCGGGGGCTAACTCCACGACAGCTTACAACAACATTACACACCACGCACTGTGCTGGACACAGAACAAGAGGTACGTGGTTCCTGCTCTTATGAATTTACATTCTTGTGAGGGAAGACTAGACAGTAACAAATAATACACTTGTGATGAATGTTGAAAGAAGCCAGTGTGGTGACTAGGGGCACACAGGGGTCAGACAGTGGCACTACCATTTACCCATATGCTCAAGCCAGTAGCCAGGGAGTTGGCCTTGAGTCATTAACTCAAGTCCAGACTACTACCAAAAACAAAAAACCATTGCTGTCAAGTTGATTCTGACTCATAGCAATCCTATAGCACAGAGCAGAACTGCCCCATAGGGTTTCCAAGGCTGTGAATCTTTACAGAAGCAGACTGTCACATCTTTCTCCTGGAGAGTGGCTGGTGGGCTTGAATTGTCAACCTTTCGGTTAGCAGCCAAGTGCTTAACCACTGCAACAGTGGGGCTCCTTTCCAAACTACTAGCAAGTCCTACGTATTCTTTTTCTTAAATATTTCTCAGATTTGGTCTCCTTATCCCAATGCCAGAATTATAATCCAAGTCATTTTCATCTCTCACCTATACAACTGCAACAGAATCCTAAAAGCTGTCACTTCTCCTAGACATGCTGGTTCTTTCAATCCACTCTCATGGCAGCCAGAGGAACGGTATTCTGATCTTTTTACTCTCCTGCCTAAAATCCCTTAAAGGCCTTCCATTGCCCTCAGGAAATGGTCCAAAATCCTTACAATAGTCTGCAAGAGAATATAATGCTTTAAAAAAAAAATGGGGCTCTGGAGTGGTAGAAGCCTGAGTTCAAACCTAGACTCTAGAACTTACCAGCAAGGTGACCTGCAACAAGCTGCTAAACAACTCTAAGCAGGGCCTTATGCAGTTTCCACGTATTTGATTTTTTTTTTCTTGCTCTTCTTGTTATTAATTTCTACTTTTATGGTGCCACAATCAGAGAAGATACTTTGTATTATCTCATTATTTTGGATTTTGTTGAGGGTTGCTTTGTGGCCTAAGATGTGGTCTATTCTGGAGAACATCCCATGTGCGTTGGAAAAGAAGGAGTACTTTGCTGCTGTTGGGTGGAGCGAACATTCTATATATGTTTATGAGGTCAAGTTGATTGATTGTGGCCTTTAGATCTTCTGTGTCTTTGTTGAGTTTCTTTTTAGATGCTCTGTCCTTTACCAAGAGTTGTGTGTTGAAGTTTCCCATTATTATTGTGGAACTATCAATTTCTCTTCTCAGTGATGTTAGAGTTTGTTTTATGTATTTTGGAGCCCTGTCATTGGGTGTGTAGATATTTATTCTGGTTTTTTTTTTTTTTTCATGGTGGATTGTCCCTTGTCATGGATTGAATTGTGTCCCCCCCCCCCAAAATATGTGTCAACTTGGTTAGGCCATGATTCCCAGTATGGTTATCCTCCATTCTGTGATTGTAATTTTATGTTGAGAGGATTAGAGTGGGATTGTAAAACCACCCTTCCTCAGGTCACCTCCCTGATCCAAGGTAAAGGGCACTTCCCTGGGGTGTGGCCTGCACCACCTTTTATATCTCAAGAGATAAAAGGAAAGGGAAACAAGCAGAGAGTTGGGGACCTCATACCACCAAGAAAGCAGCACCAGGAGCAGTACACATCCTTTGGACACAGGGTCCCTGTTCCTGAGAAGCTCTTTGACCAGGGGAAGATTGAGGACAAGGACCTTCCTCCAGAGCCAATGGAGAGAGAAAGCCTTCCCCTGGAGCTGATGCCCTAAATTTGGACTTGTAACCTACTAGACTGTGAGAGAATAAATTTCTCTTTGTTAAAGCCATTCACTTGTGGTATAGCAGTACTAGATGACTAAGACACTGACTACCCAAGAAGCTCAATGAACCCCATATAAGATAGACCCCAAAAGAAAAACACCAAGACATATCATAATCATGCTTGCTAAATCCAAAGACAAAGAAAGAATACTGAGAGCAGCTCAAGAAAAATGAAAAATCACATGCAAAGGGGAAACAATAAGACAAAGCTCTGATCATTCAGCAGAAACCATGCAGGCATGAAACCAATGGAATGACATACATAAAGTCTTGAAAGAAAAAAGTGGTCAACAAAGAATAATATATCCTGCAAAACTCTTACTCAAATATGATGGCAAAATTAGGATATTTCCAGATAAACAGAAATTAAGGAAATATATAAAAACCAGGCCAAACTTAGAAGAATTATTAAAGGGAGTCCTTTGATTAGAGAACCAACATCATCAGACAACAACCTGAATCTAGTACATAAGATCACATCTAGATCACATACCAACCTAGATAATGAACTCTCAAGGATAAAATAAAGCTAAAAAATTTATAACAGGGAACCAGAGAGGTCAATCTCTATATGAACAATGTCAGAACAACAAAAGAGGGAATAAACAGTGTAGGTATAGAACTTTCAAATGGAGAGGAAGTCAAGGAATTATCAAGTCATCAAAGACTGGTTTAAACTTAGGAAGCAAGGGGTAAATTTCAAGGTAACCTCAAAGAAAGTGAACAAACCTACTCATCAAAATAAAGAAGAAAAACATAAAGTCTCAGTAAACACAAAATCTATGAAAAAAAAAGAAATAAAAAAATACACTAACAAAAAGAATTCACAGAAGAGTAAGAGGAACAAAGAAAATGTCAGCATCCACAAAAAAGCACTACAAAATGACAGCAATAAACTCACACCTATAATATTCACACTGAATGTAAATGGCACCCATAAAGAGACAGAGAGCGATACAATGGGGGGGGGGGGGGGGACAGGATCCATTAATATGCTGTCTACAAGTGATAGACCTGAGAAACAAAGACAAAAATTTATTAAAAATCAAAGGATGGAAAAAAATATATCAAGCAAACAGCTACCAAAAAAGAGCAGGAGTGGCAATACTAACCTCAGATAAAATAGATTTTAAAACAAAATCCACCATAAAAGACAAAGAAGGGCATTATATAATGATTAAAGGGATGTCATGGATTGAATTATGTCCCCCCAAAAAATGTGTGCATCAACTTGGTTAGGCGATGATTCCCAGTATTCTGTGGTTGTCCTCTTTTTTTGTGATTGTAATTTTTTGTTAGAGGATTAGGGTGGGATTATAACAACACCCTTACCCAGGTCACATCCCTGATCCAATGTAAAGGGAGTTTCCCTGTGGTATGGCCTGCACCAACTTTTCTCTCTTAAGAGATAAAAAAGAAGGGAAGCAAGCAGAGAGTTGGAGACCTCATACCACCAAGAAAGCAGCACCAGGAGCAAAGCACGTCCTTTGGACCCAAGGTCCCTGCACCTGAGAAGCTCCTCAACCATGAGAAGATTAAGGACAAGGACCTTCCTCCAGAGCCAACAGGGAGAGAAAGTCTTCCCCTGAAGCCGACACCTTGAATTTGGACTTTTGGCATACTTTACTGCGAGGAAATAAATTTCTCTTTGTTAAAGCCATCCACTTGTGGTATTTCTGTTATGGTAGCACTAGATGACTAAGATAGTCAGCTTTTCATCTTTCATGATATTATGGAAGTTTTCTGCCAGCAATTCTTCAATGATCTTCTCTGTGTTTTCCGTTTTCTCCCCCTGTTCTGGAACTCTGATCACATGCAAATTTTTGCTTTTGATTTTATCTCACATCATTCTCAGGGTTTCTTCATTTTTCTTTGTTCTTTTCTCTGATTTTTCCTCAAAGTTATCCAAGGATTTGTCAATTTTGCTGATCCTGTCTTCTACTGCTTCAAATTTTCTCCTAAAACCTTCTATTGCACTGTCCATTTCCGAAATCTCATTGTTTATCTTTTGGATTTCTAATTGCTGTTTTTGTATGATTTCTAGTTGTTGATTTTGACGTTTTGTTCCTGTATTATCTTCCTCATTCCTTTCATTGTTTTGTCTGTCTTTTCCATGATTTTGTCTGTCTTTTCCATTTTTTTCTTATTTTTGTCTGCACTTTCCTTCATCTGTTGGAGAACCCTGAATATTAGGGTTCTGAATTCCCTATTAGGTAGTTCCAGTGCCTTTTCTTCTAGTATGAGGTCATCTGGCGTTTTATTTTGGTCGCTTTCTGGAGCCTTCCTCTCCTTTTTTATGTGTTTTGATATTTTCTGCTGTCTCTGAGACATTCAGGAATTATTTTCTTCATTTATTGATTGTAGATTTGAATGTTTTGTCCTGAATTTTTGTTTTATTTGGTTATGTCTGTGCTGGCGGGCTGGGTGTGTTTTGTTGCTTGCTTGCCTGTGGGCACAATACTTCTCATCACCTTATCCAGGTGGGTAGGGCCAGTCATTCAGCTATGGTGCAGCAGGGCATGTCCAGCCAGGTGGAGGGGCGGGGATGGGTAGTTTGCAGCATGAACTGGGGGTGACGGGAAGAGGTTGGAGGGCAGCTGTCTTAGTTATCTAGTGCTGCTATAACAAAAATACCACAAGTGAATGGTTTTAACAAAGCAAAATTTATTCTCTCACAGTCTAGTAGGTTACAAGTCCAAATTCAGGGTGTCAGCTTCAGGGGAAGGCTTTCTCTCTCTGTCGGCTCTGGAGGAAGATTCCTTGTCATCAATCTTGCCCTGGCTGAGGAGGTTCTCAGGTGCAGGGACCCCAGGTCCAAAGGATACACTCTGCTCCTAGTACTGCTTTCTTGGTGGTATGAGGTCCTCAACTCTCTGCTTGCTTCCCTTTCCTTTTATCTCTTGAGAGATAAAAGCTAGTGCAGGCCACACCCCAGGGAAACTCCCATTACATTGGATCAGGGAGGTGACCTGAGTAAGGGTGGTAGTATTACAATCCCACCCTAATCCTCTAACATAAAATTACAATCACAAAATGGAGGACAACCACACAATACTGGGAATCATGGACTAACCAAGCTGACACATATTTTTGGGGGGACATGACAGCAGTGCAGGGCAGGGTCTGGGAGACTGAGTCATTACTGCTCAGGGGCATGGCATTCAGCACACAGTGCAAATAGGCAGGAGGGAAAGGAGAGGATGTGATGTGCAGAGCTAAGTGGGTGGGTAAAAGAAGAGAAAGAAGAGAGAGAAACAAAGATAAAAAACAAGCAAAAAAATTAAGTTAAAAAAAATTAAATGGCAGTTCAGTAGGATTCGGTGGGTGGGGGTGAGGCTGACCTGGTGAGGCCATGTACTGGTGGCTCTCTAGCCAAGCAGTGTGGCTTGGCCTGTTAAGAAGAGGTGTGGGTGGCGCATGGGGCTAGGTGGGTGGAAAAAGGAAAGAGGGGAAAGAAAGATAAGAAACCAGCAAACAAATAAAATAAATAAATAATAAAAACAACAGCAACCAAAAAATGTGGTGGTGGGGGCAGTGGCCATTGGGGATAGGGCGGAATTGGGGTGGCTGCAAGCTGATCTCTCTCTTGCCAGGTGGCACGGCACGGCCTTTCAGGAAGGGACATAGGCAACGCAGGGCCTAGGTTGGAGGGAGGAGGAAAAGGAGAAGAGGAAAGATAAAGAAAAATAAAAAATATGATGCTGAGGGAGCTGGCCTGTTGGAGCAGCACAGATGTGGGAATGCTGTGTGCCAGAGGCTCTCCAACCAAGTGGTACAGCACAGCCCACCAAGAAGTTGAAGGTAGTGCACAGGGCTGGGTGGATGGGAGAAAAGAAGGGAAGGGAGAGAGAAGAAAGAATAACAAAAAAGAAAAAGAAAACAAACAAAACGATAAATAAAATTCTGCTTAGGGAGCCAGTTGGTGACAGCAGCGCAGACTTGGGGAGGCCATGCACAGTTACTCTCCAACTGAGCTGTGTAGCACGGCCCCTCCAGAAGAGGCTTGGGTGGTGCCCAGGACTGGGTGGGTGGGAAAAAAAGAAAGGAAGGAAAGGAGGGAGAGAAGAAACAGAAGAAAAGAAAAGAAAAGAAAAAAAAAACAAAGCAGACAAACCACAGCCCATCAAGAAGGGGAGGGGATGGCACACAGGGCTAGCTGGGCAGGAGAAAGGAAAGGAAGGAAGGGAGGGAGAAAAGCAATTAAAAAAAAAGCCCCCACAAACAATATTAAAAACAAATAAATAACAAAAAAGCCCCCCCCAAAATAAAAAAACAAAAATACAAACCAAAAAACAAACAAATGAACAACAAAAAAAATGGCACTGAAGGGGCCGGCTGGTGGGGGCAGGACGGACCCCAGCAGCAGTGTGCTAGTGTCTCTCCTGCCGAGAAACCATGGCCCGATGGAAAGCACTGAATGCCACACTGGGAAGGATGGAGAGTGGGAAAGCGTGTATCCCTGGTTATTGGGTGCTCTGTCTCCTGCTGGGAGCTCCATGGAGTTACTTTCCCATACTCCTGTCTGAGTCCTTTGGCAGCTATATCCCAAGATGGTCAATCACGCCACATTAGCTGGTATGGGACCTCCACTCCGTAGCTCTTGCTATTCTGTTCTCTCTCAGTTTTTTATTCCATATGGTGCTTGATCGAGTTCTTTATTCCTTCATTTTGTACTTAGGGGCTCCAAGATTGACATTTGTATCTGCTTTACTTAGTTTTTCAGGTCTTTGCTGCAGAGGGATGCATGGTGCTTCTGTCTATAGCATTCTGTTGGTTCCACCTCCTTTCACTAAGCAACTCTAAACCTCGGTCCTCTCATTTTACCTGCAAAATGTGGTTAATAACAGAGCTTCCTTACGGGGTTATTAGCAGGATTAAATGTTACCGCAAATAAAATTTGAAGGCACGGATTTTAGCATTTAGAAAGCTCATTGTCTCATCTGGGGGACATTCTCCCCATTTCTGAACCCTAGAAGGTGGGCCTTGTCTGCTGTGCTCAGACTTGCGAATTATCTGCACACTGGTCTTTGAGAAAGTAACTTTATTGCAATGTGCAGAGCAAGGCGCCAAGAGGAAGTTCCTTAGATCCAGCTCCCCAAGCTACGGAGAAGCAGGGCTTATATGTGATTTGGGCAGCAAGATGGTAGCTGCACGGGCGTACTAGAGAGGGAAAATTCTAGAAGGTGGCCATGAAACAGGTGATGTGACTCTTGTCGGACCTCTGGCTTCAGAATAGGGTCCAGGCGATGATTTTCCTCATGTTGCTGCATCCTCTACTGAAGTTATGTGGTCACAGCTGGTCCTTCTGGTCATGTGGGGAAGACCAAATCTGGCTTGCATTAGTTTAAGGACTAATAGAAATTTACTAGCATTCACAGGGGCAGGTTATATACCCTTCACTGTTCAGTGCTCATGGTACAGCTTGTTGATTAACATCACGGACTGGATTCAGCGTGTCCCTTTGTGGCTGTTTCCTCTTCCATAAAATGGGGGTGATAATAGTAATTTACTTCACAGGGTAATTGAGGAGTAAACTAAAAAGATGTAAAATGATTAGAAGAGTGTCTGGCACATAGGAAACACAAGATAAGTGTTTGTTAATGTCGGGGGATGGCCCCAGCAAGGAAAGACCCTCACTGTGCATCCTGGCAGATAATCTGAAGAACTGACACATAGCCCTTTCCAGATTCATATGTTCAGGGAAACTTACTCACACAGGCAAGCAGCTGCTCTCTCCAGTGGCGCCTGGATGGAATATTTTCTGCAACCACCTAGCAAGGGACCCAAGCTTATATACCATTCCAGCTGGGACAAAGTCTCATCGTTTTCTACCACGTCCTTGTGCAGTCAGTGCTCCCAGGGACTTAGCGTCCAGGCCCAGATGTTTTCCTTCTTGTTGCTAAGGCATTCTTCGGCCTTGGCCGCTGGCCCAGTCATGCCACTCCTGGCCTTTTACCTTAGTCCAGGTCCATCCCGAATTCATCCCCAGCATGCTTCAGGGAAGAGCAAAGCTGACTCCATTAGGGAGGGGATGCATATCGCTGAATAGCATTACCCTACAGTTAATATTACTGTTATCTTTTGTTCTTCCTACATGTCACCTCTTTCCTACTTCTACTTCGCCCACTCATTTTTCAGGACTGGGTTCAAATAGCATTTCTCGGGGTTGGGGGGACCTCCTAAACCCCAACCTGGGTCCTCCTAGGACTGCTCTTCGAAAAGGCTACATCTTCAACGATAACACCAAGGCATGTATATTCAAGGTGTCTACTGCCTACCTCTACAATAATGACTTCAGGCCCTGCACACCTTTCCAAGATAAGTCCTTAAGGCACATCTGAAGGGCTCTCAGGCAGCATTCCCTCTCAAGCTTCCTAGCGTATTACCTTTGTTGTGACTACCCGCGCCCCGCAATGACACAAAACGCTCAGGAAGCAAGCTGGACTCACGGAGTTTCCTCTTCACCCTCTACGCAGGTCCTTGGCACGTTCCCACCTTCTACGCTGGTGGTGTAGTGGTTAAGAGCCACAGCTACTAACCAAAAGGTCCTCAGTTTGAATCCACCAGGTGCTCCTTGGAAACCCTGTGGGGCAGCTCTACTCTGTCCTCTAGCGTCACTATGTGTCGGAATTGACTCAAGGGCAGCGAGTTTGGTTTTAGGTTTAGGCTGGGCCAAAAAGGAAGCGGAACTGGGTTATCGGGGCCGCAGTTTCCCTGCCGGACGGAAAAGCCAAGCACACGGAGCGTCCCAGGAGCGGCGCCTTGGTCCACTGCTTCCGCGACATGGCCTTCAACTTTGGGGCTCCCTCGGGCACGTCTGGCACCGCTGCAGCCCCCGCGGCCCCCTCGGGTGAGTGATCCTCCCAGACCTTCCGTCCGGGAGAAGGGTCGGCCTCTGGGCCTTCCTGTGCCCTCTAAGTCCGCCGGTCCCCGGCCTGGAGACTCTGGGATCTCCGGCCGGCGCGGAGACTTTATGGACATCGGAAGAGGGCGGGCGGCGGCGGCGGAGCGGGCCAGGAAGGCTCCAGAGGAGGGCTCGGGGGCCAGAGGCTCAACCCAGAGCTCGCGCGCCACGCGTGGGCCCCGCCGGGCCCTGTCTTCCCGGGGTTGGTTTCCCGCCGCCGGGGAAACGGCCTCGCGGACACTCGAGGGGCTCGCTTACCCCCTTGCCCGGGACACGCCTTCTCCTCCCGCCTCAGCCCAGGCGCCTGGCGGGAGGATAGGGCCTGGGGAGACCAAGGCGCTGCCCCGCAGCTCGCTCCGTCCGCGCCCTGCAGGGGCGGGACCCTTCCTCCTGGCCCCGTGGACCCTGGTTACTGGCTCCTCCTTTCACCTGTTCCTACCTATTCTGCTTTCTTGTTTGGAGAAAGTCAGGTTTGTCTGTAAAACTTCTTGCTGATTCTTCTAATCCTTATCTTGCTTTCTTTTCTTTTTCTCTCCTCTCCCCCTTTTTTAATTTAATTTTTTGTTTCTTTGCCTACACGCCTATCAGGATTTGGTGGGCTTGAGACTGCCAACTCCACCGCCAGTGGGTTTAATTTTGGGGGTTTCGGATTAACTGCTAATCCTGCAGTGAACTTTAATATTGGGAATTTCGGTGTTTCCACAACCTCGGCAACTCCGTTCAATTTTGGTAACAGTCTGGCGAGTGCAGGTAGATACTGCGGGCCGTATGTGTAATGAGTGTTGGAAGCCGGAGTCCAAGAATAATATTTCGGGATTCCTAGAGTGTGAGAAAGAATAGTGAGTTGTCTAATAAGGAAAGGAAATTCATTTCCCAATGTTGAATTAAAAACATTCGTTTCAGGTTTTGACTGTCCTAAAAGATGTGGTTCTCGGAAGTCTTGCAAATCATAATGTTCCCTTGCTAAATTTGCATTTAATTGAACAAAATACAGCTTCCAAATGATAAGACTTTGGAATGGGATATTATTTTGAATAGAATATATCTTCCAGATTATTAGCTTTCCCTTCCAAAAATGTAACCTCACTGATCAGGCCCATTTTCTTGGGGTTCTTGGACTCCTGCACTCATTTTTCATTTTCCCTACATCTTTCATTGAGATTTTATTTGATCGTCCTTGTGTTTCCCAAGAGAAACAAGTCTTATACGAACAGCAGTAACTCTCTTGTTTTTTAACTGGTAAATAATGTATTTCTTTGGTCAACTCAGCAGATTAGGGTACATGATTTCTATAAAATACACAATTGTAGAAAGAACCCCAATTCTTTACTGGTTTTTTGGGAAATGACCTGAGAGAGCAATTTTCTTTATTGTCAGACAGCATCGATTTCTAAAAGGTAGGATAGACATTTTTGCATTCTGTCATAGTTTTGAAGATTTTGGTATTTAAATGAATTATTCGAAGCTAGTTAAAAATTTTGCAAAACACTGACTGTAATGGATATATATATATAAATTTAGAATAGGCTTATGTGTACTTTACATAAAATGACCCTATAGAAAAATCTTCTTTTTCAGCTGCTCGTATATGAATTTAGTGTCTGTATCTGTTACATTATGCCGCTTAGGCCCGTGCCAATTATATGCATCTGGTAAGCATTATTTATTCCCTAAAACTTATTTGGGAAGTCTGGTATTTTGAGCATTTACTTATTACTGCACTGTAAATATCACCTTAGCATCTGAAAACAGTTTGAAGAATATTTGAAAATTCTAAAGATAAAAGAATCCATTATCTAAGATATATTTGACATCATTACATGTTATTGTCTTGGTATGTTTACTTTTCTTTGTTTGCTTAAAATTGGCACTGGGTAACACATTATTTTGTTTCCAAATAAAGCCACCCAGCTCATAATTCAGCAATAATAAACGTGTTTGTATTTGTTTGATTTCATTGTTTATTTAGTGTTATCACTGTTAAGTTTTGAGTTCTGATAATGTAACTGTTTTAACTACATTTATGTTAGTTAACGTAGCCTTCAGCAAAGGGCTGATAGAAATTCTTGTTTGCTTTTTTTATTTTGTATCATTGCAGAGTCATTGTTACTAATAAATATTCTTGGTATTGTGGAGCATGATAAGATATTGACTAGTTTTTTTTGTGGAGCCAATTCAGAGTATATCGTAGTTATTAAATGGGTGTGAGGAGTAATGAAAAAGACTAAGATCAGTGTTTAGTACTTTAGGTGATTTTTATTAAAATATTTACAGTTTGCTGTACTGCAGTAGAACCTACAAGTAAAGAGAGTGTTTGGCTATGCTTGCATACAATATAGGTGTTCCTGGGTGGCACGAATGGTTAAGCACTGGACTGTTAGCAGAAAGGTTAGCAGTTCAAACCCACACAGAGGCACCTCAGAAGTAAGTCCTGGCAATCTGCTTCCAAAAGGCTGCAGCCTTGGAAACCCTATGGAACAGTTGTACCCTGCACACATGGGGTTGCTATGAGTTGGAATTGACTCGACAGCAACTGACAACAACTGCAGCATACAACATGCAGTTTACTTTTGATTAATTTTACACATCAGAATTATATGATCTACTATCAAAGAGATTTATGTTACTGTATTGATACATCTTTGTCCTGCGTACCAGAAATATATGCAATTCAAGTTAACCAAAAACCAAACCCATTGCCGTTGAGTTGATTTCGACTCATAGAGACCCTATAGGGCAGAGTAGAACTGTCCTGTAGGGTTTCCAAAGAGTGGCTGGTGGATTTCAACTGCCGACTTTGGTTACCAAGTTCTTAACCACGGCGCCACCAGGGCCCCGTGATAGATTCAGTCTCAGAAAACCTCTTCCATAACTCAGCATTAATGGTTCAAACATATGTCTTCAAAGTTTTGGACACCGCATTGGTAATGGGTTCAAAACTGACCACAGGGGGGCAGGGGTGGAATATGTATATATAAAATAATTCTAGATTAGCTAGCATTCTATTCATGTGTAGCTGTCAAGTTAGATATGGTTAATGTTAAGTTTGTCTCTAGATTTCTCTAAAAATGAAATTCGTGTATCTGTCAGAGTTGCCAAAATGTTTCAGTGGCCAACTGTAGCTCTTCTCACCTTCCCTGCCACTGGTTTCCACTTGTGTAGTTTTTCTGTTCTCTTTCTTCAAGAAACACATTCTTGTTGTATAGGGGTCAGTATACTGATACGTTTCCTTGAAAAATTGCTGAGTTTTGATGGAGAGTAAAAAATATATGTTAAGTAGATATAAATTAATTCACCAAAACTAAGATTGCAAACTAACAATGCAGTAGGCCAATGTGATAGGCTTGCCTTACTGTTTGTTGGAAAACAATTTTAAAAGCATTTGAATTCATTGCTAGGATTTTAAAGTCAGGAAATTTCACATAGAAGACCCAGATTACCTATCTTTCTTGGGGTTAAAATGGGAATATATGACACTACTAAACTGGCATTCCCTTGCAGTAGTAATCTGCAGGAAATTAAGAGCTACAGCCATTTTTTAAAACAGAGCTTAGGCTGTTCACTTCGAATAGCACCACCACTCCGTCCAATCCAGTCTAGTCCAGTCCGGTCCAATCCAATCCAATCTCTTCACTCAGTAATATTATCAGCCTGAGTCTTGTAGGTGTTTGAATTTGTACCCCTACTTTAAAAGGACGTACATAGTCATTTTAAAGTTTACTAAAGGTTATCGCAACAGGCTTAACTGTGCTTCCCAGCTGTAACTGTTAACCACTTCTTTAGTTGAAAGGTATATTTTGCATTGTGGTATTTCTACTTTAAATACTTAGTCTCTTATTTCTTGCAACATATTGACTTCTTGATAAGTAGTAGACTTTTTAAAAAATCCATGTTGAAAGTAGAGAAAGGAAAAATTAGATCCAAATTCTTTGGCTTTATATGTAACATTTACTCATAAAACAATTTGAAACAGAAATTATCTCTTATGTATACAAAAGAGCCTTCCTTTCTATTTTATTTATCCTTTTTTTATCAGGTGGGTTTGGAGGATTTGGGACAACATCTACAACAGCAGGTTCTGCATTCAGCTTTTCTGCTCCAACTAACACAGGCACTACTGGTAAGAGGCCATCCTGAGTCATTTTTAGAAGTAAATGAGGTAGAGGCCAGAATTTTTTTTTTTTTTTTAATTATGCAATTCCAATTTTTCATTGAAAGGACTCTTCGGTGGTACTCAGAACAAAGGTTTTGGATTTGGTACTGGTTTTGGCACAACAGGAACTAGTACTGGTTTAGGTACTGGTTTGGGAACTGGACTGGGATTTGGAGGATTTAATGCACAACAGCAACAGCAGCAGCAAACGAGTAAGTATAAGAGTTTTTTTAAAAAACAGTACTTCAAATATAAAAGTATAACAATGCTATCTAACATTGTGAGTGCTTTCTATGTATAAAGCACTGTTTGAAATATTTCAGTGGATCTTTTTTTTCTTTTTTAAGAATATAAATATTATGTTCCAGAGGATTCCAGAAGCTACTTTTCATGCCTGTATGTGAATGGGGAAGAACACTGATTGTCATGATTAGGGTTATAGGGCTTCTGTGTTTAGTATCATTGTAGTTAAAATTTTTTGTTAAAAATAACACAAATATGGGAAACTGCACAAAAGTATGACTTAATGAAATACATACAAGGTGAACACTCTTGTTACCACTGCCCACACTGGGAGATGCCCTGGCCAGCTACCTGTGAAGCCCAGCACATTCCCCTCCCAATCACAGTTCTCTCCTTGCCCTTCAGAGGAATTGCTGTCTTTTATGGCGGTCACTTCTTTACTCTGATTTATAGTTATATCACTCAAGTATATATCCCTAAATAGTACAGTAAGTTTGCCTGTCTTATGTCCCTGTACATTCCCCTTTTAGCTTTGTTTCTTTTTCATTTTTTTCAATTTGTTGAAATTGAAATCAAAGTCTCATCATTTGTCCTATAGAGTTTTTCAGTCAGGACTTTGTTGATTGTATTCCTATGGTATAGTTTAACATATTCTTTTGTCCTCTGCATTTGTAAAAAAAAAAAATTTTTTTTTTTTTGGCAAGATTACTTTATAGATGGTGTTGTGTTCTTCATTGTTATTAGTTACTGTTGACTTGTTTCTGACTCATGGCAGCCTTATGTATAACAGCATAAAAAGTTGCTTGGCCTTGCACCATCTTCTTGCCCATGGTATGTTTGAGTCCATGGTTGTGGCTGTTGTGGAGTGCCTTCCAGCATAGGGGGCTCATCTTCTATCATTATATCGCACAATATTCTGTTATGATCCACTGGATTTTTCACTGGCTAATTTATAGATGTAGATCGCCAGGCTTTTCTTCTTATTCTGTCTTAGTCTGGAAGCTTCATCGAAACCCGTCAATCGTGGGAGACCATGCTGGTATTTGAAATACTGGTGGCATAGTATCCAGCATCACAGCAACGCACAAGCCACCACAGCACAACAGACTGGCAGACAGGTGGTAGTGTTCTTCATTAAGAAGCACTTTTATCTGGCTGTCGTCTTTTTTGTGATATTAGCAGCTATTGATGATTATTTCCTAGATTTATTAATTTATTGGGGGTTGCAAATGGTACCCTTCCAACTATACCTTTTGTTTTCCTTTTATTTGTTAAAATACTTCTGTATAGAAAAACTTCATTTCATCTATCTGGATGATTTCTTTCCCTTTATTACTAGTTTTTAAAATAAAGAATTGGTTCTCCATCATCCTCCCAAGGTGTCAATTAGTTGTTGGTTTGTTTTTTAATGTCGTTATGAACTCAAGTATTTAAGCTTGTTGATATTTTTAATCCATTGCAGTTAACGATCCTCACTGGTGCTTAAGTTGTCCTTTGGCCAGTGCGAGCCTCATCAGTCCTTTTGACACAAGCTTAGAATTAATCTTTGATAGCTTTCTTACTAGCTGGTATAGCAAGTTGTTCCAGGCTTATCTTTTATGGATTAACTGTATACTTCTCGCAGCAATCTTACGAAGTAGTACTGTTGTTATCCCCATGTTAAAAATGAAGAGAAAAAAACTGAGGGATTGTGACTTATCCATATACCTACCAAGAACAAGTACAGAACATAAACTTAAATTCCTTGACTCCCTGTGTAAATGTTCTTTTTAATTGTCTACAGTTTACTATCTCTTAAAATCTGTTTTCATTTTTCTTTGGTAACTTGATTGACTAAAATTAGTAGTTTATTAAACATTAGTTTCAAGGATTCCCTAAGCAAGAGGACTAAAATTATCAATAATAGTCTTGGAATTATATTCTTTCTGGTGTCTCAATCTCATCTTTTCTACTTTCCTCCTGCAAAGAGACAAAGTTTGATGCAACGTCCAAGTAGTTAAGGAAAGGAAAGCAACTGTGAGGTATTTTCTTTGCTTCTTGAAATTAAGTCTCTTTAACTGTATGTAATTGTAATTGCACTTACTTTGTTAGGAAAAATGGAAATTTGTATCCAGTGCTACTCATTTTCAAAATGAAAGAAGTTCATTTAGTTATGTAGCCACCATTTAGTGTCTACTGTATGTCAGGTGTTTGATATATGAAGTGGAAAAATGCCTCCTCATGGTCTAAAAGAAGATAGAATGATAAACATCCAATTAAAAAAAAGTGAAAGCACTAAAATAGAGCCACATACAAGGTGCTGTGGAATGTAGCGGAAGAGCTGAATCTTGGAGAATAAGTGGGTAAAGTTGGGTAAAGTCAGAAAAGAGCATTCCAGACAGAGGGAGCAGCATTGACAAAGGCATGGATGCATGACAAGCCATCATAAAGTTGGAACCTGCAACTAGGTCAACATAGTTTCAATGCATAAATGACCTCAAAGTAAGTGGTAAGAGTCACGGTTGGAGAGAAGGATGTAAATTGGATCATAAGAGGCCTTGTATATTTTACTAAGGAGTTTTAATTTTGTCCTTTAAGCAGTTCTTAGGCATTGCAGGCCTTAAGGTAGACAAGGAAATTATCAGATTTTTAGAAGTATCTTAGAGAGCAGTAGAAGGATGGATTACAGGTGGGCTGGAACAGAGGCAGGGAAACTGGTTTTGAAGCTGTTGTCATAACCTCAGCAAGAAATACTGAAGACCTGAGTTAAGGTAGTAGTTAAGGTAGTGGCAGTCAGGAGTGAAGACAGAAATCAGATATGGATTTGAGAGAGATTTAAATTGTAGAATCAATAAAACTTAATGACTAGATAAGCAAGAAGAAGGAGTCAGGTATAGTGGGCTCTTGGATAGCATGACTGACTGAGTCCTTTGCTGTTCATTAAGATACAGAATAGCAAAGCAAGAACAGATGTTAATACGCAGATGGTGAGTTTGAAATGTCCCCTAGGTAGATGTATATGTGGGCATGAGCTCAGGAGAAACATTTGAAAGCCATCAGAACGTAGGTGATATTTGAAGCGGTAGATTTAGATGGCATTATTTAGGAAATGCAATCCCAGAGTAAACAGAGGAGTAGAACAGAACTCTTGGAAGCACTAACATTTTTAAATAAGTAGGCAGAGGAAGAGAAGCTCATCTCTTGCTACTGTTTCCTACCTCCCAAGCCAAGTAGGATATTGACCCCAAAATGCTAAATGCCATGCTTAGGACCACTGTCTTCCCCCAACACGCACCTGCATCCATGAAGGGACATGTGCGCCTCATACTTATTTTCTTCCATCTACTAGCCACAGCACTTACTGATAAAGATCAAGGACCACAGCCTTCAGTATGGATTACACCTCAACATAAAGAAAACAAAATTCCTCACAACTGGACCAATAACAACACCATGATAAACAGAGAAAATACTGGAGTTTTCAAGGATTTCATTTTACTTGGATCCACAATCAAAGTCCATGGAAGCAGCAGTCAAAAAATCAAACAAGATATTGCATTGGGCGAATCTGCTGCAAAGACCTCTTTAAAGTGTTAGAAAGCAAAGACGTCATTCTGAAGACTCAGGTAAACTGGACCCAAGCCATAGTATTTTCATTTGCTTCACGTGCATGCTAAAGCTGGACGATGCATAAGGAATACCAAAGAAGAATTGACGCCTTTGAGTTACGGTGTTGGCGAGGAATATTGACTATATCATGAACTGCCAGAAGAATGAACAAAGCTGTCTTGGAAGAAGTACAGCCAGAATGCTCCTTAGAAGTGAGGATGGCGAGACTTTGTCTCACATACTTTGGGCATGTTATCAAGAGGGACCAGTCCCTGGAGAAGGACATCATGCTTGATACAGTAGAGGGTTGGTGAAAAAGAGGAAGACCTTCAACGGGATGGATTGACAGTGGCTGCAGAAATGGGCTCAAACATAGTAACGATTTTGAGGATGATGTAGGACCAGTCAGTGTTTCGTTCTGTTGTACGCAGGGTCGCTAGGAGTCAGAACCGACTTGATGGTACCTGACAACGCTAGCCACAGTTATACCTGTCTCAGTTGGCAATGCCTATGAATCAAGAGGAAAAAACAATTTCAGCTTTCCATACAACTACCAGATCTCCCTTCTGAGCAAAACCACCGAATGGCCAGTATCCTCCAAAAGATTGTTGGCTTTCAGTCATCTGTTCTTCTCTTGATAGTCCTCTGACAATGTTCAAGGGAAGCCCCTCAGTATAGTCCATCTTCTAGTATGATTATTTCTCTAGCACTCTGGACTTCATTGTTCCTGACCATCTTCCCCTCCTCCTCCTCCCCCATTTCACTCCCCTCTCTTCCCTTCCATTCTCCCTACTGGAATTCCTGCTCCATGGTTAACAAACTCGCCTCTGTTCTTAGTCTCTCCTGAGTATTCTCTGTGTCCTCTTTTTTTGTCTGAAACCTGGTCATTCCTCAATAATTCTCTGTAGCTCACTCAGGCAAATGCCAGATCTTTGTTGTTGTAAGGACTTTAATCTGCCAGATTGTGGAGCCATTCACTATTTTTAAAATCCCCTGCTTGTTTGAGGTGCTTGCTGTCTGGCCAAACCATCTCTGATACATCTAATCTCAATTACCTGCTGATTTCCTAGACAGTACCTCTTATTCACTGAAAACTGACACCAGTGCTTAGTGTTTTTTTTTTTTCCGAACTGCTGCCATCAGTCTGAGTTAGCATCTTATTGGCTATGTGCCCAAACAATCATTCCCTCTACCTTTTATTCCAAAGACCCTCTCTGTTTCACTTTAGCCACCCTTTTTTACCTTGGACCTTGACAACTTCTGAAACCATTTGAATTCCAAATTCACTAATTTAAACATCCCATAGTATACTACCCTTTAGCTTGCCCTTTCAACTACTTCCATTATGGCTCTTCTTAAACATCATCGGGATCTTCAGGCCACTTACATCTTCTCTTCTTTCTCTCAGCATCTTCCTGTCTTTCCTCCTCTTCCTAACGAGCTTAGATTCCATGGCCTTTCATTTCAGGCACTTTTGCCAGTATGCTAAAACTAACTTGTTCTTTTATCACAGTTGCCTGGGGGAGGGGGTGGAACCCAAGCCCAACTGTGTACCCAGATGCTGCTTAAGAAGATCACACTATAGACAATGAGTGGTACCTTTAATAAATTCTTGGTCACCAACCTCAGGGCCTCAACATTGCCTGGTAATCCTGCAGAGTTTCAGTTTTCAACTTATTCTCTCACTTGCTTTGACAGCTGTTTTAAACCCTTGTTCTTTTCAAATCTCAAATTTCTCTGTTCTCACTTCTAGTTGATGGCTTTTACCCCTACTTCATAGAGAAAATAGAATCCTTGGTTGCAATTTCCTTCAGTTTCCCACCACCAATTCTATTTACCTACCTCCCCCTCTACCCATCCTGGATCTCATACCCTCCTACAGTCTCAGAGCCCAGCCCTCCCCTCTGTTCCTCAGCATCTTCAACTTCTCTTCCCAAGGGTCTTTCTCATCTGCAATGTGAAATTCCTTTTTTATTGAAACAGTAACCAAGAAAAGAAAAGAAACTTAACTGTAATGTTATCTCACGTTAGCTATGACTCTGTCTTCTCCCTATCATAGTCACACTATTGAAATAACTGTTAAAAAAGAGTTCTCCTCTTGCTGTCTCTCTTAGGCGACACTAATCTGGTTTTTCCTCTCTTCGCTCTTACCAAATAGTGAAAGGTCATTTAATCATCCTATGAGTGCTTACTATTTTTTGATTATGGAAAATTGCAACATACACACAAAAATGAAATAGTAAAATGAACCCTTATTTATGTCCACTGACTAGTCAAGAAGTCAGAATTTGCCACATTAGCTTTATCTCCTTTCCCTTCATCTATTTTATTGCCGAAGTACCTCAAAGCAAATCCCAAACATTATGTCATTTCACCCCTACCTTATTATACTTCATATTAAAATGTGAATATTATTCCAACCCATAATTAACAATAATTCCTTGGTATCATTTAATACCCAGTCTATAATCAGATTTCCTCATACATGTAAAAAATGTTCATTGCACTTGGTTTGTTCAAATCACGATTCAAACAAGGTGTATATTTGGATGTTACGTCTCCTAAATTTCTTTTTAATGTAGAGAATTCCCCACTTTCCTGGTTTTTTTTTTTTTTTCCTCTTATGAAACTGAGTCAGTTGTCTCGTGAAATGTCCCGCATTCTGTATTTGTCTGTTTGCTTCCTGTGGTATCATTTTACTTTAGTCCCTATATTTTTGGTAAGTGGCAGTTTGCTTTAGGGACTTGATTAGGATCACATTTGATATATATAGATTTTCGTTTTTGTCAAGAGTACTTTGTAGGTGGTGCTGTGTGTATCACATCGCATTAGGAGGCTGCTCCAGTTTTAGTGATGCTAAGGTTGATCAGTGGGTTTAGGTGGTGACAGTGCATCTCTGTCTTAAAAGTTCCTCATTATACTTACTTGCTCCTTTCTAGCAGCCAGAGCTGTGTCTTAATCACATCTGCGAGGTCTTTTGGCACGTAAGGTAACATATTCTCAGGTTCTTAGAAATAGGACCATTATTCTGCCTACCACACCTAGGATCTGAATTGATTTAAGTTTTGTTTTTTGAAATACTAAATTTTTGGGTACATTTTTAGCATTAGGTGGTCTCTTTGGTCAGCCTGCACAAGCTCCTGCCCAATCCAACCAGCTGATACATACAGCAAGTGCTCTTTCTGCTCCAACGCTATTGGGAGATGAGAGAGATGCTATTTTGGCAAAATGGAATCAACTGCAGGCCTTTTGGGGAACAGGAAAAGGATATTTTAACAACAACATTGCACCAGTGGAATTCACTCAAGAAAATCCCTTTTGCCGATTTAAGGTATTATACTGCTTTTGATCTTGTTTTGAAGAATGATATGTGAAAGAGAATATATTTAGATTAAAATAATATCAAGAAAATGATTGCTTAGTTCTTCAGTACTCCTTGAACATGATATAATTATGCTTTGATTTAAAAAAAAAAATTATAAAATTGAAGCGATTTCCTAGGTATGTATGATTGAAGGTGACCAGAATACGACCTCAGGAAGATGTGACTAGAATATGATTTATAACTGAGGAAGAAGTGTTGAGGGAGGGTGATGGTCTGGTTAACACCTATAAGGGGAGACCTGAAACTAGAATTTAGTGGTATTCATTTAACATTGTCCAGAAAATGCACCGCAGTCAGCAGATAGAAGTATCTTTTCTGCTTGGAAGGTATAAAAACATTGTCCCTGTAGTAGCTGAATACCAAGGCCATTAAAACAATATACGTCCATTTTCTTTGCTCTGATTCCTTGCTTTTCAAACTCCTTAAATTTGACTTCTCAGAGAATCCATTCATCAGCCGGTGACAGTATTGATTGAAGTCAACTTGGCAGTATATTTTTCATAATAAGTTAATTGGAATTCCAGTTTATACTTCAGCCTCTTGTGAGTTTGTTGACTTACGTCAGTATCTTGAGCCTAATCATTGTGTATATAATCCTGTCTCTGCAGCTGCAAAGCCGAGGATCAGATCCCTGAGCGTGGTTAAATAACAAAAAGTGTCCAGCTGCATTGTTAGAGCACATCCCTTTATCACTCTTTGTCACATTTTATCACTCTAACAAAACAAACAAAAATGAACAGTGTATCTTCTGAGTGCGTATAGTTGAAATTTTAATATTTTTTATTTAGTGACTAAGGAATAAAATAGTAGATATAGGTTGACTAACAACTTAAATTTTTTTTTTAAATTGTGGTGTAACATACAGTAAAATGTATCATGTACACTAATCTAGAGTGAATTAAAAAAATTTTGAGTTGCATGTAAGCAGTGATAAGAGAAAAGGCTTCTGTCTAGAACCGTTATTCTTTAGGTACCGTTGGCCATGTTTAATATTATGCAATAAACTAATCTGTTCCATGAAATTATAAAGTCATTAGATATTTTTATAGTATTTGTAAAATGTTGATGTTATTATTGTACTTTAAAAGTACTTATTTGTAAAGCGCTTCTTTATATATCTAAAATTTAATTTAAGATTCCAGGGGTTAGATATCTAGCAAAATAAATTACATTTAGTCTGTGACTTTTGCAGTCATTATTATAATAACATGCAGAGTTGTCTCAACAGTGTGAAGCACCCAACAACAATGTATATCAAAGTTTCTTGGGTGAGGAAGCTCTTTAGTTACTCTCTGTAGGAGAGGGACTATTAATTTCACTGTATAGTTTTATGTTATCCTTGAGTAGAATCATTTCTCTTTGTAATTATGTCACTTCGTAACGCACAGAGTGGTGGGAAGTATCATTATTCCTTTCATTATCAGACATTAAGCTCCTTGCCCTGTTTTAACAGACATTAAGCTATTAATATTAAACCCTTGAATTAAGATCTCTCTATATATTTTATATTGTCTTTTTTTTTTTTTGTCATTCCACAGGCAGTAGGTTACAGTTGTATGCCCAATAATAAAGATGAAGATGGGCTAGTGGTTTTAGTTTTCAACAAAAAAGAAGCAGATATTCGAGGCCAGCAACAACAGTTGGTAGAATCATTGCATAAAGTTTTGGGAGGAAACCAGACCCTTACTGTAAATGTAGAGGGGATTAAAACGTTGCCAGATGATCAGTAAGTATACTGATATTATTTATTATATATAAATATTAAATATTTACTTTTGCAAACATTGGTCCTTGGAGAATGATCAGTGTTTTTGTTGCTGAAGCCCAGATTAAATCTCAGCAGATGTTATATTGCTGAGCTAGTGATTATTCCGTATTTATAGAAACATTTATTTAAAAGCTTTTTTTTTTTTGTCTTAATTTTAGATTTCTTAGCTTAGACGTCAGTAATTTCTTAGATTTTCTATTCAGGAACGGGAGGAAACATTTATCATAATTGTGTGCAAATGAAGGGACACAAAGTTGTTATTGGAAAGTTTTAGGAGCCGGATCAGTTGATTACTATTCATGTTCATCCCTTGACCTGTGTATAATTTTCAGTCTTAGTGGTAAGGCGTTATCTTAGGATACTCAGCAGTAGAAGAATTGTTCTTAATGAGGTGTAATAACTGAAATCAAATTTTACTTGGCCTTAATTGCAGTGAAGCAATTCAAAAGTTTTAACAGAATCTCCAAGATAATCGTTGATTCTGGAAAAAATTAACAATAAGTCACATTTAAAGAGAACTTTGCAGTTAAGCTAGCTGTTTTACGAATATTAGATTATTTGCCTATTTCATTTTAACTGTATCATTTAAGTTGATTTATAAGTGAACATAACATTAAGTATATGTTTCTTATCCAAGATTTAAGGAAAAAGCATTTTAATTTCCTTTACCTAAAACAGCCGTTTCTGAAATTCAGCTTCATGCTGTTCGAAAATCACATTCTGTGTTGATATTTGTGGCTGTGAGTTAAATGCTTGATATTTTGTAATTCGGATATTTTTCCCCTAGGACAGAAGTTGTCATTTACGTTGTTGAACGTTCTCCAAATGGTACCTCAAGAAGAGTCCCAGCTACAACGCTGTATGCCCATTTTGAACAAGCCAATATAAAAACACAATTGCAGCAACTTGGTGTAACCCTTTCTATGACTAGAACAGAACTTTCTCCTGCACAGATCAAACAGCTTTTACAGAATCCTCCTGCTGGTATGTTTCTAGGGTCATGGAATTGAGAAAATTAAAGATTTATAAATCTCCACCCATTTTGGGAGGTGTTGATTGGTTACCAGTGTTAATAAAACCACTGTCAGCTTATCATGTCAGCTTATTTGGGGCATAGTTCTGGATATTTTTATTGTATTCATTCATTTAGTTTTTATTATATAACTAATATGGTTGTTAGAAATTTTGGAAAGTGATGAACTAAAGAAAAATCTGGCTACCCAAAGGTAATCACTCTTAATATTTTGATTTTTTTTTCTAGTTTATCTCTTGTTTTAACTATTTAGGTAAAACTTGAATGTGTTCTCATTGTAAAAGATTCTGGATGGCGTAAGTAGATTGTGTGACAGATCTCCTCTCTTCCTTTGATACTATCAGTAATTTATTGTGTTCTATCTGAGAGTTTATCAGTTCTTTATCTGACATTTTAAATACAAGCGTATATGCATGTGTTATGGTTGTTTGCCATCGAGTTGATTCCAATTCAGTGACCTTATAGGACAGAGCAGAACTGCCCCACAGGGTTTCCTAGACTGTAATCTTTAGAGGAGCAGATTGACAAGTCTTTTCTCCCGGAGCTGCTGGTGTGTTCGAACCACTGACCTTTTGTTTGGCAGCCGAACACTTTAACCATTGTGCCACCAGCGTTCCTTATGTATACATGTAGGTCCTTTAAAAGATGACTCTGCAGTGTACATTTACTGCAACTTGCCTTTTCACTTAACAGTAATTCTTAGTATTTTCCATGTCACTACATGAAGGTAAGTCTTAAAAAAAAATATTACATCGTCATAGTAGTAATATTCCATGGATGTACTTATTTTATCTAACCACTAGGTTGTTTGCAGCTTTTCACTATTACAATATATGATGTTAACATCCTTATAAATATATCTTAGAACACATGGGCACATATTTCTTTAGTATAAAACCAAAATCCAAACTCATTGCTGTCTAGTCAACTCCCACTCATGGTGACCCTGAAGGACAGAGTGAAAGTGCCTCTAGGGCTTCCAAGGAGCTGCTGGTGGATTTGAACTGCTGACCCTTTGGTTAACAGCCAAGGTCTTAACCACCATGCCACTAGGTATTGTTAGACACTGCCTAATTACTCTACATCGAAAGTTCCACAGTTGCATTCATACCAGCAATGTATGCGAGAACTCGTTTTACTGCATTTTTGGCAACAGTGGAGATTATCAGTGTTTAATTTTTGCCACTCTTAGGACAAGAAATTAATACTAATTTTAATTTCCATTTTTCTGATTACTAGTAAAGTTAGCATATCTTTATGTTGATTAGCCATGTTTGTATATTTTTGTGACTTACCTATTCATACCCTTTGTCCATTTTTTCTGTTAAAGTTTTTATCTTTTCCATATTAATTTATTTAAAAAAAAACCAAACCCATTGCCATTGAGTCGATTCTGACTCATAGCAGCCGTGTAGGACAGACTGCCCTGTAGGGCTTCCAAGGAGCCGCTGGTGGATTCCAACTACCGACCTTTTGGTTAGCAGCCGTAGCTCTTAACCGCTGTGCCATAGAGCTCTTTTTATATTCTGGAGGTTAATCTATTCTGTAGGTTGTAGATATTTCCTTTCAGTCTGCACTTTTTTTTAGCTTTCTTAATCTTATGAAATTTTTATTTTTACCTTTTTCAGAATGTCATATAGTTGGAATCATACAGTATGTAGCTTTTTCAGAATAGCTTAATATTTATTCTTGTAGTGTTCGTATTTGACAGTCATTTTTTGTTACGGTTTCTGGGTTTTTTTTTGTCTTGCTTTAGAAAGCCCTTTTTCGTACAAATACAAATATGGAAAGTAATTTAATTTATAAAACATATTTCTTCTTTATGATAGGAGTCGATCCTATTATATGGGAACAAGCCAAGGTGGATAACCCTGATTCTGAAAAGTGAGTATATCTTGATCTTATAGCAATTCAATATGAAAACTAGGAAAGCAAACAAACGCAAGTTATTCATTATTAGTCTTAGATTTGAGGTGAGTTTCTTTCTTTTTAGAAAATGTTGACTGCAGGGAGACCACATATTCTGAAAACATTGCCAGAAATGAATCTGAGTATCAGTCCCTTAAGTGCGTTTGCATTTAACAATGCAGTTTTTTTACTGGGCTCTACATCTATAGAATGGAAAGGTTGAATAAAATCTCTGTCTTGTGACATTACTGATTTCATGATCATAGATTTGCCTTAGAATCTTAGAAATTTAATGTAAAATTACACAAATGTTATTATTTATGAAAATCTTAACTTCTTGTATTTTGTAATAATAGGTTTAAGATCTGAAAATTAACCACTTGCATTTCTTCAGATTAATTCCTGTACCAATGGTGGGTTTCAAAGAACTTCTGCGAAGACTGAAGGTTCAAGATCAGATGACTAAGCAGCATCAGACCAGACTAGATGTAAGCATTTAGCTTTTCATTCTCTGGGCCTGGCAGTAGTAAAAGAAGTAGACATTTGATTCTTTTTACCATGTGTGCTATTCTTTCTAATGGCGAAACAATACAGTGTACACTGCAAATTAGAAATTATAGTTTTGTACAGCTACCTTCTTTTTGGCAAAGCCCCTCAAATCATATAAATCTGATCTGACATATTCTAATAGTGAATTTATGGTTTAAAATTGTTGGTGTAGCAAATTAATTAGATTGTCATTTCCAGTTCCAACAATAGAATGCATGTGTTGTTTCCTTTGTTAAACACTTTTATTTATGGAGCCTATGAAAATGAAAGTGAGCCTGGGTAATGCAGGCAGTTTGAGATCAGCCAGGTTGGTGGTGTGAACACATAAAGTGGCTCCACAGAAGAAAGACCTGGCAAATTGTTTCATAAATAGTACAGCCAAGAACACTCTACAGAGAAGTTCTACTCTGTAACACATGGGGTTGCCATGAGTCAGAAACAATTTGAAGGCAGTAGGGTTTTTGGTTTTTATGAAAATAAAGACTACAATTGTCATTCTTTATGTTGTCATAATTATTCCTACTCACTGGAAATTGATGAAGCAAATTTAAATTATTGCATGCTTAAGTCTACTTAATTTTTTGGTCATTTCATAAAGCAGAATTTTATTTTTAGGTATTTAAAGGTTCTTAAAAGTCACCTCTAAATTCTCTTATATGGAATTCCAGATGAGATATTGATTCAGATTCTGTTTGAGTAATGAAAAGCTTACTATTTTATGGAGCAATCCATTTCATTGTTGACCAGCTCTAATTTGATATAAATTATCTTTTCTTCCATTGATCCGGTATCTGACTTACTATCATTTACACCCATTTTCTCTGATAAATTGTGGATAATCACTGTGCTTTCTATGATAAAAACAGCCCTGCATATATTTGAACATCATCATTATTCTTTCTTTTTAATATTATTCTTCTCTGTCTAATAATTCCTAGCACAGATCTCATGTGACGTGATTTCCGGATCCTTCATTATCTTAGGCTGGACATGTTAAATTTATCAGCATCACTTTTTTTTTTTTTTTAATTTTCATTGAGCTTCAAGTGAACATTTACCAATCAAGTCAGACTGTCACATATAAGTTTATATACACCTTACTCCATACTCCCACTTGCTCTCCCCCTAATGAGTCAGCCCTTGCAGTCTCTCCTTTCGTGACAATTTTGCCAGCTTCCAACTTTCTCTGTCCTCCCATCCCCCCTCCAGACAGGAGATGCCAGTACAGTCTCAAGTGTCCACCTGATACAAGTAGCTCACTCTTCATCAGCATCTCTCTCCTACCCACTGTCCAGTCCCTTCCATGTCTGATGACTTGTCTTCGGGCATGGTTCCTGTCCTGTGCCAACAGAAGGTTTGGGGACCATGACCACCAGGATTCCTCTAGTCTCAGTCAGACCATTAAGTATGGTCTTTTTGTGAGAATTTGGGGTCTGCATCCCACTGATCTCCTGCTCCCTCAGGGGTTCTCTGTTGTGCTCCCTGTCAGGGCAGTCATTGGTTGTGGCCGGGCACCAACTAGTTCTTCTGGTCTCGGGATGATGTAAGTCTCTGGTTCCTGTGGCCCTTTCTGTCTCTTGGGCTCATAGTTATTGTGTGACCTTGGTGTTCTTCATTCTCCTTTGATCCAGGTGGGTTGAGACCAATTGATGCATCTTAGATGGCCTCTTGTTAGCATTTAAGACCCCAGATGCCACATTTCAAAGTGGGATGCAGAATGTTTTCATAATAGAATTATTTTGCCAATTGACTTAGAAGTCCCCTTAAACCATGGTCCCCAAACCCCTGTCCATGCTTCGCTGACCTTTGAAGCATTCGTTTTATCCCGGAACCTTCTTTGCTTTTGGTCCGGTCCAGTTGAGCTGACCTTCCATGTATTGAGTATTGTCCTTCCCTTCACCTAAAGCAGTTCTTATCTACTAACTAATCAGTAAAAAACCCTCTCCTTCCCTCCCTCCCCTTCTCATAACCACAAAAGTATGTGTTCTCAGTTTATGCTGTTTCTCAAGATCTTATAATAGTGGTCTTATACAATATTTGTCCTTTTGCCTCTGACTAATTTCGCTCAGCATAATGCCTTCCAGGTTCCTCCATGTCACTTTTTTTTTTTATAATAATTTATTGTTTTAGGTGAAAGTTTGCACAGCAAATTAGGTTTCACTTTAACAGTTTTTATACAGATTGTTTTCGTGCCATTGGTTACGATTTTTACAATGTGTCAGCGTTCTCATAATTTGCATTCTGTTGGTTCTGTTTCCCTTGATCTCGCTTCCCTTCCCCTCCTTGCCTTCTCACCTTTGCTTTTCAGTAACTGTTGACCATTTGGTCTCACACAGTTAATTGTTTAAGGGAGCATATTACTCACAGGTGTTATTGTTTTATTTTATATACCAATCTATTACTTGCCTGAAAGGTGACCTGCAGAAATAGCTTCAATTCCAAGTTCAAAGGGTATCTTATGGTGATAGTCTCAGGGGTTCCTGTAATCTGTATCAGTCCAGAAGGTCTGGCCTTTTTTAGAAATTTGAGTTTTGTTCTATATTTTTCTCCTATTCTATCCAGGATCTTCTATTGTGTCCCTGGTCAGAATGGTGGTTAGTGGTAGCTGGGCACCATCTAGTTCTTCTGGTCTCAGGTTAGAAGAGGTTGTGTTCCATGTGGGCTCCTAGTTCCATGGACTAGTTTCTTCTTTGAGCCTTTGAATTCTTAGTTATCTAGTGCTGCTATAACAAATACCACAAGTGGATGGCTGTAACAAACAGAAATCTACTCTCTCACGCTCTTAGAGGCTAGAAGTCTGAATTCAGGGCGCCAGCTCCAGGGGAAGGCTTTCTGTCTCTGTTGGCTCTGGACAAATGTCCTTGTCATCAATCTTCCCTTGGTCTAGGAGCTTCTCAGCACAGGGACCCCAGGTCCAAAGGACACGTTGTTCTACTGGCCCATGTTTCTTGGTGATATGAGGTCCCCCTGTCTCTGCTCACTTCTCTCTTTTATACCTCAAAAGAGATTGACTTAAAACACAACCTAATCTTGTGGATTGAGTCCTGCCTCATTAGCATAACTGCCTCATTAACATCATAGAGGTAGGATTTACAACACATAGAAAAATTACATGAGATGACAAAATGGTGGACAATCACACAGTACTGGGAATAATGGCCTATCCAAGTTGACACATATTCTGGGGGGACACAATTCAATCCATGACAGTTTCCTTCTCATTTGCTCCATATGAATAGAGGCCAATAGTTGTATCTTAGGTGGCTGCTCCCAAACTTTTAACACCTCAGATACTACTCACCAAACTAGGATGTAGAACATTATCTTCGTGAACTGTGTTATGCCAATTGACGAAGTTGTCCCCCAAGACTATGGTCCCAAGCCTTTTGACCCGGTAAACCAATCCTGCAAGTTGTTTGGATATGTCTAGGAAGCTTCCGTAACTGTGCCCCCATGTGGTTTGTTATATATGTGAATATATATATGCAGCACACACAAACGTGTATACATACGCCTGCAGATAGACACCTGTACATGCATGTACCTTTACTCACATATGCCTTCCTATACACACATATGTTTTGGTTGTTTTTACTGTTCAAAAATGTGTATGTTACAGCATTTACCAAGTTGTCCCTTTTTTCTCCTGTACTTCTTAGTGTGTTTATTTACCTTGGTCAGGTTGTGCTGACTTCACCCATATTTGGGATTGCCTTTCCCATCACCAAAAGTAATAAGCCTCTACTATCTAGAAAGTGATTCTCTCTGCCTCTCCCTTTTATTCCCGGTAACCATTAAAGAACTTTGTTTTCTGTGTGTGTTATGGGTTGAATTGCGTCACCTAAAATTATGTGTTGTAAATCTTAACCTCTATGCCTGTGGTTATAATCCCATTTGGAATGGGATGTCTTTGTTATGTTAAGGAGACAGGATTAGTGTAAGGTGTTTCTTGAGTCAATCTCTTTTACCATGTAAAAGATTAAACAAGCAAGCAAGAAGCAGAGAGGGAGGGGATTAGATAAGATGCTGTGCCACATGAAGATCACCGAGGAGCCAAGGAATATGGACCTTCCTCTAGAGCCAACAGAGAGAAAGCCTTCCTCTAGAATTGGCACCCTGAATTTGGACTTCTAGGCTGCTAAACAGAGAAAATAAATTTGTTAAAGCCACCCATTTGTGATACTTCTGTTATAGCAGCACTAGATAACTAAACCCTTTAAACCAAACTCATTGCCATTGAGCTGATTCTGACTCATAGCAACCCTGTAGGACAGAGTAGAACCACCCCATAAAGTTTCCAAGGAGTGCCTGGTGTGTTTGAACTGCTGACCTTTTGGTTAGCAGTGGTAGCACCTAACCACTACACCACCACGGTTTCCATGTGTATATCTATTCTTGACTTTTTATAATAGTGGGACCATACAGTAGTTGTCTTTTTGTGATTGGCTTATTTCATTCGGCAGAATGTCCTCCAGTTTCATCCATGTTATGTTTCACGGACTCATTATTCTTTATAGTTACATAGTTTATGTTGTATGTGTGTATTATCCATTCATCTGTTCATAGGCACTTGTCAGCATCACGGTACTATATAAATGGGGTACAACCAAATTTCTTCAATTGTGCTATTACTTCTCTTTATCCTAATACCATACTTCTGTTTCTGCAGGTTAAGATTTTATTATCTTCTTTAGTATACCGTTGATTGCTGGTGAACTTGTTTTTTGTGTGACTTGATCTAATTGGCATTTCAGTAGCCTTTTCTTTTGGTTATTTTTTCCTGTTTTCTCTGGAACATTCAATACTATTTATTGGTTTATTCATTCATCTGAAAATATTTAACTATTGTATGTAGGAAGGAACCCTGGTGGTATAGTGGTTAAAGTGCTCAGCTGTGAACCAAAGGGTTGATGGTCCGAACCCACCAGCTGCTCCTTGGAGATAGATGTGGCAGTCTGCTTTCATAAGGATTTACAGCCTTGGAAACCCTGTGGGCAGTTCTACTCTGTCCTGTAGGGTCGCTGTGAGAATTGACTGGATGGCTGTAGGTTTGGTTTATTTTCCTAAGTATGTTGTAAATACAGGGATGAATGAAACAGACTCTTTAGCTAATAGTCTAGTAGGAAAAACAATTGTGTAAAGAGATTAGTTAGAGTTCAGATAATTAATTATAGGTATTGGGTAAGTAAATACAAAACCTAAAGGAGGGATTGTGTCTGGGAAAGATTTCGAGGAGATGCTTAATAAGGATCTTGATGTTGACTCAGTAGTTTGGCCGATATGACGGTGGGAGGTGGGGAGGTTTTTATACATCATTTCTGGAAAATATCAGCAGTTACAAAGGTATATATGCATAAAAGAGTAGGGTGAGTTTTGGGAAGCTGCAAATACTTAGAATTGGAGAACAGGGAATGATGGGATAGAACAGGAGATAAAGTCAGTGAAATAGGCAGAAGCCAGATTATAGAAAGCCTCTTAGGCTTGCTAAAACATGCCTTTACTCTGTGACTCTTTTTTGTGGAGAAGAGTATTTAGAATACAAGATCTGGGTGCTTGGTGTGCTTCTTGCTACTGGGATGTCATTGCTGCTAGGCCCTCCCACTGGACCAAAGCTAGGAAACACACAAGTGTGCATCTATATTATTTCTAAATCTTCCTGTATACATTAAAAACCATGACTTCATAATCAATAGTTTGTTTTTCTTTAACTTTTATCTTTTTTTAACTTTTTATTTTGAAATAATTGTAAATTCATAGGAAGTTGCTACCTTAGTTACTAGTGCTGCTATAACAGAAATACCACACGTGGATGGCTTTAACAAACAGAAATTTATTCTCTTGCAGTGTTAGAGGCTCAAAGTCTGAATTCAGGGTGCCAGCTCTAGGAGAAAGCTTTTTCTCTCTATCGGTTCTGGGGGAGTGTCCAATAACGGTATGTTTTTGAAAGATGTATCCATGTTGCTTCTGATGGCTGAGTGGTAGTCCATCATTTGCATCTACCACGTTTTGTTATCCTTGTAAAGGGCATTTGCATTACATCAAACATCCTTACCACAAATAATTCTAGAATGAATTTTCTTATCTCTGTCCCCTTATGGACCCATGGGAGAGTTTTGCTGGGGTGTGTACTTTAGATTGGGATTGTTTGGTTAGAGGGCATGTTGTTGTTAGGTGCTGTCAAGTCGGCTCTGACGCGTAGTGACGTTATATATAAAGAACAAAATGTTTCCCAGTCTTGTACCATCCTCACAATAGTAGGTGTGTTTGAATCCATTATTGCAGCCACTGTGCCAGCCCATCTCATTGAGGGTCTTGCTCTTTTTCGCTGACTGTCTACTTTACCGAGCAGGGATTGGTCCCTCCCGATAATATGTCCAAAGTACGTGAGACAAAATCTTGCCACCGTTGCGTATAAGGAGCATTCTGCCTGTGCTTCCTCCAAGACAGATTTGTTTGTTCTTCTGGCAGTCCGTAGTATATTCTGTATTCTTCATCAATACCATAATTCAAAAGGTCTTCCTTTTTCATTGTCCAGTTTTCCCATGCATATGAGGCACTTGAAAACACCATGGCTTGGGTCAGTGACATCTTTGCTTTTTAACACTTTGCAGAGGTCTTTTATAGTATATTTGCCCAGTGCAATATGTCCTTTGATTTTTTGTCTGCTGCTTCCATGGGCATTGATTGTGGGTCCAAGTTAAATGCAATCTTTGACAACTTAAATGTTTTGTTTATCATGATGTCGTTGCATATTGGTCTAGTTTTGAGAATTTTTTTTCTTTGTGTTGAGGTGTAATCCATACTGAAGGCTATAGTCTTTGATCTGCATCAGTAAGTACTTCAAGTCCTCTTCACTTTCAAAAAGCAAGGTTATGTCATCTTGCATATGACAGGTTGTTAATGAGGCATATGCACACTCCAATTCACAGAGTCCTTCAAGATTGCTCTCTGGAATGGCTCTACCAATTTTTACTTGTCAGCAGTGCCTGACTGTTCCTGTTTTCCTATTATCTTTACCAACACTTAGTGTTGTCCAACTCTCTAATTTTTACCTTATTAATATAAAGAAGTACCTTGTTTATTTTGCTTAAATTTGTAAATGATTTTTCTGATTACTGATAAGATTGAGCATTTCTTCATGATACTTGTTAGACACTGGAATTTATCCTTTATTGCATCTCCTGCTCATAACTTTTCTGTAAGGCTTTTATTTTATAAAACATACATACAAAAAAATTTATTTTTTTTGATATGCAGTTCTATCAATTTTAACACATGTATACATTCATGACTACCACAGTCAGATACAGAGCAGTTCCATTACCCCAAAATTCCCTCACGCTGTCTCTATCCCTTTGTAGTCATACTCTCATCCTACTCCAATCCCTGTCAACCACTGATCTGTTCTCCCTCACTATTCTTTTGTCTTTTTGAGAATGTCATTTAAATAGAATTAAACCATTTGTAACCTTTTTGAAACTGGCTTCTTTCCCTCAACATAATGCCTTTGATATTCGTCAAAATTGTTTTGTGTATCCAGATTGAACCAAAAAAACCAAACCCTTTGCCCATTCAGTTGATTCAGACTTGTTGAGTATTCCATTGTATGGATTTACCACAGTTTTATCTGTTCACTCATTGATAGGCAGTAAGATTGTTTCCAGTTATTGGCATTATGAATAGAACTACTATAAACATTCTTGTACAGGTTTTTGTGTGAACATAGACTTTCAGTTCACTTGGGTAAATTTCTAGGAGTAGGACTGCTGGGTTATATGGTAAATATATGTTTAACTTTCTAAGAAACTGCCAAAATATTTTCTAGAGTGGCTGTTCTATTTTGAATTCCCACTGGCATTATATGAGAGTTACTTTTACTCTGCATCCTTGCCAGCCCTTGGTATTATCAATATTATTTTAGTCATTCTAATAGCTGTGTAGTACTAGCCTTCTTTGGTTTTAATTTGCATTTCTCTCATGGCCAATGAAGTTGAACATCTTTTCATGTGTATATTTGTCATCCATTTATCTTTGGTGAAGTGTCTGTTCAGTTCTTTTGCTCACTTTTTAATTGATTTTTTTTGTTTTCTTAGTGTTAGGTTTTAAGAGTTCTTTGTATATTCTGGAAACAAGTTCTTTGTCCATACCTACTTTTCAAATATTTCCTCCTACTCGGTAGCTTATCTTTCATTCTCTTAACAGTGGCTTTCTCAGAGCAAAAGTTTTAAGTTTTGATGAAGTCCAGTTTATCACTATTTTCTTTTATGGTGTCATGGCCAAGAATTCTTTGTATAACCTAAGGTCACAAAGATTTTATCCTGTTTTTCTTCTAGAAGTTTCATAGTTGTACATTTAAATTTAGTTCTATAATCCATTTTGAGTTACTTTTTATATGTGTTATGAGATTAGGTGAAGGTTCATTTTCTTTTATTGTTCCAACACCATTTATTGAGAAGACTGTCTTTACTCCATTGAATTGCCTTTGAACCTTTGTCAAAAATCAATATATGTTTTGTTACATATATATTTACCATAGTAAAAAAAAAAAATCGATTGGCCATATTCATGTGGGTCTATTTCTGGACTGCCTTCTGTTCCACTGATCTACATATCTATCCCTGCATTTATATTACCCCATCTATATTCCATTTCTTTGCTGAGATTTTGGGTTTAGTCCCCAGGTTCCTTTTTTTTAATTCCATTTCTTTGCTGAGATTTTGGGTTTAGTCCCCAGGTTCCATCTAGCTTTCGATGGTTGGTGATTTCAATATCCGTTCAAAGCCTTTGCAGTCTGTTCAGATCTGTACTATGTATGTACCACCCAGTGGCCAGTCTGAGACCTGGGCATTGGTCTATCGAGTAGTGCAGTGCTCAAAGTTTTGCTGTGCTGTTTAGGGTCAGACCTACCCATGAGCAGGTCCTGAGGCCACAGGTTCATAGTCAATTTTATGAGGTCACTTTCTAGAGCTCCTCCCTCTTTGCAGTCTCCCCAGTACCTTCCATTTCCTGGGCTTTCCTTGTTGGTTTTCTAACTAGAAGGCTGGGGGCTTTATTTACGCTGCTTTGCTGTATCTTGCTGTACATTTAATGTTATTGAGAAATCACCCTTCACCCTCAAAGTCTAAAACATACTATCCTACATTTATTTCTAATGTTTTAAAGCCCAGCCTTTCACATTTAGGTCTTTTGTTCTTAGTCTATTATATGTGATATCAGTCACTTTTCACCTTAGTCTGTTATATGTGATATCAGTCCAACTTTATTTTTCCCAATATCATTCATAAAAATTTTATATTTTTCCTACTGACTTATCAAAGCATTTGTATTGTATAACACTTTTCCATAAATGCATGGTCTGTTTCTAGACACGCTCTTATGTGTCATTGGCAGATTGGTCTGTTTTTATACCAGTTCCACATTGGTTTTTTGTTGTTGTTTTTTCTATTTACTCTGATGTCCTTGGTAACATATCTTAATATCTCGTAGAGTGACTCTCTAACCTTTCCTGTTATTTTCAAAGTTTTCTTAGCTCTTCGTGGATCTTTATTCTTCCACTGCAGTTTTAGAGTCCATTTGTCTAAATGCTTGAAGTATAGTTGAAATTCCATTAAATATATAATTTGTGGAGAATTGAATTTTAATTATGTTAAATCATTTCATCCATGAGCATGGTATACCTCTTCAATCATTTGAGTCTTTTGTCTTTTGAAATAGTTTAAAAATATTCTGTATAAAAATCCTGTGCATTCTTTCTTGGGTACATTTTTAGATTGTGTTTCTCAATACTGTGAATGGTAACATTTCTATTTTTAAATTATTCCTGATATAGGATGGCATTATAATTAATCTTGTGTTTGGAAGTCCTGCAGAATTTTCAAAACCAGGATAGGAAAGGGTATATAAAACAGGACCACCTAATTTTGTCACTTCAGCATGGCCTGGAGTGGGAAAGTTTCCTTAAAAGGTGATACAGAAACCAAAAGCAAAGAAGTTTCCTGAATAAACTGAATGCTTTGAAGGCCAGCATAGCAGGGTCAGCGGTTTGGGGACCATGGTTTCAGGGGACATCTAAGTCAATTGACATAATAAACTCTATTAAGAAAACATTCTGCATCCCACTTTGGAGAATGGCATCTGGGGTCTTAAATGCTAGCAAGCAGCCATCTAAGATGCATCAGTTGGTCTCAACCCACCTGGACCAAAGGAGAATGAAGAACACCAAGGACACAAGGTAATTACGAGCCCAAGATACAGAAGGGGCCACATGAACCAGAGACTACATCATCCTGAGACCGGAAGAACTAGATGGTGCCCGGCTACAACTGATGACTGCCCTGACAGGGAACACAACAGAGAACCCCTGAGGGAGCAGGAGAGCAGTGGAATGCAGATCCCAAATTCTCATAAGACCAGACTTAATGGTCTGACTGAGACTAGAAGGACCCCGGTGGTCATGGCCCCCAGACCTTCTGCTGCCCCAGAACAGAACCATTCCCAAAGCCAACTCTTCAGACATGGATTGGACTGGACAATGGGATGGAGAGGGATGCTGGTGAGGAGTGAGCTTCTTGGATCAGGTGGACACTTGAGACTATGTTGGCATCTCCTCCCTGGAGGGGAGGTGAGAGGGTAGAGGGGGTTAGAAGCTGGCCAAATGGACACGAATAGAGAGTTGGAGGGAGGTAGCAGGCTGTCTCACTGGAGGGAGAGCAGTTGGGAGTATGTAGCAAGGTGTATGTAAGTTTTTGTGTGAGAGACTGACTTGGTTTGTGAACTTTCACTTAAAGCGCAATAAAAATAAAAAAAAGGTGATATGGGCAGACAGACATGCTAAAATGCCTTGCACAATCTTTATCCCCTTTCTTACAGCATCTCCATATAAGCCAATGGCATAGAATGATTAATTATTATAGGGACAATTATGCAATCAATTCTGATTGGGACGCCTTAATGAAATGGTAGTGTTTTAACTGACCCTTTAATGTTCAGACTATAAGTGAGATTTCAGGCCAAGCAAAGAGCATAAGCAAGGATCCAGAGGCATAATAATGTATTGGGTTGTGTAATTAATATCCTTCCCTTCCCTCTTCACTTTGGTCATTCCTTCCAAGTATTTTATAGCAGTTAATGTTGAACCATACTTGTGGCAGTAGTTAGATTCAAGGCTAATTGTTAAGACCCCTCCTGGATATCATCTTACAGATTTTAATTTTTTTCCCTTCACAGCCTGATTGGTGCTCTATTCCATAATACATTTTTTCAAACTTCTTAATTATTTCTGAAATATATGCCTTATTTTTCTATACATTTGCCTTATCACTAAATTTCCTGGAGCTCTAAAGACATCTTTAATTGGTACTTTTCTAATTTTTGGATATATAAAAGGGGAAGAAATATAGAGAGAAGAGTTTATATTTTCAGATATATGAACTGTAGCATTACCTTACCTTAGAATTAGGTAAAAGGAGACATGGTGGCGCAAACAGTTAAGTGCTAGACTGCTAACTGAAAGGCTGGCAGTTCAGACTTACCCAGCAGCTCCACAGGAGAAAGACCTGGCGATCTGCTTCTGTAAATATATACAGCCAAGAAAGCCCTGTGGGGGCAGTTCTGCTCTGTCACATGGGGTTGCCATGAGTCAGGATCTACTCAATGGCACCTCACAACAACAGAGCTAGGAAAGGTTTATTTGTATATAGGTAATTTGTATATTGGCGTATGCGATAAATACTTATGATCTCTGTATTTGATTTACCTCAGAAAATTTTTTTTAACAGATCATATCAGAAGATATTAGTGAGTTACAGAAGAATCAAACTACAACTATGGCCAAAATTGCACAGTACAAAAGGAAACTCATGGATCTTTCCCACAGAACTTTACAGGTAATAATTTGGATTTTTTTCCTCAAAGTTTATTTTAAAAATTTTCAGATCTAGAGAGTTAACATTTTGCCACATTGTTTTTTCCTCTTTTTGCTATATCTTTTGAAAGTTAAGTTTCAAACATTGTTGACACCTCATAATTGAATATCTGATATCCAGTCCTTATTCAGATTTTCCCAGTTGTCTCAAATTGTCTTTTATAATTTTCTTGTTTTTTTTTCTAATAATCTAACCAAGGTTCATTGGGTTTTATGTTATTTAGTATTTTTAAAGCTAGAATAGTCCAGCCCCCCCATCCCCCCCTTTTTTTTAATGTCACTCACATTTTCAAGAGTCTAGGCCAGTTTTCTTACACAGTGTCGATTTGTCTGATTCTTTCTTCAAGGTGTCTTTTAAGTTTTTTCCTCCATACCCTGTAAGTGGGGAACATTTTTCCATAAACTAGAAATGAAGTTTACAGGTATGAAAGATTCAGATGAAACATTTTTGGCAGGAATACTTCACGAGTAGTAATATATATTTTATATTGCATCACATCAGAAGGCACATAATTTTAGGATATTCCACTATCAAGAGTGCTCAGTTTGATGACTTGATTAGAGCAATAATTGCCAGATCTCTTCTTTGTAAAGGTGTATTTTTCCCCTTGTAATTAGTAAGTAATCTGCAAGTATTCTCTTTGACCAGAAAGAGGAACAGTTGAAACAGGCTCCTAACAAAGTGGAGCTGCTGCAAAAGTCAGTTAATGTCTTGAACAAAAAAATAATAATTGGAGCTACTGTACAACAATGAAAAATACTTTGTGGAACTTAAAACAGATTTTTCAAACAAAAATTGGTAGAAATTGAAGAGGGTGGTTACTCTTATGAATTAAATAAGTGACTGGGAAGATCAAGTGGAAGAATAGATACAAAGAAATAAGGGAACAGATCTCTGATACGGAGTTTAGATCAAGGAGATCTAGTATGTGAATAACAGGAGTTCCAGAAGGAGAAAATGGAACATAATTAAAAATGTATTAAACATGATTTCCCCAAGCCAAAGAAAAGCCCAAGTCTGTATATTGAAAGGGCTTATTGAGTTCTAGGTGGCATTAATGAGAAAAGACATGTAGTTATATTCTGGTAAAAGAAATTGCTGAACTCTGAAAATAGAGTTTTCAGGCAGGAAGATCAACTTATATGTTAGGAATAATCAGATCTGCATCAGACTTCTGTATCCTGGTGTTGAAGATGAGAAGATAATGGAATACATCTATAAGTGCTGTAATCCAAGAATTCCAAACCAAAATTGAGCGATCATTCATCTGTTAAGGTGAAAGGAAGATATTTGTGGATATATAGAGGTTCAAAGTTTATATCACCCATGTTTTCTGAGGAAAATGCTAAGAAAGGACTGCAGACAAAGGACAAATCAGTTAGAGACTTCAGGCTAGGGCAGGTTGAAGAGGAGAGAAAATGGTAAGCAGTTCACCTTGCTGTCTGTATTTAAATCTGAATGGATAATGATTAAACTACATGTGTAATGGAAGTGTTAAATATGAGCTTTTATAATAGAAGATACAGGAAAACAATAATCTTTTTTATTTTTTTATCTTTTTTAAAGGAAAACAATAATCTGAAACTAAAAGTACTTTGCCAACAAAACCTACAGGTTGTAAGAGAGGTCTCACAAGGTTGAGTGAGAAACATAAAAATAAAGTTCTTATTGAGGGGGTGGAGGGAAGCAGTGAAGAAATAAAACATCTTGGTGTAAGGAAAGCATATATGAGATCACTGATGCCTGATTTTCGTAAAATAGTAGAAAAAATTGATACCTGATTTTGAGTGCCAGAAAAGAGAGGGTAACCATTAATGGATGAAAAAAGACACTAGAACTTCCATACTAAAAAGAGAAAATAAAAGAATGAATACCAACCAAAACTGAAATTAGACTGTGCTGAAAATAGGAACATTACATATCAGAACCAATGGGACACAACAAAAGCTATACTGAGAGGAAATTGTACAGTCTTAAAAAGTCTTCATTTTTAAAATGGAAAGGCAAAACATAAAGGAACTTAGTACTTATCCTAAGAAATTAGGGAAAGACTCTCAAGATAAGCCAAAAGAAACTAATGAGAAATAAAGATAAAAGTGAAATGAATGAAGCAGAAAAAAAAAAAAAAAAAACCTAAGAGAATAAATTGTAAAGGCCATTTTTTTAAAAAGACCATTAAAATGGCTAAATACCAAATAAGCCTGATTAACGAAAAAGAGCAAAATATGAAAAATTAATGAGAAAGGAGACATTACCACAGATGTACAGAAGAGAATGCTATATGCAATTCATGGCAACAAATATGGAACCTAGAGGAAATGGATGATGTTCTAGTGAAATAAAAATTACCAAAACTAATCTGAGAAGAAGAAAAAATTTAAATAGACAGGTACCATAGAAACATAAGATACCAACATGGAAAAAGGCACCGAGGCCGGATGGTTTCATTGCTGAATTCTGTGTAACCTCTTAAGAGAACTAATTCCAATGTTATTTTAATTATTCCAGACGAAAGGAAAAATATAGAAGGCTCCATTTGTTTTTTTTTGAACAGCCTTACTAAGATACCATTCACATACCATAAAATTTATTTATTTAAAATGCATAATTCAGTCATTTTAGTATATTCACAGAGTTGTGCAACCATTACCACTCAATTTTAGAACGTTTTCCTTACTCCAAGAAGAAACCTTGTACCCATTAACAGCCACTCCCCAATTCACTCAAACCCCTCCAGCCCTAGACAACCGGTTTGTTTCTATGGATTTGTCTATTCTGGACATTTTATATGAATGGAATTATACAATATATGGTCTTTTGTGACTGGTTTCTTTCACTTAGCATGTTTTCAAGGCCATCCATATTTTACCTTGTTTTAATACTTCATTCTTTTTTATTGAGAAAAAATATTCCATTGTATGGATGTACCACAATTTATTTATTCAGTTGATGGGAATTTTGGTTGTTTCCTGTTTTTGGTTATTATAAAAAAAGCTGCAGGTATGAACATTTGTGTACAAGTCTTTGTGTGGATGTATGCTTTCATTTCTCTTGGATGTAATCCTAGGAGTGAAATTCGTGCATCATATGGTAACTCTATGTTTCACTTTTTGAGGAACTGCCAAAGTATTCTCCAAAAGCTACACCATTTCACTTCTCCATTTGTTTTTAGTACCCTCCCAGAAATTTATAGACAGATGTTTCTAGTAAATATGTTCTTGTCGTTAGGTGCCATTGAGTTGGTTCCAACTCTTGTCAACCATACGTACAACAAAACACTGTCCGGTTCGGCACCATCCTCACAGTCATTGCTGCATCCCGTCGTTGCAGCCACTGTGTCAATCCATTCATTTCATTGAGGGTCTTCCACTTTTTCACTGACCCTCTAGTTTACCAAGCGTGATGTCCTCCAGGGACTGGTCCCTCATGATACATGTTCAAAGTGTGTGAGACTGAGTCTTGCCATCCTCACCTCTAAGGAGGATTCTGGCTGTACTTCTTCCAAGACAGATTTGTTTGTTCTTCTGGCAGTCCATGGTGTATATACAGTATTCTTCACCAACACCGTAATTCAAAGGCATCAGTTTTTCTTTGGTCTTCCATATTCATTGTCCAGCTTTTGCATACATATCAGGGGACTGAAAACACCATGGCTTGGGTCAGGTGCACCTTAGCCCTTAAAGCAACATCTTTGCTTTTCAACACTTGAAAGAGGTCTTACTGCAGCAGATTTGCCCAATGCAATATGTCGTTTGACTTTTTGAGTGCTGCTTCCATGGGTGTTGATTGTGGATCCAAGTAAACTGAAATCCTTGACAACTTCAGTCTGTTCTCCATTTATCATGATATAGCTTGTTGGTCTAGTTGTGAGAATTTTTGTTTTCTTTATGTTGAGGTGTAATCCATACTGAAGGCTGTAGTCATTGATCTTCATCAGTGAGTGCTTCAAGTCCTCTTCACTTTCTGCAAGCAAGGTGTGTTATCTGCATATCGCAGGTTGTTAATAAGTCTTTCTCCAATCCTGATGCTGCCCTTTGTTGCTCTTTTAGTCCTGCTTCTTGAATTATTTGCTCTGCATACAGATTGAATAAGTATGGTAAAAAGGATCCAACCATGATGCACACCTTTCCTGATCTTAAACCATGCAGTATCACCTTGTTCTGTTCAAATGACTACCTCTTGGTCTATGTACAGGTTCTGCATGAGCACAATTAACTGTTCTGGAATTCCCATTCTTCACAATGTTATCCATAATTTGTTAAGATCCATGTAGGCGGATGCCTTTGCATAGTCAGTAATAACACAAGTAAACATCTTTCTGGTATTCTCTGCTAGAGATGCAAATTTTGCTAAGTTAAAGAAGCTAGACTGAAAAGAACCACATACATATGGCATGATTCCATTTATATGACAGTCTGGAAAAGTCAAAACGTTAGATACAGACAATATCTGTAGTTGCCGGGAGATGGGAGTGAGGAGAGAGGGGTGAGTACCTATGAGAGACACTAGGGAACTAACTTTTTGTGGTGATAAAAATGTTCTGTTTTTTGATTGTGGTGGTGGTTACATAACTGAATGCATTTGTCAAGACATTGAACTGTACACCTAAAAGGGTGAATTTTGTTATATATGGATTATACCTTAATAAATCTGACCAAAAAAAAAAAAAAGCACAACAAATGCAGAAATTCTAAATGAAACATTAGCAAAGTGGATCCAGCCAAGAACTAGACTACTGATACCCAATATCATCATTATTAATGTTAATCTTAGAGGTTTTCATGAATATAATGGGCAAGGAAATTAAATAAACATTGGAAAGGAGATTAAAGGTTCTCTTTTTTGCTGATAACATGATCACGTACTTAGGAAACAAAGGGAATAAACTAATAGAATTAGTAAGACAATGTAGGTAAATGGATATAAGATAAATCTACAAAAATCAACTTTATGTTATCAGTGGAAATAGTAAAACAATTTGATTCACTATTATGACAAAACTAAGATACTTAGGAGTAAATTGATGAGGAAAGTACAAAATCTGATATAAGGCCTTTTCAAATACAAAGACAGATGAACCACAAACTGTATTCTTAGATGAGAAGACTTAATATAAAAATATCCATTTTCTGAAAGTTAAAAACAAATTCCAGTTTTTTTTTTTTAATTGCGTAAAACAGTTTTTAAGTTTATATAAGAAGGATATAGGTATTTGAGACTAGTTTATGGGGTGAAAAAGAAAGAGAGAGAGAGAGACCTGCCTTTTACCAGAGTTTAGAACCTATTTAAAAGCTTCTGTAACCAAGTCAAAGTGGTACTGGCATAGGGTTGGACATAAAAATTCCTGGAATAGAATAAAAAATCCAGAAATAGAAAAATGTAATATGTGACAAAAGTGTTACTTAATGTATTCAGTTCAGTGGGTTTATTTAATAAATAATGCTGGGGTAATTGGCTATCCATTTGTAATAAAATTGGACCACTGTATCGGGTTAATGCCCTCGCCTACAAATCAAAAGTTTGAAGGTTTGAGTCCAACCAGAGGTGCCTCAGAAGAAAGGCCTGGCAATCTACTTCCAGAAAATCAGCCCTTGAAAACCCTGTGAACAGAGTTCTTCTATGATACACATGTGGTTGCCATGAACTCAGCAGAAACTGGTACTGATATCACACCATATACAAAAAATAGAGTAGATTAAAGACTTAAGTCTCAGGAAATTTATAAGGCTACATGTATTACCTAGGGGCTGGCGAGACCTTAGACCAGAAAACTAGAAACTAAAATGAAATTGGTTACATAAGAAACAGAAGTTTTTGTGTAGCAAAAGTTTGTCAATAGTCAGGCGATAAGATTTCAGGAGGAAAAAATTTGTGAACAACACAGTTCATCAATATTTATTGTATACAAAGAGAGCCTATAATTTGACAAGAACCTAATTGAAATAGGGTCAAAGGATGTGTAAAGGCAGTTTATAGAAGACCAGATGTCAAGGAGTTCTTAACCATAAAAAGATGCTCCTTTAACTTACTTAGAATCAGGAAAATGTGAGACCCTGTTATACTCATTAGATTGGCAAAAATTTAAACAAGCAGCTACCTCATTGCTGACAGGAATGTGGGAGAAAGGACTTTCTCATGTGGCTTGTGAACCTAAATCATTAGGATTTCTTGGGAAAGCAATCTAACAGCTTCTTTTAGAACTGAAAACACATACAAACTTTTAAGCCTAGAAGTCTCATTCTTGGGTATCTCTACCAGTAAGTAAAAATAGATACATATACAAAGATGTTTATTACAGCAGTTTTCATAGTACCTAAACTAGAAACAAAATGGATGCCCATCAATAGAGGAATGATTGAATAAATTAACTGTTAATGCATGAAAAATTATGCAGCCATATTAAAATTAGAGCAAAATATCTTAAAGATTACCATACTGTTGAGTGAGAAATGTATATCCCATTTTTTTGAAAATTAGATGACTAAAAACCTTTGTTATGTGTATTTGTTCATGAAAAAAATATATGATTATAGAACCATGAATAAAAGTATACAGGGATTTATACTAGATTTCTAACAAGGGGTTGCCTGGAGTTGGGGAGAAGCAGAGCCAAGCGTGCCTTTATTGATCATTGTGCTGACCTCACCTGATGTATTGTTAAAAAAAAAAAAAAAGCTGTAGAATAATGTGCACAGTATTATTTTAGTAGTATAGGAAAAAAGCCACTTTTGGATCATATGTGTGTATATGCTTCCATATATTTGTATGACCCAGAAAACCCAGTGCCGTCGAGTCGATTCCGACTCCTAGCGACCCTATAGGACGGAGTAGAACTGCCCCATAGAGTTTCCGAGGAGCGCCTGGCGGGTTTGTACGAGCAAGGAAAAAAGTACAGAAGAACGCGCAACAGTGTGTTAACACTGTCTCAGTAGGGTGGGAGAATTTGCTGTGTCTTTACATATGGTCATATTGTATTGTTTCTCCACAAGCACATACTGCTTTTGTAATTTGAAAAAAATCAAAGAAAATCAATTAAAAAAAAATTAAAAATTATAGGTCATGTTTATATATAAAGAACGTTTAATTTTGAAAAGCTGTAAATGTCTAAAACTGGTATTATGTTGCCTATTTTTTAAGCTATAAAAATACCATAATTTAAAAAAGTGTCACTCAGTAACTTGTCTAATTAAAATTGACAATTCAAATGTTGAACTGTTAATAAGCCCTACTGTATTGAGTGTTCATGTAATATCCAGCTGATTTCTTTCAACAACTGATTGTAAAAAAAATTACGTAATTGAAAAGAGATGATAATTGATATTACTGGATTTTCTTTGCATTAAAAAAAAAATTTTTTTTTTTTTCTTTGCATAGGTCCTAATAAAACAGGAAATTCAGAGGAAGAGTGGTTATGCCATCCAGGCAGATGAAGAGCAGTTGCGAGTTCAATTAGATACAATTCAATGTGAACTAAATGCCCCTACTCAGTTCAAGGTGAGCGCTCAATAAGACCATAAAGCTAGAATATGTTTCAGGTGGATTGGCATAAAAATGTTGAGTAGCCTTCAGAAAGAAATTTTGCATAATTGTTTTTATTAAGTATTTGTTCTCTTTGATCAAAATTTCCTTTCTAAACTTTTAATCAGGGTGTTTTCAGTCTGTAGATGTTTCAAATAATGTACAGAGGGAGATGTGAGTTTTTTTAATATAGCAACTGTCCTTTTAGAAGAGAAAACATTTTCTTGCAGGCTTGGTTGCTGTTGTTAGCAGTTGTGATTTAACTCAGTCTTGTTTTTAGGGCCGACTAAATGAATTGATGTCCCAAATCAGGATGCAGAATCATTTTGGAGCAGTCAAATCTGAAGAAAGGTATTACGTAGATGCAGATCTGCTACGAGAAATCAAGCAGGTAAATGTTGTACCAAGGTGCACATTTTAAAAGGTGAAATTAGAGGTAGCAAAGGCACCAAAGTTCTCTAGACCTCTACTACTCAGTGTAGCCCATGACAGCAGCAGTAGCATCACCTGGGAGCTCATTAGAAATGCAAAATCTCAGGACCTCCGTCAAATTACAGAACCTGCGGATGTCAGGATCAGAGAGTGGTGTGTATGCAATATGGGGGTTATAAATATGTTGAGACTTTGATCCCCTCGGCCCTCCGGGCAGCTGGGTGGGAGTATGGGGTGGCCAGAACCCCTAACCACTTGTCTCTAAGGCAACTTCATATGAAAAGGGTTGGGAAGCACTGTTCTAATTTATGTTTATTGGTATAAATACATATTGTTTAAGTGAAAGCTGTCTAACCATTGATTGTGTTGAAAGAAAATATACTAAGATAGTAAACTCTGTGGAACATGTTAGGATTGTCAGCATAGCCCTGAGGATTTTGTTCGGTGCCTCTGAGTTGATTTTTGACTCGTAGTAACCCCCCTGTGACAGAATAGAACTGCCCCATAAGGTTTCTAGGCTATAATCTTTACAGGAGCAGACCAACAGGTTTTCTCCAGAAAAGCTGACGGGTGGGGTGGGGTGAGAAGGGCTTAAACTGCCAGCCTTTTCATTATAAATGCTACATCTACAAATCCAATTTTATTGCATGCTTTAGGATGGATATTGCTGTTTAATGTCTCATAAACAAATTTGGCTCTCAGGTTCTTAGAAAGCATACATACACTTGATTATATGCCATTTTAAACATTTTCAGAAAAATTAACAAAAGAATCTAGCAAAATATAAGAAAGAGCTATATTGAAGAGTTTGTGTGAAAACTGTAGTAAATTTGGCAGTAGTATGAATACCTACCTTTCTAAAGTGATGAAAAGCAGTATATGGCTTTGGGATTGAATCCTGGCTCACCACCTACTAGTTTGTAACCTTGGGCAGGTGACTTACTTGTGTCTCAGTTTCCTTATCTGTAAAGTGGAGATGATAATATACCCCAAAGGGTGCTTAGAAGGATTTTAATGAGTTAATCACCTGTGAAGCTGGTAAAACAGGGCCCTAACACATGGAAAGGACTGTTACAAATGTTAGCAACTGTTGTTGTCATCAACATTGCCATCACTACATACTTTGTACTTCAGAACATGAAAATTGTTAGTTTTCAGGTGATTATTTTGTTACTTTCAAGTGATTATTTTGAATACCTTTTGAATTGTTTTATTATCATACCCTTGTTTTTAATCAAAGGTTATCAGGATGGCTGTCTAAAAAAATCTGCGTCATCTATAAAACTGCAGTTGAAACTATTGTTCATTATATATTTGCTCTTCAGAGTCTGTCTTTTACTATAGGTCTCGTAAAGGTTTTATTAGCAAAAGACATAGTATAAATGTTTAAATACATATGTGTGTCCACTATATACAGAGCACAGTTACTAGGTAATGTACTGCTAGTAAAATAATGAAAAAGTCCTTTCCTGTGGGTAGCTTACAGTTCAGTACATTAAAGATGTTTTCCTTTCATTCATTCCAGCATTTGAAACAACAGCAGGAAGGCCTTAGCCACCTGATTAGCATCATAAAAGATGATCTAGAAGATATAAAGTTGGTGGAACATGGACTGAATGAAACCATCCACATCAGAGGTGGTATCTTCAGTTGACAGTTCACTACCTTGTATTAGAGGTTTATGAAGTGCATCCTCTGACTGCCTCAGGTCCTCCTTGAGAACTGCCTATGTGGAGAAAAAAGAAAACAACCCTCTCCTGGCTTGGTTTCTGAGAAGGTTACTGACAGATTTTTTTTCATCAAATCTGAAATAACATTGTCATCTCACAGCTGTTCAAAGATAGCCTTTGAAAGATTTATACCTAAAAGCTGTATTTACTTTAAAAAAAAAAGTACAAAATTCCCAGAAGTATATGTACTATTGTACATTTTTACAACAGCATTGTTCTTTAAAAATAATCAGTGTTTAAAGATTATTCTCCATTGAGCCTGTACTCTGCTTTCCATAGCAAGTAAATATAAAATGTCTACTTTGCACATACAAAATAATGACTCGGCTGCTGGAGACTTGTACTTCAGAGGGTAAATGTACATCAGTTTTTATATTTGTGAATTCATCTGTGGGAGGAGTAAAGAAAATCCAAGAATCTTTAATGATTAATGTGGTTTTCTTCGGTTCTATAAAGATGTGTAAATATATTTTTATATTATTTTACTTATTTGGAACTTACAGACATTAGGATATAACAAAATTATCATTTTTGCAACTTTTTTGTTTTTTTAAATGTTTTTATTTCTAAAGATGAAACCTTATAAATTCTTGATTTTAATTTTATAAAGTTCTGTGTGGTGTTTTGCTTATTTGGCTTCTGGAGAATGACCATTTATATCTGCACAAGCGCTAAGTCATAATCACAATTCAGGAACCTTAGTCTTTCCTTGTTTTAAACCAGATTTTTCCCTCCCAAGGATATTTGTCAATGCTGATATAAAACTTATTTCAGATATCTAGGAGGAAGAATTCTCTATCCACCACTGCAAACTGAAACTCAGTACTCCGTAAGCAATAACCTCCTTTTCCCATTCCCTCCCACCCCTGGTAACAGTTAATAAACTTTGGTCTCTATACAAAAAAAAAAAGAACTCTCTAATATATCATTAGTATCTGAAAACACTAGAAAAATCTAAATTAGACAACATTATGGTTAAGAGAGAGCTCAGCTGCTGACCGTAAGGTCGGCAGTTCAGCTCCACCAGCTGCTTCTTAGAAACCCTATGGGACAGTTCTACTCTATCCCATAGGGTGGCTATGAGTTAGGGCTGGAATTGACTTGGTGGGAATGAGTTTTTTTTTTTTTTTTAAACAATGTAACATGGTGATCCTTTAACAACCGAATTATCTTAAACAGTTTTTACTATAAACTGCATGAGCTGGCCCCTCTTGAAATACTTTAACTTCATACTTCTGTTTGATCCTTTGGCTTATATTGAAGAGTGTTATGAGAAAGACAGCCCCATGAATCTTGCCATTTTACTGTGGAGACAGTGATGAGTGTGATTCACTGTATTTACAGAGTCCATCCTCTTAGGAACCTGCTGAAGAAATTTTTCCCCCACTGCAGACTAGGTAGCAGTATAGGAGCCTGGGAACCTTAAAGATGATTTTTTTTTCCAATTTAGCTGCTAGGAGTTTATGACCACTTTTACCACATTCATGGCATGCAATTTGTTATACAACCTTCCACATTGCCCCCTTCCATCATATTTTCCTACCCACTGCTGTAATTCCATCAGCGTTGAGAGAGGAAGTTCTCTCTTGGTTCACGTTTTGTCTTTGGCTCAGGTGATAGGAACGTCCATCCTCATCCACGTAGCAGAATATGGAAGGAGGTGTTTCTTTCCTCCGTACACGCTCCTACAGCAGGAAGAGTTGTTGAGCTAACTGATAAGAATTACTCATTGGGCCACGTTCTCTGGTGGGCAGATCATTAATCATGCATACAATGCGCATTCCTTTAGACTTTAATTTTTTGTGTTCTGATATTGTTAAGATCCCTGCACTTCCCAGTTCTATGAAGTAAATACACCTAGACAGCCCCCAGCCCTACCCCACATACATACCTGTTGCTGTGGCGTCAATTCTGACTCATGGTGACCCCACATGTGTCAGCAGAACTGCTCCATAGGGTTTTCGATGGCTGATTTTCCAAAGTAGATCTCCAGGCCTTTCTTCAGATGTGCCTCTGGGTGGACTGCAACCTCCAACCTTCTGGTTAGCAGCTGAGTGTCATTAACTGTTTGCAGCACCCAGAGACTGACAGGGCCCAGGGTCTGCCTTTTAAAGACAGGCCCAGTTAGCCTCCTAGGTTTCCATCTCACTGGTAACTGCAAGTGTAAGGCGGGCAGTTGGTCCTTGCTGATGTAGCTGGTTAGATAACTGGATTCAGGCTGTATCACATGTATGTTCCAAGCAAGTGATAACCAAGTTCTAGATTTGGGTGTCAGAAAGACCCACTTTGGCCTTAGGACCAAGTTATATTCTCCAGTACAGTTTACCAGAAGTTCTGTATTTAGTCCTCAACTGGCTAACAGTGCTTGTGGATTGCCATTACTCGGAATTCTGAATGTGAAGAAAGGTAAGTAGGATTCAAGCACATTGAACTCCTGACACCTAATTTAGATTTTATTTAGTTTCTTGGTATCTTTAAAAATGGCCTTAAATCCTGTTTGAAATACTGGCAAAGTGTAAAATGCTGATTACAAAGTCCATGACTTATTCAGTTTCTGTTCAACCACTGTAATACCTCAGGAAAAAAAAAAAGTACTGGATAACTTCCAAGACTCAAGTTAGAGACTATGCATGTGAAATACTGTAAGCTGCTGTGTTTCTAGCAAAACCAAAAAACCAAACCATTGCCATCCAGTCGATTCTGACTCATAATGACCCTATGACAGAGTAGAACTGTCCCGTAGTTTTCAAGGAGCGCCTGGTGGTTTCAAACTGCTGACCTTTTGGTTAGCAGCCGTAACAGTTAACTGCTACGCCACCAGAATTTCTGTTGTGTTTACGGAAATATAAAGTGTTCATATATTGAGGCAAGATGAGATTGAGGGATGGTACTATTTGAAGTTTAAGCCTTCAAAGAGATGGGTAGAATAAAATTCTAATTCAGGTATTAAAACCACTATCATTATCATTACTATTAGACATTTTAATATCTGGCAATCTGAATGAAATTATATTTAAATAATCGAAGTCTTTTATTGAATCTGAACAGAAGTATACAGTTTTTTGTTTTTGTTTTTTTTTTTTGCAATCATAAGATTAATACAGAAATAAGTGAAAAGTTAATTCTATTACAATTCCTATCTGGACCAACTTTATGAACTTGCAAAATGACTAACAAATATACAATTCTCATTTTATCAGGAGACTTTGGCCAACAAATGAAAAATACATCATTTTTTAAAATTTCCTGTAGGATCCCTGTAGTATATTTCAGGTAATAAAGAATATATCACACTATAGAGCAACAAAGAGATTTATAGCAGAAGCACAGATTAAAATGACGACTGTCCCAAACGGTGGAAGGAGCATTTCACCAGAGGATGCGGAGGGATGGGATTTGGGGCCTGGAACTGGAAGGGGTCCCGGAGCTGTAATGAGAACACACAGTCATTGGCAGAGTCATTTTGAATATCAGGTATCCACCTGTACCATATATCCTGAATACTTAAACGAAGACATTCAAGTGGAGTTAGAAACTAACCTGAAATATTTCCGAGCAGGAACAATTTTCAAATAAATGTAGTTCGTTATAGATTTCAGGCTGTGTAGCCTTACATATGATCAGGGCATGGTGATCTAGTATTTTTCAGCTGGAACAATGCATGTGACTAATGAAGTTCCTTAGGTAGCATGCTTTTATTTAATATCTATATAGCAGAGAATTATTTTTGTTGTTACACAAGTTCTCTAGGGTTCCTTGCCAATTTTCTACTTCCATTTTCTGTTTATGCAAAGTATAATCCTGTGTCTCTTCTAATTCAAGTAAGACAAAGTGTATTTCCTACATGTATCTGAATATCTACCAAATGCATTGGATATAGCTGTATTTTTAAACACTAAATCCTGCAAACATACATATATACATAAACCAAAACCAAACCCAGTGCCATCGAGTCGATTCTGACTCATAGCGACCCTATAGGACAGAGTAGAACTGCCCCAGAGTTTCCAAGGAGCGCCTGGCGGATTTGAACTGCCAACCCTTTGGTTAGCAGCCGTAGCACTTAACCAGTACACCACCAGGGTTTCCATGTATATATGTATTTTTTTTTTCCCTCTCTATAGGGTCGCTATGAGTCAGAATCAAATCGATGGCACTGGCTTCGGTTTGGTTCGGTTATACATACACTGGTTTGAGAAACTGTTTCCCTTCCATCTGAACTAGTGGAGAGAAGCAGTGGGGTACATTCATCTCAGAATGACGTTTCTCACTGCCCTTAGGTCAGATAACCGACAGCTGTGTTTTTGTTTAAATAGACTAATAACAGAGTACTCAAATGGGATCATCATTTAGATTTCATGGCTGAAGCAAGAGAAAATACCCAGTAAATTTTATAAATATTACATAGTAAACTTTATAAAATGTCATAGTTATATACATGCAGTTACATGCACACTGATGGGGAAACAGGCAGATGCGCTCATGCATCAATATTTGACTCTAGACCAGTGGTTCTCAAGGGGCAGTACTAGCCTCTAAGAGGTAGTTTGGAAGGTTGTAAGGTTATTTTTTGATTGTCTCAACAAAGGCGCAGAGGTAGAGGGCTAGATATCCTTCAATGTTCAGGGCAGTCTTGCACAATGAAAAACTGACCCACTTTCCACACAACTTTCAAATGCACTACTAGACACATGTAAGTGAAAAACCTATTTATAATGATCAAATCCAGAACCTAACTCAGTTTTACATTTAGTAAAGTATTTTTGGACAATTTTAATATATTTTGAACATACTAGTTTTACCTAGGGTCCACAATATTGCTTTGTTTGCCTTCTTATATGAAATAGCTTCTGATATTCTCTCAAATCCAAGTTACTCATATAAATAAATACAATCATCTGCCTAATTCATTAAGTCTTCTAGTATAGTCTAAACATTTGCATATTGAAATATAAATAATTTTATTATAAGTTACAGACATTATATTGATTTTTTATGGTGCAGGTAGGTCTTATCTGTGACTTATTTCAGAACAGTGTAAGAAATTCATAAAATATTTGTTAGAAAAAGGGAGCACTGTGTGAATAAGGGTGAGAACCACTGCTCTAGATAGCACAGTCTCTAGATATAGGTGAAAATGATTGCTTAAGAAACAAAATCAAATTGCCTTCACCACACACATGTATAAGCATTTGGATATATTCTATTATTATGGTGCCTTAAACCCTTGCAAGTTTGTTCCTTTTATTGAGAGAAAATAAATTTATAATTTTTTCTATATTGCAGAAACACATTTATCAGCTGAGGAAATGAGATGGTTCTTACTAGGATTGGCGCTATTTCCTTCCCTTCTGTCTTCTAAAATATAAACAAATTATGAGTTAACTGCATTGTACATATATTCATCCAGAAGAGAAAAAATAACCTAATTAAGGAGATTATGCAAACTTGGTTATCTCTGGGGGTAAATCTCAGGGGCTGGCTAAGGGTCAATGGGGCAGGGTAGTAGGTTTAGAAGTAAGTCTGGGGTTGGGAGAAGAGGTTTAATTTTTACCCATTTGCTCCTTTTGATTTTTTTTTTTACATGGGTGTTTCCATTAAAATAAAAGTTAAAATTTTGTTTACAAAAAATGCACTTTTTCCTCCATATTGAACTCAGACGCTCAAGTACAATATTAAGTCTTACCATTTACTAATTATTACGTGCCAGGCATTGTGCGAGTGAGTGCTGTATGTGTACTGTAGCCTTTATTTCTTACAATCTTGTTAGGTAGGTAGAGTTATCCCTATTTCACAGGTGTCCCTCAAGTCACCTGTGAAATGTTTTGAGGTGTGACTTACACCTCACATAGGTAATCAGCAGTAGCAATACCTGATTTCGAAGCCTGTGCTCCTAATTACTATGCTATACTACCTTCAAGTGTGTGCCTGGCATGCAAATACTACAATATTACCACATTTTGACAACTTTGAAACCTAATGCCAAGTCTAGAAGTCCAGGATAGAGGTGTATTTCCTGTAACTACACTGGCTAGAAGACAGTGAAAAAACGTGAAAAGTTCTAGTCATAGTTCTGTCTCTTTCTAACCTCTTACATGTTACTTTGTTCCTTTTATTGAAGGAAAATAAATTTCTCATTTTTCATACTTTCTAAAGTATAAAGTATATACTTTAACCTTCCTATGTTTCAGGTCCTCATCCCTGAAGTGGCAGTAACAGTATCTATGTCAATGGACCAAATGAGATCCTGTGCAAATATGTTTTGTTACTGCATTTTAAAAAGCGTGTACTACACAGCGCCCTCCAGGAAAGGGCACAACATAAAAAAAAACCATTGCCATTGAGTTGATTCCAAGTCACAGCCACCCTATATGACAGAGTAGAACTCCCCCATAGGGTTTCCAAAGACTGACTGATGGATTTGAACTGCCGACTTTTTGGTCAACAGCCAAGCTCTTAACCACTGTGCCACCAGAGCTCCACAGTACAACACAGTTCCACCAAAACCTAGTGGCTCATTTGTTGGAGAGTATGCAGAGTCCAAGTAAGGAGCACTGATTGGCTGGCCTGATTTTAGCGTGCTATACGGTTCTCATTTATACCTCTTTAATGACGCTATTTCCGAGACTACAGATTTCCTCACAGTAGCTAGCTCACCCTGGGAAGCTTCCTGCCTCATTCTGGAACGGACAGGTGCAGCTGGGAGGCCAACTGTTTCAGTTTCGGGTAAAGAGACTTCTTGGCTTGGCCATGAAAGCCATAATAGCAGGGACTATTAGGAAAGGGCTTGTCCACATTTCCCCCCTCTGGCTTGCAAACGGGGGTGTATGAAGCTGTACGTGCGGGTGTTCTCCCCAGACCTCTTAAGACTGAGCTAACCAAATGATTATGGTAAAGGACTCAGAACCCCATGATGCCTCCACCCCCAATAATAAAAGAATTTATTACCAGGTTTTTCATCCATTTGTACTACTTTTATTCCTAAATTAGAGATTTTCAGATACTAATAAGGATAGCTGCCATTTACCTGAAGGTGCCCTGGTGGTGCAGTGGTTAAGCGCTTGGCTGCTAACTGAAAGGTCCACAGTTTGAACCCACTAGCCACACGATGAAATAAAGATGTAGTAGTCTGCTTTTGCAAAGATTACAGCCTTGGGAACCCTATGGCCTATAGGGTTGCTATGAGTCAGAATCGACTCGATGACAACGGATTTTATTTGGGTCTTTAATCAGAACTACAAAACAGAACTTTTCCACATTTTACAGATGTGGAAGCAAAGGCTTGGAAAAGTAAAGTATCTTATACAAAGTCACCCAGAGGAAAGTAGTGGAAGAGAGACCTCATGAAGGAAGGTATGGGTTCTGTCTGACCACACAGCCCATACTCATCCCCCACATCCTTTTCAGCAGCCACCTTTCAGACAACCACACTGTGCCTAGTAAGTCCCCAGTGAGATGACTCTGCAAACTCTGGAGCAGCAAGCCGATGAGCTGTAGAGGCACACGTGTCGTCAGTGTTGCTGGAGGTTCGCCTCAAAGTTGTGGCCAAATAAATTCAACAGTGCCAACCCGGATCAGTACAGAACAGTTGCTTATGGAACTTCTCTCTCAGCCTGTATCAGTGCTTTGTGTAACTAACTGTGAAGATGCCATCTCTACATGGCACACAGTTTGCACAGACAACAAGGTTAGCCAAAGCTCAGCACTGTGTGGATGGGTACAATTTCCCATGGAGTCAATATTGATTCATAGCAACCTAATGTGTGCCAGAGTGTAACTCCACAGGGTTTTCAGTGGATGATTTTTCAGATGTAGATCACCAGGCCTTTCTTCTGAGGCACCTCTGGAACATTCCAAGGTAGACTCAAACCTCCAACCTTTCAGTTAGCACCCAACTATGTTAACTGCTTGTACCACCCAGGGTATAATTTAGGAAATGCTAAAAGTCTTAATTTATTTAATAGACGGTCATTCCCATAATAACAAAACTTGCAAAAAAAAATTATTTTCAAAGCCCTACATGACCTCAGGAGAAAGGATTTAAACCACTGCATAGAGGCTTTGACCCTGAGATTTTGTGCTTTTATAGTCCTTACAGATATCCTGTGAGGCAAGCATGCACAAGTGTTAGCCACATGAGAAAGAGGAAGCACAGAGAAGTGACACTGCTCCCCATGGAATGGCAAGATGCTGGGCTGGGGCAGGGATCCTTAGACTTTCCCATCTCTGAGTTCTCCAGTAAAAGATATCAAGTTATATCCACACATATATATACAGATTTTTATTTCTCCTTGTCCCAGGAAAAAATTAAATTTGAGGGCTTTTCATTTTTTCCCCTCCCCTGTAAACCTAAGTTCTGAGGTTCTTCTGAGGAGCCTGACTAGAATCACTGCGTGGTTTCTCTGGCCATAGAAGCTCAAGGCCCCTGAATGACCTTGCCCTCAGCTACAGTCTTATATTTTCTAATATCCATTTTCAAGGTTATATCTTAAAGGTAGATTACACCTGTCATAGTAAGTACACTAGAAAAACACTTGAGAAACCATCAGTGTTGAGGGAAGGATGCTTGGTCATAAGTTACAACACCTGGATCCTTCACTCACTGATGGAATCTTGTGCAAAAAATACTTAGGCTCAAGGTCTCCTAAATGACGAGTGGTGACAGTTACGTCTACATTCCCCAAACTGGAAGCCTCCCCTGTGTTAACGCTACCATTGCTTACCAGGTAATGAAAAAGGTTCTGGGATTTTCATTCCTAAATGAGAAAGAAGTTTTCAGTGACGTGCAGTTTGCTCTAGTGAGCACAATTTTCAAACTCTTTATCTGAAGAGCTCAAGAAATACCAGCACCAAAGGTGACCCCTGCACTGTATTTTCACCAGATTTGTATTAAAAAGCTCTGTCTACAAGGACCTTCATTGTAAAAATCCAGACCAAGCTTAAAGAAGCCTTCTGCCACGGCATCTCACTAAGTTAGTGTCTATACCAGGAGAACACTGTTTTGTTAGTGGGAGAACCCAGATACTGAGATGTTTGTTAGCCAAAGCTAACAGCTTGCTCAGGAACTTGAGATTTCTATTGAGGAACTCCCCAAGCAGATGCTTTATCTGTGGAACCTGGAAGGTGCTAGACTGCATGCATCCTGGTCCCACAGCCTGCCCCTCAGTCATGTCCCCAGCAGAACTAACTTTCCTGCTCCAGGGACACATGGATGCTAGGAAGGAAAGGCATTTTCTCTCTTTTCTTCCCCATCTAAGTCTTTGTTGAATGACTGGCAGGCAGCTGTGAGGGAAATACTCATGAACAATAGCCTCATGACAATAGTCTCTTGAATGCCCTGGGAATCCTTCTCACTTCAAACGTGGGCCCAGAGAGTAAATAGAAAGACATCTTACCAGGTATTTGGGTGGGTTCATGGTTTTTCATATCTGAAGGCAGAAATAAATATGGGTTAATGCTAATCAGTTATCTTGCATTGTTAACGCCCCTTTTGTCTATACCGCCCCATCTCCTCAAAGAAAGAAAAAAACAAGAAAAACGCCTTTCAATGGCTCTTTGTTCTCTAACTGCACAAAGTCTAAACTTCTTAGCCTAGAATTCAAGAACTCCCATGATCTAGCCCCTATCTCTCCAACCTCATCTCCACAAGGCAGTCTAGTACATAGGGTTTTTGATGAGACATTACAGGGTTTAAGTATCTGCTTGGTTGGTTACCTAGTAGCTCTATGCCTTTGACCAGGCTACTTAATCCCTTTGAGCTTCAATTCTTTATTTAGGCAAAAGAAATACTTACCTTGAAGGTTTGTGGTGAGTGAGGTGAGTGTAGTGAGTACATAAAAGTGCTTGGTACACCACCTGGAACGTAACTGTTGTTAGTTACTGCTGAGTTGGCTCCAACTCATGGCAAACTTCCAAATAACAGAATAAACTGTTGCCGGTCCTGGCCACCTTTACGATCATGATCATTTGTATGTTTGAGTCCATTGTTGAATGGAGTCTCACTGTTCTGGCTTAACTCATTCCTCAAACTCTCTATGCCCAGTACTGTTCTTAGTCCTAGGCTTCCCCTTCGTGTCTCCTAACCTTGTAGCTAGTCTGTTATTGTTAGGTACCATCGTGTTGGTTTTGACTCATAGTGACCCAATGTACAACAGAACGAAACACTTCCCAGTCCTGTGCCATCCTCACAATTGTTGCTCTGCTTGAGCCCATCGTTGCAGCCACTGTGTCAATACAGTTCATTGAAGGTCTTCCTCTTTTTCGCTGACCCTCTACCTTACCAAGCATGATGTCCATCTTCAAGGACTGGTTTCTCCCGAAAACATGTCCAAAGTATGTGAGACGAAGTCTCACTATCCTCGCTTCTAATGAGCATTCTGGCTGTACTTCTTCCAAGACAGATTTGTTTGCTCTTCTGGCAGCCCATGCTATAGTCAATGCTCTTCACCAACACCATGATTCAAAGGCATCACATGCACGAGAGGCGACTGAAAACACCATGGCTTGGGTCAGGTGCACCTTAGTCCTCAAAGTGACATCTTTGCTTTTTAACACTTGAAAGAGGCCTTTTGCAGCAGATTTGCCCAATGCAATACATCACTTGATTTCCTCACTGCTGCTTCCATGGGCGTTGATTGTGGACCCAAGTAAAACAAAATCCTTGACATTTTCCATCTTTTCTGTGTTTATCATGGTGTTGCTTATTGGCCCAGTTGTGAGGATTTTTGTTTTCTTTATGTTGAGCTGTAATCCATATTGAAGGCTGTAGTCTTTGATGTTCATCAGTATGTGTTTCAAGTCCTCTTCATATAGTCCTCTGCATATATTCTTCTTCATATAGTCCAGCTTCTCGGTTTACTTGTTCAGCATACAGGTTGAATAAGTATGGTGAAAGGATACAACTCTGATGCACACCTTTCCTGATTTAAAACCACGCAGTATCCCCTTGTTCGGTTGGAACGGCTGCCTCTTGGTCTATGTACAGGTTCTGCATGAGCAGTAAGTGTTCTGGAATTCCCATTCTTCGAAATATTATCCATGATTTGTTATGATCCACTTAGTCAATAAAACATAGGTAAACATCTTTCTGGTATTCTCTGCTTTCAGCCAAGATCCATCTGACATCAGCAATGATATTCCTCATTCCACGCCCTCTTCTGAGTCTGGCTTGAATTTCTGGCAGTCCCCTGTTGATGTACTGCTGCAACCACTTTTGAATTATCTTCAGCAAAATGTTACTTGCGTGTGATATTAATGACAGACAAGTGGTAGTCTAGAAAGTAAGTAAAAAGATGACTTACCCGTTAGGAGAGTAGGCTCCTGGCTTTCCACTCCTAAGGATGAAAATAAGAACTATTTAACGAAAAATGCAATCAGCTTGAAAATTAATTTAACCTTATACTTGACTATTCACAGTGGAAAACTTTGAAAGCTTTGTAAGACAGCAGGAGTGAGAAAGAAAGCGGAGAAGAGGAGAAAATTTAATCCAGTGGAGCCTGAATAACTTATGGTGGCAGGTATGGTTAGTAACCTAGGATCTCTTCCAGATTAAACAAATAGCTCTTGATTTGATTTTTTTTTTTTTTTACTATTCCATCCAAACCTGGATCCAAAGTCATTGTGGTGTATTAGAAAATAATAACATTTTCTGATTATAAAAGTAATATGATTATAGACCATTTGGAAAAATACAGGAAATAATTAAAAATTAAAATCAATCTCGTATCTCAGAGATGACTATTCTTAACTTTTTTTGGTATATTTCCTTGCAATCTTTTTGCTATGCATACATATATGTGCATATATACTTTTATAAAGTTAATATAATAGTCAATATACTGTTTTATATCCTATTTTTATTTACCATTATATTATGAGTACTTTCTCATATCATTAAATATTTTTCAGAAACATGATTTTTAAGTTGTTCAGTGTGTCATAGTATGGATATAATTTAACTCACTTAACAATACCCAACTGTTGGACACTAAGGTTATTTCTAAATATTTGCTATGGTGACTGTGATAACATTTTTGTTACACAAATCTTTGTGTTCATCTCTAATTTTCTTAGGACAAATATCTAAAAATGATATAACTGCATCAAAAGGTATGAACATTTTTAAGGCTAATAATATATATTATGAAACTGTCCTTCAGAAAAGTTTCAATTTATAATGTTCCCAGTGATTTATGTGAGTGTTCCTGTCTCAGTCAGTACCCCTGAAGACATTTGAGTAAAATCATTAAAAACAAAAAAACCTTGGAGATGAGTTGTATTTTGAATGTACTAGATAATCAAATGGATATAGCTAACAGCATCTGTTAGACTGCTGGAGGCAGAAATAAATATATAAATAATTGTGTTTAGAAATAAATAATTTAGAAAGAAGCAATGTCATTTGTATGCCACTTCCCCACACCTTGGGCTACAAGGCTTTGGGGAATAAATGGTCACACCTTCCTCTATCCATGTAATAGCTGCCTTAAAGCAGAAAAGATGTTCTCTAGAACAAGTTCCTTATGTACTTCCTCTAACTGCTATGCTGGAATGACCTAAGTGTTGTTTGACAGGAGACCCAGAGCTACTCTGTCATTCTTTAAAGAATTCTCTCTGAAACCCCGGAGCATCTCTGATATACTAGTAAGCTAAGGTGGGCTCTGCCTTCTTTCAATTTTTCCTTACCAGGCCAGTCCCACCTACTCCCACCCCTAAGAGAAGCTGTCTTGAAAATGTAAGGCTCCAGAGTTTGTGAAAATTTTTTACCTGGGTCTTCAAGCTTCTGGTTTTTCTCATCTAAGTTACAAAAGAAACACAGCAGTTTTAATGTTGGAGCAAAAGAACTGGAAGTTACTACAGATGCGGAAAAACTATTTTCAGGTAATATGGCCATAAAGAACTGCTCGGTACGTCCAGCAAACTACTGTTACCGAATTCAAGTGTCAGCCAGGGTCTAAATGCTACCTTGGCTAACAGGTTGAAACCTTCCTCTGATCCCCTTTACTTTGAAAAAAAAAAAAAAAAAATCACATACAGGCAGCCTCCTGGGGATCTCAAGGAGCCAGAAAACTGTCTGTCTTGAAGAGTTAGCTGAGGTCCCCATGAAGGAGCCAGGAGAACTTGGCACAATCGGCCAATAAGAAGAGCGGTTGCCATGAAAGTTCTTAGGGACAAGAAATGTGTCACTTCTATCAGGACAGGAAACATCTCTCTAAACATCAAGTATCAAACTGCATATTTAAGGAAACACCACATATTTTTTTCTCTTGAGCAAAGATAAAAATTGTAGCCACATGAGCCAAACACATAATAAGGGACTTAAAATACAAAGATTTGAGCTATATCCATAAGTGGAACCTGAAGGAAAAAATGGATCTTATTACCCAGATATTTCAATTAAATTATATCAAACATCAGGATATCTGAGAGATGCGAATGACTCATAGAAAAAAAGTTTTCTATTTTCATCTGGATGTTTGGTGTCACAGAGGCTCATCTCAATGACTGAATAGAGAGCTGTACCTAAAAGGTCCACAGACCATGCCAAGAGGGACTAGCTCTTCAGGTCCCACCTCCTTATTCTCCAGAAAGTTTCCATATTGCTCAAGTCTCCAGGGAGCCAACCCTCTCATTTGCAGGGAGGTAATTTTCCCCGCAACAGGCTCTTTTTTTTTTTCCCCTCTCATATCTGCCGTATCCGAAAGTATGTTTTTTTCTTCAGCTAAAAACTGAACTATTTAAACAAGGAAAAGTTATTTTTTTTAAATAAGGATTCTTTTTTTTTAATTACTCATTTTTTTAATTGGCATACTCACCAGGGCTGTAGACATAAGTGGGTTGAAAATACACTGAAATACAAACATATTTTCATTATATTGTACCATACTCAGATGTATCAGGTTCAATCTATTTTTATATACTTATTACTAATAAAGATTTGAGCTGGCTTACATTTAAGATACATACAAAATACGGTTATTAGGGAAAGTTTAACATTTCAATCTCAAACACAAATGGGTGTAGATTTGTTTGAACTACATGAAGAAGAATTCATAGAAAAGCAAGCAGGAAAACATGGAGAAATGGACCCTCATTTTCAAACTTTTTAATAAGGAAATCCTCAAAAGGATGCACCGTAAGCATGCATCAGCTCAAGGCATTTTGGTTCAAATTTGTTGGGCCTATTTGATAATGCCGTTTCCTGAATACTTTTAGTATCCCCTGTCTACCTTTCCAAATCTTTCCTATAGTCCTCTGAGAAAAAATTCTTCTTGTTACATCCTCCTATTTTTCCCTGAGGATGCTGAGACTGACCATATTACCATTCTGTCACCCTATCCTCCCCCAGAGAACCACAGGCCTTTATTAGTCTTCCAAATGCTATCTCCTATAGGGTCGCTATGAATCAGAATCGACTCAACGGCGCTGGGTTACTGGGTAAGACATCAAATGTAAGATTAAGAGTTTAGCTCTCTGCAGAAATCATGTGGGAAATGGGTGAGGACATACAGGCCTTCAGGAGTCCTTTGGCTCCTGTAAGGATAGGCTAGGCTGAGAGTAGCATGGTCCCTGCATGCCCAGGGCAATGCAGTGTTTGAGAAAACAGCCACAGGGTGTGGGTAGGTGGGCTGGGAGGGGGGAGAACTAAGGGGGCAGATGGCAAGCAGCACAGGCTGCTGGGCTCTCCACCTGAAAAGGCAGTCGCAATAGCGCAATTTAGCCTTGAGAAAATGATAGCTTTATAGTGTGGTAGGGTGGCTCTGACCCATACCCGTGAGAAATAACGCTGATAAAATTCCCATTACAGAGACAATACTTTAAAGCATATCTTACCCATGTTCTCAACACAATTTTCAGTTTTTAGTCCTGAAAAACAAAGATAACATTTTATTAGTTAGATATAACCTACCCTAGTAAGATTTCACATTGGCCTGTGTTTACTGGTAATCTAATCTGTCAGCTCTTAGTCTAGAACCTAGACACAACCTAATGAGATGCAAGTCGCAGAATAATTACATTTTTGTATTCAAAGGAGTCAGCCATCAGACAGCTTTATGACCTTTGACAAACATCTAACCTTCCAGGAATTCAGTTTCCTTATTTACATCTTTTACTAGGAGATTACTTGAAATGACATGCAAGGAACCACCCAAAGCTAACATTTTATGATTTTATTCCATGATTAGTTTGCAAAAGTTAGGAGAAAATTAGCCTGGTGTCCACTCGATTCTTCTTTTTAGCTACTAAACTTTCTCAACAGCGAAATCTACCTCTCTACCATGACAATTCCTATTCTTTGAGAAAAAAGAATCTAAATCAGATCTTCAAAATCCTTTAAAATGTGAACAAAGATCCTTCACATTCATGTAGGTCTTCAGAGAAACAGAGTTAGTCTAACCCAGAACATTCATCTGGATGTAAGGAAATCCACAATTTTTGGAGACTAGCAACATGGCATCCAACAGTACTTCTATAAGATCCCAGACCCTCTCACTGGTGATGCCTACGAGAAGTTATCTGTGCTGCAGCACTATCCCTGAGACGTGATACAGAGGGGAATCTGCTAGTCTACTCAGCAGCAGTAAGACAAGGAAGTAAGTGAGAAAGAGTTCAGATCTGGTGCCAACCTTAGTACTGGAGGGCTGCCCTGGCCCTCACATGAAGGTCCATGCTTCCTATGACCTCTTCTCCATATCTAACTCACTGATCTAATCTGAAAGTTCAACTACCTGAGGAAAAGCCTCTGCACCTGAATTGCAGGAAGTCTCTGAGAGGCATGGCTCTATTATGAGAGATATACTCTTCTACAACCAAATCAAAACCAAACCAGTTGCCGTTGAGTAGATGTGGACTCAAGGCAACCCCATGTGTGTTAGAGTAGAACTATGCTCCATAGGGTTTCAGTGGCTGATTTTTTGGACGTCAGGCCTTTCTTTTGAAGCCCCCATGGGTGGGCTTGAACCACCAACCTTTCAGTTAGCAGCTGCGAGCTTAATTGTTTCCACCACCCAGTGAGGTCCACTCTTCTACAACCTGTTCCCAAATTCTGCTCCATTTGTGGAGTTTAAACCAAGAATCCAGGTGGCTTGATCAGTTTCTACTGCTCTAGGAAATGGTATACATCTGTTAGAATCTGGATGATGCTCTTAGACTAAATCCAAGAGTTTGGCCAGACTAGAAATGCAAGAACAAAATACAGTTCTAGAAACTATTACAAAATTTGCCCCAGCAGGAGGTGAGGGGGTGCCATCTCAAGCAAAACAGACAGCCTAGTTGAGGGTAAGTTGAAAGGTTAAGGGAACTGTTCACAGGACAGCTACAGATATAGTAGAGAGATTCAGCTGGGGACTGGGCACTAGGGGAATTTTTAAAAGTCTTTGTCCAAATTAGAGCAAACCTCAGAATCACCTGTGGTGCTTGTTAAAATTGCTAACTCCAGGACCCTAACAGAGGTCTATCATATGGAATTTCTGGGGATGATACCTTGTAACCTGCATTTTTAACAAGAACTCCAAGTGATTATAAGCATAAAGTTTTTGCAAACCACTGGGTTAGAACCTCCTCAATAGTAGAGGATGTTGTTAGGTACTGTCGAGTCAGTTCCGACTCATAGCAACCCTACGTACAACGAAATTAAACACTGGCCGGTCCTGCACCATCCTCACAATAGTTGTTATGCTTGAGCCCACTGTTGCAGCCACCATGTCATTTCATCTCATTGAGGGTCTTCCTCTTTTTTGCTGACCCTCTACTTTACCAAGCATGATGTCCTTCTCCAGGGACTGACCTCTCCTGACAACATGTCCAAAATACGTGGAAGGAATCTCGCCATCTTTGCTTCTAAGGAGCATTCTGGTGTAGAGAATGAGTATATTTAATGTTTAACACATATCCATTTTGTCAATCAAAAGCTCCATTTCTCCTTCCTATCTGGATCTAATTTTCCATTAGCATTTTCAGCAGCAGGAAAGTAATCAAACTATTTTAGGTGTCTAAAGAAGCTGCAGGGTAAAAACAGGTAAGAGATTGATGCAGAAATAAAAGAGAGAAGGCACAAATATAATATATAGGAAATGAAAAAGGGAACAACCCCCCCCACCCCCCACCAAAAATGGCAAAGGACAAGGACAGCAGTTTTACGAAGAAGAAAACACAGATGGCTCATAAATGTATTTAAAAAGTTCAATTTTATAAGTAGTTCAAGACTGCAAAGTGAGATACTATTTTACAGTCCACTGGAATGGCAAAAATGAAGAAGTCCAATAATACCAAGTATTGGTGAGAATGTGGATTAATGGGAACTTTTACACTGTTAGTAGGAAGGTAAATTGGTGCAACTTCAGGAAAGAATTTTTCACTATCTGATAGAACTTAACACCTACCACCTCTATGAGTCCAAATTCTAAGTACATACCCTAAAAAAACTCTTACATACCTGCACAGGTGGTTATGGACTAGAATGTGCATAGGAACATTGTTGATAATAACAAAAAATTAGAATCAACCCAAATGTCCATGGACCTTTGTTGTGTTCAAACAATGGAATATCATACAGTGTTAAAATGACTGAACTACAACTACACACAACAGAATTGTTAATATTTTTGCTCTTAAGTTGGATAGTAGATTCATCACTGTTCATTCTATTATGTTTGTAAATGTACATATATTATTTATATTATTTTCTATAATCACACATTACATAAAAACCTTTTAAAAATACATTAGACAAGGTCATACAATTTCAGAGGTAGAAAGAACTCTAAAGATCATCTGGTTCAACTCCCTTAAAAAAAAAATTTTTTTTTTTTTTTTAGAGAAAAGAAGTCTAAGTTACCATTTAAGGTCACATAGATAAGAAAAGGTAATATAGAGGACATGACATCCTCTTTTTTTTTTTTTTTTCATACCCCCCCACACTATTTCCATGCCCCTAAGTCCATTCCTTTAGAGTACAGAGCCGAGGCTATATCCTACACAGAATGCCTTGAAAAGGTTCAGGCCAAAAGTTTTCTTGTGTACTCCATCTCAGGATTTCCCTGAGTAGCAGGTATAGCACCTAAAGAGCTGAATCCCTAAAAAAACACCGATTCATCAGCAAAGGAAATCAGACCAAAACAGCAAGTAATTGGAAGGTCTTAGATTCTCGGAAATCTGAGTTCAGAAGCTGCTGAAGCCATTGTGGCCAGAAGTTAGAAGAATCAGAAATGGTTAAATACACCAGAGATTAAAACAAAACAAAACAAAAAACATACCAACAGGGAATTCTAGTGAACATAAAACCCCAAAACAGAGTAGAACTGCCCCACAGTTTCCAAGGAGCACCTGGCAGATTCAAACTGCCGGCCCTTTGGTTAGCAGCCATAGCACTTAACCACTATGCTACCAGGGTTTCCACCTAGTGAACATGGCAGTCTAAATATTTGTGTTTTATTTCTGCTTCCTCCGGAAACAATACTAAACTACCACAAAGGAATAAATATGATATGAACCCACAAGGACAAAGAGAATGAGTGAGGAAACCACAGCTGACAAAAATGTCAAACTAATTTTGAAAGATGGAAAGCAGACAGAAGAGTGAATAACTGACTTAATGGAGCCTTCCAGGGAGGAAGTCAACAATAAGGAAGCAGATTCCTGCCACAGAATTCCAGAAAGGCTCAGGAATTGGAGGCACTTGGTGGGCTGGGGTTGGAAATACAAGGATTGGTTGAAATTCTGTATAAGGAATAAGGTCTTAGAACTTTTTTTCATGACCCTGGCAGAAGACCGTAATAAAGTTTATTCTTGGGAGGTCATGCACACAAAATTGTGGACTCAGGAACTTCGGCATAGCTGAAGGTAGAGGAGAAGCACAAAATGAAAAACAGAAGGAAAAAAAATGAGAGTCCACATAAAGTCCCAGGTCCTTCTTCCTCCAAGCTCCCAGAATATTGGAGGCCAGACTTATTATTTCCGCCCCCACACTCTCCAACCAGAAAAAAACCAAAAGCATTCTCTGTGAGACAACCGGTCAGCCTAAAAGACGACGACTACAGATGATGACGCTAGTAAGTACCCCAACAAAGCAGTCAACAAATCCACTTCCTCTCTCCCTGTTCCCTTTCCACAGTTTCTATCAAGCTGAATCTGAACTGACAGCCAAGATTTATCAGACATTTGGGGAAAATCTCTAATATGAAAAACAGAGATTAAAGCCAGAAAACAAAAAAAGAATTCATCAAAGACACAAGGAAAATATTAGTCCAGAGGACTAATGGACCACATGAACCATAGCCTCCACCAGAAAGGACTAGATGGTGCCCGGCTACTACCACCTACTGCTCTGACAGGGATCATGATGGAGGGTTCTGGTCAGAGCAGGATTAAAATACAGAACAAAATTCAAATTCACAAAAAAAGACCAAACTTACTGGTCTGACAGAGACTGGAGGAATTCCCTAGACTATGACCCCCAGATACCCTGCTAACTCAGAACTGAAGCCACTCCCAAAGCCCACCTTTCAGTCAAAGGTTAGCCAGGCTATAAAACAAACAATAACACACATGAGGAATACGCTTCTTAGTTCAGTCAAGTATATGAGACCAAATGGGCAACAACTGTCCAAAAGCAAAGACGAGAAGGCAGGAAAGGACACGAAAATGGAATAATAATCACGGGTAACCAGGAATGTAAAGGTGAAAGGGAAGAGTGCTGACACATTGCAGGGATTGCAACCAGTGTCACAAAACAATTTGTGTATAAATTTTGAATGAGAAACTAATCTGCGCTGTAAACTTTCACCTAAAGCACAATAAAAAAATTTTTTAAAAAGGAATTCAGTATAAACAAAGACAATGCAAGGAGCAGAAAAAAACTTACACACACACACACTGAACATCTAAACCATAACTAATATCATGAGAAAGATAAAATAGCTTGTACACAAAACAAGAATAACCCCCCCCCCCAAAAAAAAAAAAAAACCAAGCCAGTCACCACTAAGCCAATTCCAACTCACAGTCCCTGGGTGGCACACCTGGTGAAGCATTTAGATACTAACCAAAAACATGAAAAAAACACCTGGAACCCACCTACTTCCAAAAGGTCACAGGATTAAAGACCCTGGAGTGCAGTTCTACTCTGAACACATGGGGTCGCTATGAAACAAGAGCAAAAAAAATAAATAAATAAAAAGGGAACTTTCAGATAACAAGAATGAATATTAAAATCAAATACATAAGCATGTTTTTTAAAAATTCAATTGATGGGTTGGAAGATAAAATAAGGAGATTTCTCAGAAAGTAGAATAAAAATACAAAGAGAAGAAAAATAGGACAGAACATTTAAGAAATCGAGTTAACAGAAGTCCATCATTCAGCTCACTCTTTTAGAAAGAGAAAATAAACTCAGATCATATTCACAGTTAAGAGGTTTATTAAGGAACTAACAGGGTACAACTCAGGATCAGGATCAATACTAATCATCAAAGACATAATGCAGACACATAGAAAGCTTTCCCAGAACTGAAAACACGAATTTTCAGATTGAATGGGACCATGGTGTGCCCTGCATAATGAATGATAAGAGACCCACACCACACCCACTCCACTGCCCACACACAGTAAGGATCCTAAGTCTTGAGTTCAGCTAGAGCTAGACAGTTAAACTCATCCAACCACAAAAGGTGTCTGAATCATTTAGGACGAAAAAGGCCAGGGAATACAGTATGCTTTCAGGGCAGCTTCAGGTGTCTTTCTTCAGTGGGAGTTCTCATAGCAGCCCAAACCCCGCAAGTGGCAGCTCAGGTTTGGGTGTGGGAGCCATTCTGGCTAAAAAAAAATTAAAAAATTTTTTTTTTTTTTTAGTAAGAATCAAATAAGAACTAGCACCTCTTGTAACAGCCCATGGCCATGACATCAAGGGGAACATCTGGATACAAGTCACACATTACTCAGGGAAGTCCAAAGATACGACTTCCCACCAGGTACTTTGAATTCATATACAATTCTCCCAATCCAGGTGCAGTTTTCCAATCAGGAGTCATTTTTAACCATAAGGAATGTGGCCTGATTATACAAAATAACATTCCACCTTTATCAAGTTTTTTAGGAAAACAGTATAGAAAAAGATAAATCTGAGGTAATTTTTCCATGAGGAGGGAAAAGCATTTTGTTTCCACTCCCATGATTTTGGGTTAATACCAAGATCAATATCTATGACCACCAGGATTTTGGTAATGAGGTATTTATATTCCTGTCACTTTCTAACCAACTGGACTATTTTTTTTTTAGCTAACTAGTTTCTGTAAGGCCCACAATACGTTTTTTTTTTTTTATCTTTAAAATCATAGGCAAGTTGTATTAAGCCATCAGGACTCATCTAGACTCCCGAGGGATAAGAATCTGGATTAGCACAAACCTGATTCTTATAAGGCAGAGGTCAGGCATACCTCCATTCTCCAACTTCTTCACCATTTCTGACACCAGCCGTCCACCTCCCCAACACCACAGCACTCTTCTATTTCTCTGATGGGTTTGAAAGTTCATTGCAACGGCCACACAGAATTCACAGACCATATCACAGCTGACTGGTTTATTAAGGAAGTAACAGGGTACAACTCAGGAACAGGATGAGGAAACATGTAGGCAAAGTCTACAAAGCTCTCCCAAAGTATAGAGCACAGCCCTCCCTTCTTCAGTGCAGGACAGCTCTCTCAGCTCCTCTTGGCCATGCATGCCTCCTTTTGGCTGTGTATTACCCCTCTCTGCCATGCAGACCTCCTCTTGGTCATTCATGCCCCCTCCCAGCTGTGCAGGCCTCTCTGCCTTTGGTCTCTCCGCCATCGACCTCTCCACTGCTAAATAACCCAGGTCACAGTGTAGCAGCTTGCTCAGCTCTCAGCTGGATTCTAAGCAGCAGGTTTCTGCCATAACCACTGACTCTGCCACAGGGTCCCTTCTGGGCCTGGGGTCACTGGCTCTGCCACAGGGCCTCTTCCAGGCCTCTTGCTGTCTTCAGTGTTACAGCTGTCTCAGGAGGTTCTTCACCTCTTCTCTGCTTTGTCTCTCTTCTTGCCTTTTTAAAACCTCTGTGAGGTTGGCTGCTTATATAAGCAAATTCCTTGTCAATTTTAAGGCATGGCCCTCCCAGCAGGACAACAAACAGACCAATCCCCAACGTGGATTGGTCTATTTGCACAGTAAACCAACCAATGCCTGCAAGGTGCATAAAACAGACCAATCACAGGGTAGACTGCAACCCAGGGCTAAATAAAAAGTATCAAACCATCACATTGTTTCTAGCTTACCCAGGAAATGTCTATCAACCTGGACGAAGGTAACAAGCCCTCTGAGGTAAAAAAAAAAAAAAACAACTAGGGCAAAGGAACTCCTCAGGGCTTAGGGGAAAAAAAATCTCCCAAGCTATTTTTCCAAAGAACCATGACAAAAAGCTAATAAAGGAACTCATTTCACTACACAAGCTTATAACAATACAAGACAGTGTTTAGCACACTAAATATTGTTTGGTATAATTTTTGTATCCCTCTTAGCAATATTATCTTTTTCACTCAGAGGCCAGGTCATATTTCAGTCACAAAGAAACAAAATTCTGATTATATTCTTCTGGCTTGGCCTTTTAAAAACCCTGGTCATGGGCCTTCATACTGTTCTAAATCATTACTTTAGGGAGTTTATGACCCTGCATTCCCATTAGTCATCTTTAGATGGCAGCAGAGGATATTGGTTAGATGGCAATCTAGGGTTAACTACACAAGACATACAGTCTTTGTCAGAGACTTCCAAACAAAGGGTACATGTGAGCCTCCACAAAGACCTGTCTCCCTGTGGCTAGTTTGAACATTAAGCTGCTATATACCTCTGACCTTGTCCGCAGACACACAGCAGTTTGCCCATTTCCCTACACCCTTTCTTCACACAGAGGCTCATTTGAGCTTCACCCGGGAGCTCTGGCTCATTCAGAATCAACCTGATGGCTCTACCCTTTTTGCTCTATGACAATTCCAATCATAAACATGGAGCCTGTGGGCTCCTGTGCCCATCAAGCGAACACGAGAGCTTAATTTGGCCACTGCAGTAGCCACTGCAGCCAGAATGACTCGACAAATGGCATTTGGCCTAATGCATCGGGAGCATCAAAGCAGTATCATTTTAGACAGTCCAACTGCACTGGGATTCTGGTGGTGATGTGCTGGTAAAGTTTAACAGGCTCTCCTGACAAAATTAAATTAAAAGCCCTCATTTGTAGTGTTTGCTTATAACCATGGTATAAATATTCTCAACCACGGCCAATTTCAAGCTACTGACGTGACATCACTGACAGAGGCATCAGCTCCCACGAACATCAGCTCCTATGAGCCAGCTCCAGCCAGTTCGGTTTTGGGTAAGCTGCAATGTGTGGCTGGTGAGGAGAACGGGCAGTTTTTCCCTTGGCACAAATTTGCTCACTCCAGCCCTAATCTGCCCCTTTAAGGAGAATCATTAGTCCCATTCACACACTACTACGCATGGCTGGATCAAGAGGGAGGCAAGTGAAATGCCTGTTGTTTTTGTTGTGTGCCGTCGAGTCGATTCTGACTCATGGTGACCCTGTAAGACAGAGTAGAAACTGCCTCGTAGGGTTTTCTTGGCTGCCATTTTTATGGGAGCAGATTGCCAGGTCTTTCCCCTGGAGACCCGCTGGGTAGGTTTAAACTGCTGACCTTTTAGTTCGCAGCTAAGCGCTTAACCACTGTACCACCAAGGCTCCTAAGTGAAGTGTCTATGATGCAAATTTTAAGGAAGCACTCTCAGGATTATGCAAGAACAGGGTGTGACAAGTGTTAAGACCCTGAGAGTAAGAGCCTCCTTAAATCTTGCACCCCAAATACCTCACTGGTCTCCAGGAGGCCTCACTCTAGTCCAGTTCCCGTGCCACATAGTTTCTGCCATCAAGTCATAAATTGATTAGTTCCCACCCAGGTGTCGATCTCTCAACAGCACTTCCCTACTCATCCTTTTTATCTCATTAGTGCCTTAGCCACCTTGAGTCAAGGGTCTGAACGTCTACCTCATTTCTGAGGCCCCATCACAATAATCACTTTGCGTGACCAGCAGCCATGGTTTGTATTCAACAGAAACCACACTCACAAGACCCAAAAAGCTCACCCCCTCTTCATTTTACTTCTGAAGATGAATGCAAGGCTTAGTATACTGTTTAGGGACAGGGCAGCATTAGAAACGTCCTTTCAGCATATGTTTTCACAGCAGTCCAGGGTTGTTCTTTAGCTCCCCAAATGACAGCTCAGGAATAAGGAAATAAGATTACACAGGTGGGTACAGGAGCCACATGACTTAGTAGTCTCATGCCTGCCACATATATAGACCAGTACTCTTGTACCAGTCCATGTGTATACCCTCAGCAATCCAAGAGGACGAACACCTGAGTATAAGTCATATCAATTCAGGGTAACTCGGAGTTATGGTCTCCCCTCAGGTATGTATAATTCATTCACAATCCTCCCAGCTCAGATGCACTTTGCCAGTCAGGGGTTATGTTTACCATAGGCAGTGTTGCACAGCTGTCATCCCACCTTTAGTCAATTACGAAGAAATAGTGCTGGAAGAAATTCAACAGGAGGCTGTCTTTCTCAGGAGGAAGGACAAAGGGTTTTCTTAACCCTTTACTCACATACACAAAGGCACATCATTACAACATTTCAGGATATTTGGGACTGAGGTAGAACACTCCAAAGCTAAAACTCTTGGTGTGACTGAGACTTCTAGCTGGGGTCTGTGCCAAAATCTTTCTTGTCCTAAGCAATGCCATCTTAGATTTCTAAATGTAGTTTCTGTCATACAATGTAGGTTTCACTTCTGTGAAATTTTCCATGTACCCTAATCTAGATAAATGTGGTTTTACCTACCCTACTGTGCTATCAGGAGGGATCAGTCCCTGGAGAAGGTCATCATGCTTCGTAAAAGAGGGTTACCGAAAAAAGAGGTAGACCCTCAACAAGATCGACTGACACAGTGGCTGCAACAATGGGCTCAAGCACAAAAACAACTGTCAGGATGGCGCAGGGCCAGGCAATGTTTCATTCTGTTGTACATAGAGTCACTATGAGTCAGAATCGACTCGACAGCACCTAACAACAACAACTCTGCTAAAGGAAGAGTCTGTGGTTAGAAACTGCTGATGTTAGAAAAAGATAATCCAAGGAGGCGGAGCCAACATGGTGCTATAGACAGAAGCATCATGCCACCCCTCCACAGCAAACACCCGAAAAACTAAGTAAAACAGATACAAACTTCACTCCTGGAACCCTAAGCATCAAATGAAAGGATAAAGAACTCAACCAATCACAGAATGGCATAAGAAACTGACAGAACAGAGAACAAGGAGAGCTACAGAATGGAAGTTCCCTATCAACCAAGGTGGCACAGATTCACCATCTTGGACTCCTTCAGCCACCAAGAACAGTGGACAGGGAATATGGGGAGGTTGCTTCACACGGCTCCCAGCAGGAGACATAGCACCTGGCAACCAGGGATACATGCTTTCCCACTTCCCATCCTTCTTTCCTTTGTATGGCCTCCATCGCATTCCAGTGGGCCATGGTCCCTCGGCTGGGGAGGCACTGGATCCTTGCTACTTAGATTTACCTTGACCTCACTAGCTGGCTCCTTCAGTGCCATTTTTTCATTGTTGTTGCTGCTTTTTTGGTTTCTTCTCTCTCTCACACCTTCCTCCTTTCCTTTCTCCCAAACACCTGGTGTCATGTGCCATCTCCACCCCTTCTTGACAGGCTGTGCAGTGCTGCTCGACTGGGTAGCCCCGTCCCCAGTATGCGCTGCCATGCTGGTGGACTCGCTGGGGGCAATGCTTTTCCTTTGTTTCTCAGTTTCTTATTTCTCTCTGCCTCCCTTCCTTTCCTTTCTCCAGAATACCTGGCCCTGTGTGCCATCTCCACTCCTTCTAGATGGGCTGTGCAGTGCTGTTCAGCTGGGGAACCCGTGCCACCATGCCAGTGGGCTCCCTTGGGTCATTTTTTTTCTTTGCTTGGTTTCTTGTCTCTCTCTACCTTCTTTCCTTTCCTTTGTCCCGAACACCTGGCACTGCGTGACATCTCTTCTCCTTCTTGATGGGCTGTGCAGTACTAAATGGCTGGGGAGTGGCTTTTGGTGGGCTCTCTTGGGGGTATTTCTATCTTTCTTTCCTTTTTTTTTTCAGTTTCTTGTCTCTCTCTACCTTCCTTCCTTTCCCTTCACCTGGCCACGTATTCCTTTCTCTTTTTGTCTTCCAGTTTTTTATCTCTCTCTCCCGTCCTTCTTTTCCTTTCTCCCAACCACACAGCCGTATGTGCTGACTCTGCCCCTTCTTGATAGGCTGTGTCACACCACCTGGCTAGAAAGCCACCAGCACATGGCTTCCCTAGGTTTGCGTCACTCCAGCGGTAGGCTCCCCCAATACCTTTTTAACTTTGGGGGCTTCTGCTTCTCTCTCTTTTTTCCCCACACATCACATCCTCCCCCTTCTCTCCTGCCTATCTGCACCACATGCTGAGCATTGCACCCCAGAGTGGCACAGGCATGGACCACCAGACCTTGCCCTGCACTGCCTCATGGCTCTGCCCTGTTTGCTCCAGTACATGCCATGAATGACCCATCCCTATCCCACCCCCTCTGCTGGACCTGCCCTACTGCACCATAGCTGAGTGACTGTCCCTGCCCATTGGGCAAGTGGTGAGAAGTACTGTGCCCACAGACAGGCAAACAATATAAAGAATGCCCAGCCCGCCTGCCCAGACGTAACCAAATAAAACAAAAAATCAACACGAAACAAATCTACAAACAATAAATGAAGAAAATAATTACTGAAGGCCCCAAAGACAGCAGATATCAAAACATACTTAAAAAAAAAAAGATAGGATGGTTCTAGTAGGTGTCCAAAATAAAAACACCAGATGATCTTCCAGTAGAAGAAAAGGCACTGGAATTACCTGATAGGAAATTCAAAACTCTAATATCCAGGGCTATCCAAGAGATGGAAGGAAAAAGCAGATAAAAATAAGGAAAAAATAGACACAATCATGGAAAAGACAGACAAAATCATGGAAAAGACAGACAAAACAATGGAAGAATTCAGGAAAATAATACAGGGACAGAATGTCAAAATAAACACACAACTAGAAATCATACAAAAATGGCAGTTAGAAATCTAAAAGATAAACAAGGTTTCAGAAATGGACAGTGTCAAAGCAGGTTTGAGGAGCAAGTTGGAAACAATGGAAGACAGGGTCAGTAAAATTGAAGACAAATCCTACTGGGGAAGCCAGCACAACCTATACAAAGCAAGGTCATGGTAGCTCCATAGACACATTCAAACTTCCTGAGGGACTGAATTGCTGGGCTGAGGGCTGTGGGGGCCATGATCTCAGGGAACATCTAGCTCAACTGGCATAACATAGTTTATGAAGAATATGTTCTACATTCTACTTTGGCGAGTAGCATCTGGGGTCTTAAAAGCCTATGAGCAGCCATCTAGGATACTCCACTGGTCTCACCCCTTTGGGTGCAAGAAAGAATGAAAATAACTAAAGATACAAGGGAAAGATTAGTCCAAAAGACTAATGGACCATATCTACCACGGCCTCCACCAAACTAAGTCCAGTAAAACTAGATGGTGCCCAGCTACCACCACTAACTGCTCTGACAGGGATCACAATAGAGGGTCCTAGACAGAGCTGGAGAAAAATGTAGAACGAAATTCTAACTCAAAAAGACCAGACTTGCTGGTCTGACAGAGACTGGAAAAACCCTGAGAGTATGGCCTCTGGACACCATTTCAGCTCAGTAATGAGGTCACTCCTGAGGTTCACTCTTCAACTATAGATTGAACAGGCTCATGGCATAAAACAAGACTAAAGGGGCACACCAGCCCTGGGGCAGAGACTGGAAGGCAGGAGGGAACAGGAAACCCAGGGTAAGATGGGAGAGTGTTGACATGCTGTGGGGTTGTTAACCAATATCACAGAACAATGTATGTACTAACTGTTTGAACAGAAACTAGTTTGTTCTGTAAATCTTCATCTAAAGTACAATAAAATAAAGAAAAGAAATTGAAGACAAATCCTTAGATACCACTTTGAGGAAAAATCAGACAAAAGAACAAAGAAAAATGAAGAAAACCTGAGAATGATGTGGGACACAATCAAAAGCAAAAATCTGTGAGTGATTGGAGTTCCAGAACAGGGGGAGAAAATGAAAACCAGAGAGAATCACTGAAGAATTGCTGATGGAAAACTTCCATAATATCATGAAAGATGAAAAGCTGACCATCCAAGAAGCTCCCTGAACCCCATACTGGATAGACCCAAAAAGAAAATCACCAAGACATAGCTAAAACCAAGGACAAAGAAACAATCCTGAGAGCTGCTCAAGGAAAACAAAAAGCCACATACAGCAGGGAAACAATAAGACTAAGCTCTGATTACTTGACAGAAGCCATGCAGGCAAGAAGACAATAAGATGACATATATAAAACCTTGAAAGAAGAAAATTGCCAACCAAGAATAATATATCCTGCAAAACTCTCACTCAAATATGATGGCAAAATTAGGACATTTCCACATAAACAGGTATTAAGGGAACACGTAAAAAGCAAACCAAACTTACAAGAATTATTAAAGGGAGTCCTTTGGTTAGAGAACCAACAACATCAGACAACAGCCTAAATCTAGAACACGAGACCACATCAGCCAGATACCAACCTAGGTAACGAACTCTCAAGGATAAAACAAAATTAAAAGATTTACAACAGGGAACCAGAGATGTTAATCTGTAAAGGATGGCACCATCAGAACAATAAAAGAGAAAATAAACAGTGTAGGTATAGAACTTTCGAATGGAGGGGAAGGCAAGGAGATACCAAGTAATAAAGGGTTGCTTTAAACTTAGGAAGACAGGGGTGTATTTCAAGGTAACCTCAAAGAAAGAGAACAAACCTACTCATCAAAATAAAGAAAAACAAAGTCTCAGAAACATAAAATCTACAAAAATGAAAGAAATGGGGGGAAAAAAACCCACAAACAAAAGGAATTCAACACAGGAGAGTAAGAGGAACAATGAAAACGTCAGCACCACAAAAAAAGCACTACAAAATGACAGCAATAAACTCACGCCTATCAACAATCACACTGAACATAAATGGCCTAAATGCATCCATAAAGAGACAGAGAGTGATGGAATGGATAAAAAAAAAAAAAAAAAAAAACAGAACCCATCAATGTGCTGTCTACAAGGACACACTTTAGAAACAAAGACATAAATTTATTAAAAATCAAAGGATGAAAAAATACATCAAACAGCTACCAAAAAACATCATTAGTGTCAATATTAATCTCAGATAAAACAGACTTTACAACAAAATCCATCATAAAAGACAAAAAAAAGGCACTATATAATGATTAAAGGGACGACCCATCATGAAGACATAATCATAACACATCTACGCACCCAATGACAGGGCTCAAAAATACATAAAACAAACTCAGCACTGAAAACAGAAACTGACAGTTCCACAAGAATAGTAGGAGTCTTCAACACACCACTCTTGGTAAAGGACAGACATCTAGAAAGAAAAGACGCAGAAGATCTAAAGGCCACAATCAACCAACTTGATCTCACAGAAATATATAGAACTGTCCACCCAACAGCAGCAAATCGCACATTCTCTTCCAACACACATGCAACGTTTTCCAGAAGAGACCACACCTAAGGTCACAAAGTAACCCTCAACAAAATCCAAAACACTGAGATAATACAAAGTGTCTTCTCTGATCACAACGTCATCGAAACAGAAATTAATAACAGGAACAGCAAGAAAAAAAAATCAAGTATATGGAAACTGAATAACACCCTGCTAAAAATCCACTGGGTAACAGAAGAAATCAGAGATGGAATAAAAAAATTCCCAGAATCAAATGAGAATGAAAACATATCATACCAAAACCTATGGGACACAGCAAAGGCAGTGCTCAGAGGTCAATTTATAGCAATCGATACATACATCAAAAAAGAAGAATGGGACAAAATCAAAACATTAGCTACACAGCTAGAATAGAAAGAAAACTGCAAAAGAAGCTCACAGCCACCAGAAGAAAGGAAATAATAAAAATCAGAGCAGAAATAAATGAGACAGAGACTAGAAAAACAATAGAATAAAATAAAGAATAGAAAAACAATAAAAAGAATCAAAAGCTGGTTCTTTCAAAAGATCAACAAAATCAACAAATCACTGACCAAACTGACAAAAGAAAAAACAGGAGAGGATGCACATAACCCAAATAAGAAATGAAATGGGGGACATTAACAACAGACCCAACAGAAATAAAAAGGATCATAGCAGACTACTATGAAAAACTATACCCCAACAAATTTGAAATCCTAGAGGAAATGTACAAATTTCTAGAAACACACTACCTACCCAAACTAACACAAACTGAAGTTGAAAATCTGAACAGACCCATTAACAAGAGAAGAGATTGAAAAGGTTAAAAAAAAAAAAAAAAAAAAAAACTCCCAACAAAAAAAAGCCCTGGCCCAGATTGCTTCACTGGAGAATTCTACCAAACATTCAGAGACGAGCTTACACCAGTACTACTCAAACTATTTCAGAACACAGAAAATGAAGGGATACTACCAAATTCATTCTATGAAGCCAGCATAATCCTGATACCGAAACCAGGCAAAGACACCACAAAAAAACAGAAAATTACAGACCAATATCTCTTGTGAATATGTATGCAAATTCTCAGCAAAATTCTAACCAAGAGAATTCAGCATCATATTAAAAAAATAATACACCGTGACCAATGGGGATTCATACCAGGTATACAAGGATGGTTCAACATTAGAAAATCAATCAATGTAATCCACCACACAAATAAAAGAATACCATAATCATCTCAATCGATTCAGAAAAGACATTCGACAAAGTCCAACACCCATTCCTGATAAACACTCTTAATAAAATAGGTATAGAAGGGAAACTCCTCAACATAATAAAGGGCATCTATAGAAAACCAACAGCCAGCATCATTATTAAAGGATAGAAACTGAAAACATTCCCTTTGAGAACAGAACAAGACAAGGATGCCCTTTATAACCACTGGTATATAACACTGTCCTATTTAGACAAATAAAAAAAGAAAAATAAACAAAGGGCATGCAAACTGGTAATGAAGAAGTAAAGCTGTCCCTATCTGCAGATGATATGATACTATATACAGAAAACACAAAAGACTCCATGAAAAACCTACTGAAACTAATAGAAAGATTCAGCAGAGTAACAGGATATAAGAAAAACATACAAAAATCAGTTGGATTCCTATACACCAACAAACAGAATGATGAAAAGGATATCAGGAAAACAATACCATTTATAATAGCCCCTAAAAAAAGAGTAAAATACCTAGGAATAAATCTAACCAAGGATGTAAAAGACCTATACAAAGACAGCTACAAAATACTTCTGCAAGAAACCACAAGAGACCTGCATAAATGGAAAAACATACCATGCTCATGGATAGATAGACTTAACATTGTGAATATGATAACTCTACCCAAAGCAATTCACAAATACTATGCAACCCGATCCAAATACCAATGGTATTCTTTAATGAGATGGAAAAACTAATTCTTAACTTTATACAGAAAGGGAAGAAGCCCCGGATAGTAAAGCACCACTGAAGAAGAATAAAGTAGGAGGACTCGCACTATTTGACCTCAGAGCCTACTGCAAAGCTATGGTAGTCAAAAAAGCCCGGTACTGGTACGACAATAGATACATTGATCAATGGAACAGAATTGAGAGCCCAGATGTAGATTCATTTACCTACAGACACCTGATCTTCAACAAGGTCCCAAAGTCCATCACGTGGGGAAAAAACAGTCTTTTTAACAAATAGTGCTGGCAAAACTGGATGTCCATCTGCAAAAAAAAATGAAACAGGACCCATACCTCACACCATACACAAAAACTAATTAAAAATATAAATATAAAACCAAAAACTATAAAGATCATAGAAGAAAAAATAGAGGCCCTAATATACCACATTAACAGGATACAAACCATAACTACCAATACACAAGCATCAGAAGATAAGCTAGATAAGTGGGCGCTTCTAAAAATTAAACACTTATGCTCATCAGAAGACTTCACCAAAAAAGTAAAAAAAGAACCTACAGACTGGGAAAAAATTTTTGACTATGACAAATCCAACAAAGGTCTAATCACTAAAATCTACAGGAAAATCTAACACCTCTACAACAAAAAGACAAATAATCCATTTTAAAAATGGGCAAAGGAAACAAACAGACACTTCACCAAAGAAGACATTCAAGTGGCTAAGACACATGAGAAAACGCTCGTGATCACTAGCCATTAGTGAAATGCAAATCAAAACCATAATGAGATATCATCTCACCCCGGCATTACTGGCACAAATCAAAAAAACAGGAAATAACAAATGTTGGAGAGGCTGTGGGGAGACTGGAACTCTTATGCTCTGCTGGTGGGAATGCAAAATGATACAACCATTTTAGAAAACGATATTGCACTTACTTAAAAACCTAGAAATAGGAATACCATACAATCCAGCAATCTCACTCCTAGGAATATACCCTAGAGAAATAAGAGCCGTCACATGAACAGACATATGCACACCCATGTTCACTGCAGCATTAGTCACAATAACAAAAAGATGGAAACAACCTAACTGCCCATCAACAGATGAATGAATAAACAAACTACAGTACATACATACAATGGAACATTACACAACAATAAAGAACAAAGATGAATCTGCGAAACATCTCACAACATGGATGAATCTGGAGGCATTATGCTGAGTGAAATTAGTCAATTACAGAAGGACAAATACTGTATGAGGCCACTACTACATAAACTCATGAAAAGGTTTATACACAAAAAGAAACAACTTTTGGTGGTTACAAGGGAGGGGAGGGGTGGGGAGGAAAAAACACTAAACAGACAATAGATAAGTGGTAACTTTGGTGAAGGGTAAGAGTACAGAATACTGGGGAAACCAGCACAACTTGTCCAAGGTAAGGTCATGGAGGCCTCATAGACACAGCCAAACTCCCTGAGGGACCAAATTACTGAGCTGAAGGCTGGGGCCCATGGTCTCAGGGGACATCTAGCTCAATTGGCATAACACAGTTTATAAAGAAGCTGTTCTACATCTGACTGTGGTGAGTAGCATCTGGGGTCTTAAAAGCCTGTGAGCTGTCATCTAAGATACACCTACTGTTCCCATCCCAGCTGGAGCAAAGGGGAATCAAGAAAAGCAAAGACACAAGGGAATGACTAGTTCAAAAGACGAATGGACCACAACTAACACAGTGTCCACCAGACTGAGCCCAGAACAACCAGATGGTGCCTGGTTACCACCACCAACTGCTCTGACAGGGATCACAATACAGGGTTCCAGACAGAGCTGGACATAAATGTAGAACAAAATTCTAACTCACAAAAAAAGACCAGACTTACTGATCTGACAGGCTGGAGAAACCCCAAGAATATGGCCCCTAGACACCACTTTAGCTCAGTACTGAAGTCACTCTGAGGTTCACCCTTCTGCCACAGTTTAGACAGGCCCATAAAACGAAACAACACTAAATGGGTACATCAACCCAGGGACAAAGGCAAGAAGGCAGCGGGGGGAGAAGAAAGCTGGTTATGGGGAAACCAAGGTACAGAAGGTGAAAGCATTGACATGTCATGGGGTTCGCAACCAGTGTCACAAAACAATATGTGTATTAATTGTTTAATAAGAAACTAATTTGCTCTGTAAACCTTTATGTAAAGCACAATTAAAAAAAACATCAGCCTTTGAAAACTCTGTGGAGCACAGTTCTATGTGACACACATTGGGGCTTCATGAGTTGGAGTCGACTTGACAGCAACTGGTTTGGTTTTGGTTTTACAGTACTATTTTTTTACTCTGTAAATGCATTATTTTGATAAAACGAAATTAGTGAAAAAGAAACTGGCAATGTGAAAGGAGTAAGACTGGAAACCACCAATGTTATTAGTCCTTTCAAATATCTCTCACTCTCCTTACCTGACTGCACCCTCTGTGCCTACGAATCCCATCCCTTCACTCCCAAATAAGCATGAAGAGAACAGAGACACTTACCACCTAGAAATGCACACTCATAATGGCTGCAGGTCTTGTTTGTGCTTTGAAGGATAAGGCTATTGCCAGCCTCTTCCTGTGAAATGTGAAATACCTCATTCAGAGGTATTAAAACAATTCTTTCATTTTCTTTATCCAAAAAAATTTCAATGGAAACTCCAAAGCATGTGTTGATGGTTAGCAGGCTATGCTGGTCATTCACAGCCTCAGGTACAGCTGAATACGCCAAGGTGAAACGGCCAAACCTGGCTTGGTTTAGTCCTCCAAACAGAAATGAAGTACCCTGGCTTGTACTATACACCACATTTTTGTAGGTATCCTCACAAGGTTGTCTCAGCAGCTGCAGGGCTCTTGTCAGGTAAAAATGAAAAGCTTTGAACTGGAAACTATAGATATAATCTTCTCGAGATTGGCCAGCCATCTTTACAGCTTCATTGAACGTGTGATAAAAGGGAGTTTGCTCTTGAGCTTGAGAAATATACGCCGTCAGGGCTATTCCATGGTTATCCTTAAAATTCATAGGGAGAAAGAGCTGAGTCTTCTGAGCTTCCCATTTGGCTTTTGCATTTTCCCACACAGTCTCCAAGAGCTGATGGCTTGCCATTTCCTCCTTGAGTAGTTGGGGAACATATTTGATCTCCATCCTGTCAGTGCATTCCAGGTATTCATCATCAAATGCATTATCTGCCATGTCTAATATTTCAGCCTTCACCTTTAAAAAGAAAGGAAATTAATACTCCTGAAATGAGATATTTGGTGTATATAATTTTCTCTCACATTAATTTCCCCCACTCTTTTATCACCAGCCAAGAACCTTTCCTTATTTATAACTAACTTTGGATATGTTTTTACATAGGAAGTATACTTTGTTGCTATTAATAACTTTACTCAGTTGTACATAATTGTATGAAAGAGTAAATGTTAGTGGATGAGGTGTATGAGTAGACTTGTGCCTGTAACTCACATTGAACACTGTGGTGCAGAGGAATGAACAATGAGTGTGAAACTGAAGAACTGGGTAACTGTCCTGGTTCTGAACAACATTCTTAGCTATAGCTCTTCAACCCCTTCAGACTCTTGGGAGAATCGCAGTGGTAAAGAGCTGGGCTGCTAACCAAAAGGTCAGCAATTAAAATCCACCAGCCACTCCTCGGAAACTCTACAGGGCAGTTTGACTTTGTTTTATAGGGTCACTATAAGTCAGAACCGACTTGATGGCAATGAGTGTTTAGTTATGTGAAAAATACTGTAAGTGATAAATAAATACACACTGACAAGTATCACCCCCTTTCCTTTGAGGACACTACCTCTCTTGTCCGTGTGGTTTAGGCAGAACTGATTCTGCATTTTCAGCCCCCAAAATAAGCAGGTGATCCAGGCCTAGTAATTAGACCACTCTCAGAAAAAAATCTTCTTCTAAAATCTTAAGCTGTAAGGAGGATACTGGCTTAGGGATGCCAACATTTACCCTTTTGGTCCCATGGAGAATCCTATCTGAAAATGAAGCCAACAGAGAAAGGGTTGCAGATAAGGCCTCAATAACATTACCTGAAGACCTCATTTTACCCTGGAATTTTTTCCACAGTCATAAGAATTAATAAATAACGGAGAGGCGGGGCCAAGATGGCGGACTAGGTGGACGCTACCGCGAATCCCTCTTGCAACAAAGACTCGGAAAAACAAGTGAATCGATCACAACCGTAACAATCTACGAACTCTGAACAACAAACACAGACTTAGAGATGGAGAACGAACAAATACGGGCAGACAGCGATCGTTTTCAGAACCAGGAGCCAGCGTACCAGGCAGGTGACCTTCGGAGCCCGGGCCGGGGCAGAGCCCAGGGGGGCAGACGGCACAGACAAGGGGCCCAGCCCTACCCCCCGAACTCACCCCGGGAGAGAGCCTAGCTGGTTGGCGCGGGCGGCGTAGCGGCGCAGGCAGTGGGAGAAGCACCCAGGAGGCGGTGACTGATCTTGGAGCAGGGAAAGCAGCGTCCCAGCCGGGGAGCCGTCCCGCCGGGAGTTTGGCACGAAGCGGGCGTTGCGCGAGCGTGGGGATCAGCTATATTTCCCTAAGGCGACCCCGGGGACGGGCCCAGCCGTTCGTGCGGGTGACGTCCACCTAGTTTGCGCGAGCAGTGTGGCGCACCGGAGGGAGAAGTCCCCGGGAGGAAGTGACTGGTCTCGGAGCGGGGAGAGCAGCGTCCCAGCCGGCGAGCCGTCCCGCTGGGATTTTGGCGAGAGCGGGCGGGGCGTGAGAGCGTTCCCGTGAATAGACCCCGGGGACGGGCCCAGCTGTTCGTGAGGGCGACGCCCACCCAGTTCGCGGGAGCGGTGCGGTACACCGGAGGGAGAAGTCCCCGGGAGGAAGTGACAGGTATCGGAGTGGGGAGAGCAGCGTCCCAGCCGGGGAGCCGTTCCGCTGGGATTTTGATGAGCACGGGCGGGGCGTGAGCGCGTTCCCCTGAATAGACCCCGGGGGCAGGCCCAGCTGTTCGTGAGGGTGATGCCCACCCAGTTCGCGCGAACGGAGCGGCACGCCGGAGGGAGAAGTCCCCGAGAGGAAGTGACGGGTCTTGGAGTGGGGAGAGCAGCATTCCAGCCGGGGAGCCGTCCCGCCAGGATTTTGGCGGACAGGGGCGGAGCGTGAAAGCGGGGATCAGCTCTATACTCTGAGGTGCTACACTCCTAGCTCTCTGATCCCTCCCCCACCCTCCCCAGGCGGCTCCATTAACATCTGAATACCCTAAGCCAGAGGGAGAATTCAGATAGGGATCTAACTGCATTTTTTTTAGCTGATTACCTGGAAAAACTAGTTTCCCAGTGATGGCTCGGAGACAGCAGTCCATGTCAAACCACATAAAGAAACAGACCATGACAGCTTCTCCAACCCCCCAAACGAAAGAATCAGAATCTTTCCCATATGAAGATACAATCCTGGAATTATCAGATACAGAATATAAAAAACTAATTTACAGAATGCTTAAAGACATCACAAATGAAATTAGGCTAACGGCAGAAAAAGCCAAGGAACACACTGATAAAACTGTTGAAGAACTCAAAAAGATTATTCAAGAACATACTGGAAAAATTAATAAGTTGCAAGAATCCATAGAGAGACAGCATGTAGAAATCCAAAAGATTAACAATAAAATTACAGAATTTGACAACGCAATAGGAAGTCAGAGGAGCAGACTCGAGCAATTAGAATGTAGACTGGGACTTCTGGAGGACCAGGGAATCGACACCAACATAGCTGAAAAAAAATCAGATAAAAGAATTAAAAAAAATGAAGAAACCCTAAGAATCATGTGGGACTCTATCAAGAAGGATAACTTGCGAGTGATTGGAGTCCCAGAACAGGGAGGGGGGACAGAAAACACAGAGAAAATAGTTGAAGAACTCCTGACACAAAACTTCCCTGACATCATGAAAGACGAAAGGATATCCATCCAAGATGCTCATCGAACCCCATTTAAGATTGATCCAAAAAGAAAAACACCAAGACATATTATCATCACACTTGCCAAAAACAAAGACAAACAGAAAATTTTAAAGGCAGCCAGGGAGAAAAGAAAGGTTTTCTTCAAGGGAGAATCAATAAGAATAAGTTCAGACTACTCAACAGAAACCATGCAGGCAAGAAGGGAATGGGACGACGTATACAGAGCACTGAAGGAGAAAAACTGCCAACCAAGGATCATATACCAGCAAAACTCTCTCTGAAATATGAAGGAGAAATTAAGATATTTACAGATAAACACAAGTTTAGAGAATTTGCAAAAACTAAACCAAGACTGCAAGAAATGCTAAAGGAGATGGTTCGGCCTGATGACCAATAATATCAGGTACCAGCACAGTACAAGGTCACAAAACAGAACGTCCTGATATCAACGCAACTCAAATAGGGAAAGCACAAAAACAAACAAATTACGATTAATTCTAAAAAATAAATAAATAAACAAAATAATACACATAACAGGGAATCATGGAAACCAATAGATAAACGATCACAATAATCAAAAAGAGGGACTAAATACAGGAGGCATTGAACTGCCAGATGGAGAGTGATACAAGGCGATATAGAACGATACAAGTTAGGTTTTTACTTAGAAAAATAGGGGTAAATAATAAGATAACCTCAAAAAGGAATATCAATTCCATAACTCAAGAAAAAAGCCAAGAAAAACGTAACGACTCAACTAACATAAAGTTAAACATTATGAAAATGAGGATCTCACAATCTACTAAGAAAAACGTCTCAGCACAAAAAAGTATATGGAACAGTGAAATGGCCAACAACTCACATGAAAAGGCATCAAAATGACAGCACTAAAAACTTATTTATCTATAATTACGCTGAATGTAAATGGACTAAATGTACCAATAAAGAGACAGAGAGTCACGGACTGGATAAAGAAACACGATCCATCTATATGCTGCCTACAAGAGACACACCTTAGACTTAGAGACACAAACAAACTAAAACTCAAAGGATGGAAAAAAATATATCAAGCAAATAATAAGCAAAAAAGAAGAGGAGTAGCAATATTAATTTCTGACAAAATAGACTTTAGACTTAAATCCGCCACAAAGGATAAAGAAGGACACTATACAGTGATAAAAGGGACAATTGATCAGGAAGACATAACCGTATTAAATATTTATGCACCCAATGACAGGGCTGCAAGATACATAAATCAAACTTTAACAGAATTGAAAAGTGAGATAGACACCTCCACATTTATAGTAGGAGACTTCAACACACCACTTTCGGAGAAGGACAGGACATCCAGTAAGAAGCTCAACAGAGACACGGAAGACCTACTTACAACAATCAACCAACTTGACCTCATTGACTTATACAGAACTCTCCACCCAACTGCTGAAAAATATACTTTTTTTTCTAGTGCACATGGAACATTCTCTAGAATAGACCACATATTAGGTCATAAAACAAATCTTTGCAGAATCCAAAACATCGAAATATTACAAAGCATCTTCTCAGACCACAAGGCAATGAAGCTAGAAATCAATAACAGAAAAACTAGGGAAAAGAAATCAAATACTTGGAAAATGAACAATACCCTCCTGAAAAAAGACTGGGTTATAGAAGACATCAAGGAGGGAATAAGGAAATTCTTAGAAAGCAACGAGAATGAAAATACTTCCTATCAAAACCTCTGGGACACAGCAAAAGCACTGCTCAGAGGCCAATTTATATCGATAAATGCACACATACAAAAAGAAGAAAGAGCCAAAATCAGAGAACTGTCCCGACAACTTGAACAAATAGAAAGTGAGCAACAAAAGAACCCACCAGGCACCAGAAGAAAACAAATAATAAAAATTAGAGCTGAACTAAATGAATTAGAGAACAGAAAAACAACTGAAAGAATTAACAAGGCCAAAAGCTGGTTCTTTGAAAAAATTAACAAAATTGATAAACCATTGGCTAGACTGACTAAAGAAATACAGGAAAGGAAACAAATAACCCGAATAAGAAACGAGAAGGACCACATCACAACAGAGCCAAATGAAATTAAAAGAATCATTTCAGATTACTACGAAAAATTGTACTCTAACAAATTTGAAAACCTAGAAGAAATGGATAAATTCTTGGAAAAATACTACCTACCTAAACTAACACATTCAGAAGTAGAACAACTAAATAGACCCATAACAAAAAAAGAGATTGAAACGGTAATCAAAAAACTTCCAACAAAAAAAAGTCCTGGCCCAGACGGCTTCACTGCAGAGTTCTACCAAACCTTCAGAGAAGACTTAACACCACTACTACTGAAGGTATTTCAAAACATAGAAAAAGACGGAATACTACCCAACTCATTCTATGAAGCTACCATCTCCCTGATACCAAAACCAGGTAAAGACATTACAAAAAAAGAAAATTATAGACCTATATCCCTCATGAACATAGATGCAAAAATCCTCAACAAAATTCTAGCCAATAGAATCCAACAACACATCGAAAAAATAATCCACCCTGATCAAGTGGGATTTATACCAGGTATGCAAGGCTGGTTTAATATCAGAAAAACCATTAATGTAATCCATCCCATAAATAAAACAAAAGATAAAAACCACATGATCTTATCAATAGATGCAGAAAAGGCATTTGACAAAGTTCAACACCGACTTATGATAAAAACTCTTACCAAAATAGGAATTGAAGGAAAATTCCTCAACATAATAAAGGGCATCTATGCAAAGCCAACAGCCAATATCACTCTAAATGGAGAGAACCTGAAAGCATTTCCCTTGAGAACAGGAACCAGACAAGGATGCCCTTTATCACCGCTCTTATTCAACATCGTACTTAAAGTCCTAGCCAGGGCAATTAGGCTAGACAAAGAGATAAAGGGTATCCAGATTGGCAAGGAGGAAGTAAAGCTATCACTATTTGCAGATGACATGATCGTATACATGTAAAACCCTAAGGAATCCTCCAGAAAACTACTGAAACTAATAGAAGAGTTTGGAAGAGTCTCTGGTTATAAAATAAACATACAAAAATCACTTGGATTCCTCTACATCAACAAAAAGAACACCGAAGAGGAAATAACCAAATCAATACCATTCACAGTAGCCCCCAAGAAGATAAAATACTTAGGAATAAATCTTACCAAGGATGTAAAAGACCTATACAAAGAAAACTATAAAACTCTGCTACAAGAAATTCAAAAGGACATACTTAAGTGGAAAAACATACTCTGCACATGGATAGGAAGACTTAACATAGTAAAAATGTCTATTCTACCAAAAGCCATCTATACATATAACGCACTTCCAATCCAAATACCAATGTCATATTTTAAGGGGATAGAGAAACAAATCACTAATTTCATATGGAAGGGAAAGAACCCCCGGATAAGTAAAGCATTACTGAAAAAGAAGAAGAAAGTGGGAGGCCTCACTCTACCTGATTTCAGAACCTATTATACAGCTACAGTAGTCAAAACAGCCTGGTACTGGTACAACAACAGGCACATAGACCAATGGAACAGAATTGAGAACCCAGATATAAATCCATCCATGTATGAGCAGCTGATATTTGACAAAGGACCAGTGTCAGTCAATTGGGGAAATGATAGTCTTTTTAACAAATGGTGCTGGCGTAACTGGATATGCATTTGCAAAAGAATGAAACAGGATCCATACCTCACACCATGCACAAAAACTAACTCCAAGTGGATCAAAGACCTAAACATAAAGACTAAAATGATAAAGATCATGGAAGAAAAAATAGGGACAACCCTAGGAGCCCTAATACAGGGCATAAACAGAATACAAAACATTACCAAAAACGATGAAGGGAAACCAGGTAACTGGGAGCTCCTAAAAATCAAACACCTATGCTCATCTAAAGACTTCACCAAAAGAGTAAAAAGACCACCTACAGACTGGGAAAGAATATTCAGCTATGACATCTCAGACCAGCGCCTGATCTCTAAAATCTACATGATTCTGTCAAAACTCAACCACAAAAAGACAAACAACCCAATCAAGAAGTGGGCAAAGGATATGAACACACATTTCACTAAAGAAGATATTCAGGCAGCCAACAGACACATGAGAAAATGCTCTCGATCATTAGCCATTAGAGAAATGCAAATTAAAACTACGATGAGATTCCATCTCATACCAAAAACACAAAATAGTAAATGTTGGAGAGGCTGCGGAGAGATTGGAACTCTCATACACTGCTGGTGGGATTGTAAAATGGTACAACCCCTTTGGAAATCCATCTGGCATTATCTTAAACAGTTAGAAATAGAACTACCATACAACCCAGAAATCCCACTCCTCGGAATATACCCTAGAGATACAAGAGCCTTCACACAAACAGATATATGCACACCCATGTGTATTGCAGCTCTGTTTACAATAGCAAAAAGCTGGAAGCAACCAAGGTGTCCGTCAACGGATGAATGGGTAAATAAATTGTGGTATATTCACACAATGGAATACTACGCATCGATAAAGAACAGTGACGAATCTCTGAAACATTTCATAACATGGAGGAATCTGGAAGGCATTATGCTGAGTGAAATGAGTCAGAGGCAAAAGGACAAATATTGTATAAGACCTCTATTACAAGATCTTGAGAAATAGAAAAAAAGGAGAAGAACACATACTTTTGTGTTTACAAAGGGGAGAGGGAGGGAGGGAGGGAGAGGGTTTTTTATTGATCAATCAGTAGATAAGAATTGCTTTGGGTGAAGGGAAAGACAACACTCAATACAAGGAAGGTCAGTCTAATTGGACTGGACTAAAAGCAAAGAGGTTTCCGGGATAAAATGAAAGCTTCAAAGGTCAGCAGAGCAGGGGCTGGGGTCTGGGGAACATGGTTTGAAGGGACTTCTAAGTCAATGGGCAAAATAATTCTATTATGAAAACATTCTGCATCCCACTTTGAAATGTGGCGTCTGGGGTCCTAAATGCCAACAAGCGGCCATCTAAGATACATCAATTGGTCTCAACCCACCTGGAGCAAAGGCAAAGGAAGAACACCAAGGTCACACGACAACTAAGAACCCAAGAGACAGAAAGGGCCACATGAACCAGAGACCTACATTATCCTGAGACCAGAGGAACTGGTTGGTGCCCGGCCACAATCGATGTCTGCCCTGGCAGGGAACACAACAGACAACTCCTGAGGGAGCAGGAGACTAATGGGATGCAGACCCCAAATTCTCATAAAAAGACCATACTTAATGGTATGACTGCGACTAGAGGAATCCCGGAGACAATGCTCCCCAGACCTTCTGATGGCACAGGACAGGAACCATCCCCGAAGACAACTCATCAGGCATGAAAAGGACTGGTCACCAGGGGGAAGAGAGATGCTGATGAAGAGTGAGCTAATTAACTCAGGTGGACACTGGAGAGTGTGTTGGCAACTCTTGACTGGAGGGGGGATGGGAAGATAGAGAAAGAGGGAAGATGGCAAAACTGGCACGAAACGAGAGACTGAAAGGGCTGACTCAATAGGGGGAGAGCAAGTGGGAGAAGGGAGTAAGATGTATGTAAACTTACATGTGACAGACTGATTGGAATGGTAAATGTTCACTTGAAGCTTAATAAAAATTAATTAAAAAAAAAAGAATTAATAAATACGCTATTTGCTCAAGCTAGTTTGAACTGTATTTCTGTCATATAAACTGAAAAAGGCCTAACATATCTCTAAATGATACATATACATATACCATAAGAAGCAAGGTGATATAATGTAATTAACATTGGCTTGAAGTTGGACATGCCTGTCAGTTTGTCGTACTGCGGGGGCTTGTGTGTTGCTGTGATGCTGGAAGCTATGCCACCTGTATTCACATACCAGCAGGGTCACCCATGGAGGACAGTTTCAGCTGAGCTTCCAGACTAAGACAGACTAGGATGAAGGACCTGGCAGTCTACTCCTGAAAAGAATTAGCCAGTGAAAACCTTATGAAGAGCGGCAGAACACTGTCTGATATAGTGCTGGAAGATGAGCCCCCCAGGTTGGAAGGCACTCAAAAGATGACTGGAGAAGAGCTGCCTCCTCAAAGTAGAGTCAACCTGAATGACGTGGATGGAGTAAAGCCTTCGGGACCTTCATTCGCTGATGTGGCACGACTCGAGATGAGAAGAAACAGCTGCAAACATTCATTAATAATCAGAACCTGGAATGTATGAAGTATGAATCTAGGAAAATTGGAACTTGTCAATAATGAAATGGAACGCATAAACATCGATATCCTAGGCATTAGTGAGCTGAAATGGACTGGTATTGGCCATTGTGAATTGGACAATCATATAGTCTACCTGCTGGGAATGACAACTTGAAGAGGAATGGTGCTGCATTCATCGTCAAAAAGAACGTTTCAAGATCTATCCTGAAGTACAACGCTGTCCGTGATAGGATAATATCCATACGCCTACAAGGAAGACCAGTTAATACGACTATTATTGAAATTTACGCACCAACCACTAGGGCCAGAGATGAAGAAATAGATTTTTATCAGCTGCTACAGTCTGAAATTGATTGAACATGGAATCAAGATGCGTTGATAATTACTGGCGATTGGAATGCGAACGTTGGAAACAAAGAAGGATCAGTAGTTGGAAAATATGGCCTTGGTGATAGAAACAATGCTGGAGATCGAATGATAGCATTTTACAAGACCAACGACTTCTTCATTGCAAATACCTTCTTTCACCAACATAAACAGCGACTATACACAGGGACCTCGCCAGATGGAACACACAGAAATCAAATTGACTACATCTGTGGAAAGAGACAATGGAAAAGCTCAATGTCATCAGTCAGAAGAAGGCCAGGGGCCGACTGTGGAACAGACCATCAATTGCTCATATGCAAGTTCAAGCTGAAAGCGAAGAAAATCAGAGCAAGTCCACGAGAGCCAAAATATGACCTTGAGTACATCCCACCTGAATTTAGAGACTATCTCAAGGAAGATTTGATGCATTGAACACTAGTGACTGAAGACCAGACAAGTTGTGGAATGACATCAGGGACATCATCCATGAAGAAACCAAGAAGTCACTGAAAAGACAGATAAGAAAGAAAAGACCATGGTGAATGTCAGAGGAGACTCTGAAACTTGCTCTCGAACATCGAGCAGCTAAAGCAAAAGAAGAATTGATGAAGTAAAAGAACTGAACAGAAGATTTCAAAGGGCGTCTCAAGAAGACAAAGTATTATAATGACACATGCAAAGAGCTGGAGAAGGAAAACCAAAAGGGAAGAACACACTCAGCGTTTCTCAAGCTGAAGGAACTGAAGAAAAAATTCAAGCCTTGAGTTGCAACAGTGAAAGATTCTATGAGGAAAATATTAAACGATGCAGGAAGCAACAAAAGAAGATGGAAGGAATACACAGAGCCATTATACCAAAAAGAATTAGTCAATGTTCAGCTATTTCAAGAGGTGGCATATGATCAGGAACTGATGGTACTGAAGGATAAAGTCCAAGCTGCTCTGAAGGCACTGCCAAAAAAAAAAAGGCTCCAGGAATTGATGGAATATCAATTCAGATGTTTCAACAAACAGATACAGTGCTGCAGGTGCGCACTCATCTATGCCAAGAAATATGGAAGGCAGCTTCCTGGCCAACTGACTGGAAGAGATGCATATTTATGCCTATTCCCAAGAAAGGTGATCCAACCGAATGTGGACATTATAGAACAATATCATTAATATCACACGCAAGCAAAATTTTGCTGAAGATCATTCAAAAATGGATGCAGCAGTATATCGACAGGGAACTGGCAGAAATTCAGGCCGGTTTTAGAAGAGGACGTGGAACCAGAGATATCATTGCTGATGTCAGATGGATCTTGGCTGAAAGCAGAGAATACCAGAAGGGTGTCTACCTGTGTTTTATTGACTATGCAAAGGCATTCAGCTGTGTGGATCATAACAAATTATGGATAACAGTGCGAAGAATGGGAATTCCAGAACACTTAACTGTGCTCATGAGGAGCCTTTACACAGATCAAGAGGCAGTTGTTCGGACAGAACAAGGGGATACTGATTGGATGAAAGTCATGAAAGGTGTGCATCAGGGTTGTATTCTTTCACCATACCTATTCAATCTGTAAGGTGAGCAAATTAATACAAGAAGCTGGACTATATAAAGAAGAACGGAGCATCAGGATTGGAGGAAGACTCCTTAACAGCCTGCGTTATGCAGATAACACAATCTTGCTTGCTGAAAGTGAGGAGGACTTGAAGCACTTACTAATGAAGATCAAAGACCACAGCCTTCAGTATGGATTGCACCTCAACATAAAGAAAACAAAAATCCTCACAACTGGACCAATGAGCAACATCATGATAAACGGAGAAAAGATTGAAGTTGTCAAGGATTTCATTTTACTTGGATCCACAATCAACAGCCATGGAAGCAGCAGTCAAGAAATCAAAAGACGCATTGCATTGGGTAAATCTGCTGCAAAGGACCTCTTAGAAGTGTTGAAGAGCAAAAATGTCACCTTGAAGACTAAGGTGCACCTGACCCAAGCCATGGTATTTTCAATTGCATCATATGCATATGAAAGCTGGACAATGAATAAGGAAGACGAAGAAGAATTGACGCCTTTGAATTGTGGTGTTGGCAAAGAATATTGAATATACCATGGACTGCCAAAAGACCGAACAAATCTGTCTTGGAAGAAGTACAACCAGAATGCTCCTTGGAGGAAAGGATGGCGAGACTGCATCTTACATACTTTGGACATGTTGTCGGGGGGATCAGTCCCTGGAGAAGGACATCATGCTTGGCAAAGTACAGGGTCAGCGGAAAAGAGGAAGACCCTCAAAGAGGTGGACTGACACAGTGGCTGCAACAATGAGCTCAAGCATAACAACGATTGTAAGGATGGCACAGGACCGGGCAGTGTTTCGTTCTGTTGTGCATATGGTCGCTATGAGTTGGAATCGACTCGACGGCACCTAACAGGAACAGCAACAGGTTCAAATCCCATATCCATTACTAATTAGGTCCTAATTACATATGGGACAGTTCTCTGTCCTCTCTAAGCCTCAATTTTTCTCAACTAGGAATGAGAATAAGGGGGGAAACAATACCTACATTGCAGATTTCTGTGAGAATTAAATTATATAATGAATATATGCAAAGCCTGTAGCCCCATGGCTAGCACATATCAAGCCTTCAACAAATTGTGGTTATTTTTTATTAATTCATGAGAGAAATATCTGTTATACTGTAAGTTCTTTAAGGGCAGGACTTGAATCATATTTATCTTTGCATCCCAAGCACTTACATAGCACCTGGCAAGATATTTAAGTAAATTAACTATTCAAAATCCTGTGCTCTACAACTGGACTAAACCAAAAGCAAAGAAGTCTCCTGAATAAACTGAATGCTTCGAAGGCCAGTGTAGCACTGGCAGGGGTTTGGGTATCATGGTTTCAGGGGACATCTAAGTCAATCGCCATAATAAAATCTATTAAGAAAACATTCTGCATCCCAGTTTGGAGAGTGGTGTCTGGGGTATTGAACGCTAGCAAGTGGCCATCTAAGATGCATCAATTGGTCTCAACCCACCTGGAGCAAAGGAGAATGAAGAATACCAAAGACATAAGGTAATTATGAGCCCAAGAGACAGAAAGGGCCACATAAACCAGAGACTACATCAGCCTGAGACCAGAAGAACTACATGGTGCCCGTCTATAACCCATGACTGCCCTGACAGGGAACACAATAGAGAACCCCTGAGGGAGCAGGAAAGCAGTGGGATACAGACCCCAAATTCTCGTAAGAAGACCAGACTTAATGGTCTGACTGAGACTAGAAGGACCCCGGAGGCCATGGTCCCCAGACCTTCTGCCAGCCCAAGACAGGAACCATTCCCAAAGCCAACTCTTCAGACAGTCCAGGATTGGACTGGACTCTGGGGTAGAAAACGATACTGGTGAAGAGTAAGCTTCTTGAATCAAGTAGATATGTGAGACTACATGGACAGCTCCTGTCTGGATGGGAGATGAGAGGGCAGAGGGGGTCAGAAGCAGGTGGAATGGACACGAAAATAGAGAGTGGAGGGAAGAAATGTGCTGTCTCATTAGGGAGAGAGCAATTAGGAGTATATAGGAAGGTGTACATAAATTTTTGTATGAGAGGCTGACTTGATTTGTAAACTTTCACTTAAAGCACAATAAAAATTTTAAAAAATCCAAAAATCCTGTGCTCTAGCCTACGGATCAAAGAAATAGGATGAGCAACACTGCACAAAGACACACTTTATGGGTTTCTTCAAGTAAAAGGACAATGTGCCTGTGTTGAAATGAGTTCCTTTATGCCTTGGTTCTTTGGAAAAACAGCTTGAGAGATTTTTTTCCCTAAACTTTGCACTAGTTTTCTACCCCAGAGGGTTTGTTACATTTCCTAGGTAAACTGTAAACAACTTGGTTTGATACTTTTTGTCTGGTCCTGGGCTGCAGCCTGCCCTGTGAGTGGTATGCACCTTGCAGGAATTGCTCAATAGACTTTGCAAATTAAGTGACTACTATGCAAATGAAGTTACTATAGCCTACTACTACGCAAATGAAGTATCTGTGGCCTTCCAAAAGGGGATTGTCAGTTCATGGCCCGGGTGGCAGGGCCATGCCTTAAAACTGATGAGGAGTTTGTGTACATATGCAGGCAACCCCATGGCCTCAGACAGGAAGGAGGAAGAAGCAGAAAGGAGAAAGGCAGGACAGAAGAAGTAGAGCGAAAGGAGGCAAGGAACTTCCTAAAAGAGCTGTAACATGGGTCAAGGGCTATAATACTGAAGAAAGCGACAGGCCTGGAAGAGCCCCTGCAGCAGAGCTGGTGGCAACAGGCCTGAAAGGGGCCCTGCGGCAGAGTCAATGGTGACAAATGGCAGGGCCAAGAGGAGCCTATCCTGAGGGGGCCTAGAAGAGCTTGTCCTGAAGGGGTCTAGAGGAGGCCTGCATGGCTGAGATGGGGCCTGCATGGCAGAGACAGGGGCCTGCTCGCTTGCCTGCACAGCTGAGACGAACTTAGAGAATTTTAAGAAGGGAGACTTTTCCTACGTGCTTCCTGATCCTGATCCCAAGTTATAACCTGGTGAACCTGATCTGGAGTTGTATCCTATTACTTCCTTAATAAACCACTTAACTGTAAGTATTGTTCTGGGAGTTCTCTGTGGCCACTGCAATGGATTATCAAACCCAGAAGAGAAGTAAAGGGTGCCATGGGAGGGGCAGCTGGTGTCAGAACTGGTAAAAACGTTGAAGAGTGGAGGTATGCCTGACCTCCACCTCATGGGGATCAGCCTTGGGCTGACCTTCGTCATTATCCCCCCCTGAAGTTAAAAAAAAAAAACAGGTTCTAATGTTACTACCACCTTTTTACAGTCCCCCACCCCATCCTCTCTTCCCACTAGTCTATACTTGCATGGTTCACAGTTGCATAAGTCTGCTTAGGGACCTCAGCTGGAGGCTTTATAGAGACACTTATCCAGGAGCTGTTAAAACTACAGGTTCCACATGAGTAATCCTTAAAGTGTGTGTGTGTAAGAGACAGAGGGAAAAAAAACAGAACAAAAACTTGATCCCATATCCTACTCTAGGTATCTCCTTCCCACTCTTTCTTTTCTCCCCGTCACAAACTTCCTAAAAGAGATGTCTATTCTTGCCACTTCCGTTTTATTTGCCATTCATTTCAACTCTCTCCAATCTACTTTCCCACCCCTATTCCTCTGCCAAAACAGGTTTCACTTTCACTAAGGGGATATTTCTTCATAGACTCCTTTACAGATATACCATATTCTAGCTAGCCATTTAATGTTGGAGTTCCTTGGGCTGCTTATTTTCTCTAACTCTCAACGCTACCCCTAGGCAAGTACATACATGCCCACAGTTTCAGTTATCATCTAAATGCCTCTAACCTCTCCTGTAGGTGCCAGATCTATATATCAACTACCTAGCTTAATACCTCCACTTGAATTTCTCAAAGAACTTCCAAATGTAACACGTCCAAGACCAAACTCGTGATCTTACTACCTACAACCACCACCACTAACACTCTGACCTTTATTTAAGACTCTCTAACCATTTGTGAGGAGCCCTGATGGCTCAGTGGTTAAAAGACGTGGCTGCTAACCAAAAGGTTGGCAATTTGAATCTAGCAGCCATTCCTTAGAGGCCCTTTGGGGCAGTTCTACTCTGTCCTGTAGGGTCACTATGAGTTGGAATCGACTTGATGGCAATGGGTTTCGTTTAATGGGTATCCACTTGTGAAGTTTTCCTAGATCCCTTCTTCTCAGTCACCCCCTGTAGTCAATCCATCACTAAAGCCTAACACACTTCTCTAGAGTGCTTTCTACATGCCAGGCACTAAGTGCTTTACATGTATTAATTCATCTAATTCTCATGGCAACTCCTGTGAGGTAGAAACTATTATTATCCCCTTTTTATGGATGAGGAAACTAAGACAGAGAGTTTGAGTAACTTGGCTGGGACTGTGATTTGAACCCAGGCAGTATGGGTCCAGAGTCTGTCCTCCTAACTAATATGTTATGTTACTCCTAAGAATGATACTGTTTGCACTGATGAAGACCACTGACATTTATGTAGCACTTTTAACTTTTCAAAGAGCTTAATTTGGTCTTCATAACAACCCTTATGCAAGATTGGCCAGACAATCATTGGCACAATTTTACAAATCAGAAAACTGTGCCAGCATCAGAAACTGTGTTGATTACCAGCCACAGAATATTATGCTAGAGAAGTCATTGAGACTTCTGCACTCCTGGGTCTGTGGGTCAGTTCTTTGATATGGGAATTTGAGCTTCAGGAGATCAAATCACTGCTGGCTCCTAGCCAAGAAATACACTTTCCTCTGCAGCACAGAACATTCCAGACTGCAGCCTGGACACCAATATTTGATTTATCTTCAAGGCTTCAACATGGTGTAAGACATCATATCCTAAAATCACCTCCCACATTCCTCACATCATATCAGAGTTGATCTCATATGTTCTTGTCTTTTCCCAATGCCTCCAACCAGTCTCTACATGTCTAATTTTAGTCATCAAGCCTTTCTGGCTAGAAGCCACAGCTGATTGTGTGTTCTGTACAGTGAGTGACTTGACCAGTGACAAAGCTCACAAGTGCCACTACCATTCAGGGATAAAAACTCAATCGACGCTAACAAACAGGTACAAAAGGCTAGGTGAACAAGCTGATTATTTATTTTCTTCCTCTGATTTATCTACTGAAACAAAAATCCATGCTGAGGAAATTTAATTACCAAAAACTTATTATAAAAAAATGTGGAAATGGCCTCAATGATCAAGAGGAAAAATTGGTTAAATTTCTCTATGAAACATTCAGAGAACGAGCACATGAAAATTACATTAAAGAACAGAACAAAACCCATTGCTGTTGAGTTGATTCTGATTCAGTGACCCTATAGGACAGAGCAGAATTGCCCACAGGGTTTCTCAGGAGCGGCTGGTGGATTCGAACTGACAGCTTTTTGGTTAGCAGCCAAATTTTTAACTGCTGCACCACCAGGGCCCCATAAAATTATACTGCAACCCAGAAATTTCACTCCTAGGTACATACCCAAAAGACCTGAAAGCAGAGACTCAAAAAGAGACTTGTATACCAATGTCCATTGCAGCACTATTCACAATAGCCAAAAGATAGAAACAAGCTAAATGCCTATCATCAGATGAATGGATAAACAAAATGTGGTACATACACACTGTCACGGATTGAATTATGTCCCTCCAAAAGTATGTTTATCAATTGGGCTGGGCCAGGATTCCCAGTATTGTGTGATTTTCCTGTATGTTGTAAATCCTGGGGAATATGCGTGGGAATGGCTATTAAGGGCATGGGATAATGGTGCGAGAAACACAAAGATGGATCAGTCTGGGTTTATTGATATGGGCCCAGTAAGCACACGTTCGGAGGCCAGGCGGCACGGTGGTTAAGCATTCAGCTGCTAATCAAAAGGTCAGCAGTTCGAATCCACCAGCCACTCCCTGGAAACCCTATGGGGCAGTTCTACACTGTCCTATAGGGTCACTTATGAGTCGGAATTGACTCAATGGCAATGGGTTCAGTTTTGGGTTTTGGTTAATCTCAGCTCAAGAGGTTAGGAGAGGATCTAATAGTTTATTTTGCCAAGTCACTGAAGCATGGATTACGTGGTAGCCTACACTAAGTCAAGTTAAAGTACCAAACCTGCTCTGATCATTAAGGTTGTGTGTCAACTTGGCTGGCCCATGATTCTCAGTGGTTTGGCTGTTATGATGTAGTGTAATGATGTGATCACTTCCACGATGGGATCACTGTGAGTAGCCAATTAGTTGAAAGGGAGTTGTGGTGTGGCCTGCATTCAATATAGGTGGATTTCCTGGCAAGGCTCGAGGGCTTTTGCTCACTCTGGATCCTGCAGCTGGCTCCTGTTCATCTGATGTCTGGTTCTTGGGACTAGAGCTAGCAGTTTACCTGCTGCCTTGTCTGTCAATCTTGGAATTCATTGGCCTTCACAGCCTGTGAGCAAGAGCCCTGCTGTCTCATTCACTGATCTTGGATTCACGAGTTCCTATGGCTATATGAACCAGGAGAAGCTTCCAGCCTGACCAACGGACTTGGAACATTCCAGCCTCTGCAACTGTGTGAACCATTTCCTTGATATAACTCATCTCTCTACGTATATTATACCCTTTACTGGTTTTGCTTCTCTAGAGAACCCACCCGAAATACCTGCCTTGGTATACTGCAGAAGAAGTTATCCAAAGGCTTAGGGAAACTGGCATGTTAGAGTGGATTTATCAGGTTAGACCCAAAGACCCACACATGGAGTGCACCCAGAGGACACACCTTTTACCACAATGGTGAGGAGCAAATTTATGAAGGGAGCCCCAACATCCTTGAAGACTGCTGTAGTTGCTATTTTTATAAGTCAGATTTGACAGTGGGAACTGCCCTAACTGAATTAAGACACCTAACTACAATGGGGCTGATTGAACCCCATGGTAGTAGGGGCCAAGTGGCAGTACTCAAGTGACAAAGACAAGGTGGGCATGGTGACCATAATGGACAGTAGAATCAAAGCAGTAATCAGAGTAGTCTGACACATATGGACTTATGGCATTGGTTACTTAGTCATGGGGACACATTGCTGATTCCTTTGAGCTGGAAGTTAAGAATGCCACCTGGCCACTTTGGGCTCCCTATGGCTCTGGAGCAATAGGCAAAGAAGAGAGTTACCATATTGGCTGGTGTGATTGATCCTGATTATCCAGGGGAAATCAGATTGATATTACATATTCCAGAAGAGTATGTCTGGATTGCAAGAGATCTCTTAGGGCGTCTCTTCACACTACCATGTCCTGTGATTAAAATCAATGGAAAACTACAGCAACCCAATTCCAACATGACTACTAGTGGCCCAGACCCTTCAGGAATGAAGGCTTGCGTCATCCCACCAGGTAAAGAATCATGACCAGGTGAGGTGCTTGCTGAATGGATGGTAGAAGAAGGTAGTACTAAATACCAGTTATGACCATGTGGCCAGTTGCAGAAATGATTGTAATTGTTATGAGTATTTTTTCCTTGAATGTGCACAACAAATATTTTTGTTTTCTTCAATTATAAAATACAAGATGTAAACAGGGCTAGTGCATTTTCGATTGTATGCGTGTTAGTTGTATCATATCAGGCGCAAGTATGACTTTATAATTGTCTTTATTCAGAGATTATGGTTTAACGAGATGTGTACAGGTGTCAAGTTGACAAGGGGTGAATTGTGATCATTAAGCGTGTGTCAACTTGGCTGGGCCATTATTCTCAGTGGTTTGGCAGTTATGATGTAGTTAGGTGGTTGTATAATGATATAATCACCTCCACAATGAGATCTGATACAATGTTATCACCTCCTTGATGGGCTCTGCTGTGAGTAACCTATCAGTTGAAAGGGAGTTTCCTTGGGAGTATGGCCTGCATCCAGTACAGGTGGACTTTCTGGCAAGGCTCATGGGTTTTTGCTTGCTCTGGATCCTGTACCTAGCTCCTGTTTGTATAGCCTCTAGTTCTTGGGACTTTAGCCAGGGGCTTACCTGCCATCTTGCCTGCCAATTTTGGGATTCACAGGCTGTGAGCCAGGAGAAGTCTCCAGTATGACCCACAGACTTAGGACTTTCCTGCCTCTACAACCTCGTGTCTCCGAACTTTAGGTGGCAGTGATTCTATGTTATTGAGGGAGGAACAGCTCAGAAGAGGAAGGTGAGAATGATTGCACAACTCAAAGAATGTAATCAGTGTCACTAAATGGTACATGTAGAAACTGTTGAACTGGTGTATGTTTTGCTGTATATATTCTCAACAACACAACAAAATAAATAAAATTTAGAAAAAAATTATATTGCAAAAGAATATTGAAAACAGTTTCTCAAAAACCTGTACACAAATATTCATAGCAGCATTATTCATAAAAATGTCTATCAATTTAAGAATGGATAAACCCAATGTGGTATATCCATATGACGCAATATTATCTAGCCATAAAAAAGAATGAAGTACTCTAACATGCTACAACATGGATGAACCTTGAAAACATTATGCTAAGTGAAAGAAACCTGACACAAAAGGCCACAAGCTGTATGATTCCAATTCAATCAAATGAAATGTCCACGAGAGACAAAGCCATAGAAATAGAAAGTAGATTAGTGGTTGCCAAGAGATGGAGGAAAGGAGGAAATGAGACTGGTAATAGGTATAGGGTTTCTTTTTGGGGTGATGGAAATGTCCTACAATTAGACAGAGGCGATAGTTGCACAATATAACAAATATACTAAAACTTATTGAATTGTACACTTTAAAATGTTGCATTTTATGTTGTGTGAATTTTATCCTAGTAAAAAAACACTGCAATACTGGCAACAGGATATACAGTGATTCTATAGAAAATGGATCAGAATATTAAATTAAAAAATGAGTAAAATTTTACAAATTCTACATATTTTAAAGAAGGCATTTCAGATTAGTGGACAAATATTTATCCAGTAGTGATATGAAAATGATATAGGAAAAAAATCAAATGAGATACCTATCTCATATTTTACATAAAAATGTATTATAGGATGTTTAAAGGTTAACTTCAAAAACTAAATCATAACAGTTCTATCAGAAAAAATGTATTTAATATGAGAAAATGATGATATAATTTAATAAAAAACATGTAACGGAACAATGAATGCAGTGTGGCCTTATTTCAAAGAAAAATATACGATATTTTTGGAGTATTTAATGACATGAAGAGACATCCGTAGCACAATATTAACTTAGAAATCAAAGTAAATAATAGTATGTATAGTGTGAATCTGTTTTTGTAAATTAAATACACACACACAGAAAAAAGGCAAGGGGACTACATGCCAACAGGTTAAGAATCTTTTCCTCAGTGTGAAGGGATTATGCATAATTTTTACTTTCTGTTTACTTAATTTTAATTTTTCAATTTTCTACAGTTAACATATATCACATCTGTAAGATGAAGAAAAAGCTACTTGTAAAAAATTCATTGACCCATGCCGTTCAGTTGATTCTAACTCGTAATGACTCCTTAGGGCACAGAAGGACTGCCCCATAGGATTTCCAAGGCTGTAATCTTTATGAAAGCAGACTGCCACATCTTTCTCCTGTGGAGTGGTTGGTGAGTTTGAACTGCCAACCTTTTGGTTAAGAGTGGAGAGCTTTAACCACTGTACCACCAGGGCTCCTTCTGACCTATCCTACCTGCTATCATTTCTACCATCAATCCACACAGAAGCCTCAGGCAATGTTATATCGAGTTCCCATTCCAGTGACCACATGCTTCTCATTCCCAACATTACCTGGAAGTTGTCCATTAGGATCACAGCTGCCAGCAGCATGGTGACCATTTCAAACTGTCCTGTCTTCATTTTTCTCTTCTAAATTAAAATGAAGAAATTTCAATTTAGTGGACTTCAAAAAAAGGTTTAGAGGAGCAGAGCAGGATGGCACTGCCACCTCAGATTGGTCCCCTAACTCCCAGATTCCAAGAATTTGCCAGGAGTCACAGTGTCTGTACACATTTTTTTTTTTTTTTTTGCAAACCAAGTCATGGCCTTTTGGTTGGGATGGAGAGATATTATGGCCTGTAGCAGTATGAAGCAGTAGGTTATCTGAGGGAACTCCTTCCCCCAAATAGTCACAATCTAGAGAAGCCCAAGGGTAAAACAACTGTCTTGCATAACTTTCTGAAGGCAGGAATATGAGAATAAGAAGGAACAGGGTAAGCAGCAATTTTAACAAGATTATACAACTCTACTGAACAAATGACCAATATTCATCTCAATGTTTATGAGACTGAAGGCGGTAAACAGAAAGCTAAGGGCTGAAGCTGCCCCACAGCCATTAACCAATTCATTAAAGGCTACAGCAGGTTGGGCTACAGTTCTTTCCACATACCTCCAACAAAGCACACATCACTGGAACTACCACAAAATCTCTATTTTATCCTACCAATCACCATACTCTGGCTTCTGAAAATGGGAACAAACTACACAGGGGAAGGGAGATAGCCTTCCCTTTTATAGATGAGTTTAGTCCCAGATTCCCATCTTTTTTCAGAAGCAGTTTCTTTCACTAAAGTTATTAAAATACAATATCAAAATGTCACTTTTGTTTTTAAACTTCCCTTTTCCAGAAAGGATTTGGAATATAAGACTTGATAAATACCTGTTAAAAGGGACTATGTGCCAAGCAATGTCTGCATCAGGGTTTTTCTGAACATTCTTCACTTCTGTAGTCTGTGTGTAAATAAGTCAAAATGTTTACCTGGCTTTTCTGCCTTTGGAAGAGTTTTAAATGATGCTATGTCTCAAACTGATTCTCCACTCTGAGCTGTGAGTGTGTCTTCCGGATGGGACGCTGTTGACAGTGAGAGCTGAGAAGGGAATACTTTTCTTTTTATAAACACCCCCAGCACTAGCCTGGCAGTGGCACATTACCCCACTTGTGTTCTGCTATTTATATCTGCCCCCCACACTATCCCTTGGAATCACTGCTGTTAACACATTAAATCTCTAAGAGGCTTTTAAAGCCACAGCAATTCCCTCTGACTACACTGCATGTTCATTTAGAGGTCCTCAGTTCAGGGCTTCTCTCAAAGGGAAATCACTTCCCATTCCTAACCCTTTGACTCTGACATGTCAAGCTAAAGCATGGACTCTACTCTAGCTAGATGGTTCACATAACTAAGAGGACTTGCTATGTTAATCACTGGCAGTGGTAATGACTATCACCATTCACTCAATAAGCTTACTGTATTTCAGGTACTGTGCCAGGTACAGGGATACACAAGCAAGTAAAACAAAGTACTGAAAGGCACTCACAATCTAATAAAAGACATGGATATGCATACTTTGTCAGAATACAATATATTAAGAATCCCAACGTCATCGATTGAATTGTGTCCCCCCAAAATATCCGTTAACTTGGCTAGGTCATGATTCCCAGTATTGTATGACTGTCTACCATTTTGTCATCTGATGTGATTTCCCTATGTGTTATAAATCCTATCACTATGTAGGGTCACTATGAGGAATCAACTCGATGGCAATGGTTACGGTTTTTTATGATGTAATGAGATGGATTAACGGCAGTTATATTGATGAGATATACAAGGTTAGATAGTGTCTTAAGCCAATCTCTTTTGAGATATAAAAGAGAGAAGCGAGCAGAGAGATGGGGGGCCTCATACCACCAAGAAAGCAGCACCATGAGCAGAGCCCATCCTTTGGACCTGGGGTTCCTGTGAGGAGAAGTTCCTAGACCAGGGGAAGACTGATGAGAAGGATCTTTCTCCAGAGCCAACAGAAAGAGAATTTGGACTTCTAGCCGACTAGGCTGTGAGAAAATAAATTTCTCTTTGTTAAAGCCATCCACTTGTGGTATTTCTGTTATAGCAGTACTAGATGATGAAGACACCCAATACAGACAAAGTCCAGTGAGAACGTTAAAGAGGGAAGGATTTGGTAACACCAGCCACTATCTCTCTCATTTGAGAAAGGTACACATAGTAAATATATTGGTTACCAATGCTGAAGTACACTTACGGTTCAATGACTATGGATAAAAAACCTTGAAATGTTCTAGGTTTTTCAAAATACATTACTGTAGCACCATTTATAAAAGTAAAAAAACTGGAAACCATCCAAAAGCCCATTAACACTAGAATAAACTGTGGTATACTCACATGTAATGGAATTTCATACAGCATTGAAAACGAACAAACTATAGCCATATATAACGATGTGGATAAATCTCACCAACAAAATTTTGAGCAAAAGAAGCCAGAAATATACTGTATGATTCAATTTATATAGAGCACAAAATTAGGCAAAACAAATCTATGGCATTAGAAGTCAGAATAGTAGTCACCCTGAGGGGAGTACTGAATCGAAGGGGTACAAGGTGAGCATCTGAGATGCTATTTAGGTTCTGTTCTTTGGTCGTGGATGTTAGTTACATTGATATATTCAGTTTGTGAAAATTTATCAAGCTATATACTTATGATATGTGCATGCATGTGTGCCTACTATGCTTCAAGAAAATGTTTTAAATTATCATGAGATATACCCACGTTTATAAAACCCACCTCTATTATTCAAATCCTTCGAAAGCTTGTTCTAACCTCTTCCCACACACTGACTAAGCCATCAGACTAAGATTAAATGCACTGAGTAGACTCTCAGAAATAGTATAATAATAATTAAAAATGGTTAGAAAGGAGAAAGAGGCTTTGTACATTTTTCAGGACTTAGGCTCACACTGACCTGCTTTTAGGTCTCAGGCATGTGAGGCTACAGAGAATGAGGTTCTCCTGTCCCTGGCCCTTGATTAAAGCCTGCTAGATTCATATATGCATTACATAAGAGATTGAGTCCACCAAAAAGAACATAACAAACATTAACTAAAGTTCAAGGCAAGTTTGGCCTTGTTTATTCCCTGTGTGCTTTTGCTCTATTACTGTTTTGTCCCAGTTCTGAACTCTTGATTCCATTCATTCATTCAACAAATATTTGAGCACTTAAGTATATCAGGCACTATTTTAGGTACTGTTGGTATATCATCGAAAAAATGGATAAAAACCACGCCTTTGTGAAGTTTATATTCTAGTGGGAGGAGGCAGTCAAACAATTACTAAAAGAGATAAATTGTACTAGTATATTATAATATAGGAAGCTCTACATACGGTTTTTAAAAAAAGTAGAAAAGAGATTGAGAGTAGTGGAGAGTTTGCAATTTATATTAGATGATTAGCGGGGACTCACTAAAGGGCAAAGACTTGAAGGAAATGAGGGCTATCAGCCATGGATATCTGGTGAAAAAGTAATCAGGCAAAGGGAATTGCAAGTGCTAAAGCCCTGAGGCAAGAAAGAGCCTAGTTTTGTTTGAGGAACGGCAAGCAGGCCAATATGGCTGGAGCAGAATAAAGAAGGGAAGAGTAGTAGGTCAGAGAGGTGGAAAGGTCATGTAAGTCTGCTGGCTTTTACCCTAAGAGAAAGGGAACAAACCACAAAGTTTTGAGCAGAGGAATGACATTACATGACTTACGTTTTTAGAGGATCATGGTTGTTAATACTGAGAATGGTGTGTGGGATGAAAGCAAGGAGGCTCATCCCTGGGTGGTGCAGTTAAAGCACTCAGCTGCTAACTGAAAGGATGGAGGTTCAAGCCTACCCAGGGGTGCCTCAGAAGAAAGGCTTGGTGATCTACTTCCAAAAAATCAGCCACTGAAAACCCTATGGGGCACAGTTCTACTCTGATAGACATGAGGTTGCCATGAGTCAGAACTGTCTCCAAGGCAGTTTTTTATAATTATCCAGGTTTTATAATAATCCAGGCAGTGATTATAGTTGGTTTGAAGTAGGGAGACAGCAGTAAAACTATGAGAAGTAAATATATATGTGAATATATTTGGTTGTTCGGTTGTTGTTGTGTTGTTAGAAATAGGCCATCTTTATCTAAGTTTGTTAAAAATCCTACTTCTGAAGATTAAAGACAAGATATGATATGAAAAGGTTCTAAAAATCTATTTTATTTTTTAAAATGTAGTGGATCACAAAGAAGTAAATGGGGGTGATCTAGAGAGATACCAATTTATAATGTAATAAAAATGTATGGGCTTAAATTCAGGATATATTCTGAAGGTTGAGACAATAGGATACACTGACAAATTGGATGTAGGCTGCAAGAGAAAGAGAGGACTAAAAGATAATTCCAAATTTTTAGCCTGAGTAACTGGAAGGATGGACTTGTCATTAGCTGAAATGGGAAACCTGTGTATGGAACAAGTATCTTGGAAGTCAGATGAAGAAAATATTTTCGGGAGGACGGAAAGATCAAAAGTATCAAATGCTTCTGATAGGTCACGTAAGATGAGGACTGAGAACTGACCATTAGATTTAGCGGTGGGAGGATGCTGATAACCATGATAAGAGCAATTCTGATGGAGTAGTGGGCATGAAAGCCTGATTGGAATGGTCTAAGACAGAATGATAAGAAGAAGAATTGGAGACAGCCAATATATTCAACTTTTTCCAAAAGTTCTTCTGTAAAAGGAGCAAAAAAATGAGGCAGTAGCTTGATGTTGAGGTTGGAGAAAAATAAAGAAGAGAGTTCAAGAGAAGATTTTTTTTTTTTTAAGATGGAAAAAATAACTTCTTGCTGATCCAGTTGAGAGGGAAACAAGCGAACCAGAAGAATAAACAAATCTGTCTTAGAAGAAATACAACCAGAATGCTCCTCAGAGTTGAGGATGTCCAGACTTCATCTCACTCACTTTGGATATGTTAATCAGGAGAGACCAGTCCCTGGAGAACGGCATCATGCTTGGTAGAGGGTCAGCAAAAAAGAGAAGGACCCTCGATGAGATGGATTGACATAGTGGGTGCAACAATGGGCTCAAACATAGCAACAATTTTGAGGATGGTGCAGGACCGGGCAGTGTTTTATTCTGTTGTACACAGGGACACTATGAGTCAGAACCAACTCGACAGGACCTAAAAACAACAAGAAGGGGAAAGCTGATAATACAGAAGAGAGAGAGGAAGACTACTGGAGCAATTTCCTTGAGTGGACAAGTGGATAAAAGCAAGAATAATTCATCTAATATTTAACAAGAGGGAAGGAACAGTATATTGGCAAATGCTGGAAAGTCACAGATGTGATAGTGGGAATTCTTTTCTAATTGCTTCAATTTTCTCAAAAAAGTAGTAAGAAAAGGTGAAGGCTGAGGTGGTAGAGAGTTGAAGAGGTTGGACAGGATAGAAAATAGTCATCTAGAAAGACAGAAGAGCGAAGGGAATATGATTGCTGGGCAGCATTAAGGATCCACTTGAGTTTAAATGAAACCACCTAAGATGGTTGTGTTTTTCTCCAGCTACACTCAGTTCCATGAGTAGATATGGAGTAGGTAAAACTGGATTCAACCAAGGCTGTAGTTTTTCCAAGCAAGGAAAGCCTTGATTATAATGACAGACTGTAGGCAAAAGATTCGAATTTACATTTCACCAAGGAGGATATATGAATGCCAAACAAGTGGGAAAAGATGCTCAACATCAGTAGACAACAGGGAAATACAACTTAAAACCATTGTACAACCACTAGAATGGCTAAAAGTAAAAAGAATGACAACATCAAATGTTGACAAGGATGTAGAGCAACTGAAAATCTCATACACTGCTAGAGGGAATGCAAAATCGTACAGATGCTTTTGACAACAATTTGGCAATTTTTAAGTTAAATATATACTTACTATAAAACCAACCAAAACCAAACCCGTTACCATCAAGTCAATTTCAACCTACAGCGATGCTATCGGACAGAGCAGAACTGCCCCGTAGGGTTTCCAAGGAGTGCCTGGTGGATTCGAACTGCTGACCTTTTGGTTAGCAGCCATAGCTTTTAACCACTACGCCACCAGGGCTTCCATACTTACTGTAAGGTCCAGTAATCCAACTCCTAGGTATCTAACCTAGGTATCTACCCAAGAGAAATTAAAGCATATATTCCTCACACATAGACTAGTACTCAAATGGTCATAGCAGCTTGGTTCGTAATAGCCAAAAACTAGAAACAATTCAAATGTCCATGAACTGGTAAATGGATAAATGAACAGAATACTAAAAAAAATACTCAGCAATAAAAAGGAACAAACTTCCTCAAAATGTTACACATAGAATTATTACATGACCCAGCAACTCCACTCCTAGGTATATACCCAAGAGAAATGAAAACATATGTCTACACAAAAACCTGTACATGAATGATCCTTGCAGCATTATTCATAATAGCCAAAAAGTGGAACCAACTCAAATGTCCACCAACTGAAGAATGGATAAGCAAATCATGGTATATTCATATAATGGAAAATTATTCAGCCATAAAAAGGAACAAAGTACTGATACATCTACATTTATATGACATGTCCATTGTCTCAGTCTTCTAGTGCTGCTACAACAGAAATACCACAAGTGGATGGCTTTAACAAAGACAAATTTATTTCCTCACAGTAAAATAGGCTAAAATTCCAAATTCAGGGCATCAGCTCCAGGGGAAGGCTTTGTCTCTCTGTTGGCCTTCTCATCAATCTTCCCCCAGACTAGGAGCTTCTCTGCACAGAGACCCCTGGTCCAAAGGATGCGATCTGCTTCCAGTGCTGCTTTCTTGGTGGTATGAGGTCCTCTGTCTCTCTGCTCGCTTCTTTCTTTTGTATCTCAAGAGACTGCTTCAAGACACGATCTAATCTTGTAGATTGAGTCCTGCCTCACTAACACAACTGCTGCCCATCCTCCCTCATTAACATCACAGAGGCAGGATTTACAACATATAGGAAAACCACAAAATACCAGGAATCATGGCCTAGCCAAATTGATACACACATTTTGGGGGGGATGTAATTCAATCCATGACATCCATAATAGGTAAATACACAAATGGAAGGTAGATTAATGGTTGCCTTGGGCTAGAGATTGTTGTTGTTGTAGTTGTTAGGTGCCGTCGAGTTGTTTCTGATTCATAGCGACCCCATGCACAACAGAACGAAACACTGCCTGGTCCTGCACCATCCTTACAATCGTTGTTATGCTTGAGCCCATTGTTGCAGCCACTGTGTCAGTCCATCTCGTTGAGGGTCTTCCTCTTTTCCGCTGACCTTGCACTCTGCAAAGCATGAGGTCCTTCTCCAGGGGCTGATCCCTCCTGACAACATGCCCAAAATATGTAAGATGCAGTCTCGCCATCCTTGCTCCTAAGGAGCATTCTGGTTGTACTTCTTCCAAGACAGATTTATTCATTCTTCTGGCAGTCCATGGTACATTCGATATTCTTCGCCAACACCACAATTCAAAGAGGTAGAGGAGGGAAATGGGGACTAACTGATAATGGGTATGGGTTCTTTCTGGAGTGATGAAAATGTTCTAAAAATGAATGCAGTGATGGCTGCACAACTTTATGAATATATTAAAAGTCATTGAATTGTATACTTTAAATGGGTGAATTATATGGAATATGAATTAAATCTCCATAAAACCCATTACCATTGAGTCAATTCTGACTCATAGTGACCCTACAGGACAGGGTAGAACTGCCCCCTAGGGTTTCCAAGGAGCACCTGGTGGATTTGAACCTCCGACTTTTTGGCTAGCAGCTGAGCTCTTAGCCACTATGCCACCGGGGTTTCCAGCATAAAGTTGTTAAAAAATAATGAATGAACTACTGATGAAGGCAACAACATGGTTGAATCTCAAAAATATTATTCTAAGAAGCTAATGACAAGAGGTTACATACTGTACGATATTTAAATAGCATTCTAGAAAAGGCAAAACTATAGGGACACATAGTACACACAGTACAACCAGAAGTACAACCAGAACGCTCCTTAGAAACAAAGACGGCGAGACGATGTCTCACATACTTTGGACATGTTGTCAGAAGGGATTAGTCCCTGGAGAAGGACATAATGTTCGGTACAGTGGAGGGTCAGTGAAGAAGAGGAAGACCCTCAATGATATGGATTGACACAGTGGCAGCAACAATGAGCTCAATCATAACAATAGTGAGGATGGCGCAGGACGGGGCTGTGTTTTGTTCTGTTGTACACTGTGTCACTGTGAGCCGGAACCAACTCGACGGCACCTAACAACAACAATAACAATAGTGGCACAAAAAGATCGGTGACTGTCAGAGCCCTGTGGAGGCAGAGATTGACTGCAAAGGCCATGAACTTTTTTTGATGAAAATGTTTGGTAATGATGGTTACATGATAATGTACATTTCCCAAAACTTACAGAATTGTATACTTTAGATTGATGAATTTTATTTATGTAAATCATACCTCAGTGCAGCTTATTTAAAAAAATAAAAACCAGAAACAAGTATCTTGCCCACATACTCCTTAGAATGCCTTTGTGTACCCCAGAGGTATATACAGTATATACAGTATATACCCTAATTTGAAGATTACTACAGGGGAGCACCTGTAATGTTGCAATGGCCTGTAGAAGAGGCTGAGAGACAGCTGGTAGGATCTGAGGATTGTGATAAGGTGAGTGCAGAGTACATGTATCTTAGAGACTTAGAGACCAAGGGAGGACATTACAGCAATGACTGCAAATAACCAACACCCAAATACCAAGCAGGAGCAGACATCTCAGTGGAGGCTAGCAACCACTAGAGGTCAGCACCAGAACAAGATACCTCTCCTCCGGTGGCCAGACTCTAGGTTGCTTTTAGGAAGGAGATGAGAAAGGGAGAAAATCTATTTACTCAAAGGAGTTTGTTTCAATCCAGAACTGACTAAATTTTTATTGGCAAGATTAACATTTCAACCACTAGTGAACTAAGCTGATTTTCAATATACCGTAAATAGTTTCCTTTTTACACATGGTTTCCCTTTATGGCACTCGGCTAATGGGGAAAAATGTAGTCTATTGTCTGCTGCCTCTAGCTACTAGTCTGATCTCTGGCAATGGTGACACTTAATTGCTGGCTCAGTGTTGCTGTTACTGTTAGGTGCTGTCAAGTCAGTTTTGACTCACAGTGACCCTATGTACCACAGAACTGACTAATAACATGGTATATTCTATGGATTTTGGGTGCCGAGCTGGCAAATTTCCCCATCATAGTCTCCTGGCATCAAGTATTCTAAAGAGGAACAATTTCTATGTCCTCTCACCCCACCGCGCGGTCCTCTCACAAACTTTGGATAAGGTCCCTTGGCCCTGATGGACATTTTACTAGGCTGGTAAGTGTGTCTGTGCCCCTGCTACCTTCACCAGCCCCAAAGGGAAGCCTAGGAATTTTATTACAACAGTCTGCATTTTGTAGAAAACTGGACAAGAATCTCTATCCTCTCCCAACCCACTCTGCTATGTTGTCATTTCCGACTTATTGCTTGAGTGATGTCAGACACGGTGCTTCTCTAAGACGCCTCCTCTAAAAGCCCTAGAAATTGTCCCAGTTTGCCCAAGGAGAGGCAATACAAAAATCTCTACTGCTGAATGATTCCCTGAAATTTATCAGGTTGTTTCTAAACTCCCTGCATCAACCCTTTCCAGGGTTTTAGTCCAGAGGAGCCAGGGCACAGGAATCTGCTCTTTTTCCCTTCTCCTTTTCTTTCTGTTGTAGCATCAAGTCTTCTACTTCCAATTCCTGCTACAGGAACTTTCCATATGCTATTTCCTCCTCCTCTATCCTATGAACCTCTTTGCTTTGGCAGTATCTACTTTCTTCTCCCATGAACCACTAAGGACTTAATCTTGGGGGTAACTGGAATGCACACAGAATAGAATTTATAGAGGGAATGAAAAGCATATCCACTTAGTATTTTCAAAATGATGCAGATTATATCCCTATATCATTCAGTATATAATAATTATAATATATCACCATATTTAATAATATTATATATTAACATATTATGTATACATTGATTAATATATGTATCTGTCATTATATTTGTAGACATGTCTCTGTTGATAGCTTGTAAGCCTCCAGGCATTAGTTCTCAGATTGGTTTTTCTACTCCAGTACAAATGAGGACACATATTCTTATTAGGGACGATGGTAATTATTTCAAAATGTATTTGTGTGTGTGTGGGGCGGGAGGACTGTGGTGGTATATCAGAGTGAGGAGAGATTTTATTTCAAAAGAAACTCCCTCAGAAATTTCTCATATGTCATCCACCATTATATGTCATCTTCGCATCTCCTAGAATGCTTACTATATGTCCTTCCCGTCATGAGCATTATTGACTAGGAAAAAGGAGGAACGGAGAGAGGGAGGAAAGGAAGGAGTCTTACTAGCCTTAAGAAGTCCAAAATCCACACTAGCAGGAAAGCATCAGCATCCTCACTCACTAAGGGCAACAATTCAGCTTTCCTACCAGACCTAATGTGTCTGCTTCCTTCGGAAGGAGATTTACTGACAGGGACTTTCCAGTGAGATCACAGTGGCAGTAAGCTGTCCTGTTTTTGGTCACTTGGCCTTAAACTTTTGGCCTTGTTGAACACTTTGATAACTGTGACTTGAAACTGTAAATCCCTGGGGCCCAGGAACCTTGTACTATTGGACCGTGTGACACACATATACACAAATGGTCACAAGTTCACATACAAACACTTTACCTGTTCTTATCCAACCCGTTATAGTTGCTTACAAATCTCTTTTTGCAGCTCTAGGCTACATCTTGGCAATTTTTTACTTCATTGAAATCCAGGCAGCCTTCATTTTATTATCTGAATCAGATAATCTGGTTGGTTGTCAAGAAATATAGACAAAGACCATAAAGTTAGCAATTTTTTTTTCCCCTGTAGGGTAAAGCTCCAGCTTCCACCCCACAAGCATTTACCATGGCAATAGAGACTGTGGCGTAACTCAAAGAAAACCACTGAGAGAATCATCTTATTGACAACCAAAATGTTCCATGGACATCAATCAAGTACGGATGACTCGGTTTCGCATATACTTATCACTGAACTGGATAATAAATCAACCACCTTTGAGGGAAGGTGTCAATGGGTGGTGTAAACAGTTAATGTGCTCAGCTGCTAACCGAAAGGCTGGAGGCTCAACTCCACCCAGAAGCCCCTCAGGAGAAAGGTCTAGAGATCTACTTCGAAAGATCAGCCACTGAAAACCCTCTGGAGCACAGTTCTACTCCGACACACATGGGGTTGCTATGAGTCAGAGTGACTCCGTGACAACTGGTTTGGAGGAAACTCAAAAGAAATAAGAGCACACGACAACTCTCCCTTGCTTTGCATTCTTTCGGAAGTAGCCTCCCAAATCTTGCAAACTAGGTGTTGGCATAAAAAAAAAAAACAAAAAACAAACCCATTGCTCTTCAGTTGATTCTGACTCATACCCACCCTACAGGACAGAGTAGAACTGCCCCACAGAGTTTCCAAGGAGCAGCGGGTGGATTCGAATCGCTGAACTTTTTGGTTAGCAGGCGAGCTCTTAACTACTGTACCCACCAGGGTTCCACCGGGGCTCCACCAGGTGCTAGCATAAATGAAACTTTGTGTGTTTTAGATGAAAGGTCACAATGCAAATTAGCTTCTCATTCAAAAATTTATACACAAATTGTTTTGTCACATTGGCTGCAATCCCCACAAAGTGTCAACGCTCTCCACCTTTCTCTTTCCACACTGAGTTCTCTGTGTCTATTCGTCCAGTTTTCCTGTAGCTTTCTGCCTTCTCATCTTTGCTTTTGGGCAAGCGTTGGCCATTTGCTCTCATATACTTGATTAAGAAGCATGTTCCTCATGTGTGTCACCGTTTGTTTTATAGGCCTGTCTAATCTTTGGCTGGAAGGTGGACTTTGGGAGCGGCTTCACTTCTGAGTTAGCAAGGTGTCAGGGGCCATAGTCTTGAGGGTTCCTCCAGTTTCTCTCAGATCAATAAGTTTGGTGTTTTTTTGTGAATTTGAATTTTGTTCTATGTTTTTCTCCTGCTCTGTCCAGGATACTCTATGGTGGTCCCTGTCAGAACAGTCGGTGGTGGTAGCTGGGTACCATTTATTACTTCTGTGCTCAGGCTGATGGAGGCTGTAGTTCATGTGGTCCATCAGTACTTGGATTAATATTCTTTGTGTCTTTAGTTATCTTCATTTTCCTTTGCTTTGAACGGGATGGGACCAATTGATGTATTTCAGATGGTCACTCGAAATCTTTTAAGACCCCAGGCATTACTCACTGAAGTAGGATGCAGAACATGTTCTTCATGAACTATGATATGCCAGTTGACCTAGATGTCCCCTGAGACCACAGTCCCCAGCCCTCAGCCCCAATAACTCAGTCCCTCAAGGTGTCTGGATGTCTAGAAAGCTTCTATGACTTTGCCTTGATCAAGCTGTTCTGATTTCCCCTATATTGTGTGTTGTCTTTCCCTTTACCAAAGTTAACACTTGGCTACTCTTTAGTTAGTGATTTCCCCTCCCCACCTCTCCCTTTGCTTGTAACTATCAAAGATTGTTTTTTTCTGTGTGTAAACTTTTTCTTGAGTTTGTATAACATGGGTCTCATACAATATTTGTCCTTTCTGACTGACTTATTTCACTCAGCATAATGCCCTCCAGATTCATCCATGTTATGTTTCTCAGATTCATCATTGCTCTTTATCATTGTGTGGTATTCTGTTGTATATAAGTACCATAATTTGTTTATCCATTCATTTGTTGACTGGCACTTAAGTTGTTTCCATCTTTTTGCTATTATGAATAATGCTGTAATGAACATGGGTGTCATGGATTAAACTGTGTCCCCCAAAAATGTGTGTCTACTTGGCTAGGCCATGCCTCCCAAATGTGTGGTTGTCTACCATTTTGTCATCTGATGTGATTTTCCAATGTGTTGTAAATCCTACCTCTATGATGTTAAGGAGGCAGGATTAGAGGCAATTATGTTAATGAGGCTGGACCCAATCTACAAAATTAGGTTGTATCTTGAGTCAACCTCTTTTGAGATATAAAAGAGAGAAGCAAGCAGAGAGAGAGGGGGACCTCATGCCACCAAGAATGAAGAACCAGGAGGGGAGTGTGTCCTTTGGACTCGGGGTCCCTAGACCAGGTGATGGCTGATGACAAGGACCTTCCCCCTGAGCCAACAGAGAGAGAAAGCCTTCCCCTGGAGCTGCCACCCTGAATTTGGAATTCTAGCCTCCTAGGCTGTGAGAGAATAAACTTTTGTTTGTTAAAGCCATCCACTTGTACTTCTCTTATAGCAGCACTAGATGACTAAGACAATGAGTATGTGCATATGTCTATCTGAGTGATGGCTCTTATTTCTCTAGGATCTATTCCTAGGAGTGGGATTGCTGGATCATACGGTATTTCTATTGCTAGCTTTTAGCTTTCTAAGGAGGTGTCATATCGTTTTCCATAGTGGTTGTACCATTTTACATTCCCATGAGCAGTGCATAAGAATTCCACTATCCCGGCAACCTCTCCAACATTTTTATTTTTTGTTTTTTTGATTAGTGCCAGTGGTGTCAGGGTGAGATGATACCTCATCGTGGTTTTGATTCGCATTTCTCTAACAGTTAATGATTGAGAGCATTTCCTCATATGTCTGTTAGCCGCCTAAATGTCTTCTTTGGTGAAATGTTTGTTTATATACTTTGTCTATATTTTGACTGGATTATTTTTCTTTTTGTTGTTCAGGTACTGAAGTATCATTTAGATTTTATATATTAGATCTTTTTCACTATGAGCTGGAACCAACCCGACAGCACCTAACAACAAAATTGGTATTGTTTTCTGATTTACTTTTCAAAGTTCTCTTCATTGGTGTATAGGAATCCAACTGATTTTTGCATGTTGATCTTGTATCCTGCTACTCTGCTGAGTCTTTTTATTGTTGTTGTTGCTGTTACATGCCATCGAGTCAGTTCCAACTCATAGCAACCCTATGTACAACAGAACTAAACACTGCCTGGTCCTGCAACATCCTCACAATCCTTGTTATGCTTAAGCCCATTGTTACAGCTACTGTGTCAATCCATCTCATTGACGGTCTTCCTCTTTTTTGCTGACTCTCTACCAAGCATGATGTCCTTCTCCAGGGACTGGTCCTTCCTGATAACACGTCCAAATTACGTGAGACGAAGTCTCGCCATCCTCGCTTCTAAGCATCATTCTGGCTGTACTTATTCCAAGACAGATTTGTTCACTGTTTTGGCAGTCCATGAAATATTCAGTATCCTTCCTCGATAGCATAATTCAAAGGTATCAATTCTTCCTTGGTCTTCCTTACTCATTGCCCAGCTTTCACATGCATATACGGCAATTAAAAACACCATGGCTTGGATCAGGCACACCTTAGTCCTTAAAGTGACATCTCTGCTTTTGACAACTTCAAAGAGACCTTTTGCAGCAGATTTGCCCAGTGCAACTCATCCTTCGATTTCCTGACTGCTGCTTCAATGGGTGTTGATTGTGGATCCAAGTAAAATGAAATTCTTGACAACTTCAATTTTTTCTCCATTTATTATGATGTTGCTAATTGGTCAGTTGTGAGGATTTTTGTTTTCTTGATGTTGAGGTGTAATCCATACTGAGGGCTATGGTCTTTGATCTTCTTCAGTAAGTACTTCAAATCCTCTTCACTTTCAGCAAGCAAGGTTGTGTCATCTGCACAATGCAGGTTGTTAATGAGTCTTCTTCCAATTCTGATGCCTTGTTCTTCATATAGTCCAGCTTCTCAGATTATTTGCTCAGTATACAGACTGAATAAGGATGGTGAAGGGACACAACCCTGATGCACACCTTTACTAACTTTAAACCATGCAATATCCCCTTGTTTTGTTCCAATGACTGCCTCTTGATCTATGTACAGGTTCCTCATGAGCACAATTGTTTTGGAATTCTCATTCTTTGCAATGTTATCCATGATTTGTTATAATTCACACAGTCGAATGCCTTTGCATAGTCAGTAAAACAGAGTCAAACATTTTTTTTTGTATTCTCTACTTTTAGCCAAGATCCATCCTCATTCCACATCCTCTTCTGAATCCAACTTGAATTTCTGGTAGTTCCTGTTAATGTACTGCTGCAGCCGCTTTTGAATGATCTTCAGCAAAATTTTACTTGTGTGTAATATTAATGATATTGTTCGATAATTTCCACATTCTGCTGGATCATCTTTCTTTGGAATAGTCCTAAATATGGATCTCTTCCAGTCGGTTGGCCAGAAGCCATCTTCCAAATTTCTTAGCATAGATGAGTGAGCACTTCAGTACTGCATCCGTTTGCTGAAACATCTCGACTGCTATTCTGTCAATTCCTTGTAGGCTTGTCTTTGGTCAATGTCTTCAGTGCATCTTGGACTTCTTCCTTCAACACCATCGGTTCTTGATCATATGCCATCTCCTGAAATGACTGAACGTCGACCAATTCTTTTTGGTACAGTGATTCTGTGTATTCCTTCCTTCTTCTTTTGATGCTTCTTGCGTTGTTCAGTATTTTGGCCATAGAATTCTTCGTTACTGCAACTCAAGGCTTGAATTTTTTCTTCAGTTCTTTGAGAAATGCCAAGAGTTATCTTTCCTTTTGGTTTTCTAACTCCAGGTCTTTGCATATGTCATTATAATACTTTACTCTCTCTTCTCAAGCCCCCTTTGAAATCTTCTGTTCAGCTTTTACTTCATCATTTCTTCCTTTCACTATAGCTATTCTACATTCAAGAGCAAGTTTCAGAGTCGCTTCTGACATCCATTTTGGTCTTTTCTTTCTTTCCCGTCTCTTTAATGACTTCTTGTTTTCTTCATGTATGATGTCCTTGTTGCAATTCCACAACTCGCCTGGTCTTTGGTCATTAGTGTTCAACGTGTCAGATCTATTCTTACACGGTCTCTAAATTCAGGTGATATACACTCAAGGTAGTACTTTCACTGTCGTGGACTTGTTCTCATTTTCTTCAGCTTGAACTTGAACTTGTATATGAGCAATTGATGGTCTGTTCCGAAGCTGCCCCTGGCCTTTTCTGACTGATGACATTGAGCTTCATCATCTCTTTCCACAGATGTAGTCGACTTTATTCCTGTGTATTCCATTTGGTGAGGTCCACATGTACAGTCATCATTTATGTTGGTGAAAAAAGGTATTTGCAGTGACGAGGTTGACAGTCTTGCAAAATTCTATCCTGTGATCTCTGGTATTGTTTCTTTCACCAAGGGCATATTTTCCAAGTACTGTTCCTTCTTTTCACATTCCAGTCACCAGTGATTATCAGTGCAGATTCATCACTGTTCTTTATCGGACATAGTATTCCATTGTGTCTATGTACAATTTATTTATCCATTCGTCTGTTGATGTGCACCTAGGTTGTTCCCATCTTTTTGCTATTGTGGAGTGCTACAATGAACATGGGTGTGCCTATGTCTATTTATGTGATGGCTCTTATTTCTCTAGAATATATTCCAAGGAGTGGGATTGCTAGATCATATGGTATTTCTATTTCTAGCTTTTTAAGGTAGCTCCAAATTGTTTTCCAAAATGGTTGTACCATTTTTTACATTCCCACCAGCAGTGCATAAGTGTTCCAATCTCTCCACAACCTCTCCAACATTTATTATTTTGTGTTTTTTGCTTAGTGCCAGCCTTGTTGGGGTGAGATGGTATCTTGTAGTTTTGATTTGCATTTCTCTAATGGCTAACGATTATAAGCATTTCCTCATGTGTCTGTTAGGCACCTGAATGTCTTCTTTGGTGAACTGTCTGTCCATATACTTTGCGTATTTTTCAATCGGATTATTTATCTTTTTATCGTTGAGGTGTTGCAGTACTTTGTAGATTTTAGAGATTAGACCATTACCATATACGTCATAGCCAATTTTTTTTCCCAGCCTGTAGGTTCTCTTTTTATTCCTTTGGTAAAGTCTTTTGATGAGAATAAGTGTTTGATTTTTAGGAACTCCCAGTTATCTAGTTTCTTTTCTGGTGTTTGTGCATTGTTAGCTATGATCTGTATACTATTTATGCCATGTATTAGGGCTCCTAGCATTGTCCCTATTTTTAATCCCATGATCTTTATCGTTTTAAATTTTATATTTAGGTCTTTGATCCATTTTGAGTTAGTTTTTGTGTATGGTGTGAGGTATGTGTCTTGCTCCACTTTTTTGCATATGGATATCCAGTTATGCCAGCACTGTTTGTTAAAGAGACTGTCTTCTCCAGATTTAATGTACTTTGGGCCTTTGTCAAATATCAGCTGCTCATATGTGGATGGATTTATGTCTGGATTCTCAATTCTGTTCCATTGGTCCATGTATCTGTTGTTGTACCAGTACCAGGCTGTTTTGACTACTGCGGCGGTATAATAGGTTCTAAAATCAGGTAAAGTAAGGCCTCCCACTTTGTTCTTCTTTTTCAGTAATGCCGTATTTATCCGGGGCCTCTTTCCCTTCCATAGGAAGTTGGTAATTTGTTTCTCCATCTCATTAAAAAAAAGTCATTGGAATCTGAACTGGGATTGCATTGTATCTGCAGATCTCTTTGAGTAGAACTGACATTTTCACAATGTTGAGTCTTCCTATCCATGAATATGGTACGTTTTTCCACTTATGTAGGTGTCTTTTGGTTTCTTGCAGTAGTGTTTGGTAGTTTTTTTGTTTTGTTTTTGTATAAGTCTTTTACATCTCTGGTTAGATTTATTTCCAAGTACTTTATCTTCTTGGGGGGGTACTGTAAAGGGTATTGATTTGGTGAATTCCTTTTCAAAGTTCTCTTTGTTGGTGTAGAGGAATCCAACTGATTTTTGTATGTTTAGCTAGCATCCTGATACTTTGCTGAAATCTTCTATTAGTCTAGTAGTTTTCTGTGTATAAGGTCATTTCATCTGCCAGTAGGGTAATTTTACTTTTTCCTTACCAATTTGGATGCTCTTTACTTCTTCTTCTTGACTTATTGCTCTGGCTAGGACCTCCAGCACAATATTGAATCAGAGTGGTGATTAAGGGCACACTTGTCTGGCTCCTGATCTCAGTGGGAATGCTTTCAGGCTCTCTCCATTTAGGGTGATGTTGGCTGTTGGCTTTGTATAAATGCCCTTTATTATGTCGAGGAATTTCCCTTCTATTCATATTTTGCTGAGAGTTTTTACCAAAAATGGGTGTTGGACTTTGTCAAATGCCTTTTCTTCATCAATTATGGTTCTTATGTTTTGTTTTATTTATGTGATGGATTACGTTGATTGATTTTCTAAAGTTGAACCATCTCTGTATAACTGGTATGAATTCCACTTGGTCATGATGAATTATTTTTTTGATATGCTGTTGAATTCTGTTGGCTAGAATTTTGTTGACCATTTTTGTGTCTATGTTTATGAGGGATATTGGTCTGTAATTTTCTTTTTTTGTGGTGTCGTTATCTGGCTTTGGTTACGCTGGCTTCATAGAATGAGTTTGGGGAGTATTCCTTCCTTTTCTGTGCTCTGAAATACCTTTAGCAGTACCGGCGTTAACTCTTCTCTGAAAGTTTGGTAGAATTCTCCAGTGAAGCTGTCCAGGCCAGGGCTTCTTTTTGTTGGGCGTCTTTTTTTTTTTTTTTATCTATTCTATTGTTATATGTTTATTTAGTTTTTCTGCCTCGGTTTGTTTTAGTTTAGGTAGGTGGTGTGTTTCTCGAAATTTGTTCACTTCCTCTAGGTTTTCAAACTTGTTGGAGCACAATTTTTCACAGTATTCTGTTATGATCCTTTTTATTTCAGTTGAGTCTATTGTGATATCGCCCATCTCATTTTTTATTTGGGTTGTTTGCTTCCTCTCCTGTTTCTCTTTTGTCAGTTTGGCTGATGGTTTGTTGATTTTGTTGATCTTTTCAAAGAGCCAACTTTTGGTCTTGTTGACTCTTTCAACTGTTTTTCTCTTCTCTATTTCATTTATTTCTGCTCTAATCTTTATTATTTCCCTTCTTCTGGTGCTTGAGGACTTCCTTTGTTGCTTGTTTTGTTTGAGTTGTAGGGTTAATGTTCGATTTTGGCCCTTTCTTCTATTTGGATGTGTGCACGTATTGCTATAAACTGACTTCTAAGCACTGCTTTTGCTATGTCCCAGAGGTTCTGGTAAGATGTGTTTTCATTCTCATTAGATTGTATGAATTTTTTTCCATCCTTCATTTCATCTATAACCCAGTAGTTTTTTGAGCAAGGTGTTGTTCAGTGTCCATGTATTTGATTTTTTTTCTCCCCTTGCTATTTGTGTTACTGATTTCTACTTTTATGGCTTTATGGTCAGAAATGCTTTGTCATATTTCAGTGTTTTGGATTCTGTTAAGTCTTGCTTTATGGCTTAAAATGTGGTCTATTCTGGAGAATGTTCCACGTACATTGGAGAAGAAATGTATTCTTGGCTGCTGTTGGGTGCAGTGTTCTGTATATGTCTATGAGGTCAAGTTCATTGACTGTGGCATTTAGATCTTCTGTATCTTTAATTTTCTTTCTAGATATTCTGTCCTTTACTGAAAGGGGTGTTTTGAAGTCTCCTACTATTATTGTGGCGCTGTCTATTTCTCTTTTCAAGGCTGTTATGAGTTTGTTTTATGTATTTTGGAGCCTTGTTATTGGGTGTGTATATACCTATTATGGTTATGTCCTCCTGGTATACTGACCCTTTGATATTGCCCTTCCTTATCATTTGTGGTGAGTTTTGCCTTAAAGCCTATTTTGTCAGAGATTAACGCTGCCGTTCCTGCTCTTTTTTGGTTATTGTTTGCTTGATATATTTTTCCATCCTTTGAGTTTTAGTTTGTCTTTGAGTCTAAGTGTGTCTTTTGCAGGCAGCAGAGAGATGCGTCTCTTTTTTTTGTAATCCATTCTGCCACTCTTCGCCTCTTTATTCATGCATTTAGTCTATTTATTTTCAGTGTAATTATTGATAGGTATATGAGTTTACTACTGTCATTTTGATGTACTTGTGTGTGTGTGTGTGTGTGGTGTTGACAGTTTCTTTGTTCCACTTCATTTTCTGTGCTGTCATTTTTCTTTATTATTTTCATCTTTTTCATTATTGTTGATTTTGTGTTTGCTGAGTCTTTGTTTTTCTTCTTTTTTATTTTGATGGGTAGGCTTGTTAGCTTCCTTTGTGGTTACCCTAAAATTTACCTTTATATTTGTAAGTTTAAATCGATCTTTTATTTCTTCATATCGCCTTAACTTCCTCTCCATATGAAAATTCCATGATTACACTGTTCATTCTTTTTTTTTTTTTGATGTCATCATTTACATATTGACATCTCTGGTTCCCTATTTTCAGTTTTTAGCTTTGACTTGTTTTTGTGACTCCTCTTTCTGGGTTGATAACTGGTTGATCTGTCCTTTGTTCTAGTCTTGGATTGTTGTCTGATATTGTTGGCTCTCTAACCAAAGGACTTCCTTTAATATTTCTTGTAATTCTGGTTTGGTTATTAAAAATTCCCTTAACGTCTGTTCATCTGGAAATGAACTAGTTTTGTCATCATATTTGAGAGACAGTTTTGGTGGATATATAATTCTTGGCTGGCAATTTCTTTCCTTCAAGGCTTTACATATGTCATCCCATTGCCTTCTTGCCAGCATGGTTTCTGCTGAGTAGTCAGAGTTTAGTCTTATTGGTTCTCCTTTACAGGTGACTTTTCGTGTATCCCTAGCTGCTCTTAAGATTCTATCTTTGTGTTTGGTTTTGACAACTTTGATTATGATATATCTTAGTAACTTTATTTTGGGATCTACTCTGTGTGTGGTTCACTGAGCTTCTTGTCTTCCATGGTATTAGGGAAGTTTTCTGCCAGCAAATCTTCAAAAATTCTGTGTTTTGTTATCCCTCCCCACTCTCCACCCTGTTCTGGTACTCTTTATCACTTGAGGTCTTTCCTCTTGACAGTGTCCCACACAATTCTTTGGCTTTCTTCATTTTTTAAATTCTTTTTTCTGATTTTTCCTCAAGTAAATTGGTGTCAAGGGATTTATCTTCACTCTCACTAATTCTGACTTCCATTGCCTCAGTTTTGCTCCTATCACCTCCTTCTATTGAGCAGTCTAATTCTGTAATTTTATTGTTAATCTTTTGGATTTCTAGTTGCTGTCTCTCTGTGGTTTCTAGCAGCCTACTATACTTGTTGTACTGGTCTTGTATTGTTTTCCTCTATTGTTTTGTCTGTGTGTTCCTTAGCTTGGTATGAGTTTTGCCTGATCTCCTTCCTGAACTCTTGGAGAGCTCCAAAAATTAGTCTTTCGAATTCTCTCAGGTAATTCCATTACCTTATCTTCCTCTAGAAGGTTTCCTGGTTCTTTATTTTGGTCACTTGCTGAAGCCATCTTGATCTGCTTCTTATGTGATTTGATATTGACTGTTGTCTCTGAGGCAACAGTAAGTTACTATACTTATTTATTGTATTTTTTTTTACTGTGTCCTAACTTTTTGTTTTGTTTTGAATGCCCAACTAGGCTGGGCATGTGAGCTACTTTGGTTATTGGTGTCTTTGAAGCTCTCACATTCTGTCTCCAGATGGTTAGAGCTGCTACTAGGCATGTGAGCCCAGGAGTCTGTTCGCTTTTCTTGTGCAGCTGCGGCACATGTGTCCAGGCCATCAGTCACCAAGTGTGTGGTGCAGACTCTCACCTACAGTCCTAGATGAGAGGGCTGCATAGGGGTGTTTGGAATAGGCACAGGTATATGGCTGACATATGGGGCTATGTGCAGAGCGAGATAGGGGGCTCACAGCTGCACCAGGGTGCCTGGGTGGAAAGCATGTCCCTGTCCCCTACAGTGTATAATGGGTTGGTAATGCAGCTGGTCCTGGGGACTTGGTGCTGTTGGCTGGAGGGACTGGGGGGCACCACTTATTCTCAGACCCCTGTCATGGGTGGCTGGACAGAGTGGGTGGTACCACCAGCCCTCAGGCCCCTGATGTGGGTGGGTGAGGTACCTGCTTTAGGGGCAGGGCATTGTCAAATGTCACAAATCAGCAGCTCCCCCTTGGCTGCTGCAGTTGAAAATGGGCTTCAGGCGTATGTCCTCCTGTTTTATGCTAAGGAAGGGATGCAGTGTTGAATTGGCCCACAGAGGTCTAGGCAGGGGTGAAGGATGCTGCACATCTGTGGACCCCTATGCCAGTGGCTGGACAAAAGGGCAGGGTCTCCTGACTCACCCTGAGTTCCTGGCTTACGAGGCGTGGTGTTTTTTAAAGCCACAAGACTGGTGCAGGCATGGATAGCCCTGAGTTCCGGCTTATGGGCATGGCAGTTGTTGAATACTGCTGGACTGGTGTCAGAGCAGAGTGGGGTGGGGAGTGGGTGAGGGGATGGAAACACTTCTCTGCTGTGAAACTTTGTGAGGGAGGGGTTATTTTGCCCCCACTTGGTAGGTTAGGGTCGCTATGAGTCGGAATTGACTCGACAGCACTGGGTTTTTTTTTTTTTTTTTTTTTGGCTTGGTAGGTCAGATACTTGCATTTAACTTTTGCAGGTCCAGCACCTCCGCTTCCACCTAGCTCCGGGCGTGTGCAGACTTGCGCTGCCTGGCCTCACCCCGCATGGTGAGACATTCTCAAACGCTAATGCTAACCTCAGCCTACGTGCATTGAACCAGTCAACTGGGCGCCAGCAACCTCGCAACTGGCACTTCTCCACTGCTTTTGAATTGTCTTTCCTTCCCCCTGCTGCTCAGTCCAATTCTTCAACTTTTTCTTTGATGACCAGGGCTCCTAGGTTGTCATATATAATCTATGTACTTGTTTTTTTGAATCTTTGTGGTAAGAGGGACCACAGGAAGCGTCTGACTATTCCACCATCTTGGCCCTGCCTCTCCCATTCTTCTTTTTTGATGTGTGCATTTATTGCTATAAACTGACCTCAGAGCACTGCCTTTGCTGTGTCCCAAAGATTTTGATATTATGTGTTTTCATTCTCATTTGATTCCAGGAATTTTTTGATTCCCTCTTTGATTTCTTCTATTATCAGCTGTTTTCAATCAAGGTGTTATACAGTTTCCATGTAATTGATTTTTTTTCCCTTACTCTTCCTGTTATTCATTTCTCCTTTTATGGCATTGAGATCAGACAGGATGCTTTGTATTATTTCAATGCTTTGGATTTTATTGAGGGTTGCTTTGTGGCCTAATATGTCGTCTATTCTAGAGAATGTTTTTTTTGCAAGTTGGAAAAGAATGTGTACTTTGCTGTTGTTGAATGTTCTATATATGTCTATGAGGTCAATTGGTTGATTTTGCCTTTCGATCTTCTGTATATTTGTTGAGTTTCTTTCTAGGTATTCTGTCCTTTACCACGAGTGATATGCTGAAGTCTCCTACTATTATTGTGGAACCGTCTATTTCTCTTTCCAGTGCTGTTAGAGTTTGTTTTATGTATTCTGGAGCCCTCTTGTTGGGTACACAGATTTTTATTAAGGTTATGTCTTCTTCGTGGATTGTCTCTTTCATCATTATATAATGTCCTCCTTTGTCTTTTATGGTTGACTTGGCCTTACAGTCTATTTTATCTGAGATTAGTGTTGCTACTCCTGCCCTTTTTTGGTTACTGCTTGCTTGATATATTTTTTCCATCCTTTTTAAATATATTTATGTCTGTGTGTATAAGGTGTTTCTCTTGTAGACAGTATATTGATGGGACACGCTTTTTAATCCATTCTATCACTGTCCCTTCACAGGTGCATTTAAGGCATTTAAATTCCATGTGATTATCAATAGGTGTGAATTTATTGCTGTCATATTGTTTTCCTTTTTTTTGTGGTGCTGATGTTTTCTTTGTTCCTCTTACTTTCCTGTGCTAAATTCCTTTTGTTTGTGGATTTTCTTTTCTTTATTATAGATTTTGTGTTTGCTGAGGCTCTGTTTTTCTTCTTCTTTAGTCTAATGAATAAGTTTAACTTCCTTTGTGGTTACCTTGAAATTTACCCTATCTTCCTAAATTTGAACCTATCTTTCATTACTTAATATCACCTTGTCTTCCTCTCCATTTGAAAGTTCTATACCTGCACCATTTATTCCCCCTTTGTTTTGTGTTATAATCATTGTAAATGAAATTTTTCTCTGAGAACAATGATGATGATAACTGAAGTAAAAAACCAAGAAATTAAATGACATTAGTGAAATAAGAGATTCCCTTGTGCTCACAAAGTAGTTTTAAAAAATGAGAGAAGGTATCAGTTAAGTAGAAGACACTTGAGTATCTCCATAGAAAAAGGAGATCCAAGGGCAGAGCACTCAGAAGACTTTTATAGGTAAGGGCTCATTTTCTAGTGACTGACTTACTACATGGGTGTAAAAATGGCATGAAGGCAGTGTCAGGCCTCCTCTAACTTCACAAGGGGTAAGGAGAATCAAGATCAATAGCCCAAGGCTGATTCCTATGAGGTGCAGGTCAAACATGCCTCCCCTCTCTGCCATCTTTACCAATTCTGACACCAACTGTTCCTCCCACAGTGCTCTACTTCTCCACTGGGCTCGATAATTCATTGCAATACCCACACACAGTAATGATTTTATGGGGTTTATCAGGGAACTAACAGGTTACAATTCAGGTTCAGGAACACTCAGGATACAGTTCTTCCATCAGGACAACCTCTTCCCAGCCATGCTCACAGGCACACCTCTCCCTAGCCCTCAGCCGCTGCTCAAAGGCACTCAGCTTTCTCACTCTGTGGGCTGGGAAGCCCACTGCATGGTCTCTCAGGCCGACCTCTCCTGCCATTGTTTGTCTGCTACTGCTTCTCACCATCTTCAGGGTTACAGTTTCCTGTCTGTGTCCTGGGTCCAGGAGCTTCTCAGCACAGGGATCCCTGGTCCAAAAGACGTGCTCTCTCTTCCTGGCTATTCTTCCTTCATGGTGGTGGGATCCTCTCTTTCCCGTCTCTGGGGTTGGTCATTTCAAACCCAGTGGGATGGCAAAACCGACCAATTCCTTTAGTAGGCTACAACTACCCTATCTGAACAGTCCCGCTTAATCACTTGGGTGGTTATTACAAGACCATGGCTAGAAAGCCATACGAAAGCAATCCATCATACTACAATAGACAACTCTGGAGTCAGGCATTTGTGGGATTCTGTGTATCCACATAAGCCTGCAGAGGTAGTAGTCATTCATTCATTCACTCAAATACTCACTCAAAAAAATATTTGAGTTGTCTACTATATGCCAGACCAGCATGCTCTAATGGTTCTAATAGTTGTGCTCTAAAATAATCTGTTGGTGTCGATTGTGACTCACAGTGACCCTCTAGGACAGAGTAGAACTGTCCCATAGGGTTTTCCTCATGAGGACATGTCCAAAGTATGTGAGACAAAGTCTCACCATCCTTGCTTCTACGGAGCATTCTGGCTGTACTTCTTCTAAGACTAATTTGTTCGTTCTTTTGGCAGTCCACAGTAAAATCAATATTCTTTGCCAGCATAACAGTTGGAACACATCAGTTCTCCTTTTTCACCGTCCAATTTTCATACACACAAGGCAATTGAAAAGACCATGGCTTGGGTCAGACACACCTCAGTCATCAAAGTGACATCTTTGCTTTTTAAAACTTTAAATAGGTCTTTCTGCAGCGAATTTGCCTAATGCAATACACTGCTACTAGAAATTTTTAGATTACATATGTGGCTCATATTATACTTCTTTTGGACAATGCTAACCCACAGAGCCTATCTGTAATATCTCAGGAAAACCAGGATGGGGTGGAGGTGAGTGGGGCTGGAGCTGAGTGGGGCTGGAGCTGAGTGGGGCTGGAGCTGAGTGAAGGAAGGGGATAGTAAGAGATAAGGCCAGAAAGGTAGAGAGTCTGTGTCATGAAGGTCCTCGTATGCCTTCTTATATCTTTATGTGATGATCACAATGATAATTAGCTAATTAGGGATGGGATTAAGATCTGAAATCACTACCTCTGTTGTCAGAAATTTCTAGGATATCATTTGGTTCTGTAATTGTGCCCCTACCATGCTGATGCACTGTAACAGGCCACTAGGTATGATGGTGGCAAGAAAAGGGTTACAGGTAAGTCTCATTACCTCATCAATGAGCAGTATTCAACAGCCTCCAGAGAGCAGGCTAACCCATTCCCATGCTGCTGGCCCAAAGAGATTCTAGTAGTGTCAAGTCAGATCCAGTCCATTTTCACTCATTTATTCTCCACATTCCTCCTTTCTATGACTCCCTCCCACCCAAGGCTGTTTCTTTTAAAGTAGTAAGAAAAAAACTCTCTGGATTTCATTTCTTACACCACAGATAATTTAATCATTGTCGTTATCATCTATGCAATATTTTTATCTGCATCTCTTCCCATAGAATACAAAAATCAACTGAGTAATATAGATTTGGGAAGAAAAGAAATATTTTAAATGACATGAAAAATAAGCAGTTGTCATTTATTCATTTGTCAAAGTGTCCAAAATCACATAGGACCTTGTGGATTGAGGACACAAAACAAGAGTAAACAGGATCTTATTTACTGATTAGAAAGGTTCTACGGAAGTTATGCCTTCCTAAGAGGGGAAAAGGAAGAATAATTTTTACTTTTAGTACTATGCATTTCCTTCTTAAATGCATGGAAGGGGAACTATTAAAAAGGTAAGCATTTTAAATAACATGAAGAATAGAACAGAACTCTCTCTGAACTTAGCTAATGTTGTAATCAAGAGTTATTAACTCTTTTCCCCAGGTTGGAAACCCCCATGAAGTAAGTGTTGCTGTAACATCATTCAGACTTAAAAGAAAACTGAAGATAATTGTTTTTTAGTTAAGCTAACTCTCTTCTGGAACAGGAAGTCTTATCTTTTAAAAAAAAAGTGAAGCAAAACTAAAAGGGATAATCCCTTTGACAGATGAAAGAAGTGGATGATTACACAAGCAAGTCTGGTATCTTCCTTATATGTGTCTCATCACCAATAACGGCTTTCTCTTCTGAAGTAACTCGTCATTGAGCTCCTGTCTACTCCTACACCAAATATCAAATTCAAATGCTCTCTTGTTAGCCTAAAATGGATAATACTTAAACTATCACAGAAACATCGCTGTCTAATGTTCTTAAAATACGCAGGGAAAGTAACTCTAAAAATTTATGCGGAAACCCACTTCTCTGGTTCACAACCCTTATATTTTGGCATTCTTCTTATTTTAAACCAACGTTTATTGAGCCCCTACTCAGTGTCGGACACTATAATAGGTACTTTGTAGTTGTTGTTAGTTGCCGTCAAGTTGATTGCAACTCCATAAATGCAGAATACAGCTGCACTCTATAGGGTTTTCAGGGCTGTGACCTTTTGGAAGAAGATCGCCAGGCCTTCCAAGGTATCTCTGGGTTAGTCTGAACTGCCAACCTTTTGGTTAGTAGTCTAGTGCTTAACCATTTGTACAACCCAGGGACTGCATAATAGATATGAGGGACTCAAAAATGGAAAAAAACAGTCCTCCCTCCTCAAGGGAGTTAGGAGTTTATGGAAAGAGGCTATCTATAAACAAAAAGTTAAAATACTTTGTATTATACAGTAATACTGTGAGGTAAGTACTAGGTGGGAAATACGTGCAGGGTGCTAGGGTCCACAAAGGAGAGTACCTACCTTAGTCTGGGATGCTGGGAGTGCTGAAAGAAAGAGATAACTCAGTTAAAGATTGAAGAAGAAACAGAAGTTAGGGAAAAAAGGAAGGGAGTGCATTCCAGACAGATGTAAAGTATGTACAAGGGCACTAACGGCATAAAAGGGTAGCACATAGTCAAGAAAATGCAAGAGGTTCAGTATAGCTGGACAGCACGAAGTGTGTTAAGGACTAAGAACTAAGGCTGGGGAGGAAACCATGTATGCCATGCTTGTACGTTGGAAGTTAACTGAAATGACAATGGAAAACCATGAAGTAGGGGAGAAATATGATCCAGTTTTTAAAAGGTCACTTCCATAGAATAGAAGGATGAATTAGCAAGAAGTTTTAACTAGAGGCAGGGAGAGGTGCTGACAGATTATTTGAGAAATCCAAAGAAGAAGTGGTGGGAGCCTGACCTAAAGCAACAGACCTAGCTAGAAACAAAAAGACTTGTTAACAAATTGTATCTGGTAAGGATATATAGAGAGTGATGTAAAAGCAAGGAAGGTGTTTAAGCCAATTCCTAGATTTCTGGACAAGGCGGACAGGAGCAACATCAATCAAGATAAGCAAAAGGAACAGATTTTAGGGGAAAGAGAAGTTCTGTTTCAAAGTAATAAGTTTGAAGTCCCTGAAAGATACCAAAAAGAAGATATCCAATAGACAGTTAAATTTTTAATTCAGAGAGAGATCTGAGATAGTAAATCAAATTTGAAAGTCATTAGCTATATTAGTTTTCTAGTATTGCTGCAGGAAATTACCACAAATTTAGTGGCATAAAATAACACCAATTTATTATCTTTGAGTTCCTAAGCCAGAAGTCTGATACAGGTTTCCCAAGGCTAAAACCAAGGTGTCGGCAGTGCTGGGTTCCTTTCTAGAAACTCTAAGGGAGAACCTATTTCTTTACTCATTCAGGTTGTTGGCAGAATTCAGTTCCTTAAGGATGTAGCACTGAGGTCTGTCTCCCTGTTGATGGTCAGCTGACAGCCACTCCTAGATTCTAGAGGCGTTCCCCATCCTCCATCTTTAAAGCCAGCAATGGTGGGTAGAGAACCTCTCACGTTTGAATCTCTGCTGCCTTTTTTTCTGTCACATCTGACTGACTGTTCTGCCCTCCTATTCCACTTTAAGTGCCCACGTGATTACACTGGGCCCACCCAGATAATACAGGATAATCTCCCTACGTTAAGGTCCATTAACTCTAACTCCATTTGCAAGGTTCCTTTTGCCATGTAATATAACACACTCACAGGTTCCAGGGACTAGGCTATGGACATCTTTGGGAGCCATTATTCTGCTCACGTATTAGCCAGTAGATGTGACACGCTTGAATGCAGAGGCTAGTGCCCTGGCGAAAACTGGCATTTAGGTGCAGATGGAGAGAAAAGAGTTCAAGAAGGAGACTGAATTTTTGAACATATCCAAAATTTTCAGATGCCTGTTAAATATCCAAAAGGTGATGTTAATTAAGGTGGTTGTATATACAGGCATAGAGCTCAGAGAAAAGATCTAGATTAGAAATAAAATTTAGGAATGGTTGATGTATACGTAGTCACTGAAGTATGATATTTGGCTACACGGCCTAGGATATACTTGGAAGTGATAAAAACCTGCCTAGGACTGAACCTTGAAAATGTATGACATTTAATGACAAGGTGGGAAAAGATGGGCCTGCAAAGAATAAATAGCCAGAGAGGTAGGAGAAAAACCATGAGTATAGTATTAAGGAAGCCAAAGCAAGAGAGTTTTAAGAAGAAAGATACTATTAGCAGTATCAAACACTGCTGATAGATGTCTATGCATAAGCTATTAGAGTTTAAAAGACCTCAGAAATAATTTGATCCAGTGACCCTTATTTCACAAATTACAGAATTAAGATTCAGGGACTAACCTAGCTGGCTACTAGATTGTAGATTAAACCCATGTTTCCTAATGCACACGCCAATACTGTTTCCAAACACTCACTTGCCTAAAGACTAGTACTAGCCTCAGCCTTTTCTTCTTAAATCACTTCTGCTCCTTGAGCCTTTTCACAGTCCTTCCCCAAACCTCTGGCTACTTTAGTGTCATACTACTGAAGCTTCTGTAAGTCATAATTCATTCTAAGAGAAGCCTTCACCAAACTCCAAATTAGGCTGCTGACTGATCTGGAACTGCAAGCCAGAAAATAAGCTGCCACCCATTCACCACCCTTGCCCACTCCCGTCATTCCTAACTAAAGATTTCCAGCTGTTACACATCAGGGTTTCTCAGAATAGCATCTGTGATGATTAAGACTGTGTGTCAACTTGGCTGAGCCATGAATTCTCAGTGATTTTGCAGTCGTATAATGTTGTGATCACTTCCCTGTTGAGACTTCATATGTGATCACCTCCATGATGGGATCTGCTGTGAGCAGGTAATCAGTTGAAACAGAATTTCCTTGGGCATGTGGCCTGCATCAAATATAAGCGGACATTCTTGCAAGGCTTGTGGTGGGGGCAGGGGGTGCTTTCTGTTTGTGCTGGATCCTACAGCTGGCTCCTCTTCATCTGACCTCCAGTTCTTAGGACTTGAGCTAGCAGCTTACCTGCTGTCTTGCCTACAGGTCTTGGGATTCATTGATCTTAGCAGCCTGTGAGGAAGAGCTCTGCTCTCTGACTTGCCGATCTTGGGTTCGCCAGCCCCTGCAGCTATGTGAATCAGGAGAAGTATCTATCCTGACCCACAAACTTGGGACATTCCAGTCTCTACAGCTACGTGAACCATTTCCTCGATATAAATCTCTTCCTATGTATGTATTTATACACTTCCCTGGTTTTGCTTCTCTAGAGAACCCAGCCTAAGACAGCATCCTACACTCTTTGTATTGATAGGAAAGAACACTTAACTGGGAAACAACTGGAAGAGAGACCTGCAGCGTAGCTCTTTGGCTGTCAGGTTGGCATATTCAGTCACCCTCCCTTGCCAGGAAGAAAATTTACCCTCAGAGAGAAACAAAGGGAGGAAGAAACTAAAGAAGGGACAGGTGGTAAGAAGGTAGGAACACAAGACATAGTATCCTTCTGCTTCATTTTAGTCAGTGATTTTACATAACAGGGACAACCAAGGTAATTATAAAAAAAAAAAAAAGTACACCTTAATCGATTCTTAGCTATCTTTGTAAATGCAGAAAAATACATTCCCCAGATAATTAATCCAATGGTGAGTAATTCACAACTCATCTGTTTTTGGAATATACAGGCATACCTTGTTTTACTGAGCTTTGCAGGTACTACATTTTTTACAAATTGAAGGTGTGTGGCAACCCTGTGTCAATCAAGTCTATCGGCACCATTTTTCCAACAACACCCACTCACTTTGAGTCTCTATGTTACATTTTGGCAGTTCTCTCAACCTTTCAAATCTTTTCATTATATCTGTTATGGTGATCTGTGATCAGTGATCTTTGATACTACTATTATAACTGTTTTGGGGCACCATGAACCGCGCCCATATAAGACAGTAAACTTGATAAATGCTGTGTGTGTTCTGACTGCTCCACTGACCAGCTGCTTTCCTATCTCTCTCCCTCTCCTCAGGTCTCCCTATTCCCTACGATGTGACAATACGGAAATTAGGTCAATTAATAACCCTACAATGGCCTCTAAGTGTTCAGGTGAAAGGAAGAGTCGCAAGTCTCTCACTTTAAATCAAAAGCTAGAAATAATAAAGCTTAGTGAGGAAGGCATATTGAAAGCTGAGATAGGCCAAAACTAGGCCTCTTGCACCAAAGAGTTAGCCAAGTTGTGAATGTAAAGGAAAAGTTCTTCAAGGAAATTAAAAGTGCTCCTCCGGTGAACCACGAGTGATAAAGTGAAACAGCCTTATTGCTGATATGGAGAAAGTTTTAGTGGTCTGGACAGAAGAACAAACCAGCCACAACATTCCCTTAAGACAAAACCTAATCCAGAGCAACGCCCTAATTCTCTTCAATTCTATGAAGGCTGAGAGAGGTAAAGAAGCTACAGAAGAAAAGTTCAGAGCTAGCAGAGGCTGGTCCATGAGGTTTAGGGAAAGAAGACATCTCTACGACATGAAAGTGCCAAGTGAAGCAGCAGGTGCTAATGTAGAAGCTGCAGCAAATTACCCAGAAGATCTAGCTGAGATGACTGATGAAGGTGGCGACACTAAACAACAGATTTTCGATGCAGACAAAACAGACTTAAAATGGAAGATGCCATCTAGGACTTCATAACTAGAGAGAAGTCAATGCCTGACTTCAAAGCTTCAAAGAACAGGCTGACTCTCTTGTTAGGGGCTAGTGCAACTCGTGACATTAAGTTGAAGCCAGTGCTCATATGCCATTTCAAAAATCATAGGACCTTTAAGAATTATGCTAAATCTACTCTGCCTGTGCTCTATAAATGGAACAACAAAGCCTGGATGACAGCACATCTATTTATGATATGGTTTACTGAATATTGTAAACCCTCTGTTGAGACCTAGTGCTCAGAAAAAAAGATTCCTTTCAAAATATTACTGCTCATTGACAATGTACCTGGTCACCCAAGAGCTGTGATGGTGATGTACAAGGAGATTAATGTTGTTTTCGTGCCTGCCAACACAACATCCATTCTGCAGCCCATGGATCAAAGAGTAATTTTGAGTTTCAAGTCTTATTATTTAAAAAATACATTTCAAAGGCTATTGCTGCCATAGAATATAATTCTCTGATGGATCTGGGCAAAGTAAATTGAAAATCTCGAGCAAAGGAGTCACCATTCTAGATGCCATTAAAAACATTTGTGATTCATGGGACGAGGTCAAATATCAACATTAACAGGAGTTTGGAAGAAGCTGACTCCAACCCTCATGGATGACTTTGAGGGGTTCAAGACTTCAGTGGAGGAAGTAACTGCAGATGTGATGGAAACAGCAAGAGAACTAGAAGTGGAGCCTGAAAATGTGACTGAATTGTTGCAATTTCACGATAAAACTTTAAGGGATGAGTAGTTGCTTAGAAAGTGGTTTCTTGAGATAGAATCTACTCCTGGTGAAGATGCTGTGAACATTGCTGAAACGACAACAAAGGATTTAGGATATTACATAAATTTAGTTGATAAAACAGCAGCAGAGTTTGAGAGGACTTACTCCAATTTTGGAAGAAGTTCTACTGTGGCTAAAATGTTATCAAACAGCATCGCATGCTACAGATAAATCTTTCATGACAGGAAGAATCAATTGATGTGGCAAACTTCATTGCTGTCTTATTTTAAGAAACTGCCACAGCCACCCCAGCTTCAGCAACCACCACCCCAATTAGACAGCAGCCGTCAACATCAAGGCAAGTCCCTTCACCAGCAAAAAGATTACAACTTGCTGAAGGCTCAGATGATTGTTAGCATTTTTTAGCAAAAAAGTATTTTTTAATTAAGGTATGTACATTGTTTTTTAGACATAGTGATATTGCACACTTAGACTTCAGTAGAGTGTAAACTTAACTTTCATATGCACTGGGAAACCAAAAAAACTGTGACTTGCTTTATTGGATTGCTCGTTTTATTGTAGTGGTCTGGAACTGAACCCACAGTATATCTTAAGTATGCCTGTACTGTATCTTATTTGTAATTGTTGGGGTGGTAGGGATGCTTTGATAATAACCTTAAAATCTGAATTTGGCTTAGGACTGATGATCTAGGAAGTCACAATGCTTCAAAGATAAAGAACGACGGCTCTGTCAAGACGTATCTCAAGATAAGCTGCAAAGGTCTCTGTGGTCTCTGTCCCTTCCCCTGTTCCTCACTCCATGCTCCCAATGAACAGCATCACTTTTCAGACTGACACATTGTTTTAGCACAGCTACCATTTCTGTTTTTTACATTTATGGACATCACCCACACTAATTTCAGGGGTGGATGGTTAATGAAGATTTTTATTTTAGAGCCTTCCTTCCTGAGCTTCTGCCAAGGTTAGAATGAATGAAGACCTTGCATGTTATCAATGAAAGACTCAGTATATAAAACAATGCTAATAAAATTTGGAAATAGATATTTGATTCTATAATTGAGGATTCCTTCACAGTCCAATCCTTAAGTACCATTTAGCATAAGTATTATAGAGCCTTTCGAAACGATCTCAGCTCAGCAGACTGGTTCAGCAAGCACTGAGGCTCCCTTTTCCAGTCCAGAGGCACTGCATGAATTCCCATTTCTTCATGTCTCCCTTTCCTTCTCCATTGCAAATGTCAGATTTTCCTGAGATCATACGTGTCCTAATCTACTCTTCCATGCCCTAGGATAAATTCAAGAACAAGTCTGCAGTGGCTGGTGACCAGAAAGAGGAAGGAAGGAGAAAGGGAAGTTGGGCAACTCCTTACAATAACTCCGAAAGACACTAATTTTATTCTCATTTTTTGGTGAGGAAATGGAGGAAATAATAGTTATGTATTTGCCCAACTTGTCTTCAAAGGTCATTTTTACCATTTCTATTCTCACTAATCAGAAGCCCTCCTTATGTAATGGTTAGGTTCTATAGTACTATTGGGTTTGAACTTTAGGTACCTTGTAAGTTATATAGATTTTATTGGCCAAGAACTATACGACATATTTATTAAGACTTAATGCAATGCAAATAGGAGGAGATAGAAAATAAATCAAGCATAGTTTCTGCCCTGAAAGGGCCCCCTAAATTTAACAATCACTATCACCATTTTAATCTCTATAGAAAAGTATGTTCTTATCTCCTAACCTATGACTCACAGATTTTTTTTTTAATTGTGCTTCAGGTGAAAGTTTACAGCTCAAGTTAACTTCTCATACAAAAATTTATACACATATTGTTATGTGACAGTAGTTGCAATCCCTGTCATGTGACAGCACACTCCCCCTGTCTACCTGGGTTTCCTGTGTCTATCCAACCAGCTCTTGTCCCTTCCAGCCTTCTCATCCTGCCTCCGGACAGGAGCCGCCCTTTTGGTCTCGTGTATCTGCTTGAACTAAGAAGTACATTCTTTATGAGTATTATTTTATGTTTTATAGTCCAGTCTAATCTTTGTCTGAAGAGTGGGCTTTGGGGATGGTTTTAGTTGCAGGTTAACAGGGCGTCTGCGGGCCATGGCTTTGGGTGTTCCTTCAGTCTCAAACCATTAAGTCGGTCTTTTTATGTGAATTTGAGTTCTGCTCCACACTTTTCTCCCACTTCGTAAGGGACTCTCTGTGGTGTTCTCTGTCAGGGCGGTCACTGGTGGTAGCTGGGTACCATCTAGTTCTTCTGGTCTCAGGCTCATGGAGTCTACAAACAGATTTCTTGACTATCACGCTACCACCACTCCTTTTCCTAGTTTTGTGTTAGTGCTATACATCTAATTCATATTTGACTAATGACTTATTCTGTACCCACATCTCTCTTTGTCAAATATGTACAAACTTGGTAGTCCTCTAACTCATATACAGTATATGTAGTTTGCTGGCTTTTTTCACTTAAGTAAATTCCTCTGTCCTTAATGCCACTAAACTTCACTAACTCATATCTCTAAGTTGCCAAAGTCACTGGTAATTTAATTTAGTTGTCCACACAGACTCAAGTAAATCATTCACACTCCCAAAGGCCCAATCTACACTAAACCATATCATTATCATTCTTCAGTTTTAAAGGGTACAAACAAATTAGCTGTCCACACAATTTGAGATTACCTGACTATGTAATGAGAGAACCGAATGGCTGGTTACAAAAAAATTAATTTTCCTTTCAGGTACCTGTAAGGGGAGAAATCAATTGAGAACACACACAAGCAAAAAAAAAACCAGTTGCCATCAAGTCAGCTCTGACTATCGTAACCCCATGTGTGTAGAGTAGAGAACTGTGCTCCATAGGGTTTTCAATGACTGATATTTTGGGAAGTAGATTACTAGGTTTTTCTTCTGAGGCACCTCTGGGTGGAACTGAATCACCAAACTTTTGGTTACCAATCAAATGTGTTAACCATTTCCACCACCCAGGGACTCATATGAAAGCAAAAAACCCACTTAATTTCAGTTTTTTAGTCAGAGAAATAAGAAAGCCCAACTCACAAAAATTTAAATTTAAGACCAAGAATTAACCTTTTAAAAATAAACCTGATAGATATTTTTAAAACTTCAATTCCATGTTATAGCCAATTAAAAAGTAAGAATGGAGATAGAGGGAGAAAAGGATTGGGTATGTGAATAAAGATAGAAAAAAAAAAAAGCAAGAGGGAAGGAAAGACAGTTTAAAAAAAAAATCTGAGAGCTTTGTTTGGCCTTTGGATCTTCCAAAGCAAGTATCCATTAGATTCTTTCCCTGCACCATCTGCACCACGAATTCAAATGCAACAGAAAACAAATCATTATTACCGCTTTTTTCAAATTTTAACTCAATACACAGAAAAAAATGCCCAACCACAGAAAGAAAGACAAACATAACTTGCTTCTGCAGCAAAGACTACCAGCTTGCTGTGCTGTGCTTGTATATGTGTATAAATAGGCAGAAAAATTCCTGTTCCTTTTCTCACCTTTTAAATAATAAGTTCTTTTTTTTCCCCTAGAAAACAGAAAGATAGAAATGAATTTCTCTAAACATATGAATTGGCAGTGATTGATTCCTAGAATAATGAAGCTTACTGAGGCAGTAACTGTTAATATATGCATTTTGCAACTTCCTATCTGACTCAGACAGTGGGCCCTCCTTCAAAGCAACATGTACCCTGTGGATGACTCTACCTCTGGCAGTTTAAAGGGAGCCCAGGCTAAGTCTCTACATTAGCTGTTAACCAGACTGAAGTAATTCATTCACACTCCCAAAGGCTGGATCTACAGTAAACCATATCACAATCGTTCTTCAGTTTTAAAGCATACAAGCAAAGCCATTGGAAGAAAGGTTATGGGATGGAGAGCTGAGACTGAGGGAGCAGCATGTGGAGCAGCACCGTTACTGAAGTCCTAAAGCAGTTTCCCTGCCTACTTCTCTATCCTTCCCTGTTTCCCCTGCAAGGACACAAGGATCTCATCTGGGGTAAATCTCTAAGGACAGGGGCTGACCTGCCAGCTGCCTATTTCACTGACATCAGCTACCGCCTCGGCCCAGAGTTTCTGTCCACCTCCACCAACTATAGAAAAGAACACTGACTTCTTCCTCTTTTCCCCTCTCTGGAATAAGCATCGGCTGTTCTGAGGTTTTCTAAGGTTATTACTGCTGATATGATGGAGAAATATAGGAAAATATTACTAATCAACGGCAAGTTTTAAAAAGTCACACAATAACCATCCCCCTAGTATTCAATGAAATATAAATTAAACGGGGTTCTAGACTTTCTCGAGCAAGTAAACGCCTCCTCACCAGGACCCTCCAGTTCTGTTTATCCTAAATTGTTCCATACTACTCTTCTGCTCCAATTTTCTTCTGCATTTTCTGTTTTCCTGGGAGGCCTGGGTCTGGGAATTACACAGCCAGACCTCTGAAGTTACCTTTTACTCCCCTGTTTCACTGCAGAAGACGAGAACTTGAGCACGCTTTGTCACCGCTGCTGTTGCCTGACACTGCCACTTACTAAATGTGTTAAATGATCTTGGAGAGAGTTACATAATCTCTTTAAGCCTCCTTTTCTTCTTTAAAAAGAGGATGCTGTTTTTTTACAGGATTATTGGGAAGACTAGTGAGACACTAGTACAATGTCTGGCACGTGGCAGACATTCAACAAATGATGGCCATTATTATGGTCTCAGCACCCATTCTGTTACACCATATACCTGGCCACCAACTGGTGCTGATGACTTAACTGCAAAGTGGGAAACCACAGCTGAGAGCAGAGCCACACTTCTTAGACCACACCTCTGACTGCTTGTGCACCCACACATGAAGAGTAAGAGTAGGGAAGCGAGAAACAAAAAGTAAGCTAGGTTTTGGGATGTTTCTAAGGTATAATCAGGAAGCCAGGAAAATCTGAGAAGCAGGAAAATGACAGAAGTGTTTTGTTGGCTCTTTATGAAAAACTATTTAGCATAATGCACAAAATAAAACACATAAAAGATGTTCTTGTTTTGAATTCAAAAGAAAGTCATTTAAGTGTCAAAATAACATAAGAAATAAAATATTAAGAAAACAGCAGCATCGTTATTATTATGAGCAACTGAATATGCCTTCCAGTCCTTTTTCTTAACGTTCCTCACCATATCACCTATTTAAAGCATTATTTTTAGTTAATCCTTAGTTCAAACTGGCAGGCCATGTGTACCGAAACACTCCTTATAAATGGCTATTTTACTTATATCTTGTTTGAAAAAAAAAAAATACAAATAAATCCAGTGCAGCTCCATACCTTGCAGACATAGCTCCTCTAACATTCACAGGCTGGGCTCATCCCTCCAGGCTAGATCCTTTTGTGCAATACTCTCCTTCCAACTAGCCTGAAAGAATATCAGCCAGACCTATTTTCCCCTCCCCTCCAGCTTCTCTGAGTAGCAGAAGCAATAAACTAACGGTAAGTGAAGCTACTACAGTTTTCCCTCTTATTGAACGAAGCTTCTTTGAGTTAGCTGTCTGTGAAGCTGCTCACTGCTAATCTCTCACATGTTTCTCTCCCCTAACAATAGGCATGTTGTTTCCCCAACTTGGAAAATTAACATGAACATCCATATTGACCTGGCAGTTGTTGACTACAGTCATTTTCCAGGCAGCCAACTGAAGGCTGTGCACAGAGCTGCTTTTGTTATGAGAAAAACGGTTTCTCTGAAGTTTATGGTGATGTTGAAGATGTTTTATACAACCCACTGCTCCTGGCTCAAATACATGCACACAGAAGCACACATTCTGTGAGAAGTATGGAAGACATGGAAATGAGGGCCAGTCTGTTCAATGAGGTAACTGAACTTGATTGTTTCCTCTTCTTTGTTCTAAATTTTAATAAATGAAGTTTTTAAAAATTTTACCTCAAATTCTAAGAGAAAATGATTGTCTTTCAAATCCATGTTCTTTTTTCCTTCTGAATTATTGTGAAAACAAATCAAGTAGCTTCTCTTTGACACTTGTTAGTTATAGTCTAATAAAATCAACATGGCAGTGGACTTGAAATTCCTCTTCCTGAATTAGGGAAATTTTTTTTTTTTTTTTTAATAGTCTAAGGCAAGTAACTAGTCCTTGATAAAACAATCAACATTTATATACCTTACTTTTACTAAGCTAAGAAAAGCAAATAATATTTATTTGGCAGCTCTACTTCCAAATAGGCAAAAAAAAAAAAATCACGTTTTCTTTGTCAGAAGTAGAATGGTAGATTCTATTCTTAATCAACTGATTTCCAAGAAAAGGCAAGTGTTATAGCTTAATAAATCACCTATAACTTAGCTGTTCCAGGAAATCCTCTCCTGTACAATAAATTTAATTAAGTCACTGGAAAACCATCCAACTCTAGGAACAGGATAGATAGCCTGTATTTGAGCTACATGAACAGGCATGATTAAAAGGCAAAGTAGTTGAACTGTCAGTAACTATTTTCCAAATCTTCAATCACTGGAAGCTGAAAGCATGTTTCTTCTTTCTGTACTCATCTTTCAGAGTACAAATAGCTGCCTTTCCTTTAACATTAGAATTTCGTACACAGTTCATAATCTTTCATAGAAGGTGTGCCAAGGTTCTGATTCATTCCTTCTGGCATGCTGACAAGGAGAGGAAAGGTAGATGGCTAGCAGTGGCTCTCTCCAGCATGGAAAGGGCAGTATGGACACAGGGGCCACTGAAAAATCACCCTTCCTTTGTGCATGCACTGGAGTTTGCAATGTGTGGGGTAGCCCATATCAAGGATGAAGTCATCCTTCTGAAATGGGAGTTCTGGTATACCTCATTCTCAGATACCAGATTGCATTAGCAGAGTAACACTTTTAAAACTAACTTGCTGACCATATTTCATTGTGAAATGTTTTCTTACTTCAAAGTCACCAGAAAGAGCAAATACAGGCTCAGAATCATTCTTATTCTAAATTCATTGTCACTTTAGAGCTCTTTCTCATAACAATAAAATATGTACCACTCCTTAATGCCTTACTGATTTTTTTCCCCCCAGCTGTTCCAGGAAATCCTGTCCATATATGCAACTTTTCCTAAGCTTTTTGGGAAAGAATATAACCTTGCCCAGTGCCTAACTGGTGCCTTGAATAACCAGTTGCCACCAAGTCAATTCTGACTCACAGTCACCCCCTATGTGTGGGAGTAGAACTGTGCTTCATAGGGTTTTCAGTGGCTGATTTTTGGAAGTAGATTTCTAGGCCTTTCTCCCAAGGCACCTCTGAGTGGGTTTGAACCTCCAACCTTTCAGTTCACAACCAAGTGTGTTAACCGTTTGCACCACCCAGGGACTCTGCCTTGATTATAGCCTGCCGGATTTGTCTCATTTCTGGAAAGATTATTTTAATAATATTATAAAGAAATCACAAAACTAGTATTCCATTAAGCGTGCCTGAAAAAATTCAAGAGCAGCTCCTTAAATGTCTTAATCTTTTTACAAAAAAGCATCAGTTGCTGTACTTTTTAGGAGTTAGGATTCTATATTAACCTGGCAGCCTCTTCCCTAAGAATGAGTCATCAGCCTTCTATAAACTCTAACAGGATTCTATTAAGCCACGCTGACTTCTAATAAATGGAAATGCTAGTTTGCGTTTCTAACCACTTATCACTTATTTAACTAAACAAAATATCCTTGATATTACCATACATACGTATGTGCATCTGTGTTTTTTTATTTTTTTTTTGCAGGTAATATTCAGAGACTTAGTGAATGGTAGGTTGGAAATTACCTTTCAATAAATCCCTGACATTAATCTCTTTTGACTTGAAAATGTTTTTAAATTCTATATTAATTGCATAAGTTGGAGAAGTATTATTAAACTTCAGGTGAAACAAGGATTATGGAATTTTTAAGCTAGAAGAAACTTTGGTGATTTCTTATGGAAACTAGATTTGTTTCTGGGGTACTTCTTTTTTTTTTTTTTAGTAATTTTTATTGTGCTTTAAGTGAAAGTTTACAAATCGAGTCAGTCTCTCACATATAAACTTACATACACCTTACTACATACTCCCATTTACTCTCCCCCTAATGAGCCAGGCTGTTCCCTCCTTCCAGTCTCACTTTCATGACCGTTTTGCCAGTTTCTAACCTTCTCTACCCTCCCATCTCCCCTCCAGACAGGAGATGCCAACACAGTCTCAAGTGTCCACCTGATACAAGTAGCTCGCTCCTCATCAGCATCTCTCTCCAACCCATTGTCCAGTCCCTTCCATGTCTGATGAGTTGTCTTCGGGAATGGTTCCTGTCCTGGGCCAACAGAAGGTTTGGGGACCATGACCGCCGGGATTCTTCTAGTCTCAGTCAGACCATTAAGTCTGGTCTTTTTATGAGAATTTGGGGTCTGCATCCCACTGTTCTCCTGCTCCCTCAGGGGTTCTCTGTTGTGCTCCCTGTCAGGGCAGTCATCGGTTGTGGCCGGGCACCATCTAGTTCTTCTGGTCTCAGGATGATGTAAGTCTCTGGTTCATCTGGCCCTTTCTGTCTCTTGGGCTCATAGTTATCGTGTGACCTTGGTGTTCTTCATTCTCCTTTGATCCAGGTGGGTTGAGACCAATTGATGCATCTTAGATGGCCGCTTATTAGCATTTAAGATCTGGGGTACTTCTTTAAACTCAAGGGGAAACTTGTTTGAGTGGGTAAAGCTGGAAACAGGAAATAGTCCAGCTCCACAAACAAGAGAAAAGGCCAACACCACTAAGAAGCCAGAATGCAGTTTAATCTTTCTCTTGCTTCATCAAAGAGAAAGCACTCTGAGATATAATGATTTTGTGAAGAGAGAGAAAGAAGAAAAGGACTAGGAGGATTTAGAGAAGTTTCTAAAGGAAAAAAATGCCGTATCTCTCCTCTTCCCCATCTTCAGCTTTAGTTAAAAATGAAGTATAATATCAAGACAAATGCCAAATGTCAAATGAATAACTATACCTGTTCCAATAGCCACATGACTAATCCAGTTTGAAGACTTAGTACTAAAAAAAAAAAATCTCATTTAATATTTCTATACTGATTACATGTTGAAATGATATTTTTGATATATTAGATTAAATAAATACATTAAAAAATAAAATTAGTTTTACTGCTTCTTTTATGTAGCTATAGCCAAAAAACCAAACCCACTGCCATCAAGTCAATTCCAACTCACAGCAACCCTATCAGAGTAGAATTGCCCCACAGGGTTTCCAAGGCTGTACATCTTTTCCAGAAGCAGGCTGTCACATCTGCCTTCTGAGGAGCAGCTGGTGGGCTCGAACCACCAACCTTTCAGTTAGCAACAGAGCACTTTACTGCACCACTGGGGCTCCTTAAATGGAGCTATAGAATATGTAAAATGATATGTGTGGCTCACGTTGTATTTCTAACAGACAAAGCAAGGCAAAACAGTAAGTGCACAAAGCCAGTAAAGGAAGAAATCACTGTGTAATGAAAAAGACTCCATGAGATATCAAGACTTAAAGGAAGGGAAGGATTCAAAAAAAGAGGAAACTACACTCCACATTACAGGAACCCCATTATATAAATAGATGAGGGGATCTTCTGAAAGAAATTAATCCTCTTGACATGATATCGGAGAGTATTTAGGTCAGAACAAGCCATAGTCCTGAGTGAAAGACACATCTGACCCCACACGTCTACAAAGCCAGCAGAAACCAGGCAGACTGGCTTCTGCAATTATCTGGAAGACTGCAAAATTTGCAAGACACAAAAAAGAACTCGGCTGGTTTTGTTCACTGCTGAATCCAGTACTCAGAAGAGTGCCAGGGATATGATAAATCCCAAAATATCCATTGCCATCAAGTTGATTCCAACTCACAGTGACTCTGTAGGACGGAGAACTGTCCCATAGCATTTCCAAGGCTGTAATCTTAGAAGCTGACTGACACACCTTTCTCCAGCGGCATAGCTGGTGGGTTCAAACCGCTGACCTTTTGGTTAGCAGCCAAGTACTTAACTACTGCACCACCAGGGCTCCTTAGGGGTGTGATTAAAAAAACCAAACCCGTTGCTGTCAAGTCAATTTCCATCTCATAGCAACCCTACAAGGGAGAGTAGAACCGCCCCATATAGTTTCCAAGGAGCGCCTGGTGGATTCAAACTGCCAATCTTTTGGTTAGCAGCTGTAGCTCTTAACCACTATGCCACCAGGGTTTTCAGGGATGTGACAGGCACTTAAAATAAATATTTGTTGAGTAAATAAATGAGTAAATGAACTTCTGTAGAAAAGGTGGCACTTTCCAGGAAACTGTAAGGCAGGGACACTGGAAGGAAGGAGGGCAGAGGGAGAGAGATCAAGGGTGTTAGTGGAGAGAGCATCTATTAGCACCTGCCAGGGTCTAATTAGGTTTACTTTTTGTATGCTTCAAGGAAATAAGGGGACAAGGTTAGAGCACAAAACCAATCCCTTCTCCCAGCTCTGCATAATTTTGGATCTATTAACTGAAGACTTGAAGTGAAGAACTAAATAAAACTTCCTCATCTACCCAAAATGTGATTTAGCTCTGAGGAAAAGCAGGCAAGGCTGTATTTAGTGGTTAGGGACAACACCCCTCTTCCAGGATTGTATGTAAGCAGCAGCAGCACCCTCCCTATAGACTACTAGATGCTCTCAACACAGAGGAAGAGGAAGGATATTTTTTTCTCTTTCTCCTTGTCTTCTCTCCTCCTCCTAGAGTATCTAGAAATTCAGCCTGACACACAGAAGAATTAGGGATCCACCATAGTTTGATATGGAAATTGTTAGGTAGAAAAATGTGTGTGTGTGCATGTCCAAAGCGGGAAAAAGCTAAAATATGGTTATCTCTGGTGGTATTATTCTTCTTGATTGTCCATAGTATTACTTTTGCAATAATGGAAGACAATAAAACAACACCCACAGAATCCTGAAGGGGAAACTTGGGACCCACAAGTTTTCTACCCGCTTAAGGACTAATTCGCACATGAAGGCTAAAGGAAGAGAGTTTGGTCCTGTTTTACATAAATTTATGTAAATTTGAACTATGCCAATTTGAAATACTATGTAAATATTAATCAAGTTCTGATTTATACATAAAATTTTAAATAATGTCAATTTCCAGGTGTTCCTTTCTCTTTTGTATATTGAGAATCACTATTTAAGAGATTGTTTTACACCAAAGCTACATAACAGCACAACTTTAGCTTTATCTATATCTATATTTTATGAACCATACTGTTGTGTTTTGTGTTTTGTACACTGGACTTCTTCTACAAGTGATTTTCATGATAAGTCTGTTATTTTAATGTTCACAGTTATTTTAATTTAAAATATTTTTCATACCCTATAACAATGTCATCCAATCTTTTATTAAGTGGCTGTGCTTGTGCTAATGCTGAAAAACACCTTAAAATAAGTTAGATGCCATGTGTCAATTTAGGAAAGAACACTGTAAAATATTAGAGATCATAAAAACAGCAGTTTACACTTCTTGAGTTACTTACTATATCCTGGGAACTCTTCTAAATTATTTGCATGCATTATCTCTTTTAATGCTTAGTTTATGACAGCCCTATGAAGAATTAGTTTTCCTATCCTATAGATGAGAAAACTGAGCTCAAGATGTTGAAGTAACTTTCTTAGGATCATACAGATAATAATAAAACACGAATTTGAACATAGTCTGACTCCAGAGGCTTCCCTGTTAACAACCACATTCTACTGCATTCCTAATGCTGAGAAAACGAAAAGCAACATTAAAAAAATAATAATAATGGGTAAGGATTTATGAACTCCAAGAACACATTCTGTTTACTTTACCTGTATGCCTATGAGAAAGTTAGTCTTGAATTATACATGTTGGATGAATGAATGAACAAATGAGAAAAACAGAAAAATGTTCCAGCTAATGAGAGATTAATTAAAATAAAGATTTTAAGAGGTCATAAAGACTGGCCGTAGTTGTTAAAAGAATTTAAATGTAGGATTAAATATACAATTTCAGGAGAAAATGTAAATAACTCTCAAAAAAGAAAATAATATAAAATAATCTGAAAATAAAAAAACTAGCTATAAAACTAGGAAATAGGAGGAAATGTTTGAAAAAAAATTACAGTGATTCTTCTCATCTTACAAAGGGAGGAGCCAGAAGATACTATGGTTGATGTAAATAATGAGAAAAATTCAGGTAAAAAAAATTTTAAGATTGCTAGCAAAGTGTAAAAGAATGTATTTCTTTCAAATCAAAAAATAAAAATTAAAAAATTAAAGAAAACCTAGTTAAAGACAGAAGAAAGGGCAAGGAAGTATAAAAATAAAGGATTACAGATTACCAGTTATAAGGTAAATAAATTCATCCATTAAAAAGTCCTTTGGATATGAGTTTTTTAAATGTTCACATGTGATGCACTTAAACATAATGCTTAACACAAAAAGGTAAAGACAAATAAAAACAAAATAGATTACATAAAATTAGAATCCAAGAAATAGAAACATCACGAAAAGATGATCTTTTTTTTTATAATCCACAACATAACTCATACAACTTTACACGTTAAATAAAACTATATACATATATATGTGTGTATGTATGAATTGTTAAAAATGCAAAAACGGATGTAAGCATAGAGGTACAGGAAGACTTTTTAGATATGCAATTACAGTAGGAAAAATATAAACAAGATTAAAAAAAGGCCATCAGGCATCAAATAATGTAGGCCTTATATATGATAAGAGATTAGACTTAAAAGCAAAAATGAGATGATCAAAATTGTTTAGACTGTTCATTTGTATAGTTATGTGAAGGATGGAGGATGAAAGGACTGCAGACAGGAAGACAATATTTGTGAATAGATGAGTGAACAGCCATCAGAATCCCAAAGCCCTGAGTAGGGCAACAATGAAATGTATTTCTAGGAAAAGCAGCCTTAAGGTCGGTTCCCATCTGGATGTAACCTATTCTATATTTATACAGCACTTTACTGTTTACAAAGTACTTTCCCATCGTATCACTTTCAATACTGCAACAAACACAAAGGGGCAGTGACATTTAGAGGAAAACAGAAACTCACGGAAGCAAGAAAGGAGCATGACTCAAGAAGGGAAACTCCTGTTGCCATAAGATCACTGGTATATAAAATGCCCTATATATACCAATTAAGAATTTCCTTTCATGTTCAGTACTTCTACTCCCTCCTAGAATATCAAAGCAGCAGCAGCAGCAGCAGCAGCAACAGACAAACATGAATGTGAAGGGCATGGCTATAGCCTTGGCTGTACTATTCTGTGCTACAATTGTTCAAGGTATGTGGTACTTTTTAATCCTCAGTTTAAAATTTTCTTTTGTAGTGTTTCACATATCTTTTTTTCCACTTTTATCCAAAAAAATGTGATAAAGCTTTATTTATTTTTTTAACTTTGCACATTAGAAATTACAGCTTTCTCAGAGCACAGGAAATATTTAAGGCACTAGGAATAATTATCCAGACCAAAGATAATAAACTTCATGGAATTTTCTACGTGGCTGCAATATCTGGCAAGTGCCTTTAGCAATAGTTTTAAATGTTTGTTAAGAAGATGTTATATGGGACGATGGTATTAGTTTCCTGGAAAAATTCTTGAGCATAAAGAAGGCAAATACGCTTCACCTTCAACATAAAGCGAAAAAATAATGCACAAATTTCCTTTACGCTTCTCTCTATTCTTTAAGGTTTACAGATTTAGAGAGAAAATCATCAACATCTCACTTAAGTTCCTTTTCCAGTAACAAAGGTGTCCAGTGCTATTTGATAAATTACTATTTTTATCATTAATGAAAGGAGCCCTGGTGGCACAGTGGTTAAAGCATTTGACTGCTAACCAAAACTCATCAGCTCTCTGCAGAAGAAAAATGTGACAGTCTGCTCCTGTAAAGATTACAGGCTTGGAAACCCTATGGGGCAGTTCAACTCTGTCCTATAGGGTAGCTATGAGTCAGAATCAACTCAATGGCAAGGGGTTATCATTAATGAGAACTCAGCTCACACTCATCACCAGTATTACAAAGCATGTTCACCCACTGCAATCAGGTGCATTAATAACTGATGTTATAATTTGTTCTAGGCTTCCCCATGTTCAAAGCGGGACGGTGTCTTTGCATAGGTCCTGGAGTAAAAGCAGTCAGAGTGGCAGATATTGAGAAAGCCTCCATAATTTACCCAAGTTACAACTGTGACAAACTTGAAGTAATGTAAGTAACGGATCTGCCAAAGATGATGACAGTAGGGTACATCTTTTGTTTACATTTTTCATCCACATTTTAAGGATCTTGGGTCTTTCCTTAACAGTATCATCCTGAAAGCAAATAAAGGACAACGATGCCTAAATCCTAGATCCAAGCAAGCAAACCTTATAATCAAGGTAGGTTATCAGACTGCCATGTTATATCAGTTTTATCCAAGACAGAGCTTTTGAAAAAAGAAAATCAAGTAGATAACTGCATAAAGATTCTGCTATGATCCTGTGTGAAATGTTTTGATAAGGGGTCCTTGGTTATAATCAGTTTCCCTTTCCGATATGTTTTTACATACCCACTCCAAATCACTCCACTGGGGAAACAAGAACAGTTGAGGTAAATAAAATTCTTTTTTTCATTACAGAAAGTTCAAAGAATGAATTAAGACACCAAAACATATGAGATCCTGGAAAAGAGGATGTGAAAACCTGAACCTGTCAAGTTTTATGGTGACGACTGAAAATATAAGCATTCCGCAACAGGAAACTGACTTTCTCCTGTCTGCTGCAATACGCACTCATGCATTTCTAGGGGATTTGATGCTTACATCTACTCTGTTATGACTATGAAAACACTTCTTTCTCTAGAAATTACATGTCTGTACTTTGATCTTTGGAGCCCTGGTGGCGCAGGGGTTAAGAGATGGGCTGCTAACCAAAAGGTCAGCAGTTCGAATCCACCAGCTGCTCCTTGGAAACCCTATGGGGCAGTTCTACTCTGTCTTATAAGGTCGTTACGTCGACAGTTACAATGGAGACATTTTCACTGCAGTAGAGATTCTGAGTCAAAACCATTCATGTATAGAACATTCCCAAATTAATTTTTCATGCAAATCCACATTTCCTTTCCCAAAAATCATGTAGCACATGCGCATAAACACACACATATATGGAAAATGTTCTTATACACAGTTTTGCTTCTTCTTATAAAAAGACTCTTACGAAAACTACTATAAAAAATTATAAGCTAAGGGAAACTGGTAAGAGCCCAAATATATCATAATTGAATTAACAGCTCTGGTCTTAATTTGATTTTTCTATAGCTTTTTTTTTAATTGAGATTTTTTTAAGCAATTAGGATATGTATACTGTACATTTTCGCTTTATCTTTTCATATAAATAATACATACGAACATCATGGACACATTTTAAGTATGAAATGCTTTTTTTCTACCAAAGAAAAATGTTGGGAAATAAATATATATGCACATCTGAGGACTGTTTTTACCTTTTGTGATTCTTTTTTTTTTTATATACATAATCTAATTCATTTATTTAGTCATGGCTATGCTATAAAATTTAGGGATACCTAAGATTGGTTTGGAAACCCTGGTGGCGTAGTGGTTAAAGTGCTACTGCTGCTAACCAAAGGGTCGGCAGTTCAAATCCGCCAGGCGCTCCTTGGCAACTCTATGGGGCAGTTCTACTCTGTCCTATAGGGTCGCTAGGAGTTGGGATCAACTCGACGGCACTGGGTTTGGTTTTTTGGTTTAAGATTGGTTTAAGGAGTCCTGGTTAAGTGCTGGGCTGCTAACCGAAAGGTCAGCAGTTTCAACCCACCAGCTGCTCCACAAGAGAAAAGACCTGGTGATCTGCTCTGGTAAAGATTACAGCCTAGGAAACCATACAGGGCAGGTCTACTCTGTCATATAGGGTCGCTATGAATCAATGGCACTGAGTTTTTTTATGAATCAGAATCAACTCAATGGCACACAACTTTAAGGAGAATAAAGATCACTGGTCTCTAAGAAGCCATCACAACTCTTCTTAAAATAGAAATATCCATATGCTTTCCAGAAATCTGCAATGCCTAAAACAATTTCACCTTATGTTTCATGAATAAAAAAAAAGCAAACAGCTATTTGTCATCACACAGTATTGTTTAGAAATGTATTTTAGTGGGTAGTTGTAGAAAGAAGCTGTCTTTCATTAGTGGATCCTTCTAGGTCCAAACCCCCTTTGTACTTGGGGCAAATCCGCTAGTATATGAGTCTTGGGAGGCCAAAAGGGAGAAGCCAAAGGGAGAAGGTCTTCCCTAGCAGCCGGAACAAGACTCAGCCAAGCCGCACCTACCACAGACTCTGACCTTCAGCTAGCACCACAAAGATGCTATCAGAAAAACATTGTTTAGAGCAGCAGGAGTGAAAGTATGACAGCACTGGATATCCAGTACATGTTCCAGCAGTGTGACATTGGCTAGGACTTCCTACCACCTAGCTCTCTTAGGTTCTTACTCATTTTCCAAGCCTGATTATCCAGTCTTCCTGCGAATTCTTCGATTACCGAATATATTTCTGATTAAACTCCCTTTCTCCTCAAATTAGCCAGAACTGGTTTCTCTGCATGTAACCAAAAACCTTGGCTGATACAACACTCTTTGTATAGGTACCAATACATTTGAAAAATGAAAATATTTGCCACAGAATTACCAAAAATATGATCAGGTATTTCTGTTTATCTGAAAACAAAAGAACAATTTTAATGTATCTTTTGTGTATCCTTCCCATTGATATCAAAGAGTCAACCATAAAGCAGATCAACAAATGGACAGAAAGTAAATAGGGGAAGGTTCCTGGAGCATAACAGGCCTTCTTAATGATTGTTTTTTTTGACTGGTGCCTACAAGCAATAATGAGAAGTCAAAATGCTATCCAGAGGATTTCTACATAATCCTATATAAATCTACGTAATCTTTATTATATATGCTAAACATAACATAGTTACATACCCATTGCCGCCAAGTAGATTCCGACTCATAGCGACCCTATAGGACAGAGGAGAACTGCCTCATAGGGTTTCCAAGGAGCGCCTGGTGGATTCAAACTGCCTACCTTTTGGTCAGCAGTTGTAGCTTTTAACCACTACACCACCAGGGTTTCCATGTAGGTATATGGTAAATCAATATTATATAAATCTGTATAAATTTTTATCTAAAAATAGGATTTCTATATAAATGCCCTGGATAGTTTTAAGACCTGAATCTAATTTTTGGCTATTTACAGTGATTTAAAAAAAATTATTAAAAATAAAATTCATTGAGTTAGCTGCATTATAAATTTGAAAAGTAGATTAAGGGTTACAGATAAGTAGGTTATTATTTAGAAGACAACATATACCTAAATTTCTTTATGGCAAATTACATCTGAAGAATGAACATACTCCAGCCAAGGTTCTTCCCACCTCAGTGCTTTTGCACATACTGTTTCCTCTGCTCGTTTCTTTGCCAAGTTAACACTTACTAATTAGGTCTCAGCTTAAATGACATTTCCTTCAAGAGGTCATCTTTGAAACCATCTCCAATCTCAACCAGATAAGGTTTCCTATTTATCAGTTTTCATAATACCCTGTACTTTTCCATCACACTACTTACTGCAATTGTAACTAAAAAATTATTCCTGTGCTTAATGTCTGCTCTTCCATGACTGTAAGCTTGATGAGAATTCCATGCTCCCTTTGTTAACTGTAGTAGCCCCAGCTCACAGTACAGTGTCTGGCACATATCAGACACTCAATAAATACCTGTGAATGAAATGAATGATTTGTGATAGAAATAAAGGGTAAAGAAACTCAAGGCAGAGGAATGACATGCAAATGTACAGTGGCAGGAAAGTATAAGGTGAGATATATACATATATATATACATATACATTATATATATATATATATATATATATATATATATATATAGTGTTAAAAAGCAAAGATGTCACTTTTTGGACTAAGGTGTGCCTGTCCCAAACCATGGTATTTTCAATTGGCTCATACGCATGCAAAAGCTGGACAATGAATAAGGAAGACCAAAGAACTGATGCATTTGAATTATGGTGTTGGTGAAGAAAACTGAATATACCATGGACTGCCAGAATGAACAAAATCTGTCTTGGAAGTACAGCCAAAATTTTCCTTAGAAGTGAGGATGGCAAGACTTTGTCTCACGTACCTTGAACACATTATCAGGAGGGACCAGTTCCTGGAGAAGGACATCATGCTTGGTAAAGTGGAGGGTCAGCAAAAAAGAGAAAGACTCTTAATGGGACGGACGACACAGTGGCTGCAACTATGGGCTCATGCATGGCAAGAATTGTGAGGCTGGCGCAGGACCGGGCAGTGTTTCATTCTGTGGTGCACAGGGTCGCTATGGGTCAGAGCTGACTCGACAGCACTAAACAACAACATATATAATTGGAGTTGTTTGGTTGGAATAAAGAAGGAAGAGTATCCAACACCTAGCTAAACAACCTTGAATTTTACTACATTTACACTGGGGAGTTATTAAAAGTTTATAAATAATAAAAATAATAAAAACACATATATGGGGGGGCGGAGCCAAGATGGCGGACTAGGCAGATGCTACCTTGGATCCCTCTTACAACAAAGACACGGAAAAACAAGTGAATCGATCACATACATAACAATCTACGAACCCTGAACAACAAACACAGATTTAGAGACGGAGAACGAACTAATACGGGGAAGCAGCGATTGTTTCCAGAGCCTGGAGCCAGCGTACCAGTCAGGTACGGCACAAGCACAGAGACCTGCTCCACCCCCCTGAACTAACCCCGGGAGGGGGACCAGCCAGTTCCACGGGCGGCGTGGGACACAGCCGGTAGGAGAAGTCCCCGGGAGGCAGTGACTGGTCTTGGAGCAGAAAGAGCAGCATCCGAGCCGGGGAACCATCCCGCAGGGATTTGGACTGGACGCAGGTACGCCATAAACACGGAGAGTTGCTCCACCCCCCTGAACTAACCCCGGGAAGGGGACCAGCCGGGTCGCGCGGGTGACGTGGGACGCAGCCGGTAGGAGAAGTCCCCGGGAGGCAGCAACTGGTATTGGAGCGGGGAGAACAGCGTCCCAGCCGGGACACTCGGTCACGGCACAAGCACGGGGAGCTGTTCCACCCATCTGAACCAACCCCGGGAGGAGGCCCAACTGGTTCTCGGGGGCAGCACGGCCACGCAGCTGGAGGGACGAGAAGCCCCCGGGAGGCAGCGACTGATTTTGGAGTCGAGAGTGCACCGTCCCAGTAGGGGAGCCTTGACGCTGGGCGTGGGGCTGGAAGCGGAGGATCTGACCGTGACTCCAGCGGGCCATACCCCCTGGGGGCAATCTCCACACAGCCAGCACACATAGGCGACGCGCCCGCGGGAATCTCAGATATAATAGTCATTCCAAGCAAGACAAGCAACTCTGGCTATATTCTGAGGTGCTACTCTCCTATCTCTCTGTTCCCTCCCCCACCCTCCCCAGGCGGCTTCATTAACATCTGAATAGCCTGAGCCAGAGGGAGAACTCTGATAGGGATCTGACTGCATTTTTTTTTTAGTGGATTTTCTGGAAAAACTAGTTTCCCAGTGATGGCTCAGAGACAACAATCCATATCAAACCACTTAAAGAAGCAGACCGGGACAGCTTCTCCAACCCCCCAAAAAAAAGAATCAAAACCTTTCCCAAATGAAGATACAATCTTGGAATTATCAGATACAGAATATAAAAAACTAATTTACAGAATGCTTAATGATATCACAAATGAAATTAGGATAACTGCAGAAAAAGCCAAGGAACACACTGATAAAACTGTTGAAGAACTCAAAAAGATTATTCAAGAACATACTGGAAAAATTAATAAGTTGCAAGAATCCATAGAGAGACAACATGTAGAAATCCAAAAGATTAACAATAAAATAACAGAATTAGACAACGCACTAGGAAGTCAGACGAGCAGACTCGAGCAATTAGAATGCAGACTGGGACATCTGGAGGACCAGGGAATCGACACCAACATAGCTGAAAAAAAATCAGAGAAAAGAATTAAAAAAAATGAAGAAACCCTAAGAATTATGTGGGACTCTATCAAGAAGGATAACCTGCGGGTGATTGGAGTCCCAGAACAGGGAGCGGGGACAGAAAACACAGAGAAAATAGTTGAAGAACTCCTGACAGAAAACTTCCCTGACATCATGAAAGACAAAAGGATAGCTATCCAAGATGCTCATCGAACCCCATTTAAGATTGATACAAAAAGAAAAACACCAAGACATATTATCATCAAACTCACCAAAACCAAAGATAAACAGAAAATTTTAAAAGCAGCCAGGGAGAAAAGAAAGGTTTCCTTCAAGGGAGAATGAATAAGAATATGTTCTGACTACTCAGCAGAAACCATGCAGGCAAGAAGGGAATGGGACGACATATACAGAACACTGAAGGAGAAAAACTGCCAGCCAAGGATCATATATCCAGCAAAACTCTCTCTGAAATATGAAGGCGAAATTAAGATATTTACAAACACAAGTTTAGAGAATTTGCAAAAACCAAACCAAAGCTACAAGAAATACTAAAGGATATTGTTTGGTCAGAGAACCAATAATATCAGATATCAGCACAACACAAGGTCACAAAACAGAACGTCCTGATATCAACTCAAATAGGCAAATCACAAAAACAAACAAATTAAGATTAATTAAAAAAAAATAAATACACATAACAGGGAATCATGGAAGTCAATAGGTAAAAGATCACAATAATCAAAAAGAGGGACTAAATACAGGAGGCATTGAACTGCCATATGGAGAGTGATACAAGGCGATATAGAACAATACAAGTTAGGTTTTTACTTAGAAAAATAGGGGTAAATAATAAGGTAACCACAAAAAGGTATAACAACTCTATAACTCAAGATAAAAACCAAGAAAAACGTAACGACTCAACTAACATAAAGTCAAGCACTATGAAAATGAGGATCTCACAATTTACTAAGAAAAACGCCTCAGCACAAAAAAGTATGTGGAAAAATGAAATTGTCAACAACACACATAAAAAGGCATCAAAATGACAGCACTAAAAACTTATTTATCTATAATTACCCTGAATGTAAATGGACTAAATGCACCAATAAAGAGACAGAGAGTCACAGACTGGATAAAGAAACACGATCCATCAATATGCTGCCTACAAGAGACACACCTTAGACTTAGAGACACAAACAAACTAAAACTCAAAGGATGGAAAAAAGTATATCAAGCAAACAATAAGCAAAAAAGAAGAGGAGTAGCAATATTAATTTCTGACAAAATAGACTTTAGACTTAAATCCACCACAAAGGATAAAGAAGGACACTATATAATGATAAAAGGGACAATTGATCAGGAAGACATAACCATATTAAATATTTACGCACCCAATGACAGGGCTGCAAGATACATAAATCAAATTTTAACAGAATTGAAAAGCGAGATAGATACCTCCACAATTATAGTAGGAGACTTCAACACACCACTTTCGGAGAAGGACAGGACATCCAGTAAGAAGCTCAACAGAGACACGGAAGATCTAATTACAACAATCAACCAACTTGACCTCATTGACTTATACAGAACTCTCCACCCAACTGCTGCAAAATACACTTTTTTTTCTAGCACACATGGAAGATTCTCTAGAATAGACCACATATTAGGTCATAAAACAAACCTTTGCAGAGTCCAAAACATCGAAATATTACAAAGCATCTTCTCAGACCACAAGGCAATAAAACTAGAGATCAATAACAGAAAAACTAGGGAAAAGAAATCAAATACTTGGAAAATGAACAATACCCTCCTGAAAAAAGACTGGGTTATAGAAGACATCAAGGAGGGAATAAGGAAATTCTTAGAAAGCAACGAGAATGAAAATACTTCCTATCAAAACCTCTGGGACACAGCAAAAGCAGTGCTCAGAGGCCAATTTATATCAATAAATGCACACATACAAAAAGAAGAAAGAGCCAAAATCAGAGAACTGTCCCTACAACTTGAACAAATAGAAACTGAGCAACAAAAGAATCCATCAGGCACCAGAAGAAAACAAATAATAAAAATTAGAGCTGAACTAAATGAATTAGAGAACAGAAAAACAATCGAAAGAATTAACAAAGCCAAAAGCTGGTTCTTTGAAAAAATTAACAAAATTGATAAACCATTGGCTAGACTGACTAAAGAAATACAGGAAAGGAAACAAATAACCCGAGTAAGAAATGAGAAGGACCACATCACAACAGAACTAAATGAAATTAAAAGAATCATTTCAGATTATTATGAAAAATTGTACTCTAACAAATTCGAAAACCTAGAAGAAATGGATGAATTCCTGGAAAAACACTACCTACCTAAACTAACACATTCAGAAGTAGAACAACTAAATAGACCCATAACAAAAAAAGAGATTGAAACGGTAATCAAAAAACTCCCAACAAAAAAAAGCCCTGGCCCGGACGGCTTCACTGCAGAGTTCTACCAAACTTTCAGAGAAGAGTTAACACCACTACTACTAAAGGTATTCCAAAGCATAAAAAATGACGGAATACTACCCAACTCATTCTATGAAGCCACCATCTCCCTGATACCAAAACCAGGTAAAGACATTACAAAAAAAGAAAATTATAGACCTATATCCCTCATGAACATTGATGCAAAAATCCTCAACAAAATTCTAGCCAATAGAATCCAACAACACATCAAAAAAATAATTCACCCTGATCAAGTGGGATTTATACCAGGTATGCAAGGCTGGTTTAATATCAGAAAAACCATTAATGTAATCCATCACATAAATAAAACAAAAGACAAAAACCACATGATCTTATCAATTGATACAGAAAAGGCATTTGACAAAGTCCAACACCCATTCATGATAAAAACTCTTACCAAAATAGGAATTGAAGGAAAATTCCTCAACATAATAAAGGGCATCTATACAAAGCCAACAGCCAACATCATTCTAAATGGAGAGAACCTGAAAGCATTTCCCTTGAGAACGGGAACCAGAAAAGGATGCCCTTTATCACCGCTCTTATTCAACATCGTGTTGGAAGTCTTAGCCAGGGCAATTAGGCTAGACAAAGAAATAAAAGGTATCCGGATTGGCAAGGAAGAAGTAAAGTTATCACTATTTGCAGATGACATGATTATATACACAGAAAACCCTAAGGAATCCTCCAGAAAACTACTGAAACTAACCGAAGAGTTTGGCAGAGTCTCAGGTTATAAAATAAACATACAAAAATCACTTGGATTCCTCTACATCAACAAAAAGAACACCGAAGAGGAAATAACCAAATCAATACCATTCACAGTAGCCCCCAAGAAGATAAGATACTTAGGAATAAATCTTACCAAGGATGTAAAAGACCTATACAAAGAAAAATACAAAGCTCTACTACAAGAAATTCAAAAGGACATACTTAAGTGGAAAAACATACCTTGCTCATGGATAGGAAGACTTAACATAGTAAAAATGTCTATTCTACCAAAAGCCATCTATACATTTAATGCACTTCCGATCCAAATTCCGATGTCGTATTTTAAGGGGATAGAGAAACAAATCACCAATTTCATATGGAAGGGAAAGAAGCCCCGGATAAGCAAAGCACTACTGAAAAAGAAGAAGAAAGTGGGAGGCCTCACCTTACCTGACTTCAGAACCTATTATACAGCCACAGTAGTCAAAACAGCCTGGTATTGGTACAACAACAGACACATAGACCAATGGAACAGAATTGAGAACCCAGACATAGATCCATCCACGTATGAGCAGCTGATATTTGACAAAGGACCAGTGTCAATTAACTGGGGAAAAGATAGCCTTTTTAACAAATGGTGCTGGCATAACTGGATATCCATTTGCAAAAAAATGAAACAGGACCCATACCTCACACCATGCACAAAAACTAACTCCAAGTGGATCAAAGACCTAAACATAAAGACTAAAACGATAAAGATCATGAAAGAAAAAATTGGGACAACCCTAGGAGCCCTAATACAAGGTATAAACAGAATACAAAACATTACCAAAAATGATGAAGAGAAACCCGATAACTGGGAGCTCCTAAAAATCAAACACCTATGCTCATCTAAAGACTTCACCAAAAGAGTAAAAAGACCACCTACAGATTGGGAAAGAATTTTCAGCTATGACATCTCCGACCAGCGCCTGATCTCTAAAATCTACATGATTCTGTCAAAACTCAACCACAAAAAGACAAACAACCCAATCAAGAAGTGGGCAAAGGATATGAACACACATTTCACTGAAGAAGATATTCAGGCAGCCAACAGATACATGAGAAAATGCTCCCGATCATTAGTCATTAGAGAAATGCAAATTAAAACTACCATGAGATTCCATCTCACACCAGCAAGGCTGGCATTAATCCAAAAAACACAAAATAATAAATGTTGGAGAGGCTGCGGAGAGATTGGAACTCTCATACACTGCTGGTGGGATTGTAAAATGGTACAACCACTTTGGAAATCTATCTGGCGTTATCTTAAACAGTTTGAAATAGAACTACCATACAACCCAGAAATCCCACTCCTGGGAATATACCCTAGAGATACAAGAGCCTTCATACAAACAGATATATGCACACCCATGTTTATTGCAGCTCTGTTTACAATAGCAAAAAGTTGGAAGCAACCAAGGTGTCCATCAACGGATGAATGGGTAAATAAATTGTGGTATATTCACACAATGGAATACTACGCATCGATAAAGAACAGTGACGAATCTCCGAAACATTTCATAACATGGAGGAACCTGGAAGGCATTATGCTGAGCGAAATTAGTCAGAGGCAAAAGGACAAATATTGTATAAGACCACTATTATAAGATCTTGAGAAATAGTAAACCTGAGAAGAGCACATACTTTTGTGGTTACGAGGGGGGGAGGGAGGGAGGGTGGGAGAGGGTTTTTTATTGATTAATCAGTAGATAAGAACTGCTTTAGGTGAAGGGAAAGACAACACTCAATACATGGAAGGTCAGCTCAATTGGACTGGACCAAAAGCAAATAAGTTTCCGGGATAAAATGAATGCTTCAAAGCTCAGCGGAGCAAGCGCGGGGGTCTGGGGAACATGGTTTGAGGGGACTTCTAAGTCAATAGGCAAAATAATTCTATTATGAAATCATTCTGCATCCCACTTTGAAATGTGGCGTCTGGGGTCTTAAATGCTAACAAGCGGCCATCTAAGATGCATCAATTGGTCTCAACCCACCTGGAGCAAAGAAAAATGAAGAACACCAAGGCCACACGACAACTAAGAGCCCAAGAGACAGAAAGGGCCACATGAACCAGAGACCTACATCATCCTGAGACCAGAAGAACTAGTTGGTGCCCGGCCACAATCGATGACTGCCCTGACAGGGAGCACAGCAGAGGACCCCTGAGGGAGCAGGAGATCAGTGGGATGCAGACCCCAAATTCTCATAAAAAGACCAAACTTAATGGTCTGACTGAGACTGGAGGAATCCCGGCGGCCATGCTCCCCAGACCTTCTGTTGACATAGAACAGGAACCATCCCCGAAGACAACTCATCAAAAATGAAAGGGACTGGTCAGCGGGTGGGAGAGAGACGCTGATGAAGAGTGAGCTAATTATATCAGGTGGACACTTGAGATTGTGTTGGCAACTCTTGTCTGGAGGGGAGATGGGAGGATAGAGAGAGAAGGAAGGAGGCAAAATTGTCAAGAAAGGAGAGACTGAAAGGGCTGACTCAAGAGGGGGAGAGTAAGTGGGAGTAGGGAGTGAGATGTATGTAAACTTATATGTGACAGACTGATTGGATTTGTAAACGTTCACTTGAAGCTTAATAAAAGTTATTAAAAAAATAATAAATGACAGAATAATGGATGGCATCCCTTCAAAAAAAAAAAACACATATATGATGAAGGATTTGTATCCAAAATATATAAAGAAATATTAAAACTCAGCATTAAGAAACAATCCAATTAAAAAATTGGCAAAAGATCCGAACAGACACTTCAACAAGAAAAATGTACAGATGGCAAATAAGGATACGAAAAGATGGTCAACATCACGTCATTAGTGAGTTGCAAATTAAAACGAGACACCACTACACACCTCGTAAAACCAAAAACCAAACCGACTGCTGTCAAGTTGATTTTTACTCATACTGACCCTACATGACAGAGTAGAACTGTCCCATAGGGTTTCCAAAGACCAGCTGGTGGATTCAAACTGCTGTGCTTTTGGTTAGCAGTCAAACACTTAACCACTGTACCACCAGGGCTCCATGTATCTATTAGAATGGCTAAAATCCAAAACCTTAACAACACAAAATGCTGGCGAGGATGTGGATTAACAGGAACTCTCATTCATTGCTGATGGGTATGTAAAATGGTAGAGCCACTTTGGAGGGCAGTTTTGCAGTTTCTTGCAAAGCTAAACATACTTTTACCATATGATCCACCAATTGCCCTCTAGGGATTCACTCAAATGAGTTAAAAATTTATGTCCACACAAAAATCTGCACACAAATGTTTACAGTAATTTATTCACGATTACCAAAAACAGGAAGCAACCAAAACATCCTTCAACAGGTGAATGAACAAATTGTGGTACATCTATGCAATATTTGGCGATAAAAAGAAATGAGCTAGCAAGGCATGAAAAGACATGGAAGAATCTTAAAATGCATACCGCTAAGTCAAAGAAGCTAGTCTGAAAAGGCTACATACTATATGATCCCAACTATATGGTATTCTAGAAAAGGTAAAATTATAGAGGCAGTAAAAAGATAAGTGGAAGTCAGGGGTTTGGGAGAGGAATGAGAGAGTGAGAAGCGATGAATAGGTGGAGCACAGGGGATATTTGGGACAGTGAAACTAGTCTGTATCGATACTGTAATGTTGGATACATAACATTATGCATTTGTCAAAGTCTGCAGAACTGTACAACACAAAGAGTGAACCCTAATGTAAACTATGGACCTTAGTTAATATCAATATTGATTCAATAATTGTAACAAGTGTACTACACTGATGCAAGATATTAATAATGGCGGAAATGTGGTGGGGGCATATAGAAACACTGTACCTTGTATTCGACTTTTCCATAAACAAAAAACTATTCTAAAAAATAAAGTCTGCAAGAGAGTGACACAATCCAAGTTATACTTTGGCAGAGAGGATTGACTGGTAAGGACCGAGGAAGGAAAAATAAGTTAGGAATATGTTGCAGTATCTCAAATTTCCAAAATTCAAGTTAGTCTCATATCATCTTCATAATTTTTTTACCCTATCTCTGTCCAATCCTCATTGTATCTTGCAAAATCTGTATACCACTTTTTTAAACATACACTTACATTTTAGTCACATGAAAAGCAAACTTTCACTACTGTGTATGTGAAATCACTGTCACTTGCTACAGAAATAAAATTTAACAATAAATAGAAATACAATGAAAAAATACTAAATTCTAACCAGATACTAATGTATGCCAAAGGTTCTAAGCCTCCTACTTGCTCTGTAACTGTTAAAACGGAGATTAGCATAGTTGGTGAGGTATGTGAAAGTCAGATTAATACCAAATTGAGATCCTTCCTGATTTAATTAGAGGGATTGAACTACAAGTTAAAGAGGATAAATTCATTGATATTATAATATCATTATTAGTGAGTCACCTGGTACTGTCCCACCCTCTGGGATATACTGGTGTGAAAAGGGCTAAACTAAAGTTGTAATGGTGAGAACGGAAATACAACGACAAGTACACTGTAGAGAAAGAATAGACGAGACTTAGCGATGGATTGGCTGTGAAGGCTGCAGCTGAACAAAGACGTCAAGGAAAATGCTAGGATTTGAGTCTGAGGTTGAGGCAGAAGACAGGAATTCAGAAAAAAAAGATGAAGTGTTCCGGTTTAAAAGAAAGATACTGCCACTAACAAGAATTGAGAGATAAGAGGAAGATATAGTTTAGCAGAAAAGGCTGCAGATTGAGTTATGATTGCAGGAAACTTGAGATGCTAAATATCCATAGTGATTTAGAAATTCAGCGCTATTTTCTCTGATTAATCAAGAGGAGCTTTCAAAAAGTGGAGTAGTTTTGGATAATATTGCTAGAAAAGTGAAGATTGTATTTATTTCTTCTATTAAGTACAGTACTTAATATAAACCAGTTGCCTTTAAGTCAATTCCAACTCACGTGTGTCAGAGCAGAACTGCACACCATAGAGTTTTCAATGGCTGTGATCTTCTGGAAGTAGGTCGCTAGGCCTTTCTTCAGAGGTGCCCCGGGCAGATTTAAACCACCAACCTTTCAGCTAGTAGCAAAGCACTTAACCCTTTGCACCACCCAGGGACTCCATTTACCAAATATTGGTAATGAATTTGAGCAAGTTCGAGATCATCATGTACATTATAATTATAGTTTCACTTAAGTACCAAAGAAGGTTAACTACTTCCTAGAAATCTTCGCACCACAAATGCAGATGCAGTTGTTCAGTGTTACTTAATAAGCTGCTACTCTATTGAAAATCCCCTGAAGGGGATTATATACTTTCATAATTTCCCATAAACCATGCTTTAACATCCTTCTTCCTATAGGTTCTCTATATATCTGGAAACCCTGGTGGCATAGTCGTTAAGAGCTATGGCTGCTAACCAAAAGGTCAGCAGTTCAAGTCCACCAGGCGCTCCTTGGAAACTCTATGGAGCACTTCTACTGTCCTATAGGGTCGCTCTGAGTTGGAATCGACTCGATGGCAACAGATTATATACATATTACAATTAAAAAAAGGACCAGGGTACTTCCATCTTCACCCCGACCTTGACTGGAGCTCATTACAACAAGGCAAAGGACATATGCCTATGATCACAAGTTCTGGTTTCATTACACCTTAAGTTGTCACAAGATACTGAAAACAAAATCATCTGAATTGCCTTTAATATACATCTCAATACATACACACGCACACAAACACACATGCACACACAAACACACCCATGCACACACATTCCATTCAGCACTTTAAAGATGATACTAGGAAGGAAAGAAAGGGTTAACAACTTCTTGCCATTTGTATTCGGCATCTGTCTAAGTGACATCACCTACAAGTGCAATCTATGTCACATTAAATTTCTTCAATTCATCCCCTTCTCTCCTATCTCCATGGTTATAGCTTTAGTTCAGCCTCTAATTACTTATTGTCAGACTACTGTTAAGAGCTTTCTTATTAATCTCCCTGCTTTAGTCTCCCACCCTCCAACGCTGCTCCAAAGGAACCCCATGTGTTTCAGAGTAGAACTGTGCTCCACAAGATTTTCAATGGCTGCAATCATGTGGAAGTGGAATGCCTCTAGGTGGATTTGAACTGCCACCCTTTCAGATAGTAGCTAAGTGTTTAAACATTTGCACCAACCAGTGACTCCTGTCTTCTATTGAGCCAGACATTAAAGAGTTTGCAAAAATGTGAACAATGCCACTCTTTTCACTATTTTCTTGTTGTTTGGTTTGGTTTGAGAACTAGTTATTTTTCATTAAAAAAAAGTATGTTAACACATAATGAGCTTATTACTGAGCTTCAGTAACACCCTTTCCTTGTATTGCCTCTTTTTGACTAAGAGGTGGTAACTGCTTCCCACTGCTGCCGGACCCTTGAGTGCTTCATATCCTTTGTTGGTTCCTTTAATCCTGCCCATATTTCTGTAAGTAGAATCTTCTTTAAATTCTTTTTTAAAATCTCATCTGCGTGTACCCTCTGGTTCCTTCCAGGTCCAGCTGATACACATTCCTCTTGATTCTGGGCAGGCTCCAGCACATGGTACAAGGATGGTTATGGAGAACCTGCTCCTTCCTATGGCACAGCAGATACTTCTAATTTAAATGACCAGCTGCCTCGATTTGTAGATTGATGTCACGTATTTTTAATAATTTGTATTGGGTGTACAGGTATCCCCCAAAATGACCCTGGAAGGCTCTATTCTGGGTTCTCTTAGTGTCTCAAAAGCAACAGACCTATGTGAAGGATCAAGAATGGCTCTGTGAGTGACCAAAACCAACAGAGGCTGATGATAAAAGTAACTCACGAAGGCACTATAGCAGTGTGGTTACGAGGCTCTGGAGTAAGGCCACCTGAATGCAAATCTTGCTATGAAATCCCATTTTACCTTATTATAAAACAGGTACACATCATAGGGTGGTCATTAAGATTAAAGGAGATAATTTAAATAAAACATTTAGCACAAAGGAAGGCATTAATTTTAATACGCTATTTTAATATAGTAATTTCTAATACTAAGCAGGTGACATAGACAGTTAACATGGGAACCAGCAAACCTTCAGACCCTTTATATTAAGAACCATACATGTTTTAAGACTCCCTGGGTTGAGATTTGTCAATGCACCTTAATCTACAGTTTTCCTGTCCTATTGGAGCCTTGTGAAAAAAAAAAAAAAGGAAGGACCAACCCATTCTCACCTCTTGCTCGTCTCTGTCTACCCTCTGGTTTTATCTCCTAACATCTCATCTATTCAATTTAATTGACTAAACACAGTCCTTCTTCCAGCTCTCCCCCTGGAGTTCTTTGATCTCTCAATTAACAACTCAATGACCTTTTCTAAATAGTATGCTGATTTAAACCCCTCAGTCTGTTAAGCCAAAATACTGCTACATTTTAATAGGGTAGAAAATCTTGGAAACTTTCCAATATCTGAGATACAAATGACTCAGAAAAGTACCGGCATAATTATGTCACATTTCTTTGGCTCCTCTCCCTAAGGAACCAAGGATCTAAAACTTGCTCTAGCTATTTCCTGGAAATGAGGACTTTGTGGTAAATTAATTTTTAGTGAGCTTTAGGTGCACAAATTTGTGTTAGTGATACACACACTTTCATTCCTGATCCATGCATGGCTCTTTTTCACATATTTATTCACTTGTCACATAATGAAAACTCATAAACTCACACCAGCCAAGTTAAGAACCAGAACATTAACAATAATTTAAATATATAGCTATGTGCTCCTTCCCTAACCCATTCTCTTGCCTCCTCCAACTCCAATATAATCACTGTCTTTATTATCCACTTGCTTTTTAAAAATAGTTTTATCATTTATATACACATAGCTAAACAAAATATCATTTAGTTTTAATTTTTCTAAACTTTTATCAAATGGGTAATCATGCTGTATGCAATCTCAGCATTATTTTACTCAACATTATTTTAGAAAGATAAATCTACATTTTCTGCAAACAAGTCCTAAATGCCTTTTGTTTTATTCCTATGTATTTCATACATGTTGTTGCTACTATAAATTATTTCTTTTTAAATAACATTTTAACTTGTCTGTTTCTGGCATTAAAAAATGCAATTGAGTATGTATGTTGATCTTTCATCCAACAACTCTGATAAACTATTTCTAAAACTTTGTAAGTTCTTTTGGATTTTCTATGCAGACAATCTTATCACTTGCAAATTTTTATTTCTTCTCTTCAAATCCTTATGGCTTTATTTTTTTTTTTCATTTTATTATTCATAGGATCCTGAGTACAGTGAAAAGAAGCAGTGAAGTGGGTATCCTTCTCTTGTTTTGTAAATATACTATGTATTTTTATTTATCTGTAGGTAAACCAGGTTACCCAATAAGCTCTTTCCTATGACTAGATGTTGCATGATTCCAACCCTCAGTGCTACCAGGAGAGTCATGCTTATGAATTCTGTAGACTAACAGATACATCTGACCAAAAGGTAACTGCGTAATACAGAGAGAGAGCTCTATTCATGGTACTAGGAGATAAGGTGAAACGTGGCCGGAGAGCTGGCTGTATTTCTGAAAAGATGGCTGGTGAAAAACTCATTGGTAAATATCTTATTACAGTACCTTTTTATATCCTGTCAACTTTAAAATACCCTGAAAGGTAGATGGATTAGGTATTATACTCTGCATTTGAAGATACAAAAACTGACTCACAGATACATCTAATTTGTCCAAGATCAGAGAGCCAGCGAGGGACAGAACTATGTATCTCTAGATTCCCAGCCTAGCCCATCACACCGACAAGTGTGAGGAAAGCAAAACATTGCAAGGTCTAAAATGCACCCAGACCGAAGCTATGCCAAACCCTCCCAAGCATGATGATTGTAAGGGTCTACCACCCATACCTCAGCCTCAGCCTTTGCTCTCTGCTTAGGCTGGCTGTGAATGATGAGACACGTAAGTACGTGAAGGTATGTAACTAGTATGCCAGACTCTGTCAGCTAAGGAAAACTTGCAAGGACTCAGAGTCAAAACTATGGAAAGGTCAGCTCTGTCCTCCTTTCCCATATTTTCCAAGGAGTGTTCTACACCAACTGAAGGGGATCCCCAGTGTACAGAAAGCACTGAAGTCCTCCTGTTCACTTTTTAGCAGATTTCTTCTAAGCATTATTCGTTTCTCGGAAACCATTTTATTTTCTGCATCTGTATTCACAAATCTCTCAGGGCAGACTTTTTTTTTTTTTGGCTTGACGCCATAATTAGAAGCTTAAAGATAAACCAACGGCACTTGAAACAGAAACTAAACATGGATATTTCCTTAACTCTCATTTTCTTTGAAAACTAGACTTGGGCCATTGAAAAAGTGAATATGTCAAAAAAAACTTGCAAAAATTGAAAGAAATATGAATTCAAAAGGAGTTAACATTTAGATTTTTAGTCAAATGCAGGACTGGCCATGGATCAAACAAGTAATAGTGGGCTTGCTAAAATCTCTCAAAGTTTGATTTCTTTCTGAAATTTTTTCCACACTGATTACATTTACAAGGTTTCTCCTTGAGCAGACTCTTACTCAAAGCAAAAAGAGAACGGCCTTTTGTTTTGATTCTATGTCCACCAGACAACAATCTGATTACTAATTCAACTCCCCAGTTACTCTGATCCTGGGAAAGAGGTTACTTGGATATCAGACCCAATCGTTCCAGTCACTGGGAAGGTCCTCATTATAAAAGAGTAAAACGTGACTCTGATTTGTATCTTAGTCTCTTGTAGATTGGCTTAGCAGAATTAAATCCCCGAGAAGATACTCACTATGGATGATAAGAAAACCTGGGAGTTTCTGCACCTGTAAAACTGAGGACCAGATCCTACTGAATCTAAAACAATGTATTATATCTCCCGCAGACTTGACCAACCTAACTAACTGATTGGTTGGCCTCCCTCTATACCATTTTTGTGACATTCCTCTAATTTCATATGCTTTTCCCTCCTGGCCACTTGTCTAAGTACGATGCACACTTCAAGTCCCAGCTTAGGCCTAACCTTTTTTTCTGAAGACTCTTCTGGGCACTCGTGGCCTTAATGAGCAAACTCTCCTATGAACCCCTATACTATTTATTGTCTATACTACTCATTTGACACTGATTATATAGTTTTTTTTTTAATTTTTATTGTGCTTTAAGTGAAAGTTTGCAAATCAAGCCAGTATCTCATACAAAAATTTATATACACCTTGCTATATACTCCTAATTTGATATACTCCTAATTGCTCTCCCCCTAATGAGACAGAGCACACTCCTTCCCTCCACTCTCTATTTTCGTGTCCATTCAGCCAGCTTCTGACACTCTCTACCCTCTCACCTCCCCTCCAGACAGGAGATGCCAACATAGTCTCATGTGTTTACTTGATCCAAGAAGCTCATTCTTCAGCAGTATCATTTTCTATCCCATAGTCCAGTCCAATCCCTGTCTAATGAGTTAGCTTTGGGAATGGCTCCTGTCTTGGGCTAACAGGAGGTCTGGGGACCATGACCTCCAGGGTCCTTCTAGTCTCAATCAGACCATTAAGTCTGGTCTCTTTACGAGAATTTGGGGTCTGCATCCCACTGCTCTTCTGCTCCTTCAGGGGCTCTATAGCTTTTTATTGATATTGTTTATATTTGCTGGTTTTCCCAATTACAATGCAAGCCCATCAAGGAGAGACATTGGATCTTATCCATCCTAGTATCCGAAGATAAGCCTGGTGCCCTACAAAAAGTAAATACAAGGACAATAATGAGAAGTCTCCATAGTCCAGTTTTCCTCATTCTTCTTCCAACACCATCCATGGCCATATACACAATATTCACTGACGAGATGTGCATTCCTTCATTCATTCAACACACAATTACAGAGAACCTCCAATGAATAATGAAGAAGCTTTCAAGGACACCACTCTTTGTGTAAGTACCCCATAATACAATGGAACAAAGATTCTGGCCTATAGTCAGCTGAAAATAACGGTATTAATTTCACCTACCTGAATCTATATTAACTTCTGGGGGAATTATAGTCTTCTTAAGTTAAATCTGGTTCCTAAGGAAAGCAATAATACCATGTCCTAATATAGAAATATGATGAGCCACTGAAATTCTTTTTGAAGATGTACAACTCTTATTTAGGCTGTTTCTTAAAATCTGGAATGATTCATCCGTCAATCCATTCATCCATCCAATATATTCTGAATACCTACCATGAGCCTGGTGATGTTCTAGGAACTGGAATACAGCTGTGAATTAGACTAATAAGGTCTTGGGGCTTACATTCTAGCACAGAGCAAAAGATATTGAAAATAAAGAAGACAATAAATAAATAAAAATAAACAAAATATCAGATAGTGAGAAATGGCATGCAGAGAATTAAAATAAGATCCTGGCTGCTTTAGACCGCATGGTAAGAGAAAGTATTATTTAGCTAGAATCCAAATGTGCAGAAGGAACCAACTATGCAAAGAACAGGGGGAAAGTATTCTAGATAGAGGAAATAGGATAAAAGCCACTGTGACTGGGATGTAGTGGTTGAGAGGGAATGATGTGAGATAAAGTTAGCGAGATACGTAGTCAGATCACAGAAGACTTAGAACCACAGGTTAATTCAAGTTTTGGATTTTATTCTAAGTAAACTGAGAGTTGTGAGAGAGTCCTAAGCAGAGAAGTGACATAGTATATGCCCCCAAAGGAAGGAAAACATATATCCACAAAAAGCTTAATAAAAAAACATTTCATAGCTTTATTCATAATAACTAAAATCCGGAAACAGTCCAGGTACCCATCAATAAGAGAATGGATAAACAAGCTATAGTATATTCTTGAAATATAATACTACTCAGCAAGAAAAAAGAACAAATTATTAAGTCATGAAACTACCTAGATGAATCTAAAAACATTATGATTATGCTGACGGAAAAAGACTTTGCACAAAAGGGTACATAATGAAATGGTTCCATTTATACAAAATTCTAGAACAGGGAAAACCAATCTATGGTTAAAAAAAAAAAAACAAACAATGGTTGCATCAGGGGTAGAGAAGGTAGGATTAGCACTGACTGGCAAGCGGCATGAAGGAACTTTCTGGAATGGTAACAATGTACTACAGCTTGATAGAGGAGTTTGGGTGTTATAAGTGTATGCATTTGTGAAAGTTCATCCTATGGTACACGTAAGATCTGTACATTTCACTATATGTAAATTTTACCTAAAAATGAACGAACAAAAATGACTCTAAAGAAAGCACTTTTGGAACAGTGGAGTAATCACCTTCAAAAATTTGCTCCTCTGTAAAAGCAACAAGAAGAGTGGCTAAAATATCAAAACTAATTTTTTCAGAAAGCTGGAAATTAGTAAACATTTTGCGGTAATCTGGGGAGAGCTTATTCCAAGAAACACAACCGAACCTCAGTAAATACAGATAACTTTGTGGCCTTTTTTAACTTGTCTTATCTCCATTCCTCTCTCCCCAGCACTGTGGCAGCCTTGAAAACTAAGTCTCACAACTACATAGCTCTAAAAAGCAGCAGCCTCACAGCCAATGGAAGGGGCAGAATGGATTTGGAGCTCCCCAAAAGCTCCATCCTCAGGTAATTATTTACTATTTGACTTATCTGGAAGCTCCCTTAGAAGCTCTACTCTCAGGCCTTGTCTTTGTGACCTGACTCAGAGCTCACTTGGTACAAACAGCCATATTCCTAGAATGTTTGTACAAGATAATCAGTGGCGATTGCTTAACACTGCAACTGCCTGAGACGGCAATACTAGTTGGGTCGAACAATAGGTTGACCAAAAATTCAAAAGAAAAAACTGGAGAATGGGATGTCTGTAGGGGGCTTTGAAAAGCTCTCACATATTTCTGGGTATCTAGATGGCTACGTATGTGAACAGGGCTGTGTGCATAGCCTGGAAAGACCCAAGATGACCTTGACTTTCTGTACAAACAGAAAGTAAAGGCTAAAGTTGAGTTGTAAACTCCCTGCTGGAGTACTGAAAGTATACCCAAACATATAGCCAAAGTCCCAGAGTAAAGGCTAGGAGACTTACCAGAGTTTAAGACATGTGAGGAAAGCTCCATTCTCAGAGGTTGCCTTTATTTGACCAATCAATTAGCTGACCTCTATGTTAAGTAAGCAGAGGCTCTTGCTACACACAACAAATAATAGAGATTTTAAAGAATTAATTCATGAAAGTCACCAAGCAAACAAACAATGACAACAACAATAAACAGTAACAACAACAAATCCTAAGGAGGGGAGAAACCTGATTTCCAGAGTTGTCACATTATATTATTTAACATATCCTGCTTTCAAAGAAAATTTCAAGCCAGGCAAAAAAACAGGTAATACACATAAGAATCGATCATACACATAAAAAAGCAATCAATAGAAATTGTCCCTGAGGAAGCCCAGGGACTTTTTATTGGACTTACTAGACAATGGCTTTAAATCAGCTATTATAAATATATTCAAAAAACTAAAAGAAACCATGTCTAAAGAGCTAAAGTATGAGAACGACATCTCAACAAATAGAGAATATCAATAGAGAGAAGTTATATTTAAAAATTTTTTTTAAAAAAAGAACCTCTGGCACTGAAAAGTACAATAATTGAAATAAGAAATTCACTAGAGAAGTTTAACAGCAGATTTGAACTGGAGAAGAAAGAATTAGCAAACTTGAAGCTAGGTTAATTGAGAGTATCTACTCTGAGGAACAGAAAGAAAAAAGAGTGAAGAAAAATGAACAGAGCCCATGGAGCATATGCACATATGCCCATACACACAACAGGAGTTCCAGTAGAAGAGCAGAGAGAGAAAGGGAGAGAAAGAATATATGAAAAAATAATGAATATAGAGAAAAAATATATGAAAAAAAATTTGATGAAAAAAATCTGTACATCCAAGAAGCTCAACAAACTCTGCAGCATTTTGTTTGTTTAAATTTGAACTGTTCAGAGCCTCTTCTATCCATGATTTAAGAAGTTTCTCTGGAAATTTTTGGTATTTTTATTCACATTACAATTTTTATTCTTTACTAATAGCAATGGGAGGGCCCTTCCATGTCACCATCTCTCATACGCCTTTCCCTCATCAGGAGCAAAGAGTCTTTGCTGAAACTCTTTTGAATTCTGTCTTAGTTATCTAGTGTGGCTGGAACAGAAATACCACACACAAGTGGATGGCTTTAACAAAGAAAATTTTATTCTCTCACACTCTAGGAGGCTAGAAGTCCAAATTCAGGGTGCCAGCTCCAGAGGAAGGCTTTCTCTCTCTGTTGGCTCTGGGGTAAGGTCTTTGCCATCAATCTTCCCCGGTAGAGGAGTTCTCAGCACAGAGACCTCAAGCCCAAAGAACACACTGTTCTCTGGCTCTCCTTTCTTGGTGCTATGTGGTGCCTGTGTCTCTACGCTCACTTCTCTCTTTTATATCTCAAAAGAGATTGATTTAAGACACAACCTAATCTTGGAGATTAATTCCTGCCACATTAACATACCTGCCACTAGTCCCACCTCATTAACATCATAGAGGTAGGATTTACAACACATAGGAAAATCACATCAGGTGACAAAATGGTGGACAATCACACAATATTGGGAATCAAGGCCTAGCCAAGTTGACACATATTTTGGGAGGACACAATTCAATCCATGACAAGTTCCAATGTCAGTCCCTGAATCTTTTGCTTCCTCTTGCGCTTCCAGTTTCCCATAGCTAAGTCACTGACCTACCCACTAGAAAGCTAAACTTCAGGAACTGTAACAGACTGACCTGGGATTCAGCACTCCAGCAATTCCTGCCTGTTCCATGCAACAAGTCCTTCCCTGTTCTGATGACAGTGCTCCTGCATTTGAGGTTTCAAGTCTTATATGTGCCCAGTCTGCAGGTACGGGCTTTTACATAGGCCTCTGAGGCCAAGTTTTGAGCTAGTACCTGCCAAGTACACTAGCCAGATCCTAGGATGGAAGCCCTGCCTTTCCTTGGCCTACTTCCAGACTGTTGAGGCCTAGCTAACTATGAAAAGACCTCCCAGATTGTTCCACAGGTTCCACGTATCACCTGCCTCTGATTTCCCACCGCAGTGATACCTGCATTTGGAACAATATTTCATCAGGGATCCCCTGTTAGCAACCACTTGCAAAGAAACAACCAAAAGCCACTATATCCCTTGGACATTACTGATTGTCCACAGCTAGACGCAATACATATTCCACTATATGGGTGTCATCTGCTCCCTGCTGTTGCTATCTGTTATGATAATCAGTCAAGCACTACTGAATGCTAAGATAAGAAACCAAGTTTGTCACCTAGCTGAAATTGTGGTAATTTCAGTTATCACTGTTATCAGCTCAATGGCTGATTCATTTTTTTCCCTTTGCTTTGTATTTGACAGTCTCCTTGGAGGTCTACTCCTTCGTAAATCAGTCTTTGTTTTCCTCCTAAGTCAGACTGTTCTCCCAAAGTCTGTTTCCATCATGTTCCCCTTATAAATTTATTTCCTCAAAAAGCATCCTTTATTTTTTTTGCAATAACCCTGATATTGCTAAGAATCGTTTTCTCCTCCAATTCTGGATGTCATCTTCTTATTATACTTTCATTCAGGGACTGACTATAAAATATGAGACTTGTTTACTAACACACCAGAAATCAGACAGCCACATGAGTAGTGTTTTCCCTCAAAATAGTTACCTGGGAAGGCACTCACTTATTCTAATGCTATTACGAATGATCCAAGCATTTTGGAATTTTTTTAAACTTGCCAGTTCTATATATTTGACCTTGTCTAAGAAGACCAATCTTATTACTTTATGATAACACCATTGCTCACCTGGATAGTTTGTCTTAATCATCAGATACAACTTGCTATTTCCAAAAATTAGACTTATGACAAAGGATGAAAAATTGGTATTACTAAAGATATCCAGAAGAAAATACTTAGCCTCTGAAAGTAATTATAAAAATTTAAAATAAATGTTGAAAAAAAGCATGAGAATGAGAATAAATGGATGGCAACTTTTTTTGTGATCTAAAACCATAACCTAACATCTAAGATTATTCTGTATGTAAGATAAAGATAACAACAACTTCCCTATCTTCTTCACAGAGTTATTGTGGGGACCAAATCGGAAAGTATATGCCACCTCTGAAATCCAAAAAGTAAATAAATTGAAGATACTTCTATTCATGCCTTACTGCTGCAGATTAAAATAGACGCAAAGCACAACGTTAAGGCCTGTGCATTTAAAACCTGTATTTAGGACTCTGACTTCAGGATTAAGTTGATATTTTTATTTTGGAGGGGGTGAAAGATGAGAATCATAGTTCCATTTTTTAAGAAAAAATCATTTCTATATACAATAAAGATGTTTTCAAGAAATAGTTCATGTTTTGGAAAGTGAAACCTAATTTACTCCCACAGAAAAAAAGGGGGTGGAGGGAAATTCCATAACTAGGAAGTCACAATAAATATAAACGATACCTTCAATTATGCAACGTGGGACTTCCCCAAGGATCAGACAGAAGATTCTGCTGAGTCAACTGTAACACTATCCAATCAGAGTTAGGGAGGGAAAGTGCCGCTGCAGATAAATGCTCTGTCCCAGCCCCACGTTTTCCGAGACACTCCTCAGCTGTGTGCCCACATTCCGAGCCTGCCACAGAGGGACCTCCAGTCTCAGCACCATGGACCAACGTGCCATTCTTCTTCTCTGCCTTATCTTTCTGACTCTGAGTGGGACTCAAGGTAAGGAACATCAAGAGATATTTAATTTGTAAAGTCCGAAATAGGACTGGGTATAAATTCTATAAATACAGAAACAGCGTATTTGCAAGTTTCATAGTCTGCCTATAAACGAGAGGTAAATGAGCAGAGATCCCCTCTGGCCACATAGTTTATATGAATGGCTGAAGTCAGAGAAGCAAGTAGAATAAAAGAAAGAAGGAAGAAGAGAGGCAAAGCAGAAGGGGAAAGGGAAAACGAAGTACAGAAAGAGAAAATTTGAGTTAATAAGAGAGGGAGTGAGACACAGGTTACTGCTTAGTTAACTCAGTTTAAATAACCACATGAATTGTGCTCAAGGATATGATTTTATACTGAACAAGTTACAATTTCATTCTCCCAGATAATAAATTGATTAGTCATTCAGAGCTGTGTTATAATGGGATATATTCTTTCTCAGATTAAGTGACTATGCAATGACATGGGGATATAAAAAAAATAGGTTCCAGTAAATACCTATACCCAGATTAAATACCTAAAATGAAACCCTGCGCTAACCTGCCCTGCTGTACCTGTCTCTTTTCCCACAGGAATACCTCTCTCTAGAACTACACGCTGTACCTGCATCAAAATTAGTAATCAACCTGTTAATCCGAAGTTCTTAGAAAAACTTGAAATGATTCCTGCAAGTCTATCTTGCCCTCATGTTGAGATCATGTGAGTAAAATCCCATCTTGTGATCACCTCTCTGGTTGTAATCATTATTAAGTATGTGATAATCTTAAAACATGAGTAAAGAGTTTGTGATGATTCAAAGACTTACATATATAGCAAGGGGAAAAAGCTAGACTCAAGCTCCTGACTTCAGAACTGTATATTCCATTCAACTGTATATGTTTTATTGGCCCAATCTTGTTTTAAATATTTCTCTCTCCTATTTACTTCTACAGTGTCACAATGAAAAAAAGTGGGGAGAAGAGATGTCTCAATCCAGAGTCTAAGAACGTCAAGAATATATTGAAAGCCATCAGAAAGGAAAGGTAGGTTTGCTGTTGCTTGCAGAAGAACTGCAATCTTGAGATGTTAGAAATATTTGCATTGGGTTTTGCTTTGGGATCCTTGGTTTAAATGTATTACCACCATGCCCTCCTCTACCTCATCTCCATAGCGAGGTGCCATCTTGTGTGGCATCTGAAGTTGTCCTGATTACCTGTCTAGAGATGTCAGTAGGTCACTTCAATCTTGAGACAGAGGTATAACTATCCAAGAAGAGCTTCCATATTTCCCCCCAAGCCTTCCCTGGCCTAAAAAAAGCAGTCCCTGGAATCCATAGGATGGCTGTGTACAACAGAAAAGCTCAACATGCCCTTTACCTGGGACCTTTTGGGTTGTATATGAACTCTGTATGTTCCAAAGCAGAACTCAGGCTGAAGCCAGAGTTGAGAGTATGACACTTCCACATCCTCTTTCTCTTCTTACAGGTCTACAATGTCTCCTCGGAAGCAGAGAGAAGCATGATAACTGTACTGCTGACAAGGATGGACCAGACAGAGGCTGCCTCTGCCATCACTTCCCTATGTAGGGTGTATGTCAAGCCCTAATTGTCCCTGGTTTACAGTTCTCTGAAAACGTGACCAACCATAGTCACCAGATAAGCTGCTACTTCCTACTGATGTATGTATGAAGATGGATGGTTCATCATCCTGAACTCTTTCAGTAATGACTCTGCTCTGGCATTATACTGTAAGCTATGCCGAGGTGCTACATTTTTTAGTGAATGTACCAAGTCCTAGCTCTTCTACCGACACTTTCTCACTTTCCTATCTTCTAAGGGTTATTTTTCAGTCTCTTGGCTTATCAGAGTTCTCAGAATCTCAAATAACAAAGAGGTATGCAATCAAAGCAATGATATAACCTGCTTCTTTCAGAAACTTAACTCCATGGACTTCTACTGCCATTCTCTCAGGGGTCACATTTTGACATTGGTTGTATACACACAATTCTAAATATATACAGGAAGCTAGAATTGTCTGGAAATGTATATGTAAATACTATTTAATGAAAAACTATACAAAACAGTAGAATTTTTAGATGTATATGTTTTTCATATTTTTTCAGTGTTTATGGACTAACTTGTATACTATGTACTACACATGAATGAATAGTGGGAAAAGTATGTGCTGGAAGGTTTTCAAATAAAAACGATGTGCTTGCCTGAGAATATTAAGAAAGATTATCTGACTGCTGAGAGGCCAAAACCATAATAAAGTAACTGTAACTAAGATGAAGTGTCTTGCGGTGATCTGACTGGGGCATTTATTTCATAAGAAGGTGAGATTAGAGAATCCATGGGCTAGAGTAAAATTTGGGATGGGTAGAAGACAAATGAGTTTGAGAATTATCACATATCTTCCAACAGTAGTCTCCTGAAAGGACCATCACATAGGAGTCTTACAGAACTAACGTGGCTTAACAAAGCATGGCCTGAGCTTCAGATCCCTACAGTCAACTTCCTCTGAGACATTTCCACATGGATATCCCACAGGAACTTTAAACTCCAAAATATTTTAAATTAATTCCCCTCTCCCCCACATCTATTTCTCCTTCTCTATTCTAATCCTAGTTAATAGCACCATCATTCCCTCAATTCCCCAGACCAGAAACCTGGAAGTAACTCTATACTCCTACCTCACCTCCCACATCCAATTAGTCACTAAGAATATATTTGCATACATTTACTTAACAAATAATTAGTATCTAGAATACATAAAGAAATCCTAAGAGCAACGGCATCACTAGGGCTGGTGTCACCCATTGCAGTAACCCCTGGTGTCACCCCTGCCATGGACCTCATCCCATACCAGACCATACAGAATCTTTAGTAATGTTTATTTCCAATTTTAGTCATAGAATAGTGTGTGATAAATACAGTTTTAAGTTGCTTAAATGTAGTATTTCTCAGATTATAAGAATACTTACAAAAAATTTTTTATGATTTTCATTGTACTTTAAGTGAAAGTTTACAAATCAAGTCAGTCTCTCACACAAAAACCCACATACACCTTGCTACACACTCCCAATTACTCTCCCCCAATGAGACAGCCCGCTCTCTCCCTCCACTCTCTCTTTTCGTGTCCATTTCGCCAGCTTCTAACCCCCTCCATCCTCTCATCTCCCCTCCAGGCAGGAGATGCCAACATAGTCTCAAGTGTCCACCTGATCCAAGAAGCTCACTCCTCACCAGCATCCCTCTCCAGCCCATTGTCCAGTCCAATCCATGTCTGAAGAGTTGGCTTTGGGAATGGTTCCTGTCCTGGGCCAACAGAAGGTCTGGGGGCCGTGACCATCGGGGTCCTTCTAGTCTCAGTCAGACCATTAAGTCTGGTCTTCTTACGAGAATTTGGGGTCTGCATCCCACTGCTCTCCTGCTCCCTTAGGGGTTCTCTGTTGTGTTCCCTGTCAGGGCAGTCATCAGTTGTAGCCAGGCACCATCTAGTTCTTCTGGTCTCAGGATGATGTAGTCTCTGGTTCATGTGGCCCTTTCTGTCTCTTGGGCTTGTAATTGCCTTGTGTCCTTGGTGTTCTCTTCATTCTCCTTTGATCCAGGTGGGTTGAGACCAATTGATGCATCTTAGATGGCTGCTTGCTAGCGTTTAAGACCCCAGACACCACTCTTCAAAGTGGGATGCAGAATGTTTTCTTAATAGATTTTATTATGCCAATTGACTTAGATGTCCCCTGAAGCCATGGTCCCCAGACCCCTGCCCCTGCTACGCTGGCCTTCGAAGCATTCAGTTTATTCAGGAAACTGCTTTTGGTTTAGTCCAACTGTGCTGACCTCGCCTGTATTGTGTGCTGTCTTTCCCTTCACCTACAGTAGTTCTTATCTACTATCTAATTAGTGAATGCCCCTCTCCGACCCTCCCTCCCTCCCCCCGCTTGTAGCCACAAAAGAATGTTTTCTTCTCAGTTTAAACTACTTCTCAAGTTCTTATAATAGTGGTCTTATGCAATATTTGTCCTTTTGCAACTGACTAATTTCACTCAGCATAATGCCTTCCAGGTTCCTCCATGTTATAAAATGTTTCACAGATTCCTCACTGTTCTTTATCAATGCATAGTATTCCATTGTGTGAATATACCATAATTATCCACTCATCCGTTGATGGGCACCTTGGTTGCTTCCATCTTTTTGCTATTATAAACAGTGCTGCAATAAACATGAGAGTGCATATATCTGTTCGTGTAATGGCTCTTATTTCTCTACGGTATATTCCAAGGAGTGGGATTGCTGGATCGTATGGTAGTTCTATTTCTAGCTTTTTAAGGAAGTGCCAAATCGATTTCCAAAGTGGTTGTACCATTAACAAAATTGTTTTGTTAAAACTTTCTGCATTGAATCACGACATTATTAGCTACAACAGTACTAGTAAATGAATTTTTTTCACCTTCTTTTCATTTAATTACTACTTCATTCTCAAAAAAGTTGACATAGGTTCACAAATACTAATTACCACAATATCGTAGCTAGAAGACCAGAAAATTTGATAAAATCAGTAACTATAAAAACTCTAGCAGCAACAAAAACAACGGTGCATGCCTGTAGCACATGTAGACGAAATCACATGATTCGAAGCATCATTGTAACTGGGTAATAATGACAGCTCTGACCGGAGTGCATTAGAAGGTTCAAAGAGTAAACTTGCATAGGGGTTTAACCTTGTAGGTGTGTTGACACATGTAAGCTGGGCTTATGAAAAGTGTTTTTGTTGTTTTAACTAACTACAGAGATATTTTTATAAAAAATAATAAATTTCTACAGAAACGCTGCATGAAAATTTTATAGACAGTCATTTTGGTGTCGCCCCCTCTGACAGCATCACGTGGTATGGTCCACACCATCCACGCACCCTTCTAGTGACGCTGCTACCTAGGAATCCCTGGGTGGTGCCAGTAGTTAAGTGTTCAACTACTAGCCAAAGTTTGTGGTTTGAACCCACCCAGAGGTAACTCAGAAGACAGGCCTGATTATCTGCTTCAGAAAGGTCACAGCCTCTGAAGAAAGGCCTGGCAATCTACTTCCAAAAAATCAGCCCCTGACAACCTTACAGAGCACAGTTCTACTTGACGCACATGGAGTCACTATGAGTTAGAATTGACTCATTCACAACTGGTGATAATGGTGGTTATTCAATGGAATATTAAAAAGCAGTGAAAGCAAAGGGAGTACAGCTATACACACCTAAACGAGTGAATCCCCAAAACTCCCAAAATATTATAAACTTAACACAATGAAAGTTTATTTCTTGCTCATACTAAGAGCTATGTAGCTTGATAGGGCCCCTCCTCTATCTGCTGACTCAGAAACATAGTCTCCTTCTATCTCAACCCAGAGTTACCACGACAGGAAAAGACAAGGACGGAAGTGGCATACCGACTTTAAATGCCCCAATCCAAAGTCCAATTATATCGTCCAGCATACATCACATTGCCATATCTAATCGCAATCGAGCTAGAAACTGTAGGGAAAGTGAACTTGTCTGTCACAAATAGAAACTTTAAAGAATGAGAATTTTTTAAAAAATAACTTAAGCCCAAAAACAATCTCATGCAGAATCTTAGGGATGTTAGATCAGAGGTGGAGAATTTCTTTTGTGGGGAGAGAGTTACCATGTTTGATACAAATAAAATTTGATGGGCATGGTGAACTGACTGACACACTCCTATTGGTGTATGGTCATGTTATAAGTCTCTGATACAGAACCTCTTTTTCTGGAAAAACATACAGTCCACAGTCATCAAAACGCACATTTTGATGACTGTGGACCCTATATTTTTCAAAATGCGCACCTTTATGACTGTAGACAGTGTATTTTTCCAGAAAAAGAGGTTCTCCATCACAGCCTCATAACATGACCATACTGCAATAGAACTGTATCCAGTTTTCTACAAAGAACATTTGTTACTCTTTAATCAGAAGGAGAAAACATTTCAGCAAAATGAAACAATTTTTCAAAGACCCTAGATTATAAATGTTATTTATTTTTAATTTTTATTGTGCTTTAAGTGAAAGTTTACAAATCAAGCCAGTCTCTCATACAAAAATTTATAGACACCTTGCTATATATACTGCTAGTTGCTCTCCCCCTAATGAGACAGCACATTCCTTCTCTCCACCCTCTATTTCGTATCCATTCAGCCAGCTTCTGACCCCCTCCTGCCTTCTCATCGCTCCTCCAGACAGGAATAAATGCTAATTTTAATGGCTGGATTTATGTTCTCAGTGGCCTTCTTGAAATTATTCATCTCTGAGAAAGATCTGAACTGAAAGCAGAGTTATACATGTACCAAAATTTCTTTGTCCATGTTGGGCTAAAACTTAACAACTTGTTTTAAAAATTGCTGAACTATTACTGTACATATCTCAGGTCCCCAGATAATAGTGTCTTTGTCATTAGTAATCTCCCTGTTTCCCTTTTTACCTTCTAAAGTCTACTTTCTACACAACTACCAGAGTGATGCTTTTAAAACGTATCACAGACTTTGGGTCTTCCAGCTCTCATCTTTCCCATAGCATCCCATCACACACTGAAACCCAAAAACCCTTCACCATAGACTATAAAGTTTTACATAAATCTCCCACCTCATTCCTACCATTCTTCCCCTCCATGTCTGTACTCCAGCCACACTGGCCTCCTGTTGCTTCTCAAATGCAGCAAATATATTATCATTTCCAAACCACGCTCCCTCACTTTATTCAGGTCTCTGCTCAAATGCCACCTTCTCATCCAGGGCTTTCCTCATGACTCTATTGAAAAGAGCACCATTTCCATCACTCCTGATCTCTTTACCCGAAAACCTGATCTCTGTATCCCCCTTTAATTTTGTTTATAGCTCTTTTCACTAGCTATAAAAAAAAAAAAATTACTATATTATATATTTATTTTATTCTCTATCCCAACAAGGTCAAAGTTCTATGGGGGAAGGGACTACAGCTGTCTTATTTACCACTATATCTCCAATACCTACAATAACACGAGGCAAACAGTAGTTGTTCAATAAAAGAATAAATACATCACTGACACTTGCCACACTAGAATCCTTTAGAAATTCATGTTCCCTCCAACTACAGGCCAACTTTCCAAAGACCTTAACTAGTTTTTAAATCTTAGAAGAAAGTAAACTCAGAAATAAGAGGAGGTGGTTAGTTTTTTTGAGTCACCAGAGAGGCACAGAAGGACTTAAGACTTTCTCCCATTACACTATCCAACATGCCTACTGGCGAATCATTTATTAGAACATGTGAGCACCTATGTGGGAAGAGAATTAAGGTTTTAAACAAGGGCTTTCAAAATTTATATGACTTTCCAAAAATAAAAATGTTTCAAAACCAAGTTTTATACTTCAACGGCAGCAAAAGCTGTTAAGAGAAGGGGAAATCCATACCCCCAGAGTTTCGCTCTAAGACACATTTCTTTTAAAATAAAAAATAACTTGTCTTATTTTCACTTCTGATAGAAGCAAACACGTTGTTTACATATTATAGAACATTTTCCCAGGACATTCAAATCTAATCAGAGCTGGAATAGCATGGCAAATTCATTTCTTAGGCTCAGATGCAAGAGAGAAACTCCCTTAGTTAACTTTGCAAAGGGAAAGAGGGAGAAAAGAAAAGGAAAAGTTAAAAAAAAAGAGATTTATCTGAACTTAAACCAGTTGCCATCAAGTTGACTCTGACTCATTATGACTGCATGTGTGTCAGTGTGTCAGAGTAGAACTGTGCTTCTTAGGGTTTTCAATGTCTATGACCTTTTTTTTTTTTTAATGACCTTTTGGAAGTGGATCACCAGGCCTTTCTTCCAAGGCGCCTATGAGTGAACTCGAACCTCCAATCTTTCTGTTAGTAGCAGAGTGCATTATGAACCACTGGCACTTCCACGGGATTCCTGTCTGAACTTTCTGTTGTTGTGGGCCATCAAGTCGATTCCGACTCATAGTGACCCTCTGTGATAGCGTAGAACTGTCCCATAGGGTTTCCTAGGTTGTAATCTTTATGGGAGCAAATCACCAATTCGTTTCTCCTGCAGAGCAGCTGGTGGGTTCGAATCACCAACCTTTTAGTTGGCAGCCAAGCACATTACCTGTTGGCACCATCCAGAGACTCCCCTCTGAACTTAAAAAAAAAAAAAATTGCCATCAAGTCGATTTCAACTTATAGCAACCCTATAGGACAGACTAGAACTGCCTCACGGAGTTTTCAAGGAGCAGCTGGTGAATTCAAACCGCTGACCTTTTGGTTAGCAGCTAAACTCTTAACCACTACACCATTAGGGCTCCTCTCTGAACTTACAGAGGGTTGAAGAGTCTTTGCAATGCCACCACCACCACAGCAGAAGAGTTTTATCTTGGGATGGATGGTTCTTGGGGCTCAATGACTTTCCTAAAATTACATGCAATATGTTGTATATATATACATATAGCCATAGCTTTTTATCAGAGTCTCACCAAATTCTATAATCTCAAAGAGGTTAAAAACCATGACAGTCTGTTCTAATTTTATCACAGTCATAGTTTCCAGGGCACTCACTTCAAGCCATAGGGACACCTATATATAAACCCCACGTCTAGGTAATCTTACACATAAATAATTTGGCTGGTTTGGGGATTTATTTAAGAAACGAGGTCTGACTTCAAAGGTCTAGGCCCTAGAAGACACACTAATGGCTCTTATTTCCAGAGTATTCCTAAACTTTCCAAGACTATCTGAACTATTTTATTAAACATGATAACAAAGTCGTTTAAAAAAAAAAAAAAAACTAGACCCACTGAGTCATAAACCTGACCTTTCACTAGAAATTAAAGTCCTCTTTCAAATTACTGTATTGTGGAACTTAAAAGATTTTTTGAGTATTCCAATTCAATCAAATTCAACTTAATAAATATTTACTGTTTACTACATTCAAGATCCACTTGGATTAAACAAGGATAATCAAGATATGGTACCTAACCTCAAAATTATTATAATCTAGCAGAGGAATTTTTAGCAGAGGAACCGAAGCACATGCTCACTCCCAGGCATTGTCATAAGAGCACTATGCCAATTATTTTTACGTATTGGTGTAAAAAATTAGCATAGCATGCTTATGAAAACACCTCAAGGGGGGAGGGCATGTTGGCAAACAAAGGTAGAATGTGCATGTTGTATGTGTAATAATATGGTGTATATATAAACAAAGGTCACCAACAATAAAAAGTAGCACATACTAATCTTCAGTTAAGTAGTATTTGTAAGATATTGCTGATCAAAAAAATAAATCCATTACATTGGAAGACCTGGATATCTTAACCACAGTTAGTAGAAATACAATATAATAAATCAGGGGAACATGGGAATATCACTAAGACACTACACAGATGCAAAACAAGATAAGATAAAAATAAAGAATGAGATGACAGCAATTCCACTTCTAGGTATATACCCTAGAGAGATACAAGTCATAACATAAATAAGATATATACACACCAATGTTCACTGCAGCATTATTCACAATAGCAAAAAGATGGAAACACCTAAGTGTCCATCGATGCATGAATGGATAAACAAACTGTGGTATATACCCAGTGGAATACTAAACAACAACAAAGAATAACAACAAACCCACTGATCACCTCATGACAAGGATGAATTTGGAGGACATTACACTGAGTGAAATAAGCCAATCACAAAAGGACAAATATTGCAAGAGACCGCTATTATACAAATAAGAAAAGGTTTATACACAGATAAAAAACATTCTTTGATGGTTACCAGGTAAGGGAGGGATAACCAAAACCCACTGCCAACAAGTCGATTCCAACTCATAGCGACCCTATAGGACAGAGTAGAACTGCCCGATAGAGTTTCCAAGGAGTACCTGGCAGATTCAAACTGCTGACCTCTTGGTTAGCAGCCATAGCACTTAACCACTATGCCACCAGGGTTTCCAACAGAAGGAAAGGAAGGGTAAATTACTAAATAAATAGAAGGCAGGTGGTAGTATTGTTGAAGAGAAAGGCAATGCACCATATGGGATGTCTTAGTTATCTTGTGCTGCTGTAACAGAAATACTATAAGTGGATGGCTTTAACAAAGAGAAATTTATTCTCTCACAGTCTAAAAAAAAAAAAAATTAGGAGGCTAGAATTCTGAATTCAGGGTGCCAGCTCCAGGGGAAGGCTTTCTCTCTCTGTCGGCTCTGTGGGAAGGTCCTTGTCATCAATCTTCCCCTGGTCTAGGAGCAGAGGGACCCCAGGTCCAAAGGACATGCTCCCCTCCTGGTTCTTCATTCTCAGTGTTATGAGGTCCCCCATCCCTCTGTTCATTTTTCTCTTTTATATCTCAAAGGAGATTGACTCAAAGATACAATCTAATCTTGTAGATTGAGTCCTGCCTTACCGAAGTAACTGCATCTAATTCTGCCTCATTAACAACATAAACCCGCTGCCGTCCAGTCAATTCCAACTCATAACAACCCTGTAGGATAGAGTAGAACTGCCCCATAGGGTTTCCAAGGAGCAGCTGGTGGATTCATACTGCTGAAGTTTTGATTAGCAGCTGAGCTCTTAACCACCGCACCACCAGGGCTTCCATTAACATCATAGAGATAGGATAAATTACAACACACAGGAAAATGGCATCAAATGACAAAATGGTGGACAATCACACAACACTGGAAATCATGGCCTAGCCAAGTTGACACACATTTTTGGGGGGCACAATTCAATCCATAACATGGGGAAAGTCAGCACAACGTGACAAAGGCAAAGGAAGACACTGAGAGGAACACAAGAACAAAGGATAGCTATGGCAATTACTATAATATAGACATTTCTTCAAAAACGGTATTAACAATAATTTACAAAGGGATACACACGTAGATAGGTGTCATGGATTGAATCATGTCACCCAAAAATATGTGTATCAATTTGGCTAGCCCACGATTCCCAGTATTGTGTGATTGTCCATCATTTTGTCATCTGATATGATTTCCCTATGTGTTGTAAATCCTATCACTATGATATTAACGAGATGGATTAATGGCAGTTATGTTGATGAGATCTACAAGATTAGATTGTGTCTTAAGCCAATCTCTTTTGAGATATAAAAGAAAGAAGTGAGCAGAGAGACATGGAGGACTTCATACCACCAAGAAAGCAGCGCTGGGAGCAGAGCGCATCCTTTGGACCCAAGGTTCCGCATGGAGAAGCTCCTCCTCCAGGAGAAGATTGATGACAAGGACCCTTCTCCAGGGCCGGCAGAAAGAAAGCCTTCCCCTGGAGCTGAAACCTGAATTCGAACTTCTAACCTACTAGACTGTAAGAGAATAAGCTTCTGTTTGTTGAAACCATTCACTTGTGGTATTTCTGTTATAGCCGCACTAGATAACTAAGACAATCTGCATGCTAAAGAAGCATGGGAGGATGTAAGGACGTACACCCACCTGCAGATATAGGTTAGGTTGTGGATGCCTCTACATACATATTTGTAGATGTTGCATGTATGCTAATACAGACAATAGAACACACAAGTGACACGGTTGCGGAAACTTCTTATGCATAACCAAACACATCCTGGGACAAAGATACTAGGCTTGAGGCCTAAGGACCATAGACTCAGGGACATCTATGTCAATTGGCATAACAGTGCATAAAAACAATATTCTACATCCTACTTTGGTGAGTAGCATCTGTGATCTTAAAAGCTTGCGAGCAGCCATCTAAGATACAATTAGTCAGGGACAGATTACCCAGTAAGCAAGGTAAGCATGTGCTCAGGGCATCAACAAAACAGGGGCACCAGCTGTCCAAAGCAAAGACCCACAGATGCCAAGTAGACAGGACACAAGGAAAAGCAGGCACCACAGTAGAAGGTGACTGGCAGGGCTCTAAATAAAACTGATACAAGCTCCACTGCATGTGAATGCAATGGCATATGCCACTTTTGCATTCAATTGCTAATATTACAGCCACATTTAAAAAGGAGTTACATCATGGATAGCTAAGACTAACACACACATGTATACATACATACACACATGCATATATATATAACTCACACACCCCATTTAAATGTGTAAGTAAGCAAAGGAGGGGGCACCACAGGTTATTGGTGCTTAGGGCCCTCACATGCCTTAATCTGGCCCTGCAACTAGTGGTTTCTTCCTGTCCAGAGTAAAGAAGAGTGAAGAAAACCAAAGACTCAAGAGTACAGTTAATCCGAAAGACCAGTGGACCACATGCACCACAGCCTACACTACTCCAAGACCAGAAGAACTAGATGGTGCCCGGCTACCACCTACTGACCACTCTGGGATCACAGTAGAGGCTCCTGAACAGAGGGAGAGAAAAATGTAGAAGAAAAATCAAATCCATAAAAAAAAAAAAAAGGCCAGACTTACTGGCCGAATGACACTGGAAGAGCCCCCTAGTCTATGGCTCTATGACACCTCTCTGACTTGGAACTGCAGCCAACCCCAGAAACCACCCCCCAACCAGGCAACAGACCTACAAAATAAACAATAACACCCAAAAAAAAACATGCTCCAAAGAACAAACAATTATACAAAACCAAAAGGCAACACTTGCCCAAAAGCATAGATGAGAAGGCAGATGTGGTAGGAAAACCAGATGAAAGGAAATGGGGAACCCAGGGCAGAAACGGGGAGAGTATTGACACAGTGTGGGGACTGCAACCAATGTCATGGAATACTTTGTGTACAATTTGTTGGATGGGAAACTAATTTGCTCTGTAAACTTTCACCTAAACACAATAAAATATTACAAAAGAAGAAAGGGATGAACAGAGGTCATCATTATGAACTGACTAACTGAAATAAAGGATAAAACTGAGACTAAGCCATAAATGCACCACTCTAAATTGCCTACATAATAGGACCTTTCATCCTGTTAATGATGTTCTACTAAGAAAAGCCCACATACTAATTAAGGAAACCATAACTGGGGACAGAACAACGTATGGTCTAGCTTGTTCCTAGGAGAAATTCTAGGCAGGAGTTTGGAAGGCATCTGTACAATGAACAAGGATAATACCATAAAGGAATCTTAGATTACAGTCATAAGGAATTATATTAAGCACATATGGTAGTGAATATAGATCTTGCAGAGCAGTTATATCTCTTGATCACTGGTACCAAAATCAGTTGCTGTTGAGTTGATTCTGGCTTATGGAGACCTGATGTATTGCAGAATAGAACTGTGCTCAATAGGGTCTTCAATGGCTGTGACTGTTCCAGAGATAGCCAGGCCTTTCTTCCAAGGCACGCCCCTGAGTGAATATGAACCTGCAACCTTTTGGTTAGTAGCCCAATGCAAATGAAATGCATGTGGATCCATGTTTCCTCACCTCTTTTTCTTTTTTATTTCCATGTTGTGTGTGTGGTGAAAAGATACACAACAAAATATTCACCAATTCAACAATTCCTACATAATTCAGTGACATGATTGCATTCTTCATGTTGTGCAACCATTATCGCTTATCTTTTTCCGAATTATTCCATCACCATTAACATAAATTCAATTCATCCTAACCAAAAACTCTTTTCCCCCTTCCTTCCACCCCTAGTAACTACTAACAATCTCTGGTTTCTATATATTTGTTTATTTCACATAAGTAAGATCATACAGCATTTGTCCTTTTGTGCCTAACTTATTTCACTCAGCATAATGTTTTCCATGTTGTCGCACGTATCAGGGTTTCATTTGTCTTTATGGCTGAGAAATACTCCATTGTATGTACATACATTTTGTTTGTCCATTCATCTGATGATGGATGTTTCCGCTGTTTCCACCTTTTGGCTATTGTGAAAAGTGCTGCAATGAGCATTGGTGTACAAGTTTTTGTTTACGTCCCTGCTTTCACTTCTGCGTATATAGTATGTACTTACGATTGGGAGTGCTGGGTCATATAGTAGTTCTAGCTTCAACTTTTTGAGGAACTGTCAAACTGTTTTCCACAGAAGTTATACCATTTTACATTTCTGTCAGCAATGGATGAGGGTTCCAGTTGCTCTATAACCTTGGCAACATCTGTTTTCTTCAGATGTTTTCTCAGTCTAATGGTGGTAGAGCGGTATCTCATTGTGGTTTTGAATTGCGTCTCCCTAAATAAATCACTGTCAATGGATCTGGTTTTGTAGTTATGGCTAACGACATTGCACATCTTTTTGTGTGCTTGTTGGCCATCTGGACATTATCTTTGGTAAAATGTCCATTCAAGTCTTTTGCCCATTTTTTGACTGGGTTGTTTGTCTTTCTGTTGTTAAGCTATAGGAGTTCTTCATATATTTTGGATATTACACTCATTGGGTAGATGATGCCTGAAAATATTTTCCCAATCTGTAGGCTTTTCACTTTGTTGACAAAGTCCTTCAATGAACAAAAGTATTCAAGTTTTATAAAGATCCTATGATTTTGTGTCTCAGATATTTTTATTGATGTTATCATTACACTGAAGGAACACCAAGTAGGGTAAGAGTCAACATTATAAATGCAAATGAAGGTAAAAAATAATGTAAACATAAGAATTACATTTGTAAGAATTATTCATAATAATAAATGTAACAATTATTCGGAAAAGGGGCAGGTGAATGTGTTCAGGGAAGATTTGACAAAGGAAGCAGAATTTGAAACAGTTTTATCTGTTCAAAGTAAATTAACTCTAAGTAAAACTCTTATTGAGGAGCATGCGAAAACAAAGTTCACCTTGGCCAAAGAGCAAAATCACAGAATCAGCACTGCAGCCATACACCATCCATATCAGGAAACAAAAAAACAGTTGCTTTCAAATCGATTCCAATTCATGGCGTGTCAGAGTAAAATAGTACTCCATAAGGTTTTCAGTGGCTGATTTCTCGGAAGTACATTGCCAGGTCTTTCTTCCGAAGTGCCTCTGAGTGGACTTGAACCTCTAACCTTCCGAGCATGTTAATCAGAACATATACACACCCAGAGACATATAATATTTTCCACAAATAACACGTCCACACATATAACGTGCACAGCACACCTAGAAAAATACTGCACAAAGGGGTTGCAAGGTTGCCAAAAAATGTATAATATGCACGTTATTTACATAAAAATACAGTACACATATCCAAATCTCTACAAATAGCTCAATATATCTTTGGCGCTAAGTAAAAAAATTATTTAGCTTAGAGAGGATGCAGAGACTCCCATAGAAAATAACCAAAATACCAAAATCCAAAGTCACAGATCCTTAGATATTGAAGTGTCCTCTTATACTTTTTGGAGTCCCCGGGCGGTGCAAACAGTTAAACAGCAAACGCATGTGGTTAACACACTATCCAGCAATTCTACTCTCAAGCATATACCCAAAAGAATTAGAAACAGGTACTCAAACAGATAGCTGTACAAGAATGTTCATAAGAGCACTATTCACAATATCCAAAAGGTGCAAATGACCCAAATGTCCGTCAATCGATGAATGGATAAATGAAATGTGGTATATACACAGAACAGAATGTTATTCATTCAAAAAGAGAAATGAAGTTCTGATACATGCTACGGCATGGATGAAACTTGAAAACATTGTGCTAAGTGAAAGAAGCCAGACAAAAAGTCACATATTGTATGATTCCATTTGTATGAAATATCTAGAATACATAAATTCATAGAGACAGAAAGCAGACTGGTTGCGATCAGGGGCTGGGGGGAGGGAGAAAAGAGAAGCAACAGTTTAATGGGTATGGGGTTCTCTTTTGGGGTACTGAAAATATTTTGGGACTTGATAAGAGGTGGTGGTTGTACAAGATGGTGAATGTAGTAAATGCCACTGAATTCTATGCTTCGAAATGGTTTAAATTTATGCTATGTGAATTTCACCTCAATAAAAAAATGCTACAGAAGATATAAAAATGTTTTTAACCTTTGTACCTACACTTGCAACAAAGGAAAATATTCCAAGAAAGTAAAAACTCAAATAAACCCAAACCCCCTGGCATCAACCAACTCATAGCGACCCTATGGGACAAAGCAGAACCGTCCCATGGAGTTTCCAAAGCTGTAAATTTTTACAGGAGCAGACTGCTACATCTTTCTCCGTCGGACCAGCTGGTGGATTCCAACTGCTAACCTTTCAGTTAGCCGCCAAGCACTTAACCACTGTGCCACCAGGGCTCCTAAGAAAGTAAAATCTTTAAAAATAATAACACTGCTGTATTACTGAAATATTAGAAAGAACACAAATGCCAGGGCTCAGAGAATAGTTAAAAAGACTACACATGTCTAGAACCGTTTTTAAACTACATAAACACAAGGAAAGGCATAAAATTAGTTAAAAGAGATTTTTAATGACAAAAGTCACATGTACACAATAAATATGTATGTATAAATCTCCTGTTACTCGACTGATTAAAGTCCTTCAACGTCTCCTCACCACATATGGATTTAGAAGGCCCTTTCATCCTCTAGTTCCTGCTACATTTCTAGCCTCATCTCTCACCACACCCCTGTTATCACCCTACCTTCCACCCTGACCAAAGTACTTCCAGTTTCCCAAATGTGGCATACTTTCCAAAGCCCCTTCCCCCCACCTTCTTCTGCTAACACAGTCCAAACCCTTCCAAACCTAATTCAAACAGCTCCTCCAGGAAGCCCTCACTGCCTCCCAGCCAATTGGCCAGAGTTGTGGGCTCCTCTGTGTGCCTCCAACAACTCTGTACAATTGTTTATCATAACATTTCTCCTACAGTAAATGTTAACTGACATGCTGTTTTCTTCCATTAAACTGTGAGCTCCTTGAGGGCCGAGATTATTATTCGTATTTGTCTCTTTAGAATCTAGAATAATAAGAAAAAGTTTGAGGAATGAACTGAATAAATTGTAAGTAAGGTTTGAAAAAACATGAGTTTTTTTTCTTGTAACCTTAGATAAATAACTTTAAAGTAAATAATTTTAAATAAATATGCACGTGCTAAACAAAATAATTACTCTCTACTTATCTTTTCTCCCTCTTATGGATTTTTCTTTAAGCTATGCCGCAGCTTCGTAATGACTATGGTTCCATGTCATCCGACTACAAGCCAATTTGCCAAAAGTCACCGAGCAAAAATGTTGTGTTACTGCCAGCACTTACAAACAGCTGTCCTCTAAATGATGTCCTGACATTCCCCCTCATGATAGCTTATTCATAGATTTAACACAGACCTTAAGCTTTAGACAGGAAATACAAACCAGGAGGTCATAGGCTAATCAGCAAAGGAAGACCCTGTTCCTTTCTCTTATTTATCTGAGATGCACCCATGAAACCTCCCACAACTATGATTTACTTGCAAGCAGTTTACCATAGTAAAGCCTGTGGAAAGCCAGAATCTGTGTAAGGCAGAAACCTGTAAGACAGAATCTGTGTAAGGCAGAGAAGGAAAACTCAAATATCTTCCACTAAAACAATCGATTAAAAAAAAAAACCAAACACATTGCCGTAGAGCCTATTCCAACTCATAGTAACAGAGTAGAACTGCCCCATAGTTTCCAAGGAGCGCCTGGTGGATTTAAACTGCGGACCTTTTGGTTAGCAGCCCCAACACTAACCACTACACCACCAGGGCCGATAGGGATCTGCTAAGACTGCAGTCTGCCAAAGGTGGAAAACGTTCCTTTGGCGACCTGGAGAAACAAGGCAGTCTCATTGAGTTCCAGCTCTCACAGATTTCACTGCATATTACAACACTTTGGAAGGAAGGAATGGCTCCCCGCGTGAGTGAGAGAAGAGGAAAAAAGAAAAACCAGAATTTTAAGCAGGAGCTTCTTTCTAAGACATTCAAGGAATGAACCCTTTTTCAATTCAGTATCCTTTACACCAGCAATAGCTGCTGAGAGGAGGGGAAGTCCACACTATAAGAAATTCAAACATGGGCTTTCACTATGACAGAAACTTCCTCTCAGTGAAAAGGAAGGATCTTATTTTCACTGTGACAGTCAGTCACGCTGTGTAAATAATGAAACAGACCACACTGATTCCATAACTAAAAAGACACAAGGGGAAGGTCAGCTCTTGAGGGTTACATCAGCACATGGTTCCTCTGGGACACAGAACTGGAATTTTTTGAGGCAAAAGAGGTTAAAACTCTGGACCAAAGGGAAAATGAGAATTATCTGTTGATTTCAACAGTTTTCATAATCCTTGGCTCCTTTTCCTGGGACTGTGAGAAATGTCTACAATACCCTCTTACCAGGTTCCTGTTTCTCGCCATAAACTGGACATCAGTGGGATTTTCTTCCTTCTGCCCAGTCAGAAATGTGTTTTGTCTCTGAGTCTGCATAACAAGTGCCAAAAGGAGGCCCGGAAAACAAGTGTCTGAACACGTCTAAACCATGGGCGATGGCCCTGGCCTCAATGCCCGCGGACCAAGCCTGCTCGGAGGTGCCTTAATATGGGGAAACAGTTGTACCACTCAGCTGGACCAAGTCCAGCGGACCCCTCAGACTCTGCTTGTTATCACAGAAGATTAGCTACTTCCAGTTAATAAATAAGATCCGACCTTGAGCGACTGCTAACTGACCCCAACATGAGGTCCTTCTCTTGTCCAAAGAGTCTTTGTCCCACTGGCCACAACCCACGATCAACGGTTTCTCCCAAGCCTTCCTTTGAGGCCTTCCCCCCGGTCACCCCGCCCTTCTGGGGCCATCGTTCCCTGCCGGCCTCAACCTCGGCCTCTGCGGAGCCTGCAAAAACCAGCCTCCGTGACTCCCCGGAGAAAGAGCAGCCTCCACGATAGGGAAGCTCTGGGATGTTCTGGGGCAGAGAGGAGAGATCCTGAGGGGCAAACCACTACCTTTCCCCGACGGGCCTCTCCTCTCTACGAAGCAGATCAGCCCATACAACAGGTACACCCACCTGCTGGGCGGCACTAGCGGCGGCTTCAACCTCTCCACCGAATGTTCCGGAAGGCCAGCCGACTGGGCATGCGCAATGTGCGGGCCTCAGCCCAGAGCGAGGGCATCCGGTCTGTGGTTGGTGGAGCCACACAGCACTTCAAGCTCCTGGCTGATAGTCAGACCGAACGTGTCTGGCTCAGTGCTTTTATTCCCTTGCTCCGTTACTCACTCAACTACACATGTTTACTGAGCACTTACTGTGTACCGGTCACTGTGCTTAACACTGTGCTCAGACAAGCATCCTCATGAGCCTCCCTAGTCTAGTGGGGTAGGGAGATGGTAACGATATGATCACGGATAAGAGAACATTGCCATGGATGTAGGCTCAATGAAAAGAGGCCCATAGTACCTTGAGAGCATATAGTGGGGGACCTGACCAAGCCTGGGAATCTGGCAAGTCTTTTCAGGAAATGATGCTTAAGCGGAAATCTTACGTGGGTGAGATTAGGAATCAACAGGATAAGAGTGAGGAGGGAGCACAGCATTCCTGGCAGGGAAATGGCAGGAGCAAGAACCACCTGATGGGAAGAAGCATTGTCGTTTTGAGGAACTAAGAGAAGATAGGGTGATAGGAAGCAGACAGTTATTCAAGATGAGGCTGGAAAGGTGGGCAGAGGCCAACCATGCTGGGCCTTAGTCTTTATGCTAAGAAGTTTTTATCTTCCTTTCTTTGCTGCAAAGAATATCCACTAGCTCTATGGTGCTTTGCTGTTGACAGTGCATTGCTGACATACAGTAATCTAAACAACATCCTGTGAGGTCTGTAATAGTTTTCTCTGATGAGCGAACTGAGGGTCACAGAAGTACTTTGCACACAGTCAGTTCTTCAGTAGCAAAGCTATGACCTGAGCTCATCCCCACCATGTGCATAGCCACAGTCTTTACCACGATTAAGGAAAGCCAAATTAATAAATTGCATCAAAGGAATTTATTGTCAAAAAGAATTCCATGATTTTTAAAAGGGAGGAGTCCCTGGATAAGTAAAGCATTCCTGAAGAAGAAGAACGAAGTGGGAGGCCTCACATTACCTGATTTTAGCACCTATTATATCACCATGGTAGTCAAAACAGCATGGTACTAGTACAACAACAGATACATAGATACACAGATAGATAGACCAAAGGGACAGAATTGAGAACAAGACCTAAATTCATCCACCTATGAGCAGCTGATATTTGACAAAGGCCCAAAAGTACATTAAATGGGGAAAAGACAGTCTCTTAAATGGTGCTGCTGTAACTGGATATCCATCTGCAAGAAAATGAAACAAGATCCATACCTCACACCATGCACAAAAACTAACTCAAAAATGGATCAACGGCCTAAACATAAAATCTAAAACGATAAAGATCATGGAAGAAAAAATAGGGCCAGCCCTAGGAGCCCTAATATGTGGCATAAATAATGTACAAAACATTACTAAAGATGCACAAACACCAGAAGAGAAACCAGATAACTAGAAGCTCCTAAAAATCAAACTCTTATGTTCATCCAAAGACTTCACCAAAAGAGTAAAATGACAACCCACAGACTGGGAAAAAATTTTTAGCTACGGCAAATCTGATTAGTGTCTAATCTCTAAAATCTACAAGGTACTGCAAAACCTCAACAACAAAAAGACAAATAACCCAATTAAAAAATGGGCAAAGGATATGAACAGGCACTTCACCAAAGAAGACATTCAGGTGGCTAACCGATACAAGAGAAAATGCTCACAATCATTAGCCGTCAGGGAAATGCAAATCAAAACTAGAATTAGATACCATTTCACCCCAACAAGGCTGGCATTAATGCAAAAAATACAAAATAATAAATGTTGGAGAGGTTGTGGAGAGACTGGAACTCTTATACACTGCTGGTGAGAATGTAAAATGGTACAATCACTTTGGAAATCAATTTGGTGCATCCTTAAAAAGCTAGAAATAAAACTCCTTGGAATATACCATAGAGAAATAAGAGCTGTCACAGGAATAGATATATGCACACCCATGTTCATTGCAGCACTGTTCACAATAGCAAAAAGACGGAAACAACCTAGGTTCCTATCAACAGACAAATAGATAAACAAATTATGGTATATTCACACAATGGAACACTAAGCAACAATAAAGAACAACAGTGAATCCTAGAAACTTCCCATAACATAGATGAATCTGGAAGGCATTATGCTGAGTGAAATTAATCAGTCACAAAAGGACAACTATTGTATGAGACCACTATTATAAGAACTCAAGAAAAGATTTAAACACAGAAGAAAACATTCTTTGATGGTTACGTGGGTGGGGAGGGAGGGAGAGGGGTATTCACTAACTAGATAGTAGACAAGAAGTATCTCACGTGAAGGGAAGAACGACACACAATACAGGGGAAATCAGCACAACCGGACTAAACCAAAAGCTAAGAAGTTTCCTGAATACAACCAAACACTTTGAGGGACAGAGCAGAGGCCAGGGTCTGGGGACCATGGTTTCAGGGGACATCTAGGTCAATTGGCATAACAGTTTATTAAGAAAATGCTCTGCATCCCACTGTGGTGAGTGACATCTGGGGTATTAAACGCTAGCAAACGGCCATCTAAGATGCATTAATTGGTCCCAACCCACCTGGTGCAAAGGAGAATGAAGAACACCAAAGACACAGGGAAAATACTAGCCCAAGAAATAAAAAGGGCCACATAAACCAGAGACTCCATCAGCTTGAGACCAGAAGAACTAGATGGTGCCCGGCTACCACCAATGACGCCCGGACAGGAAGCGCAACAGAGAGTCCCTGATGGAGCAGGGAAAAGTGGGATGAGGAGCTGAAATTCCAGTAAAAAGATCAGACTTAATGGTCTGACTGAGACTGGGGGCACCCCAGAAGGCATAGCTCCCGGCGCCTTGTTAGCCCAGAACTGAAACCATTCCCTAAGTCAACTCTTCAGACAAAGATTAGCCTGAACTACAAGAAATAAAATGATACTTGTGAAGAGAGTGCTTCTTAGCTCAAGTAGATACGTGAAACTAAATGGGCAGCTCCTGCCCGGAGGTGAGATGAGAAGGGAAAAAGAGACAGAAGCTGGTTGAATGGACATGGGAAATCCAGGGTAGAAAGGAGTAGTGTGCTGTCACGTTATAGGGAGAGCAACTACGGTCACATAACAATGTGTGTATAAGTTTTTGTATGAGAAACTAACTTGAACTGTAAACTTTCACTTAAAGCATACACACACACACAAATCCATAATTTTTTATTTAGGCATTAATAATCCATACAGGAACCAGTTAAAAAGTGTGGACTATGTGGCAGAAACAGGTCCCTGGGTGGTATAAATGGTTTGCACTCGATTACTAGCAGTGGTTAAGAGCTTGGCTGCCAATCAAAAGGTCAGCGGTTTGAATTCACCAGCCACCCCTTGGAAACCCTGTTGGGCACTTCTACTCTGTCCTATAGGGTCACTATGAGTCAGAATCACCTCAAAGGCAACGGGTTTGGTTTTGGTTTACTAACCTAAAGGTTGGCGGTTTTAACCCGCCCAGTGGTGCCACAGAAGAAAGACCTGGTCATCTGCTTCTGTAAAGATTCTGGCCAAGAACACCCCGAGGGGCAGTTATACTCTGTAACACATGAGGTCACTATGAGTCAGAATTAATTGCAACATTTTTTTTTTTCAGGTGGCAGAAACTGCTAACATATAAATATGATTCCCAAGAGAGTGTTCTCGATGGGGGCAGATATCACCCTCAAGGGGACAAAAATTTCTTCTTGAGGGGACTAGTGATCCACCAAAGTTCAACCCTACACAACAAAATCTTACTTGTTCGTGCTTAATTTCTTTTCATAGGTAGAAATTTAATTGATTAAGTTAAATTTTTCTCCAGAGGGACCAATAATGAAAAAAACATTGAGAAACATTGTCCTACAGTAATGGAACCTCCAATTTTTAGCTGGTCAACTAGAATAAAGACCGTATTTCTTAATTTCTCTTACAGCTAGGTGTGACCATATGAAGATGTTTTGGTCAATGGGAGATGATGGAAAGTGATGGGTGCAACCATTCTGTGCTTGGAATATGGACATGATGGTAAGCCACCTTGGACTACACGGATGAAAGCAGCAATCTAGAGATGGTGGGGAAAAAAAAAAAAAAGCTAGAAACAACCTGGGAGACCTCATGGAACAGAACCACCATACAAGCCTGGTCCAGCTACCTCTATCAGGGAGAAATGTGCTCCTATCTTATTTATCCACTACAAATTTGCAAAGAATGGGAACACTTAATTTTGCTCATGTGGAGCTTGTATGCAGATCAAGAGGCAGTTGTTTGAATGCAACAAGGGGATACCACAAGGTTTAAAATCAGGAAAGGGGTACGTCAGAGTTGGATCTTTCTCCATACTTATTCAATCTGTATGCTGACCAAATAATCCGATAAACTGGACTATATGTAGAAGAACAGGGCATCAGGATTGGGGAAGACTCATTAACAACCTACGATACACAGATGACACGATCTTGCTAGCTGAAAGTGATGAGGACTTGAAGCACTTACTGACGAAGATCAAAGACTGCAGCCTTCAGTGTGGATTACACCTCAACATAAAGAAAACAAAAATCCTCACAACTGGACCAATAAGCAACATCATGATAAACGGAGAAAAGGTTGAAGTTGTCAAGGATTTCATTTTACTCGGACCCACAATCAACGCCCATAGAAGCAGCAGTCAAGAAATCAAAAGACACATTGCATTGGGCAAATCAGGGGCTAAAGCCCTCTTTAAAGTGTTAAAAAGCAAAGATGTCACTTTAAGGGCTAAGGTGTGCCTGACCCAAGCCATGGTATTTTCAATCGCCTCATATGCATGTGAAAGCTGGACAGTAAATAAGCAAAAGCAAAGAAAAATTGATGCCTTTGAGTTATGGTGTTGGTGAAGAATAGTGAATATACAGTGGACTGCCAGGAGAATGAACAAAACTATCTTGGAAGAAGTACAGCCAGAATGCTTCCTTAGAAGCAAGGATGGTGAGACTTTGTCTCAGGTACTTTTGACATGCTATCAAGAGCAGGGGCGAAGTAACTAGTAAGCAAGATATGCATGGGTTTAATTGTGTCTACTTACTAATCCGTAGTTCTTAACTTCATCTGTTTTTCACCACATCAAAGATGAAGTGCACCACAAATTATGCACTACAGATTAGTATGCAAGCACAAGTAAGCCCGTGAGTACCTTACTTATTGGGTAATCTGTCCCTGAGCAGGAGGGACTAGTCTCTGGAGAAGGACATCATGCTTGGTAAAATAGAGGATCAGCGAAAAAGAAGACCCTCAAGGAGATGAATTGACACAGTGGCTGCAACAAAAGCCTCAAACATAGCAACAGTTGGGAGAATGGTGCAGGACCAGAAAGTGTTTTTTTGTTGTATGGCCACTATAAGTCAGAACCAACCGGATGGCACCTGACAACAGCAACACAATTTGAGTCTCTGTTATATGCAACTGTACCCTTATTCTAACTAAAATAACTAAGCAATAAACTGTAGCAGCAATTACTTAAAAAAAAAAAAAAAAAAGAGCCTTATTCTAACTAAAATAACTAAGCAATAAACTGTAGCAGCAATTACTTAAAAAAAAAAAAAAAAAAAGAGCTTTTAGCACTAGAAAGTAGAAAATGATGTGGTCCATGAGAGATTTAATATGCTTTAAGTTGTTAAATGGGCAACATAAAAAAAAAAAAAAAATTTTTTTTTTTGGGGGGAGGCAACATAAGAAAGGATAAATGTAGCCATGTATTATATAGAAGGAGACCCTGGTGGTGTAGTGGTTAAGTGCTATGGCTGCTAACCAAAGGGTCGGCAGTTTGAATCTACCAGGCACTTCTTGGAAACTCTATGGGGCCGTTCTACTCTGTCTTATCGGGTTGCTCTGAGTCAGAATCAACTCGAGGGTTTTATTATACAGAAGGATATGCAACAAATATTTAGAGGATTTGAAAGCTGTATTATTTATCTGGACCTTAATATTTCCTGTCTGAGAACCACATTTCCAACCCTTGTGTTATGGCATTAATTTATTTGTTATATAACCTATTCTTCACCTAGGTGAGCCTCTGTGAGTGTACTAAAGGCTGCTAGTGATGTTGGTTTCACATCTCTTACTATAAACCACCCATTTATGTGAAATGGAAATAAGCATGCAGAAATTCCCTTGGATCTGAGAGTAGGATTTCCCCCAGCACAAACAAGTTAGTGGTCAGTTTAGCTACCCCAGCTAAGAATATCAGCCAATCAGAATTGAGGAGGGAAATGAGTTCCCAAAATATATATGATTCCCAAAAGCATGTTCTCTAAAGAATTTCTGAAGCTTGAAGTCCAATACAGGGGTGACTCAGTAAACCTCCATCCCACCACTATGAAGAAAAGTGGTGTTCCTCTCGTCTTGGGCATCATCTTCCTGGTTCTGATTGAAGTTCAAGGTAAGGGCTTCTGAGGTCTATTAGATGAGTAAAGTCAGGGATGTGAATTGTTGTATAAGCTTCTTGGTTCACTCGATAAAGGTGAATGTTCTGCATGCGTTGGAAAGGGATGTGGGTCACTCTCAAAAGCTTCTTGGTGATGTGGTCCATTATCTAAAGTTCATAACTTCAACCTGCCGAATCAAACACAAGTCTTCTCAGTCCAGGTGTATAAATCCCTGGCATTTAGAAAGTGTTCAGTAAGTATTTGTTGGACTGGGTGGTAATGAGACGAAAGACCCTGTCTCCTATATTTATTTTATCACCCTGATATTGTTTCTTGATAGGTATGTCTGTGTTAGCTGATTAAGGATCCAGTAATCAGGGAGTTTGTCCCTAATCTGCCTACTAACAGTTTGGTTATCTTGGGAAAATTACTTAATCTTTCTAGGCCTCAGTTTTCTCATCTTTAAAATGGAGATTTTGCAGTTATACCTTTTCTGTCTACCAAACTATGTTTGCTGTCTACAAACTATGGCATATAGCAAGCGCAAGTAAATATTAAATGTGCATTGAATGAGTGAGGGAATGAAGGTAATGTATTTTCAAAGGTTTTCTGAAGTTTAGAGCACTATACAAAAGCAAGGCAGTAGAACACAGAAAGGATGAGGAGGGTTCCTGGTTCCTGATCTCTACCAGAAAAATTCCTTGTTTTTTAAGAGAAGAAAAGGAAGGCACAGATCCGATTTGTGGAGGGGTTCAGCATCTGAATTTTAAGTGTATATATGGGCAAGCACTCTGAATGTAATATTCACAATAAATTTAACGTCCCTTCCAAGGTGGCCCATGCACACTGGAAGTGATTCGTTAGTATAAATAGAGATTTCTGCTCAAGCCAATATCAAGCCTATTCTATTGAATTCAGATAATAAATGAATACTCAGGGCTTTGGGAGTTGCTTAAGACACCATGGTCTGCACAGTACACATGAATTTGCACATTAGATATCTGTGTGTCTGACCTGTGATAGGCATTTATTAAATATTATAAAAGTCTTTTTTTCCTCCTAAGGTTTAAAGTATGGTAGTTAAGAGCAAGGCTCTTGCACTCAGAGAGATTGGAACTGAAAGCCTGACTCTGCCCTCTCAAAGCTGTACGATTTTGTTCATTACTTAACCTCTCTGAACCTTAGCTTCCTTATCTAAAAAGTGGAGGTAATACTTACCTTGAAAGTTCTTGGAGATGATTTACAGACACTCAGTAAATGATACCCATAATCACTATTACGTCCAGTGCATCATTTTGATGGATCTCCTAATTGAGACATTGCCCTAAACCTTTTCCCTTTTCCTTCAAAAATCCATCGCTGTCAAGTTGATTCCAGCTCACCGTAACCTATGTGTTACAGAGTTAGAACTGTTCCATAGGGTTTTCTTGGCTGCAATCTTTATGAAAGCAGATCTCCAGGTCTTCCTTCTGTGGTGCTGCTGGGTGGGTTTGAACCACCAACCTTTTGGTTATTAGCCATCCTTCTCTTTCCCTTAGGAATCCCTACAATGAAGAATGGACGCTGCTTCTGCATTAACATTAACCAAGAGAAGATCCAATTACAATCCTTGAAAGACCTCCAACAATTTGCCCCAAGCTCTTCCTGTGGGAAAGCTGAAATCATGTAAGTAAAAACCCATCTAACATGCATGGGCCACATTGGAAGGGGTGTTAAATTTAGTATGAATATTGAATTTACAGTGCTTGCCCATATACACACTTAAAATTCAGATGCTGAGCTCCTCCACGAATTTAGTCTGTGTCTTCTCTTTCTTTGCTTAAAAAACAAGGAATTTTTCCAGTAGAAATCAGGAACCAAGGAAAATGTTTAATGCAGATAAACCAAAAGAAGATAAAAATCAGTTAGAATCCTACACCCTGTGGGAAATACTGTTAACCCTTTGGTATATAAACTTCCAAATCTCCCTTGATATATATATATATATATATAATCATATGCTGTATACCATTTTGCAGTCTGCTTTTTCACTAACACTGTTATGAACATTTTCTTGTATCAGTGCATTTTCTCTAATAATGCCACTTTTTCTTAATAATATCATTGTTAGTGGCCAGTTTACATTCCATTGTACGGATGTACCATAATTTCTATGACCAAATGTATTATTGTTGGAAATGTAGGTTATTTCCAATTTTTTGCTGTTGAAATCAACCTGTTATTGTTACAATGTTGTATCTTTAATTCCTTCCTATTAATACCTTTCTAGAGACAGAATTGCTAGGTTAAAGGATGTGCATATTTTAAGTCTTTTGATGCCTGAATCAAGGATGACAATAGATTGGCTGCTCTTATTCTCAGATTGTATAGAGAGCTTTTTTTTTTTTTTCCAAATCTTTAAATTAGTCCTGGGAGGTGGGCTGTAAGTAACTTTTAAAATTCAACTAGTATCTTTATCTTGTCTTGGGAAAATATTTGATTATAATTTTAATCGTTTTCCTTGGATTGTTCAACAAAATTCATGCTGATCTTCTTTATTTCTATAAAAACATAGACATATCGATAACTTATCTATTTTTCTTCTTCATTTGAATGTAAATGACTATTCCCAACAGAATAGAATTAATGTTACCCTGTATATGTAAGTCCCTCCCAATCTATATACCTGTTGGATTTTTTTCCTTTAGGGTTATATACTATCCTAGCAATTCATCTTAACCCACTCACTTGCTTCAAAAATGAAAAGGCAGGAAGAAGACTAGAAGTTTCACTTAGAATGTTGATACAAATACTTTCTAACTGGGGAGCTGAATTCTAGGGGTGACATGAAACATTTAAATTATTAACAGAAAAAAAATCACATTGATAATTTCCTTGGCAGTGCTACACTGAAGAATGGAGATCAAACGTGCCTAAACCCAGACTTAAAAGATGTGAAAAAATTGGTGAAAGCCTGGGAGAAACAGGTTGGTAAAAAAGAGGCACAAAAATTTCTTTCTTCTAGAAATTAACTTGAAAGACAAAGCATCTGTACAGCTCCTTTAAGGATACATTTTTTCGTTCACATTATTGTGCTCCTATTTTTTCCTGGAATGATGCCATCACTTTGTAATATAATTGTATGCTTGCGTATATTATCACTTGTTTATCTTCCCCAATGGAATGTGTGTTCCGTGAGGGCAGGGAGCTTGTCATTCTTATTCAATACAATTAATACATATCGAATTGATTAGTAGACACTGAGGATACAAAGGGACTGAGATCTGGTCCCTTCCCTCTGTAGCAAATATGCCAACAATTAATTATGGTACTATGTGAGAAGCATAAGGATATGTACGAGAATCTTGAAGATTACTGAGGAAGGAATAATTTGCCTGGGAGGCAGGGAGAAAGTATTAAGGAAGGCTTCCTAGATCTGGTGACATTTGATTTGGGTCTTGAAGGATAAATAGTTCACCGGGAGGGTAATGATAGCATGAATAAAAGTGTAGCTTCATGAAAGAGCTTGCTGTGTTCAGGGAGGCTCAAGTAATTTGGCTGGAGTTTGTGTGGAGGGAGTAAAGGGATTGAAGGGATGTACTAGTTTCCTAGGGCTGCTGTAACAAAATTCTGCAAAGTAAATGGCTTTAAAGAAGAGAAATTTATTGTTTTACAGTTCTGGAGGCTGGAAGTCCAAATTCAGGACTTAGCAGGGCCATGCTTTCTCTTTTTGAGCTAGGGGAAGATCCATCCTTGGCTTTTCCAGCTTCTAGTCGCCCCAGGTGTTTTTTTGTTTTAATTTTTATTGTGCTTTAAGTGAAAGTTTACAAATCAAGTCAGTCTCTAACACAAAAACTTATATACTCCTTGCTACACACTCCCAATTGCTCTCCCCCTAATGAGACAGCCCGCTCCCTCCCTCCACTCTCTCTTTTCATGTCCATTTTGCCAGCTTCTGTTCCCCTCTGTGTTCTCATCTCCCTTCCAGACAGGAGCTGCTTACATAGTCTCATGTGTCTACTTGAGCCAAGAAGCTCACTCCTCACCAGTATCATTTTCTATCCTGTAGTCCAGTCCAATCCCTTCTGAAGAGTTGGCTTTGGGAATGGTTCAGGTCCTGGGCCAACAGAAGGTCTGGGGCCCATGACCACCAAGGTCCTTCTAGTCTGTCAGACCATTAAGTCTGGTCTTTTTATGAGAATATGGGGTCTGCATCCCACTGCTCTTCTGCTCCCTCAGGCCCAGGGTTTTCTTAGCATTCCTTGGCTTATAGATGAGTCTTCATATTGCCATCTTCTCCCTGTTTCTGTCTCTGTGTCTCTTCACTTATTTTATAAGAACACCAGTCAGATAAGATTAGGACTCGCCTACTCCGTATGACCTCATATTAACTTAACTGATAACGTCTTCAAGACCCTATTTCCAAACAAAGTTTAGTTACAGGTACCAGGGGTTAGGACTTCAACATATCTTTTTGAGGGGCACAATTCAACCCACAACAAAGTAGAAAAGTAGACTAGGAACCAAAGTGGAAAGAATCCTGTATGACATGCTAAGGAGCTGTCACAAAGAGGGTCATGAAGTATGTCATTAGGAGCTTGGGTTATGGAATTTGACAGACTAGTGTTTCTGCCACATACTAACTATGCAACTTTGGGAAAGTCACTGTCTCTAAGCCTCAGTCTCCTCAGATATAAAAAGCGAATGATAAAAGTACCAATTGCAGAGGGTTGTAGTTGGAGCAAGGAAGTAGAAAGAAAGGTTGGGTAATAATAATAGACACAAGACCAGGGAGGTTGCTACCTCCTCCTCAAAGTGATCAAAATAGAATCAAAAGGAGCCTCTCTGAGAATGAAACAATTTTAAACCAGTTCCGAGGATAAAGACCACAGTCAGGAGAGTTCAAATCTAATATAAAGAATGCAAAATGTTAAGATAAACATTACCCTTTTTTTTTTTTTTTTTTCTTTCCTCACAGACCGGCCAAAAGAAAAAGCAAAAGAAATTGGGAAAACGTTGGAAAATCAAGAAAGGTAAAACAGTTGGAAAATTTCAACGTCCTCGTCAAAAGAAGACTGCATAAGACAACACTTTACCAAGACGGGAAGGCATCTAATGCATAAGCTTGTTAGTTTGACTAGAAAACTTAAACCATTATTGTGATATTGCAACATAGGTAGAAAGTTGCTTTTAAAATCCACATGTTAGGAATTGTGAGTAGCTATAGCTTGTTTTTGTTCTTTTACCCCAAACCAACTAAATTTTTTATCATGCTTACGACCACACTTTTAGTAACACCCACACATGAACATATGCCCACATAATCACACCCACACACAACAGCTGCCTGGGAGAGCAGCCTCGGCTTCCTGGGCCACAAACTGCAGCCTCCAGAGAGTATCCTCAGGCAGACCTCAGCAAGCCCCAGGCCTGTCAGCATGCCAGTGAGCCGCTACACTGTTTGGGATTGAGCTGGACCTCATCAAGCTGCTGTAGCCAGCAGCAACTGTGCATGAATCAGCCTCCAGGCCTCACACACAATGTGTCTGAGAGAGCTGCTGTTTCTGAGGACCCCCACTGAAGATCAACAGCACTTCTCTTTCAGAACCTTTTATCTGGCCTTTGATGGAGGGCCATAATGTGACTCCATCTTGCCTGTCCAGGCTGACCACTTTTTCTTACTGTTCCCTTTTGCTTCAGTAAGGCCAGTTCTCCATCATCCCACCACAATTCAATGCCTGCGTCCTGTCCACCGCACATGCCCCATGCTCTCTCATTCACCTGGGTCTACTCCTTTCTTTCTTGCTCTTCCCCCAACAACCCCATAGGAATGCCTTCTTCTCCCTACTCATCCTCACTTCATGTAGTCTTCAAGGCTCAGTTCAAGTCCTGACTCTTAAATAAAACCTTTCTGGACTCTTGAATTATATTAAAATTTCTATTTCACTTGTGTTCAGTACCACTTGATGAGCACTTAATTTTTAACTAATTGATTTTTGTGTGTTTATTCTATCTTCCCAACCATATTGTCAGCTCCTCGAGCTCAGGGGCCACACTCTATATTTCCCTGAATCTGCCCAATGCCAAATATATTGAGTAACTAGGTTTTGAATAATTTCTTAATTGCAGTTGTTCCAGGTAGGAGGGCAACCAGACCATCTCTTCAGAGCAGGGGCTGGTTATTTACTGGCTACTTCCTACTCTCTAGCCCCTGGTGACCTCTTTTACTTGTATCTTCAGGCCAGTGTCACTGCAGGGACCAGGGGTGATGTAACATCCTCATCTTATTATGACAGGATGTTCACTTGGCCTCTCCACCAAATAAGAAACACATGTTTAAAATACATGTGGCTATTCTGGGCTATTTTCATAGAATATTGAGGACACCTAAAATCATAGCATCTTACAATGGGAAGGGGATTTCGAGATCATCCAGCATCTGACCTCTCCCTACCCAATACAAAATTCCCTTCAATACCATTCTTGACAAGTCTTCGTTTCGTGTGATCTTACAAGATAAGCACCAAGATCCTTTTGAAAGCTCAATTTAGGCAAATATGAATTTCATTGTCAATTTAACTTGTTTCAAGATTTATAAAGAATTGTGATTATCAGTCACCGCAGCAACTCTCATGAAGCCAGTGGGCAGTAAGATGCCAAGATTCAAAAGCATGGCGGATGCCCAGTGAGCCCCTACGGGGCTTGGAAACCTCCTTAAAGAAGGCTTTCAGTGAATTGCTTGAGAAGAGGGTGTTATTGGCCAGAATTTAAATCTGTACCTACTTTCCCAAATTTTATCACTCCTCACTCAAGCTGCAGGTGATTTTGAGTTTCCCAGTGGAGATCCCATCCAAGCCCCTTATCTAATTATAAGGCTCCAGCTAATCCCATGTAACTTCCCTGAAAAATCTAAATGTTGCATAATTTGAGAATCTGTGGCACAATTATTATGAAACTCACAAGTGAAGTGGGCAGCATATAGCTAGTAACTAAAGGTCTTGTTTTACTAAAAAGCTATTATACACACATATACACATTATACACACTATAACAAGGAGCCCTGGTGGTACAGTAGTTAAGCACCCAGGTGCCAACCAAAAAAGTCATCGGTTTGGACCCACCAGCTACTCTGAGGGAGAAAGACGTGGCAGTCTGCTTCTGTAAAGATTACAGCCTTGGAAACTCTATGGGGCAGTTCTACTCTGTCCTACAGAGTCACCATAAGTCAGAATTGACTCAGTGGCACACAACAACAATAACATTATAATCACTGGTCATTTACATGTACATGAATATTTTCCAAGCAAATAATTGTGTTTAAAGCAGCACTGACATATATACTTTGTACTTTGAAATATTTTCTTTGTTAAAAAAGTGATATCAATAAATAGACAATTGTTCAGAAAACAAATCTTGATTTTCTTAATGCCTTTAACATTCCCCTCAACTCTTGCATGCTTAACAGTAACTTTCAGGTGACCTTATTCATTTGCTTTTTAGCTTTCTTTTCAAATAAGGTGCAATATTAATTGAAATAAATACAAGGAAGCCCTGTAAAGAGCTTTCTGGGGAAAGAAAGACCTTTCTATGAAAAATATTACAACACCGCTTTATAGCAACATTGACTTATAAGAGTTATATGTAATGCACTTTATTTTCTAATCCTCAAGAGTCATACTATTGAAATGAGATATATATTCAGGAAACCAAAAATGCCCTAACTGTTTTCCATCTCCTAAAATTATGTGTTTAAATATTATAAAAAGCTTCAAGTAGTTATTGTGGAGACCTAAATATAAGTTATTTAAGAATCTATAAAATTTGGGCCAGAGATCATATCCCACGTGGAGTCTCTAAGAGGTTGGGCGTGGACAGAGAATATTACCCTTCTACACTTGATATTAGGCCAGTAGCTGTGATGTTTGGGCAGGTAACCGCCACTGATGGTGGACATGAATAAAGTCCTTAACCTGAGAGGCAGGAGGGTGCTGTGGAAAGAGCTTAAATTCTGGACTATGAGATATCTGCGTTAGGATTACAGGCCCACCCCTTATTAGCTGCATGACCTTGGTTCAAGTACATTGTTTAACCTCCCTGTGCACCAGTTTTCTCATTCAGGATTGTTGTGAGGAATAGTCCCAACCTAGACCTTGGAACATAGAAAGTACTCAAGGATAGTCCCAACCCTCCCCAATCACTTACCTCAGCCGTGCCGTCCTCACAACAGAGGGTTTTCCACATCTCATACACACAAAAATGTTTCCAGAACTGAAAAAATACTCTGGAGAAATGAGACCAAAAGCCTCCTTAACCAGTTCTCAGAACTATGTTTTTATGATCCTAGTCCAGGTCACCATCATCCCTTTCTTAAACTATTTCAGTAGCCTTCCATTTTCCCTGCTGCTCCTGTTTCTCAACTTTTCTCTTGCTCCCTACCATCCATTCTCTACATGACAGCCAGGATGGTCTTTATAAAGCATAACTCACAGAATATTACGTCCTTGCTTAAAATTCTGCAATTAGAATTAACTCAAAATTTATGATGGTCTACCAGGCCTTCTTACCAGGTCTTACTTGAACTGGACGCTTTCTACCCCTCTAACTGTATCTTCCTTCAGCCTCCCTCTTATCTGTTAAGCTTCAGCCTTGCCTTCTTTCTGTCTTTTTGCACACCAAGCTCATTTCCTTCTCAGGATCTTTGCGTATGCTATTCCCTGCTGTGCTGGCTTGTGTTATATCAATTTAGTTAAACTGAGAACCATTTGCCCACAATCCCCTTCCCTATGTGGTTTTGGATTAGAGTTAGCCAAAAGTGGAACTTGTGTGAGATTTGGAAAACAGAAAGGAAGCAGGGCCATTACTCTTGAGTAAATGACAGATGGTGGCAGTGGTACCCGGTGGACCCCAGCTTGTCCAGCTTCCTCCTCTGCATTTAGTTCCTCTTCCCAACTGCTGCCTTCTGACTAACAGTGGTCCCAGGCCCTCCACCAGATACTTAGCTGTGGACCCACAGATGAGGTAGTTATAGAGGCAACAGCTTGCCATCATGTTTGGTAAAATAGAGGGTCAGTTTGAAAAAAGGAAGACCCTCTGTGAGTTGGATTGCCACAATGGCTGCACCAATGGGCTCAAATATACCCACCGTTGTGAGAATGGCACAGAACTGAGCAATGTTTCATTCTGTTATACATGCAGTTGCTGTGAGTCGGAACTGACTTCACAGCACATAACAAAAACAACAGCTTCCCATAGATCCCTGTTGTTGCTGTCGTTGGACATCCTTGAATTGATTTCAACTCCTAGCGACCCCGTGTGATAGAGTAGAACTGCCCCACAGGGTTTTCCAGGCTGTCATGATTACGAGAGCAGATCGTCAGGTCTTTCTTCCACGGAGCCACTCAGTAGGTTTGAATTGCCAACCTTTCAGTTAGCAGCCAAGCACTTAACTATTTTGCCACCAGGGCTCTTCCCCGTAGACCTCTGCCTAAAACTGATTGCCATGGAGCTGATTCCAACTCCTAGAGACCCTATAGCAACAGTGCTATAATAGGACTGCCCCATAGTGTTCCCAAGGGTGTAAATCCTTATAGAAGCGGACTGACACACCTTTCTCCCAGGGAGTGGCTGGTGGACTCCAACTGCTGACCTTTCAGTTTATAGCTGAGCACTTAAACACTGTACCACCAAGATTCCTGTAGACCCCTTACCAGTCCCAATTTGACATGTGGGTAGGCTTGGCATCTTGGATTTTCTTACGAGTTCTGATTGTTGAATTTTCCAACTGTACCAGTGACCAGTGCTGCTAGTGGACTGGTCAGTGATTCTCAGATTCTCTGACTCTCCTTTCTGGAATTTCACTTCCCCAGATCCTCCCTTGTTGTGTAAGATTGATTCTTATAATAAATCTTTTATTCCCATAATATTCATAGTGGCTGTGCTTCCCTGACTGATACAGCTATACCTAAAGCACTCTTCTTTGCATGGCTGTTCCCTCCTCCTCGTTTGAGTTTCAGCTTAAATGTCACCCCACAGAGCCTCCTTCCGTTATCACTATTGGTCATATAGCTGTCTTCTCCTCAGACCCTTTCTATTGTAGTGGTTTCCAAAGTGGATGGAAAGTGTGTACCCTATGGGGTGGATGAAATGAAAATATTAAAAACGTATCTTTGTCTAAAAAATAAGAGCAAGCTGAAGATTTACTATCAATGTTAACCCACAATTGACACTGGCAGCTTTACTCAATGCCTGTGTCAGGTAGCCATGTGTCACCTGCTGATTTCCTGAAGGAAAAGTGAGACTTCCACAACTGGGAAGGGTTGACACGTGCCCTTACTCAGTCATTCCCTTCCTATCCATTGCAACAGTGGGCTGTCATTTATGTGTACACAGTTAAGTGGACTTAAAAATTATAAAATGTAGTGCTAACTAAGCTGACCTTACAAAATGGGCAAGTAGCTTTTAAAGATGCCCACTAAGAAATTCGTGTGAAAGATAAGACTGATAGTGCAAACATAAACTAGCAATAAGAATAAAGATAAGGATATATATATATATGAGATGCCTGGTCTTTGCTAAGGCACAAACTGCTTTCTGGTATAGCAAAACATAACTTGAAGAAGGATGCCCTAGGGACACAATTTTAAAAAGGGTACCTACAAGAGTTGTTAGTTGCCATCAAGTTGATTCTGACTCATGGCCACCGCCTGTGTCAGTGTTAAAAGTCTGGTGGCTATAACCTGTTTCATAGTCTTTTAAACTTCATCAAGATCTGAAATTATCTCCTTTCTTTTTAGGAGGTTATTTCCTGCCCCCCCGCCCCCAACCCCCACCCCACCACATACACAAATGTAAGTTTCTTGACTACAGAAATATGGTCCTGTTCACTGTGTCATTCCCCAGTGCTCACAGCAGTACCTGGCACACAGGAGGCACTCAATACCTATGTTTTAGTTGACTGACATATACTTCATCCTAATTTTTCTTGCAGGTCCTTTTCTAATCAATCTCAACTACTCTTACCACAGTCATCTACACCCATCGCATTTTTGCTTTCAGCTTTGCTAATACTCTTATTTACCTGCCCCACTCCCATCTTCTGACTCCCACCTGTACATGATTCTAGTCTCACTTCTCCATAACTCCATTCCAGAGTGCTTCTGGCCACTCTGAAATCCTCCCCCTGTGACTGTCTGTCATAAGGGATTTAAATATTTAGAATTGTTTAGATTAAAACTTGCAGTTACATTTTGCTTATGCCAGAAAGTAGCTTGAACCTTAACAAAGTTTATACATTAGAGGAATCGATAAAAGATTCAGTAAAAAATGTGTGTCATCTGTAAACTGTACTTTTGAACTTAAATGTCAATGATCTCTCAGTTGGTTAACTGAGAGAAAGCTGTGTGTGGTTTCTTTATCCCTCCTGGGAAAGCAGAAAGTTGTTTTCTTATCGGAAAGGGTAATAAAGAGAGAGCCTGCGATCACAGATGCTTTAGAACACTGTCATTTTCTTTTTTTGCCCTGCGTAGACAGAGGATGACATCGAGAAGGAAAAACAGGCAACCTTCCATACTGATAGCAAGTTAATTAGTGGCTAAACAGTAATTTGAGGCATTTTGATAGGTAGTTGGTTTAGAGTTTCCAGGAGAGTGTTTGACCCTACTCTTTAAGGAAGTGAGTAAATTACAGAAAGACTAGTCTACATCTGTGAATAAGATTATGAACTGGAGCAAACTGACAACAGATTAGAGCAAAGATGTCAAAGAGTGCAAAACTGGTTTGCTATGCAGATAAAAAAAATTCATCCTTTAAATCTAGCATTTAATTATGCTGTTTCAAGTCAAATATTTTATTAGGTAATTTGTTTTACCTTAAAGGAAAAAAAAAGAAAAGAAAGGATTGCTGGTATCTCCATCTTCTAGGAATTTGACCTCGTCCCCTGCCTTCTGGGTGGTGCATAGGACCACTTAGATATAGCCATTTACTGTCAGCTTCCCTTAAACATCAGAGTAGGCAAGCTGCGCTCAAAAAGCCTCTAGAAGGAGGAATGAAAACCTGTAAGGTGAGAAGAGAGCAGTGAAACTAAATCATATAACCCCCAGAAAACCCAGTGCCGTCGAGTCGAATCATATAACAGAGAGGGAAAAAAAAATTGTTGCTTAAACAAAGAAATGTAAGCAACCACACCTACAATATTGAACTGAGCAGAATTTACCTCACGTCAGATGTGTCTTCAGTTTGGGGACTTTGATTAGGGCCAGACTAGCCAAGAGTTTTTATGGTATGGAAATTGAAGTGAGCTAAATTTCTCTGAATAATTAGGAAACCGGAAATAGGGAGGGTGTTAGAGATTCCAGAACAGTAACAAGGATAGAGGACAGGGAGGAGGAGGGAGCCTATAAAAATGGCAGCAAGCTGGGGCTTCAAGGTAAAGAGGACTAGTAAGAAATTTCTTGTGGTGGGAATGACCAACTTTAAAACAATGCTGTGTCGTGTTCAGTTTTAAGATATAAGGCTCCCTGGGACTCTTTCAAAATTGTGAAAAGCTTAAGAGATCTCATAATTGGTAAATTAGGGGTTTAAATTACTTTATTTGGGTATTGAAGGTAACTCCAGAATGCCAGAGAACTTGGGTTATGTGGCAGCCATGAAGGCGGCTCTGGGATCTCCCTTCAACGAAGAACTTGCTGTTTGGCTGTGGGGAGGGAAGTTAGCTGACAGTCTCCGTGGTAGCACCTTCAGGATTCACCTCAGCTTTCCAACTGAATCCAGGCTCTTACTGGGCAGCCTCCAGCCAATGAATGAGTATAGAAGGACTTCCAGGGTCTGGCCATTTCTGCCCATGCAGGACTCCTCTGATGGGCAATCTTTAATCAGGAACTCCCCATTGGTTGACTGAGACTTTGTCAAACTGTATCTGTCTGCCCAACCTGTTTCCTTCTGTGTTTATTTTTATCTGTTTTATTCCCAATAAACTCCTTGCATGACTGATTCTGTCTCAGTGCTTATTTCTCAGGAGATCCAAATGATGCAGTTTACGCATAACGTTCATTTTATTTTGATCAATAAATATTAGTTACTATTATCTTTATTATCATCTCCTATAGCTCTTTTATAGCTCCTAACAGAGTCCCTGGTGGTACAAACAATTAAGCACTTGGCTGCTAACTGAAAGGTTGGTGGTACAAATTCACCCACAGGCACCTCAGAAGTAAGACCTAGAGATCTACTTCAGACAATCATAACCACTGAAAATCCTATCGAGCACAGTTCTTTGCTGACACACATGGGGTTGCCATGAGTCAGAATCAACTTGACAGCAACTGGCTTATAGCCTTTAACACAGAAATTTTAACACTGGGAGGGGCCTTAGAGGTGGAAGTACAAGCAAGGATCTGGAAATCAAGAGACTAGAAGATGTTCCAGGTCCTGCCACTCATTGGCTAAATAGCCTTGAGCAGGTCACATACCTCTCTGGGTAGCAGTTTCCTCATCAGCAAAGTGAAAAGTAAGAGACTATGAGATCTACGGTTTCTTCCAAAGCTTTTTCCCCATTTCAGTTTTCTGTCCAGTACACTATAATTGTTGCTTAATGAATGCCTATTAACTTAACATATCCACCTTTTACAGTGAGGGTTTCTGTACTCTTTTAAATATGTTTATATTTTAAAATAAATTTCCATAGAGAACAATTTTAGGACTGCCAAAATTTGGGAAGGCTACCTCTCTGGTCTTTAGATTCATGTTGATAGTAATGAGATGAAAATTAGAAGATTCGAAAAGGATTTAATTATTTTTTTTAATCTCCTGTCAAATGGGATGTCAAGGTATTTCCTACACTGCTCCAGTCCTCTGCCTGAGGGTGGGTTTCTCCAATGTTCCATTTATTCCTGTGGGTCCCTCAGATTGGGGGCAGACAATAGAAGGGGTGCTATTCCTTTTGCAGTTTAGTCCCTGAGGATACAACCAGGAGAACATTCCAGGGCAGGAGAGAGGTATTCTCACTATTTTTATTTATTTCCTGATAGAAAAAGCTGTGGATCCATGAGGACATCTTACTAAACTCTCATGTCATTTGAGATACAGAGGAACAGGTTTCTTCCTAATATTTTATAGAAAAAAAGCAAGCAGGTATGAATTACAAGCAAAGCAAGACTTTTAACAGGGAATTTATGGACTTTGCACGTTATCTCCACTTATTGTAGATATATAAGTGGTCTTCTGAAAAGAGATCCACAGATCCTTGCATATCTTACCAAAAAACTAGTCACAGTCTGTTATATTTCTCATGAGATGGACAAATCTTATAGAATTATGACAGGATCTTGGATCGTATGGTGGGAATTTTCCTAGTAGGTTCTCATAACAATGGAGATCAGGAACATCCAAAACCAACCACATGAATAGTCCTTTCATGGTCTAAATTATCCAGCAGTGACAGTGGATCTTATAGAATAAGGCAATGGACAGCATCAGGTTCATCTGGCACACCCAAGAAATCTGGCAAAAAGATAAGGGCAAGCCTTTGTGTCTGTTACTCATTGAGGTTAAATAATGGCATAAGGTGCAGTGGTCTACCTATAAAGAAGCTAGTTTTCCCCTCTCTGTTTGCAAAATCAAAGCCCTGGCAGAGCAGTGGTTAAGAGCTCAGGTTGCTAGCCAAAAGGTCGGCCGTTTGAATCCACCAGCCGCTCTTGAAAACCCTGTGGGGCAGTTGTACTCTGTCTTATAGGGTCGCTATGAGTTGGAATCAACTCAACGGCAATGAGGTTTGGTTCACAAAATCACTAAAGACCCTTCAAAGACAACTGAAAGGCTATCACCCTTTGAGGTTTTAAGTGTAAAAAAAGAAAATAAAAATCATTAGATGGTTCTTGAGAAACATTTTGACTTTAAGAATTTGGCTGTGGTGGTTTAAGAGAAAAATCTAAGGAAGATGGTGCAACTAGTACCTACTGAGCTTGGGGTTGATAACTTTGTCCAGTGGCAGACCCCATAGTTTTAAAAACAAAAGCAAAAAACCAAACCTGTTGCCATCAAGTTGATTCCAACTCATAGCAACCCTATAGGACAGAGAAGAACTACCCAGTATGGTTTCCAAGGCTGTAAATCTTTACGGAAGCAGACTGCGGCATTTTTCTCTCATGGAGTGGCTAATGGGCTCAAACCCCAACCTTTCAGGTAGCAGCTGAGCACTTAACCACTGTACCACGAGGGCTCCTTCCAAGGGGCCTATGAGCCTGTTTCTGTCTGGTTCTTACAGTCCACAAAGGGGAAGAGAGGGGTGGGACTTGTGAGCAAAACACAATAAAGGTGGGAAGAAAGAAAGAAAGATCAATGCAAAATTAAACCAGGTTTGAAAAGAACTAAAGTTGCTTCTGATGCCAGTTCCCTGTTGAGTTTTTATGTGGCCATTTTGTCAAAGGGTCTAATTTTGAGAAAAGCATGAGCTCCCTCCAGTGGCTAATCTATGTTTACATTATTTCAGTTGAGAAAAGATGACGCTTGCCTGGCTTTTCTGAACACAGTCAATACGTTGCTTTCTTATGCAAATGCATTTATGGTGAGAAAAAGCAGATAATGTTTTTTCTGGGGACGGTGGGGCTCAAGGAAATGTTTGAGGAGGATGGATATGTTTATCGTCTTGATTGTAATGATGGTTTCATGGGTGAATGCATGTACGTTAAAACCCATTAGATTATACAGTTTATGGGCAATTTCTTATACATCAATTATACTTCAGTAAAGCTGTAAAATAAATAAACAGTACATTATCATAAAAAATAAAGGATGGCATCTCATGCAGAGGCAGAAGAAATGGTATTAGATAGGCTCAGGAATGTTTCATCCTATTTTGATGTTTATTCAAAAGATATAATTCAAAAGATATAATTAGCACAACAAACCCATCATTAGGATGAAGATGAATATGAATAAAGAGAGTAGATTTATGTCGGGCAAGTTACACGTGGCACCACCTCCAGGGGAGGAGTCCCATCACATGGACGATAGTAACGTACTCTATGTGTTGCAGACGTTAGGGTCACCAAGAAAGACATGACTCACACACAGGCATTGGAGGGAATAACACTTTACCCACCTAGAGAAGATACAGAACAAGGTCAGCTTCAGTAGTGGGTGACAGTCACCCATGGCCAGCGGATCTTGCTCCACCACTGATACAGGGTGATGGTCTGCACGTGCCCCTCTTGCGCCGCAGAAACCCGTTCCATTCCCACCAGGAACAGATATAAATGTGGGGTCGGACCAGGTGCCGTATAATGCACATACATTCTTGAGAAAGTTGACGTGCTCAGAGAACAAGGGTAGGATGTGCTGATAGGGTACTATCTGCTCTGGAAGGTGTTTTGGGTCAAGATGTCCCAGAAAGGAAATCAGCCCACACTCTCATCACGGCCAAGAAGCCACACTGACACATCTGGTCCTAAGTTTATTCATGGTTCACAGGCAAAGGCAGCAAGCTGTGCTTGGACTGCCCCCTTCCACAATTTAACATCAATTTAAAGAAAAAATTCAATTGGTCAACATAAGAATGGTAGCTCTATATGGCAAGTATGTACAGCAATGCCATGAGGGTTGTGTGAGAACTGACCTTGTTCAACACCCTCATTTATAAAGAAGGAAGTAATTTCCTAAGTAATACCACAAAGGTCTTTTAAATAAAGGATACTGAAAAGTTCTTATGGAGATTACCACTGTTCCAATTTTCTTCTATGTAGCCCTTCATGTCAAAGCCCTACACATCCTTCAAAGCCTATCTCAAATACAACCTTCTTCATGAAACCTTTCCTTATGCCTCAAACCAAATGTAACCTCTTTATTCAAACCTTGACTGTGACCAGCCAAAAGACTTTATTGTTCAACCTCCTTTGTAAGACTGGCCATCTCACTAAGTTCTGACCAATGAGATACATGCAGAACTATTATATCATTTGCGAATCTTTGGGGGCTGATACAACTGGAAGGTGCATCCTTTTGCCTTCCATCCTTCCTACTACTTGTAATAGGGACTTAATGGCTGGTGCTCCAGCAGCTGCCTTGGACTATCACCTCCCCCAAAAAGGGACCCCAAATAAACATATGATCTAATTAAAAAGAGTGTGTTCCTCATGCAAATCAAATTTAAAATAGCCCTCTAGTCTAGGCCCCCCCACCACTCACAAGATATTATGACCCATTTTATAATTACAATAGGGTCTCTTTTTGCAAAAGTATAAAGGAGAATTTTTCTCTCTAGAATAATTCACTTCGGGTTGAAAATCATTTAGGAATTAGAAAAAGAAAGAAAGTTTCTTTTTCTAATCTAAGAGTATAGAAATAAATATGAAATTTTATAATCCAATCTCTTCTGGTTTGGGTATTGATCTGGCTAATGTACCTTACACGTAATATAGCCAATTAATTAACATTTTTTAAAACATATACCCAGTTAGCCACTTTCAGCCTTAGTTTTTTCATCTATCAAAAAAAAAAAAAAGAGAATTCTGCCTTCAGGGTTATGTGGGGTAAAACAAGCTGACCATATATGATCTCTGTGAACTGGTATGTAAAGCCTTTTACCATCAGAACGGCATAACCCCCTCCATCTCATTTTCCTCAGCTCCTTCCCTGCTGCATGCCCCCCTCCCACCTTAGTCACACCAAACTTTTGGCCATTCCTTAAACCTACAAGACTTTTCCAAGGCTTTTTGCCTTTACAAGGGATATTTCCTTTATGTGGGGAAGCCCTTTCCTTCCTCCAGAAAAACTCATCTTTTCGAATTTCATTGGATGGAACCACAACAATGAAATTTTATGATTCTCTAAGACAGTGTTTCAAAAAAGCCAAACTTGTTGCCATCAAGTTGATTCTGACTCATAGTGACCCTACAGGACAGAGTAGAACTGCCCCATATAGTTTCCAAGGAGTGGCTGATGGATTCGAACCGCTGATCTTTTGGTTAGCAGCCGTAGCTCTTAACCACTACACCACCAAGGTTTCCCCAGAGTAGGGTTAGGTCTGCTCTATTGCTTTCAGTGCTCTATTATACTTTTATTCATTTTAAGAATAAAATATACTTCTACTCATTTTAGATGTGTTTATCTACTTACTTCCTTTATTAGATTGTAAGTTCCCTGAGGACAAATGCCCATGCCTAATTTATTTTTGTATTTCCAGCACTTACCCCAGTGCTTAAGGAACCCTGATGGCACAACGTTTAAGCACTCAGCTGCTAACTGAAAGGTCTGCAGTTTTAACCCCTCCCAACAGCTTCAAGGGAGAAAAGATCTGGTAATCTGTTCCTTTAAAGATTTCAGCCTAAGAAACTCTACTGGGCAATTCTACTCTGTCCTATAGGGTCTCCATGCTTTGGAGTTTACTCAACAGTACACAACAACAACACCCCAGTGCTTGGCACGTAGATTGTACTCAATGAAAGCTTGTGACATGGCCTGAAGGTTTTATTCACAAATTACATTTTTGTGACAGAAGATAAATATTTGCAGAGCATAAACTTATGGTTTTGACAGGAATAAAATGAAATAATTTCAATATATTTGTTTTGAGAGTACTTTTCTCCTTCATTAATACAACTTAAAGAAAAAAAATTTTAATTTAAATCTATGATTGGGTTAAAAAAAAAGGACTTATTGCCTACATTGACTTCTTAATAACTTCACAAGTACCTGCTTCAATAATTAATAAATAAAATAGTCATTCTTCAAATGCAACTAGAAAGCTAATAATTGTGGTTTATGCCGTTTTTTTATTTTGTGTTGGGACATGAGTACAGGGAGGTCTTGTTTTGGGCTCATTTTATCACCATCACAGATGATTTCAACTGATGTTTATATTCTTTGAAATGGATTATGTTCAGCAGGAGAACACCACTGTCCAGCTGTTAGTGCCAAACCAGATATCAGCTGACAGCTGTCAGCTACTTTTTTCCTTCTCATATAGTTAAAACCAGGACTGCCTGGATTCAAATCCCAACTCCTTCATGAGCTATGAACTTGGGCAGTCAACCTCCCCAAGCTTGTTTCCTCGTCAATAAAATGGAGACAATCATAGCACTTATTTTAGAGGGTCGTATTGAGGATTAAATGAGTTAAATACAAGCCAAGCCTTAAAACAACTCCTGAAACAGGGCGAGTGATTAGTAAGTGTATTTTTTGTATTAACAACACTCTAACACATTGAGAAGGAGCCCTGGCAGTGCAGGGGTTAAAGAACTCAGTTGCTAACTAAAAGGTTGGTAGTCCGAATCTACTAGAGGCTATGTGGGAGAAAGATGTGGCACTCTGCTTCCCTAAAGATTGACAGCCTTAAAAACCCTATGGGGTAGTTCTACTCTGTCCTATAGGGTCGCTGTCAGTTGAAATTGACTCCACGGCAGTGGGTCTGGTTTTTGGCTTTAACACATTGAGAAGGTTCCCCTGTGTCGCAAACAGTTCGTGCTAGGCTGCTAACCTAAAGGTTGATGGTTTGAACCTACCCAGCCTTAACATGGAAGAAAGGGCCTGGTGATCAGCTTTCCTTAAAATTACAGCCAAGAAAACCCTATGGAGCAGTTCTATTCTGTAACACCTGGGTTCACAATGAGTTGGAATCCACTAGCAACCAATAGCATTAGTGAGCTGAAATGGACTGGTATTGGCCATTTTGAACTGGACAATCATATGGTCTACTACGCCAGGAAGGACAAATTGAAGAGGAATGGCATTGCATTCATCACGAAAAAGAATATTTCAAGAGCTACCCTTTAGTACAAGACTGTCGGTGATAGGATAATATCCATACACCTACAAGAATGACCAGTTAATACAACTATTATTCAGATTTACACACCATCCACCAAGGCCAAAGATGAAGAAATTGAAGACTTTTACCAACTTCTGCAGTCTGAAATTGATTAAACATGCAATCGAGATGCATTGATAATTACCGGTGATTGGAATGTGAAAGTTGGAAACAAAGAAGAGGGAACAGTGGTTGGAAAATATGGTCTTGGTGATAGAAATGATGCCAGAGATAGCATGATAGAATTTTGCAAAACCAGCAACTTCTTCACTGCAAATACTTTTTTCAATAACGTAAATGGTAACTATACATGTGGACCTCGCCAGACGGAATACACAGGAATCAAATCGACTGCATCTGTGGAAAGAGATGATGGAAAAGCTCAACATCATCAGTCAGAACAAGGCCAGGGCAGACCGAGGAACAAACTGTCAACTGCTCATATGCACATCCAAGTTGAAGTTGAAGAAAATTAAACCATGTCTATGAGAGCCAAAGTATGGTCTTGAGTATACCCGACCTGAATTTAGAGACCATCTCGAGAATAGACTTGACACATTGAACACTAATGACTAAAGACCAGATGAGTTTTGGAATCACATCAAGGACATCATACATGAAGAAAACAAGAGGTCAGTGAAAAGCCAGGAAAGAAAGAAAAGACCAAAACAGATGTCAGAGGAGACTCTGAAGCTTGCTCTTGAACATGGAATAGCTAAAGTGAAAGGGAGAAATAGTGAAGTAAGAGGCACTGAACAGAGGATTTGAAAAGATGGCTCAAGAAGACAAAGTAAAGTATTATAATGAAATGTGCAAAGACCTAGAGTTGGAAAACCAAAAGGGAAGAACATGCTCAGCATTTCTCAAGATGAAAAAACTAAAGAAAAAAATCAAGCCTCCGGTTGCAATATTGAAGGATTTGACAGAGAAAATATTAAATGATGAAGGAAGCACCAGAAGATGGAAGGAATACACAGAGTAACTGTACCAAAAAGAATTGGTCAACGTTCAATCATTTCAGGAGGTAGCATATGAGCAAAAACCCAGGTTCCAGAAATTGACAGAATACCAACTGAGATGTTTCTACAAATGGATACAGCACTGGAGGTACTCACTTGTTTATGCCAAGAAATTTGGAAGATAACTACCTAGCCAACCGACTGGATGACATCCATATTTGTGACCATTCCAAAGAAAGATGATCCAACAAAACGTGGAAAATCATCAAACAATATCATTAATATCACACACAAGAAAAATTTTGCAGAAGATCATTCAAAAGCAGTTGTAACAGTACATCAACAGGGAACTGCCAGAAACTCAAGCCAGATTCAGAAGAGGACATGGAATGAGGGATATCATCATAGACGTGAGATGGATCTTGGCTGAAAGCAGAGAATACCAGAAAGATGTTTACCTGTGCTTTTTTGACTATGCAAAGGCATTTGATTGTGTGGATCATAGCAAATGATGGGTAACATTGTGAAGAACAGGAATTCCAGAACACTTAACTGTGTTCATGGGAAACCATACATAGACCAAGAGGCAGTCATTTGAACAGAACAAGGGGATACTGAATGGTTTAAAATCAGAAAAGGTGCACGTCAGGGTTGTATCCTCTCACCACACTTACTCAATTGGTATGCTGAGCAAATAATCTCAGAAGCTGGACTATATGAAGAATGGGGCATCAGGGTCAGAGGAAGTCTCATTAACAATTTGCAATATGCAGATGATACAACCTTGCTTGCTGAAAGTGAAGAGGACTTGAAGCACTTACTGATGAAGGTCAAAGACCACAGACTTCAGTACAGATTACACCTCAACATAAAGAAAACAAAAAATCCTCACATCTGTACCAATAAGCAACATCATGATAAATGGAGAAAAGATTGAAGTTGTCAAAGATTCTATTTTACTTGGATCCACAATCAACACCCATGGAAGCAGGAGTCAAGAAATCAAACAACACATTGCATTGGGCAAATTTGCTGCAAAAGATCTGTTTGTTTTAAAAACCAAAGATGTCACTTTAAGAACTAGGTGAACCTGACCCAAGCCACGGTGTTTTCAATTGCCTCATAACGCGTGTGAAAGCTGGGCAATGAACAAGGAAGACTGAAGAAAAATCAATGCCTTTAAACTATGGTGTTGGCAAAGAATACCCAACATACAATGGATTGCCAGAAGAACAAACAAATCTGTCTTGGAAGAAATACAGCCAGAATGCTCCTTAGAAGCAAAGATGGCAATACTCCGTCTCACATACTTTGGATATGTTCTCTGGAGGAATCAGTCCCTGGAGAAGGACATCATGCTTGGTACAAAAGAGGGTCAGAGAAAAAGAAGACCCTGAATGAGACAGATTGACACAATGGTTGCAACAACGGGCTCATGCACAACAAAAGTGGGGATGGCACAGGACTGGGCAGTGTTTCTTTCTATTGTGTATAGGGTCCCTGTGAGTCGAACCGACTTGATGGCACCTGACAAAAGAAACCAACGACATGTTGAGATTGTAGAAATTTATTCTCTTCAAATTACCAGTATTTGTATTAAAATCTCGGTCTGAGCATTGCTTACAAGAGGTTATAACAATAGTTAAGTTTTAAACACAAATTAATTTGCATTTTTAGGAGATGAATATAATCACGTTATCCAGTCCACATCGTTTTCCTTTGTCTGAGTCAGTATGTCGAACCAACCCAGAAGAAAACAAACCAAAATACTTGAAACTATACAGAAAAACTAACTTATGCTCCTCAATGCTCTTTTTTTCCCCATCTCTATCTTTAAGGTCGTGGCGGTTAAGGGAGAGTGCTATCTTTAAGGTCGTGGCGGTTAAAATACACTATTAATTCTCATCTGTTTCATGAGGTTGTTGTGACAATTAAATAAACTAGTGTACGTGGAAGAAAAAAGTTTGCCCTTACTGATTAAACAGACATAGGGAACCAGTGGCAGAAAGGGGGAGTGCGCTGTCATATTGTGGGGATTTCAACTAATGTCACAAAACAATATGTGTATAAATTTTTGTATGAGAAATTAACTTGAGCTGTAAACTTTCACCTAAAGCACAATAATAAAAAACAAACAAACAACAACAACAAAAAAAACCTTGCCCTTCAGAGAGTTGTAGAAACGCTAGGTAGTCGTAGCGGTGACTTAGGAAGGAAAAAAGAAAAAAAAAAAACATCGCTGACAAACCATTACAGAGCAGTCGACAGTGACAGTAAACTTGACACTCTGAGGCTGCCGTAGTTTATCTCGCTTTAAAAATCAAGACGGCGTCTTCTGTCTAGTGTCCCTTGTACTATTTCCGGTGACGCTCGGAAGTACGATTCTAAACCGTGGCCAGAATTCGCCAGGGGCTGTCTGCCGTGTGGCTTTTCTAAGCCAACATGTCCAGCAGAAACAACAACAAGCTGCCCAGCAACCTCCCGCAGTTACAGAATCTGATCAAGCGGGACCCGCCGGCGTACATTGAAGAGGTGGGAGCGGAGCGGCAAATTCTAGAGGCCCTGGCGTTAGTGGTTGAGACACACGCGGGGGAAAACGTGGAGTGGAGCACGGGTCCTAGCTCGCCGCGGCTCCTCCCGTTCAGTTCAGGGGTCCTTAGGGAGGAGGGAAGGGGAACCTTCCCCCACCACTTGGAAATCTGAGGCCTCTTTTGATTTTATACCAAAAATTTTCGTAGCTTCTGTGTCGTTGTTGTGTGCCATCGAGTCCATTTCGATTCAGCGACCCCAAGTGACAGAGTAGAACTGCCCCGTCCGTTTTCTAGGCTGTAACCGAGCGGTCGACGGTTCGAAACGTTGTTGGGAGAAAAGACCTGGCGATCTGCTCCTTTAAAGGTTACAGCCTAGAGACCCTGTGGGGCAGCTCTACTGTCATATAGGGTCGCGATGAGTCGGAATCGACTTCAGGGCACATAGCGTTAACAATAACAGCCTTTACAGGAGCAGATCACCAGGTCTTTCTCTCACGGAGCTGCTGGGTGGTTCCAACCGCCAGTCTTCGGGTTAGCAGCCAAGCCCTTAACTATTGCACCTCCAGGGCTCCTATTATAATTTCTGGAGACCCCAGCAAAGCTACCGCAAAACACCTTTAAAAGCCTCACTCTGTTTTAGGGCTTCTCTCCGACCTTACAGAAGCGGAGAAATAGAAGGATAAATGGCCCGCCCTCCACCTCCAACTTTCTTGCAGGTTTCTCTACTTTTTCGTATTAGAAACTCCTACCTTGAATTATTAATATTTCGTGAAGCTCATATTAGAATGCTTTCGACGTCTGTTTTCAAGAGCCTGCTCTGTGCCCACTGTGCTGGTGAGGGACTATCCTCAAGTACAAGAGACAGACGCAGGAACTGAGCGTATCCAATTAGGCCAGATTCAAACTCATTGGAAGCTTGCAGGGCCTGGATGCCAGACTTTGATTGGGGAAAAAACAAGTTTTAAAAATGAGATTAGTCCCAGATTGTGAGAGACTTTATCTTCTGACCTAATACAAATCGTGAAAGGTCATTGACGGTGACAAAATGAAAGTGTTGGTTTTGATAGATAAATCTGGCAGGTGCTTTCTTCAGATACCCATTTGTAGCCTTAAGACAGAGATCCCTACTAACCTTTTGCTGCATTACTTGTTTGTGTTTTTCCCTCACTAGATTGTGATTTCTTCAGTGGCTAACACTCTTACCCATCCTTTGATTGTCTTCTCACTTTCCCTCTCCCCCAGATTTTTCACACAGAAAATTTTCTGTGAATGCTTTTTAACAAATAGGATTGCAGTGGTTTAGGTCCTCAGTAGAGAGAGCCTTATTAAGGATCAAGGCATTGGAAATAGAGAGTAAGGAACAAACACAAGAAATTAAGCAATGTAGGCAAGTCTTTGAGATGTGTAAAGCATTATATAAGCGTTGACAAATAAAGTAATAAGTTGAGAGGTCGTATAGTGCTGTATTTAAGAGCACTGGCTTCAGAATAACCCTAAAATCCTGAATCTCTATTCAACAGTTGTGTAACCTAGGTAGGTTAATCACCGAGCCTGTGTGTCTATTTTAATATGTAAAAGAAGGAGGTAATACCTACCTCAGAGGGTTGCTCTTTTATTCACTTAACAAATATATATACAAATACACATATATAGCACTCACTGTGTGTCAATATAATTCTAGGCACTGCGGATACAGTGATAAAACAGTAAGACAGATATGAGAGCCTTATTCTCTTGGACTTACATTCTAGTGGGGGTAGACTTACAGTACTAATGAGTATGAAGAAAAAAAACTGGATGGGAATATGTTAGATTGGGAGCCTTTTTGTTTATTGTACTGTAGATGAAGGTTTATGGAATAAAGTAGCTTCTCATTAAAGCTAGTACACATTTTAAGACACTGGTTAACAACCGCGTGACGTGTCAACACTTGCTTCTCAACCTTGGGTTCCCTGTTACTAGCTTTCCTGTTTCCTCCTGCCTTTTCGTCCTTGCCCCTGGGCTAGTGTGCCCCTTTAGACATTTTGTTTTATGGGCCTGTCTAGTCTTTGGCTGAAAGGTGAACCTCAGGAGTGACTTCATTACTGAGCTTAAGGGTGTTTATGGGCCATACTCTCAGCATTTATCCAGTCTCTGTTAGGTAAGTCTGGTCATTTTTTTGAGTTAGAATTCTGTTCTAAATTTTTATCTGGTTCTGTCTGGGACCCTCTATTGTATTCCCTATCAGAGCAGTCAGTGGTAGTAGTTGGGCACTACCTAGTTGTACGGGACTCAGTCTGGTGGAGGCCATGGTAGTTGTGGTCTTTCCCTTGAATCTTTAGTTTTCTGCATTGTCTCTTGCTCCCAAAGGGATGAGACCAGTGGAGCATCTTAGATGGCTGCTCACAGGCTTTTAAGACCCCAGATGCTACTCATGAAAGTAGAATATAGAACACTTTCTTTGTAAACTGTGTTATGCCACTTGAGCTAGATGTTCCCCGAGACCATGGTCCCTACAGGGAGGCTGCTGATTTAAATCCTATGAATAGGGAACCCTTCTCTGTGATGACAATATTGAGCCAGACAGGTCAAGAGCATTTTGATAGAGGGAATAAGGAAGCACAGACACTCATGGTGGAAAAGAAATAGAGAGGCAGCCAGTGTTACTAAAACTTAGTGAGTATAAAAGGGTAGTGGGAGATAATGTGGAGAATACAAGTAGGGGTCAGGTCATTCAAAGCCTTTGAGACCATGTAAGTAGTTTAGATTCTACTCTGAGTGCATTGGGGAGCCATTGGAGCTTTTAATACAGGTGTGATATGATCTGATTTTTTAAAAATTTACTCTGGGGGCTCTATATAGAGTGGATTGTGGGGGAGCAAGACAGGAAGCATGATAATTAAATAATGGCTGTCAGAATAGTCCAGGCAACAGATGGTGGTACTACTAAAATTTAATCAGTGGAAGTGGAAAGAAGCGGACAGATTGGGACTAGCTGTACATGGAGCTAAAACTAGGACTTCCTGGTGGAGTGAATGTGGGGGATGAGAGAAAAAAAGGAATGAAGACTGAATCAGGCATTTTATTTCAGCAGCTGGGTAGATGACAGTGCTATTGGTTGTTAGTTTTTAGGTGCCACTGAGTCGATGCCGACTCATAGGAACCCTGTGTACAACAGAACGAAACACTTGCCCGATCAAGTGCCATCCTCAAAATTGTTGTCATGCTTGAGCCCATTGTTGCAGCCGCTGTGTCAGTCCATCTCATTGAGAGTCTCGCTCTTTTTCGCCGACCCCGTACTTTACCAAGCATGATACCCTTCTCCAGGGATTGGTGCCTCCTGATAACATGTCTCGCCATGCTTGCTGCCCAGGAGCATTCTGGCCATACTTCTTCCAAAACAGATTTGTTCCTTATTTTGGCAGTCCACGGTATATATGTAGTATTCTTCTCCAGCACCATAACTCAAAGGCGTCAGTTCTTTTTCCGGCTTCTTCATTCATTGTCCAGCTTTTGTGTGCATATGAGACGATTGAAAACATCATGGATTGGGTGAGGTGCACCTTAGTCTTCAAAATGACATCTTTGTTTTTTAACACTTTAAAGACGTCTTGTACAGCAGATTTGCCCAATGCGATGTGGTTGATTTATTGACTGCTGCTTCCATGGTCATTGATTGTGGATCCAAGTAAAATGAAATCCTTGACAACTTCAACCTTTTCTCCGTTTATCATGATGTTGTTTACTGGTCCAGTTGTGAGGATTTTTGTTTTCTTTATGTTGAGGTGTAATTCATACTGAAGGCTGTAGTCTTTGACCTTAATTGGTAAGAGCTTCAAGTTCTCTTCACTTTCACCAAGAAAGTTGTGTCATCTGCGTAACGCAAGTTGTTAATCCTCTAACCCTGATGTCCGTTCTCCATATAGTCCAGCTTCTCAGGTTATTTGCTCAGCATACAGGTTGAATAAGTGTGGTGAAAGAATACAACCCTGACTCACACATTTTCTGACTTTAAACCACAAAGTATCCCCTTGTTCTATTTGAATGACTGCCTCTTGATCTATGTACAGTTTTCTCATGAGTACAATTAAGTGTTCTGGAATTCCCATTCTTCACGATATTGTCCATAATTTGTTATGATTCCCACAGTCGAATGATTTTGCATGGTCAATAAAACACAGGTAAACGTCTTTCTGGTATTCTCTGCCTTCAGCCTGGATCCACCTGACGTCAGCAGTGATATCCCTCATTCCATGTCCTCTTCTGAATCTGGCTTGAATTTCTGGCAGTTCCCTGTTGATATACTGCTGCAACTGCTTTTGAATGATCTATGGAAAAATTTTACTTGTGTGTGATATTAATGATATTGTTTGATAATTTCTGCATTTGGTTGGATCACCTTTCATTGGAATAGGCATAAATATGGATCTCTTCCGGTTGGTTGGCCCGGTAGTTGTCTTCCAAATTTCTTGGCGTAGACAAGTGAGCACCTCCAGTGCCATATCTGATTTTTTTTGAACAGCTCAATTGGTATTTTGTCAATTCCTGGAGGCTTGTTTTTCATCAATGCCTTCAGTGCAACTTGGACTTCTTCCTTTAGCACCATCAGTTCCTGATCACATGCTACCTCCTGAAATGGTTGAAGTCGACCAATTCTTTTTCACATAGTGACTCTGTTTATTCCTTTCATCTGCTTTTTGATGGTTCATGTGTCATTCAATATTTTGCCCGTAGAATTCTTCAAAATTGCACCACAAGGCTTGAGTTTTTTCTTTAGTTCTTTCAGCTTGAGAAATGCCAAGCATGTTCTTCCCTGTTGGTTTTCAAACTCCAGGTCTTTGCACATTTCATTGTAATATTTTACTTTGTCTTCTCAAGCTGCCGTTTGAAATCCGTTCAGCTCTTTTGCTTCATCATTTCTTCCTTTTGCTGTAGCTGCTGTACATTTGAGAGAAAGTTTCGGAGTCTCTTTTGATGTCTATTTTGGTCTTTTCTTTCTTTCCTGTCTTTTTAATGACCTTCTACTCTTTTCATGTGTGATGTCTTCCCGCAACTTGTCTGGTCTTCAGTCATTAGTGATCAGTGTGTCAAATCTATTCTTGAGATGGTCTCCAAATTCAGATGGGATATACTGAAGGTTGTATTTTGGGTCTTGTGGACTTGTTTTAATTTTTCTCTGCTTCAACTTGAACTGGCATTTGAGCAATTGATGATCTGTTCTGCAGTTGGCCCCTGGCCTTGTTCTGACCGACAGTATTGACCTTTTCTATTGTCTCTTTCCACAGATGTAGTCATAAGGTAATACAGAGTATGTCAAATGATATTAAGTGCTATGGAAAAAAAATAGAGTAAGGAAGTGCTGGTGTGTACGTAGGGAAGGAGTGTCTTACAATTTTAAATGGGGTAGTCAGTGGAGACCTTGAGATGGCAGCCTTTGAGTAAAAACCTGAAGGAAGTGAGGGAGAGCTATGCTGATAACTGGGTAGAGCAATCTAGGCCAAAGGAATAGCAGATGCAATGTCCCTGGGACAGGAATATGCCTAGTAGATTTCTGAAACATTAAAGAAGGCAGTGTGGCTGGAAATGGGGGATCAGGAAAGCGGAATGTAATAGAACGTGAGATGGGGTCCCATCTTGTAGAACCAGGCTATTTTTAAGAGCTTTGGGTTTTACCGAATGAGGTGAGTAGCTTTTAGAAGGTTTTGAACAAAGGAATAGAATATATGATCCATCTTAAAAGAAAACAGGATCACTCTAGATGGCTGTTTTGAGACACTATGTAGGAGGACAAAGATATAAGCAGAGACATCGGTTAGGAGGCAACTACAACTATCCAAGCAAGAGATGATGGTACCTTGGACCAGGATGGTAAAGTGGAGGTGATGAGAAATGATAAGATTCTGCATATGGTAGATAGAGAAAACTCTGGGGAAGCCCAGTGTTTAGACTTTAGTGATCTTCTGAGTAACTGGCCAAAGGGACTAAGAAAGTAGCTAGTGAAGCATGAGGAAAACCAGGTGGTGTCCTGGAGGCCAAGTAAGGTGTTTCCAGGGAGAAGAAGAGACCATGTCAAGTGCTGATGAGACATATTAAATAAATTCTGAAAACTGACCATTAAATTTAGCAATATGAATGTTATTGGTTACCCTAATATGAGTAGGTTAGGTAGAGAAGTGGGTACAGTAGGCTTAAAAGCAATTGGGGTATGACTCCATTTATATGAAATGTCTAGAATAGGCAAGTCCATAGAAACAGAAAGTAAATTAGTGGTTGCCAGGGCTGGAGGGAGAGGAGACTAGGGAGTGACTGCTAATGGGTAGGGGTTTTTTTTTGTGGGGGTGGGGGTTAGTAATGGAAATGTTCTGGAATTAGTGGAAATAGTTGGACAACTTTGTGAATATACTAAACACTTTCGTTTGCATCACACCACCTAAATATCTAATGATAGTTCTAAGGAAAGGATCTTTAGTTTATCTATGATGTGCTTTGATTTTTCAAAGCTCATTTTGAAGAATGCAGATAAGGAAAAGGTAGTGGTTCTGTATTCTTTTGCCATATTTTTTTCCATCCCACAGTCAAAGACTTATAAGTAATTTTTCATTCTGTATTGAGAAGGTCACATAAGAGAATGTGACACACTTAAATTCTATTTTTCCACAGTTTCTACAGCAGTATAATCACTACAAATCCAATGTGGAGATTTTCAAATTACAACCAAATAAACCCAGCAAAGAACTGGCGGAGCTGGTGATGTTTATGGCACAGGTAAGAAGAAATTTCTGAATAAACAAAGACCAATTTGTTGCATACAATCTGCAGAATATTTTTTCTGTAATACCTTCATTCCAGTCGAGTGGAAACTTAAGTAAAGAAAAAATTTATTAACCTTCCTTTTTTGTGACTTTTGTTTTCTTCCTGTGGTAAGTTAAGAGGATTTCACTAGAGTCGTTCACAGAGCCAGGCAGAGCAAAACTTTTAAACTCTTTGTTTTCTTCAAATTCATCATAAAAGCAGTTTCTAAATCATGTCATGAGTGTTTGACTAAGAGTAGAGGAAATATGAGAGGAGTTGGAAAAACTAGAATTTAGAAGAAAAAGTTACATCTGAATAACTTAGACACTTCAGAAGAGCCTTTGTTTTTTTACAGATCGGTCACTGCTACCCAGAACATCTAAGTAACTTCCCTCAGGAACTGAAAGATCTGCTGTCCTATAATCACACTGTCTTGGACCCTGATCTTCGAATGGTAAGACCAGTATTTGAGTTAGTAAATTCTACTGTGTTCATGTGTGTGTGCAATATGTGTTTAAATGAGAATAGCCTCTTAGCCAGATAACTTTTAAAAATGTAAATCAAAATGTAAATTGAAATCCTCCCATGGCTTCTCATACTTAGAATAAAACTCAAACTTACTGTCATGGCCTGTAAGTCCCTACATGATCTGCTTCCTGCCTGTGTTTCTGATCTCATCTCCTTCCGTCTCCCCCTTTTCCGCTACACTGTCCTGTCCCTGATCTTTCTGTGCTTCCAGCATGTTAACCCTGCAGGGAGGCTGTTCCCTGTCTTTTGAATAGGTGATTCCTTCCAGTAGTCATTCAGATTCATCTGCATGAAGATCATAATTACAACTTAATAGTTTTTATAATGCCTAATTTAATAAACTTATCCATTAAACAGTCTGAGTGCTTAAATATTTATTACGTCTGTGGTTGATGTTGGGCTCTGGTCTAATTCCCCTTTACCAGGCCCCTGTACCCATTTCCCTCTCCTGCTATGAATGTTGGCTGCAAATGGCCCACTGTCCTTCTCTGAAGAATTGCTCTCAACCAAATGAGAGTCCTACCACCTGGGAAGTTGCTTGCACAGCCTACGGGCAATGACTGACCAACTGGGAGGTATGAAAGCCCAGTCTTTGCCAATGGAACTTGTTCTCTGGTGCAGTTTGCGCTTCATGGCTTCCCTGTGGAATCTCACTAAAGCTAATCTCCAGTGGAGCTTTTCTTTTTTCTGCTCTATCCTGCTTCTTTCGCTTCTCTCTGATAGCACACCCGTAACAAATCACTGGTATATGAATCAGGCTGTACTAGGGAACCTGACCTAAGGCATTTTCAAGTTTGATACTTCTGCTTTTCAAACACTTTCACAGCAGGTAGAACTTAATACAAATATAATTACAAAACATGTTAATACCCTATACCAAAACTTGTAAAATAGATTCAACTTTGTTTTTTCTACTTATGTTTTCCCAGTCTTTTGATTATTCTACCACTTTACACTTCTCTAGGATTTTGTTAATTTGATTAGGTCCAAAAGTAAAAGAAATGGCAATCTCAGACAAGCCAAAGTTGCAGGCTCTGGGCTGTCATCTGATTGACTCTCAGTTGGGACATGGGACTGGGCTGCACAGCCCAGGGGAATTCAAAATTGAGCCATTGGTCAGAAGGCTTTTATCTGTCATGTAACTCTTGAAATCCTTTTAGGCCATACAGATGAAAAATTAAATTTTTAAAATTATTTCAGAGTAATTAGTTTTTTGTTTTTTTTTTTTTTAAGTTTTGCTTGCCTGGCAGCACCTAACCCAACTGGCTAAGTAAATATGTGTGTGTCTGTCTTTTTAGTGTTTTATGATGATTTGTCGTGCTGTTGTTAGATGCCGTCAAGTTGGTTCCAACTCATAGAGGCCCTATAGGACAGAGTAGAACTGTCCCACAGGGTTTCCGAAGAGCGGCTGGTGGATTTCAACTGCCAACCTTTTTGTTAGCAGCCGAGCTCTTAACCACGACACCACCAGGGCTCCAATATGATGATTAGTGTATTTAAAACAAACAAAAAAGTGAACAGAGATTTTCTTTGCTAAGAGAAAAGGAATGAGGCTGTGTAATTAGCATTGCCCTTTAGAGGAATCACTTGAAACACACTGATGGGCCCTCCTTAAAATTGGCTGTTACAATAACCACCAGTCCTTAACTGCTGGGCTTTCTTTCTCAATAGGATAGTTGCTTTTTTTTCTAGGACTTTTTGATTCATTCCAGGTTTTTGTTCATTCTTTCTTACTTACACAGCTAGGGACAGATTGTATTTATTAGAGGAAGAAACAAAATATCCATGCATGTTAACTCTTATCTACTTAATAAGATCAGCAGAAATTGAACTAGTATTTATATTTCTTTGACAACGCAACTATTTATGTAGCTTTTGTTAGCTTGTTTTTGAGCATTGTTATTTTTATTATTTTTGTGTTCAAATTGTCGCACCTTGAGCAGTTGGTACTTCTTAGTCCTTTTAGCAATGTCCCTGATGTTTTTGAAAGCATTCTTGCCCTCTGGCAAAAATACTTTCTTACTGTTTTTTCTGCCCCAAGATATGGAGTTAACTGTTCTTCAAGGATTACTTGTTCCCTTTAATGAAGAATAATTACTAGAGGCCAAAATAGTGTTTTGGGTAATAGGTGTAGATGTGAAAGTTGGTGGTAAGCAAAGTGCTACAATCCCTGTTGGGCCACTCCTAGTACTGAGAGTACTTCAAATTAACACCTTTTAGGGTCACAAATTCACACTGATTATTGCAATTTAGTGTATTATATGGTTGGTGCCCCACCGTTCTTGTCTTTGTGGATTCATTGCTCACTGGGGTTTTGTCCTATGTTGACACTTCCCAGAGAGGGATTCTTTGTCCTGCCTGTATAAAGTCACTGTTTAACGATCATATTACCTTGTTTTACGTCCTTTATGACGCTTAATCATTATCTGAAATAGTCTTGTTTATGTGTTTACATGCTCATCTGTCCTCTCTTCTGCTCCACCACCAGGGTAAGCTCCATGAGTGCAGGGTATTTTGCTCGATGTCTGGAATAATGCCTAGCAAATAGAAAACTCTTTTGGGATACATGCACTCCATTGTCTCGTCTTAACTTTGTCATTATGTTATAGTATATTTTCTTTTTCTTCCTGAGACATTTTGCAAAGCTTTGATCTTGCTGAGAAATAAGAATCTCATCAATCCATCAAGTTTGCTAGAGCTCTTCTTTGAACTTCTACGTTGCCATGATAAGCTTCTGCGAAAGGTAAAGAGCAAAATTACTTTTTTTCGTATGTCTCATTCTTGTAGTGACATTAAAACTTGCAGAGTTTGGGAGTCCCTTGATTTCTTGATGCTTTATATTATTGGATATAATTAAGAATAATTTTAATAGGAAAAGAATTTACCATTGTGCATGCAATGTGGTAAGAATAGCTAACATTTACCGAGTGTTTACTTTGTGTCGAACACCATTCTAAGAGCTTTCGAGTATTAACTCATTTACTCCTCACAAAACCCTAGGTGATAGGTGGTGGTATTATTACTATTATTACTCTCACTTTACAGATGAAAAGGCTGAGGCAGAGAGAGATAGTGTTACTTGCCCAAGGTCATACAACTTCTAAGTGGTGGGACTGGGCTGTAAACCCAGGCAGCCTGGCTCTAGAACTGAAGCCCTTTGCCACTGCACTGTACTGACTGGCTAAATCAAGAGCATGGACACTCGTAGCTATGCCTCCCCTCCCCTCAAATAAAACTAACTTTTTTGTTAATATTTCTCTATTGGTTTGTTTTTCTTTATACAAGTAAGACCAGAAACTGAAGGTTTATAAAAGAAACTTAAGAAAGAAAAGCTTAATTTTACATTCAGTAGCTTAAAAGTTTTTTTTGAAAGTATTGAGAGGACTATCACCATTCAATTTTAGCAGTTGTATTTCTTGGTCCATGTTGTGGAATAAAAGTGATCCGTAGGTACATAATTTGGGCATCACTGATACTTGTATTCACAGAATGATCTTGCATGCGATAGGTAAATGAAACAACTTTCCTTTTTTTTCCTTAATAGCTTTATTGAGATATAATTTACATACAGTTCACCCATTTAAAGTGTATAATGGTTTTCAGTATTTTCACAGAGTTTTGCAACCATCACGACAATCCATTTTAGAACCTTTCCACCCCCCACCACCCAAAATAAAGAAACCTTATGTTCATTAGCAGTCAGCCCCCAACCCTCCATCTCCTCGAGCCCTGCACAGTCATGAATCTGCTTTTGGTGTCTGTAGATTTGCCTATTCTGGATATTTCATATAAATGGAATTATATATGGTCTTTTGCGATTGGCCTCTTTAACTTAGTGTAATGTTTTTAAGGTTCGTCCATGTTGTTGCATTCATCAGTATGGTAGTTCATTCCTTTTGTTGCTGAATATTATTTCATTGTATGAATGTGCTACATTTTATTTTTCCACTCATCAGTTAGTAGGCATTTGGATTGTTTCCACTTTATGGGTATTATGAATGATGGTGCTGTGAACATTTGCATACAAGTTTTTAGATGAACATATATTTTCAGTTCTCTTGGATATATACCTATGAGTAGAATAGCTGGGCTAGATGGTAACTTTATGCTTAACCTTTTTGTTGCTGTAAAATGTGTATAATAAAACATTTGCCACCTCTAAACCATTTTCACGTGTACAACTCAGGGACATTAATTACATTCACCCTGTCATCCGACCATCATCACAGTTTCCTAATTTTTCCATTACCCTTAATGGGAACTTGGTGCCCCTAATGTTTAACCATTCGAGGTCAGCTTTCCTTTTGCTTTTTAACTGCCTTTTTTGTTGTTGTTTTTTGGGATTTCTCTGGTCCCTTTTGTGGTATAATGAAAAGTAGGTAAAATTAAATCATCCTGAATATTTGTATATTTCTCCAAATTGAACAAGGTTAGACATATTGGTTAGACTTAATGTGTATATGCTTTTCTTTTCCTCAGACTTTATACACTCATATTGTGACTGATATCAAGAACATAAATGCAAAACACAAGAACAATAAAGTGAATGTAGTAAGTATCCTTTTGTTTTGCACGTTTGTAGCATTGCACCATCAGTGTATTAAGCTTCTCTTTTTCTTCAGGTATTGCAAAATTTCATGTACACCATGTTAAGAGACAGCAATGCAATTGCAGCCAAGATGTCTTTGGATGTGATGATTGAACTCTACAGAAGAAACATCTGGTAGAGTACATGTATTTGCCTCTTAAGCAGATCATTTTATTCATTTATAATTAATACAGAACACATACAAAAATACTTTTCTTGATCTCAGTCTCTGTAATATCTCTGTCATAGACTAAGTTGGAAATAAAAATATCGTAACCCAAGTGACTAATAACCACAGTGGCTACCATTTCCTGAGGCCAGGGACTGTATATTACCTCATTCAGCCTTCAAAACAGCTTACTGCAGCTTATGTAAAAGTATTTGTAAGTAACAAAATGAAGTTCATAGATTTTAAGTTTAGTAGCTAGTAAGGGACAGGTCTGAAATTCAAACCCAGTTCTCTCTGACTCCAAAGTCTGCGCTCTTTCTACTCCGTCACTCCCAAGATTTGCAAGTCCGTTTGTCTTATGTACGTACAATACCATGTTTTATAAACTTTCATTTGTTGGTATAGTACCACCAACTCATGTCTTTTGTTTTTCTTATTAACTAATTAATTTTTTTTTTTTTACCGTAAAATAATGTTTATTCATTGCAGCAGAAAACTTGGAGAAACTAGAAAAGGTTTTTTTTTGTTTGTTTGTTTTTGCTTTTAATTATTGATAGTCCCACCACATAGGGATGATCACTGTAAATTTTTTTACAGCATTTCCTTCTGGTCTTCGTAATGTGCATTTTAAAATACAGTTGGAATTTTGCTATACTGCATTAGAACTTCTTATTCTGCTTCCCTCCCTCCCCCAGTTATCTTCAGTAGTTCCTATGTCATTAAAAATTCTTAAAAAATTTTCTCTTCGTGGCTGCATAATTTTCTGACATATATAAGACTGGGCTGAAATTTAAATAAAACAGCCAGTGGTTGACTATTTAACAACCCATGACTTTTAAAAAATTACAACTCTGAATTCTAAAATGTTAGAGATAATTATTATGTTGTCTATTTTATACCATTGCATATGCTACGAAATACAGTAAAATGGAGATTTGTTTAAAAACAATCATTGTCTTTCCCCAGGAACGATGCCAAAACTGTCAATGTTATCACAACTGCATGTTTCTCTAAGGTCACCAAGGTGAGCTCATGTAGGACTCTGTGAGAGGTGCTGGTCCTTCTGTGTCACAGTCTTCTAGGGATAGAAGGTGAAGGAGAGGGATATGTGATGAAGCGGTGTATGGACGTGCAGTTTGTGCTTAGAAATGCTGTATTGTGCTTAGACCACTTCCCTGATTTCATTTGTGCTTTACAGGAGCCAAACAAAATTATCCTCAAGGGTTTTTAAAATGCTGTGTATTAAATAATACCCTTAATGTTTAGATTTTGTGTTTTCCCCATAATTTGTTTTTAATTGTGCTTTAGGTGAAAGTTTACAGAGCAGATTAGTTTCTCATTAATTTCTCTATAACCCTTGACTTTTCTTCTTTTAGGAATGTAAACTCAGGCAACCAAAAAACCTAACTTGTGTGTTTGAGTCGATTCTGACTCATAGCGACCCTATAGGACACAACGGACAAAATTTAAGGGCTATGCTTTCCTTTCTGTTAGAAGGGCTATAATGTCACTTTTCTTGTCAGGGATGTAGAAATTCCTAACATTCTACCTTGAAGGATACTTAGGTAAAGCTTCATTATTTTCATCTAGTTAAATTTTTTTTTAATTAATATTTATGGAACGAATAGCAGAAAAACATTTTCTTTTAATTAAGAAAAATGAGTTAGAATTTGACTACACTTTGCTTTTTTTTCCGGATCCTAGTTCATACTCGTGCATATAGACAACAGTGTTTGTTGTAAGCTGGGTTAAGTAATTGACGTTTTCCTGATTGCTCTTTAGATATTAGTGGCTGCTCTAACGTTCTTCCTAGGGAAGGATGAAGAGGAAAAACAGGACAGCGACTCAGAATCCGAGGTTGGTTAACCATTATTGCATCTGAACTTTATAGTTTATTAGATTTTATTACAAATTGTAAAATCTATGATTGCTTGAGTTAAAAAGAAGCTTATATGTCACAATTATCCTTTATTGAGTTCTCTCATGTTGCAAGATTTTATTCCGTTTAGAATTTGTCACTTGTATTCAGTAAGGTTAGTTGAATAGCTAATAAAACATAGATTCATTCAGTCTTGTTCTTAGTTCTAATGTTATGCTTTTATCTCACTATGTAAATTTAGAACAAAAATTGCCAACATATTTTTGAGGTAGCCTGTTGACATCATAGAAGTTTAGGGTGGGGGACAGGAGGGGAATAATGCCACGACAACTTTAAAAGAAAGAAAAAAATCAAAACTTACAATACGATAATTTCTTAGAAGTATTAAAAGGTAGAAATTTGGAAAAAAAATTTTCCTCCCCATCTTAACATTTTGATAACAAGGATACTGGGATATATGATAACATTTTAAAATTAGTTTTATTATTGTTTTACTATTATTGTATTAAATAATGTATGAACAATACATTCTTATTATGAAGTATTTCAGATAATATAGGTAAAATTTTTCTTGGCTCTAATTTCCTCTTCCCTCAGAGGTAACCACTTTGTTTCCTATGTATTTACATGGTGTGTGTACATGTAATGTTATGTATGGAGTAGGTTTTTAAAAACTGTGTAATACGTGTATTATTATGCAACTTGCTTTTTTCATGTCAATCTATATATAGATATAAAGATTTATATATAGTTATAAAAAGATTTAGATCTTTATATGTTTGTACATGTAGATGTACCTTATTCTTTAACATTTTAGAATGTGTGCTATAATTTAAACATTTTCATGTTAATAAATATTTGATTCCAGGTTCTTTTTTTAATTAAATACAAGGCTGCATTCTGTCTGTATATTTCAGTAAAAAGCAAAACAAAGACAAAAATCTACGCTGTGGTAAAAACCTTTGTATATACCTGTTTGTACACATGTGTGTGTAGTTTTTTATTTGATTTTAAAAGTAATGTTCATTTTTAAAAAGTGGTTGAAAAGATTACCTTTGCCTCTAAACAGATTTGTTTATGATTTTACAAAGTAGTTTCTTCTTCAGGATGAAGGACCAACAGCGAGAGACCTTCTTGTGCAATATGCCACAGGGAAGAAAAGCTCCAAACACAAGAAAAAATTAGAAAAGGCTATGAAAGTGCTCAAGGTGAAACTTGTACTTGAGACTTGTACTTGGGGAATGAGGTGGGGATCATTAGAATGCAGAGTATGTGGCTTTTAGCAAAAGCTTTTAAAAATTTGAAATAGCATTTTTGAAAGCTTAGAAATGTGTGATAAATTTTTAAGCACTAATTTTTTAGATGAATACATTTATTCAGCTCTAGCAAAATCTGTGACTTGAATAAATGAATCCGACTGAATTTAGATTTCACTTGTTCTGACCAGGATGGCCTGTATTAGTATATCTTTGTCAGAAGAGTGCATAAATGAGGTAGATTTGGTATTTTATAATGATTATTCTGAAAATCTCTAATTTGGCCCCTGTATGCTTTTTTTTAATGTCTATTTTCATATCCCCTTCAGTCTCACAGGTACTAATAACTGGAACATTCTCGAGATTTAAGCTTAAAAGACAAAAAACCATCTTCAGTTCTTGTAATGAAAGAAAGGTTTTAGGCACAAGATTTGTTTTCCTTTTTTGAATAGTGTGGTGGACTTGAGGACAGCCTTCAGCACACTTTCGGTAATCCCATGAGGGCTGTTATCACTAATTTAGAGTATACATGTTTTTCCTCTCCCTTTCTTTCAGAAACAAAAGAAGAAGAAAAAACCAGAGGTGTTTAACTTTTCAGCTATTCACTTGATTCATGATCCCCAAGGTACTATGATCATGACTTTGTAAGCTCCTTGTTGGCCATATGTCTGCCTGTTTAGTTTCCTACCTTCAGTGTTGCCAAAGAGTGTAATACCCCTGGCACATAGTATGTAATCAATAAATGCTCACTTTTTAGTAGTTGGTTGCAGCCTGGAGAATTATGTCCTAAGGCAGTGATTCCCAGTCCACGGCAAAATAAGAAAAATGTAGAACAGCTCTATTTGAGATCCATGTTTATAACAACACAATAGTGGTAGGACATTTTACCTGACCACATAAAAAGTTGACATTCTTTTGTTGGTCCTTTTTTTTAAACTGGTCTGTGGAAATCAAAAGTCTGGGAAACGCTGATGTATAACACCAGCTCTCAAACTAGGCTGCACACTGGAATCACCTAAGTGATTTATAAAAATATACTGATGTTTGGATTCTGTTATCTCCAAAGATTCTGACTTAGTTGGTATGGGATGTGGCTGGTTATTAGGATTTTAAAAAGCTGTCTGTACTCTAATGTACAGTAAAGCTTGCTGACCCTTGCTCTAAGTCAGTGTTAAATTTTAATACCCATACAGATCGCCTGAAATCATGTTAAAGTATAAATTCCGATACTGTAGATCTGGGATGGAGCCTGAGATTCTGTATATCTAACAAGCTCCTGAGGCTTTAGAGAACTGCTAAAGTGGAGCACCTGTCAGCAATCACTCTACGTATTAATGTTGGAAATTTCGGAAGTCCATAAGACTTACCTTTTGGACACTATTGAAGGTATATCTACCGGTGTGTGAATTTTTGCATCTCCTGTCACGTTGCTGTTTTTACCACCCTGGTTCAGCATGGTGATTTCAGGCACAGCCATACCAGAGTCACTATCTGACTACATCTTTCTCTACACCTGTTAGATAAGGGTGTATGTACCATGGACCCACAGTACCCTTCTCTGACCCTTTCCTTTCCAGATTTTGCAGAGAAACTACTAAAACAACTAGAGAGCTCTAAGGAGAGATTCGAAGTGAAGATGATGCTCATGAACCTTACCTCCAGATTGGTGGGAATTCACCAGGTGTGATTTACATTATACTCCTTTGTGAATATCAGACATAAAGTTATTCTTGGTAAAAGGAAAGCCATTAGGTAGAGCAATGGCTTAATTTTATCCCTCAACCTTTTAAATCCATATAATTTACAGAAAATAAAATCTCATCCTAAAAATAACTTTTATCACTTTATTTTCTTTCCAATAAGTATTTTTTATTTTATTTTATTTAACTTTGTTTCATATATACATTTTCCTGAACCAGCATAACCCATGTATCTTTATTAACTATTATTAACATTTCACAAGGAACCCACAAGCACAATGGTTAAGTGCTTGGCTTCTAACCAGTAGGTCAGCAGTTTGAACCCACCAGCTGCTTTGGTGGAGAAAAACCCTGGTGAACGCCTAGACAACTATGGGGACAGTTCTAGTCTGTCGTAGGGTCACTATGAGTTGGAATCGACTTCACAGCAACATTACATTTCACAGTTTGTTTAACCTTTCATGGCTTTCCTGTCTTCTAGAACTTTCTAGTTAGACATTGTCATGTCTGCAGAGCTGAATTTTCTGTGATTTATTTAACATTAAACCAGATGGCAACAGCTCCTTGGTAGTGCATGTGTGTGTATGTATTATGTATACGTGCACACATACGGGAGGATCACACATACTTTTAGGCTAACTGCTATTGTAGAAAAAAGAGAGATACCTACAAATTTAGGTCATAAAAACATGACCGTTGAAGGTGTTTCCCTTCACTTTGCCCTTGTGATTGGTACAGCTTTGAACATCATGGAGTGCATCACACTCCTTTAAATTTTTAAAAAATAAGTAAAACAGGCTCGTTTATTGAAAATCAAATGATATAGACATATGCAAAGTTAAAAGTAAAAGCACACACGAGTGAAAGCACTCATTCCATTTCTCTAAGAAAAATACCTGTAGTCCCAAAGTAGGATCACCAGGTCAGTTCTTGTTTCATTTGTACGGTAATTTCATTTCAGACCTGAATCTGAGCGTGATAGGAAGGCAGAAGCAGTTTGCAGTTTAAGCCTAGTTTGATGGCAGTGATACTGGAGTTTCACAACTGACTGCAAGGGAACATCTTTATATTGAACCACAGTTTTCATTGTCACTTCTCCGTGGTCCATCCTAGTTCTGCTCTGTGGTTAAAAGACAATAATTTATTCCCACATGACAACTCTTGAAAAAGGCCATCCGTCTCTGAAGTTTCTCTTCCGGAAGTTAAACATTGCCAGTTCCTTGATTGGTGGACCCCTGTCACCTTTACCTAGGTAGACTCCAGAGCAGTGGCGTTTTTTCTAAATTATGGAGTGCAGAGTAGTTCTCCTGATTTGGATGGACTCGTATGTGGTAATAAAACCGGGACTGTGGGCTTTTTCATGATCCTGGGCATCACTCCACACTACTGAGATGTGAATTAACTCTTGTCCCTTGCTCTCGAGCCTTAATATCAGTGCTGTTGTATCCTGTAATCCCCTGTCTTTGAACATGAAGAACTCAGTTCTGCAGCCATACCAATTGTAGAAGTAGGAGAATATTACGCTTTGGTTGCCTTTCTTCCCCCTAGTTTATTCTGTTTATACTTTCTTTTTTATATCATGGGTACAGCAATGTGGCCTCACCTCAGAGAGAATTCCTTTCCTTGGTTAATATGGCATATTGAATCATTCTGGGCAAGATAGCTTATGGAGAAAACACAGAATGATTCCCAGTTAGTTAAGCTTGGTAGTATAATTACACTGGGGAGAAATGAAATTCCACAGCTTCTAGTACATAAATAAAGGCAGTATATTATTCTCTCCACAGCTTTTCCTCTTTAACTTCTATCCCTTCATTCAGAGGTTTCTGCAGCCCCACCAAAGAGGTAAGCCACTGCTTGCCACATTCCTTTTTTGTCTTGGTGTCAAAATAACTATCAAATGCCTCTTGTTCTGGAATCACAAAAGACAGAGTTAACAGTGACATGTGTTCTGTATTAGAGAAAGGGAGAGAAAGTGTTATAGTCTCTTTCCAGTGCCTGCCATGTTAGTTGTTTAAAAGAATCAATAAAATAAGTTGGTTCCTCAAATCAAGTCTTTTTGTAATAACATAAATACCCAGGTAAAAAATTCTAAAAAAGTTTGGCCTTTTACTGTAACTAAGTAACAGATATCTGGATTTTATCTTACTGCTCTCATTGCCTTCATGTTTATTCTTAACTAAAAACAACACACAAGCAGGAAAGGAGAGATGGTTGTTTTTGCCTTTGAACTTGAACCAAGGTAGGAAGGAAACTAATGTTTAGTGAGTGCCTAACATGAGCTAAGCATTGTGCTAGGTGCATTACATACATCATCTCATCTATTCCTCACATCAGTCCCGTGAGATGTAAAAAGAAAAAGACCAGAGTCACTCAACAAATAAGTGGCAAGCCCTCATTTCTTTCTGTTGCCAAAGGCCTTGTTTGTTATATATACTATGCTGCCTCTTTGATGGGAGAGTGGGTGTATGGGTGTATATACATTTGTATTTATTCATTTGACAAATACGTAGTGCTTTCTGTGTTGATCATTGGTTTAGACACTAGAAATTCCACAGTGAGCCTAAATGTCCTTAGCCCTCATGGAGCTTACATTCTAGAAGGAGAATACAGACAGTGCTAGCTATATATATATATATATATATATATATATATATATATCCAGGTAAAAGAAACATTTTGAAGAAAAAGGCAGCAGGGTAAGGGAATAATAGGGAGTATAACAAGGAGTGCTGGGGCAGGTTCTGTTTCAGATTGTGTGGTCAGGAAAGACCTTTCCGATAGGGCAACAATTGAGAAGAGGCCTGAAGGAAGTGAGGGGGTGAGCCACGCAGATATCTGAGGGTTAAGTGTTGGAGGCGGAGCAAGGAGAAATAGCATTGAGGCAGAACATGCTCGCCGTGCTTGCTATAGTCCTAATAGGCAAAGTGATAAACTGACTTTGACCTTTCTGATCTCTTACACTTTCAGAAGTGACAAAGATTCTCCTGTTTGCTGCACAAGCATCTCATCATCTGGTCCCCCCAGAGGTAAGCATCCTTAAACTTTTTTCTGGATCTAGTACCTGAATAATGGTGCCACTATGAGATAGAGCGAGGTGACCTTCCCTACAGAGATTACTCCTCACTTTTTTCTTATGTGAATGGAAGTGAACTAACTTAAGGGGATGTATATAGAAGTTCATTTCTGTAGCCCATAGAAAGTAAAGTTTGTTTTCGGCAGCTTGTTGAGAGTTCTGATTTTAATAAGCAAATTTTATGACTAGGGGAAGTGAAGAATAGTAGTTTATAGTAATTATTTCTCAAAGCCAGGGATTGATTTCTTTGATTAATGTAGTGTTGGATTATCCTAGGTCAAAGCTTTTTTTCTTTTTTCATCCATATTGAAAAATAATGTTAAATGGGAATAAAATTTAGTCTGAGGATAGCTAAGAAGAAGGCTGAGTCTTCAGTGGAGTATTTTTCGTCTGTCTTTCTCAGTTGATTCCTTCCAACTCCCAAACTGAAGGTTGGGGGCTGTTTATCTGCAGTGAGTAATGTCAAGTATTTTGTCAAATAATATGTATTCAAGTATTTTGTCAAATAATATGTACTCAGATGTTTGAATAGCTACAGACATTTTATCAGCACTCATTGCTTTTATCCCCAATTCAGATCATTCAGTCATTGCTCATGACTGTGGCCAATAATTTTGTTACTGACAAGAACTCTGGTGAAGTTATGACAGTAGGGTATGTAGAACGTGGTTGGAAGTTTGGGTGTGTGTGGTTTTTTTTTTTTTTTTTAATGTACTAGATTTGCTTTAAGTGGAGCTCACTTACCAAGATGTGAGATTTTCACCTGGCAGTGTGGCCTCTAGAAAAACAGTAATTTAAAATATGCTGCTGTCTTCTCAGGAGGCTTGGTATTTTTGTTTTATTGGTCAGAATTTTGAAGAAAGGAGCAGGAGAAACGATACTTGGTCTTTTTACTAGCTTTACTCTTTCAAGTGAATGATTATTTGGCAATCTAGATGTTTTTCTCCTGTTTGCTACCCTGAATTCATATCTTCCACCGAACAAGTGATTTGTTGTTGAATCTCTTTTTAATATCAGGGTGGTTCAGCAGTCCTTTTTATTAGTTCACTGGTTTAAGATTTGTCTCGGCTGTCCTGATAACTAAGTAATATGCTGAACAGTTGTGTTTTTTTTCCTCCCTTGGGAAATATTGTTGACATGACAGCCCTAAAGAGCCAAACAGCCCTTTAACCTTTCTTATTTGGCCTGGTCCCTTCTCTCTTAGAAATAGAGACTAAATGGTGCCACAATTTAGTGTCCTGGGCACTAAATGACAGTGAACTGACTGGAATAAAAGCCCTCTAAGGCTCCCCACCCCCCCCCCCCCCACACACATTCTCTACCACATTGCAATTCTAGAAATGTAAGCCATATTAAACCCAACTCATGTTCCTTTTGATTTAGTCTTTTTAGGAAACCTTTTTAGGTTGAGCCACATGAAATTGCTGGTTTTTTTTTTTAATTCATTTTCCATTTTCAGTATCAATGCTATAAAAGAGATTACCGCTCGATGTCCTCTGGCCATGACCGAAGAACTTCTCCAAGACCTGGCCCAGTATAAAACACACAAAGATAAAAGTAAGTTGCATGTTACTCTCTGTATTCCACAGAGTTCAGAGTGGCCCATTTTTGCTTTGGTATACTCTTTGCTCTGGAGTTTCTAATTTATGGCGTTAATTTTACAGATGTGATGATGTCTGCCAGAACTTTGATTCAGCTCTTCCGGACACTGAATCCTCAGATGTTGCACAAGAAATTCCGGGTAAGCGAAGTATGTTTATGTGGATCTACAGGTTGTGGTCTCAGGAGGTAAGAGTAATTTCCTATGATTTGAATTACCAGAGTATTTGTGGTGCTTCCATTATGAGTGCCAGTGACGCACACAGTTTTATTCTTTAAGCTCAAGAGACAACTGATTGGTATAATGCCTCTGCTTTAAATGTTTTGTATTTGGCGAAAAAAAAAAAAAAAAACCTGTTGGCATCGAGTCGATTCTGACTCATAGTGACCCTAGAGAACAGAGTAGAACTGCTCCACAGGGTTTTCAAGGAGTGGCTGGTAGATTCGAACTCCTGATATTTTGGTTAACAGCCAAGCTCTTAACCACTGCTCCAGTTGTAGTTGGCATGTGCCCTTTAATGATGACTGAGACTTGTCCTATTGAAAGCCTTTGTTACTATTAACAGATTGGAATCAGTCAGTAGCTGATGACAGTGTTGAACAGGTCTAATTGGGAGGAAGAAGCAATGTGTATATACAATAGAGAGATGATAATAGAGAGATGTAAAAATCCAAGCAATGAGGGAAAATCAGGAACTAGGTAGTAGACTAACAAAGTGTTAACTAGATGAAGGGAAAGACAAAGCACAATGTAGGGCAAGTCAGCACAGCTTGACCAAGGCAAAGTCATAGAAGCTTCCTAGACACACCCAAACACCTTGAAGGGCCGAGTTGTTAGGGCTGAGGTCTGGGGACTATAGTCTTGGGAGACATCTAGGTCAATTGGCATAACATAGTTCATAGAGAAAATCTTCTGCATCCTACTTTGGTAAGTAGCGTCTGGGGTCTTAAAAGCTTGTGAGCAGCCAACTAAGATAGACCTATTGGTCCCATCCCATCTGGAGCAAAGGATAATGAAAAAATGCAAGGAAAATAATAATCCAAAGGACTAATGGACCACGTGAACCATAGCCTCCATCAGCCTGAGCCCAGAACAACTAGATGGTGCTTGGCTACCAACACCAACCACACTGACAGGGATCACAATAAAGGGTCCTGGACAGAGTGGGAGACAAAAGTAGAACAAAAGTCAAATTCATACACACACACAAAAAGAACAGACTTACTGGTCTTAAAGAGACTAAAGGAACCTCCAAGACTGTGGCACCCGGACACCCTGTTAATTCAGAACTGAAGCCACTCCTGAAGTCCACCTTTCAGCTAGAGATTAGGCAGGCCTATAAAACAAACACTGATACACGTGAGGAATGTGCTTCTCAGTATACAAGACCAAATGGACAACACCTGCCCAAAAGCAAAGACAAGAAGACAGAAAGGAACAGGAAAACTGGACAAATGGACACGGGGAACCCAGGGTGGAAAGGGGAAGAGTGCTAACACATTGCAGGGATTGCAGCCAATGTCACAGAACAGTTTACGGATTTTTAAATGAGAAACTAATTTGCACTGTAAACTTTCACCTAAAACACACATACACACAAAAATGGAGCATTTATTCTCTGACAATGGCCAATTTCTTGATCTGGATCAGAACAGAACTGGAAATTAGGGAGGAGAGTTGTGGCTATGGGAATTTACTTTGATCTAAGAGATAAGCGAATTGTTTTTGTCAGTTAATTTTCTCCATTTTTTTATGATTCTCCCTTCTCAACTCATAATCCTAGAGAATTCCTTTTCATGATTGTTTTGCAATATAAGCACCTTGTTATAAACAATTTTCTTTCCTTTAGGGTAAGCCTACTGAAGCCTCAATAGAAGCAAGAGTACAAGAATATGGAGAATTAGATGCTAAAGATTACATTCCAGGAGCAGAAGTTCTAGAGGTTGAGAAAGAGGAAGAGAATGCTGAAAATGATGAAGGTTCATTTATATTTCCTATTACTCCAGGCAAAGTCACTCCTGTATTTCTGTTGACCTTTAAATCTTAATGCTGTTTGAAAAATCATTCACTCAGTAGATATTTATTGAACAATGACCACATGCCTAGCAGCATTGTAAATTGGGGATCAAATGGTCGTGATTTCTACTTTTAACGGTGCTTACCTTCAAGTGTAGGCGATGCCTTTTATGTCCTTCGGTGTTGATGCATCTAACCAAAGGCATGCTCTTTGGTACTTGGGAAAGATAATGGTTTTGTGTTTGTTGCCTGAAAAGTGAGGAGAGTTAGTTCTAGGAGCAGTCATCCCAAATTCTTCCTGTTGAAGAATGCTTGAGGAACTCCATTCTGATTTTCAGGTTTAGCAGCATTTGTCAGAGTCCTTTGTTATTCCTGGTCATGCATTCATTATTTCAACATAACTTTCTTAAGCATTAGCTGTGTGCGAGCCACACTCAATACAAAAATTAATGATATGGTCCCGGGCCTTGGGGCCATTCCATAAACAACTGAGTGACAGAATGCTAGCAGGTTGTATGACTGGATTCATGGCATAAGCTCAGGAGAGAAATCAGTTTCAAAAACTTCAAAGAGTTGGTGAGCCATAAGCTATATCTTGAATGATGAGGCAGACATTTGGGAAAGAATGGTAGACTAGTGGAGACTTTCCGGACAAAATGTAAGCAAAGTCTTGAAGTGTTCAGGGAGCTATTAGAATATAGGTTCAAGGTGGGATATAACGAGGTATGAGACTAGAGACAGAGTTGGAGGCCTTACCATGAGGGGTTGTGTATGTAATTGGAAAATATCTTGTAGATCATGGAAAACCACTGAGGGATTATAAGTATCTGTGATTTAGAAAGCTTACTTTGGTGACTCCATTAAGAACACTAGTACCTTTTTATTGAGACTTCTGTAGGGTTCTTATAAAAAAATATTCGGCTCAGAATGACTATTTCCAACTGGCTTCTCATACAGAAAATGCATAGGCATGATTGGAGGAGTTAAATACTTGCTATGCGACCATTAAATGTCCAAGTGCAGATCCGATAGATCTTGTTGATTCGCTGGGAAGAACAGTGGCTCTGGAGTCAGAAGTGATCTTCGTGATTTTGATGTAGGCTGTATTTCCTAGCAGTGTGACTCAGGACGAGTTGCTTAATTCTGAGAGCCTGTTTTCCTCTTCTGTTGAGTTGTGAGAGTCAGAGAAACTGATTTAAAGGTTTGGGCATGTGGTAGGTACTTGGTCTGTGCATATTTCCCATCCCTTAAATTAATTAAGTTGATGTTGCTTAGTTCTTGATCAGTAGAAAGTTATTCAGGGTTCATTGACTTAATTTTCTTTGGCTTGATTTTTCTCAACATACTGTGAGTACCCAACAGAAAGTGGTAGCAGTAACAAGATGCTCTTTTTCACACAGATGGTTGGGAAAGTGCCAGTCTCAGTGAGGAGGAGGATGCTGATGGCGAATGGGTTGACGTGTCCCACTCTTCAGATGAAGAGCAGCAAGAAATTGTAGGTTTCAATATCTCCTTTGATATATGCGCCACTCACATGTTTACTAGGTCTTCGTTTTTGCTGGGCCTTGTAGGGGGTAGAATTTGAATGGCTAAGCTCTCACTTGAGCTAGTAGCCACTTAAGCCTTTTTTTCTTTTTCTTTTTTTTTGCTTTCAAGTCCAAGAAGCTAAACAGCATGCCCATGGAGGAGCGGAAAGCCAAAGCTGCAGCCATCAGCACAAGTCGGGTTTTAACTCAGGAAGATTTCCAGAAAATCCGCATGGCCCAACTGAGGAAAGAACTCAGTGCTGCCCCTGGGAAAGCAGAAAAGAGGAAATATATTGAAATAGACAGTGATGAGGAGCCCAGGTAAGTGGCACATACATCAGGTCTTCCCTCTGCTCTCGTGGTAATGAAAGTATTGGGGAAAGAAATTCCACAGTTGTGTCATATTATATTTTTTTCCTCAACCCCAGAGGCGAGTTACTTTCACTCCGAGACATTGAACGCCTTCATAAAAAGCCAAAGTCCGACAAGGAGACAAGGCTAGCAACTGCAATGGTGAGTTAGGCATATCGGTCCCTAGTTTTTTAAGAAGAAAGCAAATAAGATGAAAAATGACATAGAATTTGTACAGCACAGACTGGCATTATTTAAAACAAAATCTTTTAATCAATGTGTAATTGTATTTGTATATAATATAATTATATTATGAATATTATAATAATGTAATCACAATTATAAGATCCTTATAACACACAGATATTAAGTGTTCACTTAGGTGAGTTTTGACAACTGTATATACCCATGTAATCACCACCCAAACAAGGTACGGAGCACAAAAGGGCAGTGTTAAGTGTTCATGGTATCAGGGCGGCCTTGTATACCCATTCCTCGCTTATGAACTTGGTTAGGTTCCAAAGACCAGGTCGTTTTGTGAAAATGGAGGATGACTGCATTAGATTACAAAAGGAAGGATGACTGTATCATTACATAAGTGACAACTGACTGAGAATCTCGGCCCCGCCAAGTGCACACAACCTTAACCATCGCTGCCAGCGTTACTGTCACCTCGAACCTCAGAGTTTGTTACTGACAGACATATGTCATTAGTGTGCACAGTGGATAGTAGATTTTTTACCGTTGTTGTAAGTGTGAAATGTCAGATAAAGAGATAGTCATTAAGTGAGGAGTAGGTGTATATTTATCAAAGCTAGTAGAAAACCGAGAACGTTTACCTTCATTAATGAAAAGCCAGACAGACAGTTGGAATCTACCTCTGGCAAGTGCTGTGGCTGTTCCTAATCACGCCCCGCTTGCTTTTCCAACTTCATTTTCTATATCTTTACTTGTTTTAGGCACCACCCCATACTGGCTTCACAACACCCTTTGCATTCCATTTATACTGATACTGTTTAGATATGTTTAAAACCCTGTGCTTTTTCTTTTCCACATCTTTGCATATACTGTCCCTACTTCCTGGAATGTTCTACCTTTCCCCTTGTTTTCCCCCACCACGGTCACCTTCATCCTGTGAAAACACAGCTCACCTGTCCCCCTCTGGGAACATCATCTGACTTGCCTCACCAGGCTGAGTTATGATCTGATCTTCTGTTGATCTCCTCTGGCTCCACTGTAATACATCATAGTCATTTCTGCCCAGTATAGTACTGAGTTACTGGGGAACAAGGACTGTATTCTATCCATCTTTGTGTCCTTGGCATCCAGTAGAGTGTCTGGCACAGAGTAGACCGATACACTGATTAGACAGCTTTCTAAGGTGTGTTGTTTTAGAAGAGATACCAGTCTTTTTTCTTTTTGTGTTGATAGGCTGGAAAGACAGACCGAAAAGAATTTGTGAGGAAGAAGACCAAAATAAATCCATTTTCAAGCTCCACAAATAAAGAGAAGAAAAAACAGAAGAACTTTATGATGATGCGGTATAGCCAGAATGTGCGGTCAAAAAATAAACGTTCCTTTAGAGACAAGCAGGTGAGTTCAGTTTGAAGCGTGAATGGCTAGAATTCTAAAACTGCTTTACATTTGAGATGGAGTCATGGCTTCTGAAGACCTTGTATTATGTGGGTGTCTTAGGATTCCCTATTGCTGTTCAGTCGATTGAGACTCATAGCCACCCAACAGGACAGAATAGAAGTGGCCCATAGGAGTTCCAAGGCTGTACACATCTTTCTCCTGCAGAGCAGCCGGTAGGTTCAAACCACTTACCTTTCAGCAGCCAAACACTTAACCACTGCGCTACCAGAGCTCCTCACCTTGGGATCCATGGGGAGTATTTTCTGGAGAGCATGGAGAGGAGGAAGTAGTCAGCATGTAAATTCCAGATCTGACTTAGTTGAGACCCGGCTGTATGACCAAAGGGAAGTCCATCTTGTAGAGGGAAGGGAATCAAGCTGGATGATCTAGAAGGTTCCTTCCCATGCTAAAATTCTCTGATGTTTGATTTGCGAAATATAAAAATTAATGGAATAACAATTTTTGGACAAAGCCCTGCTTTGTTCATTGTCGGCAACTCTTGAGTCATAAAACATCGGTCTCCTTAAAGATTAAGGAATTTTTCATTCCAGTAAATTAACAGTTCATTGGACATATATACTCAGTGGTTCAGAAATGCTTTTTCCTTGTTCTCCAGTTTTCTTGCCATTTGGAATCTGAAATTAATCAGAATTTCTATGTATATTTCCTTGCCCTGGGTTTTCTTCAAGATCTTTGCATCATAAAACTTAACTCTAGGTTCCTGATTTTTTCCTGTTTTCTCTTTCACTCTAGACCAACACTGTCCAGTAGAAATGTAATATGCACCACGTTTGTAATGGTAAAATTTCTAGTAGCCATATTTTAAAAAGTAAAAAGAAACAAATGAAATTAATCTTAATAATATGTTTTATTTAACCCAATACATCCAAGATAGTATCATTTCACATGTAATCAGTATAAAAAATTATTAGATATTTTACATTTTTTTTCTTTAAGTAATTCTTTGAAATCCAGTGTGTATATACTTACAGTGCATCTCAATTCAGGTAGCCACATTTCAGACACCCAAAAGCTACATGTGGCTAGTGGCTACCATATTGGACAACACAACTATAGAGCATCCCTAAAACTAACTGTAATTCCAGAGGCAGTCTGGGCAGGTGTGATCCCAAGCACCCTGTGGGAAAGGAATATAACATTTCATACTTTCTGTAATCTTCAGTGATGTTTTACTGTCTTAAATAAAAGAGTTTTAACTGCTGTGGAAGTGTACATACATAAGGCTCTTATTACAGTGAAGCTTTTAGAAAGATAAAGGAAAGGGAGAAAGTATGTTGGCATAGTGGCATTTAAGGGGGAGGGGAACTGAGATAGGTGTGAGAGTAGCCTATGCTTTGTTACAAAGTTTAATGAGCAAAATTTAATCCACGTAACCTTGGGTTACAGCAACATCACCAGTTGCCTTTTAATGATTCCTACTCAAGCTGACCCCGTGTATGTCAGAGTAGAACTGTGCTCTGTAGAGGTTCTAGCAACTGATTTTTTAGAAGTACATTGCCAGACCTTTCTTTCAAGATACCTGTATTATCTAGTGCTGCTATACCAGAAATACCACAAGTGGGTGGCTTTAACAAATTTATCTTGTCACAGTATAGGAGGCTGTAAGTCAGGGCGCCAGCTCTTGGGGTAGTCTTTCTCTAAGCTCTGGGGGAGCTCAGCTCCCTCAGCTTATTCCTTGGTTCTCTGGTGATCTTCATGTGGCATGGCATCTGTCTTCCCCCATTTCTGCTTCCTCTCTTCCTTGCTTAATCTGCTCCTTTTATATCTCAAAAGAAATTGACTCAAGACACACCCTATACTGGTACTGTCTCATTAACATGACAAAGGAAACCTATTCCCAAATGGGATTATAACCACAGGTATGGGTTTAGGGTCTCTACGAATCTCAGCAATGTGTATGGGGTTTAAAAAACTCGTGGTCAAGTCAATTCTGGCTCATAGTGACCCTATAGGACAGAGTAGAACTGCCTCTTAGGGTTTCCAGCGAGTGCCTGGTAGATTTGAACTGCTGACCTTTTGGTTAGCAGCTGTAGCTTTTAACCACTATACCACCAGGGTTTCCCATATATGGGGTTAGACAATACATACTTTTGAGGGATGGACTGGAACCTTCAGCCTTTCAGTTAGCAATGAACCGTGTTAACCATTTGCACCACCCAGGGACTCCATAACAATATTAGCTAACATTTATGTAGTTCTTACTATGTGTCTTGACTATTCCAGAACTTTCCATTTATTTGTTTAATTGATACACAACAATATGAGTAGGTACTGGTTTAAACTCATTTTACAGATGAGAAAACTGAGACAGATGGGTTTGAGAGATACCTCGTTAGCCATGCAAATTAGGATAGAATGAGCTTCGTGTTTTTTTTTCCCCCTTACCTTAAGTATCCCAGCTATTCCACATAACTACAAAGACATACCAAGATTAGGTGTGAGCCAAAAGTAAGAAGTCAATAACTTGAAGTCATAAAACCCAAAAAGGTTGAACATTTAGATCTAGATCTATACAGCTTTCACTCCAAAATGCCTCTAATTATAACAAAAAAGAAAAAAATTATTTTTACACATTTTATTAAACTACAAAAGCTAGAAATCTTAACATGTTTCCAGGAATTAAACAGTGATGTTTGCTAATTAATGGGATAATATCCATCACTCATGTAAGATGTATACTTTGATTTTGGTTATTTTTTTTTTTAATTTGAGTTTATTCTTTATAATCTTTAATATTCTATTTATTTTCTTTTGGGAAATGTAAAACTTTATAACGGCTTTCATAGGTTCACTCTGAACATTGGATCCTCAGTTTCTTTTTCTCTAGGTTATCCTCACCTTCTAATTGTACCCTGGGAATCCCGGCTCCTGTGGTTAGAAAGAAAAGACTACAGGGGATTAAAGGTTGGATCCAGTTGAATTAGATTTCGTTTTCTCGTACATATTTCCAACACAAAATAACTAAACAAGTTACAATCTAGAGCTCATATTAACTAGAATAAATATTTTTGTGTTAAGCAACACTTGTCAGGATTTCAGTATTTAAGTTAATTTCTTCATATTTGAGGCGTTATAGAAGGTGAGTGTTAGCACTTATTGTAAGATTTTCTGAGTTCATTAACTGTATTAAACAAACATTTGAAAATCTACAAATAGGGGAGCATTTTTCTTTGTTCCAGATTATGTATGATTATTAGGATTAGAGTTACCGCAAATATGCACAAATGCTGAATGCTTAAAAACATCTTCAAATGGTCCGTATGTGCCCATACTTAGTAGAATATATGTGATTTGGAGAAGTTATTCATGAAGGAAAATCTGTTTTCCTCTTGGATTGATTTAGACAGTGCGTCCTACCCACAGTCCCCGAATATCAAGAGTTGTATAAGCTGGAGAAGTACCAAACATTATCCCCGGAGACAGGTGATGTTCAGTTCGTGCACTCCGTAGCTGCTGCTGTTTTGAGCTGTTGTCCGCAAGGGGTGGGAAAAGCCGTGAAGAGCTTTTCGCGTATTTCCAACCAATGAGGAGGTTCCCAGCCTGGATACAGATTTGGTCTGTCACGGCAAATATCACTATTTGTAATTTTTCAGGATGATTTATCGACGTAATGGTTCCATTTTGATAAACTTCTGGTAACCAAAATAGCATAATAGGGTATAGCTAAAGGTTATCATGTTTAATTTTTTTTTTCTTCCAGCTGGCGCTACGAGATGCCCTTTTGAAAAAGAGAAAAAGAATGAAGTAACTTCCAAGCAAGTTTTCCATTTCAAGGAGAATGCTGTGGGTCATTACTCTAAAAATTAGTAAATCAGGAATGTTTGTTTATATTAAAAAGTCCAGAAGCACTGTGTTTTGAAAACCACAGTACACTTGGTAGCAGCTTGGTGTTGCTATTTTGAAGATCAGTAAGGGCAGGAATGTTTGAGACGTAAACAGTAGTGTTGGTGTAAAATCGTTTCCATTTAGCATTCATGTAAAAACATTACTGAGTGCCTACCGAGCATCTCTGTAGACACAAAATGAATGAGCCATAACCCCTTTACGCAAGGCACTCTCAGCCTGATGGGGAGGCAGGTGTGTGTGTGTGTTTATAGTGCAGTGTAAGGAGTTTTCTGGTAGAGATAGGGACATGTTTCTGTGGGGTCACAGACGCCTTATGGACTAATTCTGCAAGGAATGGGGTTGTATATTCTCTTAAAACAAAAACGGACAACGTTACAAGAGTAAGAGGTTCTTACTTGTAAATAGGCTTACCTGCTGAAAACAGGTCCCTGCTGTACAGACTTTGGGTGAACAATTTTAGCTCTTTTAGTCCATCTCAAAGATCTAAATATTTTTCAATGCCACGTAGAGACTTTTTGGTTAAGCCCTTGCTTTTTGAATTGCCTTAACTATAAATAGTAACCTTGGAACGTCTTTACTTCATCATTTGCACTACCCCCTCTTTCATAAAGAGGACAAAAAAATCTGATTGGTTTCCACAGCCTCCTTTTACCCTAAAATATTTTTAGTCCACAACTAGCCTTGTTTCAATAAAATGGTTTCTAATGTCAGATGGGTACTTTGTGTGTTGTTCTTCCTTCTGTAGACATTCTTGAATGGATTTTAGGGGACCTGGGGGCCATTTTCAGTCTCTCCCTGCATGCAAGTTGTTGCATTTGGAAATAGTTCGGTGTCTTTTGCCTCTGATTTCCTAGGTAACATTGTGGCGGTGGTTGTTAGATGCCGTCAAGTCAGTGCTGACTCATAGCAACCCTATGTACAACAGAACAAAACAGTGCCCGGTCCTGCACCATCCTCATGACTATTGTTACACTTGAGCCCATTGTTGCAACCGCTGTGTCAGTCCATCTTGCTGAGGGTCTTCCTCTTTTTCACAGACTCTCTACCAAGCATGATGTCCTTCTCCAGGGACTGGAGAAGAGGAAATTGCTTGTATGTTACTTCACATTAGATTAAAAGGCAGTTTTTTGCCCAATCAGAATTAGACAGCAGCTTCTTTGCCAATTTTTTTTTCAGAAGTTTTGTAATAGTGGTTTTATCTCTGCCATGTGTTTATGAAATTAATTCTTATTCCTTTTCCAGTTTCTTTGTCCACTTTTTGAGTTCAGCTTCAGCTTCGTTTGAATGAAACTTTGTGACTTTGCCTGAGATGCCCCAGATCACTGTTTGAGGAATAACTGTGAAGACCTTGAAATTTAGTGATTAAATTGCACTACTCCTGTGGTGCAGTGGTTAAGCACTCAGCTGCTAACTTGGAAGGTCAGCACTTTGAACCACCATAAGTTCTGAGGGAGAAAGATGTGGCAGTCTGCTTCCGTATAGATTATAGCCTTGGAAACCCTGTGGAGCAGTTCTACTCTGTCCTGTAGGGTTGCTATGAGTCAGAATCTGGTTTGGCTTTTTTTTTTAGTGGGAAGAACTGTCAGCCTCCAGCAATTTCAGTGCTTTAGAGGAAGTGTCCAGTGCAAATTTGATTATTTCAGACCTAAAACTGCTGCCTTTTCTTTTTGCATGTTTGAACTGAGCGTCTCCTCATGCTTCTAATCCAGAGGTGGGTGAATAAAATTCAAAATGGCATAGTAGCTAGAGTCCATAGCTTTGCTGTATGAATTGTGATAGTGCTTGAAAGTTTTGTCCTTCTCCTAGATTTCCACCTCCCACTTAGATACCAAGAGGCCAAAGTCCAGTCTGTGCTCTGACTTCTGTTCTATGAAGGCCTCACCCCGTTTAACTAGTGTTTAACTAGTCTGAGGTTTATATGCAAGATAGAAAGATAACCACCCAGTTTAAGAAGGTAAATTCTTGACTTTATTTTATTTCTGTAATTCCATAATATCTTATCTCTATTTGATCCATTTTATTATATTATCAATTTCTTGGTAATATTTTCAGTTTACTATATAAATTTGAAGATTACATCCTCACAGGGTTGGATGTTGCCAGCAGGGTGACCTTTACCTTGAAGAAGTCAACAGGATCTGAGCTTCAGCTTTTCAGTCTCAAATTTTATCAACACAGAGAATGGATCGATTTAGGGATGCACTCACATTGTCCAAGCTTATGTATAATGCAAGTTCGCCTATAAAATAAACTCCACTCAAGGCAGAGAGTTTTGTATGTTTACTGCTATATTGCCAATGCCTGGTTCAGTGCCTGATAAATATTTGAATACATGATTTAATCTCGACTTTCTCTCTGTAAATATAATACCAGCTACCTCACTGATTGTTTTAAGAGTTGTGAGAGCTAATGGTTACAAACACTTAGCATGGTATGTGCCGCAAAGTGAGCATTCAGTAAGTTTCTCATCAAAGGTTAGGTACCTATTAAGCTTTTATTCCTTAATTTGTAGCAAATTAAAATGTTGTACAAAAAACATTTGTAGCAACTACGGTTGCTACAAATGTTTTGTACCTCAAATCCATTTTTTTTTTAAGCTCAAAATATAAAAATCTGTATTGAATGTCCTCATGTGCGAAGCCCTCTGCTAGATGCTATGTGGGTTGTGAACACAAGGTTTTTTTTTTACAAGTTCAAAGCTCTGGAAATAACCTTTTCTCTCCTAATAACTTAAAAATGCAAGTAGAAGCAGTGAGCACAGCTAATTGTATGCTATTTAAACAGCATACTCATATTTTACAGAGGGCATTTCTTACAGGGTAATTATTTCCTTTTGCAGATTCTTTCTCATTGTTTTTTCAATCCAATCTCAATATGGAAGTAGTTCAATAAACTGTAACCTATCCAGTGATAGAATATTATATAGCCATTAAAATGTTTACAATGGGAGTGTTTATTATAAATGAAAAGAATAAAATACAAAGGTATTGATAGTATAATCCGACCACACGTGTAAGAAAATGGAGAATAGTAAAATTCCAAGAGGAGATATGCCAAAATATTAAATATGGTTTTCTTTGGGTGTTGGGATCATGTGTGAGTTTTTTGTTGTTCTTTCTACTTTGCTTTCTGGATCTTTTACAGTGTGTATGTTTTAAGTCATTGTGAAAGAAAAAATAACCTCATTTGAGATAGAGAATAAAGATACCTTGAAACTCATCTTGTGAATTTTCTCTAAAATCAGAAGAGGAATGTACCTTTAACCAAGGCAAGGATTACTTTGAAAATAACCCAGAAGAGGAGTTACAGTCTTGCCTTCTTAATTACTCTCTTCCACCAGCTTACTGATTGGGTGCTAGAGTCATCCTTAGTTTGGGATTCTCTTTGACTCTAACGAGCAATACCAAATATTAGCGAAAGTGGTAAATTAGAACAATTCTTTGAGAAAGAAATTTGTAATATATACCAAGAACCTATAAAGTAATCATATCCTTTGATTCAAAACCACTTCTGAGAGTCTAGTCAAAGAAGACAATCCAGAGCTGTGTTTGGCTAAATGTCCATCCAAAAATATCCTAACCCAATTGGAATTTGTCTGTAATAAGAAATCTGGAGATGGGCAGTTGCTGACCTAGGTTCAGCTGTTCAGTGATGGCCATCAGGATCTTGGGTCCTTTCCTGCCTTGTCATCCTTAGTTTGTTGGAGGTAGATTCTCTTGATTCACAATGCTGACTGACATGCTGTATCACCATGGGTAAGTTAATATTTCTCTGCCTTGGTTTCCTTGTGTGTAAAATGGGCAATGATGATACCTTACCTTCATAAACATCTCTCTGTGTTTAAGGCAGAAAGAAGGGATGCAAGTGGTGGCGTCACATCCATCCCTTTTACTAGGAAAGCAAAAGCTTTCCCAGAATTCCTGCAGCAGCCTTCCCTTAGGTCTGGTTAGCCAGACTGGGTTACTGAGACCACCCTACCAACACGGGAAGCTGGAAAAGCAGGAAACAGGATTGTTGATCTATCAGATGAACTATAACCATCCCAACAAATCAGGGCTTCTGTTAGCAAGGAAGAAGGAGGAACTGGATTTGGGGTAGGCAAATAGCAATGTCTACCACAAGGTATCTGTAGGGAAATATCCATTGCAATTTAATATATAATGGCAAAAACATGCAAGGAAGTGCCTAAAATATGGCAGTAGTTAAGCAATTTGGAATATAGGTATTAGGTGGAATATGCAACCATTAGACAATCACCGATAAGAAAAATTATTCAAACAAGATATAAACTGTATAGTATGAAAAAATGTTATGCTATCTTTTTAAAAAGCAAAGCCTAAAATGAGATTTTTTCATTGATTTTTAAGATACATTTTTCGTATTTTTGCCTCTGAAGTTGGAATGTGCCTTAAAATTGTTGCAGCCAGACAGCAGTCTTGACATTGCCGTGACCTGTACACTCATGAAGTTGGTGCAAAAATCTCAGTTGGCATCTGCTCAGGTGAGGCGAGGGCCATCATCAAAACATGCAGAATGGGAGTCAGCGCTCATTAAAAAAATCCAGAAAAAAAATAGTAGAACGTTAAAATTTTTTTTTAACTTTTTACTAATGTATGCATAAAGAAAAGTACAAGTACTGTGAGCTGTACACATCCTATAACCAGCACCAAGATCAAGAAACAGAAAACTAACACCTTAGAATAACCTCTACCTCTTAGTTAAAAGCTCTTAAAAATGCCACATTTTGATGGCACAAAGAGTGATAATTTGGAACAATACGGTCACCTGTGATACTGAATCGAAAAGGGATTCAGGAGTGTCTAACTTTGCAAAGAAGTTTGAGCAATACCGTATACAATTTATTCCACTTTTTAAAATGTATATACACAGTAGACGTGATTAAAAAAAAAAAAAACCTATTACAAAAGACTAAAAGAATTCTTTAAACACATTTAAAAATTCTAGTAAGAGCATCATATTAGAGTTTAAATGACAGTGATTCTTTGAGGCATATAAAATAATGGTGTTTATAATGTAAAATTTTATTTAAAAAATATGCAAATGAGAACAGTTGCTGGTTTTGGGTAGTGGGAAAATAGGTGTTCTTTTTCTCTACATTTTGTTATATTGTTAACAAAATATACTAAACTTTTTTTAATCTAAAACACTACAAGTTCCATTCTTAGAAAGATCTAATTTTGGTATACCCAGTATTCTTAATATCTAAATTAACAACAGAACTAGGAGTCCTTTAAAGGAAATTTGGGCAAGAGGGAAAGGAAAATTAAAGACAAAATGGAACCTTCTTTCTGGGAAATACTACAAAAGGGATAGTTTAAAAGAATTACATGGAAGCTATAGTAAGAATATATTTGACAACTCAATTTTGATGTCAAACCTTTCTCTTTTTTAAAAAAATTTAAACATCATTTAAATTCTGATACTTTTGAAACACACAGACAAAATATGTTGTTAGGTGCTTCCGAGTTGGTTCCAACTCAGCGACCCAGTGTACAACAGAACGAAACATCGCCCAGTCCTGTGCCATCCTCACAATCGTTATGTTTGAGCCCATTGTTGCAGCAGCTGTGTCAATCCATCTCATTGAGGGTCTTCCTCTTTTTCACTGACCCTCTGTCTACCAAGCATGATCTCCAGGAACTGATCCCTTCTGATAAAATGTCCAAAGTACGTGAGATGGAGTCTCCCCATCCTGGCTTCCAAGGAGCACCCTGGGTGATTTCTTCCAAGACAGACTTGTTCCTTCTGCAGTCCATGGTGTATTTAATAGTATTTGCCAACACTAAAATTCGAAGTTGTCAATTCTTCAGTCTTCATTCTTCATTGTCCAGCTTTCACATGCAGTGAGGTGATTGAAAATATCATGGTCTTGATTAGGCCCACTTTAGTCCTCAAGGTGACATCTTTGCTCTTTAACACTTTAAAGAGCTTACAGCAGATCTGCCCAATGAAATAGTTTGATTTGACTGCTGCTTCCATGGGTGTTGATTGTGGATCCAAGAAAAATAAAATCCTTGATAGCATCAATCTTTTTTCCATGTATTTTAATGTTGTTTATTGGTCCAGTTGTGAGAATTTTTATTGTCTTTATGTTGAGGTGTAATTCACACAGAAAACTATAGTCTTTGATCTTCACCAGCAAGTGCTTCAAGTCCTCTTCACTTTCAGCAAGCAAGGTTGTGTCATCTGCATATTCAAGGTTGCTGATGAGTTTTCCACCAATCCTGATGCTACATTCTTCTTCTTATAGTCCAGTTTCTCAGATTACTTGCTCAGTGTACAGGTTGAATAAGTATGGGGAAAGGATGCAACCATGAGACACACCTTTCTTGGTTTTAAACCATGCAGTATCCTCATGCTCTGTTCAAACAACTGTCTCTTGATCTATGTACAGGTTCCTCATGAGCACAATTAAGCGTTATGGAATTCCCATTCTCGAAATGTTATCCATAATTTGTTATGATCCACACAGTCTAATGCCTTTGCATAGTCAGTAAAACATAGGTAAATATCTTTCTGGTATTCTCTGCTTTCAGCCAAGATCCACCTGACATCAGCAATGATATCCCTTGTTCCACTCCATTTTCTGAATCCAGCTTGAATTTCTGGCAGTCCCCTGTCGATATACTGCCACAACCCCTTAGAAATGATCTTGGGCAAAATTTTACTTGGGTGTGATATTAATGACATTGTTCTATAATTTCCCCATTCAGTTGGATCACTTTTCTTTGGAATGGCATAAATATGGGTGTCTTCCAGTAGGTCGGCCAGGTAACTGCCTTCCAAATTTCTTGGCATAGATGAGTGAGCACTTGCAGTAATGCATCCATTTGCTGACACATCTCAATTGGTATTCCATTAATTCCTAGAGTCTTAATTTTCACCAATGCTTCAACGTAGCTTGGATTTCTTCCTTCAGCACCATCGGTTCTTGATCATCTGCTACCTCCAGAAATGGTTGAATGTCGACCAATTCTTTTTTGTACAGTGACTGTGTATTCCTTCCATCTTCTTTTGATGCTTCCTGCACCCTTTAATATTTCCCCCATAGAATCTTTCAGAATTGCAATTTGAGACTTGAAATTTTTCTTCAGTTCTTTCAGCTTGAGAAATGCCAAGCGTGTTCTCCCCTTTTGGTTTTTCTATCTCCAGCTCTTTGCATGTCATTATAATACTTTACTGTGTCTTCTGAGGCACCCTTTGAAATCTTCTGTTCAGCTATTTTACTTCATTTCTTCTTTTTGCTTTAGCTACTCTACATTCAAGAGCAAGTTTCAGAGTCTCTTCTGACATCCATTTTGGTCTTTCCTGTCTGTTTAGTGACCTCTTGCTTTCTTCGTGGACGATGTCTTTCATGTCATTCCACAACTCGTCTAGTCTTCAGTTATTAGTGCTCAGTGTATCAAATCTATTGAAATGGTCTCTAAATACAGGTGGGTTTTACTGAAGGTTGTTACTTTGGCTCTTGTGGACTTGTTCTACTTTTCTTCAGCTTCAGCTTGAATTTGTATATGAGCAATTGATGGTCTGTTTCACAGTCAGCCACTGGCTTTGTTCTGACTGATGGTGTTGAGCTTTTCCATCATCTCTTTCCACAGATGTAGTTGATTAGATTCTTGTGTATTCAATCTGGCAATATCAACGTGTATAGTCACCATTTATGTTGTTGAAAAAAAGGTATTTGCGATGAAGAGGTCATTGGTCTTGTAAAATTCTATCACGTGATCTCTGTCATCGTTTCTTTCACCAAGGCCATATTTTCTAACTACCAATCCACCATGTGTCTGTCAGTTTGCCATACTGTGGTGGCTTGTGTGTTGCTGTGATATTGGAAGCTCTGCCACTGGTATTTCAAATACCAGCAGGGTCAACCTTGGTGGACAGGTTTCATCTGAGCTTCCACACTAAGACAGACTAGGGAGAAGGACCTGGCTGTTTACTTCTGAAAAAATTGGCCAGTGAAAGCTTTTATGAATAGCAGTAGACAAAATATACAAAATAATAAAACATATCTATATCCCAGATTTATTCAGTGTAAAAAAAAATTTTTTTTTTTTAATATTTTGCCACGTCTTAGTTATCTTAGTTATCTAGTGCTGCTGTAACAGAAATACTACAAGTGGAGGACTTTAACAAAACAGAAATTTATTTTCTCACAGTTTTTATTGTTGTTAGGTGCCGTCAAGTCAGTTCCGACTCATAGCAACCCTATGCACAACAGAATGAAACACTCCCTGGTCCTGCACCATCCTTACAGTCATTGTTATGCCTGAGCTCATTGTTGCTGCCACTGTGTCAATCCACCTCGTTGAGGATCTTCCTCTTTTCTGCTGGCCCTGTACTTTGCCAAGCGTGATGTCCTTCTCCAGTGACTGATCCCTCCTGACAACATGTCCAAAGAATGTTGATGCAGTCTCGCCATCCTTGCTACTCAGGAGCATTCTGGTTGTACTTCTTCCAAGACAGATTTGTTCGCTCTTTTGGCAGTCCATGATATATTCAATATTCTTCGCCAACACCACAGTTCAAAGGCGTCAATTCTTCTTCCTTGTTCATTGTCCAGCTTTCACATGCATATGATGTGTTGGAAAATACCATGACTTGGGTCAGGCATGCCTTAGTCTTTCAAGTTTAGTCTTCTTTGCTTTTCAACGCTTTAAAGAGGTCCTTTGCAGCAGATTTACCCAATGCAATGCATCATTTGATTTCTTGACTGCTGCTTCCATGGCTGTTGATTGTGGATCCAAGTAAAATGAAATCCTTGACAACTTCAATCTTTTCTCCGATTATCATGATGTTGCTTATTGGTCCAGTTGTGAGGATTTTTGTTTTCTTTATGTTGAGGTGCAATCCATACTGAAGAGTGTGGTCTTTGATCTTCATAGTAAGTGCTTCAAGTCCTTTTCACTTTCAGCAAGTAAGGTTGTATCATCTGCATAACACACGTTGTTAATTAGTCTTCCTCTAATCCTGATGCCCCGTTCCTTTCTTCTTCTCACAGTTTAAGAGGGTGGAAGTCCAAATTCTGTGTGCCAGCTGTAGGAGAAGGCTTTCTCTGTCGGCTCTGGAGGAAAGTCCTTGTCTCTTCTGAGCTTCTACTCCTGGGCAATCTTCCTTTAACGTGGCATCTCTCTTCCCCCATATCTGCTCTGCTTGCTTATTTAATCACTTTTATATCTCAAGAGATTGATTCAGTAAACCTCCTACACTAATCCTTCCTCATCAACATAACAAAGACAACCCATTTCCAAATGGGGTTATAACCACAGTTATAAAAACCAAACCAACTCCATTCCAACTCATAGCAACCCTATAGGACAGAGTAGAATTGCCCCATAGGGCTTCCAAGGAGCAGCATGTGAATTCAAACTGCCAACCTTTTGGTTAGCAGCCATAGCTCTTAACCATTACGCCACCAGGGTTTCCAATCACGGGTATAGCAGTTGGGATTTACAGCACATATTTTAAGGGGACACAGTTCAATCCACAATACTCCACCCTTTGGCCCCCAGAAAATCATGTCCTTGCCGCATCCAAAACACATTCACCCTGTCCCATCATCGTAAAAGTCTTAAACCAACTCCAAGTCCAAAATCTCATCTTCTGAACCATCTAAATCAAATGTGGGTGAGACTTTAGGCATATCCCATCCTGGGACAAAATTCCTCTTCATCTGTGAACCTGTGAAATATAGACTACAAGTTATCTGTTTCAAAGGACAATGGAGGAACAGGCACAAGGTAGACATTTCCATTGCAAACGGGAGAAATTGGAAGGAAAGAAGGGATATCAGGCACCAAGCAAGTCCAAAATCCAGCAGAAAAAATGAGCTCTCAAGACTTGAAAATAATCCTCTCTTCTCTGAGACCATCTGGGCAATGGCCCTGTGCTCCAGACGCTGCTCTCCATGTCCTTAGGATTCTGAGGGAAACCCCTTGGCCCTGGGCATCAGCTCCGTCTACCAGCCCCACTGGGATGGCAACTCTGCTCCCTCTGCTTTTTATGGCTTCGTTCTCCCTGTCCATTCTGAGTGGAGACCCCACCCTCTTGGTCCTGGCAGGCCCTGTGCTGCTTCTTGGATATGGCAGCCCTGCCCCGTCAGCTTTGGACTATGGCCCCATCCCTTTCATTTAAACACATATTTTGGGGGGACATAATGCATAACACCACATTACTTTCTTTTTCTTTTTTTTAAAATAGAACATTGAGAATGTAACTAAAGCCCTACTCATTCCTCCACCCTCAGGGATAACCACTACCTTGACATTGATGCCTATTATTAATGTAGTTATTTTTTCTTTTACTATGTGTGTATGTGAGGAGCCCTAGTGGTGCAGTGGTTAAGTACTCGGCTGCTAAACCAAAAGTTTGGCAGTTGGAACCTACTAGCTGCTCTGCAGGAGAAAGATGTGGCAATCTGCTTCCAGAAAGATTTACAGCCTTGGAAACCCTATGGAGCAGTTCTGCTCTCTCCTGTAGGATCTCTATGAGTTGAAATTGATTTGATGGCAATGGGTTTTTTGTAGTTGTTGGTTATGTGTGTATGTAGTACACAGTATTGTTTAGTATATTTTTAAGTTTTAGTAAATGATATTGTATATATTCTTTTGCTGAGTATGTCACTCAACATTAGATTTCTGATAAATGAAGATTCTTTCATTTTAATGATTTTAGAGTTATCCATTCCTTATTCATAAATCCACAATTTATTTATCATTTCCCTATTGGGAAACATTAAAAACCTTGCTGCAATAAACATCCTTGAGCACATGTCTTAGAATGTTTTTATTCAAAGTTTAGATAGAAATTTAGAAATGGAATTGCTGGGTTGTGGGGTCTGTGATTCTTCCACTGTACTAGGCATTGTTGAATTGCTCTCTAGAATAGTCACACCAATCTACTGTATTCCCACCAACAATGCCCATGAGTTTCTATTTTACCATATCCATATCAACTTTTTTTTTTTTTATATCAACACTCGGTGTTTAAATTAGACTTTAAAATTTTAGATAATCTATTGTTTATGAAATGGGATCATTCTTTTAGTTTGCATTTCATTGATTACTAGTGAGGTTGAAGTTGCTTCATATGGCTTTTGGAAATTCAAACGATTTCTTCTTTTGCAAATTGCCTATTTACAGCCTTTTGTGTTTCTTTTTTTTCTTACTGATTTGGAGAGGCCTTTAGATATTCTGGATACTAATTATTTGTCCATTACCTATGTTGCAGTTATCTCTGCAGATAGGTAAATGCCATCTCTGTGATAAACTAAGTTCCCATATATACCTTGGAGTCTGGAAATTTTCAAAATCAGTTAGTCCGGCATCCTTTTCATTTAACAGCTTTAGCTGATATTTCTCCTCTTGCATTTTACAAAAAGCAACAAGAAGTCAGGTGGCACCTCCAACATTCTGTCTGGAAATCTGGCTACATTATCCAGTTCCTTAGTTACATCTTTTACTTTCCACATTACTGTAGGCAACAGTGTCATTAAACCTCTGCCACAACATACAGGAATCTCCTTTCTTGCAGTTTCCAATAACGTTTTTCTCACTTCCCTTGAAGCTACTATTGGTAGTCTTCTTAAAGACCATCGGGCTTCTGCTAACAGTCTGTTCAAGGAACTTTAGGCTTTCACTAACACTCTGCTCAAAATCCTTCCATCTTCTATCCATTGTCTTGTTCCAAAGCCACGTCCACATTTTTAGGTATTTAAGGTAACACCCTGCTATTCATAAGGTTTTCACTGGATGATTCTTTTCAGAAGTAGACTTCTGGGTCCTTCTTCCTAGTCTGTCTTAGTCAGGAAGCTCAGCTGAAACCTTTCCACTATGCGTGACCCTGTGAATACTGGTGGCATAGCTTCCAGCATCACAGCAACACACAAGTGGCGTTTTTGAATTGGAATGTTGGTGAAGAATATTGAATATACCATGGACTGCTAAAACAATGAACAAATCTGTTTTGGAAGAAGTACAACCAGAATGCTCTTAGAAGCAAGGATGGCGAACTACGCCTCACATACTTTGGACATGTTATCAGGAGGGATCAGTTACTGGAGAAGGACGTTATGCTTGGTAAAGTAGAGGAAAACCCTCAACGAGATGGACTGACACAGCGGCTGCAACAATGGACTCAAGCATAGCAAAGATTGTGCGGATGGTGCAAGATGGGGCAGTGTTTCGTTCTGTTGTGCATAGGGTTACTGAATCAGAACCGACTCGATAGCACTTAGTAACAGCAACAAGGTAACGCTCTATGCTTGTTGCCCAAATCTGTATGAGTTATCTATTGCTCCATAACAAGTTACCCCAAAACTTAGCAGCATAAAGCAATAAGGATTATTTTACACTTTGTGTGAGTCATGATTTTGGGGGTGGCTTAGCCCTGGTGGCACAGTGGTTAAGAGCTCCGCTGCTACCAAAATGTTGGCAGTTCAAATCTACCAGTTGCTCCTTGAAAACACTATAGGGGCAGTTCTTCTGTGTCCTATAGGGTCACTGTGAGTCAAAATCGAATTGATAACAACGAGGTTTTTTGGTTCTAGCTGGGGCTGGAGAATCCACTTCAAAGATGGCTCATTCACATGCCTGTTGGCAAGAGGCCTCAGTTCCTCTCTGGCTGCTGGTAGAAGGTCTCAATTTCTCAACACATGGACCTCTTCTTAGAGCTTGTTGAGTATCCTCAGGACATGACAGCTGGCTTCCTCCAAAGCAAGCATTCCAAGGAAGAGGAATAGAATGCAATGTCTTTTTCCGTTTAGCCTTGGAAGGCACACACCATCATTTCAGCCATAGTCTATTTGTTAGAAAGCAATTCACTAAGTACAGCCCTCAGTGAAGGGGCTGGGGTTGGGGGAAGTAGGCTCCGCCTTTTGAAGAGAGGTCTATTGAAGACTGTGGATAGATTGTAAAAACATCACACTGCCGTTTAAGCTGAACAAAATAAGATGCCAGGTATGGAAACATTCCACCCCACGTTTTTCATTCCATTATGTACCTTCTTTCATTCGGCATGGAAATGTTTTTTAAACTGTGGGTTCTAATCTGTAGGTAGGCCATGAAATCAGTTCAGAGGGCTGTGACCAACAATTAAAAAAAAAAAAAAAAAAAACAGGGGCATTGCACCACAGTAAGGCCAAGTAATCTTTAGTGAAATAATTGTTTCAATTTGCATGTGTCTGTGTGCGTGTGCATGCGTTCACATGTGCATACGTGCTGGGCTGCAATGTAAAATGTACCTACACAAGGAGTTTTAGCAATACAAAAAACTTGAGAATCCCAGCTCTGTAGCATAGAAGCAGCAGAGAAAAAGAAGGGTTGTACTTTTGTAATTTCAGATCTCTTTTTTAATCTTTGTTTTAAATTGCCCTATAACAAGCATAATCTTTTAATAGTGGGGGACTAAATTATATAAAATTATATTTACCTCAGTGTTATGGATTGAATTGTGTGTCCCCCAAAAATGTGTCAACTTGGCTAGGCCATGATTCCCATTATTGTGTGGTCATCCTCCATTTTGTGATTTGATGTGATTATCCTATGTGTTGTAAATTCTACCTCTATGATGTTAATGAGGCAGGATTAGAGGCAGTTATTTAATGAGGCAGGACTCAAACTACAGGATTAGGTTGTATCTTGAGTCAATTTCTTTTGAGATATAAAAGAGAGAAGAAAGTAGAGAAGGACCTCATTCTACTGAGTAAGAACTGCCAGGAGCAGAACGTGTCCTCTGGACTTGGGGTCCCTTTGCTAAGAAACTCCTAGACTGGGGAAAGATTGATGCCAAAGAACTTCTCCCAAAACTAACAAAGAGAAAGACTTCCCCTGGAGCTGACACCCTGAATTTGGACTTCTAGCCTCCTAGACTGTGAGAGAATAAACTTCTGTTAGTTAAAGCTGTCCACTTGTGGTATTTTTGTTACAGCAGTGCTAGATAACTAAGACACAAGGTTCAACTGATTTTTTTTTTATGTGTTCTCATAGAAATCTCTGTTAGGGGTGATGAATTCTTTGACAGTAGTTGGGGAATAGTATAGGTGATATGATCAAACAAATATTCCAGAACTCCTACTTCCTCTCTTTATAATTTCCCAAAACAAATCAACTCACCAAAATTCCTTACCCTAGCAGCAATATGGATAAGGCAAGAAAAAGCATAGGAAGCTCTGCCATGGATTTATAGTTAACAGTGCCTTGAATGCTGGAGCCTTTGTAAACACTGATATTGGAATTGTTCCTTTGATTGACCCTATCCCCATCCCTACACTTGACAATGTACCTTGGCAATATTCAAGATAAAAAATAGAAGAGCATAAAACGTCCTTCTTTCAAAACATGGTAGAGGAGAGGCGGGGCCAAGATGGTGGAATAGCCAGATGCTTCCGGCAATCCCTCTTATAACAAAGACCAAAAAAACAAGTCAAACAATTATACTTATGACAACCTATGGGCCCTGCACATCAAAGGCAAAGTTAGAAAATGGACTGAGTGGCGAGGGGAGGAAGAGATGGTTCAGAAGCAGAGAGGAATTGCCGGACCTGAATTGCCAAGATCCCTCAAGCACCATTCCCAGGAGTGGCTTCGGCAGGCTGGTAGTAGTGTTCAGCTGCAGTTTCCTCAGGGAGAAGCAGCCAGCCACACAGCCTACTCACACCTCCAGAACCAGAGAAGAACAGCACGCTTGGCAAAAGCTAAGTATTTGTGTATATTTTACCACGCCTCCCACCCCAAAGCTGGCTTCAGAGGTTGTTGATTTCCCTGGGCCTAAGATAGGCCCTGTTGAGTGCCTGGAGCCATTCTCCTGGCCTTGGAGAAAGAATAAACTTGCAATTGGGGGAAAAGAACTTGCCAGCTCCACTAACCTAGGGAGCTCCAGAAAGAAGTGTCTCCTGTTCAGGCATAAAAAGTCCGTGGACTTTGAGTGCCTTTCTACCCTACATGGACCTGTGTGGACTTATTTCATGAGAATAGGCCCTTGTTGGCAGACTGCAACTGTTTCAGCTGTGCGATGGAGAGGTGGGTGGGTGGTGATTGACACCACTTTGCCTATTAAACAGGGTCCTCACCTACCCACATCAGGGGCCTAAAGACTGGTAGCTCCCCTCAGGTTACCCAGTCAACCATGACAGGAGTCCAAGGATAACTGGTACCTCCCGGTCCTAAAAACCAAAAGCATTGGGTGCTCATGGTCCATCTGCAGGACCCACCCATCTGTATGATCTAGGGAAGAGGGATGTGCTTTCCTCAGAGTCACTTGGGGGATGATTCTCAGCCCCCCACCTTGTTCAGAGTGTGACCCTCTGCTGTAATCAGATACCGGTACCTACACCAATCACCCCTTCCTCCCTAAGACTGTAGGACAGAACCTGTAGCACACACTTGATGACCAGCTACCTGGACACCTGAGCTGAATCCATACAAGAAAAGTGAATGGACTCCTAGACTGATATACCTGATAACAGCTCTGGTGACAGGACATCAGAGCTTCAAAGGCAAAAATAATAAAGCTAGCTCACTCAAGCAACCCATTTGGGCATATCAAAACAAAACAAAGCAAGAAACTAGGATACAGTAAACAAACATAACATAAAAAAATACAATAACTTGTAGATGGCTTGGAGACAACAGTCAATATCAAATCACATAAAGAAAAAGACCATGATGGCTTCAACAAGCTCTCAAAACAAAGAACCAAGGGATCTTCTAGATGAAAGCACCTTCCTGGAATTACTGGATGCAGAATACAGAAGACTAATATACAGAACCCTTCAAGACATCAGGAAAGAGATCATGAAATATGCAGAACAAGCCAAGAAACACACAGATAATGCAGTTGAAGAAATTAAAAAGGTTCTTCAAGAACATAATGAAAAATTTAATAAGCTGCAAGAATCCATAGAGAGACAGCAATCAGAAATTCAGAAGATTAACAATAAAATTACAGAATTAGACAACTCAGTAGAAAGTCAGAGGAGCAGAATTGAGCAAGTGGAAGACAGAATTGGTAAGCTTGAAGATAAAGCACTTGGCACCAATATATTTAAAGAAAAATCAGATAAAAGAATTAAAAAAAAAAAATGAAGAAACCTTAAGAATCATGTGGGACTCTAACAAGAGAAATAAACTACAAGCAATTGCAGTACCAGAACAGGGAGGGATAACAGAAAATACAGAGAGAGTTGTTGCAGATTTTTTGGCAGGAAATTTCCCTGATAAAGTGAAAGATGAGATGATATCTATCCAAGATGCTCATCAAACTCCACATAAGGTAGATTTGAAAAGAAAGTCACCGAGACATATTATAATCAAACTTGCCAAAACCAAAGATAAACAGAGAATTTTAAGAGCAGCTAGGAATAAATGAAAACTCACCTCCAAAGGAGAGCCAATAAGAATAAGCTCGGATTACTTGGCAGAAACCATGCAGGCAAGAAGGAAATGGGATGACTTACATAAAGCATTGAAGGAAAAAAATTGGCAGCCGAGAATCATATATTCAGCAAAACTGTCTCTCAAATATGAAGGTGAAATTAAGACATTTCCAGATAAACAGAAGTTTAGGGAATTTGTAAAAACCAAACCAAAACTACAAGAAATACAAAAGGGATTGTTTGGTTAGATAATCAATAATATCAGGTGTCAACCCAAGACTAGAACACTGGATAGAGCAATCAGAGGTCAACCCAGACAGGGAAAACACAAAAATAAATCAAGATAAAAAAATGCTCAAAACAGGGAAACAGTGATGTTATTATGTAAAAGAAGACAGCATTAAAACAAGAAAGAAGTACTAAAAAATGTAGTCATATATCTTGCAAATGGAGAGGAAGACAAGGCAATACGAAGAAATAAAAGTTAGGTTTAAACTGAGAACAATAGGGGTACATATTAAGGTAACCACAAAGGAGACTAACTATCCTACTCATCAAAATAAAACACAGGTAAAAAACAACGAATAAGAGGAAAAGACAATATATAAAGATGAACTACTCAGCACAGAAAATAAGTGGGAAAAAGAAACTTCAAAAACACACAAAAAAAGACATCAAAATGACAGCATTAACCTCATACCTATCCATAATTACACTGAATATAAATGGACTAAATGCACCAATAAAGAGACACAGAGTGGCAGAATGGATTAAAAAACACGATCCATCTATATGCTGCCTACAAGAGACACACCTTAGACTTAGAGACACAAACTAAAGCTCAAAGGATGGAAAAAAATATGCCAAACAAACAACAATCAAAAAACTGCAGGAGTGGCAATATTAATTTCTGATGAAACAGACTTTAAAGTTAAATCCACCACAAAGGATAAGGAAGAACACTGTATAATGATTAAAGGGACAATATACCAGGAGGATATAACCATATTAAATATTTATGCACCCAATGACAGGGCTGCAAGATACATAAAACAAACTCTATCAGCATTGAAAAGTGAGATAAACAGCTCCACAATAATAGTAGGAGACTTCAACACAGCGTTTTCAGTGAAGGACAGGACATCCAGGAAGAAGCTCAATAAAGACACAGAAAATCTAAATGCCACTTTCAACCAACTTGACCTTATAGACATATACAGAACACTCCACCCAACAGCAGCCAATTATACTTTCTTTTCTAGTGCACATGGAACATTCTCGAGAATAGACAACATATTAGGTCATAAAGTAAGCCTTAGCAGAATCCAAAACATTGAAACATTACAAAGCATCTTCTCTGACCATAAGGCCATAAAAGTAGAAGTCAATAACAGAAAAAGCAGGGAAAAGAAATCAAACACTTGGAAACTGAACAATGCCCTGCTCAAAGAAGACTGGGTTGTAGAAGACATTAAGGATGGAATAAAGAAATTCATAGAATCCAATGAGAATGAAAACACTTCCTATCAGAACCTTTGGGACACAGTGAAAGCAGTGCTCAGAGGTCAATTTATATCAATAAATGAAAGAATTAACAAGACCAAAAGTTGGTTCTTTGAAAAATTTAACAAAATTGATAAATCATTGGCCAAACTGACAAAAGAAATAACAGGAGAGGAAGCAAATAACCCAAATAAGAAATGAGATGGGTGATATTACAACAGACCCAACCTAAATTAAAAGAATCATATCAGATTAGTATGAAAAATTGTACTTTAACAAATGTGAAAACCTAGAGGAAATGGATGATTTCCTAGAAACATACTACCTACCTAAACTAACACAAACAGAGGTAGAACAACTAGGTAGACTCATAAAAAAGAAAAAATTGAAAAAGAAATTAAACTACCAACAAAAAAAATCCCTGGCCCTGACAGCTTCACTGGAGAGTTCTACCAAACTTTCAGAGAAGACTTAACACCACTACTACTAATGGTATTTCAGAGCACAGAAAAGGATGGAATACTCCCAAACTCATCATTCTATGAACCCAGCGTATTCCTGATACCAAAACCAGGTAAAGACACCACAAAAAAAGAAAATTACACACCTACATCCCCCATGAACTTAGATGCAAAACTCCTCAACAAAATTCTAGCCAATAGAATTCAACAACATATCAAGTGGATTCATACCAGGTGTGCGGGGATGGTTCAACATTAGAAAAACAATTAATGTAATCCATCACATAAATAAAACAAAAGATAAGAATCACATGATTTTATCAATTGATGCAGAAAAGGCATTTGACAAAGTCCAACACCCATTCGTGATAAAAACTCTCAGCAAAATAGGAATAGAAGGAAAATTCCCCAACATAATAAAGGGCATTTTATTTAAAATTTTATTTAAAATTCCCCAACATAATAAAGGGCTAACAGCCCAAGACAGGAACCATTTCCAAAGGCAACTGTTGAGACAGGGATTGGACTGGACAATGGGATAGAAAATGATACTGGTGAAGAGTGAGCTTCTTGGATCAAGTAGACACATAAGACTATGTTGGCCTCTCCTGTCTGGAGGGGAGATGGGAGGGCAGAGGGGGTCAGAAGCTGGCCGAATGGACACACATAGAGAGAGTAGAGGGAAGGAGTGTGCTGTCTCATTAGAGGGAGAGCAATTAGGAGTACATAAAACCAAAAACCAAATCCACCACTGTTGAGTCAATTCCAACTCATAGCGACTCTATAGAACAGGGTAGAACTGCCCATAGAGTTCCCAAGGAGTGCCTGGCAGATTTGAACTGTCGACCTCTTGGTTAGTAGCCGTAGCACTTAACCAGTACTCCACCAGGGGTTTCATAGGAGTATATAGCAAGGTTATACAAATTTTTGTATGAGAGACTGACTTGGTTTGTGAACTTTCACTTAAAGCACAATAAAAAAAAAAAAGTATAAGAGTGACTGTGAAGGTGGATGTGGAAAGAGCAGGACGTCTTCCCAGGATGTTTTTGAGCCGATCGGTTTTAGGAAGGAGCACATAGGGAAGATGAAGATTTGGAAAGGGACCCCTTAACTATCCCTGCCCACAGATCTCTGGAAAGTCTTCATGAACCTCCAAAAACAAACAAACAAAAGAACCAAACCCATTCCCTTTGAGTTAATTCTGACTCATAGCAAACCTATAGAACAGAGTAGAACTGCCTGAAAGCGTTTCCAAGGAGTGGCTGGTGAATTCCATCTGCCGACCTTTTGGTTAGCAGCTGAGAGTTGTCTAAATACCAGTTTAAGGTCACCGTTCTAATGTAGCATACTCACTTTTATCTGCAAGCCTTTATGAGGTTATTCCATAGAGCTAGAACTTCCTTCCCCACTTCCACCCCAACCCCCTAGCCACCATTTTCAGCAGACTAACTTCTGTTCATCCAGTTGGCTTCAGCTCATGTGATACTTCCCTGGGATGCCTTCTCTGATGTCCTAGACGAGGGTGACTGCTATGACTTCCACTGCAGCTCTTTTTCCTTTGCTAACACTCATTGTAACTGTGCCACCATTGCCTGTTAACTTTTCTGTCTTCCTTGAAAGTTCTGGAAGAATAAGCTCTGGTTCTGTTGTAGTCGCTGCTCTATCCCTGTACCAGCACAATGCCCAGCACATAGCAGGTGTTCAAGAAATACCTGTTGAGAATACCGTGGTTATTCCAAAGCTTTGCTTATGTTTAGTACGTAGTGCTTATGCATAATAAAAACAATAAAGTATTGGAGGTGGGGGAAAAAAACTTACTGAAAGAACAGATTATTGAAGAAATGTGGGGGGTCTTTTGTGAGGATGACCTGCCTAGAAAGCACACAATCTGTGTTTGATGAGCCAGACCTAGAACTTATCAACTTCCAGTTCTCTACTTTTGTGAGAAAAATTCTGCTTCTGTGGGAGCCCCTCTGAAGTTGAAATTTCTTCCATCTCAGGAGCCCTAATGTCAAAAGGATGAGGTCAGAGCAATTTTGAGGTGTAGTCATGGATTAATGTGTCAGGAGAATGTTCTTTGGACCATTTATCCATCTATTGGTGTGGACCACTAATGCACATTTATCCTTTTGTTCAGACCCTGAATGAGTCAAAAAGCTTTTTAGCAGCTGTTTCCAAATTGGCGAAGACTCCCCTGATTGCTGATGTTTATTACATCGTTGGTGGCGTGTTCCCTCTGGAGGGTGCTGTCATCACAAGGAACAGAAGTGGCCCAGTAGAAGTTTGGAAACTAGATCCTTTGCATGGTCATTCTGTTTCAAATAGAATATTTTTCTAATTGGTGAAACTAGAGGTAATTTTATATGTCTCTTTTTTTAATCTATGTGCTAAATGACTTTGGATAAGGCAAGGTGTGCTCTTTTGTAGGTGGTTTCAAATTGAGACGAATTATGACCACTGGAAGCCAGTGCCTGAGGATGATGACTGAAGGTAGACCTCTCTACACTTACTAGTTTAAAGTGCTTTCTTGTGGTCAGGAGGAGGTGCCCCTCCTATTACAGGAACTGAAGAGGACTGCAGGTGCTATTCCTTCCCAGAAAATGTAACTGGGCTCCCTCGCCAGTGCTTTGGCCACACTGGGAGAGAGTAGTACATGGTGGAGTGCACTGGGGGAAGCCTCTTTAGCAGTTGTTTGGTGTTGGCAGAGTGAGGTTGGCCCTGGTCTCAGAGTCAGGAACCATAGATTCTACCACCAGCCCTGCTAGTGACTCACTGGCTGACATCTGTGGGCCTCTCTTCACCAAAGAGATAGGACCAGATTCATGGTCTTCTGTATAGGACTTTGTTTGGAGGGATAACGTTTCCCTTACTTCAATAAATAAACCAGTCCAGGGGTTTTCATTGTCCCTTCTAATTTTGAAAATTCTGTAATTATAAAACAAGGAGCCTAGGTGGCACAAGCAGTTTATGATCAGCTGCTAACCTAAATGTTGGTGTTTTGAACCTACCTAGTGACTCCTGGCATGGTGGTTAAGAGCTATGGCTGCTAACCAAAAAGGTCAGCAGTTCAAATCCACCAGGTACACCTTGGAAACCATATGGGGCAGTTCTACTCTGTTCTATAGGGTCACTATGAGTTGGAATCAACTCAACCGCAATGGGTGGCTTTTGGTTTTTTTAGTGACTCCTTGGAAGAAAGTCCGGTTGAACTGCTTCCATAAAGCTAAAGCCAAGAAAGCCCTATGGAGCAGTTCTGCTCTGTAACACATAGGGCCGCCATGAGTTGGAATCGACTCAGTGGCAAAACAACAACAGCAACAACATAAGTCAGTACATCCCCATATAGCAGGTAGTTTTATCTTCACTGCCCCGGGAGTGTTGTGGCAGCTGTTCAATTCTGCAGCAACACATTTTCACCCTCTTGACTCTCTTGAGCAGATGGAATCAGTGGCCCAGCTGTTGAATTGATTCTACCATGGAGGGCTGAGCCTAGACAGGAACGATGCTTGGGGGCCAGAACCCGTTTTGGGGAAAGGCCGATAATGAGGGTATGCCTTGTGTTGTGCCTCCCAAAAGATCTGTTGGGATTCAGGGTTTTCTGAGTTGCTAAGTGACATTTGACCTCTGTTTTTACAGAACACCTGCCATCAAAGCCCTTAATGCACCTAGCCAGGCAAACCTCAGCCTGGAGATACTTTTCCAGGTAACTTATGTTGTCATGTCTGGCTTTTACCCAGGGTGCTGGGTGTCTTCGTTAATAGTAATAACAATAATAATAAAATTCTCCTCTGAAATCACATGCGTTAAAAAAACAAGTGTGATAGATGGAAATGTTAGAGTGAATGTTTAAAACCAAAAAACCAAACCTGTTCTCATCAAGTTGATTCTGACTCATAGCAACCCTATAGGACAGGGTAGAACTGCCCCATAAGGCTTCCAAGGAAGCGGCCGATGAATTCAGACTGCTGACCTTTTGGTTAGCAGCCAAGCTGGTGAATGTTTAGCCAGCTGCAAATATTAAAAAAAAAGTCAGATAACATTTTCCGAACCTGTTTATATATTGGGTTAAAGAATCCATCTCACCTAAGTTTTTGTTCATATTTTTAAAAAACTGGCATAATTGTAATGTATGTTCATTGTTTGAAAGCAAAAACTTCTACTACCCCAAGATTCACTGTTGCGCTAAGGGGGTATATTCTTTCTATAGATATTCTCCATATATTTCTTCTAAAAAAAAAAAAATTTTTTTTTTCTTCTAGCCTTTAATATTCTTTGTAATTTTTTTCCATGCAGATTTTGTCAGTAGTTCCAGTTTATAACAAGTAAGTGACATGTTACACATACCTGTTCATAAGTCCCTGAGGATGGTGAATTCATTCACACACACACTCTTCTGCTCAGCAATGATACGAGGGCTCCCATGGACCAGGCTTTCGAGGTACTGTGTATACAACTGAACAAAACTAAGTCCCTGCTCTCATGGCACTAACATTCTAGTGAGATGGGGCAGCAGGTAAACAGATACAAGTCAAGTGAGAAGTTCTGTGAAGAAAAACAAAGGTAAGAAGACTAGAGTAACAGGAAGGAGGAGGGCAGTGATGTGTTTGTCCTAACTCAAAACACAAACACCAAAGCCAAAAAACACACACTCACAAACCCTGATTTATAGCATTTGCCAATTTTCATGGTGTAAATACTTTCACCATGGTCAATTTCAAGCACAGTTGGCTCTTAAATTCCTGCGTAGTTAACAGTTGATGCTCGCCAGCCTGAGGCGTCAGCTTCAGCACACCGCTGATGGCGCTTTTCCCAGCAAGAAGCAGACTCTTACATAGCACAGCGGAGGAGCAATTTAGTCCTTTCAGTATTCATTTCAAATTAGGGTTAAAAACCTGTATTTGTCTTATCTTTTTTTATGATTATATGATGTCTTTTAGAAATTAGTATCGTAATAAAATAATTATACCTTTTTTCCATGTTATTGATCAGCCCTTGTAAGTATATTTTAAAATAACTATATAGTGGCCAATGTTGTTGTTAGGTGCCGTCAAGTTGGTTCCAACTCATAGTGACTCTGTGTACAACAGAATGAAAACACTGCCCAGTCCAGTGCCATCCTCACAATTGTTGCTTTGTTTGAGCCCATTCTTGAAGTCACTGTGTCAACCCATCTTATTGAGTGAGGGCCTTCCTCTTTTTTGCTGACCCTCTACCAAGCACGATGGCCAGCAGGATGTATTATATTGAGTTAGTGGAACCCTGATGGTGCAGTGGTTAAGTATTTAGCTGGCAACCAAAAGGTCGGCAGTTTGAATCCACCAGCTGCTCCCTGGAAACCCTAGGGGGCAGTTCTACTTTGTCCTATAGGTTCACTATGAGTCAGAATCAATGCGATAGCAGTGGGTTATACCGACTTAACAATTCTCCAACTGTTAGTTTTTCCTCTATTAAAACTCTGAAATAAATGTATTTGTACATTTTTTCCTGCTTTTAGATTATTTCCCTTGGATGAATTCCTAGAAATAGGCTTACTGAGTTAAAGGGTATGAGAGTTTAAACAACTCCTGAAATGTTTTTTTCAAAATCAAGGCTAAAGTTGTTATAACATTATAAACAGCTTACTGAGTAGCGTTTATCTCTAGTTTATAATTGAAAACCCAAGAGGAACTGCATTTAAATAACAGTCATCACTGAGCCAGGATTAACACAGATCTCCCACCTCCCCCCCCCCCCGCCCCCCGCCTCCCGCCTCAGGCCCTTTACATATAATGATTAATATCCACTAAGTCAGTTCAGGAAGCCCTGGTGACTTAGTGGTTAAGAGCTGTCTATGTTTATGGCTGCTAACCAAAATGTCAGCAGTTCGAATCCACCAGGCGCTCCTTGGAAACCCTTTGGGGCAGTTCTACTTTGTCCTATAGGGTCTCTGTGAGTTGGAATCAGCTAGAAAACGAGGATGTGTTTGGTTTTTTGGTTTTAAGGCAGTTCAGACCGTGAGGTTAGTAGAAAGGAATTTGAACATTAACAGCTCTATGCTGCCCCCTTGTGCTGTGCTACAAAATTACACTCACCTGCAATAGGACTCCCTTTTCCGGAGGCTCTCAAAAAACCTGTTGCTTTGTAGTTGATTCCGACTCATAGCGACCCTATAAGACAGTAGAACTGCTCCATAGGGTTTCCAAGGAGCGCCCGGTGAATTCAAACTGCCAACCTTTTGGTAAGCAGCTGTAGCTCTTAACCACTGCACCACCAGGGTTTCCTGTGTTCCCAGAGTTAACAGTGAAATCCAGAACCTTTGCAGCAGGGGAAGACAGATTCTTTCAGCAAAGGACACTTACAGAATTTATTTCAGATACCAGTGAGCCCACAGGAGAGAGGAAGGACGTACGGGGAAAGCAGGAGTCCTTTCTGCTGTCTGTGAAATCAAATCTTATGGGCAGCCACGCATCCCTGTTGCAAGCATATTCTGGGGTTTATAAACTTGACCTGATGTTTTGGCTCACTTACTAGTGGAGGGTTAAAAATCAGTGTTTGCATTAAATGTTTTTTTCCCCCTTACAGATTTTTTTTTTTTTTTAAATGAGATTCTTGAAGAGCTGCACTTTAAAAAATAAAAAAAGCAAAGTCTTGTATTATTTTATGAGAAGTACCGGCTCCTTCCCCATTAAACTTTTCAGTGGGAGTGGGAGATCACTTTGGAGTCCGTTTTAGTAAAGTGGGTAATAAGCGTTGTCTTGCATTCTCATTTGCCTTGGCCCTCCCTAAGCTTCTTCTGGAGCCCTGCTAGCATAGTGATTAAGAGCTCGTCTGTTAACCAAAAGGTCGGCAATTCAAATCCACCAGCCGCTCCTTGGAAACCCTGTGGGGCGGTTCTACTCTGTCCTGAAGGGTTGCTATGAGTGGGAATCAACCCGATGATACCTAACAACACAGTAACAAGCTTCTTCCGTGCTAGCTTGAACAATCAAAGTTAAGTGGTCTTAGAGGTCACCCTTAGACTTTATTCCCAGCTTTTCTCCCAATGGAAACCCTGGTGGCGTAGCTACAGTTGCTAACCAAAGGGTCAGCAGTTTGTATCTGCCAGGCGCTCCTTGGAAACTCTATGGGGCAGTTCTACTCTGTTTTATGGGGTCACTATGAGAATCGACTCGACGGCATTGGGTTTGTTTTTTTTTTTTTTTTTCTCCCAGTAACGTAGTATGTTATCAGACTTCAGTTTACCAGCTGAGGAAGTGAGCTGGCAAGACGTCTTTTTTGATTGTGAAGTCCTTCTGGAAGAGCCAAAGAAAAAAGACTTTTTAAAAAAGATTTCTAGCTTGAATAGAGCCTTGTTTCAATGCTTGTTAGTCTGACCTTTGATCATGTATGGAATTTTCATTTTTTATAATGTTGCTAATGTTTTCTTAAAAAATAATGGACTGCCTTTTTTCTAAGTAGCTGTTTTTCTTACCGGTTTTGGAAAGCAAAGTATTTTTAGTTGTCATACATCATTGGTTAGTGAAATGTTGGAAGAGATGCTGGCAAAGAGAATAAAGACCTTTTTCTAAGATAGTTAGAGGTGTGTTCTCCCTACTTTCTTATACCTACAGCCTTGTAGATCTGAACAGCTGTGTGAGAAAGCAGCTTTCTTAGATGTTAAGGACTAGAATTCCAGTGAGTGCACAGCTGCTTTGTAGGATTTCCTTTTTTTCACCTGTACGTGAAAGAAACTTCTTTGAGGATGAAGTCAGAAAAGGTTAAAAGCATGAACAAAGGAGTTTTGATTGGATGTTCTTGTTTAGTGTACCAGCAGAACAAAGGAAACTGCGCTGTCTACAGTGAAATGTTATGGAGGTACAGCTCATCTCTTACACACCATACTATATACCACCTTGGAGCCCAGGTTATTCAGGCTTCTTCTTGGATCGTGTTGGATAAACAATGATAAATTCCCATCACCCAATGTCCTTTTAAAATCAAGTGTCAAAAGTAGCTTACTCATGCCAGACATACGGCACTACAATTGAGAAATTTCTATTCATTAATTACATCCCATTCTATTTTCCTTGAAAATACACCATGATCTTTGGATGGAAATTTGGAAAATACTGTCGTTTTAACAAGGCAAAAGGAAGCCAAGGGTTTTTGAGCAGAAAAGTGATTTAAATAATCTAAATCTCTGATTGTTGTTCTTTGTCCTTTATGCGGTGTGGTTTGGCTGCAATATATCCACATGTAGATTTCTTTCTTTTTTTTTTTTTTTTAGCCTGCTTGGGGCTTGTTCTGCTCCCCAATCTCAAATGCTCTCTAAATTTATATCTTTATTTCAATTTTGAAAATCCTCAGTTATCATTTAAGAATTGCTCTCTGTCTTAGTCATCTAGTGTTGCCATAACAGAAGTACCACAAATGGATGTCTTTAACAAAGAGAAATTTATTTTCTTACAGTGTAGTAGGTTGCAAGTCCAAATTCAGTGTGTTGACTCCAGGGGAAGGCTTTCTGTCTCTGTTGGCTCTGGAGGAAGGTCCTTGTCCTCAATCTTCCCCTGGTCGAGGAGCTTCTCAGGCGCAGGGACCCTGTGTCCAAAGGATGCGCCCTGCTCCTGGTGCTGCTTTCTTGGTGGTATGAGGTCCCCAACCCTGTGCTTGCTTCCCTTTCCTTTTATCTCTTGTGAGATCAAAAGTGGCACAGGCCACACTCCAGGGAAACTCCCTTTACCTTGGATCAGGGAGGTAACCTGAATGAGGGTGGTGTTACAATCTCACCCTAACCGTTTTTAACATAAAATTACAATCACAGAATAGAGGGCAACCACACAATGCTGGGAATCATGGCCTAACCAAGCTGCCAGATATTTTTTAGGGGACACAGTTCAATCCATGACACTTCCCTACATTGTCTTGTGTCTTTTCTTCTGAACTCTAAGTGTACGTATGTTATACTTTCTATCCTCTGTGTCTCTTAGCCCCTCTGGTATTTTTTTTTTTTTTTGAGGGGGAGGGAGAGAGAGGGATGGATTTTTCTCTCAGTGCTGCATTTTAGATAATTTCTTTAGCTTTCTCTCAGTTCAGAATTATTTCCTCAGTGGATTTATTGGGTTTTTAATACTAAATGTATAATACTTTTTAATGTTTTATTTGGTACTTTTTCAAATCTCCGAGGATCTTGTTTGATAGTATCTTGTTCCATGCTTTGATTTCCTCTTTTGTTTTTTTAATCCTTTTAACCATACTTATTTTATAATTTGCTTCTAATTTCATTATCGAATCCAGATTTTGCTGTTTGTGCTGGCCCTGGCTTATAGTGGTTTCCAGTAGTGTTTTGTAACTTTGGATTGTGAACTCTTGTTCTACTGGGCTTTATCTCTAGAAACCCCGAAGGCCTGACCTGTTGTTATATTCTCCAGAGAGAATGTATGTTTATTAATTTCTTAGTTTGTGGTTTCTTAGACTACAAGTTAGACCATACACACATAGTGTAAATTGATGCCTCAAGCCTCTATAAGGGAAGGCCTGCAGTTATAAATTCATAAAGAAAATCCTCCTTCTCACCCCTACACAGGCTGAGACAGACGTGTTTTATTATCGTTTGTCTCCTTTTGCTGGCAAGCAGATTTTTTTTTTTCCTAGTCTATCCTTGAGGATCCCAGCTTTATATATTTTAACTCCTCATCTTACATGAACTCAAGTTCTTGTCCCTGTATCTCCCACCTCAATGTACTTTCCCAAGTGCCAGTTGTTAAAAACCCAAGGTTCTAAGTTATTGGCACCAGCAAACGCCTGTACAGCAACCATGACTTCAGTGCCTGCTTACCTTTCTGGTTTCCTATTCTCTTTGCTTTTGTCTCTCTGATTTTTCTTCTTGCAAGTTCAGCTAAATATTATTCATTTAAGAGAAATGTTTATCTACCATTTTCAGCAGTTTTGTAGTAGAAAATTTTCTTTCAGGATATGTATCCCTCCAAAGTATCCAGAAATGAAAGAGTTGGTGAGGTGATTTGTAGTTTCAGTGTTCACTCTGTGTATGGTATGGAGAGTGCCTTGGAGGGAGCCAGTAATGGAAAGGTGAAAATCAGTTAAGGTGACATTGTAGTAAAACAGATAAGAAACAAATGTAGCTTGGCCTAAGGTATTTGTATAGGGGATGTAGAGTTGATTCTTAAAATAGCCTCTTTTTTTTTTAAGTACGGAAGGAAGAATTTCCAATTTTCCTAGATTCATACTGTGTACATTCCGTGTTCCAATTATTAATGGATGTTTGCAGCAATTTTTTCTCGTTTTGAGTCGTGCCACATCAGCAAATGAAGGTCCCAAAGCTTGACTCCATCCACATCATTAAGGTTGACTCTACTTTGAGGAGGCAGCTCTTCCCCAGTCATCTTCTGAGTGCATTCCAACATGAGGGACTCATCTTCTGGCCCTATATCAGACAATGTTCTACTGCTATTCATAAGGTTTTCACTGGCTAATTCTTTTCAAAAGTAGGACACCAGGTCCTTCCTAGTGTGTCTTAGTCTAAAAGCTCAGCTAAAATCTGTCCGCCGTGGGTGACCTTGCTGGTGTTTGAATACTGGTGGCATAGCTTCCAGTATCACAGTAACATGCAAGCCCCAACAGTATAACAACCTAACACGTGAAATCGTCAAAAATGAAATGAATGGCGAGTAGCATCTGCTGTCTCAAAAGCTGGTGAGCAGCCATCTAAGATTCCACTGGTCTCACAGTGTCTGGAGTAAGGCAGAATGAAGAAAACCAAAGACACAAGGGAAAGATTAGTCCAAAGGACTAATGGACCACAACTACCTCAGCCTCCACCAGACTGAGTCCAGCACAATTAGATGGTGCCCAGTTGCCACCACTGACTGCTCTGACAGGGATCACAATAGAGGGTCATGGACTGAGCTGGAGAAAAATGTAGAACAAAATTCTAACCCACACACACTCACACAAAAGACCAGACTTGCTGGTCTGACAGAGACTGGAGAAACTCCAAGAGTATGGAGACATCATTAAAGCTCAGTAATGAAGTCACTCCTGAGGTTCACCCTTAAACCAAAGATTAGACAGGCCCACAAACAAAACAGGACTGAATGGGCACACCAGCCCAAGGGCAAGGATGAGAAGGGAGGAGGGGACAGGAAAACTGGTAATGGGGAACCCAAGGTTGAGAAGGGGAGAGTGTTGACATGTTGTGGGGTTGGCAACTAGTGTTACAAAACAATATGAGTATTAATTGTTTAATGAGAAACTAGTTTGCTCTGTAAACCATCTAAAGTGCAATAAAAAAAATGAAATGGAATGCATAAACATCGAAATCCTAGGCATTAGTGAGCTGAAATGGACTGGTAGTGGTCATTTTGAAACAGACAATCATATGGTCTACTATATTGGGAGTGACAACTTGAAGAGGAATGGTGTTGCCTTCACTGTCGAAAGAACATTTCAAGATCTGTCGTGAAGTACAATGTTGTCAGTGATAGGATAATATCCATACGGCTACAAGGAAGACATGTTAATATGACTATTACTCATATTTATGCACCAACCGCTAAGGCCAAAGATGAAGAAACTGAAGATTTTTATCAACTTCTGCAGTCAGAAATTGATCGAACATGTAATCAGTATGCATTGATAATTACTGGTGATTAGAATGTGAAAGTTGAAAAGAAAGAAGGATTGGTAGCTGGAAAATACGGCCTTGGTAATAGAAATGACACTGGAGATCATATGATAGAATTTTGCAAGATCAACGACTTCTTCATTGCAAATACCTTTTTGCAACAACATAAACAGCAGCTATACACGTGGACCTTGCCATATGGAATACCCAGAAATCAAATCGACTACATCTGTGGGAAGAGACAATGGAAAAGCTCAATATCATCAGTCAGAACAAGGCCAGGGGCCGACTGTGAAACAGACCATGAATTGCTTCTATGCAAGTTCAGGTTGAAGCTGAAGAAAATTGGAAAAGCCCACAAGAGCCAAAGTACAACATTGAGTATATCCCACCTGAATTTAGAGATCATCTCAAGAACAGATTTGATGTATTGAACACTAATGACGGGAGAGCAGACGAGTTATGGAGTGACATCAAGGACATCATACATGAAGAAACCAAGAGGTCATTAAAAAGACAGGAAAGAAAGAAAAGACCAAAATGAATGCCAGAAGAGACTCTGAAAGTTGCTCTTGAATGTGGAGTAGCTAAAGCCAAAGGAAGAAATGATAACGTAAAAGCTGAACAGAAGTTTTCAAAAGGCAGCCCGAGAAGACGAAGTAAAATATTATAATGACATGTGCAAAGACCCAAAGATACGAAACCAAAAGGGAAGAACATACTTAGCATTTCTCAAGCTGAAAGAACTGAAGAAAAAATTTAAGCCTCAAGTTGCAATGTTGAAGGATTCTAGAGGGGTAATATTAAACAATGCAGGAAGCATCAAAAGAAGATGGAAAACATGCACAGAGTCAGTATACCAAAAAGAGTTGGTTGACGTACAACCATCTCAGGAGGTAGCATATGATCAGGAACTGATGGTACTGAAGGAAGTGGTCTAAGCTTCATTGAAGGCGCTGGCGAAATCAAGGCTCCAGGATTTGACGGAATACCAACTGAGATGTTTCAACAAATGGATGCAGCATTGGAAGTGCTCACTCGTCTATGCCAAGAAATTTGGAAGACAGCTACCTGGCCAACCAACTGGAAGAGACCCATATTTATGCCTATTGCAAAGAAAGGTGATCCAATTGAATGCAGAAACTATTCAACAATATCATTAATGTCACAAGCAAGTAAAATTTTGCTGAAGATCATTCAAAAGTGACTGCAGAAGTACATCAACAGGAAACTGCCAGAAATTCAAGCTGAATTCAGAAGAGGACCTGGAACCAAGGGTATCATTGCTGATGTCAGATTCATCCTGGCCGAAAGCAGAGAATACCAGAAAGACGTTTACCTGTGTTTTATTGATTATGCAAAGGCATTCGACTGTGTAGATCATGACAAAGTATGGATACCATTGCGAAGAATGGGAATTCCAGAACACTTAATTGTGCTCATGAGGAACCTTTACATAGATCAAGAGGCAGTAGTTCGGACAGAACAAGGGGATACTGATTGATTTAAAGTCAGGAAAGGTGTGCGCCAGGGTTGTATTTTTTCGCCACACCTATTCAATCTGTATGCTGAGCAAATAATACGAGAAGCTGGACTATAGGAAGAAGAACGGGGCATCAGGATTGGAGGAAGACTCATTAACAACCTGCGTTATGCAGATGACACAACCTTGCTTGCTGAAAGTGAAGAGGACTTGAAGCACTTACTAATGAAGATCAAAGACCAAAGCCTTCAGCATTGATTGCCCCTCAACATAAAGAAAACAAAAATCCTCACAACTGGACCAATGAGCAACTTCATGATAAACGGAGAAAAGATTGAAGTTGTCAAGGATTTCATTTTACTTGGATCCACAATCAACAGCCATGGAAGCAGCAGTCAAGAAATCAAACGACACGTTGCATTGGGTAAATCTGCTGCAAAGGACCTCTTTAAAGTGTTGAAGAGCAAAGATGTCACCTTGAAGACTAAGGTGCGCCTGACCCAAGCTGTGGTATTTTCAATCGCATCATCTGCGTGTGAAAGCTGGACAATGAATAACGAAGACGGAAGAAGATTTGACGCCTTCGAATTGCGGTGTTGGTGAAGAATATTGAATATACTGTGGACTGCCAGAAGAACAAACAAATCTGTCTTGGAAGAAGTACAACCAGAATGCTCCTTAGAAGCAAGGATGACGAGACTGCGTCTTACATACTTTGGACATGTTGTCAGGAGGGATCAGTCTCTGGAGAAGGACATGATGCTTGGCAGACTACAGGGTCAGCGGAAAAGAGGAAGACCCTCAAGGAGGCAGATTGACACAGTGGCTGCAACAATGGGCTCAAGCATAACAAAGATTGTAAGGATGGTGCAGGACTGGGCAGTGTTTTGTTCTGTTGTGCATAGCATCTCTATGAGTCGGAACCGACTCAACGACACCTAACAACAACAACAACAATATTATTCTCCCGTATGTATGTTAGAATGGTTGCATGACCTATGACAAATCATTGTAGAATTTATGGGCTTTTAGGTTATTTCCAACAATTTATATTCTCACCAATAGTGTATGGAGAGGGCCCTTTCTTTCTACTCTCAATAATACAAGGTTTTATCAGTCTTTCAACTTTTAGTCAATTTGTGGAAAAAAATATTAGTCAACCACTGACAAAATGTGAGCTGATGTGAAAATGTTAATACCAGTTAAGAGAGAATTTAAGGCAAAAAGGATTTAAAAGGGCAGAGTGATATTTTGTTTTGATAAGCAACCTTCTACCAAGGAAATGTAACAGTCATAAACCTCCATGTATTGTGTTTGTATAGTAGTCAATGGCAAATTCATAAGGTGCAGCCTAATATCGAATTCCATAGCTTCAAAACATAAAATGCAAAGACTCAGAAATACAAGGAGAAATTACTATCTGTACTCACGGCCTAGGGTAGCTATGAGTACAAATCGACTCGACATCACTGGGTTTTTTTTTTTTTTCATAATAGAAATCTTCTTTCAAAGATAGATCAGGAAAAATAAATAAGGATAAAGAAGATTTGAATAACATAGCTAGCAAGCTTGACCTACTGGATATATGTAAGTAAACAAAGTATACATTTCTTTGCAAAATCCCACGGAGTATTAGTATCAACCTGCTCACCACATGAGCGTCTTATATCAATTGAAAAAGTGTAGGAGCAGTGATTAACATTTAGCCTCTATCCAAAGGAAAAAATACCCATAATGGGAGTAAAAATAAAAGGGCAGAATATTTGAATCAAGTTTTGCAAACAGAAAAGCCAGCAACAACAGATGAATGCCTTAGGTCTCTTGTGTGGCTTTCAGTGGAAAACCCCTGTAGCTCTGGAGTCTCCTCTGTGGGCCCCCAGGCCCCTTTGTCTTGTCAGCGCTTCTATTTCTGGCTAAGGAGCTCAGGCTCTCAGATGAGGCTTGGGAAACACAGCCTCCTAATCCAGGAGAGTAAGAAGATTTAGAACTGTGGCGGAAGTGAGAGGAAGAGAAACTGTCTTCAGGAGTTGGGCCTGGGTGTGAGGGAGACACCTCGGACTATGCAACCTCCCCTATTAAATCCTCCCCTTGGACCTGATCTGACTGAGATGACGCGAGGGGGGAGCCTGGAATGTCCCTCAGGGCTGCGGATGTCCTCATTACCTTACAGGGAAAAGGTATCCCCGACTAAGACTGCACCTTATTTATTAGACCTGTAGGCCTGGAGGAAGTCAGATCAGTCTGGGATCTCGAAGCCAACTCTGAACGCAAGATGGGGATCTTGTCTCTGTGTTAAAGAGGGTTTCTGCCTCACTGTATCTCAGTAAAACTCACCAAAGAAGGTAAGAGCTTTCTTTCTAGCCAGAGGACAGAAATGGATGACATATGAAGGCAACAAACTGAAGTTTTCATGCAGGAAATAAATACAGTTTGGTTTGGGGACTAGTCAGAGAAAAGACCCTTTGTTATCTCATCAGCTCATTCAAGGAGGGCCTTTGCTGTGTGTTTTGGGATCTTCAAGTCTTGGAAGACCAGTCTTCCTTCCATTTCTGGGGTTCACTTAGCAGGCAGATAAACATTTACCTACTTTTTTTTTTTTTTTTTAATGATATCACGTATGGATGAGGCTAAGGCACGTCCTGATGGAGGCAGTGGTGGTTCAGTGGTAGAACTCTTAACTTACACACAGGAGACCTGGGTACATTCCTGGCCAGTGCAGCTCATGCGCAGCCACCATCCGTCTGTCAGTGGAAGCTTGTGTGATGCTATGATGATAAATAAGTCTCAGTGAAGCTTCCAGACTACGACAATCTAGCAAGAAGGACCTGGTGATCTACTTCCAAAAATCAGCTAATAAAATCTCTGTGGATCACAGTGGTTCCATCTGTTTCATTCTGTTGTACTTGGGACCACTGTGAGTTGGGGGCTGACTCATTGTCAGCTAACAACAAGTCAAACCTTAGAAGAACAGGGAGTCTCACCCATGTGGGTAGGCGTGATTGTTACTTGACAAGACAGTGCTGATGGGACACCATTAGGCAAAGCAGTCATTCTCATAAAAGGCTGATCCAATCATCTGAGGCTACTGCAGGCTCATTTTCCGTAATCCTGTGAAGTTTTTTAGGTTTTTTTTTTTTTCCTGAGAATTATTTTACTTCTCCTTTCTATTTATTTTTTTAGTGACTTTTAGGAACTTTCTCTGCTGGTCTGTAGATGACTTCACTTTCTTCTCTTAAACAACCATACTTAATCAGAGACACTTTCTAATTTCTTTCATATGTGGGAAAATTTTGGAAAATATTATTTACTGATTTTTACATATGAAAGTCGTAACAGAGCTATATAACGTTAAAAATGAAAGTCCCTCCCCAACCCCATCCTCCAGAGGTAATTGCTATTAACAGTTTTGTGTGCGCACTTTGATTTTTATACACTTGCTGACTTCTTTTAATTACGTAAATGAGATCAAATTCAGCATACTGCTCTGCAATTTGATTTTCTTCATATAACAGTATATCTTGGGGGACATTTTCATACCATCACAGGTAGGCTTGCCTTGTTCTTTTTCATGGCTGAATACTATACCACTATTTTTAATGTACCATGATGTATTTATTCAATCCTGACCTGATAAATATTTAAGGTACTTTTTATTTTGGAGGAGGGAGGAATTTAAAGAGATTTCTAAGAAGGTTCCTCACCTATCCTTCTCATGACAATGACAAGCATTTACAAAGCACTCATATACTAACTTCATTTTACCCTCATAACCAACTGTATAATGGAGTTACCATTATCCATACCAAAACCAAAAAACCAAACCCGTTGCTGTCAAGTTGATTCCAATTCATAGGGAGCCTGTAGAACTGCCCCATAAGGCTTCCAAGGAGCGGTTGGTGGATTCGAACTGCTGACTTTCTGGTTAGAAGCTGAACTCTTTACCACTGAGTCACCAGGGCCCCAATTAGAGAAAGATGAGGTTGCTGAGCCCAGTGCAGTGATCATGTGCACCTTTGCTGTGATAATGGCCACTGGGTGTCCCCTCCCTCCTTCTACATGGTGTGAAAGCCTGTCCTTTCGTCTTTGATTACCCACTGGACATGAATGTGCTTGGTATCCGTTACAACTGGATGTGCTGCTGGATTAGAGACTCTATTTCTTTCACCTTTAGAGGTTGTTTTAAATAGCTTATTAGTCCATGATATTATCACTTCCTCAATCAACAGCAATGTCATATTTCTATTTCCAATGGGTTTTTAAAAAAAAAATTTTATTTTCTTTTTTGTTGTTGAAAATATGCACAGCATAACATACAGCAATTCACCAGTTTCTACACGTACAACTTAGTGATATTGATGACATTCTTTGAGTTGTGCAACCATTCTCACCCTCCTTTTCCAAATTGTTCCTCCCCAACTAGCATAAGCTCATTAAGCTTCCTTTCTAAATTTTTAAGTTGCTATTGTTAATTTGATCTCATAAACCAAATCAAATCCGTTGCTGTTGAGTCGATTCCAACTCATAGTGGCCCTAAAGAACAGAGTAGAACTGCCCCATAGGGTTTCCAAGGAGCAGCTGGTGTTTGAACTGCTGACCTTCTGGTTAGCAGCCGAGCTCTTAACCACTGCACCACCAGGACGCCAATCCCAGTTAGACTGTTATTTGAAAGAGCACTGTCCTTAGGGCAGACATTCTTTACTAATTGAGCTAGACTTCCTTTTTTTTTTTCACTAATAAAGCTAAACTATTGTTTGGTCTAAGGAGGCCTTAACCTTAGCACAAAGGTTAAGCACTCAGCTGCTAACCGAAAGGTTGATGGTTCAAACTCACACAGCGTCTCTGCAGGAGAAAAACCTGGCGATCTGCTCCTGTAAAGATTACAGCCTAAAAACTCTGTGGGGTAGTTCTACTCTGTCACATGGGTCACATTGCCATTGACTTGATGGCAACAACAATATTGTTTGCTTTAAAGAAGACTTCAGGGTATATTTTTGTTTTAGGGCTTAAAGATTGTCTCAGGGCAATGGTTTTGGGAGTTCATCTAGTCTCAGTGGCTCCAGAGAGTCTGGATTCCATGAACATTTTAAATTCTTTCAAGGGCTTTTTTATAGGGTAGATGATCGGACAAGGTAGTCTTAATGTATCAAGATTTTTTTTATAAACTCTTGTAAGAAACAAGGTGTCTGAAGGACAAAGGAGGAATTACTTAATAATAACAACTTTTGACCCAGCAATAATTGTTGGTTCATGCTGCATTGGGCTAGTATGTCTCTTACTCAAAACCTGTTGCCGTCAAGTTGATTCTGACTTATAGCCACCCTATAGGACAGAGTAGAGCTGTCCCATAGGGTTGTTAAGGCTATAAATCTTCACAGAATCAGACGGCCACATCTTTCTCCTATGGAGTGGCTGGTGAGTTCAAACCACTGACCTTTCGGTTGGAAGCCAGGCACTTAACCACTGTGCCATCAAGGCTTCTTCAGTATGTCTCTTACTGCCTCCTGTATCTGAGGCAGGGACATGTTGTTGGTTGTTGATATTTTAAAAGAAACATGGTGTCAGGTTCAGTCCATGAACATATGGTAAGGCTCTATGATATACTGAGCACTTTAAAGATGTTATTTATAAATTTCCAAGTTACACAGATGAGAAAATGAGTCTCTGAGAGGTGCACAAGTTCAAGTGAGAAACTGATCTCCGCACTTCTAAATACCAGACACTCTTCAATATTCCACAGGACTCTAAAGACAAGTTACCAATGTATCAAAGCAAATTGCAAGTGAGTCGTTGGTGGACTCAATTATTGCTGAAGTCTAAAACTGTTCGGGTCTCTAGGGGGGGTTTGGTTGGTTTGATTGTGATGTCTTCCTGCTTTACTCCATTCTCAGATTTTGGTTTCATGACATTTCTTACAGCTGGTAACCTTTCTGCACACACAAAAAGAGAGTATAGTCTCTCACCTTTCCCCACCCCCACACCTTTGGTTATTTACTCAGAATAAGGTAGTGTAAGCACGGTGAATCTTTCATTTTTCATTTGCAAGGAAAAAGGTAACAATTCTTTGACTAACCCCAATTAGTAAACTTCAAGAACAAAGTAAGAAGGATGGGGTAGAAGTGAATGAGGGGGAAAAAAAAGATGGAAGTAGAATCTACTCTCTGCATTAAGTCAGTATTTCTCACATTGCTTCCTGAAGAAGAGCCAGAGAAAGATTGATTCATCTTTGTTGTGTAAAAATTATTATTGTGTAAAGTTTATTCCATTAATAGTTATTGAACCCCTGCTATGTGCCAGGGGATAAAAATGATGAATAAGATAAATTTTGCTCTCAGGGAGCTCATGGTCTACTAATAGTGAAACACAAAAGGGAAAGTTATGATACAGTATTCTTTCTCATGGTTTTCTCTTTTGTGTTTCACTGTCATTAGACTGGATCTCTGGTGACGCAGTGGTTAAGAGCTTGGCTGCTAACCAAAATGTTGGCAGTTCGAATCCATCAGCTGTTCCTTGAAAATCGTATGGGGCAATTCTACTCTGTCCTATAGGGTCACTATGAGTTGGAATTGACTCAATGGCAATGAGTTTGGGTTTTTTGGATCATTAGACTGCGAGTCTAATCAACACGCATGGAAGCAGCAGTCAAGAAATCAAAGGACGCATCGTATTGGGCAAATATGCTGCAAAAGATCTCTTTAAAGTGTTAAAAAGCAAAGATGTCGCTTTAAGGACTAAGGTGCGCTTGACTCAAATTATGGTGTTACGGGTCGCCTCATACGCATGTGAAAGCTGGACAGTAAAGAAGACTGAAGCAAAATTGATGCCTTTGAATTACGGTGTTGGCGAAGAATATTGAATAAACCATGGTCTGCCAGAAGAATGAACAAATCTATCTTGGAAGGAGTACATCCAGAATGCTCATTAGAAGCAAGGATGGCTAGATTTGTTTCACATACTTTAGACATGTTATCAGGGGGACCAGTCCCTGGAGAAGGGCATCATGCTTGGTAGAGTAGAGGGTCAGCAAAATAGAGGAAGACCCTCAACAAGATGTATTGACACAGTGGCTGTAACAATGGGCCCAAGCATAATAACAATCGTCAGCCTGGTGCAGGACCGGACAGTGTTTTGTTCTGTTCTACCTAGGATCCCTATGAGTCGAAACCAATTCAATAGCACCAAACAACAATGACATATTACAGTATTGCAGTGATGGAGATATAAATTGAATATATAGGAGCTCAGAGGAGGCGATGTCCAACTGGCTTCTTTAAGGAAGGTGGTACCTAAAGTGAGCCCTAAAAAAAAAAAAACCAAACCCATTGCCGTAGAGTCGATTCTGACTCATAGCGACCCTATAGGACAGAGTAGAGCTGCCCCATAGAGTTTCCAAGGAGCGCCTGGCGGATTCGAACTGCCAACCTCTTGGTTAGCAGCTGTAGCACTTAACCACTACGCCACCAGGGTTTCCAAAGTGAGTCTTAGGGATGAGTAAAGAAAGAGAAAGGAAAAGCCAGTATAAAGGTTGAAAACACAGGAGAGAGATAGGGTGACAAATGGAGGGAATTCTCAGAGGAGGAACACCTCATGCTCTGAGACCAAAGAAGTGAGGAGGATGTTCTCCCATGATAGTCTTGCAATTTTTTTTTTTTTTTAAATCACACGGGAGACAAGATTCCTACATAATTTGGTCAATATGCACTAACACTCTGCCTGAATTTCCCTGTTACAGATTTCCTTTTGTCAGCTAACAGCCCAGCCTCCCTTGGATCTTCTATGTGATTACTGTACAAGCACTGTAACTGGGCTATGGGGAGCGGCACCTCCACCCAGCATCACTTTGCTTTCCAGAATGCAGAGAAAGGTATGTGGTTTTCACCTCCCAAGCCAGCCAAGGGTGCCCCAGGGCCACCATTGTGTAGGGAGGGGCTGAGGATAGTCCCTAGAGATTCTCAGCGTAGAAGCAGGAAACCATTACATTTCTCCTCAAACCAACTCCGAGAAATTTGCTTCTTCTTGGTAAACTATACTTGACAGAATTAAAATTAACTCAGTCAGTCTTGTCCATTGTGGTTCAGCACAAACTATACACATACAAGTGAATGAATTAAGATTTGGCAAAGGGGATGAAAGAGCATTCCACGTAGAGGGTACAGCAGGTATAAAGGTCATGAAGTAGGATGAAGTGAGGCGTATTCACAGAACTGAATGATCATTTTGTTTGGCCTGACCTGAACTAAATAAGGGTGGCATAAGATGAAGCTGCTGAGGTTGGTGGAGGCCTCGTCACTAAGGGTCTTGTAGGATTTAAATTTTATCCTAAAGGCAATGAAGAACCATTGTAGAATTTAAAATAGGGAGTTCTATAATAGGATTTAGATATTTAAAATAACCTGGCAGAGCAATGGTTAAGAGATGGGCTGCTACCTAAAATGTTGGCCATTCCAACCCGCCCAGAGAATCTGCAGGAGAAAAGATTTGGTGATCTGCTCCCCAAAAAATTACAGCCAAGAAAAACTCATGGGACAGTTCTGCCCTATCACGTGGGGTTGCTATGAGCCAGAATTGACTTGATGGCACCTAACAACAACAACAACAATTGGTTTCTGTGAAGAAGGGATTAGAGGATTTAATTGTAGAAGGGAGAAGAGCAGTTTGGAAGCTACTGAAATCATTCAATCAAGAGATGATGATGCCGTAGTCCAGAGTCAGTGGCAGAAGAGTTGGAGAGAAGAGGGTGAATTCTGACAATATTTAGGAGATGGAGTTGATTGGACCCAACTGTTTAGATGTATGGGGTGAGAGAGAAGAACAAATCAGGAATGACTTCCAGGTTTCTGACTAGCAAACTGGGCAGATGATGATGCCAATTAGTGACATAAAAAAGGAGATTCTCCTGCATTGAAAAACAAAAACCAATCTTATTGCTGTCAAGTCATCTCCGACTCATGGAAACCCTATGTGTGTAGGGTACAACTGTGCCCTTTTGGAAGCAGATCACCAGATCTTTCTTCTGAGGTGCTTTTAGGTGGGTTTAAACAGCCAACCTTTTGGGTAGTAGTCAAGTGCTTAACTGGTGTGCTACCTAGGGACTCCTTCTCCTCCATTGTGTTGTTATTGTTAGGTGCTACCAAGTCAGTTTTGACTCATAGCAACCCCATGTGACAGAGTAGAACTGCCCCATAGAGTTTTCTAGGCTGTAATCTTTATGGAAGCAAATTGCCAGGTCTTTCTCCCACAGAGGTGCTAGGTGGGTCCAAACCACCAACATTTCTGGTTAGCAACTGAGAGCTTAACCATTAGGAGAACCAAATTTGGCTGAGGGGAAGATGGTGAGTTTATACAGCCTGGGTTTGAGGTGCTCATGAGACATGCAAGTGGAAGTGCAGAGTAGGCAGTTTCATATTCAGATCTAGATTTCAGAGGCGAGATTCGGCTGCTGATATATACATTTGGAAGGTACTTGAGTTTAGGTAGTCATTGAAGCCATGGGGGTGACTGAGGACCTTGGATGAGAGTAAAGACAGAGCAGCGGCCAGGGCCTAGGACGGAGCCATGAGGACCCCCAGCATTTAAGCATCAGGTAGAAGAGAATGAGTCTGCAAAGGAGGCTGAGATGATGTAGCCAGAAATGTAGGAGGAAAATAAGGAGCATGTGGTATCTTACGAGCCAAAAGAAGAGTGTTTCAAGAGTGTGGTCAACCTTCAATGCAGTTGAGATATTAAATAAACGACAAATATGTGTTGAGATATTAAATAAATGACAAATATGTGTATCGGATTTAGTGACATGAATGTCACTGGTAACATTGGTAGAATCAATTTCATGCTGGAGGTAAAATCCAGATTATAGCATGGGTTGAGGAGTGATGGAGAAAAGAAAATGGAGAAACCCTTTAAGAATCTTGGGTGAAAAAGTGTTCATATTAAACAGAGGGTCAGTATTATACAACAACTGGTTAAGAGCCAGACTAACTGGGTTCAAATCTTGGCTCCACCATTAACCAGCTATGAGGCCCTCTTAATCTTATTGAGTCTTGGTTTCCATACTTTTAAACCATACTTTTAAACTTTTAAACCTACTGTCATATTTGCTGTGTTAAATGAGTGAATTAATATAAAGTGCTTAGAACAGCATCTGGCTTATAGTAAGTGTTCTAAATAAGTACTATTCTTGTTGTTAGCTGCTGTCAAGTCGACCAACTCATGGTGACCCCATGCGTTACAGAGTAGAGCTGCTCCATAGAGTTTCCTTGGCTGTGATCTTTACGAAAGCAGTTCACCAGCCCTTTCTTCTGGGGAGCACTGGTTAGGTTTGAGCCAACAAACTAGGTTGGCAGCCAGCTGATTGCAAACCACTCTCGCCATCCAGCACCAAATAAGTTTTAATTACCTATTATCAAAATTTGTGGGCAGGTTGAGAAACAACCCGATGCTAGCTATTTGTTAATTACCTGAATGATGGGATAGAGGAAGTATTAATAAATAGCCTGTGGTGGTCCCACCAAAATGGGATGTGTGGGGAAAGATGAGTGGGGCAAGAAGAGGTGAGTGGGTAGATACTTTTCTATATTTTGGAGAGTTGTTTTAAAAATCAAACTGAATAAACAAATAAATATAAATAAGATAAAGAAAATTCAAAGTGGCACTGACCCTTTTGAAAGGTGAATGGTTAGAACAAGCTGCAGACATTCTCAAAAAGCGAGCATTGGCTGGCCAATCTCTGAGGGAAAGATCTAGAATGTAAAACACAACGGTCAGAGGTACAGAGGAAAGTGTAACGAGGGTGGGTATTTGAGTCAGAAGACCTGGGCTCCGCCTTACTCTTCACTGGCTGTGTGAATGCAACAGCAGCACTACTCTTCAAGGACTCTGTACCTCCATCTGTAAAACGCAGACAATAACTGAAGGCAATAGTTATCCTTTTCTAAGTACTTACTACATACCTGGTACTGAGCTAAATCCTTTACGTGCATCATTTTATCTTCTCAGTAGCCCTGTAAAGTACATTTTACTACTTAACAGTTGCAGATATTATTTCCCTTAACCCTTTTCCATGTTGTGAGTCTTACATGAAATCATGTATGTGGCAGTGCCTCTGTTCCTCCTGGGTTTTCATCCTAGTCCTTTATTTATTACCTGGCAGTGCACACAAGTCTGATGTGGAGGCCTGCAAGCCTCAACATGATATAGACTTAACTTTTCCAAAATTATTACTTTGGAAAAAGATTAATAGCCTTGATTAATTTACCTTTGGAAAACAGTGACCTGTCAATGTGAATGAGGGGGACAGTGTAGGAGGAATAGCATTTAATGTCCTTGGACTGGAAAACCAGGCTGTAGAGAAGCTGGTTCTAACACAAAGAAGAACACAGTAAGTGAGCAAAGACCAGCTTGAAACTGTAGGACAAGGAGATTACGTTAGGATGGGGAAATGCTGACAGCCGCAGACTCGTAAGATTATGGTGAGGATTATATGAGCTCATATGCCTAAGAGCTTAGAACGGGCCCTAGCACTGAATTAAGAATTCAGTAAAGGTTAGCTGTTTTTATTTACTTGACATTGCATAGCTTCAAAACTCTTTTACACCTGTTAGCCCATCCCAAGTTCTCCTTGTCTTTTTTTACTTCATATTATGAAAATTTTCAAGCATGTAAAAGAGTGGAAGGAATAGTAAAATAAACCCATATTCACATCACCTAGATTTAACGTTGACATTTTGCTATATTTGCTTTATCATATTTTAAACTATTTACAGACTTCATAACATTCATACCATATAGTAGTAAAGCAAGTAACAGTGTATGACATTACACCCCATATTTCAGTATGCATGTCCAAAAGAGGGCATTTCCCTGCATAAACACAATACCGTTATCACTCATAACAAAATTAATAACAATTCCTCAATATCTACCACACATTCACATTTCCCCAACTGGCCTCGAATTGCTTTTTTTAACAGCTTGTTTTTGTTCAAAAGAGAATCCAGTAAAGAACCATGTATTGCATTTAGTTGTTACATCTCTTTAGTCAATTCTAATCTAGAATCATTCCTCCTTACCTTTATTTGTTTGTTTGTTTTCATAACTGACTGGTCGATGAGACCAGACCATTTGTCCTATAGGATGTTCCAATTTCTGGATTCGTCTGAGTGTTTTTAAGTGGTGTCATTTAACTTGTTTCTCTATATTCTGTATTGTCTATAAATGAGAAGTTGTATCTAACCAAATGGGATTCAAGTTAAACATTTTGGCAAGAATATTTCAGAGGTGGTGCTGTGTACTTCATTTTGCATCATACCAAGAGGCACATGTCTGTTTGTCCCACTTTCAATGGTGCTAAGATTGATCTGGGTTGAGGAGATGACACCCAGGTCCCTCCATTGTAACGCTGCATTTTCCCAAGAACACCATGGAGTGGTTTTTGAGACCATGTAGATACCCAACTCCCATCAACCTTTCACTACAGTTTATATCTGCACTGATGATCATTCCTGAATATGTTATTTCATTGTTGCTGTTAGGTGCTGTCAAGTTGACTCAGTCCCTGACTCATGGCGACCCCATGTTCAATAGGATCTAACCATTGTGCTTCACAGAGTTTTCATTGGCTGACTTTAGGAAGTAGATGGCTAGGCCTTTCTTCCTATTCTCTCTTAGTCTGAAAACTCCACTGAAACCTATTCAGCATCATAGCAACACACAGCTTTCACTGACAAATGGGTGATAGCTGCATTTGAGGTGCATTGGCAGAGAATTAAATCCAGGTCTCCCACATGGTCGGTGAGACTTCTTCTTCTTCACCACCATTGCCCCCCTTATTTCATTACCAAAAACCTATTGCCGTTAAGTCGATTCCGACTCATAGTGACCATATTGGACAAAGTAGAACTGCCCCATAGGGTTTCCAAGGCTGTAAATCTTTATGGAAGCAGACTATCACTTCTTTCTCCTGTGGAGCAGCTGGTGGGTTCGAACTACTGACCTTTCAGTTAGCAGCCAAGTGCTTAACCACTGCATCACCAGGGCTCCTTGTTATTTCATTAAGGGTTGCAAAATGGTGACTTTATATCTCTGCAATTTCTTCTACTTATATTAGCTATATCAGTCTTTTGTAACAAACAAACAAGGAAACAACCTGATTTCTTTAAAGTTATATATTTAGTGGATCTTAGTCCATCTGATGCCTTTGAATTATGGTGTTGTGAGGACTATTGAATACACCATGGGCTGTCAGAAGAATGAACAAATCTGTCTTGAAAGAAGTACCACCAGAATGCTCCTTAGAAGCAAGGATAGTGAGACTTCATCTCACTTACTTTGGACATGTTATCAGAAGGGACCAGTCCCTGGAGAAGGGCATCATAGTTGGTAAAGTAGAGGGTCAGTGAAAGAGAGGAAGACCCTCAACAAGATGGATTGACACAATGGCTGCAACAATGGACTCAAACATAGCGACAATTGTGAGGATGGTGCAGGACCAGGTCACATTTCATTCCATCATACATAGGGTCTCTGTGAATTGGAACCAACTTGACAGCACCTAACAACAAATTTCATCTGATGTCCATGGGGTATGTCATCAGGAGGGACCAATTCCTGGAGAAGAACATCATATACTCTCTTGGTCAGAGCAGGCATAGGCCCACCCAGATTCAAGAGTAAACAATATGGTCTACCTCTTGGTGGGAGAAATGTCAAAGAATTATGATCATCTTTTTAATCCTCCACAATTCCAAAGTCAAGTCTACACAACAAGGCACATTCAGAGAAGTATAGTTTTTGTCTTTGTCCCCTCCACTCTGTTCCTTCCCTCCACTTAAAAGTAACTACATTAGTTTTTGGTTTATTCTTCTGTGCGTGTGCGTGTGAGTGTGTGTGTGTGTGTGTATGCATATTCATATTTTCCCCCTTTCTTAGATATATGATTGGTGGTATTGTTGTTGGTGCTGTTGAGTCATTTTTGATTGAAAGCAACCCCATGTGTTATGGAGTAGAACTTCCCCATAAAGTTTTCTAGGCTGTAATCTTTATGGAAGCAGATTGCCAGGTCTTTCTCCTGTAGGGCAGCTGAGTGGGTTCGAACAGCCAACCTTTCAGTTTGCAACTGAGCGCTTAACTGGTAATGTCCAGTACATCCTGTCCTGAACCTTGCTTGTTTCACTTAATATATTTTGTAGATTATTCCATAGCAAAATATAGAGATTTTCCTTATTCCTAGAGGTTTTACAGCTCTATAGTACACCACTATATGGCAGAACCATTGTTTTTCAACTAATCTCCCTGTTGACAGATATTTGAATTGTTTCCAGCCTTTTGCTATTACAAATGGTGCTTCATTAAATAGTTTTGTGCATGTGCCTTTTCATATTTTTGTCAGTATTTTTGGTATAGTAGGATTGCTCAGTCAAAGGGTAAGTACCTTTGTAAATTTCTTAGATACTGCCAAATTCCCCTCCAACTGCATTCCCAACAGTAATGTTGAGAGTGTCTGTTTCGTCACAGCCTCATCAACAGAGTGTGTTGCCACGTTTCAGATTTTTGTCAATCTAATGGGTAAGATGTGATATCTCAGAGTAGTTATTAATTTGTATCTCTCTTATTATAAGCAAAGCTGAGCATCTTTTCCTATATCTAAGCCTTGCTCATTTTTTCCTCTGAACTGTCTTTTCATACTTCTTGCACATTTTTTCTATAGAACCTTCGTCCTTTCTCCTTTTTTCTTTATTTTTAAAAGTTCTTTAGTATATAGTAGGGGTATAAATCACAAATATTTTTTCTTTTAGCATCAGCTCAGGGTTTCTTTACAAGGCAAATAACACAAATTCAGCCCACACATGGTGCAGACTCAGAATTTCCATCTCATGAGGAACTCTGTTTGAAGTCAGCTCACTCCCTGCTGTGACTCAGGGCTGGGAGGCAGAGATTTATTGGTTCCCACTGTGGAGGAAACTTCCCTAGCTCCTGCCTTTCCACACAGAGCCCAGTTATAGCTCCCTGCTGTGCACAGAGCCTCAGGGCTCCACTGTCCTCCCCAGGTGGGTGTTAAACCCCAGCTGCCAAGACAGGTGTCCAGTCCTGGTTGACTGGGCTGCCTGACTTCAATGCCCTGCTCCTAGCTTTGGCTATGGGTTCTATCTTTCAGTGCCTGCCCCTCACTTTGGCCATGGATTCTATCTTCATTTCTTACACCTGGAGATTTCCCTTTAATGCTTTTGAGTTCAGCTGTTTGTTAACTTTTTTTTTTTCAAGTTAGTTTATACAGCATTTATTGTGTATTAGGGTGTGAGGGCTTCCTACATCTGCTTTTTGTTGTTGTTCTGTGCCGTTGAGTTGATTCCAACTCATAGTGACCCCATATGACAGAGTAGAATTGCCCCATAGAGTTTCCTAGGCTGTAGTCTTCTTGGTTCGCAACAATGACAGTCTTTCTGGGAGCAGATCGTCAGGCCTTTTCTCCTGAGGAATGGTTGATCAGTTAGAACTGCAGACCTTTTGGTTAGCAGCCAACCACTCAACCACTGCACCACCAGGCATCTTAAGCATGCCATGTCTAACTGGAAGTCACTATTAGGGCCTCTGTTTTCCGTAAAAGAATGTCATTACATTTTCAATGTTTAACTTTTGTCAAGCTTGTATTTCCCTTAGATAAAGGTACATCTTAATAAAGGCATTATTTTTCTTTTTCAGTCCAGTTAGTATAGAGAGATAAGTATTCTTGACAAAGGTAACGGAAATAAGAAGGTGTTACAGATTGAATTGTGTCCTCCAAAAATATCTGTCAACTTGGCTAGGCTATGATTCCCAGTATTGAGTGATTGTCCACCATTTTGTCATCTGATTCGATTTTCCTTTGTGTTGTAAATCCTACTTCTATGATATTAAAGAGGTGGGATTAGCGGCAGTTATGTTAATGAGACAAGACTCAATCTACAAGACTGGGTTGTGTTTTAAGTCAATCTCTTTTGAGATATAAAAGAGAGAAGTGAGCAGAGAGACAGGGGACCTCATACAACCAAGAAACGAGACTCAGAAGAATGGCATGTCCTTTGGACCCACGGTTCTAGCGCTGAGAAGCTCCTCGACCAGGGGAGATTGATGACAAGGACCTTCCCCCAGAGCCAACAGAAAAGAAAGCGTTCCCCTGGAGCTGACACCCTGAATTCAGACTTCTAGCTTCCTAGACCGTGAGAGAATAAATTTGTTTGTTAAAGCCATCCACTTGTGAGATTTCTGTTATAGCAGCACTAGATAACTAAGGCAGAGGGTAACCATAAAAAAAAAAAAAAAAAGAAAAAGCCTCTATTCTATTACATTTCTCTTAAATAATACATTAGTTCTACTGTGCTGATTTAATAAATGCAGCATTGTCTTGGTTCACAATTTTCTGACAGTGTTCTTTAACATGGAGTTTTAACAGCCAGCTGTATTTGTAACTTGCACTCTAGGATTTAGTCTAGTTACATGGCCCAAGCATTTTGCATTGTGCTGTTGGGAAGGGATGAGGGATGTCTAATTATCTAGTGCTGCTAATACAAAAATGTCACAAGTGGGTGGCTTTAACAAACAAACTTATTTTCTTACAGTTTAGGAAGCTAGAAGTCCAAATTCATGGTGCTGGTTCTAGGGGAAGGCCCTCTCTCTCTTTCTGTCGTCTCTGGGGGAAGGTCCTTATACCTTGGCTCTTTGGTGTTCTTCAAGTGGTGTGGCATGTGTCTTCCCCCATCTCTGCTTCTCTCGCTTGTTTACTCTCTTTTATATCTCAAAGGGGTTTGACTCAAGACACACCCTAATTCTGCCTCAGTAACATAATAAACATAACCTAACCCCCAATGACATAATCTAATCCTGCCTCATTAATATAACAAGTATCACCCATTCACAAACGGGATTATAATCACAGGCAGAGGTTAGGATTTACAACATATTTTTGGGGGGACACAATTCAATCCATAACAAAGGGGTTGTTGTTAATTGTTGTTGAATTGGTCTCAACACATGGCGACCCCAGGTACAACAGACTGAAATGTTGCCCAGGCCTGTGCTGTCTTCATTATCATTGGTATGTGTGAGTCTATTTTCACAGCCACTGTGTATTTCAAGTGCTTTCCAACCTAGGGGACTCATCTTGTAGCACTATATTGGACAATATTCTGTTGTGATCATTAGGATTTTCATTGGCTGATTTTCAGAAGTAGATTGCCAGGCCTTTCTTTCTGGTCCATTTTAGTCTAGAAAGCTCTCCTGAACCTGTCCACCATGGGTGACCCTGCTGGTATATGAAATACTGGTAGCATAGCTTCCATGCATCACACCAGTACACAAGCCACCACAGTATAATAAACTGACAGACTAGTGGTAGGTTGAAGGAACTTTGTTGTTGTTAGGTTCCTTTGAGTTTTTCTGACTCATGGTGACCTCATGTGTTGCAGAATAGGACTGCTTCATCGGGGTTTTTTGGCTGTATTCTTCACAGAAGTAGATAGCCGAGTCTTTCTTTGCTGGATGGGTTCGAGCTGACAACTTTTTGGGTAGCAGCCGAGCTCTTAGCCATTGTTGCACCACCAGGGCTCCTGGATAAAGGGGTAGAGGATCTTAAACTGTTCTGCAACTCACAGCTCCCATCTCAACTAAAGCTATGCCAGGCCCCATGTAGAGGTCTGGGAGAAAGAAAAACAGAAGGAGAAAGAGAGGTGTTTCCTGCTCCGCCTGCCCTAAGTTGCTGAAGCAGGACTGAGGACATACGTATATTTAGCGTTGGCAGCACTTGCCTTAAAATTTCCACTGCAAGGTGTTTTGCAAGCAACATTTTCACAGAACCTTGATGTCCACACTCTTCCTCAGCCGTTATTAAAACTTTAGTACACGTAACAAGCATACCTGGGGCTTACTAAACTTGTAGACACCTGGCTTCTATCTGTATAGATTCTGATGCTGTAGGTCTAGGCTGAAGTCCAGAAATATACATGTTTACCAGGAATTCCTGAAGAATCTGTAGCGCATAACCTGGACATTTCATTTACAGTTCTGAACATGGTTTTACAGAATTCAATCAGTAGAACTTCAGCCTCATCATTTATTATTTAAATGAGTGCCCTTGAGAAATACTTATTGTATGAAACCTTTTCCTCCTAGGATATCAAATTTAGCTTTACCTAAATTCCTCCTCCATTCTCTTTTCCCACCCATCCATTGTCTTTCCTCTTAGGGAAATCAGCAAGAATTCTATTAGCTCCCTAATGCAAGCTAAATACATTAAATCAATCTGTCTACTGTTCACGAGGTTGACCTGAGTGAACCCACAGGGTTTCCTTTGTAATCCAGCTTTATCCACAAATACTCCATTCATTCAGGTGGCATATCCAGTCCCTGGAGCTTAAGAACACTCTAATTATATATGTGGACAGCTGTCTCTTTCTCTGGCAACAACACCTGACCACAGATCCTAAACCTAGTATGAAGAATTAGACCTGAAAAATAAATACCCCTCACCCCCAGCCTGTGGTACAAGTTCACTTAGCACCAAACCAAACCAAACCGAACCGAACCAAACCAAACCAAACTCATTGCCATCAAGTTGATTCAGACTCACAGTGACCTCATGTGTTACAGAGTAGAACAGCTCCATAGAGTTTTCTTCCCTATAATCTCAGTAGAAGTAGATTGCCAGGTCTTTCTTTTGTGGTACCAGTGGCTAGATTTGAACCACCAACCTTTAGGTTAGTAGCTGAGGACAAACGGTTTACGCCACTGAGGACCTTCACCTAGCACAGGTCCTGGCAATAGGAGGCAATCAAAGGCAGCCTGTCAGACCAGATACTGTCAGCATAGTTATGGAGGTGTTTTGATGGGGATATGCAGACGGCCTGCCAGAAGAATGAAAAAATCTGTCTTGGAGCAAGTATAGCCAAAATGTTTCTAGAGGTGAGGATGGCGAGACTTTGTCTTGCTTACTTTGGACACATCATCAGGAGGGACCAATCTTGAGGTAGACATTATGCTTGGTAAAGTAGAGGGTCAGTGAAGGAGGAAGACCCTCAATGAGATGGATTGACATAGTGGCTGCAACAACGGGCTCAAATATAGCAACAATTGTGGGGATGGCACAGGACTGAGCAATGTTTCATTCTGCTATACATAGGGTCACCGTGAGAAGGAACCTACCCAACAACACCTAACGATGTAACAAGATGATAAACCCAAATTTGTTGTCACTGAGTCAATTCTGACGCATAGTGACCCTGTATGACAGAGTAGAACTTCCCCATAGGGTTTCAAGGAGTGGCTGCTGGATTCAAACCGTTGACTTTTCAGTTTGCAGCCCAGCTCTTAACCACTGTACCACAAACAACGTGATAGGGAAGCTTTAAAGCCCACAGGGATATCAGAGAACCTGGGAATAACAAGAACAGGACCCAGTAAGCACCTATCACCACCTGCCATAATATTACGTATTCATTTATGTATTTATTGTTTGTTTTCTCCAGTCATCATCTAGTCCAGCCCCTTTTCCAGATGCGGACATTGAGTCCAAACAAGGTGACTCACCTGAGGCCACATAGCTAGTCGGGGCAGTTTCAGGCCCAGAATCCAGGTCTCATGACACCTAGTCTATTGTCACAGTATCACAATGTCCCCCCTTCCCCTGCATTATCCCATCCTTCAACAATGCTGCATCTTTGCAGCCTTTCCGGTTTGTATCTCCTCAGAATCCTGGCAGTCTAACTCTTCCATCTATACCCATATACGGATTTTCCTCATTAAGTGGGAATTCCAGTAAATCTCCAATGATACCGTATAGCCACTGGGCAAGAATGGAGGTGGGGTCGGGGGCAGGGATGGGGAAAAAGCACTGTGGGCAGTGATAAGGCAAATACTTCCACTGGCAGCCATGGATAGTGCTTCTCCCACCATTTTGTCCCCACGTATGTGTGCTTAAACTTTACTTTGAAAAGTACAGTGGGAGAGGATCTGGTCCCTGCCTCTCTGCTCTCCCCAGGTCTAGGGTGGCTCAGCTCACAGACTTGCTTCTCCATCTGTGTCACAGCCTTCAAGGCGGCGGCCCTGATCCAGAGGTGGTACCGGCGCTACGTGGCACGCCTGGAGATGAGGCGGCGTTGCACCTGGAGCATCTTCCAGTCTATAGAGTATGCTGGGCAGCAAGACCAGGTCAAGGTGCGGCGGGATATGGGACTGAGAGGCCTCCAGCTCTGCCTTCCAGCCCCTACTCAGCAAGGCCCGGGGGCTCAGAGGTGCAGCTGATCTGGGCCACTCCTGGGTCTCTTCATTCATCTCTAAAGCCAAGTCTTCTTGGGTTCTTCTGCAGCTCCACGATTTCTTCAGCTACCTCGTGGACCACTTCACCCCCAGCAGCCACAACGAGAGTGAGTATGAACCGCCAGATGGGACAACCTCCTATCTCAAGGTCATAGATGGAGGGTGGGCTGGGGCTGTACAGGGAGGGAGAAGGTGAATCCAGTGATAGCCAGGGAATGAGCGAGGAGGCTGACATAAATGGCTGAGTGGAAATTTACCCTGGGTTTTCCCAGAAGCACACCTGGAGACAAGAGTTTGAGTATTTGCTAAATGCAGGAAACACTGGGAGGACATGGGAAAGAGATTCAGGAAAGGGAAGGCAGCTCTGGGCTGCTAACTGAAAGGTCCAAGGTTTGAATTTACCAGCTGCACTGCAGCAGAAAGATGTGGCAGTCTGCTCTGACTCAGCAGGCTTTGGTTTTGGACTGTATTAGTGTTCTAGGGCGGCTGGAACCAAACAGCACAAACTGGGTGACTTATAAGGTCGGAAATGTATTGTCTCACAGTCCTGGAGGCTAGAAGTCCAAATTAACATGTCCGCCAGGCTAAGCTCCCTCTTCTGGCTCTAGTTGAAGATGCTTTCTTGCCTCTCCCAGCTTCTAGTGGCTCCAGGCATTCCTTGGCACATAGATGCATCTTAACATGGCCGTCCTTTCTTTGTCTCTCTCTGCCTCTTCTCTTTTAAAAGAACACCACTCAGGCTGGATTAGGACCCACCCTACTCCAGTATAAGGGGGCCTGGTGGTGCAACAGTTAAGCACTCAGCTGCTAACCAGAAGGTTGGCAGTTAAACTCACCCAGCAGCTCCTCAGGTGAAAGACTTGGTGATCTGTTCCCATTAAGATTTCAGCCTAGAAAACCATGCGGGGCAGTTCTACTCTGTCTCATGCGGTCGTTGTGGCTTGGAATCGACTCCATGGCACCTAACAACAACAGCTACACCACTGTGACCCCATGTTCACTGAAAACATCATCAAAGACACTATTTCCAAACAAGGGCCACATTCACATGTACCAGGGGTTAGGACTGCAACATATCTTTTGGAGGGACGCAATCCATAACAGCTACTAAGCCAGCAACTTAATGTGACTGGGAAGTAGTGCCAATCACGAGCCTCATTAATTCACCTGAAGGCCAAGAGAACTGGAGACTTTATGTCTTAACTCTTGAGAGTCAGTGGTTGAAGGCTACTGGGGGTGGGGACAGGAGTGTTAATTCCACAGCGTTTCCAGCCCGCCACACCTGGCCTTCTGTGGATCCAGGGAAAAGCCTTCAGGCTAAAGACTCAGAGGCTGACAGTTGGAAGTTGCCCAAAGAGCACTGAAGGGCATCTACTATGCCCACTATATGCACTGTAAATGCCTATGATTTTTTTTCCCCCACATCATGGCTTTTCCCTTTTCTCCTGCTTACAAACCTAGGTCTGCAAATTTCTATACTAAGTCTGTCAAATACTGACCTTTTAAAATAAAAACAGAATGGATATTGTCATGGATTGAATTGTGTCCTCCCAAAATACGTGTCAACTTGGCTAGGCCAAGATTCCCAGTAATGTGTGATTGTCCACCATTTTGTCATCTGATGTGATTATCCTGTGTGTTGTAAATCCTACCTCTGTGATGTTAATGAGACAGGGTTAGAGGCAGTTACGTTAATAAGGACTCAAACTACAAGACTAGATTGTATCTTAAGCCAATCTCTTTTGAGATATAAAAAAAAAGTGAGCAGAGAGACATGGGGACCTCATGCCACCAAGAAACAAGAGCCAGGAGAATAGTGAGCCCTTTGGACCCAGGGTCCCTGCACTGAGAAGCTCCTCGACTGGGGAAGATTGATAACAAGGACCTTCCCCTAGAGCCAACACAGAGAGAAAGCCTTCCCCTGGAGCTGGCACCCTGAATTCAGACTTGTAGCTTCCTAGACTGTGAGAGAATAAATTTCTGTTTGTTAAAGCCATCCACTTGTATTTTGGTTATAGCAGCACTAGATAACTAAGACAGATACCAGCTAATATTTTTATTAACACCAAAACATAACATTTTCCTCCTGCCCATCCTGATCTGTCATCATTTCCCTCTTTCCTTTCTCCTCTCCTATGTTGGAGCCAATGCCATACAGACCAGTCTTTCTTCAACTACTGTCTAGTGAACTACCGTTCATTATTGCCCACTGGACTCCGTGTCTGAATCATAAGCTGTCCCACTTTTTCTGTCCTGATAGGGGACTTCCTGAACCACATGTTCACTGAGGAGAGATTCCTCAAGGACTCCGAGATGGAGAAATGCAGTGACTATGACTCCATTGAGGTACCAGACAATTACGTGGGGCCACATCTCTCCTTTCCACTCCTCCCGGACCATGCAACTGCCCTAGTGGAAGCTTTCAGACTGAAACAAGTAAGTGCACCTGGGCAACCTGGGAATCTAGGCTGCTTCCAACTCTGCGTAACGCGTAGAGGGAGACCAAACAAAACAGAAGGAATGGCCCCGAATTAAAGTTGTTTATGTCACGTGTCCATTAAAGAGATTCCACTTCGTATCTGCTCAGCCAGGGCTTCATGGCCAATCAGCTAGTTTTTATCAGTGGAAAATCCCTAATCGTGTAGTTTCTAGTTGTTTATCCATCTCACAGATAATACTGAGCACTGAGGATACAGCAGTAAACCAAACAGACACAACTCCTGCCCTCATGGGGCTGCCATTTTAGTGAGAAGACAGACAAGATATGGCTTATTAAAACAAATAAGGAAATTATGTAGCATATTAGAAGGTGATAAGAGCTATGGAAAAGAATAAACTAAGTTCTGAGTAGAGAAGATGGCAATTTTATAAGAGTGGTCCAGGAAGGCATCCTTGGGAAGGTGATTTCTGAGGCAAGGTTGAAGGCGGTGAGGGAATGGGCCCTGTGAGTATCTGAGGGAAGAGTGTTCCAGCAGAGGGAGCAAACACAAAGGCCTTGAGGCAGGAACTTACCTGGCTTGCTCAGGGACATCAAGAGGGCCAAAGTGGCTGGAGAGGAGGGAGCCAGGGGAGAGTAATAGGAGATGGAGGCAGAGAAGTGAGGGAGGTGGACTCATTCTTCTGAAAGAGATGGGAGGACATTGGACATTGAGCACAGGAATGCTATAACCTAGCTTGCTTTTTAAAATAATCGTTCTGGCTGCTGGTTAAGAGTATAGAGGCCAGGGAGGCCAGTCAGGAGACTATTGCAGTAGTCCAGGCTAAAGATGATGGTGGCTTGAAACCCTGGTGGCAGAGGCAGGCATGGTCAAATTCTGGCTCTATGCCCAAGACACCGCCCTCAACCCAGTCACATGAAGATAAGAAGATAATTAACTTCAGGAAGAACTCTGATGATGTTTCCCAGTAGTGTCAGTACCATCAGCACCCAAGGACTTATTTACAAGACAGTCATGTGTTTCTCTCAAGCTAAGGCAAGGCAGGATTGTAGACTGGATGTGAAAGGGGAAGTTATTTCAGTACTTGGGGGAGCAACAAATGGGAAGGATGAAAAGCTGAAAGAAGGGCAGAAGATGGTGAAAAAGAAAGGTTCAGTGAATATGGTCCCAGAAGCAGTTAACTAGAGTCACTATTTTTTTTTAAATAGTTTTAGCATTATTTTTATCTATCTGTCTATCATCTATCTATCTATCTATCTATCTATCTATCTATCTATCTATCTATCTATCTATCTATCTATCTATCTATCTATCTATCTATCTATCTATCATCTATCTATCATCTATCTATCATCTATCTATCATCTATCTATCATCTATCTACCTATCATTTATCTATCATCTATCTATCTAGCTATATCTGTCTTGCATTTATCTATCTATCCATCCATTCATCCATCTGTCCATCCATCCATCATCCATCCATCCACCCACCCACTCACCCATCCATCCATCCATTTATTTATTTATTGTGGTAAGTAAATAGGTAACAAAATATTTGCCATTTTAACATTTCTTACATGTACAATTCAGTGACGTTAATTACGTTCATCATGTTGTTCAGCCACCATAGGATTACTTTTGGGATCTTCGTGGCTGAGTCATTAAGCAGTAATGGTGAGGTCCATCTTCCCTCACAGATATCAGTGTTGTTTTGTTCCCTCTCTACTCTTCCTCCTAGTAGCAGCTCCATGCGCGGTATGTCCTGAACCTCTTGCACGAAACCAGGAAGCACCTCATACAGCTGCCAAACATCAACCGGGTCTCCACCTGTTACAGCGAGGAGATCACAGTGTGTGGTAAGGGCCAGTCAGAAACGGCTTTGAACGCTAGACACAGACACGAAAACCCTGCCTGTGGTCAGAGGAGGAAGAAAAGCTGGGCTGGAGGGAGAGTTGATGGCAACTAGGGCACGTTTCACCCCTGAAAACTCACAGAATTTAAGTATTTGTTCCACGTTTACTTAAGAGATTGTGCAGTGAAGGAGAACTGAGAAGGAGGAGGACCCGGCCTGTTTTTTGTTTTTCCAAGCAAATCGGATTTGACCCCAAACTCATCCTTTCCATTCAGGAGAACAAAAGCCCTGCAAATAACCAGACTCACCCTTGGTATGGAGTCCCCATCTGGTGCAAACAGTTAAGCTCAGCTGCTAACCAAAAGGTTGGTGGTTTGCATCCACCCAGGGTCACCTTGGAAGAAAAGCCTAGTGATCTACTTTCGAAAAATCAGTCACTGGAAACCCTATGGAGCACGGCCCTGCTCTGCACACACGGGACTGCCGTGAGTTGGAACCGACATGTGGGAACAGGTAGCAGTGGTGCTTTCCTTGTTAGAAGGCAGTTGATTTGTTCTTACTTGAGCAAGCCCAAAAAGCCCAGTGCCCTGCAAATGATTTCTTCCATCCATGCGTATTCCTCCTTCAGAGAGAAATCCTGTCGACAGCCTTGTTTTCCGTGATATTGTCACATCCACTACAGACTGACGCCCACAGGGCAGGGAGACTACAGTACACCAGGGATTGCAAACTGCCACTCAGGGGGCCGCATCAGAAAAAAAAGTTGCTATCAAGTTGACTGTGACTCATCGCGACCCAGGGTGTGTCAGAGTGCAGCTGTGGTCCATAGGGTTTTCAATGGCTGAGTTTTTAGAAGTAGATCACCAGGCTTTTCTTCCAAGGTGTTTCTGGGTGGACTCAAACCACCAACTTTTTGGTTAGCAGTCAAAGGGTTAACCATTTGCACCACCCCAGGGACTCCATACAAACTGCAGGTATGTTCTGTTTGCCCCTCAGTGTTATTAAATTTTTAAAGTTATTTCCAACATTTGAAAATTGGAGGATTTCATATGAAAATCCAGATTTCTAACTTCTGTTGAAAACTCCGGCTATATTGGCCCAAATACCTGCATGGCAACATTTGGTTACAAGTAAAGAGCAGCCTCCTCCATTAAAAAAAAAAAAAAAAAGATGAGGCAAAATCTCTCTAGTTCTCATCAGAGTTTGCAACCCTGCATTTTTCTGTCCCATTTTTGCTTCAGTAAAAATAGAGACCATTTACCATTTATGGTAATCAAGCAGAAAATATTACACTTCCTACATCCTACAAAAAATTGTGCTTTCTACAAAATTTACTGTGACTACAACAAGGGAAAGTAATATTTGCCCCTATCTTACATATGGTGCCCTGGTGGCATAGTGGTTAAGAGCTCAGCTGCTAACCAAAAGGTTGGCAGTTCAAATCCACCAGCTGCTCCTTGGAAACCCTTTGGGGCAGTTCTACTCTGTCCTATAGGGCCACTGTGAGTTGGAATTGACTTGACAGCAATGAGTTTATGGCTCATCTCATACGTCGAAAATGAGTAGCTGTGAGTTTCTCTGTCAGATTTTTCTGTCTATTTCCTTTTTATAGTAAATACAAAAAACAATGATAAGGGCTATTCAGAACTGATACTTTTATTTTGTCTTTGTTAGGAGACTTACACGGCCAGTTGGATGACTTAATATTTATATTTTATAAGGTATGGATGTTCAAATTTAGTTTCTTTTTTGCTCTGGGGCTTAATTTAGAAGTTCAAATAATGTATTTATTAAATAAATGCTTAACTATTGCTTGGATTTAAAAGATATTATTCACAACCTATATAGCAAATATGTAATATAAAAGTCAGCAGTGCATTATATTCTAGTATATTATTGTAAACTGTTTAACAAATATGAGTAGGTTAATAAATAGAAGGTCTCATTACTCAGCAACTGATTTTTTTCCAAAAACATAATTATCCAAGCAACCTAAAGCTATTTTCATATCCACTTTTAGTCGTAAAATGTTGTAGAGCATATAGCAAAACATATTAACATAACAATATTTTATTGTTGTAATAATACTTTAAGGAGGCCTGGTGGCCCAGTGGTTAAGGTGCTTAGCTGCTAACTGAAAGGTTGGCGTTCAAACCCACCAGCCACTCCTTGGGTGAAAGATGTGGCAGTCTGCTTGCATAAAGATTTACAGCCTTGGAAACCCTATGGAGCAGTTCTACTCTGTCCTAGGGGGCCACTACGAATTGAAATCAACTCAGTGACAATGGATTTCGTTTTTGGGTTAGGTAATATTATTTTAAGAAGCCCTGCAATGTTTAAGCACTTGACTGCTAACTGAAAAGTCAGTGGTTCAAATCCACCAGCCACTTTGCGGGAGAAAGATGTGGCAGTCTGCTGCCTTAATGATTACAGTCTTGGAAACTCTATGGGGTAGTTCTACTCTGTCCTGTAGGGTCGTTATGAGTTGGAATTGACTTGACGACGATGGGAATATCACTTTATACCTATAGAGCACTTTCCAAAGCATTTTCCCATGTATTGTTTAATCCTGATGGCTCTGTGGCAACTATTGTAATTATTGCTAGTTAAAGATAGTGTGGCCAGAACTTAACATTGGCCTTCAGATCACAAGTTTAGTGCTCTTTGCTCCACACCACATTGCAAAATTCTGGTTTTGTATAAAGCATTTAACAAGCCTCAAAATAACCTCAGCCTGGCTGGAAAGGAAATACAAGACCAGTAGAAAGTATGTCCATCTTTTACTAATATTTCACTTTTGGAGGAGACCCTGAAAACACAGAATTGGCCTTAGACCAGATGTGACTGTCAAATGTGAACTAGCTTTAACCTGGTTTCCTATTCCATCCTGGACTCCTCTTTGCCTTATTTCCTTCATGGGAAGAACGGCCTTCCGTCGCCAGAGCGGACCTACGTGTTCAATGGTGACTTTGTGGATCGAGGCAAGGATTCAATGGAAATCCTGATGGTTCTCTTCGCCTTCATGTTGGTTTACCCCAAAGAATTCCATCTTAATCGAGGAAACCATGAGGACCATATGGTGAACTTACGGTATAAACCAAAACATCCTTGGTATTTGATATTTGCTTGTAGAGATTGTCAAAATTTATTTCTCCACAGCTTCTTCTTTGTTAGGACGTGTTTAAAGAAGATTTTTAATTTTTTAAAGTGAAATGCAAATACATCAACATTAAAGAAAAATATTGTAAAAATTTTACACATTATCCTATTCCAATAAAACTATTTTTAATATGTTTCCACATATCTATACTCTTTATTATACAGATAATAGGCATTTATTATAGAAAAAATATACATAAGCAAAAGGAAAAAAATGATAATATGCCATAATTTCTCTACCCATAGATAATGTGATTGTTGTAAATATTTTGGTGATTATTCTTCAGTCTCTTTTCTGCATATTTAAGCATACATATAGAATATGTTTTTAATAAAAATATGATTGTGTTATAGCTATTGTCACTATATTTATTTTAATATCTATTTTTGCTTCTAAATCTAGATATGGCTTCACCAAGGAAGTGATGTATAAATATAAGGTACACTGCCTTTCAAAGCAAAAGTTTCTCTTAGTTCAAATAAACTGAGTGAATTATTTGAAACTCAACATCTTGTTAATATCGTTTTTTTCAGATACATGGCAAGAAAATACTAAAAACACTGCAAGATGTTTTCTCTTGGCTTCCGCTGGCTACTCTGGTTGATGAGAAAGTCCTGATTCTTCATGGTGGTGTGTCAGACATGACTGACCTGGAGCTTCTGGCTAAACTAGACAGACACAAGGTATTGACTAAGGAATAAAATAATGCAAATTTCACCATCATGCCCAGTTTCACTGCCAACATGAAATAAAGTCCATCTCGCATGCTGACTTCAGTTGACTGACAATGGCTGCTTGGAGTGTGGAGAAGGATTGAGAATCCACACCTCAGCTGAGGGCGCAAGTGTGCTGTGATCAGTTAGTGACGTCTGCCATGGACATGATAGTGGGGAGTGGCACCTGGTGTGATGTGTTTGCCACCCCTGTCCTAGATAATTTTAATCACTACTTCTCAATTACTGTCGCTTGAAGAGCCTACCTTTCCCAAATAATTTACATCATCTTCAGTTAAACTCAACAAATACGTATTGAGTGCCTATTATGTGCAGGGAAAGTGCTATTGGCAAATACAAAGATGAATATCAATTTTAATTAAACTCAACACGTATGTCTTCAGTGCTTATTGTGTGCAAGGGAAGTGCTGAGAGAGACAAAGATGAACCAGAGATGATGCCTCCCCTAAAGGAATTTTTAATGACCTGGGGATGGGGGGTTGGGGAAGTGTGAGACAGAATGTATTATACCCAATAACAATGTGTCAGTTTTCCATTTCATTTTGGAAATGGAAGCCTAGAAAGTAGAGATTCTGTCTACTTTTTATTTTTTTGGAACATTTCATTGTGGTTTGGGTGAATATTCACAAGGCAAATTAGTTTCCCGTTTAACAATTGATAGACATTTTGTTTTGTGACATTTGTTGCAATCCCCTCAATGTGACAGCACTCTACCCTCTTCCTCCCTGGGTTCCTCTTTTCCATTCGCCCAGCTTTCCTGGCCCTTCCTACCTCTTAAACTTTACTTTTGAGCAGATGCTGCCCTTTTGGTCTCATATGGTTGATTGCTCTGAGGAGCACGTTCTTCACAGGTGTTATTGTTTACTTTATAGGCCTGTCCATCGTTTGGCTAAAAGGTGATCTTCGGGAGTGGGTTCAGTACCAGGTTTGAAGGGTGTATGAGGGCCATAGTCTCGAGGATTCTGCCAGTCTGTATCAGACCAGTAAGTCTGATCTCTATTTTCTTTTAATCATAAATTCTTACAGTTGAACGATACCTTTTGGCTTCTGTACTCTAACTGCTCATCCCATACAGATAACCCTGCTACAACATCCTTGACAACGCTTGCCACTGTAATTCCAAAGACAGGGAGCTTATTGCCCCACAAGCCAACCTACTCCAGCTTCAGGCAACTGTAATCGATGTAAAAGTCTGTGTTAGGTGAGATATAAATGGGATCATGGCTTTAGAGTCAGACAGACCTGGATTTGAATCTTAGAATTTACAGTTCTTGGCTGGTACAGCAGTTTTGATCTATTTGGTTGTCCAGGGACTTAACCTGTTTATGTCTTGTCACTCTGCCACCCCTAGGATGTCATCTCTTTGCCCTCATTTGCATGGCCCCAGATGTCTTGTCACCACATCTGGGTTCCAAGGGAGGAAGGGAGGAATAGTATACCTACCCTTAAAGATACAATGCAGAAATTGCATGTATCTCTCTGCTCTCATCTCATTGGTCAAAAACTGATTACATGGCTACCCCTTGCTAGAAAGGAAACCGAAAATTCAGTCTTTCTTTATGGTTGGCCATGTGCCCAGCAAAAACCCTGGGTTTTCTATTCCTATGAGAGAAGAGGGTGAAACAAATTTTAGGCAAATGGTAGTCTTTGCCACATATATTCAAGTACAGAAGTATTTCCTTTTCCCCTAAGTAGGTGTGGTGAATAGTTAACCCGTGGCTTATGATGTCAGGTAGAAATAGATAAAAATTCTGGTTTTGCTATTTATACCTTTGTGACCTTGAACCAGTTATTTAATTTCTTATAATCTCAGTTTATAAGTCTATATAATAGGGATATGAGTAACTACATCATACAAGTGTGAGAATTAAATAAAAATATATGTACACATGCCTTATAAAATTTGTACTCAGTAAGTGGAAATTGTATTAATTAGGTTTTGGTGAAGTGACAGAAAATTCCCAACAACAGTGGCTTAATGTTTCTTTCTTATATAAATAAAGGCTAGAGGTACACAGTTCAGAGCAGATATAGTGAGGTCCCAAAGTTGTTAGGGACCCAGACTCTGTTGTCTTGCTACTCTACGGTGTGTATCATGGTCCAGGGTGGCTGCTTGAGCTCCAGCCATGAAGACCACATTCTAAAAAAAAAAAAAAAAAAGCCAGCAGATATTAGGAAAAGCAGAAGAAGGGCATGCTTCTTCCCTTTAAGGGTGTTCAATTACACACAGAATTTATGTTCATATATAATTGATAAGAACTTAGTCATATGTCCACACTTACCTCAAGGGGAAATTGGAAGTATAGTCTTTCTTCCAAGTCAAGTAAGAATCAGAGGTTTTTATTACTAAGGAAGAAGGGTAGGCACATGTTATGGTAGCAACACTCTGCCTTGATCTGCCCCCTTTGGCTTCCAAATTTCCATGCACACCCTTCTTGCCACACTTAGCATGTGCTCATTTCCTCCCTGAAGGGAGTCTACACTCAAGTCTAATCCAGGAATTGCATCTACCTCAAAGTTTAAGCTGTTTGGACTCAAGTTCTATCTGCCAGGCATGGATATGGCTCCTTATGGTCTGGCAACTAAAAGACTATTTATGTGTTCCTGCACACTAAACTCAATGCTGGACGAGGAAAAAGATAACTCCTTGGGAGGTAGGGCAGAGCCGCAACGCTATGAATGGCTCTTTCCCGAACTCTTGTTTACAAAGTGCTCTCTCTCCATCTCCACACTCTCAATCCTTTCATATTGTTGAAGTGAGTGCGGGGCCCAAGAGTTCTAAAATGAGTTCTTTTTCCTTTATCAATTCTGCATATTGTCCTGCGCCTTGTTTGTTTGTTTTTTTTTTTACTTCCACATCTCTTGCACCTTGGTATTTCTCAACAAACTTTCAATTCAAACATCTGTTCAGCTGCGTCTGTGTCTGGAGGTAGGGACAGCAAGTCACAGCAGAACAGAAGATCTTATATAAAGAATCATATTTAATTATGTAGACCTAAGAGAAGTAGGAACTTTGGGAGAGTTTTAAAAAACAACTTATTTTCTGTGGCTTAGCAGAAAGCCACACTTCCCAATACTTGGTTTGCAAAGCTCTGGGGAGGGGTGGTGTACTAATCTGTACAGAATTCAGGAACCACTGGGAGGGAAGAACAGAGTAGTATGGGCTTTAGAGTCAGGCTATTTGCATTCAGTCCTGGTACAGTTTTAGCAAGGTCAGTGGTGGTTCAGTGGCAGAATTCTCACCTTCCATGTTGGAGACCCAGGTTCAATTCCCATCCAATGTACCTGAAGTGCAGCTGACACCTGTTTGTCAGTGGAAGCTTGCATGTTGCTATGATGTTGGACAGGTTTCAGCAGAGCTTCCAGACTAAGACAGACTAGGAAGAAATGCCTGGTGATCTTCTGAAAAGTCAACCAATAAAAATCTTATGGATTACAACCCTGCAATCCCATTGTGCATGGGGTTGCCATGAGTTGGGGGCCAACTTGATGACAGCTAACAATAACAATCTTAGCCTTTCTGTGCCTCAGTTTCCTTATCTGTATGGTATACAAGGATGCTATCTCGGGGGGGTGGTGTGAGGGTTAATCAGTTCATATAAAGTGCCTAGAATAGTACCTGACATTTGAAAAGGGCTCAGTAAATACTAACTACTATTGTTCTCCTTAACTTTCAAAGTTAGGGATGCCTCTTGGGGCAGGTAATAATGTCCTTAAAATAAAATTACCTGAGGGTAGAAAGCAGTGGGGCTGGTAGGCTGGCCCCACCATGAGTTGGCCATGAGGGAAGGTAGTGTTATGAATCAGTTCAGAGTCAATGCCTTGGCCTTACCCTCTCTATGCTTGGCTTGGAACTGCCTAGGAAATAATTAGCACTTGTCCAGTGTCAGAGAATAGCCTCTGTTCTATTTTATTTTGGGTGGCTTCCTCTTCAAACATCATTCAGGTTATGCTGATCCTCTCTGGGTGTCCTTTGTTCATGCCCAAAGCCTGTCCACACTGGGACATGGGTTGCTTATATCACAGTCCTGATTTCTATTTGCAGAAAATTCTCCTTCTTTGATTAAGCAATAGCAGAGAGTTCCCTTTATGAAGCAGATCTTTACCATTCACATCCTTTTAGAAGTGTGTCCCCACACTGTAGCACTCAGGCATGCTGGGAATGTTGTTCTCTCTTTTTGCTTGATGGCTGCAGCTCTGCACTGTGGCCTGACGCCTCTCTCTGACTCCTGTAATCAGAATTCTTCCCACTTGTGTCCTCTCCATTCTCAGCCCAATCCCAGTACCCTGACAAATGTGAGTCAGTGGGAGGGACTATAATCAGCTCCCTTTGGCAAGAGGAATGTTTTCCTGATTAGGTCCAGGCTGAAAATACACACCCTCTTCCCCTTATCTGCACCCCCACAACAGGTGGGATACCATGGTACTTCCTTGAAACACAGTTAAGTGCTGCTTCCCCTATAGCAAAAGGCAAGGTTTTCCTATTAAAACATTTCCCAGTCACTAACCACATTTCTTCTCCTTTGCTTTAGCATCTGTGGAACTACAGAGTTGTGTCAGGAAAGTCAGTAAGGGCTTACCTTTTTGAGATCATTGCTGTTTCCCATTCATGTCTAAAAATCACTAGCCTCCTAGGGGTAAACAGTGACCTAGGTTAGTGGTTCTCAAATTATCTGAGAGTAGAAATTATCTGAAAGACCAAGTTTTTTTTTTTTTAATTTCCAATTTGTAATAGATCAATGATGTTGTTATTGTTGGTTGCCATCGAGTGGGCTCCAGTTCATGGCGACCTTATGTATAACAGAACAAAATATTGCCCGGTCCTATGCCATCTTCACAGTTGTTTGTATGTTTAAGCCCATTATACAGCCACTGTGTCAATCCATCTCATGGAGGGTTTCCCTCTTTTTTGCTGACCTTCTGTTTTACCAACCATGATGTCCTTTTCTAGTGATTGATTTTTTCCAGTGATGTATCCAAAGTAAGCAAGTTGAAGTCTCACCAGCCTTGCTTCTAAGAAACATTGTGGCTGTATTCTAAGACTGATTTGTTCATTCTTTTCACAGATCAATACTTTTTAAAAATGCAGTAATTATCAAACATTAGATAAATGAAATAACAAAGTAAAGACACAAAATATGAGCCCACTGATCATGTGTTGAATTCTCATGACAATATCAAATTGCTGTCCCCTCAAAATGCTCCTTCCTAGAATTTGCCTGCCATCAGGGGAAATCAAGGATTAAAAAAAAAAAAAAGATCAAATATCCTTCCACGTCAATTCAGGGTAGGTTTTTTATCCTCCCCTCCCTCATTTGCTGTTGAGTCAGCTCCGACTCATGGTGACCAGGTATATTACAGAGTATAATTGCTCCATGGTATTTTTTTTTTTAACTGCAATCTTTATGAAAGTAGATCTCCAGGCCTTTCTTCTGCAGTGCCATGGGGTGGGTTTGAACTGCCAAGTTTTAGGTTAGTAGTCGAGCACAAATCGTTTACACCACCCAGGGACCACCAGATTTCTGTAAGAGTTTCTGAAGCTTACTCTCAAGTTCTGAACTTACATTGCCCTGGACCAGGCACACACAATTCACAGACCAAGACTTGTCTGTTGACCCAGGGTGAGCAGCATGACCAAATGGCTGCCAGAGAGGTACTCAGAAAGGGACTACGGCTTCATTCCAGCATCTTTATCTTTTCTGGACATTTTTAGATTGTTTCCACTATGCGGTGCAAAACAAGAAAGAAGAGTGAGAAACTGGCAGAGGATAAGAGAAAAGCCAACCAGACGAGCTCTCCAGGGAGACCCTCCCCGTGGTTTCTCCCTGTGACCCGTTCTCTCCCCTCTTCACCCCTGCATGTCAGCTCCCACAAGGCCCACAAAGCCGGACGCTCCTCCAGCATTCCCTGCAGCACGGCTCTGGGCCGGAAGGAGCTTTCCCGGCAGGTGCGGCGCTCCGTGGACCTGGAGCTGGAGAGGTGCGGGGAGCAGGCAGGCTTCCCCGTGATCCGGGAGAAAGAGGACCCCTTCCTCTTCACGGCAGAAGTGGACCGTGACGCTGGAGAGCTGCTGGAGCCCACGCAGGAGGAGTGGAAGCAGGTCGGTTGTGGCTGGATGCTACTTCCTAGAATTTGGCTGCCATTATTTAAAGAAATGATCAAATAACCTTTTATGTCAATTCAGAATATATTTTGGGGCCCCTCTTTCTCTTTCTCCCTGGGGTTAGAACACCTCATAAGGATATATATTTTTTTAAGTTGCTGTTGAGTCAATTCTGACTTACGGCGACCCCTTGTGTTTCAGAGTAGAACTGTCCTCCGTAGGGTTTCCAATGGCTGATTTTTCTGAAGTAAATTGCCAGGCCTTTCTTCTAAGTGCTTCTGAGTGGACTCAAACCTCCACTCTTTTGGTTAGCAGCTGAGCTCGTTACTGTTGGCATCGCCCAGGGACTCCAGAAAGATAGAATATTTGCCTGCTGACTCAGAAATACCATAAGTGGATGGCTTTAACAAAGAGAAATTTATTTTGTCACAGCCTAGTAGGTTACGAGTCCAAATTCAGGGCATCGGTTCCAGGGGAAGGCTTTCTCTCTCTGTCGGTTCTGGAGCAAGGTCCTTGTCCTCAATCTTCCCCTGGTCGAGGAGCTTCTCAGGCACAGGGACCCCATGTCCAAAGGATGCGCTTTGCTTCTGGTGCTGCTTTCTTGGTGTTATAAGGTCCCCAACTCTCTGCTTGCTTCCTTTTCTTTTTATTTCTTGAGGGATAAAAGGTGGCACAGGGCACACCCCAGGGAAACTCCCTTTACCTTGGATCAGAGGGGTGACCTAAGTAAGGCTGCTGTTACAATCCCACCCTAATCCTCTCAACATAAAATTACAATCACAAAATGGAGGACAACCACATATGGCCTAACCAAGTTAACATATATTTTGTGGGGAACACAATTCAATCCATGACATTCCACCCTTTGGCCCCCCAAAAATCACATCTTTGCAACATGTTTTGCATATTCATCCCATCATATCATAGCAAAAGTCTTAACTCCAAGTCCCAAATCCAAAAATTCCTCTTCATCTGTGAAATCTACAAATCAGGTTATCTGCTTCCAAAGGTACAATGGCAGAACAGGCACAAGCTAGATATTTCCATTACAAATGGGAGAAACTGTAGGAAAAGAAGGGATAACAGGCACCAAGCAAGTCAGCAGAACATATTACATTAGCCCTCAAAGCTTTGAAAATAATCCCCTGTTCTCTGAGACAATTTACACAATGGCCCTGCCCTTCAGACTCTAGGTATTGACTATACTCTCCAGATTCAGAGTGGAGGCCCCTAGGCCCTGGGCTTCAGCTCCGCCTTCCAGACCCACTGGGACAGCAACTCTGCTCCCTCGGCTTTAGACATACCATTCTCCTAGTCCATCTGAGTGGCAACTCCACCCTTAGAAACACCGGAGGCCATGGCTCCACCCTTTGAAACCCCTGAGGCCATGGCCATAGCTTTTGAGACTAAAGCAGCTCAGCTTCTTGGGTTCCTTGTCTCTTCAGCTTCTGTTGCCTGGTTTCTTGGTCTCTCGGCTCCACATCTGCCCTGCTGGGGCAAGCGTTCCAAAGCTCGGTAGCTATACCAATAAGTGCCTGGAGGCACCCCACTCCGCCAGGAAGCCTCAGGTGCACAGGCACTCAGCTGTCTTACTCTTTGGGTTGGCTCCAGTGCCTTCTCGCACTGGCCTCCTGGTTCTGTTGCTTCTGGTTGTCTGCTGTTGCCACTTCTCTGCCGCTGCAGATTCTCTGCTGTGCTGGTCTTTTGCCACTGTCGCAACTCTATCCATTCAATTTCAGAACCACTTCCACATTTTAGGTATCTGTTAGAGCAGCACCTCACTCCTGGTACCAAATTCTGTCTTAGTTACCTAGTGCTGTTATAACAGAAATACCATAAGTGGATGCCTTTAACAAAGAGAAGTTTATTTTCTCACAGCCTAGTAGGTTACAAGTCCAAATTCAGGGCATCGGCTCCAGGGGAAGTCGCCTCTGTCTGTCGGCTGTGGAGGAAGGTCTTTGTCCCCAATCTTCCCCTGGTTGAGGAGCTTCTCAGGCACAGGGACCCCGTGTCCAATGGATGTGCTCTGCTCCTGGCGCTGCTTTCTTGGTGGTATGAGGTCCCCAACTCTCTGCTTGCTTCCGTTTCCTTTTATATCTTGAGAGATAAAAGGTGGTGCAGGTCACACCCCAGGGAAACTCCCTTTATCTTGGATCAGGGAGGTGACTTAAGGGTGCTTTTACAATCCCACCATAATCCTCTCAACATAAAATTACAATCACAAAATGGAGGACAACCACATATGGCCTAACCAAGTTGACACATATATTTGGGGGGACACAATTCAATCCATGACACTCATGGAGTCCCTGTGTGGTGCAAGCGGTTAACACACTCAGCTGCTAACGAAAAAGTTGATGGTTTGAGTCCACCCACAGGCACCTTAAAAGAAAGGCCTGGTGATCTACTTCAGAAAAATTAGCCATTGGAAACCTTAGGGAACACAGTTCTGCTATGACATAAATGGGGTCTCCATGAGTCGAAATCAACTCCATGGCAACTGGTGGTGGTGGTGGAATGACTCAGACCTTTGAGAGTTTTATAAAGCATGGAAAGATATAGCTGAAGAGCTCTACTGCCTGAGAAAACCTGGTTTGGTGACCCAGCATCAAGAGGGTAAGAAGGTAAGCCACAATTTATTGGATACACTTACCTGCTGTTTTCTGTGAATCAGTAAGATGACTGCTTCTGCTCAAAGCCGAAAGGGCTACATCAGTAGCTTCTGTCCTCTGTTATTGGACAGCTAAAAGCTTTCCCTGAAACCCTAGAATTGTGTCACATGGCAACCCTTACCTGCAAGGGAGGCTGGGAAAGCAAGCATTTAGCTAGGCACATTGCTACCCCAACCTGAATCAGAGTTCTGTGAGCAGGGAGGGAAGAGAATGAATATTGAGCAGGCAATAACGGTGCTTACCACAGTAGATGACTCTGGAAGCCATGTACAGGTGACATTTCACTGGGACAAGCCTGTGGCAGGGAGACCCCAGTGGGAGATGATGACAGTGATCTTGTGTGAACTACATGAACTTGTCAGTAGCCAACCATTTTTGACCTATAAAAACAATTTCATATGGGTCAACGAATATTCATATGGTTGGAAAAAGAGGAAAGAATGAAATGATTATTTAAGAGCTAAATGAGCATAACTTCGCGATTGATTGGATGGAGGGTGCTGAGAAAGAAAGAGGAGTTGCAGCTGGCTCAGGCCAGAAACCTCAGGGAAATCGATGGTGAGTTTAGGTTACATTCTGTCTGAGTTATCAATCTGGGCTCTAACACCAACTTAGACAAATCAAATGCCGTTTTTTTCTTTCTTTTTTGTTTTGTTTGTTTTTTTCCCTTAAGAGAAAATTTAGAAAGTATTAAGCGTCAACCATGGAAATATAACCAGTTGTTTCATGTCAGCTATGTAAAAAACAAAAAAAAAATTTTTTTTGTTTTATGTAAGAAGCTAGTGACTGGCAGTATTTTCTGGAGTATTAACAACAGGGTAGGAGCCCCGTGGCACCTCAGAAGAAAGGCCTGGTGATCTGCTTCCAAAAGGTCACAGCCTTGAAAACCCTATGGAGCAGCCCTACTCTGTACACATGGGGTCGCCTTGAGTCAGATTCAACTCAACAGCAACTGTGTTTTTGTTTTTGAACAATAGGGTAGTATCAAAATTGCTAGAAAAATTGCTTAGTTCTTCTGTAAATTTTTTTAAAATGCTGAAATTAAGAAATAAAAAGTCTGATTGTCCTTTCCCAGGACCCCATCTTAGGCCTCGTGAATGCTGCATGGGAGATTGTCTTGCCCACCCCCAGGACTGCTGGCTTCTCTGGGGCAAATGTCCAGGAGCCTGGAGTACTGGCTGGGATGAAAGCTTCAACTGGAGCAGCTTCTTTTTTTTTTTTTAATCTGTTTTAGTTATTGAGCTTTCACATATGATTTATCTTCAAGAAAGTATTCCACCATTTAACAAAAAAGGGAGAGAAAAGAAAAAGAGAGTGGGGAAGAGAAATGAAGAGGAATTGAATAGAAACAACGCTGTCATCTGTCTGCCTAGTGCTCTTAAGTTGCACTTGCTAGTCATATTGCTTGAGTGTTATTTTGGAAATGTATCCTAAGATAACATGCAGAACCTGTAGAAAAGGAAGGGCAGTTGGATTAGTTAGCTGTTTTCTTTGCTTCTAGCCAGTTTCGAATTTAGGAGGATCTTATTCAGACGCCTTCAATTGTAAGGAACTGAAACAATCATTAAGCTGGCTTAAGCAAAAAAAAAAAAAAAAAAAAGGAACCCTGGTGGCGCAGCAGTTAAAAGTTCAGCTGCTAACTGAAAGGGTGGCAGCTCTGTGGGAGAAAGACCTGGCAATCTGCTCCCGTAAAGATTACAGCCTAGAAAACCCTGTGGGGGCAGTTCTACTCTGTCACATGGGGTTGCTATGAGTTGAAAACCTACTGAACAGCACCCAACGACAACAAGCAAAAAAATGCAAAAACAAACCAGTAAACAGCAACAACGAAACAAATATTCATTGGCTCATGTAACTGCAAAGTCCAGTCAGGGAAGGTGTGACTTTAGGGTCTTGACTGATGGATAAGGATTCAGGCTTTCTCTGCTTCTCGGTGCTGTTCTTGTCTGTGTTGACTTCCTTCCCAGGCCGCCTGTCTGGAAGTAGAGTTTTACTGCCTTACTTTAGCAACGCCAGCAAGCCTCTTTTCCAATAGTTTCAGTAAAACTCTAGAAATGGATCGTCACTGGGCTGGCTTATTGCCCACCTTTGAACCACCGTGGTTGGGGGAATAAGGTACTCTGACTGGCCAGGCCTGGATCATGAGCCTACTTCTGGGGATGGCCTAGCCTTACTTGAATAGCATAGGCTGATAATACGGAGAGAGATTTTCCTGCAGAAAAACTGAAGTTCTATTTTATGGAACAATGGATGTTGGACAGGCAAAACGAATTAAAAAACAAAAACTCTACCTTCTAATGCCAATTGTGAAAATTCCAGGGAAGGGTTCTAATTGGCTAGGCTTGGTCATGTGCCCGCCGCATGGTCCAATCATTGTGTCTATCTGCAACCCATCAATTCCAACTCCTAGTGACCCTATAGGACAGACTAAAACTGCCCCGTAGGGTTTCCAAGACTGTAAATCTTGACGGTTGCAGACTGATGGGTTTCTCCCACAGAGCAACCACCAACATTTTGGTTAGCGGCTGAGGTTAACCACCGTACCACCAGGGCTCAATTAAAATCCATTGATACGAGACCAGCTTGTGTCATGTGTGCATTCCTATGGCTGTGAGTCTGTGTGTGCACACAAGCAGTCGTAATGCATTAAACTGTTGTTTGTTTTGTTACAGAAATATTGACTGAATGTATACCTGTCAATTTATATATACATTTTTTTTTTTTTATAAATTGTTGTTAGTTGCTGTCGAGTCGGTTCGGACTCATGATGATCCCATGTGTGTCACAATAGAACTGCTCCATAGAGTTTTCAAGGCTGGGACCTTTTGGCAGAAGATCACCAGGCCTTTCTTTCAAAGCACCTCTGGATAGGTTCGAACTGCCAACCTTACAGCTAGTAGTCAATTGCTTCATTGTTTGCACCACCTGGGGACTCTGTATATATATTTACTGAGTAATAAGAAAAAAAATTCTGGAACCTCAGGGATCCAAAATATAAATGTATGTCAAATATTGATTGCATGGAAATTTATTCAATTAATTTTATCCAAATAACATTTTCTTCACTTTTTCCTCCTGAGAATGACTCAGAATGAATATTTGGGTAGTTTTTAGGAAAGAAAACCATCTCTTGGTTTTTCTAGGTCGTAGATATTCTTTGGAGTGATCCAATGGCTCAGGAGGGCTGCAAGGCTAACACCGTCCGAGGAGGTGGCTGTTATTTTGGGCCTAATGTGACAGAACAATTGCTACAGAAATACAACCTGCAATTCCTAATCCGCTCTCACGAGTGCAAACCCGAAGGCTATGAGTTCTGCCACAACCGCAAGGTGGGTGGACCCTCTGCAGTACCACAAGCTTGTACCGCACAAGCGTGGTCCTTAGAGCTCCCCCCAGGCACAGGTGAGCAAAGGCTCTTGGCTTTGAACAACCTACTGTGTTAGCATTTGTTACCTACTCGCTCAACGAAACTAGGTCCTTTAGAGCTATTTGTCCATGACTTTTATAGCCTCTTTAAAAACTCAAAATTTGATTAAGGGCACTGCTCACCAGTTCCTGGAGAGGAGAGGAAGGGGCAGATATGATCTCATTTCTTGGATGGAAATATGACCCAGTGTTTGCCAACCACGCCTCTGTTCCATAAATCACACTGCTTCCTGTCCTCAAACAACCCTACAGGGCAATAGGACTTTTGCACTGTTTCCCAGGCAGGGATTCAGGATTGTTCCACCAATGTTTGGGAATCACCAGATCCTACGGTATTTGCCCAGCCTAATGCCCCCTTAGGTTAGGGCAGTATTTCTCAAGCAGTGTTCCCAGGAATAACAGGTTTTCATGTGGGGAAGAAAAAAAAGTTTGTAATCAACTAATGTAAGAAATGCTTGGTTGAATGTTTATACAAGTTTCTTTACTGCAAGCCTTCTGAGGACCTTTAATTTCTTAGGTTGATTATAAATCTCCAAAAAGAAATGAACCTCTCTAGCATTTCCCGGCATATTTGACAATGAAAACTTTTTTTTTTTCCCCTCACAGAGCATCTCAGGAGGCACAACCCTCCTTAAGAAACTCTGCTTTGAGGCATCACACTAACTTTAGTAGCCATCTTGCCTGCTAGTTGTAATGGCCGTGCCAGTTTATGGAACCCAGTTTGCCTCTAAGTTGAACCAAATGAAGTCTTTCCTCTGACCCTGTTGTTTTAATTTGGGATAAAAATGTGCAGAAAACGTCTTGTGGTTATGCCCTCTCAGAATTCAAGTTTCTGTTCCTTGAGTCGCAGATATTTTCACAACTCCTGCCCTATTAGCATTACTGAGTTTTTTTTTCCTAAATTTTATTTATTTTGTTGTTGTCATTGAGAATATACCCAGCAAAACATAAACCATTTCAACAGTTTCTACATGTACAATTTAGTGACATTGATTACATTCTTCCAGTTGTGCAGCCATTCTCACCCGTCTTTTCTGCTGTTCCTTCCTCATTAACGTAAACTCTCTTCCCCTTAATCTTTTGAGTTGCTGGCTATCAATTTGATCCCATATAGATAATTTTAAAAGAGCATAATGTTCAAGGCAGACATTTTTTACTAGGTAAGCTAAAAACTACTGTTTGGTTTTAAGACTTCAGGGAATATTTTTGGTTTAAGGTTTAAAGAAAATCTCAGGGCAGTAGTTTCAGGGGTTTTTCTACCCTCCGTGGCTTGAGAAAGCCTGGAGTTCATGAGAGTTTGAAATTGTGTTCTGCATTTTCCCCCTTTTGATCAGGATTCTTCTGTGGAATCTCCGATCAAAATGTTCAGTAAAGGTAGCTGGGTTCCATAGATTTCTTCTGGTCTCATGGCAAAGGAGGCAGCTGTTCATGGAGGCCATTAGCCATACATTCCATGTCCTCCTCCTATTTCTGACTCTCCTTTCTCTGTTGCTCCAGGTGAATAGAGACCAATTGTTGTGCCTTAGATGGCCACTTGCAAGCTTTTAAGACCCCAGGCACTACGCAACAAACTCGGAGATAGAACAGAAGCACTAAACGTTATTAAGCCAGTTCACTGGGATGTCCCATGAAACCATGACCCTAAACCTCCAAGGGATGGAACCAAATCCCATGAAGTATTTGGTTGTACATAAGCAGGCTCAGCAGCTACTATTTTTTGTTTTTTGTTGTTGTTGTAAATATATCAAACAACTTTTGCCAATTCAACTTTTAACAGGTGTACAACTTATCGACAGTAATTACCATCACCACTGACCCCCACTTTTCCTCCTTCCTCCCACCCCTAGTGACCACTAAGAAACTTTGGCCTCTATACATTTTCCTTCTCTTATCTTTTTATATAAGTGAAGTCATACAATATTTGTCCTTTTGTGATTGACTTATTTTACTCAGTGTAATGTCTCCAAGCTCCATCCATATTGTAGCATGTATCAAGACTTCATTTCTGCTACTAGCTGAGTAGTATTCCATTGTATGCATGTATCATGTTTTGTTTATCCATTCGTCTGTTGATGGACATTTAGGTTGTCTCCACCTTTTGGCTGTTGTGAATAGTGCTGCAATGAACATTGGTGTACAAGTCTCTTTTTGAGTCTCTGCTTTTAAGTCTTCTGAGTATATACCTAGAAATTGCTGAGTCATATAGCAGTTCCATTTTTAGTTTTTTAAGGAACTGTCACACTGCTTTCTACATCTGCTGTACCATTTTGCCTACTCACCAGCAATGGCTAAGAGTTCCAGTTTCCCCACATTCTCACCAACATTTGTTTTCTTCTGGTTTTTTGTTTTGTTTTTATCTCAGCCATCCTAGTGGGAGTGAAATGGCATCTCATTGTGGTTTTGATTTGCATCTTTCTGATGGCTTATGACAATGAGCATCTTTTCATATGTTTGGTGGCCATTTGAATGTCCCCTTTTGTGAAATGTCTGTTCAAGTTCTTTGCTAATTTTATGATTGAGTTATTTGTCCTTTTGTCATTAAGTTGTTGAAGTTTTATATGTATTTTGGTTATTAGATTCTTAGCAGAGATATAGTTTCCGAAGATATTCTCCCAATTGATAGCTTGTCTTTTCACTTTTTTGGCAAAGTCTATCGATGAACAAAAGTTTTAAATTTTTATGAGGTCCCATTCATTTATTTTGTCTTTTGCTAAATGTGCTTTTGTTATTATATTAGATAATTCATTGTTAAAAGCTAAGTCTGACAGTATTGCCCCTGTATTTTCTTCTAAGAATTTTATGGTTTTAGGTCCTTAATCCATTTTGAATTTGTTTTTGTGTAAAATTTTTATTTTTATTTTATGATATGAGGCATGGGTCCTGTTTCGTTTTTCTGCATGTGGAAATCCAATTTTCCCAACAGCATTTATTGAAGAGATTCTTCTTTCCCCATGAAGTGGACTTAGCACTGTTGTCAAAAATCAGTTGATTATAGATGTGTGGGTTAATTTCTGGACTTTCAGTTCTATTCCATTGGTCTGTGTGTCTGTTGTTACACCAGTACCAGGCTGTTTTGATTACTGTAGCTATACAGTATGTTTTAAAATCAGGAAGTGTGAATACTACTTTGTTCTTCTCTTCTTCCAATATTGCTGTAGCTATTAGAGGCCTCTTACTATTCCATATGAAGTTGAGGATTGGTTTTTCCCATTTCTGTAAAGAAGGCTGTTAGAATTTTGATCAGGATTGCATTGAATCTGTAGATCGCTTTGGGTTATATTGACATCTTAACAATATTAAGTCTTCCAAACCATGAACGTGGAACATCTTCCCATTTACTTAAGTCTTCTTTAAGCTCTTTCAGCAGTGTGTTATAATTTTCATTATGTAAGTCTTTTAAGTCCTTTATGTCCCTGGTTAGATTTGTTCCTAGGTGTTTTATTCTCTTAGATTCTATTGTAAATGGAATTATTTCCCTAACTTCTCTTTCAGATTTCTTATTGCTGGTGTGTAGGAACTCAACAAATTTTTGTTTGTTGACCTTGTACCCCACAACTTTGCTAAATTCCTCTATTATCTTTAGATTTTTTCTCATGGATTCTTTGGGACTTTTTATATATATAGGATCATATCATCTGCAAATAGAGAATTTTACTTCTTCTTTTGCAATTTGAGTACTTTTTATTTCTTTTTCTTGCATTATTGCTCTGGCTAGAATTTGTAATACAATATTCAGTAGAAGTGGTGAGAGTGGGCACCCTTGTCTTGTTACTAATTTCAAGGGGAAAGCTCTCAGTCTTTCTCCATTAAGTATAACGTTTGCTGTTGGCTTTTCATATGTGTTCTGAAGCATATTGAGGAATCTCTTCTGTTCCAATCTTCTTTAGGGTTTTCATTAAGAAAAGGTGTTGGATTTTATCAAATGCTTTTTCTGTATCCATAGAGATGATCATGTGTTTCTTCCCCTTTGTTCTATTGATGTGGTGCATTGCATTGATTGATTTTCTAATGTTGAATCATCCCTGCATTCCCCGAATAAAGCCCACTTCGTCATGGTGTATGACTCTTTTAATATGTTGTTGGATTCTCTTTGCTAGTATTTTGTTGAGGATTTTTGCATCTATATTCATAAGAGATATTGGCTTTTAGTTTTTTCTTGTGATGTCGTCTGGTTTTGGTGTCAGGGTTGTTTGCCTCATGGAATGTATTAGGGAGTATTCCTTCCTTCTCTATCTTTTGAAAGAGTTTAAATGCTTTAATGACTTTTTAAAAAGTGACCCAAAGTCAGTACAAGGGGTAATAGCAGTCTATGAAATTGGGTTGGGCCATATATGTAAGGTCGGTGGTTGGAACCCATCCAGCACCTCTGCAGGAGAAAGACGTGGAGGCCCGCTCCTGTGAAGATTAAGGCTTAGAAAACCCTATGGGGCAGTTTTATTCTGTCACGTGAGGGTTGCCATGAGTTGATATCAACTCAATGGCCCCTAACATATAGGGTTGACGGTGAAGAGTTCCTTAGTGAAGGTGAATGTCTGTCTTTCTTCTGTTTTGATTTAGGTGCTAACCATCTTTTCTGCCTCCAACTACTATGAAGTTGGCAGTAACAGAGGAGCCTATGTCAAATTGGGGCCAGCCCTAACCCCACATATCGTGCAGTATCAAGCTAACAAGACAACTCACACACTAACCACAAGGCAAAGGTAAGACTTTACAGTGAGCATTTTCAGAAAAACAAAATTACCAATGTTTGACCTTTGAAGTGTCATATGCCACTACATTTATCCAAATTCCAAGTAAGAATTGAGAATTTAGCTGTCAATATAAAAGTCTAGAGTGGACATGAAAACAGAGATCTCCTCTCCTCTGAAATCTCTACATACCCGTCATTAATGGGAGAAACACATTTACTTCCTGCAGAAATTATTCTCAATGGGTTCATCTTTGGTTTGGTAAAGTCTATAACACCAGGTCACTAAGTCCTCCCAGGGTCACCCTTTTGTTTTCTCAAATTCTTAAAGGGTTTACCCATAATCCATAACCTAAGTTTCCATGGCTATCTGGCAGATAGATTTCAGTTTGCACATTTGTTAATAAACACCCCTTTCTTCGTGGGAAGGAAGCAAGTTATGTTATTTAAATGGTGTTTGTTGAGATGATTCTGGGTTCTAACCTAAGTTGAGAGCTTACCACATACTGTGTTACTATACAGATTTAGATATATTATTCCACAATGAACATATGAAATAGATATTGTTATCCATTTCATCTCTATAGATGAGCTCATTGGCTGGTCCATGGTCACACAGCTAGAAAGTGGTGTAGGTAGGCTTTGACCCAGGCAGTCTAACTTCAGAGCCCACACTCTTAAAGACTATGCAGTACTGCCTCCCCAGAGAAGATGCCTCAGGGTGTATAAGCTGCTGGCACATACACTGTGAGTGCTACTGAACAAGCTGCTTTAATTACTTAGCCTAACTAAATTAGAAATCAAAACAAATAGACAAAGTTAGCATACATCCAGTGGATAGACAACACATTCATGTTTCACGTTACCTTGTATGAATGCTGTGAAAGCACATTATTTTAAACCACTCTTGAGTGATTAAGTACTGACTGGCCTCACCTCAAAAGGAAGAATTATGCGGAAATTTAAACTCACCGAGTAATAGTCAAGCCTACTGTGCAGCGAAATCACCTGGGAAGCTTTATAAAATATCAGCCTTCAGAGCCTCACCCCAGCCCTACCAAGTTAGGATCTCCAGGGGTGGGGCCCAGGCACCTGGAACACCACCATTCCATACGGCGTAGGTGTTGTCACTACAAAAGGAATCACTGTGGAGACTCCTATAAATAACATTTCTTAATTTTTAAAAAAATAGTGTGTTTTTAATGAGATAATTAAAGAGCATTCAGCTCTTTGAAATATGCATCAATTGCATTAAATCAAGCACAACGACATCACCTTATTTATCCAGAAGTCACTTACCAAACAACTTCAGCTACCTGAGCACAATGGGGTACTTAGAAATAAGGGGTAAAATATCTCTGAGCAACCATAATTGATGTCTCAGTGTTCACAAACTCAAGATCACGTATTTTTCTTAGAGGAACTCTGATTCAGAATCCATTTACTTTTGGTTTACATCCGCCTCTCATAAGGATAACATAGCCAGTCTGCAGTTTGGCCGACAAGATTTGATTCCTGGCCACACCCCTTATTAGCTTTGTGACCTTGGGCTACTTACTTTCTCTATAATGGGTGTAATAATCATACCTATTCAGTTGGTGTTGGAGAGTTAATGAGATGATCCATGTAGAGCTGTGTATTTATTAAGTGCTTAATGCATGCTGCTTGAGCTAGGGACAGAAAGCCTTATAATCCAGGTAGCTCCTGAGGTCAGTGCCATACTACAGCCCTGCATGATAACTATCTAGACCACAGTTTACCAGAAAAGTTTGAAAGGTTTGTTAAGCCAGTGGTTCTTAAACATTTGGGGGATTTGAAAAGCACATATACTTATATACCGTGAAATCTGGGATGAGTTTCAAGCGGTTTGCACTTATCTAGGGCCCTGTGAAGCCAGGTTAAGGACTGTTATGCTAAACACTTTAAACCTGCAAGGAAAAATTTCATCAATCAAAGCATAATTTTAGCACCTGAAGAGACAGGTTATTTGGTCCTCAGTTATAGAATAGCTGGTTCCTCAGCAAGATAGGACAAATAAAGTACGTTTACCTTTGAGATCTTTTTATAGTCTTGTTCATTCAACTACAGATGTTTATTGAGCACTTACTTTGGGCCAAGTGCCCAGCATTACTCTAATGACCCAATATGAATGGGAAAACTAAGTTAGTATTATTTTGTCATTCACATGTCTAACCTTGTGACTGTTTAACATAGTAATAAATTACAAGGAAAGTATGATAATGACAGTTATTGAGTACTTTCTGTGTACCAGGCATTCATCTAGTTTTTTACATGAATTTCCTCATTTAATCTTCACAACGATCCTGTGAGGTAGGTACCAGTATTATCCCCCTTTTACAGATGGGAAAATTGAGGCATAGCACAGTTAGATAACTTGTCCACAAAGGCAGTCTTTCTCCAGAGCCTGTGCTCTAACCACTACTGTATACTAGAGAGGGTAACCGTAATCTGCAAACAGACCCTATTTGTACACAACTGGGAAAAGAGGGGGAAGAACAGGGAGAAATGAGAGATGGAGCTCTTGCCTCAAAAACCAAGCTCTTGAGATGTTAAGAAAGAGGAGAAATTTGGTAAAAACCCACAGATCTTTCTTCTGGAACTCACTGTTAATTGTGTTCCCCTTCCTCTCCTGTCCCAGGATTAGCAGAGTAGAGGAGTCAGCTCTGAGAGCACTTCGAGAAAAGTTATTTGCTCATTCCTCAGATCTTCTGGGTGAATTTAAGAAGCATGATGCAGATAAAACTGGTAAGACTAATCAAATAAAAGGTTCATAGAAGGACACTAGCCCCAAAATCTGTCTCCCAATAGTTAGGGAATAAGTATTTGTTATTCACAAGAATGGCAAAAAGACCCCTTTGACTGCTTCCTCTGTTTTACTCAACTTACCAAACAGACTAAGACTAGGAAAAAAGCCTTGGTGATCTACTTCCAAAAATCAGCCATTGAAAACCCTATGGATCACAATGGTTCAATGTCATCGTGCATGGGGTTGCCATAAGTCAGGGGCTGACTCAATGGCAGCTAACAGCAATAACAACAACAACGTTCCATGTAGCTTTTCTAAACTTTAAATTCCAGATTTTTAACAGAATATTAACTTGGCCAAATATAGATGGAGATGGAAAATAAATGGAGCCAAGGGCAGAGTGACAAGCAAGGCCAGTATTATGAAAAAATGAAGAAGAAAAAAACAATAGGTGGGGGATGTTACAACAGTACATCAGAGACTAGCAAAAGATCAACTAATTTGGCTTCTTTTTGAGTGTATGCTTATTTACTCTGTATTTTATTCAAAGATCCAAGGGAGCAATTTTGTCTTTGCTCTACTCAATGGAATGTCTAATAGACATTGACTAAACATAGCCCATTAACTAAAATCACAGTAACATTTGTAAATTCACAGCAGTATCTTTTTATATACATACACACTCTCTCTTTCAAGGAGTTTGGGAGGTTTCATATTTTTTTAAACAACCAATGCTATTTAAGTATAATGTTTTATGGTATTATTTCCAGCAGGGTTGCTAGATTTAGTAAATAAAAACAGAGAACTCTGATTTTCAGATAGACCACAGATAATTTTTAGTGTGTGTCCCATTCAATATTTGGGACATACTTATTCTTTGCTGTATGTCTGAAATTCAAATTTAACTGAACATTTTGTGTTTTATCTGGCAGTCCTAGTTTCCAGCCAATTCTGCCATGACCAACAAAAACAGTGCTCCAAACCAAAACCCTCTGCCATCAAGTTGATTCTGATTCACAGCGACCCTATAAGACTGAGGAGAACTGCCCTATAGGGTTTCCAAAGCTGTAATCTTCACAGGAGCAGATTGCCACATCTTTCTCCCACGAAGCAGCTGGTGGGTTTGAACCACTAGCCCTTCAGTTAGCTTTAACGACTGCGCCACCAGGGCTCCCTAAAAATAATGATAAAAATAATGATAGTGCCCATTATTTCCATTACATACAGATAGTGAGAAGGATGTCAGGATCAAAATGTACACACTGTTAGGCAGGAAACAAGACTCATAGATGACAAGTCAACAAATTAAGTCTTTTCTGTAGGTTTAATCACCCTGAGTGACTGGGCAACAGCCGTGGAGTCTGTGTTGCATCTAGGGCTGCCATGGCGGATGCTGAGGCCACAGCTGGTGAGCAGCTCAACAGAGAACGTGCTGGAGTACATGTCCTGGCTGGAGGACTTGGCCAAAGGACAACTGAGCCGTGAGGTAACGGTGTGGTCATGGTGTGTGAAAACGTATTGTGGACCCTGAAGGACTGTGCAAGAACTTTGAATCAGAAACAACCAAATATTGAGAATACACAAAGGAGGATGGGAGAGAAAAGAAAGCAACTATTTGTTGAGTTCGTGTGTTTAAGACTTCGTGCTAAGCGATTTACATATGCTGCCCCGGTTAATCCTCAGGACCGCCTCAAGAGGTAGTATTATCAGCACCATTATACTCATAAGGACACTGCTTGGAGAGGTTAAGTAACCTGCCTGGGATCACGCAGCTTCTAAGCTGTAGAACGGGGATTCAAACCCAAGTCTGTCTAGCTTCAAAGCCCGTTTTCTTTCCTTGGCACTATTCTGCCTCTCCCATTAAAAAAACAAATGTATTTATTCAATACTTACTGAATGTGTAACATATGCAAGCCCTTGGGCTAGGTGCTTCTTAAACCTTTAGATTCTTTGGTAAGCTGAAGAAGGACAGTGGGGATAGGGGCAGGAGAGGAATGTCTTCCATTTTTTCCAAGAGTATATTGTTGCCAGGGTTGATCGTGTGTTAATTATCTATTAGGACAATACTACACATAAGGTATAGAAGGAAAATGAGGTTTTTTACTTGCAGAACATACAGTCAAGCTTGCTGGAAACACTGTATCGGAACCGATCCAACCTGGAGACCATATTTAGGATCATAGATAGTGATCACTCAGGTAAATGCACTCATTATCCTACTGCTTCTCACACATAACTGGTATTTTAACTTTACTCTCTTTAGTACCCTTCCTGGTTATTTAACTCTCCACTCAAGCCTTTTCAGAATGAAGTAAGTAGCTGCCATGCTTATAAATAGCAGAAACTAGGAAAGTCCTTGAGCTGTACAAGCAACCACTATAGTAGAAGGATGGGGTGGAGAAGAATGAAGACACCCTGAATGAGAGCTGATGGGCTCCTCTTACAGAAAGAGTAATTACTAGAAGGCCCGGTATACCATGTGATTGTATCAAAGATGGTGACAAGTAATGAAGAGTGCCTAGAACACAAAGCTTCTCCAATCTTATTCCCAAAAGATTTTAAAAGTTTTGTTTTGAAATAATTATAGATTCACAGAAAGTCACAAAAAAATGTACAGGGAGGTCCTGTGTACCCTTCACCCTGTTTCTCCCAATGGTCCAAAAACTTGTTTTGTTTTGTTTCGTTTTTAATGTTATTACTCTTTTTTAATTAATGTATAATTCACATATCATATCATTTATCCATTCAAAGTGTACAGTTTAGTAGTTTTTAGTATAGTCACAAGATTGTGCAGCTGTCACCACTGTCTAATTTTAGGACATTTTCATCACCCCAGGAAGAAACTTCATACCCATTAGGAGTCACTCACCTTTTAACCACCTCCCCCCTCTCCCCCCGCGAACTCTTGGCAACCACTTCTATCTGTATGGATTTGCCAACTTGGGGCATTTCATATAACTAGAATCATACAATATGTGGTTGTGTGAGGCTTCTTTCACTTAACATAATGCTTTCAAGGTTTGTCCATGTCATAGCATGTTTCAGAGCTTTATTCCTTTTTATGGCTGAGTAATATTCCATTTTATGGCTATATCACTTTTATATATCTAACCGTTGATGAGCATTGGGTTGTTTCCACTTCCTTACTGTGATGAGTAATACCATTGTGAGCATTTGTGTACAAGTTTTTGGGTGAAGAGGTGTTTTCAAGTCACTTGGGTATATACCTAGGAGTGGAATGGATAATGTGGTAACTCTATGTTTTGACTTTTGAGGAACTGCCAAAATGTTTCCCACAGTAGCTGCACCATTTTACATTCCCACCAGCAATATATGAGGGTTCCAGTTACTCCACATCCTTACCAACGCTTGTTACTTTTTCCGTGTGTGTTTTCTTAAAATAAACAGCATTCTGGTGTGAAGTATCTCATTTAAATTTCCCTAATGACTAACAAAGCTGAGCATCTTTTCGTGTCCTTATTGGCTATTCGTATATTGGTCATTTGCATTTCTTCTTTGGAGAAATGTCTATTCAAATCATTTGCCCATTTTTAAATTGTGTTGTCTTTTTACTCTTGAGTTAGAAGAGTTCTTTATATAGTCTGGATCCTAGACCCTTATCAGATATATTACTTGCAAATATTCAGTCCCATTCTGTGAGATGACTTTTCACTGTTTTGATAGTATTCTTTGAAATTTTAAATTTTTAATGAAGTCCAGTTTATCTATTTTTTATTTGGTTGCTTGTGCTTTTGGTGTAGTATTTAGAGAACTGATGCCTAATCCAAAGTTACAAAGATTTACGCTGATGTTTTCTTCTAAGAGTTTTATACTGTTAGCTCTTACATTCAGATCTCTGCTCCATTTTGAGTTAATTTTTTTTATATGATGTGAGGTAGGGGTCCAGATTTATTCTTCTGCATGTGAATATCTTAGTGGTTCCAGTACTATTTGTTGAAAAGAATATTTTTTCCCCATTGAATGATCTTGGTACTTTTGTAAAACAATAATAATAATAAATCAACTGACCATAGGTGTATGGGTCCAAAGGCTTTTTATAAGCAGAATATGTTAGTATATTCTGGGGATGGTTTTATGCAGAGTTTCTCAGCAGCAGCACTATTGACATTTTAAGCCTGATAATTCTTTGTTTGGGGTCCATCCTATGCATTGTAGGATGTTTAACAGCATCCCCAGTTTTACCTGTTAGATGCCAATAGCACCCCTTCCCCAGGCATGACAATCCAAAATGTTTCCAGACATTGCCATATGTCCCCTGGGGTGGGGCACAATTGCCCCCAGTTGAGAACCACTGGTGATTAGTGTTTTTTTTTCATCCCCTTGGAAGTTTAAATGAGGTACTAGGAAATCTATAGAGGTTTGTGTTGTTGGCCTTGGATGTCTTCATCAGGTTGACAGTAGGCAGCAGGTTACCTTACAAGAATGTCAGGGGAAATGAATATTGAAACCTAGTCTGACTCACTGAAATGACTTCCTCCCTCTGGTAAGGGTTCATCTCACTGGATGAGTTCAGGCAGACCTGGAAGCTGTTCAGCTCTCACATGAACATTGACATCACGGATGACTGCATCTGTGACCTCGCCCGGAGTATTGACTTCAACAAGGATGGCCACATCGACATCAATGAGTTCCTGGAGGCCTTCCGCCTGGTAGAACAGTCCTGCTCCGAGAGCAACACCTCAGATCTCCCACAGACCACCAACACCGATGACAGTGGCTGCAGTAGCCCAAGTGCACACTAAGGACAGCCTGGTCTTAAAACAAAACGAAAGAATAGCTTGGTCTTGCCCAGAGTGCCTCATAAGCAATGTTGAGCTTAGGGCTGGAATATCGCCCTTATTCCCCATGGATTTGTAAACTTTATGATGAGAATTTATGCATCAGAATCACCTGTGAACTTTTTTTTTTTGATGGAGAAGGGTCAGTGTGTGTGTGTGTGTGTGTATGTGTGTGTATACAAAAACCAAATCCATTGCTGCCGAGTTGATTTCAACTCATAGCAACCCTGTATCTCAGTAACTTCACAGGGTAGAACCCTATGTATAAGCCTTTTTAATTCTGAAGCCCACCACAGCTAAGAACCACTGTAATTCAATCCCCTCGGATTTTCATTTTATATCTTTTATTTATTGTTTTAAATATATGATATTGGTAAAGGAAAGTTATGAAAAATTATTTGTATAATCCCATGACCCAAACATATGAATTGTTTCTATTATTTACTTTTTCTTACTTGTTATAACTATAATATTTATATAATCTTATGTTCTGCTTTTTTGTAAATTCACATCTAATTGTAAACACTTCCCCGTGTCGCTGCATAATCTTTGTAATTATTGGTTTAATGGCTGCATACTTTTCTTTCAGGCGAAGGCACTATACTTTATTCACTCATCCTCCAACTGTTAAACATGTGCATGTTTCCAGCTTTTCATTGTTATAAATAACCTGTGATTTATGACTTTGTGCCTATGGTTTGTTTTCTTAAAAGAAACTTTTCAATTATACATTTCCTTAGGATAAATTCCAGGAATGGGGTTCCTTTGTCAGAGGATGTAAATGTTTTTATGGCTTGACACATATTGTCAGATTGCTCTTCAGGACTAAGCATATCAGTTTCACCATAAACTCACCAGCATTAAGCGTGATCGTTTCTAATTTTTGCTAAAGGTGAGCAGTGGCACTTCCATTGTATTTTAACATGCATTTCTTTGGTTAGTATTCAAAACTGTCTCTCTTACCTCATTTTACTTGTGAACTAATTGAGATCCAGAGAATTAGTAGGGTCCCTGGTGGCATAGCGGTTAAGTGCAACCACTGCTAGCCAAAAGGTTGGCAGTTCGAATCCACCAGGTGCTCCTTGGAAGCTCTATGGGGCAGTTCTACTCTGTCTTGTAGGGTTGCTATGAGTCGGAATTGACTCAAGGGCAATGGTTTTGTTTTTTTTTTTTTTTTTTGGTGATCTTAACAACAGAGCCTGGACTGGAACCGACGTTCCCTGGCTCCATCTCGTGTTCTTTCCAGTTTTATCCATGACATATGATCTGTTTGGATCGGTTATGAACAATCCATGGTCCCTCTGTCCTCTTCTCTTGTGTGGCAGACAGAGTATTAGGTGACCCCTAATGATATCCTGCCTCCTGGTATTTATGATCTTGTGTAATCGTCTCCCTGTGCATGCAGGCAGGACCTATGACTTGCTTCTAACCAATAGAATATAACAAAGGTGATGGATGTCACACATGGGTGATTAGACTTCATTACATGGCAAGGATGATGAGTGTCACTCTTGCATCAGATATAAATAAGACTCTGTGCTTGCTGACTGGAGCTAAAGGTTCTCCTTGCTGGCTTGATGTGCAAGCTGAGGAAGCCAATATGGCAAGGAATTGTGGGTGACCTGTGGGATCTGCAGGCGGCCTCCAGCCAATGGCCACAAAACCCGGGGCCCTCAGTTACACAACCACAAGTAAAGAATTAATTCTGCAAACAACCTGAGTGAGCTTGGAAGCAGATTCTCCCATTGTTGTACCTCTAGATAAGAATGACACCTGGCCAACACCTTGATTGCAGCCTGTGAGACCCTGAGCAGAGGACCCAACTAAGCTATCCTGGACTCCTGACCCACAGAAGCTGTGAGATAAATGTGTATTATTTTCAGCCACTAAGTTTGTGGTAAAAGGAGCCCTGGTAACACAATGGTTAAGCACTTGGCTGGTAACGAAGAGGTTGGCAGTTCGAACCACCCAGTGACTCCATAGGAGAAACGACCTGGCGATCTGTTCCCGTAAAGATTACAGCCTAGAAAACCCCATGGGGCAGTTCTACTCTGTCACGTAGGGTCGCTATGAGTCGCAATCAACTTGATAGCACCTAACAACAACAAATTTGTTATGCAGCAAAGGAAACAACTCACCTTGGTTCCTTGAAAACTTTTTATTTTCCTATTCTACCACCCAGAAAAATCTGGACTTCCATCCATGGATACAATTCAGAGAAGAGTCAAGGTCCTTTTTGGTAAAGTGTTGAATGAATACATATGATCTATGGATTTATCTTGCCTGACTAAGCAACTGAGAGCCCAAGTATAGGTGGTAAGTGAATGTTTACATCTGTTTGAAGTGTCTTGTGCAAACAGCTCCAATTCAACAAATAAAGTGCTCATTGTTTTTGAAATATTCTCCTCATTTCATTATGATTAAAGGTAAACAAATATTCTTAGTAAGTAAGTGTTAAGCTCAGGAACGACTGGGTTAAAGCCCTGGAAATTTACTCATATATAGGGATATAGGAAGGAGAACAGCCCATGAAACCAGGTCTCTCCAACCAAAGGCAAGAGTGGGGCTTATAAAGGCAAAAGTCCCCAAAGCTTCATAAGGTAAAGTGATCAGCTGGTTCAAACAAGTCCTTGGCTTGTCAGTTCAGGATTGGTTGGTTGCAGTAGAGTTTGGTGGTGTCATGGATTGAATTGTGTCCCCCCAAAATGTGTGTCAACTTGGCTAGGCCATGATTCCCAGATTGTGTGGTTGTCCTTCATTTTGTGATTCAAAGTGATTTTCCTTTGTATTGTAAATCAGACCTCTATGATGTTAATGAAGCAGGATTAGAGGCAGTTAGGTTAATGAGGCAGGACTCAAATCTACAAGCTTAGGTTGTATTTTAAGTCAATCTCTTTTGAAATATAAAAGAGAAAAGCAGGCAGAGAGGCAGGGAGAGCTCATACTACCAAGAAACAGGAGCGGGAAGAATAGCTGGTCCTTTGGACCGGGGTCCCTGTGCTGAGAAGCTCATTTACCAGGGCAGATTGATGATAATAAAGACCTTCCCCCCGAGTCGACAGAGAGAGAAAGCCTTCCCCTGGAGCTGGCACCCTGAATTCAGACTTCTGGCCTCCTAGACTGTGAGAGAATAAATTTCTCTTCGTTAAAGCCGTCCATTTGTATATTTCTGTTATAGTAGCACTAGGTGATCAGGACAGGTGAGGAGGTTGCTAAACCCTGAGTTCCTTTCTTGAATCTGGGTTACACAGTCACAAATTTATGTTAGGCTGTTTTTCTGCCATTCTAACCAGTTTTCTGGGGAGCTGTTGCTATGGTTCCTTCTTTGGGGGGCCTTACTGCTTGCTGTTTTACACCTTTCAGTCTCAGTGTCCTACAAGTTCTACGCACATACTCAAGGCTCAGAGAACATTTCCTTTATCCGTTAGCAATTAATTAGTGAATTAATAGAGGGTTGGCTTCAAGAGTCTTAATTTAAAAGAAAGCTAAAAATCGTACTCAGAAGAATTAGCAAAATCATTTCCCTAATCCAGTGATTTAATCTTAACAGCAAATTAAAATCATCTGGGGAGTTTTTAATAAATACAATGCCTGCAGGCCCCATTCCAGACCAAATTAACAAAAATCTCTGGGTGAGAGGTCATGGAATTGGTATTTTAAAAATATTCCCCCAGGTGATTTTAAATGTGCAGCCAAGCTAGAGTACCACTGATCTAATTGGTTTACCCTTCTGTTTAAAAAACAGAACAAAACAAAAACCAAACCCACTGCTGTTGAGTTGATTCCAACTCATAGCAACCCTATAGGACAGAGTAGAACTGCCACACAGGGTTTCCAAGGAGCTCCTGGTGGATTCGAACCACTGACCTTTTGGTTAGCAGCTGTAGCTCTTAACCACTGAGCCACCAGGGTTTCCTTTTTAAGTGAGGGGTAATTATTTGGCAAGACGTTACAGTTATTTGCACTGTTATAACTAGGAGAGATTAATTCAGAAACCAAACATTTTTAGATTTAGATGTGTACACAGCTAAATATTCGCAATAGTATTAACAGACACAAGAAATCTTGATGCAGACAGATTAAACACACATACTTCTCCAAGAATTAGGTCCCTGGATGGTGCAAACAATTTGCACTTGACCATTATGCTAAGGAGCCCTGGTAGCCCAGTGGTTAAGTGTTTGCTGCTACCAGTCACTCCTTGGAAGCCCCATGGGGCAGTTCTACCCTGTCCTATAGGGTTGCTGAGTCAGAATAGACTCGGCAGCAACGGGTTTTACTATCTTAAGGTTAGCAATTCTAACCCACTTGGTGCTGTGGAAGAAAGGCCTGGTGATCTGCTTCTGTAAAGATTGCAGCCAAGAAAACCCTATGAAGCAGTTCTACTCTGTAACACCTGGGGTCACTTGACTGCAACGAGTTTCTAGTTTTTTTTTTATCTTCAAGAATTATTAATTTTTTTTTTACTCAAAATTTACATTAATCTTTTTTTTTAAGTTGAGACATATAAAAATTGATTGGAACTTTAATAGCTTTTTAAAAAAATATGTATGAATCCAGTCAAGCTGTTGTAGGTTTCCATATGCAAATGTTATTTTTCCTTGGACTTTAGACCAATTGCTGACCCGACATCTCCACCTGAATATTCCTTGGGCATCTCAAATACGACATGTCCAAACACGACAATCATTTCTCCCCCACCCTGCTCCTTGTCCTGGTTTCTGTATCTCAGATTGGTGCTGCCACTGCTTACCTTGTCACCCACATCCCATCAATTTTTAAGTCTTGGAGAGTCTACTTTAACTTTCTAAATATCTCTGATCAATTCCTTCTTCTCCATCCCCACTCCCTCTGCCCAATGCAAGCCTTCACCATGTCTGGCCTTCTGCTACAGGCTTCCACTTCTTTGAGCCGCCTGCTTCCAGTTTGGTTCCCTCAGTTCCATCCTCCACAAGTCTCCAGAATGATCTACCTAAAGCACAAGTCTGACTGTGTCACTTCTCTGACAATATTTCTTAAGCGGCTCCACAAACCCATAGCAGCAAAAAGTCTAAGCTCTTTATTATGTAACACCAGGCTCTCTGCGTGCTCTGTCCACTCTACCATCTCCTTACTTGCCCTTTACACTCTAACACACCCTACTATTCCTGGTTTGGGCCTTTTTCACACATTATTCACCTCCCTGGCACACCATCCTTTAAATTCCAGTGATCCATTTCAGTATTTATCTTACTGGACTGTCTTAGTCATCTTGTGTTGCTATAGCGGAAATACCATGAGTGCATGATTTTAACAAACAAATTTATTCTCTCACAGTTTAGGAGGCTAATAGTCCAAATTTAGGGTGCCCCCCCAGGGGAAGGCTTTCTCTCTCTGTCAGCTATGGGGGAAGGTCCTTGGCATCAATCTTCCCCTGATCAAAGAGCTTCTTGACACAGAGACTCAGGGTCCAAAGGATCCACTCCACTCCTGGCTCTTCTTTCTTGGTGGTATGAGGTCCCTCTCCTCTCCGCTTGCTTCTCTCTTTTATATCTCAAAAGAGATTGACTCAAGATACAACCTAATCTTGTAGGTTGGGCCCTGTCTCCTTAACATAACATTATAGGATTTACGACACATAGGATAATTCCATCAGGTCACAAAATGGGTGATAACCACACAATACTGGGAATCATGGCCGAGCCAAGTTGACACACATTTCTGGAGAACACAATTCAATCTATAACATTGACCTGTCAGCAGCATTTGACAGCATCCAGGACATTACTCCCCTGGTTTTCCTGTCTCAGTCTTCTTGGGTGTCTCTTCCTCATTTCCTTGAAGTCTCAATTTTGAAATGTCCCCAGGCTCAGTCCTTGAACCTCTTTGCTTCTCTCTCTACATTCACTCTTTTGTTGATCTTATCCAGTCTTGTGGTTTTAAATGCGATCTATATGCTTAAGACTCTTAAAGATATATCTCCTGCCCATGTACTGCCCTAACACATGGATATTTAATCGGCATTTCAAACTTAACATTTCCAGAATAAGTTCCTTATATTCTCCCCCAAAATCTGTTCCTCTTGTGGTCTTTCTCATCTGATTGTCAGTTCCATTCTACCTGTTTTCTCAGGGCAAACAAAAACAAACCCTTGGAATAGTCCTTGACTTCTGCCTTTTATCATCTCCCACCAAACCAAAACCAAACTTGTTGATGTTGACTTGATTCCAACTCATAGCGACCCTATAGAACAAGGTAGAACTGCCCCATAGGATTTCCAATGAGCGATTGGTGGATTTGAACAGCTGACATTTTGGTTGGCAGCTGAGCTCTCAACCAGTACACCACCAGGGCTCCCAAGAATTGAACCCATTCTTACTGCTTCATTACTAACATCCTACTCCAAGCCATATTATTTCTCACCAGCCTCTCTACTTCCTCCTCTGCCTCTTGCAGTGGTTCTCAAATTTTTAATCTGAGGACTCTTTTGTGGTTGTTGTACTTAGGTGCTGTCAAGTTGATTCTGACTCATAGTGACCCCATGTGACAGAATAAAACTGCCCCATAGGGTTTTCTAGGCTGTAATCTTTATGGAAGCAGATTGCCAGGCCTTTCTCCTACAAAGCCCCTGGGTGGTTTTCAACCATCAACCTTTTGGTTAGCAGCCTAGCACTTAACTGTCATGCCACCAGGGCTCCTTGAGGGCCCTTTTACACTCTAAAAAATTATTGAAGATCCCAAAGAGCTTTTGCTTATGTGAGTTGTATCTGTTGATATGTACTATATTAGAAATTAAAACTGAAAAATATTTAAAACACTTACTAACCATTTAAAAATAATTATAAGACCATTTCATGTTAATATAACATATTTTTAGGAATAACTCTATATCCCAAAACAAAGTTTAGCGAAAAGAATGGCATTGTTTTAAATTTTCCAAATCTCTTTAATGCCTGGTTTAATAGAAGACAGTCGGATTCTCATATGTATTTCCACAGTCAACCTGCTATGATATGTTTTGTTGGCTGAAGTATATATGAAAAAATACTTTACAGTCTCACATAGACATGTAGTTGAAAAAGGGTAGAACGTTTTAATAACCTTTTTTGGATAATTGTGAATATTCTTCTTTGATACTTCGCTAAAACTTGACAAGTAGTAATTTCTTAAAGATTAGTAGAAATGTGGAATCTGAAACTATATCAACAACTTTTCATACTGTCAATCAATATTGTACAGCCAAAGACCTCCAGGAACATACCTGTAATTGAACAAAGTTGGGCTTTTTGGGTGTTCCAGCCCAGAAAATAGAAGCCTCACCTGATAACACATGGAGCAGAAGAATCACCAGCTGAACCAAATTAACGCACAAAATTGTGAGATAAAATACATGGATATTGTTTTAAGTCATTCCCATTTCATTTTTGATGATTCCCTGTTTTCCTAGATTCATACTTCCTACATTCCATGTTCTGATTATTAGTGGTTGTTTGCAGCTGTTTCCTCTCAGTTTGAGTCTTGCCGTATCAGCAAATGAAGGTCCCGAAAGCTTGACTCCATCCACATCATTAAGGTCGACTCTACTTTGAGAAGGCAACCCTTCCCCAGTAGTCTTCTGAGTGCCTTCCTACCTGAGAGTCTCATCTTCCAGCACTATGTCAGACAATATTCTGCTGCTATAGGGTCACTATGAGTCGGAATCGACTTGATGGCACTGGGTTTGGGTTTTTACTCACAAGGTTTTCAGAAGTAGACCGCCAGGTCCTTCTTCCTGGTCTTAGTCTGGAAGCTCCCATGAAACCTGTCCACCATGGGTAACCCTGTTGGTGTTTGAAATACTGGTGGCAAAACTTCCAGCATCACAGCAACAGACAAGCCACCACAGTACGACAAACTGACAGACAAGTGGGGGAATCTCTGGGTTAATGTCCTAAAATATTTCCCAGTCCCAGACTAAGGGATTCTTAAGAATTATAAGGATCTTTCAACATTAAGTACAACTTTAAAACCACTTCTCTGGCAGATATCTGCCAAGCTCTGCTGAAATGCTTCCAGGGGGAAGGTCACTGCTCCTAGAGGCAGCCTAGTCCCATTTTTGGAGATACATATGAAGGTCAGCCTGGAATAAGGATATGGAGTCAGAAAATTTGGGCTTCCATTCCTAGCTGTGAATTGGGAGGTTATCTGAGCATTCCTGGCCACACTGAGCTCCCTGCCACGCTGCTGTTCAGGAGGTCAGAAGAGCCCTAACTACCTGCACAGGACAGGTGTGTTGGAATTCAAGAGCTAATTGACACAAAAACAAAAATATGGAATTGTCTTATCGCCATAGCCCTTATCTTAGTCTTAAGGTAAATGACAGACAGCTGAATGTTTCTCTGTTATTCACTGATCATAAACAGTTTTAATTTCCTCACAGATGACGATTTTTTAGGTATACATTTTTTGGAAACACATTATATTTTCTTTTATTTAAAAATTATTTTAAAATTTTAAATGTTTAAAATGTATCCAATGGATCCACTATTTTATTCTTCTTTTTTACTATATTTATTATTCTGTTTTTCTTATATTTATAGCAAATAATATTGGTTTTAAAGTTAATAGTACTGGGACAATGCTTCCTTTTAAAATAAAAATAAGAAAGGTGGCGAGAGTTTGGGAAACGCTGGTCCTGCAGGGAAGTCCAAACACTGTGACCCAGCTTGTGCCCATCTCTGCAGTCTCAAATCTGAGCTACTCACTGCCTTCACCTGTGTGCCTGCCGAAAGAGCCAGTTACACACACTCCTGTGATTGGCTGACAAGCCAGCCTCCCCCACTCACCGGTGAGCTTAATAAGACATGGCAGGTTTCCTGTCCTGCTCACCATTTGGTCTCCAGTATCTGACTGGGCACACAGGAGGCACTCCATAAATATTATTTGAGTTAATGAATATTAATAAGGGTTAAAAGAGTTCTTCTCTCTAGATTGGACTCTACCACCAGATTACAAAATCAGAAAGAAGATTGATGGTCAGAAAAACAAAATGTATCACGTAGAACCCAACCTAGTGATGGCAACAAAAACCTTTTTTTTTTTTTTTTTTTAACAGAACTATAAACAGCCAAGCTACACAAAGATTTTAAGTGAAAACGTTCAGGGGTTGTGAGCACTTGAGGACAGGCACATTCATACATTGTTGGCAGAGATGTAAATTGGTGCAAAAATGGCTCGTTCTCTTTAACCCAGTAATTCTGCTTCTAGAAAACTATCTTCAGAAACATGCTTAAGAGTGCAAAAACCATATGTACAGAGACATTCCTGGGAACATTGTAATAGCAAAAGAACTGGAATCTACCTCAAAGTCCATTAATGAGGGGTGAGGTAGATAAATCATGGAAACCCACCCACCTTCTATGTAATTCTATGCAGCCATTAAAAAGAAATGACCTTGAAGATCTCCAAGAAAAATGAGAAATGCCAGGACAGTGGAGTAGATCCCAGTGGTATAAAAATGTATGTTTATATAAATGTAGTATGCACACACACACATATAAATACCTGAAAAAACACATCAAACTATTACCTGTGGTTACTCTTCCACTTTTCTATTCAAATTGTGCAACAGGAAAGTTTTGAGTGAAAAAACAAATCTAATTGCCAAGTCTATTATTATTCAGTATCCTATGAGGTTTCTCCTATGATCATGTGATACTTTTGTAATAATAAAAAAAAAAATTACAGCCAAACTACAGTTTGATATCTCTTTTTTAAAAAGAGCCACTACACTGGGTGATGTAAGAGGCTAAGCGCTCAACTACTAGCCGAACCTTTGATGGTTTGAACCCACCCAGGGGTGCGCCAGAAGACAGGCCTGGTGATGTGCTTCAGAAAGGTCACCGTCTTGAAAACCCTAAGGAGCACAGTTCTACTCCGCACACTTGGGGTGGCCATGAGTCGGCATCTACTCCACGGCAACTAACGACACCCTGGTAAAAAATTTAAACGCCACTAGATGTCGCTCTGAGCAAATGTTCTGTGTCATAACAGGCACAGCTAGAAAAGGCTAATCCCTTACCGCTAACGACTAGAAACAGCGATGTTTTCCCGTCGGAAGGAATTGCTGATTCCGGGAAAGCGTCCGCAGGGAACGCCTGCATGTGCTCCTGCCGGGTGGTGCAAGCGAGGGAAGAATGAGGGCACGAAGGCAGAGAGGTGGAGGCGGGACGGCTGAGGAGGGCGGGAGTTAGAGAAGGCTGGGAGACAGATATCCCTGCAGAAGCTGCGCACGCCGTGGCCATAGTCCCTGCAGATAAACTCCTAATTACGGGCCGTGAATTTATTTATGTGTATTAGCTATCTAGCCTTGACAATCGGATTTGTTTCCCTTCACCCAAAACCCGTCTAGCAATTAGGAACGATGCAATCAGCAAAATCTGGACTGGGAAACTCTACTGGACAAATCACCTGGTTTCTTCAACAAATAAACGATAAGGAGACAAACCAAAAGGGGAAATTTGCATATTAAAAGAGGCTTAAGGAAACATCCATCTTAATCAGAGAAACTTAAAAAAAAAATCAGAGATGTGTGAATACTGACTGGATAGTTGATGACATTAAGGAATTATTCTTTTTTTTATTGTGCTTTTTTTTTTAGATGAATGCTTACAGAGCAAATTAGTTTCTCATTAAATGATTAGTGCATATTATTGTTTCGTCACATTGGTTGCCAATCCCACAATGTGTCAACACTCCCCACTACTCCACCTTGGGCTCCCCATTACCAGCTTTCCTGTCCCTGCCTGCCGTCTCATCCTTACCCCTGGGTTGGTGCGCTTGTTTGGTCTTGTTTTGTTTTATGGGCCTAATCTTCAGCTGAAGGGTGAACCTCAGGAGTGACTTCAGTACTGTGTTAAAAGGGTGTCCAGGGACCATACTCTCGTGGTTTCTCCAGTGGCTGTCAGACCCGTAAATCTTTTTTTGTGTGTGAGTTAGAATTTTGTTCTACATTTATCTCCAGTTCTGGCCCAGGGCCTTCTATTGTGATCCCTGCCAGAGCAGTCAGTGATGGTGGTCGGGCACCATCTAGTTGTGCTAAACTCAGTCTGGTGAAGCATTGTTCATTTTTTAGGTATGACAATGACAATGGTACTGAGGTTATTTTCTTAGGGCACGATTTGAACCAGATGAGGACCGTTGCAGTCATTAAACTGCCAAGTGGGAATGAATTTATAAAAACACAGTCTATTTACTAGTTTTGCTAGTTCATTTATTCACACATTCATCCCATAAACATTTACCAGGTGGACCAAATGCCAGACACAGTCTTAGGCACCGTGAGTACAGAGACAAACAGGACACTAGCCCTTTTTTGTCTAGTGTCAGTGTTTCTCAACCCTGAACACACATTTAAAAAACACTAATGCCTGGTCATCACCCCAGACCAATTAAATCAGAATCTCTGGGGTTGGAGCATAGGCATAACGATTCTCAAAAAGCTTCTGAGGTCATTCTACTGTGCAGCTAGGACTGAGAACCATTAGTCTAATCTTTGATCAATGAGTGGTTCTGAGATAGTCATTAAGAAGACTATTGTTGTTAGCTGCTGTCAAGTTGGCCCCCAACTCATGGTGACCTCATGCACAATGGGCATAAGAAACTTGCCCACAGGGTTTTCACTGGCTGATTTTCAGAAGTAGATTGCCAAGCTTTTCTTCCTAGTCTATCTAAGAAGACTGGGTCCCAGTTTATATAGCCCTCAAGTTAATTTTAATAACCAGAAGTGCCCTCCAGGTGTTCATTCCCTGGAGGGGCAGGTTTGTCCTTTGTGGTCATGTGGCCGCATCTACCTCCCAGTTGCTGGCACTAGAGCCAGTCAGTTTCAGCTATCTCTAGTGGAATTTTCCATTGTGTCTGTCTTCCTTATAAGGGATTTATCTTTTTTGATTCTAAAAGGTTTTGAGTTTTGTAAACTTCCAAGTTTCAGATATGAGCAAGGGAGACTGGCCAGAGTTCCTGAGTCACTGTCCAAGTCAGACTTTCTGGAGTTTGCAGCCCTGAGTCATGCTGAACCCTGAACCATGGGGTTTGAGGTAGCTTGCAGTGAGCCTAACCACACCAATCCATCCAGCACAGAATTCCCCAGCAGCAGCTTCCTGTTTGCTCTTCCCCATTTCGTTTCAGGGGGGTCTGAAAAGAGCACAACGTGATCACTTGGAATGCCAAGGAAAGGAAAGAAAATCTTGGGTAGGAGTGTAAAGTTTCTGAAGAGATAGAATAACGCTGTGAAAACAGAATTCCAGATTCTCCAAATCCCTTTACTAGATGTTTACTGAGTTATTTCAAACCATGGAATAAAGACTTCTTTGCAGTGGGGATCTGATTTTACTTCTTCCCTCTACAGATCCAGGCATTTTTCTTCCTTAACACACACTCTCAAAGTAAAGTCACCTGGGTGGGATCTTTCTGCACGTGATCTGGAACCACAGACCTCAGGTGATGTCCCAGCTCTACTGCTGACCAGCTGGGTGACCTCAGGTAAAATACTTAGATGTTCTTCTACCTGTGAAATGGGGTTCATGGTAGTGCCTGCTTCATAAGGCTCCTGGGAGAATTAAATAAGACATGGAGAATATTTAATACAGTGTCCACCACACAGTAAGCTACAATTACATTTTAGACATCCACTAGACTAAAGCTTCCCAAACTTTAATGTGCATAGGAATCACGTGGATGTCTTATTTAAAAGCACATTCTGATAAGACAACAGAAGTATAAGCAGCAAAAGATAAAATAGACAAATGGGACTTCATAAATATTAAATATATCTGTTCATCAAAAGATTTTATCAAAAAAGTAAAAAAGACATACTACAGAGTAGAATAAAATTCTGGGGAACCATATATCCAATAAAGGCCTAATACCCAAAATCTGCAAAATACTACAACTTAACAACAAAACAAAAAGACAAACAACCCAATCAAAAAATTGTCAAGGAACATAGACATTTCACCAAAGAAGATAGTCAAATGGCCAACAAGCACATGAAAAAATGCTCAAAGTCACTAGGCACTAGGCAAATGCAAATCAAAACCACAATGAGATACATCTCGATAAGAATGGCAATGATCAAAAAGAACAACAACAACAAAAAGGAAAATAGTAGGTGTTGGTGAGACAGGAGAAACAGGAACCCTCATCCATCATTGGTGGGAATGTAAAATGCTGTGGCCTCTGTGGAAAACAGTCTGTCAGTTCCTCAAAAAGTTGAACATAGAACTGCCATATGACCCAGCAATTCCACTCCTAGGTATATACGCAAAAGACCTGAAAACAGCAACATGAACAGATATGTGTACACCAATGTTCGTTGCAGCACTATTCACAATAGCCAAAAGATAGAAACAACCAAAACGTCCATCAATGGATGAATGAATAAGTAAAACGTGGTATATACATACAATGGACTATTACTCAGCCATAAAGAGGAGCGAAGGCCTGATGCATGCCCCAACAGGGATCAACCTTGAGGACATTATGCTGAGCGAAATAAATCAGGCACAAAAGGACAAATACTGTATATCACTTATATGTGATATTATATGGAAGACTTGTTAACCTGCAATATGCAGATGACACAGCCTTGCTTGCTGAAAGTGAAGCGGACTTGAATCACTGATGAAGATCAAAGACTACAGCCTTCAGTATGGATTACACCTCAATATAAAACAAAAATCCTCAGAACTGGGCCAATAAGCAACATCACGATAAATGGAGAAAATGTGAAGTCAAGGATTTCATTTTACTTGGATCCACAATCAATGCCCATGGAAACAGCAGGCAAGAAATCAACTGACTTACTGCATTGGGCAAATATGATGCAAAAGACCACTTTAAAGTGTTAAAAAGTAAAGATGTCACCTTGAGGACTAAGATGTGCCTGACCTAAGCCACGGTATTTTCAGTCGCCTCATATGCATTTGAAAATTGGAGAATGAATAAGGAACACCAAAGAGTTGATGCCTTTGATGGCGTTGGTGAAGAATATTGAATATGCCATGGACTGCCAAAGGAATGAGCAAATCTGTCTTGGAAAAAGTACAGCCAGAATGCTCCTTAGAAGCAAGGATTGTGGGACTTCATCTCACATACTTTGGACATGTTATTAGGAGAGACCAGTCCTGGAGAAGGACATCATGCTTTGCAAAATAGAGGATCATCAAAAAAGAGGAAGACCCTCAACAAGATGGATTGACACAGTGGCTGCAACAATGGGCTCAAACACAGCAACGATTGTGGGGATGGCGCAGGAGCTGGCAGTGTTTCATTCTGTTGTGCACAGGGTCGCTAGGAGTCGGAATCGACTTGACAGCACCGAACAACAGCAACAACATCATTTATATGAGATAAATAAATATATAGAAATCAAAAGTATTTTCTGGTTATGGGGGGGGAGGAAAGGAGAAAGAGTAGGTTTTTGCTTAGAGTGCATCGTAGGTATGTTAAGGGTGGTGGGATAGTTTGGAAAAAGAGAATGAAAATGATTGCACAACTTGAAGAGTGTAATCAATGTCAATGAAGTGTACATGCAGGAATTGATGAAATGTATGTGTTGTGTGTATATTACAATACAAAAATACAAAAAAAAAAATTCCCATTTAGTAGCATTCCTAGCTATCACCTAGGTGTGCTGAAGACCAAATTTGAGTAGCAAAGTCCTGTAGGTAATGGACCACCACCATCAAATTTGTATAACTCTTTACAGTTGACGTAAGGCATTGTCTATGAGATTCCCATAGTGACAATACCTAGGACTGTGTCTAGACCAAATGTAAATATTCCTTGCCCGCAGATAACACCTCGTTCTTGGGTAATAGACCCTTTTATCAAATCGGGGCTGTCTCTCTGTATAGATAAATATGATCTTCATTGAAGGCCTCCTCACTTTTTCCTGTTTTGACCACTTTTTTAGGCCAACTCTCCCAAGCAAACACTTCCCCATTAATGCATACGGTTTGGGTAAAGACAAGCCCTCCAACCTAAATAGGGAGGATTTGCTTTTGTTTTTCCCACTGGATGCTTGTTTCCTCACAGTCTAGAGGGGGGTGGGGTTTTCTTTTTCAAACGTTTTTGTCTGCATTTACCATCTTTACTAATAAGGCACATCAAAAATGGCTTTGTCATGTCTGTTGAATGGGGGACAGACAGTACTCATTGGAGTTTTAGTCTACTTTGTTTAGTTGTCACTGTTACCTGTCAGCAAGTAAAAACAGAACTGGAAGCTCACAAGTCCATTGTGTAAGCTGCACAGTCAACATCATCCCCAAAAGAAGAGTTCTCACGGTATGGCCCTACTTAAGCTAGTGAGTGATTATCCCTCCTAAAAAAAGACCTACAAATATGACCCTAACTAGTGTATTTGCTATCAGCTGTTTCCTGTACTGGAAGTTCATGTAAGTTTAGACTTTGCCGTCCGTTGGGTGCTGTCAAGTGAATTTTGACTCCTAGTGACCCCATGTAACAGTAGAAATGCTCTGTAGAAGGGTTTTCTTGAATATAATCTACAGAAGCAGATCACCGAGTCTTTCTCCTGCAGAGCCCCTGGGTGGATTTGAACTGCCAACATTTGCTTAGTAAAATATGGCATGGTAGAGGTGCCTGACCCCCTCTAACTTCACAAGGGGAAAGGATAATCAAGATCAACAGCCCAAGGCTGATTCCTGTGAGGCAGAGGTCAAATATACCTCCTCTTGCCAGTCCTATTTACCAATTCTGACACCATCTGTCCCTCCCACAGCATGCTCTACTTCTCTGCTGAGTTCAGTAATTTGTTGCAATGGCCACTCAGAACTCATAGACAATACTCACAATTATGAGGTCTATTAGGAATTTTTTTTATTAGGAAAGTAACAGGTTACAATTCAGGTTCAGGAACACTCAGGATACAGCTCTTCCATCAGGACAGCTTCTTCTCAGCCGTGCCTGCAGGCAGGTCTCTCCCTGACCCTTGGCCCTTCAGCCCCTCGGTCTGGCCTTGCCCTGCTTGAGCAAGTGTTACCAAGCTCTTTCGGCTCTGCCAATAAGTGCCCAGAAGCACCCCACTCTGCCAGTAAGCCTCAGCCAGAAGGCATTCAGCTCTAGCTCTGTGGAGCTCTGTGGGTCAGCAAACCTATCTCCTCCACCATGTGCCTGGTGCCAGAAACCCTCCTGCCCAAATGCACTCAGCTTTCTCCGTTGGCCAGGAAGCCCACTGAGCCGTCTCCTGCTGCCATTTCTTTGTTGCTGCCTATTGCCGTGTCCGATGTTACAGCTCTCCCTCTTTGTCTTCTGTTACAGCTACTCTTTCTCAATGTCTCCCTTTAAGCCTGAACAGATGGGAACTGACCAATCCCCTTGTTAAGGTTCCATATACCTCATTTGCGTAGTCCTACCTACTCATTTGGTGAGAGTTACAAAGGCTATGGCTAGAAGGGCCATATTAATTAATTCACTGCACCGTAGTTAGCAGCTGAGTGCTTAACCATTGTGCCACCAAGCTCCTTGCTTAGACTTTGGGCTGTCATTATTATACATTTTTCCTCAGACCCTGCTGCTGTGTCCATTTTCTGAGCTGTGGGGAACAAATACAAGATCACTGGGCCATTCTTAACTCCATCCAAAAGAACAAAATATTCCGTCAGCTTTCCCGTTCCTAGAAGGAACCATGTTGCAAAATCCAAAGTGTCTACATCTGGACTGTCCAATAATAGAATGCCCTAGCAACCAGCAACAGCAGGAATTAGGGGGGCCTCAAATCTCAAAGATGGTGGAAGGTAGGACAGGCATGCCAGAGTTCAAATCCCTTAGAACAGTGGTTCTCTACCCTGGCTCCACATTAGAATCATCTAGGGAGTGGAGGGTTTTAAAAATATTGATGCCTGGCCTCCATCCCAGATCAGTTGAATCATAATACCCATGGATTGGACCTAGGAATCAACAATTATTTTAAAATGTGAGTCAAATGTGCAGATATGTTGAAAACCTCAGCCTTAGAGCTTTTTAGCTTAATCAGAGCAAAAATTATAGTTGGAGACAAAGAGGCTGAAGCCACAATCATCACAAAGTGTCCTAAGACTGCAAGGATTTTATTACCAAAAGGAAACAGTGTCTGAGATAAGCAGCGCTTCTAACCACCATAATTGTGTTGTAAGTGTGTTTACCCCAAAAGCAAGGATAATTTGCTCTTATGTAAGAGCACTGAGCCAAGGGCCACTTGCCCTCTTGGGAACCCCTGGACTGCTGACTTCTTCCTGAGGGGTAGGACCTTCAAGGAAAGAGACTATGATGTGCCTTGCTCATAGGAAATTCTCACCGAATACTGCTCATCCAATAAGAAATTCAAATAGAATTTTCCTTTTCTTTTTATTGTGCTGCAAATATATGCAACAAAACAATTGGCAATTCAACATCAAGCAGAAGTTTGAAGTAAAACTATAGTTATAGTAATAGTTATAGCTATAGTTTTAACTATAAAAGAGAATGTCCAAGTTAATATTTACCTGAGAGAGAAGTTTGGAGCTAAATGCTCCACGAAGTATCACTAATATCACACTCAAGCAAAATTTTGCTGAAGATCACTCAAACACTCTTTGAAGTGTTGAAAAGCAAAGGTGTCACCTCAAAGACTAAGGTGTGCCTGACACAAGCCATGGTATTTTCAATCTCATCATATGCATGTGAAAACTGGACAATGAATAGGGAAGACAGAAGAAGAATTGACACCTCTGAATTGTGGTGTTGGCAAAGAATATTGAATATACCATGTCTTGGAAGAAGTACAACCAGAATGCTCCTTAGAAGCAGAGACGGCGAGACATGCTGTCAGGAGAGATCAGTCCCTGGAGAAGGACATCATGCTTGGTGAACAGAAGACCCTCAATGAGATGGATTGACACAGTGGCTGCAACAATGGGCTCAAGCATAGCAACGACTGTAAGGATGGCTCAGGACCGGGCAGTGTTTTTTTCTGTTGTGCATAGGATCGCTATGAGTCAGAACCAATTTGACGGCACCTAACAACAGCTCCATGAAGTAGGTAACAAACATAACATGCGTCGGCAAAGGGATAAAACAGCTACCCAAATTCACTTAAAATGAGTATGGACTTTGTAAAAATGGCATGAGGAAAGTGTCTGTCCTCCTCTAACTTCACGAGGAGGGAGGAAAATCAAGATCAATAGCCCAAGACTGATTCCTATGAGGAATCAGACATGTCTTCTCTCTCCACCATCAATTCTGACACCAACTGTCCCTCCCACAGCACTCTCTATTTCTCTGCTGAGTTTGATAATTCATTGAAATGGCCCCACAAAACTCATGGACAATACTCACAATTATAAGGTTTATTAGGGAAGTTAACGGGTTACAACCCAGTTTCAAGAACGCTCAGGATGCAGTTCTTTCAACAGGACAGACTCTTCCCAGCTGTGCTTATACACACGCCTCTCCCTAGCCCTCTGCCTCTGCCCAAAGGCACTCAGCTTTTTTGCTTCATGGGTTGGGAAGCCCACTGTGTGGTCTTTCCTGACACTGCTTCTCTGACACCACTTCTCTGACACTGCTTCTCCGCCATTGCTTCTTGCCATCTTCAGAGTTACAGCTCGCTCTCTTGTCTCATGGTTCCAGGAGCTTCTCAGTGCAGGGATCTTGAGTCCAAAGGATGTACTCTCCGCTCCTTGCTGTTCTTCCTTTTTGGAGATGGGATCCTCTCTTTCTCACCTCTGGCGTGGCTCATTTCAAGCTCAGCAGGATGTCAAAACTGACCAGTTCCCTTGGTGGGCCACAATCACCTTATTTGCACAGTCCTACCCAATCACTTGGGTGGAAGTTACAAGACCATGGCTAGAGAGGCCACACAAAACTGATGCATCCCACCACAATTTTTAAAACTTGATCCCCAGAATTCTTGATCACTTCTTCATACCTGCACTCCCCCTCCCACATCATGAGTATTTGTTTGGACATACCTGAGAAAATGAGATCTCCAAAGATGAAGAATTCCACCTACATGACTAACATTCTTTCACCCCACCATCCTGAGACTTTGGGTCCAGATTCTAAGCAGGGTTCTTCAAACCTGGACAAATACCAGCTTTTTTAAAAATGCTGAATCAGAGTTATATAGGATGGGGCCCCAGAACTTGTAGATGCTGTATTAGTTTTCTAATTTGGTAACAAATTACCATTAATTTAGTGGCTTAAAACAATACAAATTTATTACCTTGCAGTTCTGGAGGTTAGAAGTCCAACATCAGTCTGTGATGCAATGTCTAAAATGAAAGTCCATTTTATGTGCTGTCTTGACATCTGGTAAAATCAGAAGTGCCTCTATTGGCCTAACTGCAAGTTCTCCCCACTTTAATTCCACGATAAGCAGGAACTATACGTGGTTCATTTGACAAGGATAAGAATGTCTTTCCTTATCAAATGAACCAGGTATAGTTCCTGCTTATCCCTGAGTGGTGGGTTTCAGCTCCCAGCCAGCCCACAAAATTATTCAACTGAGCCAATGACATCCTCCTATGGGAACCAGGGAGCACCCCACCCTCTTGATACTAGAAAGTCTGCCTCCCACAGCTCTGGTTTTTCACTCTGTTTCAGAGCGCAACTCTGTGTGGCCCTGTGTGGCTTGAGGTGTCCTTCTCCCCAAGGTTGTATCTGTGACTAGTAAACTGCTGTTGATTTCATCTGTCTAGTGTTGGGTGTTATGTGTCCTGCCATCCCCATAACTCTAGAGTGGGAATCCCTCCCTTACCCATGGGGCCAATACAAAAAAAGAAAAACTTGTTGCCATGGAGTCAATTCCAACTGATAGCAACCCAATAGGACAGAGTAGTATTGCCCCATAGGATTTCCAAGGAGTGGCTGACAGATTCAAACTGCTGACCTTTTGGTTAGCCGCCAAACTCTTAACCACTCCACCACCAGGGCTCCATGGGGTAAATAGGAGATTATTAAAACAGAGTCTCACTGGACTAAAATCAACGTCTTGGCAGGGCTGTGTTCTTTTCTGGAGACTTCAAGAAAGAATTCATTTCCTTGCCTTCTCCAGCTTCTAGAGGCTGCCATATTCCTTGGCTCATGACCCCTTCTTCCATCTACAAAGCCAGCAACTCAGAATTGAGTTCTTCTCACACTGCATCACTCTGACCTTCCATTCTGCCTTCATCTCCCACTTTTAAGGACTCTTGGAATTACATTGGGCCCACACAGATAATCCAGGATAATTTCCCCATAGCATGGGCCTTAATTTAATCACATCTGCAATGCCTCTTTTGATGTGTTACATATTCACAGATTCTGGGGATTAGGGAGTGGTCATCTTTGGGGACCATTATTCTGCCCACTCCAGATGGTTAAAGCCCCCCAGATAAATCTGAGGCAGTGTGTCCGTGGACTGTCTTTTGGGAACTGCTGTTGAATGTCAAAGGCTTTGTGCACCTCCCATTTCTCAGTCCCAGCCTAGGTTTACTTTTAATGAAATCCTCACAGCTCTTTCTCCATGTGTACTGTCAGGGGACAGCAGACATCAGGATGATTTTCATTTATTCTTCCACAAATATTTATTGAGTAATCTATTTTTCACTTTCCTCATTTTACTTGAACAATTTGGTCATAAGCCTTTACTAATCAATAGGTGTCTCTTTAGCAGAAAGATTAGCAGTTCGAATCTACCCAAAGGCATCTTGGAAGAAAGGCCCAGCAATCACCCTGGAGAACACAGTCATTGAAAACTCTGTGGAGCACAGTTCTACTCTGAAATACGTGAGGTTGCCATGCGTCATGGTAACAAGTTTTTTTGGTTTGGTTAATACAATAGTACATTCCTTATAATCTCAGTTGGAAAACATATTGGTAGTCCACATGTTCAAGGGCCTAAGTAAATTAACCTATCAATTTTTAAAAACCCTTTTTTACTGAATGTGGGTGAAATGTGCACAACTTAACCAAGGTAAACGATGACAATAAGAAATACACGCTATTACAGGACCTTATTGGTAAATTCTATAACATATACAATTTGGTAACAACCAAAAAATACGTGAGTGGTTACATAGGTAGATATATATGCATATATGTGCATAGCAAGGTATATTTGTGTATATATAAAAAAAAAAAAAACCTTATGCCGTCGAGTTGATTCTGACTCATAGCGACCCTACGGTACAGAGTAGAACTGCCCCATAAGGTTTCCAAGGAGCACCTGGTGGATTTGAACTGCCAACCTTTTGGTTAGCAGCTGTAGCTCTGAACTACTACATCACCGGGGTTTCCATGTGTGTGTATACATGCCCATAAATAAGTGTATCTGTAGACATATATATATGTACATGTTGGTGTGTGTTGCACATATATTCATATATATAATAAAGCACATAGTGGACACAGTCATGGTTACCTCCCATACATGACCAAACATCTCACAGGGTTGGTTTACTGAGTTTGAGGGCCTAGGACCATAGCCTCATGGGACAACTCAGTCAATTGGCACAGCATAGTCTATAATAAAGTTTATGTTCTACATCCTGGTATGGTAGGTAGCATCTGGGCTCTTAAAAGCTTGTGAGTGGCCATCTAAGATACTACTATTGGTCTCTACTCCTCTGAAGCAAAAGAGAAAGAAGGAAACAAAAAACTCAAAGAAGAATCTAGTCTACAGGACTAATTGCCTACATGAACCATGGCATCATCTACCCAGAGATCAGAAAAATGGTGCCCGGGTACCACTACTGACCGTTCTGATTAGGGACACAATAGATGGTCCTGAATAGAATGGGAGAAAACTGTAGCACAAAACTCTTATTAAAAAAAAAAAAAAAAGATCAGACTTAGTGGGCCAGTAGAGACTAGAGGAACCCCCAAGATTATCACCCTGAGATACCCTTTAAACTTTGAACTGAAACTACTCCCAGAAGTCATCTTTCAGATAAATAACATATTGGCCCATAAATTAAAAAATATCACCCCTGAGCACTGTGCTCCTTTAAAAAAAAAAAAAATCATCTATATGAAACCAATCGGTCAACATTTACCCTAAAGCATAGATGCGAAGGTCGGGGGAGGGAGCAATAGGGAAGCTGGATTAATGGAAGCAGAATAATCCGAACAGAAATGCAGAGAATGTTGACACAATGGAAAATGGAACCAATGTTACTGAACAATACGTATAGAAATTGTTAAATGGGAACTTAATTTGCTGTGTAAACTTTCACCAAAAACTCAATAAAATATAAACTACCTCTTGTTAACTCAAGTAAGCAGGGATGATTTCTCATAAAGCTGTAAAAACAAAACCCAGTGCTGTCGAGTGGAGCATTAAGGGAGATGTAATCGACGACAGAGAATGTAGTAGTTTCAGCAATCATTCTTTTGGAACTCAGGAGAGAGGGGCTATTTCAGAATCAAGGGTCATTCTTGGAACCTTAGCAGTGGAATGTTCTAGATTTTTACTCTAGAGCAGCCCTCTTAATGTGACTCGGAAAATTATCCTCACTTTCGGGATAAACAGTCTCCTCAATCTTTTAAAAAGCACTAAACTTACTGGCAACTATTGACATATAACCTGCTGCTGTTGAGTTGATTCCAACTCATAGCAACCCTATAGGACAGAGTAGAACTGCCCCATAGGGCTTCCGAGGAGCCCCTGGTGGATTCGAACTGCAGACCTTTTGGTTAGCAGCCGTAGCTCTTAACCACGACGCCACCAGGGTTTCCTACTGACATGTAGAATTTAATATTTTCATTATAAAGGTAATACATACGGTAAGACAAATTCAAACAATATAGAAAGGTATATTTTAAAAAGTCTCCCTGGTCAGTCTCCCAGAGACAAACGATTGCTAACAGTTAGTACATCCTTCCCGAATTGTTTAAAGTATACGTAAGCACACCTGTATATATTTTTAAAGCGCTTGTGAAATTATATTTGTTATTTTTGTTCCTTCCTTTTTCACCTACCAAGACATCTTGATCTTTTCATGCTCTCACTCTTAGATCTACTTCATTCTTTTTATTGGCTAGTTTATGTTACGTTCCATTACGTGGATTACCATGATTTATTTAAACAGTTCCCAACAGATGGACATTCAGGTTTCCAGTTTTCTTACGGTTATAAACAATAATACAGTAAACATTCTTGTCCATATGTCTTTGTCCCTGTGTGAGATTATACAGGCAAGGTAAATTGCTAGAAGTGCACTTGCAGCGTCAAAGGGTATGTGCTTTTTCAATATTGCCAAATTGCATCCATTTGTAATTCACTTTTCATCAATTACTATATGTTTATGTTCTTCGTCTACTTTTCTATTGTGTTAGTCATCTTTTTCTAATTTATTTATTTTTAATTAATAAGTTAATTTTTAGTGACATAAAATTCACATAAAACCAAATTAGCCATTTTGAAGTGTGAACAACAGCATTTAATACATTCACAATGTTTTACAATCACCACTTCTATCTAGTTCCAAAACATTTTCATCACCCCAAAAAGAAACCTCGTACCCCTTAAGCTGTTGCTCCCTGTTTTCCCCCTTCTCCTCGACCCTCAGCTACCACCAATCTGCTTTCTGTCTCTATGGGTTTAATTATTCTGAATATTTCATATAAATAGATTAACGTAATATGTGATCTTTTGCACCTGGCTTCTTTCACTTAGCATAATGTTTTTGAAATTCACCCAGATTGTATCATGTATTAGTACTATGTTCCTCTTTATGACTCAATAATGTTCCTTTGTATATATATACCACAATTTTTTATCTGTTCATCAGTCAATGAATTATTATGAATAATGCTCTTACGAATGAATTCTCATACAAGTTTTTGTATGATGACTAACACAATAGAAAAGTGGATATGTTTTCAATTTCTTGGGTATACCCAGGAGTGAAATTGTCGGGTCATAGCTCTTTTCTATATTTTTCAAATTTTCTTTGAGGGGCATGCAGTAACTTTATAACCAAAAATGATGTTTGTTCAAAATTTAAATGCACCTTTATCTTTTTATTTTGAATACAATGTGGATTAACAATGTAGACCAGCTTCTTGTCTTAGTCATACCTATTAAGCTCCAGGAAAACCAGCCTTTATGCCAGTCTCACCAAGTAGGCATCCAGTGGTTTACCACACCAGCCTAGATCCACTGAGAAAACAGAGAAAAAAACACTTCAATGACCTGAGTATTCCGTACCTCTCTTAATGAATTTTTTAAGTGTTACTAGAACAAAATGAAAAATTCAATCATTCAAGATCTTTCTAAGCCACATCGATGACATTGCATCTGCCTCTCTGAGGGGATGGAAAGTCCCCTCATTGTTGGGTTGTTCTAACCAAGTCAGTCAGGACCCTTGTTCCCGTCTACTGGCTTGGTCATGCTTCCGCACCCCTAGGGGCTGGTACCTGCCATGTTTTCATATGCCATACCTCTCTTCCCGCTTGTCTTGGCGCCCACTAATGCACTGGTCAAACACTGGTAGCTCAGATGCCCCCTTACTATGTTTTGTTTTACGTAAATATACTTTTTTACACAGTAGCTTAGAAGAAATTAGCTTCCATAAACAGTCAAAAGGCAAATGCAAAGATCATGGCAACAGGAACAGATAAAAAGATGAACACCTCAGTTTTAAAAATGAGCATCAAATAGATTGATAGATACACAGATAGATGATAGAGCTGTTAATAACAGAATCTGGGTGGTAAGTATTGAGATGTTTACTGTAACATTCTTTCAACTTTGCTCTATGTTTCATAATTTTCATAATAAAATATTGGGGAAGAGATGGAAATTGGCTCAGAAAATATTATGAGACCAGAACCACAGTAGGAAGTATGTATATGTATGAACTTCCTCTGAAGAAAATACTGTGAAAAGGAGCCGAATTGGGCTTGGCAAAGGGTTGCCTGTACTGACCTGTTGGTGCTAGACAGGTGATGTTATTTAAGGCTGACTAACTCCGACTTTGGTAAAAATGCTGTAGACACCTGACTGATCTGTCTGGACCACAGAAGTGGAGCCTACAGAAGTGGAGAGTAGGAGGCTTCTCTGAATGGAAGTGCGTATTTTACTGTCCTGTCACACATATAAGAGCAAGAAATGAATGAGTTTTTCTTGGAGGAGGGAAGAATTTCCTTCTTTCTCTGTCACTGAGTTAGCTGGGGTCTGTACTCTGAGATAAGCAGAGCCCTGGAGATTTTCTTTGTGGGGACTTGAACTGACCTTACCAGGTGGAGGCAAACACAGGCAGCAGCAGAGTTTGGACTGGACTTGGGTGCTTAGTGCTTTCTCCACTTACCCATGTCAAAGTCCTTTATTTCCCCACTGAAGGAGATACTGAAACAAGACTTCCTGTGATTAATGCAAATGTCCATGGGTTTATTTTAAACCTTCTAGGTTGATATTCTCAAGGCGTGTCTCCCAGCCAAATTACTAATACTTCACGGTGCTTTTCTAGATGTTGCAATTATTTGTCCTCATTGTCCATAAGCAAACCCCTAGATCTCCTGAATTATTCATGTCTCATGAGTAACCGAGTAGCCATAAAAATTTACCATAATCAGAGTTAAGGGTCTTAGCCTCACAAAAATGCGGTATTAATCTGCAAGGGAAACCCTGTTCCATCCGTATGTAAATGAGGGTCGTCAGAACTCATTTTTTTCAGTGTGATGATATTACGTGTCCTTGGTATATACACATATAAATACCTTTCAAGTGTCCATATGACATCTGGAGGCTTCAGAGGAAATCTCAATGATATTGGACAGTTCCTTCTTCCTGGTGGTATAAGGTAACATCTTTAATTTTAAATTATATTATCTTATAAAAGATATATGGACAACTAGGAAGGTGTTGTTCAACGCGATGAGAATAGTATGTTTTAATTCACTTTTATAGTCAGGGCAGATGTTTTTATTTGATTCTTTAAATACTATTTTATTGTGAGGTTTTTCTTCTGGGTTATTTTAAGGCTTTAAAATAGTTAATGACTGAAAACAAATTACAGAATTGTGACAAAAATTCTACATAAATGGAATTTTTTGAAGCTATTCTGCAAATACTTCTCTTCCTCTTCATATTTTCAGCAATGTAAGTAAAGAAAAATAGGGGACACATCAACATTTATAAGAGGGGAACTTGAAAAATGTGAGCTTTCCTGGTAGGCAATAATATTTACATAAACTTGGTCTTCATATCATCCTCTTGGAGTCTCTCTTCCCATCTCAAATATTGTTTAACCTTGAAGATGGATTTTGTAAATCAACTATTAATGGTTTGGTTCTGGCTATATTCTTTTTTTTTTTTTTTTTTTTTTTTTTTTATAATAACTTTTATTAAGCTTCAAGTGAACGTTTACAAATCCAATCAGTCTGTCACATATAAGTTTACATACATCTCACTCCCTACTCCCACTTACTCTCCCCGTCTTGAGTCAGCCCTTTCAGTCTCTCCTTTCTTGACAATTTTGCCGGCTTCCCTCTCTCTCTATCCTCCCATCCCCCCTCCAGACAAGAGTTGCCAACACAATCTCAAGTGTACACCTGATATAATTAGCTCACTCTTCATCAGCGTCTCTCTCCCACCCGCTGACCAGTCCCTTTCATGTCTGATGAGTTGTCTTCAGGGATGGTTCCTGTCCTGTGTCAACAGGAGGTCTGGAGAGCATGACCGCCGGGATTCCTCCAGTCTCAGTCAGACCATTAAGTTTGGTCTTCTTATGAGAATTTGGGGTCTGCATCCCACTGCTCTCCTGCTCCCTCAGGGGTCCTCTGCTGAGCTCCCTGTCAGGGCAGTCATCGATTGTGGCCGGGCACCAACTAGTTCTTCTGGTCTCAGGATGATGTAGGTCTCTTGTTCATGTGGCCCTTTCTGTCTCTTGGGCTCTTAGTTGTCATGTGGGCTTGGTGTTCTTCATTTTCCTTTGCTCCAGGTGGGTTGAGACCAATTGCTGCATCTTAGATGGCTGCTTGTTAGCATTTAAGACCCCAGACGCCACATGTCAAAGTGGGATGCAGAATGATTTCATAATAGAATTATTTTGCCAATTGACTTAGAAGTCCCCGCAAACCATGTTCCCCAGACCCCCGCGCTTGCTCCGCTGAGCTTTGAAGCATTCATTTTATCCCGGAAACTTCTTTGCTTTTGGTCCAGTCCAATTGAGCTGACCTTCCATGTATTGAGTGTTGTCTTTCCCTTCACCTAAAGCAGTTCTTATCTACTGATTAATCAATAAAAAACCCTCTCCCACCCTCCCTCCCTCCCCCCCTCGTAACCACAAAAGTATGTGTTCTTCTCAGGTTTACTATTTCTCAAGATCTTATAATAGTGGTCTTATACAGTATTTGTCCTTTTGCCTCTGACTCATTTCGCTCAGCATAATGCCTTCCAGGTTCCTCCATGTTATGAAATGTTTCAGAGATTCGTCACTGTTCTTTATCGATGCGTAGTATTCCATTGTGTGAATATACCACAATTTATTTACCCATTCATCCGTTGATGGACACCTTGGTTGCTTCCAACTTTTTGCTATTGTAAACAGAGCTGCAATAAACATGGGTGTGCATATATCTGTTTGTATGAAGGCTCTTGTATCTCTAGGGTATATTCCGAGGAGTGGGATTTCTGGGTTGTATGGTAGTTCTATTTCTAACTGTTTAAGATAACGCCAGATAGATTTCTAAAGTGGTTGTACCATTTTACATTCCCACCAGCAGTGTATGAGAGTTCCAATCTCTCCACAGCCTCTCCAACATTTATTCTTTTGTGTTTTTTGGATTAATGCCAGCCTTGCTGGTGTGAGATGGAATCTCATCGTAGTTTTAATTTGCATTTCTCTAATGGCTAATGATCGAGAGCATTTTCTCATGTATCTGTTGGCTGCCTGAATATCTTCTTTAGAGAAATGTGTGTTCATATCCTTTGCCCACTTCTTGATTGGGTTGTTTGTCTTTTTGTGGTTGAGTTTTGACAGAATCATGTTGATTTTAGAGATCAGGCGCTGGTCGGAGATGTCATAGCTGAAAATTCTTTCCCAATCTGTAGGTGGTCTTTTTACTCTTTTGGTGAAGTCTTTAGATGAGCATAGGTGTTTGATTTTTAGGAGCTCCCAGTTATCGGGTTTCTCTTCATCATTTTTGGTAATGTTTTGTATTCTGTTTATACCTTGTATTAGGGCTCCTAGGGTTGTCCCAATTTTTTCTTCCATGATCTTTATCGTTTTAGTCTTTATGTTTAGGTCTTTGATCCACTTGGAGTTAGTTTTTGTGCATGGTGTGAGATATGGGTCCTGTTTCATTTTTTTGCAAATGGATATCCAGTTATGCCAGCACCATTTGTTAAAAAGGCTGTCTTTTCCCCAGTTAATTGACACTGGTCCTTTGTCAAATATCAGCTGCTCATACGTGGATGGATCTATGTCTGGGTTCTCAATTCTGTTCCATTGGTCTATGTGTCTGTTGTTGTACCAATACCAGGCTGTTTTGACTACTGTGGCTGTATAATAGGTTCTGAAGTCAGGTAAGGTGAGGCCTCCCACTTTCTTCTTCTTTTTCAGTAGTGCTTTGCTTATCCGGGGCTTCTTTCCCTTCCATATGAAATTGGTGATTTGTTTCTCTATCCCCTTAAAATATGACATTGGAATTTGGATCGGAAGTGCGTTAAATGTATAGATGGCTTTTGGTAGAATAGACATTTTTACTATGTTAAGTCTTCCTATCCATGAGCAAGGTATGTTTTTCCACTTAAGTATGTCCTTTTGAATTTCTTGTAGTAGAGCTTTGTAGTTTTCTTTGTATAGGTCTTTTACATCCTTGGTAAGATTTATTCCTAAGTATCTTATCTTCTTGGGGGCTACTGTGAATGGTATTGATTTGGTTATTTCCTCTTCGGTGTTCTTTTTGTTGATGTAGAGGAATCCAAGTGATTTTTGTATGTTTATTTTATAACCTGAGACTCTGCCAAACTCTTCTATTAGTTTCAGTAGTTTTCTGGAGGATTCCTTAGGGTTTTCTGTGTATATAATCATGTCATCTGCAAATAGTGATAACTTTACTTCTTCCTTGCCAATCCGGATACCTTTTATTTCTTTATCTAGCCTGATTGCCCTGGCTAAGACTTCCAACACGATGTTGAATAAGAGCGGTGATAAAGGGCATCCTTGTCTGGTTCCCGTTCTCAAGGGAAATGCTTTCAGGTTCTCTCCATTTAGAGTGATATTGGCTGTTGGCTTTGCATAGATGCCCTTTATTATGTTGAGGAATTTTCCTTCAATTCCTATTTTGGTAAGAGTTTTTATCATGAATGGGTGTTGGACTTTGTCAAATGCCTTTTCTGCATCAATTGATAAGATCATGTGGTTTTTGTCTTTTGTTTTATTTATGTGATGGATTACATTAATGGTTTTTCTGATATTAAACCAGCCTTGCATACCTGGTATAAATCCCACTTGATCAGGGTGAATTATTTTTTTGATGTGTTGTTGGATTCTATTGGCTAGAATTTTGTTGAGGATTTTTGCATCAATGTTCATGAGGGATATAGGTCTATAATTTTCTTTTTTTGTAATGTCTTTACCTGGTTTTGGTATCAGGGAGATGGTGGCTTCATAGAATGAGTTGGGTAGTATTCCGTCATTTTCTATGCTTTGGAATACCTTTAGTAGTAGTGGTGTTAACTCTTCTCTGAAAATTTGGTAGAACTCTGCAGTGAAGCCGTCCGGGCCAGGACTTTTTTTTGTTGGGAGTTTTTTGATTACCATTTCAATCTCTTTTTTTGTTATGGGTCTATTTAGTTGTTCTACTTCTGAATGTGTTAGTTTAGGTAGGTAGTGTTTTTCCAGGAATTCATCCATTTCTTCTAGGTTTTCAAATTTGTTAGAGTACAATTTTTCATAATAATCTGAAATGATTCTTTTAATTTCATTTGGTTCTGTTGTGATGTGGTCCTTCTCATTTCTTATTCGGGTTATTTGTTTCCTTTCCTGTATTTCTTTAGTCAGTCTAGCCAATGGTTTATCAATTTTGTTAATTTTTTCAAAGAACCAGCTTTTGGCTTTGTTAATTCTTTCAATTGTTTTTCTGTTCTCTAATTCATTTAGTTCAGCTCTAATTTTTATTATTTGTTTTCTTCTGGTGCCTGATGGATTCTTTTGTTGCTCACTTTCTATTTGTTCAAGTTGTAGGGACAGTTCTCTGATTTTGGCTCTTTCTTCTTTTTGTATGTGTGCATTTATTGATATAAATTGACCTCTGAGCACTGCTTTTGCTGTGTCCCAGAGGTTTTGATAGGAAGTATTTTCATTCTCGTTGCTTTCTATGAATTTCCTTATTCCCTCCTTGATGTCTTCTATAACCCAGTCTTTTTTCAGGAGGGTATTGTTCATTTTCCAAGTATTTGATTTCTTTTCCCTCGTTTTTCTGTTATTGATCTCTAGTTTTATTGCCTTGTGGTCTGAGAAGATGCTTTGTAATATTTCGATGTTTTGGACTCTGCAAAGGTTTGTTTTATGACCTAATATGTGGTCTATTCTAGAGAATGTTCCATGTGCGCTAGAAAAAAAAGTATATTTTGCAGCAGTTGGGTGGAGAGTTCTGTATAAGTCAATGAGGTCAAGTTGGTTGATTGTTGTAATTAGATCTTCCGTGTCTCTGTTGAGCTTCTTACTGGATGTCCTGTCCTTCTCCGAAAGTGGTGTGTTGAAGTCTCCTACTATAATTGTGGAGGTATCTATCTCGCTTTTCAGTTCTGTTAAAATTTGATTTATATATCTTGCAGCCCTGTCATTGGGTGCGTAAATATTTAATATGGTTATGTCTTCCTGATCAATTGTCCCTTTTATCATTATATAGTGTCCTTCTTTATCCTTTGTGGTGGATTTAAGTCTAAAGTCTATTTTGTCAGAAATTAATATTGCTACTCCTCTTCTTTTTTGCTTATTGTTTGCTTGATATACTTTTTTCCATCCTTTGAGTTTTAGTTTGTTTGTGTCTCTAAGTCTAAGGTGTGTCTCTTGTAGGCAGCATATAGATGGATCGTGTTTCTTTATCCAGTCTGTGACTCTCTGTCTCTTTATTGGTGCATTTAGTCCATTTACATTCAGGGTAATTATAGATAAATAAGTTTTTAGTGCTGTCATTTTGATGCCTTTTTATGTGTGTTGTTGACAATTTCATTTTTCCACATACTTTTTTGTGCTGAGGCGTTTTTCTTAGTAAATTGTGAGATCCTCACTTTCATAGTGTTTGACTTTATGTTAGTTGAGTCGTTACGTTTTTCTTGGTTTTTGTCTTGAGTTATAGAGTTGTTATACCTTTTTGTGGTTACCTCATTATATACCCCTATTTTTCTAAGTAAAAACCTAACTTGTATTGTTCTATATCGCCTTGTATCACTCTCCATACGGCAGTTCAATGCCTCCTGTATTTAGTCCCTCTTTTTGATTATTGTGATCTTTTACCTATTGACTTCCATGATTCCCTGTTATGTGTATTTTTTTTTTTTTAATTAATCTTAATTTGTTTGTTTTTGTGATTTCCCTATTTGAGTTGATATCAGGACGTTCTGTTTTGTGACCTTGTGTTGTGCTGATATCTGATATTATTGGTTCTCTGACCAAACAATATCCTTTAGTATTTCTTGTAGCTTTGGTTTGGTTTTTGCAAATTCTCTAAACTTGTGTTTGTCTGTAAATATCTTAATTTCGCCTTCATATTTCAGAGAGAGTTTTGCTGGATATATGATCCTTGGTTGGCAGTTTTTCTCCTTCAGTGTTCTGTATATGTGGTCCCATTCCCTTCTTGCCTGCATGGTTTCTGCTGAGTAGTCAGAACATATTCTTACTGATTCTCCCTTGAAGGAAACCTTTCTTTTCTCCCTGGCTGCTTTTAAAATTTTCTGTTTATCTTTGGTTTTGGTGAGTTTGATGATAATATGTCTTGGTGTTTTTCTTTTTGTATCAATCTTAAATGGGGTTCGATGAGCATCTTGGATAGATATCCTTTCGTCTTTCATGATGTCAGGGAAGTTTTCTGTCAGAAGTTCTTCAACTATTTTCTCTGTGTTTTCTGTCCCCCCTCCCTGTTCTGGGACTCCAATCACCCGCAGGTTATCCTTCTTGATAGAGTCCCACATAATTCTTAGGGTTTCTTCATTTTTTTTAATTCTTTTATCTGATTTTTTTTCAGCTATGTTGGTGTTGATTCCCTGGTCCTCCAGATGTCCCAGTCTGCATTCTAATTGCTCGAGTCTGCTCCTCTGACTTCCTAGTGTGTTGTCTAATTCTGTTATTTTATTGTTAATCTTTTGGATTTCTACATGTTGTCTCTCTATGGATTCTTGCAACTTATTAATTTTTCCAGTATGTTCTTGAATAATCTTTTTGAGTTCTTCAACAGTTTTATCAGTGTGTTCCTTGGCTTTTTCTGCAGATATCCTAATTTCATTTGTGATATCATTAAGCATTCTGTAAATTAGTTTTTTATATTCTGTATCTGATAATTCCAAAATTGTATCTTCATTTGGGAAAGATTTTGATTCTTTTGTTTGGGGGGTTGGAGAAGCTGTCACGGTCTGCTTCTTTAAGTGGTTTGATATGGATTGTTGTCTCCGAGCCATCACTGGGAAACTAGTTTTTCCAGAAAATCCGCTGCGTGCAGTCCAAATCCCTGCGGGACGGTTCCCCGGCTCGGATGCTGCTCTTTCTGCTCCAAGATCAGTCACTGCCTCCCGGGGACTTCTCCTAACGGCTGCGTCCCACGCCGCCCGTGGAACCGGCTAGTCCCCCTCCCGGGGTTAGTTCAGGGGGGTGGAGCAGGTCTCTGTGCTTGTGCCGTACCTGACTGGTACGCTGGCTCCAGGCTCTGGAAACAATCGCTGCTTCCCCGTATTAGTTTGTTCTCCGTCTCTAAATCTGTGTTTGTTGTTCAGGGTTCGTAGATTGTTATGTATGTGATCGATTCACTTGTTTTTCCGTGTCTTTGTTGTAAGAGGGATCCGAGGTAGCGTCTGCCTAGTCCGCCATCTTGGCTCCGCCCCTCTGGCTATATTCTTTTATGGCATTATGCAGATCTCAGAGAATAGGGTATGTGTGGTTATTTTCTTGATTTCTGTTTTTAAAATTATGTTTATAGCCCTGTTTATAAAAAAGTATTTCAAATGGCAGAATTAACTTTTATAATAAATGTTTATCCTGAATGAAATCTCTTATTCAGGAAAATGAATCAGTCAATATACTTGATGAAAATTATCTTTTCCGCTTATGGAGAAATATAACAATTATATTTCTATTTATACTCAGAATACCTTATCTCTCTTCTCTTCCAACAACAAAAAAAAAAAGGGCGTTTTATAAATCATTTTAAAGATGTATTATTAGCGCTTTGGAATTTTTCTTGTTTACATGAAAGATGAGGACGATTGAAATAAAAGTTGCAACAATGCAGCAGAGAACAGAAAAAACCTTGCACCTATGAACATTTACTAATGCATCAGATAAACAGTCTACATCATAATGTAAGGGAATAAATAGGACAAATACTTCCAAGTGGGAATTATGCTAACAATATTTATCTATCAAGGTCACTGTCAGAATCAAATGAAATAATCTATTAACTGCTTTTAAAAGCACAGCTTTTTTTTTTTTTTAAAAAGCTGTGCTTTTAAAAGCAGTTAATAGAGTAGACCAACGATGTTCTCCTAAAAATATTTTTAATATTTCTAATGAGCATTAAATGTTTTATACAATATTGTATGCATGTATCCATATGTATGCAGAAGCCCTGGTGGCACAGTGGTTAACCAAAAGGTTGGCGGTTCAAACCTACCCATTGGCACTGCAAAAGAAAAGACCTGGCAACCTGCTCCCGTAAAAATTACAGCCTAGAAAATCCTATGAGACAGTTCTACTACGTCATATGGGGTTGCTGTGAGTCCAAATCAACTTGATGGCACCTAAAAACAGTGACAACATACAAAATGTATAAGATTTAGACCCTGAATCAGGCGCAACACAGTTCATAAGGTACTTGAATCATAATCTATGTTCCGGTTATATATAGCCTCCAGAATCCCTAATCTATACATCCTTTGGTTCCAAACAGCATGTTCTTCAGCCAACCTCCTTAATAACATGCCTGAGCCAGTGTCGGGCTACGTGAGCAGCAATGGGTTCCATGTACCTAAGTTAAGAAATCACACGGTTGTTTTGCTTGCAGATACAGAGTGGAAAGATGAAAGTGGTGTTGCTGGTTGCTTTCTTTTTGGTCACCGCTCACTGCACACCGGTAAGTAACCTCTTAATGTCTATTTCTGCGAATTAGCCTTGGCCCATACAATCTAAGCTTGTAGTTGTACTTAACTCTAAAAAAAAAAGAATTTTTTTCCCATCACAGGAGCCAGTGTCACAGTCACCACTGTGAAGAGCTTCTTTGAAGCTGAAAGCAATTCTTTCAACCTATTTTAAACGACATGTTTGAAAAGCAAGAGATTTGAGTCAAGGGCAGCTGGGATGCTTGCTTGGCCTCAAAACAGAGCAGTGGTTTGCAACCTTGGCTGCACTTTGGAATTGCTTGGGGAACTTTAAAAAAAAAAAAAAGAAAAAACAATCTCTGAGTCCCACATTAAGAAAATCGGACTTAATTGGTTTAGGATGTGGCCCAGACGTGGGATTTTTTATAACCCCCTAGGTGATTATTTCAATGAGCAGCTAAGATTGAGAGCCACTGTCTGAGGGAGCGGCACCCTCAAGGGTATCTGGAGGTGGCCTGGAGGGACCCTTGATAGGCTTTAAGACAACCAGCAGCCCAGACGTAGCAGGTTAAGCATGACTGCAACTCAAGATGTTATTGTGATCAAAGAGACAGCGAGTAGGCTTGAGAGAATTATATGTCCTGGTATTGAAAAGGATTAGTGACTGAAGCTAACATGTGCAAAATTCATTCACTCATTCTTTAACAAACTTTTCTCAAAAATCTATTAGAGATAGACAATTATCTAGGTGCCAGGATTACAAAGATAATAAAACTGCAAGGAATTCGGAGTCTAAATTTCCCCTCTCATTATCATTACTATACATTTTCTCTGTCCCCTTACTCTTTGTCTTTCAATTTTCACAGTTGCAAAACTTTCATTTTGGAATTCACCGTCATCATTGCAAACACTGGAAGGTAATTGTTCTTTTTGTCCCCCCAACCTAAGTTAGGGTATGTTTGCTGCCCCCTAAAAAGATATGATATAGGGAGGAAATATTCAACATTTTAACAAGTAATATTTTCAGGAGCATAAAGTCTGATTAGAAGATTTTCTCCAAGGTAAAAACTAAAAATCTAAGGTAGAAAGCATAGGAAGTAGTTGGGTTGGTGTAGCCTGGAATTCTGTTGACAGTCCCTGATGACTGGGAGAATCATCTCCAAAGAAATAGAACCTCTCCAGGCTTGTTATCATCAACACAGGCCCTGAATTCTCTCTCTTCTGGGTGAACAACACTCTTCTCAATACAGAACTTGTTTAAGTGCTTTCTTTTGCAAATAAAGGGATTAGGTAAGTCATGAAATTTCCTTTACAAGTTTAGCAAAATCTGGTTTAAACAGAAGTCTTTACTTCTCAGGAGGTGGATCAAAGAATATAGACTATTACTGATTTCGTTGTACATGTGTTAAATACATTCATTATGACATTAAAAATCCCTCGTATAAAGTTTCATATATTAAATTCTTTTTAGAGGACTTTATCTCAACTGAAAATTTTGTGCTTTTTAAAAATTTTTGACCAACCTTATTCCGAGCTGAATTTGTGGGTTTTTTTTTTACCCCTACCCCCGACCTCCCCCCAGGAATTGTCTTTGGCATAGATTTTGGTCTACAGATTGTGGCCTCTTGGTATGCTGCTTGCTGCTTTGTTTCTCCCTGAAGATGCTGGGAGTACCTGTGAAAGTACCGATCCCAGCACACAGCTAGCCAGTATATTGGCCTCCCAGAGAGAACTGCCAGTGCACACAGCTCTCTGCTCCCCCATGTTATTTCAATGAGTAGCTAAGATTGAGGGAACAGCACTCTCATGGGGAACTGCAGGTGCCCTGGAGGGACCCTTGACAGGCTTTAAGACAACTAGTAGCCCAGACATAGTAGGTTAAGCATGACTACAGCTCAAGATGTTATTGTGATAACAATCCCTCCCACCTTTTTCTTTCATAAAAAGAAGAAAAAAAATTTTTTTTTCTTCTTTTTATGAAAAAAAAAAAATAGACTGAATAAAAGAGTGGGGATAAATCACTGATTGTTTTTCTTACTAGAATTAATACTTGAAAACTTTTTATAGTGTTACTCATCTCAGCTAAGCTCTAGTTCCCTTCTTTTCTACATGCTAGCCCAGTTTACATTACAACAAGCTTTACTTATCACAGCAATTTTTGTAATTTCTTCTTATGTGTCCTATTTTTTTCCCAGACAGTTTAGAAATATATTTGAATTGAAATAAAGTTTCCTAACAATTAATGTGAATAACTGTTTTTTCCCCTCCTTATAGCAATTTCTTCTGAGGTTATATGAACTCTTGAATACATGTGTAAGTTTTTACTCTTGCTCTTTTCCATTATTAGCAAGACTTGAAAGAGGAGGAAGGGGTCGGGAAAATAAAGAGAAAGACACAGGAAATGTGAAATCATGTCTAAGAGTTTTGTCATCATAAAACTGGCTTCTTTTTCAGTTTAAATCTTCTTTTTAACAAAGCTCTAAATCACTGTTTATGAATTAAGAATTTTCCCCATTTTAACAAAATTGTTAATTAACAGAACTTAAAACTTGAGAATCTGTCCAAAAGAGTTACAATTTTTTGAAAATGTTGAAGACCATTCTTAACCAATAGTCCTCTCACACTTCCATTATGTTTCTTACACACACACACACACACACACACACACACACACACACAGAGCTCCGAAGGAAATTATTTAAGAAAGAAAACATTCATTTTAACCACTGTGCCGTCAGGGCTTCTTTAAATCTTCATAGTTTTTGCTTTTTAAATATTATATGTATTTTTTATTTCTGGCTTTCAGAAGTTTTGCCATCATATGTAGCTGTTTTCATTGCATTTATCTTGCTTGGGGGTTTATAATGCTATCTGACTCTGCAGATTAAATGTCTTTCATCATTTTTGAAAAATTGTTAGTCATTATCTGATCAAATATCATTTCTACCCTATCCTCTATCTTGTCTTCTTAAACTCCACATATACATTTGAACTTCATACCAATTCTCATATAGCTGTTATGGACTTTTCTATATTTTCCATCCTTTTCTTTCATTCTGCTTCAGTCTGAATATTTTCTTCTGACCTATTATCCAGTTCACTAATTCTGTCTTCAGTTGTATTGAATCTGTTGTTAAAGAAATCTGTTGAGTTCATTTCAGTTATTCTATTTTTCAGTTCTAAAATGTTGATTAGATTCTCCTTCATAGCTTTCAGTTCTCTGCCAAAAGTCTCCATCTTATCATTTGATTCCTTGAACATTTTAATCATTGCATTTTAAAGTCAGCGTCTTATAATTCCACCTTTTGGATCTCCTGAGATTCTGCTTCCGTTGTCTATTTTATTCTTTTGGTTTCGATTTGAGTCCTGTCTTTTTGTATCCTTCCCCCCCCCCCCCCACCACTCCCTGGTTATTTTTTATTGACTGAGTGTTGAATATTGTTTGTGAAAGTTATAGGGATAAATTGAGGTTTTGAATGAAGTTCCAGAGAGAATTAACTTCTGTTTCTCTTGGACCTCTAGGCTGTGGATGTAATATTCACAGACCATCTCATTCCAATCAGAGACAGATAACCAGAACAAGAACTGAGATTATTAGAACAAGTCCCTTCTCCTTCACCCTTACTCCTAGGATGAAGTCCTTGGAATTCCAACCAAAGGTCCAGTTGCTTACCAGATCTTCTCTCTGGTAGCCCTTGAACTTGAATTTTTATCCCTCAGCCCTATGAGTTTGTCATTTCTGCCCAGCTTCTCAGCTTTTCAGCCACTACTTTTGGAGTTGCCAATTCTCTTAAGAAGAATGTTGTTGTTTTGTCCCGTCAAATCGATTCAGACTCGTAATGACCCTATATGACAGAGTGAAACTACCCTCATGGGTTTCCTAGGTTGTAATTATTACAGGAGCAGATTGCCAGGCCTTTTCTCCTGTGGAGCCGCTGGTGGGTTTGAACCACTGATCTGTCAGTTAGCAGCTGAGCACTAAACCACTGTGCCATGAGGGCTCCTTTTGAGAAGAACAGCAGAGCCTAATAACTCCCTGGAATTCCTTCCTCACCACAATATTTTGTCCATAAATCCTCACTGTCTTAAAACTCTGATACTTTCAATGGATACTTTTTTTCTCTCCTTAACTCTTCTAGTTGTTCTCTCCAGGAAGGTTTGCTGGAACAACAAGATTGGAAACAGAACACTTAATTTTCTTCCCAAAGATTAAATAAATATTTTATTGATACCTGTCATATATATATAAAGAGAGAGAGAGAAGAAGTTGGTAATAAATTAATGAAACACACACACAGAGAATGGTTGAAAAGTATTCCCTCTTTATCTCTATAACTTTTATTTTTGTATTATACAAATAATAACTACATAATTTTTCCATGCCATGTATTTATAAATGCATTTTTGTCTTGATTTTGGCTTTATCAGAGGACACCACCAATAAACAGAGGAACTACTATAGTCCCTGGACCACCAGTACCACCAATAACAGAAAAGGATTCTTTTTTGACTCCTAATCCACCAAACTCTTTCACCCCCAGTCGACGGGGAGATGAATGATTAATGAAACTCTTCAGGAACTTCATAGTCAAAAACAGCTCCTTCCTCCGGGCATCGTTTAATACTGTAGCTGAAGATCAAAGATTATCTCACTGCTCCTTGTACCACAATGTATCCTTTTCAATAACCTGAATAAAATGCTAATGCTTCACTTAAAAAAGTTTATATCATTACACTATTTCCAAATGGAATGTCTTTTTCCATCGTTATCAGCGTTTTAAAGAGGACTAAGGGATCAGGAAAATGAGCAAAGGAGTCTAGAAGATAGAGAACTTTTTTCCCTAGCCAAGAATCAGGGGTTCTACAACACAGGAAGAAGGGGGGAGGATGGCGAGAGCAGTCTCTCCTGCACTTGGGGAGGAGCTGGGTGACAGAAAGACGCTGTTCCCACCCTATATCTAAACCCCTGAAGAAACTTCTTGTGAAGGTTCCAGCAAGAGGAGAGGGTGTTCTGACCCTTTTAATTGTGACAGAAATTTATGAACCCAAGGTAAATACAATGAAAATTTTCTTTTGCCTTAATTGGAAGGCAAAATTTCTCTTTTTGTAAGTTACTCCCTAATCTGCCTATAAAAAAAAAATCTGCCTATAGATACCGTTATGTAGCAAAAAGAACAAGAAGGATATTGCAGATGTAACTCATTCGCCATCTCTACCAATATATAGCCCATCTTTTAGGAAAAAGAATAGTAACCCTAGCACATCTTAATTGAGAATAATGATCATGGTCTGTTAGTCCCTTCTCTTCCTCTGTGGACAAAAACCATTACATGGCATTCGTTGGGGTCTATGGCCTCATTTGGGAAGTTTCCCAAAGATCTCTCATTAGAACTGGTTGCAACAGGTTGCACCTAGAAGTCAAAGGTCATGGGGTTAATGTAGGAGGGGACACACATCCATTTTATAGAAACCAAAGTCTCAGGGTCGGAAGGGACCTCAAATGACACTGAATCAATATAACCTAGGAGCTGGTTAGAAATGCAGACTGTTGGGCTCCACTCCAGACCTACTGAAGAAGATTGCATTTAAACGAGATCCCCGGTGCTCCTCAACAATATCACTGACATATAGACATCTGCCTGAATACCTCTAGTGACAGAGAACTCACTCTAAGAATGATAGCCCATTCAGTAATCCTTCTTTGGGTTGCTTTGACCTTGGAAAAGTTATTCTTTCGATGGAGTTGAAATTTGACCCTAGTCCAACTCTTCAGAGTCACATTGAATAAATCTAATCTGTCTTCTCAATGACAACCCATTAACTAATTAAAGATAACTCTTACAATCCTAGATTTTCTCCAAGCTAAAATTCCTCAGTCATCCAGTCATTTTCTCTATGACGTGGTTTGATTTCTCCCAACATCCTCGGAGTAGTCTTTAAATGTTCTCCAGTTTTTATGTTGTCCTTGCCCCTAACGGTGGTTTTTAGAACTGCCTACATCCATTAATATGATTAAGGGCTATAACTGTTTTTTGGGTAGCCACTGAGTCCTTTTCATATGTTGCTGATAAAAATGTTTGATGTCTTCTCTACCTACACCCTTGGACTTAGGAACCAAACCAAACCCATTGCTGTAGATTTTGACACATGGTGACCCCATGTGTTACGGAATAGAACTGCTCCATAGGGTTTTCTTGGCTGGGATCTTTACAGAAGCAGTTCACTAGGCGTTTCTGCTGCTGGGTGAGTTCATATCTCCAATCGTTCAGCTAGTAGTTGAATGCAAACCATCCGTGCCACTCAGAATGTTGGACATAAGAACAGGACCTTACATTTGCCTTTGTTAAAGTTGCTTTGATTAGATTCAGCTCAGTGTTATTGTATGCAGAAATATTCTTAGATCTAGGTTCTGTCATTCAATATACTTAGTTCAATAGTCAAACATATGGTCTTAAATTTCACTGTTCATTCATTAGCCCATTCAACAAATAATTAAGTATCTCCACAGTTCCAGGTACTGGGGAAAGAGAACAACACAGGCTGGGCCTCTGTCCTCCTGGGAGTCTCAATGTTTTGAAGCACTGTTTGCTATTACATGAGAGTAATGAAATGTATTTAAATTAAAAGTAATGAAATGTATTTGGACGTATAGCAGATACCTTAAGTACTATGAATTGTGTTTCATGACAAAAGCACTGAGAACCAACTAAGTACTTAGTAAAAGAAACATTTACATAGTTAATGAAGGATATGGAGTTCCTGGATGGTGCAAATAGTTAATGTGTTAGGTTGCTAACCGAAAGGTTGCAGATTCCAGTCCACTCAGAGGCACCATGGAAAAAAAGCCTGCTGGTCTGCTTCTGAAGAAATCAGCAGTTGAAAACCCTATGAACCAAACAATAGTTCAGCTTAAGAAGTAAAAAAAGGTCTGCCTTAAGTATTATGCTCTTCTAAGATCTATCTACATGGGAGCAAATTGACAATAACAACTTGAAAGATCAGATAAGAACCTTAGGGGCAGTTAGTTTTTGATAATGAGGGAGAAACAGCTCAGAAAAGGAGGATGAGAATGGTTGCACAACTCGAAGAATGTAATCAATGTCACTAAATTGTACTTGTAGAAACGTCGAATCTGTGTATGTTTTGCTGTGATGAATATTCTTAACAACAACAAAACAAACAAAATTTAGAAAAGAAAAAAAAATTACAGCCTCATAAACCCGATGGGGCAGTTCTGTTCTCCTATAGGGTTGCTATGAGTTGAAATTGACTCAATGGTACACAACAACAACATCAAAACAGGATAAAAGAAGGACATAAAATTTAAGTGTACAAAATGCCTTCCTTTTCTGTTCCCACTTTTGGAAAGCAGGGCATTATCTGAGGAAATTAGGAGAAAATATGGTTTCCATTTCGCTATAGCAGGATTTTAATCGTTGGTTATCTTACAAGGTTAGTTTGATGGTCATAGCTTTCTAGCTTTAACTTTGAAAAGAAAAATATACCTACGAAAAACAAAAATCAAAAAACCCTATGGAGCGCAGTTCTATTCTGACACACATGAAGTCGCCATGAGTCAAAATCAACTCTCTGACAACTAGAAATAATGAATATACGGTAAAATCTGGAACTTGCGTAAAGTGAAAACCTGTCAGAGACAGGGATTGGACTGGACAATAAAAAAAAAAATAGAAAATGATGCTGGTGAAGAACAAGCTTCTTGGATCGAGTAGACACATGAGACTATGTTGGCATCTCCTATCTGGAGGGGAGATGAGAGAGCAGAGGGGGTCAGGAGCTGACGGAATGGACACAAAAAGAGAGCGTGGAGGGAAGGAGTGTGCTGTCTCATGAGGGGGAGAGCAATTAGGAGTATATAGCAAGAAGGGTATATAAATTTTTGTACGAGAGACTGACTTGCTTTGTAAACTTTCACTTAAAGCACAATAAAAATTAAAAAAAAAAAAAAACTTGCCAGAGAAAGAAAACTCAAATATTTTCTGCTAAAACAAGCGACAGAAAAGTGGTAAGACTGCACCCTAACAAAGGTGGGAAACTTGCCAGACCCAGAAAAACAAGGCAGTCCTATCGAGTTCCGGCTTTCACAGGTTTCACTGTAGTTTTATTCACTTTGATAGCTAGGAGCCCGGAGGGAAATGCCTATCCAGAGCTTCCCCACCCTGGCTCCACATTCGATTTATCTGGGGACCTTTTAAAAATATTAGAGCAATTAAACGGAAATTTCTGACAGTGGAAAGAACCAGGCATCGGCATTTTTAAAATGCCTCAGCTGGTTTTAATGTGCCCCCGAGGTTGAGAATTGTTGCTGTACATGGATTCTCAGAAATGGAGCTCTCCAGGCTTCTGACATCCGCAGAGGCTGGCTTAGCCTGACAATCACAGCTGGTGTAGAGGTTCTCCAGACGTGGGGGAGGAGGGTGTGGGCAGGTGTCCTAGCACTCCCTGACTGTGATAACCTGCTGCTGCCTGACCCTGTGTTAGGATGTGCTTGGAAGTCTACAAGGCCAGGGGTGGGTTTCCCCAGCTGTCTTTCCTATCAAAGTATTCTCATACACATCGGTTTGAGTTTACCTGTTATCACTCTTTGCTGTTGAGTTGATTCTGACTCATGTTCTCTTGAAATCTCCGCTGATGATCTTCCCTTGTAGTATGTATTTGTGCACACTTTGGGATACACTTCTATGCGTCCACCAAGCATGACATTGAAAATTTTGTCTTTGCTGGCAGTTGTTGGAAACAACATAGGAAACGAGGGAAAGAAAGCATTGTTACCTCCTGAAGTAGAAGAATTTTTACCTTTAATACCATCTAGATTTTAAATCTCTGAATAACCAAATAATGCCTGAGACAAAGACTAGTACAAAAGATGTGGTACAGATTGGATTCATTTAATTAGAATTTGACCCCTGGCAGGTATTTTTCTCCGACAACAATTGCGAGTTTTGATCTGTCGGCTGAAAAAAATAAAACTGGCATACACAAAATTTCAAATGTAACCTGTCCACAGGATTTTGTTCTGTTTGATTTAAGGGGTTCTCTGTGTTTTAGAAATTCACATATATGTGTACTGTAAAGACTCTGTCCTGTCCTAGTTCCTGAAGTCTACTTTTCCCTCCAGCCTTTGCAGGTAGAGTCACCACCCTGTGTAATTATATGTGATGAAAAGTGGTGTGGTCGGCTGCAAAGTCAGAGTTAAACAAGTTACCTCAAAAACAAATCCTGAAAACAGGCTGTCGCTCCCTATCTGACATCATGTTTGTGTAACATGTCTGGAAAACACACAAAGCCACAGAATTCTTTACCCTGGTTAAAGAGAACGCTTTGCCAGTGGCACTTCCTGAAGGAGCTTACTGCTTGCTTGTCTTAGAGAACTCCAGTGGCAGCTGGTAAGTCTGGAGCTTCATTGATCCTGGGCTTAGTGAACCCCTCAGGTATCAGAGGGAGCTGGTGCTATTTCTGCTAGATAGAAAACATAACAATGTGAAAAGTCACCAGAGTGGCAAGTGTGCTACCTGGAGTGGGCAAAAAGACCCATCGGGGTAGAAAAAGATGAGAATTTTTATGTTCTTAAATCCTATACTTTTAAACTTCTTTTTTGGTGAGTTTTATAATGTGCATAGTATCTATTCAGTAGGACGTGCGTGTAACTGATAAATAATTAAATAAGTGTACATATACTAGGGATGCATGCTCAGAAAGATTTTATTGATGATATGTAGAGTAAAATAAATGAAGACCACAGCTGTAGAGGTGTTATCCTGTTAATCAGTCGTGAAAAGCCTATGGATCACAACGGCCTGACTCCCAATCAATCATGATGGTGGTAAAGGACTGGGCAGCATGTTGGTCCATTGTGCCTTGGGTCACCATGAGTCGGGGCTGACTTGATGGCAGCTAACAACAACATAATGGACTTACTATCTATGAAGCAGAACATGCATATCACTGATAAATGAGTGCACATATATTAGGGAGTGAATGTTCAAAATTTTTTTAATTGATGACATCCATGGTAAGAAAGACAGAAACCACAGTCATAGGTGTCTGCGAGGTAAACTATCCCATTGATCAGTCCTGCATGGTTTCCACTTCTTTCTCCTTCGTGGTCCCCCTCAGCGGTCTCACTGAAGGGAAACGGCTGGAAAACTTTTTCCTTACATTTCTTTGTCACTTCAGATTTGAAATGGTAAGACAGCAGCCTATTTTTTATATATATATATATTTCCTTTGCTGGGCCTGTGGGGGGGGGCATAGTTTGATAAAAAATCAGAGATTAAAAAAATAACAAAATAATTCCAAACCTCCAAGATTTGTTTTTAGGGGTTTAGGATCTAGTGGATAAAAGGGGCATTTTACTCAAATTCATTATATTATTTTATTTTTATTATCATAACATAGCACCCCATTTGGTGTAACTTTTTTGAGGTATTTCTCCAGATTTCTGGAAGTCTTGGGACCCTGGGAAGATTATTCTCTCTCACTCTTTCTCTCCAAGCAGGCCTTGTCTCACTTTCTGTTGTCTCTGACCCAGCATGAAGGCCTAATTCTCCTCTGGTTTGGGGCACTGCTATGGAGATGGTTCCTTGCAATTTGGCTGTACTGGCCAGGTGGTTTTTCCTGCAGAAAAGTGCTAGTGTAGCCAGCAGCCCTGATGAGCCTTCACAAAAAAAAGTAACATACCTTGTCTTTGTGTCTTGACACCGGGCGTAATGCTCAATAAATGTTTATTGAATTGAATTGAATGTTACAAGAGGCAGCAATTTAAGCCAAAGAAATGGCCTTTAAAGGTGGAAAATAGAATGGGGGTGGAGAGGGAATCTTTGTGGGTCATATTTCTCAGGCAATACTACAATACAATACTACATTGGTACCAGCCTAATCTGTATACAGTCAGTCCATCTGTCCTCCCTCATCAGTACAGGAGGCTGAGTAGTGGATGGCCCGATATCGGGGCTGTTGGACAGGGATACGTCAGAGGAAGACCCGAGACCTCATGAGAAAACGAAAGCAGACAGCACAGTACTTAACGAGAAGTCAGCTCACAGGTGCAGAAGTGCCTCAATATCTGGAGCTGCACCATGTACATAACGGGAGCAGTGAAGTGGGCCTGAATAGCCCTTTCATAGCCAGGCCCTGGACAAATTACTAACCTTGCTGTGCCTCAGTTTTCTCAGCTGTAAATGGAAATAAAAATAGTTCCTATCTCAGAGTGCTGTTGTCAGGAGTGAGTGAACGCAGTTCAAGAACTTAGAACAAAGCCTGCAGTACGGTAAGTGCAAGATACGGTGTGAGTTATTATCATTAGCCATAATTGGAGGGTGGGGTGGCAGCAAACAAAGACACTTTAGGTGGAAGCAGAGCTCTGCATTGGGACCCAGGCTGAGCTCCCACCCTCTGCCCAGGTCAACATTTACCAGCAGCCTCAGGAATTAGCACCAAATTACCGAATTGGCCCAGGTGCTGAGGGGTATCCACCAACACATCCAGCCTCCTGAGCAAAACATCAGGCTCCCTCTGCCTACACCTGGGCCTGCCTAGTATTTCCTGTCACTCTTAACTGTGGCCTTTTCTCAATGTCTCTCTCTCTCATTTTCTTACTTCTCAGGGGAAAATCTTTAAGGGTTTTTGTTAGCCATTCTTTGGTGGCCAGTGAGTCCCTCTTCCCTCCTCACTGCAACTGCCCAAGACTAGCTTCTGGTCCTGGTTCTTCTTCTGTTTTAATCCCCAAAGCAGGGAGGCCACATGAACTGGAAATGCTTGGGAGAAAGTCCTGCTCACAGGGCAGGAAGCTCAGCCATTACTGCAGCCTTTTTAGCTTGGTTCCCTTCTTTCTTCCAGGCCCTTGGTCATAAGCCTTATCAGACCCAACTCCCTATGTTAAGTAAAAATATTTTTTAATGCTCTCTAGTAATGATTTTTTTTTTTTTTTAGTAATGATAGATAAAATAATCTACCTATACACTTAGTTTCAAATAACTAATATAATGTTACCATTGGCCTAAACAGTATGCCAGCCAAAATTTTTTTTTCTCTTTTTTTATCACTCTTTAAGTGAAACTTTACAATTCAAGTCAGTTTCTCATACAGAAACTTATACACACATTGTTATGTGACCCTAGTTGCTATCCCCCTAGTGAGACAGCACAGTCCTCCTCTCCACCCTGTATTCCCTGTGTCCACTCAACCAGTTCCTGTCCCTCTCTGCCTTCTCATCCATCTCGTCTCTGGACACGAGCTGCCCACATAGTCTCATGTGCCTACTTGGGCTAAGAAGCACACTTCTCACCAGTATCATTTTATGTCCTATAGTCCAGACTAATTGCCAGCAAATTTTTATATCTCTGGACCTCAGAGGTGAGGTGTTATTCTGGTTCTAATGCATTTAGTGTCAAGGTGGGTCCCTTTTGAAACTGGTGAAGCTCAGCATATCTGAGTCGGAGCCTCATTGTTGTGTAGGTTGAGCATTCAGTTAGGTGATACTTCCTAGATGTGTTGGTTTTGTAAACTTTTGCCTTTTCCCTCTTTATTTCTGTGAGATAAGAGTTGCAAACATAATTATGGCTTTCCTGTGTGATAGTTAGGGAGCCCTGATGGGCTTGTTTTGGTTTTTCTGTGTTGTATTTGGAAAACCAGAGGTTCCCATGTCACCTAATGGAAACAAATTATTTATCTAGCTCTCATTGGTATGTTGTCATACCACAGATTGATGGCACCAGAGTGCCGCTTGCCTCATTGGTGGCTTGTATTATCAGGTCATATTTCTCAAAATCCATATTATCAAGCAAAAATTTAAATACACTCAGTTTGTAAACATGCATTTCAATACTGAAAACACATGCCATCAAAAAAAAAAATTAAGAAGAAAAAATATAGTAACATAAGAGCTGTAAAGGAGAACTTAAAAAGAGTAATTTATAATGAGAGAATCTATATTTCAAGATGTAGATGGCCAAAAGGAGAATGAAGAACACCAAAAAAAACAAAAAAAAAACACCAAAGACACAAGGTAATTATGAGCCCAAGAGACAGAAAGGACCACATAAACCAGAGACTACATCAACTTGAGACCAGAAGAACTAGATGGTGCCTGGCTACAACCGATAACTGCCCTGACAGGGAACACAACAGAGAACCCCTGAGGCAACAGGAGAGCAGTAGGATGCAGACCTCAAATTCTCATAAAAAGACCAGAGTTAATGATCTGACTGAGACTAGAAGGACCCCGGAGGTCATGGTCCCCAGACCTTTTGTTAGCCCAAGACAGGAACCATTCCCAAAGCCAACTTTTCAGACAGGAATTGGGCTGGACTAGAGGATAGAACATGATACTGATGAGGAGTGAGGTTCTTGGATCAAGTAGACACATGAAACTATGTGGGCAGCTCCTGTCTGGAGGGGAGATGAGAAGGCAGAGGGGGTCAGAAGCTGGCTGAATGGACACAGAAATAGAGGGTGGAGAGAAGGAGTGTGCTGTGTCATTAGGGGGAGAGCAACTGGGAGTATAAACCCCCCCAACACCCACTGCCGTCGAGTCGACTCTGACTCAAGGAGTATATAGCAAAGCATATATAAATTTTTCTATGAGAGACTGACTTGATTTGTAAACTTTCACTTAAAGCACAATAAAAACTAAAAAAAAAAAGATGTAGATGCTCAGGCATGACTGCTGGAAGACACAGTTTTGTCAGGTGCTTGTACTTCCAAGCAGATCCAGGAATACAGAAGCCACAAATGTAAATGGCAAGAGTGTGGCCTTTGTTGGTGTGATTTTCCAAAATGGCAAGCAACTCCTGGGAAAGTTCCAAACAAATCAGAGTTAAATTTTGATTAGATCTATCTGAGAACCACTGCTGTGTGCTGTTTGGGAAAAAACAAAAATACATGTCCATTATCTTGCCCAACTTCAAAGGGTAAACTGAAAAATAGAAGCAGGCAGGGTCAACTTAGAGTCAGGGCAGGCACACATGTCCAAACCTGGCTCTCCCACCTATCCTGGGGTGACCTTGGGGAAGTTACTAACCTTTCTAAACCCTGGCTTCCTCATTGGTAAAATGGGTATAAAAACACCCACTTAATAGTCTTATTGTGAAAATTGAATGAAATAATGTGTGTAAAGCACTCACACAGGGCCTGGCCAAAGAAAGCTTTCCATAAAGCATTGGGGGGTAGAAGAGAGTCAACAAATATTCCCATCAAGGCCCTTCAGATGGTTCACTGATTACAAAACAGTGACTTGCATGATCTCCCCTTCACTGGAAGACAAGCCCAGGAGAATGAAAGTTTTACAGGAGAGCTGTGGATGTTTTTTTCCTCTCTGGCACTGCTCACTGACTCACACAGAACTCAGGCAAGTCTTCAGGTCGTCCCTGCGGAGGAGGCTGCTGAGTCACCCGCTGCCTGCTGAGCCTGCTAAGTGGGCTGTGAAATGAGTCAAGATCCCTGGAAAATACCTCCAGGGCTTCTGTGGATGTCAGATTAAATGTGTTTACTGCCTGTGTTGTGGCTGGGCTGATACAGGATTAAGAAGCAGCCAGGATCTTGGGGGTGTCAAATGTTTCATCAGAGCCTGGTTTTCTAGGACCCATAGTCCATTAGTTTTTTCTGCTTTAGTTATTTTTTGCTTTTGAAAGTTCTGTGTCCTGACCTAGACGGAGATCCAAGGCACCATTCAAGTCAAACTCATCCTGAGTTACATCTGGTTTATATGTTCTCTCAGTAAATATTTAATGAGTGACAACTGTAAGGAAAAAAGCTGTGAACAGTTAAGACAGAATTTTACTCTTTTGAAGGGATACTTCCGAATTCATTCTATGAAGCCAGCAGAACCCTGATACCAAAATCAGGCAAAGACACCAAAAAAAAAAAGAAAGAAAGAAAATTACAGACTGATATCTTTCATGAACATAGATGCAAAAATTCTCAACAAAATTCTATCATATAGAATGTAGCACCATATAAAAAAAATAATAATACACCCAAACCAAGTGAGACACATACCAGGTATGCAAGAATGGTTCAACATTAGAAAAATCAATCAACATAATCCACCACATAAATAAAACAAAAGAAAAGAATCACACGGTCATCTTGATCAAACCAGAAAAGACATTTGGTGAAGTCCAAGACCCATTTCTGATAAAAACTCTCAATAAAATAGGTATAGAAAGGAAATTCAACATAATAAAGGGAATTTATACAAAACCAACAGCCAACATCATTCTTAATGGAGAGAGGCTGAAAATATTCCCCCTGAGAACAGGAACAAGACAAGGATGCCCTTTATCACCACTACTAGCTAACATTGTGCTGGAAGTCCTAGCTAGAGTAATAAGGCAAGAAAAAGAAATAAAGTGCATCCAAATTGGTAAGGAAGAAGTAAAACTATCCCTATTTGTGGATGATATGGCACTATGCATAGAGAACCAAAAGGATTCCCAAAGAAAACTACTGGAAGTAATAGAAATATTCAGCAGAGTAGCAGAATACAAGATAAACATACAAAAAATCAGTTGGATTCCTAAACACCAATAAAGAGAACTATGAAAAGGAAATCAGGAAAGTAATACCATTTATAATAGCCCCTTACAGTAATAAAATACTTAGGAATTAATCTAACCAGGGATGTAAAAGACCTATACAAAGAAAACTACAAAACACTGCTGCAAGAAACCAAACAAGACCTACATAAATGAAAAAACATACCATGCTCGTGGATAGGCAAACTGCACATTGTGAAAATGTCAATTTTACCCAAAGCAGTCTACAAATACAGTGCAATTCCAATCCAAATATCAACAGTATTCTTTAATGAGATGGAAAAACTAATCATTAACTTTATTTGGAAAGGAAAGAGTCCCCTGATAAGTAAAGCACTATTGAAGAAGAAGAATGAAGTAGGAGGACTCACACAACTTGTCCTCAGAACCTACTATACGCTATGGTAGTCAAAACAGCCTGGTACTGGTACAATGACAGACACATTGACCAATGGAACAGAACGAAGAACCCAGATGTAAATCCATCCACCTATCGTCACATGATCTTTGATAAGGGCCCAAAGTCCATTAAATGGGGAAAAGACAGCCTTTTTGCAAATGGTGCTGGCAAAATTGGATGTTCATCTGTAAAAAAATGAAACAGGACCCATACCTCACACCTTACACGAAAACTAATTCAAAATGGATCAAAGACCTAAATATAAAACGAAAAAGTATAAAGATCATAGAAGAAAAAATAGGGTCCATATTAGAAGCCCTAATACACAGCATAAATAGGTTACAAACCATAACTAACAATACACAAACACCAGAAGATAAGCTAGATAACTTGGATCTTCTAAAAATTAAGCACTTATGCTCATCAAAAAACTTCACCAAAAGAGTAAAAAGAGAACCTACAGACTGGGAAAAGAAATTTGGCTATGACTGACAAAGGTCTAATCTCTAAAATCTGTAGGGAAATTCAACACCTCTACAACAAAAAGACGAATAATCCAATTAACAAATGGGCAAAGGATATGAACAGACACTTCACCAAAGCAGACATTCAGGCCGCTCACAGACACATAAGGAAATGCTTGCGATCACTACCCATTAGAGAAATGCAAATCAAAACTACAGTGAGGTTCCACCTCACCTCGACATTACTGGCACAAAAAAAAAAAAATCTTGGAACTCTTATGCACTGCTGGTGGGAATGTAAAATGGTACAGCCATTTTGGAAAACAATATGGTCCCTTAAAAAGCTAGAAATAGAAATACCATACAATCCCACAATCCCACTCCTAGGAATATGTCTTAGAGAAATAAGAGCTATCACACGAATAGACATATACGCACCTGTGTTCACTGCAGCATTATTCACAATAGCAAATGGAAACAATCTAAGTGCCCATCAATAGTTGAATGGATAAACAAACTATGGTACATACACACAATGAAATACTATGCAACGATAAAGAACAACGATGAATCTGTGAAACACCTCACAACATGAATGAATCTGGAGGGCATTATGCTGAGGGAAATAAGTCAATCACAAAAGAACAAATACTGTATGAGACCACTATTATAAAAGGTCATGAAAATGTTTACACACAGAAAGAAACAATCTTTGATGGTTATGAAGAAGCGAAGGGTGGGGAGGGAAAAACACTAACTAGACGATAAATAACTGGTAACTTTGATGAAGGGTAAGATGGTACACAATACTGGGGAAGTCAGCACAACTTGGCCAAGGCCAGGTCATGGAAGCTTCATAAAAAACAAAAACAAAAAAACAACCCGTTGCCATCAAGTCCATTCTGACTCACAGTCAACCCTATAGGACACAGTAGAACTGCCCCCATAGAGTTTCCAAGGAGCATCTGGTGGACTTGAACTGCCAATCTCTTGGTTAGCAGCCATAGCACTTAACTCCTATGCCACCAGCGTTTCCTGGAAGCTCTGTAGTCACGTTCAAACTCCTTGAGGGGCCAAATTACCGGGCTGAAAGCTAGGGACCATGGTCTCAGGGAACACCTAGCTCAACTGGCGTAACATAGTTTATAAAGAAAACGTTCTACATCCTACTTTGGTGGGTAGTGTCTGGAATCTTAAAAGTTTGTGAGCGGCCATTTAAGGTACTGCATGCACTTTTTTCACCCTGTCTGGAGCAAGGGAGAATGAAGAAAACCAAAGACACAACAGAAAGACTAGTCTAAAGGACTCATGAACCACAAGTACCACAGCCTCTAAGAGATTGAGTCCAGAACAACTGGATGGTGCCTGGCTACCACCACTGACTGCTCTGACAGGAATCATAATAGAGGGCCCTGGACAGAGCTGGAAAAAATGTAGAACAAAATTCTAACTCTAAGAAAAAAAAAAAAAAAACACCAGACTTACTGGTCTGACAGAGACTAGAGAAACCCCAAGACTATGGCTTCTGGACACCCTTTTAACTTAGTACTGAAGTTACTACTGAGGTTCACACCTCAGCCAAAGATTAGACAAGCCCATAAAACAAAATGAGAGTAAATGGGCACACCAGCCCTGGGGCAAGGACGAGAAAGCAGGAGGGGACAGGAAAGCTGGTAATCGGGAAACCAAGGTTGAGAAGGGGAGAGTGTTGACATGTCATGGGGTTGGAAACCAATGTCACAAAACAATATATGTATTAATTGTTTAATGAGAAACTAATTTGCTCTGCAAATATTCATCTAAAGTACAATAAAAAATATTTTTAAAAAAGCAGTAGAAAACCTCAATAAATAAAAAATAAATTATCATGCTGGACATTTGCAAAGAAAAAAGAATTCTACTCTTTTTATTTAATCTCTTAAATAGACTTTAAATCCTTTTACAGCGGGGGCTTTGTTCAATTTATCTCTGTATCTATTTGGTGCCCAGCTCAAAGCAGAATAATAATGTATTCCATGTGCTATTTTAAGTGCTTTATATGCACCACCTCATTCAAATTTCACAACCCTTGAAAAAAATGAAACAGAGTTTCTATAAAATAAGAGTTTTATTCAGATTCAAAGATTTAAATTGGGCAGCGCCAAAATAAATGTTCAAAATGCTGCTCCGAGTAGGGAGCGTAAGCACAAGTCTTTTATCAGAAACCTTGTACGGGGTGGGGAAAGAGTAAGGGTGAACATTTGGTTGGTTGGCATTCAACACGTTTTGTAAGACTTATTTATCAAGAATTTCTATTGGCTGGACTACTCAAACTTAGCCACTAAACAGTTCCAGAGCCGGTTCCTTCTGTTTCCTGAAATGTTCTGGGTGGGCCACATAAAGTGTTGCGGAACAAGTTATCTTGGCCAAATGTGTGGTCATATACTGTAAAAAACAGAAGCAGGGGCCTAGGACAAAATGGAGTCCAATTCAGACCTGCGTCAGCCATTTTAGTTAAGTGCCTAAGTTTTAGAATGTTCTTTCACACCATCCTATTAAGTAGTTTTAATACCCCATTTTATAGATGAGGCAAGTGAGACACAGAGGTTAAATAATTTACCCTAGTTCACATAGCTAGAACGTGTCAAAGTCAGGATTTTAAACCCATGATTTCAAACCCATTTTGCCTGACTCTCTAGCCTGTTCTTCTAACCACTGTGCTCTACCGCTTCCATGGTACACAGTTGGTGCTAAATAAATGTCAGATGCATGAATACAGGAAAGATTGAATGATAAAGATGCATCATCTAAGTATATACATATACACATTTATTTATATGATTAAAATTGCTCCACTTATGCTTTCAGCAACCAGCATGGTCTATTGTGTGAGTCTCCTGGTGTTTCTCCATGGATTTCTTATATTTCAGACCGTAAGTAGCAATCATTGTATTCCCATTTACCCCTCTTCTAGGGCTTCTAGGTTTACTTGTAGGAATACAAAATCAATTCTGTACTGTTAGGTCTGCATGGCATGTAGATTTCTGATACTCTGGAGATAGAATTAGCTATGTTAATTTTGTTTCCATTCTTATGCTGTTTTATATTCATTCCCCCTTTCAAGTAAGTTCTAAATTGTTTATGCCAAAATGAGGGTGACTGAAAGTAGCTTAGAGCAGGAGTCAGCAAAATTTCAGAGACAATGTTTAAGTTACTGTCCCTGGTTCTTTTTTAGAAGGGGATGGAGGTAGTCCAAAGTGGATAAGGAAGGCCCTACTGATCAAGAATATCTCTATAACACACCCTATGTAGGAAAACTCATTTTTATCTAAGTTTTTGTTTTAAAATACTGAGAAGAGAGCTAATGCAACCTCATCAGTTGCCATTGAGTTGATTCTGACTCATAGTGACCCTGTAAGACAGAGTAAAACTTCCCCATAGGGTTTCCTAGGCTGTAATCTTTATGGAAGCAGACTGCCATATCTTCCATGGGGTGGAACCATCTACCTTTAAGTTAGCAGCTGAGTGCTTAACTACTGCTCAACCAGAGCTCCTTGAAGAGCTTATAGGTGCAGGGGAGAAAAAATTGCCATCAAGTCAACGGCAATTGTGTCAATCTCATGTGTGTCAGAGTAGAACTGTGCTCCACAGGGATTTCAATGATTTTTTTTTTTTGGAAGTAGATCACCAGGCCTTTCTTCCAAGGTGACTCTGGGTGGACTCAAACCTCCAAACTTTTGCTTAGCAGCTGTGCACAGTAACCATTTGTACCACCCAGGGACTCCTCATAGGTACACAGGGAAATAGGGTGAATGATGAAGACCTGAGTATCTAAATCAGAGTCTTCAACATGTTGTTCCCTCTGCCTGGGATATTTTACCCTTCCATGCACCACCCCCTACACTCATACACTGACAAAACCATTTTGGTTCTCCTGGAATCCAGATTTCTGGGTTCAAGGAATTGGGGTGACCCATCCAGGCCATCCGTCGTAAAGTGTTCTTTCGAACCTAGAAGGAGCTGATTCCGTGGAGTCACTTTCAGGTCAAACAGCTTAGTAAACAGCTTAATGGAGATGCTTTGGCCTTAGGCATTGGGCTCTTTTGGAAAATTATCTATGTGCAGCCATCTTTGGAAAGTAGGAACTCCAGGGCCTGACTAGAGGCTGTGTTTTAGGATGTATGGAGTGGCCTCGGTGATTCTGTTTCTGTAAAGTACAGACCCTGAAACCCTGAACATATTTTGATGTTATCTTCTGATAAATTAACAGAACAATGACCTATAGAACCCACTTTCACTATCCCTTCTTAGGAGTGCCTTCCCAATACTCAGGTTCTGTTATACTAATTTTTGGCATTTCTCTGCACATTTAGGTTTTTGACCACACACATACACTGTTAATTGCAAAAGGTAGGGCAGACATTTAACCTCATGCTTGTGCTTCTATTTTAAAATCAGCTTACATCACTTTTGGTAATGCTAAAAAAACAACTTAAATATCTGCCAACGGGTACAATAAATTTTGATTCAAACACACAACTGAATATCATGCAGTAGGTGCTGCCAGGAAACACTGTCTATGACATACTGTCAAATGAGAAAAGGGAAGTGGCAGAACGATATCTACAGTAAGATCTCATTTGTATTTTTAAAAAACGCGTATTTGCCTATGTTTTAGGTCTGTATTACAGACATGGAAATAAATACTTTAGAATGATATACAGCAAAATGTTAATACGAGTTACCTCCGGAATGTTGGGATAAGGATGCTCTGAATGTTTGAAATTTCTAAAAACCAAAAAGCTCAAACCCATTGCCATCAAATTGATTCTGACTCATGGTGACTGCATGCGTTACAAAGAGGAACTGCTCCATCAGGTTTTCTCGGCTATAATCTCTGTGGAAACAGATTGCCAGGCCTTTCTTCCTCAGCACCCCTGGGTGGGTTCCAACCACCAACCTTTAGGTTAGTATAAGAGTGTAAACCATTTGCAGCACCTGGGGGTCTGATACATATTTTTTCGTGAAGCAGAAACAAAAATTAACGCACTAGAAAACTGGGACCCCAGGGGGTCGGGGGAGGAAGGAGAGTTACTTTTCCTGTAAAACCTTCTCTCTCCACTGCTCTGTCATTATCTTAATTAATTTTTTTCTTAAAACTTGGTTTCTGGGGGGATTAATTTTCAATTTCATTTCAGGTTGTAGAGTTGCTTTAATAAAAAAAAATTTTAATATAAATGTAAATGTAAAAATACGAATTTATATGTGTTATAAATATATACATGTTGTTGTTAACTGCTGTCGAGTAGATTCCGACTCATAGCGACCCCATATGTACATAGTAGAACCGCTCCATAGAGCTTTCATGTTGTGACGTTTGGAAGCAGATTGCCAGGCCTGTCTTCCGAAGTGCATCTAGGTGAGCTCGAATCAGCAACCTTTCAGCTAGTAGTCAAGAACTTAACCGTGTGCACCACCCAGGGACTCTATAAACACACACACATACAAACACACACATACAGATTTATATATAAATTTTCTGACTTATTGAATGAGAGGAATAAGGAAGGTGTTTTATTTTAATTCTGTAAAAACATTTTAACTTAAACTTTTTCCTGATTATAGGATTTTTAAGTGCTCACAGTAGAAAAACCAGAGATAATAAAAAAGAATGAAGAACATAAAAATTATCCATACTATCACCACATGATGGGGCACTTCCATCTAGATCTTGTTCTATGCATTTCTGTTGCCTCCAGTTTGGTGTTTTTTAGAAAATAAAGCTGGGATCTAAATGAAATTCTGACTTGTATCTTTAGAATCTCTTTTCCAGTCAGAGGCCCTTCACATTACCTTGTGCCCACAAGGATGCCAAAATTGCTGTGGGATCATTTTAATTCACAGCCACTGTTTAATAATCAGCAAAATGCAATATTTTGCTTTTCAACATTAATTGTATGTAATTATTAGAAGCAAAAATCACTACTGAAGTTACTTTAGTAGATCATGGTCGTTTAAAAACAGCCTGGTGAAAACAAAGTGGGAGTGATGTTGTTAATTTCCTTTATGAAATTCTAATAGAAGGTTTATTCCTACAATCACAAGCAGGTTCTTAATCTGTTTCTATCCTTATAACTTACATAACAGATTGAATTTGCTCCTTGTTCTGCAAGTCTTGTAATGGTGCTTGGCTTCAACAATGCAGTTTTAATCTGCAACTCTAATACTGTGTGCTATTAGTAAAACTTGGAAACTCTGGTGGCATCATGATCAAGAGCTATGGCTGTAACCAAAATGTTGGCAGGTTTACTCCACCAGGCATTCCTTGGAAACCCTATGGGGCTGTTCTACTCTGTCCTATAGGGTCGCTATGAGTTGGAATTGACTGGACAGCAAAGGGTTTGGTTTTTATTAGTAAAACTAGCACTTTAGGAAGTGGTTGGTATGTCACAAAAATTTATTCCTTAAATTATATTTTATTCACACAGAAAATTTGTGCCATTGGGTTAAAGAAACTATCCAAGGGCTACAACACGAATTCCTGCACAAGAGCGCAGGAGTAGCCAGTGTAAAAAGTTTTTTTCTCCAGATGTGAAACAAGTTTTCCAAGGTAGGAGATACCTTTTGATTTGAGAAATGCCAGAATATTGGAGCCCCCTTTTTTTCCATTTTCTTTCTTTCTACTTAGGGGATGACTTATTCATTGCAAATACCTTTATTCAACAATGTAAACGGCGACTCTACCCGTGGAACTCACCAGATGGAAAACACAGGAATCAAATCAACTAGATTTGTGGAAAAAGATGATGGAAAAGCTCAATATTTAAGTTAGAACTAGGCCAGGAGCCAGCTGTAAACCAGACTATCAATTGCTCATATGCAAGCTGAAGCTGAAGAAAATTAAAACAAGTCCATGGGAACCAAAATATGGCCTTGAGCATAACCCACCTGAATTTGGGGACAGTCTCAAGAATAGAGTCGATTCATTGAACGCTAATGACCAAAGACCAGATAAGCTGTGGAATGACATCAAGGACATCATACATGAAGAAAGCAAAAGGTCATTAAAAAGACAGGGAAGAAAGAAAAGACTAAAATGGATATCAAAAGAGACTTCTGAAACTTGCTCTTGAACCTGAAATTGCTGTAGATTAGCTAAAGCAAAGAGCTGAAACGAAGATTTTAAAGGGCGGCTCAAGAAGACAAAGTAAAGTATTATAATGAAATGTGCCTAGACCTGGAGTTAGAAAACCAAAAGGGAAGAACACTCTTAGCATTTCTCAAGCTGAAAGAACTGAAGAAAAAATTCAAGCCTCAAGTTGCAATATTGAAGGATTCTACAGGGAAAATATTAAACGATGTAAGAAGCATCAAAAGAAGATGGAAGGAATGTACAGAGTCATAGTACGAAAAAGAACTTGTTGACATTCAAACATTTCAGGAGGTAGCATATGATCAAGAACCAATGGTACTGAAGGAAGAAGTCCAATCTACACTGAAGGCACTGGCGAAAAACATACCCATTGCCGTCGAGTCAGTTCTGACTCATAGCGACCCTATAGGATAGAGTAGAACTGCCTATACATAGGATTTCCAAGGAGCGCCTGGTATATTTGAACTGCTGACCTTTTGGTTAGCAGCTGTAGCACTTCACCACTACACCACCAGGGTTTCCGGTGAAAAACAAGGCTCCAAGAATTGATGGAATACCAACTGACATGTTTCAACAAACAGGTGCAGTGCTGGAGGTGCTCACTCATCTATGCCAAGAAATTTGGAAGACAGCTACCTGGCCAGCTGACTGGAAGAGATCCATATTTGTGCCCATTGCAAAGAAAAGTGATCCAAAAGAATATGAAAATTATTGAATAATATCATTAATATCACATGCAAGTAAAATTTTGTTGAAGATCATTCAATAACGGTTGCAGCAGTACATCGACAGGGAACTGCCAGAAATTTAAGCCAGATTCAGAAGAGGACATGGAACGAGGGATATCATTGCTCATGTCAGGTGGATCTTGGCTGAAAGCAGAGAATACCAGAAAGATTTTTATCTGTGTTTTATTGCCTGTGCAAAGGTATTCAGTGTGTATATTATAACAAATTACAGATAACTTTGAGAATAATGGGAATTCCAGAACACTTAATTGTGCGTGTGCAGAACCTACACATAGACTAAAGGCAGTTATTTGAACAGAACAAGGGTATACTGCATGGTTTAAAATCAGGAAAGGGGTCCATCAGGGTTGTATCCTTTCACCATACTTGTTCAATGTGTATGCTGAGCAAATAATCCGAGAAGCTGGACTATATGAGGAAGAATGTGGCATCAGGATGGGTGGAAGACTCCTTAACAATCTGTGATATGCAGATAACACCACCTTGCTTGCTGGAAGTGAAGAGGACTTGAAGCATTTACTGATGAAGATCAAAGACCACAGTCTTCAGTATGGATTACACCTCAACGTAAAGAAAACAAAAATCCTCACAACTGGATCAATAAGCTACATCATAATAAATGGTGAAAGACCGAGATTGTTAAGTTTATTTTACTTGGATCCACAATCAATACCCATGGTAGCAGCAGTCAAGAAATCAAATGACGTATTTCATTGGATAAATGTGCTGCAAAAGACCTCTTTAAAGTTTTGAGGATTAAGGTGTGCCTGACCCAAGCCATGATATTTTCAATTGCCTCTTATGCATGCAAACGCTGGACAATGAATAAGGAAAACCAAGAGAAGAGTTGATGACTTTGAAATATGGTGTTGGTGAGGAATATTTAATATACCATAGACTGCCAGAAGAAAGAACAAGCCTGTCTTGGAAGAAGTACAGCCAGAGTGCCCCTCGGAAGTGAGGATGGTTAGACTTGGTCTCACATACTTTGGGCACCAGTTCTTGGAGAAGAACTTCATGCTTAGTAAGGTAGAGAACCAGCAAAAAAGACCCTTAATGAGATGGATTGACACATTGGCTGCAACAAGGAGCTCAAATGTAGCAAGTATTGTGAGGATCGTGCAGGACTGGGCAGTGTTCTGTTCTGTTCTGTAGTACACAGGGTTGCTACGAGTCGAAGCCAACTCAACGCCACCAAACAACAAGACTTACAGGATAGAAGCGTTATAAACTCTGGTGGTGTAGTGGTTAAGAGCTACGGCTTTGAACCAAAAGGCTGGCAGTCCAAATCTACCAGGCACTCCTTGGAAACTCAACTCTGTCCTTGGAAACTCTACTCTCTCCTTTAGGGTTGCTATGAGTTGGAATGGGCTTGATGGCAATGGGTTTGGTTTTTTTTTTTTTTTGGTTCTCTACCCTTTCAGAAATTTTAGAAAAGGGATTGAATTGTGTTCTCCAAAAAGATATGTTGAAGTCCTAACCCTCTGTCTTAGTTGCCTAGTGCTGCTGTAACAAAAAATACAAGTAGGTGGCTAAGGAACAGGAATTTATTTTCTCACCGTTCTGGAGGATAAAGGTCCAAATAAGGATTTTGGTCTTGCCTGTTCCTTCTGTGGGCCTTGCTCCTAGTTTCTGAAGTCTGCTGGCAATTTCTTTGCTTGTAGACTGGTCCCCACATGGCATCTGTCTTCCCCTTGTGTGTGTGTTTCTGTGTCTATTCTGTCTTTTTTATAAGACACCACTTGGAAGGATTTAGGCTTAGGACCCACCTTACTCTGGTATGGCCTTATTACCATAACAAAAGAAACTCCTATTGCCAAACAGGGTCATATTTACAGGTACAGGGAGACATAATTCAATCCATGACACAGGGGTAAGCCAACACAGAAGATAAACATGATACATCTGAGTCTATCAGTTTTCTAAAAGATTTTTGTTTTGTAGAGGGGGAAAAAGTAATTTAACTAGTAATTTAAAGCATGTTATTATTAAAATAAATATGATTATATTGTGGCATGGAATGCAAAATTCACACATATTTCCAGATGAAATGTGATACTCCAACATATTTGTGAGCTAGGCAATGACTTTTTATCAAGGCCTCTAGGAAGACAGCATTTATTCTTTTCCTGATGAGGTATCTCAGAGTGGAAGGTTGAAATCATCCACAGTTTGCATTATCCACTCGTTATTCACAAGCAACCCTAAAAGTCTGTGACATGTAGAAATTTGTTAGTCAAAGTAGAAATTTTAATCCTGTGCTGATGTGGGGCTGCTTTACAGGAACAAATTATTTAGGGAGTAAGTCTAGATGATTGCTCGGCTGGGGCCTCTGGGCTCAGCAATATTCTTCTCTGGTTCTCACCCATCTCATGGGAAATCTGATAAAATATAGGACCATGTGTGAATTTTAGAAATTGTACAAGTGATTTATTCAACAAATATTCACTGATTAATAGTATGAGTATACAATAACCAATTCTTGCTCTTTCTGAACATACAGGTAGGATTCAAGATAGATCCTTTTCCAATATCTAGAATTTATGGCAAGTATTTTTTTATAGCATGTATGCTATTACTGCTGATTTGCCTGATTAGAACAGACTTTCCTGATCCATCTTGGCACTGATTCTTGCTGAGCCCAGTTATGGTTTCAGGAACAAAGGACATCTATCTGTGCTTCCCAAATACCTTCTTCTTAGGATTGGTAGCAAAAATGACAGCACATTGTTTCAACCACTGGTTTTGATAGTAGTGCATTCAAAACAATGCTTTCTGTTTATAAATGTCCTCTTCATGAGATGCTTTTGGCATCTTTAATCACTTAAATTCACCCAAGGAGTTGAAAGCCTTTTGGAATATTACAAGATGTCACAAAGGGCTTCAATTTGAAGACCTAAGTGGAAATCCCATGAAGTTCAAAAAAGGAAATTTTAGCCAATGTACATACACTGAAGGAAAAGGTGTATGAGTACGTGCGTGCGTGAGTGTGGGTTGATGCAATGAAAATGAAACTTGAAACCCGGTTCTCTTTAGCAAGGTAATACTCCCTCAAGGTTTGGCTCTGGAAGTCTGTGGTTATTTTGCACGTGTGCTTGTGGACCACCTTGGACTTACCTCTGAGGTCCCAGGAGAGGAGGGAGCTTGGATAAGAAAGCTGAGATTGTCTCTGTCTGCAGCGCTGAGACACGCAGACACAAGGCCAGAGGGAATGTGAGGCCCACAGGTGTGGTGAAAAGGAAGAATGGTAACAGGGACAGCCTTTGGCACTTGCCTTGCCCCAGGTTTGTTCGCAGTTTTCCTACTATCAGAAATATTGTATACCTTGTCAGAACCACTAAATTGGTGGAATTATATTGAATCGTTTCCTCTGAGTTTCGAGTGATACCTATTCATTTCAAAAGGGAACAACAGAATTAGAAGAAAAAAGGGGACCTAAAACAACTTCATTCTTCTGGTCATAGGAAGGGGTGCTTGACTTGTCAGCAGAGAGCAGTGACAGCAGTCCTGGCTACAGACAAAGCTACTATATATTTCAGATGCGGGTAAGTCAGTAATATAACTTTCCTAAAAAAGTAAATTACTTGGGTTCGGGGTTTCTCAACCAGAGCAGTAATGTCTTCTTGGGCTGGATAATTCTCTGTCGGGAAACGCTGCCATGTTCGTTCATAGCAGGATGTTTAGCAGCACCTCTGCTATCTACTCACTAGATGCCAGTTAGCATTCCCCACTCCCATCCAAGATGTGATGACCAAAAACGTCTCCAGGCATTGCCAAGTGTCCCTGAGGAGCAAAGTTGCCCCCGGTTGAGAACCCCTGTTTTAGATAATTTAAAAGGAAAAGTCCGTGTTTGAATTGTAGAAAGTTAGTACAGTGGTAATATTTGAGGGGCTGGTAAAATTTGAGTGTGTCTGAGTTTTTCAAGTCTCTGGTTTACTAAACTCAAATAGAAATGTGTTGGCAATAAGAATAGATCTTTTTTGCATATGAAATACTTTTGTCATAATAGAAAAATTCTGATTGGGCTAAGGGTAAATGATATAAAGTTGAAATTATCCATTTGAATTTCCATATTATCCTGAAGGAAATCCTAAAACTGAATAAAGAAACTGAATAGGACCCAACAATTAAATAAACCAATTGGATTTCTAATTTTTTTTGCTTTTTAAATTGGTCGTTTAGGACATAACGACTAGGATGTTTGTCAGTCCCTTTCACAGGTATATACCTAATACGTGGCCAACAAAATTTGGGCCTAAGAAAATGTTGACCTACTCTTATTTGCATTGTGGCACTTAAACATTCTAACAGGCAACTGCTGATGATCAATAGGTCAACAGAGTCAGGAAAGAGGGACCACCTCCCATAAAAATACTAGGCCAAATAAAAGGACATTAATGAATCTTGGGGGTAAGTGTAACAACAGCAAATTTGTACCAAAAAGATTTCTTTGTTGCAAATGCCCTAGTATTATATCACCTTTATAATAAAGGGGAAGAGGTGGAAAAGAAAGGACAGAAAATATCTAGCTTATATCAACTGTCTAGTCAAACAAAGCACCTAGAATGGAAACTACTCAGGGTGGTGGCTGGTAATGACCAGGAGACAGCAGGGGCCTAAGGACACTTTTGGACACTTTCTACTTAGTACATTGATATGGGCCCATTCGCATGACTTGTTTACCGATGCTATGGGTTAATATCTGGGCAGGACAGACAGCACGCAAAAAGTAGGCAAATCAGGCAAAAGCCAAACCAGTACCCCAGTCTACCTCAACCTCAGTCACACCTACATGATGGGTGTCACCACAGCCTCTCTGTTGAAAGTCCCTTTTTCATTTTATCTTCTGCTAGGGTAATGTGTGCTGCACTGTCCCGCCCCACCCCTCTCTGTCAGTCAGCATGGAACCGTTTGCATTTTCCAGCCAGCAAATACTTTCTCTAACTTGGTAAATCTTCCCTTCTACCTTACAGCCAATTCAAAGACTGCAAGGGAAACCAGAGAACACTTTTGACAGGAAGGCAGCTGACTTGCAAGCTATGCAGGCTTCCAGTGTTTTTGGAGCAGCAAGCAGGATTAAACCCACTGCCAACATGGTGGCACGCCTCTGGTTTCAGCCAGTGCCTGTCATTCCAAGACGAAATCCACCCACTCTGGTTCCTCCTTTCCTGGGGAACACAGCTCTGAGAAGCCCTGTCCTCACACTCTCTACCCAGTCCAAGATATTGGAGAGAAATTGTGAGACCTCTGAACCTGGGAACCTAGTGACCTACTTCAGTACCTCAGCTAGGTTTTCCCCGAAACCCCGAATTCTGACTACAGTAGGTCTCCCTCCAAGCGGAGCACTTCACAGCACCAGCCTTCTCACCTCCTCCACAACTAAGGAGCTCCGAGGAGACATGTAAACTGAAGACAGTGCTGAGTGCCTCCTTCTCCAGGAGGACACCCAAACCCACATCTGCTCGAGCTGCTGACTGGGTGTGGAGAGCAACTTCTAAGGGAAGTGTCCAATGCTTAGGTAGTTCCAGGCATTCTAAAGCTTCAGACCATGGTTAATCACCCTCTTGCAAAAAAATTAGCACCCTCTGTCTGTCTCCTGTGAGCTGACTATTTTCATAATGGGGTCACCTCAGTTACCAAGTCCCCTGGAAATGAAGCTCTTCTATAAAGAAGCTGTCTTTGCAAACCCAGGAAAGTGATGTTGGCATGGGCCCTACGACTCTGAGGCAATTTATCACTAAGTTACCTGAAAATAAAGTGGCATAACTTATAATCATCTCTGAATAGTTGAAGACTAAAAACAAATGCCAACTTCAGGCAAAATTGGAAAGCCATAGGAGCTTGTCATCTCTGCGCCTGTCTTGTCTTTTTAAAAATTTTCCTCTAGCCCTGGAGATTCCAGTCTCCTATTCTCAAAGTCTCTCTACCAGATCTGGATTCTAATGCTGGTCATTTAACATTTAATTCCTGTAATACAGGCAGTCCCCGGATTGCAAATGACTTCGGTTCCTAAATCTTTCTTTAAGTCGAATTTGTATGTAAATCAGAACAGTTAGGCACAATTCATATCTGATACCAGTTAGTCAAATGTTTGTCTTAGTATATAGGGTTGCTATGAGTCGGAATCGACTTGACAGCACTGGGTTTGGTTTTTTTGGTTTTTTTTTTTTATACAGTGCACCTTCCTATGTATAAAAAACATTAAAGAAACACTTTCAGATACACTAAAACATCTTTAGCATAATAATACAGTAATAATAATCATAATAATAATGTTTTGATGTGCGTTGAAAAGTACTGGCTGTTTGTTATTATGAACCATTGTATCTATCCTGAATTTTTAATATAATAGGCTTTATGAGGGTTGGTTTGTAACTATGGGTTGTATGTAAGTCTGACATTCATAACCCAGGGACTGCCTGTAGTCTTCAGACTGCATTACTCTGATGTCGTTGATTTCTAACACTTGAGCCGTGATTTCCAGAAGGAAAAAGCCCAGATTGCAGCAAACAGAATAATTCTAAATTGGAAAATTCTTAAATGAGAATGCTAAGAAAGGGACTGTTTTAACAGGGAAAATTAAAAATCCACAGCTTTTTTCACAGTTAAATCAAACAGATTTTTCCTCAAGTAGAAATAGCTGCAGTGACAAAATGTCTCAGACAGTGAGTTGGTAAAGATGATAAGGGAAGAGTGAGCACAAATTAGAAGCTAAAACCGTTGCCAACTAAGGCCGACTACTGTTGTTGAACAGCTTTAGCATCTCCTCAATTTGATTACAGTACAACCTACAGTGATTAATTCAAAGATGTTAGTGATGTCTTGTGTGCAGCAAATGAAACTAAGAACTTAGGGCTGACTCCAAAAGAGGAAGCTGACTGACTTAAAAAAATATGAGTTGATCTACCGTTTAAAGTTGAAACTTCGATCCCATGCACAGTAGAACTAAACTCTGCCCAGTCCTGGGGCTTCCCCGTGATGGCTTGAGAATTGGACTGTTGGGTTATTTTCGGAAGTAGATCACCCTACTGTGTTTTAGTCTGGGAGCCCTGACAAAACCTGTTCACCATTATAGCAACACGCAAGCCTCCACTGACAGACGAGTGGTGGCTACACATGAGGTGAATGAGCCAGGAATCAATCCTGCGTCTCAGGCATGGAAGGCAAGAATTCTACCGTTGAACCACCACTGCCTCTCTGGGGAGAGTAAAGCCCTGGTTTATAGCATTTGTCATGAATCAGTGAATGTGGCATTGGGAATAGATGGCCAGCAGCACACCGTTATACCGTGTTTTCTCCATATAGATATAATAGACATAAATAGCCTCAAGAGCATAGATTATAGTCAAATAGTTAGGAAGTGATGAGGTTTTAGTATTTATTACCTTTATCTTTAATAAAATTTACTTAATTTAATTTTTAATAAGTGCTGTGTTTAACAACGAGCTTATAAAATTCCAAAAAAAAAAAAAAAAGCAATTTGCTTCTGCACATAACTAGACATCAAGTTTAAAATCAGAAGAAATATAGAAGCAGATACAGGGGAGTCTTACAATATCAGAATGAGTGTATTATTGCATTTATAGACATAGCATGAAAGCATTAAGAAAAGTTATAAATGAGAGCAGTAATAGAAATCCTGGCGATTACAATTGTAAAGTCCCACTGAAACTTTTCTATGCTGCACTTCATGGAGAAAAAAAACGTGTATTTATAAAAAAAAATTCCAAGAAGGAAAGAAAAGGAAATAAATAGATTGGGCTATCATAACCAAAGCATGTGCTAGAATGGGATGAAGAACTAGGAGAAAAGAGAGGAAAACCTTCAGCCGAGCAAAAATAGAGCAACCAGAGAGATTTCCAAATACAACTCTTCTCTGGTTTGGAATAATTCTTTGTACCTCACTTTTAGACATCACAGAAGCTCCTCTATATTCACGGTCTAGGTAGACATTGCCGACTTTCAAGGGCTTGTATTCGAAAGAAGAAACATTTTTAAAGATGAATGGATTGCTATGGAAAGTTGGGGGTGGGGAGAGAAAGGATAGAGTACGAATGATTTCCCTTTTTTCTTACACTGCCATCTTCTACTCTGAAAAACGGGATAGCATTAAAGGCAACTCAGTAGTTTTCAAAGACTGCCTAAAGGATTTGCAGTGCATACTTGATGGTAAAAGCACCCATCACCAATATCCATTCTCTTTCCCATGACAGACATCACTACTTAAGCAGGACACTTTGTGCCGTTGAGCAAAATGTGTTCTCAAGATGTCATACCGTGCACCAAATTGTTGTACAAGTTGAAACCTCCTAGCCAATTCTGGCCAAAGCAAATCATCAAAAAGATGTAGAATAAATGAAAAACCAAGCGTTCACATGGTTGTTATAAGAAACACAGTAAACCATCTAATCTACCACTGCAGAAAGTAATTGGTTGCTTAAACTCAAAATTATCACTGCAGGGACTTCAGAACCAAGAGCTGCTGCTGTAGTAATTGCAAAAAATTTCATTTAATACCCAAAGGCTTGGAACAGGTCCTAATGGTTATTTTATCTCCATTAAAGGCAATTGGATGAGCAAACCATTAACAGTAGGCTCAGCTTCCACGCTTGTGCCCAACAGGAAGCATTTATATTTCAAGCCTTTAAAAAAAAAAAGATTACCATCATTTAGGGAGTCAATAGATAATTGGTGAGATTTTGGTTCAGTAATGAATGCTGACTAGATACATCTCCCCTGTCTGTAATTCCTTAATAACAGAAATAGAGTTCAGTTTGCAGATATCTGTAACACAACACTCTTCCAAGGTCATTTTCTACCTAAAAGCCTTTTGACAACGAGTAAGACTTTTTATTCTTGGTGTTGTTAGGTGCTATTGAGCCAGATCCCATCCCTAGTGACTCTGTGTAGAACAGAACCAAACAACTCCCGTCCTGTGCCATCCTCAGGATCATTGCTATGTTTGAGCCCGTTGTTGCAGCCATTGTGTCAGTCCATCTCATTGAGGGCCTTCTTTTTCACTGATGCTCTGTTTTTACCAAGCGTGATATATTTCCCCATGGACTGGTCCCTCCTGATAACATGTCCAAAGTACGTGAGACGAAGTCTTGCCATTCTGGCTTCTAAGGAGCATTCTAACTATACTTCTTCCAGGACAGATTTGTTTGTTCTTCTGGCAGTCCGTGGTATATTCAATATTTTTTGTCAACACTGTAAGTTAAATGCATCATTGTTCTTTGGTCTTCCTTATTCATTGCCTAGCTTTCCCAAGTATATGAGGCAATTGGGAATACCATGGCTTGGGTCAGGTGCACATTAGTCCTTAAAGTGAAATCTTTGATTTTTAACACTTTTCTTTTGCCGCAGATGGTTCCAATCCCCTATGTCGTTTGATTTCTTGACTGCTGCTTCCTTGGGTGTTGATTGTGGATCCAAGTAAAATGAAATCCTTGACAGCTTCAAACATTTCTCCGTTTATCACGCTGGTTCACTTGTGAGGATTTTTGTTTCCTTTATGTTGAGGTATAATCCATACAGAAGGCTGTAGTCTTTGATCTTCTTCAGTAAGTGCTTCAAGTCCTTTTCACTTTCAGCAAGCAAGGTTGTGTCATCTGCATATTGCAGGTTGTTAATGAGTCTTCCTCCAAACCTGATGCTGCATTCTTATTCATATAGTCCAGCTTCTCGGATTATTTGTTCAGCACACAGACTGAATAAGTATGGTGAAAGTTTTGTTATACAAGTATTCTTATGGGCTAAAAAGAGGAACCAAACCATAGGGAGAGCAATTACAGGAAAATCAATGAATGTTGTAATAATCACACTCTGGTTACTGATTATTAATAGTATGTTAGTGATTACAGTTAGTTTCACAGGATTCTTAAATCATGGTTACAAGATGCTTACACGTATTTTCTTTGTCTGTCTTGCAAAAATATGTTGTTGGCAACAGCACCCAGACAGCACTCTTCCTGAATACATGTATTACAAAGGGTGCAGATGGCCACTTGGCTAAGACCCCTCGGGGCATATGGTTTCACATCCTGGTTTTGACTACTGAGGAAAAACATGTTTTTCTCAAAAAACATAGCTGTTAGTCTAGAAATCCAGATTAAAATTAGATAACTTGGTCAGCATATTATACCTCTGTCTCACTGGTTGCATTGAAAGTTGTCTTTTCCTGAGACACTGGTATTCTCTGTTTTTAGCCAAGATTCATTGGATATCAGCAATGATATACCTTGTTGCATGTCCTTTTCTGAATCTGGCTTGAATTTCTGGCAGTTTCTTGTCAATGTACTACTGCAACCATTTTTTAATGATCTTCAGCAAAATTTTACTCACATATGGTATTAATGATATTGCTCGAAAATTTCTGCATTCCATTGGATTGCCTTTCTTTGGAATCTCTTCCAGTCAGTTGGCCAGGTAGCTGTCTTCCAGATTTCTTGGCATGGATAAGTGAGTGCTTCCAGTGTTCCATCCATCTGTTGAAATATCTCAATTGGTATTCTGTCAATTTTTATTCATAGAGTCATCTAATTCATGTCCAATTTGATTATATCATAATTTAATCAGTATGGGAAAATTCAATTATATCAATGAAATAGGAAGGGTAGAAAATAGAGACCAAAGCCCAAGACTTTCTTTGCATTTTTAAAATGCAAAAAAAGATAAAGAATCAGATTAGTGGCATGACAACTCAATTGTTACGTAATAGAAGTAAAATATTCAGAACAATAACTGAGATTGGTCCATTTTCACCCATTTCCCTAAATCACCTTTTAGAATGTTTTCAAATTGAGTTGACTAAAAGTAACATCTTAAAGAAAAAGAAAAATATATGAAATTATCACATAAGTGTGAATATTATCACAATAATATAAAACAAATGCAAGTCAAGAAGGATGAAGAAAAAGTCCAGAAAGCATAACTCTACAGAGTTTTTATAAAAGTTAAGGCAAATATTGCTTTGTACAAATAAATGTAAATATAATGGAGCACTTCAGTCAAAGATCCTTGCCTTTGTACTGAAGATAAGAATAAGCTGTAATTGTCCCCACTCTCTGTGCCTTAAGGGTTCATCATTACAAGTAAATCCTTGGCAAAGCTAAATATAGACCAGAAGGGCTTGGAAAACATTGTCAAAGACCCTGCCATATTTTAAAATGACTTCTCTAAAAAACCATGGTACCCTCCCACATGGTTTATCTGTGTCTTCAACACAGAAAAAGAACTGGGGGAAAGGTCTAAAACTTAAGAACAAGAAAATTGTGGGAACAAGATGAACATAATAAATACTTAAAAAAAATTCAAGAGTGCTAAATTAAGTTTATTAAGTGGTATTATTAGCAAATAGAAAAAATTCTGACTCAGAAGAAAGTAAACAAAGATGTTATGTGCCGTCAAGTTGATTCCACTCATAGTGATACTATATGACAGAGTAGAACTGCCCCACAGGGTTTTTTTAGGCTGTGAACCTTATGGGAGCAGATCTCCAGGTCTTTCCTCCCATTAGCAGCCGAGCACTTAACCACTGTGCCACCAGGGCTCCTTCAAAGATAGTGGACAGTAAACAAAATGAGCCATGCAGATCCATGTTACTCCTTAACTAAGATGGGAAATTATCTGTCTTCATACTGTTGTTGTGTGCCATCGAGTGAATTACAACTCACAGCAACCCTATATGGCAGAAGAGAACTGCTCTGTAGGGTTTTCAAGGAGCACCTGGTGGATTCCAACTGCTGACCTTTTGGTTAGCAACCCTATATGAAAGAGGAGAACTGTCCCCTAGGATTTCCCAGGCTGTAATCTTTAAGAGACCAGCTCTACAGGTCTTTTCTCCAGGAGAACAGCTGGTGAGTTTGAAACTAGGACCTTTCCATTAGCAGCCAAGTGCTTAACCACGAGTCAACAGGGCCCTTTATCTCTGCATTAAAAAACAAACAAAAAAAACCCCTGCCATTGAGTTGATTCTGACTCATAAATACTTAACCAGAGAAAAATACAAATTATGATCGAAACAGATTTATCATGAACAAGCATTGACAGGTAATATAAGAAAAATTTTGGTTCGTTATTATAAATCCCAATAAAATGCTCACATTAATGAGCTGCTATAAAGGGCATTCCTTTGAACATTTTGGAAGGGAAAGGCAATTTGAAGGAAACATTTCCTGAATAATTAATGTTCAATTTAAGTCACACATAAAAACAAGCAATTATAAGTCCTTGGATTTCATAATGAGGACAGAGACAGGGCATGGCTACCCTCTCTACTTTTCTTAAAGGCTCATCATTATAAACTGAAGGAGCTGCTTGGAGAAATCATCCCAGATCACTCAGCATGATGGTCTCTGAGGCTTTGCACATTATTAGCTATCTTATCATTAATATCACATGCAAGTAAAATTTTGCCGAAAATCATTTAAAAAAATTTGCAGCAATACATCAACAGGGAATTGCCAGAAAATCGACGCAGATTCAGAAGAGGATGTGGAACAAGGAATATCATTACTTGTGTTGACGAATGCTGGCTGAAAGCAGAGAATACCAGAAAGATGTTTACCTGTGTTTTATTGATCCATTCAACTGCGTGGATCATTATGAAGTATGGATAACATTGAGAAGAACGGGAATTTCAGAACACTTAATTCTCCTCATTAACCTGTACATAGTCTAAGAGGCAGTTGTTAAAACACAACAAGGGGATACTGCATGGTTTAAAGTCAGGAAAGGCATGGGTCATAGTTGTATTCTTTCATCAAATTTATTCAATCTGTATGCTGAGCTAATAATCTGAGAAGATGAACTATATGAAGAAGAACAGAGTAACAGGATTGGAGGAAGACTCATTAACAATTTGTGCTATGCAGATGACACAACCGTGCTTGCTGAAAGTGGAGAGTACTTGAAGCATTTGCTGATGAAGAGCAAAGACTGCAGCCTTCAGTATGGATTACATTTTAACACAAAGAAAACAAAAAATCTTCACAACTGGACCAATAAGCAACATCGTGATAAACAGAGAAAATATTGAAGTTGTCAAGGATTTCATTTTACTTGGATCCACAAAAACACCCAAGGAAGCAGCAGTCAAGAAATCAAACGATGTATTCCATTGGGACCATCTGCTGCAAAAGATCTCTTTAAAGTGTTGAAAAGCAAAGATGTCACTCTGAGGACTAAGGTGCACCTGACCCAAGTCATGGTATTTTCAATCTTTTCATACACATGCAAAAGCTGGATAATGTATAAGGAAGACAGTAGAAGAATTGATGCATTTGAATTACGGTGTTGGCAAAGAACAATGAATACACCACAGACTGCTGGAAGAACAAACAAATCCATATTGGCAGTAGTATAGCCAAAATATTCCTTAGAAGAGAGGATGGCAAGCCTTCGTCTTACATACTTTGGACATGTTATCAGGAGGGACTAATCCCTGGATAAGGACATCATTTACCTCTACTGGTAAAGTAGAGGGTCAGCAAAAAGAGATAGACCCTCAATGAGATGGATTGACACAGTGGCTGCAACAATGAGCTCAAACACAACAATTATGAGGATGGCAAAGGATCAGGCATTGTTTCATTCCGTGGTACATAGGGTTGCTATAAGTTGGACCATACTCGATGGCACTTAACAACAACAATGACAGCAGCTGTCTTGAAGGATGCTACAATGAAACCCATACCTTGGGTTTATAATTTTTGAAGGCTCAGACTTCAAAATCAGCTGCACAAATTATTATTTGGTCAATGTCCTTAATTCTATTAACTTTCTATTATCTTTGAAATAATGGGATAGAAGCTCTCAGATTTCTAGTTTGGTTATAAATAAGCAAATAGAATTTATTCATCCAGCAACTATTTATGGAGTGCTCACAATATGTAAAGCATTGATCTTGTTGTTAGTTGCCATCAGGTTTGCCCCAACTCTTGGTGACCCCATGCATGATGGAAGAAAACGCTGCCCAATCCTGCATCATCCTTATGATCAGTTGTGGGTCAAACTGTTATGATCCTTTCTTCCTAGTGTGTCTTAGTCTGGAAACTCCACTGAAACCTGTTTAGCATCGTAGCAACACACAAGCCTCTACTAACAGATGGGTGATGGCTGCACATGAGGTACATTGGCTGGTAATCAAAAGTGGGTCCCCACTTGGAAAGCATTGATCTAGACCCTGGGAATTCAATTATGAGCAAGACAACTTACTTGCCCTCATAATGCTTCCATTCATTCTTGTGGGTGTAGAGACACAAACGAATAAATAAACACTTTTAGAGAGTCATTAGTGATATGAAACCAGTAAAGCAGCTTGATAGGGTGGAGGCTGTTGGGGGTATTGAATGGTAGGATTGTCTCCCAACTCTTCTCTCCCCAGTCCTACCTTGTTTCTGCTTCATTCAGCTCTGCAGATAAACTTCTCCACCTCTCTGTCCACGTATCTACTGAAGATGGCTACTCCATAGCTCTTCAGGTCACATCTTCCTTGTTTGAGAAATCAAACCAGACAGAACAAAAATCTCTTAGTTACAAACACAAACTCCTGGAGTAGAGTACTTGGCCCATTTTGGGGCAAGGATGCAACTCGTAGTCCAATCAACCATAGCCAAGATAGAAACAGAAAAGAAAATGGTGCAGGACTGGGCAACATTTCCTTGTGTTATTTGTAATGTTGTGGTAAGTTGAAGCTTACTCGACAGCGACTACAATCACCACAATGTTTAAAGGAAAAGAGATTCAAATTTACCAAGGTTATAATATTACACAAGTCAGCTTATGGTGGGAAAACAACAATTTTCCCACATGGTTATTACATTTACAAAGGTCTTGACATGTCTTCAGATATCAACATAGCAAAAATTATTTTGGTTACGGAGTCAGGTTTACAGGAAATATTCAAGGTTATATTATTTTGGAGATCAGAATCAGTTAGGGTGACACCAGTCTTTTTGTTTTATCTCAGGATACAAAGTGTTGTTTGTCCTGTGATACGTAAGGTGCCTAATAATCCTGGAAGCAGGGAAATGTGCCAGCTTTTGCTTTTATGAGTCTCAAGGTACAAACGTAGCAGTCTCAAGGCTCAACCCCACCTAAAGGAGGTAGTTGAGAGGGTCACTCTGAACTGGATAGACTTTCAAGAGAAAGTGTCTATCACTCTCTGGTTATGCTAAGGCTAGTTGAGCCTAAGTATGTAGTTATGGAAATCCAACCTACAGATCACTAAGTCTTCACATTTGACCAGTACTTTTTTGGGGGGTTTAGATAAATTAGAAAGCCTGGTGGCATAGAGGTTAAGAGCTACAGCTGCTATTCAAAAGGTCTGTAGTTCAAATCTACCAGGCAGTCCTTGGAAACCCTATGGGGTAGTTCTGCTCTATCCTATAGGATAGCTATGAGTCGGAATTGACTCAATGGCAACCGGTTTTGTTCTTCTTTTGGTATATGTGCCATGCAGTTACTGAGCACTTACTAAGCACCAGGCACTGCTCTGATCCCTTTACAAATTTTAAGTACCAATTCATTTAATTCTCACAACATTCCTGTGAATAGTTATTATCCCTTTTTTTACAGCTACTGAAATTGAGACACACAGGAGATAAACAATTTGCCCAAGGTTGCACAGCTTAAAAGTGGTATAGTTGGAATCTGATCCCAGGCATTCCAGCTCAAGTCCATGATTTTAACCACTGCCCTATGTGGTCTCTCTAGAAATGAGTACTGTTCTAATTTTATAGATGATGGATAATCAGTGCTCATCAATCCAGTGATTTGTTCAAGGTAACAAATGAAATGATAATGCTGAGATTTTCAAATTAGGCCCCTGATGTGAAGCCAGGTTTCTTTCAACAGCAGCAGTTAACATATACATAGGGTTTATTATGGGCAATGCACTATTCTAAACACTTTACATATATTCATCCATTTAATCTACAGATATATTATTATTCTCATTTTATAGATGAGGAAATTCAGGCACAGAGAGGTGAAACAACTTGGCTAACATCATCCAGCTAGAAAATGGCAGAGTCATGATTCGAATTCAGACAGCCTGTCTCCAGAATCTTGACTCTTAACCATGACACTACAGCTCTTCTCTATTCTTTAAAATTCTCTTCCTTGCAGGACCATTAAGGGAAAAGAGAAAAGAGAAAGACACTAAAATTTACTGGTTAACTTTCACATACTATGAATAGATTATATGATTGTCAAAATATTCACTGCACCTCCCTGTCGGGCCTGTTCCTATGGAAGGATTATACTTTGCAGTGACATTAGTTTGGTCCTATAACTTGCTTTGGCCAATGAAATGTGAATGGAAGTGATGCCACTTCCAAACAGAAGTTGTAAGCACCATTGTGAGGTTCTGCCACCTCTCTTTTTCCTCTGCCATGAGACTTACCAGTCCCAGACAGAGATGCTTCTTCAGCACTGGTCCTAGAATGAAAAAGACTTGGAGCAAAGCCACAGACAATAGGCTAAAGATATGAATGTGAGCAAAAACTACCCTTGGGTTTTGTAAGCCACTGACATTTGGGGGTCATTTGTTTCCACAGCATAACTCAGCCTAGACAAACCTATACATCTTTTGTTAGGTGCCATCAAGTCAGTTCCAACTCATAAGAGACACTATGTACAACAGAACAAAACACTGTAGGGTCATGTGCCATCCTCACAATCATTGTTATGAATGAGCCCATTGTTGCAGCCATTGTGTCAATCCATCTCTTTGAGGGTCTTCCTCTACTTTACCAAGTGTGGTGTCCTTTTCCAGGGACTGATCTCTCCTGATAACATGTCCAAAGCATGTGAGACATAGTCTCACCATCTTTGCTTCTAAGGAGCATTCTGGTTGTACTTCTTCCAAGACAGATTTGTTCAGACTTTTGGTAGTCCATAGTATATTTGAAATTCTTCACCAACGCCACAGTTCAAAGACATCAATTCTTCTTTGGTTGTACTTGTTCATTGTCCAGCTTTCACATGCATATGAGGTGATGGAAAACTCCATGGCTTGGGTCAGGTGCACCTTAGTCTTCAAGGTGACATCTTTGCTTTTCAACACTTTGCAGCAGATTTTCCTAATGCAATGTGTCGATTTCTTGACTGCTGCTTCTATGGGTGTTGATTGTGGATCCAAGTAAAATGAATTCTTGACAGCTTCAATCTTTTCACCTTTTATCATGATGTTGCTTATTGGCCCAGTTGTGAAAATTTTTGTTTTCTTTTTGTTGAGTTGTAATCCATACTGAAGGCTGTAGCCTTTGATCTTCTTCAGTAAGTGCTTTAAGTCCTCTTCATTTTCAGCAAGCAAGGTTGTATCATCTGCATAATAAAGCAGGTTGTTAATGAGTCTTCTTCCAATCCTGATGCCCTGTTGTTCTTCATATAGTCCAGCTTCTCGGATTATTTTCTCAGCACACAGATTGAATAGGTATGGCAAAAGGATACAACCCTGACACACACCTTTCCTGACTCTAAACCATGTCGTATCTCCTTGTTCTTTTCGAAAGACTGCCTTTTGATCTACATACAGGTTCCTCATGAGCACAATTAAGCATTCTGGAGTTTCCATTCTTCACAATGTTATCCTTAATTTGTTATGATCCACACAGTCAAACACCTTTACATAGTCAATAAAACACAGGTAAACATCTTTGTGGTATTCTCTGCTTTCAGCCAGGATCCATCTGACATCAGCAACAATATCCCTGGTTCCACGTCATCTTCTGAATCTGGCTTGAATTTCTGGCAGTTCCCTGTCGATGTACTGCTGCAGCTGCTTTTGAATGATTCTCAGCAAAATTTTACTTGCATGTGATACTAATGATATTGTTCAATAATTTCTGCATTAGGTGGGAACACCTTTTTGGGAAACAGACATAAATATGGAGCTCTTTCAGCAAGTTGGCAAGGTAGCTGTCTTTCAAATTTCTTGGCATAGATGAGTGAGCACTTCCAACCCTGCATCCATTTGTTGAAATATCTCAATTGGCATTCCATCGATTCCGGGAGTCTTGTTTTTTGCCAATTCTTTTGGTGCAGCTTGGACTTTTTCCTTCAGTACCATCGGTTCCTGATTATATGTTACCTCCTGAAATGGTTGAACATTGGTCAGTTCTTTTTGATATGGTGACTCTGTGTATTCCTTTCATCTTCTTTTGATGCTTCCTGCGTCGTTTAATATATTCCCTGTAGAGAAGCCAGAACAACTCATACAAGGCAAGACCATGGAAGTTCCACAGACACATCCAAACTTCCTGAGGGACTGAATTGCTGGGTCGAGGGCTGTGGGGACCACGCTCTTGAGGAACCTCTAGCTGAATTGGCATAACAGAGTTCATAAAGAAAGTGTTCTACATTCCACTTTGGTGAGTAGTATCTGGGGTTTTAAAAGCCTGCGAGCAGCCATCTAAGATACTCTACTGGTCTCACCCCTTCGGAAGCAAGGGAGAATGAAGAAAACTAACATACAAGGGAAAGATTAGTCCAAAGGACTAATGGACCACATCTACCACAGCCTCCACCAGACTGAGTCCAGTACAACTAGATGGTGCCCGGCTACCAGCACTGACTTCTCTGACAGGGATCACAATAGAGGGTCCCGAGTGGAGCTGGAAAAAACTGTAGAACAAAATTCTAACTCACAAAAAAAGACCAGACTTACTGGCCTGACAGAGACTGGAGGAACCCTGAGAGTATGGCCCCCAGACACCCTTTTAACTGAGTAATGAAGTGACTCCCGAGGTTCACTCTTCAGCCAAAGATTAGACAGGCCCGTAAAACAAAATGAGACTAAAGGGGCACACCAGCCCAGGGGAAGAACTAGAAGGCAGGAGGGGACAGGAAAGCTGGTAATAGGGAACCCAAGGTCGAGAAGGGACAGTGTTGACATGTCGTGGGGTTGTTAACCAATGTCATAAAACAATATGTGTACTGTTTAATGAGAAACTAGTTTGTTCTATAAACTTTCATCTAAAGTACTATACATATATATATATATATATTCCGCATAGAATCCTTCAATATTGCAACTCAAGTCTCGAATTGTTTCTTCTGTTCTTTCAGCTTGAGAAATGCTGAGTGTGTTCTCCCCTTTTGGTTTTCTAACTCCAAATTTTTGCACAAGCCATCATAATACTTTGCCTTCTCGAGCTACCCTTTGAAATCTTTTGTTCAGCTCTTTTACTTCATCATTTCTTCCTTTTGTTTTAGCTACTCTATGTTCAAGAGCACATTCATTTTGGTCTTTTCTTTCCTGTCTTTTTAATGACCTCTTGCTTTCTTCATGGATGATGTCTTTGATGTCATTCTACAACTTGTCTTGTCTTAGGTCATTAGTGTTCAATATGTCAAATCTATTCTTGAGATGGTCTCTAAATTCAGGTGGGATATATTCAAGGTCATGCTTTGGCTCTCATGAACTTGTCCTAGTTTTCTTCAGTTCCAACTTGAACTTGCATATGAGCAATTGATAGTCTGTTCCACAGTCAGCCCCTGGCCTTGTTCCAACTGATGATATTAAGCTTTTCCATCATCTCTTTCCACAGATGTTGTGGATTTGACTCATGTGTATTCCATCTGGAGAGGTCCACATGTATAGTCACACTATATCAGACAATGTTCTGCTGCTATTCATAAGGTTTTTACTGACTAATTCTTTTCAGAAGTAGACTGCCAGGTTCTTCTTCCTGGTCTGTCTTAGTCTGGGAGCTTAACTAAAACCTGTCCGCCATGGATGACCCTGTTGGTATTTGAATACTGGTGGCATAGCTTCCAGCATCACAGCAACACACAAGCCCCCACAGTACAACAAAATGACAGACACGTGGGGGGACTTATACATACACATTTACAATTTAATTATTCCGTTTTCACAAAACCCTATTAGGTAGACATAATTAGCTCCAGAAAGAAGCTAAGATTCATAGTTCAGTGATTTGCTCAGAAGTTTAAAAGTATAAGAGCAAAGATTTAGACATAGGTCTACCTGCTCTTTCTACTACTTCAAGCATCAAATCTATTCGTTCTTCTACATTAAATATATAGGGTAAATGGGAAAACAAATTGATATCAGTGGTCACCAGTAGTGGAACACAATACTTCTAATGGGCTAAATCCACAGGTGAAATGCCATTTGCTAAGAAAGAGCCAATGAGTAAAAAGTAAATTGTTTAGGAAGACACTTCAATGTAATGAAAGAATTTCTCACTAATCTTCAGATGCTGATAATTTCACAGTGCTTTTAGTATGGTGAAAACACTGGTGGCGTAGTGGTTAAGTGCTATGGCTGCTAACCAAAAGGTTGGCAGTTGGAATCCATCAGGTGCTCCTTGGAAACTCTATGGGGCAGTTCTACTCTGTCCTATAGGGTTGCTATGAGTCAGAATTGACTCGACGGCAGTGGGTTTAGTTTTTTTTTTTTTTTAATATGGTAGGCAATCTCAAAAAATATGTTAAATGAAAATTATTTGATGGGACTTAGAATTCAAAATATTTTTAAAACCATACAGAATGGTGGTTTTACATACAGAATATATGAAGATTATATTCAAAAATAGGAAAATTGGTTATTTTGATGCTTGGGTTACATATCTGGTCTGTGGTATAATTCATCTTTAACATGAAAGAGTAGGATTTTTTCTACTCTTTAAGTAAGACTTTTAACACCAATCTGTCTCAATAAAGAGCTATAGAGACCCAAAAGAATGTTCTGTTTTATCCTGCACATATGCCTTTTATATACACAACAGATGCAATATAATTTCACTGCCAACCCTTATCTTTCTTTCTTCCTAAAATAACCCTATTTTGTTCACAAAGCTATCTGCATCAAGAGGTGCTGCCCACTCATCCACTGTACCCCGGGATGAATCACAATTAGTCAAGACAATTACAGTGGTCTCTTTTCCCTTGACAGCAATTAGTTTGGCAGTAAATATTGTGACCAGTTCTGACCATGAGACAGGAAGGTACAAACTGAGTTGAGGATCTGAACACCAATCCTGCTTCAAACACTACTCTGTCCCACATCAGCTCCGGTCACACAGTTGGACTGTCAATCAAACTCATAAGACACAATAGATTTTAATATTTCTTTTTTTGTGTGCTTTAGGTGAACTGGAGCCCTGGTGGCACAGTGGTTAAGAGTTCAGCTGCTAACCAAAAGGTTGGCAATTTGAATCCATCAGCCGCTCCTTGGAAACCCTATGGGGCAGTTCTACTCTGTCCTATAGAGTTGCTGAGTCACAACTGACTCAACAGCAATGGATTTTTGGGTTTTTTTGGTGAAAGTTTACACAGCAAATTAGTTATTCATTAAACAATTAAAACACAAATTGTTTTGCGACTTTGGTTGCCAACGCCACGATGTGTCAACACTCTCCCCTTCTCCACCCAGGGCTCCCTGTTTCTATTTGTCCAGTTTTTCTGTCCGTTTCTGCCTTCTCGTCATTGCTTTTGGGCTGATGTGCCCATTTAGTTTTGTACACATGATTGAACTATGAAGCACGTTTGTCATGTGTGTAATTGCTTGTACTATTGACCTGTCTAATCTTTGGCTGAAGGGTGAACCTCAGGAGTGTCTTCAGTGCTGAGTTGAAAGGGTGTCTGGGGACCATACTCTTGGAGTTTCTCCAGTCTCCGTCAGACCAGCAAGTCTGGGTCTTTTTCTGTGTGTGTGTGAATTTGAATTTTGTTCTACATTTTTCTCCTGCTTTGTCTGGAACCCTCTATTGTGGTTCCTGTCAGAGGGGTTGGTGGTGATAGCCAGGCACCATCTAGTTGTTCTGGGCTCAATCTGGCAGAGGTTGTGGTAGTTGTGGTCCATCAGTCCTTTGCACTAATCTTTCTCTTGCATCTTTGGTTTTCTACGTTCTCCCTTGCTCCAGCCAGAATGGGACCAGGAGATATATCTTAGATGGCCAGGTGCAGGTTTTTAAGACCACAGACGCTACTTGCCACACTTGGATGTAAAACATTTTCTTTACAAGCTATGTTATGCCAGTTGAGAAAGATGTCCCCCAAAACCATGGTCCCAAGCCCTCAGCCCAGTAACTTGGTCCCTCAGGGAGCTTGAATTTGTCTGTCACACTTCTATGCCTTTGCCTTGGTCAAGTTGTACTCACTTCCCCAGTATTGTGTACTGTCTTACCCTTCATGAAAGTTACCACTTATCTACTATCTATTCAGTGTTTTTTTCCTCCCCATCCCTCTCCTCCCTCATAACCATTAAAGATCATTTCTTTCTGTGTGAAAACCTTTCATGAGTTTTCATAATAGTGGTCTCATACAGTATTTGTCCTTTTGTGATTGACTTATCTTACTCAGCATAATGCTCTCCAGATTCATCTATGTTGTGAGATATTTTGCAGATTCATCATTGTTCTTTACTGTTGTGTAATATTCCATTGTGTGTATGTACCATAGTTTGTTTATCCATCCATCCATTGAAGGGCACTTAGGTCGTTTCCATCTTTTTGATATTGTGAATAGTGCTGCAATGAACATGGGTGTCCATATGTCTATTCATGTGATGACTCTTTGTTCTCTAGGATATATTCCAACGAATAAGACTGTTGGGTCATATGGTATTTCTATTTCTAGCTTTTTAAGAAAGTGCCACATTGTTTTCCAAAATGGTTGTACCATTTTGCATTCTCACCAGCAATGCTTAAGAGTTCCAGTTTCCACACAACCCCTCTATCATTTGTTATTTTCTGTCTTTTTGATTCGTGCCAGTAATATCAGGGTAAAATGGTATCTCATTGTAGTTTTGATTTGCATTTCTGTAATGGCTGGTAATTGTGAGCATTTCCTCATGTGTCTATTAGTTGCCTGAATGTCTTCTTTGGTGAAGTGTCTGTCCATATCTTTTGTCCATTTTTTAATTGGATTATTTGTCTTTTTATTGCAGAGGTGTTGGGTTTTCCTATAGATTTTAGAGATTAGACTTTTGCAGGATATGTCATAGCCAAATTTTTTTTTTCTCAGTTTGTAAGTTCTCTTTTTACTCTTCTAGTGAGGTCTTTTGATGAGCATAAGAGTTTAACGTTTAGAAGATCCCATTTATCTAGTATATCTAATATTTCATTTTTTAACTTTCCAGAGAGATACAAGACAGGAATAGTGCATGCACAATATCTTCTTGCCATTGGGAAGCTCAGGGCTACCTATGCATACAGCTTTTTGGCCCCTTCACCTATCCAGGGGATGTATAGCTGCTAAGGAAGAGATGAAGAAGCATAAGCTAGTCGTGTTTGTTTCTCACCAATAATCCACTTCAGTGCCAACTCACAGCTCTCCCAGTCTAGGCAGTTCTACAGATCAGGGATTTGATAGCAAACAAGGCAGATATCTCTCAGTACAAAACATTCCTCACCTCTCTTAACTTGGTAGTTGCCAAAGAAACAGGTAGGCCTAAACCTGTTCAGGGTCCAGGCTTGATGTTAACCCTTACTCCCAGGAAGTCTGCTGGGGTCTTCAGGGAAAGGTTTCCAGGCTCTTAAACAGAGACACAGAAAAAGATATACTCTCATTCCTCTGTATATTTTTGTATCTGGATTTGGTGCTTAGGACTCCTTTTTCCTGGTCCATTTAGTTTTCCACACTGTACTCTAGACATCTTTTTTCACAATTTCTCTTCTTTCCTCAACTATCTTCTCCAGTTCTCATTCTCAAGTGATAACTTGCTGAGAAAACAAAAGCACTAAGAAAAATTCTCACATTCCCACCTTCCACTTTTGCTTTAGGGTCTGTCCCCACTTACTTGTTCAAAGACCTCACTCTAGCAGCAGTACATCTTTCCTCTTCTCTAGTTTTGATAATTTCTGTCAGCACACGTTCTTTAGTATTACCTATTTTAACAGTCATATCTGACTTGACCCCATATCATTTTTCGGCTAATGCGCATTTCTCTACTCCCAAGTATAGCTAAACATCTCAGAAGAGTTTTCTATGCTTGTTGCTTGCAATTCCCCTAGTCTCATTCATTCTGAATTTTGTTATTTGTAACCTGAGTTACCTTAAATATTATAATCTAGTGAATTCAATAAATCTTTTTCCATTGAATACTGAGTAGTTACTATGACTCAAGGTTATTAAATTGAGAGAGTGCCTCAATGTGAGAATTCCATCACTGAAATAGCAGTATACTGGGACATCTTTCTAATATAATCAAACAGATTAAGGAAATGTTCATATCCAAACTTAAACAAGAGAGTTACTTCTTTGCATCTAATATCAACATAATTTTTCATAATTTATTTGATTGCTTAAATGGGTTTTGAGTGGTTATGATTCAAGACAAATTAAAATATCTTTTTAAACCCATGTATACACTTTATCGTTTTTTGAACACTAGATGTTTTTAAGTATTTAACAACAAGAAAAACACTATTACACAAGAACAGAATATTTAAAAGTTACTCGGATACTAGTGGCATGTAACATGAGGTAGTTTAAAATGAGATTCAAAATCCTATTATCTTTATTGCATATTTATTATATATTTTTATTACATATCTAATAGTGCCTTTAATCCATAAGCAATCTCAATTGTGTGGTGTTATATTTCTTTTACATAAAAATAAGCTTGAAATTTTATGATGTTCTTCCACGTAAGAACATACTGAATTTTGGCAATAACCTGCTGAGATATGTAAGGTAACACAATTGCTCCATTTATTTAAATGGAAAAATGAAGTGTTTATGATAAAATCAGGACATAAAAAAGTCCCTGAAAGCCTGCAGTAATGCAGGAGAACCTAAAGTTGAAACCTAGACAGATATGAAAGGTCTTGTCCTTGAGAATCCAAAAGAACAATTGCACAAATACAGAATTACTTAACAACAGAACCTGCGGAAAATAAGCAAGCACTCAAGCAAACAGGACAATGAGTCTGCAGTGTTATATTGCCTCCTAAATAGCTACTACAATCTTGGATTGGATTGAAAACATGATTTTAACAGCCAGCATTTACTGAGCACCCTACTAGGCTTGCTTACATGGAGTAAGCAGTTGTTAGAAATGAAAATTAGGACACGGAGGTGGTTGTTTTTTCCAATTTGGGCAACATATACATAGACAAAGAGATTATCCAAAGAAACACCAAGGAACACTTAGAGGAGCAGGAATGATTGGCCCAGAGTGCAGACTCAGGGGATACATGTTTGCTGTGTAAGACTGTACGACCCTAAAGAGCTGAATATGATTCATGCATACAGCTGCAGGAAAATAGAATTCATCCCAATACATACGGTAGAAATTTGTACAGGTAAAACCTACTAAAATTGGAATGAGTACATTAGAAAGGAAAGGGAAATAGGTACTATGTACCATACCATGTATATGAGTTATTTATTGCCACATTATGAATTACCTCAAAACTTAGTGGCTTAAAACAACACGTATTTATTATCTCCCAATGTCTGTGGATCAGGAGTTCAGAGATGGCTTAGCTGGGTCCTCTGCTTCAGGGTCTCTCACAAGGCTTCAGTCAAGGTGTCAGCCAGGGCTGCAGTCATCCCCAGGTTCAACAGGGGCTGGTACAGCTTCCAAGATTTCTTAGCGGTTGTTGGCAGGATTCAGTTCTTTGTGGGCTGCTGGACTGAGAACCTAGAATTTCTTGCCAGTAGGCCCTCTCCTTCTGAGCAAGCATGCAAGAAAAGCCAGGGTGAGAACATCAGAAAGATCAAAGAGAATGGACAGATATAAGTATTTTGGGGGGATTAAAACCAAAAGGGAGAGGTGGATACAAAGGAAGAGTCAGAAATTTCTTGTTTGTGCAACTGGATAGAGGATGGTGCCAACTCACCTGAGATAATCATAAAAGAGAGCCGGGTTTGGAGAGGGGAGGAACATGAATTTGGTTTTTACATCTGGTGTTTGAGTTCCCCAAGTGGAGATACTGAAGTGGATACGAAGCTCAGAGAACAGAAGTGGCCAAAAGATGTGAATTTGAAGACGTTAGTGTATAGATTGTAGTTGACAGCTTCATGTTGTTATATTTATACTGACAAATATGATAGTTACTCTGACTTATTTAGCTGTTCATCTGCAAGGATCCCAGGTTAAGAACTAAATATGGTAGGGTTTAAAACTTACAATCCCCTTCCAATTCTCTCCCCTCCTTTATTTTAAAAACATCTGACAGATTAAGAATTAGGATTCAAGGAAATAAATGTATTCCACAATCTTTGCCTCCTGGTATTTTTGCTTTTGTATAGTTCCATCCCTGTGAGTGTGGGCAGGACCTGACCTGGCTTACTTCTAACCAATAGAAAATGGCAAAGGTGACAGGATGTTACTCCATAATCACAGTACATTCATTGTATAAGACTCAGTCTTGCTAGCTGACTGGGGCTAGAGATTCTCCCTGCTGGTTTGATGAAGTGAGCATGTGGAGGAAGCCCATGAAGCAAGGAACTGCGGGCAGCCATTAGAAGCCCCCCTTCTACGACTACAAGGAAGTGAATTCTGCCAACAACCTGATTGGGCTATGGAAGCAAGTTCTTCTCCAGTCAAGCCTGCAGATGAGAACACAACCGGCTGACACCTTGACTGCAGCCTTATGAGACCAAGGGCAGAGGGTCCAGTTAAGCAGTGCCCTAACTCCTGACCCACAGAAACTGTGAGTTAATAAATTTGCATTGTTTGAAGCCTCTAAATTTGTGGCAATTTGTTATGTAGCAAAGAAAACTAATACATGTAATACTTAAGCTTTTATTTAGCTCTTTGTACTTTTAAACAGTTGAGTATTTTTTGTACTGCAAAAAAAGTTGTGTACTTTTTTTCTTTTTTTACAGATTTTATTTGGGTCAAGAACACTAGAGTAAAAGAGAATCAGGAAATCCACCTTATGCCCACCGCATCAACCAACCAGCTTAAATCTCATCTCTGTGATACAGCCCAAAAAGCTGCCTTGCAGGGATATTAATAGTATGAAATATGACAGCGACAGTGTTAAGTGAAAAGAACCACAAAATGGCAAGCTTTACCACTATTTTAGGTAAGACAAAATAGATTTATAGAATGATAAATTTATTTAAATAAGTCTAGAATTAAAAGCCAGAGCTGGTAAAAACTAATAAACCGGATATTAGAAACTCAAATGCTTACATTCTCTTAGGGGAAAAATGTAATCAAAAGTGATCTGTTTTTTAGAATCAGCTGAGTCAAAAGTAATACATAATTGTAGCAAGGCCTGAAGCTTTTCCAAACTAAAACTAGTCACAACTGATTAGAGTGGATATGGACAAAACCCACATCTAAACGAACTGAGTTAATTTGCCAGGAAGGGAAACCACATTTTAAGATAGATGATAATGTGTCTTAATGTTTTCCCTGTGGTTTAATTTTCACCTTGAAAAGTTATAGAAAACCCTAGTTCCCGAGTTGCGGAGTGTAAAAATGGTGGTGTGGGGCGTCAGGGCTCCTCATCTGACTTCACAAGGGGGGAGCAGGGTCATTTTCAGCATCAACAGCCCGAGGCTGATTCCCATGAGTCAGGTCAGATATACCTCCACCTCTCAACCCTTTCACCAATTCTGACACCAGCTGTCCCTCCCATGGCACTTTCTACTACTCTCTGGGTTCGATAATTCATTGCAATGGCCACACAGAACTCACAGACCATACTCACAGGTATGGAGTCTATTAAGGAAGTAACTGGGTACGACTTGGGATCCAGATCAACTTGGAAGTAACAGGGACAACTGAAGATGCAGTTTTTTGACCAGGACAGCTTCTTGTTGCCCTCTGCTGCCAGGCCCTGATGGGCCCTTGCTACCACTGGTCTCCTGGTTCCTGCCATCTTGCACTGCTATTGCTTTTACCACTGCTGCACCGCTGTCTCCTGGATCTAGAGAGTTCTTAGCTCAGAGGTTTTGGATGCAAAGGATGCACTCCACTCTTATGGCTCTCGTTTCTTGGTAGTGAGGTCACCCCTTTCTGCCTCCAGGATGGCTCATTTTAAGGCTGGCAGGATGGCAAAACTCAACAACCCCCTCGTTAGGGTTCCATATACTGTATTTGCATGGTCCCATCCCCACAAGGGTGCCATGCACCTTATTTGTATTATTAGCCAGCTGTCCAATCCCCTTGGTGGGATACAAGCACTGTATTTGCATAGTCCCACCCAATCATTGTGTGGGAGTCACAAAGACTATGGCTAGAAGGGCCATATTAAGTAATTCACTGTGCCACACAGACATAGATTAATTGCAAGAATAACTTTTTTTTATAGGTGCTGGAAAGGAAGCAAGTCATTAACCCATGAGAAAAACGGCAATTTGACCAAATAATCTGCAATTTAAAAATAAAGACCTTTCAAAAGATATGATGTAATTGCAAAAAAAGAAATTATTTTTGCAGACACCAATCTTCTATTTGGTTAACTGGTCAGATTTCTCAATAAGCACGTTTATTTAGGTTAACTAGTAAAGAACTTGAGCCCTGGTGGCATAGTGGTTAAGAGCTCAGGCTGCTAACCAAAAGGTTGGCAGTTCAAATCCAACAGCTGCTCCTTAGAAATCCTGTGGGGGCAGTTTTACCCTGTCATATAGGGTTGCTATGAGTCAGAAAACCCTGGTGGCATAATGGTTAAGAGCTACAGCTGCTAACCAAAAGTTTGGCAGTTCGAATCCTTGGAAACTCTATGGGGCAGTTCTACTCTGTCCTATAGGGTCACTATGGGTCAGAATTGACTTGACGGCAGTGGGTTTTTTATGAGTTGGAACTGACTTGATGGCACACAATAACAACAGTAAAGAACTATTCTGTGTCAATAAAATAACGTGTTTCATTAAAGCAATTTCAGAAAGAATTACGTTTTTATTTTCCAAAATTGCAATGGTAAATCAGAGCTTAAGATCATAGGTTTCTTAGTTTTCCTCTAATTCCAAGCTTAAATTTGCTTTGGGGCATGACTGGTTTCATTATTCATTTACTGTTACTTAAGATCAGGAGCTCTGGTGGCACAACTGTTAAAACACTTGGCTACTAACTAAAAGGTTGGCAGTTTGAACCCACCTAGCCGCTTCGCAGAAGAAAGACTTGGTGGTCTGCTCCCATAAAGATGAGAGCCGAGAAAACCCTATAGGGCAGTTCTATTCTATCACATGGGGTCGCTATGAGTTGGAACTGACTCGACGGCACCCACAACATAACCTGAGATCCCTTACTTCCTCCAAAGATTAAATTGATCCCACCGGTTGTGTTCTTGGTTGCCTTCTCTCTACACTCCCTACCCCCCAAAAATTATTGTGCTGTATGGATGTAAATACCATCTATATACTATTTTTTCCAGTCCCAATGAGCTCCACATTTCTATATCCATCTGTTTACTGCATGTATTGACTTATGAAAATACCTGCTTGGATTCCAGACTTAGCATGCCTAAAAACACAACTCTACCTTATCACCCCAAACCTGCCTCTCCCTGTCTTCTTCAATCAGTAAGTGGCACCATCATTTACCAGGAGTTACTTTTGACTCCATTTGTTCCCTTACTCCCCAGACACATGCAAGTCATCAAGTCTTCTTATAAAATATATCCCAAATCCTACCACTTAAGACGCCTCTACTCCTATAACAGAGTCCAAACTACAGCTGCTTTTGCTTTTGCCACTACTGAAATGGCCTCACAACTAGTCTCCTGCCTTTATCTCTTAGTCTCCTCCCTACAGACAATTCTTAACCTGGCAGAGAGAGCAATCTGAAAAATACAAATCAGATCTAATCACTCTTCTTTCTTCCCATCAATTTCAGAATAAAATGCAAACTTCTTCCCAGAAACTACACAGCATTTGACAATGGATTACATACTTTTTTTTCCAGGCCTTCTCTTATTCACCGTTATATCCTTGGTGCACACAGCATATTCTATACTCAACAAGTAGTTGTTTAATGAATTAGTTAATTTTGCTAAAACAGTGAAGAGTACTAGTTCTGAGCAGCATTATAAGGTACCTCACCTGGTTGCAATAAAACTTTGCAGTAAAAGTGTTTTTCTATCAGCATAATTTTCAACTAGTAACTAAACTTTACAATGAGCTGTCCCTTTTTATTAACTGATTATTCTTTTCTTTCAGAGGTGCTAGAGGTGTAAACTATACTTGAATAAATTTCAAATGAGGATAAGTGTTTTATGCTTTATGATTACTGTTCCACTGCTGTAGCTCCCAATACATGGAACAGCCATTAATGAGGTTGACAAATGGGTAGAGGAGAGCATGTGCAAAGATGAAGTGATACGAGAAAGCAGGACACAAGCCCGTCATAGCAAATGTCTTGGTATGGTTCTGAAATACCATACCAAGATAAATGGGAGATAAATGCTAGAGTGTGCCTGAGCACAAAGGTCTTACCTCCTTAGGTCTTCCTATTCTAGTCGCTAGTCCTAGTCGCTGAGCTTTGGCAAACCAGCATTGATCTTGCAGATGCTTCTTTCTGAAGGTCTTTAGTATTCCATGTCTATGAAAGCCTTATTCTTATTCCCGATCAGTTCCTCATTATCTTTTTAACATTAGCCTGAAATGCAGTCATTAACCTGTTGTTCACTACATGGTGTCAACTTTAGGAAGACTTCACATAATCTGAGCTGGAGCTATAATAGTCACGTGGTTCTCTGATGACAAGTGCCACCTCAGGGTGGTAGTGGTAGCAGTGGGATGGGGTGGCACAGGGTGCAGTGTTCATGGTTGCTTTGTAACACACAGTCAACGTCCTTTCAGGACACGCGAAGGATGGTCCTCCTCTTTCAGAAACTTGTGCCTCTTTTTTTATACATACATTTATGCAATAAAAAAAACCATTTCTTTTCTTTAAAGCTCCACGCATCTGTCATTTTGTTGTACTGTGGGGGCTTGCGTGTTGCTGTGATGCTGGAAACTATGCCACCAGTATCCAAATGTGAACAGAGTCACCCATGACAGATAGGTTTCAGCTGAGCTTCCAGACTAAGAGAGACTAGGAAGAAAAACCCAGAGGTTTACTTCTGAAAACAATTAGCCAGTGAAAAGCTTATGAATAGCAGCAGAACACTGTCTGATATAGTACCAGAAGGTAAGTCCCTCAGGTTGGAAGGCACTCAAAATAAAAATGGGGAAGAGCTGCCTACTCAAAGTAGAGTTGATCTTAATGATGTGGATGGAGTCAAGCTTTCAGGACCTCCATTTGCTGATGTGGCACAACTCAAAATGAGCCGAGACAGCTGCAAACATCCATTAATAATCAGAATATGGAATGTTAAGAAGTATGAATCTAGGAAAATTGGAAACCATCAGATATGAGATGGAATGGATAAGCATCAATATCCTAAGCATTACTGAGCTGAAATGGACTGGTATTGGCCATTTGGAATCGGCCAATCACATGGTCTACTATGCAGGGAATGACAACTTGAAGAGGAATGGTATTGCATTCATCATCAAAAATAACATTTCAAGATCTATTCTGAAGTACAACACTGTCAGTGAAAGGATAATATCTATATGCCTACAAGGAAGACCGGGTAATATGACTATTCTTCAAATTTACACGCCAACTACCAAGGCCAAAGATGAAGAAATTGAAGATTTTTACTAACTTCTGCAATCTGAAATTGGTTGAACATGCAATCAGGATGCATTGATAGTAACCAGTGACTGGAATTTTAAAGTTGGAAACAAAGAGAAAGAATTTGTAGTTGGAAAATACGGCATTGGTGACAGAAACGACGCTGGAGATAGCAGGACCAACGACTCCTTCATTGCAAGTTATCTTTTTCCACTAACATAAACAGTGACTATACACATGGACCCTGCCAGATGGAATACACAGGAATCGAATCAACTATATTTGTGAAAAGAGATGATGGAAAAGCTAAATATTATCAATCAGAGCAAGGTCAGGGGCTCACTGTGGAACATGCCATCAGTTGCTCATATGCAAATTTAAGCTGAAACTGAAGAAGATTAGAACAAGTCCACAAGAGTCAAAGTACGACCTTGAGTATATTCCACCTGAATTTAGAGACTATCTCAAGAAAAGATTTGATGCGTTGAATGCTAATGACTGAAGACCAGACAAGATATGGAATAACATCAAAGGCTTCATACACGAAGAAAGCAAAAAGGTCATTAAAAAGACAGGAAAGAAAGAAAAGACAGAAATGGATGTCATAAGAGACTCTGACATATATCTGAAAAATGAGTAGCTAAAGCGAACAGCAGAAATGATGAAGTAAAAGAGCTGAACAGAAGATTTCAAAGGACGGCTGGGGAAGACAAGGCACTATAATGACATGTGCAAAGACCTGGAGTTAGAAAACCAAAAGAGGAGAACACGCTCGGCATTTCTCAAGTTCAAAGAACTGAAGAAAATATTCAAGCCTCGAGTTGCAATACTCAGATTCTATGGGGAAAATACTAAATGATCCAGGAAGTATCGAAAGAAGATGGAAGGAATACAAAGTCACTGTGTCAAAAAGAATTGGTCAACATTAAACCATTTCAGGAGGTAGCATACGATCAGCAACTGATGGTACTGAAGGAAAAGGCCAATCTACACTGAAGGCACTGGCGAAAATCAAGTTTCCAGGAATTGATGGAATTTCAATTGAGATGTTTCAACAAACGGATACTGTACTGGAAATGCTCAATCATCTATGCCAAAACATTTGGAAGATAGCTACCTGATCAATAGACTGGAAGAGATCCATATTTATGTCTATTCCCAAGAAAGGTGATCCAACTGAATGTGGAAATTACCGAACAATATCATCAATATCACACACAAGTAAAATTTTGCTGGCGATCATTTAAAAGCAGTATATCAACAAGGAACTGACAGGGATTCAAGCTGGATTCAGAAGAGGACGAGGAATCAGGGATATCACTGCTGATGTCAGATGGATCCTGGCTGAAAGCAGAGAATACCAGAAAGATGTTTACTTGTGTTTTATTGATTATGTGGATCATAACACATTATGGATAACATCTTGAAGAATGGGAATTCTAGAACACTTAATTGCGCTCATGAGGAACCTGTATATAGAACAAGAGGCAGTCGTTTGAATAGAACAAGGGGATATTGCATGATTTAAAGTCAGGAAAGGGGTGAGTCGGGGTTGTATCCTTTTGCCATACTTATACAATCTGTATGCTGAATAATCGGAGAAGTTAGACTATTTGAAGGCGGCATCAGGATTGGAGGAAGACTCATTAACAACCTGCAATATGCAGAGGACACAACCTTGTTTGCTGAAAGTGAAGAGGACTTGAAGCACTTACTGATGAAGATCAAAGACCACAGCCTGCAGTATGGATTATATCTCAATATAAAGAAACCAAAAATCTTCACAACTGGACCAGTAAGCAACATCGTGATAAATGGAGAAAAGACTGAAGTTGTCAAGGATTTCACATTATTTGGATCCACAATCAATACCTATGGAAGCAGCAGTCATGAAATCAAGATGCATTGCATTGGGTAAACCTGCTGCAAAAGATCTCTTTAAAGTGTTAAAACGTAAAGATGTCACCTTGAAGACTAAGGTACGCAGGACCCAAGCCATGGAATTTTCAATCGCCTCATATGCATGCAAAAGCTGGACAATGAATAAGGAAGACAGAATTGATGCCTTCGAATTGTGGTGTTGGCAAAGAATATTGAATATGCCATGGACTGCATAAAGAATGAACAAATCTGTCTTGGAAGAGGCACAACCAGAATGCTCCTTAGAAGGAAGTATGGCGAGATTACATCTCACATACTTTGGACATGTTATCAGGAGCAAATCAATCCCTGGAGAAGGACATCATGCTTGGTAAAGTGGAGGGTCAGCGCAAAAGAGGGAGACCCCAAGTGACTTTGACACAGTGCCTGCTACAATGGTCTCACGCGTAACAATGATTCTGAGAACTGCGTGGGACCGGGCAGTGTTTCTTTCTGTTGTACACAGGGTCACTATGAGTTGGAATCAACTTGATGGCACTTAAAAACATTTCTTTAATTAAAAAAAGAGACTTGGTGGCACAATGGTTAAGCACTTGGCTACTAGCTGAAAGGTAGGCGGTTTGAACCCACCCATCTGCTCTCGTAAAGATTAAAACAGAAAACTTGTTGCCGTAGAGTCAATTCCAACCCACAGCAACCCCACGGGACAAAGTATAACTGCCCCACAGGGTTTTCTAGGCTGTGATCTTTATGGAAGCAGACTGCCACATCTTTCTACTGTGGAATGGCTGGTGAGTTCTAACTGCTGACTTTTTGGTTAGCAGCCAGGCGCTTAACCACTACTTCACCAGATTACAGCCTAGGAAACCCTAGTGGGCAGTTCTACTCTGTCTTAAAGGGTTGCTATGTGTCAGAATCAACTCGATGGCACACAACATTTCTTTAAAAAGAACTCCAATGCTGAATTTAGAAACATTCAAACCCTTCTCCAACTTCTTTCACTTCTGTAGTGTTCCAATTAGCCCCCTCGAAACTTTTGAAATTGTATTAGTTACGAACCATAAGATTGCTTTCAAAATGTTGAATAATTGCTTGTAAGATGTTAAAGCTATAATGTACACCCAGTAAGAGAAGAGCTCCCCTTACAGCTTCCACTTGCCTCACCTTTTATTAAAAATAAAATACCTTTCTCAAAATCTCAAAAAAGGGAACCATGACCAGGAATTAAGTGAACGTAATATCTATTTTTATTACCAAAACACTGAATTTTGACACACTGCTTCATTTGTTTTTTAAAAATCTATTACCTGACTTAAACCCATTCAGCAAAAATGCCAATAAATTATATAACTCCTAGTGTGGGGGTCTTTTTAAAACTATGTTTTAACAACAATGCTAAATCTGAATTGTACGAGCTATTAACTTGCAATTTTTCTAGATGTTCAGCTTAAAATAAAAACAAAACCAAACACATGCTAATACTCTGTTGCAAAAGGTTCTCAGAAACGTCCTCCGTTTCATTGTGTCAGTATCCTTGTTTCTTCACTGAGGTACAGAATGCAGCCACGCCGGAGGTGTCAAGGCACTCATCCTAAGCTGTCCTACTCTGGTCATTTTAGGAGTCACATCTGATGGAAGGTTGATGACAGACATTATCTCCAACCTCTGCTCTCTTGCCTTTAAGTAAACCCATTTCTTAAAAAAAAAAAAAAAAAAAATCAGCTAAGAGCTCTACTGCTGAATTTAGAACAATGATTCCAATTCAATACACATTAAATCAAATAGGTTAGTACTTAAAAGTCACATATTCTGAAAAGTGAAAATAATAGACAAATACAGAATTTATGTAAACAACCAATAAACTAAGGCAAATAGCATTGCCACCACGTGCTTAAAAATGAATTATTTTTGGTGTCTAAAGCTCTTTACAAATTATATTTTGGAAGAGTTCTGATGAATTTAAATAAAAGATGTATTTTCCACATACAGTTTTAGGATTTTCAACATGGGCGGCATCATTTAAAAAAATACATCAATAATCTTATTAGTGAAAGCTTCCCACTTGGCTTTCTGAATCTTTATTTTCTTAGCAGGCAGACCAAAACATTGTCTTAAGACTCTGTCTTCAATGTTACAATGTAATCTCTATCATTCCTAGAAATCTGAGTTAGATAGGATCCTGGTCTTCCGCATCATCTTCATCTTCATCATCATCAGCTTGGTCTCCAGATTCCAGTTCATCTTCTTCTTCAATCTAAAGAGAAAACATTTAACTTAAGAAAGTTTATTCATTTCATACTTAATATGTAATAATATATGCCCTCCTCTTGATAAATTCTGTATTCCAGTAATTATAGTGGAATATAAGCCATCCAGTTTCCTTAATGCTCAAGGCGCCCTGTGGCTTTTAATATGAGATGATACACATGGTTAACTTTGCTGATGGAGAGCTGTATTTCTCTACACACGAATCTAAACCAAATATAGAAAAAAGATAATGGCACACTTGGCCGATTAGAGTTTTGTTACTGAAGGAGCAATCAAATCAATTCACCTTCTAAGCTCAAAGGCCACAAGAGAACAATCTAAAAGTGCTGGAAATTCAACCTAAACTGAGTCTTGGGCCAATTCATTGAACACAGTGCAAGCAACGTAGATGATACAGTGTTCATGTGCTACATGTCTATGACGGTAATACAGACATATAAGCACAGTCTCTCCATGCTACAGTTAAAGAAAAAAAAAAGCATTATAATGAAACATAATAAAAATTATTATTGGAAATATTTTAATCTTACTGGATGACCAAATTCCTTGAGTTTATTCTTCAGTGAAAATATTTTCTGATCTTGATCAGCCAACAGCACCAAGAGATCATCTTGTTCTTTTTTAGAATCTGTAATTTCCATCTGTAGCTTGTTTTTCTCATTTTGTAAAATGGCGATGGTACTGTTAGATGAATCCAGCTGCTCTTTTATAGCAGTTCTTTCCTCAGATAGAGCTTTAATTTCATTCTAGGAAATGAAAGGTGAAAGTTGCTGAAACACACACACTCACACCTACACCCAAAACCAAACTAAATCTGTTGCTGTTGAGTCAATTCTGACTCATAGTGACCCTATAGGACAGAATGGAACTGACTCATAGGGTTTCCAAGGAGTGGCTGGTGGATTCGAACTGCCAACCTTCTGGTTACCAGCTGAGCTCTTAACCAGTGTGCATTTATGTTAAATTATCCATCAAAGAAAACTGTTGTGAAAAATAGAGTTTAACATCAAAAAATAGTTTCAATTAGCTATTCCTCAAAAAGTCCTAGAAGAAAACAGCAATGTATTTCAGATGATCATAGGGGTAAAGAGATACTTAAAACATCTAACAGCATAAGACTGGTTAGACTCAGAATTAGACCTCGAAAACAAATTTAAAAAATTTTTTTATCCCAATTTCATATATATAATTAAACCAGAAATAACAGTAACTTCAAATAAAATTCATGACTTTAAAACAATTTGATCACAATCTAAAAAGCACAATTCTCCTCCTTTTTCCATTTTCCCTTCATGTCTTTTATTTTTATGTTACTGCATTCCCTTCTTCATTGTATTTATTCTTAAGTGACTGTCACACAACAGGTTGGCAGGATTTAAAGCGCCTGTGTTATTTAGCCTCATGCAAAGCCCACCTGTGGCTCGTTTGTTAGCCAACTCTGTGTCCCCTTGTTTTCTTATTGATTAGATATTGATGTTCTTAAGAAAATTTAACATATTTTCAATGAATTTACTTTCAAAGTACATTAATATACATTCTTATTTTACATACTTGACACCATTATTTGAAACAGCATTATAAAACCTTTATTTGTGCCATCTAGTCATCAAAATAGCAATCCAAATGTTGTGAGGTGAAATTACACCCCATTAGCTTTCTTTATTAAGCCAAGGGTTTGAAAGGTTAAATGAGGTAAAATCAAATTTCCAGAAGTTCACCTGATAAAATATGTAATAAATAAGTTTCACCAAAAACTAACCTTTAATTCTTTAGTCTCCTGTAATAACGCTGACAGTCTTCCTTCTACATCAGTAGTTTTTGCAGCTGTTACAGTTTCATTCTCTCCTGATACAGGAACTGATTTGGCCTGAAAGTAGATATTAAAAAAATGAAACACAAAAAAGTTTCTTTGAAAATTTTTAAAATTTCAGACTATGAATATGAACTCCCAAAGTGATTTAATTTTCTTGTTATTTTGAAATTTTATTCCCAGTAACAGAAAATATAATTCTGTTTTTATGTATAACGAAGTACTCTCCCCTGAAAGATGAGCTGTCTCCACGGGGGAGAAGGCGGCTTAGTCAGGATGGAGCGCATCAAATTCCACCAGAGTATGGAGAAGGCTGGGCTAACCCGCTTCAAGGTCAGCCCAGGAAACTAATCAAGTAGGCAGCTCTAACCTAGCTATCACATAGCATTTAACAAGCACTGAATATTTTTCAGTCTTTTCCTCATAAAATTCCTGTAAATTAAACCCACAGTATCATCTCAGACAAACTGGTAGGGAAATTGAGTTGAATGCCTTTAATTAGTGAAATGCAATTATTTTCTTAAGTGCTATGGGGAACCTGTTAAAAACCCATTGCCGTCAAGTTAATTCCGACTCATAGTGACCCTAAAGGACAGAGCAGAACTGCCCCACAGGGTTTCCAAGGAGCGCGTGTTGGATTCCAACTGCTGACCTTTTGGTTAGCAGCTATAGGTCTTAACTACTACGCCACCAGGGTTTCTGGTGCTACAGGGAGATAATCCTAAATCACAGGTTTCTGATATTTCCTCACCGTTTTTCAATATGCTAGGTAGAACCACATGTCTAAATCAAACTTTAAAATCAGCGCAAGGAGCTCACCTACAATTACCCAATTTGCTGAGAGAATGTCAAAGGATCAGGTAGTCATGAGTTGGATTTGGGCTCTAAACATAGCACTGAAAAAAAAAGCTTCATATGTTGTGTACCTTCAAAATGGATTAGAAAAATTTTATAATGAAATACAGATACAACAAGATTATTAAAATTAAAAAAAAAAAAAGGAAAAAGAAAAGTTAAGGCAATAAAATAATGTTGGGGTGAGGGCACTGAGATAATTATAGCCAAACATGCTGGCTGTTAATATCCTGGTTCTGCTATTAGGATTTCTCTAATTAAACATTTAATGTAGTTTTGAGCCTTCTGACACAGAAAAGTCACTGTCATATAATTCTCATTACTTGAAAAAAGGAAGAAATTCATTTCATTAAGGAAGACACTTTTTCCTGTTATTTTTTTTTTTTTTAATTATAAGGATTTATTCTATGAGTCTTAAAAGAGAGGACATTGATGATGTCTTCAATATTGGTTTTACTCAAATACAGATTTTTACTAAACAACCATAAATGAAAGGAAAGAGGGTAATGTTCAATTCTAATCCAGTGAAGCCATTTCTATATGAAGATCAGTTAATGTGATCCACATTACATAGCTCTCTGGTCCACTAAGTTTTTTGATGGCACATCTTAACCAATTAAAATAGACCGTGTACTTCCAATACGGCTTTTATTTATTTGTAAGTCATACACATGGGACTACTACAATAATATGTTATGTACATTATAAAACATACAAATAAGTTGTTAAAGGTTGAGAAAAATAAATTTAATAGGAAGCTATAATATTTTGTTTTGATCACAAAGAGCTATCTTGTCCTCCATTTTGCAGACTGCTCCCACACCAATCTGGTATGATAATCATCAGAACTCAGAAAACTTGGACGAATGCAGTTAGTTTTCTTTTTGTATTATTCTTCTCAGATATCAAGTACCCCAATAGATGCATCTCCTGACCACCCTAAAAGAGCCTTTCTCACCTCCACCAGTCATTCTGTCATATTACTCTGCTTGATTTTCAAGACAGTCTTAATCTAAAATTATAATACTATTTATTTACCAGTTTACTGCCTTTACCCTTGTTTCTCTAGTTTATTGTTATACAGTCCCAGCATATAGCATTGTACCTTGCACAAAGAAGGTACCCATTATAAATTTGTTGGATGAATAAATGAATGAATCAAAGAAAAAAAAAAAAAAAAAAGATTTTCCTTAGGAGCTGCCTAAAAATTTACTACAGGTATTCAGTGATATTCAATGAAGGGAATTCTATAGAAACCAGACTAGTATTTGGGAAAACCAGTATTACAGAAATTAAGGAAACTGATTTTTTTTTCTTGCTTTAAATGTTATCAAATTTTTACATAAAAGGAGATGTGCAGGAGTATATGATGGCAGAATACACGATTTCCCTGAAAATCTGCATTGCATCTATTCCAGTGCTTTACCAAACGTTCACTTGAGACTCTAAGTTCTATCTCATGGGGTATGGAAATAAAAATGTGACCTTGAAATATTTCTGGTGAATCAGGCCAGTCATGAAAGAATCTCAGCATGGCTCCTTTCTGGCATCTGATTCTGAATACAAAGATCTCCCAAGAGTTTCACCGGGATTATTTTGCTTCAAAATGAAATATTAAAGTAACCAACTAAACTGACCTGGTGAGTCTGACTATAATATAATATCGCTGCTTCTACAGCCAAGAAGCCTGTGTGACTAGAATTCTCGCTGGTGAATAATATCGGAACAGAAGATGCTATGTGACAAATTTGCTTCTCTTTATTATACCAACCTTGTGTTTGCTACCTTTCAGAAGGAAAATGCAAAAAAAGAAATAACTTACAAATGCTTCTGTTTTCTGTAACAGCTCCTGCTTTTCTGTCTGTAGTTTTGTGATCTCCACAGATTGTGAGTTTAACTGAGACTTTAATGTTGCCAGTTCCTAGGAGACAAAAATTGTTGAGTTGTAACATTAAAGCATTAATTTAATCAAGGAAATTTCTGCTTACAGGAACACCAACAAAAAATTTTCCTTTCCTGGCCCTTCCCTCCAAATTACAACTTCCAAGTTTTAAAATCTAACTCTAAAGAACTATTCTAGGAACTCTAGGTTCAAGATGGAAAATTAAACACATTCCTTTACCTCTGTTCCTTCATGAGAGCCCATGTAAAAAATCATAAAGGGATTAAGGAAACAAAGGGGGAAAGAAGGGAAGGAGGGGAGAAAGGAGGAGAAAAGGGAAGAAGGAAGAAAGGAAAAAAACCCATAAGGACAAAGAGAACAAGAGAAAAGAGCAATAAAATCGGGGAATTTCAGAAAGCAAATGGCAACCAACTCAACAAACCTAAGAAAACTGAAACCTAAGCTGACCACTGAGAAAACCAGAAGGAACTACCTGACTTACAAAGCAGAACTACCTACAGCCTTGGGACCTAGGAACACCAGGTATCTTTGGATGCGTGGGTAAAGATGGAGCTAAAAACAGAAGGGCTAGTTGAAAGTCTGTTTAAGAAATAGACTCCTGGGTCCCTGTCCCAATCTCATGTGTCCAGGCAACTATTCCTCCCCTCCTGACTAAAGACTACAGGCTTGTTATTTTGAAAGGACAAAATAGGACATCTAGACTAGGGTGCGCCATCAGGTGTAGGTGAAAGCAGTAGTGCTGTAGTGAAATGGAAAAATTAATTGAAAGTTTACATTATTAATGTTGAAATTTCCAAACCTTTCACACCAAAAAAGTACAGGAAAAGACAAGCAACTATAGCAGTGGCTCTCAACTTGGGGGGATTCTCCCTCCAATTCCTTGAAAGCATTTGGCAATGTCTGGAAACATTTTTGGTTTGTCACACTGAGGGTGGGTGTGTATGTTCTTGGGATCTACTAGGTAGAGGCCAGGGATGTTACTAAAGTTCCTACAATACACAGGAGAGTCTCTCACAACAAAGAATGTCCTAGCCCCAAATGTCAACAGTGCTGAGGTTGAGAAACCCTGAATTATAGTATACTACGTGGCTCAGCTATGAATCTCATTTGCATGGTCATAAAGACTTTATTAACAAGTCTTATAGAACTATTTGATTCCTTTAAACTACGTGCAAGCATAAGGGAGAAAAAAGATATTCTCATATTTTAATAATTATCGAGCTCAGGGAATATTCAGTGTGACTGATGTTTATCTTACAAATATCTATAATACATGTACCTTAATGTTACTATTTTCATAATTTTTGTAAGCCTCATGTAATATTCTATAGGAAGAATAGAGAAAAACACAAACAAAATACTGCACTGTGTCCAAATTGATTAACAGTTGTTATCAAGCTGTGCTGACACCTTGGAAAGAATACTACAGGGCCTGTCACTTAGCCCTGTATCATCCAACATTTTTATCAACCACTTGGATAAAAGTGAGGGTGTAATATTGATAAACTTGCTGATGACACAGACTAGAAAGGGAAGTATGCTGCTCAACAGATTTGAGATTTTTTCGGATCCTGAGCAGTGAACCCAAATTATTTCATTTTGAGAAGCACCTTTAGGTTAAATGTACTATGTGAAAAAGTATTAGGGTATTACCTAATACAAATACAATCTTAACCCACTTTCATGGAATTAATCCCACAACTGTGCTTACTGCCCTTAGAAGATTAGCAAAGATAACACTGAAAGTTTTATGCGGAGTAACTGAGTGAAATCAGGGTTTACAGCCCAGAAAAAAGCGTAAGGGCTATCTTCAAATCTGAAGGGTTGTCTGTGGAAGGGCTTGACTTCCATAAGACATAGTAGACCTGGTTTCAAAAGTAATCCTGGGAGATGTACTTAATATATCTAAGCCACTAAAAATACTGGAAAGTGCTCCCACAGTGCCTGAATATTACAGGTGCACAATTATGCTGGTGATGTAGCTCTAAGTATAGAAAAGGAGAAATGCATAAAACTGAGAGGGACATAGATTTCAGTTCAACATAAGGAAGAACTTTTTTAAAACAAAAAAACCTTGGCCAAAATCTGAATGGTTGATGCAATTCATAAAGAATTGTAGAAAGGAGTTCTACAATATTTGGAGGAGATGATTGCTTTGATTTCTAAGTCATTCCAACATATAACAGGGGTTGGTCTAAAGGATTGCTTATGGAATTTCTTAAAAACATGGCTTTAAGAAACAAAAAATTATCTTTAATATCAACCTGATTGAAAAATAATTTAAGTACAATAAATTCACCCATTTACAAGAGTTGAATGAATTTTGACAAATGTATATTCATATACCTATGTAATCACCCTGATCAAGATATAGACCTTTTCATCACCCCAAAAAGTTCTCTTGTGTACTGCAGCAATCAATCTCCTCCAGCACCACTTCCTAATCTGATTATGAAAATAACGCATTTATTGAGATGTGATTCCCATACTGTGAAATTCACCCTTACAAAGTGTACAATACAGTGGTTTTTAGTACACTCACAAAGTTGTGCATCAATCATCACTACCTAGTTCCAGAACATGCATCACCCCCCAAAAAATCTCGTACCCTTAGCAATAACCCAACCCCCCCGCCCCATCTTGGCAACAGCCAATCTACATTCTATCCCTATAGATTTGTCTATTTTGGGCACTTCATATAAATAAAATCATATAAAACATGGCCTTCTGTGTCTGGTTTCTTAAACACAGTATAGTACTTTAAAGTTCATCCATACTCTAACATGTAGCAGTACTTTTTTTTTAGATGTTAATTTTTTTTAAATAATTTTTATTGTGCTTTAAGTGAAAGTTTACAAATCAAGTCAGTCTGTCACATATAAGCTTATATACACCTTACTCCATACTCCCATTTACTCTCCTCCTAATGAGTCAGCCCGCTCCCTCCTTCCAGTCTCTCCTTTTGTGACCTTTTTGCCATCTCTACCCTCCCATCTCCCCTCCAGACAGAAGATGCCAATACAGTCTCAAGTGTCCACCTGATACAAGCAGCTCACTCTTCATCAGCATCTCTCTCCAACCCATTGTCCAGTCCCTTCCATGTCTGATGAGTTGTCTTCGGGAATGGTTCCTGTCCTGGGCCAACAGAAGTTTTGGGAACCATGACCGCCGGGATTCTTCTAGTCTCAGTCAGACCATTAAGTATGGTCTTTTTATGAGAATTTGGGGTCTGCATCCCACTGTTCTCCTGCTCCCTCAGGAGTTCTCGGTTGTGCTCCCTGTCAGGGCAGTCATCGGTTGTGGCCAGGCACCATCTAGTTCTTCTGGTCTCAGGATGATGTAAGTCTCTGGTTCATGTGGCCCTTTCTGTCTCTTGGGCTCACAGTTATCGTGTGATCTTGGTGTTCTTCATTCTCCTTTGATCCAGGTGGGTTGAGACCAATTGATGCATCTTAGATGGCCGCTTGTTAGCAATTAAGACCCCAGACGCCACAGTTCAAAGTGGGACGCAGAATGTTTTCATAATAGAGTTTATTATGCCAATTGACTTAGAAGTCCCCTTAAGCCATAGTCCCCAAACCCCCGCCCTTGCTCCGCTGACCTTCGAAGCATTCAGTTTATCCCGGAAAGTTCCTTGCTTTTGGTCCAGTCCAGTTGAGCTGACCTTCCCTGTATTGAATGTTGTCCTTCCCTTCACCTAAAGTAGTTCTTATCTACTAACTAATCAGTAAACAACCCCCTCCCACCCTCCCTCCCTCCCTGCTCTCGTCACCACGAAAGAATGTGTTCTTCTCAGTTTATACTATTTCTCAAGAACTTATAATAGTGGTCTTATACAGTATTTCTCCTATTGCATCTGACTAATTTCACTCAGCATGCCTTCCAGGTTCCTCCATGTTATGAAATGTTTCACAGTTCGTCACTCTTCTTTATTGATGCGTAGTATTCCATTGTGTGAATGTACCATAATTTATTTAACCATTCATCTATTGATGGACACCTTGGTTGCTTCCAGATTTTTGCTATTGTAAACAGTGCTGCAATCAACATGGGTGTGCATGTATCTGTTCGTGTAAAGGCTCTTATTTCTCTAGGGTATATTAAATACTTCTTTTTTATGACTAAGCAATATTCCACTGTATGGAGAAATATATATATATATTTATTCATTCATCAGTTGATAGATATTTGGATTGTTTCCTCTTTATGGCTATTATCAACAATGCTACTATAAACATTTGTTTACAAGTTTCTGTGTGGACATATGCTCTCAACTAACTTGGGTATATATCTAGGTCTCACGTCTGTTAGTTTGTGGTGGCTTATGTGTTGCTGTGATGCTGGAAGCTACGCCACTGGTATTTCAAATACCAGCAGGGTCACCCATGTGGACAGGTTTCAGCAGAGCTTCCAGACTAAGACAGACTAGGAAGAAGGACCTGGCGGTATACTTCTAAAAAAAAATGGCCAGTGAAAACTTTATGAATAGAAGTGGAACACTGGTATAATGCCATAAGATGAGCCCCTCAGGTTGGAAGGCACAAAAAATATGATTGGGGAAGAGCTGTCTCCTCAAAGTAGAGTCGAACTTAATAAGGTGGATGGAGGCAAGCTTTCAGGGCCTTCATTTGCTGAGGTGGCACGAGTCAAAAGAAACAGCTGCAAACATCCATTAATAATCGGAACATGGAATGTCTGAAGTACGAATCTAGGAAAGTTGGAAGTTGTCAAAAATGAAATGGAACACATAAAGATCGATATCCTAGGCATTAGTGAACTGAGGTGGACTGGTATTCACCATTTTGAATAAGACAACAATACGGAATACTATGCTGGGAATGACAAATTGAAGAGGAATAGTGTTGCATTCATCGTCAAAAAGAACATTTCAAAATTTATCCTGAAGTACAATGCTGTCAGTGATAGGACAATATCCATATGTCTACAAGGAAGACCAATTGATACAACTATTATTCAAATTTACACATCAACCACTAATACCAAAGATGAGGATAGTGAAGATTTTTACCAACTTCTGCAGTCTGAAACTGATCAAACATACAATCGAGATCCATTTATAATTACTGGTGATTGGAATGTGAAAGCTAGAAACAAAGAAGAAAGATTGGTAGTTGAAAATATGGCCTTAGTGATAGAAATGATGTTGTAGATACCATGATAGAATTTTGCAAGACCAATGACTTATTCGTTGGAAATACTTTTTTCAACAACATATATGGCAACCATACATGTGGACCTTGCCAGATGGAATACACAGGAATCAAACTGACTATATCTGTGGAACAGACCATTGATTGCCCATATGCAAGTTCAAGCTGAAGCTGAAGAAAATTAGAACTCCATGAGAGCCAAAATATGACCTTGAGAATATCCCACCTATATAGATTGATGCACTGAACACTAATGACCAAAGATCAGACGAGTTGCTGAATGACATCAAGGACATCATACATGAAGAAAAGAAGAGGTCATTAAAAAGATGGGAAAGAAAGAAAAGACATATGTCAGAAGAGACTCTGAATCTTGCTCCTGAACACAAAGTAGCTAAAGCAAAAGGAAGAAAAGATAAAAGAGCTGAACAGAATATTTCAAAGGGCAGCTTGAGAAGACAAAGTGAAGTATTATAATGACATGTACAAAGAGCTGGAGTTAGAAAACCAGAAGGGAAGAACATGCTCAGTATTTCTCAATCTGAAAGAACTGAAGGAAAAATTCAAGCCCCGGGTTGCAATACTGAAGGATTCTACTGGGAAAATATTAAATCAAAAGCATCAAAAGAAGTTGGAAGGAATACAGAGTCACTGTACCAGAAATAATCAGTCAACATTCAACCATTTCAGGAGGTAGCATATGATCAGGAACCGATGGTACTGAAGGAAGAAGTCTAAGCTGCACTGAAGACATGGCGAAAAACAAGGATCCAGGAACACCAATTGAGATGTTTCAACAAACAGATGCAGTGCTGGAAGTGCTCACTCGTCTGTGCCAAGAAATTTGGAAGACATCTTCTTGGCCGACCGACTGGAAGAGATCCGTATTTGTGCCCATTCCCAAGAAAGGTGATCCAACAGAATGCAAAAATTATGGAACAATATCATTAATATCACATGCAAGTAAATCACTTGCTTGCTGAAGATTATTCAAAAACGGCTGCAGCAGTACATTGACAGGAATTGCCAGAAGTTCAGGCCGGATTCAGAGGAAGATGTGGAACAAGAGATATCATTTTTGATGTGAGATGGATCCTGGCTGAAAGCAGAGAATACAAGATGTTTGCCTGTATTTTATTGATTATGCAAAGGCATTCGACTGTGTGTGGATAGCACTGCAAAGAATGGGAATTCCAGGACACTTAATTGTGCTCATGTGTAACCTGTAAAATGATCAAGAGGCAGTCATTTGAACAGAACAAGGGAATACTGAGTGGTTTAAAGTCAGGAGAGGTGTGTGTCAGGGTTGTATCCTTTCACTATACTTATTCAATCTGCACGCTAAGCAAATAATCTGAGAAGCTAGACTATACAAAGGACGTGTAATCAGGATTGGAGGAAGACACATTAACGACCTGTGTTATGCATGTGACACAACCTTGCCTGCTGAAAGTGAAGAGGACTTGAAGCAGTTACTGATGAAGATCAAAGACCAAAGCCTTCAGTATGGATTACAACTCAACATAAAGAAAACAAAAATTCTCACAACTGGACCAATAAGCAACATCATGATAAACACAGAAAAGATTGAAGTTGTCAAAGATTTCATTTTACTTGGATGCACAATCAATGCCCATGGAAGCAGCAGTGAGGAAATCAAATGACTTGTTGCATTGGGCAAATCGGCTGCAAAAGACCTCTTTAAAGGGTTGAAAAGCAAAGATGTCACTTTGAGGACTAAGGTGCACCAGACTCAAGTCATGGCATTTTCAATCACCTCATATCCATGTGAATGCTGGACAATGAATAAGGAAGACTGAAGAAGAATTGGTGCTTTTGAATTATGCTGTTGGTGAATATTTAATATACCATGGACTGCCAGAAGAACTAACAAATCTGTCTTTGAAGTAGTAGTCAGAATGCTCCTTAGAAAGAAGGATGGTGAAACTTCGTCTCATGTATTTTGGTCTTTATCAGGAGGGACCAGTCCCTGGAGAAGGACATCATGCTTGGTAAACTAAAAAAGAGGAAGACCCTCAATGAGGTGGGCTGACACAGTGGCCACAACCTTGGGCTCAAGCATAACAAGGATTGCGAGGATTAAGCAGGACTGAGCAGCGTTTCATTGCGTTGCACGTGGGGTTGTTATGGGTCAGAACACTATGATTCGCTATGACCAGATGGCAACTAACAACAAGAACGTATACTTAGAAGTTCAGTTGCTGGGTCATATGGTAACTCTATGCTTAACTTTATAAGAATTGCCAAACCATTTTCCAAAGTGGCTGTACCATTTTGCATTCCTATCAGCAATATGGAAACCCTGGTGGGGTGCTGGTTAAGTGCTACAGCTGCTAACCAAAAGGTCAGTAGTTCAAATCCACCAGGCACTCCTTGGAAACTCTAGGGCAGTTCTACTCCGTCGTATAGGGTCACTATGAGTCAGAATTAACTCAACGGCAACAGGTTATCAGCAATATATGGGAGTTTTAATTTCTCTACACTCTCAGTAACAATTGTTATTATCTGCCTTTTCAATTACAGCCATGCTAATGTGTGAGGAGTTCCTGGGTGGCGCAAGTGGTTAACATGCTTGGCTGCTAACCGTAAGGCTGGTGGTTTGAGTCCATCCTGACATGCCTTTAAAAGAAAGGCCTAGCAATCTATTTCTGAAAAAACAGCCATTAAAAACCCTATGGAGCCCAGTTCTACTCGGACACACATGGGGTCACCACGAGTTGAAACTGACTTGATGGCAACTGTTTACATACATATACACACACACATACATATATAAACATATATATATACATATACACACACACTAAACCCATTGAATCAATTCCAACTGACAGCAACCCTACAGGACAGAGTAGAACTGCCCTGTACGGTTTCCACGGAGTGGCTAGTAGATTTGAACTGCAGACCTTTCGGTTAGCAGCTGAACACTTCACTCCTGTGCTACCGGGTACCGTGTGTGTGTGTAGATATACTGTCCATGTATATATATGTGTGTGTATATATGTACATGGGAAACCCTGGTGGCGTAGTGGTTAAGTGCTATGACTGCTAACCCAAAGGTCGGCAGTTCAAATCTGCCAGAAGCTCCTTGGAAACTCTATGGGGCAGTTCTACTCTGTCCTATAGGGTTGCTATGAGTCGGAATCGACTCGACGGCAATAGGTTTGGTTTTTTATATATGTACACATGCACACACATATATATACACACACACAGACACATATATACATCTAAAAGTACAACTGTTCTTTCTTCATCTTTGCTGGTGCTGGTTAGTGCGTATGAAGTGGTATTTCATTGTAGTTTTGATGGGCATTTTCCTAATGACTAATGATACTGAGCATCTTTTCATGTGCTTAATGACAATTTTTGTATCTTCTTTGGAGAAATGTCTATTCAAATCTTTTGCCCATTAAAAGAATTAGGTTATCTGTGTTTTTATTATTGAGTTTTAAGAGTTCTTTATATATTCTGGATATAAGTCTCTTAGCAGATATATGATTTGCAAATATTGTCTCCCATTCTGTGGATTGTTTTTTCACTTTCTTCATAGTGTTCTTTGAAGCACAAAAGCTTTTAATTTTGATGAAATTCAATTTTTCTGTTGATCTGATTTTTGTCACTACAGATTTGCTGTTCTAGCATTTCACACAAATGGAATCATGTATTTACTCTTTTGTGTCTGGCTTTATTTAGTCAGAATAATGTTTCTGAGGTTCATTAATATTGTCGCACGCTTCAGTAGTTCTTTCCTTTACTGCTGCAGAGCATTCCGTTGTATGAATATACCACAATTTGTTTATCTATTCTCCATTGGAGTTGTTTTCGTATTTTGGTTATTATGAATCCCCACTGCCGTCGAGTCCATTCCCACTCATAGTGACCCTATAGGACAGAGTAGAACTGCCCCCCAGAGTTTCCAAGGAGCGCCTGGTGGATTCGAACTGCTGAACTTTTGGTTAGCAGATGTAACTCTTAGTCAACTGTACAAGTCTTTTTATAGACATGTTTTCATTTCTCCTGGCTGTGATATTTAATATTCTAAAAGCAATGCATGAGAGTTCTAGTTGTTCTCAATCTTTGCCAATACTTGGTATGTTAGTCTTTTTATTTTTAGAAATTCTACTAATTTGCCTTTTTAATTGAATTTATATCTTTTCATGTGTCTATTGTCCACTTGCAATTTTCTTCTGTGAAGTATCTGTTCTTGCTTCTTCACATGTCTAGTAATTTTTGATTGGATGCTGGAATGTTACACTAGTGAAGTCTGGATTTTATTTTCATACTTTCAAGTGTGTTAAGTTTCATTTCAGCAGCAGTTAATTTAGATTCAGGTCAACACGAACTTTTTGATGCTTATTTTGAGCTCTGTTAAGCTGAAGTCTAGAAATGTATCTGGAATTTCTATTAAATACCACAGGTATTCAATGAGGTCCTTCCATGAAGGCTGAGTGGTCGTGTTCTCTGCTATCTATTACTTGGCCTCACAGATTTCAGCTACCTCAGCCTCCCTGAACTCTAACGCTCTCTATTCATGTGGCTTTTGACTGTTTTTTCAGCTTTCAAAATTAATTCTGTAGGCAGTGAGATCATGGGCCTTTTTTTTTACTTTATACAATTATTTTACTATTTTTTTTTTAAACCTGTCATTTAAAATATACATATTTTTTAACAACCTAAGGTATGTAAAAGCAAACTGGAAAAATTAAAAATAAAAAAGGCAATTCTCTTGTATAAAAATATCTATCTAAAGTGTCACTGGGAAACAAAATTAAAGTGTAAAATTTTTCCTGGGGATTTACAAATGGTTATGTATTAACTTAAATCTCTTTTAATTTTAATACAGTTAATGTGGGCAGACTTAAAAAAAAAAAAGCTTATTAATATTCCCCATATGAGCAAAACATTATGGATATATATTAGAGACTTGGAAATCCTTAAGGACAAGTGTTTGATTTTAAAATCTACTCTGTGGTAGAGGAGGCATTATGAAATACGACATAGTTCCTCTGTGTGAGGTCATTCTACTCTCAGTTCAGCCATGTCACTGGGCCAGGACCTACTGACTACTGGAGGGTGAAGGGAGAAAGTCCTATGCTGGTTAGGATCTACTATAACATTCACTTCTGACTTTCCACTGTTTGAAAAAAATTTTTTTAAAACAGGAAACATGAATTCCTTTTATAATAAAAGAGGAAGGCAGGAGACAAGGATGGATAGGAAAGAAAAGAGGGAAGGAAAGAAAGAGGGGGGGAAAAAGAAAGAAAAAACACCTGCTTAGGATAATATACTAAAGAGTAATCTGATACTTTTCTAGGTCCTTCTTCCAATTACTACATTATTTAATTCTACATATGAATAGTTCCTTCCTATCTTTTCTGGGTCTTTCAATGAACAAAATAATTTTTTAACTAATTAGATAAAGATAAATCTGAACTATCTGCTTCCACTGAAGCCCTGGTGGCACAGTGGTTAAGAACTTGACTGCTAACCAAAAGGTCAGCAGTTCAAATCCACCAGCCACTCCTTGCAAACTTTATGGGGCAGTTCTACTTTGTCCTATATGGTCACTATGAGTGGGAATCAACCTGACAGCAATGAGTTTGATTTTTTAACTGGCTTAATAGGAATTTATAAATATGGTAAATTAACCAAGTAGGAAAACTATAATTTACTACTTCTCTAGATGTTAAAAATTACTGCAGCAGGAAAAAGTTAGAGTCATCTCATTGAAGAAATACTAAGTTTATCTCCTGTTTTTCCCTTTTCCAATTCTAAAAATCAACATTTCTTTTTTGGAGAGAATGGTTTAAACAGCTGATACATTTAGCCAAGCCCTTATCATAGTTACCAGTATATGAAAATTAGACATAATATTTTCTGTACTCATATTTACAGCTCATAAATATACTTTATTTTTCCTTGTTGGTTTACTGATGATCTACAAAGAATCTGGGTAAGACGATGAGTTCTATTAAAAAGAACACCACTGAAAAGTAAAAATACAAAAGCTAGATACCATTAATGTACAATTAAAATGAAGCTCTTAGCTTTTTAAATAACTGAGAAACTTATCAAATTTTGCTTTCACCTGACAAAGTAGTTCTAGATTAATGAAACTACAGGGCTGTTATGCTATTATAATTGAAACAAAACAAAACAAGGATCAAGTTGAAAATTTACCTGTTTTAATTCTGCAACTTCTTCAGAATCTCCAGCTGAAGCCGTTGTTGAAGACTGTTCATTTGCCCCCGGTGATGTTTGAGAAGATTTCTACACATAGCATAGAAATAAACTATGAAATAAATTCAGTCTAAAGAGACCAAAAAAAAAAAGCCAAAATAGAACTTACACATACAAGCAATGTTTTATAGATTTTCATCAAAAAAAAATTTCACATCAACATTTTAATTTTTACATCTCAGATAAAATTTCAATGTATCACATATTGTCTATAACTTTTCCATAATCAATAAATTTATACTTATACCAAGTGACTTATTAAATCTAAGCACTATCTGAGATCATATGGAAAAAAACTAAATAAAAGTAGCTATTCAGTAAGCACCTGCCATGTGTTGGAAACCCTGGTGTCATAGTGGTTAAGAGTTTGCCTGACCAAAAGGTTGGCAGTTCAAATCCACCAGGCGCTCCTTGGAAACCTTATGGAGCAGTTCTACTCTGTCCTACAGGGTTGCTAAGAGCAGGAATTGATTCAACGGCAATGGGTTTGTTTTTTGGGCTTCCATGTGTTAAAAGAATTTTATACAGAGTATCTCATTTAATTCTTACAACAAGAGAATAGATATTAACACCACCATATAGATCAGGAAACAAGTTTAAAGAGGTTAATGAAGCTGCTCAAATTCAATTAGCCTGGAAGCACTGAAGCTTAGATAGTCTGATTCCAAAGCTCATACTCTAAAAATCTTAATATTCTGGCTGAAGGGAAGAATTTAGAAGATCTAGAAAACAATCAGGATAATGAGAACTACACTCTTGATTTCTTTAAAAATACTTTTAACATTTACTTCTTACCAAATTTTCAATCAAAGAGTCCTTTTCAGCCAGTTGGCTTTGTAAAAGTTCCTGATGCCCTTTTAATTCTTCTATCTCTTCTCGTAACCTACCAATGTCTTCTGGCTGAATGCCATTCATCTGAGCCCCATCACTGTAAGAACCTTGATGCTGACTATCTTTTCCTGTTAGGCATAAATTTGAAAAGTTAGCACGAAGTCTTTCATTTTTTGATCTACAAGATTAAAATATAAATATATAATTTCCTTAATGCAATTACCTTGGCAGCACTTTTGCAAGCACATTTCACCCAGCCCAGACAACAAATGACTATCAGGGATAATAAGAACATTTCAGAGCCGCTGGGCTGTTCTTCTGAGTCCATTCTACTGTCGGGGTTTCCCCATTTCAGTTTTCTTCCTTTCCCTATAATCCCTTACTGGTGATCAAATATGAAACAGAAATATGATTTGGACTATTTATTTAATGTAATTTTATATGTCTTGGCTTTAATGTTTATATTTCAAGTAAGGTAAACCTTCACTTTTTGAACAAACCTCAAATAAAATACAACAACACACCTGATAAAGTCAGAAGAGGACATGGAACGAGGGATATTGTTGCTGATGTCAGATGTATCTTGGTTGAAAGCAAAGAATACCAGAAAAATGTTTACCTGTGTTCTATTGACTATGCAAAGGCATTTGACTGTATGGATCATAACAGATTACGGATAACATTATGATGAATGGGAATTCCGAAACACCTAATTGTACTCATGTGGAACCTGTACATAGACCAAGAGGCAGTTGTTCAAACAGAACAAAGGGATACTATGTGGTTCAAAGTCAGGAAGGGTGTGCATGAGGTTGTATTCTTTTGCCATACTTATTCAGTCAGTATGCTGAACAAATAATCTGTGAAGCTGGACTACATGAAGGAGAATTCGGCATCAGGATTGGAGAAAGACTCGTCAACAACCTGCGACATGCAGATGACACATCCCTGCTTGCTGAAAGTGAAGAGGACTTGAAACATTGATGCAGACCAAAGACACAGTCTTCAATATGGATTACAACTTAACACAAATAAAACAAAATTCTCACAACTGGACCAATAAGGAACACCATGATAAATGGAGAAAAGATTGATGTTTTCAAAGATTTTATTTTACTTGGATCCACAATCAATGCCCCTGGAAGCAGCAGTCAAGAAATCAAATGATGCATTGCATTGGGCAAACCTGATGCAAAAGACCTCTTTAAAGTGTTAAAAAGGAAAGATGTCACTTTAAGGGTTAAGGTGTGCCTGACCCAAGCCATGGTATTTTCAATCATCTCATTTGCATGTGACAGATGGACAATGAATAAGGAAAAGCAAAGAATTGATGCCTCTAAATTATGGTGTTGGTGAGGAATATTGAATATACCATGGACTGCCAGAAGAACGAAAAAATCTGTCTTGAAGAAGTACTGCCAGAATGCTCATTAGACGTGAGGATGGTGAGACTCAGTCTCACGTGCTTTGGACATGTTATTAGAAGGGACAACCCCAGGAGGATATCATGCTTAGTAAAATAGAAGGTCAGTGAAAAAAGAAGAAGATCCTCAACGAGATGGACTAACACGGGGGCTGCAACAATGGGCTCAAGCGTAACAACAATTGTGAGGATGGTGAAGGATCAGGCAGTGTTTCATTCTATTGTACGTGGAGTCACTATGAATTGGAACCAACTCAGTGGCACCTACCAACAATAATAAATTAACTTTGCTTTTTCTTTCACTTTCCAGGAATCCTTGATTACTATGATTATTATTTTAAGGAGTGCATGATTCTAGAGAATTAATTGGGAGGAAAAAAATATTCAGCAGCAAAGGCATTTAAAAATCAACACAAAAATGTTCTCTTATTAGAAAGCACAGGCTTTGTGGGTAAAGATGACAAATTGAAAACACACATTTATTTCCAATTTCTCCTCACTAAAATAGTTTTATACAGAGGGTCAAGAATCAGAATGGCTTGTCAATAGCAACAGTCAAAGCTAGAAAACAGTAGGGCAGTATTATCAAAATTCTGAGGGGAAATTATTTCCAACCCTAAATCCTCTACCCAGCCAAACTATTATTCAACTATCAGAGTACAGTAAAGACATACAGGTCCCAATGCTTCTCAGGAAGCAGCTAGAGGAGAATAAAATGAAAAAGAAGAAAACCTAGGATCCAAAACACAAGGAATTCAACACCGGAGAAGGGAAGGGAGTCCTGAGGGTAATGGTAAAGGCAGATCCCTGGATGACAGCTGTGGATAAGCCCTGGACAGCAACCAGGTCAGATTAGAGTGAGTTCAGATGGCTACAGGAAAGACGTCTCTGTTGAGTTGAAAATGATGTATGTGAAAGTACTAAAAGGGTTATACTTAGGCAGTTGGCAGAGAATTAGAGTTTAAATAATGGTATGCATAAAGAAATCTAAGCAAATAAAAAAGACAATTATTAGCTTCTGGGAAAACAAAAGGTTGTGCAGGAAGGGAATTGTAATCACTGTATACTCTATGGCTTGGTTTTCAACTGTTCCTATAAAGTTTTAATAATATAAATACCATATACTGATCTTTTCCAAATTGAAAAATAACTATGTTAAGAGGGTGGGGGGATAGGATGTGTGAGTATCTGTGGTTACAGTGGAGGGATAAGAGAGAGCTAAAATCTTAATTTCCTCAGTGAAGCTAATAAATACTATCTAAATCTGAAAAATCACAGTATCACAGCATTAACAATATAAGCATATTATTAAGAAATACAGAAGTAACTAAAATAACTAAAAATGGCTGGGGCTTAGGAAACAGCACGTCAAGGACATCAGAGGCTGTTGTTTTATACAACAAGCCTTGTTGAGCTATATGATCATATACATAAACAACTTAAATCCATATTAAAACTAAATAATTTTTTAAAAATATGTATCCTTTGGGTTTAGGAAAAGAAGAAACTTTATAAAGCAGAGATCACTATCTCTGGTGACAACTCAAAAACTGAAAAGTGATTCTTCAGCCTCTGTGAAAGACGCTGCATATTAGCAAGGTAATGACTTGTCACCATGAACAAGCTTGGAAAGTGGTACATGTATATTTATCTAACTTCGTTTTTTAAAGTCTACTTAAAATACAGCTATCTATATAGAATCTCTCTCAGGTTTATGTACCCATCGCATTGGATGCCAGGGAAATTATGGTTCAGTCCTGTTTCTGACACCTTTTAGCTGCATTACTGTGGACATCAGCCTCTTCCCCTCAGGTTCTTCTTCTGTGGATTATGAATGATAATAGAGATAAATAAGAGAGTATATGTGAAAACTCCACTAAGTAGTATCCAAACATTATTCCAAGGAAAGATGTGATTAGGAGAAATACTGTGGTTTGGTGACCTTGGTAAGGTAAGTTAACCTAATCTTCACAGGTGGGTATACTTCAAGGGATTGGTTATGAGGAAACATGAAAATACATTTGAAGTTTTCCATACTATCTAATACAGTGATTTAAGATATAATAATTTCCCTTTCTTTGGTACTATATGAACTCTTATTTAAACACAAGAAGCCCTGGTAGTGTAGTGGTTAAGCACTCGGCTGCTAACTGAAAGGTTGGTGGCTCAAATCCACCAGACACTCCACAGGAGAAAGATATGGCAGTCTGCTTCTGTAAAGATTACAGCCTTGGAAACCTTACGGGGCAGTTCTACTCTGTCCTATAGTGTTGCTATGAATCAGAATCAACTCAATGGCAATAGGTTTGGTTTTTTTTGGTATTTAGGTCAACATGATTAACTACAATTTTGTGCCCTTTCTAATTTTATTAATGTCTATTTTATATATATATATATATATTTTGGTTTACTGTATAACTTTTCTATATAACTATAAAAGGGGGAAAAGCTATCTAAACCAGTAAATAAACTCAAATTAACTTTTCCCAAAAGAATTTTAAGAAGCAAAACTTGCTGTAATATATGTCATTGTTGTTAGGTGCTACCAAGTTGATTCTGACTCATACAGACACACACACATATAACTTAGATCAGGTAACTAGACATATACAGATATATACCCAGTGCCAACGAGTTGATTCTGACTCATAGTGACCCTATAGGACAGAGCAGAACTGCCCCAGAGTTTCCAAGGAGCACCTGGCGGATTTGAACCGCCGACCCTTTGGTTAGCAGCCGTAGCACTTAACCACTACACCACTAGGGTTTCCGACAGAGGTGTATATACATATATACATACACACATATATATATATACACACACACGTTACTGACCAGCAGACTAACGGCTAGCTCTACTTACCTAGCTGTACTTTAAGAAGATTATACTGATCCTTGTGTTGCTGAATCTGAGATACTTGCTGTGTGACTGCTGTCTGCAGCTGTTCATTTTGACACTTTAATGTAGAAACCTGCTGCTTTAATTCCTCAAGCTGCAGGTCCTGTGAAACAAAATATAATTCAAGTGTTTTTAATTCATACTAATTACCATTGGGAAGCTGAACAAATTAAAAATTAGAGATTACTTTGGTTCAGGATGCTAAGGTACTCAACACTTCCAAAATTATCCAATAATTAAGCAGTGACACTTCAATATATGCACCAAGGCCAATTAACATGCAGCAGAACTATAAGATTTCAGTGAAGACTCCCCTCCCCCATTAATAAGTACTATGGCACAGCCTGTAATCTTACTGCAATTAAGGGGGAAAATCAAATTTAAAAACTCCATTTTATGTCCCATCAAACCATTTAAGAACTTTACACCAAACTATTTAAGAAACTTAGTGTATGTATGCACACATATATGCACCTGTATTATCCTTACCACTGAGACAGTCACTGATCGATATGTAACACGATTAATGTAATCTTTATCACTAAATCACTGTACACCTTAAAAATGTTAAATGGCAAATGTTGTGTTTTATATATATACATACACACACACATATATTTATAAAAGCAAAAAAGACAATCATAGAATATTTTAGAAGATTCAAAAAAGAAAAAAGAGCTTACAACTCTCACCATCCTAATATAACTACAGTTGTAATTTGATACATTTATTTTCTTCTCATATCATCTAATCCATGTTTTTTAAGCTTGTCCTAATCAGTCCATCTATAATTTTGTAATCTTAAAATCACTACTACATCCTAATTTTTCCTTATTGACACATAGCTTTCATAATCGTAATTTTTAATGCTCACTAAATATATGATCAAGTAGATGCAATATAGCTTACAGTCGATGTTTTTGACACCAAAGTTGCTTCTGACTTTTCAAAATGATAAATATCACTACAATGAGCCTCTTTAGTTCACACAGTTTTTTCTTTAAATTTTGAGGAATTTCCTTAGGAAGGATTCTCAGGTGTTATTCAAAGGATATAAGTATTTTATAGCTGTGCTTGTTGCCTAATTGTCAAGTAGCATTTTAAATGGTGAGAACATTTAAAATTAACATCTAATAAAGAGTCATTATAATAACTAAGGAGCTCTGGTAGCACAGCGGTTAAGAGCTATGGCTGCTAATCAAAGGGTCAGCAGTTCCAAATCCACCAGCCACTCCTTGGAAACCCTATGGGGCAGTTCTACTCTGTCCTGTAGGGTCACTATGAGTCAGAGCTGGCTCAAAGGCATCTAACAACAACAACATAATAACTAAGAGTCAAATAACTATTTTTTCCCCTTCCAAGTCAACTTTATTTATCAGCCCCAAGTATAGGCTGTACATCATATTTCAAGTATTTATTTTCCATTGCTCCAAAGCTATTACATTTCACCAACTGGAAATGATATCATATTTGTACCAAGATTTTTTTTTTTATAGATGACTCAACAGCAATGGTTTTTTTCTTTATAGATGAAAAATCCTAACAACCACAGTTAGTCTGATGACTCCATTTTGATCATTCAAAGATGATTCTAATTTATTGATATGTTTGTTAACGGAAAAGCTAAGATTGAATGCTAAATATTTCACTACACTTTTACTCTTTCTTGAATTTTAATCTCAATAATGTATTCTACTATGGAAAATAAATCACACATAGACAGTTCTCAATTTATAGGGTTCCACCATTAAGCCTATGTTCTTACTTGACCCATCAGCCACAAGATGTATACAATGAGCAGGTGGGGGTAGAGGGTGGTACAGGTAAGGGGATAATACAACCTGCCTCACAGGGACTGCCACCATTGTATTTTTTATGACACTGGAATTTTAACAATATCAATGATCTCATATTCCAGATAACACAAATCTAGAATTTCCAGCACTTACTAGAATTCACCTAAAGATATATACCATGAAAATGAGGAGAGGTTAAATGAAAAAACAAAACCCCCAAGAAGAGCATTGTAAAAGAAAGTAATGCAAGGTTTATGGTGCTCAACAGAACGCAAATAATGGAGGTTCACAAGTATCCTACAAAAAAAATATCAATTGACTGACTTCGAAAATGTAGTTTCAACTTAGCCTCAAATTTTTCTTCTCTAACCCAATATCATCTATTCAGTCATCTAAAACAGAAACCTAGGGATCATATTTGACCTTTCTGCTCCCTCACCCTCATCCAATCGTTACCAAGTCCTGCCAGTTTTATCTTTAGTTTCCACATTATCAAATTAGTTCCCTTTACACAACATAGCACGAGCTTTTAGAGTCCCAGTAATCTATCTCTATTTGAATTCCTGTTCCATCCATTACTGAGTGACCCATGGCAAGTTTAAATTCTCTAAGTCTCAGATTCCTCATCTATTTTAAACTGGAGACATTAACTACTTTGTAGTGATGTTGTGAAAGCTAAATGAGACAGCGTCTAAAATGTGCTTAGCGAGCACCTTGACAGAGTAAACAACAAACAGTAGCTATTATTATCATTATTGCCCCTATCAGTGCCCTACAACAATACTGCAATGATGCTGAGGATGGTGCAGGACCGGGCAGTGTTTCCTTCTGTCGTTCACGGGGTCTCTTATCTGTCGGAGCTGACTCAACAGCATATAACATCAGCGTCCTAATTTTCCTCCCTCGCTTACTACAACAATCTCTTTCTTGGCCTCCCTCCCCCAGCCTTGTCCCTCAAATTTCTCCTTTACACAGCTGCAAGAAAGTTCTACGTAAGTGCCAGTAAAGTTAAATTCAAACAAATCATGCTGTCTGTCATCTCCTTCTGCTGTTCCCTACCTCTCCTTTTCGCCTAGCTTACTCCTAATTCATCCTTTCAGGACTCAGCTTCTCTGCTTTCCCAAGCCCCTGTTCCTATCTAGCTAAGTTAGGGGCCTCTCAGTACTACCATAATACCTTCAATTACCTCTATCGCTGGACTTAATTAATCTATTTATGGGTTTATCTCCCCACAAAACTGTGATATGGGACCATGTCTGATTCATGTCTGTACTCACAGCATCCTGCACAGTGCTCAGCACATATTAAGCGCTCAGTTTGCTGAATATGCAGATGTTTTTGATTTAGAAAAAAAATGAATTTTATTTTCTGTATCTTCTTTCATTTGAAGTGCCAGGGAAATTTCTCCACTAAAGCAAAATGAGTCAGTATATCATAAAGTATGTATAATTCATTATGACTTACCTGCTCGCGAATCATATTTTTATAGTGAGTCACAATACTGTCATGCTGTTCTAATGTTTTCTTCACCTCTTCTTCTTTCTTATCTTCTTCACTGGACTTATAAATAGCCTTAGTTATAACACCTGTAAAAGAAAGAAAGAAAGCTTACTTAAAATTTGTTTTAAGAAGGAAACCATTCTCAGAGAAGAAACTAGTCTACAGGGTTAATAGCCTACACAAACCATGGCCTCATCTATCCTGAGACCAGAAGAACTAGATGGTGCCTGGCTACCACTACCTACTGTTTTGATCAGGGGCACAATAGATGGACCCTGACAGAATGGGAGAAAAACATGGAACAGAATTCAAATTCTTAAATAGTTCTGACTTACTGGACAAGTTGAGACTAGAAGGCTCCCTGAGACTATCGTCCTGAGTTACTCTTTAAACTTGAACCAAAACTATCCCCTGGGGTCACCTTTTAGCAAAAATAACAGATTGGCACACAAAATAAAGGATATTATCCATGAGTATCGTGCTGTATTAAAATACCATCTACATGAGATCAAAAGGTGATCAATTACTGTAAAGCAAAAATGAGAAAGGGGCAGGGAAACTAGAGTACAGGAAATGGAACAACCAGAACGCAACTAAAGAGAAGGCTGACACATTATGAAAAATGTAACTCATGTCACTGAAGAAACTGTCAAATGGAAACGATAATTTGCTGTGCAAACTCTAACTGAAAACACAAAATACTATTTAAAAAATTTGTCTTAAATATTTTAGATACTATTTTATTATTAAGAGTTACTCAGTAATAACATATGGCCTAACTCCCTGACAGATATGAAATCTTTCCAGTCTTAGTTAAAGTCAAAAGTCCTTCAATGAACTGCAAGACTAATAGAGACAGGAAAAAAAACAACAACAACAAAAAAACCTACTTTTAGGCTTGTCATATAATCTGCCATGTCCAGAAAATATATACACAATATAATCATAGGTACTTTCTAATAAATATCAATACAAAGCTTTTAGTCTTACCTTCAAGTTCTTTTACTAGCTTCGTAAACTCATGATCAAATATCATGTATTCTGGACTGGGAAAGTTTGGCTGGGGTTTTTGAGATGCTCTGGAATACAACTCATGTTTGCTAATAAATCCTAGTTTCTCTATGAAATTCTCTTTGCCAATCCTCTTCTCTATAAGTTGTTTTAGTTTCTCCCTACAGAGATAAGCATATTGAGATGTTTAAGAAAAACAGCCATAACAAAACATAAAAGCTTGGTCTACATTATACTTTAGCCAAACAAACAAAAAGATCATTATCTCTTGATGCTATTAGCAAGTCATTTTCCCCTAGTATTTTCCCCTCACTTACTTCCTGTAGCTCTCAAGTGAATTATCATTGAAGTAAATCGAAATGCCCAACAGAAGTGCACATAAGCCTTGGACTAACTGTTCTTCCTCTCCAAGATTTTCTGCAATTTGTCCCGTAAGCTGAAATCTTTGTTAAGGAGGCTAATGGCCATAATACTGCTAGAATACTTTATTTTGTAATTTGAATTTGACATGTATTTCATGTTCTTACAAAAAATCTCATATATAGTCTAATCCAATATAAGACATAAGTAATAGTGCACACACACACACACCTTATGCAAGTATTATTACCACCTTAACAGTTTTAAAAGTTGCAACACAAGTACGATGGTAGAGTACTCAAACATTTTGGGCACAGAACTACTTCTAATTGGGAGGAAAAATTGAAAAAGGTAAACAATAAATACTTGTATGTGTCTTACTAAAACATAAAGGATACAAATGGAACATTGGCTGAATTGTGAAGAAAATGCGTTACTGCGATGGGGCAGTTGCTTAACCAGGTACAAAGCAACATTAATAATCCAACTCTTGTCTGTATTTTGCTTCCCTGAAATAGATAAATTCACAAAAATCTCTTTCCATTCATGTTTCAGTTTTTTCAAACTTAAAGTTGCACTAAGATCTCTCTTCATCATAAAAAGCATTTTTATAGCTTATGAAAGATGTGTCAGAAATTCAGATTAAAAAAATTGAACAAGGGAATGCATTCTTGCGTCCTCCATAGGCTGCACTTTAAAAAAATAAAAAAAGAGCAGAAATTAGAATTGATCCATGTTCGTAAGGATGTAATGCGTTACCTAAAATACTATTAGAAAAACCTGGTCTGCTCAAGAGAAATTTTATGATGCGGATGCTTTAAAAAAAAAAAAAAATCCAAAAAGACTTTGCAACAACATAAATTTGCCTGACACATTTGGTAATAATGTTGCTAGAATTTTAAAAACAAGTTCCTGATAAAAAGACAAATTCTTCCTCCTTCAAAAAATAATATACAAAGAAATAATTTCCTGAATTATTTAGTCAAATTCCATGAGCGAATATACTCTCTACCAAGAAAATAAACAAACTATGTTATAAACATTCCAGATAATGAGAATTCACAAAAATAATCAAGGAAAACAAATTTTTAAAAAATTAGCTAAGTACCCCAAACCACTAATTATATTGCTGCCAAGTACAGTTAAACAACACTGGAAATTAGCATGTTCATCAAAATTACCCATTTTCTAAATTTTAATACAACATAAGGAGATCTCCTATGTGGAATATTCTCTTAGTTTATAATATTGCCATTGCCCTTATTTATATTACTATAACCTTTATTTTTTTTTAAGAAAAGCACAGCTTGTTCGATATAAAATAATGGGCAATAGCACAGTAATGCATCACTTTGGGGTGATTTCAGGAAATATTCAAAATACAATTATTCAAAGATCTAGTCAGGGAACGGATTTAAAGTAACCATCACTGTGTTTGGCACAATGGTCTACACTACTCAGACCTCTCTAATTATAGCAACCTTCAATATGCTGACCTCTCTATAATCTATTTTCAAGCATATTAATATTGAATTAAAGAAGTTCAAACTAGACCTCTTCAAATGCTTTGCCAAGTAAGTATTAACTAGCATGGATTTAGTTTTTACACGATACATTATTTTTTCTTCCTTGCCTCTGTGTTACTATTGTGTATCATCTTGTTGCTCATGTGTCATGGATTGAACTGTGTACCCCCAAAATATCTGTCAACTTAGCTGGGCCATGAGTCCCAGTATTGTGTGATTGTCCACCATTTTATGTGATTTTCCTATATGTTGTAAATCCTATCACTTTGATGTAATAAAATGGATTAATGGCAATTATACTGATGAGGTCTACAAGATTAGGTAGTGTCTTAAGCCAGTCTCTTCTGAGATATAAAAAAGAAGCAAGCAGAGAGACATGGGGACCTCATACCACCAAGAAAGCAGCGCGGGGAGCACAGCACGTCTTTGGACCTGAGGTTCCTGGGCTGAAATGCTCCCAGACCAAGGGAATATTGATGACAAGGACCTTCGTTCAGAGCCAACAGACAGAGAAAGCCTTCCCCTGTAGCTGGTGCCCTGAATTCTGACTTCTAGCCTACTGGACTGTGAGAGAATAAACTTTCCTTTGTTAAGGCCATGCACTTGTGATATTTCTGTTACAGCAGCACTAGATGACTAAGACACTATGTAAACTGAAAAGTTAAAAAATATGTAGTTATTCTCAATCAACTATGTGCTGAATAAACCTTAAAACTGCTCAAGTTAAAAATGCAAATGTTTTGTGGATTTCTCCTATTTATCTGTGTTTATTATTATTCAAAATAACAGTGTGCATGCACCATATATACGTACATTGTATACACAAGAGTATCCTATCAAATCACTGAGCAAACCAAAACAGAATTAGATTCAAAGTATGTCCTTTGGGGTCTAATTGAAAGATAAGAAGATCAAATTTGAACATAACCAGTTAGAAGAGAGAACAGAACAGAACATTTACAATAGCAAGAAAAAAGACAGTCAGGAATGAACCTAGCTAAGAAGATACAAAATCTAAATGAAGAAAATTTTAAAATACTCTTGAAGGGCAAGAAAGTAGACATAAATTAATAGGAAGACACCATGTTTTACACAGGAAAACTTAGTACCACGAAGAGGTTAATTCTAAGTTAGTTTGTAAAATTCATGTGCACGAAATAAAAATATCAACAGGCATTTTTTTCCCCCTGAAACTAAACAACCTGATTCTCAAGTTCTTATGGAAAAATAACAAGCAAGAATAACCACAGAAGCAATGGGAAAAAAAAAAAAAAATGTAATTCTGGGAAACTAGCTTTTGAACAGATAGGAATCAAGAGATAGAACAGAAAGTTCAGATATGAACCTATATACATGAGAATTTAATACATGAAAAAGGTAGCATATAGTAACCATTAGTGGGTTACAGAGGAGACGTGAAAGAGTGTGGGGACAACTAGATAGGTATCTAGAAAAAAGATCAGCTGTCCTTATATCACACAGTTCATCAAGAAAAATGGAACAAAAATGTAAATGCAGAAAATGAAACCAAGAAGTATGAGATGAAAACACAGGCCAATTCCTCGGAATCTTGAAGTTGGGAAGGCTTTTCTACACATGGCTTAAAATGCAGACGTCACAAAAGAGAAGTCTGATAAATTAGACCATATGTGGCAAAAAGAAACAAAAAAACCCCTCAAAACAAACAAAAAACTTCACAAAAGCCCCCAACCCAAAACAAAACACCAAAATCAAGAAACAAATGACATACCAGGAAACAAATATTTGTAACTCATAAGGGGTTAAACTCTCTAATATAAAATGGGTTATCTATAAAACAAGAAATTATTAATGATCCAATAGACAAATGGGCAAACGACATGCAATATAAGAAAGGAGAATTCACAAATTTCAAACGGCCTATAAACATATGAAAAGCAATTCAATCTCTTAGAGAAATGTAAATTAAAACTCACTGAGATACCATTTTTCACCTCAGCAGACTGGCATAAATCCAAAATGTCTGACAACACGCCGTTGACAAGGCTGTGGGGAAACAGGTACTCCAGTACACCGCAAGCTTACACACTGCTAGTGGAAGTGTAAAATGAAGCCAAGTGAAAAAGCTCCAGGTGCAGAACAACGGGTATGCACTGAAAACCACTTGAAGACTAGCAAAAATGAGTAACAGAAGGTAGGGAACTAGGACAGAGGTAGGACTAGGGTTTCTATTATTGTATACCTTTTTACATCCTTTTGATTTCTAAACCATGGTATTTTGTTACTCATTTCAAAAACTAAATATATATTTTTAAAGAACTGAAGCTTTAATTCTAAGAAGGGCACTATAGTATCAGTGAAAAGGATATTTGGTTGGAAGGTAGATCAAATCTCCTACTATTCTACCTTGTACAAATTCAATATGCTGCCTGGCCCCCAATTTCCTAATTTAGTAAACAAGAGACAGTTGGATTAAATGATCTCAAACAAAGAGGTTAAGAGCATAGGCTCTGAAGCCAGAATGCCTGGATTTCTATCCAGGTTCTACAATTCAATAGCTGTGAAACCTGAGGCAACTTAACTTTAAGTTGGGGTAATAGTTAATACCTATCCCACAGGGTTGCTAAGTGGATTAAATGGGTTCATACATGTAAAGAGGTTAGAGTACACACACATGTCGTTGTGTAAGAGCCCTACAAATGTTCTTTATTATTACCATTCCTTAGTAAGTGTGCTACAAATGTCCTTAGCTATTATTATCATTCCTTCTAGCTGTGCAATTCTATGATTGTACATATTAGCATATTAAAAGCAGAGTCAATGCCCCAAATTTAAAATAGAAGGCAGAATAAAATTTGAACCCGGACAAGGAAAAATATACATATATAATTGCTGGAATAATTTTTTTTTTAAACTTCAGTGACATACAGGCAGTCCTTGCTTTGTGCTATGTTAACATAAGCTTATGCATCTTGGAACCATGCAAAATGAGGACAGTCTGCGATATGCTTTTGTGCAGATTATATTTTTCTGATGTTCATCAAGCTATGATTTCTACTTGAAAAAAATGGGAGATAATTCAATGTCCAAAAAGAAACAGATGGCTAACTAGTCTACGGTATCTATTTAGTGAAATATGCAATCATATAAACTGATGTTAATCTAGAGTTTAATAACACAGAAAATGCTTATAAGAAAAAACACAGAATAAAATGGAATCTAATGTATGATCACTGCTATGTAAATGAACAGTACAGAAAAAAGGGATTGAAATCTTAAAAGTGATGGATATTCTACTTTTTACTTTTCTAGAATTTTCAAAATGCAAAGAAAAAACTATTAGCTAGTAAAAAAGATAAACACATGAAAAAGGTTTAAAAGAACATAAATGATATAGTATTTGTTATATCTGTATACACACAAACATTATATATAGTAATGCCAAGAAGAAGATCAATCCAACGAAATCCTGATCTATCCCTAAAATTAGAAATTGAGCAGTAGAGGCTATCGAAACATTCTACATGTATATCCATCATTCTTACGAATTCTTTGCAAGATAAGAAAGCCATGCCCCACATTCTGACTAAAGCTACACTCAGTTGTTTAGATGTTTAAATCAAGAAAAAATACACACTTCTTCCCAGTCCCCAAGAGTGTGCAGACCACTGAGGGTGACTTAGAAAAACAAATAGAGGCTGACATGATAGTTTCGGAGCATTCTGGGGGTCCAGTAACTATATAAACCACAGATTTTAAAGGATGGAGAAGAATCACAAACAAAATAAAACTGAATCATATTATCTTTAACATAAGCTTATTATGTTTTCCCCTACTGCATTTTCTAAATAAAAATTCTCTTATTCCTACTTTGTACATTTCCATTTTAGTATTTTTGCAGCGTTTATTAAAAAATATGAAAAGCTAACATTTTCAACTTTTAGTGTTCAAGTATTAAAATGAGGTTCTAGAGTGGCTGGCTGTCTCTGGGGATAGTGAATTAATAGGAAAGGGACATGATGGAATTTTCTGGGATTATGAAGATGCTCTATATTTGTTTTGGGTGGTGGTTACCAAGGTGTATTCAACACTCACAACTCATCAGACTGAACACAAAGGGCATATGCATTATCATTTATATGACTGACATGTGGACTTATAAAATACTTTCTCTAATATAAAAAATTCTCAGGCTAAAGCTACAGTTAAAACTATGTTAAATCATGTTCAGACACAAAAATACAATTCTTAAGAGACCTTTGGTTATTACTACTCACACCATACAATTAAATTACATGCTCAAACATGGATATTAAAGTATATTCCTCTTTGCCAAACAAACAAAAATCCACACACACAAAAAAACCCCAAAGCAAACACAAATAACACCACCCACCACAAACACATCAAAACCGAATCCTCAACAGCAGATGCAGCATATGGGTTATACCTAGAATAATCCATAATATTTAATTTAAAATATTTCAAATTAGAAAATTATACTTACTACTGCACATTCGAAACAATCTAAGCAAAATGGTCATCAGATTCTTCCACATACTGATTAACTGAATACAAACCTTTAACTCTAAATCTTACTTCCTTTTGAAAGGCTTCAGGAGAAATAAAGAAGCGAGTTTGGGAAAACAAAAGAAGAAAAAAAAAAAAAGAAAACCCCAAACCCCGAACCAAGGAATTCCAGAAGTGCGAGCATCCCCGGAGGAAGCACGAGTATAGCTTCAGATTCCTATTCCCATAGTCCTCAGTAACACCGCTACAATATCCCAGGGAGAAAAATTAGAGAGCAAATTATGACAGAAATAAATTTGCTGACACATGAAAGTGTAAGTAGAACATAACTTCAAACAAGCAGTTAAAAAAAACAATCAGCAAAACCCCAGACACAGAAAAAGCCTTGCTTGAAAGAGGAAAATGCCTAAGCTTCATCAGGTGATACATACCCGTCTGTTGATCTTATCACCCTGCAAATTATATATTAAAAATTATTCATAAATATTACTACTTTAGGAAAACTTAAATCTAGAAAAAAAATCCCTCAAATACTTTTTTCCATAATCTTTTTACAAACACAAGCCAATAATTTCGGACAAGATAGTTCTAATCTTTTATTATAAAAAAATGAGTACACGTTTTAGGGGATACCAATTGCCACTGAGTCGATTTCGACTCATAGCGACCCTGTCTGATTTTAGGGGAGAAACGATCATTTTTCATTAGTAACATTCAGTTATGTAGCGTGGAAAAGACACCATCATCTTGAGGATTGCTCATTGCTCATGAATTTTAATTACTATGTTCTGTGGTGACTGTGATCAGACAGTTAACTACTGCTTGGTTTAAGAAAAGCTTTTTTCAACAGACTGCAAAATAAGAACCTCGTGATGCCAAGTATTAAGTAAGTAAAGATATGAATATTTTGGGGGTAGTTTTCTTAATCACTAAAGATAAATGACAAATCAAAGATAAAATAATTTTTCAATCAAAATAAGTTGATTACAAACAACATCCAACTCCCTCTTCATTATAATTAATTTCAGAGCTTTCATTTGATTTCCTATGGTGGCACTGATACTTCTTGAAGGAGTATACTGACAAAAGCTCAGAACAAGGAACAATTCAGTGACTGTGCTAAAATTAAAAACTAAAAAATAACACGATATGTTATCACAGGGAGGAGGTTGGACAATAGCAACTTTAGTTATCCAAATTTTTACTCTCCCTGACTGACCCTGAATGTTAATGACTTTATAGTTTTGCTAAAGCATGAACTTGAATTGTCTAGCAGCAAGGGTTGCACAAGTGGGCAAATCATCTAATAGTAAGTGTCATTCCCAAACACCAGGCACTTCCATAAAGCTTTGTCATTTCCTTAAGAGGCTAAAGGAATGGGAAATTTTTTAGTTAGGCTTTTCTACAGCTTACTGGGTAAATTATATACCTCGGGGATTTGAGTATTTGCGATCTCACAAACATCAAGGACTATACCATATATATAATCTATGGACTGGAATTTTATCTTTGTTTTCTGGACTATTAATTGCTCTGTGGAATGAGAAGGAGGGAGGTACAAGCTAAGAACCGCCTTATTCTGTTTCCTCTCATAAACTGACCTGAATTCAGCTACTGAGAAGAAAGAGAAAATGACATGCAGGAACGCTGAGGATGATTTCAAAAGAAAACCAAAAAACACAACAGAACAAAAAAATTCCCAGAACATGCGTTTCCATCATGACGTAGACCTTACGGAGCCCTGGTGGCACAGTGGTTAAGAGATACGGCTGCTAACAGAAAAAAGGTAGACAGTTCAAATACACCAGCCACTGCTTGGAAACCCTATGGGGCAGTTCTACTCTGTCCTACAGGGTTGCTAAGAGTTGGAACCGACTCGATGTCAACAGGTTTGGTAGACCGTATAATTATTTGGTAAAAACATCCCTGCTTTTTCTCCATAAAACTGACTCTGGTTATAATCAACTAATAAGCACGTAAGTCCTCTCTTTCCTTGTTCATTTGCATCTACTAAGGATATTCCTATATCCTTGTATCAGTGACATCAAAATGTATAGCCAAATTTCTTTTCTCCTTAGGGAAGTTGCATGTAATACTTTACCTGTGAAAGGATGTTGGTGCACTGTTGCAGTAAAGAAACTGGAGGGTTGCCGATACTTGTAGCAAGTTGAACCCTGAGCAACTGTTCTTTCTGGATAGCATTTTCTTGCAAAGCATGGGCAAGGGCCACAGCAGCACACCAGTTTGAAAGTGAATCAGTAGAAAACAGACCTCCACATAATAACTGACCAGCTGAGACTGAATTTCCTGTTGCTACAAAGATGGCGGGCAGATGATGATATATTAGATTTCTACTGTGTGAGTAGACTAAATAAAAAAAGTGACTGTTTTCTATACATGCAAATGGTATGAAATACTATTTAAAACTTGTTAATAGTGTTAAGTAACATTTGCAAAATAATAAAAGTCTGCTTTCCAAAACAAAATGAAAAACCAGAGAAAGGTATTTTGGAAAAGCAGAAGAACAAAGATATATTAGAAGATACTTTAGGCATCAAATTGATGATGGTAATATTCCAGAAAATTATTAGCTTGATTAAAATCTACATTTCTAAGGCAAATTCAAGGATATGTCACATTAAAAATTATTCCACTACATCCAGGGTCCTATATTTTCATTTACTTTGAACATGAATTTTGGTAAAATATAATTAAGTTGTAAAATTTTGACCAACCCCACCGCCCCCCACAATTTATGTTATGAAAATGAGTGCTACTGATCTTTGCAAAAGAACTCAGACTGCTCTTAAGTTTAAAGTTAACAAAGGTATATATTTAAAGAATTTATCTAGGTAAAATGAAATATTTAAAGAGTCATGAAAGAGGCTATGACTCTAACCTATACTAGAAAACTAGAACAAAAAGTTAATTTGATTTAATAAGATTTATTGTCAGAGTGGTAATTACTATTAACAGCAGTTTCTACTATTGGGGTAAGTGTTTTACATACGTAATTGCATTAATCCTCACAATATTCCCAGTGAGGGGTCATCCTCACACACTGACCAGTATCATTATCCCCACATAACGCGATGAGGCTCAAGTAAATAACTTGTCCAAAGTTATACAGTAAAAAAAATGGAAATGCTACAGTGTAAACTCTGGTCTGACTCCAAAGCCTGTTCTCTAAATTTATCTTTAGGCTTTGGAATTCAGAATTCTTTTCTAAGCATACAAAGTACTTTGGGCTAACACATTCAGAAAAAGATTCAACTAAAAGCTTTAAAAACAAATATTTACTTTTTAAAACAGAAACCAGAACTAAATTATTTACCATCAATGGTGGAAGGCAGGAGTGTTGACACAATTTCTCCTTGTCCTTTTTGGTTTTTATATAAGAAGCACTGGAAACAATAGAGAACGGCACAACGCAATACAAACGGCTGCCTTTCATTAACCATGGACATGAGAAGTACCACAATTGCTGGTCTGTTGCATTTAAAAAGAAAAGAATAAAATGAAATATTACAACCCAAGAAAACAAATCAATAACTAGTTATTTTTGTTGACGGAAGAACCAGAGCCAGGATACCAGCAAGTATTTTCATCTCCATTTCACAGAAAAGGAAACTGTAGCTCAGAGATGTGAAGTCATGTGCGTGCTTAAGGCACAAAGCTAGGACAGGGGAGAGGTGATATTTGAACCCAAATATCTAAATTTCAAAGACCACACACTTTTAAAACACCAACATATTTATCTTGTCAGATAATTTCTCTAGTTTAAAAACACCACGGAACTTCTTAAAACAAGAAGGTGTACATATAAGATATAATAAGAATCCAAAGTAATTTTTCATTTCCTCAGAGGAATCTCAATACTTCTTTTCCTACCTCGGTGGGTTTGAAGGTGCATTTACAGAAGCAAAGTAGTCTTGGTTTACTAGGCAACCCCGAATAACTTCTGATACAGTATTAATGGTCTGTTGAGGAAAAAAAAAAAACATGTAGAGAAAGTAAGTCAAGGAAGGAAACCTGTTTTCAAAGAAAGAAAATGTTATATCCTTCTGATTTTTGTGTTTAAATGTCAAAATTCAGACACCAAAAAATCAGTGATAGTATTACTCTTGTAACACTTTCTCTAGATAAAATTTTAAAGAGTAGACTTCCAATTAAAATAACACTTGACCATATGCATTTAGTTCTTCTACCTACCAAAACTTGTCAAAATAATGGTAAAGGATTTTCTTACTTTAATATTATCCCACAAGGGAAAAAGAGAAAAGGAGATGAGATATTTTAACAAATTATTAGATAGAAAGCAGGGAGCAGATAGAGGTAACCTATTTCTCAGAGTGGTAAAAATAACAATCTAAGTGTCGGTGGAATGGAATATCAATGGGACGTGAGTCATTTTATCCTGCTGAACCATGAGAGGCTCAAACTTCTGAGCACCCAGCATTAGGAAGGTGGAGGTGGTAGCGGGGGGAGCTCAAGCAGAGTCAAAACTAGAAGAACTAGTTAAAAGTCTATTCATAGATCACCCTTACCCCCATCTCATTTCAGGTCTTTCCCCTAGACCACAGGAGACCAGAGGTTTGTTCTCTAGAGAAAATGAACAACAAAAACTCCGTACTTGGGCATACCAGACAGAGCAGAGAACTGGGGTGAGGTGTGGGGCTGAAAACGGAGACAATTCACAGTTTAAACTGTGGAACTCCCAGTTCCTGTTTCTGATTTACTTGCAGGCAAGGGACTGGAGAAGTCCTCTCTGGAGAAACTAAATGGTCCCAGAGAAAATACCTGCCAACACTGATACTTAGAGTCGAACGAAAAGAGTGGCCTGTACCTGATACGCATTCTGTAAAGACCACCAGTCCACAAGCCCCTTCTGCACTTAGTGCAGCTTTTCAGTGCCTTACTCAAATGTGAAAGAATAATTAAGAATGAGAAACACTTGAAGAAAAGTTTCTGATGAGAATATACAAAGGCCAAATCAAATAAAGAGAAAAACAGAAACCCAGAGGAAATGGCAAAGGTAAAGAATAGATGTCAAAAAACTAAAATTAATAATATTCTCAGAGAAATAAGAGAATCTATTTCTAGGAAATAAGAAGAGGATGCTTTAAAATAAAATCAGAGAACAAAGCCACTCTAATTTAAAAATCTAACAAATTAAAAATTCTAAGGATGAAGACGAACCCTTTAAAAAAAATGGAATAAAAGGACAAACTAGGTCCAGAAAATCCAGCAATCAAGAGTTTCAGAAAGAGAACAGAAAAGAGGAAATTCTCAAGGAATAGCAAAAACGTTCTTAGAACTGGAAGACATATGTCTCCAGCTTGAAAAGGCCAGTGAGTGCCAAAAACAACCGAAAGGGCGGGAAAAAATTCCACTATATGGCACATCATCAATAAATTTCAGAAAATCAGAAATGAAGATCTCAAAAGTTTCTACAGAGAAAAAGAAAGTTACATAAAAAGGATGCAGACTCAGCGTATCTTCAGACTTCATAAAAACAACACCGGGACAATGTTTTCAAAGTTGAGTGTTAGTGACTTTTCACCTTGAATTCCATATCTAGCCAAACATTAAATAGCTACAAAGGCAGAGGAACGACATTTTCAGACATGCAAGGGCTAAAATCAAATTCTATTCCCATTTACCCTTTTTCAGGAAGTTAAACAAGATAATGAACCAAGGCGGGGGTGGGGGGTGGGGGGAAGGGGGGTAGATATGGGACATACAAAATGGAAGAATCCAAGTCAAGAAAGATGTAAATGGAAATTCCAGGAGGATGATAAAGGAAAGTCCCAGAACAAGAGCAGAGCAGCAGAACTAGTGAACAATCAGCCCAGACTGGAGCAGGAAGATGGAGAGCTTCTGGAAGAAGGTCTGGGCGGAGAGGGATGATGGGTTAAACACATTATAGTACTGATAATGCAGAGATACATAGAAAACCAGTCAAAACAAAACAAAACAAAAAAAAACACAATTATAAGTCAGGAAAGAGAAAGGGAGATATCTATCTACCTACTTATCTGTAAAAGATACAGCAAATGAATTAAAGGGTAGCCGATTCCTTATCAAAGTAAAGTGAACTACCTAAACAGATGTGAACAGCATTAGTTTGGCTGTAAAAAATATAAAGCCTGAATTTTAAGACAAATATGAATTCTATTCAAACAATCCTGGGGTGACAGGAGGAAGTCAAGTGGGAGGGATATGGGGGGAAGAATGAAATCTTCATCTACAGAGACGGAAAGTAAATATTTAAAACTCATAAGTCAAGGAACAGTAGTAAAAGCTGTTTAGGGAATGCCTTAATTTACCTCAGTCAGGATATCAGCAGGAACCCCAGTAGCCATAAGGATAGTGCAAAGCTGCTGCAATAACCGACACTGGAACATAGCCTTCTGGCAGCTACTGGTAGCACCGGGAGGGTTGGTGGGAGATACCAGTACACGAACAAGCTTCAAGAAAAAGAGAGAGAAAAAAAAAAATCTTTTAAAGATCTGAAAAGGTTCGCAGCAGATCTGATCTATGTGAACAAGAAATCTTTGTGAAGGATTCCCTCACCTGGCCAGCCTAATTTACATGTTCTTTCCTTGGTGTTCCCATGGCAATAATTCAGTCATGGTACATATTACATTATGCTACTTGCTTTAGTTCCTGTCTCCTTCAGGTGACTGGGAACTCCCAGAAAGCGGACACTGCCTTGGTCATTTTTGTGTCCCAAACAACAAGCATGGTATTTGTAACATGGCACACATTCCACAGATAAGCAAGTAAAGATGTTATAGGGTGGCAGGTTTCTTACTGAAGTAAAGATGAATTATCTAAACAGAATGGCCTTAAGTGTGGTAAGTTTTCTCTGAGCTAGAAATACTTAAAGAGAAGCTACAACTAACTTGGAGATGTGGTAGAAAATTTGTGCATTAGGCAAGGAGTTGGCCTTGCTGGTTCTTAAACCAAAAAAAAAAAAAAAATTTTTTTTTTTTTTTTTTTTGACTCATAGCGACCCTACAGGACAGAGAACTGTCCCATAGGGTTTCCAGAAGCAGCCTGCCACGTCCTTCTCCTTCTCCTGTGGAATGGCAGGTGGGTTCGAACCACTGACGTTTTGGTTAGCAGCCAAGCGCCTGACGGATGCACCACCAGGGCTCTTAATGCTTATTAAATCCCTAAGAGTCTATAATCCTATGGTTAGTCTGAACCTGAACATGAAATGTCAAAAACAGAAAACAGTAATCTCAAACAACTGTTTAGAACAGTTAAATCTTCAAAATAATTTTATACATATCTTGCATTGTAAAACGTTGTTTATGTACCCTAAATCTTACACATCAAAATCAAACGGGAAATTTATAATACTCTGTTAATGACAAGTGCTATGTTATTTTATAGTAGATCTACAAAGTAATCAATGATATAACAGGTCAGACTAAAACAATTTTATTACTACAGCTGTTGTATTAACAGTGACTTCACTATGAAAGGGAACTTTTTGTGGGACAGCTAAACATAAAATAAATAAATAAAATGGTTTGAAAAGCAATATTTTTATCATTGATGAATAAAAAGGTGACCAGGAATCATGGCAATTAGGGGAAAAACTGGGTAGTTAAATGGGTGAGTAATGAAGAAATAGAATTGTTAGATATTTTCACATCTGGTTTAACAATCATTCTCAGAGAAGGTTGATTAATAAATTGATGTTACTGGAGAGAGGCTTTAGGATTACACCACTGGCTCTTGTTCTTGGCCTTCTCTAGTTGGACTTCTGCCTTTTTTTCCTTTAATCTAGCCCCCTCCTACCCCTCGCCTTTTTTTTTTTTTTTTTTGAGTATTTAAAGCAAATCCCAGGCAATACAACACTTCTCTCATAAATACTTTTGTAAGCATTTCTAACTGATAAAGACTTCTTTTTTAAACACAACCGTGATGCTATTTAAAAAAATTAACAATGATTTTGTAATAGCACATGAACATTTTTATTGATGATGTGAATAAAGAAAGGGTAATTGTTATAAATTTCTAGGGCCAGAGTAGAAAGAATGGTTGAAGAGGGAATATTTACTATGAAGATGAGAAGATGAGGGAAGATCTAATAATAGCTATTCAACAACACAAAGGATTCTCTCATAAGGTAATGGGCTTTCTGAGAGTCACTGGCAGTATTTGTCCAAAAAATGACACAGGAGGGATTCCTATAGGGATAGAAGGTAGAAGTAGTCATAAAACTGTAATGCTACACAAAAATTCAAATGTTTTGTGACTAGAAAACTTTTCAAAAAGATGTTTTCCCTAAATTTAATCTGTAAAATTTGAACGAAAAATCCCCAACCAGATTAATTTCAATTTTCAGCATCTCAAAGTTCAACCACGATTGTAATTTAATTCCAGTTAGGATGTATGGATCCAAATAGGAAAACAATGATGTATTTTCATTAGGTACATAAAAGAAAACCTGAAATACAAGTAACCTAAGAAAAGCTATAAAGAAAGAACAGTCTAACAGGTTGAAACACCAAAAACAAAAAAACACAAATTCTACCCCCCACCCCCCAAAAAAACAAAACCCACTGCCACCAAGGTGATTCTGGCTTATAGCAACCCTATAGCCATATATAGCAGAACTGCCCTATAGGGTTTCCAAGGCTGTGATCTTTATGGAAGCAGACTGAACAGGTTGAGAAACAGAAGATAATTCATGGCCTGTGATGTCAGGAACGCATCGACTACTCGACATTTGAGGTAGAGAACAGGTTAAAGTAAATTAAACTCAGTTCCTTTGAAGACCAGTATAAGGGAGAGAAAAGTTTTACTAAGCTAGAGTCAATTAGTTTTTCACTTTTAAAAGTAAATAATACTTAAAGAACCAACTCACTACATAACTAGAATACTAAATATTTCCCTTTAAATGTAGTACTCTATTTTTTTTTTTTTGTAAAATAGTACTTTAAACAGTGATAGTTTCATCAAAATAATTCCTTACATAGTACCTCAAACTACAAAATAAGTTCCCGCCAGTTTAAATATTCTTAAAATTCTTAAAATACTTTTTAGAGGGAAATGTAGGCTTGTGCCCATCATCAGATTCCCTTACTAAACACACGTTGAAAATTACTTTTATAGAGGCATTTCCTTTATTAAGACAGAAGTGTTGAGCAAAGATATCAAGCTTACCCTTTGATGACACTATTTCTAAAACATAAGAAAATAATAAATTATTGAGATGTGTAATACTGACATGTGAAAACAGAAATAATGAAGTTGGAACCATAAGCAGAAAGACAGACCCTGTGGCCATGTTCTTCTGTAAAATAGTTTTGTAACAGGTTTTAGGAATATTCTAAAAAGGTTAACTATATAATTTATCATTTGAACCGGGACATTTGTGAAATGGAAGGGGACACTATCAGTGATTACAAAATGGATACTGTCCTGGCAAACTGGGACACATGGTCAGCCTAGTTATCAATCAACCCTATGTAGGCAACTCCCAGAGCATATAACAATTTCAGACTCTAATTGCTAGAGAGGTTAACCATCCAGTTTTGAGGTCCGCAACTTCAGAGACACAGGTACAATGTCAAAGACATTCAAAGATCCACAAGAATTATTAAAGGGTTAAAAAAAAAGTTATGAGGCTGATACAAATGTAAGGGGCTGGAGAAAGGGAATAAAAGAGTAAATAAATAAAATAGTTCAAGGAATTTCAAAATTTTTATCTGACACAGAAATTATTTAAGAACCTATTATCCTTCCTTTTACTACTTTTACCACTGAGCTTTCACCATAAAGTGTAAATAAAACTAAAGGCCGTTCTGTCAATTTAACTTTTGTACTGGACTTAAAACTCAAGCTTATTTATCTTTGGGGGCAGGGATATTATCATTCATTTCCTAGCACCCAGTGCCTGGCTCTCAATAAATGTTTATTCAATGAACTTATTTGTGGAGCTTAATAAAATGTTGATTATTAAAGTATATGATATTAAATCTCTAACTGAAGAAGGCAGACTTAAAAATTCAAATCAACAATTTAACCCACTGATTCACTAATGGAGAATTAATCAGGAAACAATATGTCTGAATATGCTTTAAAATAATCTAGCAGGGCAAGAAAGGGGAATAAAAGATGAAACAAAACTGCCAGATGTACTTTGGTGAGTAGCATCTGGGGTCTTAAAAGCCTGCGAGTAGCCGTCTAAGATGCTCCATTGGTCTCATCCATTTGGGAGCAAGAGAGAATGAAGAAAACTAAAGATACAAAGATTAGTCCAAAGGACTAATGGACCACAACTACCCCAGCCTCCACCAGACTGAGTCCAGTACAACTAGACGGTGCCTGGCTACCACCACCGACTGCTCTGACAGGTATCACAGTAGAGGGTCGTAGACAGAGCTGGAAAAAAATGTAGAACAAAACTCTAACTCAAAAAAAGACCACACACAAAAAAAGACCAGACTTACTGGCCTGACAGAGACTGCAGAAGTCCCAATAGTATGGCCCCGGACACCATTCTAGCTCAGTAACGAATTCACTCCCAAGGCTCACCTTTCAGCCAAAGATTAGACAGGCCCATAAAACAAAGTGAAACTAAAGGGGCACACCAGCCAAGGGGCAAGGACTCGAAGGCAGGAGGGGACAGGAAAGCTGGTAATAGGGAACCCAAGGTCGAGAAGGGACAGTGTTGACATGTTGTGGGGCTGGTAACCAATGTCATAAAACAATATGAGTACTAACTGTTTAATGAGAAGCTAGTTTGTTCTGTAAACCTTCATCTAAAGTACAATTAAAAAAAATCAATAGTACATAATAACCTGAAATCAATTCTGTTATCAGTAAGTTAATTAGCTAACAAGTAACTCAACTAACAAGGTTTGCAGTTATATCAATATGTATTTTGTACCTAAATTAGGGGAAGAAAAATTAAGAGAAAAAAAGTATGCTACTTATTAAATACAAGCATAAAATAAATCTAGACACTAAAAAAAATTAAAATGTCAGATGTAAATAACTGAAGCTGAGTGCTAGATGAGTATGTGTTTATGTGGAATGGGGCATCTCTATCTTTATGATTGCAAATTTGCATGTTAAAAAGTTTTTTAAGTCCACCTAAGACCAATCGAATATACTGGATTTATCAAACATGAACAATTTTCTTTTCTTTGAAAGGATCACTGTCAAAGTTCCCACCACATTTATGTCTAAGGACAGTATACCTGTAGCATGAGATGCAAATTAGTCACTTTCTGTGCAGACCAGCCAGAATTTTCATCTCCAACTTCAAACCAAGGTTTCATACGTTGAATATATGAGCCTTCTTTAAAAAAATTTTGATTGGAATTGTTGTTTTTTAACAAGTTTTGAAGCAAAAGCAAACAATCTTCCACTACTATACCTGGGGAAAAAATGTAAAATGGAAGTGTTAAGGTGGATAAAATCCAACGGAAAGTTCAGCCCTCAAACCTTTTTAAAAAAGGATAGATTTCCATGCTCACTATCTCTGTAGTATGCCAGGGCAGACAGCCTCTTCTGACTTCTGACTGCACAGGCCACAGGTCACTATCGGCATGTTTTTTCTCGTGTTCCCTAGTGATCTCCTGATTTCTATGTTCAGCTGCCTACTCACCTCGGTAACTTATATTCTCTCCTCAAATTTCAGCTTAAACATCATTTCTTCAGGAATGACTACCCTGACCCAATGACTGGCTTAGGATCACCAACTGTATGCTCTCACAGCACATTGTTACTTTTATTATTATTCTGTGGTGTCTGTCTTCTCCATGGGGTCCCTGGGTAGTGCAAATGCTTAACATTCTCAGCTGCTAACTCAAAGGTTGGAGATTTGAGTCCATGCAGAGGCTCCTTGGAAGAAAGGTCTGGTGATCTACTTCCAAAAAATCAGTCATTGAAAAACCTGTGGGACACAGTTCTACTCTGACACATGTGGACTGCCACCAATCTCAGTCGACTTAACAGCAACTGTTTTTTCTCTCCTCTAGATTCTAATACATGAAGACAGGGATGTATAATGCCCTATTTACCTCTGTATCCTCCAAAGAGACAAAGACAAGGTATCAGGAATATACGTAGTTAAAAAAAAAAAAAAAAAAGGCCAAACCAAACCCGTTGCCATCGAGTTGATTCCGACTCAGAGAAGCTGGTGGATTTGAATTGCTGACCTTTTGGTTAGCAGCCAAGCTCTTAACTACTGTGCCACCAGAGCTCCATACATAGTAGGAAGCTATTAAATATTTGTTAAACGGATCAGTCATATCGTATTTGATCTCTAAAGCACTTGGTATTATTGCCCCTATGTCTCTTACTTGAAATCTCATTTTCCCTTGGTTTCTAAAACACTACTGTTTCCTGGTTTGCCTGTTTCTCTTCAGTCTCTCTTACGGATTCCGGCTCTTCTATACCCCTTAACTACTGGTATACATTAGGTTCTGTCTCAGCCTCCTTTCCTCTTCATTCTTCACTCACTCTAAGTAACTCATCTAAATGTCCTTGTTTATCTAATTTTCTTTCATCATATAAATTTGAAAGATTCCCAAATCTTTATTTCCAGCTTGGACCTCCTCTCCAAATTAATATATCCAACTTTCCACTGTAATACTCTATTTGCTAGCCCCCAGCTCAATGTGTACAAACGGAACTCATTTTCTTCTCCTATCATAGTGCTAGGTTTTTGGTATAACTCTCTCATTAAAAACAACTAAAAACACTGAACAAAAAAATCTTAAGGGCAATGAAGAGCTGACAGTTTAGCAGATTAACACTTAAGAGAAAATGGATATCCAGAGATGTAAACAACTATAAAAGTAGCTTTTGGCCAAGAGTTCATTTCTCAATCTTGGAAAATCTAAAACTTTGTTTTGACACTCTCATGGGGCAAGTGGAAAATAAATCAGAGCCAAGGGCTTACACCAGGTGGGAAGCTAATAGAGAACTTTCCACACAATAAGCTGGAATCTCAAAGAGCTATATCCTTGAGTAATAATTAACCAAAAGATAAGCAGCCCTCACAGGTCTTACAACCTGGATTTGTGCTGCCTGAGTGGTCAAAGAAATCTCCAGCCTTGAATCTGGGTAAGGTGGTCCAAGACAAACTGCATTCTCAGGGCTTGGCAGAAACAAACATGTATTTCTTCTGAAAGAAATTATCTTCAGCTTAGTTTTCAAATTCCTATAAATAAATCTGTTAATCACAATGACCAACAAACAGTCAAAGATAACCAGGAACACAGAAAATGTGGCCACATGGGCAAGAACCAGTAAAGTACCAGACCCACAAAGACTTAAGACAGTGAAATTATCAGACAGAGACTATGAAATATTAAGCTACTTATGTTCAAGGAAATAAAAGGTAAGTTGAATATATCTGCAGGGAACAAGAAATTATAAACAACTACATAGCAGGTTTGCCAAAGAACTTTTAGAAAAGGGAAATTAAGAAATCAGTTGACAGGTTCAATAGCAGATTAAGGACATGTAGAGAGAGCACCCTTCAGCCATAGATCAGAAAGGCCCATGAAACAAACAATACACGTAGCTCAACCACGTATACGAGATTAAATGGGCACAACAGCCCAGGGGCAAGGACGAGAAGGCAGGAGGGGCAGAAAAACTGGACAAACGGAAATGGGGAGATCAAGGTTGAGAAGGGAAGAGTGTTGACACGTCACAGAGTTGGGAACCAATGTCACAAAACAATGTGTAGTAATTGCTTAATGAGAAACAAATTTGCTCGGTAAACCTTCACCTAAAGCACACATACACATACAAAAAAGAATGGGTAAAGAGAGAACTGGTGAAATGGAAAACAGGTAAGAAGAAATAATCCAAAATGTAGCCCAGAAAGAAGAAAATAAGATGATAGAGTAGGAGTCAAATTAGATGACAGAAAACTGAGAAAGTCAGAGAAGAGAGAAATGTGGCAGGAGCAATATTTGAGGAGATATAGCTGCGATTTCCCAAAACTGATGAAAGACACCAACCTAGACTCCAGAAGGCCAACAAACAGCAAGCAGGATAACTAAAAAAATACATACTTCAACACACCATAGTAAATGAAAGAAAGAGTATAAAGTATGAGCCCCCATTTTTCCCTTCAACTGCATTGTCTAGAGTACAAAGGAATCTCTTTAAACCAATCTTTTCATACTGTACCTCCATCACTGTTCCCCTCTTCTGTAATAATGTCTAGTAATCTCTCAAAAGCATTTTCAAATGCAACAATTTTCTGGATTGCTCCATTGCTTCTTGTTAGTGCCTGAAGTAGTAAGACACCCTTGTGGAGAAGAAAGATAACGTTTAGTGAACTACAACCTTTATAAGACATTTCAAAATTGCTTTAAAAAAATAATAGAATTTTGGAACTGGCAGGAATTTCAGAAATCCAACTCCTTCACTTTAGAGAGAGAAAACAAGGATAGAAAATTTAAGCAATTACCTCCGTAAGGTTAAAGATCTTGATGGGACAAAGTCTAGACCAGAATCCCTGTCTAACAATTCCTTATTCAGTTCCTTTTCCACTGTGCAATATAAATACATAATATTTTTTTCATATTCATCAATCGCTAGATAGCTTTCATTGTGGCATGAAGTATGTCACTGTACATGATTCACAGTAGTAATAATGGACAAGCTATGAATTCATTAACATATATTAACAAATACTATCATATTAAAGCAGAGAAAGTTGTTATTCTTGCCCCGCCAAATTCCCAAAATTTGACTTGAAGTCAATAGAAAAAAGATAAGAATTCATGCCTCATGTTCATAGCAGTCCATCATGACTTTGTTTCTGATTTTTAGTTTTTCTCAGCTCCTGTTAAGCTGGGTTTAGTTCATATATTCTGCAATCTCTTTATAATTCAAGAAAAACTCACCACTTTCAATTTTTCATTTCACCACCAAAGAAGTATTTTACAAGCCCTTAAGGATCCAGTAGTATCATGATAGTCAAGAGACAGCAGATATAAAACAAGCATAGATATTACTTAGGAATGTATGAGGAATAGCAAAAATCCTAAAGAGGTAAATTAGTGGTTGGCTGTTACTACTGGGTGGTACATACACATGTAAGAAAAATGCCCATGGCCTTATTGAGTTTGTTTCACTAATGTTCCTGTCTCATCACAATACCTAAATGAAAGAGAGAAAGGTGAATGCGGTTATTTTAGATGTCAAATTTTCCCACTTAATGCTGCCAAGTTGAGTTTAACTGCTAACAAAGGGAAGAGTACAGTGACAAGAACACTGGGGCTCTGAGTAAGATAAAGTGGGTTTAAAACCTAGTTGCCCTATTTACTAGCTGGGTGACTTTGAGTCTCAGTATACTCACGTGTAAAACAAAGACAATAATATTTACGCCACAGAGATTTTATGAGGAGTAAAAGAGATAATACATAAAATGCCTTCTATAGAACCTCCCATATTTTAAGTTCTCAATAACTGTTGATTTTTTTCTCCCTTATTCTCCTAAGTGACTATTAAGAGAGTTCCTGCTCTAATCAACACATCCAGTAAAGTCCTCTTAAGAATAGAAGTATACTTGTTGGTCATTGAAAGTAAGTGGGCACCAACTCCTCACTTCGAAAATTGGCAAATAAAAAAAAAATTAAAGGCATTTATTTATTTATCCTGCCTTTCAGTATGAACTGTATTAAAGGTAATAAAGTAGCACTAGTTGATGAAGTAAAGTTCTTCTTTACAGATGATTACAACCCGCTGACACTGAGCCGATTCCAACTCATAGCAACCCTGTAAGACAGAGCAGAACTGCCCCATAGGGTTTCCAAGGAGCAGCTGGTGGATTCGAACTGCTGACCTTTTGGTTAGCAGCTGAGCTCTTAACCACTGCACCACCAGGGCTCCTTACAGATGATTACAATTTAATAAATATGGAAAGAATGACAGAATCAGAGACATCATCATTTTGGAACGCCTAACAAAATAACTGCTCTGGCAACGCTCATTAGTGGATGAAACCATTTGATACAAGGTTCATAGAGAGCTTCACAATGGAGGGATCTGGCTATCACCAATTGAACTCACTCATCACTACAAGTGAGACAACAGTATTATGTGTCTCCTGAGGTGTTGCAAGATTAAGTACACTGCATCACCTAGAAAATATTCTAGCAAAAAGCTGAACTTGACCCTAATCGAGCCTTCAGCGTTAATAGACAGAACCACCAAATATAATGATAGGATCTCGTCTGGATCCTGATTCAAAGAAACTAAGTGTAAAAAGACATTTTTGAGACAACTGGGAAGACTGAATTTGGAATGGTTATCTTACTTAAACTGAAGGCCAAGAAATTATTAATTCGTTAATTTAGTGATAATGGTCTTGAAGGTACGTAAGAAAAAAAATTTTTTTTTTCTTCCCTGAAATGCATACTGAAGTGTGTATGGGTAAAATTATAGATTGCTTGATTGCTTTTAAAAACTCCAGTCAAAAATACACAGGAGCGGGGTGGAGGTGGGAGGAGGAGGCAGATGAAGCAAGTAGAGCAAAATCTTGATAACTGATGGGTTCAGGTGTTTTCTCTCCACCTCTGTGTGTGCTACATTTCTCATAATAAAAAAATAAGTAAAGGGATGGAAGTACAGTCTGTCACTTAGAAGTAAGCTGGTAGTTGCTTTCCAGGGTTTTCTCAACCATTTTAGTGTAACTTGCTTTTTAAATACTAAGTTAACACACGTTAAGTATAAAATTATCAGTGCACCTACTATATATGACCAACTAATTTTCTAAATCCAGATCTACGTCGATGTCTCAAATATAAAACAAACTACAGCTAGGCATCTTTACCAATATGCTCTAAGGGAGGCTAATCAATGTCTACAATGGTCAGGGAGTGCAATTAGGTTATTAAAAGAAAGAAAAAAAGGAAAAGAAAATTTTTAAAGAAAGAAAAGATAAAAAAGAGGAAAACAGTAGCACACTGTTTCAGTAAATCAGAGTGCCACTTAGTTGCCACTGGTTTCTGATCCTTGGTGTCAACTGTGTATATTACATTACATAATGTAACTGACAGTAAGCATCCACAAACAAAATCATATAAATAGGTTTATTTAAACCAAAGAAAATAGGGCTGTTAAACACATGAAAACCAAGAATCTCAGTAAGTTATAATGAAAATTTAAAAATGTAACTTAATCTCTAACTGCAAAATTAATAAAAATGAACATGGAGAATCATTTTATCTGTCTCAAATAAAAACTGAGGGAAAAAGATGAAGAACAAAGGGTAAGAGTTAAAAGAAACAGTAAATTTAAACACCAAGATATGCACTATGCTTAAAAAAAAGTAATTTTATATTTTAAAATGAAAACAAATGGTAATAATACTAACAGAGAACCAGGGAAAGATAATATCTCTATTAAATGGTTTGTATGCTATCCTCTTACTTAAACTGAGGGTCAAGAGAAGAACAAGAGAAACTGAGTTAGTAACAATTAGTCCAAGATGCTCAAAATTCCTAATAGGTGGAAAAAGAAAAAAAATAGATGGATGTCCATCTAAATACAATTTTTTAAAAGATAAAATTTAAATATTAAAGAATAAAAAATAGTTTTTTTAAGTTACATTACTATATAACTTGCCTGTCTATAAAACTGAATTGACATACATAAAAAAATATGAAAAGCTCTATCTGTATGTCTGTGTGGCTAATGAAGAACAAGTTACTTGGTCTCTGTGGGTCATGGGCTTCTCCCTATAAATATGGGAATTGAATTAGCCTGATATGATCTCCTAGCTGTAGCATTTAATTTTAAAATGATCTTTCCAATTGTTGTCTAAAGTATAACAGAGCTTTGACCAAGTTGTAAGGTAACAGTAGAGAAAAATATTCAAGCAACAAAATAATGTGGCATCAATGCAAAATATTCAAACTTATATGCAAATACTATAATAAATCAAAATGGAAAATGATTCCAGAGCAAACCATGCTCATAGTTAAATAAAATTATTAAGGAAAAATACTCTGAAATACATTCAGTCAACTAAGTACAAGGATTCTAAATGTTAAAAATGTTATGCTTTGTTAAGCTTACATCATTCAGCGTGTGGGGGCCTTTCCTCTACTCTTTAGGAAGGAGGATTCTAGAGATAAGAGTTTGGGGCTAATACAACCTTTCAGAACAGAGTGGAAGAAATCCTAAACTTGTGGAAGAAATAAATTTGAATAGCAAAATTGTCTGCTTAACCCAAAACATTTGGATAGGAAAGAAATAATGTGGCCTTGCATATAACTTTAAAAAGTCTAAAAGACTGACCACTAACCTCAACTTTCCAAATCTAACTTCTTATATTTTTGAATAAGAATAAACAAAGATTTCATTTGCCAAGAGAAAAAAAAAAAAAAAAAAAAAGCTGCATATTATTGGACTCCTTTTTCAAATTTAACTTACATCATTACGTATAACTTCCCTGGAATCTGCTAATAAGTCCATTAATCTTGAAACACCTAGAAAAAACAAATATGTGAAAAATACTGGTAAGCCAAAAATGCAAATACTGATTCAAATTATAAACAATCCATTTCAGTCCCTCTCTCTAGGAAATACTCCTCATTTTTTCCAATCAAATGATATAAAGATGGTTTTTAAGTCACTTACCCATGGGGCTGACTAAAATAATCTGCTGCACCTGAGGCCCTAGTTGTTTTAAAAGAGAAGTAAGAAGCTTTACACCAGGCCATCGGACATGGAAATCAAACTCCTGCAATATAAGAATTTAAAATATTTACGTCTGTAATTCATAATTTTAAGAAAAACAAATAAAGAATGGAAGTTTAGTAAACTTCTAAATGGTGATTCTAAAGAGAAGAAAGGCAATAAAAAGAAAACAGGAAATTAATATAAACTGATCAAACAGGTTAAAATGTTATTGACTAGATAAAAGAATATTATGTAAAAAGAGAAATAAGTTAAAAAGCAGACAGTGCTTTAACAGATGTATTTCTTGAAACATGCATGTAAATCTGTTGCTATGTTATAATAAACCCACTACCTTAAAAAGTTACGTATACGTTTCTTCCTTAATAACATCAGAAAAAGGCAACAAAAAAGATGCTTATTAAGATGACAAAAATATTAAGATTCCCTATTTACCTCCAATAAAGATAGCAGGAGAGTGACATTTTCTTGCTGCTTAATGAAAATTTCTGTAAACTGGCTTCCCAAATCATCACTCTGTCTTGTGGAATTTTCTTCTGTAATATTCAAAGATAATGTACTTCAGTATGGTGCTGTGTTACTTTAAGGTGTCTTTTTGTTGAAGGAGCTAAGCAGACACGATAATTTTCTTTTATTTAAACAATTCAAGCCTGTAACAGTGTGGCCGGTAGCAATATTACAATGAATGGAAGGCAATTAATTCCTTAAAATAACTTTTAATGTCATTTAAATCAATTTTATTTCTCAAACGTTTAAATCTACTCTCCAAATAAGAGATATTTAAGTTTTCACATTTTCTCAAGGACATTTTTAGGTTAAACTGGGGCACAAAGAAAGTCTGTGGAGTAATGGGAATACCCTAACATGAGTAAAGTAATGGTTACACTGCTGTATGTATCTGTCCAAACTCCTAAGACCATACAACCCAAACAGTAAATGTGACTGTATGCCAATTATACCTCAAAACACCTTCCCCTCCAAAACCATTATTAAACATACAGTCCTTGCTGATTCTGAGTGCTACTGTATTAAGTAATTTAATTAAAAATTAAATCACTCATCTGCAGTCTTCAATATCCTTAAAAAAAAAAAATTAGAGTACATATATAGTTATTTAGTAATAAAACCAGTTTTTTAATATATATATATTTTATTGTATTTTTGTGAAAGTTTACACAGCAAATCAGGTTTCATTTAACGATTTCTATTCAGTGGCATTGGTTACATTTTCCACACTGTGTCAACATTCTCATTATTTCCACTCTGCTTATTCCATTTCCATTAATTTAGCTTCCCTACCCGCCCCCCCATCTTTGCTTTCAAGTAAATATCGATCATTTGGTCTCATTTAAATTTTAAAATCAGAATTTTACATTTCTTTAAAATATTTTATATTTGCCCTTAATGCTAAATCTTTGAACTATTTGTTCTTTAAATGTACGTTGTCAAAATAACTTAAAGGATCACTAAAAATTGAAGCAACAACTGCCATAAGCAAATTATCATTTAAAACCTACCAATACCATAAACAGTAATTTAGTGGTGGCAAATATACTACCCACACAAAAACTGGAAAAAAAAAAAAAAAAAACAAAAACCCAACCCCACTGCACAGCATCTGCTAAGTGTCAGAGAATCTTCATCCACATAATGCTCCAGGCAGTGGTAATAAACTTACAGAGCCAGCAGTCAACATCAAACCTACTCATTACCCCTTAAACAGCTGTTTATAAAACACGAGTATAGAAACAACAAAAAACCCCAGCAGATGACAGGAAAAGCAAAACAATCCAACAAGTGATACTGATAACCAGGAACCAGTTGCCACTGAGTCAATTCCAACTCATGGTGACTTAATCCCATCTAATTATCTGCAGGGGAAAGAGAAAAAGAAACCAAAACTAGAAAAGAGATGTTTCCCAATATTGATTATACATGCAAATATGCTGGATTTATCCTTCAGAAACTTACTTAAATATTCAATAAAAAATTTTGGTTTAAAATTTTTTAGGAATTTTAACTATGAAATATTTCTCTTAAAGATCTCTTATATCACTAAAAGAATTTACTGTTTTTGAACCGTAAAACTACATTTTTTAAACAAAAAACACTTGTTTTTAAAAGAATTACTCTGGCTGTTTCGTGGACAATAGACTGTTGGAGAACTAGGGAAATAGGAAGACAGCTTAGGAGGCAATAATCAAGGTAAGAGCTGGAGATGGCTTAGGCCACAGTGGTCTAATTTTTATGAAAACAGAGGGAAAAGGATTTGCTGACACATTGTATGGAAGGGTGTAAGAAAAAAAAAAAGTGACCATTCCAATGTTTTGGCATGAAAAACTAAAAGGGCAGAACTGGAGTTGCTACTTGTTGAGATGGGGGAACACTGTAGGAGAAGCAAGTTGGGAGCAGAGAGAGAATCAAAAGTTTACTTTTGGACATATTAAGTGTGCGACACCTTACAGAAATCCAAATGAAGATATCACGTAGGTCGCTGGAAACAGGTAGTCCCTGATTTACAACAAACCACACTTACGACTTTTTTTTTTTGTACATCTTATTGTTAGTAACATTTACTGCATACAGTGTTAAAATACATCTGTAAGTTTATATGAATGTTTCCAACTCCCAAAGATGGATAGAGATCAAATACAATAAAAGGCATTAGAATGAACACTAAAAAAAAAAAAATGAGGTTTCTCACTTATGTCAGAATTGACTTATGACAGAATCATCGGAATGGAACCCCACCATGAGTTAGGGACTACCTATGTATCACTGAGATGGCTGCTAAACCACATTCCTGCTCTCACAATAGGGGCAGACTTTTTCAAGGCTTCAGATCAGAACTGTTTGACTAGGATTAACCACTTCCTTACTCTTTACATTGTTTTAACTTCAGGGAAATTCTGCAGATAAAGGTCACAAACAAGTCCCAGGAAAACCAGCACCAGACAACCAAACATGCACAGACAGATCAGAAAACTCATGCCAAGGAACCAAAAAACTCACGTCAAGGAACAGAAGTCACTGGACTTACGTCATCTGTGAGAGCCGTGCCCATTTCAGAAGCGAGGGGATTGTCAGTCGCTTCCTGCCAATTCCTAGCCCTGCCCCACAATGAATAATCACAAAGAATTGTTAATATGTATAACTTCATGATTCTGCTTACTGTAACGATCCCATAAAAGCTGGTGTCCACTCAGTTTCAGGGAGCCGCCGCGGAGACTAGAAGCCCTGCACACTCCTTTACTTGGCCATCTAAATAAACGCTTTCACTTTGCCTTAACAGCCATGTCCACTTCTCTGTTTAGACAGGCTGAGCCAAGCGGGACTTGGAACTGACCCAGTCCTATTCTGGTTCAGTCGTTTACATCATTGTCTTAGTCATCTAGTGCTGCTATAAAAGAAACACCACAAATGGATGGCCTTAACAAACCTAAGTTTATTCCCTCACAGTCTAGTAGTCTAGAAGTCCGAATTCCAAGCACCAGCTCCAGGGAAAAGCCTTCTCTCCCTGTTGGCTCTGGAGGAAGGTCCTTGTCATCAATCTTCTCCTGGTCCAGGAGCTTCTCTGCTCAGGAACCTCAGGTTCAAAGGACATGCTCTGTTCCGGGCATTGCATTCTTGGTGGTATGAGGTCCCCAACTCTCTGCTCACTTCTTTTTCCTTTTATCTCTTGTAAGATAAAAGGTGATACAGGCCACACCCCGGGAAAACTCCTTTTACAATGGATGAGGGATGTGATCCGAGTAAGGGTGTTACATCCCACCCTAATCCTCTTCAACATAACTCAATATTGCCTAACTAACCACAGGCTGAGATTAGGGTTTACAACACATAGGAAAATCACATGAATCACAAAACTGAGGGCAACCACACAATACTGGGAATCATGGCCTAACCAAGTTGACACATACTTTGGGGGACACAAATTCAATCCATAACAATCACTTAGTCATTCTGTGCAACAGAACAAAACAATGAACCCTATGTGCAACAGAATGAAACAATGCCTAAACCTGCGACATCCTCACAATCATTGCTGTGTTTGGGCCCACTGTTGCAGACTCTGTGTCAATCCATCTCATTAAAGGCCTCTACTTTACCAAGCATGATGTCCTTCTCCAGGGACTGGTCTCTCTGATCACATGTCCAAAGTAGGTAAGACAAAGTCTTGCTAACCTCACCCCTAAGGAGCATTCTGGCTGTACTTCTTCCAAGACAGATTTGCTCGTTCTTCTTGCAGTCCATGGTATATTCAATATTCTTGACCAAGACCATAATTCAAATGCATCAAGTCTTCTCTGGTCTTCCTTATTCATTGTCCAGCTTTCGCATACATATAAGGCGACTGAAAACACCACGGCTTGAGTCAGGTGCATCATGGTCTTCAAAGTGACATCTTTGCTTTTTAACACTTTAAAGTAGTTTTGCAGCAGATCTGTCCAATGCAATATGTTGTCTGATTTCCTGGCTGCTGCTTCAGTGGGAGTTGATTGTGGATCCGAGTAAAATAAAATCCTTGACAACTTCAACCTCTTCTCTGTTTAACGTGATGCTGCTTATTGGTCCAGTTGTGAGGATTCTTGCTTTCTTTATGTTGAGGTGTAATACTGAAGGCTGTAATCTTTGATCTTCAAGTCCTCTTCACTTTCAGCAAGCAAGGTTGTGTCATCTGCATGTTGCAGGCTGTTAATGAATCTTCCTCCAATCCTGACGCAGTGTTGTTCTTCCTATAGTCTAGCTTCTCAGATTATTTGTTCAGCAAACAGACTGAATAAGTATGGGGAAAGAATACAACTCTGACGCACACCTTTCCTGATTTTAAACCACAAATGTTCTGTTCAAATGACTGCCTCTTGGTCTATGTACAGATTTCTCATGAGCAATGTTATCCATAATTTGTTACAATCCACACAGCTGAATGCCTTTGCATAGTCAATAAAACACAGGTAAACATACTTCCTGTATTTTCTTTCAGCCAAGGTTCATCTGATATTATCTCTTGTTCTACACCATCTTCTGAATCCAGCTTCAAATTCTGGCAGTTTCATGTCCATGTACTGCTGCAACGTTTTTTGAATTATATTCAGCAATTTTTTTGGTGTATTATTAACGATTCTGTTTGATAATGTCCACATTCTGTTGGATCACCTTTCTTTGGAATGGGCACAAATATGGATCTCTTCCAGTTGGTGGGCTAAGTGTCTGTCTTCCAAATTTCTTGGCATAGACAAGTGAGCACTGCCAGTCCTGCACCCATTTTTTGGAAACATCTCAATTGGTATTCTGCCAATTCCTGGAGTCTTGTTTTTCCCCAATGCCTTCAGTGCAGCTTGGACTTCTTTCTTCAATGCCATCGGTCTTGATCATACGCTACCTCCTGAAATGGCTGAATCTTGACCGATTCTTTTTGGTACAGTGACTCCATGTACTCCTTCCATCTTCTTTTGAGGCTTCCTGCGTTATTCAGTATTTTGCTCATAGGATCCTTCAGTATTAAAACTCGAGGCTTGAATTTTTTCTTCAGTTCCTTCAGATTGAGAAATGCCCAGTGTGTTCTTCCTTTTTGGTTCTCTAACAAATATGGCCTTGATGATAGAAAGAATGCTGGATATTGCATGACAGAATTTTGCAAGACCAATGACCTATTCATTGCAGATACCTTTTTCAACAACAGAAACGGCATCTATAAATGTTGATCCTGCCAGGTAGAATACACAGGAATCAAATCTACTATAACTGTGGAGAGAGACAATGGAGAAGCTCAGTATCATCAATCAGAACAAGGCCAGTGGCCCACTGCAGAACAGACTATCAGGTGCTCACCTGCAAGTTGATGCTTAAGAAATAAAACAAGTCCACAACAGCCAAAGTATGACCTTGAATATATTCCATTTGAATTTAGAGACCATTTCAAGAACAGATTTGATGCACTGAACACTAATGACTGAAGACCAGAGGAGCTGTGGGGTTACATCAAAGGCATTACATTTGAAGAAAGCAAAAGTTCATTAAAAAGAAAAGAAATAAAGAAAAGACCAAAATGGATGCCAGAAGAGACTCTGAAACTTACTCTTGAAAGTGGAGCAGCTAAAGCGAACAAAAGAAATTATGAAGTAAAAGAGCTGGACAGAAGTTTTCAAAGGGCCGCTCAAGAAGATAAAGTAAAGTATTATAATGAAGGAGGATACTACTCAGCAGTAAAAAGGAATGAAATATTCAGATACATTAAGCTGTTGGGGGAGAAGAAATCCAAGTGGAGACATCACATCAAGTATTTGAACGTACAACTACGGTGTTCAGTGAAGAGGTGTGGTTTGGACATAGACATTTGAGATTGATAAACATATAAATAATATTTAAAGTCACAAGACTGGATGACAATACAGTCTGAGAATATAAGAAGAGAGTAGAGAAGGAAAGAAATCTATGTCCAGGGGTATTCCACTATTAAGAGATTGAGGAGGTAAGAAGGAAGGCAGCAAAGAAGATAAAAAAGGAGTAAGGAGTCAGTGAAACAGGAAGAAACCAGAAGACCTTGGAGACTGAGAGCCAAGCGAACAAAAAGTTCGTAAGGAGAAAGGAGCGATCCACTGTCAATACTAACAGGTCAAGTGTAACCTGCGAAGTAACTTAACATGATCAAGAAATGAAGTAACATCGCTAACACAGGTAGAGGTAATTTTTGTTTAACTACAGAATGACTAGGGTATGGAGCAGTCAGATACTTTCCTGAGAGGCAGTACGGTGTAATGCAAAAAGTTCACAAAGGCTTTAGATTCAGGTCAATTAAATTCATACTCAACTACTTAGTAGCCAAGTTACTTTGGGCAAGTATCCCAACTGTATCTAGCTTCAGTTCCTCATCTGTAAAATGCAGACAATACCTTTCACATAGACTTTTCTATGAGGAAAACAGATAAGTAAAATAACTAAATTTTCTTTTAAAAATATACAATTTCAACTCAAAATAATAGAAACATTAACAGTGCATACTAAGTAAGAGTTCAATAAACAGTACCATCATCATCATCCTCATTATGCCTAAGCCAGGATTTCTCAATCTTGATACTCACTCCTGACATTTTGGTCCACATAGCTTCTTGTTGTGGGACGCTGTCATGTGCAATGCAGGATCTCTGGCCTCTACCCACTAGATGCCAGTAGCACTCTCCCACTTTCCCTCAACTGTGACAACCCCAAAAGTCTCCAGGTCTTGCCAAATGTCTTCTAGATGAGGATGAGGGGGCAAATCACTTCCAGCTGAGAATCACTGTCCTAAATATGTACTATCGAGTTTTCAAATGATATGAAACATAATGATCTTCCTTTGATGATTCAGAATTTCAGATTCTTACCAGGTTATCAGTAATGATGCATCATTAAGATGCAAAAAAAATCTTAACATGATTGTCTAAGCCCTGTCCTCTCCCTTCCTCACTGAGATCAGCTGATATCAGTTTACCAAGGAAATGATCTAACAAGTTAGATTTTTTTGTATCAAACTCTGAGCTAGCTTATAGTTAACAAACATCTTTAACACAAACGGGACTTGCAAAGATTCAATCACTGTGTTAAACTGGGCCTCAGTTTCCTTATTATTAATAATCCCTAAGGCCAAAAGCAAAAAAAAAAAAAACAACAAGTTAATAGTTTTACAGTTGGGGGGGTTAAGAAAATCTCTTAAAAAAAAAAAAAAGATGCAAAAAAATTTTTTAAAGTATATTCCATGATATTTCCAGAAACTCGCTTGTTTGTAAACAAGTACTGATATTGATACTTTACCTTATATTTATCTTTCTCATAAAAGTTGAATGCAATCTACCAAAAAAGTAGTTCAGTTTATGATTATTTTGATTCTATATAAAAATAAACTTGCTGCATGTTTTACTATTAAAAAACTATCATGACAGGAGTCTTGGTGGCACAGTGGTTAAGAGCTCAGGCTGCTAACAAGAAGTTGGCAGTTTGATTTCACCAGCTGCTCCTTGGAAATCCTCTGGGGTGGTTCTACTCTGTCCTATGGGGTCACTATGAGTTGGAATCAGCTCGATGGCAATGGATTTGGTTTTGGTCAGAAGAACTGTTTAAGGAAGTAGTCACTGTTTCCACTTCAGGAAAAACTGGTAGACAGGAGAGGGGATGAAGGGAAGAAAAAACAAACAACTACACTTGAAAACTATCATCATGATCATTAATAAATCTAGGGCATTAACAAGTTAAGGTAGAAGAGGCTTGATGCTACCTGCTGTTCCTTTAGGAGTTGATAAAATTCTGTGTCCTTATTATTCACACATCCCTGAGAGTAAAATCTGGCTTGGTAAATTGTCATTTTCAAAGCTCAATGGTAAATGTATCAATGGAGGAGAAAAAGTTGGACCAGGTAAATACCAAGAACCATACATTCTTCATACTTTATTTGCATGTCAACATGATGATGGAAGGGGAGACTGTGAAGTAACTGGAAAAGGTAAGGGAATTTGAGAGCTGGTAAGATCTTCTGAAAATCTCCCTCCTTGGAATCAGCTACGAATAGGTGCTCTGATTCCCATGGTGCAGTGAACGCCATGCACCCAATTAAAGCTAATTCGGTGTGCTAACAAGCCTATCTTGTTTTAAGCCACCCCAGAACCTTAATGAACCATGCATGACTAGGTTAGAGGTGTCATGAGAAGGAAATATCTAGTCAAATTCTATAGACAAAAAAGTAGATAAAGAAAACTGTAAAAAAGGGAGGCAACAGAGAGCATGTGCATTAAGTGAACAGCTCTCCAAATACATAAGAAATCTATGTTCAAAAGGCCAGTAACTTGCACTCTCCCTCTTAGAACTGTCTCTGCAGAAACTGAAATCACAGCAATGTGTGTTGATCTAATTGTGGATGCTTTGTAGGGTTATATTCCATTTGCATATATTCATATTTGCTGAATGAGATAAGACTTCAGTATATAATTATCAAAATAATGCTTTAAAAAATTTATCATGGCACGGCTTTTATCTGAGTGCTGTGAATATTGTAGAGAATGTAAACTCAACTCTAAGAACAAGTTGTGAGTGAGCGAAGCACGCTGGGTGTAAGACACTATGGAGGCTGGAGAATATATGCCCTAAGGGAAGCAAACAGCAGTTACTCAGCTCTAGCTGATTGCTGTCACATGGGAATGCAGGCCCAGGTGCTGTCAGATCTTCAGATTTTCCTAAAAGACAAGCTTAAAGTCCATATACTGATGTGAAAGATCCCAATTTGTAACTTATTCAAATTATTTAAAATACTAAGTTGGCCAAGCAATCTTGCCTACAAGACAGTAAACGCCTTGGACCAAAAGTTTGTGACCTATAGAAAAAAGTTTGAAATAAGTCATTAACATGTGAGAGAATATTAAAACTTGTAAACTAAACTAAAAAAGAATGGGGGAAAATATATACAGCCTTGATAGAAAATTTGTATATTTTTGAAAATGTCAAAATATTTTTTATGTTGAGAAAAGGCAAACAACTAAGCTATATCGAATTTAAGTTAGTTTCCTCAAAATGCAGGAAAGAGTGGCATGTTAATAGGTGTCAAACAAAAGCAAATGCCTCCAGACAAAGATATTTGGATTAAACGAAGTTGAACAGGTTTCTTTACTTGCAGGCTTCTCAGTGCTTACTATGCTATTGTAAAATGTGATGCTTCAGATAGAATATTGTACATAATGCCTAACTATGAACCCCCTTTAATACAGAGCACTCTAGAGAACTTTTGTGCTGAACTTTAAAGGAATGCAGGTCTAACTCAAGAAAAAATTTAATTCTGTGTTAGCACTGAGCACAAGCTAATTATGCAGCAAGAAATACAGTTAATACCTTTGATTTATTCTGTAACTATACTGTAAAAAAGTCCCTGGGTGGCACAAGTGATTTGCTCTCAGCTACTAAAGGCTGGCAGTTTGAACCCACCTAGTGGCACCATGGAAGAAAGTCTGGTGATCTGCTTCCATAAAGATTGTTGTTGTGTGCTGTTGGGTCTACCCCATAGGGTTTCCTAGGCTGTAATCTTTACGGGAGCAGATTGTCAGGACTTTTTTCCCACGGGGTGGCTGGTGAGTTTGAACTGCTGACCTTTCAGTTAGCAGCCAAGCGCTTAACCAGTTCTACTCTGTAACACATTGGGTTGCCCTAAGTTGGAATCAACTCAATGGCAATGGGTTTGGTTTTGGTATATACTATAATATAGATATAGATAAAATACTGTAGCTTACCACCCACTGCCATCGAGTCGATTCCGACTCATAGCGACCCTATAGGACAGAGTAGAACTGCCCCATAGAGTTTCCAAGGAGCGCCTGGCAGATTCGAACTGCTGACCTTTTGGTTAGCAGCCATAGCACTTAACCAGTACACCACCAGGGTTTCCATACTATAGCTTATCAGTACATAATTAAGATCTATGTTTTCAACTGCACTAGTAAAATATTGCCCTGTTCCAAGCATCAGTGGTCCCTCTGATTTAATACTGGCAATTTTAATAAAAGTATTAGAATGATACACTCTACTTCCTTTCAGTTAGTCATAAGACAACACTTCTGAACTTTAATGGCATCCTCCCCCCCAAATTATCTAAGTAATTAAGGTGATACACAGAGCTATTTTGGTATAGCAGTATATTAAGTTAAAACTACTATAAACAACTACAGTAATTATATCTAAACATAGCAAACCATAACTAGACCCATGGGAAATGACATCTAGTCTACATATAAATAAAGGTTCAAGACAAGTAAACCACCCTGTCTTACCCAGTATACTTTATTAAAACCCCTAGAGTTTAAGCTCATGGTTTTGATACTTATTTAACGTGTAAAAGTAAAGGACCCAGGAGGACAGAGGTCTTCCCAGGCTGCTGCCATGCATCAAAACAGGCCACAGTATAGTACTGGCGCGTGTTTGCACTTTATGTGGTGGGCGCCTGAACCCTGCTGGGCTCCTTGTCTTTCTCAGGCCAGAAAAAAGAGTAAAGCTCCCAATGCTGAAGCAGAGCAGAAGGAAGTCTCGACAACTGAACTACCTGAGCCCTCAAAAGGGTTTTATGTGGAGACAACTGTCACACATAAAGAACATTTTGTTCTAGTTACTGAGAGAATCTACATTTGAAATCATGGACTTAGGTAGCCCTGGTCTAGAATCATGATTGATGGCTAAATTCTGAAAACCAGTAGTGTGGTTCAGTGTGTAAGTTTGATAAATGCTTTGATTACCATTTTATGCCTGTGAGAAGTGTATACATTTAATTTAATTTTATTGTAAAATATTATCACTAGTAACATGCAATAAATATTTCCTGACGAAAACTAAAAAAAAAAAAAAAGGTAAATGATCCTTTACATTAGATAAATTAAGAAATAAAATAATATAAAAATTAAATGGCTCCTTCTTACCATAGTGAAAATAAACCTAAGACAGGTATGTAAAATGAAAGACCGCTTTTTAAAAAGTCCTTATATACCTCTGGAAACTGTTTATCTGACTGGCTTTTAACTAAACTTGTATATAATATACACTTATTCTTAAAATGAGTTTACAATTCAGAACACTTTGGGCCTTCTCATTTAGAACTTGTCTCCATTTCAAGTCCATAATTCATACTATGAAGAACAAAATTACATTACAAAAAGAGATAATGTAATAATAGTTGTTCTAACTCAGGCTGAGGGGATATCAAGAAATCTAACTTAGGCTGAGGGGATATGAACTCATCTTTTTTACACATTGTATCCAACTATATAGGTACGCCTAAAATTTTTTTTAACATTTATTCTAATCATTCTGCAACTCCTATAAACTAGTTATGTATACTGCATGATTTAAGAATCTAGTCAGAAAGATTAGAAGAAAAAGAAAATTGGCCATAATTTAATCAATCAGAATCTACGAAATATTAAAAAAAAAAAACCTGAAAATTCTGTTCTACTTACTAGATGATACTATACAAGTTACATAACCTCTAGGCCTGTATTTTTTCGTCTTCAGAAGACAGCATAATATCACCTACCTCACAGGCTGCTATGAGAGTTAAACAAGACAATGGATACAAAACACTCGGTAAACTTTAAAGCTCTATATAAGTACAATCAAACAATAAAAGAACCAAGAACTACTGACCTGTACTACCCCACAAGGAAACAGCTTATTGTCACAAAAGCCAAGGCATAATGCTCTGATATTTTCTGATTTCAAACAAAGGGTTCAAACACCACAAAAGGTAATGCTACATGCCTTAATAAATTAGTTTCTTTTGTTAGATATATGCTACTTTGTTATGTACTATTTAAAATCCATTTTAGATACGAGTATTTCCTTCCTCATCTTACAAAAGTTAAGCATCTCAGGAAAGTTGGTAAAATAAAAATAAAATGCGTTCTTTAATAATGAGGAAAAGAAGTATCAATGATAAAAGTAGATGGAACTTGAAATACACCACCAAAGAAAATATGGGTGAGCTCTATGAATTAGTGTAAAAATGTCAGTAACCAGAACATTACTGTGCATGCATTATTTTAAAGGGACAATATCAACATATAAGCATTCTCTCAACTGGAATACTTTCTAGCTATTACTGAATATAGGCAAACATGTATACATACATTATGTATACATATTGAAATATTTTTATTTTAAAATAAACTGCCTTAAAATTTTTTTCCATGAAGTATCCACAAAGTAATGGGAGATGTGCCTACCAGAGAAAAAGTTTTAATTTTATTAAAAGATGCACTAAAATATTTTTTGTGTTCTGGAGAGTAAACAGATTTTGCAGCCACAGAAATAATAAATAGCAATATAAGATTATCAAATATTCCTCTTAAATTAGGGAATTCTTATATAGTGAAACAAATCTCAGAAGATTTTTTACCAGCCAGAAGAAACATCACTTGACAGTGTCCTTTTATATTATCAGAAATTATGCCTAAAAGCATCATGCATATGTAAATGCAATCTTTTACCTTCAACATCATCTGAAAAGGTAGACAAAAAAATAAATAAATAAAAAGTGGGTGATAAAGGAAACAGTTTCTTATGTAGTAGTATATGTACAATAAAATAAATAAGAGTTTAAAAACATCAAATAAGCAAAATAATCTCATGGCAAAAGGTACTCCTTCATTTTAGTAAAATACCAGAGATATTCTAAAAGATACATAGTATATGCTATACTTTCAGGGTCATGAGACAGGCTTATCATTAAAGGGTTATAATAAAATATCCCTAAGGGAAAGAACTCTAAAGTGGGATTCAACATTTGAGCCAAGAATTACATTTTTATGGAGAAGTAAAGAAAAAAGTATTAATAATAGAACTGAAGGACACGTTTCTTAGCATCTAGATTTTAACTGCTTTTTCAGGATAACTACATTTTGAAGAAAGCCTAAAGATCTACTTTCATCTTCTATAGAAAAAGTGATTCTACTACTATTTATGTAAAAATCCTTTTATCCTATCATCCAAAGATTTTTTTGTAATGTTGAATTAAAAATAAAAAGCCTAAATACAAAAAGAGAAACAAAAAAACTAGGGCCTAACCTTGATTACATGGTAAATTTGCAACAAAGGAAAACCACTTAATAAAAATTTTGCTGCTATATGTTTTTTTAAACAGAAAAATTATCTCCGACATCCCCTGCTAACTGGAAAAAAACTTAAATTTCTCATCTGAAACAACTAAGCAAGCAATCAATCAATAAGAAATAAAGGGAAGAAAAAAACTTTTTCTTTAACATGTTCTAAAAACTGTGTAGCATCTAACTTTCTCTCATCTGAGAGACAACTACGGTAAAGTATCTTTTTCTTTAAAATGTGTTCTTGGGTGTACTGCATCTAAGTGTTGTCCTGTGCCTCATACCTCTTTTTCCATGGTACCAAATCATGTTCACTAAAGATTTTTCACCCCTGAGAAATTCATGAAGTTGAGTTGTAAGCTAAATATCACAGAGAAATAAAAATTTAAGGAAAAGACTAAGTCTAAGGAATTGTGACTATTCAACGCAACTCAGTTTCAAAAATTTCTAATACTGATGTTCTTTAATATCCAGGGAAGTTAATATCTACATATACTTCTGCTCTTATTTTTATAAAATAGTGCAAAGTCAATATGCATCTACATTTCTTTGATTTGTCCATGCAGAATTTCTAAAGGTCATTTAATTTTGTTCTCAATTAGATTTATAAAAGGCATTAATATGTCTATTCTTCTGACTTTCTAGAATAATGAAAAACCCACCATGTCCCACTGCATCAGCCAATCCAGTATGAGGTATGCACTCTTCAACAGCACTGTGAAATGTTATTCAATGCATATGTTTTTGCAATCTATAGAGCAAAATGTATACAGACCTCCATCAAGCATTTCACATACTGACAATAAATTATGTAAATAAAGACTACCTCACTTTTAGTATGCAAGCAGTTTAAAGCAAGAAAGAAAAAGAATAATTTGCCAAATAAATATGTGGATTTCAATCCACTTCATATCATTTAACATCAAACAGACTTAAATAAAGAAAAAAATCCTTTCCTAAATGTAATATATTTTTGTTTTTCATGAATTAATATAAGTCCTATGTAAGACTTTAAAATTACACTCTACTTGTTACTGGTGGCACAGTGGTTAAGTGTTTGGCTGCTAACCAAAAGGTTGGCAGTTGAAATCCACCAGGCACTCCTTGGTAACTCTATGGGGCAATTCTACTCTGTCCTATAGGGTCATTATGAGTTGGAATCAACTCGACGGCAACGGGTTTTTTGGTTTATGTAAGAGTTTAAGTGTTTATTAGGAAAAAAATCCTCCAACTTCACCAGGAAATAACATATAAATAAAATAGTCTGATTTTTAATCAATAGCCAGAAATGATTATATAACTCAGAAATTGCTAATACTCATACCATTTAGGTAAAATTAAATTAAAAAAGGGGAATAATATTTCCCAAGAAAGAAGAATTTATCTCATTATAATGTTCCAAAATCATATACAAAGCAATCCTCTCAAATATATTTTTCTAGGAATAAGCCTATGTCTTTATGGATTAAAAAGGAAAAAAAAAGACAAAAAACAAACTTACAAATAAACTTGTAAAATAAACCCAACTTTAAAACTGGCAAAATCCCCACAGCCCAGTTAATTTTACGTACAGAAAAATCTAACAACATAGTAAGAAGAATAAGTGGAAACTTACCTACTTCTTCTTCTTCATCATTAGCTATTATATTATATAGTGTGTCCAAAGCATAACCAATTATTTCAGAATCCGAACTAGAAAAAAATAAATTATTACACTTATACACTGCTGGCTGGAGAATAAACTGTTAACATCTTTTTTTAGCAATTATTTGGCAATGCTGTCTAAAACATTTATTCCATTTCTAAAAAGCTACCCTAAGAAAATGTCAGCATGAAAACTGCAAAGAATATATAAACAGTGTACTTAGACAATTGTGAAGAGTCAGAAGCAATCTAACTGTCCAATAAACAATTGTTTAATTATGGTAAATCTATACATATAAGGCAGCAATGAAAAAAAATACTTTCAAAGAATGTTTAATGACATAGTTATTAAATAATTCATGATATAATGCTAAATTGGAAAAATGAATAAATAATTTAAAGTACAGTGTATATACATGTGTGCATATACATATTAAAAAAACCCAAATCCATTGCTGTCAAGTCTATAGGACACAGAGTCACGGCAACCCTATGGGTCAGAGTAGAACTCCCCTGCAGGGTTTCCAAGGAGTTCCTGGTGGATTCAAACTGCCAACCTTTTGGTTAGCAGCTATAGCTCTTAACCACTACGCCACCAGGGTCTCCTATAAATAAAACTGTAAAATAAAACTTATTTTAAAACTAACAAAATTAGCACAACAGAGAAACTTTTATGGGTGTGTACAGATACACAAAAGAGCCCTACAGGCACAGTGGTTAAAACAACTGATTGTTAACTGAAAGGTCAGGGGTTCAAAACCACCAGCAGCTCTGCAGGAGAAAGATGCGGCAGTCTCCTTCTGTAGAGACTGTAGAGATTTACTGCCTTGGAAACCATATGGGGTTCCTATGAGTTGGAATGACTCGAAGATTTACTGCCTTGGAAACCGTATGGGGTTGCTATGAGTTGGAATAACTCGATGGGAGTGGGTTTTGAGTTTAGGTGCACGTGCATGTGCGCGCGCGCACACACACACACAGAACACATAGAAATGTACCAACATTAACAGTGTTATCGCTGGTTGTATTGCTAGAGTTTGTTTCCTTTCCCTATACGTTATTTTCTAAAATAAATCTTTTGGTTATATACGTACTATTTGTAAAATCGATAATTATAAGATTTTATGGTCATTGACAGATTTTGAAGTCATGAAGAATAATGATGACATTTACAGCTGAAATCAAAAGTGGGATACAGGTCCCAAAGATTCAGTGAATATCAAGGAGTGATCAAGTGTGCAGGACGAAAGCAAAGGTGAGGAAAAAATTCATTTACAGTCAGAGGTTGTAATTCTCAAAGTGGGTTCTGTTTAGGGGAAAATCTGAAGGGCATCTTTTAAGGTTATTATTGAGAAGCTAGGAGTAGAAGGGAACTTCCTCAAATTGATGAAGGGCATCTATAAAAACTCCACAGCTGATCCGCGGAGCCAAGATGGCAGAATAGACAAATGCTTCTGGTGAGCCCTCTTTACAACAAAGACCTGAAAAAACAAGTAAAACGAGTATACTTATGACAAGCTAGGAGCCCGGAGCATCAAAGGCAAGCTTAGAAAACAAACTGAGGGGCAGGGGGAAGAAGAGACGGTTCAGAAGCGGAAAGGGGTTAACAGACCTGAATCGTGGGGAGCCCTCAGGCATCATTCCTGGAATGGCAGCAGCGGGCTGGTACTAGCATTAGGCTGCAGTTTCCTCAGGGAAAAGCAGCCAGCCACACAGCTTACTCCTACCTCCAGATCCAGAGAATAATGGTGCTCTCGGCAAAAGCTAAGTACTTGCGTGTATTTTAGGACCCCCTCATCCCCTCAAGCCAGGGTTGGCGGCTGAACTCCCTGGGCCTGAGATAGGCCCTGTTGAGTGCCTAGAGCCATCCTCCCAGCCTTGAAGCAGGAAAAAATTTGCAACTGGGGGAATTGATAATTTGCCAGCTCCACTAACTGGGGGAGCTCAGGACAGAAGCGGCTCCTATCCAGGCACAAACGGTCCATGGACTTTTCCCTCTGCATGAACCTGTGTGGGCCTATTTTAGGAGAACAGGCCTTTGCTGGCAGACTCCAACCGTTTCAGCTGTGCGGCAGAGAGTTGGGTGTTTGATGTTTGACATTGCTTTGCCTATTAAACAAGGTCCTCACCTACCCACATCTGGGGCCTAAGGACTGGTAGCTCTACTCAGGTCACCCAGCCACCCGTGACAGGGGTCCAAAGATAACTGGTACCTCACAGTCCTGACAACCAAAAACACTGGGTGCCCATGAACCATGTGCGGAAGAACCCACAAACCTGTACGCTCTAGGGAACAGGGACACGCTTTCCTCAGAGACATGTGGGGGACAATTCTCAGCCCCCTGCCTTATTCAGAGTGTGACCCCCTGCTGCAAACAGATACCGGTACCTACACCAATCACCACTACCCCTTTAACACTATAGGACAGAGGCTATAACACACACTTCATGATCAGCTGCCTGGACACCCAAGCTGAATTCATACGAGAAAAGTGAATGGACTCCTAAACAGATATACCTGATAACAGCTCTAGCCGTCTGGGGACAGGACGTCAGTGCTCCAAAGGCAAAAATAATCAAGGTAGCTTACTCAAGCAACCCACTTGGACATATTAAAACAAAACAAAGCAAGAAGCTACGACACAGTAAGAAAACATAAACTAATACAATAATTTATAGATGGCTCAGAGGCAACAGTCAATATCAAGTCACATAAAGAAAAAGGCCATGATTGCCTCAAGAAGCTCTCAAAACAAAGAATCAAGGGATCTTCTAGATGAAAGTGCATTCCTGGAATTACCAGAGGCAGAATACAAAAGATTAGTATACAGGACCCTTCAAGACATCAGGAAGGAAATGAGGCAATATGCAGAACAAGCCAAAGAACACACAGATAAAGCAAATGAAGAAATTAAAAAGACAATTCCAGAACATAATGAAAAATTAAATAAGCTGGAAAAATCCATAGATAGCAATCAGAAATTCAGAAGATTAACAATAAAATTACAGAAGTACACAACTCAATATAAAGTCAGAGAAGCAGAACTGAGCAAGTGGAAGGCAGAATTTCTGAACTTGAAGATAAATCACTTGGAATTCATAAGAATTAAAAAAAAATGAAGAAACCTTAAGAATCATGTGGGACCCTATCAAGAGAAATAACCTACGAGTGACTGGAGTACCAGAATAGGGAGGGATAACAGAAAATACAGAGAGAATTGTTGAAGATTTGTTGGCAGAAAACTTCCCTGATATTGTAAAAGATGAGAAGATATCTATCAAGATGCTCATCGAACTCCACATGAAGTAGATGTTAAAAGAGCGTCGCCAAGACACATTATAATCAAACTTGCCAAAACCAAAGATAAAGAGAATTTTAAGAGCAGCTAGGGATAAATGAAAAGTCACCTACAAAGGAAAGCCAATAAGAATAAGACTGGATTACTCAGCAGAAACCATGCAGGCAAGAAGGCAATGGGATGCCTTATTTAAAAAATTGAAGGAAAAAAATTGCCAGCCAAGAATCATATATCCAGCAAAACTGTCTCTTAAATATGAAGATGGAATTAGGACATTTCCAGATAAACAGAAGCTTAGGGAATTCGTAAAAACCAAACCAAAACTACAAGAAACACTAAAGGGAGTTCTCTGGTTAGAAAATCAATAATACCAGGTATCAACCCAAGACTGGGCAGAGCAATCAGAAGTCAACCCAGACAGGGAAATCAAAAAAATAAAGCAAGATAAAAAACAAACAAAAAAAAGCTCAAAACAGGGTAACAGTGATGTCATTATATAAAAGAAGACAACATTAAAACATAAAGAGGGACTAAGAAATGTAGTCATAGATCTTCCCATACGGAGAGGAAGATAAGGCGATACAAAGAAAAGTTAGGTTTAAATTTAGAAAAATACGGGCATCCTGAGACCAGAAGAACTAGTTGGTGCCTGGCCACAATCGATGTCTGCCCTGTCAGGGAGCACAACAGACAACTCCTGAGGGAGCAGGAGACCAATGGGATACAGACCCCAAATTCTCATAAAAAGACCATACTTAATGGTATGACTGCAACTAGAGGAATCCTGGAGGCAATGCTCCCCAGACCTTCTGATGGCACAGGACAGGAACCATCCCCGAAGACAACTCATCAGGCATGAAAAGGACTGGTCAGCGGAGGGGAGAGAGATGCTGATGAAGAGTGAGCTAATTAAATCAGGTGGACACTGGAGAGTGTGTTGGCAACTCTTGACTGGAGGGGGGATGGGAAGATAGAGAGAGAGGGAAGACGGCAAAATTGGCACGAAACGAGAGACTGAAAGGGCTGACTCAATAGGGGGAGAGCAAGTGGGAGAAGGGAGTAAGATGTATGTAAACTTACATGTGACAGACTGATTGGAATGGTAAATGTTCACTTGAAGCTTAATAAAAATTAATTAAAAAAAAAAAAAGAAAAATACGGGCAAATAATAAGGTAACCACAAAGCAGACAAACTATCCTACTCACCAAAATAAAATATAAGAAAAAATAGAGACTCAGCAGAAACAAAATCAATAACAACGAATATGAGGAAAGGAAAACATATAAAGAAAATCTACTCAGAACATAAAATTAAGTGGGAAAAAAGAAACTGTCAACAACACACACAAAAAGACATCAAAATGACAGCACTAAATTCATACCTATCCATAATGACGCTGAATGTAAATGGATTAAATGCACCAATAAAGAGACAGAAAGTGGCAGAATGGATTAAAAAACACAATTCATCTATATGCTGCCTACAAGAGACACACCGTAGACTTAGATGCAAAAACAACCGAAAACTCAAAGGATGGAAAAAAATATATCAAGCAAACAACAATCAAAAAAGAGCATGAGTGGCAATATTAATTTCTGACAAAATAGGCTTTAAAGTTAAATCCATCATACAGGATAAGAAAGGACACTGTATAGTGATTAAAGCAACAATATACCAAGAAGATATAATCATATTAAATATTTATGCAACCAATGACAGGGCTGCAAGATACATGAAACAAACTCTTTATCAGCATTGAAAAATGAGATAGACAGCTCCACAATAATAGTAGGAGACTTCAACATACCGCTTTCAGTGAAGGACAGGACATCCAGGGAGAAGTTCAACAAAGACATGGAAGATAAATGCCACAATCAACAAACTTGACCTCATAGACATATACAGAACACTCCACCCAACAGCAACCAAGTATACTTTCTTTTCTAGTGCACACGGAACATTCTCTAGAATAGACTACGTATTAGGCCATAAAGCAAGCCTTAGCAGAACCCAAAACACTGAAATATTACAAAGCATCTTCTTTGACCACAAGGCCATAAACATGGAAATCAATAACAGAAAAAACATGGAAAAGAAATCAAACACTTGGAAACTGAATAATACCCTGCCCAAAAAAGACTGGATTATAGAAGACATTAAGGTTGGAATAAAGAAATTCATAGAATCCAATGAGAATGAAAACGCTTCCTATCAGAACCTTTGGGGCACAGCGAAAGCAGTGCTCCGAAGTCAATTTATATCAATAAATGCACACAAGCAGAAAGAAGGGTCAAAATCAAAGAATTATCCCTACAACTTGAACAAATAGAAAGAGAGCAACAAAAGAAACCCTCAGGCACCAGAAGAAAACAAGTAGTAAAAATGAGAGCAGAATTAAATTAAATAGAAAACAGAAGAACAACTGGAAGAATTAACAAGACCAAAAGCTGGTTCTTTAAAAAAATCAACAAAATTGATAAACCATTCGCCAAACTGACAAAAGAAAAACAGGAGAGGACGCAAATAACCCAAATAAGAAATGAGATGGGCAATATTACAACAGACCCAACTGAAATTAAAAGAATCTTATCAGATTCCTATGAAAAACTGTACTCTAACAATTTGAAAGCCTAGAAGAAATGGATGAATTCCTAGAAACACACTACCTACCTGAACTAACACAGAGGTACCCACTGCCGTCAAGTCAGAGGTAGAACAACTAAATAGACCCATAGAAGAAGAGATTGAAAAGGTAATCAAAAAACTCCCAACAAAAAAAAAAGCCCTAGCCCAGAGGGCTTAACTGCAGAGTTCTACCAAACTTACAGAGAAGAGTTAACACCACTACTATTAACAGTAGTTCAGAGCACAGAAAAGGACGGAATACTACCAAACTCATTCTATGAAGCCACCATATCCCTGATACCAAAACCAGGTAAAGACACCACTAAAAAAGAAAATTATAGACCTATATCCTTCATGAACTAAGATATAAAAATCCTCAACAAAATTCTAGACAACAGAATTCAATAACATATAAAAAAATAATTTACCATGACCAAGTGGGATTGATACCAGGTATGTAGGGATGGTTCAACACTAGAAAAACAATTAATGTAATCCACCATATAAATTAAAAAAAGGCAAGCATCACATGATTTTATCAATTGATGCAGAAAAGGCATTGGACAAAGTTCAACACCCATTCATGATAAAAATTCTAAGCAAAATGGGAACAGAAGGAAAATTCCTCAACATAATAAAGGGCATTTACACAAAGCCAAAAGCCAACATCATCCTAAATGGAGAGAGCATTCGAGCATTCCCCTTGAGATCTGGAACCAGACAAGGATGTACTTTATCACTGCTCTTATTCAACATTGTGCTGGAGGTCCTAGCCAAACCAATTAGGCTACATAAAGAAATAAAGGGCATCCAGATTGGCAAGGAAGAAGTAAAATTATTTCTATTCGCAGATGACATGATCTTATACACAGAAAACCCTAAAGAATCCTCAAGAAAACTACTGAAACTAATAGAAGAGTTCAGCAGAGTATGGGGATACAAGATAAACATGCAAAAGTCAGTTGGATTCCTCTACCCCAACAAAAAGAACATCGAAGAGGAAATCACCAAATCAATACCATTTACAGTAGCCCCCAAGAAGATAAAATACTTAGGAATAAACCCTACCAGAGATGTAAAAGACTTATATAAAGAAAACCACAAAAACACTTCTGCAAGAAAACAAGAGACCTACACAAGTGGAAAAACATATCTTGCTCATGGATAGAAGACTTCACATTATAAAAACGTCTACTCTACCAAAAGCGATCTAGAGTTAATGCAATTCCGATCCAAATTCCAACAACATTCTTTAATGAGATGGAGAGACAAATCACCAACTTCATATGGAAGGGAGAGAGGTCCCGGATAAGTAAAGCCTTACTGAAAAAGAAGAAGATGGGAGGCCTTACTCTACCTGATTTTAGAACCTATTATACCGCCACAATAGTAATAACAGCCTGGTACTGGTACCACAACAGACACATAGACCAATGGAACAGAATTGAGAATCCAGACATAAATCCATCCACATATAAGCAGCTGATATTTGACAAAGGCCCCAAAACAGTTAAATGGGGAAAAGACAGTCTTTTTAACAAGTGATGCTGGCATAACTAGATATCCATCTGCAAAAATATGAAACAAGACCCATACCGCAGTCCATGCACAAAAACGAGCTCAAAATGGATCAAAGACCTAAATATAAAATCTAAAACGATGAAGATCATGGAAGAAAAAATAGGGACAACGTTAAGAGCCCTAATACATGGCAAAAAAAAAAAAAAAAAAATACATGGCATAAACACTATATAAAACATTACTAATAAGGCAGAAGAAAAACTAGATAACTGGGAGCTCATAAAAATCAAACACCTATGCTCATCCAAAGACTTCACCAAAAGAATAAAAAGATTACCTACAGACTGGGAAAAAGTTTTTAGCTATGACATTTCTGATCAGCGCCTGTTCTCTAAAGTCTACATGGTACTGCAAAAACTCAACTACAAAAAGACAAATAACCCAATTAAAAAATGGGCAAAAGATACGAACAGACACTTAACTAAAGAAGACATTCAGATAGCTAACAGATACATGAGGAAGTGTTGACAATCATTAGTGGTTGTTGTTGTTAGGTGCCGCCGAGTCGGTTCCGATTCATAGAGACCCCACGTACAACAGAATGAAACATTGCCCGGTCCTGTGCCATCCTTACAATCGTTGTTATGCTTAAGCTCGTTGTTGCAGCCAGTGTGTCAATCCACCTCGTTGAGGGTCTTCCTCTTTTCCGCTGACCCTGTACTTTGCCAAGCATGATGTTCTTCTCTAGAGACTGATCCCTCCTGACAACATGTCCAAAGTATGTAAGACGCAGTCTCGCCATCCTTGCTTCTAAGGAGCATTCTAAGAAGCATTAGAGAAATGCAAATCAAAACTACAATGAGACCTCATCTCACTCCTACAAGGCTGGCATTAATCCAAAAAACACAAAACAAGTAAATGTTGGAGAGGCTGTGGAGTGACTGGAACAGTTATACACTGCTGGTGGGAATGTAAAATGGTACAACAACTTTGAAAATCAATTTGGCGCTTCCTTAAAAAGCTAGAAGTAGAACTACCATACAACCCAGCAAGCGCACTCCTTGGAATATATCCTAGAGAAATAAGAGCCTTTACAAGAACAGATATATGCACACCCATGTTTATTGCAGCACTGTTTACAATAGCAAAAAGATGGAAGCAACTAAGGTGCCCATCAATGGATGAATGGATAAATTATGGTATATTCACACAATGGAATACTACGCATCGATAAAGAACAGTGAGAAATCTATGAAACATTTCATAACATGGAGGAACCTGGAAGGCATTATGCTGAGTGAAATTAGTCAGTTGCAAAAGGACAAATATTGTATAAGACCATTATTATAAGAACTTGAGAAATACTTTAAACTGAGAAGAAAACACTCTTTTGTGGTTACGAGAGCGGGGAGGGAGGGAGGGTGGAAGAGGGGCATTCACTAATTACAGTAGGTAAGAACTACTTTAGGTGAAGGGAAAGACAGCACATAATACAGGGGAGGTCAGCACAATTGGACTAAACCAAAAGCGAAGAAGTTTCCTGAATAAACTGAATGCTTCGAAGGCCAGCGTAGCAGGGGCAGGGGTCTGGGGACCACAGTTTCAGGGGACATCTAAGTCAATTGGCATAATAAAATCTATTAAGAAAACATTCTGCATCCCACTTTGAAGAGTGGTGCCTGGGGTCTTAAACACTAGCAAGCAGCCATCTAAGATGCATCAATTGGTCTCAACCCATCTGGATCAAAGGAGAATGACGAACACCAAGGACACAAGGCAATTACGAGCCCAAGAGACAGAAAGGGCCACATGAACCAGAGACTACATCCTCCTGAGACCGGAAGAACTAGATGGTGCCTGGCTACAACCGATGACTGCCCTGACAGGGAACACAACAGAGAACCCCCGAGAGAGCAGGAGAGCAGTGGGATGCAGATCCCAAATTCTTGTAAGACCAGATTTAATGGTCTGACTGAGACTAGAAGGACCTCGGTGGTCATGGCCCCCAGACCTTCTGCTGGCCCAGGGCAGGAACCATTTCCAATGCCAACTCTTTAGACATGGATTGGACTGAACAATGGGTTGGAGAGGGATGCTGGTGAGGACTGAGCTTCTTGGATCAGGTGGACACTTGAGACTATGTGGGCATCTCCTCCCTGGAGGGGAGATGAGAGGGTAGAGGGGCTTAGAAGCTGGGGAAATGGACACAAAAAGAGAGAGCGGTGGGAGGGAGCAGGGTGTCTCATTAGGGGGAGAGTAGTTGGGAGTACGTAGCAAGGTGTATATAAGTTTTTGTGTGAGAGACTAACCTGATTTGTAAACTTTCACTTAAAGTACAATACAAATCAAAAAAAAAAAAAAAACAACCCACAGCTAACATAATACATAATGGTGAAAGGCTGAAAGCACTTCCCTCTAAGATGAAGAATAGGATAGCAATTTCCCTTCTCACCACCACTATTTAACACTGAACTAGGGGGTTTAAGGAGGGTAATTAGGCAAGAAAATGAAATACAGGGCATCCATATTGGAAAAAAAGAAGTAAAACCATCTCCATTGGCAGATGACATAATCTTATAAATAGAAAATTCTAGGGCATCCACTAAAAAACTATTAGAATGAATAAATGAATTCAGCAAAGTCACAGGATATAAGCTCAATATAAAAAAATCAATTGTATTTCAATAAATTCACAGTGAAGAATTAGCAAATGAAATTAAGAAAACAATTTCATTTACATGAGCATGAAAAAGAATAGAAGGATAAATACTTTATGATCTCACTTATATGAAATATCTAGAATGGCCAAATGTGTAGACACCAAAGTCTATTATTAGTGGTAAACTAGGATGAAAGTGAGGGGAAAAGAAAGAGGTATTGCTTGGCGGAAAAATTCGATGGAAATATTTGGAAATGGATAGTGGTGACGGTTGCACATGATGAACATTAATTAATGGCACTGAATTGTGCATGAAAAAAATACTGAAATGGAAAAGTTGTTATATATATACATACTCAACACAATAAAAATATTAATATTACTTAAAAAATTGAAAGAGAATAAAACACTCCGGAATAAATTTTTACTAACACAAGACTTGTATGCTAAAAACTGAAAAACATTGTTGACAGAAATTACTCATCAAGACTTAATAAATGTAAAGGCATCCTGTGTTCACTGACGTGAAACCAAAAAACCAAACCCACTGCCATCAAGCTGACTGCTACTCATAGTGACCCTACAGGACAGAGTAGAGCTGCCACATAGGGTTTAAGGAAGCAGACTGTCACATCTTTCTCCCACAGAGCAGCTGGTAGGTTTGAACTACCAACCTTTTGGTTAGCAGCCATGGGTACAAAGACATAATACTGTTAAGATGGTAACATACCCCCAATTTGATGATCTATAGATCGATGTAATCCTTATAAAAAATCTCATCTGCTTTTTTTGCAGAAATAACAAGCTGATCCTCAAATTCCTACAGAAGTGTAAGAATAATCAAACAATTTTTTTAAAAAAGCACAAAGTTGAAGGACTCACACTTCCCAATTTCAAAACTTACTACAGAACTGCAGTAATCAAGACTGTGGCACTGGCATAAAGACAGACATAGATCAATAGAATAGAACTGAGAGCCAGAAATAAACCCCTAAATTTATGTCAACCGATTTTCAACAAAGGTGCCAACACAATTCAATTGTTAAGGAATACTGTTTTCAATAAATGGTGCTGGGACAACTGGATATCCACATGCCAAAAAATGAAGGTGGACTCCTATCTCAGGCAAATACAAAAATTAAATCTAAATGGATCAAACACCTAAATGTAAGAACTAAAACTATAAAACTCTTAGAGGAAAACATACATGTAAGTCTCCGTGACCTTGGATTAAGCAATGCTTTCTTGGATGAGACACCAAGAACACAAGCAACAAAAGATAAAATGGATAAATTAAGAATTTCATCAAAATTAAAAATGCCTGTGCCTTGGAGGACACTGTCAAGAAAGTGAAAAAACAACCAACAGACTAGGAGAAAATATTTGCAAATCATACATTTGACAAGGGACTTAAATCCAGAATATAAAAAGCTCAAAACAAAAAAGACAAGTAACCTAATTAAAAATGGGCAAAGGATTTGAATGGACATTTTCCAAATAAGATATATAAGTGATCAATAAGCACATGCAAAGATATTCAACATCACTAGCTATTAGGGAAATGCAAATTAAAACCACAATAAGAGACCACTTTACAACCACGAGGATGACTTAAATTTTAAAAATGGGCAATAACAAGTGTTGAGGAGGATGTGAAGAAATTGGACCCCCAGACATTATTGGTGGGAATGTAAAATGGTGCAGCCACTGGGGAAAACAATTTGGGAGTTCCTCATGAAGTTAAACATACATGTACATACAAGCTAGCAGTTTCACTCCTAGGTATATACCCAAGAGAAGCGAAAACATCTCCATGGAAAAACAATGTTGGTTGTTTTTAACAGCTAAAAAGTGGAAATATCCCAAACGTCCATCAGCTAATCAACAGACAAATATGGAATTACTCGGCCATAAAAAAATGATGTTCTGATACAAGCTGTAACATGGATGAACCTTAAAAAATTATGCTAAGTGGAAGAGGCCAGAAACAAAAGGCCACATACTGTATGATACCATTTATATGAAATGTCCAGAATAGGGAAATTTACAGAGACAGAAAGATTAGTGGTCGTGAGGTACTAGAGGGAGAAGGGAATGGGGAATGGATACATATTAATGGATACTTGATTTCTTTTTGGTGTGAAGAAAATGTTCTGGAAGTTGTGATGGTCAGCTTCCTTAAAAATTATAGCTTTGGGAGGCAGGGCCAAGGTGGCAGAACAGTCAGAGGCTTTCTGTTGTCCCTCTTACAACAAAGAACTGGAAAAACAAGTGAATTGATCATATATAACAACCTAGGAACCCAAATCATCAAAGACAAACCTGAAGAATGGGACTGAGCAGCAAGGGGAAGGAGAGACAATTCAAAGGCAGTGGAGAAGTACCGATCGTGAGATCGTCAGTTCCCTGCTAGCTAAGTCTACACAGCGCACACAGGCTGAGCCAAGTAGCAACATTCAAAGGCGAGCCTAACCACATCAGGTGTAGCCAAGCAGCAGTGAATCAGCACACACCTTCAGAACCAAGTAGGAGCGACATCAGACCTGCGAAAGTTGTGTAAGCGTCTAACTGACTATGTAGGGGCAAAATAACCCCTCCCCCTCCTAGAGTTTCACGGTGGAGAAGTGCTTCCTTTCCCTCACCCGCCCACCACCCTGTTCCGGTTCTGACACTAGTCTCTCAGTATTTAAAAACGTGACACCGCCTAAGCCAGGAAATCATGGCTCTCAGCTCCTACACTAGTTTCATGGCCGTATCACCCAGCCACTGGCTTAAGGGGTCCATGGACTTGCAGTGTTCTTCGCCCCTGGCCAGATCTGTGTGGGCCAATTCAAAATGCATGCTCTCATTAGCATAAACAGCAGGGCATACACCTGAAGCCCACTGTCAACTGTAGCAGCCAAGGGGGAGCTACAGATTTGTAACATTTGACACCTCCCTGCCCCCTAAAGTAGGGACCTCACCCACCCACACTGGGGGATTGAGGGCTGGTGGTACCATCCACTCCCGCTAGCCACCCTGACAGGGGTCTGAGAATAAGCAGTGGCTCCCAGTCCCTCTAGCCAACAGCACTGGGTGCCCAAGGACTGGCTACAACACCCCCCCTCTACTAGGCGCTCTAGGGGACAGGGACACAGCCTCCACCCAGGTACCTGGTGGCAGTCATCAGCCTCCTGCCTTGCTCCACACATAGCCTTCCACAGCAGCCAGATACCTGTGCCTGCTCTGAACAGCCCTGTGCAGCCCCGTCCATTTAGGACTATAGGTGAGAGTCTGTACCACACACTTGGTGACTGAAGACCTGGACACCTGTGCCATACCCCACATGTAAAGTGAAGAGACTTCTGGGCTCACACACCTAGTAGCTGCTCTGACCACCTGGAGACAGGATACGAGAGCTTCAAAGACACCAACAACCAAAGTAGCTCACATGCCCAGCCTACCTGGGCATGTAAAAACAAAACAAAAAGTTAGGACACAGTAAACAAACACACAATAAATAAATATAACAACTTATTGATATCTTGGGGACAACAGTCAATATCAAATCACATAAAGAAGCAGGTCGAATGGCTGCAGCATGCAACCAAAATAAATAACCAAGAAAACTTCTGGAGGAAGATATGGTAATGGAACTACCTGAGACAGAATTCCTAAGACTAATATACAGAGCTCTCCAAGAGATCAGGAAGATGATCAGGCAAAACTCAGACCAAGTCAAGGACCACACAATGCAATAGAGGAATTCTGGAAAACACCAGAAGAACAAAATGACAAAATTAACAGGTTGATAGAAACCACACAGAGATAGCAAGTAGAAATCTAAAAGGTTAACAATAAAAGTTCAGAATTAGACAGCTCAATAGAAGGTCATGGGAGCAGAATTGAGACAATGGAAGTCAATTAGTGGAACTGAAGATAAATCCCTTGACACCAATTTATTTGAGAAAAAATCAGAAAAAAGAATTTAAAAAAATGAAGAATGCCTAAGAATTATGTGGGATGCTATCAAGAGGAAAAACCTAGCAGTGATCGGAGTACCCGAACTGGGGGTTGGGGAGAATAACAGAAAACACAGAGAGAATTGTTGAAGATTTGTTGGCAGAAAACTTCCCTGATATCACGGAAGACAAGAAGACATCTATCCAAGATGCTCAATGAAACCCATACAGGGTAGACACCAAAAGAAAGTCATCAAGACATACCATAATCAAACTTGTCAAAACCAAAGATGAAGATAGAATCTTGAGAGCAACCAGAGATAAATAAAAAGTCACCTACAAAAGAGAACCAATAAGGGAAAGCTCTGACTACTCAGCAGAAACCATGTAGGCGAGAGGCAGTGGGATGACATATATAAAGCCTCAAAGGAAAAAAATTGCCAGTCAAGAATTACATACCCAACAAATACGATGGTGAAATTAGGTTATTTCCAGATAAACAGAAGTTAAGAAAATCTGTAAAAACCAAACCAAAATTACAAGAATATTAAAGGGAATCCTCTGGTTAAGAGAACCAACAATATCAAACAACAATCCAAGGCTAGTACACAGGACAGACCAACCAATTATCAACCCAGATAGGGAAGTCACAAAAACAAATCAAAGCTAAAAGACTAACAATAGAGAATCAGCAACGCCAACATGTAAAAGATGACAACATTAAAACAAAAAAGAGAGAATAAACAGTGTAGTCATAGAACTTCCATATGGGGAGGAAGTTCAGGCGATATCAAGAAATAACAGATTGGTTTAAACTTAGAAAAATAAAGGTAAATTTCAAGGTAACCACAAAGGAAGGAACAAACCTTTCCATCAAAATAAAAAAGAAAAACATAGAGACTCAGCAAACATAAAATCAACAGTAATGAAAAAGATGAAAATATATAAAAAAGAACTCAGCACAGAAAATTAAGCAGAACAAAGAAATTGTTAACACCACACACCACAAAAACACATCAAAATGACAGCAGTAAACTCATACTTATCAATAATTACATTGAATATAAGTGGCCTAAATGCACCAGTAAAGAGTCAGAGAGCGGCAGATATGCTGTCTATATGCTGTCTACAAGAGACACATCTTAGATGCAAAATCACAAACTAAAACTCAAAGGATGGGAAAAAAAAAAAACTATAACAAACAAATGACAACCAAAAAAGAGTAGGAGTGGCAATATTAATCTCTGACAAAATGGACTTTAAAGGAAAACCCACCACAAAGGATAATGAAAGATTCTATATAATGATTAAAGGGTCAATACACCAGAAAGACATAACCATAATAAATATATATGCACCCAATAACAGAGCTCCAAAATACAGAAAATAAACTCTAATAGCATTGAAAAGAGACACAGATAGCTCTGCAATAACAACAGGAGACTTCAACACGCCACTTTCAGTAAAGGACCAAACACCTGGAAAGAAACTCAATAAAGACACAGAAGATCTAAATGCCACAATCAATCAACTCAACCTCACAGACAAATACAGAACACTCCACCCAACAGCAGGAAAGTATGCATTCTTTTCCAAAGCACATGAAACATTCTCCAGGATGGACCACACTTTAGGCCACAACGCAAAGCTTAGCAGAATCTGAAACATCAAAATATTACAAAGCTTCTTTTCTGACCATAATGCCATAAAAGTAGAAATCAATAACCGTAAGGAAAAAAAACCCAAATACATGGAAACTGAACAACACCTTGCTTAAAAACTACTGGGTTATAGAAGAAATCAAGGATTGAATAAAGAAATTCAAAGAATCAAATGAGAATGAAACCTTACCAAAACCTTTGGGACACAGCAAATGCAGTGCTTAGAGCTCAATTTATAGCAATAAATGCACACATCTGAAAAGAAGAAAGCGCCAAAATCAAAACAGTAACCCTGGAACTCGAATAAATAGAAAGAGAGCAGGAAAAGAAGTCCTCAGGCACCAGAAGAAAGGAAATAATAAAAATTAGAGGAGAAATAAATGAAATAGAGAATAGAAAAACAAGTGAAAGAGTCGACAAAACCAAAAGTTGGTTCTTTGAAAAGGTTAACAAAAATCAACAAACCATTAGCCAAAGTGACTAAAGAAAAACAGGAGAGGAAGCAAATACCCCGAAAAAGAATGAGATGGGCAATATCACAACAGACTCGACTGAAATAAAAAGGATTGTAACAGAACACTATGAAAAACTGTACTCCAAAAAATTTGAAAACCTACAGGAAATGGACAAATTTCTAGAAACACACTACCTATCTAAACAAACACCAATTGAAGCAGAAAAACTAAATAAACCCATAACAAAAGAAGAGACTGAAGAGGATATTAAAAAAAACTCCCAACAAAAAAAAGCCCTGGCCTGGAAGGCTTCACTGGTGAATTCTACCAAACTTTCAGAGAAGAGTTAATACCAGTACTTCAGAGTTAAAACCAGGTATTCAGAGCACAGAAAAGGCAGGAATACTCCTGAACTCATTCTAGGAAGCCAGCATAGTCCTGATGCCAAAGCCAGGCAAAGCCACCACAAACCAATTACAAATCAATGTCCCTCATGAACACAGACGCAAAAATCCTCAACAAAATTCTAGCCAAGAGAATTTGAAAATTATTTTTTTGGCACATCAAAATAATAATTCATCATGGCCAAGTGGGATTCATACCAGGTATGCAGAGATGGTTCAACATTAGAAAAACAAAGTAGTCCATCACATAAATAAAAGAAAGAACCAAACAATCTTATGAATCGATGCAGAGAGGACCTTTGAGAAACTACACTCCTGATAAAAACTCTCAGCAAAATAAGAACAGAAGGTAAATTCCTTGACATAATAAACGTAATTTATACAAAGCCAACAGCCAACGTCATTCTAAAGAGACAGACACTGAAAGCATTCCCTCTGAGAACAGGAGCCAGACAAGGATCCCCTTTATCATCTCTCTTATTCAACAATGTGCTGGAGGTCCTAGCCAGAGCAATAAGGCAAGAAAAAAGAAATAAAAGGCATCCAAATTGGTAAGAAGGGAGTAAAATTATCCCTATTCACGGATGTTAATGATCTTACGCCCCCAAAGAATCCACTAGAAAAACTACTGGAACTAATAGAAGAGTTCAGCAGAGTATCAGGATACAAGATAAACATACAAAAATCAGTTGGATTCCTCTACACCAGCAAAGAGAACGTCAAAGAGGAAACTGCCAAACCAATATGATTTACAATAGCCCCCAAGAAGACAAAGTACTGACAAATAAATCTAATTGGAGATATAAGACCTGTACAAAGAAAACTACAAAGCACTACTGCAAGAAACCAAAAGATACCTACATAAGTGGAAAAACATACCATGCTCATGGATAGAAGACTCAACAGTGTGAAAATGTCAGTTCTACCCAAAGTCATCTACAGATACAATGCGATAATGATCCAAATTCCAACAACATTTTTTAACAAGATAGAGAAACAAATCACCAACTCTATATGGAAAGGAAAGAGGCCCCAGATAAGTAAAGCATTACTGAAGAAGAACAAAGTGGGAAGCTTCACACCACCTGATTTAGAACCTATTATACCACCATGAGGACACTCTGGTGGCAGAGTGGTTAAGAACTACGGCTGCTAACCAAAAGGTCAGCAGTTCAAGTCTACCAGGTACTCCTTGGAAACTCTATCGGGCAGTTCTCCTCTGTCCTATCGGGTTCCTCTGAGTCAAAATCGACTCAACAGCAATGGGTTTGATTTTTGGTTTTTACTGCCATAGTCAAATAGACACATTGACCAATGGAACAGAATTGAGAACCCAGACAATAATCCATTCACCTATGAGCAGCTGACACTTGACAAAGGGCCAAAGTCCATTAAATGAGGAAAAGACAATGGTTCTGGCATAACTGGATATGCATCTGTAAAAAAATGAAAAAGGGCCCATAACTCATACCATACACAAAAACTAACTCAAAACAGATCAAAGACTTAAATATAAAATGTAAAACAATAAAGATCATGGAAGAAAAATAGGGTCAACCCTAGGGACCCTAATACATGGTACGAATAGTACATAAACCATAGCTAACAATGCAGAAACACCAGAAGATAAACTACATAACTGGGAGCTCCTAAAAATCAAACACTTATGCTCATCAAAAGACTTCACCAGAAGAGTAAAAACAGAAGCTACAGATTGGGAAAAAAAAATTTGGCTACAACATATCTGGATTAGGACCTAAACTCTAAAATCTACAAGATACTGTAACACCTCACCAACAAAAAGACAAATAATCCAATTAAACAATGGGAAAAGTATATCAACAGATACTTCAGCAAAGAAGACATTCAGGCAGCTAACAGATACATGAAGAAATGCTCACAATCACTAGCAATTGGAGAAATGCAAATGAAAGCTACAATGAGATACCATCTCACCCCAATGAGGTGAACACTAAACCAAAAAACTCAAAATAACAAATGTTGGAAAAGTTATGGAGAGAATGGAACTCTTATGCATTGTTGGTGGGAATGTAAAATGGTACAACCGCTTTGGAAAACAATATGGTGCTTCCTTAAAAAGCTAGAAATAGCAATACCATACGATCCAGCAATCCCACTCCTAGGAATATAAAAACCAAAAAAAAAAAAAAAGCCCCAAACCCACTGCCATCGAGTCAATTCCGACTCACAGCGAATCCTATAGGACAGAGTAGAACTGCCCCATAGAGTTTTCAAGGAGCGCCTGGCAGATTCAAACTGCTGACCTCTTGGTTTGCAGCCCTAGCACTTAACCACTATGCCACCAGGGTTCCCTCCTAGGAATATACCCGAGAGAAATAAGAACCATCACAAAAATAGACATAGGCATACCCATGTTAACTGCAGCACTATACACAGTAGCAAAAAAGATGGAAACAACCTAAATGCACATCAACAGATGAATGGATAAATTATGGTTCATGCATGCAATCAAATACTATGCGATGACAAAGAACAATGATGAACCTGTGAAACATCTCACAATATGAATAAATCTGGAAGGCATTATGCTGAGTGAAATTAGTCAGTCACAAAGGGACAAATATTGTATGACACCACTACCATTAAGAACTCAAGAAAAGGCTTAAACATAGAAAACAGCATTTTTTGATGGTTACGAGTGTAGGAAAGGGAGGGGGGGTAAAATTACTAACTGGACAGTAGATAAGGATCAACTTTGGTGAAGAAAAGGGCAACACACAATACAGGGTAAGTCAGCACAACTGGACCAAAGCAAAAGCAAGGAAGTTTCCTGGATACATCCAAACACTTTGAGAGACAGAGTAGCTGGGGCTGGGGCCTGGGGCCCACAGTTTCAGGGGACACCTACATCAACTGGCATAACACGACGGCACTAGGCTGGGTTAGTTTATAAAGAAAATATTTTATATCCTACTTTGGTGAGTGGCATCTGGGGTCTTAAAAGCTTGTGAGTGGTCATCTAAGATACCTCATTTGGTCCCATCCCACTCAGAGCAAAGGAGAAGAAAACCAAAACACAAGGGAAATACTAGCCCAAAGGACTAAAGAACCAAATGAACCAGAGACTCCACCAGCCTGAGACCAGAAGAACTAGACGGTGCCAAGGACAGCTCTGACTGAGAATACAACAGAGTCCCAGAAAAAGCAGGATAAAAATGTAAAGCGGAACTCAAATTCACGTAAGAAGACCAGATTTAATGGTCTGAGAGAGTTTGGAGGAACCCCCAAAACTATGGCCCCCAGATGCACTGTTAACCCAGAACTGAAACCTGTCCCAAAGCCCACTCTTCAGACAAAGATAAGACAGGACTATAAAACAAAAATTTATACACGTGAGGAACGAGCTTCTTAGTTCTATCAGATACATGAGGCCAAATGGACAGCTCCTGTTGAAAAGCAGGATGAAAAGGCAGGAAGGGACAGGAGGTGGCTGAATGGACACAGGGAACCCAGGGTGGAAAAGGGGACTGTGCTGTCACATTGTGGGGATTGTAACTAATGTCACAAAACAATAGGTGTATAAATTTTTGAATGAGAGATTAACTTCAGCTGTAAACTTTCTCCTAAAGCACAATTTAAAAAAAAGGTTACAGCCTTGAAAACCTTATGGGGACGTTCTACTCTGTCCTATTGAGTTTCTATGAGTTCAAATTGACTTGACGGCTACGGGGAAAAGGGATGAACTTTGTGAATGTACTAAAACTTTAAAAGGGTGAAAGTTTTGGTATGTGAATTACATCTCAAAACACAAAAACTCTTGAGGTGTAATGGCGTGGAACCATCGGAGAGAGATAAACAAGTTTTGCGCCCTGAGCATGGGATGTAGGCACACGAGCAGTCTCTCTTTAAGATGATCATGGGGGAAGCAGAGCCACGAACAGATAGAGAGTTTCAAGTCATGCCAAGAAAGGACAGGGAGTTCTCTGTAATGCAGCCAAAGATGAAGGGAATTCAGGGGAAGGATTTAGAGAAGTGTTAATAGGATAGCCCAAGAGAAGAAGCATTAAGCAGTAATGAAGGTAAGAGCAACTAGAAGAGTAGATGACTACAAAGAAGTTAAAAAAAAAACTCAGAGAACGCTTTGAAAAGAAAGGACAATACATCAGTAGCAGAGGTAAATACAATTTAGCACAAGAAAGGGAATGAAGCACAAAAAGTCTTATGTAAGTTTGCCTTTATTTATTGTTTAAGAGGCACGATAAACTACCCAGCAGCCTCTGACATGATGTAATTATTTGTTCATACATTTCCAAGACTTTCTGTATACCCTGGCTTCTAAGCACAGTTTCGGGCACAGTAAATGTGCTATAATGTTTTTTAACATATTACTTACTCAACTTTTATTAAGGGTATCTACACATTTATTTTCTGCTATGCATTAAAAATGACATTGAATACCACTTTATGTAAGAGGTAACATTTATTTTCCATACTGAGATGTTATTTCCTTACTAACTTTATAAGACTCAATGACAAAAAAATATGATTTAAGACACATGCAATAAAGAAAAGACTGACTATGTATAATCATGACATTATAAGTTTTTTTTTTTTTTAAATTTCAGATCCATTCTCTCTCCAACTTGGAACATTTTTTAAAGCAATAAGTAACTTAAGTTGCCGTATTAGTTTTCTACTATTGATGTTAAAAATTCAGTGGCTTAAAACGACATGAATTCATTACTTTACAATTGTGTTCAAGTGCAGCATGGGTCTTAACTGGGCTAAAACCAAGGTATCAGCAGAGCTGCGTTCTTTTTGGAGTCTCTGGGGGAAAATTTGTTTCCTTACTTTTGCTAGCTTTTGGAGGCTGCCCATGTTCTTTGGCTCATGATTTCCTTCCCCCATTTTCAAAGCCGGCAACAATGGATTTAGTCCTTTCCATATCACCTCACTTGGACCTCCTCTTCAGACTCCTGTTCTTTTTAGGACTTTTAAGGTCTCTTGTGATTTAATGGACCCACTTGGATAAACTAGGATAATCTCCCCACCTTGAAGTCCTTAACGTAATCATATCTGCAAAGTTCCTTTTGCCATGTAAGGTAACACTCATAGGTTCCAGTGATTAAGATGCGGATATCTTTTTGGCGGGGCAGGGGGAAGAGAGGGAGCATTATTCTGCCTACCAGTTACTCACCATGATGTCAGTAACAGACACCCGTGATACAGCCACTGCATTTACTTCAATGCATTAGAAATAGTTGACTTTGAATAGGTAGCCAGTGTGGGGAAAAGAAGAAAGGTACTATCTGGTGGAACGGTATGTATGATCAGCTAGGCATTACTGAATACAATGGAAAAAGAGGCTATGAGGTTAGATAGACAAGTAGTAGTACCTAGACCTTTAAAAAAGTTTACATGCTTTGTTTTATTTGAGAAAATTGGACTTTACTGCACTAAGCTAGTGAAATGATTTAAATAGGCCACTGACAGAAGATTTGCATTTTAGAAAGATAATTTTTAGAATATATAAACTCAACAAATCTAGGAAAATTGGAAGTCATCAAAAATGAAATGGAATGCATAAAGATTGATATCCTAGGCATTAGTAAACTTAAATGAACTAGCATTGGCCATTCTGAATCAGACAATCCTATGGTCTACTATGCCAGGAATGACAAATTGAAGAGGAATGGCATCACATTCATTATCAAAAAGAACATTTCAAGATCTATCCTGAAGTCGAATGCTGTCAGTGACAGGATAGTATTCACGTGGCTACAAGGGAGGCCAGTTAATAGGACTATTACTCAAATTTACACACTAACCACTAATGCCAAAGATGAGGAAACTGAAGCTTTTTACCAACTATTACATTCTGAAATTCATCAAACTTGCAACCAATATGCACTAATAATTACGGGTGATTGGAATACGAAAGTTGGAAACAAAGAAGAAGGATCAGTAGTTGGCAAATACAGCCCTGGTGACAGAAACGACACCGAAGATCACATGATAGAATTCTGTAAGACCAATGACATATTCATTACAAATAAATGGTGACTATACTTTTTTTTTTTATACATATGGACATGGCCAGGTGGAATATACAGGAACCAAATTGACTACATTTGTGGAAAGAGACAATGGAAAAGCTCAATATCATCATTCAGAACAAGGCCAGAGGCCCCTAAAAACAGACCATCAATTGTTCATATGCAAGTTCAAGCTGAAGCCGAAGAAAATTAGAGCAAGTCCATGACAGCCAAAATACGACTTTGAATATATCCCACCTGAATTTAGACACCATCTCAAAAATAGCACAAATGACCAATGACCAGACGAGTTGTGAAATGACCTCAAGGATAACACACACGAAGTAAGCAAATGGTCATTAAAAAGACAGGAAAGAAAGAAAAGACCAAAAAGTATTAAGGTAACTTGTTATGCAGCAGAAGATAAAATAGAGGCTACGGTAATGCTCTAGAAAGATGCTATCAAAACGGATGCACTCAGGGCAAAAGGCAGTTGAAAGAATGGGGTAGGACCAGGACTGGTGACAAATTCACTTCGAACCATTTTCAATTCAAGGAACCTGTGAGAGATTCTGGTATGGTAAAAATGTCTGATGCACATCTGAAACTTTAACCTTTTTGTGCTCATGGGTACTTCTAGAGTACTTTTCTTGTATCTGAAGGTTTATTGGGAAGCTGCTGTACCAATGACAGTGTGTGGTACCACAAAGCAGGGGCCTTTATCACTGTCTGAAACCAAAGAAATGGGTGTGTGCCACAAATTACTGTTTTTATGGGGTATTGTATGAAGTGTCTGAATTCTGGGTAGAAAAATAGAAATTTTGAAAATTTTTATTTGTTACACATGTGTACCAACAGACTCTGATGGGGACTCCACGGTATCATTAGTGGTTACTTAATATGTATCTCTCAAAAAATTGATACTACCTACCAAAAATTCAGACTCACTCAATGATTCAGCATGTTTCCATTAATGAAAACACATGGTATCAACAAAAAATTCAAAGGCAAAAATAATTTGTTCATGAAAGGGTTAAGACATATTCAGCTAGAGGTAAGATTTGAAGGCTATCCATGCATAGTTGTTAATTAAAACAAAGGATGCAGATAAAACCTCTTAAGGAGAAGCTGAAAGATCTAAAAATAGGCTGGCTGATCTTTATAAGACACGCTCAGATTTAACACTTCACTTTTACTAGTGCAGTTTATTTCCCCCAAAAAAGCAAATCTGGATAACGGAGACATCATAGCGTGTATAAACACACTGCCATCCAGTCAATTCCAACTCATAGAAACCCTATAGGACAGAGCAGAACTGCCCCATAGGGTTTCCAAGACTGTAAATCTTTATGGAAGCAGACTGCCACATCTTTCTCCCATGAAATGGCTGGTGGATTCGAACCACCTACTCTTTGGTTAGCAGCTGAGTGCTTTAACCACCATGCCACAAGGGCTCCCTTATAATATGTATACTAGAGCATAAAACAGCATATCTACATATGATCTATATACTGTATATCTATACATATCTAAGTGAATTTCAAACATTCACTTGCCCAATTCAAACCCAAACTCTTAAGCCTTAAATTAGTGGTTACTCCATTCCATTTTTAAAAAAGTTTACTGTGGTGAACATATACATATTATATAACAAAATATATGCCATCTCAACAATTTCTACATGTACAATTCAGTAACATTGATTACATTCTTTGAGTTGTACAACCGTTGTATCTTTTTCCAAATCATTCCACCACCATTGACATAGACTCAATGTCCTATAAGCAAAATTCACCTTGTTTTTATATGTTGGGTAGCCCCAGATGCTTATCAAGTCCCTGTGAGATCATGTCTGTCCTGATGTTTAGCAGCTTAGTACAATAACATGTAGTAGATGTACAATAAGTACCTACTGAAATAACAATTCAAATGAAAACCTTAATAGCCTTAATATGGAATCATTTCTGGAGCTGTGACAGTAAAACTAAAATTCATTAAAATTTTAAGAAAAAATTGAGAAAAAAATTAAATAAGAGACTTACCGATCTGTTTGTAAAACATGGATAAGATGTTCCATAGCTTGGATACCCACTTCCAATCGATATTTCTAAACATAAAAAAAAAGTTATTAAAGTAATTAATATCCAACTTAATAAGCTTAATATAATTCATAAAGTGTTAAAGACCTTAGACAGTGACTTGAGAGCTCGCACGGCATTTCTTCGATCGTCCAATAAAGTAGATGAAGCTACTCGGTCACAGAGCTTTTGAATCTGTAATAGAAAAATGAAATAGCGTTAATAAAAAGAACAAAAGAGAAATCAGGATGGTTTTTTTCCAAATTTACACCATCTAACTTTGAAAAAAAAATCAACAAGTGGGATGTCTCAGAATTGTTCTTTCATAAATCTAATAAATACTAAGGTGGAATTATAATTTCATTACAGAAATTAAACAGATTTTTCAGAGACTTGAAAAGTGGGAAGAGGTAGAAGAGAAACCAAATAAAGTAAGTCATGAACTGAGGAATTCAGAGAAATAATTCATAGAACCAGAGCTTTCTAAACATGCCTATTATTGCTGTTTGAATCAAAAGGGAATATAATCCACTAGGATACGGTAGAAAACAGGAAGTTATTTAAAATTTTTTTAATAACAATTGTTTATGTAACAACTTTACCTTAACATTTCCGTTATATATTTGCACAAGAAAAGTAGAACTGCATATCAGAAATTTAAAGTTTAAAGCATGCCTCAAAATATAGAAGTTTTTTTTATTATGGAATGTTTTTGCTATAAAAGCTCTTAATAAAGTTGTAGGAATTAAAACTCAAATGAAAATTTAAAATAAATCTTGGAGCATTATTTGCAATAGGAAAAAAACTTGAAACAACTGAACTGCATATTAAAAGAAGAAAAGCTAAATAAATTATGTTACATTATTTGTTGGAATACTATGCAGCTATTCAAAAGAATTAATTGTACTAACATGAAAACAGCGTGATCTAATAAACAACACAAAAAATAATAAGTTGTAAAACAATATATAAATTATAGCCTACTCCAGCAACAGTACAAGTTGTGTGTGTGTAAAATTGCATTATAAAAAGACCCAGAAACTCATAACTATAAAACTTCTACCAAGAGACAGAAAGGGCCACATGAACCAGAGACCTACATTATCCTGAGACCAGAAGAACTAGTTGGTGCCCGGCCACAATCGATGTCTGCCCTGTCAGGGAGCACAACAGACAACTCCTGAGGGAGCAGGAGACCAATGGGATACAGACCCCAAATTCTCATGAAAAGACCATACCTAATGGTATGACTGCGACTAGAGGAATACCAGAGACAATGCTCCCCAGAACTTTTGATGGCACAGGACAGGAACCATCCCCGAAGACAAATCATCAGGCATGAAAAGGACTGGTCAGTGGGGGGGAGAGAGATGCTGATGAAGAGTGAGCTAATTAAATCAGGTGGACACTGGAGAGTGTGTTGGCAACTCTTGACTGGAGGGGGGATGGGAAGATAGAGAGAGAGGGAAGCTGGCAAAATTGGCATGAAACGAGAGACTGCAAGGGCTGACTCAATAGGGGGAGAGCAAGTGGGAGAAGGGAGTAAGATGTATGTAAACCTACATGTGACAGACTGATTGGAATGGTAAATGTTCACTTGAAGCTTAATAAAAATTAAAAAAAAAAAAAAACTGTTAAAAAATATTAAAATAAATAAAATAGAAAAGTTTTTTAAATAGAGGTGATAGTTTCACATTGTGAATTAATGCCACTGAATCGTGGCATTAAAAGTGGTTAAAATGGCAAATTGTTATATTTACAATAAAAACTTTAAAAAAAAAAAACTTCTAGAAGAAAGTATAGGAGGAAATCTTTGTGACCTTTTTGTTAGGCAAAGATTTCTCAGATATGTACTAAAAGCACATCCATAAAAGAGAAACTTAATAAATTGGGCTTTATATCATTTGCTCCTAAAAAGACCAGCAGCTGAGAAAACTTATTTGTAAATCATGTATGTGATAAAAAGACTTGTCTCCAGATATACATAAAAGAAATCTCAAATCTTAATAATAAAAACAACCCAACGAAAATGAGCAAAATATTTGAACAGACACATCATTGAAGAAAATGTGCATATTAGGGAAAGGCAAATTAAAATAACAGAATATAGATGTAAAAATTTCAACAAAATCTTGGCAAACCAAATGCAGCAACAAATTGAAAGGATTATATACCATGGCCAAATATGCTTTAACTCAGGAATGTAAGATTAGCTCAACATATGAAAAATCAATCAATGTAATATGCCATATTAATAAAGGAAAAAAAATACATGATAATCTCCAAAGATGCAGAAAAAGCATTTGACAAAGTTCAACACCCTTTATGATAAAAACACTCAACAAAGCAGGAATAGGTGAGAACTTCTACAACTCCTTAGGGGGCATCTACAAAAAAACCACAACCAAGATCATACTTAGTTGTAAAAGAAAGCTTTCCCCCTAAGAACAAGAAGACAATGATGTCCCCTCCCTTTTGCCACTTCTGTTTACCACGGTATAGGGGGGAGGTTCTCGTCACGGTAATTAGGCAGGAATCTGTGACTATACTAATGACCAGAGAACTGTACATTTTAAACAGGTGAATTGTATGGCATGAGAATTGTATCTCAAAAAAGCTGTTTAAAAAGTTAGTCATCAGGAAAATGTAAATCAAAACCACAATGAGATAGAACTTCATACCCACCAGAATAACTACAACAAAAAAAAATGGACAATAACAAGTGCTGGGGATGTGTGAAGAAACTGGAATGTAAACTGGTGTAGTCACTGTGGAAAACAGTTTATAGCAGAATAAAGTTAAACACAAAATTATATAAACAAGAAAAAAAAAACAAAAAACATTGGCATAGAGTAGATTCCGACTCATAGCCACTCAACAGGGCAGAGTTGAACTGCCTTGTAGGGTTTCCAAGGAGCAGCTGGTGGATCTAAACTGTTGACCTTTTGCTTAGCAGCTGTAACTCTTAACCACTGCTTCACACAATTACCATACGACCCAACAATTCCACTCTCAGGTACATACCCAAGAGAAATAAAAGCATGTGTCCACACAAAAACCTGTACACAAATTTTCATAGTAGTATTACTCCTAATAGCTAAAAAGTGGAAACAGTTCAAATGTCCATCAACTGACAAATGGATAAACAAATTACAGTATATCCACACCAAACCCCCCAAAATCCACTTTTGTGAAGTCGATTTGGACTCATAATGACTTCATTGGACACAGTAGAACTGCCCCGTAGGGTTTCCAAGGCTGCAAATCTTTATGGAAGTGGAGCGACTGGTGGGTTCAAACCACCAACATTTCAGTTAGCAGCCAAGTGCTTTAACCACTATCCATACAATGGAATATAATTTGGTTTTAAAAAAGAATGAAGTATGGATACATGCTACAACGTGGATGAACAAGACAACATTATGCTAAGTGAAAGAAGCTAGTCACAAAAGACAACATTGTAAGACCCCATTCAAATGAGATGTCCAGAATAAGGAAATCTACAGAGATAGAAAGTAGATGAGAGGTGGTTTAGCGCTGTGTATGTTGAAAGGATAGGGGGCTAAGAGCCAAACAGCCCGAGGTTTCATTCTGAGATGATGAAAATGTTCTAAAATTGACAGTGGTAAGGTTGCACATATCTGTGAAAATACTAAAAACCACGGAACTGTATACTTTAAATGGGTGAACGGTGTGGCATGTGAATTATATCTCAATAAAGCTTTTTAAAAAATAACAAAGCTCAAAATATGGCATACTTAGAGCTCAAAAAACTTAAAGTAAAAACCGAGCAAACCTCCAAACTCTAGGATTACGACATTCCAGTATTTCGAAAGCTAAATTTCTCCACCAACATCAAATAGCTTCTGGATTTCCAAACACTCAACAAACATGAACTAAGGTGCTTTCAGACATGAAACACGAGTCCCTCCACAAGAACCACTGGTGAAGCTGAGGCTGGATTCAAGCCCTGCAGGATACTGGGAAGAGTGCTCCAACAGAGATGGAAATCCCAGATACAGAACCACGGCTTGAGGTCTAGGGCCAGGAAAAAGCAGAACACGTCCAAAAAAAATTCCCTATTCCTATCAACTATAAGCTACCTAGGGGAAAAAAAAAAAAAAATTAACATTGTACAAGACTCAAGTAGAGGAAATTATAATCCTGCTTAGGAAAATAAAGCTATTTTTCACCTCAGAAATTCTTTAAGCTGAGAGTAATTTTTCTAATGATTTAAAAAAATTATAGCAGAAAAAAATTAGTTATTTAATAAAGAGAAAATTAAATTATGTCCATTTGGGAAACCTGATATAATTATTATGAAGTAAACAATTTAAAGATGAATAATTTGTAAATGTGAACAATTAGGATGAATAAAATAAAGAAGTGAAGCTAGACATTGGTTATCATACTATATCTGCTGTACAAAGAAATGTAAATTAGCACAGAAATCCTGCAGTGCAGAAACCTATTAATTTTGTATAACTCAGCATTTCCCACTGGTTCTAGTATCGTGAGAAATCTATTAATATTTTATGAGATGCCAGAATTCTACAGACCATAATTTGGAAAATGTCACATACAAAACCCAAAAAAACTCATTGCCATCCAGTCGATTTCAACTCTTAGCAAATCTATAAGACAGAGCAGAACTGCCCCATAGGGTTTCCAAGGAGTGGCTGATGGATTCAAACTGCTGACCTTTTGGTTAGCAGCTGAGCTCCTAACCACTGCACTACCAGGGCTCCTATATAAACATCAGTAATTCAGATATATAGAGGGCAACCAAAAAGAAGTACCCATTAAGCAGTCAATCCTCATTCTCCCACCTCCCCCCAGCCCCTAGCAACCAGTATGCTTTCTGTCTCTATGGATTTACCTACTCTAGATATTTCAAGGAAACCCTGGTGGCTTAGTGGTTAAGTGCTATGGCTGCTAACCAAAGGGTCGGCAGTTCGAATCCACCAGGCGCTCCTTGGAAACTCTATGGGGCAGTTCTACTCTGTCCTACAGGGTCGCTATGAATTGGAATTGACTCAACTGCAATAGGTTAGTCCAAATCCTCATTAAAACTAAACACACAATATTCAGTGACAATCTCAGATTGCGAAGCCATTATTCTGACTTGCAGTCACTAAAAAACCCACTGCCGTCGAGGTGATTCCAACTCACAGTGACCCTAAGGACAGAGTAGAACTGCTCCACAGAGTTTTCAAGGATGTAATCAGGATTGGAGGAAGACTCATTAACAACCTGAGATATACAGATGATACAACTTTGCCTTCAGAAAGTAAAGAGGACTTGAAGCACTTAACGATAAAGATAAAAGGCTACAAGCTTCAATATGGATTACGCCTCAACATCAAGGAAACAAAAATTCTTACAGCTAGACCAATATGCAACATAATGATAAACAGAGAAAATAATGAAGTTGTCAATGATTTTACTTTACTTGCATCCAGAATCAATGCCCAGGGAAGCAGACAAGAAATCAAAACACTGGCCAAATTTGCTGCAAAAGACCTATCTCAAGTGTTAAAAAGCAAATGTGTCATTTTAAGGACTAAGGTGCGCCTAACTCAAGCCATGGTATTTTTCAATAGCCTTATATGCATGCGAAAGCTGGACAATGAACAAGGAAGTCCAAAGAATTACAATGTTGACGAAGTATACTGAATATACCATGGACTACCAGAGAAACAAGCAAATCTGTCTTGGAAGCTGCAGAGCCAAAATGCTCCTCCGAAGTAAAAACTGCGAGACTTCACCTTACGTACTTTGGACATGTTATCAGGAGGGATCAGCCTCTGGAGAGGGACATCATGCTTGGTAAAGTAGAGGGTCAGTGAAAGAAAGGAAGACTCTCAATGAGATGGACTGACACAGTGGCTGCAAGGATGGGCTCAAACATAGCAACGATAGTGAGGATGGCACAGGACCAGGCAGCATTTTGTTCTGTTGTACGTAGAGTTGCTATGGGTCAGAAACGATTTGACGGTACCTAATTTTTTTTTTTAACAACAATAACAAAATCTTTACAGACGCAGACTGCCACATCTTTTTCCACAGAGTGACTGGTGGGTTCAAACTGCTGACCTTTCAGTTAGGAGCCAAGTGCTTAACTAAACCCTGCACCACCAGGGCTCCTTGACTTGTGGTCAAATACTATTTTTTCTACGCCAAGTTGGTAATAAATATTGCCAAATAGAGGCTCTTTGGGAAGAAAATTGAATCTGTAAGAAAGTAATGATGCATAATAAACTTGGATTCTTTTCTGTAATTAATTCCTCTAAATGTTTATTTCCTTTAAAAGTAAAAATCCACTTTGCTGTAACTGTTTTATTGCCAAGTTCCGTTTTTTGAAAAAGAAGTACCCAGATTTTACTCACGTAATTTGAAAAAAGTAATTTCTATATGGTCCACATACATGGGTATTATGAATTGAATTATGTCCCCCCAAAATCTGTGTTATAAATCCTAACCTCTACGCTTGTGATGAGAATCCCATTCAAGAATGGGTTGTCCTTGTTACATTAATGAGACAGTATTAGTATATGGCATATCTTCAGTCAATCTCTTTTGAGATATGAGATTAAACAATCAAAGTAGAGAAGCAGAGAAGGGGGAAGAGAGAGGCCAATCCACATGAAGACGGCCCAGGAGCAGAAGCTCTGAAGAGACAACGATCTTCCTCCGGAGCCAAAAGAGAAAGAAAGCCTTCCCCTAGAGCCAGCACCCTGAACTCTTAACCTCTAAGAAAATAAATGTTTGTTAAAACCACCCACTTGAGCTATTTCCGTTATAGCAGCACTAAATAAGGTAGAATTCAGTACCAAGAAATAGGGGTGCTGCTCTAACAAACACCTACAATATGGAAGTGGCTTGGGAATTGGGTAATGGGTGGAGGCTGGAAGAGTTTTAAGGTGCCTAGTGGTGAAAGCTTAGATTGCCTTGAAGAAGACTGTTGGTAGAATTATGGACGTCAAAGGCAATTCTGGTGAGGGTTGAAAAGGAAGGAAGGAGAGTTATAGAGAAAGTCTCTTATCATCTTAGAGAATACATATGGTGCCAGCAACAGAATGTTGCTAGAAATGTGGATGTTAAATGTACTTCTGGTGAGGCTTTAAAAGAAAATGAACATGTGACTGGACAGCAGAGGGAGGGCGATGTTTTTTATGCGGTGGTAAAGAACTTGTCTAAATTAGGTTCAAATGTTTGGCAGAAAGTAGAAATGGAAAGTGATGAACTTGGATACCTGACTGATGAGATTTCCAAGCAAGATCTTAAAAGGCAATGTGGTTTCTCCTTGCCACTTACAGTAAAATGTGAAAGGAAATAGAGATGGACTTAAAAAAGAAATGTGCAAAATGGAAACAGAACTTAAAGATTTGAAAGATTCTGTTGTACGAACTAAGAACACAGGTCCTAGAATGTTCACTAACAATGTGGCTTCCCAATCGTTTGTTAAGGAGATTAAGCCTGTGACTGATGGATCTAACCAACTACCACTGCAGAAAACCCATTAGCTTAGACTAAAGAAGACAGAGAAAGAACGAAAGGGAAGAATGTTGTCTGGGTCTTGGAATTCTACAAGCAGGAAACAGGCCAAAGTAGCTATAACTGTTGTCCTCCAAGAAAAGAAAAGGACCACCCCTGGAGCAGCTTGGAGATCAGCAGAGTTGTTGAAAATACAGGAAGCAGGGCCTTCTTGACTTCAAAGGGTGGGGTCACAGCCTCCTAAGTTTCAAAGAGTCAAATATTTGCCAACTAGGTTCTGAAATGTGGGGCTGCTGTTGATGACTGCCAAGGGGATGGGGCTGTCGCCCATAGATGAGGGGGCGGGGCTGCTATGCCCAAGGGGCAGAAGAACAGGGTCTGCCAGGGCCAAGGAGGTAGGGTTGCCACTCTGGTGGACTAGAAGAATCGGGTCACCCAAAGCCAAGGGAGCAGAGTTGCCATCCCAGTAGGCCTGGAAGGCAGAGCTGAAGCCTAGGCCAAAGGGCCTCCGACTAGGACTAGAGAGTGTGGCCAACACCTAGAGTCTGGAGGGCAGGACCATTGCCCATATGGTCTCAGGGAAAAGAGGATTATTTTAAGCCTTGAGAGTTAATGTAATTTGTTCTGCTAGCTTTTGGACTTCCTTCTGAGTCCCCACCAGGATTGTCTTTGATGTCCATAATTCCACCAACAGTCTCTTCAAGGCAATCTAGGCTTTTACCAATAGGCATTTTAAAACTCTTCCCTCCCCTCCCCATTATCATTTCCAAAACTGCTTCCACTAACAATGTGTCTTCACAATTTTTTGTTAACATTTTTTTGTTAACAATCTGCTCTAACACTGTAGGTATCTGTTAGAGCAACACCCTACTCTCCTGATACCAAATTCTGTCTCAGTTATCTAGTGCTGCTATAACTGAAATACGACAAGTAGATGGCTTTAACAGAAATTTATTTTCTCACAGTCTGGGGGGCTAGAAATCCGACTCCAGGGGAAGGCTTTTTTTTCTGTCAGTTTTGGGGGAAGGTCCTTGTCATCAATCTTCCCTTGGTCTAGGAGTTTGTTTCTCAGTGCAGGGACCCAGGGTCCAAAGTATGTGCTCTGCTCCTTGCTCTTGTTTCTTGGTGGTAGGAGGTCCCTCTTCTCTCTGCTCAATCAATCAAACAATTTGATCAAAAGGCAGAGATTGTAAGACTGGATTTTTTTTTAAAAAGAGAGATCTACTACAGGAGACATAGTTTAGATTCAAAGACACAAATAAATTTGAAAGTAAATGTATGGAAAAAGACGTATCATGTAACCAGCAATGATATGGGAGCCGGAGTGGCTATAATAAAATCAGACAAAATAGGTTGTAATTTAAAACAAAAAATATTACTAGAGATATACAGGGACATTTTATAATGATAAAAGAATCAATCTGTGAGGAAGACATAATAACGGACCCAACAGAATACCAAAATACATAAGGCAAAAACGACAGAATTGAAAGGAGAGATAGATAATACAACAATAATAGTTAGAGACTTCAATACACCACTTTCAATACAGAACAACATGGCAGATGATCAGCAAGGAAATAGAACACCTAAGTAACACTCTGGAACAACTAGACCTAACAGACATTTATAGAACACTCCATTTAAAATAAGCAGAACATAGATTTTTCAAGTGCATGTAGAACATTCTCTAGGATAGACCCTATGCTAGAACATAAAACAAACCTCAATAAATTTTTAAAAGTCTGAAATAATACAAAGTATGTTATCTGACCACAATGGAATAAAATTACAAATAAATGACAAAAGAAATACAGGAAAATCACAAGCATGTAGAAATTAAACAACACATTCCTAAATAACCAATGGATCAAAGAAAAAAAAAAAGGGAATTACAGAATACTTCAAATGAAACAGAAGACAAACGCCAAAACTTATGGAATACAGCTAAAACAGCTCTTGGAGGGAAATTTATAACTGTAAATGCCTACGTATTAAAAAACAAGAAAGACTTCAAATCGATAATTTACTTTCCACCTTGAGATACTGGGAAAAAAGAGCAAACTAAACTTAAAGTAAGCAGAAATAAGGAAATAATAAAGATTAGAGCAGAAGTTAATGAAATATAACAAAACCCCAGTGCTGTCGAATCAATCTGACTCATCCTGTAGGGCTGCTGTGAGTCATGAAATATAGAGAATAGAAAAATAAAAAACAAAAAATTGGCTCTTTAAAAAGATCAACAAAATTGACCTAGATCCCTGTCTTAGTTATCTAGTGTTGCTGTAACAGAAATACCACAAGTGGATGGCTTTAACAAAAAAAAGTTTATTTTCCCAAAGTAAAGTAGGCTAAAAGTCCAAATTCAGGGTGTCATCTCGAGGGGAAGGCTTTCTCTCTCTGTTGGCTCTGGAAGAAGGTCCTTGTCCTCAATATTTCCCTTGTCAAGGGGCTTCTCCAGCGCCAGGACCCTGTGTCCAAAGGACATGCTCTGCTCCTGATGCTGCTTTCTTGGTGGTATGGGGTCCCCCTGTCTCTCTGCTTGCTCCTACCTTTTATATCTTTATACCTTTATACTTTTTATATCTCATGAGATTGCCTCAAGACACAATCCAATCCTGTAGGTTGAGTCCTGCCTCACTAACACAACCGCCGCCTATTTCTCCCTCATTAACATCATAGAGGCAGGGTTTACAACATATAGGAAAATTACACAATACTGGGAATCAGGGCCCACTCAATTGATACACACTTTTTTGGGGGGACATAATTCAATCCCATGACAATCCCAAAGGGGGTAGGGAGCTCAAACTGAAATGTGCAAAATTGGAATGGTGGTCGGCTATATACAAAAATTAACTCAAAATGGATCAAACATCTAAATGTAAGAAATAATGCCATAAAATTCCTAAAAGAAAACATACGGGTAGAATCAGTCACATTACTTGGCATTGACTTGAAGGCATCTAACAACAACAACAAATGACCAGTAATGTTGAACTTCTTTTTATGTACTTGTTGGCCATTTGTATAACTTCTTCATTTTAATTCTTACAGCCCTGTAAGTTTTAGCTGGATACATGGCTATCCACCTACATTACTTTCTCAAGCCTTCCCTGCAGCTAGGCATTACTACATTTTTGTCAATGAACTGTGAGCACCTTTTAGGTCAGGTCCTTAATAGGACGCTATTTGTTCTTCACTTCTTTCTTCTTCCCCCAGCCTGGAACTTTGGCCTGGTGGTAAAGAGGCACCTTCAATCATTCAAACAAGGGCAGCATTCTATGAGATGGCAAAACAAGATAAAAAGCAGCACTAGGATACCTGGACCACCTCGAGGAGAACTACCCTACCCTAGGGATTGCCTGCTAAGCTTAGTCTATTACTGGAGAAAGAAATAAACTTCTGTTTTGGTTAGGTCTATGTTTTGTGGCCTCTGTTATAGCACTGAGCCAAAACCCAAACTGATATACTCATTTTACAGAAGAAGAAACTAAGGCTTAAAACAAAACAATGTACCCAAGAATACACTGCCCATTTAGCGGCACACCTCAGATTCTAACCCAGCCATGGATGTCTCACTCCAAAGCCCACATTCTTCCTACCACCCTACATCGCCTTCTGTGCAGAGAAATGTTAAGTCCAAGTATCTACTGCAAACTATAGGGACTGTAGTTTTTTCGTAAATAGGGGACATCATAATGCAGTTCCTGTGAATAGCTTCTGCTCACAGCCCACTAAGGATTCTGGTAAGCCTTTGACTTAACTGCCCAGACAAGGCAGTCCCTTGTTTTAATGGAATTGGGAGCCTTACTTTGGGAAAGCTATGATCCCAATCAGCCAGCTATCTAAGAAAAACTTAACAGTACAGAAGTGTTTCAGAAAAGCTATAGGAATATACTCATTTTTTAAAGAATTAATCTGGCTGAGGGTGGAGAGGAGGAGTGTGCTGTCTCATTGGGGGACAGCAACTAGGAGGACATAGCAAGGTGTATATAAATTTTTGTATGAGAGACTGACTTGATTTGTAAACTTTCACTTAAAGCACAATAAAAAAAATGTGGCTGAGATATAAGTACAAATTGGAATGGGAAGATTACAGGCATAAAAAAACTGAGTTTATGATTACAAACAAGGAATAACATTTAAAAAAAAGTATTCTGGGTGGTAGCAATGGACAAAGAGCTGAAGGGATAAATAAGAACGCAAAGGAATAATGGAAAGAACTAAATTTAAGAGGCTTAGGGTTCTAAACAAAAAGTCTGGAACAGCTACTGTTTGGAACTTAACTTCTAGGAATTTACCGTATGCAATATATGTACACGTATAGTCACAAATACAAGAAAAATCAATGCAGCACAATAACAATAGAAAACAAAAACAGAAGTACCTTAAATGTACATTTATGAGGGCTTTTCATTTTACGTATTTCCACAGATTTTCCTTAAAAAGCATGTATTTTTTTTGTAATTGTTTTTTAAAAACAAAAACCCTACTAAATTACAGAATCAAAAAGGAATAAGGAAAAAATTAAATAGTTAATTTTTAAAAAAAGAAGATTGGATAAAATAATTTCTAAGCAGCAGTGAATAAGCAAGCTTAAGTTTGCTATAATGAATCAGTAATTACCCTTCTAAATCTAAGCAATACTCTGGGATTTGGCAAGGTCAAAAGTCATGGCGGCAATCTAGTCTGAAGAATTCTGTTGTAACCCGGAAGCTGGTGAAACATTCACAAATTCAACAAATACTAGGGTACAACCCTGGTGGCGTCGTGGTTAAGTGCTATGGCTGCTAACCAAAAGGTCGGCAGTTTGAATCCACCAGGTGCTCCCTGGAAACTCTACGGGGCAGTTCTACTCTGTCCTATAGGGTCGCTAGGAGTTGGAATCCACTCGATGGCAGTGGGTTTGGTTTTTGGTTTTGGCTACTCAAAGCGGGTGCCATGGTCAGTGCAGCCCAAGCAGTATTCTGTGACAAGGTTAAGTTCAGAAATCGGGACTAAGCATTTCGGAATTTCTACAGCCACTGTGCGCTTTCATGACCACTGGATTAAAAAAAAAAAAAAACAAACCAGGGCTTATACTTTGTATGTCCACGGGGGTGTGTGTGTGAGATTTCACTTTTCTAGTAATTCACTTTTATTGTGCTTTACAAAAGTATGAGTATGTGATGGACTAAAAATAAAAAACAACAACCAACAACAACTTGTCCCTCACCAGACAGTTTGGGCAACACTGTATTAAACTACTTAACATTTTGCAAGGCATTGTTTTATCCTGGAGATATAGCAGTGATTCACTAGAGAAAGTATCTACTCTAATGAAGCTATAATCTAATGGCAACAAGACAACATAACAAATTAAAAATAAACGAGATAAATACAGAAAGTGGTAAGTACACTTATGAGAGAAATGGGACAGTGACTGGGGGAGAGTGATACACTAGATAGCACAGCTGGTCAGAGGTACCTAAGCTAAGCACTGAATTGGATGAATATCAATGGAAGCGTGAATAATGGGTAACAAGAATGAAGGAGAAAAGCAGGGAAACAGTAGATGAATATGTTACCATCAGAAGGAAGGAGGACAGTTTTCTAAAGTTAAAGGACATGCTTATTCAGTGTTCCAAATTGGATCTGCAGGTGAAAGATTTCGCTGCTAGCATCTCACTCTCTCAGAAACTGACCAAGAAAGCCAACTAGTAACTAAAAGCAAAATTCAGACCTTCAGTCTGTAACCTTGAAATTACAAATTCCTGTCTTAGCCTCAACACTCTCATCTACATGAACCTCACAGGTTTTAATGCCATCTTGCTCCGTAACAATGAACTTTTTGCTGCCATTATTGATCAGAACAGTGAGTTATAATATAAAAGAAATTAATCCTGTCAACTTTATTAAAAAGGCAGAAAAGTATGCCCCTAGGCCTATCTCAGCATACTACAGGCATACCATTTCAGATGACCATTCAGTACACAAACAACAAGTAACCGTCCTAGAGCTTCACAGTCTGAATAAACAGATGTAAATACTACCAACATACATAAGGTTATAGAACAGAAAATTGTAACAACAGGAAACAGATACTTCAACCTCTTTGCTTGAAACAAGGAAATTTATAAGCATTTTTTAGAACATGCTAGAAAAATATCTATTATGTTCATTGGGCACTGAATAGAAAAATTCCCAAGATTTACTACTGAGCTTTTAAAAAGTAAATATCGGAATATATTTATTCCACTTTTATAATGAAGCTCATTTGTGTAAATACATGTATCGGTAAATACAGAGAAAATACTCTGGAAGGACATACACCAAACTTTATTAGAGATTACCCCTGGTGATGGGAAGTGAGATGATGAAGGGAAGGAGAGGCAATTTTAGACTATACATTGATCTATTTATAATAATAATGTTCTCACTATTGCTTTAATTACTAAAGAGAAAAATTTAAAGAAATTTCCAGAATATATTAGACCTTGCCTTTTTTAAATTACATGTTCTAGCACACCACTTAACTGAATCATTGTTCATCTGGTTTCTGCATACTTTAAATATGATCTAAGTCAGTCTCATCATCTACAAAATAAAGGGATGAACTAGATAAACTCCTAGGTTATTCAATACTCAATATTTAGAGTTCTGAATATTAAAAGTATACCTAGAGTATACTCAAAGCCCTACTTTTAAAATACTCATGTTTACCTATATGAGACTCATTACTTTCACTTGATAAAATCATAATACATCTGCTAAATTATTCTTTAAAATCTATTTGTGTTGTCACTGAATTGTACATGTAGAAATTATTGAGATGGCGTATGTTTTGTTGTATATATTTTTACCACAATAAAAAAGAAAAAAGGGAAAAGGCCCCAAATAAGTAAAGCATTACTGAAGACAAAGAACAAAGCGGGAGGCCTCACACTACCTGATCTTAGAACCTGTTACAACAGCCACAGTAGTCAAAACAGGCTGGTACTGGTACAACAGACACATAGACCAATGGAACTGAAAACCCAGACATAAATCCATCAGTCTATGAATAGCTCATATTTGACAAAGGGCCAAAGTCCATTAAATGGGGAAAAGATAGTCTCTTTAACAAATGGTACTGGCATAACTGGATGTCCACCTGTAAAAAAATGAAACAAGATCCATACCTCACATCATATACAAAAACTAACTCAAAAGGGATCAATGATCCAAATGTAAAACGTAAAATGATAAACATCATGGAATTAAAAATAGGGACAACCCTAGGGACCCGAATGCATGAAAAATCCACAAACACCAGAAGGAAAACTAGGTAACTGAGACTCCTAAAAATGATACCCTTTATGCTTATCAAAAGACTTCACCAAAAGAGTAAAAAGAGAACAGGGACTCTAGAGATTGGGAAAAAAATGTTGGCTACATCATATCTGACAAGGGTCTAATCTCTAAAATCTACAAAATACTTTAACACCTGAACAACAAAAAGATAAATATTCCTATTAAAAAATGGGCAAAGGATATGAACAAACACTTTGCTAAAGAAGGCACTCAGAAGGCTAAAAGAAGACTGGAAATGCTTGTGATCACTAGTCATTAAAAAAAAGTCATTAGAGAAATGCAAATCAAAGCTAGAATGATATACCATTTCGCCCTGACACTACTGGCACTAATCAATAAAACACAAAATAACAAATGTTGGAGAGGCTGCAGGGGGATTGGAACTGTTATGCACGGCTGGTGGGAAAGTAAAATTGTACAACCACTTTGAAAAACAGTATGGTGCTTCCTTAAAAAGCTAGAAACAGAAATACCATATGATCCAGCAATCTCACTCCAAGGAATATATCCTAAAGAAATAAAAGTGATTACTTGAATAGACATGTGCACACCCATGTTCACTGTAGCACTATTCACAACAGCAAAAAGATGAAAACAACCTAAGAGCCCATCAACAGATAAATGGATAAACAAATTATGGTACATACACACAATGGAATACTCCTTAATGATAAAGAACAATGATGAATTTGCAAAACATCTCACAACACAGGTGAATCTGGAGGGCATTACTCTGAGTAAAATAAGTCAATCACAAAAAACAAATATTGTATGAGACCACTATCATAAGAACTCAAGAAAGGTTTACACACAGAGGAAAAAAACACTGTTTGACGGTTACAAGGGTGGGGAGGAAGGGAGAGGGGAAATGACTAAATAGATAGCAGACAAGTGTCAACTCTGCTGAAGGGAAAGACAACACACAATATAGCGGAAGTCAGCACAACCTGAACAAGACAAAGGCACAGAAGTTTCCTAGACACATCCAAACACCTTAAAGGACCAAGTTGCTGGGGCTGAGGGCTGGGGACTATAGTCTCAGGGGGTCGTTAGGTCAACTGGCATAACTCAGTTCATAAAGAACACGTTCTGCATCCTACTTTGGTGAGCAGCATCTGGGGCCTTAAAAGCTTGTGAGTGGCCATCTAAGACACATCTATTGGTCCCATCCCATCTGGGGCAAAGGAGAATGAAGAATACCAAAGACACAAGGAAAATATTAGTCCAAAGCACTAATGGACCACATGAACCACAGCCTCCACCAGCCTGAGCACAGAAAGAACTAGATAGTGCCTGGCTTTCACCACTAACTGCTCTAACAGAGATCGCAACACAGAGTCCTGCACAGAGCGGAACAAAAATGTAGAACAAAATTCAAATTCATAAAAAAAGACCAGACTTACTCTGACAGAGACTGGAGGAACCCCTGAGACTATGACCCCTAGACACTCTGCTAACTCAGAACTAAAATCATTCCTGAAGCCCACTTTTCAGACAAAGATTAGACAGGTCTATAAAACAAACAATAACACACGTGATGAGCATGCTTCTTAGTTCAATCAAATATATGAGACCAAATGGGCAACGCCTGCCCAAAAGCAAGATGAGAAGGCAAGAAAAGAAAGGAAAACTGGACAAACGGCTGGGGAACCCAGGAAGGAAAGGGGGACAGTGCTGTTACATTGTGGGGATTGCAACCAATGTCACACAACAATACGTGTATAAATTTTTGAATGAGAAACTAGAGCTGTGAACTTTCACCTAAAGCACAATTAAAAAAAAAACCTTATGGATCACACAATAAATAAATACAATCTGACAAATACACATAAACCTAAAGCAGAGGCCTCCAGGAAAAAAAAAAAAAATTTGTGTTTAAAACAATTTTTAAGCCAACGTTTAAAATTCAAAAGATTTTATGTAAAAATCCAGATTTCTACCTCTTTTTGGAAAAAACCTGCCTGATAGCTAATGATAGCGAAAGTTGTATTTCACACAACCTAAGATACCAAGCCTCACGTGTCTGTCAGTTTATCGTACTGTGGGGGCTTGTGTCTTACTGTGATGGTGGAACCTATGCCACCGGTATTCAAACAGCAGCAAGGTCACCCATGGCGAACAGGTTTTGGCTGAGCTTCCAGACTACAGCAGACGAGGAAGAAGGACCCAGCAGTCTACCTCTGAAAAGAAATAGCCAGTGAAAACCTTACGAATAGCAGTGGAACACTATCTGATACAGTGCTGGAAAATGAGCCCCTTAGGTTGGAAGGCACCCAAAAGATGACTGGGGAAGAGCTGTCTCCTCAAAGTACAGTCAGCCTTACTGATGTGGATGGAGTCAAGCTTTGGAGACCTTCATTTGCTGATGAGGCATGACTCAAAATCAGAAGAAATAGCTGAAAACACCCATTAATAATGAGAACCTGGAATGTACGAAATATGAACCCAGGAAAATTGGAAATCGTCAAAAATGAAATGGAATGCATAAACATCAATATCCTAGGCATTAGTGAGCTGAAATGGACTAGTATTGGTCATTTTGAATCGGACAATCTTACAGTCTACTGTGCCGGGAATGACAACTTGAAGAGGAATGGCATTACATTAATTATCGAAAAGAGCATTTCAAGATCCATCCCGAAGTACAACGCTGTCAGTGATAGGATAATATCCATACGCCTTCAAGGAAGGCCAGTTAATATGACTTTTATTTAAATTTATGCACCAACCACTAAGGCCAAAGATGAATTAAAGACTTTTACCAACTTTTGCAGTCTAAAATTGCTCGAACATGCAATCAGGATGCACTGATAATTACTGGTGACCGGAATACGAAAGGTGGAAACAAAGAAGGATCGGTAGTTGGAAAATATGGCCTTGGTGACAGAAACAATGCCAGAGATCGTACGATTGAATTTTGCAAGACCAATAACTTCTTCATCGCAAATACCTTTTTCACCAACATAAACAGCAACTATACACATGGACATCGCCAGATGGAATACACAGAAATTTAATTGACTACCTCTGTGCAAAGAGACTATGGAAAAGCTCAATATCATCAGTCAGAACAAGGCCAGGGGCAGACTGCGGAAAAGATCATCAATCAGTCGTATGCAAGTTCAAGCCAAAACTGAAGAAGATTAGAACAAGTCCACGAGAGCCAAAGTACGACCTTGAGTATATTGCACCTAAATTTACTGACCATCTCAAGAACAGATTTGACACATTGAATACTAATGACTGAAGACCAGATGAGTTGTGGAAGGACATCATACAAGAAGAAAACAACAGGTCATTAAAAAGACAGGAGAGAAAGAAAAGACCTAAACGGATGTCAGAAGAGACTCTAAAACTTGCTCTTGAACACTGAGTAGCTAAAGCAAAAGGAAAAAATGATGAAATAAAAGAGCTGAACAGAAGATTTCAAACGGTAGCTTGAAAAGATAAAGTATTATGATGACATGTGTAAAGATCTGGAGATAGAAAATCGAAAGGGAAGAACACCCTCAGAATTTCTCAAGCTGAACAAACTGAAGAAAAAATTCAAGCCTTGAGTTGCAATACTGAAGGATTCTATAGGGAAAATATTAAACAACGCAGGACACATTAAAAGGAAAATGGAAGGAATACACAGGGTCACTATACCAAAAAGAACTGGTAGACGTTGAAACATTTCAAGAGGTGACATATGATCAGGAACCGATGGTATTGAAGGAAGAAGTCCAAGCTGGAGTGAAGGCATTGGCAAAAAACAAGGCTCAGGAAACTGATGGAATATTAATTGAGATGTTTCAAACAAATAGACGCAGCGCTGGAAGTGCTTACTTATCTATGCCAAGAAATTGGAAGACAGCTACCTGGCCAACTGACTGGAAGAGATCCATATTTATGCATATTCCCAAGAAAGGTAATCCAACCAAATACGGAAATGAACAAACAATATCATTAATATCACACGGAAGCAAAATTTTGCTGAAGATCATTCTAAAGCGCTGTAGCAGTGTATTGACAGGGAAATGCCAGAAATTCAAGCAGGCTTTAGAAGAGGATGTGGAACCAGAGATATCATTGCTGATGTCAGATAGATCCTGACTGAGAGCAGAGAATACCAGAAAGATGTCTACCTGTGTTTTACTGACTGTGCTAAGGCATTCCACTGGATCATAACAAATTATGAGTAACACTGTGAAGAATGGGAATTCCAGAACGCTTAACTGTGCTCAGGAGGAATCTGGACATGGATCAAGAGGCAGTCGTTGGAACAGAACAAAGGGATACTGCGTCAGGAAAGGTGTGCGTCAGGGTTGTATCCTTTTACCATACCTACTCAATCTGTATCCTGAGCAAATAATAATCTGAGAAGTGGACTACATGAAGAACAGGGCATCAGGACAGGAGGAAGACTCTTTAACAACCTGTGTTATATGGATGATACAACCTTGCTCACTGAAAGTGAAGAGGACCTGAGGCACTTACTGATGAAGATCAAAGACCACAGCCTTCAATATGGATTACACCTCAACATAAAGAAAACAAAAATCCTCACAACTGGACCAATAAGCAACAACATGATAAACACAGAAAAGATTGAAGTTGTCAAGGATTTCACTTAGATCCATAATCAACACCCATGGAAGCAGCAGTCAAGAAATCAAAAGACACATTGCATTGGGCAAGTCAGCTGCAAAAAACCTCTTTAAGGTGTAGAAAAGCAAAGATGTCATCTTGAGGACTAAGGTGTGCATGACCCAAGCCATGGTATTTTCAATTGCCTCACATGCAAGTGAAAGCTGGACAATAAATAAGGAAGACTAAAGAAGAGTTGATGCCTTTGAATTGTGGCGTTGGCAAAGAATACTGAAAGAATAAAATCTGTCTTGAAAGAAGTACAACTAGAATGCTCCTTAGAAGCAAGGATGGCAAGACTATGTCTCACATACTCTGGATTAGTCCCTGGAGGAGGACATCATGCTTGGTAAAGTAGAGGGTCACTGAAAAAGAGGGAGACCCCCAAGGAGACGATTGACACAGCGGCTGCAATGATGGGCTCAAGCACAGCAACCACTGTGAGGATGGCGCAGGACTGGGCAGTGTTTTATTCCGTTGTATATAGTGCCACTACGAGTAGGAAACAACTCTATGGCACCTAACAACAACAAAGAGCCATGAATTGTAAGACCAACCATTTTATAATGTATCACCAAGAAAAAATATCACCAATTATAATTACAAGACTGACCCTGATTTCAAAGATGCTTAAATGCTAACACGTACCTCAGAATTGGTAAATTATGGTATTTGTACCACATACTATGTATGTGCTAGCTCTGTTTGTAAGGGCTTTATATTTTTTAATTTAATCTTCACAAAAACCCTTTAAGATGGGTACCATTATTATCCACATTTTAAAGATGAGGAAATGGAGGTATGGTGGTTAAGCAACTTGTCTAAGTTCACAAAACTAGTAAGTGGTGAGATGGGATTCAAACAGCAGCAGTTCAAGCACTCAACCACTACATTAAAGTGGCTCTCTGGGCCTACATTTTCAGAAACAAGTGGCTACAGCTGAGTACCAGCAACATCTTCAAGTTAGGCTCCACCTCCATCCCAGACCCTAGCTTGCTCTCTGACCTGACTTGCTTCACTGACAATAATGTTACCCCACCGATGCTGTTGGAATTTGAGTTTGTATCCCTTTCATGAAAGAACAAAATACTAAATATTAACAGAAAACATTTCTCAAAAGAAAAAAAAAAAAAACTGAGTAAAATTTAATCCAGCATTATCTTTATTTAGAAGGACCAGAAAGGGGTGATAATAAGGAAAATTCAAGAGACAGCAGTCCTTCAACTAATTCATATTATGCTAACTAGATATTAGGTGCTCAGAGACAGACACAATGAAGAATTAAATATGGATGCTGTTATTAAGCTTTCATAGTCTGGTAAAAGACAGTATAATTAACAAAAGTAACTGAAAAATAAGCATTTTCAATAATCCAATAAAGTAGCTCTATATGTTTTAACATGGAAAAATCTGCAAGACTGCAGAACATTATCAACAGTATATCATTTATGTAAAAAAGAAATATGTCCATACAAATATATAATTCTTATTACCTAAATGAATGTTTCTATGCATAAAGGTCTGGAAGGATTTATATCAAACTAATAGCAGTGGAGCCCTGGCGGCATAGTGGTTAAGCGATCTGGTCAGCAGTTCAAATTCACCACCTGCTCCTTGGAAACCCCATGGGGCAGTTCTACCCTGTCCTACAGGGTTGCTGTGAGTCGGAACTGACTTGAGGGAACCTAACAATAACAATAAACCAAAAAAACCAAACCCAGTGCCGTCAGGTCGATTCCGACTCATAGCAACCCTATAGGACAGAGTAGAACTGCCCCATAGAGTTTCCAACGAGCACCTGGTGGATTCAAACTGCCAACCCTTTGGTTAGCAGCCGTAACAACAACAATAGCAGTGGTTAACTCAGGAAAAAAGGAACTGAGGTTGGAGATGGTCAAAGAGGATTTAAACATCAGTAGTACTCATTTTGCTCCATGAATATAATCACGTATTATTTTTATAATAAAAAAATTAAAAATCTAATTAATAAATAGTACATATAACATCATTCAGCTCATGCGGACTATGAATCAAAACTTTTCTTTTCAGTAATCATTATGTGAGATTTCACAATTCCACTTACCAAGCAAAATATGAAAAGGACAAATAATCCCACCAAGAATTGATAAACTGGGCATAAGAACAACAGTCTAAAAACCAGTTGATTTAAAGTTTTGTTTGTGTTGCTAACCAAAAATGCCATTTATTTGGGGATAGGAGTGACTAAGAAAGAAAACGGAGATGAAGAAATGCAAAAATTAAAAACCAATGAAAAGGGAAAAAAAGCAGACAGCACAGAACTAGGATGATGAAGGTACACTTACAGTTCAAAAGTCACTGTCAGCATATAGTATGCAATATTTTCTCACAATTCCTAGCAGAAATCCATCATTTCCTTTGGCACTCACCAACTACTTAACAGACACAAAAATGAAGGACAGGAATAGCAACTACATTAAAAAAAAAAAATGATAATTCTAACTCTTCAATAATGTACTCAACAAATATTAGCCACCTAATATCACCTTATTTGATGATATAAATTACATAAAGCTTATAGCACAGTTCTAACCTTCTTTGGAGAAAGCTTCCCAACCATAGCCGCTTACTGTAGAACTAAAATAATTCATGTTAACTAACAGATAACAAATCAATTCATTTATACTGTTTAAATAAACTTAAAAAATTACTATTTTAGAGATAAGATTAAACTTATTTTTAAGTCAAACTCTATAAGAAAACTTTACAAAAAGAACAAAAAGCCAATCTTGTCTTTAGATAACCTAAATTATCATAACCTAAAAAAAAAAAGTAGGAACACTACAAGGTCAAACACCAGTTTCCATGTGGATGAATCTGATGAGTCCAACACAATACATTTCCATTACAATTACATATAAATAGCCAAAGTAATATATTGCTTCATTTATTCTCCATGCTTTCTGTAAGAAACGAACTATGCTTTTCAAAAGGACATCCTTCTAACGGAGGCTTCATAATGAGACTTGTCTACAAATAACCCATCACAGATGCTAGCACCTGAAAGTCTAACACTACAAAAGTTTCCAAGTTAAAGGTGAATAACTTTCCACATAAAGAAAGTTTATGGCATTTCTGCCTGCGGTATAAAAACAGAAATATGTCGTCTCTATATAATATCCACCACAAACAAAAAGCAGAATACAAAGTCAGCTTAATACATGGTAAATACATAAATAGAAACAGTATTCGCTGTCAACAAATTTGTATACGAAATTTTGATATTCTCTCTTTGAGTCTGAATCGACTCGACGGCACTGGGGGTAGTGGTCTCCCAAAAGATAATCAGATTCAAGCGCGATCAGAATTAACTCTCAAACCACAAGACGTCAGGACTTATTTTATCATTTAGGTATTTAAATGGCAATACTTCATGAACTCCACAAAGCTTCTGAAATGGAGGACCTCTAACGGAGGAATACTTATTTTATAAATTGTCATCTTGAAAATATTCCCTGTATAAAAAGTGTCTGCCAAACAAGCCTTATATAAATATTAAGCATTTTTTTGTTTGTTTTTAAGCATCACACAGCATACTTCTTTGGTGACAAAATTCTTTTTTTCAAGTACATCTATTAACTTTCCTCGGAACACACTTTGGTAACACTAGGGCGTTTAAAATTTAAACGATTCTCTTTTTTTTTTTTTTAAACCACCCTAAACAATCTGCATAAGCCATGCAGTACTCAACAGATACTACTTAAAAGAATATAAGGGATGTCTGTGGTTGGATATAAGTGATCAAAACACAAATCATTATGGTTTTCTCTGACATAATTACTGCAAGACTAGCTGAGAGAAAACACCCATCAGTTATGACATTGACCTGGTTATTAAAGAAGAATATGAAACATCAACTCAAATAGGAGTTTCAGACTATACATTTATAGTAACACAGTATAAAATGTGCTCGACCAAACCACAGGTATGTCTAAATTTAAGCCCACATTCCTTAATAACAATTTTTATTAAAAGAAAGTACAAGCTGTCCCTGCATTATTGGCCCTTTTGCTTTCTGACCCAGCTGATCCAAGTTCGATCTAAGAAGAGACACCATAGCAGTATAGATATTCTGTACTTTTCCTGGACTTTATCAACTTTTATGCCCTCAGGATCCAATCTGAGAACATAAAATGCCTTGTGATTTATCACTACATATTTTTTTTTTTATAGTCTATACTTGTTTTTTTTCAAGAAACTAGTTTTTAAAAAAGATACTAGTTGGAAGGTAGATAGAAATTTTAGTCATGAGCATTTAAAAGCACGAGTAGAATTTTTACTATGATAGTGTTTATTTTCACCCAGCAAAGTATGTCATGGCTAAGGAGGCTTCAAGCATCAGAAATTACTGTCTTTTCTCTACCTGAAGTAAATAAGAGACATCAAATTAAAAAGTACTTGACTCTAAAATATGATAAAACATGGATAAAAATTCTGCACTTAAAACATCCAGGACTTTGTACAATTATTGACTATCATGTCAATTAATACTTTATTAGTTCTGAAGAGCATTAATATTAACAGCAGTCCCGAGCTTAACTCTGGGTAGGGTAAGAAAAGCTAGTTACTATACAGTCAGTAATATAACTCTCACACATTTAGAAGACATGAAGAAAAAGCAGGAAAGCAGTCAAAGCAGAATTAGTAAAAAGTCTGACATAATGAACTTCAGTCATTCCATAACTTTGATTTCTACTGTCTTTAAAAAATACTGTTTTAGAACCTAGGAATTTATAAGCTGTGATTATTATTTTTTTTTATGATTATAGATCTGTGACTTATTTCATACAAAACTATAATTAATTCATTTAACAAATATTTATTGAGCATCTATTACTATGGAAAAACAAAGATTAAAATCTATATGAAACTTGCCCTAAAGAAACTCAAGAGTCTTAAGTTTCTTAAGTAACTTAAGAATGAAACATATATAAATGGTAGACAGTGGTAGGAAGCATAAGAAATTAATAACCCAGTTAAAATCCAAAGAAAGCTCAGATGATAAAGATTATCTGCAGTCTGGTGGGGGAAAGAAGGGTGCAAATTACAGAAGGCATTTATGATGAGATTTGAAGAACAGGTAGAATTCAGACAGAGGTAAGAAAAGAAAACTTTCATGTGAAAAAGAGAGAGATGGAAAGCCACAGTGAAAATAATTTGATTTCACAGAAATAAAAAAATTACAAAATGATAATACACCTACCCCTCACTGAAGGACTCTCGTTATCTGACATTTCACATTTACAGTAGTAAAAACTCTACCCTCCAACTATTTTGTGCATTAATGACAAACATCTGGCAGTAACAAATGCCGAGATGTGAGGCAAAGGATAATGCTGGTTGTGATGGTTAAGATTATATGTCAACTTGGCTAGGCCATGATTCTCAGTGGCTTGGCAGTTATGTAATGATGTAATTTGGTAGTTATGTAAATGATGCAATATGGCAGTTATGTCATGATGTAGTCATCCTCCATTTTTGCATAATGTCAATTTTCTATGAAATCTAACCATATCGATAAGGGAGAAGTGGGTGTATAGAAGGTAGAGGTTCTAAGCTCTAGCAACTCAAATATCCAGGCTAGATCAACTCACCAATAAAAAGTCTAATATTGTACTACATTCTACTGATGCTACATAAATACTTTTAATTAGTAACCCATGACTCCTCATACCTGCTATACCTACTTATGGAATGATAGTGAAACAAATTTTATTCATACTGTAACAGACTACTTTCCTAATTTTGAGTGTATTTATCCTTAAAGCTAGGCAAGATCAAGCACCCTTACTTTCCTTTTAGTTTATATACACAAATGATACTCAAGCTTCATTCTGAAACCATGACATTAAAAACTATGTTGTCCCATTCACTGTAGTAAGATCAAAGTGTTCTTCTAATCCCAACTCTGAATTACGGTGCAAACACCTTTAGGGTTCTGTGCCTCAACTTCCTATCCTGGAAGATAAGGGGGTTAGACCTGAATGATCTCTAAAGGTCCTTCCAGCTTTAAAATCCCATACCCTATGAATTCTATACCTTTTCTGTAGAAGCCACCATGACAAGGAAAACTAGCAACAACAAAAAAAAGAAGGTATTCTTCCTCTAACCCATATGTAATAAAAACTACCTCTTATTGAGCACCTACAAAGTGTCAGGCTCCATTTCTTATTTCACTTAATCCTCATTATAACCCTGAAGAGCAGGCACTTCTCACTTTACAGGATATCAGCCAACTCTTGCCTGTGCAGTCCCATCAGAGGGTGCAAGGCCAGGATTCCAATAAAGGTCTAACTCCAAAACAAGCTCTAATAAGCCACACTTTAAAACTTGGGGTCTCTAACATAAATGCCAGACAAGTAAAGTAAATGGGGGGGAAAAAAAAAACTAAAAAGGTAGGCCATGGCTACAGTAATCTGGAGAGAGCGACTGTGGTAATCTGGAAACAGCATGTTCCCTTTTTTTTTTTTTTTTGAGAGCATGTTCTTCTAATAGGACAGCTCAGCTGTCTTGTGGCCATGTGGGAATGGACAAAAAAAAAAAAAAAAGGCCAAGAGAAGCCAAATACTAGTTGCGTGTGTATGAGAGAAAAATAAATCTTATTTTCAGCTTCTGCTTTAAACAGTTCTAACTTAGATCTGTGCAGCTAATGTTACTTGCATTATATAAATGTCCAAACTTCTTTCCATCTAAGTATTAAAATATGGGCTTCAGGAGTGAAGTCTAGGCTTTAGAGTAAGGCAAACTCAGGTTGAATCCCAGCTGTTACTTGACTTCTCTAACCTTCATTTCTTCCCTTGTAAAATGAGGATACTATCATCTATCTTGCAGGGTTGTTAAAGATTAAAGGAGAATGTAGAATATAAAGAGCTCAGCACAGTACCTAGCTCAAGGTAAGAGCTTGACGAATGAAAGCTACTCCTAACTATTCTTCTGGAGCCTAGCAACAAAGTTATGCCACTTTTTTGTAAACTTAGAACTACTCAGAAGTAAAAAGTTTATTTTTTTTTAAATGTCTTACATACTCATTTTCAGGAGGCACTTACCAAACTTCAAAATTAAATTTAAACCTGCAAGATAAGCAACGATCAAATACCGTTTTCAGGTACTAACAATTTTTTTTAAATGACGCTGCAAATCGTGTCACCAGGAGTTCAGACCGGGATGAATGAGAGAAAGCAGATGTGTCTCCAATGCCGTTTGAGCGCGAAAGATTCCCTACAACGCCCAAACAAGTTATTTACCAAATGACATATATTTAAAAAAATATTTAGGTGAGCCGAAAAAGCGGTGTTTGAACTTATATCACCTCGAAAAACGACCTTCCTTCCAGTTGAAGAGACAGGAGCAGGTGGCTTTGTGCCCCAAACTAGCGTTTTATTCTTAGCCACATGCTCTGGTCAACAGCTGGGTTTTAAACCTTCTTGCAGTCTTCCCCAACTCCCTGATTCCAGACTGCGAAGGAGAGAGCAGGACTTCAGGTCCCTCTCTGGCGGTGTAGAGACACCCACAAAAGGGAAGGAGGGAGGAGCCCCGGGCCTCGAGGGGCGTGGGAGATAGGTCAGGCAACCTCTGCCCGGGATTCGTCCCTTTCCCGGGCGGTATCACCCGAGGACCACCTCCTCGTTGGGCCTGCAGAGCTGCGGGGCGCGGCTGTCAGCCTGGCCGAGTCGCCGCGGTGGGGGCTGCGTTGGGGGTGTGAGCGGATAACTCCGGGGTCTCAGGAGAGGAAGGGAGGCAAGGGGGGAGCCGGCGTGGGGACCCCAACCCACGATGGAGCTAAGGAGGCGACCCTCCAGGCCTCCGAGTTCTCCGCCCCAGTCCCTGCCTGGACCCTGCCCAAGTCCCGGATCCGTCGCTCCTCTCACCGTCTCGGCTTCGGTGTGCTGGGGTCCGGCACTCTGACCCCCCATTACCCCGCGGAGGAAATTCATCTTGCCGCTCAGTCACGGGCTCTACCAGCCCCTGCGGAATAGAAAAGAAGACAACTTCTCCTGTCTTTCGCAGTGCCTGGCCCCCAAGCCCGCACCCTGCCCTAGCCGGCCGCCGGCACCACCACCTCTTACTCGGCGGCCGCTCCAGCCCCCGAAGCCCGGAAACAGCCTCCACCACCGGCCGAGACGCGCATGCGCGGGGACGTGGCATTACGTGGCGGCTCGAAGGGCGAAGGCAAAGGGGGAGAGTAGGCTAAAAGAGGCCCGCCTCAGGAGGGCCACCCAAGCCCCGCCCGGTGCCCAGGCCCCGCCTCCCGCCGCAGGGCCACGCCTCCACTCCCTCCCTTTGAGGGCAGCTCCTGCTAGCCCCAGCCACCCACGTGGCCGTAGCCCAGCCCAGCCCGTAGGAGGCGATCCAGATAGTCTGCGCGTTTTGGCTTGCTAGGTTTTTAATTGTCGCGGAGCGGGGCTTACTGCAGGCTGTCAAGTCTGGGGTCGTATTTTGTTGAGTCGAAAGCGAAATTTTCCCCCGGCCGACGTGACAGGTAAGGTGTCCAGGTCCCTGGAAACGCCTGTTTGAGGTTTAGCAGTACGAGCGCTGTGGCCTTCTGATCTTAGTAAATTGTATTTCTTCACAGGGCTTTGTTTGGTGGTAAAAAGGGTGCTAGAGCCCCCTCCTTCCTCGGCCACTGGAGGGCGCATTTCTCAGCTGTTGCTCTTCAAGCCTGCTAGAAGGAATTCCTAGATCTAAACACCAGGTACACCGCTATTTTCAAGTGTGTAAGAAGGAAACATTGAACCTTGCATTTAGCTTCGTAGAGAAGTAGATTGATCTGGACTGTCAATTTGGCAATTGGTAGCAAAACGTTGTATTATTAACTCTCAACTCCCGCATTTGTAGTGTTCTTTTTTTCTTAACTTGGAAAAATGCCATTTTTTTGAAGTAGGCATGCCTTGTTCTTTTCGCAATGAAGTTGCCAGGTACACATCCTTCTGGAAAAGTCTCGTAAATTTTTTGAGGTTAAAAGGCACAGGGTCTAGTTAGCTAACTGACGCATGCCCCTCTCGTTTGAATTCCCTGCTGGTCTCGAGTCAGCATTTAAAATTGAACTCATCTTTCCTAGCCTCGCTTAAGGAAAAAAAAAAAAATCAATGTACTTCTTCCACTGTGTGCCCTACCTACAGTGATCAATAGTACCACTGTCCAAATGATTGCCTAAGCCAAAGGAAGAAGCTGGGAGGAATCTTAGACTCTGAATTTCAACCCACTTGTCCAATAGTCAAGTCCTATGGTTTCTGTTTATAGAATATTTCCCGAATAGATACTCTGCTCTTCATCCTCTCTGCCTCTGACATAGTTTATATTCCCATCATTTCTCACAATTATGGCAAGAGCCTTCTAACTCCTCTGTCTGCTTGCAACCCTGGCTTCCCTCCATTCTGGTGTCTAGTCCACTGCTGACCAAGCCCAACAACGACAAAACATCTGTTCAGTCACTCTTGTTTATAAAACCATCTAGTGGGTCCATGTTCTCTCCATAATAAAATCCAAACTCCTTACCTTGGCATACAGCACCTCCTATGATCTGGCTCCTGCCTGCCTTGCCAGCTCCCATTTCTCCCACATACTCAGGCCATTATTATGCCTAGATGGTCCCTTCCCCTCTCTCCTCTTCTTCAAGCAAACTCCTGCTAGTTCTTAACACTCAACTCTCTCATCATCTCCTCAGAGCTTTTCCTGAAATTCAAACGTATATCTATATACTAGCACTTTGCAGTTATTAATATATAGCAGGCACTCAGTAAATGCTTGTTAAACTAAATTGTTAAGGGCAGGGACTGTGTTACTCATTTTTGCATCTCTTTTTCACTGTCTCGTAGAAGGTGATGTTGTTGCATCAATGAGTAAATCATTGAAAAACTATATGAATATTGTCACCTGTAAGTGGAATTGTAGGTAACACATATCACAAAGGTTGTGGTGTAAGTCCTTTTCCTAAGGCCAAGATTTTAAGCCTGGACCATGTGGAGAATGGTGGGATCATACCGCCAAAAGTACTGCATGCTAAACATCGTCCTCTACTTTAAAACCAGACACTTGACGTTTTGCTTCAGACATTTTCTATAGGGTGATTTTGTTGTCACCTAAAAAAGGTAACCAATAAATGCTCTGCATTTTTATTACCAAGTAGTGAGTACAAAAACAACCTCACCCATTCTCTAAGCCTCTCCCCTTCCTGAGCCCTACTCCTTCCTGAGCCTCACCTCTTCCCTAAGTCCCACTCTGCATTGTTGGGGATGAGGCTCCAAGATGAAGTGGGGCTCACAGATGTCTACTGTGCATATTATTTGGTAATAAATAACAGTGCCTTGACTTGTTAGCAAAGGTGTCCTAAGATGCCAGCCTTGTCATATATCTGACTGTGTTTTAAACTGTGGTGTGTACAGTAGGTCACTGTATTAGCTTCCAAGGTCTGCTGTAACAAAACACCACGAATTGAGTGGCTTTAAACAACAGAAATTTATTCTTTCACAGTTCTGGAGGCTAGAAGACCCAATTCAGGGTGTCAGCAGCACCATGTTCTCTCTGAAGGCTCTAGGGGAAGATACTTCCTTGTCTCTTCCTGCTTCCGATAGCCCCAGGTGCTCCTTTGCTTGTGGCAGCGTAACTGGTAACGCCAGTCTATCTCCATCATCACAGGGTATTCTCCTGTGTGTCTGTGTCTCTTCTCCTCTTCTTATAAGGACACCAGCCATATGGATGTCCTGATGACTTCATCTTAACTTGATTGCATTTGCAAAGACCCTATTTCCAAATAAGGTCACGTTCACAGGTATTCGGGGTTAGAATTTCCATATATCTTTTTTGGAGGACACAATTCAACCCATAGCCATCACTAACAAGCTAATGTGAGTTTTTACTTCATTTGACCTGTTTCTTCCCTAACAGTATCGCCTGGAAAGGAAGGATTAGGAGCAGGGGGCATGGACAGTTGAGTGCAGAGGAGATGAGGGCAGGGTCAAGTTCCCTGGCCTCTCAGTCTTGCTTCTGTTCTGGCGTCTCAGAAAGGGGGATGAAGGGAAGGTGGAGCTGCTTGCTACCTCTACCCTCAAGGGGATGCAGAGAGAGGGCAGTTGCTCATTTGTCCCCCAAATGAAAGCAGAGGTATCATCACTACACAGCAACCATGAAATGGACTCCTTATTTAAGAGAAAGGGGGTTATGTATTAATCTGCTCTCACTGATTTTATAGAGAAAAGCCAGGGACCACCTCTTATTCCTGTTTGTATCCTTTAGTCATCTCACATAATTCTTTTAACATTGTAGATGTTCAAGAACCATTTGTTAAATAAAGAGAAAACATGAAAAAATTGTGACTGTAGGACTTACACCATTATACTTCTTTCATAAATTTAAGAATTCAGAATAAGAATGCCATGCATCATGAAAATGCACAAAGAATCCTAAATTTTAATTTGGGTAAATAAAAACATATATATATATATATTTTTTTTTCCTAAACAAAACCTGGCAACTAACAAAATTCATAGATTTGAAATCTTTTTTTTTTTTTCCTTCACCTATTGCTTCTTCGAGACCTTGTAGTTTAGTGGCTTTTCTTTTGTGGCCGACTTCACCCATCCTTTCCTACTTTTTGGTGGAAAATTCAGAAATAACAATGAAATGTCACTGCACCAGATTGCTTTTGGTTGTGGGTACAGCTGCGTGGAGTTTGTATGTACCTGCTTAGGAGTACCCGTAGATAAAATAATTTGTGTTTAATTATGCAGATTTTAAAGACTAGTTACTGGAAAATCAATGTCCAAAAACTTTGTTGATACAATTATGAATTACTACCATTAACCAAACGACGCACAGCAAAAATTAAATTGATAATGATGAAGCTAAACTAAGGCATTTATAATTAAAAGCAAGGCTAGCAGCAATTGAAATTCATATAAGCAATCAATAATAATAGCAAGTACATAGATCAAAAAACGAACTAAACCTATTGCTGTTGAGTCGATTTCGACTCACAGCAACCCTAGGACAGAGCAGAACTGTCCCATAGGGTTTCCAAGGAGTGGCTGGTATATTTGAACTGCTGACCTTTTGTTTAGCAGCCATAGCTCACCGTAGCTCTTAACCACTATGCCACCAGGGCTCCAAATAGTGCTTCTTATTTGCTAGGCTATGATGAAAGTGCTTTTCATAAAGTAATTTACCCTATGAGGTGGGTAGTGTTATTAGTTCTGCTTTACAGATGGGGGAAACAGGCATAGAGAGGTAACTTGCCCAAAGTCACACCAGTGGGAAGTGGCTGGGGTGGGATTCAAACTCAGCAATCTGGCTCCAAAGCCTGTACTATACACTGTGTTATTCTACTTCTCTAGATGCAAGATGGCGATCATGCACTAAGTAGGAGGGTGAGGTTCTTCCTCTGGCCTATAAAGCCTTCTAAACCCTGGTGGCATAGTGGTTAAGTGCTATCGCTGCTAACCAAGAGGTCGGCAGTTCAGATCCGCCAGGCGCTCCTTGAAAACTCTATGGGGCAGTTCTACTCTGTCCTATAGGGTTGCTATGAGTTGGAATCAACTCAACGGCAGTGGTTTTTTTTTTTTTTTTTTTTTAAATATAATCTGGTACCTCTGTTATCTCCCTGGTCTCGTCTTCTGCTACATTCTCTCACACTTCACTCCAGCCATGCTGACTTCGTTGGTGTTCCTGAAACTTGCTTCAACCTCATGGCCTTTGCACTTGGTCTTTCCTATGTTTTGGTGCTTGTTATTCCACCCACGTATCAGAATGGCTCACACCTTCACCCTCTTTAAAGTCTTTGCTCAAATTTACAGAAGTCTTCCCTGACCGTTCTAAGTTGTAACCTCCACGTACTAATACCCTGCTTTTTTTTTTTTTCTGTAGCACTTACTAGTCTGATACACTATTCTTCCATATTTTACCAGATCTAAGATGCCATCAAATGTACCACAGAGAAAGGGGAAGACAACAACAACAACAAAAAAAAACCTACCAATTCTAAGATGCCATCTAGTGAGAGATGCATCCCAATTTCAGGCCTCATAAAATGTAGGAAATGTGCCTTTTAGAATTCATGAAATATAAATTACACATATTTATCTTGTTTATTGTCTTATTTCCTCTCACCAGTACATAAACCTCATGTTTTTGTTACCTGGTGCAGCCGTAACAGAAATACCACAGATGAATGGCTTTAAAGAACAGAAATTTATTTTTTCACAGTTCTGGAGGCTAAAAGTCCAAATCAGAGTCTTGCTGTGTCGATCCCTTCTGTGGCCTCTTTCCTAGTTTCTGGTTACTGCTGTCAATCCTTGATGTTCTTTGGTGTTCCTTAATGTCTTTCTTCTCCTGTGTGTGTCTATTCTGCTCTTTTTGTAATTCAGAAGTAGTTAGGGTCCCTTACAGGTTTGGGGTTAGGACTTGACACATATTTTAGAGGGATATAATTGAATCCATAACACCCCATAAGAGCCAGGACTTCAGTCCTTTTATAAACTGCTTTATCCCCAGTGCCTAGCATAGTCTCTGGCACATAGTCAGTGCTTGGTAACTCTATTGGATGAATGAATTTCCAAAATGGGGGAACTCCTACTGTTAGCCTGTGTATGTGGGAGTAGAAATTCTGCAATGTTGTTAAGCATTACATGGCACTGGATTTCCTCAAGGAGGCCTAGTGGCACAGTGGTTAAGAGCTTGGCTGCTAATCAAAAGGTCGACAGTTCAAATCCACCAGCTGCTTTCTTGGAAACTCCATGGAGCAATTCTACTCTGTTCTGTAGGGTTGCTATGTGTCAGAATTGACTTGACAGGCAAAGGGTTTAGACTTCCTCAATAAGAGGCTGAACTAAGGCCCTCAGAAAATTTTATTTGCATGATAATTATGTTTATGAATTCCAAATTTTGGTGATCCTTAATGACTCACTTAATTACGAGTAAAAATGAATTAGAAAAATTGGATGTCTATGGAAGGAAGAGTTTATATTTTTAGGATCAGATCTCAGCCCATCAGGAGAATAGTCTCCGCCTCCTCATGGTCAGCTCACCTTGCTTTGAGATTCAGTGCATTAATGCAATGGTTTTCTCTTCTTTCAAAGAAAAACTTTTTTTTTTCCCAAACAAGCAATGCATTCTCATGGTTAAAATAAAACGTACAAAAAGGTGTACAGTGAAAAGTGTCTCTATGGATCCTTGGCCACCCAGGCAATCAATGTAAACAAGCCTTATATATCCTTCCAGGTATACAAATGTGTATATGTAATCCCAATCCCTCTCTTCTCTCTCTTGTTTTACACACATGTACAAATGAAACAGATCATACACATCTTCTGCATCTTGCTTTTTCCCACTTAATGTTTCTTAGAGATTGTTTCAGAAACATACAGAAAACGCTTCCTCACCTTTGCTTATTGTATTCCGTGAAGTGATCTCCACAATATGTTTTTAAAAACCCTGGGAATGTCTTGGGAAAGGAGGGTGCAAGAAAGAGGATTCTGGGCCATCTGCTTCGTTTTACCAGTTTCATTTTTTATCCTCCCTATTTCATTTGAACAAAAAGATTGAGAAGCTTTAAGATGTTGGACAGGCATCTCTCTTAGGATATACGGCCAAGGCAAGGATTTGGAATAGTTGAGTAGTTAAGAAGACATACTCGAGAGTCCAGGGCTCAAATCTCTGCTGTACCTTTTTCTAGCTACTTGGCTTTTGAGCAAGTTACTCAACTTTTTTTATGCCTCCATTTCCTTAAATATAAGAAAGTAGTAATGATAGTACCCACCCCATGTGGTTGATGTGAGGATAATATCTTTAAGTGCTTAGCGCTTAGTACTTGAAACATAGTAAGTACTCAATAAAAGTTAGCTGAAAGAGACCCAGAAAATCTTTGTGTATATCATCAGTGTCTTAACTGAACAGTTAATGGTGTCACCCTGTAATAGGACTCAATACAAACATTAGTGGCTCATGTAACTGAAAAGGCTATTACTTCAGATGTGGCTTCATCTGTGATACCTAAAGCAAGGAGTGGGAGTGCTCGGCTCAGTGTAAAGCATATGTCGTAGGAACAAGAGATTTAGGGATATTTCTCCAAGGAAGTTGGAATGCTCTGCTAGGGGAAAATTTATGTAGGATAGAAAAATAGATGCTCACTATGTTCCCTGATGGACTTGACCGCTTGACAATATTTTTTTAAAATATGTTTCCAGCAGTAAGTGCCACTAGCCTATTGCTAGCCCCAGTTCTATGGCATGAGAAAAGTTTCAAAATATCATGTTGCATTATTAAAGAGTAATTTTGCACTGTATCGTACTTATATCTACAAGCAAAGCTTTACGTACTCTTTACAGTACAGTTCAGCTATGTTTCCATTTTTAAGAAAATACAATCAGCAGAATTGCTTACTTATGAAACACCTAAATAGGAAATTCCATTTTCATTTCCAAAGGAATTTTTATAAAACTATTTATCAGGGCACTAATTTACCAGATCCAGGCCCTGGCCCTCATGTTCCCCATGGAACCTTTGATTGCCATCTTCGCACCCACTCTCCCCACCCCTCCCAGCTCGGTGCATAGGCAGGAGGGGGTTGATGCTTTCCCTGTCCCATCCCACAGCTAGACCAAAGCCTTTGAAGTTCACATTACTGGCTGATGCTGAGATTCCATGGAAGCTTAAGATGATTTATTATGGAGTCACTGCCACCTTCAGCAGAAGTGATCTCCGAGCAAGTTGCAGCTGATCCATTGCATTTGCCTGAATCTATGGCCCAGGTGTGTATGTGTTGGGGAGGGGGCGACCTGGGACTCTAGGTTGTCTCTTGAGATCAGAGTGTAATCTGTCAAAGTAGGCTGGGCCTCTAGGTCACCAGGATGGTAGCTGACCTGGACCAGAACTTTTCACAGCCAGCCCACCTCCAACCCCTCCCTCTCAGCTTCATCTCTTTTCTTGAGTTGACTGTATGGTGCAGTGGCCTGTGCTTGGAGTATACACCACACAGATAATCACCTTGGGCTCGGTGACTTGCAGATGCTGGATGGAGGGTCCAGAGTTGGCCTAGCCAGGTGGTTTGAGGAAAGAAGAGGAAGTAGTATGACCTTCCATGGACATAATTCCCTGCCAGCAGCCCAGGAGTCTGTGTGCAAAGGGGTGGAAGATGAGAATATCATGAGCACAGAGAGGTGAAGAAGTCTTCTCTAGCCTGACTATTCCATGACACTGCCTTACCCAGAATCTCACAAACACCATACTAGTTGTAGGTAGCAATGAGAGCTAGAAGAGCTTCACCTTTCTCACCCCACCTCTAATATTCACATACGTACGTGGCCACAAAGCCTTTAGTAACCCAGACCCAAGTCCTAGAACCGTTCCCTCTTCCCAAGTGTCAGAATAAACCAGTAAAAACTAGTTTGCCCTCTAGTAGACTCTGACTCGTGGTGACCCTATGTGTGTCAGAGTAAAACTGTGCTATATAGGGTTTTCAGTGGTGGATTTTTTTGGGAGCAGATTGCCAGACCTTCCGTCTGAGGCATCTCTGGATACACTCAAACCTCCAACATTTCAGTTAGCAGCTGAGTGCGTTAGCTGTTTGCACCACCCGGGGACTCCAGCATGAACGTTTTGTTAGCTACCCTCGAGTTGGCCCTCGACATATGGCAGCCCCGTGTTCAACAGAAATGCTGCCCTGTCCTGCACCATTCCCGTGATCGGTTGCAAATTGGACTGTTGAGATCCACAGGATTTTCATTGGCTGATTTTTGGAAGCAGATAGCCAGGACTTTCTTCCTAGTCCATCTTAGTCAGGAAGCCCTGAGAATTCTCACCTTCCAAGTGGGAGACACAGGTTCAATTCTCAGACAATGTACCTCATGCACAGCCACCACCCGTCTGTTAGTAGAGGCTCGTGTGTTGCAGTAATGCTGAACAGGTTCCAGCAGAGCTTCCAATGTGTAAATAGTGACTCCTAAATAGTTTGCAGTCTAACATCTCATTATGTCATTGCTGTAGGCAAGCTCCTTCCTGAGGGTGTGTTGCTATCTAGGTCAGAGCAAATGACTATACTGATATTTTGGTATTTATTTTGTGATATAATAAATATTAGAATTTTTTGTTTTTTTAAAAGTTTGGATTCATAGCATTTAAAACTAATCAGTGAAACTACATATTTAACAACTTTCGTTTTAACATAAATTATTGATTTCTAGCTCTGCTGCTTCCTTCAACTTCAGAAGAGTCCAGGGGCACCTCTGATGGGTTGGTCTGGCCAAGATTCAATGCCTTTCTGGCATTTTAGCTCTCCTGCCTGGAGCTTTCAGAGCCTCTGCCTCTGGATAGCTGCTCAGCTCTGCTGAGACGGGTAGGGCTCCTGAGTACAGCAGCTTTGATTTCTTTCTCTGCCAGCCTGAGAAAGATGGTCCTTCCTGTGATCTAAATCCTGCCTTTCCCAGCGAAATGAGCCAATTCATTTAGAGAGCTCTTTTCATCAGTCTCAGCTGCTTCCTCTTTTAGGGAGAGGTGAAGTTGTAGGAACTGAATGATAAAGAGAGGGCTAGAAGGACTCCAGGAGTCCCAGATTGCACAAACGGTTAAGTACTTAACTATTAACTAAAAGATTGTTGTTCAAACCTACCCAGAGGTTCCTCAGAAGAAGGCCCCAGTGATCTGCTTCCGGAAGGTCAGAGCCTTGGAAACCCCAGGAAGTACAGCTCTGCTGTGCACGTGTGGGGTTGGACTTGACTCTATGGCAGCTGGTTTCGTTTGGTTAGTTAGGGCTCCAGGAGTCCCTGGGTGTTGCGAAGGGTTAATGCCCTCAGCTGCTAACTGAAAGGTTGGAGACTTGAGTCCACCCAGAGGCACCTTGGAGAAAGGACTGGTGATCTACTTCTGAAAACTCAGCCATCAAAAACCCTATGGAGCAGTTCTACTCTGATGCCCATGGGGTCACCATGAGTTGGAATCAACTCAATAGCAACTGGTTAGAAGGGCTTCTGAGAAAGCAGAAAGGAGGCAAAGAAGAGGAAAGGGATAGAGTGTCAAGAGAGCCAAGAAAGTGAATGAAACTGCTGACTAATATCTGCAGCTAGGGTGTTACACCTACATAAATATGGATTTTTCAGTCCTTAAAAATAGCTCAGTATACCAGAGCACTGAAAGCAGATGTGCTTGGTTTTTTAAACTATTGATTCAGCAAACATTTGGGTCTCTCTCCTTTGTGCCAGGCCCTGTCATAGGTACTCACTGGTGTGTAACTCACTGTGGAGTCCTAGAAATTATTATTCCCATTTCACAGAGAGGGAAGCTTTCCAAACATAGACAGGAACTGGGTTTTCATTCTAGTCCTGCTGCTTTTGGGCTGTGTGGCCTGGGGCAAGTTGCTTAACTTTGCTGTATGAGTTGTGATTCCATTCTCAGCAACAAAAAACTGAACTAGAGAGTGTCTTAAACAAATTAGGCAGTCTAGGGCTAGTACATTGGCTCTGGGATGCCATCTGGGATCCAAGCTGGAATCTTTCTGCTCAATCATCCTTATTAGTAAGTGGCTTTCATCTTGGTGGCTACAGTCTGGCTGCTTCATCTCCAGCATTGCATCCTTATTCTAGGCAGGAAAAAGGGGAAGGGTGAAGGGCAAAAGGTATCTACCAACTGAGTTTGCCTCTCGAGTGACCAAGTCAGTGGAGGGCCTTAAGGGCAAAAATGGAGGTTTCCCGAGGGAGTATTCTGTCCCTATACTATCCATAGACACTCTGCCAAAATTCCTTGCTCTCCCCGGACCTACCAATTTTGGGACACAAGACTGCTAGGATTTCTAGCCCATCACCAGAATTACAGATTTTGGATTTGCCAGCCTCCACAATCCCATCAGCCAGTTCTTAAAAATAAATCCCTCTCTTCTTTCTCTCTCTCTCTGTATATATATGTATACAAATGTATAAATATGTATACACATACGTAACCAAAACCAATCCCATTGCCATCAAATCGATTCTGACTCATAACAACCCTATAGGACAGAGTAGAGCTGCCCCATAGGATTTCTAAGGCTGCAATCTTTATGGAAGTAGACTGCCACATCTTTCTCCTATGGAGCAGCTGGTGGGTTCCAACTGCTCACCTTTGGTTAGCAGCTGAGTGCTTAATCACTGCATCACCAGGGCTCATTATATACACATATATGTGTACACGTGTATATTGTGTGTGTGTGTTTGTGTGTGTGGGTGTGTGCGTAGAGAGTGAGAGATGAGAGTCCCTGGGTGACACAGATGGTTAAGCACTTGACTACTAGCCAGAAGATGGATGGTTTGAACCCACCCAGAGGCACCTTGGAAGTCAGGCCTGGTGATTTGCTTCCTGAAGGTCATAGCCTTGAAAACCTTATGGAGCACAGTTCTACTCCGAAACACATGGGCTCACCATGTGTGGCAATTGACTGGATGACAACTAACAACAACAGTCTGGAACAGTTCCTTCATCTTTGTCGTTCATGATCTTGACATTTTGAAGAGTACAGTGCAAGTCAGTTATTTTGTAAAATCTTCTCAATTTAGATTTCGTTGATCTTTCTTCATGGTTAAGTTTAGATTGTACATCTTTGGCAGGAATATTGCAAAGGTGTTCTTGGGATGTTCTTATAATGCACCTCTCAGGGGGCACATGATATCTGTTTGTCTCATACCACCACCACCACCACCGGTTGCTGTCCGGTAGATTCCAACTCATAGTGACCCAATGTGTCAGAATAGAACTGTTTTCTGTTTTTAATGGCTGATTTTTCGGAAGTAGATCACCAGGCCTTTCTTCCGAGGTGCCTGTGGGTGGACTCGAACCTCCAACCTTTCAGGTAGCAGCTGAGTGCATTAATCGTTTGCACCACTCAAGGACTACTGTTCCATACTAGTGATGTTAATTTTGATCATTGTTTACGGTGTGGTCAGCCAGGCTTCTCCACTGTATAATTTTTCCCTTTTTAATAAATATCATTTGTGGAGAAACTTTAATACCATGTACACATCCTATTTTTCATCAAACTTCCACCCTCCAGTTTTAGCATCTGTTGATCATTCTTGCCTGAATCAATGGTGGTTGCCAGCCTGCTTACTTTAAAGAAACTTTCCAGGATGCTCCATTTATTAACTTCCACCTATTTTGTTAAGTCCTGTGGCCGTCCCTACGTGCAAGAATGCCTGGGAAATGCACTATTATTTTGTTTTGGTACGGGCATATTGTTAACCCCCAGTGAGATTGGGGTTTTGTTAGCAAAGAGGCAGAATTGAAAACTGGACCTAGTAGTAGTATTGTAAGAATTAAATAATGTTTCTAAAAGCCTATCACAGAGCTTGTACCATGGTTAATATTTAAAAATACCCCTCCCCCACCTATGGGAACAGGGTTTTGTTTTTTAATTACTTTTGGTCACTCAGCTAGTAAACGGCAAAGCAGGTCTGCAAACCCTAGTCAAAGCACTATACCAAGGCTTCCTTTTGCTGGTTTTAAAATTCCATATTCCCTTAAATTTTTTGGCATCATTTTATCAATACAACTAAAACTACCTCTATATTGTATTAATCTACAGAACTGTTTGTGGAACGGTCTGATTTATTAGATGAAAACAGCATTGTGTGTATATTATATAAAAACTTGATTCAAATTTCTTTGTATTTGGGCATTTTCACTTCTATATAGTCCAAGACCGTTGTTCTGTTTAGGGGCAATGGCTATTCATTCCTCTGGTGGTCATAATCTGGAAAGACCTGGGAAGAAACAATGGTCAGAGAGCAATGGCATTTGCTGAACCCTATAAATAAACATACTCACGAGTTGTATTGATTCTTTGCTCTTTTTCAAATATTTAACAGAAAGAGAGAACTGTAAAAATCTTTTCTCTCCTGCCAATTACAAGAACCGGAATTTTAAAATTCCCTTGTTACAGAATCAGTATGAAAGAACATGAAAATTTAATACCAATTGGCAGCAAAATCACAGTTCATTTAACTGAAAATTTTACTTTGAGCATCATGGAATACTAATATCAGAAATTAAAAAATGATGGTAGGAAAGGAATAAATCAGGTTGTAAAATTATATACACTGGATGATCACAGCTAACTTTAAAATGTGTGCATAGGAAAAAGCCTAGAAGGAACTGCAGCAAGATGTTAATTAAGACTGGTTATATTTTGGTGAAGGACCCTGGGTGATGTTTTCTTTCAACTGTTCCATAATTTCCAGCTTTTTTTTTTTTTTTGACACACGTGTATTTTTTTTTAGAAACACGAACGGTGACAGTTTTAGAGAACTTGTTACGTAGAAACAATTGCAGATAAGAAACATCTGGAGCTTGAAAAACCTTAGTTTGCCTTAGAGGAAAAGCCCAAGGAGCTCCACATTTCAGCTGTTGCCTGAGCCCAAATGTCATCCCATCCACTTTAGTACCATCTCTTTTCTTCCCTCTCCTCCATTCTAGTTCCTTTTTTCATTTATTTTTTTCTCTCTTCCTCTTAACGTAAGATAGGTGTTGAGATTAATTACAAAATTAAGGTAGTTTTATACAGAGGAAAGAACATTACTCTTTGAATCCAAATAGGCTTGGATTTGAATCCTGGCTTCTTTCTTTATTCATTCACCAAACATTAATTGAACCACTACTATGCCATCCACTCTGGTAGGCACTAGGGACTCAGCAGTGATGAAAACAAATATGTCTGCGTTTGTGGAACTTATGTTCTAGCGGGAGAAGACTGTGATTTTAGAGAACCTGGAAAGACTACTTGATCCAAAAATACCTGCCCAACCAGATGGTTATTGTTGCTCTTCGGTGTCCTTGAGTTGGTTCCAACTCATAGTGACCGTATGTACAACAGAATGGAACACTGCCCAGGCCTGCGGCATCGTAACAATCGTTGTTACGCTTGACCCCATGGTTGCAGCCACTGTGTCACTCCATTTTGTTCAGGGTCTTCCTCTTCTACGCTGATGTTCTGCTCTACCAAGCATGATGTCCTTCTCCAGGGACTGGTCTCCCCTGACGATACGTCCAAAGTATGTGAGATGAAGTCTTGCCATCCTCCCTTCTAAGGAGCATTCTAGCTGTACTTCTTCCAAGACAGATTTGTTCGTTCTTTTGGCAGTCCATGGTATATTAAGCATTCTTCGCCAACACCACAATTCAGAGGCATAGATACACATGGGAGAAGATTAAGCCATGAAGGACTTAACCTTTTGGGTCAGTAAACATCTTATTTTAAGATGCAGTTATCAATGGAAAGCGTGTATCATTGCACTTAGCAGTCCTTCATATTTTAGTGTGAATTTATTTTATATGTATACATATACCTCAAGAGCTGTGCGAGAGCCATGTTTTGAAAGAATAAACATTTGTGAAAAGTGAACAATTAGGTACTATCCAGGAAAAAAAAAAAAATTTTTTTTTTTTTTTTTTTTTAGGAAGGGTAGACTTGAGTGGATTTCGGAGTAGTTAGTATGAAGATCCTGTGGGAAGAGGTGACCTAGGAAGTGCAAGAAAGATGCAAAAAAGAAGAGTGGTAGGATTGTGGGGACAAATTTCACCCTGAACATATGCGTTTGCATTGGGGAAGACCCAGAAGCCCTCCCAGGTTTAGGGGCCACCCTTCTTCTTTCCCTTCATAGCCAAGCTCTTGATAGAGTGCCTTAGTATCTAGATATTTCTGAATGGCAAATACTCCTAAAATGTATCATCTCTCACACAGAATGCATAAGAAATGAATAAGAATTAATAGCAGAGCCCCATTGAGGTACAAATGCAGGCCCTCTGCTTCTTCAGTAGCTTGCCTCTTGCTCACATTTTTAAATGATAGTTTGCTTTCTGTCGGGGACCTCTGAGTCTCTGGAAAGTAACCAAGATTTTAAATATGTAGATGCCAGGGTTCTGCTGTTGTTTAAACTTGAATCTCTACATCCTCCCTCCAGTTCACTCTTCACCTCACTGCCTCTTTCCTTGTCATTCTGAAATTGCATCACTTAAGGTCATGAAGAGGTTCTCTGAGAGTCTAGGGCTTCTTGTTTAAAGGAGCAGAAAGTCTTGCAAAGGAACTCAGGTCAAAGGAGGGTCTACTTTATGACTGTAGGGGAATCATCAAGGAAATGTTTGGGAAGTATAACCTGGCTTATGAGAACAGGAGAATCAACAAGCAGCTATTGTGTGTGTGTGTCTGTTGGGCTTCATAGTTCTTTGCTGTGCTTTTTTCAGTGAGTCCATTCCATTCTACTGCTTCTCTCTGAGAACAGCTTTCTGACTCACAGCCTCTTTGCTGCATATGCCCTAAGCTTGCAACTGTACTATTCTCAGTCCAAACTCAACATTCCAGTCTCAAACCTACACTCACAGCTCAGCTTCCAGTGTTTGAGTCAGTATGACTCTGGGAATCTGATTGGCTCAGCATGAGTCAGGTGTCCATCCTGTTCCAATCAGAAGCTGCGCTTAATAAATGGTGCTGCTGTCATCTGCTGTGCCCCAGCACCCTTTACCACACTCATATCAGTTGCCATTGAGTCAACTCTGACTAATAGTGACCTTATGTGTGTCAGAGTGCTTCATAGGGTTTTTGATGACTGATATTTTGCAAGTAGATTGCCAGGCCTTTCTTCTGAGTCATAGTTGACTCAAACGTACAACTGTTAGGTTAGCAGCCAAGTACATTAACTGTTTGTACCATCCAGGGACTCCCCTGTACTCATAACTCCATTATTATTGCCTGTGTACTCCTTTATATTGGCTTACAGAGTGTAAGGGAGGGTAGGAGGTCTGGTATATCCTATTGCATAGACCTTTCAGATTAGTCACTTTTACCTAGTGTAGTGGTAGTTGGTATATCAACAACTATTACTACTAACAGTTCATTCAGCATGTACAAGGTGTTAAACACTGTTGTGGATGGAATTGTGTCCTCCCAAAATATGTGTCAGCTTGGCTAGGCTGTGATTCCCAGTATTGTGTGGTTGTCCTCCAATTTTTGTGGTCTGATGTAATTATCCTCCATTTTGTTATGCATTGTAAATCCTAACCTCTGCCTGTGATTATAATCCCTTTTGTGAATGGGTTTTGTTTGTTTTGTTAATGAGGCAGGATTAGGGTATATCTTGAGTTCGTCTCTTTTGAGATATAAAAGAGATTAAACCAGCAAGTGAGAGAGCAGAGACAAGGGAAGGCATATGCCAAGCCACATGAAGATCGCCCAGGGGCAGAAGCTCAAAGAGACAAGGACCTTCCTCCAGAGCTGACAGAGAAAATCTTCACCGAGAGCCAGCACCCTGAATTTGGACTTCTAGCCTCCTAAACTGTGAGAAAATAAATTTCTATTTATTAAAGCCATCAGTTGTGGTATTTCTGTTGTAGCAGCACTAGATAACTAAGACACTTTACATACATTGTCTCCCTTAACTCTCCCAACCCTTCTGCTGTCATTCATTTTTATGAAAGAGAAAACTATTGAGGCAAAGAGGTTAAGTAACTTAAAGTAGGTCACAAAGCCCAATAATAGGACAGGATTTGGTCTGAGAATTCTGTCTGCAGAGCCTGTGCCCGCTCTTGCTTTTCCACATCTGCCGCTGGTCTGAAGTTATTAGATGCTCGTGACAACTGCCATAGCTTTACCCTGGTTATACTACTTACTTCCCGCATCTAAGCTGTCTCTCTTTGGGGAAGTAGATAATTTATGAGATGGGGAACACTAACCAATGGGTTGGTTACATATGTGCAAATGAGTGAGCCACACAGGAACAGTGTTTCCCAGCTATTTCCAGTCTGTGACAAAGCAGTGATCTTGACCAAATATCTGGAGACAAGAAGAGACTGCCCTCTTGGTTTCTCATGCTGAGTCATCCACTAACTCAGGAAGCAGTTCGAGCACACCCACACTTTGTCATTTATATAAGCTATAGTTTTTTTTTTTTTATAGTTAATGTTCACTAATAGCTTAGTGCCTAGCACCTGGCACACTGTGGAGTGTTCAGTAAACTTTTTTTTTTCCCTGTTAAACTGAATTAGCCAAGTTTAGGCTATATCTTCTCTTGTAATTGAAAACAAGAGTTATCAGAGCTGTTTTGTTTTTACTCAAGTTAGAGTCGAAGGTGAGTTGAAGTTAAAGAGAATCGTGATTAACAGGTTAACAACCCTTGGAATAGTTTTTTTTTTCAATATATGTATACATATATATATAACCAGAAAACCAAATCCATCGCCATCAAGTTGATTCTGACTCATAGCAACCCTATAGGACAGAGTAGAACTGCCTATAGAGTTTCCAACGAGCACCTGGTGGATTCAAACCTTTTGGTTAGCAGCCATAGCACTTAACCACTACATCACCAGGGTTTTCTTCTTGTGCCTTCTTCAGTCTCACCAAACATATTGGCCTCTGGAGGGGCCCAGCTTCACCCTTTAATGCTGTGGACCAATTAATTCCTCTAAGTCTGTCTACAGCTGAGCCTCAGGAAAACTGGCTTCTAGCTGCCAAGAGATAGCACAGGGCAACAAACACAGTGTGAGAGTGACATCAATCTGGATAATCTGGGTTATAAGGAGAGTTTATTTATTCTCAGTTTGTGTCTCACTTGGAGTTCCTTTCCTTGTCTTTTGGACCTTCTTTACTCCCACCACCCAGGAATCAGTTCTAGGGGCTGGAGCAAAACAAAATATGCAAGGGCCCTTCTCAGAGCCAAGTCTAGTTAGGAAAAGGAGTAGCCACCTAGAATCCTCAAGACTAGGCCATGAGATAGAGGGCAAAGGGGAGGTCCTGACAGCCTTCTTAAAACCCATGTTCATAGTTCCCAGTTCGTGGTTTGAAATTGAGAAGGATATTTAACTTCAGGCAACAGTCATCTCCCTACCAGGGGTAGCAATTTTAGCACATAAGACTATCCCAACACTTATTCTGATGATGACTTATTATCGTTAGTTTCTGTCAAGTCAGCCCCAATTCATGTCAACCTTATGTATAATAGAAGGAAACATTTGTGACATTTACTGCCCACTCTTGTGCCATCTTCATGATCGTTAGTAAGTTGAGTCCATTATTGCGGCTATTGTGTCAGTCCATCTCTTTGAGGGTTTTCCTCATTTTTGCTGACACTCTACTGAACAGGATGTCCTTTTCTAGCAATTGGCCTTTTCTGATGATGTGTCAAAAGTAAGTGAGCTGAAATCTTCCCATACTCACTTCTAAGGAACATTCTGATTGTATCTCTTCTAAGACTGATTTGTTCACTCCTCTGGCATATTCCAAATTCTTCACCAGCACCACAATTAGAATGCATCAGTTATTCTTCTGTCTTCCTTTTTTACTGTCCAGCTTTTGCATGCATATGAGGTAATTGAAAAGACCATGGCTTGGGTCAGTCACACCTTAGTCACCAAAATGACATCTTTGATTCTGGCCATGTACGTACTCAAAAATAAGAGAGTTCATTTGTTACATATATATTTGAATTTACTCTGAAATAAATTTCTACTTTATGTATATGTTGGCCAGAAAGCAGCTATTAGTAGTAAACAGTAAAAAAACCAATTTACAATTAGTTAGATTGGGATTATGTTTATATTTTTATTCTCAAGATTAATATTTAATATTGAATGATAGTTTCTGCCTTCATTAAATCTAATTATACTCTAGATAAATTTCATGAAGTTTAACAAATACAAGTTCATTTTAATTTTATAAAATTTATATTTGATAGGACTGAGGTCCAGTAGACATTTTTAAAAAATTGATTTTGTTAAACTATAGGATCGTAATTAAGCTAATTAATAACGATCTTTTACAGAAGAAATGTAAATAGCATCCTCATTCATCAATTTGATAATTATCTTAAATGTTATACACTATCTTGGGTCCATTGCTTCACTCTAACCTGGTTGTGAATGTATAGTTTTTTATCTGAGGACTTAAGGGTCGTATTGTTTTTGTTAGGTGCTGTCAAGTTGGTTCCGACTCATAGCAACCTTACGTATAACAGAACAAAACACTGCCCGGTCCTGGATCCTCCTCACAATCCTTGTCATGCTTGAGCCCATTGTTACAGCCACTGTATCAGTCCATTTCACTGAGGGTCTTTCTCTTTTTTGCTGACCTTTACTTTATGAAGCATGATGTCCTTCTCCAGGGACTGATCCCTCCTGATAACATGTCCAAAGTATGTGAGACATAGTCTTGTTATCCTTGCTTCTAAGGAGCATTCTCGTATTTCTTTCAAAACAGACTTATTTGTTCTTCTGGCAGTCCATGGCATATTCAGTACCCTTTGCCAACACCGCAATTCAAAGGCGTCCATTCCTCTTCTGTCTTCCTTATTCATAGGCTAGCTTTCACATGCATATGAGGCGACTGAAAATACCATAGCTTGGGTCAGGCGCACCTTAGGCTTCAAGGTGACATCTTTGCTTTTCAACACTTTAAAGAGATCTTTTGCAGCAGATTTGCTCAATGCAGTACTTTGATCTGCTTCCATGGGTGTTAATTGTGGATCTGTGTAAGATGCAATCCTTGACAACTTAAGTCTTTTCTCCGTTTATCATGATGTTGCTTATTGGTCCAGTTGTGAGGATTTTTATTTTCCTCATGTTGAGGTGCAATCCATACTGAAAGCTGTGGTCTTTCATCTTCATCAGTAAGTGCTTCAAGTCCTGTTCACTTTCAGCAAGCAAGGTTGTGTCATTTGCATAACGCAGGTTGTTAATGAGTCTTCCTCCAATCCTGATTCCCTGTTCTTCGTCATATAGTCCAGCTTCTCAGATTATTCGCTGAGCATACAGACTGAATAAGTATGGTGAAAGGATACAATCCTGACACACAGCTTTCCTGACTTTAAACCATGCAGTATCCCTTCGTTGTGTTCTAATGGCTGCCTCTTGACCTACGTACAGGCTCCTCATGAGCACAGTTAAGTGTTCTGAACTTCCCGTTTTTCACAACGTTATCCTTCATTTGTTATGATCCACACTGTCGAATGCCTTTGCATGGTCAATAAAGCACAGGTATACATCTTTCTGGCATTTTCTTCTTTCAGCAAGGATACAGCTGACATTGGCAATGATATCACTGGTTCTCTGTCCTCTTCTGAATCCGGCTTGAATTTCCAGCAGTTCCCTGTTGATGTACTGCTGCAATCACTTTTGAATGATCTTCAGCAAAATTTTACTTGCATGTGATACTAATGATAAAAAGAAAAAAAAAAATTTTTTTTTTTTTTTTTTTTTTACTGTTGGATAATTTCCACATTCGATTGTATAACCTTTCTTTGGAATAGCATAAACATGGATCTCTTCCAGTCAGTTGGCCAGGTAGCTCTCTTCCAAATTTCTTGGCATAGATAAGCGAGCACTTCCAGCTGTATCTGTTTGTTGAAACATCTCAATTGGTATTCCACCAATTCCTGGAGGCTTGTTTTTCACCAGTGTGTTCAGTGAAGCTTGGACCTCTTCCTTCAGTAGCATCGATTCTTGATCATATGCTCCCTCCTGAAATGGTTGAACGTCCACCAGTTCTTTTTGGTATAGTAACTTGGTGTATTCCTTCCATATTCTTTTGATGCTTCTGTGTCAGTTAATATTTGCCCCGTAGAATTCTTCAGTATTGCAACTTGAGGCTTGAATTTTTTCTTCAGTTCATTCAGCTTGAGAAATGCCAAGCGTGTTCTTCCCTTTTGGTTTTCTAACTCCAGGTCTTTGCACATGTCCTTATAATACCTTATTTTGTCTTCTTGAGCTGCAGTTTGAAATCTTCCGTTTAGCTTTTACTTCATCATTTCTTCCATTTGATTTAGCTACTCGATGTTCAAGAGCAATTTTCAGACTATCTTCTGACATCCATTTTGGTCTTTTTTCTTTCTTGTCTTTTTAATTACCTTTTGCTTTCTTCATGTATGATTTGCTTGGTGTCATTCCACAACTCATATGGTCTTCAGTCATTAGTGTTCAATGCATTAAACTTATTCTTGAGGTGGTCTCTAAATTCAGGTGGGATATACTCAAGGTCATACTTTGGTTCTTATGGACTTGTCCTAATTTTCTTTAGCTTCAGCTTGAACTTGCATATGAGCAGTTGATGGTCTGGTCAGTGGTTGGTCCCTGGCCTTGTTCTGACTGATGATATTGAGCTTTCCATTGTCTCTTTCCACAGATGTAGCCGATTTGATTCCTATGTATTCCATCTGGTGAGGTCCACATGTATAGTCACCGTTTATGTTGTTGAAAAAAGGTATTTGTAATGAAGAAGTCGTTGGTCTTGCAAAATTCTATCATGTAATCTCTGGCATCGTTTCTAAAGGGTCATATATGTCAGGTATTGTCCTGTCTTTTATTACCCTTGTCTCCCATCAAGCATATTGCCACTTAAGAACTTGTTTATTTGTGTATGTTTTTATATTTCCCTTTTTGTTGTTAAGATTATTGGCTTTCACTTCTCATTGCTGTCCACTCTAATTTGCCGTTTGTGATCCAATGTGGACCTTTAGTAGTAGGACCTTTAGTAAGCTTTTATTGAGTACTCACTCTGTTCCAGGCATTGTTCTAAGAACTTTGCATGTATTAACTAATTAAACCTCATAACCATCTGGGGAGTAGGTACTATTATTATACCCATCCTATGATCATTTAGTCAAAGTCACACAGCTAGCAAGTGGCAGAATTTGGGATTCAAATTCATTCTAGTTGCAGAGTCTACAACACTGTACTAGAATATACAATGCTGCCTCAATGTCCACATTCATTAAAATGGGTGAAAATATTAGAGAAGAATTAACACCAATACTGTTTAAATTCTTTCAAAAGATAGAAAAGGAACAAATATTCCCCAATTTGTTCTGTGAAATAAGCATAGTCCTGATACCAGAACCAGACAAAAACACCACAGGAAAACTACAGGCCAATGTCTCTTTTGAGTATAGATTCAAAAGTCCTCAACAAAATACTACCAAACAGAATCCAACATCTTGACCAAGTGGGCTTTATTCTAGAAAGGCAGGGATGGTCCAACATTAGAAAATCAATCAATGTAATTTACCACATCAATAGAACAAAGGAAGAGAACCACATGCATCTCTATAGATGCAGAAAAAGCATTTGATAAAAATCTAACACCCTTTTTTTAACTGTAGTTTTAACGGTTATTTTTTCCAGAGCATTAAAGTAATTGAAGAAAAAAAAATTTTTTAAACTGAAAAATAAAAATCCTCAGAGTATTATTTTAAGTTTAAATATTTCATTTATGCCCCAAACGGAATTAGTCATTCTACTTTCCTGCCTTTAATGGAGGCATGTTGTTGTTGGCAGTGTTAGTTATTGTAGAGTTGATCCAGACTCATGGTGATGCCATGTGTGCCAAGTAGAACTGTGCTCCATAGGGTTTTCTTTCCTTCTTTTTTTTTTTTAACTGTGCAAATTTAGGTGAAAGTTTACAGAGCAAATTAGTTTCCCATTTGATAGTTTGTACAAAAAGTATTTCATTGCCTAGGTTTCATTCCCCACAATGTGTTAGCATTCTTCCCATTTTCACCTGGGTTCCTTGTTTTCTTTAGTCCTGATTTTGTACCCCTTCCTGCCTTCTCATTTTTGCTTTGGGGCAGATATTGACCTTTTGATCTCCTATAATTAATTGTTCTAAGGAGTACATTCCTCTCAGGCATTACTGTTTATCTTATGGTTTGCCCAACACCCTTTCTTGATGAAAACCCTAAACAAGGTTGGAATGGAAGACAAATTCCTCAATATTCAGGACATATATGAAAAGCCAACAGCCAACATTATATTTAATAGAGAGAGCTTTCCACTTGGATTTGGGAATAAGACAGGGGTGCCTGCTCTCACCACTTCTATTCAATATTGTGTTAGAAGTCCTCGCCAGAGCAGTAAGACAAGAAAAAGAAATAAAAGGTATCCAGATTGGAAAAAGGAGAAGTAAAATTATCTCTATTTGCAGATGATATGGTCCTATATATAGAAAATCCTCAAGAGTCTGCAAGAAAAACTCTAGAGCTAGTAGGGGACTTTAGCAAAGTTACAGGGTATAAGGTCAACAACCAAAAATCAGTTGGGTTTCTATATACCAGCAATGAGAAACCTGAAAGAGAAATAATTCCATTTACAACAGCAACTCAGAATATAAACTACTTTGGAATAAGTTTAACCAGGGATGTGAAGGATTTATAATTCAGTGTTTTATAATTTATAATTCCGTGTTTTATAATTTTAATAAAAATTATAAAAGAGTGCTGAAAGAGATTAAAAAAGAGTTAAATAAATGGAAAGATGTTCCCTGTTCATGGATTGGAAGACTTAATATTGCTAAGATGTCATTACTATCCAGAGTGATCTGTAGATTCAGTGTAATCCCAATCAAAATTCCGACAACCTTTACAGAATGGAAAAAACAGTTCTCAACTTTATATGGAAAGGCAAGCGTCCCCCCATAGCTGAAGCAGTGTTGAAGGAGAACAAAGTAAGAGGACTCACACTTCCAGATTTTAAAACATACTATATAGCTACAGTAATCAAAACACCCTGGTACTGGTATAACAATAGACACATAGGCCAAACCCAAAAAACAAACCCAATGCCCTGGATTCAATCCCGACTCACTGCCACCCTATAGGACAGGGTAGAATTACCTCATAAGGTTTCCAGGGTTGTGAATCTTTATGGAAGCAGATCGCCACACCTTTCTCCTGCCAAGCAGCTGGTGGGTTCGAACCTTTGACCTTTCAGTTAACAGCCAAGCATTTTAACCACTGCACCACCAGGACCCCTTTGACACATAGACCAATAGAATAAGATTGAGAGGTCAGAAATACTAGAATGGGTGAAGTTAAAGAGTAAATAAGGTTTAGTATAGTTTCTAGAGGGTTCATCTATGAGTTACATTTTGATAACCTCTCTGTGCCTATTTCCTTGTCTGTAAAATGGAAATAATGATAGAAGGGATTGTGGTAACAATTAAATGAGTGGGAAAAAAAAATTACACACACAGTGTACGGCTCATGGCAAGTACTCGTTATTCTAAACACTATTCTTATGCTCAATAACTGATAGCAATTATTACTATTATCCATGAGCTGTAAAGAAAATAAAATTTTGTAGCATCTAATGGTATAGAGATGTTGGAAGACCTTTGTACTTGTTCCTTCTTCAGAGCCCTCTTCCAGAGTTTGTCCATCTCCCAAAAACCTCTTCTTAAGGAACCTGATTTAAGAGATCCTGCTAGAGACTGTGAGGAACTTCCCCAGGGCCTTTCCATTCCTTAGCCCCCCATTCTGCTTTGTTCCCAACCGGCCATCCACACTCTTCCCCAGGCCTAAGGCTGGGTAGAATGTGCTCTCCGGCTCTACCAACCTTGCTGCCCTGGCTAGCACGGGCCTTTAATTTTATATTTTTATAAGTGTCTTAGTTCTCTAGTGCTGCTGTAACAGAAATACCACAAGTGGGTGTCCTTAATGAAGAGAAATTTATTTTTTCACAGTTTAGGAGGATAAATACCAAATTCAGGGTGCCGGCTCTAGGGGAAGCCTTTGTCTGTCAGTCCTGGAAGAAGGTCCTTGTCTCTTCAGTTTGTGTTTCCTGGTTCCTTCTGACAGTTCTGCTGATCTCTGAGCTGGTCTAGGGATGGTCCTTTTCTTTTCTTGGAAGACAGCAGTTGTAGCTCCTTTGGCCCATTTCCTGCTTGTAGAATTCCAAGAGGCAGACAGCATTTCCTTTCTTTCTTTCTCTGTCCCCTGCAGTCTAAGCTGATGGGTTTTCTATTATGATGATTAGATCCGTCAGTCACAGGTTTAATCTCTTTTAACAAAAGATTGTGTAGCAACGTCCTTGGTGAACATACTAGGACACATTTCCTTAGTTTGTACAGCAGAGTTTTCCAAATCTTTAAGTTCTGTTTTCATTTTGCACAGTTCATTTTTAAGTCCATCTCTTCCATCTCACATTTTACTGTAAGAGGCAAGGAGAAACCACACAGCCCCGTTAAAATACTGCCTAGAAATCTCATCAGCCAAATATCCAAGTTCATCACTTACAAGTTCAAGTTCCACGAAACATTTGAACATAATTCAGACAAGTTCTTTTCCACTGCATAAAAAGCATCACTCTTCCTCCATTGTCCAGTCACATGTTCACCATTTTCTTTTAAAGCCTCACCAGAAGCACATTTAACATCCACATTTCCAGCAACCTTTTGTTGCTGGTGGCGTATGTATTCTCTAAGACCATAGAGACTTTCTCTGCAGCTCTCCTCACTTCCTTCTGAGCCTTCACCAGAATTGCCTTTGACGTCCATAATTCTATCAACCATCTCTTCAGGGCAATTTTGGCTTTACCATTAGGCACCTTAAAACTCTGCTAGCCTTCACGGATTACTCAATTCCAAAGTCACTTCCACATTGTAGGTATTTGATAGAGCAGCACCCCCACTTCTCGGTACCAAATTCTGTCAGTTATCTGGAGCTGCTTTAACAGAAATACCACAAATGGATGGCTTTAACAAACAGAAATTAATTTTCTCAGTTTAGGAGGTGAAAAGTCCAGCTCTAGGGGAAGGCTTTCTCTCTCTGTCGGCTGTAGAGGAAAGCCTTTGTCTCTTCAGCTCTGCTTCTTGGTTCCTTGGAGGTGTCTATGTGCCTTGGCATCTATTTTACCCCATCTCTACTCACTTGTTTGCTTGTTTAATCTCTTTCATATCTCTCAAAAGAAATTGATTCAAGACATAACCTACACTAATCCTATCTCGTTAATTTGACAAAGACAGCCCATTCGCAAATGGGATTATAACCCCAGGCATAAAACAAAAAAAGAAAAAACAAACCCACTGCCATCAAGTCATTTCTAACTCGTAGTTCTAGTGTCTTAGAGTAGAACTGCCCCCAAGGGGTTTCCAAGGAGAGGCTGATGGATTTGAACTGAAAACCTTTTGGTTTGCAGCTCAGCTCTTAAGCGGTGCACCACCAGGGCTCCTGAAGGTGCTGCCTAGGCTTGACTGTGGGTGTTCTATTTCCTCAAGTGGGCTGTTTGCATTTCTGAGAACTAGGCAGGCGTGTCAGGCAGTTTTAGGAGCTCTAGACACACTGGGAATCACCTTCTCTGAGCATTTCCTCCCCAAGGTTGGCACTGAGTTTAAATGAGCTCAGAGCAGAGCGAGAAGTTTTTTTAAAAAATTCTTTTATGGAAGAATTTACAGTGGTCTGTACATTTTGCTTAAGACCCAAATTTTCAAGAAAAGCATTTACTCTGAGATAAACAAGAAGCATTGCCATAAAAATAAAATTATATTTAGATTTAAAATGATTTTTTAACTAACTTCTCATAATAAGAAATTCGAATGACCTAAAAAATGTCTTATGAATCAAATGAATAGTGAAACAGGTAACAAAATTATGAATGAGAGGTAAGTTATTATGCCAGCTGTCTAAGATATTACAGTTAAGTGAGCTCCTTGCCTTCTGTCTTGCTTCCTCCCACCCTCTCCTTTCTTCTTACTAGAGCCTGTATGATATTTTTGAGAAGAAAATCTTATCTGGTTTCTCTCTTGGCTAACATCCCTCTATAGCTCCCTAGTGCCTTCAGAATAAATGAGTACAGTTCTACTCTGACACACATGGGGTTGTCATGAGTTAGAATGGACTAGACAGCAACTGGTTTGGATTTGGTTTTCGTTATATACTGTGTTCTGACTCATAGCAACCCTATAGGACAGGATAGAGCTGCCCCATAGGGTTTCCAAGGCTGTAATCTTTAAAAAAGCTGCCTGCCACATTTTTCTCCCATGGAGCAACTTTTGGGTTCAAACTGAGGACTTTCCATTTAACACTCGAGCACTTAACCACTGTGGCACCAGAGCTTGTAATGCAAGATTACTTTTCCGTATTTATTCCATTTCTGTATTCCCTTATGAGTGTAACTGGAAAAAACACACAAACAAAAACTTGGAAGGAAATAAAAGTGGTAGTCGTACTTGTATTCAGTAGTGTAACTGTGACTGATTTTTTTGTTCCCCATTTTTTACATTTTCTTATCAAGCATATATTATTTAAGATGAAAATAATAAATTTATAAATAAATTATATGGCATAAAATATAGCAGTATAGCCTCATAGCTAAGGGAAATAGTCATGGAATCCTTTGTAAAGGCAATATATTACAAACTAAGAGAAAACAATATCTCAATATAAGCCATGATACAGATAGGTAAAATCTAAAATATATCAGTTTGAAAATCAGTGTCTTTTGTTGTGGTTTATAAACTAATTAGAATCAAATCTTATAAACATTTTATGAGAAATGTGAACAAGGCCAATGTTACAGCGGACTGGCTGGGCAGTTCAATTTGCAAGTGTAAATAAGAAAGTAGAGCTTGAGAGCCAGGTTGATGCAGTGAGCAGTAAGGGCACAGGATTTGGAGTCTGCCACTTATTAAGGTGTGGTTTTGAGCAAGTTGCCCGGCCTCTCTGAAATCCATTTCCTGTTCTGTACAATAGAAACAGTGATTCCCACTGTGCAGAACTGTGTTGAGGATGGATTTAAAAAGGATAGAAGAATATATAGCAAGTATGGACAATTCTTTTAAGGAGTTTTGCTCTAAGGAGAACCAAAAAAATGGAGTGGTAGCTCGAGAGGATTATTTTAGGGGAAATTTGTTGTTTTTGGAGTCCCTGGGACAAACGATTAACAGGATGAACTGCTCATGAAAAGGTTGCAAGTTCGAGTCCACCCAGAGGTGCCTGGGAAAGGAAGTCTGGCAATCTACTTCAGAAAAATCATCCATGGAAAACTCTACGGAACACAGTTCTACTCTCACACACATGGGTTTGCCATGAGTTGACATTATAGCAGCTGATTTCTTGGTTGGTCTTTTTAAGATGGCAACATTTCAGTGGAGAGGGAAACATTGATAATGAAGGAGTCCCTGGGTGGCTCAAGTGGTTAAGCGCTCGGTTTATATGCAGAAAGATTGGCAGTTTGAACCCACACGGGGTGCCTTGGAAAAAGGCTTGGCGATCTGTTTCTAAAAGGTTAAATTCTAAAAGGTTACAGCCATGAAAACCCTATGGAGTGCAGTCCTACCCTGAAACACGTAGTGTTGCCACGAGTTGGGATGGTTTGGTTTGGAGAACTGCAGGAGTGATATTCTTGAGTAGATGAGAGGGAAAGGATTAGCTGTAGAAAGGAGCACAGAATACTGAAGTAACATGTGAGAAAGAGGAGTGGAGTGGGTGGGTACAGATGCTAGTACATGCAGAGATGAGAGAGTTTGAACATGTTAAGATTGCCCTTGACGCTGTAATGGGCATGTCGTCAAGTCCCTCCTCCCTCCAGCAAACAGCATGGTCAAAGGGCATGTATTAGGAGGGTAAATGGAGAGAAGCTGTTGGGGGCCGTGAGGGCATAGATGCTATGAAATCGAGGAGAGTAAATTGAGGAACTCTTGCATAACTGTGCTGGTGGCTGAGGTAGTGTCCCAGGGCCCACTGGAAGTCAGTAGGCAAGAATTTAGAAGTGAGATCAGATGACACTGTTGTATGTTTTCCTCCAGGCGCAGTCACTGGGCTAAAGGCAAGATGTCAGCAAGGCTGATTCCTTCTGGAGGCTCTTAGGGGAGAATCAGTTTCCTTGCCTTTGCCAGCTTCTCGAGCTGCATTTTTTGACTCCTGGCACCTTCCTCCATCTTCAAAGCTAGCAGCATAGGGTCATTACAACTCCTTTGCTGACTCTGCTTCCTTTAGCACATCACCTTCTCTCTAAATTACCCTCTTTCCGTTACATTGGAGGCCTGGTGGTACAGTGGTTAAGAGCTGCAGCTGCTAACTAAAAGGTTGGCGGTTTGAATCCACCAGCTACTCCTTGGAAACCCTGTGGGGAAGTTCTACTCTGTCCCATAGGGTCGCTCAGTCAAAATTGACTAGATGGTAGTGGGGATGTGATTACATTGGGCCCACCTATATGATCCAGGATAATCTCCTCATTTCAAAATGTTTTATTTAATCACATGTGCAGAATACCTTTTTTGTCGTGTAAAGTAAGGGTTCACAGGTCTGGGGATTAGGAGGGACATCTTTGGGGAACCATTATTCTGTCTTTCACAGTTGGGGAAGTAAAATATTATTTCATAAGATTATTGGTGTTTTCTATTTCCATTTTTGTGAATTACCCATTCATGACTTTTTAATTAGCCGTTAGTCTTTCTAATTCATTTGTAACAATCTCAAGTATATAAACACTGGCAGTTCTGTTTTATATTTTCCCTCAGTTTATTGCTTGCTCTTCAATTTTGTTTTCAAGATGCATAAATACATTAATTAAAAACAAAAAGCTTTATTATGGAAAACGTCAACAAATACCAGTAGAGAGAATAGTTCAGGCAGTCTGGTTTACGAGTGTCTGGTTCAGTACAATCCGTAGTTACGAACCACCCTCCTAAAGCCAATTATATAAAAAATTCGAGGTTTATACAATGGTTCGTAATAACAAACTGGCAGTACTTTGCAACATGCACCAAAACATTATTATTACAAAAACCCAGTGCCGTTGAGTTGATTCTGACTCATAGCGACCCTATAGGACAGAGCAGAACTGCCCCACAGAGTTTCCAAGGAGCACCTGGCAGATTTGAACTGCTGACCCTTTGGTTAGCACCCATAGCACTTAACCACTATGCCACCAGGGTTTCCATTATTACCATTAACAATGTATTATTATCTTAAAGATGTTTTAGTGTATCTGCAAGTGTTTCTTTAATGCTTTTTATGCATAGAAAGGTATACTATATACTAAGACAAACATTTGACTAACTGGTGTTAGATAAGAACCATACCCAACTGTTCTGACTCCTGTAGAAATTCGACTTAAAGACAGATTTAGGAACAGAACTCATTCGTAATCTAGGCACTGCCTGTATTTTAAATCTCTGCATGTTTTTCATCAAGCTTAAGTAATTATTGACTCACAGCTAGTCTTATTTTATCTGTACCCCTACCCATTTCCTTCATATTATTTATTATTTCAAAGCAAATCCCAGACATCATATCATTTCATCCATAAATATTTCGACAAAATACATTAATGATCGAAGCCTCTCATCATTTCCTCTGAGGTTCTTGGTGCCGGGCACAAGAAAGCCCAATTCACTTATCTTTGTAAAGGAGGTGAAAATAAAGCTTCAATGTAAGTTTCCTGCACCTTTTAAGGAAGATGATGTTTCCATTTTCTTCAGTTTTTCTTTATCAGGAATGACCATTTTCTAATTGCTTAAACAAGTGTATTTGAGCGCCTACCATGTGGAAAATGCTGTGAGTATAACTTCAAGTTACCCTTTCACGTTTGTGAACAGGGAACTGTATTAAAAGGATTACAATTATAAAATTAGCATGTTGCCCATTGGTGCCCTGATTTAGTCCTCTTTCCATGACGACAATGATGATTGGAACATCTGCTAGAAGGCTGGCAATTGTCTGCCATGCCTGCATCATTTACATGTTTAAATGTTCTGTGCCAAGGCCACTGGGCACTGGCATGAAAAAACAAATACACAACAAGAAGGGAAGAACATAATACCCTTCTTCTCACAGTCAGTGTGCTGCTTGGTGAACCTTCCACAGCACCAAAGGGAGGGTCCTCGTGATCCGAGATGGACTTATTGGCAGCTACAGGTGGACTTATAGAGCTGTTAGCTTCCACTTCAAAAAGAAGAAATATAAAAAATACAATTATTACTTAGGACTAGGTAAGAATAGCTGATCTAGGTGATTTCTTAACAGTTCAAGACATTAAAAGCCAGTGGCAGGGCAGGCGTTCAGTGTGTGCTTGTCATAGCCTAGCAACGCAACAGCCAAGATAAACAACTCTAACCTTACTACCATAAATACCAACGGATTTGTCTGGCACAACTCTAAGTGCCTGACCACCCACACTCTTAACCCCTTGCAGTCTGGTTTCCACCACTTTCCTGAAAACTCTACTTCTGAAGGTTACCCTCCAAATCCTAGGACATTATTTCAGTTTCTGTCCTATGTCTTTTCTTTACTAAGTGACTGTTGACAGCTCTGTTCCGTTCTTTAAACTTCTTGCCCTCTTAGCTTCTGTGATGCTAAATGATTCTGCTCTACTTTGGCTTTTCTGTATGCCTCATTGAATACTAAGGTAGATGCTTCCTGCTCCTATGTCTCTTATATGTGACTCTTCCTTAGGCTTTGACAGTTACGATGCTTCTCTCTTAGCATCCTCTTCTCAGGTTCAACTCTCTTGTTCTCTAATCTCTATTTCAAACCCTAACCTCTTTCCTGAGCTTCAGACACAAGTTTCTGTATAATTTCTGGGGATGTTCAGATTGACTTTTCTTACCTCAGGGTTAGTCCAATGTCTGCCTTGACCCCTAAGCCTCAGGCACCTTTACCCATTACCTCCAGACTCAGACCCACCCAGTTCAGGAGACAATCAAGGCAGGAACTAAGAGGGATCACAGCTCAGTGGATCCTAGAAGTGAGCCTGATTGCTACAAATCAGGCAGGCCTGAATTCACCCGTTGACGCCAGAGTGGGTGCATAGCCGCACACCTTCCCTCCTAGGGACCTGGTGGCTGTATGTTTTTCCTTCCCTATAACTTCACACTCTCTCTCTAGACCTGAAGCTTTTTTTGCCTGAGGCCCCGAAATCTTGATTAGTTTTACCATGTCCTTTCCCAGATGATCAAATCCTATTTTGTTCTTATTTTGCTTTTTTCCTCCCAACTCTACTAGTGCTATGTCCCAGCCTACACTTACCCAGTCTTCTGGATACTGAGCCTTGAGCTACAGGGCCATCCTCCTGGATATTCACTAGGTCTTGTCCATTGCCATTTCTCACTGCCTCTCTTCCTCGTATCCTGCCCCTAACTTTCTTCATGCCCCCATCCCTGCATGCTCAAAACTACTTCAAAAAACCCTCCCAAGTGTTGTTTCTGAATGTGGTAATTCACTATTGAGCCCATCCTGCCTTCTAGTGCCATTTTAAGTCCTTTCTGGAACTTGGTGAGTTATAAAGACATAGTTACCTCTGAAATATAATTTTTTTAATTATTAATTTAAAATGTTCTTGTTTTATTGTGTTGAAATTATATGTAACAAAACATATGCCATCTCAACAATTTCTACATAACAATTGAGTAATATTGATTATGTTCTTCAAGTTATGCAACCATTCTCACTATCCTTTTCCGAATATTCCACCACTGTTAACATAAACTCAATGCCCCTCCCCCCCACTCCCCTTCCTTCTTACCACTAATAATCTTTGATTTCTATATATTTGCTTATTTCATAAAAGTGAGATCATGCAATATTTATCCTCTTGCAACTAACTTATTTCACTCAGCATGGTATCTTCAGGGTTCATTCATGTTGCGGCATACATCAGGACTTCGTTTCTCTACATGGCTGAATGATATTGCGGTGTGTGTACATACCACATTTTGTTTATATCCATTCATCTGTTGATGGGAATTTTGGTTGTTTTCACCTTTTGGCTATTGTAAAAAGTGTTGCAATGAACATTAGTGTTAAATTATTAATTTCATTAACATTCTTTTTCTTTTTAAAATTGTTTATTCCCAACTGTGCACCATGTGAAAAGTTGGAAGACTTAGTTTTGCCAGTGTCCCATAAAGTCAGGCAAGTTTTCATTTGGCATATGTGCTAGCTAAAGTTGTGCCTGAAATATTTTTGAGCACGGACCTTGATCATTTGATACATCTGAAAATGCCTTCAGGTACTTTGCACACTTTTTGAGGCCTTCCACAATTATTCCCTCAATTATCATTAATGGTGGGGGGAGTCTCTCTTTTCTTCCTGTTCCTTCTTTCCTATTCAATTCTTTCATTGATTAAATAATTACTGAACACCTACTTAAGAAAGACCTGCCTCTCTAGCAGAGCTGGAAACCTCAGATGCGTGCAGAGGCTGGCTAGCAAAGGAGGTGAAGCAGGTGGTGGTTGGTGCTGCAGAAAACTGGAGAGAGGATGCCCCATCCCAAGGGAGTGGCAGCTGTAGATCTCGAGCCATTGTTATCATGTCGAAAAATGGGTACGGTGTTGCCAGATCATCATCTTTTTCAAAAGAAGCTGGACATCTTTATTTTAGTGGAAATTTCCCAGTTTTAAACGTTGGCAACCAATTCAAAAGCCTTTTAATCACTGTGAGGGCTAAACAGAATTGCTGGCTGGATCTGGCCTGCAGGCTGACTGCAACCTCTGCTTTCTAGGATCCTCTCCAAGCCCCTGCATGTTCCTTGCCACCTTGTGATTTCATGGTTCCTCCTTTTGCTGTTCAGGTACCATGACCTGAACTGCCCAGCCCCATTCTCCATTTGCCCAAGTGCTGAAATCCAGCTCAAAGCCTGGTGCGTGGCGTGCTTGGCTTCTCAGCAGCAACAAAGACAGAGCAAGGAGGGGAAGCTAAAATCAGAAATGGCTTGACAGGTGGTCTAAATACCAAATCGCAGGAGATCAGCCAAGGCGAGGATCAGATTTGCAATCTACCAGTGTGCAGAACAGGGAGCCAGAGCACAAGAGGTTCAAAAACACAGGCTAAGGAGTCTGAGCCAGTATTAGGCACAGGATACCAAAAAATAGAATGGAACTTGATAATAGTCAGAGCAGCTTTTTTTTTTTTTTTTAATGAAGAGAATTTTCCATTTTTTGGAAGAGAAATAAAAGGGAAGGACAGCTACCATGTTTTAAAGACCTACTATGTGCCATGAGTTGGAATCTACTCGACCTCTTGTCATCGAGTAGATGCCAACTCATGGTGACCTTGGAGTAGAACTGCTCTGTAGGCTTTTCTTGAATGTAATCTTTATGGAAGCAGATCACCAGGGGTTTCTTCTGTGGTACTGCTGGGTGGGTTTGAACCACCAACCTTGAAGTTAGCCTAGTGCAAACCGTTTGTGTCACCTAGGGGCTCCTAGAACACTATTGTTGTTGGGTGCTGTCAAGTTGATTCTGACTCATAGCAACCTCACGTGACAGAGCAAAACTGCCCCGTAGGGTTTTCTTGGTTGTAATCTTTACAGAAGCAAATTGCCAGGCCTTACCCCCACAGAGCTGCTGGGTAGGTTCAAACTACCTTCTACAGCAAAAGTGGAAACCCTGGTGGCGTAGTGGTTAAGTGCTATAGCCGCTAATCAAAAGGTATGCAGTTCGAATCCACCAGGCAGGCGTTCCTTGGAAACTCTATGGGGCAGCTGTACTCTGTAGGGTAGCTGTGAGTTGGAATCGACTCAATGTCAGCAGGTTTGGTTCTTTTTGGTTTATGTGCCAGAGGAGTCTTGATGGTGCAATGGTTAAGTGCTTGGCTGCTCACTGGAAGGATAGCAGTTTGAACCCACCTAGCAGTCCTGTGTGAGTAAGGCTTCGCAATTTGTTTCTGTAAAGATTACAGCCAAGAAAACCCTAAGGGTCAGTTCCACTCTGACACATGGGTTTGCTATGAGTAAGAATCAACTTGACAGCACTTCGGAAACATCAGCCATCAAAAACCCTCTGGAGCACAATTCTGCTCTGACATACAGAATTGACTCTATAGCAACTGGCTTATGTGCTAGAAGTGTCTCAGAGTAATACCTGAGGCTCAGAGTGGCGTAATAACTTACCCATGGCCGCACAGTTAATAAGTGGCAGAAGGAGAATTTGGATTTTCAGGTGTTTGTGGAAACTACTACAACATTGGTTCTCAACTTTGGCTGCGTATTAGAATCACCAGGGGAGTCTGCGTGTGTATGAGTGCACATATGTGCTTATATGATGTATTAGATATTGTGTCAGTGTGTCCAGAGTTTGACCCCTGGGAGCTTTTTTTTTTTTTTAATTGTACTTTTGTTGAAGGTTTGCAAAGCAAACAAGTTTCTCATTAAACAATTAATATACATATTGTCTTGTGACATTGGTTACCAACCCCACAACATGTCAACACTCTCTCCTTCTTGACCTTGGGTTCCCCATTACCAGCTTTCCTGTCCCCTCCTGCCTTCTCATCCTTGGCCCTGGGCTGGTGTGCCCATTTAGTTTCATTTTGTTTTATGGGCCTGTCTAATATTTGGCTGAAGGGTGAACCTCAGGAGTGACTTCATTACTGAGTTAAAAGAGTGTCTGGGGGCTATATTCTCGGGCTTTCTCCAGTCCCTGTCAGACCAGGAATTCTGGTTTGTGTGTGTGTGTGAGTTAGAATTTTGTTCTACGTTTTTCTCCAGCTCTGTCTGTGACCCTCTTTGGAATCACTGTGAGGGCAATTGGTGGTGGTAGCCAGGCAGCATCTAGTTGTGCTGAACTCAGTCTGGTAGTCCTTTGGACTAATCTTTCCCTTGTGTCTTTGGTTTTCTTCTTTCTCCCTTGCTCCAGACTGGGTGATACCAGTAGAGTATCTTAGATGGCTGCTCACAAGCTTTTAAGACGCCAGACACTACTCACCAAAGTAGAATGTAGAACATTTTCTTTATAAACTGTGTTATGCCAGTTGAGCTAGATGTTCCCCGAGACCATGGTACCCTGGGGAGCTTTAAAAAAATTCAGATACCTAGGTGGCACTCCGTACCAATGAAATCAGAATCTCTGGGGGTAGGCCTCGACATTAGTAGTTTTCAAAGTTCCCTAGGTGATTCCAGTGTTCAGCCAAGGTTGAGAACCACTCCTATCCATATCACAGCACTGACCTTAGCTAAGTAGTGCTTATAGAGAGAGGACAGAGTAGAATTGCTCCATAGGTTTCCTAGGCTGTAATCATTACAGGAACAGATTGCCAGGTCTTTTCTCCCTTGGAGCCGCTGGTGGGTTCAAACAGCTGACCTTTTGGTTAGCAGCCAAGCACTTAACCATTGTGCCACGAAGGTTTCTTATAGAGAGGGTTAAGTAGTGAGTAATAATAACGGAGGGGTCAGGGAGGTCAGTGGAACTCAGGTAATGTTATTTTCATTAGCTCTTTCTTCATGTTCATCTGTTCTCACTCCATGAATAGTCATAAACCCAGTCTGGGAGCCTACAGAATAAAGAAACAGGGGCTGATCAGGGGGTCTGAGCAATGAAGATTATAAAAGAATAAAACCCAAGTCAAACCCATTGCCACCAAGTCAATTCCAGCTCATAGCGACTGTGTAAGGACAGAATAGAACTGCTCCATAGGATTTCTAAGGAGCAGCTGGTGGATTTGACCTGCTGACCTTTTTGGTTAGCAGCTGAGCTCTTAACCACTATGCCACCAAAAAAAAATAGTTCTCCAAATATTAGTTATTAACCCAGGTGCTTCATTAATGCAGGACCCATAATGATCTTTCTTTTTATTTTTTACTTTTTATTGAAGTATATAACATATGTACAGAATAAGGCATAAACCATAAATGTACAGCTCAATAAAATTTCACAAACTGAACTCACCCTTGTAACCAGCACCCGGATCAAGACCAAACCAAACCTTATCAGCACTCCAGAAGCTTCCCTCATGCCCGGTTCCTTTGAGGATAACCACTCTTCTTGCTTCTAAAAACATAGATTAGTTTTGTCTCCTTTTGAGCTTTGTACCACAGGAACTCTACAATATGTATTCTTTTGGGTCTGACTTCTTTTATTAAGCATTACATTTATGAGATTCATCTATGCTATTGCTTGTAGCCATAACAATCTTTTGATGTTAAATTCTCCCAATTTCCTTCAGAAGGATGGGTTCATTTAGACTGTAAAACTTTTCAGATGATTTATTCATAAGCTGCCTCTCTTGGTCAGTATAAAATAATCCATTCCTGAAGGATTTATTTGGGAATTTAAATTCATAAGACCAGCATTGTTGAGGATTTTGGTCTTGGCAGAGCTAGTTGGACAAGTCATTAAGCTTGAACTTCTCCATAGAGAATGACAGTATTAAACTCATAATGATTTATTAAGAATCACAAATAGGTTATAAATATTTCACATATGTAAGAGATTGAATTCCATATCTGCATCCTCCCTCCTGTGGTCTTTTTATTTTGTCATGTCTTTCAACTGCTTATGATTTTTTCCTCTGGTTAAAATTTTTTCTTTCATATCTAATATCCAGTACTACCCCTTTACTACCCCTGGATAGTACTATTATCCAGACCAACCCCTTTCTTACAGCTAAAGATGAAGTAGTGTTTTTACAGCTGTAAGAAAATGTAAGAATATGTCTTCTGAATTCTTTACATCAGCAGTCATGGATTGATTGTCAAGCTTTTTAAACACAGCATCAACTGTTAGAAAGTGCTGTATAATTTACTTCTGGTTTCCTTAGCTATTTCTTCTCTCCCTGACACTCACCATTCTTAAACAAGCTAGAGAAATGCTTGCTTGTTGTTGTTGTTGTTAGATGCCATTGAGTCAATTCTGACTCATAGCAACCCTGTGTACAACAGAATGAAACACTGCCCAGTCCTGCACCAGCCTCACAATCGTTGTTATGCTTGAGCCCGTTGTTGCAGCCATTGTGTCAATCTATCTCATTAAGGGTCTTCCTCTTTTTCACTGACTATCTACTTTACCAAGTATGATGTCCTTCTCCAGGGACTGATCCCTCCTGTTAACATGTCCAAAGTATGTGAGAGGTAGTTTCGCTGTCCTTGCTTTCAAGGAGCATTCTGGGTGTACTTCTTCCAAGACAGATTTGTTTGTTCTTTTGGCAGCCTGTGGTATATTCGATATTTTTTCCAACACCATAATTCAAAGGCATCAATTCTTATTCAGTTTTCCTTGTTTATTGCCCAGCTCTCACATGCATATGAGGTGATTGAAAGCACCAGGGCTTGGATCAGGCGCACCTTAGTCATCAAGGTAACATCTTTGCTTTTTAACGCTTTAAAGAGGTGTTTGGCAGCAAGTTTGCCCAATGCAATGCATCATTTGATTCCTTGACTGCTGCTTCCAAGGGTGTTGATTATGAATCTAAGTAAAATGAAATCCTTGACAACTTAAGTCTTTTCTCTATTTATCATGATAGTAAGCAACACCATGATAAATGCTTGCTTATGACACAGTGCTTATCACAGAAGTTTGTCACCTATGGAATTTATTCTTATGGACCAACAAGATTTGCCCATCAGAATAAAGCACAAGGAATGTCTTTGTGAATTAGGCCTTTGCTAATGTATTTGACCACCACCCATCTGTTAGTTTGTAGTACTGTGTGGCTTGCATGTTGCTATGGTGCTGGAAACTATGCCAGTGGTGTTTCAAATAACCAGCAGGGTCACTCATAGTGGACACGTTTTATTGCCACTTCCAGATTAAGGCAGACTAAGAAGAAAGACCTAATGATCTACTTCTCAAAATTTACTAATGAAAATTAACTATAATCCTCATGGATTGTAATAGAATGTTGTCTAACTTGCTTGCTTTGGATATGTTATCAGGAGGGATCAATCACTAGAGGAAGACATCATGTTTGATGAAGTAGAGGGCCAATTAGGGTGTAGGAGACCCTTGATGAGATGGATTGGCACGGGAGCCGCAACAGTGGACTCAGACATGCTAGTGATTGTGAGGATGATGCAGGACTGGATGACGTTTTGTTCTGTTGTACATGAGCTCTCCATGAGTCCAAGTCAACTCAATGGCCACTGACGACAACAACAATGTATTTGAATGTTTAGGTGCTTTGGGGGGCTCTGAAAGATGGAAGCAGGCCTTGTGCCAAAGTAAGTTTCAGTTGCACACAGAGTGACTGGGGTATGAGGTCAGAACTAGGTTTGAGGCCAACAGAACAGAAGCATTGAAAACAGAGGCACTGTGATGTTTAAAATACACGTAACAATCTTAGTAACCAATAAACTTCCTCTACTAGATACTACTTCTCTGTGCCCATAAAATTAGTGGTAATGCTTGGTCCTCGCACCAGAATTCTACAACAAATGATTTGAAAAATGTTTCCCAAAGCAGACAGTCAGGCAAAAACCAGTAATCAATTCTACAGATTTCTATATGTGTTTCTCTAGCTTCCTCTGTGATTCCCATAAGATCCCACGTTTTATAAGAAAGGTTTATTTTCTCAGTTTGCAGAGAAGAGTATGGAGGAAATATAGAGTTTATTTATGGAAATTAAGCCCAGCTTTCAAAGACTTAGGCCTTGTTTTTGTTCATCACAGAAATAGGTGTTCTGTGATGGAAGTGCTTATTTAAACAAATATTTTCTCTAGGATTTATAGCAGTGGAGAAGCTTGAATAATTTTTTTTTTTTTTTCAGATGTCGTGTTCCCCTTTTCTGAGATATCACACTCTTGGAGTTCATGCCCTGCCTTGGATGTTGTAGTAATATGAAATTGCTTGTAGTTGTCAGCACACGTCACTTGAGGCCACACCTTTGCTCTTACTGTTCCCTCTGCCTGGGACATCCGTTGTACAAATGTTGCACTTTCTTTGCTGGCTCCTTCTTAATCCGTCTTCAAAACTCAGGTCAAACATCATCTCCTCCAGGAAATCTGAGCTTCTGGTTAGGCATAATTGCCCCTTCTCTGTGTTCTTCTTGCACCCTGTGCAAACTTCTTAAACCTTATTTTGTTACAGTTGCATGTGTCTGTTCAGTTAATGTATTTGTTCCTTGAAAGCAAATTATTTTAAAAAAATGATAATTATATGGCCATCCTTATATTTTTCTTATTTAATGGAGTCCCTGGGTAGTGCAAACATTTAACACACTTGGTTGCTAACCCAAAGGTTGATGATTCAAGGCACCTGAAAAGAAAGTCCGGGTAATCTACTTCCAAAACATCAGCTGTTGAAAACCTTATGGAGCACAGTTCTACTCTGACACATACGGGGTCGCCAAGAGTCGGAACTGACTCAACGACAGTTGGTACGTTTTGGTATATGACCGTCGTTTTATTTTTCTTGTTTAAAATCATAGCATTTGCCATTTTCCAGACTTTAGGTTTAGTTAAATCATCCTCCGTGGAAATACGCAGCTTTGTGAAATGCATACTATCATTTTGTTTGTCACTGTTAAACAGAAATAATTTAGATGAAGATTCTCTCTGAATTTCAGAGTCCTAAAGCATGCTGTTGATGCTGAATAATGGACTGCAATACGTGTTTTTAAAAATTAACTCATTTCCTGCTTTTACTTTTTCTGTGTGTATGTTTTCCCTTTGCGCTTACATTTCTTTCTTCCTTCTCTCCTTCCTTTATTGACCCAGTATTGTTCTCTGTTACACTGATTTTCTTTCCTCTCATTTTCAAAGGGCAGTTCACTGTTTATGATATTTGGTATAACTTTATAGATTTGGGTTCCTAACACTACCCCAGAGGAGACAGTTTCTACTTAGGAGGCATGTCTGAAAGCCACATACCTGTCACCCAGTGAAGTGTGGTGTCTGGGCTATGACCACATGGTCTAACAGTAATCATAATAGTTGGCACTTACATGATGCTTGTTATGTGCCAGACCCTGGGCTAAGAGCTTTATATCCAACAGCTTTACATGCAGCAGTTCTGTGAGGTAGGAACTACTTTTGTGCCTTTTTACAGAAGAGGACACAGACTCAGAGAACTTAATAAATTGCCAGTATCATGCAAGTTTTAGTTGCAGAGCTGGGATAAGAACCAAGGTTCACCAGATTTCAGAACCTATGCTTTTAAGGAAATGTAAATACATTCACACACACACACACACACACACACACACACATATTTTAAAATAAAACAATTTATAGGAAGTTGCAAAGAAATGTACAGGGAGATCCTGTACAACCTTCACCCTGCTTCCCCTAATGTTGATACCTGGTTGCATAGTGGTTAAGAACTACAGCTGCTAACCAAAAGGTGGGTAGTTCAAATCTACCAGGTGCTCCTTGGAAACCCTTTGGGGCAGCTCTACTCAGTCCTGTAGGGTCGCTATGAGTTGGAATCAACTTGACAGCATTTTTTTTTTTTTAATAGTACAATATCAAATCCAGGAAATTGGCATTGGTACAATTCACAGAGCTTATTCCAATTTTAAAATTTTAAGGAGCCTTGGTTGCACAGCGGTTGAGCGCTTGGCTGCTAACCAAAAGATTGGCGGTTCGAACCCACCCAGCCACGCTGGAGGAGAAGGACCTGGTGATCTGCTTTCCTAAATATTACAGCCTAGAAAATCCTGTGGAGCAGCTCTACTCTGTCACAAGGGGTCACTATGAGTCGAAATCGACTCGATGGCACACAATGATAGCAGCATTCTGATTTTACCCAGTTATGCATTCAGTCATTTGTGTGTGTGTGTATTCGTTGGGGGGGGGGGTATATAGGCTCATGCAATTTTATCACGTGTAGCTTGTATAATTATGACACTTGAGATACATAATTTCTATCACCACCAGACTCCCTCACGGTGTGCCTTTATAACCACACTTAGGTCTTCTCCCCCATCCCTAACGCCTAATGTTCTCTGTTTCTATAATTTTGTTATTTCAAGAATGTTTGTTATTTCAAGAACATGACATCATACAATATGTAACCTTTGAGATTGGCTTTTTTCACTCAGCATAATTCCTTTGAGGTCCTCCAAGTCATGTGCATCAGTAGTTTGTTCCATTTTACTGCTGAGTAGTATTAAATGGTGCAGATTCACCCATTGAAGGGCATTTTAGTTGTTTCCAGTTTTGGGATTATGAATAAGCTACTATGAATATTTGTATGCAAGTTTTTGCAGTAACATGGATTTTAATTTTTCTGGAATAAATGCCAAAGAGTGCAATTGCCAGGTCATATGGCAAGTGCGTTCTTAGTTTTAGACGAACTGCCCAGCTGTTTCCAGAGTAGCTGTAACATTTTATATTCTCACCAGCAATTCATGGGTGATCATTTCTCTGCATTCCTGCTAGCATTTGGTGTTGTCACTGTTTGTAATTTAGTCATTCTGATAGGTTTGTAGTGGTATCTCATTTTGATTTTAATTTGCATTTCCCTAATGGTTAATGAGGTCCCTGGGTGGTGTAAATGGTTTGCACTCAACTACTAACCTAAAGGTTGCCAGTTTGAATCCACCCTGTGGTACTGAGGAAGAAAGGCCTGGTGACCTGCTTCCATAAAGGTTACAGTCAAGACAACTCTGTGGAGCAGTTCTACTCTAACACGTTGGGGTCTCCATGAATTGGAATCGACTCTACCACAGTGAGTTTGGCTTTTTTTGTTTTGTTTTGTTTGTTTGTTTGATGGCTAATGATGTTGAAAATCTTTTGATGGGCTTATTTACCATCTGTACATCCTCTTCAGTGAAATGTCTGTTCATGTTTTTTGGCCATTTTCTTACTGGATTGCTTATTTTATACTGTTAAGTTTTAAGAGTTCCTTATATATCCTATATTCAAGTCTTTTATGAATATGTGGTTTGCAATTTGCATTTTCATCTTCTTAAACAAGGTCTTTCTCAGAGCAGAAGTTTTAAATTTCGATTGGGTTCCATTTTTCCTTTTATGAATCATGCTTTTGGTGTCAAATCTAAGAACTCTTCAGCTAGCCCAAGGTTCTGAAGATTTTCTCCTAGTGGTTTATAGTTTCATGTTTTTACTGTAACTATATAGTAAGCATTCACATCGAGTTGAGTGATTCCTTCCACCTCATCTTTTCCAAAATTATTTTAGCTGTTCTACTTTTTTTGCTCTCATATATAAATTTTAGAATAAGCTTGTCTATGTCTAAAAAAAAAAATTTTCTGGAACTTTGATAAGAATTTTATTAACCCTATATAATACTTTAAAAAAATTTTTTTTTTATTAATACTTTGAAGAAAATTGACATCTTTACATTATTAAGTTTTTCAAACCATGAATATGGTATATTTTACCATTTATTTAGGTCTTCTTTGATTTCTTTGACCAGCATTTTGTAATTTTTAGTATAGGATTCTATAAATGTTTTGTAAACTACATACCCAAGTATTTTATTTTTTGAGAACAATCTTAAGTGGTTTGTGTTTTTAATTTTGGTTTCTATTTGTTGTTGGTATATAGAAATGAAAATTGATTTTTGCATGGTTGATCTTAGTGTCCTGTGACCTTGCTGAACTCACTTATTGGTTCCAGGAGTTTATATTTTGTTTGTTGTTTGTTTTTTAAAAATTAGATTCTTTGGGACTTTCTTTGTAGACAATCATGCCATGTGCTGAAAGCGACAATTTTACCTCTTCCTTTCCAGTCTGTGTGCCTTTTACTTCTTTTTCCTGCCTTATTGTATTTTTTTAAATATTTTATGACTGAAACTTTTAGACATATGTAGAAGTAGACAAAATAGAATTACGAACCTGTATACCCTTTACTGAACTTCAACAATTATCAGATCATGGGCAATCTGTTTTCATCTCTAGCCCTACCAGCTCTCTGCTGTCCTGTATTGTCTTGAAGCAAAGACCAGAAATCGTAATTGTTTTATCTGTAGGTATTTCAGAATGTATCTCTAAAAGTTAAGGACTGTTTTAAAAACTACAGTACTATCATTATACACGAATATACTAGCAACAATTTTTTAACATCATCGGATATCCAGTTTAAATTTCCAATTGTGTTCAAAATGTCACATTTTTATTATAGTTTATTTGAATCAGCATTCAAATAAGGCCCACACATTGCAGTTGGCTGATGTGTCTCTTAAGTTTCATTTAATCTTTAGTTTCCCATCCCCTGCCCACGTTTTGTGTGTGTATGTGATTCTTTGGAGAAACCAGTTCATTTGTCCAATAGAGTTTCTCATAATCTGGATTTTGTTTATTACACCCCTAGGATGTTAATACATATTTCTGCCTTCTATGTTTTCTGGAAATTGGCACTTAGCTCTAAACACTTGAGCAGATTCGAGTTTGATTGTCTTGACAAGACTACTTCATACATGGTGTTGCTTCCATCAGAAAACATTATCTGGTTGTCTAATTTTGTGATAGTTGTCTATTTTTGTGATAGGAGCCCTGGAGGCGCAGTGGTTAAGAGCTCAGCTACTAATCAGAAGGTCCACAGATTGAATCCACCAGCTGCTCCTTGGAAACGCTATGAGGCAGTTCTACTCTGTTCTGTAGGGTCGCTACGAGTCAGACTCAACTCTATGGCAATGGATTATTTTTGTGATCTTAGCAGCTGTTGATCGATATTTAGGTCCATTAAATTATCATGGATTGCAGGATGGTAATATTTTCATTCTAATGTTACTTCTTCACTTATTAGTTGGAATACTTTTATAAAGCAAAACTTCTCATCTCCACTTGTGTACTTGATAATATAGCTTGTATAGGAACGGCAGTGTGAATGCTTGCTTAAAGCCCATTGCTGTCAAGTCGATTCTGACTCATAGTGACCCTACAGAACAGAGTAGAACTGCTCCGTAGGGTTTCCAATGAATGCCTGGTGGATTTGAACTGCTGACCTTTTGGTTAGCAGCTGTAGCTCTTCACTACTATGCCACCAGGGTTTCTGAATACTTGCTTATCTCCCTTTATTTGCCAGCTTTCAAAGTAATGAGTTAGTTTCCTAGCATCCTCTAAGAGTGAGTAAAGATGTTATTTTTAGGATCATTATAAACTTAAGTAGACATATTCACTGTGTTTTAATTTCTTGCAGTCATTAATTTTATTGTGCTCAAACTGTCCTGTCTTTGGCCATTAAGAACCTCTTCACCTTGGATCAGGATTAGTCCTTTTGATGCAAGCTTACCATCCCTTGCTGTTTGTAAGACAAGCTGTTCCCGGAGAGCTTGTGCTTTAAGCCCTTGACTATACTGACTCTCCTGCTGGAAAACCACTGGTCTAAATAGCTCAGCATCCCTTATGCGTGCTGAACTGAGGTCATTGATCTTAGCATGGAACTTTAGTTAAATATGACTTTTGAATAAAAACATTTTTTATACTCTGAAGCCTTCATTTCAATAAATAACTCCTTATGACCATGACATATGCTGAAGAAGAATTTGGTTAGATCATTGGCTCTTAACCTTTTTAGGATGTAGACACCCCCTCCGAGAAGTAGAATTATGGACCTTTTGTGTCACCAGAAAAAGACATAAACACACACATAGACAAATGTTCACAGTTTCAAAATATCCCTTATCCCCACCCCTAAAATGTACATAAGCCTCAGCTTAAAAACTTTTGATTCAGAGCAAGATTTAAAGAAATATATTTACTTACATAAGTCTAGAAACTCTTTAATCCTTATTAATGCTTTTTAAAAAATCTTTTTTCTACTCTATTTATAGAAAAGCCCCCCAACCCATCTTATTAATCCTCTATTGAAGGGACCAAAAGCCCCTTGGATTCTCAACAACTGTTGGTTGCGTAGAGAAAAAAAAAAAACTCTGCTTTCAACATTATTACCATAATGAACTCACTTTACCTGGGACTGCCTTCTGGTGTACAAAAGTACTTTGGTCATTAACTTTCTGTTTTCTTTCCCTTTTCAGGTCGACACCAAGAACTTGGGTAATTTTAGGTCATGGCTCTGGAGTTAAAGGTCAGGCCTGGGATCACCCAAGCCCAGCTGGATCCAGGGACATAACTGGGAGTTCCTGTCAGTTCTGAGCCAGCTGTCAGCAGGCAGGCAATTTATTTCCAGAGCCAGTGCTCACCTAGATAATGTGAGGCAACAAGGAATAGGTCAGAGCAGGCAGTCTCTAAGGAGGAGGATACAGATACCAAAAAACAAAAACAAAAACCAGGTCTGATGGAAGTGTAGGGCAAATCTTGACTCTGAGGAAGATTCTTGCCTTAATCCTAAACCTTTTATATGCTTCCTGCTGAGGTAAAGCTCAGAGATGGCATGGAACCAGAGCCCAGAGTTTAGCCAGCCTGGAATCTAAGCGGAAGTGGTTACACTTGCCAAAGGAAAATATGTACAGTAGGTAGAAAATAAGGGCTGATGCTGACACTTTGCATTAGGGTTGGCTGTGCTCTGCTCTAAACTGGCCAGAGTAGAAGAAAATCATTCAGATTTTACTCTGCCTATTAGATGCATGGAGCCCTGGTGGCGCAGTGGTTAAGAACTCAGGCTGCCAACCAAAAGGTCGGCAGTTTGAATCCACCGGCCGCGTTTTGGAAACCCTATGAGGCAGTTCTACTCTGTCCTGTAGGGTCACTATGAGTTGAAATCAACTCGATGCCAATGGGTATTAGATGCATAATTTCTCTATACGGATCTTTTTCCAATCAGAAGGATGTTTCAAACCACTACCATCTTTTAAGTTTTCCCTCTCTTTGCTGATGTACTTTGCATACAGTTGTTTTGTTTTTTTTTTTTTAACCCTGCATCATTTTATAGCCTGTTTGCTAAGAGAGACTAATGAAACAACTTTGCTTTCAAAGGTAACATATCCTTTTCCTCCTTCTGAATTTGTCTAATACTTATGCCATAGTTTCTCTGCACTGCCAAACCAATTATTTGACCAAGAGGAGAGTGGGTAGGGAAGGATGGAGGGGAGACCTGGGCTAGCTGTCTATGATTTTATGTAGTGCCATGTTAGGAAGGTTGCATCAGTTTATAAAATAGGAATCATATTTTCCAGAAGCTAGTAAAACTAAGAAATAACCTTTACAAAAACCCTAAAGTCTACCATTTATCCATGGGGAAACTAAAGTTTGTAGAAGTTAATTAATCAGACCAATATCACAAAACTAGTAAGTGAACGAAACAGGATTTGATCTCATGTGTTTCAGACTCCTATATTTAGGTGGAGAATTTGCTTCTCAGCTCTGGCTTCTCTTTCAGTACAATCTACACAACCCCTCCTCCCCCATCCCATGAGGTAATCTGGCTGAGGGACACTGGCTGACATTAACTTAACCCATAGGAGACTGATTCATGAACCACCAGAATTCCATTTCACAAAGGAAGATATGCCTTTCCAATAAACAAAGCGGCTGCTGAGTAGGGTCCCCTCATCTGTATCAGAGTGCTTTGTGAGCATTAAATCAAAGAGGAGAGAATTAGATAGTCTTGAGGCATTTCATTTCCAGAATGTAGGGCTTCAAGAATGAAACACACCCTGCTGACCAGTAATGACAAGAATATTCATGTCTGCCAAATATAGTCTACTCTGTACAGTGCGAGATAAACGCTATCGAAAGTTTTCCTCTGGCCAAAGTCGTCATTTTATGGATTCCAGACACCTCCAGGCAGGGGACACTTCTTTTATTTACATTATCTTTAGAGTGTTACAACTTTCCAGAATTATCCCATCTTTTAGATCATTGAGCCTGAGGTGATTTTAGCTGTCATCGTAGCTTTGTTAGCATCGGATAGAACCCATTAGAATTTCCAAACTGTTATTCAGGGCGAGTTACTTCTACAGTCTCATAATTTAATTGTATGTTCATTATTGATGAGATTTTTGTCTCTAAATTCTGAAGATGTGACTTTCTCAGAGCTTACCACACTTGTTTTCTCAGCCGGGGTAGTATTTAGAGTCTGTTCCACTTGAAGAGTTTCATAGATACGCTCAAAATAAGTTACAGAGTTACGGGCAGTAGTGGTTCAGTAGTAGAATTCTCACTTCCATGTGGGAGACCTGGGTTCAATTCCCACCTCAACCATAGCCATCACCCATCCATCGGTGGTAGTTTGTGTGTTGCTATGATGTTGAACAGGTTTCAATGGAGCTTTCAGATGACGACAAACTAGGAAGAAAGGTTTGGCAATCTAATCCTGAAAACCAGCCAATAAAAACCCTATGGATCATAACAGTTCAATCCCATTGTGCATGGGGTTGCCATGAGTCAGGGACTAACTCAACTGCAGTCAGCACCAGTAGCAGTTATTCATATTCTGACATCTTTTACTTAAGAACAATTGGGTAGACCATGCGTATGTTTTATGCACTTTTCTGTGCATATTCATAGTGATCAAATGGGTAAGAAGAACACTTCTTTAGACCCTAACCTGTCCCAGCTTGACAAAGAGAGAATGGATGGAAAGATTTCAGGGAGAAATTAACATTCGATTCTTTCTTCAGGCCTTAATAGACTTTCTCTTGTCTGGCTCTAAAGGGAATAAATTCATCTTACTCAAGGGACCATGTTTCTCTGTGCATCAGAAAGCTTTGTCAAGGAGCTGGTTACGCCAACAGAGAGCCCTAGAATTCTCACATGACATGTTATCAAGCAGGAAAGCTTGCTCGAAACTAAGGAGGCTCATCATTTAGCAGTGGGATGTGGTATGGTGCCATGAGCCAGGAGGACTCTGGGATCTCTCTCTTTTCTTTTTTTTTTTATTTTTATTGTGCTTCAAGTGAAAGGTTACAAATCAAGTCAGTCTCTCATACAAAAATTTGTATACACCTTGCTGTATACTCCTAATTGCTCTCCCGCTAATGAGACAGCCCGCTCCGTCCCTCCACTCTCTCTTTTCATGTCCATTCTTCCAGCTTCTAACCCCCTCTACCCTCTCATCTCCCCTCCAGATAGGAGATGCCAACATAGTTTCAAGTGTCTACTTGATCCAAGAAGCTCATTCTTCACCAGCATCTTTTTCTATCTCACCATCCAGTCCAATCCCTGTCTGAAGAGGTGGCTTTGGGAATGGTTCCTGTCCTGGGCTAACAGAAGGTCTGAGGGCCATGACCACCAGGTCCTTCTAGTCTCAGTCAGACCGTTAAGCCTGGTTTTTTTATGAGAATTTGTGGTCTGCATCCCACTGCTCTCCTGCTCCCTCAGGGGTTCTCTTTTGTGTTCCCTGTCAGGGCAGTCATCGGTTGTAGCCAGGCACCATCTAGTTCTTCTGGTCTCAGGCTGATGTCGTCTCTGGTTTATGTGGCTCTTTCTGTCTCTTGGGCTCATAATTGCCTTGTGCCCTTGGTGTTCTTCATTCTCTTTTGATGCAGGTGTGTTGAGACCAATTGATGCATCTTAAATGGCCACTTCCTTGCATTTAAGACTCTGGGGTCTCTTTGTAAATTGGCTGCTTTTAATCTTGTGCAGCTTGACCACTTTGTGCATTGGTTATGACACTGAAATGAAACAATCTGTTTGAAAGTGTTTTGAAAACCGTAAAATGCTATGCAAGTGCCAGTTGTTACTTCAGAGCAAAGCAGTGGCAGGCAGTAAAAAAGGAATCATTTGGAAGCAATTGATGCATAAACTTTTTCAAGCACCAAATAATAAGAGCTGATGTTTACTGAGCACTTACCATGTGCCAGGCACTATTCTAAATGTTTTACATGTGTTTACTTGTTTAGTCCTCACAGTACCCTAATAAGGTGTTATTATAAGTACTCTAATTATACATAAGTCCCTAATTATATATAAGTACCCTAAAAAGGTATTATTATTGTCCTAATTTTACAGGTAAGAAATATGGGGTACAGAAAAGTTAAGCAACCTGCCCAAGATAATACACCTAATAAGAGATGAAGCTGAGGTTCAAATGTAGGCAGTCTGGCTCCAGAGCCCGGGTTCTTATGCACTAAACTTCCTAACCAAGGTTGGCATTACCCTTTATAACTGAGGTGAAAGAGATTTATCATGCATGTCTCAAAAGGTTGAAACTATGATGAATAAAGACATTTTCTAAGAAAAAGGCATATACTGTAAGAATGTGCATTTAACTCTCTTCCAATCCTAGTCTTCATATTTTTGCATCCTACATAAACTTTATACAGAGGTATGTGGGCCCTAAACATTCATGTAAAGCCATCTCTTACACACACAACTCATCAGGAAAATAGTGGACATGGTATTCATTAATCTTTTAAGATCTAGTAAGGTTGAAAATGGTGAAATAAGAGGGTATAGTGGAAAAGCCTTCAAAATTAAAATGTTTGAAGAGAATTTTATGTTGAAATCTGTTAAAAATAATAAATTGGATAATTCTAGTAATTTACTTTTTTATTCATCTGCTCATGATAACTGGCTCTGAATTTTTTTTTTTTTTGGATAAAAAAATTTTATTATCAGAATCATCCCATGGTACATCTGGTAGCATTTTTTCTTCATCAACCTCAATTGGTAGATTTTTGTCAGATTTCCCCTTTATTCATTTCATTTCTTTTGTTTTACCTCCTTGTACCTTCTTACGGCTTGATTTGTCACTTGTCATGTTTATAAATTCTACAAGTTCTCAGTGAATAATTCCTGTGGCTGCTTTGTCACCTAGATCAAAACCAGCAAAGCATCCTATCCTAGACTTCTCCCTTACTCTCCATATCTAGTTAGTCATCATGTTTTTTGCTACCTACTTTGCTCTCCAATCTTGTTTTCCTTGCCCTTGTCTTTTTCTTAGGCCCTTGTCACTTTTTGTCTTCTTTCACTTTTTTAAAATATGTATTAATTCATTGCAAATACCTTTTTTCAACAACATAAATGGCGACTATACATGTGGATGGATGGAAAACACAGGAATCATATTGACTACATCTATGGAAAGAGACAATGGGGAAGCTCAATATCATCAGTCAGAACAAGGCCAGGGGCCCACTGAGGAATAGACCATCAATTACTCATATGCAAGTTCAAGTTGAAGCTGAAGAAAATTGGAGCAACTCCACAAGGGCCAAAATATGACCTTGAGTATATTCCATCTGAATTTAGAGACCATTTCAAGAATAAATTTGACACATTGAACACTGATAACCAAAGACCAGGTGAGTTGTGGAATGACACCAAGGAAATCATCCATGAAGAAGCAAAAAGTCATTAAAAAGACAGGAAAGAAAGAAAAGACCAAAATGGAACTCAGACAAGACTCAGAAACTTGCTCTTGAACATCAAGTAGCTAAAGCGAACAGAAGGAATGATGACGTAAAACCTCTGAACAGAAGCTTTCAAAGGGCAGCTCAAGAAGACAAAGTACAGAATTACAACAAAATGTGCAAAGACCTGGAGTTAGAAAACGAAAAGGGAAGAACACACTTGGCATTTCTTAAGATGAAAGACTAAAGAAAAAATTCAAGCCTTGAGTTGCAACATGGAAGGATTCTATGGGCAAAATATTGAATGATACAGGAAGCATCCAAAGAAGATGGAACGAATGCACAGAGTCACCATACCAAAAAGAACTGGTTGATGTTCAGCCATTTCAGGAGTTAGCATATGATCAAGAATCGATGGTACTGAAGGAAGAACCCCAAGCTGTGCTGAAGGGAATGGTGAAAAATAAGGCTCCAGGAATTGATGGAGTACCAATTGAGATGTTTCAACAAACGGACGCAGCACTGGAAGTGCTCATTCATCTTTGTCAAGAAATTTGGAAGACAGCTTCCTGCTCAACCAACTGGAAGAGATCCATATTTGTGCCCATTCCAAAGAAAGATGATCCAACAGAATGCAGAAATTATCAAACAGTATCATTAATGTCAAACACAAGTAAAATTTTGCTGATCATTCAAAAATGGTTGCAACAGTACATCAATAGGGAACTTCCAGAAGTTCAAGCTCGATTTGGAAGAGGATGTGGAACGAGGGATATCATTGCTGATGTGAGAAGGATCTTTGCTGAAAGCAGAGTATAGCAGAAGGATGTTTATCTGTGTTTTACTGACTATACAAAGGCATTCGACTTGGCTAACGTTGTGAAGAATGGGAATTCCAGAACACTTAGCTGCGCTAATGAAGAACCTGAACATAGATCAAGAGGCAGTCATTCGAACAGAACAAGAGGATACTGCATGGTTTAAAGTCAGAAAAGGTGTGTGTCAGGGCTGCAGCTTTTCACCATACTTATTTAATCTGTATGGCAAGCAGATAATCTGAGAAATTGGACTATTTGAAGAAGAACGGGGCAGCAGGATAGAGGAAGACTCATTAACAACCTGCAATCTGCAGATGTCACAACTTTGCTTGCTGAACGTGAAGAGGACTTGAAGCACTTACAAATGAAGATCAAAGAGTATTACCATCAGTATGGATTACACCTCACCATAAAGAAAACAGAAAATCTCACAACTGGACCAATAAGCAACATCATGATAAATGGAGAACAAGTTGCAGTTGTCAAGGATTTCATTTTACTTGTATCCACAATCAACACTCATGGAAGCAGCAATCAAGAGATCAAAGTATTGCATTGGGCAAATCTGCTGCAAAAGACCTCTTTAAAGTGTTAAAAAGCAAAGATGTCACTTTGAAGACTATGGTGTGCCTGACCCAAGCTATGGTGTTTTCAGTTGTCGCATGCATTGGAAAGTTGGACAGTGAATAAGGAAGACTGAAGAAGAATTGACACCTTTGAATTATGGCGTTGGCAAAGAATATTGAATACACCATGGACTGCCAGAAGAATGAACAAATCTTCCTTAGAAGAAGTACAGCCAGAATGCTCCACAGAAGCAAGGAGGGTGAGACTTCATCTCAGATACTTTGGACGTGTTATTAGAAGGGACTAAAAAAAAAAAAAAATTTTTTTTTTTTTTAGTCCCTGGGAAAAAACATTATACTTTGTAAAGTAGATGGTCAGTGAAAAGGAGGAAGATCCTCAGTAAGATGCGTTGACACAGTGGCTGCAACAAAATGGGCCTGAATGTAGCACCAATTATGAGGGTGGCACATGTCTGGGCAGTGTTTCGTTCTGTTGTACATATGGTCTTCTCACATGCTTTTTCTACCGAAGTAATTGTCTCTCAATGCCTTTCTTTAACTCTCCCTCTTTTTCTATGTCATTCTTCCTCCTTTTCTGTTTCTCCCCCTTCTACCTTTATTCTCCCTGTCCCTCCCAACAATCTATGAAGACACTATTTCAATTATTTTTGCCTCATCCTGAGTGGAGTACTGTGTTTAATATATTGGCATTCAGTGAATGAAGGAATCCAGGAATTTTAAAGTATCCTGTAAGCTATTATTAAGTAGATGCTCTGCAGAGAACCTGTAGCCATTTGACATCTACTTATTTTTTAAAAAAGCACTCTAGAAGAGAACTTAGGGACTATATATTGCTGTTGTTGTTGGTTGCCTTTGAGTCGATTCCAACTCATGGTGACTCCATGTGTCCAGATTTGAACTGCTCCATAGGGTTTTCAAGGCTGTGACTTTTCAGAAGCAGATCTACAGGCCTATCTTCTGATGTTCTTCTGGGTGGGCTCGAACCACCAACCTCCTGGCTAGTAGATGAGTGCTTAATCATTTGTGCCACCCAGGGGTTCCTAGTATGTAATATGTAGAGAACACAAAATAACCACAGAATATAGCTTAGGCAAGCTAGTGGACTATTTAAGCAGTGCTAGGTTAATTTTGATGGCACACAACAAAAACAGGTTAACTGAAATTCTAATAAGGTTGTTTGGTTTTACGTAAGGAAACGTCATATCCAACTCACCTTTAGAATGCTGAGTGAGATATTTCAGTGAGTATAATGAGGGGTATCCAGAGATGTAATTTACTTTGATTTTTCACGGATTTTGATAAAGGTTCACATCTGAGGTCTTTGGGTGGGAATGTGGTTGGAATGTTCAAGGAAGAGCTGAGGTGGTGAGATAGAAAAAGTGATTAAAAGGAGAGGTGGAGGGTGGTAGACAAGGACTAAATCAGGTAAGCCTTGTAGGCCATAGTAAGGATTTGGGATTTTATCGTGTTGCCTTTGGACACTTTTGAGCATGAAATCTGATTTATAGCTGTGAAGGATCTGGCTGCTGGGAGAAAAGTTGACTATAGTGGAATAACAATGGAAGCATTAAAACCAAGTAGAAGTCTCTTGCAGGAGGCAGTGGTGGCTTGGACTATGACAGTAGTAGTAGTAATAGAAGTGAGAAGTGTTTAATTCAGAATAAATGTTGAAGGTAGAAGAGATAGAAATTTATTTATGGTTGAATGCATGGTTTAAGAAAAAGAAAAGGGTCAAGGATAACTTGAAAATTTTGGGCCTGAGCCACAGAATGAATACAATTCTTACTGGTCTCCTTGCCCTCAAGGAATTTGTAGTCTAGGAGGAGTGTTTGTGGGGGCTGTATTTGAGCAGGGAAATTAGCTAGGCGGCTACTGTAGTCATCCTCAGGAAAGATGAAAGGAGTCTGAACCTGGGCAGTGAGTATGAGTATGAAGAGGCATTCAGAGAGGACAGAATTGGAGGACATTTAGGAGGTGAAAGCTGCCACTTAGGAAAAAACTTAGGGTTTTTCCAAATAAACTCCTAGTTTAGGGTTATTTATTTATTTATTTTTTTAGGGTTATTTACTAAAATTGGCATTAGGTGAATTATTCCCAGTAATTCCACTCCTTGGTATATACCCTAGAACAGGCGTTGTCTAAAGCCTGTTTTTGCATAGCCCTAGAGCTAAGCCATTTTTAAGGATTAAAAATATAAAAGAACATGCAACAAACACCATTTGTGATTCTCAAAACCTAAAATACACCCTCTCCTCACTTATCAACATGGTTAGATTTCAAAGACCAGGTTGTTATGTGAAATCGGTGTTATGCAACAATGGAGGGTGATCACATCAGATCACAAAATGAAGGAGGACTACATCATTACATAACTGCCAGATTTTGTCATTATATAACTACCAAACCACTGAGAATCACGGCCCAGCCAAGGTGACACATAACCTTAACCATGAAAGCCAGTGTTACCTTTGCCTTGCACCATGGCATTAGTTACTACCAGACGTCTGTAGTTAATGCACAAAATGGGAAGATAGTAGATTTTTTACTATTGTTGTAAATGTGAGATAACAAGATAGTCCCTAAGTGAATAGATGGCGTAGTTTTTAAAGTTTGCTGACCTCTACCCTAGAGCCCTTGTTTGCCCTCAAGTGGAGGCATGTGTCAGAGGTTACAACCACCAGTCTTTTGGCTAGTAGTTGAATGCTAAGCCACTTGCACCACCCAGGAACTCCTAAAGCAGTGGTTCTTATTGTGTGATTCTTAGAGCAGCGGCCGCAGCAGCATTTGGGAGCTTGTTAGAAATGAAAATTCTTGGGCCTCAACACAGACCTGGAGAATTAGAACTCCTGGGAGTGGGGCCCAGCACTTGGTTTCAGTAAGCTGTTCAGGTGATTTCAATGCATGTTTAAGATCTGAGAACCTTGCCCTAGAGAAACTTTTGCACCTGTGCACCTCTCTACACGTTCAAGGATGTTTATAATAGCATTGTGCATAAGTGCCCCAAACTGGAGACAAATGAAATGTCAGTCAACAGCAGAGATGATAAATTGTGGCAAATTTGTACAATAGGAGTATTCTATAGCTTGTGGTTAAGAGTCTGAGCTGTGGAAGCAGACTGCTTGTGTTTGAATCTCAGCTCCACCAAATACTAGCTGTGTGGCCTTGGGTAAGTTATTTGGCTTCTCTATCTGTCATCTATAAAACAGGCATAAAAATAGTAACTATTTCATGGGGTTTTTGTAGGCTTAAACAATTACATAAAGTCATTAGAACAGTGTCTGGTACAAGGGTATTAAATTTAAAGGGAAATCTGCATGTACAGGCATTCCCCGGATAACAAATGAGTTCCACTCCTAAATCAAATTTGTATGTCAGTTAAAACAGTTAGGTACAGTTCATATCTAATGTCAGTCAAATGTTTGTCTTAGTATTTAGCATATAGTGTACCTCTGTATGCGTAAAAGACATCAAAGAAACACTTCCAGATACACTAAAACATCTTTAGCATAATACGGTAATAATAATGATGTTTCGATGCACATCACAAAGTAGCGCCTATTTGTTATTATGAACTATTTTGTGTACCTAAAATTTTTAATAAAATAGGCTTTATGGAGGTTGTTTCGCAAGGATGGGTTGTACATAAGGTGGACGTTGGTAACTTGGGGATAGGCTATATTATACTTTAAGAAAAAATATGCTAGGGTTCATTTCATAAGAGTGCATCCGCTCATGTATGTCGCATATAACAAAATGAGTAAGTAACCTGACGTAGAGACAGTGTAGACTTTGGAAGGTTCAAATGTTGGCATTGCCGCTGTAAGCCCCAACTTTAATTTCTGTAAAATACCTTCAAAATTGTCTTTATAAGATTGTGAAGAAAACTGCCTGAATCATGACTGGTAGATGGTAAGCCCTGGTGGTGTAGTGGTTAAGTGCTACGGCTCCTAACCAAAGGGTTGGCAATTCGAATCTGCCAGGTGCTCCTTGGAAACTCTATGGGGGCAGTTCTGCTCTGTTCTATAGGGTCGCTATGAGTCGAAATCGATTCCATGCGAGCGGGTTTGGGTTTTTTGGTTTTAAGTGCGTAATAGAAGTGTTCTCTTTTCTTAGCTAATTGCCCTTCCATTTCTTTTACCATTTTCTCTGCTTTCCCTTTCAAATTTCCTCTATCTTGATACTCCCTGAGAAACATTGCCACCCTTAAGGTAGCTCCTTGACTACAAGATTTGGTTTCTGTTTTCTGTGAATCCAGATCAGATACAAGCCCCAGAGTCAGTGTCTAGTCTGTTTTCCACAGCTATGCCTCAGGGGCAAGTCTGCGCCTAGATCTAGAACAGGGCTGTAATCCTGGTATCTCCAGGGATTTCAGCTCTTTAGTCTTAGTATGTAAAATGTTTAGCAATGCCTAAATGCATAACCGGAATAGGCCCTTTACTATATACTGCCTCCATTTAATAAGCTGGGTTAGTAAACAACATAGGTGAGCTTAGGATGCAAACAGTTGAAACCACTAGCTGCATATTGTGTTCGTTTAGAGTAGCAACCTGCAGATGCCAAGTTCAGAGAGAAAATTACAAAATTCCCTCCGTTTTAACAATAATCAAAAGGGGGCAGGAATGTCAGTCTCAAAACGCAGTAGACACAGCGCTGCAGCAAACCAGCTCTTGTTCGGGAGCGATCTCGAAGGCTGACAGCAAAGCTGAAGCCAGATAGCCTCCTTGTGACGTCAAATCAGCGGACTCTCGCCCCGGCGTTAGGCCGGTTCCGGTTCCCCGGCTTTCCGGGCGCGAGTGTACGCGAGCGCGGCGACGTTCTGCGCGTGCTCCGCAAAGGGACGCGAGAAGGCTGGGTCGGCTCGTGAAGGAGATGCCTGATTGGCTGACGCCGTGCTGGGGGGTTCCCTGGCCCTTTCGGCAGGGGTAAAACAATAAGAGGGGGCGGTGGCAAAGGGGGCGGGACGTCCGTGTTCCTTGTCGTTCGCCGCAGTGCCTGGCGTCCGGGAAGAAGCGGCTGTGAGGGAAACACGCTTAAGGCAATTCGGTTCCCTAGCCTTGAGGTTTGTCAGAGGGAAGGAACAACAAGCAAAAATAATCCTCTGCAGCCACATCTCGGCGACTCTCCTGCTGACCTCGCGCGACGTACCCGCCGCCGCTGTTGGTTGGAGGTGTGTACGGGGGCCGGTAGGGGAGGCCGGTGTGGTGGTCGGAAGGGGACATTCCGTTCGCGCGTCGCGGCTCGAGGCAACCGTCCTGTGCGTGAGCCCGGGAGTCGGAGGTGTAGCGGCAGCGACATTGTTCTTGCCAGCTGCCTACGCTGCGGTGTGTGCGTGAGAGAAGCGGAGTCTTTTCTCTCAGGTGAAGGCTGAAAAGCCGCGTGGGAAGGGAGGTGACCGGCGCACGTTGTGCGGCCGGAGGGCTCTGAGGGCACAGGTGGGGCTGGGATCGGTTTGGGATGAGGCGGCCAAGTGGCGAGGTGGACGTAGCAGGTCCCAAAGGGGCGCCGATGGAGGCTTCGTACTGGAGAGAGAGTGGGGCTTTCTGGAGAGGATGTTTTAGGGAGGGAAGAGGACCCTGGTTGTTTTCGGCTCTTAATTCCCAGTTCCATCTGAGCGGGAGGCCGGCGCCGCCCCGCCCGTGGGGGAGGGGAAAAGAGGCTGTGTCGGCGGAGGCAGAAGCGACGCAGATGCGAAAGTAGCGGCCTCCGGGCACCATTTCTGTGGACGGAAACAAAATCTGGGTTTGAAGGCAGCTGCCGCTTTGCTTACCCTAGTGTTCCGTCTTTGACTCTCCTTGGGTTTAGTCCGGACGTGTGCAGATATTGGGCTGTTAGGAGCGCCTCTTTCCTGCCCATTTTATGCGGAAGATCCCTTATTGACCCAGGAATAGAAAAGATGTTTGAGTGTTTTGGGGAATGGGCTTCTCCCAAACCCAGCACTTTTGGGGGGAGGGAGGACGAGGGTGAGCATAAGCTTCCCTAGGTGGTGTTGATTTTATTTGTCGAATGTGATTAAATTTTCTCTGCGTCTCTAAATGATTTCTTAAAATGGCCCTCCGCCGCTTTGGGGCGAATATAGATTTGCATCTGCCATTTTCCACGTGGATCAAAAGTATTTCACCAAAGGCTCCCCAATTTCTTACAGTTCCGAGGGGTGTGCCTTTACCCTGTTTTTTTTTTTTTTTAAAGCACGTGCACCGAAGCTGGAGCAATAACAAAGTTGTCCTCTTTTCCCGTATGATTGTTGTGATATTAACTTGGGGTAAAATACTGGTTTTTAGGTTCAAGGCTGCACGTCTTGTGCTAATCTTCCAAACATTAGCATTGCTCATATCTGAATCTATGAACCATTAACTGCAGTTTGGAGAGCCCGTCTGCTTCAGGGTAAGAAGCTGCTAATTCCTTGTCCAGCTCCATATTTGGCAGTTAAAGCAAAGTTTCTAAGTAAACATTCGCTCTGTTAGTATCCATTGGTCATTTTAATGCCCAAGATGCCTAGCCTTTTTTTTTAAGGCCTGATCAATTTGAATCCCTTAGGATTTGAACTATTGTTTGTTTGGCAATATGACCTTGAGTTTGTTTTAAAAATTTAGGGATAGTCTTGTGTGTCCTTGTGTCATGACTTAATCTCTATACATAGGCTGTTTAATTCTAGGAGGTATCAAGGAATTGTCGGGAGGATAAGAGCCTCAAATGGATTGCTGTCATGGGTCAGGTTGTTAAGTACTCAGGGTTGAGTTATTAGTGACGGTAAACAAGTATCCAGAGTGGAGTGAACCAGAATGCTTGTGGGTGGATGAGGATCTGAAGAAGATGGTGAAGAAGAAAACAAGTCATTTGACGACTTGATAGTCTTAAGTGTTTGGTTAGCAGCTGAGCAGTTTGAATTGTCTGCAGGCAACTAACTCCTGGTTTGAATAAAGTGTTGGCGCTCTTGGTAGCAGGAAATATTCATTATCCACATTTGACTTATGAGAGATCAAAAATCAAAATTTCAGTATCAGCTACTAAAAATCTATTAACAGTGCCTTTAGATTTTTAACAGCTTTCTTATCCTAAAGAATTATTGCTGTGGGTGACCGGTTAGCAGTATTGAAAATCTTTTCCTGGGTTGCTGTAAAAAAATTTTTTTCCCCATATTTTTGTGCTGAGTGGCTATGAGGACAGTGAATCATCCCTTTCAAGGCTAGATTTGGTAGGCACAGACTTACGAGTTGTTTCTGAACTTAAATTGAATATAATTTAGCAATGACCTAGTTACTTTCCACTGGTAGATACTTGTATAATACTGGCAGAACAAACTGATTTCTTCTAGAACCCCTGGCCTCATGTCAGAAGCAATAGAATCAGTTTCTTGACAGCTGCATCTCAGCTTATTTTTAATCTTTAAATTTTTAGATATTTTACCCTATTTTGATACCTTAGAAAGTATGTTGGGATGACTTGTTTTTCCTGTTATGTTACTGTCTTATATTTCTTCTGCTTTTTAGCTCCTCCAACCATTTCTCAAATAAGCTAACAGTTGAATTATATTCTTGATGTCATTTGGATGCTTTTTCAAAGGGGTCGTTCTTAACCTGGTATCGAGAAAACATCACTGTAGGGAGGAGGCATGGTTTCACATCCTCTCTTAACACTGAGGAACCTAAACTCCTTGCCTTAGGCTCGCGAAACACCATTTTTTTTTTTTGTAAGTGAAGCTAATATGCTGTTTATTTCAAAGAAATAAACATATTAAACTTAAAGCGTAGTATATAAATACATACTTTTTATTTTTGTGGGATAACATTTCCGTTTTTTTAATCCTTGGCCACTTTTTTTGCTGTTTCATATCACATTCATGTATGCAACATGTATTAATCTTTAAAGCACAAAATTTAAGAATCGCTATTGAGTTTGAACTGCTCAGAGTGAATCATGATTATTGCACAGGCATGATTTTATATATACATACATAGCGAAAGCTAATTATGAAGTAGTAATAGCATTTTTTTTTTCATTAATAGCATTTAATAGTATGTTTTATCCTTGGGATGTATTTTATTTTTTTAATAATATTTTATTGAGTTTTGGTGAAAGTTTACACAGCAGGTTAGGTTTCCATTTGACAGTTTCCACACAGATTGTTCAGTGGCCTTGTTAATAGTTTCTGAACTTTGAAATTTGTGTTCTTACCTTTGGTCCTGAGAAAAGAGGAGGCTTAATCCATAATTACTTTTTGTCCTTTATTTCTACGGGCACGGTGCTTACAGAAACCCTGGTGGTGTAGTGGTTAAGTGCTGTGGCAGCTAACCAGAGACCATCTTGAATTTCAGAAAGTTCCAGTTTTAATATTCAGGGTGGGGGTTGGAGTTTAAGAACACAGTGCCTCTCTAGACATAATCCGTTGCTCAAGGAGGAAGGACCTGGGCCGGGCTAATATAATCCCTGCCATCGGTGAGGGGCTTTAGAGGGGAAAGAGATTAAATATCCAAATACTTAGTAAAGATACGGAGACACATAGCCTTTGTAGTTCAGTTTCTGGCCAGGAGAACTTTGTCCTGTTACTAGGGAGCTTATTCTTTTTATAAGAAGCAAGATACTGTGATAGAATTTTCCCATGCTGAAAATTTGTTTTTCTAGGGTTTTTTTTTTTTTTTTTTTTTTGATACCATTTTCTTTTGGTTTCTTGACTTTTATTTTTTTAATAAGGTGAAACGTATTTTTTGGCTTAGCAGTCTTCATTTGGGCCGTTTTTGCAACCATTGAAATAGCTACCAAAGAGTGGCATGAAATTTCATATTAGTAATCTGCAGTGAAGGAGCACTGGTGGTGCAGTGATTAAGTGCTCAACTGCTAACTGGAAGGTCTGCAAGAGAAAAGACCTAGGGATCTGCTTCCATGAAGATTACAGCCTAGGAAACCCTGTGGGGCAGTTCTACTCTGTCATACAGGGTCATTGTGAGTCAGAATTGACTCCATGGTACACGATAACAACAATTTGCAATGAGTGAATTTTTGATTGTGCATTGTGGTGCTTATATTATTTGTAGTGGTAGTGGTTTCCTCTCAAGGACAGTGGGTTTGTTTTGGTGGATAGTGGTTTTGACTCGGTGTTTGGAGTTACTGGTTAAAGCTAGATTTTCTGTTTATCTGTAGACCTATCCATCTTATCACTATTACCATGGGTAATAGAGAAGTCCTTTTAATTAGAAGGTTAAGAGATGTCATTTCAGAGATCCCAGCAATTCGAGAGAACTAATGGAATATGTAATGATTTTGCTTAGAGTACCTTGTCTTTTCTGTTATAATCTGCTCTGATAATTTTGTTATCTCTAGTAGACTTAAAGAATTAATTCCGTTGATTTCTTGTCCAAGTGCATATATTACTTTACAGTATTTAAATCATACTTTAGTTCCAGAATTTTAATTGTGTTTTTCAGTGTTGTATAAGCATTTTTCAATGGTGCTGTAGTCTTTGGCAATATTTTAATGGCTGCCTGTGAACCATCAAACTGATATTTCACCATTTACTAAATTTTTGTTTTTAAAACCATAAACTTAATATTAGGTAGAAAAAAATAGTAGCATATTAAGTAAGCGTATCAATTTTTTTAAGCTTCTCACTTTCAGAAACATAAAGCGAAGGGGGAGTGTACCTTAGGATCTAGGCAGTTAGTTTTTCTTTATTATTCTTTCTTTACATAGCTACTTATTTTTTAATTCCAGTATGATTTCTTTACTAGTCTGTTCCCCCATTTTAGTCTCCTCAATTCTATTTTCAATTAGTTGGTAATATTTAAACACACTCAGAGTTTAACCATTGCATAATACTTTGTCAAAAAAATTGTTACTGAAGTAGGCATAGTGTCAGGGATTACTTTTTAGTTTTACTAATAGTGCTGAATGAATTTTCACACTCCATTGGTCTTTATCCTAGAGCTGTATTTTCCAACCAGTAACGTGTATCTTGAGTCCCTGGGTGGGGCAAATAGTTAAGCTCTTGACTAGTAGCCGAAAGACCGGCTGTTAGAATCCACCCAGAGGCACCTCAGAAGACAGTCCTAACTATCTGCTTCTGAGAGATCACAGCCTTGAAAACCCTGTTAAGTGCAGCTCTATTCTGCACACATGGCGTCACCACGAGTATGGATCAACTCGTGGGCAACTAAAAACAACAACGTGTATCCGTTAGATGATTATGTGGGTGATATAAAGATAAATCAGAAAGCTGAAAGAAAATGGAAAAATATGATTTTAAAAATTACAAAGTTATTATTATAGGCTGTTTGTAACATTCAGACAATATAGCAGCATCTTCCTCTCCACAGTGGTAGTGCTGAGAGTTTGGTATGTAGCCTTCCTTTTTTTCCCCTGAGATTTATAATTCTCATAGATAAAGACTCATTTATATACTTGTTTTTTTTTTTTTTGGTTGTTTTTATATTCTTGTTTATAACCCTTCTCTCCAAAAAAGATGGGTTTGCAACACGTTCTAAGATTTGTGGTTTTTACTTTACCTTCATGGACATTTTTTTCTTGTCTACGTTTATAACTCTTCCCTATTTTTTTTCTATCTTTAATGAGTGCATGGAAACCCTGGTGGCATAGTGGTTAAGTGCTAAGGCTGCTAACCAAAGGGTCGGCAGTTTGAATCCGCCAGGCACTCCTTGGAAACTCTGTGGGGCAGTTCTATCCTGTCCTGTAGGGTCCCTATGAGTCGGAATCGACTCGACGGCACTGGGTTTGGTTTTTGGTTTGATAATGAGTGCATAGTATATTTTATCTGTCCTTTCACCATACTTATTTTTGTCTGTATGCTGAGCAAATAATCTGAGAAGCTGGGCTATGTAAGGAAGAATACAACATCAGAAGTGAAGGAAGACTCACTGACAGCCTGTGATATGCAGGTGACACAACCGTGCTTTCCGAGAATGAAGAAGACGGGCAGCACTGATGAAGATCAAAGACTACAGCCTTCAGCATGGATTACACCTCAACGTAAAGAGAAGAGTCCTCACAGCTGGACCAATTGGCAACGTCATGATAAATGGAGAAAAGTTTGAAGTTGTCAAGGATTTCATTTTACTTGGATCCACAATCAACAGCCATGGAAGCAGCAGTCAAGAAATCAAACGACGTATTGTATTGGGCAAATCTGCTGCAAAAGATTTCTTTGAAGTGTTGAATAGCAAAGACATCACCTTGAAGACTAAGGCGTGCCTTACCCAAGCCGTGGTGTTTTCAGTTGCTTCATATGCATGTGAAAGCTGGACAATGAATAAGGAAAACCGAAGAATTGATGCCTTTGAAATACAGTATTGCAAATGTCATGGATTGAATTGTGTCCCTGAAAAATGTGTGTCAGCACGTCTAGGCCATGATTCCCAGTATTCTGTGATTGTCCACTATTTTGTCATTTGATGTGATTTTCCTATGTGTTGTAAATTCTACCTCTGCGATGTTAATGAGGCAGAATTAGAGGCAGTTATGTTAATGAGGCAGGACTCAAGCTATAAGATTAGGTTTTGTTTTAAGTCAATCTCTTTGGAGATATAAAAAAGAAAATCCAGCAAAGAGACTGGGGGACCTCATACCACCAAGAAACAAGAGCAAGTAGAATAGTGCGTCCTTTGGACCCGGGGTGCCTGTGCTGAGAAGCTCCTCAACCGTGGAAGATTTGTCATAGGGAGAAGTGACAGAAAAAGCCATTCCCTGGAGTTTGCACCCTGAATTTGGACTTCTGGCCTCCAAAACTGAGAGAATAAGTTTTTCTTATTAAAGCCATCCATTTGTGATACTTCTGTTACAGCAGCAGCAGATATCTAAGACAGTGAAGAATATTGAATATACTGTGGACTGCCAGAAAAGCGAACAAATCTTGGAAGAAGTACAGCCAGAGTGCTCCTTAGAAGGAGGATGATGAGACTTCATCTCACATACTTTAGACATGTTATCAGGAGGGACCAGTCCATGGAGGAGGACATCATGCTTGGTAAAGTAGGTGGTCAGCGAAAAAGAGGAAGACCCTCAGTGAGGTGGACTGACACAATGGCTCTAACAATAGGAACGATTGTGAGTATGGTGCAGGACCAGGCAGTGTTTTGTTCTGTTGTACGTAGGGTCCTTATGAGTCCGAACCAACTCATCGGCATCTAACAACAGCATCTATAAAACCAAACCAGTTGCCCTTGAGTTGATTTTGACTCATGGTTACCCCATGCGTTACAGAATACAACTATGTTTCATAGAGTTTTCTATGGCTGTGACGTTTTGGAAGTGGATTGCTAGGCCTGTCATCTGCGGTGCCTCTGGGTGGATTCAAACCATCAGCCTTTTGGTTAGTAGTTGAGCGCTTAACTGTTTATATTTTTCTCTTGAAGGACGTTTAGATTTTCTGATTTTTTTCTCCTGTGGCAGTAAAGAACTTCTACTACACATCTTTATGCCATTGCGCAAGTATTCTTTGTAGTGTGTCTTAGAAGTGGAATTACCGTTTATATATATTCGCTTTTAAATCATTTGATTAAAATTGCCAAATTTAATGCTCTGATGAAAGAACTTGGCTAGGTATAACCAGAAATAAAGTGTTTTACAAATAATAAAAAAAAAAAATTGCCAAATTACATCTCTTAAAAAAAAAAACACCCAGTGCCGTTGAGTTAATTTGGACTCATAGCAACCCTATAGGACAGAGTAGAACTGCCCCACAGGGTTTCCAAGGAGCGCTTGGCGGATTTGAACTGCTGACCCATTGGTTAGCAGCCGTAGCACTTAACCGCTATGCCACCAGGGTTTCCCATCTCTAAAAGGTTGTATCAATTTATACTTTCACCAGCATTAATATGAAAGAACCCATTTTCCCACACCCTTGACAATACTGGATGTTATCAATTACTTTCTTATTAAATAAATGGCTTTTTTTTTTTTTTTTGCAGTATTGCATATTTTCATTGGATACCATATTTCCTTACAGATGTTTGGTATGTAGTAGATTCTCCACAAATGGTTGATGGCGTAATTGTATTGCTGAATTTAAAAAATTGACATACAATTTATGAGCAGTAAAAACCACTCTCCTCAGGTGTGTAGCTGTATGAGTTTGGACAGACATGAAACCATCACCACAATCAGAGTTAAGATATTTCCATCACCCCAGAAATTCCCCTGTGCCCACTTGTGGTCATTTTCCTTCTTCTACCCTCAGCCCCTGATCTGATCCGTCCCTGTAATTTTCACCTTTTCCAGAATGTCACATTAATGGCATCGTATAGTATTTGCCTTTTGTGTCCAACTTCTTTACTTAGAGTAATCCTTTTGAAATTCATCCCATGTTGTTGCATCTATCAGTAATCGCTTCTTATTGCTGGGTCCTTTATTGTGTGGGTTTGCCACAATTTGTTTTTTCACTTACCTGGTTCATGAGCATTTGGGTTGTTTCCAGTTTAGGGGTTATGAATAAGTTGTTATAAACAACATACGGGTCTTTCTGTGGATATGTTTTTCTTGGATTATAGGGGAAGTCAATGTGTAATTTATAAGCAATTGCCGTACTGTTTTGTTTTTAAAAGTCTTCCTAATCCTTGACAGCACTTGGTATGGTTAGATTTTTAATGTTAGCTATTAGTATTATGTGTGTGGGGGGTGGTATACCATTGTGGTTTTAGTTTCCATTACACTAATGACTAAAGAAGGAGCCCTGGTGGTACAATGGTTAAGTGTTCTACTGCTAACTGAAAGGTTGGTGGTTTCAACCCACCCAGCTCTCTATGGGAGAAAGACCTGGCAGTCTGCTTCCATAAAGATTACAGCCTGGAAAACCCTATGGGGCAGTTCTGCTTTGCTACATGGGGTTGCTGAGTTGAAATCAACTTGATGGCACCTAACAACAACAAATAACTAAAGATGTTGAACGTCTTTTCATGTATTTTTTTGCCATCCATATTTCTTGGTGAGGAGCCCTGGTGATGCAGTGGTTAAGAGCTAGGCAGCTAATCAAAAGGTCGACAGCTCAAATCCACCAGCTGCTCCTTGGAAACCCTATGGGGCAGTTCTGTTCTGTCCTTTAGGGACACTATGAGTTGAAATTGACTCATGAGCAACGGTTGGGTTTTTTGGTTATTTCTCAGTGAAGTGTATATTCAAATCTTTTGCCTATTTTTAATTTGATTTCTTGTTTTTGAGTTATGAGAGATGTTTATGTATTCCAGATACAAATCCTGTATCAGATAGTGTTTTGCAAATATTTTTTTCTAGTCTGTGGCTTATCTTTTCATTTTCTCAATGATGTGTTTAAACAAGCAGAAGTTTAAAATTTTGATGAGGTTTAATTTCTCTTTTTTTCTTTTACTTTTTGTACTTTTTGTTAAGTAAAATCTTTGCTTAACCCGAGGTAAATGAATAATTTCTTTTACAAAAACCAGCACAAAGCTGGCTCCTGTGAGGCAGAAGTTAAAGATGTTCCAAATGTCTAACTTTTCCCAGCTGCTGTTCCACTCCATCATCTCTAACATCAACTACTCCCTCTTGCCACAGAACTCTCCCTCCTGTCTTTGGGTTCCCTAATTTCTTGCAACGTCTCATGGAGCTCACGGACCATGTGAAGGAAACGGTCACAAGGCTGTGGAGGTTGGCAAGTCCCAAATTTGAGCGTCAGGCATAGACTTTTACCTGCCCTCAGCTTCTAGCTAAAGGTACTCAGCTTTCTTGCTCCATGGGCGGGAAACCCCTCGGTGCCACCTCCTGCAGGTCTCTTCTGCCGGTTTCTGTTGTGGCTCTCCTTCTTTGGTGGTGGTGGGCTGTCCTCTTTGCTGTGGAATTGGCTCTCTCTTAAGGCAAAACTGACCAATCCCCTTAGTAGGCTACAGTTACCTATCACACAGTCACCTGGGTAGGAGTTACAAGACCTTGGCTATAAAGGCCACACACAAAAGTAATTAATCCACCACACAAGGTCACAACAATTTTCTGTGTTTTCTTCTTGAAGTCTAGAGTTGTATATTTAGGTTGTAAGTTTTGGACAGTGGTCCATTTCAGTTTAATTTTTGAACATGTTGCAAAGTATAGGTTAAACTTTATTTTTTTAATATGCGAATGTCTGGTTCAGAATCATTTTGTTGAAAAGACAAAGTGAATTAAATTACCTTGGAAAATAAATTGACACTATACTGTATCTGTGTGGTTCTATTGCAGTGCTAAAGTTTTGGAATTTCGTTACCTCTAAAAGTTCTTTAAATTATTTGTGCCATAACTGCTTTACTTGATTTGTTCAAGCCTTTAATTTCAAGTCTCAATCCTGACTTCATATTACAGCAGTAGTGCATGTTCCTGTGAGTAAATATGTACACATCTGTGCATAAGTAGACATTTGTGCATATGTATGTTTGCCTGTAAATAAGCACAGGCGGTTAGAAGATTGGCATAGTCTTTAAGGGCATTTTGAAATTGTCCAATTTAGTCAATTCATTTATATCCCCCCTGTAGCAACCCTATTTATTATCAAAAAATCTATTTTACTAGGTTGAGTCTCTTCTTAAGAAGGCTTTTGGTATCAGATTGACTCAAAAAAGATTTCAGTTCTGTTATGTACTATTAGTGGTAGATGCTACAAGGAAAACGTCTCCTAAGCACCTCCCAGGAGCGTAACACTGCTAGACTTACATACTTACTATTAGTATACAGGGGTTTACTCTACATGCACACGCGCCCTAAGTGTATTAATAAGAGCCAAAGAAGAAATATAAAATGGTAAGGGGAAGAAGTGATAAATCATTTCTGGGGGGATCTAGCCAGGAAAGCAAGATAAAATTGAAATAAAACCCTGAGTAGGTTTTTGAATAGTAGATGGGCAGAGGGTTTGGTGATGTGAGATTTTAGGGAGACAGTCATTCCCTAAATATTCTTTTCTCATTAAACTTTGGCTTAGACTATTCACTTCTTTCATTTCCTACAGGTCAGATTTCTACTGCTCCAGTTAAAGAGGGTACATCCTTTGTAGTATGACTAGCATTTATCACACAGTAAGATAACTATGTTCAGGACTTCTGTGTCCCACTAGACTTTAAATTTTTTGAAGCAGCTGATCATGCCTATTATGTTCACCGTTGTTTTTCTCTTGTGTAGTTCATAACATTCAGTAAATGTTTAATGAGTTTGTGTTGCCTCAACATTATAGACTAACCTAAAGAATAAAAATTGTAGGTTCAGGGAATGATGGTAAATGGTATATTATTTTTAGAGCATAGAATTTGTTGCAGGAATGAGAAATATACCAAAACAAAACAAAACAAAACAAAAACCCCGTTGCCGTCAAATCTATTTTGACTGATAGCAACCTTATAGTTAGTGGGAGATAAATTTGAAAAATTGGTTAGGACCTTGAGTGTCAGGCTAGATTTCTGTAGAGGGCCTTTGTGGGGTAAAGGGCCTAGTTTACTCAAGGATGGAAAAGTAAGAATTTGAGGACTGAATCCATGTCCACATTTTGGGGCTTGGATTCATGCTGTTCCTTACTGCACAGTCTTATGTGCCAAACTGAATGCTATTGTTTGGATTTTACTGTATACAGTGTACACTGTGCGTGATAGAGGAGCTTGGAAGACTTGAGGAAGAACTGAAGTTATTTCAGGAGCACAAGTAAATAGTAAAGGTATGAATTAAGTTAAGTGGAAATGAGAGGATATTTGAGTGTCAGGACTTCACAGTTTGAATGTCAAAGCTTAAAGGGGAAAAGTCGCTTATGGCTGAGCTTTCAAACTGTGAACATAGTGACACAATTAACAGAAATAGGGAAACAAGCTTCCTTCTGTGTGCAGGAATGTGTACATTGGGTTACCTATAAGGTTATGTGTGGGTATTCTGTAGGAAATTAAAAATGTAGAATTCAAGTTTATAGTAGAGACTAGATACAGTAATCCCCTGCCACCACCCACCCCCCACACCCAATCCATGGTTTCACTTTCTGCGGCTTCACTTAACGTCAACCTTGATTGGAAAATTTTAAATGAGTACGTAGCATGATGAAATCTAGAGCTCTCCTGCTCCATCATTCACGTAATTTTTTTACAGTATATTCTTATTTTGTTTTATTGTTGTTAATCTCTTACTGTATCTAATTTGTAAATTAAATGTTATCATAGGTATGTATGTATAGAATGAAATGTAGTATATATAGATAGGGTTCGGTACTATCTGTAGTTTCAGGCATCCACGGGGCGGGGGGTGGTCTTGGAACGTATTCTGCCTGAATAAGGGGGCGTTACTGTGTACGTGTTAGGTAGAGGTGTGAGCTGAAGCTATGAGTGGAGCAAACGGTTAAGCGCCCAACTATTAGCCAAAAGGTTGGCAGAGCCCACTCAGAGGTGCCTTGGAAAACAGGCCTGGTTATCTTCTTCTAAAAGGTCACAGCCTTGAAACCCCTATGGAGTAAACATGGGGTTGCCGTGAGTCGGACTGGCGGCAACTAACAAGAACAACGGAAGACAAAACTTGAGGACTTCCTCCATTTTGATGAGAAGAAAAATGTCTCCTCGTAGGAATCTAGAAGAGTTAGGAGGAGGTGATGAATAGTGGATAATGCTAATGGGTGGAGAACTGAGGAGGTGTCATTGGATAATCGAGAAGAATTGTGACTTTACAGAGAATTACATTCAGGTATGCGGGAGAGTTCAGATGATAGTATTTGAATAGATGAAAGGAAGAATTAGTTGCTCAATTAATTTAGGACAGAATATGGCTAATAATTAAACCCTGGTGGTGTAGTGGTTAAGAGCTACAGCTGCTAAACAAAAGATCAGCAGTTCGAATCCACCAGGTGCTTATTGAACACTACGGGGCAGTTCACCTTTCTGCAGGATTGCTATCAGTCAGAATCCACTTGACAGCAACCGGTTTGATTTTTGGTTAATAAATGCCATAAAAAAAACCAAAGTACTTTGATGTTTCAGAGGAAAGATAATTCTATTGAGGAACTAGAAAGATTTTCAGGGGGAATGATGTTTTAACTGGGCCTAGGTGAATACATAGGGTTTTGATCATCACAGAAAGGAAAGTGTGGTATGAGTATTAGAGTAGGAGTCAAAGACCTGGTTCGTATTAACAGACTTCTACAATTTTAGGTTTGGAGCTACCTATTTCAAGGTCACTGTGAGTTGAAATCAATTCTGTGGCAGCGGGTTTGGTTGGTTTGTTTTGGTGGTGCAGTGGTTAAGCACTTGGCTGCTAACTGAAAAATAGGTGGTTGGAACCCACCAGCTGCTTCATGGGAGAAATATGTGGCAGTCTCCTTCTGTAACAATTTACAGCTTTGGAAGCCCTATGGGCACAGTTCTACTCTGTCTTATAGGGTCGCTATGAGTTGGAATCGGTGACCTCCAGTAACTGGTAACTCATAAGGTAGCCCCTTGTTTGAACAACTGGTTATTCTTCCATTATGTCGAACCCAAATCTACCTTCCTGTAATTTCCATTCGCTGCACTAGTTCAGTCTTCAGTATTCAACCAGCATTTAATTTGTGCAGAGTAAAACAGATCTGTCAGTTCATTTTAGATATTACATCTGTATTAATGTAACCTGAGATTGTTTGCTTTTGGGGCAGCCCCATTACATTAGTGATTTATTGATCTAATTTTTAACTTAAGTAATTAAAACAAAAAAAGACCTGAGTGTTTCTTACCTAAAAGCTGAGGTTTTAGTCAGGGGAAGAAACGATAGCTTGGATTCATAAGTTTCTAACTTTTTTTTTAAAGGTATTTAGAAACAGGAAATCTGAGCAATTTATAGGGCATGTAGCCAATGTGATTTTCTTTTCTGTCTTAGTTGTGCATCTGTCTTATTTCTTATTCTCTACTGCCCTCTCAATGGAAGTTATTTAGAGATGCAGGAAAGATGGTGATAATTGGAATAAAGCAATTTTCCGTGAGAACTAGAGTAGCTGTGCTTCAGGAATTAGCCTGGGCAGATGGAGAGGAAACACATTGTTAGTTGTTATAGAGTCAGTTTTGACTCATGGTGACCCTAAGTAGGCAAAATAGAAGTGTGCTTCATAGGGTTTGCAAGGCTGTGATCTTTCGGAAGCAGGTCGCCAGGCTTCTCTTTATCTCCTACAACTAACCAAAGTCCTTGCTTGGCGATTGATCTGTAATCTATCCCAAAGTCTAATTTGACATCATTCTTAAATATTGAACCATCAAGGGAAGACAGTGGGAAGAGGAGCAGAGGATTAGAAGATGAGCGAGGTGGCAGTTATTCGTTTGTGTACACACATAAACTAGCTTATTATGTAATAGATAATTTGCTAGTAAGTTTGTTTCTCTGATACCTTAAGTTTCTGGTTGATGAGATTGGTTTCCATCAGTCAGTTATATCTTGGCTCTCTAAATTTGGAGTCACTTTAAATCAGTTATGGTAGAGAAGTAACTGGTCTGTAAATATAATTAATTGAAACACAAACCTCTGAGTAACATCTTTATCTCATTTTACCATTCCCTATGTGAGCCCCCTTCAATCTTTAAAAAAAAAAAAAAGCCTGCAGAGCCTATTGTGGTTATTTGTTTGGGCTTTTATCACGTTGGCATAGCCTTAATATTTAATCTCATTTATCATTTGAAATTTACTTTTCACTCTTTTCATTAAATTATTATTAATAATTTACTGAGTAATAACAGTGTTAGTTGTCTTCACTGTCTTTTCTCTATTCTCCAGTCTAAATTGGTATCACCTTCATACTTTTTTTTTTAGTGTCTGACTGTAAACTTCTCTTGAACTTTGTTATCCTGACTCTTCATTATATTTTGACTTGTCTTTGATACAGATACGTAAGTGACAAAAATAGTTGGTGAAGATGTACTTTATGAAAGTGATGGAAAATTTAGAGTCAAATGGCACAGAGTCGCTATAGAAAATTTAGAAGTATGCAGGAGAGAGGAGAAAAAGTGATTGTCTTCAAACCCAGAAACACTAATGTTTCTGTCACTTGGAATTTGAACAAATTATTTTATACATAATTTATTTGATTTAGAGGGTAACTTCGTATCTTCCCGTGTCTTAGTATTATTTTAACATCAGTTGTTACAGTAAAAGATGTGAGTATAATTTTCACGTTTTAGTTGGCTTACAGAATTTTACTAGATAAGTCCACTGTGCTTTCCCCTTCCCCATCATGCAAAATAAAAATACTGCGTTGCTTAGCTTTGTCGTCTTAAACGTAGCAAATGAAAGTCTTTTATAGATCAGGGTTATTATCCTTGTTATTGGAAGATTTTAGGTTTGTTGGGAACTAGTGGCACCTGGAAATGGCAATCTATGGTTCTGCTTTATGAAGTAACCTTTTTAAAGCAAGTGGGGCATTATGTAAGAAACTTAAAAAGCTTTTGGGGTTTTTGTAGCTTGAGTTTAAAAGTATCAGAAGGACAGTTGCAAAGGGAGAAACAGGGACTCTTACTGAATATAATGCAAAAGTTAAATTGGGAGTTATTATAATTGTATAGATGGGGGCATGGGTGGTTTAGTTGTAGAATTTTTGCTTTGCACACGGGAGGCCTGATTTTGATTCCCGGCCAGTGTGCCTCCTCCACAGGCACCACCTGCCTGTCAGTGGAGGCTTGCATGTTGCTATGATTCTGAAGAGGTTTCAGCGGCACTTCCAGCCTCAGACTAGGAAGAAAAGCCTGGCAATCTACTTCCAAAAATCAGCCAGTGAAAACCCTGTGGGTCACAGTGGTTCTATCCCATTGTGTGTGGGGTTGCGGTGAGTTGGGAGCTGACTCAAATACAGCCAAGGACAACAATAGAATTATATAGGGCTACAGTACTGTGTGTAGACTCCATTGTAGTTGGTATCTACATTAATTAAAAACATCACATTGTTGTGGTTTATGGTGGCTTGTTTTGGCTGTGAATTTTTGTTTAAAAGAAAGCTATGTTGAAATGCAATTGCTAAACAGGAATTAAAACTGCATGATGGCTTGCCTAATAGATATACACTTGGATGTCTTGAATTTTTTTTAGTATTTTTAAGTGTAATGGGAAAGCCTGCTTGATTATATTTATTTTGTTTGAAAAACAAGTAATCGAATTTTTGTATGTTTTAACGTTGTTAAAATTTTTGCTCTTCTAGAGGCTATCAGAGTAGAGTAAATGATAAGAAGATGTGCTTCTGTTATTTTTTTCCTTGACTTTTACTTATCTTTCAGGTTTCATCTTAGGAGGTGCTTCCTCTGTCGTAGCACCTAACTCATTCTGTTGAGTTTCCTGTTTGCTTGTTTATATTCCTTGGCAGATTGTAAGCTCATTGAGGGCTAGAGACTGTTTTGTTTACCAAAACCCAAACCAAACCCACTGCTGTAAAGTCGATTCCGACTCATAGTGACCCTATAGGACAGGGTAGAACCGCCCCAAGGAGCGCCTGGCGGATTCGAACTGCTGACCTTTTGGTTAGCAGCCGTAGCACTTAACCACTACACCACCAGGGTTTCCTTTTGTTCACCAGGGTATGTCATTTACCATAATCAGTACCTGCCATATAGTAGATATGTAAATAATGAAAACCTGGGAAGGGCATATACCAGATGTAAGAAGTACTGAGGTTATGGCTGATAATTAATGGTAATCATTATTATCACTTTTAAAGCAATGCAGTTAATCCCCAGAAGGAGAGGGCACAAAGATATAACTCACAGTACTTTCCCCATGGTGCATGCAGCCTCCAGCTCCTGAGACTTGTGTACTCGGCCTACCAAAACCACAACCAAACCCGTTGCCATTGGGTTGATTCCGACCTATAGCGACATTATAGGATAGAGTAGAACTGGCCCATTGCGTTTCTAAGGAGCACCTGGTGAATTCAACCTGCCTTAGCAGCCAAGCTCTTAACCGTTGCACCACCGGGGCTCCATGCACTCTGCTTAGTTTTCCAAAATAAACCATTGGAATTTAGGAAGATAGGAGATTATGATGCCCAAAGGAAAGGGGCATTGTTAAATGGAAATATTTGGCTAAGGTGTTTTTAGTCTGAGGCAACACTAAAGTCTCCTGGGAAAAAGAAAGAAAATAAGGGTGCTACTTTTCCCTAAATAGAAGGGTGAGGTGATCAAGAAATAAGAGACAAAGGGCAGATGCCAATATTGGAGGCTACCAGTAATTGTTGGGAATTCATTGTTTTTGTGAATCGTGTTTTAAGAAACGGTATTTATTTAATTATGCCTGTTTGTGTGGTCAAGATTTATTTCACGGTAATTGCAAAGATGACTTTATTTTTGTGTTTTGCTCCCTCAGCATTTGACATTGTGCAGCAAAGAAATGGTTATGGAGAAGCCCAGTCCGCTGCTTGTAGGGCGGGAGTTTGTGAGGCAATATTATACTTTGCTGAATAAAGCTCCAGAATATTTACACAGGTAAATTTTAAATAGACTTTTTAGTATTTTTTCTTAAATATCACTACATGTATTTTGTCTTTTCTGTAGTTTTATGTCTGGACAGTATCTTTCCAAATGTCTCTAAACCATATCCAATATTTTAACCATACGATAGCTTAAACCAGTGTTTTTCAAGTGTTTTGGCTGAAACCCACAGAAAGAAGAGTTTACTTCATGTCCCAGTACATAACACATTCACATCTGTACATATCTGAAAAAGCTTTATAAAATTATATTTGCCCTTTATATATTCATACACACACACGTGCATATGTATGTACATATATATGCTCTTACTAATACTACTACTACTATCCTTTGCTAAGAAAATTTTCATTAAAAAATCTTGGGCTTGACCATCTAATGCGTTGCAATATGCAATTTGAAATCACTGGCTTAAATTGTCTTAGGTTCTCTAAAACAGTGTTGGAAAAATGGTTTAGTTAAGTGATTATACTTTTGAAAATTTGTATTTCATATTATTTGATCTGCAAAATAGTATCGGTACTTTATAAAACAGTGTCAGTGGCCTTATTTACTATCTTGGCAAGAGTTGGACATTTGAAATCCTGTTTTTTCCAGAGGTTGAAATGAAATTGATTTATATTTTGTAGGAAAATATGAGTAGTATTTTTTCTTCTTTAGGATGTGTCTTAGCAAGTAGAAGATAGGTGAGGCTGTAGTTAAGAATTAGGTTTTGTAAGTACAGTGAAACCTATGAGAACCAGGTTTTGATGGGACCACCTTTGTAAGTTTTCTACCTTTGATGACAAGTACAGTCTTGTACTTTTTTATCACTCTATTAGTGGAAAATATTCCAGTTTTACTTCTGTGGCAGGTTTCCGCCTGACATGGTTCCAGCTTTCACAGGTTTTGCTGTATTTGTTGTAGAACACAGTAAGTAACCAAGTGAGTCAGGGATAAATTGTTTTTGAAAATATATCACTGCCACTTCATTTGGGATAGGCTGTTAAGACTTGCATTCCTTTTTTATAAGCATGCTGGATATTCTAAAATTAGATTTTATGGTTTTTTTCACAATAACCATATGTATATTTCCTGTCTTATTCCAGGAGACATTTTAATACTTACTATTTGCTTGACTTTCTAAGCACTTCACATATGTATATTATGTCTAACAGTCTAGTGAGATGTAGATACTTTTATTATGTCACCTCACACATGGCAGAGCTGAGGCACAGCGAGATTTAGTACATAATTAAGTACTTCAAAATCACTCAGTAAGTGAATGAGTTAGCCATAGCCAGTATTCAGACCCATTTCTGACTCCACAGCCCAGTCATGCCGTTATTCTGGAATACAGTATATATGAAGTACAACTGATGTATCCCTGTAACCCACCCCCCAAGAAAAAAAGCAAATAGCTGTACATTTTTTCTAATTATAAAATGAAGGCATTCTTGTTGACAGTGTAGATGAGGGAGTTGGGGGAGAATGGAATTAATAGGGCCTTTGACTATCTTGGAAATCCTGGTGGCATAGTAGTTAAGTGCTACAGCTGCTAACCAAAGGGTCAGCAGTTTAAATCCGCCAGGCGCTCCTTGGAAACTCTATGGGGCAGTTCTACTCTGTCCTGTAGGGTCGCTATGAGTCGGAATTGACTTGACAGCACTGGGTTTGGTTTGGTTTGGTTTTTGGTTTTTGACTGTCTTGGAAACGCTGGTGGCGCAGTGTGGTTAAGCGCTAAGGCTGCTACCCAAAAGGTCGGCAGTTCAAATCTACCAACTGCTCCTTGGAAACCTGTGGGGCAGTTGTACTCTGTCCAGTAGGGTTGCTATGAAGTGCAATCAACTCGACGGCATCAGATCTGGGTTTTTTTTGTTTTGTTTTGTTTTTGTTTTCACTATCTTGGAGCCCTGGGGGCACAGTAGTTAAGAGTTTGGCTACTATCCAGAAGGTCAGCAGTTTGAATCCACAAGGCACTCCTCGGAAATCCTATGAGGCAGTTCTACTCTGCCCTATAGGGTCACTGTGAGTTGGAATTGTCTTGATGGCAGTGAGTTTGGTTTGGTTGGGTTTCACTGTCTTGGAGCCCTGGTGGCATAGTGGTTGAGACCTTGGCTGCTAACCAAAAAGTCACCAGTTCTAGTCCACCAGCTGCTCCTTGGAAACCTTACAGGGCAGTTCTACTCTGTCCTGTAGGTCACTATGAGTCCGAATTAACTCAGTGGCAGTGGGTTTGGTTCACTGTCTTAAATTTGGTCTTTTCATAATATAGGTCTTAGCACTTTTTTTTTTTTTTTTACAAGGAACATTTATTTCTGTAGTCACAAAAAAAAAATTAAAAACAATAAAGCTCTACACAATCACTTTTAAATAACAGTGTGAATTCTTTTTTATACTTAACCAATTTCCCTATTGTTGGAAATTTAGAATGTTTGTGATTCTCACTTGTTATAAACAACACTGTATTGAGTACCCTTAAGCATGCATTTTTGTGCACCTTTCTTGCTGTTGAGTTGATTCCAACTCATAGCAACCCTATAGGACAGAGTAGAACTGCCCTACAAGGTTTATGAGGAGCAGCTGGTGGATTCAAACTGCCCTTATTTCTTGAGGTTTTTAGGGTAAATGGATGGATATACAGTGTTTAATGCACTGAGAACATCACTTGGCATAAAGGAAGCACTTAGGTGTTTTATTAATATGAGTTGGAATTTCTTTATGAAAAAATTAACTTTGCATCTTTGATAACCTTAATTTAGAAAGATATTAATTTTAATTACTTTAGGTAATGTCAAGGAAACACTAAAATTTATCATGTACTTAAGAGCAGTATAAAAATAAATGAGAAATTAGATGCTGAAATAAAGTAGATTTTGACTTTGTTTCTGAATTAATCTCAGTTGTTTTAATCAAAGCCTTTGTAATAATTTGGAACTCTTTGAGTAGAATGTTAAACAGAATATTTGGTTCCCAAACTGAGTTTTTTTAATCTGAGGAGAAAAAAAAAAATTGCTTTATTAACTATAGTGTTACTATTTAGAATGTACTTTGGGTATCTCATTCTTGCATTTAAGAATTAGATGAGAATAACTAATGATTGAATGTCTACTTAGTCTGCCAGGCACCATACTAAGCATACTGTGTGTATGATTTCATTTAATCCTTGTAACAACCCTATGGAGTAGTTACTGTTCTTGTTTTATAACCTAGGAAACTGAACTTAAAGACCTTAAGTAACTTGCCCAAGATTACATAACTAATTAGTGACAGAGCCAGGACTGGAACCTGGGCCTGACACCAGAACTCTACTGCCTCTTAGACTTTGTGAAAATTCGATGTTAATCATTAATTATCGATGATTTCACAGGTTTTATGGCAGGAATTCCTCCTATGTTCATGGTGGAGTAGATGCTAGTGGAAAGCCCCAGGAAGCTGTTTATGGCCAAAATGTAAGTATCAATCTCATACTTTAGATATGTTTTTGTGTTAAGATAGAAGTTTGAAAAATAGCCTATTTGTGCCCATAGATTTCTCCTTTTTACAAGGAGATATGGTCATTAGTTGTAACTGGAAATTATGTTTCAGTAATTGCCACATGTGCTTTGAGTTCTTATTAAGCATCCATTTTTGGTGGGATTGATACAAAGGAGAAGATGGAATCCTTTATATTCTTGTTCTGTGTCGTACATGGAACAGTTGAGACATTGTATTAAGTCTGTACAAATACGGGCTGAAACCTATGTCACAGGAATGTACAGAATTACATGAATGACATGCTCCATATGACTTACAGGGAAAGAAGGACTTTGTAGAGGATGTGGGACTTAGCTAGATTTTGAAGTATAGGATTTGCCATTACCAAACGGAAATTCAAAGTAGAAGAAATGGCCTCAGCAAAAACACAATAAAAGTAAAATTAAGTGTTGTAAAGTCAAAGGAGTAGTCAACAGTTTGTGACTGAATACTTATTACAGAAAAGTGGGAGAAGCTGTGTAAAGCCCAGGGTATTGCATAATATCAGAGAGCCATTGCGATTTCTTGTCTAAAGAGGTAACCTGTTAAAAATGGTGTTGGAGCATCAGTCTGGCATGATGCCTAGGGTGAAGAAGAAGGATGGTGAAATGGATTTAAATGAGGCGGAAAGGCTAAGTGGTTAACATTCTAGAATGGTGAGGAAATCAGTGAGGGACTGTAGTAGGTATTGCAGTGTCACAAGTTTGTATTTTTCCCCCTTCTACCCCTGCTAAAGGATATACACCACAAAGTATTATCTCTGAACTTCAGTGAATGTCATACTAAAATTCGTCATGTGGATGCTCATGCAACCTTGAGTGATGGAGTAGTTGTCCAGGTCATGGGTTTGCTGTCTAACAGCGGGCAGCCAGAGAGGAAGTTTATGCAGACCTTTGTTCTGGCTCCTGAAGTAAGTTTTTATTTCTGTGATTTCATTTGTCTGTTATTAGTTGGTTGAAGTATTGAAGAGTTTCTTATAATAGGTTTAAATTTGCATGTTGCCATTTTTGAGAAATTTGCATTGAAACTGTTGACATAATTGAGCTTTTTGTGTGTATGTGTGCGCACTTTGTTGATTTGGGAGTAAAAGTAATCATCCATGTACACATACTGATATAAATATGTACATGGATTATTAAGTTTACAGAAATAATAAACTGCATATTGAAAATGAAATGTGAAAGTTCCGTTTATCAGTTGGTCCCAGTCTTCTCTTTTGAGTAGCCATTTCTTGAGTTCCAGTCTTCTTTAGTTTATATTAACAACGTAACATGTTCAACTTTGGAAAATTATATTGACTCTATTTCTTTAGTATTAAGATTAAAATTATGTATGCCATGTACTTTGTTCTCTTTATGTATTGCCAAGTTACGTAGGTATTGATGGAATATTTGGATGTTGTTTTCCTATAGGGTTCTGTCCCAAATAAGTTTTATGTTCACAATGATATGTTTCGTTATGAAGATGAAGTGTTTGGTGATTCTGAACCAGAACTTGATGAAGGTAAGGTTACTTTCAAAGCAGGACTCTGTCAATATGCTTATGGACATGAGAAGTATGAAACTTACTTGTCTCTTTATTGTAACTGAGTCACACTCCCTTTTCTCTCTCTCTTTTTTTTCTTTTATAAAATAAATGTTCATTACATGATACTATACAAAAACCAGACATCATAAAGATAATGTAGCATAGAAAGTGAAAAAGTTCCCCCTTAATCTCATCCAATATAGATGACCAAGAGTTTGGTGGCTATTCATAGAATTTTGGATTCTCTACTTATCACTACAAAAATGGAATTATGCTGACCTGAAGCTTGCTTTTTTTCACTGAATATGTCTTCGTTGGCTGTTCTGTGGCTGTAATTATTTAATTGATCTTCCCCTGATATGAATTAGTTGTTTACTTTGTCATTACTTCTCTATTTTCTTTAATAACATTTCATTGTGTTTTCAGTGAAGGTTTACACAGCAGGTTAGGTTCCTGTTGAACAACTTCTACACAAATTGTTTGGTTGACACTGGTTGCATTTTTCATAATGCGTAAATATTCTCATTATTTCCACTCAGGTTGTTCCACTTCTCTTAGTCTAGTTTACCTGCCCCCTCACGTGTTCATCTTCGTTTTAAAGTAATTGTTGACCATTTGGTCTCATAGGTGATTTTCTAAAGGAACACAGTACTTACGGGTGATACTATTTTGTAAGCCAGTCTGTTATTTAGCTACAAGGTGATCTTGGGTTAGTTTCAGTTCAAGGTTTAAAGAGTTATCTCAGGGCAGTAGTCTCGGGGTGTCCTCCAGTCTCAAACAGTCCAGTAAGTCTGGGTTTTTTTGTTTTGCTTTTTTTTTTAAAGGAATTTGAGGTTCCGTTCCATATTTTTCTCCCCTTCTGTCAGGCTCCATCTATTGTGGCCCATGGTTAGAACTATTGGTAGGGGTAGCCAGGCATCATCTAGCTCTGGTCTCAGGGTGGATGAAGTTGTGGTTCGTGTAGGCTGTTGTAGACTAGTTTCTTCTTTGAGTCTTTGGTTTCTTTCTTTTTTTCTCCAGATACATAGAGACCAATAGTAGTATCTTAGATGGTCGCTTCCAAGCTTTTAAGACCCTAGACAGTACTTACCAAACCTATACGTAGAATGTAACTTTATGAACTATATTATGCCAGTTGACCAAGATGTCCCACGAGACTAACCCTTCAGATCCAGAAGACCAGTCCCACAAGGTGTTTGGTTATGTCTAAGAAGTATCCATAACTATGCCATCTATATATGCTTTATTATATATGTGAATGTATGTGCGTATAGTCATGTACATGCATATATATATGCATACACCTACATATACACATGTAGGTACGTACACATACTTACACATGCCTGCATACATAAGTATATACCTGCACATTTATTTCTTGGTGGTGTTGCTGGTATTTCTCTGTTGAATAGCTTTGACAAAGGAAACTGAATCATGGCTTTAATATCGTTACTTCCCATCCTTTCTCACTAATAGATCCAGAAAACCAAACCTGTTGCCGTTGAGTTGATTCCAACTCATAGTGACCTTACAGGGCAGAGGAGATCTATTCCATAAGGTTTCTGAGGAGCAGCTGATGGATTTGAACTGCCAACCTTCCAGTTAGCAGCCGAGTGCTTAACCACTCTGCCACCAGGGTTCCTCATTAATAAATACTTTTTAAAAAGTATTTAAAAAATATGGTACTGTAAATGTCAAACTTCCTCTTGTTTGCTCTTCAGTTTTTTTGAGAGAATGGGTAACAGAATATTGCAGTTGAATGCCTTATAAAATCTGCCAATAATTTTTTTTTACTATCAGCTTTCTTTTACTTCATTAAACATTTTAAGAGTTATGATAAAAAAATTGTGTTAAGCTTCTTAAAAAGAGATGTAACCTGTTATGTATTGTCAGAATCAGAAGATGAAGTAGAAGAGGAACAAGAAGAAAGGCAACCATCTCCTGAACCTGTGCAAGACAATGCCAATAGTGGTTACTATGAAGCTCACCCTGTGACGTAAGAATAGTGTTTGCAAGGTTAAACTTGGCCGGAACTATAATGTAGATGCAAGGTGGTTTTTGTTCCTAGAATTATTGTTGGAAATAGATTTATGATAGAATTACCAGGCTCGTTATTTGAGTACCTACTACATATATGCAAAAGAATTGGAAAGAATTGTTTTATTTAATTCAAAAATTGAACGCAGTTTGGCCCAAAACAGTGATCACTTACTGATAATGTAGACAGTTTAGGCGAGCACAGAAAATAAACCTTTTATATTTTTTTAATAAAATTCAGAAATTATAGTAAACACCAAAGTAAACATTTTAGCAATCCAGTGATATACTGTAAGGTTAGAGAAATGCTGCTTGTTCTTAATTGGACTTCTCTTTCAAAGCTCCTGATAGATATGTAATAGGTCTTCGGCGTATGGCTAGTTTTGCCCATTAGATTACAGACAAATTGAGTTTTATCTTACCTTAACTGATCGTTTTATACTTTTTTGAAAAGTGAACAAAATATTTTATTGTAGCAATGGCATAGAGGAACCTTTGGAAGAATCCTCTCATGAACCTGAACCTGAGCCAGAATCTGAAACAAAGACCGAAGAGCTGAAACCTCAAGTGGAAGAGAAAAACTTAGAAGAATTAGAGGAGAAGTCTACTTCTCCTCCTCCTGCAGAACCTGTTTCTCTGCCACAAGAACCACCAAAGGTTAGATCAAAGGAAACTCGTTAGACCTGTAACATCACATTTTCATATTTGGTGCCATAAATGAAGCATGACCTTTTTAATATTATGTTCAATAGCTTGATATAGTAAACTATGCTTTTTTATGTATATGAAAGAAGCTGGGTTTTTTTTTGTTATCCTGAGGAAATTTCTTTGCCCCCCCCCAACAAAAAAATACTTCTAAGCGTGACTGAAACTTAGAATTTAAGGTTAATCATTGTCTATATACAGTGTTTAATAATTAACATGAAATTATTCAGGTTCATGTATAAGAATATCAGTTGCTCTTTCATTCTGAATTAAGTCCTCTAAGTGTAGATGCAAATTGAAACCTAGCACCAGGAGTCCAACTTAAACAAGTTGGTCTAATATTAAAATAAGAGATGTATCTGTTATTTCTGGTTTAAGTGGGATCAGTTTCTTTACTACACTGATAAAGCTATCTTGGAAAGATGAGTGACACCCATAGTATATCATTTAAGCCTACCTAAAACTTCTTTTATCTTTCTGTAGACATTAAAGCATATTTGGGTAGTGAGAAAGAGAATCCTTGTTCAATTCGTGAATGTCTCTTAAAGTTTCCAGCTAGTACTCTCTTCTTTCCTATGCTTCCCCTCTCCCCTCAACACCATCACACACTGTGTTATCCCCAGAGGGGAAAGAAATTGCTTCTGTTAGGTTCACAATTTTGTAGCATTTCTAGTTGTTAGTGGTTTTGTTTGCCACTTGCTCCTCTACTTAGAGAATGTAGGAACTTGCTTGTGGTTTTACTTAGTTCAGACAAAACATACAGAGTCATAAATAATCTTGCCTAATGAGATTTTGAAAGCTGGCACATAGACTGGCATGTGTGTGTGTGCCTTTCTTACAGGAGTCCTCCAGTATAGAGCAATAGTTTAGAAATGAAAAGAAAATATATATTTGGAAGTTTCCCTATAGGAATGTTGGTGGTTTTCCATGATTAGTAGTCTAGGTTTGTTGCATTTCCTGCAGGCTTTCTCCTGGGCTTCAGTGACCAGTAAAAACCTGCCTCCTAGTGGTACTGTTTCTTCCTCTGGAATTCCACCCCATGTTAAAGCACCAGTCTCACAGGTAACCAATCTGTGAACACATTGGATTGTATCCTTGTTACATTGCCAATTGCTTATCATTTTTATACTTTTTTAAATGAGTCAATCAGAAAATATGGATTAAATATACAAAAAAAGATTGTATTAATTGTAAATGCACCCACTTTAAAGGCCAAATCTCCATTCATCATCTACATAGGTGGTATTTGGGGTTTGGGTGTGTGAAATACAGATTAAGTTGGTTTTCCCAATATATATTATTGTAATTTAAAAGGCTTCTTTAAAAAATAAGAAGAACAAAAATGTTCCTTTTAAAAAAGTTTTAAATTTTATTTAGCAAGAAGTATTTTAGGGCTTTTAATTCAACCCATGGGAAGAAATTTGGAAAGGCACAAAGTAATATGGCATTATCAAGAATCACTGTTTAAAAAAAAAAAATTTTAAACATACACTGCCTAAGCTCTCAGTCCGTAAGTGGTTCACACCATTTAATTGAAGCCTGTACCAACTTATGACTGTAGTGTTCACCTTAACTGATCATTCCAGTATTCTGCTTTTTGTCTGTTGTCATTTTACCCATTTCAGAGCTTCCAAAAATGTTGGAAATAAGACAGTGGCTACCTGAGATGTCTAATTTTTAGGCATAGTTAAAGGGTGTCCAATTCTTTTCCTTATATTTTGAGTCAAACTTCATTCCAGAAAATTCACATTTGAAATGGTTAGTGCACATAAAATTTAAGTTTGTATACATGTTCTGTACGGTGAAATTTTGCATTTCAAAAATAGCTAGTAAGTATTGGACGAAGTCTTTCTATTGTTGATACACATTATAATCAGCCACATAATAATAGACGTGGCCCCATAATACCATTTTTTTTCAATTACATACACAAGAAATGTTGAGTGACTACTTTAGGTACAGACAGCAATAAAGAAAATTTGTTCACCCAGTAAGTATTGGTTTGTGTTTTTCAACCCATTTGAAGACCTGATAGGTGACTTTTGGCTTTTCTTTTGAAATCTTTGATAATTTGTGTTTGGAATCCTTTATATTTTTACTTTATGTCATGGAGTTGGCTACATATTTTTTTTTAACCTTCTGGCAGTTATAAGTTAGTTAATGCTTATTATGCTCTTAACATATGCTAGGCATTGTGATGATCACTTTGTACTCATTCTCATTTAATTCTCACAGCCACCCTGTGAGAGTGGGTACTGTTATTACCCTGGTTTTACAGACAGGAAAATTGAGAATGAGAGGGAGATTAAGTAAGTCACTCAAGGTCAGAGAGCTGTATAAGTAGTAGTAAGGATGGGCTTTGAATTCACACAGTTGGACATCAGAGTCCACATATGGCTAATGCAAACCTATGAATTTTCTTTAGCCCCTTGCTGGAAGGGGGTATGTCTATGTTTACATCAAAGAAAAGTAAAGGCCACCCCTAAATGACATTAGGTCCTCTTGCCCAGGAAAGTAATCCAGTATTTTTTTTTTTTTTTTTTTTTAAGATTTGAGTATTTCTCAGTTATTTTTCAAATTATAAGGAGACTATTTCTTGACCTCTACCCCCTTGTTAAAACTTTAAGTAATAAAATTTAAAACTTTAAAAGAGCTTTTGAATCTCACTTTATTTAGAATGGATTCATGGTATTTCCACTTGATCTAATAAACCCTTCAATTTTATTTCATTACTTTGGTGTGGTATCCATTTCCTTATACTTTCAGCATAGATTATTAAGAAAAGGATTAAATTGAATTTTAGGGATTGGTAGGTGTTAATTTAGAAGTTGGTAAGTTAATTTGGTAAAAAGGTTTTTGTCTGGAAATTGACTAGTTCATCTTAAGTAGGTTGTTTAATTGAAGGACTTGTTTATTCTGATTATACATTGCTATTATTGATTTGATGGTTCCATTTTTATTTCACATTCTGTGACCTTCATTTGTGGGATTTGTTACATGAGTACACATTTTGGTTACATGGCATTAGTTACCCTAATAATAGTGTGTGGTATCTTAGACATTTTATCCGTTTGGAATAACTAGTTTTATTCATGAAATTGGGCCTGAAAATCATAGTGCACAACCAGCTTAGTTAAGATACACTAATGAGTTATTGAAAGGAGCATTGTTACCTTTTTGATCTCATACTTTTCTTGCACTGGCATCATATCTGCTCAATATCAGTTTACTAAATTAATGGTATGAGTTATTTGTAAAGTGTTGGAAATTATGTCTTTAGTCCTTAAAAGATAAAGAAGGACTTCTCTGTTTTCACTACTTGTAGCTGCTCTTGTTTTAGTAATCTGTTTTGAAAGGAAATTGAGTCAGCCAGGTCCTCAAGCTCTTTTATTGGTAACATTTGGATTAGATGAGTCTGAGGTCTTTCTGAAATTTTTATAAAAGGTACATTTTCAATTTTTATGAATTTTTAGTAAAATTATACTACTTTCATTAAACCGGGTACAGAGTACATCTGTTTTTTAATTCTGATTTACATTCATACTGAGGTAAGATGCACTTTTTAGGTACCCTTAGATGAAATTTCTAAATAACTGTCTTTTTCAGGCACCTCATTTTGGATCAAGTTATCCTATAGTATTAAACTCTAAACACAGATAACAGTGGTCCCTTGTCAGGCATAGAACATTCTCTGACATGTTTTGGGTCAGAGAACTAAAAATGTAATTTAGTTTAAAATGAACCAGTGGTTCCTGAAGATCTATGTCTAATGACACTGTGCGTGACTTTTGGGTGATGTAGAAGTGAATTAGGTATGTTCCTTACAGGAATACATACATAAAAATATTTGATAAAACCGGTGAGGGCTAAATTTCTTTTTAACAAAATTCTATTAAAATTCTCCATGTGTTTTTAACAAAAGAGCAGTTTCATCTGAGGAAAATGGGAAATCTACCTGGTGGAAAACAGAATTTGGGAAGAAATAGGCAAACCTGTTAAAAATGGATTAAGATAGGAGGTAGTACATTTTTGGTTACAGTGGGTGAAATAAATCATTTACAATAAATTGCCATTGTTGAAAGAAACATCATTAAAGTCAGTTGTATCAGAATTTGCTCTTGTAAATTATAATATCCCAGTTATATAAATGATTGGAAGGGTTTGAGCCACTGCCCGGAATGAGGTCCTCAGAGATAATTTCCCATAAAGACAGGACTAAAATTTCTAGGTTTCTGTTTTGAGAACATACGTTCTCCATATCCTGCTGGGTTTTTAGCATGCTTTGAAGGTTCATATATTTTGTCTCTTTATTGGACCATAAATATAAATATTTAGGCAATAGTATCCCTGAAGAGGTTAGAGAATACTGAAAATACTATTACATTAAGGAAAAGGTAATTGCAGAGAACGTTACTTTAAAAATAGTCACTTTAATTATATGTTTAATCCAGCGGTTAGCAGAAACATTTGAAAGGTATCTTAGGGTGTCCCATTACTTCCCCCCCACCTCAAAATGCACTTAGGGAAAGTTGTTGGGGTCAATACTTACGTAAATGCACATCTTTCTCATAAGGAAGAATAGTATGGATCTAAAGAACTTTTTACTATTTGAGATGCTACATACACATTCTTATATAAGCTCCTATCCTTTTTTTACGTGCATTTAAATTTAATATTAAAAGTAGCATTCTTTGGTACCAGAGTAGGCTAAATTGTATACTTGAACTGTCAAGTTATTGATTTTAATGTTTATTTATGGGACGGGAGCTTAGAAGATATTGCTGAGCACTATCATATTTGAAGGGCAGGAAACCAGATAATTAATTATCTGTCATGAATTCTTGTCTTTCTAAGATAAAAATGGCTTACAAATTTGCATATGTATTTAAATGGAGTGGCTCCTCTGGCATTTTTGTGATTTTTGTAGCAGTACCTTTTATGCTGTCTCAGTGTGGGTGTAACTTTTTGGGGAAAAAAAAAACGTGATTGTAAAAAGCATTTTACTGGGAGTTACACAGCCTTGAGTGGGAAAACAAAACCTACCCTACAGTCCTAGATTGGTACAGAATATCTTTGTAAAAAATTGGTTTTTTTACATGAGTAGGACGCTATGTTAAAAACATCCTAAAGTTACCCTTACGTTCCTGGTGACTCTTTGGTAGCTGCTTTAATTGGCCTTTCTCCTGTAGGACGCTTCTTCATGGTATGCTTTCTCTTTACGTTTTAGCCGAGAGTTGAAGCCAAACCAGAAGTCCAGTCCCAGCCACCTCGTGTGCGTGAGCAGCGGCCCAGGGAGCGGCCTGGCTTTCCTCCTAGAGGACCAAGACCTGGTGGGTCAGCCCGTTTTATAGCCGCTAGCATTTAGCACCTGAAAAATCAGAGAACATTGAATTTATTTTAAAAACTAAATGCGTTTTATACACAGATCTTTTGGTACCAAATTGCTTAAAGGTTTGAATAACCTGTTGAAATTATAATCTGGGGCAGAACAACCAACTCTTAGGGGAGGATTGGTTGACATGCCGTGGAGAAATTATTTGGAAGGTGTAAAAGGCTTTTGAGACAAACTTTATTTGCTTATTGCCACTGGTTCTAAGAATTCAAACCGAGCTGCCAATAACCTTACTCTCTTACTTAGCACTCTCATCTCTTCACAGATAAAGAGTAAGCACACCCTGATTCTTCTTATTTTGATTGTCTTAGGTATTAAGTAAGTTGCCATGATCTTTGACTTGTTTACACTGTTAGCTAGTATATGTAGTACCTCTGTTTGAATTCTGTAAATATGTTTAGATTGTTTTTGGGAGGAGATGGGAAATAGTGTACCTCAAATTTAGAATATGCAGTTACTCTTTAAATTTAAAGTGTGATGGTGTTACTAATGCTGAATTCATGGGAGTCGGGGTTTGTCCCACCTTTACCACTAATTGAATTTATGATCTTGAATGAGACCTTTAAATCCTGAGTTTCTTTTATGTCATTCAGTTATCCCATAGATGTTTCTTGTTATGTCTATCTTACATGACTGTGTTCCTTGTGTTAGTGGAATGATAAAAGTGTATGTATACCCTAGTATAATATGTATCAAAGACTACATAAATGAGATATTGCTACTAAAACTTACTGATTCGGTTATAATTTCATACAACTGGTGATTGTTTAATTTGTTAATTTCAAAGGACTAAACAAATAATTAGCACAGATACACCTCACTTACAGATATTTGGTGATGACAACAGTTCAGTTAAAGAGGAATACCTGTACCACTAATACTTGAATTTCATATAATCAAACCATTAGCTCTAGAAGAAGGGACTTTAGCAATCTAGTGATCATATACCCTCACTTTTCAGTTTAGTGTCATATTGTTTTCTAACTTAAAAAAAAAACACCTGTTGCCATCGAGTCGATTCCAACTCATAGTGACCCTATAGAACGGAGTAGAACTTCCCCCTAGGGTTCCATGGAGCAGCTCATGGATTCAAACTGCCAATCTTTTGGTTAGCAGCGGAGCTCTTTAACTGGTGCACCACCAGAATAATAATGGGCACTTTCACCTCTGTTCAAGGAGCTCACCATCTTATTAAACTAAAACAGGAATATCAATACTAAATGATTGTTTCGAATTACTTTTTATGTGACATTGTAGATTAATACCTGCTCCTTTCCTGTTCTCAGGCAGAGGAGATATTGAACAGAATGAATCTGACAACCGTAGAATAATTCGCTATCCAGACAGTCATCAACTTTTTGTTGGTAACTTGCCACATGATATTGATGAAAATGAACTGAAAGAATTCTTCATGAGTAAGTGGTTTATATTGCTTTATTTTAAAATTAAGCAGGAGTATGGAACTTTTTTTCACATTCTTTTTTTTTTTTTTTTTTTTAACATTATCTCTATACTGTATATATTTCCAGCCAACCAGTGTCATCTTAATTCATCAAAAGACTGTATCACATGTTTCTCATTGATTGTGCCTAGTGTTGACTTGGCCTTGTTTTAGTAGAGGTTAGGAGAAACAACTGGAGGAAGCAGTCTTAAATTCTGAGAGGGGCTCATTTGGCAAATACAAGTCAGGATTAGGAAGAAAATACGTTGTCTTCCTAAAACTGGAGGTAACTTTACTTATAAAAGGACTAATACAGATGCAAAAGGATAACCAAACAAGCAGCCCGTCCAACTGCTGGTATCTTAGGTGCATGGTCTCCATGACTGAATGTACCCTAGTTGTCACTGGACGTAGCAGCTTGCAACATTTATTTTCAAATGTACCAAGGAGATTGAGGTTATTCATCCTGAACAGTTAAAACCATCAAAGTATTCTGTTAATGTATTTAACCCTTGGATAATGTATATCTTCACAGGTTTTGGAAACGTTGTGGAACTTCGCATCAATACCAAGGGTGTTGGGGGAAAGCTTCCAAATTTTGGTTTTGTGGTTTTTGATGATTCTGAACCAGTTCAGAGAATCTTAATTGCAAAAGTAAGTGACTTAAACAGGGCATAATTCAAGCAAGACCGTATTACTCTTGTTGTATGTAATATTAATTGGTGTGTTTTAAAACCATAGAAAAATCTTTTTTTAATGGTAAAGCTAAAATAGTTCATTGTGAAATGGTATTTATGCAAAGAATTAAGATTTGTTGTAGCTTTAAAGTCCATACGGATGATTTTAAATTACTTTATTCCGATGAAGCTTGGAAAGGATTGAAAATTAAGAATATCATGAAAGTTTTTTTCATTTCTTAGGATTTTCTTATTTACATGTGCAAGATAGTGCTTTGCTATTGCTGTCTAACCTGCTCATGTAAATATTTTTCTCCCCTTTTAAAGCCAATTATGTTTCGAGGGGAAGTACGTTTAAATGTGGAGGAGAAAAAAACAAGAGCTGCAAGAGAGCGAGAAACCAGAGGTGGTGGTGATGATCGCAGGGATATTAGGCGCAACGATCGCGGTCCTGGTGGTCCACGTGGGATAGTGGGTGGTGGAATGATGCGTGACCGTGATGGAAGAGGACCTCCTCCAAGAGGCGGCATGGCACAGAAACTTGGCTCTGGAAGAGGAACCGGACAAATGGAAGGCCGCTTCACAGGACAGCGTCGCTGAAGCTCCACTGTTGGCAGAGTCTTGGCGGTGGTACATTATTCATCGTGTTTGCATTCTTGTTAATTTTTTTTTGGCTTTGGAATGTGACACAGCCTTTTTGATCATTTCTTTGATGTGAAAAGCATCTTTTTGTTATCATTTAAATTGAGGTGGACATTTATTTCCCCAATTTCACAACAGGATTCACATTGTTAATTTATAAATCTAGACTTGGAGAATTACGGACTGAGAAATGACCATATCTTAAACTGTCTACAACAAAATGAACTTAAAAGGACATTCCCAACTGAATTCAGATCCTTTGAGTCAAAAAAAAAAAAAAAAATCCTCTGCTGCACATTTTGTTTAAGTGTTACTGTTTCTGCCTATTCATGTTGGAAACACAAATAGTGCAATTTGTGCAATTGGAGAATCTTGCCTTTTTTTCTTGGCTGCCCCCCAAAATACAAGCCAACAGAAACTTGTTATGCACTCATCAAAAGGCACTAATGGGTGCTCTGAACTCATTAATATTGACATCTGCAACAGGAGGCAACAGGGAAAAAAATTCTTTCATCTTCTTTTCCAGTAGAGAATAGTTTGTCAAATGATGAGGGCATTTTATCTGCTTGCTGTGACCAGCGTGTGTACACATAAACCTTAACAAGACTACAAGTATATTCCAGAAGGAAATCATTTAGTTATGAACTAAATAACCCAATTCAGAACTTCAGAACTATGGTCTTTGAATATTAGACCAGGTTTAGTAGCTCCATATCTAAGATTTTTCTACCTGCCCCTCTTCAGTACAGGTATGGCTGGCTGCTCAACACACTCCTCCTACCCCTTTTCCTTTCTTTAAGCTGTGTACAGTGAAAATTGTCTTTACTGTATTTTTGTTCTCTGGTAATGTAATAAGCATGATGGTGCCTTCTATTAATACATCATTCCAGTCTTGCTGGTAATTTTGTACAGTATAGTGTATGAATCGCTGTGCTGCAAAGCCAAACAGCTGCAAAATGTTGAAAAATCATTGAAATGTATAAAAATTGCAGTATCTTTAAAATAAGTAAAATCGACTAGCATATTATTTACCTTGTTCTTTAGTTAACAACTTTGTGTTCTCTGTGGGAGGGAGTCTTGTGTGTTTGGGAGGGAGAGGGAAGGAGGAAGTCAGCTCTCTGAGTAAGTCTCTAGTTGACTTTCTCTTAGCAAGAATTTGAACATTGAAGCATATCACTTGAGAGGTGCTTTGAAAAGTCAATCAACTTGATGTACATTTTTAATAACATTTTAAAAGCAGTCAGATTCCATAAATGGCAAGTAAACCTGAAGTGAGGATACTGCAATTTTCAGAGAAAAGAACAGCAGCTCTTAAGTGTTTGAATTTTCTACTTGGGGGGCAGGGAACCGTCATTCATTTTGCACAATTCTTGAACTGATGTCAGCTACCCAGGTGGCTCTGAATTTGAGTCTGGGATGACATCTTTTATTTTTACATGAATCTTTAAACAATTCTGTGAGCAAAGTTTGTAGCTGCTGGATTATCGTCTGTCTTTATATAGCAAGCTCCAGTAAACCGAAAGTATGGTGAAGGATATCCAGTTTTATGCTTGGAACATTCAGTATGTACCAGTTTCTGATGTTTCAGGCTAGGAGTGGGATAAATAAGTGTGACCACTTAAAGCTGCTTGTTAGCATGGAAGACTTCTCCATTCTGTATTAGTTAAAAAACAAAAAATGCACTTGACATAGTAGCAAATTGGTTATGAATTATGCAACTGTTCACTGTCTAGTAAACTAGCAAATGATGCACGTATTTTGTTTTTCATGTACTGGGCAATATGAGTAAAATCCAATCTGTCTTCTGTCTTTTTTCCCCCCTCTTGAAAGAGGTCTTCCATGTTTGAAGAAAAGTCTTGCACTATTGGATATATTTTTTGGGGACATGTATTTCTGTATTTTGGGTTTAAGGATTTTTTTCCCTGTTTGAAAGTTTTACACTTTCAGATGTTAGGTATAGTACTTGAAGTTCTTACAGAAACTTACTTTTACGAGTTCTGACGCCTTTATTCAAACCGCTTTTAAGTAAGTGGTTTATTACCAGTGTTTTTCCTTTTTGTGTGTGTATGTGTGTTTTTCCTTTATTCTTCTATTTCTTTCTTCCCATTTTATATATATGTATATATTCCCCCTTCCCACCCTCCCAATCCAGGATATTGCCCTGCTACTCCTAAAACTATGTAACTGTTCTGGCACCAAAAGTAATGACAAATACTAAGTATAACAGAAAATTAGAACAAAGAGCCATTCAGCTTCAGTCTTCACATACCATGAATAAAAAAATATTAAACCATCATATGGAGAAGTTTACGTGGTGATTGTTCACCTGCAGTACTGTGGACTTTTAACATTTTGTCCCATTTTCAGTGAAGCAGAGTAAAAATATTCATCTACCATTACTGTTACTTGCTGATTTTTTTTTTTTTTTTGATGGTAATATTCTATCCTTATGACTCTATTGCAACCAAATTGGCTTTACCATCTTGGCTTTAGTAGGTAAAGAAGACAATGGATTACCATCTTCATTGCTGTAATGTGTTAAGCATTATATGCTAGTAGAATCTAGTTTCATTGTTTCAGGTGGAAAGTATTCTTTGAGTTTCCATTTTGAATGTGTTTGGACTAAACATACAATAAACTACTGATGTCTGCAGCATTTATCTATGTCCCTAATTTAATCTGTAGGTTTATGTTCCAAAATATTTTCTCTGAGTTGCATTTCATACAACTTAAGTAAAAATAAGGAGTTGTTCCAAAACCAGCTGCTTATTATTTCTGGTATCTGGATGTATAAAAAAGTTAACCATTTAGCAAGGCTTGGAACATTGCTGGAGATGTATTCCAGTCCAATTAGAAGGCTGGTATACAAGTTGAAGAATGCTGAAACAGAGTGAGCAGTAAGGAAGGTGAGAATGATCTAAAGCAAAAAAAAAAAAAATTTTTTTTTTTTTAAATCTTGAGTTTTCCAAAGGATTGCTACCTCATCTCAGGAGAAACAGAAAGGAAGGGATGGGAAGATTGAGGTTATCTTATGTTATGAACATAAGTTCAAAAATTGGAGCAGTTTTGTCAAGCTCTACAAGAATATTAAGAAATAAGCATTTCGTCATTTCTAAATATGTGCTTCAAATAAAAAAATGAGTTCTGAGGCATATTAAGGTATGATATAGATGGATTTTCTCTGATGATATATAACACTGTTTATGATGATTCCTGAATCAGTCTTTACAGTTTTTTTTTTTTTTAATGTGTTTTAGGTGAAAGTTTACACAGCAAATTCTGTGCCGTTGGTTACAGTTTGTACTGTGTGTCAGCATACTCATTTCTATTCTGTTTGTTCTGTTTCCATTGATCTAGCTTCCCTTCCTATCCTTGCCCTCTCTCATCTTTGCTTTTCCATAACTGTTGACCATCTGGTCTCATATAGTTAATTGTTGAAGGGAGCACATTACTCACGGGCAGTATTGGCTATTTTATAAGCCAATCTACTACTATCTGGCTAAAAGGCGACCTGCAAAAATAGCTGCAATTCCAAGTTCAAAGGATATCTTAGGGCCATAGTCTCAGGGCTTCCTTTAGTGGGCTTCCTTTAGTCTCTTATCAGTCCAATGGGCCTGACTTTTTTTAGGAATTTGAGTTTTGTCCTACATTTTTCTTGCATTCTATTCGGGACCTTCTATTGTCACTGGTCAGACACTATCCCTCCCACCCCCAGTGGTAAAAAAAAAAAAAAAAAAAAGTGGTTTGTGTGAGACTTCACAAGTTTTTAATGGAGAGAAGCAAAAATACCCATTATTTAAGTAATCTTAACTAATACTTAAAGATTTTTATAAATGTATCACTAGTTTAATTATGATGTACTATTTACCTGATATTATGGCTGTGGAAACTTATTTAGAAGGGATAAAATGTATATCACAGATTTTATCCCACAGTATATTGAAAATAGACCCAAAGAAATTATCATTTGGCCCAGACAATTTATATAACAAAATATTTGAAAATTTAGCTACTGAAGATGTTAAATTTCATTTATGGTATGTAATATGCTATATTCTTTGTAGCAAGTGAATGAAAATTGGTGGATTAATGTTCATATTTTAAATTAGGAAGACTTGGTCATGTTAATTTATATTTTAAGTACAGATGAATGAACACCTTTAGTTTTTTTTTAATTTGTGTTCATAAGACTTCTGATTATTTAGTAGCAGACTGTTTTGGGCCATTTTGATGCCAGAGTTCCAAGTTACTTAAAATTACTGGATAAATTGAACATGGAAAAAATTCCCCTTTGTGATAGATTCCAGTAGGTTTACATAGAGAGTGAATGTTTAAAACAATTTGTAACATCAAGTAATTCTTAAATAATGAAGTTTCTGGATATTTTTCACAAATAGGGACTATGTGTACACATTGTTTGACATGCCTTAGAATTATTTGCTGAGAGGTTACCAGCATTTTGTTAATTGCAAAATTAACTGGTCTCTTTGTCTTTGTCCTTCTTAAATTGAAAAAGCCGGCTGCCTCTTTGAAATGCTTTCACTTTCGTAACATGCCTAATAATACTCTTAACTGCTCCTGTTTTCTGTGCTCCTTCTTATCCTATGACCCACAATCCCTTTTGTCCCCAGTCTCTTCCCCACAAAGTTTCTCTGGGTGGTTTCATGTAGGTCAAATACATTACCTTAGTTTCAGTATATTACCCATTCAGTGGATTTCATATAGTGTAATGGCCAAAAGCAGGATTTTGGAGGCAGACAGCCTTGGTCTTGAATGCAAGCTACATCATTCATTGTTTAGCCTTTTTCTGTGTCTTTTTCTTCATTTGTAAAATGAGATGGGATGATTGTAAGGATTCAGTCACACAGTAGGCCCTCAGTGTTAATTGCATGTTTACTGTCCACCTATCCTACTTATATGCCAAACATGTCTTTATTGATATCCTTTTGGCCATCCTCTTAGAAATCCTAAATAAAAAAAAAAAGCAGAGTTCAAAACAGTGTATTTTCTCTTTCCAAATGACTTATGTATACCTGATTCTCTAATAATGAATATCTCTTTTTCTGGCATATTTAATCATCCTAGAAATGTTTGAAAGCTCATCTGTTCTGCTTAGTATTTCCTCTTTTTCTCCCTCCTCCCCTATCCATTTTCCAGGCTGCAAGTCTTGTTTATATTATTCTGATTAACTTGTAGTGGCTCATTCAAGTCTTTTATTTATTATTTATTAAACTTTTAAGTGCCAGGTACTGTTGATAAGTGATGAGTTAGACAAGTTCTGCTGCTCTCAGAGACAGATTAATAGGAACAAAAGCCCTATAGGGAGAGTGAGTTGGTGCATATTTGAGAAGGTGGTAGGTAGGGGGCAGACCGTAAGTGGTCTTGTAGGCTTTTCAAGGAGTTTGGTCTATCCCATGAGCAATTGGAAGGTCTTGAAAGTTTGGGTGAGTGGTGCGCAGCAGTGACAAGATTACTATTTTGAATTGTCACTGGCTACAGATGAGGTCAAGAATGAATTGGAGTAAACCACGTGAAAGGACGTTGCAGTATTTCACTCGAGCTACAATAGCTTGGACTAGAGTGGTGGTGCTAGAAATTTAAAGATTTTGATAAACGTCAAAGACTTGAGAGATAAAGTGGCCAAGTTTTGTTGGGGGGGGTAGTATCAAGAATCCGAAGTTTCTCACTTGTGTAATTAGATAATAAACATGGTATACGGATGGTAAGGACACACAAAAAAATAGGCTTTTCAAGGTGGTGAGGTAGGAGTGCTTGGGAAACCTTCAGTGGAATTTTGATGTGAGCTGGACCTGGAAAGATTTGTCTAGGAGTGTGTGCAATTTTGCACATTGTGTTTTTTATTTGGCCCTCTTGGCTTGTGCCTTTTTATTTCTGGAACTACATGTATTGCCCATTTTGGAGAAAACAGATGGTCCAAAAGAATGAACTCTCATAATCCAACTCATACGTGGCTCCTAGAATTACCTTCATGTATGTGTGTTTTTCTTTGATAGTTTTTTTCTTCATGCTATTAAACATTTTAGTGAACACCATTTAACAACATTTAGCTGTATTTGTTGAGGACCTCCATATGCCAGGCACTCAGTGTTCTAGATGTTGAGGATATAAGAGTGAATAGACAAGGCCCTTGGTCTCTTTGAGCTTATTGACAGTGGAGGAGAGGTAGTTGTAAATGCTATGGAAGCAACTGAGTGGCAACTTTCAGAATATTCTCCAACCACCTAATATAGAGTTAATGTTTTACATTCTTCTGAAAGTCGAGAATGTACAGGTGAGTACTTGGAAATGCTCCAGCTGGGGAGACCAGCTAATGCAAAGCCATAAAACTGCAAAAGCTTGGATGGAAGGTAAGGAGAAGGGGCTGGAATAGGTGCAGTCTACTGGTCAAGGGGGAAAAGTGGTAAGAGATGAGGTCAGAAGCATAGGGACTAGAATGTGTAGAATGTGTAAGCCAGGGTAAATAGCATATTTAATTCCCCCCCCCCCCCCCCCCCAGTTACACTAGGGAGCCCATTTAAAGAGTAATACAGTAATAATGTGTGGAGAATGGATGGTGGGACAAGAATGGAAGCAGAAGACCTGATAGGAGGCGATTACAACTGAGAGGAGAAATAGGCAGACTTAGTTTTTGGAGACCAAATCAATGAGATACCTTGATGGGAAGGAGGAATTGAGAACAATTGAATTCTGGCCAGTTTAAAGATAGAAATCAATGAAAAGCAGAAACTTCCATTTTAAAGTAGTATATCAAGTAAAATTATATATACTCATTTTTCTCTAAAATTAGTTTCATAAAACATTCGTATCCACTATGAATCACACTGCTGCTAGCTTTACAACTCATTGAATCTTTAGGCAAGGTAATTGTAGTTTTATCTGTTTTACATACAGCTAAGGAGACAGGCTCAGCAGTCAATATTTATTAGCATCTGGCTGGCAGTGCAGCAGTGTACAACTTAAAGTGCCTGCCCTCAGGAAACATGTATTTTGTTGGTGGGGGGGACTGGTGACAAAAGTGTAAGTAATTTCAGTACTGATTAGTCATAATTATATGCCGGGTATAACTCAGAAACCCTGGTGACGTAGTTGTGAAGTGCTACATCTGCTAACCAAAAGGTTGGCAGTTTGAATCCACCAGGCACTCCTTGGAAACTAGGGGGGCAGTTCTGCTCTGTCCTTTGGGGTACAATGTAACATTTAATCCTAAAATTTCTTATGAGGAATAGTACTGTTTTACAGATTAACTCAGAAACACTTGTCCAAGATCACGTGGCTAGCAAGGGGGTAGAACTACTAAGAGGATGTCGTAGTTACTGGAGATGGGGTTGCTCTACCCAGGGTACTAATGAAAGACGTCTTTGAGGAGGTACATTTAAAACCTGAAATGAAGGCAGTCTTGAGAAGGTAAAGGGGAAGAGCATTCAAGTTGAAGGAAGAACAAATGCAAAGGCCATGTGTTTGGAAGGCTTTTCCAAGGGCAATAGTAAGGCCAGTGTGGCCATAACATGGTAATGCAGGTGAGATCAGAAAGGTAGGTAAAAGCTGGATTGAAGGTGGCCTTGTAGTTTGGATTTTACTTTTGTTAATGGGACTGTAGAGATCTGAACAGAGAAGTGACATTTGAATTAGGCTGTCAGGAACAGATATTCGGTGATAGTGATGGTGGCTTAGATAAGGTTGTAGCACTGAAGATGGTGAGAAGTGGTCAGATAATATATATTTTGGAGATAAAAGAGTTACCTATGGATTGCATTTGGAGTGTGATGGAAAGATTCAAGGATGATTCCTGGCAGTTTGGGTGGAAGGCAGTAGGTGCTCTGAGATAGGAAAGGAGGAGGAATGGATTATGGAGGGAAATTAAATTCTGTTCCAGCTACGTTGGAGCTAAACATAAAGAAATGTCAGGTATTAAATGTATGATTTGGGAGTTCCGGGAAGAACTCAGTGCGTCTGTGGTGAGTATAGATAGTTACAGCTATTGGGCTAGGTGAAATCACCTAGGAAGAGAGTATACAGAAGAGAGACTGAGGACTGAGTTGTCAAATACTCCCAACATTTAGGGTTCTGGTACAGAGAAAAACTGAGGGAGACAAAACCTGGCAAGTACTGGTGTCATGGAAAAGCTAAATTCCAAGAGTTTCTCTGAAGAAAAAAAGGCAGCTATGCCAAATGCGGAGATAGCAAGTAAAATAGGGTAAGGTATCTGCTATAGTAAATACACCCGAAAAGGTATAATAGTTCAAACAATAGATTTCCCCCCATCATGTAAAAAGCATTAGGAGGGCAGTGGTGAAGTAGCCAGTAGTCTAGCCCTCCTTCATTTAGTCATTTAGAGACCCAAATGTGGAGGCTCTATCAAGGTCAATGTGGATTCCAGATCACACGAGTCATTACAGACAGCTGAAAAGGAGAAAACATGGAACATGAGTGGGAGATTTTTATGGCCAGGGTTGGGATGGTACACATCACTTTTCATATTCCATTGTCTTGAATTTAGTCACCTGGCCACCCCCAGCTGCAATGGAGCTTGCAAAAAGTGAACAAGCCATACATTCTGGAAAAAGAGGAACCAGCTTGTGAGCAGCAGGCAATCTGCCACAGATGGCTTTGGCAGAATGTAGGTCATAGTGACTTGGCAAGAACTGTTTCATTGATTAAGGATGAAAGCCCAAGAGAGGGCTGGAGGTAAGAAATGGAATTAATGAATGCAGACATTTTACTGTAGTTTTGCTATGAAGGTGAATGGAGGAATGTGGTGGAGGCTTGAAGGAGATGAGAAGTCAAGGGAGGGTTTTTATAAGAGGCATGTTACCAGTACAAACAAACAATATACACTGTTTTCAAGATTTGGGGAATGGGTGCTATAGTTAAAAACACTATTCTGATACAGGTGTAATGACGACCATCAAATCAGATGAATATGGTGTACGCTGATCTGCAAAATAAACAGTATATTGTATTTTAGATTTCCAAATTTCTTCTTAATCATGTTTTGAGGTAGTAATGAGGTCATGAAATAAACTACTATGTTGAGAACAGAATTAACTTTCATGGCAAGGGTCCTTCCATCAAAGAACTGGACTTCAAAATGAGTCAGTCCATTTTCTTATTAGAATGGTGGAATGCATTCGTAGTTGCATGCTCTATAATACACCAATAATAAAGAGCCTTTTGGGACTCCGAAGATTTTACGGACCTTCCATTCATTTGGCGACTCAATTTAGATTACCCAAAGACTCATGAAGCATTAGGGTCTCATGGAACTTGAGAGGTTCTTTTCTGGGGAAGAAACTGGCCCAAGCACATTGTTTTTGGATGCCAAGATACGTAGAGAATGTTTGTTGCCAAGATTAACGGAGATGATTGCTTAAAATGAGACTACTCTAAAAATGAATTTATTGAAAAACATTTTTAAAGAGGCTTTGTTTCTTATTCCCCCTGTAGTCTTTTAATTACTATATAATTCATATATGAAAAACCCTCTTAAAAGTGTATTAACTCAGTGGTTTATAGTATATTCATAAGGTTTTGCACCATTAGTGCTAATTTCAGAACATTTTCATCACCCCAATAAGAAACTCCATACCCATTAGCACTCTGCATTGCCTCCTCCCCCCAGTTCCTTACAACCACTGATCTTTCTGTTTCTATGGATTTGTCTATTATGGACAGTACGGAATCGTACAATATGTGGCCTTTCGTGCCTAGCTTATTTCATCTAGCATGTTTTCAAGGTTCATGTAGTAGCATGTTTGAGTACTTCATTCTTTTTCATGGTCAAATTCCATTGTGTGTATATATCACATTTAGTTTATCCATTCATCAGTTGATGGACATTTGGGTTGTTTCCACTTTTTAGCTGTCATGAATAATGCTGCTATGAACATCCATGTACAAGCTTTTTGTGTGGATATACATTTTCAATTCTCTTGGCTATATACCTAGGAGTGCAATTGCTGGGTCATATGGCCTTTAGTCGATTTTGACCTTTGTTTCATTCCCATCTCTCAAACATCTCTTTTGGTGTCCATGTCATCCACTCCAACACTGTTATCTTCAGATTTTTTAAAAACATTTTCCCATTCTTTAGTGATTAAAATTTCCCTCTCAACCTCTTCCTCTATAGTCTCCCTTGGGTAGTTCATGTTAATGACTTTTCATACGGTGACCTCAAGTTTCCTTGAACTCTTCAACTTTAAGGACATTTACCATCAACTTCAGCTACCCAGAGATACAGCCAAGCATTCAATACTTCAGAACTGATCGTCGTCTTGTGCCATTTACGAGATCATGAGTTCACAAATTGCGTTCTCTGACTTTTTCTCCTTTCACTTACACTTCCGTTATACTTTTCGTGCCTATGATGATCTCTAGTCCCTCAGTGCGTCTATATTTTCAGTTTATTAGCTAACTTCTGTCACAATTTGTCTTCCTATCTAGGTGGAGCCTGTGACCACCCATTTCAATGGTGCTTTCTTCCGCATCCTTGATTCCTTAACTCCTTTGTTTAACCTTGCACTACCAATCTTTTACAAAAGTAGTTTACATACCATCTGTTTTCTCCACTCTTGCTTCTGGGGTTGCCAAGTCTCATGAAACAGGGTCAGCTGGTTTTTCTGTAAATTCATGTTGTCCAGGCTCAAGTGGGCACATTTTACTCTTTTTTATTCCTTTCATATCAAAATGATTTTCTGTCATAACTACCTATTTCAAGGAATTTCTGCTCTCAAGTCCTTGAGCCTCAATCTCACTGTTAACCTTTTTCTGCAAAAAATGAAGTTATTTTACTGAAAAAATCTTGGCTAACTAATATGTTTTCCCTACACTCTTCTGTTTTTCCTCTTTAAACTAGTTCTTTCCAAGGCTAAGCCCTCCTCATACTTTATTACCTTCACTTTCTAAGGAGCCTTGGTGGTGCAGTGGTTAAGCACTTGGCTGCTAACCAAAAGGTCAGTGGTTTGAACCCACCAGCTGCTCAGTGGGAGAAAGATGTGGCAGTCTGTTTCCTTAAAGATTTACAGCCTTGGAAATCCTATGGGGCAGTTCTGCCTGTCCTATAGGGTCGCTATGAGTCTGAATCGACCCGATACTCAATGGCAATGTATTTGGTTTTTTGTTGTTGTTGTTGTTTATTTCTTCACTCTCTGTTCTTGGCTTTTCATTAATTATCCCTTTTCTTGCCTCTTTAAAGCCTCTACACTCTCCTTTTCTCCTACAAATATTGCCCTATTTCAAAAGAAAATATAAAATAACCCAATTCTGCTTCTACATAATGGTACCTCTTCACCAATCCTGTAGATGGCATTCCCCAGGATGCCCAAGATGTGTGACTTGTTAATACATTCTGAATCCTTTACAATTGGCTTTCAAACTCAATTGTTTTGGTAGTTGTTTTCTCAAGCATTGCCTATTCACCAAATCCAGTAGTTTCAGTCTTTATCCCTTTGCATCCCCTTGGGATACAAGCAGGTTACTTAAGATTCAGGGCCTTTCACATGGAGGGGCTTAAAAATGTTTATATGTTTGGTTACTTTTGTAAAGTTGGCAAAAAATAAAATATTTTTGCATTCTTGTTCTTCAGCTTCAGGCCCAACAAACTTTGATTTGCCACTGTATATAGGGGATCTGTCCCTCATATAAAGGAACTTCATCAGACTATTATATTATACCCTATAAAAAAATAGATACAACAAAAATGGGGTATGGCTCTCCCCAACTTGATTACAGTTAAGGATAAAGCTAAAGGCTACATTAAGACTTCCATCTCGGATTGACCAAAGAATTCTACTCTTCCACACCCAGGTCCCAAGACTGGTCCTCAATATTACAGATTCAGGAACTAGATTTTAAGCATTTTGGCCAAGGTGATCAAGCATTGAAAGATTAATTAATGTTAACTAACCAAACTCCAAAAAGATTATAAACCAGAATGTTTATTCTTAGTATTCAGGAAGGAATTAATACCTTAATTATGAATGCCTTAATATTTTTTATGTTAGTTGGAGTCAATTCTGACTCAAGGTGACTCCATGTGTGAAGAATAAAACTGCTTCATAGGATTTTCAGGGCTGTGACCTTTCAGAAGCAGATCACTAGGCCTTCTGAGGCACTTCTGGGTGAGTGTGAACCACCGACCTTTTGGTTAGCAGTTCAGTGCTTAGCCATTTGTGCTACTCAGGGAACGGACTATGGATATAAATGTCTACTATCAAGGACACTCTCTTCCCAGATCAAGGTATTTTAGAGACCAAACGTGATTATAAAAAGTTTGTTAGGTGCCCTCAAGTAGGTAGTGACCTTATGTACAACTGAATGAAACTCTGCCCTGTCCTGTGCCGTCGTTGTTAAGCTTGAACCCATCGTTGGAGCCACTGTGTTACTCCATCTTGTTAAGGGTCTTCCTCTTTTTCAATGACCCTCTGAGCCCTACATAAAACGTTTAATTATCACGATTTAAAGTGTAAATAACTGACTGGCTTTAAGACCTCACTGCAGGGGTATGGCTTAACCCCAAATTCCTTGGAAATGGGTAAAACCCTGTTGTGTCAATTTCAACATGTGCGTGATTCTGACATTTGTCTTGCCTCGTCATGGATCGAGTTGGGCTGTGCCTTAAACATGTTTACATATAAGGCAAGCTTTAGACACACACCCCCAACCTCAGTCCATTTTGCTGTCATATTTCAGTATTGGGCCTCTCCTCTAGTTCCCAACCGTCCAACAATTTTCCGTATTTCATTCATGCCCTCTCTTCCCCTTACCTATTCTTAAAGTGCTTCCCTCACTTTCAGTTCTGAGGCTGCCCTTCCCAAGTCGTCACTTAATTTCTCTCACATTACCTTGCCTGCAAATCATCTCCTAGACTGTCACCCTCATCTCCTACATGGCCCATACTGTCCTCACCTGCCAAACTGGAAAGGAGGCATCGAATCGGGGTCAGGCCTGAACGTTTCCCGGTGAGCGTGCCCGGGACCAGCTCTCTGCCGTAGCAGAGAAGCTGTGAGGAACACTTAATCACGCTCTTTGCATCGTCTTCCCCTCCCCTTTTCTCCCAGCCCTACGTAACCACCACCGCTTTAACTCTCCCCGTTAGCACCACAATCCCCCGTAGCCCTCAGTTGGGAATAGAAGTCTGCCGGCGAAGTCTTCTTTACTTACGAATTTAAGTGTGTGGGGATGAAGCGTTCAGCTCGTCTGCAAACAGAACCTGGGCCGAGACCCAGGTGAAGGGGGAGGTGTGTTTGGCGCTCAGCCAATCATAGCGCGTGACGACAGTGTCCAGCCAATGAGAATAAAGAGGGCCAGGGCAGCCCAGGGGCGGACCCTAGAAGGTAAAGACCCGCCTCCTTGCAGCTGGGTGGCCAACGCCCTCGCCCGGGGCTGGTTGGAGCGCTGTTCCCAGACTGAAGGGAGTGAGCACCTTCAGAGCTGGGAGGCGGCGCCCTCTTACCCCAGCTAATTTCTCTACAGGCCTTGGCCTTCGCAGGTGTTGGTGCCTGCCGTGGACGCCGTCTGACCTGGGCCGTGTTTCTCTCTCTGGAGACTTTGTGCTTATGGTTGCGGAAAGAGTGAGGTCGTTGCCTTGACGACGGCAGCATGCGGTCCGCGGTCCTCGGAAGTGTGAGTGTGTGGCGGGCCGAGGCCCATCTGCCTCGCTGTCTGCTTCACCTAGGACCGGTGCCTGCGTCCGCAGAAGAAATCACAACAGCACTCGAATAGCTAGTTTGCTAGTTGGCATCTTTTAGACCAGAGAGGGAGATGCATTTCACCTCAAATTTGTTTCCAAGTTGAAAACCTTTGGGTCTTTCCAGGCGAAGGATTTTAAAGAAACAGTAAGTCTAACGCTTTTTTTTTTTTTAAGCTTCTATCATCTCTTTGTTTTATCTACTAGATTTTAACCTGTGTTTAACAAAATAAAAACTTGGAATTATCCAAATATATTGTATTATTCAAGTATATCTTGTTGGCACTAGAACCAAATGTTTACATGGCACGTTCCCAGAAATAACACATTTCCAATTGGCCAGACATCTTTTTAGTTTCTATTATCCCCTTGGATTCAGGAGTAGAAGGCATGAAAAGTTATAGTTTATGAGTAACTGTTTCAGGGAACAAGGGGACTCTGTGTGCCTTCATACTTTTAAGGTAGTTGTGGACCATGACCCTTGGAAAAGCAAGTGTGTTTAATGGGGTGTGTCCAGCTGGTGGTTGGTTGGGAGAATAAACTTAGAGAAGTCAACTGTCTTAATGTTAGTTTGTAATATGCTTCAGAACATACCTAAGGTTTTTATTTTTATTTTTGTTCGCTTTGCATTTTCAAATATTGAGGACACCCCTACAAATTGTTTTTAAAGGATCCAGGTTGTAGATCCAGTTATTTTTGTCCTTGGTATGATAAACCTAGAGCCTAAGCCGTTGCTGTTGAGTTGATTCCGACCCATAGCAACCCTATAGGACAGAGTAGAACTGCCCCATAGGGTTTCCAAGACTATAAATCCCTACAGAATTTATACTGCCACACCTTTCTCCTGCAGAGCCATTGGTGGTTTCCAACCATCAACCTCTCAGTTAGCAGCTGAGACCTTTAACCACTGTGCCACCAGGGCACCTACCTAGAACCTAAACCCACCAAAACACACTGTCTTCTAGTCGATTCTGACTCATAGTGACCCTTGAGCCTAGTCATTATTAAAACATGCGACCTTAATGCCCTGGTCGTGCAGTGGTTAAAAGCTTGGCTGCAAACAAAAGGTCAGTAGTTCTAATCCACCAGCCACTCCTTGGAAACCCTATGGGGCAGTTCTCCTGTGTCCTGTAGGATCCCTATGTGTTAGAATCGATTGGATGGCAATGGGTTTGTTTTTTTTTTTTTTTTTTTTGTATTAATGGAAGGAGGAAAAGGGGATTAGAATTACGTTCATATGTTTGATTTTTTTTTTCAAATACAAACATTTTATTAAAAATATAGTGCCAGAAGCTAAAATGTTAAATATATAAAAAGTTAGTGTTTGGGGACACCTTTCTTAAAACAAGCCAAGTTAGAACCTACTGTAAAACTGTAAAATATGAAATAATTTGAGTTGGTATTGATTGGGATTGTTCTCATTTTTCCTCCTGGAAGATCAATCTTCTGGTTCTCCATGTATATCTACATTAATAAATAAAAAATACAATAAAACCACAACTATTAAATGTAAAGTGTTGAAAATGTATGGTATACACATCAAACTATCACAGCTTGCAAGAACGAAGAAAATATGTTTTGTATTTGCCATCAGTGTGCCAATAGGGAAGCAAGTAAAATATCACCACAATTCACAATCTGGGTAAACTATTTTTAGATTACAATAAGTACATTGTTAATAGGCAAGAGTATTTCTTCTTTCCCAGTTTTGCGAATGAGTGTTTTTATAATTCAACCACGAATCATCATTTGACTATACAGTACCAAGAGACTTTGGCTTTTTTCCTCAAAACCTTTAGAACCCTATTGGGATTTATAGCAATATTTTTTATTCTTTTCTTCTGAGATTCAATTTCAAAATCAGATTTAAAGAATAAACTTAGAAGGTGTAGTTTAACAGCTTTTATATAATATGGCAATCAAATCTTAGAATTAAAATCTGGATTTGGACTGAAATAATTTCCTTATCAAAACACATAGTGGAATGACTGCTTGGCCTTCATCAATTATTAAAGCAAGAAAGATTCTATTAGGATTGCATTTATTCAAAAAATGCCACTTAATGGGTTCTGGAAGAATTTTAAACACAAAATTCAAATGTTCATACTTATAGGGAGTAATCATTAACAGGATTTTTGGAATATGGTATTTCAAAGTACTAATATTTAACTTATTTTTAAAAACCTGCTTTTATGCTATGATAACATTGCTGCTATCTTGTAAGTTTAGTATAGGAATTTAATTAGTATCATTTTAATAAAAGTAAAACTATTTTATCGAAGATTCTTAGAGTTAATTTGATAAGCAATAATTTTGTGAACAGGTATTTTTCCCTATTGAGTAGAAAATACATGAAGATTTTCAACTTTGATCTTAAACCTGGTGTAAAAAAATAAATTTGTTCTTTGTTAAGGTCCAATTCAATTTTGCCTTTTTTATCTTTGAGTAAAAAGAGATTGTGCTTTTCTAAAGTTAGCTGTAATTATTTTGTATTGGTTTATCTGAATTAAAAATATATTGAATTTCATTAACGTAACCTTTAATAATTTAAGTTTAAAGTTAATGGCTTCAATTCCATTTGCCTTCTCTTTTATTGAATGTATATGAATATTTTGAAAACATAGTTAGGTGTGAAAAACAGAATAAGAAATTGTGAGTCACCACAGGATAGCTATCAACACAGTGACTGTTCTAAACATGGAAAACAAGTGGCGAAGAATTAATTTGCTGGGAGGATGGAGGAAATTAATATACTTAACATTGTTAACTCTACATTTTATTTTCTACAGTAAGAAAAGTCCCTACTGGTTTTAAAAAAATGGAAAAATATGAGAACCTAGGATTGGTTGGAGAAGGGAGCTATGGAATGGTGATGAAGTGTAGGAATAAAGATAGTGGAAGAATTGTGGCCATCAAGAAGTTCTTAGAAAGTGATGATGACAAAATGGTTAAAAAAATTGCTATGCGAGAAATCAAGTTACTAAAGGTGAGTAAATACATATATTGAGTTGAAAAAAATATGAATAGTTTCTTGATCAAGATTAAGTCTTGGATTTAGAAAAAAATTACTATTTTTTTCTTTTTTTTAATTTTCATAACAGGGTTAAGGTATAGATTACTTTTTCAGCAATAAGGATAAATAATATTATTATAATTTTTTTATATCTATATATTCATTCATATCTTGAAAGTAAACATGATTTTAAAAGTACCTATGTATCTATCATCTATCTACCTACCTACCTACCTACCTATCATCTTCCTTATTCATTGTCCAGCTTTCACATGCATATGATGCAATTGAAAATACCATGGCTTGGGTCAGGCGCACCTTAGTCTTCAGGGTAACATCTTTGCTCTTCAACGCTTTGAAGAGGTCCTTTGCAGCAGATTTGCCCAATGCATTGCGTCTTTTGATTTCTTGACTGCTGCTTCCATGGCTGTTGATTGTGGATCCAAGTAAAATGAAATCCTTGACAACTTCAGTCTTTTCTCCGTTTATCATGATGTTGCTCATTGGTCCAGTTGTGAGGATTTTTGTTTTCTTTATGTTGAGGTGTAATCCATACTGAAGGCTGTGGTCTTTGATCTTCATAAGTACGTGCTTCAAGTCCTCTTCACTTTCAGCAAGCAAGGTTGTGTCATCTGCATAACGCAGGTTGTTAATGAGTCTTCCTCCGATCCTGATGCCCCGTTCTTCTTCATATAGTCCAGCTTCTCGTATAATTTGTTCAGCATACAGATTAAATATGTATGGTGAAAGAATACAACCCTGACGCACATCTTTCCTGACTTTAAACCAATCAGTATCCCCTTGTTCTGTCCAAACAACTGCCTCTTGATCTATGCAAAGGTTCCTCATGAGCACAATTAAGTGTTCTGGAATTCCCATTCTTCGCAGTGTTATCCATAGTTTGTTATGATCCACACACTCAAATGCCTTTTCATAGTCAATGAAACACAGGTAAACATCCTTCTGGTATTCTCTGCTTTCAGCCAGGATCCATCTGACATCAACAATGATATCCCAGGTTCCACGTCCTCTTCTGAAACTGGCCTGAGTATCTGGCAGTTCCCTGTCAATATACTGCTGTAGCCGTTTTTGAATGATCTTCAGCAAAATTTTGCTTGTGTGTGATATTAATGATATTGTTCTATAATTTCCACATATGGTTGGATCACCTTTCTTGGGAATAGGCATAAATATGCATCTCTTCCAGTCAGTTGGCCAGGAAGCTGTCTTCCATATTTCTTGGCATAGATGAGTGAGCACCTCCAGTGCTGCATCTGTTTGCTGAAACATCTCAATTGATATTCCATCAATTCCTGGAGCCTTTTTCACCAATGCCTTCAGAGCACCTTGGACTTCTTCCTTCAGTACCATCGGTTCCTGATCATATGCCACCTCTTGAAATGGTTGAATTTATTGACTAATTCTTTTTGGTATAATGACTCTGTGTATTCCTTCCATCTTCTTTTGATGCATCCTGCATCGTTTAATATTTTCCCCATGGAATCCTTCACTATTGCAACTCGAGGTTTGAATTTTTTCTTCAGTTCTTTCAGCTTGAGAAATGCCAAGCCTGTTCTTCCCTTTTGGTTTTCCATCTCCAGCTCTTTGCATATGTCATTATAATACTTTACTTTGTCTTCTCGAGAGGCCCTTTGAAATCTTCTGTTCAGTTCTTTTACTTCTGAATAAGGAAGACCGAAGAAGAATTGATGCCTTTGAATTGCGGTGTTGGCGAAGAATATTGAATATTCCATGGACTGCCAAAAGAACGAACAAATCTGTCTTGGAAGAAGTGCGGTCAGAATGCTCCTTAGAGGCAAGGATGGCAAGACTGCATCTCACACACTTTGGACATGTTGTCAGGAGGGATCAGTCCCTGGAGAAGGACATCATGGTTGGCAGAGTACAGGGTCAGCAGAAAAGAGGAAGACCCTCAACGAGGTGGATTGACACAGTGACTGCAACAATGAGCTCAAGCATAACAATTGTGAGGATGGCGCAGGACCAGGCAGTGTTTCGTTCTGTTGTGCATAGGGTCACTATGAGTCCGAACCGACTCGACGGCACCTAACAACTGTCTGTCTGTCTGTCTGTCTGTCTGTCTGTCTGTCTATCTATCTATCAATCATGTTGGGAGTCACAAAAAGACCACCTCCATGTTCAATGATTCCCTAATAAGACTCACAGGACTCAACATACAGTTGTACTCATGGATATTATTTATTATAGTGAAAGGATGTAAAGCAAAGTCAGCAAAGGGAATAGAGGCTTGGGGCCCCTTCCAGAGGAAACGTGACACAGGCTTCCAAGAGTTTTGTCCCAGTGGAGTCGCACAGGATGCGCTTAATTACTCCAGTAATAAAGTGAAATGTTGCATACCAAGGGAGCTCCTAGACACTAGAAAATCTTAGAAGGAATCAATTCGACGGCAGTGGGTTTGGTTTTTGTTTGGTTAGACGGAAATCAAGTGTTTTAAAAAAATAGAAGGAATCAATTCGACGGCAGTGGGTTTGGTTTTTGTTTGGTTAGACGGAAATCAAGTGTTTGGCATAAACCATGTTCTTTGCATAGTGAGCCACTCTTACCAGTTCTGGGAATGAAGAGAACCCTCCTAAAATCCAGGTCCCACTTTACAATCAGGCCTTTCTAAGGACAGTAGTTTCAGGCCTACTATGTTAACTCTTTTCTTTCCATGTCTCTCGTCAGTCTCACCAGAAGTTTATCAATTGTATTTATCTTTAGAAAGAATCAATGTTTGGCTTTGTCGATCTTCTCTATTGAATATTTGTTTTTCTACTGCATTAATTTTTTGTTCATTATTATTTTGTTTCTTCTGTTTACTTTGAGTGGGTTTATTTTGCTGTTTTTTCCCTAGTTTACTGATATGGATAGTTACTTTATTAATTTCCAGACTTCCTTTTTTTCCTCCCATATATGCATTTAAGGTTATACATTTCTCTCTTAAGAACAGCTTGGTCTATATTCCAGAAATATTGATTGTTAGTTCAAAATATTTTCTCATTTCCGTTATGTTTTTCTAATCTCTAGGTTATTTAAAGTATCTTTCTTAATTTCCAGACCTGTGGAAATTTGCTGTTTTCCTCCCCTGCTTATTTGTTTGTGATCTGAGTATATACTATGCAAAATTTTATTTCTTTAAAATTTCTTGAAACTTGCTTTTTGGTTCAGAATATAGTCAATAAAAAAACAAGGTTCATTTAGTGCTTGAAAAGTATTCTATGTATGTCCATTAAGTCAGGTTTATTAATTGGGTTGTTCATATCTCCTAAATTCTTACTGAGAATGCCATATGGGCAGCTGGTATAAGAAATGATGGAGAAATGGTAAACCGGGAATATAAATGATCTCTGCTTTTTGGGAATCAGCTTTATGCTGGTTCTCATCCAAGAATGCAAGGAAGATGTCTACTTGTGTTTTATTGACTATGCAAAGGCATTTGACTGCGTGGATCATAACAAATTATGGATAACATTGTGAAGAATCAGAATTCCAGAGCACTTAATCGTGCTCATGCAGAACCTATACGTAGACCAAGAGGCAGTCATTCAAACAGAACAAGGGGATACTGCCTGGTTTAAAATTAGGAAAGGTATGCATCAGGGTTGTGTCCTTATTCGATCTGTATGCTGAGCAAATAATCTGAGAAGCTGACTACATGAAGCAGAATGGGGCATCAGGATTGGAGGAAAACTCATTAACAACCTGCAACAAGCAGGTGACACAGTCTTGCTTGCTGAAGGTGAAGCAGACCTGAAGCACTTACTGATGAAGATCAAAGACTACATTCTTCATTATGGATTACACATCAACTTAAAGAAAACCAAAATCTTCACAGTGAACCAATAAGAAACATCATGATAAATGGAGAAAAGATTGAAGTTGTCAAGGATTTCATTTCACCTGGATCCACAATCAATGCCCACGGAAGCAGCAGTCAAGAAATCAAATGACGCATTGCATTGGGCAAATAAACCTACTGCAAAAGATCTCTTATAGTGTTAAAAAACAAAGATGTCACTTTGAGGATTAAGGTGCGCCTGGCCCAAGCCATGGTATTTTCAATCACTTTATATGCATGCGAAAGCTGAACAATGAATAAGGAAGACCAAAGAATTGATGTATTTGTGTTAAGGTGTTGGTAAAAAATATTGAATATACCATGGACTGCAGGAAAAACAAACAAATCTGTGTTGGAAGAAGTATAGCCAGAATGCTCCTTAGAAATGAGGATGGTGAGACTTCGCCTCACGAATTTTGGACATGTTATCAGGAGGGACCACTCCCTGAAGAAGGACATCATGCTTGGTAAAAAACAGGAAGACACTCAACAAGATGGATTGACACAGTGGTTGCAACAATGGGCTCAAACATAGCAACGATTGTGAGCATGTTGTGCAACTGGACAGTGTTTCGTTCTGTTGTACATAGTGTTGCTGAGTCAGAACTGACTTGACAGCACTTAACAATATCCATGAAACTATTGTCATAGTCTCTTACATGTTTTTCTTTTCATCTATTTGTCTCTCTGTTCCCTCTTCCAGATAGTTTATCCTGATCCATAATTTTGTCCGTTAACTCTCTCTTCAGTATTTCATTAATCCCCTTCATTGAGTTGTTAATTTTGGGTACTGTATTTAAAAATTTTCTTTACTATGAAGCATAACTCACATATAACAAAAAAAAACAAAACAAAACGAACTCGCTGTTGAGTCACTTCTGATTCATAGCAACCCTATAGGACAGAGTAGAACTGCCTCATAGGGTTTCCAAGGAGCGTCTGGTACATTTGAACTAACAACTTTTTGGTTAGCAGCTGAACTCTTAACCACTACGCCACCACGGTTTCCAACCCACGTACAGGAGGGCACAAAACAATATTTCTAGCTCAATGAATTATTGCAAAGCAAATATTCATGGAATCAACACCCAGTTTAAGCAATAATATATTGCCAACAACCCATTCCTTTTTATATTCTGGATATTAATCCCTTATCAGATATATGATTTCCAAATACCATCCTATTGGTTGTCTTTTCACTTTCTTGATAGTGTCATTTGATACATAAAAGTTTCTAATTTTGATAGAGTCTAATTTTTATTATTATTGCCTTTTGGTGTCATACCTGAGAATCCTTTGTGACATCCAGGTCATGAAGCTTTTCTCCTATGTTTTCTTATAAGTGTTTTATAATTTTAGCTCTTAGATTTAGGTCTTTTATCAATTTCAAGTTGATTTTTTTTTTTTTTTTGTATGGTATAAGGTAAAGATCCAACTTCATTCGTTTGCATGTGGATATCCACTTTTCCTAGCACATTTGTTGTAAAGACTGTCCTTTCCTCATTGAATAGTCTTGACCCCTTTGTTGAAAATCAATTGATCATGTATGTGAGGGTTTATTTCTGGACTCTCTATTCTATTCCTTTAGTCCATATGTCTATCCCTATGTCTGGTCAGTACAACATTGTTTTTATTACTTTGGCTTTGCAGTAAGTCTTGAAATCGGGAAATATGAGTCCTACAACTTAGTTCTTCTTTTTTAATACTTTTTTGGCTATTTGGGGCCCCTTAAAATTCTGTATGAATTTTAGGAGTGTTGTTCTATTTTTGTGAAAAATGCTACTGGAATTTTGATAGGAATTGCATTGTCGTTCCATTTATTTAGATCTTATATTTCTTTCAGCAATGTTTTATAGTTTTCAGTATATAAGTCTTTCACCTCCTTAGTTAAATTTATTCCTAAATATTTTATTCTTTTTGATGCTATTGTAAATGGACTTGTTTACTTAAATTTCTTTTCAGTTTACCCATTTCTGGTGTATAGAAGTACAACCTTTTTTTTTTTTGCCGTGTGTGTTTTGACCTTTGCGCTAAACAGGGGCACAGTGGGCAAATCTCACCTTCATTGCTAACTGCATGGTAAGGCTCGGCATGAATCCAACTGTCAAAGTATGAAAACAGAAACAGTCATCACCTTCCTCTTTTCCATCCTCATTGCCAGCCACTCATGCAGCACTCTCTATCTCTGATCGTACCCACCCAGAACTGGGTCAGAACTAACAAGTTAGACAGTTACTGTCTTTCAGACCAGCTGCCCATGCAGCATTTCTTGGATCATGCAGAGCTGATCAGAGCTCACATATTAGAAGCACACCTTCTTTCAGACTGCCAAATAAGTATATGCTAGCCCCTGATGGCTCTTATTGCCCCCATGGGTTTGTAAATTCACTGACACAACTCACAGAATCTCATGGAGAGTATACCGTACTTACAGCTACAACTTTATTACAACCAAAAAAGGATACAAACCAGAAGAGACACATAGGGTGAGATCTGGGAGGGATCACAATGCAAAATTTCCATGTTCCAAAGAGGGACGCACTACCCTCTCCTGTGACTCTCCTCTGAGGCTCAGGGTCAGGGCTTTTATTGGGCACCCCACATGGTTATGATAGATTACATCATGCCTCCTGGGGCTTAGTCACCATTGGTGCCCCAGATGGACCCTGTTGATCTGGTTTGTCTCCATTCATTGCCCTTCAATGTTGGCCTGGCTCAAAAGAATCGAGAACAAAGGCCAAGTTGCTTTTTGCAAGGTAGGTTCCACACCTCACTGCCTCTTATTCTGCAACTTTGTCTGTAGCCCTAGGAGTTCCTTGGCATTCTTTGGCATTGCTGTGCTTGTAGATGGTCCTCACATGGTATCTGTCTTCCCCCTTTGTGTGTCTCTGTGTCTGTTTTGCTCTTTTTGTAATTCAGAAATGATTAAGACCCACCCTACTCTGGAATGACCTCATTAATGTAACAAAAGAAAAACCCCTATCTCCAAACATGATCACAGCCATAGATATTCACAACATCCTTGTCTTGTTTCTGATCTTAGCGGAAAATCTTTGTTTTTCTCCATTGAGTATTATGTTAGCTGTAGGCTCTTACCACTTTAAGGATGTTTTCTTTTATTCCTACTTTTTATTATGCAAGTGTGCTGGATTTTGTCACATGGTTTTTGTTTTTGTTTTGCATCAATTGAGATAATCCTGTGTTTTTTTCTTTCATTCTGTTAATGTGGTGAATTACATTGATTTTCTTATGTTGCATACCCTTTCATTCCTGGGGTAAATCCCACTTGGTCATGGTATACAATCCTTTTAATATTCTGCTTGCTAGTAATTCAGTTTGCTGAGGATTTTTGCATGTATATTTTTAAGGGATATTGGTTTGTCATTTTCTTTTCTTGTTACGCCTTTATCTGGCTTTGGTATCAAGGTAGTGCTGGTCTTGTAAAATGAGTTAGGCATGTTCCGCCCTCTTCGATTTTTTGGAAAAGTTTTAAGAGGATTGCTGCTAATCCTCTTTAAATGTTTGGTAGAATTCACCAGTGAAGCCATCTGGTACCAGGCTTTTCTTTGTTTGAGGGTTTTCACTACTAATTCAATCTCTTTACTTGTTACAGTTCCATTCAAATTTTCTGTTTCTTTTTGAGTCAGTTTTGGTAGTTTGTATGTGTCTCAGAATTTGTCCATTCCATTTAGTTTGTCCAGTTTGTTGGCATACAATTGTTCATAGAATTCTCTTATGATCCTTTTTATTTCTGTAAAATTTGTAGTGATATCTCCACTTTCATTTCTGATTTTAATAAGTCTTCTCTCTTTTTTTAGTCAGTCTAGCGAAAGGTTTGTCAATTTTGTTAATCATTTCAAAGAACCGGCTTTAAATTTTGTAGGCTTTCTCAGTTGCTTTTCTATTCTGTCTTTTAAAAAAAAAAAAAAAATTCACTCTGACCTTTATTGTTTCCTTTCTTCTGCTAGCTTTGGGTTAAGTTTGTTCTTCTTTATCTTGTACCTTCAGCAGTAGCCTTAGGTTGTTGATTTATGATCTTACTTTTACGTAGGCATTGACAGCTATAAATTTCCCTCCTACTACTGCTTTCATTGCATCCCATAAATTTTAGTATGTTGTGTTTTCATTTTCATTCATCTCAAGGTAGTTTCTTATTTCCTTTGGTTTGTTCTTTGACTTGTTGGTTGTTTAAGAATGTGTTGTTCCCACATATTTGTGAATTTCCCTGTTGTTTTTTGATTTCTAGTTTCATTCCATTGTGATCAGAAAAGATGTCAAGTATTATTTCAGTCTTTTTAATATATTATGAGTTTTTTGTGACCTAGTATGTGGTCTATCCTGGAGAATGTTCCATGTACACTTAAGAGGAGTGTATATTCTGCTGTCATTAGGTAGAGTGTTCTTTATGTGTCTGCTAAATCTAATTGGTTTATAGTGTTGTTCAACTCATCTATTTATTGATCTTACTGGTTTTTCTATTCATTATTGAAAGTGGGATATTTACGTCTTCAACTATGACTGTGGAACTGTCGATTTTTCCCTTCAATTCTGTCGATTTTTGTTTCATGTATTTTGAGGGTCTGTTGTTAGGTGCATATATGTTTATAATTGTATCTTCTTGCTGGATATAGCCTTCTATTGTAATATATAATGTCTTTCTTTGTATCTTGTAATCTTTTTTCATTTAAAGGCTATTTTTTCTGATAATAGTATAGCTACCCCAATTTGCCTTCTGTTGTTATTTGTATGGGATATCTTTTCCCATTCTTTTATTTTCAACCTGTTTGTATCTTTCTATCTAAAGTGAGTCTTTTGTAGGAAGCATATAGGTGAATTTTTTAAAAAATGCAATCTGCCAATCTCTGCCTTCTAATAGGAAAGTTCAACTCATTTACATTTAAAGTAATTACAGATAAGGAAGGATTTACTTCTGCCATTTAGCTGTTTGTTTTCTGTGTGTCTTGCCTGTTTTTTGTTCCTAGTTTAATTTTTCTGGTATACTGTTTTGATTCACTTCTTTCCTTTTTTTTTTTTTTTTAATTTTCTTAGCAGTTACCTTGGGGATTACAGTTAACATCTTAAACTTATAACAACCTCGTTTAAATAATACCAATTTAGTTGCAATGATTATATATACTCTGCCCCTTTACATTTCCATTCCTCCTTTTTATATTGTTATCGTCACAAATTACATTTTTATGCATTGTGAGTCCGTAAATATAGATTTATAATATTTGTTTTTTAAATCATATATGTATAAGAAAGTGTTAAAAACTAAAAGTACAATAATACTGGCTTTTGTATTTACCTATGTAGTTACCTTTACCAGTGTTCTTTATTTCTTCTTATGATTTTAAGTTGCTATCTAGTGTCTTTTTATTTTGAAATCCCTGGGTAGTACAAATGGTTAACACACTTTGCTGCTTTCTCAAAGGCTGGAGGCTTGAGTCCACCTAGAGGTACTTTGGAAGAATGACCTGGTGATCTGCTTCTGAAAAATCAGCCATTGAAAACCATCTGGAACATACGGGGTTACCATGAGTCAGAACTGACTTGATGGCAGCTAGTCTTTTTATTTCAGCCTGAAGGACTTCTTTTAGCATTTCTTTTTGGCAGATATACTGGTAATGAACTCCCTTAGATTTTGTTTATATGGGATTATCTTAATTTCCCCTTCATTCTTGAAGGATAGTTTTGCCAGATATAGAGTTCTTGGTTGACAGATTTTTTCTTTCAGCATTTCAAATATATCATCCCACTGTCTTTTTGACCTAATGGTTTCTGATGAGAAATCAGTGGTAAATTTTACTGAGAATCCCTTGTAAGATATGATTTGCTTATCTCTTTGTCTTTGGTTTTCAACAGTTTGGTTATAATATATTTCAGTGTGGATCTCTTTGAATGTATTTTGCTTGGAGTTTGTTGAATTTCTTGCATTTTTTTCATTGGATTTAGGAAGTTTTTGACTACTTTTTCTTCAAATGTTTTTTCTGTTCCTCTCTCTCTCTCTCTCTCTTCTCCTGGGACTTCTATGATGTATATGCTGGTATGCTTGATGGCATACTACAAATCTCTCAGACTCTGTTCATTTTTCTTCATTTTCTTTTCCCTGCTCCTCAGACTCGATCATTTTGATTGTCTTATCTTCAAGTTCACTGATATTTCTTCTGCCTACTCTAATCTGCTATTGAAGCTAAAGGGGTTTCGCTTCAATTACTATAATTTTCAGCTTCAGAATTTCTGTTTGATTCATTTTTAAAAATTTTTAGTCTTTATTGATATTCTCGTTTTGTTCATGCTTCATTTCCCTAATTTCTTTTTTTTTCCCCAGGTTTTATTTAGCTCATTGAGCATATTTAATACAGTTGATTTAATGTCTTTAATTAGTAATTCTTAGCTTCTGCAGGGGTGGTTTCTGTCCAATTCTTTTTTCTTGTATATGCATCATACTTTCTTATTTCATTGTATGTTTTGAATTTTTTTGTTGAGAACTGTACATCTGGGCATTATAATGTGCTAGCTCTGGAAATCTGATTCTCCCACTTCTCAGGAATTGTTGTTACTTGATGAAGGCTCCAGTTGTCTACTTTTGTGACTTTTCCACACTGTTTTTGCAATGTGTATATTCCAATTGTGTGTGGTCATTGAAGTTTCTTTTCTGTTGTCTCTATAGTTGGCCAGTAGCCTGACAGATTTCACACACACACACACACACACAAAGGCACACTGGCCCCTTTAAGCTACTGCTACTGGGGCATGCTGTTGCTGTGAAAGGGCTGAAACCATGCTAATTGTCTGTACCAGCCCTCAGGCAATGCCAGATCAACTCAAATATGCAACTCCAAATTTGTGGAGGACAAGGTCTCTACTGCTCACCCTGGCATCAGCCAGTCACTCTAAACACATCCATTAGAGGAATTCTATTCATATACATAAATTATCTTTTTGCTGAAGATTTTTCAAAAATGCTGAAGATTTTTCAAAAATGGTTGCAGGAACTGCCAAAAATTTAAACTGGATTCAAAAGAGGACATGGAATGAGGGATATCATTTTCAACGTCAGATGCATCTTGGCTGAAAGCAGAGAATACTAGGAAGATGTTGTACCTGTGTTTTATTGACTATGCAAAGGCATTACACTGTGTGGATCATAACAAATTACGGATAACATTGCGAAGAATGAGAATTCCAGAACACTTAATTGTGCTGATGAGGAACCTCTACATAGACCAAGACACAGTTCTTCAAACAGAACTAGAGGAAACAGAATCAGGAAAGGTGTGCATCAGGGTTGTATCCTTTCACAATTATTCAATCTGTATGCTGAGCAAATAATTTGAGAAGCTGGGCCTTGTGAAGAAGAATGGGCCATCAAGATTGGAGGAAGACTCATTAACAACCTGCGATATGCAGATGACACAACCTTGCTTGCTGAAAGTGAAGAGGACTTAAAGCATTACTGATGAAAATCAAAGATTACAGCCTTCAGTATGGATTGCACTTCAACATAAAACAAAAATCCTCACAACTGGACCAATAAGCAACGTCATGATAAATGGAGAAAAGACCGAAGTTGTCAAGTATTTCATTTTACTTGTATTCCCAAACAATGCCCATGGAAGCAGCAGTCAAGAAATCAAACAATGTATTGCACTGGGATTGGGCAAATCTGCTGCAAAAGACCTTTTTAAAGTGTTAAAAAGCAAAGATGTCACCTTGAGGACAAAGGTGCTCCTGACCCAAGCCATGGTAGTTTCAGTTGCCTCACATGCATGCGAAAGCTGAACAATGAATAAGGAAGACCGAAGAAGAATCGATGCATTTGAATTATGATACTGGTAAAGAATATTGAATGTACTGTGGACTGCCAGAAGAATGAACAAATCTGGGTTGGAAGAAGTACAGCCAGAATGCTCCTTAGAAGCAAGAATGGTGAGACTTCATCTCTTGTACTTTGGATGTGTTATCAGGAGGGACCAGTCCCTGGAGAAGGACATCATGCTTGGTAAAATAGAGGGCCAGTGAAAAAGAGGAAGACCCTCAACGAGATGGGTTGACACAGTAGCTGCAACATTGGGCTCAAACATAGCAACGATTGTGAGGATGGTGCAGGACCGGGCAGTGTTTCATTCTGTTGTACGTAGGGCCGCTATGAGTCAGAACCGACATGACGATATATAACAGCAACAACAACATTCATATACAAACATATGGGTGTGTTTGGGGTACTTTATGTGCATGTATTCAAATGGTAGTGTACTCTACAATTCACTTGCATCTTGGTATTTTCCCACTTAATATATCTTAGTGATTATTGCATATCAGTAACATAAAGCTGCCTCATTTATTTGTGTTACATTTTATTTCATTGTATGAATATACCTTAATTCATTTAACCAGAAATATATTTGAAATGTGCTTTGTGATCATATCTGAGATCTTTTCATTCCAAGGAAAAATTTAATGCATTTATAGTTATAATGTAACAGATCATTTGTTCTTATTTTCTGTTGTAATTTTTTTCCTCTAAACTCAGATAGCCTAGTGGTTATCTAAATTTCTTACATGCAAATCAGCTGTGGGTCTGAATGTTTATAGGGCAGATGTTCTGGACATAAAGGAGTAGCTGAACACAAATGAAATGTTTTCAGGAAAAAATAGAGACCACAGTTTCTGGGTTCTAATCCTGACTCTACCAGTTATTGCTGTGTGACCTTGGACAAGTTCTTTAACCTTTACGTGCTTTAGTTTCACCATCTGTAAAACAGGATAATACTGTACCTACTTCACAAGGTTTATGTGCTTAAAATAGTACCTGGAACATAGTAAGAACTATGTAAATATTAGCTATTATTATTTATAATATATATATATTTTTTATTTTATGACTCCTTTAAAATATTTTTCTATATAGTCTCTAGTTCTTCTTTTATATTGGGTGCTTTTCCTTTGGCAATTTTAAAAGGTTTTATTTTTGTACTGTTGGTTACCTTTATAACTATATTATAAAATATACTTAATCTTTTGTAATTATTATACTGGTAATTATTATACTTCTTTTTCCACCTCTGTCCCACTCATCTACAATCTGATTTTAAAAGATATTTATCTTAGTGTTTACCATTAAACCTGTAAATATGATTAGACCTTGATAATTTGAACTTTGACAAGGAAATCAGCATACATGCACTCTTACCTTATTTGCCTCTTTTCTTCCTTTACTTACATTTGTTAGTAATATCATCTGTGCATTGTTGGGTTTAAAGTATTCACTTTCTATTTCGTAACCATGATGATCACATTTGTACAAGACTCAGTCCTGCACTCAGTGGGTTCACTGCTCATACTAAAAAATGTTCTCTGTTGTGCATTACTTGAATGAAATTTGGTTGGGTTTTTAGACCACAGTTTCTTTCCTTGAGGATTTTGAGTGTTGTATTCTAGTGTCCCCTCCCCCCAAAAAAGTGGGAACATTTTTTTCTGGTGAGTGTTCATCTGCAGTTTGTGTTTTCTGTTACTTTCTTCCTCTTATAATATCTTTGTATAGATCCTGGATTGGTTCCTTTTTTGATTGTTTCTTACCATGTAACAAAGTGAGCCCTTCCCAGAACAGTTTATAGGAAGTTAATTGGCAGAGAGACCAGGATCTTGTTCTAGGCTAGCAGGAATACATCATGGTTCACTGTGATGTTCCTTACAACACAGGCTTGAGTGTGGAATTGAGTTCTGTTAGTCTTAATTTCTCTGAAGCTTGTAGTTGCAGATTTGTTCATAATTAATTTTTTTTGCTTTCCCACTCTGCCTCACTGACAGATTACTTCCAGCTAATGTGTTTCTGTGTGATTACTTATTCAGTCCTCCCTCCCCTGCTGTTCCCAGGTGCCCTTCAGTTCTAGGAATGCTTTCACTGATAGCTCATGGACCCTGTTCTCATTATATCAAAGAAGGCTTTTTTTTCCCCTCAGGGTCTGTCACCAACTTTAAAGGACTCTGCTTTCCCAGCTTTGTAGCCAAAGATGATCTCTTGGTGTCTTCCTGCATTCCTGCTTGACCATGACTACATTTGGAAGCCCACTTCATATATTGTGGGTAGGGATCATAGATCCCTCTTAACTTCATTCAAATATGAAATTACGTTTCTTTTTCTTGTTCTTTTGGAGAAAAAGCAGTATGGTTTCTCAATTATAGTTCAGAAACTATAATATGCTTTTAAAATTTATGCTGTTATGCATTTTATTTGTTTTTCTTATACTAAGATCTATTTTAAATTGTGACTAATTTCTAATAATATGATCTTGTAAAAACAATTTTTCTTTTTTTTTTTTTATAACAGCAACTGAGGCATGAAAATCTGGTGAATCTGTTGGAAGTGTGTAAGAAAAAAAAAAGATGGTACCTAGTCTTTGAATTTGTTGACCACTCAATTCTTGATGACTTGGAACTCTTTCCAAATGGCCTAGACTACCAAATAGTTCAAAAGTATTTGTTTCAGATTATTAATGGAATTGGATTTTGTCACAGTCATAATGTAAGTATTTGGTTTAAATAATTATTTTGTCAATCATTGACTCTCCAGATACTAGTCAATTAATTTAATGAGACACTTGTTTAAAGTTTGAACAGTAAGCTAAAACTATTACTTTAATATTGCTGATCTCCACATGTCAAAGTATGTGTATTCCTCCCCGCAACCCAACATTTTATTATGAAAATTTTAAGACATACTGAAAAGTTGAAAGAAGGTACAGTGAGAACCCATATACCCATTAATATTTGTATACTGTATTTTTTTTTAGGTAACATTTTTAATAATTTATTTTATTTTTGTTGTTATTGAAAACATACACCAATTCAACAATTTCTATGTGTACAATTCAGTAACATTGATTACATTCTTTGAGATGGGCACCATTCTCATGCTCTTCTTCTGAGTTGTTTCTCTCCCATCAACATAAACTCACTGCCCCCTAAGTTTCCTATCTAATCTTGTGAGTTGCTCTTGTCAGTTTGATCCCAAACAGATAGATCTTAAAAGAGCATAACGCTCAAGGCAGACATTCTTTACTAGTTAAACCGAACTACTGTTTGGTTTTAATAATGCTTCAGGGGATATTTTTGTTTAAGGTTTAAAGGTTATCTCAGGGCAAGAAATACACAAATTTTAAGTGATGAGTTATGGGCATATAGATTTGTCAAAACTCATCACTTTGACAAAGGCATATACCTGAACTAATGTATTTGTTAGTTTAGGTCCTCTAGCCTAGTTGTGAAGTATAAAAGCATGAAAATCTCTGCCTCTACCTCATAGTCTATCACAACAATTTTATATCCTTTAAATTTCATACAAAAGTTCTTGTAGGAAAAATGACACCTACAAAGTATAGCACGAATGACTTAACACATTAATTCTGCCAGTTGTATGAAATATTTTAAATAACTTTTTTTGTGTGTGATTATAAACGTAATATATGCCAATGGTAGAAAATTTGGAAACTATAGATAGTCATGAGAGCCAAAATATGATCTTGAGTATATCCCATCTGAATTTAGAGACCATCTCAAGAATAGATTTGACATGTGGAATGTTAATGACCAAAGACCAGACGAGTTCTGGGATGACATCAAGGACATCGTACATGAAGAAAACAAAAGGTCATTAAGAGACAGGAAAGAAAGAAAAGACCAAAATGGATGTCAGAGAAGACTCTGAAACTTGATCTTGAATGTAGAGTAGTGAAAGTGAATGGAAGAAATGATCATGTAAAAAGCTGAACAGAAGATTTCAAAGAACAGCTTGAGAAGACAACGTAAAGTTTATAATGAAATGTGTGAAGACCTGGAGTTAGAAAACCAAAAGGGAAGAACGCCGTTAGCATTTTTCAAGCTGAAAGAACTGAAGAAAAATTCAAGCTTTTAGTTGCAGTATTGAAGGATTCTATGGGCAAAAAATTGAATGATATAGGAAGCATCAAAAGAAGATGGAAGGAATACACTGTCACTATAGCAAAAAGAATTGGTCAACATTCAACCATTTCAGCAGGTTGCATATGATCAGGAACCAATGGTATTGAAGGAAGAAGTCCAAACTGCACTGAAGGAATTAGAGAAAAACAAACCAAAAACCAAAACCAAACCTGTTGCCGTCGTGTACATTCTGACTCATAGTGACCCTATAGGACAGAGTAGAACTGCCCTGTAGAGTTTCCAAGGAGCACCTGATGGATTTGAACTGATGACCTTTTGGTTAGCAGCTGTAGCACTTAACCACTATGCCACCAGGGTTTCCAGAGAAAGACAAGGCTCCAGGAATTGGCCCATTGAGATGTTTCAACAGACGGATGCAACACTGGAAGCACTCGCTCGTCTATGGCAATGAATTTGAAAGACATTTATCCGGTAACCAATTCAAAGAGATCCATATTTGTGCCTATTCCAAAGAAAGGTTATCCAACGGAATACGGAAATTATCGAACATTATCATTAATATCACACACAAGTAAAATTTTGCTGAAGATGATTCAAAAACGTTGCACTTACTGATGAAGATCAAAGACTACAACCTTCAGTATGGAATACACCTCAACATAAAGAAAACAAAAATCCTCACAACTGGACCAATAAACAACATCATGATAAACAGAGAAAATATTGAAATTATAAAGTATTTCATTTTACTTGGATCCACAATCAATGCCCTGGAAGCAGCAGTCAAGAAATCAAAAGACACAATCCACTGAGGAAATCTGCTGCAAAGGACCTCTTTAAAGTGTTAAAAAGCAAAGATGTCACTTTAAGGGCTAAGGTGCCCCTGACCCAAGTCATGGTGTTTTCAATCACCTCATATGCATGTGAAAGTTGGACAATGAATAACGAATGCTGAAGAAGAATCGATGCCTTTGAATTATGGTGTTGATGAAGAAGATTGTCTGTACCATGGACTGCCAGAAGAATGAACAAGTCTGTCTTGGAAGAAGTACACCCAGAATGCTCCTTAGAAACATGGATTGTCAGACTTTGTCTCACATACTTTGGACATGTTATCAGGAGGGATCAGTCCCTAAAGAAGGGCATCCTACTTGGCAAAGTAGAGGGTCATCAAAAAAGAGGTAGACCCTCAATGAGATGGATTGCCACAGTGGCTGCAACAATGGACTCAAGCGTTTAACAACGGTTGTGAGGATGGCGCAGGACAGGGCAGTGTTTCGTTCTCTTGTACATAGGGTTCCTATGAATTGGAACTGACTAGATGGCACCTAACAATACAACAATAATAAATGCATATGGTCTTAAAAAAAAAAAAAAAAGTTGCAGTACTGTTGCAACAGTACATTGACAGGAAACTGCCAAAAATTCAAGCTGCATTCAGAAGAGGACATGAAACAAGGGATATCATTGCTGATATCAGATGGATCTTGGCTGAAAGCACAGAATGCTAGAAAGATGTTTACATGTGAACTGTTGACTTTGCAAAGGCATTTGACTGTATGAATCATGACAAATTATGTATAACATTGCAAAGAATGGGAATTCTGGAACACTTAATTGCACTCATGAGGAACCTGTACATAGATCAAGAGGCAGTTATTGGAACAGAAAAAGGGGATACTGCATGGTTAGTATTCATATTTATTCAGTCTGTACACTAAGCAAATAATCTGAGAAGCTGGACCATATGAAGAAGAACGCAGCATCAGATTTGGAGGAAGATTCATTAACCACCTGCAATATGCAGGTGATACAATCTTGCTTGCTGAAAGTGAAGAGGACTTGAGGCACTTACTAATGAAGATCAAGGCTACAGCCTTCAGTATGGTTTGCATCTCAACATAAAGAAAAAAAAATCCTCACACTGGACCAATAAGCAACATTATGATAAATAGAGAAAATATTGACGTTGTCAGGGATTTCATTTTACTTGTATCACAATCAGTGCCCATGGAAGCAGCAGTCAAGAAATCAAATAATATATTGCAATGGGCAAATCTGCTGCAAAAAAAACCTCCTTCAAGTGTTGAAAAGCGAAGATGTCACTTTGAGGACTTGAGGTGCCCTTGGACCCGGCCTTGCTATTTTCAATCACCTCATATGGGTGGGAAAGCTGGACAATGAATAAGAAAGACCAAAGAAGAGTTGATGGTTTTGAATTATGGTGCTGGAGAAGAATATTGAATATACCATGGACTGCCAGAAGAATGAACAAATCTATGTTAGAAGAAGTACGGCCAAAATCATGTACTTTGGACATGTTATCAGAAGGGACCAGTTCCTGGATAAGGACATCATGCTTGGTAAAGCAGAGGACCAGCAAAAAAGTGGAAGACCCTCAGCGAGACGTGTTGACACATTGGCTGCAACAATGGCCTCAAACATAACGATTATGAGTATGGCACAGGACCTGACAGCATTTTATTTTGTTGTACATAGAGTCACTGTGAGCCGGAACTGACTTGATGGCACCTAACAACAACAGATAACCATGAAAAAGAAATTAAAAATCCACATGCCTACCACCGTTTGATATATTTATTTTCAGTTTTTTTTTTTTTTTACTATTTGCTGTTTTTTCACTTTATTATGTATTTATTTTATATGTGTATATATATAATAAAATTACATATAAGAAAAGTTGCTCAGTAGAGGCAAATATATACTTTTGCCTGAGGAAGCACTATTTTGTCTTCCTTAAGAGGCCTCCAAGTTGGCCCCCTGGCAACTTTGGAATGATCCAGGCTCAGAAAATTGCTTTTGACAAGCCTAATTTTAAGATCATACCTGTCTCTTAAGACCGACTGACATTAACCAAGCCCAGGACACTGAATACCAATTTAGTAAGTTAGAAAGAGAGATAATTATTATAAAGATAGAATACAGGAAGTTCACATGGATCAACACATGCAATCTCTGCAGTATATGGGAAAGTATGATAATAATAATGCTGTATGGGCAGAGAATCAGACCTATATGAGATATTAGTGAATCAAATGTTTAATGGTATCAATCTAAGAGGGACTGATTCTTCCTCCTCATGACAAAGATGATATCTTGCCAATGGGCCTGTAATATTTGAAGTTAGGTAGGTGAACTCACCTGCATCCATCTCCACACTAAAGGTAGACTCGCCAATGGAACCAGTATACAAAAAAAAAAAAAAAATTCTAAACAGTGTTTGAATGGGCCCTGCCTACATTTGCCTATGTGTTCCTCTACTTTTTTGTGCTTTCATGACTAATCAATCCACATTTAATAACACATTCTGTCTTTAGGTATATTAGTACAGTCAGGCAGTTTAGAGTCAAGCATATTGGATGGGTGCCATCCTGTCTTTTTAAAGCAGGGGATTTTAATATTAAGTGATTCCATTGATAAACTTCAGAGGCCCATGTATCCCTTTAAACTGTGTAAAATGTGAATTTTTATTGAGAGAGAACTGATTGTTTTCTAGTTTATGACCACTTAACTCAAGGGAGCTCTAGTGTTACTCAGCAGCCATTCTGCTCTTTCCTAGTCTATTTACTCTTAAACTCTTCTAGATTATGATTTTATATTTTCTCTCTCCTAAAGCCTCTAGTATCAATAATCCTCACTTTGAGCTACCTGTGTAAATGAAATAATCGTAGTACGTAACTTATAGGGATATTGTGAGAATAAAATGAGTTAAGACATGAAATTCTTAGAATAGTGCTTAGCGCATAGTAAGAACTTAAGTGTTAGCTATCATAATCATTATTATTAAAAATATACCCTAAGGTCTTGTTTTCTGGGTAATTGATGTTTTTATTCTTCAAATAAGGAGCCCTGATAGCGCAATGGTTAAAGTGCTCAGCTGCTAAAAAAAAAGTCAGTGGTTTGAACCCACTAGCCACTTACTGGGAAGACCTGGCTGTCTGTTTCCATAAAGATTACAGCCGAGGAAACTCTATGAGGCAGTTCTACTTCCTCATGTAGGGTTGCTATGAGTTAGAGTTGACTCGATGGCACGCAGCAACAACATTCTTTCTTTCTTCTTTTTTTTTTTAAGAAGTTTTAATAAAAATCTTTAGGGATTGGCATTGCCAAGATGGCAGAGTAGTCACACGCTTCTGGTGATCCCTCTTACAATAAAGAGCTGAAAAAACAAGTGAAACCATTATATTTATGACAAGCTAGGAGTCCTGAACATCAAAGGCAAAGTTAGAAAATGGACTGAGTGGCATGGGGAAGGAGAGACAGTTCAGCAGCAGAGAGGAGTTGCTGGACCTGAATCGCCAGGAACCCTCAAGCACCATTCCCGGGAGCGACTGCGGCAGGCTGGTGGTAGCATTTGGCTGCAGTTTCCTCAGGGAGAAACAGCCAGCCTCACAGCCTACTCACACCTCTGGAACCAGAGAAGAATGATGCTCTTGGGAAAACCTAAGTACTGGTGTATATTTTACCGCCAGCTTCAATAGCTGTTGATTTCCTTGGGCCTGAGATAGGGCCTGCTGAGCATTCTGAGCCATTCTCCCAGCCTTGGAGAAGGAATAAATTCACAACTGGGGGAAAAGATAATCTGCAAGGTCCACTAGCCTGGGGAGCTCAGGACAGAAGTGGCTCCTCTCCAGGCATAAATAGTCCATGGACTTTGAATACCTTTCCCCCCCTGCATGGACCCGTGTGGGCCTATTTCAGGAGAATAGGCCCTTGTTGCCAGACTGCAACTGTTTCAGCTGTGTGGTAGAGAGGTGGGTATTTGATGTTTGACACCACTTTGCCTATTAAACAGGGTCCTCACCTACCCACAAAAGGGGCTTAAGGACTGGTAGCTCCACTCACGTCACCCAGCCACCCACAACAGGGGTCCAAGTATCAACTGGTACCTCCTAGTCCTTACAGTCAAAAGCACTGGATGCCTATGGTCCGTCTGCAGAACCCACCCACCTATGTGCTCTAGGGAACACAAAGGCACTTTTCTCACAGACACTCGGGGGACGGTTGTCAGCTCCCTGCCTTGTTCAAAGTGTGACCCCTGCTGCAGCCATATACCTGTATCTACACCAATCACCCCACCCCTCTAAGACTGGAGGACAGAGCCTGTACCACACAGTTGATGACCAACTACCTGGATACCTGAGTTGAATCCATACAAGAAAAGTGAATGGACTCCTAGGCTCATATAACCTGATCTAGCCGTCTGGTGACAGGATGTTAGAGCTTCAAAGGCAAAAATAATCAAGCTAGCTCACTCAACAACTTATGTGGGCATATCAAAACAAAACAAAGCAAGAAGCTAGGATACAGTAAGCAAACAAAATAAACTAATACAATAACTTACAGATGGCTCGGAGACAACATACAATATCAAATCATATAAAGAAGCAGACCATGATTGGTTCAACAACCTCTCAAAACAAAGCATCAAGGGATCTTCTGGATGAAGGTGCATTCCTGGAATTACCAGATGCAGAATACAAAAGATTAAAATACAGAACCCTTCAAGACATCAGGAAGGAGATCAAGCAAATTGTAGAACAAGCCAAGGAACATAAAGACAAAGCAGTTGAAGGAGTTAAAAAGGTTATTCAAGAACATAATGAAAAATCTAATAAGCTGCAAGAATCCATAGAGAGCAATCAGAAATTCAGAAGATTAACAGTAAAATTACACAGTTAGACAACTCAATAGAAAGTCAGAGGAGTAGAACTGTGGAAGTGGAAGGCAGAATTAGGGAAACTGAACATAAAACACTTGGCACCAATATAGTCAAAGAAAAGTCAGATTAAAGAATTAAAAAAAAATGAAGAAACCCTAAGAATCATGTGGGACTCTATCAAGAGAAATAACCTACAAACGATTGGACTACTCTGGTAGCATAATGGTTAAGTGCTACAGGTGCTAAACAAGAGGTCAGCAGTTCAAATCCACCAGGCGCTCCTTGGAAACTCTATGGGGCAGTTCTACTCTTCCCCATAGAGTAGCTATGAGTCAGAATTGACTCGACGGCAGCAGGTTTTTTGTTTTGGATTGCAGTACAAGAACAGGCAGGGATAAAAGAAAATACAGAGAGAATTATTGAAGATTAGTTGGCAAAAAACTTCTCTGATATCATGAAAGATGAGATGATATCTATCTAAGGTGCTCATCAAACTCCACATGAGGTAGATCTCAAAAGAATGTCACCAAGACATATTATAATCAAACTTGCCAAAACCAAAGATAAAGAGAGAATTTTAAGAGCGGCAAGAAATAAATGAAAAGTCACCTACAGAGGAAGGTCAATAAGAATAAGCTCGGACTACTTGGCAGAAACCATGCGGGCAAGAAGATAATGGTATGACTTATATAAAGCATTGAAGGAAAAAAATTACCAAGAATCATATATCCACCAAAGCTGTCTCTCAAATATGAAGGCAAAATTAGGACATTTCCAGATAAAAAGGTTAGGGAATTTGTAAAAACAAAACCAAACCAAAACTACAAGAAATACTAAAGGGAGTTCTCTGGTTAGAAAATCAATAATATCAGATATCAACCCAAGAGAAGAACACAGGACAGAGCAGCCAGATCTCCACACAGATAGGAAAATCACAAAAATAGATCAAGATAAGAAAATGCTGAAAACAGGGAAACAGCGATGTCATTATGTAAAAGAAGACAACATTATAACGAAGAGGAACTAAGAAATGTAGTCATAAATCTTTCATATGGAAAAGAAGAAAAGGCAATGTAAAGAAATAAAAGTTAGGTTTAAACTTAGAAAAATAGGAGTAAATATTAAGGTAACCACAAAGGAGACTAACAATCCTACTCATCAAAATAAAAGAAAAAAACAGAGACTCAGGAGAAACAAAATCAACAGCAACAAAGAAGAAGAAAAGACAATATAAAGATAAAGTACTCAGCACAAAACATTAAGTGGGAAAAACAAACTGTCAACAACACACAAAAAAAGACATCAAAATGACAGCACTAAACGCATACCTATCCATAATTACGGTGAATGTAAAGGGACTAAATGCACCAACAAAGAGACAGAGAGTGGCAGAATGGATTAAAAAACACAATCTGTCTATACGCTGCCTACAAGAGACACAACTTAGACCTAGAGATACAAACCAAGTAAAACTCAAAGGTTGGAAAAAAAATAAGCAAACAATCAAAAAAAAAGCAGGAGTGGCAGTATTAATTTCTGACAAAATAGACTTGAAAGTTAAATCTACCACAAAGAATAAGGAAGGACACCAAATAATGATTAAGCGGAAATATACCAGAAGGATATAACCATATTAAATATTTATGCACCCAATGACAGGGCTGCAAGATACATAAAACAAACTCTTAACAGCATTGAAAAGTGAGATAGACCGCTCCACAATTATAGTAGTAGACTTCAACACACCCCTTTTGGTGAAAGACAGAACATCCAGAAAGAAGCTCCATAAAGACACGAAGATCTAAATGCCACAATCAACCACCTTGACCTCATGGACATATACAGAACACTCCACCCAACAGCAGCCAAGTATACTTTCTTTTCCAACACACATGGACACATTCTCTAGAATAGACCACGTATTAGGTCATAAAGCAAGCCTTAGCAGAATCCAAAACATCGAAATATTACAAAGCATCTTCTCTGACCATAAGGCCATAAAAGTAGAAATCAATAACAGAAAAAGCAGAGAAAAGAAATCAAACACTTGGAAACTGAACAATACCCTGCTCTAAAATGACTGGATTATAGAAGACATTAAGGATGGAATAAAGAAATTCATAGAATCCAGTGAGAATGAAAACACTTCCTATCAAGAACCTTTAGGACACAGCTAAAGCAGTGCTCAGAGGTCAATTTATATCAATAAATGCACACATCCAAAAAGAAGGAAGGGCCAAAATCAAAGAATTATCCCTACAACTTGAACAAATAGGAAGAGAGCAACAAAAGAAACCCTCAGGCACCAGAAGAAAAGAAATAATAAAAATTAGAGAAGAATTAAATGAATAGAGAACAGAAAAATAATTGCAGGAGTTAACAAGACCAAAAGCTGGTTCTCTGAAAAAATTAACAAAATTGATAAACCATTGGCCAAACTGACAAAAGAAAAACAGGAGTGGAAGCAGCTAGCCCGAATAAGAAATGAGATAGGTGATATCACAACAGACCAAATTGAAATTAAAAGCATCATATCAGAATACTACAAAAAAATGTACTCTAACAAATTTGAAAACCTACAAGAAATGGATGAATTTCTAGAAACACGCTACCTAAGTAAACTAACATAAACAGAAGTAGAACAACTAAATAAATCCATAACAAAAGAAGTGATTTAAAAAGTAATTAAAATACTCCCAACAAAAAAGCACTGGCCTGGATGGTTTCACTGCAGAGTTCTACCAAACTTTCAGAGAGGAGTTAACACCACTACTACTAAAGGTATTTCAGAGCATAGAAGAGAATGGGATAATCCCAAACTCATTCTATGAAGCCAGCATATCCCTGATACTAAAACCAGATAAAGATACCACAAAAAAGAAAATTACAGACTTACATCCCTCATGAACTTAAATATAAAAATCCTCAACAAAATTCTAGCCAGTAGAATTCAACAACATATCAAAAAAATAATTCACCATGACAAAGTAGGATTCATACCAAGTATGCAGGGATGGTTCAACATTAGAAAAACAATTAATGCAATCCACCACATAAATAAAACAAAAGGCAAGAACTACATGATCTTGTCAATTGACGCAGAAAAGGCATTTGACAAAGTTCAACACCCATTCATGATAAAAACTCTCAGCAAAATAGGAATAGAAGGAAAATTCCTCAACATAATAAAGGGCATTTATACAAAGCCAACAGCCAACATCAACCTAAATGGAGAGAGTCTGAAAGCATTCCCCTTGAAATCAGAAACCAGACGAGGATGCCTTTTATCAGCACTATTATTCAACATTGTGCTGGAGGTCCAAGCCAGAGCAATCAGGCTAGATAAAGAAATAAAGCGCATCCAGATTGGTAAGGAAGAAGTAAAATTATCTATATTTGCAGATGACATGATCTTATACACAGAAAACCCTAAAGAATCCTCAAAAAAAACTACTGAAACTAATACAAGCGTTCATCAGAGTATTGGGATACAAGATAAACATACAAAAATCAGTTGGAGTCCTCTGCACCAACAAAAAGAACATCGAACAGGAAATCACCAAATCAATACCATTTACAGTAGCCCCCAAGAAGATAAAATACTTAGGAATAAATCTTACCAGAGATGTAAAAGACCTATACAAACAAAACTACAAGACACTACTGCAGGAAACCAAAAAAGATCTACATAGGTGGAAAAACACTCCTTGCTCATGGATAAATAGGAAGACTTAATATTGTAAAAATGTTTATTCTTCCAAAAGCGATTTATAGATACAATGCAATTCTGATCCAAATTCCAGTGACATTTTTAATGAGATGGAGAAACAAATCACCAACGTAATATGGCTGGGAAAGAATCCCCGGATAAGTAAAGCATTCCTGAAAAAGAAGAACGTAGTGGGAGGCCTCACTCTACCTGATTTTAGAACCTATTATACTGCCACAGTAGTCAAAACAGCCTGGTACTGGCACAACAACAGATACATAGACCAATGGAACAGAATTGAGAATCCAGACATAAATCCATCCACATATGAGCAGCTGATATTTGACAAAGGCCCAAATCTGTTAAATGGGGAATAGACAGTGTTTTTAACAAATGGTGCTGGCATAACTGGATATCCATCTGCAAAAAAACAAGACCCATACCTCACACCATGCACAAAAACGAACTCAAAATGGATCAAAGACCTAAATATAAAATCTAAAATGATAAAGATCATGGAAGAAAAAATAGGGACAATGCTAGGAGCCTTAATACATGGCATAAACAGTATATAAAACTATACTGATGATGCACAAACACCAGAAGAGAAACCAGAAACTGGGAGCTCCTAAAAATTAAACACTTATGCTCACCCAAAGACTTCACCAAAAAAGTAAGAAGATTACCTACAGACTGGGAAAAAGTTTTTAGCTATGACATTTCCAATCAGCACCTGATCTCTAAAATTTACATGATACTGCAAAAACTCAACTACAAAAACACAAATAACCCAATTACAAAATGGGCAAAGGATATGAACAGGCAGTTCACTAAAGAAGATGTTCAGGTAGCTAACAGATACATGAGGAAATGCTCACAATTATTAGCCATTAGAGAAATGCAAATCAAAACTACAATGAGATTCCATCTCACTCCAACAAGACTGGCATTAATCCAAAAAACACAAAATAATAAATGTTGGAGAGGTTATGGAGAGACTGGAACACTTATACACTGCTGATGAGAATGTAAAATGGTACAGCTGCTTTGGAAATCGATTTGGCACTTCCTTAAAAAGCTAGAAATAGAACTACCATATGATCCAGCAATCCCACTCCTCGGAATATACCCTAGAAAAATAAGAGCCTTTACACGAACATACATAACGCACACCCATGTTCATTGCAGCACTGTTTACAATAGCAGAAAGATGGAAGCAACCAAGGTGCCTATCAACGGATGAATGGATAAATAATGGTATATTTGCACAATGGAATACTATGCATTAATAAAGAACAGCGATGAATCTGTGAAACATTTCATAACATGGAGGAATCTGGAAGGCATTATGCTGAGTGAAATTAGTCAGTTGCAAAAGGAGAAATATTATGAGACCGCTATTATAAGAACTGGAGAAATAGTTCAAACAGAGAAGAAAATATTCTTTGATGGTTACGAGAAGGGGGAGGGAAGGAGAGAAAGGGGCTTTCACCTAATTAGACAGTAGACAAGAACTATTTTAGGTGAAGGGAAAGACAACACACAATATAGGAGAGGTCAGCAGAGCTGTACTAAACCAAAAGCAAAGAAGTTTCCTGAGTAAACTGAATGCTTTGAAGGCCAGTGTAGCAGGGGCAGGGGTTTGGGGACCATGGTTTCAGGGGACATCTAAGTCAATTGGCATAATAAAATCTATTAAGAAAACATTCTGCATCCCTCTTTGAAGAGTGGCGTCTGGGGTCTTAAACGCTAGCAAGCAGCCATCTAAGATGCATCAATTGGTCTCAACACACCTGGAGAAAAGGAGAATGAAGGACACCAAAGACACAAGGTAATTATGAGCCCAAGAGACGGAAAGGGCCACATAAACCAGAGACTCCATCAGCCTGAGACCAGAAGAGCTCGATGGTGCCCGGCTACAACCAATAACTGCCCTGACAGGGAACACAGCAGAGAGCCCCTGAGGGAGCAGGAGAGCAGTGGGATGCAGACCTCAAATTCTCATAAAAAGACCAGACTTAATGATCTGACTGAGACTAGAAGGACCCTGGAGGTCATGGTTCCCAGACCTTCTGTTAGCCCAAGACAGGAACCATTCCCAAAGGCAACTCTTCAGACTGGAATTGGACTGGACTATAGGATAGAAAATGATACTGGTGAGGTTTGAGCCTCTTGGATGGAGTAGACACATCAGGCTATGCTGGCAGCTCGTGTCTGGAGGGGAGATGATAGGGCAGAGGGGGTCAGAAGCTGGACATGAAAATAGAGCGTGGAGAGAAGGAATGTGCTGTCTCATTAGGGGGAGAGTAACTAGGAGTATATAGGAAAAAAAATATAGGAAGGTGTATATAAATTTTTGTATGAGAGACTGACTTGATTTGTAAACTTTCAATTAAAGCACAATAAAAATTAAAAAATTTTTTTGGTTAGTACAGGTAAGATATATTAGTGTTACAGAGCAATATGCATTAAGAGGATACAACAGTTCATAAAAACTGAGCAATTCTGCACACAAATTTCTTAAACATTCAATCACCTAAAGAAAAAATGCACAGATGTATGGTGGAAAAAACTGTATCTAACACTGAAACTACTACAGCACTCCATCGAGTCCAACTTTTTGTGATGAAACATACTGTACTGGGCAAACTTGGAAGTCATAAAGCATAACAAGTCTGACAGTTGTGTATGTATAATAACAGCAAGAGTGAGAATGCCCTCACACAGCACGGGTTCTAGATACACACAGATTTATACAGACATCATTTTTATACTTTAAGATTTCCATTTACAACTTCATATTAACTCATAAAAATAACAGCCCTACATGAAATGTCCTTTTAGCAACATTTAAGTAAGTAATTGTTAAAATTTCCAAAGTGGCAGAGGTATTGAAGCAAAACAAAGGAAACAAAAAGAAAAACCCACACCGACAAAAAAAGGCATATTGTGACAAAAGTATGCATTAATTTTCTGGACAGCATCTTTCCTCAAGTTAAGTGACACTGTATAAAAATTTTCAGGGAAAATACTACAAAACTGAACCCTGTACATTCACACTTGAGTCCAAGCCATCGTGCACGTGGTGGAAACCCACAGTTACGTTACCTTTCCCACTCACTGCTTTCTCCTCTTGAGGGTCAGGATTGGAGTCTGTGTCATTTGAGTGGTCTGTGAGAGAGTTTTCACTGCTGGTGGGAGAGTCTACACTTTCATACCCTGCACTGAGTTGGTTTACGTAACTACTACTTTCTCTGCAAGTTCTCTCTTCAGAGCTGTTGGAGACCTTATTCCCATACCCTGGAAAACAAAGTTATCTTCAGTTGCGTTCTCCTCCCTGTGAAATCCAGACCCAGACGTCTTCTGATGGGAGGAGCTGCCATTACTTGGTCCGTTAGCGGGGCAACTGCAGTCGTTTCTGGCGGCCTCTACCTGTGCTGCAAGCTCAGAAGTAGTCCTGCTGGTACTTGGGGCAGAAGCTTGAGACTGCTGCTGTTAGTACTGAGCCAGTTGCTGGCGTGCCTCCTTCAGCTGTCGTTGAAGAACCGGAATGGTACTCTGCATACCCTCCACTTCTTCAAGTTGAATGATAAAGTCATTCAGTTCTATCAAGAGTAAACTTCCAGGCACTCAGTTCATTTGGGCTTGTTCCAGTTTGTCTTTAGTCTGTTCCAGTTCACCTTTCATTTTTAGAAAAAACAAGCTGATTGCTGGGTCTACCACTGTTGATCTCAGTTGGGCAATGCTAGGCTGCTGGACTTGCTTGAGGTACTGGATTTGAGGAGTACAGTCTTTTATCTCTTGCTCCTTGCTTGCTAGTCTCATTACAATGTTTTTCCCTGCCCGTGCAGACTTGCTGTTGTTGCTTTAGTTTTTCTTCAGACTCCCTTAAGCCAGTTACATTAGAAGCCAAGATCTGTGTACTTGCCCTCCAGACCTTGCACAAATTCTTCATACTGGCTTCCATCTTATAACTCATCTTGCGCCATAACTTTGAAGTCAGTTTCACTTAGTCGAACTTTTTGGTGAAGAGGTTCTTCTTTGGTCATCTTGAATCACAGGTCGCCTCCCGGGGTGCCGCTGCACCTTCCGCTGTGCTGCCCTGCCCAGGAGGAGCTGCAGCCCCTGCAGAGTCTGGGCCTGGAGGTGCCTCTGGCAGAACTCTCCCTGGAAACCTGCCCGCCCGTGCTGGAGTTCTGCTTCTGTGGGGGAGGGGGAGGAGCCAGCAACAACAACATTCTTACATAATTTGGGGGTGGGAGGGAATAAATAAACACACATATGTATACACAAACACATACCCGTACATATGTACTTATTGCCATTGAGTCAATTCCAACTCCAGGGACTGATCCCTCCTGACAACATGTCCAAAGTATGTGAGACATAGTCTCACCATCCTTGCTTCTAAGGAGCATTCTGGTTGTATTTCTGCCAAGACAGATTTGTTCTTCTGGCAGTCCATGGTATATATTCAATAGCCTTCTCCAACACCACAATCCAAAGGCGTCAATTCTTGTTCAGTCTTCTTTATTCATTGTCCAGCTTTCACATTACTTATATTAGAGAATTAAAACCCACTGCGTTTGAGTCCATTCCGACTCATAGCCACTCTATAGGACACTAGAACTGCCCCATCAGATTTCCAAGGCCGTAAATCTTTACGGAAGCAGACTGCCACATCTTTCTCCCGAAGAGCATCTGGTGGATTTGAACCCTCGACCTTACCATTAGCAGCTGAATGCTAAACCACTGTGCTACCAGGGCTCCTATTAGAGAATTAGGCCTAATATTTTGTCTTGCCTATCTATAGAATTTTTAATTCTATCTCTATCCCTGTTTTCTTTTTCTATAGTCTTTTCTTTAGAAATCTTAACCACTGACCTTGCTTCACCCTTTTTACATTTCTAGTTGCCTGATAAATGCCTCCACTTAGGTGCTCTGCAGTCTACCCTGCAGCCCCTACGGCTAAAACTAAACTAATTTTTTCATCAAAGCTAACTTTTTCTAGACTTTTCAGTTTTTGAAAATGGAAGCATCATTCTTTTAGATTCTCAGGTGTAAATAAAATTGTTGTTGTTAGGTGTTGTTGAGTTGATTCCAACTCATAGTGACCCCATATGACAGAGTAGAACTACTCTATAGGGTTTTCTTGGCTATAATCGTTATGGAAGCTGATTGCTGCGTCTTTCTTCCATGAAGCTGCTGGGTGGGTTTGAACCTCCATTCTTTTGGTTAGCAGCTGAGTGCTTAACTATTTGGCCTTTTAAATAAAATGCCTGAGGTTGTTTCCTAAATTCTGTTGATTCTCGATTTAACGTATTTCTGGGCTGCATCTCTTCCTTTCCATTTTTCTGAGGCTCACCCCACTTTAGGTCTTTATCACCTCCTAGTTGTCCCACTGTTCTTAGAGCCCACTCCTTTTATAAATATTTTCCTTGGCCACTTCTAGTCTTCAGTGATAGCTTTTCTCCCTCAACTTTGATCTCAGTCATTATCTGAACAATTAACTGATAATTAATAATATATGCTCTTTCACTGGATATTGTCAATTGTTTAAATAAAGTTTCAAGCATAATTGTTCTTTCTCACCAGGTAAGTCTCATGCTTCATGTACTTTCTATTTGTATTCTTTATAGGAACAAAAACAGTGCTCTACACATGGCAGACTCTCAAAAAATAATTATTTTTGCTTAATTTGATGTGCCAATGTATGTCAGACTCTGTTTTTTCTCTTAGATCATACACAGAGATATAAAGCCAGAAAATATATTAGTCTCCCAGTCTGGTGTTGTCAAGTTATGTGATTTTGGATTTGCCCGGACATTGGCAGCTCCTGGGGAAGTTTATACTGATTACGTGGCAACCCGATGGTACAGAGCTCCAGAACTATTGGTTGGTGATGTCAAGTATGGCAAGTAAGAGATCAGTAATGGGGGAGTGGGTTAACTCCCTTTTCTTGATAAAATGGAATATGTTTCTAATATAGTAAATGGTCCCTCTAGTACTGAAAGGAAGGCCTGAGTTAAGGGTACTTTATAAAGTGATATCTATTTAATCATTTTAGTGCTTCCCCTTTAAACATTTTTGTGAAACAAAATGGAGTGGGTATACTTATTTTAAAGGTGGGAAAATCAAGAAAAAAAAAACAAAACAAAGTGATCTGCTTTTTCCAGTGGGTTGGAGATATATGCATATTGATTACTTGTAAAGAAAGGTTAACACTGGTTCAGTAAGTCTGAGACTGTTGGAATGAGGGGAGTTGAAGTTGGCAAGGGTGGTGGTAGAAACATAATTGAGTAAAAAGTTGTTTTTAAAACATAAATTGTTTTAAATAATTTGATAATTGTTTTTTAATAATGGTTTTTAAAAACCGTTACATCTATGTAAGTGAATTCTTCAGAAAAGCTTTTACTGCTTTTGCTGCCAATCTTTCCAAAATTATTTTTTTTATGATTTCTCTGTTTTCAGAGTACACTAAACATTATTTAATATTTTCTTGATTACTCTGAGTTCTGATTTTACTACCATGCTGTACTTTTGGTAACATTTTAAAATTTAGGAATGCCATTAAGAAATTTCAAAGTTTTTGTCCCTATGCTAAATGACTCTAGCATATTCTTTGAGTTCTTGTAACTGATTTTTAAGGTAGTGTTCCTATTAGTTTTTAGCTCTCCTTGTTATCATATTTATCACCAACTACCACCTCCTTTTTCTGGTTTGCTTTTTTCAGCATACCATGAGCTAGACTGATTAACCTTGTTAGAATTCTGTGTAAAACACAGAATAAATAGGCTCTGAATGAAAGCCTAAGAGGCTTATTTCTAGAGTAAAGTACACATGATAACTATTTTGGTTATTCAAATGTCTTTCCCCCTTGTGTCACATGATTGAAGTTTCTGGAAATTTGACTTATGTAAAATTGGGAGTTAGTCCCTTAATTTATAGTGAAATGCATTTTTATGGGTAATTTAAGACACACTACTTAAATTACCCATAAAACAGATTTAGTCACAGTGATTTTCATTACGTATACATATTAGGATGCCAAAGATACTTTACACCATGTTGTTTTTCTTTCAGGGCTGTTGATGTGTGGGCCATTGGTTGTCTGGTAACTGAAATGCTTATGGGGGAACCCCTGTTTCCTGGAGATTCTGATATTGATCAGCTATATCATATAATGACGTGTTTGGGTAAGATTATACACCTGCATTTTAAATTTTAAAGTTTTTTTCCCTGTGCTTTTGTTATTTTGTTTTATGTGTATGTTGATTTTAAAAACTGTTGCTGTATTAAAGATTATATATGTTTTAAGTAGAGGTAAGGAGCAAATAGGAAAATCTCACCAGTGTATATATATATATTTTCTCAGTCTGACTTTGATTTATCTGACACATTGTCTTAATCATGCTTGAACCACCTTCCCCCCACCCTGCCCCCAAGAGAAGAGAAAAGAGTAGAGATTGTACATATATTCACACTTTAACAATGAGTAAATCATAGGTAAAACCAAAAAAATAAAAAAACAAACCCACTGCCATCGAGTCAATTCCGACTCATAGCGACCCTATACGACAGAGTAGAACTGCCCCATAGGGTTTCCAAGGAGCGCCTGGTGGATTCGAACTGCATTCCTCTGGGTTATCAGCTGTAGCTCTTAACCACTATGCCACAGGGTTTCCAAATCATAAGTAGATAATGTAAATGATCATTTATTATCTTTGAGTCAACAAACATTTGGTGTAATATGACTATTGCCCTCCTCCTTACCGTCAAGACATAGGATAGATAGAGACTTCCAAGGTAGTTTAATCGTGTCTCACATTTGACTTTTGTTTTTAATGCTTTGGACAAAATTTCAAAGCTTAGGCTATCAAAGTTTTTTACATTTGTTCAAATATCACCTTCACATTGGAAGATAGATCTTGGAAAATGGAAATTACCTGAAAACATTTGAGAATAAGTAATTATTATAAGTGTTTGCTTTTAAATTTCCAGATTAGGAATTCAGTAAACAATTCAATGGTTTCTTACAGTAGAATTTTTATATATATTTTATACCAAATTAGGTATTAAAGTGGAGAAAAAAGGTAAAGTGTTCAAATCTGACCTTAGACAGAGGTACAAAGTCAGTTGACCAAAAATTAAATTCCTACATGCAATTGATTTATCTAGATTAGACTCTGACCATATGACTATTAATATTTTCATTGTTTAAGCCAGCACTTTGTTTTGTTGTTAGGAATGAAGTCCCAAGGCTTGTATCTGTCATTTTCCTATTCTTCTCTCACTTCTTCAATTCTCTTATACTGGCATGTGAACTTTGCCAAAAGGAGCCCTTGTGGCACAGTGGTTAAGTGCTTGGCTGCTAACTGAAAGGTCAGGGGTTCGAACTCTCCAGTTGTTCCGCAGGAGAAAAATGTGGCAGTCTGCTTCTGTAAAGATTACAGCCTTGGAAACCCTATGGGGCAGTTCTACTCTGTCCTATAGGGTCACTATGAATTGGAATTGACTCGATAGCGTGAGTTTTTGGTTTGGTGAACTTTTCCAAGTGAGTATGTTGAGATAACCAAAAAACCTGTTGCACTGAGTTAATTCCGACTCATAGTGACCCTATAGGACAGAGTAGAACTGCCTCATAGGGTTTCTAAGGAGCGGCTGGTGGGTTCAAACTGCAGACCTTTTGGTTAGCAGCCAAGGCTTAACCACTACACCACTGCCCCACCACCAGCGCTCCATGTTGAGATAAGAATGTTTGTTTCTTTGAATTGACCTATGTCTATGTCCCCTCATAATAAAAGCCCTATCTTTGGTTGATTTTACATGCCGAGAGAGCCCCAAAGGCCATAAACACACTGTTCCACTCTTTCCTTAATTCCCCATCACCTGTTTCTTCACCTTTTCTGTCCTGTTTTATAATGACAGAAATGTACCCTGTTTTCACTTTCAGGTAATTTAATTCCAAGACATCAAGAGCTATTTTATAAAAATCCTGCATTTGCTGGAGTAAGGTTGCCTGAAATCAAGGAAACTGAACCTCTTGAAAGACGCTACCCCAAACTCTCTGAAGTAGTGATAGATTTAGCAAAGGTAATCATGCTTTTCCTTTTCACTTTCTAAAAGGGGACTTACATTATGGAGATTTGGTTTTCCCTTCTTTTTTCTTGTTTCGATGATCTTTAAGGCCAACAATTTTCTGTGAAGATTTTAATTATTGTACATTAAGAAAGAGTTTAAATAATTTGGGGGGGGGTGTGGGGCTTAGAGACAAGGACCTGAAATTTTTACTTGTTTTAAAACTCATTAAGAAAACATTTAGTGTTATCTAGCATGGTTTAAGCATGAAAACATCCTCATAACTATGTATTTTTAATGGTTAACGTTTAAAATACAATCTATGTGTAAATGAAAGAAGAAGAAAAGCCAGAAAGAAAACAAAGGGTAGTTAGGAAAATATCAGTGTAGAGCAAATTGTTAAAATACTACATTCCTATTTTTCTACATAATCTTATAGCAGATACAAATATTTTTTCTTGTGATTAAAGCTTTATGATCTGTCTGTACAGTGGTGTAAAGGGAATAATGGTAAAAGTGTTGTCTGACTTGTATCCCTTAGAGTACAATCATACAGCTTCTTATGCATTTTATTATGGGAAATATGAAATATGGAAAAGAAAGTAGAAACAATAGTAGCATAATGAAGAATTATCAACCTTTTGCCAATCTTTTTTCCTCTGTCCACACCCGCCTCTCACCACACCCCTCCCACCCTCCCCTCTTTGGGAAAGAGCATTTTGAAGCAAATCCCAGACTTTGTATCATTTCACTTAAAAATGCTTCAGTTATTCATAGAAGTTTTTTGTTCATTTAGAGAAATTTATTGAGTCCCTTCTATTTTAACTGGTATTGACAAAATTTTCAATGAATCAGAACAAGACCCTGCATTAAAATAAATCTATGTAAAGCGTCTAGCATGGCAGATAATCACAGAGTAGGTCCTTTTGTCTCCATTCTACAAAGATTTTAGGTTTTTAAAATTCACAGTAATCCCTTAATAGCATAAAACATCTAATCAATCTTCAAAGTTTCATTGACTGTCTCATCAATTTCTTTTTATAGTTTGAATTGAGATCCACATGAGGCCTATAATTGCAATTGGTTGATTTGTCCCTTAAGACCCTTTTAATTTACAGTCTCCTCTTCATCGCTTTCTTTTTTAGTTAAATCTTTCAATTTATTTGTTGAAGAAACTAGATTGTCCCTAAGAATTTCCCACATGGTGTAGTTTAATATGTTCCTCTGTGTCCTACATTTCTTATAAACTCATCATTGAGCTAGGCAGGGCCTCATCAGAATCAGCTTTGATTTTTTGGCAAGACTACTTCATAGGAGGTTTATGTATTTCCATCTAGAGGTGCTGAATGTCTGATGGTCTTTCTTTTTGTGATGTTAGTAGCCATTATAGTCATTGTCTGAATCTGTGCTTTATTTTTTTTCTTCGTTTTTTACATAATATTTTATTGTGTGTGCTTTATTCTTTATAAATGACTATGGAAGTTTAAAATCCATTAAATTTAAAGTGGAATTTTCTAAAAACTGTAGGCAGTTTTTCTTTGATATGAACTGTATGTATTCCTTGGTCTTTCAGAAATGTTTACATATTGACCCAGACAGAAGGCCCTTCTGTGCTGAGCTCCTGCATCATGATTTCTTTCACGTGGATGGATTTGCTGAGAGGTATAGTACTGACCCATGTTTTCCAGGCCACAGCAACCTAGGGCTGAAGCAAGGTCACCATGACAGTAACCAACAGTATTTCTCTTACTTCGGTTCTCGTCTTCCTTTGCAGGATTTCAAATATTTCAAATATTTGCCATCCTACCCACATTCACTCTTAGCAATATACAGTGTCCATTTATCCAGTTTTCCTGTCCCTTCCTGCCTTCTTGTCTTTGCTTTTGGGCAAGCTTGTCCATTTGGCCTCGTATACTTGATTGAAGTAAGAAGCACGTTCCTCATGTGTGTTATTGTTTGTTTTATAGGCCTATTTAATCTTTGGCTGAAAGGTGGACTTCAGGAGTGGCTTTGATTCTGAATTAGCAGTGTGTCTGGAGGCCACAGTCCGGGGGTTCTTCTAGTCACAGTCAGACCAGTAAGTCTGGTCTTTTTTTGTGAATTTGAATTTTGTTCTACATTTTTCTCCTGCTCTGTCCAGGACCCTCTATTGTGATCCCTAGCAAAGCTGTAGGTGGTAGAAGATGGGTACCATCCAGTTCTTCTGTGCTCTGGCTAGTGGAGGCTGTGGTTCATGTGGTCCATTAGTCCTTTGTATTAGTATTTTCCTTGTGTCTTTGGTCTTTTTCTTCTTTTGGTTTTCTTCATTCTCCTTTGCTCCTAATGTGTTGGGACCAATAGATGTATCTTGGATGGCCACTCAAAAGCTTTTAGGACTCCAGATGTTCCTCACTAAAGTAGGATGTAGAACATTTTCTTTATGAACTATGTTATGCCAATTGACCTACATGTCTCCTGAGACCATGGTCCCTAGTCCTCAGCCCAGTCAGTCCCTCAAGGTGTTTGGATGTGTCTAGGAAGCTTCTATGACTTTGCCTTGGTCAAGTTGTGCTGACTTCCAGTATATTGTGTGTTGTCTTTCCCTTCACCAAAGTTAACACTTGTCTACTATCTAGTTTAGTGATTTCCCTTCAGCTTGACATTCTCCACTTCTGATCTTGAAGATCAAAAATGGTCTTCAACCTAGCTCTTGCTGTTCTCGGCATAAACCTCAGGTTCTGATCTGCCAGGTTCATTGATCCCAGGGCGCTACTTCCACAGCCCCACCTTTGGCAGTTTTGTTATGTAACATTTCTTCATGGAGTGTCCTGTGTCCTCTCCTTTTTTGAATCAAGTCTCCCCTTAGGGTCTCCATCTTCTTGAAGCCTCCTATGGCCATTCCTGCCCACAAAGATTTATCTCTTAACTCCTGAAGTACTCATTATTACTACCACTCATGGGTACCTTTCATGGATCATCATATACTGTGCTAAATATTTATATGTATGCATATAGTCTTCCCAATCAGGTTATAAGTTCCTCAAAATCAGTAAAAAAAAAAAAAAAAAAATCAGTGACTGTATCGTATTTAGCACACTTTAAAAGCATAGCACAGGGTATTGTTTAATTGAAAATATGACTCCTAGCACTAGGACTGTTTGTTTCAAAAGTGTTATAGTTTTATAATAATTTGTAATTATGTAAATAACTATGAATGGGAAAAGGAATGATGAATGTTTTATGTGATAGTAGACTTGAATATGCCATTATGTAGATCACATTTACCCTGTCACTGTATCAGGAAGCTATTATCTCCTGTATAACTGAATAACTAAATATTAGAAAGGTTATTATATTAGATAAAATAACAACTAAATTTATTCAAAATTACTGTCAATTGTCTTTATTAGTAACATGCATGGAGTAACAATAATATGCTGGGTACAGCACTGAATCAATCCCTCTTTTTAATTTAATTGGTCCCTTGATTTTAAATATAATCATGTACACCAAGGGCAGTGGTTCTTACTTTTTTATTTTGGGGAACTCTTAAAAATTATTGAGGACCTCCAAGAGCTTTTCTTTATGAGTATTATATTTATCAATATTTACCATATTATAAATTAAAAGAGAAATTAAAAAAAAATCCTTATTACTCATTTGAAGTTAGCAATAATACCATTGATCTCTATTCACCTGGAGCAGCAGAGGAAGAAGGAGAGTAAGGAATAGGAGGAGGATATGGAATTTGTGGCTAATTACCTCCATGAATGACTTCCACCTTTGCCATGAGACGAGAAGAACTGGATGGTGCCTGTCTACCATTGCTGAACTTTATGATCAAGGATTCTATAGAGGAATCCTGATCAAAAGGGGGAAAATGCAAAGCAAAATTTTTAATTTTCCTGGACTCCAGACTTTGTGGAGCTACGGAGGCTGGATGAACTCCTAAACTGTTGCCCTGAGATAATCTTAAACCTTAAACCAAAAATAGTACCTAAAGTCTTCTTAAAACCTGGCGGATTTGATCTGCCAACCTCTTGGTTAGCAGCTGTAGAACTTAACCATTACGCCACCAAGGTTTCCAACCTAACAATAGTTTAGCTCAACTAGCCAAAAATGTCTACCTTGAGCATTCTGCTCTTTTAAGAACTGTCTATATGGGATCAAACTGACAATAGCAGCTCAAGAGATTAGATAGGAACCCTGGGGGGCGGTGAATTTATGTTAATGAGGGAGGAAAAACTCACAAAAAGACAGTGAGAATGGTTGCACAACTCAAAGAATGTAATCACTGTCATTAATTTGTACACGTAGAAATGGTTGAATTGGTGTATGTTTTGCTGTGTAGATTCTCAACGACAAAATAAAATTAAAAATAAATAAATAATAAACCCATTACATGTTATGTTAGTTTGGGTTCTCCAAGAAGCAGATGCTAAGATGAGATTGGATGTACAATCTTTTCTCCTGTGAAGGATAAAGAAGAAGGCAGAGAGTGTGTTTAGACCACAATGCAGTTCTGATACTTGTGAAAGGGAGGCCAGAGGGAAGGATTGGATAGGCAGAGTCTCAGACTACAGAGCAGTTCTGAGAAAGTGTTGGCAGTCGATGGGAAACACCTAAGTAAAAGTTGCTCATTGGAAGAGTCACAATGGAAGAGTCTCACACCAGGCAGGAATGTGCCCGACACTAGTATTCTCACCTTGCCCAGGCATTGCCTGCGAGCAGCCTGGGGGAAACATGGCCTCAGGTCTGATGTGGAGGTGGACCCAGGGGGGTGGCAGCTGTGCTGTCAGTCAACTATGCTCTCCCCAGAAGGTTTTCTTGAAGATCTGAGTGGCCCACTTCCAAGGCTATCACATATATTAACATAAATAATCTTTTTTAAAATGAAAAATAATTATATTTTTCAAAACAAAAAATAGTCAAAAGAGTAGCAGTGGCGTTGCTTTATATTTTTGGAAATTTCTTTAATATCTCATTTAGTAAAAGATGCTTAGATTCTCATATCTGATTCTACATTCAAACAATTGTAATATGATGTTTTGGTTGCAGTATATGAAGAAAGTCTGGCCTTACACAAATATGTAGTTGGAAAATAAAAGAGTAGTTTAATAACATTTTCAGATAATTTTTCGTATTATTCTTTGATACTCTAACAAAACTCTGCAAGTGGTAGTTTCTAAATGATTGGTTGTATTGTGGAATCTGAAATCATATCAATGAACTTTTCTTACTGTGTTACCTTAAAATCCATTTGTCTTTCTTGAACTTTGAATAGATCATGCATGGCTTTGTAACATTAGTCATTTGGAAAATATTGTTATACAGATCTTAAAAATGTTGAAAAGGCTGACATATTTCATTATACATATAAAAAGTCATATTCTATCTCATTAGAAAAGTAAGTATGGGGAAGCTATGAAGCTCACAGTGACTGATACAAGTTTAACAGAATTTTAATTTTTGTATTAAATTTGAATTTAATTATTGACACAAATATTGTCAGTTGTTTTCCCTGAAGTATTAGTTTCACCTTGTTCACTTTTTTAAAGAAAATGTTTGCCAAATATCCCAAGTCTGAATAACCATGATTTGTCTGCCAGTTTTTCTCTCAAGTAAAAATGTTGTTGCATGAAAGTGGCTAGTTCTGTTTGTATCTCCAACAATCACACGAGTGCTTTTGTCAAGGCAAACATTGTACTTTGGTATGTAGAAGAGCTTTATGCGTATTTCCCATTTTGTCACACAGAATATGAAAAGGACACGGGTTTAAGGGGTTAGAGTTAATAAAATTAATACTTTTTTACTGCTCATCAGGATCAGGGACACTGTTAGGTGAAACTGGATTTTTTTTTTTTTTTTTTTTACCTAAGAGTGTGTGGCTATGAAGAATGACCACTAGTATAGTTATACCATTGCTTTGATTCATAGTAATGTGCCAGCAATTTTACCCACCATTTTTTTCATACTGTCAGTGCAAATGTTAACATGGTGAAAAAGACAAACAGTATCTTCATAGTAAGATAAGAGTAGCTTTGACCTTGTAAACCCCCTGAAAGTTTCTCAGGGACCATCCTTTGAGAACTGCTGATCTGGGCCATGATTTTTCTCATTTTAAATAATATAATCTAGAGTTTGTTAAACTAGATTATATTATTTAAAATGAGAAAAATCATGGCCCAGATTTAAAAAATTAATACCTTGAAAATAAAAATTTTCTAGATTTATCTGTCTCCTGTAATTTAATTGTAATGATGAATATGTTTTTATGTAGGTTTTCTCAGGAACTAAAGTTAAAAATACAGAAAGATACGAGAAATATTTCTTTATCTAAAAAATTCCAAAACAGGAAGAAGGAAAAGGAAAAAGATGACTCCTTAGGTGGAGAAAGAAAAACACTTATGGTGCAGGTAAATGTCCGTGTATTAAATGAGTATTATATTTTAATTTAATATATGTAATTATTCTTTAGTTTTTTGAGGAAAAAAAATTTTTTTTTAAGTTAAGCGAGTTGTTAATCTTTAACTTAGTTGTAAAAAAACGTACCTTTGCTGGAAATTGCATGTATTTTATCTTGATATAAAATATATTGAGTGTCTACTATGTACCAGACTCTCTACAATAGGACTTGTCAGGAAATCACACTTGTCTAAGGATAACTATATATGTGCACATGCATGCACACATGCACACACGGACACAAACAAGTATACACACACCATTTTTTTCCTGAAATAATATATATATATTTTTTTTAATATGAGAGAAAAATATCATTTTTAGAATTTTATGTGGAACATTTTAAAATGGAGATTTGGATATTTAATTTATTTTAAATTTACTTTTCCTACTAAGTTTTATAGGATCTGTTCTTGAGATGAAATCTTGAGATTCAAATCTAGCACTCACCCCCTTCCAGTTTCTCAAATGAACCAAAGGAAGAAAAAGGTTCTCAATTTTGTGTTCCCTGACAAAATGTATAAGAACAAAAGTGGGCATTCTTTTTTTTTTCAATTGTGCTTTAGCTGTAAGTTTACAGCTCAAGTTAATTTCTCATACAAAAATTTATGCACACATTGTTATGTGACCCTAGTTGCAATTCCCATAGTGTGACAGCACACTCCCCCTTTCCACCCCGGGTTTCCCGTGCCTATTCAACCAGCTGCTGTCCCTTTCTGCTCTCCCATCCTGCCTCTGGACAGGAGCCACCCATTTAGTCTTGTGTATCTACTTGAACTAAGAAGCACACTCTGCACAAGTATTATTTTATGTTTTATAGTCCAATCTAACCTTTGACTGAAGAGTGGGCTTCGGGAATGGTCTCAGTTCTGGGTTAACAGAGAGACTGGGGGCCAAGTCTTCTGTGGTTCCTCCAGATTCCGTCAGACCATTAAGTCTGGTCTTTTTATGTGAATTTGAGTTCTGTACCACACTTTCCTCCTGCTCTGTCAGGGACTCTCTGTTGTGTTCCATGTCAGGGTGGGCATTGGTGGTAGCCGGGTACCATCTAGTTTTTCTGGTCTCAGACTGATGGAGTCTCTGGTTTATGTGGCCCATTTGTCTCTTGGGCTAATATTTTCCTTGTGTCTTTGATGTTCTTCATTCTCTTTTGCTCCAGGCGAGTTGGGTCCAGTTGATGCATCTTAGATGGCTGCTTACAAGCTTTTAAGACCCCAGACACCACTCACCAAAGTGGGGTGCAGAACAATTTCTTAATAAACTTTGTTAAGCCAGTTGACCTAGATGTCCCCTGAAACCATGGTCCTCAGACCTTCACCCATGCTACTCTGTCCCTCGAAGTGGTTGGTTGTGTTCAGGAAACTTCTTAGCTTTGAGTTTAGTCCAGTTATGCTGATGTTCCCTGTATTGTGTGTTATCCTTCCCTTCACCTAAGATAATTCTTGTTTACGATCTAGTTAGTGAATTCAGAAGTGGGCGTTCTTGATTACTCTTTTATGTCACCCCTCCCTGGGAGAGAAAAAAATGTATATAAAATATCAGAGTTAGTATGAATTGTATTTCCATTCTTTTTTGTATTTTCACAATAAATGTCTGCACGAGAATTCCAGGATTGATTTAAATTCAATAAATAGACTCAAGAAAACAGGGGTACAAAAAGATGTTGTCTATGGAATTCTGCTTTTGTTGACAAGTGCTTTATAAGAAAAGGTGATTTTTCATTCTTCTTGGATCATTAACCTTATTAACATTTTTATTAATGGTCAGGATACCAATGCTAATCCCAAAATTAAGGATTCTAAAGTATTTAAAATAAAAGCATCAAAAATTGATGGAGAAAAAGTTGAAGAAGGTATTCAAGCTTCAAATGTCAGCTATCTCCATGACAGTGGGACAAGTCACATCAAAATAGTGCCTTCAACAAGCCTCAGAGACTGCAGCAATGGCAGTGTGGATCACACAAGGAATTCAGGCGTGGCCATTCCCCCACTTACACACAACCTTTCTGCTGTGGCTTCCCGTATTAATTCTGGACTGGGAACTATCCCAGGAGTTCAGAGTTACAGGTATGAATTAAGAAAGTAAGACCAAAAAAAACCTGCTTAAAGTGTATTTGCAAATTGAAAATGTCTGTCAATTCAGCAGTATTGCCTTACTCTCAGCCTTCTGGAAGATTTTCATTCATTTCACATTGCTGTTTCAAAAGATTTTCTGGCCTATGTGATGAAAATTATTAACATTAAAAAACCAGATTCACCTAAGCCTCCCAAGAAACAAGGGCCATATTGTTTAAAGTAACAGAATCTACAGCTATTTTGCCCAATAATATGAAGATTATCATTAAAAAAAAAAAAAGTAATTGTTTTTGAGGTTCTGCTGCTGCATAGTGTGGCTGTGGGCATTTAGTGGTACAAAGAAGTTCCTTTTGGGCATTTTGCTGAAATAGAGGTAAGTTGTTTGGTTAGAGGATCCCTCCCAAACCAAACCCGTTGCCATCAAGTCGATTCCAACTCATAGCGACTTACAGGACAGAGTAGAACTGCCCCATAGGGTTTCCAAGGCTGTAAATCTTTAAGGAAGCAGATTGCCATATTTTTGTCCACAGGATCAGCTGGTAGGTCCAAACTGCCAACCTTTCAGTTGGCAGCCAAGCACTTAAACCATAGTCCCTAGGTGGTGCAAATAGTAGACGTGCTTGGCTGCTAATTGAGAGGTTGGAGGTTTGAGTTCACTCACAGGTGTCTGGGAAGAAAGCCCTGTTGATCTACTTTCAAAAAAGCAGCAATTGAAACCCTCTGGAGTGCAGTCTACTCTGACATACATGGGGTCACCATAAGCTGGAATCAACTCAATGGCAGCTGGTTTGATTTGGTAAGAGTCAGGGGCTGGGTGGGAGGCATGAGGGAAGTGGTAAAGGCAGAATGTTTCACCAGACCTGTCTGTGTGCATTGTATGTTTGAGAATAGGCATTAAGTTTTAATTCACTTCATGCCACAGTGATGTGTCTTTTGATTTTGTGCTTGAAAAAATAATTATTGCTGGTTCTTAGTTTTTTTTTTTTTTGTATTGTTTTTTACAGAGTGGATGAGAAAACCAAGAAGTATTATATCCCATTTGTTAAGCCAAGTAAACATTCTCCATCAGGCATTTTTAATATTAACCTGACCACATCAGTAAGTGAATTGTTCTCAGTGGTAGGAGAACACGCATTAGCCTGTTCTAGACTTTTATTAATATTAAATATTAAGAACTGAGAATTTTATTTGGAGACATATCAAAGCGAACTTTTAACTTTATGATATGTCTTCAATAGCCTGTCATAGTCATAAATACTGAAGTCTAAAAGTTGAAATGTTTTATAAAGTTTTATAAGTCTGAGAGTTAAAATATATTTTTACAATGATATCTGTTTGATTTTTTTGAGTAACATAGTAAATTTACTTAACTTAATGCTTAGTGAGGAAACCCTGGTGGTGTAGTGGTTAACAATTAGGCTGCTAACCAAAAGGTCGGCAGTTCAAATCTACCAGGCGCTCCTTAAAAACCCAGTGGGCAGGTCTGCTCTGTCCTATATGGTCGCTATGAGTCAGGATCAACTCAATGGCAATGGGTTTGGTTTTTTTTTTTTTTTCTTTTCTTTTTTTAAATGCTCGGTGATCATTATTATTTTTTTTCTTTTTTTAAAGTAGATGAGAAGACTATCTTACACCAAATTTTCAGTGAAAATATTCTGTTTATTCATTTAACAAATATTTATTGATCATCTATTATGTGTAAGACACTGGAGATGAATAAGTCAATTTTTCCCTTCAAGGAGCTCTCCTGGTTTAGAATAGTAGGGTGATCAACAAATTAAAACATAATGTCTGATTGTAACAGTAGAAGCATGTACAAGATTCAAAGGTAGCACAAGAAGGAACATTGTTATTCTCAAAATAGCCACCAGGATGCTTCTTTTTAAAGTTAAGTCAAATCATCATCACTCTTCTCCTCAAAATCCTCCACTGGCTTCTTCTCTCAGAGGAGAGGCCAAAGTCCTTTCAGTGGCCTGTAAGTCTCTGCTCGATTTACTTCCTCCATCCCTTTACCCCGTCCTACTACTCTCTCCCTTGCTCAGTGTGTTCCAACCACATTGATTTCCTTGTTATTCCTGGAATACGGCCAGTTATGTTTCCACCTTTCAGCTTTTGCTCTTGCTATTTCCTCTGCTTAGAATGCTCTTCTTTCAGATAACCCAAAGAATTTGCCTGAAAGAAGGGAATTGTGCTTAGTTTGCTTTCTTCACTTCTCTACCCTCGCACCTAGAACAGTGTCTAACACATTGAAGATGCTTAAGGAATGTGTAAGGAGTGAATTCTTCTGGTGAATAGAGGGAGGTCTGGAAGTTTTCTCAGAGGAGTATTTTTTCTCAAAAAATTCCCTTTACCTCTCACATTATCCTCAAAGCTAAAAAATGTAGCCTTCTTTTCATATCTCTCATAATTTGGACATTTAATTTGTTTTTCTTTTTTTGTCATTTATACACATATTGTTTTGTGACATTAGCTGCAGTCTCTACAATGTGACAGCACACTCCCCCGTTCCATGCCAGGTTCTTTATGTCCATTCAACCAGATCCTATCCCTTCCTGCCTTCTCATCCTGCCTCCAGACAGGAGCCGCCCATTTGGTTTTGTGTATCTGATTGAACGAAGAAGCACACTCCTCATGTGTATTATTTTTTGTTTTATAGTCCTGTCTAATCTTCGTCTGAAGAGCAGGCTTCAAGAATAGTTTTAGTTCTGGGTTAACAGAGTGTCTGGGGTGCCATAGTTTTGGTGGTTCCTCCAGTCTCTGTGAGACCATTAGGTCTGGTCTTTTTACGTAAGTTTGAGTTTTGCTCTGCACTTCTCTTGCTCTATCTGGGACTCTGTTGTGTTCTCTGTCAGTGTGGTCTTTGGTGGTAGTGGGGTGCATTTGTTTCTCTTTTAATTATTCTTGGTCTACAATTTTTGTGCCCACAGTATTTTCCTTTTAAATACTCCCTGGTTATTTATTTATTTATTGGTGAATATTTGTGTTTTATAATCCTGGTCTGCTTTGGAAGATTATTTGAACAACAGGCTTTTCAAAGTAGCTGGCTAAATACCATTTTGCTGGAATTGATGTCATCTTACTTTCAGGCATTGCATAATCAAGGCTGGGTGATAATTCTAGATCCTATTTCTGTTTATCCTTCCTTAGAGGAGGCAAACAAGAAAGGGTTGGGGAGAAGACCCACTTGAGTCTTTCCTTAATGAAAATGAATGCAGGCAATGCAAAGTCTAGACTTTCTTCAACTTCTGTGTCAACACCCTTTTCTGTGCTTTATGCCCTAACTCTGAGACATGAATAAATTCATTGTCATAAACATCTATGTGTTTTATTTGTTACTCTTTGGATGATCTGGTGGTTGAATTAATTATTTTATTATTATTACTTTTTAATTTGGAGATAGTTTTTTAAAACAAATTATTTCATTTTGTTGCCATTTTTGAACCAAGAACCTTAGTGTTTGTTCTATTAAAAGAACAAGCAGAGACATCTAAAAAACAGAAACTCAAAAGATAATGCCAACTCCTGAAGTCTGTCTGGGAGGCAGAGTGGCATAATACAAGACCTCTTACTATGGACAGGTTTTCTTTTTTTTCTCTGTTTTTTCTTTTAAAAACCTTTTTATTATAGAAAAATATGCATAAAATATATATGAAAGTAAAGATGAGAGTATAATGAACCTCTATTTATTCTATCATCCAGTTTTAACGATTATCAACTTATGGTCAGCTTTGTTCCAGCTATACTCACATTTGCTAAGGCATCTGCCCCCACCTGGGTGTTTTAAAGCAAAACCTAAACATCGTATCATTTCAGATATAAATAACAGAGTATGTATCACTAAAAGATAGGGGCCCTATTCCCTTTCTTATCATTATTTTATTATGATCAGTCTTTACACAGGGTTTGAAGAGATTCGGAAGGCTTTTCGTTCTGGCTTGTGTTTTCTTTTCGCTTGTTTGTGCGTGCAGGCCAAGAGGAGTTAGGTGGGAGTCTACCCAGATTAGGAGGGTTCTGCGAGATAAAGGAGAGTTGTGGGAGGCAGTCAGAGGCAGGATTAAAATGAAGTGGTGAACTAGAATGGCTTTTGAGAAGGAGCTAAGTTTCATAGCCAGGAAAACAGTATCACATGTTAACCCTGAAGGACAAAACAAGGACAAACATAGAAAAAGAGTAATGAAGTTATAGTGGGGAAGTGAAAAACAAGATAGGAGGAGATGTGAGAGACAAGTCAAGATGAACTGTTCAAAATTAAAGTAGATAACAGCAACCATATGCTGAAAACCCAGCAAGTGTTGTAAGGCCTGACCTTACTGGCCTGAAGGATCAGGACCCAGATGCTCATCTTTTGACCTTTTACTGCTTGCTGAGGCTTAGACTGAAGGTTGGCCGAGCAGCAGGAGAAACTCTTAGCAACCAAGTTATCTACTTGTTAGCAATTTTAATAAATTTAATGAGGAAGAGGTTTTAAATAATTGGATGGAATAGTTTTATGCATTTATAATGTTCTTCATTATATTGTTACATAATTATATATAATAACATTTTATATTATTCTAGCCCTTAAGTTCCATAGATTTTAGGATGTGAACATAGTAGTTACAAAAGGGGGAAAGCCTAGCTCACCTTGAAGCTAATTCATTTGTGTTAACTATTCTCCTGATATCAGGTCGCTGGTGAAAAGCGCCTCCTTCCGGCAAATAAGAAAAGAAGGGAAAAAGAAGGGACAAAGACAGATGTCCGTTTACCTGAACTAAATTATAAGCATCTCCCCGAACTAAGAGCCTTGGAAGGCATAGGTATGTTTATGATGCTTTTACTTTTTTCAGCCCTTTTGTTTATATTATTTAAATTTCTACCAAGTAAGCTAACAGAGTATTAAAAATAATAGTAACTTTAGTTAAGTATATAAATATGTACGTATGTGTATAAGTACATACTGAGAAATGGATATGGTTTTGAAAAATTAACAAAAATGTCTGATTTTTTCTCTGTGTCTGTGGTCATTTTTATCTAGCTCAAAATTCGAGGCTAGTAAGGAAAGAGAACAAAATTCTTTCAGAATCTCAAATTCCGTCTCTGGCAGCTATTGACCTCCACGCCCCCACTGTTGCATTACATCAGGTACAGAAATACTCTTTGTAGGTTGGGTAGAACTCTGATCTCTCTCATACTTCCTGTAAAAGTATTTTAGGGAGAGTTTGCCCTTAAGGGTTGGGTGGTTTATTGGTGAGATCTATAAAGTTTTGCTTTATTATTCATTGCACTTAGTATCTTTGTTACATACATATATATATGTATATTTATATAAACACTTCCCAACTTACAGAAACCAATTTTTTGTAGGTTTAAAAGAGTGTGTACGTGCATATGTGCATTTGCATGTGTGTGTATTCAGCCTTGTTAAGTCTTTATATTACTATGGGCTTAGTGATAGCAGCATTAGCCCTAAAGCTTTGACCTATTTTCAGTTTATTCTTTTAAAACGTGTATAGTCTATTTGGCATTTTTTCCAAGACAATCCATTTCATCCATGTTAAACATTTGTTATTCCATGTAATCATCTTTTTCTGTAATTTCTCTTTACTCTTCAGAATGTGTGTATTTCTGCTACTTTTATTTCAACAGCCATATCACTAACTTTTACATTAAGAAACTTGGTAGATTTAAAAAATCTCCTGAGCCTTCCATAACTAGCTACAAACTTTGGGTATGAAGCACTGTACTTCCCCTTTACTTCTCCAAACAGATTTCTCACCTTTGCTTGAAGCTAAGCAACTTTTGTTTTAGAATTTAATTTTCCATCCTCGTTGTTATAACATTTCCATTTCATAGAGAGTATCTGTTGCCCCCTTATCCATGTGGATGCTTTTTCTCCTGTTACTGTCTCACAGTTCTGTAGAGTTCTACAAACAAGGGGCATAGTATTGTTGAAGATAACAAATTACAGAGGCAGTTAACCAGAGATGTGGAAGAAAGGGTTTATTGACTGCTGTTGCTTTGCCTTGTCTCTTGCCAACAATTTCTGTAGCAACACTTAATCAAAACTGAACAAACTCCTGTTGTGGGAAGATTAATCACGGTGACAGATTTGACATTTAGGAACTAGACTCTTGATAAATTCCTCGTATACCTCTAAACTTAAATTTAATATGGATTTTAAAGGCATAGAATTTTTCACTTGCAGGCACTGGGTATTATTATTCAAAACACTTTTCAGGGTAGAAATGAAAAAGTCCAGTTTCATGTGATGGAAGAAAGAAAGGTTTTGGCTGCCTTCACACTTCTCCAGTATTTTATTTGCTGTTCGAAAGTAATCATTTTATTCTTGTAAACTAGTTCTGCATTTTCACTCTTGATTTACTTGTTCAACTTCCAGCTGTGTTTAAAATACATTAAAAGAGAAAGTAGGTGTAGCAAATGACACAGAATGAACATTCCTGAATGTCTGATAGAAATATCTAGTGAAGCCATGTCTTTCAGGAGTTTTATTTTGGAGATAGTTTCAGATAACAAATTTAATTTCTTTAATAGACATAGCACTATTCAGATTTTCTATTTCTTCTTATGACCCTTTTGGTAGGTTGTATTTTTCAAGAAATTTGCCCATTTCATCTAAGTTTTTTAATTTGCTGGCATAAAATTGTTCATAGTATTTTCTTATTATCCTTTTAATGCCTGTGTTGTTGTTGTCAGGTGCCATCGAGTCAGTTCTGACTCACAGCGACCCTGTGTACAACAGAACAAAACACTGCCCAGTCCTGTACCATTTTCACAATCATAGTTATGCTTGAGCCCATTGTTGCAGCCACTGTGTCAGTCCATCTTGTTGAGGGTCTTCCTCTTTTTCACTGTCCCTCTACTTTACCAAACATGATGTCCTTCTCCGGGGACTAATCCCTCCTGATAACTGTCCTAAGTGTGTGAGATGTGGTCTCGTCATCCTTGCTTCTAAGGAGCGTTCTGGCTGTACTTCTTCCAAGACAGATTTGTTTGTTCTTTTGGCTGTCCATGGTATATTCAATATTCTTCATGACACCATAATCAAAGGTGTCAATTCTTCTTGGGTCTTTCTTATTCATTGTCCAGCTTTCCCATGCATATGAAGCGATTGAAAACACCATGGCTTGGGTCAGGTCCACCTTAACCCTTAAAGGGACGTCTTTGCTTTTTAACACTTTAAAGAGGTCTTTTGCAACAGATGTGTCCAATATAAGGTGTCCTCTGATTTCTTTACTGCTTCTTCCATGAATGTTCATTGTGGATCCAAGTAAAATAAAATTCTTGACAACTTCAATCTTTTCTTTATCATGATGTTGCTTATCAGTCCGTTTGTGAGGATTTTTGTTTCCTTTACGTTGAGGTATAACCCATACTGAAGGCTGTGGTCTTTGATCTTCATCAGTAAGTGCTTCAAGTCCTCTTCACTTTTAGCAAACAAGGTTGTGTCTTCTGCATAATGCAGATTGTTAATAAGTCTTCCTCCAATCCTAATGCCACGTTCTTCTTTACCTAGTCCAGCTTCTCAAATTATTTGCTCAGCATGCAGACTAAGTATGGTGAAAAGATATAACCCTGATACACACCTTTCCTGACTTTAAACCATGCAGTATCCCCTTGTCCTGTTTGAATGACTGCCTCTTAATCTAGGTACAGGTTCCTCATGAGCACAATTAAGTGTTCTGGAATTCCTGTTCTTCACAATGTTATCTATAATTTGTTATGATCCACAGTCAAAAGCCATTGCATAGTCAATAAAACAGGTAAACATCTTTCTGGTATTCTCTGCTTTCAGCAAGGATCCATCTGACATCAGCAATGATATCCCTGGTTCTGTGTCCTCTTCTGAATCTGGACTGAATTTCTGGCAGTTCCCTGTTGATGTACTGCTGCAGCTACTTTTGAATGATCTTCAGCAAAATTTTAGTTGTGTGTGATATTAATGATATTGTTCAATTATTTCCACATTGAGTTGAACCACCGTTCTTTGGAATAGGCACAAATCTATTCTTGAGATGGTCTCTAAATTCAGATGGGATATACTCAAGGTCGTACTTTGGCTCTCTTGGACTTGTTCTAATTTTCTTCAACTTCAACTTGAACTTGTATATGAGCAACTGATGGTTTGTTCCACAGTTGGCCCCAGCCTTGTTCTGGTTGATGATACTGAACTTTTCCATCATCTCTTCCCACAGATGTAGCTGATTTGACTCCTGTGTATTCCATCCTTCTAGATCCATGTGTATAGTCGCCATTTATGTTGTTGAAAAAGGTATTTGTAATGAGGAAGTTGTTAGTCTTGCAAAATTCTATCATGTGATCTCCAGCAGCGTTTCTAACACCAAGGCCATATTTTCCAACTACCGACCTTTCTTCTTTGTTTCCAACTTTTGCATTCCAATCACCAATAATTATCAATGCAACCTGATTACATGTTTGATCAATTTCAGACTGCAGAAGTTGGTAAAAATCTTCAGTGTCTTCATCCTTGGCCTTAGTGGTTCATGCATAAACTTGAATAATAGTTATGTTAACTGGTCTTCCTTAAAGGTGTATAGATATTATCCTATTACTGACAACATTGAATACTTCAGGATAGATCTTGAAATGTTCTTTTTAACCATGAATACGATACCATTCCTCTTCATTTTGTCATTCTTTGCATAGTAGACCATACGATTGTCTGATTTAAAATGACCAATACCAGTCCATTTCAGCTCTGTAATGCCTAGGATATCGATGTTTATGTGTTCCATTTCATTTCCGATGATTTCCAGTTTTCCTAGATGTGTACTTCATACTTTCCATGTTCTTATTAGTAATGGATGTTTGCAGCAGTTTCTTCTCATTTTGAGTCACGCCACATCAACAAACGAAGGTCCCAAAACTTTGACTCTTTCCGTGTCATTAAGTTCAACTCTACTTTGAGGAGGAAGCTCTTCCCCAGTTTTATTTTGAGTGCCTTCCAACCTGAGGGGCTCAACTTTTGGCACTATTTCAGGCAGTGTTCTGCAGCAATTCATAAGGGTTTCACTGGCTAATTTTTCTCAGAAGTAGACTGCCAGGTCCTTCTTTCTAGTCTATCTTAGTCTGGAAGCTCAGCTGAAATCAGTCTGCCATAGGTGACCCTGCTGGTATTTGAATACCAGCAGCACAGCTTTCAGCATCACAGCAACATGAGAGCCCCCATAGTACAACAAACTGACAGAAGCGTGCGGATTGTTGGGTAGTGTTCTATAAATGTGAAATTGGATTAAGGTGGTTGATGGTGTTATCCAGATCTTCTATCTCTTTAATAATTTTTGTTTGTTTAGTTCTATCAACTCCTGAAAGAGTGCTGTTAAAATCTTTTGCTATGATTGTGGAATTGTCGGTTTCCCTTGTACTTGTTAATTTTTGCTTCATGTATGTTAAATCTTTTTGCTTCATGTATTTTAAATCTCCAATATTACGTACATACTTGTTTATAATTGTTTTGTCTTCCTGATAAATTGTCCCTTTTGTCTTTATGTCTGGTTGTGCGTTGTGCCTTGAAGTCTGTTTTGCCTAAGATTAAAATAGCCACTTCACCCTCCTTGTGCTTATTTGTTTGTGTGGTATATCTTTTTACTTTCATTTACTTTTAACATACCTGTTTGCTTTTTTTTTTTTAATATTTAAAGTGTTTCTTCTGCAGACAGCATATAGGTAGGGTCATACCTTTGTGTCCATTCTGTCAATCTCTGTCTTTTAATTGGAATGTGTGTTTGCTTTCTATTTCTTCTAACACATTACTACAAACTTAAAACAACCTCCATTTATTATCTCATAGTTTCTGTGGTTCAGAAGCATGGACCCAGCTAGTTCTCTGCTCAGAGCCTCACAGGTCGAAGGTCACAGTGTTGACAGGGCTGCATTTCTTTGTGAAGGCTCTATGGGAGAATCTATTGCCAGGCCCATTCAGGTTGTTGACAGAATTTAACTCCTTGTGGTTGTAGGACTGAGATCCTCATTTCCTTGTTGGCTCACAGCCATGGGTTGTTCTCAGCTTCCAGAGACCACCCACATTTCTTGGCTCATGGCCCACTTCCTCCACTTTTAAAGCCAGCAACAGTGCCTGAATCCATCTCACAGTTTGAATCTCTCTGACTTCCCTTTTTGACTTCATCTCTTCTCCATGTTCATATTCTTCCTCATCTTTCTGACTGGTTCTTCTGTTTTTAAGGGACCACGTGATTACATTGAGCCTCCAATGTTAATTCAGGAGTGTCTATTTTAGTGTCAGCTGACTAGTAACCTCAATTCCATCTACAAAGCCCCTTCACAGCAGTACTTAGAGTAGTGTTGATTGAATAATTTGGGACGGGAATTTTGGGGAGATGTCTGTAGAATTCTGTTTACCACAGAATGTTTAGATCATTAAAATTTAATGTGATTATTGATAATTTTGGATCTATGCCTATCTTTTTATTATGTGTTTTCTGTTTGTTCCTCTGTTTCCCCTTTCCTATCTTCTTTCATATTTGAATATTTTTAGCACTGGCGTTTTGAAGATATCTCTTGGTATTTTTTTTTTTTTTTTGGTGATTGCTCTATAGATTACAATATACATACCTAATCTTTCACAGTGTACTTAGAATTAATATTGTACCATTTAATATTAAATATAGAAACCTTGTGAGCATACTTCCCTTTCCCCCAACATGACCTTTTTGTTAGAGTTATCATTATGCACTGCATCTACATACATTGAATCTTCCACCACGTATGTCATACATTTTGCTCTGAACAGTCCAAAATATTTTAAATAATTTATGAAAAAAAAACCTAGCCTTTTATATTTGCCTAGCTATTTACCATTTCTGTTGTTCTTCCTTCTTCCCTCATGATTCCAGTTTTCCTCTGCTACCATTTTCCTTTAACCTGAAAAACTCCCTTTAGCATTTCTTACACAGCAGGTCTGATGGTGACAAATTCTCTTAGTTTTACTTCATTTGAGAATGACTTTATTTTGCTTGACTTTGAATTTGGGCTAGCAGTTTGTTTGTTTTCCAGCACTATAAGGCATTGTCCCTCTGTCTTCTCATGTCTATGATTGCTGATGGGAAATTCTCAGGCATTTGAATTGTTATTCCCTATATGTAATGTTTCATTTTGCCTAGCTGCTTTCAAGACTTAGTCTTTTATCTTTCTATTTTCATTAGTTTGAGTATGATGTGACTAGGCATAGTTTTCTTTGAATTTGTCTTTAGAGTTGAGCTTCTTGAATTATGATTTATGTCTTTTACCAAATTTGGGAAATTTTTGGTCATTATTTTTTCAAATGTTTTTTCTTCTGAAATCTCTTTTTTGTCTCTTCTGAAAAATCAGTGGTACATATATTAGACTGTCTAGTAGTTTTCTACTGGTTTCTAATGCTCTGTTCATTTTTTTGCAAACTTTTTTCTCTCTAGTCTTCAGATTGTGTAATTTCTATTAATGTATTTTCAAGCTCTCTGATTCTTTATCATCTATATTCTGCTGTTAAGCCCATCTGCTGAGTTTTAAAATTTTTTAAATTTCAGATACTGTATTTTTTAGTTCTAAAATTTCCTTTTTTTTTTTTTTTTGTTTCTATTTCTCTGCTAAGAATCCATCTTCCTTCATTCATTACAAGTATGTTTTTCTTTACTTCATGTAACTTTAAATAACTACTTTAAAGTCTTTGTATGATGGTTCTGATGTCTGGGCCATCTTGGGATTGATATCTATTGATTATCTTTTCCTGTGAGACTTGGTCACACTTTCCTAGATCTTTTTACATCTGGTAATTTTAGATTATATCCTAGACATTGTGAATGTTTCATTGTGTAGACTCTGGGTTCTATTATAATTCTCTGGAGAATGTTGATATTTTTGTTTTAACAGGCAACCACCTGAGTTTTGTTCACACTGTGAGTTCTGCCTTACTATCTGTGACAGGTGGTTCAAATCTCAGTTCTCTAAGCCTTTGCTATACTGGTTTGGATCTGTCCCAGGTATGCATAGTTCAGGAATTAGACCCAGACTTTTGTAGGATCTCCTTTGCTGTTTCTCTTTCCTCCAGGATTCCTCTTACACTTTTGAGTCTGCTGGAAAGATGGAGTTTCTTTCAGAGTTTTAGCCTCTTGTACTTCCTCACAACTCTGTGACTAAAGTCTGTCCTTTGGGCAAAGCTGCAGGAGTGAAAAACAAAATGGGAAACTTACCCTTACATAGAGAGAGGGTTTGTTTTGTGGAAAGATGATGAACCACAGTAAGCTACCCTGCCATAACAGATCAAAAAAAAAACTTTTAATATGCATATAAACTAATAAGTCAATCAATAATGTCCCTTCTTTCATCCTTTTCCATGCAAGTAACTTGAGCTATAAATAGTTAATTCTAAACATCTGATATTTGAGCCACCAGAATTGAATTATTTGTGTAGTGAGAACTTATGGTGCTCAATTCTTAACTTATAGGTATCAGGGTCTTCCCTGCCAGATGCTTCAGAGGCTGACTTTCCTTGAATGGAATACCAGCACTGAGGATTATTTTGATCCTGAACCGGGTAGGTCTGATTTTTCACACTTAAAGCTGTATAACCTTTCATAGGAAATACTTTATAGCTTGCTGAAGACCAAATTCTTTAGCTGAAGCCTTCTCTGGTGATTGATTCCATGAGAATTTCTGACAGAGTTGTGCTACTTAAAAACCCAAAGTAGCATTCGTGTCTGGGGTGAAATCCCTTTTCGTAGAGTTTATGTCTTTTTCTCATAAGCTAATCTCCTGGATTTTATTGAATACAGTAATGTGAATTTAGATTAACAAATGTTCCAAAAGGATATGTACTTATTTCCCTTAGCAGTCATTTGACTTATGGGCTTGTAAATCAAGATGGAGTAAATGATTGTTTGGCAATCTTTTTCCCAATAAAGAGGGACTGGTGCTATACCAAATGATTGCACTCCTTTTAAATATAACTTTTTAGTATTAAAATAATGAGACCTTTTTGAGTGATGGTTTGCTATGTGACCTCAGGCAAGTCATTCAATGTTTAATTTCTCATTAACTATTTGAAATATGATGATAATAAAATCCCTCTTATAAATGTATGTAGGAATTAATCTGTTAACCTCCACAAAGTATTTTCTGTGTCTGTGATATCAAGGGTCAATTTATTATGAGGTGAACAAAGCTCAAGTTTCAGGTTAGACTAACCCCTCACTTCCAAGGCCTCGGAACAGGCCTCCGCAGTGCATTCACGTGACCATAAAAAACCCAGTGCCGTCAAGTCGACTGAGTCACATGACCATATGTTTGTAAAATTTCCAAAAGTAACATATTCTTTGGAGTCCTCTAGTGGGAGCTATGTGATTAAAAAAAAAATTAGTTCCTACAAATTAACAAATTAACCAAGATGTAAGGTAATTCCTACAAACTGCAAAAACTGCAGGCCCACAAAACTTGGATCTGTTTTGTCAAAAGTAGTCATTATTTAAATAAAATAATGATGGTGTGTTATACTTGATAATTTTGATTGGTAATTATTCTAAAGATTATCTTTAAAATCTTGTTTTTGATAAATATGATCTAAGGTTTTTTTAGACTATATGGTATCTACCAATGTTATCAATATATACAATGTGATTAAACAATATATACAATGTGATACTGAATTCCATTTCTAGGGAAATTGTATGTAAAATATTTGGTGGTATATACCCCATGCTTTTAGATGCTGCTCTAGCACTTGAGATGACATCCTCTTGCAACAAGAGTGCTGATATTACAGGAGGAGAGATTCATGGTTTTGATTGCTTCCTTTTGAACTTCCTGTATTTTGTAAGACCTTGCTGAAGAAGGAAAGGCAAAGACCTCCAAATGTTTTAAAAGAAGACTCAACTAATACCTCCCAAACATTATCCCATCACCTTTCAAGTCCACTGATGCTATTTCAAGATATACCCAATGAAAGAATAGTGATATGGTTCTTGTTATATGAATGTGTGTTTATTGTTATCAGATTGTGTGTTGAAAGTTACCAAAGATTAAAAGTGAGTAAAAAGAGAGAAAAGTATTATAAAAGGTCTTGTTATTAATGCTTTGTGTGTTATTTGTATAAATGTGTATATTTATTTAGGAGTGGTTGGTGGGAGCAGGTAATTAGAATCAGTAAGAGAAAATGTTTTCTTTAAGTTAACTATAAAAAAAAAAACCATAAAAACACTTTAAAATCTTAATTGTTTGTAGGCATTAAGAGAATATGTAACTTCTCTCCATGGATAGATGTGTATCTTTGGTTTGTGGGATTGTTGTGGATATTTGATCAGTGTATTATGGGAGTCTGGTCTCTCTGCTGATCTTCTAAGAACACTAATATAAATCTAGCAAAGAAACCTTCTGTTTCTAATGACCTAGTGCAACTCTGGCATTGGATAGTCCTCTATATTGTAAGGTTCTGGTGCTAATATTCCTTTATGAAGGAACATGGTTAGGACAAGTCTGCAGAGGAGAATTTTGTATGTATACCTGGGAGTTTGTCACACACACCTGGGAGTTGAGTACTGTGTATCTCATTTAAAAAGATATATATATGAGTCGGAATCGACTCGATGGCACTGGGTTTCATATACATACATAAAGTAGGAGGTGCAAAGTGGGATTACCTATTGATCAGGACTGATTATTCTTCTCTGGGCCAGTTGCTGTTGAACTACCTAGCTGAAGAAGCTTTTGGAACAGAAGGTCCATTTCTATGGACACCACTCCTGTCTGCTGATATTAGAACCCAGAGATATTTTTGTATCATGGTTTCCTCAACTACTGGGGCCTCCCCAAAAGCTTTTCAGCAAGGTGCAAAATCACTTACTTGCAGTTCACATATCTTTTCTAATGCACTGGTCCACAGTTTATTGGGTGGGAGGGTTAAACCAATTTGGCTCCAGCTTCTTGGTTTCTGGGATTCTAACTATGCTCTGCATTTATCATTTTAGGGAATGGCTGTTAAGGGGACAAGAATTTGTGTGGGTTTTCTGCCTTAACCAATTAACAGCATCTTGTTTTTTCTAAAGCTACTGACTAGAACTTAGCTTAAGCATTTAACTAATACTTTCTTTATTACTCCAGAGTGCTTGCTTAATATTGAAATTCTAACCTTAGACACTTGGGCCTCAAAAGACTAGGATATTCAGGGGGAGGCAATATAGGGTTGGTTCCAATGTACAATTCTATGTTATTGTTGTTGTGTGTCATCAAGTCAATTGTGACTCACAGAGGCCCTACAGGACAGAGAAGAACTGCCCCATAGGGCTTCCTAGGCAGAAATCTTTCCGGGAAGAGATTGCCAGATCTTTTCTCCCACAGAGCCATTGGGTGGGTTTGAACCACCAACCTTTTGGTTAACAGCTGAGTGCTTAACTGTTGTGCCATCAGAGATCCTTGTACAAGTCTGCCGTTGTTATTAGGTGCTGTTGAGTTGGTTCTGGCTCATAGCGATCCTACGTACAACAGAACAAAACATTGCCTGGTCCTGTGCCATCCTCATGGTCATTGCTGTGTTTAAGCCCATTGTTGCAGCCACTGTATTGATCCATCTCATTGAGGGTCTTCCTCTTTTTTGCTGACCCTCTACTTTACCAAGTGTGATGTCCTTCTCCAGAGACTGGTCTCTCCTGATAACACGTCCAAAGTATGTGAGACAAGTTTTGCCATCTTCCCTTCTAAGGAGCACTCTGGCTGCACATTTTCCAAGACAGATTTGTTCATTCTTTTGGCAGTTCTTGGAAACCTTGGTGGCGTAGTGGTTAAGAGTTCGGTTGCTAAACCAAAAGGTCGGCAGTTTGAATCCACCAGGCACTTGTTGGAAACCCTGTGAGGCAGTACTACCCTGTCCTATTGGGTCGCTATGAGTTGGAATCAACTTGACTGCAGCGGGTTTGTTTTAGTTTTTTCTTGTGGCAGCCCATGGTGTATTCAGTATTCTTCGCCAACACCATAATTCAAATGCGTCAATTCTTCTGTCTTCCTTATTCATTGTATACAAGTCTACAGGTGGTTAAATTAAAATTTGGTCTTGATTTTAAACCTCTACTTTTAACCTCTGACCAGGTGTTTTACTACACTGATATGGCTAACATGCTGAAAAAAATTAGTGTGTAGGCACTGATAGACTTCACATTAAAATATTATTGTTATTGTATTTTATTTTGAAAAATATTGCCAATAGACTGTACCGCATAGACAGCAGAAACTACTTAAAGACAAATGGCACTCCAGCTTATTTAAATGTTCTTTTTAGGTGAAGATCAGTTTGATCAGTGCAAAGATATCAGCTCAGTGTCTGATAGTTACCCTGTCATTTCCTATGCTTGTTTTTGGTATATTTTGCCTATTAAAATACTTTATGAACTTTAGAATTAAGGAACTAAAAATTATTTGCCATAAGTCCAAGTTGAGACTTGAGGATCATACCTGGTTAGAACTTTGGCAGCACTACTAGGAAAAGAAGATTTTGCAGATTGGGGCTATAGATATTTAACCAAAACAGTAGGATACATATATATATGTACTGATGGTGGAAAACGGGCTTGCTGTGTGTATGTTTGTATTAAAATTAATAAATATATCTTACTGCACTTCATAGATGGCTTTTATTTGAATTTATTTAATTAAAGAGACTAAATAATGTATATACCACCGTATAGTATTTATCAAATAAATTTGAAATAACCTGTAAATTCTTTGTTTTGAAAACTTTGGATATAGGTGTGGCAAGTTAAACCAGCTGCTGTGGAGTTAACTCTGACTCGTGGTGACCCCATGTGTGTCAGGGTAGAACTGTGTGGTTCATAAGGTTTTCAATGGCTGATTTTTCAGAAATAGATAACCAGGCCGTTCTTCCAAGGCACCTCTGGGTGGACTTGCACCTGCAACTGAGCACCTAGGTGGCGTGTCTTAGTTATCTAGTGCTGCTATAACAGAAATACCACAAGTAAATGGCTTTAACAAAGAGAAATGTATTCTCTCACAGTTGAGGAGGCTAGATATCTGAATTCAGGGTGCTGGCTCTAGGGGAAGGCTTTTTCTCTCTTTTGGCTCTGGGGGAAGGTCCTTGTCTCTTTTCAACATCTGTGGGCCTGGCATTCCATGGAACTTTCCATGTGTCTTGGCACAGTCTCACCCTGGGTCTAGGAGATTCTCAGTGCAGAGACCTTGGGTCCAAAAGACACACTCTGCTCCTGGCTTTTCTTTCTGGGTGGTAGTGAGGTTCCTCCCCTCTCTGTTCACTTCTCTTTCCTTTTATCTCTTATAAGATAAAATGTGTGACTCAAACAAGGGTGTGACTTGAGTCTTACCCTCTTGTAAGGCTGTGACTCAAGATACACCCCACACTGACCCTGCCTCATTAACATATAGAGGTTAGGATTCACAACACACCACAAAATGGAGGATAATTACATCAGGTCACAAAATGAAAGACAGCTACACAATACTGAGAATCATGGCATACCCAATTTGACATGTATTTTTGGGGGGACACAATTCAATCCATGACATGGTACAAATGGTAAACATACTCAGCTGCTAACTGAAATGTTGGGGGTTTGAGTCCACTCAGAGGTGCCTCAGAAGAAAGGCCCAGCAATCTACTTCCAAAAAACCAACTATTGAAAACTCTTTGATGTAATTTCTGCTCTGACACACATGGGGTCACCATAAGTCTGAATCAACTCAATAGTAAAGGGTAGTTGGTGGTGAGTTAGTTTTCTTTTACAGCTGATAACACAAGCAGCATGGTTATAAAACAACAAATTTTGCAAATGTTACCTGGTAAAAATTGTGACATATCCAGGCTTAGAATCCAGTTCTCCTGATTGAGAATCCCTTGCTTGTTAGAATATCTGACGTTCTGGTGAAATGAGAACACAGAAGATGCGTTCTCTGATGTGGCTCTCACATTACTGGTTCCTTTATTTTAGCTGTCCAACAATATAAGACTGGATCTGTACTAAACTGTGAGCCAGATAGACTGAAGAATGTGACTGACTTGATTCCTAGGCCCTCCTCTATGTAATAACCCCCTGGCAGGGAATCAGAGAACACCAGAGCTTTAAGACTTTAAGGCCAGTCCTAGTGAGTTGGACCAAATGGATTTTTCTCTATTGCTTTGTGTTAAGCTTTTTACATTAGAAGTGGGGCCCTTAATACTCTTCCATGTGAATGAAAAATCACTTTCTCACAGTATTTCTAAAGAGTCTTGTTTTTTCTCTAGATAGCTTCAGACATGAAATAACTTGAAAATGTAGTTAACATACAGCTTGTCTGTCTCTTAACATGCCTTTCTGAGAAGCACCTTACCACAAATCTTGATGTCATCACTTACAAGTAACCTGTGATTTTAGAGCTTCGTGTTTGTAGATGTGTTTGGATATCTGATATTGAATGTGCTATATACTGAAATTCTTGCTGAAAGTGAAGAGGACTTGAAGCACTTACTAATGAAGATCAAAGACCACAGCCTTCAGTAAGGATTACACCTCAACATAAAAAAAACAAAAATCCTCACAACTGGACCAATAAGCAACATCATGATAAATGAAGAAAAAAGATTGAGGTTGTCAAGGATTTCATTTAACTTGGATCCACAATCAACAGCCGTGGAAGCAGCAGCCAAGAAATCAAAAGGCACATTGCATTGGGCACATCTGCTACAAAGGACCTCTTCAAAGTGTTGAAGAGCAAAGATGTCACCTTGAAGACTAAGGTGCACCTGACCCAAGCCACGGTATTTTCAATAGCGTCGTGTGCATGTGAAAGCTGGACAATGAATAAGGAAGACTGAAGAAGAGTTGACGCCTTTGAATTGTGGTGTTGGCGAAGAATATTGAGTATACCACAGAACAAACAAATCTATCTTAGAAGAGGTACAACCAGAATGCTCCTTGGAAGCAAGGATGGCGAGACTGCGTCTTACATACTTTGGACATGTTGTCAGGAGGGATCAGTCCCTGGAGAAGGACATCATACTTGGCAGAGTACAGGGTCAGTGGAAAAGAGGAAGACTCTCAACGAGGTGGGTTGACACAGTGGCTGCAACAATGAGCTGAAGCATAACAACGATTGTAAGGATGGCGCAGGACCGAGCAATGTTTCGTTCTGTTGTGCATAGGGTCGCTATGAGTTGGAACCGACTCAACGGCACCTAACAACAACAACATATACTGAGAAATTTAAAGCAAATAAAACTCAAAGCCAATCTGTAAAATGTCAGTTTTTTGGTTTGCTCTTAGTGAAAGTTTTACCCCAGTGCATAGTTTATTTATTCATATTTGACTTTGGCAAACACGTCATCTCCTGTAGAAGTGAAGAAGGTTCCAGTAGAATTTTGGAAGATGTATTATCCGTTAACATGAATTAATATAAGAATGAATCAAGGAAATGAAAACAATATCTGAATTCAGCATGTTTCCTTGTCTCTAGATCAGGGTAGGATCCCCTATCAATCAAGAGAACAGGCTTTTATGTTCTCCATTAATTATGTTAGCTCCATTCAGCTAACCCACTGCTCCAAGACCTGGAAAGCTTTCTCCATTGACCTTGCTGCTATAATGGAATTTTAAACTGTCCCTCCACCCCATGACAACAGGGTTCCAATTGGTTACTTCCCTCTTCAATCTGTCTTTAGCCCTCTTCCTTGGATCATCGCTTCTTTTGTTCATACGTGTACCCAGTGTCACTGCCGAACTAAGTTTTAAGAATCTCTGAAGATTGGGAGCCGCACCTTATTTATCTATGTCTGTTCCACGCTGTCTAGCGTAGTGATTTTTATGTGGCAATAGTAATAATAAGCCTATGAGGTAGAAATGCTATTCTTATTTTATAGGCAAGGCAACGCGATTAGAAAGTTTAAGGAATTCACTCAGTATCATTTAATAAATAAGAGAACCATGAGTTTTTGTTGAACTAAATATATGGTCATGATTTCTTAAACCTGGAATCAGTTTTGTTGTTTGTTTAGATAATATAAGCTTTGGGATCCTAGACTTCTAGAGCTTCATTCCTCTTCATTAACTTACAGAGGGTGAAGCAAGTTTCCCCCAGTCACCAAACAAAACTTTACTTCACTCTTGTTGTTAGCTGCCATCGAGATGGCCCTGGACTCATGGCGACACTGCGTGCAATGGAACAAAACATTGCCCAGTCCTGTGCCATCTCCACCATCAGTAGTGGCTCCAACCTTTGGAGTCCATAGGATTTTCAGTGACTGTTTTTTGAAAGTATGTTGCCAGGCCTTTTATCCTAGCCCATTAGTGTCCAGAAGCTCTCCTGAAACCTGTTCAGCATCACAGCAACACTCAAGCCTTCATGGACAGGTGGGTGGTAGCTGCACGTTAGATGCCTTGGTGAGGAATCAAACCCAGGTCTTCTGCATGGAAGATGAGAATTCTACCGCTGAACCATGAGTGCCTCCACTTCACTTTAGTTGAACCAAATTTGGATACTGCTTATCCCTGAATTCCCTGGTAGCATAGTGGTTAAGTGCTACAGCTGCTAACTGAAGGGATGGCAGTTTGCATCCACCAGGTGCTCCTTGGAAACTCTATGGGGCAGTTCCACTCTGTCCTATAGGGTCGCTATGAGTCGGAATCAACTCGACGGCAGTGGGTTTGGTTTGGGTTTTGGTTTTCCCTGAATTACTGTAGCCATGAAACTGGTTGGCCTAGGTCTGTGTTAAATTCCCTTGCCTGAATTAATAGTAGAGGCAAAAGGAAATGGCCAATGGCAGCCTATCAGTGGAGCCACATGGCTTCCATAAAGGGGAGGTATATGGATGTTGAGGAAGCAATTACAATGCTCACTACAGATGGACATTTAAAATGGGTAAGAGGTATGCTTCATTTTACATTTTGATTGATTCTGCAGATCGCCCCTCAAAAATACTGTACCAGTGTACGTCCCCACTGACTGTATGAGAAGATCTATTTCCCCTCACCCCCAACACATTAGATATTATCAATCATTTCCATTTTGACCCATCCGATGGTGTAAATAATCTTCTTTTAGCTTACGTGTTCCTGATTACTACCGGGATTGCACATCATTTCATATTTTTCCCTAACAAGATATTTCTTGTTAGTTGCCATTGAGTCAGCTCTGACTCATGGTGACCTTATATATTAACAGAACAAACCGTTGCTTAGTCCTGCACTGTCTTCATGATCATTGGTATGTTTGAGGCCATTGTTGTGGCTGTCATATTGTGCCTTCCAAACTAGGGGTTAATCTTGTAGCACTATATCAGAAAATATTCTGTGGCGCTTTGTAAGATTTTCACTGGCTAATTTTCAGAAGTGGCTCACCAGGCTTTTCTTCCTTATCTGTCTTAGTCTGGAAGCTCCACTGAAACCTGTCCACCATGGGTGACCCTGCTGCTACTTGAAACACCAGTGGCATAGCTTCTAGCATCACAACAACATGCAAGCCATCGCAGTAGGACAAACTAACAAACAAGTGGTGGCAAAGGATAGTAAAGGTCTTAAAAAAGAAAAGCAAAGTAGATTTTAATTTGTGTATTGGGGATTTTCCTCTGCAGATGTTTTTCCTACCCCTGAAAATGGTAGCAAATAGCAGGTCGATATATTGTTGTTTGACTCAAAATATATCGTGAATCACAAATTATTTTGTATGGAGAAATGCAACTTAGCCAGAAGAATGGACAAATTACACTTGTCTTCTTGAGTTAGGTGACCAAGCCCCCTTTCTTCTGCTTGGGACTTGGGAGATAATAAGCCAATGACAGATAAATACTTGTCTTCTAGGGTAGTGGGATGAAGAAGTCAGTGCTACTTTGTCAGAGAGGAATTATTTGGGGGAGAGTTCATGAAAAGTCTGAACACTGAGGTTACAGCAGTTGGATTTACATCCATTTCACTAGGATGACCCCTTTGGCTCTAATCAGGCCTGCCCAGTGCTGCCACGCTGTGGTCCAGGAGGTGGCAGTAAAGCCCCACCCAGGGTAAGCCATATGCATCCTAAGGGGAAAAATGCTAAAACCTGTGACAAATTTTACCTGAGGGATGTCATAAAAACCCACTGTCATCAAGTCGATTGAGAGATGTTATATGTTCCTTTTTGCCCGTGTACCCAATAAATGAACATCTTTTTCCATTTTTGAATGCCCAGTGTCAAGGAGTGCTTCGTTCATCTGAGCCCTAGGGAGGTACCTACCCAACCCACTGCCGTCGAGTCGATTAGGGAGGTAGCAAGGGAGAACTGTAATAGACTCTCCATCAGAGGGTACCAGCCGTGAAGTGGCGTATCCTAGTGGACATTGCTAGTTACACACTCTGGTAGTCCAGCCTTGGGGAGTGGGGGTTATGAAGCATATTGAGAGCAGAAGTCCAATGCATATGACCTCTTCACAGTCTTGTGGTTGTACCAGGGCTCCCTCCCCTAAAGTCAGCTGGTGATTCCTAGGTCAGCAAGACAGAACCAGTGGCTGGAGGAGGGCTAGGCTGATGGAAGCATGGAGAGTGGTAAGGAGGAGTGATGGACTTTGCTGAGTATCTTGAATAAGAAAAATTTTTTTTTTTTTTAAAGAATTATAAAAGTAAATTTTCCCCACAAAGATGATATGTGGGCTGATGGGAGAAGACAGAGCAATAGAAAGGCTCTGGACATCTTTGGAATTAATCAGAAACTTGATTTTCAAGTGTAATTTCCACATAAACAGCAAAATGTAAGCCCATCTTCCCAATGAATAGAAATTTGAAAGTTACTCCTCACTGGCACTGGTTTTCTTTATTGATTATGTTTGGAATGCAGCGAGGGCAGTCCCAGACATGTTTCCAGTTTGGTATCAGTCAAATAATATGTGTGTTAAGTTAGTGATCAATCTACTGAAATTCTAAATTTGAATAAATGTAGGGCATACTGTTGTTTAGGGGAAGTAAGTGATCTCTTGTATCTCAAATTTAAACCTTTAATATACCTCTCAACATGTTGATCTTTTAAAATATCACAAAAGAAAACTGAAAAGGGACTATAGAAAAGGAGAAATGTTTGGTCAATATAGAAACAGAAGTGCTTTAAAACACATTTTGAATAAAATTTTATTATGACTCCATGAAAGCCACCTCTGAAAACCCCAATCAACACCCTCCCCCCCACCCGCTTCTTTGTCTTACTAACCATGAGCTTGTTTTGAGCAACATTTTTCTGGAAATCGCAGCAGGTAGTGGCTCCATCCACTGAACTGGCTGAAGCTATACCTTGAAGCGTGTGCAGATTGAAGAGATCACATCCTTCAACCGACCCCAGATTGTCACCAGTAAGAATGATATTTCCCAGCCCCTGATTTCACCCGATTCCATTTTAGGGGTCCCCCTACATGGACAACTGAAAAAAAAAAAGGGAAGATGATTTAATATCAAGACCTCCAAATATGGGCATGGGGGGGGGCTATGGGTGGAGAGTTCCAAGCACCAAGTACCTTGGAGGAGGGATTTTACACAGAGGATTAGACTCAGATTAAAACAACCACCACCACAAAAACTATTGATTCTGCTAATAAAAGCCTGAAAAAATTGCAAAATTAAGTGGGCCATAACATTGGAGGGTTCTTTATCTCCAGTTACCACTCTAATCTATCCTCCAACAAACTGCCAAGAGATTGTATGTGCAGTGAAACAGGGAAAGATTCATTTAAAAAAATTGCTTTAGGGAGATTGAGCGCATGAACCAGTGGCCAGTAACTATAAACTGCGAGGGATTTTATCTGGGAGAAATGTGTGTATCTTATCTTTCTTAATAGTTCTTTTTTTCTGGGTGAAGATTTTTAAATCTTGGGACCCTGATATATATGAATTGATTTGGAAGGAAATGGGTATAAGTATCACTTAGGAGGTTTAAAACTTCATTTATTTAACAAACACTTATTGAGTCCCTATTAAGTGCAGGCATAATTCTAAGTTCTGGGGACAAAGGGATGAACAAATAGACAAAAATATCTGCACCTTCAAGGAGCTTACTTTCTGGTATAAAACACAAATAATAAACAAGAAAACTGTGAATATATGTAGAATATTTGAATGTTACTCATGCTTCTTCTTCTTGTTGTTAGGTGCCGTCTATTTGGTTCCGACTCACAGTGACCCTATGTACAACAGAACGAAACACTGCCTAGCCCTGCACCATCCTCACAGTCGTTATGCTTGAGTTCATTGTTGCAGCGACTCTGTCAATCCATCTTGTTGAGGGTCTTCCTCCTTTTTGCTGACCCTCTACTTTACCAATCATGATGTCCTTCTCCAGGGACTGATCCCTCCTGATAACATGTCCAAAGTATGTGAGGCATAGTCTTGCCATCCTTGCTTCTAAGGAGCATTCTGGCTGTATTTCTTCTAAGAAACATTTGTTCTTTTTTCTGGCAGTTCATGGTGCATTCAATATTCATCACCAATACCATAATTAATCATGCTAGGGTTAAAATAAAGCCAAGAAAGGGATAGGAAGTGGGTTTACGCCTGCACGTTTAGATAAGACGGCCAGGGACCCTAGAGGTGGCATTTTATGAATATCTTCAAGGAACTGGATGTTCCTGAGGGTCACAAATGATTTAGCACTCAGCTGCTACCTGAAAGGTTTGTGGTTCAAGTGTAACCAGAGGTGCCTCAAAAGAAAGGCCTGGTGATGTACTTCTGGGAAAACCAACCATCGCAAACCGTATGGAGCACAGTTCCACTCTGGCACTCTTGGGATCACCATGAGTTGGAATTGACTCAGTAGCATGTGGTGGTGATGGTGGTGAAGGGAGTGAGGGAGGAAGCCGTGTGGATATCCGGGGAAGAGCATTTCAGACAGAGGTAACAGCAAGGGCACAGGCCCTGGGAAGGGAGCGTGCCTGGTCGGCTTGAGCAGCAGTGAGGAGGCCAGTGTCTGAAGTGGAGTGAGAAAGAGAGTATTATGGGATGAGGTCAGTGAGGGAAAGGGTGCGGATAAGAGTGGGAGGCCAGGTCATGGGGCCACTATAACGCCCTGCACTTCTGTGCCAAGAGGTTTCAGATGAAATCGTTTGTTTGTAAGGTCCCGCCTATACAAATCATTGAATTGCTACTGTCTAATTTACACTTGGAGCCCTGGTGGCACAGTGGTTAAGAGCTATGGCTGCTAACCAAAAGGTCAGCAGTTCGAATCCACCAGAGCACTCCTCGGAAACCTATGGGGCAGTTCTATTCTGTCCTATAGGGTCACTATGAGTCAGACGGCACCTAACAACAACAACAACAACAACAATTTACTCTTATCATAAATTTCCAATGTTGAAATTGTGAGAGATATTTTCTTTTTGAAATGTGTGATGGTTAATTTTATGTGTCAGCTTGGCTAGGCTATAATCCACTGCTTTGGCCAAACACTACACTAGTTGCTATTCCATCATGCAATGTAATGGAAGGCAATGTAATCATATTCCAAAATGCGATGTACTGTAATCAATCCATCAGTTGAAATGGGAGTTTCTGTAAGCGGTCTGCCTCAAGACTATGGAGAGAGATATCGGCAGAGTTCACATGCATGCCCGCTCTCTTTCTCCTCTGCACTCTTCCCATCATCTGACCAGTGGATCTCGGGGCAGAAGCCTGCAGAAGTTTCCAGCCTGTGGTCATCTGACCTACACATTTTGAACTTGCCAGCCCCCACAATTGCATGAGCCAATCCCTTGAAACAAATCTCTGTGTCTGTACGTGTACGTCTCACTAGTTCTGTTTCTTTAGAGAACCCTTACTGAGACAAAATTTATGTTTATTTTTATGTTTTCCTGACTAGCCAACTGTGCGACATTTAATGCTAGTTTGAAATTTTCTGGTTAAAATTTTCCATCGTTGGCAAGGGCAAATGCCTATTGGCACATACTAAAAAGTACACGAAATCTTTTGTTTACTGCTATAAGATAATATTGCAGTGAAATCTGCTTAATAGAACCTTGGTACTTGTGTTTTATCAACTGTACGAAGGCATTCAACTCTGTGGATCATAACAAATTGTGGATAACATTACCACAAATGGTAATTCCAGAACACTTAATTAATTGTGCTCATGCAGAACCTGTGCATGGATCGACAGGCAGTCATTTGAACAGAACAAGGAGATACTGCACGATTCAAAATAGGAAAAGAAGTGCGGCAGGGTTGTATCCTTTCATCTTACCATATTTTTACACAAATAACTTGCACCTTCTACATTTGTTTGCCAACCACCCCCACCCCCTGCGAGGTATTTTCACATAAGCATGTTATGCTAATTTTTTTTTTTACAAATTGGCATAGCAGAGCTTATGAAAATACATTGTAAGAGGGAAGGAGCGGTTGGCAAACAAACGTAGAAGGTGTGCATTACTAAGGAAAAATATGGTATTCAATCTGTATGCTGAATATATAATCCTAGAAGCTGAACTATATGAAGAAGAAAATAGCATCAGGATTGGAGAAAGACTCATTAATAACTTGGAATATGGAGATGACACAACCTTGCTTTCTGAAATTGAAGATGACTTGAAGCACTTACTGATAAAGATCAAAGACTGCAGCCTTCAGTACGGATTATACCTTAACATAAAGAAGACAAAAATCCTCACAATTGGACCAATAAGCAACATCATGATAAAAGGAGAAAATATTGAAGTTGTCAAGGATTTCATTTTACTTGGATCCACAATCAATCCCCATGGAAGCAGCAGTCAAGAAATCAAACCATGTATTACATTGGGCAAATCTGCTTTGAAAGCTAAGATGTCACCTTCAGGGCTAAGGTATGCCTGACCCAAGCTATGGTATTTTCAACACCTCATATGCATTTGAAAGCTGGACTATGAAAAAGCAAGACTGAAAAAGAATTGGTACATTTGAACTGTGGTGTTGGTGAAGAATGTTGAATGTACTGCGAACTTCCAGAAGAACGAAGAAATCCATCTCAGAAGAAATACAACCAGAATGGTCCTTAAAAGTAAGGTTGGCAAGACTTCAGCTTGCTTACTTTAGACACATCATCAAGAAAGACCAATTGCTAGAAAAGGACATCACATTTGGTAAAGTAGAGGGTCAGCAAAAACGAAGAACGACTTAAAAAGATGGATTGGCACAATAGCCACAACAACGGACTCAAACATACCAAGAATCATAAAGGTGCTATAGGACCGGGCAGCATTTCCTTCTGTTATACGTAAGTTTCCCGTGAGTTGGAGCTGGCTCAATGGCAACTAACAACAACAATAAACCATCAGAAAATAAAATATTTGTTTGATGAACTACAACTGTAATTAGTGTGCATTTACTGATTTCCCTTAAACTACAGCATTTTCCAAAAACTTTTAAATTGATACATAACTTCCAACAATAAAATATGTAATTCTTAAATGTACAGCCTGATGAAACGTTGCAAATGTATACCATCCCTAGGTCAAGATGTGGAATATTTCCACCTCCCAGCAGACTCCCTTGGCCTCACCAAAACTCGTCAGTATTCTGACCTCTATCACCGTGGATTAGTTTTGAATATTCTTGAACTTCGTATAAATGTAATCCTACTGTATGTATTCTTTTGTGTCTGGCTTTTTCACTTAACATTAAATCTGTGAGATTCACACATGTTGTTGTATGTAGCAGCAATCCATTTTTGTTGTTGCTGTGTAATATTCTAGTGTTTGAAGCTGTAGCAATTTATCCATTCTACTATGAAGAGTTATTTTTTATGATGATTCTGTAGTTTCACTTGGTGGTGCCATTAGTAGCTGGGGGGGTGTATAGAAGTGCTTGCCCCACACAAATTGACTGCTTTAATTGTCCTCCTCTTTTGCATTGCCCATCCTTGGTCTGTTTGTCTTCCTGCTGCTTAGAGCAAACCCCAAGGTTCCCATAAGAACCTGGTATCTACTTATATGTTATTATAAGAATTAATCAAATATGATCTGTGCTTGAAAATGGAAATAGTGGCTGTCCTTAATTTTCCTTATGTAATAAATGTACTGGCACATTATAACCCCTGTTGTCTTTACAGTCACAGCCAGCTTTCTTTCTCTAGATTATGCAGCTGTTCTGGAAGTTTATAGGCATTGCTATCAAAATTGGATGCCTCCTCAAATAATTCATGGAATGACATAAGGTAAAATTTATGAAAACAAATAGACTTTTTCTTAAATTTTTATTTTCAACCAGGAATTCAGCAATCCCTAGTGTCTACTGTGGCTTAAATGTACCACAAGCCAATGACTTAGTAGCAGACCCCATATATCCAACACATCCTTTCTTTCCTGGTTTGGCTGTCACTTGTTGACACCTGCTACCCACAAAGCCCTTGAGGCATTTCATCCTTGCTAAGCTTGGCAGCATCCTTCCTGATGAAGCCATTGTCTAATACAAGGGTGCTGCTGTTTCCTGATGTTCTGAAAGTTGCTGCTGGCTCGGGGTTCTGGAGCAGGAGTGGGCTCTGTGAAGATGTGGAGAGAACGGCCCCCTTCTCAAATCTGCTGTGTTCAGAGGCTCCCAGCGTCTTTCTTTGAGATATTTTTATCAGAGTCTGGTGCTCACCACCGTCTACTGAAGCTCAAATTCAATCCAAGATGCTGGTTGGTGGAGTGGTTGTGGGAAGATGTCATCTCATACCTTCTATTTCTCCCTTTGAGATCCTGGCTCCAAACAACTTTTCCCTCTTCCCCCAGTTAAAAACTACCCCTCCCCACATGTTAGTGATTGCAATGCCTGAGTCCCAGCTCAGCCAGCCCAGGGGTCCCATAACTCTGATAATCAACATGTGAGTCATTATAAAATTGATGGTAGAGTGGGCCGTGGGACTGAGATTTTATTTTTAACTTACCTTCGAGGCATGGACAATTTCAAGATTAAATTTTCGCGTTGTGTATAATGGTTTTTGGAAACCCTGGTGGCACAGTGGTTAAGTGCTATGGCTGCTAACCAAAGGGTGGGCAGTTTGAATCTGCCAGGTGCTCCTTGGAAACTCTGTGGGGCAATTCTACTCTGTCCTATAGGATTGCTATCAGTTGGAATTGACTCGATGGCATTGGGTTTGGTTTGGTTGGTTTATAATGGTTTTCACTTTTCAAATTGAAATGATTTCAAACTATGGAAGAGTTGCAAGAATAGTACAAGAATTCCCATATACCTTCACCCGCATATAGCAATTGTAGACATATTTTGCTATATTTGATTTATTACTCACTCTCTCTCTATATATATTTATTCCATGAATAATTTGAGATTTAGTTGCAGAAATCATATCCTTTATCCTTAAAATTTTCAGTATGTATTTCTTAGGAACAAGGATGTTCACTTACATAATCATCAAGCTCAGAGAATTTAACACTGATATAATACTGTTACCTAATACGTGGTCCAGATTCAAATTTTACCAGTTATCCCAATAATACCCTTTATGGCCATCTCCCTCTCTTCCCCACATTGGATCCAATCTAGGATCACATGTTGGATTTAATTGTCTTTTTTCTTTATCTCTTTAATCTTTTTCTTTTATGACATTTACATCTTTTGAAGACTACAGGCCAGTTGTGTTGTAAATGTTCCTCAGTTTGTGTCTGTCTGATGATTAGATTCAGGTTATGCACTTTTGGCATAAATAGGACATTAGATTTACACAGGCTATTTCTACCAAAAAAACAGCAGATGCATTTAAGAGTCATCACGGCCTTCCACCAGACTCTCATTGCTTCAAAAGCAGCTAATCCCACTTGCATGTTAGGAGAAACATTTTTGATAAACTAATTCACTTTGAGGTATTACTGACTATTCGCCTGAGTCAGTAAACTTGCTAGGGAGCAATGTATTTTAAAAGACTAATTTATTAACCCAGAAGAATGATGCAATTTTTTTTTAAGTCACAAAGGGATATGTTCTTTTTATAATATGAAAATGCAAAGAACCTAAGATAGCCAAAATAATATTTTTTTCCCTAAATTTTATTTAATTTGTTGTTGTTGAGAATATATATGGCAAAACATACACCAGATCTACAGTTTCTACATGAAGGCGTATGGTATTAATTGCAGGTGTGAGCTGCTTCTCATATGGACAACCCTATGCATGCTCCAGAGTGAGGAATGACAAAATTTTGCCTAGTTATTTTGAAAAAGGCACCCACTATGAAACATGACAAGAACAGCTTTCTTTCTATAATGGATGTAGTAATTAACATGTTCAAGCTGTTGATCCATCTTTAGTTGGTCTTAGTTTATCTGAGATGTACATATCACCTGGCAAGGATTTAAGGGACTAGGTTTCAAAACAGTTGAATTTTGGCTGGCAAAAGTTGTGGTGTTTGAGGACAGAATGCCCAGCTAATACCATGTAGGTTGTGAGCAGTGGGGGACACTGTGAGAGCACTGAGCGCCTAGGTAAGCATGCCAGAGTAAAGGAAAAGGTCCAGAAAGGGAGGTGAGATTCAAATACACATCTTTTTCTGTCTTCAAGTTTGCCCAACTTGGTCCATTTTATGATTATGTACCCACTAGCCAAAAAAGAGAGCAAGGCTTATTAGAAAATACAGAGTTTCTTGATGAAGATTTCAAGTACATTTTTACTTAAATCTGTAATTTGGAAGTAGATATCTGTCCTTATAATAAAAACTTGCCATGAAGTGAGTAAAGGAAAAAATTTTTTCGAAGACGTCATGTTGAGGATTGAGGACTACTAAGGTGTGCCTGACCCAAGCCGTGGTATTTTCAATGGCCTCATATGCATGTGAAAGCTGGACAATGAATAAGGAAGACCAAAGAAGAATTGATGCCTTTGAGTTATGGTGTTGGCCAAGAATATTGTTGCCAGTTATCCCAATAATATACAGTTGTTTTGTAAATGCTCCTCAGTTTGGATTTATCTGATGATTAGATTCAGGGTATGTACTTTTGGTATAATTAGAGCATTAGATTTACACAGGCTATATCTACCAAAAAACAACACAACAGAAGACGCATTTAAGAGTCATCACAGTCTTCTAACAGGCTCTCATTGCTTCAAAAGCAACTAACAACACCTGGACTGCCAGAAGAACGAACAAATCTGTCTTGGAAGAATTACAGCCAGAATGCCCCATAAAAGTGAGGATGGTGAGACTTCGTCTCATGTACTTTGGACTCTCATGTACTTTGGACTCATGTATCAGGGGGACCAGTCCCTGGAGGACATCATGCTTGCTAAAGTAGAGGGTCAGTAAAAGATAGGAAGACCCTCAACAAAATGGATTGACACAGTGGCTGCAACAACGTGCTCAAACATAGCAACAATAGTGAGGATGGTGCACAACCAGGCAACATTTTGTTCTGTGTACATAAGATCACCATAAGTGGGAACCAACTCAACAGCATGTGACAACAACAACATGAAGTGAGTAAAGGGAAATTTTTTCTTTTTCTTTTTCTTTTTTAATATAGCAAGGAAGCACAGCACGGTGATTTTATATCTCTCTCACCTTTTTCCAGGCAACTGTCCCCAGATTCTCATCTATATTGCTCCTCATTTTTCATTAGTGACCTCCATATGTGTCAGAGTAGAACTGCACTCTATAGGGTTTCCAATGGTTATAATCTTATAGAAGTAGATTGCCAGGCCTTTCTTCCACGGCACTGCTAAGTGGATTCAAACTGCCAATCTTTTGGTTAGCAGCTGAATGCAAATCATTTGTGCCACTAATTCGATGACAACAGGTTTTTTTTTTTTTTGTAGAAGCCACAGCAGAATCAACTTTTATAAATTTTAGGAGGAATAGTTGCAAGCCACTGACCTCATATACAAAACCAAAGTTCCTATGTTATAGGCAAGATGAGTGGGACAAACAGAAGGCCCTGTTTTACATAGCAGCCAAACAAATAGCCAATGAATGCAATCTGTGGGATTTATTTCTCATATTGTGTGCCAGGAATGCAAGGCTCCTATACTGGACCAAATCAAGCTTGTTGCCGTTGAGTCAATTCCGACTCATAGTGACCCTATAGGACAGAGTGGAACTGTCCCATAGGGTTTCCAAGGAGGTGGTGGAGGATTTGAACTGCTACCTTTTTGGTTAGCAGCCGAGCTCTTACCCGTTGTGCCACCAGGGCTCCTAGGTTCCCGTAGCTGAGTGAATCTATGTCTGCGGAGTTACAGAGTCACAAGAACACCCATGTTATCTTTTAATCAGGTCACTGAGACTGGAACTATGTTGAATGTTTTAGGGGAAGCATGTAATTTTAGCTAGTATCTATATGACAATAATGGGAGAAACAGTGAGATAACTTGTGAAACTAATTTGCATTGGTTGCTTGAAAAGTTGACATTAAAAATAAATTTAGATACTACACTTAATGAAAAGAGTTATTTGGGTTAGATAATTCAGTCTATAGGAGTCTTTTGGTGGCACAAATAGTTAAGTGCTGCAGTGCTAATCAAAAATTGGCAGTTCAAACTCACTCAGAGGTGACTCGAAAGGAACGCCTGGCAGTTTGCTTGTGGAAGCTCACAATCTTGAAAATCTGCACACATGGTGTCGCTATGAATCACAATTGACTCCATGGCAACTAACAACCAAACAATTCAGTCTGCGGTATCTTTACAGTATCATCTACAGTCAAACTCCCCACAACTTTGTTTTACTTTTTAGTTTTTATTGTTTGTTTTAAAGTTCGCTTTGTAAATGCACCTTGTTTTGTAAGTCTTCCAATGAGTAGAAAAGCATGTCATTTTTATCTTCATTTCATTTATATTGCTCTTTATTTAAATGCTCTTAATTACTGGAACCATTCATTTTAAGATTTCATTTGCATAAATATCCTGTAATCATTAAAAGTTGGAGATAAGGATAATGTAGTCACTGTCACTATGTTGCAAAACAGGAAAAGCCTATAAACTAATATCTTCACTGCTGGCAAAGAGAACAACTTAGAGTCAGTGGATTTCAGAATACTTAATCTTCTAATCCAGTAGTTTTAGTTTGGAAAGAGATAACAGGAGTCTTTTTATTGCTTTTTCTGTGGCATTGGCTTCTTTTGTTTCATTTTGGGACCTCTCTTTTCTTTCAGCTTTCCTCAGATGAACTTCCTCTCTGGAGGTTTCTTCTGGGGAAATAGTTATAATGAGGTGTGTGGCGACCAAGGGGCCAAAAAACTGGCCGGTACTGGAAACGGTGTTTACACTTTGGAAGGAGGAAAGGTCTGTATGGGAACCTAAAGTAGACTCTTGGCTTTCTTGGTGGAAAAAAATGGAAGGGACACCTGGGTGTCCTTGTGATGGGCTGGAACCTAGTCACTGGATTCCTTGTGGTGGGAGGAGGGGTGAGTGTAAAGATGTGGCAGTCTGTAGGGTTCACATTGTTTTGTGAACCTCCAGGAGGGGTGACTACCCCTTCTTGTCCTGTGGGGAGGAAAATCAGGTTAGAAATCAGGCCTGATAAAAGAAGCAGAAGGAAGATAATTTAGTATGGTAAAAAAAAAAAAAATGGTAGCAAGGGAGAAAAATGGGAAGAGAGAAATAGAGGAATCTCAAAGCATGTTTGGAAGAACTGCCAAAGTTTAGTAAAATGATACTTAGACATACATTATGACCCAGCATTTCTACTCCAGGAAATTTATTGGAGAGAAGTGAGTGCATATGTTTCCAAAAAGACTAATTCAAGAATGTTTCTCGTAGCCTTACTCATAAAAGCCTAAATCTGGAAGAATTCCAAGTGTCCAGCAATAGGAGAATGGATAAACAAGCTGTGTACATTCATACCATGAAATATCACTCAGCAATGAAAATGAAGAACTAAGAATATAATGACCGGATAAATCCTGTGGCTGTTACGCTGACCAAAAGAAGTTAGACAAAAGAGTGCATACTATAAGATTCCACTGATAGGAAGTTCAAGAACAAAAGTAATCTGTATAAAAAAAAAAAAAGTCAGAAAAATATTTACCTTGGGATTGGAATGGGTGTTATTTAGTGGAAAGAATCACTGGGGGACTGTTTCAATATGTTTTATATTTGGTTGGTGTTTACATGGATAGGGGATACACACAGACACATATATGTATATATTTAGACATATATACATATGTGTGTGTAGCTGTAAAATGTGATCAAGCTGTACCTTCAAGACTGATGCATTTTATTGTACCTTGGAAACCTTGGTGGTATAGGGGTTAAGAGCCACGGCTGCTTACCAAAAGGCCAGCAGTTTGAATCCACCAGGCACTCCTTGGAAACTTTATGGGGCACTTCTACTCTGACCTATAGGGTAGATATGAGTCAGAATCGACTTGGTAGCAATGCGTATGATAAAAAATATTCGGTGGAAAACAAGAGCTTAACCAACATTAAGAAAATAAAAATAATTGCCCTTCAAAGGCCATTGATCCCGAAGGTCTGCCTCACTTGCCCCTGTAGTGACGTCATCCCTAGAGAGAAAGGAAGGGGACATTTGCATGCAGCAGAGGAAAGAGCACTGATGACCAGAATGCAATTAGTTTCTGAGAAAAAATTTGCATCAAGCTCAAATGTCAAGTTATTCCCTCTAGCTGTCTCATACAATTGAACTGGCTATGAAAAAGTAAGCTTCCCTTTATAAAATTGTTCCCTCACTTTTAAAAAAACCCAGTTGCTGGTTAAGTCCATTCTGACTCATGGTCACCCTGTGTGTCATAGTAGAAGTGTGCTCAGTAGGGTTTTTAAATTTTTTTATTTATTGTGCTTTAAGTGAAAGTTTAAAAATCAAGTCTGTCTCTCGTACAAAAACTTATATACACCTTGCTATGTACTCCTAGCTGCTTTCCCTTTAATGAGACAGCGTACTCCTCCTTTCCTCCCTGTATTCCCCGTGTCCATTCAACTAGTTCCTGTCCCGCTCTGTCTTCTCATCTCGCCTCCAGCCAGGAGTTGCCCACATAGTCTCATGTGTCCATTTGAGCCAAAAAGCTCACTCCTCACCAGTATCATTTTCTGTCCTATAATCCAGTCCAATCCCTGTCTGAAGAGTTAGCTTCAGAAATGGTTCCAGTTTTTGGCTAACAGAAGGTCTGGGGACCATGACTTGCAGGGTTCCTCTAGTCTCAGTCCCACCATTAAGCCTGGTCTTCTTACAAGAATTTGAGGCCTACATCCCACTGTTCTCCTGCTCCATCAGGTATTCTCTGTGTTCCTTGTCAGGGCAGTCATTGGCTGTAGCCGGGCACCATCTAGTTCTTCCTGTCTCAGACTGGTGTAGTCTCTCGTTTATGTGGCTCTTTCTGTCTCTTGGGCTCATATTTACCTTATGTCTTTGGTGTTCTTCATTCTCCTTTGCTCCAGGTGGGTTGAGATCATTTGATTCATCTTAGAGGGCTGCTTGCTAGTGTTTAAGATCCCAGATGTCCCTCACCAAAGTGGGATGGAGAACATTTTCTTAATACGTTTTGTTATGCCAATTGACCTAGATTTTCCCTGAAACCATGGTCCCCAGACCCCCATCCCTTCTACTCAGGGCTTTGAAGCATTTGGTTTATTCAGGAAACTTCTTTGCTTTTGGTTTAGTTCAATAGGTTTTTAATGACTGATTTTTTGGGGGAAGCAGATTGCCAGGACTTTCTTCTGAAGTGCCTCTGGATGGAACTTCCAAACTTTTGGTTGGCAGCTAAGTGCATTAACTGTTGGTGCCAATCAGGGACTTCACTCTTGTAAAGATTTACAAATACAGGCTGGGAAATGGCTGCTGAGCATGAATCATGGGAAAATGAACTTCCCACAGGAAGCTGAGAGTACTGAGGCGCTTAAAGAGTTCCTTCTTCTTTAGAAAGTTGAATTTAGGTTTCCTGACTGGATAATATATGCTTATTGTGGCCACAGCCACTTCTAGAAATTCTGTTTCACCCATAACCCCTGGAAAGGGCAACCTTACATGCCTTCTGTCTATGGTACACAATTTCCGTCAATGGTACACACCTTCTGTCAATGGTACACACCTTCTGACAATGGCTGATTGGACCTCTGATAGACACTCAATCCATTCATTGGCTGGTCAGTAACCAGTCGGGTCCTCTCTTGAAAATTTCAAGGATGAGACACAGTTAGTGGAAGATGTTAGTGGATGTAGGATTCGGGCAAGAATGTCAGATTTTGTCCAGCTGAGTGTTCGGTAAGCAGAGATTACCAGTCTGCATGGAGCAGCAGTAGAATGGGGAAAGGCATCTCAGAGAAAAAGCAAGAGACCAGGCGGTACCAGAAAGATGGAGGGAGCAGCCTCTATCCTTGATTATCCAGTACTGGTCTTAGTGAGGGCTGGCTGTACTCAAGGTCTTTGGATGTATCACGTCATTACAATAATCACCCCACTTCCAGGAGCACTCTTTTTTTTTTTTTTTAAAGCTGGCTTGAGCAGGTGCTTGTTCCATGAATAATATACCAACTCTTTCTCCAATATCCACCCAGGCTACTGGGTATTGAAATAGAAGTCTTAGTGTAAAATATTATGACTGTAACTAGATTAAGACATTTCAGACTACAGGAGATGATTAAACCCCAAATTACCTGTTCTTTTTTCCTATTTAACTAGATCAGTCCTAAATTTTTGTAACATGAAAATTTTCTGCTCAGAATCCAGTCTCTGGGGAGAAGCTAGCCTCATCCTTAAGCTCCAACTTGACATTTTGCTATCATCCTAGATTTAGCTAGGCAGAGCTATGCCATTCAGTAAGCTGTGCTCTGGCTGTTAACAAACCAACCACCCTCCCACCCTTGTGTTCATCTCATTTCTTGATACCTCAGGCCATTCTCCGTGTCCTCTTGCTGACAATTTGGTGTTAGAGTCTGCCAGGCAGGTTTTCGATGACTCTGGGATGTCCAATACTGTGCAGTGCTCTTTTATGGAAATTTCCAAGATCGAGATCAAGGTACAAGCTTGCCCCAATTACCTACCCAAGAATGTGGGCAGGACCACATAAAACCACATTTTTTCCAGCAGACTAGATACTCGGTGATTTTTTTCAGGTCGCTGGTTGGCAAGTCCAAGTGTTCCAAACTGTGAGAGCTATAGCAATTGACTTGGGAACTTGTCACATCTTGCAAACTTAAGGCCACTCATCTGAGTAGGCTCATGCCATTCACGGTCTCTGACTTTGGCTGAATTAATGCTGCTCGTCGATTCTTTTGTTTATCCTTATTCTGTTCCCATCCCACTTCCTTATAGCCTTTCCAACCCTCCCCAATGCCCTTTCCGAATTCTTAACCCTTCTGTATAGATTACTTAGCTCTGTATTTCAGAGCGAAACCTGAGGTGATTCATCCTGAAATTCTCTGGTTCCTATTCTCTCTCTTCAACAAGAAGTCTACAAACTTACTGCCTCCATTTTTTCACACATATTTAATCCATTGGAATCTGACTCTGCCTCCTCTACTTCACAAAAGCTACTTTGGCAAAAGTCATTAATGGCTCTGAGCATTAAAAAGTTGGTTCCAGTTGTCTAATGCACCTTTTCCTGCCCTGTTTGCCTGGTTAACTCCTATTCCATGTTCAGATCTCATTTCCTCAGAAGTCCTTCTGTTCCCTGAGGCTGGGTTAGGACCCCTTGCAATTTGCTCCTATAGCACTCTTGGAATCCATTTTCATACTCTCATCAGCCATATAATTACTATTCACTGATTATATTCTTGCTTGACTGAAATGTCCACATGATCATCTGGTAGGCCCATGTCTCCTCTTCCTTAGCACAGTGCCTGCAGTAGAATTGAATTGACTGAGGGAAATCTCAGTTTCTATAGTTGCAAGTTACCATGTTCCTTCCTCTTAGGGATAATGTGATGATTAATAAGTAACCATTTCCCATTATGTAACATCAATATGCCACTGAATGTCACTGAATGTCAAAGACAAGAGCTCTTCTGCAAGCTTAGTAAGACCAAAGTAGGTCAAATATTAAAATATAGATTTAAAACATTTTGAGAGACAGAACAGCATAGTGTTTAAAAGCATAAACTCTAGAGCTAGGTTGCCTGAGCTCTGCCACTTAATAACCATGTGACCATAGACAGGCTACTTAACTTCTAAGTTTCATTTTGCTTACTTGTAAAATGGAGAAAATAGTACTACCTATTTCATAGGGCTTTGGTGAGTATTACATAAAATAATATGTATAAAGTTCTCAGAACATTGCCTGACACATGGTATGCATTTAGTAAGATCTAGGTATTATTAATCTTGAATGTTATAGAAAGAGTCCATTAGCATAACCCCATTTTCTTAGGCCCATCCGATTATATTTTATATGTAAAATCTTTGTGCTAGGGATAAGACTAAAAGGTACAGATATTATTAGAATAAGACTTCCATGAGGACTGAGACTGTTGACTGTTGGTCACTGCTATGTCTCCAGTAGCTAGTCTAACCAGTTGCCATGGAGTTAATTCCACCTCATGGCATCCCCATGTGTGTCATAGTAGAACTATGCTCCATAGGGTTTTCAATGGCTGTGATCTTTTGAAAGTGGATAGCCAGGTCTTTCTTTTGAGGTATTATTGGGTAGACTCAAACCATCAGCCTCTCAGTTAGTAGTCGAGTGCTTGTATTTGCCACCCTGGGACTCCTGTAGCTGGAGTAGCCCCTGGCATATAGTGGGGCTTAGTAAATATTTGATGAATTAAATGAATGGTCAGGCAGACATTGAATGCTCCTCTCTGTGTATTTTTGTGGAGCTCAGTGAGAATTTAATTCCAGTCCCAGAAAACTTGGAATAATAATTTTTTACATTTAAAATTACAGTATAATAAAAAAGTTAAGGCAAAATATTGCTTGGGATTTGGATATCAATTTCAAGTGGGTTTATTATAGTCTAGACATGAAATTCATACCATACCAACAAGTAGTACTTCTTTTTTTAAAAAAGGTAATGAGGAGAAGATCTGTTTTATAATTACCTGTACTCTGTGGTTATTTGGGCAGACAATTGCTGGTCTGTAGTGAACTGTACTGATTCTAAGAGAAGTAAGCTTTACCGTTGATATATAATATGCGTTTCTTCCCTTACATGACACATGGAGTCTTTGCAAAATTCTCATGTGCTTTCAGAGGTGAACCAGAAAGAAATATAAATCCTGTGATTAATTTACTCACAATAAATGCAGCACAATTCATTTTGTAGACTCCCAGGATGACTGGGTATCCTGGTCAAATCTCTGATTTTGCAGATGAGGAATTTGGAACCCAGGGAGTGCCACAGAGGACTCTTTCCATTCTATGCTATAAGGGGAAAGCCTATTGGTGTAGTGGTTAAGTGCTACCTCTGCTAACCAAAGGGTCAGCAGTTCAAATCCGCCAGGTGCTCCTTGGAAACTCTATGGAGCAGTTCTACTCTGTCCTATAGGGTCGCTGTGAGTCGGAATCCACTCGATGGCACTGGGTTTGGTTTTGGTTTTGGTGTGCTATAAGGCAAGCCATTTAAACAATGCCATTGTTACAGTGTCGGGTGCTTTGGCAAATGTAGATGATAAAGACACAGGGCCTGTTCTTGTGAGGGAGGAGATGCTACACACGTACAAACCTCTAATACAGAGCCAAAGGCACGTAAGTGTTGTGGGTGATGTACAAATTGCTGTAAGAATTCAGAGGTGCCAGAGAGAGAGATTGCAATTTAAAAATGATGTGTGTTAACAAAGGCTTTGTGAAGACAATTCTGTAGTAGTATTTCAATGTTCTGCTTGAAGCAGAATTGCAATAAACAGAGATGAAAGCAGCAAGAGGGAACAGCAGCAGCTGCTGCCATGGAGAAGAAAGGAAACAGGATGAGTTTGGAGACTCACAAAAGACCCTGTCTGGCAAACCCAGGGTATGAGTAAGTGAGCAATAAAGTGAACCTGGGCTGCTTGGATAGAGTGAAGCCACACTGGAAGAACTTAGAGGCCAGTTTGAGGGGTAGTGGAGAGAGTGAGCCAAATTTAGGAAGCAAATCTCATGTTTCAGTAAGTGTTTCTTTAGATGTGAATAAAAGAAACATATAATCTCTTTCTAAGGAGCCCTGGTGGCACAAAACGTTGAGCTCTGGCTGCTAACCCAAAGGTTGGCAGTTCAAACCCACCTAGCCACTCTGTCTCTGCAGGATAAAAGCTCTGGCGATCTGCTTCCTTAAAGATTACAGCCACGAAAACCATATAGGGCAGTCCTACTTTGTCACACAGGGTTGCTATGAGTTGGAATTGACTTGACAGCACCCAACAGTAACAATCTCATTATAACTTGTGTGGCCACATATTTACAACCCCCCCGAAGAGTGGTTCCCCTTCTGGGAAGAAGGCGACTAACTCTGTTGTATGAGGCACTTTTAACATCGATGTTGGCAGGTGATGACTGGGGACTTTGCCTTGGGGCTGGGTGGGAAGTGTTATTTATGATCTGTGATTGCCAGAGCTGGTGCAGAGGCTGGACATGATGATGTCTCTACCTCTCTATTCTGGAGTGAGCTTTGGGGGCTGGGGGCAGAGAACTTGTCCCGGAAGGAGTAGTGTCTGAACCCCTGCAAAGCCCCCCAGGGGCATGTGAGAAGAGGGAAGAGATCCATTTGACTCCAGGGTCTCTGCTCCTTGAATAGCATATAATTTTGGGGAAAAAGTTAGACCCAGGTTCCGCAAGATCTTTTTTTTTTTTTTAGCCCTTTCTCTTTCTCCTCTCCCCTTTCCTTCCCTTACTTTTCCTTTCCCCAGTGGTTTGCAAATCAATTCTAAGGCTAAGGCTACCTGGAAATTTTGTAGTTTGGGAAAAGCAAAGAGAAGAGGAACAGTGGAGAAATTGAATCTAATACAATCCTAAAGACAGAAACCGAAACCTATGCTCACTGCAGTAGTATGAAGATATAGCTGACGGGGTGTGATTAGAGTAATTAACAAACACAGCCTAATCACCTATCATGTGCCTATTACTATGCTGCTGGGGAGATGGAAGAGATGAACACTGGTGTAATTCAAGGTAGAAACTGTTAAGTGTATAACAATAAACACTAGTATTTGTATAAAGTTTGAAAAGTTTTTTTCTTGTATGATACTCATTTGGTCCTCAAGACCTCCATTTGAACGAATGTTGTTAATAATGTCACTTCACACATGAGGAGAGGGATGCTCAAGAAAGGACAAGCGTGTCTAAAGTCACGGAGCTAGAGCTGAGACTGTGACCAAAGCCTTCAGCCTCTTTCTCTTTACCCTGAAGGCTGATGGCAGCTGGTGTAAATATTCCCAATTTATAGGAATGTATAATCATGGAGCGACATTTTGTCATTTTCCATGACTTATTAGTGAACCCATATACAATAAAAACAAAACCCTTACCTTCTGCCACAGTTATGACCAAGCAGCACACAAGAAACCAGGAGGAGAAGCAGAGCCTGCGAGCCATGGCTTCTATCCCAGTAGTCACTGGGCTGAACCCAGTGCAGCTTTAAAGAGGCGTGGTGAGTCACCTACAGCCTGATTCAGGTGATTTGCCTCTGCAGAGTGGACCACAGTGATCAGGCATGTGGTGTGAGGGTAAGAAATCAGCCAGGAAATACCAGACAGCATTTATCAACCAGAAGCCTCTTGTAATGACAGCCAAACATCATTCATCTTTGCGTGGAGTCACATTTTGGACAACTATGCCCTGGCAATCCTTTTAATCCCCTCAAATCTTCTCCCATGTTCATGCCTTCTCTTTAGTTGTCTGTAGGTATCTCAGTCTGCAAGAGAAAGAATCTGTTCAGGAAATAATCAACGCTGCTTCTCTCTGTGTGGTTTGTTGCTGTTGTTAGATGCTGTTGAGTTGGCTCCGACTCAAGGCAAACTTATGTATAATAGAGCCAGTATGTTCAAGTCCACTGCTGTAACTACTATGCCAATCCATCTCACTGAGGGTCTCCCCTATCCTTGTTGGTCCTCTATTTTACCCTATTCTACCGATCGATCCCTCCTGATGATGTGTTCAAAGCAAGCGAGATAGAAACTGTTCTGTTGCCATCCAGTAAGTTTTTCTTTGGCTAATTTTGGGAAGTAGATTGCCAGGCCTTTCTTCCTAGTCTGTTTTAATCTGGAAGCTCCACTGAGACCTGTCCACCATGGGCGACCCTCCTGGTATTTGAAATACTGGTGGCATAGTAGCTTCCTGCATCATAGCAGTACATAAGTTACCACAGTATGACAAATTGGCAGACAGGTGGTGGCTATGTAGCTTACTTATTTTAGAAAGGCAAAACCCCACGTGGTTTGAAGAATTGTTCATGGACCTTCTATCAGGATTTATGACTTCTCTTTCTTGCTTTTGTCCAGAAGGCCAGGGCAGCAGATTCAGAAAGCTATCTTCTCTAGTAGCCATGATGACCACTGTCTAAACAAACAAGACAACTTGGGGGAGCAACTTAGTGAGTTGTTCTTCTGAGCTCCTTCTGATTCACCAAATTGCATATAATGTGAACATAATACATCTGAGCCTCGTTTTGCTTCCTGAGAGAAGGACTTCGGTCTGCAGCTGCTGGAGGAATGAGAGGAGATGGTCGAAAGTGATTAAAAGCACGGATCTTGGAGATGGAGAAAACTGGCTCCAATCCTGCTTCCTTTCCTTACAATCTGGGTGACTATGGATGAGTCCCTGACACTTGCTGACACCTCAGGGCCACATCTGTAAAAAGGGCTTGTAGCGTCTCCCTCATAGGGCTGTTGAGGTGAATAGACATAAAGGTCCTACCACAGTGCCTGACTTGTGAAAGAAGGTGGTTGTGATTGTTATTAAATTATCATAACCCTAACTCATAATTTGTTCTTTCAGAAGGTTGTATTTGTCAAATCATTCAGTCACTTAAAAGGCATCCCTTTTGAGCAGAGCATTTTCCTGGGCCTTGCAGAAAGAATACAACTGAATGGCTTTGAAGGGCTAGTAATCTAATGAGGGAGACTGTGAAAAGTGAGAAACAAAATAAGTAAGAATTTGTTATGGACCAGAATGTATCCCCCCAAAATATGTGCTATATATCCTAACCTCTATATTATTGTTAGGTGCTGTCGAGGCAGTTCCCACTTACAGCGACCCTATGTACAGCAGTATGAAATGCTGCCTGGTCCTGCACCATCCTCACAATGCTTGTTATGCTTGAGCCTATTGTTGGAGCCACTGTGTCAATCCATCTCATTGAGGGTCTTCCTCTTTTTTGCTGACGCTCTACTTTACTAAGCACGATATCCTTCTCCATGGATTGGTCCTTCCTGATAACATGTCCAAAACATGTGAGACAAAGTTTTGAAATCCTTGCTTCTAAGGAGCATTCTAGAAAACCCTGGTGGCATAGTGGTTAAGTGCTATGGCTGTTAACCAAGAGTTCGGCAGTTCGAATCCGCTAGGCGCTCCTTGGAAACTCTACGGGGCAGTTCTACTCTGTCCTATAGAGTCTCTATGAGTCGTAATCGACGAGACGGCAGTGGGTTTGACGGAGCGTTCTGGCAGTATTTCTTCTAAGACAGATTTGTTCATTCTTCTGGCAGTCCATGGTATATTCAATATTCTTCACCAACACGATAATTCAAAGACATCAATTCTGCTGTCTTCCTTATTCAGCTTTCACATGCATATGAGGCAATTGAAAATGTCATGGCTCGGGTCCTCAAAGTGACATCTTTGCTTTTCAACACTTGAAAGATGCCTTTTGCAGCAGATTTGCCAATGCAACACTTCATTTCATTTCCTGACCACTGTTCCCATGGGCATTGATTGCAGAGCCACATAAATTGAAATCCTTGACAACTTCAATATTTTCTCCATTTATCATGGTGTTGGTTATTGGTCTCATTGTGAGGATTTTTGTTTTCTTTATGTTGAGGTGTAATCAACATAAAGAAAACTAAAAGTTGTCTTTGCTATTCATCAGGAAGTGATTCAAGTTCTGCGTCTTCTTCTGAATCCGGCTTGAATTTCTGGCAGTTACCTGTTGGTATACGCTGCAACAGCTTTTGAATGATCTTCAGCAAAATATTACTTGTGTGTGATATTATTGATACTGTTCGATATTTTCTGCATTCTGTTGGATCACCTTTCTTTGGAATGGGCACAAATATGGATCTCTTCTGAGTGTTGGGCCAGAAAGCTGTCTTCCAAATTTCTTGGCATAGACAAGTGTGTACCTCCAGCCTGCATCTGTTTGTTAAAACATCTCAATTGGTATTCTGTCAATTCTTGGAGCTATGTTTTTCACTGTTTCCTTCGGTGCAGCTTAAACTTCTTCATTACCGTTGGTTCTTGATCATATGCTACCTCCTGAAAGATTGAATGTCAATCAGTTCTTTTTGGTACAGCGACTCTGTGTATTTCTTCCATTTCTTTTGATGCTTCCTGTGTCATTCAATGTTTTTCCTATAGAATCCTTCAATATTGCAACTTGAGGTTTGAATTTTTTCTCCAGTTGTTTCAGCTTGAGAAATACCGAGTGTGTCCTTCCCTTTTGGTTTTCTAACTCCATGTTTTTGTACATTTCATTTTAACACATTGTCTTCTCCAGCTGCCCTTTGAAATCTTCTGTTCATCTCTTTTACTTCATGATTTCCTCCTTTCGATTTAGCTACTCTGCGTCCAAGAGCAAGTTTCAGAGTCTCTTCTGACATCCATTTTGGTCTTTCTTGCCTTTTTAATGACCTTTTGCTATCTTCATGTATGATGTCTTTGATGTCATTCCATAATTCTTCTGGTCTTTGGTCATTAGTATTCAATACATCAAATCTGTTCTTGAGATGGTCTCTAAATTCAGGTGGGATACACTCAAGGTCATATTTTGGCTCTTGTGGGCTTGTTCTAATTTTCTTCAGCTTCAGCTTGAACTTGCATATGAGCAATTGATGCTCTGTTCCACAGTCAGCCCCTGGCCTTTTTCTGACTGATAATATTGAGCTTTTCCGTTGTCTCTTTCCACGAATGTAGTCTATTTGATTCCTGAATATTCCATCTGGCAAGGTCCACATGTATAGTCACCGTTCATGTTCCTGAAAAAAGGTATTTACAATGAAGAAGTCGTTGGTCTTGCAAAATCTATCATGCGATCTCCAGTGTCGTTTCTGTCACCAAGGCCATATTTCCAACTACTGATCCTTCTCTTTGTTTCCAGCTTTCACATTCCAATCACCAGTAATTATTAATGCACCTTGATTGCATGTTTGATCAATTTAGACTGCAGAAGTTGGTAAAAATCTTCAATTTCCTCATCTTTGGCGTTAGTAGTTGGCATGTGAATTCGAATAATAGTCGTATCAACTGGACTTCTTAGTAGACACATGGATATTATCCTATCACTGATGGTGTTATGCTTCAGGATAGATGTGGAAATGATCTTTTTGACTACAAATGAGATGCTATTCTCTTCAGTTTGCCATTCCTGGCATAGTAGACTACATGACTGTCAGATTTAAAATGGCCAATAGCAGTCTATTTCAGCTTACTAATGCCTAGGGTATCGATTTTTATGCATTCCGTTTTATTTTTTTTTAATTGTGCTTTAGGTGAAAGTTTATAGCTCAAGTTAATTTCTCATACAAAAATTTATACACATATTGTTTTGCTACATTAGTTGCAATCCCCAGAATGTGACATTACACTCTTCCTTTCCATTCCAGTTGCCCTGTGTCCATTTGACCGTCCCTTTCTGCCTTCTCATCCTGCCTCCAGACAGGACATGCCCATTTGGTCTCAGGTATCTGATTGAACTAAGAATCACACTCCTCATGTATATTATTTTTCATTTTATTGTCCTGTCTAATCTTTGTCTGAAAAGTGGGCTTTGGGAATGGTTTCAATTCTGGGTTAACAGAGCATCTGGGGGACATAGTCTCAGAGGTTCCTCCAGTATCTCTTAGACCATTAAGTCTATGAACAGACACTTCACCAAACAAGACATTCAGGTGGCTAACAGACACATGAGGAAATCCTCAAAATCATTAGCCATTAGAGAAATGCAAATCAAAACTACAATGAGATACCATCTCACCCCAACAAGGCTGGCACTAATCCAAAAAACACAAGAAATGTTGGCAAGGTTGTGGAGAGATTGGAACATTTATGCACTGCTGGTGGGAATGTAAAATGGTACAACAACTTTGGAAATCGATTTGGTGCTTCCCTTATACAGCTAGACATATAAACACCATACAACCCAGCAATCCCACTCCTAGGAATATATCCTAGAGAAATAAGAGCCCTCACATGAATAGACATATGTACACCCATGTTCACTGCAGTGTTGTTCACAATAGCAAAAAGATGGAAACAACCTAGGTGCCCATCAACAGATGAATGGATAAACAAATTATGGCACGCAACACACAATGGAATACTACGCAATGATAAAGAATAATAACAAATCCATGAACCATCCCATGTTCCAATAATTAATGGATCTTTGCAGCTGTTTCTTCTCATTTTGAGTCATACCACCTCACTAAATGAAGGTCCCCAAAACATTATTCCATCCATGACATTAAGATCAACTCTACTTTCAGGAGGCAGCTCTTCCCCAGTCATATTTTGAGTGTCTTTCAACCTGAGGGGCTCATCTTCCACACTATACCAGGCAATGTTCCATTGCTATTCATAAGTTTTTCACTGGCTAATTTTTCAAAAGTAGACTGCCAGGTCCTACTTCCCCATCTGTCTTAGTCTGGAAGCTCCACTGAAACCTGTTCACCATGGTTGACCCTGCTGGTATTTGAAATACCAGTCGCTAAGCTTCCAGCATCACAGCAACACTCAAGCTACCACAGTACAACATACCGACAACAGATGTGTGGGGTAGCCTTTATAATTCCATTTGTGAATGGGTTCTCTTTGTTATGTTAATGAGACTGTATTAGAGTAAGGCATATCTTAAGGGAATCTCTTCTGAGGTACAAAAGAGATTAAACAAGCAAGAGAGGAAGCAGAGATGGGGCAGAAGCTCAAAAGAGACAAGGGCCTTCCTCCAGAGCCAACACAGAGAGAAAGCCTTGGCCTAGAGTTGGCACCCTGAATTCAGACTTCTGGCCTCCTAAACTGTGAGAAAATAAATTTGTTTGTTAAAGCCACCCACTTCTGGTATTTCTGTTATAGCAGCACTAGATAACTTAGAGAATACAAACACTCAAAAACTAGAAAATAGTAAATCTTATAGGCTTAATGTTAATCGTAGGCAAAATTCTAGAACAGGTCATTAAACAGACAATTTTCAGCAGCTCGAAAAGGAAGCAGGGAGCATACAGAACGGGCTTACTTCCTTAGATCCAGGCACTACCCACTCATTCAACAACTCTATTGACCGTGGGTCATGTGCCAGGGACTGGGCTAAGTGGTGGGGTTAAACATAGCTCGTGGAGCTTACTGTCTGACAAGGAAAACCCAGACAAACTAGGAAGAAAGGCCTGGTGATCTATTTCTGAAAACCAACCAGAGAAACCCCTATGGATCACAATGGTCTGACCCATAACCAATTATGGGAATAGTGCAGGACTGAGCATCATTTCTTTCCATTGTGCATGAGGTTGCCATGAGTTGGGGGTGACTGGACAGCAGTTAACAACAACAAGGAATAATAATATAGAATTTTGCATGTTAAGAGAGAGAAAGTAGTGGGGCCTATGGGAACACAAAGCAGAGAAACATAATTTATAATTTTACATCAGTGCATGGTATATGCTACTTTGTCCTCTGCATTGGAGACACATTGTCATGCCAATAAAATTATATCCACACAAATGCTTTACTGCCTAGTATTCCATCTTATAAATTTATCAGAAATTATTTAATCAAGATTTTAGTTGATGGAATGTATGGCTAATTGCCTCCATGAACAACAGCCTCCTTGGCCATGAGACCAAGAGAACTGGATGGTGCTACTGTTACTGAACATTTTGATCAATGATTCCATAGAAAAATCCTGATCAAAAGAGGGAAAATGCAGAATAGAATTTCAAATTCTCATGGACTCTAGACTTTCTGGAGCCATAGAGGGTGGATGAACTCCTGAAACTATTGCCCTGAGATAGACTTTGAACTTTGAATCAAAAATATCCCCTGAAGGCTTCTTAAAACCAAACAATAGTTTAGTTTAACTAGTAAAAAATGTCTGCCTTAAAGGTTTTGGTCTTTTAAGAACTATCTATATGGGATCAAATTGACAAAAGCAACTTGAAAGATCAGATGGGAACCTTAGGGGGCAGTGTATTTATGTTAATCAGGGAGGAACAACTCAGAAAAGGAAGGTGAGAATCACTGTACAACTCGAAGAATGAAATCAATGCACTAAATAGTACATGTAAAAACTGTTGAGTTGGTGTGTATTTTGGTGTGTATATTGTCAACAACGACAACAAAATAAATAAAATTAAAAAAAATCTTATTTGACAGAAAGTCCTAACTTAGTTCTTTACTGTTGGTGTATAGAGGAACTAAGTAAGTGCCATATCTTATGTACTTGTATGTTATATATATAAGAAACCCAACCCAGTGCCATTGATAATTTTAGATGTTGAAATTGAAGGAATATAATTTAACCTTCAAATATGTGTGTGTGTATATATATATATATATATACATATATATATGATGAAATCAATGATGCAGCTGTGAGGTTATCAGGTTCATATGCAAAAACCCTTATTCACCAAAAAAAAAAAAAAGAAAAAATATTTCTGAAAGTTTGTTTCAGATGTAGTACTTTGATGAAAATCTTTCAATCCCCTGAAGTTACCTTTTTTTTTTTTTTAATCAGTTTCAACTCATGGGGACCCCATGTGTATCAGAGTAGAGCTGTGCTGCATAGAGTTTTCTTTCTATATATATAATTTTATAAACAAATGACTGGGGAGGAAGTAGTGAGAAGGGGCAGGAGGAGAGGGGAATGTAAAAACAGCATCACTCATGAGCTCACGAGGGTCCCTGTCTGTGCATGCATGTTCATGCACCTCTTTATCCAGCAAGTCTGTCAGGGCAGGTAGGACACTCTCATCAAATGGACTGCCAGAAGAATGAACAAATCAGCCTTAGACGAAATGCCACCAGAATGTTCCTTAGTGGTGAGGATGGTGAGGCTTTGGCTTGCTTACTTTGGGCACATTATCAGAAAGACCAATCCCTAGAAAAGGACATCATGTTTGGTAAAGTAGAGGAGAGGGTTAGTGAAAATGAGAGAAGTCCTCGGTGAAATGATTCACACAATAGCCAGAACAATGGACTTGAACATACCAATGACCATGAAGATGGCACAGGGCTTGGCTATGTTTCATTCTGTTATACAAGCTGACTTTATGGTAATTAACAACAACAATAATAAATACTCTTAAATAAGAGTCTGGGTATTTATGGATAGTGAAGGGTATAGCCAAGTGCTTCTTGACCAGAGATGTGTGGGATGACTTTGGGAATTTTGGGTTGATTTGTAAGCATTGAAGTAATTTATATACTTCAGAATGATGCCAGTGAGGACAGCGCCCCTTCTCTGGTCTCAGGATATTCTGTCTTTTGAGGAGTACCTCACAGTGACCCTCCCTGCTTCATTCCCTCCTCTTGGTCTCTCTTTCCTTGTTCTTGGTAGTTTAAGATGTTTTTATGATTTCAGGAAACTCAAATTCTGAAAATACTGGGTTCAAATATAATGAAAATAGTTTTTGTTAAGTAATTTATTTTAGATGTTGAAATTGAAGGAATATAATTTAACCTCCAAATAATATGCAGGTCATCAAGGTACAAACCATCCTTCTGGAAGCTAGCAGCCTGATACAGGGAAAATGACAACAATAACAAAGCAGCCACCACTGGCTTTGGACCAGCTGTATTCAGAAAGACTGGAGAGTTGTAGCTATTTACAACACTTTTAGGGTCATTCTGTAGAACCACCTTTCACACCCTCAAGGTCTCACCAGAATGTCTGCCTGAGGAGTGGATAAGCTTCACCTTGCCTTGCCTGTTGGGATTGTTGTTGTCGGTTGCTGTCAAGTCAGCTTCTATTCATGGTGACCCATATACAACAGGATGAAATGTTCCTCGGTCCTGCACCATCTTCACGATTGTTGGTATCCTCATGGCCACTGTGTTTTTTGAGTGCCTTCCAACGTAGGAAAGCATCTTCTAGCACTAAATTGGGCAATATTCCGTTGTGATCCATGGGGTTTTTATTGGCTAATTTTTGGAAGTAGAATCCAGGCCTTTCTTCTTCATTTTTCATAGTCTGGAAACTCCACTAAAATCTGTCCACCATGGGTAGCTCTGCTGGTATTTGAAATGCTGGTGGCATAGTGCTATGGATTGAATTGTGTCTCCCGAAAATATATGTCAACTTGGCTAGGCCACGATTCTTAGTATTGTGTGGTTGTCTGCCATTTTGTGATCTGATGTGATTATCCTATGTGTTGTAAATCCTAACCTCTATGATGTTAATGAGGCAGGATAAGGCAATTATGTTAATGAGGCAGGACACAATCTGCAGGAGCAGGTGTATTTTAAGTCAATCTCTTGAGATACAAAAGAAAGAAGCAGCAGAGAGGAGAGGGACTTCATACCACCAAGAAAGAAGAGCCTGGAGCAAGCGTGTCCTTTGGACCCGGGATCCCTGCACTGAGAATCTCCCAGACTAGGGGAAGATTGATGACGAGGACCTTCCCCCAGCACCGACAGAGAGAGAAAGCCTTCCCCTAAAGCTGATGCCCTGAATTCAGACTTCTAGCTTCCTAAACTGTGAGAGAATAAATTTCTTTTTGTTAAAGCCATCCACTTGTGGTATTTCTGTTATAGCAACACTAGATAACTAAGACATAGCTTCCAGCATCATACCAACATGCAAGCCCCCACAATACAACAAACTGACAGACAGGTGGTAATCTGTGAGGATAAAGGGCCAGTTTTGCTCCAAGGCCTTGGGGAAGCAAAGGTCGGCCGTCATTATGTCCTATCAGACTGGTCTCTGTTTCTGGGCAGAAACTGCTGAAGCTGCCTTGGAGAGGTACTTCCCTCATAGAGCCACAGTGAGTAATCCAGGGAAGCTGCCGTTAAGGCTGCTATGAGTCAGGATAACGTGAGTCAGGCAGCATGGGGCATGGTGGGGGCACCGGGCCTGCCCCCTGAGTCAGGTTGAGGAAGCAGCGATTGGTGGTTCAGAGGCTTACTGCTTAGAGGTCTAGGCGTGGCTCAGGGTTCTCTGTCAGAGGATGGGGCAGAGGCTCTTTTGGGGAACCTAGAGGTTCTGAGCCACCTTCATGGTCATTGGTATGTTTGAATTAATTGTTCTGGCTGTTGTGTCAACTGGGGATTTCCTTTGATTTCATTAACCTGATACTTTACCAAACATGATGTCCTTTTCTAGGGATTAGTCTTTCCTGGTGATGATGACGCTGATTTGAAGGTGCTGCTCTGCGGTGGCCTGGATGACTTACTTCCCTGCAAGGCTTGCTAGGGCATCTTCTGCTGGGATTGCTCATAAAAGGGATTTCAGGCTCCTCGATGACATCTTTAGTCCCCTCATTTTGCAGATCAGGAGGCTGAGGCCTGGAGAAGGGTCTTAAGGTCACCCAGGTGTTATAACAACAGAGTGGCAATAACATCCTGGTCAAGATCAGAGAGATGTCCTCTATCGAAGTACATCATTTATCAATGAGGTACCAAACCAGTGGGATAAACTATGTTCTTTTCCCTGCCCTGCCACCAATTAGCTCTTAGACCTTTGACCAGTCAGCTGTCAGCTTAGCTGTCCCTTGATTTTCTCATCTAGATAACAATAGCATTTATTATATGTTGGACACTGTTCTAAGCATTAAATCATTTAATTCTCAAGATAACCCAAGGAGGTAGGTAGTACTATCTTCTTTTTAAAGGTGAGAAAACTGAGGCAGAGAGAGGTTAAGTCATGTGGTTAATAAGTGGCAGAGCCATGTTATGAACCCAAGCAATTTAGCTGCAAGGAGGCCTCATGGCACAATGGTTAATTGCTTGGCTGCTAACCCAAAGGTTGGCAGTTTGAATCCACCCAGCCGCTCCATGTGAGAAAGACCTGGTGATCTATTTCTGTAAGATTACAGCCAAGAAAACCCTATGGGGCAGGTCTACTCTGTCAGACCGGGTCGTTATGAGTCAAAAATCGACTTGAAAGTACCTAAAAGCAGCAGTAGCAACAACAGTTTTCCTCAAAATCATTGTTCTTAATCACTGTGCTAGGTATGTTCTGATACCCTGGCTGTCAATTTACTGTTGTAAAAGTTCTGTGAAAGTACTCTTTATATATATGTATATAATTTATTTTCATTGTTTTTGAGAATATGCACAGCAGAACACACACCAATTCAACAATTTCTGTATGTGCAATTCAGTGACATTGATTACATTCTTCAGGTTGTGCAACCATCCTTTCTGGAGTTGTTCCTCTCCCATTGATTAAAACTCTCTGCTCCCTAGGTTTTTAAGTCTAATCTTTCGAGTTGCTGTTGTCAATTTGATCTCATATATTTCTTAAAAGAGCTTAATACTCAAGGTAAACATTGATTCAGGGTATTTAAAGATTATCTCAGGGCAATAGTTTCAGGGGTTCATCCAGCCTCCAGGGCTCTCGAAAGTCTGGAGTCCCTGAGAATTTGAAATTTTGTTCTGCATTTTCTCTCTTTTGACCAGGATTCTTCTATACAATCTTTGATTAAAAACGTTCAGTAATGGTAGCTGGACACCATCCAGTTCTGGTCTCATGGCAAAAGTGGCAGTTGTTCATGGAGGCAATTAGCCACACATTCCATTTCCTCCTATGCCTGACTCCCCATCCTCTGTTGCTACAGGAGACTATTTGTCATGCCTTGGATGGCTGATTGAAAACTTTTAAGACCCTAGGCACTATGCACTGAACAAGGAGGTGGGACAGAAGCGCTAAGCCCGTTATTAGGCCAATTAACTGCAATGTCCCATTGCAGTGCAGTGAATTACTTAATATGGCCCTTTTAGCCATGCATTGTCTTATGACTCCCACACAATGACTGAGTGGAACTATGCAAATAAGGTGCTTGCGGCCCATCAAGGGATTGGACAGCCTACTAACTATGCAAATAAGGGGCACGGTACCCTTGTAGGAGTGGGACCAGGCAAATGGAACCCTAGCAAGGGGATTAGTCAGTTTTACTGACTAGGCTTAAGATGGCCACCATGCAGCCCTGGTGCCACAGTGGTTAAGAGCTTGGCTGCTAACCAAAAGGTCAGCAGTTCAAATCCACCTGCTGCTCCTTGGAAACTATGAGGCAGTTCTACTCTGTCCTAACGGGTTGCCATGAGTCAGAATCAACTTGGCGCCACTGGATTTTTTTAATGGGTTTAGGCTTAAAATGAGCCATCCTAGAGGTGGGAAGGGGGAACTTCACTATCATTAAGAAAGAAGAGCCAGGAGTGGAGTGTATCCTTTGGACCCAGAGTCCCTGCACTGAGATGCTCCTAGACCCAGGAGACAGAAAGAGAGGTATAACACTGGAGATGGTGAGAAGTGGCAGCAGTAGAACCAGGAAACGAGTGTGAGGTGTGCAGTGGGCTTCCCAGCCCATGGAGGAAGGCAGCAATAGTGGGTGTGCTGAACCAGGCAGTGAGAGAGCTGAGCGCCTTTGGACCAAGTCTTGCTGGCGGAGTGGGATGCCTCTGGGCACTTGTTGGTGGAGCTAAAAAGCTGTAACACTTGCTAGAGCAGGGCAGAGGCCAGGCTGAGGGTTGACAGGCTGAGGGCCAGAGAGAGGCCTGCCTGAGGGCATGACTGAGGAGAAGCAGCCCTGACTGAAGAAGTGTATCCTGAGTTATTCCTGATCCTGACTTGTAACCTGTTATTTTCTAATAAACACCATAATTGTCAGTATAGTCTATGAGTTCTGCGTGGCCATTTCAATAAATTACTGAATCTAACAGAGAAGTAGAGAGTGCTGTGGGAGGGATGGATGGTGTCAGAATGGGTAAAAAGGTTGGAGGGTGGAGGTATGTTTGACCTCCACCTCATAGGAATCAGCCTTGAGCTGATGCTGACCTTAATTCTCTCTCCTCCCCCTCTTGAAATTAAATGACATCTGAAGCCAGCGCACCATTTTTGTACCCATGAAGCCATAACCTAAAACCTCCAAACCAAGGAACCAAATCCCATGAGGTTTTTGGTTGTACGTAAGAAGCCGAGGCTTTTGGTTGTAAGTAAGAAGTTTCAGCAGCTACTGTTTTTTTTTTTTTTGTAAATTTATTTCCAGGTGCTCCTTGGAAAGTCAGAATCAACTCGACGGCACTGTGTTTGATTTTTATTTATCACACAACGTTTGCCAGTTCAACTTTTTACAGGTGTACAATTTATTGACAGTAATTACAATAATAGGCTGTGCTTTAATCAATGCGATTTTCCCACCGCTGTTAACCCCTCTTTTCCCCCTCCCCCCTTGCCCCCGGTAACTGCTAATAAACCTTGGTCTCTATGCATTTGCTTTTTTTTTGTCTTTTTATATAAGTGAGGTCATATAATATTTGTCCTTTTGCGACTGACTTATTTCCCTCAGCATATGTCTTCAAGCTCCATTCATATTGTAGCATGTATAAAGACTTTCTTTCTCCTACTGGCTGAGTAATATTCCATCGTATGTATATATCACAGTTTGTTTATCCATTCATCTCTTGAAGGGCATTTGGGTTGTTTTTACCTTTGGCTACTGTGAATAGTGCTGCAATGAACATTGGTGTACAAGTTTCTTTTTGAGTCTCTGCTTTCAAGTTTTGTGGGTATATACCCAGGAGTGGACTTGATGGGTCATACCGTAGTTCCATTTTTAGTTTTTTGAGGGACTGCCACACTGTTCTCCACAACAACTATACCATTTTGCATTCCTACCAGCAGTGGATACAGGCTCCAAAATTCCTGCACCCTCAGCAACATTTGTTATTTATTATTATTATTATTTTAAAGTTAGCCATCCTATTGGAAGTGTGTGAAAGAAGTGTTCTTAAAATTCACCATGTACTTTAAGAGACTTGATTTGCTAAAAAAATGTTTTTATTAAGGTGAAATAAATAAATCAATAAAAAGAGGTTAAAAAAAACCCTGAAATAAATAAATCAATAAAAAGAGGTAGGGGGGAAAATTCAGTTTAAAAGAAACTAAAGGCACATATCAACCAATTGCATTGTTTGGACTTTATTTGGATCCTGTTTCAAATAAACAAAATGTATGTATATATGTGGAAACCCTGCTGGCGTAGTGCTTAAGTGCTACATCTGCTAACCAAAAGGTTGGCAGTTCGAATCTTCCAGGCGCTCCTTGTAAACTCTATGGGGCAGTTCTACTCTGTCCTATAGGGTCGCTGTGAGTTCTGACTCGATGGCACTGGGTTTGGTTTTGGGTTTTGGTATGTGTATATATATATATACAGATAGATATATATATATGTGACAATTGGAGAAATGTGAACACTGCTTGGATATCTGGTAATCATGTATTATTGTTAATTTTAAAAAATTAACAGACTTTATCTTTTAGAGCAGTTCTAGGCTTACAGAAAAATTGACCAGGAAGTATAGAGAGTTCCCAAAATACTCTCTCTTACTCTGTGGTATCAGGATTGGAGGTAGACTCATTAACAACCTATACTATACAGATGACACAACCTTGCTTGCTGAAAGTGAACAGGACTTGAAGCTCTTACTGATGAAGATCGAAGACTACAGCCTTCAGTATGGATCACCCCTCAACGTAAAGAAAACAAAAATCCTCACAACTGGACCAATAAAAAACATCATGATAAACATAGAAAAGATTGAAGTTGTCAAGGATTTCATTTTACTTGTGTTCACAATCAACACCCATGGAAGCAGCAGTCAAGGAATCAAATGATGTATTGCATTGGGCAAATCTGTTGCAAAAGACCCCTTTAAAATGTTAAAAAGCAAAGATGTCACTTTGAGGACTGAGGTATGCCTGACTCAAGCTGTGGTATTTTCAATTGCTTCATATGCGTGTGAGAGCTGGACAATGAATAGGGAAGAGCAAAGATGAATTAACCCCTTTGAATTATGGTTTTGGAGAAGAATATTGAATATACAGTGGACTGCCAGAAGAATGAACAAGTCTGTCTTGGAAGAAGCACAGTCAGAATGCTCCTTAGAAGCGAGATGGTGAGACTTTGTCTCACAGGATCTGTGTTATCAGAAAGGACAAGTCCCTGGAGAAGGACATCATGTTTGGTGGAGAGTCAGCAAAAAAGAGGAAAACCCCTCATTGAGATGAATTGACACAGTGGATGCAACAATGGGCTCAAACATTCTGTTGTACATAGGGTTACTTTGAATTGGAATTGATTTGATGACACCTAGCAACAACTCTGAATCCACTTTTTCCTGTTATTAACATCTTGCATTGGTGTGGTACATTGATGTACACTTGATGTTACATTTCATGAACCAATACTGATACATTACTAACTAAAGTTCATGGTATACAATAGAGTTCACTCTCTGTGTTGTACAGTTCTATGGGTTTTGACAGCTGCACGATGTCACGTGGCCACCACTACAGTATCATACAGAACAGTCTCACTGCCGTGAAAGGCCCCAGTGTTGCACCTATTTACCTCTCCTCCAGCAGCCTCACCCCCTCACCCCCATTTATCCCTGGGCAACCACTTGTCTTTTTACTCTGTCCATAGTATTGCTTTTTCCAGAATGCCATATGCTATATAACCTTTCCAGACTGGCTTTTTTCACTCAGCAATATGCGTTTAAAATTCCTCATGTTTTTTCATGGCTTGATAGCTCATTTCTCTTTATCTATGAAGGACATTTCATTGTATGTATCTACTGCACTTTGTTTATCTATTTGTCAAAATTTTTAGACATGATAATAGTATATGTTTTTCTCTTAAAAAAATCCTTACTCTTTAGAGATACACACTGAAATTTTTACAGATTATATGTTGTCTTGGATTTGCTTCCGAATAGTCATGAGTGGGGAGTAAGTCGGTCTTAGACGGCACAGGGTTGTCCATGGGTTGATAATTGTTCAAGTTGGGTGATGAGTACATCAAGTTTATATATCCTCTACTTTTGTGTATGTTTGGAACTTTCCATTATAAAAAGTTTTTAAAATTACCCTGCACAAATTTTTGTTCCTTTCTCTGTGAGAAATGTCAACAGCACCATGAACTTACCTCAGGGTTAGCGGAGAAACAACTGTCCACAGGGAGAAAACAGGTGGGACACTGTTTAGAAGATTCACCTTCCAAGGGTGTAATTTATTTTGGAGTGACCCACAGGGTTTTACACATAGCAGATACTCAGTAGATTCTAATGGAATGTATGAATGCATCAGTATATGAATGAGTGGGTAAGAATAAACTTGATTCACAGTGAGTTGGAGAATGCTTCTGTCATAAGTCCATGAACAGAGTTTGTGTGGGCCAAATACAATAATAAAACAATTCTGTATATTTCCCAGTAAACCAAACTGTGCATTTACAGTTAGCTTTGTCTACCATGACATAACAAGGACCAAATACTCCTACACTGTTCCCCCTTATCCTGGTGGACAAAGGTACACGAAGAGATTTAGTAGCAAAAATCTTCACTCAGCAACTATGTCCCCACCCTTACAGCTCTCAGAGACCACTCTTTGCTCTCTGTTCTTTTACCTTTGTTTTGCTTTCTTAGCCCAGCACCCATCCCTGTTCTTCTGATTACCTACATAATCCTGAGCTTCCTCTTGGGAACCATCACTTCCCCACTTGGGCTGTGACCTATGCCTGTCAATCACAGATGAGATTTCATATGGCCACAGTGCTTGGTTCAGGGGTGGGTGATTGACTCAAGCCCCCACTGGAGTCAATCAGGCCCAGGCAAAATTAGTCCTGGGACTTTTGCTTGAGTTAACTGAAAAGGAAGCATACATTTTGCCTTTGGAACTGAAGTTATGAGGAGACACACCTACATGAAAATAGAGCCTGCCTGACAAGCAGAGTGGAAAGAGACCTGATTCTGATAACATCATTTGAGCCCCTGGATTTAGCTAAGCTTGATGCCAGTATACAGTGCACTACATGTGGTTTGCTGAAACTGATTCTGAGACGTTACCAACATAGTCTATAGTAGCAAATCATATAGAGAATAAAGATTCTATTTTAAGCCTAGGGTTGTTTGCTAAGTAGAAAGAAGAGCTATTAGCTTTTATACTTTTGTATTCGATTACAGATGTAGACATGCAATAGAAAATTGTGTCAGTTCCTGTGATCGGGTAAAGTATTAGCAGAGATTAGGACCAATCTTTCATCGTTTCATGCATTCTTCCTGAGAGCTAAGAGAAACCAGGTGATTAGATCGGCTCCTGTGGAGGTGAAACCCATGGATATTGGAATGTCTTACCTACATATGTGGTAAAATGACTTCACCCAGGGTGCTCAGTCCCCCTCCCCCGATTTGTGCTTGGTGGTAGCATCAGACAGATCCGGGTTGTGGTCATGAGTAATATGGGCTTTCCCCAGCTTCAGACACAGGGTGAGTTCATACCTTTTATCCTGTAGCATCTAAATGTCCCAACTGGAGCTTCTGAATGGAATGGTTGAAATCTGACTAAGTGTTAATGATCATTCCCAACAATTTAGTATTCAGTTTGACTAACTATCTGGGTCTGGTTTTGTAGATCGGAGTTGACAGCAACATTGCTCTTTGTATAATGTCTATCATTATACCCGCTGAGAGAACTTGGGAATATTACCTAACTTTGTTTAATTTCCTCATCTGTAAAATGAGAGTAATAATAATAGGTATAACCTTATGTACAAAAAACATACGGATGTTGTGAGTTTAAATGAGTTAAAAAATTTAAGCATTTTGAATAGAGATTGGCACATTGTAAATGTTAGCTATCATTTTACTGAAAAAAATAATTCTCTGCCCTGGGCAAACGTTTCCTCTTGAAAATGGGTGTCCAAAAGAAAACAAAGACAGAAATATGAAGATTTATGAAAATTGTGAAAAGCTCTGCGAGAACATGCAACACTTTTCAGATATCAGTACTTTGAAATCCAATTGGTTCTTTAGTTTTCTGAGGTATTGAGCCAGCTGGAAAGTTGTATTTGAAGGTTCTCAATTTTTTTTTCAACAGAGGAGGGAGGCAGCTGTTCTTAAGATTCTGCTAGATGACCAGTCACAGGCAAACTAACTAAAATCTTGTAACCACACCTCTCCAGACAGTGGTTTAAATCTCAGTAGTTAAGCTGACTGATTTGAGAGATTAATTTGAAATATCCAGGTGCCACAGGAAATGGTAATAAGTCCTGAATTATTCAGGACTTTGACCCAACTTTAGTCAATGTCCCAGGGAGATGATGAAGGTAATGACAAAAGGGTCCCTTATTTTTTCAGAGATGAAATGGTTTTGATTTAAATTTGTAGAATGCTGTTACTATCATTTTTTCCCCTCCCTCCCTCCTTCCCTTCCTTCCTTCCTTTCTTTTTTCTCCTCCCTCCCTCCCCCTCTCCTTTCGCCCATCTCCCTCTCCTTCTCCTTCTTTCTCTCCTCCTTCTTCTTCTTCTCTCTCTCTCACAAGAAATATATACTCCCCTCTCTAGAGGTAACCGCTTTTAACAGTTTGGCATATATCCTTCCACTCCTTTTTCTATACATTTATATACATATAAATGTACACTTAGAAATAGTTTTGAAGGTGGGTTAAAAAATTTTATATATATGTATATATAGAATAGTATTGTGTATTGCTTTTAAAATTTCTTTTTTTTTCTACTTTAGTGTCTTTTCTACAAGAATAGGTAAATGTATAGAGACCAAAGTTTATTAGTGGTTACCAGGGGTGTGAGGGGAGAGGAAAGGGGTATGGTATCTTAGGCTAAGTTCTCTAGAGAAGCAAAACCAGTGAAGTGTGTGTGTGTGTGTATATATATATACACACACATATATATGAGCCCTGGTGGCACAGTGGTTAAGAGGTTGCTAATCAAAAGGTCAGCAGTTTGAATTCACCAGCCGTTCCTTGGAAACCCTATGAGTTGGAATAGACTCAATGGCAATGGGTTTATATATATATATACACTTATTTATTTATCTCAAGGAAATGGCTCACAAGACTGTAGAGGCTGGCATGTCCCAGGTCCGTTGGTCAGGCGTCAGGCTGGAGGCATCTCCTGACTCATGTAGCTGCAGGGGCTGATGAACCCAAGACCAGCAGGTAAGACGGCAGGCTGCTGGTTCAAGTTCCAAGAACTGAATGTCAGATGATGACAAGCTGTGTGCATGATCCAGAGCAAGCAAAGTGAGCTTTGCCAGAATGTCTATATATATATATATATAATGCAGGCCACACCCCCAAGGAAAATCCCCTTACAATTGATTGGCTGATCACATCATGGAGGATGATCACATCATTGCACAGCTGCCCAATTACATCATTACATAACTTCCAAACCACTGAGAATCATGGCCTAGCCAAGTTGACACGAAACCTTAACTATCACAGGGGGGTTACTGCTTATAAAGCACTGAGTTATAAGCAACAAAAAAGAGCAGCTGCTGAGGCTGCTTATGTACAACAAAATACTTCATGGGATTTAGTTTCTTAGTTTGGAGGGTTAGGGTCATGCATTTATGAGATAGCCCAGTTAATTTTTAAGTAATATGATTAGTGCTTTCGTTCTATTCCTATTTTGTCGTGTAGTGCCTGGGGTCTTAAAAGCTTACAAGAAGCCATCCAAGACATGACAATAGGACTCCACTCACCTGGAGCAACAGAGGAAGAAGGAGAGTCAGGAATAGAAGGAGGATATAGAATGTGTGGCTAATTACCTCTGTGAATAACTTCCACTTTTGCCATGAGACCGTAAGAACTGGATGGTGCCCAGCTACCATTATTGAACATTTTTAATCAAAGACTCTATAGAAGACTCCTGATCAAAAGACTCCTGAACAAAGCTTCAAATTCTTACGGACTCCAGACTTTCTGGAGCTCTGGAGGCTGAATGAACCTCTGAAACTATTGCCCTGAGATAATCTTCAAATCCCCTAAAGTCTGCTTAAAACCAAATAGTTCAGCTTAACTAGTAAAGAATGTCTGCCTTGAGCATTGTGCTTTTTTAAGAACTATTTATATGGAATCAAATTCACACCAACAACTTGAAAGACTAGATTTGAAACTTAGGGTGCAGTGAGTTTATGTTAATGGGGGAGGAAAAACTCAGAAAAAAAGAGTGAGAATGGTTGAAGAATGTTAACTTGAAGAATGTAAGCAAGGTCACTGAATTGTACATGTAGAGATTGTTGAATTGTATGTTCTGCTGTGTATATTCTCAACAACAAAAAATAAAATAAATTATTTAAAAAAATGCCTTTTCTTCCCATTTCAATAAATGTAGACTGATTTCTTCCTTTTGCTCATTTTTTCGTTATATACGTACACCATAGTTTTATTTACCCACTCACCACTTGATGAACATTTAGATTGCTTCCAATTTTCTGCTCTTACAAACAACCCTCACGTAGTCCTCTTTGGGCACATGCAGAGCCCTTTTGCTATAAGGTGCATTTAAAAATAACTTGCTGAATTTGTTATTTGTTTTCAATTTATGTGATATGTTTGCACTTTTCTTTAAAATTCACCAGTCTCTGTGCGGCCTTGGCGAGTTTGCTCCTTTGGAAAGCCACATTTTATTACTAACTAAAGCCATTTCCCATCTTTTCAACAAAATATGGCCAGATAATGCTGATGGCCATACTCTTTAAGACCCACCTACAACTGTCATGGTGAGAGTGTCCACCAAAACTTAAAAATATCTTCAGAATTTCAGAGGTAATTTCCTTCGGTTCTGTAGCTTTGACCACATTTTTATATCATTATAAAAATCTTTTATAAGCAACAGCACCTTTCCTTTTTATTTGAATTTTATGTTGAATACACTTTCTTGGCAAGTCTGTAGCTGAATGCTTGTCTCTGCAAAGTACCATCACTACTATTTGTGGTTAGCATCCCACACAGCCCTGTGCAGTTCACTACTTTATTTAATAAAATACTTGTTTCAGAAAGCATTAGTCCCAGATCTGCTGAGTCAGAGGTGATGTTACATTTCAAGGGCGTGAGCTCTACCACAAGGATTTGGAAATCTTATTACCTAACTCAAATCTGCCAGGAACTCCTCTGCAGTAACTGACCACAAACCATGGAGCTAAGGTTAACTCAAAGATTATTCTATTTAGTAAGTGACTTGATATCCTAAGACTGTACTACTTAGCTTGTCTATGAACTCCTTTTTACTGGTCCAGAATGAAATAAGGACCCTGTTTCAGAATGTAAATCAACACACAGCTTCGTTCATCAGGAAAGTGTTGCTATGAAAAAAACGTTGACTCAACTGTCATAGATTGAATTATGTCCCCCAGAAAGTGTGTGTATCAATTGGGCTGGGGCATGATTCCCGGTATTGTGTGATTTTCCTATATGTTGTAAATCCTGCCTCTATGATGTTAATGAGGGAGGATGGGCAGCAGTTGTGTTAGTGAGGCAGGACTTAACCTAGATTGTGTCTTGAGGCAATCTCTTGAGATATAAAAGATAGAAGCAAGCAGAGAGACAGGCGGACCTCACACCACCAAGAAAGAAGCATCGGGAGCACAGCGCGTCCTTTGGACCCAGGGTTCCTGTGCAGAGGAGCTCATAGTTCAGGGGAAGATTGACGAGAAAGACCTTCCTCCAGAGCCGAAAGAGAGAGAAAGCCTTCCTTTGGAGCTGACACCTGAATTTGGACTTTAGCTTACTTTACTGTGAGAAAATAAACTTCTCTTTATTAAAACCATCTACTTGTAGTATTTCTGTTATAGCAGCACTTGATGACCAAGATACTGAACTAAGCAGTATGCTTAATGATGTAGTTGATTTACTTTCAAGTACAAGATCCTTAACTTGGTGTATGCTGGTCTGTGACCGACATTTTGAGTAGTATTGTCTACGGTGCTTAGTAAAGAAGTTAATGAATGAATGATTATAAGATGGATTAAATGGCTTGTCAGGGTTGAGGTGGGAGGCTGGAAAGGAGCGTGGTGATCAAATAAAATTTTCTCTTTCAGTGGGACAATCTGCCTTGTCTGCTTTGGAGCTGCCATAAAAGGGAAGTTTATCTAAAGTACAAATCTACCACCTAGCATTATCATCACCTATCAGAGACATTTCCCCCTTGTTTTCTGTCCATCTTCCTATTTTTATATCCCTTACCCATGCTTCTGGCATGAGATAATAAAGAAAAAACAATTTATGGAAAGCCCATTGTATGATCTATGTTTTACACGTAATTAAAGGTCTCACCATAACTGGGTCAAAAAAAAAAAAATCTGTTGCTGTCGAGTCAATTCCGACTCATAGTGACCCAATAGGACAGAGTAGAATTGCTCCACAACTGGGTCAGGGAGGTATTATTGTCTCTACTTTTTAAATACTCAGAGAAGTTCAGTAACTTGACCAAGGCCGCATATGTAATAAAGTGGTAGGCATGGGAATTTAACCCAGATCTGTCTGGTTCACTCCCAGATGGTTTGGTCTACTACTCTAACATCTGAGTAGGGTGCTAACAGAATCCACATCCTGGGACAGAACTTTCGAAGTGCCCACGCTGACACACTAACGTTCCATTTTGGAATTTTGAGGCTCCATTAGAGTCATAGCCTCAGCACCTTCTTTCAGTTCCTTCCACACTGCCTTCTTCTCTGTATTTGTGTTTTATGCTTGTGTGTCTTTGTGGGTTGCGAAAGCCTTTATCTTAGTATCCTTCACAATAGTGTATGAGGTTTCAAAAGTAGTACACTCAAGTGGGTTATTACACTGAAAATGTGTCATTCTATAAATTTCTTTGTGTACCTGAGAAGATAAAAATCAAATAAAAATATCAAATGTATATGCCTGAATGAGACTGAAACATTTAAACTTTAAGATGTACCATATGTACTGACATATGTGTTTTCCAGTAAAACAGTGCACAGTGAGGAGAAAGGCATTAAGGTAGAATTTAAGAACCCATCTTTTTGAAACACATGGCTGCACTCCTTGATATCCTTTGGATTATGGCTTTTGGAACTTCTTACTAATGTATGTTGTTGTTGTTGTTGTTAGGTGCCATTGAGTTGGTTCCAACCCAAAGCGACCCTATGCACAACAGAATGGAACACTACCCCGTCATGCTTCATCTTCATAATCGTTGTGCTTGAGCCCATTGTTGCAGCCACTGCGTCAGTCCATCTCACTGAGGGTCTTCCTCTCTTATGATGATCCTCTACCAAGCATGATGTACTTCTTCAGGGATGGGTCCCTCTTGATAATGTGACCAAATTACGTGAGACGAAGTATCACCATCCTGGCTTCTAAAGAGCATTCTGGATATACTTCTTTCATGACAGATTTGTTAGTTCTAGCAGCCCATGATATAATTCAACATTCTTTGCCAACCTCATAATTCAAAGGCATCAATTCTTCTTTGGTCTTCCTCATTCATTGCCCAGCTTAAGCATGCATATGAGGTGACTGAAAATACCATGGCTTGGGTCGGGCACACCTTAGTCCTCAAAGTTAACATTTTTGCTTTTGAACACTTTAAAGAAGTCTTTTGCAGCAGATTTGTCCAATGAAATACATTGTTTGATTTCTTGACTGCTGCTTCCATGGGTGTTGATTGTGGATCCAAGTAAAATGAAATCCTTGACAACTTCAATTTTTTTTCTCCATTTATCATGATGTTGCTGCTTAGTCTGGCATTTTGTTTTCTTTATGTCGAGGTGTAATCCATACTGAAGGCTGTAGTCTTCGACCTTCATCAATAAGTGCTTCAAATCCTCTTCACTTTCAGTAAGGAAGGTTGTGTCATTTGCATATTGCATATTGCTAATTAGTCTTCCTCCAATCCTGATGCTGCATTCTTCTTCAAATAGTCCAGGTCGTCAGATTATATGCTCAGCATGCACATTGTTTAAGTATCGTGAAAGGATATGACCCTGATGCATAGCTTTCAACCTCTTTGAAAACAGAAGAGTGTCTTTTCTTTGCTGTTTCCCTACTGCCTAGCACATTCCTTGGCATATAGTTCCTGGCACAGAAAAAATACGTGTGGAGCTTTGAATGTGCTGTATTCTCAGCATTTCCTCCTAAACTGCTACTACTAGTTCTCACTATCAATTCCCAAGTGGTTCTTAGATTACAAATGGTATTTCTCTTCTGCTCTTAGATTTCCTGGTCCTGATCCAACATTTTCTTCTTCCTTTGTTTCCATCTCTGCCAGTTCTTGCTTTTCATCAGGCACAATTTTATGATCAGAGGCACAGTTGGGGGGAATGTAAGGGATTGGAAGCAGGGAGAATTGTTTCTCCTGAGCAGGTTCTCCAAAAGGGAGCTATGATAGTTGTCATAACTATGGTGAAATGAAGTTTGAGAAAGCAATGTGAAAGTAGACTGTGAGACCTATGGAGAAGGTAGTCAATGGGTGTATCATTGGTTCACTCCACACAGACTTGCCCAAGTTGTTAGAACCTGGCTCCACTCTCAGTAGACTATTGTATATCAAGTTCTCCCAGTTAATCCAGTGGAGGAAACAATTGTACCTCTCATCTTCCTAGGGATAGAGTATTTCTTCCTTCAGGCAAAGAATCAGTCCCCTAGAAAGCAACTTTACCCGGTTAGAGTAAAGGACTCTGTGAGCACAAGTCAGTCTTTCTTGGCCCTCTCCAGCCACATTCATATGTTGCTTGTTTCCTTTCAAAATACTGAGTCAGTGAAATGCAGAGCTTCCTAATTCAGTTCACAACATTTATCTGTTTCTGAGTATCTCTGTATCCCACAAAAGAGATTTGGGTCATGTTCATAATTTCCTGCTTTATGGCACTCTATATGCATGCCCCAAATCCCTTGCTTGAGAAATGTGAAAACATTTATGAGCATTCTAGATCTCTTTTCACCCTGTGCCCTAAATTGGGACAATCTACCTATGCACCATGCCCCCAATTGGATCATTAAATCAAGCCAGGCCAGCCTTTGTTTTAGATTCCTTCTTTGCCTCATATTAAGTTTGACCAGCTTTTGCAGGTGCTCCCAGGTTTCTGGCTTGGTTCTCTGATATTACCTTGGCTCAGGTATTAGTTTCTTATCACTGTTGTAACAAATTACCACAAACTTAGTGGCTTAACATAATACAAATTTATAGTCTTACAGTTGTTCTGGAGGTCAGACGTCTAAAATGGGTCAGCAGGTCTGTGTTCCCTCTGGAGACTCTAGAGAAGAATTCATTTCCTTGCCTTTTCCAACTTCTAGAGGCTTTTCCCATTCCCTGGCTCATGGTCTGGGATCACTTCAACCTTTGTTAATGTCTCATTTCTTTTTCTGACTCTGACCCACTTGCTTCCCTTTTATAAAAACCCTTGTGATTACACTGCACCCACCTGGATAATCCACAATAATCTCATCTCAAAATACTTAATCACATCTGCAACTCCCTTTTGCTATGTAAGGTAACATATTCTCAGGTTTCAAGGATTAGGATGTGGACCTCTGCGGGGGGCCAGTATTATACCTACTACACCCTCCCCGTTGGTTTTGGTGACCCCCTGGGCTTCTCGTAGTCCCCTTCCTACAGGACTGTTTTCAGCTCTGTCTGTGCACCTGTTTTTGACAACTCCTGTGTATATGTCTTGCAGTTTTTGCTTCAGGCATTTGAAGCTTTATTATTAGGTGCATAAATGTTTAAAATGATGTCCTTTTAATTGACCCTTTTGTCATTATGAAATAACCCTTGTTTTCCATGTTTATAGTCTTTGCTCTGAAATCTTTGTCCGTTATTAATGTAGCCACTCCAACCCTTTTTGATTAGTGTTAACATGGCATATTCTTTTTCTATTCTTTTATTTGTAACCTATTTCTATCTCTCTATTTAAAGTGGCTTATAGTTGGGTCTTGCTTTTTTTATTGTCTCACAATTTCTTCCTTTTAATGGGGTTTTTTTTTTTTTTTAGATTATTTATGCTTAATGTGATTATTGATATATGCATTTTAGAAAGGTCACTCTGGAGGTAGATTGGAGACAGGGAAACCAAGGAGTCAGAGGCACCAATCAAGGTAAGAAACAAGGGCTTAGCTTAAAACAAGGCAATGGTTCTGGAGGTGTGGGGAGGGGTCTGTATCTGTCAGATGTTAACAGGGTACAATCAATAGAAATGGAGTTTGCAGAGAGAGGTTTGTGTCATCGGTGTGGTACCTGGAAGGACTCCATTGTCTAGAAGATGTAATGTGCATATTAGAAGCTAAACTTCTGATTACATTTCTGATCTGGTGGTCATTGCATAAAGCCCAGATACCCTCTAGGCAGAAGGGTACCCTCTAGGCAGGAAGAGTACTTAAAAAAAAAAGTGTGGGATGAAAAGTATCAGACATCAGCCCAATAAAAATAGTGCCAGGAGGGCAGGAAGGCATTTTTTCAAGTGTCTGGATAGTTTTTGCAGATTATCTGGTAAACTGACACATCTTCGGTTTTTTATCTTTACCCAGACTACATTGAATCAAATGCAAAAAGCACCCAAATATCATAAGCCATAATAAGTCCCTAACACAATATAACCATCTATAAGAAATTCATCTTTTCATAATTAGAGGGACCTGCTAGAGCAGTTTTACTCTAGACATGGTTGACATATAATTTCTTCAATAATGTCAGCAATTAATGTACAAAGTAACTCTGGGTTAAGATAGAAGAGTGAGAACTAGGGAGAGCTCAAGGGCGCAATGTACACTCTGATATACTATCTAGAGCCCCCTTTAGGAACAAAGGACTTACTCCTTCAGCTGCTGGTAGTGCTGCCAGCAGACAGCCCTGAGCTATCAGCTCTCTTCAGAAATTGCCTCAGCTGAAGTGAGCTGTCTTGCCCAAGGGCATGCCCTCTCCTGAGCAGCCCGGATCTAATGACAGACTGATGTTTGGTATAAAGGCCTGGCTTCTTTGCTCCAACTCACGACAACTCTGGAAGGCTGCTTGTGTTGTGAGCCCCCAAGACCACCCCCAGGATTGATGATTTGCTAGGAAGACTCAAAGGACTCAGCATATAGTCGTATTCATGGCTAAGATTTATTACAGAAAAAGGATACAAAGCAAAAGCAAAATCAGAAAAGGAAAAAGGCACATGGGGAAAAAAAATTCTGGAGGAAATCAGGCACAAGCTTCCAAGAGTCCTCGCCCAGTGTAGTCATATAAAAAAAAATTTTTTTTTTTTTTTTGGACACACTTAATTCCTCTAGCATCAGATTGTGACAACACTCATAAAATGTTTTCTACCAGGGAAGCTCAGTAAAGGTTCAGTGTCCAATGTTTTATTGGAGGTTGGTCACAGAGGCACACTTTGCCTAGCATGTACCCAAATGCCAGACTTCCAGAAGGAAAGCAGGTGCTTAGTATAAACCACATTGCACAGTTTAGGCACAGTGAACCACTCTTATCAGTTAGGGAATGGAGAGACCCTTCCAAAACCTAAGTTCCCAGATAAGAGCCAAGAGCCAACTTTACAAGCAGGCCTTTCTAAGGATAGGCCTTCTATGTTAATTTTTTTTGCACATCATCCCAGCATAAGAATTTTCTATATATGGTTGGCAAAGGTGCCACCTTTACAGGCCTAAAGGATTCAAGAGCAGTGATCCCCATCATATCTTCAATTAATCCACCACTCTGGTCTCTGTAAAATTTAAGCAGATTCTGCAGGATGGTACTGTACTTGGGCAAATACAACCAAGTAGAGCCCTGACTGCAGCTGCTGTGCCAGATGTGATATTTTTGCTAGAGTACATTAACATGGATATAGGAACCTAGTATGCAGTCATTGACCTGACAGGTACATGCTTTTCCATCTTTATTAACAGGATCAGGAACAGTTTGCATTCACATGGAATGGACAATGGTATGCATGTACAGTCTTAAGTCTATGTTAACTCTCTTGCTTCTGTCAGAATATAGTGGAAAGAGACCTAGATCAGACAGACATTCTACAGGCTACCACTTAGTTCACTATACTGATGTATTATCTTAATCCAATGGATCAGCAAGAATGAATAGCAAATCTGAGGCCTTGAAAAAGCACATGTGAGAGAGAAAACCTACGAAATTCAGAGAGCCATCATACAGGTAAAAATTGGGGAGGGGTGTCCAGTAATCTGGGACATGCTAGTATATATATCCCTTCTAAAGTAAAACACCAATTATTATACCTTGTATCTCCCACAAAGAAGGAAGCACGATACCTGATAGGCCTCTCCGTGTTCGGAAGACAGCACACTTCATACCTGGGCACTGCTCTTGCCTACATACTAGGTAACATGAAAGGCTGCCAATTTTCAGTGAGGCCCAAAGCAGGAAAGAGCTCTGTGGTAGACTGATATCATGGTGAAAGCAGACCTGCTACCCGAGCCATTTAAACTAGCAGACCCTATTAGAGTTACTGGTGGAGGGAAATGATGTGGAAGAAATTAAAGCAAAAACACTGTATACATATTGTCTTTTTGTTGCTCATTTTATTGAATGACAGAATGTATAAAAACCACATAGATCCCATTACTGAATAAAATATTTTATTTTTGCATATATATATGTATATATATTCTTCACCACTCCATTATTTCTGTAATAATTTTTATCTTCCTTTTAAAACTAAATATGTATTTAATACACTTCACCTTTTTTTTTTTTCAAGTTAAAGACTAGGGTACAATTATCCTTAGCAACCAAAGTCTATTTATATGGAGAAAAATGCCACATCACATCATTCGTACCTGATTTCGTGTTGAGGTTGAACTGGTGTTTTGGTTTATTCCAAGAACTAGAGGCCACTCTAAGCTTTAGAGCAAAGTGAAACCCTTAGGTCAGCCTTGGCTGCCTGAGGAGTCTGTGGATAGGGATGGTTTGGTTTTGCTCAGCACTGGACAGTTCTTCCCCAGGCTAGTCTGCAATCTCTGAGAACAGAAGATTGAGGTGTATACCCTGTCCAGGCATTTGTTTGGGGCAGCAGGTGAGGGGGGCTCTATTTTTTATGCACGCTTTCTATTGATAACCATTTCTCCATGAGAATAAAGAGAAAATGGATAGCTCCAGGTCCTTGCTAATACCAATATTCTGCCCACAGTTAACTATCTCTCACTGATACTAGGCTGAATGAAAAAGACAAGGGCTGCGTTCACTGTGAACACAAGCAGTAGCAGTGACTGTAGCAACTGTGACAGTGAATGAAATCGAGACTTTACTCTTAGAAATGTCAGCTACGCTTGATTTATACTAAACAGCCATTAGAGAACTAAAATTTGGATACATTGTATTTGGATCTAGAGCCCTGGTGGTACGGTGGTTAAGAGCTGGCTGCTAACCAAAAAGTCAGCAGTTTGAATCTACCAGGTGCTCCTGGGGAAACCCTATGGGGGCAGTTCTACTCTGCCCTACAGGATCGCTATGAGTTGGAATAAACTCGACTGCAACAGGTTTTCTTTTGGTTGGTGTTTGGATCTATCCTTACTTTTATCCCCGAATTGGCTTACTTTATCTTCACAAACAGGGTGAGGGAAAAAGTCTCCATCTCTGTCATGGTATCCATAAAACCTAAGATCATACCCAGACTTCCCATTAGGATATTCATTATGAACTCAAAGTTAAATGATAACTAAAAGCAGTAACAGTTAGCTTGAGTTTTTTCTTTTAAGACAGTAAAAAGATACGACCTCAGAGATTTCCTCTTAGCATGATCTCCTTTTAGAGGGAAGGCTTGGTGTCATGGACTGAATTAAAAAAAAACCCTCAAAAATGTGTGATATCAATTTGGCTGGGTCATGATTCCCAGCATTGTGTGGCTGTCCTTCATTCTGTGATAGTAATTTTATGTTAAAGAGGATTCGGGTGGAATTGTAACACCCTAAGGTCACATCCCTGATCCAATGTAAAGGGAGTTTCCCTGGGATGTGGCCTACACCACCTTTTATCTTACAAGAGATAAAAGGAAAGGGAAGTAAGCAGAGTTGGGGACCTCACATCACCAAGAAAGCAGTCCCAGGAACAGAGCGTGTCCTTTAGATCCCGGGTCCCTGTGTGGAGAAGCTCCTAGTCCGGGGGGAGACTGACGAGATGGCCGACAGAGAGAGAAAGCCCTCCCCTGGAGCTGACGTACTGAATTTGGACTTTTAGCCTACTTTACTGTGAAGAAATAAATTTCTCTTTGTTAAAGCCATCCACTTGTGGTATTTCTGTTATAGTACCACTAGAAGACTAAGACACTTGGGATCCTTCATAAAAATATAACATGCATTAAAACATAGAAAATTCTTAAGTAAAAAAAAAAAAAAGCAAGTGATCACAGCCCTACTGATATTAATATATCACAAATAATATTACAACAAACATATTAGCACAAAATGCAATTCATTTCTAGTTAATACATTATAACAATTGATATTTAAATTCTAACAACTGTAACATGGACCTCTGTATAAGCTTTGTATATGTAGAATGTGGCTTTGCGCTAATGGTTTTCATTCTAATCCACAGTTATGGCCGTATATTTTAGTTGCTTTTAGTAAGCAATTAGGAGAAAAGGTAAATTTCTGACACTTGGATCAATCAGAAAACAGTTAAGAGATATTCTTTTGTATATTCGGTAAAAAACCAAAACTGCTGTTTTTTTACTGACCTATTTCTTCAAATAAAAGCCCTTGTTTAGTAATCTATTCTCTTAATTAAAGGAGAATATTCTAACCCTTTCTCCAGTTCCTATTTCAACTGGAAGAACCACAATCATTAAGTTTTCATGGTTTTATTATATATATATTTTAATGTTAGCAATAACAACTTCCTGTAAAATACAAAGCAGCATTCAAAGTATTCAGCTAGTACCAGCGCTCAGATTGTGAAGACATACTTCCGTGAATGATATAATAGTCATGAAACAAAGTGTTCAGAAAGACTATCAGAACAACTAACCGTCTGAAAATCAGAATTATGACTTTTTTTGTTTGTAAAGATGTGTTTGTTTTAAAGCACATCAAAGTGTTCCTAGTGAGGAGGAATAATGTACTGAAAACCTGAGACCTCATGATGGGGCCTTCTTAGATTGGCTCTGGAAAACTGTAACAGCCAACATGTCTTCATCATATGCCAGTCTCAGGGGCTGTGCTATGGGTACCAAGAGATCCTATGGTATTACCAATAACTAACTTAGCTTAGATTCAAGACAGACATGTAATATAACTAAATTCTACTTTATAGTAAAATACATTTCAGGTAAAATTCAATGTACTTACCATAAAGTATATATACCCACTGCCGTTGAGTTGATTCCGACCGATAGCTACCCTATAGGACAGAGTAGAACTGCCCCACAGGGTTTCCAAGGAGCACCTGGTGGATTCAAACTGCTGACCTTTTGGTTAGCGGCCATAGCTCTTAACCACTACGCCACCAGGGTTTCCAAAGCATACATAAATACATATAAGTAAAGATAGTTCTTTTGAAGCCAAAAATCTGGTGCTGCTTAAGATGTGTCCAACTCCTACTGCTATAGCTTAATGTGGCTGATCTGATATCACTTCCTTATCCTGTGGAGTTCTCTTGAGCTTTTAGTATCTTACAATAGTGACATGGCATTACTTTAGTCCTATGAAAACATAATTGTCACAAATCACACAACAACATGATAACTAGCAAAAATTCCTGCACTCCTTCAAAAAAATCTTGGCATAACGACTATAATGCATAATGCTCCAGAGGATTCAAAGAAACATTTAAATGGTAGATATTATTTAGTGATGGTACATGAGGATTATTTTTTAAAAAATTGTACCAATGTCAATTTTAGGTAGAACATGAAATTATTTCAGGAAATATAGTCTTGTTCTATGCTGTCTTGACAGCACTCCCAACAGAAAGCTTCCAGTCTATTTGCTGTTTCTTGACTGATGAGACATTCATCCTTTAATTCCCTGATTGTCTTCCTCAGTGATTTTTGGAATTGTTTTTCTCGGTCTAAAACATTCCGCAGGCTTTCCTTGGCATCCTCTAGCTCGCGGATCACATAATCTAATTTAAGCTTAAGTTTCTTTGGACTGTCCATTACACTGTAGCTATGTTCCTAAAAACATAAAGACCAAGTTATTAAACCTTGCAGACAACTAGTGAGATAAAATCTTATAACTAGGCCTCAGCTGTTTCTTCATTTGCTATGCTTGGAGAAGATCTTTAAGTTAATTACCGGTGATATTCAGAGGTTTAAAGAACATAGGAAAAGGATGGGGATGGAAGCACTATTTAGGGTGCCTAGGGTCTTTATCCTTTTCCTAAGGCCTGGCATACATGAGGAGTGTAGAATATTATGGAAGAGAAACATTTCTCATCTGGGAGCAGGTATCTGCTATGAACATCATGACACTCTCATTGACTCTAGAGGCTTTAGTTCCCTAAGTGTGGGGCTGGAAGTTAGTTTTTACCTACCAAACAAACTTAGACCATTAAATTTTTAAACAAGTTACTTTATTTTGAGGAATTTTTCACTTCATAAGAGATGACAGGAACGAAGCACAGAAGCAAGTCTTCTGACAGGTATTACAGATTTATAGAGGGCTCTTGCCCAGAGTTTTGAAGAGATAATTTTACCCCTCTCAGTAATTATTATGCTTATGCTTAACTTTGCTGGGTACTACTTTTTTTTCCTTCATTTGACAACAGGAAAGATAATACTGACATACAAAAGTACTATAAAATAAATCTGAAAATTATTTAATATTAAAATCAGTAAAATGGACTTTTGCTTCAAGATGAAGTAACAGAGACTGGATTGACCTTCCCACCTAAAAGAACCAAAACACAGAAAAAATACATAAAAAATAGTTTTCAAGATAACGGCCATCAGGCAAGGAAGGAGGTGAGAGACGTGCAACAAACAAGGTGAACCCTATGATCGCCCCAGTTTACTGCTTTCAGAGAGTTTCCAGGCTACAGTGGCAGCGGGGGAAACCCATTAGAGTTTGAGGAGATAGTGCAGAGCCTCCACAGAGAACAAGGTGGCTAGAGTTCACAGAAGAAAGTACTAGAGAGGAGACTGATGCATGGAGAGAAAGCTCTGGAGATCTTCAGTGGTTCCACCTCAAGTATCCTGCTGAGTAAGATCATGCATGCCTGTGTGTGAGGATACTACCTGAGGGTGAGGGAAGAACCACCAGAAAAGATGAGGAGTTACCAGCACTCACAGTGAACTGGGAATAATGCCTATTCCTAGCAGCCAGACTAGAAAATTCCCATATTCATGAGATATTACATAGAGCGTACAAAAGGGTCTTGTCTTAGTAGTAGACAATAATTAGCCCTATATGGGAGCACTGCTCTCATCTTGCCTAACAAAGCAAAGTCAGAAAGGATCAATCTGCTGCCAGGTAACTTAACTGTATCCCAGGACAAAGCTCAAGAATATAGGATACAAAAATATTCTGTACCTGGTAAGGTAAAATCTATAATGTGTGGCACCCAAAATTTACTAGGCAGGAAAATATGTCCCATAGTAAGAGATAAATCGATAAATGGAAACCAACCTAGAACTGACACAAATGTTAGAATTAGCAGACCAGAGACTAAAAAGTTACTGAAATTGTTATTCCTTACGTTCAATACATTCAAAAAGTTAGGTAGAGACATGGAAAATATACAAAAAGATTCATAATCATAAAATATGTAGAGATAAAATTTACAATGTGTGAGATAAAAAATACATCAGATGGAATTAATGGTAGATCAGACATTTCAGAAGAAAATACTAGTGAACATGAAGATACAGCAATAGGAACTATCCAGAATGAATCAAAGAGAAAAAAAGGAACATTAAAAAAAAGAAAGCAAACAAAAAATAAATAGAAAAATCCCAGAGAACCAGCGAGCCATGGGCACAACTTCAGGCAGCCTCATGTACATGTAATTAGAATCCTTGAAAAAGAGGTGAGAAGTTGGGATAGAAAAAAAATTTGAAGAAATAATGGTCAAATTTTTCCAAATTTGATGAAAACTATAAACCCACAGATCGAGAAGCTCAACAAGTCCTAAGCACCAGAAACATGAAGAAAACTAGACGAAGGTACATCATAATCAAACTGGTCAAAACAAGTGGAAAAGAGAAAACCTTAAAAGCAGTCAAAGAAAAAATGACATGTTAGGTACAGAGGATAAAAATGACAATAGATTTCTCATCAGAAGCAATGCATATGAGAATACAGTGGAGCAATATTTTTAACAGATCTGTCAATCTAGAATTCAATATCTAGTGAAAATATCTTTGAAAAATGAAGGCTCAAAAATGACTTTTTCAGACATGCGAAAGATGAAAGAATCCACCTCCAAAATACCTGCACTACAAGAAATGTTAAAGGAAGTTCTTCAGGCAGAAGGAAAATGACACCAGATGGAAATACATATATAGATTTACACAAAGGAATGAAAAGTCCTGGAAATGACAACTACATGGGTAATTATGTAAGACTTTTTTCTTCTTATTAAAACATCTTCAAAATTAATCTGTTAGGAAAACTAATTTTTAAATAAGAACATGGTATGGAGTTTATAACATGTAAAAGTGAAATCTATGACAATAAAAGGACAAAGGTTGGGAGAGGACATATAAAAGTATACTACTGTAAGATTCTTAATACTATACTTGAAATGGTATAATATCACTTGAACATAAGTTGTAATAAATTAAAGGTTTATGCTATAAACCAAAAAGCAGATACTAAAATGACAAAACAGAGTTACAGACTAGTAAGTCACAAAGGAGAAAAAATGGGATCATAAAAAGTGATTCCATTTATCCAAGAGAAGACAGAAAAAAGAACAAATGGAACAAATTGGAAAAAAAAAGATGTCAGATTTAAACCTAACCACCTCATAATCACATTAAATATAAATGGTCTAAATAACACAAATGCAGAAGTTATCAGATTGGATTAAAAAGAAAAAAAAGCAAGACCCAAAATATGCTGCATACAAGAAATGTACCGCAAATATAAAAAAGACACAAATAGCTTGAACATAAAAGAATGGAAAAAGGTATACAGTGATAACACTAAAAAAAATTATCACATAATGTAGATTTCAAAACAAAGAATATTATCAGGGATTCTGATTTTTCATCAAATAAATTGGTGTCAAGTGCTTTATCTTCAGTCTCACTAATTCTGATGTCCATTGCCTCAATTCTGCTCCTATGATTTTCTACTGAGTTATCTAATTTGAAATTTTATTGTTAATCTTTTGGATTTCTGTTTGCTGTCTCTCTATGGATTCCTGCAGCCTGTTAAATCTGTCATTATGTTCCTCTATAACCTGCTTAAGTTCCTCTGTTGCTTTGTCTGTATGTTCCTTGGTTTGGTCTGCATTTTGCCTGATCTCCTTCCTGATCTCTTAAAGAGTTCTGTATATTAATCTTTTCAATTCTATGTCCAGTAATTCCAAGAACTTTTCTTCCTCCAGGAAGTTTCTTGGTTCTTTGTTTTGGTCACCTGCTGAAGCCATCATGGTCTGCCTCTTTATGTGATCTTATATTGACTGCTGTCTCCGAGCCATCAGTAAGTTATTATATTTATTTTATGTTTGGTTTTTGCATCCTAGTGTATTGTTTTGTTTTGATATGCCCAAATAGGCTGGTTATGTGAGCTACTCTGATTACTGGCATCTTTGAAGCTCTCACGTCCTGTCACCAGGGGGTTAGAGCTGCTACTAGGTATGTGAGCCCAGGAGTTCCTGGTTCAGCTCAGGTATCCAGGTTGTCGATCACTGAGAGGCTCTCACCTACAGTCCTAGATGGGCAGAGCTACGTAGGTGTGACTGGAGTAGATACAGGTATCTGGCTGTAGTAGGGGGGTTATGTGCTGAACAAGGTAGGGGGCTGATGGCTGCCCCTGAGTGCCTGAGTAGAAGGCATGTCCCTGTTCCCTAGAGCACACAGGTGGGTAGGTTTTGCTGCCAGACTTTGGGCACCCAGTGCGGTTGGCTGTAAGGACTGGGAGGCACCACTTATTCTTGGTCCCATGTTGTAGGTGGCTAGGTGGAGTAGGTGGAGCCACCAGTCCTCAGGCCCCTGATGTGGGTCAGAACCCTGCTTAATGGGCAGGGTGATGTCAAATGTCATGAATCTGCCACTTCCCCTTAGCTGCTGCAGTTGAAAACAGGTTTCAGGAATATACCCTGTTACACTGGGCTAATGAGGGGCTATGCTGTTGAAATGGGCTCACACAGGTCTAGGGAGAGGTGACAGGCATTCTAAGTCCATGAGCTCCTTACGCCTGTCCCTAGGCAAAATGGCTGTGCTTGCCCTGAATTCCCGGCTTAGGGGAGCTGGCACATTATTTTTACCTGTTTGTTAATTTGTTCCCTCTCCAAAGCTGGGAGAATGGCTTGGGGTGAAAACAGGTCCCACTTCTAGCCCAGGGGACACGGCAATTGCTGAAGCCAGACTGGGACCAGAGCAGAGAGGGAAGGAGGTGAATAAATGGGAAAGAGGTACTTTCCAGAGGAGGGAAGGGTTTTTTTTTTTTGTCCCGCGTGGTAGGTTAGACGCTTGCACTTAACTTTCACAGATTCAGCGTCACTTTTCCCTGGTTCCAGAGGCTTGAGAAGACTCTCTGCCACTCGGTTTCTCCTGGTGTGGAAAACGTGTCCTGAGCACTATTACTTGCCTCAGTCCACATGCACCAGCTGATCCAGCCTACAGGGTACTGGCAAGGTCAAGTCTGGCAAATCCTTGCTGCTTCTAAACTGTCGCTCCCCTCCTCACCCCCGCTGCTCAGTCCGACTCCTCAACTTTGTCTTTGATGATGAGAGCTCCTAGATTGTCATATATAAGTGGTTTACTTGTTTTTCTGGGTCTTTATTGTAAGAGGGACCACAGGAAGTGTCTTGACTACTCCACCATCTTGGCCCCGCCATTTCTTAATAATAAAGTTAATACATCAAGAGGCCGTAACAGTCCTAAACGTTTATGTACCTTGTAACAGATCTACAAAATACATTAAGCAAAAATTGATAACTGCAAGAATGAGAGAAATCCACAATTACAATAGAAGATTTAAACATCCCTCTCTCGATAATTGATAAAACATGTAGATAGAAATTCAGTAATGATGAAGACCTGAACAACATCTTCAAATGACTTGACTTAATTGATGATTATAGAACATTCCAGCCAAGAGTGGAATGTTTGTTTTCTACTTTCCTAATTAAAATTGTCTTTAATCACAGACAACATGATCATCTATGTAGAAAATCTGAAAATCTCCACAAAAAAGCTACAACTAAAATGGGAGTTCAGCAAGTTTTCTGGAGACAAGGTCAATATACAAAAATCAATTGTATTCCTGTATGCCAGTAGCAAACAATACGATTTACAATAGCACCCAAAGATATGAAATACTTAAGGGATAAATCTGACAAAAAATGTGAAAAACCTGTATATTGAAAACTACAAAACACTGCTGAGAGAAGTTAAAGAAGATGTAAATAAATGGAGAGATACACTGAGTTTATGGATTGAAAGACTTACTACTGTTAAGATGCCAATTCTTCCCAAATTGCTTGAGAGATTCAACACAATCCTAGTCAAAATTCCAGCAGGCGCTTTTGTAGATATTGGGAAACTGATTCTAAAATTCATATAAAAATGCAAAGACCTAGAATAGCCAAAACAACTTTGGAAAAAAACAAAGTCTGACAACTAACATTACTTGATTTTAAGAATTATTATAATGCTATAATAATCAAGACAGTGAAATAGAACTGGATTCCAGGCCTGGCTCTAACACTACCAAGCAATTAGATGGATAAATAAAATGCAATGCTGTCTGTACTGTATGACTATTATTCAAGAAAACCTAAAGATTTATCTATTTTTAAATTAGATATTTCCATATAGAAAATACAGTATTTAAAGGGAAGAATTCATAATCACATTTTCTTGGCAGAAATATCCTTGCAAAAGCATCCTTCAAACTAAATATGTAAAAAAAAACTATACAAGGGATTAGTTCTATACTGTCATTGCTACCACATGTCTGTCAGTTTGTCACACTGTGGTGGCTTGTGTGTTGCTGTAATACTGGAAGCTTTGCCTTCGGAATTTCAAATACCAGCAAGGTCAAAAGTGGTGGACAGGTCTTAGCAAAGAGTCCAGACTAAGAAGGCAGACTGGGGAGAAGGACCTGGCAGTCCACTTCTGAAAAACTGGCCAGTGCAAACCTCATGAATAGCAGCAGAACACTGTCTGGTACAGTACTGAAAAATGAGCCCCTCAGGTAGGAAGGCACTCAAAATACCACTGGGGAAGAGCTGTCTCTTCAAAGTAGAGTTGAACTTAATGACATAGATGGAGTCAAGTTTTCCGGGCCTTCATTCACTGATGTGGCATGACGCAAAATGAGAACAGCTGCAAACATCCATTAACAATTGGAATGTGGAATATATGAAGTATGAATCTAGGAAAATTGGAAGTTGTCAAAAATGAAACGGAATGCTTGAAGATCGATATCCTAAGCAATAGTGAGCTGAAACGGACCGGTATTAGGCATTATGAATCAGACAATCGTATGGTCTACTATGCCGGAAATGACAACTTGAAGAGGAATGACATCACATTCATCATTGAAAAGAACATTTCAAGATTTATCCTGAAGTACAAAGTTGTCAGTGATAGGATAATATCCATATACCTACAAGGAAAACCAGTTAATACAACTATTATTCAAACTTACACATGAACTACTATGGCTAAAGATAAAGAAATTAAAGATTTTTTACTAACTTCTGCAGTCTGAAATTGATTAAATATGCAGTCAAGATGGACTGATAATTATTGGTGACTGGAATGTGAAAGTTAGAAACAAAGAAGGATTGGTAGTTGGAAAACACGGCCTTGGTGATAGAAATGATGCCAGAGATTGCATGATAGAATTGTGCAAGACCAATGACTTCTTCATTGCAAATACCTGTTGCCAACAACATAAATGGTAACTATACATGTGGACCTCACCAGACAGAACAGGCAGGAATTAAATCGACTCCATCTGTGGAAAGAGATGATGGAAAAGCTCAGCATCATTAGTCAGAACAAGGCCAGGGGGTGACTGTGGAACAGGCCATTAATTGCTCACAAGCAAGTTATGTTGAAGCTGAAGAAAATTAAACAAGTCCATGAGAGCCAAGGTAAGACCCTGAATATATCCCACCTGAATTTAGAGACCAACTCAAGAATAAATTTGACACGTTGAGCACTAATGACTGCAGACCAGACGAGTTGTGGAAGGACATCATACATGAAGAAAGCAAGAGGTCTTAAAAAGACAGGAAAGATGGAAAAGATCAAAATGGATGTCGGAAAAGTCTCTGAAAGTTGCTCTTCAATGCAGAGTAGCCAAAGTGAAGGAAATGAAGAGCTGAACAGAAGATTTCAAAGGGCTGCTTGAGAAGACAAAATAAAGTATTATAATGAAATATGCAAAGACCTGGAGATAGAAAACCAAAAGGGAATAACATGCTCTGCATTTCTCGAGCTGAATGAACTGAAGGAAAAATTCAAGCCTAGAGTTCCAATGCTGAAGAATTCTACTGGGAAAATATTAAACGACGCAGGTAGCATCAGAAGAAGATGGAAGGAATACACAGAGTCACTGTACCAAAAAGAACTGGTCAATACTCAACCATTCCAGGATGTAGCATATGATTAAGAACTGAGGGTACTGAAGGAAGAGGTCCAAGCTGCGCTGAAGGCACTGGTGAAAAACAAGGCTCCAGGAATTGAGAGAATGCCAACTGAGATGTTTCAACAAATGGATGCAGTGCTAGAAACACCTGTTTGCATATGCCAAGAAACTTGGAAGGCAGCTACCTGGCCAACCAACTGGAAGAGGTCCATATTTCTACACATTTCAAAGAAAGATGATCCAACAAATGTGGAAATTATTGAACAATACCATAATATCCTAAGCATATAAGATTCTGCTCAAAATCATTAATAAGCCGTTGTAGCCATCCATCAACAGGGAACTGCCAGAAATTCAAGCTGGATTCAGAAGAGGACGTGGAACCAGGGATATCATTGCTGATGTCAGATGCATCATGGCTGAAAGCACAGAACACCAAAAAGATGTTTACCTGTGTGTTACTGACTACACAAAGGCATTCTACTGTGTGGATCATAACAAATTATAGATAACACTGCAAAGAATGGGGATTCCAGAACACTTAATTGTGCTCAAGAGAAACCCATTCATAGATCAAGAGGTGGTTGATCAGACAGAACAAGGCAACAGTACGTAGCCTAAAGTCAGGAAAGGTGTGCCATCAGGGCTGCATCCTTTCACCATACCTATTCAATCTGTATGCTGAGTAAGTAATCCAAGAAGCTGGACTATATGCAGAAGAATAGGGCAACAGGATTGGAGGAAGACTCATTAACAACCTGTGATATGCAGATGACACAACTTTGCTTGTTGAAAGTGAAGAGGACTTGAAACATTTACTGATAAAGATGACAGACCACAGCCTTCAGTATGAATTACACCTCAGCATAAAGAAAACAAAAATCCTCACCCCTGGACAAAGAAGCAACATCACAATAAACAGAAAAAAGATTTAATTTGTCGAGGGTTTCATTTTACTCGGACCCACAATCAATGCTCATAGAAACAGCAGTCAAGAAATCAAACAACGTACTGCGTTGCAAATGTGCTGCAAAAGATCTCTTTAAAGTGTCAAAATGTTACAATGCAAATATGTCACTTTAAGGCGTAACGTGCACCTGACCCAAGCCATAGTGTTTTCAAAATGCTAAAGCTGGACAGAGAATAAGGAAGACTGAAGAAGAATTGATGCTTTTCAATTATGGTGTTAGAGAGGAACATTGAATATAGCACGGACTGCCCAAAGAACAAATCTGTCTTGGAAGAAGTATGAGAATGCCCCTTAGAACCAAGGGTGGAAAGATCCTGTCTCAAATATTTTTTGATAAGTTATCAGGAAGGACCAGTCCCTGGAGAAGGACATCATGACTGGTATAATAAAGAGTCAACAAAAAAGATGAAGACCCTCAATGAGATGGACTGACACGGTGGCTACAACAATGGACTCAAGCATAACAATGATTATGAAGATGGTGCAGGACTAGACAGTATTTTGTTCAGTTGCACATACAGTTGCTATGAGTCAGAATCGACTCCACAGCACGTAAGAACAACAACAACATTGTCATTTCATATATATATAAAAAAAAAACTATTATAATGACTCTGGAAAGTATAATGTCTTGGCATTACATATTTAAAAAAATTAAAAATGTCCAAACCCCTAGTTTTTAGGTCAGGTTATGAAAGTAGACCCTAATGGAGAAGGCATTCTTGTCTTAAAAGAATCAACATTAGCTCAGCAAGTAATTTTACTTACAAAAATGAACTGGGATTGGAACTCTTCAATACACGAGGAAGCACCAACAAGCTGGCGATTGTTGTTTGTGACCGGGAGAGTTTTGAGGGTGATGCTTTTTCTACAGTGAAGTTTCTCTCTTTTCCCCTGTTAAGAAGTAGTTAATAAAAATCATTGTAGATCCTTCTGCCCTTCCTTAAATTTTTATTCTTTTTTAATTTGCAGTAGTGAAATTACCACAGCATTTCTTTACATGGAAATTGCTTCTAAAAGTCAGTACATTTTAAATCCCACTGAGATTATTTTAAAAGAACTTTCTAAAAATAATTCTAAAGTTTATTTGGAAACACAAATTTTCCTAAAAAGATGGAGGATATGCCTGATCAGATATTAAAAACATACTACATAGTAATAACAGAAAAAAAAGAGTACTAATTTCTGAGGACTAGATAGAAAATCTAGGAATAGACCAATAGATACAAGTCCTCAGGATAAGAGTAAAAGACGATTTTAAAGAAGTGGAGAAAGGCTACAAATCATGTAAAATTCTACTAATTAAGAAAAACTATGGTATCTTTTACTATAAAAAACCAAAATCAAAACCACATGTAAAATTAATATGAAACGGTATGTAAAATTGATATAAAAATGAAAACCATAAGGAACTAGAAAAAATACACGGGATAGTTATATACTCTTAAGGTGGCTAAAGTCCAACAACAATGACAAAGAAACAGAATTGACTACAAAACAAAATTCTGAATTTCAAAATCAAGAACACCTAAACCTACATTAAGAACTAAAGACAGGCAAAACTATCTGTAACACAGAGGGCAGTTAAATGACTCATAGCCTCAACATACAGTGTTTTTACAAAACAGCAATAGACGAAAACAGAAGAGGACCTGAACAATTAACTCACAAAAGAAATACAAATGTCCAACCAAAAACATGAAAAAATGTAGACACACATTAGTATTCAAATATTAATTCAGGCAATAAGATGCCACATTCACCTATCAATTTTAGCAAAGGTTAAAAACAAAACTTGTACTGAGTGCTAGGGTGCATAAATAGACACTCTTAGGTACGGCTAGGAAGGGAGTAGATTGGTAAGCTTTCAGTGGAGACTCCGAGATCTGTATAAAAAGTAAAAGCCTTAAAAACACATTTCATCTTTGATCCAGCAATCTTATTTCCAGAGATTAATGATAACCACAAAGATTAAGCTACAACGATGTTCATTAGATTATTTAAAAGTGAAAGGTGTTAACTTGAATGTAGTGAGGATTGTTTATGTAAAAACTTGTTCATACATAGAATCGACTGCTAAATGGTCATTAAAAATGCTCTATAAAATTGACACCACGAACTGCTGGCAAGGATTTGGAACCAGGGGAACCTCCATATGCTGAAGGTGGGACTATAAATTGGTAAAAGTTCGCTGGAAAACTATGGCAATATCTACTTGAGCTGAACATACACATTCCTAGGCCACAGCAATTCTACTTCTAACAGAAATGTGTACAGAAGTGCACAAAAAAACGTGGACAAAAATGTTCAGATGTACTATTCACAATAGTCTCAATGAAAACAACCTGAAAGTTGATCAACAGTAGAATGAAAAAAGTATAGTTTATTTATATAACGAAACACTATATTGGAAGGAGTGTTGGGGGCACAGTGGTTCAGCGTTCAGCTGCTAACCAAAAGGTTTAGAGTTTGAATCCACCAATTGTTCCCTGGAAACCCTGAGGCAGTTCTACTCTGTCCAACGGGGATGCTATGAGTTGGAATCAACTTGATGGCAATGGCTTTTTTTTTTTTTTTTGCATATAGTTTAAAAAAAAAAAAAAAGGGCCATTACTATATACTACAACACTGATGAGGGAAAGAAGCCAGAGCACAAATTGTGTAACTTCATTTATGTAACTGATTGTGAAAGAAGTCAAGATAGTAGTTACCTTTGGGGTGTAGTGACTAAGAAGGAGTATGAGGCATTCACTTAGTGAGAGCTCACTGATTTGTACACTTACGATGTACTTTTCCACGTGTTATACTCAATACAATGTTTACTTAAAAAATTTGGTGTTCTCTGTTTCTCTTAAAAACGCTATCCACAGATCTGCATCAAATTCATAGAGAGTGCTTATTAAAAAGTATACGTTCCTAGATCCCAACCCAAACTTACTGAATCAAATTCTCTGGGAGTAGGGATTAGGAGCCTGAATTTTAAATAAGCTCCCAGGCAATTCTTTTGTAGACTAAGCTTTGAGAGCCAGTGTTGCAGAAAAACATTTAATGTTGTAGAAAGTAGTAGTTAAGAGTGGATTCTGGAGCCAAAATGCATAGGTTCAAATCCTGCCTCTGCCATTTAATAGCTTTGTGACCCTGGTAAAGGCATTTCTCCTCTCTGGGCCTCAGTTTCTTCATGTGGTAAAATGACAATAATAATAGTACTTACCTCACATAGTTGTTGCCAGGATTGAGTTAAGATATGCAAAGTGTTTAAGATAGCGTCTGGCACATAATAAGCCCTATATAAACATTAGCTATTGTTAAGCGAAAAAGACAGTGAAAGAAGCAAATAAAAAAAAGGATATATAATGTAATTCTATTTTTATAAAAATATCCATACACAAATATAAAAGAATTTATGCACACACATGCACAATGGCTGGGAAGATATACATTAAAATCTTAACAGTATTATGTATGGATTATGTGATTATTAATTTTATTTTCTTTTTGCTTATTGGTAACATCTGATCTTCTATAATGAATATATTTCTATTATAAATAAATCATTCTTTGAAAGTTAGTAGCTGATGCTTTATTACACCCACATTTCTTAAGGTCCTTTTAACATTACAGCTAGATGACATCTTGAGGTAGGGAAAAAACAAAAAATCAAACAAACAAAATGTTATAGCAAATTGCACAAAATACTGTAGATTAATTTACATGGAAGAAAGTGAGGCAGTCTCTAGTTGGTCACTCAGGCACTGCAATGTTATCAACTGCAGAAAGTCACAAAAACCACATGGGAGCAGGTACACTTCTGGACTGTTTAGCTGTCAGGAAGGAGATACCTTTCAATGGAGGCTCATTACCATCACTGTAGGAACCCACAAACTCTCCCTGAATTTTCTACACTAGAATCAAACAGTCAATAGTTTTCTAGAAACAAATACATTTTCAGGTACACAAAGTCAAGAGAAATACCTACAGAATTCAACTAGATTGATATATTCAACTAGACTCTAGTTTCAATTTATACAACCTTTTTATTCTCCTTTTTCTGACTGCTTCTTTTTTTCTATCGTTCTAGTCTCTTTTGGCTTTCCTCCTTTTAGCTCTATTCAGGCACTAAGCTTGCAAGTATGTGGCTCTTAGAAGTATACTTTGCTCCTGTTCATGGTTCTACTCTTGATCTCTGCTCCAGTGTGAGAACTGCAAGTTCAACTTCAGTTCAACTCTCTTATGTTAACCTCTTTATTTTTTTAGACTCAAATCAAGAGTTATGCTAACTCCAAAAGCTCCTGGGTAGTACAAACAGATAATGTGTCAGCTGTTAGCTAGAAAGTTGGAGGTCTGAGTCTACTCAGAAGTACACTGCAAGAAAGGCCTGGCAATCTACTTCTGAAAAATCACCCACTGAAAACCTATAAAGCACAGTCCTACTTTGACACACATGGGGTTGCCATGAGTCAGTGCTGACTGGACCACAACTGGTGGTTTTTAAAGTCAGTCAACTTCACCAAACCTTAGAAATGTACAAATGCTTATGAGTGGCTACTGGGAGACTAATCCTACTACATATTACACGAGCTAAAGCAGCAGTTTACAAACTTAAAAACCCAAAAAATGGACTTCAAATAAATAAACAACAAAAATGTTAGAAAGAGTGGTGAACGTTTTTCAAAAGTACCCGATTGAGACCACCTAACACAAACCACGACCCAGACTACAACTGAGTAGTGATGGTAAGCAGTATCTTACGAACAAACCTGTAAATGAGATGGGGAATCAAAGATAGAAGGTATGACTCCAGGTTTGAGTTTAATGTTTGGAGCACTTCTGTCAAAATCTGTTTTTTTAAAGTGCCTTGAACACAACACATCTCCTTTTTTAGGCTCCCAAATTCCTGCAGCATTCACATCAAGTCTTTTCATTGCTAATACCCATTTTCTCTTCATGTTTTCATCTGTGGGGAATCTAGAAAAAAAAATACAAAAAAATATTTTAAAATTAAATACTACAATATATATTTGACCTAAGGCTGTCTTATTCAATTGTGACTAAACTGATAATTTAACTAATTTGTTACTACTCTTGGAACTGCAATATTCAGGAAACCATCATGATTCATGCTTTTATATCTCTCAGTTTTACTATTCAAAGCATTGTGCCAATCATGCTGCAGACATAACCCTCATTTCAATATTCCTCATATTAGGAGGACAAGAATATTTAATACTTTACAGTAAGACCCACACTGAAGATTTTTATTCATCTACTGATGATGGAGAGTATCACTTGGCCCTATTCCTATCTGAAGAGATATCTAGACTTTATCCCTGATGAATAGGGTCCTTTGTACTTTCACTCTTCTGCTAGCAATAGAAAATTGCTTAGTACAGCATTTATTACACAGAAGGTCTATAAACACTTAGTGAATTAAGAACACGTTTGCAAAATTTGGAGTTCTGGAGATCAGAACTATTTTGAAAGATCCAGAGGCCAATGCTCATATCTTTTCTAATTTTACAAGCTAGTTCAAATCTTTTTTGGAATAAGGTAAGGAACTTCTTTTAAATTTCCTAGTAAAGTAGCCATCAGATCTTTCTTCAGCCCATGGCACAATGTCTGGTACAAAGGCAGTGAAATAAAGCTTTATCAACTGCCCCATAAGGTTTCCGAGGCTGTAATCTTTACAGAAGCAGACTGCCGCATCTTTCTACTGCAGAGCGGCTGGTGGGTTGGAACCGCTGACCTTTTGGTTAGCAGCCAAGCACCTTAACCACTGTGCCACCAGGATTCCTTAAATAATTATTAAATCTTACTGCTCTCCTATGGTTGTCAGGAGAATGGCCAAATGCTAAATTAGGATCACCTTGATTTATCTGCAATATCTTCTGAAGAATCCTTGGTCTGAACTCATAATTTATATTTTTTCCCTAAGCTTGATCTATTTCTAAATAGAAAAGACAGTGTATTTGGGCAAAGATCATTCAGATTTTAAACTACATGTAAACAACACTGAATCTTTTTGAAGGGATTTAAAATATAAACTAAGTACAAGAGAAAAAGTGAGTCTGATGTTTTTTGTAAGTCTGACTCCTCAGCAGGTTATCTTAAGCTTCTTAACTAATTATAAAAATGTAAAGGTATCACTGCCACTTCAAATTTAACTAGAAAAGGTTATTTAAAAAGAACTTGAAAACTAAAGTTCAAAATTCAAGATTTAAGTAGATTCAGTTTTTATAACAGTCAAAAGTACTTGGCTTAACAACAGCAAAATCTTACACGTGAAATGTCAATCCTTTTAACTTGGAATTTGGCAAACAGCGAGAAGCACACCCAATGGCAGAGCAACATTTCACCATGATTTTAGCAACTCATAACAGAACTGAAAGAAAATTAAAATGGCAAGTTAGTAACTTCAAAGCTAAGGGGGAACATACATCTACTTTTCCCAGTATGTTTCAGGAAACGTGAACTCATCATGTTAGAAAGTCAAAGGCAAATATTTTCTTTCAACACCGGGTAGCTTTGCTCATAAAAATTTTCAGGAGCTTAACTCATTAATAAGCAGAGTAACATTTAGCTATGTTCACTGAGGGGCCTGATTCAATTTTGTTGGGTTGTACACTTCCCTTTCACCGGTTCTTAAAGGCATCACGTTCCCTCCTGCTCTAAGAACTTGGCGCACACCTGGCATGCCACCTAACTCCTACCTTTCCTTCAGCTCTCAGCTCACGTCGCTTTCCCAGGGAAACCTTCCCCTACCCAGATTCAATTGACCCTCTCGAATACGCTCTCATAAAACACATACCTCTTCTTCCTAGCACTTCTCAAAATTGTAATCTTACATTTCTTTCATCTGAGTCTCTGATTAATGACTTTCCTCCCCCATCAGTCTGAGTTCCTTGAGGGCATGGTGGGGCGTGTTTTTTTTTTTTTTTTTTTCTCACTTTTTATCCCCAAGGCTTAGCTGGTGATTGACATCTAGTAAATGTAAATACATATTCCGAATGAAGAGCAAGTAAAGGGACGAGGTTCACTGTTCCCTGAGAGAATAGGTATTCCAGGAGCCGGCGAACGCCGCGGCCTTGATCAACAGCGCGCGCTCCCGGACTCGCTCGGAGCCCAGCCGCCAAGTCCAGCTCCGCCCTTTCTCCAGGCCCCCGTACGCCCGAAGGGTGACGGAGGGAGGGGCCGCCATGTCACAGGTGCAGATGCGACCGAAGAGGGTCCCTTCCTCAGGGGCCGCCAGGTGTCTCCGCGCCGCTGCGGTCCTCCTCGCTCCGAACCAGGCCCCGGGACTTGGGCCGGTAGCGATGGGGAAAAAAGAAGAAGTAACCTGATAATTATTACCGTTAGCAGAGGAGACAGCAAATAACGGCGACGACAGAGATTGCGTCTCCTCTCGCTTCCGCCCCGCCGCCCCGCGAACCGGAAATCCGGCTGCCCCCCCCCCCGGGTCACATGCCCACGTGCCATATTAGCTCCGGTGGCTGTTGCCGCGGGAGGGGGTGTGCTAGAGCGGCGGCGGCTCTCTGGGCGTGGCTTTCATTCTGGGGAAAGGGTCCGTGGAGTGTGAGGGGAGGCGGTGGAGATGGCGACTACGGCGCGGGAAGATGGCGCCTGCGGCCAAGAGCAAGTGCGGCGGGGCTGCGAACATTATGACAGAGGATGTCTCTTGAAGGTGACAGCTTCAGTGGGCTCTTTCATGAAGAGCTTCCGCCGAGCTGGGCTGGGGGCGGGGTGGGCCAGGTGGTTGCGCTTGGGTTTAAGTTTGAGGGTGGGCTGTTTGTCAGGACGCCTCCTCCACCTGGAACAGGGTTTTTGCTGTAGAAAACGTCTTTGGCAAGGCGACTATAGGCCCCATTTTGCCTCCCTGCTTTATATTTTGCAAGCAAAGTCCTTTTTTGCTTGGAAAGAGCCTGAGGGAACCCGAGACCTCAGTTGGGCTTTTTCGAATCCGCAGTCATCTCCAGGTGTATGATGAAATACTGGAAAGGGGGTGAACAAATGGAGAATCATACGATTTCAACTCTTGTAGAAAATAAGTTTTGCAAGCTGCTAGCCTCATTTCAGGCTCCGTGCGGATGCCTGAACCTGCCAAGGATAAAATAGGAACACAAGCATGTATGTGGCATTAACTAGGAAGTTAAGTATGGGAGAGCGCCTTGTATGCATAAGGAGGTGCATTTACTATTATTTTTGCCATTTTACCTTGAGAAAACTTCATAGTCAATCTAGAATTTTTAAAATTGGCATCCACTCAATTGAAGTTTCCTGATTTTTCTTGCGAGAACCAGTATAAAGATTTTGCTTGAAAGCTTTAGATTTGGAGTGTCAGCCCTACCCCAGGGCTTAGTTCTGCTCCTCAGTAGCCCTGCGGTTTTGAGCAGGCTACTGCCTGTATGTAAAGTAGGGATGATAGAAGTTCGTGCTTCGTGATAAAGGTATGAGGTTTAAATGCGAACTTGCATATATAGTGTTTGTTGTTGTGTGCTGTTGAGTTGATTCCTACTCATAGCGACCCTCTAGGGTGAATAGAACTGGCCCATAGTGTTACCGGAGTAAGTAAGGTTCATGCCTCTCACTGGTCAAGAATGAGCAGGTAAGGCACGTAGTTTTCCACAGGAGCAGAGCTTTATTGAAGAGGCTTGCAAGCGGAGACGAGGAGGGCCTAGGGCAACACTTATTACCCTCCTCTCACAGAACAAAAGACAGGCCTGAGTTTTTAAAGGTTCTTGGGCGGGAGAAGATTCCTGTTTACTCGTAGACACAGGCAGGGATATGTTAACTAAGGTGCGTGCACAGCAGCTTTCCAAGATGGCTCCTGTCCTGGAGACCTCTGGGATTCATAGCAGGAGTTCTTATGGGGTGTCATGCCTGCGCAGTCTCTCGCTTTCTTGGGTTTAATTCCCGCACTGGGGCTGTAGCCCCTCACTGCCCCTGGTGGAAGGTCACACAGCGGTCACAGATGGATGTTCTGCGCATGTCCCTGGGCCTAGTTTTCTCCAGCTGCTTCTGAAAGGCAACTTAAAAGAAGTTTGCAGGCTATTTTTAGATACCCTGCGCCATTGTCCTGGGGAATGGTTTTGTTCCTGCACCTTGGCCCATTTCTTGTTATTTTGTTTGCAGATTTGGGGGCCCCTCTGTTCCCTGGTGGCATAGTGGTTAAGTGCTACAGCTGCTAACCAAAAGGTCAGCAGTTCAATCCACCAGGTGCTTTTTGGAAACTCTATGGGGCAGTTCTACTCTGAGCTGTAGCGTTGCTATGAGTCAGAATCGACAACAACGGGTTTTCTGTTCTCTGTCTTACTAAGTCTCTGGGTTCCACACTCAACCCCCTATTACCTCCCTGATAGTATAGCCTATTTCTCTTTTACTTGCTTTTCCTCTAACCACACCAGTCTCTTCGCTGTTTCTTAAACAGGTATCCTCTGATCTCAGGGCCTTTGTTCCGTGTCTTAATAGGGTTTCCAAAGCTGTAATCTTTATAGAAACTGACCACCACATCTTTCTCCTTCGGAGTGGCTGGGGAGTTCAAATCACCGACCTTTCAGTTTGCAGCCAAGTATTTAATCGCTGCACCACCAGGGCTGCTTGTATAGTGTTTAGCAGAATGCATTCCCTGGAGTAAAAACCAAAACCAAACCTATTACTGTCCAGCTGATTCCAACTCATAGCGACCCTCTAGAACAGAGTAGAACTGCCCCATAGGGTTTCCAAGGCCGTAATCTTCACAGAAGCAGATTGTCGCATCTTTCTCCCCCATTGCTGGTGGGTTCGAACTACTGACCTTACGCTTAGCAGCCAAGTGCTTAACCATCATACCAACAAGCTTTTCCCCTGTAGTAAGTGAGTAGTAAACGTGGACTACAATCATCGTCATCGCCACCATGTTTCTTTTTTTTTAGCACCTCACTTCACCAATCATCCATTTTGGTCACAGACCAAACTCACTGGAAGGAAGTAGAGTCTCAGGCCTGTAAGGACAACCTGAAGCCTTTTTTGAAGGCCATGATTTGCTCCACTGTACTGGACGAAGCTCTTTCAGAGTTGGTCATTCAGCAAGTGTTGTGTGGGGAGATTTGGATGCTGTCTTTATGATTCCACTTTTACTAAGATGTTCTGTTATTATTTCAGACTTGAAGTTAAAAACTGAATTCAGCAGCCTGACCTTACACTCCCTCCCACCTAAGCCTTCCATTAGAAATTACACAATTAGATCTGTATTGCATAGCACTAAAATACTTGACTGACTCAGTGTCAAACGCTTTTTTGCCCTCGTCTGCTTTTTGCTTAAATATCAGAGGCCAAGTGAAGAGCTTCAAGGAGGAGTGATCAACTACATCAAATGCAGCTGTTTGAGTAAAGGAGAATGAAAAGTTAACTTTGAATTTGGCAAGGAGGAGGTCACTGGTGATATTGACAAGAGGTGTTTCGGTGAAGAGACAGGGCCTAATTGGAGTGGTTCAAGAGCAAATGGGAGGAATGGAACTGGTGATAGTGCTTTCAGACAATTCTTGGTGTTTTGCAGTAAAGGAGAGCAATAAAATGAGGTTTGGTTGCTGGGAGGTATGGGATCGTGGTTTTTTTTTTTTTTTTTTAAGATGGGAGATGTTGCACCATGGGTGTATACTTTTGGGGATGATCCTGTAAAGTGGGAACATTTTATAATGGAGGAGGGGAAGGGGAAAACTGTAACAGCACTGTCCTTGAGTAGCTGGAGTGGGGATGAAATCCAGTGCACAAGTGGAGGAGCTGACCTTAGAGTGAAGCATGGACTGTAGACTCTTTGTAACAAATGGGGAGGCAGAGAATGAAGTACATTTGCAAGCAGGTTTATAGAGTTTGTTAGGAGGGTATGTAGATGTTCTGTTTTGATTACTTCTATTTTCTTAGTAAAGTAAGAAGAAAGGTCATCAGTAGAGTGCAAGGAGGAGGGAAGAAGTGTTAGAAGTTTGAAAAGAGAGGAAAAGCTGTGATATAATCATGTGGTTCCTAGGTCCTGAGCTCTAGAAGAATAAGTGTATTCACTAGGCAAATATGGGAATTTCAGAACACTTAATTATACTCGCGAGAAATCTGTACATAGACCCAGAGGCAGTTGTTTGAACAGAGAAGGGGATACTGCATGGTTTAAAATAAGGAAAGGTATGCATTAGGATTGTGTCCTTTCACCATACTTATTCAGTCCATATGCTGAGCAAATAATCCGACAAGCTGGACTATATGAAGAAAAATGCGACATCAGGATTGGAGAAGACTCATTAACAATCTGTTAAGAAGCAGAAATGTCACTCTGAGGACTAAGGCGTGCTTAACACAAGTCATGGTATTTTAAGGAAGATTGAAGAAAATATTAATGCATTTGAATTATGATGGTGATGAATATTGAATATACCATGAACTGCCAGAAGAACAACAAAGCTGTCTTGGAAGAAGTACAGCCAGAATGCTCCTTAGAAGTAAGGATGGCAAGAGTTTGTCTCACATACTTTGGACATGTTATCAGGAGGGACCAGTCCCTGGAGAAGGACATCATGCTTGGTAAAGTAGAGGGTCAACGAAAAAGAGGAAGACCCTCAACAAAATGGGTTGGCACAGTGGCTGCCATAGGGGCTCAAACATAGTGAGAACTGTGAGGATGACTTAGGACTGGGCAGTGTTTCGTTCTGTTGTACATAGGATCGCTATGAATTGGAACCAACTCCACAGCCCCCAACAACAACATGACTTCAAAGTGAGACCAGTTAGTATGGAACTTTTTCTCTAAAACCATATTCAGCTGTTCCTGTATGGGTTAATATGAGAGAGATGAATTTAACCAAAACGGGGGTTGTGCTAGGTAAGTATGTATAGGGAAAAGGAATAAGGGAGTTAGGGTGCATGCCAACGAAGAATTGGAGTTAGGAAGATAGGAGGTAGTGGTTAGAGAATTTCATATTTGAAATTGAGATACAAGGAGAGTGCTGTTCTTGTTTTAGAGCAGCTAAAGTATGGTGAATGGACCCCTGGGGTTTCTAAGACCCTTTCAGGGGCACCACAAGATCAGAGTATTTTTGTACTAAGATATTATTTGTCTTTTTCAGTGTGTTGACATTTGCACTGATGGTGCAAAAGCAATGATGAGTAAAACTGCACTTTGCAAATCAAGGCAATAGCACTAAACTATTTATACCTGTAGTTAAATGTGAGTTTTACTTAATATCATTGATGAAGCAATAAAATTACTAATTTTATCAAATTTCATTGTCTGAATATGTCTTTTTAAAATTATTTGATGAACTGGGAAGTTTTCATCAAATACTTATGCAAACTGAAATATGATTGTTTTAAAGAAACTGCTTATGGAATTGAGTTGCAAGCTAAGCTAGTTACTTTCTCCAGTGAACGACATTTTTTTTTTTACGTGAAAGAACTATGATTATTCAGAATTAGGTAGTTAGCAACATTTTCTTGAAAAGGAAAGAAATGAGACTGTCACTTCAAGGGAAACAGTTGACAGTATTTGTTGCCAGTGATAAAATTTGAGCTTTTGCCTCAAATTTAGGATTTTGGAAAACTTACCCTAGTCACTTTGAGCTTGAAAACTTCCCAATACCTAAAAGCTTTTCTGATGAGATGGGTAGTGATATTAATGAATGTTATTTTTTGATATAATTTGTTAAAATATGTGAACATTTAAAAGATTCATATAACTCAGTGAACTGGTATTTTCCAAATGACTAATGCCAGGTGTGTTGCTGTGATGCTGGGAGCTATGCCACCAGTATTCAAATACCAGCAGGTTCACCCATGGCGGACAGGTTTCAGCTGAGCTTCCAGACTAAGACAGACAAGGAAGAAGGACCCAGCAGTCTACTTCTGAAAAGAATTAGCCAGTGAAAACCTTATGAATAGCAGTGGAACATTGTCTGATATAGTGTCGGATGATGAGCCCCTCAGGTTGGAAGGCACTCAAAGTACGACTGGGGAAGAGCTGCCTCCTCAAAGTAGAGTTGACCTTAATGACATAGATGGAGTCAAGCTTTCAGAACCTTCATTTGCTGATATGGCGTGACTCAAAATGAGAAGGAACAGCTGCAAACATCCATTAATAATCAGAACCTGGAATGTATGAAGTTTGAATTTAAGAAAATTGGAAATCGTCAAAACTGAAATGGAATGCATAACAATCAATATCCTCGGCATTAATGAACTGAAATGGACTGGTATTGGTCATTTTGAATTGGACAATGATGGTCTACTATTTGGGGAACGACAACTTGAAGAGGAATGGCATTGCATTCATCATTCATCGTCAGAAAGGACATTTCAAAATCTATCTTGAAGTACGACACTGTCAGTGATAGGATAATGTCCACATACCTACAAGGAAGACCAGTTAACACGACTGTTGTTCAAATTTATGAACTAACCACTAAGGCCAAAGATGAAGAAATTGAAGACTTTTACCAACTTCTGCAGTTTGAAATTTATCAAACATGCAATCAAGATGCATTGATAATTACTGGAAATTGGAATGCGAAAGTTGAAAACAAAGGAGGATTGGTAGTTAGAAAATACGGCTTTGGTGATAGAAATGATGCCAGAGATCAAATGACAGAATTTTGCAAGACTAACAGCTTCTTCATTGCAAATACGTTTTTTCACCAACAGGGGCATTAGGATTGGAGGAAGACTCATTAACGACCTGTGTTATGCAGATGACACAACCTTCCTTGCTGAAAGTGAAGAGGACTTGAAGCACTTACTGATGAAGATCAGAGACCACAGCCTTCAGTATGGATTGCACCTCAACATAAAGAAAACAAAAGTCCTTACAAGTGGGCCAGTAAACAACATGATAAATGGAGAGGATATTGAGGTTGTCAAGGATTTCATTTTACTTGGATCTACAGCAACACCCATGGAAACAGACGTTGAGAAATCAGAAGACGCATTGCATTGGGCAGATCGACTGCAAAAGATCTCTTTAGAGTGTTGAAAAGCAAGGATGTCACCTTGAGGACTAAGGTGTGCCTGATTCAAGCCATGGTGTTTTCAGTCGCCTCATATGCTCGTGAAAGCTGGACAGTGAATAAGGAAGATGGAAGAAGAATTGATGTCTTTGAATTGTGTTGGAGAAGAATGTTGAATATGCCATGGACTGTCAATGAACAAATCTGTCTTGGAAGAAGTACAGCCAGAATGCTCCTAAGAAGCAAGCAAGGATGGCGAGGCTTTGTCTCACATACTTTGGACATGTTATCAGGAGGAATCAGTCTCTGGAGAAGGACATCATGTTTGGTAAAGTAAAAGGTCAGTGAAAAAGGGTCTTCCTCAACAAGATGGATTGACACAGTGGCTGTAATAATGGGTTCAAGCATAGCAACAATTGTGAGGATGGCACAGGACTGGGCAGTGTTTCGTTGTTTTGTGCATTGGGTCACTATGAGTTGGAACTGAGCTGACAGCACCTAACAACAACGACAGCAATGCCTGGGTAAAAGAGTCATGCAAAGTACAGATACACCAGGAAATTTTAATGTAAAATAGGAAGAAAGTTCATTGATAGTATTTCAAATTGTTGCAAAACTTGTCGAGCTTTGGCCTAGTACCAGCGAAGAATATCCATAGCTATCTGAAAAGGTTTTTAAAAATACTCCTCCCTTTGCAGCCGTGTTTGTGGGAGGCCAGAGTTTCTTCACACACTTCAATTGAAACGACAAATAACTGATTGAATGTAGAAGAAGATATGAAAATCTAGCTGTTTTTTTTAAGTAGTTATTTTTCATTAAAATGTGTTATTTATGGGTTTGTTATTTCTATTTTAAACGGAAGTAATCTTTAAATTTTTTTTGTCAGTTTTAATTGATTATATGGTAAATATCAATAGATATAATCCACATAAACAAAAGCTCTGTGGGGTCCTTAATATTTTTTAAGAATGTAAATGGGTCCTGAGACCAAAACGTTTGAGAACCACTGTTCTTTGTATGTCTGTGAGAGTATGTGGTTGAGGAGCTTTGGACGACAAGGCCATTGGAAGGGAGAAATTCAAGGAACTGAGAGTTCAGGATATTGGGAGAATTATCAATGTGGATGTGCAGGTCACTAAGAATTAGGGTAGGAATAGTGTTAGGGGACCGGGAGCCAGTTAAATGTTAAAATCTTTAAGGAATGAACTATGTATGTTATGGTAAGTCAACAGCTTAGCAAGGCTTCAAAAATGGGTGGATATGCAAGCTCACAGTGTACTAGAAAGTACTGGGCAAGTAACCCCTTGATGCTAGTTAGGGTAAGGCTAAGTTGCTGTAAGGAGCCCTGATAGCTCAATGGTTAAGCGCTCTGTGGCTAACTGAAGGGTCGGCAGATCGAACCTTCCAGCGGCTGCACGGGAGAAGAAACCTGGTGATCTGGTCCTATAAAGATCACAGCCTAGGAGCCACTGTGGGGGCAGTTCTACTTTATCCTGTATAGTCCATACCAACCTGACAGCATACAACAGTTGCTTTAATAAAAAGAACCAACAATGTGGCTTAAAAAAAGTAGTTTATTTATTCACACTTAATTCTAAAATGAGCTATCCATAATGATGATGAGGCTTTGTTCCACACAGCCACTCCAGGGTTAAGTTTTTTCTATTGTATTATTTTGCTGTGTTTTAGGGTATGTGGGTATCTGCACCTGCATAGGGTATATGGTCCATCCAAGGTAGGTTGCTGCCATGTCCCGGTTTTATCTGATGGAAAGGAACATGGAGGAGGAGGCATGCCCAATTTCTTAATACTCAGGCTCAGAAGTGGCACTGATTTCATCTGCTTATGTTCTGTTGGTAAGAACTTGGTCATTTTGCCACAGCTCGCAGCAAGTGTGTCTGGGAACTGTAATGTAGCTGGGCATTCAGGTACCCAGGAAGGAGAGACTAGATTACAGTGGACAAGTGGCAGCCTTTGCCACTCTTGAAAGTAAGGATTATCTCTTACATCTATTGTATTTTGTATAGTATCAGACATACATTTATTGTATTTTGTATAGTATCAGACATATAGTTGATGATTAATAAATATTAGTGAACTAAAAAAAAAGCTTCATAATTTTTATGTTTAGGGGTTTAAGTATGTAAAGGAATTTATCTGGAAATGTCTAAGAAGAGTGCTCCTATCTGGCATTTAGGACTGAGAATGAGACTATGGTGTCGTGGGATTAGTTTTCAGGCTAGGGATTTCCATTCTTCATAATCCTTTTGTCTTTAAGGGTAAGGTTGTGTTCAACTTCATACTGATGTGTAGATGTTGAAGTAGTCACTGTATAAAATATGCCATGAAACATTGAAATGTTATGTTTTGGATCAGTTTCATTACTGAACCATGGGTTGTAATCTTTGACATTATTCCAGGAGGAGAAGGAAAAATTTTTCTTGTGGTATTACAAGCTTGTCTTCTCTCTCATAACCTTTTTTTTCTCCTGTGGATTAGGCACCTTGCTGTGACAAACTTTATACTTGCCGGCTGTGTCATGATAACAATGAAGATCATCAGCTAGACCGCTTTAAAGTAAAGGAAGTGCAGTGCATAAACTGTGAAAAAATTCAGCATGTAAGATTCTCTGACATTTCTATTTAATTCCTGTTTCTCTACTAAAGTGGTTAGAAAAAGAATTTAGTCTGTTGCAAAGAAGACGTCTTTAATTCTTAGAGTAAGCAATGTCTTTGATTTAGATGCTAAAACTTCTAAAAATAAAATGGCATGTACTTTAAAATAAATTCTGGATATTCAAATGTCAGTGCAAAATATTTGGGTGAATTTTTTTTCCAGTTTTTAATTACATGTGTCTTTTTGCAGGCCCAGCAGACTTGCGAAGAATGTAGCACATTGTTTGGAGAATATTATTGTAGTATATGCCATCTATTTGACAAAGACAAGAAGCAGTATCATTGCGAAAGCTGTGGAATTTGTAGGTACTGTATATAAACTGTTTTCTAATTCTAACGTATTTGTGCAAGAATAATTACAGAATCAGATTTATTGGGATTCAATTTACATTTAGTAAAATCCATTCATTTGTGTGTCCAGTTCAGTGAATTTTGATGACTATAAACAGCCATGTTACTACCATCATAATCAAGATATAGAACATTTCCGTCATCCTAAAAAGTTTCTTCATGTCCTTTTTTGCAGTAATCATTTAATTTGCACATGTTGTGTGCCTGTTTTTTATTTTAACTTTGAGATATGAGGTACACTTTCACAAAGCATTTTGTAGACAACTGAGGTGGAAAATTGGGATAGAGTTTTCCTTTTGAACAATTAGATTTTTTTTTAATTACCAGAAAATAGACTGATTTTATAAAATTGGAAAATACAGAAAAGTAGACAGAATAAAAATAAAACACAGTCCAGCCACTCATTGTCAAGCTACTGTTGACATGTTAGTGTGTAAGGAATATTTTTCTTTCTAAAAATTCACACGTATTTGGTATATACAAAAGCATATACGTAACATGTGTGTTATAAAGTGTAATAATACAAGGAACAAGTCACCCAGTTTAGCAAATAAAATGTTACTGATGTTGCTCATGCTCCTGGTGTTCCATATCAGTCCTTTCTCCTTGTCCCCCCCTCTGGAGATGACCACTGTCTTGAATTTGTTAAAATCGGTGTGTTGCTTTTCCTTTACATAGTTTTTTTTATTTTTTTTGTGCTTTAGGTGAAAGTTTACAGCTCAAGTAATTTCTCATACAAAAATTTATACACGTATTGTTATGTGACCATAGTTGCGATCCCTATAGTGTGACAGCACACTCCCCCTTTCCACTCCAGGTTTCCCATGTCCGTTCAGCCGGCTCCTATCCCTTTCTGCCTTCTTATCCCGCCTCCAGACAGAAGCTGCCCATTTAGTCTTGTGTATCTATTTGAACTGCCCATTTAGTCTTGTGTATCTACTTGAACTAAGAAGCATACTCTACACAAGTATCATTTTATGTTTATAGTCCAGTTGGCTTTGGGGATGGTTGTAGTTCTGGGTTAACAGAGAAACTGGAGGCCATGTCTTCTGCGGTTCCTCTAGTCTCAGTCAGACCATTAAGTCTGGTCTTTTTATGTGAATTTGAGTTCTGCACCACACATTTCTCCTGCTCCGTCAGGAACTCTTTGTTGTGTTCCCTGTTAGGGCGGTCAGGGTAGCCAGGCATCGTCTAGTTCTTCTGGTTTCAGGCTGATGGAGTCTCTGGTTTATGTGGCCCTTTTGTCTCTTGGGCTAATATTTTCCTTGTGTCTTTGGTGTTCTTCATTCTCCTTTGTTCCAGGTGGGTTGGGACCAATCGATGCATCTTGGATGGCCGCTTGCTGGCTTTTAAGACCCCAGACGCCACTCACCAAAGTGGGATGCAGAACATTTTCTTAATAAACTTTGTTATGGCAGTTGATCTAGATGTCGTCCGAAACCATAGTCCCCAGACCCTGCCCTGGTGTTCTGTCCCTTGAAGTATTTGGTCATGTTCAGGAAACTGCTTAACTTTTGGTTTAGTCCAGTTGTGCTGACTTCCCCTGTATTGTGTGTTGTCCTTCCCTTCACCTAAGATAATTCTTGTCTATTATCTAGTTAGTTAGTGAACTTCCCTCTCCTCTCCTCCCCACCCTCCTAACCATCAAAGAATGTTTTCTTCTGTGTTTAAACCTTAATTCTTGAGTTCTTATGATAATGGTCTCATACAATATTTGTCTTTTTTGCAACTGATTAATTTCACTCAGCACAACGGCTTCCAGATTCATACGTATTGTGAGATGTTTCAGGATTCATCATTGCTCTTTACCGTTGAGTAGCATTTTATTGTGTGTATATTCCATAATTTGTTTATCCATTCATCAGTTGATGGGCACCTGAGTTGTTTCCATCTTTTTGCTATTGTGAACAGTGCTGCAGTGAACACGAGTGTGCACATATCTCTTCCTGTGATGGCTCTTAATTCTCTAGGATATATTCCAAGGAGTGGGATTGGTGGATCGTATGGTACTTCTGTTTCTAGCTTTTTAAGGAAGTGGTAAATAGATTTCTGAAGTTATTGTACCATTTTACATTCCCACCAGCAGTGTATAAGTGTTCCACAACCTCTCCAACATTTATTATTTTGTGTTTTTTGGATTAATGCTAGCCTTGTTGGGGTGAGAGGAGATCTCATTGTAGTTTTGATTTGCATTTCTCTAATGGCTAATGATCATGAACATTTCCTCATGTATCTGTTAGCCACCTGAATGTCGTCTATGGTGAAGTGCCTGTTCATATCCTTTGCCCATCTTTTAGTTGGGTTATTTGTCTTTTTGTTGTTGCAGTTTTGCAGTATCTTGTAGATTTTAGAAATTAGACCCCGATGGGATATGCCATAGCCGAAGTTTTTTTTCCCAGCCTGTAGGTTATCTTTTTACTCTTTTGGTGAAGTCTTTGGATGAGCATAAGTATTTCATTTTTAGGAGCTCCCAGTTATCTAGTTTCTCGTCTGGTGTTTGTGCATTGTTAGTTGTGTGTATTCTGTTTATGCCATGTATTAAGGCTCCTAGCATTGTCCCTATCTTTTCTTCCTTGATCTTTATCATTTTAGATTTTGTATTTAGGTCTTTGATCCATTTTGAGTTAGTTTTTTGTCCATAGTGCAAGGTATGGTTCTTGTTTAATTTTTTTTGTAGGGATGAATATCCACTTATGCCAGTGCCATTTGTTAAAGAGACTGTCTTTTCCCCATTTAACTGACTTTGGGCCTTTGTCAAATATCAGTTGCTCATAGGTGGATGGATTTACATCTGGGTTCTCGGTTCTGTCCTATTGGTCTATTTATCTGTTGTTGTACCCGTACCAGGCTGTTTTGACTACTGTGGTGGTATAATAGGTTCTAAAATCAGGTAGTGTGGTGCTTCCCACTTTGTTCTTCTTCAGTAATGCTTTATTTATCCGGGGCCCCTTCCCGTTCCATATGAAGTTGGTGATTTGTTTCTCCATCTCATTAAAAGATGTCATTGGTATTTGGATCAGAATGATATATAGTTTGTTTTTAAGAAACAGTTAAAAAAACGTACCAAAAGGTGCAGAAATCATAAGCAAACAACTTTATGAACTTTAGCGAGTGAATACACCTTTGAAACCACCACCCAGATCAAGAAATAGAACATTCATAACACCTCATACCCTCTGTTATACCACCTCCAAGTCAATACACTCCCCCAAAGCTAACCACTAGTCTTTTTGAACTTTTTATAAATGGAACCATATGGTACATGCTCTTTTGTGTTTTGTTTTATATATTTTAAGGCACTGTCCTTAGATCCTATGTATTTATTTAGATTTGTTATTTTTTTCTTCTACAATTGACCCATTTATTGTTATATGATGTTCGTTTTTATCTTTAGTAATGCTTTGTACTCTGAAATCTGCTGTATCTTTAATCAACTTTCTTTTGATTACTTTTTGCATATATACTCTTTATTTATTCTTTTGTCTCTAAATGTTTTATATACTTATTTTAAGGCGTGTATCTTATAGAACAGCATATTGTTACATTGTATTTTTTATTCCAGTTTGGCAAAGACTATAGCTTTTAGTTGGAGTATTTAGTCCATTTGTTATTAACGTAATTATGATATATTTGTGTTTAAATCTACAATTTTAGTATTTTCTATTGCCTTAATATTTGTTTCTCTCCCCACTCCCTTTTGGATTAATCAGCTGTTTTTTTTTTTTTTTTTTTTTTTTTTTACAGTTTCTTCTCTTTTAGCTTGTTAGTTGTACATTCTTTCATTATTCTCTTAGTGGTTATTTTAGAAATTAAGCATACATCCTTGGCTTAGTGAGAAATATGTTTACAGCTTTTTGGACAACAGAAGATCCTTAAACACTAAGATGCCTTTATGCTATTGTTACCATGTACTTTTATCTATGTATATTTTAAGATTTTTAAGACATTGTTTTGTACAGTAAATATTCTTTTGGATTTACCCACATATTTATCACTTTTATTGCTCTTCATTCCTTTTTGCATCTTCATCTTTATCTTTGGGATTTTCTTTTTGAAGAAATCTCTTTACTTTTAGTGACAAGTTCAGTTTTTTTTTGTCTCTTTGAAAATGCCTTTGTTTTGCCTTCCTTTTTCAATGCTGTCTTTGCTGTGTATAGAATTCCAAGTTGACAGTTATTTTCTTTCAGCACTTTAAAGATATCATTTTGGTTACATGGTTTCTATTTAAAAGCCACCTGTCGGAAATATTATTGCTCTTTGAAGGTACTATGTCTTTTTTCCCCCTTGCTCTCTCTGCCTTTGAATATTTCTTTTTTTGTGTGAGGTTTTAGCAGTTTTCCCGAGATGTGTCCAGGTATATGTGTGATATTTATCTGGTTTGGAGTTTGTAGAGTTTCTCGAATTTGTGGCTTCATGTATTTTCTCAGTTTTGAAAATTTCTTGGTCAGTATCTCCTCAAATAATGTTTCTATACCATTCTCTCTCCTTTCTTTCTGGGGTTCCTGTTATAGACCCTTTTACTGTGTCCCATTTTTCTGGGTATCTCTCATATTTTTTGTGTTTTTTTCAGTGTTTCTCGTCTTTATTTTTCTTCATGCTTAAATTTGGATAGTTCCTATTGGTACATCTTCCAGGTCACTTATCCTCTGTTGTGCTGAACAATGGAACTAAAATAATTAAAGAATGTATAACTAACAAGCTTTATAGAGAAAAAAAAAAGCATCTGAAATAATTTACTATTAAACCTATAGAGTATTTTATTTCATTTTTTCTTTGGTTACAGAATTTTCACTTAATCTCTCATTCTCTCAATAGCTTCCTATTCTCAGAGGAAATTCTTTATCTTTCTATTTTCTTGAACATATTAATCACAAATATTTTAAAGGCTGTGTCTGATAACTCCAGCATCTTGATTACTCGGTGGGTCTGTTCTGTTATTGGTTTTTTCTCCCTTTGGTTCTGCCTTTTCGCATGCTTGATATTTTCTAAGTTGTTTACTGATGTCATAGAGTAACAACCCAAACCTTGTTTAAAGTAAAAATAAAGAGATTTATTGAAAGAAAAACCACCCAAGGTAGGGCACACTAGATCTTAAAAAGTAAAAACCAGCACTTTGGGGATGCACAATTCATGGGGATAGTTTTAGGCCTAAACCTGGAGTTTATGTTACAGTACTCTGATTGGTTGCTAAGCAGTTAAGGAAGTGGGAGGTGGGACATCTCAAAGTAGGGCTTTTGCTAGGATTGTTTGACAGAGCATATGTGGGCAAAGGGGATTGGGCACTGCTTAATTGTAGAGGTACGTAGAGACGGGGGTGGGGATGGTTAATGGTTGATTTTAGACGAGATCAGCTTCAGCTTGAAGTCCTTCAAAATGCAAAGATCGGCCATCTGGTTAGGGGGGAGTGAGTTAGAGCCTAGGTGTTTACAGAACAGATTTTCTGAAGGCAGATTGTTAAAATAACAGGCTAAAGGCAAAATCATTTTCTCAGAACAGTTTACACAAAGGGTTTTAATAGCTGTTTGAACAGTGGCCCTAGAGAGCATTGTGCCAATATTTCTTTGGCTTAATCACAGGAAAACTTTTCCTTAGCATGGTTAAGTCTGTACAAAGGTCAGCTGTTGCTAGGGCAAAAGCAGAACTTAACAAGCTCAAACCTCAAGCCAGTCATTTCAGATTCATCTAATTTTTAAATTTCCTTAAACATTCCCTCCTTTTGATCAAGGATACCAAGAGAAATTCTTTGATCCATTTATTGACCACCACTCTGAAAGGCTTTTTCTGCATGGACTTCAGGCATGTGACGATTTTGGATGACTGCTTGTTTATCAAGCCTTTAAGGCCCCAGATGCTACAAATGTAAAGAGGTAGCCAGCACCATCTGACATCTTTATTATGCCACAGCTTTAGCTTCATGCTTCTGTGGTTTCCTTACGTGAGGGCTGGTGTAGGGCAAGGCCACATCAGAGGAATAGTCTGGCTTCTGATGAAGACCTGCTTAAGGAGTAAGCTCGAGTTTGTCTGAAATATGATTACTTTTAATGTACATTTTTCTTTTCATAGACGTTAAATTGGTTTTTTGAGTTACAACATCGGATGTAATTTCAGACAACGTTTCATTGTTCTACTAATAATTACAACAACAAAAAGTATCATTAAACCAGTTAACAGCATTGATCTGATCCATGAGCCAATGTCTTTTGGCAACCAGCTGAAGATACCAAATCAGTAAGACCGGGAACCAGAATCTTCTATGTATAACCAAGTAGCTGTTTGATATACTGCTTCAATATCTTGTTCTACTTGGCCTGAGGTATTAATCCATATACAACAGGAGGTGTTAGTGATTGCACAAACCCTACCTTGTTGTGCTAGAATGAAAACTAGAGGTAGTCTGTTGTGTATAACTACTTTAGCTAGAGAATCTAAAGATCGTTGCAGGTTGGTCAGTCCATTGGCAATGTCACTGGTTATATTCTCCATGGTGGCAGAAACATTTCTGAGTGACCTTTCTAGTTCAGCTATCCCATAGGAAAAAAAAGAAAAACGGATCTATATCCTGTTCTAGGATTTAATCAAATAGGATTTCAGTACCCATAGGTGTCTGTTTTTTAATTTTGGTAAGCAACTTTAGGGAACTAGTCCAGTGTAAGCTTTCATTTTGTGAATGGAGGTCTAAAGGTACTCCAGGCTCATCATGTCCATCCACCTCGATAGGGTAATACTCATGTGTAGGGCTCATTACTTGGGTTTTTTTTTTAAAGTGGGATAATCTGATTCTTTTCAAAAAATACGTATCTATACAGAGTACAAATCGTATTATTTCCAGTATAATTGTACAGGAAGGGAATGTTTTGATTCGCTTGTTGAAGCAAATGTTCTGTTAAGGAATTGTTGCAAGTTGATAATCATCCCATTTTTGAAGGGTCCTAGAATCTAGTACAAAGGGTGTAGGGGATGAATCATTTTTTTTATGCAGTCAGGTAATTTCTTTGCTTGATAAAATCCCAAAGTATCTAGGGTATTCTCTGTTGGAGTGAATAGCTAATTTTGCAAACGTGAACACCTTTGTGTTTTGTAGAGGAAGCTCTCAAGTGTTTCATGACCTGGTTGAGTGTTATGGGTTGGGTTAAATTAAAGCATGGTACCCGAGGTTGAGCTTGAAATCCAGGAGGGTGCCATAGTCTTAACACGTATGGCTTATTAAGGGATGCTAATGGATCTGGATTTTGATGCCCAGATCATGGAGAGGGGTGACAGATCTGACATTTAGTCAAGTTTCTGGTGTTGGGTACTGCTTGGGATAACCTCACAAAAGCATTCTCATGCCATGCTTCAATGGAAATTGCAAGCATGAGAGAGAGAAACCTTAAGATAACCTTTATAGTGCAGAAAATCTACCCAAAAATTGTTTATAAGGGCATAAAGCATACAAATTATGGCAATAATGAAATAGGCTTCTTCAGTGATTGGCATGTAAGATGGTACAAGAACTGTCAGAAGGAGTAACAGAAAAATAGTTACAATTCTAATAGCAAATAGGTATAAAGATTTCTGTGTTGCACAGGGCATAGGGACTGAGAGATTAATAACCTTTTACTGGTCAATAAAAGCTAACTTACAGAGTAAAGTTACGTCAAAGGCTATAAATATTAGCCAAAGTGTAACAATTTCAAGAACTGACATAGAGATTACTGAGACCACCAAGAAATTTGTACTGCACAATTGTGCAGTACATGTGGGAGAAGGAAAATACTAAAAATTAAGAAAGTCCAGAAGGTCCAAATTTTGTAGTATCTTGCATAGATCTTTTTCTGCAATCTTGTATTCAGCCATCTACTTCCGGTGCAGTCATCTGCTTCTGGCCACTGTGGCAGTTGAATTTCATTTTGAGTTCCTCAGCTGGTTGGACAGTCCAGACAGAAGCTGTGGTCTTCTTTATTTGGGAGAGATGGATCTAAGTCTTAACTCCCTGTAATTTAATGGCGCAAGAATTAGTAAGAAGGATCAGGTAAGGTCCCTTCTGTCGAGGTTAGAGAGAATCTTTTAATTGGTGTCTTTTCCAGTAAAAACAACCTCCAGATTGAACATTAGGCAATGTAGATACTTGGTTCTTTAACTTGTGTAAAGTATTCTTTAAAATATTGGATCAAAGATTTACAATATTGAAACAGATCTGAATTAGATTTGATTCAGGGCAAGTTGTCCAGCAAGGGAAGATCATGGTCCATTCAGTAATAATCTCCTGAGGAATCACTTTGTGAAGTCCAAGTGGAGTAGTTTTTAAATTTAAAAGGACCAATGGTAACATTTTAGTCCAGGGCAACTGTAATAATTTAGAAAGTTTTTCTAGTTGAGTTTTTGTTATACAATTAATTCTTTCAACTAGACCAGAAGATTGGGGATTGTAAGGACAACAAAGTCTTTGAAAAATAGAGAAAATTGTGCATACATCCTTAATTATTTGACCAGTAAAATGGGTGCCTCGGTTACTACAGAGGATCCTTGGGACTCCCCAAGTGGGGGTGATAATTTCTAAGAGTTTCTTGTGCACAAATGGTGGCATTGGCTTGATGACCCAGGAAAGCTACCAGATGAGGAAATCTACAAATAATTACTAATACAAATTTGTAACCATTTGAGGGTAGAAGTTGGATAGCATCGATCTGCCATTCAAGCATTTGTTCTGAAGACTGAGGGACTCTCCTGGGAGGAGCTTTTGCCTGAATTACATTGAGAGCAAGTTGGACATTGGGAAGCCACTTGTTTGACAGTTTCATAAAAGTACCTTCACCAGCATTTTTTAATTTAATTCCTGTCATTTTATCTCTTCCCAAATGGGTATTCACATGTAATGTTTCCAGCACAGGGATTTGTAAAGATTTAGGGAGAACTAAGTTTTCATTAGGACCCATCCATATCCCAGAGGTGGAGTACTGGGAACATCTATCCTTTTTCCATTTTTTCAATCTCATTTGGTGGGGCTGATTTTTGATGTTCAAATAAGTCTAGAGAAGTTTTCTGCAAACAAATTGAATGGTGCTTTCATCATCTAAAATAGTACCCCAATGTGAGGGACCATGCCCGACTGTTAAAAGTTTGTGAGGACTGTTGACATGATGAAAGAAGGAGTGTGATCCTTAAAACTATGAGAAAGAACATGATCTACAGCAGTGGAAAAATCTTCCCACCAATAAGTTTCAACCCTTTGGGTTGGTAGGCCTGAATTTTAATTACAGTGATCTCAGAGAGGAGCCAAAGGGCTTCTAAGAGTTCTGCTACTAAGGGGCCATTTTTAATTTGAGTTCCAGACAAGATCAAGCGCCCTCTCTGTTTCCATAATATACACAAATCATGAACTACTCCAAATCCATACCTTGAGTCTGTAAAAATGCTTACTGACCATTCAGAAGCCAATTTGCCATCCCTTGCAAGTGTGATTGTTCAGCTTGTTAAGCTAAAGTGACTCAAAAGGCACCACTTTTAAGGACCTCGGTGGAGATGGTCAAGGCATATCCCCCCTGGTAATCAGAGCTGGTAGATTCAGGCTTTAAACATGACCCATCCACAAATAGACCTAAATCAGGATTTGATAACGACGTTTCTTGTAAATCTTGCCTAGGAGACAAAAGCTGTTCAGTAAGGTTTAAGCAATGATGGGGTAGCTGGTTGTTATCAGTAGGTAGAGGTAACAACGTAGCTGAATTCAGAGAGATTACAGTATGTAATCGAATATTAGAAGCAGCCAAAAGGAGAACTTCATAAGAAGTCAGTCTACTGGCTGAAAGGTGTTGAGTTAATGTTGAGTTTAGAATGGCTGACTTGCATGAGGAACAAAAACGTTGAGAAAATTCCCTGAAACTATACCTGCTGTGGTCTCAACTAGTCAGTGACTACTCTAAGGCAAGGGAGTGGCCCTTACCAAAAGGGTCTAACTGAATGCTATAATAACTAAGATTGTTGTTCTCTGTATGTTCGATTGAGGACTCCTAGAGCATTTCCAGAAGTCTTGTGGACAAAAAAGCAAAAAGTCCAAGTTGTAATAAGGAAACTCTAGGGCAGGAGTGTTAATTAATGCTTCTTTTAGTTGAGCGATGGTTTTTTGGCCATCTTTGGAAAGCTAGAAGGGGTCAGGCTTTGAACCCTAGATAATGGTAAAGAGGTTGAGCCAGCAAAGAAAAGTTAGGTTTTTAAGTTTGCAATAGCAGTAGAGTCCCAGAAATCCTTTTAACTGTTTCTTGGTAGTAGGGACAGGATAAGCCAAGATAGTTTCTTTTGGGGTCTATAGTGACCCCTTCTGCTGAAACAGTATGTCTTAAGTATTTAACAAGAAGTTGAGCTAACTAATTTTTCCTTGGAGGGTAGGCATGGTGTCCCATAAACTTTCAGGTATAGAGGAAAGGCATTCCGTAGAATTGGATAAAGTAGGGGAATGACTTTCTTGTAATGGCAAATGAAGATCAGATACCATGTTTAGTCAGAAGTGTCATATGACCATCAAATAATGATTCTTGTTTTTAAACAGTAAAAATATCAGAAGCCAAGTTGGGAAATGTTTAAGGGCAGCATTGTTGTAAACTCTTCACCCTTCCATAATAATTTTTAAGGAAATTGTCATTTGTATGAATTCTTATATTTTTATTAAAAGATTAGTATTTTTGTAGTTGCACCTTCTTGATAGTCTTCTAAAAAGTAATCAGCATGTGGTATAAAATTATGATACATCCATAACAAGTTATTCTATGCAACTGTTAAGAAGAATGAAGTGGTTCTATATGGACAGACAGAATAATCTTCAGAATACACTGTTAAGTATAAAATAAGTTACATAAGTGGAAGGAATTGATTTATGTCAAAAACAAAACAAAACCCAAAATTTGTGTGTGTTTGTGTGTGCACACAGCACACAACACATATAGGCAATTTTTTAGGAAAAAGGACTTGGGTAGATACCATTCTGTTTACAGTGGTTATATTTGGAGAGGAATGTTGAGGAGTTGGGAATTTACCCCATATTCTTATGTGTGTTTTGAATTTTTTTTGCAGTGAGACTAAATTTATGTATTATATAATGAACAAATTACCACTGTAGCAAAAAATAATTAATCTTTTGGCTTTCATATGTTTTGTTAGGATTGGTCCAAAGGAAGATTTTTTCCACTGTTTGAAATGTAACTTATGCCTAGCTATGAATCTCCAAGGAAAACACAAGGTATTTTATTCAGTTTGTATTATTTTTAAAGTATTACAGTGTTTTTGAAAACCAGCTTAAATCTTAAAATGTTTTGGAAGCATGCTAATTTTCAAATATTAACAAGTACAACTATGTCACCTTTTTTAAAGGTAGTATTAAAAAAAAAAACCTACTGCCATCAGATATTCTAAAATTTATGCCTCAGGATGTCTGATCTATGACTATTCCTTCACTATCATGGAAGAATACTTACATCAGTTACTAGCATAATGTTGGCAACTTCTAAGTTGGTTTATGGATTCTTATTGTTGGTACTGCTTTTAAGAATAACTTTAAAAATACATAGTACAGAAGAAGTACTGAGCAGTGTAGCCAGTTAGCACAACATTCTAAGAAGATTTAAAGTACTTTATATTTCCTTTTATAATTAAGACACATTTTAAACCTAAGCGTAGGAACTGTATGAATATCCCAGGTCCTTTACAATCCTTTTTCATTAAAAAAAAAAGAATAAAATATCAACTATGTAGTACTGATTTTACCTACTATAGAAATTTAGAGAACGGAGAGACCAGTGGGGGTTAGTCAGACTGAAGTGAAAATATTTGGGAAGAGAGAATAGTATAAGTAGTAGTATTGAGTGTGGGTGTTGAGAGAGAGACGTAGAAACACAAATGTTGATTGGAAAGAGAAGCATTTGAAATCATTTGCTTAGCACTAAAGCAGGCTCAATAGGAGATAAGCTATTGCAGAAATATAGATATTAGGTAGTAACTGGCCTAAGTAGTATACAGTATTTTTACACAAATAATGTATGCTTTAGATGTTTGCTAACTGCTTCCTCCCCCCATGAGGTATTTTTTTAGGTGCTGCTATGCCAATTTTTTTTTTTTTAATATATTGCTGTATAAAGAAATTACAAAAGCATGCTTACTAAAATACCTTGCATGGGGAGGGAGCGGTTGGCAAATAAACATGGAAGGTTTGTATGAAAATATGGTAGTTGTGAGGGAAATTGATTGATATGAGTAATGAATATAAAGGATATGGTAGCAAGGTATTATGGAAGAAGAATTGGCTGACTAACAATGACTCCCAAGGTTTTTAGCCCTGACTTAAGGTATTTGATTAATAGATTGTGAATTTGTTGGAGATAAAAGATTGAGTTTGGTTTTATAAACTTGAGTTTGGGATGATAGCAAGATACGCTAACGGAAATAGCCCTGAGCCAATAGCTTCTTAGAGATTACGTTTCTGTGGTTCTTTATGGTTACCAAAGCACGTGCACGCACGCACACACAAAACCAACGCATTTTGACCTTACCACAACATTGCCTTTTATCATCTTGAATATGCCATTGATTATCAGATGCATTGTGATTCCAGAGATGTTAAAATGTGTGCGTGGAAAGTGTCCCTTAGAATCAACAAAGTATGCATTAATTTTGTTTTATAAATAAGGAAAACAAGGTTGAAGAAATAACAGCTTGCCCAAGATGTTAAGGGTTAGTAAGTGGCACAGATGGGGTTACAATCCAGATTTTTAAACTTATTACTTTGAAGGTTTTTCCTCCATTGTGTTCTGTTGTCTTTAAAAAACTATATATATTTTTCTCTTTTCCCAGTTGTTTATCTTTTAATTTTTTTTATGAATGGTCCTGCCATCTACTCATGTGCTTACATTAAAAACCTGGAAGTCATTCATGACACTTTGCTGCCCCTTACCTCCCCATAGCTAATCAGACACCAGGTCTCATTCAGAACTTGGACTTGAGTCTATCTCTTGGAGCTCAAATTTAGCTCCATCTCTTATTAGTGTATAATTTTATAAGTTATTTAGCTTCTCTTGGCCCCAAAATACCTCATTTATAAAATAGGATAGTAATTGTACCTATTTCATTTAGGGTTCTGAGAATTGAGCTAAATTCAGGTTAATGGGCTATCATATGGTATGTAGTAAATCTTAATCTATATTTACTGTCTTTATTATTGTATTATTAAGTAGTTTGGCCTACTAATTTTGGGCAGTGGCTTTGGAGTAAAACACATGTAAGATTGAAAGATTCCAAACCTTATTACCTCTGGATCTTGAGTAAGTGTCTTGAGTCAGTTTCCTCATCTGTAAAATGGAAATAATTAATTTCAATACTTAAAATTTATTGAGCATTTTCATTGTTTCAGATAATGTGCCAAGCTTGAAATGGTTGTTATGAGAATTAAAAGAGTAATTATTAAAATTTTCTTATCTGTCTGACATGTTGGAAGCATGTATTAATGTTACTATTTTTAGTGAGCTGGTATTAGTGTTTCCTTTATTGTTAGCTTTTATTGTTAATACTGTTGTTACATCTGACATCTTCACTTGCTTATTAAGCTTTTGGTTATGTGAATTTCTCTTTTAAACAGTGTATTGAAAATGTCTCCCGGCAGAATTGTCCAATATGTCTGGAGGTAAGCTTAAAAACCAACTTTGTTTTTAAGTTTGTTGGTTTTTGCTTTGAAACTTCGTTGGTTTTTGCTTTGAAAGTCTTCCCTCTTGAATTTAAAATATTTGGATATTTATATAGCTTTTATATGAGCACTAACATTTATTTCCTTTATAGGATATTCACACATCTCGTGTTGTTGCTCATGTCTTGCCATGTGGACATCTTTTACACAGGTAAATACTTTTTTTTTTTCCTCAGTGATGTTTGAAGATGGTGAAGATAGTTTTTGCTCTACTAAAATGATGTTGTATTTTCTTTCAGAACATGCTATGAAGAAATGTTGAAAGAGTGAGTGCTTGGTGGGATTTTTAAAAAATTATAATTTTAAAATGCCTTTTTGTGGGTTGGGGAGATGTTACTTAATACTGCGTTGGGCATGACAGATACTTAATATTGAGACGGGAAGGGTAGATGGGTAGTATGAAACTGGGCAAAGCGTCTTGGGGGACGTAACTACACCTGTGTCCCCATGCATCTGTTACGCCTTATTTCATCTCTCAGTTTGAGACAGGAACCTCTTGTTTTCTGGCTGTACTTACCAGGGAGTATAGCCACTTTCAAAGACAGTCATAGTATTGTAATACTGGTGAGGAATGTTGCTCAAAATTCTTTTAAGACATCATACTGGCCCAGTATCATGACCTGCAAAGAAAACTAGTAAAGAGATTGTCTAAAGCTAGTAATTTACTGTGGGAGAAGAATGTTAAAATTCGAATAGTTAGAAAAGTGGAGACTCTGTAAATGTAAATTGGTTCTGCAAATTGATGAGTAGAAATTTTAGTTTAAGAGCCAGAAAAGAGAGGAACTTTTTCAGAATTTTTAGAAGGGAGAACTATCACCTGAATAATTTTTAGGGAATGCAGTCTTTTGCATGAATGTATTAAGAAATTGAAGTTGTGTAGCTAAGAAGCAGCTTTAAAAAAAAAATACATGTAACTATATTCTACAAAGAAAGTGAATTAATTCCTCTCCATTTTAGAGAACTAAGGAAAAAGGAATTGGTTTAAAATATACCATAAGATACAGGATTTTATTTAAAACCTTTACATTGTAAAGGTTTCCAAGTTCCTAATAGACTGTTTTGGAATATACAATAATGCCCTGCCTTGGGTGGTTTATATGCCAGGTAGTTTGCATTTCCTTATATCCCTGAGTTGATAGCAGTTAATGTTTGGAAAATAACTTTTCAATCTCTTCTAGAGGCTACAGATGCCCATTATGTATGCACTCGGCTTTAGACATGACGAGGTACTGGAGACAGCTGGATGATGAGGTAGCACAGACTCCTATGCCATCAGAGTATCAGAACATGACTGTGGATGTGAGTAGAACCGATATTTAAAAGTTCTCAGGTTTCTTGTCAATGTTCTTGTACATTTTTGCCCTTTTGCCCAAATTTTGTCTAAAAACCAGTGCTTTGACACAGATGTCAGTGTGATGATTAACGGGGAGGACAAAATAATCTTTAAAGTTCAGTTGCTTTGAGCTCTGACTGGAAAAAAAATCCTGGTAGTTTTGTATAGTTCTTCCCAACACTAGGTGGCAGGCAACAACTTTCTCCTGAACGGTTTACACATACTTGCCAGAGTCAGTAATGTAACTGATAGAGGTGGATCACTGGTCTGATGTCTTATTTTAATTTTAAACTTTATTTCAGGAAGAATATGGTTATTGATTTTTAAAGAAGATTACATTTTGGTTTTTAGTATTTATTACCCTTTTTATTATAACTTAGACCTTATTTGGTCTTTATTAGCCTGTAACCTAAGGAGCCCTGCTGGTGCAGTGGTTAAGCACTCAGCTGCTAACTGAAAGGCCCAAGGTTTGAACTCACCAGTTGCTCTGTGGGAGAAAAGACCTGACGATATGCTTTTGTAAAGATTACATCCCTGGGAACACTGTGGGGCAGTTCTACTCTGTCCTATAGGGTCTCTATGAGTCAGAATCAACTCAATGGCACGCAACAACAAAAACAACAACAGCCTGCAACCTAAAGTACAAAAAGTATTTCTGTGCCTTTTGTTCTTTTTTCCATTACTTAAGAGGTGCTGCTGTCTATTCTCAGCATAACATTGCATTATAGATCAGAATTGGAAAGCTAGATAGCTTTCTGGTGCTTTAACAATTTTGGACATACTGTGAATTTTCTGAACAACCTCAGTGTAATTTGAATATTTTTGCACATAGTACTTCTGCATGCAAGGATAAAAGCCACATGATGTCGTTAGGTGCCATTGAGTTGATTACAACTCATAGTGACCCCATGTGACGGAGTAGAACTGCCCCATAGTGTTTCCTAAGCTGTAATCTTTACGGAGGAGCCCTGGTGGTGCAGTGGTTAAGCACTCTCCTGCTAACTGAAAGGCCAGCAGTTTGAACCTACCTGCTCGCTCTGTGGGAGAAAGGTGTAGCAGTCTGTTTCCATAAAGATTTATAGCCTAGGAAACCCCAAGGTAAAGTTCTATTCTATCCTATAGGGTCGCTGTGAGTCAGAATCGACTTGATGGCAGTGGGTTTGGTTTGGTTGGAATCTTTATGGGAGCATAACCAGGTCTTTCTCCCATGGAGCTGCTGGGTGGGTTTGAACTGCTGAGCACTTACTGTTATGCCACCAGGACTCCTTAAGAACTATATATCAAAGCCAAATAAAAATTATTTTTTGTTTTATCTAAACTGGAACATTTCATAACTCATGTGGATAATTGAATTGTAAGTAAGGACAAAGAAAGATTGCTTTTGGAATACTGATAATCATGTGATGTTTTACGAGAGGCTAAAGTGTGCTGTGTTTCGTGTAGATAATTTTTTTTATAACAGTTCTATTAACATATATTTACATACCATGAAATTCCTGTATTTAGTGTGTGCAATTCTGTGGTTTTTACGTACATTCATAGTTTTGTACAAACATGACCACAATCAATTTTAGAACATTGTCAGCCCAAAAAGAAACCCCATATCCATGAGCATTCACTCCCCATTTCCCCTACACCACCCCAGCCCTAGGCAACCACTCATTTAGTTTCTGCATGTAGATCATATTTTAAAAGACTTTTTTTTTCCAAATTATACTTTGGAGCACATTTAGAAATTTTCTGCTTATTACGGTTTTACTATTCTAACCAAAAACTACCAAACCCAGTGCCGTTGAGTCGATTCCAACTCATAGCAACCCTATAGACAGAGTAGAACTGTCCCCCAGAGTTTCCAAAGAGCGTCTGGCGGATTCGAACCGCCGACCCTTCAGTTAGCAGCCATGGCACTTAGCCACTACGCCACCAGGGTTTCCTTACTATTCTAAAGCTAATACTTTTCTCTCACAGTAATGTGTTGATCTATTTTTAGGTTAAAACCTCTTATTTTTCAGGATCTTAGAACAGATTAATTCCTAAATGGTATTGTATTTTAGGGCTGAGCCAATAGCCTCTCTTTACTAAATTTTAGGAACTATTATTTTTGGACCTTAATTCACTCCTGAGTCATAGATTAGTAATTTAGTATATTAAACCTAAAGAATAAGCAAAAACATTGTAATAACTGTATACAAATCTCAGTTTTAAAAGTTGAGAAAGGTACATTTCAAAGTGTCAATGAAAAATAATAGAAATTATGTATGTTATTTTGAATTGTAAGCATTAGGTATTGATCTGATGATGCCTAAGGATAATTTTCTTGCTAGTACTGTTTACGTTATTCAGAACTATTTTAAAGTAAGTCTCCTTTGCCGAAACCTACGTTTTCATTTTCTAAATTCAAAGCTACCTTAATGGCCTCTTAGAATTTTCAGTGAAAAAATAAAAGGTGTTTCTACTTATGGAAATGTTCAGGCTTGTATTTGTATGTTTTGACACATTCAGTGTGATTTTCAAGGGATTGTTTTGAGCAGACAGTGCCACCTAGTGTATATAAGATCTATATATCTAATTTCAATTAATCTCTTCACTTTTCAGATTCTCTGCAATGATTGCAATGGACGATCCACAGTCCAGTTCCATATATTAGGCATGAAATGTAAGATTTGTGAATCCTACAATACTGCTCAAGCTGGAGGACGTAGACTCTCACTAGACCAGCAATGACCAGCCCGTACTACACTGGAAAACTCAGCATTTTCTGATACAGAAAAAGGCTTTCCTTAGTGTCCTGTTGTCATAATGTGTCACAATCTATGCAGTAGAGTTGGTGTGTTTTGTACTAGTGTCACAGCATAAAATCATATTACAATTACTTAAGGATTCAGGGTCTATTTATAGAATTATCATAGCTCTATATTGGATGCAAGCCACTGTGCTTGTGTTTCGATTGGAGATCCCTTTAGTATGAGTTGTTTGGAAGCCAATGATGTTTGCCATTGAAATTCACATCCATAGAAGTATGTCATACTTCTGTGGAACTTTGCTTTAAGTGACACTGTGCACGCAGAGTTTAGTTCTTGAGAGAACTGCACCTAATCCTCAGTATTCTGTACTTTTTAAGGGCTGTGCTATAATGAGAACAGGTTCTATCTTACGGTTAAAATCTAATTACATATGCTTTAGAATTTCCTAAAACAGTCCTGTAAATGTGAATTTTAATGTAATGACTGCTAATAAAATTATATTGAAACAATGTTTCATAGAACATTTTTTCTACGGTTGTCTAATTTTCGTTCCATTAGGGCAGTATAATGAGTTTTATAATGTAAAAGAAATCATCTTTTCTTTTTGAGGTATCCTTCCATAAGAGTAGTTGGGAAAAATGTTTTATAAAATAATAGAACTCTTCTAAGACCTTAACTGGTTTATACTGTTGTTCAAATTCGGTATTTAAAGTGGTATATTGAAGTTCTGAAATGTTATTGTGAAGTTGTCTATTACTCCTTTAAGTTCGGTCAGCATTTGCTTCGCATGTTTTTGGGGCGCTAATGTTAGGTGCATACGTTTATATTGCTGTATGTTTTTGATGTATCGACTCTCTTATCATTATCCTTCTTTGTCTTTTATAACAAGATTTTGACTTAAAATCTGTTTTGTCTGATACCAGTATGACCACCCCTGCTCTCTTTTGGTTACTATTTGCATGGGTTATTTTTTTCCATTCTTTCAGTTTGTGTCCAACTGTCCCAAGGCCTTCCTTAAGAATAACGGCAACATTGAAAATGATTTAGGTTGCCCAGAATTATTTTGTCTAAGAGTACTGCATTCGTTCATTCAGGAAGTATTTATTGAGCAACTACTATGTACCCAGTATTGTGAGACAAGAGTGAACAATACAGACAAAAGTCTTTGCCTTTATGGGGATATATATTCTAGTGTTCCTTATGCCTGACCAGCTTATACCTTGTTTTTCTCTTTGTAAGCAATGAATGTCTTTTTTGTAAATGAATGGATTCTTTCTTCCCTAATGCATGAAAGTAGGTGTCTTAGTCATGTAGTGCTGCTGTGATAGGAATACCACAAGTGGGTGGCTTTAACAAAGAGGAATTTATTCTGTCACGGTCTAGTAGGCTACAAGTCCAAAATCAGGGCATCATCTCCAGTGGAAGGCTTTCTCTGTCGACTCTGGAGCAGGTCCATGTCATCAATCTTCCCTTGGTCTAGGAGCTTCTCTGCACAGGCACCTCAGGTCCAAAGGACACGCTCTGCTCCCTGCACTACTTTCTTGGTGGTCTGAGGTTCCCAACTCTCTGCTTGCCTCCTTTTCCTTTTATCTTTGGCAAGATAAAAGGTGGTGCAGGCCACAACCCAGGGAAACTCTCTTTACTTTGGATCAGGGAGGTGACCTCAGTAAGGGTGTTAAAATCCCACACTAATTCTCTTGAACATAAAATTACAATCACAAAATGGAGGACAACCAGACAATACTGGGAATCATGGCCCAGCCAAATTGATACACACATTTTTTGTGGGGACATAATTCATGACAGTACGGATGAATGGATGGGAGAGGCATGGGACAATCCTGGCAAGTTCTCCGATTTTATAATACTTTTCTGGGCTCACGTAATTAGTGGAGTTATATACACTTCTTAATTCAGGAACAAAGTATACAAACATGACCTGGCCAACTTTTACAGTAGTATCCTTATTTCCAGCTTAGCCTATTTATAAAAAGCTTTAGGTTAGGAGGTAAATGCTTACATATCAATCAACATGTATTAAGCACCAATTATATTTCCAATTTTGAGCAGGTTTAATTGCCGGTGAATGAGGAATATAGCCTTATAACTAGAAACCTTAACGTTTGTGGTATATTCTCCTTTTGTTAAAATCTCCTTACCTGAATAAAGGCAGCAGTATTAATTTCTTTTTGGGCCCAGATCTTCTTCATTCTGTATTGCCCACCTGTTTTCCTGGTTCTGCTCTTGTGTTTTCTTTGTTTGCCTGGCCTGGGCAGAGCAGCAGTGCTGATCTTGATTTGGGGGAGGAATGGGCTATGTTGCCAGGTATTACCAGTCAGTATACAGATAAGGAAAGACTAGTTTTCTAGATGTAATGATTTTTATGTTATTTATCTTTTAGTCACAGAATCGTTGGACCTTAGAATAGGAGTGAGTAAATAAGAACAAGACTCTTAGGTTTGAGCATCTTCTTGTATTAGTGTTAATACAGATTCTTGTATTAGTGTTAATAACGCTAACTCTGCAAGGTAGGTATTTGTCTAACCTTCAGAGATTAAATGACATGCTTGAGTAAGTGAGAGCTACTAAATATTGCGTCTGGGAATCAGAGCCAGGTCTATGACTCCAAACCGAGTATGCCACACTGCCTTTGACTCAAACTCACATTTTACTTGGGTCAACAATCAACACCCATGGAAGCAGCAGTCGAGAAATTAAATGATACATTGGGCAAATCTGCAAAAGACCTCTTTAAAATCTTAAAAGCAAAAATATCGCTTTGAGGACTAAGGTACACCTGACCCAAGCCATGGTATTTTGTGTTGCCTTTTTTTAATATACCAAAAAAAAAAAAAAAAAAGAACTGATACCTTTGAATTATGATGTTGGCAAAGAATATTGAATATACTATGGACTGGCAAAAGAATGAATACATCTGTCTTGGAAGAAGTAGAGACAGAATACTTCTTAGAAGCAAGGATGGTAAGACTTTGTCTCACTTTGGAACATGTTGTCAGGAGGGACCAATCTCTGGAGAAGGACAGCCTGCTTGGTGAAATAGAGGTTCAGTGAAGAAGAGGAAGACCTTTGGTGAGATAGGTTGACACAGCGACAGCAACTATGGGCTCAAACATACCTACTATTGTGAGGCTGGCACAGGGCTGAGCAATGTTTCCTTCCTATACATAGGGTCGCTATGAGTCAGAACTGACTCCACAGCACCCAACAACAGCAATACTCCTGATAGTCATCTAGCAGTGGGGAACTCATGATTTTATAGATCTCCCATTTCAGATAGCTCTATTGTTAGAATGTTTTATTTTACTTCAAAGTGTGATTACTTATATCTTCAACTCAGGATCCAAATCTGTCCAAAATAATGTAGAGGAAGTATATATTTGCATATTTATATTATCCAGTCATGTGCTTGAAGCAGTGTCCAAGCTATAGTACCCAGGTTGCTTAAAAGATTTGTCATGTCAATCCAGTGCTTAAAATCCTTCAATAATTCTCATTCACAATCAGAATAAAGTCTAATAAGTTCCTTAGTACTCAGTGTGTGATCCTTAAAATGTATAAGCTTAACCCCATTTTTTTTTTTTTTTTGTCTTTTCTTGGTTTCAAAATATATTTATTGTAGAAGAGGTAAGGAAAAGTAAAAAAACTCACGATCCCATCTTGGAAAGATATCTACTGTTAATATTTTAATGGATTACTTTTTCCTTCTATTCATAGAGACAAAAAAAAATAGGAATGTTAAACACTTAGTCTGATCATAGGTACAGTAGAATTGTTCATCCCTAAAATAAGTCAGGTTGCCCTGCCACAGAATTTATATTTATAGTGTACTTGTATAATTTTAAAAACCAGCAACTCAATATGTTCACAGATTTCTTGGTGCATAGCAGCTTATTGGTGCTTTTTATCATAAAGAACTGTTTTGAGTTGTTCATTTTATATCTTACAGCTTCCAGTGTCTTTTTCAAATATATATATATTTTTTATTGAACTTTAAGGATTACAGAACAATCTAGTTTCTCATCAAATAGTACACACATTGTATGACGTTGGCTAGCAACCCCATGACATGTCAACACTCCCTTCTCAACCCTGGGTTCCCTATTACCAGCTTTCCTGTTCCTTCTGACTTGCCAATCCCCACCCCAGGGCTAGTGCACCCCTTTAGTCTTGTTTTGTTTAATGGGCCTGTTCAATCCTTGGCTGAAAGGTGAACCTCAGGAGTGGCCTCATTACTGAGCTGAAAGGGTGTCCAGGGTCCATACTTTCAGGGTTTCTCTAGTCTCCGTCAGGCCAGCAAGTCTGGTTTTTCTTTTCAAGTTAGAATTTTGTTCTACATTTTTCTCCAGCTCTGCCTGGGACTCTATTGTGATCACCTGTCAGAGCAGTCAGTGGTGGTAGCCGGCACCATCTCGTTGTATTGGACTCAGTCTGGTGGAGGCGGTGGTTAGATGCGGTCCATTGGCCCTTTGGACTAATCTTTCCCTTGTGTCTTTAGTTTTCTTCATTCTTCCTTGCTCCTGAAAGGGCGAGACCAATGGAGTATCCCAGATGGCTGCTCACAGCCTTTTTTTTAAAAATAATTTTTATTGTGCTTTAAGTGAAAGTTTACAAATCAAGTCAGTCTATTGGTTCTCTTTATTGGTGTATAGGAATCCAACTGATTTTTGTATGTTGATCTGGTATCCCGCTACTCTGCTGAATCTTTCTAATTAGTTCCAGTAGTTTTCTGTTGGAGTCTTTTGGATTTTCTAAGCATAGTATCATACCATCCGCAACAATGGTCTCAAACACAGCAATGATTGTGAGGATGGCACAGGACTGGTCAGCATTTTGTTCTGTTGTACCTAGGGTCACTATGAGTAGGAACCCACTTGAAGGCACCCAACAACAACAACAACGTACTGTCCCCCATGCTTATCCCTTCACTCCCCAAAGTTTGGGCGACCTCAGGGAAATATGTTGGAAGTTTGTGTCCAGGACCATCTCATTCAAGTGAAACCCTTTTGGTTTAACACATGTAGTTACTCCCAAAGAAAATGATTCCTTCTCTAATTTTTAAGGAATTTTATCTTCTTACTCCTCCCCTCACTTTCAAATTGAAAACATGCTATTGCATTTTAAACATCCACACTTGCTGCTCATCTACGGGGAGACAAGTGCTGTTGACATGCCCGAAGAAAAGCACTGCTCAGACAGTAAGGCAGAACAGGAGCTGTTAGGAGGCCTGCCCTAGTAGGCCTGCTATTCCCAGACACTTAGCATCCTTTGTCAGAAGCCCAGGGAATGCATTTCCATAGAATATGTTAACAAAGGCATGTTCCCTCCGACTGATGTTCAGTTCAACCTCCCACTTAGAGCTGACCCTGGTGGCCATTTTCCGGCTTGCAGTGGAGTGTGGGAGGGTAGAGGAGATAATTGTGCTGCTCAGCCCGTCATTATGTGAAGCATTTTCTGCTCTTTCTTGTGCTTGAAAATTGTCTCTCTGCTTTGAAGCAAACAGTAGCTCCAGTTAGCAAGCTTGGATGCAGGTTTCCTTTTCTCTACATCATGGGTACATTTGCTGTCGTCAGATTTTCCAGTACTTTTTCCTCTGTGTCTGAAGCATGATTCCTAGTCCTGACCGTGGCCTTACTATGGGTCTTTCAGATACCACCATGGAGATATTCTTGACTTTGTAGGAGACATCAATTTTTCCTTATCACCCACTACTCATCTCTCACTGCCTCACAGCTCCATAAACACTGAGCATACCTCCATTCACGTTTTTTTCTCAGTAAAATTTACTGATTTTGCACTGCTTGTGGCTTTGGAAACTCCACAAAAATAAAAAAACAGATGAAGGAAGGAAAGAGGGGAAGGAAGAAGGAAGAAAGGAAGAAAAAAAGGAAGAAGGAAGGCAAGAGAAGGTGGGGTCTGTCTTTGGTGGAAACCCATTTCTAGTTGGAGAATTAAAATGTATATGTAAACAGTTCCTGCATTGTAATTTTCTATGTGCAATAGAAAAATCCCCATTTCCTTTGTTTGAATTCTTCCCTTTATTCGAATTCTCCTCTATGAGAAGAAAGCTATTTATTTTGAAGCCGTTGTGTCACTAATAGAACCTGATCTATGCTCAGCACATGGCAGGTGTATTTTTAATCACGCTGTCTCCCAGTTGCATCCTGGCAGGGGATAGAGTAGCAGAAGACATGAGCCAAGGCCAGATTATGTAGTACTTGATTGTCATGATAAGAAGTTTAGATTTTATCCAGAAAGCAACAGATAATTAGCCACACATATTTACTGAATACTTACTATGGGCAGTCCCTGTTCTAGGCACAGAGGATACAGCAGCGATTAAGTCAGATGGGGTCCTTACTTTTAAGGAGCTTATATTCTGGTGGAGGAAGACAGATAATAAACATAGAAGTCAGGCGGTGATGTATTATGAAGAATATAAAAGGGAGTATTTTAAAGGAGAATACCTTAGGTGGAAATGGTTGCTTTAGCTAGGGTCGTAAGATCAGGCCTTTCTGAGGTGATGTCTTAGTTATCTAGTGCTGCTATAACAAAAAGTACCACAAGAGGGTGGCTTTAACAAACAGAAATTAATTTCTCACAATTTAGGAGGCTAGAAGTCTGAAATAAGGGCAGCTGCTCTAGGGGAAGGCTTTCTCTCTCTGTTGGCTTTGGAGGAATGTCCATGCCTCTTTGAGCTTCTACTCCTGGGTGATTTTCATGTAGCTTGGCATGGGTCTTCCCTTTTCCTGCTTGCTTGTTTAATCTGTTTAATATCTCAAAAGAGATTGACTCGAGACATGTCCTACAATAATCTTGCTTCACTAACATAACAATGACAGCTCATCCCCAAATGGAATTACAACCCCAGGCATGGAAGTTAGGATTTACAACACATATTGCGGGGGGACATTCCACCCTTTGGCCCCCAAAGTTCATGTTCTTCCCATATGCAAAATACATTCACCCTATCACATCACCCCGGAAGTCTTAAATCTGCTTCATGCCCAAAATCTCATCTTCTGAACCATCTAAATCAAATATGGGTGAGACTTCAGTTGCATTCCATCCTAGGACAAAATTCCTCTTCATCTGTGAACCTGTGAAATCAAGGCTACAAGTTATCTGTTTCCAAAGTACAATGGTGGAATAGGCACATGGTAGACATATCCATAACAAATGAGAGAAATCGGAGGGAAAGAAGGGATAATGGGCACCAAGCAAGTCCAAAACCCAGCAGAACAATTTATATTAGCTCTCAAGGCTTAAAAATAATCCTCTGTTCTTTGGGCCCACCTGAGCACCTGTGTCCCTTCTTCCAGACTATGGGTGTTGGCCACATCCTCTGGATTCTGGGTAGAGGCTCCTCCGCTTTGGGCTTCAGCTCTGCATTCCAGGCTCACTAGGATGGCAACTCTGCTACCTTGGCTTTAGAAAGCCCCATTCTTCTAGTCCATCTGAGGGACGGCCCCATCCCCTCAGCCCCAGCAAGCCCCAGTCTTCTGCCCCTTGGTCATGGTAGCCCCATCCCTACAGCTTTGGGCATTGGCCCCACACTCTGGAACTGAATTGGTGATCGGACTCTTTTAAACCTAGGAGGCTGTGACTCCACCCTTTGGAACTGATGCAGCCCTGCTTCCCATGCTCCTTTTAACAGTTCTGCTGATCTCTGAGCTGCTCCAGGGATGGTCTTTTTCTTTCCCTGGAGCACAGCAGATGTAGCTCCTTTGTCCTGTTTCCTGCCTGTAGAATTCCAAGCAACAGACAGCGTTCTTTCTTTTTTTTCCTGTCCCCTTCAGTCTAAGCTGATGGATTTTCTGTTGTGGTAGTTGGTTAGATTCACCAGTTATAGGCTTAATTTCTTTAACAAGGTTGTGTAGCCACATCCTTGTTGAAAATTCTAGGACATGTGTCTTTAGTTTGTACAACAGAATTTTCCAAATCTTCAAGTTTTATTTTTATTTTGCACAGCTCATTTTTAAGCCCATCTCTTTCCTCTCACATTTTGTCATAAGCAGTGAGGAGAAACTGTGTGGCTCTTTTAAGATCTTGCTTAGAAATCTCTTCAGCCAAATATTCAACCTCATCACTTACAAGTTCTACCTTCCACCAAACATTTGAACATAATTCAGACAACTTCTTTGCCCCTGAAAAAAAAGCATCACCCTTCCTACACTGTTGAATCACATGTTCACCATTTCCTTTTAAAGCCTCACCAGAAGCACATTTAATGGCCACATTTCTAGAAACTTCTGTTGCTGGTGCCATATGTATTCTCTAAGGTGACAGAGATTTTCTCTATAACTCTCCTAACTTCCTTCTTAGCCCTCATCCAAATTGCCTTTGACATCATAATTCTACCAACAGTCTCTTCAAGGTAATCTAGGCTTTTACTGTTAGGTACCTTAAAACTCTTCCAGCCTCTAACCCTTAACCAATTCTAAAACCACTTCCACATTGTAGGTATTTGTTAGAGCAGCACCCCACTCTTTCTGTCTTAGTTATCTAGTGCTATTGCAACAGAAACACCACAAGTGGGTGGCTTTAACAAACAGAAATTTATTTTCTGACAATTTAGGAGGCCACAAGTCCAAAATCAGGGCACTGGCTCCAGGGGAAAATTTTCTCTCTCTGTCGGCTCTTGAGGAAGATCTTTGTGTCTTCTGATTTTCTGCTCCTGGGCGATCTTTATGTGGCTTGGCCTGTGTCTTCCTCCACTTCTGTTTGCTTGTTTAATCTCTTTTATATCTCAAAAGAGACTGACTCAAGATACCCCCTATACTAATCTTGCCTAATTAACAAAGACAGCTCATTCACAAATGGAATTATAACCACAGGTGCAGAGGTTAGGATTTACAATACATCTTTCTGAAGGACACAATTTAATCAATAACAGCTGGTGGTGACATTTGAGTTGAGAAATAACAAATTGGAAGAAAGAAGCCATGCACTGATAAGGGGTGGGGAGGGATGGGGGCAGGGTGGGGCAATGCAGAGCATTCCAAGCACAAGGAACAGCAAATACAAAAGAACCTGAGATGGAAACAAGTTTGGCTTTTTCAGGGAGAAAAAAGAGGGCAGAGGGTTGAAGCGTGGTGGCTGGGAATAGAAGTGGAGAAGATACATTTGGAAAGTTTAGATGGTGTCCAGTTCTTTTAGGGCTTTGAAAGGCATGGTAAGAATTGTGGATATTTCTGTTGATTTAGTAGGAAACTTTGGAACATTTTAAGCAAGATAGCAAATCTAATTTACATTTTCAAAGAATATTCCAATAGTCGCCTGGAGGATAGAGTACCGTGGCACAAGAATAGAAACAGGGGGATCAGTAAGAGGATGTTGCAGTCCAGGGGAGAGATTAGAGTAACTGTGGAGATGGTTATTCAGGCTGTATACAAGATTTATTTAAGCAGTAGAGGTGACAGGACTTACTGAGGGATTTGATATGGAGTTTTATGGAAAAATAGCAATCAAAGATGGTTTCTAGGCCTTGGTTTGGGCAACTAAATGGCTGGTGATACCATTACTGAGATTGGAATTGAACAGCATAAGGAGGAATTGGGGGTGGGGGTTTGGAATTAACGGCCAGATTAATGAAGGGGTGCCTATTACACATCTCCACCACCTATCTATCAGTTTGTTGTACTGTGGGGACTTGCATGTTGCTAGGATGCTGGAAGCTATGCCCTCAGTATTTCAAATACCGGCAGGGTCACCCAGGGTGAACAGGTTTCAGAGGAGCTTCCAGACTAAGACAGGCTAGAAAAAAAGCCTGGCAGTCTACTTCTGAAAATTAGCCAGTGAAAACCTAATGGATCACAAAGGAATATTGTTCAATATAGTGCTGAAAGATGAGTGCCCTCAGTTGGAAGGCACTCAAAATGCACAGTGACCACAACAATGAACATGAGCATACCAACAATTATGAAGGTGATGCAGGAATGGGCAATGTTTCTTTCTGTTATATGTAAGGTTGCCATGAGTTGAAGCTGAATCAGTGGCAACTAATGACAGCAACATTTTATTCTAAGTAGAAACATCAATTAGGAAGTTGGTTATAAAGGTCTCGAGTTCTCAGTTGGGGATGAAACTTATGTTACTTGCTTATAGACTGTACTTGGGCTGGGACTGAATAACCTAGGGGAAGAGTGTAGTCACACAGAGAAGAGGACTAAGGACAGAGACCAGGTCTCATGGAGAAAGGGGAAGAAAGTGTCATGGGAGGTTAGAGAAGAAAATGTTTGTGGAGCAGGCAATGGCCAACCATGTAAAAGCTGCTGAGAGATTGAGGAAGAGCAGGAAGAAATATTGATTATTGGCTTTGAAAAGATACATTATGCATTGTCTTAAGTGCTAATTCTGAGGGCAAAATCCTGAATGGTTTGGGGAGAGAATGGGAAATGAAGAAACGGAGGTCGTAAGTTTCAAACAGATTTGCTGTAAAAAGGAACTGGGAAATGGGGTGGTAGCTAGAACAGTATTTGAGACTCAGGGGTTAGAGACACAACCTGGTAGTGGAACAAGGGCAGATTCTATGAGCAATAGAATTTCTTGTTCAGGGAAGGCAGAGAGTAGAGTTGGTCTCAGTGATATTTACCCAACAGTCAAGAAATAGGGCACCACTTGCTCTACTTGACTAGCTTGGAATGGAGATTTTTGTGCTTTTAATTTTCCATTTCTTTACAAGTTGAAGAATAGATCCTGATTGGGCTTGGAAGACAGTGTTGGTTGCCTACTCAGAAGCCATTCCATACGTCTTTTTTGCTAATGGAACCCCATTTTTTTTTAAGCTACAGTGTACCCAGCCCCATAATTTATCTAAACCAATCATAACAACCTTTCACCCCTTTGCAAATGATTGGTCTGGCCTTAGCATTTTACTTTCATTCTAGTCAATGAGCTAGAGTTGCTATGAGTGGAAACTGACTTAATGGCAATGAGTTTGGTTTTCTCTTGGTTTTAGCCAATGAACTGTAAAGCAAAGGCTGACTTTCATGATAAGAGAGAGAAAGTTGAGAAGAAAACTTAGTTGCCTCCTCTTTTCTGCTTTGAATGCTACCATGTGAGGTGTGATACTTGAAACTGTAGTAGCCATTTTGCAATCAGGAAACAGTAAGTAGAGAATGAAAAGCAGCAAAGTCAAGATGGTGGTGTGAAAAAACACGAAGGCCCTGGGTCCCTGATGACATTAATGGGCCACTGAGACAACCCCTGTCCATCAGGTTTCCCAGAAGGGAACTTAACCTCATTTCTATACATACTCCCACAGCACAAGGAATTCTAAGGAGTGATTACATAACGGTGACTCAATGTTTGACTGGCACAGAGTCCAGTGAGTACTTACAATTAATAAGACATGAGGACAGAATCCACACATAATAAGCAGTGAAGCACATCCAGGGTATGAGTGAGACCTAGGATCATTTAATCTAATCTTAGAGGGTCTTTGTATTATGTATGAATCCTCAGTGAATGAACAGAAGAATTATGGAAGACATTTTTACCATGGGTGAAGAGCAGTCTGAGAGGTAGGCAGAGTAGTCTATTCCAAGACCACTGGCCATGAATTTTTAGCCTGCCAGCCTGCCCTATAAATTTCAAACCTGTCAGCCCCCAAAACTCCACAATTGCATGAGCCAATTACCTAAAATAAAGCTCGCTCTCTATTTTATGTAAATATATACATATACATAAAATATATACATGTACATACACATGTTGTTAGGTGGCTCCGAATTGGTTCCAACTCATAGCGAACCCATGCACAAGAGAACAAAACACTACCCTGTCCTGTGCCAGCTTCACAATTGTTGCTATGCTTCAGCCACTGTGTCAATCCATCTTGTTGTGGGTCTTCCTCTCTTTCGCTGACCTTTGCTTTATGATGTCCTTCTCCAGGGACTAATCCCTCCTGATAATGGGTCCAAAGTATGTGAGAGGTATTCTCATCATCCTTGCTTCTAAGGAGCATTCTGGCTGCACTTTTTCTAAGACAGATTTGTTGGTTCTTTTGGCAGTCCATGGTATATTAAATATTCTTTTCCAATACCACAATTCAAAGGCGTCAATTCTTCTTTGGTCTTCCTTCTTCATTGTCTAGCTTTTGCATGCATATGAGGTGATTGAAAACACCATGGCTTGGGTCAGGTGCACCTTATTCCGTAAGGTGACATCTTTGCTTTTCAACACTTCAAAGAGGTCTTTTGAAGCTGATTTACCCAATGCAATTCATCTTTTGATTTCTTGATTGCTGCTTCCATGGGTGTTGATTGTGGATCCAAGTAAAATGAAATCCTTGACAATCTCAATCTTTTCTCTCTTTATTATAATGTTGCTTATTGGTCCGGTTGTGAGGACTTCTGTTTTCTTTATGTTGAGGTGTAATCCATACTGAAGGCTGTGGTCTTTGATCTTCATCAGTAAGTGCTTCAAGTCCTCTTCACTTGCAGCAAGCAAGGCTGTGTCATCTGCATAATGCAGGTTGTTAATGAGTCTTCCTCCAATCCTGATGGCCCATTCTTCATATAGTCCAGCTTCTTGGATTATTTGCTCAGCATACCGGTTGAATAGGTATCATGAAAGGATACAATCCTGAAGCATACCTTTCCTGGCTTTAAACCATGCAGTATCCCCTTGTTCTTGATCCATGTACAGGTTTCTCATGAGCACAATCAAGTGTGCTGGAATTCCTGTTCTCCACAATGTTATCCGTAGCTTGGTATGATCCACACAGTCAAATGCCTTTACATAGTCAATAAAACATAGGTAAACATCTTTATGGTACTTTCTGCTTTCAGCCAGGATCTCTCTGACATCAGCAATGATAACCCTGGTTCCACATCCTCTTCTAAATCCAGCTTGAATTTCTGGCAGTTCCCTGTAGATATACTGTTGCAGCTGTTTTTGAATGCTCTTCAGCAAAATTTTGCTTGCATGTGATAGTAATGATATTGTTTGATAACTTCTGCATTTGGTTGGATCACCTTTCTTGGGAATAGGCATAAATATGGATCTCTTCCACTTGGTTGGGCAGGCAGCTGTCTTCCAAATTTCTTGGCATAGACGAGTGAATATTTCCAGAGCTGCATCCGTTTGTTGAAACATCTCAATTGGTATTCCATCAATTGCCAGAGCCTTGTTTTTCACCAATGCCTTCAGAGCAGCTTGGACTTCTTCCTTCAGTACCATCAGTTCTTGATCATATGTTACCTCCTGAAATGGTTGAACAACCACCAATTCTTTTTGGTATAGTGACTCTGTGTATTCCTTCCATCTTATTTTGATGCTTCCTGTGTCGTTTCATATTTTCCCAGTAGAATCCTACAGTATTACAACCCGAGGCTTGAATTTTTTCTTCAGTTCTTTCAGCTTGAGAAATGCTGAATGTGTTCTTCCCTTTTGGTTTTCTATCTCCAGGTCTCTGCACATGTCATCATAATACTGTACTTTGTATTCTCGAGCTGCCCTTTGAAATCTTCTGTTCAGCTCTTTTACTCCATCGTTTTTTCCTTTTGCTTTAGCTACTTGATGTTCAAGAGCAAGTTTCAGAGCCTCTTCTGACACACATTTAGGTTTTTTTTTTCTCTCCTGTCTTTTTAATGACCTCTTGCTTTCTTCATGTATGCTGTCCTTGATTTTATTCCACAGTTCATCTAGTCTTTGGTCATTAGTGTTCAACATGTCAAATTTATTCTTGAGATGGTCTTTAAATTCAGGTGGGATATACTCAAGATCGCACATTGGCTCTTGTGGACTTGTTCTCATTTTCTTCAGTTTCAACTTGACCTTGCATATAAGTGATGGTCTGATCTGCAGTAGGCCCCTGGCCTTGTTCTGACTGATGAGGAACTTTTCCCTTGTCTCTTCCCACAGATGTAGTCAATTTGATTCCCATGTATTTCATCTGGTGAGGGCCATGTGTATAGTCGCCATTTATGTTGGCGAAAAAATGTATTTGCAATGAAGAAATCGTTGGTCTTACAAAATTCTATCATGTCGTCTCTGGCATTATTTCTATCACCAAGGCTATATTTTCCAACCACTGATCCTTTTTCTTTGTTTCCAGCTTTTGCATTCCAGTCTCCAGTAATTAGTGCATCCTGATTGCATATTCAATCAATTTCAGAGTGCAGATGTTGGTAAAAATCTTCAATTTCTTCATCTTTGACCTCAGTGGTTGGTGTATAAATTTAAATAATAGACACAGTAACTGGTATTCCTTGTAGGTATATGGATATTATCCTATCATTGACAGTTCAGTACTTCAGGATAGATCTTGAAATGTTCTTTTTGATGATGAAAGCAACACCATTCCTCTTCAAGTTGTCATTCCTGGAGTAGTAGATCATATTCTCATCTGATTAAAAATGACCAATACCAGTCCATTTCAGCTTACTAATGCCTAGGATACTGATCTGTATGTGTTTCATTTCATTTTTGATGGTTTTCTATTTTCCTAGATTCATACTTGTACATTCCATGTTCTGATTATTAACGAATGCAGCTGTTTCATCTCATTGTGAGTTGTGCCACATCAGCAAATGAAGGTCCTGAAAACTTGACTCCATTCATGTCATTAAGGCTGACTCAAAGGAGGCAGCTCTTCCCCAGTCGCATTTTGAGTGCCTTCCATCCTGAGGGGCTCATCCTCTGACACTGTATCAGACAGTGTTCCACTTCTATTCATAAGGTTTTCACTGGCTAATTCTCTTCAGAAGTAGACCACTAGATCCTTCTTTCTAGCCTTTCTTAGCCTGGAAGCTCAGCTGATACCTGTCTACTATACTTGACCCTGCTGGCATTTGAATACCAGTGGCATAGCTCCCAGCATCACAGCAACACACAAGCCCCCAGAGTATGACAAACTGACGGACCCATGGGGGACATATACCTACACACACACACACACACACACACATCTCATATAACATAAAGAAAACAAAGATCCTCACAAGTCGGCCAATAAGCAACATCATGACAAATGGAGAAAATATTGGAGTTGTTAAAGATTTCATTTAACTTGAATCCACAATCAATACCCACGGAAGCAGCAGTCAAGAAATCAAATGACATATTTCTAGGGTGCGCCTGACCCAAGCCATGATATTTCCCATCACCTCTTATGCATGCAAAAGCTGGACAGTCAATAACAAGACCAAAGAAGAATTGATGCATTTGAATTATGGTATTGGTGGAGAACAGTGAATATACCATGGACTGCCAGAAGAGCAAACAAATCTGTCTTAGAAGTACAGCCAGCGTGCTCCTTAGAACAAGGATGGTGAGACCATGTCTCACATACTTTAGACATGTTATCAGGTGGGTTCAGTCCCTGCAGAGGGGCATCATCCTTGGTAAGGTAGAGGGTCAGCAAAAAAGAGGAAGACACTCAATGAGATGGATTGACATAATGTCTGCAACAATGGGTTCAAACATAGCAACAGTTGTGAAGATAGTGTAGGACCAGGCAGTGTTTTGTTCTGTTGTTCAATGGCACCTAACATGAACAACAACAACAATATATTATCCTATTCTATTATTTGAAGCCCTGGTGACACAACAGTTCAGTGCTCAGCTGCTAACAAAATCTTTGGTGGTTCAAGCCCACCCAGCAGCTCTCCAGAAGAAGAACCTAGCTAGACCTGGTTATCTGCTCCCATATAGATTTCTGCCTAGGAAACTCTATGGGGCAGTTCTACTCTGTTATACGGGGTTGCTATGAGTCAGAATTGACTCAATGCCCAACAACATATTATATTATGTTACGTTATATCTTACTGGTTCTTTTTCTCTAAAGAACCTGGACTGGTAAGCCTATATTTCTCTCCTACTTACTAGCATTTTTTAACTTGAAGAGAAAGGGTTGGGGTTATATCTGCCACAAGGGGTGGGTGCATGAAACTGTGTTGAGTATGATCCATGTCATTTATTAGAGGAAAAAAGGTGGTAAATTGTTATTCTAATGGATATATTCTTTCTTTCAGCTAAACTCTCTTTGTATGCAGAGCTACCTTTCTACCTACTTCATCTATGTATGTACCTCTCGGTCAGAAACCAGAATATCAAACACTCAAACTTCTCCCTTGAAGCCCCTCTCCCATGAGAACCCCAAGGGAAATATATGCACAGAGGGCGAGGTCATACAAAATAACATTTACTGGACTTGGATAGCTTGGATGTTAGCTCTTCAATGAGGAACCCCAGTTACAAGATTGGACTGGCTCCCATGACTCCTGTTTGCCTAGCCTGGGGCTTAGAACTGGAGAAAGCTAAATCCCTTCCCTCTCAGCGTAGACCCAAATTTAGGCTCTAATGGTGAGAGAAATTCAGTTCAAGGAGAAACAAGTTGGCTGGCAAGAAGGAAGCAGTATGTAGCTTATTTGTATACTCCTTGGAATTGAAGTGATTTGGGGAAGGACTAGGATTTACTTTACCTTCTCTTCACCCACAGAATTCTCATGAAAATCCAGAGAGGTCTGGGATTAGTGCTCAGCTCTGCTTCTGCCTTTTTATGTGAATTGGGTTACTCCTTTAATTGGTTCCTTGTCTGGGTCCCTAAAAGGTGGAATTAATAGTAACCCATACTAAAGCAGAACCATGAGAAAATCATGTTTGCCGTGCTTTGTAGCTGACAGATGTGCTATTAAAATATGGTATATATGTATTTTTTTTTTTTACTGAGAAATTGTGTATTTAACCAAAGTACAAAATGAATATAAAAAGTGCACTTTAGATAAGGGAGAGAGGAAAGAGAGCCAGAAATTGTTAGAAAGTAGCCAAGGGGAGACAAAAATATAGGAGAAGAGAATATAAGGAAATTTGGAATTGAGGCACAAAAAGTACATTTTTCCTAAATTAAATTATAATATAGGTAATGAAATAATATACATACAGTGCTTGGCTCAGTGTTGGCTTTCAGTCCTCTTAAACTTTAGATAAGGGAGCAGATGATCTTTTGTTGTCCCTTCAACTTAAGTCTCCTGGGTTCAATGAAGGGGGATAAAAATAATCTAATAATAATAATAGTCATCATATATAGAGGGCTTATGTTGTGTCAAATACTGCATACACCCACTCCTCACTTATTGGCATAGTAAGGTTCCAAAGAGCAGGTCATTATGTGAAAATCAACATTATGCAAAAATGGAGGATGGCTGCATTAGATCACAAAATGGAGGAAGACTACATCACTACATAACTGCCAATTATTACATAACTGCCAAACCACCGAGAATCATGGCCTAGCCAAGTTGATATATAACCTTAACCGTCTCAGCTAGCATTACTCTTGCCTCACACCTTGGTGTTTGTTATTGCCAGATGTACATCATTAATGCACAAAATAGCTGGGTAGTAGATTTTTGCTGTTGTAACAGGAAAACATCAGATAGGAAGATAGTGGGTAAGTGAGGAGTGGATATATATGTTATTCACCATTCTTATAATAACTCTGTAAAGCAGGTGTTATCTTTCTTATTTTATAGATGTGGAAATTGAGTCTCAGAGAAGCTAAGTAATTTGCCTAGGGTCACACGGCCAGTAAGGTGGTAGATAGAAATCCACTTATGTCTGATCCATTCCCCTGACCAACCTGGAGCTACAACCTATGGCCATGCAGGAATGGCAGACCTGATCTTGAAGAAGAATAACTTTAACAACTGAGAGTGAAGCCTCCAAGTCTCTCAGGCTGCCTTCTCTTTGATTTCTCTGTTTAGATTCACAATCAGTCAGGGCTCTGCGTCTCATTCCAGCCCTTGTGATGGAAGGAACAAAGCTTGAGTAATAGGAGATTTTGGTAAGCGCTTCGCTGTAAATCTTTTCTGAGATATCAAATGAAAATATCAGACTCTTTGGAAGTGTTATTGGATATGTCAATAAGCAGAGAAAATGGCCAATATTCTGTTTCTAGCATAAACCTATTCCCAGAAAGTGTTGGCCTTTCTTCCTTCCTTCCTTCCTCTTTCCCTTCCGTCTGTCCTCCATTCCTTCCTGGCATTTTGTTTGGGGAAAGGATACCCAGGATTACACTTTTTAGGTTTATCAGACCAGCAATACTTTGATTTAGGGTATCCTGGAAAGGGAATTGCTTTTATAACAAAGCCAGCTATGTATAAACAAATCACTGTGGCCATGGTGGCTTACTAGCCAAGTTGGCAGTGATCTTTTTCATCTTAATAGTAGAATGTAACAGTTGAGAGCACTTGTTCTGCCACTTACTAGCTCAGAGATGATGAGAAAACTATGCCTCTTTCAAGTCTTATTTTCCACAACCATTGTTGTGAGTGGTTATTGTCGAGTAGATTCTGAGTCATGGAGACTCCATGGGTGCAGAGTAGAACTGCTCTATAGAGTTTTCAAGGTTGTGACATTTTGGAAGCAGATCACCAGGCCTGTCTTCAGAGGCACCTATGGATGGGTTAGAACCACCGGCCTTTTGGCTAGTAGTCGAGTGCTTAACCATTTGTGCCACCCAGTAAGAGAATTATACTACTTTTTTGCCGAGGTTGCTCTAGGAATCAAGTAAAATAACTTATATGAAGCACTTACAGAGTACGTAGTAAGCACTCATTTATTTGAAGATATTATTATTACGATAATAAGGCATTGCAACTTGTTATTTATGTAGATTAATTCAGGTACAAAGTAGCTTGTGTTCAATGGCATTTTTCAGACTACAGCTTGCTTGCTTTTGTAATAGTGTATTAAAACGGTAGTTTAAAAAACACCCAGTGCCGTTTAGGAGGAAACAATATAGATACTAAACTTCAAAGTGAGTCGTTAGGCCAGGATTTACAGATTAGGTGACTTATAAATCCCTCACCCACACTGAGAGTTGAAAGGGCCCAGAGTGGAGGATTTTTTGAGAAGAGGATTTGTTTGGAGAGAGCTGTGTTTTGAGGCCCAACTTCTCCCAAAGGTGGGTGATTACGACACTTGCCTCTTCAACTCAAGTCAAAAGAGAGGGACTCTAAGAAACTTCTCCAAGAAGCTAACACAACTGGGAAACTCTGTGGACTGGGTCAGGCCTGAGAGTAAAAGCCAAAGACCTTAGTACCCCCGCACAAGGCCGTATATGAACTGGCCCATTACCTCTCTTACCCATGTCTCTCCCCCTTGCTTACAAGGCAGTTCATATAACCACGTTGGCCTCCTCATGGGTCCTAGAACGTGCCAGACAGCCTCTGCACTAGTTGTTCCCTCTGTCTGTGTGCTGTTCTTACAGATAGCTGCGTGACTGGCTTATTCAACTTCTTCACGTCTTGGCTTGATCTTCTCTGGCCACTTTCTCTAAGATTCTAACACCTCCTGGACACCAAGGGGGACTTGGTACAAATTCAATAATAGTGAAGAACTTCAGACACCTCTTTCAATTGGACAGATTTAGTGTGCAAATTAAGCAAGTACATAGGAACTGAATGACACTTTCAACACATTTAATTTAATGGGTATTTATAGACACTTAAACCTTTTGAGAATCCTTGGGTGGTGCGAACCTTTAATGTGCTTCAAGGCCACCAAGAGATTCTTGAAAGAAAGGCCTGCTGATCTACTTCTGAAAAATTAGTCGTTGAAAACTGTGTGGAATACAGTTATTCTCTGACACACGTAGGATCACCATAAGTTGGAACTGGCAACTGGTACGCCCCTGGGGAATTCATTTTTTTCATTTGTAGTTGGAAAATTTATAAAAATTGATGAGACGCTTGACCTCAAAGAAAATTACTGAAATTTTAAAAAGTAGAGATTTTAGAGGTCACATTCTAGAATTATAATCCAATGAAAATAGAAATGAAAGATAGAAAGGTGACCAAAAATTTCTTCACTATTTGGAGTATAATAAGAAGCATACTCCTAGATAATCTCTAAATAAAAGGGGAAGTCAAAAGAGAAATTATAAACTTTTAAGGAAGCAATAAAAATGTGAACATGTCATACCAAAATCAATGGACACTGCAAAAGTTGTGCTCAAAAGGAAATTTATAGCCTTAAATATTTTATTATTAAGGAAGACAGATTGTTAAAAAAAAAAAAACTTTAATATTAATCTTAAGAAATTAGAAAAACAACAAAAAAAGTAGCAGGGAAAATTCAATAAAGATAAATGTAATACTTAATGGAATTAAAAACAATAAATAATTTAAAAGGCTGCTTCTTTAAATGACAAATCAAATAAACCACCTGTGAATCCAAGGAGAAAATGAGAGAAAATATACCCAAGATTAGGAATAAGAAGGGGACAGAAGTACTAATACTAGAAAAATCAAGAATCCTGGAAGATACAACATGTAACTTCATTATAACAAATTTGAAAAACTAGAGAAAATGCTTCATTTCCCAGAAAAATATAAATAATCAAAACTGATCAAAGAAGAAATGGAAAATTACTATTGACAAGAATGGAAAGGCGATTAAAGTCTATTGAAAACATCCAAGAACAGATGGGTTCACAGCTATTGTCTAATCTTTAAACAATGAATTATTTCACTGTGTTTTTAAATGATTCCAGCCCATGTAAAAAGATAGCTATTACTTCTAATGATTTTATGAAGGCATCATAACTTTAATAGTGAAACATGATAAAGATAGGGGAAATGTATAGACAAACCTCACTTATGGGTGTAAAAAGCCAAACCGTACCTAGTACCTACAGTGGCCCTGTATGACAGAGTAGAATTGCCCCAAGGCTGTAAATCTTTATGGAAGCAGACTGCCACATCTTTCTCCCATGCAGTGGCTGGCAGGTTTCAACCTTCAACCTTTCAGTTAACAGTCGAGCACTTTACCCCTGAGCCACCAGGCCTCCTACTTACAAGTATAGATGCAAAAATTCTAAATAAAGTATTAGCAAAAGTAATGTCAATGAATCAAAATAAATTTTGATCAAGTATTTTTAGTTGAGAAACATAAGGATAGCAGAATTGTGAAAAATCTAGTAACATGCCTTATTACATTAACAAATTATATGACAATTTCAACGGATATGGAAAAAATTTGACAAAAGTTAAGACCCATTCCCAATAAAACTGTAAGTAAAATAAGAACGAAATTCTTTGTGGTGGTCTGTTTTAGCTGACAACCAGTATTTGTGCTATTGTTAAAAAATTAAGTTTTCCTAGCTTTATAATAAAATATATTCTGAGCTTGCTAACCAACTGACTGTAAATAGCTAGCCAGGTAACCATGTAAATTTCCAGAGGATAAGTTAGTTAGGCAAGTTCTTCTTTTTTTAGTTAATCACCAAACTCTGTTACAAAATGCTCATGACATTTCCCAAATTGCTATGATATGAGATGTTACGAAACTCAAAAAGAAAATTGTACACTGTCCAGACTGAGGGACAAGGGCAGGACTGCAGTTTACCTGATGATTGACACCCCTCCCCACCCCCCAGTAGTTCTATAGTGGATTCCCAGGGTGGTGCCAATGGTTAATGCTAATGGCTGCTAACAAAAAGGTAAGTGGCTTGACTCCACCCAGAAAGATGTTGGAAGAAAGGCCTGGCGATCTGCTTCCAAAAAATTAGCGTTGAAAACCCTATGAAGTACAGTTCTACTCTGACACACGTGGAGTCACCATGAGTTGGAATTGACTTGATGGTGACTGGTAGGGAGGTAGATTATAAATCTATAGTAACAGTTTTGGTTTACACACTAATTACCAGTGTGGCTGATTATTTCCTGTTTCGCTACACAAGTAATTAAAATAAAGACGACATGCCAAAATCTGCTACCAAATACCATCCTAAAATCAAATCATAACACTATTTCTAATAAAATTAGGAACTAATCAAGAATAGATAATTCAAAAATAGTTGCAGCAGTATATCAACAGGGAACTACCAGAAATTCAAGCTAGAATCAGAAGAGCACGTGGGATAAGGGATATCACTGCGGATGTCAGATGGATCTTGGCTGAAAGCAGAGAGTACTAGGAAGATGTTTACCTGTGTTTTATTGACTATGCAAAGGCATTCAACTGTGTGAGCCATAACAAATTATGGATAACGCTGTGAAGAATGGGAATTCCAGAACACTTAATTGTGCTCGTGAGGAACCTGCATACAGACCAAGAGGCAGTCTGTTCAAACAGAACAAGGGGATACTGTGTGGTTTAAAATCAGGAGAGGTGTGCATCAGGATTGTATCCTTTCCCCATACTTATTCAATGTGCATACGGAGCAAATGCCATGGATTGAATTGTGTCTCCAAAAGATACCAGTTTGGCTAGGCCATGATTCCCAGTATTATGTGATTTTCTACATTTTGTTGTCTGATGTGATATTCCTGGGTGTTGTAAATCCTATCTCTATGATGTTGATGAGATAGGATTAGTGGCAGTTATGTTAATGAGGCAGGACTCAATCTTTAAGATTAGATTGTGTTTTAAGCCAATCTCTTTTGAAATATAAAAGAGAGAAGCAGGCTGAGAGACAGGGGGACTTCATACCGCCAAGAAAGCAGTAGTGGAAGCAGAGAGCGTTCTTTGGACCCACGGTTCATGCTCACAAAAGCTCCTAGTCCAGGGGAAGATTGATGATAAGGACCTTCCTCCAGGGCCCAAAGAGAGAGAAAGCTTTTCCCTGGAGCTGATGCCCTGAATTTGTACTTGTAGCCTACCAGCCTGTGAAAGAATAAATTCCTCTTTCTTAAAGCCATCCACTTGTGGTATTTTTGTTATAGCAGCACTCGATGACTAGAACAGCAAATAATCTGAGAAGCTGGATTATATGAATACAAATGGGGCATCAGGATTGGAGGAAGACTCATTAACAACTTTCGATATGCAGATGATACAACCTTGCTTGATGAAAGCGAAGAGGGCTTGAAGCACTTACGATGAAGATCAAAGACCACAGCCTTCAGTATGGATTATGCGTCAACAGAAAGAAAAAAAAAAAAATCCTCACAATGGACCAATAAGAAACATCATGATAAACGGAGAAAAGATTGAAGTTGTCAAGGATTTCATCTTACTTGGATCCACAATCAACACCCATGGAAGCAGCAGTCAAGAAATCAAACGACTTACTGCTTTGGGCAAATCTGCTGCAAAAGACCTCTTTAAAGTGTTAAAAAGCAAAGATGTCACTTTGAGAACTAAGGTTCATCTGACTCAAGCCATGGTATTTATATTATTATATGTATATAATATATATATGAAAAAATTTATATATTAATAAATACCATTAAACAAATTTGAAATTATATTATCACATATAAATATAATTTATTATATATGCCATATATAAACATAATTTCAAATTTGTTAAATGAAGAAAATAAACCATAATAAATATTCTGCAAGAATATTTAGAAAAATTATCTATAATCTAGGGATAAAGAAGACCTCAGTCAGGAAGCCCAGATACTGTAAATAGGTATGTAAATGTTGTGTGTGTGTGTGTATTTTTTCCCAAATGATAAGGATCATATAAAAGATGGTAGAACTCACTAGTACTGAGGAAATGTTAATTCAAGTAGCAATGAGATATGACTTTGTATCTATTATTGCTGTTGTTGTTAGGTGCCGTCGAGTCGGTTCTGACTCATAGTGACCTTATGCACAACAGAACGAAACACTGCCCGGTCCTGCTCTATCCTTACAACCGTTGTTATGCTTGAGCTAATTGTTGCAGCCACTGTGTCAATCCACCTCCTTGAGGGTCTTCCTCTTTTCTGCTGACCCTGTACTCTGCCATGCATGATGTCCTTCTCCAGGGACTGATCCCTCCTGACGACATGTCCAAAGTATGTAGGACACAGTCTCACCATCCTTGCCTCTAAGGAGCATTCTGGCCGTACTTCTTCCAAGACAGATTTGTTCGTTCTTTTGGCAGTTGATGGTATATTCAATATTCTTCGCCAACACCACAATTCAAAGGCGTCAACTCTTCTTTGGTCTTCCTTATTCATTGTCCAGCTTTCACGTGCATTGTATCCATTAGACTGGAAAAAATTTAATCAGTGACACCTATTGTTGACAGGGATCCAGAGGAAAAGAGTAATCTTATATATTGTGTTTTTCCACTAAACAAGGAAATTCTACATAACAATACAGCGATCCAATTAATGAAAGTAACATTGATATATTACTACCATCCAATCCACAATTCAAGTTTTCACTGTTTATCCCAATAATGTCCTTTATAACAGAAGGATACAGTTTATTAGTTGTTGTATTTCTTTAATCTAGAACAGTTCTTTAGTACTTCCTTTACTTTCATATCCTTGGTACTTTTTATATGCCAATTATTTTGTATAATAGCCCTAAATTTGAATTTTTCTGGTGTTCCTTTTTTTTTTTAATAAATTTTATTGTGCTTTAAGTGAAAGTTTACAAATCAAGTCAGTCTGTCACACAAAAACCCACATACACCTTGCTACACACTCCAAATTACTCTCCCCCTAATGAGACATCCCGCTCTCTCCCTCCACTCTCTCTTTTCGTATCCATTTCACCAGCTTCTAACCCCCTCCATCCTCTCATCTCCCCTCCAGGCAGGAGATGCCAACATAGTCTCAAGCGTCCACCTGATCCAAGAAGCTCACTCCCCACCAGTATCCCTCTCCAACCTATTGTCCAGTCCAATCCATGTCTGAAGAGTTGGCTTTGGGAATGGTTCCTGTCCTGGGGCAACAGAAGGTCTGGGGCCATGACCACCAGGGTCCTTCCAGTCTCAGTCAGACCATTAAGTCTGGTCTTATGAGAATTTGGGGTCTGCATCCCACTGCTCTCCTGCTCCCTCAGGGGTTCTCTGTTGTGTTCCCTGTCAGGGCTGTCATCGGTTGTAGCTGGGCACCATCTAGTTCTTCTGGTCTCAGGATGATGTGGTTGCTGGTTCATGTGGCCCTTTCTGTCTCTTGGGCTCGTAATTGCCTTGTACCCTTGGTGTTCTTCATTCTCCTTTGATCCAGGTGGGTTGAGACCAATTGATGCATCTTAGATGGCTGCTTGCTAGCGTTTAAGACCCCAGACACCACTCTTCAAAGTGGGATGCAGAATGTTTTGATAATAGATTTTATTATGCCAATTGACTTAGATGTCCCCTGAAACCATGGTCCCCAGACCCCTGCCTCTGCTCCGCTGGCCTTCGAAGCATTCAGTTTATTCAGGAAACTTCTTTGCTTTTGGTTTAGTCCAATTGTGCTGACCTCCCCTGTATTGTGTGCTGTCTTTCCCTTCACCTAAAGTAGTTCTTATCTACTATCTAATTAGTGAATGTTCCTCTCCCACCCTCCCTCCCACCCCCCTCTCGTAGCCACAAAAGAATGTTTTCTTCTCAGTTTAAACTATTTCTCAAGTTCTTATAATAGTGGTCTTATGCAATATTTGTCCTTTTGCAGCTGACTAATTTCACTCAGCATAATGCCTTCCAGGTTCCTCCATGTTATAAAATGTTTCAGAGATTCGTCACTGTTCTTTATCAATGCGTAGTATTCCATTGTGTGAATATACCATAATTTATTTATCTGTTCATCTGTTGATAGGCACCTTAATTGCTTCCATCTTTTTGCTATTGTAAACAGTGCTGCAATAAACATGGGCGTGCATATATCTGTTCATGTAAAGGCTCTTATTTCTCTAGGATATATTCCAAGGAGTGGGATTGCTGGATCATATGGTAGTTCTATTTCTAGCTTTTTAAGGAAGCGCCAAATCAATTTCCAAAGTGGTTGTACCATTTGACATTCCCACCAGCAGTGTAGAAGTGTTCCAATCTCTCCACAGCCTCTCCAACATTTATTATTCTGTGTTTTTTGGAGTGAGATGGAATCTCATTGTAGTTTTGATCTGCATTTCTTTAATGGCTAATGATTTTGAACATTTCCTCATGTATCTGTTAGCTACCTGAATGTCTTCTTTAGTGAAGTGTCTATTCATATCTTTTGCCCATTTTTTAATTGGGTTATTTGTCTTTTTGCAGTTCAGTTTTTGCCATATCATGTAGATTTTAGAGATCAGGCAATGATCAGAAATGTCATAGCTAAAAACTTTTTCCCAGTCTGTAGGTAGTCTTTTTACTCTTTTGTTGAAGTCTTTGGATGAACATAGGTGTTTGATTTTTATGAGCTCCCAGTTATCTAGTTTTTCTTCTGCATTCTTTAAATGTTTTGTATACCGTTTATGCCATGTATTAGGGCTCCTAACGTTGTCCCTATTTTTTCTTCCCTGATCTTTATTGTTTCAGATTTTATATTTAGGTCTTTGATCCATTTTGATTTAGTTTTTGTGCATGGAGTGAGGTATGGGTCTTGTTTCATTTTTTTGCAGATAGATATCCAGTTATGCCAGCACCATTTGTTAAAAAGACTGTTTTTTCCCCATTTAACTATTTTGGTGCCTTGTCAAATATCAACTGCTCATATGTGGATGGATTTATGTCTAGATTCTCAATTCTGTTCCATGGGTCCATGCATCTGTTGTTGTACCAGTACTAGGCTGTTTTGACTACTGTGGCAGTATAATAGGTTCTAAAATCAGGTAAAGTTAAGGTCTCCCACTTTATTCTTCTTTTTCAGTAATGCCTTATTTATCCGGGGCCTCTTTCCCTTCCTTATGAAATTGGTGATTTGTTTCTCCATCTCATTAAAGAATGTTGTTGGAATTTGGATCAGAATTGCATTAAATGTATAGATCGCTTTTGGTAGAATAGGCATTTTTATAATGTTAAGTCTTCCTATCCATGAGCAAGGTATGTTCTTCCACTTACATAAGTCTCTTTTCGTTTCTTGCAGAAGCGTATTGTAGTTTTCTTTGTATAAGTCTTTTACATTTCTGGTAAGATTTATTCCTGTGTATTTTATCTTCTTGGGGGCTACTGTAAATGGCATTGATTTGGTGATTTCCTCTTCGATGTTCTTTTTGTTGGTGTAGAGTTATCCAACTGATTTTTTTATGTTTACCTGTTATCCTCATACTCTGCTGAACTTTTCTATTAGTTTTAGTAGTTTTCTGGAGGATTCCTTAGGGTTTTGTGTGTATAAGATCATGTCATTTGCAAACAGAGATACTTTTACTCCTTCCTTGCCAATCTGGATGCCCTTTATTTCTTTATCTAGCCTAATTGCTGTGGCTAGGACTTCCAGCACAATGTTAAATAAGAGTGGTGATAAAGGGCATCCTTTTCTGGTTCCCGATCTCAATGGGAATGTTTTCAGGCTCTCTCCATTTAGGGAGATGTTGGCTGTTGGCTTTGTATAAATGCCTTTTATTATGTTGAGGAATTTTCCTTCTATTCCTATGTTGCTGAGAGTTTTCATCATGAATGAGTGTTGAACTTTGTCAAATGCCTTTTCTTCATCAATTTAAAATCATGTGATTCTTGTCTTTTGTTTTATTTATGTGGTGGATTACATTAATTGTTTTCCTAATGTTGAACCATCCCTGCATACCTGGTATGAATCCCACTTAGTAATGGTGAATTATTTTTTTGATATATTGTTGAATTCTATTGGCTAGAATTTTGTTGAGGATTTTTGCATCTACATTCATGAGGGATATAGGTCTATAATTTTCTTTTCTTGTGGTGTCTTTACCTGGTTTTGGTATCAGGGATATGCTGGCTTCATAGAATGAGTTTGGTAGTATTCCGTCCTTCTCTATGCTCTGAAATACCTTTAGTAGTAGTGGTGTTAACTCTTCTCTGAAAGTTTGGTAGAACTCTGCAGTGAAGCCGTCTGGACCAAGGCCTTTTTTGTTGGGAGTTTTTTGATTACCTTCTCAGTCTCTTCTTTTTTTATGGGTCTATTTAGTTGTTCTACCTCTGTTTGTATTAGTTTAAGTAGGTAGTGTGTTTATAGGAATTCATTCATTTCTTCTAGGCTTTCAAATTTGTTTGAGTATAGTTTTTCATAGTAATCTGATATGATTCTTTTAATTTCAGTTGGGTCCGTTGTAATATTGCCCATCTCATTTCTTATTCAGGTTATTTGCTTCCTCTCCTGTTTTTCTTTTGTCAGTTTGGCCAGTGGTTTATCAATTTTGTTGATTTTTTCAGAAAACCAGCTTTTGGTCTTGTTAATTCTTTCAATTGTTTTTCTGTTTTCTATTTCAGTTAGTTCAGCTCTAATTTTTATTATTTGTTTTCTTCTGGTGTCCGTGGGTTTCTTTTGTTGCTCTCTTTCTATTTTTTCAAGTTGTAGGGATATTTCTTTGATTTTGGCCCTTTCTTCTTTTTGGATGTGTGCATTTATTGATATAGATTGGCCTCTGAGCACTGCTTTTGCTGTGTCCCAAAGGTTCTGATAGGAAGTGTTTTCATTCTCATGGGATTCTATGAATTTCTTTAGTCCATCCTTAATGTCTTCTATAATCCAGTCTTTTTTGAGTAGGGTATTGTTCAGTTTCTAAGTGTTTGATTTCTTTCCCCTGCTTTTCCCGTTATTGATTTCCACTGTTATGGCCTTATGGTCAGAGAAGATGCTTTGTAGTATTTCAATGTTTTGGATTCTGCTAAGGCTTGCTTTATGACCTAATATGTGGTCTATTCTAGAGAATGTTCCATGTGCACTAGAAAAGAAAGTATAGTTGGTTGCTGTTGGGTGGAGTGTTCTGCATATGTCTACGAGGTCAAGTTGGTTGATTGTGGCATTTAAATCTTCCGTGTCTTTATTGAGCTTCTTTCTGGATGTCCTGTCCTTCACCGAAAGTGGTGTGTCGAAGTCTCCTACTATTATTGTGGAGCTGTCTATCTCACTTTTCAATGCTGATAGAGTTTGTTTTATGTATCTTGCAGCCCTGTCATTGGGTGCATAAATATTTAATATGGTTGTATGTTCTTGGTGTATTGTCCCTTTAATCATTATATAGTGTCCTTCCTTACCCTTTCTGATGGATTTAACTTTTAAGTCTATTTTGTCAGAAATTAATATTGCCACTCCTGCTGTTTTTTGATTGCTCTTTGCTTGATATATTTTTTTTCCATCCTTTGAGTTTTAGTTTGTTTGTGTCTCTAAGCCTAAGGTGTGTCTCTTGTAGGCAGCATATAGATGAATCTTGTTTTTTAATCCATTCTGCCACTCTCTGTCTCTTTATTGGTGCATTGAGCCCATTTACATTCAGGGTAATTATGGATAGGTATGCATTTAGTGCTATCATTTTGAAGTTTTTTTTTTTTGTGTTGACAGTTTCTTTTTCCCATTTGATTTTATGTGCTGAGTAGATTTTCTTTATATATTGTCCTTGAGTTGACAGCACTGGGTTATTAAAAAAACTAATTTGGGTTCCTCATATTTGTTGTTGTTAATTTTATTTCTGCTGAGTCTGTATTTTTCCCTTGTATTTTATTTTGATGAGTAGGATAGTTTGTCTCCTTTGTGGGTACCTTATTATTTACCCCTATTTTTCTAAATTTAAAACTAACTTTTATTTCTTTGTATCACCGTACCTCCCTCTCCATATGGAAGGTGTATGATTACATTTCTTAGTCCCTCTTTATTATTTTAATGTTGTCTTCTTTTATATAATAACGTAGCTGGTACCCTGTTTTGGGCCTTTTTTTTAAATCTTGCTTTTTTTTTTTTATTTTCCTGTTTGGGTTGACATCTGGTTGCTCTGCCCAGTGTTCTAGTCTTGGGTTGATACCTGATATTATTAATTTTCTAAACAAAGAACTCCCTTTAGTATTTCTTGTAGTTTTAATTTGGTTTTTACAAATTCCCTCAAAGTGTGTTTATCTGGAAATGTCTTAATTTCACCTTCATATTTAAGAGACAGTTTTGATGGATATATGATTCTTGGCAGGCAATTTTTTTCCTTCAATTTTTTAAATATGTCATTCCATTGCCTTCTTGCCTGCATGGTTTCTGCTGAGTAGTCCAAGCTTATTTTTATTGGCTCTCCTTTGTAGGTGACTTTTCTTTTATCCCTCACTGCTCTTATGATTGTCTCTTTATCTTCGGTTTTGGCAAGCTTGATTATAATATGTCTTGGTGACTTCGTTTTCAGATCTACCTTATGTGGAGTTCGATGAGCATCTTGGATAGATATCTTCTCATCTTTCACAATATCAGGGAAGTTTTCTGCCAACAAGTCTTCAGTAATTCTCTCTGTGTTTTCTGTTATTCCTCCCTGTTCTGGTTCTCCAATTACTTGTAGGTTATTTCTCTTGATAGAGTCCCACATGATTCTTAAGGTTTCTTCATTTTTTTTAATTCTTTTATCTGATTTTTCTTCAAATATATTAGTGCCAAGTGATTTATCTTCCAGTTCAGAAATTCTGGCTTCTACTTGATCAATTCTGCTCCTCTAACTTTCTATTTAGTTGTCTACTTCTGTAATTTTATTGTTAATCTTCTGAATTTCTGATTGCTGTCTGTCTATGGATTTTTCCAGCTTATTAAATTTTTCATTATGTTCCTGATTAATCTTTCTAATTTCTTTAGTTGCTTTATCTGTATGTTCCTTGGCCTGTTCTGCATATTGCCTCATTTCCTTCCTGATATCTTGAAGGGTTCTGTATATTAAACTTTTGTATTCTGCCTCTGGTAATTCCAGGAATGCACTTTCATCTAGAAGATCCCTGGATTCTCTGTTTTTAGAGCCTGTTGAGGTGATCATGGCCTGCTTCTTTATGTGACTTGATATTGACTTTTGTCTTCGAGCCATCTATAAGTTATTGTATTAGTTTTTGCTTGCTTACTGTGTCGTAGCTCCTTGCTTTGTTTTGTTTTGGTATACCCCTATGGGTTACTTGAGTGAGCTAGCTTGAGTATTTTCACCTTTGGAGCTCTGGTGTCCTGTCCCCAGCTGGCTAGAGCTGCTATCAGGTATATCAGTCTAGGAGTCCATTCAGTTTTCTTGTATAAATTCAGCTCAGGTGTCCAGGTAGTTGATATCAAGATGTGTGGCACAGGCTCTTTCCTACAGTCTTAAAGGGGCAGGGGTGATTGTTGTATATACCGGTATCCGATTGCAGTAGGGGGTCATGCTCTGAACAAGGCAGGGGGCTGAGAACCGACCCCAAGTGTCTCTGAGGAAAACACGTCTCTGTTCCCTACAGCATGCTGGTCAGTGGGTTCTGCAGAGGGACCATGGGCACCCAATGTTTTTGGTTGTAAGGACTGGGAGGTACCAGTTATCCTTGGAACCCTGTCGTGGGTGGCTGGGTGACCTGAGTGGAGCTACCAGTCCCTAGGTCCCTGATGTGGGTAGGTGAGGACCTTGTCTAATAGGCAAAGCAATGTCAAACATCAAACACCCAGCTCTCCACCACATCACTGAAACAGTTGGAGTTTGCCAACAAGGGCCTATTCTGCTGAAATAGGCCCACACAGGTCCATGCAGAAGGGAAAGGTGCTCAAGGTCCATGGACAGTTTATGCCTGGACAGGAGCCGCTTCTGTCCTAAGCTCCCCTGGTTAATGGAGCTAGCAAATTATCTTTTCCCCCAAGTTGCAAATTTTTTCCTTCTCCAATGCCGGGAGGATGGCTCTAGGTGCTCATCAGGGTCTATCTCAGGCCCAGGGATTCAGCCGCTGAAGCCGGCTTGGGGGTGGGGGTGGGGTGCGGTAAAATATATGCAAGTACTTAGCTTTTGCCGAGAACACCATTGTCCTCAGGTTCCAGAGGTGTGAGTAGGCTGTGTGGCTGGCTGCTTCTCCCTGAGGAAACTGCGGCCCAATGCTAATACCAGCCCGCCGCTGCTGCTGCTCCAGGAATGGTGTCCGAGGGCTCCCCACAATTCAGGTCCGGTAACTTCTCTCCACTTCTGAATGGCCTCTTCCTCCCCCTGTCCCTCAGTTCATTGTCTAAGCTTGCCTTTGAGGCTCAGGACTCCCAGCTTGTCACAAATGTACTCCTTTCACTGTTTTGGGGGGTCTTTGTTGTAAAGAGGGCTCGAGTGAAGCGTCTGTGTATTCTGCCATCTTGGCTCTGCCTCCTCGGCTCCGCCTCCTCTGTTGTTTCTTTATGACTAGATTTAGACATTTTTGGCAGGGATACTACAGAAGTGATGCTACATACTTTTCATTGCATCCTGCCTGGTGGCACATGCATGCTATTTGTCCCATTACTAATGATGTACCCACCACCAGTATGTCATTTGTCATACTGTGGTGGCTTGCATGTTATTGTGATGTTGGAAGCTATGCCACCGATATTTCGAATACCAGCAGGCCAACCATGGTGAACAGGATCCAGCAGCACTTCCAGACTTAGACCAGGAAGAAAGGCTAGGGATCTGTTTTGGAAAATTAGCCAATGAAAACCCTGTGGATTAAAACAGTATTATTCAATATAGTGCTGAAAGATCGGGCTCGTAGATTGAAAGTTACTCAAAACACACAGTGGTCGAAACGATGGATTTGAGCATAACAAAGATCATGAAGATAGTGCAGGATCAAGCAATGTTTTGCTGTGTTATACATTAGATCACCATTAGTCAGAGCCAACTCTAAGGCAAGTAACAGCAACAATGAAGTACAATTTGATTGTTTGATTAATATGGGGTGTGTCAGGTTTCTCCACTGTGAAGTTATTCTTTCTACCATAGTATTTGATGAAGATTTTATGGGAGGCATTTTGAAACAATGTAAATAGTCAATTTCTCATCAAACTTTCAATATATTTACTTATTTGTTTATATCAGTACGGACTCAGGTTTATTGTTTTATTCAGTGGGTTATAATTTGCCATTGTCATTTATTTTGATGCTCAAATATTACCAACTGGTCAGTGGAAGTCCTCTCAAGACAAGCATATTTGTCATTTTAATGTGTTCCCACCATTCTTTGAGTACTTTCTTGCTTTTTGACACAACAGGATATTCTAAGGCCATCTTTATATATTTACCTTGCTCTGGCCCTGAATCAGCCATTTCTCCAAGCAGTCCTGATTCCTGTTTGTGGACAATGGTATTTAGAAACCAAGATCTGGGTGCTAGGTGTGTTCATGGATTTTAGGGTGACACTGCTTCCAGGCCCTGTTAATGCATAGAATTAGGGAATATTGTATGTAACACACAAACACTCTCTTTCTCTCATGTCTTTAGTTTCTGTATTTAGAAATTGAAAGTTGTGAGTTCACACAAATATCCCTATTTCCAATCCATCATCACTGATATTATTTAGTTTTTTCCCTTTCCATCATTTGAAAGTTTAGTTCTTTAAATTTCTTTTACATTTCTAAATTTTTGTTAATTTTAATTAGTACATTAAAAATTTTTTTTCTTTTTGTTTCAGTCAATATTTGCCATCTTTAATAAAAGAGATCAGTGCAAAAGTGTCAAATTTAATATTTGTCATTCAATGTATACCAATCTAACTAAATGTAAAAGAAATTTAAATACTTAGACTTTAAAAAGTTTTATAAGTTTATAGAATTTATATTTCTGAGATTATTAAAGTTTTAAAATGCCTGGTGACTTGTGGGACATGCTTTATTTACTTATTAGATTAATCCGTTGCATGTAACCAATCTCTCATTCCTACCACCATACCTTCCCCTGTGTAGATGTCTTCCATACTCTACCTACGCCCCTAACCTTAAATTCAGAGGCTGCTCCTCCAAGGGATGCTGTCCTCACCCTGCTTGGACTCCATTACCCTAGTGTGCCCTGCTATGGGCATGGAGGTGCCCTTCCATCTCTTTACCCTGTTTGGTCTAAGCTGGGCTGCTCCTCAGCATAGATTCCCTCCTTACCCTCCTCAGGCACCAACATTCTGCTCTAAGTGTCTATGGCTCACTCTCATCCCATCCCTTTGGTAGCAAAAGGGTGAGCCACTTGCTGGGCCTCATCTAATAAATTTAGGGCTGAATTGCTCAGGAAGGGAAGGGAAGGAAATGGAAGGAAGGAAAAGAAAGAAGAAGAGAAACAGTTCATTTGTTTTTAAAATCTTCCTTCAGTATATTCAAAGAATAAATTTTCCTCTAAGTAGTTTTTTTTTTTTTCCAGTGTCCACCTGATTTAATTAGCTCACTCTTCATCAGCATCTCTCTCCCCCCCACTAACCAGTCCTTTTCATGCCTGATGATTTGTCTTCGGGGATGGTTCCTGTCCTGTGCCATCAGAAGTTCTGGGGAGCATTGTCTCTGGGATTCCTCTAGTCGCAGTCATACCATTAGGTATGGTCTTTTCATGAGAATTTGGGGTCTGTATCCCATTGGTCTCCTGCCCCCTCAGGAGTTGTCTGTTGTGCTCCCTGACAGGGCAGACATCGATTGTGGCTGGGCACCAACTAGTTCTTCTGGTCTCAGGATAATGTAGGTCTCTGGTTCATGTGGCCCTTTCTGACTCTTGGGTTCTTAGTTGTCGTGTGACCTTGGTGTTCTTCCTTTGCCTTTGCTCCAGGTGGGTTGAGACCAATTGATGTATCTTAGATGGCCGCTTGTTGGCATTTAGGACCCCAGGCGCCACAATTCAAAGTGGCATGCAGAATGTTTTCATAATAGAATTATTTTGCCCATTGACTTAGAAGTTCCCTCAAACCATGTTCCCCAGACCCCAGCCCCTGCTCCGCTGACCTTTGAAGCTTTCATTTTATCCCGGAAACCTCTTTGCTTTTAGTCCAGTCCAATTAGGCTGACCTTCCTTGTATTGAGTGTTGTCTTTCCCTTCACCCAAAGCAGTTCTTATCTACAGATTGATCAATAAAAAGCCCTCTCCCTCCCTCCCTCTCTCCCCCCTTTGTAACCACATAAGTATGTGTTCTTCTCCGTTTTTTCTATTTCTCAAGATCTTATAATAGTGGTCTTATACAATATTTGTCCTTTTGCAACTGACTCATTTCGCTCAGCATAATGCCTTCCAGATTCCTCCATGTTATGAAATGTTTCAGAGATTCGTCACTGTTCTTTATCGATGCGTAGTATTCCATTGTGTGAATGTACCACAATTTATTTACCCATTCATCCGTTGACGGACATCTTGGTTGCTTCCAGCTTTTTGCTATTGTAAACAGAGCTGCAATAAACATGGGTGTGCATATATCTGTTTGTGTGAAGGCTCTTGTATCTCTAGGGTATATTCCGAGGAGTGGGATTTCTGGGTTGTATGGTAGTTCTATTTCTAACTGTTTAAGATAACGCCAGATGGATTTCCAAAGTGGTTGTACCATTTTACAATCCCACCAGCAGTGTATGAGAGTTCCAATCTCTCTGCAGCCTCTCCAACATTTATTATTTTGTGTTTTTTGGATTAATGCCAGTCTAGTTGGTGTGAGATGGAATCTCATCGTAGTTTTAATTTGCATTTCTCTAATGGCTAATGATCGAGAGCATTTTCTCATGTATCTGTTGGCTGCCTGAATATCTTCTTTAGTGAAATATGTGTTCATATCCTTTGCCCACTTCTTGATTGGGTTGTTTGTCTTTTTGTGGTTGAGTTTTGACAGAATCATGTAGATTTTAGAGATCAGGCGCTGGTCTGAGATGTCATAGCTGAATATTCTTTCCCAGTCTGTAGGTGGTCTTTTTACTCTTTTGGTGAAGTCTTTAGATGAGCATAGGTGTTTGATTTTTAGGAGGTCCCAGTTATCTGGTTTCTCTTCATCATTTTTGGTAATGTTTTGTATTCTGTTTATGCCCTGTATTAGGGCTTCTAGGGTTGATCCTATTTTTTCTTCCATGATCTTTATCGTTTTAGTCTTTATGTTTAGGTCTTTGATCCACTTGGAGTTAGTTTTTGTGCATGGTGTGAGATATGGGTCCTGTTTCATTCTTTTGCAAATGGATATCCAGTTATGCCAGCACCATTTGTTAAAAAGACTATCATTTCCCCAATTGACTGACACTGGTCCTTTGTCAAATATCAGCTGCTCATACGTGGATGGATTTATATCTGGGTTCTCAATTCTGTTCCATTGGTCTATGTGCCTGTTGTTGTACCAGTACCAGGCTGTTTTGACTACTGTGGCTGTGTAATAGGTTCTGAAATCAGGTAGAGTGAGGCCTCCCACTTTCTTCTTCTTTTTCAGTAATGCTTTGCTTATCCGGGTCTTCTTTCCCTTCCATATGAAATTGGTGATTTGTTTCTCTATCCCCTTAAAATATGACATTGGAATTTGGATCGGAAGTGCGTTATACGTATAGATGGCTTTTGGTAGAATAGACATTTTTACTGTGTTAAGTCTTCCTATCCATGAGCAGGGTATGTTTTTCCACTTAAGTATGTCCTTTTGAATTTCTTGTGGCAGAGTTTTATAGTTTTCTTTGTATAGGTCTTTTACATCCTTGGTAAGATTTATTCCTAAGTATTTTATCTTCTTGGGGGCTACTGTGAATGGTATTGATTTGGTTATTTCCTCTTTGGTGTTCTTTTTGTTGATGTAGAGGAATCCAAGTGATTTTTGTATGTTTATTTTATAACCTGAGACTCTTCCAAACTCTTCTATTAGTTTCAGTAGTTTTCTGGAGGATTCCTTAGGGTTTTCCATGTATACGATCATGTCATCTGCAAATAGTGATAGCTTTACTTCCAGCTTGCCAATCCGGATACCCTTTATTTCTTTGTCTAGCCTAATTGCCCTGGCTAGGACTTCAAGTACGATGTTAAATAAGAGCGGTGATAAAGGGCATCCTTGGCTGGTTCCCGTTCTCAAGGGAAATGCTTTCAGGTTCTTTCCATTTAGAGTGATATTGGCTGTTGGCTTTGCATAGATGCCCTTTATTATGTTGAGGAATTTTCCTTCAGTTCCTATTTTGGTAAGAGTTTTTATCATAAATGGGTGTTGAACTTTGTCAAATGCCTTTTCTGCATCTACTGATAAGATCATGTGGTTTTTATCTTTTGTTTTATTTATGTGATGGATTACATTAATGGTTTTTCTGATATTAAACCAGCCTTGCATACCTGGTATAAATCCCAGTTGATCAGGGTGAATTATTTTTTTGATGTGTTGTTGGATTCTATTGGCTAGAATTTTGTTGAGGATTTTTGCATCTATATTCATGAGGGATATAGGTCTAAAATTTTCTTTTTTTGTAATGTCTTTACCTGGTTTTGGTATCAGAGAGATGGTAGCTTCGTAGAATGAGTTGGGTAGTATTCCGTCTTTTTCTATGCTTTGAAATACCTTCAATAGTAATGGTGTTAAGTCTTCTCTGAAGGTTTGGTAGAACTCTGCAGTGAAGCCGTCTGGGCCAGGACTTTTTTTTGTTGGAAGTTTTTTGATTACTGTTTCAATCTCTTTTTTTGTTATGGGTCTATTTAGTTGTTCTACTTCTGAATGTGTTAGTTTAGGTAGGTAGTATTGTTCCAAGAATTTATCCATTTCTTCTAGGTTTTCAAATTTGTCAGAGTACAATTTTACGTAGTAATCTGAAATGATTCTTTTCATTTCATTTGGCTCTCTTGTGATGTGGTCCTTCTCGTTTCTTATTTGGGTTATTTGTTTCCTTTCGTGTTTTTCTTTAGTCAGTCTAGCCAATGGTTTATCAATTTTGTTAATTTTTTCAAAGAACCAGCTTTTGGCTTTGTTAATTCTTTCAATTGTTTTTCTGTTCTCTAATTCATTTAGTTCAGCTCTAATTTTTATTATTTGTTTTCTTCTGGTGCCTGATGGGTTCTTTTGTTGCTCACTTTCTATTTGTTCAAGTTGTCGGGACGGTTCTCTGATTTTGGCTCTTTCTTCTTTTTGTATGTGTGCATTTATCGATATAAATTGGCCTCTGAGCACTGCTTTTGCTGTGTCCCAGAGGTTTTGATAGGAAGTATTTTCATTCTCGTTGCTTTCTAAGAATTTCCTTATTCCCTCCTTGATGTCTTCTATAACCCAGTCTTTTTTCAGGAGGGTATTGTTCATTTTCCAAGTATTTGATTTCTTTTCCCTAGTTTTTCTGTTATTGATTTCTAGCTTCATTGCCTTGTGGTCTGAGAAGATGCTTTGTAATATTTCGATGTTTTGGATTCTGCAAAGATTTGTTTTATGACCTAATATGTGGTCTATTCTAGAGAATGTTGCATGTGCACTAGAAAAGAAAGTATATTTTGCAGCAGTTGGGTGGAGAGTTCTGTATAAGTCAATGAGGTCAAGTTGGTTGATTGTTGTAAGTAGGTCTTCCGTGTCTCTATTGAGCTTCTTACTGGATGTCCTGTCCTTCTCTGAAAGTGGTGTGTTGAAGTCTCCTACTATAAATGTGGAGGTGTCTACCTCACTTTTCAATTCTGTTAAAATTTGATTTATGTATCTTGCAGCCCTGTCATTGGGCGTGTAAATATTTAATATGGTTATGTCTTCCTGATCAATTGTCCCTTTTATCATTATATAGTGTCCTTCTTTATCCTTTGTGGCAGATTTAAGTCTAAAGTCTATTTTGTCAGAAATTAATATTGCTACTCCTCTTCTTTTTTGCTTGTTGTTTGCTTGATGTGTTTTTTTCCATCCTTTGAGTTTCAGTTTGTTTGTGTCTCTAAGTCTAAGGTGTGTCTCTTGTAGGCAGCATATAGATGGATCGTGTTTCTTTATCCAGTCCTCTCTGTCTCTTTACTGGTGCATTTAGTCCATTTACATTCAGCGTAATTATAGATAAATAAGTTTTTAGTGCTGTCATTTTGATGCCTTTTCATGTGTGTTGTTGGCCATTTCATTTTTCCACATGCTTTTTTGTGCTGAGACGTTTTTCTTAGTAGCTTGTGAGATCCTCATTTTCATAATGTTTAACTTTGTGTTTGTTGAGTCGTTACGTTTTTCTTGAGTTATGGAATTGATATTCCTTTTTGTGGTTACCTTTTTATTTACCCCTATTTTTCTAAGTAAAAACCTAACTTGTATCCTTCTATATCATCTTGTATCACTCTCCATCTGGCAGTTCAATGCCTCCTATATTTAGTTCCTCTTTTTGATTATTGTGATCGTTTATCTATTGATTTCCATGATTTCCTGTTATGTGTATTATTTTGTTTATTTATTTATTTTTTAGAATTAGTCTTAATTTGTTTGTTTTTGTGCTTTCCCTATTTGAGTTGCGTTGATATCAGGACGTTCTGTTTTGTGACCTTGTATTGTGCTGGTACCTGATATTATTGGTCATCCAGCCAAACAATCTCCTTTAGCATTTCTTGCAGTCTTGGTTTAGTTTTTGCAAATTCTCTAATCTTGTGTTTATCTGTAAATATCTTAATTTCTCCTTCATATTTCAGAGAGAGTTTTGCTGGATATATGATCCTTGGTTGGCAGTTTTTCTCGTTCAGTGCTCTGTATACGTCGTCCCATTCCCTTCTTGCCTGCATGGTTTCTGCTGAGTAGTCTGAACTTATTCTTATTGATTTTCCCTTGAAGGAAACCTTTCTTTTCTCCCTGGCTGCTTTTAAAATTTTCTGTTTGTCTTTGTTTTTGGCAAGTTTGATGATAATATGTCTTGGTGTTTTTCTTTTTGGATCAATCTTAAATGGGGTTCGATGAGCATCTTGGATAGATATCCTTTCGTCTTTCATGATGTCAGGGAAGTTTTGTGTCAGGAGTTCTTCAACTATTTTCTCTGTGTTTTCTGTCCCGCCTCCCTGTTCTGGGACTGCAATCACTCGGAAGTTATCCTTCGTGATACGGTCCCACATGATTCTTAGGGTTTCTTCATTTTTTTTAATTCTTTTATCTGATTTTTTTTCAGCTATGTTGGTGTTGATTCCCTGGTCCTCCAGAAGTCCCAGTCTACATTCTAATTGCTCGAGTCTGCTCCTCTGACTTTCTATTACGTTGTCAAATTCTGTAATTTTATTGTTAATCTTTTGGATTTCTACATGCTGTCTCTGTATGGATTCTTGCAACTTATTAATTTTTGCACTATGTTCTTGAATAATCTTTTTGAGTTCTTCAACAGTTTTATCAGTGTGTTCCTTGGCTTTTTCTGCAGTTATCCTAATTTCATTTGTGATATCTTTAAGCATTCTGTAAATTAGTTTTTTATATTCTGTATCTGTTAATTCCAGGATTGTATCTTCATTTGGGAAAGATTTTGATTCTTTTGCTTGGGGGGTTGGAGAAGCTGTCATGGTCTGTTTCTTTATGTGGTTTGATATGGACTGCTGTCTCTGAGCCATCACTGGGAAACTAGATTTTCCAGGTAACCAGCTAAAAAAAATGCAGTCAGATCTCTATCTGAATTCTCCCTCTGGCTTAGGGTATTCGGATGTTAATGGAGCCGCCTGGGGAGGGTGGGGGAGGGATCGAGAGCTAGGAGTGTAGCACCACAGAATATAGAGCTGATCACCGCGTTCACGCTCCGCCCCCTTCCGCCAAAATCCGGGCGGGACGGCTCCCCGTTTGGGACGCTACTCTCCCTGCTCCGAGACCAGTCACTTCCTCCCAGGGACTTCTCCTTCCGGTGTGCGGCACCGCTCGCGCGAACTGGGTGGGCGTCACCCGCACGACTAGGTGGGCCCGCCCCCTGGGTGAATTCAGGGGAATATAATTGGACCCCGTGCTCATGCCCCGCCCGCTTTCGCCAAAATCACAGCAGGACGGCTCCCCGGCTGGGACGCTGCTCTCCCTGCTCCAAGACCCGTCACTTCCTCCCGGGGACTTCTCGCTCCGGTGCGCTGCGCCACACGCACGAACTGGGTGGGCGTCCCCCCGCAGGAACATGTGGGCCCCGCCCCAGGGTCGCTTTAGGGAAATATAGCTGACCCCCCCCCCGCTCGCGCCCCGCCCGCTTCCCGCCAAACTCCCGGTGGGACGGCTCCCAGGCTGGGACGCTGCTCTCCCCGCTCCAAGATCAGTCACTGCCTCCCGGGCGCTTCTCCCTCCGGCTGCGCCGCTACGCCGCCCGCGCCAACCAGCTAGACTCTCTCCCGGGATGGGTTCGGGGGGGTAGGGCTGGGCCCCTTGTCTGTGCCGTCTGCCCCCCTGGGCTCTGCCCCAGATCGGGCTCCGAAGGTCACCTGCCTGGTACGCTGGCTCCTAGTTCTGAAAACAGTCGTTGTCTGCCTGTATTTGTTCATTTTCTGTCTCTAAGTCTGTGCTTGTTGTTCAGAGTTCGTAGATTGTTATGTATGTGATTGATTCACTTGTTTTTCCGAGTCTTTGTTGCAAGAGGGATCCACGGTAGCGTCCACCTAGTCCGCCATCTTGGCCCCGCCTCTAAGTAGTATTTTTGGTGCATCTCGAAAATTTTAATAAATAACACTTTCGTTGCCATTCAGTTCTAAGTAGTTTATGATTTTCTCTTTAACCCAAGCATTATTTGTTTATGTATATGAGACTTCCAGTCAATCTGTGCATAAAAAAGAAATCTAAAAGCCATTTTACTTGTTTCTCAAGGCATCTTAAGTGCGAATGATCTCTTTCTGGCTTAACAACGAAAGTCAACAAGTATTTATATGTTTAAGATGCTGATTTAAATACTATCACCAGGGCAACACTTTGTAAGAAAACCAATTGGCATTATAAACCTCTTAGGGATTAGGAGCAATTCCCCCCAGGATGTAACAGCAGTCTCTGAAATCTGGATGTTTTAGAAATCTTTGTTAGAATTTACATTGTCAAGCTAGTTTTATGATGCAGAATATTCTGTGCTTTTTCTGGCAGCTTTAGGGGGAAAGGGGAATATCTGCTCTTATCTTGCAAAGGCTTTTCACCAGTTAGTCTCTATTTTTTCAAGGTTAAATGTTAAAATGTATGAAAAGAAAAGCAGGCAGATTTGAGAAGCCCTAAATTCCCAGTTTAGAATGAGTTATGTAATGTTTACATTTGTTGTTAGTTGCTGATGAGTCAGTGCCGACTCCTAGTGACTCATGTACAACAGAATGAAACGTTGCTGGCCGTGCACCATCTTCACAATTGTTGATACACTCAAGTCCATTGTTGTGGCCACTATATTTTGAGTGCCTTGCAACATAGCGGGCTCATTTCCACCACTACTTTGGACAATATTCTTTGTGATCCACAGGATTTTTACTGACTAATTTTTTGAAAGATTGCCAGGCCTTTCTTCCTAGTTTGTCTTAGTCTAGACACTCTGCTGAAGACTGTTCACTATGGGCGACCCTAATGGTATTTGGAATATTGCTGGCATAGCTTCCAGCATCACATAAACACACAAGACACCACAGTATGATATAATGATAGATGGGAGGTGGACATCTATAGTTAGTAACATGTTGTTTTGTTTCAGATGTTGTCTTAGTCATCTAGGGCTGCTATAACAGAAGTACCACAAGTGAATGGCTTTAACAAAGAGAAATTTGTTTCCTCACAGTAAAGTAGGCTAAAAGCCCAAATTTAGGGCATTGGCTCCAGGGGAAGGCTCTCTCTGTCTGTTGGCTCTGGAGGAAGGTCCTTGTCTTCAATCTTCCCCTAGTCACAGAGCGTCTCATGTGCAGGGGCCCCAGGTCCAAAGGACGTGCTCTGCTCCTGGTGCTGCTTTTATGAAGTCCCCAATTTTCTGCTTGGTTCCCTTTCCTTTTATCTTGAGAGATAAAAGGTGGTACAGGCCACATCTCAGGGAAACTCCCTTTACATTGGATCAGGGATGTGACCTGAGCAAGAGTATAACATCCCACTATAATCCTCATTAACCACAGGCAAAGATTATGATTTATACTACATAGTAAAATCACAAAATTGAGGACAACTACACAATATAGGGAATCACGGCCTAACCAAGTTGACACATATTTTTGGGGTACACAATTTAATCCATGACAGACATCAACTACTTTGATTAGCTACCCTTTCATAATAAGTGTGATAATATGATAAACCAAAAAAACCCTTTGCTGTAGAGTCAATTCCCACTCATAGCAATCCTATATGATACAGTAGAACTGCCCCATAGGGTTTCCAAGGAGCAGCTGGTGAATTTGAACTGCTGATATTTTGGTTAGTAGCCAAGTTCTTAACTACTTTGCCACCGAGGCTCCTGATAATATGATAGGATTTATAATATCTATATATAGATTTCCTTGGTACTCTATAACGGAGAATTTTTATATATGTGTTCTGAGTGTGGGATAGCATTCTTTATATATCTATTACATTAAAATGCAAATATTTTATATCTTTGCTAGTTTTTCTTCTTATTTGGACTATCAGTTTCCGAGAAACGTGAGTTAAAAATCCCTAAGTAGAATGATGAATTTATTTTTCCCCCTTGTCTGGCAGTTATTGTTTCACATATTTTTAAGCCTACATTACTAAGTGCATATAAGTTTGTGATAATTAAATTTTCTTGATCCGTTGTTCCTAATACCAGTATATAATACCTCTATTTGTCCCATATGATGTTTTTTAATCTTAAGTTCTTTTTTGTCTAACATTAAAATTGCTGCACTGAATTTCATTTGGTTTCTCTTTCTTCATCTCTTTCTTTCATCGTTCGGTCTTTTCTAATTTTAACCCAGCATCTGACTCAAGAGCTAAAATAGTAACAATTGCTAACCTCTACTGATGGGCTTCTCGCCTACCCTACTCCCCTGCCTCCTTCAGAGGTCATCGCTACCTTGAATTTTGTGTTTATCATTTCCTTACTTAAAAAATAGTTTTATCATATATATGTCATTTATATATGTATTTCATCAGATTTATAGATATATAACAAAATAATATATTGTTTATTATTAGCTGTTTTTAAACTTTAAAAATAATGTATCATGCCGTATGTGGTTTTCTGGAACTTGCTTTTATCACTCAACACTCTGCTACTCATATTCCTCCATCTTGTGGATAGCAGCAGTTCATTGATTTTCACTCCTGTAAAATATTTTAGTACTTGATTATACCACCTTATCAAAGTGTTTTGGTTTTTTTTGCTCTTACAAACAGTGCTGCTACAAACGTTCCCGTACTCCTAGTGCTCATGGGCAGGAGTTTTTTTTGGGGTGTACATGTAGGAGTGGAACTGCTAAAGCATAGGTGTTAAGGATTGAATTGTGTCCCCCTGCTCCCAAAATATGTGTTAGAATCCTAACCCCCATCTCAGTGGATGTAATTCCATTTTAGAATAGAGTTTTCTTAGTGTGTGAATGAGGTGTGTCCTAAACCTAATCAATTCTGATTGATATAAAGAGTAGTATAGACAAAGAGATGAGCAAGCACAAATGCGGATAGGGCGGGGAGATAGATGCCAAGTGAAGATCCCCAAGGAACTGAGGAATGCTGTTAAGACAAACGCCTTCCCCAGAGCTGACAGAGAGAGAGCCTTCCCACAGAGCCAGTGTCCTGAATTCAGACTTCTAGCTTCCTAAATTGTGAGAAAATAAATTCTGTTCTCTAAAGGCACCCACTTACAGCATTTCTCTTACAACAGCACTAGGAAACTAAGACCATAAAAAAAAAAAAAACTGTGCAAATGTTCAACTTGCCAAGGTGATTTTCTTTTGTCCTTTATTCTGTCTCTCTGTTCTTCCCCCTTCCCTCCCCCATGCTGTTGCATATAAGGATCGCTTTATCTTCAATCTGTCGTCATCATTGTTTTGTTTCAGGTGTGTAAGCAAAAGAGTGTTGGATTTTATTTCTTTTTGTCTTCCAAACTGAGAACTTAATTTATAGTTGTTATAATTCCTATTATTTAGAACTTATTCCTGCCATTTAGTTTGATGTCTTCATTTCTGTTTGACATATTTTCTTTTTCTACCCTCCTACCAACCCCAAACCCCAACTCTCACCAACTTTCCTGCCTTCCATTAGATAAAGTTTTCTTCTACAAGTTAGGAAGTTATACCTTCTATTTTCATTCTTCTGGTTATTGTACTAACTTAATAAATCCATTATCTTTTTTGTTATGAATTTCTTAATCTTTCTCCTGAACAATACAAATATGCTGACATGCTCTTTCTTTTTTATCTCTGTTCTTTTATGTACACAATGCTTTCTCTTTGTCTTCCCTTCCATGCCTAAGATTTTAGCTATGGGGTCTTACGTATTTCATGTGTTTTGTCAGGCATTTTAGTTTTTTCAGGTGAGAAGTTAAACCATCTCTGTTATTCTGCCTTGGCTAGACGCAGAACTGGCAGAGTGGGTTTTTTTTTTACAAGATAAATTTTTAAATGTTAGTTATTTATAGATTCACATGCAGTTATTTAAGAAATAATACAGTGAGATCAAGTATATTCTTTGCTCAGTGTCCCTCAGTGGTAACATCTTGCAAAACTATAGTACGATATCACAACCAGGATACTGGCATTGATACAGTAAAGATACAGAACATTTCCATTAACATAAAGAACACTCATATTGTCTTCTTATACCTAATCTAATGTTTTCCATTTATAGAATTTTATCATTTTAAGAACGCTACGTAAATGGAATCATACAGTATGTGACTTGGGACTGGATTTTTTTTTTACCCAGCGTGATTCTTTGGAGACTGATACAGGTTGTTGCATATAGCAATAGCTTGTTTCTTTTTATTGCTGAGTAGTATTCAATGACACTCATGTACCACAGTTTATTTAACCATTTACTTGCTGAAGGGCATCTGGATTGTTTCCAGTTTTGGGCTATTATGGCTAAAAAGCTGCCCCAAAATCCATGTACAGGTATTTGTGTGAGTATAATTCTTCATTTCTCTGCTGTAAGAGAACTTAATTTACAGTTGTTATAATTCCTATTATTTAGAACTTATTCCTGCCATTTAGTTTTATGTCATCTTTTCTGTTTGACGTATTTTCTTTGTCTACCCTCCTACCAGCCCCAACCCCCCACTCTCACCAATTTTCCTGCCTTCCATTAGATAGATAAATTTTTCTTCTGGGTTCTGTGGTAGTTGCATAATTAGTTTTTTTTTTTTTTTTAAAGAAACTGTCAAATTGCTTTGTAGCCTGGCTGTACCATTTTACATTCCCACTAGCAATGCATGAGAGGTCCCATTTTTCCACATCCTTGCCAGTATTTGGTGTTGTCATTATATTTATTTTAGACATTATGATAGGTGTATAGTGATATTGCATTGTGGTTTTAATTTATATTCTCATAATTACTACTGATGGTGAATTCTTCACCAACACCCATGGAAGCAACCATCAAGAAATCAAAAGACAGAGCCAAGATAGCAGAATAGACAGACAGTTCTGGCGAGCCCTCTTTACAACAAAAAACCAAAAAAACAAGTGAAATGAGTATATTTATGACAAGCTAGGACCCCTGAGCATCAAAAGCAAGCTTAGAAAACAAACAGAGGGGCAGGGGGAGGAAGAGATGGCTCAGAAGCGGAGAGGAGTTATCGGACCTGAATCATGGGGAGCACTCAGGCACCATTCCCAGAGGCGTGGCAGTGGGCTGGTGCTAGCTTTCGGCCGCAGTTTCTTCAGGGAGAAGCAGCCAGCCACACAGCCTACTTACACCTCTGGAACTAGAGAAGAGCGGTGCTCTAGGCAAAAGCTAAGTACTTGTGTATATTTTATTGAGCCCACCACCCCCAAGCCTGCTTCAGCAGCTGAATTCCCTGGGCCTGAGGCAGGCCCTGTTGAGTGCTAGAGCCATCCTCCTGGCCTTGGAGAAGGAAAAAATTTGCATTTTGGGGAAAAGATAATTTGCCAGCTCCACTAACCAGGGGAGCTCAGGGCAGAAGTGGCTCCTGACCAGGCATAAATGGTCTGTGGACTTTGAGCACCTTTCCTCTCTGCATGGACCTGTGTGAGCCTATTTCAGGAGAATAGGCCCTTGTTGGCAGACTCCAATCATTTCAGTTGTGCAGTGGGGAGGTGGGTGTTTGATGTTTGACATTGCTTTGCCTATTAAACAGGGTTCTCACCTACCCACATCAGGGACCTAAGGACTGGTAGCTCCACTCAGGTCACCCAGCCACCTGTGACAGGGTTCCAAGGATAACTGGTACCTCCCAGTCCTTATAACCAAAAACATTGGGTGCCCATGGTCCATCTGCAGAACCCACCCACCTGCATGCTATAGGGAACAGGGAGGCACTTTCCTCAGAGACACTCGGGAGTCGGTTCTCAACCCCCTGCCTTGTTAGAGAGTGACCCTCTGCTGCAACCAGATACTGCTACCTACACCAATCACCCCTGCCCCTCTAAGACTGTAGGACAGAGTCTGTACCACACACTTGATGATCAGCTACCTGGACACCTGAGCTGAATTCATACAAGAAAACTGAATGGACTCCTAGACTGGTGATATACCTGATAACAGCTCTAGCCATCTGGGCACAGGATGTCAGAGCTCCAAAGGCGAAAATAATCAAGCAAGCTCACTTACACAGCCCCTTTGGTCATATCAAAGCAAAACAAAGCAAGAAGCTATGACACAGTAAGCAAACACAAACTAATACAATAACTTAAAGATGACTTGGAAACAACAGTCAATATCAAGTCACATAAAGAAACAGACCATGATCACCTCAACAAGCTCTCAAAACAGAGAATCCAGGGATCTTCTAGATGAAAGTGCATTCCTGGAATTACCGAGGCAGAATAAAAAGGTTTAATATACAGAACCCTTCAAGATATCAGGAAGGAAATGAGGCAATACACAGAACAAGCCAAGGAACACACAGATAAAGCAATAGAAGAAATTAGAAAGATTATTCAGGAGTATAATGAAAAATTTAATAAGCTGGAAAAATCCATAGACAGACAGCAATCAGAAATTCAGAAGATTAACAATAAAATTACAGAAGTAGACAACTAAATTGAAAGTTAGAGGAGCAGAATTGATCAAGTAGAAGCCAGAATTTCTGAACTGGAAGATAAATCACTTGGCACTAATATATTTGAAGAAAAATCAGATAAAAGAATTAAAAAAAATGAAGAAACCTTAAGAATCATGTGGGATTCTATCAAGAGAAATAACCTACAAGTGAATGGAGTACCAGAACACGGGTGGGGTTAACAGAAAATACAGAGAAAATTTTTGAAGATTTGTTGGCAGAAAACTTCCCTGATATTGTGAAACATGAGAAGATACCTATCCAAGATGCTCATCAAACTCCACATAAGGTAGATCTTAAAAGAAAGTCACCAGGACACATTATAATCAAACTTGCCAAAACCAAAGATGAAGAGAGAATTTTAAGAGCAACCAGGGATAAACAAAAAGTCACCTACAAAGGAGAGCAAATAAGAATAAGCTCAGACTACTCAGCAGAAACCATGCAGGCAAGAAGGCAATGGGATGACTTATTTAAAAATCTGAAGGAAAAAAATTGCCTGCTAAGAATCATATATCCGGCAAAACTGTCTCTGAAAATTAAATTAGGACATTTCCAGATAAACAGAAGTTTAGGGAATTTGTAAAAACCAAACCAAAACTACAAGAAACACTAAAGGGAGTTCTTTGGTTAGAAAATCAATAATATCAGGTATCAACCCAAGACTAGAACACTGGGCAGAACAATCAGAAGTCAACCCAGACAGGGAAATAAAAAAAACAAAGCAAGATTATTAAAAAAAAAAAAAGCTCAAAACAGGGTAACAGCAATGTTACTATATAAAGGAGACAACATTAAAACAATAAAGAGGAACTAAGAAATGTAATCGTAGACCTTCAATATGGAGAGGAAGATACGGTGATACAAAGAAATAAAAGTTAGGTTTAAATTTAAAGAAAAATAGGGGTAAATAATAAGGTAACCACAAAGGAGACAAACTATCCTACGTATGAAAATAAAATACAAGAAAAAAATAGAGACTTAGCAGAAACAAAATCAATAACAACGAATATGAGGAAAGGACAATATATAAAGATAATCTACTCAGTACATAAAATTAAGTGGGGAAAAGAAACTGTCAACAACACACAAAAAAAGACATCAAAATGATAGCACTAAATTCATAACTGTCCATAATTATACTGAATATAAATGGACTAAATGCACCAATAAACAGAGAGTGGCAGAATGGATTAAAAAACAAGATTCATCTATATGCTGCCTACAAGAGACACACCTTAGACTTAGAGACACAAACAAACTAAAACTCAAAGGAAGGGAAAAAGTATATCAAGCAAAGAGCAATCAAAAAAGAGCATGAGTGAATATTAATTTCTGACAAAATAGACTTTACAGTTAAATCCATCAGAAAGGGTAAGGAAGGACACTATATAATGATTAAAGGGATAATACACCAAGAACATACAACCATATTAAATATTTATGCACCCAATGACAGGGCTGCAAGATACATAAAACAAACTCTATCAGCATTGAAAAGTGAGATAGACAGCTCCACAATAATAGTAGGAGACTTCGACACACCACTTTCGGTGAAGGACAGGACATCCAGAAAGAAGCTCAATAAAGACACGGAAGATTTAAATGCCACAATCAACCAACTTGACCTCGTAGACGTATGCAGAACACTCCACCCAACAGCAACCAACTATACTTTCTTTTCTAGTGCACATGGAACATTCTCTAGAATAGACCACATATTAGGTCATAAAGCAAGCCTTAGCAGAATCCAAAACATTGAAATATTACAAAGCATCTTCTCTGACCATAAGGCCATAAAAGTGGAAATCAATAATAGAAAAAGCAGGGAAAAGAAATCAAACACTTGGAAACTGAACAATACCCTGCTCGAAAAAGACTGGATTATAGAAGACATTAAGGATGGAATAAAGAAATTCATAGAATCCAATGAGAATGAAAACACTTCCTATCAGAACCTTTGGGACACAGCAAAAGCAGTGCTTAGAGGTCAATTTATATTAATAAATGCACACATCCAAAAAGAAGAAAGGGCCAAAAATCAAACAATCATCTCTACAACTTGAACAAATAGAGAGCAACAAAAGAAACCCTCAGGCACCAGAAGAAAGCAAATAATAATAATTAGAGCAGAACTAAATGAATTAGAAAACAGAAAAACAGTTGAAAGAGTTAACAAGACCAAAAGCTGGTTCTTTGAAAAAAATCAACAAAATTGATAAACCACTGGCCAAAGTGACAAAAGAAAAACAGGAGAGGAAGCAAATAACCCGAAGAAGAAATGAGACGGGTGATATTACAACAGACCCAACTGAAATTAAAAGAATCATATCAGATTCCTACGAAAAATTGTACTCTAACAAATTTGAAAACCTAGAAGAAATGGATGATCTCCTAGAAACACACTACGTACCTAAACTAACAGAGAGGTAGAACAACTAAATAGACCCATAACAAAAGAAGAGATTGAAAAGGTAAGAAAAAAACTACCGGCAAAAAAAAGCCCTGGCCTGGAGGGCTTCACTGCAGGGTTCTACCAAACTCTCAGAGAAGAGTTAACGCCAGTAATACTAAAGGTATTTCAGAGCATAGAAAAGGGATGGAATACTCCCAAACTCATTCTAAGAAGCCACCATATCCCTGATGCCAAAATCAGGCAAGGACACCACACACACACACAAAAATTACAGACCTATATTCCTCATGAACTTAGACACAAAAATCCTCAGCAAAATTCTAGCCAATAGAATTCAACAACATATCAAAAAAATAATTCGCCATGACCAAGTGGGATTCATACCAGGTATGTAGGGATGGTTCAATATTAGAAAAACAATGTAATCCATCACATAAATAAAACAAAAAATAAGAACCACATAATTTTATCAACTGATGCAGAAAAGGCATTTGACAAAGTTCAACACCGATTCATGATAAAAACTCTCAGCAAAATAGTAATAGAAGGAAAATTCCTCAACATAATGAAGGGCATTTATACAAAGCCAACAGCCAAAATCATCCTAAATGGAGACAGCCTGAAAGCATTCCCACTGAGATTGGGAACCAGACAAGGATGCCCTTTATCACTGCTCTTATTCAACATTGTGCTGGAAGTCCTAGCCAGGATAATTAGGCTAGACAAAGAAATAAAGGGCATCTGGATTGGCAAGGAAGAAGTAAAATTATCTCTATTTGCAGACGACATGATCTTGTACACAGAAAACCCTGAAGAATCCTCAAGAAAACTACTGAAACTAATAGAAGAGTTCAGCAGAGTATCGGGATACAAGATAAACATACAAAAATCAGTTGGGTTCCTCTACACCAACAAAAAGAACATCAAACAGGAAATCACCAAATCAATGCCATTTACAGTAGCCCCCAAGAAGATAAAATACATAGGAATAAATCTTACCAGAAATGTAAAAGACTTATACAAAGAAAACTACAATACACTTCTGCAAGAAACCAAAAGAGGCCTACATAAGTGGAAAAACATACCTTGCTCATGGATAGGAAGACAACATTATAAAAACGTCTATTCTACCAAAAGCGATCTATACATTTAATGCAATTCTGATCCAAATTCCAACAACATTCTTTAATGAGTTGGAGAAACAAATCACCATTTTCATAAGGAAGGGAAAGAGGCCCTGGATAAGTAAAGCATTCCTGAAAAAGAAGAACAAAGTGGGAGGCCTTAGTCTTCCTGATTTTAGAACCTGTTATACCGCTACAGTAGTCAAAACAGCCTGGTAATGGTACAACAGATACATAGACCAGTGGAACAGAATTGAGAATCTAGACATAAATCCAACCACATATGAGCAGTTGATATTTGACAAAGGCCCCAAAACAGTTAAATGGGGGAAAAGACAGTCTTTTTAACAAATGGTGCTGACATAACCGGATATCCATATGCAAAAAAATGAAACAAGACCCATACCTCACTCCATGCACAGAAACGAGCTCCAAATGGATCAAAGACCTAAATATAAAATCTAAAATGATAAAGATCATGGAAGAAAAATTAGGGACAACATTAGGAGCCCTAATACATGGCATAAACAGTATATGAAACATTACTAACAATGCAGAAGAAAAACTAGATAACTGGGAGCTCCTAAAAATCAAACACTTATGCTCATCCAAAGACTTCACCAAAAGAGTAAAAAGATTACCTACAGACTGGGAAAAAGTTTTTAGCTATGACATTTCCAATCAGCACCTGATCTCTAAAATCTACATGATACTACAAAAACTTAACTGCAAAAAGACAAATAACCCAATTAAAAAATAGGCAAAAGATATGAATGGACATTTCACTAAAGAAGACATTCAGGTAGCTAACAGATACATGAGGAAATGCTCATGATCATTAGCCATTAGAGAAATGCAAATCAAAACTACAATGAGATTCCATCTCACTCCAACAAGGCTGGCATTAATCCTAAAAACACAAAACAATAAATGTTGAAGAGGCTGTGGAGACATTGGAACACTTGTACACTGCTGGTGGGAATGTCAAATGGTACAACTGCTTTGGAAATCGATTTGATGCTTCCTAAAAAGGTAGAAATAGAACTACCATATAATCTAGCAATCCCACTCCTTGGAATATATCCTTGGGAAATAAGAGCCTTTACATGAACAGATATGTTCACACCCATGTTCTTTGCAGCACTGTTTATAATAGCAAAAACATGGAAGCAACCAAGATGCCCATCAACGAATGAATGGATAAATAAATTATGGTATATTTACACAATGGAATACTATGCATCGATAAAGAACAGTAATGAATCTGTGAAACATTTCATAACATGGGGGAATCTGGAAGGCATTATGGCAAGTGAAATTAGTGAATTGCAAAAGGGCAAATATTGTATGAGACCACTATTATAAGAACTCGAAAAATAGTTTAAAAGGAGAAGAAAATATTCTTTGATGGTTACGAGAGGGGGGAGGGAAGGTGAGAGAGAGGTATTCACTAATTGGTAGATAAGAACTACTTTAGGTGAAGAGAAAGACAACACACAATACAGGTGAGGTCAGCACAGCTGGACTAAACAAAAAACAAAGAAGCTTTCGGAATAAACTGAATGCTTCGAAGGCCAGTGTAGCAGGGGCAGGGGTTTGGGGATCATGGTTTCAGGGGACATCTAAGTCAATTGACATAATAACATCTATCAAGAAAACATTCTGCATACCACCTTGGAGAGAGGCGTCTGGGGTCTTAAACTCTAGCAAGTGGCCACCTAAGATGCATCAAGTGGTCTCAACTCATCTGGATCAATGGAGAATGAAGAACTACGAGCCCAAGAGACAGAAAGGGCCACATAAACCAGAGACTACATCAGCCTGAGACTAGAAGAGCTAGACAGTGCCTGGCTACAGCCAATGACTGCCCTGACAAGGAAAGCAACAGAGAACCCCTGAGGGAGCAGGAGAGCAGTGGGATGCAGACCCCAAATTCTCATAAAAAGACCAGACTTAATGGTCCGACTGAGACTAGAAGGACCCCGGTGATCATGGCCCCCAGACCTTCTGTTGGCCCAGGACAGGAACCATTCCCAAAGCAAACTCTTCAGACAGGGATTGGACTGGACAATGGGTTAGAGAGGGATGCTGGTGAGGAGTGAGCTTCTTGGATCAGGTGGACACTTGAGACTACATTGGCATCTCCTCCCTGGAGGGGAGATGAGAGGGTAGAGGGGTTAGAAGCCGGCGAAATGGACACGAAAAGAGAGAGTGGAGGGAGGGAGCGGGTTGTCTCATTAGGGCGAGAGCAATTGGGAGTATGTAGCAAGGTGTATATAAGTTGTTGTGTGAGAGACTGACTTGATTTGTAAACTTTCACTTAAAGCACAATAAAAATTAAAAAAAAAATCAGGAGACACATTGCATTGGGTAAATCTGCTGCAAAAGTCCTCTTTAAAGTATTGGAAAGCAGCGATGTCACCTTGAAGACTAAGGTGCCTGACACAAGCCATGATGTCTTCAACCACCTCCTATGCATGTCAAAGCTGGAAGACTGAAGAAGAATTGATGCCTTTGAATTGTGGTGTTGGAGAGTATTGACTATACCATGGACTGCTAAAAGAACGAACAAATCTGTCTTGGAAGAAGTACAACCAGAATGCTCCTTAGAAGCAAGGATAGCTAGACTACATCTCACATACTTTGGACATGTTATCAGAAGGGATCAGTCCCTGGAGAAGGACATCATGCTTGGTTAAATAGAGGGTCATCGAAAAAGAGGAAGATCTATTACAAGATGCATTGACACAGTGGCTGCAGCAATGGTCTTAAGCTTAACAAGGAATGTGAGGATGGTGCAGGACTGGGCAGTGTTTCGTTCTGTTGTACACAGGGTCGCTGTGAGTCAGAACTGACTTGATGGCACCTAACAAGTGATGTTGAACATATTTTCATGTATTTATTTTCTATCTGTATATATTCCTTGATATATATATCTTTCAGATCTTTTGCCCATGTTCTAACTGAATTGTTTGTTTTTTTACCATTGAGTTTTGAGAGGTCTTTATATATTCTAGATAATAGTCATTGTCAGTGGTTTGTCTTTTCGTTCTCTTATCTGGGTCATTCCCAAAGCAAAAGTTTTAAATTTTTGTTGAAGCCACTTTATAATTTTTTTATTTTATGGATCATGCTTTTGGTATAAAGTCTAAGAACTCTGTGTAGCCCTAGAGTCAAAAGATTTTCTCCTATTTTTTTCTAAAAGTTTCATAGTTTGCATCTTACATTTAAAACCTTGATTTATTTTGATTACATTTTTTGTAAGGCAGGAGGCTTTGATGGAGGTTTATTTTTTGGCGTATGGATATCTAGTTGTTCAAGCACCATTTGTTGAACAGGGTATTTTTCCTCCATTGAATTGCTTTGGTACTTAAAAAAAAAAGTCAGACATTAAAAAAAACAAAACCTGTTGCCATTAAGTCGATTCTGACTCATGGTGACCCTACAGGACAGAGTAGAACTGCCCCATAGTGTTTCCAAGGGTGTAATCTTTATGAAAGCAGACTGCTACATTCTTCTCTCTTGGAGTGGCCAGTGGGTTCGAACCACTGACCTTTTGATTAGTAGCTGAGTGCTCTATTTCTGGGTTCTCTGTTCTGGTTACATTGATCTATGTGTCTATTCTTCCACCAATACTATATAGTCTTGGTTAGCACAGATATATAAGAAGTCTTGAAAGTGGGTGGAGTGAATCTTCTCACTTTCTTCTTTATCAGAGTTGTTTTAGCTATTCTAAATCTTTTGCTTTTCCATATAAATTTTAGAATTATCTTGTCTATCTCTAAAAAGGATCTTGCTTAGATTCTGATAAGAATTATGTAAAACTTGTGTATCAGTTTAGGAATAATTGACGTCTTTACTATGTTGAGTCTTTCAATCCATGGACATGGCATGTTTGTTCACTTATGTCTATAAATGTGTATCTCTTGGTATCAAATCAAAAATCAATAACAGTAAGATAACAAGAAAACCTCCAAACACTTGGAAACTAAACAATATACTTCTAAATAACCCATATGACAAAGAGGGAGTCTCAAGGGAAATAAAAAAAAATACATTGACCTGAATGAAATTTAAAATAAATCACAATTTGTGGGATACAGTTAAAGTGGTGCTTGGAGGGGAAATTTTTAGCATGGAGTGCTATAAGAATTATACATTAAAAAAGTGGAAAATTTATCATCTAAGTTTCCTCATTAAGAACCTAGAAAAAGAAAAACAAAATAAGTGTATTACATTTTACATAATTTATTGTAATATACTGGAGTCATTTTGCCAGTGTGAGTAAGTATAAAAATCTTACCTTCTTTTACATCTCTTTAAAAAAATCCATTGCCATCAGGTTGATTCCACCTTGCAGCAAGCCTACAGGACAGAATAGAGCTGCCCAATAGGGTTTCCAAGGCTGTAAACTTTACAGAGGCAGACTGCCACATCTTTCACCCATTGAGTGGCTGGTGGGTTCGAACTGCTGACCTTTCGGTTAACAGCTGAGTACTTAACCACTGTACCACTAGGGCTTCTTTTTTACATTTGTTTACCCTCCCATCATTTATAATAGCCTCTTCAGACATTTAGAACCATGCCAGATAATGGTATAATTTTTTGCTTTCACTGTGAAATTTTTTAGAAAACTGAGTCTATTGTATTTAGCCATAATTTTGTTTACTGTATTCTTTCTTCCTTTTTGATATTCCAAGATTCTTCTTTAATTTTTTTCTTTCAGTTTAGAGGACTTCCTTTGGCCATTCTTTTAGGGTAAGTCTCCTAGTAACAAATTCTTACTTTACCTCCGTCTGAGAATGTCCAGCAACAAATTCCCTTAGTTTTCCTTCATCTCAAAATGTCTTGATTCCCTTACTTTTTTAAGGATATTTTCACTGGGTATAGGATCCTGGGTTAACAGTTTCTTTTCTTTCAACACCTGTAAAATATTGTGCCATCTTCATCTGCCCTCCATACTTTCTTATGAGAAATCCATTGTCATTATAGTTATGTTTCCCCTACAGGTAAGTGTCATTTTTCTCTGGCTGCTTTTAAGATTTTTTTCCTTGCCTTTTGTTTTCCAAAGTTTAAACATGATGTGTCTTAATGTGGATTTCTTTAGGTTTATCCTGTTTTGGGTTTGCCCAGCTTTTTGATTCCGTAGGTTTATGTCTCGTCAAATTTGGGAAGTTTTCAGGAATTACTTCAAGTACTTTTTCAGGCCTGCGTTCACCTCTCCTTCTTGAACTCTAATGGCATGAATGTTAGATTTCTGTTGTATTTCCACAAGCCTATGCATCTCTGTCCATTTTTTCAGTCTATTTATCTCTTTTGTTCAGATTTGGACAATTGCTATTGCCCTATCTTCTAGTTTATTTATTCTTTTCTCTCTTCCCTCCATTCTGTTGTGAACCTACCGACTAAACTTTTAATTTTAGTTATTGTATTTTTCAGTTTTAAATTTCCAATTGCTTTTCTCTTTACATCTTCTATTTCTTTGCTGAGAGTTTTTATTTCTTTGTTGAGGCAAACATGCATTTGTTTTACGTGTTCATAATTGCTCATTGAAGCACTTTTATGATGGCAGCTTTAAAATCTTAATTAGATAATTCTAACATCTCTCTCATCCCGGTGTTGACATCTATTGATTGTCTTCTTTCATTTAGTTTGAGATCTGTCTGTTTCTTGATATCAAGAGTGATTTTCAGTTAAAACATGGACATTGTTGTATTATGTTATGAGACTTCAGATCTTACTTAAACTTTTTTTTTTTGACAAAGCTCTTGCAGGGAATAGGAGTGCTGCCTCATTACTGCTAGGGTGACACCAAAGTCGAGGTTGTCCACCTGGCCTCCAGTGACACCCAAGGAAAGAGCTCCTCAACAGTGTTCGGTATGGGTGGGAGTTCCATCTTCACATGTGGTCTCCACTGATATAATGATGGGTGTCCTTGTTACCAGTGGGTAATGATGAAAGTCCTGATTCTCTGCTAGGTCTCCACTGATAACACTCCAAGTGGGGAGGGAGAAGAACACCTTGTTACTATCAAGTGGAGCTGGAAGTTTAGGTGCTTCCCATGGTCTTTACTGACACTGCAGTGGCTAGCAGTGATAAAAGTCCAGTCTCCCTGCTTGAGCTTCTCTACATACCATCCAGGCAGGTATGGCTCATTACAACCCTGCAAGGGTGGAAGTACAGACTCCCTACTGGGGCTTTTCTGGCATGATGGTGGTGGGGTCACAGTATTTTCTGTGGCATTTAGCTGGAGTAGAACAGTTATTGTTTAAAAATTTTCTGTTTTGCTAGGTTGCTTCTTTCCTGGTTGTTTGTCTAGAGACAGCAGGCTTTTTTTCAGGGGGAGTCTGTGCCCACTGGTGTTTCCATATTGCTAGCTTCTTCAACTTCAAGTCTGGGATATATGAGGCAAAAAACAAACCCAGGGAAATCACCAGTCTGCCTTCTCTCCAACTTTCAGAGTCTTATTTCTATTTTACATATAATTTTAAGATTTTTAGTTTTACTTTTAGAGAGGAATAGGGAAAATTATTTCTACTCCATCTTCCCAGAAATAGAAGTATAGGGTAGGATTTACCATTCCTGTTTTATAGAAGAAAACTCTGACATTGAACGATGTTAATACACTTACCTAAATTGCACAGAAAGTAAAGAATAGGGCAAGACCAAACTCAGTCCTGAATGTCAGGGTTGAGGATACATGTTTTCCAACATTTTTTTTCTGATATTCGAATCCTCTTTTTAATATCCCCATGAAGTGATCATCCTTGAGGCCGTGCCAGAAAGATGTGCAATCCTAATTTCCTGCTTCTTGCATGAAACATACTGCCTTGCTGGGTAGCATAAGTCTTATCTGTCAAACTTTATAGGGAGAATGTGTCCTGTTGCTTGATGCTCACTCCTGTGCTAGGCACACTGTTGGCAATCAGTAACTACCAGTTGACCTTGGTATTTAGAGCCAGCCTGGATGACTCTAGGCAAACACTGTCGGAGATGTGTGAGGGGAATATTGCAAACTTATCTTTTACATCTGCTGGTATCTCTCTACTGTTCCCCAGTCTTCTCCAATGTAGTGGATAATGGTGGGATTCTGATCCAATGGCTCTGGATACCATTTTTCCATTTTAGTGCACCACCTGGTTTTGTTGTACTTACCAAAGTCATCACCTGAAGCTCTTCTCTGGAACCATCTACCTCCTGAAGCCTGGTTTTCCAAAAGGATAAAAAGCTGAAAGTACATGGGAATTTACATACTCTTGGGGTAGCCATTAACCGGTGACTGAGAGGTACACGCAGCTTTGGGTGTAATCTATACTCTGTTTCCTTGTAAGATCAGGCTGAAGCTACCCTCTGCAGGATGTTGCCTGGGGTGGCATTGCTGTTTGGCTTTCTCCTCTTTCCTGTCATGCTTCCCCCACTTCTTTCCTTGTTTTCCTTGGAGCACTTCTTTAATAAATCACTTGCACATAAATCCTCATCTTAGGGTCTGTGTCTGGGGAACCTGACCTAAGACAGCCATCAAAGGAGTTCAGAGGTAAACATTTGTCCATCTGAATATTTTGGCATTGTTACTGTGGTCACTGGAGTGGGAGGAATCATAGCCAAGTTGCCATGATCATGTTGTTATGGAGACAGACAAGCTGGGATTCATCACAAGGCTGCTTTTCACCAGGTATGATGTTGCTGTGGAAACACAGAGTCTGAAGCCTCAAAGAACATTCTGTTCTAATCCCAGCTGCTTTACCCATCTGCTTTGTGTCTCATTAACAGAAGGAGCCTAGCAAGATAGGAGGCTTTGACTGCATCTTCCTTCAACCTAGGTCTCTAGATAAGGGCTCCACCCCTGGACTTTTTCCTGGGTGAGTGGGAATCTTTGGATATTTTTAGCTTAGTATTGCTAAATGAGATGGAAACAAAACTTACCTGTGTTGCATGATTTTCAGGATGATTGCTGGGAGTCACGGTTGCCACATATTCATTTCAATCTGTGATCAAGTAGATTCCACCTCAGACTCGGCATTACTTTAAGCCCATGAATTCTTTCAGTACTAACCTCTTTGTTCCCAAAATTGGGAATGATCATGCTAACTCATCACTAGTGTCTTCTGTGGTCAAAGAAGCAAGGTTTAAATAGAGTAATTATGGGATATGCTGGTATCTCTCCGTGATGATGGCATAAATGCTGGAATCTGAGCATACGTATCAATATTGCTCAAGGCTAGCTCCCCAATGACCACAGTATTTCTCAATTATAGTGCAATGTGGTAGATACAATCTCATTGTTAAGAACATGGGCTGTGGTGTTAGGTGGTTTTAGGTTGAGTCTCTGAGGCAGGGGAAGAGCCATCAAAAATAGACTGCCTGTAAAGAGTTACTTACTTTGTCGTTTAGAAATCATAATGACTTCTGATTTTCATTGTTCTTGTGACTATTGTGGAATATAAACTTTGCCAATAAATTAGGATTTCTAAAGTCAATTCCTGACTTTTTACTACCTGTGTCTGCTAGAAGTGTCAGCTAGATTTGGGGATCAAAATCAATTTTCAGAGAAAAGCAGGGATATCAGCCAGAGTTCAGTCAGGAAAACAATTATGCTAGGGATTTCAAACAGAAGGAGAGTTAATATGGGGAATAAGGTACCTATAAAATAATTGAGAGTGCTCAAGGAGTAAATGTTAAGAGTACAACTATACCTGTGGTCAAGCCAGATGGCCAGAGAGATACTGATGCTATCCAGAGATCAGTAACCAATAGGAAACTACTGGTGAACCTCTTATCTCCTCTGAAGCCCTAAAAGGTGTGAATTTCAAGGAAACATGAAAATGATTATTAAAAACTCACATTTGTTAAGTTCATATGTCCGCTAAAGCTATCAGAGGAAGAATTCTACCCATTTTTTGCCTTCTAAATCGAGTGTATTTTATTGATGGAAACTGAGTAAGAGCATGCCAAATTAACTTAGGACTCCCAACATGAGATGGTGGCTATGCTAAGGTCTGAGGCTAAAACTCCATTTTGAATCAAAAGTAACTTCTGCATCAAAAATGCCACTTGTCATTTTTCTAACTCGCCACTGTATCCGGAGAAAATTACTTGGTAAACAATTTAAAAGAACACTGTGATTTTGCTTGCTTAAGAATACACCCTGCTCAGAAAATTGGTTCCAAAACAATTCTCAGAACAGATGCTCACTCAAGATAAACGTTAGAATTATGCATGTCTTCCATGCCATCACACAAGGAGGCTCTCATGATCATTTTGAGGCCGGATGTACCCAATTTAATGATTACTTTGCAACTTAAAAAAAGCAATTTTAGAAACAGATGTAATTTCCTACCAATCAGATGTGCCCTCACCCAATTTTGTAACCATTACCTAAATATCAACCAATCACTGAATTTTTTACTGAAGTTCCTTGTATTTTCTTATAAAAACTCTCTGAACAGTCTCTTTGGATCATTCAGTTCAGAACCCTCTGGATCTTGTGATTCCCAATTTGCAAATTTCCCTCCCTCTCAATAAAGCCTCTTTACTTTTAATTTCAACCAGACTCTGCCATTTTGCTCCACAACATTTCTTGGTGTTAGAATGAAAGTCTGAAGGAGAGACACTGAAGTGACCCTAGAGAGAGTCAGGAACTCAGGCCCAGTACCAGCAAGAGCCTTTTGGCTTGCCATTTCCCCAGGCCTCCATGGGAGCCATCTCAGGTAAGTCCCTCTGGGATCCAAACTCCACCCTCTTTGGTAGAGGTCTCCGAGCTTTATTGAGAATTACTTTCTCTTTCATTTTTGTCCCGATTTGTTTTCTACTTAATTTGTCCTAGAATTGGTGCATGATTTTATTTAGATAGAGGTTATTCTATTCCTCAAAGCCTTGGTAGCTACAGAGGTAATTCTGCTTTCAAAGAGCTCTGGGTCACTGTAAGCTGCAAAATTTAAGCGTTTATCTACCATTAAGAGCTGTTAAGGTTGTTGCCAGCACTGATCACCAGTGTTAAAGGCTCCTGTGACAGGATGAGCTGGTCAGGAGACTGGCCAGAGCTGCTGCCACCCACAAGCAAACAAGCAAAACACTGTCCAAATCCTCAAGCATTCTTCTCTAAGTTTTGTGACTTAAGGAAAACCAAAAGTAGAGCTCTCATGGCTTTTTGCCTGTGAGACCATCAAGAACAGTGCTCTGCTTTTATTTTCAGTGTATATTTGGGTGGGAATCACCAAATCTTGCAAGAAATATGTAATGACAATTCTCAAGAGGAGCCGGCAGGCAGTTCCTGACCTGTTTTGTGAAATTCTAAAGAGGAGGTGGCAACTCCTAGTTAGCATCAACTGACTAAAGACAAATTAAAAAATCAGTAGCCACTTCAAAATACTTTACAATTAGAGAGACTAGTGTATTTTAAAATGAGAGAGCAGGTTTCTAGTTGACAAAATTAATTGGGTTCAGAAAATATGAAACCGCTTTTAATATGATTGTTACAGAGGAATCCCAGAAGATCGAATCTCTGCTAAAATTTTTCTTTGTCTTTGGGAAACCAAAGTTTCAACCCAATTCTTAACATCTTTGTTAAATAAGCCTGGATTTACCTCCTATCAGGTCGCTGGTTTGGGGTTCATGTTCAAAGACACTATAAGCTGAATATACTTGAAGTTGTTTAAAATCTCAGCGATCACTTTGGGAAAATGTAACCCTTCTATTTCAGTTTGTTTTGATAAGATTGCCTATAATCTAGAATGCTGCTGTGTCTGAGTTTCTGTATCAAGTTGAAGACCATGGCTGGTGTTTCCTATGGAATGAGCTAATATTCTCAGTTCTTTTCCCTTCCAAGAAAAATTGCTTCTTATTCTGAGAAACTGATATGCAACAGTCTATTTGAAAAGTGCAGTCCCTCCAAAATAAAATGCTTATTATAATTGGTATAACAAGGACTTAAAAAAAGAGAAAAATTATTCTAATTTCTTTTCTAAAGGATCCTATAAAGCATACAAAAGACAGGTTTATGAAAATGTCATGATTTCCTACTTCTGGATGGTATTATTAAATCAGATTACAATGTTTCTTTGAAGAAAATACTGATTGGTTGATGATAAATAAGTGCTTATACTAATTAAATGACCTCTTGCTTTCTTCATGTATGGTGTCCTTGATGTCATCCCACAACTTCCCTGGTCTTCCATCATTGGTGTTCAACTCATCAAATCTGTTCTTGAGACGGTCTCTAAATTCAGATGGGATATACTCAAGGTCATACTTTGACTCTCATGGACTTATTCTAATTTTCTTCAGTTTCACCTTGAAATTGCATATGAGCAATTGGTGGCCTGTTCCTCAGTTGGCCCCGGCCTTGTTCCGACTGATCATATTGGGCTTTTCCATCATCTCTTTCCACAGATGTAGTTGATTTGACTCCTGTGTATTTCATCTGATGAGGTCCATATATGTAGTTGCTGTTTATATTGTTGAAAAAAGGTATTTGCAACAAAGAAGTTATTGGTCTTGCAAAATTCTACCATATGATCTCTGGCATCATTTCTACCACCAAAGCCATACTTTCCAACTACCAATCCTTCTTTGTTTCCAGCTTTCGCATTCCAATCACCAGTAATTTTCAATGCATCCTGATTGCATGTTTGATTAATTTCTGACTGCAAAAGTTGGTAAAAATCCTCAATTTCTTCATCTTGGCTTTAGTGGTTGCTGTGTAAATTTGAATAATAGTTGTATTAGCTGGTCTTAAGTCTTCCTAGTAGGTGTATGGATATTAGCCTATCACTGACAGCGTTGTACTTCAGGATAAATCTTGAAATGTTCTTTTTGACAATGAACGTAATGCCATTCGTCTTCAATTCATCCTTCCTAGCATAGTAGATGATAAGATCGTATGATTCAGAATGGCCAATACCAGTCTATTTCAGCTCACTAATGCCTAGGATATCGATCTTTATGTGTTCCATTTCATTTTTGATGATTTCCAATTTTCCTGGATTCATACTTTGTACATTCCAGGTTCCAATTATTAATGGATGTTTGCAGCTCTTTCTTCTCATTTTGAGTTGTACCACATCAGCAAATGAAGGTCCCCAAAGCTTGACTCCATCCACATCATTGAATCCATCCATGTCATTGAATCAAGTCTACTTTGAGGAGGAATCTCTTCCCCAGTCATATTTTGAGTGCCTTCCAATCTGAGGGTCTCATCTTCTTGCACTATATAATGTTCCACTGCTATTCATAAGGTTTTCACTGGCTAAATTTTTTCTGAAGTAGACCGCCAGGTCCTTCTTCCTAGTCTGCCTTAGTCTGGAAGCTCAGCTGAAACCTGAGCAGGGAGCATCAAGAAAAGATTAAAGGAGTACACAGAGTTACTATACCAAAAAGGATTGGTTGATATTCAGTCGCTTCAGGAGGTAGCATGAGATCAAGAGCTGATGGTACTGAAAGAAGAAGTCCAAGCTTCACTGAAGACATTGGCAAGAAACAAGGCTTCAGGAATTGATGGAATACCATTGAGATGTTTCAACAAATGGATGCAGCACTGGAAGTGCTCACTTGTCTATGCCAAGAAATTTGGAAGACAGTTACCTGGCCAACCAACAGGAAAAGATCTATATTTATGCCTATTGCAAAGAAAAGTGATCCGATTGAATGTGGAAATTATTGAACAATATCATTAATACCACATGCAAGTAATTTTGCTGAATATCATTCAAAAGTGGTTGCAGCAGTACATCAAGAGGGAAGTGCCAGAAATTCAAGCCAGATTCAAAAGAGGACATGGAATGAGGGATATCATTACTGATTTCAGATGGATCCTGGCAGAAACCAGAGAATACCAGAAAGATATTTATTGACTGTGCGAAGGCATTTAACTTATGGATCATAACAAATTTTGGATAACATTGAGAAGAATGAGAATTCCGGAGCACTTAATTGTGCTCATGAGGAACCTGTACCTAGACCAAGAGGCAGTCATTCGAACAGAATGAGGGGATACTGTGTGGTTTAAAGTCAGGAAAGATGTACATCAGGGTTGTATCCTTTCACTATACCATTCACTCTGTATGATGAGCAAATAATTTGAGAAGCTGGACTATATGAAAAAGAACAGGCCATCAGGATTGGAGGAAGGCTCATTAACAATCGGTGAAAGCTGCACATTGAATAAAGAAGATTGAAAAAGAATTGATGCCTTTGAATTATGGTGTTGGCAAAGAATACTTAATGTATCGTGGACTGGCAAAAGAAGGAACAAACCTGTCTTGGAAGAACTACAGCCAGAATGCTTCTTTGAAGCAAGGATGGTGAGATTTGGTCTTACATACTTTGGACATGTTTTCAGGAGGGATCAGTCCCTGCAGAAGGACATCATGCTTGGTAAAGTAGAGGGCCAACGAAAAAAAGGAAGACCTTCAATGAAATGGATTGACACGGTGGCTGCAACAGTGGGCTCAAGCATAACAACGATCATGAGGATGATGCAGGACCAGGCAGTGTTTCGTTCTGTTGTACATAGGGTCACTATGAGTTGGAAGTGACTCAATGGCACCTAACTACAACAGCAACATAAATTAAATAGCTCTAATATTCCCAGGTTAGTATTCCCAGGAGCTAAGGACAAAGGTTATTATGTTTATGTCAACCTTGAAGACAAAATCTTAAGTAACTTAAGCTAGATATTATATGAAATATTTTTTTTAAAGAAAAGAAATAATCTTTATCAATTCCAGGAATACAAGAAATTTAACAGGTGTATTAAAGAAAATTTATCTGGTAGAGTCAAGGTTCTTATTTATTGCAACAAAAAATTTATGGATATTTTTAAAAGCTTTAAATAGCAAAGAATTGAATTTCTTGGTGTTAAAATAACAAAATTTTCTTTGTTGAAGAGTTAATTTAATCGTATAATCTGCCTTGAAGGTGAGGGTTCAGCCTCCCATTAGAATAAATTCCTGCGTGGAAAACTAAACCACATGGTTTTGAAAAAGAAAGCTAAGGCTTTTTTACCTTTAAGGCCTTTGGTTAAATAAGTTAGTGACCTATGATTAACTCCTGACGACTTTGAAACATCTGCGGAAAGCCACAAAAGATTTGTTCCTACTTCTACAAGGAAAAATGCTGAAAAGAAAAGAAAAAGAAATGGTTTGTTTAATGTGTTATAAATTCAAGAGACGTGCCTGATTTTCTTAGACTAAAAAATTCTGTGTTAATGTTTCCTCTTATGTTTTTGCCTGGTGTTAGAGCACAAGTACATACTACCATGTCTTAATTTTATTATTATTACGTTAATTACTAACTTGGTTGCAACTTTATTTCTTTTCAATCTAGAATCATCAGAGCCAGTGGTTTAACTGGGGAGTTCACATCATTTACCCATGGAGTTTTTTCTGTTCTGTTTTGTGTTACCATTCAGATGTTTAGAGACTTGATAATTTTGGTATATTCTTGGTATATCCTGAGTATATGGTATGATGTTTCAAGATTATTATGTGTTATATCTGAAGCTTTTTTAAAATAAGGCTAATAATTATGTTTAGAGATATTTTGTCTAAAGTTTTTTTTTATCAACCATGTTTTGCTTTTCATTAGTTTTATAATTAACTCCCATCAGGTCTTTTGCTTTTAAGAAATATTATTATTATAAATTAATCATGGCCATATTATGTTTTGTCATCTGCAGATAAGTTTCTACTTCAGTGACTTGCTGAAAATGCTTGATCAAAATATTTCAACAAAAATGAACTATATCAGACTTATGAAGAGGACAATAATATTTCAAATGTGGATACTATTGGACTAAATAAAAATTTCCAGGACTCTTATTTAGTAACTTACTGAAGTTTTTAGACTGCTATTGAACCAAAATTGCACAGAACCAAAATTAACTACATTGGACTGAGTAAACAAATAGAATTACTATAAGGTTTATATGTGAATATTGCTATGTTCAATGTTCTATTTTTTATATATAGGAAAACATTTTTATTTTCCTTTCCCTCTTTTAATATAAGAATTGGTTATTTCAATAACTAATAACATTGTGTTAACTGCAGAATATTCTGTGGATTAGAAGGGGTATGGCACATGTCAAAGTGTGAACTAAATATTTTCGGAATGATTTAAATGATTCTGCCCATGGACTCAATGATGAGAGACATAGCTCTTCAAAGTATAATGGGCCTCAACGTCCTTACCACTGCACAAAGAGGCATCTATGCTATTATTAAAACTTATTGTTAAGGTTGAATCATAACAATCCTGTTGCTTCCTTAACTAATACTATTCTCTATTTTTAGAATTTTTATTGTAGAATGCTGCATCTGCCATACTTAATTCCATTTTGGAAGAATATTTTTCACAGATTAAAGAACTCTTTGACAACCAGAAGTTAGAATTCCAAAATTTGCCTAATATTGCCCCCCAAAACTGAAAAAAAACAAACTCATTGCTGTCGAGTCAATTCTGACTCATAGTGACCCTATAGGACAGAGTAGAACTGCCCCATAGGATTTTCAAGGAGTGGCTGGTAGATTTGAACTGCCAGTCTTTGGTTAGTAGTCAAGCTCTTAAACACTGCCCCACCAGGGCTCCAATATTGTCCCAGGAGAATACATATTGGAGAAAACATTAATTGAAAGACTCCTTAGAAACTCACTAGAAAGGTATATACTTAGTCCTCCTCACTAACCCTTGTGCTGCCAAATTATAATGCTCTACCTATTCCAACTTAAGAAGGCTAGGCCTCTGCCTGGACATTAAACTTACAGAAGGACTTAAACTGAAGTTCAAATGCCCTTGTGGCCAAAAGCAGATGATGTCGAAGTAGATGGCTCCTCCCAAGACCATGGGACAAGATTTCATGCAACCTGCTGAAATTTTTTGGACTTTTTCTGATTATTGGTATTCTTATGATAGTTGCTTTATTACACACTTGTGGTATTATCCTTTATTTTAATAGCCTCTTTTACTATGTATGCCTAATACATTTGAACAAGCTACTAACTCCATTCCTATGGAAAAAAGTCATGTACTTAAAAAAAAAAAGCAAAAACAATTACATGACTTTGACCTCTCACCATAGGTTTGGCCTTATCATCATGTCAAGTGAGAACTCTTCTTTTGGTACAGTTCCTTACTCTCCCAACTCACTATTCTAACATCTGATGGTGCCGGATGTATAATTACAGTGTCTGGGGCCTTAAATATCTGTGGAGACAGACTACCATCCAATGAGAAAACAACTTGGCGAAGATAAGTTACTTTTGTGTGAGTGGTCAGAAAGATCTGAAAACCAACTTGCCCTGAAGATGAAACTCCCCGCACAGCAAGGCAGAAGATTTAAGATATGATCAAGGAATCTCTTTCTAATGAGATTCATGATCAAAAGGGGTGTTGAGTAAGAACACCTCAAATTAACTTAGGACTCCCAACATGAGATGGTGGCTATGCTAAGGTCTGGGGCTGAATCTCCATTTTGAGTCAAAAGTAACTTCTGCATCAAAAATGCAGCCTGTCATTTCTCTAACTCTCTACTGTACCCTGAGAAAATTACTTGGTAAGTAATTTTAAGGAACAACGTGATTTTGCTTGCTTGCTTAAGAATACAACCTGCTCAGAAAACCTGTTCCAAAACAATTCTCAGAACAGATGCTCAATCAAGAATTAAGCATGTCCTCTGTGCATTCACACAAAGAGGGTCTCATGATTGTTTTGAGGCCAGATGTACCCAATTTAATGATTACTTTGTAACTTTAAAGATTTTTAAAAATGTATGTAATCTCCTACCAATCAGATGTCTTCTCACTCAATTTTGTAACCATTACCTAAATGTCAACCAATCATTGAAGCTTTTTTCCTCTTTATTTTCTTGACTAGATTTGATGGATTTTTTTTTTCTCATTCAAAAGTTTATTCACAAATTGTTTTGTGACATTGGTTGTAATCCCCATGTAGTATCAGCAATTTCCCCCTTTCCCTTTCTACTCTGGATTCTCTGTGTCCATTGTTCCAGTTTTCTTGTCTCTTCCTGCCTTCTTATCTTTGCTTTTGGGCAGATATTGCCCATTTGGTCTTGTATACTTGATTGAACTAAGAAGCACATTCCTCATGTGTTATTTTTGTTTTATAGGCCTGTCTAATCTTTGGCTGAAAGAAAGACTTCAGGAGTTGTTTAAGTCCTGAGTTAAGAGGGTGTCTGGAGGCATAGTCTCATGGGTTCCTCCAGTCTCTGTCAGATCATTAAGTCTGTTTTTTTTGTGTGTGTGAATTTGAATTTTGTTCTACATTTTTCTCCTGCTCTGTTTGGGACCCTCTATTGTGATCCCTGTCAGAGAGGCCTGAGGTGTAGCTGCACAACATCTAGTTCTTCTGGGCCTCAGGCTGGTGGCGGCTGTGGTTCATGTGGTCCATTAGTCTTTTGAACTAATATTTTCCTTGTGTCTTTCGTTTTCTTCATTCTCCTTTGCTCCAAATGTGATGGTACTAATAGATGTATCTTAGATGGGTACTTGCTAGTTTTTAAGACCCCAGAAGCTACCCACCAAAGTAGGATGTAGAACATTTTGTTTATGAATTATGTTATGCCAATTGACCTAGACAGCCCCTGAGCCCATGGTCCCCAGCCCTGAGCTCCAGAAATTTGGTCCCTCAATGTGTGTTTGGATGTGTCTAGGAAGCATCTATGACTTTGCCTTGGTCGAGTTGTGCTGACTTTCCTATATTGTGTGTTGTTTTTCCTTTCACCAAAGTTAACACTTGCCTACTATCTAGTTAGGGAATTCCTCTCCATACTCCTCCCCTTCCTTGTACCCATCAAAGATGTTTTTTTCTTTTTTTGTGTTTAAACAATGGTTGTGTTTTTGTAATAGTGATCTCATACAATATTTGTCCTTTTGTGATTGACTTATTTCATTCAGTATAATGCTGTCTAGGTTCATCCATGTTGTGAGATGTTTCATGGATTCAACATTGTTCATAGCATTCTGTTGTGTGTATGTACCATAATTTGCTTATCCATTCGTCTGTTAGTGGACACTTAGATTGTTTCCATCTTTCCGTTATTGTGAATAATGCTGCAGTGAACGTGGATGTGCATATGTGTATTTATAGGACAGCTCCCATTTCTCTAGGATATATTTCTAGGAGTGGGATTGCTGTATCATATGGTATTTCTCTATCTAGCTTTTTTTATATCATCTTATTTGGGTTATTGGCTTCCTCTCCTGTTTTTCTTTTGTCAGTTTGGCCAGTGGTTTGTTGATTTTTTAATCTTTTCAAAGAACCAACTTTCGATCTTGACTGTTTCTGTTGTTTTTTTGTTCTCTGTTTCATTTATTTCTGCTCTAATCTGTATTATTTCCTTTCTTTTGGTGGCCATGGGCTTCTTTTGCTGTTTTATTTGTTTGAGCTGTAGGGCTAATGTTTTGAGTTTGAGCCTTTTTTTTTGATGTGTGTATTTACTGCTATTAATCAACCTCTGAGCACTGCCTTTGCTGTGTCCCAAAGGTTTTTGTATGATGTGTGTCATGGATTGAATTGTATCCCTCAGAAATATGTGTCAACTTGGTTATACCATGATTCCCAGTATTGTGTGATTGTCCATTTTGTGATTGTAATTTTATGTTAAAGAGGATTAGGGTGGGATTGTAACACCCTTACTAAGGTCACATCCTTGATCCAAGGTAAAGGGAGATAAAAGGAAAGGGAAGCAAACAGTGGGGGACCTCATACCATCAAGAAAGCAGTGCTGGGGGCAGAACGCGTCCTTTGGACCCAGGGTAGGGTCCCTGCACAGAGAAGCTCCTCACCCAGGGGAAGATTAAGGAGAAGGACCTTCCTCCAGAGCCTACACAGAGAGAAAGCCTTCCCCTGGAGCTGACACCCTGAATTTGAACTTCTAGCCTACTAGACCGTGAGAAAATAAATTTCTCTTTGTTAAAGGCATCCACTTATAGTATTTCTCTTATAGCAGCATTAGCTGAGCAAGACAGTGTATTTTCACTCTCATTTGATTCTAGGAATTTTTTTATTTCTTCTTTGATTTCTTCTATTACCCAGTTGTTTTTAAGCAAGGTGTTATTCAGTTTCCATGTATTTGATTTTTTTCCCCTTGCTCTTCCTGTTGTTGATTTTTATTTTATGACATTGTGATCAGAGACAATGCTTTGTATTATTTTGATATTTTAGATTTTATTGAGTGTTGCTTTGTGGCCTAAGATGTGGTCTATTCTGGAGAATGTTCCACGTGTGTTGAAAAATAATGTATACTTTGCTGCTGTTGGGTGGAGTGTTCTATGTATGTCTATGAGATCAAGTTGGTTGATCGTGGCCTTTAGATCTTCTGTATCTTTGTGGAGCTTCTTTCTAGATGTTCTGGCCTTTACCGAGAGTGGTGTGTTGAAGTCTCCCACTATTATGGTGGAGCTATTTCTCTTTTCAGTGCAGTTAAAAAAGTTTATTTTATGTGTTTTGGAGCCCTGTTGTTGAATGCATAGACATTTATTAAGGTTATGCCTTCTTGGTGGATTGTCTCTTTAATCATTATATAGTTTCCTTCCTTGTTTTCTATGGTTGATTTTTCATTATGGTCTATTTTATCTGAGATTAGTATTGCTGCTCCTCTTCTTTTTTGGTTACTGTTTGCTTGATATGTTTTTTCCACCCTTTGAATTTTAATATATTTATATCTTTGTGTCTAAGGTGTGTCTCTTGTAGACAGAATATTGATGGGTCATGTTTTTTTTTTTCTCCATTCTACTTTCTCTGTCTCTTTATGGGTTCATTTAAATCATTTACATTCAGTGTGATTATCAGTACGTATGAGTTTATTGCTGTCATGTTATTGTTTGTGTGTGTGTGTGGGGGGGGCCTGATGGTTTCTTTGTTCCTCTTCTTGTGCTGAGCTCCTTTTGTGAATTTTCTTTTCTTTTGTTATTATAGATTTTGCATTTACTGAGACTTCTTGTTCTTTTTTATTCTGATGAGTAGGTTTGTTAACTGTCTTTGTGGTTACCTTGAAATTTTTGCTTATATTCCTCAGTTTGAACCAGTCTTTTATTACTTGATATTACCTTGGCTTCCTCTCCATTTATTCCCTCTTTTATTTTTTTGATGTTGTCATTATTTACGGATTGATGTCTCTCTCTGTTTTAAGTCTTTTAATTTTGTTTTTATTATTGAGAGTTCTTTGCCTAGGTTGGTATTTGGCTGATGCTGTCCTATGTCCTAGACTCCGGTTGTTGTCTGATATTGTCGGTTCTCTTACCAAAGGACTCCCTTTAATATTTCTTCTAATTTTGGTTTGGTTTTTACTAAAGAATTTCTGTTTTTCGGGAAATGCCCTAATTTCTCCATAGTATTTGAGAGAGAGTTTTGCAGGATATATTATTCTTGGTTGGCAATTTTTTTCTTTCAAGGTTTTATATATGTCATCCCGTTGCCTTTTTGCCTGCATGGTTTCTGCCAAGTAATCAGAGCTTAGTCTTATTGTTTCCCCTTTGTAAGTAACTTCATTTTTCTAGAACTGCTCTCAGGATTCTCTGTATGTCTTTAGTTTTGGCAAGTGTGATTATAATATTTGTGAGTGACTTTCTTTTGGGGTCTGTTATGGGTGGAATTGTGTCTCTCAAAAATGTGCATCAAGTTCACTAGGTTATGACTTCCAGTATTGCCCGGTTGTCCACCATTTTGTGATCTGGTGTGATTATCTTATGTATTGTAAATCCTAACCTTTATGATGTTAATGAGGCAGGGTTGGAGCCAGTTATGTTAATGAAACAGTACTCAATCTACAGGATTATGTTGTATCTTGGAGTGAATCTCTTTTGAGATATAAAAGAAAGAATCCAGCAGAGAGGAGAGGGACCTCATTACCATCAAGCAAGAAGAGCCAGGAGTTGTGTATATCTTTTGGACTCAGGATTTCTGCACTGAGAAGCTCCTAGACCAGGGGAAGATTGATGACAAGGAATCTTCCCCCAGAGCCAACATAGAAAATTTCCCTGGGAGCTGGTGTGCTGAATTCGAACTTCTAGCTTCCTAAACTGTGAGAGAATAAACTTTGTTTCTTAAAGCCATCCACCTGTGATATTTCTGTTATAGCAGCACTAGACAACTAAGAAAAAATTTAGTACTGTAGTAGGGTGCTGCTCTAACAGGCATCTAAAACGTGGAAGTGGTTTTGAAACCATGAATGGGTACAGACTGGAAGAGTTTTAAAGTGTCTAATAGTAAAAGCCTACATTGCCTTGAAGAGGCTGTCGGTGGAATTATGGACATCAAAGACAATTCTGGTGTGGACTCATAAGGAAGTGAGGAGAGCTGTAACACCAGAGATGACACAGATGGTGAGAAGCAGCAGCTGAGAAATGGCAGCAGCAGAACCAGGAGACCAGTGTGAAATGACGCAGGAGCCAACCCACTGAGCAAGAGAGCGGATTGCCTTTGGATAGAAGGCTTCTTGGATGCCTCTGGGCACTAATCTGTAGTGATAGTTTTGCCAACCCATGAAGCAAGAGAGCTGAGTGCCCTCTGGCTGAGATTTACTGGCTGAGTGGGTTCCCTCTAGGTACTTACCAGTAGAGCTAAAGAGCTTTGGAATGCTTGCCTGAGCAAAGTAGACGCCGGGCCAGACCAAGAAGCCCAGGAACAAGGAAGCAGAAGCTGAAGAGTCAAGGAGCACAGGAAGCAGAGCTGCCTCAGTCTCAAAGGGTAGGGCCACAACCTCTTGGGTTTCAAAGAGTGGAACCACGATCTTCTGGGTCTCAAAGTGTGGTGCCATGGCCTCCTAGATTTCAAAGAGTCAGATCTTCATCAACTCAGCATGGCAGTTCCCGCATGGGAAGGGGGTGGCATATAGGGCTAGGTGGGGGTAGAAAGAAAAGACAGAGACAAAAAAAGGGTAGCCAGTGGGTGGGGGCAGGGCTGACCTGGGGACCAGCAGGAAGGGGGTGTGTGGGGCATAAGGCTAGGTGGGAGGTAGAAATTAAAGAAAGAAAAAGAAAAAAAAGGAGGAAGAAAGGGAAAAAAATCACATTTGGAACCAGTGGTGGGGGTGGGGTGGATCCAGAGTGGCAGTGGGTTGGAGGCTTTCTAGCCAAAGTGGTGTGGCATGGGCTTGCAAGAAGGGGTGAAGGTGGTGAAGGATGAGGGGTGGGAAAGCGTGTTTCTCTGGTTACTGGGTGCTCTGTCTCCTCTTGGGAGCTCTGTGAAGTTGCTTTCCTATACTCCCTGTCTGGGGTCATTGCTGGCTGTGTTCTAAGATGGCAATGCTGTGCCATGTTAGTTGGCAGGGGACTTGCATTCCATATCTCTCCTCGTCTCCTGATCAAATTATTTATCCCTTTATTTGATGCTTCGGGTTCCAGGATTGACATTTGTATCTGTTTAACTTAGTTTTTTGGGTCTTTGCTGCAGAGAGATGGCATGATGCGTCTATTTAGGGCACCATGTTGACTCCATCTTCTCCAATCACTGAATTTTTTACTGAAATTTCTTGTGTTTTTTTATAAAAACTCTCTGAACTGTCTTCTTCTCGAATCACTCAGTTAGGAACCCTCTGGACCTTGTGATTCCCAATTTGCAAATTCCTCTGCCTTCCAGTAAAAGCGCTTTACTTTTAATTTCTGCCAGACTCAGCCATTTTGCTCTACAATAAAACTAAACCATACCTAGTACCCTGCTGGCAGTTTAATATATAGCATTGAGTTCCCAGGCTTGCAGCCATTGTGATTGGGTAGAGCTGGGAAAGCAATGGGAAATGTGCAGGACCAATAGACAACATCTGGTTATTGTTCATTTCATATGCTCAATCCCTAGCATCCTAGTTCTATTTCTCAGCATTTAGAATTGTGAATTGAATTGTGATGTTTATAAACTGTTTGTTTCTAATTAGTCTGCTCTAATTATTCTTTTGTCCTTGTGTGGCTCTATATATTGAGTGGAGAAAATGCATGGTTATATGCATAACAGAATTTTTTATTTTGGGTCAACTAATAGTCATTTTTTTTAATAGTCATATATTTAGTGAAAGCAGAGGACTTGAGACCCAATAATTACAACGCCATCAACTGTCTGGGATGGTAGAATAATAAAATTGCAAAAACAAAAACTAAACCCATTGCCGCTGAGTCAATTCTGACTCATAGCAACCCTATAGAATAGAGAATGACAATAGAAATCATGATAATAATAAAGCTAGACATGATGATAATAATCACTACTGCTTATCTTTACTATGTGTTGGCCCTGGTTATATGTACTTTATGTCTACTAACTCATGTGGTTCTCACCACAAGAGTATGAAGTAGATACAATTACATTTCCATTTTATAGATGAACACACTGAAGTATCAAGTAATTAAATAAGTTGCCCAACTTCATACAGCTAGTAAGTGGCAGAACCAGGATTTGAACCCTAAGTCAGCTCCAAAATTGGTGCTCTTAACTACTACAAAACATGCAGAAATTCTAATAGTCATAATTGGATTTTTAATTATTCCTTTATCTTATGTATATTTTATTGAGTGCCAACAAAGTAGAAAATACTTAATTCTGTCTTCTGTTTACCCACTGTATTTTGTGACAAAAGTAGTGGTTATTATTTATTGAGGGTTTCCTATGAACCAGGCACTATGTTAAAAGATTTGTAGGCAATATATCATTCAATACCCAGCTCTATGAGGTCTGGAGTCCTGGTGGCACAGTGGTTAAGAGCTTGGCTGTGAAATGAAAGTTTGGCAGTTTGAATTGACTCAACAGCAATGGTTTTTTTGTTTGTGAGGCCTAGAGAGATTAAGCAATGTATTAATTAAAGTGTTTGTTGTATTAAGTAATGTATTCATTTTCATAGTGTTAGGAGGTGGCAGAGCCTCGATTCAAACTCTAGAGCAGTGCTTTCCAATATGGTAGCTACTAGCCACATGTCACTATCAAGTGTGTGAAATGTGACTAGTCTGGATTACGGTGCACTGTAAGTATAAAATATACACCAGATTCCAAAGGCTTTTCACACTCTGATGCATCTGTGAGATGCTATAGTGTGAAGTAAGACATAAAACCTCATTCCCAGCCTTCATCTCTTCCTAGGAGTTCATCTAAATGTTACTGAGGCCTGTTTACAATGATTGAAGAAGGTTTTGTTGACTGTAAAAGACTTGAGTTGGGAAGTGGGTAGTGCTGGGGAAACTCTGAAAGGATAGGATAAACTTGCATTTCTTAGAATTAGAAGCTGCATTTTTGGGGCAGTGGTCAGATCCGTCTTGCTGGAATGATGTGTTGTTTTGTTGTTGCTGTCAAGCTGGCAGCATTTCAACATGAACAGTCTTATTTGACTCCATTGCGGTGGCTATTGTGTCAATACATATCATTGAGGGTTTCCTTCATTTTTGCTGACCCTTTACTTTATAAAGAATACCCTGATGGCATAGTGGTTAAGAGCTATGACTGCTGACCAAAAGATCAGCAGTTCAAATCCACCAGGTGCTCCCTGGAAACTCTATGGGGCAGTTCTACTCTGCCCTGTAGGGTCGCTATGAGTCAGAATTTTCTCGACAGCAATGGGTTTGATTTGGTTTTTTGGTTATTTTATAGATGTGTTATAGTCAGGGATATTACAAGTCATCCACCCTGGCTTAAGTCAAAAGGGGGATTTTATTGGATGGCTGCAAGGCTGTCTCCAGCAACACGATCAGAGAGTACAGCTGGACCTCAGTTGGGACTGGAACCAGGGGTTGAAAACCGGGCAGGAACAAAGGAAGCTGCTCTTTCTGGGCTTGCCTAATCAATCAAGTCAGTTCCTGTCTCTGCTTTATTATTCTGCTTCTCCAAAAACATGGTGGAAAATGGCCTCACAGTACAAAAATTCACTTTACTGGAATTACTGGGTCCTCACTTAAAATTCCCTGGAGGGAGAACATGAATGCCTGGAGTTCAGTCAAATACTCTCCCCTGGTCCAATTAATGTGTGAGAATATGCAAGTTAAAATGACAAGCGCCTTTAATTTCTTACCTCCTCTCACATCATACATGGCATATGTGGATAGTTTTCTCAACAATTTTGCCTCTCAGAATATTTTAAAAAATTCCTTTACACCTCCACAATCATGCCACATCTCTTAATCTAGTAAAGCAATATAGCCAGATATTTTATTTAAGGATGTTTGTGATCCAGGGGTTCTCAGAAGTCCTCTTGGTTTGGCCAATATATATGCCTTTTATTGTGCCCACCTTTTATGTATAAAAATGAATTAGACTCCATAGCTTTTCTTCTCTCTCTTCCTCTCTCTCTCTTTTCAACACTCTTTCACTCAGCCCATACATATAGATAGTTTGGTAATATTTTGTCAGTTTGTCTTAGAGTTGAATTAAGGGTTCTGGAAAACAAGGACTATGTTGCTTGTCTTTATATTCCTAATGCTGGTGCATAATAGACATTTTATGAACATGTGCTGAATGAATGAATGAATGAATGGCACTATATTTTCTATACAAAAATATATAGATTTTGCATTTTTATAATATCCTCTCCATCACCTGTTCTGTGATCCTTTTCTAACGTGCCGGTATTGTTTTTTAAATAACTTGTGATTTGGACTTTCTTAGGTGGGAAAAATATTCACTTAAAATGATATTTAAATACTCAAAATTTCCTGTAAGCGATGACTGTGGTTGAATTGCATCTTTTCTTTGATAGGATTTTTCTTAGTAGGTATCCTAGACTGGGTTCTCTAGAGAAGCAAAACCAGTAAAGTGAATAAGTATATACAGAGATTTATATCAAGGAAATGGCTCATGCAGTTGTAGAGGCTACAATGTCCCAATCTGTGGGACAAGATAGAGGGTTCTCCAGATTCACATAGTCACAGGGACTGGTGAACCCAAGATCGGCAGGTCAGAGAGCAGGGCTCTTGCTCTCAGGCTGTGAAGATTGATGAATCCCAAGATCAGCAGGCAAGACTGCAGAGGAGCTGCTAGCTTAATCTCAAGAACCAGAGGTCAGACAAGCAGAAGCCAGCTGCAGGATCCAGAACGAGCAAAAGCCCACAAGCCTTGTCAGAATGTCAACTTATAATTGATGCAGGCCACCCACCCAAAGAAACTCCCTTTCAACTGATTAGCTACTCATAGCAGATCCCATCATGGAGGCGATCACTTTATATCAAATCTCATCATGGAAGTAATCGCAACATCATCCAACTGACAAACCACTGAAAATCATGGCCCAGCCAAGGTGACACACAACCTTAACCACCACAGTGGGGATCAAGCTTATATACTCATTCTACAAATGATTTCTCTGAAGGAAGTCTCTACACTAGAGAAGACTAATTCATTCCCTTCTAGATCTGTGTCTTGTGATAGGTTTTTGAATTGAATTATGCAACCATCTTTCACTCTCTGTTTATGGCTCCTCTAAGCTTTCTTATCAGTCATGTTTCTGAGTACTATTATTGCCCAGAAAAATACAGGATGAAGTGTCCAGTTCAAAGTCTGCTACCATAGGTCTAGAACAGAAGTAGGTATTTTTGGCTTATTTAGCTGTTGACAGCATCACATTCTCTGGGCAGTAGCCAAATCTCTGCTCCACATTATGCTATGAAATGAAAACTCAGGAGTAAAATAACATTGCCGCCAGTTGGAACTTTCAAACCTTGATGATAATTATTAAAAACTGTTAGCAGTCCAAATTCTTCAGCAGTTTAATGCCATAAAAATTAAACCAAACCTTCACTCAAAGGTTTCTAATATAATTCGTCTATACTACCATTGTTATTAGAGAATGAGTTTAACTGATTCGCATATTATATGTAAATTATTACATAAAAGAATTGATTGAGATTTCTGTTGGTCCCACCTTTTAACTATTGTGAAAAGTGCTACAATGAAAATTGGGGTACAAGGGCAATTACATTTTTTGTTTTATTACTGTGGACATTTTCAAACATATACAATAATGGAGAGAATAGTATGATCACTCACCCAGCTCCAACACTCACCCACAATTTGCTGAGCTTTTCCATCCACCTTCTACCTCCAACCACAACGCAAACACACTTTTTTCTTTTGTTTGGTTTCTTTTGGGGCATTAAGTTTTTTAAAAAATTAATTTTGTTATTGTTGTTCGATATATACAGCAAAACATACACCAATTTGATAGTTTCTATGTGTACAATTCAGTGACATTGATTCCATTCTTCAAGTTGTGCAACCATTCTCACACTGCTTTTCTGAGTTGTTCCTCCCCTATTAACATAAACTCACTGCCCTCTAAGCTTCCTATCTAACATTTCCGGTTACTGTTGTCAAATTGATACCATACAGATAGATCTCGAAAAAGCACAATGCTCAAGGTAGGCATTCTTTACTAGTTAAGCTAAATTATTACTTGGTTTTAAGAAGGCTTCAGGGTTTTTTTTTTTAATTAAGGTCAAATTCACATAATATAAAATTAATTATTTTTAAAGCAGACAGTTCAGTAGCATTTAGTACATTTACCATGTTGTACAACCACGACTTCTATCTTTTTCCAGAACGTTCTCATCAACTCAAAGGGAAACCCTGTACTCATTAGAGTCACCTCCCTTCCCCCAGCCCTTGACAACCATGCCTTTGTCTACAAAACATGGTTCATCTGTACAGTGGAATATTACACAGCCATAAAGAGAAATGAAGTCCTGATGTATGCCATGATGTGGATGAACCTTGAAAACATCATGCTGAGCAGAATAAGTCAGTCTCAAAAGGACAAATACTCTATGATCTCATTTATATGAAGTAAACAAATATGTGAAACCAAAGCTTGTTGGTGGTCACCAGGATGTGGAGGAGGGGAAAAGAAGGAGTTTTTTCTTAGGGTGTATTGAGTTTATGTTAATGGAATAATTTGGAAAGAGATAGTGATAATGGTTTTACAACTTGAAGAATGTAGTTTAGTGTCACTGAATTGTACATGTAGAAATTCTTGAACTGGTGAATGTTTTATTGTATATATTTTTCACCACACGCACAAAACAGGTAAATACCTTGTGTGAAAGATGGAAACCTGGCGCCATGCGTGAGGGGCCTCAGAGCCTACAAACACAACAAAATGGTGCCACCCTATGATATGGTAATCTCCCTTTTATCACCACATGGAAGATGGAAGCTGTTGATGCCCAATCTCTCCTGACAATAACAACCACAATGGCTCCCATGAAACATAAAGAGGTTGGGTTGGAAACATTCTCCAACAATTTGGAAAAGGAGGGTGAGAATCGTTGTACAACTCAAAGACTGTAATCAATGCCACTGAATTGTACATGGAGAAATTGTTGAATTGGTGTAGTTCTGCTGTGTATATTCTCAATGATGACAACAGAATAAATGATTAAAAAAATAAAAGAATTGCCACCTATACCAAGTAAATTCATTTTTTTCCTACTAAACATAAAATATGGAAAATTGCCAATGCTCAGTTGAAAGATATGGCTTAGTTGTTACATAGTGAAAATAATAGTAATATACACCACATAATGCTTCTAGTTGTTACATAGTGAAAATAATAATAATATACACCACATAATGCTTCCTTTGTGCTAGAAACTTTACATGCTTTCTGCAGTTTAACATCCCAGTGACTCATGCCATTTTACAGATGTGGAAACTGATGTACTCAGGCTAAACAGTCAGTAAGTAGCATAGCTAGTATTTGAACTCTTTCCTGTATGGTTGTAAAGCCTTTTGCTTTCTAAGCTATCTTTTTTTCAGTTCTTCTTTTCTTTAAATGCTTAAAAATTAAAATACATAGATTGAATATATTTTTGTATATAATGAAGCCTAAGGATATTTTTTTCTTGATATGATGATGATATGTTTGCTAAATATAACTTAAACTGTGATGATAGGAGCCTCCACTGGCTTTGTAGCTGAAGCCATAGTGTTCCCAAGCTATTTTGGAGTATTCCAATGGCTGCCACATGTGTCCTTAGGGACAGGGAACAGGATATACAGGTCCTTCAGCTCTGGCTTTCTGCTGTGTCTCTGTGTTGAGTCTCTCTGATGTCTCAAGGCCTCACTGCCTCCACACCAGGGCCCTGACTTTGGCATATAAGACTAAAGTTGAGACTGTGCACTCAGTTTTCTTTATAGCTCTGCTACCCTTAAAATTAAACACTGCATTTGATTTTCAGCACAGACTGCAGGATTTAAGATTGTTTTTAAATTCTGCCTCCATCCGTCACTTTGTCATGGTGCGGTGGTTCGTGTGTTACTATGATGCTGGACGCTATGTCACTAGTATTTCAAATACTAGCAGGGTCACCATGGTGAACAGATTTCAGCAGAGCTTCCACGCTAAGACTAGGAAGAAAGGCCTAGAGATCTTCCAAAAGTCAGCCATAAAAACCTTACGAATCACAACAGAATATTATCTGATAAAGTGCTGAAAGATGAACCCCCTATGTAGGAAGGCACTCAAAATATACAATGGTCACAGCAATGGACTGGGACATACCAATGATCACGAAGGTGGCACAGAACTGGGCAACGTTTTGTTCTGTTGTACATGGGTTGCCAAAAGTTGGAGCCGACTCGATGGTAACTAACAACAATGATTAAACTCTGTAAGGGAGTTTCTGACTGAATTTCTAGTTAGCTAACCTGAGCATGTAATTTCCTTTTTTCAAGGATTCTAAATCTACTAAATAGATCCAGACAATTTCACAATCATCATACTTACTATAGACCCCCCTATCGATTGTCACTGCTAGCACATATGCCAATGCCTTACCTTCCATTTGCTCCTTACCTCAATCCACCACAGGAACGTCTTGGTAATTATAATGCTATTGCATGCCAGGGATCATTACCTCATATACCAGCAGCTATGTGGCCCCTGTCTCTGTCTGACCAAGAAAGACTCAGTTCCATAGTCATATCCTGCAGGTCTACTTTCTGGGGCCACTTTTGGTAATGACTGCCTTGCCTAGGTTTCCCTCAAAAGCAGTGCCTGAGATAAGAACTCGCATTCAGGTTTATATGAGAAAGCATGGAAGTGAGAAGGGGAAAAAGCCAATCCAAGGGTGAAACACTAGGGTCTAATCCTTCTAGGGGCCCTTTGAGGAAATGTTTAGAATGTGCCTCAGAATCATCTGCCTGAGAGACAGACAGGAGATTATTTATTTACTGCTTCTTGGCCAAGAGTTACTCTTTGGAGTTAACGCTTCCCATTTCAAGCCTTGAGAGTGATTGAAATGATTGGTTTGCAGCCATCTATAGGGTCGCTACGAGTTGGAATCGACCCGACGGCATTGGGTTTGGTTTTGGTTTGCATGGCTTGGCGGTGGCAGAGAGGCCAGAAAGTGAGCAGTTCATTTGGGGCAACTGACACAAGGCGCCTTTAGGTTATAACTGAGCGTAGTTGACTGCTTCGGTAATAGCTGGAGTAAAAAGGAGGATGGAGAGAATGTGAACTGGGCCTCAAGAGGTGTCAGGTATAGATACAAATCAATTATGCAATAGTCAAACAATAGGGTGCTTCCTAAACTCTGCGTTATTTGGTCGTAAGTCACACCACATATGGGACAGTAGTGGCTCAGTCTTGGTTGGGGTGCTCCAGTTCGTCTTCAGTTTCTTCTCACCAAGCATTCACAAACCACAAATACAGATTCAGGGTCACATTATTACACAAATGTCAAGCGTTTATCTGAACTAATTCCTAATTATATTTCTGTGGCTAGTACTCAACATGGATATATGTTTTTGGTGTAATACCCATGGTTTTCAGAAGATGCTCCTCTGTGGGCTAGATGAGGTAGAAATACTACATTTTTGCACAAATAATGAGTACCTTATATGTTTTTTGCCAGCCATGCAACCCCCATGTGCATTACTTTCCTAGGCGTGCTATGAGTGTTATATGTATGGGTACTTTATGTGGGCTCCAAGTTGTGAGAGAACTTGAGAGCAAAGACATATATTTCCAATGTTGTTGTTGTTGTTAGGTGCCATCAAGTTGTTTTCGACTCATAGTGACCCTATGTACTATAGAACAAAACACTGCCCAGTCCTGTGCCATCCTCACAATCATTGCTATGTTTGAGCCCATTGTTGCAGCCACTGTGTCAATCCATCTTGTTGAGGGTCTTCCTCTTTTTTGCTGACCCTTTACTTTACCAAGTGTGATGTCCTTCTCCAGGGACTGGTCCCTCCTGATAACGTGTCCAGAATACATAAGAGAAAGTCTCGTCATCTTCACTTCCAACGAGCGCTCTGGCTGTACTTCTTCTGGGAGAGACTTGTTCGTTCTTCTGGTTGTCGGTATTCAGTATTCTTCACCAACACCATAATTTCAAAGGCATCAATTCTTCTTCAGTTTTCCTTATTCATTGTCCAGCTTTTGCATGCAAATGAGGCAATTGAAAATACCATGGTCAGGTGCACCATAGTCCTTAAAGTGACATCTTTGGTTCCAATGGTGGGGGTGAATGCAGATAGATTTACTTGAGAGATTTTTCCCATAATACCATCCTCTTGGCAGGGGAGGGGATAGAAAGGGGAGATGACATGTTGTTTGGAGAAGCGTCACAGATGGTTTTGGAACACCCCCACCCTATTCCCCTTTGAAAATACTGACGTGGGTGTAATTGCCCGATGGTTAGCTGGAATTTTACAGATTTGTTTGCATCTTCCTTATTGTGTTCCATATGGTTCTTGTAGTAATATCCAAGGTCAGGGGCGGCAATGTGGTATGAGGGGAGCTGTCGACAAAGCTTCCGCAACAGAGAAATTGTGTGATTGGACTAAGACACAGGCAGAATACTTGCACAGACTTCTGTGTTATGTCAGCTTTTAAAAATCCATAGCTGCCTTCTGGTCTTTTGGCCATTCGTATTGAAGATCTCATCCCTCTCACTGTTGTTCTTAGCTGCCTTAGAGTTGGCTCCAACTCATGGCAACCCTATGAACAATAGAACAAAAATATTGCCTTGTCCTGCACCATCTTCACGATTGTTGGTATGCTCAAGTTCATTGTTGAAACCACTGTGTATTTGGAGTGCCTTCCCACCTGGGGAAACCCTGGTGGCGTACTGGTTAAGAGTTCTGATGCTAACCAAAATGTTGGCAGTTCGAATCCACCAGGCGCTTCTTGGAAACCCTATGGGCAGTTCTACCCTGTTCTATAGGGTCACTGTGAGTCCGAATCGCCTTGACGGCATTGTGCTTTTTTTGGTTTTCTAACCTAGGGGGCTCATCTTCCAGCACAATATCTGTTATGATCTATAGGGTTTTCTTTAGCTAATTTTGAGAAGTAGATCATCAGACTTTTCTTTTTAGTCATTAGTCTGTCTTAGTCTGGAAGCTTCGCTGAAACCTGTCCACCATGGGCGACCCTGCTGGTATTTGAAATACTAGTAGAATAGCTTCCAGCATCATGGCAACATGTAAACCACCACAGTATGATAAACTGACAGATGAGTGTAGCCTCTACCACACTAAAGGGTCTTAAAGTGAACATACTTTCCTAAACCCAAGTCTTGAAGTTGGCAATAGACAGTTTTCCATCCTGCAGATTATCTGTATGCATTGGGAGTCATTTCCTCCACCTACCCAGCCAGTGTGGCCTCCCGGGATGTTTCTCTTGGCAGGAGCATCTTACATCTGGGCTGGTTATTAGTAAGTCTCTGAATTATTTACGCCAATGCTCTCTTTCATCAGTATGAATTGTCATGAATTGGTTGTAATCAAAGTGATTTAGGTTTGAGGAACAAAAGAGTGGGGGACGTTTTTTAGTTTAATGTTGTAACTTGTTGGATTTTTTTGTTGCTCGCACAGCATGCTTGGTAGGAGAAGAAGTTTGCTGAGTTGGAAGGAGCACTAGATTCGACATCAGGAGACTTAGGCTCCTGGTCCTGCCTTCCCACCCTGGACTTAAAAGTTCAAAGCCTTAAGGTAGCTTAGCAATCACCCTACCTAATATTCTGATACTTCAGCTGAGCAAGCACAGGCCACGGAGCTTCATAGTAGAACTAGAATTAGAAGCCAGGCAGCTGAATCCTTCCTTTGCTCTGATCTACATGATCTTGTTGATCTGGGCATTTATTTATCTCATCTTTTCTGGGGCTTTAGTTTCCTCACCTTTTAAAATAAGAGGCTGTAGGGGAGCATAGAACATCAGAAGTGGAAAATGACTTGTCTTAGTTTGAGTTCTTCCAAAAGCAGACTCTGAGACAAGGATGTGAATGAAAGTATTTTATTTTGGAGGTGATCCCAGGAAGCAACATGAGGGTATGGAGAAGTGAGACCAGGGAAGATAGGAAAGCCAATAAAAGGAGCCTTATTAAGAGGGTTATCACTATGGGCAACTGGAAGCTCACTATCTCTGGGGGCCCTTTGGAAGACTGTGTGGAATATGCCTCAGAATTTTCCCGTTGAAGGTTAAGAAAACTGTGATATTTATATACCAACTCACTGACCCTTATAGATTGAGGGTGGCTCTGGTGGCATTAAGTTCCCAGCAGTGTGGCCTGCCTGGCACATGCCAGCCTAGCGGGCATGTTCCTGTGTTCAGTCAATGCCTGTAGGCAGAGAGATGCAGCAAGACAGGCACAGAATCCATCTGCAAGTGACCTCTGGGGTGGACTGAAGGGACACATACAACGTGGACAATGGCTACTATAGCCCTGCCCTCACACAACATTTGAGGGTCTTGTGAAAATGCAGATTCTGATTTGGTAGGCCTGAGGTGGGGCCTAGGGATCTGCATTTACAGCAAGGTCCCAGTGATGCTGAGTAGCAAGGGGCACATACTTTTTCATGAATCCAGGTCAGTTCAACAAATAGTTATTGAACACCTGCTGAGCTAAATGCTGTGCTTGACAGGTAATAGCAAGAGCAGAACACAGGGGTTAGGTGCTACAGCCACTTTACTAATGAGCTAAGGGTTTGTCCTGCTTTAATTGTGCCTGATTGGAAGAGCTCACTCCACACTTATTTGCTTTAAGAAACAGAGGAAGGTAGGACTCCTGAACCATTTCTGTTTTCTTGGAGAGAATTTCAGCCTACTAAAAATAGTAGAAGCCATTAGCAAAGCCCTTCCTCTATGTATATGTCCAAGTGTCTTAGTAGCACTCTCTGGAACCGTGGTTTTCATAAAGCCCTTGCTCACTTTAGTGTTTTAAAATTTAAAAAAAAAAAAATCTGAAGCTGTAATAATAATAACATTTTTTAATACTTCAGAGCTTACAAGGTGATTTCCAGCACATTATCTCATAATGTTCCTTGCAGGCCTGGAGAAATCATCTACAACTGGCATTTGAAAATAAATGTGTTGCACTTCAGGGTAGGCACGTTACACAGCTGGGTACATGCTAGTCCAGATCCAATGGTAATGAAAAATGGCTGTGAAGAAGGCTCCATAGAAACGTATACTGTGTCCTGGGGCACTGAGACAGGCTCTACATGAGCCGGGAAAACATAGTTCAGAGTTACTGCAGTGAGTTTCGTACTAAAACTGTGAAAATGTGAAAGTTTCTACAGGGATCTCATGAAAACCATTGGTCTCTGTGCAGATCTTCCAGTTTACTCTTTGGCTTTTCAGTCTGTTGAGAGGGTTTGGGGCATCTGTACGCCCACACTCAGGCCAAGCACCAGAGTGTGGCTTACGCACAATGGCCACTTGGCTGTCAGCCTCTGAGTGTACAGCCAACGGATTCAGCAAGTCAGAGAAGAAAATGCAAATGAGATGGTAAAGATTTACTTTAAGGATTGCATTAAAACAAAACAAAAAAACCCAAACCCATTGCCGTTGAGTCTATTCAAACTCATAGCAATGCTATAGGACAGAGTAGAACTGCCCCATAGGGTTTCCAAGGAGCGCCTGGTGGATTTGAACTGCCAACTTTTTGGTTAGCAGCCAAGCTCTTAACCACTGTTCCACCAGGACTCCAAGCATTACATTAGGGGAGCATAAAACCACCTAGCTACGATGACTTTCATGGAGATTTAACATAATATTCCCACAAACTTGAATTGTTTTATCATATGCTGTCAATACAAAGTATGAAGTATACTAGTCCCTAGGTGTCACAAATGGTTATGTGTTTGGCTGCTAGTTGAAAGGTTGGCCATTCAGACCCACCCAGAGGAGCCTCAGAAGACAGACCTGGTGATCTGCTTCTGAAAGGTCATAGCCTTGTAAACCCCATGGAGCAGTTCTTCTCTTCCAACATGAGGTCACCATGAGTCAGAATTGACTTGGTGGCAACTGACAACAACAACAGATAAAAGAACAGATTTTATTTATAATCATGTTAAATAATTTTATTTAAAATAACCAGTAACTTTGAAATATTAGAAGAGAAGCAGCTGGATGTGATTCATGAATATTTTATCATTTAGGATGCTTTTTTTGCTATCGGAAATGGAATATTAATTTAATGATGCATAAATATAAGGTTTTATTATTTACATAGCATAAATCTGGAAATAAGTGGTTCCAGGTTTGTTAATTCAGCTGCACAGTTGATGTCTGGGCTCTGGATCAACTTCTCTGCTGTTCTTTTGGCTTTCTTCTCATGGTCACAAAATGGCTGCCACAGCTCCAAGCATCATGTTTTCACACAACTGAATCAAACAGGAAGGAGAGAGTTTCCTTTATACTTCTTTTTTTAATCATGAAGAAAAATTTCCAGATGTCACTAATAAGTTCCCCTCAGGCCATTTTGGCAAGAAGTGGGTCATACTCCCACTCCCAAATCCATCACTGGCAGAGGAAATAGGGGAAATAGGATTAGCATGATTGGCTTGACTAATTATGTCTCACCCCCTAGGCCTGAGTTAGGGACCAAACTTCTTGAGCACATAACTTCTTCAAGTCTGAACAAAATAATTGTTTGTTAGCAAGGAAAAAAGGAGAAATGGCTTTTGGGTAGCAACAAACATTGTCTGAAAATGCGCATATTTTCTATTGTTTCTCTAAAAGTTCCTCTATTTCCTTTCCAAATGAAATGCAGGCACATTCAGGGGTTAGAAGCAAACACTGAAAAAAATTACAACTTGACTTCCTCCTGAGTTCTATAGAAGCATAAAAATACTTTGTGGAACACACTGGATTTCATTCAGGTTTGGGTTCTATATAAAAGGGAAAATCTGTCTAAAGCCCAACTGTGGCATGTGTCCCTGCCATACTGCTGCATGCCTGGGGCCTTCAGATGCTACGTGGAAATGAAGTAAGGCAAGGTTTGGGTTGATTGCTATCTTCATGTATGGTGGGACTATAAAAGATACTTTATTTGAAATAGGGTCAATTTCATGTGGGCCATCTGAAAAACAGAGTGATTCTAACTGCCGGTGACTCCCCCAACCCTTTGTACATTCAGAGCATTCTAACTCTGCCCAGTTAGTTTCTTCTTCCACCTTCACTCTCCCAGGTGTGCTGTTTTCTTCACAGATTGACTGTTTGAGTTTTTATTATTCACTCACTTGTTCATTTCACAAATATTTACTGAGGGGTTATAACATTCCAGACATTGTTCTAGATACTTGGAATGCATCAGTGAACAAAATAGACAAACTCCCCTGTTTTCATGGAGTTATATTCCAATGCGGGGAGGGAGAATGGATAATAAACATAATTGTGATAAACCAAAACACCAAACCTGTTGCTGTTGAGTCGATTTCGACTCATAGCGACCTTATAGGAGAGGATAGAACTGCCCCTTAGGTGTCCAAGGAGCGGCTGGTGGATTACAACTGCTGACATTTTGGTTAGTAGCCAAGCTTTTAACCACTGCACCACCAGAGCCCTCTTTTTAATGAGCAAATTATAATATATGCTGTTTTTAGCTGCTGTTGTATTGGCCCCGACTCATGGCGATCCCATGCACAATGGAATTGGACCATTGTGATCCTCAAGGTTTTCTTTGGCTCATTTTCGGAAGTTGGTCTTCAGGCCTTTCTTCGTAGTTTTTCTTAGTCTGGAAGCGCCACTGAAACCTGTTTAACATCACAGCAACATGTAAGCCTTCACTGACAGATGGGTGGTGGCTGTGCTTGAGGTACATTGGTTGGAAATCAAACCCGGTTTCTCACATGGAAGATGAGAATTCTACCACTGAGCCACCACTGCCCTCATAGTAAAGATGAGAACTTTTATGAAAAAGGGGGAGATGGATGTGTGGTTAGGCATCAGTTTAAGAGGGGATGCTCAGAGTAGGCCCCATTGAGAAGGCCTTATTGCTGATTGAGCAGACTTGAAGTAGGTGAGGGAGTAAACCAGGTGGTCATCTTGAGAATGAATGATCCAACATAGGTACAGTGAGTGCAAAAATCCTAAGGCAGCAGCACAGATGATACATTCCAGGAAGAGGAAGGAGGCTAGTATGACTGGAGAGGGGTGAGCAAGGGGGAGAGAGTAGGTGATAAGGTCAAATTAGGAAATTAGAGTGCCTGGTTTTTAAGAGCTTTTATTTTGAGCAGAGGAATAATATGATGTGACTTAAAATTTTAAAGGAGTACTCTGGATGCTGTGTAGAGAACAGACTGTGAGGGCATAAGAAGGTGGGGTGGAGAGAAGCAAAGAGACCAGTTAGGAGGCTATACCAGTGGTCCAAGAGAGAGCCGATGGAGGCTTGGGCCAGCGTGGTAGCAGTAAGCGATGAGAAGTGATAGGATTCTGGATTTCATGTGGGATATTTTGATGTAGATTTAGAAAATGCAGCCAACAGAATTACTACCGAGTTGAACATGGGGTTCGAAAGAAAGCAGAAAGTTAAATTTGATTTCAAGGCTTCTGTCCTGAACAATTAGGTAGACAGAGTTGACACCAACAGAGAATTGAGAGGAGTAGAAACACAAATGGCATGAGGGCAAAGTTACCAGGAGAAGTTTATGGAGGAATTTTTTAGGTAAATTTGGAGATTGAGAAAGGACAAAGCAGCGGAGAGGGAGTAGATACAAGGGAAAGAGGACTTAAAGAAATATTACTGTGGGTAGGAATTCATCCTTCTATGAATTAAAAAAAAAACAGCTAAGAACGTGAGTTATTGATGTGTAGAACTGACGTCTGGTCGGTAGCCAGTGTATCTTTAACGTTGTTCTGAGTGCTGTGGCTTCTACTGTTGATCTCCCCAGTAGGCATAGTACTCCCCTCACCCTCTAGTTACTAAACGTATCCAGGCCCCTGGGAGCATTCTGTGGATCTGGCAGGATGTTGGAATATGTGGAGCCTCCATGCCTAAGGTTATCTCAAATTCCAAGACTGCTGCTCAAACTTCAGCCATCATATCCACATTCCAGCACACAGGAGGGAAGAAAACTAAAGAAGAGGGTGAGGGCAGTGCTAGCTGGTTCTTAAGGATGATTCTCAATAGCTACCTCATGATACATTTGTTTATAGCCCTGTGATTCCTGCTCAATCGCGTGGCTAGCCTAGCTACAAGGGAGTCTGGGAATTGTAGTCTTTAATTTGAACAGCCATGTACTCAACTAACATTTCTAGTACTATGGAAGAAAAAAAGAACAGATATTGAGGAACCGAAAAAGGAGCCTCTTCCAGGCCTGTGGCCCTCCGTATAAGTGGAAAATGGACTAACACTCATATGACTGTTTTTGTTCTTGCTATTTATTTAGCTTGGAATGTTCTTTCTTGGCCCTTGCAGTTCACATAGCCTCCAATTTCTCTGTTGTCTATTGAAGTTTTACTCACCTCGAAAGCCTAATTCATTATATTATTTCCTCACAGGAGTCTTCTTGGATTCCACCAGGAAGAACTAACTTCTCTTTCTGTTCCTTACAGCACTTTTCTCCTACTTTTATTACAGCAAAAGGTTTCATCCTGTATCACATTATCAGCAGTTGTTTATTTTTTTCCTACTAAATTGTAAATTCCCTGAGGGTTGTATCCTGGGTTTAATCATCTCTGAATCAATACAGTACCTGGAATTTTACACAAAAGAGAAATAAACTTATATCTTGTTCAAACCAATGTAGTTCTGCACTTTTTATCACTTAACTAATATCAGATCCTCCCCCTCCCCTTTATAGATATAAGCAACACTCTATTTCTGCATTTATGATTATTCAGAAAACCCGTTGCTGTTGAGTCGATTCCAACCTGGCCTATAGCAACCTTATAGGCCAGAATAGAACTGCCCAACAGGGTTTCCAAGGATAAGCTGGTAGATTCAAACTGCTGACCTTTTGGTTAGCAGCTGTGCTCTTAACCACTGAGCCACCAGGACTACACCTAAAAAAGGCTGGGTGTTAAATAAATGTTAATAAATGAAAGAAGGTCGGGGAATAGTCATTCTTAGGTTGGTGCTATGATGTGTTGTCAATTTTCAGTGTTAAAGAGACTAGTAGTATGTAGAAGAAGAAAGTGGGCTTTGTAACTTGACATACCTGATTTAAAATCTTGGCTGAGTGATTTATACATGTATAACTTCAGGTAAAGAAATTATTCTCCCTAAGCCTGGGTCTCCATATCTGTAAAATGGGAATGAAAATACTTACCTTGCAGGTTGTTGTGAGGATTAAATGAGATGCCTGCAAAGAGCCTGGAACTTAGAAGGTACTCAGGTCCTGGCCATAGTCATAATCATCATCCTGTGGCCTTGGAATGGGTGAGGGAAAGCTATGTGTTACTCTGTCCCAGAGCCACCAAGCCGATTATACATACATCAGGGATTCTTGGGATGAGATTTGCCATTGAAGACAAGAGATGTTATTACCAGAGACAGAAATTGAGGGCATATTATTTATACCTCTGTAACTGAGATGAAATCTGGCATATTGACATAGACAATATCCCTCCAACATCCATTTGAAAGTCTCCAGATGAAAAAGTTAGACATAAAGTAAAATCACTACTGGTGCTTTCACTAGTGAGAGCAGCATATAGGGTAATAGTAAAAATGACGAAAGTGGCAATTCCATTGAAATGTGGGCTGAAGCATACGTATTATGTTGGATCCATAGTTAAAACAGTCTGGGCTTTTCATAGTTCTCTAAGGGCGAGCAGTTTAACTCCAGGTATTGCCTTTATTGACAGCAATATAGGGTTTATGCATATCACAGACCAAAAGCAGTCAGTGACACGACTGTCAGAACTTCAAGGTGAGAATAAAAAAGCAGATGCCATAATTCTAAGAAAAATTGGAGAGGTTTATGTGAAGACTTGGTTAAAAAATGACTTGTGGACTCCCCAAAGCATAGGACTAACCCTTTTGACTTTGGACCATGTAAGATCGCCTTGAAGTTTTTGGTATACTTTGAGGCTAATGTCCAGCATGCGTATATCACTTTTTCATCCATAAAATGCTTTGACATACCTTAACTCTTTTAATTATCACGTTACTTTTCTATTGCTGCATAATATTTACTACAAACTTAATGGTTCAAAACAACACACATTTGTTCTCTCACATTTTCTGTATGTCAGATGGCTGGACACAGCTTAGCTGGATCCTCTGCTTAGCGTCGTACGAGGTTGCAGTTAAGGTGTTTAGATACTGGAGGATAAACTGGAAATGAATATGCTTCCAAGCTCACTTATGTTATCGGAAGAATTCATTTGCTTATGGTTGTAGAACTGAGGGCGCTAGCTTCTTGCTGGACTCTCAGCTCCTAGCGACTGCCATGAGGTTTTAGCATCAGCTCCTGTTGTCATTGTTAGTTGCCATCAAGTCAATTCTGACTAATGGTGACCATGCATGCACAATGGAACTGCTCTATAAGGTTTTCAAATTTGTGGCCTTTTAGAAGCAGATCGCCAAGCCTGTCTTTTGAGGTACCTCTGGGTGGGTTCAAACCGCCAACCTTTCAGCTAGTAGTCAAGCGCTTAACTCTTTGTGCCATGCAATTACCTTCATCAGCTCCTAGAGCCCACCATTAGCTCCTGGAGGCTGCCCACAATTCCTTGGCATATGGACTTTCCCATTATAACTCTTTGTTTACTTCATCAATCCAGCAAAGAGTCTCTAGAGAGAGTCTGCTAGCATGATGGAGTCTTATGTAATGTAATGTAATCATGGGAGTGAACTTCCATAATTTTTGCCATGTTCTATTTGTTAGAAGCAAGTCACAGGACCCACCTGCACTCCAGGGCATGGGATTAAACAAAGGCATGAATATCAAGAGGTAGAGATCATAGGGAGCCACTTAGATTCTGTCCATCACAGTTATTAACACAGTCCTTTGAGATAGGTAGGTAGATGCTCTTACTTCTGTTATACAGGTAAAGATGCTGATTTGTGTTCAGTTAGTCAGAGGTTAAATGAACTGATGCTTAAGGCTATACAGTTCATAGGAAGTAAGATTAGACCCATGCTCTCTGACTCCTATTTCTGTGATGCATATTCAGTATCTAACTACCCTATATATTTTTATATCTACTCATTTATCTATTCGTCCATGCAACCACCCTCGTCAAATATTTTTTCCACTTCATCAAGATACTTCTTGTATACCTGTGATCAAAATTCACCAGAACTCATCTCCCTGAACCCAGAAAAATTAGCCCTTTGTCACTGTTAGACAGGATAAGATAGATTCTGCTGCAGTAACAAAACAACTCCAGAATCTCCAGTGATTGAAAACAATGAAGGATTATTTCTTGCTCATCCTCCACATTCATTACAGATCAGCAGGATGCTCTGTTCCACGTCTTCTTACTTCAGGACCCAGGCTGACGATGCATCTTGAATATTGCCAATCACCATGCCAGAGGCAAAAGCTCCGGAGAGTCTTGCAATGACAAGTAAATGTTCTGACCTGGAAAGCATACATATGACACCTACTTAGAGTTTATTGGCTAGAATAAGTCACATGACCCTACCTAATCATAAGGGAGGCAGAAAGTGCAATCTTAACACTGTTCGAAAAATTGGGAAGATCCAGAAATAATTGGTGAAAATAATTACTACCACAGTAATGGAACTGGTTGACCTCAAAATGAGCCCATGGTATCTTCTCATTGTTCATGGCCTTGGTCCGGAATCCCCCACCTGACCTGTGGGTGGGCCCAGGGGATATGGCTGGGGCACTCTGCTTCCAGACTTGTTCCTGACAGTAGAGCTTTTGACCTCATGACTAATTTACTTCTTCAGAGCTGTATTTCTCCTAAAATCTGAGGTTTGCAACAGCTTCTCCAGGTCGGGTTTCTGCTTTCCTTCTTTGTCACATTTTTTACTTTGTTTTCATGTTGACACTTTTTTCAGCAGTTCTAGGTAAATGAATCTTCAAGTCTTACTGTGGCCCTGGGACCCTAAACAGGCCCCACAAGCTAATGCCTCTATGAGTCAAGCCTGGCACTGTGAGCAAGTCATTGATAATACCATGATGAATGCCACATGGGGAAAAAATATGACTATATCATTAAGTATTCTCCAAGTTCCTTACTTCAGAGCTACTGTAGGGACAGATCTAAATTTAATTAGCAAGTATCATAAAAAAGGAAAAATCAATGGAAAAAACGGATCAGAGGATTAGGCATCACTGAACTCAGCAGGAAAGCATAGCTGACCATTCTCGAGGTGAATAGTTATCTGAAGCAAGGTGAACAACAGCACAGCCTATCAGTTGCATGCCCATTTTGGCTCAGTGTGAGAGCTGCAAAAAGTGAGCTAAAATATTAATGCCGTGGTAAACCATCTTAGAAGTAGATTGTATTAGCGCAGCGTTCTCAGTGGGTGCCTTCACTGCTGGAACAAAGGCACTAAAGAATAAAGAAGAACTGGGCTAAATACATGTTCACAGCAAAGGAAATATTTTTCATCCTACAGCCATATTCTATTTCAACCTTTTAAACATTTCTGTCAACTCATCAACTAAACTGTAATCAACCTAGTTGCCTATAAATTGCATTACTGTTACAGCATATCAAAGAAATCTGCTTGTGAACAAAGAAAATGGTGGATCTGGAAATGACTCCTTTATTAAAGCAAAATCCACTACTTCTAAGGTTTATCCCCAAATAGGGTATTTGATGGTCAGGAGGTGACGGGATGAAGTAACCCTCCTTCGGCCTCTGAGATTCTTCCACTTTGATTCTTGTGACCACAGTCCTTGGAGTCTCTGAGTCTCTGCAGCTGTTCAGGTTCAGCTTTGAGGCTGTGGTTCACACCAAAACAGAAGCCTCTTCCTTGTTCCCTCTAGCACCGCCAAGGCAGGCTGGAAATTAGACAAAGACTTTAGAGAGCAAAGAGATAAATAAACCTCGATAACTTACAAAGTAGAGGTTACTGGTCCTTTCTAAGTTTGCTCATTGCTAGGGCTTGTCAGCCCTGTTACTTTACATGCCCTGTCTAAGTGTCTTAATCTGGGTTTTCCCAGAAGTAGACCTTGAAACATGGTTCTAGGTGAAGTAGTTGATTTAGGAGAACACAACAGGAAGCACAATGAGGGAGTGGAAACATGAGGCAGGCAAGGGAGGAAAGCCAGTAGAATTAATGAGTGGGTACCACAGTGGGCAACTGGTTTAATCCCACCGGGGACCCTCTGAGACAATGTAGAACACACCTCAGAATTGGTCTGCTAAAAAGAGAGGAAGATGGGATATTTATCCACTGACTTCCATCCCTCACTGTTGAGAGCTGGTCCTATGGGTATTTATTCTTCAGCACTTCACCCAGCTTGCCCTGCATGTGTGCTGAGCACATTCCCAGAGAAAGTCCTCAGGCCAAGAGATGGAGGCGCTTGAAGAAGGAAGCCTTTAGGAGAGTGCCTGTGAACTCTCCACCAAAGAAGCAGATGCCCCGAGGGTGGGCCCAGGGGATATGGCTGGGGCACCAACATTATCTGCTATGGGAACCCTAAAGGGCTAGCACAACTTCATAGGCTCCTCACCAAGGTTGCTCACTGGCCTGCTCCTTGTCTCTCTGGTAGACCTTTTCCCTACCTCACAAGAACCAGTCTCCTGCAACTGTTGTTCTCAGTGAATGGTGTAATGAATGGTATTTGCGCAGTGCATGCGCACAAACACACACATACTGCAGAAGTAGTTAAGTGACAGTCAAGATTTTAGCTCCTTGTGATTTCCCATTTCCCCTGCTGCTAGAAAGTGTTTTTGATATGCTATAGTGAAATTACTCACCCAAATGCTGCCACAGATATTTACATTCTTAAAAAGTCACTGCAAATGAAGCTATAATGATAGAAAGTCTGTAAAAACAGGAGCTTTTTGCTTGTTACAAGATTGCATTATACATGTGTCAAAACTCATAGGACTATACAATACAAAGAGTGAACCCTAATGTAAACTATGGACATTAGTTAATAATTACATAGCAATATTGGTCCATCAGTTGTAACAAACGTACCACATAAATGCAAGGTAGTAATAATGAGAGAAACCATACGCAGGAGGGGGCAGGCTATATGGAAACTCTGTACTTTCTGCACAATTTCTCTGTAAAACCAAAAACTGCTCTAAAAAATAGCCTATTAAATAAAAAGCAGAAGTCCATCAAACTCTTTCTAGCTCATTTTAATACAGCAATTGATAATAGTTTAATTAAATTAAAATGAAAACCCGGGACAAATGCTCAACTATTAGTGATATAGGGACAACAGGCAACAGATAACATCTGGGACATCCTCTGGCCAGCCAGGATATAGGGTTGTCCTGCCCCAAGTTCAACCTTCCCTTATTCTTTTTTGGAATATTTTGTTGTGCTTTAAGTGAAAGTTTACATAGTAAATTTGTTTCCAGTTCAATAATTCATACACAAATTGTTCTGTGAAACTGGCCGTAAGCCCTGCAATGTGTCAGCACTCTCCACATCTCCATCCTTGGTCCCTGTTTCCATTAACTTGATTTCCCCGCTCCTTCCTGCCTTCTCATCTTTGCTTTTAGGTAAATGTTGCCCTTTTGGTCTCCTATAGGTGATCGTTATAAAAAAAAACCAAACCCATTGCTGTCAAGTTGATTTCAACTCATAGTGACCCTGTAGAGCAGAACTGCCCATAGGGTTTCTGAGGAGTGGCTGGTGGATTCAAACTGCCCAGCTTTTGGTTCACAGCCAAGTTCTTAGCCACTGCGCCACCAGGGCTCCAGCTGATTGTTATAAGGAGTATGTATCTCAAGGGTGTAGTAGTTGTAGTTGAGTAAAGTTGAGTTTAGTTGAAGAGGCCTGGCCCTAACCTCCTTTACATGTAACCCAGGCCTGAGTGGTTGCACACATAGGGCTCCGTTCTCTGGCCATGGGGTTTTGTCTAAAATGGACACATACTCAAGCCTGGCTAATCTGTCTTTCCTGGGAATCAGAGATTTCTTCCATGGAAGCTGGGAGAAAGGAGTACATGTTGCCTTTCTTCTTGAGCCATGAGCTGTTACAGGTGTTGGCAGCAATGTCCCTGGCGCACTGATAAAGCCTGTTTGTGGCAGTAGACTCTTGCTGGGGAGAGAGAGACTGAGAGAGAAAAAGAGGGAAGGGAAGGGAATCTTGATAATCTCATCTGAATCTTTAGGCCCAGTTGAGCCTAAAGTCCAGAGCCAACTCTGGACTTCCTGGTTATGTGAGTAGTGTTTTCCCTTTTTGTCTTAAGCCAGCTTCAGTTCAGTTTTTTAAACTTAGAACAGAAAAAACTCTGATCATTGTAGCTGGACTTGTCTTGAGTCCTTGGCTACACAGGTTAGATCCTCCAGGGCTAGGAGGTAGCTGGAACAGGAGTGCTAGCTGAATGAATAAGAAACGAACAAAGGAATGAAGGAAAGAACTAACTAACCAATCAACCAACTAACTAATAACTAACCAAAATTTTCTTTCTAACTCATATATTTATCAGATTAACAATCCTTATTTATTTAGGAGTACGTCTTTGTTATCTAGTGCTGCTATAACAGAAATACTACAAGTGGGTGACTTTAACAAACAAATTTATTTTCTAATAGGTTCTTGTTGTTGTTAGGTGCTGTCAAGTCAATTCTGTCTCATAGCAACCCCATGTACAACAGAATGAAATACTAACTGGTCCTGCACCATCCTCAAAATGACTGTTACACGTAAGTCCGTTGTTGCAGCCACTGTGTCAATCCGTCTCGTTGAAGGCCTTCTTTTTTGCTGACCCTCTAATTTACCAAGCACCATGTCCTTTTCCAGGGACTGATCCTTCTGATAGCGTGTCCAAAGTATGTGAGACATAGTCTCGCCATTCTTACTTCTAAGGAGCACCCTGGCTGTATTTCTTCCAAGACAGATTTTTTTGTTCTTTTGGCAGTCCACGGTAGATTCAATATTCTTCACCAACACCACAGTTCAAAGGCATCAATTCTTCTTTGGTCTTTCTTATTCATTGTCCAGCTTTCACATGCATATGAGGTGCCTGAAAACACCATGGCTTGGGTCAGGTGCACCTTAGTCTTCAAGGTCACATTTTTGCTTCTTAACACTTTAAAGAAGTCTTTTGCAGATTTGCCCAATGCAATGTGCCTTTTGACTTCTTGACTGCTGCTTCCATGGGTGCTGATTGTGGATCCAAGTAAAATGAAATTCTTAACTTCAGTGTTTTCTCCATTTATCAAGATGTTACTTATTGGTCCAGTTGTAAGGATTTTCATTTTCTTTATGTTGAGGTATAATCCATACCTAAACCTGTAGTCTTTGATCTTCATCAGTAAGTGCTTCGAATCCTCTTCACTTTCAACAAGCTAGATTGTGTCATCTGCCTAACACAGGTTGTTAATGAGTCTTCCTCCAAACCTGATGGCCTGTTCTTCTTCATATAGTTCAGCTTCTTGGATTACTTGCTCAGCATACAGATTGAATAGGTGTGGTGAAAGGATACAACCCTGACGTACACCTTTCCTGACTTTAAACCATGCAGTATCCCCTTGTTCTGTTTGAACAACTGCCTCTTGATCTATGTAAAGTTTCCTCACGAGCAAAATTAAGCGTTCTGTAATTCCCATTCTTCACAATGTTATCCATAGTTTGTTATGATCCACACAGTCGGATGCCTTTGCATAGTCAATAAACACAGGTAAAAATCTTTCTGGTACTCTCTGCTTTCATCCAGGATCCATCTGACATCAGCAATGGTTCCACGTCCTCTTTTGAATACGGCTTGAATTTCTGGCAGTCCCCGGTTGATTTACTGCTGCAGCCGCTTTTGGATGATCTTCAGCAAAATCTTACTTGTGTGTGATGTTAATGATATTGTTCAACAGTTTCCGCATTCCGTTGGATCACCTTTCTTTGAGATAGGCGTTAATATGTATCTCTTCCAGTTGATTGGCCAGGTAGTTGTCTTTCAAATTTCTTGGCATAAATGAGCAAGCACCTCCAGCGCTGCATCTGTTTGTTTAAACATCTCAGTTGATATCCCATCAATTGCTGGAGCCTTGTTTTTTGCCAGTGCCTTCATCCCTGGTGGTGCAGTTGGTTAAGAGGTACTGCTGCTAACCAAAAAGGTCGGCAGTTTGAATCCACCAGCCATTCCTTGGAAATCCTGTGGGGCAATTCTACTCTGTCGTATAGGGTTGCTATGAGTCAGAATCGACTTGTTGGCTATGGGTTGGGTTTCAGTGCAGCTTGGACTTCTTCCTTCAGAATCATCGGTTCCTGGTCATACACTACCTTCGGAAATGGTTGAACATTGACCAATATTTTTTTTTTTTGGTATAGTGACTCTGTGTATTCCTTTCATCTTCTTTTGATGCTTCCTATGTTGTTTAATATTTTCCCCATAGAATTCTTCAGTGTTGCAACTTGAAGCTTGAATTTTTTCTTCAGTTCTTTCAGCTTGAGAAATGCCGAACGTGTTCTTCCCTTTTGGTTTTCTAACTGCAGGTCTTTGCACATTGTCATTACAATAGTGTACTTTGTCTTCTTGGGAAACCCTGGTGGTATAGTGGTTAAGTATTATGGCTGTTAACCAAAAGATTGGCAGTTTGAATCCACCAGGTGCTCCTTGGAAACCCTATGGGGAAGCTCTACTCTGTCCTATATGGTCACTGTGAGTCGGAATCGACTCGATGGCAACAGGTTTGGTTTTTGTTGGTTTTATCTTCTCAAGCTGCCCTTTGAAATCTTCTGTTCAGCTCTTTTACTTCATCATTTCTTCTGTTTGCTTTAGCTACTTGACATTCAAGAGCAAATTTCAGAGGCTCTTCTGACATCATTTTGGTCCTTTCTTTCTCTCCTGTCTTTTTAATGACTTCTTGCTTTCTACATGTATGATGTCCTTGAAGTCATTCCACAACTTGCCTAGTCTTTGGTTATTAGTGTTCAACACGTCAGATCTGTTCTTGAGATAGTATCCAAATTCAGGTGGGATATGCTGAAGGTCATATTTTGTTTCTCATGGAATTGTTTTATTTTCTTCAGCTTCAACTTGAACTTGCATATGAGCAATTGATGGTCTGTTCCGCAGTCTGCCCCTGGTCTTGTTCTGACTGATGATATTGAGCTTTTCCATTGTCTCTTTCCACAGATGTAGTCAGTTTGATTCCTGTGTATTCCATCTGATGAGGTCCGCATGAATAGTTGTAGTTTATGTTGTTGAAAAGTGGTATTTGCAGTGAACCAGTCATTGGTCTTGCAAAATTCTGTCATGCAATCTCCAGCATCGTTTCTATCACCAAGGCCATATTTTCCAACTACCAATTCTATCTTTTGCATTCCAATTACCAGTAAAAAAATTACCAGTACTTATATAAAAAAAAATGCATCCTGATTGAATGATCAATTTCCCACTGCAGAAGTTGATAAAAGTGTTCAGTTTCTTCATCTTTGGCCTTAGTAGTTGGTGGCTAAAATTGAATAATAGTCATATTAACTGGTCTTCCTTGTATGCATGTGGATATTATCCTATCACTGACAGCATTGTACTTCAGGATAAATCTTGAAATGTTCTTTTTGATGAGGAATACAATGCCTTTCCTCTTCAAGTTGTCTTTCCCAGCATAGTAGACCATATGACTGTCTGATTCAAAATGGCCAATACTAGTCATTTCAGCTCATTAATGCCTAGGATATCGATGCTTATACATTCCATTTCATTTTTGGTGATTTCCAGTTTTCCTGGATTCATACTTCGTACATTCCACATTCCAAATATTAATGGATGTTTGTAGCCATTTCTCCTCATTTTGAGTCATGCCACATCAGCAAATGAAGGTTCTGAAAGCTCGACTCCATCCATGTCATTAAGGTCAACTCTTCTTTGAGGAAGCAGCTCTTCCCGGGTTGTCTTTTGAGTGCCTTCCAATCTGAGGGGCTCATCTTCCAGAACTATATCAGACAGTGTTCCACTGCTGTTCATAAGGTTTTCACTGGATAATTGTTTTCAGCAGTAGACCACCAGGTCCTTCTTGCTAGTCTGTCTTAGTCTGCAAGCTCAGCAGAAACCTGTCCACTGTGGGTGACCCTGCTGGTATTTGAATATCGGTGGCATAGCTTCCATCATCACAGCAACACACAAGATTAGGAGGGTAGAGTTCTAAATTCAGGGCACAGACTCTGGGGGAAAGCTCTTCTCACTCCTTTTCTCAGGGAAAAGGTCTTTGTCTTTTTTCAGCTTCTGCTCCTTGATTCCTTGGTGATCTTCATGAGGCATGGAATCTTTCTTCCCGCATCCGTGTTTCCTTGCTTCTCTGCCTAATATACTGTTTTTATATCTCAAAAGTGATTGGCTTAATATACACCCTATACCTGTATGGCCTCATTAACGTAACAAACAAAACCCTATTCCCAAATGAAATTACATCCACAGGTATAGGGGTTGGCATTCCAACACATATTTTGGGGGGACACGATTCAATACATAACAGGATACATATACACACACACACATATATATATTTGTTTATTTTCCAATTGTTATTAGCATAACTAAGCAGAGTTATGCTGACAAAGTCTTAATGGCCTTTGTTTCATCTCATTTTATTTATTTCCATACACATGCAGTCTAGACTCATGCAGAAAGCCTTTTAATCAAAAATTAATTTTTCTAATCCAGGAAATGTGTGGAACATATAGAAAGAGCTTTGAAATAAAAAGTGGGTCATCTTATGCAGATACTTTACATTGGTCTTCTAGGTCAGGGAATGTTTGCTCAGCACACTGTACCGTGAGGGAGACAAATAAAAAAACAAAAAACCAAACCCATTGCCATCGAGTTGATTCTGTCTCATGGTGATCTTATGTGTATAGAGTAGAACTGTGCTCTATAGGATTTTCAATGGTTGATTTTTGAAAGTGGATTGCCAGGTCTTCCTTTTGAGGTGCCTCAGAGTGGACTTGAACTTCCAACCTTTCAGTTAGTAGTTGAGCACTTAAAGCTTTGAGATAAGAAGTGGGTCATCTTAGGCTGGTACTTTGTATTGGTCTTCCAGGTCAGTAAGTCTCTGCTCAGCAGGCTGTATTGTGAGAGACGTGATAGGGGGAAAGTAAAATAAGTGACATTTCCCAGCATCCTTCCTTCACATTTTATCTTCACAATGCAAATACAGTTTTGTTTGGAATTTCCCAAAATGTTCAAATTACTTGTAGATTAAGTGATGTTTACAAACTTCTGAATTGTTACCAGATTAGAATGGACAATCAAAACTTGATAGTATGAGCAAAGAGGAAAAGGAAAACAACAAACCTCAGGATAAAACCCCAGGATAAAGGAGTAAATTCAGCTACTCTGTCAAGTGTATTTGCCCAATTTATTAAGTAATTCAGTAAACAGTTTTTAAACACCCTATGTGAAAGTCCCTATGTTAGGCAATACTTTGGTGGTGGTGATGGTGGAGTGGAAGTGGAGAATAGGCAGGAGGAAGTCTGCACTTGAGTTGACAGTGGATAATAAAGGAAGTTAGAAGAGAAAATAAGGAACTATGGTAGAGGGTGAAATTTTGTAAGGGCAATAAAACCAGTTACCGTTGAGTTGATTCCAACTCATGACGACTGTATGTGTGCAGAGTAGAACTGCTCCATAGGGTTTTCAAAGCTGTGACCTTTTGAAAGCAGATCACCAGACCTTTTTTTCCAAGGCTTCTCTGGGAGAGTTCAAACTGCCAACCTTTTTGCTAGCAGCCTAGCGCTTAACTACACCACCCAGGGAATCCTAACGGCAATAAAAGAGATGCAAGCAATGTGAAGTTGCAGCGATTGAAGAAGTCCTATCTGGGATGGAGAATCAAGAGAGAGCTCATGAAGGAAGTTCTCAAGGCTCAGCATTTTAGTTGAGGTTTAGTTGAGATTTCTGCAGATGAAAATCAAGAGGGAGAACACTGGCAATTTATACAGTCTGAAGGAGCAGAGTGATATGGGTTTGGTTTGGCTGGAGTGCAGGACATGTGCATGAGAGTGACTGGAAATGAGGCTAGAAAGTTTGCTTCTACCAGAACTAAAAGGGCTTTAAACATTAGAGTTCTTACCTGTAATTATTAAGACAATGAGGAGCCACTGAAAGTTATTGAGCAGGAGAGTGTATGCCCAGAGTAGTTCTTTAGGAAGATGGATTTGGCAACTGAATGTGACGTGAGTGAAGAGAACCTCGGTGTGGAAGGTAGTGAGGGGGTCATCTTTCTTTCAGGGGTGGTATGTCTGACCAGTGTGTAATCAACCTTGGTTTAAAAGACAGCCCTTGTGCAACAAGAGGTTGCCTAAACTCAACACCTAGGACTAGACTGTGCTTGCTGGCTGAAGTTGCCATCCCTGTTACCAGGAAGGCAGCAATGCCAGAAGAAAAGACGACAGCAGATGAAAAATAGGCAGCATCCATTGTCCCCACACTCGGAACTAATCAAACACACAAGAGCTTTACAATCAGCGCTGGGCTTAGGAAGTGCCAACTGGCAGAGCACAGCAGGTGATGGAAGGAAAGATTACATGCAGCTCACTGTGCTGAAACAGATTCACCTCCCAGGAGGACCTTCCCAGGGAAATGGGGAGAGGCAGGTGGCCTCCTGTCACTAGAACTGCCTACACATCACATCAAAGGACAACTACAACAGCCAGGATCTCTGCGAGAAGGCTAAAGAGCAGAGATTCCACTTCCTCACCTGTAAAATGGCAGGTATTTTGAGGATTAAATTAAATAATACCTATGCAGCCCTTGGTAAAGTGCCTGAGACATAGTGTTACGGATAGAATTATGTCCTCCCCCCACCCCAATATGTGTTGAATCTTAACCCCTGTACCTGTGGGTATAATCTCATTTGGGCATAGAAGTTTCTTTGTTATGTCAGTGAGGCCATATTAGTGTAGTGTGTTTTAAGCCAATCACTTTTGAGATAGAAAAAGAGAAGTTTAGGCAGAAAAGCAAGGAAGCACAGATGGGGGAAGATAGATGCCACACCACATGAAGATTGCCAAAGACCCGAGGAATAGAAGCTGAAAAGAGAGAAGGACCTTCCTCCAGAGCCCACAGAGAGAAAGTCTTCTCTTAGAGCTAGTGCCCTGAATATGGACTTCTAGCCTCATAAACTGTGAGAAAACAAATTTCTCTTGGTTAAGCCACCCACTTGCGGTATTTATGTTATAGCACTAAGAAACTAAGACACATAGCAAACTGTCGTTGTTTCCAAAGGATGCTCCTGGGATAGTGTGCCTGTGGAGCTAAGGATGACCCATTTCACAGCCTAGTACTTCTGTCCGTGGGAGATGTTGGGATAGCCATCTGATTTGCATTTGAGGCTGTAACTCAGGGACAGTCATGTGAATTGATTTGATGCCTTTACTGCACGATTCTGACAGGACTCTATGAGGCAAATCACTTTATCTATTGTCATGACTTCTCACTCCTTTTCTCAGTCTGACATTCAGCCTGGCCTGACTCTTCCTGAGTACTTCTGCCCTATTTCCTGGTTTCTTCTTCCCTGCCATCAAGAAACTTCAGGTTATGTGCTAAAGGCGCAGGGATCTGGCAAGCTATCCTGAGACTTCTTTTGGTGCAAGTAAGCGGAGAAGAAGGTAGAAAGTATAGTTGCACCGCCTTTTGGATAAATACGGAAACTCCAAAGAGACAGTAAAGCAGGAATTAAGTTTGCCAAGAGGACTACTTGGGGCATTTGGGCTGCTTAGGTGCCAGTTTCTGGCCAGACTCCTTCCTTCTTTCCTTCTGTTGCTCTCTCTTCCACAGTATAAAGAGTAAGACAGACCTTGCCTTGTAGCAAACTGTAAGAGGGAGTAAGACACGTACGTGAATGGTCCCACCTGGGAGAGAGAAGTATCCTAAAAGGGACTCAGATGATGTGATATTATGAGTTTGGAGTGGGGAGCAGTGGTTGCCAATTGGAAGAGTCATGGAAGGCTTCAAAGGAGGAAGTGGAAATGAAGCTGGGTTCTGAAGGACTGGTAAGATTTAGACATTTGACATAAAGGGGGAAGATTAACAGCTTAAATAAGGTATGAAAAGGAAAAAATGGTAATCATATAAAGGGATGAAACCTTATTTTGGCCAGATTTCTCAGTGCGTGAAGGGAAGACTGGGCCAGGCTAGGGAGGAGTTTGGATGTTAGGGTGGGGATTTGGGACATTAATCTATAGCATTTGGGAGCGGATGGGTGATATCAGAATTGTGCTTTAAAAACCAAACCCTTTGCCACTGAGTCAATTCTTACTCACAAAGACCTTACAGGACAGAGTAGAACTGCCCTGTAGGGTTTCCAAGGCTGTAATCTTTAAAGAAGCAGACTGCCACATCTTTCCCCATAGAGCAGCTGGTGGGTTTGAACTGCTGACCTTTTGGTTAACAGCTGAGTGCTTAACCACTGCACCACCAGCGCTCCTTCGAACTGTGCTTTGGGAAAGTTAATTCATTTTGCATTGTGTAGGATAGGCAGGTGGGAGAGGAAATGGGAAACAGAAGGATAGTTTGCAAGTATTGCAATGGTTCAGGCAAAAACTATGGATAAGAACTCAGTACTGCCAGGGGAAGGGGGAAAAAGTTAGAAATTAATAGAATGCTTGCTATGGAGTTAGCAGAAATTGGTAACTGAGTGAATATATAGGGCATGAACAAGAAAGCAGCTGCAAGGCAAGGACACCAAGAAATGCCAGGAGCCAAGAGAAGCTGGGAAAGACGCAAGGAATAGTTCTCTCTCGGAGCCCTCAGAGGGAATCAACATGGCCAAGACCCTGATTTGAATTTGTAGCTTCTGGAACTGTGAAACAATAATTTTCTGTTGTTATAAGAAAACAAACAAAAAACAAGAATGACTTTCCTGCTTTTTTCCTTCTGGGGTTGCCTAACTCTCTTCACCCCTTAAGGATTCTGCTACCCTTGGCTGAACACATTTTCTTACAAATTTCTTCTTTAGGCTTTGCCCTTCTTCCCTCCTCTAACCTCACCCCTCTTCCGTTGATAGTGTGAAGACGCTTCTCATTTATCATCATCGACTCAGACAAAGAGGCATTCTGGTTTTCTTATGGACGATGCAGTTCTTACAGTAACTGTTACTGAGGATTTCACATTTAGAAAGCTTTTCACAGTGCATTTGCACTGTGGGAAAATAACCAAGATTTCTCCAGAGTCCCTAGGTTGGTATATGAATTACTAGGTCAAGCTTTATTTTTGGTGGGAGTGGGAAGGGGAAAGAAGAGGTTTGTTCAGGGATATTACTGACAAAGCTTGTGAGTGTGACAATTTTTTGCTTGTTCCACTGTGATATCTCCTTCAAAACAATAATCAATTAGGCCCGTGGCAGCAGCTGCTTGTCAGCATCGACCTGCCTGCCTGGATTCTGTTGGAATTCTTCCAATTTCTCACTCCATCTGTCTTTTAGGTCTTACTTGAGTCTAATTGGTGGTAGACAGTAGGGCAAATCTTCTTCTTTTGAAATTTCTTTTGTTGCTGATATCCTAAATATTTCCTTCCTCTCGCCCTCCCTTTCTCTCTCTCCCTTCCTCCCCCTTTTCTCCCACAGATACAAAGATGTATAAATAAGTCATTTCAAACTTTTTTGGATGTGATTAAAACAGCAAGGAGTTCCTGGGTGGTACAAATGGTTAAGCACTCAGCTGCTAACTGAAAGGTTGGTGGTTTGAGTCCACTCAGAGATGCCTCAGAAGAAAGGCCTGGTGACTTGCTTCTGAAAAATAAGCCATTGAAAACCATATGGAGCACAGTTCTGCTCTGACACACATGGGGTCACCACAAGTCATGCTCGACTTAATGGCAACTGGTTTTTACTGGTTTAAAACAGCAAAGGTTCATTTCTTGGCCCATGTCTTGACTATGGCTCTGTGGCTCTGCTCCATGTGTCTTCTTGGTTCTGGGATCTAGGCTGAAGGAGCTGCCCCAATCTTGGTCTCATGCAGAAGAAGAGTGATGGACTCATGCAGAGGGCTTACAGTTTCTGCTTAGAGGTGGCACATGTCACCTAGGGTTTGTTTGTGTTGTTATAGCAGAAGCCCATTTCTGTATTTGCCAGCTTTTGCTAGGTTATACTGCACTGAAAACAACCCTTGAATCTCAGTGGATTACAACAATAAAGCTTCAATTCCTGCCATACGATGTGCCAATATGCCAGCTCTGTGTCAAAGGCAGCTCTGCAGCTTGTGACACTGCTCAAGCGTCTTCTTCATTCTGCCTTCCAGGCTGAAGGAATAGCCTCTCTCTTGGCTTCTTTGTCAAGGGAAAAGAACCTCAAACTTACCGTAGAAGTCAGGATTCTCTGGAGAAATGGAACCGATTATACACACATCATATTGTTATGCACATAACATGTGTCTTCTACGTTTTTTTGCCAACCACTCAGTCCCTCCCACCCCGTGAGGTATTTTCAGAAGTGTCGTTGTGCCCATTGTTTTTAACATGTTGCTGTAAAAAAATTAGCATAGTGTGGTGGGGGGAGAGGGAGTGGTTGGCAAACCAACGTGGAAGGTGTACACTGTGTAAAAAATATGAGGTATGTCTATACATACATACATATATATATATAGAGAGAGAAAGAGGTCTTACCATATATGTAATATGGTATGATATATGTATATTTCTTTATTATAGTAATTCTCTCTCTCCGTACTATAAACAATTGGCTCACACAATTGTGGGGGCTGGCAAGTCCAAAGTCTCAGGTCAGCAACAGGCTGGGAACTCTGACAATCTTGTGACCAAAATTATTAGGCCAGGAGGTGGGCTGGGAACTCCTGCAGCATGTCTATGTTATAGTCTTGAGGTAGTATCCTTCTGAAGCTTTGAGGAAGAATCTGTTCCATGCCTCTCTCCTAACTTCCAGCAGCTCCAGCCGTTCATTGGCTTGCAGGTGCAGTCACATGGCGTCCTTACTCTGTCTTTCTGAGTCTCTTCTTTTCACACCACTCAGATTGGATTAGGACCAGCCCTACTCTGGTATGACCTCATGCTGACATAACTGATAACGTCTTCAAAGACTCTATTTTCAAACAAGATCATGTTCACAGGTACCAGGGGTTAGGACTTTAACATAAATATTGAGGGGACAGAATTCCATCTATAACCTTATTTTTATTATTTTGGAAAAGAACTTCTTTGTTCCTTATGTGGTAAGGCATGGTTTCCTCTTCCTCTCCATCCTCTTTCCTCATGAGATCTCCATCCCTAAATCCTGGTCCGTACCAGATTGTTGTCGTTCTTGTTGTTGTTAGGTTCCATCCAGTCAATTTTTGACTTATAGCAACCCAATGTGACAGAGTTTTCCATCCCTCCGTCATAGCTTTTCCTAGGCTGTAAACTTTTATGGAAGCAAATTGCCAGGTCTTTCTCTCATGGAGCTGCTGAATTGGTTTGAACTGCCAACCGTTTGCTTATCAGCCGAGTACTTAACCATTGTGCCACCAGGACTCCTTATACCAAGCTGCAATAATAAAAAATAGTATTTGGCAAAAGGTGAAAAGATTTAGAGCTTCCTCTACTGTGATAATGCCCTTTGGTTTCCCACAAGTGTGAGTGATGTTAGCAGAACTAGTTTATCTTGTGGATACTTTATCTTGTGGACACTTCTAGGTTGGAAGCAGAGAGTTCTTCAGCCTCTCTGCTTACAGAAAGACTAGATCTATCCACTTCCCAAGTTCTCCCTCTCTTGCCCGCCCCACAAGGGGAAAAGTAGATGGAACTTATTTGCCAGAATTTAGAGGAAGAAGGAATAGAATCCTGGGGGGAAGGATGAGAGTTGAAGAGATGTAGGAGACCATCAGGGAAGAAGAGGATGAGGGAGGGAGACCAGAAAGGATGGTGTCTCTGACACCCACTTCTGGTAGATTTTGGGTTCAGGGGATAACTAAAGAGTTTTTTTTGTCCAGCCTCTGGTCTCTGTGTGTATATATGATTTCTTTTCCTGGAAATGGTTGTACATTGCTGCCTTTCTAATAGTTAAGGGCATAGGTACATAATCCCAATACATTACACAAATAAAAGTAGGACTGCTTTGCTTTGGTGGAGGGTTGGAAGACACTCCCACCTCACTCCAGCTCTTCAGAATCCTGGGGCTCTGAGAAATATAGTTCAAACATCTAAATGATAAAGTCATAATCCTGTGGTTCAATATCACTGAACCACTAAAAAAGACTTTTAGAAAAGGTATTACAGTTTTTTGTTGTGGTTGTTGGAAAATAAGGAGCAATTGCAACACCATCTGCTATGAATTAAATAGTGTTGCCCTCAAACATATGTTGAAGTCTTAACCTATGAATGTGACCTTGTTTGGAAATAGAATCTTTGAAGATATTATCATTTAACATGAGTTCATACTGGAGTAGGGTGGGTCCTAATCCAACCTAAGTGGTGTCACAGAGACAGAGAGAAGAAAGATGGCCATGTGAAGATAGAGGCAGAAAGGTAGTTATACTTCAGTTTCATACTAAGGAATGCCTGGTTCTACAAGAAGCTGGGAGAGACAGGAAAGGATCTTCCCCTAGAGCCATCAAAGAGAACTTGGTCCTGCTGGCACCCTGAATTTGGACTTCTAGCTCCCAGAACTGCGAGACAATAAATTTCCATTCTTTTAAACCACCCAATTTGTGGTGCCTTGTTTATAAATTTTTTTTTTTAGTTGTTTATAGCAGCCCTGGGAGATCAATACACCATCTCTTGGAGAATTCCCAAAAAGGGAAGACATAGACTAGAAGGCAAGGATTCCCTTATATATAATTTTTGCTTTAATAAATTTAAGTGCACCTGAAAAGAGAAACTGACAGTTCCACAATAATAGTAGGAGACTTCAACACACCTCTCTCGGTAAAGGACAGAACATGTAGAAAGAAACTCAACAAAGATACAGAAGAGCTAAAGGGCACAATCAGCCAACTTGACCTCATAGACATATATAGAACCCTCCACCCAGCAGCTGCCAAGTACACATTCTTTTCCAATGCACGTGGAACATTCTCCAGAATAGGCCACATCTTATGCCACAGAGCAACCCTCAATAAAATCCAAAACATTGAGATAATACAAAATGTCTTCTCTGACCACAACACCATCAAGGTAGAAATTAACAATAAGAAGAGCAAGGAAAAAAAATCAATCACATGGAAACTTAATAATACCCTGCATAAAAACCACTGGGTAATAGAAGAAATCAGAGATGAAATAAAAAAATTCCTAGAATCAAACAAGAATGAAAACACATCATACCAAAACCTTTGGGACACATCAGAGGCAGTCTTCGAATGTCAATTTATAGCAATAGATGCAAATATCAAAACAGAAGAAAGGGACAAAATCAAAACATTAGCTACACAACTTGAACAAATAGAAAGAGAACGGCACAAAAAAAAAAAAAGCCCACAACCACCAGAAAAAAAGAAATAATAAAGATCAGAGCAGAAATAAATGACATAGAAAATAGAAAAATAGAAAGAATCAATAAAACCAAAAGTTGGTTCTTTGAAAGGATCAACAAAATCGACAAACCACTGGCCAAACAGACAAAAGAAAAACAGGAGAGGACACAAATAACCCAAATAAGAAATGAAACGTGGGACACTGAAACAGACCCAACTGAAATAAAAAGGATCATAACAGAATACTATGAAAAACTATACTCCAATAAATTTGCAAACTTAGAGGAAATGGACAAATTTCTAGAAATACACTACCTATCCAAACTAACACAAAATGGTGCTGAAAATCTGAACAAACCCATAACAAGAGAAGAGATTGAAAAGATAATAAAAAAAAACTCCCAACAACAACAACAAAAAAACCCTGGCTCAGACGGCTTCACTGGAGAATTCTACCAAACATTCAGAGAAAAGCTTATGCCAGTACTACTCAAACTATTTCAGAACATAGAAAAGGAAGTGATACTTCCAAATTTATTCTATGAAGCCAGCATAACCCTGATACCAAAACCAGGCAAAGACACCACAAAAAAAGAAAATTACAGACCAATATCTCTCATGAATATAGATGCAAAAATTCTCAACAAAATTCTAGCCAATAGAATTCAGCATCATATCAAAAAAATAATACACCATGACCAAGTAGAATTCATACCAGGAACGCATGGATGGTTCAACATTAGAAAATCAGTCAACGTAATCCACCACATAAATAAAAGGAAAGAAAAGAATCAGATGATTATCTCAGTGTACACAGAAAAAGCATTCGATAAAGTCCAACCTTTATTCCTGAGAAGAATTTTTAATAAAATAGGTACAGAAGGGAAATTTCTCAACATAATAAAGGGCATCTATGCAAAACCAATGGCCAACATCATTCTTAAAGGAAGAGAGGCTGAAAACATTCCCCTTGAGAACAGGAACAAGACAAGGATGCCCATTATCATTTCGTTTTTAATATTGTGCTGAAAGCCCTAGCTAGAGCAATAAGGCAAGAAAAAGAAATAAAGGACAACAAAATTGGCAATGAAGAAGTTAAACTGTCCCTATTTGCGGATAATATGATTCTATACATAGGAAGCCCAAAAAACTCCACTAGACCACTACTGGAACTAATAGATCAGCAGAACAGCAGGAGACAAGATAAACATACAAAAATCAGTTGGATTCCTATATATCAGCAAACAGAAAGATGAAAAGGAAATCAGGAAAACAGTACCATTTATAATAGCCCCTAAAAAAATAAAATACTTAGGAATAAATCCAACCAGGGGTGTAAAAAACCTATAGAAAGAAAACTACAAAAACACTACTGCAAGAAACCAAAAGAGATCTACATATAAATGAAAAAACATACCATACACGTGGATAGGTGGACTCAACATTGTGAAAATTGCAATTCTGCCCAAAGCAATTTACAAATACAATGCAGTCCCCAACTAAATACCAACATTATTCTTTAAAGACATGGAAAAACTAATCATTAACTTTATACGGAAAGGGAAGAAGCCCGTGATAAGTAAAGCACTACTGAAGAAGAATAAAGTAGGAGGACTCACACTACCTGACCTCAGAACCTACTACACAGCTATGGTAGTCAAAACAGCCTGGTACTGGTACAATGACAGACACATTGACCAATGGAACAGAATTGAGAACCCAGATGTAAATCCATCCACCTATAGCCACCTGATCTTTGACAAGGCCCCAAAGTCCATCAAATGGGAAAAAGACAATCTTTTTAATAAATGGTGCTGGCAAAACTAGATGTCCATCTCCAAAAAAGGAAATAAGCATCATACTGCACACCATGTGCAAAAACTAATTCAAAATGGATCAAAGACCTAAATGTAAAGCCCAAAACTGTAAAGTTCATAGAAGAAAAAATAGGATCAACCTTACAGGTCCTAATATACATCAATAATAGGATACAAACCATAACCAACACCACACAAACTCCAGAAGATAAGCTAGATAACTGGGATCTTCTAAAAATTAAACACTTACACTCATCAAAAGACTTCACCAAAACAGCAAAAATGGAACTTATAGACTGGGAAAAAACTTTTGACTATTACAAATGAACGAAGGTCTAATCTCTAAAATCTATAGGAAAGTCCAACATCTCTACAACAAAAAGACAAATAATCCAATTAAAAAATGGGAAAGGAAATGAACAGACACTTCACTAAAGAAGACATTTAAGCGGCCAACAGACACAAGAGGAAATGCATGTGATGACTAGCCATTAGAGAAATGTAAATCAAAACCACAATGAGATACCATGTCACCCCGGCATTACTTGCACGAATCAAGAAAACAGGAAATAACAGATGTTGGAGAGGCTGCGGGGAGATTGGAACTCTTAAGCACTGCTTTTGGGAATGCAAAATGGAACAACCATTCCGGAAAACAATATTGCGCTTTGTTAGAAAGCTAAAAATAGAAATACCATATGATCCAGCAATCCCATTCCTAGGAATATATCCTAGAGACATAAGAGTCGTCACACGGATAGACATGTGCACGCCCATGTTCACTGCAGCTTTGTTCACAATAGCAAAAAGATGGAAACAACATAGATGCCCATCAACAGATGAATGGATAAACAAACTTCGGTACATACCCGGACAGAGCTGGAGAAAAATGTAGAACAAAATTCTAACTCAAAAACAAAGACCAGACTTGCTTGCCTGACAGAGACTGGAGAAACCCTGAGAGTATGGCCCCTGGACACCCTTTCAGTTCAGTAGTGAAGTCACTCCTGAGGTTTACCCTTCAGCCAAATATTGGACAGGCCCATAAAACAAAACAAGACTAAAGGGGCACACCAGCCTAGCGGCAAGGACTAGAAGACAGGAGGGAACAGGAAAGCTGGCAATAGGGAGCCCAGGGTTAAGAGGGAGAGTGTTGACATGTTGTGGGGTTGTTAACCAATGTCAAAACAGTATGTGTACTAACAGTTTAATGAGAAACTAGTTTGTTCTGTAAACCTTCATTTAAGTACAATTAAAAAAAAATTATGAAGTGAAAAAAAAAACAAATTAAAAAAATACGTAAGTGCTCTACAATGAGAAGACTTCGTTGTTTTGGCCTTATCAAAAGGAGCTCTGGGGCCTAACAGAAAAGGGGCCTAACCCACCTTGTCTTCTTGGAGAAGCAGCTCTCAGTATAGGTGGTAGATCAGTGGGGTCATGGGGGTAGGAGGGTGGGAATTGGGGACCGCACTGGGTGACACTGTCAGAGAGGTGACACCAAAATGACTGTTTATAAAATTTTCGTGCAGTGTCTCAGCAGAAATTTATTGCTTTTAATAAAAATTTTCCAGTGGTTAGATATAACAACAAAAATACTTTTTGTAAGCCCAGCTTACACATATTAATATACCTACATGGCTAGAACTCCATGCTAATTTACTTTTGAACCTTCTAACCCTGGTGGAGTAGTGGTTAAGTGCTATGGCTGCTAACCAAAAGGTCGGCAGTTCAAATCCTTCAGGTGCTCCTTGGAAACTCTACAGGGCAGTTCTACTCTTGTAGGGTCGCTCTGAGTGGGAATCAACTCGACGGCAGTGGGTTTGGTTTTTTGGTTTAATGTGCTCTGGTCAGAGCTGCCATCGTTACCCAGTTACAATAACACTTCAAATCTCATGGTTTTTCTGCACATGCTACAAGCATGTGCTGTTGTTTTCATTGCTGCTGGTGTTTTTATAGTTCCTGATTTAGCAGATTTTCTGGTATGTTAGCTACAATATTGTGGTGATTAGTATTTGTGAACCTGTATCAATAACTTTTTTGAGAACGAACTAGTAATTAAAGGAAAAGAAGGAGAAAAAATAGAAAAAGCTTCCATTCGTTTACTCATAGTGTTTTAACTAATACTGTTGTAATTCAATATAGAAAGATTTTATGAAACAATTCATATTATCTAAGAAATATTACATTTAAGCAATTTAAAACTGTATATCACACATTATTCTATGGTTAAAATTGGTAATAAGTATTACTAAGGATTCTGTATGGTCTGGTATGGGAGGAGGTCCATGAGGGCGGGAGAGTGACATCATAAGTTACGGAAATGGGAGATTTGCGAAAGAACCTGGAGGAGGTCAATTAGGAAACTGGATGCAGGGGAAAGTGACCACTTTTCGAAGGCTGAGGGAGGCTTCATGCCTGGCTACAGGGAATGAAGCCACAACTGCTCGTTTGAGTTTGTTTCCGTGAACTTGTATGTGGTGAGGAAGTTTCTTGCAAGTGGATAACTGGATTATGAAGCCTGAACCCAGGAAATACAACCAACATGCCACTGTGCAGACTCGGGTAATCCTTCCCCTCAAAATGGCCCTTGATGAGGTATGTGGTCAGAGAAACAGAACTGTAGCAAGACAAGCCTGTAGACTGGAAGAATTTCTTTTCCTTCCTGCCAGCTGCCAACTCTGGGAAAATACAGCTTGTTCTTTCCCACCAAGCCTCCTTCAGAGGAACACGCATTTTGTGTTTGTAGGGGGAAATAAAAGAATGTTCGTTTCTATCTCTTCTGTGAAGATGTGTTAACTAGTGAGGAGGAGGAGGTGGCATCTTTTATGAGGATTATTTTGGCCGCTCAGGGGCAACACAAAATGAAGGGAATTTACAGATTTGCCGTTGAAAAGTGTAGCTGTCGATGCATACAGCTCTCAGCTGAAGGAAAGCTAGAGTTGGCTGCTATAAAGGTCAATGCCAAATTTAAATGCATCTTTTTTGAGATCATTCCCATAGCATTTTATTCACAAACATAAATAACTTTGTTTCTCAGGAAAAATAGTCATTAACGTTTTTATTTATCTCTCATGATTTATAATTATGTTGTTATATAAGTGTGGACACTCTAAAGAGATTCTGCCGAGGGAAAATGGGCTTTTTCCCTCTGATAATGAGGAGAAAACAGAGGAGACTGATCTCACTCAGCAATGATTCCAAATGACTGGCTTTGCAATTGTAGTAGGTAGAAGAAAGTTCTGCCCAAGAAATAGCCACTTACTAGTAATTTTTTAGCCAATAAAAAATTAAAAGCAACTTTATATAGTTAAAAAAGAGAAGTGTCATAATTCAAATTGATTACAATTATTTACATGAAAAAGTTTAAACAGTAGATTGGATACTCAATGTAAGATCCTGCTTTCAAGACATTTTTGAAAGAAAGTGTTTCAGAAACCCTAAGTAGAAAGAAAAAGAGAATTCTTAAGCTTTTGTTTCTCCCCTCTCTGGTGGTTCTCGACACAACTGGGTGACACAATAGGGTAGACAGTGTCAACTTTTATACTTTATAGCCTGGTGGTCCCTCCTCTCCTCTCAGCCTTAGGAGAAGCCCTTGGGATTCTTCAAACAAAATCTCGTGGGAAAGGCAAACATGCAAGATGGATCAAAGAGGAGTTGCTTTGGGTGAAGGGAGACCGGTTGCCTAGAGTCCATCTTGTTTGTCACCTTCTTTGACTCTGAAGTGACCACAGAAGCACCTCTCTGGGGTCCCTGGAGCTCTAATGATTATAGTTTGAACACATTGTGTTAAAGAACAAGATTTCTTGAATTCTGAGTCCATAGCTCTTGAGCAATAGCATCTTATCCTGTGGGATAGATGGGGTGACATGAGCCACTTAGTGTCTAGGTACAATCAATGTGCACCCTCCTGTCCAGCCTATGGGAGTCCTGGGGCTCTGGCACAGGCTGGGGCTCCAGAGCTGGCTGTGGAGGTGGGTGGGACTGATCCCCAGTGGGAGTTGTGGAACTACAGAGAATGGAGACAGCATCCTGGGTGAAGGATCCAGGCTCCACAGGAACAATCCAAAACATAAAGTCCAAAGTGGATTGCCAGTGAAGCCTGGACAGAGTCCGAAGCAAAGGATCTGCAGCAGAGGTCAGATAAGATTGGGCTAGGGGTCTGAAAGCAGGAACAGGAATTGCATCATGGATACTGGGATATAAGAAGAAAGCCTTTATGGGGTCTTGTGGTCTTGCTTATGGTCAGGGAGTAAGGTAGTTCCGGAGAAGCCCCCGGCTGTGGAGGGATGTGCATTGAACCCCCTTCTCCTACAGCCACTGTCTGGGCATCTTGAGCACTTTGTGGGTTGAGGGCCTTGATGCCTGTATCATCAGTCCATCCTGCCTCTTCCTCTATCTCACTGATGGTGATCTATCTGATCACCAAGAGTGCCGTGAGAGACACTGGGAACCTAAAGCAAAAACATGCTGGGGAAGGGCTCAGAGTGAATTCAGAGAAGAGTGAGAAGCAAGACAGACCACAGTCAGGAGCCTAGGAGGACATGGAAGCTGATGGGCATGACAACCCTGGGTCAATGACAAGTACGTAGCAACCATGGTAGTGTCTAAGCCAGAGAGGTAGTGTGCAGGAAGGGCTGGCTTCAGGAGAGATGACTCTTATTCTCTTCTGTGACTCAGGCAGATTTAGGTCTGAATCCCCTGGGTGAGACCTAAGAGGGCCTGTGGAGCAAAAGAGATGGCTGATCCATGCAGCCTCAAAGCTTTCTGGGGTGCCATGAAGGTTGTCATGACTACTGACTTATCAAGAAGGAGTTGTAGATGAAGGTCTCAGGAAGGGCATCAATTTCCCAAAGTCGCTAGTGACTACTCCCTTCCTGACTGCACAAGGCCATGAGAAAACTCTCAGTGGGCATTTCCTCAAAGAAGTAATTTCAGTCCACTTACATAAGATGACAAAAGAGCAAATGCATATCTCAGTGGCATGCCCACAATTTCAGAGCTTTATTTAAAACAAACACAAACAAACAAACAAAGATTGCTTCAACATCCTCCACCTAATAATAAACCGAATGTGTACAGGTGAATGTGGTGATGGAAAAAGTCCATCAGAAGAGGGCACTGAAGAAAAGGGATTTGGTGAGGCTTGTAACCTGTGTTCAGCGTTGAAGGTGTTGGTGTGGGTGACAATGTTCTCCCATGATCCCAGGCCTTTTAACACTATATTCTTTATATTCCCAGCTCTCCATAGGTTAGAACTCAGGAGTTCAGAGCCACAAGTCTGGGGCTACTTTATTTGTTTGTTTGACAAACATTGGCTAAGCACCTATAAGCTGGGTGAAAGGAATACAGAGGGGAGTATAATATGGCTTCTGCCTTGAAGGGCTTACAGCCTAATAGAAGAGACAGATATAAGCATTAATAATGATGATGACGTCTGCAAGTTCTATAATAAAGGTCTGGGCTAGATGCCGTAAGAGCATAAAAAGAGGGGTGTCTACCTTTGGGTGGGATGGAGTGGAGAAGGCTTCTATTGGAAGATGACCCTTGAGCTAGTAATTTTATTTTATTTTTGTGAAAAATAGACAATTCCACCGTGTCCAATTCAGTGACTGATTACATTCTTCAAGTTGTGCAACGACTCTCACAATCGTTTTACACGTTATTCTACCACAATTAACATAAACTTACTGACCTCTAAGCTTCTCATCTAACCTTTTGAGTTGCTGGTGTCAATTTGATCCCACATAAATAGTTCTTTAAAAGAGCACAATGCTCAAGGCAGACATACTTTACTCATTAAGTTTTACTGTTTGGTGTAGAAACCCTAGTGGTGTCGTGGTTAAGAGCTATGGCTGCTAACCAAAAGGTCAGCAGTTCAAATCCACAAGGTGCTCCTTTAAAATCCTATGGGGCAGTTCTACTCTGTCCTATAGGGTTGCTGTGAGTCGGAATTGACTCCACGGCAACAGGTTTGGTTTTGGTATTGTTTGTTTTAAAGAAGACTTCAGGGGATGGTTTTGGTTTAAAGATTATCTCAGGGCAATAGTTTTGGGGGTTCACCTTGAGCTGAATTTTGTCAGCTCAGTGTGAACCAGCTAAGTGTGTCAGGCAGACAAAAAGGGAACAGTATTTCCAGGCAGAAGGAAGGGAATTTGCAAGGGCACAAAGGTGTGGAAAAAGCTTGTCATTTTCGTAGAGTCCAGGGAAACTGTATAGGTGGATGGGAATTTAGCTGGAAAGATAGGCTTGGGAAACAACTGATTAAAGCTCTTATGTTCCATGTTTGGAAGCCCTGGTGGCATAGTGGTTAAGTGCTTCGGCTGCTAACCAAGAGGCCGGCAGTTCGAATCTGCCAGGCACTCCTTGGAAACTCTATCGGGCAGTTCTACTCGGTCCTATAGGGTCGCTATCAGTTGGAAGCAACTTGACGGCAGTGGGTTTGGGTTTGGTTTTTGGTTCCATGTTTAGGTGTTTGGATTTTATTCTAATAGCCTCTTAAGAAACCCTGGTGGCGAAGTGGTTAAGAGCTCTAGCTGCTAACCAAAAGGCCAGCAGTTCGAATTCACCAGGTGCTCCTTGGAAGCCCTATGGGGCAGTTCTACTCTGTCCTATGTTGTTGTTGTTGTTGTTGTTAGGTGCCATCGAGTCGGTTCCGACTCGTAGTGACCCTATGCACAACAGAACGAAATACTGCCCAGTCCTGAGCCATCTTTACAATCGTTGTTATGCTTGAGCGCTGTCCTATAGGGTCGCTATAAGCCAGAATCGATTCAAGGGCAAACAATAACAATAGCAGTCATCTTAAAACACTTATGGGCATGATTTTTACTTTTAAAAAGTGCTTTCAAAACTTGTGCAGATCCCTAATGTTTATTTAGCTTAGACTGTGGGCCTCTCTGTTGTCTAAATTGCAGATCAGGGCAAACAATCTAATAAGGAGAGTAGTAGAACAAGTTCTTTCATTTATTTTGTAAATATTTATCAAGCGCCTGTTTTGTGCCAGGCCCTTTTTACAGTGCTAGAGTTACGGTGGTGCCCAAGACAGACCAATCACTGCCCTCATGTACTACTTCCAATGGAGATGGTCTGAGAATAAAGAAGAAAACAAATGTAAGAACAAGACAATTTCAGGAACTGAATATACTACGAAAAAAATAAAATGAGGTGACATATAGGTGTGGGGGGTGGTTTTTAATCAGTGGTCAGGGAAGCCTTCTCTAAGGAGATATCATTGAAACTGGGATGTAAATAATGAAAGAGCCTCTATATGAGGACATGGGATAGAGGAGGCTGGTGCCCAAGAATAGGAGCAGGTCAGGAGTTGAGAGGTCATTTGCTATGGTCCTCGGAGGAGATAGGGGGCATTGGTGGTTCAGTGGTAGAATTCTCATTTTCCATGAGGGAGACCAGGTTTAATTCTAGGCCAATGCACCTCAAGCGCAGGCACCACCTTACCTTCAGTGGAGGCTTGTGTGTTGCTATGATGCTGAACAGGTTTCAGTGGAGTGTCCAGACTAAGAGAGACTAGGAAGAAAGGCCTGGCAATCTACTTCAGAAAAATCAGCCACTGACAACCCTACAGATCTTAATGGTCTGAGATACTGTTGTGCTTGGGGTTGCCATGCGTCAGGGGTCAAATCAGCAGGAGCTAACAGCAACAACAACAGGTAGGTGATGAAAGTGACTAGGGCTAGGACAGGAGAAGGAAAGGAGTGAATGGATTTTGGCGGCAGAGCCGTTAGGAAGATTGGTTAGGGGAGAAACACAATAGACAAGTATGATCCCTAGGTAGCTGATAATGCTGTTACTGAAGGAGGAAGTTAAATTAGTTTGGTATTACGGAAATAAAATAACTAACTGGTACATCCAATGATTTAAAAAAATTTCCAACACTAGCTTAGGTATTGGGTAGTCCTGGCTTTACTTCTGATCTCCTTCATCTGTAGTCATCATCACCTCCATCAGCAAGAAATAGCAGCTGATCTTTGAGGGGACTTGTTGGCTCCCATAGAAAATCCAACACAAAAGTTAAAGGTAGGGAGCCTGTCCTCTAGTTGTGTGGCCAAACAAAACGAATTGGATGGACAAGAAAAGTTTTTCTGGGAAGTTTCATAGTGGGTGTAGACCAGGTGAGTGCAGGAAGAATTTCTTATTCCTCTTAGAGCTGATATGTGCCTGCCGTTTGCCTCTTTTCTCTCAGATCCATTTCCCACTCTTCCCCTTCTCTGCTCTAGATCACAGGGAATTACATTTCCAAATAGGTTTGGCCAGTGGGAGGCACTGGCAGAAGACTATAGGGCAGGAGGAGGGCACAAGTCTCTTGCCCTGTCCTGGCTGAGGCAGTTGGATACCCAGTGTCCACGTGGTGGCCCCTTCCCTGGCCCTAGCTCCTCAGTGGCCTATGCTTCTGGGCTCTGGTAATGCCACTTCTTTGTTCTATTCTTCCTTTTCCAGGGATGGTAGTGGACTCCTGCTGTGGCCTCGCCATTTCATCTTTGCTTTCTGAGCTCTTCTATTACTTGTTCCATCAATTGCTTAAACTTAATCCCTCCCTCCTCTAAAAATTGTGATGAAATATATATAACAAAACATTTGTCAGTTCAATAATTTTTTACATGTGCAGTTTTGTGACACTGATACATTCATCATGTGCAACCATTTGTTGTTGTGTGCTGTTGAGTCAATTTGATTCATAGCCACACTATAGGACAGAGTAGAACTGCCCTAATGTGTTTCTAAGGCTGTAATCTTTTTTTTTTTTAATTTTTATTGTGCTTTAACTCAAAATTTACAAATCAAGTCAGTCTCTCATGCAAAAATTTACATATACCTTGCTATAGACTCCTAATTACTCCTAATTGTACTCCCCCTAATGAAACAGCCTGCTCCTTCCCTCCACTCTCTTTTCGTGTCCATTCCGACAGCTTCTGATCGCCTCTCATCTCTCCTCCAGATAGGAGATGCCAACATAGTCTCAAGTGTCTACTTGATCCAAGAATCTCATTCTTCACTAGCATCTTTTTCTATCCTATTGTCCGGTCCAATCCCTGTCTGAAAAGTTGGCTTTGGGAATGGTTCCTGTCTTGGGCTAACAGAAGGTCTGGGGGCCATGACCACTGAGGTGCTTCTAGTCTCAGCCAGACCGTTAAGTCTGGTCTTTTTATGAGAATTTGGGGTCTGCATCCCACTGCTGTCCTGCTCCCTCAGGAGGTCTCTGTTGTGTTCCCTATCAGGGCAGTTATCGGTTGTAGCTGGGCACCGTCTAGTTCTTCTGGTCTCAGGCTGATGGAGTCTTTGGCTTAAGTGGCCCTTTCTGTCTTTTGGGCTCGTAATTACCTTGTGTCCTTGGTGTTCTTCATTCTCCTTTGGTCCAGGTGGATTGAGACCAATTGATGCATCTTAGATGGCTGCTTTCTACTGTTTAAGACCGCAGACACCACTCTCCAAAGTGGGATGCAGAATGTTTTCTTAATAGATTTTATTACACCAATTGACTTAGATGTCCCCTGAAACCATGGTCCCCAAACCCCCACCCCTGCTACACTGGCCTTCAAAGCATTCAGTTTATTCAGGAAACTTCTTTTGCTTTTGATTTAGTCCAGTTGTGCTGACCTCTCCTGTACTGTGTGTTGTCTTCCCCTTCACCTAAAGTAGTTTCTATCTACTATCTAATTAATGGATACCCCTCTCCTTCCCTCCCTCCTTTCCTCCCCCCTCCCTCCCTCCCCCCTCTTGTAATCATCAAAGAATATTTTCTTCTCTGTTTAAACTCTTTCTCGAGTTCTTATAATAGTGGTATTTGTCGTTTTGCAGCTGACTCATTTCACTCAGCATAATGCCTTCCAGATTCTTCCATGTTATGAAATGTTTCACAGACTTATCACTGTTCTTTATTGATGCGTAGTATTCCATTGTGTGAATATACCATAATTTATTTATCCATTCATCCATTGATGGGCACCTTGGTTGCTTCCATCTTTTTGCTATCGTAAACACTGCTGCAATGAACACGGGTGTTTTGTATACTGTTTATGCCATGTATTAGGGCTCCTAACGTTGTCCCTATTTTTTCTTCCATGATCTTTATCGTTTTAGATTTTATGTTTAGGTCTTTGATCCACTTTAAGTTTGTTTTTGTGCATGGTGTGAGGTATGGGTCTTGTTTCATTTTTTTGCAGATAAATATCCAGTTATGCCAGCACCATTTGTTAAAAAGACTGTCTTTCCCCCCTTTAACTGTTTTGGGGCCTTTGTCAAATATCAACTGCTCATATGTGGATGGATTTATGTCTGGATTCTCAATTCTGCTCCATTGGTCTGTGTACCTGTTGTTGTACCAGTACCAGGCTGTTTTGACTACTGTAGCAGTATAATAGGTTCTAAAATCAGGTGGAGCGAGGCCTCCCACTTTGTTCTTCTTTTTCAGTAATGCTTTATTTATCTGAGGCCCTTCCGTATGAAGTTGGTGATTCCTTTCTCCATCTCATTAAAGAATGTGGTTCAAATTTGGATTGGAATTGCGTTGTATCTATAGATGGCTTTTGGTAGAATAGATATTTTTATAATGTTAAGTCTCCTTATCCATGAGCAAGGTATGTTTTTCCACTTAGGTAGGTCTCTTTTGGTTTCTTGCCAGAAGTGTTTTGTAGTTTTTTTTGTATAAATCTTTTACATCTCTGGTAAGATTTATTCCTATGTATTTTATCTTCTTGGGGGCTACTGTAAATGGTATTGATTCGGTGATTCCCTCCTTGATACTCTTTTTGTTGGTGTAGAGGAATCCAACTGATTTTTGTATGTTTATCTTGTATCTCGATACTCTGCTGATCTCTTCTATTAGTTTCAGTAGTTTTCTTAAGGATTCCTTAGGGTTTTCTGTGTATAAGATCATGTCATCTGCAAATAGAAATACTTTTACTTCTCCCTTGTCAGTCTGGATGCCCTTTATTTCTTTTTCTAGCCTGATTGCTCTGGCTAGGACCTCCAGCACAATGTTGAATAAGAGTGGTGATAAAGGGCATCCTTGGCTGGTTCCCGTTCTCAGGTGGAATGCTTTCAGACTCTCTCCATTTAGGATGATGTTGGCTATTGGCTTTGTATAAATGCTCTTTATTATGTTTGTTGAGGAATTTTCCTTCTATTCCTATTTTGCTGAGAGTTTTTATCATGAATGGGTGTTGAACTTTGTCAAATGTAAGGCTGTAATCTTTACAGAAGCAGATTGCAACATCTTTCTCCAGTGGAGCGGCTGGTAGGTTCGAACTGCCTGCCTTTACATTAGCAGCTGAGCTGTTAACTGCTGTGCCACCAGGGCTTCTTTGTACAGCTATTAGCACTATGCTTTTCCAAATTATTGGACCACCATTAACAGAAACTCAGTGCTCCCTAAGCAATGAGCCCCCTCTCCCCTCTTCCTTGCTCCTGCCCCTTGTCACCACTAATAAACTGAGGTCTGTATAAACTTGCCTATTCTAGATCTTTCATGTGGGTGGAATCATATGATATTTGTGGTTTTGTTACTGACTTATTCCCCTCGGCATGATGTTTTCAAGATTCATCACTCGTTCATTTCTCTTTACAGCTGAGTAATATTCCATTGTATGTATGAATGACATTTGGTTTATCTGTTAATGGACATCTAGGTTTTTCCACATTTCAGCTATTGTGAATAGTGCTGCAGCGAACATTGGTATATAGGTTTGTTTTTGTTCCTGCTTGCAATTCTTTTGGGTATATACCTAGGATTGGGATTGCTAAGTCATATTGTTATTGTTGTTGTTGGTTGCCATTAAGTCGATTCTGACTTGTGCAGCCCCACATGTGCAGAGTAGAACTGCAGTCCATAGTGTTTTCAAGGCTGTGACCTTGTGGAAGCAGATTGCCAGACCTTACTTCTGAGTTGCCTCTGGGTGGGTTTGAACTGCCAACTTGTTGGTTAGTAGTCCAGCACTTAGCCATTTGTGCCACCCAGGGACTCCTATAAATCACACGGTAGTTTTGTTTAACTTTTTGAGGAACCATCAAACTCTTTTCCACAGCAGCTGTACCATTTTGTATTCCCACCAGCAATGCATGAGGGTTCCAATTGCTCCACACCTCCTAAAAAAAAAAAAAATTTTTTTTTTTTTTTACACCTTCTAGCACCTGCTATTTTCTTCTTATTTTTTTTTTTTTTTTTTTAAATCATAGCCATTCCAGTCAGAATGAGTTGTTATTTCACTGTGGTTTTGATTTTCATCTCTGTGATGCCTCGTGACATTGAGCATTTTTTCATGTGCTTCTTGGCCATTGGAATATCTTCTTTGGTGAAATATCTATTTAAGTCCTTTGCCCAGTTTTCAGTTGGGTTGTTTATTTTTTTGTGGTGAAGTTGTAGGAGCTCTTTATATATTCTGGTAGTAAACCCTCATCAGATGTATAGTTTCCAAATATATTCTCCCAATCTGTAGGTTGTCTCTTCACTTTGTCGCTGAAGTCGTTTGATGAACTCAGTTTCCTCTATTTTTAAGATCCAGTGTGGTTTCTGGCTTCTTAAGAAGGCTCTGAATGATGTGGGTTCTGAAAACACCTAGATGTTAGGTGATAAGCTTATAAAGCCCTGCATTTTTTTAGTTCTTTTCTATCTCTGATTTCATCACCCATCTCTGTCCCTCTCGTTCTCTTCTAGCCAGTCGCATTAATCTTTTTTTTTTTTTGGTTGTATAACAAACTAAACTCAGTGCTTGTTCAGGTCATTTGCACTTCTCTGCTTTGCTTAGAAAGCTTTGCCCAAATGTTTAGAAGCGCTTCATCCCTAATGGCTAGCTTCACAGTTTCAAAATATCTACTTGGGTACTCTTCTCCATTAGATTGGATATTTATGAATTTCCCACACAGCCTCTTCGCACATCCTGTTTCTAAAAAGCAAACCCACAAATCCCTTCTTTTTGAGTCTCTACTAGGGTTATTCAAGAGTTTCATTTAGTTTTATGACCCTTTAATAACATTAAAAAAAATGCATTGCTGTTGAGTCGATTCTGACTCGTAGCAACCCTATAGGACAGAGTAGAACTGCCGCATAGGTTTCCAAGGCTATAGTCTTTATGCAAGCAGACTGCCACATCTTTCTCCTGTGGAGCAGCTAATGGGTTTGAACCACTGACCTTTTGGTTAGCAGCTGAGCACTTTAACCACTGCACCATCACTGCTCCTTTTAAATAGCATAAACCAAAACCCACTGCCACTGAGTCGATTCCAACTCAAAGCGACACCATAAGACAGAGTAGAGCTGCCCCATAGAGTTTCCAAGGAGTGCCTGGTGGATTCCAACTGCTGACCCCTGGGTTAGCAGCCATAGCACTTAGCCACTACGCCACCAGGTTTCCTTTAAATAGCATAGGCCTTTGCAATTTACACACTAGAAGGAGCTGTCAAATTTCATGCAGGCATTAACTAACCTAGCTCAACAGTTAAAGGAAAAAAATCTCTCTCTGTGTTTGTTTTTAGCTTACAATATTTTCTGGGTGTATTGTGGAATGTTTTTGTTTTGATCAAATGCCTTAGTTGAAGAACAATGAAAACATTTGACAAAGCTAGATTTATAAGTAGGGAAAGCTGTGATTGGAGGAGATCAGAAAAGCCCTCCTGACAGAGCATATTTTGCTTGAGGGTTCAATGTTAGATTTCTGTCTATTTGAAATAAATCACACTTTTAAAATGTAACTGCCCTTTGAAGAAGTCCCATTGGTTCTTCCGCTGGTGTAAAATCATTCAATAACTTTCTCTCCAGTTTCTGGGTAGATCAGATTCTGAGGACACTAAGAGCTTGGAAGGAGTGGTACACAAAGGTGGGACTGATTTTTCAGGCAGAGGGGCATGTCCCAAGAAGGCTGATGAGGGTATGGTGTCTGTGTGTGTGTGTTTGTCTGTATGTCCCCTTTGTGTGAACAGGAGGTGCCGAAAAGGCAAATAGGGTGGTGGAAAGAATCAAGACTATTCTTTTATGGTTTTGCCCAGAACTGTCTCTAGAGTGACATTGTGATCTATGGAGGAGGTATTTTACTTTATTATCACTTGTCCTCCTAACACAAATAGAAATTCTACTTTGGAAATTCATATCTTTGATAAAGAGAAGAACAATTTCCTAGAGTGAATGGAGTTAGATTTCTCACCTTGCATACACACAGGAATGTACATTTTACTGGCCTGTTAATACAGCAATTTCCTCAGGTGGTTGAGAATTAATGACTCATTAAAAGTAAGTATTCAGATATCATCCCTGAATGTACAGGAGCTGATAGGAAATGGTTAAAGGCTAACTTAATAATCTAGGAAAAACACCCAACTCTGTTATGTTTGGTATACATCAATAACTTCTATTCTGTCTTAGGTCTGGGGAAATCAAGAAGCTATAGAACCAGCAAGCCCCAGCCTAGAAGACTGTTTCAATATCCAGCCTGTTTACTTCAGGAAAGGAACAGCTGTTCACAAAGCAATTTACATTCAGCAGGTGCACCATGGCTCTAACTGATGTGAAAAGTACAGTGGGGATAATCTGGAGAGAATGCTATCCTGCCCCTTGCCTCCTGGACCACCCAAAGTTTCTAAAGAAAATGCTATTTAACAAGTTATTTTACAGATTTTTTAGAAGTTATAATGGGCACTTGCTTGATTTTCTGGAACCCGGAAACGCAAGACTGCGTTTTAGTTTTTTTCTTACCACCTGTGTAATAGCTGCGTGAAGAGTAGAGAATAGGCTTGTACATTTTTGGCACTTATCTCCCCTCTTGGATTACTGCATTGTTGAGTTTTTATATATCTGGCTTTAAGAGACTTACCAGAGGGATCAAAGAGGGATGACAAATGACGTTTTAGTTGAATAGCTGACATATACCCTGGAATTTGCCACAACTGTTCTTACTTCCATTTTTAGAAATCCATGTGCAGTCAGATGTTGTTAGTCAAAGCTAAAAAACTACAGTCTTTTGGATTAAATTTTCTTCTGTGCCCAGGTCCTACTAATTGATAAATCGAGAAATATTTATTGATTCTCTGTGTCCTCAAGGCCGTGTTAGAAACTCTAGGGTCTGTCACTCTTCTGACTGTGGCAAAATATGGGAATCATGTAGTCAGGGTTGTTGGTTGATGAAGCAGGTCCCCAAAGACTGGGTTATATTTGTGAAACCTCCAAAGCAGAGGCTGGCTGGACCTTAGTTTTCGTGGGTTGAGGAACTTGATTTTGTTAGTAATTCATTTCTGGGGGATTGCCTCACACTAACAAAACTACAAAGAGCCAGCATAGCAGGGGTGGGGGCTTGGGGACGATAGTTTTAGGGGACATCTAAGTCCATTGGCTTAATAAAATCTATGAAGAAAACATTCTGCATCCCACCTTGGAGAGAGGCATCTGGGGTCTTAAACGTTAGCGAGCGGCCATCTAAGATGCATCAATTGGCCTCAACCTACCTGGATCAAAGGAAAATGAAGAACACCAAGGACGCAAGGTAATTATGAGCCCGAGAGACAGAAAGGGCCACATAAACCAGAGACTCCATCAGCCTGATACCAGAAGAGCTAGATGACACCTGACTACAACGGATGACTGCCCTGACAGGGAACACAATAGAGAACCCCTGAGGGAGCAGGAGAGCAGTGGGATGCAGACCCCAAATTCTCATAAAAAGGCCAGACTTAATGGTCTGACTAAGACTAGAAGGACCCCAGTGGTCATGGCCCCCAGACCTTCTGTTGGCCCAGGAACAGGGACCATTCCCAAAGCCAACTCTTCAGACAGGGATTGGACTGGACAATGGGTTGGAGAGGGATGCTGGTGAGGAGTGAGCTTCTTGGATAGGGTGGACAATTGAGACTATGTTGGTATCTCCTGCCTGGAGAGGAGGTGAGAGGGTAGAGGGGGTTAGAAGCTGGTGAATTAGACACAAAAAGAGAGAGTGGAGGGAGGGAGCGGGTTGTCCCATTAGAGGGAGAGCAATTGGGAGTATGTAGCAAGGTGTATATAAGTTTTTGTGTGAGAGACTGACTTGATTGGTAAACTTTCACTTAAAGCACAATAAAAATTTTAAAAAAACTACAAAGAGATTGTATATATACATATTATATGTGTGTATATGTATGTATTTTATGTGTGCGTATATGTATATATATACGTGTGTGTGTGTGCAGGAGCCCTGATGGTAAAAGATGGTGCTGTGGTTAAAATGATCAGCTGCTAACGAAAAAGTCGATGGTTTGAACCCACCAGCTGCTTTGTGGGAGAAAGATGTGGCAGTCTTCTTCTGTAAAGATTTAGTCTTGGAAACCCTATGAGGCAATTTTACTCAATTCTATAGGGTCTCTATGAGTTGGAATAAATATATATATATTTTCCTATTCTGATTTGTCCCTTGAGAACCAGATCCATATATCCAATTACTTACTGAAATTCCTCGCACAGAACATACCGTCTGTGACCAACATTTCCCAATATTCTTTAATTTTTTTTTTTTTTTTGGTCTCTCATTATAGCCCAAAAACCAAACCCACTGCCATCGAGTTGGTTCTGACTCATAGTGACCCCATAGGGCAGAGTAGGACAGCCCCATCTGGAAATCCCAGTGCTTTCCCAGCCTCCCTTATAGCTAGGGTAGATATGTAACTCAGTACTAGTGTTGAGGCAAAATGAGAGCCCTGCTGAGGGCTTCTGGGAAATATATAATTTTCCTGATAAAAGGGAAAAATGAGACTGATGCTACCTTGTCTTTGTATTTCCTGAATGCAGTGTGGTGCTTGGAGCCGTGGCAGCCATCTTATGCATATTAGTGCAACAAACACAAGGATGAAGTGCCAACACACCAAAAATGGCAGAATAAGGGACAGACTGAGCCTGATTCCTTCATGATATTGTTGAAGCACTCCACTGGCCTAGATGGCTTTTTTTTAGATTTCACCTTGTAGTAATTAAATGTCTATTGTTTAAAGTCTGTTGGTTAAGGTTGTTTCTTACAGCCAGAATCATTCCTAAGTGGCCTGATGCTCAAAACTGAACTCCTTCTTTCCCCTCTCCTTTCCCATCCTGCTCATCTTTTTATGTTCTCTCAGTGAATGTCATCCATCCAGTTGTCCAAGTCAGGATCCTGGAGATCTTTCTCAACCTGTTTCTCTCCTTCACCTCTCTCTATGAATACAGGGACTACTTCTTGCTCATCCTTGTACCTTCAATCTCTAGTACAATGCCTGATACACAGAAGATACTCAAAACATGTTTGCTGAACTAAATTAAATTAGAGTGAACCTATGTTTAATGTCATGGGTTAGCACATGGACACCAAACAATGTGAATAAGATAATCTTGGGAAATATTTTATTTAAGCTATGGTGAGTTTTGATAAACCAACCTTGCTCCTCATTGGAAAACACCAACACCTTTCCACTAACTGAAGTTCTTTTGTCTCCCTGATTCTGTATATATATATATATATATTTTTTTTTACATAGACATTATTTGGTGAATTCTGCCATATTTTTCTTCTTGGACCCTTTTTTTAAATTTTTCCACATTGCAATTTCCTTTAATGATATTTCTACCCCATAAATCAATACTATTGATTAGGCTACAGTCGGTGTTACTCTTTCTACTTTTAACTTGGCAGACATTCTGCATCTTTATAGTGGTTTCTGCTGATGTCTGCTCTCATCTCTTACATTAGTTGATTGCATTTGTCTTATTCTCAGAATCTGGGGTAACTTCTCTGTCTTCCTATGTACATGGTAAAGATACATATGACAAGTGAAAGAGTTCATACTTTTGTGGCAGAAATGGAGAAAACGCTAGGCTTGAAGTGATAAAAACTGGAGTTAGTGTCGCAGCTCTCTTGCCTCCTATGTGTATGACTTAATCCCGTGACGAAACCGAATCAAATCTGTTTACTTGCATGTACAATGGGAAGCAGAGTTACACCTATCCTGTCCATCTCACAAGATTAATGTGAGAATCAGAAGTCCTGCAAACATAAGGCTTAGGTCATGTGTCTATCCTAGTGTACAGTGAATCCCACTTATACCACATTGAGTAAGATTATTCTAGAATGGAGAAAAAGGAAACCTGAAGGGAAATATGTCGGGCAAACAATAAATGCATGTCCAATAGAGCTAGGTTATAGAATTCAGGCATATAGTGATATCTCTTGTGCTTGAGAAAACTTTCCAGTCTATGTTTTTCCCAGGATAGCCAGACTGAGCTCCTTAGCTCAAAATTCATGGAGGGTTTCCAAACCAGTACTTCAAGGAGAATAATTGGAATCGAAATGGGACACTTGTTCAGCCTTCTCATGTTACAATGAAGAAACTGAGATTCAGTGAAGGGAAATGACTTGCTTCCGCTCCTAGAGCTAATCGGTGTAGGATCTGGGGCTAGAAAGCAGGACGCTTGGCTCCCAGTTTGGAGCTATGGCTCTCAGCTATCGTGCAGACAGACCCAGCCATGCCATTTTCAAAGTTAAAAACCAAACCGGTTGCCACTGAGTTAATTCTGACTCCTGGCGACCCCAAGTGTTGCAAAGTAAAGCTGTGCTCCATTGAGGTTTCAATGGCTGTGGCTTTTGGAAGTAGATCGTCAGGACTTTCTCTTGAGATGTTTCTGGGTGGATTCGAACTGCCAAACTCTTGGTTAGTAGCTGAGTGCTTAACCGTTTGCACCACCCAGGGCTTGTCACTATCAGTGGCATGTAATTCACTTTTAAGTAAGCATTTCCAAATAATCGATTACTGACACGAGTTCAAGATTTTTGAATGATTTCCTCTTTGTTTTAAAGAAATGCGAGTGAAATCAAGGTTATCCCTACAATCATGCCAATTATATACTGTTATTATGTACTTATATAATAGAACAAAGTTAACTTATATACTTATATTCTATTATTTCTTGAAGGGAAGACAAAGTGGTGGGAATTATGTTCAGCCTTGGAAACGTCTAAGAGGGTGTTGTACATATGTGAGCATCAGCTGTGTCCCCACAGAGGAAGCTTAAATACTACAGTGTCAGATCATATGATGTTCAGTAGAGCCTCTGAGAGTCTGTCCTTCTGCGATTTTTTTTTTCCTTTAAAGGAAAAAATGTAACTTGGTTTTCCCTGGACACAATGTTGATGGAGGAGGACACTACGTCCCTGACCACCACTTGTGAGCAATCAGTTAGTTTATCTTCCTTTTTTTCATCTGAAATCTCAGATCTCATTGGAAAATTTCACTACAAACTTCTACATACCTAGTTATTAAACTCATTTATACCTTTATTTATTAGTAAATATTTAGATAGACTGCTATGTGTCCGACACCAAAGGATATAGATTCCCAAATAAGGAAATAATTTACTGATATTTGTTCTTTTATACTTTTAGGTTCCAAAAGTGAGTAAACATAATTAAAAAAAAAAGAGAATGTAATAGTAGTAAGATTATGGTGTGCTGTTTTCTTTGTGATTAGCTGTGCTGTAGAACACATTACAGCACTTAGTGGAGTAGAGTGCACTTAAGTGGGCATTCAATAAAGATTGGTAAAGATGATGATGATAGTGATCACAGAGACAAGTATGAAGTAACCATGGCACCTTGCAATTTGTGGTAAACAATGGCAATTAAATAGCAACTTCTGTTGTTGTCTTCCAGACAAGTGCCTGAAAACGTTAATTAACTGCAGAGCTTGCTGCAAAGTCTCTTGGTAACAGGCAGCCTTTAATCCAGCCACACAGTGCAGATTGGTATTAGCAGGATATCTCGAATAAACCATTAATTGTATGAATTACAGTTTTGATGGCAGTTATAAATCTTCAAAGAGGAACCTCTTGGGGGTTGAATATTTTAGGGCAAGGTCAAAGTGGTAATGAGAACTGGATGGGGTCAGTGTGGTGGACTCTACTGTCTGATTCAATAGCCACGAATGGTGTCTCTGCCTAGTCATGAAGGTATTGGATCCCAGTGGTCCCATGGCTGTTTTTGTTGCCAGTCAGCTACTCTAAGGCCATTGGGTAACTGATGACAGGACTGTGAGTCAAGTGCAAAGGAAGAATAGCTCCTCTAATAATGTTGCCCAAGAACCTGGATCTGTTGCAGAGCCTGGTGCCTGTCTGTTCTCATCTAATGTAATTGTTTGTTGAAGGAATAGATGAATGCCTGCTTCTCTGACTGTGAGGGTAATAGAATCCTTGGCCAGCATTATACAAACAAATCTATAAAATCTTATGTAACGGACCCTGACATGGCATTTTTGCTAAAAGCATTTTCTTTATATTCCAAATTATTTTGCCCAGGAGGCTGCTTTAAATCGTACATCAAACAAAGCGAGTTCGCTTGAAATGAATTTGCCCTCTTAAATATTGGACAAGAACCTTCCCTCCTCAGATTTAGGTCTTTGGAATTTTTACTTCAAATTTCAACTCAAATTCAAATGTGAAAACATTATCAATATTGTCATTGTCACTTGCCACCTCCTCTTTCTGTAGGGGCAACCAGGCTTAGTGAAAATGAGGGGTGGAGGTTGAAGAAGGAACGAGATATGATAAGCTTGGCTTGGGAAGGGAGGAAGAAATGGGCTGAAGTCTGTGTTGATGTGGAGCCAACTCATTGGCTGAGAGGGAAGTGTGAATAGGTCCAGGCTTCTACCAACAGAGGAAGGGGAGAAACAACCAGACACAAATTATAACACAATATTTTTTTCCCAAGAGAAATAATATTGTATAATTACGCCATGTTTATAACTCAGGTGCCTGGACCTAACCAGTCAGATCCAGCAGCTGCCTGGACAAGGTAGATAAGCTTCACAACAACCTTTTGAGGCAGGAACTTTTTACCACCTTTCAGAGATGATAATAAGAAGCAGGGGGCAGCAGTGGTTCAGTGGTGGAATTCTCACCTTCCACGCGGGAGACCCAGGTTTGATTCCCAGTCAATGCAGCTCATGTGCAGCCACCACCCGTCCATCATTGGAGACTTGTTTGTTGCTATGGTGCTGAACAGCTTCCAGTGGAACTTCCTGGCTAAGACAGGCTAGGAAGAATGGTCTGGTGATAGACTCAAAGTTTAGCCAGTGAAAATCCTGTGGATCACAATGGTCTGATCTGCAACCAAGGATGAGGATGGCACAGGATGGGGCAACATCATTCATATCACACACAAGTAAAATTCTCCTGAATGTCAGCAGAACATCAACAGGGAAATGTCAGAAATTCAAGTCGGATTCAAAAGAGGACTTGGAACAAGGGATGTATCATTGCCAATGTCAGATGGATCATGGCTGAAAGCAGAGAATACCAGAAAGATGTTTACCTGTGTTTTATTGACTATGCAAAGGCATTTGACTGTGTGGATCATAAAAATTATGGATAACATTATGAAGAATGGGAATTCCAGAACAGTTAATTGTGCTCATGAGGAACTTGTTCATAGAACAAGAGGCAGTCATTCGGACAGAACAAGGAGATACTGCATGGTTTAAAATCAGTAAAGGTGTGCATCAGGATTATATCCCTTCACCATACCTACTCAATCTGTATACTGAGCAAATAATCTGAAGAGCTGGACTATATGAAGAAGAATGAGGCATCAGGATTGGAGGAAAACTCCTTAACAAGCTGTGATATACAGATGACACAACCATGCTTGGTGAAAGTGAAGAGGACTTGAAGCACTTACTGATGAAGACCAAAGACCACAGCCTTCAGTATGTATTACATCTCAATATAAAGAAAACAAAAATCCTCACAACTAGACCAATAAGCAACATCATGATAAACAGAGAAAAGATTGACATTGTCAAGGATTTCATTTTGTTTGGATCCACAATCAATGCTCATAGAAGCAGCAGTCAAGAAATCAAATGACACATTGCATTGGGCAAATCTGCTGCAAAAGACCTCTTGAAAGTGCTGAAAAGCAAAGATGTCATTGTAAGAGCTAAGGTGTGCCTGACCCAAGCCATGGTATTTTCATGCATGTGAAAGCTGGACAATGAATAAAGAAGACCAAAGAAGAATTGATGCCTTTGAATTATGATGTTGGTGAAGAGTATTGAACATACCATGAACTGCTAGAAGAATGAACAATTTTGTCTTGAAGGAAGTACAGTCAGAATGCTCCTTAGAAGAAAGGATGGTAAGAATTCATCTCACATACTTTGGATATATTATCAGGAGGGCCCAGTCCCTGGAGAAGGACATCATAGCTGGTAAAGTAGAGGGTAAGTGAAAAAGAGTAAGACCCTCATCAAGATGGATTGATGCAGTGGCTCAAGCATAATGACAATTGTGAGGATGGTGTAGGACCAGGCAATATTCCGTTCTACTGTTTTTTTTTTTTTTTTTTGTATGTAGTGTCACTACGAGTCAGAAGCAACCGGACCTCACACATAGCAAAAACAACACAGGACTGGGCAGCGTTCTGGTCCTTGCACATGGGGCGGACTCCAGGGCAGCTAACAACAATAGTAGATATTGCTTTTCATGAATAATTACCTCATTTTAATCTTCAAAACAAATCTGTGAAGTAGATTGCATTACTATCTTCATTTTGCTGTTGTTAGGTGCTGTTGAGTTGATTTTGACTCATAGGGGCCCCATGAGACATAGCAGAACAGCCTCATAGGGTTTTCTAGGCTGTAATCTTTATGGGAGCAGATCACCAGGTCTTTCTGCCACAGATCTGCTGGGTGGGTTTGAACCACCTACCTTTCAGTTAGCAGCCGAGAGCCAACAGTTGCACCACCAGGGCTCCGTTACACACACGAAGAACCTGAGGCTTAAAGTTGTTATGTAAATTGCCTAAAGTTTTGCAGGCACTCCAAGCGGTCTTCCCTGAGAGCCTATGTGTATAAAGCTGATCTTTTGTTGATTCCGGGTGAGCAAATGAGGCTCAGAAAGGTTCTGTGAGTTGCTCAAGATCACACAGTGAGTAGCAGAGTTGGGATCAAACTTAGGTCAAATATTTCTAAATCTAATGCAGTGGTGCTCTACTTTTTCTCACCCCTACAAACATGTGATTTATCAAAGGGGTATCAATGATGGTGTACTTGTCATTTAAAACAAGCTCTTAAGTGGCACAGTGGTTAAAGAGTTTGGCTGCTAACCAAAAAGTCTGCAGTTTGAATCCATCAGGAACTCTTTGGAAACCCTGTGGGGCAGTTCTGCTCTGTCCTGTAGGGCTGCTATGAGTCGGAATCGACTTGACAGCAACAGGTTTTTTTAAGTGAGTCGGATATATACCATCTCTTTTAGCCCATATTCCCTAGAAAACAGAAACTTAAGCAACACTTATGTGCTAATATTTTATTGGGGCGTGCAATTCCATGATATCAAGAGTGAGGGAAAAGGGGACATGAAGCACAGAAAGGGGGGAAGCATATATAAGGTGGCCAGTTTCATGAGAAAATGCTACCATGTGCTCAGTGACGTGGTATGCCTCCAGACAGGCCATAAAAGACCACAGTGCCTCTGAGAAAGGAAGGGAGAAGAATTAGACTGATAACTTCTTCCCACTTTCTGTCTCTGTCTGGTCACTGCCCCATGGGGCATTAACTTGCTCGTACTTCTGGGTTCTGCTGGAGAAGTTGGACCTTCTGTGGATCTATTGGGTTAAGTCTGGGTAGTACCTGAGCTGCTGTTGATTCTGCCAAAGTCTGACCTTCCTGCCTGTGAAACTTTGCAGCCACTGTGTATTTTGAGTGCTTTTCAATGAATGGCCTGGAGATATACTTTCAAAATTCGGCTAATGAAAATATAGTGCTCATCTGCCAGCACTGTATTGGACAATATAGTGTTGTGAATCACAGGGTTTCATTGGGATCACTGGCAGATCCTGAAGAAGTACATTTGATTGACATGTAGATATAAAGTCACCTGGACATTAAAAAGTGGTTTGAAATACCATTTAAGATTTCTTTGTTCAGAGCCCTGAAGGTAACAGGTATGAAAGATCAGTTACAATGCACTCTGGCCAAAAGCCGACGGGTGGACCTATGGAATGGGCACAAAACCTGTGGATATTTTTCTCACTAAATGCTCACCAGAAGTTATCCACCACAGTAGGGGAGCTCAAAAATCAGACGGACAAAATGATGCATCCTATTGATGTCATTCAACCTCTGTCCTTAGCCATTGGAGGGATATCTCAATAAGCCCATGAACTGAGTGGCCATGGTAGCAATGATGGAGGTTCTGCATGGGCCCAACAACATATGTTCCCTTCTACCAAGTCTTATCTAACTATTGCCACTGCTGAGTGCCGAACTTGCCAGAACATGAGACCAATGCTGAGTTCTCAGTATGGCACCATTCATTATCAGACACTTTTCACCTAATCCAAACACAAAACAAAACTTACCGCCTTCAAGTTGATTCCAACTCATAGTGACCCTACAGGACAGAGTTGAACTGCCCCATAGGGTTTTCAAGGCTGTAATCTTTATGAGAGAAGACTGCATAGTGGCTAGTAGGTTAGAATGGCTGAACTTTTGGTTAGCAGCTGAGAGCTTAATCACTGTGACACCAGGGCCCCCTTTTCACCTAAAAGGTGCAATAGTTCATCTTTATTAGAATCAATACCTGCTCCAGATATTGGATAACCTTCCCTGCCTGCATTGCCTTTACCAGCTCCAGCATTTGCAGGTTTATAGGATGCCAATCCATCAGTATGATATTCCATACTATATTGCCTCGGATGATGGAATCCATTTTGAGATAAAGGAGTTGTGACATTGGGCCCATGGCCACAGAATTCACTAGTTTTTATTAGTTACCTCATTACCCAGAAGCAGCCGGCCTGAAAGAACAATGAAAGAGCCTCCTAAAAGCTCAGCCAAAGAACCTGCTAGGGTACAACGTCTTCTAGGGTTGGGGCACTGTTGAATTAATGGCCAATATATGGTGCTGTGTCTCCAATAGCCAGGCTTAATGGATCTAGGAACCAAAGATTAGAAACAGGAGTTGGTCCTCTCACCCTTACTCCCCCTTGCAAAATTTATATTTCCTGTCCTGAGAGCTTAAGTTCTGCCAAGTTAGAGTTTCTAGGTCTTGTAGAAGAGGAAGAAGTAGAAAACACTTCCACCAAGTGACACAAAAAAGAATTCCCCTAAATTGGAAGCTATGGCTGTCACCAGCTGGCCACTTTGGGCTCCTTATGCCCATGAACCAACAGGCAAAGAAAAAAGTTATGTTAAGATAATCAACACTGACTACCATGAGAAGTTTGGCTTGCTACTACACAATAGGACAAAAAACGTTATTTATAAAACCCATAGAATTTAGTAGGACATCTCTTAATACTTCTATTGCTTAGTAATAACTGTTAATGGGCAGTAATGCTAAGTACTACAGAACACCAAGACAAAGCAACTAAGAACTCAAATCACTTAAGGATCAGGGTCTGGAATTCCTACCAGGCAAGCAACCCAGACCAGCCAATGTGCTTGTCTGTTGTTGTTAGTTGCTGTCAAGTCAGCTACAATTCATGCTTGCTCCAACTCATGGCAGCCCCAAGCACAATAGAACAGAATAAACGCCCAGCCCAGTACCAACCCCACAATCACCAGCATGCTTGAGTCACTGTTGTGGGCACTGCGTATTTTGAGTGCCTTTAGAGGGCTCACTTTCCAGCACCATATCAGACAATATTCTATTATTATCTATAGGGCTTTTGTCTAATTTTCAGAAGTAGATTATCAGGTCTTTCTTCCTAGTCTGTCTTAACCTGAAAGCTCTATTGAAACCTGTCCACTATGGGTAATCCCGCTGGTATTTGAAATACAGGTGGTATAGCATCATAGCAACATGCAAGCCACCACAGTACAATAAACTGACAGAGGGTGGTGGAATGTGTTTGTCTAGGGAGAGGGAAATCTAAAATGAGTGATGAAAGGGAGAAATGGTGAATATCAATTACGTCTTTGAGAACAGCGACGCCAGTTGGAACTGTGGCTAAGTTCACTAACCCTCTTTAAGTGTTTTTAGGAGATTTCAACTGAAGTGGATTCTGTAACCAACTGATTTTGTACTTCTTTTGTCAGGGAAAAAGTGAGGACATCTTTGTCTTATAAAATTGAAGGTCTGATACTATAGCATGAGACCCAGATATAATACGATGGTTTGAACAGCATATCAGACACAACCAGTACATCTCCCCAGGTCTTTCATCTCTGTCTGCTTCCTGGACCCATGGCCACTTTATTTTCCAGCACTGCTAGCTTTAGTACTGACATTGTGACTCAGTGGATCAGACATTGCCCAGTTCATGATGGATAGCTCAGGCTGCTTCATCACTGGGTGTCCCATGGTCAGGTACTCAGCCTCTAGACAGTTGAATGCAAGAGATGTTTTTCAAAGTGAGAGGAGTTCTCCACCAGAGATGTCATGATCTTTCTCCAGAATCAGGGATCTGCATCGCAGTGTCCAGGAGTGAATCCTGCTCTCTTTAGATTATCTTAATTGTATTTGTAACTTGTTTGCTACCCTGAACATAATGTCAGCAGCATGTAAGATATTACTGTAAATTATCAGAGAAGTCCAGAACTCATTCTTGGTGACCATTTATAGAGTAACCAAAACCAAACCAAACTCGTTGCTGTCCAGTCGATTCCAACTCACAGCGACCCTATGGGACAGAATAGACCGCCCCATAAGGTTTCCAAGGAGCTCCTGGTAAATTTGAACTGGTGACCTTTAGGTTTGCAGCTGTACCTCTTAACCACTATGTCATCAGGGAGTACTGGCACTTTATTTTAGGCCAGTTTTGTCAAGTTCATCAAATGAATTAACGTATATGTTTCATTTAGAGCAAATAACAGTTTACATGTCAACACAAACAGAAGAGGAGAGAGAAAACTGAGAAAGAAGGGTGGAAGAGACAGTTTGCGATTTATCAAGGCATGATAACACCCTTTACATGCTCTTAAACTTAAAAGGATGGGGTGACGGAGTGCGTTACTGGTAGAGGGGAGACTTAAATTTAGCTGATCCAGATGACGTGTAAGCAGATCTTTCAGGCTGAAGTCAGTGATTATCCATGTTAATATGCTTCTTGAGTAGAACTGTGAGTGGTTCATTGACTTTGTTCAGCTGATTCTGGCCCATCCTAAATGTGTGTGGTGCTTTGTGTGGATAAATCATCAACCTAAATCAAAATCTCTACTTTCTACTTCTCTATTCTGATACCAGCTACACAGGTAGCACAACTTCCTCTGACCCTAACTAGCTGGAGCTGGGTAAGATCTCAAGTTAAAGGACACAGTCCTCCAGATTGCCAAAGAGGCTCAAGACTTCAGACACCAGCAGCAAGCTCGAGAGTCCCCAGAGCTCCCTTCACATCTGACCTACTGGCTACAAATTTGTGGTTTTCTTACTATCCCTTCACGATGCCAGCCACAAGCTTGGGGGTTCCCAGTGCCCCTAACTTCTTACATGCTGGCTTCCACTGCTCTCTCAGGTTAAATAATTCATGGGAAAGACAGAACTCATGGAAAGCACTAGATTTATGATTACAGATTTATTATAAATGATACAAATTGGGATTAGCATAAAGAAGAGACACACAGGATGAGGTCTGGGAGGGTTTCCAATGTGAAGTTTCCATCTCCCAAAGACAGCGTGTTACTCTCTGGAGAGCAGATGTCTTTCACCAACCAGGAAGCTCATGGAGCTTCCATGTCCATAGTCTTTATTGTAACCTCATTGCACAGGCATGATTGATAAACTCATACTTCTGCATCCTGAGTTCAGCTGATACCAGGAGGTGGTCTTTCCAGCCTGGCCAGCCCCATATGAGTCATCTATAGATAATAAACACCTTAATCACTGGAGAGAAATTCTAAGGTTTTAGAGTTTATCTCTCAGGAACTCAGGACAAAGACAAAATTCTTTGGATAAGATTAATTCTAAACCCTACATGTTCCTTCACTAGGTACTGTGTGATCACCACTGCTGCCACTCCCTTCCCATCCAGTCCAGGAACTTATCCCATGTGGGTTCACTCTCTTCTCCTTGATCCACTTTGACCCCACAAAGCCCTCTTCTTTCCCTGATCCCAGTCCTAATTCCCAATCTCTGCTTGTTTTTTGGCTGTGGTTGTCAGTCACGGAGCTGTGTTTGATTTTCTGTAGGATGAAGCTGGAGTAGGAAAGGATAGTGGAAGTGTCCCTCATTGATCTAACCCCAGGATTAAGTGTCTACACTGCAATCAGATTTTCAACATGGTTCCTAGGCGTTCTTATGAAGAGATGGTACAATGTAATGGTTAAGTGTATGAGCTCTGGAGCCAAGCTGCCTGGTTCCAAATCGCAGCACTACCACTTAGCCATGTGACATGGGGTAAGTCTTTTTGACCTGTCAGCTCCTCAGTTTCCCCATTAGTAAGATGGAGAATATAAACACACCTAACTTGTAAAATTTTGTGAGGATTAATACATTAATATGTATGTACTACTTAGAAGAGTGCCTGGCATATCCTAAGTGTCTTAAAAGTGTTTGGTACTATTTTTGTTTCTCATTAATATCATGCTAAAAGGGTAAGTTTTTTTTTTGAGTTGCATTTCAAGAGATCCTCTTTTGTTATACCAGCTGGTGTGAAGTCAGGCCTTAAGGCAGCTGGATATATACTATGCTCAAAATTGAGGGTGGAAGGGGAAAATAAATCCTGTTAATATAAAAAGTACTGGAGCATTTGTATATAAAATAATAGGAGAGAATATAACACTTTATTAGCCTCTGAAATGTGAAAGCATATTAATTTGCGTAAGAGCACTAATGAATCTAGATAGTCAAAGGTGGGCATATAAATGATTTAGTCTGGTAAGCTTGAACATGAATGTATTAATCATTTGAATATTAAATGATTTACACTTTTGGGTAAAGGAAGACTGGGCAGTCCCATAACACTTTTTGATTTCTTCCCAATTTTCATCATTATTTATTGTTTCTATTTTTAAGTGGTGGAAAAAAGTCGAGTTAATCTTTTATTTTTGAAGGTAACATGGTTGATATGTTTCAATGTTTGGTTTAGTATAGTACATCATAAAGAGTTCATGACAAGTTAAAAAATCAAGAGATAAAATTTCCTTTTACTTTATGCATTTAAAACAAAATTAGAATTTTATTTTCTGGCTTTATTTAAAAAGCAATTAAAATTCAAGAATAAACTCAGCATGTTGCTGTAGATGGTAAAGAGGATCAGTCAGCTAAATTTCATGAGTCTATGGTGCTGAAAATGGTTTGTTATTGCATTCAGATGTCATCCCACAAACACAATTACTGAGAGCAAAAGAATTTATTTTCTTTTTAGGAGGCTTCTGTTCAAATCAAATTTTGAATTTCAAAGGAAATAAAAAAGCAAAGCCATTTCAATAGGCATTTAACAGACACAAACATTGATACTTAAATTAGGTTAAGATGTATTAACTAAGGTAGTAGATTGTTTATATAAATGGTTACAATTATTCTTCCCTGTGTCCATACCCTTTTGCAAAGTGACTCTGTGACTCCTTCTATCAGGAAGTGGAATCTATTTCCCCACCCTTTGAATATAATTTGACATTGTGACTTTTTTGACCAATAACACTCAGTGAAAGTAGTGTTTTGCTAGTTTCAAGCCTAGCTCTCAAGAGGCCTTGCTCACTTCACTCTCTTTTGGAACCTTATATTCACCATGGGAAAAGCCAGGGTAACCTGATGAATAATGAGTAGTACATCGCCCCGTTGCCCCAGCAACAGCTAGTCAACTGCCAGACAACCACAGACAGGTAAATGGGGTCATCCTGGACCAGGCAACTCTGAGAAGTCGAGCTGCCTTTCTGACCTGCAGCTGTTTGCAGATGCAAGAGCAACCCCAGCCAATATCAGGAGAACCATGCAGCTAAGTCCAGGCCAAACTGCCAACCTACAGAATAGTGAGCTAAATAAATGGTAGTTGGTATCAGGTTTGGAACAAAAGCTAGTATTTATTGAGTGCATTGTGCTAAGCGCTTCACAGTTATTGGCTCACTTGATCCTCATGACAATCCTGAGGTAGGGTGAGAGAGGAAGACCGTATCCTTGAGCCACCTGTTGGTCACAGGCAGAAATAACACACTGGCAAAATATTAGCCTGATCTCCTTACCCTAGATGCTGATAATGAGGCAAAGCCCAAGACAGGCAAAGCCAAGTCTCTTTGCTGTCCTTCTCAACTGAGGATTCTCTAGAGTCAGGGTCAACAAACTTCCTGAAAAAGACCAGGTGCTAAATATTTTAGGTTTTGTGAGCCATATGGTCTCTTTGAAACTACTCAACTCTATCTTTGTACGGTGAAGGTAACCATAGACAAAATGTAAACAAATGAGGGTTGCTGTGTCCCATTACAACAGGCAGTGGGCTGGATTTGGCCTGAATTTGTTGACCCCTACTCTAGAAATTAAGCTCTTATGGCATGAGGCATTCATTAAATTTGATGTATTATCTTCTATGTATCCACCATGGTACCTAGCTATGTACCATCCTTGGGAGAATTAAGAAAATAGTCACACAAGTCATTTTCCGCATAACTTAATTGTCCCATGGATCCTCATTTTTTATCCAACATTCTAAGAATGTGGACTTCATCCTCATGGATGCAAGGTGGCTGCTGCACTTCCCAGCATTGAGTACATATTCCAGGCCAGAAGAAGGGAGACAGGACAAAGAGGAAGGGTTGGTGTTATTGACTGAATTGTGTCCCCCCAAAATATGTATTGTAAATCCTAACCCCTATGCCTATTTTATTGACTATACAAAGACATTTGACTGTGTGGATCATAACAAATTACAGATAACATTGCAAAGAATGGGACTCCCAGAGCACTTAATTGTGCTTATGCAAAACCTATACTTAGACAAAGAGGCATGCTTTCAAACAGAACAAGGGGATACTGCATGGTTTAAAATCAGGAGAGTGTGCGTCAATGTTGTATCATTTCACCATACTTATTCAATCTGTATGCTGAGCAAATAATCAGAGAAGCTGGACTATATGAAGAAGAACGCAGCATCAGGATTAGAGGAAGACTCATTACTAAGCTGCGATATGCAGATGACACAACCTTGCTAGCTGAAAGTGAAGAAGACTTGAAGCACTTACTGATGAAGATCAAAAGCTATAGCCTTCAGTATGGATTACACCTCAACATAAAGAAAACAAAAATTCTCACAACTGGACCAATAGGCAGCATCTTGATAAATGGAGAAAAGACTGAAGTTGTCCAGGATTTCATTTTACTTGGATACACAGTCAACACATAGGGAAACCGCAGTCAAGAAATCATGGACAAATCTGCTGCAAAAACCCTCTTTCAGGTGTTAAAAAGCAAAGATGTCACTTTGAGGACTAAGGTGTACCTGACCCAAACCATGGTATTTTCAGTTGTCTCATATGCATTTGAAAGCTGGACAATGAATAAGGAAGACCGAAGAAGAATTGATACCTTTGGATTATGCTGTTGGGTATATCATATGGAAAATACCATATACCAAACTGAATATACAGTGGACTGCCAGAAGAAGAGCAAATCTTTGGAAGAAATATAACCAGAATGCTCTTTATAAGTGAGGATGGCAAGACTTCATCACACATACTCTGGACATGTTGTCAGGAAGGATCAGTCCCTAGAGAAGGACATAATGCTTGGTAAATTATAAAAATTATAAGGGTCAGCAAAAAAGAGGAAGACCCTCAATGAGATGCATTGATGCGGTGGCTGCAACAACGGACTCAAACATAGCAATGGTTGTGAGGATGGTGCAGGACTGGGCAGTGTTTTGTTCTATTGTTTATAGGGTCACTATGATTCAGAACCGACTCAATGGCACCTAAAAACAACAACAACAGAAGTCAAACCAGATTGGATTGAAAATGAAAGCCGCATCACCAAACCTGTACACCATAGAAATTCCACAAAAGGCGGCAGCTGTCCCAGGGGTTTTCTCAGTGGATAAAGAAAGTCTGAAGCAGTCTTCAGAGATCAACTCCTGGGATGATTGAGAGGCTCAGCTGGGAAAGTCAGGGATTCTAAAATGAACAAAGAACAGAATGACTATTGCGAGACAACTGGAAGGCTTTGCCACAATTGGGAAAGCAAAACTTACCCTGAAATATTCATTAGAGTTCCTCTGCTATCTCACTGGCCAGATTTATGTCCTGTGACATGGCTGAGAAGGAGAGTTCTGTTGAATAAGTACATAACTTAAAGTTCTGATAGGAAAAAGGGAGAATGAATATTGGGTAGGGGGCTATCACAGTCTACCACACTTGTGTATTAGTTCATCAATTTGTGGAGTCTGGTGCTTCTTTCTTGTCCCTGGGTGGTGCAAATTGTTTGCACTTGACTACTAACCAAAAGGTTAATGGTTTGAACCCACCCAGCAGTGCCATGGAAGAAAGCCCTGGTGATCTGCTTCCGTAAAGATTATAGCCAAGAAAACTGTATGGAGTGCAGTTCTACTCTGAAACACATTGGGTAGCCATGAGGTGGAATAAACTCGATGGCAACGGGTTTCATTTTTGATTTGGTGCTTCTTTCATGGTATTTATTTTCCTTAAATTGTTGGTGATTCTTGGTTACATGATCCCTTCTCTTCAGTTAGTGTGCTGATTTTTGAGTGCGAAAATTCCTGTTAGCTTGTGTAAGAATGTTGCATCTGCTTACTACAGACTTCTCTAGGGATTTCAGGAAAGGGGTGAGAAGTGCTGTCTGCGGGCAGAGTGGCCTGGTCTTGAGTGTGGAGACTTTGCCCTTGAGTTCTGCGCAAGAGTCCACGCTTAACTGCTGTTACCTTGGGTCTAATGATTCCACTAATCTACCACGTGCTCACGGGTGAAGACTGAACTTTTTGGATTATCCTTGGGTGGTACCTCAGCAAATCACTCCAAGAGTTGATCTCTGGACCTCCTTTGGCCTTTCCCTATCCACTACCTTAGAGCCTAGAACACTCCTGGGACAGCTGCCTCCTTTTGTGGAATTTCTCTGATGTACAGGAATGGTGATTTGGTTTTCGTTTTCAATCCGATCTCATTTGACTTCCGTTGCTGCTGTTGTTAGGTGCCATCGAGTAGGTTCCAACTTATAGTGGCCCTATGTACAACAGAATGAAGTGCTGCCTGGTCCTGCACCATCCTCACAATAGTAGCTCGGTTTGAGCCCATTGTTGCAGCTACTGTGTCAGAACATCTATCAAGAGTCTTCTTTTTCACTGACCCTCTACTTCGCCAAGCATGACGTGCTTGTCCAGGGACTGGTCCCTCCTGATAACATGTCCAAAGTAAGTGAGACTAAGCCTCACTATCCTTGCTTCTAAGGAGCATTTCTTCCAAGACAGATTTATCTGTTCTCCTCACCAACACTGTAATTCAAATGCATCAATTTGTCTTCAGTCTTCCTCATTCATTGTACAGCTTTCACATGCATATGAGGCAAATGAAAATACCACGGCTTGGGTCAGGTGCACCTTAGTCCTCAGGGTGACATCTTTGCTTTTCAGTGCCTTAAAGAGATCTTTTGCAGCAGATTTGCCTAATGCAATATGCCGTTTGATTTCTTGACTGCTGCTTTGATTGTGGATCCAAGTAAAATGAATCCTTGACAACTTTAACCTTTTCCCTGTTTTTCATGATATTGCTTATTGATCCAGTTATGAGGATTTTTGACTTCTATATGCAGGTATTTCTCTTAATTTAAAGTCCCCTGAGAATACCACTACTATTATAGATATAACAAAAATAAAAGCTTTTCTGTCATTTCTGGGAATTTGAGGCAGACTTGCATATGTACTCAGCCCACCCTTTTGTTCCAAACTTCCAATATAATTCTGTACTATATATTGAGCAATAATGTTGTTGTTATTGTTAGGTGCCCTCCAGTTGGTTTTTGACTCATAGTGACTTTATGTACAACAGAATGAAACACTGCCCTGTCCTGCACCATCCTCACAATCGTTGCTCTTTGAGCCCATTGTTGCAGCCACTGTGTCAATCTATCTCATTGAGGATCTTCCTCTTTTTTGCTGATCCTCTGGTTTACCAAGCGTGATGTCCTCTCCAGGGATTGGTCCCACTGGTAACATGTTCAAAATACGAGAGACGAATTCTTGCCATTCTTGCTTCTAAGGAGCCTTCTGGCTGTACTTCCTCCAAGACAGATTTGTTCATTCTTTTGGCAGTTCATGGTATATTCATTATTCTTTGCCAACACCATGATTCAAATGCGTCAATTCTTCTGTCTTCCTTATTCATTGTCCAGCTTTCGCATGCATATGAGGCAATTGAAAATACCATGGCTTGGGTCAGGCACACCTTAGTCCTCAAAGTGACATCTTTGCTTTTTAACGCTTTAAAGAGGTCTTTTGCAGCAAATTTGCCCAATGCAAAATGTGGTTTGATTTCTTGACTGCTGTTTCTTTAACGGTTGATTATGGATCCAAGTAAAGTGAAATCCTTGACAACTTCAATCTATTCTCCATTTATCATGATGTTGCTTATCGGTCCAGTTGTGAGGATTTTTATTTTCTTTATGTTGAGGTATAATCCATTTTGAAGGCTATAGTCTTTGATCTTCATCAATAAGTGCTTGAAGTCCTCTTCACTTTCAGCTAGGAAAATTGTGTCTTCTGCATATCACAAGTTGTTAATGAGTCTTCCTCCAATCTTAATGCCATGTTCTTCTTTATACAGTTCAGCTTCTCAGATTACTTGCTCAGCATACAGATTGAATAGATATGGTGAAAAGATACAACCCTGCCACACAGCTTTCCTGATTCTAAACCCCACAATATTCCCTTGTTTGCCCAAACTACTGCCTCTTGATCTATACGCAGGTTCTGCATTAGTATAATTAGGTATTCTGAAATTCCTGTTCTTCTCAACGTTGTCCATAATTTGCTATGATCCACACAGTCGAATGCCTTTGCATAGTTAATAAAACTCAGGTAAACATCTTTCTGGTATTCTCTGCTTTCAGCCAATATCCCTCTGTTATCAGTGATGATATCCCTCGTCCTACGCCCTCTTCTGAATCTGACTTCTATTTCTGGCAGATGTCGAAAATCAAGGTGTCTGTAGAGCCACACTCCCTCAAATGGCTCTAGGGGAGAATTCTTGCCTCTGCAACTTCTGGTGGCTCCAGGCATTCCTTGGCTTGCCGCTGCATAGCTTCCAATCTCTGTGTCTGTCTTCACATGACCTTCATCTCAGTGACTCCTTTGTGTTTTCTTCTCTAATGTCTTATCATTGTCATTTGATTTAGGACTCACCTGAGTAATCCAGAATGATCTCATCTCAAGGCTCTTAACTTAATTACTTCTGCAAATGTTCTTTTTCCAAATAAGATAACATTCACAAAGTCCATGTGTTAGGTTGGGGACATATCTTTTGAAGGGCTACCATTTAATTTGCTACAATGGGGTATCCTCATAAAAATATATTGAACATATAGAAAGCATATTTAGAAAAACTTCAGTGTTACAGATTACAGCATGAGATATCTTCTGGAGTAGATAAAAACTAATGTTGTGTATCTTATAATGCATACCAGCTCACATAGATTCCTTTAAACTTTTCTCTAAATTCTTTCACTCTGTTACCTTATCTGAAGAGGTAGCTTGCCAAAAAGCAAAAGAAAAATGTATTTACTCGCCTTTCAGAAATCTTTTATTAGCACTGTTTGTCAGACCCTTATGTTCTGAGAAGAATAGACAATAATAATTAAACATGTTATTCTTTTTCTCCCATGAACTCTAAATCCTATAGCCACATTCACTCAGTAATCACACACAATTTTCTTTTGTGAGACTAAGGAGAAAGCCATAGAAGAAATTAAATAATAGTGAACCTGAGTTGAACCTTTTCAATGCAGGTGACTTAGTTACAGGTAGGGCTTTTAAAATTTTTGAGGCAAAATCACCATAGATGTGTCAAGCTGCCATTCTGCTTCAGCATCTGACTCTCTCAGCAGCTGGCTCTCTGGGGCTTTGGTGCAACTCTGGTAGGATGAGGTGAGGTGGCCATTTCTTCCTTTTGTAGGAGATAGTCAGCGTTCTGCTGTGAGAAGTTCTTCAGAGTGGTTTGGATTCTCTGCTATCCTTACATACCATTCCAAGAGGCACTCTTTCCCTTGGGAATGGCTTGCAGGCAGATGAGGTGATGGGGAAAGCTGTGACAGGATTTCTCTTAGGCAGTTATCCAATGTCCACGGGTAGTGCTGATAAGAAAACCTCAAAGACATGTGAGGTCCCTTCTTGTTGCTGTTGAGTCACCTTTGACTCATGGCGGCCCCATGTGTGTCGGAATAGAACTGTGCTTCCTTAGGTTTACAGTGGCTGATTTTTTGGAAGTAGATCACCAGTCCTTTCTTCCTACATGCCTCTTGGTGGACTCAAACTGCCAACCTTTTAGTTAGCAGTTGAATTCTTTAACTGTTTGTACTACCCAGGGACTCTGTGACATCCCTTAGGGAATGGAAAAGCTGAGTTTGAGATGGTCATACGACCTGGAAGGGTCTGGTTTCCTCTCAGCCATTAAATACTTATTTGAGTTATTCTTGACCCCATACTCCAGGAGGTTTAGATCCCCTTACTGGAAGGAACCTGGAGTTTTTGGCCCAACAGCAGGACTAAAGGTGTTAGTCCTGCTGTTGAGCCAAAAGCTGCAGAGGTGGTAACAATGTGGTGAGACCAGAACTTGGCACTGCTTCTGAGTGAAGAAACATTTTAAGAAAGAAGCTGTGACGCTTTAATCTCCTGTCTTAGGAACACCACCAGGCAGAGGTAAGGACAGAAAGAACTGTGAAGGCTGAGATAGACAAGGTTTAGTAGACTTAGAACTCTGGAGAAACAGGGAAATTCAGTTTTTGGTCCATTTTATTGCTGAGGGTTCACTGAGCCTTGAATTAGGAGAGAGAATTAAAGATTGAACTCCCTTTTTTAGGGAGATGACTCAGGAGTCACGGAGAAACCATTATATACTTAAAAAGATGTTGGTATGGTTTTCCTTTTGGTTTAGAATTTTGGCCAAGATCCAAAGCAGAGAATATTATTTAAAAGGGCATCTCCAAGAAGATTGTCCTAAGATATGGCATAGCTGGCCGTAATATCACCAACCTGCCCCTGCTCCCCACTGTCTCACCTCAGCCTGTGTAAGAAGATGACTAAGCAGAGGGAGTGAATCATGTGAGAAGTGGGTCTTGTGACAGTTGCAGTATTTATTGTCTTCTAGGGGCTGTGATAATAAATTCAGTCTTTATTATTATTTATTATTATTAATGTCCTCATTATTATAAATTTTTTTATTGTAGTGAAATATATCTAACAAAGCATTTCAACCTTTTTTACGTGTACAATTCAGTGACATTACATTCACCCTGTTGTGCAACACTCGCCATTATCCTTTTCCAAATTTTTTCATTGTCCTGAACACAAATTCTGTAGTCCTTAAGCAATGAAAATGTTCATTCTTAAAGATTAGGTGGTGCCTGGGCTTGGGGGAGGTAGCTCTTCATTCTGCATTTAGCCATCTGCTCGGGCAGTGGAATTGCTGATCTGTCCACTGTCCAACCTGAGTGAAGGAAGAGAATTGGAAAGAGATGGCAGGGCTGGGTGGGGTGGGGGCGGTTGGGCAGTGGGCTGCACTCCTGGAGTTGGCAAGCCTGATGAGTTACCTGTGGGTCATCTGAGCCTTGCATAGGGTGGTGGAGCCACTGCTAGTACTTTGCTTGCTCAAGAGGTCACCAGCTGGAACTTTCAGAATATAGACCTGAGACTAGCCCCATTTGCTTGGCACTCATTTTTTTTTCAAGTAGGCAGTACAGTGTGTGTGTGTGTAGGGGACAGCCTACATATGTGCCAGGCCCTGTATCTCTATTATCTCATTTAATCCTCCCCTCTATCCTGAGTAGCAAATATTATCATCCCCACTTTGCAGATGAGGCTTAGAGAGGCTGAAGCATTTGCTCAAAGACACAGAGCTGGTTAAATGATAGAACAGGGATTGAATCCCGGTGGTCTTTTCTTTAGCTCATGCTTAAATACACGAGGGGGCCCCCTCAGGCTCCTTTAGATTTCTGTTACAGCAGAGGCAATGGAACTAAGGTGAGGGGCCGTGAAAGATTTTGAGACATAGCTGGATCTCCCACACCAGGGAACCATGCCATGGGGAAGCATGTTTTGTATTGGCTGTTTGGTGGGCCAGAGAAGTTGTGACAGCTAATGAAAAAGAATAGTGACCTCTCCCAATCAGATAAAGACTGACTCCCCTAATCCTCTTTCTTGCCTCAGCACCAGAGAAGCTAGAAGCTTTAAGAGGGAAAATGGGGAGGTGTGTAGAGAACAATGCCTGTCCCTGCGCCACAAGTCTGAAATGCTTTGGGAGAAAAGGGAAATCTTGAGTTATATGTGAAATTGAAGCTTTCAGTTGGACTGCACTGTTTTAACAAGTGGAAACGAGTGGAATCTGACCAGGATGTCACTGAGCACTAGAAAGGGGGAAGCCCTCCTCACAGCGTTAAATGCAGTGACTGGAAGTCTCCAGGAGCTGGTTAAATTGAACAGCTTGCTACTTGTGTCTGATTCTAAATCGATAGTGGGTTTGCATCAGGACTAAGGCTCTTACTCAAATCTCTTTGGAAAGCATAAAGAACTTGTTCACTTAGCAAGTGATAATGAATTTCACCTACCTTATTTTTTTTTATGACTGCATGGGGTGAATAGTAGCTCTGATGCAGAAGGCTATGATTTTGTTTTTCACCTGGTATCTGGTATATAGAAATAAGGTACATGTTCCAGAACTCTTCAATTTTTCAGGGAATTATGAAACTGTAGTTTAAAACCTGGAGTCCTAGAAACATCTCATGTAGTTCTGGAAAATGTTGTTTTATGTATTTTCAGAGAGGTGGCCATTTCAATTATTCATTGATTCCATTATTTTACTAATTCATTATTTTGTATGTTTACCTTTTACATTATTTTCCCTTACCTATTTCAGTTCAATATTTATTATGAGCCATTTTTTCTTTAACAATACGTTTAGTGGTATAAATTTTCTTCAGATAGCAGTTTTGGTTGCATCTATACCTTGTAATATGGAATGGTATTATTATTCTTTACTAGTAAATAGTATGTAAGAGTTTATTTTCCTCTTTGACCTAACAATTACTTAGGATAATGGTCTTCAACCTCTAGGTGGTTGAATTCTATTTCTTTCTTCCTAAAAACTTTATCAGTGTACTGCATTGTGACCAGAGAAGATGACACATAATTTCTACTTTTTTTGGATTTATGAGGACACTGTAGGGAACCCTAGTGGCGTAGTGTTTAAGAGCTACGGCTGCTAACCAAAAGGTCAGCAGTTCGAATCCACAGGCGCTCCTTGGAAACTCTATGGGGCAGTTCTCCTCTGTCCTATAGGGTCGCTATGAGCTGGAATCAACTCGATGGTCGTATGTAATAAATTTTTATGTTGCTTTTGTGGGTTCTGGAAAATAAGTTCTAGTCTCTGTAGAGTTGAGCATTTGTTACTAGTGCAGATTTACTAATGACACAGTTCAGAAGCTCTTTATCATTATTTTTGCCTAGTTGATGTGTTGAAGATTAAGGATGGTTAGTAATCCTACTACTATTGGCCTTATGCCATTTTATGCTTGCTTATTGAATGTTTTTACTTTATATACAGAAGGTTCATGGAAACAATATCTTTAATTTGAGTTGTATTCTTCATCAGTATAAAATCACTCGATTTTTTCTTGAAGTATTTAAAACACTTATTACAGTAGATACTTCATAATGATAAGTGCTTGTTGTAACATTTTAAAATAACATAGACGTGCATAAGTAGAAGATCAGATATTCTTTGTCACTCCCAAGAATTTTATTCCTCTGTTTTCCCTCTATTAAAGGCTCATTGTATAATCTTTCAGACTTAAAAATATTCATACGTAGATATTTGTTTTTTTCTTTTATATTAGCTTCTGTAATCTACTTTTAAAATTCAGTAATATGGTATGGATATCTGTGTTATCTTTTAATGGCTTCATACTGTTCAATTGTATGAATTTACCATAATTTATTTTACAAATCCCATTTTACAATAGGTATTTAAGTTAGTAGTTTTTTTCTAATATGAACAATCTTTAGATTTTGAATTCTGTTTTTGTCTGACACCAATTTTATGAAACCCTATTCTTTATTTTCATCAGCCTGATATTATTCTCTCTGTTCAAATGTCACCTTCTTAGTAAGGACTTCCTTAAGCACTCTTTAAAAAACAGCAACCTCTGCCCCATTCTTGAATTCCCTTCCTTACATTATTTTTCTAAGTGTCATTTATCACCATCTGACACTTGTTTGTATATTTATTGCTATTGGTTGTTCCTCCCTGCCCCTCTAAACTAAAATGTCAACTCCAGGAGGAGTGTCTGTTCTGAAGTACTAAACAATTCAGCCTTTGAATTTCTATTATTTGCACCTTAGCTTTCTATGTGTTTTGTTCATTACTTCATTCTCAGTGCCTAACACATAGTATCTGGCTGCAGCAAGTACACCATTAAAAAGAATTCAATGAATAAATAAATCCCTGTACTTTTAAACGTTGTCTCTGTAGTTTCAGTAATTGTTTTGTTAAAAATTAACAAGGTTCCAGAGTTCAGCTTTGACCTACTCTGTCATTCAAGCTGTGGCTCTGATCTCAAATTTTGGAAGAGTAAATCACCAAATGTCTGCTCCAGTGTCATTTCTGAAATCCCTGAACTGACTTCCTGGTGGAATAATGATGAATTAAACAATGCTGCTGGCTCACTACCTTGCTCAGTGGTGTGAGATCTCAAACAGCTGACAACATAGCAAATCCAACTGAAGAAATATTCTTAGAAAGGAAAATCAATAAAATGTCATGTGTTATCATTAACAATGGAGCAAGCATGTGAAGGATATGAATGATTTGAGTCTTACAGGATATGATGCTATGTTCACACCCTTTGGTTGTGTGTTCAGAAAGTAATTACAGCACAGAGTAAGGGTAGCACCAAAGGATTACTAGCTGTAAAGTAGTGGGCCACTCATTATACTTCTTAGTCAAAGGAAAACTCCATGACATCTGAGAGATTTTGGAACTGCCTTGTCAATTAACTGTCATACAAGGTGTTCAACTAGGACCAAGGAGTAGCTACTACATGTTTGAAAGTTTCCTTGAACACAGAATAATACCAACAAGAAGGACTTACTAACAATCAGTGGGCTTCTCACAGGTGAAATAGTAACCACGCTGATGAGCTTGAGGGTGCAGTATTTCTTGCCTGATATCTACTGTAAAGATTCATTTCTCAAATTGTTATGCATCCAATGAAAGTAAAAAAAAAATAGAAACTCAGAGACTGTCTTGTTATTTTGAAAGTCAATTATGGTACTCCACTGCCACATTTCTGGATCCAAGCTTTAAGGGCAAATTAAAGGAGTAAGTTCATGCATAATATTAAAAACAAAAAATAAAGTTAAGGGCTAGAACCTTGCTTCTGCTTATGAAGATATTCAGAAAGTACGTTTTTCGAGCAACGCACAGAGATTCTGTTTGTGAGGTTGCTTCGGTGAAATTGCATAAGAACCACTGACCAAAACTTCAAGTCTAGAAAGTGCAGAGGAAACAAGACTTTATTCTAATCCAGTTACTTCTAAAGTGGAAGGGAAATGTGGTAACTTGGGGGCAATATCGCTTCCAGCAGTGGTCTATTCTGGCTGTTGTTGTTGGTTACCATCCATTCGATTCCGACTCTTAGCAGCCCCATGTGACAGAGTAGGACTGACTCCTAGAGTTTTCTTGGCTGTGATCTTTATGAAAGTAGATCATCAGGTCTTTCTCCAGTGGAGCTGCTGTGTGGGTGGGTTTGAACTGCCAACCTTTTGGTCGGCAGCTGAGCACTTAACCATTGCACCACCAAGGCTCCTTAGTCTGACTAGAGCTAGTCAAAAAATATCTTCCTCTTTTGCTAACCTCAGCTGAAAGTGAGAGGCTATTTGATATTGCAGATGAGTGGCACATTGACCATGGGAACAATCTGGTAGCCATCAGAGCTGGGACATTATTTTTCCGGCCCTATAATGCCAATTTGAAACATTTGAGAAATAATATTTTAAGTAATAAGATGGAAGTGATGACTCAATTTTTTTTTCCTGAAAAAAATTTCAGGTTTATCCCTACAAGAATGTCATTCTGTAATGGTAACCTTCAGCTTTGGCTTTGACCCGATCTGACTATTGAGTTAGAACTTGGCCCTTCAGCATTGGCCAATGTATGTATTTTCTACATTTCTATTAATTCTTAAGTAGATACAGAAGAATATTCATCAAACATATGTAGGGTACAAGGGATCATAATACAAAGAACATCAATCACCTACCACCTGATTTAAGAAAAAGAACAGCACCATCAAGTCCCTGGTGTGCCCTCTTCCATCCATCTTTTTTTCTTAGAGGTGTTTACTCTTCTGAATCTTGCACTGATCCGTTCCTTACTTTTCTTTATACTTTTACCATGTATGTTTGTATCTCCGAACAATATATTTTTAGTTTTGCATGTTTTCAAATTTATGTAAATAGAATCATACTTATTTGTCTTCTGTAACCAAATATTACAAATAGAGGAAAACCAGGAAGCAGTGTGGCAGTGTGGAGAGAATATGGATTTTAGACTAAGACAGACTTGGCTTTTAGTATCTCTCCACCATTTGAAAGCTATGGGCAGATTTAAGGAGAGTGGTTAATTAATGTAAGTTGACTTCTTTCCCTCTTTTGTTAATAGATCTGTATTTTGTCCATCTAAACTGCATGACTGCCTTAATGCTCCTTGTATTAACCAGTAGACAGAAGAGCTCTTATTTATTTATTTTTACTTTTTTTTTTAATTGCAATTTAGATGAAGGTTTACAGAGCAAACTAGTTTCTCATCAAACAGTTAGTACACACGTTGTCATATGACATTGGTTAACAACCCTACAGCATGTCAACACTCTCCCTGGGTTCCCTATTACCAGCTGTCCTATTCCCTCTTACCTTCCCAGTCCCTGTCCCAGGGCTGGTGCACCCCTTTAGTCTTCTTTTGTTCCATGAGACTGTTCAATGTTTGGCTGAAGGGTGATACTCAGGAGTGGCCTCATTACTGAGCTGAAAGGGTATCTGGCGACCATACTCTCAGGGTTTCTACAGTCTCTGTCAGGCAAGCAAGTCTGGTCTTTCTTTTTGAGTTGTAATTTTGTTCTACTTTTTTCTTCAGCTCTGTCCGGGACTCTCTTTTGTGATCCCTGTCAGAGCAGTCAGTGGTGGTAGCTGGGCACCATCTAGTTGTACTGGACTCAGTCTGGTGGACGCCATGGTAGATGTGGTCCATTAGTCCTTTGGACTAATCTTTCCCTTGTGTCTTTATTTTCTTCAATATTCCTTGCTTCTGAAGGGGTGAGACCAGTGGAGTGTCCTAGATGCTTGCTCACAGGCTTTTAAGACCCCAGGTACTACTCACCAAAGTAGAATGTAGAACATATTCTCTATAAACTCTGCATGCCAGATGAGCTAGAGCTTCCCTGAAACCATGGTCCCCACAGTCTTCACCCCAGCAATTTGGTCCCTCAGGCCCATGTGCCTATTGAGCTACCATGGGCTTGCTTTGCACAGGTTGTGCTGGCTTCCCCAGTATTGTGTACTGCCTTACCCTTTACCAAAGTTACCACTTATCTATTGTTTTTCCATCCCCACCCCTCCTCTCCCTCATAACCATCAAAGATTGTTTCTTTTTTGTATGTAAACCTTTTCATGAGTTTTTACAGTAGTGGTCTCGTACAATATTTGTCCTTTTGTGACTGACTTATTTCACTCAGCATAATGTCCTCTAGATGCATCCATGTTATGAGTGAGATGCTTCACAGATTCATCATAGTTCTTTAGTGTTGTGTAATACTCTACTGTGTGTATGTACCACAGTTTGTTTATCCATTCATCTGTTGATGGCCATGTAGGCTGTTTCCAGCATTTTGCTATTGTGAACAATGTTGCAGTGAACATGGGTGTACATTCGTGTGGCAACTCTTATTTCTCTAGGATATATTCCTAGGAGTGGGATTGCTGGATCAAATGATATTCCTATTTCTAGCTTTCTAAGGAAGTGCCACATCGTCTTCCAAAATGGTTGTACCTTTTTTGGGTTCCCAGCAGCAGTGCATAAGAGTTCCGATCTCCCCGTGTGCTCTCCAACATTTGCTATTTTCTGTCTTATTGATTCATGCCAGTAATGCCAGAGTAAGATGGTATCTCGTTGTGGTTTTGATTTGCATTTCTCTGATGGCTAGACATCGTGGGCATTTCCTCATGTGTCTGTTGGTCGCTTGAATGTCTTCTTTGGTGAAGTGTCTGTTCATTTCCTTTGCCCATTTTTTAATTTGATTATTCGTCTTCTTGTTGTAGAGGTGTTAGATTTTCTTGTAGATTTTAGAGATTAGACCTTTGTCTGATTTGTAATAGCCAAAATTTTCTTCTCAGTCTGTAGGTTCCTTTTTACTCTTTTGGTGAAGTCTTTTGATGAGCATAAGTGTTTAGTTTTTAGACGATCCCAGTTATCTAGCTTTTCCTCTGGAGCGTGTGTGTTGTTGGTTGTGATTTGTATCCTGTTAATGCCATGTATTAGGGCCTCCAGTGTTGATCTTGTTTTTCTTCTAGGAACTTCATTGTTTTTGGCTTTATATTTAGGTCTTTGATCCACTTTGAGTTAGTTTTTATGCACGGTGTAAGGTATGGGTCTTGTTTCATTTTTTTGCAGATGGACATCCAGTTTTGCCAGCAGCATTTGTTAAAAAGACTGTTTTTTCCCCATTTGATGGATTTTGGGCTCTTGTCAATGACCAGGTGACCATAGGTGATGGATTTACATCTGGTTCTTAATTCTGTTCTATTGGTCAATGTATCTGTCATTGTACCAGTACCAGGCTGTTTTGACTACTATAGCTGTATAGTAGGTTCTGAAGTCAGGTGTGTGAGTCCTCCTACTTTATTCTTCTTCAACAGCGCTTTACTTATCTGGGGCTTCTTCCCTTTCCATATAAAGTTAATGATAAGCTTTTCCATCTCTTTAAGGAATGTTCTTGGTATTTGGATCAGTATTGCATTCTATTTGTAAATTGGTTTGGTTAGAATTGTATTATTCATGATGTTGAGTCTACCTATCCATGAGCATGGTATGTTTTTCCATTTATTTAGATCTGTTTTGGTTTCTTGCAGTAGTGTTTTGTAGTTTTCTTTGTATAAGTCTTTTACATCCCTGATTAGATTTATTTCCCAGTGTTTTATTTTTTTATGAGCTATTATAAATGGTACTGTTTTCCTGATTTCCTTTTCATCGTTGTCTTTATTGGTGTATAAGAATCCAACTGATTTTTTGTATGTTTATCTTGTATCCTGCTGCTCTGCTGAATCTTTCTATTAGTTCCAGTAGTTTTCTGGCAGAGTCTTTTGGATTTTCTAAGTATAGTATCATGTCATTTGCAAATAGGGACTGTGTAACTTCTTCATTACCAATTTGGATGCCCTGTATTTCTGTTTCTTGCCTTATTGCTCTAGCTAAGGCTTCCAAAAAAATAATGTTAAATAGGAGTGGTGATAAAGGGCATCTTTGTCTTCTTCCTGTTCTCAAGGGGAATGTTTTAAGCCTCTCTCCATTGAGAATGATGTCGGCCGTTGGTTTTGCATAGATGTCCTTTATTATGTTGAGAAATTTCCCTTCTATACCTATTTTATTGAGAGTTCTTCTCAGGAATTGGTGTTGGGCTTTGTCAAATGCCTTTTCTGCATCGATTGAGATGATCACGTGATTCTTTTCTTTCCTTTTATTTGTGTGGTGGATTAAGTTGATTGATTTTCTAATGTTGAACCATCCTTGCATACTTGGTATGAATTCTACTTTGTCATGGTATATTATTTTTTTTGATATGACACTGAATTCTATTGGCTAGAATTTTTGCATCTATATTCATGAGAAATATTGGTCTGTAACTTTTTTTTTTTTTTGTGGTGTCTTTGCCTGCTTTTGGTATCAGTGTTATGTTGGCTTCACAGGACGAATTCAGAAGTATTGCTTCCTTTTCTATGTTCTTAAATAGTTTGAGTAGTACTGGTGTAAGCTCTTCTCTGAATGTTTGGTAGATTTCTCCAGTAAAGCCATTCGGGCCAAGGTTTTTTTTTTGTTGGGAGTTTTTTTTATTACCTTGTGAATCTCTTCTTGTTATAGATCTGTTCATATTTTCAGCATCATTTTGTGTTAGCTTGGGTAGGTAGTGTATTTCTAGAAATTTGTCCATTTCCTCTTGGTTTTCAAATTTTTTAGAGTATAGTTTTTCATAATACTCTGTTATTATCCTTTTTCTTTCATTTGGGTCTGTTGGAATGTCCCCCATTTCATTCCTTATTGGGGTTATTTGCATTCTCTCCTGTTTTTCTTTTGTCACTTTGGCCAGTGGTTTGTTGATTTTGTTGATCCTTTCAAAGAATCAACTTTTTGGTTCTGTTGAGCCTTTCTATTGTTTCCCTATTCTCTATTTCATTTATTTCTACTCTGATCTTTAATATTTCCTTTCTTCTGGTGGCTATGGGTCTCTTTTGCTGTTCTCTTTCTATTTATTCAAGTTCTGTAACTAATGTTATGATTTTGTCCCTTTCTTCGTTTTTGATGTGTGCATCTAGTGCTATAAATTGACCTCTGAGGACTGCCTTCACTATGTCCTGAAGGTTTTGGTATGACGTTTTTTCATTCTCGTTTGATTCTAGGAACTTTTTGATTCCCTCTTCTTCTATTACTCTGTGATTTTTAAGCAGGGTGTTATTCACTTTCCATGTAATTTTTTTTTTCCTTACTCTTCCAGTTGTTAATTTCTACTTTGATGGCATTGTGGTCACAGAAGATACTTTGTATTATCTCAATGTTTTGGATTTTATTGAGGGTTGCTCTGTGGCCTAAGATGTGGTTTATTCTGGAGAATATTCCATGTGCATTAGAAAAGAATGTGTGCTTCACAGCTGTTGGGTGGAGTGTTCTATATATGTCTATGAGATCAAATTGGTTGATTGTGCTTTTTAGCTCTTGTGTACCTTTGTTGAGTTTCTTTCTAGATGTTCTCTCCTTTACTGAGAGTGGTACGTTGAAGTCTCCTACTATTATTGTGGAACTGTCAATTTCTGTTTTCAGTGCTGTTGGAGTTTGTTTTATGTATTTTGGAGCCTTGCCATTGGGTGTGTAGATGTTTATTATGGTTAAGTCTTCTTGATGGGTCACCCCTTTAATCATTATATAGTGCCCTTCTCTGTCTTTTATGGTAGGTTTTGTTTTAAAGCCTATCTCATCTTAGTATTGCCACTCCTGCTCTTTTTTTGGTAGTCATTTGCTTGATATATTTTTTTCCATCCTTGGACTTTATTTGAATTTATTAAATTTATGTCTTTGTTTCTAAGATCTGTCTCTTGTAGACAGCATATTGATGGATCCTCTTTTTTTTTTTTTTTATCCATTCCATCACTCTGTGTCTATTTATGGGTGCATTTAGATCATTTACATTCGGTATAATTATTGATAGGTATGAGTTTATTGCTGTCATTTTGTAGTGCTTTTTTTTTGTGGTGTAACATTTTCTTTGTTCCTCTTACTCTTCTGAGCTGAGTTCCTTTGGTTTGTGGATTTCTTTTTCATTTCTTTTGTTTTTGTAGATTTTGTTTTTATTGAGACTTTTTATGTTTTTCTTCTATATTTTGATGAGTAGGTTTGTTAACTTTCTTTGTGGTCACCTTGAACTTTACCCTTATCTTCCGAGGTTTGAACCAGTCTATTATTACTTGGTATTGCCTTGCCTTCCTCTTCTTTAGAAAGTTCTATACCTATACCATTTATTCCCTCTTTTATTGCTCTGATCTTGTTGTCACTTATAATGTCTCTGGTTCCCTGTTGCAATTGTTTTGCTTTTGGATAGTCCTTGAGAGTTCACTTCCTAGGTTGGTATCTGGCTGGTACAATCTTGCATCCTAGATTCAGGCTGTGGTCTGATGTTGTTTGTTCTCAGACTGAAGGACTCCCTTTAATAATTCTTGTAAGTTTGGTTTGGTTTTTACATATTCCCTTAATTTCTGTTTATCTGGAAATGTCTTATTTCACTAGCATATTTGAATGAAAGTTTTGCAGGATGTATGATTCTTGGTTGGCAATTTTTTTCTTTCAAAGCTTTATATATGTCATCCCATTGCCTTCTTGCCTGCATGGTGTCTGCTGAATAATTGGAGCTTAGTCATTGTTTCTCCTATGTATGGGACTTTTTGTTTTTCTCCAGCTGCTCACAGAACTTTTTGTCTTTGGTTTTAGCGAGTGTGATTATGATACGCCTTGGTGTTTTTCTTTTGGGGTCTATCCTATATGGAGTTCATTGAGGTTCTTGGATGGTCAGATTTTCATCATTCTGATATTAGGAAGTTTTCTGTCAGCAATGCTTCAAAGATCCTCTCTGTGTTTTCTGTTTTCTCTCCCTGTTCTGGAACTCTAATCACTCATAAATTTTTGCTTTTGATTGTATACCACATAATTCTCAGTGTCTCTTCATTTTTCTTTGTTCTTTTTTTGTGATTTTTCCTCAGAGTTGTATCCAAGTGTTTGTCTTCCATTTCGCTGATTCTGTCTTCCATTGTTTCAAACCAGCTCCTCAGCCCTTCTATGACACTGTCCATTTCTGAAATCTTGTTGTTTATCTTTTGGATTTCTAATTATTGTTTTTGAATGATTTCTAGTTTTTAATTATTTTGGCTTTTGTTCCTGTATTACTTTCCTGAATTGTTCCATTTTTTTGTCTGTATTTTCCATGAATTTCTCTGCCATTTCCATAAATTTGTCTATTTTTTCCTCATTTTTGTCTGCTTTTTGCTTCAACTCTTGGATTGCTCTGAATATTAGAGATTTGAATTCCCTGTCAGGTAATTCTAGTACCTTTTCTTCTACTTGAAAGTCATCTGGTGTTTTATTTTGGATGCCTACTGAACCCATCCTGCCCTTTTTTAAAAAAATATGTTTTGGTATTGTCTGCTGTCTTTGGGACATTCAGTGGTTATTTTCTTTTTTTCTTGATTGTAGATTTGTTTGTTTCATCCTGCTTTTTTGTTTTATTTGGTTATGTCTGAGCAGGCAGGCTGTGCGTTCTTCGTTGTTTGCTAGTCTGTAGTCACTATAATTTTCACCTCCTTGTCCCATGGGCAGGGCCAGTCATTCAGCTATTGTGCAGCAGGGCAGGTCCAGCTGAAGGGCAGAGGCTGGGATGGGTTGTTTGTGGCATGTACCAGAGCTGACAGGGCAGGCCAAGAATTGATGCTGGGCAGATTCCAATAGGCCATGCCTGTGCTGCTTGGGGATGTGATGTTCAGTGGATGGTGCAGGAAAGCAGGAAAGAGGGGGGAGTTTGTGATGTGTGGAGCTAATAGAGGTATGGGAAAGAGGAGAGAGAGGAGAGAAAAACAGAAGCCCAAAACAAACAGGCAAACAAAGGGGGGGGGGGGAAGAGTGCTAAGGGAGCTTACCATTGGAGTGGAGAGATGAGAAACTGGGAAACGGAGAAAAGCAAAAAGGAAAAGAAAGAGAGGAAGAGAGAGAGAGGAAGAAAGATAGATAGATAGGCAGGCAGGCAGACAGACAGACAGATAGATAGACAGACAGATGATAGATAACTAGGTAAAAATTTGGAAAGCAAGAAAAGCAAATCCCCCAGAAGTCCCGGAGTCCCACTGGTGGGGCTGCTAAGACTGGGGAAGTGGCTCCCAGGCTGCACAGCATAGCCTGGCTAGAGGTGGTACAGATGTCACAGGGTACCAGGTATTCAGGAGACAGGAAAAGAAAATAAATGTAGAGAGACGAGAATTGAGAAATGAAGATAGACATAAAGGGAAAAAGTGAGAGAAAAGAAAAAAAAGAAGAAGAAAAAAAGAAATGCCCAGGGATCCCACCTATGCAGCTGTGCAGATTGGGGTAGTGGCTCCTAAGCTGTGCAGTACAACCTGGCTAGAAGGGGTTCCCAAGCTGCGAAAAGAAAAGGAAAACAAAGAAAGAAAATAGAACAAAGCAAAACAAGAAGAAAAAAAAAAAAAAACCCCAGGGATCCCACCAATGTGGTGTCGTGGGCCGGGCAAGTGGTTCTCCAGTCGAGAATGGCTTCATAGCCTTTCAAGAAGAAGCAAAGATGACACACTGAGTCAAGTGTTTCAAAGAAAGGAGGGGGAGGTGGTAGGAGGCACAGAAGAAACCAAAAGAGACAGAAAGAACCAACACTAGCTCAGGGGCCCAGCCATTGTGGGCAGGGTGAATCCAAGCAGACTGAGGCCAAAGCAGTTCCCTTCTGGCCAAGAGACTGCAGCTGGAGGGAAGCAGAGGAGATGGAAGCGGTGGTGGTGGCGGCGGGGGGGGGGGGGGGGGGGGGCGCGGGGCGGGGAGGCAAAGAAAGCGTATATTGCTCATTACCAGGTGCTCTGTCTCCTGCTGGGGACTTCCTGAAGCTGCTTTCCCATACTCCCTGTCTGCTGATCTCCGACGTGGGTGGGGTGAATTCAAGCAGCACAGACGCTGCACTTCCTGGCCAGCTGAGCCACCGCAGCCAGCCGGGAAGCTTGGAGGTAGAGCAGCAGGGAGAGAATGGTGGGTGGGGAAGGGTGTATCACTGTTTACTGGGTGCTCTGCCAAGCTGTTTTCTCGTGCTTCCTGCCTGCTGATCCCTGCCTGCTGATCCCTGCCTGGAGTCCAAGATGGCGTATCCATGCTGCGTTAGCTGATGGGACCCTCTGCACATATCTCTCCTTGCTCTCCATCCTTTGTCAGTTTCTTATTCCGTTCGGAGCTTGGCTGAGTTCTCTATTTCTTTATTTGGCCCTTCAGGTTCCAGGAATGACGTTTGTCTCTGTTTTAGTTTTTCAGGTCTTTGCTGTGGAGGGATGGTGTGGTGCTTCTGTCTATGGTGTCACGTTGGCCGGAAGTCCTTTTTTTTGAAAGAAAAACAAAGTGAAGATTACCATAAATTTCTGCGACTTATCCATGTTGCAAAATTCATTTTAACTGCATTATAGTATATATATATTTTTTAACACTTTATTTATTCATTCCACTGTTGATGGACATGGGTGGTTTCCAGTTTATTTTTGTTTTACTCTTACACACAAAGCTATTACGAACATTCTTATGTCATGGCTCCTGATGTATAAATTCAAGAGTTTTTTTTAATGTGGTCTTGGGGAGGGGGAATTGGTACAAGTAATGAGGGAGTGTGTCAGGTTGAAAGTCAAGTTTCATTTTTCCTCACATGGATATCTGATTGTCTCAGCCACCCTCTCCCCACTGCTATGAGTGCTGCATCTGTAATATACCAAGTGCTCACATATGAATGGGCTTGTATCTAGTCTCTTCATACTGCTTCATTGCTATCTTTGTGCACTGAGACATAAATACAATACTGAGTCTTCTAATCCATGGATGTAGTATGTCTCTCAATTTATTTACCTGTTGCTATTGAGTTGATTCTGACTCATGGTGACCGCATGTGTTACACAATAGAACTAAGCTCCATAGGGTTTTCTTGGTTGTAGTCTTTACAGAAGCAGATCTCTAGGCCTTTCTTCTGTGGCACCACTGGGTGGCTTTGAACTGCCAACTTTTCAGTTAGTAGTTAACAGCAAACTGTTTGGACCATCTAGGGACCTTCTGCATTTGTTTAGGCCTTCCATTATTCCTCTTGGTGAATTTTTTTTTCAGTATCCCCATCAGAGATCTTGTACATTTTGTCCCACCGGCCCTATGAAGATGTCAAAAATACCACTTAGCCTCTCAATTGCCAGTTTCAGACTCACATATTTGGATTTCTATTTTCATGCAAATCTTGGTCTAGCAATTCCACACTCTTTGTAGTTTTTTAAAAATGTTTTAAAGAACACGATATTTTATATTAGTTTTCTTCCGTAAGGCAGTTGGCCCAAATTACCCAGTCTGCTGCCACTGAGAGGAAGTCCCCAAATGTTCTTTGTATTTGTATCATCTGGATCTTTCCAGTTGATTTCTTCTTCCTTTCTCATTTTTGTAAAATGTTTTATCTCTTCTGCACTTGGTTTCACTTTATTCTTTGCTTCTTTCTTCCTGTTCAGCTAAATTTCCTTTAGCTTCTCTGATGGCCTCGGTTTTTTCTTTTTCTTTGTATATATAATTCTAATTACAGCATGTTTCATGATCAAGACAAGCAGGAATGAGCTTGGTGGAAGCTAAGAGCATTAGCACATCCCACAAAACAAAACAAGAACCCTGCATCCCTGCCTGGATTTAGCCATGAGGCATATTTACCTAGCTGAGATGTGTGCATGATTCAGGTGAAAACTCACAGAGGAAAACCAGGAGGTAGTGTGGCAGGTGGAGAGAATATGGGCTTCAGATTAAAACAAACTTGGACTTTAGTTCCTCTCCACTGTTTAATATCTATTGGTAGGTTTAAGGACAGTGATTAATTAATGTAAGTTGACCTCTTTCCCTCCTTTTGTTGGGTTAGTAGATCTGTATTTTGTCCGTATAAACTGCATGACTGCCTTGATACCCCTTGTATTAACCAGTGGACAGAAGAGTTCAATTTTTTTTTTTAAGTGAAGATTACTGTAGTTACTTTATTTGAAGTCCCAACAGGTAAATATTATGGGCTGTGAGATGTCTTAAGTCCTTTCAGTAACTTAGAGTCTGAATTGTCCAGCTCGCTGGATTGGCCAGTGGCACCACATTACCTCATTAAGTAAATGTATGTCCTTTGGTATTCCTTTGGCTGATGCTAGAAAAAAGAGTTATGGTTTTGATGCAGTAGACTGAAGATTAATAACAGAAGATTTAAAGGGGGGAGGAGGAGAGAGTTTTTGAGGGATTAGTATTTCAGGAATTGAAAATGAATATAGCCCTTGCCAGAGAGGTATATCTCAATTTACACAAAAGATTAATTTATGAAAATTTGTATATGCATTAACTTTTAATAAATGTAATCACATTAGAATTTCCCAAAGGGTCTTAGTACATAATGAAACCTGGTTATGAATCCTTTTGTAAAGTGAAGAATGTTCTTCTTTTTTTTGCTTTTATTAAAACAAATGTTATACGGGCTTCAAATGTTAAATATTAAAAATATACTTGAAGTATAAAAAAAATTATTCATTTACCAAGGGACAGTTTTTTCTAAAATAGTCCAGAATAAAAAGTAGCATATTATCATCTACTTAAATTCTAACATGTACTTTTCTAAAGAGTATATTTTAAGTTTATATTTTAGCAGATCAGGTATTTAGGTTTCTTCTCTTGCTGCCTTCTTTATTTCCTCCCTCCTTCTCTGTCTCCTTCCCCCAATGTCATATTTATTTTTTAAAGCTGAGAATTCTAGATTTTGCTTCTTTTACTTGTACAACCTGTACAGGTAGTTCCATATGCTAATAACTATACAAAAAAATCAGATGCCATTGTATTCTTGATTTTAGCCCAGGGAGACCCATATCAGGTTTCTAACATACAGAGCTACAAGATAATAAATTTCTTTTGTCTTAAGCCACTGAGTTTGTGGTAATTTGTTACGGCAGCAATAGGAAACTCATACAAATTTCTTACACTAATATGAACAAATTAATCTTAGAAGAAATAAAACCAGGATGCTCCTTAGAAGAGAGGATGGTGAAACTTTTTCTTGCTTACTTTGAACATATCATCGGGAAAGACCAATCACTGAAAAAGGGTATTTATGTTCAGTAGAGGATCAGCAAGAATGAGAGAAACCTTCAGTGAGATGGATTGACACACTGGGCATAACAATGGGCTCAAATATATAAAAAATCATGAAGATGGCACAGGACCAGGCAACATGCTCTGTTATATATAAGGTTGACATGAGTTGAAGCCTACTTGACACAATGACACAGATTTCTTCACAAGGAAAGAAAACTCTTTACTAAATGCAATTTGAGTCATAGAGTTGGATGGACTCTTGGAGGAGGGGCCCTGGTGGTGCAGTGGTTAAGTGCTCAACTGTTAACTGAAAGGTCGGCGGTTCAAACCTACCAGGGGCTCTGCAAGAGAAAGATGTGGCAGTGCCTCTGTAAAGCTTATAGCTTTGGAAACCCTATAGGGCAGTTCTCCTCTGCCCTATAGGGTCACTATGAGCTGGAATTGACTATACAACAATGGGTTTCTTTGTTTGTTTTTTGGTTGGAAGATTTCCTGAACAAGCTAGCAATGGAAATTGCCAAGCTCTAGAGGTGGATTGTTCTGTTGTTGAATGGCTGGTATTGTCAGAGGTCTTTCCTTACAGCGAACAGTAGTGAGCTCCCCTGTAGCTTTTCTCCTTTAGTTCTGGTTTTGCTTTCCAGGATTGGACAGAAATTGTTCATGTATCTTGTCCATAAAAGATAGTCCTTTAGATGATGGAAGATTTAACCATGATCCCTTAAAGCTGCTCTTTTTCTGATAGATACTCTTATGCTCTTCTTGTGGGTTATTACAAAGTGTCACCCTCCCAGGCATCCTCTGATAACTAAGACTGAGACAAACACTGCGGTTATAGTAGAAAGCCTGCGGGGATGTAATCACCTCTTTTATTCTGGCTGTCTTCACCTTCTTGGTCTGTTTCTTGGATATAATCTGTGCTTGGAAGTGAGATGAAGCAGGAGGTAAAGCTAACTGAGGAATGCAGAAGAAAGAGCATGAGCTGTGTTGTCAGAGACCTGGGTTTGAACCCTGACTTTACTTCTTATTGCCCTGGATTATGGACTAGTAATTTAGCCTCTCATGAACCCCAGTTTTCATGCCTGGAAAATGGTGGACAACAATTCTGACTTAAAGGACTGTGCTGAGGATGAATGAGATGGCCTACATAATATACTATGCAAAATGCAGTCCCTGGCACAGTTTAGTATCTCTTCTCTCCTGCTTCTCCCACTACCTCCACTTCATTCTTCCTTTATCTTACATGATTACAAACAAAACAAAAGAAACAAACAAAGAAACAAAAAACAACCCAGTTGCCACCCAGTTGGTTCCTACTTCTGGTGACCCTAGGTGTATCAGTGTAGAACTGAGGTTTTCAAAGGTTGCTTTTTCTGAACTAGATTGCCCGGCCTTTCTTCTGATCTTACACAATTAGAGAACAATAAAAGATTGAGCTGCCTCGGACCAGCTTCACTGTGGGCTGGAGCAATGGTAGACTTCCTGGGGCTGGCAGGGCTTGGAGTGAACCTTGAAGTTTGGGTGGTTGTAGGTTGAGTAACAAGGGTGAAAGGAAAATTTGTTCTCTGACTTGGAAAGTGATGTTCATTCTCAAGCCTTCTGAATATGAAGACAAAGCCTCCAGCATTCCGTGTAGGAAGGAACATTCTGCTTCAACTCATTAGTTTTGAAATCTAGCTTCAAGGGGTGGGACATGGTTTGACTGGTGTGATGAGACAAACAGGGAAAAAATGGCTCATGTTTAAATTGCTGAGGGCCTGAGCAGGAACTTCATAGAGTATTCATAAAGCCCAGAAGTTTATTTTTAAACTTTCCTTGGGGCAAAGTTTTTTTGTTTTTATTTTTAAAATTAATATAGCAAGTCTGATTTAGGGTACCAAGTCATGAGATCTGATGGAAAATCAGAATAGTCATAGTGGCCCCCAAAAGTGGATTTTGGGGAAGCTCTAGGTTGCTAAAAGAAGTTAGACTCTATAAGCCTATCAAGGTTTAGTTCCTGTCTAAGTTCTCCCAGAACCTACACTTTTTATATAGCTTGGCAAGCAGTTATTTCAGGTTTTTTTTTTTTGCCATGAAATCATAATCTGGGACATCATTTTGGAAGGCATACCAGCAGCTATTCTTTGGTCTACTCTGCCTCCACTAGTTTTATTTTTAACCCTGTCTTGATTATTTCTATCCCCCTTAATCATGAAATCTCATTTTCTTTTATTAGGAGGGATTTATTCACAAGGCTAACTCAGACCTACACAGAATTCTTAATACATATTACTGAATGCTGAGTGGTCCTGCAAGCATTAAGAAATGCTTTTTGGCACAAGGTACACAAAATGTGTAGAAAATACAGAAGCTCATGCCTGTGCTCATAATTTGATGGATGATTCGGTTTGAAAAATCCTGAAGAAATTCTTTTGAAAATAACAGTGACAACGATGGGATAACAATTAACTTCTTACTAGGCATCAGATAACGTGTTAGGTGCTAAAGCTAGAACAGTGACAAAGGTGGGCAAGGTCTCTGTCCTTATGAAATTATGTTCCAGAGTTGGAAACTACCCCCTCCAATACCATGAGTAAGTAGATAAATAAGTGAAATAATTATGAATTATGTAAGTATTATAATGAAAACAAACAAAAGAGATAGAGGTTGAAATTAAAGGGGTGTCGTTGGCGACACCTAATTATAATAACCCAACACGGCAGGGGTTTTTTAATTATAATAGGGTGGCCAAAAAAGGCTTCACTGAAGACTTAACATTTCAGCTAAAATCTACATATGAGAATGAGTTGACCTTTCAAAGTGTGGATAAGAGTATCCAGGGCAGAGAAAATAGCATGTCCAAAGGCCCTGAGGCAGGAAAGGATGTGACAGATTCAAGACACTGAAAGAATGCCACATTAAGTAAAGAAGGAAAAATTAAGTTGGAGAGATTCCATCAGGTCAGTGCTGTTTGTCCTAAGTCTGTCCCCTAAAACAAATGCCACGTCACTTTCTTTCCACCCATCTGTCACTTCCACATTTTTCCAACGCTTGCCAAGTCACAGAGATAAAAGCATAAACCTGCTGTAAATGCTGTCAGTTTGCCTGATTTCTGTTTCTGTCCCCCCAGGGCTAAGAGTGAAGCTTTTATCTATAAACTCAGCTTTATCTCAAAACCTTGAACCAATCTTGACTCTAGGCAGTGGAGTTTTAAGGAGCAATTGTTCAGGACTTTGGGACTGCGTCATATGCTATTTCCATTGATGGTCTTGCTCTGGGTTTATGCCTCCACTCTGATAAATAGCTTCTACCTTCTCTTGAAGAACTGGTCCCTATCAGTTCTCACAAATTCGTTTGTTCATTTATTCAATTCATTTTTTCAGTTTTTATTGAGGAAGCAACCATAAGCCAGGCAGTGTCTTAGGCCCTGAGGATATGAAAATAAATACCTCCCTCCTCTAGGGACCTGCAGGAGGCAAACAACATGGTACATGCAGCAACAGTGACAAGCACAGAGAGAACAGGGAAGGTGCCATTCACCCAGTTTGTGGGGTTCAGGGAAAGCCTCTTAGAAGAAAGTAAAGAAAGATAAGTATACTTAGCGAAGTGCAGATGATAAGGCAGAGAGGTAAGGTGGAGGGTGGGGCAGGCCCTTCCAGGCAAGAAAGACTGGAGGAACTAAGGAGGCAAGAAGCAGCATGCAAAAAAAAAAAAAAAAAAAAAAAGAAGAAGAAAGACTCATGCCTTACACATATACAAGCACTACCTCAAAGTGGATCAAAGACCTAAATGTACAATCTAAAACCATAAAACTCTTAAAAGAAAATGTCAGGGAACTGCTTCCAGACCTAGTCCTCAATGACGGATTCTTAGACATAACACCAAAGGCATAGGCAACAGAAGACAAAATAGGTAAATGAGATTTTATCAAAATTAAATATTTCTCTACATCAAAGGCATTTGTTAACAAAGTGAAGAGACGACCTACAGAATGGAAGAAATCTTTGGGAACTGTATAGATAGGGGTCTAATATCCAGAATATATAAATTAATCCTAGAATTTAACAAGAAAAAGATAAACAACCCACTTTAAAAATTGGCAAAGGATCTGAGTAGATATTTCATCAAAGAAGATACTCAAAGTGCCAACAGACACATGAGAAGATGCTCAATGTCATTAGCCATCAGAGAGATGCAAATCAAAACCACAATGAAATACTACTTCCCTTCCACCAGGATGGCTAAACAAAAACAAATCAAACCCAGTGCCGTCGAGTTGATTCCAACTCATAGCTGATGACTAGGATGGCTAGGACCAAAAAAAAAAAAAAAAATGGAAAATAATAAATGTTGGCAACAGTGTGGGAAAATAGGAGCCTTTATACATTGCTGATGGGGTTGAAGAATGGTATGATCATTATGAAAAACAGGGTGTTAGTTTCTTAAAAAACTATGAAAATTATGAAAAACAGGGTGTTAGTTTCTTAAAAAACTAAAAATAGAACTACCATGTGACCCAGCAATCTCGACCCAGGGGACTTGAAGGCAGTAATGCCAACAGATATATGTATACCAATGTTCACTGCAGGACTATTCTCAATAGCCAAAAGGTGGAAACAACCTAAATGTCCATCAAGGGATGAATAGACAAACAAAATGTGGTGACTCCATGCAGTGGAATACTATACAGCCAGAAAGAGAAATGAAGTCCTGATACATGCTACAACATGGATGAACCTTGAAAACATTATGCTGAGTGAAATAAGTCAGTTACAAAGGGACAAGTGCTGTATGATCTCACTTACATAAGATGAAAAGAATAGGCAAATACATAAAGACCAAGGTTTATTGGTGATTACTGGAGGCAGGAGGGAGGAGGAGAAGGGGAGACATTGTTTGGGAAGCAGTGAGTTTCTGTTTGTGGTGATAAGAAACTTGGCACAGATTCAGGGTAAGAGTTGCACAACCTATTAATGTAATTGATATCACTAAGATGTACATTTGGAAAAGGTTGAATTAATAAACAATGTGTAATGCACATTAAAAAAAAAAAAAAGCAGCTGCTGATGTTGCTCCTGTAAACACCTCCTGGGATTTGTTTTCTTGGTTTGAAGATTTAAGGTCGTGATCTAGTAGGACATCTCAGTCAATTGGCCTAATACTGTTTTTCAGTGCTTCTGTTCTACCTCCTAGTTCGCTGCATAATGCCTGGGATCTTGAAAGCTTGCAAGTGGACATCGAAGCTAACACAGGTCTCCATTCATCTGGAAAAGCAGAGGAAGAAGGAGAATTTCAGGAATCAGCAGATAAAATGTTGCCAACATGAACATCTTCCATCTGTGCCACAAGACCAGAAGGACTGCATGGTGCTTGGCTACTATTACTGAATGATTTGATCAAAAATTCTATAGAAGAACCCTGATCAAAAGTGGTGGGGTGGGGGAGGAAGAGGGTGAACAAAATAGAATTTCTAACTTTCAATGGAATCTAGACCTTTTAGAGCCGTTGAGACTGGGCAAACCCCTGAAACTATTGCCCTAAGATTATCTTCAAACCTTAAACCTCAAACCAGGACTTCCCGTGGAACCCTGCTAAGAACTAAATGATAGCTTAGCTTGATTGCTAAAGTAAGTCTGCCTTGAGCATTGAGCTTTCTCAAAGACTTATCTATGTGGTATCAAATTGACAATACCATCTCCAAAGGTTAGATGAGAAGCTTGTGGGCATAGAGTTTATGTTAATGATGGAATAAGTTAGAAAAGGATAGCAAGAATGGTTACACAATTTGAAGAATGGAACCAATGTCACTGAATTGTATGTGTAGTTTGTTGAAACAGGGTATCATTTGTGGTGTATATTTTTACCAAATAAATTTTTAAAAAGCTGCAGCAGCAGCATGGTGTGAGTGAAAAACTCTAAGCAATAACTGGATCCTTGTCACATCTCTGTCACTCCAGGATCTGGGCTTACCTTACCTATCCTAGACGTCATCCAAGTTGTACACCTGAAGTCAGACCCTCTTACCTGTGCATGGACTTCATTCATGCAGTCTTGTTGGCCTTCAGAGCCTGCTCTGAGATCCCTCATTTCAGTAGTCTGCCAATTACTGAGGCACTAGTGGTATAGTGGTTAAGTGCTATGGCTGCTAACCAGGAGGTCGGCAGTTTGAATCCTTGGAAACTCTATGGGGCATTTCTTCTCTGTCCTCCAGGGTTGCCATGAGTCAGAATAGACTTGACGGCCATGGGTGGAGTGGCCTTATGGACTGCCTGAGTGGTGCAAATGATTAACGTGTTTTTGTGCTAATTGGAAGTTTCCACCCAGAGGTACATTGAAAGAAAGGCCTGGTGATCTACTTCCAAAAAAATCAGCCATTGAAAACCCTATGGAGCACAGTTACAGTCTGACATACATGGGGTCTCCATGAGTTGGAGTCAACTAAATGTTAACTAGTTGGTTTGTGGCCTTATACCAATTTGAGGAGATCAGTTATTTGTTGCAACTACTTCTGATACTGCAATGCACTTCCTCTCTGCACTGATGGGGAGACTTTCTGACTCGTGGAATGTTCTACCCTCTTTGTGCTATTTACTAGGTCATTTGGGAGTTGAGTCAGAGGAGCCCTGTCCCTGATTCCAACCCGAAGGGACGTTTTCCTTGGCTCTTTGTGGTGGGAAGAGCACAGCTTGTTGACAGGGGCTTCCTTCCATTGTCCTCCTCTAGTCTCTGCTCTTGGATGGAGCTGTATCCTTTGAGGGACAAGGTCAAGAAGAATTAAAGATGAGGAAGACATGAGCAGTTTGGCAGCTACAGAGATCATCTCTGTCTTTAGGAACAAGAAAGGTTGTTGTCAGAAGCTACGGATAGAAATTAGGGTTATAAAAGCCAGGATTAAAATTCAGAGCACTGCCTTTTCACCCACAAAAACAATAACAACATTAAACAAATGACCCTTGGGGCATGGTCAGCTGAGAATAGCGCAGAGATGCAGAAAGAGGAGAAACCCCTAGGACAGTTTTGTAGCATCTGAATTACATTTTTTGATTCCCAGAAAAGCTCAGGCAAGAGAACCTGGAACGAAATCTCTGGAATAATCACTCTGAAGGCAACACACAGGGAGAGAACAGCCAGGACCTCCTGAGCAAAGTAGACTTTCAGGTAGATTTGAGTGACTGCAGACGTTTTATCCTCCCTCATCCATTCATTTATTCACTCATTCACTCGTTAGTTCATTTATGAAAAATTTATTGATTAACTTTTGTGTCGGGACTATGCTAGGGTCTGAGGATATATCAGTGAAAGAGCAAGTATCTTGATCGCACAGAGCTGACAGAGTGATGTTTGTGTCCGTGTGTGTTGAGAGGAACAGATATTTTAAAAAGCAATAATATAAAAATACTAATAGTACTCTTAATAATAGTGAGAAAAGGCAATGTGATAAATGCCATGATACAAGCCATGCAAGATGGTTTGGGTGACTATAGTTTGGGCAATCAACCTACTCTGATTGTCAGGGAAAGCTTCCTGGAGCAAATGGTTTTTAAACTGAGACCACATAGCAAAGCAAGAGTGGGCAAAAGTGGACAGAGAGAATATCCCAAAGGGCAAGAGCAGCAGGTGTCAGGGCCTAGAGTGAAGGGACATGATTCCTGAGGAAGAAATGTGGACCATCCCAGGCATTACAGTTTATGATAAGGAACATGATGTACGGGTATTGTTGATCTCCTCTGAGGATGGAATAAACCTTAGGTTGGTTGAGGAAATTTTTCTGGTGTCCACATCAAAACCCCTCAGATCACAGCTAATTTTAGCCTCAGCTGCCAAGGACATATCTGTGTGAACTCACATTCATTGGTGCTGCTGAAATCCCACCTCAATCTCTCAATTTGTGGCTTTCCTCATTCTGCCCCAGGGCCTTCACTAGTTGTAGCAGGAGTTTCCTGGACTCAGTGCAAGGAAGCTAGTGCCCCTGAAGCCAAATTCAGCCAGTGGGTCCTAAACCAAACCCAACCCATTACCCTTGATTTGAATTCTGACTCACAGCGACTCTATAGGACAGAGTGGAACTGACCCATAGGGTTTCCAAGGCTATAAATCTTATGGAAACAGGCTGCCACATCTTTCTCCCTTGGAGCGACTGGTGGGTTTGAACTGCTGACCTTTCGCTTAGCAGCTGAGTTCTTAACCACTGCACCATCAGGCCTCCCTAGAAGGGGTAAATAAATGCTTTACCATCTTTCAGGTGGTCAGTGTATGTACCTTCTCAGGAGTCTTGGTGGAATTGAGCCCCAGTTGCTCACAGCAAGAGGAGCCCTGGCAGCACAGTGGTTAAGCTCTCAGCTGCTAACTGAAAGGTTGGAGGTTCAAACCCCAGCTGCTCTGTGGGAGAAAGATGTGGCAGTCTGCTTCCATAAAGATTTACAGCCTTGGAAAACCTATGGGGCAGTTCTACTCTGTCCTACAGGGTTACTAGGAGTCGAAATCCACTCAATGACAGTGGTTTTGGTTTCGCTCACAGCAGTGACCTTGATAATGAACCTTTGCTTTGGCTTTCCCTCCTTCATTGTATACTTCCCCCCAACCCTCTGTCCCCCAAAATTCCTGCTTCCTGAGATCACCTTCCAAATAAACTACCTGCACCCAAGTCCTTGTCTCAGGTTCTGCCTTTGAGGAAACCCAAACTTAAACAGTTGGGTCGATTGTTCCAACTCTCCCAGTTCAGTGAAGTGGAACTTTCTTCAGCGTAGTTGGGTTCTCCTTTTATCAAGCGTTGTGTTGTGTGTTCCGCAAGTACTTGTGATGCTGCCTTTTCTAAGGAATGCTCTGCTGATCAATCCCATTTTCACAGGAGCGTAAAGCTAAGGCTCAGCCCACCTCAAGTTTAGCTCAGGATTAAAGCTCAAGGTTTCTGATTTCAAATGATTTACTTTCTAGGCTGTTCTATTTTGGGGCATGCTCATTGCTTAAGGGAAAGACTAATTCTGTCTACCCATCCTTGAGTTTGAGTCTATATCTTTTGCCAAAAGCCACCTCCTCAAAAGAAAAATCTAGTCAAATGTGAACCACTTTCAAATGAAAATGCTATTTAATCCTTATCCATGTTTTGGTTGGCTGTTAACCAAAAATTTCTGCAGTTCGAATCTACGAGCTGCTCCTTGGATACCCTACGGGGCGGTTCTACTCTGTCCTATAGGGTCACTGTGAGTCAGAATTGACTCAACGGCATTGGGTTATGTACAAAACAAAACAAACAAACAAACAAAAACAAACCCAGTGTGTTTTAGGGAACTCTGAACAAGAGAATCCAAATCATCTAGTCCCAGAGATGTGAGTTTCCATGACAAAGTTGGTGTCCCGAAAAACACAGTTGTTCACTGCCATCACAGAATAAAACTCAGAAGTGGGGTGACATGTCAAACACATCCTGCCCAAGTTTAAAGGGAGCCTCTAGATTTCAGCTGCTACCTACATGTCAGTTTGTTGCACTGTGGTGACTTGTGTGTTGCTGTGATCCTCCTGGAAGCTATGCCACCAGTATTTCAAATACCAGCAGGGTAACCCATACTGAACAAGTTTCAGCAGAGCTTCTAGTCTAAGACAGACTAGGAAGAAAGGCCTGCCGATCTACTCCTGAAAATTAGACAATAGAAGCCCTATGGCTCACAACAGAACATTGTGCTATTCAGTGCTGGGAGATGAGGACCCCAGGTTGGAAGGCGGTACAGTAGCTGCTACAATGGACTCTAGCATACTGATAATAATGGAGATGGTGTGGGACCAGGCAATGTTTTGTTCTGTGTACACGGGGTTTCTATGAATTGGAGCCAACTCCATGGCAACTAACAAAAACAACAAGGTTTCAGATAAGTCTTTCAGCTTATGTTTTACAGGTGTAATGCAGTAGTTGCCACCATGTTGAAAACATGCTAAACTCGTTGCTGGGCTGATTTGAATTTGACTGGGTCTGAGCGGTCCAGTGTCTCTCAAATTCTTATCAGCAGCACAGCAGCGAGATCCTCAGGGTCTGCTCTCTCCTGTCTCAAGGCTGACTTAAATTCCCTACTTGTACTGAAAGGAAAGAAAACCCACTGGCCTAACAAGTATGTCAGAGAGAAGAATAAAATAGAATTTTTGGCTCTCAGGGCCGTTCCACTCTGTCATATCGTGAAATTAAAGGCAGATGGGTGATGTCTGCGTGTTGTGGGAAATTTTGTCCTATATTTCAGCCAATGCTGGGAGTTCTGGAAGAGGACAGAGAGGAGAAAGAGAATGCGATTTGGACGAGGCAAAATGTATGCTAATTTTGCAGCAGAAATAGCATCAAATCTGCAAACATTAATTCTAGGCAAGTCTTTTTCTTAGCCTGTTTCTCCCCCTTTTCCCTTTTCTAGATTTCACAGTATTAAGTGAATTTAAACTGGTTGTTAGTGGAAGAAGTTTCAGAAATCACCTGGCTTGTCTGTTACTTAGGAACAGCAGTTTTATCATGAGCTCAAGTGGATGGAAGGGATTATTGGTGGCCAAATGTTCACCCCATTTTTTAGGCAGATCGTATTTAATTTTGAGCTGATCAAATTGTTGCTTCCAAGATTCAGGTGGTGGAGGGTGTAGGTGACAGTGTGTGTGAAAAAGGCTATTGTGTGGAAAGAGTTGGGGTTTGCAGAAGAATGGGGTCCACATTCCAGCGATTGTATAACCTAGTGCATCTCCCTACAAAATAATTATCTCCCTCTCAGGGGTATCCTGGGACTTTTGTGACCATGTTCTGGAGCTGAGGTTGAAAGATCAGGTAGAGCAGTATGTCCAAGGGGAAAAAGATACAGATAGTGGGTGCTATAGGTGACTGGAAGGGACTGAGGAGGCCCAAGGAGACCTAAGCCCACACCTAGGACCCAGGTACTAAATGCTGAGAATTCAGTAGCCTTGGAATCCCTGAGGCAGGGGTTGGGATGACCCTGTGCTTGGCCCCTGCCAAGCATAAGGCACTTAGATTTCTGAATGGAGGGCAAGAAAGGGGAGTTTAAAAAAAAAATCTTTAATGAGTTTCTGGGAGTATTGACTGGAAGAAAGTAAAGGGAAGCTTTAGTTATCTAAAAACCCAAAGCCCATTGCCATCAGTAGATTCTGCCTCATGAGACCCTACAGGACAGAGTAGAACTGCCCCATAGAGTTTCCAAGGAGCACCTGGTGGATTTGAACTGCCAACCTTTTGATTAGCAGCCGTAGCACTGAACTACTATGCCACCAGGGTTTCCCTTAGTTATCCAGTGCTGCTGTAACAAAAATACCACAAGTCAATGGCTTTAGCCAACAGGAATTTATTTTCTCACAGCTTAGGCCGCTAGAAGTCTGAATTCAGGGTCCAGGCTCTAGGGAAAGGCTCTCTTTCTGTTCACTTTGGGGGAATATCCTTGTCTCAGCCTCTCCAGCCCTGATATTCCTCAGTTCCACGTGGCATCTGTCTTTGCTCATTTGTGCTTGCTTTTCTCGGTGCCTGATCTGCTCTTTTTATATCTCAGAAGTCATTAGGTTTAAGACACAACCTATGTAGAGATGGCCGTATTAACGTAACAAAGAAAACACCATTCCCAAATGGTATAGGGGTTAGGATTCCAACACATATTATTGGGGGAACACAATTCAAGCAAGTAAAGACAGAGTATGTGAGGGCCAAATTACAGAGAGAATGGGTCAGTTTCCATGACGGGGGAGTGGAAAGTACTTCTGTGTTCTTGGCCAAGCTTTTCTTCTTTGAGTCTCAGTTCCTAGTTTGTGAAATAGGAATAAAAATTATTCCCATATAACATTAAAAAAAAAAAAAAATTAAACGGAATCGCACAGGTAAAAGTACTTTGTAGACTATAAGAAAAGGTGGTTATTATGAAGTTTGATGGTGTGTTTTCATGGGACTAATAAGCAGGGAGGGAAGGAGGATTCCTCCAGCAGACCGCATACTTGGTTGGCTAGAAGAATGACTTCCCTTCAACACAGTAGCTCCTGTTGTTGCGATGTGTTGTCAAGTTGATTCCAACTCACTGTGACCGTATAGGAGAGAGTAGAACTGGTTTCCATAGATGTAACCTTCAAGTAAGCTCATCACCAGAGCGCATGGGTCCTAAAGGGTGGTTATTGGCTACTCTAATATGTGAGATTTTTGTTTATTCAAATTTTTTTTCTTTATAAAAATTCTATTATAAAGTTAAAAAAAAACTTTTTAAGAATTAAATAAAAAATGTTGGCCCTTTTCCCAGGAAAATATCTGGGTGGTACACCCGATCTCTACTTTGCTGTTATACCCAAGATTCTAGTTTTCAGATTGGACAGAAAAAATAGGCAAGTAGCCTCCTTCTCAGAATCCCATCTGGTTGCATTTCTGTCTGGGTGCACTGAGCGTGGTGTATGAGGAGGCCAAGGAGCGAACAACCTGGATGCAGCACATCGCCCTTCCAGGAGGAGAGGGAATCGGAAGGTAAGCAACGCCTTAGTAATTGTTGCAAAACTCTGCTTTCCTCCCAGGCCTGACTACCAGGAAGAATTCACTGTAATAAATCACACAGCCTTGAAATAGATGATTTGGTAGTTCTTTAAAAAATACTGCTTATATGTAGAAGGAAGTCTTCTTTAATGGGCTGAATGGAAATAATAACAGCATGTCGTTTTTCCACGGTGTCTTCCTTGAAATATTTCTCCACTCTTTAATTGGAAGCTTCTCAGTGGAAAGCAGTAAAGATAAAGGGCTTGGTTTTGGTCTATTATTCAAGTGCAAAAAGATCCTAATGAAAACAGAGGAGCCATATACGTAACTGTGTCATGTCTGCCCTTCCCATCTTCTTTACTCCTCCCTGTATAATAATAGGCTTTCAGGAAATTTATCATTAGGAATTTAAAAACTTTTAAATACATCATAGCTCTCCATTTAAAAAATTAATTTGGAGCATATAATTGTTAAGATGTCTTACATAGATTCAAGAGACAGCTCCCACCCAAAATATCTCTTATACAGGTCTTTAGTTCAGCGTCAAATATTTCTACCATTAGGCTCCTATCTTTAAAATAAGATACTGAAAATCTAGGCTCAAATTCAATGTATTTTCTGAAAGAGTAACTTACCACTAGTCATTAATACCTTTTAAAGAATTATTTAGTCATATTGGCTTGGAAAGAAAAAAAAAAGTGAATTTTTGATGAGGCAGACTTGTGAGGAAAAGTTCTGAACTTAGCAGGAACCAGAGGAGAGACTTCATTGGCCATTGGCTGATCTAACAAGTGCCAGGCAATATTCTAGGCATGGAGATGAATGGGAGGGTGAGGCACATGGGTATAAAGACAAATTTGATATGAGCTCACCATCCAGTAGGGAAACTACATACATACATATATAACTTTAAATTTTATTCTATTGCAATCAGATAATTTTAGTATAATTTGATATGTTCAGGAAAACATGTATGTATCAGGCCCTGTGGAAACAAAAAGGAGGTTACTTAGTGTCTTAGTCTGGGTTCTCTAGATGAGCAAAACCAATGGAATATATATATATATCCTTTAAGGAAATGGGTCACACAATTGTGGGGACTGGCAAGTCCCAAAGTCCCAAATCCATGGGTCAGGTGGTAGGCTGGAGTCCTCTGCTGGCTCATGAGGTTGTGGGGGCTGGCAAATCTAAAATCTGCAGGTCAAGTGGCAGGCTGGAGACTTCTGTAAGCTTACATCCCAAGAACCGGAGGTGAGGCAATGAGAAGAGTGTAGGGTAGAGAGAAAGAGTGAGCTTTGTCAGAATACCCATTTATATACTGGAAGCAGGCCACATCCTCAAGGAAGCTCCCCTTTCAACTGATTGGCTGGTCGCATCAGATCACATCATGGAAAGTGATTACATTATATTACATTATGGAAGAGCACCCAGTCCAGTGTCTGCCAAACCACTTAGAATCATAGCCTAGACAAGCTGAACCATAACATTAACCATCACACTTATCCCAGCCTTGGAATTGGATAGAGTCATGGAAAGCTTCTTGTAGAGAAGAACCTGAGATGAATATTTTTTAGTCAAGATTATTGAGGTGAAATTTGTATACATTAAAATTTATTCTTTTTATGTGTACAATTTTATGAATTTTGACAAATGCATATAGTTACTACAGAATATTTCCATCATCCTAAAATGTTACTGGACCCCTTTGTAGTCAATTCTTTCCTCTATACCCAGCCCCTGGCAACCCTTGACATGATTTCTTTCAAGTTTTGTCTTTTCCAGAATGTCATATAAAGGGAATCAGAGGATGTGGCCTTTTGTGTCTGGCCTCTTTGATCGAGCATAATGCTTTTGAGATTCAGCCTCAGTGCTAACACTGTGCCTTGCACATGTTAAATGCTTCATGTATATTTATTGAACTAATTTGTTTTTGTTAAAATAGCATTCTCCGATATCATTAATATTATCTGAAAGCATTTTTTAATGACTGCATACTATTCTTTGTATTGACATACTATCATTTATTTAATGATTCCCTATTTGTTAGAGGCATAATTGGAATTTTGCTTTCTATCTAATGATACTTGCTATAGTAGTGACGGCTATTGTTTACTGAGTGCTTGCTGTTGTAAGCATTCATTACTGTGCTTTATGTGTACTGTTTTATTTTGTCTTCCCCACATCCCAGTTAGGTGAGTGTTATTACTACTATCCCCATTTTACAATGAGGAAACTGAAGCCCGGAGAGGTTTAGTAACTTGCCTAAAGTCACATACTATAGGTTATGGGTGGCAGTGTTGACATAATCCCTGGTCTGTTGATGACAGTGCCTGTGCTCTCTGTGACTCTCCTGTACTGCCCCTGTGTGGAGGCTAGTTTCCTGTCATTCCATCACTAAAACTTCACCAAGCACCTAGAATGTGTGAGGTAATATGCATGCATGGGAAGGTAAAAATGGCAAAGACATGTACCAGTCCTGGATAACCTTCTGGATGTGGATGAACAAAAATGTAAGGTTGGAAAGTATGCACTAGAAACTAAGAAAGCAAAATCATACTTGATAGCTTCCAAGGCGGCTATAAAAGCTGATTCAGTGTAATTTAGGAAAACCTTACAGGCCTTCATTTATTCCCCAGGCACTGGAGACATTGCAGGGAATGAGACAGACCAGGGCCCTGACCTCAGGAAGTCTACAGACTAGTAGAGAAGGCATTAAATAAACAAACACAAGTGTGAAGCCTATTAGAAAAAGTCATGTTCAGTGGACTATGGGAATGTATAGCAAAAATAATGAACCTAGTGTTAAGGGTCAGGGAGGGTCTCCTAGAAGCAATGCTCTTTCAGTTGAGATTTGAAGATAAGTGCGGGTTAGCCAGATAGAGTCCCTGAGTGGTGCACATTGTTAATGCATTCTGCTGCTAACAGATAGGTTGGAGATTTGAGCTCACTCAGAGATGCCTTGGAAGAAAGGACTGGTGCTCTACTTCTGAAAAATTGGCCATTGAAAGCCCTATAGAGTACAGTTCTACTCTGACACACATGGGGTTGCCATGACTTGGAAGTGACTTATCAACAACTAGTTTTTCTGGTAGCCAAATGAAAAAGGAAAGTAGATGCAGAGGTTGGGAGAGCATTTGAGGGAAGGGTGGGACCAAAACAGAGCACAAACAGACTGCAGGACAGAAAGAAGTTCGCTGTGACTAGAGTGGAGATGGGCTGGACAGGACGGGAAGAGTGGAATGAAAGAGAGTGTAGGCACAGAAGTGGCCAGGTTGTGCAGAGCCTGCTAAGCCATGCTATTGTTTTTTTTTTTTATTTTTTTCATTGTCCTGAGTGATGGAAATCCATAGATGGGCATAAAGCGGAGTATGGTATGGTCAGATTTGTACAGAAAACTTGCTCTGCCACAGTGTAGAGAATGGACTGGAGTGGACAATAGTGAGCTGTTGTAATGGACCAGGTGAGACATACTGGAGGCCTGGGGCACAGCAGTGAGGAGGAGAGAGGGGATTGTGATAGGATATGGAGCAGACCAGATTTAGTGACTGTCTGGAGAAAGGAGTATGGGAAATAAGAAAGTCATCCCTGATTCCTTGAGCAACTGAGTGGATCTTAGGGTCATTTACTGAGGTGAGGGAAAAAGAGAGGGGTTTGGAGTAAAGATTAGGGCTTTGGTTTTTGACATTTTGAAGTGCCACAAAAGACATGCAAGTAGAATATGCAGGAAGCTATTTGATATATAGAGTCTAAACAGTGATATTTGGGTGAAGAAAATTATTGGGAGTTATTGATATATTGATAGTAACTGAATCCTTGGAGGTAGGGTGAATCTACCGAGAGAGTGTGTTGAATAAGGAGAATAAAGGACCTAGAAGACAGAAGGGCCAATAATTTAAGAGATGTGAGGTGGAGACACAGCAAAGGAGACTGAAATGAAAACCTGGTACAGGGCTGATGGTTTGAACCAAACTCAGAAAAGTGTTTTTTCTCATAGAAGGGAATAATCAAGATTGCTAAATTATCCTGAGGTCAGGAAGAATAGAGTTGAAAGTTGTCCATTGGATTATACAACCTCTAGGTCATCGATGGCCATGGCAAGAGCAATTTTGGTGATGTGGTGAGGGCGGAAGCAGTCTGGGAGGTTTGGTAATTGTGGCAGAGTGGGCATGCTGACCTCCAGAGTCCTGGAGCCCACTCCCTGGAGCCGATAGATCCCCTGGTGTGGGGGAGATGAGTGGCTAACCTGAGTCTGCAAGTATAAGTTGTGGTACTGTGGACCTGGAGGAGAGCTGTCATGAATTTTTCTATTCGCCATTATAGTTTTATGGGGTAATTTGTTTTGCTTTGTGACTTTTTAAGAACGGGCACTAAAAGAAAAATGAGAGGCTTTCCAGAGACAGCTTCTGTGATAGCTCAGCAGCACCACACACACCCTGAGAAAGTTAAAGCTTAAAGGGGATGAGGAAACCTTACAGAAAATTTATTAGTGTGTTTCAAGCTGTGCACAGTGCAACAGACTCACAGTATATTAATGTCTTCCTGGGAGGCTACCATTTATCCAGCCACAGAATTATGGGCATAAAAATAGCCTGTAAAGGCTATATAGTGGGTCCACTGGAAGAATGACCCTAACACTCATGACAAGCCTCTGGCCTTTTACTGGGAACCACTCTTCAGAGAGGGCAGCCTATTCTTAAAAAATTACTGGGGAGAAATGCTGCAGGGCTGTGTATCAGAGTCACTGAGACCCTGTCTTATCTGAACAAATGGCAATCGCTGACCTGGGAAGGTACGTATAGGTGCCCCTAGAAATAAAATGGCTGAAAAATCTTAAAAAAAATTTTTTTATTGACTTTGTTATGCACCATGTTTTTCTCCTCTACATATTTATCTTTCCAATTATGTTTCCCTCAGTCTAATATTAAAATGAACTAAGTACACCTGTTTGGAATTAGAAAAAGGCAGCTCAGAAGCTCCCTAGGTGATGAGGAGAAGCCAGTCTGGGCTAAACTTTTAATTTTGCTTCGAAGAGTCCACAACATGAAAACACCATGGGAAGATGATCTGAACTTGACTGAGGGAGGGGTGGGAGAATTCAGAGGTGACTCCTGTGTTTGCAGAGGAGGTGACACATCCATCGTTTTGAATGTCTTACACATCAATAAAGAGCTGTACATTCCTAAACAAGAAGTTCAGTTCTGTAGGGTCATTCAACACCATGAGCTGTAAGTGGTTGCCTTAACTACTGGTCTTCGTGGGAGCCTACAAATTATTTGAGCACCTGGGAATGCGGATTAATTCCAAGACCCACCAGATAGGGAAGGTAGAGACACCGTTGGGATTGGTTAAGAAGTTGGGGTGGGAACGCTGAGCCTTCAGGCCCTGACTATCAGCAGTCTTAGCTGTGAGGAGGAGAAATAGGGCTCAAGGACAGATTTCCTGAAAGTCTATAAATACTGTGTAGCTATGGAATTGCAAGGTAGAAGTGAGCAACTGGGTGCATTTCCTGATACATCAGTGGTCACTCCTGAGTCTCCTAAGTGAAAAGCTCTTGACTTTATTCTTTTAAAAATTTTTTCTGTCTTAAAAAAGTAATTATTGTGTTTTAGGTGAAAGTTTATAGTACAAAATAGTTTTTCATTAAAAAAATTAAATGTGAAGGTGGGGCCAAGATGGTGGAATAGACAGATGCTTCCGGTGAGCCCTCTTCACAACAAAGACCCCCAAAAATAAGTGAAATGAGAATATTTATGACAAGTTAGGAGCCCTGAACATCAAAGGCAAAGTTAGAAGATGAACTGAGTGGAAGGGGGAGGAAGACATGGTTCAGAAGCAGAGAGGAGTTACCAGACCTGAATCACCGGGAGCCCTCAGGCACCATTTCCAGGAGCAGCTGTGGCGGGCTGATACTAGAGTTCAGCTGCAGTTTCCTCAGGGAGAAGCAGCCAGCCACACAGCCTACTCGCACCTCCAAAACTAGAGAAGAATGGTGCTTTCGGCAAAAGCTAAGTACTTGCGTATATTTTACCATGCACCCTCTGCCCAAGCTGGCTTCAGTGGCTGTTGATTTCCCTGGGCCTGAGATAGGCCATGTTGAGTGCCTAGAGTCATACTCCCGGCCTTGGAGAAGAAATAAATTCGCAACTGGGAGAAAAGATAATTTGCCAGCTCCGCTAACTGGGAGAGCTCAGGACAGAAGCAGCCCCTGTTCACGCATAAACGGCCCGTGGACTTTGAGTACCTTTCCCCCCTGCGTGGACCTGTGTGGGCCTATTTGAGGAGAATAGGCCCCTTGTTGGCAGACTACAACTGTTTCAGCTGTGCAGTGGAGAGGTGGGTGTTTAATGTTTGCACAGCTTTGCCTATTAAACAGGGTCCTTACCTACCCACATCAGGAGCCTAAGGGCTGGTGGCTCCACTCAGGTCACCCAGCCACCTTTGACGGAGGTCCAAGGATAACTGTACCTCCCAGACCTTACAACCAAAAACATTGGGAGCCCATGGTCAGTTCGTAGAACCTACCCACCTGTATGTTCTAGGGAAGAGGGACATGCTTTCATCAGAGACACTTGGGGGATGATTCTCAGCCCCCTGCCTTGATCAGAGCATGATCCCCTGCTGCAATGAGATTCCGGTACTTACAACAATCAACCCTGCCCCTCTAAGACTGTAGAACAGAGCCTGTACCACACACTCGATGATCAGCTACCTGGACACCTGAGCTGAACTCATACAAGAAAAGTAAATGGACTCCTAGACTGATATACCTCATAACAGCTCTAGCCATCTGGGGACAAGACATCAGAGCTCCAAAGGCAAAAATAATCAAGCTAGCTCACTCAAGCAACCCACTTGGTCATATCAAAACAACACAAAGCAAGAAGCTACAACACAGTAAGCAAGCATAAAATAAATGAATACAATAACTTATAGATGGCTCAGAGACAACAGTCAATATCAAGTCACATAAAGAAACAGACCATGACTACATTAACAAGCTCTCAAAACAAAGAATCAAGGGATCTTCTAGATGAACGTGCATTCCTGGAATTACCGGATGCAGAATACGAAAGATTCATATACAGAACCCTTCAAGACATCAGGAAGGAAATCAGGCAATATGTAGAGCTAGCCAAGGAACACACAGATAAAGGAGTTGAAGAAATTAAAAAGGTTATTCAGGAACATAATGAAAAATTTAATAAGCTGGAAAAACCCATAGACAGATAGCAATCAGAAATTCAGAAGATTAACAATAAAATTACAGAATTAGACAACTCAATAGAAAGTCAGAGAGCAGAATTGGGCAAGTGGAAGGCAGAATTTGTGAACTTGAAGATAAAGCACTTGGCGCCAATATATTTGAAGAAATATCAGATAAAAGAATTTTAAAAAAGGGAGAAACCTTAAGGATCATGTGGGACTCTTATCAAGAGAAATAACCTACAAGTGATTGGAGTACCAGAACAGGGAGGGATAACAGAAAATCCAGGAGAATTGTTGAAGATTTGTTGGCAGAAAACTTCCCTGATATCATGAAAGATGAGAAGATATCTATCCAAGATGCTCATCGAGCTCCACATAAGGTAGATTTCAAAAGAAAGTCACCAAGACATATTATAATCAAACTTGCCAAAACCAAACATAAAGAGGGAATTTTAAGAGTAGCCAGGGATAAACGAAAAGTAACCTACAAAGGACAGTCGATAAGAATACGCTCGGACTACTCAGCAGAAACCTTGTGGGCAAGACGGCAATGGGATGACTTATATAAAGCATTGATAGAAAAAAATTGCCAACCGAGAATCATATATCCATCAAAACTCTCTCTCACATATGAAGGTGAAATTAGGACATTGCCAGATAAACAGAAGCTTAGGGAATTCATAAAAACCAAACCAAAACTACAAGAAATACTAAAGGGAGTTCTTTGATTAGAAAATGAATAATATCAGATACCAGTCCAAGACTAGAACCCTGGGCAGAGCAACTAGAAATCAACCCAGACAGGGAAATCACAAAAATAAATCAAGATTAAAAAACCCTTAAAACAAGGAAACAGCAATGTCATTATGTAAAAGAAGATAGCATTAAAACAATAAAGAGGGACTAAGAAATGTAGTCACAGATCTTTCATATGGAGAGGAAGACAAGGGGATACAAAGAAATAAAAATTGGGTTTAAATTTAGAAAAATAGGGGTAAATATTAAGGTAACCACAAAGGAGACAAACTGTCCTACACATCAAAATAAAATACAAGAAGAAAATAGAGATTGAGCAGAAACAAAATCAACAACAACGAAAATAAGGAAAAGACAATATATAAACTACTCAGCACAAAAAACTAAGGGGGAAAAAGACACGGTCAACAACACACACAAAAAAGACATCAAAATGATATCACTAAATTCATACCTGTCCATAATTATGCTGGATGTAAATGGACTGAATGCACCAATAAAGAGACTGAGAGTGGCAGAAAGGATTAAAAAACATAATCCATCTATATGCTGCCTACAAGAGACACAACTTAGACTTAGAGACACAACCTAAAACTCAAAGGATGGAAAAAAATATATCAAGCAAACAACAATCAAAAAAGAGCAGGAGTGGCAATATTAATTCCCAACAGAAAGACTTTAAGTTAAATCCATCATAAAGGACAAGGAAGGAAACTATATAATGATTAAAGGGACAATATACCAGGAGGGTATAACCATATTAAATATTTATGCATCCAATGACAGGGCTGCAAGATACATAAAACAAACTCTATCAGTATTGAAAAATGAGATAGACAGAACCATAATAATAGTAGGAAACTTCAACACACCACTTTTGGTTAAGGACAGGACATCCAGAAAGAAGCTCAATAAAGACGCAGAAGATCTAAATGCCACATTCAACCAACTTGACCTCCTAGACGTATACAGAACACTCCACCCAGCAGCAGCCAAGTATATTTTCTTTTCTAGTGCACATGGAATATTCTCTGGAATAGACCACATATTAGGTCATAAAGAAGCCTTAGCAGAATCCAAAAAAAAAGGGAATATTAGAAAGCATCTTCTCTGACCATAAGACCATAAAAGTAGAAATCAATAGCAGAAAAAGCAGGGAAAAGAAACCAAACACTTGGAAACTGAACAATACTCTGCTCCAAAAAGTCTGGATTATAGAAGACATTAAGGATGGAATAAAGAAATTCATAGAATCCAATGAGAATTAAAACACTTCCTGTCAGAACCTTTGGGACACAGCAAAAGCAGTGCTCAAAGGTCAGTTTATATCAATAAATGCACACACACAAAAAGAAGAAAGGGCCAAAATCAAATAATTATCCCTACAACTTGAAAAATAGAAAGAGAGCAACAAAAGAAGCCCTCAGGCACCAGAAGAAAAGAAATAATAAAAATTAGAGAAGAATTAAATGAATAGAGAACAGAAAGATAATCGCAGGAGTTAACAAGACCAAAAGCTGGTTCTCTGAAAAAACTGATAAACCGTTGGCCAAAGTGACAAAAGAAAAACAGGAGAGGAATCAAATAGCTGAAATAAGAAATGAGATGGGCGATATTACAACAGACTCAACTGAAATTAAAAGAATCATATCAGATTCCTATGAAAAATTGTACTCTAACAAATTTGAAAAAGTAGAAGAAATGGATAAATTTCTAGAAACACACTACCTACCTAAAATAACACAAACAAAGGTAGAACAACTAAATAGACCCATAATAAAAGAAGAGATTGAAAAGTTAATCAAAAAACTCCCAACAAAAAAAGGCCCTGGCCTGGACGGCTTCACTGCAGAGTTCTACCAAACTTAAGAGAAGAGTTAACACCGCTGCTAAGGCATTTCAGAACATAGAAAAGGACGGAATACTCCCAAACTCATTTTATGACTCCAGCATATTCCTGATACCAAAACCAGGTAAAGGCACCACAAAAAAAAAAAAAATTACAGACCTATATCCCACATGAACTTAGACGCAAAAATCCTCGACAAAATTCTAGCCAATAGAATTCAACAACATATCAAAAAAATAATTCACCATGATGAAGTGGGATTTATATCAGGTATGTAGGGATGGTTCAACATTAGAAAAACAATTAATGTAATCCATCATATAAATTAAACAAAAGACAGGAATCACATGACTTTATCAATTGATACAGAAAAGGCTTTTGACAAAGTTCAGCATGCATTTGTGATAAAAACTCTCAGCAAAATAGGAATAGAAGGAAAATTCCTCAGCATAATAAAAGGCATTTATACAAAGCCAATAGCCAACATCATCCTAAATAGAGAGAGTCTGAAAGCATTCCCCTTGAGATCGGGAACCAGGCAAGGATGTCCTTTATCACTACTCTTGTTCAACATTGTGCTGGAGGTCCTAGCCAGAGCAATTAGGCTAGATAAAGGAATAAAGGGCATCCAGATTGGCAAGGAAGAAGTATAAGTGTCTCTGTTTGCAGATGACATGATCTTATACACAGAAAACCTTAAGGAACCCTCAAGAAAACTACTGAAACTAATAGTTCAGCAGAATATCAGGATACAAGATAAACATACAAAAATCCATGGTATTCCTTTACACCAACAAAAAGAACATCGAAGAGGGAATCACCAAATCAATACCATTTACAGTAGCCCCCAAGAAGAAAAAATACTAAGGAATAAATCTTACCAGAGATGTAAAAGACTTATACTAAGAAAACTACAAAGCACTACCCCAAAAAACCAAAAAAGACCTATATAAGTGGAAACACGTACTTTGTTCATGGATAGGAAGATGTAACATTGTAAAAATGTCTATGCTACCAAAAGCGATCTATAGATTTAATGCGATTCCAATCCAAATTCCAACAACATTTTTTAATGAGATGGAGAAACAAATCACCAACTTCATATGGAAGGGAAAGAGGCCCTGGATAAGTAAAGCATTACTGAAAAAGAACAAAGTGGGAGGCCTCACCCTACCTGATTTTAGAACCTATTATACTGTCACAGTAGTCAAAACAGCCTGGTACTGGTACAACAACAGATGCACAGACCAATGGAACAGAATTGAGAATCTAGACATAAATCCATGCACATATAAGCAGCCGATATTTGACAAAAGTCGAGTCAGTTAAATGGGGGAAAAGACAGTTTTTTTAACAAATGGTGCTGGCATAACTGGATATACACACCTGCAAAAAAAATGAAACAAGACCCATACCTCACACCATGCACAAAAACAAACTCAAAATGGGTCAAAGACCTAAACATAAAATTTAAAATGATAAAGATCATGGAAGAGAAATAGTGACAATGTTAGGAGCCCTAACACATGGCATAAACAGTATACAAAACATTATAAAGAATGTAGAAGAAAAACTAGATAACTGGGAGCTCCTAAAAATCAAACACCTATGCTCATCCAAAGACTTCACCAAAAGAGTAAAAAGATTATCTACAGACTGGGAAAAAGTTTTTAGCTATGACATTTCTGATCAGTGCCTGATCTCTAAATTCTACATGATACTACTGCAAAAACCCAACTACAAAAAGACAACCCAATTAAAAAGTGGGCAAAAGATATGAACAGACACTTCACTAAAGGTAGCTAACAGATACATGAGGAAATGCTCATGATCATTAGCCATTAGAGAAATGCAAATCAAAACCACAATGAGATTCCATCTCACTCCAGCAAGCCTGTCATTAATCCAAAAAACACAAAATAATAAATGTTGGAGAGGTTGTGGACAGACTGGAATACTTATAAACTGCTGGTGGGAATGTAAAATGGTACAGTCACTTTGGAAATCGATTTAGCGCTTCCTTAAAAAGCTAGAAATAGAACTACCATATGATCCAGGATTCCCACTCCTTGTAATATATCCTTGAGAAATAAGAGCCTTTACACGAGCAGATATATGCACACACATGTTCATTGCAGCACTGTTTATGATAGCAAAAAGATGGAAGCAACCAAGGTGCCCATTGACGGATGAATGGATAAATAAATCATGGTATATTCACATAATGGAATACTATGTATTGATAAAGAACAGTGATGAATCTTCAAAACATTTCATAATATGGAGGAATCTGGAAGGCATTATGCTGAGTGAAATTAGTCAGTTGCAAAAGGACAAATATTGTATAAGACCACTATTATAAGAACTTGAGAAGTAGTTGAAACAGAGAAGAAAATATTTTTTGATGATTATGAGGGGGAAGGGAGAGAGGGAGAGGGATATTCACTAATTAGATAGTAGATAAGAACTTTAGGTGAAGGGAAAGGCAACACACAGTACAGGAGAGGTCAGCACAACTGGACTAAACCAAAAGCAAATAAGTTTCCTGAATAAACTGAGTGCTTTGAAGGCAGTGTAGCAGGGGCTGGTGTTTTGGGACCATGGTTTCAGGTGACATCTAAGTCAACTGGCATAATAAAATCTACTGAGAAAACATTCTGCATTCCACTTTGGAGAGTGGACTCTAGGGTCTTAAATGCTAGCAAGTGGCCATCTAAGATGCATCAGTTGGCCTCAACCCACCTGGAGCAAAGGAAAATGATGAACACCAAAGACACAAGGTAATCATAAGCCCAAGAGACAGAAAGGGCCACATAAACCAGAGACTACATCAGCCTGAGAGCAGAAGAACTAGGTGGTGCTTGGCTACCATGGATGACTGGCCTGACAGGGAACACAACAGAGAACCCCTGAAGGAGCAGGAGAGCAGTGGGATGCAGACCCCAAATTCTTGCAGAAAGACCAGACTTAATGGTCAGACTGGGACTGGAAGGGCCCCGGAGGACAAGGTCCCCAGACCTTCTGTTAGTCCAAGACAAGAACCATTCCCAAAGCCAACTCTTCAAATAGAGTTTGGACTGGACAATGGGATAGAAAAAAGTGCTGGTGAAGAATGAGCTTCTTGGATCAAGTAGAGACTTGATACTGTGTTGGCATCTCCTATACGGAGAGGAGATGACAGTGCACAGGGCGTCAGAAGTGGTGGAATGAACATGAAAAGAGAGAGTGGCAGGAAGGAGCGTGCTATTTCATTAAAAAAAAAAAAGGGGGAAGAGCAATTAGGAGTATATAGCAAGGTGTATATAAATTTTTGTATGAGAGACTGACTTGATTTGTAAACTTTCACTTAAAGCACAATAAAAATTAAAAAAAAAATTGTATTAAAAAATTTAAACATAAATTGTTTTGTGTCTTTGATTGCAATACCCGCAATGCACTCTTCCCCTTTTCCTTTCCATCCTGGGTTGTCTGTGTCCATTTTTCCAGTTTTCCTGTCCCTTTCTGGCTTCTCATCTTTGCTTTTGGGCAGGTGTTGCCCATTTGGTAGTTACTTGATTGAACTAAGAAGTATGTTCCTCAGGTGTGTTATTGTTCGTTTTATAGACCTGTTTAATCTTTGTCTGAAAGGTGGATTTCAGTTCTGAGTTAGCAGGGTGTCTGAGGGCTGTAGTCTCAGGATTCTTCCAGTCTCTGTCAGGCCAGTAAGTCTGTTTTTGTGTGTGTGTGTGTGTGTGTGTGTGAATTTGAGTTTTGTTCTATATTTTTCCCCCGATCTGTCCAAGACCCTCTGTCTTGGTTATCTAGTGTTGCTGTAACAGAAATACCACAAGTGGATGGCTTTAACAAAGAGAAATTTATTTCCTTACAGCAAAATAGGCTAAAAGTACAAATTCAGGGCATCGGCTCCAGAGGAAGGCTTTCTCTCTCTGTTGGCTCTGGAGGAAGCTCCTTCTCCTCAATCTTCCCCTGATCAAGGAGCTTCTCAGGCACAGGAACCCTGGGTCCAAAGGATGCGCTCTGCTCCCAGTGCTGACTTCTTGGTGGTATGAGGTCCCCATATTCTCTGCTTGCTTCTCTTTCCTTTTATCTCTTGTAAGATAAAAGGTGCTACAGGCCATACCCCAGGAAAATTCCCTTTATATCGTATCAGGGGTGTGACCTTAGTAAGAGTTTTACAATCCCACTCTAACCCTCTTTAACATAAAATTACAATCACAAAATGGAGGACAACCACCAACACTGGGAATCATGGCCCAGCCAAATTGACACACATTTTTTGGGGCACATAATTCAATCCATGACTCCCTGTATTGTGATCCCTGTCAGAGTCATTGGTGGTGGTAGCTGGGCACCATCTAGTTCTTCTAGGCTCAGGGTGGTGGAGGCTGTGTTTTATTAGTCTTCTGAGCTAGTATTTCCCTTGTGTCTTTGGTTTTCTTCCTTCTTTGCTCTGAACAGGATGAGACCAATAGATGTAATGTAGATTGCCGCTCAAAAGCTTTTAAGACTCCAGATGCTACTCACAAAGTAGGATGTAGAACATTTTTTTAATGAACTATATTATGCCAACTGACCTAGATGTCCCCTGAGACTGTGGTCCCCAGCCCTCAGCCCTAGTAACTCAGTCCCTTAACGTATTTGGATGTGTCTAGGAAGCTTTTATGATTTTACGTTGGTCAAGCTGGCTGACTTCCTTTATATTGTCTGTTGTATTTCCCTTCACCAAAGTTACCACTTGTCTACCATCTAGTTAGTGATTTCCCCTCCCCATTCCTGCCCCTCCTCGTACCCATCAAAGATCGTTTCTTTCTGTGTGGAAACATTTTCTTGGGTTTTTATAATAGTGGTCTCATACCATATTTGTCCTTTTGTGGATGACTTATTTCACTCAGCATAATGCCCTCCAGATTCATCCATGTTGCGAGATGTTTCACAGACTCGTCCTTGTTCTTTATTGTCGCAGAGTGTTCCATTGTGTGTATGTACATAATTTGTTTATCTATTCATCTGTTGATGGGCACTAAGGTTGTTTCCATCTTTTTGCTATTGTGAATAGTGCTGCAGTGAACTATGGGTGTGCATATGTCTATTAGTGAGACAGCTTTTTTTCTATTTTAAGGACTCATTTGAGTCCAGGTACTCATTTGCCCTCAAAGGAACCTCTATGATGGAATTGGCTTTAGGACACAAGCTTGAAAATGAGCTCTGGATTTAAAATGGAAATGTGTTTAGCAGCTAATGCTATGTGAATCCTCGCTAGGTTCTTAACACTTTTTCTTCCTGATTTCTCCTTCAAAACCAAATTTTCAAGAAAAGGAATTTCCATAAACTTGTCAAATGCCTTGATATTGAAAATACCATCAGAATCCTAATGGATGTGAAAAGAACACCAGCTTTCAGGTTAAGCAGCTACCCCAAACTCCAAACTGTGTTTTCATTGCTAGGAAATTATCTAATGCCCATAATTCAGTGGTTTTGGGAAACCAATAAATGTCAAATATACCACTATGAGTATAAATATACCACTGCTATGTGGTTTGTCTTACTTTGAAATTTGCCTTAAACTTGTACAAAAAATCAGAGCTATTCTTTATATATCTAGTTGAATGACAAATATAATCTGAAAGAAGGCTTATTCATAATGAAGTTTGTTCAAACAGATACATTTCAAAATTGAATGTCTTAGTGAGAAATGGGATTGGATTTAGCCAGTAGATAAGAATTCTAAAATGCACTTTATTCTTTATTTTTAAAGCTTTGCACGTGTATGTTGTTGTGTGCTGTCGAGGTGATTCTGGCTTATAGCAACCCTACAGGGCACAGCAGAACTGCCCCACAGGGCTTCCTAGGCTGTAATCTTTACAGCAGCACATCACCAGTTCTTTTCTCCTAAAGAAAGGCTGGTGGGTTCGAACTGCTGACCTTTTGGTTAGCAGCTGAGCTTTTAACCATTGTACCACCAGGGCTCCTTGTGTGTGTGTGTGTGCGTATGCACATATATGTATACACACATGCACACACAGAATTTCATGTGAATACGTAAAGAGAGAGGGAGAGAGGAAAAAGGGTTGCAGATTGATTAGAAAAGGAGTGAGCTAAGACAGCACCACAGGCAGAGCATACTTCCCCACCCAAAAAACCCAGTGCCCTTGAGTCGATTCCGACTCATAGTGACTCTACAGGACAGAGTAGAACTGGCTCACAGGTGCACAATTAATTGCAGAGTTTCTGAACCGTATTCTTTATTCTATTAGATCATTCAGGCAAACATTCCTTTAGTCCTTTGGGGTCAGTGACATTAGGATGCATCTAAAGAACTCGCAGGAGATTTGCCTTGTCCCCATTGGTCTTTGGTGTAATCACTTTGGACCATTTTCCTTAATCCTTATCCTTGGTGATTCTGCAAGGTGCCACGTTATGCCTCTTTGCTGACATTATGCCTGCGCCTAGTAATTGCTTTCTGCTCTGTGCTCCTTTGTCGGAGGCCCTGAAGCCAAACGAGGAACAGTTATCATTACTCATCTCATAATTTGTTCTCAAAGAACCAATGGTATAAACAGGCTTCATATTAAAAATACTATATTCTGTATTTTGGGTGCCAAACAATAGACTTAGGGTTTAAATATAATGCATGCCTTTCCGAATGTTGAGAATTAAGGAAGTGTTTGATGTATTCAACAAAGACACAGCTATTTGAGAACCCGAGGGGTCATTTTTCAGAGGAACAGCAGATGTCCTGAATATGTACAGGAATACAGGAGAAAAGAGAGCTGTTTAAAATTTTTGCTTTATTAAAAGGTCATTTTTACCCAAGAGTCATAGAATCTAAGGTTAAAAGGACACTTTTGAGAATACTTTCTCTAAACTCACATCCCATGCTTGAAGCCCTCTGTTTCTAAAGGAACAAGAATACTCCTTAGACTCAAAAAACTTAAAAACAAAGGCAAAAGGGCATACCAAAAGTCAGAATTCAATATTTTTTGAAACAAAGTTGAAAACCTGATTTTCTTGAGACTGATCACGAGAGTTGTCCCCAAATAGATTTTGGGTGTAACTCTTGAACAGAACATCCGTTTTCTTACTGACCGTTCAGCAGTACTAAGAAATTTGTTTGAACACCACAAGGGGATACTGTGTGGTTTAAAATCAGGAAAGATGTGCATCAAGATTGTATTCTTTCACCTTATTTATTCAATCTGTATGCTGAGCAAAATAATCTGAGAAGCTGGACTATATGTGGCATCAAGATTGGTGGAAGATTCATTGATAACTTATGATACACAGATGACACAACCTTCCTTGCTGAAAATGAAGAGGACTTGAAGCACTTACTGATGAAGATCAAAGACCATCGCAGCCTTCAATATGAATTACACCTCAACATATAGAAAACAAAAATCCTTACAGCTGGAACAATAAACAACATCATGATAAATGCAGAAAAGATTGAAGTTGTCAAGGATTTCATTTTACTTGGATCCACAATCAACACCCATGGAAGCAGCAGTCGAGAGATCAAACGACGTATTGTATTGGGCAAATCTACAGCCAAAGACCTCTTTAAAGTGTTAAAAAGCAAAGATGTCGCTTTAAGGACTAAGGTGGGCCTAACCCAAGCCATGGTGTTTTCAGTCACCTCCAATGCATGTAAAACCTGGGCCATGGATAAGGAAGACTGATCAAAGAACTGATGCATTTGAATTACAGTGTTGGTGAAGAATGCTGAATATACCATAGACTTCCAGAAAACAAAGTCTGTCCTGCAAGAAGTACAACCAGAATGCTCCTTATAAGTGAGGATGGTGGGACTTGTCTCACATACTTTGGATCAGTCCCTGAAGAAGGACACCATGCTTGGTAAAGTAGAGGGCCAGCGGAAAAGGAAGACCCTCAGTGAGAAGGACTGACATAGTGGCTGCAATGATGGACTCCAACATGTGAGGGTGGTGCAGGACTGGGCAGTGTTTTGTTCTGTTTTACATAGGGTGGCTATGAGTCAGAACAAATTGTATGGCACCTACAGAACCAATTTTATGGCAACAAGGAGAAATTGAATCTTAAGCGAGGGGGCCAAGATAGCAGAATAGTCATACACTTTCTGTTGCCCCTCTTACAGCAAAGACCACCCCCCAAAAAAAACAAATGAGTCAAATACATACGACAATCTACATTTTGTAATCATCAAGGACAAAGCTAAGAGTGAATGGAAGGAGTGGCAATTCAAAAGCAGCAGAACCAGGAAACTGCAGATAGCAGATTCACTGGTGCCCTGCTGAGTCTGCACAGTGTGCATGGGCTGAAGCAAGCAGCGACATTCCAGGCCAAGGCTCACCACATCTGGTGCAGCCAAACGGCAGCATACTGGCACATACTTCCAGAACCAAATGGGAACTACCCCAGTCCCACAAAAGTTAAGTGCAAGCCCTCAACCTATCTTGAGTGCTGGCAAAACAACCCCTCCCCTTCTTCGCCAGAATTTTTCAGCACAGAAGCACTTTCTTTGCCTCACAGAAGCAGATCGCCAGGTCTTTCTCCCACAGAACTGCTGGGTGAGTTTGAACCACCAACAAAGGGAGACACATGGCCATCTTTTGGAGGGAAGTGGTGAGAGGTGATGGGGAATAATGTCAGGTGACCACTGATTTAAGCCTGGGTTTTTTTTTCTAGCAGAAGCTAGGACTGCTGTTCCCTTTGTGTGTTCTTTTCTAAAACTTGAAAATATAGCTCTTCTGTCTGTGGAATTTCTTTTCTTGGCCCCATGAAAAATGATATCAGAGTATTTCACTGATCTTCTATTTATTCAAGCTGACGGAGTCCGGTGCTTCATTAGCCTGATCAAATGTCCCTTGCAATAATATTGACTCAGATGATGGCAAATAAAGATATTTTCCCTAAGGAAAAAGCATGTCATTCCTGACATTTAGAACAAGTATGGGCTAGCTGGAAATGCCTCTTTTAAAACTGCTAACATGAAGAATAAATGGATTTGAAAAAACACATGCTCTTTCAGTGGATCTTTTTCCCATGTAAAATACAATTTATTTTGAATTCAGAAGGCAGTTAATTTTATAGACTATAAAATGCTATGATTGAATTCTATAAAGCAAAGTACTGACATTATTTCAGGAAAAAAAGATGATAACCACATTTCCCTTTTCACTTTATTTTGAAGGTTGGAGGGAAAAAGAGCTACCAAAAAATACAGAATTAACAGCCAGGATCATTACAAAATAGGTATGTGACGTAAGCAAAGAGTACTAACCAAGGTATTCACTTATTTAAGTTTAGAGGTATGCTCTTCTAAAACTGTCTACATGAAGACATTTTCCGTTTTTAAAATCTGCTCAACACTTCCAAGAGTGCTTTTGATGCTGGGTTTTGCACAGTTTTCCAACACCGGAACACTGAAACCAGCACTGGGTAAGCTTAAGCCTGAAGCACCTCTGCAATCTTAGCCCTGGAAAAGTGTTCCCTGACCTATTTCTTGTTCCTCATCCAAACCTGCTCCCAGCACCTCTGCCTTATTGCTTTGTTGCTACCTTTTTCAATCCTATATCATCCCTTACTCCTAATGCACAGCACTTTGCCCTGTGATGCCATTCGCAATCTTCCACTGCTTCATGCCCCTCTGGATTGCCCTTTCTCCAGATCTGGTGCATCTCCAGGGACTTCTACATTTAGACAGTCTCCTTGTGGATGGCATTCCTGTAGGGCTCCTACTTCTCTCTGGAGCAGAAGCTTGACGTACACAAAAAGATAAGCATTTTTTGAAGTAGATTTTAGAGCATTGTTATGGGTGGAATTGTGTCCCCCAAAACAATATGTTGAAATTCTAACCCCTGGGACCTGTCAATGTGACCTTGTTTGGAAATAGGGTCTTTGAAGATATCAGTTAACTTGAGGTCCTACTGGACTAGGATAGGTCCTAATTCATTATGAGTGGTGTCCTTATAAAATGAGAAGAAGAGACACAGACACAGAGAACTGATGGCCCTGTGAGATGGAGGCAGAGACTGTAGTGATGCATCTTCAAGCCAAGGAACACCAAAGATTGCCAGAAACCACCAGACGCTAGGAGAGGCAAGGAAGGACCTTCCACTAGAGACTTCAGAGACAGCATGACCCTACCGACACCTTGATGTTGGACTTCTAGCCTCCAGGACTGTGAGGCAGTAAATTTCTGTTGTTTTAAACCACCCAGTTTGTGACACTTTGTTATGGCAGCCTTAGGAAACTACCACAGACATTAAGTAAAAAACATGGAGTGTGTTGAAAGGCGGGATGCCAGTTGAAATAAATGCTTATATATAGAAAAAACAAGTATTTGAGTTGTTTGTTGGTTTGTTCTTTTACTCTGAAAGCACTTCAGGGCCAGAGAAAGAGGAAACCAAAGTGAAACCAAAGGAACTGTTAAAAATAATAAGAATTTAGTAAGGTACCTATGTACAAGATAAAGGTGTAAAAGTCAATAGCCTCTTTTGTTCTAGCAAACAGTATATGAAAATGGAAATGGGAAAAAAATATTCTGTTTGATATAGCAACACTATCTCTAAAATACTTAGCCATAAAGATAATAAGATGTAGGACTTATCTGAAGAAAACCATCAATTTACATCTCTATTGAAAGACATTAAGCAAGGTCTAAACAAATGGAAGTACACATCATGTTATTGAATGGGAGGCTTAAAATTCAAAAAATATCAATTTTTTTGAAATTAAGAGAAAAATTTACAATTCTCAGTAAAGTTCCAAAAGGGGTTTTCTTTTTAGAGTTGGATAAAATGAGCTTAATGTTTATATAGAAAGGTAAATACCCATAAATAGATGAGAAATTTTTTGAAAAAGAAAACTAATCAAGAGTGAATGATTATAAGGATGGCACAGGTCTGGGCAGTGTTTCTTTCTTTTGTGTGTAGAGTCACTATGAGTTGGAACCAACTCAACAGCACCTAACAACTAACAACAACAACAATCAAGAGTGACTTGTCTTCTCAAATATCAGGGCATACTATGAAGCCACAGTAAGAAAATCAAAGGTATTGGCAAAAGAATCGACTGAATATGTCAGAAGAGCTGAACAGAGAATCAAGAAGTAGAACCAAGTACACATGAGAATATATTATATTCATCCAGAATATATTTACTGCATGCCTACTATATATCAGGTTTTGTTCTAGACATGGAAAAATTAAGCATTGCCTTTAGGGGGAAAAGGATGATAATTTAATGAACAGAGTTGGCAGAATTGGCCATTCATGTGGAAGAAAATAAAATTAAACCTCTCTTGCATGAGATACACAAATTCCAGTGTCAAAGTATAATTTTTTTTACAAGTCAAAAGCTTGACAGTCATATAAATATAAATTGAGCACAAGTCAAAGATGTATTTAACTCATGAATGAGGGAACTAGCAGAATGATAAAGCTGGTTCTAAGAGCATTTGGAGAGGAGATTTATATTACATAAGAGAGACAAGCTGAAATAAGCTTACTAAGTTATAGACAAAATAGGTTAATTTTCTACAGAAAAATGAAAACCATAACTTTGGAGTTATTGTCTCTGTTGGGCAGAATTTTTATGTCTATTTGAAAAAAATCTATATGTTAAAATGAAAATTCACAGCCTGAGCCCTAATTAGTAATAAATAAAACCCATTGCTATGGAGTCTATTCCGACTCCTAGTGACCCTATAGGATAGAATAAAACTGTCCCATAGGGTTTCCAAGGCATGGATGGCAGATTCAAACTGCTGATCTTTTGCTTAGCAGTCAAACTCTTAACCACTGCGCCACTAAATGGTACATCTTATAGACTCTGGGGTCTGAAACCTGAGCCAAACCCATAGTCGTAGAGTCAATTCCTACTCATAGCAACCCTACAGGACAGAGTAGAACCGCCTCATAGGGTTTCCAAGAAGTGCTTGATGGATTCGAACTGCTGACGTTTTGGTTAGCAGTTGAGCTCATAACCACTGAGCCACCAGGGCTCCATAACAAAGTCAATAAGTAAATAATAGATTAAAAAAAAATTTGCGATGCAGAGAATGAACATAAAAAGAACTCTTACAAATTGACAAGAGAATAAAAACTCCATGGGAAAATGGGCAAAGGATATTCAGAGATGATCCATAAAATAACAAATCGAAATCATCAACAAACATATGAACTAATGCTCAAACTCACCAGAAGCCAAGGAAATACAATTGACAATAACAATGAGATAGCCTTACACCTAACAGAATGCCAAAAAATATTAAAAGTAATAATATCTTTTGCTATTGGGCGCACAGGGAAAAGGGTATTCTCACACTCTGCTGATGGAAATGTGAATTGTTACAGTATTTTGGAATACAACCTAGAAATAGCTATTAAAATGAAAAATAGATATATCCCCTGACCTAGCAAATGTCACTTCTGAGACTCTGTTCTAAAGAAAAGCACCAGAACTTAAGACTATTTGTTCAAGGATATTTATTACAGTACTATGTGTAATGGCAAAAATTGGGGGAAATGAATGCTCATTATCAGGGAAGTGTTTATCAAATTGTAGTACATCCATTCCATGTAGTATTATATACAACCATTAAACAAAAAGAATTGAACCTATATCAGGTGACTGGAAGGAATTTCTGTAAGTTATTGTTATGTGAGAAAACCGAGATACAGAGAAGTCTATAAAATATGATTCCATTTTTATGAAACAAAAATGCAGTGTCTGCTACATATGGTTATAAGTATGTAGATGTTTATGTATAATGTTACATATAAAAATAAAAACCAAACCTGTTGCCATTGAATTGATTCTGACTCATAGTAACCCTATAGCATGAAGGAAAATACAGAAGAATAAATATCTTAGGTAGTTAACCATGAGGGAAGGAGGGGAAAAAAAGAGTCAAGCAAGATAGGAAAATACACACACACTCTAGAAATAATCCTAGTATGATCACATCTATGCATTTATGAAAAAATCATATTTATGTATTATGTAAAAGGAAATCTTTTCTAAAAAAGTGTTCTCATTCTCATGAAAGAGAGAGTCTCACAATAAGTATAATTAAAGGAAGAATAAGTGCTGGGAGAGCAAAGGAAGAAGAGATGAGTAATTATTACTGAGACTGGAAATGCAGACACTCTCTGGACCTTCTCAGACAGATACTGGGGAGAAGGGAACTCTTGATTAGCCATCAAATTAAGTTCTCCCAGGCTGTGATTTCAAAGCTTTGTTATGTTCTTGGATAAGTAACCTCCCACCCACCACCACCAAGAGATGAATTCCTCTGCATAAGAAAATAGGTGGGAACTTTTTTTGGGGAAGATTCTGAAAGTGAAGTAACTCTGAGCAAGGACAGCCAAGTAATGTGAATGAGCAGCCAAAAGACTTAAATGTAGGGATGCCTCGAATTGATTCTAAATTCTTTTGCAGTAATGCTCCTCGACCCTGGCACAAACATCTGTAAAGGTAGCTGTGCACTACCAGAAAAAAAATAGTGGGAGCAGTTGGATGGATAACAAGGTGGGGTGGTGGAGTAGGATGCATTAGACTGGTACTAATGGCCCTTTTATTGTCTGAGAAGTGTCTTAGAAAGTCAGGAGCAGGGTGCACAGCAAAGTGAGCTCAAATTTCTTTGGGTAGAATGGTCTCTTTGTGAGATTACCATGCATGTACCTTGATGAAATGCCTTGGTGCTTCTCTATGGCAAGGCCCATTAGGGAAGGCTTCTGAGAAATGATGATTCATCACTTGCTTAAAACATAAACCTTATGAAATTTGCTCTTCACATGTTTATTCATCTTGTTGGAAACCATCATCAGAAGGAAGAGATTTTGCATGGTTAGAGACAGAACCTTACCTTTTGTTGGTAAACTCCAACAATAGATTCAAGAATATACTTTATCTGAGAAACTGGCTTGATGTTCTATGCAAACTCCAATGGAAACCGTTCTCTTTTCCCCAGCTGTACCGCTTCATCAACTTGTTTTAGGTATGATCAATTTTAATTTACCAAAGGCACCAAAGAAGCAGTGATTTGGGGTACCTTTTTTTCTATTCCTTCCTTTCTCTCTCCCTTCCTCCCTTCTTTCTCCCTTCCTTCCTCCTTTCTTTCCTTTCTGTGCTAGATACTATGATAGGCTCTGGACTATATAGCAAATAAGACACTTGTGGTTCTCATTTTCATGGAGTTTACACTAGCAGAGAAGACAAGTAAGTATACAAATAATGGATTGTAATTGTGCTGAGTTCTGTGAAGAATATAGATCTATGAGAGCTAATGACAGGGAGTCTGGGTGAGGGTCAGGGATTGGGTATTGAGATTATAATCCATGAACATCTCATCAGTCCTATTTTCCAGCCTTTCTTCAGAGTTCTCAAGAAAATGAGACAAAAGATTGGGAAGATGGGGAGGGTCTAGGGAGGAAACAGAGAAGTAAAGACGGAGTGGTGAGGTGTGTAGATACAACAATGTTAAAATTAAGCTGCAGTTTTGCCTTGTACCATGCCATAAGGGAAATAGAAGTGCCTTTATTGTTCACAGCATTCAGTTATTATTATTTTTTTTAGTTGAACTTACTGGTCAGACTTCTTGTGTCTAGGCAAGAGAGAAGCAAGCTGTTATTAGGCACTCATGATGAGCTAAGCTCTTCATTTGGCTTGCTTCATTTATTTCTCACACACAACTGTGTGAAGTAGGGATTATTACCATCTCTCAACTTGTCATTCTGTGGTGGTTTGTGTGCTGTTATAATGCTAGACCCCCATGTGTCTGTCAGCTTGTCGTACTGTGGTGGCTTGCCTATTGCTGTGATGCTGGAAGGTGTGCCGCCAATATTCAGATACCAACAGGGTCACTCATGGAGGACAAGCTTCAGCTGAGCTTCCAGACTAACAGACTAGGAAGAAGGAACCAGCAGTCTTCTGAAAAGAATTAGCCAGTGAAAACCTTATGAATAGCAGCGGAACATTGTCTGATATAATGCCAGAAGATGAGCCCCCCAGGTTGGAAGGCACTCAAAAGATGACTATGGAAGAGCTACCTCCTCAAAGTAGAGTTGACCTTAATGATGTGGTTGGAGTCAAGCTTTTGGGACCTTCATTTGCTGATATGGCAATACTCAAAATGAGAAGAAATGGCTGCAAACATCCATCAATAATTGGAATCTGGAATGTATGAAGTATGAATCTAGGAAAATTAGAAATCTTCAAAAATGAAATGGAACCCATAAACACCGACATCCTAGGCATTAGTGAGCTGAAATGGACTGGTATTGGCCATTTTGAACTGAACAATCATATAGCCTACTATGCCAGGAATGACAACTTGAAGAGGAGTGGCATTGCATTCATCGTCAAAAAGAACATTTCAAGATCTATCCTGAAGTACAACGCTGTCAGTCATAGAATGATATCCATACTCCTACAAGGAAGACTGGAATCCCTGGTGGTGTAGTGGTTAAGAGCTATGGCTACTAACAGAAAGGTCGGCAGTTTGAATCTACCAGTTGCTCCTTGGAAACCCTATGGGGCAGTTCTTCTCTGTCGTGTAGGGTTGCTATGAGTTGGAATTGACTTGACATCAGTGAGTTTGGTTTTTTTTTTTTGGAAGACCAGTTAATACGACTGTTATTCGAATTTACACACCAACCACTAAGGGCACAGATGAAGAAACTGAAGATTTTTACCAACTTCTGCAGTCTGAAATTGATTGAACATGCAATCAGGATGCTTTGATAATTACTGGTGATTTTAATGCAAAAGATGGAAACAAAGAAGAAGGACCGTTAGTTGGAAAATATGGCTTTGGTGATAGAAATGATGCTGGAGATCACATGGTAAAATCTGGCAAGACCAGTGACTTCTTCTTTGCAAATACCTTTTTTCACCAACATAAACAGTGACTATACATGTGGACCTCACCAGATGGAATACACAGGAATCAAATCGACCACATCTGTGGAAAGATTTGATGGAAAAACTCAATATCATCAGTCGGAACAAGGCTGGGGCTGACTGGAAAAGACCATCAATTGCTCATATGCAAATTCAAGTTGAAATTGAAGAAAATTAGAACAAGTTGACGAGAGCCAAAGTTTGACTTTGAGTATATACCTCCTGAATTTAGAGACCATCTCAAGAATAGGTTTGGTGTGTTGAACACTGATGACTGAAGACCAGAAAAGTTGTGGAATGACATCAAGGACATCATCCATGAAGAAAGCAAGAGTCACTAAAAAGACAGGAAATAAAGACCAAAATGGATGTCAGAAGAGACTCTGAAACTTTCTCTTGAACATTGAGTAGCTAAAGCAAAAGGAAGAAATGAGGAAGTAAAAGAACTGAATAGAAGATTTCAAAGGGTCGCTCTAGAAGACAGAGTAAAATATTATAATGACATGTGCAAAGGCCTGGGGATAGAAAACCAAAAGGGAAGAACACAGTCAGTATTTCTCAAGTTCAAAGAACTGAAGAAAAAATTCAAGCCTGGAGTTGGAATAGTGAAGGATTTCATGGGGGAAAACATTAAACAATGCAGGAAGCATCAAAAGAAGATGGAAAGAATATGCAAGAGTCATTATACGAAAAAGAACTGGTCAACTTTGAACCATTTCAAGAGGTAGCATATGATCAGGAACTGATGGCACTGAAGGAAGAAGTCCAAGCTACACTGAAGGCACTGGCAAAAAACAAGGCTCCAGGAATCGACAGAATATCAATTGAGATGTTTCAACAAACAGATGCAGTGCTGGAAGCACTCACTTGTCTATGCCAAGGGATTTGGAAGACAGCTACCTGGCCAGCTGACTGGTAGAGATCCGTATTTATGCCTATTTCCAAGAAAAGTGATCCAACAAATGCAGAAGTTATCAAACAATATCATTAATATCACACACAAGTAAAATTTTGCTGAAGATGATTCAAAAGTGGCTGCAGTAGTATATCGACAGGGAACTGCCAGAAATTCAGGCCAGGTTCAGAAGTGGACATGGAATGAGGAATATCATTGCTGATGTCAGAAGAATCCTGGCTGAAAGCAGAGAATACCAGAAGGATGTTTACCTGTGTTTTATTGACTATGCAAAGGCATTTGACTGGATTATAACAAATTATGAATAACATTGTGAAGAATGGAAATTCCAGAACACTTAATTGTGCTCATGAGGAACCTGTACATAGACCAAGAGGCAGTTGTTCGGACAGAACAAGGGGATACTAATTGGTTTAAAATCAGGAAAGGTGTGCGTCAGGGCTGTACCCTTTCACCATACCTATTCAATCTGTATGCTGAGTAAATAATCCCAGAAGCTGGATTGTATGAAGCAGAATGGGGCATCAGGATTGGAGGAAGACTCATTAACAACCTGCGTTATGCAGATGACACAACCTTGCTTACTAAAAGTGAAAACAACTTGAAGCATTTACTGATGAAGATCAAAGACTACAGCTTTTTGTATGGATTACACCTCAACATAAAGAAAACAAAAGTCCTCACAACTGGACCAATAAGCGGAGAAAAGATTGAAGTTGTCAAAGATTTCACTTTACCTGGATCCACAATCAACACCCACGGTAGCAGCAGTCAAGAAAGCAAAAGACTCATTGCACTGGGCAAATTGGCTGCAAAAGACTTCTTTAAAGTGCTGAAAAGCAAAAATGTCACCTTGAGGACTAAGATGTGTCTGACCCAATCAGTCACCGTATATGCATTTGCAAGATGAACAATGAATAAGGAAGAGTGAAGAGGAATTGACGCTCTGTTCCCTGTGCTTCTTTCTTGGTGGTATGAGGTCCTCCACTCTCTGCTTGCTTCTCTTTTCTTTTATCTCTTGTAAGATAAAAGGTGGTGCAGGCCACACCCCAGGGAAACCCCCTTTACATTGGATCAGGGAGGTGGCCTGAGCAAGGGTGTTACATCCCACCCTAATCCTCTTTAACCACAGGCAGAGATTATGATTTATAACACAGGAAAATCACAAAATGGAGGACAACCACACAATACTGGGAATCATGGCCCAACCAAGTTGACACATATTTTTGGGGACACAATTCAATCCATGACAGTGGGGATCTCAAGTTGGGCAAAAGAAAAATTGGAGCAAATGCTGTGAGGAATGGGGCTTCAAGAAGAGAGATGCATAAAGAGAACTTCAGGAAGTTTTTCTGTGTGCTCTGCCAGTGAAATACATTATTATTCTCCAAGGCCTTCTTAGTGGGATTTGTGTTTCTTTAGGCTGCCTAGGTGGTGCAAACAGTAAATGTTCAGCTACTAACTGAAAGGTTTGTGGTTCAAGACCATCCAAAGGTGTCTCAGAAGAAAAGACTAGTGATCTACTTCCAAATGATTACAGCTTTGAAAACTCTGCGGAGCACTGTTCCACTCTGCACACGTGGAGTCACTATGAGTTGGAATCAACTGGCTAGCAACTGGTTTCGTTTTTGGCTTGGTGTCTCTTTAGGATGCCAAGATGAGCCTTAAATTGGAAACATGGTGGCCAGTCTCATTGCAGTTATGTACAGGTGCGGAAACTGAGGTTCACATGGCTTAAGTTACTTTCCAAAGATCACTTCACCACTCTGCTTTTCAGTTTCCTCCCCCGTAAAAAGAGGGATGGATTAGGTGATCTCCGTGTTTTCTTCAAGCTGCCAAGTTCTTTGGGGCTAGAATAGCTGACTTCTTTTCACATAGGCGAGGTGAGCGGCTCCGCCTCAGTTCTTTCCGAGCTCCTAGCGTTCCTGGCAGCTGCCACAAGAGAAGCTGAAAATAACCCTGAGCCATTGAATCACTGAGGTGTTCTACACAGCAGGCCTCAGAGCTAGAGTCCTGCTCTGTTATCTTAATGTCAGGGAGAAAACAGCTTTAAAAAAGCTCTCTCTTCTCAGAAGACCCTGCACTTCCCAGGTGGCCTGCTTTGAGCTAGAGGAGGCAGACAGTCCTGTAAGTTTCCATCTCCAGGGCCTCTTGGGATAAAAAGGCTGATTGTTATCAAGGGAACGTGACAACATTCCCATTTTTCTTTCCAGTAAAACACACAATCCTCATTTTCCCATGACGCTTCCTTAAAGGTAATATTGCTTATCCGATTTTAAAAGCAATACATGATTATCGTAGACTATTTAAACAGCCAGAAAAGAAAATCAAGGAAAAATTAAAATTTTCTGTAATTTCACATTGATCACCACTTTTAGTATTTGGTGTATATACATTCTGTCATTGTTTCCTTCCCATTTTTTTTTCTGTGTTCATTCATTTAACAAATATTTATCAAGCTCTTGTTAGGTGCCAGGGACCATGTTTGGATAAGGCAATGAATAAAGTAGAGAAGCTTCTGCCCTAATGAAGTGTATACTAAGTTTACATTTTTTTAAAACATGGTTATCATACTGTGGAAACTCTGGTGGCTTAGTGGTTAAGTGCTATAGCTGCTAACCAAAAGGTTGGCAGTTAGAATCTACTAGGCGCTCCTTGGAAACTCTATGTGGCAATTCTACTCTGTCCTACAGGGTCGCTATGAGTCGGAATCGACTCGGAATCCACTCGGTGACAATGGTTTTTTTTATCATACTGTAGATATGTTTCAATCCTGCTGTTTTTATTTACCATTGATCACTGGAGTGTTCCAATATCTCTAACTACTCTTTGCAAGCATCATTTGTAATGCCTACACGTATTGCCTCTTATGGCTTCTTCTTCGTCTATTCTAACGTTTGTGGTTTAAATGAGTGGTGTCATCTTCTTGCAGACCTACCTCTCAGCCACTGTTGATTTTTCCAGGGATGGGCATCAGAACCAAGCTGGACCAAATGGTATCTTTCTCCAGGGCTTTTTAACTTGTGACCAGAGAGAGTAACTAGCATGTCCAATCTGGGGTTGGAGATACAAGGCTTTGGAGGGTTTACCAGTCAGATTTTTTGCCGAGTTGGAGAAAATGAGAGAGAAATTGGACAGATGACAGTTCTAGAGGCATCCCAGGCTGGTTTCAGTTGCTCCTCCGTCTGTCTCCTTGGCTGCCCATCCTGTGGGTTCCTGAGATTTCCAGTATGTTCTATAATATACTTTAGTCTACATATGTAAGTTTCTGCCAATGGCCACCATGAGTTTTTGACTTATAAAGAAGGAGTATCTACTTGTTTATTTATATTTTGGATGCATTTTTAGTTTCATTTAAAATAGCACTTGTGTTTTCAGTAGGAATATGTGGAAGTAAAGGGATAAAAGGAAAGTCAGTGATGAAGTGAACACTCCATTTAGGTAGAATTTAGTTTACAAGGATCCCACTGAAATCAGAAGTTATAGGACTGAGAAATACCTTGGTATAGCCATTATCAAACTTTTTAAAACCACAAAGCCCTTTGAAATAATACTCAACCCTACATAACTCAACTCATATTAAAAAACGATAAAAATTTGCTGAAAGCCTTATATAGTATACCAGTACCACTACCAGTTGCCGGGGAGTTGAGCCCAACTCATGGTGACCCCATGTGTTTCAGAGTAGAACTGTGGTCCATAGAGTTTTTGCTGGCTGTGACCTTCTGGAAGTAGATCACCAGGCCTTTCTTTTGAGGTATCTCTGACTAGACTTGAACCTCTGACCTTTTGATTGGCAACTGAGTGTATTAACTGTTTGTACCATCCAGGGACTCCTTTTTCAATATACTCCCCTGAAAATCTGGACTCATTAAGAAATGCGAAAAAGAGAAAAAGGAATTATTATTATCCTCAAGTAAAATATCGATGGTGACAAGAATTAAACAGTTTGTTATCATGGAATCCCCAGCAGTCTCCTGCCAGACCCACACTTGAGGGAATGGAGGTTGAAGAACATGACTTGAAAACCATAGCTCTCCTGATCTGTCCTGATCAAAAATCAGCAGCTTTTGATTTGGGGGATTTAGCTCTGCCCCTGCCTTCCTCATTAACAATTAACAAGCAATTAACAATTAACAAGCAATGTGTTTTTGTATTTGGCCAGGCTATGTCTGATGTGTGCAAAGCCCAAATACTCGGATACTTGTTTTTGTCACAAACCCTGGCTGTAATTAATGTGCATCAGTCACTTTGCCATGGTATTCTCTTGGGAAGCTGTCAGCAAACACATAGCTAAATGTCCAGGAACGCACATTTTCTTTGTGCTCACCACATTTCTTTGAACATAAATGAGGTTTGGGCTATCAAATAATTTAAGAAGTCATAAAATACATCAGTACTGTTTGAAACCCCTTAATCATGTTGAGTTTTACAAAGGCAGAGAGAAGAAAATCCCTGCTCACGTGAGTGGAGAAAAAAATGACAGGTCCAAAGATTCTAGGCTGCCTAGGGGAGAACCAGGCCTTTCTAACGTGTAATGGCTTGTGGGGGAGGATTAGATGTCTGATCTTAATTTCAGAGCAAATGTGCAGGAGCAGCTGTATCATGCTGGCATCAAAGGCAGACCGGCAGCTCCATGACTAGGTCTGCCCTGGGAATGTCATGGTACTGATGAGTTCCATTCACTCCTATAAATACACGTCGGCTTCTTCCTGAAGCCGAGCTATTTGATCCCCTCTACAAGTCATCAGGGGACTGTGCTTTTTCCTGTGGGTGGGCACAGAGATTCCTAAGCCAAGTGATGAGGCTGGACAAGTTTGTTTTCAGTGCCCTCTACATTTCTCACTCCCTGTTTGGTGGTATCCTTCAAGCTCCTGTGCCCAGGGTCTGTGGCTCCAGACTTGCTCAGGGCAACAGGGTCAATGCCCTGCCCACGTCTGTATTGTTGTTGTTATTAGCTGCCAGTCTGATTCATGGCTACTCCACGCACAACAGAACAAAATGCTGCCCAATCCTGTGCCATTCCCATGATCGGTTGAGGATTGGACTGCGTGGTCCATAGGGTTTTCACTGGCTGATTTTTGTAAGTAGATTGCCAAGCCTTTCTTCCTAGTCCATCTTAGTTTGGAAGTTGTGCTGAAACCTGTGCGGCAGCATAGCAACACACAAGCTTCCACTGACAGACTGGTGGTGGCTTTGTATGACGTGCATTGGCTGAGAATTGAACCTGGGTCCCCTGCATGGTAGGGGAAAATTCTGCCACTGAACTTCCAATGCCCCATTCTGTGCCCCTAGCCCACAACCTTGCCTCCCATTGAGGACAGAAGGAAAAGTGTCCACCCCACATGAACACACCAGGTTTCATATTTTAGGTCTATAACTGGCCATACCCCCACTTTCAGGAACCAACATCTCTATAAGTTAGTATTGTTTCACTTGGAAGTTCAAAAACCCAACTCAAACTGTTGTAAGCAAAAAAGACAATGTGTTGTTTTATTTTAGTGAAAGGTCCAGGGGTAGACTTTGAATCAAGATTAAGTCCAGGGGCAAAAATAATATCATCAAGGAGCTATCATAAGAAGAAGGACTGGATGTTGGCCAGGCAAAATTAACAGACGTACAACAGGGTCTCTCACATGCTATAAAAACACAATGAACAAGACAGACAGGAGTTTGTAGTGTAGTGGCAATCCACATAATATGCAATCTCAATATGGTGTGATGAATGTTAACAGAGGGAATTACAACATGCTGTAGGAGCTCAGGAATCCCTGGGTGGTGCACATGGTTAAAGTCCTTGGCTGCTAACTGAAAGGTTGGCAGCTGGAGTCCACCCAGAGGCACCTCAGAAGAAAGGTTTTACTTCTGAAAACATCAGCCGTTCAAAATGCTCTGGAGCGTAGTTCTACTCTGACACATACGAGGTTGCCATGAGTTGGAATCAGCTTGATGGCAACTGGTTTTTTATAGGAACACATAGGAGGGGCACCCAGCCCAAAGTGAGAGTGAGGTTGGGTCAAGAAAACTTGTACAGAGTAAAGGGCATTTAAGTAAAGTGTGTGTTAGAGTTAAAAAAAGAGAGCGTTAAGGAAGGAGGTGAAGGGGAGAAGGTGATGACCATCTTCTTTCTCATATGAAACTGCCACGTCTTCTGTCTAAGAATGACGGTGTTTTCTAAATAAGAAGTAAGGATGCACTGTGTGATAAGTATAAATATATTTACAAAGATAAGGACTGTGCCAAAAAATCCAGGATATATGGTCACCATCTCTCTTCTCTCTCCTCTGTTGTGAGGAAAATGAACAACTGATCTCGTAAGTGAGCCCTACTCCCAGTGGCGAAAGGGAACTAACATGGATTGAACACCAATCATGCGTCAGATGCTTTTCTTTCATTTGCTTATTTAATCCTCACAATCATCCAAAATAAGCAAGAGGAAGTCTCACCAACCTTGCTTCTGAGAAGCTTTCTGATTGTATTTCTTCTAAGATTGGTTTGTTTTTTTCCTCTGGCCGTCAATCTTCTTTGCCAACACCACAGTTCAAATGCATCAATTCTTCGTCTGTCTTTCGTTTTCGTTGTCCAGCTTTCACATGCATATGAGGCAGTTAAAAACACCATGACCTGGATCAGGTGTGCTTACTCATCAAAGTGACGTCTTTGCTTTTTAAACCAGCCTAGATTAGCCAATTTTTTTTTTTTAGATTAGCCAAACTACAACTGCCGAGCAGTCCCATGAGTGAGAGAATACGCGCTTGCTGTTGTAGGCTGCTGAGTTTTGTTCATAGCATTATTATAGAAATAGCTGAAATGGAAATAGTGCAATCAGTGAATATGCTTCCATTTGCTACAACTGAGCTTACCTACTGTCTGTCTTGAAGATCTCAGTCAGATGTAATGTGGAGCTGAGACCGTGTGGGTGCATACAGAGGTGAGTACAATTTGCTATCAGTAAGTAAGAAGTAAAATGGCATCAGAAATACACAGATAAGAGAATATGTGAGAACTCTGTCTCATGAGTTTATGAGGGAGTAATACGGGCAATAAAGAATTCTACTATAACACCGAGTAAATGATTGGAAAATCAAGTAAGTTTTTATAAATCTTGTAAGATTTTTTTTTTAGCCATAAAAATGATTACTTTGTCATTGTTTCTGACTTACTTGGTGTTGCTTTGAGGCTTTTAATTCCTCGTACATGGACAAAAAGTCTTGTACTCATAGTGTGCTGTGTAGACAAAAAAGTGTACATGAGTTTTCTAGAGAAAGGCTTTTAGAAATTCTTTCTAAAACAGTTATTAGTTGCTCTATGGATTAACAAGAATTATTCTCTTTTTTGGGGGTGGGGATAGAAAGAGAAATTTATATCACACATACACAGCTAGATAGGACTGATAGGTATAGTGATAGGGTGCTCATTTATATAAGTGGCTTTGAAGCCAGAGTTAATATTTATAATTTCTGGGTCGCTATGAGTCAGAATCTACTGGATGGCAACGGGTTTTTCGGGTCTTGTATTACGCATTCTATATATCCATTTCCTTAAATAGCACCTGAGCTAGTTCATGTCCTTTAATTAGTGCAGTGAACTGAAACTTTATTTCTGACAGATGTGAATTCTTAGCTATCTTGGCTTTTTTTGGTTGCTGTAGTTTTCTCAGTAACTTTTCATACTGGACATGGAAGTACTGAAAGGCATTCCTGCTCCACTTGTATAACAATCAGCATCGATGACCCCAGGCAGTATCCTAACCCTCTTCTTTGCCTGGTGGTTAGTTAAGTGGTATAAGGAGTCCACGTTGGCAAAGCCACTTATTCCCTTCTTATATTACCCAAAATAATAAGATGATGATTGCAAAGGCATGTGTTTCTATTACTTGGGAGTTAAATATGGAAGCTTTATGGTGCTCAACTTTCTGTTTAGATGCTGGAATTTTGTTGGCTTATAGACAGTCCATGTATTTGGTGTTTGTTGTGAATTTACCTTGAAAAAAACTTCAGCAGATAGATCTTGTTTTATTCACTTATCCAACAGGTGTATTGAGTGCCTTCCCTATATTAAGGGAAGGTAGGTTCTAGGTATGCAACAGTGAGCAAATTAAGCACAGTCCTTGCCCACAAAATGCTTACACTGGTTTTTAACCCTGATTGCACACTAAAATAACCAAAAGAGCATTTGAAAATATATGTGCCCAAGTCCCACTCCCAGAGATTCAGTTTCCATTGGAATGGAAAAAAGGGGGCCTGAATTTCAGTATTTTTAAAGCTACGCTGGTATGTAGCCACAGTTAAGAATTGGGCTTTCGCAGACGGTTAACATTTCTTGAATGTTCCTATGGACAAGGCACTCCACTAAACACTTTATGCGCAGTACATATTTTATCTTCACAGTAGTCCTGTAGGGGCAGATATTTCTGTGACTATTTTATTGATAACTGTTTAAATAACTTTTGCAAGGCACACAGAGTATGAAATGGAGCCAAGATTCTGACACACGTTCGTCTTAGTAATTATGCTGCACTCCCTTTGAAACATAGTTTTTTTTTTTTTTTATCGTGCTTTAAGTGAAAGTTTCCAAACCAAGTCAGTCTTTCATACAAAAACTTACATACACCTTGCTATACACTTCTAGTTGCTCTCCCCCTAATGAGACAGCACGCTTCTTCCCTCCTCTATTTCTTTTCCTGTCCATTCGGCCAGCTTCTGATCCCCTCTGGCCTCTTACCTCCCGTTTAGACAGGAGCTCCCTACATAGTCTCATGAGTTTACTTGATCCAAGAAGCTCACTCTTCACCAGTATCATTTTCTATCCCATAGTCCAGTCCAATACCTGTCTGAAGAGTTGGCTTTGGGAATAGTTCCTGTCTTGGGCTAACAGCAGGTCTGGGGACCATGACATCTGGGGTCCTTCTGGCCTCAGTCAGACCATTAAGTCTGGTCTTCTTACGAGAAGGTGTGTTGAGATCAATTGATGCATCTTAGATGGCCGATTGCTAGTGTTTAAGACCCCAGAGGCCACTCCCCAAAGTGGGATGAAAAATATTTTCTTAATAGATTTTATTATGCCAACTGACTAAGATGTCACTTGAAACCATGGTCCCCAAACCCCCACCCCTGCTATGCTGGCCATCGAAGTGTTCAGTTTACTCAGGAAACTTCTTTGCTTTTGGTTTAGTACATTTGTGCTGACCTCTCCTGTATTGTGTGTTGTCTTTCCCTTCACCTAAAATAGTTCTTATCTACTATCTAATTAGTGAAAACTTTTCTCCCTCTCTCCCTCCGTCCTCACTCTCATAACCATCAAAGAATATTTTCTTCTCTGTTTAAACTATTTTTTGAGTTCTTATAATAGTGGTCTCATACAATATTTGTCCTTTTGCAATTCACTAATTTCACCCAGCATACCTTCCAGATGTCTCCATATTATGAAATGTTTCATGGATTCATCATTGTTCTTTATGGATGCGTAGTATTCCATTGTATGAATATGCCATAATTTATTTATCCATTCATCCGTTGATGGGCACCTTGGTTGAGTCCATCTTTTTGCTATTGTAAACAGTGCTGCAATGAACATGGGTATGAATATATCTATTCGTGTAAAGGGTCTTATTTCTCTAGGATATATTCTAAGGAGTGGGATTGCTGGATCGTATGGTAGTTCTATTTCTAGCTTTTAAAGGAAGCGCCAAATCAATTTCCAAAGTAGTTGTACCATTTGACATTCCCACCAGCAGTGTGTAAGTGTTCCAGTCTCTCCACAGCCTCTCCGACATTTCTTTTTTTTGTGTTTTTTTTGGATTAATACCGGTCTTGTTGGAGTGAGATGGAATCTCATTGTAGTTTTGATTTGCATTTCTCTAATAGCTAATGGTTGTGAACATTTCCTCATGTATCTATTAGCTACCTGAATGTCTTCTTTAGTGAAGTGCCTATTCATATCCTTTGCCCATTTTTTAATTGGGTTATTTGTCTTTTCGCAGTTAAGTTTTTGCAGTATCATGTAGATTTTAGAGATCAGGTGCTGATTGGAAATGTCATAGCTAAAAATTTTTCCCAGTGTGTAGGTAATCTTTCTACTCTTTTGGTGAAGTCTTTGGATGAGCATACGTGTTTGATTTCTATGAGCTCCCAGTTATCTAGTTTTTCTTCTGCATCTTTAGTAATGTTTTGTATACTGTTTATGCCATGTGTTAGGGCTCCTAGCGTTGCCCTATTTTTTCTTCCATGATCTTTATCATTTTAGATTTTATATTTAGGTCTTTGATCCATTTTGAGTTTGTTTTTGTGTGTGGTGTGAGGTATGGGTCTTGTTTCATTTTTTTTGCAGATAGATATCCAGTTATGCCAGCACCATTTGTTAAAGAGACTGTCTTTTCCCCATTTAACTGACTTTGGGCCTATGTCAATTATCAGCTTCTCATATGTGGTTGGATTTATGTCTGGATTCTCAATTCTGTTCCATTGGTCTGTGTATCTGTTGTTGTACCAGTATCAGGCTGTTTTGACTACTGTAGCAGTATAATAGGTTCTAAAACCAGGTAGAGTGAGGCCTCCCACTCAGTAATGCTTTACTTATCTGTGGCCTTTTTCCCTTCCATATGAAGTTGGTGATTTGTCTCTCCAACTCATTAAAAAATTTCTTTGGAATTTGGATCAGAATTGCATTGTACCTATAGATTGCTTTTGGTAGAATAGACATTTTTACAATGTTAAGTGTTCTATCCATGAGCAAGGTATGTGTTTCCACTTATGTAGGTCTCTTTTTGGTTTCTCGTAGAAACATCTTGTAGTTTTCTTAGTATAGGTCTTTTATATCTCTGCTAAGATTTATTTGAAAGTATTTTATCTTCTTGGGGGCTACTGTAAATGGTATTGATTTGGTGATTTCCTCTTCAATGTTCTTTTTGTTGGCGTAGAGGAACCCAACTGATTTTTGTATGTTTATCCTTATTTGTCCATGTTTAACTGTTTCAGTACCGATGGTACTGAAGAAGTCCGAGCTGCTCTGAAGGCATTGGTGAAAAACAAGTCTCCAGGAATTGATGGAATATCAAGTGAGATATTTCAACAAACGGATGCAGCGCTGGAAGTGCTCACTCATCTATGCGAAGAAATATGGAAGACAGCTTCCGGGCCAAGTGACTGGAAGAGATCCATATTTATGCCTATCCCCAAGAAAGGTGATCCGAGTGTGGAAATTGTAGAAAAATATCATTAATTTCACACGCAAGCAAAATTTTGCTGAAGATCATTCAAAAACAGCTGCAGCAGTATACCAACAGGGAACTGCCAGAGATTGAGGCTGGTTTCAGAAGAGGACGTGGAATCAGAGATATCATTGCTGATGTCAGATGGATCCTGGCTGAAAGCAGAGAGCACCAGAAGGATGTTTACTTGTGTTTTATTGACTATGCAAAGACGTTCGACTGTGTGGATCATAACAAATTATGGACAACATTGCAAAGAATGCGAATTCCAGAACACTTAATTGTGCTCGTGAGGAACCTTTATATAGATCAAGAGGCAGTTGTTTGGGCAGAACAAGGGGATACTGATTGGTTTAAAGTCAGGAAAGATGTGCGCCAGGGTTGTATTCTTTCACCGTACTTATTCAGCCTGTGTGCTGAGCAAATAATCCAAGAAACTGGACTATATGAAGAAGAATAGGGCATCAGGATTGGAGAAAGACTCATTAACAACCTGCGTTGTGCAGATGACACAACCTTGCTTGCTGAAAGTGAAAAGGACTTGAAGCACTTACTAATGAAGATCAAAGGCCACACAGCCTTCAGTATGGATTGCGCCTCAACATAAAGAAAACAAAAATCCTCACAACTGGACCAATGAGCAACATCATGATAAACGGAGAAAAGATTGAAGTTGTCAAGGATTTCATTTGGATCCACAATCAACAGCCATGGAAGCAGCAGTCAAGAAATCAAAAGACGCATTGCATTGGGTAAATCTGCTGCAAAGGACCTCTTTAAAATGTTGAAGGGCAAAGATGTCACCTTGAAGACTAAGGTGCGCCTGACCCAAGCCAGGGTATTTTCAATCACATCATATGCATGTGAAAGCTGGACAATGAATAAGGAAGACTGAAGAAGAGTTGACGCCTTTGAACTGTGGTGTTGGCAAAGAATATTGAATATACCATGGACTGCTCTGTCGTGGAAGAAGTACAACCAGAATGCTCCTTTAGAAGCAAGGATGGTGAGACTGAGTCTTACATAGTTTGGACATGTTGTCAGGAGGGATCAGTCTCTAGAGAAGGACATCATGCTTGGCAGAGTACAGGGTCAGCGGGAAAGAGGGAGACCCTCAACTAGGTGGATTGACACAGTGGCTGCAACAATGGGCTCAAGCATAACAATGATTGTAAGGATCGCTTAGGACTGGGCAGTGTTTCGTTCTGTTGTGCATAGGGTCGCTATGAGTCAGAACCAACTCGACGGCACCTAACAACAACAACAACATCCTGTATCCTGATACTCTGCTGAACTATTTGTTTCAGTAGTTTTCTTGAGGGTTCCTTAGGGTTTTCTGTGTATAAGAGCATGTCATCTGCAAACAGAGATACTTTTACTTCTTCCTTACCAATCTGGATGCCCTTTTTTTCTTCATCTAGCCTAATTTCTCTAGCTAGGACCTCTAGCACAATGTTGAATATGAGTGGTGATAAAGGGTATCCTTGTCTGGTTCCCGATCTCAAGGGGAATGCTTTCAGACTCTCTCCAAATAGGGTGATGTTGGCCGTTGGCTTTGGATAGATGCCCTTTATTATGTTGAGGAATTTTCCTTCTATTCCTATTTTGCTGAGAGTTTTTATCATGAATCAGTGTTGAACTTTGTCAAATGCCCTTTCTGCATCAATTGATAAGGTCATGTGGTTCTAGTTTTTGTTTTATTTAGAGGATGGATTAAATTAATCGTTTTTCTGATGTTGAACCATCCCTGCATACCTGGTATGAATCCCACTTGGTCATGGTGAATTATTTTTTTGATATGTTGTTGAATTCTATTAATAGGCTAGAATTTTATTGAGGATTTTTGCATCTAAGTTCATGAGGGATGTTATTGTTGTTGTTTGGTGCCGTCGAGTTGGTTCTGACGCATAGTGACCTTATGCACCACAGAACGAAACACTGCTTGGTCTGGAACCATCCTTACAATCGTGATATAGTCTGTAATTTTCTTTTTTTTTTTTTTTGTGGTGCCTTACCTGGTTTTAGTATCAGTGATATGCTGGCTTCAGAGAATGAGTTTGGGAGTATTCCATGCTTTTGTATGCTCTGAAATACCTATAGTAGTAGTGATGTTAACTCTTCTCTGAAAAGTTTGGTAGAGGTCTGCAGGGAAGCTGTCCAGGACAGGGCTTTTTTTGTTTGTTTGTTTGTTTTTAAGAGTTTTTAAATTACCTTTTCATTTCTTCTTTTGTTATGGGTTTATTTAAGTTGTTCTACCTCTGATTGTGTTAGTTTACGTAGGTAGTGTATTTCTAGAAATTCATCCATTTCTTCTAGGCTTTTAAATTTGTTAGAATACAATTTTTTGTAGTATTCTAATATGATTCTTTTAATTTCAGTTGGGTCTGTTGTGATATCACCCATCTCATTTCTTATTTGGGCTATTTGCTCCCTCTCTGTTTTTCTTTTGCCAGTTTGGTCAATGGTTTATCAATTTTGTTAATTTTTTCGAAGAACCAGCTTTTGGTCATGTTAACTTTTTCAATTGCTTTTCTTTTCTGTATTTAATTCTGCCCTAATGTGTATTATTTGCTTTCTTCTGGTGCCTGAGGGTTTCTTTTGTTGCTCTCTTTCTATTTGTTCAAGTTGTAGGGATAGTTCTTTGATTTTGGCCCTTTCTTCTTTTTGTATGTGTGCATTTATTTATATAAATTGACCTCTGACTACTGCTTTAGCTGTGTCCCAAAGATTCTGATAGGAAGTGTTTTCATTCTCGTTGGATTCTATGAATGTCTTTATTCCATCATCGATGTTTTCTATAACCCAGTCATTTTTGAGCAGGATACTGTTCAGTTTCCAAGTGTTTGATTTATTTTCCCTGCTTTTTCTGCTATTGATTTCTACTTTTATGGCCTTATGGTCAGAGAAGATGCTTTGTAATATTTTGATGTTTTGGATTCTGCTAAGGCTTGCTTTATGACCTAATATGTGCTCTATTTTAGGGAATGTTCCATGTGTGTTGGAAGAGACAGTATACTTGGCTGCTGTTGGGTGGAGTTTTCTGTATACGTCTAGGAGGTCAAGCTGGTTGATTGTGGCATTTAGATCTTCTGTGTCTTTATTGAGCTTCTTTCTGGATGTCCTGTCCTTCACTGAAAGTGGTGTATTGAACTCTCCTATTATAATTGTGGAGCTGTTTATCTCACTTTTCAATGCTGTTAGAGTTTGTTTTATGTATCTTGCAGCCCTGTCATTGGGTGCATAAATATTTAATATGGTTATATCCTCCTGGTATATTGTCCCTTTAATCATTATGTAGTGTCCTTCCTTATCCTCTCTGGTAGATTTAACTTTAAAGTCTATTTTGTCAGAAATTAATATTGCCACTCCTGCTCTTTTTTGATTGTTGTTTGCTTGATGTATATTTTTTTCCATTCTTTGAGTTTTTGTTTGTTTGCAACTCTAAGTCTAAGGTGTGTCTCTTGTAGGCAGCATATAGGCAGATCATATATTTTTATTCATTCTCCCAATCTGTGTCTCTTTATTGGTGCATTTAGTCCATTTACATTCAGCATAATTATGAAAAGTTATGAGTTTAGTGCGGTTATTTCGATGTCTTTTTTGTGTGTTGTTGACAGTTTCTCTTTTCCCACTTAGTTTTTTGTGCTGAGTAAGTTATATTTTGTCTTTTCCCCGTATTCGTTGTAGTTGATTTTGTTACTGCTGAGTCTCTATTTTTTTCTCGTATTTTACTTTGATGAGTAGTATTGTTAGTCTCTTTTGTGGTTACCTTAATATTTACCCCTATTTTTCTAAGTTTAAACCTAACTTTTATTTCTTTATTTTGCCTTGTCTTCCTCTCCTTCTGAAAGATCTATGACTACATTTCTTAGTCCCTCTTTATTTCTTTAATGTCTTCTTTTACATAATGACATCGCTGTTTCCCTGTTTTGTGTGTTTTTTATCTTGATTTATTTTTGTGATTTCCTTGTCTGGGTTGACATCTGATTGCTCTGTCTAGTGTTCTAGACTTGGGTTGTTATCTGATATTATTGATTTTCTAACAGAGAACTCCCTTTAGTATTTCTTGCAGTTTTGTTTTGGTTTATCTGGAAATGTCCTAATTTCACTTTCATATTGGAGAGACAGTTTTGCTGGATATAAGATTCTTGGCTGCCAACTGTATTCCACCAATGCTTTATATAAGTCATTCCATTGCCTTCTTGCCTGCACGGTTTCTGCCAAGTAGTCCAAGCTTATCCTTATTGACCGTAGGTGACTTTTCTCTTATCCCTAGCTGCTCTTAAAATTCTCTCTTTATCTTTGGTTTTGGCAAGTTTGATTATATGTCTTGGTGACTTTCTTTTAAAATCTACCTTATGTGGAGTTTGATGAGCATCTTAGATGGATATCTTCTCATCTTTCACCATATCAGGGAGGTTTTCTGCCAACAAACCTTCAACAGTTCTCTCTGTATTTTCTGTTATCCCTCCCTGTTCTGGTAGTCCAGTCACTCATAGGTTATTTCTCTTGTCAGAGTCCCACACGATTCTTAAGGTTTCTTCATTTTTTTAAATTCTTTTATCTGATTTCCTTCAAATACATTGGTACCAAGTGCTTTATCTACAAGCTCACAAAGCCTGCCTTCCACTTACTCAATTCTGCTCCTCTGACTTTCTATTGAATTGTCTAATTCTGTAATTTTATCGTTAATCTTCTGAATTTCTGATTGATGTCTCTCTATAGATTCTTGCAGGTTATTAAATTTTTCATTATGTTCCTGAATAACCTTTTTAATTTCTTCAACTGCTTTATCTGTGTGTTCCTTGGCTTGTTCTGCGTATTGACTGATCTCCTTCCTGATCTTGTCCCGGATGTCTTGAAGAGTTCTGTGTATTAATCTTTTGTATTCTGCATCAGGTAATTCCAGGAATGTACCTTCATCCAGAAGATCCCTTGATTCTTTGTTTTGAGAGCTTGTTGAAGCAATCATCGTCTGCTTCTTTATGTGATTTGATATTGAGTGTTGTCTCCAAGCCATCTATTAGTTATTGTATTAGTTTATTTTATGTTTGCTTACTGTATCCTAGCTTCTTGCTTTGTTTTGTTTTGACATGCCCAAATAGGCTGACTTGAGTGAGCTAACTTGATTATTTTCGCCTTTGAAGCTCTAATGTCCTATCACCAGATGGCTAGACCTGTTATCAGGTATATAAGCCTAGGAGCCCATTCACTTTTCTTATATGGATTCAGCTCAGGTGTACAGGTAGTTGGTCATCAAGTGCATGGTACAGACTCTGTCTTATGGCCTTAAAGGGGCAGGGGTGATTGGTGTAGGTACCAGTATCTGGTTGCAGCAGGTGGTCACGCTCTGAACAAGGCTGGGGGCTGACAACTGTCCCCCAAGTGTCTATGAGGAAAGTGCATCCTTTTTCCCTAGGGCACACAGGTGGTTGGTTTCTGCAGCCAGACCATGGACTTCCAATGCTTTTGGTTGTAAGGACTGGGAGGTACCAGTTATCCTTGGACCCCTGTAACTGGTGGCTGGATGACTTGAGTGTAGCCACCAGTCCTTAGGCCTCTGTTGTGGGTAGGTGAGGACCCTGTTTAATAGGCAAAGCAATGTCAAACATCAAACACCCACCTCTCCACCGCACAGCTGGAACAGTCATAGTCTGGCAACAAGGGCCTATTCTCCTGAAATAGGCCCACACAGGTCCATGGATGGGGGGAAAGGTATTCAAAGTCCACGGACCACTTACGCCTGGAGAAGAGCCTCTTCTGTCCTGAGTACCTCAGGTTAGTGGTGCTAGCAGACTGTCTTCCCCAGTTGTGAATTTATTCCTTCTCCAAGGCTGGGAGAATGGCTCAGCGCACAGAACAGAACCCATCTCAAGCCCAGGGAAATCGACAGCCAGTGAAGCTGGCTTGGGGGTGAGGCACAGTAAAATATATGCAAGTACTTAGCTTTTGCCGAGAGTGCTGTTCTTCTCTGGTTCTGGAGGTGTTAGTGGGCTGTGGGTCTGGCTGTTTCTACCTGAGGAAACTGCGACCGCAGCCTGCCACAGCCACTTCCGGGAATGGTGCCTGAGGTTTCCCACTGATTCAGGTCCGGCAACTCCTCTCTGCTTCTGAACTGTCTCTCCCTCCCCTGCCACTCAGTCTGTTCTCTAACTTTGTCTTTGATGTTAAGGGCTCCTAGCTTGCCATAAATATAATCATTTCACTTGTTTTTTTGTTCTTTGTTGTAAGAGGGTTCACTGGAAGCATCTGACTACCATCTTGTCCCCACCTCCTCTGAAACCTGGTTTGTGTGGAGCATTCACAAATAACTAGGATAAAAGCCAATGCAGTAAGAGCTTTGGCAAATTGAAAACCAATCAGGAACCAGATAAAGCATTTCTGAAATAATGATATAAATCTATGGAGAAATATGAGATGATTTCCAAAAATTTGATTTGTACTTAATTTTTCAGGAATTTTTATCTACTCTGTAAGTTTTAATTTTTTTGTGCAAACCCCTTCCTTCCTTCTATCCGTCCATCCACCTTCCCTTCCTCCCTCCCTTCTTTCCTTTCTTGATTTCTCTCCCCCTCCCTTTTTCCTTCTCTCCTCTCCCCCTCCCCTTTTTCTCTCTGTCACTTCCTCTCTCAGTAAGCCTATGCTGGAGAATCCTGATCCTTTTGTGGTAGAGCATGGGTGACTGTATGTGAGTGTGTGCTCATTCACTTATCAGATTTAGTCGTTGAAAAGCTCCACCACTCGACTTTGAGAAACTTTTAAGCCACCATATAAACTCTCAGGCTGATATTTGTGAATGTGCTAGCTTACATTCATTATTACCTAACTCGATGGTCTCAGGCAAGAACACCAAGAGAGAAAATTCTCTTCCCTCTAAACATACTCCTGTGCTCAAGGAACTGAGAACTTACAGTTTATTTCAAAACCAAAGTGGCCCTTAAGCCAAACACAAAACTTCAAAAAGCTCTGAAAAATGAGTGTTTAATCTTTTTAAGGAGGCGTTTGTGGGGCAGACAATGAGCCAAGATCATTCTTTGGTTCTCAGACCCCCACCCTGCCCTATCTGTTGAGTAGGATATGTACAGGAAGAGACAAATGGACACATGCTGAAATGGTTACACTGAGCTAGAATCAAATTTTCAGCCTTACTGTTATCACCAAGCCTACCAGTCCTGGATTTGTAGACAGAGGTGTCAAAGTACATCGAGCAGTTGTCATCCACGATAGAATTATATTTCAAAACCCTGTGGACAAATGTTTTTCCATCAGCTGCTGGCTAAAAATTTTCTGTGTACATGCATATGCATGGACGTGGATACACACTAGGACTCACATGCTGTGTAGGCCACACTGCAAATGATCTGTGGTCACCATGACTGTCTGAGAGAGATTCTGTACAAAAGTAAAGTTCCAAATTGTTGCCTACTTCCATGTTCCCTTTTATTGGTGTTTTTGTGTGTGTGTGTAGATAATCTGTGGTCATATCTTCTTTATTAAACAAACGTCATTTGCGATGAACAAAGCCCTACTTCTTAAAATAATTTTTCTTTTACCCCGCAGCAAAAACGAATTTTTCTTGTGTCTAATTCATAGGACAACATGACTGATTTTCTTCTGTGTTCTTTTTAGTGATGATAATGTTGAGTGGGAGTGGGAAGGATAGCAGTGGAAAAGCGTCTCAGCAGAAGTCAACATCAAAATGTTGCTACCGTGATTTCTTCCATAGTGGGAAATGCTATGATAGCAAGTTTTATCCTGGACAGGTAGATGTTGCCACCTGCTTCTGAAAAATTTTTTCAAGAAGCCACATATTTTCCAGTATTGCTTGCATGATGGTGGTCAAAGTTTGCAAGAGGGTTTTCTGGGCATGGTAATAGTTCCTTGCTTATCTTGGTTTAGTTGGTCAGTGTGTATTATTTCCCAAACTATTTTCTCTCCTTCAACCATTAACTTCCTTTATGCCCACTCCTAGGTCATAAACATTTCTTTTACAGCTATCATAATCTCACTCTCCATTAGCAGCTTCTAGAACTTTTGGCATACTGAGACAAACACGGAAGCACCTAGTAAGTACCTGGCACAAAGTGAATCATCAACATGTTGACAATCAATCGATCAATTAAGTTGAGAAGATAGATGGAGGCGAAAAGTACCTCTGGGCTGTGGCATCACATTTGATCAGTAAGTGCCATGACCTAACAAATGGTTGCTCTCTTGCTTATAAATTCTTCTGCTGCTATGGTTTATGCAAATTTAATTTTCTTGACTTAACTCTGAATTGGGTTTAACTCTGAAAGTTCATAATTAAGATTATTGATTGAATTTATATTTAGGGATGCCTGTACTAACCCCTGAGATTGGGGGAGAGCATAATTTTTGTCCAAATTTATACATTTTTTTTGTTGCATTATCATCATCAGTGTTATTGTCGTCAATACCACTGTTGCTGATTTTGTCATTGTTACCATTTATTGAGCAAGTAGAGTGTTCCAGGCATTACACAAACAATTAAAAATATTTCATCTAATTCTCACCACAAGCCTCTGAGGTAGACATTACCATTCCTTTCTTCAAGCGAGAAAATGGAGACTTTATAAAGGTTAAGCCATATGCCACAGGACGAACATCTAATAAAGGGCAGTGCTGGGACTGAAACACCACCACAACATCCCCATGGCCAAACAGCTACATGAAAAGAGCAAAGTCAAAATGACTATTCCAATTCACTCTATCAAGCTGTCATGATATCCATGATATGTGAGCAGGTATTTTCGAAAACAGGAAAACAGTTCTGGAAGGCTGATTAATTTAAAGCTACTATATTTGCTACTTAATAAATGACCTTTAGAAGGAGTTTGAACATGTTACTTGAGATATGAGTTCAAAAAAAGCTCTGAAGGATTAAAGTGTTATTTGTGTGGATATTTTTGCAAATGAGAACAAACATTTAATACATTAAATCCTTCTAATGGTACAGCATTATTCACAAGAATATAGAAGGAACATTTTAAGCCTGCAGTAGTCAAAGCAAACCTAGGTATGCATGGAAAGCTAATGGTGTTCTTGTTTCAAATGCTGGGCTGGGTATTAATTTCACCAAACATTACCCTCCAGCCAAATCCTATGTACCTTCACATTTACTGATATATTAACTTGATAAATTTGAAATGACACTATTCCAGATCCTTTTACTTCTTTTTCCTATTGTTTATCTGTTGGCATTGGCTGCTAAGTAGTTCAATTTGCTTTCCAAAATAGTTCAACTTTTAAAGTTAAACACAGTAATTTTTCTTATATTCTTATATGTACTGCAATAGAAAAAAAAACTCCGTAAGAAAAATATCTTGTAAAAAAATGTATATATGTTAATACAATAATGTTTAAAGGAATATACACCAAGCTATTAACAGTAATTTCCTCAGTGCAATATAATTTACATTTTCTTATATTTGCTTATTAATATTTTCTATAGTGAATTTAGATTCCCCTTAAAAATAAAGAAAACTCATTCCTTAAAGACTTTTGGTAATAAATGAAGAGAAATTAGAGCTAGAGTAGGTGTTAGGGCAAGAGTAGACATGACTCCCTTCATCTTTAACCTACAGTCCTATCTAAGGGGACTGTACCTGGTTCCTGGGTCTGGTCAGGGAAGCTTGCATCACCATGTTTTCTGTTTCTTGACTGTCATTGGGTTAAGTACCTAATCCTTTGCTGGAAGTGCCCAGTCTCACTATAACCAAAGAGTTACTGTTGAGTCTATTCCAACTCACGGCTACCACATGTGCACCAGAGTAGAAATGTGCTCCACAGAGGATTTAATGGCTGATTTATGGGAAGTAGATCACAGGCCTTTCTTCCAAGGTGCCTTGGGTGGATGCAAATCTCCAGCCTTTTAGTTAGGAGCCAAGCATGTTAAACGTTTTTACTAGTGCTAAAAAAATTCCAGTGCTTGCTTGTTTTCTCTGCCTTCTTAAAGCATGAGCTTGGCCATGTGAGCTATTTTTATCAGTAGCCCCTGAGGGGAACATCTGGGAAAGTTTCCCTGGGAGGGACTTCTGGGGAAAATTTTCCTTCAGATAAAAAGAGACATGCAAGAAGAAATTGTCCTCTTCTTTTGTGTTTGAATGTAGCAGTGATGGTGTAGTCTTCTTGAACCACGAGGAAGCATGCTTGATATCAAAAGCCAACCAGCTGAGGTTGGAAAAACAGGAAGAAGCATATGACCTTGATAATGTCATTGAGCCATTGTGCCAATGCTCTAAAATTGCTCTGCCCCTAGATTTCTTGCTAATTGAGTTAATAAAGCCTATTGTTTATTGTTTAAGTCCCACCATTTGTCTGTCAGTTTGTCATACTGTGGTGTTTGGGTTTTGCTGTAATGCTGGAAGCTATGCCACCAGTATTTCAAATACCAGCAGGGTCGCCCATGGTTGACAGCTTTCAGTGGACCTTCCAGACTTTTACCGACTAAGAAGAACCTAGCAGTCTACTTGTGAAAAAATTAGCCAGTGAAAACCTTAGGAATAGAAGTGGAACACTGTCTCATATAGTGCCGGAAGATAAGTCCCTCAGGTTGGAAGGCACTCAAAATACCACTGGGGAAGAGCTGCCTCCTCAAGGTAGAGTCAGCCTTAATGACATGGATGGAGTAGATCTTTCAGGACCTTCATTTGCTGATGTGGCAAGACAAAATGAGGAGCTTGGTGAAGCAGAGGATCAGTGAAAAAGAGGAAGACCCTGACTGACACAGTGGCTGCAACAGTGGGCTCAAACATAGGAACGATTGTGAGGATGGTGCAGGACCAGGCAGTGTTTCACATAGGGTTGCTATGAGTTGGAAAGAACTTGATGGCACCTAGCAACAACATTTTTTAAGTCACTTATAATTGCATTTTCTCAGGCAGCCATCTCCTCCTTCTTCTCCTGCACCCGGAAACTTTATTGGCTCCATTACACAGTCATGATTGGGGCCTTATTGCATGATTGTTTGAATCATGTTCCCATCCCTCCCTGAGGTCACCTGATATCACTCTCCCAACTCATTTGCATAAATTCTCAGAAGTTTTTTACATAACGCCTATTGCCCTCTATTCTGACTCTTAGAGACTCTATAGGACAGACTAGAACTGCCATATAGGGTTTCCAAGGCTGTAATCTTTATGGGAGCAGACAGCCACATCTTTTTCCTGTGGAGTGGCTGGTAGGTTCTAACCTCCAACCTTTGGGTTTGCAGACAAGCACTTAACCACTGTGCCACCAAAGTTACCTCAATTACTCAGGAAATTACAAGGGCTTAGTTATCTCTCAGGAAACAAGGATTAAGACTGAAATTGACTTACTTCGGGAAAAGTTAAGTTCTTTACCCCATATTCTCTGAGGCCTCCCATAGATCATAGCTTGGAAACTTCCATCCTACAAAAATTTCCATTGCCAGCTGTGGATGAGAAAGTGACATTACGAAGGGACTTTAAAAGTATTCATTATGGGGTGCGGGATAGGGTGATGGAGCTGAATACTGATTTCTTAAGAATTATCCAAAAGAACCTCCTTATTCTTTAACTAAAAAAGAAAAAGAAAGGGAAAAAGGAAAGAAAAGAGACAATTCAACAAAACTGTTTCTGCCTTTCATGTTCCTATTCCACCTTCCTTGAGTTGGGTTTCATGGGGCTACCTGATGATATTCCAGTATTTAATGTACACACTACATATAGCTACCTAAAAAAAAAAAAGAGTAAAAAGGTCTTTTCTCATGCAACTCAATTCCAAAGCTATTTAATATAGGGCTTCTTAATCTTGGCACAGAAACCCTGGTGACATAGTGGTTAAGTGAGACAGCTGCTAACTAGAAGGTTGGCAGTTTGAATCCAACAGGTGCTCTATGGGGCAGTTCTACTCTGTCCTATAAGGTTGCTATGAGTCGAAATTGACTCGATGGCAGTGGGCTTGGTTTTTTTTTTTTTTTTGGGAACCTTGGCACTACTGACTTTTTGATGATTTGCCGGTGCGGGGGTGGGGGAGGAGCTGTCCTGTGTACCGTAAGATGCTCAGCAGCATCCCTAGCCTACCCATTAGGTGCCAATAGCACCCCTCAGTAGTGACAACCAAAAATGTCTCCAGACATTGCCAGATGTCCCCTGGAAGGCAACCCCTGTTTAAGAACCATTAATCTAAGGCATCAAATTAATCTAGATATTAACTTCTGCAATAATTCTTCAGTTTCTTAAATAAAAGAATCTTTGTACACCATACGGAAACACGCGGGAACAGTGCTTTGGCAATCGTAAGAGTTAATATTTATTGAATGCATACTATATGCCAGACACTGCGTTAAGTACTTTAAGTTCATTATCTTGTCTAATTCTCACATCAAAACTATGACACTATCTATTAATATTATCATAATTCCCCCCTTGCCCTCCCCACATTTTTAACAGATGAGGAAATTGAGGCACAGAGAGGTTAAGAAATTTGCTGGAAAGTGATGAAGCTGGGTTTTGAATCCAGGCAATTGGATTCCAGAACAATGTTCTTAACACCTATAATACGATGCCTCCCTGAATAATGTATGGCCCAGGAAGTAAAATGTCCTAAACAAAAGGAGTGTCTGAGATGTGCAGTAAATGAGAAATCAATTTTCTTTCCCTTTGTCTTCACATAGAATGACATCTGTTCACTTCAGTCTACCTCCTCACATACTTCATGTATTTCTCCCCTGGGGAGTAGTGAGTTACCTGACTGGGGCATTTGGAATGAGGACCTAGTTTGCTCAGCTCTGCCCCTGTCTCCCTTTTGCCTTTCTCTTTGAAGCCTAGCTGCCCACAAAAATGTGGGCATGTGTTCTGTTTCTCTCCTCATCTCCTGCCAAAAATGTGACAGGGGTAAGCCCCACATGGGGCACTTTCAGTGGACCAGGACTGCCTGTGGCTGCTGGTGAAGTGTGTCTACATCTGGGGTTTCGTTTTACTCTGCCCCTCATCATTGCACACCTAAGCCACATGTTCCACTCTCAGCTTTATCACTGATAAAGGTGACGTCTTGCTCTATACCTTATTATGCCTTGCTTCTCTTTTAATTTGTTCAAAACTTGATTGGGGACGAAGAGTTATTATTGATTAATCCCACCTTAGCTGCCTGACTGCAGCATACTTACCAAAGCCTCCCAACACTACACTGACTCACAGACACTTAGTTAATGGATGTTTTATAATTCACGGCAGCCCAGTGTGGTCTAGGCTCAAGGCTGAGGCCTGACCTCTGTTTCTTGGTCATTAGTCTTGCTTGTAATTGTTCAGCTAAAGATCCTTGCTGCCGTGGGCATCGGGCTAGGTTACACCACACCAAATGAGGCAGAAAGTTCTAAATGACTCAGGAAAGTCAGTGCTACTTAGTGGAGCTGCCACTTGTGTGTGCTCAAGTTGGACCATTGACTTCCTTATCTTTTTAGTGACACTTTTTTAGTCCACACTTCCCTTTTCTAGGTGCTGTGGGCAGGAGTAATGTAAATGAAAAGTGCATTTGTGTGTGTGTGTGTGTATGTGTGTGAATATGTATAACTTTTGAAGTGAGGGTTGATCCCGTATATTCAGCATATGTTTATTTACTGGGAGGGATATATTTCTCACGCCCCGTCTCCTGGGAGCTGGAATGCTCTGATCTGTAACTGCAGTTGTGACTCAACAGCCCCTCCTCTCCTGCAGAGAGTCAGATGAGTTAGGCTGGTCACAAAGGAAAGTTCTACATTGTGCAGGAAGTGTGTCCAGCACAGAAGCTTGATGGCTTTTCTATAGAGAGAGCTATGAACAGTGATAGCAGGATAGGAGAGGTGGCCCTAAGGAACAGATGGCCATTGGGAAAGTTCTGCTAAGCGTGTCCAAATCTTATCCTGACACTGGGGTGAGTCAAGAGGGATGGCCACAGGATTTAGCCAGTAGGGTCAGGATGCAGGAGGGCCACTGCTGAAGGTGATGCAAAGATGGGTTATCAGGGTGAAAAGGCAGGAAGGCAATTAAAAGGGGATATATATTAAAAAAAAAAAAGTTTTTTTTTTTTTTTTATATAGGCAGATGATTGGGGAAAAGAGGAGAAGGATGATATGGACCTAGAAACTTGAAAGCCATTTGTTGAGTGACTCTAGACTCAGCCCATGAATGAAGTGTTTACTGTGGTCACCTCATTTGCACATGCCTGGTGCCTGTCTCAGAGGTGAAGATGCTGTTGAAAGGAATTAAGGTGGTCTGGATAAGGAGAATGAGTGCAATGAACTGCCCAGGAAGGGAGCTCAGAAAACAGTCCTGGACAAAAAAAGTGACTTCCTATTTGGTGTTGTGACAACTTTATATTGTCATCAGAGCCTTGAAAAATCCATGCTTAGGAGAAATATGGTGGAAGATGGCAGCCTGCAGAAGCCACGCTGGGACTGGGAAACTGGGATGTCAGTGAGAGGAGATAGGCAGTCAGAGGGAACTGTTATTCTGCCTCACTACCCCAAACCTTCAGAAATATTGGGGATGCTGCAGGATTTTGTACAATTTTGTGGATAGGAACACTGGCTATTTTGTTTGACTAATAAGGAGAAGGATGATTCCAGAAGGTAGAATTCTTGGAAGGCATTTGGGTTATATTATTAATTCTTCAGTAATGAGGGACTGGAGGTTAAAACCAGTATTTTTGCAGCATAACAGCAAACCTGTAATTAATTATAATATGTAATTACACGGCAAAGTTATAAATTTTAACAACTTTAAGCACCCCCAGCCATATTAAGAAAAACATGAGCATCAACAAGAATAATGGCAATAATGAATTATAACATACTGAATTTTAAAAGAATCATTTAGTCCCACAGTGATTTTTAAAAATAGTGGAGGTGAACAGCAGGAAAAATGCTTCTATACACAAGAATGCCAACTAATATATGTAGAAGAAATGATTGATTTAGAAAACACCACTTTCCCACCACTACTATAATATTTCAGGCAAGACTCATCAAGGGATGGTTAAATCAATGGGTGAAAAGTCAGGGAAAAGATTTCACATCATCCTAAAGAAAGATTCATTATTTTATTTATTACCAAAACAAAAGGTATCTTTACCAAGAATAAACATGGCCACATCCTCTTTAACCAAGAAATGAAACTTAGCATCACTAGTAATGAGACACGATGTACCTCTTAATGTCACACAGTGGGAATAACTGAACAGCACTTACGTAGGATTCTTTCCAAAAGTGTTTGACTTGAATCTAATTGTAGGGAAATAATTGGGCAAATCCAGGATGTGGAACATTTTATAAAACAATAAACCAATGTGATAAAAGATAAACCAAAGATAAAAGATCAAAAAAAGAGGTGAAGGCAGAAGGTAGGGGAGTGGTTCTAGATTAAAGGATTTAAAAAAAGAAAAACAGCTTTAAGGGGCTTTATTAGGTCAACTGGAGAAGCTTGAACATGGACTGTATTTCATAGTGAGATTGAAGCTTTGGGTATGATAACTGTATTGTGCTTATGTAGGATAATGTTTTCATTATTAGGAGATATATGCTGAAATATTTAGGATCGAAGTGTCATGATGTCTGAAACTTATTTTCAAATGGTTCCATCCATCCATCCATCCATCCATCCATCCATCCATCCATCCATCCATCCATCCATCCATCCATCCATCCATCCATCCATCCATCCATCCATCCATCCATCCATCCATCCATCATCTATCTACCATTATGGATTGAATTGTGTCCCCTTCCCCCACCAGCCCCAAAGATACATTGAAGTCCTAATCCAGGTACTTGTGAAGGCCACTTTCTTTGGAAATAGAGTCTTTGAAAATGTTATCAGTTAATATGAGGTCGTAGCGGAGTAGGGTGGGCCGTAATCCAGCCTGAGTGGTATCCTTATAAAGGAGGGGAAGAGACACAGAGACAGAGAAGGACGCCATGTGAAGTGGAGTTATGCTGCAGCTGCAACCCAAGTAACACCTGCGGCTAACAGCTGGGAGAGACGTGGAAGGAGCTTCCCCCAGAGCCTTTGGAGAGAAGACGGCTCTGCCGATACTCTGAATTTGGACTCCTAACCTCCAGAAGTGGGAGGCAATACATCTTTGTTCTTATAAGCCATCCAATTTGTGGTATTTAGTCACAGCAGTTGGAGGAAATGAATATATGTATACTTACACAAAACAAGAAAGAGTGAGGTAAAGCAAATGCGACAAAATGTTTAAAACTGATGAATCTAGAGGAAAGGTATATGGATGATTCTTATACTATTCCTTCAATTTTTCAGTAGGTTTGAAATTAAAAAAAAAAAAAGTGTTATCCTGAGTAGGCTACCTGAAACCAGGTGGTTTCAATAAATTATCAAGACATAATACTACAAAAAACAAACGAACAAACAAGAAAACCCAAACGTATTGCCATTGAGTTATTTGCCTCTTATCAACCCTTTAACACAGAGTAGGGTCCCACAGGGTTTCCATGGCTGTAAATCTTTATGGAAGCAGACTGCCACATCTTTCTCCCGAGGAGTGGCTGGTCGGTTCGAACCAATAATCTTTCAGTTGGCAGCTGAGTACTTTAAGCACTGCACCACCAGGGCTCCTTCAGACATGATACTAACATCCTGTAAAAAATGTTCCCTTAGTTCCCATTCTGCAAGAGTGTCCTGACAGGTATCGTATTACATGTCAGTACCCCCACAGGCACTAGTGTGGCAAATGAATTACTTATAGTCTGTTGAAAGCTCAGTGGACACTTGTTGTTATGGCTGGTTTGCAAATGCCTGGATTAGAGGATTTAGACAAAAAAAAGAACTCGACAAAAAAAAAAAAATAACCTAGAGATGTTATTGACAGCTCCAGCTGTGAAAGACCTAACCCTAATGAGATGTGGGGAAGCCCATACTAGTGACAACAGGTAGTGACAAGGTCCTATTTGTATCAGACAAACAGGTTTCATGCTTTGAGAAGCCTGCATGAAACATACTGATGAAAGAAGACAGAAAGAGAGAACTAAATAGAAAACTCATCAAATATATAAACTCATTTATAATATGCAAATTATTATTTTTTGTACTTAGCTGAGAGCTATATACTTTATGTGATATAGATTCTGAAATGGCGAAAGTTGAAAAAGTTTTATTTGTTTTTAAATCTGCATTGGGTAAGACTTTACTCTGAACTGCAGTTTTACATGTACCTTCCAAGCCAGTTGAGAAGATAACAAAGAAATGTAAACTGTTTTCCGTGTGAACTGTTAGAGTTGCATGTAATCAACTATCCTACACAAAAGTTTTATGAGGTCTGATAATTCAGAAAAGTCTCACTTACTGTGTTTCTGTGTAACTCAATCATGGAAAATCTGGCCTGGCCTATGTGAGCAAGACCAGGTACCCATGTTGGCCAGATGCCAGATTTGAATTTGTGGGAAAGAGATGGTCCATGTGCTTTTCAGCTCTGGCATCAGCTTCGCCCTCTGGTCTGTTTGTTCTCACTAAATTTTTGGTCTGAATATTTTCATAAATTTCCTCCTGCAGATCTGGGACCGTCTTTATTCTGAGAGAATTCTAAAGGTACACTGTGATTGGTGTTCGGCCAATTCATAATCTGCGGGTTTGGCCTCAATTCTTGGCCTTCCAAGTGCTACACACACTATGGAGCTCTAGTGTTCCAGAAGAGACCCTTAGTGAAGTGGAATGTTTTGACATAGCTTTCTTCAAAGTGATTCATGACTTTGAATATAAATATAGAGCTGCCCCATAGGGTTTCTAAGGAGCGGCTCGTGGATTTGAACTGCTGCTGACCTTTTGGTTAGCAACCAAGCTCTTAACCACTATGCTAACAGGGCTCCATATATTTTATATATACATATATATGTATATGGAAACCCTGGTGGCATAGTGGTTAAGTGCTGCAGCTGCTAACCAATGGGTTGGCAGTTCAAATCCGCCAGGTGCTTCTTGGAAACTCTATGGGGCAGTCTTACTCTGTCCTATAGGGTCGCTATGAGTTGGAGTCGACTCGACGGCACTGGGTTTGGTTTTTGGGTTTTATATATATATATATATATATACACACACATATACATACACACACACGTATATATATATATATCTGGTATATATATGTATATACATATACACATGTATATACACATAATATATATTGCTTGGAGTTGCATATTTATATATACAAACACACACACATATATGTGTATACATATATACATACTATATATTGTTGCTTGGACTCCTGGTGGCAGAGTGGGCGGTGGTTAAGAACTTGCTGCTAACCAAAAGGTTGGCAGTTCAAATCCACCAGCCACTCTTTGGAAACCCTATGGAACAGTTCTGCTCTGTCCTATAGCATTGCTAGGAGTCTGAATTGACTCAGTGGCAACGGGTTTCCTTTGATTTATACATATATATGTGTGTGTGTGTGAGTATGTGCGTGTGTGTGTGTGTGTATAAAGGCAGTCATTAGAACAGAAGAAGGGGTACTGTGTATGGTTGAAAATCAGAAAAGGCATATGGCAGTGTTGTATCCATTCACCTTACTTACTCAATCTGTATGCTGAGCAAATAATTTGTGAAGCTGGACTATAAGTAATGTGGCATCAGGATTGGAGGAAGACTGATTAACAACCTGTGATATACAGATAATCAACCTTGCTTACTGAAATTGTAGATGACTTGAAGCACTGACTGATGAAGATCAAAGACTATAGGCTTCAGTATGGATTACACCTGAACATAAAGAAAATGAAAATCCTCACAACTGGACCAATAAAAAAAAAATCATGATAAATATTGAAGAAATTGAAGTTGTCATGGATTTTATTCTGCTTGAATCAAAAAGCAGTGTCCACGGAAGCAGCAGTCAAGAAATCAAATGATTTATTGCATTGGGAAAATCTGCTAAAAGAGAAGACATGTCTAAAGTTTGAAAAAGATGTCATTTTAATGACTTATGTATGCCTGATGCAAGCCATGATCTTTTCAATTGCTTCATGTGCATGTGAAAGCTGGACAATGAAAAATGAAGACAGAAGAAGAATTGATGCATTTGAATTGTGGTGTTAACAAAGAATACTGAATATACTGTGGACTGCCAGAAGAATGAACAATCAGCCTTAGAAGAAATGCAATCAGAATGCACTTTAGTAGTGAGGGTGGTGAAATTCTGACTGACTTGCTTACTTTGGACATGTCATCAGGAAAGACCAATCACTAGAAAAGGACATCATGTTTGGTGAAGTCGGTCAGTGAAAATGAGGGAAGCCCTTAATGAGATGGATTGAAAAAACAGCCGCAACAATGGACTCAAACAAAACAATGATCATGAAGATGGCACAGGATTGGGGAACATTTTTTTCTGTTACACATAAAGCCTCCAGGAGTTCGAGTCAACTTGACAGCAACTGCTCAACTAGCTGTTGTGAAAGGGGTCAGCCCCAAACTCATGGCAAACCCGTGCACAACAGAACAAAATGCTGCCTGGTCCTGCATTGTCTACGTGATCACTTGCGGATCAGATCATTTTGATCCATAGAGTTTCAGTGGCTGATTTTCAGAAGAAGCTCGTCATCCTCCTAGTCTGTCTTAGTCCGGAAGCTCTGCTAAAGCCTGTTCGGCTTCATAGGAACACATAAGCCTCCACTGACAGACAAGTGGTGGCTGTGTATAAGGTGCATTGGCCTGGAATCGAACCCAGATCTCTCACATGGAAGGTGAGAATTCTACCGCTGAACTACTAAGTCAACCAAAAAAATAAAAACTTAAAGACAAAAACAAAAGCCAAAACCTTTGCAGTAGAGTCTATTTTGACTCATATCCACCCTTAGTTGAGAGTAGGACTGTCCCATAGGGTTTCCAAGGCTGTAATCTTTATGGAAGCAGCTGCTACATCTTTCTCCTGTGGAACAACCAGGGCTCCTTACTGAATCACTATTGCTCAGCTATATATATATATATGAATATACATACACACACACACACACATATATATATGTAGTTTTCACTTTTTTAAAATTGTCATGAAGTGTGTGTCACAAACATTCCTGATTCCGATCCCACACCACTCCTGACCTCACCTTGGCCCTAAACCTTACTCACTCCAGGATCCATGATAGGATGTGGATATCTGTAGCCCAGCTTACCTCATAAGTTTTTTTTAAAGACTGAAATTGCAATGGTTTTCTTTACAGGTCATGTTAAAATGACTTCTCATCAAAATTACCACAAAAATGACTTTAGCCTAATTTTCTGTTTCCATGTAGTTCTCAATAACATTTTTATTTTTTTATACATTGTCCCTGGGCTGTTGGAATAACCCTTGTCCTTGACTCCTCACTTAATAGTTCTTTCCTGCTTATTCACATAATCTTCTCTGGCACCAAGGCTCAACTGTGAGCCCCAGGTTAACACCTTTTGGCTCTTTTTAGTTCTAGTTCCCGTATGCTATACCCGAGCCCTCTGGTGGGATTCTGCCACGTCTGGGCAGGTTTGATGGAGTCTTTCTGATTTCTTAGTACAGTATCTGGCTAGACAATCTGGTTCTGAGTCCTAACTCCTGGTTTGAACCTCCCAGCAATGTCTACTGCTTAGTTTGTCCGGGGCTTTTGCCAATCCACTTGGCTACAGTCGGCCTCTGAGGTCAGGAAAGTTCCCTCCAGCATGGATTCCTCCCAGTTCTGATTTTCTCCAGGCTGGGATTTTGACTCAGTAAACTGCATGCTGATGTCAGGTTCAAGTCAAGACTTGGATGAAGCTTTTGAAATTCGATAAAAACAACATCTGATATGTGAGAATAGAGGAAAATGGTGATGATGTCACCAATTTCACTTGCCTTCTCAGTTTATAATGATTGACTCTTTTAAGAGTAAAGAATTAACAGAAAAAGAATAAAAGGAAGCAAAAAGAGTGGGAGCAAAGAATAAGAAGATGCAGTAATGCAACATCTGTGGAAGTTCAAAGTTTCAATATGGAATATGAACGAGCTAGAAATTTTAAAAATGGTGTATCAGTAGGCTACCATATTACTTATTCCTGACTTAATCACTTAACAGATGTTGTTGTTAGCTGCTGTTGAGTCAACCCCTGTCCCATGGTGACCCATGCACAATGGAATGAAACGCTGCCCGCTCCTGTGCCATCCCCATGATGAGTTGCAGATCAGACCATTGTGATCCATAGAGTTTTCATTGGTTGATTTTTGGAAGTAAATTGCTAGGTCATTCTTCCTAGTCTGTCTTAGTCTGGAAGCTCTGCTGAAAGATTTTCAGCATAATAACATCATACAAGACTCCACTGACGGACAGGTGGTGGCTGCCCAGCCAGGAGGTGCGTTGACTGGAATGGGCACTGAGTTCGCTTCAGCCACCAACACTTCTCATACTTAACAGCAAAACCTGATAAGTCCTGGAAAGATGGAGTTAATGGTGAAGGTGAAGACTGCTTATAATCACCTTTGACTCCTTTTCCTCTCTCTGTAGAAGGGCATGTGCTTGGAGTAAAATCCAGCTCCTCCACTTTTGTAGTTCAGGGACCAATATCAAAAGAAGTGCATTGAGACACCCCTGGACTGCCGGGAGAGAAGGTGTTAAAATCATGTAACAGTATATAGCAACATGAACCAACTCCAGCTAATTCTAGCAGAAAGAGTGTTTATTAATAGGACATATGGATAGCCTTAAATACATGAAAAGATGATAAATCCCTCTTATCATAAGATAAATGTAATTTAAAACTACACTAAGAAATAATTTTTCACCTATCAGACTGGCAAAACTCCAAAAGTTCGACAACATACTCTGCTGGCAAGGCTGTGGGGAAATTGGCACTCTTATACATTCCCTGTGGGAGTGAAAATGACAAAACTCTATGGAGGGCAATTTGTCAACATTTATCAAGATTACAAATGAATTTATCATTTGACCCAGCAATCCCCTTTCTGGAAATTTCTTTTAAAGACATACCAACATAATTTATAAAGGACATATACAGTATTGTTTATAAGAGTGAAAAATGGGGAAATAGCTAAGTAAACATCAATAAAAAAAACCAAACAAAACCATCAAGTTGATTCCGACTCAGCAATCCTATAGGACAAAATAGAACCGCCCCATAGGGTTTCCAAGGCTGTAAATCTTTACAGGAGCAGACTACCGCATCTTTCTCCCACAGAGCAGCTGGTGGGTTCGAACTGCTGACCTTTTGGTTAGCAGCCCAGCACTTAACCACTGTGTCACCAGTGCCCCAAACATAAGTAGGTACCAGTTAAGATAAACTGTGGTGCATTCACACAATGGAACTCTATTAAGCTGTAAAAGAGAATGAGAAAGCACTCTAAGCACTCATGGATATTTAAGTGAAAAAAGTCAAGGCGCAAAAGAATATACATATACACATATAGTATGTGTGTAGCAAGATACCTTTTTTGTAAGAAAAGGGAATGGTGAGAATATTTATTTGTATTCATCATACTTGCAAAGGAGTCCCTAGGTGGTGCAAATGGTTAACATGCTCAGCTGCTAACTGGAAGTTTGATGGTTTGAGTCCACACAGAGGTGCCTTAGAAGAAAGGCCTGATGATGTACTTCTGAAAACTCACCCATTGGAAACCTGATGGAGCACAGTTCTACTCTGACACACATGGGGTCACCATGAGTTGAAGTCAACTTGATAGCAACTGGTTTTAATATTTGCAAAACAAAATACTGGAGCAATACATAAACTTTAAAAGTGGTTACCTGAAGGTTGAGAGGGACAGTGGGGTGGACGGGGAGAAGGAGTGAAACGTCTTTATGTAACTGTGTTATACTGCATTAAATTTACAGCAGTGTGAATGAATTTAGAACACTAAATAAAAAGGTACTATAATTCGCTGGAGGGTCCACTGAGCAGGCTTGGCGGTTACTCATTGGGAAATAACAGGTTAAATCACTCTGCTAACACCAGTTGCCATCGAGCCAATTCCGACTCATGGTGACCCCATGTTTGTCAGAGTAGAAAACTGTGCTCCACGGAGCTTTCAATGGCTGATTTTCAGAAGTAAATCACCAGGCCTTTCTTCTGAGGTGTCTCTGAATGGATTCGAACCTACAACGTTTTGGTTAGCAGCTGAGTACTTAACTGTTTGCACTTCCCGGGAACTCCAGTCACTCTGCTAGCTCTGAGTACTAAGCCACGCATCATCCATTCTGAGACAGGTGGCAGTGGTGACTGAAATAACATCCAGGTTCCAGATGCACAGAGGTGTGGTTCTCGTGGCAGCATCCAACGTCCATGCTAAGTGTCAGGGAGGTGGGTGGTACATGCCATAGGGTCTGTGTCCAGCACTGGTGTCTCCACAGCGCCAGACAAACGGATGCTGGTATGCTGCGATACTAACCCCTTCAGCCTCTGGGGAGAGACAGCAGCTGGAGCCCTCGAGCTTCTAGTCTGAAGCACCCAACAGCCTTAACTATTTGCCCCCCCCCCCCGTGCACTACACAGATAATCATTTTCTATGTGTGCTTTCCTAGGAAAAAAATTGGAAAGCAATGGATTAGAGAACAAACTCTAGGAGAAAGGACCCCCTAGCCTGTCCTCCAGTGAGGATAATAAATCACAGAGATCAAAGCACTCAGATTTGTTAATTTAAAGCCACTTATTTGTTGTGGTGTGCATACAGTGGATTTGCTGTGTTGCTGCTAGAGCACCCAGTGCCCTGGCCCAGAGACAGGTTTCCATGGAAATGAAGGCTCTGTTAAAGGCCTTTCCTTAGAAGTGTTAGAGTGCTTACCCGAGGTTTCGTGATTACTGAAAGCCTTCCCCAGATGTACAGGGGAGTTTGCGGAAGGGTGATATTTACTTTTTATATTCCTTCACTTAAAGGAACACACAGGAAAAATAACTTTTGAGGGAAGAGAAGAGGAAGAGCCGACATAAGGTCCACCGGAGTGGCCTGTCTCAAAATGCCCTTTGAGTCTCCCGATGTAGTCTATGTAGGTCAGCCTCCCAGGGACTTAGTGGGATGGAGAAGGGTGGGTATTTGACCTGAAGGGACAAATGGAAGACATGTAGCACGTGCTGTAAAAATACTAGACAGTGCTAGTCACATACAGTTGTGTTGGCTTATTCAGTGAGGAATGCTATGCTTAACAAAATCTTCCCTGGACAATTTTGATTTTTATTCTCTGTCCTCTCACCAGTAGTGTCAAACGATAGAGAACAGCAGGCAGAAGAGTCTTCTGCCCTGACTTCAAGATTGTTCTCATGTCCTTCCTAGGTCTTCTCTGGATTTTACCTTTCCTGGAGAGCGCAGCCCTTCCTTACTCCCTTCTTTTCATCCAAACATTTATGCGACAAGCATGCTTTTCCAGTATCAGCACAATACATTTTGTACCAGGTTCTATGCTAGGAACTGGGTACAAAGAGGGAAATAAAGCTCAGTGCCTACTTTCAGGAATCTTGCAATCTTGAGGGAAGACGCATATGCTAATAAACTAATTCAATGTGATCAGGGCTCATTAACCTCTCACCTTCCATGCAGGAGGCCCAGGTTCCTGGCCAATGCACCTCACGCTCAGCTACCACCCATCGTCAGTGGAGGCTTGTGCGTTGCTATAATGTTGAGCAATTTTCAACAGAGCTTCTAGACTAAGACAGACCAGAAGAAAGGCCTGGTGATCTACATCCAAAAATTGACCAATGACAAACCTATGGGTCACAGTGATCTGACCTGCAACTGATCATGGGGAGAGTGCAGGACCGGGCGGCATTTTATTCAGTTGTGTGTGGGGTCACCATGAGTTGGGGACTGATACAAAGGCAGCTAATAACAACAGCATATAAAGATCATGCAGAAAGGAAGGTCTAAATTTTCACAGTGTAGGAGAGGTAATACTGGAGTTTAGACTCATACTAATGTAGTAGCCCCTTTTAATGAATTAGAAAAAGGCTCCCTGTCTGGGCAGGCAAAGTTAACAAAGGTGTCCCCTCTGGCTAGGCAGTCTTGAACCAGACACAGGAATGCTGAGTGGAATTCAGGCTGGGTTTCAACCCCTTAGCCAGGTGCCTCTGTGAACCCCTCAAACTGCCTAGCCTTATGCTGCAGCCCTGTCGCTCTGTCCCTCTCAGAGAAGTGGTAGGTGGGTGGATCTCTTAGTTATCTAGTGTTGCTATAAGAGATATACCACAAATGGATAGCTTTAACAAAGAGAATTTCATTCTCTCACAATTTAGGATGCTGGAAGTCCAAATTTAGGGTGCCAGCTCCAGGGGAAGGCTTTTTCTCTCTGTAGGCTCTGGTGGAAGGTCCTTGTCATCAATCTTCCCCTGGGTCTAGGAGTTTCTCAACACAGGGACCCTGGGCCCAAAGGATGCACTCCGCTTCCTGCGCTTTTTTCTTGGTGGCATGAAGTCCCCCTCCTCTTTGCTCAATTCTCTTTTGTGTCTCAAAAGAGATAGACTCAAGATACAACCTAATCCTGTATATTGAATCCTGCATCATTAACATAATTGCCTCTAATCCTGCCTCATTAACATCATAGAGGTAGGATTTACAACACAGCAGATAATCACATCAGATCACAAAATGGTGGGCAACCACACAATACTGGGAATCATGGCCTAGCCTAGTTGATACACATTTTGTGCGGAGACCCAATTCAATCCATAATAGTGGGGCTGGTCTAATTATTATCAGCTCAATTCTCTGTCTTGCTTAGGAAGACAAAGTTTAACCAGAACTGGGAATCAAAAAAAATTTTCTTGGAGTCAGGTAGTACTGACCATTGCCAGACTGTCATTTTTACTGCTTTACTGGTGCACCAGCAGATTATAAACAAGTTGCCACTCACTCTCTTTTCCTTGTCTTTCCACAGCAGGATAATAAAGAATACACTTGGAAATTTCCTATGTGGTAATAACATTAGTGAATTCACATCTCAACATTTATGGCGTCTCTTCTCCTTTGTCCTTTCGAGATCTGGAATGTTAGCTTCCCTACTATGAGGTGGATTTGCTAACAGTGGCTTTTCTTTATTGACAGTAAATCATCGGGCAAAAGATTGTAATGAAGGGGAACTTACTGACAGGGCCTTGTTGGACATTTGTGCTAGAGGTAAAAAAAACATAGTCCTGCAGTTGTATAGAGTGACTGAGGTGAGATGATGCAGACTTCTGTTATTTTATTTTGCAGAAAGTTAGTGTTTGAATATTGGAGAAAAGCTCAACTTAGAGAAGTTACTAGCACCGTTTTTGGAGGCCAAGTCAGGAAACATTTGAATTGTTGAATTTGTGTCTTACATGTTCTACCATACTTGTAGCGGAGGGAAACTGGGACCTGTTTTTGAAAGTCATTTTTGCATTACTAAATACATTTGTGGTACAGGTTTTAGTTCAGATTCATAGCTTCTGCTGATACAATGCCAATAATCATTGTTTGTATTATTTCTGTCTCATCTTTCTCTTAAGGAACTCATAGGGGTACAAACCAGTTTTCCAGCCTAAGTAGTAGAACTGGCTACCCACTGAGGAGGGCTGTAGGGATGTGGGGGAGTAGGGAGGTAGGGGACAGAGATAGTTGTCAGGTTGTTACTACAGATTGCAGTGGGCAACGAACAGCTGCTGTTTTTTTTTTTCATACCACTATTTCCAAAATTTTTTTTATCACACCAAACAGAGGTCTGTACTTATTAAGCAAGAACTCCCCATTACCACACCCCACCCCAGCCCCTAGTAAATACTAATAGACTTTTGTGTCTATGAGTTTGCCTGTTCTAGATATTTCATATAAATGGGATAAGATATTTGTTCTTTTTGTGTCTGATTTATCTCACTTAGCATTATGTTTTCAAGGTTTAGTCATTTTGTAGCACATATCAGAGCTTCATTTCTCTTTATGGCAGCATAATATTCTATTGTATGTATATACAACATTTTGTTTATTTATTCATATCTCAGTGGACACCTTTTACCTATTGTGAATAATGTTGAAATGAACATGGGTGTACCAGTACCTGTTTGAGTCCCTCCTTTCAATTCTTTTGGGTATATACCTACAAGCAGCTGCTTTATGGACAGCTGCTTTATGGGCTCTTGAGACTTAGCTGTCTGTAACATCACACAAAAGATTCTAGAATTCATAGCTTCCTCACTGTCACTGGCTTAATGCCAGTATCACGCATGCTCAACAAATCTGTTTGTGGAAAGCAAGGCAATGGTCAATGTCTTAGTTTTCACGTGCTGCCATAACTAAATACCACAGAAATTTATTGTCTCACAGTTTTGGAGACTAGAAGCCCAAATCAGGGCATCCACTAGTGCTAAAGGAAGGTCCTTCCTTGTCAGTAGTTCCAGGTGTTTGTTGTCATTCCTTGGCTTATAGATGGTTCCTCACATGATCTCTTCCCCTTGTGTGTGTCTTTCTCCAGGTCTATTTCTCCTTTTTACAAGACACCATTCAGAAGGGATTAGGTTTGGGACCCATCCTGTTTCAGTACAACCTCATTAACAACAACACCAAAAAAAAAAAACCCTCTATTTCCAAACAGGATCATATTTACAGGTACGGAGGTTAGGATTTCAACATGTATTTTGGGGGGACACAATTCAATACATAATAGTCAGCAAACAAATGGATTCAGATCTCGGACAACAGGATTCTTATTTTAGAAAGTAGAATTTCAAGTGGCATGCCTGGTATGGCTTATGTTCATGTGCAAATTTTGATGATGACTTAGAACTAATATTTCTTTCTTCCTTTTTCTTTAGGAAGTAATTCCCTCTATAGTTTTTGATCCTTCCACTGTACAAAGCACTAGTTGATCATTTACTGATCAATTTGCTCATTATCAACAAAAAAAAGCTTGAATCAATCAGGTGGGAAGTCAACATTGACTCAATTATCTGGATAATTGCATAGACTTTACTTCTCTCAGAGCCAACCCTTAAAAGATGGTTCTCTAATTGTTTGCTAATGGTTACCCATCTTCAAAATCGTGATGGCCGCATTACCTTCATCATCTGCCTTTCAACACATCACAGTCTTGCACACAGGCCTATGAACCTGTCATAAATAAGCACAGTTTCAGAAGAGTGAGTTGAGAAAGAACAATTTTTTTCTTCTCAAATCTGTAATTTCTGATTTGATTTAAAATTGGCAGTCTTTAAAAAAATAGTAACTAATTTTTTCATTAGCAGACCTAAATGTTGCTCAGATCAGTGCCATCTTCGTGACCGTTGGTATGTTTAAGCCCACGTTGTGGCTGTTGTGTAATGCCTTCTAACCTAGGGAGCCCATCTACCAGCACTATATTGGGCAATAGCCTGTTGTGATTTATAAGGTTTTCATTGGCTAATTTTTGGAAGTAGATTGCCAGGCCTTTCTTTCTAGTCTATCTTAGTCTGGAAGCTCTACTGAAACCTGTCCACCATGGGTGACTCTGCTGTATTTGAAATACTGGTGGCATAGCCTCCAGCATCATAGCAACATACAGGCTGCCACAGTAGGACAAACTGATGGGTGGTAAAATGTAATTCTAGTTAGTGACCAATTTCATGAAGAAAATGAACTAGAATAATGTGCTAGCAGGAGGCCACATTAGATTTGGTGGTCAAGGAAAACCTCTTAAAGGAAGTGGCTTTTAACTTAAGCTGTGATTTATTGAATTTATGGAATATACTGCTAGACCTGGTCTAAGGGTTTTATTTATGTTAGTTTATTCAATCCACGCAGTAATCCTGTGAGAGAAGTACTATTGTCTTCTTTCTACAAATGAGGAAACTGAAGGACAGAGCCATTTGGGAACTTGCCCAGGACCACACAGCTTGTTAATGGTAGAGCCAAACATGAATCCGGGGGGTATAGCTCCAGAATCTGTGCCTTTAATACTGCCTGTTTAAGCTGAAACTTGTAGCCCCAGAGAAGCCAGCCATGCAAAGAACTGAAAGCAGCTTGGTAGGCAGAGAAAACAGTAAGCACAAAGTTCTTGAGCAGAAACGAGTTTATGGAGCCTGAGACGCAGACCAAAGGCCCTTATGGCTGGAGCAGAGTGAACATACGCAGGAGTGGTAGGTGACAAGGGCTCAAAAGAGGGCAGTGGCCAGACCGGATAAGGTTTTGTAGGCTTTGGTAATGAGTTTAAATTTAATTTAAGGGAAGCCACTGTAAGGTTTCAAGCAGGGAAGCAGTTCTGCCCTTAGAAGGAGAAGGAGCAACCCCTGTCTTATACTCTATGCTTTAGCTAGCACCACATATCACCCTCATACCCACAAACTTAAGCGCTCAGCCACTAGCTGAAAGGCTGGAGGTTTGAGCCCATCCAGAGGCCCTTCAGGAGCGGGCCTACTGACCTGCTTCTGTTGGGCCGCAGCCGGGAAAACCCTTTGGAGTAGTTCTACCCTGCACACAAAGGATGTCTATGAGTTGGAATTGACTCAACAGCAACCAACAACAATAATATGATCGGAGTTCTAGATACTGCTTTATGGTGAAAATTGTTTTATAGGTAGTAAAAATTTGTATGATAAAATATTTTGAATACTTTCTGCAATAGCAATAAATAACACACCCAATCTCATTAACATGTTTGAACATGTTAAGTAAAATTTGAATCTAAATGTGGATTTAAGAAATCTGCTGACAATTCTGATGGCTACTGCCTCAGCAGGGCGATGTTTCTCCAAGTGGAAATTAGTAAAAAAAACTAAGAACCATAATAACTCAAGAAAGGTGGTCTAATTTGGCATTTCAGTCAATAGAAAACAAACTATGTTAAAATCTTGATTATAACAATATAATTATTAATTTTGCTGAAAGGAAGGCAAAAAAAGGAATTTTATTGTATAAATAATAATTTATGAATTATGTATATCTTCATTTTATTGCTCATGCAAACATTGCTGACCTGTCAACAGAGCATTCATTGGTATGTAATAATTAAATCCAGTCACCTCTGATGCTTTGTTATATTTTAATCATGAAAAAATGCACGTATATTTTTATTTATGTCTTTACATGTTATATTTTCCAAGTAGAGGAATGGAATATATTTTATTTAGCAGTTTGATAGCTTGGTTTATGCATTTAAATATTTAAAAAGGCAATATGTAGCTTCCATTTGTCCCTTTCCACAGGCCTGCAAATGTTAGGACTGGGCCTCCAGGGAAGTGACATGATCTGATTCATGTTTTTAAAGGATGGGAACAGCAGCAAAGCCATATTCATTTCTAAAAGTGACATCATCTGATTTATGTGGTTTTTAAAATTTTGTTGTTGTAGAATATATAATAAAACATTTGTTGTTTCAACTATTTGTAAGTGTACAATTCAGTGACATTAATTACATTCACTGTGTTTGCAACCATTACTACTATTCATTTTTAACAGTTTTTCATCATCCCAACTTTAAGCGCTTGGCTGCTAACTGAAAGGTCGGTGTTTTGAACCCACTCAGTGGCCCTGCAGGAGAAAGACTTAGTGATCTGCTCCTGTAAAAATTACAGCCTAGAAAATCCTATGGAGTGTTCTACTTTGTGTCGTATAAAAATTACAGCCCAGAAAATCCTGTGGAGTGTTCTGTGTCTCACAGGGTTGTTATGAGTCGAGATCAACTCCATGCACCCAACAACAACAAACAGAAATTCAGCATCCCTTAAGCGATAACTCCTCAGTTCCCACCCCCCATTTCTAGGCCCTGGTAACTACTAACAGACTTTTGTCTCCTGCATTTGCCTATCCTAAATATTTCATGTAAGTGAGATAGGCCAATATTTATCCTTTTGTGTCTGATTTATCCCACTTAGCATAATGTTTTCAGGGTTCATCCGCATTGTAGCACGTATTAGAGCTTTGTTTCTCTTCATGGCTGAACAATATTTCATTGTGTAGATATTCTACGTTTTGGTTATCCATTCAGCTGTTGATGAATACTCAGGTTTGTACCACTTTTTGGCTATTGTGAATAATGCTGCTATGAACATCGGTGTACAAGTATCTGTTTGAGTCTCTGCTTTCAAGTCTTTTGGGCATACCGTGAAGAAGAATTTCTGAATCATATGAGAATTCTACGTGTAACATTTTGAGGAAGTCCCAAATTGTTTTCCCCTTCTACTGCATTATTTTACATTCTCACCAGGACTGGATGAGGGTTCCAATTTCTTTACACCCTACCCAACACTTGTTATTTTCTTTCTTTTTTCCAATTTACTTACTTTAGATGAAGGTTTACAGAGCAAATTAGTTTCTCATTAAACAATTAATACACATATTATTTTGTGACACTGGTTGTGAACCCCACAACATGTCAACACTCTTCCGTTCTTGACATTGGGTTCCCCACTACCAGCTTTTCTGTCCCTGCCTGCCTTCTCATCCTTGCGCCTGAGCTCATGGGCCCATTTTGTCCCCTTTTGTTTCATGGGCCTGTCTAATCTTTGGCTGAAGGGTAAACCTCAGGAGTGACTTCAGTACTGAGTTAAAAGTGTGTTTGGGGGCCATGCTCTTGTGATTTCTCCAGTCTCTGTTGGACCAGTAAGCCTGGTCTTCTTCTGTGGTTTAGAATTTTGTTCTACGTTTTTCTCCAGCTTGTCCAGGAACCTCTATTGTGATCCCTATCAAAGCAGTCAGTGGTGGTAGCTGGGCACCATCTAGTTGTGCTGGACTCAGTCTGGTGGAGGCTGAGTTGTGGCCCGTTAATCCTTTGGACAGATCTTTTCCTTCTGTCTTTGGTTTTCTTCATTCTCCCTTGTTCCACACAGGGTGAGACCAGTGGAGTATCCTAGATGGCCACTCACAAACTTTTCAGACCCCAGATGCTACTCACCAAAGTAGAATGTAGAACATTTTCTTTGAACTATGTTACCCTAACTGAGCTACCTGTCCCCCAAACCATGGTCCCCAGCCCTCAGCCCAGAAATTCAGTCCCTCAGGGCATTTGAATGTGTCTATGGAGCTTCCATGACCTTGCCTTGGTCAGGTTGCGCTGGCTTCCCCAGCATTGCGTACTGTCTTATTCTTCACCAAAGTTACCACTTATCTATTGTCTATTAAGTGTTTTTCTCTTCCCTTCACTCCCCTCCCTCACAACTATCAGAGATTGTTTCTTTCTGTGTGTAAACCTTTTCGTGAGTTTTTATAATAGTGGCCTCTTACATTATTGGTCCGGTTGTGATTGACTTTTTTCACTCAGCATAATGCCTTCCAGATGCATACATGTTGTAACTTGTCTTCCAGATTCATCATTGTTTTTTATTGTTAGGCAGTATTCCATTGTGTGTATGTAGCATAGTTTGTTTATCCATTCATCTGTTGACGGGCGCTTAGGCTGTTTTCACTTTTTTGCTATCCGCAATAATGCTGCAATGAACCTGGGTGTGCTTATATCTATTCCTGTGATGGCTTTTATTTCTCTAGGATATATTCCTAAGGAGTGGGATAGCTGGATTTTATGATATTTCTATTTCTAGCTTTTTAAGGAAGCACCATATCGTTTTCCAGAATGGTTATAACATTCCCACTAGCAGTGCATAAGGGTCCCAAGCTCCTCACAGGCTCTCCAACATTTGTTCTTTTCTTTTCTTTTTTTTTGATTCATGCCAGTAATGTTGGGGTGAGATGGTCTCTCGTTTTAGTTTATATTTGCATATCTCTAATGGCTAGTGATCGCCAGCATTTCCTCATGTGTCTGTTAGCCGCCTGAATGTCTTCTTTGGTAAAGTATCTGTTCATATCCTTTGCCCATTTTTTAATTGGTTTGTCTTTTTGTTGTAGAGGTGTTGGATTTTCCTACAGATTTTAGAAACTGGACGTTTGTTGGATTTGTCACAGCCAAAAAAATTATCCCAGTCTGTAGGTTCTCTTTTTAATTTTTTGGTGAAGTCTTTTGATGTGTATAAACGTTTAATTTTTAGAAGATCCCAGTTATCTGGTTTATCTTCTGGTGTTTGTGTATTGTTATTTATGGTTTGTATGCTATTTATACCATGTATTAGGGCCTCTAGCATTACCTTATTTTTTCTTCTATGATCTTTATAGATTTTGGTTTTATATTTAGGTCTTTGTCTGCTAACTAAAAGGTCAGCAGTTTGAATCCGCCAGGCACTCCTTGGAAACTCTATGGGGCAGTTCTACTCTGTCCTATAGGGTGGCTATGAGTCGGAATCAACTCGATGGCACCGGGTACTTAGGTCTTTGATCCATTTTGAATTGGGTTCTATGTATGGTGTGAGGTATGGGTTTTGTTTCACTTTTTTTTTTTTTACAGATGGACATCCAGTTTTGTGAGCACCTTTTGTTAAAAAGACTGTCTTTTTCCCATTTAAGTTACTTTGAGCCTTTGTTGAAGATCAGATGGGACTGTAGGTAGATGGATTTACATAAAAAAAAACCTGAGTTCTCAATTCTGTTCCATTAGTTGATGTGTATGTATTGTGCCAGTACCAGGCTGTTTTGACTACCACAGCTGTATAGTAGGTTCTGAGGTCAGGTAGTGTGTGTCCTCCTACTTTGTTCTTTTTCTTCAATAGTGAATTAATTATCTGGGGTCTCTTTCCTTTCCATATAAAGTTAATGATTCGTTGTTCCATTTCATTAAAGGATGCTGTTGGTATTTGGATTGGGATTGCATTGTATTTGTAGATTGCATTGGGTATAATTTACGTTTTCACAATATTTATTCTACCTCTCCATGAGCATGGTATGTTTTTCCATTTATGCTAAGTGTCTTTGGGATTCTCAGCATTAGTGTTTTGTAGTTTTCTTTGTATAAGTCTTTATGTCCCTGGTTAGATTTATTTGTGTTTTATTTTTTTTAGGGGCTATTATAAATGGTATTGATTTCCTTTTCATAATTCTCCTCATTGGTGTATGGAAATCCAACTGATTTTTTGTACGTTTATCTTGTATCCTGCAACTTTGCTGAATCTATTAGTTACAGTAGTTTTCTTGGGGAGTCTTTTGTGTTCTCTATGTATAGTATCATATCATCCTCAAATAAGGATAGTTTTACTTCTTCCTTACCAACTTGAATGCCCTTTATTTCTTTCTCTTGCCTTATTGCTCTAGCTAGGACTTGCAGCCCAATGTTAAATAGGAGTAGTGATAAAGGGCATCCTTGTCTTGTTCCTGTTCTCAAGGGTAATGTTTTCAGCCTCTCTCCATTAAGAATGATGCTGGCTGTTGGTTTCGCATAGATGCCCTTTATTATGTTGAGGAATTTCCCTTCTATACCTATTTTATTGAGAGTTTTTATCAGGAATGGGTGTTGAACTTTGTCAAATGCCTTTTCTGTTTCGATTGAGATGATCATACGATTCTTCTCTTCTATTTATGTGGTTGATTACATTGATTGATTTTCTAACGTTGAACCATCCTTGCATACCCAGTATGAATCCCACTTGGTCGTAGTGTATTATTATTATTTTGATATGATGCTGAATTCTATTGGCTAGAATTTGGTTGAGAATTTTTGCATCTATATTCATGAGAGGGTTATTGGTCTATACTTTTTTTTAATGGTGTCTTTGCCTGGTTTTGGTATCAGGGTTATACTGGCTTCATGGAATGAATTTGGAAGTATCTCTTCCTTTTCTATGTTCTCAGATAGTTTGAGTAGTACTAGTGCAAGCTCTTCTCTAAATGTTAGGTAGAATTTCTCAGTGAATCCATCTGGGGCAGGGCTTATTTATTTATTTATTTATTTATTTATTTATTTATTTATTTATTTATTTATTTATAGCTTTTCAGTCTCTTCTCTTGTTATGGGTTTGTTCAGATTTTCGACCCCAGTTTGTGTTAGTTTAAGTAGGTATTGTGTTTCTAGAAATTTGTCCATTTCCTCTAGGTTTTCAAATTTGTTATAGTTTTTCATAGTACTCTGTTATGATTCTTTTTACTTCATTTGGGTCTGTTTTAATGTTGCCCGTTTTGTTTCTTATTTGGGTTATTTGCGTCCTCTCTTGCTTGTTTTTTGTTAATTTGATCAATGGTTTCTTGATTTTTTTGATCTTTTCCAAGAACCAACTTTTGGTTTTGTAGATTCTTTCTACTGTTTTTCTATTCTCTTTTTCACTTATTTCTGCTCTGATCTTTGTTATTTCCTTTCATCTGTTGGCTGTGGGCTTCTTTTTTTTTGTCTTCTTTCTATTTGTTTAAGTTGTGTAGCTAATGTTTTTATTTTATCCCTTCTTTTTTGATGTGTGCGTCTACTGCTATAAATTGACCTCTGAACACTGCCTTTGCTGTGTCTCAGAGGTTTTGGTATGATGTGTGTTCATTCTCATTTGATCCTAGGAATTTTTTGATTTTCTCTTTGATACCTTCTATTACCCAGTGGTTTTTAAGCAAGGTGTTATTCAGTTCCATGTATTTGACTTTTTTTTCCCCTTGCTCTTCCTGTTAATAATTTCTACTTTTATGGTGTCATGATCAGCAAAGATGCTTTGTATGATCTCAGTGTTTTGGGTTTTGTTGAGGGTTTCTTTATGGCCTGAGATGTGGTCTATTCTGGAGAATGTTCCATGTGCATTGAAAAAGAATGTGTACTTTGCTGCTGTTGGGCAGAGTATTCTATATATGTCTATGAGGTCAAGTTGTTTGATTGTGGCCTTTAGATCTTCTGTATCCTTGTTGAGCTTCTTTCAAGATGTTCTGTCCTTTATTGAGAGAGGTGTGTTGAAGTCTCCTACTATTATTGTGGAACTGTCAATTTATCTTTTCTGTGCTGTTAGAGCTTATTTTATGTGTTTCAGAGCCCTGTCACTGGGTGTGTAGATATTTATTATGGTTATGTCCTCATAATGGATTGTCCCTTTAATCATATAATGCCCTGTTTTTGTCTTTTATGGTGTATTTTGTTTTAAAGTTTATTTTATCTGAGATTAATATTGCCACTCCTATTCTTTTTTGGTTGGTGTTTGCTTGATACATTTTTTTGCATCCTTTTATTTTTAATAAATTTATGTATTTGTTTCCAAGGTGTGTCTCTTGCAGACAGCATATTGATAGGTCCTATTTTTTTTTATCCACTCTCACTTTCTGTCTCTTTATGGGCTCATTTAATCCATTTATATTCAGTGTGATTATTGATTAAAAAATTTAGTGTCATTATTGATAGGTATGCCTTTATTGCTATCATTTTGTAATGCTTTTTTTTTTTTGTGGTGCTGATGTTTTCTTTGTTCCTCTTACTCTTCTGTGCTGAATTTCTTTTGTTTGTGGATTTTTTTTTTGTTTCTTTTGCTTTTGTAGATTATGTGTTTACTGAGACTATTTTGATGAGTAGGTTTGTTAACTTTCTTTGTAGTTACCTTGAAATTTACCCCTACCTTCCTAAGTTTGAACCAGTCTTTTATTACTTGGTATCGCCTTGACTTCCTCTGATGGTTTTATATCTATACCATTTATTCCCTCTTTTATTGTTCTGTCATTATTGTCATTTATAGATTGACATTTCTGGTTTCCTGTTGTAAATTTTTTAGTTTTGTTTTATCCATGAGAGTTCATTATCTAAGTTGGTGTCTGGCTGATGCTCTCTTATGTCCTAGATTCAGGTTGTTTTCTGATTTTATTGCTTCTCTCAATGAAGGACTCCCTTTAATAATTCTTGTAAGTTTGATTTGGTTTTTATATATTCCCTTGGCTTCTGTTTATCTGCAGGATATATTATTCTTTGTTGACAATTTTTTTTCTTTCAAGATTTTATACATGTCATCCCATTGCCTTCTTGCCTGCATGTTTTCTGCCAGTAATCAGATTTTAGTCTTATTGTTTCCCCTTTGTATGTGACTTTTTGTTTTTCTCAAGCTGTTTTCAGGATTCTTTCTTTGTTTTTGGTTTTAGCAAGTGTGATTATGATATACCTTGGTGATTTTCTTTTGGGGTCTATCGTATATGGAGTTCATTGAGCTTCTTGGATGGTGGGCTTTTGGTCTTTCATGATATTAGGGAAGCTTTCTATCAGCAAATCTTTAATGATCCTGTCTGTGCTTTCTGTTTTCTCCCCCTGTTCTGGAACTCTGATCTCATGCAGTTTTTTTTTTTTTTTTTTTTTACTTTTGATTGTATCCCACATCATTCTCAGGTTTCTTCATTCTTTTCTCTGATTTTTCAAATGAAGTGGTATCTAAGGATTTGTCTTCAATTTCACTGATCCTGTCTTCCATTGTTTCAAATTTGCTCCTAAAACTTTCTATTGTACTGTCCATTTCTGAAATCTTGTTGTTTATCTTTTGGATTTCTAATGGCTGTTTTTGTATGATTTCTAGTTGGATATTTATTTTGACATTTTGTTCCTGTATTATTCCCTGAATTCTTACATTGCTTTGTCTATATTTTCCCCGATTTAGTCTGTATTTTCAATGTTTTTGTCTATTTTCTCCTTATTTTTGTCACACTTGTCTTCATCTGTTGGAGAACCCTGAATATGAAAGTTTTGAATTCCTTCTCAGGTAGTTTCAGTGCCTTTCCTTCTACCAGAAGGTCATCTGGTATTTTATTTTGGTCACTTTCTGGAGCCATCCTGTTCTTTTTTTTTTTTTTTAAATATGTTTTGATATTGTCTGCTGTCTCCAGGACATTCAGGAATTAATTTCTTTGTTTATTTATTATAGATTTCTTTGTTTTGTCCTGCTTTTTTGTTTTATTTGGTTATATCCGGGCAGGCAGGCTAAGCATATATTGTTGCTTGCTTACCTGTGGGCATACTACTTCTTATCACCTCGTCCAGGTTGGCAGGTCCAGTCACTCAGCTATGGTGCAGCAGAGCAGGTCCAGTGGGGGTGGAGGGATGGGAATGGGTGGTTTGTGGCATGAACTTGGGCTGATGGGGTGAAGCCAGGAGGCAGTGCAGGGTGGGGTCCACGGTGGGCCAGGAGGCAGTGCAAGGCAGCGTCCAGAGGACTGTATGAGTGTTGCTTCAGGGTGCAGCACTTGGTACATGGTGCAGATAGGCAGGAGGGAAAGGTGTGGATGTGATGTATGGAGCTAAGAGTTTGGGTGAAAGAAGACAAAGATGAGAGAGAAACAAAGGAAAAAAAGAAAACTGCAGGAAAAAAAGTAGATAAAATGGCAGCATGGTAGGATTTGGCAAGTGGGGGTGGGCAGACCTGGCGAGGCCATCTGTTGGTAGCTATCTAGCTGAGCAGTGTGACTTGGCCTGTTGAAAAGGGGTATGGGTGTTTCATGGGGCTAGGTGGGTGGGAGAAAGGAAATGAAAGAGGGGATGAGAAAGAAGAAACCAACCAACCAACAAAATAAATAAATAAACAACAACAGAAGTATATATATGGTGTGAGGGAACCAGCTATTGGGGATGAGATGGAATTGGGGTCACAGCAAGCTGATGTCTCTCTCGCAAGGTGGCATAGCATGGCATGTCAGGAAGGGGCAGAGGCAGCACAGGGCCTATATGGGAAGGAGAAGGAAAAGGGAGAAGGGGAAAGATAAAGAAAAATAAAAGGTTTGCTCCTGAGGGAGCCATCCTGCAGGGGTAGCATTAACCCGGGGAGGCCATGTGCCAGAGGCTCTTTGGCTAAGCGGTATGGCACAGCATGCCAAGAAAGGGGGAATTGGCATATAGAGCTAAATAGGTGGGAGACAAGAAAGGAAGGAAGGGAAAGAGAGAGAGAGAGAAGAAACATCAACAACAACAAAAAATTAAAAACAAAAGTAAATGAATAAAATGGTGCTGAGGGAGCTGGTCTCTATTGGTGGCACAGACCCAGGGAGGCTGTGCGTGGTGACTATCCAGCCAAGTAGTACAGTATGACCCATCGAGAAGGGGTAGGAATAGTGCACAGGGCTGGGTGGGCAGAAGAAAGGAAAGGAACGAAAGGAGAGATAGAGAGAAGAAACAGAAAAAAGAAAAAAAGGACAAAGCAAACAAACAAAAAAATCACGGCCAGTCAAGAAGAGGAGGGGATAGCACATGGGGCTAGCTGGGTGAGAGAAAGGAAAGAAAGGAAGGGAGAGAGAGAGAAGCAACAAAAAAGCCAAATTTTATATACATATATATATAAATATCAAAAAACAAACAAAAAATGGCGCTGAAGGGGCTGACCAGTGGGGGCAGTGTGGACCCATGAGGCAGTGATCTGATGTCTCTCCATCTCAGCAGCCATGGCCCATTGGAAAGTGGAGACTGCATAGAGGGAAGAAGGGTGGAGGGTGGGAAAGCGTGTATCCCTGGTTACTGGGTGCTCTGTCTCTTGTTGGGAGCACTTTGAAGTTGCCTTACGGTACTCCCTGTCTGCAGTCCTTTGTGGCTGAGGCCAAACATGGTGAATCCAGGTGGCAGTGAGCTGGTATATGTCCAGCTGAGCGACTGTGGCCCATTGGAAAGCAGCGGAGGCCTTGTACAGGGAAGAAGAACAGGGGGTGGGAAAGTGTGTATCCGCAGTTACCAGGTGCTTTGTCTCCCTTGAGAGCTATGTGAGTTTGCCTTCTTATACTCCCTGTTTGCATTCCTTGGTGGCTGTAGTCCAAGATGGTGAATCTGCGCCAAGTTAGCTAGTAGGGGACTTCCACCCGTAGCTCTCTGCGTTCTCTGTTCTCTGTCAGTTTCTTATCCCATTCAGTGCTTAATCGAGTTCTTTATTCCTTCATTTGTTCCTTAGGGTTCCAGGACTGACATTTGTATCTGTTTTACTTAGTTTTTTCGGTCTTTGCTGCAGAGGGATGGCATGGTGCTTCTGTGTATCAGTGCCTTGTTGGCTCCACCTCAAACTGTTTTCTCTGTTAATAAAAAAAAAAATTTTTTTTTTTTCTTTAGCCATCCTAAAAACAAAACAAAACAAAACCAGTGCAGCCGAGTCCTAGTGGCTATAAATTGGTATCTTATCGTGGTTTCGATTTGAATTTTACTAATGACTTTGAGTAATCTTTTCATGTGATTATTGGCCAATTGTGTATCTTTTTTGGAGAAATGTGTGTTCAAGACTTTTGTCCATTTTTAAATTGGGTTGTTTTTCTTTTTGTTGTTAAATATAGGAGTTATATATTATGGATATTTAACACTTATTGGTTTGTGTTTTTAAAAGATGAAAACTCAACGAAGCTACATTCATTTTTGAAACATTTAAAAAGGGGGCATTTCATTCACTCATTTAAAACAAAAGGTTTAGCTTAGAAATAAGTTTGATGTTTTAGTATAGAGAAGATGACGCAGGTAGCTTGGATTAATCCTTAGCCCACAGGTCAAATGTGAGTTCTTGGATGCTGAAAATTCTAGAACAATCCTCCTATAATTTCTTCCCAGTGTTGAAGATTAGAAATGCCTGTAGAGTTTTTAAAGCATAATTTGGCCTGTGGCCCCACCCAGAGAGATGAGTTAATTGTGTGGATGGAGCTTTGTAGTCTATAAGAGTGACCCGAGTGATTCTAATAGGAGGTCAGGGTTGAGAACCTTTGTTTCAGCAGCTACTTGCTCCCTTAAAACTGGACTCCTCCCTTTGTTTGGTAATTTCAATGATTTCTTTCCTTCCTCCTCCCTTTTTCTTTTTTAGGCTTTACTGGTAGACATTAATCTTTATTCTCTTGGAAAATTTCTTTCTTTAACTGGATATAGAGGGAATTATTTTCCTCTTGTTGGGCTGTGATTGATGTTTCTTAGAAAAATAATAAAGTCACATGAGCACATGTGCTTTAAAAATATAATTGGCTTAATTTGTAGCCAATCCCAGTGGAATTTAAACCTATAACCTTTTGTATCAGCCTCAGGGAAATGACATACGCTATGACTACAAATATTATTGGACAGAGTAAATAAAGAAATCTACAAATCTGGATTTATATTACTCCTGAGAGGCTATTCACAGAATACCAAGGCTAAAATGTGGGCATCATGTCAGTGTTTCTCTGAGTACAGTTTATGTTGGACACCGTACATCTCCAAGCTTTATAGCAGATTGAATGATGATGCTATAATGAAGGGCAGAGTACTCGAGCCGATAAACAAGGTATAACACGGGCATGTGGAGCTGGTTGGGAAGGACTTTCATGACAGAGAATCATAAAACTGCTTGTGAGGGAACATTGCTAAAAATACAATTGTTGTTAGATGATCATTGCCCAGATTCTGGGTTGAGTATTGGCCTTTTATGATCTATGGCAGTAAATTCCTTTAATTAACATAAACAATAAGTTTCCTGAAAGGATAGAGTCAAGCAAACTTCAAAATTTCTGAGTGAGGAATTCTCCCTTGGGCCCCAGATTACTATTTCTGGGATTATGTTGATTTCTTGTTTATAGGCTCTTGCTAGCAGTTTGCATTCTGCTTTTTGTTGTTTTTCAATGTTATTGAACTCTTTCACTGTATTGTTGCCTCTTTATATTATTTGCTTAAAGTCTCTCTATCCTCACCACTCTACCACCACTATTATAGCTCAAGCTACCATCCTTTTTTTTTCCTGAATTGCTTTAACCACCTCCCAACTACTCTCCCTGCCTCCTGTCTATCACCTCTCTAATCTATCCTCTACATTCTCACCACCGTGGTCTTTCTTAAGTAACCTCCAGCTTAAAAACCTAAATTTCCCTCATTATTCTTAAAGTCCAAAATTCTAAAGAGGGCTGACAAGGCAATTCATAACCAATTTTCCCCCAATTCCTGCCACCTCCCCTTCTGCCACCTGATTCCTACTCTCTAGCCTCTCTTTCTACCACCCATCTGCCAGTTTGTCATGCTGTGGTAGCTCTAGTATTGCTATGATGCTGGAAGCTACGCCACCAGTATTTCAAATGCCAGCAAGATCACCTAGGATAGACAGGTTTCAGTGGAATTTCTAGGCTAAGACAGACTAAGAAGAAAGGCCTAGTGATCTACTTCTGAAAATTAGCCAGTAAAAACCTTATGCATCACAACAGAACACTGTCCAATTCTCTTCCTTTGGATATGTCATCAGGAGGAATCAATTGTTGGAGGAAGACAGTATGTTTGGTGAAGTAGAGGGCCAGCAGGGGTGAGGGAGACCTTTGATGAAATGGATTGGCACAATAGCTGCAAAGATGGACTGAAACATGCTGGTGATTGTGAGCATGAAGCAGGATCAAGCAGTTTTTTTTTTCTGTTGCACATAATGTCTCCATGAGTCAGAGTTAACTCAGTGGTTAACTCTCTTGCTAGCCTCTTCCTACCAGCCTAGAATCCCTGATATTCTGCATTAAAATCACTTCAGGTGCTTGTTAAGAAATCTAGATTCCTACATCCCATCCAATACTGATTGGGCCAGAATTCCTAGGAACTCCCAAGGCGAATCTTCCAAGTACCAATTTGAGAACAATGTTCTAGGCCATTGAAATTGTTGACTACTGATTAGATGCAAAATACCTTGATTGTATACTCAATGAACTCTGCTTCATTGGCCAAGGCTGCTATCAGAGGATGATTTCAAAGGTCAGAAAGGTCTGATTGGGCAAAAATACTGCCTACTCTCTGTGGCTGCTGTGTCTGACATTTACATTTAGAAATCTGGGAATCCTTGGGATCCCCTTGAAAGTCTTTCAAAATCCAAATCATCTTAGAAACTTAACGTGCAATAATAAACTTAGACCTTCAGAGATCTCGATAAAGTACAAAGAAAAGAAGCTGGATTTAGAGTCAGATGATCTGAATAAAGCTCTGGTCTGCTATTTACTGGTGTTTCAACCTTGGAAAAATTATTTTAATATCTTGAGCCATAGTTTCCTCATCTGTAAAATGAGACTAATAATATCATTAGGTTTGAATGAAGTCAAGAAACATTTTTAAAGTATTAAGTAACATCACCCAAATTGGTAGTTATTTTGCCTCTTTCTCTGGCTATGATTAAGGAAAGAAGAGAGAAAAGGGCCTGATGTAATTAATACCACTGAATTAAACAATTAAAATCATTAAAATGATCAATTTTTGTTGTGTACCATTTACTACAGTACAGTAAAAAGTTTTGTGGCGTATATATAAAGCAGCGCTTAGAAATAAATTTACAGCAATAAAATGTTTTTACTGAAAATAAAAAAGGTCTCAAATCAGTGAACTAAGATTACTCCTTAAGAAACTAGAAAGAGAAGAACAAATGAAATGAAAAGTAAGCAGAAGTAAAAAATAATAGCATAAATCAGTGAAACAGAAAACAAAAAGGGTAGATAAAATTCATGAAACCAAAACCTGATTCTTTTATAAGATAGGTAAAATTAATAAACCTCTAACCAGATTGATCAAGAAAAAAAGATGCTGAAGGAAAGAGAGATGATGGATTGAGTTTATATAATTATATAAGTTATGTGCCTCTTTTGGACACGTGATAATAATTTCTAATTTGGGAACACACTCTAGAAAACTATTTTACTTAGGCATTGGTGTGAACACTAGAACTGGTCAGTCTAACATTTGCTAAGTCTTTCTAGATTACTGAGAACACCCTGAACTTAATTCAGAAACAAAAGCATAATTTTTCAGGAATGAGAGAGGGAACAACACTTGTAAAGATAATAAGGGGATATTATGAAGAATTCAATGCGAGGAAATTTGACACCTAACATGATATGGACAAAATGTATGACACAAATTGGCAAAACTCAATAATAAGGAGACAAAAACTGAATATACTATATCTGTTGGAAAAAAAAATCGAATTTTATTTTAAAACCAAAAGAAAACTCCAAACCCAGATGCCTTAAACCTTTAAGAAAGAAACAATATCAATCTGAGAATGCTTCCCAACTCATTCTGTAAAGTCAGTGTTATTCTAACATAAAAACTTGAAAAGAGGTTACAAGAAAAGAAAACTCCAGACTAATATCCCTCATGAACATAGACACAAAAATCTTAACAAAATGTTAGCAAATAAAATCCAACAGTGTACCAAAAAAGATAATACATTTTGACTAAGTGGGGTTTATCCCAAGAATGCAAGATTGGTTTAACTTTTAAATCAATCAGCATAATTCACCATATTAATAGACTAAATAGGAAACTAAATATGATCATGTCAATAGATGCAGAAAAAGCATTTAACAAAATTCAGTGTCTATTTCTGATAAAAACTCTTAGGAAGCTAGGAATAAAAGGTGAACTTTTTCAATCTGATAAAGGGCATCTATGAAAAACCTGCAACTAACATCATACTTAATGGTAAAAGATTTAATGCTTTCTTCTTAAAATCAGGAAGAAGGCAAGGATGTTTACTCTCATAGCTTTTATTCAACACTGAATTGGCCGGTCTATCAAGCAAGAAAAAGAAATGAAATGTCATATAGATTGAAAAGGAAACAACAAATCTGTCTTTATTCACTGATGACATGATTGTCTATGGAGAAAACCTGATAGGGTCTACAAAAAAGCCACTAGAACTGATAAGTTTAGCAAAGTTGTAGGATGTGAGATTAATAAACAAAATTTAACTGTATTTTTATGCACTAGCAGTGAACAATAAAAGGTGAGATAAAAAAATGCCATCTACAATAGCATTAAAAATACGAAATACAGATAAATTTTACAAAAGATGTACAAAATCTAGACACTGAAAACTTCAAAACACTGCTGAGAGAAATTACAGAAGACTTAAATGTAAAGATATACTGCATTCATGACTAGGAAGACAATATTGTGAAGATGACAATTCTCCTCAAATTCCTCAATAAGTTCAATATAATCTCAGTCAAAATGTCAGCAGGCTTTTTTTTTTTGGTAGAAAATGATAAGCTGATTTTAAAATTCATATGGAAATACAAAGCTCCTAGAATAGCCAACATAACTTTGTAAAAGAAAAAACAAAGTTGGAGGATTTTATGGATTGAATTTTCCCCCCCAAAATATGTGTCAACTTGGCTAGGCCATAATTTCCAGTATTGTGTGATTGTCCACTATTTTGCCATCTGATGTGATTTCCCTATGTGATGTAAATCCTACTTCTGTGATATTAATGAGGTAGGATTAGAGGCAGTTATGTTAATAAGGCAGGACTCAATCTACAGGATTAAGTTGTATCTTGAGTCAATCTCTTTTGAGATATAAAAGAGAGAAGTGAGGAGAGAGACAGGGGAACCTCATATCACCAAGAAAGTAGTGTCAGGAGCAGAGCTTGTTGTTTGTACCTACAGTCCCTGTACTGAGAATCTCCTAGACCCAGGGGAAGATTGATGACAAGGACCTTCCTCCAGAGCCAGCAGAGAGAGAAAACCTTGTCCTGGGGCTGGTGCTCTGAGTTCAGACTTCTAGCCTACTAGACTGTGAGAGAATAAACTTCTGTTTGTTAAAGCCATCCACTTGTGGTGTTTCTGTTATAGCGGCACTACATAACTAGGACAGAGAAGTAACACTACCTGATTGCCAGATTTATTTTAAAGCTATAGTAGCCAAGATGGTCTGGTATTGGTATAAAGATAGATGAAATAGGTCAATGGACCAGAATAGAGTTCAGAAATAGACATCTACATACAGAGCAAATTGATTTTCAAAATATATGCCAGGACAATTAAACAGAGAAAGATAATCTTTAAAAAATGGCACTGGAATATTTGGTATTATATATTATAAGTAAGAAACCAAAAAAAAAACCTGCTGCCTTCGAGTCGATTCTGACTCATAGTGACCGTATAGGACAAAGTAGAACTGCCCCAGAGAGTTTCCAAGGAGCACCTGGTGGATTCGAACTGCCAACCTGCTGGTTAACAGCTGTGGCACTTAACCGCTACGCCACCAGGGTTTCCATTATAAGTAAGGGTAGAGGTATATCATATATATATAATACACCTGACTTACACCTTCTGCAGGATTTAACTCAAAATGAATCAAAGAAATGGATCAAGAGCTAAAACTATAATATTTAGAAGAAAACATAGGAGAATATCTTTATCATTTAGGTTTAGGCAAAGATTTTTTAGAAACAACACCAAAAGCCTGATTCATAAAAGAAAAAAATTTATAAACTGGACACAAAACTGAAAACACCTGCTCTTCAAAAGGATACTGTTCTTAATATGAAACTCAAAACACAGATTGGGAGGAACTTTCTGTAAAATATGTATCTGATGAAGGACTTACATCTTACATATATAAAGTACTTCTACTACTGAATAAAAGAAACAACCCAATAAAAATGGGAAAAAGATTTGAACAGACATTTCACAAAAGAAAATATATAGATGACTGATAACTGCATGAAAAGATGCTTAGCATCATAAATTATTATGGAAGTGCAGACTGAAATCACAATGAGATGTTACTACATAAAGTTAAAAAGATTGACCATACCAAGCATTGGCTAAGATATGAAACAACCAGAACTGTCATACGCTGCCCATGAGAAGGTAAACATAATTCACAACTTTGGAAAATATCTTGCCAGTTTCTAGAAAAGTTAAACATATACCACCTAGTCATTTAACTCCTAGATATTTACTCAAGAGTAACGAAAGCATACATACACACAAACACATGCACATTTCTTTTTTATTGGCCTTAAACCAGAAACAATGCAAATTACCATCAACAGATGGAAAGCTAAACAAATTGTGATCCATTCTTACAGAGGGATACTATTCAGCAATAAAAAGAACAATTCTCAGTACCTGCAACGATATGGATGAATCTCAAAATAATTATGCTACATGAAGGAAATAAAACAGAAAAGAGTAAATACTGTGTAATTCCATTTATATAAAATTCTAGAAAACGCAAACTAATCTCAGTGACAGAAATCAGAGCAGTGGTTGCCTAGAAATAGGGAAGAAGAGGGAGGGGAGAGGAGGAGCTTGAGGAAGTGTTTGAGGATGATGCTTATGTTCATTATCTTAATTATGATGAAGTTTTCATGGTGTGTACAAATTGTAAACTTTAAGTGTGTAATTTATTGTGTACCAACTATACCTCAATAAAACTATAAAGCATAATTAAAAAAAAAAAAGCTTGGATCTTGGAGTCATAAGCCCTGAATAAATCTTGACTCTACTACCACTAAGTGATGTTTTGACCTTGGGCAAGTATTTTAATGTTGTTGAGGCTCAGTTTCTTCATTTGTAAATGGTGTTAATAATGTTGGTAGGCTTAAAGCAAGCGAAGGAATGTTTTGGTAACTTAAATGCCATCGCCAAGCTGATAATTCTTCTTGTGCCTTTCTCAGGCCCTGGTTAAGAAAGAGGAAGATGAATAACCCAGAAAAGACAAACGAGAGGATGCTGAGGATTAGAGCCATCTTCCATGCTTTGAGCTTTGTCACCTTGGCTTTTTTTTTGGTGATAACTTAAGCAGAAAAGGCTGTTTTTTGTCTTCTTAGAAGATTCACAGAGTCAAAAATTTGGGGTGAAAGAGGGGGAAGAAATTTCTATCACTCCATCCCTGTTTGATTTTGTAACCTCTCCCACCCCTCTTCAAAGTATTTTGTTACAGAGAAAACAAAACTTTCTCTAATACTTGACTCCTTGCCTGTGGGGATGGCAGCTGTGAGGACTTGTTTCAACGAACATGAATTGACTTGTGCCGCATGCCAGTTGATGTAACACTCTGTCTTTTTGTCTATCTCTGTTTTTCTCTATCAGCTTTAAAGTCCAATAGCTCCATTCACTATTTATTCAAAACTATCTGTTAAAAACCAATGCTTTTTGAGAATGTTGCCAAACAGAAATTGAATTAAAGAAACCTGTTCTAGCAGATGGCAAAAGAATTTGACCATTCGTAAGATTTAAGTTTAAATTGCTGGCTGTTCAAAAAGAATGCATGTCGTTTTGCAAATAGATTTAAAATAATATAAAAGAACTTGAAAATGATAGAAATAAAATTATGCTGAGACAGAGTATGAGATCAATGTCAAATGGACTAGAAAGCATATATGCAAATTCAAAACAGCTCCTAAACCTACAAAACTGACCATAATTTGATTGAAGGCACTAAAATATGCGTAAGAAAGGGTAGTAAATAATTTGTCAGTGAGAAACAATATAGGTCAGCCATTTAGAAATAAAAGATAAAATACCATCAAAGAGCCAAAACCTGGCTTAGGTGAGGGCTCCTTTTTTGGCGAAAAAGGAGATCTGGTCCACCTGACTGGTAATTCCTAGTTTAAAGATAATTCTTAATAGAGCAGACTATCAGAGCCTCATATCATTAAACAAGTTTTTATTCCACTCCAACCAAACAACCATCTGAAAATTTGAATTCTGATGAAAGCATCCTAGAGATAGATGAAACCCTGGTCAGGCTGACAAGAGTATCCACTGCCTTATTGTCTACCACACATAATAGTTATGTGCAGTTTTTCATTGTCGATTAGTTAGTTGGCATTCAGGTTTTATGCATGAGATCCTTGTGAGCTTTGCTAGTGTGAGTCAGTATCTTCAAATCTGACTGACCCTGGGCCACTGACCAGGCCAAATGTAGTTTATATATGAAGGTTATGTATCTTCTGTGTTGCAAATTCAGTGGTCACCTCTCTGCTTTTTTGTTACTTCACCTCTCGGGAGCATTTAAGAGAATTGCTTGCTCCCTCTTGAAACAATTGCTTCTCAAGTCATTTGCGATTCTTCTAAATGCTGGTTTCCCTCTGATTTCACAGCTGTTGCTCCTCAAATGCTTTGCCATTTTCTTAGTCTCTGCTTGACCTTTATGCTGGAGGAAGTCCAGTTGTTTTGATTGAAACCGTGATCTTATTCAGTCCATGACTAAAACCATGTATGTGTTGATGACTCAAAATTTGTATCTCTCCCCTGAGCTCCAGGCTCATATTTCCAACTGCTTACTCAGCATCTGCACTGGGATATCTTGTAGACATCTCTAGCTTAACGAGTCTGGAAAAGAACTCTTGATTTCATTCCAAAACCTTCTCCCAGTCTTCTCCATCTCAAAAAAATGGTATCACCAACCACCCAGATGCGTAGGCCACAAACCTAAAAATCATCTTTGAATTATCTTTCTTTCAACCCTCATTTATCATCAGCTGCTTCTAAACATACTGAGAATCTCTCGACTTCTTTCCATTTTTATTGCTACTATCCTGGTTGAAACAGTTTTCCTTTTTCCTGATCTACTGCAAAAGCGTCATATCTGATATCCTCATCTCACTTACCCCATAGCAATCCATTCTACAAGGTGATTTCTTTTGATTAAAGTTATAAAGAAAATTATTTTAAACAATCTCAATTTATAGAAAAGTTGTGATACAAATAACTTTTTTTCCAGAATCATTTCAGAGTAAGTTGCCAATATCATGCCCCATCCTGCCTAAATACCTTAGTGTATTTCGTACAAACAAGGGAAGAGCCTATATCATCACAATACAACTATCAAACCAGAAAATTAACATTGATACATTAAACAACAACAACAAAAACAAGTTCATTGCCATCAAGTTGATTCTGACTCATAGCAACCCTATAGGAGAGTAGAACTGCACCATAGAGGTTCCAAGGCTGTAATCTTTATGCGAGCTGACGCTCAGGTCTTTTCTCCCACAGAGTGGCTGGTGAGTTCAAACCACTGACATTTGGGTCAGCAGCTGAGCACTTAATCACTGTGCCACTGGAGCTCATCTAATCTACAGACTTCTTCCAAGTATTTCTAATTTTCCCAATAAGTCATGTAGCAGAGAGATCCAGTCCACGATCAGATGTTACACTCATTTGTCATGTCTCTATAGTTTCTATCTGTTGGTCAGTTTGGAACAATTCCTCATTCTTTCTTTGCCTTTTATGACCTTGACACTTTTGAAGATTATAACCCCCTTTTTATTGTTGTTATTGCCACTTTTGTCTTAAAAATGTTCCATACTCCCCCAAGAAGATAAAATACTTAGGAATAAATCTTACCAGAGATGTCAAAGACTTATACAAAGAAAACTAGAGTACACTTCTGCAAGAAACCAAAAGAGACTTACATAAGTGGAAGAACATACCTTGCTCATGGATAGGAAGACTTATCATTATAAAAATGTCTATTCTACCAAAAGCGATCTATACATTTAATGCAATTCCGATCCAAATCCCAAGGACATTCTTTAATGAGATGGAGAAACAAATCACCAATATCATATGGAAGGGAAAGAGGCCCTTAGAAGAACAAAGTGGGAGACCTTACTTAACCTGATTTTCTATTATACCGCCACAGTAGTCAAAACAGCCTGGTAGTGGTACAACAACAGATACATGGACCAATGGAACAGAATTGAGAATCCAGACATAAATCCATCCACATATGAGCAGTTGATATTTGACAAAGGCCCCAAAACAGTTAAATGGGGGAAAAGACAGTCTTTTTAACAAATGGTGCTGGCATAACTGGATATCCAACTGCAAAAAAATGAAACAAGACCCGTAACTCACTCCATGCACAAAAACAAACAGAAAATGAATTAAAGACCTAAATATAAAATTTAAAGTGATAAAGATCACAGAAGAAAAAATAGGGACAACGTTAGGAGCCCTAATACATGGCATAAACAGTATAGAAAACATTGTAAAGAATGTAGAAGAAAAACTAGATAACTGGGAGCTCCTAAAAATCAAACACCTATGCTCATCCAAAGACTTCGCCAAAAGAGTAAAAAGGCTACCTACAGACTGGGAAAAAGTTTTTAGCTATGACATTTCTGATCAGCGCCTGATCTCTGAAATCTACATGATTCTCCAAAAACTCAACTGCAAAAAGACAAATAACCAATTAAAAAATGGGCAAAAGATATGAATAGACACTTCACTAAAGAAGACATTCAGGTAGCTAACAGATACGTGAGGAAATGTTAACGATCATTAGCCATTAGAGAAATGCAGATCAAAACCACAATGAGATTTCATGTCACTCCAACAAGGCTGGCATTTATCCAAAAAACACAAAAGAATAAATGTTGGAGAGGCTGTGGAGAGATTGGAACACTTATACCCTGCTGGTAGGAATGTCAAATGGTACAACCTCTTTGGAAATTGATTTGGCACTTCCTTAAAAAGCTAGAAATAGAACTACCATATGATCCAGCAATCCTACTCCTTGGAATATATCCTAGAGAAATAAGACCCTTTACACGAATAGATATATTCATACCCATGTTTATTGCAGCACTGTTTACAATAGCAAAAACATGGAACCAAGGAGCCCATCAAAGGATGAATGAATAAATAAATTATGGTATATTCACACAATGGAATACTACGCATCGATAAAGACAAGTGAGGAATCTGTGAAACATTTCATAACATGGAGTATCCGGGAAGGCATTATGCTGAGTGAAATCAGTCAGTTGCAAAAGGACAAATATTGAACAAGACCACTATTATAAGAACCTGAGAAATAGTTTAAACTGAGAAGAAAACATTCTTTTGTGGTTATGAGAGTGGGGAGGGAGGGAAGGTGGGAGAGGAGTATTCACTAACTAGATAGTAGATAAGAACTACTTTAGGTGAAGGGAAAGACAGCACACAATACGGGGGAGGTCAGCACAATTGGACTAAACCAAAAGCAAGGAAGTTTCCTGAATAAACTGAATGCTTCGAAGGCCACTGTAACAGGGGCAGGGGTCTGGGGACCATGGCTTCAGGGGACATCTAAGTCAATTGGCATAGTAAAATCTATTATCAAAACATTCTGCATCCCACTTTGAAGAGTGGTGTCTGGGGTCTTAAATGCTAGCAAGCAGCCATCTAAGATGGATCAATTGGTCTCAACCCACCTGGATCAAAGGAGAATGAAGAAAACCAAGAACACAAGGTGATTACGAGCCCAAGAGACAGAAAGGGCCACATGAACCAGTGACTACATCATCCTGAGACCAGAAGAACTAGATGGTGCCCAGCTACAACCGATGACAGCCCTGACAGGGAACACAACAGAGAACCCCTGAGGGAGCAGAAGAGCAGTGGGATGCAGACCCCAAATTCTCATAAGACCAGACTTAATGGTCTGACTGAGACTGGAAGGACCCCAGTGGTCATGACCCCCAGACCTTCTGTTGGCCCAGGACAGGAACCATTCCCGAAGCCAACTCTTCAGACATGGATTGGACTGGACGATGCGTTGGAGAGGGATGCTGGTGAGAAGTGAGCTTCTTGGGTCAGGTGGACACTTGAGACTAGGTTGGCATCTCCTCCCTGGAGGGGAGATGAGAGTGTGGAGGGGGTTAGAAGCTGGCGAAAAGACACGAAAGAGAGTGGAGGGAGAGAGCAGGCTGTCTCATCTGGGGGGAGTAATTGGGATTGTGTGGCAAGGTGTATATGGGTTTTTGTGTGAGAGACTGACTTGATTTGTAAACTTTCACTTAAGGCACAATAAAAATTATTTTTTAAAAAATGTTCCATACTTTGGTGTGTCTGATGCTTCCACATGATTACATTCAGGTCACCTCCACGTGTCTGTCAGTTTGTCGTAGTGTGAAGGATTGCATGTTGCTGTGATGCTGGAAGCTATTCCACTGGTATTCAAATACCAGCAAGGTCACCCATGGTGGACAGATTTCCCCTGAGCTTTCAGACTAAGACAGGCTAGAAAGAAGGACCTGGCAGTCTACTTCTGAAAAGAATTAGCCAGTGAAAACCTTATGGATAACAGCAGAACATCATCTGATACCGTGCTGGAAGATGAGCCCCCTAGTTTGGAAGGCACTCACATTATGACTGGAGAAGAGCTGCCTCCTCAAACTAGAGTAAACCTTAATGATGCAGTTGGAGTTAAGCTTTCAGGACCTTCATCGGCTGATGTGGCACGACTCAAAATGAAAAGAAACAACTGAAAACATCCATTAATAATTGGAATGTGGAATGTACAAAGTATGAACCTATGAACATTGGAAGTTGCCAAAAATGAAATGGAATGCATAAACATCAGCATCCTAGGCATCAGTGAGCTGAAATGGACTGGTATTGGCCATTTTGAATTAAAGAATCATACGGTCTACTACGCCAGGAATGACAACTTGAAGAGGAATAATAGTGCTGCATTCATTGTCAAAGAGAACATTTCAAGATCTATCCTGAAGTATAGTGCTGTCAGTAATAGGATAATATCCATACACCTACAAGGAAAACCAGTTAATACTATTATTCAAATTTACACACCAACCACTAAGGCCAAAAAAAGATGAAGAAATTGAACATTTTTACCAACTGCAGCAGTCTGAAATTCATTGAACATGCAATCAGGATGCATTGATAATTACTGATGATGGAATGCAAAAGTTGGAAACAAAAAAGAAGGATCAGTAGTTGGAAAATATGGCCTTGGTGATAGAAACAATGCCGGAGATAACATGATAGAATTTTGCAAAACCAACAACTTCTTCATTGCATATACTTTTTTCAACTATATAAATGGCAACTATACACATGGATCTCACCAGGTGGAACACAAGAGAATCAAATCAACTACATCTATGGAAAGAGGCAATGGAAAACCTCTATATCATCAGTCAGAGCAAGACCAGGGTGCAACTGTGGAACAGATCATTAATTGCTCATATGCAAGTTCAAGTTGAAGTTGAAGAAAATTAGAACAAGTCCATGAGAGCCTAAGTACGACCTTGAGTATATCCCACCTGAATTTAGAGACCATCAAGGACATCATACATGAAGAAAGCAAAAAGTCATTGAAAAGACAGGAAAGAAAGGAAAGACCAAAACGGATGTCAGAAGAGACTCTGAAACTTGCTCTTCAATGTTGAGTAGCTAAAGCTAAAAGAAGAAATGAAGTAAAAGAGCTGGGGAGAAAATTTCAAAGTGCAGCTCCAGAAGACAAAGTAAAGTATTATAATGACATGTGCAACGACTTGGAGATACAAAACCAAAAGGGAAGAACACACATAGCATTTTTCAAGCTGAAAGAACTGAAGAAAATATTCAAGCCCTGAGTTGCAATATTGAAGGATTCTACAGGAAAAATATTAAATGATGCAGAAAGTACCCCCCCCAAAAGATAGAAGGAATACAGTCATTATACCAAAAAGAATTGGTCAATGTTCAGCCATTTTAGGAGGTAGCATATGATCTAGAATCGATGATACTGAAGGAAGAAGCCCAAGTTGCACTGAAAGCATCGGTGAAAACCAAGGCTCCAGGAACCAATGGAATACCAACTGAGATGTTTCAACAAACGGATGCAGTGTGGGAAGTGCTAACTCATCTATGCCAAGGAATTTGGAAGACAGCAACCTGGCCAACTAACTGTAATGCCTATTCCCAAGAAAATTGATTCAACTGAATGTGGAAATTATTCAACAATATCATTAATATCACACACAAGTAAATTTTGGCAAAGGTCTTTCAAAAGTGGCTGCAGCAGTACATGGACAGGGAACTGCCAGAAATTCAAGCTGGATTAAGAAAAGAATGTGGAACCAGGGATATCATTGCTGATGTCAGATGGATCCTGGCTGAAAGTGGAGAATACCAGAAAGATGTTTACCTGTGTTTTACTGACTATGCAAAGGCATTTGGCTATGTGGATCATAGCAAACTATGGATAACATTGTGAAGAATGGGAATTCCAGAACACTTAATCGTGCTCCTGATGAACATATACATAGATCAAGAGGCAGTTGATGGAACAGAACAAGGGGATATGTGGTTTAAATCAGGAAAGGTGTGGGTCTGGGTTGTATCCTTTCACCATACCTATTCAATCTGTATGCAGAGCAAATAATCCGAGAAGTTGTACTATATGAAGAAGAATGTGGCATCAGGATTGGAGGAAGACTCATTAACAACCTGCATTATGCAGATGACTCAACCTTGCTTGCTCAAAGTGAAGAGAACTTGAAGCACTTACTGATGAAGATCAAAGGCCACAGCCATCGGTATAGATTACACCTCAAACAAAGAAAACAAAAATCCTCACAACTGGACCAATAAGCAACGTCATGGTAAACAGAAAAGATTGAGGTTGTCAAGGATTTCGTTTTACTTGGATCCATAATCAACACCCATGGAAGCAGCAGCCACTAACTAGAAAGTTGACAAGGATCATCTTTGGTGAAGGGAAGGATAACACACAATACAGGAGAATTCAGCACAACTGGGCCAAAGCAAAGGCTAAGAAGTTTCCTGAACACATCCAAACACTTTGAGGGACAGAGTAGCTGGGGCTGGGGGTGGGACCATGGTTTCCTGGGGACATCTAGGTCAACTGACATAAAGTTTATTAAGTAAATGTTCTGCATCCCGCTTTGATGAGTGGCACCTTAGGAACGGCCATCTAAGATGCATCAATTGGTCCCAACCTACCTGGATCAAAGGAGAATGAAGTACACTAAAGACACAAAGAAAATACTAGCCTAAGAGACAAAAGGTCCACATAAACCAGAGACTCCATCAGCCTGAGGCCAGAAGAACTACATGGTGCCTGGCTCCAACAAATGACCGCTCTGACCAGGAACACACCGGAGAGTTCTGGATGAGGCAAGACAAAAATGTGGAGCAGAACTGAAATTCGCATAAAAAGACCAGACTTAATGGTCTGACAGAGACTGCAGGACCCCTGAAACTCTGGACCCTGGACACTCTGTTAACCCGGAACTAAAACCATTCCCAATGCCCACTCTTCAGACAAAGATTAGACTGGAGTATAAAACAAAAACTGACACTTGTGAGGAGTGTGCTTCTTGTTTCAATCAGATACACGAGACCAAATGGGCAGCTCCTGTCCGGAGGGCAGATGAGGAGGCAGGAAGGGACAGGAACTGTTTGAATGGACACAAGAAACCAGGGTTGAGAGGGAGAGTGTGCTGTCACATTGTGGGGATTCCAGCTAATGTCACATAACAATAAGTGTATAAATTTTTGTATGAGAAATTAACTTGAGCCATGAACTTTCACCTGGAGAAAAATTAGAAGAAAAGAAAAGAAAGCAACACAAGAAGATGTAACCCATGTACTGACTTAAATTGCTTGGGTCATCTTAGAATAATGCATGTATTCCTTTAACCTTATGGGAAGTGCTTATCTATAATTATGTCATAATTTTATACAAAAACATTTATCAATTATCCTGTTGAAATGATTTTTCTCGGTTATTTATATAAATACTCATTGAGCCCTACTGTCTGTCAAGCATTGTGTGCTGCCCATTGCCCATAGCTATCAAATCAATTCCAACTCTTAAAAAGATTAGTAAGTACTAAAAAAAAAAAAAGAAATCAAACGATGCATTGCATTGGGCAAATCTGCTGCAAAAGACCTCTTTAAAGTATTAAAAAGCAAAGATGTCACCTTGAAGACTAAAGTGCGCCTGACCTAAGTCATGATTTTTCAATTGCCTCATATGTATGTGAAAGCTGGACAGTGAATAAGGAAGACCAAAGAAGAATTGACACCTTTGAATTGTGGTGTCGAAGAAGAATATTGAATATACCATGAACTGCCAAAACAAACAAATCTGTTTTAGAAGTACAACCAGAATGCTCCTTAGAAGCAAGGATGGTGAGGGTATGTCTCACCTACTTTGGACGTGTTATGAGGAGGGATCTGCCCCTGGAGAGACTCAGTGAAAAAGAGAAAGACCCCCAACAAGACGGATCGACACAGTGGCTGCAACGAAGGGCTCGGGCATAACGATTGTAAGAATGGCACAGAATTGGGCCATGTTTTGTTCTGTTGTACATAGGGTCACCATGAGCAGCACCTAACAACAACAACAGATTCAGGTCATGTATCTTTGGAAGGAATATCACAGAAATAATACTGTGCTCTTTGCATTACACCTTGCCAGGTGTCGCACATGTTCGATTTATCCTGAAGCTGATGATACTCACTTTGATCACTTGTTTAAGAAGCTGACTGGCAGGCTTCTCCACTTTGAGGTTATTCCTCCTTCCCCTTGTTATTAATAAGTATTTGGTGGAGAGATTCTTTGAACCTTGTAAATATCCTCCTTTAATCAAACTTTTAACTGACTAATTAACTAGTTCCCTTATTTATATGAGTGTAAATTCTTCGGCTCCTATTTTATTTAATGGATTATAACTTGTGCTACCATTATTTGTACCCAATTGCTATCATCCTTATCCCCAATTTGGCCCCTAGGATCCTCTTCAAGCTGGCTTTTGTGTCATTCTTGAAGACTTCCTTGCTATCTAGCACAATAAGATGTTACAGAATCTTCCCTTGCCCCAGTCCTGGATCAGCCATTTTTCCAAGAACCCATGGTTCCTTTAAGAGGAGAACAATAATTGGAAGCCAAGAAACGGGCACTAGGTGTGCTCATTGCCACTGGAGTGTTATTGCTCCCAGGCCCTCTCAGTGGACAAATCTAGGACCTGTTTACACATTTACTTTTTTATTTATAGTGGTGATCTACTTCCTAAAACCATCCATTGAAAGCTCTGTGGGCCACAGTTCTACTCTGACACACATGTGGTGGCCATGAGTCGGAATTAACTTGGCAGAAATTGGTGGTTATATAGTGTGAAATCTAGGAGCTCACATCATTTCCCATCCAGCACTATGGGATTTATTCTGATTTTCTCTCTTTTCATATTTATAACTCCATTCTCTGAGAGTGAGAAACTTGAAAATTAAATCTCTAATTTTTACACTTAATTCAATCCACCCATCTCTCTGAGCTCATCTCTTGACCTGCTCTCCATTCTTTCTTAAACTTTAACCACTGAGGTCTTCTTTCTAGTCCTCAAATGAACTGGATTCGTTCCTACCTCAAGGGCTTTACATTGCTATTTCCTCTGCAAGAAAGTGTTTCTCATTGCCTGCTTGTCGTTCAGGTCTCAGTTCCAGTGTCTCCATCTTTCTTGGCCCTTACCTGACACTTTACTTCTAGTGACTGTCTATCATGTTACCCTTGTCAAAGGAAAACTCAGAGACTACTCTGAGCTATAAGGAAAATATTTTTACTTGCAATGTTGGCAAGAACATCTAGACTTATGATGAACTTGGCTCCCTGAATAAAGGTTAGAAGCTGGTATTTGAAGGGAAAAACCACAAATTTGCAATTAGCATGTTCGTTATTCTTATTGAGTGAGTAACAAAAGTTCTGTCATTACTTTCATATCTGCAATCTTCCTTATATATCAGCATACGTCAGTGTTATACAGTTATTTTCTTTAGGCAAGAGCTCAAGACTCTATTTTCTTAGGACTAGTGTTAGGGTGTTTGGCATTTTTGTAATTTATCTCCAGATGCAAAGTTTTCATCCTGACTGTGGTGCATGAGGTATTACTTATGTCTAATGGCTCTAGGGAGTCTAGAGCAAGGGCCCAAGTTCGCTTTCTCCCCCCCTTTTTTTTTTAATAAGCCAACCAAACCAAACCCACTGCCATCAAGTCAATTCCAACTCATGGAAACCCTGGTGGCGTAGTGGTTAAGTGCTACAGCTGCTAATCAAGAGGCCAGCGGTTCAAATCTGCCAGGCGCTCCTTGGAAACTCTATGGGACCATTCTACTCTGTCCTATAGGGTTGCTATGAGTTTTTTTTAGTAACATATCTGAAACTGCTCACTCATTCGTTCTTTTGTTCATTTGTTCTTTCATTCAACTGTTGTTTACCTGGCTAGAATATAAACTTCATGGTAGTCATTTTTAATCTTCCAGCACCTAAGACTTTGTTTGATACACAGTAGGCATTCAGTAAATCTTTTTTTAATAAATGAATAAAATGAGTTTCTGAACATGTCAGGCTGAGACACAAGCCATTGATTACAGAAAAACAATTGATGTTACTTTTCTGGTCTTTAAGGTAGTAGGTTTTCCTCCAATTATACCCTCACCTCAGCATTTGGAACTTGTTGTTGTGTGTCATTGACTTGATTCCAACTCAGTGATCCTACAGGAAAGAGTAGAACTTCCCCATAGGATTTTTTAGGCTATAATCGTTATGGGAGCAGATCACCAGGTCTTTTTTCTGTGGAGCCACTGATAGGTTCAAACTGCTGAACTTTTGGTTAGTAGCCGAGAGCTTAACCATTGTGACACCAGAACTCCTTATTTGGAACCTATTCTTCATTATATTTGGGTCCTTGGTGGCACAAATGGTTAAGAGCTCAATTGCTAACCAAAATGTTGTCAGTTCGAATCCACAAGGTGCTCCTTGGAAACCCTATGGGGCAGTTCTACTGTGTCCTACAGGGTCACAACTCGACAGCAATGGGTTTGGTTTTGGTTTCTTCATCATTTACCAAACCAATAACCTTTGCATTTTTACAGGAGGCAGTAGGGGAGACTGTTCATTCTTCTTTTTTCGATTACGATTATTGTTAAATCTACAGATAGCATTTCCTATGATGTGAGATCCTGAGAACATTGGACGCCTGTCAGCAGATGAATGGATAAGCAAAATGTGGTATATATGTACAATGGAATACTACTCAGCCAGTAGGAGGAATGAAGTCTTGATACATGCTACAATATAGATGAAGCTAGAAGATATTGTGCTGAGGGCAATAAGTCAATCACAAAAGGACAAGTATTATATGACTTCACTTATATAAAAAGACAAGGAAAGGCAAAATATATAGAGAACAAAGTTTATTAGTGGTTACCAGGGGTAGGACGGAGGGGGAAAGAGGGAGTTAATGGTGATGGAAACATCACATTGATTAAGGGTATGGTTGCACAGCCAATTATTGTAATTGCTATCAATGTTGTATACCTGTAAAAAGTTGAATTGACAGAAGTTGTGTGATAGATATATTTACAACAATGACAAACAAACAAACAAACAAACAAAAAAGTATAGCTGTTGAGGCTGCTTATGTACAAACAAAAACCTCACAGGATTTGTTTTCTTGGTTTGGAGGTTTAGGGTCCTGGTTTCATGTGACATCCCAGTTAATTGGTCTAACAACATATTTAGTGCTCCTGTTCTACCTCCTAGTTTGATGTGCAGTGCCTGGAGTCTTAAAAACTTGCGAATGGCCATTCAAGACACGATTGGTCTCTTTTCTCCTGGAACAACACAGGAAGAAGGAGAATCAGGAATAGGAGCAAGATATGGAATGTGTGGCTAATTGCCTCCATGAACAACTGCCTCCTTCGCCAAAAGACCCCACCATGAGACCAGACTGGATGGTGTCCAGCTACCACTACTGAATATTTTGATCAAAGATTCCATAGAAGAATGCTGATCAAAAGGGGGAAAATGCATAACAGAATTTCAAATTTTTATAGACTCCAGACTTCCTGGAGCCATGAAGGTTGGACGAACCCATGAAAATATTGCCCTGAAATAATCTTGAAACCTTAAACCAAAAATATCCCCTGAAGTCTTAAAACCACACAATAACTTAGCTTAATCAGTAAAAAAATTCTGCTTTGAGAGTTGTGCTTTTTTAAGAAATATCCATGTGGGATAAAATTTACAGGAGCAACTCAAAAATTTACATAGGACCTTAGGGGTATGTTAATTTTTGTTAATGGGGGAGGAACAACTCAGAAAAGGACAGCAAGAATAGGTGCACAACTTGAAAAATGTGATCAAAGTCACTAAATGTGTATGTAGAAACTGTTGAATTGGTGTATTTTTGCTGTGCATGGCAGTGGTGGTGCAGTGGTTAAGTGCTTGACTGCCAACCAGCAGTTTGAACCCACCAGCCACTCCATGAGAGATAGGTGTGGTAGTCTTCCGTAAAGATGTAAAGCCTTGGAAATCCTACGGGCAGTTCTTCTCTGTCACATTGGATTGCTCTGAGTCAGAACCAACTTGATAGCAACAGGTTTTGCTGTGTATATTCTCAACAACAAAATAAATAAAATTATATTAGAAAAATTAATTTTGGTGGTGACATTTTCTACCTTCTCTTATTACTTAAACATTTAAGCATGAGAATCCACTCAAATGTATGCGAAGGATGACTCTGTAAGAAGTACTGGTAAAGTAAGGTACAGTAAAAGTTAATAATTCATGTCAGAAATAAAAGTACAGCTCTCCTCTATCACAAAAATTAATAACAGGAATCTGAAGGTGGGCAGAGTGCCAGTGGGACACCTCTGAACTTTTGGACCCAATTTAAAAACCATTATCATAATGACAATGAGACCACCTAAGGTCATATGCCACCACCTGTCTGTCTTTTGGTCGGACTGTGGTGGCTTGTGTGTTGCTATGACGTTGGAAGCAATGCCACTGGTATTTCAAATACCATCAGGATCAGCCATGGTGGATAGGTTTCGGCAGAGTTTCCAGACTAAGACAGACTAGGAAAAAAGGCCTGGTGATCCACTTTTGAAAATCAGTCAATGCAGGCCCTATGGATTACAACAGAATATTGTCTGATGTAGTGCTGGAAGATGAGCCACCTAGGATGAAAAGCAACAATGGATTCAAGCACTCCAGTGATCGTGAGGATGGCGTGAGGCTGGGCAGAGTTTTGTTGTGTTACACGTGAGGTCCTCCTGAGTCAGAGCCGACTCGACAGTGATTAACAACAACAACAACAGGGTCATACAAATAGGATTAAAGCCACTTAGGAGCATGTTGTACCTCAGAACAGAAGAGTTTTAGAGATTCTGGAATATTACATTTTTCTGTCCTGTTTTGCCTTCAAGTGAAGCCATAGTCCTCCTGGGTGACATCATAGTCATTTCCCCACCCTTGCTTGTGCAGGCCTCCAAGGGAAGGTTATGTGATTTTAGGTGTAAAACAGGCCCCACAGAGAGATTAACTGTTCAGATTCAAAGACCGTTCCTGTGAAACTGACCGCAGTGATAGTGATCAAAGACAGATAAGAGGGACCTGTCTGTGATCTAGAAGCAGAATCTAGAAGAGTTTTAGTTTAACATTTTCAGCAGTGGTCTTCAAAGTAACAAGGTTTCGTGTTCACTATACACCTCTTAATTCTCCTTGAACGTTGTTTGCCCGACGGCTGTTTCTGCCTGACCTTCATTCCATAAATGTTCTTAAGAGAAGCAACTGTTAACTTTGTTTACCTTTTTACTTGTCTTTACTTCCTTTGACTTGGGTTTGACTTTTTGAATAAGGACTTCTTTGAATGGTACTTCAAATATTCCCAGCTCTCCTTTGCAGTGAGGAAATGATGAAAAACAAAACAAAATAAACACCCACATTTAAATCAGACAGCTTCTTTACTTCAGAAGAATCATAGACATATACAATTACAGGTAGAAGTACGGGAGTCAGATTCTTGGGGTGTGATCTTGGGTAATTCACTTGATCTCCCTAGATCCCAGTTTCCTCATTGTTAAAAAGAGATATTGTGGAGATCAAATAATGTACCTCTTTAAAATTTCTTAACACAGAGCTGGCACATGATATATGCTAAATATAGTAATTTTGTCATTGCATTTATTATTATTCACCTTACTAGTCTAAAAAGAGGCTCGAGAAGACAAAGTAAAGTATTATAACAAAATGTGCAAAGACCTGGAGTTAGAAAACCAAAAGGGAAGAACATGCTCAGCATTTCTCAAGCTGAAAGAACTAAAGAAAAAATTCAAGCCTCAAGTTGCAATATTGAAGAATTCTATGGGGAAAATATTGAATGACGCAGGAAGCATCAAAAGAATACACAGAGTCACTATAACAAAAAATAGAAAGAATTGGTCGATGTTCAACCATTTCAGGAGGTAGCACATGATCAGGAACTGATGGTATTAAAGGAAGAAGTCCAAGCTGCACTGAAGGCATTGGGGAAAAATAAGACTCCAGGAACTGACGGAATGCCAATTGACATGTTTCAACAAACAGATGCAGCGCTAGAGGTGCTCACTTAACTGTACCAAGAAATATGGAAGACAGCTACATGGCCAACTGACTGGAAGAGATCTATATTTGTGCCCATTTGGAAGAAAGGTGATCCAACAGAATTTGGAACAATAGCATTAATATCACACACAAGTAAAACGTTGCTGAAGATCGTTAAAAACAGTTGCATCAGTACATTGACAGGGAACTGCCAGAAAGTCAAGCAGGATTCAGAAGAGGATGTGGAACAAGGGATATCACTGGCTGAAAGCAGCGGCTACCAGAAAGATGTTTACCTGTGTGTTATTGATTATGCAAAGGCATTTGTGTGGATCATAATAAACTATGGACAACATTTGAAGAATGGGAATTCCAGAACAGTTAATTGTCCTTATGTGAAACCTGCACGTAGACCAAGAAGCAGTCGTCCAAATAGAATAGGGGCACACTGCAGGGTTCAAAGTCAGGAATTGTTTGCGTCAGGGTTGTAGCCTTTCACCATGCTTATTCAATCTATATGCTGAGCAAATAATCTGAGAAGCTGGACTATGTGAAGAAGAATGTGGCATCAGGATTAGAGGGAGACTCATCAACAGCCTGCAATATGGAGATGATACAACCTTGATTGCTGAAAGCAAAGAGGACTTCAAGCACTTACCGATGAAGATCAGATACTACAGCTTCAGTATGGTTTACACCTCAACAGAGAGAAACAAAAATCCTCACAACTGGGCCAATAAGCAGCATCATGATAAATGATGCACTTGGATGCACAATAAATGCCCATGGAAGTAGCAGTCAAGAAATCAACGATGCATTGCATTGGCCAAATCTGCTGCAAAAGATCTCTTTAAAGTGTTAAAAAGCAAAGATGCACCTGGAGGGCTAATGTGTGCCTGACCCAAGCTGTGGTGTTTTCAATCACCTCATATGCGTGCGAAAGCTGGACAATGAATAAGGAAGACTGAGGAAGAATTGACTCCTTCGAATTATGGTGTTGTGAAGAATATTGAATGTACTCTGGACTGCCAGAAGAACAAACAAATCTGTCTTGGAAGAAGTACAGCCAGAATGATCCTTAGAGGCAAGGATGGCAAAACTTCATCTCACATACTTTGGACATGTTATCAGGAGGGACAAGTCCCTGGAGAAGGACATCACGCATGGTAAGGTAGAGGGTCCGTGAACAAGAGCAAGACCCACAACAAGGTGGATTGGCACAGTGGCTGCAATAATGGGCTCAAACATAGCAATGATTGTGAGGATGGCACAGAACTGGGCAATGTTTCCTTCTGTTGTACACAGGGTTGCGATGAGTTGGGACTGACTCAACGGCACCTACCAATGACAACAGTGTAAAATCATCCTTCACTAAGGGCCAGAATTCTGACGGTGCAGCAATTCGAACCAAGTGTTAATTGGCCTTTTCTGGGCTCCCATGGCATCTTCTGGAGAACTCTTCCACAATTCTTATTACCCTGTTTTATAGCAAGGCTGACATGTAGTCAGCATGCCCATAGCCAACATCCCTTCTGATTGGTTGGTGTTCATAATGTGAGGGTAGTTATATATTTTGACTATCTCCCTGGTTATAGCTGTTTACACTTCTGTCTCTTTTGTTGGATTAAGATCTCCCAAGGGCAGGGATTGTGTCTTATTCATATCCGCATATCCAGTGACTTAGACTGTATTTGGTACAGAGCTGACACTTCATAACTCTTGGTTGAATTTAAATAAATTTTGGGACCTTGATAGGTGGCTGCTAACCAAAAGGGTGACAGTTCAAGTCTACTCAGACATGCCTTGGAAGAAAGGCCTGGTGATCTATTTCCTAAAAATCAGCCATTGAAAACCTTATGGAGCACAGTTCTACTCTGACGCAGATGGGGTCGCCTTGAGTTGGAGTCGACTTGATGGCAACTGTTTTCTTTGTGATACCATAGTGGTTTTACAGAAAAACTAGCCACAGTTTGGCAGGAACTGTCAAAGGCTGTATAAGAGCCACGCCTGGGGAAGGTGACCATGAGCCTGTCTCAGCTCAGACTTGTATGAGAGCCCCAACCATGTTGTGCTTGAGCCTGTAGCAGGTCCTCCACCAGCTGTAACCACCACCAGAGCATTACCTCTAACTGTGGGAGACTTACTTTGCAGACTTGTACTACTCAGCTCCTCTTAGTATTTAGCAATGCAAACTAGGCATCAGTTGCTGCTTAACGACAGAAGAGACAGAAGAGCTGTAACACGTTCCCTCCTTGCCTATGTTTCCCCCCTCCCTCTCATCCATCCCTAACGTAATTAATCTAAGGGCTGCAGACAGCAATGAGCTCCTGATCTTTCCCAGACCCAGTATAGCTGGGGGATGGTAGAGATTCCAAGACGGTTTTCAAATGTAAATGAGAGTGAAATAAAAAAAATCTCAACTTGTTCAACTGGTTGAAAAGTCCTAAATATAGTCTTTTACCACGAACTAGTTGCTGTCAACTTGACTCCCACTCATGGCAACCCCATGTGTGTCAGAATAGAACTGTGCGCCATAAAATTTCAATGACTGTGGTCTTTCAGAAGTAGATCACTTGATCTTTCTTCTGAGGAGCCTCTGGGTGGATTGTAAGCTCTAAACTTTTGTTAGACGAGCACATTAACTGTTTGCACCACACAGGAACTCTTCTTGTAACACTAAGAGAGTTCGTATGTATAATAAAATATTTCTTTCAATCTCATGGTCATGTGGTGGGAATAAGGGTTGGGGTGGGGAGCTTGTGGGCCAGCTGATCTTCATGACTTCAGAGCAGTGGTTTTCAGCAGGGGTGGGGTAGCGTGGCCCTAAACCAAAATCCGCTCAAATGTAGGAGAAGGATGACTCTGTATGAAGTACCAGTTATGCACAATAACAATAATTTTTGTCAGAAATAAAAGTACAGACTCTATCATAAAAATTAGTGATAGGAATCCGAAGGTGGGTGAAGTGCCAGTGGGACACCTCTGAACTTCAATTTAAAAACCATTAACATAAAGACAGCGAGACCACATAAGGTGGTACGAATAGGGTTAAAACCGATTAGAGGCAAGTTGTATCTCAGGACAATTTCAGATTCCTGCAAAAGGAGACAAAATGTATGAGAGAGAGAGACAGAAGAGAGAAAGAGAAACAGAGACACACACAGGGAGGAACAGAGAAAGAGATAGACAAAGAGAAAGACAGAAAGAAATATCTTTCCTCAATTATTTTTCTTCTTGGAGAAGGGGGCTGAATGAATGGAAAAATTGCTTGACCAAGAATCCAGAGACTTGGGTTTGGGCCTTGAGTGGCAGGCTCCCTGAGCCTATAGCTTACTTAGCCCGTACCTTGGCTCCTTTAGCTGTGAAAAACCTTGCGGGGTTCTTGAGAGGTGATAACAGAGGTACAGCTGCCTTGAAAGTAAACTTGATAAATAATGCAAGATAGCATTGCTATTATTATAGGAGTATAACACTACAATTAATAATTAATAAAGGTTGGTGTCATGGACCTACACCATATTAGCCAGGATGGTATACACAAAGATATTTCTAACATAATCGTGGTAGGTCTCACTGCTGCTCGATCATAACAAAAGGTATAACGATTTTGCTAAGATTATACACTAGCAATTATCTCCCAAATGGAGACTGATCAAAGAATTAACTCAGCACTCTAAGAAAAACCTAAGAAAATAAATACTAAAAGATGGCGTGTGATAAAGATTTTATAACAGAGGTGTGTTTCCTTCTTCCTTCCCTCTCTTGCTTCCTTCCTTTACATTCTCTATTCTCTTTTTCAAACACTAATTGAGCGCAATCTGCATAAGACATCATGCTGGACTCTTGGAGGGCTACCAAATGTGTAGGGCACAATTCCTGCCTTCAGGGAGTGTCCCGTCTATTCAAGGAAGCATTGGAGGAGGTAGGGGAACCTGACCTAATGGATCACTCATCCCACTGAAGTTGCCTTAGTAAGATAGTATCCGGGCCAGGGTATGACATATTGTCATGCTTTTGCCTATACTATTTCCGTATTTCCTCCACCCTAAATGCCATCCGTATTCCTTATTAGGTTATGAACTCCTTACAGACTCAGTTTAAGTATTTGTGCCCATGGAAAACCTCTTTGCTGCCCCAGACAGAGTTAGCAACCTCCTCTTCTTTATTTCCACTGCACTTGGAATCAGGCAGGGTTCTTCTCCTTCCCAGCATTTACCAGTGACTGTGGGCAAATTTGACCTTTTTGACTGTTGGTTACATTGTCTGTAAAATGAGGCTAATAATGCCACCCTCAAAGTAGTGTTGTTATGAAAATTAAATGAGAATATAACTGAGATACCTAGAACAGTTAGTGTTGCTCATTTATGGATTAAATAAATGAATACTAATATTTATCATTTTCTATTAAAATATTTATAAAGCATGACTTCCACACTGGATTGGATGCTCCTTGAGGGTGGAGGTCATAATTCTTTCTTGTATCTCTGGGGCTTCGCCCAGAGGACACTCTCCATAAGTGCTTGATAAATGGATGAAGGAAGGAATGGATGAAAAGTAGTAGTGGGTAAGTAAAAGAGGTGATGGAGTTAATTTACCAATATATTTGTTATTAAATTAAATTTTTTGGGAACTCATTAACATTGCAAAAGTGCAGCGGAAGCAAGTAAATGACTTTGTAGAAAGGTATAAAGCAAATTCTAGAGCCAGGCAATGCTCTCTATGAAGTCGGCTTGCTTGGCACCTGGAATGAATTAAGTCCTAGTTGGACATCTGATGGGCCTCAGGAGCTGCCAGAATAATTCGGTGAAGAAGGTCAATTTTCAAAAAACATAGCACATTGCTGTGTCACCAGGTTGTTTTATCTCCTAGTAACAGAATATTATAATGTTTTGAGGTGAGAATACTCCTCCTGCTACAATGAATTTATAATAAAGATGAGCTATGCAAATGCAATAATCATAATTACAGTGAATTTAGTTTATGATTTCCTCTATTAATTATTCTTCAGTGGTGCGGTGCAGCAAATTACTTAATATGGCCCCTCTAGCCTGGTGGAGCCGAGGTTAAGAGCTCAGGCCGCTAACCAAAAGGTCGGCAGTTTGAATCCATCAGCTACCCATTGGGAATGCTATGGGGCAGTTCTACTCTGTCTTTAGGGTCTCTGTGAGTCAGAATTGAATTGACAGCAATGGGAGCCATGCATTGTCTTGCTACTCCCACAAAATGATTGGTGGGACTATGCAAATAAGGTGTTTGTGATCCACCAAGGTGAATGGACAGCCTGCTTGTAATGCAAATAAGGTGCCTGGAATACCTGTGGTGGTGGGACCATGCAAATAAGGTGTATGGAACTCTAACAAAGGGATTGGTCAGTTTTGCTGTCTTTCTAGGCTTAAAATGAGCTCATCCCAGAGGCAAGGAGGGAGGGCCTCACTACCATCAAGAAGAAAGAGCTGGAAGTAAAACACATTTGTTGGACCCAGGGTCCCTGCACTGAGAACCTCCTAGACTCAGGAGGCAGAGAAAGAGAGAGGGGTAACACCAGAAACAGCACAGGACAGCAAGAAGCAGTATCAAAGGTATGGTGGCAACAGAACCAAGAGACTGGTGTGAGATAGTGAGGTGGGCTTCCAGGGCAAGGCATTTACAGTGGGTGTGCCAGGGTAAGAAGTGAGAGAGCTGAGAGCCTTCAGGCAGGAGGCTTCCTGGTACAGTGGGGTGCCTCTGGGCACTTACCATCAGAGCTAAAGAGTTTTGTAACATTTGACAGGGCAGGGAAGAGGCCAGTCTGAGGGATCCAGGGACCCAGGTGCCTAGTGGCTGAGGGAGAGGCCTGCCTGAGGACACAGCGGGGAAGAGGCTGTCCTGATGGAAGAACTGTATCCTGAGAATTCCTGAACCTGAATTGTAACCTGTTACTACCCTAATCAACCCCATAATCATGAGTATTGTCTGTGAGTTCTGTGTGGCTGTTGCAATGAATTATCATATCCAGGAGAGAAGTACAGAGCACCATGAGAGGGACTACTGGTGTCAGAATTGGTGAAAAGGTTGGAGAGAGGAGGCATATCAGACCTCCTCTACCTCATTGGAATCAGCCTTGGGCTGCTGTTGATCTTGATTCTTTCTTTTCCCCTGTCGTGAAGTTAGACGAGGAGGTCTGATGCTGCCACACCATTTTTGCAAGTGTTTTTTTTTTAAATTTTTTAGCAGCACAAGAGTTCAAGTTGTCAAAAAGCACTGTGTTTTTATGTACTTCTACCCTCTGCCTTTACCTCCCCGGAATAAAATTTTATTAAATGCATATGTATCAAGGTGGAAATGTCCTCATCTTAGGAACTGGCACTGATATTTCTTTTAGGGAAGGAACTATCTTTGATTAGGAAAATATCTTGATAAATCACTTGGAGTGGAGAGTGAGACCTGAGAGTGTGGGAAGGCAGGCACCAAAGAAACAAAATTTGATAGCAATTTGAGGGTGGGAGGAAAAGAGAGACCGGAGACAGGAGAGAGGGTTTGGGGAAGGATAGAGAAAGGCTGAGCAATATGGTGGCAGACTAGAGTCCAAGTGGTAGAAACTGCCAAGGAACTTTTGGGAATAGGATCATTTAAATTAAATGTCAAGTTGTTCCCACTACTGAGATGTAAACCTTATCACTAGATACAGAAATCAGAAAATCTCTGGGCAGAAATTACGGGGCAGGCTGAGTCCATTCTGGGTAGATGTAGTCTTGAACAGGGAAAGCGTGAGCAGAAGATCGGAGCCAGAGGGGACTTTGAATAAGAAGTAGCAGTATCTACTGAAGTTGAAATTATGAATATTCTGTGACATTGGAATGTCATTCCTAGGTATATGCCTGACGAAAATGTATAGAATTGTTCACTGAAAGACGTGTAAGACTGTTAATAAAAAAATTAATTATAATGGCTCAAAAAAAGTGTCCTTCCATTCCCACTCCCACCTCCCCAATTCTTTGGAAAGATTAGTTTTATCTAGATCTTAAAAGAGGGAAGAATAAAGGAGTGGCTTTTTTTTAAGAGAGTAAGTTCAAATCTGTTATTATCCTATATTGAAATCTCTGGGTGGTGCAAACAGTTTGGCTGTTAACCAAAAGGTTGGAGGTTCATGTGCACCCAGAGGTGCTTTGGGAGAAAGCCCTGGTGATCTAATTCCAAATATTCTGCTGCTGAAAACCCTATGGAGCACAGTTCTACTCTGACACACATGTGGTCACCATGAGTTGGACTGAGTAGCTGGCAACTGGTTATCCTATATATTAAAAAAATTACCCTGGGCAAATTACTTAACATTAATAAGTCTCATCCATAAAATGAGCTTAATATAATAATAGCACCAACTTTACAGAGGAGGATAAAATTGGATAAAGCATAGAAAGTACTTGAAACAGTGCCTGACACATAATAAGCATTTCATAAATGTAAGATACTATTGTAATTATTACATACATATAAAAAAATCTATTTCCATTGTGTTTTTTGTCAAAACTACTCTTTTGCTTAGGAGAGTCAGACAGTGAACCCTGCCAAGGCTTACCTTCCAAAGCAATGGTAGAGGTGAGTCTTAGTCTTAATAAGAAAAAGTCTTACTGTCTTTTCAGAGTGGCAACACAGACACCTTATATGCAGAAAATATCTTCCTACCTTAGGCTAGTAGCTTTCACTATTGCTCACCAACCCATAATTCTCATCTTTTTGATGGCGATAATAGTGTTGGAAATGTGCCTGAATCATCCTGCTAACGGTCCGTTATATTTATGTAATCTTTTAGAGTTTACAAAGGGCAATACACACCAGCCTTGTGAATGAAGATGGTTTTGTCCTCATTTTGCAAAAGAGAAACTCTGCCTCAGAAAGGCTATCTAATTACCCATGTCACCAGATCCAAGGCGTATAGTGGCTTTAAGTTAGAACCCAGGACTTTCAACTCTTTTTTTTTCCAAGTTCGGAAATATGAAGGGTATTCTTTTTTATTATCTAAAGTAGTTCTAATATCTGCAAACTCCTGCCTGGAGAGACTAAAGAAGAGGAAGACAGTTTTGAGCTATTTTGCATATCAAAGGAGTGAGTTCTTATTTAAAATCAGAAATTTATCTACCCAAATTAAATGCTAAACTCTAGGGCTGATCTTGTGTATTTCCCTTATTTGAATCCCTTTGGAATTTGTGATTCGCTTCTGTCAATCAACTAATCTAATTAAGAGAAAGCCATAGACCCCCCATCTTTGGAGAAATTCTAGCAAGGTCTCCTTTGTGAATAAAAAGATACTATTCTTTTTTATTCTTTGAATTTCCCATCTCCTCTCGGCACTAGTTTTTTTTTTTCTCGGCCCACAGCTCAAACTATCACTCTGGTGCCAGAGCTCATGCCCTTCTAGAGTTAAAAGTAAAATGTCAATCGACTTGCCGGCAGTGGGTTTGGTTTAGTTTTTCTAAATCTTCTGCCACCTATTTTTATCTTGCTTATGTGATCATGAGATAATAAAGCTATGATCCATAATGCTTTACAAGACAAAATATTTTGGGAGGAGGGGCTGGTCCATGGTGGAAAAGGATAGCAGACTAGGGAGAAAAGAGGCAGCAATGAGGACGAGAACTAACACTGGTAAAGAAGACTGACTGGGGAGAAACTAGAAACTTGCTTTGTAAAATATTACTACAGTAAAACCTGCGAAAGCCGGAAACTAGGAAGAATGGTTGTTCAGTAATTTTAGCACTTCTACCCCGGTGATCTGAAAAGGTTAAGACAACTCTAAACACATTTCTAAGGTGTCATTTCCACACACTGGAAAATCTGGCTACTTAAAAAACAGACCTAAAGATTGGGTGTGTGTGAATGTGTGTATTTGAGTCCTATGACCACTGTAAAAAAAACACCACAAAGTGAGTTCCTTTAAATAATAGAAATTTATTGTTTCACAGTTCTAGAGGCTAGCAGTCTAAAACTTTGGGTTGTCAGTAGGGCCATCTTTTCTCCAAAGGCTCTAGAGAAAGATTTTTCTTGTCTCTCTGTTTCTGGTAGCTCCAGGTGTTTCTTAGCTTTTGTCTCTCTGTGTCTCTTCTCTTTTATAAAAGCACGACTCAGATTGGATTAGGACTCAGCCTCCTCCAGCATGACCTCGTGTTAACTGGTACCATCTTTAAAGACCTTATTTCCAAACAAGGTCAAGTTCATAGATACCAGGGGTTAGGATTTTAATACATCTTTCTGGGAGATGCAATTCAATCCATAACTCTGTGTGTGTATGCGTGTGTGTGTGTGTGTGTGTGTGACTGAGTAGCAAGCTGGCTCCTGACTACATGTGCTCACGTAGAATTGAGAGTAGAGGTGAGGAAAACATCAATGGGACAGTTGAGGAAAGTTAACAAATTCCAGGGAGGATTTAACTTCTAAAAAGAACAGGTCACTTAAAAATTGCATGCATAAATTCACTTCATGTTCTCATATAACACCTTTCCAGAGATCTTCTCTTCAGGAATGTGTGTGTAGACACCAGTCGATGGGGTTTCATGTTTTGCTGTTGCGGCTGTTGTTCTGTAGCGAATAAAAGCTGTAGCTTCTAACTTTGGTAGTGTAAAATGACTTGAATGACCCTGCTTTACTATCCCAACTGAGGGAGGAAGAGGGAAGGAGAACGACCCCACAACCGAGGGCCGTTCCGCCATTTCCTGTCTCCAGCAGTACAGACATGGTTGAATGCATCAGGCTTTTCAGAGTCAATTGCATCTATTCCCATCACTCTGAATACATAATGAGCAACTGCAAAGGCTTTTGAACAAAGGAAGATGGCAATACCTGACAATCTTCATTAACAAGGCATAGATTTGAAATGTGTTCCTTGCAAACTTTCAGACCAAATGGTAAATGATGTCAAGGGTCTTCAGAAGCAATTAGGAGAAAGAATCATACCAGGCTAACCTTCACTAATTACTATTTTTTTTGGTGCCCAGACATCTTTCTAGGTTTTAAAAAAGAAAAAGAATCTGAAATGTTTATGATAATTAATGAAAAATTTACTAGTTTAGTGACAAAATAGAAAAGAGAATAAAGGGACTGTTTAAGTCTTTTTTTTTTTTTAAGTCTATTTGAAGAATTTTGGAATTTAGTGAAGAGAGCTCATTAGCAGGACCCTGAGTATCTCTACTTAGAACTAATGGGTTATATTTCTGAAGTATCAATTTATTTCTCTTTTCGAAGAAATATAGCTAAACTGTGGCAGGATCTGGAAACCCTGGTGGTGTAGTGGTTAAGAGCTATGGCTGCTAACCAAAAGGTCAGCAGTTTGAATCCACTAGGTGCTCCTTGGACACCCTATGGGGCAGTTCTACCCTGTCCTATAGGGTCACTGTGAGTGGGAATCGACTCGACGACGCCAATGGGTTTGGTTTTGCTTCGGTGGCAGGATCTTCGGTTAGTATTTGAATGGCAGCCACTACCCTTCCTTTCACTCTCTATAATTAAATTAAATTAATATTATGTATGTATCATGTACCAAGTTGGATGCTAGTCTTTGTGGGTGAGATAGAAATTAGTAAAATAAGATAATTTTCTCAAAGGCCTAATGGTTAAGAGATTTAGGTCCTAGCCCTGGGTGTTCCACTGCCTAGCTGTGTAAGCTTGGGCAAACTACTGAATTTTCTCAAGTTTCAATTTTTTACTGTAAAATGGAGGTAATACGCTAATAGTATCTACTCCCTAGGATTGTTGGGAAAATTGCATAAGATGATGCAAGTGGCTGGCATGTAAAATTTCATATATTTTAAATTTTAATAAATATTCGTGTTGCAAGTGGTTTGCACTTGACTACTAACCTAAAGATTGGCTGATGGAACCCACCCAGTGACATCCCAGAAGAAAGGCCTGATGAGTTGCTTCCAAGAAAGCCCTATGAAGTAGTTCTATTCTTTAACACATGGGGTCTCCATGAGTCAGAATCGACTCAAAGGCAATGGCTTTAGCTATTTTTAATAGTATTAATACAGATTTTACCACTTTCTGGAGAGATTGAGACATGAACAGTCCCCTTCTGTGTCTAACACTGCACCAGGCCCTGTTCTAGATGCATGGTATTCTCTTGGCCAACCACAACTGAAAAGGAGGCATGTATAAGATGGTACAACAGCTCAGAGACAAAGGCAGTTCAGCAGTGAGCATGTTTTTGGCTGAAAGGAATAGGAACCCCAACTCAAATTGTCTTTAACAATTAGAAAATTTATGATTGCATATGATAGAGAGTTAAGAGATTGTGCCGCCCAAATGATGCCATCAAGAACTTGGGTACTTTTCATCTTTCTCTTCTAATAGTGTTGAGTTCATTCTCAGACTTAGGAAGGAGGTACCACATCCAAATATAATAGTGTCTAGAAGATTAAATGCGAGCCCTGGTGGTGCAGTGGTTAAGCACTTGGCTGCTAACTGAAAGTTTGGTGGTTTGCAGAAGAAAGATGTGGCTGTCTGCTTCCGTAAACATTACACCTTGGAAACCCTATGGGGCAGCTCTACCCTGTCCTACAGGGCAGCTATGAGTGCATGTTGACTCCATGACAAGGGATTTTTTTTTTTTTTTAAAGAAGATGAAAGGTAAGGAGCCCTACGTGTTCAAGAGTTAATCACTCAGCTGCTGACTAAAAAGTCAAACCCACCAGCCGCTCTGTGGGAGGAAAGACCTGGTGATCTGCTCTTGTAAGGATTACAACCTACGAAACGCTGTGAGGCAGTTCTAGTCTGTCCTATAGGGTAGCTCTGAGTTGGATCTGACTTGAAGACACACAACAACAACAAAGAAGAAGAAGCAGTCCCTGGGTGGTGCAAATTGTTAAGCTCGACTGCTTGACTAAGTAGCCAAAAGGCTGGCAGTTTGAACCCACCCAGAGGCACTTAACAAGACAGGCTTGGAGATCTGCTTCTAAAAGGTCACAACTTTGAAAACTCTATGAAGCAGTTTTGCTCTGCACACACAGGGTCACCTCAACTGACAACTAACAGGGTGTGTATTTAGCAGGAGTCAACAATACCCACTACAGGCACCCACATTTCAGTTGGAGAGTCAGGAAAAACTTACAAATGAGCTAGTACCTTTCACTAAGGCATGGAACATGGAAACTGACAGGTAGGTAGTCAGAAAAGGATTGCTTTCGGTGGTAAATGGCATGCTAGAGGGAAGAACAAGTGCAAAATTAGGGAAACATGAAAATGGATGGGACTTTTGCTTCCTCTTAAGATGGAATAATAGGAAATGGATTCTCTGCGTTAGTTTACTATGGCTGCTATAACAAAGTAGCACAAACGGTAACTTATAAAAACATACATTTATTGGCTCATACTTCTGGATGGTAGGAGTCCAAATCAAGGTGTCACCTGTACTGATTCCTTCTGAGGGCTCTGAGGGAGGATCTGTTCCATGCCTCTCTCTTAGCCTCTGGTGACAATTGGTGATTCTTCACATTCCTTCGCTTATAGATGCATCACTCCAAATCTCTGCCTCTGCCTTCACATGGACATTTTCCTCCTGTGTCTCTGTCTCTTCTCTTTGTAAGGACATCACTCATATTGGATTAGGACCCATCCTACTCCAGTATGACCTCATGTTAATTGAGCTGATAACATCTTCAAAGACCCTACTTCCATACATGGTCGCATTCGCAGGTAAGGAGAAGGTGGAATAGGACTTTAACATATCTTTTGGGGGAACCCAATTCAATCCATAATACCTTCCCACCTGGAGCAACCAATAAAACTGAACAAAATGTATTAAAAACAAAACAAAACAGTTTCTGGATGCTGGACATCAGGCAATCAGGGACAGGCATTCCCGAGAAATGAGAAACTAGCAAGAAAATTCATACAATTGTTCCAGCTTACTGCATTGCAATAGTTTCCAGCCATGGTTCAGGGAGGATGGGGGTTGTAGAGAAAATATATTTTTAAAATGTTTTGGCACAGTTAGGGCTGAAACTGAAACTTGGGATCTGACCTGAGTGCAAGTCTTAGAAGTTAATTTACAACTGTATTGATGGTGAGAACTCTGGAGAGATTTACCTAACTCCAGAGATATGTGTTTAGATTTCAAGAGGGGATGAGGTTTGGGACTTGGGAATATCTCTGAGACACTGGGATTATCTTTTCCCTGGGGAGATTTATTTACATTCCAAAGGTTATAATGAGATATTTCCTAGGAGACTCTCAGAGTATGTGTGTGTGTCTCTCTCCTCAGGGGTAGGGGTGGGGTGGAGGAGAGTTGCCTCTTTCTCATATATGTAAGCACAGAAAATTCATTTTACTGTGTCCCTCACCTACGAGGTGAACCTGTCACTTGTGCAGGAAAATTTTTCACATCTGGCTTTCATCGTGTCACTCTGTAGAGTTGTTGAGTGTTGGGCAGTGATGCTGCAATGTTATTCTGGCTGTTGATCTTATAGTGGCTATAATAAGAAATCTACCTCTGATCCAAAAACCTCATGTGCGCTTCAGGACAAAATTAATAAAGATGAATATTAAAAATAAAACAGTGGGGGAAACCAGGCAGAGTCCAGCAGACTCTATGAGTTGAGGAGATGGAATGGAGAGTCTGGGGGGACCAAGCCAGAGTTTACAAGACAAAGTAACAAAGAGGAGGTCTGAACAGAGACTAAACCCTGGAGATTTGCAGACTTATCTTTGAGTATTTAGTAGGTTACTAATCCTGCATGTGTTTGAAAAGCTATTCAAGGATGGGGATAAAAACCATCCAAAAGGGTGAGAAAACAGTGCATGGAATAGTCTTTATCTCCACAAGCCACAGGTCTAGGGATATGTTTATCTCCACAAGCCAGAATGGAAAAAAAAAGTCAAAATTTTGGGGGCATTGGGTTGAGTACTCAGGAAGGTTTTTCATCAATGGAGGGAAAAATTTGTCCTAGATAGGGGCATTGCTTGGGACCTGCCTAGCAAATCATAAAAGCAAGACTTAAAGAATCAAACTGTTTCCAAGTAGCTAACGTACATCCTAGAACACAGCTCATGAATATTTATAGGGATACAAAGACACCCAGAATCCTGAAAGTTAAAATTCACAATGTCTGTCATTCAAACAAAGATTACCAGGCATACAAAGAAGCAGCAAAAATGACCCAAAATGAGAAAAATAATTAGTCAATCAAAACCAACCTGGAACTGACACAGATGTTATAATTAAAGTACATTTAAACAAAAATCATTATAACTCTTCCACATTTCTAAAAAATTAAGTAGAAACATGGAAGATATAAAAAAGACCTATGTTGACCTTCTAGAGATGAAAATTATGTTTGAGATAAAAAATACAATGCATGGTATCAATGGTAGACTATACCATGGTATTAATGGCAGAAGAAAGGATAGTAAATGAGAAGATGTAGCAATAGAAACAATCCAAAATGACACCATAGAGAAAAAAGGAAAAGAGCATCAATGAGCTGTGGGACAACCTCATGTGGCCTAATATATGTGTGTCTTAGTCAGGGTTCCCTATAGAAACAGAGTCAGTGTGAAACGTGTGTGTGTGTGTGTGTGTGCGTGTCTGTGTCTGTGTGTACAGGTAGTTCTCAACTTACGATGGGATTCCATTCAGATGACTCCATCATAAGTTGGTTTTGACATAAGTTGAATAGCTTTTTTTTTTTTTTCAGTTTTCATTATTATTGCCTTTTGTTATCAGGAGTTGGCATGAGAATGATAACATCAGCAAATTACCTGCTGCCACAATGTATGTAGTACATATTACTACTAATAAGATGTACTACCCCTCCCCCCACCAAAAAAAACCAGAACGGACATTGGTAAGTTCAGTTCATCGTAACTTGAATACAGTCAGGGACTCTCCAGTACCAGTTGTTGTGGAGTAGATTTCAGCTCATTATAAACCCATTTGTTTCAGACTAGAACTGTGTTCCACAGGGTTTTCAATGGCTGATTTTTTGGTAGTAGATCACCAGGACTTTCTTCCAAATATCTCTATCTATCTATCTCTGTCATGCATTGTCTGTCAGTTTGTCACACTGTGTAGACTTGTGTGTTGCTGTGATGCTGGAAGCTGTGCCTCCAGTATTCAAATACCAGCAGGTTCACCCACACTGAACAAGTTTCAGCTGAGCTTCCAAACTAAGACAGGCTAGAAAGAAGGACCTGGCAGTCTACTTCTGAAAAGAATTAACCAGTGAAAACCATATGAACAGCAGTGGAATATGGTCAGATATAGTGCCGGAAGAAGAGCTGCTCAGGTTGGAAGGCACTTAAAAGACAACTGGGGAAGAGCTGCTTCCTCAAAAAAAAAAAAAAAAAAATTTTTTTTTTTACCTCAAAGTAGAGTCAAATTAGAACAAGTCCATTACAGCCAAAGCACGACCTTAAGTAAATTGCACCTGAATTTAGAGATCATTTCAAAAATAGACTTGAGGCCAGATGAAGATCAGATGAGTTGTGAATGACATCAATGACATTATATATGAAGAAAGCAAGAGGTCATTAAAAAGACAGGAAAGAAAAGACCAAAATGGATGTCAGAAGAGACTCTGATGCTTGCTGTAGAATACTAACTAGTTAAAGTGAAATGAAGAAATGATGAAGTAAAAGAGTTGAACAGAAGATTTCAAAGGGTGGCTTGAGAAGACAAAGTAAATATTAAAATGGCATGGGCAAAGATCTGGAGATGGAAAACTAAAGGGAAGTACACATTCGGCATTTCTCAAGCTGAAAGAACTGAAGAAAATCTTTAAGTCTCAAGTTGCAATAGTGAAAGATTCTACAGGAAAAATATTAAACGATGCAGGAAGCAACAAAAGAAGATGGAAGGAATACACAGAATCACTATATCAAAAAGAATTGGTAGACTTTCAACCATTTCAGGAGGTAGCGTATGATCAGGAACCCATGGCACTGAAGGAAGAGGTCCAAGCTGCACTGAAAAAGGCACTGGCGGAAAAACAAGCCTCCAGGAATTGATGGAATACCAGTTGAGATGTTTCAACAAATGGAAGTGCTCACTTCATCTATGCCAAGAAATTTGGAAAACAGCTACCTGGCCAACTGACTGGAAGAGATCCATATTTATGCTTATTCCCAAGAAAGGTGACCCAACACTTTTACTGTCTTCTATAGGGTCGCTATGAGTCAGGATCAGCTCCATGGCATCTAACAACATCTTTTGTTTTTGAACATCTGTCAGTGAACGTTTGAGAATGATAACATCAGCAAATTTTGCATTGTAACATTGTATGTAATACATATTACTAATGATAACCAAACCCAAACCAAACCTGTTGCCATCGAGTCAATTCCAACTCATAGCAACCCTGTGTACCACAGAACGAAACTCTGCCTGGTCCTGTGCCATCCTCACAATTGTTGTTATGCTTAAGCTCATTTTTGTAGCCACTGTGTCAGTCCATCTCATTGAGGGTCTTCCTCTTTTTCTCTGACCCTCTACTTTATAAAAGCATGATGTCCTTCTCCAGGGATTGATGCCTCCTGGTAATATGTCCAAAGTATGTGAGACATAGTCTCACCATCCTTGCTTCTAGGTAGCATTCTGGTTGTACTTCTTCCAAGACAAACTTGGTCTTTCTTTTGCCAGTCCACGGTATAGTCAATATTCTTCTCCAACATCACAATTCAAAATGTCAATTCTTCTTTGGTCTTCTTTATTCATTGTCCACCTTTCACATGCATATAGGAGGTGACTGAAAACGCCACGAGTTGGGCCAGGCGTCTCTTAGTCTTCAAGGTGACATCTTTGCTCTTTAACACTTTAAAGAGGTCTTTTGCAGCTGATTTGTCCAATGCAATGTGTCTTTTGATTTCCTGACTGCTGCTTCCATGGGTGTTGATTGTGGATCCAAGTAAAATGAAATCCTTGACAACCTCAACCTTTTCCCGTTTATCATGGTGTTGCTTATTGGTCCAGTTGTGAGGATTTTTATTTTGCTTATGTTGAGGTGTAATCCATACTGAAGGCTGTAGTCTTTGATCTTCATCAATAAGCACTTCAAGTCTTCTTCACTTTCAGCAAGCAAGGTTGTGTCATCTGCATAATGGACGTTGTTAATGAGTCTTCCTCCAATCCTGGTGCCCCGTTCTTCTTCATATAGTTCAGCTTCTTGGATTATTTGCTCAGCATACAGATTGAATAGATGCGACCCTGGCCCACACCTTTCCTGACTTTAAACCACACAGTATCCCCTTATTCTGTTTGAATGACTGCTCCTTGACCTACGTACAGGTTCCTCATGAGCACAATTCAGTGTTCTGGAATTCTTATTCACCAAAATGTTATCCATAATTTGTTATGATCCACACAGTCAAATGCCTTTGCATAGTCAATAAAACATAGGTAAATATCTTTCTGGTATTCTCTGCCTTCAGCCAGGATCCATCTGACATCAGCAATGATATCTCACGTCCTCTTCTGAATCTGACTTGAATTCCTGGCAGTTCTCTGTTGACATACCTCTGCTGCTGCTTTTGAACAATCTTCAGCAAAATTTTACTTGCATGCAGTATTAATGATATTGTTCAATAATTTCCACATTTGGTGGGATCACCGTTCTTGGGAATAGACATAAACATAGATCTCTTCCAGTCAGTTGGCCAGGAAGCTATTTTTCAAATTTCTCAGCATAGATGAGTACTTCCAGTGCTGTATCAGTTTGTTGAAACCTGTTAATTGTATTCCTTCAATTCCTGGAGCCTTGTTTTTCACAAATGCCTTCAGTGCAGTTTAGACTTCTTCCTTCAGTGCCGTAGGTTCCTGCTCATATGGTAACTCCTGAAATGGTTGAAAATCGACCAATTCTTTTTGGTATAATGACTCTGTATATTCCTTTCATCTTCTTTTGATGCTTCCTGAGTCATTTAATATTTACCCCATAGACTCCTTCACTATTGCAACTCGAGGCTTGAATTTTTCTGCAGTTCTTTCAGCTTGGGAAATGCCGAGAATGTTCTTCCCTTTTGGTTTTCTATCTCCAAATCTTTGCACATGTCATTTAAATATTTACTTTGTCTTCTTGAGCCACCCTTTGAAATCTTCTGTTCAACTCTTTTACTTCATCATTTCTTCCTTTTGCTTTAACTAGTCAATGTTTGACAGCAAGTTTGAGTCTCTTCTGACATCCATTTTGGTCTTTTCTTTCTTTCCTGTCTTTTTAATGACTTGTTGCTTTCTTCATGTATGATGTCCTTGATGTCATTCCATAACTTCTCTGGTCTTTGGTCATTAGTGTTCAACGCATCAAATCTATTCTTGAGAAGGTCTCTAAATTCAGGTGCGATGTGCTCAAGGTCATACTTTGTCTCTCATTGACTTGTTCTAATTTTCCTCAGTTTCAAGTTGAACTTGCATAGGAGCAATTGATGATCTGTTCTGCAGTCGGCCCCTGGCCTTGTTGTGACTGATAATATTGAGTTTTTCCATTGTCTCTTTCCACAGATGTGGTTGATTTGATTCCTGTGCATTTCATCTGGTGAGGCCCACATGTATAGTTGCCATTTATTTTGTTGAAAAAAGGTATTTGCCATGAAGAAGTCCTTGGTCTTGCAAAATTCTGTCATGCGATCTCTGGCATCGTTTCTATCACCAAGGCCATATTTTCCAACTACCAATCCTTCTTTGTTTCTAACTTTCGCGTTCCAATCTCCATTAATTACCAATGCATCCTGATTGCATGTTTGATGAATGTCAGACTGCAGAAGTTGGTAAAAATCTTCAGTTTCTTCATCTTTGGCCTTAGTGTTTGGTGCATAAATTTGAATAATGGTCGTATTAACTGGTCAGCCTTGTAGGTGTACGGATATTATCCTATCACTGACAGTGTAGTACTTCAGGCTAGATCTTGAATTGTTCTTTTTAACGATGAATGCAATGCCATTTCTGTTCAAACTGTCATTTCTGGCACAGTAGACCATATGATTGTCTAATTCAAAATGGCCAATATCAGTCCATTTCAGCTCACTAATACCTAGGATATCAATGTTTATGCATCCCGTTTCACTTTTGACAGCTTCCAATTTTCCTAGATTCATACTTCGTAATTCTAGATTCTGAGTATTAATGGATGTTTGCAGCTGTTTCTTCTCATTTTGAGTTGTGCCACATCAGCAGATGCAGATTCTGAAAGCTTTACTCCATCCACGTCATTAGGGTTGACTCTACTTCCCCAGTCATCTTTTGAGTGCCTTCCAATCTGAGGGGCTCATCTTCCAGCAGTGTAACAAACAATGTTCTGCTGCTATTCATAAGGTTTTCGCTGGGCCATTCTTTTTGGAAGTAGACTGCCGGGTCCTTCTTTCTGAGTCTGTCTTAGTCTCGAAGCTCAGCTGGAACCTGTCCACCATGGGTGACCTTGCTGGTATTTGAATACCAGTGGAATAGCTTCCAGCATCACAGCAACACGCAAGCCCCCACAGTACAACAAACTGACCAGCATATGGGGTTTTATAAAGATACTGATAATAAAAGACAATAATAATGAAAACTAAAAAAAAAAATGATGTATTTGACTTATGTTAGAATCTACTTATGATGGAGTCATCAGAATAGAACCCTGTTGTAGGTTAGGAACTACCAGTACTTGAAGAAATAATTGGTGAAAAATTTCCAAATTTAATGAAAACTATAAACGCATTAATTAATGAAACCTAAGCACAAGAAACATGAAGAAAACTACACCAAGGCACATAATAATCAAATTGCTCAAAACCAATGTTAAAGACAAAATCTTAAAAGCAGCCATAGATAAAAGACACATTGACTACAGAAGAACAAAGATAAGGATGGCACAGATTTCTTGTCAAAAACAATGAATGCAGTGGTACTGGTATGTTCAGAAAATGAACATAATTAATATTGCTAATACTTACGAGCCCTGGTGGCACATTAGATAAGAGTTTGGTTGTTAACCAAAAGGTTGGCAGTTCAAACCCACCAGCCACTCATCAGAAACCCTATGGGGCAACTCTACGCTGTTCTATAGGGTTGTTATGAGTAGGAACTGACATGATGGCACATAACAACAACAATACTTAAGGCACAAGAAGGGCATGTGGCTATGGGCAGGGGTTGTGGCAGGAGATAACGTTTGGATAGATTTTCTGGGACCAGATGAGAAAAAGTGTTGGGCGCTCTATTACAGATGCTAGAATTTATTCTATAGTTTATGGGGATTCATTAAAGAATTCTGGGCAAGAAAATCATCAGATAATGAAAGTATTAATCAGTGGATGAACGACCAAATAATAAAGAATGGTTTGAAAGGTTGAGAGACTGGAGACAGGGAGTGCAACCATAAGAAAGTGATTGTATTAATTTCACTTGACTCATTCATTTAACGTATATTTGTTAAGTCCTCCTATATACCAGGCTTTGAGCCAGCTCCTTAGGATACTATGGTGAGCAAAATAACAGTCCGTATAAAAGGCACACTATTCTGTAAATACATTGTGATCACCTTTCCATGTCAAAATAAATACTGTTGTTGTTAGCTGCTGTTGAGTCAACCCCAACTCATGGCGACCCCATGCACAATGACATTGGACCATTGTGACCCATATGGTTTTCATTGCCTGATTTGTTTGTAAGTAGGTTGTCAGGCCTTTCTTCTTAGTCTCTTTTAGTCTGTAAGCTCCACTGACACTATTCAGCATCACAGCAATATGCAAGCCTGCACTGACAGAAGAGTGGTAGCTGGACTTGAGGTGCATTGACTGGGAATTGAACCTGGTCTCCCAACATGGAAGGTGAGAATTCTACTACTGAACCACCAGTGCCCCTCTTCAATATGAATAGATAGATTTTATCCTTTATAACAGTTGCATAGGCTTTCTTCCTTCATTCATCAAATATTTACTGAGAGCCTCTTATATGCTTGACTTTGGGCTAAGCACCAAATTTTTAACAGTAAATTTAAAAAAAAAAACTTGTCACATTCACAGAGCTTCCATTCTAGATGGGTCCACTAATAGACATGTAATAAAAAATACATAAATGCAATTATATATGTGGGAATGCACCAAAGCTCATCCCTCATATGCAGCCAAGATCTACTCTTTCTCTTGAATTGTGGCTTAAAGACCAGATAGCCAGAGCCTTCTTCAACATCATTTCTGGCATCGTTGAATTTTGTGTGATCCATGACCTTGTTATCATGCATGTTACCATCACATCTAATCAGGAAAACTGTTAGTAATTCAAGCAGGTATGAATTTCAGATTTACTGTTAGTATATAAAAATCATTATCAAGTATAGATAAGCATTCTTGATGTAATTTGGAGGGAAATTTTCTTTATGTGTTTTATATGCTGAAATTCTATCAGTTGATTGAAGTATAAATGTACATTAAATATTAAAGGAAAAAATATTGCAGGCATTAATGATTGTCAAAAACTGTTCTATATATAAAAATAGAGTATTTTCAAATGATTTAATAGGGAAATTGATTGACAACGATTAAAAATGATAAGATATGTGTTATCTATATAATTTTAGGAAGAATATATATTTTTTGTGCAAAAATATTTATAAAAATATAAATAGTCATAATAGTAATAATAAAATCTTTATGATAGTAAAAATAATAATAGTAGTAATAATAAGAATCATGATTATATTATATTATTATTATATTATTGTTCCAATATTTGTAGATTGTATACTAGTATTCATTACATTAAGCAAAATTATTTTTAAGAACTGTACTTATGGTTAATAAGTTCCATTTAGGCCATGAGTGTTTTATAAAAATAACTTGCATGGGATTTCTTCATATCTTGCAAGGACTGATGAAAAGCAGAACGTTAACTTTGGTACTTCAAAATTTCAGAAGAATGAAAGACTCCATAGTTATGCTCAACGGCACTCATGAAAAATTACCTTTGATTAAGACACTATAAAGAAATCTGAAGAAAATAAAATGTTACAGAACGAGGCACCTAAAACACATTTTGTTTACATATCAAGTCTAAAAGCACAAACTGTACATATTTTAAGAAGACGGTTCCTTATGGTTATGAGTCTAGAAGGCTAAGTATTTAAATAGGAGAATTGTTAAATGATTGTTAAAGGCTGTCTCCAATTTTCAATAGTTAAAGATGAAGGATTTTTGAGATATTTGAAAGCTATGAATCCTAGAGAAAAGTTCCTTCTAGAATATACAAGGCTGAAAATCTCTTTTCTTGAATTATATTCTGTTTTGTACATACAGGCAGTAACATAAAGGCAGTAACTACTCTTGTAAATCCTTCGTCAGCTATTTGGGCATGTAGAGACAAACAGATGTCTTTTTCTCAAGTTTGACAGCCTGGCGAATTAATGATAAATTCAGCTATGCTTCTGTTTTCTAGCTTGTCAAGAGATGTTGGGTATCTCACAGCCAACAACATAATAAATCTGATTGAAGAAATATTTATTGAGTAGAAAATGAAAAAAGAAAATTGTCAGATGATATTAATAATGGAACAAACATGGTGAAGGCTACATATAACTTAGGAATCTCAACCAATATTTTGCTTATACCCTTAAGTTGTGTGTTCAGAGAGTAATTATAGCACAGAAGAATATAACAGGACTATTGAACCATCCTATAGGGTACTGGGTTTTTTGGGATTGAACCATAGCAGCAGATGGTGGGCCACTGTCTACATTCTTCTTCAGCCAAAGACAAATTTCATGACCTTTAAGAAATTTTTGAACTGCCTTCTCAAGGATTTACACAAGGTGTTCAAACATGGTTGAATAGCAGCTATTACATATTTTAAAAGGCTACCTGAACAAAAGAAAGTTTCAATGTTATATCTGGCAGACAAAAATAGCAACATAACAGAATTTGCTATCAACTAAAGTGTTGTTTGAAGAGAAAGTAGATGTAATCCCTTTTGGGAATAGGGTTTTCTTTGTTATGTTAAAGAAGCTGATCAGTATAAAAAAGAAAAAAAAAAAAAAACTCATTGTAGTGGAGTCAATTCTGACTCATGGCGACCTTACAGGACAAAGTAGAGCTGCCCCATAGAGTTTCCAAGGAGCAGCTGATGGAATCAAACTGCCGACCTTTGTGTTAGCAGCCAAGCTCTTAACCACTATGGCACCAGGCTTCCTAATCACTTCCGAGATATAGAAAAGAGCAGATTAGACACAGAGACAATGGAGCACAAATTGGGGAAGACAGAAGTACTTGCAGCATGGCCAAGGAACCCAGGAAGGATCTTCCCTCAGGGTGGACAGAAAGATAGTCTTCCCCTAGAACCAATCCCCTGAATTTAGGCTTCTAGCCTCCTAGACTGTAAGAAAATAAGAAAGCCCTCTACTCTGTCACATAGGGTTGCTGTGAGTCAGAATCAAGTCAACAGCACCTAACAACAGGAAACTGAGACAGTGGCCCAGTCAGCTTGCTATGTCTCTGAATTTAGCCACAGGAGATCTTATCTGTTCAACTTGATCATTTGAAAAGCCCTAATTTAACTTTTCAACATCTCTGCTCTTAGAGCTCCTACTTTGTTTCTCTACAGACCTCAGCAGAAAAATAATAGTAGCTCTGAAGGGTGTTGTTGTGCTTGAGAGAGAAACACACTCCCTGCACCTTAGGTTTTCCTCAATGGTGGAATATTTCTGTCAGTTTAAATTATGTTTCTGGAAGGATACATTCCAATTTCTCCTCTCCTACAGATGCTCAAGCTGGGAATGCCTTTTAAACAATTTTATATCAATTCTACTTTACTTCTCAAATAATTTGTTGCTTCTAGAAAGGTTTGAGATAGAACCTAATGTAAACTAGATGATTTCTTTCTTAATTGTTCTTTCTTGTAAAACGGTGATATTGTGAATAAAATGAATGTTTGAAGAGTGGAAAATTTCTCTTCATTTCTGAAAACATTCCCTGCCTCTCAGAATTATTTTGAAGCTCACATGAGATGAAAGAGTGAAAGGGTCTGATTATAACATTTTCCATTTTATAGGAACCCCTCTAAGGACCTGGGAAGAAATTAGTGCAGCACTAGTCTTTATTGTAAAAGCAGGAAATTGAGGAGGGAAAGTGGGTGTGATTTTAACTCCTTTTTTCCTAGAGAACTGCCCGTTTGAGTTTTTTGTTGTTGTTGGGTATTGGGAAACTGTTTTAATTCTCCTAGAATCCAGATTGCAGGGCCCATGGAGTTAGGGCGATCCACCCAGGCCGTTTGCCCTTAGGTGTCCTTTTGAACCCTGAGACTGTAAGGAAATGGTTTTCCCTGGAGTCACCTTCAAGTCAAACAACAGTCTAATGAGTAGCTTAGTGGAGACCATTTTGCCTTAGGCGTTGAGCTCTTTTGGGGAATTACAGTGACCTTCAGGAGACTACCCTGCCCAGATCAACCTATGTAACCTGCTTTCACTATCCCTTCTGGATACCATTTGTTTGACACTGCCCAAGTCAAATCATATCTACTCACAGTAAATACATCCTATTTCACTAATTTCTGGTGTTTTTGCGAGCATTTAGGTTTTTGACAGTATGAAAGAGGGGAGATCACTTGGACTCCCCAGAAAAGGATAGCTAAACCTCTGGGACTCCCATGGAGACCCCATTCTATTGGTTTCCTGCCACCTGCCCAACTCCCACTTCCACCTGGGGCCTGGGAAAGAGGGTTGATTGTGGAAGAAGATCTAGAAAAGTAACTCACAAATTCTTTGTTGTTAGCTGATGCACATTGGTCCCAATTTATGAAGACCCCATGCACAATGGAAGGAAATGCTGATCGGTCTTGCAAGCATCCCCATGATCAGTAGTAGATTGGACCATTGTGATTGATAGGGTTTTTACTGGCTGATTTTTGGAAGTAGATAACCAGGCCTTTCTTCCTAGTCTGCCTTTGTCTGGAAGTTCCACTGATACGTATTAACACTTTGTTGATCCAATTATTTTCTGCTTTCAATATTTGTTGATACCATGTGTTTTCATTAGTGGAGGCATGGGAATCATTCAGTGTGTCTGAATTTTTGGTAGGTAGTATGGATTTTTTTTCTCAACCCTTTCCACAGTCCTATCCTAAGTGTTTAATGGTACATATGAAGTACCACTAATTATACCTCAGAGTCCCCAAAGTGGCCTATCGGTACATGTTGTTGTTGTTGTTGTTGTTGTTGTTAGGTGCTGTCGAGTTGGTTCCGACTCATAGTGACACTATGTACAACAAAACGAAACACTGCCTGGTCCTGAGCCATCATTACAATTGTTATGCTTGAGCCCATTGTTGCAGCCACCATGTCAATCCACCTCCTTGAGGGCATTCCTCTTTTCTGCTGACCCTGTACTCTGCCAAGCATGATGTCTTTCTCGAGGGACTGATCCCTCCTGACAACATGTCTAAAGTATGTAAGATGCAGTCTCGCCATCCTTGCTTCTCAGGAGCATTCTGGTTGTACTTCTTCCAAGATAGATTTTTTCACTCTTTTGCCAGTCCATGGTATATTCAATATTCTTCGCCAACACCACAATTCAAAGGCGTCAACTCTTCTTCGGTCTTCCTTATTCATTGTCCAGCTTTCACATGCATATGATGTAATTGAAAATACCATGGCTTGGGTCAGGTGCACCTTAGTCTTCAAGGTGACATCTTTGCTCTTCAACACTTTGAAGAAGTCCTTTGCAGCAGATTTACCCAATGCAATGCGTCTTTTGATTTCTTGACTGCTGCTTCCATGACTGTTGATTGTGGATCCAAGTAAAATGAAATCCTTGACAACTTCAATCTTTTCTCCATTTATCATGATGTTGCTCATTGGTCCAGTTGTTAGGATTTTTGTTTTCTTTCTGTTGAGCTGCAATCCATACCGAAGGCTATGGTCTTTGACTTTCATTATTAAGTGCTTCAAGTCCTCTTCACTTTCAGGAAGCAAGGTTGTGTCATCTGCATAACGCAGGTTGTTAAAGAGTCTTCCTCCAATCCTGATGACCCATTCTTCTTCATATAGTCCAGCTTCTTGTATTATTTGTTCATCATACACATTAAATCGGTATGGTGAAAGAATACAACCCTGATGCACACCTTTCCTGACTTTAAACCAATCGGTATCCCCTTGTTCTGTCCGAACAACTGCCTCTTGATCTATGTAAAGGTTCCTCATGAGCACAATTAAGTGTTCTGGAATTCCCATTCTTCACAATGTTATCCATAGTTTGTTATGATCCACACAGTCGAATGCCTTTGCATAGCCAATAAAACACAGGTAAACATCCTTCTGGTATTCTCTGCTTTCAGCCAGGATCCATCTGATATCATCAATGATATCCTGGATTCCATGTCGTCTACTGAAACCAGCCTGAATTTCTGGCAGTTCCCTGTCGATATACTGCTGTAGCCATTTTTGAATGATCTTCAGCAAAATTTTGCTTGCGCGTGGTATTAATGATACTGTTCTGTAATTTCCACATTCAGTTGGATCACCTTTCTTGGGAATAGGCATAAATATGGATCTCTTCCAATCAGTTGGCCAGGAAGCTGTCTTCCATATTTCTTGGCAGAGACGAGTGAGCACCTCCAGCGATGCATCTGTTTGTTGAAACATCTCAGTTGATATTCCATCAATTCCTGGAGCCGTGTTTTTCGCCAAAGCCTTCAGAACAGCTTGGACTTCTTCCTTTAGTACCATCGGTTCCTGATCATATGCCACCTCTTGAAATGGTTGAACATCAACTAATTCTTTTTGGTATAATGACTCTGTGTATTCCTTCCATCTTCTTTTGATGCTTCCTGCATCATTTAATATTTTCCCCATAGAATCCTTCACTATTGCAACTCGAGGCTCAAATTTTTTCTTCAGTTCTTTCAGCTTGAGAAACACTGAGCTTGTTCTTCCCTTTTGGTTTTCCATCTCCAGCTCTTTGCACATGTCATTATAATACTTTGTCTTCTCGAGATGCCCTTGAAATCTTCTGTTCAGTTCTTTTACTTCATGAATTCTTCTTTTTGCTTTAGCTGCTTGACACTCAAGAGCAAGTTTCAGAGTCTTCTACAACATCCATCTTGGTCTTTTCTTTCCTGTCTTTTCAGTGACCTCTTGCTTGCTCTGTCCTATAGGGTCACTATGAGTTGGAATTGACTCGACGGCAACGGGAACGGGTTCTTGCTTTCTTCATGCATGATGCCCTTGATGTCATTCCACAACTCGTCTGGTCTTCGGTCACTAGTGTTCAATGCATCAAATCTATTCTTCAGATGGTCTCTAAATTCAGGTGGAATACACTTGAGGTCATATTTTGGCTCTTGTGAACTTGCTCTGATTTTCTTCAATTTCAGCTTGAACTTGCATATGAGCAATTGATGGTCTGTTCCAGAGTTGGCCCCTGGCCTTGTTCTGACTGATGATGTTGAGCTTTACCATCATCTCTTTCCACAGATGTAGTCAATTTGATTTCTGTATGTTCCATCTGGCGAGGTCCAAGTGTATAAAAAAAAAAATGTGTATAGTCGCTGTTTATTTTGCTGAAAGAAGGTATTTGCAATGAAGAAGTCATTGGTCTTGCAAAATTCTATCATTCAATATCTGGCATTGTTTCTATCACCAAAGCCATATATTTCATCTACCGCTCCTTCTTCGTTTCCAGCTTTCGCGTTCCAATCACCAGTAATTATCAATGCATCTTGATTACATGTTCGATCAATTTCAGACTATAACAGCTGATAAAAATCTTCTATTTCTTCATCTTTGGCCCTAGTGGTTGGTGCGTAAATTTGAATAATAGTCATATTAACTGGTCTTCCTTGTAGCATATGGATATTATCCTATCACTGACAGCGTTGTACTTCAGGATAGATTTTGAAACTTTCTTTTTGACGGTGAACGCAACACCATTCCTTTTTGAGTTGTCATTTCCAGCATAGTGGACTATATGATTGTCCAATTCTAAATGGCCAATACCAGCCCATTTCAGCTCACTAATGCCTAGGATATTGATGTTTATGCATTCCATTTCATTTTTGACGATTTCTAATTTTCCAAGATTCATTCCTCTTTTAGGTTCTGATTATTAATGGATGTTTGCAGCTGTTTCTTCTCATTTTGAGGCGTGCCACATCAGCAAATGAAAGTCCCGAAAGCTTTACTCCATCTACAACATTAAGGTTGACTCTACTTTGAGGAAGCAGCTCTTCCCCAGTCATCTTTTGAGTGCCTTCCAACCTGGGAGGCTCATCTTCCAGCACTGTATCAGACAATTTTTCGCTGCTATTCATAAGGTTTTCACCGGCTAATGCTTTTCAGAAGTATACTGCTGGGTCCTTCTTCCTAGTCTGTCTTAGTATGGAAGCTCAGCTGAAACCTGTCCTCCATGGGTGACCCTGCTGGTATCTGAATACCAGTGGCATGGCTTCCAGCATCACAGCAACATGCAAGCTCCTGTAGTAAGACAAACTGACAGACACATGGGGGCTATTGGTATATATGTGTAACAGATAAAAATTTTCAAAATTTCTATTCTTCCTGCAAAAAATTCAGACACCTCATATAATACTCTGTAAAACCAGTAATTTGAGACACTTGTCCATTTCTTTAGTTTCAAACAATCATAAAGGCCCCTGCTTTGTGGCAGCACATACTGTCAGTTGTATAGCAGCTTCCCAACAAACCCCAGAGGCTGAAATATTTCATGGTCACTGTATGTACTGATGGGCACAAATTAAAGCATCATAGCAACATGCAAGCCTCTACTGATAAATGGGTGGTAGCTGCACATGAAGTGCATTGGCCAGGAATCAAACCCATGTCTCCCACATGGAAGGCAAGAGTTCTACCACTGAATCATCACTGCCTCCTATCACAGATGCTTTAGGACTTTGAAAATCATTATTGTCCTCAGGAGATCTGTCCTTAGGAAAGAGATTCTTAACATACCACTAATTCTTTCCTTTCTCATCCCTCATATATCCCCAACCTCCCTTTCTTTTCACCAATCTTAAATTCTATATGGCCCTCAATAACCCTTTTCCCCTCAGGGATCTTTAGTCACACACAGTAATTTTGAAGTGGCAGGGGCTTGGGCCTGGTTAAAATATTTCTAGTTACTTGTCTCTCAGGAGGTGCCCTCCAGGTAAAATTCCAGGAAACCCCAGGATTCCTACCATTTTTTATGGGTAATCACCCCACTCCAATCATTGAATTCTCTTTAGAATTTATATTTCATGGCCTCTGTCTTTCAACTGTTAAGGCAGATTATCAACCCCTGTGAATTACCAGGAGGAACCATAACTGTGCTCCTGAATAAAGTTGAATCAGCAGCAGCCTATTTTCTGCCATTTTTTTCCCTTTGTCTATGGGCCCCTTAGAGTTTAAGAATCCTATCCTTAAGCATTTGCTCAGAGGACAGGGTCTGCAATACCCTGTGAGGAAACGATTCATGGTTACCCCTGGGAGAGAACCTGAGAAGAAGCCAGGGCATGGGTCAAGGGAAGGAGAGAAGTAAAAGAAATGTTTGTGGAGGTACTAGAAGTAAGGTTCACAATATGAGGAGGTATGTGTGAGTGTCATGTGTGTGAGTATGTTTGTGTGTACATGTGTGACATTTGAGTCCCACTGTACTTAAGAAGGTGTGAGAGGCAAAGAAGAACAAAGAGAGGTAGCCCTCCTCCTCTACTAACTTTGGGCAGATAGCCTGTGAGACAACAAGAGGAACATGGAAACTTTTTCTGGAGCTTCAATGTGCACCTGGGCCTGCTTTGGGAAACTAAGAACTGTGCATCTTTGCTTTCCATGTTTCAGAGAAGTTGAGTAACGGGTGGTGTCTTATTCATCTAGTGCTGCTATAACAAAAATACCACAAGTGGATGGCTTTAACAAAGAGAAATTTATTTCTTCACAGTAAAGTAGGCTAAAAGTCCAAATTCAGGGTGTCAGCTCCAGGGGAAGACTTTCTGCCTCTGTCGGCCTCCTCATCAATCTTTCCCCAGAATAGAAGCTTCTCCTTGCAGGGACCCCCAAGTCCAAAGGACGTGCTTTGCTCCCGGAACTGCTTTCTTGGTGGTGTGAGGTCCCCCTCTCTCTCTCCTGGCTTCTCCCTTTTATATCCAAGAGATTGCCTGAAGACACAATCCAATCTTGTAGATTAAGTCCTGCCTCACTAACACAACTGCCACTCATCCTCCCTCATTAGCATCATAGGAGGATTTACAACATATAGGAAAATCACACAATACCCGGAATCATGGCCCAGCCAAACTGATACACACATTTCTTGGAGGACATAATCAACCAGTGACATTGTTATCTCTATGTCTCTAACCTGGGTGGCCTTCCTTAAATGAGCTGCGGGTATTGCTGTAGAACCTGAGATTGGGCTTTAAAAAGTTATTGCCCATTTTCTTCTGCATTTTGCTTCAAATTGAGCTCATCATCTGATAGGTTTTGAATCCCTGTCTTCCTCACGTGTCTCTTTATCTTTGGGGGGTCATCAGTGACCTCAGCCCGGGGCAGAGGAGTGAAAACCAGATGCCTGAGAATAAAACCAAGTCAAACATCTGCCAGATGAAGTGATGATAAGGATTATAAAATGCTTACAGTTGCATTCAGGAATGGTGAAATCAGGACACCGTTCACACCCCATTAGATGGCAACTTTCTTAAAACCTGATCGGTCATGTACTTATCTTTTTGTTGCTATGGTGTCAAACATATTTTCTTTTTACTCTAGTGTCCTTTAAAAATGAGATACTTTGTAAACTTGGAAAGGGCAGTGACTTAGTGATCTCTATTTTTGTCTTTCTTTATGTGAAAAAGAGTTAATATCACTTTCAATTTTCCAGCTCATCACACAGTACGGAACCCTGCAAAGCCTAGAATAAGAGAAGATAAAGTTCTCAGAGGTCCTTAAAGTAGGAGAGACATGATCGTCCCAACCCAAAAATGACTTCCCTTTGTGATGCTCTCAAGCTTTACCTCTTGCTTGTGAAACAAGTAATAGGGTTGTAAAATAATAGTTATTATTATCATTGCTGTGGTTTTAGCTGCTATTGAGTTGACTGTGACACTTGGCAACTCTAGGTACAGCAGAATGAAACGTTCCCCACATGTTTGAGTCCACTCTTTCTGCTACTGTGTCAATCCTTCCCATCAAGCGTTCCCTTCTGCATGGCTACGCCTTTACTTCACCAAGCATGATGTCCTCTTCTACCAGTCGATACCTCCTGATGAAGTACCCAAAATAACTGAGTCAGACAATTTGTTCTCTTTTGATCTGTAAGGTTTTCATTGGCTAATTTTCAAAATAGATCACCTGGTCTTTCTTCCTAGTCTGTTTTAGTCTGGAAGCTCCACTGAAACCTGTCCAACATGGATGGCCCTTTGGGTGTTTGAGATATCTGTGACATAGTCTCCCAGAATCACAGCAACAAATAAGCCGTCATAGTATGACAAACTGACAGACAGGTGGTGGAATAATGATTATGTCCCCCGCCCCCATTTTCATAAAATTTATTTATTTTATAAGAAACTGATAAATTATTGGGCTAATTAATACATGCATATGGTACTAATTCCAAAATACAAAGGATTTTACAGAGTTTCCCACTCCTGTTCTTGCAATCATCTAGTTTTTCCCTTCAGAGACAACCACAGTTACTAAGAGAAAGAGTTAAAAAAAGTAAATAAAACTACTCTGAACCTCAGTTATTCCATTTAAGTTGGAAATAGCCTTGTTTTCCCTGATAGACAATTGTAGGAATGTGATACCCTCTCTGTGTTGATATTCCCCACTGTCTTTTTAATAAAACTGTCTCTAATGTTCTCAGAGTTCAAAGTGACCCTTATTCTGGGAACACTGGACAGTGGACTCCTGGGGATTCGTTAAGCGTACTGAGAGTGTCTCCTACCACGCCAAGGACAGAAAATTTGGCTTCTTAATTCAGCCCAAGTACAAAGTAATTAAGGGGCTAAAAAAGGGTTAGAATCCGAAATCACAGGCACTGAATTTGACTCTTGTTTTGGCTAAAAATGTTGGAAATGACTTCTTTTATCCTAACAGCAGTTTGTAGGAATGTTTTCCTTCAGGTTAATTAATTGTCTTGCTGTCTTTTTTTCTAGGGATCCTAGGGAAAGAAGAACATGGTTTATAATTTCACAAGGGGTCTTTGTCACCAATATTGCTGGTTTTAAAAGTACCGGAGCCCTGGTGGTACAATGGTTACATGCTCAGCTGCTAACTGAAGGGTCGGCAGTTCAAAGCCACCAGTGGCTCTACCAGAGAAAAGACTAGGTGATCTGCTCCTGTAAAGACTGCAGCCTAAGAAACCCCACAGGGCAGTTCTACTCTGTCCTATAGGGTGGCTAGGAATCAGAATTGGCTCAATGGCACACAACAATAACAAATGTACTATGTTCAGATTTCTTAATCTGCCCCCTTGTTTCTCTTGTGGTCCTGAGGCTGTTAAAGAAGGGAGTGATTGAATTGAGGGGAGACTAGATTTGCTGCACTGGGACCTTCCTCTAATTTGTGCCTAGGACTGAAGTCAGGCTGATGGAACAGAGGGTTGAGATTCCCTAGGGAAATGTGAGGATGAAACAAGAAATTTCATGAAACTTAAAAATAAAAATTTTGCAGAACTGTGCTTATTCTTGTTATCATTTAGAATATTTGAAAAGAGAAAACATTTTTTAAAAATATCAAGAAGTGCCGATTCCAGACAGTTGTCCACCCAGCATCCATTTTACCTTTCTCCTTACTAACTAATAGAACTCTGATTCTCTTCGTGGAGTCAATGTGTCCAGCATTTAGTCCTCATACTTCCTGGTAGCTACAGAAAGCCTTTGGGCCCAACTCTGGACAAGAGGCAGGAGTAGTTCCTGGGAAGGACATCCCTTCCCAAATAAAAAGAAAATCCCTCACTAGCAAAGAGCATTTTGTCCTTTGTACTGTGCCTTCCCCTTCTTTTCCTACTTGGAGGCACAGTAGCAGTCTTGCGGCTCATCTATTGTTGAGGAGTTGATTCTGACTCACGACCACCTCACGTGTGCACAGTAGAGTTGCTCCCTAGGGTTTTCAAGGCTGTGACCTTCCAGAAGCAAAATGCTAGGCCTGTCTCCTGAGGCGCTGCTGGGTGGGTTTGATCCACCAACCTTTCTGCTAGTAGTTAAACTAGTTGGCTCTGGATGAAAGCTATAAAAGAACTGAGGAACAAGAAAACAGAAGTGGTCTAGTTCTCAGTGACATCCTTGAAAAGCTGTTTTAACCCTAAACATTCAGATTTCTTGTTATAAGAGAGAAAAAAGAAACTGTTTAAGTTACTGTCCATTGAGTTTCCTGTTATTTGTAGCTGAATACAGTCACATAGACAGAAACCCAACAAATATTAATCATCTTCTGTTTTTATCACCTCTTTCTTTTCTATCAATGTGGAATGTATCCCAAGCTAATCTGATACTTACGCAGTAGCAATCACAAGTCTCATTCCATAATCTTGGTGTGCAAGAATTACCTGGATTTTATATTTTATTTTACTCAAAAAAATGTAAGTACTACAAAGTTAGTATAATGAAATATAGCAGTTCCCTATACCCACTCATTGCCATCCCAGATTCATGGTCCCCAGCTTCATAAAATATATTGGGAAGTATCCCCTCCCTTCCATTTTCTGGAAGGAATTTCACTAACTGATGTTAGTGAAATCATCTTGGCCTGGAGAATTCTTCTGGGGGAGATTTTACCTTGTCAACTCAATTTCCTTGATATTCTCCTCTCTTTTATCTTTGCAGCCCTGGTGGTGCAGTGTTTAAGCATCTGGCTGCTAACCAAAAGGTCGGCAGTTCAAATTCACCAGCCGCTCCTTGGAAACCCGATGGGACAGTTCTATTCTGTCCTGTAGGGTCGTTATGAGTCGGAATCGACTTCACGGCAACAGGTTTTTTTTTTGTTTTGTCTTTTATCTTTGTCAGTATTGCTAAAGGTTTGCCAGTGTTATTGATCTTTTCAAAGAGCCAGCTTCTGGTTTCATCGATTTTCTCTATTGTTTTTCTGTTGTCAATTTCAGTAATTTCTGCCCTTATCCTTATTATTTCCCTTGTCCTTCTTGATTTGGGTTAATATGATTTTGCTCTTCTTTTTTCTTGGTTTTTGATTTGGAAGCTGAGATTATTGATTTGAGACTTCTCTTTTCTACTATAAGCCTTTAGTGTTATGATTTTCCCTCTCAGTACTGCTTTAGCTGTGCCCCACAAATGTTGAAATGTTATATTTTCTTTTTCATTCAGTTCAGTGTTGTTTCCTTTTTTTTTTAATTTTCCTTGAGGCTTCCTCTTCGATCCATGGATTATTTAGAAGTGTGTGGGTAATTTCCAAATGTTTGGGTATTTCCCTGTTATCTTTCTGTTATTGATTTCTAGTTTGTTTCCAGTATGGTTGGAGAGTACACTCTGTATGACGGAATACTTTTGAGTTTGGTATATGCTCATGGGTACTTGAAAAGAAGTGGCAGAAAGGGTAGGAGAGAATAGGGGAGTGCTGGAATTTGAAAGCAATTAGCCTTCAAACATCAAAAATAGAGTCAGAGTTTTTATTACAATCTTATTTAAACCTTTTTTGAGAATGGGTTGTCTTGTTATGTTAATGAGGCAGGATTAGTGTAGGATGTATCTTGAGTCAATTTCTTCTGAGATATAAAAGAGATTAACCAAGAGAGCAGAAGGAAGATGAGATAAGATAGATGCCAAGCCACATGAAGATCTCCAAGGAACCAGGAAGCAGAAGCTAAAGAGACAAAGACCTTCCTCTACAGCCAATAGAAAAACCTTCCCCCAGAGCTGGCACCCTGAATTCAGACTTCTAGTCTTCTAAACTGTGAGAAAATAAATTTATGTTTCTTAAAGCCACCCACTTGTGGTATTTCTGCTCTAGCAGTACTAGATAACTAAGTCATTTAGGAGCCCCACTAGGCCTTTGTTGGTATGCGGCAGGGGGCATAGTTTTTTCTTTGGTGTTTGGTTGTAGTAGAGCAGTTATTGACTAAAAATTTTGTTTTGCTAGCCTGTTCTTCCTTTGTCCTTTGACTGGAAAGTGCAGGTTTGTTGCAACATGTTTTGTCAGTACCTGCTGGCCTTGCCACATTTCTAACTTATTCAGCTCCAAGTCTGAGAAACATGAGGCAAAAAGAGCTCACAAGGGAACTTACCACCATATTGTTCTTAAGGTTCCAAGGTCCTTCTACTCTCCACCATTCAGAGTCTTCTTATGTTTGATTTACCTATGATGTGCAGGGTTTTTAGCTGTACTTAGCAGGGGGAATAGGAAAAAGTATGCCTATTCCATCTTCTTGGAAATGGAACTCTTAATTATAACCTAAAGATTTGTTTTTCTTCTCCTTATATTATTTTGTTTGTTCGTTTGCTTTCTCTGAGTTCCTATTTCTGTTTATTTATCATAATTTTTTTCTTTCAGAATAAAGGCTTTTTTCAAAAGTGCAGTGATGTTGGCTCTCTATTCATACATAAGTGTGAGCACTGTCAAACTGATAGAAGTTCTGTTGGGAGATAGGGAGTGGGACCTGCCACCTGGTGGGCCTCATAGTAGGGAGACTTGGCATAGATCCTGCTGTTTCTTGGCCCCAAACCAAAGCTAAACCCATTGCCATCAAGTCGATTCTGACTCATAGAGACCTGTAGGGCGAAGTAGAACTGCCCCACAAGGTTTTCAAGGCTGTAAATCTTTAAGGAAGCAAACTGCTGCGTCTTTCTCCAGCAGAGTGGCTGGTGGGTTTGAACTGCTGATTTTTTTTCTTTGTTAGCAGCTGAGCACTTTAACCTCTGCACTACCAGGGCCACACCATTTCTCGGCAGGGTGTGCAAATTAGTCAAATGCCAATTTCTGGATATCTATTAGTTTGGTCAATTTTTTTTTTCAGAGAATCACCCTCAAATATCCTGCCTGGAGCTAAGGCTGGCTTTAAGCACTCTGAGAGCTGAGAGGGGAAGAGGGCTGAATGTCTCGCTGTTTAGTACTTAGACTTTTACTTAATCCCTCTGCTTTTAGTACAGTCTTTCATACTCCCCTCCTCCCCAGGGTTGTGTTATAGTTCCCTGTCTCATGGAGGGCAAAGGTGATGGGGGGAAGTGGCTGCTTTTTGATTCTTGATCATTATCCACACAGGTCAGAGCCAAGACATCTACTGTCTCTGTCTATAGAGAACGTCAGTATTGGGACACAATTCTCCAGGGATTTCTTGTGTTTTGCCATGTTATAAGCAGAGGCACTGATAGCTTTTGTTTTGGACAATCTTTTCAAGAATGTTTATAGCAAGCAGCCTTGGAATATAGAGATAATGTCTCCCTCTGTTGCAGGAAGAAGATTTTTCTGCCCACTATAATAAAGATAAAGGTCAGTGGTGAATCAGTGGTAGAATTCTAGCCTTCCATGTGGGAGACCCAGGAATTCGATTTATGTGCAGCCACCATCTGTCTGTCACTGGAGGTTTGTGTGTCTGCTATGATGCTGAACAGGTTTCGGTGGACCTTCCAGGTGAAGACAGACTGTGAAGAAAGGCCTGTCAATCTACTTCTGAAAATCAGCCAGTGACAACCCTGTGGATCACAATGGTCCCATCTGCAACTGGTCATGGGGATGACCCAGGACTCGGTAATGTTTCATTCCATTGTGCATGGAGTAGTCATGAGCCTGGTACTGTTCAACGGCAGATAACAACAATGACAACATAATAAAGATAATGTCCCCCTCTGGGACAAAGACTAGAGAGATTTTCTTGCAGCCTTTTTTAGATATTGGGGTTTTCTAAGATTGGGATCCCTCACCTGTGAAATAAACCCACTGCCAAGAAATTTAGAGGACAGCTACCTCACCAACCAACTGGAAGAGATGTATATTTGTGCATATTCCAAAGAAAGGTGATTCATTCAAGAGAATGCAGAAATTATTGAACAATATCATTAATATCACATGCAAATAAAATTTTGCTAAAGATAATTCAAAAACAGTTACAGTATTATATTGACAGGGAACTGCCAGAAATTTAAGCTGGATTCAGAAGAGGATGTGGAACAAGGGATATTATTTCTGATCTCGGATGGATCTTGGCTGAAAGCAGAGAATACCAGAAAGATGTTTACCTGTATTATATTGACTATACAAAGGCATTTGACTGTATGGATCATAACAAATTATGTGCTTATGTGGAACCTGTACATAGACCAAGAGGCAGTTGTTCGAACAGAACAAAGAGGATACTGCATAGTTTAAAATCAGGAAAGGTGTGTATCAGGATTGTATCTTTTCACCATACTTACTCAATCTGTATGCTGAGCAAATAATCCAAGACTCTGGACTGTATGAAGAAGAACAGGGCATCAGGATTGGAGGAAGACTCATTAACAACCTGTGACATGCCGATGACACAAGCTTGCTTGCTGAAAGTGAAGAGAACTTGAAGCACTTACTAATAAAGACCAAGGCAACCCCATTTTTGCAGAGTAGAACTACTCCATAGGATTTTCAAGGTTGTGACCTTTCAGGAACAGATGGCCCATCCTGTCGCCTGAGGCGCCTGATAGATTCAACTATTCCGGAATATACCATGCTTGGGCCTTATGTGGATCTCTAGAGAGTAGGATAGGATCTCCTGGTACAACATTGATGGGAATGAAACAGGAGGGGGGTGGATAAGGAAATCAGGGAGGAGAGAGTGGCAAAGGGTTCAGCACTGTTCCCTGTCTCTTTCCCTAACACAGATTTTGGAAAGCTATTTCATGATGATTAAATACCTGTGGCAAAGCCCCCAGGAGGATTGGTAAGTTCCTTGGATTCTGGCAATATTAGAAAGAAAGCTATATTAGGGAACTGGAGACACTTGTCAAGCACAAAATAAATGTTCCCAAACAATATTTTGAGATATTAATTCATGTATTTTTTTTTTCTCCCTGTACTCTCCCTCTCCCATACTCAAACATCGAAGAGGCTGCTCTTTGTTTCAAAAAAGCTGAGTGGCAGGCTTGGAAGCAGAAAAGTCCTGCAAGATTTTCTGGCTTTTGTTCTGCAAAACCTAAACCTTTAGGATGTAGGAATTTGTGACAGCAGAAGGAGCAGCTTGAAGAAACATGAAAGAAGGATTTCTCTCTGATTTAAAAGAGACATTCCTAAGTTGGGGAGGGGAAAACAGAGAATGTTATAGGTCCCGGAGCAGCAAGATTCGGGCCCAGCCTCCTAGCTATATACTGAGAAGGTGGAACAGTGCATGGGGCATCTAGGAAGACATAGCCAGAGGCACCCTCATAAAGGTTCTGTAGTCCCACACATAGTATTGTAGCATTGGAAAATTGCAGAATTGAGTGGTAAGAACTGTGAAGGGCCAGAGATTCCATCCTACTTGCATACTTACAAGTTGAATTGACACTATTTCATGGATGCTGGCAGAAGACACTAGTCTTCTGGATCAGAGGCAAAGGACTTTATTACTCACAGCTACACAGGCAGTATGATGTTCATGCTCACATTGGTTCTCCTTGTCCCTCAAGTCCTATCTGGATGACAAGGAACAGCACAAGTGGATGCTACACATATAGCCAATCCATCTTGTTAAAGGTCTTCCTTTTTTTTGTTGATCCTTTACTTTGTGGGAAACCCTGGTAGTGAAATGGTTAAGAGCTATGGCAGCTAGCCAAAAGGTCGGCTGTTGGAATCTATGAGGTGCTCCTTGGAAACTGTATGGGGCAGTTCTACTCTGTCCTATAGGGTTACTATGAGTTGGAATCAACTCGATGGCAACGAGTTCGGGTTTTCAGTTTTACTTTACCAAGCGTGATTTCCTTCTCCAGGGTCTGGTCCCTCCTGATAACATATCCTAAGTACATGAGACAAAGTCCTGCCATCCTCTCTTCTAAGGAGCATTCTGGCTATACTTCTAAGCCAGGCTTGTTCATTCTTCTGGTAGGTGGTGGTATAGTCAATATTCTTCACCAATACCATTCAAATGCATCAATTCTTCTTCGGCTTTCTTTTTTTTTATTGTCCAGCTTTCCCATGCATATAAGGGATGAAAATATCATGGTTTGGTTCATGGGTGCCTCAGTTCTCAAGATGACATCTTTACTTTTTAACACTTTAAAGAGGTCGTTTGCAACAAATTTGCCCAGTGCAGTGCATCATTTGATTTCTTAACTGCTCCGCCCATGGACGTTGATTGTGGAATCCTAGTAAAATGAAATCCTTGACAACTTCAGTCTTTTCCCCATTTACCATGATGTTGCTTGTCGGTCCAGTTGTGAGGATTTTTATTTTCTTTATGTTGAGGTATAATCCATACTGAAGGCTGTAGTCTTTGATCTTCATCAGATGGGTTGACACAGTGGCTGCAATAATGGGCTCAAACATGGTAACAATTGTGAGGATGGCCCAGGACTAGACAGTGTTTTGTTCTGTTGTACATAGGGTTACTATGAGTAAAAACTGACTCACGAGCACCTAGCAACAACTACAAATCCGGCAGGATTTGAGAAGTAAGGCAATAGTAGGAGCAGGAAGGGATGAAGGGGGATTGTTTTTATGATGTGGAGATATTTAGCAGATTGAAGAAGGAAAAGATCAGAATAACATCCCCTGGGCTTGAATGATGTCAGACTAGGAAGTTTAAAGAGAGAATTACCCATCTTTATCTGCCTCTTGGGAGGTGACCTCTAATGCCAATCCAGGGAGAAAATGACAGTGTTATACTCAGAACTCAGCTAGAGCTGAAAAAAACCAGTATGTAAATGAGCACTGGGAGGCGGATGTTAAAGAGGCATATAATTATGGTGTATTTATGTCCGCAGTGACTTCTTCAAAAGAATAGGGTCTAAGGTATCCTGTAAGGCATTTGGCTTCAAAAAATAACTTTTCAAAAAAATTTTTAATTTTTCCCTATTATACTTCAAATTGAGATATTCAGTAAATCTAGTAAATGTAGATATTTTATGAAGAGTTTTTATCTACAGTTTGAGAAAAGCTATCATTTCAATGCTTTGACAATTAAAATGAACATTCATCTTAAACTATTTAACCTAATTATCAGTCTTAGTTATCTAGTGCTGCTATAACAGAAATACCACAAGTAGATGGCTTTAACAAAGAGAAATTTATTCTCTCATAGTCTAGGAGGCTACAAGTCCGAATTCAGGGTGCCAGCTCCAGGGAAAGGCCTTCTCTCTCCGTAGGCTCTGGGGGAAAGTCCTTGTCATCAATCTTCCCTGGTCGAGGAGCTTCTCAGTCAAGTGACCCCAGGTCCAAAGGACACGCTCTTCTCCAGCTCTTGTTCCTTGGTGGTATGAGGCCTCCCTGTCTCTCTGCTTGCTTCTCTCTTTCATATCACAAAAGAGATTGACTTAAGAATCCTGGCTCATTAACTTCATAGAGGTAGGATTTAAAACACATAGGAAAATCACATCAGATGACAAAATGGTGGACAGTCAGACAATACTGGGAATCACGGACTAGCCAAGTTGACACACATTTTTGGGGGCACAATTCAATCCATGACAATCAATTTCCAGACTGCCCTCATAGCTAGTTGGAAGACCATCTTTCCTTAGGGACTACTGAATATGGGGCAACCAGATTTCACCATCTTGAGATATATCTACCTCTGATCCCTAACCCATGAACAGAAAATTGAGTTTCTTAATTGAGCTTGAGTACAGAGAAATGAAATGACTAAAACTGGTATAGAATTAATAAAATATGACAATTCTCCACTAGCTTAATCTAAATGCCTCCTTTTGACTAAAATATTTGATTTCATCCTGTTTCCTTGAAAGATTATGGGAATATTTCCCAGGTTTGGTTGATATCTTCTTAGTCATTTCTCAGTATGGGTTACAGAGAGGAAAAAAACGCAATGAGAATAGTAATTTAATTTCAGATATGGTCATTTATATAACTCTCCCTAACGGTCTCAAGCTTCTGAGTCTCCTTGCTTCTTATCCATACTTCCTACTTGCTGAGTGTCCTGCTTTGTACCCAGATCTATACTTCATGTCTTTCATGTTTCTTCATGCTGCTCCTACTCTCAAAAATTCCCATTTCTTGAAGATTTAGGCTTTTCAAATCTGTTATAGCATCCATTGTCTAGGAAGAGTTGTGACTTTAGGGAAGAATAGGAAATGTATTCATCCTGGCAGATGGCAGGGACTTCAGCCTGGGCAACTGATCAGTAGCACACCAGGTCCCTGAAAGTAAGAATCAAGTCAACTGAGCTGGACTCAGGTCTGGGCAACCAGAAACTACTGTACATCTATGAGGGAGTTTGGAGAGAAATAGTTGAAGTGGGAGCCTTGACCTGGTACTTTCTTCACTTATCGTATCACACAGGTCTACTTTCAAGGGATATAGACTTATAGTTCTTAAGTTATTTTATATAGACAATATTCGTTTATATATTATATATGTTATTTATTAAGTTTATATATATATAAACTTAATAAATAACATAATATAAATGAATATATATAGTTGTTGTTGTCAGGTGCCGTCGAGTTGGTTCCAACTCATAAGGACCCTATGTACACAGAATGAAACACTGCCCAGTCCTGGGTCATCTTCACAATCCTAGTTATGGTTGAACCCATTCTTGTAGCCACTGTGTCATTCCATCTCTTGAGGGTCTTCCTCTCTTTCACTGACTGTCTACTTTACCAAGCATGATGTCCTTCTCCAGGGACTGGTCCCTCCTGATAACATGTCTAAAGTATGTGAGATGAAATCTCACCATCTTTGCTTCTAAGGAGCATTCTGGTTGTACTTCTTCCAAGACAGATTTGTTCATTCTTCTGGCAGTCCATGGTACATTTGATGTTCTTCGCCAACACCACAATTCAAAGATGTAAATTCTTCTTTGGTCTGCTGCATATATAGATATGTATATATAGATATGTATGTATATATAGATATGTATATACGGAAACCCTGGTAGCGGTTAGTCGGAATCGACTCGACGGCACTGGGTTTTTTTTTGTTTTGTATAATATAGATATGTATACATATTTATTTATATATGTCTTCCTCATATATAAATATGTACATATGTATATATTCATGTCTTCCTTGTGTGTGTGTATATATATAATACACACACACACATCTATACTTGAGGAAGACCAAAGAAGAATTGATATATCCCTGGGTAGGGCAAATGGTTAACGTGCTTGGCTACTAACCAAAACATTAGCAGTCCACCTAGAGGTGCCTTGGAAGAAAGGTGATCTACTTCTGAAAAATCAGCCACTGAAAACCCTGTGGTGCACAGTTCTACTCTGACACCCATGAGGTTGCAATGAGTTGCAATTGACTGAATGGCAACTGGTACTGGACCTGATATATATGTATATATATATATACATATACACACACACATATGTATATATTATATCATACTTTAGGTTAAAAGATATCTTTTAATAAAGGATGAAATAAAAGATTAATGTATATCTTTTAATTTAAAAGTGCAACATATATTTTTATTTTTCTCTGTTATCTTTTACAACTGGGATGCTTTTAAGTGTAACAGATAAATAGATATGTATATAGATTTAGAAATTTATCTATACACATAATAAAAAAAAAAAAAGAGGGAGAAATATTTTACCAATGGGATATTACGTCTAATCAGCATGCAACTTTTCACTGATTTCCTACTTGCAGATCCATGGAATACCTCACGGTTACACAGAAATCCTGTCTCAACAGTTCTTGTGTCCCTGTCCTCAGAATGATTTTCTGAACACTTTCCCCACGATGGCCCAAAGGCTGACCTCTGAACTGTGAACAGAAAATTGAGCTCCTTGGTGTAATCTCTCCATGCATTATTCATCGGGCAATCCTAAACCTTAACTAGTCTCTGTGTAGGAGCTCCACTTAATCCCTTTTTATATCTAGTACTTTTTAAATGGCCTCTTTTCCTCCTTTCTATTTTGTTTTCTTATCTACAGTCCATTTTACTTCATTTTCTTTTGCAGTTATTTCCTGGCTTAAATGATCTGACTCTAATGGTTTCAAGATTTAAGTCTTACAAACTTCAAGTAAGCTTCTCTCTATTTCCCTGGTTCCCTGGGATATGTGTGGTGAATTTTAGGGGAGAAAAAGAAGAGGAGAGAATTGATGCTATGTTAGTTCTTTTCCTCCTTAGTCTTGGAGTCTATAAAAAGAGCCCAGGAAGCAAGCTCTGTGCAGTCACTTCTAAGAATACCAAGATAAAAAGCAGGTGAAAGAAATTTTTCTGAAGAAAGGAATGAGTGAGAGGAGGAAGTGTGGAAGAAAATTTCAAGGCAGAGAGGGAGCTATTGTTCTCGTTTGGGGTGGGGGTGGGTAGAAGTACCCACCCATGTACCTTGTCCTTGGAGTTGGGATCCATAACACAGCTCAGAAGGAAATGATCCTTAGGATGCATAGATCACTGAGAACAACCCTGGAGTACACCAAATAAACAGGTTGGTTTGAGGGAGACCAAGCTATTGTCACGTAATAGAGACCGTGGTTATGAGACTGTTGGGCAATAAACATGTAGACTTTCAAAAGGCATCTTCCAGCCAGAACAGTTGTCTTTAAGTGGTTGAAGGAGCCCCTGAGTGGCACAAACAATTAAGTGCTCCATCACTGACAGAAAAGTTGGAGGTTTGAACCCACCCAGAGGTGCCTCAGAAGGCTTTGTGATCTGCTTCCTAAAGTTTACAGCCTTGCAAACCCTATGGAGTGCAGTTCCGCTCTGCAACATATGAGGTCACAAAGAGTCATAATTGACTTGATGGATGGAAAGTGGTTTTGTTTTTTAGGTGGTTGAAAAGACTTCAGAGAACGTTTTAGTAGTAATGAGCACACCTAGGGCCTGGGCTTCTAAATCTCGTTCTCAGCTGAAAGAACCCAGGGCTCCTTGGAGAAATGGCTGATTCCAGGCCTGGGCAGGAAATGCACATTATGAACTTGGAACATTTCTCTTGTCACAAAGCAAGGAAGTGCTCAAAGAATGAAGGGGATATGTGCAAAGGACACAAGATCCAGCTTGAAAGCTAAACCTGGGGCAATCTGAGCATCACACTGACTAACGGTAGTAATGAAGTATATAGCCCATAGAATATAGAACCCATAGCCCATGGAATAAAATACAAATCCTTGAGTCTACACTGATATAAATAAATGAATAAGTAAATAAAAGGAGAAGATGGGAATGCTTTTCTTTACAGTAGAATTCTAATAAGAGAAAGAGTAATGGAGTTAGAAAATTACCTTTTTGACCACCTCTATATTAATAATTGTTCCGGGCAAAAATCACCAATGAATACTAAAACCAGAGGGTGAAAGTGTGCTAAAAGTCGGGATACTTATAAATGGTCTCAGAGTATCTCCCCACAATATGTGTATTTATTTCAAAGGAAAAAGTAGCTTTGCAGTGGAGAAACCTGGCAGAAATCACTGCAGCTAAGTGATCATAGTTAACATCACCATAACAGGAACACAGACATCCTGTGCCTTCTGAAAAGGACATAACAACATGGCTATGATATTTCTGCCTGAAACGCTTAACCTAAACATAATCACGAGGGCATATCAGACAGACTCAAATTGAGGGGACTGTTAACAAAATAACTAACCTGAACATTTTCAAAATATCAAGGTTATGAAAGACAAAAATAAAAGAATGAGGAACTATCCAGAGTAAAGAAGACAAGAGACAAAAAACTAAATGTAACTTTTGATCTTGTTTTATCAAAGACACATTAGTGGGATAATTGGAAAAATTAACATAAGAGAATGGTATGGGTAATTGTAATGTATCAAGGTTAATCGTCTGATTTCAATAACTGTACAGTGTTTATGTCACATTGAGCAAATCTGCTGCAAAAGACCTCTTTAAAATGTTAAAAAGCAAAGATGTCACTTTGAGGACTAAGATGCCCCTGACCCTAGCCTTGATATTTTCAATTCCCTCATATGCATGTGAAAGCTGGGCAATGAATAAGGAAGACTGAGGAAGAATTGATGCCTTTGGATTATGGTGTTGGTGAAGAATATTGAATATACCATGGAGTGCCAGAAGAACAAACAAGTCTGTTTTGGAAGAAGTATAGCCAGAGTGGAAGCAAGGGTGGTGAAACTTTGTCTCACATACTTTGGACATGTTAACAGGAGGGACAAGTTCCTGGAGAAGGACATCATGCTTGGTAAAGTAGACGGTCAGTGAAACAGAGGAGACCCTCAACGAGATGGATTGACATGGTGGCTGGAACAGTGGGTTCAAGCATATCAACAGCTGTGAGGATGGTGTAGGACCGGGCAGTGTTTCTTCTGTCGTACAGAGGGTTGCTATGAGTTGGAACCATCTCGACAGCACTTAACAACAACAACACTGTGATTATGTAAGAGAATGTTCTTGTGTTTAAAAAATACAACTGAAGTGTTTAAAGGTAAAAGTGTATCCTGTCTACAACTTACTTTCAAATATTTCAGTAAGTAGAGAGAATAATAAAGCCGGTATGATCAAATAATAAAACTTGTGAAGTCTGGGTGTTGTACATGAAAATTCTTTGTATTATTTTTGCAACTTTTCTGAAAACCAGAATTTTTTTCAAAATTAAAAGTTACCCTAAAAAAATGTTAGAGAGGCAGGTTTAAGAGTTAAGAGTATGTCTACTCTGAGGCCACAGGCTAATGTAACTTTGCCTGAATTTATGCAGAAGATTTCAAATGGGAGCCAGACCTGTGCTCCCGGTTGCCCCAGGAGATTCGGGGCTTCAGGATTTAGCTTCTTTTACCAATTTTATCAATACTTATGAGCTCTGACTGCAGTCAAAGCGGAGAATTTAGCTTCATGAGGGTCCTGGGAATCCGCAGGATTTCTGGCTGGTTTTATCCTGCGCTGAAGATCATAGTCATTTGGGTGTTAAGATGGACTTTTAGAAGTCACCCAGAAAATCCTTCTGCCCACTGTGAGCTTCACTGAAAACCTGAGTGGGAGAGCTCATCTGGAGAGAATGTTTAACCTTTTCCTGACTCTCTTGTCTCCCTGGAAAGGGAAGGCCTAGGAGACTCTGAGGCGCTTCAAACCAGTAAGCCCTGTGTAAACTCCTCGTAGCCTTTCTCTAGTTCACTTCATTCCAGGCAAACTGGGCTCCTGTCAGTTTGTAGAGCACAATGAGCAGCCTGATGGGAGGCTTTTGTACTGCTGGGAATGCTCGTTCCTGTTGCTCTACCTATCTGGTTCCATTTCATCCCTGGGGACCTAGCCTCCTCTGATTTTAACTTTCTTCTTGGTTTTATTTTAATTTGTTTCTTGATTTTATTCAGAATCTTTGATTATTTTACTAAATATTTTTTCACTGGTTCCTGACCAAGAATGAGTCCCTGAGTGGCAAAAACAGTTAAGTGCTCAACTACTAGCTGAAATGTTGGCAGTTTGAATCCACCCAGAGGTGCCTGGGAAGACAGGCTTGGCAATCTGCTTCTGAAAGGTCACAGCCTTGAAAACCCTACTGAGCAGTTCTACTCTGCATAGATAGGGTCTCCAGGAGTGGGAATGGATTCCACTGCAACTAACAACAGCAACCAGGCCTAGGTTGTTAACTCAATGAAGGCACAGACTATGTTTACATGAAGTCTTAGTACAGTGTCTCAATAAGTAGTTCTTGATAGATAAATATTTCTGGAACAAATAAATAGATCAACGGATCAGAGAAAGAGATCTCTTGAGGATTTCTTGGAAACAGGGCTTCTTGCTAGTGGCCCCCTGACTAAAGAATGGTGTAGAAGCTTTCAGGATAAGTCAGAGGCTACAGCGTGATGAGTAAAAGGGTGCTCCTAAGACAGGAGGAGTCATGCAGGTGCAGGCAAGGGGGTGCAGGGGCCTAAGTCCTTATCAGTCTGCCCTCAAGGCACTTCCCCAGTTCACTGTGTGTTCCTCTGACTTCTGCTCCTCACACTGATGTTCCTGGTCTGGGCAGAGCTGAAGGGAAGCTCTCTATCCATGGTTGCCTCCCTTAGAGCCCTCTGCTTTGGCGATTTCATCTTCCTCAGACCTTTGGCTAACTGCCTGAGTTTCAGGGGGAGGACCCTGTGGATGTCTGGGGATATTGGAACATCCAGAAGCTGTAAGTAAAAGTGGGCACTGACTGCATCAGGTGAGAGCCAGGCTCCCAGGGCTTCAAAACTACCACCATCTGCATCTTTAATAGCAAATAGCCTTTATAGTTCTTGGTTTTCTAGTTTATTCAGGCGCTAATCCCTCAAAAGCCCCATGGCATCAGAGTCAGGCAGGTTATGTGATGCACTGCCACCCTAAGGAACCTTCTGACCCAGCCTGAAGGAGCAGCACCACGTTGCTTCTTCCCCATTTTTCCCACTCCCACTGCATTCTTCATTCTGATCCTCTTAAAAGACTCCCCAGTCTCTTGACCTTACTCAAATAAACACTGAAACCAATATGACCTTCAGCTCCTTTCTAAATCCCTGGGCACAATTTTTTTTTTTTTACCAAATTCTGGCTGGGGGCTACTGGGGACTATTTGAAGAGCATAGTTATAGTGTATTTAGTAAATGTTAAGATGTCATCAACCTGCCTTTAGATGAAATACTGAAATGTTGGACCTGGAATTTCCTCAGAGCTGGTGGGGATAGATCCTCAGGTAGGATGAAGACCAAGCAACCATCTGTGGTGCAATTAATTACTTAATATGGCCCTTCTAAGCATGGTCTTTGTGACTCACAAACAATAATTGAATGAGACTATGCCAATAAGGTATATGGACCCTGTGATTGTTGGGGTTATGTGTCAACTTGGCTAGGGCATGATTCCCAGTATTGTATGGTTGCCCTCCATTTTGTGATCTGATGTAATTATCCTAATTATCATGCATTTTATGTGTTGTAAAGCCTAACTTCTGCACGTTAATGAGGCAGGATTGGTGTGGGGTGTATCTTGAGTCACAGCCTTTCAGGAAGGCATGACTCAAGTCCCACCCTTCCCTGGGGTGCACCCAAGGTATGTCTGCGGATGCCCTGGCAGGGCTCTCTCTCTCTTTCTTTCTCACTTTGGATCTTGTGCCGGTTTCATGATTTTCTGACCTCCGGCTCTTAGGACTTGAGACGGTGGCCTGCCATCTGAGCTGCCATTTCTGGGATTCTCTAGCTTCCACAGCTCCATGGGGCAGCAGCTTATTGCCCGACCTGATCCACTAGCTTCCACAGCCTTGCGAGCCGGCCACCTGTGGTCTGATCTGCTGGTTTGGATTTGTGAGCCCCTGTAGCCACGTGGGTTGGGAAAAGCCAACACCGGACCCATGGATTTGGGACTTACCAGCTTCCACAACTGCATAAGCCATTTCCTTGATACGATTTGTGAGTTTTGTGAGATGTGCAAATTAAAGAACCCAAAGATGGGAGGGAGGGTACTGAGGGGAAGAGAAGTAGTTGATGTTAGAAATGGTGGAGTGGTACTGCAGTTTGGAAAAATTGGACATTTGGGGCATTTTTAAACTCTGCCTCATAGGAACCAGCTTTGTGCTGATCTTTATAAAAGAAATTATTCATTTATCATCTCATGATGGTTTCGATGATCTCATTACTTAGATCTATAAAGAAAGAGGCCCAACAGACCCTGGAACTTCATGCTGATTCCAGACCTGGTCTTTATCTGGTCTTTTTAACCTGCTTCCCCAGGACAGTGGGAGATAAGGTCAGGCTTTAGAGCCAGGTTTTCTTGCCTCCTAGGGAAGGTGTGGAGTCCCTGGATGGCACAAACAGTTAAGCACTCATTGCTACTAACCCAAAGGTTGCCAGTTCCAACCTACCCACAGGACTTTGGAAGAAAGGCTTGGTGATCTTCTTCCAAAAGTTCACAGCTATGAAAACCCTATGGAGTGTAGTTCTACCTCTGCAATACCTAGGGTTGCCATGAATCAGAATTGACTCAGCAGGTTTGGTTTTGGTTTAGGGAGGGTTTAATGGATTATATTACTTTTGGAAACGCTGGTGGCCTAGTGGCTAAGAGCTACACCTTCTAACCAAAAGATTGGCAATTCAAATCTACCAGGCACTCCTTGGTAACCCTGTGGGACAGTTCTCTGTGCTATAGGGTCGCTATGAGTCAGAATCGACTCGATGGCAATGGGTTTGGTTTGGTTTTTGGTTACATTACTTTTGCAACCAAAAACCAAATGATTAAAAAAATTGGATAAAATTTACTTTTCAAGTTCAACAACAACAAAGCTACCAGGTTTAACAATGTGAATTGTGGAAAGAAATGATTTCAAAATGTAAAAAATGTTTGAAAGCATATATATTTACTACAAATGAGTTCTAGCTAATAATATCACCACTCGTTTGTCAGTTTATTATGTAGTGGTGACTTGTTGTGTTGCTGGAAGCAGGACTCAAAATGAGAAGAAACAGCAGCAAACATCCCTTAATAATCAGAATGTGGAATGTACGAAATATGAATCTAGGAAAAATGAAAGTCATCAAAAATGAAACAATGCAGAAACATAAATATCTTAGGCACAAGTGAGCTGAAATAGACTGGTATTGACCATTTTGAATTGGACAATCATCTAGTCTACTATGCTGGCATGACAAACTGAAGAAGAATGGCATCACGTTCATCATTGAGAAAAAAATTTCAAGATCTATCCTGGAGTACAATGCTGTCAGCAAAAGGATAATATTGATATGCCTACAAGGAAGACCAGTTAATACAACTATTTACGCACCAACCTCTAAGGCAAAAGATGAAAAAATGGAAGACTATTACCAACTTTTGTAGTCTGAAATTATCAAATATGCAATCAAGATGCACTGATAATTACTGGTAATTGGAATGCAAAAGTTGAAACAAAGAAGAAGGATCGGTAGTTGGAAAATGTGGCCTTAGTGATAGAAGCAACAACTACACATGGATCTCACCAGAGTGAATACACAGGAACCAAATCGACTATATCTGTGGAAAAGAGGTGATGGAGACACTCAATGTCATTCAGAACAAGGCCAGGGACCAACTTTGAAACAGACCATCAATTGCTCATATGCAAGTTCAAGCTGAAGCTGAAGAAAATTAGAACAAGTCCATGAGAGCCAAAACATGACCTTGAGTTTATCCCACCTGAATTTAGAGACCATCTCTAGAATAGATTTGACACATTGAAGGCTAATGACCAAAGACCAGGTAAGTTGTGGAATGACATCAAGGACCTCATAGGTAAAGGAAGAAAAAGGTCATTAAAAGACTGGGAAGGAAGAAAAAACAAAAAGAATGTTAGAAGAAACTCTGAAACTTGCTCTTTGAAAAGATAAAGTATTATAATGAAATGTGCAAAGACCTGGAGTTATAAAACCAAAAGAGAAGAACACATTCAACACTTCTCAAGCTGAAAGAACTGAAGAAATATTCAAGTCTTGAGTTTCAATACTGAAGGATTCTACGGGGAAAATGTTGAAGGACACAAGAAGCATCAAAAGAAAATGGAAGGAATTCACGGAGTCACTGGGTCAAAAAGAACTGCTCAATGTTCAACCATTTCAGGAGGTAGCATATGATCAAGAACCAATGTTACTGAAGGAAGAAATCCAAACTGCACAGAAGGCATTGGTGGAAAACAAGCCTCCAGAAATTGATGGAATACCACTTGAGATGTTTCAACAAACCGACGCAGCACTGGAGGTGCTCACTCGTTTATACCAAGAAATTTGGAAGACAGCTACCTGGCCAACTGACTGAAAGAGATCTATATTTGTGCCCATTTCAAAGAAAGGTGATCCAACTGAATGAGGAAATTATCAAACAATATCATTAATATCACACACAAGTAAAATTATGCTGAAGATCATTCAAAGCATTTGCAGCAGTACATCAACAGAGAACTGCTAGAAATTCAAGCCAGATTCAGAAGAGGATGTGGAATGAGAAATATCATTTCTGATGTCAGGCGGATCTTGGCTGAAAGCAGAAAATGCCCAAAAGATGTTTACCTGTGTTTTATTGGTTATGCAGAGGCCTTTGACTGTGTGGATCATAACAAATTATGGATAACATTGTGAAGAATGGGAATTCCAGAACATTTAATTGTCCTCATGAGAAAACTGTATATAGGCCAAGAGGCAGTTGTTCGAACAGAACAAGGGGATACTTCGCAGTTTAAAACTAGGAAAAGTGTGTGTCAGGGTTGTATCCTTTCACCATGTTTATTCAATCTGTATGCTGAGCAAATAATGCAAGAAGCTGCACTACATGAAGAAGAATGCTGCATCAGGATTGAAGGAAGACTCATTAACAACCTGTAATATGCAGATGACACAAACGTGCTTGCTAAAAGTGAAGACAGCTTGAAGCACTTACCCAGGAAGATAAAAGACTATAGCCTTCAGTAGGGATTACACCTCAACATAAAGAAAACAAAAATCTTCACAACTGGACCAATAAGCAACATCATGATAAATGAAGAAAATATTAAAGTTGTCAAGGATTTCATCTTACTTGGATCCACAATAAACACTCATGGAAGCAGCAATCAAGAAATCAAACAAAGTATTGCATCGGGCAAATCTCCTGCAAAGGACCTGTTTAAACTGTTAAAAAGCAAAGGTGCCACTTTGAGGACTAAAGTGAGCCTGACCCAAGACGTTGTCTTTTCTATCCCTCGTTTGCCTGGGAAACCTGGGCAATAAAAAAGGAAGACTGAAGAATTGATATATTCAAATTGTGGTGTTGGTGAAGAATATTGAATATACCATGGACTGTCAGAAAAATGAACAAATCTGTCCTCAAGGAAGTATAGCCAGGATACTCCTTAGAAGCAAGGATGGTGAGACTTATCTCATTTATTTTGGACATGTCATTAAGGGAGGCCAATCACTGGAGAAGGACATCATGTGTGGTGTTTTAGTCATCTAGTGCTGCTATAACAGAAATACCACAAGTGGATGGCTTTAACAAAGAGAAGTTTATTCTCTCACACTCTAGCAGGCTATAAGTCCAAATTCAGGGTGCCAGATCCAGGGGAAGGCTTTCTCTCTCCGATGGCTCTGGAGGAAGGTCCTTGTGATGCATGAGTCTTCCCTTGGTCTGGGAACATTTCAGCACAGGAACCTCAGATCCAAAGGATGAGCTCTGCTCCCAGCACTCTGTTCTCTCGGTGGTATGAGGTCCCCATGACTCTGCTCCCTTCTCTGTTTTATACCTCAAAAGAGATTGGCTTAAGACGTTATCTAATCTTGTAGATTTCATCAGTATAGCTGCCGTTAGTTCACCTTAGTACATCATAGTAATAGGATTTACAATACATAGGAAAATCACATCAGATGATATAATGGTTGACAATCATAGAATACTGGGAATCATGACCTAGCCAAGTTGACAGATATTTTGGGGAGGGACACAATTCAATCCATGACATCTAGTAAAATAGATGTTTAGTGGAAAAGAAGAAGACCCTCAGTGAGATGGACTGACACAGTGACTTTAACAATGGGCTGAGACATAGCAACAATTGTTTGAGGATGGCGCAGGACCCAGCAGTGTTTTGTTCTGTTACACATGAGGTCACCGGGAGTTGAAGCAGACTCGATGGCACCTAACAACAACAACAAGATTTGTGGAGAGAGCAGACAACAAGAAAATGAAACTTACTCAGAATTGATCTAAGCAGTAAACGGATTAGTTAAATCTAATCAAGTGTTGAAACAATCTTAGTGGGAATATTGCAAAGTCAAATCACGTTAAAGAAATAGAAAACGTGTACCTTGAACTCAGGAGGCCGTGAAACTGATTTATTTGGAGACCATTGGCTTAGGCTCCCTAATGACGGAGTGACTCTATAAAAGGGTTCCCTTCAGTGCAGCCCTGGTGGCACCGTAATTAAGAGCTTGGCTGCTAACTAAAAGGTCAGCAGTTCGAATCCACCAGCTGCTCCTTGGAAACCCTATGGGGCAGTTCTACTCTGTCCTAGAGGGCTGCTATGAGTCAGAATCCATTAGACAGTAGCAGGTTTTATATGTTAGTGGCTTGTGGAGAGTGAATTCTGTCAAAAATCTTTGGCTAATAAGCTACCTCATTATGCATTTTGCTTGAGATTACAAACTCTTGCTTTCTTTAAAAAATAAAAGTCATATCATTCAAGAAAGGCATAGATTAATCTCAGAAACAATGAATTAAATCAAACCCATAATCTTAATATTTTTTTGTTAATTTAAACATAATAGGTGCACATGTGGATTTAAAAAGAATTTGACATACTACATAATACATCAACCTTGTGATTCCAATTCAAAATATGTAACTGGGTAGCTGATTTAGATTTAGGATTTTTAGCTTGAAATGCATAAGATGTTTTATAAGTTTATAAATAGTATTGGACTTTTTAAGAGATCTTAGAATACCCTATGTTTTAAATTTAATGTTTTGAATTTAGTTGGATTTTTCTAAGTGCTTGGGGAAGTTTTCCTTATCCTGGAAAAAAATGCTTTTAAAAAGATAATTATATTAAATTTGCAAATGTAGTAAAAATGTTTAAGAAATGTTAACTTTATCAAAGAAACAAATAAATTGATTTGGTTCTTTGAAAGTAATTAACTATGTTTTTGGCCACGTAACTTTAATAAATTGAATAGTAATTAGAAAAAAATCCTGAATTGAAGTAGCAACTCAGAAAGCACATGAACAACTAGAATAAATCTCAGATATTCAAGGAAGTTTATATTTAAAATAGAAAGTAAAATTATTTATACCATTGTTGTTAACGCTTTACCTGTAAAGCGTATTTAAAAGGAGTCCTGGTGCCACAATGGTTAAGCTATAGGCTGCTAACCGATAGGTTGGTCTTTTGAACTCACCCGGTGTCTCCTTGGTTAGAAAGACTTTGCAATCTGTTCCCATAAAGATTACAGCCTAGGAAACTCTATGGGGCAGCTCTACTTTGTCCTATAAGGTCACTGTGAGTTGGAATAGATTCAACAGTGCACAACAACAACAGGGTATTTAAAGATATATATTGTATATCAAATGCTCAAATGAAACTGTCTATTGGTTAAACAAACTATACAACACATATAAAATGGACATGGATACATTTTTGCTTCTCCAAACCTAAGTTTTCCCCCTCAGTAGTCAAAACATTGAAAATAAGAGTACAAAACAGACATCATGTTCATCATTACCACTCAGAAATGTGGAAATCTGGCAGAGACAAGTATTATAGATTGAGCTGCATCTCCCCGAAAGGTTTGTTCAAGTCCTAACCCCTCTACTTGTGAATGTGACCCTCTTTGAAAATGGGTTTTTTCTCTTGTTATGTTAATGAGGTTACACTGGGGTGGGTCCTACACCTAACCCCTTCTGAGTGGTGTCTTATTAAATGGAAACAAACAGACAGGCACACACAGGGCTGCCATGTGAAGACAGAGGCAGGCGCAGCTACAAGCCCAGCATTGCCTTCCCCTAATGCTGGCATCCTGAACTCAGATTGCTAGTCCCAAGAACTGTGAGAAAAGAGATTTCTGTTCTTTAAATCCACTCACTTGTGGCATTTTTGTTACAGCAGAACTAGGTAACTAAGACAACAAGGTATATGGAAATCAAGAAAATGAACTCCAGGCAAGCCCAAAGCCCTACGTGGAATTAATATAGAACATCTGGGAAAAACTTTTTTTTGGGACAATGAAGTCACTACTTTCACATGAAGCAACAAAACATAACCTTAAGGTGAAATGTATAGACTTTTAAACAAGCACTTTAGAAAGGAAACTAGGGAAAAGATCAGAATCAAAGAAATGAACTCTTGCATAAAGCGAAATCTAAAATCAAACTGGAAGTATATTCCTTTAAAAAGAGTCAAAATGGGTGAATGTATTAGTTCGGAGGTAGATTCAGGTGTGCATAAAAGACATCCCAAAATCCAGTGCATTAGACTTTTTATATAATTTCTGATGTATGTATAGTCCAGAGGTAGGGAGATTAGAGTCAGTATAGTGGCTCTGCTCTATTAGACTCTCCAGAGACTCAGGCTCTTGTTATTTTGTTGGTTCTTTATTTCTAGGATATTGCTCTGGACCACATGGTCCAAGTTATCCTGCCACCATAATCATGTTAATCATATTTATCTAAGTAGCAGATCAAAGGAGAGCAGAAAAGAGATGGTCCTCCCTTTAAGGGCACAACCTACAATGTACACATCACATACGTTCACATCCCACCCATCAGTATTTAGTCACATGGCTGCACCAACCTGCAAAGAAAAAAAACAAAAAACAAACCGAACCCAGTGCCATCGAGTCGACTGGCGACCCTATAGGACAGAGTAGAACTGCCCCATAGAGTATCCAAGGAGTGCCTGGCAGATTTGAACTGCCGACCCTCTGGTTAGCAGCCATAGCACTTAACCACTACGCCACCAGGGTTTCCAACCTGCAAAAAAGACTGGGAAATGTAGTCTTTATTCTGGTGGCCATATGCCCAGCTAAAATTTCTATTGCAATGGAAGAAGGGACAATTGGGTATGGGGGAACAAATCGCAGTGTCTGTGAGAATGAGGGAGATCTAGTGGCGCAGTGGTTAAAGAGCTTCGCTGCTAACCAGAAGGTCAGCAGTTTGAATCCATCAGCTGCTCCTTGGAAACCTTAAGGGGCAGCTCTACTCTGTCCTAGAGGGTCACTATGAATCAAAATCAACTCAACGGTGAAGGGTTTGGTTTCTTTCTTTCTTTTTTTTGCAAAAGTGAGGAATCTGAGACTGAAAAGGGAGCAAAAAACACATCTAAAGAGAGGAAGTCCCTTTTTTAGCCCCATCAAGACTGCTGGACTCTGAGGTCCACCTTGCCGAATTTCCCCAGACTGTGCCCGAGATTGGGGAGGGGAGGACAAGGGGATTTCTGAGGATTTTATGATATTGCACAGGCTGTATAACGACTCTTACAGACAGAACTGGCTTGTGATTCAGCTGAGAGTCTGAGAGGTAACGTCGATCGTGAAGGTTATTTCTAGAAATCTAGAACCATCAGACTGTTGTTAGGTGCCCTGGGGTTGATTTCCACTCATCGTGATTCCATGTGACAGAACAGAACTACCCAATAGGGTTTTCTAGGCTGTAATCTTTACGGGAACATAAAATTCTATGGGGAAAATATTAAACGATGCATGGAAGCATCAAAAGAAGGTGGAAGGAATACACAGAGTCATTACATCAAAAAGAATTAGTCGATGTTCAACCATTTCAAGCTGCTCTGAAGGCACTGGTGAAAAACAAGGCTCCAGGAATTGATGGAATATCAATTGAGATGTTTCAATAAACAGATGCAGCGCTGGAGGTGCTCACTCGTCTCTGTCAAGAAATATGGAAGACAGCTTCCTGGCCAACTGACTGGAAGAGATCCATATTTATGCTTATTCCCAAGAAAGATGATCCAACTGAATGTGGAAATTATAGAACAATATCATTAATATCACAAGCAAGCAAAATTTTGCTGAAGATCACTCAAAAACGGCTGCAGCAGTATATCAACAGGAAACTGCCAGAAATTCAGGCTGGTTTCAGTAGACGACGTGGAACCCAGGATATCATTGCTGATGTCAGATGGATCCTGGCTGAAAGCAGAGAATACCAGAAGGATGTTTACCTGTGTTTTATTGGCTATGCAAAGGCATTCGACTGTGTGGATCATAACAAACTATGGATAACATTGTGAAGAATGTGAATTCCAGAACACTTAACTGTGCTCATGAGGAACCTTTACATAGATCAAGAGGCAGTTGTTCAGACAGAACAAGGGGATACTGATGGGCTTAAAGTCAGGAAAGGTGTGCATCAGGGTTGTATTCTTTCACCGTACCTATTTAATCTGTATGCTGAGCAAATAATCCGAGAAACTGGACTATATGAAGAAGAATGGGGCATCAGGATTGGAGGAAGACTCATTAACAACCTGCATTATGCAGATGACACAACCATGCTTGCTGAAAGTGAAGAGGACTTGAAGCACTTACTGATGAAGATCAAAGACCACAGCCTTCAGAATGGATTACACCTCAACATAAAGAAAACAAAAATCCTCACAACTGGACCAATGAGCAACATCATGATAAATGGAGAAAACATTGAAGTTGTCAAGGATTTCATTTTGCTTGGATCCACAATCAACAGCCATGGAAGCAGCAGTCAAGAAATCATAAGACGCATTGCATTAGGTAAATCTGCTGCAAAGGACTTCTTCAAAGTATTGAAGAGCAAAGATGTCACCTTGAAGACTAAGGTGCACCTGACCCAAGCCATGGTATTTTCAATCACATCATATGCATGTGAAAGCTGGACAATGAATAAGGAAGACTGAAGAAGAATTGACACCTTTGAATTGTGGTGTTGGCGAAGAATGTTGAATATACCATGGACTGCCAAAAGAATGAACAAATCTGTCTTGGAAGAAGTACAACCCGAATGCTCCTTAGAGGCAAGGATGGTGAGACTGCGTCTTACATACTTTGGACATGTTGTCAGGAGGGATCAGTCCCTGGACAAAGACATGCTTGGCAGAGCACAGGGTCAGCAGAAAAGAGGAAGACCCTCAACGAGGTGGATTGACACAGTGGCTGCAACAATGAGCTCAAGCATAACAACGATTGTGAGGATGGCTCAGGACCAGGCAGTGTTTCGTTCTGTTGTGCATAGGGTCGCTATGAGTTGGAACCGACTCAACGGCACCTAACAACAACAACAACCACCACCCAGGGACAAATATATATTTTTGTGTGTATATGTGTGTGTGTAACTTATCTTTCAAGAATAAAATTGCTATATTCAAATCTGGATCATATGGGGCTGGGATACAGTCTGACCACTGTGATGTTAGCTTTGGTTGTTGTTCTGCAGAAGGCAGGGGAGGAAGAAGTAAGAGGCAGTGAATTTCATTTGACTAGGACATTCTGACTGAGACAAATAGGGAACAAGAATACCTAGGTGTAAGAGAGTCATTCCTTGGGATTGCGAAAGGAGGATTGTTTGGAATAACAAAAACAGCAAGTATTTACTATGTCCTAGGAACTGACTAGCAGCTTTGTATAAGCTTTTTTAATTCTCATGACAATTCTTTGAATTAATTTGGTACAGATATTATTTCCATTTTGTAGGTAGAGAAAATGAGGCACAGAGATATTAATTATTTTGCTCAAGGTCACACATCTAATACACAGTTTCAGCTGGGATTTGAACCCAGACACTTTGACTCCAGTGTCTGTGCATGGAACTCCCAATGTTGTTGTTGTTAGGTGCTGTCGAGTTGGTTCCAACTCATAGCGACCCTGTGCACAACAGAATGAAACACTGCCCGGTCCTGCACCATCCTTGCAATCGTTGTTATGCTTGAGCTCATTGTTGCAGCCACTGTGTCAATCCACCTCGTTGAGGGTCTTCCTCTTTTCCGCTGACCCTGTGCTCTGCCAAGCATGATGTCCTTCTCCAGGGACTGATCCCTCTTGACAACATGCCCAAAGTATGTAAGATGCAGTCTCACCATCCTTGCCTCTAAGGAGCATTCTGATTGTACTTCCTCCAAGAGAGATTTGTTCGTTCTTATTGGCAGTCCATGGTATATTCAATATTCTTTGCCAACACCACAGTTGAAAGGCATCAATTCTTCTTCAGTCTTCCTTATTCATTGTCCAGCTTTCACATGCATATGATGTGATTGAAAATACCATGGCTTGGGTCAGGTGCACCTTAGTCTTCAAGGTGACATCTTTGCTCTTCAACACTTTGAAGACGTCCTTTGCAGTGGATTTGCCCAATGCAAAGCGTCCTTTGATTTCTTGACTGTTGCTCCCATGGCTGTTGATTGTGAATCCAAGTAAAATGAAATCCTTGACAACTTCAATGTTTTCTCCATTTATCATGATGTTGCTCATTGGTCCAGTTGTGAGGATTTTTGTTTTCTTTCTGTTGAGGTGTAATCCATACTGAAGGCTGTGCTCTTTGATCTTCATCAGTAAGTGCTTCAAGTCCTCTTCACCTTCAGAGACCAAGGTTGTGTCATCTGCATAGCGCAGGTTGTTAAAGAGTCTTCCTCCAATCCTGATGCCCCATTCTTCTTCATATAGTCCAGCTTCTTGTATTATTTGTTCATCATACACATTAAATAGGTACGGTGAAAGAATACAACCCTGATGCACACCTTTCCTGACTTTAAGCCAATCAGTATCCCCTTGTTCTGTCTGAACAACTGCCTCTTGATTCTATGTAAAGGTTCCTCAAGAGCACAATTAAGTGTTATGTAATTTCTGTTCTTCGCAGTGTTATCCATAGTTTGTTATGATCCACGCAGTCGAATGCCTTTGCATAGTCAATAAAACACAGGTAAACATCCTTCTGGTATTCTCTGCTTTCAGCCAGGATCCATCTGACATCAGCAATGATATCCCGGGTTCCATGTCATCTACTGAAACCAGCCTGAATTTCTGGCAGTTTCCTGTTGATTTACTGCTGCAGCCGTTTTTGAGTGATCTTCAGCAAAATTTTGCTTGCTTGTGATATTAATGACATTTTTATATCATTTCCACATTCAGTTGGATCACCTTTCTTGGGAATAGGCATAAATATGGATCTCTTCCAGTCAGTTGGCCAGGAAGCTGTCTTCCATATTTCCTGGCAGAGACGAGTGAGCACCTCCAGCGCTGCATCTGTTTGTTGAAACATCTCAATTGATATTCCATCAATTCCTGAAGCCTTGTTTTTTGCCAATGCCTTCAGAGCAGCTTGGACTCCTTCCTTTAGTACCATCGGTTCCTGATCATATGCCACCTCTTGTAACGGTTGAATATCGACTAATTCTTTCTGGTATAATGACTCTGTGTATTCCTTCCATCTTCTTTTGATGCTTCCTGTGTCGTTTAATATTTTCCCCATGGAATCCTTCACTATTGCAACTTGAGGCTTGAATTTTTTCTTCAGTTCTTTCAGCTTGAGAAACGCCAAGCTTGTTCTTCCCTTTTGGTTTTTCATCTCCAGCTCTTTGCACGTGTCATTATAATACTTTGTCTTCTTGAGAGGCCCTTTGAAATCTTCTGTTCAGTTCTTTTACTTCATCAATTCTTCCTTTTGCTTTAGCTTCTCAACGCTTAAGAGCATGTTTCACTCGCTGTGGTATTTCAGCAATGTTTTCTTAAGAAGGAAATTATCTGTGTTAAGCCCAGACCTTCCTGTGCATAGTTCAGTATTAGGAAACACAGTTCTTCCACTTAAAGCATAGGCTAAAATGAGAATTACTAGTCAAGTGGAGGAGTGCAAGAGTGAAGGAGTTTAGGAAGAAACAGCTAAGCGTTCGGGGTTATAAACTGTATGCCCAGCAGCAAGGAGAATCAAACCAGAGTTCACAGAACCTGGGCAGCATAATCAGGTGTTCCAGCAACTTTCTATTTCATTTACGAATATGTGCTTACCCCAAACAGAGCACTTAGCTAAGTGCTAGAAGTATTAAGTTTTGCAGCTTTCCTGGGCCTCAGTCTTTCTTTCTGTAAAATGGCCTCAGTCTTTGCTTCTGTAAAATAGACCACATAAGCATATTTTAGTAAGAATTCAAGCTTGAAACTCTTTGGAAATTTTAACCATAGGATTTAAAGAAATTATTTCAAGTAGTCATATAAGTTTAGTGGGCAGCCTGAGAAGGTTAGATTGGTAAGAAAAGGCTTACCTAAGCCAAACTACCTGTGTTTGTTAAATTCCGGAGGACCAGGCAAAATTTTGCCACAATGAAGAGGAGATAAATGGAGAAATATAGAAAGGCACACTTTTACTAGAGGGACTGCTAGTTGTTTAGTGATTAATTGATGAGGCCCAGAACATGAGCCTAGCCAGGCTTCATCCAAATTTTCTAAGCATATAATCAGTCATTGATAACTTCCTGGCCTTCATATTTAAGATAACAAACATGAAGATACCGAATATTACCCAGTAGGGCTCTATGTATGATATGGCCAAGTTCTTTGGTGTTCTTGAGACAATTGGCACAGAAACATTTGGGAGGTGTTTGGTTTGGAGTTGAGGCTGTAGTTTATGATTATAGGGCAGTTTTCCTCTGTATATAGATACTTAACTATGGATGAGAGCTAGTGTTGCCAAGTGGTTAGGACAGAGTTGTGGGTCATTCAGTTTGGCCTTGATTTCTGTTTTCTTCCTGTCACCCGCCAGCCATGTGATCTTGAATAAATGACTTATCCTCTTTAAGGTTAGTTTCCCTATCTATACAATTAATTTCCCTGTCTATAAGATGAAGATAAGAACCTCGACATCTTAAGATTGTTGGGAGGGCTGTAAGCGTATGTAAAGCGGAAGAAGTATATCCAGAATGTTCCTTGGAAGTGAGGATGGAGACACTTTGTCTTGCTTACTTTGGACATGTTATCAGGAGAGACCAATCTCTGGAGAAGGACATCATGCTTGGTAAAGCAGAAGGTCAGTGGAAGAGGGAGACACCCAATGAGATGCATTGACACAGTGTCTGCAACAATGGACTGGAACATAGCAACAGCTGTGAGGATGGCACAGACCTGGGCAATGTTTCCTTCTGTTATTCATAGGGTTGCAGTGAATTGAAGCAGACTCTGTGGCACCTAACAATAACAAAAAAGTGCTCATGGGCACATAGTAGGTGCTCAGTAGATGTTGAATATTATTTTTAATATTATTACTCTTAGGGGACTCTTATGGATTAAATTGTGTCCCCCTAAAATACATGCTGAATTCCTGGCTCTTGTACCTGTTGATGTGATAAGGTTTTTCTTTTTTTATGCTAATGAGGCCATGCTATTTTAGGGTGGTTCCTAAACCCAATCAGTTCTGAGTTATAAAAAGACCAGAATAGACACAGAAACACACAGTAGGGAAGACAGATACAATATGAGCATCATCTAGAAGTCAAGGAATGCCAAGAAACTAAGGAACATCCCAGGGCTACAAACAAGGAAGGGATTGACATGACCCAGACACCCGACTTGGACTTTTAGCCTCCAGAACTGTGAGAAAATAAAATTTCTGTTCTTTGAAGCCACCCACTTGTGGTGTTCATATTGTAGCAGCATTAGGTAACTAAGACAGGAACCAAGGGTTGACTTCATTTGCACTAGATTTGAGCCAACTCTTATCATTTTGTAAATAAAACTAATCTACATCTGAAGAGCATGGCCCTGAATTCTTATTTCCTCCCACCCACTCAGCTAGGTGCTACAAAGGGTTAGTGGTAATACTAGCTACCCAAGGGTTTTGCCTGAGCATTTGCAAAAGGATGATAAATTACCCAAACTGTGGCAAAGTCTCTGTATCCCCTGCAAGACCTGGGAAAGAGTATCTTAATCCCTCTGAGAACGTTTTGCCAATGTTCTGCTATAATCGTATGTAAATCCAGGATGTGGCACCAGCACATTTCCCTTATAGCAAATGTGTCTAAATAGATTGATCCACCTTGTCTACAGCGGTATGGGTAACTCCAATCATTAGTATTCTTCTGATGTTAGGTTGATTATTATTATTTTTTTTTTCCTGCCAGGTGTAATTCCAGGCAGCCCACCATTGTCCCAAATGGATTTCTGATTGATTTTTCTGCCTAACAACTGACAGCTTAAAACTTTTCAGCAGGAGGTCTGAACTCAGGCTCCTTTTTAATGCTTCACAGTGTAATGTGATCCTGATGGATGGTTCTGAAGATCAACTGGCTTTTGTGATGGAAACGAAAGTGTAGAACTTTAGGTTCCCAAACACACACTGACTTTATCCATATGGATTACATTACTGTAAACTGAAGAAGGGTGTGGGTGGGAAAGAGGAGGCCTGCCTGCTTTTATGGGAAAGGTCAAGATTTAATTCTATTATTATCTTCTTGATTATAGTTTAGAGAATTCTGCTCCCACTTGAATTTACTGATTTATGGAAGTGCTTGGTAAAGGTGGTTGCATAATCTACTTTGATTCCTTATGTAACCTACAAAAGGCATCTTAACAACCTATTTTAAAATTTGACTGCAAACAGGTGTCAAGAGTTATAGATTACTCCGTGGTCAGTTTTGATGCTTATTGACCCATCTTGTATTTTGTTTTATATAGATTTGAATCTTTAGATATTTGATTTCAATCAAGCAGGCTATGGTTGGCTCCTGAGCGTTTCTCCAACAGGCAGTTACATTTGGTATTTGCATCTGAATCTTTTTTGAAGGATGGAAACTTCTTAGACAACCCTCGAAGTCAATTAAAAGGATTATTAGGAAATTGATCCTAAACATCAAATCCCCAGCTGTTAGTAAAAATGTGTGAGCTATGGTTCTAAATGACCAAAGTTGAGTGACACTTGAGTTTGATATTCACAGAGGCTCATTTTTAAAAGGCAGATGGAATTCCAGTTGGTTTGACTACTTATAAGTTCTTTGGAGTTTGAGTTCCACTTAGGTAGTAAACCTAAAAGAATCTACATAATGACAAATTTGCACTAATTAGTACTAAAATAGAGGTCCCCAGGCTGCCAGAAATTCCACTGCCTCAAGCAGCTTGCTTGACATACCCTGTAGCTTTACTTTAACACCCTGGTTCCCCTTTCCTTAACTGTTGCCCAGAACAAGATGAAATTGGCTGAAACTGGTTTAGGCACCATAGTGACACTCTGGGTAAACTCTTAGCTTATTAAGTTCTTCAAACATAGTAACTTCCCCACTTCTTGGGAGAAGACAGGCCACCATTTTTGAACATGTGATGTATGAAGTTATAAGCTACCTTTACTGCACCTGCGTAGCACGATTAAGACTGTTGCTGTTGTAATTTACGTGATCTCCTTGCTCACAGGCCCTATAAAAATGGCCTCCCTAAAACCTATCCTTAAGCAGTTTTGGAGGCATCAGCCCCAACTATTCCTTTCCTTTCACAATAAAATAAAGCTGCCTTTCTGATCTCCCAGGAACCCTGGTGGTGTAGTGGTTAAAGCTACGGCCGCTGACCCAAAGGTTGGCAGTTTGAATCCACCAGGTACTCCTTGGAAACCCTATGGGGCAGTTGTACTCTGTCCTATGGGATTGCTATGAGTCAGAATCAACTCGACGGCAATGAGTTTGGTTTTTCTTTTTTTTGGTTTTCTGATCTCTCGCTTTGGGAGGCTCGCTGAGCAGGACCTGGAGTTCCCAGCAATAATACCAATTGACATGCATAGCAAACTCTAATGATCCATTTTCACGCCTTTGTTCATGCTGCTTCCCAGCCTGAAGATTCTTTCACATTCTCTTTTCGTATCTAACTCCTCCCAACTCCACCTCACATTCCACTGTGATGTCCTCCCAAGATGCTTTGACCACCAATGAGCACTTCTATTTCTCACCTTGGAAAGAACCTTCCAGGCTGGGAAGCAGCATGAACAAAGGCATGGAAATGGAACATTAGACTTTGCTACATACATCACTGGTACAAATTAAAGTGAGTTTGCCATTATGTAGATTGTTTTAGGTTCACCACCTAAGTAGAACTCAAGCTCTAGTGAATTTATACATAATCAAAGCTACTGGAATTCCATATGTCCTTTAAAAGAAGCCAGAAGCCCTGGTGCTTGGTTGCTAACTGAAAGGTTGGCTGCTCTGTGGGAGAAACCGGTAATCTGCTTGTATGAAGATTATAGCCTAGAAAACCCTATGGCGGCAGTTCTACTCAGTCTTATGGGCTCAGCTGAAATGGACTCAGATGGCACCCAACAACAATACATTTATGGTTTATATCATCCAACATAGCTTATAATTATGTCTCATATATTTCTGTTTCTTTGTGTACATTGGCTTTTTCTCCCCCAACTACAGTTCCTTGAGGGCAGAGACATTATTTCATATCAACCTTATTATCATTCTCTCTTTGATTGTGTGCAACTCAGTGTGAAACATCCAGAAGTCACCAAACATTTACGTACAATTTAAATATATCTAAAGCTGTAAAAAGTGTTAACAACTTGACAGTTTACTTTGAAACCATTATCAGCTGACACTTTAATTAGAAATTAACACTTTTGCAGGGTAATTTGCACATTCATGTATGAAAAAAGAATGGCACAGACCTGCTATGGAACATGGATTTCACTTCATATTCTCACCTCCATTCTCTGAAATCTTCTGAGCAGACATAGTGCATCAATCAGGGAAAACAGAAGCCTCAGTAGATATTTCAATAGAAAGAATTTAACGTAAAAAGTGGTAAGCTAGTGTTGGAAAACTGAAAAAGCAAAAAGGGGACACTAGGGTATCACAGAAGGAGGCCTGGTGGCGTAACGGTTAAGCTCTCGGCTGCTAACTGAAAGGTTGGCAGTTGGAACCCACCCAGCGACTCCCCGGGAGAAAGACATGGTGATCAGCTTTCATAAAGATTGCAGTCTAGAAAACCCTATGGAGCAGTCCTATTCTGTCACATGAGGTCGCTATGAGTTGAAAATTAACTTGATAGCAGCCAACAGCAGCAATGACAAGGTATCACTAAGACAGTAATTGCAGGAAGTAGTCACATCCCCTAGCCCCTAGCACTGGGTGAACCAAGGGGAAAGGTTGCAGTTATGAGAAAAAGAAGTTGGGTGGAAAGGCCCCACAGAACTGCACTCATACCTCTTAAGATGTGCTTGTGCTGCCCAGCTGGTGCCGAAACCTCTGAGTGGGCAAGGTGAAACTGGTTCTGGGACTGCCAAACAACGAAGCTGGAGCTTGGGACCAACTGCCTCTGCTAGGGTGAAAGGCCATTGCTAAGGGACACAGACAGAAATAACAAGCAAGCAGGGAGGAGCAAGATCTCCCTCCTACAGTCTTTCAGATTCCCTCTAACCAGTTTCCATCTAGCCGATTCCTATTCGTAACGACCCTATGTGTCAGGGTAGAACAGTGTTCCACAGGGTTTTCCATGGCTGATTTTTCAGAAGTAGATCACAAGTCCATTTTTCTGAGGCACCTCGGAGTGGACTCAAACCTTCAACCTTGTTAACTGTCTGTACCACCCAGAAACTCCCTCTAGCACCTCCGTGTGATCATTAAGGTTGTGTGTGAATTTGGCTGGGCCACGATTCTCAGTTATTTGGTAGTTATGATGTAGTTGTATAATAATGCGATCATCTCCATGATGAGATCTGCTGTCAGTCGCCAACCAGTTGAAAGGGAGTTCCCTTGAGGGTGTGGCCTACATCCAGTATAGGTGGATTTTCTGGCAAGGCTCTTGGGCTTTTGCTCTCTCAGGATCCTGCATTTGGCTCCTGTTCACCTGACCTGCAGTTCCTGGGACTTGAACGAGCACCTTACCTGCCTATCGTGGGATACATCAGCCTCTACAGCCTGTAAGCGAGAGTCCTATTGTCTGATCAGCCAGTCTTGGGTTTGCCAGCCCCTGTAGTTACGTGAGTCAGGAGAAGCCTCCTGCCTACCTCATGGACTTGGGACTTTCTAGCCTCTACAACTGCATGAGCAGTTTCCTTAATATAAATCTGTCTTTCTCTCTCTCTCCCTGTACATATCCGTACACCTCACTGGTTTTGCTTTTCTAGGGAATCCAGCCTAAGACACTCCTACTGGTTGAACCTAACAGGTAACAGCAGTCAATGAAAGAAAATAGCAGTGTCTCAGCCTTTGTATCAGCAGAGCAGAGCAAAATGGATTTAGAGCTGAGAGATAATAGCTTAATAACAAGCACACATGATAATAAAAACAATATTGCCTTCCTACCTCATGACAGGCTGAGGAGATTGACAAAGATAATAAAAACACTCATGAAACACATTTAGGAAACAAACTGTTGAGTGTTAGAACCGTTAGGCAAGGAGGTGGGGGCAGCCATTATGTGACCTTTTGCTGAGGGTTTAGCCTGGCCACTTTAATCATCAGATGGAGCCCTGAGCTCCTTTTTTTAGACCTTCCTTTTATTTCTCCAAAGAAAATGGTCTCCTATGGCTAATCTTTGGAGCTTTTATCAGGTTTAAAGAATATATTCTCTGTCACCTAATGCTCCAGTGTTTATGGAGCCCCCACCTTCCTTGGAGAGGAGTGTGATAGAAACCCAAAGGTAACACTTTTGGCATTTTACACTAATATGGAGGAGTTCTGGCTGATTAAATTAAATGTTGGCATTCTCTGAAATTCAGCTGTTAAGGAGTCCTATTAATAGCTACTCAGGATTGCACCAACAGGGAAACACACTGATGGAATGTGATTATTCCTTCCTACTTCGTATAGACCCTGACGCCTTTATTAGCGAAAAGAGCTCATTTTACATTAAGATAAGCTGACAATAAAGAAAATCTTTATGTGAACATGCAAGTAAGACCAAATAAGCTACATGGGTTTCTGGATGGGACTTCAAACAATGAGGAGGCGGGAGCTGCAATACTCTCATAGAGCCTTGTGCATAGTGGGCACAAAAATAGTCCATGTGCACAGATGACTTTGCACTGAGCACACTGTCACTACTACAGGCACTCTTGCAGTCAACAACCTGTGTAGGTCAAGTCACTTTCTAGAGAAATCCTGATGTAAATCCCTTAGTAATGAATGAGTATTCCTCCAGTGTGAAATATCATCCTGAATCTTTCTCTCCCTTGGGTTGAATTTTTATTATAATGGCCTTACAATCCACTGAATGGTTGCAATGTATGAAATTCATGGATTGTTGTTCTTGGTTGCTCATTGCTGTTGAGGCAACTCCAACTCATGGCGACCCCATGTACAACAAAACAAAACATTGCCCAGTCCTGCTCCATCTTCACAATCTTTGACATGCTCAAGTTCATTATTGTGGCCACTGAATTTTGAGTGCCTTTTAACCTAGGAGGATCATCTTGCAGCACTTTATTGGGCAATATTCTGTTGTGATCCATAGTTTTCATTGGTTAATTTTTGGAAGTAGATCACCAGGCCTTCCTTCCTAGTTAGTCTGGAAGTTCCTCTGAAACCTTTCCAATAGGGGTGACCCTGCTGGTTTGTGAAATAGTGGTGGCATAGCTACCAGCAACATGAAAGCCACCACAGTATGACAAACTGGGAGACAGGTGGTGGTCTGATGGATTAGGTTACTTAATTCTCATAATGATAAAAGAAACAATTTTTGGGGGGGCAGATAAGAAAACTTTAACAAAGAATGGTTAAGTTGTATTTTCAAGGTCACACAGGTAGTGAGTCACAGAGCCAGGATTTGAACCCAGGTAGTATAGTGTGATAGAATTTTGCAAGACCAAGGACTTCTTCATTGCAAATGCCTTTTCTCAACAACTTAAATGGTGACTATACATATGGACCTTGCCAGATAGAATGCACAGGAAACAAAGTGATTACACAAAGAGACCATGGTAAAGCTCAACATCATCAGTCAGAACAAGGCCAGGGACCAACTGTGGAACGGACCATCAATTGCTCATATGCAAGTTCAAACTGAAGCTGAAGGAAATTAGAACAAGTCCACAAGAGCCAAAATATGACCTTGAGCATAACCCAGCTGGATTTGGAGGCCATCTCAAGAATAAATTTGATGCATTGAACACTAATGACCACAGGCCAGATGAGTTGTGGAATGACATCAAAGACATCATAACATGAAGAAAGAAAAAGGTCATTAAAAAGACTGGAAAGAAAGAAAAGAGCATGGTGTTTTCAGTTGCCTCATATGCATGCCAAAGCTAGACAATGAATAAGGAAGACCGAAGAAGATTGACACCTTTGAATTGTGGTGTTGGAGAAGAATATTGAATATAACCATGGACTACCAAAAGAATGAACAAAACTCTCTTGGAAGAAGTACAACCGCAGTGCTCCTTACAAGCAAAGATGGCGAGACTACATCTCACATACTTTGGACATGTTATCAAGAGGGATCAGTCCCTGGAGAAGGACATCATGCTTGGTAAAGTAGAGGGTCAGAGAAAAAGAGGAAGACCCTCAAGGAGATGGATTGACACAGTGGCTGCAACAGTGGGTTTAAGCATAGCAACAATTGCAAGGATGAGCAATGTTTTGTTCTGTTGTGTGTAGGGTGATTACGAGTCAGAACTGACTCGACAGGACCTAACAACAGCAATAATGTGCTTATTAAATCTGTATGCTAAGCAAATAATTTGAGAAACTGGGCTATATGAAGAAGAATGGTGCATCAGGATGGGAGGAAGTATCATTAACAACCTGCAATATGCAGATGACAGAACTTTGCTTGCCGAAAGTTAGGACGACTTGAAGCACTTACTGACAAAGATCAAAAACCACAGTCTTCAGTATGGATTACATCTCAACATAAAGAAACTGAACATCCTCACTAACGGACCAATAGGCAACATCATGATAAAAAGGAAAGATTGAAGTTGTCGAGGGTTTTGTTTTACTTGGATCCATAATCAACGCCCATGGGAGCAGTTTTCAAGAAATTAAACTATGTGTGGTATTGGGAAAATCTGCAGTAAAACATCTCTTTAAAGTAAAGATGTTACTTTAGGACTAAGGTGCACCTGACCCAAGCCATGATATTTTCAATCACCTCATATGCATGTGCAAGCAGGACAATGAATGAGGACAATCGAAGAAGAATTGATGCCTTTGAATTATGGTGTTGGTGAAGGATATTGAATATACCATGTACTGCCAGAAGAATGAACAGATCTGTCTTGGAAAAAGTACATCCAGAATGCTCCTTAGAAGCAAGGATGTCGAAGAGTTAGCCTCATGTACTCGGAACATGGTATCAGGAGGGACTAGTCCCTGGAGGACATCAGGCTTGGTAAACTAAAGGGTCAGTGAAAAAGATGAAGACCCTCAATGATGGATTGACACCGTGGCTGCAACAATGGGCTCAGTCATAACCATGATTGTGAGGATGGCTCAAGACTGGGCAGTGTTTCATTCTGTTGCACCTAGGGTTGCTATGAATTGGAAACTACTCAACGGCACCTAACAACAACAACAGCACTACAGCATGAGAGCCCACAGTCTTAGGGACTATACAGCACTGCCTAATGGAGTCCCTATATTCAGCTTTCCATTGTTAGCAACAAGACTGTTACACTAAAGAACAACAATTTTACTGGCAAAATTTACCAGTTACTCCTGGAGGAATGTTCAATATATTCAAATATCAGAACACACTGATCTTTCCATGGTTATTCTTATATCTAAGGGAAGAAAGAAGAAATGGAACCATTCAGCCCTTACTATGCAGGCAAGTCTGTGTTAGGCATTTTTACATATCCTATAAAAAACCAAACCAAACCCAGTGCCATCGAGTTGATTCCGACTCATAGTGACCCTATAGGACAGAGTAGAACTGCCTCATAGAGTTTCCAAGGAGCGCCTGGCGGATTCGAACTGCTGACCCGTTGGTTAGCAGCTGTAGCACTTAACCACTATGCCACCAGGGTTTCCACATATCCTATAAGTTAGATATTATTAGACCCATTTTTCAGATGAGAAACTTGAGGCTTAGAGATGTTCAGTAACTTGACAAATCACTGAGCAGAACTGATTTTTGAGTCTATAGACCTCTAATGTTCATGTTCTAGCCATTATTAACACTTTGAGTTCCTTCTGAGAATTATTTTAACCTTTGACAATGCTTATATTTCAGATAATAAAGGTCTTAGGGAATAATCAAGAGAGTAATTATTTGCTCCTACTCAGCTTTTAATTTTGTCTCTTCTTCATGGCATGAGCCATAACTACCATCCATAACTATAGCAAGAGCCCCATCTCTCCTCCTTGATGTGTTTATTGTAATTGGAATCCACAGAGGTCATTCTTTTGTTGTACCTATTAACCTTGGTTTCATTTGCAACACTGCCCTATCAGAATTGTGAAGATTATTAACTTGGATTTTCAAATCGGATTTTGGCAACTCTGCTCAAGGCGATCTTATTTTCCCAGTAGAACAATCATGTGTTTTCAGTGAGTAGTCATAAATATCGAATAGTTAGTTCCTGTCTAATTTAAAACAGTAAAGGATGGCCTATCCTTCACATTGCATTCTGATCTAATTTTGGTTGAGCAAGCTATTTGCAAAGGTTGCATCTGAAAACAGTGTCATAAAGAGCATTAAGGGAAGTATTTACAGGGTTGGCTCTGTGTGTGTGTGTGTATTTCCACATTTGTACAGGAAGTGACAAATTAAAGTTGAGGCCATTAAAACAACCAGTAAGAATAAAATGTCAGCTCTTACTTCATAGTACAATACAGTGTTTATCGATATTCCTACTAATCACCTGAAGCTCTTCAAGCTTCTGAGAGTTTCTGAATTACCAAAGAAGGAATCAATCTCTCTCCACTTGGTTTTATGGTCAGTTGTGTTTTCTTATGGTTACAGACTCTGTCAGGGATTATGCAAGATTTTATAGATTTAGTAAAATGTCATGGATTGAATTATGTCCCCCCAAAAATATGTGTATCCATTTGGCTGTTGTACCTAGGGTTGCTAGGATTTTCCTATGTGTTGTAAATCCTGCCTCTAAGATGTTAACCAGGGAGGATGGCTGGCAGTTGAGTTACTGAGGCAGGATACAATCTACAAGATTGGACTGTCTTGAGGCAATCTCTTGAGATATAAAAGAAAGAAGCGAGCACAGAGACAGGGGGACCTCATACCACCAAGAAAGCAGGAACCCGTGGTTGCTGCACAGAGAAGCTCCTAGTGCAGGGAAAGATTGATGATGAGGACCTTCCTCCAGAGCCGACAGAGAACGAAAGCCTTGCCCTGGAGCTGATGACCTGAATTTGGACTTCTAGGCTACTGGATTGTGAGAAAATAAGCTTCTCTTTGTTAAAGCCATCCACTTGTGATATTTCTGTTATAGCAGCACTAGATGGCTAAGATATAACATTAACAAGGATATTTTAAAATCTAGAAGATCCTCTCCTACCACTTTTCTAAATTAAATGGATTTTTATTAAATCAGGGTGATATAGTGCCATGTAACTTATTTTTTTTCTCACAATCTAATTTACGTGTTTTTACCTTATTGCCATGGTGTAGGTGTTACTAACGTCAATTTAAATGTTTTTCCTATTTAGCTTTTTTTTACCCATTCCACTGCTACCTAACTAAGTCTAAACACTTTTCTGTGTGTGTGTGTGTGTGTGTGTGTGTGTTTATTATATAATTGGCTTCAGCTAGCACACGCAGTTCCTTTGTGGGAATTAGAAAAATAAGCCCCGTCTGGGTAAACAAATGAGAAAAGGCCACTTCTTCCTCCACTTCTTCTCTCAATTAAGCTCCTTTGTAAGAAACCTGTACAACTGTATGCACGTGTGAAATGTTTATAAGCCCTTAAAATTCCTTCTTGAATTTTATAAATAACATCATAACTATCTCCTTCCTTCAGCTTTTTGCCATTGCAATATACTTCATAGATGCTTCATTATCCCACATCTTCAAATAACTTTTGCCATCTTACCTCTTTAGGCAATGTCTTCAGTGGCTCCTTATCACTGGCAGAATAGTAACAGCACTAGGCTAATATCCAGAACTCTCAAGTCTGGCTTAGTGACCTCTTTTTGTAGTCTTAACTCCCATTCCCCCTGAGTGTGGACCCTTCAGCCCTGCAGACTGATTTAGTTAGCATTTTCCAGACATGTCTCATCATTCCTACCCCTAAGGTGCCATTTATCTCATCTGGAACACTCAGCTCCGTTTTGTATGTCTATCTAGGATTCTTAAGGAGTGCCATAGTATTCTGGCACCACATTTTTTATTAATGTGCAAAATTAATTTTTGGTTTAACTGGGTATACCTATGATATTGACAATATGAAAGATTTTGTTGAAGCATAGTACTTCCCTAAGTCAACATCAAGAAAAGATGATAGATTTAGTGGAACATTCAAGAATTTTGCCTCATTTGACTATGATTGGGACAGTAAATGCCTGTTCTCTGGGAGCAATGCCATGTTTAGGGATGAGTGGGAAATATGGTGATAACTGTGGAAGGTTTTTTCTATTTTCTGAAACTTGCTTTAAATAAGAAATGGTGTTTACTTTTTAAGCCCTTTGTATTGGTGAAAAATTCTAGTATTAGAAAGGTAACCATGAACACAAAAGAGACTTATTACTTCTAATTTGTCTAAGGAGCCCAGGTGGTGCAAGTGGTTTGCAGTCAGCTGCTAACCTAAGGACTGGTGGTTCCAACCCACCCAGCAGCTTCATGGAAGAAAGGTCTGGTGAATTGGTTCCGAAGAGATTACAGCCAAGAAAATTCCATGGGGCAATTCTACTCTGCAACGCATGGGGCCACCATGAGTTGAGGGCCAGTTTGACAGCAGCTAACAATGAGTAGTACAACAAAGAGTAACAACAAGAAGTACAACCGGAATGCTCCTTAGAAGCAAGGTTGGTGACACTACGACTCACATACTTTGGACATGTTGTCAGGAGGAATCAGTCCCTGGAGAAGGGCATCATGCTCGGTAAAGTAGAGGGTCAGCAAAAAAGAGGAAGACCCTCAATGAGATGGATTGACACAGGGGCTGCAACAATGGGCTTAAGCATAACAGAGACTGTGGGGATGGCTCAGGACCAGGCAGTGTTTCGTTCTGTTGTACGTAGGGTCACTATGAGTTGAAATTCACTTGATGGCATCTAACAACAACAACAACAAATCTAAAACCTTTACTTCCTTAAAGGACTAGATGAAAGCTTGCCTTGATTTTCTTTGCCCACAACGATGCCTCCTCCCTCCCCTAATGTCTTAGGGTTCTCTACAGAAACAGAACCAGTGATACAGATCGATAGATAAAGAGAGTGATTGATTTACTTCAAGGAACTGACTCACACGATTATGAGGGGCTGAAAAGTCCCAAATCTATAGATCAGGTGATGGGCTGGAGACTTCTGAAGGCTTTTGACCACAAATCCATAGGTCAGGTAATGAGAAGAATGAAGAGTATGAGTGTTCTGAGACATATCTATTTATAAACTAGAGGCAGAACATACCGTAGGGAAACTCCCTTTTTGCTCTTAAGGTCATCACCTGATTGATTGAGGCCCGCTCATATTATGGAAAGTAATCTACTTTACTTTAGGCCAACTGATTTAATTATTACTCTGGAGCAGATGAGGTCAGTTCTCTACTGACATCCCTTGACCTAGCCTAGAAGCCACCGGCAGATGGTGCCTTACGCACAGTTAGCTCCCTTACACGCTGATGGCCCCTGCATGTCTCTGTCTGAGGATGTTCTCTCAATTGGGAGTATCTCTGCCCCATGCACATAGGGTAGGTTGGAAGTGCTGGGGAATTAATGTCCTAGAAGTTACTCTCAATGAGTTACTCTCAATGAGTGGGCGATAGGAGTTGATAAATACCACACTTCTTTATCCCTCAGCGGGTAATCTGGTGTGTTTCACACAGTCTCTCAGAGAGTCTCCAGTAAGACTGAGCCCCAGTTACTCACAGTGATGACTTGCTCAACAACATACCCCTACTGGCTTTTCTCCCTTCCTTATCTTCCTATCCTTTCTTACAATGCTTCCTGGAATCATCTTCTAAATTAACTATTTGCTGACAGATTCTGTCTCTGATACTGCCGTTAGTAATTCTCTATGTCTCGTTGCCTTCTTACTTTCCTTGGTACATGTTTTGTCTCCAGTGAGACTGTAGGTCCTTAACTCCACAGCACTCACACCCATTGTACAGCACCAGGGACATCATTGCTGATTAAGAAATACATTTACCAAAACAATACTACGGATGCAGAAGGCCCTGGTGGACTTTTCTGGGAATTAATTACTATGGGATTTGAGTGAAGGTGCAGTTTTATTTCTAAAGTACAGGATTTCCCCTTGCTGGCTTTCTAAGAAAGGTTTTTAAATATCAAATGATTTCATTCTTTTTTTTTTTTTTTCATTCCTTATTGGGATCCCCAGCTTGCTATCCATATCATTTTGACTCAAGTACTGTTGCTAGCTCTCTTGATGTTTATGCATTCCATCCTGTCTCCTGTCTTGGGCAGAATTTGACAGTTGCAATTAACGGGCCTGGTGCAGGTTGGGGGAACTCCAGGTGTTCTCAACCCTGCAGACTCTGTACTGGAGAGCCCTTGGCCAGAGAACCAGCACGTCCTTTCCGCTAAAACAGCATTATGCTCATTACTGTACCACAGTTCCCTGGCAGCATCTAGAAAATCTGGTAAGAAATCCATCCAAGGCAGGTGTTTTTCCATTGCACGTCAAGACCATCTCTCTTGTGATGGCAGAGATTTTGACTAGGAGAGGGGCGGGGAGGGCAGGTTGCCCAATTGCTTTTTGGGGAGTGCGGAAGAGAACAATATCGAGGAAAATGAAAGGCTACAATGGAGCCATTCTCAGTTTATTGTACTGTGACTGTTAAATCTTTGGGAGGACTCTAAAATTAACATTAACTCACCTTATTTTTCTTTCATGAACCCTCCTGGTAAGTGGGTGACATGCATAAGATTTCACTGTTTCTCCGTGGCTGAGACAAGGTGATCAGTCCCCATCCACTTCCCCGAGGCCATCTAAACGGTGAACACGTGTTTCAAATCTGTCATTTTAGCTTGTCTTGTGTACATAACAGCGTGTTGATTGTTCAGAGTTCTCAAATACGAAGTTGTGCGCAGAACATTTCTTACCTCCCCTCCTCCCACCCCTCCCCTCCCTTCTCCTCTCCCCTTCTCTTTTCTTTTTAGCTTTTTTTTTTTTTAGAATCAGTTTGCCCTGCAGGAGGGTGGATGTCTTACTCGTGGGAGTAAAACTTCAGGTATTTCTCTTTTATATTTTTGGTGAGATCCTTTCAAGTATCCAGCACAGTGGTACCTATCACCTAGTAAGCTCTTAGTAAATACCCGTTGAAGAAATGAACCACATGGGATTTGGATCCTGACAACCAAAGGCTAATATAAAGGCAGTTACTGACAGTTGGTTCTGACTCATGACAACCCCATGTGTTGCAGAGTACAGCTACGATCCATAGGGTTTTTACAGCTGTGACCTTTTGGGAGCAGATTGCCAGGCCTTTCTGAGGTACCTCTGGGTGGATTCAAGCCACCAATCTTTTGGTTAGTCGTTGAGCACTTAACCATTTGCACTACCCAGGGAGAACTGGGCCTTCCACGTCCACTTAGCTTTCAGAGGCTATAATACTACAATTGCATTTACCAGCAATGATTGAAATGATTACGTTTAAATTACATAAACTTCTTACCTGAGTTTATGATCACATGTGAAGAATCTAGAGCGACTGTTTGCTTTCAGATATACCCTAAGGAAAAAATGTTAGTGCAGTGACACTAACGTTAGATTACAAGTCAGGAAAGCTGGGTTCTTGTCCGGGTTCTGTCATTAAAAATCTATGATTGCTTATGCTTTAAGGACCTTGTTTTCCTCATTTATAAAATGAAGAGGTTAGGGTCAACAATCTGTAATGGCTTCCATCAAAGAATCAATGACTTTATGATCTCCCTTAAAGAAAGACAGGCTTTTAAAATTTCTCTTCATGAAAACAGTTCAGTCTTCTGTAAACAAAAGAGAAGTTACTAACCCACTGTTGCCAGCATAGTTCTGAGTTGTCCTTCTACTTGACATAAGGGTCCTCGTATTCACCCTCATTAAAAGAATGTGGTTTCTATCCTTGGACTCTTTGCTAATTATATCGAAAAGCTGGAAAGGAGCAAAGAATAGAAATCCTGTTTCCTGAAACATTTCCTAAGGAGATGGAGAAAATTAAACTTGTTCTGATGTTTTGTTGTCAGGAAACATTCACTTAATCCCTTCATTACACACTCCAGTTACTTTTATTATTTTTTAGCTCCCTAGCTCTGCTTTGGATGCCCAAATGGAATTTCCATATGGTTGTGTTCCCCAAGGTATGATGCTTCTTTCCATAAGAAATCTTTACTGTCTTCCCCTCCCACACGCAATATGTTCCCTACGTACTTGGCCTTTACATTTTTTTCTTTTAAGTTTTAAAAAATAATAGCTGATGGTTTTGATTTATCCTTTAGCTAATACCTGATGCATGTGAGGCTGCTTTATTTCTATACCCAAGCACTGTCACTATCTCAGCAGAACTTGGTTTCTGGAGGTTGACAGGATAATTCTATCTATCGATGTTCTATCAACACCAGTTGTAAGCTAACTACAGTTTTTCCTGAATTGTTTTTGATTAAGGCTCCACAGCATCCATTGGTCCAACCCCCTGGAGGAGGGAGAGACAACTGTTGCTGCTGCTCCAAGCCAGAAAATGAGCACATTTTCTTCCATCTACTAATGCTGCCCAAAGCTCTGAGGCCAATATAGTCTGTCTTTTCTTGGAGGATTATGGGAAAGGGTTTGCTGAATCTGATGGCTTATGTTTATTACAGCCATCTAAAGAGCACCCACCAATGAAACAAAAGTAGGAAAATAGAGTTAAACGTAATTGGCCTCACATATTAGTCACTTTGCTGGCAAGATTTACACCGTGAGACCCAGATTTTCAAACCTATTACCTCTGACATAAACCCAAAATCCACCACCATCACCATCCCAACCGTTCTCATCAGCACCAGAACTTCCAGCATTTTCAATCTAACAACCATCCCCGATGACCATATAGTCATCACCAACCCCCATCATCTTAATTAAAATGTAATTACAATTAAATCTTGATAATATCCTAATTAATTTTTTTCAGAAAATCATGACCAAAGTTTTATAATGACATATCTAAAATAATATGTTCTAAACTTATTATGTGTCCATAGTGCTTTATATGTATTAACTCATTTAATCCTCACAACAACTTTATGATGTAATATTGTTAACTGCATTTTGTAGAAATCGATGTAGAAATTGATGCTTAGTGGAGGTAAGTAACCTACCCAAAGCCACACAGCTAGTAAGTGGCAGAGCCTGGACTCTACCCTAGGGTTAGAATTTTTAACCAGTATGCTAGAGTAAACAAAGGCTTGTTAACTGGGAATAATAGAATTTGAAGTTTGAGTGTTTGCCACACACAAACACATAAAAGCACTGCTTTGGATAATAGCTAATAGGCTTGTCAAACTTATTTCCCTCTGATTTGTCAAGTTTTTTGTCCAGTTAGGGTAGACTATGTTTCAGGAACAAATTAACCCAGAAATACCAGCGGCTAAACGTTACAAAGGTTTGTTTCTTGCTACATAAAGTTCATTGCAGGTTGCCTGGCTCTCTAGGACACCACTCTACCCTACAATGACTCAGAAATCTGTTTTCTCAGGGAATTGCTGATGCCAGGGGACAGTGAGTATGGAAAACTCACCTGCCTGTAATTACCTCAAAGGGGCAGTGGCACACTTCACTTCAGTTCACACTCAGGCACCGCAACTACTGTATTTTATGCAAATAACACACACCTACTTGTGCTCACCAGCTGCTCCCTTCCCACTCTCCCACCCCCCCACCCCAGGTATTTTTCTAATCGCTGCTATGCCAATTTTTTTTTTTTTACATGTTGCTGTAAAAATGTAGCATAGTGCACTTAAAAAAATTACCTTGGTGGTGAGGGGGAAGCATAGTTAGCAAACAAGCATAAAAGGTGCATATAATTTGCATAAAAATACTGTATACTCTTGGTCCCCACCTAACCATAAGAAGCTGGAACTGTAGGGAAAGCACTGGAATATTTAAGAGCACTATCATCTCTGTTGTAGTGGTGGAAAATACAATCCATTTACATAGGGTTAAACAACAACAACAAAAAAAACCAAACCCCTTGTCAAGTTGATTCCGACTCATAGCCTTCCTGTAGGACAGAGTAAAACTGCCCCATAGAGTTTCCAAGGAGTGCCTGGTGGATTTGAACTGCCAACCTTTTTGTTAGCAGCCATAGCTCTTAACCACTACGCCACTAGGGTTTCCTAAAGTAGAGGTTAGAGACAGTCATAAATTAAGATATCTGTAATTGGTATGTCATGGATCCCTGGACAATCATTTCTTGGGAATTCAAGTTTCTTGTTGACATGTGACAATACTTCTTGCATCTGAAAAAAGTATGGACTCGATAAACTCTCATGGGATAGCATTGGATCCTAAGGCTTCGGCTATTGCATTCCCAAGAGATAATTTATATAATTAATGATAAATGGGATGACAGAAGTTGTGAGACTTTCTTCAGAGTCTTTATAGCTTGCTCCATGTCATGAGGAATTCTGCACATTTGTTGTTCTTCAATATTTTTGTTAGAGAATAGAGGAAGTCCATCTCTTAGGGCTCCACAGGACAAAATAAGAGCTATAATTGAACCTCATCATTGTCATTTATTTTTGACATATAAAAGAAGGAGGCATGTCATCTAGCCTTCTGAGAAGAAGAAACCATGTTGTGTCAGTGGAACTTGCTGAAGGACAAACCATTTGTTGTCCAACATTCCTAATATGGCGGAGTGGTCTTCACTATCCAGACTCTGGACATAATTCAGGGAAAGAAATTTAACCAGCAGAGGGCTGAAAAACTAGAACTGGTGATATTTTATTATTAATATTATTTTGACTAGAAAAGAAAAGCAACTGTGTTGTATTAGTTAGCTCTCTAACTAATATCTGTCCCTGAGAGTTCTAAGCCTTTCATTCACTGCCGTAAACTGTTTTTAGTTGCTATCAAGTTGTCTACAGCTCATGGTGGTCCCAGGTATGACCTGGTCCTGTGCCATTGTCACATTTGTTATGCTCAAGTTCATTGTTATGGCCACTGTGTGTTTTGAGTGCCTTCCAACCTAGGAGCTCATCTTCCAGAACCATACTGGGCAATATTCTGTTGTGATTCACAGTGGCTAATTTTTAGAAGTAGATCACAAGACTTTTCTTCCTAGTCTGTCTTTGTCTGGAAGCTCTGCTGAAACTTGTCCATCATGGGTGGCCCTACTGGTATTTGAAATACCAGTAGCATAGCTTCCGGCATTATAATAGTACAAGATACTACAGTATGATAAACTGACAGACAGATGGTGGGTCTTAAACTGAGATCTGGCAAAAAGAATGGAGTTAATTCTAATATTCAAGTAAATTAAGGGTGCTGGAGATTCTTAGGGTATATTCTTTCAGTCTTTGTAGAAAGTAAAGCAAGTGTGCTTACACTCCAGTCCTCTCAGGGTCAGGTGGCCTGGATTACTGGTCTGGCCCTCTGAGGCATCTCCCATGTTCATTTTATACCTTACACCTTGGTTGTAAGTGCTGTGTTAAATGAAGAAAGCATGTGCCTCCTAGCTTTGCCCCAGGACCAGAGCCACATCTCTTGGTTCAAACTCAACAATATTAAACTATGGTATCTCTTTAAAAAAGACATAGCATGGGCTAAGACTAACTGTGCCCTGAATGTCTCTCCAAGGGAAAGGGCCCTAATTCCTTAGCTGGTAGAATTCCTGCTACAGTTGCCACTTCCCAAAATTTCTTTCCTAGAGATGGATAATTCCTCATTATCCCTATTCCTTGTGGCCTTCTCCAGCACGATAGTCATTTTTTTTGTCATCTGGCTAGACCACAAAACTACTTTTGTACAGTGAAAACATCTCAGAGTACAAACTATTTTCAGGAGGAGAAGTTACATATGCCCAGTCATGTACTAGCTTGCTTTTTATCTTCAGGCTGTTCTCTCTAGCCATCACACTTTACATTGTCTTTTCTAGTTACTCTGTAATAGCTTTATTTTGCATTTCGCCAGCAATTTGTTCTCCCAGAATTGCACAAAGGGATCTCCAGTCCTCTGGCTTGTTTATTCCTGGTCCATCACATCAGGTCTATTATTAAGAAAAATGCTCTGAGTATGCCAAACTCTTCCCTTTGTAGTATGCATACATACATGTTTATATGTTTATATACAATATAATTGTTAAAGTACAGGTGTATTTCACCAGTCTCTGTCGTGAGTCAGTCTTAGGTTGTATCAGTACACATGGTAGAGCCACTTGAAAACTTAAAACACTGTAAATATAAAAAGTGCCAGGAGGAATAGAAACTGACTGAAGCTATGTACCTGGGAGGGAAGAGGTGTCTATAAATGGGTAAGTGGGTAAATATTATTACCTAGAGATAAGTGGCCTAAGCTTGAAAATAAAGCCCCGGGAACCCAACTAGACAAGGAAAACATCCTTCCACAATGCCCCAAGGAAGTCAACAGAGAAATAATTAATTTTCAGCATAGGAACATGGGAAGAAATGGTGATGAAAATTTGGGATATCCAAGGAACGAAGTTAAAAATGGTAGTGCAGTGGTTAAGAACTCAGCTGCTAACCATAAAGTTGGCAATTTGAATTCACCAGCCACTCCTTGGAGACTCTATGGGGGCACTTCTACTCTGTCTTATAGGGTTGCTATGAGTCAAAATTGACTCGATGGCAATGGGTTTGGCTTTTGAAGCTAAAAGTAAAAACCATCTTAATTAAGACCGACACATAAAGTAATATGTTAGTAAAGATAAAACCTATTGCCATGAAGTTGATTTTGACACATAGCAACCCTATAGGACAGAGTAGAACTGTCCCATAGAGTTTCCAAGGAGTGGCTGGTGGATTTTGAACTGCTGATTTTTAGTTAGCAGCTGAGCTCTTAACCACTGAACCACCAGGGCATCACACTAGTAAAGACCTGAATCAAAAGTTTAGTTGTGTCAAGTTAGTGTAAGTAATATGACTGGTTACTCAATAGTCTTTTTTTCTCAAGTTAGTAAGATTTTAATTCTGTGAGTTTTGTTATTCTGACGTTGCCTACTTTGAGATCCAAGAATGAAATTGAAACAAAGCCTTTCATTATGAACTCTGAAGCAAGTATGAGGGGAAGCATGGAGCTTGTCTCTCACACTTGACTAGGGCCGACTACACACAGACAGAGCCACTGCCCTGTGCACACTCAGTCTGTGAACCAGCCACTCTATTGCGTGATTGAGGCCATGGGTATTCCTGGGTCTCAGCCAGTTGCAAAGCCAAGTAGATAAACATTAGCTAATTCTGTTTATCTAGTGACTACTTTGCCACTGTGTATGTGGATAAATCATTTGTTGTTGTTGGTTGACGTTGAATTGGCTCCGGACTCATGGTGAACCCACGCACAATGGAACTTAATGCTTCCTGGTCCTGCGCCATGCCCATGATCATTTGCAAACTGGACCGTGGTGATCCCTATGGTTTTCACTGGCTGATTTTCAGAAGTAGATAGCTAGGCTTTTCTTTATAGTCCATCTTAGTCTGGAAGCTCCACTGAAACCTGTGCAGCATCACAGCAACACGTAAGCCTCTGCTGACAGATGGTGGGGGTTGTACGTGAGGTGCTTTGGCTGGGAATCGAACCTGGGTCTCCCACACAGAAGGTGAGAATTCTACCAATGAATCATCAATACCTCATAAGTAGTATCAGATATTTTATTATTGTCACTATTGCTGTTTTATTATCATCATTACTATTTTTATGGTAGATTTTTTCTGTTGGATCTGGTTTTGCATTCCTGTAGGTTTCACCAGTGGCTCTAAGACTCAAAAATTACTCTGATAAAAAAGAAAGTTCTCCCTTTCCTTTGTCATTTCATTTCCCGAAAACTGGGATCTCTTAGTTTACTAACTAGGGTTTCTTTTTATGCAACAGGAAAATAAGTTAACTGAGTCAGTCATATTTTCCCATAAATGGCAACATGAGCTGTCCTGTGATATATTTTTAGGTACTGGATTAGTCTTAGAATGTAAGTTCTGCACTGTGGGAAAGAATTACATGACCCGCTAAGATTTGAACTCTGCTTTCTGTCACCATGGTTACCATTTGATCATCCAAACTTGCATACTTGGAATCCAAGGGAATATATCAAAACAACATCCTCTATGGAAGACAGGTCAAAATATAAAACATGTTGCCTCTATATGAAGAAATATGAGCCATGTATGGGCTGTAGAGCAAAAATGCCTGCAGAACAACAAGGAGCAAGATATGTTTTGCTAGAAAATTTGAATTGGCCTTTACAATTTATTTAAGGAATGTAGGTTTCAGGACTGCTTAGCAAAAGTAATATGATGATAAATGCATCAGTCCAAATGTTTTACGGAGCAGATCATATGGAATACATTTTATCTGTACCCTGTTGAATTTTTTAAATCTTCTGTAGTCTTGTTACCTGGATGACTATCTGCACTGGCAGCCTGTTTTCTTAACATTCTTTATTAAAAACATCAATCTTAAAATGGAATGAAAGGAGCTTTATTAAAAGCTATCAACTTGGTCGTACAGTATATTAATTCTGAAACATGTGAAGCCTGGTCATCATTTCATTAGTGTTCATCCAATCCCTGCCTTTTGAGAGTATGAGCCTATGACCTCAATGGCTTCAGATTTAAAGCAGGCAAAATTATTATTCTCTCAAAACTACTTTTAAATGATTGAATTCAAGGAAAACAAAACAAAACAAAAAATTTTACTTAAGCCCCCCCACACTCAAAAAAACTAATAATTACTTATAAAGAAGGAGTCAAATTTATATCCATTCAGTATCAGGCATCACCTAACATTTTTATTGTATAGAGCAGAGTTTAACTTTAGTGATAATCATAACAAAGTTGCACATTTGAATATGTTTTACAAGTTAGATTCTTTCTTAAATCTAGTGAGTAAAATAAAAAGTATTTTTTTACTCACTAGATGTAAGAAAGAATCTTTAAATTAAAATTAAATTATGGGAGCCCCAGTTGGTACTAACGTGCATTTATACATATGAGGAAGGTGAGGGTATAGCCCAGATTTAGAGGAATAAGGGACTTGTTTTCTCTTATAGGGAGGAGTTCAGTCCTAGAACACATGATGGTGGCCGAAGCCAGGATTTCCCTGCACTGGGTTCTATGGCTGTCATTCAGGAGGCCGTGGTGCTGGACAGTTCCCCCCCAAAGACACAATGAGTCTCTAGGAGCAGGGAGCGGGTCTAGGATTTGAGGGACAGAATCAACAAATAAAAAAGGTGAAATTATTGTTGTTATGGACAATAATTAAAACAAATTCATCATATATTTCAAGTGGAAATTATATTTTTCTGACCCAGATTTGTTTTTGCAAATCTTTGTCAATAATAGAAATGAATTTTGGAACTAGGAAATTTGGAAACATTCCAGTAGTATGCGGAATGGTCAGTAAATGAGATTTCTCAATTCACGTCCCGATTGCCATAATGTGCAGGGAACTCAACATACCTTCACTTCGGGCCTTTTCCAGGATCTGTGATTCTACCACCACATCTTTGGGTTAATTACCTTAGGAACAGTGTGTGTGTGTGTATCTAGGAATCTGAATTTTAAACGAGCACACTGGGTAATTCCAACGTAGTCAGTAACCAAGAAACAGTGACATATAAAAAAAGGGTTTCTACCTGGTGGTGCAATGGTTAAGTACTCAGCTACCAGCCAAAAGGTCAGCAGTTCCAACCCACCAGCCGCTCCGAGGGAAAAAAGACCAGGCCATCTGCTCCCATAAACATTACAGCCTAGGAAAATTTACGGGCAAGTTCTATTCTGTCCTGTAGGGTAGCTATGAGTTGGAATTGACTTGAAGACACACAACAACAACTCTGTCAAGGGTGTTGTTCCAGTTACTCTTGGTGTGTAACACACCACCCCAAAACCTAGAGGCATAAAACAGTCATTTTATTGATCTCACAGATTCCGTGGTTCAGAAATTCAGATAAGGCACAGCGGGGACAATTTTCTTGGTTCCATGATGTCTAGAGCTTTAGCTAGTTAGACTGAGGGCTGAAGGTGACTCATCTATGGGATGGAATCATCTTTGGGCTTCTTCATCATTCATATGCCTAGTGGTTGACAAAGGCTGCTGTCAAAAATCTCAGCTGGGAACTTGATTGGAACACCTGCATGTGGCCTCTCCATGTGTCCCTCTACATTGCCTTGCTTGGGCTTCCCCACAGACTAGTAACTGGATTCCAGGAGTGAGCATTACAAGAGAGGAAGGTGGAAGTGTGTGTTATTTTTATGCCTTGGCTTAAAAATGGCATAATGTCACTTCTATCATATTCCATTGTTTGAGGGAGTTACAAAGATTTGCCCAGGTTCATGAACTGTCAAGGTCAGATAAGAAGAGCATGTGGGATGGAAGTATTGTTGTGGCCATCTATGGAAAATAAAATCTTCAATAAAGACCAATCATTCCATAAAAAAGTGTTAAAAAATTAGTAAGGGGAATTGAAACCCAACATGGTTGAAAACATAAAACATTTTTCTTGATCTAAATGAGTTGAAATCTCTTCATCCAGATGAATTACATCCCATGATACTAAGAAAGCTTGCAAATCATATCACTGAGACTTTACTCATCTTGAAGAAATATGAAAAATAAGAGATATTGGTATACTGGGAACTTGGTGTATATCGTTATGTCCAAAGGAGGAAAAAGATGAATTCTATAAAGGAGGCCAGGTAAGAGTCTAGAGTCTAGTAAATTAAAGGTTAGGTTTTCAAAATGCAGGCTAGGGTCGACATATAAATACATTACCATGGTCCCACCACTTTCTTACCTCATGTAACCGTGACAGGTATTGCTAAATAGTCACATCATGGCATTCTCGACTGTTATGTCTAGACAGGACCTAGAATAATCACTAAAACTGTGCTCTGGGCACACTACCAATAAGTTGTTGCTGGCACATGAGTTAAACCTACTCTTTATTTAGAAAGAAAAAGTGGTGTTTCCTAGCTCCCAACATCATTTGAATAAAAATAAATCAAGTCAAACTAACTTTATTTATTTATTTTGTGACAGAGCAAGGTATTGTAATACACATGTTGTTATCTGGCCTGTACCAGGAATCTGACACAAGCTCTCCATGATACTATTGTAGGAAAAAAAGGGAATCACACTTTGAATATAACAATTAAAAAGACTAGTCACCAGCATGACAACCTCTCACAAACTTCAACTTGGTTGGAACATTCTGGTTTGTTCAACATCTTGTAAAATCAAAGACTTGAAGATATTAAGGCATAACAATCACATTTATGGATGACATGAAGTTGGAGGAGAGCAAAAATGAGTTGCATGAACGAGTAAAAATGCGAAACTATCTTGAAGTGTTGTATCTAACAAGATGAAATTCTAAGCTGCATATCTATAAAAAGTTAAATTGGCAAATGTTGTGTGATATACATTTTTACAAAAAAAAAAAAAAAAAGTTGCTGCCAAGGCTGTTTATGTACAACCAAACACCTTGTGGGATATAGTTTCTTGGTTTGGAAGTTTAGGGTCATGGCTTCATGGGACATTCAGTTAATTGGTCTAATATCATGTTTAGTGCTTCTGTTCTACCTCCTAGTTTGTTGTGTAGTGCCTGGGGTCTTAAAAACTTGCAAGCAGCCGCCTAAGGTACAATTGGTCTCTATTCACCTGGAGCAACAAGGAAAGTAGGAGAGTCAGGAATAGGAAGAGGAAATGGAATGTGCAGCTAACTGCCTCCCTGAACAACTACCTCCTTTGCAATGAGACCCAAAGAGCTAGATGGTGCCCAGCTACCATAAGTGAATGTTTTGGTCAAAGATTCTAGAGAAGAATCCTGATCATAAGGTGGAAAAATATGGAACAGAATTTCAAATTTTATTGGAATTCAGACTTCCTGAAACCATTGAGCCACAAAACCATTGCCCTGAGATAATCTTTAAACCTTAAACCAAAAATATTCCCTGAAGCCTTCTTCAAACCAAACAACAGTTTAGCTTGATTAATAAAGAGTGTCTGCCTTGAGCATTGTACTCTTTTAAAAAACTGTGGAATCAAACTGACAATAGATAGGTTAGATAGAAAGCTTAGGGGACATAAGTTTATGTAAATGGGGAGGAACAATTCATAAAAATTAGAGTGAGGATGATGGCACAACTTGAGGAGTGTAATCAATGTCACTGAAGTATACGTTTAGAAATTGTTGAATTGGTGTATGTTTTGCTGTGTATATTTTCAACAATAACAACAAAATAAAGCAAATTATTAAAAAACAAGCAAAAAGATGAAATTCAACAGAATAGTCTTACAACTGAGTCAAAAAAAAAAGATACAGAATAAATAACACTTGACTTTACACCAATATGTACAAAGAATACTACTCTATTTAAGAGAAAGATCAAATCAACCATGTGATGGTTTTAGAATTTATAGGTGTTCTTTCTAGAGCAAGGACTCTGATGGTTCTTTTTTAATCTTCCCTGGGTATATCACAACTGAGATAGTTCATTCAGTGGTAAACACTCCAATTTAAAGAGGTATACAAAAAGCAGAGCATTAATCAGGAGTTGTATTCCCTGGACAAGCAAAAACTCTGGGTGTATTTCATATAATGTTTGCCAAGCATTGTGCTAAGAGCTTTACTTATACAACCGAAATTAAATCTTATGCAAATCCTGTAAGCCAGGTATTATTATGACCATTTTACAGATAAGGAAATTGAATCATAGTATTTTAATAATTTTCTCAAAGGCACATGGGTACAAAGCAGCAGAGACAGGATTCCAACACTAGTCTTTTTGTTCCAAAACCCTTGCTCTTAACCTTTGTAACAGGGGTTTAGAAAATTCTAGTGTACTTAGGCATCATCTGAGGAACTTGTTTAAAAATGAAGATTTCTGGTCCTGATACTCTGAGGCAGCAGTAGTTCTTAGGCAAATCTCAATGTTATATATTAACTTACTTTAAAATGCTTCAGCATAGACTATGTGATATGAATATATGTACGTGTTAGTTTTAATCTGTACCCTAGTTGTGGTTAGTTGTCTTATCAAAAATATATACTCAGGGTGGTTAGCTAGCATTTAATCAAAAGGCCACATCCCAGAGAAACTAGATTTTTTAAAGTCTCCAATTAACACCCGACATTTTGATAATTTAACTAATGAATGCTAGAACTGGGTATTAGTTGGTAAAATTAGTGGTGTTCATGGATTTGTGAATTTTCTGGAATTATTATAGAAACCCTCAGCCCAGTAGTCTATGTCCTCAGGAATGACACACAGAACTTGGTTCCTAGTGGCCTGTGTTCCACCACTAACTTGGACACTTGTTGGTCTCCTGGCTCTGACCAGTAATTAGCCACATCCTGCTGCTAGAATGTTGCTGCCTTTGCTTCCGGGAACTGTCCATGGAAGGTTCTGTCAGAGCAACTGGAAGGACTAAGAGCAGGAACTCCACTGAGTTTTGCCAAACTGGTGGCATGATGGTTGTATATTTGCTAATAAATGCTGGTATTTATGGCAGGATTCAGTATGAGACTTGTTTTCAGAGGGATTCTGGAGAGGAAACCCATAACCCTCGGCTACAATTAGCTAATATTAAAAAAAGAAAACCTGAAAATTGTGTGTGATGAAGTTGGATTAGGTCAGTTTGAAACACCTTGGGCTCTGAATTATCAGAAGCACCTTAGGTAATTCTGATTTGAGATATACTGGATTAATTGATATCCCTGGGTGGTCTAAGCAGTTAAGTGCTTATCTGGTAACTGAAAGGTTGAAGGTTCGAATCCACCCAGAGGTGCCTCAAAAGAAAGGCCTGGCGACCTACTTTTGAAGCACAGTTCTAGTCTAGCCTGAAACACATGGGGTCACCGTGAGTTGAAATTGACTCTATGGCAATTGTTTTTTTTATTAAACTTGTACCTCCTTCCCTGTTTAAGTAAAGAACAAACGACCATTTGGCATTGAGTTGTGGGAATGTTTCAAGCATTAAATGAGTAGCCAGTTTGTCATTAAAAAAAAAAAAAAGAAATAAGTTCTTTATAAGCTTGAGATTCAATCAATTTTAAAAGTGATTTTATTAAAAGCATTTGTTCTGGTTAATAAAAAGGAATAAAGCTTTGTACTACTTAGCATATGCCTAAAATCCGACAGGCAGGTGAAGTTTTCTGTGAGTTCTTCTCACTGAACCACTTACGGAGAGCCTCCATCTGGGATCCATGCTCTTTGCAAAGTCATAGTGATTTCACAAGCAAACACAATTAAGTCATATCCTTTTTTTTTTTTAATGGAAAAATACATTCGTATTTTAAAGTGGTATCAGAAAGCTCAATATATCTGGGGAGATCTAATAGGCTTAGTTAACGTGCTGTGCTTAAAAGTCTATTAATATTATTTGTGCCTGATACGTTAAGTACGATGCTTAAAGGATAGTCTAGGAAGAAAATCATCACCCATCATTATTTTTTCAAAACTTCTCATGATGAAAAAGCATTGGAGTGGTTTTGGTATAAATCTTAGGGGACTAGATTAGCATCAATTCTTGAAATATTTAAGTATGTTCCATACTTAAAATGCACTGAAAATACTGTGCCTTGCATATTAAAAAAATACTGCTGTTGAGTGGATTCAGACTCATAGCCACATAAAGGACAGAGTAGAACTTCCTGATAGGATTTGCAAGGCTATAATCTTTGAGGAAGCGGACTGCCACATCTTTCTCCCGCTGAGCAGTTGGTGGGTAGCCAAGCTCTTAACCACTGTGCCACCAGAGCTCCTTCCACCTTGTGTATAATGAGAAATATACAAATGTTTGTTTGTTGGCAAACCTTTTGATTGATAAAGAACAAATGAAGGAAGTTTCGAATGTGACAAAAAGTTGAATTGGCACATAGCAGTGATACTATAAAATTGGTGTTTGAATCTATAGAAACTTCTGAATCTTGAGAAATTAATAAGGACAGTGAAGAAGAAATTTTAGTGTCAAAGACAAAATCATCGAGGGAAACGCACCTTCAACCCTAGATGAAAAAACAGCAACTGCCAAAAGCTAAGAAGGACATTTTCTGCCTGGGAAGTTGTATTAGAGAGAGAAGTTGAATTAATAGGCTGATAATGGAGATGTTTTAAGTTTTAAAGTGGCATCTTTTGTTTTTCACAGTCATAATAGGTTTCATCCAATCTGTCAAGACCACTTGCATCTCAGTACCACAAAGAACTAAATGAAGTCATGTCCATCCTCACGTGAGACAGTGAAAAATTTTATAGTGCCTACTAAATCATCAAAAGAGGAGAAAGTATATTGTGTATAGTTTTTAGGGTCGCTATGAGTCGGAATCGACTCAACGGCACTGGGTCTGGTTTGGTTGGTTTAATGATAATATATTAGAATTATTTGAAAATGGGAATACATACGTAGTGTGTTAGTTTCTTAGGGTTGCCATAAAAAAAAATACCACAAAGTGGTTGGCTTTAAACAACAGAAATTTATTGCCTCACAATTCTGGTGGTTGAGAGTCTGAGATCGGGGTGTCAGCCACATTGATTCCTTCTGAGACTCTGAGGGACAACCTGTTCTATAGCTCTTTGCTAGCTTTTAGTACCTCCAGTTTTTCCTTGGCTTGCGGCTTCAGTGTCACTTGGTGTCCTTACTCTGTTTCTCTGTCTCTGTGTATCTTTTCTTTTTGTATAAAAACACCAGCCATAAAGGATTAAAAAATAAAAAAAACAGAAAGTTGCTGTCAAATAGAAGCAGACTCATGGCAACCCCACGTGTGTAAGGGTAGAACTGCACTCCATAGATCTTTCAATGGCTGACTGTTCAGAAGTAGATTACCAGGCCTGTCTTCTGAGGATTTGAACTTCTAACCTTTCTGTTAGCACCCAAGTATGTTAACCATTTGGAATACTCGGGGACTCCCACATAAGATTAGAATCCACATTATTCCAGTAAGATCTCATGTTATACTGGAGGTATAAGTAATAACGTCTTCAAAGATCCTGTTTCCAAACAGGGTCACATTCATGGGTGCAGGGGTTAGGACTTCAATACATCTTTTGGGGGGATACAATTCAATTCATAGTGCATAGCGTCTAGTTTTGTCAGGATTGATTAACATAAACACCCCCTCCATTTCCCAGATACTGCAGATGATGGTGACCACATACAATGTTTTTACTGTTCCTTCCACCGGACTTTCTTTGATAATATTTACTATTACTAGAACAAATGTTCATTGAGAAAGACCTCCTTTTTTTCAGGAAACAATAAAGGCTGTTAATTTGATTTAATAGTCTGCCTAGTTTGTTGATATTTTATTATAGATTATAGATCTAATGTTAAGTAAACTACACAGTTCAGTTTATTTGGTGATATGAAAATAAAACAATTTGACTGACATTTTCATTTCTTGATAAGTTGCTTGGGTTTTTCCATTCTAAAATTGTAAGTTATATAAAAAAATAACTTCCTGTTTTGTGTGTTGCAATTCCCCAGAGGGTATAGCATTAAGGACAAGAATAGTTTAACAGTGAAAATTGGCTGGGGAAGAAGGGCCAGAAATGCTGGTTAGCCTTCTTGGTTTATAATAAACAAAATATACTACTTAATCAGATTATTCTCCAGAATATTTTTTCTACTAGTCTGGACTTTAATAATGAAAATACTATTTATTTCAAGGTTTTTTTTTCTTTCAAATTATTTTTTTTTGCTCATATCATCACAAGTTATACTTAACAGAAGCTCAGTTTGCTTTTTTTAACGGTATTTACAGAGAATATTTGAGGAGTAGTGCAGTGGTTAAGTGCTCAGCTGCTAAACAAAAGGTCAGAAGTTCAAACCCACCAGTTGCTTCAAGGAGAAAGATGTGGCAGTCTGCTGCCGTAAAGATTACAGCCTTGCTGAGGGCTGTGAGGACCATGGTCTTGGGGAACATCTAGCTCAACTGGCATAACATAGTTTACAAAGAAAATGTTCTACATTCTACTTTGGTAAGTAGCATCTGGGGTCTTAAAAGCCTGTGAGCAGCTATCTAAGATACTCCACTGTTTCTCACCCCTTCGGGAGCAAGGGAGAATGAAGAAAACTAAAGGTACAAGGGAAAAATTGGTCCAAAGGACCAATGGACCACATCCTCCATGGCCTACACCACCAGACTGAGTCTAGTGCAACTAGATGGTGCTTGGCTACCACCACTGACTGCTTTGACAGGAATTACAATGGAGGGGCCTGGAGAAAGCTGGAGAAAAACGTAGAACAGAATTCTAACTCACACACACACAAAAAAACCTAGACTTACTGGCATGATGGTGACTGAAGAAACCCTCAGAGTATGGCCCCAGGACACCCTTGTAATTCATTAATAAAGTCACTCCCGATGTTCACCCGTCATCCAAAGATTAGACAGGCCCATAAAACAAAATGAGACTACAGGGCACACCAGCCCAGGGGTTAGGACTCAAAGGCAGGAGAGAACAGGAAAGCAGGAAAGAGTGTTGACATGCTGTGGGGCTGTTAACCAATGTCATGAAACAATATGTGTACTAGCTGTTCAATAAGAAACTAGTTTGTTCTGTAAGCCTTCATTTAAAGTACAATTTAAAAAAAAAGAATATTTTCTTGAATTAAAAAAACAAAGATTTATAGCCTTGGAAATCCTATGGACAGTTCTACTCTGTCCCATATGGTCTGCATGAGTCAGAATTGACTCAGTGGCAGTGGGTTTGGTTTTTGGTTTATACAGAATATTTATACAATAAAACCTACAAAAGGTGGAAACCGTTTAAGGCAGAAACTTGTCATAGAAGGAAAACTCAAGTATTTTCCACTAAAACCAGCAATAGAAAAATGGTAAGATTGTACCCTGTCAAAGGTGGAAAACTTTTGAAAGCTGGAAAAACAAGGCAGTCCCACTGAGTTCCAGCTCTCACAGGTTTCACTGTATAAATTCCCCACTCTGCATGAGAGTGGGATTCTTCAAACTGCCCCCTGCTGTTTCAAAAGCTATTGTGGAACCACAGAGCAGCTCTGGAATCACTCAGTTATAGTACTCAGCAGGGCTTTGGAGGTAGTCTTGTCCAACTCCATTTTGCAGATGATGAAACTGCGGATGAAAGAGGCTGAGCGACTTGCCTTGTGCTTGTTATTGGCAGGGCCTGAACTACACCCGGGTTATGTCCCAGTCCAATGCCCTTTTCAAGGAATATTTTTGTTATTATCTTGGAAAAGTTGAGCCTTTTTTACTTCAAGTTTGAGGGACATAGTTATGAAGAAATAGTTTGATTTTTTGGAGCTCTGGTGATGCAGCGGTTAGGAGCTAAAGGGGTCAGCAGTTGAAATCCACCAGCCTCTCCTTGGAAACCCAATGGGGCAGTTCTACTCTGTCCTGCAGGGTCGCTGTGAGTCAGAATTGACTTGACAGCAGTGGGTAGTTTGATTTTGACAATTCTCATTTTATACTTGGAGGAACTTAGGTGAGGTAATTTCATAGAGCATAAAGGGTGTTTTGGTGGTGCTCAAGTTTCCTTGTTCTGGAAAGAGACTGAGATGGACTTTAGGGAGGGGCTCGATACTTCAGAAAATATTTCCTGAGGAAAATGACTAGAAGGGGGCTCTACTCAGCACAGTGCCTGAGCATGGCAGCCTCTGCAGGGGACCAACCTTTCAGCTATTAAACAGAGTAAAACAATTGCAGATTCATCCATGTGTCACCAAGGGGACCTGCGGGTGCCAATTGTCATTACTGACAGTGGAGTGTGGCCAGAGCACGTGATTCAGCACCTGTCCACTTTCTCAATGCCCTGTAGGTTTTTAGTGACCTGGAATATTTTGAGATTTGGCTTCTGCATTAAACCCTAAAGATAGATTCATTGGAAAGGCAAAATGCTTCCAGGCGAAGAATGCGTTTTAACTCTTGGATTAAATTTTAGTTCAAAACACAGCGGGCTGCATGGCATGTGCTCTGGGCACATTTGTAGACTCACCCAGTGGGAAGAAAAGCTTCCAGATTTTCTGAACTGTCAACTGGGAGATGGGAAGTCACAAGGCTATACCTCCCAGTGCATTTCCGTGTTCTAACCATTTGAAAAGAGACTGCGGTGGAGGGAGGTAAAAGCATTGGGTGGAGCCAGAAGCGTGGTATTTGAAAGCCTATTAAAAAGCAGATAGGCTTTGGAAACGTAAAACAAAGGAGGAATCTGATGTAGTTTACAGAGTTTGGCAGACGAACTTTAATAAGAAATGTTTCTTGGTGTAGAGTGAGGCACACATGTAGTATGAACCCCAGAATGCTTGAGAGTGAGAGGTTGGAGATGTGGGGGTGTGGGACAGGGGTTTGTGCAGAGGTGTGAGGGACTCTTAAGGGCCCATTGAGTAGGTCACATGGACTAGAAGGGACCAGAAGGAAAGTACTGATTCATCTGGATTTTTATTTTTACACCAGCCATTTTAGCTGCAACATGCCCATCTGAGACTCAATAATTTAATGTCTTTAATGCTGATAGATTTTCCTGCCAATGCCGCGAAATCCATTGTGAAGCTGAAGGGGTAATCAGACTGGTGTTAAAAATAGACAGTTTGGAGAGTCATTGTAGCTTCTGGGGTCAGAAATAGTTTATCATTCCTCGGAAAGCAGGGCTGCTTGTATCTCTGCCTGCTCCGATGTCAGCTGGCCATCCCTGCAGTGAGGCCAGCTTTGAATTTTGACCACAAGCACTTAGCTCTGAGCTGTAGACATGATTTTTAAGTAACTTGTTCCCATCTCCGGTCTCCTTTACCCCAAGAGGTCAGTTCTCATCATGGCAACTCTAACCCATCTGGAGTACAACAAGAGCAACAACAACAGCAAGCAACAAACCTTAGGGTTTTCAACGTCTGATTTTTCAAAAGTAGATCACCAGGCCTTTCTTTCGAGGTGCCTCTGGGTAGACTTGAACTTCCAACTTTTTAATTAGCAGCCGAGCGTGCAAACTGTTTGCACCACCCAAGAATTCTGCTGGAGTACCAAGTCACAACATAAGTCATCAAAACATTTGGGCGACTGGTCAGTTGGGATTGCCAGGTGTGAAGTTTCAGAACAAATTATTTCAAATGCCCTGGCACTTTCCACAACATGGATTAGATTGAAGGCCTGATGGGGCTCTCCTCTAGGGGCCATACCCAAAACACTCTGTCCTCATGCCTCCTACCCTAGAAGTCCTCCAGGCCCCTTCGGTCCACTCAGGGTCAGAAGCTATACCCCTTGATACGGTATTGCTGCTAAGCCTTCACACAATTCCTATTTTCAGGTTTCATATTTTACAACAATGCTCGCAGCTCTGTTAAAGTGTGCCAGAGAAATTGGTGTTCTCCCTAAGTGTATTCTGTGGTCATATAAAAATGTGTGGTCAGGTTAAAAAAAAAAAGTTGCCATCAAGTTTATTCTGATTCATACCAACTCTATGTGTACGAAAGTAGAATTGGGCTCCATAGGGTTTCCAGTGACTGACTATTTGGAAGTAGATCTCTGGGCCTTTCTTCCAAGGTACCTCTGGGTGCTCTTGAACCTCAAACCTCTCGGTTAGCAGCTGGGTGCATTAACTGTTTGTACCACTCCTGGAATTCAGGTAACCCAAAACCTAAAAAAGCAAACCCACTCCTGTCAAGTCTATTCCAACTCATAGCTACCCTAAAGGACAGAGTAGAACTGCCACATAGGGTTTCCAAGACTGTAAATCTTTACAGAAACAGAGCTTCTCCTGCTAAGTGGGCTGGTGGGTTTCAATCACTGACCTTTCGGTTAAAAGCCAAGCACTTAACCACTGTGCCATCAGGGCTCCTCAGAACTCAGGTAGTGGAAGTAAATCTGCCAGGTAGAGCGATGAGACAGATGAGAGTGGAGTGATATGAATGGTTTCTCTGTGGCCCCCTCTAGCACCAGCTCCCAGCCCTGCAGATGTAGAAAGAATCAGTGCTAGTTTTGCAGAGTTTGCATTTGCTTAGTTTCCCAGGGAGGGAAGAGTGCTAATGACTAATAAGTGGTTTTGATGGCTGGATGCTACATGCTTAAAAGAATGATCTTCTCTGCTCTCCCACCATTTCTAGCATTGCCTTTTAATTTTCCTTGCTCTCAGGTTCTTCTTATAGGGAAGAGAGGAATAAAAGAAGCAAAAGCATAAACTCTGATAAACCAGACTGCTTATGTTTGAAACCAAGCTTTGCACTTACCTTGGGCAAATGGCTTAAACCATTCAATGCCCTAGGTTTTTCTCATCTGTAAAGTAGGGATAATAATATCTATTTCACTGGGTTTTTATAAAGGTGAAATGAGTGCATATATGTATTCCAGTACCTATTACTGCATAATAACTCCAAACTTGGTTACTTAGAACAATGACAATCATGTTATTATTATCCCTCATGGTTCTAGTGGTTGATTGGGCTCAGTTGGGCTGTTTCTATTCAAGGTTTCTTATGCAGTTGCAGTCAGATGGTGGCTGGGGCTGGACTCATCTTAACCTCAGCTGGGGCCGTTAGTCTGAATACCGCCATTTTTCCTGTCCTTGTGGCCTGGGCTTCCCCACAGCATAGTGACTGGGATCCAAAATCTAGTATTACAAGAGATCTATGTGGAAGCTGTATCACCTTTTATGCACTAGCCTCAAGTCATATGGCATCATTTCTGCTATATGCTATTGGTTGAAGCAATCATGAAGGTCTGCTGCAGTTCAGAGTGAGAGGTCATAGATCCTAGAGCTCAATGGGAAGAGTGTAACATCACCTAGTAAGGACAGCGTGTTGAATAGGGTAAGTTGTAGTAGCCATCTTTGGAACATGCAGCCTACCACAGAATGTAAAGTGCTTAGAGCAGTGTCTGGTTCATAGTGAATGCTCAGTAAGTATTAAATAAAGAACCAACCCAAACCTGTTGCTGTTGAGTTGATTCTGACTCATAGTGTCCCTATGGGACAGAGCAGAACTGCCTGTAGGGTTTCCAAGGAGTGGCTGGTGGATTCTAACTGTCAAGCTTTCGGTTAACAGTCGAGCTCTTAACCACTGCACCACCAGGGCTCCCACTAAGTATTAGTTGTTATTGTTTATTGGATCCTAGGCATGCTGGTCCTGAAATAAGAGCCCTGATGATGCAGTAGTTCAAAGCTTGGCTGCTAACCAAAAGGTCGGCAGTTGGAATCTGTCAGCTGCTCCTTGGAAACACTATGGGGCAGTTCTACTCTGTCCTATAGGATCACCATGAGTAGAAATCAACTTGAGGGCAACAGGTTTGGTTTTTTTAGAATCACTTCTTATCCCAGCTAATTTCTGAGGAAATTTACTCCACAGTCATATGGTTTCAATGATACTACCTGTTTGTAAGGCTCTGTGAGTGGAAAACCTGAGCGTGAGGCTGTTGTATCCTTGAACTTTGAGGTGAAGGACAGGAAAGAAACTCAGGCCATAGATGGCTTCATTGGAGAATTCTACCAAACATTCAGAACATAGAAAAGGAAGGGATACTTTCAAATTCATTCTATGAAGCCAGCATAACCCTGACACCAAAACCAGGCAATGACATAAAAAAAAAAAAAAGAAAGTACAGATGAATATCTCTCATGAATATAGATGCAAAAATTCTCAACAAAATTCTAGCCAATAGAAATCAGCATCATATCAAAAAAAAACACAAAAAACAAAAAATACACCACGACCAAGTAGGATTCATACCAGGTAGGCAAGGATGGTTCAACATTAGAAAATCAGTATAATCTACCACATAAACAACAGAATCAAATGATCATCTCAATTGACATAGAAAAGGCATTCGACAAAGTCCAACATTCATTCCTAATAAAAACTCTCAATAAAACAGGCATAGAAGGGAAATTCCTCAACATGATAAAGGGCATCTATACAGCTTTTTTTTTTTATACAGCCAACATTATTCTTAATGGAGAGAGGCTGAAAACATTTCCCTTGAGAACAGAAACAAGACAAGATTGCCCTTATCACCACTCCTATCTAATATTGTGCTGGAAGTCCTAGCTAGAGCAATAAGGCAAGAAACAGAAATAAAGGGCACCCAGACTGGTAATGAAGAAGTAAAACTGTTCCTATTTGCAGATGATATAATACTATACATAGAAAACCCAAAAGACTCCATGAGAAAACTACCAGAACTAACTGAAAGATTCGGCAGAGTAGCAGGATACACAATAAACATTCAAAAATCAGTTGGATTCCTATATACCGATAAAGAGAACAATGAAAGGAAATCAGGAAAACAATACCATTTATAATAGCCCCTAACAAAATAAAATACTTAGGAATAAATCCAACCAGGGATGTAAAAGACCTATAGAAAGAAAACTACAAAATATTATCATAAGAAACCAAAAAAGATCTACATGTAAATGGAAAAACATACCATGCTCATGGATAGGTAGACTCAACATTGTAAAAATGGCAAATCTACCCAAAGCTATTTACAAATACAATGCAATCCCAATCCAAATACCAACAACATTCTTTAAAAAGATGGAAAAACTAATCATTAACTTTATATGGAAAAGGAAGAAGCCACGGATAAGTAAAGGACTTTGAAGAAGAATACAGTAGGCAGACTCGCACTGCCTGACCTCAGAACCTACTACACAGCTATGGTAGGCAAAACAGCCTGGTACTGGTACAAGGACAGACACATTGACCAATGGAACAGAATTGAGAGCCCAGACGTAAATCCATCCACCTATGGTCACCTGATCTTTGACGAGGGCCCAAATTCCATCATATTGGGGAAAGACAGTCTTTTTAACAAATGGTGCTGGCAAAACTGGATGTCCATCTGAAAAAACATTGAACAGGACCCATACCTCACACCATACACAAAAACTAACCCAAAATGGATAAAATACCTAAATATAAACCAAAAACTATCAAGATCATAGAAGAAAAAATAGAATCAAATCTAGAGGTCCTAATATACTGCATTAACATGGTATAAACCGTAACTAAGGACACACAAACTCCAGAAAATAAGCTAGATAACTGGGGTCTTCTAAAAATTAAACACTTATGCTTATCAAAGGACTTCACCAAAAGAGTAAAAGAGAGAAACTACAGACTGGGAAAAAATTTTTGGTTATGACAAATCTGACAAAATCTCTAAAATCTACAGGAAAATTCGACACCTCTACAACAAAAAGACAAATAATCCAATTAAAAAATTGGCAAAGGAACAGACACTTAACCAGAGAAGACATTAAAGTAGCCAACAGACACATCACGATCACTAGCCATTAGAGAAATGCAAATCAAAACTACAATGAGAAACCATCTCACCCCGGCATTACTGGCATGAATCACAAAAACAGAAAATAAAAAATGCTGGAGGGGCTTCAAGAAGATTGAAACTTCTATGCATTGCTGGTGGGAATGGAAAATGGTACAAACATTTTGGAAAATGATACAGCACTTGTTTAGAAAGCTAGAAATAGAAATACTGTATGATCCAGCAATCCCACTCCTTGGAATATATCCAAGAGCCGTCACATGAATAGACATATGCACAGCCATGTTCATTGCAGCGTTGTTCACAATAGCAAAAAGATGGAAACCACCTAGATGCCCATCAACAGATGAATGGATAGAAAAACTATGGTACATACACATAGTGATGTACTACGCAATAAAAAACAGTGATGAATCCGTGAAGCATCTTACAACATGGATGAATCTGGAGGGCATTATGCTGAATGAAATAAGTCAATAATGAAAGAAAATATTGTATGAGACTACTACTATAAAAACTCATGAAAAGGTTTACATACAAAAAGAAAAAATCTTTGGTGGTTACGAGGGAGGGTAAGGGAGGGGATGGAAAAACACTGAGTAGATGACAGATAAGTGGTGACTTTGATGACAGGTAAGACAGTACACAGTACTGGGGAAGACAGCACAACCCATACAAGGAAAGGTCATGGAAGCTGCATAGAGACATCCAAACTCCCTGAAGGAGAGAATTACTGGGCTGAGGGCTGTGGGGTCCACGGTGTCGGGGAACATCTAGCTCAATTGGCATAACATAGTTTATAAAGAAAATATTCTATATTTTACTTTGATGAGTAGCATCTGGGGTCTTAAAAGCTTGTGAGTGGCCATCTAAGATACTCCACTTGTCTCACCCCATCAGGAGCAAGGGAGAAAGAAGGAAACTAAAGACACAAGGGAAAGATTAATCCAGAGGACTAATGGACCACAACTACAACGGCTTCCACCAGACTGAGTCCAGTGTAACTAGATAGTGCCCAGCTACCACCACTGACTGCTCTGACAGGGATCACAGAAGAGGGTCCCAGACAGAGCTGGAGATAAATGTAGAACAAAATTCTAACTCACAAAAAAAGACCAGGCTTACTGATCTGACAGAGGCTGGAGAAACCCCAAGAGTATGATCCCAGACACCCTTTTAGCTCAGTAATGAAGTCACTCCTGTTGTTCACCCTCCCTGAGAAGATTATACAGGCCCGTAAAACAAAAGGAGATGGAAACCCTGGTGCCGTAGTGGTTAAGAAGCTATGGCTGCTAACGAAAAGCTTGGCAGTTCCGATCCACTAGGCTTTCCTTTGAAACCCTATGAGGCAGTTCTCCTCTCTCTGATAGGGTCTCTATGAGTCAAAATTGACTAGAGGGCAACAGGTTTAGTTTTGGTTTTTAAAACAAAACGAGACTAAAGGGACACACCAGCCCAGGGACAAGGACTAGAAGGCAGGAGAGGACAGAAAAGCTGGTAATAGGGAGCCCAAGGTCGGGAAGGGAGAACGTTGACATGTCGTGGGATTGGTAACCAATATCGTAAAACAATATCTGTAACTGTTTGTTGAGAAGCTAGTTTGTTCTGTAAACCTTCATCTCAAGTACAATAAAAAAAAAAGAAAGAAAGAAAGTCAGGCCATCCTGGAAAATGTACCTGGGTCATTTGGTTACAGCATGCTCACAGCTATGTTGGAAACCAAGTGCAATTCACTGCAGCTCAGCTGACCCATAAACCCTCCTAATCACTCAGCATAATTAACCTCCGGAAGGAATTGACTATAGGCCCATTTCTCGTGTTTACTGAGGCTTTCAAGCTTTGAATAAAACTGAGTAAAATTATTCTTGGCATTGGGAATGGGCCTTCTGAGGCTGAATTCCCTGAAGGCCCATCATCTCATGAACACTTCTCATCGCTTCATTGGGAAGCATTTGTTTGATTTTGGGATGACTCTCATTTGAACCTGAAGTTCAAAGGCAAATGGATTAGGTAGCTTAGTCATGAGAACACCAGTACAAAGCCAGAGTTTTAGGGCTTTTGTTGCAAGCAAATGAAACATAGGAAAATCTTCTTGTGGGTCATCTGCTTCTTTATAGACCAAATAGCAGCAAAAGCAAGCCTTAGGCCCCAGGCAGTACTGGTAGACTTCAGCAGCTTTCCCTAGATACGTCTGAATCCTCCATGACCCTCTTCATCTTTTCCAGATACAGTGTTTCCCAATGTTTCTTTTTGTAATTAAACGGAAGCTTTGTTCCTGTTCTTTACAGAGTAAGGAATCTATATGACTCTGAAACACAGAGAAAAGCAAAGCCACTGAAGAGTGACCCTAAAAATCACTCAAGAGTGGCTCCATTTTCTTTTCTTTTCATTTATGTGTAAGTTTACCTATAGTTTTTGTCATTTATGTATGACTCTTCTAGAGAGCCTAATGAATGTTATGGGATTAGAGTAAACCACTTCTTAACTATTATAGTGACTCAGTAGCTTGCCAGGTCTTTCTTCCTAGTCTGTCTTAGTCTGGAAGCTCTGCTGAAATTGGTTCACCATCATAACAACACAAGCCTCCACTAACAGATGAGTGGTGGCTGCACATAAGGTGCATTGGCCTGGCATGGAACCTAGGTCTCCCACAGAAAAATGAGAGTTCTACCGCTGACCTACTAGGCATGGGCAAGTGAATGATTGTAATAGCTTATGTTCATAAAGCAGAACCCAGCAAAGGATGAGGGGGAATAAAGACAAGGAACGGGAATTCAAAAATAAGGGGAGTTTGCTGTATGAGATGGCATTGGCATCTGAAGACCGATAGTATCCTGTTACTGTCCCAGTCTGAAATTAAGTTAAATATGTAATATTGTTATAACATCTGTGTTTTGGTTTGGATTCACCCAAAAGCAACAATGAGATAAGGACTGGGAAGCAAGTAATTTGTTTGAGAAACAAATGAGGGCGTGGAGGAAAGTCAATAAAAGTATGTTAAAGAACTGTGGATATCCAGGCCTTAATTCTGCTGGGGATCCTTTAAGGAACCATATATAGCACACCTCAGGATTTTCCTACTTAGGGGTAGGGAAGCTGGGATATTTACCCGTTTATTCCTAATTCTTATTAATGTTCCTGAATGTATTAAATTCCTAGCTTTCTTTCTTTCCTCCCTTCCCCCCTTCCCCCTTCCCCCTTCCCCCCTCCCTCTTCCCCCTCCCTGCCTCCCTCCCTTCCTCCCTCCCCCCTTTCCTTCCTTCCCTCCTTCCTTCCTTCCTTCCCTCCCTCTTTCCTTCCTTCCCTGCCTCCCTCCCTCCCTCCTTCCTTCCTTCCTTCTTCCTTTTCTTTCTCTCTTTTCCTTTCTCTCCATCCATCCACCCATCCATTTATCCATCCGTCCACTCTGTGCTTGTGTGTTCATTGACTAGAGTCCAGTGATAATGTGAAAACTATGCTCAGTTGAGCTTTGGTCAAATATATCTAAGCACTAGATAGACACATGCCATGGAATTCAGAAAAGTAATTGATGACCTAGCCACACTTTATCTTAAGAAAGTGTTATCTTACCTATATAACAGAAGAGCTTTGTTTGTTTGTTTGTTTGTTTGTTTTTTTGGCTTTAACAAAAAGAAATTTATTCTTTCACAGTCTAGTAGGCTAGAAGTTCAAATTCAGGGCATCGATTCCAAGGGAAGGCTTTCTCTGTGTCGGCTCTGGGGAAGGTCCTTGTCATCAGTCTTTCCCTGGTCGAGGAACTTCTCACTGAGGGACCCTGAGTCCAAAGGATGTGCTCTTCTCCTGGCACTACTTTCTTGGTGGTATGAGGTCCCTCTGTCTTTCTGCTCACTTCTCTCTTTTCTATCAAAAAGAGATTGGCTCAAGACACAATTCAATTTTATAGATTGAGTCTTGCCTCATTAACACACCTGCTGCTAATCCCATCTCATCAATATCATAGAGACAGGCTTTACAACACATAGGAAAATCACATCGGATGACAACAATTACACAATACCAGGAAATGCGGCCTAGCCAAATTTGCACACATATTTTGGGAAGAAAAAATTCAATTCATGAGAGTCATTATGAGTTGGAATTGCCTCAACAGCAACAGGTTTGGTTTTTTTTGTATAGATACTTCCGTCTGTTCTCACCTATGTACACATCTGCACCTACCCGTATACATATACCAATTTGCCTATACCTAAAATACTCATTTTGCTTTGGTTGTTTATTTATTTATTTAGGTTGTTTATCATTTTAGTTGTGCTGTGCTCAGTACATCCACAATCAGTGTCACTTTTTCCATCCATAAAAATAGTCTCTACTGTATAACACCAATGAACATTGGTCTCTCCATATTTATGTGTTATTGTATTTTTAAAAATGATTTTTATTTATTTATTTATTTTATCATACTTGAGATGAAGGTTTACAGAAGTAGCTTCTCATTAAACAGTTAGTACACATACTGTTTTGCGGCATTGGTTACCAACCCCGCAACATCTCAACACTCTCCCTTCTTGACCTTGGGTTCCCTATTACCAGCTCTCCTGTCCCCTCATGCCTTCTAGTCCTTGCCCCTAGGCTGGTGTGCCCTTTAGTCTTGTTTTGTTTTATGGGCCTGTATAACCTTTGGATGAACTGTGAACCTCAGGAGTGACTTCATTACTGAGCTAAAAGGGTGTTTGGGGGCCATACTCTGTCAGTCTAGGCCAGTAAGCCTGATCTTATTTGTGAGTTAGAATTTTATTCTACATTTATCTCCGGCTCTGTCCAGGACCCTCTATTGTGATCCTTGTGAGAGTAGTCAGTGGTGGTAGCCAGGCACCACCTAGTTGCATTGGACTCAGTCCGGTGGAGGATGTTGTAGTTGTGGTCCATTAGCCCTCTGGACTAATCTTTCCCTTGAGTCTTTAGTTTTCTTCTTTCTCCCTTGCTCCCAGTGGGGTGAGACAAGTGGAGTATTCTAGATGGCCACTCACAAGCTTTTAAGACCTCAGATCCTACTTACCAAAGTAGAATGTAGAACAATTGAGCTAGATGTTCCTCTAGACTATGGTTCCCACAGCTCTCAGCCCAGTAATTCAGTCCCTCAGGGAGTTTGGATGTGTCTATGGAGCTTCCAATGACCTTTCCTTGTACTGATTGTGCTGGCCTTCCCAGTATTGTGTACTGTCTTACCCTTCGCCAAAGTCACCACTTTATCTATTGTCTAAAAAATATGTAGTGTTTTTCCATCCCCTCCCTTCCCCTCCCTCGTGACCATCAAAGACTTTCTTTTTGTATGTAAACCTTTTCATGAGTTTTTATAGTAGTAGTCTCATACAAGATTTCCCTTTGTTACTGACTTATTTCATTCAGTGTAATGCCTTCCAGATCCATCCGTGCTGTGAGATGCTTCGCGGATTCATCATTGCTCTTTATTATTGCATACTACTCCACTGTGTGTATGTACCACAATTTGTTTATTCATTCATCTGTTGATGGACATCTAGGTTGTTTTCATCTTTGCGCTACTGTGAACAACACTGCAATGAATATGGATGTGAAAATCTATTCATGTGATAGCTCATATTTCTCTAGGATATATTTGTAGGAATGGGATTACTGGAGAAAAGAAGAGGTATTTTATCTTCTCCAGTTGTATGGTCACTAAACGTAAGTTCTAGAATTCCTTTAAAAAGATAACTGGCAATTTGTTCCTCTACTCTGTGGATTTTACTTTTGAAAGAGCCAGTATGCTATGCCACTCCAAACTCATCCTGCTCTTTCTGTGTTCACTCAGAACCCACAACTCCTAGAGAAGAATATGAAAGGATACACCAGGGGACCAATTTAGTACATTGCAGATTGAGAGATGTGGTCCTCTCAAATAAGACTAGGGGATTGGGGGAAGAGACCAGGTAGCATTATGTCCTGGGTATTGTATTTTTTAATATACTCCAGTAATTCAGAACAGAATCAAGCAATGGGGGGGGGGGGGGTGAGGATGGTTTTAATTCAGTATAAGAAACTTCCTATGATGGATGAATGCATCCTCAACACAGGAAACTAAGGAAGGCACTCTGCTTGTCATGTGTCTTTCCAAGTCTAAATCTAAGACCCAGCACTCAAGAGCAATAGGTGTTCTAGCAAACATCTACCACTTTGTTCATTTGATGATGAGTACAGGAATGGAAAAAAAAAAAACTCAAACCTGGTGCTGTGTAGCAATTCTGACTCATAGAGACCCTATAGGATAGAGTAGAACTGCCCTGTAGGCTTTCCAAGGAGCAGCTGGTGAATTTGAACTGCTGACTTTTTGGTTAGTAACTGAGCTCTTAACCGCTGTGCCACCAGGGCTCCCCAACACTATAGAACCCATAAAAAAGTGAGGGAAGAGAAACACTCTGAAGTCTCAGAGAAAGAATGAAGAAAATATATACTGAAAGGAACCAAAAGGAGTTGTTAGAAAACTATTGGGAATTCTCAATAGCATTCAAGAAGACTTAGACTCTACAAAACAGAAAGTCATAAGGAGAGAAAAGGCTGAAGTAGGAAGAAGATATGTGTATGAGAAAAAATTAAGATAAGCCCCTGTTTACAAAGGGAAAATAAGATATCAAAAACATGGTTCTTCTCTTTAAAAGAAAGTCAATTTGTACACCAGTGTTCACTGTAGCATTTTTCGCAATATCCAAAAGGTGAAAACAACTGAAATATCAATCAACAGACGAATGGATAAGCAAAATGTGGTCCATACATACAATGGAAGATTATGCACCTGTAAGTGAAATTAAGTCCTGATGTGTGTACAGCCTAGATGAACCTTGAAAATATTACGCTGAGCGAAATAAGCCACTCACAAGAGGGCAAGTAGTATATGATCTCAGTTAGATGAAATAAGCAAATACATAGACACCAAAGGTTATTAATGGTTATCAGTGGTACGAGGGAGGGGAAAAGAGGAGTTTTTGTTTGGGGGGTATTGAGTTTATGTTAATGATGGTGGGATATTTTGGAAAAGGATAGTGAGAATGGTGGCACAACAACAAAAATGTGGTCAATGTAATTGAATTGTAAATGTGGAAGTTTGGAGAATGTTCTAGTGTGTATATTTTCACCACAATAAAAAAAAAAAGAGAGAGAGAGAAAGAGTCAGCTTAGGGAAAATTATAAAGCAAATCCATTTGCACCTGGGTTTGTTCAGGTACTGTTCTACGAATTTCTTGCTCTGTTTTATAGGGACACTGAATTTATGAGTTAGTGAACTATAAAAAGAGCTTTTGTTAACTGACTAATTAGCTGGAGATAATGTTCCCCACTAAAATCAAATTTGATTATTCTTTCTTCTCTACCATAAGTGGACAAGTCTTCTGTTGTGTTTTTCTGTCATTTAAAGTAAAGCAAAAACGACATGCTTGTCAACTTATTTTGTTAGAAAATTGAGTTTACCTGTCTGAAATTTAAACATTTCTATTTTTATAAATGATAAGGTTGATGAAACAAATTTCAGATAACTATGAAAGTTTAGAACATGGCTAGTGTAGGAGATATAGCAGTGAATTCATAATAACTAAGTAATTTGTTTCATATGCAAATAAACTGAACTTACTGGATTGTTTTTTTTTCCTTTTCTGCTTCACAGTATAAATAGATATACAGTATAATTTCTGGTATTTGAGACAGAGGGCCACTCTATTGTTTTTCTCTTCAAGGGTTTAAAAATAAAAGTGCTTCCGGAAATGCTTAAACCAACAAAAATGAGAAGTTAACAATGAAACTAAGAATTCAACAACAGTTAGACAGCAGAATTTATACCGCAGAACCCTGATTCAAACATGAGAGGCTTTCTCTGATTCAGGGGGGAGAAAGGTAAAGAGAGAAGAGAGTCAATAAGGGGGAGAGAACTGAGATGCAGATTGGTTGAGCTCCCACATTCGAGACTAAATCAGAGAAGAAGAGAAGCCTGAGTAGGGCCACATCCAGTGATGTGCCGGAGTTGGCTCATACTAGCTCCTGAGAGCTGATTTTTAGATTTCCAAGAATTCTATGAAGTTGGTTATTAAACACAACCATTGTTAAAAATACATAAATTTTCTGTTAAATTATATTAAAAACAAAGTTAATGAACACTCAAAACTTCCTAATTAGTTTACTTCATTTTACTATTATCTATGCTCTTGAAATTATTTCTACTTTTTTATCTGTATGTTGAAAACACTATATAATGATATATTACTGTCCATCTCTTCCCACCTCTGCGTTCAGTGACGTCACTGTGGTAGCTTGAAATCAGCCATGGTGGGAGCATTTGCACCATTGAAATCAGCAAATGTATCAAACTAGGGCTTGGTTTACAGTTTTGTTGATTGTCTAGACTGCAGAAAGCGATGGAGAAAATGTTGGTATTGAAAATTCAGAAAACACTTTGCTCAGGTCATCGACGATCTAGAGAAATTCTGAACTAGGCCTTTGTTGTCTTGTTTTCTGCTTACTTGATAGTGTAAATGAAAATATCAACCAGCATTCATGTTAGAACTATGCTTATTCCTAGGGTGGTTTTGGTAAAAATCAAGGAAAGCATTCATGGGAATCAGTTAGCTGTATGGGATTTATGATATTTTTCATATTTTAGCATTATTTGTAAATTGTATGCTACACATCCTATGTATCAGTAGTATTTTATAGCAAACATATATATATATATATATATTCTCTTTTTGGAAAGCCTGTTTTTAAACATTTACTAGCATATCTCTGGTCACGTTCTCTCACTTTTCATGAATTACCAGGATTAGGAGCAGAAAATTTTCAAACAGTAGGAGAGGAAAACACATGGGACTTACATAGGGATTAAAAATGGAATTTTTCTAGATCATTTTCCTTAGAGACTCCAAAACAAAAGAGACAATAAAGGCAGCAAAAGAGTTTTCAGAGAAAATATTGTAATTCAGCTCAGGTGCTTGTTGTTTGTGAAGGCTACAGAGCGACATTCTACGATAACTAGGGACTCCGAAATGGTTTCCGCAGCATATCCTTCCTGGAAAACTTACTTGACTTCATCTTCCAACTGACCAAGAAATAGGTCAAAATGGGAGGTCAAGAACTGGGAAAGGTCAAAAAGAAGGCACTGCAACAGCTAACCACAAAAGAGTAAATAAGAACTATAAATCTGACCACAAACCAAATGCAATTGAGATATTTATGGAAATTCTTGCATTACAGGATATATAAAATAACCCAATAACAATAAAAATAAGGGAACAGAATAATGATCATAATTTGTTGTGGTTATACTGACTTCCTGACTCAGGGTAGCTGAGATACAGAGAAAGTCAGGCTTTGTAAACTCTGTAATGTTATTTCTCATTTATCTTTTTAAAGATTTTGCTTTCTTCCTTCAGTTTTCTAGGAAATATCAACTTTTTTTTCTTTTTTTTTTAGCTTGTTTTTCTTTCTATTTTTTGTTGGAGCCCTGGTGGTGCAGCAGTTAAGAACTTGGCTGTTAAATGAAAGGTCAGCTGTTCGAATTCACCAACTGCTCCGTGGGAGAAAGATGTTGCGGTCTGTTCCCGTAAAGATTTACAGCCTTAGGAACCCTGTCTGGCAGAGGCGCCATATAGGTCGCTGTAAGTTGGAATCCACTCAGTGGCAATGGGTTTTTTTTTGAAGGTAGTACTTCTACTTTCTGACATTTCTGCTAAATGACTTTACTCTTTTCATTAGAGAACCTTATTGTGCTTGCTATCTTCTTCCATTTTCAAATAAATCTTTTGTTGTTGTTGTTTCCTACTGCCCTCTGTTCATTGTGTTATATGTAAAGTTGAAAACATATTACCTCCCAAACTGCGTTCTTCCTCAATGCCTAAAACGCAGGCAACACAGATGGCATGACAGCCTAATAGGCTCGCCATCCACCAGGCGAAATTTTAATATTTCCTCCCTATCACATGCCAGAAAGAATGTTAGACAGGTGGGAGAGATGAGGTAGAGATGTTATATAACAATAAACTTTTCTAGTACTCTTCATCCTACCGACAAAGAATCAGAAACTCTTGATGCCAGAAGGGATCCTGGACACGTCAGGCCTACCAACTCTCAATTTAGAGATAAGACAATGGAGAGCCAGAGCTGTCAAGGGGAACTGCTGGTTAATCACATTTCAAAGGCTAGAGTCTAAGGCTCTTGACTCTCAGTTTCCTGGTTATAAGTTTTACCTTAGCATTTTTCTTAGAAATGAGAATTATAAATGATGAAACATTGCGTGGGAAAGAGAAAGGGGATAGTGAGGTCTGGGAGGGGGCTCCTGAAGGGCCCTCTGTGTGCTCTGATCTGACCAGTGGCTAACATAGCTCACTCGTGCGTGCCTCTTGACCTTGTTCATCATCCCTCCATTAAATTTACTATGTTCTGGTCCAGAGTTTACCATCAGGGACTTTCATTAAATAAGTAGCTTTCTTGATATATGTTTTTACATTCCTTGTAAGGGGTCCCTTTGTTTCTCCTGACAATTTCTATCACTCATTGTGCAGGGTGAGCCACCTTATGCTTCCCTTAATAGCTTTATCTCCAGAGAGCATTAGCTAGATGCAGCTGTGAACGTATACCGTATGCTTTCTTTACTCGCTTTCTTCTTTTACAGTTTCAGGGTTTATTTCAATCCAAGATTACTGGAGGTTCTTCAGGTTTAACATCCAACACTTCCGACTTTGGGTTTGATTTTACATTAGGGGATAATAATATGTAACAAGATAAATCTCTGAACTGTGATCAGGCAAGGAAAAAGTGCCCAATTCCTAGGACCTAGTTTTTTTTTTTTTTATTTTGATTGTGCTTTAAGTCAAAGGTTACAAATCAAGTCAGTCTCTCATACAAAAATTTATATACACCTTGCTATACACTCCTAGTTACTCTCTCTCTGATGAGACAGCATACTCCTCTCCACTCTCTATTTTCATGTTCGTTCGGCCAGCTTCTGACCCCCTCTGCCCTCTCAGCTCCCCTCCAGACAGGAGCTGCCCACATGAGACTATGTGGGCAGCTCCTGTCTGGAGGGGAGATGAGAGGCTCACACATCACCGGTATCATTTTCTATCCCATAGTCCAGTCCGATCTCTGTCTGAAGAGTTGGCTTTGGGAATGGTTCCTGTCTTGGGCTAACAGAAGGTCTGGGGACCATGACCTCCGGGGTCCTTCTAGTCTCAGTCAGACCATTAAATATGGTCTTTATATGAGAATTTAGGGTCTGGATCCCACTGCTCTCCTGCTCCCTCAGTGGTTCTCTGTTGTGTTCCCTATCAGGGCAGCTATCAGTTGTAGCTGGGCACCATCTAGTTCTTCTGGTCTCAGGCTGATGGAGTCTCTGGTTTATGTGGCTCTTTCTGTCTCTTGGGCTGATAATGACCTGTGTCTTTGGTGTTCTTCATTCTCATTTGCTCCAGGTGGGTTGAGACCAATTGATGCATCTTAGATGGCCGCTTGCTGGCGTTTAAGACCCCCGACACCACTCTCCAAAGTGGGATGAAGAATGTTTTCTTAATAGATTTTATTATGCCAATTGATCTAGATGTCCCCTGAAACCATGGTAGGATGTAGCTTTATATATGTAAAGATGAAGATGTTTAGACTGTTATCTTCAAATGAGGAGGGGGAAAAAACTTATTGAGAAGGAGCTGCCATCTCTTTGGATGCAATAATCATCTATCATCTTAACATCTATCTATCTGTCTATCTACCTGTCTGTCTAATCTATCCATCTATCTTATCGCTCTCTCTCTCTCTATCTATCTATCATCTATCTATCATCATCTATCTATCATCTATCTATCTATCTTTATCCAGGTTGAATAATACCTGGCTTCTGAATCATCAATATTTTAAATGCAAAACAACCATAGTGGTGAGCTATATGCAGCATATAAGATCCAAAGCATTTTGTGGCAATTTTTAAATGCATTTATAGTTAGAACACCCTCTCTTCCTGGTATTCTAACTTTAGGCAGTTTCTATCTGTGCAGCAGCCCTTAAATCTTTCCATTCCCAGGGGAGGCCTGCCATCTGTTCATCAAATTTGAAGTACTTGGAGGGAGCAGCTGCAGCTTCTATCTGCATCTGAATGTGTATGTGTTCATCATTAAGAAAAAAATTTGTGCTCATTTATGTTTTGAGTCATAACTTTGCCATCAGTCTGTCCCAACAAAACTGTCAATGCCAATCCCAAGTGAGCAAGATCTAAGTTCTGTTCCCACCAAAACCCTCCTGGTGGATCTTAAACAACTCATACAAAATCATTCTCAGCACTGGGTTTTCTGGGTATCTCTATTTAAAAACAGAAACTGTTTTTAAAAACTCATTTTTTCCCCCTTGTTGAGAGAGAAGAGGCCACTCTTATGCCACCTTCCTTACTTTCTCTGGGAGACCAGCTTATGCTCAGCTCTGGGAGCAATGTTCTCCTCGAAGATAAGGGCTAAGGTAAGGGACCATGGTGTCCTAAAGTGGGGACAGGCCTTGAAGATCAGTGCTCCCTAGTCTTCAGATTTGCATATGATCTTGCTAATTTTTGCCTTTCACACCACCTATTATTTGCTTAATATATGTTTAAATAGATTTTAGATGTACTTACCTTTTAAAAAATTTCTCTTTGTCCTGAGTAACAATGTCTGTGAATTACAGTTTAGATGTGATACATATATATACTCATATTATATTATAAATTATATGTAATCATATTAATTTTATATTATAAATTTTAAATTATATGAATTACATATATTTTCCCCGAATCACAATAAAATAGACACATAATTCTTAAAATAAAGATTAATAGACTGTGTGCCACCTAGAATCAGTGGTTCACATAGAATAGAAAACACTGAGGTAAACCGACTCCCTCAGTTTGTACATGTGGAAACTGAGGTCCAGAAAGGAAACGTGACTTTATAAAGTCCCTTAGCTATTTGGAATCCAGGGTTTCTAACTTATAGTCCAGTTTTCCAAGGTATGGAAATGCTAAGGTAAGAAGTGTTCTCAGTGATTAAAATTTTATCTGGAATTTTGTTTGAAGAGTTGAGGGAGATGAGATGGCTTGGAAATATAGTTTAGGAAGATTGTGAAGGCCCTTTGATGTGAGGGGTGGGAGTGGAGACTATTTTGAGCCCCAAGGTCTTAACGCAGGTATCCAAGGAGCATCTAAAATTGTACGTGATGTTTAGTGGATTTATGCACATGGGTACTTTTGAGGGGGAGATTCCAGCACAAAGATTAAGAACCACTGCTCTTGGCAGTGAGAGTCATTGTGGGTTCTTAATTAGGGGATGGGTGTTTTTTAGAAAGATCCTTCTGGTGCAATATGTGAAATGGAATGGGATTGTGACTAGCCTGGAACAGAGACCAGGAGGTAACTCAAACTGTCCTAGCAAATGGTGGCTAGCAAAGAGTCAAATTTTTAAGGTAGGCTTAAGAGCATAGACTTAGTGACACTGAGCCAGAGAGAACTGACAGTGGTTTCTTCACTTATACTCTGAGGCTCACTCATGGAACCAAATTGTTGAGTGAGAATGTTATATAATGTACGTTATTCAAACAACTTCTGATTTTGTGTAGTGCTGGGGAAGGAGGATAGGGAAAGGAAGAGATATTGAAAGGAGAGACTTGTACACCATTGGAGAGCTGCTTATTTTGCACTTAACAGGTGTATGAGGGGAGGGGTGTTTTCTGTTATTTTTGATTGAAGGCTAATAATTTTAAAGCACCTGTTAGCACTGACTTCTCCGGGAGTGCTGTAGTGCCTCCAGAGTGAGAAACGTATTTAACCAAGTGTGATGGTTAGTGCTATGTGCCAGCTGAGCTCGGCTATAATTCTCAATAGTTTGGTAGACACTATGTAAGACCCTTTCCGTTTTGTGATCTGATGTAAGCAACCAATCAGTTGAAAGGGGAGTTTCCTTGAGGTTGTGGCCTGTGTCCAGTTTATAAATGGAGATTCTGACAGAGCTTGCTCTTTTTTCTTGACCCTGCACTCTTCTTATTGCCTGACCTCTGGTTCTTGGGACGTAGGCCTGCCCAAGTCTCTGGCCTGCCACATGACCTGCAGATTTTGGATTCACCAAGTGTCACAATCCCGTGAGCCAGCAGAGGCCTCCAGCCTGCTGCCTAACCTGCAGATTTTGGGTTCATCAGTCCCTGCAACCATGTGAGCCAGCAGAGGTCTTTAGCCTGTCACCTGATCTGCAGATTTGGGACTTGGTAGCCCCCACAATTGCATGAACCGTTTCCTTGAAGTATATTTCTTTCTATATTTATTTATATACATGTCAGTGGTTTTGCTTCTCTAGAGAACCCAAGCTAAGACTTCAACTAAACAGCCTCTATGAGCCAGGGGCTGTGCCTGTTATTTCACTTGGCAATCATAACTGAGGAAACTCTGGCTGGTACAAATGGTTAAAAACACTCGGCAGCTAACTGAAAGGTTCGAGTTCACCCAGAGGCACGTTGGAAAAAAGGCCCAGCAATCTACTTCCAAAAAATCCGTCACTGAAAACCCTATGGAGGACAGTTCCACTCTGATGATCATGGGGTCATCATGAGTCACAACTGACTTGATTGCAACTGATGATGACAACTGAAAAGAATTAAAATGAGAAACATCTACCCAAGGAATTGCTCATACTGAACATTGAGCAATGCTAAATGAGGATTTGTTTATTCATTTACCATATGTTTACTGAGCTTGTATTATGTTCATTATACTGGTGGGCACTAGGACCACAAAGAAGTTTTAGTCCTTATCGTTAAGACGCTCACAATCTACTGGGAAAAGAAAAACCATATACATGTATTCATCTACATACATACACAGAAACATTACATAGCAAGTTAAATTAAGATATAAAAATAATAATATACCTGATGATTAATTTATATACCATCTTGTGATAATTTTTCTAAGGGGAGTCTAGTGCTATTTTTTTTTCCAGAGCTCATTATCCTAATTTTTTACTGCAGTTTTATTGAAAACCTGAAGAAAAAAAAGGAATATACAAAGGACAATAGAGAATGGTGAACATAGAAGGAGCCTGCCATTTGCAGACTTATTTATAAATGATGTAGCCTTCACCACGTCATTCATCAGTGAATGAATGGCTTTGTATCTAGCTTGCATTGTTATTGATGGAAAGCCACCATGATTATTATTTAATATTTTGGAGGTGACATCTATGTTCAAGGGACTGCTTTAAAAACAACAGGCTCCCATAAAAAAATGAAGACCTGATTTCCTTTAGAAAATTGGAATTGAAACTAATAAATGCCTCAGAGCAAGGAAAAATAAGAGATGGGACATCCAGAAAAGCATTTTTTGGGTGGACTGGCTGGGTTTGGGGAACGCTGGTAGAACAGTATAGCAGAGCAGACCTCAATGGGCAACCGAAAGCTAAGGTTGAGACTGGAGAAACTGAGGAAAAAATTCAGGCAGGGAAAATAGATGAGGATCTTATGTATTTTGACTTCATACAAGTAACATAAAAACTGCTGTCTGAAAAATGAAGCAAAATCAATCCTCTAATTTATTAAAACTTGACATTGCCTTTGCATGCAATTAAAGTAGAATTTAAAAAAATCAGCACAATATAATTTAACCTCATAGAAGCCACAGATTTGGAATAGAGAAAAATTATTCTTTTTAACTTAGCTTCTCCTTCAGGTGTTATTTAGTAGGCCTCATTGAGACAGCAAGAGATAAGACTGACTGTAATTAAATAACCTCCAATTCAGTGTTCTTGGACTCTAAACCTAAGTGCAGACCACCATATAACTTTTACTGCTGGCACCCGAGGACTACTTGTGACTAACAAACTAGGTGCTTAGACAAGATAAGGGGCCACATTTACTATCCCTACATGCTTGACCAGCCATAAATTACCGACAATGCTCCTAAGTTGTTTTTCAAGTCCCCAACCAGGTGCATGTCACGTGCAATAAAAATCAAGGTAACCTACAAATGACTTTCCAAGTGAGATAATCACGAACAAAGATCCCCTGCAGGGACTTGAACCAAGATCCAGAGACATCACACATGTGCAACATCCCAGAATAAGTCCTGTTCGATACCCCAGCAGCCCTTGCGACAGACTCCACGTTAGTTCCAACAACCTCTGTGAGGAAATCCATCTCGAATTCCAACTGCACACGCATTTGATTTTTATAATCCCTCCCCATCTCCTGAAAATCTCCACCCATCTAATGAATGAAGAAAACCTTTTATAAACCCTAGGAAACCCTTTGGTGAAGAGAGACTGGAGGCTAGTGTAGGTGGAAACTCCTCTCCATTTCTCCCTCACGAGCCTTTTTACCATCTTTCTGTCCCTAATAAACCTTTGTGTGGAACCTCTGAGCCTTTCCTGGTCATTCTTAGTCAGAAGAAGGTAGAACCTAGGCAAGGCTTAGTCCAGAGCTGGGAAGCCCTGCCCTGTAACATCATGTCAATAGAATAGAAATTAAATAAGTAGATTACATGGTGCATCTCCTCCTCAGATATGATATTAAATACCCCCTTGAGCGTTTTTGACTTCTTGGCAATACTTTTAATACCTTCCTCAAAGCTGGCATTTGTAGTTAATCTTCTGCAGTCCTCATAACTGCAGAAACAGGACTTTCTAATGAAAGTAACACGAATCCCCTCAAGCTCAGCCTGCTGGTATCATGTGTATCTAATACTGGAAAAAAAAAAAACTACCCAAAAACTCAGTGGCTAATAAAAACAATCATTTAGCATTATAGCTCTCATGTCTACCGGTTAGCTCTGGGTTGGCTAAAGGCTAGACTTGGCTGATGCAGCTCTGCTCCATGTCTCTCATCTGCCTCTTGGGACCAGTGGACTAGCCTGGACATGTACTTCTCATGGTGATGGCAAAGATCCAGCAATGCAAGTGAAGAATATGTAAGGCCTCTGAGGGCCCAGGGTTGAAACTGGCACAGTCACATGGGTGAACCCAAACAGTTAAGGAAATATACTCCATCTGTGTGATGGGAAGGAGCCCTGGTGGCTCAGTGGTTAACAAAACCAGGGTCACAGGATTAAAACCTTAACTAACTTAAGAAAAAAAAAAAAAAAGACCGTTGAATATCTGGTCTTATTACTTACACTAGCTTGACATAACTAAACTTTTAATTCAGGTCTTTACTAGTATGGAGCCCTGGTGGCACAGTGGTTAAGAGCGCAGCAGCTAACCAAAATGTCAACAGTTTGAATCTACTAGCTTTCCTTGGAAACCCTACGGGGCAGTTCTACTCTTTCCTATAGGGTTGATATGAGTTCCTATATACTCAATAGCAATGGGTATATAATGGGAAAAACTGCTAAGTTACATGCCAAGATGAAGGAGACGTGGGTAAAAATCTCAGCTTTACTGTTACTAGTTGAGTGTCTTAGAGAGTTTGTTTAACCTTTCTGAGTCTTCCTTCATCAGTTGCCATTAAGTTGACTCTGACTCATGGTGGCCCCATGTGTGTCAGAGTAGAACTGTACTCCACAGGGGTTTCAATCACTGATTTTTTGAGTGTAGATAGACAGGAACCTCTGAGTGAACTCTAACCTTCAACCTGCTGGTTGGCAGCAGGGCATGTTAACTGTTTGCATCACCCAGGGACTCCTGAGTCTTCATTTGCTCATCTTTAAAACTGGAATAACAAAATGTTCAGGCTCCATTTGTAAAACTTCTGGGCCTTAAACTACTTTATTTATTTATTTTCTTATTCTGTGTGTATGGCCGTATATCTGTTATTAACAAATTCTTGCAGTGATGCCCATATACACCTGCCTGCTTCTTAGCAGTGAGGATGGCGAGACTTTGACTTGCTTACTTTGGACACATCATCAGAAAGATCGATTGCTAGAAAAGGACATCATGTTTGGTATAGTAGAGAATCAGGAAAATGAGAGAAACCCTCGGTGAGATGGTCTGACACAATAGCTACAACAATGGCCTAAAGATACAAACAATCGTGAAGTTGGCACAAGACTGCAGCATTTCATTTTGTTATACATAATAAGGTTGCCATGAGTGGGAGCTGACTCCCTGGCAGCAACTAACAACAAAATGCTGCTCAGGACTGCCTTTATCGCCTTTCAAAGACATGTTACCAACAAAAAGAAAGGAAAAGAGGTGTAATGTCCAATAACTCAAACCTGTGCAGGTGGGAACATTTCTCTCTCAGCCTTGGGAGTGACTATAAACACCACATCAAGTTTCTTTCCAGCTCATGTTCCCACTTAGAAATATAAAGGATTTATTCTATCTGAATAACTAGTACTTTCCCAATGTACTCCCAATTATTAACTTCAGAACACTATTTCACATCAGCAACGACAACAATCTAAGACCTACTGCCTTGCCAAGTCTACTGTGAAGTCCCTATGGGCGTCCACAACTTCTGCACAGAGGATCATTTTAGGAGGGTATTCCGTGAAGGCATTAAACCCAGTGCCATCGAGTTGAAGGCATTAAGGTGTAGTAATTAAGAACATAAACTATGTAGATAAGTATGTCATATCCTTTATCTCATTTAATCCTCACAACAGCTTTGTGAGGTGCATACTGTGATTTCCTTCCATTTTACAGATGAATAATTAAAGGCTTAGAGAGGCTCATAACTTATCCAAGGTTTTATAACTAGTAAGTTGTAAAATCTAGTTTCAGATGCAGATCTAATTCCAAAGTCTGTATCAAACCCCCCCCTTTTTTTTTTTTGTCGAGGGCAACAGTATTATAATTGGGAATTGTATTCCTGATTTAATATAATTAAATTGGACTGTCAGAAGAATGAGTAAACCGGTCCGGAGGAAATATAGCCAGAATGTTCCTTAGATGCAAAGATGGCAAGACTTCATCTCATTTACTTTGGACACATCATCAGGAGGGATCAATAGCTGGAGAAGGATATCAGGCCTGATAAAATAGAGGGTCAGCAAAAAAGAGAGAGACTCTCAATGAGATGGATTGACACAGTGGCTGCAACAAAGGGCTCAAACATAACAACTATTGTAAGGATGGCTCAGGACCAGGAACATTTGATTTTATTATACATAAGGTGTCTGTGAGTTGGAGCTGACTTGATAGCACCTAATAACAACAACAGAAACTCTGGTGGAGTAGTGGTTAAGTGCTATGGCTGCTAACCAAAAGGTCGGCAGTTAGAATCCACCATATGCTCCATGGAAGCTCTATGGGGATGTTCTACTCTGTCCTATAGGGTTGCTATGAGTTGGAATCGACTCGACAGCAATGGATTTGGTTTTTTGGTTTAATAACAACAACATATTCTTTGGGGGAGGGGGAATTTTTGAAAAATTTTTTCTTCTTTTATTGTACTTTAGATGAAGGTTTACAGAACAAACTAGCTTCTCATTAAACAGTACACATATTGTTTTATTACCGTGGTTAACAACCCACAACATATCCACAACCTCCCTTGGGTTCCCTATTACCTTGGATTCCCTATTACCAGCTTTTCTGTCCCCTCCTGCCTTCTAGTCCTTGGCCCTGGGCTGGTGTGCCCCTTTAGTCTTGTTTTGTTTTATGGGCCTGTCTAATCTTTGGCTGAAGGGTAAACTTCAGGAGTGATTTTGTTACTGAGGTAAAAGGGTATCTGGGGTCCATACTCTTGGGATTTCTCCAGCCTCTGTCAGGTCAGTAAGTCTGATATTTTTTTGTGAGTTAGAATTTTGCTCTACATTTATCTCCAGCTCTGTCCGGGACCTGCTATTGTGATCCCAGTCAGAGTGGTGAGTAGTGGTAGTGGAGTACCATCTAGCTATACTGGACTCAGTCTGGTGGAGGCCATGGTAGCTGTGATCCATTTGGACTAATCTTTCCCTTGTATGTCTAGTTTTCTTCATTCTTCCATGCTCTTGAAGGGATGAGACCAGTGGAGTATCTTAGATGGCCACTCACAGGCTTTTAAGACCCCAGATGCTACTCACCAAAGTAGAATGTAGAACTTTTTTTATAAACTATGTTATTGCCAATTGAGGTAGGTGTTCCCTGAGACGGTGGTCCCCACAGCCCTCAGCCCAGCAATTCAGCCCCTAAGGAAGTTTAGATGTGTGTATGGAGCTTTCACCATCTTGCCCTGTACAACAACATAATTTTTGATGTCAGAAAGAAAAAAATACAACACACGTATCTAAAATAATTTAAAATATTATCATTTTCCTCTGACTTCTATGAAATATATGTAAATATTGTACACATAAATCTCCAATATATTATTAAAGATACGTATTTCACAAAATAATTCAACTCTTTATTTGACCTGTTTCCAACATACTAACTACAATGAACATTGTTTAAACATTCAAATCACAGTAATTTTGCTTTCTTTTGAAAAAAATTTAAGATCTTTTTGGAAATGATTTGAATAGTCTTGGAACCTGGGTGGAACAAGAGGTTTGCAATTGGCTGTTGATAAAAAGATTTAACCCTGCCCACAGCTCCAAGGAAGAAAAGCTTAACTACAGCCAAGAAAACCACAGGAGCAGTTCTACTCTGTAACTCATGGTATCATCATGAGTCAGAATTATTTCAAAGTCAATGGGTGTGTGTGTGTGTTTTGTTTGTTTCTCTTTTTAAAACAGTCAGGGAATTCTGAACCAATATCTTCCTTTTTGCTTTGTCAATTTCTCTGTAGCAAGCAGAAGCCCTCTAAATTATTTAATTACCTGCAGATTATGCTCCAAATTGAGATCATTCTTTATCAAAACAGCCATTGCAGATTTGAAAGCCAGACTAAGGATTTTAATGATGAGAGTCTGATGGAAGAGACATCCCTCCAAAATAATTCTTTCTTTCTCTCTCTCCTTTGTCTTTTATGCTTTGCTTTCCAACATCTCTCTTGTAGTCCCTTTCTCCCTACCAACTCTCAAAGAAGTTATAAAAATTAAATTCGGAGACTGCATGTGGATGTTATTTGAAGGCATATTTTATGGATGTGAGTTTTCTTTTTGACCAGCTGGTAGCTCCTTGGGGCTCACCTTCCTTTGCTTTCCATGCAATTGCCCAACATAACTGATGGTGCTGCAACACAGCCATGGAATGAGCAGGTAAAGCAGGTAAAACGTGAAGATTTATAAAGTAGCGGAGACTGGTGAAGTATTAGTAGTACCTAGAATATGCCAAATGTGGGATGAGTTAGCTAGCACATGTGAACTGTATAAGTTTCCTAAGAGCAAATAGGGAGCAAATTGTTTTCCTCTTGGATTTGATGACGCCACAGTCCTAGCTATCACCCGTTTCTCAGACCACTACTCCTCAGTATCTTTAGTATGTTCTTCCTGGACTCTGGCTTCAAGTTAAGAGTTCTTAGGGCTCAGTCATGGGCTTTCTTTTTCGTTCACTTTATACTTATTTTCTTAGGAAATCTCAATTTCTAACAAGGTTTTACATATCATTTTTATTCCAACATTTAAATTTATTTTCTGTACCTCTGTTTTAGCCCTTTCTTCATGCTTCAGATCTGTATAAAGAACTGCTGGCTTGTTATCTGCACTCAGATATCTCATAGGCATCTCAAACTTATCATCTTTGAAACTTGTGTATTCCTTTTAACCTTCTCTCCCTTTGTTCTTTGCTATCTAATAAATGCTAACTTTACCCACCCAGTTGTTCGTGCCAGAAACCCAGGAGTCATTCTTTTTCTTTATTTCCTCTTTTAAAACAGTAATTTAAAGTTTATTCCAGCTATAATGCAGGCTTCTCTGGCATGTTTCAGAGCCCATTACCAACACATTCTGTTGTACTTGTCTGTCTGATTTATGGATCTGTGCAATTTCTGGCACTAGGGCATCATCTGAGTTTGGACCATATGTTGTTGTTGTTAGATGCTGTCTAGTCAGTTCCAACTCATAATGACCCTATGTACAACAGAATGAAACACTGCCTGGTTCTGCATCATCCTCACAATTGTTGCTATGGTTTAGCCCATTGTTGCAGCCTCTGTGTCAATCCAACTTGTCAAGGGTCTTCCTCTTTTTCACTGACCCTCTACCTTACCAAGCATGATTTCCTTCTCCAGGGACTGGTCCCTCCTGATAATATGTCCAAAGTACATGAGATGAAGTCTTGCCATCTTTGCTTCCAAAGAGCAATCTGGCTGTACTTCTTCTAAGACAGGCTTGTTCATTTTTCTGGAAGTCCATTGTAGCTTCAATATTCTTCACCAACACCATATAACAATGATAAAATGAGTAGAAGAACTTTAGAAATAGTTAAAGCAAGAGACCACTGTGATCCCAGACAAATTCTCCCATTATTATTTAATGTTTGGGTGATAAATTAGAACATTTAGCATTTAAATACTATTTAAAATGTAATATTATGTTAATATTTGGATGATGAATTCTTGTTATAAATGCGTTTGTCAAAAAGAATATACCACCTTATATAAGGGCTGTCATTTGGGTCTGTTTGTAATTTGCCAGTCTGTCACAGGCCAAATAGTTAAGCTCCTTATTCGTTGTTTCAGTGCCATGGTTTGTGCTTTTTTCTCTGGTTTTTCACTCTCTCATTGTGGACTCTGGTCAAACTTTAGGACACAGAGGAGAAGTTGCCTTTTTGCTTCACACCATCTTTGTTGAACACAAGTGGCCAGTCGGAGATAGAGGATGGGTTGATGGGTTGAGAGGTGGGTCAGGGGTTGAGAGCAGTGAAGAGGAAGTGAACATATTTATGCATTGAAATTCATCCTCAACATCTCCTTCCTCTATTCTACCCTCCACATCCAGGCTACCACTATGATTTGGCAATGTCAACTTAGTCCTCCCCACCCAACTAACATCATTATCTCTCCTTGGACTATTGGGATAGCTATCTGGCTGGTCTTCCCTCTTTCATTCTTACCCACCTTTAATCCATTCTCTACATATCAGCAAAAATGATCTTTTTAAAGACGTAAATCATACTACCTCTATGTTTTCCCCTTTTTGAAACCTTTGGATGGCATCCCACTGAACTTAGGATAAAATCCAAAATTTTTGATGTGTCTTACAAAGCCCTGAATGATATGACTATTTCCCCAGACTCCTCTAATATCACTTCTCACTTCTACTCTTTATACTTTAGACACAATTTCGTGAACATACCAAGGGCTTTCCCAACTGAAAACCTTGGGAATGCTGTTCTCTCAGCTGGAATGCTCTTCTCTTCTTCCTCGTCTAGCTAATTAACTCCTTCAGATCTTCCCAGTCACAGCTTAAATGTCATTTCCTCAGAGGGCCATTCCCTAAATGGCATGATCTAAATTGTTACCCTCTTATATTTTTACATAACACTTCTTCTTATAGTATTTATCAAGTATTTATAGTATAGTACTTCTGTATTTATCTGTATAATAACTGTCTCCACTACTAGCCACCGTGCTTCATGGGGGCAGAAACAGTATTCACTTTGCTATTATTAGCACGTGTCTGGCATGTAGTAGGCTGACAATAAATATTTGTTAGAATAAGAGCAATATGATTTTTATTGTTAATTTAAAAAAATACATACACTTGTCCAGAAAATTTAACTTTTTGAGGAACCAAATTATTCTTGGAATAATTTATCTCATAAAATACTGATATAAAATACATTATTAGGTAGTATAACAGACAATGCACTCAACCCAAATTTATCAGAGATATGAAAATATTCATTAAATTTACAATAAAAGATTAATATTGGCTGTTTGTTTTTTCTCATAATCATACAGAGAAATACTTGTGTAACTGGTACATTGAACAGACAGGACTCTTAGGATGTATTCAAAAAAAGCATCTTTCTCTTTTATCTTCCACTGTCTGTATACAATATTTTCAATTGTGGAAGTGTTTCCCTGCCCCTGTCTACTTTTAATTAATAAACCCATTGCCATCAAGTAGATTCCAACTCATAGTGACCTCATATGAGGGAGTAGAACTTCCCCATAGGGTTTTCAAGGCCATAAATCTTTATGGAAGCAAACTGCCACATCTTTCTCTGAGAAGTGGCTGGAGTTAATAACAATTAAAAAAAAAAGTCCTACAGCCACAACCAGTTTCAATTAATAAATAAAGATATCCAATCCAAAGTAATAATTGCAACTATGAACTAGATTTAAAGTTAACCCTCTGGCTGGGAGTTTTCTTCGCTAGTACTATAATTCAAATGTGTCAATTCCTCTTCGGTCTTCCTTATTCATTGTCTAGTTTTTACAAGCATATGAGGTGATTGAAAATAACATGGCTTGCGTCAGGTGCACCTATGTCATCAAAGCGACATATTTTCTTTTTAAGCTTTTGAAGAGGTCTTTCATTTGATTTCTTGACTGTTGCTTCCATGGGCCGTGATTGTGGATCCAGGTAGAGTGAAATCCTTGACAACTTCAATATTTTTTCTGTTTATCAAGATGTTGCTTATTGGTGCAGTTGCGAGGAATTTTTTTTTTCTTTATATTGAGGTGTAATCCATTCTAAAGGCTGTATTCTTTGATCTTCATCAGTAAGTGCCTCAAGTCATCTTCACTTTCGGCAAGCAAGGTTGTGCCATCTGCCTATCTTAGGTTGTTAATGAGTCTTCCTCCAATCCTGGTGCCACATTGTTCATAATGTCCAACTTTTTGGATTATTTGCTCAGCATACAGATTCAATATGTATGGTAAAAGGATATAACACTGCTGCACACATTTTCCGATTTTAAACAATGCAGTATCTCCTTGCTCTGTTCAAATGACAGTCTCTTGATCTATGTGCAGGTTCCACATGAGCACAATAACCTGTAAGAGTTCTGGAATTCCCATTCTTCCCAAGGTTATCCATAATTTGTTATAATCTATACAGTCAAGTGTCTTTGTGTTGTCAATAAAGTACAGGTAACCATCTTTTTGGTATTCTCTGCTTTCAGCCAAGAGCCGTCTGACAGCAGCAGTGCTACTCCTTGTTTCACATGCTCTTCTGAATTGGCTTGAACTTCTGGCAGTTCTCTGTCAATGCATGGCTGTAGCTGTTTTTTAATTATCCTCAGTGAATTATGATTGCATGTTATATTAGTGATATTGTTCGATAATTTCTACATTCTGTTGGTTGATCTTTCTTTGGAATGGGCATAAATATGGACCTCTTCCGGTCAGTTGGCCAGGTCTTCCAAATTTCTTAGGATAGAGGAGTGAGCACTTCTAGCAGTGCATCCAGTTGTTGAAGCATCTCAACTGGTATTTCATCAATTCCTGGAGCCTTGACTTTCACCGATGCTTTCAATGCAGCTTGGACTACTTTCTTCAGTAACATCGGTTCTTGATCATACGCTACCTCCGGAAATGGTTGAATTGCAACCAGTTGTTTCTGGTACAGTGACTCTGTGTATTCCCTCCACCTTCTTTTGGTGCTTACTGCATCATTCAATATTTTGCTCATAGAATTCTTCAATATCTCTGCGTGAGGCTTGAATTTTTTCTTCAGTTCTTTCAGCTTGAGAAATGCTGAGTGTGTTCTTCCTCTTTGCTTTTCTAACTCCGGGTCTTTGCACAATTCATTGTAATACTTTACTTTGTCTTCTGGAGCTGCCCTTTGAAACCTTCAGCTCTTTTAGGTCATCATTTCTTTTGTTTGCTTCAGCTACTTTGTGTTCAAGAGCAAGTCTCAGAGTCTCTTCTGACATCTTTGTTGGTCTTTTCTTTCTTTCCTGTCTTTGTAATGACCTTTTGCTTTCTTCATGTATGATGTCCTTAATGTCATCCCACAACTCTTCTGGTCTTTGGTCATTAGTGTTCAGTGCATCAAATCTACTCTTGAGATGGTCTCTAAATTCATGTGGGATATACTTAAGGTAGTACTTTGGCTCTTGTGGACTTGTTTTAATTTTCTTCAACTTCAACTTGAATGTGTATATGTGTAATTGATGGTCTGTTCTACAGGTGGCCCCTGGCTTTGTCCTGACTGATGATGTTGAGTATCTCCGTTGTCTGTTTTCACAGAGGTAGTTGATTTGACTCCTGTGTATTCCATTTCACAAGGCCTACGTGTATACTTGTCATTCGTGTTGTTAAAAAAAGGTTTTGCTGATGAATAAGTTGTTGTCTTACAGAATTCTGTCATGCAATTTCAGGCATCATTTCTATTGCAGGTAGTCCCTGACTTATGATGTGTTCGAATTACAACAAACAGCATTTACAACTGCCGGTTTTTTTTTTTTTTTTTTGTACATCTTATCATTGGTAATATGTGCTACATACAATGTTGCAGCAAGCAATTTGTTGATGTCATCATGTCTGTAAGCTTTTATGTAATATTTCCAACCCCCAAAGACAAATAAAGGTCAGATTTATAAAGATACTGATAGTAAAAGACAACAATAATGAAAACTAAAAAAAAAAAAAAAGGTATTCAACTTATGTCAGAACTGACTTAAGACAGGGTTGTCAGAACAGAACCCCATCATAAGCCAGGGACTGTTTGTATTAACTTATTTCATTCTTACAATAACTCCATAAATAAAAACCGTTATTGCCTACATTTTGCAGGTTTGAAAATGAAGCACAGAGAAGTTAAGTGACTGGCCCCAGGTCCCATAGCTGGAAAGCAGGGGAGCTGCGAATTGAACTAGGAAGTCTGGATTCAGAGTCTGGATCTAAAGTCTGCATTCCTAACCCCTATAATATACTATCTCTAACCAGGAGACAGTGAAGGTATTTCTTCTGGAGACTAAGAAGATATAGTCCAGGTGCACTGCTCCTGGTGATCTAAATTGATCAAATAGAGTTTAGATAACCTAGAAAAATTGGTAGTTATTATATCCCCTAGACTCTTTTAATTATCTGTTTCTCTGGTAACCTCCTAGTTACTGTCTGACTTGATCTGCATCAGCCTAGCAAATCAAGTCCAAAATATTTTATACCTGCCCATCTTCCCTGGTGTTCATATTATTGAATTAGCAAATAAATTCGATTTTTTTCCTACTGCTGGTTTTTCACAAATTGTGACTGGCACCTATATATCTGTAAAGGTTCTATTGCATTGCTAGATTTTCACTGCATCATTAGAACAGATTACAGATCGCACTGATGAATGCCACGATGAGATGTGATAAACATAGTCCTTTTTGACTGGGTAAAACTGAGAAAAGGACTCCTCTCTTTAAGATTCTGGTTTATAAAATGGCATAAGAACAACTAACTCATAATGTTGGGGGGCTGTATTAGATTAAATAAGATCATGTATATGAGAGCAGCTAATAATTCCTGGCATGTGGTAGGCATTCAATTAATGTTGTCAGAATCTGAATCATTGTAGGCAGTGGTTATAATATGACTGAGGCTAAAGGAAGAGAGGAGATGAGAGATGATTATATTTACTGAGCATTTTCCATAGTCCAGGCACCATTCTTGGTGGTTTACATACACATAGTTTTGCATTGTGACATTAGTGAATAATTTTATAAGATGAATTTCCTGTGAGAAGAGACAACTGAATGGGTCCCCACAAAATGCCCTAGATCGTTGCTTTTGAAACTTGAATGTGGAAACCAGATACTTGGGAGTCTTGTTAACATGCTCATTCTGATTCTGTCATCAGGTGGGCCCTGATATTCTGCATTTCTGACAAGCTCCCAGGTGGTATCAATGCAGCCGCTTCTCAGACACTTAGAATAGCAAGGCCCGAAGAAACACAGAACCAGAAATCCAGGGCAGGGAAAACTCAGACATTCACTGTGTCACTCATCAATGACCTTCCAATCACTTAAGAATCAGACACACCCAGGAATGACTGATCGCACCTTCCAGAAACTGGGACGTGCACCCCGAGGGATAGAAAACTAGCTAGGATCAAGGCAAGATGATAAGATAGAACAATCCATTGGTGTTGGAAGAAAGAAAAGAGTTCAAGGTCACATGGCCAGGACACCCATGTCGTGGGAGCGAAGGTGATCACCAATCTCTCTTTTGCCTCGTTCTAGCCACTCTGTGATTAAGAAGAATTGCTATTAAAAAGAGAGAGAGAGGGGAAATTTTAGTCTCTATATAAAGCTCATTACTAGGCTTCTTAAGGTTAGGGACTGTTGCTTATTTCTAGACATTTTTCAGAAAGATTCCCTGGGAAAATGTCTGTTTGACTCAAGGGTAGGAAGAAAAGAGACAGATTTATTGCTAAGTGCTTTATTAACAAGCAAGCCGGATACTTCTCATTGATAAGGACGGGAGAAAAAGGAAAGACACAGAAAGAGAAGGGCTGGTGGAAATCAAATCATATTTCCTCCAGGAAGCCTGACCTCAGTGAAAACGCAACAGTAGAGGACCCAAAGTATTCCTTCTGCTCCCAGGAGACACTGCATATTAGATTGGCATTGTGCTTAGCAGACAGGCCTAGATGCTAATTTCTCTTGACCTTCTCATGTGATTCTTGTCAGCCTGGCCCTCATTTGTTAAGCTTGCTTTAATTATGTGCATAATGGCTCATTATTTTTTATAAAGGAAGCAGCAAAGGAAACAATTATGCAAATGTGGGGTTTGTTGTTCACTGAGGAGTTGTGGGCTAATTAGGCACTGGTGCAAAAACACCATTGCCAAACACAACGCCAAAAAGAACCCCATTAATCTGAACCTCAGAGACTTCTTTAAGCACACAGTATCTACAAGATAAACTTAATGCCCAAGGAAAAAGATAAACTACTAGAATAACTGCTAAGGCCGGGGGATTTGATCGGAACAACCACTCTTTCTTCCTAGCCAAGGTTGAAGGTTTATTCAAATTATCCAAGACCAAGATTCTCTAAACAGCATCTTCTTTTTAGGTTGGTCTTTGGTTGTTGCTAAATTAAGAGGATTTGATTGTTCTGTTGTAGTATTCTTTCTTTCTTCTAGTTTCTCCCTTGGAATGTCTCAATCATTCATTCAATCATTTTCCCTGTGCTAATTCCACCTAGTTAAAATTTTTACCTACAAGATCCTATGTGATGAAGCTTTTTCTTGCCTTGTTGTTAGCAACTGCTGAGTCAGCCCCTGACTCATGGTCAGTGACCCCATGCACAGTGGAACGAAGTGCTGCCCGCCCCTGCGCCATCCCCATGACCTGTTGCAGATTGGACTGTTGCGATCCATAGTTTCAGAAGTAGATTGCCAGGCCTTTCTTCCTAGTACATCTTAGTCTGGAAGCTTGGCTGAAACCTGTTGAGCATTATAGCAACATGCAAGCCTCCACTGACAGATGGGTGCTGGCTGTGCATGAGGTACATTGACCAGGAATCAAACCCCGGTCTCCTGATGGAAGGCGAGAGTTCTACCACTGAACCACAAAATGTCAACCCTTCCTGACTCCATTCACTCCAACACAGTGGCCTTCTTTTGGCCTTGAACATTCCAAGCTTCTTTGGTCTTTTACCTACCATGGGTCACTACCCCCTCCACCGCCAATTCTGATAGATTAGTTCAAGAATAGGTATCACATGCTCCCATGATACCCTGTATGTCTCCTTCAAGACATTTATAATATTTGAAGTTAATTGCTGTTGCAAAATGACCTAAGCCAACTTGGTCATTTATAATTATATCTTTTCTTTCTAAATTTACAACCAGGAGGAATGTTACAGTGAAGGCAAGTCTCAAAATGGATTCTCTCACACATAAAAATATTTATCATTAAGCAAGTATAAAACAGCAACACAGCCTGTCCTGTAAGGTCAATGAAATCCTAGCTCTCTGTCTTTTTATGCACCTAGACAAGCCCTAAAATGAAAGATTCATTTGAGACAGATGTGAAAATATTCTACAGTAGGACTCGGCTAACTTTCTAATCAGAATCAGATACTGCCTGTATTTATAGGAAATTCCAAAGCCTGGGGCATCATTTCAAAAGATATACGACTATTAAGATTGCTGCTGTAGTTTTTGTTAGTTGCTGTCTAGTAGGCTCCAACTCAGCCACCTTGTATATAACAGAACGAAACGTTACCTGATCCTGTGCCATCCTCATTATTGTTGCTATGTTTGAGACACGGCTTCTAAACCTTACGTTCCTGTTTGACCCACTGCTGAGAATTTGTATTTCCACCCCAGATATACTGAATCAGAATCCACAGTTTAACAAGATCCCCAGGTGATTTTTTTTTTTTTGGAGTCCACTTTTATTTACTAATTTTTTGAATCCCAGCACTAAAAAGTACAATATTTTAATTTTTTTTATTGTGCTTTAGATGAAGGTTTACAAAACAAATTAGTTTTTCATTAAACAACTAATACATATAATGTTTTGTGGCATGGTTGCCAACCGTTCGACATGTCAACATTCTCCCTTTCTTGATCCTGGGTTTCCCAATTCCATTCATTCGGCTTTCCTGTCTCCTCTTGCCTTCTCATCCTTGTCCCTGGGCTGGTGTGCCCATTTAGTCTCCTATACATGGTTGAGCTACGTTTGTTTTATGGGCCTGTCTAATCTTTGGCTGAAGCATGAACCTCAGGAGTGACTTCAGTACTGAGTTAAAAGGGTGTTGGGGGCCATACTTTGGGGGTTTCTCCAGTCTTCGTTAAACCAGTAAGTCTGGTCTTTTTTTGTGCGTTTGAATTTTGTTCTACTTTTTTCTCCAGCTCTGTCTGGGACCCTGTATTGTGATCCCTGTCAGAGCAGTTGTTGGTGGTAGCTGGACACCAGCTAGTTGTTCTGGACTCAATCCAATGAAGGCTGTGGTAGTTGTGGTCCATTAGTCCTTCGGACTAATCTTGCCTTTGTGTCTTTGGTTTTCTTCATTCTCCCTTGTTCCAGAAGGGGTAGGACCAGTGGACTATCTTAGATGGTGGCTCATAAGCTTGTAAGACCCAGATGCTACTCACCAAAGGAAGATGTAGGACATTTTCTTTATAAACTATGTAATGCCAGTTGAGCTAGATGTTCCCCAAGACCATGGTCCCCAGCCCTAAGCCCAGTAATTCTATCCCTCAGGGAGTTTAGATGTGTCTATGAAGCTTCCATGACCCTGCTTTGGTCAAGCTGTGCTGACTTCCCCAGTATTGTGTATTGTCTCACCCTTCACCAAAGTTACCACTTATCTATTGCCTGTTTAGTGTTTTTCCATCCCCACCCCTTTCTGCCCTCATAACCATCAAAGATTGTTTCTTTTTGTGGGTAAACCTTTTTATGAGTTTTTATAGTAGTGGTCTCATACAATATTTGTCCTTTCGTGATTGACTTATTTCACTCAGCATAATGCCCACCAGATTCATCCATGCTGCGGGATGTTTTGAAGATTCATCATTCTTCTTTATTGTTGCATAGTATTCCACTGTGTATGTACCATAGTTTGTGTATCCGTTCATCTCTTGATGGGCACGTAGGTTGTTTCCATCTTTTTGCTATTGTGAATAATGCTGCAATAAACATGGGTATGCATATGTCTATTTACGTGATAACTGTTATTTTTGTAGGATATATTCCTAGGAGTAAGATTGCTGGATCATATGGTATTTCTATTTCTAACTTTTAAAGGAAGTGCCATATCGTTTTCCAAAATGGTTGTATCATATTGCATTCCCACCAGCAGTGCATAAGAGATCCAATCTCCCCGTAGCCTCTTCAACATTTGTTCTTTTCTGTTTTTTTGATTCATGCCGTAATGTTGGGGTGAGGTGGTTTTTCATTGTGGTTTTGATTTGCATTTCTCTAATGAGTGGTGATTGAGAGTGTTTTTTCATGTGTCTGTTAGCCACCTGAATGTCATCTTTGGTGAAGTGTCTATTCATATCCTTTGCCCATTTTTTAATTGGGTTATTTGTATTTTTGTTGTAGAGGTATTGGATTTTCCTATAGATTTTAGAGATTAGATCTTTCTCAGATTTGTCATAGCCAAATGTATGTAGATACCCAGTCTGTAGATTCTTTTTTACCTTTTTTTTTGAAGTCTTTTGATAAGTGTAAGTTTAATTTTTAGAAGATCCCAGTCATCTAGCTTATCTTCTGGTGTTAGTGTGTTAGTTATAGCTTGTATCTTATTTATGCCGTGTAATAGGGCCTCCAGTACTGACCTTGTTTTTTTTTTCTATGATCCTTATCGGAAGCCCTGGTGGGGTAGTGGTTAAGTGCTACGGGTGCTAACCAAAGGGTCGGCAGTTCAAATCCGCCAGGAGGTCCTTGGAAACTCTATGGGGCAGTTCTACTCTGTCCTATAGGGTCGCTATGAGTCAGAATCGACTCGACGGCACTGGGTCTGGGATGATCTTTATAATTCTTGGTTTTATATTTAAGTTTTTGTTCCATTTTGAGTTAGTTTTTGTGTTTGGTGTGAGGTATGAGTCCTGTTTCTTTTTTTTTTTTTTGCAGATGGATATTCAGTTTTGTCAGTATCATTTGTTAAAAAGGCTGTCTTTTCCCCACTTGATGGATTTTGGGCCTTCGCCGAAGATCAGGTGACCATAGGTAGGAGGATTTACGTCTGGATTCTCAATTCTGTTCCATTGGTCAATAAATTTGTCATTGTACCAGCATCAGGCTATTTCGACTACCATAGCTATATAGTAGTTTCTGAGGTCAGTGCAAGTCCTTCTACTTTATTCTTCTTCTTCAGTAGTGCTTTACTTATCTGGGGCCTCTTTTCTTTACATATAAAGTTAATGATTAGTTTTTCCATCTTGTTAAAGAAAGCTGTTTGTATTTGAATTGGGATTGCATTGTATTTGCAGATGGCTTTGGGTAGAATAGACATTTTCCCAATGTTGAGTCTACCTATCCATGTTTTTCCATTTGTATGGGTTTCTTTTCGTTTCTTGTAGTAGTGTTTTGTAGTTTTTTTGTATAGGTTTTTTACATCCCTGGTTAGATTTATTCCTAAGTATTTTATTTTTTTAGGGGCTATTATAAATTTTTTTTTTTTTTATAAATAGCACTGCTTTCCTGATTTCCTTTTCATAATTCTCTTTATTAGTATATAGGAATCCAACTGATTTTTGTGTGTTTATCTTGTATCACGCTGCTCTGCTGAATCTTCCTATTAGTTACAGTAGTTTTCTCATGGAGTTTTTGGGTTCTGTATGTATAGTATCATATCATCTGCAAATAGGGATAATTTTACTTCTTCCTTACCAATCTGAATGCACTTTATTTCTTTTTCTTGCTTTATTGCTCTAGCTAGGACCTCCAGCCCAATGTTAAGTAGGAATAGTGATAAAGGGCATCCTCATCTTGTTCTGTACTCAGGGGAATATTTTCAGCCTTTCTCCATTAAGAATGGTGTTGGCTGTTGGTTTTGTACAGATGGCCTTTATAATGTTGAGCAATTTCCCTTCTATACCTCTTTAACGATAGTTTTTATCAGGAATGGGTGTTGGACTTTATCGAATGCCTTTTTTGTATCAATTAAGATGATCATATGATTCTTTTGTTTTATTTGTGTGATGGATTATGTTGATTGATTTTCTAATGTTGAGCCATCCCTGCACACTTTCCCTCCAGGTGATTTTTGTGTACACATAAGAATCACCTGAGGATCTTGTGAAACTGCAGATTCTGATTCAGTATATCTGGAGTGGAAATGCAAATTCTCAGCAGGGGGTCAAACTAGACTGTACTGGTTAGAATCCCTGGTTTAAGCCCATTGTTGGAACCAGTGTGTCAGTCTATCTCATTGAGGGTCTCCCTATTTTTTGCTACTTTACAAACCACGATGTCCTTCTCCCATGATTGGTCCCTCCTGATGGCATGCCCAAAGTAAGCTAGTCAAAGTCTCACCCTCCTCGCTTTTAAGAAGTATTATGGCTGTTTTGTTCATTCTTCTGGCAATCCATGGTATATTCAATATTCTTGACCAACACCACAATGTGAATACCTCAGTTCTTCTTCAGTCTTCCTTTTTCATTGTCCAGCTTTCACATGCATATGAGGTGATTGAAATTAGCATGACTTCCATCAAATGCACCTTAGTCCTCAAAGGGACTTCTTTGCTCTTTGAGATTTTGAAGAGGTCTTTTGCAGCAGATTTGCCCATTGAAATATGTCATTCGATTTCTTGAATCTTGCTTCCATGGGCATTGATTGTGGATTGAAGTAAAATGAAATCCTTGACAACTTCAATATTTTATCCATGTATCATGATGTTGCTTATTGGTCCATTTTGAGTATTTTATTTTTTATGTTGAAGTGTAATCCATGCTGAAGGCTGTATTCTTTGATCGTCTTCAGTAAGTGCATTAAGTAGTCTTCACTTTCGGCAAGCAAGGTTGTGTCATCTGCATAACGCAGGTTATTAATAAGTCTTGATGCCAATCCTGATGCTGCATTCTTCTTCATATAGTCCAACTTCTTGGATTATTTGCTCAGCATACAGACTGAATAACTATGGTGGAAGGACATAACCCTGTCATATACCTTTTCCAGTTTTGAACCATGCAGTATCCCCTTATTCTGCTCAAATAACTGCCTCTTGATCTATGTACAGGTCCCAATGAGCACAATTAAGTGTTCTAGAATTTCTGTTCTGAATAATTTTGTGCACAATTGTTATGATCTGCATGGTCAAATGCCTTTGTGTAGTTGATAAAACACAGGTAAAAATCATTCTGGTATTCTCTGCTTCCAGCAAAGATCCATCTGATATCAGGAATAATATCCCTTGTTCCACATCTTCTTCTGAATCTGGCTTGAACTTCTAGCAATCCCCTTTTGATGTATGGCTGCAGCCTTTTTTGAATTATCTTCAGCAGAATTTTGCTAGCATGTGGTATTAATATTAATGATACTGTTTGGTAATTTCCACAACCTGTTTGACTGCCTTTCTTTGGAATAGGCATGAATATTACAGTGCAGTGAATGACTTAATATGGCCCTTTAGGCAACAGTCATCGTAACTCCTATCAAATGACCAGGTGGGACTATGCAAATGAGGTGCTGGTGATCCACCAAGGGGATTGGGCAGCTTGCTAATGTAAATAGGATGTATGGAATACTAATGAGGGGATTGGCCAGTTTTACAATCCTGTTAGGCTTAAAATGAGCCATCCCAGAGGCGGAGAGAGAGGATCTCACCACCACTAAGGAAGAAAAGCCAGAAGTAAAGCACATCGTTTGGACCCAGGATGCCTATGCTGAGAGCCTCCTGCAACCAGGAGACACAGAGAAAGAGCTGTAATATGGAAGACAGCACGATGTGGTGGCAGAGAAACAGTGGCAGCAGAGGCAGGAGATGGCACGGTGGGCTTCTTGGCCCATGGAAAAAGAAAGCTGAGTCCCTTTGGGCAGGAGGTTTGCTGGTGGAGTAGGGTGCCTCCGGGCACTTGGTGAAGGAGCTAGGTTTGCAAATCCACAGAGCTCCACATAGCTGAGTGCCTTCACACCTAGGCTTACTGGTGGTGTGAGGTGCCTCTGGGCACTTATCAGCAGAGCTAAAGGAGCTTTTTAACACTTGCCCAAGCAGGGCAGAGGCCAGGCCTCTCCAAGGAGCCCAAGGCCAGGGAGAGACCTGCTTGAGGGCACGGGTTGAGAAGAGGCTGTCCAGAACAAAGAACTGTACCCTGAGTGTTGCTGAACCTGAATTGTAACCTGCTAAACGTGTTGGCACACACTTCCTTAATAAACCCCATAATCGTGAGTATTGTTTATGAGTTCTGTGTGGCCATTTCAAAGAATTATTGAAGTCAGCAGAGAAGTAGAGTGTGCCATGGGAGGACAGATAGTTTCAGAATGGGTAAAAAGGACTGGCAAGAGGAGGTATGTCTAACCCCAGTCTCACAGGAATCAGCCTTGGGTGGGCTGTTGATCTTGCTTCTCCTTCCCCTGTTGTGAAGTTAGAGGCTGCTAGATGCCACCCCCATGCCATTTTTACAAATATGGATCTCTTCCAGTCAGTTGGCTAGGTAGCTATCTTCCAAATTGACATAAACTTATCTGATATCTTTGTGTGTTTTTGCGAGGACAGGAATGTCTGTACAATGTTTCTATTCAATCCATACAACCTGAAAATAATTTATTTCACTAAAGAAAAATCGTGTACATGTCTTATACTAAATACAAAGCTTCTACTGCTGATCAGATATTAAGGTAGCTGCAGCATTATGGTGGCATATGTAGCTACCGTGGTGGCATAGTGGTTAAAAGGTACATGTGCAAACCAAAAGGTCTGCAGTTCAAATCCACCTGGCATTCCTTGGAAACCCTGTGGAGCAGTTCTCCTCTGTGCTATAGGGTCACTCTGTGTTGGAATCGACTCCACAGCAATGGGTTTGGTTTGGTTTTGGTAACATTATGGGATAGCTGCCTCTGGAGAGTAGAGTTTGATTGGTATCTTTGAAATACTAATTAATCACTCCTGGTGTGTGTATTTCTTATTAGGGTAGTTTAGATATTAACCAACCAGTCCAAGAATGTAAATTAAAATGTCCACCTATATATCATACAATCTGTGGAAGTAGTTTAAAGTAAATTGCAGACAGTATACCAATTGTTAAGTTTGTTGTTAAATGTCTGGCTTTCTCTTGAGTTGTATGTAAGCTCCATGAAATTGGAGGTGACTTTTTACACTGTATATCCAGAGCCTACACAAGTAGGTGATCAAGAAATATTTTTGGAAGAAATGAAGATCATCTAACAACCTCTCTTCCTTCCTATCCAATTCTCTATTTTTACTTCTCATTTTCTTCTATCATTCTTCTTTCCTTTTTTATTTTCTTTGTTCCTCCTTCTCATTCTCTTTTCCTTTCTTTTTTATGTGGGAAAGTCATGTAGCATTTTCAGGATTCTGGCAGTATGTTCTGCTATTGAAGAACTGGGGTATTTGAGGTGCCCTTTTAGGTTTCTTTTTAGGTGCCCTGGGAAACCCTGGTGGCATAGTGGTTAAGTGCTATGGCTGCTAACCAAAAAGCCAGCAGTTCGAACCTGCCAGGTACTCCTTGGAAACTCTATGGGGCAGTGCTACTGTGGCGCAGTGGTTAAAGCACTCAGCTGCTGATCAAATAATCGGCATTTCAAACCCACCAGCCACTTCATGGGACAAAGATGTGTCAATCTGCTTCTGTAAAGATTACAGCCTTGGAAACACTATGGGGCAGTTCTACTCTGTCCTAAAAGGTCACTGTCTTAGGCTGGGTTCTCTAGAGAAGCAAAACCAGTAAAGCGTAAAAATATATACAGAGAGATTTATATCAAGGAAACAGCTCACGCGATTGTAAGAGTTGGAACATCCCAAGTCCTTGAATCAGGATAGAGACCTTTCCTAATTCATGGAGCAGCAGAAGCTGGTGAACCCAAGATGAGCAGGTCAGAGAGCAGGGCTCCTGCTCACAGGCTGTGACAGTCAGGAATCCCCGAAGTCGGCAGACAAGACCGCAAGGTTTCTCCTGAGCCACGTAGCTCTGCAGGGGCTGGCCAACCCAAGATAGGCAGGTCAGGAAGCAGGACTCTTGCCTGTAGGTGGCGAATCCCAGAATGGACAGGTAAGCTCCTAGCTCAAGTCCCAAGAACCAGAAGTCAGACAGGAGACTGCTGTTGGATCCACAACAAGCCAACAACCTTTCCAAGGCAAGCAGAAAGGGAAGTAGGTGGCAGAAGGGGGAGAGATGAAAGCTGAGGTGATGGTGAGCCACTGCAGGCCTCACTTCTGCTGGTACCACTCAGCAGATTCCTTCATGGGGGTGATCACATATCAAATTTTGACAGGGTAGTGATCACAACATTTTACAACTGCCAAAACACTGGGAATCACGGCCTAGCCAAGTTCATACACAATCTTAACCATCACAGTCACCATGAGTCAGAATCGACTGGGCAGCAGCAGGTGTAGGTGGCATAAACAGTTTGTACTCAGTTGCTAACCTAAAGATTGGCAGTTGGAACCTACACAGTGGTACTTGGAAGAAAGGGCTGGCCAATCTGCTGCCATTGAGATTACAGCCAAGAAAACCCTATGGAGCAGTTCTTCTCTAAAACACATGGGGTCTTCATGAGTAGGAATCAACTCAATGGCAACTAACAACAACAAAAAGGGTACTTGAAGACTTGCTTTATCCTGATTTTATCACTTTTAGGCTTGAAGCTTGCTTTGTTTTCTTATCTGGGAAATGCGGATTGCGGTAGGATCTACCTTAGACGGTTGTTGTGAGAATTTCAGTTATCACTATGCCTAGTTCACTTAGTTCTTCTTCTAGTCTCCATCTTTATTCTAAGTTAACCCTAACCTCCATTTTAATAATTATTTGTTTACTTTAATTTCTTTAGCAAAGACATCATCCATTTCTGTCCCCAAGACTCAAATATTTGAAAATGTAATATCTTCCTGTTGGGCATGTATACGCGTGAGATAAATTGGGAAGGGAGGGATGACTAGGCAAGAAGAAATGCCTTGCTCCACTCACCTTTCTCCTCTAGTTTGGTTTTCTTAGATGACCCAGTTAGTCTTTTTCAGCTTTAATTTTCCTACCTGTAAGAGGGAGCTATGATGCCAACCTCACATATCATGAGGATAAGATGAGACGGTATATGTGAAGACACCTATTTCGGATTGAATTGTGTCCCCTCAAGATGTGTTGGAATTCTAATCTCCAAACATGTATAATCCTATCTGGGAAGAGCTTTTTGTTATGTTAATGAGGCCGTATCACTGTAGGGTGCATTTTAAGCCAAACGCTTTTGAGATACAAAAGAAGCATATTAGGCACAGAGAAGCAAGCAGGAATGGAGGAAAGGTAGATGCCATGTGGAGATCTCCACGGAATGCTGAGAATAATGCTAGAGAAGCTGAGACAAGGATTTTTCTCCATAATTGACAGAGAATCCCCTAGAGTCAGCACCCTGAATTTGTACTTCTAGCCTGCTAAACTGTGAGAAAATAAATTTCTGTTTATTAAAGCCACCCACTGTGGTATTTCTGTTATAGCAGTACTTAGAAACTAAGACAACACCTAATTCAGATTGATGCTTTACAAATGTTAACAAAATTGAATGATCCTTTCTAATCAGTGATATTCTAAAGGGGTGAGGTACCCTACTTCACACATGAAATGAAATTCCAATGTAAGAGAAGGGTTTTAAAAATGATCACATATCAGTTTCCTTACAAATGACAAAGGGAGATTATATTGATTATAATTTAATTTTAAATTCCAAATATACTTTAGTATTTACCATATCCATGTACTCTATACTTTTGTTTGTTTGCTATTTGTCTCATCTCACTAGATTTTAAGCTTCATGGGAGTAGAAGCATTGTTTGATTGCTATCCTTTCTCTGAGCTCCTAGGGACTCAGCCATGAGGACTGAAAAAGAGCATTTCACAGGACATCTTTCAAACCTGTGCTTCTACATCCTCAGTGGGCCCAGAACATCTGTGGGTAAAGAGTAAATAATATGTACTCCATTTTGTCAAGGAGAAATAGGTTAGACCTTTAAAATGTTCATAATAAAATATTTTTCTCTTACTTGAGGCTCAGCACAACTGAGCCACTGCTCATGTCAGGAGTTTGGTGTAGTTTAAAAGCATTCAGCAGATTCAGTGTTAAGCACTGAGGAAAGGAAAGATGAATAAAATACCTCTTTTCAGGAATTTAAAATCTAGTGTTTGGGAACCAGTTACCCGTTGTCATCGAGTCAATTCCAACTCATAGCGTTTGGGAGGAGGAACAATTATAAAGTAACTATGATCTAGGTACACTGGAGGAAAGAAGACATGATCAGTTCCTTCTAGGGAAAAAAGGGGAGGAATCAGGGAAGGTAAGTCAGAGGAGGTGCCTTCAATTGTTGGCCCTTGAAAGATTTATCAAGCAAAGAAAACAGGCAAGATATTTATTTCCAGCAGAGGAAACTCAAGGAGATCAGAATATTTAATTAATTTCTTAACCATCCTGGTTGAGTGACATGAGAAACTTAGTTCTTATTTTAACCAACTGAAAATCTGACAATCATGGATATGGCAGAAGATACACAGTAAGTGAGATATAATGAGCTTGGGATAACAAAAATGTAAATAGTAAAGGAGATGAAGTTTATTTTTAGTACTTCTATTTATCCTCTGGGGGCTCTCCAGGTCCCTTTGCACTCAGGCTTTCAGGGACCTTATGCTGTCTGTGGTCATACCCCACTTTAGTGCATACCTTGACTCATAGGACTCTTTCTCCCATTATACCTTACCTGTCTTCATCTTATTCTTTTGGCACTTGGTGGTTTATTAGGCTACCTGTTTAGCCAATTTTATGAATTAAATCGTGTTCTTAAAAAAGATATGTTGGAGTCTTAACCCCTGGCACTGACCTTGTTTGGAAATAGCGTCTTTGAAGATGTTACCAGCTAAACTAACATGAGGTCATACTGTAGTAGGGTGGATCCTAATCAAATATAATTAAAACTTGTTGCCGTGCATTTGATTCTGACTCATGGTGGCCCCATATGTGTCAGAGTAAAACTGTATTTCATGGAGTTTTCAATGGCTGATTTTTCAGTAGTAAATCATCAGGCCTTTCTCCCGAGGCGCCTCTGGGTGGACTCAAACCACCAAACTTCTGTTTAGCAATCAAGCACTTCAAATGTTTGCACCACCCAGGGACTCCCCAATCTGAGTGGCATCCTATAAAAAGAAGAGGCACACAGACACAGAAAGAAAACAGCCATGTGACAATGAAGGCAGAGATTGGAGCTGCAAGTCAAGAAATGCCAAGGATTGCTGGCTGTCACCAGAAGTTAGGAGAGAGTCATAGAACGATTTTCCTTCAAAGCCTCAGAAGGAATCAACACAGCAAACAACCTGATTTCAAACCCCTAGCTTCCAGAATTATGAAACAACAAATTTCTGTTCTTATAAGTGACACACTTTGTGGTACTTTGTTACAGCAACCCTAGGAAACTAATACACCCAGACACTATCATTTGAATGATTTACAATTGTAGATTTCCTTAAAGCTTGCTAAATGCATTTAAATATAGCATCACATGTAATTAACATACCATTGTTGTTGTTAGGTGCCAACAAATTGGTTCTGACTCAGAGCAACCTTATCTACAACAGAACGGAACATCGCCAGGTCCTTGGCCATCTTCACAATTGTTGCTATGCTTGAGCCCATTGTCGCAGCCACTGTGTCAACCCATCTCGTTGAGAATCTTCCTGTTTTTCGCTGACCCTCTACTTTACCAAGCATAATGTCCTTCCCCAGGGACTGATCCTGCTGGATAACATGTCCAAAGTATGTGAGACAAAGTCTCTTCATCCTTGCTTCTAAGGAACATTCTGGTTGTACTTCTTCCAAGACAAATTTGTTGGTTCTTTTGGCAGTCCGTGGTATCTTCAATATTCTTCACCAACCCCACAATTCAAAAGTGTCAATCCTTCTTTGGTTTTCCTTATTCAGCGTCCAGCTTTTGCATGCATACGAGAAGATTGAAAACACCAAAACTTGGATCAGGCACACCTTAGTCCTCAAGGTGACATCTTTGCTTTTTAACACTTTAAAGAGATCTTTTGCAGCCAATTTGCCCAATGCAATGAGCCTTTTGATTTTTTGACTGCTGCTTGCATGGGTGATGGATCCAAGTAAAATGAAATCCTTGACAACTTCAATCTTTTTCCCACTTATCATGATGTTTCTTACTGGTTCACTTGTGAGGGTTTTTGTTTTCTTTATGTTGAGGTGTAATCCATACTGAAGGCTTTGGTCTTTGATCTTCATCAGTAAGTGCTTCAAGTCCTCTTTTCTTTCAGCAAGAAAGGTTGTGTCATCTGCATAACACAGGTTGTTAATGAGTCTTCCTCCAATCCTGATGCCCATTCTTCTTCATATAGTCCAGCTTCTCAGCTTATTTACTCAGCATACAGATTGAATAAGTAAGGTGAAAGGATACAATCCTGATGCACATCTTTCCTGACTTTAAACCAATCAGTATCCCCTTGTTCTGTCTGAACAACTGCCTCTTGATCTATGTAAAGGTTCCTCATGAGCACAATTAAGTGTTCTGGAATTCCCATTCTTTGCAATGTTGTCCGTAATTTGTTATGATCCACACAGTCGAATGTCTTTGCATAGTCAATAAAACACAGGTAAACATCCTTCTCGTCTCCTCTGCTTTCAGCCAGGATCAATCTGACATCAGCAATGATATTCCTGATTCCACTTCCTCTTCTGAGACCAGCCTGAATTTCTGGCAGTTCCGTGTGGATATACTGCTGCAGCCATTTTTGAATGATCTTCAGCAAAATTTTGCTTGCGTGTGTTGTTAATGATACTGTTCTATAATTTCCACATTCGGTTGGATCACCTTTCTTGGGAATAGGCATAAATATGGGTCTCTTCCAGTCAGTTGGCCAGGAAGCTGTCTTCCATATTTCTTGGCATAGAAGAATGAGCACCTCCAGTGCTGCATCCATTTGTTGAAACATCTCAATTGATATTCAGTCAATTTCTGGAGCTTTGTATTTCACCAGTGCCTTCAGAGCAGCTTGGACTTCTTCTTTTAGTACCATAGGTTCCTGATCATATGCTACCCCTTGAAAAAGTTGAACATCGTCTAATTCTTTTTGGTATAATGACTCTGTGTATTCCTTCCATCTTCGTTTGATGCTTCCTGTGTCATTTAATATTTTCGCCATAGAATCCTTCAGTGTTGCAACTCCTCGAGCCCTGAATTTTTTCTTCAGTTCTTTCATCTTAAGAAATGCTGAGCATATTCTTCCCTTTTGGTTTTCTATCTCCAGGTTTTCTATCTGAACATGTCATCATAATTTTTTTTTTTTGTCTTCTTTAGCCACTCTTTGAAATCTTCTGATCAGCTCTTCTACTTCATCATTTTACTTTTTTTTTTTTATAGCTACTTGACATTCAAGAGCAAGTTTCAGAGTCTCTTCTGACATCCATTTTGGTCTTTTCTTTCTCTCCTGTCTTTTTAATGACTTCTTGCTTTATTCATGTATGTTGTCCTTGATGTCACCCCATAACTCATCTGCCCTTAGGTCATTAGTGTTCAATGCATCAAATCTATTCTTGAGATGGTCTCTAAATTCAGGTGGAATATACTCAAGGTCGTACTTTGGCCTTTGTGGACTTGTTCCAATTTTCTTCAGCTTCAACTTGAACTTGCTTATGAGCAATTGATGGTCTGATCCACAGCCAGCCCCTGGCCTTGTTCTGACTGATGATATTGAGCTTTTCCATAGTCTCTTTCTACAGATGTAGTCCTGTGTATTCCATCTGGCAAGGTCCACGTGTATGGTCATGGTTTATGTTGGTGAAAAAATGTATTTGCAATTAAGAAATCATTGGTCTTGAAAATTCAGTCATGCTATCTCTGGTATCATGTCTATCACCAAGGCCATAGTTTCCAACTACTGATCCTTATTTTTGCTTCCAACTTTCACACTCCAATCACCAGTAATTATCAGTGCATACTGAGTACATGTTCAATCAATTTCTGAGTGTAAAAGTTGGTGAAAATCCTCAATTTCTTCATCTTTGGCCCTAGTGCTTGGTGAGAAAATTTGAACGATAGATGTATTAACTGGTCTTCCCTGTAGGGTTGTGGATATTATCCTATCACTTACAGTGTTGTACTTAAGGATAGATCTTGAATGCTCTTTTTGATGATGAATGCAACATCATTCCTCTTCAAGTTGCCATTCCCGGCATAGTAGACCATATGATTGTCCGCTTTGAAAAGACCAATCCAGGTCCATTTCAGCTCAGTAATGGCTAGGATATGGATTTTTATGCATTCCATTTCCTTTCTGATGATTTCCAATTTTCCTAGATTCATATGTAGTACATTCCAGGTTCCGATTATTAATGGATGTTTGTAGCTGTTTCTTCTCATTTTGAGTCGTGCCACATCAGCATATGAAGGTCCCAAAAGCTTGACTCCAACCACATCATTAAGGCTGACTCCACTTTGAGGAAGCAACTCTTCCCCAGTCATATTTTGAGTGCCTTCCAACCTGAGGGGCTCATCTTTTGGTGCTATATCAGACGATGTTCCACTGTTATTCATAAGGTTTTCACTGGCTAATTCTTTTCAGAAGTAGACCTCCAGGTCCTTCTTCCTTGTCTGTCTTAGTCTGGAAGTTCAGCTGAAACCTGTCCACTGTGGGTGACCCTGCTGGTATTGGAATACCGGTGACATAGCCTCCAGCATCGCAGCAACACACAAGCCCTCACAGTACAACAAACTGACAGACTCATGGGGATCAACCTATTAGAATAGATTAGAATGTTGATAAGTCAGTCCCTCTATGTAACACACTGATATGTAAACAAGGGGCTACTGGAAATAGTATCATACTCCCCTAAACATCTTAGACTGGCACGGTACTTTATATTTTCCAAAGTGTTTTCACATCTGTTATTGAAGAGGCTCTAGAGTAGTGCGAACCGGGCACTGGGTAGACTGGAAGGGAAGCTAGAGGGGCGCTGGGGGCCAGGGCCCCCACACTGCACAACCCCAGGGGGTGGCATGGACACTGAGGGCCCTGGCGATGGCATCCTGTAGCTGTACAGCTCACTTCTTGTGAACAGCCAGACACAGTAGCCCTGTTTATGGCCTTTAGTTCATTCCCTGGTTTCTCTGCTCCTTCCCAAGAAGATGGCTTAAACCTCCCAGCTGGAGACACTCAGAGGGACTGGGTAGAGGGGATCCTGACACTCACACCCCTACAATACATCATTCTTCCCCCAAGCCCAGGGAAAATCTTTGGCAGAGGAATTTTCCTCTCAATGCTCAGAGTTAACCTCCTTGTAGTTATGATTAGAGCAGAGGTCAGAGATTATAAAACTATGCAAAAGACAACATTTTTTTTTCTTTTAAATACGTTTTCCTATGAAGTTCTCAAGGAGCCCTGGTGGTGCAGAGGTTAAGGGCTTAGCTGCTAATCTGAAGGTTAGCAGTTTGAACCTACTAGCCACTCCTTGGGAAAAAGACGTGGCCGTCTGCTTCCGTAAAGATTACAGCCTTGAGACAGAAAATGATACTGGTGAGGAGTGAGCTTCTTGGCTCAGGTGGACACATGAGACTATGTGGGCAGCTCCTGTCTGGAGGCAAGATGTGAAAACAGAGGGGGACAGGAGCTGGTTGAATGGACACAGAATGAGGGTGGAGAGGAGGAGTGTGCTATCTCATTAGGAGGAGAGCAGCTAGGGTACATAGCAAGGTGTGTGTAAGTTTTTGTATGAGAGACTGACTTGATTTGTAAACTTTCACTTAAGGCACAATAAAAAATATTAATAAATATTAATATTAATAAAAAAGATTACAGCCTTGGAAATCCTATGGGGCAGTTCTACTGTCCTGTAGGGTCGCTGTGAGTTGGAATTGACTCGGCGACATATATATATGCAGCTGTCACAGCTCAGTTACTATGTTCATGTTGCCAAGGACTTGAAGACAGGCTGCTGCGGTTTTCAGTTTTCCTGATGAATTCAGAAAGAACTCTAGTTTTTGAACTCAAATATCTCATTTGAGCACTGTGCGCTGGTTGTCAGGGCCCCTTCTGATTATTCTCTGATGCCAAAGCAGTTGTCTACCGGACTCTCTGGCTTTTCTGCTATAAATGCACTCTCTTACTGTGGCACCCTACTTTGGGGGTCCAGGAGGCCTGAGTGAACTCCCAAGAACGCTTGTTACCCCAGCAGTTTATCAAGAAGTCCTAAGAAAGTGTGGCAGTTTTACAGAGAAAACCTATGCACATTTTGTCCACATGTATTTCACAGATTGGCAATGTGAGATTAATCATAGGCCTCAGAAAAATTCTGTTACATTCCTCACAAACCAAAATAGTCTAAAAGTCTTGCTTGTGCCAAAGGCCATGGGAGTAGCTGTCCCTGCTCACATTTGGTTCATTTCCATTACTGTGCTTGTGTTAAGTCTGAATTTCAAAAGGATCTCCATCAGTTCTCCAGGCATAGATAGGTTTTGTCCCAGATTGTGTAGGTGCCAAGAATAAACAGCAGAAGAAAGATTTCTTTAAACATTTAGGTATTGCCTCCTTCCTCCACTTGTGTTTGCCCAGACACAGGGGATGCAGAAGCATGAGACCCTTTGTTCAGCTTCTTGACTGGAAGTGTGAAGATGATTTGAAGCAGCCTTGGGGGATTTATAACAAGGGAACACAAAAGTAGCATCTGCTTCTCAGAAATTCTTAAGTGGAAGCTGTCCATAATGCCACTTTAATTGAGGATAGTTTTGAAACTGTGAAGCGAGTAGAGTCTGTGGATTATAGGGGCCTATTTTTTTTTTTTTTTAACTCACTTACCCCAGCTACCATATCCCTGGCCAAAAAGACGATCCTGTCTATTTGTCCACAACTGTTTTCTTTCAGCTGTACTCCTACATTCAATTCCTGCTGAAACTTGAACGGTTTTTATTTTATAGAGCTTTGTTTTTAAATGTAGATGTTACCTTGTTGTTGTTGGGTGCTGTCGAGTTGGCTCCAACTTATAGTGACCCTATGGCCAACAGAACAAAACATTGCCCAGTCCTGCACCAACCTCACAATTATTGCTATTTTTAAGCCCATTGTTGCAGGCATTGTGTCAACTCATCTTATTGAGGGTCTTCCTCTTTTTTGCTGACCTTCCATTTTACTAAGCATGATGTCCTTCTTCAGGGACTGGTCCCTCCTAATAACATGTCCTAAGTATGCGAGCATGGAAGCAGCAGTCAAGAAATCAAAAGACACATTGCATTGGGCAAATCTGCACTTTAAAGTGCTGAACAACAAAGATGTCACCTTGAAGACTAAGGTGTGCCTGACCCAAGCCATGGTATTTTCAATCGCATCATATGCATGTGAAACCTGGACAACGAATAAGGAAGACCGAAGAATTGATGCCTTTGAATTGTGGTATTGGCGAAGAATATTTAAATACACCGTGGACTGCTAAAAGAATGAACAAATCTGTGTTGGAAGAATTACAACCAGAATGCTCCTTAGAAGCAAGGATGGCGAGACTGCATCTTACATGCTTTGGACATGTTGTCATGCTTATTGGTCCACTTTGGAGGATTTTTGTTCTCTTTATGTTGAGGTGTAATCCTGGAGAAGGACATCATGTTTGATAAAGTGCAAGGTCAGCAGGAAAGAGGAAGAGCCTCAACGAAATGAATTGACACAGTGGCTGCAACAATGGGCTCAAGCATAACAATGATTGTGAGCATGGTGCAGGACCGGGCAGTGTTTTGTTCCGTGGTAGATAGTGTTGCTATCAGTCAGAACTGACTCAATGACACCTAACAACAACAACAAGTATGTGAGACAAAGTCTTGCCACCCCCGCTTCCAAGGAGAAATCTGGCTGTACTTCTTCCAAGACAGACTTGTTCATTCTTATGGCAGTCCATGATATATTCAATATTCTTAACCAACACCATAATTCAAAGACATCAATTCTTCAGTCTTCTGTCTTCATTATCCAGCTTTCACATTCAAGTAAGGCCATTGAAAATACCATGGCTTGGGTCAAGTGCACCTTAGTCCTCAAAGTGACATCTTTGCTTTTTTAACACTTTAAAGAGGGTTTTGCAGCAGATTTGTCCAGTGCAGTACGTCGTTTGATTTCTTGACTGCTGCTTCTATGAGCATTGATGAAAGTCTTGACAACTTCAATATTTTCCGTGTTTATCATCAAGTTGCGTGTTGGTCCACCCGTGAGGATTTTTGTTGTCTTAATGTTGAGGTGCAATGTGTACTGAAGGCTGTAGTCTTTGATGTCCATCAGTGAGTGCTTCAAGGCCTCTTTGCTTTCAGCAAGCAAGGCTGTGACACCTGTGTATCACAGGCTGTTAACGAGTCTTTCACCAATCCTGATGCCATGTTCTTCTTCAGGATGTTACCTTAGCTCCCAATTTATGCTCAACATTTTAATTAATACTATTATTTGTCATCATATTAGGTAGTTTAGAGATGAGTGATTATACTATACGTGTGTGCCTACCTTTGTGCTCTTACCCTAATAACTTTTTAGTTTACAGTTGTCACACTCACTGATCTACACTTACAAGTTCTCTGTCAACCTGGCTTCTAAACTGGAGGTGAGGCTTGTTGAGAGGGTAGTCTGTCTTGTGGCCTTGAGAACCTCACCTGGATCATTTAATCAGTGCTCTTGGGCCCAGAACATTCCCTAATAGTGAAAACCTCTCCCTCTGGCCCAGTTTCTTCTTTTTCCCTATTAAGGCAGCTACTTCTCTGCTTTGTATACGCAGTCTGATTATTGCTTATGCATGTGTGTTATATGACACCTGGCCAACCCCACTTCTGTATCTGTTCCCAGTAGGGAAGGAACAGGGTTCCTCTTCTGTAGTATAAGAAGGGTGTATGCAATCTGTCATTCTGCATCAGCTGCTGTGGACAGTGACCCACTGGCCATGGGGAACTGATGCACACTGTTAAAACTGTATCTTCATTTGAGTAAAATATTGTTCTATCCAATGTCTGTGTGTTAGTTGTATCTTTCTTGGTGACCTCAGACCTTGGCTCAACAAAGCCATTATAAACTGCTGTGGCTAGCTGAGTATTTCTCCTCTCTTTTTTTTTTTTTTACCATTACACTTTCTTTGCTATTATTGTTTATGTTTGTTAATTTTGGTTTTGGCTGTTTCATTATATCATGATTTTTACCAAAATGATTCAAAGGCTTCCAAGGATTTATTGAAGCATAACTATAGTGTTAAAATAGTTAACTAGGAAGAAGGACCCAGCAGTCTACTTCTGAAAAGTATCAGCCAGTGAAAGCCTTATGAATAGCAGTGGAACATTGTCTGATATAGTGTTGGAAGATGAGCCCTCCAGGTTGGAAGGCACTCAAAAGATGACTGGGGAAGAGCTGCCTCCTCAAAGTAGAGTTGACCTTAATGACGTGTTGGAGTAAAGCTTTTGGGACCCTCATTTGCTGATGTGGCATGACTCAAAATGAGAAGAAACAGCTACAAACATCCATTAATAATCGGAACCTGGAATGTACCAAGTATTAATCTAGGGAAATTGGAAATTGTAAAAAATGAAATGGAACGCATAAACATCAATATCTTAGGCATTAGTGAGCTGAAATGGACTGGTATTGGCCATTTCGAATCAGACAATCATATAGTCTACTATGCAAAGAGGAATGATGTTGCCTTCATTGTCAAAAAGAACATTTCAAGATCTATCCTGAAGTATAATGCTTTCAGTGAAGGGATGATATCCATATGCCTACAAGGAAGACCAGTTAATATGACTATTATTCAAATTTATGCACCAAGCACTAGGGCCAAAGATGAAGAAATAGAAGATTTTTATCAGCTGCTGCAGTCTGAAATTGATCAAACATGCAATCAAGATGCATTGATAATTACTGGTGATTTTAATGTGAAAGTTGGAAACAAAGAAGAAGGATCGGTGGTTGTAAAATATGGCCTTGATGACAGAAACAATGCCGGAGATTGAATGATAGAATTTTGCAAGACCAACGACTTCTTCATTGCAAATACCTTCTTTCACCAACATAAACTGCGACTATACACATTTATTTATTTATTTATTTAGTTTAATTTTTTTTTTTTTTTACACATGGACCTTGCCAGATGGAGCACACAGAAATCAAATTGACTACATGTGTGGAAAGAGACGCTGGAAAAGCTCAATATTATCAGTCAGAACAAGGCCAGGGGCCAACTGTGGAACAGACCATCAATTGCTCAGATGCAAATTCAAGCTGAAACTGAAGAAAATCAGAGCAAGTCCACAAGAGCCAAAATATGACCATGAGCATATCCCACCTGAATTTAGAGACCATCTGAAGAATAGATTTGACACATTTAACACTGGTGACCAGAGACTGGAGGAGTTGTGGAATGACATCAAGGACATCATCCAAGAAGAAAGCAAGAGGTCATTGAAAAGACAGGAAAGGAAGAAAAGACCAAGATGGATGTCAGAGGAGACTCTGAAACTTGCTCTCAAACATCGAGCAGCTAAAGCAAAAGGAAGAATTGATGAAGCAAAAGAACTGAACAGAAGATTTCAAAGAGTAGCTCAAGAAAACAAAGTATTATAATGACATGTGCAAAGAGCTGGAAATGGAAAACCAAAAGGGAAGAACATGCTCAGCATTTCTCAAGCTGAAAGAACTGAAGAAAAAATTCAAGCCTCGAGTTGCAGTAGTGAAGGATTCTATGGTGACAATATTAAAGGATGCAGGAAGCATCAAAAGAAGATGGAAGGAATACACAGAGTCATTATACCAGAAAGAATTAGTCGATGTTCAACCATTTCAAGAGGTAGCATATGATCAGGAACCGATGGTACTGAAGAAAGAAGTCCAAGCTGCTCTGAAGGCATTGTTGAAAAACAAGGCTCCAGGAATTGATAGAATATCAATTGAGATGTTTCAACAAATGGATGCAGCGCTGGAGGTGCTCATTCTTCTATGCCAAGAAATGTGGAAGATAGTTTCCTGGCCAACTGACTGGAAGAGATCCATATTTATGCCTATTCCCAAGAAAGGTGATCCAACCGAATGTGGAAATTATAGAACAGTATCATTAACATCACACGCAAGCAAAATTTTGCTGAAGATCACTCAAAAATGGCTGCAGCAGTATATCCACACGGAACTGCCAGAAATTCAGGCTGGTCTCAGAAGAGGAAGTGGAATCAGGAATATCATTGCTGATGTCAGATTGATCCTGGCTGAAAGCAGAGGAGACGAGAAGGATGTTTACCTGTGTTTTATTGACTATGCAAAGACATTCGACTGTGTGGATCATAACAAATTACGGACAACATTGCAAAGAATGGGAATTCCAGAACACTTAATTGTGCTCATGAGGAACCTTTACATAGATCAAGAGGCAGTTGTTCAGACAGAACAAGGGGATACTGATTGGTTTAAAGTCAGGAAAGATGTGCATCAGGATTGTATCCTTTCACCTTACCTATTCAATCTGTATGCTGAGTAAATAAGCTGAGAAGCTGGACTATATGAAGAAGAATGGGCATCAGGATTGGAGGAAGACTCATTAACAACCTGTGTTATGCAGATGACACAACCTTTCTTGCTGAAAGAAAAGAGGACTTGAAGCACTTACTGATGAAGATCAAAGACCAAAGCCTTCAGTATGGATTACACCTCAACATAAAGAAAACAAAAACCCTCACAAGTGAACCAGTAAGAAACATCATGATAAGTGGGAAAAAGATTGAAGTTGTCAAGGATTTCATTTTACTTGGATCCATCACCCATGCAAGCAGCAGTCGAGAAATCAAAAAGCTCATTGCATTGGGCAAATTGGCTGCAAGAGATCTCTTTAAAGTGTTAAAAAGCAAAGATGTCACCTTGAGGACTAAGGTGTGCCTGATCCAAGTTTTGGTGTTTTCAATCTTCTCGTATGCACGCAAAAGCTGGACGCTGAATGAGGAAAACCAAAGAAGAATTGATACCTTTGAATTGTGGGGTTGGCGAAGAATATTGAATATACCATGGACTACTGGAAGAACAAATATATCTGTCTCGGAAGAAGTACAACTAGAATGCTCCTTAGAAGCAAGGATGGCGAGACTGTATCTTACATACCTTGGACATGTTGTCAGGAGGAATCAGTCTCTGGAGAAGGACATCATGCTTGGTAAAGTACAGTGTCAGCAGAAAAGAGGAAGACCGTCAACGAGGTGGCTTGACACAGTGGCTGCAACAATGGGCTCAAGCATAACAACGATTGTAAGGATGGAGCAGGACCGGCAGTGTTTCGTTCTGTTGTGCATAGGGTCGCTATGACTCGGAACTGACTCGACGGCACCTAACAACAACAACAACATAGTGTTAACAGTAGTCATACAAATACTCAGAATAAATGACAAGAACTCCCCTATACTGAATGTGAACGTGATGAACATACATTGTGAATTTCCGTGGACCAGAACAATTAAATCCATCGTGATGATAATCTTGCACAAGAAAAAAAAAAGTAGGAAGTAAAACAATAAATACATGAAATTGGAGTCTTACTGGAATGACAACTTATTTTTACCTAATACTTAGTCCATTTTAAAACTATCAAATGGAGGTATGAAACCAGTATAGCTTTTATATCTTTTTCAATCAAGGTACAATGATATACCCGCTACAAATAATTTCAGCTGCATTTTTTTTTATAAGAACTTAACCGTGAATTAACAGTTTTTTTTTTTTTTTTTTTTAGAAGAAGAAGAGAAAGGTTCATTTCTCTTTCTCAAAGAAGAAGTCTGAGGTAGGCAGTCTAGGTTTGGTAGAGAGGCTGTATGGGGTCATCAGATCTCCAGGCTCTTTTCTTTTGATTCCACCATCTTAGTGTGTGACTTCTGTTCTCAAAGTTCCTTTTTGGTCAATGATAGCTGTTGGAGTTCCAGACATTACAATCCTATTTAGCCAGCAGGAAGAAGGAAGGATGGGCACACTCTTCTCCTCTTAAGGACACTCCCTAGAAGCCCCACACAAACACTTCTATTTATATCATAGATTGGAATGCCAAGGGCTGCAATGGAGGTGGAAATGTAGCCCTCTACCTGAGCATCAGTGTCCAGATAAAATTTGGCATTCTGTTATTATGGAGGGAGAGGAAAATGGATATTGTGCATGCAATGAGCAATTTCTTCCACAAACGACATCCATAGCAAACTAATAAATTTTCTAAGAATATGCACAAAATAATGCTTCCTAGTATAATACCAATAAGTTTTATAGCTAAAGCCAAAAAGGCAAAAAAAAGTAGTACATTTAAAGTAGTACTACTCATAGCAAAAATGAATATTTACCACATAAATGAGGAGAATGTTATAAAATTAGTCACAAAGTTAATGATAAATATTTTTTTCGTGCTTTAAGTGACAGTTTACAATCCAAGTCAATTTCACATACAAAAACTTACACACAGTGTTATGTGACCCTAGTTGCTCTCTCTATAATGTGACAACACGCTCCTTTCCACCCTGTATTTCCCATGTCCATTCAACCAGCTTCTATCCCCCTCTGCCTTCTCATCTCACCTCCACACAGGAGCTGCCAACTTAGTCTCTGTATCTGCTTGAGCTAAGAAGCACACTCTTCATCAGCATCATTTTATGTCTTATAAAAAAAAAAAAAAATATATATATATATATATATATATATATATATATATATATATATATATATATATTTTAGTCCAATCTTTGTTTGAAGAATTGCCTTTCGGAATGGTTTTAGTTTTGGGCTAACAGACAGCCCGGGGGCCAAGTCTTCTGGGGTCCCTCCAGTCTCAGTCAGACCATTAAGTCTAGTCTTTTTATTAGAATTTGTGATCTGCACCCCACTTTTATCCTGCTCCATCAGGGACTCTGTTGTGTTCCCCGTCATGGCAGTCATTGGTGGTAGCGAGGCAACGTCTAGTTCTTCTGGTCTCAGGGTGATGGAGACTCTGGCTTATGTGGCCCTGTCTGTCTCTTGGGCTCGTATTTTCCTTTTGTCTTTGGTGTTCTTCACTCTCCTTTGCTCCAGGTGGGTTGGGAACAACTGATGCATCTTAGACGTCCGCTTTCTAGCTTTTAAGACCCCAGATGCCTCTCACCAAAGTGGGATGCAGAACAGTTTCTTAATAAACTTTGTTATGCCAATTGAGCTAGATGTCCCCTGAAACCATGGTCCCCAGGCCCCTGCCCCTGCTAATGTGTCCCTCGAAGTGTTTTGTTGTATTCAGGAAACTTCTTAGTTTTTGGTTTAGTCCAGTTGTGCTGACTTCCCCTGTATTGTGTGTTGTCCTTCCCTTCACCTGAAATAATTCTTGTCTACTTACTATCTAGTTAGTGAATTCCCCCCTCCCTCCCTCTCCACCCTCGTAACCATCAAAGAATGTTTTCCTCTGTTTAAAGCTTTCTTTGAGTTCTTGTAATAGTGGTCTCATACAATATTTGCCCTTTTGTGACTGACTAATTTTATTCAGCATAATGCCTTCCAGATTCATCCGTGTTATGAGATATTTCACGGATTCGTCATTGTTCTTTATCATTGCATAGTATTCCATTGTGTGGATATACCATAATTTGTTTATCCATTCATCTGTTAATGGGGACCTAGGTTGTTTCCATCTTTTTGCTATTATGAACAGTGCTGCAATGAACATGGGTGTGCATATATCTAGTCATGTGAGGGCTCTTATTTCTCTAGGATATATTCCAAGGAATGGCATTGCTGGATCATATGGTAGTTCTGTTTCTGGCTTTTTAAGGAAGCACCAAGTTGATTTCCAAAGTGGTTGTACCATTTTACATTCCCACCAGCAGTGTATAAGTGCTCCAGTCTCTCCACAACCTCTCCAACATTTGTTATTTTGTGTTTTTTGGGTTAATGCCAGTTTTATTGGGGTGAGATGGTTTCTCATTGTAGTTTCGATTTGCATTTATCTAATGGCTAATGATCATGAGCATTTCCTCATGTATTTGTTAGCTACCTGTATGTCTTCTTTGGTGAAGTGCCTGTTCATATCCTTAGCCCATTTTTTAATTGGGTTATTTGTCTTTATGTTGTTGAAGTTTTCCAGTATCTTGTAGATTTTAGAGATTAGATACTGTTCAGATCTGTCATAGCCAATTTTTTCCCCCAGTCTGTAGGTTGTCTTTTTACTCTTTTGGTGAAGTCTTTGGATGAGCATAATTATTGATTTTTAGGAGCTCCCAGTTACCTAGTTTCCCTTCTGGTGCATTGTTAATCGTGTTTTATATTCTGTTTATGCCATGTATTAGGGATCCTAGCATTGTCCCTATTTTTTCTTCCATGATTGTTATCGTTTTAAATTTTATGTTTAGGTCTTTGATCCATTTTCAGTTAGTTTTTGTGCATGGTGTGAGGTATGGGTCTTGTTTCATTTTTTTTTGCAGATGGATATCCAGTTATCCCAGCACCACTTGTTAAAGAGACTGTCTTTTCTCTGATTAACAGACTTTGAGCCTTTGTCAAATATCAGCTGCACATAAATGGATGAATTTACATCTGGATCACCAATTCTGTTCCACTGGTCTATGTATCTGTTGTTGTACCAGTACCAAGCTGTTTTGACTACCATGGCGGTATAATAGGTTCTAAAATCAGGTAGTATGAGGTCTCCTGCTTTGTTCTTCTTCAGTAATGCTTTTCTTATCCAGTGCCTCTTCGCTTTCCATATGAAGCTGGTGATTTGTTTTTCCATCTCATTAAAAAATGCCATTGGAGAGGGCGGAGCCAAGATGGCAGACTAGGCAGACGCTACCTCGGATCCCTCTTACAACAAAGACATGGAAAAACAAGTGAATCGATCACATACATAACAATCTACGAACCCTGAACAACAAACACAGATTTAGAGACGGAGAACGAACTAATACGGGGAAGCAGCGATTGTTTCCAGAGCCTGGAGCCAGCGTACCAGTCAGGTACGGCACGAGCACAGAGAGCTGCTCCACCCCCCTGAACTAACCCCAGGAGGGGGACCAGCTGGTTCCACGGGCGGAGTGGGACGCAGCCGGTAGGAGAAGTCCCCGGGAGGCAGTGACTGGTCTTGGAGCACAAAGAGCAGCGTCTGAGCCAGGGAACCGTCCCGCAGGGATTTGGACTGGACGCAGGTACGGCATAAACATGGAGAGTTGCTCCACCCCCCTGAACTAACCCCGGGAAGGGGACCAGCCGGGTCATGTGGGCGGCGTGGGACGCAGCCAGTAGGAAAAGTCCCCGGGAGGCAGCGACTGGTATTGGAGCGGGGAGAACAGCGTCCCAGCCGGGACACTCGGTCACGGCACAAGCACGGGGAGCTGCTTCACCCATCTGAACTAACCCCGGGAGGAGGCCCAACTACCTCTCGGGTGTGGCACGGCCACGTGGCTGGAGGGACGAGAAGTCCCTGGGAGGCAGCGACTGATTTTGGAGTCAAGAGTGCACCGTCCCAGTAGGGGAGCCTTGACGCTGGGCGTGGGGCTGGATGTGGAGGATCTGACCTTGACTCCAGCGGGCCAGACCCCCCGGGGGCAGTCTCCACACAGCCAGCACACATAGGCGACGCGCCCCGCGGGAATCTTAGATATAATAGTCATTCCAAGCAAGACAAGCAACTCTGGCTATATTCTGAGGTGCTACTCTCCTATCTCTCTGTTCCCTCCCCCACCCTCCCCAGGCGGCTTCATTAACATCCAAATAGCCTGAGCCAGAGGGAGAACTCTGATAGGGATCTGACTGCATTTTTTTTTAGCGGATTTTCTGGAAAAACTAGTTTCCCAGTGATGGCTCGGAGACAACAATCCATATCAAACCACTTAAAGAAGCAGACCATGACAGCTTCTCCAACCCCCCAAACAAAAGAATCAAAATCTTTCCCAAATGAAGATACAATCTTGGAATTATCAGATACAGAATATAAAAAACTAATTTACAGAATGCTTAATGATATCACAAATGAAATTAGGATAACTGCAGAAAAAGCCAAGGAACACACTGATAAAACTGTTGAAGAACTCAAAAAGATTATTCAAGAACATACTGGAAAAATCAATAAGTTGCAAGAATCCATAGAGAGACACCATGTAGAAATCCAAAAGATTAACAATAAAATAACAGAATTAGACAACGCACTAGGAAGTCAGAGGAGCAGACTTGAGCAATTAGAATGCAGACTGGGACATCTGGAGGACCAGGGAATCAACACCAACATAGCTGAAAAAAAATCAGATAAGAGAATTTAAAAAAATGAAGAAACCCTAAGAATTATGTGGGACTCTATCAAGAAGGATAACCTGCAGGTGATTGGAGTCCCAGAACAGGGAGGGGGGACAGAAAACACAGAGAAAATAGTTGAAGAACTCCTGACACAAAACTTCCCTGACATCATGAAAGACGAAAGGATATCTATCCAAGATGCTCATCGAACCCCATTTAAGACTGATACAAAAAGAAAAACACCAAGACACATTATCATCAAACTCACCAAAACCAAAGATAAACAGAAAATTTTAAAAGCAGCCAGGGAGAAAAGAAAGGTTTATTTCAAGGGAGAATCAATAAGAATATGTTCTGACTACTCAGCTGAAACCATGCAGGCAAGAAGGGAATGGGACGGCATATACAGAACACTGAAGGAGAAAAACTGCCAGCCAAGGATCATATATCCAGCAAAACTCTCTCTGAAATATGAAGGCGAAATTAAGATATTTACAGACAAACACAAGTTTAGAGAATTTGCAAAAACCAAACCAAAGCTACAAGAAATACTAAAGGATATTGTTTGGTCAGAGAACCAATAATATCAGATATCAGCACAACACAAGGTCACAAAACAGAACGTCCTGATATCAACTCAAATAGGGAAATCACAAAAACAAACAAATTAAGATTAATTAAAAAAAAAAAATACACATAACAGGGAATCATGGAAGTCAATAGGTAAAAGATCACAATAATCAAAAAGAGGGACTAAATACAGGAGGCATTGAACTGCCATATGGAGAGTGATACAAGGCGATATAGAACAATACAAGTTAGGTTTTTACTTAGAAAAATAGGGGTAAATAATAAGGTAACCACAAAAAGGTATAACAACTCTGTAACTCAAGATAAAAACCAAGAAAAACGTAACGACTCAACTAACATAAAGTCAAGCACTATGAAAATGAGGATCTCACAATTTACTAAGAAAAACGCCTCAGCACAAAAAAGTATGTGGAAAAATGAAATTGTCAACAACACACATAACAAGGCATCAAAATGACAGCACTAAAAACTTATTTATCTATAATTACCCTGAATGTAAATGGACTAAATGCACCAATAAAGAGACAGAGAGTCACAGACTGGATAAAGAAACACGATCCATCTATATGCTGCCTACAAGAGACACACCTTAGACTTAGAGACACAAACAAACTAAAACTCAAAGGATGGAAAAAAGTATATCAAGCAAACAATAAGCAAAAAAGAAGAAGAGTAGCAATATTAATTTCTGACAAAATAGACTTTAGACTTAAATCCACCACAAAGGATAAAGAAGGACACTATATAATGATAAAAGGGACAATTGATCAGGAAGACATAACCATATTAAATATTTACACACCCAATGACAGGGCTGCAAGATACATAAATCAAATTTTAACAGAATTGAAAAGCAAGATAGATACCTCCACAATTATAGTAGGAGACTTCAACACACCACTTTCGGAGAAGGACAGGATATCCAGTAAGAAGCTCAACAGAGACACGGAAGATCTAATTACAACAATCAACCAACTTGACCTCATTGACTTATACAGAACTCTCCACCCAACTGCTGCAAAATATACTTTTTTTTCTAGTGCACATGGAACATTCTCTAGAATAGACCACATATTAGGTCATAAAAAAATCCTTTGCAGAGTCCAAAACATCGAAATATTACAAAGCATCTTCTCAGACCACAAAGCAATAAAACTAGGGATCAATAACAGAAAAACTAGGGAAAAGAAATCAAATACTTGGAAAATGAACAATACCCTCCTGAAAAAAGACTGGGTTATAGAAGACATCAAGGAGGGAATAAGGAAATTCTTAGAAAGCAACGAGAATGAAAATACTTCCTATCAAAACCTCTGGGACACAGCAAAAGCAGTGCTCAGAGGCCAATTTATATCAATAAATGCACACATACAAAAAGAAGAAAGAGCCAAAATCAGAGAACTGTCCCGACAACTTGAACAAATAGAAACTGAGCAACAAAAGAATCCATCAGGCACCAGAAGAAAACAAATAATAAAAATTAGAGCTGAACTAAATGAAATAGAGAACAGAAAAACAATTGAAAGAATTAACAAAGCCAAAAGCTGGTTCTTTGAAAAAATTAACAAAATTGATAAACCATTGGCTAGACTGACTAAAGAAATACAGGAAAGGAAACAAATAACCCGAATAAGAAATGAGAAGGACCACATCACAACAGAACAAAATGAAATTAAAAGAATCATTTCAGATTATTACAAAAAATTGTACTCTAACAAATTTGAAAACCTAGAAGAAATGGATGAATTCCTGGAAAAACACTACCTACCTAAACTAACACATTCAGAAGTAGAACAACTAAATAGACCCATAACAAAAAAAGAGATTGAAACGGTAATCAAAAAACTCCCAACAAAAAAAAGCCCTGGCCCGGACGGCTTCACTGCAGAGTTCTACCAAACTTTCAGAGAAGAGTTAACACCACTAGTACTAAAGGTATTCCAAAGCATAGAAAATGACGGAATACTACCCAACTCATTCTATGAAGCCACCATCTCCCTGATACCAAAACCAGGTAAAGACATTACAAAAAAAGAAAATTATAGACCTATATCCCTCATGAACATTGATGCAAAAATCCTCAACAAAATTCTAGCCAATAGAATCCAACAACACATCAAAAAAATAATTCACCCTGATCAAGTGGGATTTATACCAGGTATGCAAGGCTGGTTTAATATCAGAAAAACCATTAATGTAATCCACCACATAAATAAAACAAAAGACAAAAACCACATGATCTTATCAATTGATGCAGAAAAGGCATTTGACAAAGTTCAACACCCATTCATGATAAAAACTCTTACCAAAATAGGAATTGAAGGAAAATTCCTCAACATAATAAAGGGCATCTATGCAAAGCCAACAGCCAATATCACTCTAAATGGAGAGAACCTGAAAGCATTTCCCTTGAGAACGGGAACCAGACAAGGATGCCCTTTATCACCGCTCTTATTCAACATCGTGTTGGAAGTCTTAGCCAGGGCAATTAGGCTAGACAAAGAAATAAAAGGTATCTGGATTGGCAAGGAAGAAGTAAAGTTATCACTATTTGCAGATGACATGATTATATACACAGAAAACCCTAAGGAATCCTCCAGAAAACTACTGAAACTAATAGAAGAGTTTGGCAGAGTCTCAGGTTATAAAATAAGCATACGAAAATCACTTGGATTCCTCTACATCAACAAAAAGAACACCGAAGAGGAAATAACCAAATCAATACCATTCACAGTAGCCCCCAAGAAGATAAGATACTTAGGAATAAATCTTACCAAGGATGTAAAAGACCTATACAAAGAAAACTACAAAGCTCTACTACAAGAAATTCAAAAGGACATACTTAAGTGGAAAAACATACCCTGCTCATGGATAGGAAGACTTAACATAGTAAAAATGTCTATTCTACCAAAAGCCATCTATACATTTAACGCACTTCCGATCCAAATTCCAATGTCATATTTTAAGGGGATAGAGAAACAAATCACCAATTTCATATGGAAGGGAAAGAAGCCCCGGATAAGCAAAGCACTACTGAAAAAGAAGAAGAAAGTGGGAGGCCTCACCTTACCTGACTTCAGAACCTATTATACAGCCACAGTAGTCAAAACAGCCTGGTATTGGTACAACAACAGACACATAGACCAATGGAACAGAATTGAGAACCCAGACATAGATCCATCCACGTATGAGCAGCTGATATTTGACAAAGGACCAGTGTCAATTAACTGGGGAAAAGATAGCCTTTTTAACAAATGGTGCTGGCATAACTGGATATCCATTTGCAAAAAAATGAAACAGGACCCATACTTCACACCATGCACAAAAACTAACTCCAAGTGGATCAAAGACCTAAACATAAAGACTAAAACGATAAAGATCATGGAAGAAAAAATTGGGACAACCCTAGGAGCCCTAATACAAGGTATAAACAGAATACAAAACATTACCAAAAATGATGAAGAGAAACCCGATAACTGGGAGCTCCTAAAAATCAAACACCTATGCTCATCTAGAGACTTCTCCAAAAGAGTAAAAAGACCACCTACAGACTGGGAAAGAATTTTCAGCTATGACATCTCCGACCAGCGCCTGATCTCTAAAATCTACATGATTCTGTCAAAACTCAACCACAAAAAGACAAACAACCCAATCAAGAAGTGGGCAAAGGATATGAACACACATTTCACTAAAGAAGATATTCAGGCAGCCAACAGATACATGAGAAAATGCTCTCGATCATTAGCCATTGGAGAAATGCAAATTAAAACTACGATGAGATTCCATCTCACACCAGCAAGGCTGGCATTAATCCAAAAAACACAAAATAATAAATGTTGGAGAGGCTGCGGAGAGATTGGAACTCTCATACACTGCTGGTGGGAATGTAAAATGGTACAACCACTTTGGAAATCTATCTGGCGTTATCTTAAACAGTTAGAAATAGAACTACCATACAACCCAGAAATCCCACTCCTAGGAATATACCCTAGAGATACAAGAGCCTTCATACAAACAGATATATGCACACCCATGTTTATTGCAGCTCCGTTTACAATAGCAAAAAGTTGGAAGCAACCAAGGTGTCCATCAACGGATGAATGGGTAAATAAATTGTGGTATAGTCACACAATGGAATACTATGCATCGATAAAGAACAGTGACGAATCTGTGAAACATTTCATAACATGGAGGAACCTGGAAGGCATTATGCTGAGCGAAATTAGTCAGAGGCAAAAGGACAAATATTGTATAAGACCACTATTATAAGATCTTGAGAAATAGTAAACCTGAGAAGAACACATACTTTTGTGGTTACGAGGGGGGGAGGGAGGGAGGGTGGGAGAGGGTTTTTTATTGATTAATCAGTAGATAAGAACTGCTTTAGGTGAAGGGAAAGACAACACTCAATACATGGAAGGTCAGCTCAATTGGACTGGACCAAAAGCAAAGAAGTTTCCGGGATAAAATGAATGCTTCAAAGGTCAGGGGAGCAAGTGCGGGGGTCTGGGGAACATGGTTTGAGGGGACTTCTAAGTCAATTGGGAAAATAATTCTATTATGAAATCGTTCTGCATCCCACTTTGAAATGTGGCGTCTGGGGTCTTAAATGCTAACAAGCGGCCATCTAAGATGCAGCAATTGGTCTCAACCCACCTGGAGCAAAGGAAAATGAAGAACACCAAGGCCACACGACAACTAAGAGCCCAAGAGACAGAAAGGGCCACATGAACCAGAGACCTACATCATCCTGAGACCAGAAGAACTAGTTGGTGCCCGGCCACAATCGATGACTGCCCTGACAGGGAGCACAACAGAGGACCCCTGAGGGAGCAGGAGATCAGTGGGATACAGACCCCAAATTCTCATAAAAAGACCAAACTTAATGGTCTGACTGAGACTGGAGGAATCCCGGCGGCCATGCTCCCCAGACCTTCAGTTGACACAGGACAGGAACCATCCCCGAAGACAACTCATCAGAAATGAAACGGACTGGTCAGCTGGTGGGAGAGAGACGCTGATGAAGTGAGCTAATTATATTAGGTGGACACTCGAGATTGTGTTGGCAACTGTTGTCTGGAGGGGGGATGGGAGGATAGAGAGAGAGGGAAGCAGGCAAAATTGTCAAGAAAGGAGAGACTGAAAGGGCTGACTCAAGAGGGGGAGAGCAAGTGGGAGTAGGGAGTGAGATGTATGTAAACTTACATGTGACAGACTGATTGGATTTGTAAACGTTCACTTGAAGCTTAATAAAAGTTATTAAAAAAAAATTCAAAAAAAATTCAAAAAAAATGCCATTGGAATTTGGATCAGGATTGCATTGTATCTATAGATCGCTTTTGGTAAAATAGACATTTTTACAATGTTGAGTCTTCCCATCCACAAGCAAGGTATGTTTTTTTTCCACTTATGTTGCTCTCTTTTGGTTTCTTACAGTAGTGTCTTGTTTTCTTTGTATAGGTCTTTTACACCTCTGGTTAGATTTATTCCTAAATATGTTATCTTCTTGGGGGCTATTGTAAATGGTATTGATTTGGTCATACCCTCTTTGAGGTTCTCTTCGTTGGTGTAGAGGAATTCAACTGATTTTTGTATGTTTATCTTGTATCCTGATACCCTGCTGAATTCTTCTATTAGTTCCAGTAGTTTTCTTGTGCGTTCTTTAGGGTTTTGTGTGTGTAAAAGCATATCATGTTCAAATAGAGATGCATTTATTTCTTCCTTACCAATTTGGATGCCCTTTGTATCTTGTTCTAGCCTAATTGCTCTGGCTAGGGCCTTTAGCACAACGTTGAATAAGAGTGGTGATAAAGGGCATCCTTGTCTGGTTCCCATTCTCAAGAGAGATGTTTTCAGACTCTCCCCATTGAGGACGATGTTGGCTGCTGGCTTTGTATAAATGCACTTTATTATGTTGAGGAATTTTCCTTCTGTTCCTATTTTGCTGAGAGTTTTTTTTTTTTTAAATCATGAATGGGTGTTGGACTTTGTCAAATGCCTTCTTTGCAATAGTTGATAAGATCATGTGGTTCTTGTCTTTGGTTTCATTTATGTGATTGATTACATTGATTGTTTTTCTGATGTTGAACCATCCCTGCATACCTGGTATAAAACCAACTTGGTCGTGATGAATTATTTTTTTTGATATGTTGTTGAATTCTATTGGCTAGAATTTTGTTGAGGATTTTTGCATCTAAGTTTATGAGAGATATTGGTCTGTATTTTTCTTTCTTTCTTTTTTTTTTTTTTGGTGCCTGTACCAGGTGTGCACATCAGGGATATGCTGGCTTCATAGAAAGAGTTTGGGAGTATTCCATCATTTTCTATACTCTGAAATACCTTTAGTAGTAGTGGTGTTAATTCTTTGAAAGTTTGGTAGACTTCTCCAGTGAAGCTATTAGAGCCAGGGCCTTTTTTTGTTGGGAGTTTTTTGATTACATTTTCAATCTCTTCTTTTGTTATAGGTTTATTTATTTATTCTACCTCTGTTTGTGTTAGTTTAGGTAGGTGATGTGTTTCTGGAAATTTGTCCATTTCTTCTAGGTTTTCAAATTTGTTAGAGTACAATTTTTCAGAGTATTCTAATTCTTTTAATTTCAGTTGGGTCTGTTGTAATATTACCCATCTCATTACCTACGTGGGTTATTTGCTTCCTCTCCTGTTTTTCTTTTGTCAGTTAGGCCAATGGTTTACAGGTTTGCTAATTTTTCAAAGAACCAGCTTTTGGTCTTGTTAACTCAATTGCTTTTCTGTTCTGTATTTCATTTAATTCTGTTCTAATTTTTATTATTTGCTTTCTTCTGGTGCCTGAGGGTTTCTTTTGCTGACATCTTTCTTTTTGTTTGAGTCGTAGGGTTAATGCTTTGATTTTGGCCCTTTCTTCTTTTTGAATGTGTACACTTATTGCTATAAATTGACCTCTGAGCACTGCTTTAACTGTGTCCCAAAGGTTCTGGTAGGAAGTGTTTTCATTCTCATTTGATCCTGTGAATTTCTTTATTCTGTCCTTAATTTCTACTATAACCCAGTAGTTTATGAGCAAGGTGTTGTTAAGTTTCCATGTGTCTGATTTTTTTTTCCTTGCCTTTTCTGTTATTGGTTTCTACTTTTATGACTTTATGGTCAGAAAAGATGCTTTGTAATATTTTGATGCTTTGCATTCTGTTAATGTGTGCTTTATGGACTAATATGTAGTCTATTCTGGGGAATGTTCCATGTGTGTTGGAAAAAAAAGTATACTTGCCTGCTGTTGGGTGGAGTGTTCTGCGTATGTCTATGAGGTTGAGTTGGTTGACTGTGGCATTTGGCTCTTCCGTGTCTTTATTGAGCTTCTTTCGGGATGTTGTGTCCTTTACCGAAAGTGGAGTGTTAAAGCCCCCTACTATTACTGTGAAGCTGTCTATCTCTCTTTTCAATACTGTTTGAGTTTGTTTTATGTATTTTGGAGCCCTGTTGTTGGGTGTGTAAATATTTATTATAGTTATGTCCTCCTGGTGTATTGACCCTTTAATTATTATATAGTGTCCTTCCTTATCCTTTATGGTAGATTTTACTTTAAAGTCTATTTTGTCAGAAATTAATATTGCCACTCCTGTTCTTTTTTGATTGTTGTTTGCTTGATATATTTTTTTCCACCTGTTGAGTTTTAGTTTGTTTGTGTCTTTAAGTCTAAGGTGTGTCTCTTGTAGGCAGCATATAGACGGATCGTGTTTTTTAATCCATCCTGCCACTCTCTGTCTCTTTATTGGTGCATTTAGTCCATTTATATTCAGTGTAATTATTGATAGGTATGAGCTAGCACTGTCATTTTGATGTATTTTTTTTTTTGTTTGAGTTGTTGACAGTTTCTTTGTTCCACTTAATTTTTGTGTGCTGAGTCATTTTTCTTTATGTATTTTCTGTCCCTCTTTTTCATTGTTTTTGCCTTTGTATTTGCCGAGACTTTATGTTTTTCTTGTTTTTTTTTATAGAGATGTGTAGGATTGTTAGTTTTCTTTGTGGTTATCTTGCAATATTTAGCCCTATTTTTCTAAGTTTAAACCAATCTTTCACTTCTTTATATCACCTTGATTTCCTTTACATATGAAGGATCTATGACTGCTTTTTTTTTTAGTTCCTGTTTTTTGTTTTAATGTTGTCATCTTTTACATAATGATGCCTCTGTTTCCCTATTTTCAGCATTTTACCTTTGATTTATTTTTGTGATTTCCCTATCTGGGTTTATATCTGGTTGTTCTGTCCTGTGTTCCAGTCTTGGGTTGTTATCTGATGTTACTGATTTTCTAACCAGAGGACTCCCTTTAATATTTCTTGCAATGTTGGTTTAGTTTTTGCAAATTCCCTAAATTTCTGTTTATCTGGTAATGTCCTAATTTCGCCTTCATATTTGAGAGACACTTTTGCTGGATATATAATTCTTGGCTGGCAATTTTTTTCCTTCAAGGTTGTGTATAAGTCCTCTCATTGCCTTCTTGCCTGCATGGTTTCTGCTGAGTAGTCCGAGCTTAGTCTTATTGACTTTCCTTTGTAGGTGACTTTTCATTTATCTCTAGCCACTCTGAAAATTCTTTATCTTTGGTTTTGGCAAGTTTAATTATAATATGTCTTGGTGACTTTCTTTTGGGATCTACCTTGTGTGGGGTTCAATGAGCATCTTGGATAGATATCTTCTCATCTTTCACCATATCAGGGAAGTGAGTTTTCTGCCAACAAATCTTCAACAATCCTCTCTGTATTTTCTGTTGTCCCCCCATGTTTTGGTACTCCAACCACTCATAGGTTATTCCTCTTGATAGAGTCCCACATAATTCTTAGGGTTTCTTCATTTTTTTTTTTTTTAATTCTTTTGTCTGATTTTTCCTCAAAGATTTTGCAATCAAGTGCTTTATCTTCAGTCTCACTAATTCTGACTTCCATTGCCTCAATTCTGCTCCTATGACTTTCTATTGAGATGTCTAATTCTGAAATTTTATTGTTAATCTTCTGAATTTCTGTTTGCTGTCTCTGTATGTATTGTTGCAGCCTATTATGCTCTTCTCTAATCTTCTTAAGTTCCTTTAATGCTTTTTCTGTGTGTTCCTTGGCTTGTTCTGTGTTTTGCCTGATCTCCTTCCTGATCTCTTGAAGAATTCTGTATATTAATCTTTTGTATTCTACCTCTGGTAATTCTGGGAAGTTATCTCCAACCAGAAGATTTCTTGATTCTTTGTTCTGGGAGCTTGCTGAAACCATCATGGTCTGCCTCTTTATGTGATTTGGTATTGACTGTTGTCTTGGAGCCATCAATAAGTTATTTATTTATTTTATGTTTGCTTACTGTGTCTGAGCTTCTTGCTTTGTTTTGTTATGCCCAAATAGACTGCTCATGCGAGCTAGTTTGATTACTGGCACCTTTGAAGCTCTAACATCCTGTCACGAGGTGGTTAGAGCTGTTACTAGGTATGTGAGCCCAGGAGTCCATTTACTTTTCTTGTATGGATTCAGCTCAGGTGTCCAGGTAGTCAGTCACCAAGTGTGTGGTGCAGGCTCTCACTTCCATTCCTAGATGAGCAGAGGTGATTGGTGTAGGCTGCAGTAGGGGGTCACACACTGAATGAGACAGGGAGCTGACAACCTCCCATGAGTGTCTGTGAGGAAAGCATGTCCCTGTTCCCTAGAGTGCATAACGGGGTGGGTTTTGCAGCCAGACTATGGGCACACAATAATGTAGCTCTAAAGACTTGGAGGCAACACTTATTCTTGGACCCCTGTTGTGGGTGGCTAGGTGGCATGGGTGGAGCTACTAGTCTTTATGCCTCTGATGTGGGTAAGTGAGGACACTGCTTAATAGGCAGTCTGGTGTCAAATGTCATGAACCTACCTCTCCATCATGTAGCTGAAACAGCTGAAGTTAGATTTCAGGTATATTCCCTGTTATACTGTGCTAATGAGGCCCTATGCTGTTGAAATGGACCCACACAGGTCTATGCAGAGGTGAAAGGCATTCAGGTCCGTGGACCCCTTATGCCTGTGCCTAAGCAAGGGAGCTGTTTCTGCCTAAAATGCCTGGTTTAGGGGAACTGGCAGATTATTTTTTCCTGTTTGTTAATTTGTTTTCTCTCCAAGGCTGGGAGAATGGCTCAGGCCACGTGATGGGTCCTACTTTCAGCCCAGGAGGCATGGCACTCTCTGAAGCTGGCTTGGACCCAGTTCAGAATGGAAAGGGGGCAGGTAAGTGGGACAAAGGTTTTTCCCAAAGGGGTGTTTTTTGATCTGCACAGTAGGTTAGATGCATGTATTTATCTTCTACCAGTTGAGCACTGTTTTTAACTAATTCTTGAGGTGTGAGTAGATTCTCCATTGCTTGGCCTCTCCTGGTGTGGAAAATGCACCCCAAAAGCCATTGCTTGTGTCATCACACTTGCATCAGTGGATCCAGCCTGCAGGGTGTCAATTTCTGCCAAGTCAAGTCTGGCAACTCTTTGCTGCTTCTGAACTGTCTCTCCCTCCTTCTGCTGCTCAGTCCAGTTCCTCAACTTTGTCTTTGATGTTCAGGGCCCCTAGCTTGTCATATATAATCAATTCACTTGTTTTCTTGGGTCTTTGTTGTAAGAGGGACCACAGGAAGCATCTTATTAGTCCGTTATCTTGGCTCCATCTTTAATGATGAATATTATGCTTTGAAAATTATTGGTAGAGTTCCTTTATGAAATGGCTCTGCTGTGTATTGTTCAAGATCAGTGAAATATTACATGAAAGGGAAATTACTCTCTCAAGTACATAATAATGGTAAACATTTTGTATTACAGTTCTGTAAAAACATTGAGTTTCAGAGTCTTAAATTAGCTTATGACATTTGTGAAGTTATATACAAGGGCAATGTGCTTGACAAATTTTTGTTCTATTTATTCCTGAAAACCCATGGTATATAACATTTTTGTTCATTACCTTTGTAAGTCATAATGTAGATAGGAAAACATACATTCAGTCCAGCCATGTTTACAGCAAGTCAAAGAAACTCAACCAAAATGTGATCTCACTCATTGTTTTATTCAGACAAAGTAGTTGCCAGTCAATAATAGGTCACTAGCTTAATTTTAGAGGGAGTAGTGAAAGTTGTGAACACAAATACTGGCTAGTTAGTGTATTATTTTCAATGTGTTATGCCAAAAAATGGACAGCATTTAAAAGTCTACTGTTGGTAGATAGAACACATCTATGATGTGTGGTAGTGGTGCAATCATTAAATATTTTAGCCAAGGTGAACTGGGAGGGGACGCAGGTGGAAGGTAATGCAGTAGTGGGTACAGTATGTCAGGTGTCTGAATAATATGGGGGAAATAATAATTATAAGGACTATAAAATTGGATGGCTGTTGCTGGTGGCAACTGATGCTTTAGAGAAAGAAATAGAAAGGGCTAAGTTTTATTAATTGCCAACTAAAGACTAACTGTGAAAGTGAGAGGGCTTCCTTGGCAGCATATAAAGAGAGTCTCATCTCCTGCAGGATTGGGCCCAGCACTTAATTAGAAGAGTAGCAGAGCTCCAGAGGGGGTTGAATTCTCAAACTTGATCAGTCTACTACATAAAGTCAGGGCCCTGATTATGAAGAAGTGGAGACATCTGGGTCAATGCACTAAAAAATCAGATACTCAGATTTCTCCGAATCCCCTGAAACTGCAGAAGTGACTTTCTACTCTCAGTAAAAGACAAATGCTCCCGCGTTGCCTGAAGTCAATGAGGAGGCCCCCACCCCTTCAAAACCTGCCCCTACTTCTTCTCTTGGCCACCAGACCATGAGAGAATGCCCTCGCTTCTGAAGGACTCTAGGACATAGGGTCTGAATTAACACTGATACCCAAAGCATCATTACAGCCCTTGTGTTAGAATGGAGGCATATGGAGGCCAGGTAATAAATGAAGTCCTGGCTCAGGTCTGGTTCACAGTGATTCTGCTGTGTCTGCAGCCTTCCTGGGTGGCTATTTTTCCATTGCCCAAATGTATAGTTGATTACTTGGCCTATTGGGTAAGGTCTATCATAGTGAGGAAGGCCAAGTGGGAGTTTCTGAAACTGCATCTCACCCCCAGCCAAGATGGTAAAACAAAAACATTATCTCATACTGGGGGAATGATAGAGGTTAGCACTACAGGCAGTCCCCTGGTTATGAATGTCCAACTTATGTACAACCCATAGTTATGAAGCAACCCCTGTAAAGCCTATTATATTAAAAACTTGAGGTACATACAATGGTTTGTAATAACAAACGGGCATTACTTTGCGATGTGCATCAATATATTATTATTACTGTATTATTATGTTAAAGATGTTCTAATGTCTCTGGAAATGTTTCTTTAATGTTTTTATGCATAGAAATGTACACTATACACTAAGACAAACATTTGACTAACTGGCGTTAGATATGAACTGTACCTAACTGTTCTGACTTATGTACAAATTCAGCTTAAAGACAGATTTAGGAACAGAGCTTGTTTGTAACCTGGGCACTGCCTGCATTTGTAAAGGCCTAAAAGATCCACAGATGGTGGTCCCCATAATATTCCTGTTCATTTTACCAGTCTGACTCTTACAAATAACAGATCCTGGAAGACGACAGCTACTCAACCAATTAGCGGCCCTAATTCCTGCTGCTGTGCCAGATGAGGTTATTTTTACTAGAGCAGACTAACATGACTTTAGATATTTGGCATACGGCCATTTGTCTGGTGAAGGCATTCTTTTTCATTCTATCAGGACTGAGGGTCAGAAATAGTTCACATTCACTTGCTACGGACAACAGTATGTGCTTACGAGTTAACCCTAGGCTGATTCTCGAGCCCTCTGTCTTAGCATAATCTGAAAGGACCTGACTTTCTAGACATCCAAAGAATATTACATTGGTCCGCAATATTACTGAGAACATGTTAATCCAATGGTATGAACAAGACGCGCCAAGTATGTTAGAAGCCTTAGTAAGATACCCATGTGTGGTAGGCACAGTTTTTACAGATGGTCTACAAGATTGCACACTCTAATCCCCAGAACCTGTGAATGTGATGAGATATAATGCCCATGATTGTGTTATGTTCTATGGAAAATTTGACTTTAGAAAAGGGAAATTAGCTAAGTGGGCTTAATCTAATCATATGAGTCCTTAAAAGCAGAGAACTTTCTCTTGCTCGTTGGCAGAAGAAAAAGAGAGCTTCAAAGCATGAGAAGCCCACTGGAGGGGGACACGTGAGAAGGAATGCAGGTAGCCTCTATGAGAAAAAGGTAGATCCCACTGACAACCAGCAAGAAAATGGTCATATCAGACTTACAGCTCAAGGAACTTGATTCAACAACTTGAATGAGTTTGAAGTGAATTCTTCCCAGTACCTGTAGATAAGAACCCAGCCAGCCAACATCTTGACTTTGGCCTGTGAGGTCCTGAGTAGAGAGCTCAGTTGAGACTACTTGGACTTCTGATCTACAGAGTTGTGAGGCAATGCATGCGTGTTGTTTTAAGCTGCTAAGTTTGTGGAAATTTCTTAATGCAACAATAGAAAATGCAATGTGTTTCAGAGAGTTGGAGATAAACCCTAAGAAGATTCAGGGACCCACAGCATTGCTGTAGTTTTTAAAGTCTAATGCTCTGAGGCACAGTGGAGCATTGTCTCCAAAGTTAGGAACAGATTACTATATCTTACACCATCAAGAATTACCTGATGAAAAACCAGTAATCAGTTGCCATCACATTAATTTTGCCTCGTGGCAACCCCATGCATGTCAGTGTAGAAATACCTGATAGGCATATTTGATTTCTGGAGGTAGCATATTGCATACTTGAGAGTATTGCCTCAACCCATATCCTGGGTGACACATAACACTGAAAACTTTGTGTGGGACCCAGAATAGAAAAGGGATCTGCAGTAGGTTCAGTAGCGTGGACATTTTCCACACTGGATTTGACATCTCTTCAAAATAGGTGTTTGCCTTTTCTGCCTGCAAAGCCTCAGCCAGCACCACTAAATAAGGGCTACAGAGATTTGATCTGTGAGCATAAATAGAATTGCGCTGGATCAAGGGACTCATTATATAGCAAAGGAATGCAGCAATGGGCACATGACTGTGATATCCATTGGTCTTTCATGTACCCCACCACCCACGGGGTGTTGGACTGATAGTGCACTAGAACAGTCTGCTGAAGGTCTATCTGAGGTGCCAGCTTGAAGAAGATAACTCTGTTCAGATGGAACTCTATCCTCTGATGTCATATTGACCCTAAATCAGTGAACAGAAATACCACAAGTGGGAGACTTTAGAGAACAGAAATATATTTTATCACTGTTCAGGAGGCTAGAAGCTTGGATTCAGGGTATGGCTCTAATGAGGGGCCCTTCTTTGCCTATTTCAGCTTCTAGTAGCCAGCAATCCTTGGAGTTCCTAGGCTTATAGATTCACCTGCTCATTGTTGGTCTTCCTTCCTCCCGTGTCTCTCTGTCTGTGCTCCTCTTTATATAACTTAGAAGTGATTAGATTTAGGAGCCACCCTACACTGGTATGACTTAAATTGATTATATTTCATAAGGTTACATTATGGAGGTGATTACATTACATTAGATTGAATCCACAGGCATAGAGGTTAGGATTCCAATGCATATTTTTGGGGGGAGGAGCACAATTTAATCCATAACAGACAGGAAATTGTCCCACCAGGGGACTAAGCAAGAGTCCCATTAAACTTCAAGGTAAGGCTGTTGTTGAGTCACTTCAAGTCACTTCTTGGGTCAAGAGGCCAGTAGACAAGCAAAAATAGAGGCCATACCAGCTGGAATAACTGACTCTGACCATCAGGCAGAGGTACACTAGAGACACAAAAGAAACAAGGAAGGGCATGCTTGGCACTCAGGTGATCTACTTAGGTATCTCTTGGTAACCGTTTGCCCAATTTTGATGGTAAATGGACAAGTGTAGCAACCATGGCCTGAGAAGGTCATGGTGACCAGTGGCTCATGAAGATCCTTATTCAGAAATAAGAATCTGTGCCATCTCAGCAGCCTAGCCACTTACACAGAGGTGCTGGTTAGGGGTTAAGGAGCTCCAGAAGAGGCGGTGGAGGAATAGGTGGTGCCTTGAGTTCAGCTGCAATGGCAATCACTACAGTTTTTCTCATGAAACTTCCTCTTGTAAAACTGACCCAAGAAAAGAAGCCAGACAAAATACTGGAGGAGCTCCTCCTAGAATTTATTACGTGAGGCAAGTGGATTCAAAGGGTACAAGGGATTGTCTACTGTGGATGCCATGGTGTGCCACCCAGATCTCCCTCCTGGTCTGATGTACTCATTCCCCTAGCTGGTAGGAGTGTTGGTGACAGACAGCTGTCGGCTGAGTTCCTTTTCTGATAGTTGCCATAGGTTGGAGAGAGCTGCCTTGCCCAAGGTCGTGCCACCATAGCGTGGGGGAGGAGGCTGAAATTCTCACCTCAATTTGAGACAATTTAGAAAGGTCGTCTTAGCCTCAGAGCTCCCCGTAGGATGGCTGAGAACTTCACTGCAACTGTATTGCAGTTCCAATTCCCTCTCTGTGCAATCCGGCCTCTTTCTCTTCCTTTCAGGTGTTGATCCCTAAAATACTCCCCAATAAACCTTCTGCACACAAATCTTTACCTTGAAATATGATTCTTAGGTTTCTGATCTGTGAAAAAGTTTCTCCAGTTTATACCTCACTAGAAATATAATGGAGTCCCTGAATTGTGCAAATGGCTAATGTGCTCAGCTGCTGACCTAAAGGTTGGCAATTCAGGTCCACTCAGGGGCACCTCAAAAGAAAGGCTTGGCAATCCACTTCCAAAAAATCAGCCATTGAAAATGCTACGGGGCACAGTTCTACTCTGACACACGTGGGGTGACCATGAGTCAGAGCTAATTTGAGGGCAACAGGTTTTTAGAAATATATAATAGTTTCATCACAGCTTTTCTGGTATTGGGTATCCTAGTTTTTAAAGTTGGGAATTTTTGTTGCTGTTGTTTTGTTTTCTACATTTATTATGTACAATGGTGTGGCAGTTTTATTTGGAATTTTTAAAATTACCAGCAAGGTTGAAAATATTCTTACATGTTCATTTACCAGTTATATTTTTTCTTCTGTAAAATGTCTAGAGGCATGAGTATTTTGGGACCTGGCCTTTATACGTCACCCAGACCAATGACCATTTCTTTTCCACCTTTCCCACTTCTTTTACATGGTGCACAGCAGGAGCTTTTGAAGTATTCTGGTCCTGTTTACTGTCAAATAGGATGCTATTCTCTACCCCAACTCCCAAATTCCTAGAAGGGCCAATTCATGAAATTGGGTGGAGAATTGGGTTGGAAATATGCTAAATATAAATAGGCATTTTATTAAAAGTCTATAAACATACTTCATGACTCCTCTTTGTTTGTTTAAGCTCCTCAAGCTTGTGACTTCAATTTTCCAAGGCTGGGATATTTTCTCTGGATGCAGGGCTACATATTTCAGGACTAAATGTACAGGCAGCACTTAGCACCCACAGCGTTGCATTGAGATTCCCTTCAGACTGACAAGAACTCCAGCTTTTATCTGACTTCATTAGAGAAGATTAAACAGACAAAGATGTTTGGAAGCTTTTTCAAAATTCAGAAACACTTTAATACCCTTCCAAACTACTACTGACACTTGAAATTTTGATTATGTGAAGAATTTTGTCTCTGGAACATGGAATCACCTACTGCCAGAAATAACTCAACTGAGACCTGGAATCTTTTTCTGTCAGAACTGATGTTAGTAGGATTAGCTAACAGGCTAGAATTCCCATTTTGAGCAAAGACATCATATGTGATTAATGGAATATTTGGACATGGGTACCACCTGACTTAGAACAACTGAACTAGAGAAGTTCAATCTTTATAAGCTTATCTATCCTAAGTAGGATTTCCATCATAGTGAATAAACTTTGTATTAACAGTTGAAGCTGATGTAAATTTAAAATAAAGTTAAGTCAATGCAAATAATTAGTGATAAGAAAATGTGGCAAGCTGATTCGAGAGGTGGAAGAAACTTTTGATGGTATGGATTCATGACTGGTTGAAGTGTATGCCCCTGAGCCAAGCTGTAAATTTTGGCAAAGGCATTATTTGTTTCTTTAAAAAGTTGTTATGAACACAGCTTGGGAAACCATCAAGAAAAATGATAGGTACGAGTAAAGTATAGTTTGTTCATTCAGAAAGAGAACTGGTTGGCATATTTTCAGATATTGGGGGGAGGCTGAGAGGGCTGATAGAGACAGAAGACTTATTTGAGAATTAGCTGAAGTCTTTGAAGTTGAAAGCTACTGTTCAAGATGGGTGTTTAATGCTTTTGAAAAGGGAGCAGAACATTACTGCAAGAGAAGTCACCTTTGAAACCTTTCTCTTAGAATTGACTGTTTACACTCATTGGCTCATCAATGGAAAATTTTGCCCCAGGGGATCCAAACATAGATCTGACTACTAAGAAACCTCTCAGGAGAAGAAGGCATCTTCATGACTCAGTTCACTGGGCTCATATTTTTAGGAACCAAACAAGCAGCCTATGCCCCACCCTCACAATATATTTTCAAATGTAGATTTATAGTGTATGTTTAGTTTTACATATTAAATATGTCAAAGCATGTATTTGTGGGGGGTAATTGTTTCATGATTATCTGGCATGTTTTTTATGTGAAATGTTGTCTTAGTTTCCTAGGGCTCTGATAACAAAATAGCACAAAGTGTGTGGCTTTAAAGAACAGAAACGTATTGTCTCATAGTTCTGAGACTAGAAGTCCGAAGTCAGGACATCAGCTGGACCGTGCTGTCTCTGCTGTTGGGGAAAAATCCCTCTTTGTCATTTCCAGCTCTGGTAGCCCCAGGTGTCTCTTGGCATTTCTAGGCTTTTAGATGTAGCTTCACAGAGTGTCTCCCCCTACCCCACCATGAGCTCATTTCTACATACATTCTACTTTTTTTTATGAAACACTACTCAGAAGAAATCAGGACCCACTCTACTCTGCCTTGACCTCCTTAACTGACAACCTTTAAAGAAAAACCCTATTTCCAAACAAGGTCACATTCACAGGCACAGGTGTTAGGACTCAGCATATCTTTTGGGGGATGCAGTTCAATCCATAACAAACCGGTTTCCAAAAACAAAAGTCCAATTCATAAAAATTCGACTATGGAACCCTTTTAGTTATCAATCCGGAACTTTAGTCTATTGTAAATCATGTGTCCAAAGGATCTGAATTTTTATTTCAACTTTGTTATTCTTTCTGAGTCATAGAGAAAGGAAGAGATGGGGATTAATGTTTATGAGCACTATGCTTAAAGAATCTTACTTTAAGCCTTATAAACAACTCTATTAAGTATTATCATCTATGTTTGTTTTAGGGGAGGAATCTGAGGCTCAGGGAGATTAAGTAATATGCCCAAGGTCATTAACATTAATAATTGGGGGAACTGAGAATTAGATGCAGGCTTGCTCTCACATACTGCTTTGCCAATAATAAAGATATGACATAGAATTACTAATTTGAAAGTAAACATTGTACCTAACACCGTGCTGGGAACATAGTAGGTGACCAACAAGGGGTAGATGAGGAAATGGGATAAAGCACCAGGCTCCAGAATCAAACTCCTTCGTTCATATGCTGGATTCATCACTTACATAACCTTGGGTAAGTCACACTTACCTCATCATGCCTCAGTTTCCTTACATGAATTAATTCAGTTGATACTAGTAAAATACTTAGAATGGTATTGTATCTGGCACATAATAAATATTCAGTGAATATTACCTTTTAATTATGATTAATCAGCAAAACTTCACCACACTGGAGCTGTGTGAAGTTGGGTAAGCCTGAGTTTCCTTGTCTGTAAAATGGGGAAAATAATTTATTTTGCAAGACTATTTTATTTAACAAACATATACTTTTATAGTCTTTGCTCTGTGCCAGGTACTGTTCTAAGTGGTCTATACGTACCAACTCATTTATAGGTAGGTCTGGGGTGGGGCCTGAGATTCTGAGTTTGTAATAATAAGCTCCCAGGTAGCAATCACCTAATGTGCCAGGTACCATTCTGATGCCCACTTCACAGATGAAGAAACTGAGGAACTGGTCACACAACACAATTAAGTGAGCTGAGATTCAAAACCAGACTCTGCAGCTCCACAGTCTGAGTTTGTAGTTATACCATGCAAAGGGACAAGTGAAATAGTGTCCATAAAAAGCCTAGTAGGTGTCAGCTCCTCTCCCATCTTCTCAGTAAATATCTTTTGAAATTCTTGGGGAATGAAAAATGATATGAATTTATTAGCCAGACTACGGGCTTTCCTAAAATGCCCAAGTTTGTATAATAATAGCATCCTTGGGCTCTTTGAGGGCTCCCAGAGATATGTGAACATACACCTCTCTGACGAGGACTATCTTGGATAACCTTTTCTGTTGACATCTTGGGGTTTCAGTAGCAAGACGTCAGCATGCACTCGTGTATGTGCGGTGATGTCTTGTGGAGCAGCTGTCACTGATGACAGTTTGCAGCAGAAGAGCTGGAGGACAGAGCCGATGTTTCTAATGACTGAGAACTAGTAAAGGAGGTCAGGCAGCAAAGGGATCAGTTCTGACAGCAGGGCTCACCCGAAGATGCCATTCAGGGTTTCTTGATGGGGATGTTAGTTTTAGGTGGGGCAATTCTATGCTATGAGGGACTGTCCTAAGCAAAACAACCTGAACTATTTCATAGTTTGTAGGATCCGTAGCATCCTTGACCCCAGGTACTAAATGCCAGTAACTCCACCTGTCATAAAAAAAACAGCAGTTGCCATCAAGCCAATTCTGACTCATGGTGACTCCATGCGTGTCAGAGCAGAATTGAATTCCGTAGGGTTATCAGTGGCTGATTTTTTTGGAAGTAGATTTCCAGGCCTTTCTTTTGGGGTGCCTCTGGATGGACTTGAATGTCCAGCCTTTCAATTAGCAGCCAAATGTGTTAATCATTTACACCATCCAGGAACTCCCCACCAGCCATACTGGTGTAAAACAAAACCAAAATATACTCCCACACTGTGCTGTGCTAGGGAGGAAGGGCCATTATCACCTTTACGGAGAACTGTTCTTTGTTGGGCACTTGGAGTTACCTGAGATCAGGAGCAGAAGGCTGCATCCTATATTGCCTTGCTGTTCATAGTGGGGTCCATGGAAGCAGCATCAGTACCAACTGGGATCTTAGTACAAATGGAGAATCTCAGACCCGACCTCAGACCTACAAATCAGTACCTGCATTTAACAAGATCCTTAGTGATTTGCATGCACATTAAAGTTGAGAAGCACGGCTATGGTAGATAGAACATGGGCTGGGAAATAAGAAGGTCCAAGGTTGAAATCCAGACTTCCTCTTACTAGCTGTATAATCATAGGAAAGTCACTTAACCTTTCTGAGCCTCAGCTTCCTGATATTAAAAAGATGCCAATGCCTTCCTCATGGTGTAGGCACATAACAGGCATTCAACAAAAGTCATTTCCATTCTCCTCTTCTATCGTCCATGAGAGAATGCAGGAAAACCAGTTTACCTCTTTGGTGACCATTAGGGAATTATCATTATAGGATACTGTAACAAGATGAAGAGATGATGATGCTTGGTACATTCTTTCTCTTTCTTCTTCCTGCTTTCTTCCAATACATGTCAGGTTTAGCTAGGGCAGGGCTGGGGTGGAACAACAGAGCAGAGAGGGCTGACGTGGGTATCACAAGGCTGGGAAAGGCCAGTACTCCTGGCTAGGATAGGTCATTTAGGAGGAACGAATTAAATTTCCGAGGTAAAAATGTAATTAATGGTAGTAAAACATTTAAGGAGCCCTCCTGGCACAATGGTTAAGTGCCTGACTGCTAACTGAAAGGTCAGCGGTTTGAACCCACCAGCCGCTCTGCGGGAGGAAGATGTGGCAGTCTGCTTCCATAGAGATTATAGCCTTGGAAATCATGTGCGCCAATTCTACTCTACCCTATAGGATAGCTATGAGTCAAAATCGATTCGATGGCAACAGGTACTTGTTAGTAAAAACATTTAGGTTGCTGGGTGGTGCAAAAGATTTGCACTGTGCTACTAATCCAAAGATTGGTGGTTCATACGCACCCAGGGACGCCATGAAAGAAAGCCTTAGTGGTCTGTTCCTGTAAAGATTACAACCAAGAATACTCTACCTACGGATCTCAGTTCTACTCTGTCACACATGGAGTCACCATGACTCAGAATTCATTCTATGGCAACAGGTTTTAAAACGCTTAGAAGGGTGCACGTAATAAATGCTCAGTGAATGCTTTGCAGATGGCTAAGGGAGTCCAGGGAAACCCTGGTGGCATAGTGGTTAAGTGGTAGGGCTGCTAACCAAAAGGTCGGCAGTTCGAATCCGCCAGGCACTCCTTGGAAACTCTACCGGGCAGTTCTACTCTGTCCTATAGGGTCGCTATGAGTCTGAATCGACTCCACGGCAGTGGGTTTGTTTTTTTTTGGGGGGGGGGGTTTAAGGGAGTCCAGAGAACAAGTGCAGGTCCAGGAAGCTATTAGGCAGCCAGTGAGGGACTTAGAATCAGAGACACGTCTGGGAATAAAGAAGATGGAAATAAACTTGTCAGGACACTTCCAGGTCCTTTTGTTACACCTTCTTCTGTGCTTCCGGTGTACCCTGCACAGTATTCTACTGTTTTATTATTAGATCAAAAACAGTTCCACCTGGACATTGTTTTCAATGTCTAGGAAAATATCTGTTGTTGTTGTTAGTTGTCGTCGAGTCTATTCCAACTCATAGTGACTCCATGTGACACAGTAGAGCTGCCCCATAGGGTTTTCTAGGCTGTAATCTTTACAGGAGCAGATTGCCAGGCCTTTTCTCTCATGGAGCCGCTGAGTGGGTTCGAATTGCCAACCTTTAAGTTAGCAGCTGAGGACTTAACGGTTGTGCTAGGGTGCCTTAGTCCCTAGAAGCTGTATATAAATTCTGTTTGTTGAATGAATAAATGAATGAATGCTTTGTTTCAAGTGTGATGATTTCCATCACAGTTTATTCCTTAGGGAAACCCACAGGCCTCTAATACAGCTAACATTGAGGCTCTCTATGAGCAAAGGGGCCCCTGGTAGTCTCCAATCCTATGTGCCCCTCTTAGGTAACAGCCTGGATTTCTCACCTTACCTCTCTTCTTGCAGTTACTGTCCCAGACATAGAGAAGGAACCAAGGGGAATGGGCATAAAGTTGGGAGAGTTTTCAGCCTACCAGTTCTCCTTTTGGCTATTGTTAGATTGAGAGACTTACTTTCCAAGGAGCAAGCTACCTCAGTTTCCAGGAGGTCTGGAAGCTGAGAAAGAATGCTTGTGCTTTCTTTACTAAAAAATAACTGCCAGCCCCCCTGGGATGGCTCAGAAGGTCAGTGCTCTAGAAGCTAGCTTAGAGATACACCTGAACTCTGAGGCAGGAAGCATCAGAAGCTGGTCCATGGAATACAGATATAAAATTCAGCTTCTCTAGCCAGGTTATGCTGGGAACCCATAGAAGGGGACAGGCAAAGGATTCGAGGCTCCATCCACCTGAATAGGGGCTGCTGGGTAAGCTTGGCTACTTTCCAGAATTCAATATTTAGGGGGACAACGACTCTTCAAAGGACTTCTGGGCCTCTGGACCTGAGATTAGTTGCCATAGGGGACTGCTCATCCTCTAAAAGTTAAATGCATTTCATTGCCTATCAGCTCCAGAGCTTATCAGCTGCTCAGCAGAGCCACTTGCAGCCTGGAATTTCCTTATGGGAGGGGATAAATTGGGGAATTGGTGAGGGTGGGGGATGGAATGGCCCAGGGCACTTTTATGTTGAAAGTGAATGAATGAAAGGAAACCTTGCTCTTATTCTCCCCCACTCTTCCTAACAGGTCTTTTTGAAGTTCTGGCTTTCTAAAGAAGGAAGGCCTAGTTCTCCCCAGAAGACCCCAAGCAGTAGGGATGGAGTTGTTGGTGGCAGATGGGTGGTGGAATGGCTCATGGCTCTGCCTGCAGCAAGCTAAGAGCTGAGAATGGTTGGAACCTCACCCTTATTTTCTTCCCCTGCCCTTTTTTTTTTTTTTTTGGTGTGTGTGAGTGAGGTGGGCTGGAGGGATGGGGGGTAAGAAAAGAAGGAGCGATTAAGGAAGGGAGGGGAGAGAATTTGGCACATTATACACCATGTGAGTTGGCCAGCCCTTCCTTTCTTCCTCCCTTCCTCCCTCCCTCCCCCCTTTCCCTCCCTCCCTTCCTCTATCTCTTTCTTCTTTTAATGTCCATACTTAAAATAAAATAAAATAAATGATAGAAACATCATCCAGTAACTCCCTTTCCCTTTGCCAATCCCCAGGTTTTACTCATATTTTGACTGAAGATTTGAGTCACCTGGCCTGTAAAGAACCAAAACCAGCTGAAGTGTTGGCCAAGGACAAAAGTGGAATAACTAATGGAAGAAGGAAGTGATTTCCTTGCCTGGCATGTATATGTGTAAATATATGAAACACGACAAATAATTAAGCAATTCTTTTTCCTCCCTTTCTTATCCCCCTCTATCCAATATAAGGTCGCTATGAGTTGGAATTGACTCAACGGCAATGGGTTCTATCCAGTAAAAAGTGAATTAAAGTGGTTGACCGTATAATTTGAGATTTAAGTTATAGGCTCTCAGAGGAAGACAGCATCTGAACTAGGAAAGGAATGGATGTTCCCAGAGAGACATAAAGTGGCATGTGGGACATTGTACCCTTCCTTATAGGGAGCAGGTGTGTGCATCCTCATTTGTGTGAAGGCCAGTTACCATGTTAGGGGGATATTTGATGTTGTTATCGTTTTTTTAGGGAGGATATTCTCATCAGGGGTAAGAGGGGTGGACTGTGCTCATTTGTTTATTTTCAACTGAGCATCATTTTATCTTTTTCTAAGATCTCCTTTGCAATGCAGAGGAGCAGCCAGGAGCTACATTTCTCAGAATCCCCTTTCTTGTATGGTTGGGGTTAGAATTTGTCAGTGAGAAATTCTCAGGCGAGATATGAAAGACGGATAAAAGACAACGTCATTCTTCAGAAGCTATTGCCATCAGATGTGCAGGCAGCTTCACAGCTGCAGCTCAAGACAGCTGGTAGGAGTTTCCAGAGACCCTGGATTTTCAGCAGTCACCCCAGTCATCTGCTGGTGGCTTCCCTAACCTTTTCTTCACCTGTTCTTCCAAAGTTTGTGTAAGACTCCAATTTCTACCTGGAATTCTTTAGTTGGTATTAAAATTTAAACATATATTCCAGGAATACACAGAGCACTTTTTATTTTTCTTTTCCTGATGGAGCGCTGTTACAAGGCTTAATGTCCTGGCATGGGGGCTGGTGTGGGGGTGGATGTCTCTCACACCACCTGATAACACCTGGCTTGTAACTGACTGGAATTTCTCAACACTTGGCCCAGCAGTGTTAGTTGCAATGAATTTTGTTCGTGTGCCAACGGGGAAGTGGTTAATGACAGAACAAGACAGTGGTCTGGACTGCCTCACCACAGTCGCTCTATGGATTTGGTGACAAGGAAAGGATCAGTCTGGAGTCCCCTGATGTTGACTGGGTGGCGGTCATGTGGGTGACTTTGACTGGAAATCTAGTGAGATGCAGCTCTGTGTCTGCCAGGCCATCAGTCCTAGGGCCCAGCTGTTTTCAAAAGGCCCCAAAGCACGGCACTGACACCTGTGAATACATAGGTGCTGGGGCCCAGAGCTGCCCAGGTGCAGATGCCCTTACTGTACACTGGTATAGCCACTTTGGAAACTGTCATTCAGGGAAGGCAGAGGATGCCCAGCCTTGGCTTAAAGTTATCCACTACTGGGTTCAGAAATGACAGGTCTGCTTTACGGCTGAGAGAGTGTGTCTCCCAGAAATCTCTGGCATGGGGTGAGGATTCTGCATGGAAGTGGTCAAAAGCATAGACTATGGAGGCAGACTGGCTGGATTTGAATCCTGCCCCACCACTTACTAGCTGCGTGACCTTTGGAAAGTTTCTTAACCTCCTTGGTCCTTAGTTTCCTCATCTGTACAATGGGCATATTAAAATATCTACATCATAGGGATGTTAATACATGTAAAGTGCTTTTTAGGACAGAGTCTGGCACATACTAAAAACCAAACCCATTGCCAATGAGTTAATTCCATAGGACAGAGTAAAACTGCCCCATAGGAGTGGCTGGTGGGATCGAACTGCCTACCTTTTGGTTAGCAGCCGATCTCTTATCCACTGCACCACCAGGGCTCTGGCACATACTAAACGCCATGCAATTATTATTATCATACCAAGAAAAGGCAAGTTGGGCCAATGATAGAGGCTCCGGGTAAGAGAGGGGAGTGATTCTGAGGGCAGCCTGCTCCTGTTCAGCCGAAGCAACTCTAATCCAGCTTACTGTGGATTCATAACTGACTCCTGTGGACAGCAGGGGAGCGGCAAGTAGAAACTAAAAGTTTTCACTAAAACTTGGTGAGAAAATGGGAGCCTGTGTTGGTGTCTCCACAGAACAGGGGAGGAGGCAGTCTCTCCCGTTGCAGAGAACACAGCCTGGCAGGGCAGCAGGGGTCAGCAGAAATGCATTGATACCTGGCAGGGATACATGCTTCATAGCTGACTGGATTTGTTTGGGACTGCATACCAGACATAACCAGGACTGCCAGAAATAGCTGAGGGGGATTTTGTCCCATATTAGCAGGAGGCATGAGAATCTTGAGATCCTGGCTAAACTTACGTTGGATACCACCAGTCCCTCAGGTGGAAAAAGGCAAGGGCTTTGGTGACAGACAAACCTGGTTTTCATCCCAGCCACTTACTAAAGTGTAAATACCCAAAGGGCAGAGACCATCTTATTAATTATGGAGTACATGGAAAGATTCAGTAAATGGATGTATGGATTTAATATCGTGGACCTCAGTTTCCCCATCTGTAAGACGGAGATTGTGTAGTGATCTCTAAAGCTGATCTAAGGATTACGTTAGACAGTGCCCAAAGGCATGGAGTCCCTGACCCCCCAAAGATCTCATTGCTGTCTAGCCGATTCCGACTCATAGTGACACTACAGGACGCAGTAGAACTGTCCCAGAGGGCTTCCAAGGCTGTAAATTTTTATGGAGGCAGACTGCCCCATCTTCCTCCGGTGGAGCAGCTGGTAGGTTCAAACTGCCAGCCTTTCAGTTAAGCCAAGTGCTTAACCTCTGTGCCACCAGGGTTCCTATGGAGTCACTGGGCGGTGCAAATGGTTAATGTACTCAGCTGCTAACGGAAATGTTGGAGGTTCGAGTCCACCCAGAGGCATCTTGGAAGAAAAGTCTATGATCTGCTGACACACATGGGGACACTATAAGTTGGAATCAACTAGATGGCAACAGAAATACTCATGCAAGTTCCCTAATGAATATTGTATTTTGTTATTAATTTTGATAGTAAATATGCTGTGTCTTGCTTAAATTAGAAACTCAGATTCATTTGGTGACTCAAACTTACTAATCTGTTTTAGTGCAGTTAATTGTAGTTCATTCTACATTTGCCAAAGACTAGATCCTTTAAGGGAAGACATCGTACATCTTACAGGTTTGTCCCAATTTGAACAGTGCTTTTCAGGTGTTATTTATGACACAATGCTTCTGGACAAAAGTCAAAATATAGTTAGCTATTGGTAAGCACCATTGAATTTCAGAGAATAGGACATTACAGATAGGTTATTAAGTGATTTAAACAGAATACACTCAATGAGATGGACTGACACAGTGGCTGCAACAAGGGACTCGAACATCACAATTGTGAGGATGGTGCAGGACCAGGCAGTGTTTAGTTCTGTTGCCCACAGGGTCTCTATAAGTCAGAACTGGCTCAAGGGCACCTAACAACAACATGCTCTGGGTTGGGAAAGCCATGTCAGAAAAAAAAAAAAAATACTAATTTGTATCCAAGAATTTCATAATATGTAAACACTATACATTATTGTTAAGCTTTTTCTTTGTCCATTTAAAGTGCTTTCTGACTAATCTTGTTCGGGAAAGCTTTGAATAACGGGGTTTTTAGTTGCTTTTATGCCCCAGGGAAGTTCCTCAAGAAATGACTGAATAACGGATGGGAAAGTGGCCATTTCATGATTGGTCTCTGACTTCCATTTTGATTCCTTCCAGTCAATCCTCCATGCTCTGCCACTGGAAACTAGGAAACTAAATTTATTAAATCTGACCTTAATTTTGTATTTATCCTCCAATCAATGAGTTCTAGTTTGCAGGTGGTTCCATTCCTCTCTTAAAGAGCAGAATGTATGTGGTTTGTTGTTGCTATTTTCCTTAAAAATCAAAATAATCATTGGTTAGCTTCTGGAATTGAAATTATATTCTGGACGAATGTCTGATATGGATGAATATGCTGAATTTGATTTTCTCGAAGAGGAATGAAGCAGGTATCAAATGTACTGTGAGTGCTGATATACCTTAACATGACTTGTTTATGTACTGCCATCTACTCACGATTCAAAGTGTTCTTTAACACCTATTTTACAAGGCATAAAATACAGGTAAGAGTAAAATTACTGCTTGGAAAGTTTCTCCAATTCTGTTTTAAGATCAGAAAGACCTTCCTGCTCTGCAGAAAATATTATTTATTTGATGTGGAATAAATTTTCTTTAAGAACAAGCCAGGACTACTTCATATGAGCAGTATTGAGTATACCCACCGAATGGCACACCAAAATATAAATCACCACAGCCAGATGCAAGCTTTTAACAACTTTAATACAATTATAATCCATATAATACATCTTATAACAAATGTGGATACAAGGACATGAAATATCAAAGAAGTTGCACATCTTCCCATCTTCAAATGATGTCGGCTTACCCATCCCAGGAAAACAATCTGGCACTGGTCTCCTGTTTAGCAATGTTACCAATATCATCTACTGTTTTTAAAATCAAAGTTGAAGTGATACATTCATTTGCCAAAAAAAGGTTAAAGGCAAAGAAGGTGAATCAACATGCAAATTAGCATCTGGCCCAGTTGCAAAATTAATTTCCCAGATGTGAGGGATTGAACCATGCACCCTTGCAAGCAAGATGAACGGCAAACAGATGACATCAAGCCAACAGGAAATTCAGCAAAGGGCCCAGGAGACCCCAAGATGGTATAGGCCAGACGTCTACTGTCCTTGGTGCTCATGTATCTGTACTATCACCCTGACCTTCTAGATCCTGGCTTAAGCGTCTATGAGACCCATGTCCTAGGCCATCCTTTCTTTTGGAGATGGAAACCATTGTTCAAGGTCTCAGGCACGATTAACCCTGCAGTTGGTCAGCTGCACTAGGGTAGTTCAGAGCTGTAACAGCTGTCTGGTGTGGCCACAACACAGCTGCAGTTTCATAGATTTAAGTAGAAACAATTCACCAGTATAACAGCAAGCAAACCTAGATCACTTATATATCTATGTAATACTTCAAATATCTATAAATATTTTTCTCCAGAAACTGAAAATACTGTAGATATGAATTCATTAATCCTCATGACACCTCTGTGATGTAATATAGGGTGAGGTCAATATGAAAGCATTGCCCTCATTTTAGAAACAAAGAAACAGAAGTTCAGAGAGGGCAGGAGATTTCAGTGGGGCCACTGTTTTCAGAAAAACAAAGTCGAATCCCAGTCTTCCAGGAATTTGCAATCTCTGGTCTAGAAGAGGCTCCTGCACTGACCTCCCTAAGGCTTTTACACTAGTCCTATGCACGGATGCTGTGCTGTTCATTTGGATCCACTGGAGCCATTTCCCCTGGGTAGACCTGAACAGACTCTCTCCCTGAGGAAAGTGATGTCAGTTATTGGCATATGTTTCATATGTGTATGAATGTGTGTTTTAAGTAACATTTGCAGAATATAATTGCTAAAATCCTCTGGCCAACTCAAATGCCAAAAATACATTTAGCTAAATAAGGTTCAACTCATACATTCTTTATACCAGCATAACAAAGAGTGCTCTTAGAGTTTTTGTGGGAGGCTGTCGTCTAGCTGAATACACTTACTTTAGACCCAGACCCTTCTCTTCACCATAATGATTTTGAAGTTAAGAGCAACTAGCTACCTGGTGCCGTTGCTGACTCTATGGTTTATAATTGGGTGGGGTTCTCTGTGAAGAGTTGGTCCCTCTGACCCAATGTTTATGACTGAAGCCACACCCAGAAGTGAACCTCCAAAGGTGTACCATGGACATGTTGTCAAAATGGTTTTAGCTGAGGGGGACAAAATTTATGGAATGTCCTGTTTTTATTAGCTTGTTCTTTGCCAAACCGAAAGCCCTTTGAAGGAGGTGGGGGTAAGAAAGAGGGACAATTATCCAGAACATTTACAGCCCAAGGTGCACCTTTGGTCATTCTTGGCCATTTTTCTGAGAAGATCCACTTAAAAAAAATTCAGAGATATTATAATTCCTGGAAGCCCACTCCTCGTTACCTACTGCTGTTGCAAAATACCTCTCGGGGTTGCTCCTTCTCTTTTGGCACCTGAGGAATGTGGGATGAATTCCTCAAGCAGGGTATGGGATGGCAGGTTGTGGACAGTGGTGCTGCTCCCTGCACCTCTGACACCAGAGAGGTTAGAAAAGTACTGCAATGGTGGTTTTCATGTCAGGACTTTGCTAGACCAGAGCGAGTGACAGGATGATCTGCGGGTCAAGTTTCTGTACACTAAACACTCATGGCAATAAGTTCAAGTTTAGAAATAAAAACTGACCCAGTTTCAAGTTCTTTGTGACATTGAAGGACAATAGAGCACATTCTGAAAGAGGACCTGAAGTATGTTTTCTACTACATGAAATCAGGACATCAGATGCTGGTTGCTAATATCATGTATTATGGGAGGACAGAGTGGCAGCCGTGAAATAAAGCTATCTAGGAAACACATGGAAATAAAAAGGCAATCATGCATGCCAAAACAACCCACGACCAACAAACACAACACTTTCAATATAAAAAATTTAACAAATCATTTCATTTGTTAAAAAAAAAAAAAGTATTACTAGTCTGTGAATGTCTCATTCTATCATAATGAAACACAATAAATTAGGGTTTCTCAACCTTGGCACTGTTGACATTTTGGGCTGGTTAATTCTTTGTTGTGGCAGGCTGTCCTATGCACTGTAGCATGTTTAGCAACATCCCTAGCCTCTACCCACTAGTAGCACCCCCAATAAAAAATGTTACCAGACATTGTCAAATGTTTCCTAAAACCAAAAAAACCCATTGCCATTGAATTGATTCCAACGCATGGTGACCCTATAGGACAGAGTAGAACTGCCCCATAGAGTTTCCAAGGAGCACCTGGTGGATTTGAACTGCTGACCTTTTGGTTAACAGCTATAGCTCTTAACTACTGTGCCACCAGGGCTTCCAATGTCCCCTAATGTCCCCTAATGGGGGGAAAAATCACCTCTTGCTTGGGAATCACTGAGATAAATGCCTATAATGATGATCCGTTCTTTCTCAGAATTTGCTATGCAAGATTTGAGACGATATACCCAGGGTATTCCTTTATTAAAGGGAAGAATGTGTAAGTTAAAGGTGTGGGAAGGATAAATGGATTAACCATGGTGTTGGTTTCCTATGGAAATGCCTCAGTGACAAAAGCCAATACATTAGTGCCTGCTTTTAAAAAAAAAAAAAAAAAACCAAACATTTTCAGTCATTATCCAACAGACAGGAAGGCAGTGAGCCAGTTGTTTTATTGGGTATAAAGCAAGGATTCTATTGACTCCTTCGAGCAGTGGATACCTCTGAGAGTGAGAGCTTATTCTTACTTCCCTAATGAGGCCCTCAATGCATGTCACTCCCTCCTTTCTCCCCTGCCCTCCTCAATTCCTCAAGCACTCAGCCCATGACATCTCTTCTTTTCTCTTCTAGATCTAAACTCATTTCACGGCATTCTCCTTTAGGATCCCAACTCCGCTGAAAGCTGTGGGCTGCAATTCCAGCTGAAGTTGAATAGAACTGGCATCCTTAGCTGAGACAGGAGCCTGGAGGGGAGCACAGGTAGAGGTGGGCTCACTGAGATCTGGCAGCAACTTGTTCCTCTGGCCCTCAGCCTCCAGCCTCCCCCAGGGCACTTTCTATTTTCATCTTTCATTAATTAGGCCGCGAAGAAGCTGGTATCCAGCTTGTCCAGCTTAAAGGATGTCCTGTGAGGCACAACCAGATAAACGGAATTTAAAAAGGAATTGGAGAAACCCTTGCTTTCCTCACCTGCGGAGTGAATTCCTCCTAGTCCTCATTTCCTTTCCCCTCATTGACATGTAACATAATTTCCTAGAGAAAAGTTTAAGAAGTACCACGAACAAAAAGCTCCCCTTAAAGTAACCCCCAACAAAACTAACCCAGTCCCTCTTCCTTGGTCCCTCTCGGAGCGGGTCTTGCGGTGGATGCAGATGCCTTCACCACGGTGGTTGGGCCTGGTAGCTCAAAGTTGGCCCATTTCAGAAGCAAACCAGCCTTGATTCACCTTTAATTAATGGTTCTTTTTGTATCAGACAGGGGGAGTTGTAGCAGCCATAGGAAAGGGAGGAAAACAAAAACAACCAGACCAACAAAACAGGGCTTAAGATTGCCATTCAATGTGCATCGGGTACTTGTTAATTCTACTGGAGAAGCACTTATAAATAAAGAACAGTTATTCCATCCCAGTCCACGGTCCTTTGTTAGGAGTCGTCGTAGAGAGGGTTGTTGTAGTTTCCCCAGGATCCGTAGTCATGGTCATCCAAAAGCCTTCCATAGGAGGAATGCCTGGTGGGGAAAGAGAAGAGCGTTGTGGTTACTTTGTAGGACAGCCTAATACATCTGCAGCCTGAATTGGGTAGCTGATGGGGACTATGAGGGGTGAGAACATGATGCTCCACTAGGACAATCCTTTGGCAACAGAGAAGAGCGACCAGCCAAGGGTCTACAAACACCCTGTGGCTATGACTGATCCAGCTGGGAGCCCACCTGGCGCCTTCTGTTGAGATCATGGGGCCTTGTCTCTCTCCTCAATCCCCAGTGCTGGAGAAGGAGGAAGAGGCACCAACTCCAGGATTATTTCATAAGAAGGGATGGGAAAAGGAAGGCTGCATTCCTGGCACTCAGCCTTAGGACCAGGACTTAATTTTCTTGAAATAATGACACATCACAACCACTGTGCTATCACCATCTCTGTCAACATTTATATAAGTGCTTTACATTTACAAAGCACGTTTATAGTCAGTTTTTACTTGATCCTCGAAACAAAGCCACGAGGCAGGTATTGTTTATCTTTATTTTCAGATGAGGGCAGTGCGGCTCAGAGACATCCACTGGCTTGCCCAAAGTCAACCCACTCAAATCCCAGCTGCCTGGACCTAAATCCAGTGCTCTGACTTCATTCTAAGAGTCTGATTTAGCACCTTGGTTCAATGACAATACTGGTTAAACAGGCTTTGGTGGGTCATTCTGGGAACCTGTCTCACAATTAATATTATTTCTATAAGAAACTGAAGTCAGATAATTATCACATCTCTGTTCAAAACCTTGGCTCCTCATCTCCCACTGAGTAAAAGCCAAAGTCCTACAATGGCTTCCAGAGCCCTACAGGATGGATGGCACACAAGAACAACGATAGGGTCTGGCTCCTGTTACTTCTGCCTTGGGGCCTTTGCACTTACTGTTTCTTCTGCCTGGAACAATCTTTCTCCAGATATAGCTCACATAGCTCATTCCCTCACCTCCTTCAAGTGTTTGTTCAAATGTCACCTTCTCAGTGAGGTTTTCCTTAACAACTCTATTTAAATTTGCAACTCCAGCTTTGAGAGCTCTGTTTATTTTTCTCAGTGCTCACAGCCTTCTAACATACTATATATTTTACTCACTAATTTTGATACTGCCTCTTCCCCCTAAGTAGACTATAAATAAGCTCCAGGAGAGTATATATTATTTGCCTATTCTATTTTGTTCCTGGCTGTTTGTCAGGGGTTGAATTGTGTTCCCCGAAAATATGTGTTGAGTTGGTTACACCATGACTCCCAGTGTTGTGTGGTTGTCCTCCATTTTATGATTGTAGTTTTACATTAAAGAAGACTAGGGTGGGATTGTAACATCACCCTTACCCAGGTCACATCCCTGATCCAATGTAAAAGGAGTTTCCCTGGGATGTGGCGTACACCACCTTTTCTCTCTCAAGAGATTAAAAACGAAAGGGGAAAGAGCAGAGACGGGGACCTCATACCACCAAGAAAGAAGTACCGGGAGCAGAGAGCATCCTTTGGACCTGGGGTTCCTGTGCAGAGAAGCTCCTAGTCCAGGGAAAGATTGACGAGAAAGACCTTCCTCCAGAGCCGACAGAGAGAGAAAGCCTTCCCTCAGAGCTGACACCCTGAACTTGGACTTGTAGCCTACTAGATTGTGAGAAAATAAATTTCTCTTTGTTAAAACCATCCACTTGTGGTATTTCTGTTATAGCAGCACTAGATGACTAATACAAGATTTCTCCAGCACATAGTAAGTGCTCAATAAATATTTGTGGATGAAACAGCGATTGGAAAAATATATCCAATCTGTACATAAGATGGGAGCTTCCTGGAGAGAGATATGGTCATTTTAAGACTAAATCTAATGACAGGATTTGGAAAACACCAGAAAATGAGCATCTGGTGCCTTTGAGGTTCATGCTAGCGTGTGAATTATTATACCTTGTCACTATAAATCATGTTTGTTATCTCTAGTATGGAAAATATTCCCCTGTTTTTTTCTCAGCTAGATATGAAAATTAAATGAAAATACAACTGGAGAGGCACAAAAAGTGTTTTGCTATGCTTTTATCTGTTGCTAAAATAGTTTTTGTTGCTCTCCTGAAGTTTACTTATGTTTGCCAGTATCTCAGTCATTTAGAGCTGCTATAACAGAAATACCACAAATGGATGGCTTTAACAAAGAGAAATTTATTTCTTCAGATTAAAGTAGGCAAAAAGTCCAAATTCAAGGCATCAGCTCCAGGGGAAGGCTCTCTCTCTCTGTTGGCCTTCTCATCAATCTTCCCCTAGACTAGGAGCTTCTCTGTGCAGTGATCCCAGGTACAAAGGACATGCTCTGCTCCCGACACTGCTTTCTTGGTGGTATGAAGTACCTCTTCTTCACTTCCTTCCCTTTCCTTTTATCTCTTCTAAGATAAAATGTGGTGCAGGCCACACTCCAGGGAAACTCCCTTTGCATTGGATCAGGGATGTGACCTTGCTAAGGGTGTATTAATTCCACCCTAACCCTCTCTAACATAAAATTACAACCACAAAATGGGAGACAACCACACAATACTGGGAATCATGGCCTAACCAAGTTGACACATATTTTTGGGGGACACAATTCAATCCATGACATTCTACCCTTTGGCCCCCCAAATTCATGTCCTTGCTACATATAAGACACATTCACCCCATCATATCATAGCAAAAGTCTTAAATCAACTCCAAGTCCAAAATCCAAAAAGTCCTCTTCATCTGTGAAATCTAGAATACAAGTTATCTGCTTCCAAAGTATAATGGCAGAACAGGTACAAGCTAAAACCCAGTGCCATCGAGTCGATTCCGACTCATAGCGACCCTATAGGACAGAGTAGAACTGCCCCATAGAGTTTCCAAGGAGCGCTTGGCGGGTTCGAACTGCCGACCCTTTGGTTGGAGGTACAAGCTAGACATTTCCATTACGACTAGGAGAAATTGGAGGGAAAGAAGGCATAACAGGCACCAAGCAAGTCAGCAGAACACTGCATTAGTCCTTAAGACTTTGTAAACAATCCTCTGTTCTCTGAGGCAATTTACACAATAGTCCTGCCCTCCAGACTCTAGGTATTGGCCACACTCTCCAGTTAGGGTTGCTATGAGTCAGAATCGACTCCACGGCAGCAGGTTTGGTTTTCGCTTTTCTCCAGATTCTGAATGGAGGCCTCTCGGCCCCGGGCTTCACTTCTACCTTCCAGGCCCACTGGGACAGCAACTCTGCTCCCTCAGCTTTAGGTGCACCATTCTCCTAGTCCATCTGAGTGGTGACTCCACCCTTAGAAACGCCAGAGGCCACGGCTCCAGCCTTTGAAAACCCAGAGGTTGTGGCCAGACCTTTTGAGACTGAGGCAGCTTGGCTTTCTGTGTTCCTTGTCTCTTCAGCTTCTGCTTCCTGGTCCCTGGGCCTCTCAGCCCTTGGGCCTCATGCCTACATCTGCCCTGCTGGGGCAAGTGTTTCAAAGCTCAATAGCTCCACTGATAAGTGCTTGGAAGTATCCCCACTCCACCAGGAAGCCTCCTGCCCACAGGCACTCAGCTCTCTGGCTCCATGGGGCAGCAAGCCTAGCTCTACTGATAAGCGCCCAGAGGCAGCCAGGTATCTGAAGAGACAGTTTGCTACAGGCACTCAGGTCTCTGGCTCTGTGGGTCAGCAAGCCTAGCTCCACTGATAAGCACCCGGAGGCAACCAGGTATTTGAAGAGACAGTTTGCTACAAAGAACCAGGTCCTTGGTGTGCTTGTATCAAACTCTTAGCTTTCAAAATTTTGAGTTAGGTCCTGAAAGGTGACTCAGCTGACCCAACCTATATATCTGGAAAGTTAAGAATGTTCTACAACATACGTTACGCTTTCCTTAAAGACCCATGTTAATTTCCGTGTATGGGAAGGAACAGGTCTACAAATAGCAACCCAGACACTCTACTGATCTTTGAACGTACAGGAATAGGGGAAAGGCTAGTTGGTTTCCAACCATTTATAGAAAGGTAAACAAAGGTCACGAGCCATCCATCCTCACCACTCCCCCAAATTTAAAATCTCCAAGTGCAATAAAACATTTTACCAATATGGTTGAGGAATTGAAGCTGCAGAATGAACAAGTAAAAACCTGGGAATTACAAGACCGGAGCTCAGTCTAAGTTTCAGCATGACTTACTGTTGCAAGCTTGGCAAGTGTCTACCTAGTAAACTTGTTCCTTTATTGGAAAGACACTCATACTTCACCTTTGTATGGTAATTTAACTTCCAACAGCATTTTTATATCTATCACAATTTTATTCCCATAAAATGTCAGTTTAGTTAATAGATTATGTCCTTGAACATGTTTTCTTAATCCCTATTTCTTCATCTATAAAATGGAGAAACTTTTTTAACTGTGTTAGGGTTGTTGAGAGGATTAAGTGTGGTAATGCATATAAAAGGCCTGGCACACAGTAAATGAGCAATAAATGTTGGCTAATATTGTTTTTTAGTTTTTATTATAGTGAAACTTATGTAAGCATGTGGTAAATCTGCAAACAATACAAAAAGGCATTGAATGGAAGGTGAGCCTCCCTCCCACCATGGACTCCTGAAACTATGCCCTAAGCATACTGATGAGACTACTTTCTTATACTGTCATTATTTAAATTTTTACCAATTATTATTATTATACTGGAGTGGGTTATAAGATTAAAAATCTCCTGATAGTCAGGTTTTTATTGCCCACAGTTATTTTAGACAAGACTATTTGATCAGTGCTGTACATGAATCTGCTGTCTTGTGAGAGTCATCTACTGCCCAAACACTAGTGCAATAAAAGCAAAGGCTGGTCTTAAGTTTCATTTCTCTTTGCCTTCCCATAATCTGAACAGATAGCAAGTTGAGCAACACGCTGGTAAGTGAGGAAAGAGAAGCAAGAGATATAGATAAACCAAAATTGAGAATGTACTTAACCCATAGGGCTTGTTTTAACACATGAATGAGTCTAAACAAGATGAGTGGAGAGCACTGGGACGCAAGCCTGGTTTGATAAATCCTGTAAGACAAACTTTTTTTGCTTTTTGGTGATGAGGGAAGAATAATTAACTAATTAATGATCATTTTAAACTTCTCTCTCCATCAAAAATTCGTAAATCAAGGCACATTTTGGAATAAAGGCTTTCAAACTTACATTTGTGGAGGCTAAAGTTCCCTCAAGTTTTGCTTCCTTGATTTTTTAGAAAAATGAAATGTTAGCGCTGGTAGGCCTTTGGGATTATCTGATTAACCTCTTCACTCCCACGATTAGGAAAGCGAGGCCCAAAGAATTTAGAAGACCTGTTCAACAGAGCTATGTTTTCTATTTGCTGTGCCTTGGCTCCCCCTGGATGGTGAACTTCTTGGGGCCAGATTATGTCTTACTTCTAACTGTAGGGACACCTAATATATTGCTCTTGACATGATGGTTATCTTACAAATATTTGATAAGTTCTTACATTCAGTGGCATATAAATAGTATATATGAGGTTTGCTTGGTCACTATCAGCAGGGGTTAGTTACCAGTGGTAACTCATTGTGCAATATAACTGTGGCAAAGTGAAAAAAATCTTATTCAAAGATGCCAAGGGTCAAAGCTGCCATTTTGACTTTAAAGATAGGACAGAGGGAGAGAATTATGGTTAGATTTTTCCCATGTAATGACATGGCTTTGAAACACTTGGCACAGTGCTCAGGGTCCACAATAATCAATGGCACTGTGTGTATTGTCAATGTTACTATACTAGATTGTACAGTTTAGCTAAAAGTAAAACCTGAGAGGACAAAATAGAGAATGATTTATTTCAAGTCCTTGCCTCATTGCTCTTGGTCTCTAGCAGCTTTGCTCTAATAGAAAGCAACACTCCCCACCACCCCAATTGGTGATGCCTTTTTGGTGACAACTGGCAAATACGGTGGTGATACTTGTGGTTTGAGGCTTTCTCTACTACTGCAAAATGATACCTATTTTAAGGTAACTGTAGTATCAGTACTTAACAGAATACTTAACTGTCTTTATAAATGAGTGTGGTGATTCACTTGTGTTAAAACACATTTTAGAAAACACCTCCTTTACAAAGGTCAACCCCAGATCTCCATCAAATACCCACATTTGTTTACAACTACGCTCTCCAGTCATCTTCTCTTTAGTCAAGCTAGTCTTGCCATTCAATCATTAGTGCATATCAGGTGCTATCAAGAAAGGATACAGACATGAACAAGACCTGGCTTAGTGCTGGGAAAACACAGCTGAATTTTCAGCTCATTAGTCATTAGTAATTAAGCCTTAGGCCCTTATCATCCATTAGCAAAGCTAGTTTGGTGCAGCTGTCACTGTCTCCCTTTTTTTTGTTTCTATTAGTGGCTTTCTTTTTCTGATTGTCTTTTCCTGTCCTGACTCCTTTCTTTTAACTATTTAGTGAAAAACTTACCATCTGCCAGGCACTCTTCTGGGAGCTGCAGGATACCTCAGTGAATTAAACAGACAAAAATCCTTGTCTACAGGGAGTTTACATTTGAATGGGGGCAGAAACAATACATAAGATACAAATAATAATACGGCTAATGGTAATAAGTGCAGTAGAGTAAAATAAAGCAAGTAGAGGGATGAAGGGTTTCACATGGAAGGTAGAGATTATAATTTTAAATATGGTGATCAGGGAAGATCTCACTAAGACATGTAAAGTAGATGAGGGATGACTCAAATGGATGCCTAAAATATACCCGATAGACAGAAGGGACAGACAGTGCATAGATCCTGGGGTAGGCGCAAAGGGCAAATCTGCATGATAGCTATAGAACCATAATTTTTTAGAAAATAGACTTCATTTGGAATTATTTAGATTTACAGAAAAGTTACAAAGATAGTTCCCATATACCCTTCTCCCAGCTTGCTCTAATGCTAACAACTTACATAACCATGGTGCCTTTCTTTGTCAAAACTAAAAAGTTAACACTGTGAGTCACAATTTTGAAGCTAAGAAAAGTGTGACCATTAGGGGTAAATTTATTTCCCATTTATTTGCCCACAGGTACCATAACAAGTTGGTTGTCGAGTGAGTATCACAATTCAGGAATCCTATCAGTTCAGTCATCTTTCTATTCAAATCCCAATGACAGAAACACTTCCAAACATTCATTTTCAAAATGCTCTTTCTGTAGTGTGGGTTTCTCTTAAAAATAAACCACCAAAAACCAGTAGCCATTGAACTGATTCCAACTCATGCTGGCCCCATATGTGCCCACTAGAACTGTGCTCCACGGGGTTTTCATCGCTGTAGCCTTTTGGAAGCAGATTGCCAGGCCTTTTTTCCCAGGGACCTCTGGGTGGGTTTGAATTGCCAACCTTTTCGTTAGTAGTCAAGCACTTAACTGTGCCACCAGGGACTCTTCTTTTAAGAATAGCTACTTTCAAGGATACAAACCATAACTAACAACACACAAAATTCAGATGATAAGCTAGATAACTGGGAGCTTCTAAAAATTAAATACTTATGCTCAACAAAAGACTTCACCGAAAGAGTAAAAAGAGAACTTACAGACTGGAAAAAATCTTTGGCTATCACAAATCTGACAAAGGTCTAATCTCTAAAATCTATAGGAAAACCCGACACCTCTACAACAAAAAGACAAATAATCCAATTAAAAAATGGCAAAGGAAATGAACAGACACTTCACAAAGAAGACATTCAGGTGGCTAACAGACACATGAGGAAATGCTGGAGCTCACTAGCCATTAGAGAAATGCAAATCAAAACCACAATGAGATACCATCTCAGCCTGGCATTACTGGCACAAATCAAAAAAGCAGGAAATAACAAATGTTGGAGAGGATATGGGGAGACTGGAACTCTTCTGCACTGCTGGTGGGAATGTAAAATGATACAAACATTTTGGAAAATGATATGGCTCTTCCTTAGAAAGCTAGAAATAGAAATACTATATGATCCAGCAATCCCACTCCTAGGAATATATCCTAGAGAAATAAGGCCTGTCACACGAGTAGACATATGCACACCCATGTTCATTGTTCACAATAGCAAAAGATGGAAACAACCTAGATGCCCATCAATGGATAAATGGATAAACAAATTATGGTACATACATACAATGGAGTACTACACAATGATAAAGAACAATGTTGAATCCACAAAGCATCTCACAACATGGGTGATTGCCTTATTTCACTCAGCATAATCTGGAGGACATTATGCTGAGTGAAATAAGTCAATCACAAAAGAGCATATGCTGTATGAGGCCACTACTATAAAAACTCCTGAAAAGGTTTACACACAAAAAGGAACAATCTTTGATGGTTACAAGGGAGGGGAGGGGAGGGAATGGAAAAAACACTAGACAACAGATCAGCGATAACTTTGGTGAACGGTACGACAGTACACAATAGTGGGGAAGCCAGCACAACTTGTACAAGGGAAGGTTATGGAAGCTCCATAGACATATCCAAACTCCCTGAGGGACTGAACTGCTGGGCTGAGGGCTGTAAGGACCAAGGTCTGGGGGACTCTCTAGCTCAATTGGCATAATATAGTTTATAAAGAAAATGTCCTACTGTCTACTTTGGTGAGTAGCGTCTGGGGTCTTCAAAGCCTGTGAGTGGCCATCTAAGATACTCCACTGGTCTCACCCCTTTGGGAGTAAGGGAGGATGAAGAAAACTAAAGACACAAGAGAAAGATTAGTCCAAAGGACTACGGACTAGAACTACCACGGTCTCCACCACACTGAGTCCAGTACAACTAGATGGTGCCCAGCTACCACCAGTGACTACTCTGACAGGGGTCGTAATAGAGGGTCCTGGCCAGAGCTGGAGAAAAATGTAGAAAAAATTCTAACACAAAAAAAGACCAGACTTACTGGCCTGACAGAGACTAGAGAAACTCTGAGAGTATGGCCTCTGGACACCCATTTAGCTCAGTAATGAAGTCACTCCTGAGGTTCACCTTTCATCTACAGATGAGAGAGGCCCATAAAATAAAATGATACTAAAGGGGCACACCAGCCCAGGGGAAGGACTAGAAGGCAGGAGGTGACAGGAAAGCTGGTAATAAGGAACCCAAGGTCGAGAAGGGAGAGTGTTGACATGTCGTGGGGCTGTTAACCAATGTCATAAAACAATATGTGTACTAACTATTTAATGAGAAGGTAGTTTGTTCTGTAAACCTTCACCTAAAGCACACACACACAAAAAAAATCCAGAAGAATCTACATGGCAAGTTGGAATTCGGGGAAGTAGAATTGGAGTAAAAGGCCCTTTTAACTTTCTACATGTCTCTATAGCTTTGGTTTATATAATTTTTATTATTAAAGTGCAATTTTAAACCTGTGCACCAATACTCCTTTGTAGCACTTTTCATAAAAACCAGAAGGTGGAAACCAGCGAACTGTCCATCAACAGATGAAGGGATAAACAAAATGTGGTCTATACACACAATGGACTACTAGCTGGCCATAAAGAGAAATGAAGTCCTGATGCATGCTGCAACATGGATGAACCCTGACAACATCATGCGGACAGAAATCAGTCAGTCACAAAAGGACAAATACTGTAGGATCTCATTTGTATGAAATAGGCAAACACATAGAAATCAAAGTTCATTAATGGTTACGGGGTGGGAGTGAGGGGCAAGGGGGATGTTTTTGCCTAGGGGGCACTGGGTTTCTGTTACTGGCGGTGGAACAATTTGGAAAAAGATATTGAGAATGACTGCACAACTGGAAGAATGTAATCAAGGTCACTGAACTGTATGTGTATAAATTGTCAAACCGGTGTATCTTTTGTTGTGTATATTTTCACTGCAATAAAAAAAAGCAAAAAAATAAAAATAGTTACTTTCAAACTTATCTTTAAACAGTCACCTTTACTTTGAAGGGGCAGAGAAAAATTATGTTTATTTTTTTTTTTAGTCTCTGCCAGATACCGTACTGCTGGCAAACACTCAGCACAGAAAAGGTCTGCACGTTTGGAACATTTGTCTTTTTGTAACAAGTTCGTTGTCAGCAAACTAGTGGAAGTCTGTGCGGTTTAACAGATTCCTATGGCTTCCTCTTGCCCAAACCTAGTTCCTATCTGAATAATCAAATATTGCTGCAGTTCCTCAAACTTTCCTACCCCAAATCATTCATTCATCTAACAAATGTTCATAAGGCAAATATTATATGTCAGGTACTGCCAGGGGCTTCATATCCTTCTGGGGGGGGGGGGGGCGGGGGCGGTGCTGGCTAAGAATGAAATGATTCCAGGACAGGAAAGTGAGTGGAACAATGCGTTATGTGCAGCACGAACCCACCACGGAGAGGGTGGGGAGGGGGGAGGCTTCCCAGGAGAGGTCGCTTTGAGCTCGGCACGGGCATCATCTGTGAGCTGGTCAGAAGTGCAGGCTCATAGACCCCACCCTGACCTACTGAGTCAGAATCTCTGGTGATAAGGCCCAGAAAGTTAAAAAAAAAAAAAAAAAGAAAAGTGTTTTAATAAGCTCTCCCTGCTGATTCTTACGCATGTTAAAGTTTGAGAACTACTGGGGCAGAGAATCAGATTAGGCATGCAACAAGACCTATAGAACTCCAACAGCTGATCTGAAAAAGCTGATCCATGGATAACAAATTGTAGAAGATCTTAGCTTTTATAGCTGGCTGGGCCTACTCTTTAAACTCAAAAACAACCAGAAGACATCCAGTTGTATAAAATGTTATCATAGAAAACATAAAGCAAAACAGGTGACTTCTAAGAAGTTGCCTTACGAGCCAGGCCCTGTTGTGTCTATAAATCAAGATCACATTTATTTTTGAGAAGGGAACGGCATGTGTTGTCTGTGTGGGTTACCAGCACACCTAATTATAGCAGCATCCACATCGCTGGTGATAGGAGATATGGTCTCCTGCTCAGGGAGATTATCTCGCGGCTGAACAGTTATGAGCCAATTTAAACAAAACAGAACCGACTTACCTCATTCTTCAATCATCACTAATTAAATACACCCTCTGCAAGAGGCAGGCAAGGCCTTTGCTTTCTTTTAAATTTGCAAAGAAGCCCTGGACTGAAGGCTGCTCAGAGGTCATTTCTGCTTATGAATGCACAATGGGGGTGCAGCTTCCAGGGCCTTCAGAAACAGCATGACTGAAAGCACCAAAGCGGAGTGTGGAAGCCCGCTACCTCAATACACAGAACACTGAGCTCTGGGCTATCTTCCTCCTCCCCTTCTTCCCTCTCCTCTAAACCCCTGATGCTTACTGAATGGGACTGGTAGGGATGGAGCTAGTAAGGCCTATTGTTGGTTGCTACCATTTTACTGAGCACCTATGGGTTAGGTCATCACCCATCTGTCAGTCTGTTGTACTCTGGTGGTTTAAGCTATGCTGTTGGTATTTGAAATACTAGCAGGGTCACCAATGGTGGAGAGGTTTCAGCAGAGCTTACAGGATAAGACAGACTAGGAAGAAAGGCCTGGTTATCTACTTATGAAAATTAGCCAGTGAAAACCCTACGGATCACAACAGAACATTGACTAGCTTGCTTTGGACACATCATCAGGAAGGATCAATTGCTAGAGGATGACATCATGTTTGGTAAAGTAGGGGGTCAGCAAGGGCAAAGGAGAAACTTGGTGAGATGGATTGGGACAATAGCTGCAATCATGGACTCGAACATGCTAACAATTGTGAGGATGATGCAGGACCTGGCAACATTTCATTCTGCTTTGCATAAGGTCACATGCTTTGGAGTAGATTCAATGGCAGCCATCTTTTTATCTGTCCATGGGCTAAGCACTATTCCAACAACTATAATAATAATAGTTACCTCTTCTATCACCCTCACTTCCTAAGAGTCACTGAATGTTTACATGTATCATATAATTTAATTTAAAATAATCCTGTGCTTTGGGTGTTATTATTATATACCCATTTTATAAATGAAGAAACTGAGCGCAGAGTGATTAAGATAGTTGCCCAGGGTACGAATTCTTAACTGCCAAGTTATATTGTCTCACCAGGTACTTTACATTCGTTATTTAATTTCTTACTCAAAACAACCTTAAAAGACAGCCATCAGGAGCAGATTATCCAACAGGCAAGGTAAGTACAGTGCTTACCTTGCTTGTTGGATAGTCTACCCCTAATAGTCATTATTAGCTCCATGATGCAGATGAAGAAATTGAGGATCAGGGAGATTATAATTTGCCCACGGCCTCCTAACAAATAAGTAAGAGGGTCAGTATTGAACCTGGCGTGAAGCCCCCTTCCTTCCCTCACCCCATACTGCTGCTGGCTAAAACAGGCTTCCATAACAGAAAATGGCCCTGTTTGATTCAAGGTAGTTCATTTCTGTGAGCTGCACCCAAAAGTGGCTCAGGTTACAAAAGGATGCAGCTCTCCAGGAAGGTGATACTGTGACAAAACTAGGGTCACAGGTCTCTGGAGGAGTGTGAAAAACAGATGGCTAATGAGTTTACCAATGTCTTGGGAGAAATGAGGACTTGGGAAGAAAGGTGAGGCTACTTCTCCCTCCCTCCCCAGCCCCCCATCAGCAGACCTTGCCCACAGCTTTTCTGGTTGTGAAGCTGCCCTTTCAGGCAGGCTCTCACCTTGCATTTGTGAGCATGTTGGCTGGGGCTAGGGGTACAGCCTGTCGTTGCAGGCCAGAAGCTAATGGTTCCCTCATGGGCTGTGATTTCAGCTGCTTGCTGCTCCAGCCAAGTGAGCTGTTAAGACCAGAGAGAACAGACTTCTTGCCATGCTATTGTTCTCAGAAATCTAGGCCGATGGAAACAGAATAAACTTTCAGCCAAGGCTAAGCCTGACCACACACACACACACACACACACAAACACACACACACACATTTGTCAATGAAGCCAAATGTATTCTTGACTAATGATTAGCGGGACTTTCCAAGAATCTGGCAAAATAACACTTGAAAGAGTTTTAACCCAGCCTTAAGATTAATGACAGCTATTACCCTCCTTATATTTTCACTTTCGTCAAAATAATTAATAGAGAAACATAAGGGGATTTTCCTTAGGGGGTTTCTCAGAAGGGGTCTGAGCACGTTATCCATTGCTAAGTTTGTAGTGCTAAAGAGAAACAACAAATATGTGTGTGTATGTATATATGTATATATACATATACACATATATATAATTGCTGTGTGCTGTTGAGTCAATTCCAACTCATAGCAACACCATGTGGCAGAGTAGACGTGCCCCACAGAGTTTTCTAGGCTGTAATCTTTATAGATGCAGATTGCCAGGTCTTCCTCCCTAGGAGTCACTGGTGGGTTTGAACCACCAGCCTTTCAGTTGGCAGCTGAGTACTTAACCACTGTGCCACCAGGGCTCCATATATATACCCGCTACCATCGAGTTGATCGCGACTTATAGTGGATTTGAACTGCTGACATTTTGGTTAGCAGCTGTAGCTCTTAACTAGTACACCACCAGAGTTTCCATATATATATATGTATGACAGCACTGGGTGTTTTTATATGTATATATAAAAATATATATTTATATAAAGTATATATAAATATATACACACACATCATTACAGACCTTCCTACATTTGTGGAGGGGAACTATAAGGGAAAAGAAATAATGATTAGCTCAATTTGATAATTCACTGAATTTATCTGGTGTTGAGAAGGCCCGGCAAAATGTACTTCTGAATAATTTTTTTTTTAATAAAATTTTATACAATTTTAATCAGCACTCATTATGACAAATTTTAATGGCCTGCTAATAAAATTTCCCAGTGCAGTAAGATGTGCTAATGTAGCCCCAGTGCTTAGCAGTGTTGCACAGGGCTGAGGGACAATGACTACCTATCAAGCAACCGTCTTACTAGGTCCCTTCCAGCTTACCACTTTGAAAATGAATGATGATGCTGCCAGTGCCACGTACTTTGGTAGCAGTATCCATAAATCCTCCCAACAATGCCACCAAGTAGTTAAAATTGGAGCTCTGGTGGCGCAGTGGTTAAGAGTTTGGCTGCTAATCAAAGCGTTAGCAGTTGGAATCTACCAGCTGCTCCTTGGAAACCCTACAGTGAAGTTCAACTCTGTCCTATAGGGTTGTTATGAGTCAGAATCGACTTGATGGCAATGGGTTTGGTTTTAGTTAAAATTACTACACTTACATTACAGAGCCCTGGTGGCGCAGTGGTTAAAATGATCAACTGCTAACCAAAAGGTCAGTGGTTCAAAACCACCAGCAGCTCCTCAGGAGAAAGATGCGGCAGTCTGCTTCTGTAGAGATTTACAGCCTTGGAAACTCATCATGAGTAGGAATCGACTAGATGGCAGTGGGTTTTGGATATTACGCGTGAGGAAAATGAGGGTTAATGAGGCTAAGTAACATACCCCAGTCACACTGCCGGAGAGTGAGTGGTAGAGTTGGGATTCTAAATGAGGTCTCCTTGGTTCCAGAGTCTGAATTCTTAATCACTGTTCTAAACTGCCTGTCTATAGTTAGCAGTTGGTTTGAAACGGTAAACTTGAATTCGTGCCTGAAGTAAAGAGAAAGAGTTCTTGAGGCTGCTTCGGCACCTATTTTTGACAAGCATGTAGCAAGAAAGCAATGTTTGTTTAACTCCACATTCCAGTGGAGGTCTAATTTTTGGCGACATGGCCCTTCAGAACTCACCACTGGTGATCCTAAAATGATGCCAAAGTTTATCTGTAAGTTCCTTTTTTGGGAGCCAGAGAACAGATTTTTCAATAAAAACTTTCTTACAAAATAGTAATGAGGTTCTCAGACTGGTTCATAAAAACCAGTTTAGTTTATAATTAAGATAATGTCTATTTGCAGTGATAAACTAGTAATTAAGACAGGTGGAAAAGAGTACCATTCAATAAGATGTAATTTATAAAATTAAGTTTGGTGTACAAGGAAATACAAACCAAACACAGAAAAGATTGTGTAAAATCTGAAGGAAACTTCTGGATGCTTTTAGAAAGGTTTTCGATACAAGTAACACTGGTCCTTTAGTTTCAATTTCCCTTCAAAACCTGGCTTGCCTGTTCTCAGTTCCTTAGACTCAGGTGGTATTATGGGCACCCTCATACTTGACACCATCATTAGATTGATCTGGTGCACATTTAGGACAAAAGACGAGAGAGAGAAGGGAAGGCGGAGGAGAGCATTTCCCAGTGGGCGCTGGGCTGGCACGGGGCGACGACAGGAGATGAAGGGGCAACAGGAGGGGGCAGCAAGGTGGATGTGTGCATATGGATGAGAAATTATACATGTGAACTCTACGTGGGGAACAAGGACACGAGAGAAGGACAACGTGTGTGCACACCTCTTGAGGAGGAAGTGCAGCTGTGGGGAGAAGTCAGTCAGGAATGCATGTGTGTGTACATGACAATGCCTGTGTGATGGTTTATTTGTAAGCTTCGTTGTTCACTTATTCGACTTATCTTTGTGCCCAGCACGCCAGTGCTAGGTGCTAGAGATGCAAAGGTAAACTGACAGATAAAGTTCAAGTCCTCATGGAGTTCACATTTTAGTGGAGAAAACAGATAATAAATAAAACAATAGACTGGTAACTGCTGTTCTTATTAGTCATCATCGAGTCAGCCCTTGACTCATGGCAACCCCATGAACACTGGGACTGAACCACTGTGATCCACAGGGTTTTCACTGGCTGATTTTCAGAAGATTGCCAGGTCTTTCTTCCTAGTCCATCTTAGTCTGGAAGCGCTGCTAAAACCTGTTCAGCACCATAGCAACATGCAATCTACCACTGACAGACGAGTGGTGGCTATGCTCCAGGTGCATTTGCTAGGATGGAAATACTCAAGGCACTCAGAGAATAAATAACAGGGACAGCAATCTGAAAGGGAAGTCTCCTGGAGGAAATGCTATTTAAGCCAACATATACAGAATGAGAAAGAGCTGGAAGAATAGGCTCCAGGTAGAGAGACCAGGAAGAGCCAAGGAGCAGGAGAGGAAAAGAACTGGACAGAAGGCCAATGTGACCGGAGCTCTATGATTAAGAGGGAGAGAGAGTACATGGTGTGGGAAGAAGTAGGCAGAGGCAAGTTCAGGAGAGACCTTCAGGGCCAAGCTGAGGAGTTAGAATTTAATTCTAAGTGCAGTGCAGAGCCACTGGGGGCTTCTAGTGGAGGAGGTGACATGGCCAGAGGAACTTCTATAAAGATCACCTGGCTATTGGGAAAAGAATGTATCAGAGGGTGAGGAGTGGCTGACTTATCATGGCGGCACCTGGTCCTTCCATTCCCTGTTATGGGCACACACAGACTGACCAATAAGACTGACACTTGCCATTTGGCCCTTTAGAGCTGGAAGAAAACTCAGAGATGCTAGTAATGTAGTTCTGAGGCTTTTGGATTTCACAGAGAAATAGAACGCAAAATGGGGGAGTCACAGAATATTGTAACTTTCTATTTTGCTAAGCCAAGTAAAGACTCAGTTATCATCTTTGATCATTTCATTTTATAAAAGAAGATATGTTAAAATCAAAAATATAAAGATACAATCTCAGAAAAAAAAAAAGATTGTATAGAAAGCATACTTTCCTTGTATTTTCCCCATTTTGCTTTAGGGCCAATGAAAACCTCATTATATATTGGGTACAAAATCACAGACCAGAACTCAGAACATCAGTATTTAGGAACCATGGATCCTATTCTCTATCCTATCTCACAAATGAGAAAACTTGAGCTTCAGGAGGCACACGGCTTCCACAGGGTGCTAAGGTAAGTTCAAGGCAGAAAGCCTAGGCAGGCCTCTGTCTCTCTCTCTCTTTTTTTTTTTTTTTTTGTGCTTTAAGTGAAAATTTACCAATCAAGTCGGACTCTCATACAAAAGTTTATGAACACCTTACTATACACTCCTAATTACTCTCCCCCTAATGAGATAGCCCACTCCTTTCCCTCCACACTCTCTTTTCGTGTCCATTCGGCCAGCTTCTGACCCCCTCTACGCCCTCATCTCTCCTTTAGACAGGAGATGCCAACATAGTCTCATGTGTCTACTTGAACCAAGAAGCCCATTCTTCCCCAGTATCATTTTCTATCCTATAGTCCAGTCCAATCCCTGTCTGAAGAGCTGACTTCGGGAATGGTTCCTGTCTTGGGCTAACAGAAGGTCTGGGGATCGTGACCTCCGGGGTCATTCTAGTCACAGTCAGACCATTAAGTCTGGTCTTTTTATGAGAATTTGAGGTCTGCATCCCACTGCTCTCCTGCTCCCTCAGGGGTTCTCTGTTGTGTTCCCTGTCAGGGGAGTCATCGGTTGTAGTCAGATACCATCTAGTTCTTCTGGTCTCAGGCTGATGGAATCTCTGGTTTATGGGGCCCTTTCTGTCTCTTGGGCTCGTGATTACCTTGTGTCTTTGGTGTCCTTCATTCTCCTTTGCTCCAGGTGGGTTGAGACCAATTTATGCATCTTAGATGGCCGCTTGCTAGCGTTTAAGACCCCAGACACCACTCTCCAAAGTGGGATGCAGAATGTTTTCTTAATAGATTTTATTATGCCAATTGACTTAGATGTCCCCTGAAGCCATGGTCCCCAAACCCCTGCCCCTGCTATGCTGGCCTTCGAAGCATTCAGTTTATTCAGGAAACTGCTTTTGGTTTGGTCCAGTTGTGCTGACCTCTCCTGTATTGTGTGTTGTCTTTCCCTTCACATCAAATAGTCCTTATCTACTATCTAATTAGTAAAAGCCCTCTCCCTCCCTCTCTCCCCCTTCTCATAACCATCAAAGAATATTCTCTTCTCACTATGAGTTGGGATTGACTCGACGGCACTGGCTGGTTGGCTTTTTCTGTTTAAACTATTTCTTGCGTTCATGTAATAGTGGTCTTATACATTATTTGTCCTTTTGCAACTGACTTATTTCACTCAGTATAATGCCTTCCAGATTCATCCATGTTATGGAATGTTTCACAGATTCATCATTGTTCTTTACTGGTGCATAATATTCCATTGTGTGAATATACTATAACTGATTTATCTATTCATCTGTTGATGGGCACCTTGGTTGCTTCCATCTTTTTGCTATTGTAAACAGTGCTGCAGTGAACATGGGTGTGCATATATCTGTTTGTGTAAAGGCTCTTATTTCTCTAGGATATATTGCAAGGAGTGGGATTGCTGGATCATAAGGTAGTTCTATTTCTAATTTTTTAAGGAAGCGCCAAATCGATTTCTAAAGTGGTTGTACCATTTTACATTCCCACCAGCAGTGTATAAGTGTTCCAGTCCCTCCACAACCTCTCTGACATTTATTATTTTGTGTATTTTGGACTAATGCCAGCCTTTTTGGAGTGAGATGGAATCTCACTGTAGTTTAGATCTGCATTTCCCTGATGGCTAATGATCGTGAGCATTTCCTCATGTATCTGTTAGCTACCTGAATGTCTTCTTTAGCAAAGTGTCTGTTCATATCCTTTGCTCATTTTTTGATTGGGTTATTTGCCTTCTTTGTGGTTGAGTTTTTGCTGTATCTTGTAGATTTTAGAGATCAGATGCTGATCGGAAACGTCATAGCTAAAAACTTTTTCTCAGTCTGTAGATAATCTTTTTACTCTTTTGGTGAAGTCTTTGGATAAGCATAGGTGTTTGATTTTTAGGAGCTCCCAGTTATCTGGTTTCTGCACTGTTAGTAACGTTTCGTATACTGTTTATGCCCTGTATTAGGACTCCTAGCATTGTCCCTATTTTTTCTTCTGTGACCTTTATCACTTTAAATTTTATATTTAGGTCTTTAATTCATTTTGAGTTTGTTTTTGTGCATGGTGTGAGGTATGGGTCTTGTTTCATTTTTTCACAGATGGATATCCAGTTATGCCAGCACCATTTATTAAAAAGACTGTCTTTTCCCCATTTAACTGACTTTGAGGCCTCAGTCTCTTGATTGAAGTTAATTTTAACACATCACTGTGCTGAATATTTTAGCTTATTTCTTTTACTTTGCCGGGGTTCAATACTGTAGCATCTATTCCTGTCTAGCGGGGAGTCTGCTGGACATATTCATTTCCCTGCCAGTATTGCTGAAAGCTAAGGCACCTCTTAGGAAACAAGCACAAAGCAAAACAGCTCTCAGCCTAGAGACCAACAAAATGGAATCCTTTTCTTTATAAAGAAGAGTCAGATGAGTCTTACCTGATCTTCAGATATGCTGCAACTCCAAACACCAACAACACCACGGCAATGACTGTCACGGTAATGGCGGCGATGCTGCCTGTGAAGAGGGAAGGCACAGAAAACAAGATGAAAGAGAGAGTTTAATGCCTTTGGGGGGCACAATCCACAATCCTTTTCTGCCTGACCCATCTTTTCTCTGACACAGGAAAAGGTTTATTTATTTCAGATTGTTCTTCATAAAAGTCAGAGCTAGGATAAAACCCAGGATCTTAATTTGCTTATCAAAATGCTTTTTATGCCAGGCGAGGTTTGGTAAATAGCCAGTATTTATGAAGACTTTTGGCTGGCCTGGAATACAGAGAACAGTACATTGTACTATTTGATTATCTCTTTAAAAATGACCAGCCTGTTATTGTTACTGCTGCTTTCGTTGTTCGCAGAGGTAGGGGACTTAAAACCTCTTGATGTTCTATTTCCTTTTTCTATAGGCTCTGGCTTATATTTCAACCACTTGTGAAATACTGGGAGACTCAGGATGTTTCACTGAAGAGCCACTACAAGGTAATGAGGCTGGTATTTTAATAAACAAGAACCACACAGCTATATCAATAGCATCTACTTCGAAAGTCACCTTGGTAGGAGATGCACTAATTTTGATAATGATGCCATCAAATCAGAACATTTGAAAGACTCCTCTTTAGGAAGTATGTCCAGTTTTCATCCTTGAGAGGTGAATTGATATTACAGAAAATAAACTCAATTTTGGTATACAAGATAAGGTCAAGTCTGGTAGGCAACACTATTCTTTGTTTGAAAAATAACCAGGCACGATTAAAAATAACATCAATGTTTTCTTGCGCAATTTGAAAACTCGAGCCAAAGGTAGCTATAAAAGGGCAGTTAAAAAAAAAATCCTTTCAGCATGATAGCCTTGTAAGAAAAACCACAATGCCTCCCAGGGTTACTACTTTGAAGCACAACACTTTTTTGTGTGTGAGCATTGGACTATTAACGCAAATACTTCAGTTTTATTTCACCTTAGAAGTGGGAAGACTCACATGGGCTCTTGCAATTAATATTTAAAGTGACATTTTGCACTAAAGCTAGAGTTGTTGTTGTTGTTGTTAGATGCCACTGAGTTGGTTCTGACTCATAGCAACCCTATGTACAACAGAACAAAACACTGCCTGGTCCTGTACCATCCTCACGATCATTGCTATGTTTGAGCTCACTGTTGCAGCCACTGTGTCGATCCATCTCGTTGAGGGTCTTCCTCTTTTTTGTTGATACTCTACCAAGCATGATGTCCTTCTCCAGGGACTGGTCCCTCCTGATAACATGTCCAAAGTATGTGAGATGAAGTCTCACCATCCTCTCTTCTAAGGAGCACTCTGGCTGTACTGCTTCCAAGACAGATTTGTTCATTCTCCTGGCAGTGCATGTATATTCAATATTCTTTGCTAACACCATAATTCAAATGTATCAATTCTTCTTTGGTCTTCCTTATTCATGGCTACCAACCCAAAACCAAACCCATTGCCGTGGAGTCGATTCCAACTTATAGTGAACCTATAGAGCAGACTAGAACTGCCCCATAGAGTTTCCAAAGAGGGCCTGGTGGATTCAAACTGCTGACCTTTTGGTTAGCAGCCATAGCACGTAACCACTATGCCACCAGGGTTTCCTTATTCATGGTTAGGGACCCATTTACTTTTTCAGGCCACTGAGAAATTATTTAGTACTTCAACAAATGAATGGGACTCTTCTTAAACAATGTAAAGAACATATGAGATTTGGAGTACAAGATGTGGATTCAAGCTTTGGTTCCCACCATAATTAGCTACATGACCATGGCTTATTTACTTATACCACTCTTCTACAAAAACAGAGGAATAGAGGTGTCTTATCTATCTCATCGACCATTCGTCTGTCAGTTTGTCATACTGTGGTGGCTTGAGTGTTGCTATGATGTTGGAAGCTATGCGACCGGTATTATACATACCTGCAGGGTCACCACGGTGGACAGATGTCAGTGGAATTTCCTGGAAGAAAGACCTGGCAAACTACTTCTACTTCTGAAAATTAATCAATGAAAACCCTATAGATCACAACAGAATATTGTCTGAAATAGTGTTGCAAGATGAGCCCCCTAAGTTGCAAGTCACTTAAAATACTTGGTGGCTTCAAGAATGGACTTGAGTACACCAATGATCATGAAGATGGTGCAGGATTGGGCAATGTTCCGTTCTATTGTATATGAGGTCACCACGAGTCCAAGTTGACTTGGTGGCAACTAAAAATAACAATATATTTATCTCACATGATTTTAAGGGGATTAAATGAGATACTGCATGCGCCAGGCTAAAGTGCTATCCAAATGTAAGATCCTGGACCAGGGCCCATCTCTTGTGTACCAGGTCTCCAAGGTGGTGGAACTTCCCCACATTTTTGGAGATTGATCATTTTCAGATTATTATGCATTCTCTCCTTTTATTTTTTCCCTCTTGTGTGAATGGCTTTTATTTAATATTCTTCTCACTGGATCTCCACCAAAGGAATTAGAGCAGAGCCAAACACAGGTCAATCTACTTATGAACCCTTTAGTTAACTCCCTAAAAGTTTTGGGTGAAAGAAGGCTGCCTCAGACATCCATGCTCTGACTATTATAATTTCTAAATGAGAGCCAAGTAAGATCACTGCTAACATCTAAACTAAGATCAGAACTTGATATGTCTACCCAGACTGACCAGAGTCCACCATTTCAGAGCTTCCACATTTCTGGATACTCACGTCTTCATTTCTTTGTCCCTGGGATCCTTCTGAACCAGGTTACTAAAATTATTGGTATACTTTTCTTCCCCCTTCACTATTGTAAAGACATAATTATGGGACTGATGCTAAAATGTGTAGACTGTACCAAGCTGAGAAAGTTTTGGGTCTGCTTCTCTTATGGAAAACCTCCACTCCTACTCTGAAAGGCTGTTCTTTGAGGCCCATAAAATAAAAAGAGACTGAATGGGCACACCAGCCCAGGGGCAAGGATGGGAAGGTAGGAAGGGACAGGAAAGCTGATAATAGGGAACTCAAGGTCGACAAGGGGAAAGCGTTGAAATGTGGTGGGGTTGGCAACCAATGTCACAAAACACTATGTGTATTAATTGGTTAATGAGAAACTAGTTTGCTCTGTAAACCTTCATCTAAAGTACAATTTAAAAAAAAGGCCGTTCTTTGCTTCTCAGCCACCAAGCTATGCAGAAATTAGACAAGTTCAAAGTTCACTGAAGCCTCTTAAGAGCTCTTTAACCAAAAATAAAACCAAAAATCAAAAACCCCAAACCTTTTGGGGGTGAATCGATTTCAACTCATAGCAACCCTGTAGGACAGAGGAGAACTGCCGCATGGGGTTTCCCAAGCTGTAATCTTTATGGAAGCAGACTGTTACCCATTTCTCTCTTGGAGAAGCTGGTGGGCTCAAACCGCCGACCTTTCTGTTAGCAGCCGAGCACTTAGCCACTGAGCCACCTGCGCTCCCTTTATAGCTCTTTTAAGAGCTTCTGAAAGGAGGATTATAGCCTCGAGCTAAGGTGATGGGGGCATTTTAGATTCAAAAAGATACAGCCATTGCAATTTAGGAGCAGCTTTAAAAAAGGAACTTTTAATTTCTCTCTTTTAAAAAAATGGGGGGAGAGACGGAATCTAGCTAGTTTTCCTATAAGACTTCTGTCTTGCCCCAGAGATAGTTTAATCCAGGAAACTGTAGGTTTGACCTTTCTCAAAGTTTCTTCCCTGACTCTAAGTAGTTGGGCCTCCTTCAACTCTGCTATTTACTGAATTTATTTATATATCACCTCATTCTAAAGATGAACACAGGCAACTTCCCCAGCTCAAGTGCTGTTCTCTTTTGGGGGACAGCAAGTGATAGAGTGACGCACTTCCCCTCCATGTCACCAGTGGTTCTCTAGTTCTTGGTGCAAACCCAGTCTTCAAACAGGACTGGCTTTTCAAGGCCACCCTTCCTTATCCCCTGAGGATAACCCACGTGACTACAGCTGGAATTAGGAGGTCATTTTTCCACAGTGATGGTCCCTTAAGGGCAGCTGGGCAAAGGGGCACTCCTGGGGGTTGGTGCTGCCCAATATGAGGCCAAAACAGATTTTAGTCTGAGGTAAAAAAATTTGTACTTAAACATTTGGACTTCCTTATTAACTATTCTGCCACCAACTGGCTTTTCTCAGAGGGTGCTGGTCAGGGAAGCTGGGGTCCTCCACAAGTAGAAGACCTTTATCAGGCCCAGAGCCTAGGCGACCTTATGTCCTGAGCTTGCTCTTGCCTCCACAGCAGCTGCTGCCCTCGGAAGCTTAGTCCTGGGACAGTCGACATCTGAGGGCATCATGGTTTGAGCCTGTGAGGAGGTTGCTAAGCCAACATTAAACCAAAAAAAAAGCAAACCCGTTGCCGTCGAGTAGATTCCGACTCATAGCGACCCTGTAGGACGGAGTGGAACTGCCCCATAGAGTTTCCAAGAAGCGCCTGGCAGATTTGAACTGCCGACCTTTTAGGTTAGCAGCCGTAACGCTTAACCAGTACACCACCAGGGTTTCCAACATTAGCACAACTTTATTTGGTAACTGAAAGGGCTTTATTTCCTCCTTGAGAAAACAAACGTCATTTCCTCCTGAGCTCTGTTTAAAATAAAGTGGAATTCCCCTTCTCCTGCTACCCTTTTTCTTTTTTTCAGGTGGGGCAGGGAAAGGGAAAATGAGGAAGGTGTGGCTGTGGGCAGGGGTGGCTTTGCCCTACGAGGAAGATGCTGGACACTTGGTGTGCAGTATACTGGAAGTGGGGGGATGGGAAGGGTGACTGGCATTTCTTTCTTCCTTGTTGGTTTTGCAAGTTACAGACTGGGGTGTGACTCACACTGTGGAGCCCTGGAGCCAGCAGAAGTTAAGAGAGAATTGGAAGAAACTTATCTGTGTATTTTATAAGCTGAGATGCGAGAACATTCCACTGCATCAACACTTCCTGCCTGATCAGAGGGCTCTTGAAGAACCATGAGCCAATGCCTCCTTGAAGTTTGGGCCTCTCCGAAGGCTGGGGTTTCTCAGGGTGCCATGCGCCGCTTTTATAACAGCCCAGAGCAAAAATAAACAGGCTAAAGAATAGCACGAGCTACCATTTGCAGGTGATTACTTTGGGCTTGCACTGTGTCACGCACTTCACAGCTATCATCTCACTTAATCCCTGGTGGTACAGTGGTTAAGGACTCGGCTGCTAACCAAAAGGTAGGCAGCTCGAATCCACCAGCAGCTCCTCGGAAACCCTGTGGGGGCAGTTCTACTCTGTCCTATAGGATCACTATGAGTTGACTTGATGGCAACAGATTTGGTTGGATTTGGTTTACGAGATAAGTGGAGTAGTTCCCATTTCAGAGATGAGGAAGTTAAGGCTCAGAAAGATGAAGAACTCGATTAAGGTTTCACATTTAGGAAATGAATGAGCTAGCATTTGAACCCAGGACTGTTGCATTCCAGGTTTTATATTTTTAACCATTAATATACTGGTTCCTTCCCTGGACTCTTTCCTCAGCTTAGTCAGCTCCTACTCACTCTTTATGGCCTAACTAAAAGATCAACCGTTCTGAGAAGCTTCTCCTGACTCACCCAAACAAATTACCATGCTGCTGTGTGCTCTCAGCCCTTTTCCTTTGTGATTACTTCCTACTCACACACAGTGAGTTTTGTTCATGAGCCTCCCCAGGTATACTCTAATCAGATTTATTCTGCATCTCTTCCCCTACACTCATAGTGGGTGCTCGACTCATTCAATGCTGAATGAATACATCCAATACGGGCAAATGAAATGATAATTGGCATTTTTTTAAGCCCTTGTATATGCCAATCATGATACTAAGAAAGTTCCTTAGCAGCAGGCTCTCATCTATTCATCTTGGAATCCCCTGCTCCACGTCTTACCTGCATACTTACTTCTATAACTCTACCTTTCTGGTCCTACTATCCCAGCTCCTTATTTGCCACACATGCTCTTGAGAGTCCCAAGTGTGAGCAAGTTGGTGAGCTGGAGGAGAGTTATTTTAGGAATAACTGTTTGAGTAGAGTGAGATAATATCCTTGAAGCAGCCAGAGCAAACTCCCAGGAGGCTGTGCTCTGGGGTGGTTTCCAGACCTGGCCAACCATTACTCCTACTTACTTCCCCCACAGGAAGGTGTCTGCCCAAGGTCATCATTTTCTCTGTTTTGGGCTGGTTCTGTACCCTGTGGCAGTCCTGGGACCAACTCTGGCATCATTTTAAGGGTCCGTCTCCTCATGGGCTACCTCTCATGTTATATACACATCCCCTCACCCCCTTCTTTCAGTTACACACCTACTGGTCCTTTGTGAACACAGGAGCTCTGTCTACACTCAGAAGGCTCTCTGCCTGTATCCGAACTCCCTCCCCCTCACTTGACCTAAAAGTCCCCTCCTGTCTTCCTGGGCTTGGCAACATTCCCAAACCTCAAAAGGTCCTCTGGGAACTCTTCTCATTGAGGTGTTTTCTTTTCCTTTTTTTTTTTTTCCTCTTTTAAACATGAAAGAAATATTTCATCTGATCTCTTTGGCAGGATATTTGCCAACTATATCCAAACTGAAAATACCAGTTTGTGATGGGGTGAACCTCTGAAAGAAAGAATTTTACTAGGCTCTTTAAAAGTTGTTATTGCTCTGAGAGAGCTAGGGTGGAGGAGGTGATGGTGGAAAGCTTCCAGAGGTGAAAAACAGAAGGTGAGTGTCTTGCCCCTATCCACAGATGACTCCCAGAAAAATCAACAGTCAGCTTATTTAGAATGTATGTGTAAGGACTTTGACCAAGGTCCTGGGTGTGTGTTTGTACCTCTGATCCATTTTGAGGAGAGTCATTAACAAAACTCTTGACTGCTTTTCAGTATTCTTGCTCTTTTATTTCCTCTTCCTGGTCCAGAGCCAGAGCCTTGGTGGCATGGTAGTTAAGAGATCGGCTGCTAATCAAAAGGTCGGCAGTTCCAATCTACCAGACACTCCTTGGAAACCCTATGGGGGTAGTTTTATTCTGTGCTATAGGGTTGCCATGAGTTGGAATTGACTCAGTGGGCAGATTAGGCAAGAAATGGGGAAGATGAGAAGGTGGTCACTTCAGTGTGTACAGTGGCTTCTTCAGTTAAAGTCACCAAGAGGAAAGCAACATTTTGTCTCAAAGGAATTCTTTCTCTTTAAAAGAGTATGTTCACCTGTGGGTGATTGATTGGTGAGGAAAGGGGCTCAACAGAGCTCTGAGTGTGTGTCCAAATCTCAATTTATTACTCTGGAAAAAGGCTCTTCCATCTTTATAGCAAGAGTCTTGGATCACATCTCCTCCCAAATAACAACAATAATAAAATAATCGTAATAAGCAACAAGAATAAAAATAATAGCAGTGATACTTTCCTGTTACTTACTATGGTGCCAGGGACTGTTCTAAGAGCTTTATATATTTCAATTCATTTCATCCTCATGGGAACTTCATAAGGTAGATATTCTTGTTACTGCTACTTTACAGACAAGGAAACTGAGGCACAGAGAAATTAAGGGCCCAAAGCCACAAGGCTGGTAAACAATAGAACTGGGATTCAAGGGCAGACTCTCAAGTTCATGCTGCCAATCACCAAGCCCTCCTGCCCCCTAGGCTCCAGTGCTAGATCTGAGTCTGTTTGGGGATGAAACTTGCCACTCTGGTACATGCTCTGTCTGCTTTCTGTTGTCTGGCCAAAACCATGGCCTAGCTCAGGGCTGTGTGGTGGTTTAGATCATCTCATGCGTACTGGTGAAGGGGGGTTGAAGCTTAGTAGTTCAGATTAATGGGGATGAGGGACTAGCTAGAAGCAGACAACAGTCAAAGCAATCTAAAAGGTCCATGTCACAGGCTTCTAGTATGTGTTGTGGTCCAAATTAGCTGTTACACTACTGCCAAGTGCTGCACATTACAGTACATTAAATAACTCAGGGTAAATGGTAAACGATAATTTGCATTGGTAAGGTGGGGTGGAGGGCAGGTGGGGATGGTGAGGCGGGGGTGAAAAAGTAAAAAAGAGAACCTCAATTCTCAGATATTGCCATCTGATGGGAAACCCCGGTGGCATGGTAGTTAAGTGCTACAGCTGCTAACCAGAAGGTCAGCAGTTCATATCCACCAGGCACTCCTTGGAAACTCTATAGGGCAGTTATACTCTGTCCTATAGGGTCGCTATGAGTCGGAATCGACTTGACGGCACTGGGTGGCACTGGGTCTGGGTTACCACTTGATGGATCCTAATTTTACCATTATTAATGGTCTGCTTGACCTCTGGCCTTGGATTCTGTTTGGATTTCCTTCCTATTCTTCTCTCTCTCTATCCCGCACCAGGGGAAGCTATGCTTGTCTCCTCCCTCTTGCCCCAAATCCAACCTACAAACCTCTCCCGAATGAGCTTCATGGGCTCTCTTGACGTAGGCCACTGTGATGGAGGGAGAAGCAACACAGGCCAGGGCTCTGAGGTTTTAACACCCAGCTCCAGAGACACATGTAAGGCCCCGGAAGCCACACTGGATAGTGTAGAATTTGATGGATAGATAAGCAGGTAGGTGAGTCGGGGGAGGGGTGGCACTAAACTCTATTTCTGCCAATAACTGCTGAAGGAGCAGTTCACAAATGACAGCGAGTCTTTGAAAGCTGGAGCAGTCTTGGGAAGAGGTAGGGGGTGGGTGGTGACACCACGGGTTACCGCACTGGGTGACACCAACCCGAGTGACGCCTTTGTATGGAGGTATGAAATACAGTGTTATAGTCATGGTTTTATGAAAAAAAAAATTTTTTTTTTCTTTTTTTTTGTTCTGCTTGCTCACTGGACTATAAAAGTCCCTTAAAGCCAGGGATAAGAAATTGTACTTCTTTATTTGTCTAAGCTTAAAGTAAGCAATTCATAAAATAGCTTGGATATCTTCTGAAAGCATAGCTATTTTTTATTTAACTTTACAACTAGTAGTGATGCAAAAATAAAACTCCTTTATAAGGTATACAGCTTGCATGCAAATATGCTCCAGAAGTATTTTTAATTAACACTTAACCCAAGCTTGTTTCTGTAAGTTAATCCTTCTTCCTAATGTTGTTCAAAAACTTTAAATCATGAAATCACTGCTTAGTCATTTTTCACATACAGTTGCAGAGGCAAAATTTATCAAAATTAGCCAAATATTATCACAACAGGAATCTTTTACCTCATGTTTATATTCTTTCTAAAAACTACTTAGTGGGTGGCTAGTGGGCAGACGTGGATTTTGGGCCTGATGCTGTTTGTTGCCATTGAGTCGGCTCAGACTCGTGCCTGTCTGATGTACAACAGGGCTCAGCAGTGCCCAGTCCTACGCCATCTTCATGAGCATCGGCATGCTTGAGTGCATTGTTGCGGCTCTTGTGTCAATCCATCGCTTTGAGGGTTTCCCTGGTTTTCACTGGTCCTCTATCAAACATGATGTCCTTTTCTAGCAATTGGGTGACATGTCCAAAGTAAGTGAGCTGAAACCTCTTTATCCTCACTTCTAAGGAGCACTTTGGTTGTATTTCTTCTAAGTCTGGTATGAACATACTTTAGTCATCAAAGTGACATCTTTGCTGTTTAACACTGCTTTGATTTTTTAACTTCTGCTTCCATGGATGCTGATTGTTGATCCATGTAGAATGATATCGTTGACATCTTCAGTTTTTTCTCCATTCATCATAATGTTGTTTATTGGTCCAGTTGTGAGGATTTTCGGGCAGGAGCCTTCAGATCTATACTTTTCCACTTCATGTGATTATAAAACCTGGTTTGGAGAATGGGTTTATTTTTATCTAAAAGCATTTTACCTATCTAGAGCATATGGGTAAAAAGGTGAGCTACAAGTATTAATCTCTGTTGAGATAATAAAGGATTTCCATGTGCTCAAGTCAAGTGCTTGTTTTCTCTTCCTTTGTTGCTCTCTCTCTCGTGGGCATGTCAGCTGTGCTTCAGGGAATCAGGGAGCACAGGTTTTTAATGAATGCAAACCAGTGGCACGCAAGTCAGGACAGTTCCTGGTTACCATGGTTTTAAAGTTTTTTCACTTACAATTTCAATCTTTTTCAGCACAATATGGCCTCTTTTCCACTTGGAATTTATTTTCAACGCCTTTTTCACTCCCCTAATCTCAGCTTTCTTTTGACACCTGTAATATGGACTCTACTGGGTTTCTAAGAATAGTAAATGGTGTTCCTCTTCCCCTTTTCCCATCACACAGCAGCAATCTGTGTACACACTGGCTTCCCCATTTGAACAAGCTGATTCCCATATAGCAGCCCAAGCCTGCCCAATGTTTGGGAGCACTCTTCCCGTTCAGTTGGCCTAAAGGCACTCCCCTGAGGTGCTGGTGGTTTAGTGGCAGTGAACAGGAGATCCTGTTCAACTCCCAGACAATGTACTTCATGTGCAGCCACCACTTGTCTGTCAGTGGAGGTTTGAGTGTTGGTATGATGCTAAAGAGTGTTTTAGTAATGCTTCCAGACTAACAGAGACTAGGAGGAAAGGCCTGGCCTTTAGGAGGAAAGGCCTGGCAATGTGCATCCAAAATTCAGACAATGGAAACCCTATAGATTACAAAAGTCCCATCTGCAACTGACCATGGGGATGGTGCAGGACTGGGTAGTGTTTCTTCTGTTGTGTACAGGGTTAGTATGAGTCAGGGGCTGACTCCATGGCAACTAACAACAATGACAATAACAAGGCTGCTCCCAGACCAAAAGGAGACTGCAGGGCTTAAGATTTCCTCCTATGCATGGGTGGCCCATACATCTGAATGCTATTCACAGAATTCCCTTAAAGACTGCTCTGGATTCAATCTCCCCTTAATAATAGTTCTTGGGGGGCATCTATGGTATTGTGCCAAGGGCAGTAATAAAAGCATTAAGAAAACAATCCTGCCCATAAAAACCACAGTAGCCATCATTTCCTGTGGCTAGCCCGTGCTAGGCATTGAGCTAGGCAGAGGTGGGTAGATCTCTCCAATTTGGAGTTTAGGAAGTTTAGTCTCCAAGTAGTTAACGAATCTCTTCAATTGGTTAGTGGGCAGAAGTGGGATTCAAGCTTTGGGGCTATGCTTTTGTACTTCATGCTACCAAAAGACCTGGTGTGGGGACTGGCTTTGTATATGCCCTAGCTGAATGGTCTTGGGCAGGTCACTTCACCCCTCTCCTCCTCCATGCCACATCTTACCCCCATTGCTATCTGCAAAATGGGATTCGTTCCATCAATTACACAGCTAATGTTTATTGTTTACTATGTGCCAAACTCTGACAAAACACTCCTTTCCTCCAAGAGTATTAAATAATGTTTTTAAAATGCTTTGTCCGTTATCAAGTACAATTCAAAGGCCTTAGGATCCACGCACCTCTCACCCATAAACACTCTGAAGCCAGGAAGGAACCTTGGATTCAGTGGAGCACTTGAGCCAACCTAGATATTAACAATGACTGCTGATCTCATTATTCAAGTTTCCCCTTCAGCCAGACCATAACCAAGGCAATAATGTAATTTTATTGTTGAAAGGGACTTCTAAGAAGTCTCATCCAGCTTAACGCCTTCATTTTGCAGATGATAAAATAGAACGTTATAGAAGTAAAGAGGTTTGGTCTGGATCAGAGTCCCTCAGTGGCAGAGAACTCAGATCTCTTGATTCCTTGGATTCTTTTAAATTCTCTACTCATTGGCTTCAGAACGAGTAACAGCTTTTAAAGTGCTGGTAGCTGAGGTAGTGAACAGGACCGAGGCCCCAGCCTCTACTTCGGGACAGTGTTTCCAAAATTCAAAAGTCTATATACCAACTGCAGAGTAGAACTGCTCCACAGGGTGTTTAAGGCTGTAACCTTTTGGAAGCAGGTCACCAGGCCTTTCTCCGGAGGCAGCTCTGAGTGAGTCTGAACTGCCAACCTTTTGGTTAGTAGTCAAGTGCTTAACCATTTGCGCCACCCAGGGACTTCTTCTCCTACCCAGACCCCACACCTATTCTGGAGAATAACTGAAGAAAAAGAACAGAAAAGCACAGTTAGTGTTGGCTGTGGATGAGGAGAAGTCTCTTGCCTCCCCTCTCCTGAAAGTACTGATCTATAAATGTGAGTGGGTCAGCTGTGTTATGTCAGGCCATCTGATCCCTTGACTGAAGGGTGTAGGTATTTCTATTCAGCAGTCAAGTCAGAATGAGAAAAATAAATCCCCATATCTCTCTGCTATCCAAATATTCTGAGTACAATTAACAATAAAATTATCAAAAATAATTCACTGGGATTTTTCCAGTTCAGGTCAACTATCTGCATGGCATTGGGCAGGAGAAAAGTATGTGTAGGCTGAGAAGTCAGCCCTTTGTAGACTCTGACTTTAAACAACCATATATTAGAGAGTAGAACTGTGCTTCATAGGGTTTTTAGTGGCTGATTTTTGGAAACAAATTGCCAGGCCTTTCTTCCAAGGTGCCTCTGGGTGGGTTTGAACCGCCAACCTTTCAGTTAGTAGCCCAGCACTTAACCGCCTGCATCACCCAGGCAGGCCTGAATGACACCTAGAGTGGGAAAATAATGCACTGCAGGAAGCATGCCACTGTCTTGCTCAGGAGCTGCCATTTTCCTCCATGAACACTGAGGGAGGAGGTTTGTTGTTGTTACCTCCCCCTTTGTCGCTTTATTATTTCAATGATGAATGTGAGGTATGACCATAGATAAAATAATATTTGAGGGGAAAATAAATCACAGAAGTTGACATATGCCCTTTTTGAGAATCATCCAGACAGCCAGGTGGAGGCTCAGATTCCTTCGGGGTCCACCAGCCTCAGCAAGGAAGACCTTCCACATTGAAATTTTCTTGGTTCAGAGGAAATAAGCAAGAAAAGAGGGAGGAACTTCTTAGAGCCTATGGCAGAGTGCTAACCCTACTGGCCCAATGGTGTGCACATTTATCATTTGAGCATGGAACACAGGGGGGAGCAGAGAGTCACAGTTTCAGGTCACCTGTCCCAATACCTTGGTCAAGGGCAGTAATATCAGTAGAACTGCTGTAACCCCAAGGACTCAGGGATCTGTACAGAACCATTAGTCAAATTTATCTAGCCTTGCCTCTGTGTAATGAATCACCAAGGCCAGGTAAGAACCTGCTTTTAAATATTGTATTTACCAAGTTTTAATTTCTCCCAGACTCTTGTCCCTAAGGTTTTAGAGTTAAAAACATTGGAAAGAAAAATAATTTCCAAACTTGCAGGCAAGTTAAGAGAAGACAGCAACTTCTATCTATTAACTGTCTACCCACAGGGGCAAGTGGGGTCTAGGCTAAATCCCAAAGCTCAGCTTTTGTATCTTCCTCTCCCCCACCACAAGTTCTTTTCTCTAGGCAAGAAATCTCTAATTGTTTGAACTCTTTAGCCCTTTTCCTTGGGTTGCCCAGGTTTTCTGAAAGTGTTACTATTTCTAAGGTGAATATAGCTATTCTTATCCTTCACACCTTTTGGATTATTATTTTCTTTATTGTGCTATAGGCGAATGCTTAAAAGAATCTTTATGACCTAATTTTTAGAGCAAAAGTCCCTTTAGGAGTCTTAAAGTGTTTTGCAAACATTCTCATTTTTCAAATTAAGAAAATCAAATTCTGGAAGAGTCAAAACTCATGTTAGTAACTTATACTGAGAATTACAGATTCAACTGTACTAACCGTAATGGCTAACATTTATTTGGTACTTACTATGTTGGGGACACTTTATATAGTACCCGTCTCATTTAATCCTAATAAGAATGATTAGGCAGGCATGATACTGTTAGAACCGTTATGTCATAGATGAGGAAAACGGGACACCCAGGGATGAATAAGTTTGACCAAGTATTCCATCCAGCAAATGACACTGCTGACATTTAAACCAGGCAGTCTGATGCCAAAGCTTGGACTGTTAGTAACACTCTCGCCTTCCTACAGTCTGGCTTTGAAGTTACCCCACAGTTTCTCCACAAAGAAATAGGCAAAGTGGTTTTGATGGCCCACTTCCATGAACTCACTGAGGTTTTATGACTTTAGCTTAAATTTATCCTCACTTTTCAGCCTGTGGTCACAAGCCTGAAGACCATGAGTCTAATGATGACAGCAAGACACTATAATAAAATGCCTTCTCTCATTGACCAATATTTTCTTTCTAACGACCAAGAAAAAAGGTGAGCTGAGGACCATATCAATTTAGTATCCGTTATGTGCCCTCTTAATACAATTTTCCTGAGTCAACATGTCAAGGATGGGACTTTCAGATCCTTTTCCAATCAAGATGATGGGTTGGTACCAATCCATTGGCACCTCCCTGCTCGGTTATTTTGTAACTAAGAAGACATACTCTTTTGAGTTGGAAGCTTAGGGTAAAAGTGCAATCTAGATATGGAGTCAGGCATATTCCAATCAGTTTCCCAATAAGCCCACCAGCCACAGAATCAACAATTATGTCAGCTGTGCTTACAAGTCAACTCCTACTTCCTCAGTGAAGCATTTCCCAAATCACTTTGGCCAGCTATGATTGGTGAAAAGTATGTAAAGCAGAAGAATGAAACTGTTCCATGGAAATAGAAACCCTCTAAATGTAATAAAAGGTGACACTGAGACAATTAAAATATGTGATGGAACAGTACTTGGACCAGACGACAACATAAATGGTAAAGAGTTGATTTTCTTTATTATCTTGACATAACTTTTCCAAGAATATTTCAAGAACCAGATTAAGATTTAGGTAATAAAAATAAGCCAAAGGAGAAATACAAGTAGTAGAGACAATAGCTCAAAATATTTTTAACCTAAGATAAAATCTGACAGCTGGAGATCATTGTGGGAGTTGCAAGCTCTGAGGTTTAGCGTAAGTTTAAAGAATTGGGTACAAAAGGAAAAAGTGGAGTGAAAATCTATAACAACCTTTAACCTGGCCATTCCTGAAACCTATGGGAAAGCCAAAGGTGGTAGTCAGAAGAGAGGTAGTGAGAACGAAGGTGGGCAGAAACCCTTAGCAACAGCAGAACAGCCTTTAGACAGCCTACAGGTATGACAGTATATTCAAAAGGTATTTTTGTGTGCACAGGTGAGGGTGTTCAATTTTTCTTTATTTTCAATACCAAACCCAGGATTTATGAGGCCAAGAATATAAGTGGATGTATTGTCTAAATTTTGGTACTTAGTCATCAAAAGTCATTCATTCATTCATCACACATTTATTGAACACCTACACTGAGCCAGGCACTGTAGGTACTGGAAATATGTTTGTGAGTCAAAACAGACAAAATCACACCCTCAGATACCTTGGAAGGCAGTGTAGTGATGGACAAAGAGCCACATGAGGTAAATGTATAATCACGTATTGTGCTATGTGTTGTGAGAGGGTTCCAGGTAGAAGCGTCTGAATGAGTGAAGGGAGATCAGCAGATTCACAGTACTGAGAGACATCCAGCCTGGGAGGTAGAGGGAGGAGGGCAGGGGGCTGAGATGCAGGCAGGGGCTGACCCTACAGGGCTTCACTAGCCATGTAAAGTGAAGGACTGTGGACTTCATCTTAACAACAGTCGGATGCCCGGAGGAGATGGGATGTTGGTTATGGAGATGTCATATGTGGCCTGTTCAGATGTGTGTTTAAGGTCACTCTGGCTGCTGTGTGGAGACAGGTAAGATGGGCGAGATTGGTACAGGGGTGGATGTGAAGGAGCGCAGTAGAATTAGGGAGCTTCGATGTGAGAGGGAGTGGAGAGAAGTGAATGAATTTGGGAGCTATTAAGACTTCAAAATCAATATTACTTGATGGAGAGGAGAGTGAAGGAGAGAGAGAACTGAAAATATGCTGGCACCATTCATTAGGAGTCCTTGGGTGGTGCAAATGGATAATACCCTTGGCTGTTAACTGCTGAAGGCTTGAGTTCACCCAGCAGTGCCTTGGAAGAAAGGCCTGGTGATCTACTTCTGAAAAATCAGCCATTGAAAACCCTACATGGAGTTGCCATCAGTTGAAATTGATTTGATGGCAACTGATTTACTGGTTTATTATCCACTAAGAGGACCAGGCTTGGCTGTGAACAGTGATGTAATATTTGTAAAACTGAGCCTAAGATGTATTTTTTAGGATTATTGCTTTCTGATATATTCTGGGCATTCTTAAAGAATCTAATAAGTAAATGTCTAACATTCTTTTACATGGCTTTCTCATGCTATGTTTCTAGTTAAATCATTTTTCCCCTTTAACACGTTTTTAATGTATCATTTAAATATGGTGGTCATTAACATACTACGATACACATTTTTATTCCTAGAACTTTTCTACATACATTTTTAAAATTATCCTTCTACCTTTTGTAAGAGTTAATCTTCTTCAAATGTATATTCATTCGAAGGATTAGTCACAGAATAAGGAGATGTCTTGTAGAGCAGAAAGTCCCTTGCAGGTGTGGACACAGAGATGTTTAGATGTCTGTACCTGCTTATTTGAAACTTGATTTGACCTGAATAAATACTGCGGTTCAGACTGGTGATTTAAAGTTGAAAGGGCACAAATTGACACAATTATCTGCCCTTTTCTTTGTAAATGAACATATAGATTAGCATAAGACCAATAAAAAAACCAAACCCATTGCTGTTGAGTTGATTCCGACTCAGCGACCCTATAGGACAGTGTAGAACTGCCCCATACGGTTTCCAAGGAGCACCTGGTGGATTCGAACTGCCGACCTTTTGGTTAGCAGCCATAGCTCTTAACCACTATGCCGCCAAGGTTTCCGTAAGACCAATAAAAAAAATAAAATAATAATAATAAAAAGACCAATGGACACTTGGAATTTACAGACAAAAGAGAATATCCACTTTGCAACAAAACCACACCCATTGCTGTCAAGTTGATTCCAACTCACAGTGACCCTATAGGATAGAGTAGAACTGCTCCACAGGGATTCCAAAAAATGGCTGGTGGACCTGAACTGACGACCTTTTCGTTAGCAGCCAAACACTTCACCACTGTGCCACTAGCAACAAGTAGAGTGTAATTTTAAAGTCTGCATATACAAGGATTGATGACACTTTGAGTATACTGTAACTTGATGTGTAATGTCAGTTAATTCCTTGGCATTTACGGAGCACCTAATTGTTCACAGAGCCATTCAATTTAGTTCAGGAATTCAAAAAACAATTGCGTAGTTCCACCCCTACTGGGTAGTTCTACATCTTAGAATCAGCTCTGGCAGCACCTGGCATTTGACAACATCCCATCCAGCTCATGTTCACAGTAGCTTTGGAGGCCATTGCTCTCTTTCCCATTTTTCATTTCTGCAGAGTCAGGTAGTACTGGTGTAGTGGAAAGAACACTGGACTTAGGATCAGAAGAACTGAGGTTGAAGCCAGGCCCAATCACTCATGTGAGAACTTAAGTCTCTTAATCTTTCGGAACCTGTTTAATCACCTGTAGAACAGGTGCTGTGTTGCTCACCTCACTGGAAAGTATGAGGATTAGACAAAGGGGTACGTGTGTATCGGTCACTAGCCCAATTCTTGGAACATGTATATTCTTGGTAAGTTTCAGATAAATATGAAACTCATTCTTTCTGCACAGGGCAATTGAGATAAACAATTATCATAGTATGACAAGCCAGAAGGACCTGAAAAAGTGTCTCTCTTATATTCAGCTTATAGCTGAGAACACTTAAAAGTCTGAGTAGTGAAGTGACACGCTTCTTGGTAACAATGACAAACCAGAAACCAGGTCTCTTAACTGGTCTACATGTTTCCAGCGCTGAACTCTCTCCAACTTACCTTACATAATTCTGCCGGTTGGATACACTTAAATATAATTCTGAGCATGTTCTTGCCTTGATCAAAAGCCTAAAGTGGCTATCAGTGGTTTGGCAAGGAGAGCTAACTGTCTCATCCTACTACCTTGGGTCCTCCAATACTTGTCCTCTTCCTGCTTCATCTGCAACGTCTCCCTTCAGGCAGCCTAGCACCCATCAAACAGGGTACTTGCTATGCTGTGTACATGCTACATTGTAAACGCCACGAGGGTAACAATTGCCTTCTTCATGCCTATATGCCCAGTACCTACTCAGATACTTTCACAGGAGAAGTTGAAAAAATGTTGAAGATGGTGGGCCTCTTCATTGTAATAAATGTAATAACAACAGCAATCATAATAATGACAGCAGAATAGTAATAATACTAACAATGTAAATTAATAACTGTAAATAACAGTGAAGTAGCAACGAGGATAGTCATCAATTGAGCCATTTATCAATGGCCAATCTGTTGTAAATTTATTATCTCAATTAAACCTTGCAATAACCAATCACACAGATTTTATCTTTATGCTATCTTTCTGATGAAAAGGCTGATGCTCAGAGAGCTTAAATAACTCACCTTCGTTGAATGATTCTTTCCTTTATCAACAAATGTTATTGTAGGCATACCATGTATCCGGTTGCCCTGGGTGGTGCAAATGGTTAAGTTCTGGGCTATTAACTAAAAGGTTGTTGGTTCAAATTCACCTAGCGGAGTCTTGGAAGGAAAGCCTGGAGATCTGTTCCTGAAAAATCATAGCCTTATGGGCATAATACTACCTTGAAACACATGGGTTCTCCATGAGTCAAAATCAACGCAAAGGCACCCGGTTTGGGAAATGGTAAATGATCAAAAGGGAAAAAAAGCTGAGTAAAGGAATCGACCGTGATGGTGGGGGGGTTGCTATTTCAGGTAGGGGTGTAAGTAAAGGGCTCAGTGAGGAGGTAACAGTTAAACAGAGTCCTGACTGATGAAAATGTGTGAGCCATTAAAGCTGTGAAGGGGCTATGTTTCTTGCAGAGGGAACAGTAAGTGCAAATGCCCTGAGGCATGAGTGTTCTCAGTATGTTCAATAAAGAGCAACACTGTCAGTGTGTTTAAGGGGGAAAGTGTAAGAAGGTGAGCGCAAAGTGGATGTGGGGAGTCAGATCAGGCAGAACATTGTAGGCATGATACAGATTTTGGCTTTTACTCTGATTCAGAAGGGAGGCAACTGGAGAGCTAGTGCTGAGGAGCAACAGGCTCTGTCCTGGCAAGGGTGGGAGTAGGGAGATCACTTACAGGAACACTGAAATAACACATGTGAGAGACGATGGATGGGTGAAAAGAGATTGGGGTCTTGATGGCCTGGATGTGGAGCATGAGAGAAAGAAAGGAGTCTTAGTTTAGTCTAAGGCTTTTGGCCTGAGGAACTGAAAGAAGACTGAGAGAGGCACAGACTGAGAGCTAGTCGGAGAAATCAATAATTCATTTTATCTATATTAAGTTTGAAATGCCTCTTAGCCATCTAAGTGGAGGTTATGAATTAGATGACAGTTGGATATACATGTCTTCGGTTCAATGAAAAGAAAAAAAACAAAACAGAGACAGAATAGTAAATCTGAGAGTCATCCTTTTATGGATGGCATTTAAAGCCCTGAAACTAGACAAGATCAGGGGACTGAGTGTGGAGGGAAGAGAGGAGAGGGGAAGTGCGTGAGTGTGAGGAGACGGGGAGAGAGGAGGGCCAGTATTGCCCTGTAGAGGGAGGAAGATGAAGTAAGACAAAAGAGGCTGAGAAGGAGCTTCCGGTGAGATAGGTAACGAACCAAGAGAGACTATGTCCTGGAGGTCAAATGGAGAGGACTTTAGAGGCGATCACCTGTGTCAGATGCTGCTGACCGGTCAGGCAAACCAGGTCTGAGAATTAACTACTGGATGTGGCAATGTGGAGGGCACTGGGTTCCACGACAAGAGCAATTTCAGTGTGTAAAACTGAGTGAAAGGACTGGGTTCCCAAGCCAGGTGTATCCCACAGCAAATTCTGCAGCATTGTCCACTATGCTGGCTCCCTACTTTGCTCACAGTGTTCCTCTGGCTGAATCTCCCTTGCTACCTCTCTCTCTCCTTATGCCCCAAATCCTTCATCTCTTCAGCCCAGCTCATGTGCTCTCTCCATCACAGAATCTTCCCCAATCCCTTTTGTCAAATTTAACTCTGATAGCAATTAGTTTGTTTTATAAATACTTATTGATGAAGATGGATAGGTATCCTTTGAATGGATGAGTCCTTACAAGGATTAATAGAAACATGCTGTGTGAATCCACATTGTTGTTGTTGTGTGCTGTCCGAGTCAATGCTGACACATAGCGACCCTATAGGACAGAGAAGAACTGCCCCGTGAACCTACATAAAAAATAGACTATGACAAAGTGCTTCCAAAGGGAGTACTGCTACTGCTAAAGGCAGGACAAGAACATCCCAAAATAGTAATCCAGAGCACAGTCTCATGGGGCGCTGCTTGGTCTACTGGGCTAAGAAATGAGCAGTGTAGCAATGCTGGGTGGTGGAAAGAGGGATCTGGGCTCTGGGCCCAGCTGGCACCGAGCGGTGTGACATAATTTCTTCACCTATGAAATGAACAGATTGTATCACAACATCCCAAAGGTCCTCCTACCCACCTTGGTTTATTCTTAGAGCAGAAATTAATGAGTGGCATTAAGAGTTATTGGTGCTTATGCTATTTCTCTCTGTGTAAACTATAAAATCTCAGAGGACAGGTCTTCTACTTCTTTGCATCAAGAACAAGTTCTTGGTAGATGCACAATAAATATTTTTGTAGCTTGTAAGCGAAATGTACACTGAAATGAAATGTACACAGGCCCAAGCTCTGTGGTCTCCCTGTAACCCCCAGTCACTCACTCTTTCATACATTTACTCTGGACCTCCTACTCTATACAGTATTCTGTAGAGCTATAAAGGTTCAGAGTCCCTAGGTGGTACAAACAGTTGGCTCAGCTGCTAACAGAAAGGTTGGAAGTTCAAGTCTACTCAGAGGTGCCGTGGAAGGAAGGCCTGGCAGTCTATGTTTGAAAAATCAGTCATGGGAAAGCCTACAGAGCACAGTTCTACTCTGATACACAAGGGGTCATTATGCATCAGAACTGACTTGATGACAACTGATTGGTTGGTTCTAACAGTTCAGGATTCAACTCTGACACTAGTTTTTTTGCCTCTTGACCCTGCTTACTTAGAGGTGAAGAAATCAAGATACATGGGATGATCTCAAAAAGACAGACTATTGGAACTGGACTGTCCTAGATAATCTAGCCCGAGGAGTAGGTTGTGTCAGATGACCACATTCTTGCATTCTAAGCTCAGAACTTGTGCTCAGGAGTATTAGCCCACCATGTCTAGGGCACCCTGGAAAGGGCAGAGTGAAGAGAGGGTAGAAGCTGAAGAAATAGCTCAAATAGGTGGTGAGGAGGCCTTCAACTGGGAAAGAGAGAAGAGATGAGGTGGGGCACTGGCCGCAGGCCTATACTTTGATGGCACCTTTATTAGGAAGTCTTCAAGACACTGAGTCAAAATCAACATCCACTCTGCTCTCAGGGCCCACTCTGTACCAGAGGTGTTTTCTGCATGCTGGGAGTGTCAAAGTATCAGGCATGGTCCCAGTTCTCAAGAAGCCTGAGTGCAGGAGGGGATGGAGACAGTCAGAAGTCACATATCTAAATGCAGTGTCTAAGTGGTATAAATAGGGTGTGAATGGGAAGAGGCCGCACATTCTTCCCAAGAAGTTCATGAAAGCCACACAGAGGAATCAACATTTGAACTGGGTTCCCAGAGTTCTTTCTTTTTTCCTCTAGTTCCCCTCTTCACCCTCCTCTGCTTTGCTCTCAGGCCACCCTCCAGGAGGCTGACTTGTATGGGTTCTATTGGTAGGTTCCTTCCTCCTTTGGCTTCTGGCTTGGACAGGCCAATAGGGAGTCAACAGATCAGAGGAAAGTTGGAGAGCTGGGGGCGGAGGATTTCTTTGCTTCACTCACTGAATGGGGGTTTCCCTGGGTTAGTGACCTAAGGTCACTGCTCCTCTTATGGTGACCTGTTCTACAGAACTCTCTCTCCTGGGTTCTCCTAGCTAGTCCCTTCTTTACTCAGGCTTAGGCTGGCTGGTAACGCTCCTGATGTTACTACTCCTGTGGCTCCCCCACACCCCAGCCAGAGCTTTGTAATTAGTTCCTCTTATTCCAGTTTGAGTGTCTCTTTCTTTCCTGTTGAGACCTTCACTGATATACTGGGCCTTTGAAAATAAGAATTTGTTATTGTTAGAAACCCCCACCCCCCACACACACTAAATTATGAGCTATTCAATAGCAGGAATTAGTTTGTTAATCTTAGTTCTATCTCTCCTCATTGCCTACAACTGCCTAGCACAGCTTTGATTCGTAACCAGTAAACCAGGTGCTGTTGAGTCAATTCTGACTCATGGCGACTCCATGTGTGTGAGAGTAAAACTGTGCTCCATAGGGTTTTCAATGGCTGATTTTGTTTTTCAAAGTAGATTGCCAGGTCTTTCTTCCAAGGTGCCTCTGGATGGACTCGAACCTGAAACCTATTGGTTAGCAGCCAAGAAGGTTGATTCATAAAAAAAAATTTTTCACAGTCATTGTTTAAAAGTTGTTTATTAAAAGATGCTAATTTCTCCTCAACAACATCCATTTGACAGCCATTCCTTTGACAGTTGTTGGCCAAGTGTGGCTCTGTCCAGAATATTCCACCCTTGGTCTGTGTCCCTGGCAAAACTACCCAAGGAAGGGGTACACCTCAGTTTCCCCCATTCACCTCATGGCTGTTCTCACTTCGTTGTTTCTCAACCAAGAAGTCAAATGCTGCCACTAAAGCTTTTTCCTGGCCAATACGCCAAAGTTTCTAGTCTTCACATCAATGTCAGTGCATGTAGCCCAGAAAAGACCCTAAATTTCTCTCCATTATCTCTCTCCATAATTTGCAAATGAAGGTAAAAACGATACCAACCTCACAAGGTTGCTGGAAGGATAAAAACAAATGTGACAACAATTTATTGTCTTTTCCATGAAATACATCAGTGGAAACAAAGAATAAGTCTCTCCACCACCAGTCTACATTCTTTGACTGTTTCCCTGAGGTAAACACTCCTTTAATACACTGAACAGAATAATAATTGTTGTTGTTAGCTGTCATCGAGTCCATTTGGACTCATGGCAACTCCACCCATGTCTGAGTAGAACTGGACTCTATGGGATTTTCAATGCTTTGACCTCGCAGAAGCAAATCACCAGGCCTATCTTCCAAGGCACCTCTGGCTGGGTTTGAACTATCAATCTTTCAGCTAGTAGTTGAGCGCTTAACCTTTTGCACCATCCAGGGACTCCAAAGCAATTATAACTGACAAACTTATTCCCCGTGAGGTCCTGTTCTAAGTACTTTATATGTCATCTCATTTAATCTTCACAAGAGCTGTTTGTGGTAGCCCTTATTTTATCTCCATTTTACAGATGAAGAAAAATAAAAACACAGAGATTAAATAACTTATACGAGGTCAGGGGCCAGAATTTAAACTTAATAAGCTTGACTAAAAGCCATGGTGTCCATCACTTTGTTATACATCGTTTCTCTTTTACCTGTGACATTATGTCAAGACAAACCATATTTGTTTAATTAATTAACTAATTAGTTCATTAATTGGCCACAACTAATAAATATCGTATGGAATTTATTAAATGACTATAAACTTTGCATTCTTGTGGAATTACAATTCAGCTCAGGTGTTGCATTTCAAAATTCAACCTTAATCAATTGTGCTTGGTTAACCAAACTGCATTGTTAACGTCCCAGTGTAGTCAACAGCACTAGTGTTCTAGATATAGACTCACCTCAGTGTAGTCAACAGCATTAGTGTTCTAGATATAGACTCACCTCAGTGTAGTCAACAGCATTAGTGTTCTAGATATAGACTCACCTCAGTGTAGTCAACAGCATTAGTGTTCTAGATATAGACTCACCTCAGTGTAGTCAACAGCATTAGTGTTCTAGATATAGACTCACCTCAGTGTAGTCAACAGCACCAGTGTTCTAGATATAGACTCACCTCAGTGTAGTCAACAGCACTAGTGCTCTAGATATAGACTCACCTCAGTGTAGTCAACAGCATTAGTGTTCTAGATATAGACTCACCTCAGTGTAGTCAACAGCACCAGCGTTCTAGATATAGACTCACCTCAGTGTAGTCAACAGCACTAGTGCTCTAGATATAGACTCACCTCAGTGTAGTCAACAGCATTAGTGTTCTAGATGTAGACTCACCTCGGTGTAGTCAACAGCACTAATGTTCTAGGTATAGACTCACCTGAACTTAGTGCATGTTCTACCTCCTCCATGATCACACCCGGGGAGGTGGCGGTGGTCTTGCTGTCTATCAGCTCACAGGTTACCTTGGTTGGCACAGTTTCTTGGGGTGTTGTCACCGGCCCGGTAGTGGCATGTAAAGTGGGTGTATGGTCAGAGCTGTGCTCCTCTGCTGGGGACTCTGCTGGGGTTGGAGTTCCTGGGGGCTTGCTGCTGGTCACGGCTGAGCTGTAGTCAGTGGTGGCAGGGGTAGAAGGAACCTCAGGTAGTGAGGTTGATGCGGACGAGGGTGATGAGACTGGAGACTGAGAGGAGATGAGAGTGGGAGACTCAGCGGATGACCAGGACCCTGTAGGAAGCACGCTTGTTTCAGAAGTGCCCGAGCTATGTTCTGTGGGTGTGGATGTTAAGTGGACCGTACCGCTTGTTGGTGAAAGCCCAGGAGGTGAAGGGTCTGTGCTTATGCCTTCCCAGTCTGAAGCTGGCCTGGTGACCTCCTCCTGTCTGGTCTCTACAGAAGTGTTTTTGAGAAGTGGAGGTGTTTGGGATGACGATGGCACTGGCAGTAGCAAGTTGCTATGTGTGTCACTGGTAGGGGAGGCAGTGGCTGCAGCAGTGTTTTCTGGAGAGCTAGTCCAGGTAGATGTCGGTGGGGTAATTTTTGAAGAAAGAGAAACAGGCAAGAGGGTTGACGTAGGCAGACTCTGGACCCTCAATCCTGCAGAAGAACGAGTACAAAAGTGGTTACTATGTGAAAGCCTGAGAGGCTCAGCTATTACCCCAAGGCTGTTTTACAGTCTTTTCACACATATTTTTTATTTTTCATTGTGCCTTTCCCAATCTTGAAGGTGACTTCTTTTTTCTTCACATGAATTGTTCTCCCCTCCCTTTGTGATGGAGTCCCGGGGTAGTGCAAACAGTTAATGTGTTCAGCTGCTAACCAAAAGGCTGGAGGTTTCAGTCCACCTAGAGGTGCCTCAGAAGAAAGACCTGCCAATCTATGTCCAAAAAGTCAGCCATTGCAAATGCTATGAAGCACAGTTCTACTCCAACACACATGGAATTGCCATGAGTCAGAGCTGACTTGAAGACAACTGGTTTCCCATTTCAATGATCAATAGGAACTAGGCAGAAGGCTGAGTAAGAGCAACAAGGGGGTCAGTCAACACATGTACAACCAGTATGTAGAATGAACCAATCTTACTTGAAACCTTGTTCTTAAAAAGTGAAACCCTCTGGGGATCTGATCTGATGGGAATCTGGACTGCTGAGGTGCCTACTCCACCAACCCTTTGGGTATGCTAAGGGTCTGTGTGGGGGCAGTGAGTGTGTGGTTGGTGCTGCAAAGCCAGAGAAGCTTCTTGATTGTCTGCTCCCTGCTACCGAGGGCTGTCAGCTCTGCATTTATGCACAGGGATGCAAGGGCTATGGGTCTGTGGACGGGATGTGTAAGTCTGTGAGCATATTCCTTGTGGAGGAAGAAACAGGGAGGTCCTAGAATAAAAAGCTAAAAGGCATCTCTGAGTACCTGGTCCAATCCCCTCAAATGAGAAATATGAGTTTGGAAATATTTTCTGAGACCAAAATCCAGTTCTCCCAAATTCTAGCCTGGAGTTTTAGCATCATATCATTTTACCAAACATTCTCCTTCATAGTTTGTAAAATTTAGAGTTAGGTTCCTTTTTCCCTCCCTCCCTACCTCCCACCTACTCTTTTTTCTTCTCTCCCTCCCTCTCTTTCTTTCCCTCCCTAATTTACTTACTCAATTTCATTCATTCAACAAGTATTTAATAAATCATTTTTTATGTGCTAGCACTCTGCTAGACATGGATTTATAATTTCACTTTTCTTTTTTGAGTTGCCTATAGGTTCTTTTTAATTTTTATAATATTTTATTGTGTGTCTGGTGAAAGTTTACATAGCAAATTAGGTTCCCATTTAACAATTTCTATGCATATTGTTCAGCGATATTGATTACATTTTCCACAATGTATCAACGTCCTCAGTATTTCCATTCTGGCTTTTCTGTTTCCATTAATCAAGCCTCCCTGCCCACCCCTTACCTTCTAATCTTTGCTTTAGGGTAATTGTTGGTCATTTGGTCTCATATCCACGATTTTTTAAAGGAGCACAGTACTTACCAATGCTGTTGTTTATTTTATGAGCCAACTTGTTATTTAGCTGAAAGGTGACTTCCGGGTGTGGTTTCAGAGCAAAGTTTAAAGGGTATCTCAGGGCAATAGTCTCGGGGTTTCCTTTAGTCTTTACTGGTCCAGTAAGTCCGGCCTTTATTTAAGAATGTGAATTTTGTTCTACATTTCTCTTCCATTCTATCTGGGACCATCTATTGTGCCCCTGGTCAAAATGGTCAATAGTGGTAGCTAGGCACCGTCTAGCTCTTCTGGTCTCAGGATAGATGAGGCTGTTGTTCCTGCAGGCTAGTAGTCTAGTTTCTTCTATGAATCTTTGATTGCCTTCTTTACCTTCTGCTCCAGATGAGTGGAGACCAACTGTTGTATCTTAGATAACCACTCGCAAGCTTTTAAGACCCCAGACACTACTCACCAAATTAGGATGTTGAACATAAAGCTTATGAACTATGTTATACCAACTGACAAAGTTATCCCACGAGACTGTCCTCCTAAGCCTTCAAATCCAGTAAACCAATCCCATGAGGTGTTTGGTTATGTCTAGGAACTATCTGTAACTGTGCCTCCCATGTGCTTTATTATATATATATAAATATATATGCAGCACACACATACTTGTATGTACCTATGCTTACAGATACACCTATACATCTACCCATATATACACACATATACTTCCCTATACATGTATATGCATACACATCTACCTATGTAACCATGCCCATTTTTTTTGGATGTTATTACAAAATGATAATTTCACTTCCTAGGTAACGCATCTTTGGATTGCCACCCTATGCTCCTTATCACCCTCCAACTGGCTTTTTCCATAGTCATTTCTGTTTCAGTAGATGGTACCCCCATCCACTCAGTTTCTCAGTTAAAAATTGAGACATCATTTTGGATGCATCTCTTACACCCACACTGCACATCAAATTTATCAGTGAGTCCTCAGGACTCTACCTTGAAAATATATCCCAACACAGCTGCTTTTCACCACCTCCTCAATTAAGCCACCACAGTTACTGGCCTAGACTGCAGTAGTCTATTAATTGGTCTTTGGCTTTCTGGTTTCCTTCCTTTCAGTTTATTCTCCACAGAGCAGCCAGTATGATCTTTAAAAATGGTAAACCAGCCCATGTTACTAACTGACGGAAACACCCTAAAGGCATCTTGTAGAGCTTGAACCAAATCCAGAGCTGCTCCTCTGTGTCATTCCATTTCTCCTCACAATCCAGGCTCTACTCAAATGTCACCTTTTCCTGAGAGAAGCCTTCCAAGACAATTCTAACTAAAGGAATTCCTACTGTCTTGCCCCTTGCCCATATATTTTTCTCCATAATTCTGGTCTCTTCCTGAAATTACTTATTTATGTGTTTACTTATTTATTCTCTCTCTCTTTTCTACCAGAATGTATACTCCATGAAGGTGCAGGAACTTGGTCTTATTCATTGCTGTTTCCCCAGAGCCTAGGACAGCACCTAGCTCCTAGTGAGTGCTCAAAAAGTATTTGCAGTAAGAAGGAAGAGTGGAAAAAAATAAATGAACAAAAGAACTTTATTCAAGAATACTCCGTCATCTCTCCATCCCCTTCTACGTATCATTTACTTATGGTCACAGCCATCATACCTTCCTCAGGGATGGTGGCCTACCTCATGTTATTTGAGGGCAGGAAAACTGCTTAAAATGGCCAGTCTCCTCTTTGCCATTTCGCTGTGACATATGCCTATGTCTGATGCCTTGCTAGGTCTTCAACTCTTCATCCTATATACACTGAGGTGATTTCCTTGGGGGTGACATGTAGGCAATGGTCAGTCATGATTAAGAGTCAGAGAGAATGCACCATGGGCTAGATTCCAGCACAGAGGAAGGAAGACAAGATGAACAGGGAGGTGTTCAGGCACTTGGGATAATATCTGATTACTTCATCATTCTACTACACAACAGATTCAGTAGCTGAAGGAAAGCTGTGTTACAGAACATATCCTGAAAACGTTGTTTACTATTTTACTGAATTTAACTGAATTGTCATCAAAATGGAACTCTGGTGATGCTGTGGTCAAGAGTTTGGCTGCTAACCAAAGGGTCGGCAGTTTGAATCTACCAGCTGCTCCTTGGAAACCCTATGGGGCAGTTCTACTCTGTCATAGGGTCGTTATGAGTCGGAATCAACTTGATAGTAATGGGTTTGGTTTTTGGTTTTGATCATCAGAATAATGGAAAGAAAAAAATGGTTTTGTTTTATTTAAAAGGAGTTGGTCAAGACCACAACCACAGGAGAATTACTCTCCTAGGAAACAGGAGGACAGATCACCTGATACAGGCCATATAACGTTCCATGATGCTATGGTGGCCTTTAAGGAGCCCTGGTGGCACAATGGTTAAGTTCTTGGCTTCTAACCAGAAAGTTGGCAGTTTGAACCCACCAGGCACTCCACAGGAGAAAAGACCTAGTGATCTGCTCCTGTAAAGATTACAGTCTAGGATACCCTATGGGACAGTTCTACTCTGCCCTATAGGATCACTATCAGTCGGAATCAACTCAACGGCACACAACAACAGGGACAACATGGTATCTTTTGGCATCTGTAAACTGTCAACAATTTCAGGATGCATAATGATGAAGAAATCTCTGAAATATGGACAAATCCCTGTATTAAGACCCTGGGTCTTCATCTGTGGCCTTTGGAGCTTACTGGCTCTGCATCCTGGCAGCTCCTATGACTAATTAAAGATTCTGAGGGCAAAAAGATGACCATGTTTAACTGCTGTTCATAACATAATAGATGGGCAGGTAGCATCAGAGAGAGCCTCAGTCTGGTAGTTAGTCGAGTCAAAAAGTCTTTGGAAGCCTGAGATAAAGAAGGAATGAGTGATATAGAAAAAAAGACCAATTTATTCCTTCAGGCATTTATTGAGTAGCCTCTACGTCCATGACCTTGCCTTCAGAGAGTTCAATATCTAGAAGGACATAAAGGACAACCAATTTTTTAAAATATGTGATATGAGATAAGTGCTTTATGGAAGAAAAAGCAAGGTGCAATAGGAGCCCTGAGGAGAGATTTACAAATTCTGTATGGGGACCATGGAATGTAAAAATAAACAAATGCTGTTTTCAAATGACATTTAGAAAAGTCACAGAAGAGATGACATTTGAGTTGGTTCTTAAAGGATGAGAATCTACAAGATCTCACTTAAGGTATATGATGTTCAGGGTGACACATGCATTGTCATTTTCAGAGATACTAAAAGCTGTATCATGGAAGTCATGATGGTGCTGGAAATGACATACTCCAGGAATTGGTTTTGTTGCTGGAGACATCCATTCCCTTGTTTAATTCTTATTAAATTACTTCTTTAACTCTCATCCTGCCTGCTTCCAGAGGACTGGAGGTGGTCGCTCATTTTCCATAGCTACATATTGAGTACCTAGTTTGGACAATTTCTACTCTTAATAAACCAACAATGTATGAAGTTGTGTGACAACATTGGTTATCTTTGTGAACAAGGCACTAAGAGCCTCCACTTTGCCTTATTTGATGATCTATCCCATTCTGCCCTGACTGCATCAGGGCGGATCTTCTTTCAGCATAAAGACAGGCAAGGATAAGGGTCAGAGAAGATGAAGGAAGCCCTCCATGAGATGGAGTGACACAATGGCCACAACAATGGACTCGAACATACCAACGATCATGAAGATGGTGCGTGACCGGGCAACGTTTCCTTCTGTTATACATAAGGTCACCATGAGTCAGAGCCAACTCAATGGCAACTAACAACAACAACAAAAAGGTACCATGACTACCCTAGAGAATACTTGTGGGAATCCCAATCTTTGAAGCTTTTACCCTGGCATTATGGTAGAATCAGAGAATAGTCTGAGAAAATGTAATTTTTACTTTCTCATGTGTACAACTTGTGTTTTCACAGAAATATGAAACTGAGTAAGTCAAAGAGGTAAGAACGCATACTTTCTTAGAAGTTCAAAAATATCCTAGACCTAAAGAGGGCCTAAGTGATGAGCAAGTACAAGTCTTCATTTGATAAATAATGGGACAGAAGCAGAGAAGGGAAGTAATGTAATTAAGGAAGAGGTGGACAGTGTCAGCCTGGAAGAATCATTCAGATCTAGAGCTCCTGCTCTCTGGTTCCCCCACACCACACTGTGTCCCAGCCTTGGAAAGAACAGTAAAACTTACTTGAACAACCACAGTTACAGAACAAAGGAGGAGTCCATGTGCAGACTGGACAGCTGCAGTCATTAATATAATTTAGTGTACCTTCCCACCCAAAATAGAGTCACTTTCTTTTGAATAAAATAATGAATTCTCTAATATTCCCTTGAGAAAATGGCAGTGTTAATAGAATAAAGAAACTGAACCCATAACACAATTTCTAAATTAGAGGTGAAGGAGCATTGTCCCAAAACAGAGTGACAGTGCCAGATACATGTGCACTGCCGGGGTGGTGACAGGTGCACAAGTGTGACATAAATTGACTCAAAGGAGGAAAGGACTTAGCTAATACGAGAGGTCTTATTTGCAGCCATCACCCATCTGTCAGTGGGGGCTTGCGTGTTGTTATGATGTTGCACGGGTTTCAGCAGTTTCCAGACTAAGATAGAGTAGGAAAATAGGCCTGGTGATCTACTTCCAAAAATTAGTCAATGAAAACGCTATGAATCACAAAGGTCTGATCTGAAACTAATCATGGGGATGGTGCAGGGCAGGGCAGCATTTCATTCCATTGGGCATGGGGTCACCGTGAGTTGGGGCCAACTTGAGGGCAACTATTGACAACAACAAGGGCATGACAGCCAACTTAATCTGAAATTATTCCTTGTATGTTTACAAATGGTAGTCAAGTTAAAGCTTGTATGTTGCAAGAACAGCTGACAGATTGTCTCAGATTTATATCCAATATTTGGATTATTTGTTTCCATGTATATTGTCCTCTACAGGGGAGAACCACATCATGATGTACATCTTTTTGATGTTTCATAGAGGTTGAATCTAGCTTGATCTCTGGTTTTTTGCCTGGCCAGGAGCGCGGATTTGAAGGCTCATAGAGTCCATATACAGGTGTCTTCTCTCCATGCTGAGAGGAAGTACAAAGCATCATGGGGTACAGAGTGCATTCCGAAGATGAGCTCCTTGCCTCTGGCTCAGCTGGTTGTCATGAACACTGGTCTGCAACACTGGCAGCCAGCGGACGATGAGTGCCCTGAACTCTGTTTCCTTCTCCTGGATTTCGTGGTCAGCAACCAAGGCTGGTGCCAGAGTCCCAGGCAGCTTGCCTACCTGTGCTGTTCACTTCTTCCTTTTTTCCCCTGGCTATATCCTCCCCTACCCTTGGCTTGTCAAGTGCCTGAGAAAACACAGTAGAGCCCTCTCCTGTTCCTGCCAAGTCAGCCCCCAGTGTTGCCTGTGGTCTCTGGATCACGCCACGTCTGCCTGGCAGAGCACCACGGCTGCTAACAGTCTAAGGCTGAATAGCTGCTAGCATTTATCTCCACACAGCCACCACAGTGAGCTTCTTAAAAGGCCAACTGGACCATAGCACTGCCTTTGCAGGGTGGGAGGAGGAATGGAAGCCTGTGCTGGTTTCCCACTGAACAGAGGAGAAAACATCAAATCCTCACCTTGGCCCACGAGGCTTTCCATGATCTGGACTCTGTCTGCCTCTACACCCTCATTCCTCACTAGATCTTCAGATACACCTCACACACACTCCTGCCTCAGGGCTTTCACTTATTCTATCCTCTCTGCCTGAGATACAACTGTTCATTCTTCCAGTCCCAACTTAAGGCCCCCCTCCCTCTTTTTTAAATCTAGTTTTGCCTCTTTTTATGTGTGGTAAAATATATACATAACAAAATATTTACTTTTCAACAATTTTTTTTACATACAATTCAATGACATTAATTAACCAAAAAGACCAAAATTGTTGCCATCAAGTTGATTCTGACTCATGGAGGCCTTATTCTTGGCTGTGACCTTTATGGAAGCAGATTGCTAAGCCTTTCTTCCACAGTGCAGCTGGTTGGGTTCAAATCGCCAACCTTTCAATTAGTGAAAAAAAAAAAACAACTTGTTGCCATTGAGTCAATTCTGACTCATAGGGACCCTATAGGACACAGTGGAACTGCCCCATATGGTTTCCAAGGAATGCCTGGTGGATTCGAACTGCTGACCTTTTGGTTAGCAGCCGTAGTTCTTGTAGCCCAGGGCAAATCATTTCCGCCACTCAGGGACAAGACATTAATTACTTTCATCATATTTTTTAACTATCATTATGATGCTGAGACAGATAGGGTTAACTACACTGGTGTAACAAAAGAGCTGTTAAAAGATTACCATCTAAAAGTTGGGTAAACAGGAACCACACCCTGTCAACAGGAGATAAGGCTGAAACAACCTGTGAATTACTATTTCCTTCTTAATGTTTTTCTAGTCCCTTCCTCCTTTACAGGCTCCCGCATGTGCAGAAGAACAAAGTGTGACCGCTTCCTTAGCCCTCTGAAGATGGTGATGTAGTGCCAAAAATCAGTGTGCTTGAGCTATATCCGATAATAAGTGATGCCAAGAGCTGCCAAGAGGACTCCATCTTGAATATCAGCGGGTTCCGTCTTGGATTCCAGATGTGCGTGCAACCTAATTAATATGCACTGCCATTCTGAGAAGTACTCGCCCCTTGAAAGACACCCACTAAATATTCATTACTCTGTTGTTTCCACCGAGCCCATATAAGCCCTAGCCTTGCTTCCCTTTTTGAGTCAGTCTTTTGGAGAGGCTTAGATCCCCGCTAACTCCTTTTGCTTGACTCAAGCAAAATAAAGCTTGCTGAAGATAAAGTTTGTCTTCTAAGTGTATTCTTACTTGGGAAAAGACAAGGACCCTTTGTGTCAGATTGGCAATTGGTAACAATCCATTTCCAAATTTTTCCATCACCTTTCACAGAAGTTCAGTGTTTTTCAACAAGGCCTTCCCTGACTCTTTAGGTAAATTCTCCCCTACCAGCTTCTATATATATTTAGAGAACCTTGTCTTATGAAGAGTTTTGTTTGTGTACACCTTCCCTTAGACTCTGAGATTCACATGGAGCAGGATCTCTGGTGGATTTGTTCATCCTGGTGGTACAATGGTTGAGAGCTTGGCTGCTAAACAAAAGGTTGGCAGTTTGAATCCACTAGCTGCTCCTTAGAAACCCTACAGAGCAGTCCTACTCTGTCCTACAGGGTGGCTATAAGTCGGAATCCACTTGACGGAAATGGGTGTTTTCAATGGATGTCCTCTTTGTCTGATCCCTCCCCCCAAAAATTATATTTTATCTATTTCTGAATGAATGAATGAACTGGGTGCTCTATGCCAGGCACTGTGCCAAGCACTTTATGTGCATTATCCCATACAACCTGTATGAGGTTGGCACCATTATTATCTCGGTGTCAGAGATGACGAAACAGAGGCTTAGAAAAGTTAAGTAACTTCCTTCAGGGCACACAGCCAGTTCATGGCACAGCTGAAGCTTGACCCCAAACTGTCTACTCCAGGTTTAACCTTTTAACCATTTGGCTATATTTAACTGGGGAATGCATGTGTGCTTTGAAGTCTGGCCCCATGTTTGTAAGGCAATCAATCACCAGTTTCCCTCTATCTTCCTCAATAAATTCTCTAGTGTGGGCCACTAGAATGATCTTTAAAAAGCTATCTTGATCATATGAACCCAGCCCCTTCCCTTTAATTCCATCAAACCAAAACCAAACCAAACCTGTTGCTGTTGAGTCAATTCCTACTCATAGCAATTCTATAGGACAGGATAGAATTGCCCTATAGGGTTTCCAAGGAGTGGCTGGTGAATTGGAACTGCCGACTTTTTGGTTAGCAGCCGAACTCTTAACCACTGTGTCACCCAGGCTCCATTAAGGGCTCCCTAATGTCCTCAGGAAAAATCTTGAACTCTGTGACACAGCTCATAAAACCTTTTATGGCTTCCAACCACTTCACTCCTCATGAGCCCTGCGATCTTAGCAATCTGAATCATATCAAGTTCCTAAAAATTTTCATAACTCTCTGCCTCCCTACCTTCACACCTGTTTTCTTCTTCCTGTGACTGCTTTCTCCCTGACTGCCTTTTCCTCATCACGATTCTGAGAAATCTAGAGCCTTACCTCCTCTATGAGGTATTCTCCAACTGGGCACTTTATCCTCCGTGCAACCACAGACTCCATACAGACTTTAATCACACTATGCCAGTTGCCGTCAACTCTAACTCATGGCAACCCCACATGTGCCAGAGTAGAATTGTGCTACAAAAGGTTTTCAGTGGCTGAAAGTTAGCAGCCTAGTGCTTAGCTGTTTGTTTCCCAGGGATTTCTGTTGTTCAGTGCTGTTGAGTCGATTCTGACTCACAGTGACCCCATGTGACCGAATAGAACTGTCCCATAACGTTTTCTAGGCTATAATCTTTATGGCCACCATTCGTCTGTCAGTGTGTCATACTGTGGTGGCTTGTGTGTTGCTGTGATGCTGGAAGCTATGCCACCAGTATTTCAAATAACAACAGGGTCACCTATGGTGGACAGGTTTCAGCAGAGCTTCCAAACTAAGACAGACTAGGAAGAACGACCTGGTGGTCTACTTCTAAGAAAAATTGGCAAGTGAAAACCTTATGAATTGCAGTGGAACATTGTCTGATACAGTGCTGGAAAATGTGCCCTTCAGGCTGGAAGGCTCTCAAAATATGACTGGGGAAGAGCTGCCTCCTCAAAGTAGAGTTGACCTTAATAATGCAGGTGGAGTAAAACTTTTGGGACCTTCATTTGCTGATGTGACGCAACTCAAAATGAGAAGAAACAGCTATAAAAATCCATTGCACTGGGTAGTGTTTTGTTCTGTTGTACACAGGGTCACTATGAATCAGAACTGACTTGACTGCACCTAACAACAACAATAACAACAATCTTTATGGAAACAGATTAAGTCTTTCTCCCAAGAAGCTGCTGGGTGGGTTCAAACTGCCAATCTTTTGGTCAGCAGCCAAGCACTTAATCATTGCACCACTTAGGGCTCCTTTCAGGGACTCCTAGTGGACACTATAAACCAAAAGCCAAACCCATTGCCACTGAGTTGACTTTAACTCATAGTGACCCTATAGGACACAGTAGAGCTGCCCCACAGTTTCCAAGGTTATAATCTTTATGGGAGTAGACTGCCACTTCTTCCTCCCATGGGGCGGCTGGTGGGTTCAAATTGCCCTCCTTTTGGTTAGCAACCAAGCATTTTAACCACTTTGCCACCTGGGCTTCTCGGTGCATACTCTATTGGGCCATGCTTTCTCACCATACTCATCTCCCACAAGCCCAGGAGCCCTGATAATAACTGTGGCTTGTTCTTCTTTGTGTCTTTGTTTCTGGCACTCAATATTCATTGAGTAAGAACACGGATTTGCTGTCCCTTGATAAACAGAAATGTTCTGGCTTATGTGCTGGCCCACGAAAGCAGAGAGCAACCCCCTTTCATTTGTCTCTAAGTTCCATAAAGATGAATAGCTAATATGAAATTTCAGATGGGCCTCTAAACAACTTTTTATAATTCTCATTTGTTTGTTTTTTACTTTGGAGACTACAGGGATTTTTCTCTCTATGCAGGGTTAAAAGTCAGAATCTTCAGCTCTTGAAATGTTGACCAGCAACCAGCTGGTTCAAACACATGCTGGCCTTACCATCCCCACTTTGAATGGGCTGAACTTCAGCAAGTGTTTTAGAGAAAGAAAGAGTGAGAGAGAGAATCTTAAAATGATGATTTTGTTTTTCTGTATCAAAACTAGGTCCTGGTGTTCTTTCAGTTGAGTAAATCTTCTGTTTGGGACCCTCACACCTACAGAACTTCCCAATGTCATCTTTGGTTGGGGTTGCTAAGGGCCGCAAGGGCTCCAGAAGGCTCATCTAACATCTGCAACACCATTACTAACGACAGTCTGGCCCAACCATCTGGTATTTGAAAACTATCGTATGTCTAGAGAGAATGTGTATGCCCCAAAGCCTTCAAACTGTGTTTAAGAAGGTACTTGTTTGAAGTAGAAAAGCCTTATTCTCCAGAGTGTTTTAGTTAAGGAAATAAGGAACAATTCCAGTCTAAAAAGAGAAGAGCTTCTGTTTCTCAGTCACCAAATCAGAACCCACAGGCATGGTGTATGACTCAATTTCTCCATTCACAAAATCAGGACTAATGCTATCACCAGGCTTCTGCAGGTGCTGTGAATGCTAATGAGAGAATAACTTTTGTTAAGAATTTCATACTTCCTTGGGAAAGCTTCTGTTTTCTTTCTGTTCCCCAGAAGGACCACCTGGCTTTCTCGGTCAAATGCCATTCCAAGACTCACTTCCTCTCAGTTGGGAGGGACTGTGATGGTCTGCCCAAGGAGGAGGCTATGCCAACCAAAGATGTCAATAGACACTGGAAATTCTGAAGGCATCATACTGGGGTTTCTCAGGGAGAGGATCAGCAAAAAAGAGGAAGACCCTTGACAAGGCAGACTGACACAGTGGCTGCAACAATGGGCCCAAACATACCTACTATTGTGAGGATGGCGCAGGACTGGGCACTGTAACCTTCTGTTATACATAGGTGTGCTATGAGTCCTGTCTGTCAGTGGAGGCTTGCATGTTACTATGATGTCGAACAGTTTTCAGCAGAGCTTCCAGTCTAAGATGGACCAGGAAGAAAGGGCTACTTCTGAAAAATAGCCAGTGAAAACCCTATAGATCACAATGGTCCACTCCACAACTGATTGTGAGGGTGGTGCAGGACTGGGCAGCATTTTCTCCTACAGTGCATGAGGTCGCCATGAGTTGGGAGCTGACTCGATGGCAGCTAACAACAACAACAGGTTGGAGCAGTAGAGAGAAAGCAAGACAGTGCAGGGAGGGCAGGTAACTCTTCTCAGGCTGCTTTTTGATGTGGGTGTGAGCAGTGGTAGTGGGGTGAGAGAAAAAGAGGACCTAATACCTCTTTCAATGAGCGACAAGGTCAGTTTCTCTGGTACTTCCCTCCTGTGGGCTCAGTCCAAACACTGGTGGGGCCCAGGACAAGAGTACAGATGGAGGCCCACATAGGAAATGTATAAACATGTAACTGTTATAAATTAAGTCATGCTCACAGCCCAGCCTATGCACCCATCCAGGGCCCTGCAGCCCACTCCCAGAGGATCCCTCCAGTGACTCTAAGGCTAAAGGATCTGCTGGGGTAGTTACAGGTCAAGGCTGGGCCTGGGCCATACCCACACGAGGATGAAGACTGACCTGGCCATATTTCCCTGCCAGCTTTGATGGACAGGGTCCCCTTCCCCATGCCTTACTTTTCTGGGAGGATTTCCAGGCATATCTAAGTCAGGTACCATGCTGAGTGATCAGGAGTGACCAACTTTAAACACTACCACTCACCTGTCAGTTTGTCAAACTGTGGTAGCTTTCATGTTGCTAAGAGGCTGGAAACTATGCCACCAGTATTTCAAATACCGGCAGGGTCACTCATGGTGGACAAGTTTCAAAAGAGCTTCCAGACTGACAGAATGAGAAGAAAGACTCGGCCAACTACTTCCAAAAATTAACTAATGAAAACACCAGAATATTGTCTAATAAAGTGCTGGAAGATGAGCTCCCTAGGATGCAAGGCACTCCAAATACACAGTGGTTGCAACAATGCACTCGCACATACCAACCAACAACCATGAAGATGGCATAGGATTGGGCAACACTTCCTTCTGCTGTACATGGGGTAGCATGAGTCGGAGGTGGCTCAACAGCAGCTAACAGCCACCGTAATTTTAAATAAAGGTAATCCCTCCTCTGGTTCCCCAGAGCTGAGGCTATGGTTCTCTCCTCCCTAGCTCCCTCTTGTTCTCTCAGCTGTGCATCCTCTGGCCTGGGGGCTCCCTTCAGCTCCTGTGTCGCTTTCCTAGATTTCTTGTTTGTTCAATTGGTTACTGAATTTCAAAGAAATTTCTGACGAGATTGAAAAGAAAAAAGAGCCTTCGGGTTTTGGTTTTTGTAGAATAGAGTCTTCCCTTGCCTTTGTCTCTTGCAGATGACACAACCTTGCTTGCTGAAAGTGAAGAGGACTTGAGGCACTTTCTACAGCCTTCAGTGTGGATTACGCCTCAACATAAAGAAAACAAAAGTCCTGACAACTGGTCCAATAAGCAACAATATGATAAACAGAGAAAATACTGAAGTCAAGAATTTCATTTTACTTGGATCCACAAACAATGCCCATGAAAGCAGCAGTCAAGAAATCAAATGACATATTGCATTGGACAAATCTACTGCAAAAGACCGCTTTAAAGTGTTAAAAATTAAAGATGTCACCCTGAGGGCTAAGGTGGGCCTGACCCAAGCCATGGTGTTTTCAATAGCCTCATACTCATGTAAAAGCTGGACAATGAATAAGGAAAACGGAAGAATTAACGCCTTTGAATTACAGTGTTGGCAAAGAAGAGTGAATATACCATGGATCGCCAGAAGAATGAATAAGTCTATCTTGGGAGAAGTACAACAAGAATGCTCCTTAGAAGAGAGGACGGCGAGACTTTGTCTCACGTACTTAGGATGGGTTATCAGGAGGGAGCAGTGCCTGGAGAAGGACATCATGCTTGGTAAAGTAGGGGTTCAGCAAGAAAGAGGAAAACCCTCAATAAGGTGGATTGACACAGTAGCTGAAGCAGTGGATTCAAACAGAGCAACACTTGTGGGTATGGCGCATGACTGGGCAGTTCTGTTCTGTTGTATACAGGATCGCTGTGAGTCAGAACCGACTCGATGGCACCTAACAACAACAACAGCTTGCCTGGGTGGTATACTCTTATACCTCATTTCCATACGGCCAATTTTTTTTCTTTTTTTTATATCTCAAGTCAGTTTCTCCTACAAAATCCTACACACACATTATTATGTGACCCCAGTTGCTCTCCCTACAATGAGATAGCACAAACCCTCCTCTCCACCCTGTATTTCCCCTGTCCATTCAACTAGATCCTGTCCCCCTCTGCCTTCTCATCTTGCCTCCAGACAGGACTTGGCCATAGGGCCAAATTGCTATCAGTTCACTGCTCATAGCTTATAAAAAAAACTCTCAGAACTATACAAAGCCCATAATACCTGCCTGCTTTGACTCTGGCCCTCTTCCTTCAGGTGGTCTTTGTTTAGGCTGGCAGGGTGGCAAAGGCAGACCTGGAAGAGTTGCACCACTGCCTTCTGGGTCTAAATGCACTTGCCCAAACTTTTCATCTCCAGCCCAACTTATTGCCCCATACATGACTTCTTGTTCCAAGAGAGTTGGAGCTCTTTAAGTGGTTGGCCCCATGGCAAAAGCCTTTGAGAGAACAGTTCTCAGGGGCATCCCAGGCTGATGCATGCTGGCATTCTTACTGGCGAATTAGTAGGCAATTTGACTGATTAGAGGATAACACCCATGACATGCAATTATGGGTTGCATTCCTGTTGGCTTCACCACCGAAGTCCACCACTGATCATCAAGGGCTGAGGCCAGAGGGCAGAGAGGCTCCAGTGCAAACACATCTCCAAGACCAGGAAAATGACGCAGAGATTGTTTCCTCTGTTTGGGGAGAGGGTAGCAGGGTCTTTCTGAGACAAGAAGAATAATCAGTGATATTGGTGTGTCTCCTTCCTCTTCCTGTTGCCATTTTTTTCTAAGTGTTTTAGCTGAAGATGTCAGTCAGCATCTGTGCATATGCTTCATACTGACTTTTTTTAGTGTGTGTACACTTTAAAAATTGAAGTATAACTTTTTTTGAAGTATAATTTATGGTAAGATGCATACATCTAGGAACGCCTAACCCTCCAAAAACCAAAAACCAAACTGACTCGACAGTCCCTAACAACAACAAAATGATGCTGAACAGGTTTCAGGGGAGCTTCCAGACTAAGATGGACCAGGAAGAAAGGCCTGGCAATCTACTTCTGGGAATCAGCCAATGAAAACCCTGTGGATCACAATGATCTGATCCGGCACCAATCATGGGAATGGCACAGGACCTGCCAGCATTTCATTTTGTCGTGAATGGGGTCACCATGGGGTCGATGGCGGGTAAAAACAACACCATGCTGATTTCTGCCCCTGACCCTTCTGAATAAACGCCTCTGCTCTTGGTACAATCATGTCTCCTCCTGTTACCTTTCTCCACACATTGTTGATTTTGTCAGATGTCCTGAAAGGCCAGGGATAAACGAGCAGGGTTTCCCTAAGCTATTAAGTAATACACTAATGTGAGGTATTAATGAATGATAATTTCTGCCCTTCAGCTTTCTTTCTGCCTCTTAAAATGTCTCCAAATTATAGGTTTTAAAATGTACAGCGTCACAGGCCGTAGTTTCTCGAATTGGAAGATCACTGTCTTCTATAGAAATCTAAGTGAAAACGGGGTTTGCTATCTTGTGATACAGGGGAAGACAAAGTATTCTAGGCTGGACATGCTGAGGCAGAATTTGAAGCTCTGTATCTCCAGCTGCCCTTGTCAGGTCTCCTCCTTGAGACCCAGCTTCCCTGATTATTAAATCTCTTTCCCATAAGGAGCCTCAAAAATGTGGCTGGCTTCTCTGAGAAGGGCCATTTCAGAACTAGGTTTGGGTGGGGATGGAGGCTGTGGATGAAACCACACTGCAGAGCAAGACCAAACTTGTCACCGGAGACTTTGGGACAGGACCTTTTGTTTTATTCCTCACCAACTGTTTCTCAAGTCCTGATGTGTTGTCAAAGGCAGGCAGACCACGCTAGGGGAGTAAGATGCCATGTGCACATGGTTTCCTTGAATAAGGGAAACGGCTCGGGGGACAGGAATTCAGTCATTAGGAGATCACAGTTATATGAGTATGTTTCTAGTCCACACAAAGGTATGAATACCATAAAGCTAAGCTGGGACAGGGGCAGTGGTGGGTCAGTGGTAGAATTCTTGCCTTCCATACGAGAGGCCTGGGTTAGATTCCCAGCCAATGTACTTCATGTGCGTCCGCCACCTGTCTGTCAGCGGAGGTTTGCGTGTTGCTATGGTGCTGAATAGGTTTCAGCAGAACTTCCAGACTAAGAGAGAGTAGGAAGAAAAGTCTGGTGATCTACTTCTGAAAATCAGCCAATGAAATCCTGTGGATCGCGGCAGTCTGATGCGTAAGTGACCATGGGGATGGTGCGGGACCAGGCGGTGCTTCCCTCCATTATGCATGGGGTCACCATAAGTCAGGGATGACTCAGCCACAGCTAACTACAAATCACATTTCTGGTTTAGGTGTTATTGAGGTAACCTAGTAACTTTGTAGCAATGGATCCTCTCTGAAAAATGTTCTGCATAATGAACTAAATCTGTTGAAAGCAATATGAGAAGCCATGCCTTATGTAAAAGATGTCGTGGATAACAAATTTTAACCAAATACTTTAAATGACAAGAAAACTAGCTATTTAAAGAAATTCCATGGTGAATCCTTATTTAATGTAATTACTTTCCTCCTAATTTGTTGCCTGTATAAAGGAGCCTTCAGATTTTTAATTTGCCTAAAAATCTGGTCTCTTTTATGCTCTTGTTACCTAACACATTCACTACTTCATAAAGAAGCTACTTGCTCTCCTTCCTCATAGACTTTGCATCTTTGCTTAAAATAAATCCCCACTTGGGTGCACACAGCCATGTAAAACATCATCCCAGTGTTTCACTAGTTCACCAGCCGCCAACGGCTGCTACATTCAGTATCTCTCAAACGCCTGCAGCTTGACCACCTCTGCTAAAGAAAGTGTCGGCAACGCCAGCCGGGGAGGCATCACGGGCTCCGTTATTAGAGTATGGCATATTCTGATGGAAATCTTGGGGATCCAGTAAAATGCCACTCCACAGCCTCTGCTGACATGCTACTAACCCATCAGCCTGGAAGAACACAATCTGGCCACAGCAGCTCACTCAGGCAAATTGTAGAAGCTGTGTAAAAATTGGCTCCTTTGATAGCTCAACTCGAAGAATAATTTGGCTTTTGGTATACTTATTTAGAATAAACTTATAAATGTTGCTCCTTATTCAAAAAATACAGCTGCCTATTCTAAACCTTATGACCCACTCCTTTAATATATTCCTATGTACCCTCCGACAATGTTGGGATTATACAGTGACGGTCCACACTCACACGTTTAATTTGAGGCAGAGGCAACTATATCTCATAGCTTTATTTCGAAGGTGATCCCCAGATCCTAATATCCAGTTTGTGTCCTCTCCTGCATTCCAATCCTTTATCTCCAAATGCCTTTGGGGTTTTACACTTGTTATAGATTGAAATGTGTTCCCCAAAAGATATGTTAAAGTCCTAACCCCTGCACCTGTGAGAGTGATCTTAGCAGACACAGCATGGCCCTGCCGATGCTCTGAATTGGGACTTCCAGCCTCCAGAACTGCGAGACAGTAAGTTTCTGTTCTTTAAAACCACCATGTTGTGGTATTTTGTTATGGTGGCCCTAGGAAACTAAGACAGCACTTAAAGTCCGTAAGTATTAAATGAGCTTTATCTTTCCCCATCAAACCAGCTCCTCTAGACTTCTCAGGTTCCTGTCATTGCCCTCCCTCTTACCCAAGTTCAAATCCGAAGTCAAAAAACTTATAAGAGTCCAAGTTGGGGTTTGAATCCAGATACGTCTGACTGTTCCAGTAATCCCTGTGGTCTTTTTAGTAAAAGAGGATCCCATTCCTAAAGACATGGAGGCTACTCAGGGAAGCACTCTGTTTGTACTGCCGTAAAATATTAACCCATGTATTAATGAACATACATACATGCACACACACACACACAAACCCTCCTAAGTGATCCATTAGAAAGAAAGGACTTTTTTTCTGCTCAACCGAACTATAAATTCCTCATATAAGAATCCAAGCCTGTGGCCATGGAGTTGATTTCAACTCAGAGTGACCCCATAGGACAGAGTAGAACTGCCCCATAGGGTTTCCAAGGAACAGCTGGTAGACTCGAACTGCTGACCTTTTCATTAGTAGCCGAGCTCTTAACTGCTATATCACCAGGGCTCCTCTCATATAACTACCTACAAAGAAGTGGGTAGGTCATTCTTTAGGCCATAGGACAGATGCCCACATGTTTTCAGGGGCAGTGACTAGCTGCCAGCCAGGCTACTGACATACAGTTTCTCTAGCTCCAAGGCTGATTTTAGCATGACTGGCCCACATCACACCCTAAAAACACTTATCAGCTGTTAGACAAGCTGAAGGGCAAGCATTTCTGCTTGGTAGGGCTATGGGGCTGTAATTGCATTCATAAGCCTTCATCCAGAAAATCTACCCTTTACTAAGTCCTTATCAAATAATGATGTATAGAAAAGCCAAAATTATTCTTTGCGAGATCAGAAATAGCGTTTCTATTTGCTATGTGATTGAATCAAGAGCATTTCAGCTTTGGCTCCTTTCTCTGAAATCTACCTTTTGGTTCACTACTTCAGCAAGTGACGGCACAATAAACGGTACAAGCAAGCTTTCTGAGAGAGGCGGGGAAAATTAATTCTCCTTTCTGTGTATGATTGTGCATACAACCTGGAGAAGACTATGCCTGGAAATAATTTTGATTTTGGTTTCACTGTAATAAAGCCAACAATCAGTCTAGGTAAACACTACCAAGCAAAGAGAGAAAAGAAGAATTCTCTAAGAGAAGTATCCAGGCATTAGAAAGTCTGAACTTTCAGCCTCCATCTCAAATAATTCCATTATTCTAGCTGCACAGTGGCCATTTCATCCTGGATGATGTTTTGTCACCAAATTCAACAGGTCTCAGTATAAACTGAGCAACCTCCCCTGACCCCCAAAACAGTTCTCTGAAATACCCCCTGGATTCTGTCAATGGCACTGGTTAGATTTAATGTATTAGAAGAAAGTTCGATTTGTCTCTTTTGTTTTCTGTATTCTGTCAAACTCGAATTCTCCTTTTTTCTTCAACTAAAAAAATTATTTCGATCCCACCATGTACTAGGTCCCATGCTAAGTGTTGGAAATAATATAACGAACAAAGGCACTGCCCTCACAGAGCCTAATAATATTCAGTGGAGGGAGTCAATTATTAAACACAAGATTAGAATGCAATATAATTAACGATCGTACCGGGTACTTACAGTTCTAGTGCTTTGGGGCAGGGGGAACCTAAGGCAGATGACGGTCAGGGTGTTAGAGCAGGCTTTCTGCAGAAAGTGACCTCTAAGATTAGATGTCAGGGATGAGGAGGAGTTAGTTTGTGAAGGACAATGGATCGGAAAGAGGCCTACAGAATTTCCAACTGAAGGAGTATCATGTACAAAATCCCAGAAATGAGAGAGCATGAAGCCTTATGTCTGGAATCTAGCATGCAAAATGGGGAGTGGGGAGAGACAGGGCTAAAGAAATCATCAGGGACCAGATCATGTAAAACCTTATAAGACACACAAGCTTTGGACTTAACCCTCATGAATTTGAACAGAAGGGTGATAAGATCAGCTTTACGCTTTTGGAAGAGCATTCTGGTGAGGGTGGAGCACTGATTGGAGGATGGCAAGTCTGGAGACAGGGAAAGCAGCTAGAGGCTTTGCAGAGAAGAGAGGACGCTTCCCTGGTCTAAGGCAGTAGCCATGGAGATGGGAAGAAGTGGATGCACCCAAGAACTCTCTTGAACTTGGCTCCTTCTTTAATGGCACTCCCAGTACCTGTCAAAGGGCACAGAAACTGGTACACAGGAAGTGCTTGAGGGCCATGTAGCATGTACAGAGCTCTGGAGCTCTGAGTCTGTATCTGTTGATTGATTTCTGTCCTCACAATGAGTCATATTTTATTGCTTTTCACATGCCTAGTAATTTCTGATTGAGTAATAGGCATGGCTTTTTATATCACTGGGTGCTAACTTTTTTCTTCCCTGGTACTTCAACTGTTTTTGAACTTTGTTCTGGGACACAGTTACTCGGAAATATTTTCACCCTTTCACAGCTTGCTTTTAAGCTTTGTTAGGTGGGACCATTAAAAAACCTAGGATTTATTTGGCTTATCATTTAGGCATCACTCACCCTTCTGAGTATTCAACCTGATGCCCCATTTATTATAAGATTTGTCCTCTCTGGCTGTTGAGGACATGAATTATTTCCAGTCCTGAGTGAGTGTTAGGGATTGTTCTGACAATTCCCTTCTGGTGATTGTTTCCTCAACCTCAGGGTTTGCTCACAATCATGCACTAATCAGTACTCAGCTGAGGGCCTGAAGGGAACACTTTTCGAGTTCTGGAGCTCTCTCTCTGAGTAGCTCCGGTACAGTGCCTTGAGAATTCCAGCTGCCCTGTCCTTCCTGTCCACTCTGCTTCTTCCTCTGGGAGACCGCTTGGCTCTGCCTATGTTCCTTTTATGTCTGTCACCTGCAAACTCTGTCTCGGTACGGAGCTGAGGCAATCGTAGGGCTCACGTTGTTTGTTTTCCTTCTCTTAGGAATCACTGCTTGTTTTCGAATGTTCGAAAATCATTGCTTCATATATTTTGTTTGGAATTTTAGGTGTTGATGGCAGAAAGTTAAAACAGTCTCTTACTCCATCAAGTCCAGAAGTGAAATGCTGTTCCGTATGGTTTAATAGTCTATGATGCCATTTACCCTCCCCCCAAAACTTTCCACATGTCTCTTATTCCACAAAAAAGTGCTGCTGGAAGGCAGAACCCATGCCATCTGACTTCTTTTGCACCTAGCACAGTGTTGCACACATGCAGAAAAAATACATATTGCTCTTCACGTGGTCTCTGGAACGGTTGGTTGCAAAGTCTCCTCTCTTTGCTTCCATAATACTGCAGCCTTTTGGTTCTTCTCCTATCTCTGTTCTCTCTAAATCCAGTTCCTCTTCCCACCCCATAAATATAGAATCTCCCCATCACAATGTCACCCAGCCTAATGGCTTCAGCTATCACTGTCAAATACTGAGTGGCAGCTTTGCAATACCAGAAGGTCCCAAACTGGTCCTTATGCGCCAAATATTTTAAAGGTGAACCCAGGCAAAAAAAGCTGCCACCTGGCAAAATTAGTCTGGTTATGCTAATTATTATGCTTGGTTGACACCCATTATTTTGGCTAACTCCCCACCTTCTGATCCTAATCTCCTTCTCCCTGCTGGGATTTTCAGTGTCATCCCAATTCAGCTTGTAGTAATATGTGACTTTCCAAAATTTTCACTGGATGATCCTAAGTCCCTGTCTCTTGGATCACAGACAGAGCCTGAAGTTCACTTGCTCTTTCTGGTACTGTTCTTGCATATCTAAATGTCATCTCTGGCAAGGTCTGAGTTGTGCTGATTCCAGCAGTATTCTGGAGGAGGTCACTCGCTCCCTGTTTATACTGCAGCTGCAAAACCCCTCCTGCTTCCAGCTGGAAAAACTGGTTTTGCAGATAAAGATATTAATAAAATTACAATCTTACAGGTGAAATTCCTTTTCAGGACCTATTGCAGTGGCTCCCAGGCTTGCTTGCTTGAACCGAAAACCCTAAGAAACTGATGACAACGCTGTATAACCTAAGTTTTCTTTAGTTTAAGATTAGAATTAGGTGCAAACCTACATGCAATCCAAGGGATTCCTGTTCTATAGCAGTTGCTGATGATCCTGGTTAACTTCTCGGGGCAGATGGAAAAAAATCAGTGGCCCTAGATAGTACAAATGGTTTGTGTTCGACTGCTAACCTAAAGATTGGTGGTTTGAACCCACCTAGCAGTACCGTGGAAGAAAAAGCCTGGCAATCTGCTTCTGTTAAGATTACGGCCAAGAAAACCCTATGGAGCAGTCCTACTCTGTAACACATTGGGTTGCCATGAGTTGAAACTGACTCAACGGCAACTAACAACTCAATGGCATATAATACAAACATGTATATGACCCAAAGGTTCTTTTGGAACATTGTGAGGCTCTTCTCCACATGCTCCAACAAGTTTTTGACTACCATACTAGAGCTTTCTAGTTTTTGAAATGTAAAAACTGTCAATCCCTTACCTATGACATAAGTTATCAAGAAATGGCTCATGCTACCAATTCCAGAAGGTACTTACCATCATCATCTGTGATGGGCTGGACTAAGAGATACAATCTAAAAAGTCTGCCCCTAGCTAGGAAATCTGAATTGGCAATTCAGACTCAATACCTGGTAGGCTGGGGGAGGTGGTTTAAACTAGAAAACTAAGACTAGGAAACTCATCTAACCACGTTAAATGATGACCATGTTCCAGAGTTATTATTTCACACAATTCAAACCCCACATATGCTGGAAAGGGAGAGGCCTGAAGGAGGGATACTATTAGGCACTGACGGATCCTTTAAGATTTCTGGAAGAAGATCTGGTATGCAAACATCAAATCCATTTAACATGGCCCTGGGTGGAAAACGATGCCCCTGAGTGATCGTTTTCCATATTTCTTTATCTTGGCTTTTCCCCTAATTTCCAATCCTCTGCCTCCCACTCATAACTCTGCTTTCCTTGCTCAGCAGTTGGTATTACCATGACTTCCTTGTATACATCTCAGCTGCCCTTGACCCCCCACCTTTGTGTCATGTTTTCTTCCATACTGAAATAGAACATTCTTTACAAAAATGACCTCGAGATCTCTAGCTTAGGCCTGGATCTCCCAATTCTGCTGCTCGCTGTGTATTTCCATGTGGATACCCTGCCCTCATTTTAAGCCCAGCATATTCAAAACTCAACTTCTCATCTTCTCTGCCAGTCTGATTCTTCTTCTATGGTCCCTATTTTCATCAGTAATGCCTCCAATCTCCTAATAAAGAAACTTTGAAACTCAGGGGTCATCTCTGACACTTTGGTCTCCCACTATCTTCATCTAATCTGTTTTCTAGTTCCAACAGTTCTACATGCATGATATCTCTTGTATACAATGGATTCGAGCTCTCCGCTGTTCATCTTATCTACCTTTTTCTCTACATTCCCACTGTCACTCCCTTGCTGCAATGCTTTATCCTTGATTTTATCATCATCATCCATACTACACAGTTTTGCCAGCTAAATCCCCTCCAAGAACCACCTGGTTATGTGACTTCACTGTTCAAAAGTTTCAAGAGCTCTTCACTGTCTACAAAACTATGTCTAAACTAATCCTCCAGCTCTAATGGCCCTTTCCTCAGTGATTTTGCTGTGTGACTCCTTTGTCATCTTAACCATCGTGCTTCATCCCACACCTGCTGTCTGCAGTCAAACTGAACTACTAATCTTTTTTTGTTATTCTCTCAGGTCCATTTAAGCCTCTTTAAACATATAAGTCTGAACTTTAAGGTCCAGCACACATGTCAGCTCCTTCATGTGATCTTCTCAAAGTTCCTAGCCACTAGTAATCACCGTATACTTATGCCTAGAACAGTGCCAGGCACATAACAGCTATACAATAAGTATGTATTTAACGAGTGAATGAATGTTTCTCTTTTATGTTTTCATAACATTTTGTACTTCTCCAAGAGCACTTTTATCGTCCTACCTTGACCCATCAATTAGTTCATTCATTCAATAAGCACTGACTGAGCGCCTATGACATGCAAAGCTCCATGCTGTGGAGTTAATTGTACACGTGGTCATCTCTCCCATGGTTGCATAAATTTGCACACTGAACACATGGCCAGCTCTCTCAAAGTTGTACAAATGTGTACGCTGTTTACCCAGCCATCTCTTCCACAGTTGTGTACATGTGTATACTGCAAACACAGCTATCTCTCCTAGTTGTGTAAATGTGTACACGCATATCCAGCTATCTCTTCCGTGATTCTGTAAATGTGTGTACTTCACACACAGCCGTCTCTTCCATGATGACGTCCCCAAAAGAAGAGACCACATCACACACATCCTGACTTCACTCACGGAACCTAGCACAGGGCCTCATATGACACACAGAAAATGCTGAATTAAACATAAATGGGTTCTTTTCTTGAATTAATGAAATAAGCATAGGCTCAAACAAGAGTCTGAAAAATATTGATGATCTGTTTATTTCTCAAATAATTGAAAGGAAGAGAGAGATCATTTCATATCCCTGGAGGAAGTAAGCACTGGCTTGCTTTTTTGTATTCAAATTTAATCACTTTCAAATAATGGAACAGAATTCTGTCTTTATTGATCAACTATAAGAGAACATCACAAACAACACAAAATCTACCAAGTTTAGCTTTTTTCAGATGGTAATCAAGTTAATTCAGTGGCTAACTTTAAAACTTCACAATTTTGCCTGCTGATCTTGATATAACCTTAAATATTTTAATTGTAATATAGAAACATGAATATTCAGTATACCCATTATTTCAATTTTAAAAGGAGTCTTCACAAATAAATTTACTTCATGATGCTCTCACATGCGATTTTAAACAGGGTTTGATTTTTACACACGTCTTTCTTTAATATAGTTACTGTTTAAAGATAGGTCTACTAAAACATTCGATAAAACTATTGATGTTTAGATGGATACAAAAGTGCTAGTCTAAGAACTAATGCTCCCAACTAACAATAGGATGGGCCCTGTGGTCACACCTGAACCCTGTGATCCTGTCCTCCCATCACTGCTGACTGGGTCAGGGATGGACACCTGAGCCTATCAGGTTCTTTCCTCCAGGATACTGGATTTTGGACTGAGACACTGGGCAGTCTCTGTCAGAAACAACGTTTAAATTGGGAGGACAGACGTCTTCCTATATGCGTAAAGAAACAGGGGAAGTCAATTTGCAGATGAAAATGAATGAAGTAAATGTGAAAAAGAAGCACAAATAATGTTTATTAAGCACTTGTTGCTGTTGCTAGTTGGCAACCTTGTGTATAACAGAACGAAACATTGCCTGCTCCTGAGCCATCATGATAGTTGGTATGTTTGAGTCCACTGTTGCAGCTATTGTGTCAATCCATCTCATTAAGGGTTTTCCTTGTTTTTGGAATTGTGGAAAGGCATCAAGGATATCATACATGAAGGAACTGAAAGATAATTAAAAAGACAGGAAAGAAAGAAAAGACCAAAATGGAGGTCAGAAGGGGCCATGTGGTTTCTCCTTGCCACTTACAGTAAAATGTGAGAGGAAAGAGATAGACTTAAAAATGAACTTTGCAAAATGAGAACAGAACCTAAAGAATTGGAAAATTCTGTTGTATGGGGACACATGTCCTAGAATGTTCATCAAGGGTGTGGCTACATAATCTTTTGTTAAAGAGACTGAGCTCATGACTGCTGGATCTAATCAACTACCACAGCAGAAAATCCATCAGCTTAGGCTGAAGGGGACAGAGAAAGAACTAAATGAAAGAACACTGTCTACCACTTGGAATTCTAGGCAGGAAACAGGCCAAAGGAGCTACATCCATTGTCCTCCAAGAAAAGAAAAGGACCATCCCTGGAGCAGCTCGGAGATCAGCAGAACTGTTGGAAGGAGCATGGGAGGCAGTGCCTTCTCAGTTTCAAGGGGTGGGGCCATGGTCTTCTGGATCTCAAAGAACGGGGCCACAGCGCCTTAAGTTTCAAAGAGTCCAGATCTTCACCAACTCAGTTTCAGGGTGTGGGGCTGCTGTTAAGGTGTGCCAGAGAGATGGGACCATTTTCCAAAGCTGAGGGGGTGGTGCTACCATGGCTAAGGGGCAGAAAAATGGTGCTCACCAGGGCCAAGGGAGTGGGTTGCCACTCAGATGAACTAAAGCTGAGGGAGAAGAGTTGCCATCCCAGAGGGCCTGGAAGGAGACGCTGAAGCCCAGGGCCAAGGGGACTCTACCCAGGATCCAGAGGGCATGGTCAGCACCCAGAATCTAGAGGGTTCCATTGCCCAGATGGTTTCAGAGAAGAGAGGATTATTTTCAAGCCATGAGAGATAATTTAACTTGTTCTGCTGGGTTTGGAACTTACTTGATGCCTTTTACCCCTTCTTTCCTTCCAAGTTCTCCTATTTGTAAGAAGAATGTCTACCTTGTGTCTGTTCCACCAATGTACTTTGGAAATAGATAACGTGTATTCTAGTTTCATAGGTTCACAGATGAAAACAAATTTTGCACCAGGATGGAATATGCCTAAAATCTCGCCCATATTTGGTTGATGATTCAGAAAATGAGGTTTTGGACTTGGAGTTGACCTAAGACTTTTGGGTTGATGCGATGGCAAGGACATGAAGTTTTGGGGGCCAAAGTGTGGAATGTTGTGGATTGAATTATGTCTCCCCAAAATATGTCTTGTAAATCCTAACCTCTATGCCTGTGGTTATAACCCCATTTGGGAATGAGATGTCTTTGTTATGTTAATGAGGTAGGATTAGTGTAGGGTTTATCTTGAGTCAGTCTCTTTTGAGATATAAAAGAGATTAAACAAGCCAGCAGGGCAGAGATAGGAGAAGAGAGCTGCCAAATCACGTGAAGACTGTCCAGGAGCAGAAGTTCAAAGTGACAAGGGCCTTCCTCCAGAGCTGACAGAGAGAAAAAGACTTTCTCTAGAGCTGGCACCTGAATTCAGACTTCTAGCCTCCTAAATTACAAGAAAATAAATTTCTGTTCATTAAAGCCATCCACTGTGGTATTTCTGTTATAGCAGCACTGGATAACTAAGGCAGTAATTAGGCAATCTGAACATTAGCTAGAGAAGGATAATTCAATCTGTGTCTTGCCTTTCATACTAAAAAGTCAACCTTTCAAAACAAAACCTTTCTAAATTCAGTTTTTACCAGGAAAGCTAAACTTTTGCTGGCATGTAAACATATGTAAATTTTAAAACGGGTTACGCACTGCAGGGTCTGTGCACTGTAGAAATGCCATCTCTCAGTATTATTGTTATTTAAAGAAGAAGGCAAAACAAAGAATTAATTTGACAGGTACATAATTTAAGTCAAGTCCTTGTGGTTCTTGGCTTCCTTCTGAATGAAATGAAGCAATATTATGTTGTTCAGGCTCTGCACTGAGACAGATAGATCAAGGCTGTGAGCACTGTAAGGCTACAAACTGCACTATAAAAGGGCAATGTGGGCAAACTCCACCTTTATCACTAACTGTGTAGCAAAGATCAGCATGAATTGAATTCCCAGGTAGAGGTGCATCCAGGGCTCACTTTCCCTCATTTCTACTCATCATCAGCCACTTTCATGGCAATTCGTATCCCTGAACCTAACCACCCAGAGTTAGATCAGACCTCGTCCCTGGCTCAGAAAAAAAAAAGAGCTGGGTCAAAATATCCCTGACTTCCTGAGGCCAGGCCATCAGAGAGCAGCCGTAGGCTCAGGAGTCTCCACAACTCCCTGCACTTCAGACCAGCTGGTCTCTCTCTCTCTTTCTTTGCTCCCCTGGGACTAGATCACAAGCTAGAAGGGCTCTGTCCTTCTTCCCTGACTGCCTGTGTGGCCTTTCTCTATCACCCAGCCACCCAAAACCGAGTCTATACAAATCAACTTTACTTCCAGCCCCTGCTGGCTCATTGCCCCTGTTGGTTCATTAATTCTCTATAATGGCTAACAAAATTCATGGGGATTGCTACTTCTACTTACAGTTACTCATTTATTACAACCAGAAAGGATACAAGCATAGAGATACATCAGGGAAGGTCTGGGAGAGGTCCTGGACTGAGGTTTCCATTGTCCATAGGGATCTCAATGAATATGCGCGACTTGGGCTTAACGCATAGCTATGATCCACCCAATCAATTAATATGCATGACTGCATTAGGCCTCCCTCCCTTCCTGAAGTTAGTTTACCAGGTGTGGAGCCTTTGTAGCCCCTACTTGCCCAGCTATTTTGGAAAGCAAAAGCATCTTGATCGTTCAGGTTATTTTCGGAAGCCAGGGTCAAAGGGCCAAATCAAGTTCTTTGTCCCTCAAGGGTTAAATCACTGCTCACCACCTACTAGCTATGCAACCTTGGGCAAGTTACTTTTGACCTTGGGCAAGTTACTTTCCTTTCTCTGAGTTTCAGTTTCTTCATCTGTAAAATGGGGTAATAAAAGAAGTATCTACTTCCCAGGACTGAGGATGAAGCATACAATTCATTGTTGGGAGAGGCAGTGTGCCATGGCTTAAGCATCTGTACACTTCTTGCTGAGTGTGTCATACTGCAAGGCCTAAGTGTCCTCTGATGCTGAGCCATTTCTGCAGCTAGTCACGTAGCCAAATAAGTAGGTCAAGGTGACACAGAGTGACTAGCATGCCGGCTCATTTACCACTTGCTAAAAAAAAAAAAAAATTTTTTTTATAAAAGGTGCTGAGCCCCTGCTCCTGCATTCCTTAGCCAGAGCACAACTGCATGCATAGCTGCCATCTGGGCCCACTGTGTCAGGGGGTCAGAGAGCACTACCAGGTGATGCTCCTGCTGTTTGCTGAGCTGTAAATAAAAAGTGTTGCTCTGATCCACGGAGTCTCATGCCTACTCTAGCGTGTCTGGGTGCATGCCTGCGCACTTACTTCCTTTGCAGTGTTGTTACCCCATGCCACCCTCTACGACAGACAGGGGCAGGCCAACTTTTTCTGTAAAGGGCCAGAGAGTAAATATTTTAGACTTTATGGTCCACATATAGTTATCTATTACATATTCTTCTTTTTGCTTTTTTAAAAAATTTTTTCTTTAACAATTTTTTAAAAATGTAAAAACCATTCTTAATTCTCAGGTTGAACCAAAAGAGGATGTGGGCCAGATCAGACCCAAGAGCCAAGTTTCAGACTCCGGCTCTAATGAGGTTGGGGTTCTTTCCTGACATCCATGTACAGCGCTTAAAAGAGCATGGTCTATATTAGTGAAAATTCAAATAACATTAGCTATTCTTAGATTTAATATCTTTTGTTTTTTAATCTCGAAGTCTAAGGAAACCCTGTTGGTACTCCAAACAATGTAATAGAGCATTTTGGTTCACATACCATGCACACCAACCAGTTCTTCCCACACCTAGCAAGTGAGGTCTCCTGTTTTGAAAACAGGACATTCTGTATGTCAGGTTTCCCAACACAGCACAAAGAATAGGTGTCAGGTGTATGTGTAGACACTGAACTAACTACTCAGCCTTCAGGGTAGCTGGGCTAATAGCCCTAAGCACCCTCATCTCTTTACCCCAGGGCGCTGTGCAAATATCATTTTCTATGTGTGCCATGATTGCAGCAGTACATCAACAGGGAACTTCCAGAAATTCAAGCTGGATTCAGAAGAGGACAGAATGAGAGATATCACTGCTGATGTCAGAGGGATCCTGGCTGAAAGCAGAGAATACCAGAAAGATGTTTACCAAAAAAAAAAAAAAGCCCATTGCTGTCAAGTTGATTCTGACAAACAGTGACCCTATAGGACGGAGTAGAACTGTTCCACAGGTGGGTTCAAACTGCTGACCTTTTGGTTAGAGCCGGAACTCTTAACCAGACCCGGGAGGCAGTTCTACTCTGTCCTATAGAGGCGCTATGAGTCAGAATTGACTTGATAGCAATGGGTTTTAGAAAGATGTTTACCTGCGTTTTATTGACTATGCAAACACATTCGACTGTGTGGATCATAACAAATTATGGATAGGATTTCTAAGAATGGGAACTCCAGAACACTTAATTGTGCTTCTGTGGAACCTGTATATAGACTGAGAGGCAGCCGTTCAAACAGAACAAGGGGATACTGCATGGTTTAAAATCAGGAAAGGTGTGTGTCAGGGTTGTATCCTTGAACCACACTTATTCAATTTGTATGCTGAGAAAATAACATGAGAAGCTGGACTATGTGAAGAAGAATGTGGCATCAAGATTGGAGGAAGACTCATTAACAACCTGCGATATGCAGATGACACAACCTTGCTTGCTGAAAGTGAAAAGGACTTGAAGCACTTACTGATGAAGATCAAAGCCTACAGGTTTCAATATGGATTACGTCTCAACATAAAATAAAATCCTCACAACTGGACCAATAAGCAACATCATGAGAAACAGAGAAAATATTGGAAGGTGTCAAGGATTTCATTTTACTCGGATCTACAATCAATGCCCATGGAAGCAGGAGTCAAGAAATCATGTTGTTACATATTGCATTAGGCAAATCTAGTGCCAAAGACCTCTTTAAAGTGTTAAAGAGCAAAGATGTCACTTTGAGGACGAAGGTGTGCCTGACCCAAGTTAGATATTTTCAATCACCTCACATGCTTGTGAAAGCTGGACAATGAATAAGGAACACCAAAGAAGAATTAATGCCTTTGAATTATGGTATTGGCAAAGAATATTGAATATACCATGGATTGCCAGAAGAACAAACAAATCTGTCTTGGAAGAAGTACAGCCAGATGGCTCCTTAAAAGCAAGGATGGCAAGACTTCATCTCATGTACACTGAACATGCTATCGGGAGGGACCAGTCTCTGGAAAAGGACACCAGGGTTGGTAAAGTCAGGGTTAGCGAAAAAGAGGAAAACCCTCAATGAGATAGATTGACACAGTGGCTGCAACCACGAGCTCAAACATAGCAATGATTTTGAGGATGGTGCAGGGCCAGGTAGTGTTTCATTCTGTTGCACATGGGGTTGCTATGAGTTGGAACAGACTTGACGGCACATAACAACAACATGGGTGACAAGGTATGAAAAAGGTTGGTAAGTTCTGCTTCAGGTCATTAAGCGATTTCTCAGTATGTACAGTTTTACATTTTCAGACCACTTTTCAACTACAGTATGGAAGATGTGGAATTCAGAGGGGGAAGGCAGGCCCCTTTACTGACCCCAGATGACTGCAGAATGGTTTTAACCACATAAGAAAGGAGGTATTAAGAAGTCATAATAGCTACTTCACCCTTAATTGTCCAGGCAGCATGTGAGGAGAAAGATGAACAAAAGCAGCCAAGAAGACAATGATGACATACAGGATAAGGATAAGGTAGGACTTGGAGGATTGCTTAACCAGAACGGGAATCGGTGAGAGGGAAACGGACCCAAGAGGGAACTAATAATTGAGTGTCCAGAAATTTCCAGGCACTCTCTAGTTAAAAAGGCAAACTCCCCAGAGTCAAATCTGAGAAAGGAAAGGAAGGAGCGGAAGAAAGTAGTGGCCAAGACCACACTTTACTATAAATCTCATCTGTGAGGAACAGTATAGATCAGTGCTCTAGATTAACCTCATGGTACTCTTCCAGTCCTCAACCATTTCCTGGACTAGTTTTCCCTCTGACTTAGTATAAGATTCTGGGTTGTCACGGTAGATACATGACAATATATGGTGTGATGGATAAAGTAGGGCATTGGGAACCTGATTTTTCCCTGTTAGAGTTACGAAAAAAAAAAAAAGGGAAAAATGTATGAGACTAACACCCATACTTTATGGGGTCAGAGAACAGAATCCTTTGAATGCAGAGCTGATTGACTCAAGGGGTGATAATGATTTTCTGTATATAAAGAATTAGAACGAAACTGTACGTGTTTCAGAATAATGGCAAGTTAATTCAGGCATATCATTGGGGAAATTGCTTTCAAATTTTTTATTTTAAAGCTTGACTGAACTCCTCAGAAATGTTCCCGAAGGGAACTGTTTCTGAAAGTTGCCCTGGAAATGGAGGGCCTTTGCCTATTGGAGTGGAGTCCCCGGGTAGTGCAAATGGTTAATACACTCCGCTGGTAATGGAAAGGTTGGTGGTTCGAGGCCACCCAGAGGCACCTTAGAAGAAAAACCTGGTACTCTGCTTCCAAAAAAACAGCCATTAGAAATCCTGTGGAGCACAGTTCTACTCTGACACACATAAGGTTGACTCAACGTCAACTGGTACTTGTTGCTTATGGAGTAAGTTCAGGCTCAGCACAGGTAGCAGGGCTTCGAACCAGAGTCCCAGGTGTCAGTGACTTCATTTGAAAAACACACACATGTACTAAGGTTGAACAGCGGTGATCTTTGGATGGTAGGAAGAGGAAGTTATTTTTTAAAAAAGGTTTACTTGTCTGGCTCTTCTAATTTTCTACGATACATATATACTGAAACTGTAATAATGCAAGGCTCATTAAAAAAAAAAAATCTATACCCAAGCCATTGTGGGAAGGCTGATCACAGAGAGGTTGGTGAACTACTCATCTACTTGTCACACCTAATCAAGTTAATCTAATTAATAAAATTAGTGGAGTCAAAAGGAGACAATACGGGTGTTTTACAAACTTCCCTGGTATGTATATGCCTGTAAAATTTCTGGGAAATGTTGAAACCTAATAAAGGATATTCCTTCCCTTTATCTCTAAACCATCCATATGTTTTTACACCAGGGCTTCAAACAGGTTCGAATTGGTTCGGTCATGGCGGACCTGAATCAGAACAGACCTAAATTTGTAAAATGTGGGTGTACCAGAAGGACAACTGGAACCAGGAAAAATCACGGGTCAAAGTCCTGGAATGGGAGACTTAGAAGAAGTGTAGTGAGCTCTTTCAGCAGCCTGATGCTGGAGACTGGATTACTGCCAGGACTGTGAAGAGCAACACACATTCAAAGTGGCACTGCTGCTGCCACCTCTGAGCCGGGCACCACTGGTCAAGAGATTTGGTTGCTATGCATCGTGCATTCTGCCTTTGTTTTTTAGGAAGGAGACCCATTTTCTAGCAGAGTGTCAACCAGTAATTTTTTTCAGTTCCAGTTGTGGCTCCAGCACACTCACATTTACAAATTTGGGTCTGTTCTGTTCTTGCTTTGTCAGCCATGACTGAACCGGGAAGAACTGGTTTGAAGCCCTGCTTTAAACTATTCAAAAACTTACAAAGTGGATTAAGGAAACTGAGATCACTGAACTTCTGGCCAGAGAATTACACCCTATGTTTTCATATTGTTTTCCAGAAAAAACAAAATCACAATCTTGCATAACTGGAAAATAGAAAACTTTCATTAACTACATTGTCTGATTATGTCCAATTAAGTCTAAAGCTAGATTAACAATATTTTATTTATTTATTTTTTATGATATATCATAATTTAATGCAACCAATCTTGCTGTTAGCTGCCATTGAATCACCCACTGACTCATGGAGATCCCATGCACAGCATAAGAACTGTTGCCTGGCCTGGTGCCATACCCATGATCAGGTGCAGATCAGACTATTGTGATCCATAGTGTTTTCACTGGTCGATTTTTTGAAAGTAGATTGCCAGGCTTTTTTTTTCTAGTCTATCTTAGTCCGGGAGCTCCAGTAAAACCTGTTCAGATCTTAACAACATGTAAGCCTCCATTAACAGGCCGGTGATGGTTGCATATGAGGTACAATGGCTGGGAATTGAATGCAGGTATCCTGCATGGAAGGCAAACATTCTACCACTGAACCGCTACCGCCCCCAATATAATGTGTACCACTGTGAAGACATTCAGAATTTACACTTCGTTGACTGAAAAACAAAAACTAAAGTCACAAGGTGAACACTAAAAATATTAAGCAAGGTTTCTAAAAGCAATGCAGAAATGGAGAAGAGGGAAGAAACTTAAATGTCTACTCTGTGATAGGTAGCGAAGTCAGTACCTTCAGGGGCAAATTACCCAATAAGCAAGGTAAGCACGGGCTTACTCCCTGTCAGGGAATGTAAATTTGAAAAAAGGCTTTGATTCTGTAGGAAGGTGCTGTGGGGTGGGAGAGAGACAAATGCCAGCAGAATCTTTGATGTGCTGAAAAAAATGTGAAATTGTTCACTACAGATTAGTAAGTAAGCACAAGCAAGCCCATGCTTACCTTGCTTGTTGGGTAATCTGACACTGGGTACATTCATATACTTCCTTATTCATTGTCCAACTTTCACAGGCACATGAGGCGAATGAAAACACCATGGCTTGGGTCAGGCACGCCTTAGTCCTCAAAGTGACATTTTTGCTTTTTAACACTTTAAAGAGGTCTCTGGCAGCAGATTTGCCCAATGCAATACGTTGTTTGATTTCTTGACTGCTGCCTTTATGGGTGTTGATTGTGGATCCAACTAAAATGAAATTCTTTTCAACTTCAGTCTTCTCTCTGTTTATCATGATACTGTTCACTGGTCCAGTTGTGAGGATTTTTGTTTTCTTTATACTGAGGCATAATCCATATTGAAGTCTACAGTCTTTGGTCTTCATCAGTAAGTGCTTCAAGTCCTCTTCACTTTCAGCAAGAAAAGTTGTGCCAGCTGCATATCACAGGTTGTTGGTGAGTCTTCCTCCAATCCTGATGCCATGTTCTTCTTCATATAGTCCAGCTTCTCATGGTGTAGTATTATTATAGTCCAGCTTAACATGGTGAAGTACTATTGACACATTACTTACTAATGAGACAAATGAGGCACAGAGAAATAAAGGCCAACCAGCAGGTAAAGACCACAATTCCAAGAGCTGTTTGCTTGAAAGCAAAGCCTATACTTCCTTCACTATGTTGGATCAGCTTCTAGATGTCCCTCAACCCTCCTATCACAAAACTGGAAACTTCCATTTTACCCATGTTTTCAAAGAAAAACTACAGGGTCACTATAAGTCAGAATTGACTAGACTGCAGTGGGTTTGGTTCTGGGTTACAGAGAATATTAAGAAGATTGAAGAACCCTGGAGGTGCAGTGGTTAAAATGCTCAGCTGCTAACTGAAAACTTGGCGGTTCAATGCACCGGCCACTCCAAGGGAGAAAGATATGGCAACCTGCTTCTGTAAAGATCACAGGTTTGGAAACCCTGTGGACAGTTCTACCCTGTCCCATAGGGTTGCTATGAGTTGGAATGGACTCAACGGCAACATGTTTGATTACGTCATCAAGGCCTTAATATTTAAACAAAATAATCCAAAGAATTTAGACAGCCACCTCGTAGTAGGTTCAGATTGAGCCTAGGTTACTTTCTGAGGATCTCTACCTATCAGAATAAGACACACTGGAAATTAACCAGATGAGTTTTCACATGGATGTTAAAGTCATAGCCGAGTTCCCCCCAAAGAGCTCTAATCCCAGGGAGTTATTTGTGGCAGAGTGTCAGGGCTCGCATCATGCTACTGAAGAGCTGCATGAAAAGCCAGAATTTTGAGAGTGCTCAGATTCAGTCCTGGGTGTTTAAAGAGACAAAGATTTTGGAAAGGTTTTAACTTGGATCTGTACTTCTTTCATTAATTCTCTCATTGTTATGGCGATACAGATACACAGGCCAGCAGTGCTAAAGGAGGGGCTCTGAAAGGAAGACATGGAGAGATTTCAAAACCAAGCCAATGAACATGGGTGAAAAGGAAGTGTTGTCAAACACGTTTCTTAAATAAATTTTAAAAAGCAAATTCTAATGTTCAGGGCACAAAGCAAGGATCCCTAACAGTAGATCAAGATCTTGCAAATAACAGGGAGATCCCAGTTGCCACTGCTCTCGCTCACCCTCCCTCTGTCTCTGTAGCTCCAAAAGAAGGGGATGCAGGCTGGGCTCTTCCACCTGGAGTGACTTGGGAATTTCAGTTTCATACCCTGCCTGCCTAGCTCAGAGGCAGGGACACACAAGTGTCCATATCCTCACTTATCCTCACACAACCCCAGCCAGGTCCTCACTACCAGCGACCTTAAGGGGTGATCTGCGAATAAAAAAGTATCTGTGACATAAAATCATTATGCTGTGGCCATAAAGATGTCCCCTGGCCCTGGTCGGGGTGGGCACCATCTAGCCAATCCTGTGCTGCAGAAAGAAAGTATTTCAACTCCTTGGATTTCTCAGAAACCCTGAGAACTTTCTCCTGGAAAGAAGGGCTCAGACTAGGCTGGATGAAGATCAGGATCACAGGCAAGGTCATTAAGAGATGAAGCCACTCGTCACGATTCCAGCCAGTGGAGAGAGGTGACGGAGCGTATGATTCAGCAGAGCCCAGAACCTCAGAGAGCAAGAAGGTCCTCGAGCTCCAGCCTGTAGACCCAGCCCAGAGACATGACCACATGTGTCATCAAATCTAAAGCCATGATTATCAGACACACGGTTATCTATGTACCATTAAGAGAGACAAAATACTGCTGATAACCCAATAACGCCATGGATTGTAAAATGCACCCCAATTCCAGAGGAGACAAATGTAACAAAACAAAACACAGAAGTCTTAGAATTGATGAGATATAATGAGCAACTTGCCCCAAACTGCTCCATACTCAGTCCTCCGGTATCTTTTTATTTGCTGCTGTACTGTGCTGCCTCAGTTCATAAGTGAGAAACCTAAAATCCACAGGATAGGCGACTTACTCAAAGTCACCCAGCTAATAAAAAGCAGAGCCAGGACTCAAATGCAGGCCCCTGAGTTCTGAGAGCCAGCTTCCATGATTCTATGCTGCCTCTCATTCCAAGGCATCTACCTCTGACTCAGGAAAATGTAGCTACATTAGTCTGCAGGAGGTTTGCTTTCCCTATTAAGTTTCACTTACAATACTATAAAAATGAAATTGTTGCCCTTAACACATGCAGGCAGGTTGCAAGCAGCCTGGGTAGAGTTTTCCAGTGCGGAGGATTGTATCTATGGATTTCAAATATGCTCAGTCAAACCTAGAAGTAGATAATCCACATGCCAGGCAATTGAATAACTACTCATCACAGTAAGATGTGATGCTTTACTAGATCTATATTTACTGGCATGTGGGAGAGGGGTGAGAGCAATTTTATTTCTGCGTACACCTAGCCCTTTCCCTCCACCACACAGCTGAGGTTCCGCCACAATTCCCGTGCCTCTGGGAAAATGGTGGAAGCTTGCCATGCCTGTAACTAAATGCTCTGGGGGCTGACACTTGAACTCTCCAGCCCCAGCTGGTCCAGAACCCCTCAGACTTGAGAAGAGGGACCAAAATGAGTTGCCATAGAATCTGTCCCAACTTATGGGGACCCCATGTGTATTAGAGTAGAACTGTGCTCCACAGGATTTTCAATGGCTGATTTTTTAGAAGGTGATCACCAGGCCTGTCTTTCAAGGCACCTGTGGATGGACTTGAACCGCCAACCTTTTGGTTAGCAGACGAGTACATTAACTGTTTGCACTACCTAGGAACTCTGAGAAGAGGGACAGGGCCACAGAAGAGGACAGCACCCTCTTCAGTGCCTACTCTAACGAGGATGGCATTGAGGCACAGATCAAGCTTCAGAGCAAATGACCTGAAATATCTCATCTGGGCAGTGCCCCAGGGGCCCCCAGACACTGTGCTCCTCCTGTCCACACAGGAGCCGTTACTTCTCAGTTCAGCTTGGGTAGGTAAAAACCAAAAACCAAACCCACTGCTGTTGAGTCCATTCCGACTCATAGCGACCCTATAGGACAGAGTAGAACTGCCTCACACAGTTTCTAAGGGTCCCCTGGTAGATTCCAACTGCTGACCTTTTGGTTAGCAGCAGCAGCTCATAACCGCTGCACCACTCTAATTCCTCCTACAGGGCTAGGCTTCCTTGAACTCAGAAGTCCTAACCCCTGCATTGTGGCTGGATTACAGATGAGTGGTCATACTGATCTCCCCAAACCCTGGGCTGGTCATCTGGCTGTGAGCTGCCTTAACTTTCTGAGTATGCCAATGACTTAGACAAAAAAAAAAAAAAGTTAATCCAAACTCACGTGGCCTCTGAGAGCTCAGCTGTCAGATCTTCTCAAGATGAAAGAGCAGTGTAATAACTATTATCAACTTCTACAATCTCACAAAAAGAGTGAGAAACACAACCCCTGCCACTCCCCAACCACACAATTGCTGCCCGCTGGCTGGCAACAAGGCGTCAAGGAGCACCCAGAGAGAATAAGCAGCCACATCGCTGTGCTGGGAGAGGAACAAGGCAGCACCTTGCTCTGGGTACTCTCGTTCCACCACACTTTGCCTTCCCTGCCTCGGGAAGAAAGGAGCTGATCTCAGAGCTGTGGGTTCAGAGCTGTGCTGGAGAAAAAGCAGCATTCCCTTTGAAACACTGACTGTTTTCACATGAAAAGTGGGCATTTTTGCTCTCAGAATGAAACATTAGGCCACCTGCCTTCTTCCTTTGGCTTTAGAGGATCACCACGTGAGTCTGGAAGGCAAGACACAGGTGGTAGCACTAGATAAGTCGGGGCTGGTGGCAACCGCAATCTTATTTTGGTGTTTGTTTGTCTGCAACTTGGATAATACAACATTCTGGGTGCTGTGCTATACTTCCTGGCACTTATTTCCCTTACACACTCGGCTACTAACTGAAACGTTTGCAGTTTAAGGTCACCCAGAGGTACCTTGGGAGAGAGGTCTGGCGATCTACTCCTGAAAAATCCGATGGAGCAGTTTGACTCTGACACACATAGAATTGCCATGAGTCTGAATCAACTCTACAGCAATTTTTTTTTTCTTCCTTTTTTCTATATATCAAGTAGGAGCTTGGGTTTATACTTTCTCTCCGTATGCCTGGAAGCACTCTTTAAATTCCCTGACACAGCCAGCAAGGCATCTCGGACCTCCCTGGTACAACCAGCAAGGGAGTTTGACTTCCTCCGGGTCCTCCTTTAACTGAGAAGGAACAGCGGGGGAGGTGAGCTGCTCTTCCCCAGCCTTTCCCTGGTGGCCAGAAGCCCTGCGTACACACACGGTGACCTTCCTTCACCATATCTAACGGCGAGGAAAGACTGGCAGCCAAACTGTGGTGTCTGTTCCAGTCCATTCTGGTTCTCTGTCTGGAAGGTTATTTCTATTTTTGAACATGAGCAGCTTTGGCAAATGAGCCCTAATCTACTATTGTTTTCCACCACATTTCTTAAATATGGGAAATCACCACTACTCTCACAATGATTAAGAACTCCCAATCCTACCGATTTGTATGCTGTCTAGGATGTAATTTTGACACCTTCCTAAACTCAAGCTTGGTTTAATTCCGTTCAAAGAAATTACATCATGTATTTAGCTACCTTTGAGTAATGAAGTTGTCGTTGTTGTTAGGTGCCGTCGAGTTGGTTCCAACTCATAGTGACCCTATGTGCAACAGAACAAAACACTGTCCCGTCCTGCGTCATCCTCACAATCACTGTTATCCTTGAGCCCATTGTTCCAGCCATTGCGTCAATACATCTCTTTAAGGGTCTTCCTCTTTTTCGCTGACCCTCTACTTTACCAAGCATGATGTCCTTCTCCAGGGACAGGTTCCTCCTGATAACATGTCCAAAGTATGTGAGACATTGTCTTGCCGTTCTTGCTCTGAGGAGCATTCTGGCTGTACTTCTTCCAAGACAGAGTTGTTCATTTTTTCGGCAGTCCACGGTGTATTCAATATTCTTCGCCAACACCGTAATTCAAAGGCATCAATTCTTCTTCCATCTGAGTAATGAGGAGCCAGAATAATCAGAAGGAAAAAGTCCTTTTTGTGTTTTTCAGGGGGAAAAAAAGGATGTTTATTGGCAAAAAATACTACAACAGACAGTTGATTCCAAACTTTTCTCTCTGCTGTCAGCAGAACCACTTCAGGGGGTTTGAGGCTGGTTCCACAATTAGGAGTAATTTCATTTAATATGGGGTCTCTAGGTGGGCAAACAGTTCAACACTTGGCTGCTAACCAAAAGGTTGATGGTTGGAGTCCACCCAGAGGCACCTTGGAAAAAAGGCTTGGTGATCTGCTTCTGAAAAATCAGCCATTGAAAACCCTATGGAACCCAGTTCTACACTGCACACATGGGGCGGCCAGGAGTCGGGATTGACTCCTCTGCAAGTGGCAGTCAGCTAATGTAAGTACCAGTAATATTTTCCCCTCCTTGTCTTTATTCTATGCACATTGACAAATAATCGGGGTATGATGTGCAAACATTTCAAATCTATTTTGAAGTTGAGATGGTATAGAATTCAGGAAGTGTAAAAGTCTTATTACAGAATACTGTACCCATGTAAAGGGTAGGTAGCGCATGAAGCCAGAATAAACCAGCTCCCTTATTTCCTGACCCTTACAAACTTAATTACCTCAACCTGATGTTTTAGTAATCTGATTTTGAAATGATACAACGTTCTTTTTCCTTCATTTTTCTTGAGACAAATGCTCTAATTTTATTTGTAGCATCTGGGGGAAAGTAAAGTTCAGTGCCTAATTCCCCTGGTACATACAGAGCTATTTTCCTCTGCTTTCTAGGAGACAAAATAGAGAAACATAAACAGGATCAAATTCTATAAATAAATGACACTTGGCTTCTCCTTAAATATCATAAACTGCCTAAAAGAAATGAAATCATAAACATGTATTAATTATATTTTGAAAGCTGGCTAAGAAATGGTGTTAACATTAAAGCATTTTTAAAGAAGGAAGATGAAAGGAGGGGAGAAACACCCCTGAAAAGACTTCAGAAATAATGAAACACCTCTATTTCCTTGCCAGCCTCTTCTAAGACAACAGAATCCTGTTCGTGCTGCTGTCTCCACTGTGCCGGTGAGACACTCCAGTAACCCACCAAAGTGTTGGGATACTGGCTGACAACATGTCTGTTTGTTGCTTGTTAATAACAATGGTTACCTTTTGCCCAATATTCTAACCACCACTACACTTTCTCCATGTATTAAAATATCCCAAGGAAAAAACTTCAAGTTCAATAACAGCAGAACAAGAGGACCTTATAGGTAGACATGGATTTGTTTGAATTTTATGATCTTCCTTTCATGTCCTTTCAGAATTTATTTAAGGAGTTGGGAGAGTCAGAATGTGTTAGCTACAGGAATTTTTTTTTGGAACTGAAACCACAAAAAAAAAAAAAGAACAACATTGAATTTATGTTTTATACAGCTCAGCCCATCATGCCAATGTCAACCTCTGTGGGTCTTCCTTGCACAGGCCCTCCCTTTTAGTCCTCTTCGTGTTCCTCGTGACGCAGCCTGTCTCCCAGCAAACAGAACTCTAGGGTGTCTCCAGAGCCAAAGCCAGGTGGAGAAATGGAGCTATTGTGCAGATAATTTTAGGACAGAATACAGGCCAAAAACCAAAACTGGTTCTGCTTGAAAGTGCCTGGCTGCCCTCATTTTATCACTTGGCTTGACATGAACAGACACAGCTCTAGGACTTAGCCCAAATGACAAATAACCGTGGCGTTTGAAAACAGGACTAATGCAAACTGGAGACCAAGCTTATCAAGGTTTGGAAAGCCCTGCACACCTGGAAATGTTAATGTGAATGAATGCGCTGCACTGACACAGAAGGAGATAAAACCCTCCTGTAGTGTCTCTTTCTTACCTAGATTGACAGATGTATGGGCTTCATGCTTTCACCGTATAGAAAGTCCTTACATCTGCGCAAGGACCCTGACTGGAAAAAGATCAATGAGGGGCTTTTGTTTTGGGCAAGAGCTGCCTGGTGGATCCTAGGCATCAAATCATCTGCAAAATCCTATGCCAAATCTCAAAAGCTTGCTGTCTTGAGGCCCACAAGCAAATCCATTCAGGAGGCAACTGGCTCGTACCCAGCCAGTAAAACCATTGCCCAAGATCCAGATGCTGGATGTGAAATCACAGGTAATATATACATATTTATTTTACATTCTATACATAGTTTACATTCTATACATATACATAGACATAGACATAGTTTACATTCTATACATATACATAGACATAGACATAGACATAGTTTACATTCTATACACATTTTATTTATTTTTTATTGTACTTTAGATGAAGGTTTACAGAACAAGCTAGCTTCTCATTAAAGTTAGTACACATATTGTTTCATGATATTTGTTAACAACCCTACGACATGTCAACACTCTCCCTTCTCGATCTTGGGTTCCCTGTTACTAGCTTTCCTGTCCCCTCCTGCCTTCTAGTCCTTGCCCCTGGGCTAGTATGCCCCTTTAGTCTCATTTTGTTGTACGGGTCTGTCCACTCTTTGGCTGAAGGATGAACCTCAAGAGTGACTTCATTACTGAGCTGACAGGGTGTCTGGGGGCCATACTCTCAGGCACAGGTAACATTTTTGAAAGAAAATTAAACAGAGAGGTAACGCTACAGCACTTGAGATAAGTGATACATGAGATTGGATGCTACTGCCTAGGAGTCAAAGCAAACACTGTTACATGGTAACCTTTTTAGATAAAACCCACTGCCCTCGAGTCGATTCCAACTCATAGCGACCCTATAGGACAGAGTAGAACTGCCCATAGAGTTTCCAAGGAGCCCCTGGAGGATTCGAACTGCTGACTTTTTGGTTAGCAGCCGTAGCACTTAACCATTACACCACCAGGGTTTCCCCTTTTTTAGATAGACAGCCTTTCTTATGACTATCAAGGCATATGTATTATAGGTTATACATGTAGCGTACCATTATATGTCTGGCAGTACAATTGCTTTGTATACAAGAGACATGAGATACATGTGTTGCGTGCAGGAAGCTGTCCTGTTCACTACGTCCACTTCTCTGATCGGGATTTCTGAACTTTATTATAACCTAATGGGAACAGGATGTATATGCAGTCGGACTTCGCCTCAAGGGCCATTATGTGGCACGTGATTGATGATGACTATGCTGTAATAGGAGCAGAAGGTCAACCACTTTGGTGACAACAAATGTCACCATCCCTGTGGCAAGGAACTTAAATTTTCTTTTTGGGATTACTTTGTATAAATAAAGTTAAAAAAAAAAGTAGTCATTTATTTTACTTGCTTCCCCTACTAGTTAAACAAGGAGCCAAGATTGACTATTTTAGTTTTGAGGCTTTACCTTTAAATAAACTGTTTATTTTGGAACAAATTTAGACGTACAGAAAAGTTGCAGAGACTTGCCATATACACCTTTCCCCCAGTCCCACCCACTGTTAACATTTTGTATTTGTCAAAGCTAAGAAACTGACCACTGCTAGATTAGTACTAACTGAACACTCCAGACTTTCTTTAGATTCCACTAGAGTTTCCATTAATGACCTCTTTCTATTCCAGGATCCAGTCCAGGTTACTACATTGCACTTGGTTGTCATGTCTCCCCAGTTTCCTCTGGATTGTGGCCATTTCTCAGTCTTCCCTTATTTTCATCATCTTGGCAGTCCTGAAGAGGACCAGTCAGGTATCCTATAGAAATGTCCACTTATCTGGGTTTGTCTGATATTTTATCATCATTAGGCTGGGGTTATGGATTTTTGGGGAAGAATACCACAGAAGCAAAGTGTCTTTCCATCACATGATCATGTTTTGTGATGACTTTTGATTGTTCTGAGAATTGTAAATGTGGAAGCCCGTGTTCAGCAAACTTAGGGCAGGACTCTTCACACCCCATCACTGTAGGAGGAATCTTACTGAAGATTTCATGATGGAGGGCAGGAGAGGGGAAGGAGGGGAAAGATACGTGGCATAATACAAATCACAAATTAATGAACATTCCCACTAATACCACTTCTTTCCCCGCCTTACAGTGGAAGGTCAGCCCATGTGTCCTTCATTGCTCAGGCGGCCTCTGGAGCCCACCAGCTCTGCCTCCCACCTTCTTATGCATCTGTGCACCCACCATCTAGTTCAGCAAAGCCCCTGCTGAGGGCCCATCTTGCCCAGGAGGCACCTGAGGACAACAAGTAACAAAGAATGTTTTCAATCACCAATAACTTTTTTTCTTCTACACAAAAGAAGGTTTATTAAAAGCTTTTTCATAATCTATCAGATGAGAAATGACTTCAACACCATGTCCAGTGGTGCAAGACAAACTGAGGAGTTGAGGCAAACTGTCTTGCCCCTAGTATCTGGGGGGTGGAATGGGTGAATGGGAGCTTACTTTGCCTAAATGTTCAGAATTGGCATTCATTACAGGTCCCTTTCACAAGGTAGTCACAAATTCACTCACCGCTTTGCCTTACTTGTTTGCCACTTACTCCCCCTTCTCCACGTCCTAAATGGTCTTCAAGTAAGACTACCCCTACACCTCTCAGAGAAGTAGAAACTAACCTAGAGAACTCAGGAGGACAGTTACTTCATTTATTCATTCATTCATTCACTCACAACAAAAAAAAATATTATTTGTGTTGAGTTGCTAAAGTAGCTAGTCTCTACCCACTATTACAGTCATTCTTTTATTTATGTTTTAATTCAACAGACAGCTACTAAGTTCCTACTAAGCATCCAGGACTAGATTAGAGTCTTCCTTCCAGTTTTTTTTAGCTGCTGTCTAGTCAGCTCCAACTCATGGCTACTCCATGTATTTCACAGTAGAACTCTGCTCCATATCAGTGGCTGATTTTGGGGGAGTTTTCCAGGCCTTTCCTCTGAGGCACCTCTGGGTGGACTTGAACCTTCAGCCTTTCGGTTAGCAGCAAAGTGCGTTAATTGTTTACACCCTTCAGGGACTCCCAGACCTAGAACAGACACAATCCCTACTTGCATAGAATCTATAGTCCGAGGAGGAGATGGATATTAAACAAATACTCTTAAAAATAAAGTTTCATTACAAACTATACTAACAATCATAATGAAAGCATCAGGAAGGGATGCAATGAGGCTTTGTGTGCATGGGAGGAGAGAGGGATGGGAGGAGCTGATTTACTTTACAAGGTATGGCTCAGGGAATGCTGATCTGAGGGAGTAACCTCTGTAGGACACCTGTCAGATAAGTAAGAGATAGCCAAGCTGGGCATGAGGAGGAGTGCAATCCAGGCTGAAAGGAGGGCCTGCTGGCATGCTCTAAGAACTGCAGATGACAGTGGATCTGAAGCTTAGAGCCCAGGCTGAACACACCAATCATGCAGGCTCAGGTAAGACCAAGTTCCAGATTGGGGATGCTGTCACCCATGCAGAGCACAGTACAAAGTGCTCAGGAGGGCAAGAGCTAAGTACTTCCTTCCTGTCACAGAGGAGCACTATGGAAACTATAAATAAAATGGTAACTGAGCTGTCCTGCTATTCAACAATTGCTATTTCCACAGCCACACCCATGTCTTGAGAAGGAGGAAAACAAGGCAGTAAACCTGCAGACCCACTCAGACCCCCCTGAAACCATGTGCCATTTCCTAACTAGAGTCCATTACACATAATAGCTGAAATCTCTTCTCTGGGAAAGATGGAAAGAGCTACATTCGTAGGTCAGGAACCTCAACAGTCCTATCAAGTATATGTGCTTCTCAGTTCAACTAACTACACCCGTTGCTGCAAAGACCTGTGTCTGCGCCTGACCACTCACACTTAACCAATGACTCTGCTGAACGGCAATCACCTCAATTTTTTTTTTTTAATTGTGCTTTAAGTGAAAGTTTACAAATCAAGTCAGCCTCTCATACCAAAACTTATACACGCCTTGCTATGTGCTCCTAGCTGCTCTCCCTTTAATGAAACAGCACACTCTTCCTCTCCATCCTGTATTCCCCGTGTTCATTCAACCAGTTCCTGTCGCCCTCTGCCTTCTCATCTCACCTCCAGACAGGATTTGGCCACATAGTCTTATGTGTCTACTTGAGCCAAGAAGCTCACTCCTCACCAATATCATTTTCTGTCTTATAGTCCAGTTCAATCCCTCTCTGAAGAGTTGGCTTCGGGAATGGTTCCAGTCTTGGGCTAACAAAGCGTCTGGGGACCATGGCCTCCAGGGTCCCTCTAGTCTCAGTCAGGCCATTAAGTCTGGTCTTTTTATGAGAATTTGAGATCTGCATCTCACTGTTCTCCTGCTCCATCAGGGATTCTCTTTTGTACTCCCTGTCAGGGAAGTCATTGGTGGTAGCCAGGCATCATCTAGTTCTTCCAGGCTCAGACCGAAGTGGTCTCTGGATATGTGGGCCTTTCTGTCTCTTGGGCTCATCTTTACCTTATGTCTTTGGTGTTCTTCATTCTCCTTTGCTCCAAGTGGGTTGAGACCAATTTATGTGTCTTAGATGGCTACTTTGCTAGCATTTAAGACCCCAGACACCACTAACCAAAGTGGGATGCAGAACATTTTCTTAATACATTTTGTTATGCCAATTGACCTAGATGTCCCCTGAAACCATGGTCCCCAAACCCCCCTCCCTGCTTCGATCACCTCAATTTTGAAATGATAAAGAATTTGAACTCATGTTTGGTAAACACTATAAGAAGTATGTGTTTTTGTTGATAGTTTAGTCATGGATTGAACTGTGTCCCCCAAAAATATGTGTCAACTTGGCTAGGCCATGAATGCCAGTATTGTGTGATTATCCACTCTTTTGTCATCTGATGTGATTTTCCTATGTTGTAAATCCTACCTCTATGATGTTAATGAGGTGGGATTAGCGGCAGTTATGTTAATGAGGCAGGACTCAATCTCCAAGATTAGGTTGTGCCTTAAATGAATCTTTTTTGAGATATGAAGGAGAGAAGCCAGCAGAGAGACAGGAAGATCTCACACCACCATGAAAGAATCACCAGGAGCATAGTGAGTCCTTTGGACACGGGGTCCCTGCGCTAAGAAGCTCCTTGACCGGGGAAGATGGATGACAAGGACCTTCCTCCAGAGCCAACAGAGAGAGAGAAAGCCTTCCCCTGGAGCTGGTGCCCTGAATTGGGGCTTCTAGCCTCCTAGACTGTGAGAGAATAAATTTCTGTTTGTTAAAGCCATCCACTTATGGTATTTCTGTTATAGCAGTACTAGGTGACTAAGACAAACACCCAGGCAAAGTAATAAAAATTAGTACCAGTTTGACAACAGCAAAAAAGTACTAGTTATGCAAACAATGTTGCTGGGCATTTTGTACTAAATAAGCTGTTGCCAATGCATAACGTTCCCATTAGGGTTTGTCAGAAACAGGAACTAAAATATCTGTCAGTCAGTTACAGATTGCTCGAGATTCACTGGATAAGGCATGTGTGTTATGTTGGGAGCAGACATGTGCATGATGGGGAAAGGAGAGGTGGCCAAGAAGGACATCAGAACCTACAATCCTTGGGTAACAAGCACTTTCCAAGGCAGAAAGCATAATCCAACCAGATCACGGGATAAAAGGGTCTTACCTGGAAGCCAGAGACCTGTTGGGTCCTAGTGCCAGGGCTCTCATTAACTAACTATGTGACTCCCTAGGCAAGTCCTTTTCCCTCTCCAAGCCTCCATTTCCACATTTGCAAAATGGTGGCAGTGGGAGGCCTAAGATAAGGTCTCCTATGTTGTTGCTATTGTTAGCTGCTGTTGACTGGGCCCCTGACTCATAGCAAATTCATGCACGAAGGAACGAAACCCTGCCCAGTCCTGCACCATCTCCATGATCGGTTGCAGATTGGATCATTATGATCCATAGGGTTTTCACTGGCTGATTTTCAGAAGTAGATCACCAAACCTCTCTTTCTAGTCTGTCTTAGTCTGGAAGCTCCACTGAAACCTGTTTAGCTGCACAGCAACACACAAGCCTCCACTGACAAATGGGTGGTAGCTGTGCATGAGGTTCACTGGCTGGAAAATGAACCCGGGTCTTCCACATGGAAGGCAAGAATTCCATCATTCAACCACCAATGCCTCATTAAGGTCTCTAATAGGTAAAACATTTTATGATTCAATGACTACAGACCAGCACTGTCCAGTAAATAGCCACTAGTCAGTAGTCACACCTCAAACACTCAGTAGCCAAATACTACAAATGAACAATGGATTGGACAGAGCAGATACAGAATAATTCTATCATCACAGAGAGTTCTATTGGACAGCCTTGTTCTAGACCCTTGAGAAGTCTAACGTAAATACTGTTCATGTTCTTATACAACGTTATTGGTTTCATTGTAAAATTGGCTGTTGCTACCATGACTACTACTAAGAGTTGATATTAACATGCTAGAATTGTGCTAAACCCGAAAAAAACCTGTTGCCGTCGAGTCAATTCCGACTCATAGCGACTCTGTAGGACAGAGTAGAACTGCTCCATAGAGTTTCCACGGAGCGCCTGATGGATTCGAACTGTCGACCTTTTGGTTAGCAGCCACAGCACTTAACCACTGCACCACCAGGGTTTCCAAATTGTGCTAAGGACTACTTTAACTCAATCCTAACAACAATCCTCTGAGATAGGGACTGTTATCATGCCCATTTTATAAGTGAGAAAACAAGATTTAGAGTGACTAAGTGCATCGTTCAGAGCCATATCCTAGAAGTGCAGAGCTAGGGCTCAACTGCATTGAATGTCATAATCCAGAGCCCCAGATGCTTTGCCCTGGCCCCAAGCTGGGTCTCTGGTCTCAGTGTCTTATGGCCAAGTCTCACGGACTCTTCATAATCCCCCTTTCATGGACACTGTGCCTTTGCCCATGCTATGTCTAAAATGCCCTCCCTCTCCTCTTTTTCTTTGCTTGAAAAACTCCTATTCATCCTTCAGCAACTAACTCAATTAACTTAACATCACCTCTCCTTCAGGAAAAACAGTTACCCTGTCCATTTTGGGCTCCCACGACCTTTGTTCATACCTCCAACAAAGAACCTACCAGGCTGCACTATAGTTGGTCTGTTTACAAGTCTATCTCTCCCACCAGACTGTTACAACACTCATGACGAAAGCCGTGCCTCAATTATTTTTGAATGTCTCCAGATCAAAGAAGGTGCTGAGTCAATGTTTGCTGAATGAAAATATTAAAACATCCTCCTAAGATTAAGAGTCACCACCTTCTTCAGCCATTCCAGCTGATCTAAATGCTTTCCATTTCCTACCTAGAACTTGCCGTTTCAGAAGCCATTCATTATTTGCAAGCAGAGGGCTACAGTGCCTTCAGGTACGGAGCAAAATAAAAAATGCATATATACATAGGCACATACTCTGTTTTCTGAGACAAGTGGCTCTTCCCAAGCCTCTCTGGGGGCAGGCTGTCATTTACAATGATATCAAGGAAATACCACTACTTCCTACTGGTACAGTTCTGTCAACATCTGCTACCAGGCACAGGCCGGGCAGCGCTCTGGGCTACCTGCCTAGAGTAACAGCGGCAACTTAAAAACACTGCAGCCCCATTGTGGTGCAGCTTGGCTGTTGTCTTGCTTCAACACTTCTCCAAAGCAACAGGACTGCAGTAGCTTTGTGAGAAGACATTAAAGTTATTCACAGGGTCTTAGTACACAGCTAAAAAGCCACCTGGCAACCCCACACAATTTCCCAGGTAGCAGAACAGCATACCCTTAGTTTCCTGCTCTGCAGCTCTTACCCCCAGACTCAAAAGAGAAGAACAAAATGTTATTCTGGCCCTCTCAGTCCTCGAAAGTCATGCAGACAAATTTTTGCTTCCGAATTTCAAAAAGTACTCAGCTAGGCACAAATACAACAATACCCTAATTAATTATTCTAACAAACAAAATTAGAGCTATTACCGGAGCAAAGGATAAAAACCAAACCGAACCTGTTGTCGCTGAGTCAATTTCGACTCATAGAGACCCATAGTTGCCAAGAAGCACCTGGTGGATTCAAACTGCTGACCTTTTGGTTAGCAGCCGTATTTCTTAACAACTAAGCCACAGAGTTTCCAAGCAAAGGACAGGAAGAAGTAATAATTATTAAGAATTTTCTGTGTATCAGGATTGTTGATCTGGGTCAATTCATCTCTCATAATCCAACAATCCTAAAGGTACTGTGTTGCACTTGCAGCTTGTCCCAAAGCCAGGAGACCATTAGAGAAAAGGCACTAAGCACTAATAGTGATTCTTCCACGAGTATCACGTCCTTCTGATCAGAGCCTGAAAACACAAGATGCTCCCAGAGCATTAGCACGTGGAAAGTAGCTTTCATTGCTTACAAAAAGAAGCAGACAACATAAAAAAATAAATTTTTTTTTTTTAATACAACAGGAAAATTTCCATGAAGAGTGGTCCTCCTGCCCCATCCCAGCTCAAAAGCTGTCCTGCAATGTACCAAGAGCCCTGCAATGTACCATAGGTGGGGGACTCTAGGGCCTTCATTACACTAACCCCCCCTGGCTAGGCAGGTTTAGTCAGGTGGGCTGAAAAACATGCTTTCACCTAGCACCGTAGCTGAGGGACTCAAAGGGAACGGTTTTGTGGAGCCGGTCCTCTCTGGCTTCTAGAAGCTGGCCCGGTGGAGATGAAGAACTCTGCTACATGTGCCTCCACATAGCACCATCGTAGCTGAGGGACCCCAAGGTCCCTTCCCTAGCCATTTTTATACTTCAGGCCTATGTGACACATTACATGGAGTGCAAGGCAGGTTTTTTTTTCCACCTGACTATCCTAGGAGGGGTATGATGAGACACCTTGGCACCAACCCAGAAAGGTAGCTCTTCTGTCCTGATGCTCATTTACACAAACCATTATGCTTGGGGGAGCTTGAGGGAGTGATGGTTTGTTCCAAAGCTTAAAGACGGTAACGGGGGAAGTGGCGAAGACCATAACTGCGGTGTTTGAAGGGCCACCTCTTCACAGGTACAATTAATGATCGCATTTTATAGATGAAGACACTGAAGTCCAGAAGAATAGAAAGACCTGGGCTCAAATTTGAGTGCTACTAACTCTGTGGCAAAGGAGCCCTGGGGCACAGTAGTTAAGGGCTTGGCTACTAACTGAAACTTTGGCAATTTGAACCCACCAGCAGTTCTATGGTAGAAAGATGTGGCAATTTGCTTCCGTAAAGATTATGACTTGGAAACCCTATGAGGCAGTTCTACTCTGCCCTATAGGGTCGCTACGAGTTGGAATTGACTCAACGGTGAGAAACAAGAAAAACAAGCTGTGTGGCTTTAGATAAGTTATTGAACCTCAATTTTCTCATTTGGAAACAGGGACCAGTAGTACCAACCTTCTAGGGCTATTGTAGAGTAGAATAAGAAAATATCTGTAAACACGGTGTCAGCTAACACAAGGGCTGGCACTTTATTTGGTTCAATAAATGTGTTTCCCCTTCCCTTGTCTCTGCATGGCAGACCTGGAATTCAAAAGCAGGATTGTAGCCCCCCAAATCCAGTTCTTTGCAGGTCTGTAATGAGAACTTGTCTGAGCTGCTCTCCTGCCGTTATGGTGATGCAACCAAACTGGATGAACGAGAGTAACTGTTCCCTTGGTACTGCAAAACAGTCTCTTATTTTATGTACCTATGCCCAGATGTAAATCTTTCAGAGGCCGAAATCAAAATACATAAATCATGCATTTTCCAGTGCATTATAATGTGCCTTCAGCTCAGCTTGATCATAAAAATATCTCTCAGTCACCTAACATCATGGAGCCACTTAGGAAAAAGGTTTAATGTTGGCAAAAGATAATAGAATAATTACTGTGTTTCAGTTGCTATTGAATTTGCAAAAAGCCAATAAAACATAGAGATCAACAGTCTTTCTTGTCTTAAATCCTCTCGCAATCCCCCTCTTTTGAATCAGGCCATGTTTCCTTCTGGAAAGAAAAAAAATGCAAGTCCATAAAAAATATTTTTGTAAAAAGTTGTAGGCTGCATTTAGAACCGGGGCGTTTAGTCTCAGTAGCTTTCTTACTGGTCATAGATATATTTGTCCTTTGTTTGCTTGCTATGGAGAAAGATTGTGAACTTCTAGAAAAATGCTTCAAACCTAGACTCCAGGGAATCCACTATTTGTCTTACTGTGGAATTGCTATTGCAGACAGCTCCCTCTCCAAATGCATGAATCTATAAAAATGGTCTCACCTAGTAACATTTTTCCCAGGCTGTGCACCCATCACCTACCCCCAGTGCCCTAAGAACACTGTAGAAACAGCTATGGTGTAATGAACAAGTGTGGATGTAGGTCACGAAATTGGCATTGAATACTGGTTCCGCTTCTTCAGTGGCTTTAGACATATCACTTCATTTCTACAAGTCTTGATTTTTCTCATCTATACAATGGGAGCACTATGCTGACTTTCAAAAGCTTGTGAAGGTTGAGCGTTTCTTTTACCTAAAAATTTCATGGAAACTATAAGGTGCTATACAAATATTTTTAGTATTAGAATTTAAGGAGCAGGAGCCTGAAGAACTGTATGCTCAGGGCAATAGTGTCCATTTTAAAATTAAAATTCATATGTGCCACTAGTCTGATTTCTTTTGGATCAGCTTTCTTTGGACCTAGAGTCTGCAACCTTTTGCTAAGGTTAAGTGGCATCCAAAAAAACTGAGCTGTGTGCATGAGAATGTAGCTTTTATGGCATCCTACATAATGGACTGTAAATGGAAAGAACACTAGAGCCAAAACACCCGCGGTTGATTCCCAGGGCTCTCGTGGACCAGCTCTGTGCCTCTGGCCGCAACTCTGAGCCATTCTGCCCCTTCATTTCCTTATCTGTCACTTGGGATGAATCTGCCTTTGCCGGTTTCCCAGGGTGAGACAATGCATGCAAGAGTAATCTGTATGTTGGAAGGTACAGCACAAATAAATTTAAGCCAGTACTACTGTTACCGTAATGATGTCCTCAAGCACTGGAATATCCTGAGGAGCCTTATGAATTTTCAAAGAAAGACTAAATCATTTAAATGGTCAAATTAATCGCAGAATGGAAGTTGCCCTTTCTTCAGTTTACTGGGGGCACAAAGTGCTGGTTTTGGCTAAAATGTATGAACCCTCTCTCAAGGGAAAAAAATGCACATAAAGGCATACATACGATGTTTTGATATAATTTGATGTGTTTTGTGGACTTCATGATGCTCACTTTTGGTAGGGAATCCCCGGGTGGTGCAAAGGATTAACGTGCTCCCTTACTAACAGAAAGTTTGGAGGCTGGGGTCTACTCAGAGGCACCCCGAAGAAAGGCCTGGTGATCTCCTTCTGAAAAATCAGACACTTGAGAGCCCTGTGAAGCTCAGTTCTACTCGGACACACATGGGAAGCCATGAGTCCGAATCAACTCCATGGAGGCTGGTTGTTTGCTTGTTTAAGGTTTGGTAGATAGGTTAAGAATCTGTTTTAGGTCACAAAGAACAAATACTAAAGACCATCTCATCTAATCCTCTCTTTAACAGATGAGAAATAGAGGCATGGGGCGTATCAGAGATTTTACCAAACTGGTAAATACAGTTTTAAATAAGCTTTTTTTTTCTTTCTTTCTTTTTTGAAAATTGTCTATCTGCAATATATGGAGTTAGCTCAGTTATTTGGACTCTTTCATTTACCAGAACATTTCATTCCTCATCCTTGTTAAATCGAAACAAGCTTATGCATATCTTATCCATTTTTCACAACATAAATTGAATTTATACCTTGAAACGATGCCATGTAGCAAAGAAGCACAGACTGAATTAATCCAGTGTTTCATTTAAAGCCAAATTGCCTAACACTTTTAGAAGGAAACTGTACCTACCAGGGCTTAAGCCTAAATTCTTAGATAAATTTTGATTTATTAATCAGGTCTCCTGAATTTGTATAGCTTCTAGCTAACTGACCATGTTCTGCCAAATTCCTCATCAAAAAGAAGAAAAAAAAAATTAACTGTTGCTTAACTCTGAAGCGAAGAAAAATGCATCTTATAAAAATAAAAATCAAGAAAACACAAACAACATAACTTGCGCATTTAGAAGCCTGAGTGGTGAAGGCCAACATTCTGATTGTGAGTGGGTATTTGGGGCCTGTTATGTTTCCCACTCAAACCAGTGGAAATTACTCTCCTGCAGGTGCGGGGTCGGTGTGTGTGTTTTGAACACAATGCTAGAATGTGCCGTCAGCATCACAAGTGAAAAGAAAATGAGCACGTAGAACCGTTGAGTTTACAGCAAGGTTCCATCTACATTTGCTCTCTCTGTAATTTCAGAAAAGCCACATCTTTTCTTTTTTTGGTCTGGCATTATGAGTCAAACACAGGTCAAGTTTGGGTTGTTAAAAACCTTGCAGTAGGTGCTTAGGAAAGAACACTGGCACCCTTTCAATTCCAAGCTGCTACTTTGGGTGAAGCTTGACCAGAAAAACTAACAGCTTAAGAAAGAAGATGCATGATGTCAATTTTTTCTGGCAAAGACTTAACGAAGTATCAACTAGCATATGCCAATGGTCCTTGTCTCTCTAGTTCAGCTTTCTAAAAGGCCAAGCCTGCTTAAGCCAAGGAGGAATCAGATTTTTTCCCCTGAAATTCCTCCCCCTTCACATACTATCTCAGGAAGAAAAAAAAAAAAATCTTAGTTATTAATCAGAAAACATGAATATATGTGATTATGGCTGCTAAATGTATAGAATATGTTGCTTTTTTATTGGACGGGGGTTGAATTTTAGCCATTCTCACAAAACGTGTGAACCAAAAACCAAACCTGTTGCGAGCGAGTTGATTCCTATTCATAGCGAATCCATGAATATTACTTTTCCCTGAAAAAGATATTCTAAAGCTATTTTTTCTACCCCTTTTTAAATTCTTCTAATTTTCTCCTTAGTTTTTCCTGAGTAGTTCTTGCTGGAAAGATGGCTGTTCTTTCCCTCACTAATTTTGAGAAGAATTTATCGTGGATATGATGGCACAGTGGTTAAGCTCTTGGCTGCTAACAGTAAGGTCAGTGGTTCAAACCCACCAGCCTCCTAGAGAAAGATGTGGCAGCCTGCTTCCCTAAAGATTTATAGCCTCAGGAGCCCTATGGGGCAGCTCGTAGTGACCCTATAGGTCACTATGAGTCCTATAAGGTCACTATGAGTCAGAATCAACTCGATGGGTTTGGTTTTTCAGTTTATAGGGCTCAATGGTGCCAAAGTGCTTTGAACTAACCCAGCAGTACCACAGAAGAAAAGGCCTGGCAATGTGATCCCATTAAGATTACAACCAAGAAAACCCTATAGAGCAGTTTTACTCTGTAACACATGGGGTTGCCATGAGTTGGAACTGACTCAACGGTAACTGACAATAACAACAACAGGGCCCGAGAGTTTCCAATAATATAGTCCAGACCTACTCTTACTTCCTGCTATAAGCCTGGTGCAAAATTCCAAGCAGCAACCGAATTACTGGGCTGAGGGCTGGGGACCATGGTCCTGGGGGACATCTAGCTCAATTGGCATAACACAGTTTATAAAGAAATGTTCTACATCCTACTTTGGTAAGTGGTGTCTGGGGTCTTAAAAGCTTGTGAGCAGCCATCTACTCAACTGGTCCCACCCCGTCTGGAGGAAGGAGAATGAAGAAAACCAAAGACACAAGGGAAAGATTAGTCCTAAGGACTAATGCCTCACAACTACCACAGCATCCAACAAGCTGAGTCCAGCACAACTAGATGGTGCCCAGCTACTACCACTGACTGCTCTGACAGGGATGACAACAGAGGGTCCCAGACAGAGCTGGAGATAAATGTAGAACAAAATTCTAACTCACAAAAAAAAAACACCAGACTTACTGGTCTAACAGAGACTGGAGAAACTCAGAGAGAATGGCCCCCAGACACCCTTTTAACTCTGTAATGAAGTCACTCCTGAGGTTCACCCCTCATCTAATGATTAAAAGACAGGCCCATAAAACAAAATGAGACTAAAAGGGCACAGCAGCCCAGGAGCAAGGATGAGAAGGCAGGAGGGGACAAAAAAGCTGTAAACGGTGAACCCAAAGCCGAGAAGGGGAGAATATTCACACATCGTGGGGGTGGCAACCAAAGTCACAAGACAATATGTGCATTAATTAGTTTAATGAGAAACTAATTTCCTCTGTAAACCTTCATCTAAAGAACAATTTAAAAAAAAAAAAAAGATAAAATCCCAAGCAGCAGCCCTTGGAAAACAGCCCTGCAAGGTGCCCTGCCCTGGCCAACCACAGTAGAACTGGTAGCGTCCAAATCAGCCAGCTGACTTGCCAAGGGAGACAAGCTGCTTCACCAGAGGTGACCCACTTCCTTTTCTCTCAGGCCCTTCAGGGTTTGAGCCCCAGCGGGCTTATCTGCTTTCCTGGTCAGATGTCTCTGGAGATGCCAGGATGTTCTCAGATGTCCATGGTGAAGGGGATCGCTTTTCAAGCTTTCATGTTTCTTGTCACCTTGTTCTTTCTGGAAGAATTATCATAAAGTACAATCTTTGATGGAAAAGTTTGGTCATCCCAAGCATGTGCCCCAAACCAGATATATGAGCTGGTTAACCTTCTCACCCCTTATATAACCTCAGATTTCCTGATTAACATCTTTAATCTTAATTGTTTAAAAAAAAAAATCAAAGCTGCCAAAGCTCTTTGCTGCTGGCCTCCTGGGCACTGATATTGGGTCCCAGGCTGTCTTACCACATTGCTTTGGCAAAACAATGCCTCTACCTATGATGTTAAAAATATAATGAGGCTGTTCTCTTGCTCTGTAACTCTTCATCTCGGCATGAACTCCGTTCTTATCAAGGAACTTTGTTTATAGTATCAGAGCTTTAAATTTTTTTATTCTTGAAGAAAAACCCAAATCAATAAAGGTTTAAACAGTAGAACTCTCATTTTTCTTAGGATGTTTCTCTTGCTTACACAAGCAAGAACTACCTAAATAATTAAATCTTCTGTAGGTGAAATCATTATTTTTTCCAGAGGCAAGAGTTTCAAAAATCAGTTTTTAGTCTGGCATATAAGGGATGCCATGATTGCAAAAGAACATCAAGTAGGTAGCTACAGAACCAAGTAAATGTCCATATGCTACCTAATAAACATCTTAGTTATCAAGCAGAAGACACGGATATTTGTGATCATGGCTGCTAAATGTATAGAATATCCTGCATTTTTATGGGGTGGGGAGAGTTGAAGTTTAGATATCTGGAAAATGTATGAATCCATGATCATTAATTTTCCCTGAAAAATACATTTTTTTTTCTAATGCGACCTTTTCTCCCACTTTTTTAATTCTTCTGATCATTTTAGTAAGGAAGGAAACAGGAAGGAGGGAAGAACACATTCCACCCACAAACACACACACATACACACACACAAACTATTCACACTGAAAAATAGGAACCTGCTGTCCTGGAATATCAGAATTTCTACATTTTTCCATAAAAGATTTCTGTGATCTCTTATGCCTCCATATTCAATAATATATTCCCTAGAACAGAGAAAAATATATTTTTTAGGAGTGGATCACATCCTTCCTGCACATCAATAAAGTCATCATTCCTACATCGCAAGGAATTACCTAAAAAAGAGTGTAGCTATTTTCATCTCCTAAAACTTTCTGATCTCTTTCTGTTTTCTTCCTGACTCTATCTCAGACACCATTTTGAAAAGATATAGCGTTAAAACACAGCAGAGAAGAGGTGAAATGGGTACCCTCGAAACTTGCCACATGCTTCCCAAATGTACAAAGGCTACGGTTGTTGTTGTTGTTAGACTCTATGTATGACAGAAGGAAATGCAGCCTACTAGCCACAGCCAAATCAGAACGTTCCTGAACCATCTAGAGATCTCCCACAGTTGGTAGACTGGCTGAGTAAGGAGGACTGCTGTTGCTTAGTACAACCCATTCTGTGTGGGGATGTTGAGGAGGGTCATTACAAATCTCATTAATTTAAATTAATGGTTTTCAACAGGTTTGTTAAGTTTGGGAATGTGTGAAGGCATTTCCTCCCTCCCTCTTTTCCTCCCTTTGTTTTTTCCCTTACCCGACACCAAGGCCTGTAGGGCGCTACTGGTATTTAATGGTCAGGGACCAGAGATGCTGCCGCCATGTGTCAAAGAAATGTCTCCTTCCAAATGCCCATAGCCTTCTGGTTGAGAAACACTTGATTTAAACAGAGTCTCAACCAATCTTCTACCATCAAGAGAAATAAATACATAAGCAAACAAAACACTTGAGGTGACAGCAACTGCTATTTTAAATAGAAGCGATTTATAATTAAGTTACTGTTTCTTTATCAGTAGGGGAGAGTCTTTCATGAACATGGTTCAGATGTGAAGATAACATAGTTATATTTGTTCCAAGCTTGGCAGGTTAGCATAGCTCAAAAGAGCAAACAGCTCACAGCAGTTTGCGGGAGTAATGTTTGGGGACAGGCCACTTCTTATTGGAAACCTCTGCTGCTAGGGTAACCGAGAAAAAAGCTTTTCCCTTTCTATACAGGAGGGCACACTTCCTTTTAAGTCCTCTCGTCTAAGCTGAGGAAGCCCTTGGGTGGCGCAAACAATTAAGTGCTCACGTACTACCAGCTGAAAGGTTGGTAGGGTGAACCCACCCGGAGGCACCTTGGAAGATGGACCTGTCTACCTGCTTCCAAAAGGTCATGGCTTTGAAATCCCTATGGAGCAGTTCTACTCTGCACATGAGTGGGAATCGACTCGACGGAAATACGGTTTGATTTTATTCTAGGTTCGTGATATCAGAATAGATTTCTAGAGTCCTAGTACTCTGTCCTATAGGGTGGCTATGAGTCGGAATTGACTCGACGGCACTGGGTTTTTTTCTGGAGTTCAAAGGAAGAAACGTGTCCATTTGGTGAAGTAAGGACCAAATAAAAATTGCTTCTGTGCCACTGTTTCTATCACCGAAGCAGATATGTGAGAATTGAAAGTGGGCCAGCCCACAGAGAAGTACCTCTATTTGACACCACCCTTCACATTTACAGGACATGTTTGCCATCATAAACTCATGTTTATCGGGCTAGTCGGGGCTCTGTTTTGACAGCATATTTCAAACGTTAAACTGTGAATTCCAGTGTTAAAATAAGAAAACCTACTTACACAGAAATAAAACCTGTGCCCTTTCTCACTGAGTCTAAAACCAAACAGATACATGAATTTTTTAGAGGACACGTGCTGGTTATCGCCTTCCTACAGGAATCTTCCCTGTGGTTAGCAATGGCTAGCTCTCACTGTTGATGTCCCTGTGTGGCGTGAATCATTAGTGCACTCAGCTGCTAACTGAAAGGTTGGTGGTTCTAATGTACCCAGAAGCTCCTCAGAAAAAGGGCCTGGCAGTCTGCTTCCCAAAGGTCACAGCCTTGAAAACCTTTTGGAGCACAGTTCTACTCTGCAATACATGGGTTGCCATGAGTTGGAAATGACTTGGTGGCAACTGGTTTAGTTCTAATTGTAGATCCTTTAAAACACGATCCATACTGGATTCATTTATCTAGAGGTAAGGGTGGTTGCCCAAAGATAGCAATCTTGTCTGGAAATTGATTACAATGCCCTTCCAAATTTCATTTCCTGATGTGCAATCACAGGAAACAGGCCAACTGGATCTCCAGCTGCCTCCCAGCTCTCTTTTCAGTGCTCCTGTGATGCCTTTTGGGGTGCAGTGTTTTCTTGGTGCTTCTCATTGTGCAGCCTCTTACCCAGGCGGTGTCCACCTTCCTCTATCAAAATGTACTTGTCCACAGGACACTCCCTCTAGGTCCTATGCTCTTCTACATGCATGGCAATAGATAAATGGTGCATGGCAATACTGTATTTTTACACAAATAACATACACCTTCTACACTTGTTTGCCAACCATGCCCTCCCCCTGCAAGGTATTCTCATAAGTGCTGATTTGTCATTTTTTTGTACATGTTGCTATAAAAAAATTAACAAAGTGTGCTCACAAAAGTAACTCACCAGGGGGAGGATGTGGCTGGCAAACAAACTCCTAAACCAAAAGTTGGCAGTTGGGATCTACCCAACAGTGCTGCAGAAGAAGGACCTGGTTGATTTACTTCGTAAGATTACAACCATTGAAAATCCCATGGAGCATAGTTCTACTCTCATAGGGTTGCCATGGAATCGACTCAATGGTAATGCTTTTTTTTTTCCTTAAAGATAACAATGTGAACAATGTTAAAGGGGCTCTGGGGTCCCTTAAGTAAGGGGTCTTAAGTTGATGTGAGTTTTTAGTCTCAGTTCAGCCACTAACTAGCTGTGAGACCTTGGACTCCTGATCTTTGAGCCTCGATTTCAAAGCTCTACAAGCATTGTGCACCAACCGTGGGCTCACAAATGGGAGAAAGCAATATCAAACCAAGACACTGTCCCTGTTCTCTAATGACTGAAAGTCTAGTTGGGCTAACATATGCAAACTACTTATGGGGAATTTTGAGCTTGCAGGATGAAGAGGATCTTGGTTAGCAGAGAATGGAGGGGTACAACATTCTAGAATGAGGAGATTGCATGAGCGAAGGCATAGCGGCTTGAAGGTTTGTGACGTGTTTCCACTTTGGGGAAGACTTCCCAAACAAGAATAACCTACTTCCTTCTCTGCCCTCTTGCACCACAGTTACCTGCATCTCCTGTCTTTTGTTCCGCCTCTAATTCAGACCCAAAGCCACCTGCTAAGGAGTGTGGACTTATTTCTGTAAGCAGTGGTGGTTCTGGAAGACTCCTCATAAAACCTTTTATAATGGAAAAATTTAATCATATACAAAAAGGGAGAAAAGAGTATAGTGAACTCCCTTGTTCCTATCACTCGGTTTCAAGAGTTATTAACTTGTAATCACTTTTTTTTTTCCATACTCCCACCTGCTTTCCCAGTCCTGTATTATTTTGAAGGAAATTCTAACCATCATTGCATTTCTTCTTATCTCTAGAAGATAAGGACTCTTTTGGAAACATGAGGGCTATAACATTATCATACTTAAAATATTAAGAGTACCTTACTATCATCAAATGGGTAACCCTCGTGGTGTAGAGGTTAAGAGTTACAGCTGCTAACCAAAAGATGAGTAGTTCGAATCCTCCAGGCACTCCTTGGATAACCCTATGGGGCATTTCTACTCAGTCCTACATGGTCGCTATGAGTCAGAATTGACTCATCGGCAACGGGTTGGGTTTTTTTTTTAATCATCAGATATTAAGCCAGTATTCAAATTTATAGTTGTTTAATAAATGTCATAATTTACTTTTACAGTTTTGGTTTGATTCAAGAGTCCAATAATGTCCACAGTTGTTATTGGTTGCTATGTTCCTTAAATCTCTTTTTAATCTGTAAATTCCCACTCCATCTTTCTCTCAATCTCTCTCTCTCCTTTCTCCTTGCAATTTATTCATTGCGGAAATCCAGTTGTTTGGTCTGTAGAGTTTTCTATAGTTTGTATCTTGCTGATTTCATTCCTGCAGTGTTATTTAATATCTTTCTTGGTCTTCTATTGTTCTTGTAATTCGATTATTGGATGTAGAAGCTTGTTCAGTTGTAGGTTCCTTTTATTTTGACAAGACCATTTCATCAGGAGATATGGTATCTGGTTACCTCATACCTAATGATGTTGGCAGCCACTGATGGTCAGTGCCAAGATCCATTAATTTGTTTGGTGATACAACATGGTTCTCTTCTCACTGTGCCTTCTCACTTATTACTGTATTTTCATGAAAATAAATCATGTGTATAGCTTTTTTGCCAACCACGCAACCCCCTTGCACATTATTTCCCTAGGCGCACTATGTGTGTTACATGTGTGGGCACGTTATTTACATGGGCACATTATTTGTAAAAAATATGGTAGCTGGATTATTTCTATAAAGACGATCATCCCATCATCTAATATTTGGTCACCAAGTGGTATGCTTCATAAAATAAAGGCAGAATAAGAACTTGACTCTATCTAAACTAAAACCAAACCCTTTGCCGTCGAGTCGAGTCTATCCCAAATCATAGCGATCCTATAGGACAGAGTAGAACTGCCCCACAAGGTTTCCAAGGAGTGGCTGGTGGATTCAAACTGCTGACGTTTTGGTTAACAGCGGAACTCTTAACCACGGTGCCACCAGGGCTCCCGATTCTATCTATCTAGCTATTATTTTTCAAAATAATGTGTTGGTTTGGTATCATCCCATGGAGATCAATAAAGTTTTTTGTTATCATTATAATTTTGTTGTTGGTATCATTATGAACTTATGGTTTAAACATATTCAATGTGTTTCAATCCATTACAATTATTATCCTTGTCGATGCTCAAATTGTCCCATCTTTGGCCAGAGGGGGCCTCATTAAGTGGTTTTAAGTTCTTTTGACAAGCCCTACTAGCCTTTGATGATGTATTTGCTATCTGGTATAAAAAGATATTCCAGGTTCATCTTATACAGGGAATTAGCCACTACTTCAAGGAGGTTTTATTCCTTTCAGTGGAAATGGAACTTAGAAACCACGATCTGAGCATCTGCAAGGCTCTTAAGCAGGTTTAGGTCTGCTTCTCCTCCTTTGTAGGAGAAGCCAGGCAATTTCGCTTGGCCTGAATGGGTCCAAAAGAGAAGCCAGAGATTCTGAGGAGAGAAAGGTTGCCATTCAGGGGTTACTGCAATAGTCTAGATGATAAGGTATTCAACCATGGCTGCAGCTGTAAGGATGGAAAAGCAGCAGAGTTAACAGAAACTCTAGAGACTAAGTTTAAACAAGAGTATTTTGCAGTGGATTTGGCAGTCCAAGGCAGCGGAGGAAGAGGCGGCAAAGGTAGGTAAAGATTAAAGACCTGGGTTCAAAGCCTAGCTCTGTAACTTAACAACTGTATGGTCTGGAGCTCATTACTCACTTCTGAACCTCTGTAACCTGAACTGCAAAATGGGAATAATAATGCCTACCTCATGGGGTTGTTAGGACGGCTAGATGAAGTTGCAGATAAACAAACGTAATATAATGTGTGATGCCTAGTGAGAATAAAAATAAAAAATGTGAATTCTCCTCCCTCTCTGCAGCATGTCTAGCTTTATCTATAATATGACGGGTTAGCCTAAATCACGTCATAACCTCTTTCAGTCCTAGTGGCTCTAGACCTCTCCCTAGTCACACTCCCATTGTTCTCTGATAATGCCAATGTGTACTGTAGTAATGAAATAACTACAAGTCTGTTTAAAATTTACAAAAAGAGTTTTATTATTGCAAAAAATGCATTTTGCAAAACAGGGAAACACAAAGTCAAGAAGCCCTTGACAAAGTGCTCCAAGGAGCTGTTCATGTACAGAGACTTACAAAGACAAGTAGAAGGGTATATCGAAAATATTTGTGATTGGTTGATACTTACAGAGCTTAGAGGGGGGCTAGAATTAGGTTATGGAAAAGTACAGGGCTTTATAAGGGCCCAGGCACTTACAATTTTCCAGGTTAGAAAAATATTTTTTTAAGGGGAGCCAAGTAGGCATTTTCTGAGAATTGACTTAGCCACCTGTACAAGTTGCTCTTAAACCGTAGGTCATTTCTAATTATAACAAAACTACACTCTTCTGTAGTCTTGTTATAACTAGAACTTACTTGCTTCAAGGTAGGTAACAGGCTGCATTACCTGGCAGAGCTGTCTTTAAAAACACAAAATGGAGTCACTTAGGACAAGAAGGGATTTGGCCTAGACCCTAGCCAAAAGTCCCAGTCATGTCAAGAGCCTTAGTTTTCAGAATGTTCTTCCTCAGCATTAAAAACAGATCCTCCAAAGTTTGCTTAAACCACATCTTATCGATTATTTTATTTAAGAGATGATAGAACAAATTCAATGTTGCCAAAAGAAAACCAAACAATTTTTCAGAGTTCTGGTTTTCTTATTTGCTATCTAAGTTGACAAATTTCATTTTAGAAAAGCCTAGAATAATGAATTAAGAAATTGCTTCTATAAGTGACAAACACTGAAGAGATTAAAAACTAAAAGAACCTTAAATACTCATTGGTTAGCCCAGGCCCTCTTAAAATACTACCCGAGATGGTCACTCTGATCAACAATTTATGCAGCACTCTGGTTTTAGAAAATGTAATATTACTTCAAGTCAATTCTTTCCCAGAACCCTTCATGCCCATGACGTCAGTGAAGCCCTGTAAACCTTTCTGAGGTCATTTGGTTCTGTAAGATCTTATCTTTGAGGGCTCCATCAGAATGACTTTTTAATCAAGATTTTGAGGATTGAAATAGCCATGTAGCAGTAACTAGAGCCACATTAACTGTTGATAAAGGGGGATTAAGAATAGATGTTCATAGTATCATTACTGTTTTAATTGCAAAGGCAACACAAGTTATTAAAAAATGCAGGCAGTGTAAAAGCATGGAGGGTAAAAGTGAGACTGACCCCAAACTAACTTGCCAGAGGTAACCACCATATTCTTCCAACCCGACCCCCCCACCCCCCGCTTTTTTTTCAGCAGGCACACACATACACCTGTTTTAAATGTTTCATTAAATGTACATTTTATTCTGGAGCTTGGTTTTTCACTCAATATAATGTAACCATTTTTACACGCCAGTACATTATGAACCACCTCATTCTTTTAAGTTCCTTAGTGTTTTGCCAGGTAGGAATGTAGATTAGTTTATCTACCACTCTACTGTTAGGCATTTTCATTGTTTCCAATTTATTACTATTAAAAGCAGCTCTTAACAACAACAATAAAATAAATCAGGTAAAGTCCCTAGATTTTCAGGAAATACAGGGAGCAAAGGGATGGTTTAAGTAACACTACAAGGTTGCAACTAACAAACTTCAATATGTAAGAAAATATAGGCAAAGGACTTGATTACATCAACAACAAAATTACAAAAAAGAAAAAGAGGGACGGGATATCATAGATCAAAAGAAACTTAAGAGACAGTGCTTGGATCCTATTTGTACAATCCAATTGTTTGAAAAATGAGAAAATGGGGGAAATTTGAACAGCAACTTGATCTTATTAAGGAATTAATGTTTCAGGAGTGATGACAGTATTGTGATTAACAAAGGAGAGAGCAGTTGCTGACTCACAGAGACCCCATGGAGTCTCTGGGTGGCGCAAAGTGCTAATGTGCTTGGCTGCTAAGCAAGAGGTTGGAGGTTGGAGTCCACCCAGAGGCACCTTGGAAGAAAAGCCTGGTGATTTACCAGCCATTTACCAGAAAAGCCTGGTGAAAAATCAGCCATTTAAAACCATATGGAGTGTAGTTCTACTAATCTGAGATTTGTTTCACAATGAAGCACTGGGGATAAAGCAGGAGGGGGTGGGGTTTTAGATGAAACATGAGTGGTGCTGAGTTTTAGCTGGGTGATAAGTACATTCCTTTGTACTTCCGTGTATATTTATAGTTCCCATAATAAAAATAAATTAAAAAATCACCCCTTAACTGGAAGTTTGAAAACTATTATAAAACAAGAAAAAACTGTCACTTACCAAGAGACATTAAAAAAAAAAATTACCAAAACTTGGCTGTAATTTTTTTAATCTCCAAAACCACATTTCCCCTCTTTCTGTGAAACTGCCGAACTCTCTGTTCTTCGTGAGATACACTCATTTTCCCTCTTCTGGCAGTCACACTTGGCCATTGAGATTTTGGGCATCTCAAGCCTTCTTTTGTTGGTGTGTGTTCCCGGCCTTCATTGTAATCAGGGAACGTAGTATCTCCCGTGGGAGGCGAGGTGGCAGAATGGTCACCTGCCCTCCAGTGTCACACTTACAACACAGACACTTCCCTGGTGGTCTTCAGCAGAAGGTCAGGATTATCATCCTTTGCCACAACTCTGTTTGACAGTCATTGCTGCTGTCCTTCAAGGTAGTCAAATGCCTTCAGGAATGAACATATGGACCTCACAGAACAAGCAAGGCATCTATTTTTAATATAAGTGTCCTTTCTACCCTTCTGTGGCTTGTTCAAAAGTTGCTCTTCAAGTTGATATAATCTTAAATTTTGCCATGATCCCTAAGGCTTCAAGACCAGTATGTTGTTATTTTTAAACTCATGTTCTTGTTGACAGCTACTAAATAATTGAACTTCCCTATTTTGAGTACGCCAGAAAGTACCATGAGTGGGATGAAGAATCTGGGCGGTAGGCCAGCATGGGTGACTTTAACACCAGCCACGTCCAGGGGTGTCAGCCCCGCAGGGCTGATAACAAAGTTCCCTATAGAGGGTCCGATATGAGTCAGGACTTTACCATCACTACTGGTGACTGCTTGAGCTGAAACATTATTCATATTTCAGAATCACCAAGGACAGAAAAATGCAGTCTATAAGGCCAAGAAAACCCTCATTTTCTTCTTGAACTTATTAGCTACTAACACCACCAACTCTCAACGTCTCAAATTACTCAACTTTCACAAACGTCCCCCTTAGTCTCAAAGCACTTTTCATCATCAGGCTATTTTTTAGTTATTCGGAAAATTCTCAAAAGTGTTCAAATAGTGTTCAAATCTTCTCTACTTGAGCTCAAAGGTGACATTTTCTTAATTGGCCAAAGAGTTTAAGAAGTTTTAGCTATTTTAAAGTGATATCTGTGGCAGATATCACTTTATGGCAGTGATTTCACTTTATGGCAGTTCGAATCTACCAGGCGCTCCTTCAAAACTCTATGGGGCAATTCTACTCTGTCCTGTAGGGTCGCTATGAGTCGGAATCGATTCGACGGCACTGGGTTTTGTTTGTTGTTTATCTATGGCAAAGAAAAAAAAAGTGTTTTCTATGTGCACAGCTTGGAAACAGCTGATTTTAAAGTTTAGCTTTTATAATCTTCAGTGAAGACTAAAAGCCTGACTCATTTTATTTTAAAGCTATTTAGAAACACTAGACATAAGCACCTGATTTTTGGATGATCTAAGGCAAAATTTGAATTAAGTCCAATTTGCCAGTCCTCAAAAGTGTATTTAATTATTCAACAAATATATTTTGAGTACCCTCTATGTGCCATACACTTTGCCAGCACTGGGAATGCCACAGTAGACCAAAGACAAAATCCCTGTCTTCTTGGAGTTATGCTTTAGCTAGGGGTTGGGTGGGTGGGGGGAGGAGATAGACATTAGAGAAAGAGTAGAGCCAAGAGTCAAGAGCCAGATAAGGGTCATTGGAAATGTGGTGTTGGCCGGTGGAACAGACTGCAATTCTAAAATGTTGGTCAGGGTAAGTGTCACTGAGAAGGTGACATTTGAACAAAGGTTTTAAGGAGGTGAGAGAATTAGCCATGTGGAATTCCAGATAGAGAAACCAGCCACCGCATACCATAAAGAAGCCAGCGACACTGGTTTTTGGCCTGCACAACCAGAAAGTTGGAGTTGCCATTGATGGAGATGTGGAAGGCTTCAGGTAGAGCCTCTCTAGGAAAAGAAGTTCAGTAACTTGCCTCTTTTCCAGGCCGAGAAAGAGGTGTGCAGCCCACCAGATTTCTTCATCACCGTCTTAGCACCCTCTGATGAGCAAGTGGCAATGAGGTCCTCTCAATTTCTAATTCTGAGATGTACAAAAGTCTTCTCATAATATGACATAGTAACTCGACAGAATGTTATAACTCTGGACTACCCAAGCTGGCAAGAATGCCATAATTCAAAAGGTAACATTTCACATGTTTTAATAACCTTATATAAGGAAATAGGGGCCCTGGTGGTGCGGTGGGTAAGTGTTCAGCTGCTAACCAAAAGGTCAGCAGGTTGAATCCACCAGCTGCTCCTTGGAAACCCTAGAGGGCAGTTCTACTCTGTCCTGTAGGGTCACTATGAGTCAGAACCAACTGGACAGCAACAGGTTTGCTTTTTATGAGGAAATACAATATGTTCTAACCAATAGGAAAGGAGCCCTGGTGGTTCAATGGCTAAAACACAACTGCTAATAGGAATGTGGGAAGTTCACACCCACCAGCTCCTTCATAGAAGAAAAGACCTAGCTATCTGTTCCTGTAAAGACTGACAGCCTAGGAAACCCTATTGGGCAGTTCTACTCTGTCTTACAGGGTTACTACGAGTCAGAATCAACTAGAGGGCACCCAACAACAACCAGTGGGAAGTTTGGATGGTAGCTCTAAGTTTACAATCATGGCCAAAAATAAATAATAATCAACCAACAAAAAATTCTCTCCTCTAATTCCTTTCATGTTCATTCAACACCTGAAGTAAGGTTCTCATGTCCTTATTTCCTCCCTGATGGAAAATAAAATCAGATGTCAGAATTTGGAATGTAAGTGGAAGATAATATCATCAAAGTTGTATTCCACCACTTGCCTTATTTTGTATCGAATAGACATGTTTTCTAAATATTACACCTGGTAACTTCCCACAATTTTTTCTTTTCCATTTAATTACAGTTACTTGTTCAGATTTTGCCTTAGGTATAAAAGGTGCAAATTTCCACCACAGTTCAATTGCTTAAAGGATTTTGTTTTTTTCTATCTGCCTTAAAATCCTGTCTAATATGTAGCTTCAGGATCTAAAAAGCCACAGCTTTCAAGCGATACCAAGAGAACTATCAAGCAGAAATTATGTAAACCTTATATAATTAATATTTGTGAGATGTTTTAAGATCCTGGCACAAAAGAGATCATTAAAATCCAAAGCTATTCTGTAACTTTCTTTTTGAATCAGCTGCCAACTGGATTCTAGAAGGCTTCTAGTTCTAGCTCCTATGCAACAACACTGCTAGCATTTAAAACCTCCTCAGTTTTTTTAAAAAAGGAAGGGTCAATAGGGGTTGGCTAATGTAGCCTCAGGGTGGCTACAGTAATCCCACCAATTGTTCGGAAACACACAACAGGGCACAACTAAAGGCTATGCAGTCATTTTCTAAGTATTTCACTGGTGTAAGAGCTACCTCTGAATCCTAATCCATGTGGTTGCTACCTAAGAAAGAAAAAAAAAAAGAGCTGCTCTTAAATCTTCATGTCTTCCCATGAACACATGGCTTTTAATGGAATACTGCAGGGCAACTAAAGTCTGGCCAGACAGAGGGCGAAATAAAGCAAATCCTGCCTCTAATCCATTGCACAGATGAAAGGTCAATGGTAGACTTGCCAAATAAAATATAAGACACCCAGTTAAATCAGAATTTAAGATAAACAACTAAGAATTTTTTTTTTTTTTAATCTAAGCATGTCCCAAATACCGCATAGGACACAGTTGGCTTAAAAAAAAATTGTTTATTTGAAATTCAAATTTGATGGGGTACTGTGTATTTTTGTTTGCTAAATGTGGCAACCCAACCCAAAGGAAAATTAAAACAGCTAGTTTCCAACTGATATTATATACGCTGCACCAATGAGAAACATAGATGAAGATAATTCTGTAATTGTCTATCTTATTTTAATGATTTCTATTACTTGTAAGGAGCCCTGGTGGTGCGATGGTTAAGCCTTGAGCTGCTAACCAAAAGGTCAGCAGTTTGAATCCACCAGCCACTCCTTGGAAACACTATGGGGCAGTTCTACTGTGTCTTATAGGGTCGCTACAAGTCGGAATTGACTGGGTGGCAAATTTTTTTTTTTTTTTTATTACTTGTAAAATGGCAAAGGTCTTAAGATTCATAAATGGCATTAAAACAGGTGAAAGAAATGGCCTATGCTGGTGTAAAGGGTGGGTGATGAACATTTAAAGATGCACACATCAGAGCATCTGATATTACATCAAACCCTGTCTTTTAAATAATTAGAAGTGTGGCTAAAAAGTAATGTTGTGAGCTACATACACAAATCAGTGTAGTTTTATCATCACTCTGCTTGAGCTTCACTGGTTGATAACCTAATAGCTTTGCATCTCCAAGTGAAAAGCAATCACGGGATAAGGCAGATCCTCGCCACCTGTGTACCTCCTTTAAAACTGCAGTGCCTTCTAAATGAAACGTTTATTCTTCAAGCAACTGTTTCATTTGACGTCTCATTAACAAGGCAAATATTTGATTCCTGAGCTACCACATCCAATTTCAGTGGCGGATACTTTCAAAAGGAAGCAAACTTCTGTAACTTCGATGGATGGCAGAAGGATTCTTTTCACTTGGGTGTTAAGGGAGTCAATCCCTTTTCAAAATATTTTTCAACTGTCACTCTCCGTTGTTTCCAGTGGATGGTGTACCCCTCCTCCTGGGGCAGGGGGTGGGAATTATTGTTTCAGAAAGTCTGCTTAAACAGTGTAAATACTTGGCCAATATTTTCCTCATGAAAACACAAGCACAATTAGACCAGGCCCAAATCCTCAAGATAAATTAGAGGTCTGGCAATTATTAATGATTCTGGGCTCTGGAGAGAACCACTCTGGATTATTCACATACCATGATCTATCTTTTTCTAATTTGTTTGATTTGAGCTACCCAAAAGTTTGTGTCTCCGAGAACCTGACCTTAAGGTTTAGCTGAGTCGGGCTTTTGAAACACACCATTTTGCAAAAGGCTCTGTGGAAGAAGTAAAGTCTTTGGTTAGACTTTACTTCTATTTGTTTCTGAGCGTTTTTTGGACTGTTGTGCTAAATCTGACCTGGCCCATTACTAATCTTTTCAAATTAGGCATTTAGTAGGCTCAGCTGAATATTTTCTTAATTTGCACATTAGGGTTTGCCAGAACGGCTGGCACTGCACCTGAATATTATTTGAGATCTTTAATTTACATAGTCTAAGCGCCAACACATATATTCTGCTTCGGAAGAGTATGACCTAATCAGAGCAGAGTACAGTAAACTTGTAATAAGAATAAAGCAACAACAATACCTAACACTTATTGAGTCCTTAGTAAGCCCCAAGCACTGTTCGAAATCCTTTAGAATGATGCCTTCGAGCAACCTTATGAGGTTATACATAAAGAAAACAAAAATCCTCACAACTGGACCAATAAGCAACATCACGATAAAGGGAGAAGATAGTGAAGTTGTCAAGGACTATGTGTTACTGGGATCCACAATCAACACCCATGGAAGCAGCAGTCAGGAAATCAAATGACATATTGCATCGGGCAAATCCGCTGCCAAAGACCTCTTTAAAGTGTTAAAAAGCAAAGACATCCCTTGGGGACTAAGGTGCACCTGACCCAAGCCATAGTGTTTTCAATTGCCTCATATAAATGAGAAAGCTGGGCAATGAATAAGGAAGACTGAAGAAGAGTTGATGCCTTTGAATTATAGCCCTGGCTAAGAATATTGAATATACCATGGACCACCTGCCAGAAGAACGAACAAATCTGTCTCGGAGGAAGTGCAGCCAGAACGCTCCTTAGAAGCAAGGATGGCGAGACTACATCTCACATACTTTGGACATGTTATCAGGATGGACCAGTTCCTGGAGAAGGACATCATGCTTGGTAAAGTAGAGGGTCAGCGAAAAAGAGGAAGACCCTAAACGAGATGGACTGACACAGTGGCTGCAACGATGGGCTCAAGCATAGCAACAATTCTGAGGATGGCGGGGGACTGGGCAGTATTTCCTTTGTTGTACACAGAGTCACTGTGAGTTGGAATTCACTTGACGGAGCCTAACAACAAGATCAGGGTGATCAGTAAATAAGAAAGCTTAGATTTGTGCCTAAGCAATCTAGCTGCAGGGTCTACATGGTTGCCACTACCAAGCATTGCTTCTGTAAACACATCGGATGACAATGGAGAGCTTCCATCCCCTTAGGTCTGGTTTCATGGCAAGCAGGTAACCTTTACTTGACTGTGACCTCTGAGTCTAAATGAACAGGAATTAATCAAGCCAAAGGAATGCAAGCAATCCTTCACCTCTGAACCTAATACTCCATAGGCAACCTCACTGTTCCTGTAAATGGGTGTGCCGTTTTGCTTACCAGATATTTTTGTGATGAGGCAACAGAACTAACATAAACAGCCTTAAATGTGTAGAGCAGGGTCTTCCTTCGATAAGGGCACTTCAAATGTCAGTCACTTGGAGAAGAGGTGTCTGAGAATTTCAGAACACAAATAGGATCCCAAACTGGGTGGCCAACTAGCAAAGTAGCTCTTTGCTCTTGATCACCAAGGGACCAGGAAGGAGAGCACAGAGTGCCTGGGTAATGGGATGGAATGAAATGTCCTCCTTGGGGTCAGACCGGGGACAGAGAGGGCAGAACCCAGGACAAGAGAAGTGGGGTTTGTGCTTCTGTAACCTATGTTTGTTTCCCTTTTGTCCTCCTTGAGTGTTTAGAAAAGGCTTTTTGAAAGACTCAGTATATCTCAGATATCTCAATAAATTGGGCCCTAGACTCCACGGAGGGCAGCAATGATTGTGGTATGAACAAAAGGAGAGAATCTAGAGAAGAGTGGGAAAGGGAGAAAAAGCAAATTTATCCAGTGGTCTGCCCACCCTCCCTCCCTTGTCAGTCTGGTGCCAAACCTTAGAACTTCTGCCTTGTATTTTACTTTGGAGGTGGTATTCCTGTATACCTTGCATTGGCATAAAGGGTGTTTGGGAATGGGTTGTAAAATAACCACATTAGCTTTCTACCACAATTAACTTTGAGAGAACTATAGACAGCACAAGGTTTCTCTCTTACCCATTTTGTATGTACAGGGTATAAACGTGAAGACTTTCCTTTCTTAGGCTATTAACAATGCACAAATATTTTCAAGTGACCATTATACAGGCTCAAGGAAATGCTATGGACGTATTGAGAGAGTTCGTTAAGCTAAGAAAAGGTTCCCTGACATTCTTTCTAGTGGCACTGTGGTTAAGAGCTCAGGCTGCTAGCCAAAAGGTTGGCAGTTTGAATTCATCAGCTACTCCTTGGAAACTATTGGGGCAGTTCTACTCTCTCCTATAGGATCGCTAATCAACTCGATGCCAATGGGTTTATTTGGTAACCTTCTTTCTGGCTCAAGGAAGTATTACCTTAACTGTGTTACGGATATTTTCCTGAAGCCCCTAAACTGGGGGAGAAAAAGGGAAGGAAGAAACAGCCTGGTGAAACTGTCTAGAGCTTGTGGAGGGAGCTGGAGGATGAGCTGCTGAAACATGCCTGCTGCTGTCATTTCAAGCCTCCCTGCTGCTCTCTCCTTTACCAACACATCTATTCTTTCTGGACAAATACTATTTCTGATTCTTAAAAAAAAAAACCTCAAAAACCCACTTTGAGGTGCAAAGAATCTCATGAGGTATTTGTGCCATTTTATATATTATTTATTTGGACAATTTACTGCAAGTAACTCTAACAACTGACCCCTAAAGCCACCTTTAGAGGTACACACTCCAGAGGGAAAAAAAAGAAGCTTCCATTAGCTTCATCCTCTTCCTTCCACACAGGATAGTACATAGAAACATAACTAAGGAAGAGAGGCAGTATGTCCTTCGGGTCATCCAAGCCCCAGACCTGGGAGGCCATAACCCTCTTGGCTCTGATTTCAGCGCACCTGTGAGTGAGTGAGGGTGGGGCTGCTCAGCAGGCCCTTGACCCATCATTCCCCTAACTCTGGCTATGGACAAGAGCAATCTTCCTGCCCTGAAAGAGAGGAGCTAAGTCGAAGACTGTTGTTCTGTGTCTACGCGCGTGCGCGCGTGTGTGTGTGCGCGCACACACACACACACATCATCATCATCATCTTGTGCTCCTTAAGGGGGATGAAAAACGCTATAATACACTCCTGTTAGGATTAATCCCGGTTTTCCCAATGGCAGAGCTGTTTAAAAGAAAAAAGGATAATCATTTAATAAAAGCAAATCTATTTTCTGGTTCTGCTGGCTCACTCAAGATTTTCTCATTAGTAAACATCTCTTGCTTCGACGATTACATAAATTACCACGAACGAACCACAATCCTGGGCCTGGGATGCGGCCGTTTCACCTACCGGGATCCAGGCGCTCGGAACCTGGTCCGCGGTTGCTCAGCCAAAGCCTTCCCGCGCGCGGAGAGGGTTTGTGTGTGAACTACCGTCAGCTGACGCGTCTCCAAACCATGCACAGACCAGAGAGAAAAAGGAGTTTTCTCAGTCGAAAAAACCTGTTGCCTTCGAGTCCACAGACGTTCAGTAAATTGCCTCAAGTTGGGAAACTATTCCTTAAAACCGTATTATCTTTTGCGAACTGCCATGACATCCCAAGCTTCATTTCAAGAGATCATAAAGGATTTGGGGGCTGGGGCGGGGGGCGGGGGGAGGATACACTGACTACCAAACCCGTCGCCTTCGAGTTGATTCCGACTCATAGCGACCCTACCAAAAACCCACTACAGCACCTACCAAATCAGCTTCTGCTCTGTGACTTTTGATCATTCTCAACCTGTCAGGGTCCGCGCAACTCTGGCTACTTTTCCTATTAATGCCTTATACATGACCTTACCCATGATCTGCTGTCCCATGTCGGGGCTGTATTTTCTGGAAAACTAGGTCCCAGAACTCTAGACTCAAAGAGTTACTCTGATTCTCTCCCTGGTACCCACCACACCGAGAACTGAGTCTTCCTGCTTCCCTGCTTCCTCTTTCCAGAAGCCGCCACGGTCCGTGTCCAGAGACCCGGGCAGCGCGCGTAGGGAAGCGGTCCCCGGCGACTGCGTGTGTGTGTGCGTGTGTGTGTGGAGAGGAAGAAGATGCTAGTTCTAGCCAAGTTATTAATTTTTCCACACGGACCATTTTTTGCAGGCTCCGGGCCACAGGCTAGACTTGCAAACTGCCAGCGGTGATAGGAGCCTGAGCCCGGCGGGGGCCGCCGCCAGTGGGGCTGTTAGTGCAGCATCATCCGCAAGCGTAATTTGGAAAGGACGCTGGAGACCAGAGACCGCCAAATATCGCCCTGCTGCCGCTCAGCCACTGGCGAAGCCCTCCCGTTGTGATTTCTTCCTCCCCTTACTCCCAACTTTTTCATCCCTCCCCCGGCCGAAGAGCACCAAGAAGTTCGGTTGCAGGCTCTGGCAGACTGTAAGCTGCTCCCGGAGACCCTGGCGAGGAACGATAAGCCTCTAGACGCAGCTAGTGTCGCCCACCCGGGGTTCGATCGCGCCGCGCAGCCACCTGTTCCACAAAGCTGGAGTTTGTGAGGGAGCAGGCTGCGGCAGGAAGGACCCTGTCATCCCCTTCTTCCCCCAGGGCCCAGGATCTCTAAAGACGCACATCGCCCCAAATCCAAATGCGCACATACCTGCGCACACCCCCGGCAATAGCACTCACCACTACAGCCTCTCGCGCGCCACGACTTACTTCCCGGGTCTCCCCGCTTCAGCCCCAGGCCCCGGACGGCGCCCTGAAGTACCTGCCGTGAAGATGCAAAGGGCGAAGAGAATCTTGCAGACCATGGTACCCTGGTGCTTGGTGCCGAGCCCGACGCGGGAGGCAGGAGAGTTGGCCGGGACTGACAGAGAGCAGCGGACGCGTGCGGCTCCTTCTCTGCCCCGCGGCTGCGATGGGAACGCGAAGGCGTGCACTCCCTGGCCGGCTTAGGCTGCAGACTGGGAGGTGAGGCGAGCGCGGCGCGGCTCCGTCAACTGCGTGCCCTGCGGCGACCGGCGCGCTTCTGCTCCATCCTAGCCGCCGAAGTCCCGGGCCGCCTCCGCGGCCGCACCCGCCACCGCGAAACCCCTCCCACCCGGCCCAGCGGCAATGACAGGGCCACCCCCTGCGCTCAGGTCCCCCGAGCCCCGGCTCAGAGCGGCCTCTGCTGGACAGTCAGGGCGCGAGACCGGAATTATTTAGTAAATGGTTGGAGCACTTCGCATCATGTTGGGAACTGGGGGGAAGGCAAAGAAATGTGAGCCGATCTTGATCTCTGCCCCCAGGAAACTATCTCAGCTTTTCTTACAAGCAGTTACAGACTTTAAACAGGTGACCATACGCCATCTTAAGCGTCACCTCGGAGAGCCAGGGTCCACCATGGTTAAGAGAGCATGCACATTTCTTTCCAAGTACTGGAACCTTTCCTTCTTTTCTCCAAAAGTTGCTGCTGGCCCACTAAACCCTCCACACATTCGACCCCACTGCACTACTGGTTCCTGAGCCAGGATGCCTGCCACCCTCTTCAGCTTCTTACTAGAAGAAACCAGGAGTAATGTCAGGTAACACTGTGCTACATGTTGTATCATGACCCCTTCTAAGAACCCTATGGGATAAAAAATGGATAGGAATGGTTATTTCATTCCATAGATGAGACAACTAAGGTACAGAGAAGAGATGCTAAAGGTCCCACACCTGGTAAGGACTGGACCCCCTAACTGAAAAATTTGTACACCAGGCCCATAATAATCAAAATGGCTGAAGTTTCCTGAGTGAATGGTGTATGTTAAAAAAACACTGGAAAATGTGTGGACGGGTATTAACCAAGTTATTTATTTCTCAACAACAATTCTATGAAGTGGGCACTCTTATTATCCTCATTTTCAGGGGAGGAAACTGAAGCACAGATTTAAGTACTCGCTCAAGGTCACACAACTAGACAGTAGTAAAGATAAGATGCCTACCCAGGCATACTGTACTATATGCTTTCTCCAAAGCCCAGGGCTAATTCAGATCAAAGATATCTGTTCATTTACTTCCTCTCCACTCAGGCTTGCGTAGCTCTCACACCTCCGTCAAACCAGAGGCCAGATTCTCTCCTAATAAGTATGGTGTTATGAGCCTGATGGTCTCTTTGTTTCTAGAACTGGGGAGCTGCAGGAGTTAATGAGCCTTCCAAAGTAATTGATTTGCTCAGGACCATTAGTAGCACTATTTTTTTTTTTTTTTATTAGTAGCACTGGAGAACAGCTTTTATTTTTATTTATTTATTTTTTTGTGTGCATGTGTTTTTCTATGACTTCTCTTTCACATAACAGGGGTTCAGTAAGCTTTATTTTCTCACTCTTTTGGGCTTCATCACTTTATCTGGGACCAGGTCAATTCCTCTGTACCTGACCTCATCATTGCCATCTCTAGATCCTGCTCACTCTCATCTGCAAAAACAGATTAAACTGGGCTCATATTTTTTCTTTTGTTTTGGTAAATTTATTAGTTCCTGTTGGAAGATGAAGTAAAAGATATTCCATCCAAGTGCCCATCCCCCTTCTCTCCTCCCTGGCCGAACTGCAAATTCGATTTGTTAAATATGCTCACTGAATGCTTTTGACCTCGAGGTCCTTCCGGTTTCTAGTCTAATCTGTGTGATTAAGAAGAGTTTCTGCATCTGGATTGTGGTTGTCATGGAGGCAGGGACCACACACAGATGAAATTTTGCAGGAACATACTATGAGGCACTAGTGCATTTAAATAGGTCCATTTAAGTAAGTAATTGTATGTCAGAAAGAAAGGTTTTTGCAAAGAGCTTCACAGAACAATTTATTCAATTGAAATTCAACAGAACTTCCATGGAGTCCCTCTGGAGTGCAAAGCATGAGCAACTCTGCCTTTGATATCTAAGGTGATGTTTTGACCCCCAAAGGATGATGATCCCCACATTCTAATCGGTTAAAGCTTTCAAGGCTTTTCACTGCATAGAGAATGAAGTTGAAAATAATTTCTTTAACCTAAATTATTAATTTTAAGTGGTGATTAAAAGTTTTAATTTATTAATTTAGTCAAAGCATATTTGAGAATTTACTATGTGCCAGACTAGGCTGTGGGAATATAATGATCGTAATAGGGTAGGCTACGTTATGCTGCTATAATAAACAATCCCAAAGTCTCAGAGCTTTGGGCAATAATGGTTTCTTCCTTGCTCATGCAAAGCCTACTGTGGGTCCAAGTTACTTCTCAGAGTAATTGTACTCTTCCCCAGGACTCAGTGCTGTACTTCCATATCACAGCCTTCTTCCACATTCCTTGCGATACGGAAAGGGAGAGCTGGAGAGCCAAGGACAGCATTCAAATCATTCAAATACGGCACTTCCGCTCACATTTCATTGGCTAAAGCAAGTCGATGGCTGCGATCAACCTCAAGTCAGCAAGGAAGCACAATCTCCTCAAATGCCCAGGTGGAGTGGAAAACTGGATGCCAGTGAACGGTTGTGATGTGTGTCAAGGTGGATAATTGTCCCTGCCATCCAGATGCTTGTATTTTAGTAGGAGAGTAAAATATTGAATGAATGATCACAGTCATATATGTAATCATGTATTGTGTTAAATGTTACGAATAATAATACCCACTGTCTTAATTTTCTAGCTCTGTCATAAAAAAAATACCGTAAATGGGTGACTTTAAAGAACAGAATTTATTGTCTCAGTTTTGGAGGCTAGAAGTCCAAATTAAGGCATTAGCTCTAGGGGAAAGCCTTTCTTTGTCAATAGCCTTGGACGTTTCTTGGCATTCCTTGGCTGCTTGACAGATTCTCACATAATCTCTTCCCCTGTGTGTGAATCTCTCTTTGTGTCTGTTTTCCCTTTTTATAAGATGTCATTTAGAAAGGATTAGGTTTAGGACCCACCCTATACTGCTAAGACCTCATTAATATAACAAAAGAAAGAAGGGTTACATTCACAGGTACAGGGGTTGAGACTTCAGCATTTCTTTTTTGAGGACACAATTAAATCTATAACATTCACTAACATATATTAAGCTTCTGCTATGTGCCAGGAATTGTTCCAAGCATTTTATGTATGTCAATCTGTTTAAATTTTACACTCGTTGAGGCAAGTACTAATATTATCCCAATTTTACTAATTAAGAAACTGAGAGATACTGACAGACAGTTAAGTATGAAGGAAACAAAAGGAGGCTATGAGATATTATAGTGGTGGGACTTGTATTCCTCAGCAGGGTCAGGGACAGAATTTTCCTGTAACTCTTACACATTATAGCAAAAACCAGCTTCTTCATAGAATTTTCTTAGTTCTTTAGTAATGCTCTGCCTTTTACTGACTTGCACCCTTCTTTTCACCATTGTTAGAATGAATTTCTAGTATTGTAGTCTTTCAACATCTTACCGAAAATTGCCCTTGGTTGAGTTAGTTTTTAACATTCCGAATTTATTATACTTTATGGATAATCAGAATGTTAGCTCCAGATGCCTGGTTTCATTGTGGTGTAGGAGAAAAACAATAGCTTGGCTGAGAGACCTGGATAAGGCAGTAGGTGCAGTGGTTAGAGCCTGGGCTCTGACACTTGGCCCCTGGCCCCTGGGGCCTGGGCGCTAATCCCAATTCTGCTGTCTATTAACTGTGTGGCTCTAATTACTTGACATCTCTATGCCTGTTTTTTCCTGGCATTGTTGGGAAGATTGAATAGCTTATATATGTGGAAGCCTTGACATGTTCTAAGTGTTCAATAAATGCTAGCTATTATTAGAGGAGAAACTTCAGGATATATTTAAAAAAAAAATTTGGGGGGGGCTCTAAAATACAAGGAGAAAACATTAATGCCTCCCACAGGTATTTTTTCATACACACAATTATGTGACTTCAGCTCTGCCCTGAGTAATTCCACTCCTGCTATAAATGAGCTGCAGTAGAATGCTCCAAACTGTCCCTGACAGCCCTTCCCTCACTTTCCCCTGCACCTCAAAGGCAGGAATGCAGCAGCCTCAAGACCCTGATACATTTTGACTTAGCTTCATTTCTCTTTCCCCAGGCTGCACTGCAAAAATATCTCCTTTGGTTTTGCCACGCCTCTGCCATCACTTTGCTTTTTTTATCTTCACTGTTATGGCAATTGCACTCATAGCCAGTTGGCCGACCAAGTGGCTATGAGTCATAATCGACTCCACGGCAATGGGTTTGGTTTTTGTTTTTTTATAATGGCATTGTTAATGGCAAAAAAAGATTAAAAGCATGTATGCAAGATGCGCAAAAGGGTAACTTTGGAACTTAGCTAGGAAACATTTGCTTAAACAAAGGCTATTTTAAAAGGGCGTGATGAACATGATTGTTTCCCGGATTTTAATAACTCTGTTTGAAGCTGCAGGAGCTAGTTGAGGACACTATACCATTTATCAGTAATTTGTATTTTAATTAAGAAGAAAGCCCTTAAAATATTTAAAGCAGGAAGAAACCAATTCTTGGTGGTGATGTAAATAGTGAAACCTCTTATTTAACCAAATCTAAAACGTGATTGAGTTGATATTGTAGACCAACACTGTCTGATAGAAATAAGATATCACAGATATAATTAAAAACTTCCTAGTAGCCACATTTTAACAGAAGGAAAAAGAAACAGGTGAAATTAATTTTAATAATATATCTAAAATATTGTCGTTTCAACATGTAATGAATAGAAAAATACTAATGAGATATTTTACATTATTTTTCTTGTTCTGAGCTTTCAAGATCCAGGGTATGTTTTACACTTACAGGATATCTCAGCTCGAACTAGTTGCATTTCAAGTGCTCAGTAACTACAGTAGTGGGCAGTGTGGTTGTAGAACGTTGGCTCAGTTGCCCTCCTCGCCTCTGGTTTTGTTCTGTAAAAGTAAAGAACAGCCATGGTGAGCCTTTCTTGACTAACTGCACTCTACAGTATTTGGAAGCCTGAGACTTGCTGATTGCATAGTCTTGGGCAAGTTACTGAACTTCTCTAAGCCTCATTTTCCCATTTATGGAGTGGGGATGATGATGCTAATAATGATGATGGTAATAATAATACCACCTTCTTCAAAGGGCTGTTGTAAGGAGATCATAATAATACCACCTTCTTCAAAGGGTTATTGTGAGAATAAAATGCATGGAAAGCATTTAAAACAGAGCCTGATAGAGCAAAACCTCAATAAATGTTTGTTGTCATTTGGTAGAAATGATTATGGTGATGATGAAAAATGATTATTAATAGTAAATTTTGTCATTTGTCGTCGCAGTAATTAGGAGAGTTAGAGATTCTTTACTACTCAGAAGCACTGACAATATTGCTTGACCCTAGAACTATGCATGGTTTAGAGTAGCAGTTCTCAAACTTCTTGGTCTCAAGACCCCTTTGTTAAGTGTTGTTAGTTGCCCTCAAGTTGGCTCTGATTCGTGGTGACCTTTTATATAACAGAACAAAACGTTATCTGGTCCTGTGCCATCCTTTCAATCATTGGTATGGTGAGATCATTGTTGCAGCTATTGCGTTAGTCCATCTTATGGAGAGTTTCCTTTGTTTTCCCTGACCCTCTATCAAACATGATGTCCTTTTGTAGTGACTGGTCTTTTTTGATGACATGTCTGAAGTAAGCAAGCCGAAATCTTGCCATCCTCGCTTTGAAGGACCCCTTTACACTTCTACAATTTAATAAGAACCCCCAAAAGCATTTGTGTATTTGAGAAAAGCATTTTAAGAGCTCTTTCAGGTAATTGTGATTTTTTTCTTTTATATTGCACCAAAACTCAACAAGCAGTAATTTCTTAAAAGTTAGTTGTAATATGGAATCTGAAAGTAGATTAATGGAATTGTCATACTCTGTTATATTAAAATCTAATTGCTGTTACATTAAAATCTATTGGTTTATCTTGTACTTTGATTGTATCTTTTACCCAAGCATGATTTTTGTAACATCATGCATTGATCATATGGAAAATATTGGTTCATTGAGTTATGCAACTCTTCCAAATGTTAATATATTTCATTATACAGTATCAAGAATCATATTTGTTAATATCCTACCTGTACCATCATAAAGGTTTTATGTATTGGGAAACTGTCACATTAATATGTTGTTAATGGTAACATTAATGGTAGAGGATACAAATTTGACAAAATTCTCATTTTCCTTTGAAAGCTTTAGTTTTATCTTTGGTGTGATGGCTAATGTTATGTGTCAACTTAGCTAGGCTGTGATTCTCAGTGGTTTGATAGATACTATGTAATGACCTTCTATTTTGTAATCTGCTATGAGCTGCCAATCAGTTGAAAGGGGCGTTTCCTTGGGGGTGTGGCCTGCCTCCAGTCTGTAAATGGATATTCTGGTAAAGCTTACTCTCTTTCTTGACCCTGCGTTCTTCTAGTCACCTGATCTCTGGTTCTTGGAATGTAAACCGACAGAAGTCTCTGTCCTGCCACCTGACTTGCAGATTTTGGATTCACCAACCTCCTCAGCCCCATGAGCCAGCAGAGGCCTACAGCCTGCTACCTGATCTACAGATTTTGGGTTCATCAGCCCCTGAGCCAAGAGAAGTCTTCAGCCTGTTGTCTGACCCACGGATTTGGGACTTGGCAGTCCCCACAATTGTGTGAGCCATTTCCTCACAATTGCATGAGCCATTTCCTTGAAGGAAATTTCTCTCTCTCTCTATGTATTTTATATACATCTCTATATTATATACCTATTTACGCTTCACCAGTTTTGCTTCTCTAGAGAACCCAGACTAAGACAATTGGCAACAAATACTGTCAATTGTTTTCCTTGAAGTGACAGGCCAACTTTAGGAAGAAAATACCTTACAAATACCCAAATCTGAATAATCATAGATCATCTGTCAGTTGCTGTTGCCAGTAAAAATTGTGTTCCATGAAAAAAGTGGCTAGTCCTGCTTGCAAGTTGAGCATTCACAGAGCGTATTTTCTTGAGACAGCCATCTTAGTTTGGTATGCAGCAAACATGCTTTATTCATACTTCACATTTATTTACACAGATTAATAAAAAGTTGTGCATTCAAAGGTCAAGATTTAATAAAATTAATGAATTTTTCTGCTTCATCGAGGATATCCTTAAGTGAAACTTTTTTTTCCCCCACTTTATATTGGATATGCATGGTGTTGAAGAATGCAATGACTACTGGTACAGTTTGCTACCACTAACTTCATCTACAATAACACATCAGAAATTTTACTTACAGTTGTCTTTCAGCACAAATATCAACACATCAATAAATGCAAATAATGTCTTAAAATTGTTATGAAAATATTTTTAACATTGTAGACTTAAAAGGATCTCAAGAATCCTCCAGTGTCAGTGTACCACAATTTGAGAACCACTAGTTTTGCGAGACATTTTAGAAGATTGCTGAGGATATCAACTGTCTTATCTGCCCAGAGTAGCCCCCTTTTCTTCAAGAAAATGCTCTTCCTCTGCTCTAATCAAGTGGTCCCAATGATGGTAAAAAAAAAAAAAAAAAAAAAAAACCTGTTGCCATCAAGTTGATTCTGACTCATACTGACCCTATAGGACAGAGTAGAATTGCCCTATAGGGTTTCCAAGGAGCAGCTGGTAAATTTGAACTGCTGACTTTTTGGCTAGCAGCTAAACTCATAATCACTACGCCACCATCTTCTTCTTGACCGTGCCTCTCCTACCAGATGTTTGGTCCTAAGGTGGACACCAGACTGTGTACTCACTATACTTCCTTGGGAATTTTTAATTTGGGACCACTAATTGCTACTAGCTGAGTATGGAGTTATGGGTCTCTGACACTCTGGTGTCTGTCTTCCACATAAAAGCATGTGGAAGAACTTGGCCTGAAGTAGGACAGAGAAATCTGATTCTCAGAAAGAAGCAGAAACAGGAGAAGAGCAACCTGCTTTCATTCCAGTTCTTGATCCCATTTGTCTCTGAGGCTCAGCCACACCCTTGCTCTTCCCATAGTTCTGTGAGCATTCTAGCAAGTTCTGCCTTTTGGCTAGGCTATTTCAAGTTGGATTTATGTCACCTGCAACCAAAATAAATTTATTAATGCAGAGAACATCAAAAGCTAATTTTCAAAGCCATTCAAAGGTTCCTTAGTGGCTCAAATGGTTTGTGCCTGGCTAGTAAACAAAGGTTAGTTGGTGGCTATTTGCTTCTGTAAAGATTACAGCCAAGAAAACTCTATGGTGAAGTTCTCCTCTGTAACATATGGGGTCTCCTAAGTCACAAATCAATAACAAAAACAAAATCAACAAACAAAGCCATTCAATGTTTGATAATAGTGATTGAGGGCAGTTCTTACTCATAAAACTTCGACTGTGGCCTGAGCTAAAAAAAAAAAATTCAATAAATTACAATAAAACTACAATTCAGAGTGAAGGTGAGAGCGTCTGGTTATTGAATCATCTATCCTTTGGGAAACCCAGGTTACTACTGGGAGTAATTCTCTTCAGCATGGCTCTTCAGATCCAGGGCTCTTTGCCGGGGTTGGGGTGCAGCAATCTTTGCAAGGTTGCCTAGATTCCCACCAAACAGTCATTTTGTTACCGAAGTCTTTCCACTCCTCTGGTGGCTATGCTGAAGAAGTAGGTCACAGATCCTCTCTGTATTTAGACCCTTAGACCTCTCTGTTCTCATTATCCACCCTACACCCTAAACTGCTGGGAATTTCTTTGTTTTAGGGAAATCATTTCTTTCATTATTCTGGCCTAGATACTTTGCCTGTATCCTAATCTTCACCCAGCTTTAGGGATTAGGCCTTTGTTTCCAGAGGCCTGGAAGATTCCCAAGTTATTTCTGATTTTTGCTCTGCCACCTACCAAGTTGGCAATGAGAATTAAAAAAAAAAAAAAAAAAAAAAAATCAGCTGCTGTGGACTCAACTCTGAATCAGGGAGACCCCGTGTGTGCCAGAATAGAACTGTTCTCCATGGAGTTTTCAATAGCTGATTTTTTGGAAGTAGATTCCTAGACCTTTCTTTCAAGGCTTCTCTGGTTACCTTTTAGTTAGCAGCTGAGCACTTTAACCATTTGCACAACCCAGGGACTCCAGAAGTGAGAATAGGATTGACTGTTTGAACTGGGGCAGGAGAAGAAAGAAGTACAAGGAGATTAAAAATAATAATAATAATAACAAAATATTTCTCTGCTGCATGCTTGAAAATTGATTTTTGAGTAGTCCTGGTAAAAGCTGTTTGTGGTTGGAATAGAGTAGCCCGTTGAAATGGAGAGATGGAAACAGATTTGAAGTACATTTTGGAGGTAAAAGTAACAGAACTACTGATAGTTGAGGGAGAGGCAGGAATCAAGTATGACTTCCAGATTTCTGCTGGACAAACTCTGAGGCCACATTTACTGAGTTGTGGAAATCTGAGGAAAGAAAGAATTTTGAGGATGTTCTCATATCCATTTTGCTACTTAAGTATACATTCACACCTCATTGTCTAAGAAAATGGATGAATACGTAACAGTTAAAAATGTAAAGAACTAATACTTATCCCTTCTTTCTACAATCTTTGGTCCTCCACAAAGTTCTCTTAGCAACTCAGTTTATGTTTGAAATGTGGAAGATTTTGAAATAGGCAAAAGAAATTACCAGATATTCTTTCAATTGAACGCTGGAGCCTCAGCGTGTGCACTTTTGTTGGTCTTGGCTGCGCTATTTTACAACCACGTAGATTGGTAAACTTGTAGAAAACTCACAGTACTACAAATCATTTCAGCAAATTTTCACCAGTGAAATGCAATTAATGACCACACTGTGGTTGTTGATTAGTTTTGCCAATTTTACATCCATTTGTAAATTTATTTCAGCATCCCTTGTCTGTCTATAAATGTATGGTATTTTGAGTCCTCCTTTACTGGTTCCCTCACTAACTAAGGAGCTAAATAAAATCTTTGACACGTTCATTTTTTATTTGATTATTTGTGATTTTCCTTTTAAAATAATGGCCCTTTAACAGAACAATCACAATTTAGGTTATTACTCAATATCTTCAATCATATTCCTTTAGGATATTAAAATATTATATTGGGGAAGGCAAAGATCTTAGAGATTTTATAGCCTAATCTCCTCATTTCACAGATGAGGAAATTATAGCACAGACCAATGAAGTGATGGGTCCAAAATTGCAGTTAATCCGGTGGACAGAGGAATTCATACCCAGCTTAAGCAACTTCTAATTCATACTGTTTTCATTCCACCTTTTAATTGAATCTAATTTCTTCTCTTAGTGGATTAAATTGTATCCTCCAAAAAAGATATGTTGAAGTTCTAACCCCTCCCCGCCACCTCTTACCTTGTTTGGAAATCGTTGTGGTTGTTGTGTGCCAACTCGTAGCCACCCTATATGACAGAGTAGAACTGTCCCATAGAGTTTTCTAGGCTGTCATCTTCATGGGAGCAGATCATCAGATCTTTCCTCTCATAGAGTGCCTGGTGGGTTCGAACTGCTGGCCATTCGGTTTGCTGCTGAGTGCTTAACTATTGCACCATCAGAGCTTCTTTGTTTAGAAATAGGGTCTTTAAAGATGTTATCAGTTAGCATGAGGTCACACTGGTGTAGGGTGGGAGAAGAGACAAAGAGAGAGACACACAACGAACATAGGGAAGATGGCCAGGTAAAGACAGAGGCAAAGACTGGAATGATCTACAAACCAAGGAATGCCAATGAGAGCTGGCTGCCAGCAGAAGCTAGGAGAGAGGCATGGAACAGATTCTCCTCCAGAGGCCTCTAAGGGAATCAACACAGCCGATATTCTGCTTTTGGACTCCTGCTGCCCTGAACTGTGAGGCCATGTATTTCTGTTCTTCTAAGCCACCCACTTTGTGGTACTTTGTTAAGGCAATCCTGTTGTTGTTGTTGAGTACCGTAGAGTCTGTTTTGACTCATAGGTTTAGGCACCCCATGAGGAAGTTGTAAACAAGTTGCTTCTGAGGAATAAGTTTAAGCTTTCTTGACTTTATGTGTGTCTTTAGGACAATTCATTTATTTGAAAAGCACAGGAGAAAGCTAACCCTGAGGCTGGGGGGAAAAAAAGTCTTTAAAGTTAAAATTATAAATATAAAATTTAAATTCAAATTATAAGCATATTGGTTATTCTTGTAGGCCCAATTCTCTGCAACAGTACAAGTACATAAAACACAAAATATGTGGAGATTCCTAAACCGCAGAATATTATAATTATTATGTATTTAATCCTGTGAAGTATCTCTATACTTAATTCTAAATCTCCCTGGGTTTAAAATATGCTTACCAGTGTGGAGACATTTATGAAATCCTAAGACCCTTAAGACTCTTGGATATGCAGTGACTAAAGATATTAGCTGAGGTGATGACTGCATTTTTGTCTACAACACTGAATGGTCACTGTTTATTAAAAGGATTTCATAATGTAAAGGGGTTAGTCTCCTAGTCCATTTAGTTTGCTTCCCTGCTTTGCTCATGGAAGTATTTATTTCTACCCAGGCTGCTTGACTGAATTTGGCATTTCTTTGCGTCTTTGCCTAGCTCTTAATGCTTTGACTTTGAATACTACTTCTTTCATTTGTCTCTATTTGGTGGAACCACTCAAGTCTTAAAGCTGTAAAAGTCTTAGCGCTAGAAGTTTTGTGGCTTTGAATGACTATTACTATTTGATCACAAATTTTAAAGTCTTTTTATTATCAGATTCTTGGGTTTGAAGTCACAGAAATGAATTCTAGCCAAGGTAAGCAAAAAATAAGTTTACTTGAAGGGTATAGATAGCTGAAAATTGAAGAAAAAATTAAACATCAGACTTCAGGAACCAGGGATACTCCAGAGAGTAAAGGACCATATCTTCAGAGAGTTACCTCAGGATCTTCAAGAAGAATTTTCCCCATCCATATTTTGTCACTAAGACTGTTCACACAAGTTTAAATTTGGGGGGCAAAAGATTCTTACTGGCCTGACTTTTGTGAAGTATTGCTCCTGGCCAGGAAGTTCCACAAAGGAAACTGGGATGTTATGACCAGAAAAATGGGAAACTGAGATGGCTACACAAAATGATTCTATGAGTTTCCAGTGGTAGAAATTGCTTGAATAGCTCTGGTTCCTTTCAAGCCAAAAAAATAGATGCTTTTGGGCGATCACTGGAATGCTAGTGGTATTGTAAACATGATCTTAATATTTAACTAATTTCGATGCCATGTTCATCCTAAATGGAACTCATGCTAGAAAGTAAACTTGTAGCTGTGTAACTTTTCTAGGAAAACAGATTCAGGAAACATCAAAAGAAGATGGATGGAGTTCATAAAGTCACTGTACAAAAAGAATTTGTTGATGTTCAGCCATTTCAGGAGATAGCATATGATCAAGAACTGATGATATTGAAGGAAGAGGTCCAACCTGCACTGAAGGCATTGGTGAAAAACAAGGCTGTAGGAACTGACAGAATACCAACTGAGATGTTTCCATAAATGGATGCAACACTGGAATCACTCAGTCGTCTATGTCATGAAATTTGGACGACAGCTACCTGGCCAACCAACGAGAAGAGATCCATATTTGTGCTTATTCCAAAAAAAAAGTGGTCAAACAGAATGCAGAAATTATCGAACAATATCATTAATATCACACACAAGCAAAATTTTGCTGAAGATAATTCAAAAGCGGTTGCAGCAATATATCGACAAGGAACTGTCAGAAATTCAAGCTGGATTCAGAAGAGGACCTGGAACGAGGGATATCATTGCTGATGTCAGATGGATCCTGGCTGAAAGCAGACAATACCAGAAAGATGTTGTTGACTATGCAAAGGCACTTGGGTGTGTGGATCATAACAAATTATGGATAACATGGCAAAGAATGGGAATTCCAGAACACTTAATTGTATTCATGAGGAACCTGTACATAGACAAATAGGTAGTTGTTCTAACAGAGCAAGGGGATACTGCATGGTTTAAAATCAGAAGAGGTGTGTGTCAGGGTTGTATTCTTTCACCACACTTATTAAGTCTGTATGCTGAGCGAATAATCTGAGAGGTTTGACTATATGAAGAAGAATCCAGCATCAGGATTGGTGGAAGACTGATTAACAACCTATGCTGTGTGCAGATGATACAACCTTGCTTGCTGAAAGTCAAGAGGACTTGGAAGCACTTACTGATGAAGATCAAAGACCACAGCCTTCAGCATGGATTACACCTCAACATAAAGAAAATAAAAATCCTCACAACTGGACCAATAAGCAACATTGTTATAAATGGAGAAAAGATTGAAGTTGTCAAAGATTTCATTTTACTTCGATCCACAATCAACATCCATGGAAACAGCAGTCAAGAAATCAAATGAGGCATTACACTGGGCAAATCTGCTGCCAAAGACCTCTTTAAAGTGTTAAAAAGCAAAGATGTCACTTTAGGGGCTAAGGTGCGCCTGACCCAAGCCATGGTGTTTTCAGTTACCTCCTATGCATGTGAAAGCTGGACAATGAATAAGGAAGACAGAGGAATTGATGCCTATGAATTATGGTGTTGGTGAAGAATATTGACTATACCTTAGGCTGCCAGAAGAATGAACAAAATGTCTTGGAAGAAGTACAGCCAGAATGGTCCTTAGAAGGGAGGATGGCGAGACTACATCTCACATACTTGGAACGTGTTATCAGGAGGGACCAGTCCCTGGTGAAGGACATCATTCTTGGTAAAATAGAGGGACAGTAAAAAAGAGGAAGACCCTCAAAGAGATGGATTGACACAGTAGCTAGCAACAGTGGGCTCAAATACAGCAGTGATTGTGAGAATGTACATAGGGTCTGTTGTACCTAGGGTCGCAATGAGTCAGAACTGACTTGATGGCACCGAACAACAACAACATATCAGTTAATTCTTAAAGGAATAACAAGTCACTTCTTTGAGAGGAAAATAAGACCATATGAATTATTGCGTCAACCCATGTGCCTTTGCAGAAAAAAATTTTTTTTTTTTTTTTGCAGAAGAGCATAATAACTTTACTCTCTGAGGAAGTAAGTGTGTGACAGGTCACCAGTGGTAATTTGGATAAGTGCTCTTCACTCCATCAGTGGCCATTAGATGGGAGCATACTGATTATCCAGGGGAACAGAAACCACCATAGTAGCCACTGTCATAGAATCAGCACCCCCTACTTTTGATGATAAATACTGCACGTTCAACTTAACAAATCAATGTAACCTCACAGGGATATTATTGTGAAAATGTGATTTTATTGGTATTTACACTAAAATAGGAAACAGTTTCCCCACGGTACATCCAAGTAGGGACCGTGATCCTCAGTAAATATTTTGACCATTATATGAATTTTTTTCTGTTTATTCCACTTATAATTTGGTTATATACTAGCAGTTATTTAGGTGATAGTTTGTGCTTAGAAAACGCCCAAAGAAATTAACTACTAATTCTAGTCTTTAAATATGGCAAAAATTCACTAAAATCAATTAGAAATCCTTGTACTGTTTCTTTTCCTTGATGCTAAAAAAAAAAAAAAAAAATTACTGCACTACAGTTTAGAGCCCAGTGCTTTCTTATTTTAAATTACTTATACTTTTAAATGCAATTTCAAACGCTACTTTAAAATGCTATTTCTGGGTATGCAGTCATGCTACCTTGGGTTATAATATTGACAAATAAGTGTAGGCTTGGTGATTTTTTAGGAGAAAACTTTGACCACCAAGGCAACATTGAATTAATTTAGGTCATTTTTGCAATATGTAAAATTTCAACACACTATTTAATAAAGCCATACTAGTTTTTAGTAACATAATAAAGCTAGTAAGGCTTCAAGGAAGCTCAAAGAATCTTTGTGGACTTTATTCCTAATAATTCAAAACGTCGGTATGAGGCAGGCCATATTAGGGCCATGATTACACAGAAAAAAAGAAGCAGAAGGTTGTGTAATTAACAAGTGACCTGCAGATGAGAGAAGTTGGGCTTCTGTGTTTTTGATGGGTAAGATCGTTTTAGCTTGCGTTCTCTGAATTGCCTCATTCTGTGTTTCTGATTAATTATATGTTAGATTTCCACTAAACATTTGTACTCACTTTTTCATATGCGCTTTGTCACTGGGTGAGGATGCCCAGCCAAGGACCCCATTTCTCAGCACCTCCTCCTTCCCTCCAGACATGGCAAATGATTAATCTTTTCCAATGAAGTGTGGCCAGAAGTGATCAGTGTCTTTCTAGGCTGAGACTTTCTCCTCTTTTCTCCCCAAGATAGAAGGAGCCTGGAGTTCTGACTCATCACAGAGCAGCATGGCCTTCTTCCCAACTAGGAACACCTGCATTAAATTATTATGTGAGCAAGCAATCAACTTCTATTATGTTAATCCCCAGAAATTTTGGGCTTTATTTATTATTGAAACTATTATTATCCTGATTAATATATTTAGGAGGATACTTGTGTAATTCTTTGTTTCAGTCTGGCCATATCTATCATCCATCCATCTGTCTACCCATCCATTCATTCAACAGATATTTACTGAGTGCCTCTTACATGCGACCACCATTCATCTGCCAGTTTGTTGTACTGTGGTGGCTTGTATGTTGCCGGAAGCTATGCCACCAATATTTTAAATACCAGCAGGGCCACCCATGGTGGACAAGTTTTAGCGGAGCTTCCAGACTAAGACAGACTAGGAAGAAAGGTCTGGAAATCTAATTCCAAAAATTAGCCAGCGAAAAAGTTATAGATCACAGAATATTGTCCAAGACTTGAACTTGATTAAACATGTCATCAGGAGGAGTGATCCCTGGAAAAAGATATCATGTTTGGTAAAGTGGAGGGCCAGTGAAGGCCAGGGATGTCCTCAATGAGATGGACTGACACAATGACCACTACAATGGACTTAAAAGTACTAACTCTCATGAATATGGCCCAGGACTGGGCAACATTTGTTCTGTTATACATATGGTTGCCATGAGTTTGAGCTGACTCAAGAGCGACTAACGACAAAACATTATTATGTGGAAGGCACTGTGCTGGGAATACATTAATGAAGATAGGCATGATGCTCTATTGTTACAGCCTAAGAGATTCATGGCAGGAGGGGGTAGGAGAAGCTAGACGTGAAACAAGTCAATTGTAAATGTGATGAGTGAAGGGGTAAGTACAGACTGCTATGAGAACTTAAAGCCGGGGAGCCTCATCCAATGTAGGGAGTCAGGAAGGGTTTCTGTGAAAGTGACTCATAAACCGAAACTTGGAGTTTGAGTAGAAATGAACCAGACAAAACCTGGCAAGTGAGGAGTGAGAGTAGAGGTGAGGAGCCGAGAGAACATTCCAGGCAGAGACAGCAGCATGTGTGAAAGCCCTTAAGGAAAATGTATTTCATTCAGCAACTAAAAGAAGACAATGCCTAATTTAGTATTTTGTTTACAGTGTTATTTACTAGACAAGCAAATTAAAGCATTAACAATTTCAAAGGTGTCTGGCATAATGCCTCTTTCCAATCAGCCCTGGTTTCAGCACTATCTGAAATGTGAAGCTAATGAGAGTAGCTAGTATGGCCTAATGATTAGCTGTGTCTTCCTTCTGTACTGCGTCTGCTGCTGTGTCAGGCTAGGAACAAGCCAGCTGATTATTCACAGACTTTTAGCAGCTGCCTTTATTGGTGTGGCAACGATGTGCCTACAATTCCCCCACAGTATCTGCTTTAAAGTTTTTGTCCTATTATATTTTCATATAAATGCAGCTTCAAATCAGAAACCAAAAGTGGTCAGACCATGTTGATCCTACTTTTTTCTCCTCCTCCTCTTCTTTCTCTTCTTCCTCCTCCCCCACTCTTCTCTCTCTCTCTTTTTTCTTTAAGAAAACATGGTGTCTTAGTTATCTAGTGCTGCTATAACAGAAATGCCACAAGTGGATGACTTCAACAAACAAGTTTATTTTCTCACAGTCTAGTAGGCCAAAAGTCCAAATTTAGGGCATCAGCTCCAGGGAAAGGCTTCTTCTCTTTGTCAGCTCAGGAGGTAAGTCCTTGTCATCAATATTCCCCTGGATTAGGAGCTTTTCAGCACAGGGACCCCAGGTCCAAAGGACATGCTCTTCTCCTGGCACTACTTTCTTGATGGTATGAGGTCCCCATGTCTCTTCGCTTGTTTCTCTCTTTTATATCTCAAAAGAGATTGATTGAAGACACACCTAATCTTGTAGATTGAGTCCTGCCTTATTAGCATAACTGCCACTAATCCCACCTCATTAACATTGTAGAGGTAAGATTTATAACATTTACGAAAATCACTTCAGATGACAAAATGGTGAACAATTACACAATACTGGGAATCATGAACTAGCCAAGTTAACACACACTTTCGGGTAGACACAATTCAATCCATAACATTTGGTTACAGTATTTATTTGGGTAAAAATTACTATGGGCACAGGATATATTAAATTACTGTATTGTGCATCTGTAGGAACTCCTGAGAAACAGGAACAGTTAACAAATGAATAGAGGACCCTATGCCACCTGGAATCTGAGAACCTAGAATGACTGGGCCCTAGAAATATTTATAATATGAAAAATATTCTTTCTTGAGATCCCCTTCTCTGGCTAGCCAAATTAACACATTTTTCTCAGCACTGTCTTCCTCATGTATAAAATAGGTATAGAAACCAAGGGGGAAGCCGGCCAATCTCTAACATCTCTGCTGCATCATACCATGATTTTGAAACTTACAAATGCACAAAGCAGCTGAAAGATTTGTTTCTCAAGAGAGTCAAGATGAGTTTTATTAGACCTGAGAAGTAAAACAAGGTTTAGTCAATCAAGAGGAACTGACTGAAACACCTATCAGTCTGAGGAGAATTACGTACTCACTAGAAGCTCTCTGCTACTTCTCTCTGGTCCTTTATGTAGAACAACAAAACCTACAGTTACAACAGCTAGCAGTGATCAACTAGAAGGTAGCTGCCATCGAGCTGATTTTGACTCATGGTGATCCCACGTATTTCAGAGTAGAACTGTACCCCATAGGATTTTAATGGCTGTAACTTTTCAGAAGTAGATTGCCAGGCCTTTCTTCTGAGGTACCCCTGGGTAGGTTTGACCCACCAACCTTTAGGTTAGTAGCTGAGAAGCTACCTGACCCTGTTTGCCTGGCACTCTACTTCTGAAAAATCAGCCATTGAAAACCCTGTGGAGCACAGTTTTACTCTGACACAAATGGAGTTGCCCTGAGTAGGAACTGAGTCAACAACTGGTTTGGTTTGGTGTTAGGTTATCTGGACCTGCAAAAGTTGATGATGAACCAAAGCAGCTGGTCACTCGCCAGCTCTGGAGTTTCTCCTCCTGTGATCCCCCTCTCTGCGCGCAATGGTGAAAATAACATTGCCTTTTTAATTGAATACCTTTTTCAATTTGGCTACTTCAGGCTTCTTTAATTGGAATTTGCCAACCAAGCCCTGACCTGTGGTGCTTGGCTTTCAAACCCGTGGTGCAATTGATTTGCATTTGGTTTTGGATTCCCCAATTATGGCGTGGGTGGCCTGACCTCACCCCATAACTTGGGAACAAAAGTTTTGTTTCTGGCTTCCCAGCCCCAGGTCACTGCCTTATCTGGCTTCCTGGCACCCGCTTTTCCCTCATATTTCCGTTCCCTCCCCTCCCTGAACTTGTTAGCAAGGGAGCAGGAACAGGCTGGTAAAATAGAAAGAAAATAGGCTTGGGGTTGAAGTTAAAGTGCTTAACCTTTTCAGAATTCCACTCATTATTTGTAAAAGAATAAGAATACCTACTGTTATGGATTGAGTTATGTCCCCCCAAAAATGTGTGTATTAACTTGGTTAGACCATGATTCCCAGTATTCTGTGGTTGTCCTCTATTTTGTGATTGTAATTTTATGTTAGAGAGGATTAGGGTGGGATTCTAACACCCTTATCGGGTCACATCCCTGACCCAATGTAAAGGGAGTTTCCCTGAGGTGTCGCCTGCACCATCTTTTATCTCTCAAGAGTTAAAAGGAAAGGGAAGCAAGCAGAGAGTTGGGAAACTCATACCACCAAGAAAGCAGTGCCAGGAGCAGAGAGCATCCTTTGGACCTGAGGTTCCTGCCCTGAGATGCTCCTGGACCAAGAGAAGATTGATGACAAAGACTTTCTTCCAGAGCCGATAGAGAGAGCCTTCGCCTGGAGCCAGTGCCCTGAATTCAGACTTCTAGCTTACTGGGCTATGAGAGAATAAACTCTTTGTTAAAGCTATCCACTTGTGGTATTTCCATTATAGCAGTACTAGATGACTAAGACACTCACTTTACCAGATTATTTTGAGGATTCAAGAAGTACTCATTTTAAATGATGTGACATTGGTGGTTCATAGTAGAATTCTTACCTTCATCAGTTAAGAGCCCAGCTGTGAACCAAAGGGTCGGCAGTTCGAATCCACCAGCTGCTCCTTGGAAACCCTATGGGGCAGTTCTACTCTGTCCTATAGGGTTGCCATAAGTCAGAATTGACTCAGTGGCACTGAGTTTGGTTTTTGGTTTTATGTGGGAGACAAGCAGCCCTGGCAGTGCAGTGGTTAAGTACATGGCTGCTAACCAAGAGGTCAGTGGCTAGAACCCACCAGCCTCTCCACAGAGGAGAAAGATATGGCAGTCTGCTTCTATAAAGATTTACAGCCTTGGGAACCCCATGGGGCAGTACTACTCTGTCCTATAAGGTTGCTATGAATTGGAATTCAACTCTACAGCAATGGGTTTGATGGGTTTCGTTTTGGATGCTGGAGACCCAGGTTCAATTCCTGCCCAATACACCTCAGGTGCAGCTGCCACCCATCTGCCATTGCTATGATGCTGAACAGCTTTCAGTGGAGCTCCCAGACTAAGATGGACTAGGAAGAAGGGCCTGGTAATCTATTTCTGAAAATCAGCCAGAGAAAACCCTATGGATCACAACTACGCTATCCATCCCCAATCAATCATGGGACAACGTTCCATTCAGTTGTGCATGGGATCATCACAAGTCAAGGGCTGACTCAATGGCCGCTAACAACAAATTTTAAATGGGCCCAGCACATAGCAGGCATTCAATAAATAACTATTAAACAAATTACATTAAATTAGTTCACATTTTTAAAGGGCTTAGAATTGTGCCTGGCACATATTAAACATTACTCAAAAGTGAGCTATCAGTCAACTTTTGGGGTTAAAGAGATCTTTGAGGTCACAAAATTTAGCCCTTGTTTTCTTATACTTGGAAATTTTTTTAAATTTAAATCTAACTGATTATTTTATTACCCTGTTTTTATTTAGTAATTATAGTAAGAAAATAGTTACATTGCTGAAAAGTATACATTTTATAGAGAAAAAATCATACCAACTTTTGGGACTTGCATTTACGCTAAACATGATTGGACTTGACTACCCCAATAGGAACTACCATACCTCTCACCATTAATGATTAAAATTACATAAAATTTCACAATGACATATTGTTTTACTTTAAGATAATATATCACACTTACAGTACGTTTTCTTTTATCTAGATTAGTGAGATTGGGGAACTTATCAACATTAGTGAAAATTCTGACTAGTGGCTCCTTTGAAAAGAAATACAGTTTTTTTCATTATAGTAATTTACTTAGCAAAACATTTTTGTGGGTAAAAAACATAATCTACTTACCGAAACATTTCTTTATGGTAAAAGACACTTCAGTTTTTCCTTTTCTGAATTATCACATATTCTGAGTTTCAGAAGCCAGTTAACAAGGTTTTGTTATATATTTTTAAATGTTTTTTTTTATAGCAAGAGATTTAAAAATCAAGAGCTTTATTTAATGAATATAAAGTTAGGTGAACATGATTACTTTTGGTCTTAAAAGCTAGCCAACCTACTTTTTATTGGACTAACTAGTTAAGATCATCTCAAAGATGAAGATATTTTGCAAAGAAATCCTTTTTTAGTCCCACTTACATGAAGGCTTTTAGCAAAACATCTGCTCTGCTTTAATGTATCTGTGTCATAATAATTAAAAATATATATATATATACATATATATATAAAGACACTGAGAGGCTGTACAAGAAAATAAACTTTAGCTTTGAGAAGCCAAATGTACAAATGCGCAGTGGCCAGATCATGAGGGCTCACTAAACTTTAGAACAAGGCTTAATGCCCTAAAGTCGTGTCTCTGGGATCTTGGAGAACTGCTGTCAGAACGCAGACACCTCAGTCATTGACTGGATTCTGATACGAAACACGGGTTCCCTTAGGCGGGCATGAAATTAAAAGAAAAAGACAGAATTCTAACCCACAATCTCTGCAGCAACCTGCCCAGGAAGTCAAACCACTCTAGCAATTGGCCCAGGATCATCAGGATTTGGTCAGTAACTGCACCTTCTGAACTATCTTGTCCCTGCTTCCAACTCAAGATCAACCAGAGAAACCTGAATATGTTTTGCAAAGCAATCACATGAGATGCCACTCCTAGTTAGCTTGCCTCCAGTTTCTCCAAGCCAACAACCTCCTAACAGATCATGCCTGCAGCCTTCTCTTTTTTTCCCCCTATAAAGCTTTTCTATTCCCTTGCCTGTCTTTGAGTCTCTGTTGAACACAAGTGATGATGGCTCCTTTGCTGTACAAACTCTGAATTAATAGCTTCTGTTTGTTCTCATTTGGGTGGTCTTCATTTATTTCTACTGTTTACTTTTAGGCCCCACCAAGATACTGGGTACACTGCCCACAGCCACAGACCCAGCATCCGACCAGGTGTGGTACACATATAGAGACCTTTTGCCTTGCTGTTGGCAGCTTCTCCAGTCCATGACAATGCGGTAAGTCACTACTGGCTCCGAATTCTACCCTCTTTGTATGCTGTTCCTCAGTTGTTTCTTCTCAGTTTGGTACTGGGGTTTTGTTAGTGATTCCCAATTGTTTGGCACCCTTGATGGAATCAAGCCATTCTTTTTCATCTCTTTTTTCTCTCTTTATGCTTCTGTTTTGTGCTGTGCTGTCTAAAAATTGTTTGTCATAAGAAGAATCAAAGGATAGAACAGAGGCGTAGGCCTACAGACCTGTCGTTTGAGCTGACTGCAGAGAGTGATTTTGAAGTTCTCACCTGCCTGGCAGCCATTTTGAACAAGCTTTGGTTTTGCTGGCTCATCAGTAAAGCTGGGTAAGGTTTTCCTTTTGCCTTGATTTTTGTCCTGAGAAGTTGGCTTTGATTCAGGGAGTGTCTCCCCTACTTCTCTGCTGTTGGTGAGTGGGGTGCAAACTGCTCAACTTCATCTATTCCTGGTAGATATGGAGCACTACTCTTTCTACATTAAACCCTGCCACCTTTGCTCTACCTCTTCTTTGGAGTGAACATATCACAGAGGTGGAAGACGTTTCACAGATTTTCCCCGTCTCCCAGTACTTAACTGTAATTAACCATTTGGCCCTGAGTGAAAAATTTCCTTCCTGTTCTGTGACAATATCCCCACAAATTTACCAGGGAAAGACTTACTTTGCAAATGGAATTGTAATATTAAATGCACACCAGAGAGACTATTTCTTGAGGTTACAGAGGACTCCTTTATTTATAATCAAGTTTGTCTTCTCTAAATATACCTTTGCCTTATCCATTATATTTGATTCATCCCCCAGATAAATATCTTGACATCATACCTGACATTCTATGGACTAAAAATTCTACTGATATAAGAAAATTAACCAGAGAATGATCTATTAAAGTTCAGATAGATACTAATAACTCTTATTAAAACTCCCCAACATTCCTTGACGCCAGAAAGAACTCAGACTCAGAGGTTTTATATCCAAAAGCCTTATACCCTACACCAGCCCTTGTAACACTCCTATTCTTGTAGTAAAGAAACCAAACAGACAAGGAGATCTATTTGGACAAGATTTTAAGTCCATCAACAAAGTTGTTATCTCTTGTGCCTACATAATTGTGGGAAAATTGTAAAGGCAAAACATAGCCAGGAATCAAGCCTCAAGGGCCCTTTGAACAACTTCAGATGAATTTTATCCAGTTTCCTCTACTTATGGGATTTGAATATGTGTTAGTTATATGTCTATTTTTAGGGTGGGTTGAAGCATTTCTTTGCCAAAAAGCGAAAAGCCCTTATAGTTGCTAAAGAACTGTTCAATTTTGTGTTTCCAACTTAGAGTATAACAATTTTATATTAAGTAACTGAAGTACACACTTTATGCAAACTGTTGTAAAAGAACTCAGTAAATCATTACCCCTTACTCAGAAACTACACTGTCTTTATCACCTACAATCTTCTGGAAAGAATGAAAGAGCCAGTGGCATCTTCAAATTAAAATTAGCAAAACTTTCGTAAATCCTTGATCTTCGTTGTCCAAAGGTACTTCCACTAGCCACTTGCCATACAGTCCACTCCCCTGGGGACACATTTGTTACCCCGCTATGAACTGGCAACTGGAAGACCCTTGCATTTAGAACTTTTACCCCAATACTAGATTCTTCCCTGCTGCATGCAGATTTGGAAGAATATTGCAAGGGACTTATATACTATATCCAGTCCTCCATCAACAAGTTAAGGCCTCCTTCCCAGAATTTCTTCCTAGACAGCCTCTTTATGATCTTCGATAAGGAGATTTCATCTATTGAAAGGGACATCAGAGAAAAACTACTCTCGAACCAAATTGGATGAAATTTTATTAGATATTAAAAAAAAAAAAAAAAACAGTGCCGTCTAATAATATTAGATATTATTAGCAAGAAATATAGCAGTAGAAGTTCAGAGAATCAATTCTTGGGTTCACATTTCACAATTAAAGAAGCACTTCCAAATACTACACAATTAGAAAGCTACTCCAATAGGGGACCTCAAACTGAGGATTCTGAGAGCTCTCTATAAGAAGCTGACCTTTGGAAGTAGACATCTCACAGAGATCTTTGCAATAAGCAAATGACCAAGGATAATGGGCAGCTTTTGCCCAAGATGTCAGACCACAACACCTGGATAATCTCTGTTTTGTTTTTCATTTTGATCGTAATCATTCTTCTCATTCTCTATAGATTTCTTGTTGTTATCCACACACAATGGCCCATTTTCTCTTTTGTTATTTCTCTATGATAATAGCTAGATCATAACTTAGTCATTCTAATGCCATTATTTGATTAACTCAAGCAATAGTCACTGCCCTTAATTTTACTGACATTGGGATATTCCATCCATTGCCAGATTCCCATGATAAAAACTTCTGGTCAATTATGGTATTATCAAAGGAGTTCCTAGGGAATTATAGCCAATGGCATTTCCACTTGCACCTACATGGACAAATAACCTTAGATAAATCAATCTGTGACTTTGCAAGTGTCCCTTTCTTCCCAAAAAAGAACCAATTATTACAATCTATTGGTAGGACTGTAGGTAATTCTAAATTTAAATTCAACAATCTTTGTAGGTCAGTGGGCCAAATTGCCTACTTCCAGCTATCTGGAAAAGACTAATAGAGATCCAAATATGTGACCCAACTAATGCTTTTGTTCCAACCTCATGTCATGAACAGCTCCTTTTTTCCTGGGTCTCCAAATGTTCCTACTGGATACTGCTTCCTTTGTGGCCTGTACATCTGACCCAGTTTGCCTCAGACTAACATTTTACACAATTTAAGAATAGTAATCTTAGTTTTGTCTGTACACAGATACTCAATTCTATAAATAACCAAGGCTGGAAATTCTGACTTAGACATGAGTTCCAAAACAAGGCCGCCCCTGATTATTCAGGTACTCTACCTGTCTACCTGCGAGAATTACTGACTCATTGTTCAGGCAAATAATCAGAGCAATGTTCACATTTGTGGAAATCATACATATAGAAAAGGCTGTCAGAAACTTATGACTAACACTGACAGAAGTTATTAACAATATTACCTCTGCTTTAGGTGGAATACAGATCAATCACAAGTCATTGGTACAAGTAGTTATGGACCATTGCATTGTTTTAGATTTCTTGTTAACTAGCCATTGTGGTGCCTGTGTCATCACTAATTCTTCTTGTTGTATTTGAGTCAAGAAAACAGTCAAAGCAGAACAGGCTATACATTGCCTTAAGCAAAGAAAAAACTACTTGCCTAAGATTGATCCTCATAACCTATGAAGTTTGTACTCTTTGCCTAGGCTGGGCAATTGGGGTTTCTGGTTCCATGCATCTTACATGGGCTACTAAATGTTCTTGTTTTTTTCATAGTAGTCATGACGTTGTTTATCCAGAATTTCAAATTCTTTTACGTGGGAGCTCATTAGATGATTGCCATGATGATACAACAGAAAGATCAAGATCTTGCAACATAGTTACATACGGAGATGACTAACAATTGCTGATTTGTGAACGTCTGTATTTCTAGCTTTCCATGGATTTTTCAACTTCTTGCAAGTGAGATACTGACCAAAATGGAAGACTGAGAAACAGATGAACAGATAACGGCCAGGCCATATGTAACAATAGAACTCTGACCCACAACCTCTGTAGCAATCAGCTTTGGAAGTCAAAACAACAACCTCTGCAGTAATCAGCCCAGAATGGCCAGAATTTGGTCAATGAATACCAGCTTCCCTGATTTTTGCCCTTGCTTCTAACACAGGACCAACCAGAGAAAGTCAAATATGCTCCCCAAACCAAACACATAAGATGCTCTACTTTTAGTCACCCATCTCTAGCTTCCTGATAGGAACAACTTCCAATCAGAGCATACCTTAAAAAAAAATTTTTTTATTTATTTTATTTTTTTTATTTTAAGCCTTCCCTTTTTCTACTATCAAGCTTAGTTTCCCTGCCCACCTTGGAGTGTATGCTAATGCAAATGGTGATTTTGAGTTCTTTTCTATAACAAACTGAAAAAATAGCCTCTGTGCTCATTTCAGTGGTCTTAGTTTATTTCTACTGCTTCCAATTGGTGACTAGCTTTGTTTTCAGTTGATATCTATAACAATGAGCATAAAGGTAGTAAAATTATAAAGTCAGTTCCAAACATGGAAGGTAAATATGACAGGCAGTGAGGGAAGGAAGGTTTCTTTTGTTAAAGTGAAGGAAAAGTGGTTCCTGAAAATTTTTTAAATTCTAGATTGGATGCAATGGACAAATTAACTATAAATCTTCTGAAATTTATGAAAGGGGAAGAAAACAAGTGATTTGTTTGTCTTTGTAAAGTGACTTGATGGACCGGATGAGGTCCTTATTTTTTACAATAAAAAAGAAAGAAAAGAATGCCCTGAGTTTTGTACGATTTGACAGCAATTTTCTTACCCAGGCTCTAAAAGCACTTAAAATAATCTGATGTCAAGTATTATACATTCTTTTTCAAAAATGAGAAGTAGGAGTACCTTTGGTTTTTCCAGGAGAGTAGAATAAAGGTTTTCTATTTTCCTATGAATTATTCTAACAATCGTTCCAATGTAATCATCAGCTAGTCTGCACAGTTGATCCTCCATACCGACAGGTTCCGCATCTGTAGATTCAACCAATCACTGATCGAAAATACTTGGGAAAAAAAAGAAGTGACAAAAACAAAACTTGAATTTGCCATGGTCCAAGCACTAGCTTAATACACATGAATGAAATGATATGTAGGCATACCCTACTGTAGCCTCCCACCATATCACAGATCCTCAGTCTCTCTCCAGCGTTGTTTGCCTTATGTCTCATTCGTTCTTTACTTGCATTGTGTGCACCCTTTGTTTCTGTGAAAAAAAATGGCCCCTAAAAAGCAATAAAGTGGTCAAAGTAATCCCTCAAAGCCTAAGAGGGAGTGTAAAGTGCTATCTCTCAATGAGAAAATAAAAATTTTAGATTTTTTTGAAAGTGGCATGTTGCTTGCAGAACTCGGCCATAAGGTCAGGAAGAATAAATAGAGCATTTGCACAGCAAAGCAGAAAGAAGCTGAAATTCGTGGAAGTGTTAGTGCTGCGTCTACAATGGTAAAAATGGTCTCTCTGGTTCATAATAAAGAGTTTGCGAGGACTGAGAAAGCATTAAGTGTTAAGCGTAAGCGTTAACAACTATTTACATAGCATTCACATTGTGTTAAGTGTTATATAAGTATTATAAGTAATCGAGAGATGATTTAAACTATACTGCGAAGGGTTTGTGTAGGTTATATGCAAGTACTACACCATTTTATATAAGGGACTCGAGCATCCTTGGATTTTGGTATCGACGTGGGGTCCTAGAACCAATCCCCCATGGATACTAAGGGATGACTGTATAGCTGGCTTTTATGTATCATGTATGCTATATCAACTCCTAAAAATACTTAATAAAATAAAACCCAAAACAGAGTTGTTGCATTTTAAGTTTAGTCTGTTTCTCCCTACTGTCATAAGAAAGCTGGCACCAAAGTTACCACAGAGGAAAGGCCTGACAATTTGCTTCCGTAAAGATTACAGCCAAGAAAACCCTATGGGGCAGCTCTACTCTGTAACACATGGGGCTTCCATGAATTGAAATCAACTTGATGGCAATGAGTTTGTTTGTTAGTTTGCTTTTGGTTTATTCTTTCAGGAGCCCCTAGGTGATACAAACGGTTAATGGGCTTGGCTGCTAACTGCAAAGTTGGAAGTTTGAGTCCACCCAGAGTTACCTTGGTAGAAAGGCCTGAAAAACTACTTCTGATAAATCAGCCACTGAAAACCTTGTGGAGCACAGTTCTACTCTGACATACATAAGGTTGCCATGAGCCAGGGTCATCTCATAAACAAGTGGTTTATATTCTTTTATAAGGGTTTTATTTCTCTATGTTTCACCTTCTTTCCTTAATAACTGTGATGTTACAACTACATTTTTATTATTCATGCTTTTCGAGAGCAGAACATGACATGTTAAAATACGTGTCCTTTTTCTATTATAGGTCCTTGAGCATAAAATTTAAGATTTACTCTCCTGCTTCCACAGTCCATTTTTCTTTTTGATAATTTTCTGATACCACCAAGACATTACATCTGCTCTTCTTGCCCTAATAAAATGGGGCTTGCTTATTATCTACATATTTTTTATCCACATATTTAACAAACACCTATCAACCACTTCCTGTATGTCATACACTCTGCTAGGCACCAAGAATGCAAAGATATTTAAGACATATTTTCTCACCTTGAGGAACTCACTCATGTTGGGGAACTCAAGTTCAACGAGTAGAGATCAATATGTATAATCCAGATGACAATCAGGATCCCTTTTCCTTAGAGATTTAAGAAAAATTGAATACTTATATTGCACATTGTAGGGGAAGTCCATTGCCAACCACAAGGTTTTGTTTTTGATGCTGATTTAAATCTTACAGGCTTCCATTCTCATGGTCACCTTGCTCTAATTTTCTGATGATGCCAATGACTTCATTTACGTCTCACATTGTATAGCTATTCTATTCTCTATGCCCTGCACAGACCCAGGTGTGTAGTCTAGTCCCCTTTTCTCGATTTCCTGCAAGATTTCATGCATACAAGGTATTTGTGCATGTGGAAAATTTATTAAAAGTTTAGAGTGATGTGGTGCCAAAGGACCACAGAAAAAAACCCGAACCAAACCCATTACCATCGAGTCAATTTCGACTCAGGACCACACAGGACACAATTTAAGATGAATGTTACACTACCCTCTTTTTAGATATTCTTAGGCCACCTTCACTATCAGAAGCTAGTCAGTTTTGCTCCACTAGCCCCATTGGAAACCCTGGTGGCATAGTGGTTAAGTGCTATGGGTGCTAACCAAGAGGTTGGCAGTTTGAATCTACCAGGTCCTCCTTGGAAACTCTATAGGACAGTTCTACTCCTCCCTATAAGTCACTATGAGTCAAAATCGACTCGACAGCAGTAGGTTAGCCCCATAGGTGGAGACAGATTAGTCCTTTACTCCCTAGTCTCCCAACATTTTCCCCTTAATCTTTTTCCAGTACCCCAAATTCCTACTTATTTCAAATGCTAAGCAATATTTTTTTTCTCTCTTTGTTTCACTAGACCATTCCAAATCATACTCTGGAAGTCTCCCTTTTTACATTCACAATGGACTGTGACCATATTTTATTAAATAGAAGACTTTCTACTCCATAGAGAAGTTTTGTTACTCCCTTAAGGGCAGAAGTGGCTGAAGCGTTTGGTTTTAAAAAGCAGTGTATCAGTGCTCTCCCTTACACGTGTGAGCAATATACTGGATGGGAATGACTGGAAATCCAGATAGAGTGTGCTCTGAAAGCTCTGTGAAGGTACCTGGGAAAGTCATGGAAGCTTCACAGACTTAACATTGGAACTGCTTTTAAAGGATGAGAACAGCTTTACCAGTCAGAAAATTGGGGAAAGGTGCAAGAGAATCTTTTATATGGGTTACTATATAAATATTGGTATAACTTGTTGTTGCTGGGTGCTTTTGAATCGATTCTGACTCATAGCAACTCCATGTGTGTGACAGATTGGAATTGCCCCATAGGGTTTCCTAGGTTGTAATCTTTATGAAAATAGATCATGAGGTCCTTCTTCTGCAGAATGACTGGGTGGGTTCGAACTACCAACCTTTTAGTTAGCAGTTGAGTGCTTAACCATTATACTACCAGAGTTCCTTTGTTACAACTAAAGTGATTGCCCTTGAATAGATTCCGACTCTTAGTGACCCTATAGGACAGAACAGAGCTGCCCCATAGGGTTTCTAAGGCTGTAAATCTTTATGGAAGCAGACTGCCACAGCTTTCTCGCATGGAACAGCTGGTGGGTTTGAACCATCGACGTTTTGGTTAGCAGCTTAGCACTTTGGCATAACTAGTGGGAACCTATTAGTTGTAATTAGTAAAAGTATTGTAAATAATTTTTCACCCTTCAAATTTTAAAATAGGTTATTGTGCTTTCTCAGCATCTCCTCCTGCCATTTAATATTTTCAAGTCCTTACTCTTGTTGAATCTATTGTTTGTCATTTTCACCTCTACTCCTTTTCCTCTTCTACTTGTCTTTGGGCCCTTTCCTGTCTTGATCTGTCTTCATACCCTATGCTCTATTGTTTCAATAATGTTCCCATTAACAGTCTTGACTGCGTCACCTCTTTAGCCATTACCTTACACAACTTGCCAATTCTTAGCTCTGGATAATCCCCACTTTCTTTTCCTTTTACTCCTAGTCCTTTCTTACTATCCCCAGAGAAAATGATAAAATGAGAGCTGAAACCAAAACAGTTTCCTATCCTCATGTTAAACAATAATGGGACTGGATATACTTTCCTGTGCTTATGTTAAATAATGCTGAGAACAAGCACAAAATAACTTAGCTACTTGTTCCAGAAAATACTTCATCCTCAGGAATAAGACTCTGAATCAGTTACACTAACAGCCTGATCATCAAAATTTGCTTCAAGACCCTTGCTTGACTGTGTAGATGATCCCAAAGCTATTATGTCATAGCTCTGCATAACCTCATCCAGTTTCTTGCTTTGCAAGACCTATCTAAAAATCAACCAGCCAGGTCTTAAATGCTATAAATATAGCCTTCAGACTTCCCCTTTCTGAGATGCTACTAAAGCTCTATCAAGATGCTGTTCTCCCCATAACAAAAGAAGAAATTGAAGAGATTATTTAAAAAATCAAAACAAACAAACAAAAAAAAACCCAAAAAACTCCCAATAACCACAACAAAAAGCCCTGGCCCAGATGGCTTCACTGGAGAATTCTTTCAGACATTCAGAGAAGATCTGACACCAATTCTACTCTATTCCAGAACATAGAAAAGGGTGCAATACTCCTGAATTCATTCATTCTAGGACACAAGCATGACCCTGATACCAAAGCCAGGCAAAGTCAGCACTGAAAAAAAAAAATTATAGACCAATATCTCTTGTGAATGTAGATGCAAAAATTCTTAACAAAATCCTAGCCAATAGAATCCAACATCATGTCACCAAAATAATACATCATGACCAAGTGGGACTGATACCAGGTAGGCAAGGATGGTTTAACATTAGAAAATCAATCAAAAAATCCACCACATAAATAAAAAAAGGGAAAAGATTGTATCAATATATGCAGGAAAGGCATTTGATAAAATTCCTGATAAAAACTCTCAGCAAAAGAGGAATAGAAAGGAAATTCCTCAACGTAATTAAGGGCAGCTCTACAAAATCAACAGCCAATGTTATTTTCAATGGAGAGAGAATGAAAGCATTTACCTTCCGAACGGGAAACAGATCAGGATGCCCTTTATTACCACTCTTATTCAATATTGTACAGGAAGTCCTAGCCATAGCAATAAGGCAAGAAAGGGAAATAAAAGTCATCCAAATTGTAAGGAAGAAGTAAAATTATCCCTATTTGCAGATGATATGATCCTATACATAGAAAATCCCAGAGATTCTACAAGAAAGCTATTAGAACTAATAGATGGTATGATAGTTGAGGTCATGTGTCAACTTGGCTGGGCCATGATTCTTAGTGGTTTGGCAGCTATGTAATGATGTAATCACCTCCATAATGAGATCTGATATGATGCAATCATCTTCATGATCAGATCTGCTATGTGCAGCTAATTAGTTGTAAGGGAGTTTCCTTGGGGCCGTGGCCTGCATCCTAAATATGTGCACTTTCTAGCAAATCTCACGGGCTTTTGCTTAGTCTGGATCCTGCATTTGACCTTCAGTTCTTGGGACTTGAGCTAGGAGCTCACTTGTTAATCTTGAGATTTGTCAGACTCTGCAGCCTGTGAGCCAGAGGCCTGCTGTCTGACCTGTGGATCTTGGGTTCACTAGCCCCTGCAGCTATGTGAATCAGGAGCAGCCTTCAGCCTGATCCACAGACTTGGGAATTTCCAGCCTCTACAACTGTGTGAGCCATTTTGAGATAAATCTCTTTCTCTCTCTCTAAATATATCTATACTTCACTAGTTTGGCTTTTATTAAGAACACAGCCTAAGGCAAAAGGGTTCAGCAAAGGGTACAACATCAACATACAAATATTAGTTGGATTCCTCTACACTAACAAAGAGAACTACAAAAACAAAATCAAGAAAACAATAACATTTACAATAGCCCCTAAAAGATAAAATACTTAGGAATAAACATAACTAGGGGATGTGAAAGATTTATTTATACAAAGAAAACTAAAAAAAAAAAAAAAAACTACCATAAGAAACAAAAAGACACATACATAAATGGAAAAACATACTATGGTTTTGGATAAGAAGACTTAACATTGTGAGAATGTCAGTACTACCCAAAGTGATCTATAGATATAATGCAATTCCAGTCCATATTCCATCAACATTTGTTAAAGAGATGGAAAAACTAATCACCAACTTTTTATGGAAAGCAAAGAGTCCATGGATGAGCAAAGCACTACCAAAGAAGAACAAAGCAAAAGGCCTTACACTTCCCAATCTCAGAACCTACTATACAGCCACGGTAGTCAAAACAGCCTGGTACTGGTAAAATGATGTAAACATGGACCAATGGAGCAGAATTGAGAACCCAGAAGTAAAACCACCCACTTACGGAAAGCTGATCTTTGACAAAGCACCAAAATGTATTAAATAGGGAAGAGAGAGTGTCTTTAACAAATGGTGCTGGCAAAACTGGATATCCATTTGCTGAAAAATGAAGCAGGATTCATACCTCACACCATATACAAAAACTAATTCAAGATAGATCAAATACCTAAATATAAAACCTAACACTATAAAGATCACGGAAGAAAAAATAGGGCTGTCTTAGTCATCTAGCGCTGTCATAACAGAAATACCACAAGTGGATGGCTTTAACAAAGAGAAATTTATTTTCTCATGTTAAAGTAGGGTAAAAGTCCAAATTCAAGCATCAGCTCCAGGGGAAGGCTTTCTCTCTCTGTTGGCTCTGAAAGAAGGTCTTCGTCCTCAATCTTCCCATGGTTGAGGAGCTTCTCAGCCACAGGGACTCTGGGTCCAAAAGACGAGGTCTGCTTCTGGTGCTGCTTTCTTGGTGATATGAGGTCCCCCCCCACCCCGCTTGCTTCTGTCTTTTATATCTCAAGAGATTGCCTCAAGACACAATCTAATCCTGTAAGTTGAGTCTTGCCTCACTAACACAACTGCCGCCCATCTTCTCTCATTAACATACTAGAGGCAGGATTTACAACATCTAGGAAAATCACACAATACTGGGAGTCATGGTCCAGTCCAATTGATACACATATTTTGGGGGGGACATAATTCACTCTATGACTGGGCAAACTAGGGGCCCTAATTAATGGCATAAATAGACTATAAAATAAACTAAAAATGAACAAACATCACAAGATAAACTAGGGAAATTGGGAGGCAGAGCCAACATGGAGCTATAGACAGAAGCACCATGCCCTTCCTCTGTAGCAATGACCCGAAAAGCTAAGTGAAATGGATATAAACGTTAATCCTAGATCCCTAAGCACCAGATTGAAAGAATAAAGAACTCTATCAAGCACCGAACGGAATATGAAACTGACAGAAAACAGGGAACCGGGAGAGCTACAGAGTAGAGGTCTCCTACCAGCTTACTTGGCCAGATTAGCCATCTTAGACTACAGTCACCAAAGAATGAAGACAGGAAGTATAGGCAGGCAACTTCACAGAGCTGTCAACAAGAGACAGAACACCTGGTAACTGAGGATAAATGCTTTCCCACCCCACACTCTCTTTGCCTGTACAAGACCCCTGCTGATCTCCAACAAGCCAGGTTGCTCAGCCAGGGAGATAGCAGCTCACTGCTGCCTGGATTCAACATCATGGACCTCAGCCACAAACGACTGCAGACAGGGAGTATGAGAAGGCATCTCCACAGAGCTACCAGCAGGAGACAGAGCCAGGTAGACAGGGATATATGTTTTCCGACACTCCATCCTTTTTCCTCTATGTGGCCTCCACCACTTTCCAACGGGCCATGGATGTTCAGCAGGGGAGACACCAGCTTACTGCTGCCAGAGTCCACCCCACCCACCACTGGCCAACCCCTTCAGAGCCATGTTCATTGGTTTGTTTGGTTGATTGGTTTTGTTTTTGGTTTATACTTTTGATTTCTTCTTCTTTTTTTTTTTTGGCTTTTTTTGTTGCTTCTCTCTCTCTCTCCTTTCCTAGCTTTCCTTTCTCTCACCCAACTAGCCCCGTGACCCATCTCCTCTCCTTCTTGTTAGGCTGTGATTTTTGTTGTTGTTGTTGTTTTTTCTTCTTACTTTCTGTATCTTCTCTTTCTCTCTCCTTTCTTTTCTTTCTCCTGCACACTCAACACTTTGTACACCCTGCCCCTTCTGGAGTGGCTGTGCATCACACCTCACTTGGAGAGTCACTGTGCATGGGCTCCCTGTGTCTGTGCCACTGTCACTGTTCCCTCAACACCATTTTATTTATTTTTTGTTTTTTGTTGTTGTTTCTTCTCTCTGTCTTCCTTCCTTCCTTTCCTTTCTCCCATCTACCCAGTCCCGTGTTCCTCTACAACTTCTTGATGGGCTGTGCTGTACTGCTCTGCTCGCTCACAGCATCCCTGAGTCTGTGCCATGCCCCACAGGCCAGCTCCTGCAGGCCAAATTTTTTGTCTTTATTTTTCTTTATCTTTCCCCTTCTCCTTTCCCTTCTCTCTACTACTTAGGCCCTATGCTATCTCCACCCCTTCCTGGCAGGCTGTGACATGCCATCTGGCTAGAGAGACATCAGCTCTCCACTACCCTAATTCTGCCCTGCCCCCAAAAGCCAGCTCCCCCACTACCGTATTTTTTTGTTGTTTTTATTTTTATTTGTTTGTTTAATTGTTGGTTTCTTTTCTCTGTTTCCTTCTTTCCTTCCCTTTCTCCTACCCACCTAGCCCCATGCACCACCCATGACCATTCTCAACAGGTTGAGCCACAATTCTCAGCTAGAGAGCCACCGGCACATGGCCTCACTGGGTCTGCCACACCTGCACCACCGAATCCTACTACACTGCTATTCTATTCACTTTTTTTTTAACTTCACTTTTTGCGTTTTTACCTTTGTTTCTTTCTCTTTTTCCACCCACCCGCTTAGCTCTGCACATCACATCCTCTCCTTTCCCTTCTGCCTAGCTGCCCTGTGCACCAAGTGCCATGCCCCTGAGGAGTTCCAGTGCAGTCCCCCAGACCCTGCCCTGCACTGCCCCCCAGGCTCACCTCGTCACCCCATTTTGTGCCACAAACTACCCATACCCACCTCTCCACCCCCACTGGACCCACCCTGCTGCACCATAGTTGAGTGAGCAGCCCTGCCCACCTGGACAAGGTGGTGAGAAGTATCATGCCCACAAGGAAGCAACAAAACACAGCCTGCTGACCCAGACATAATGAAATAAAACAAAAAAGCAAGATGAAACAATCAAATCTACAATCAATAAATGAAGAAAATAATTCCTGAATGTCCTGGAGACAGCAGACAATACCAAAGCATAAAAACAGGAGATGAAGGCTGCAGAAAGCAAGCAAAATAAAACACCAGATGACATTTTCCTAGAAGAAAAGGCACTGGAACTACCTGATAGGGAATTCAGAACTCTAATATTCAGGGTTCTCCAACAGATGAGGGAAAATACAGACAAAAATAAGGAAAAAATAGGCAAAATCATGGAAAATACTGACAGTCATGGAAAAGACAGACAAAAAAATGGAAGAATTCAGTAAGATAATACAGTAACAAAATAAATAAACAACTAGAAATCATACAAAATCAGCAATTAGAAATCAAAAAAAGAAACAATATTTCAAAAATAAACAGTGCAATAGAAGGCTTTAGGAGCAAATTTGAAACAAAGAAAAACAGGAACAATGAAATTGAAGACAAAGCCTTGGATGCCACTTTGTTTGAGAAAAAAATCAGATAAAAGAATGAAGAAAAATGAAAATACTGAAAATGATGTGGGACACAATCAAAAGCAAAAATTTGTGTGTGGTCAGAGTTCCAGAAAGGGGGGGAAAACGGAAAACACAGAGAGGATCATTGAAGAACTGCTGACAGAAAACTTCCCTAATATCATGAAAGATGAAAAAGCCAACCATCCAGGGAGCTAAATGAACCCCACATAAAATAGACCCCAAAAGAAAAACACCAAGACATATCATAATTGCACTCACTAAAATCAAGACAAAGAAAGAATCCTGAGATCAGTTTGAGAAAAATAAAGGTCACATACAATAGGGAAACAATAAGATTAAGCTCTGGTTACTCAGCAGAAACCATGCAGACAAGAAGGCAATGGGAAGACATACATAAAACCTTGAAAGAAAAAAAAAAACTGCCAACCAAGAATAATATGTACTGCAAAACTCTCACTCAAATATGATAGCAAAATTAGATATTTCCAGATAAATAGGAATTAAGGGACTATGTAAAAACCAAACCAAACTTACAAGAATTATTAAAGGGAGTACTTTGGCTGGAGAACAAACATCAGACAACAACCTGAATCTAGCAAATAGAACAACAACAGCCAGATACCAACCTAAATAATGAAGTCTCAAAGTTAAAACAAAACTAAAAAAATATTACAGTAGGTAACCAGAGAGGTTGATCCGTAAGTGACAACAACATCAGAACAATGAAAGAGAGCATAAACGGTACAGGTATAGAACTTTCAAATGGAGAGGAAGTCAAGGTGTTATCAAGTAATAAAACACTGGTTTAAACTTAGGAAGATGGGGGTAAATTTCAAGGTAACCACAAAGAAAGTTAACAAAACTCCTCATCAAAATGAAGAAAAATATAAAGTCTCAGTAAACACAAAATCTACAAAAATGAAAGAAATGAAAAAAAAATCCACAAAAGAAAGGAAATCAGCACAGAAGAGTAAGAGGAACAAAGAAAACAATAGAACCACAAAAAAAAAAAAAAAAAAAACCACTGCAAAATGACAGCAATTAACTCAGGCTTATCAAAAAATCACACTGAACATAAATGGCTTAAATGCACTCATAAAGAGACAGAGAGTGACAGAAGGAATAAGCAAACAGGACCCATCAAACAAACAAAAGACACATCTTAGAAACAAAGAGATAAATATATTAAAAATCAAAGGATGAAAAAAATATATGTCAAGCAAACTGCAACCAAAAACAGCAGGAGTGGCAATACTAATCTCAGGTAAAATAGACTTTAAAACAAATTCACCATAAAAGACAAAGAAGGACATTACATAATGATTAAAGGGACAATCCACCATAAGTACATAATCATAATAAATATCTATGCACCCAGTGACAGGGCTCCAAAATACATAAAACAGGCTCTACCAACACTGAAAAGAGAAATTGACAGTTCCACAATAACAGTAGGAGACTTCAACACACCGCTCTCAGTAAAGGACAGAACATCTAGAAAGAAATTCAACAAAGATACAGAAGATCTAAAGGCTATATAATCAACCAACTTGACCTCGTAGACATATATAGAACACTCCACCCAACAGCAGCAAAGTACACATTCTTTTCCAACTCACACGTAACTTTCTCCAGAATAGACTGTCTTAAGCCATGAAGCAATGCTCAATAAAATCCAAAACAGTGAGATAATACAAAACATCTTCTCTGACCACAACACGTTAAAAGTAGAAATTAATAACAGGAAGAGCAAGGCAAAAAAATCAAATATATGGAAACTGAATAACACATTGCTTAAAAACCACTGCTTAAAAGATAGGATAAAAAATTTTCTAGAATCAAATGAGAATGAAAACACATCATACCAAAACTTTTGGGACACAGCAAAGGCAGTTCTCAGAGGTCAATTTAGAGCAATAGATTCACATGTCAAAAAATAAGAAAGGGACAAAACGGAAACATTAGCTATATAACTTGAACAAATAGAAAGAGAACAGCAAAAGAAGCCCACAGCCACCAGAAGAAGGGAAATAATAAAGATCAGAGCAGAAATAAATGAATAGAAAAACAATAAAAAGAACCAACAAAACCAGAACTTGGTTCTTTGCAAGGATTAAAAAAATTGACAAATCATTGGCCAAGCTGACAAAAGAAAATAACTCAAATAATAAACAAAATGGGGAACATTACAACAGGCCCTACTGAAATAAAAAGGATCATAACAGAGTGCTATGAAAAACTATACTCTGACAAATTAAAAAATCTAGAGGAAATGGACAAATATCTAGAAACATACTGCTTACCTAAACTAACACAAACTGAGTTCAAAAATCTGAACAGACCCATAACAAGAGACGATATTGAAAAGGTTACAAAAAAAAAAAAAAAACTTCCAATAAAAAAAAGCCCCGGCACATATGGCTTCACTGGAGAATTCTACAAACGTTCAGAGAAGACCTTGCACCAGTGCTACTCAAACTATTTCAGAATGTAGAAAATGAAGGGATACTTCTAAATTCATTCTATGAAGCCGGCATAACTCTGATGCCAAAACCATGCAAAGACATCACACAAAAAAGAAAATTACAGATTAGTATCTCTCATGAACATAGATGCAAAAAATTCTGGTCAATAGAATTTAGCATTGTATAAAAAAAAATAATACACCAGGAACAAGCAGTATTCATACCAGGTAAGCAATGAGGATTCAACATTAGAAAATCAATCAACATAATCCACCACATAAATAAAAGAATCACATGATTATGTCAATAAAATACAGAAAAGGCATTTGATAAAGTCCAACATCCATTCCTGATAAAAACTCTCAATAAAATAGGTATAGAAGAGAAATTTCTCAGTAGAATAAAGGAAATTATACAAAAAAAAAAAAATTTTTTTTTTTATACAAAACTAACAGCCAACATCATTTTAATGGAGAGAGGCTGAAAACCTTCCCCCCTGAGAACAAGAACAAGACAGGGAAATTCTTTACCACCACTCCTTTAACATTGTGCTCGAAGTGCTAGCTAGAGCAATAAGGCACAAAAAAGAAATAAAGGGCATTCAGACTCGTAAGAAAGAAGTAAAACTGTCCCTGTTTGTGGATGATATGATACTATACATAGAGAACCCAAGGGACTCCACAAGAAAAATCCTGGAAGTAATAGATTTAGCAGAGTAGCAAGATACAAGATAAACATAGGAAAATCAGTTAGATTCCTACACATCAATAATGAGAATGACAAAAAGGAAATCAGGAAAGCAACAACATTCATAATAGCCCCGGGGGGGGGGGGCGTGGGGGAACTTAGGAATAAATCTAACCAGGGGTATAAAAGACCTATACAAAGAAAACTACAAAACACTACTTCACAAAACCAATGGAGACCTACATGAATGGAAAAACATATCATGCTCATGGTTCGGTAGACTCAACATTGTGAAAATGCCAATTCTACCCTAAGTAATCTACGAATAAAACACAATCCTGATCAATATACCAACAGCATCCTTTAACGAGATGAAAAAACTAATCATTAACTTTATATGGAAAAGAAAGAGGCCTGGATAAGTAAAGCACTATTGAAGAAAAAGAATAAAGTAGGAGGCCTCCCACTATCTGACCTCAGAACTTACTATACAGCTAATTTTATGGTAGTCATAACAGCCTGATATTGGTACAATGACAGACACAATGACCAATGGAACAGAATGAAGAACCCAAATGTAAATCCATCCACCTACAGTCACCTGATCTTTGACAAAGGCCCAAAGTCCATTAAATGGAGAAAAAGGCAGTCTTTTTAACAAATAATGCTGGCAAAAGTGAATGTCCATCTGTAAGAAAATAGAACATGACCCATACCTCACACAGTACACAAAAACTAATTCAAAGTGGATCAAAGATCTAAATATAAAACCAAAAACTATAAAGATCAAAGAAAAAAAAAATAGGGTCAACACTAGAGGACCTAATACGTGGCATAAGTAGCATATAAACCGTAACTAACAATACACAAACACCAAACACCAGAATATAAACTAGGTAACTGGGATCTTCTAAAAATTAAGCTGGGATCTTCTAAAAATTAAGCATCTATACTCATCAAAAAACTTCACCAAAAGAGTAAACAGAGAACCTAAAGACTGGGAAAAACAAAAATTTGGCTATTATGAATCTGACAAAGGTCTAATCTCTAGAGTCTATAGGAAAACCCAACACCTCTAGAGCAAAAAGACAAATAATCCAAATAAAAAATAGGCAAAGGATATGAACAGACACTTCACCAAAGAAGACGTTTAGGCAGCTAACAGACACATAAGGAAATACTCGCAATCGCTAACCATTATATAAAAAAAAAAAAAAACACCAAACCCATTGCGGTGGAGTAGATTCTGACTCATAGCAACCCTATAGAGGAATCCAAATCAAAACTACAATGAGATATCATCTCACCTCGGCATTACTGGCACAAATCAAAAAACAGAAAATAACAAGTGTTGAAGAGGTTTCAAGGGAGCTTGGAACACTTATTAACTGCTGGTAGGAATGCAAAATGGTACAACCATTTTGGAAGATGATATGGTGCTTCCTTAAAAAGCTAGAAATAGAAATACCATATGATCCAAGAATTTCATTCCTAGGAATATATTGTAGAGAAATAAGAGCCATCACACAAATAGGCAAATGCATACCATGTTCATTGCAGCATTATTCGTAGTAGCAAAAAGATGGAAACAACCTAAGTGCCCATCAACAGATGAATAGGTAAATGAAATATGGTACATATACACAATGGAATACTACAAAACAATAAAGAACAATGATGAATCTGTGAAACATTTCACAACATGGATGACTCTGGAGGGCATTATGCTGAGTGTAAATAACCAATCTCAAAAGGACAAATACTGTATGAGAACACTATTATAAAAACTTATGAAAGGCTTACACACAGAAAGAAACAATTTTTTATGGTTACTAGGGAGGGGAGGGAAAAACACTAGACAACCGATAAGTGGTAACTTTGATGAAGTGTAAGAAAGTATACAATTCTCTTTGGTGAAGGGAAGTCAGCACAGCTTGAAAGAGGTAAGGTCATGGAAGCTTCATAGGCACATCCAAACGCCCTGAAAGACAGAATTATTGGGCTGAGGGCTGGGGACCATGGTCTTGGGGGACATCTAGTTCAATTAGCATAACATAGTTTATAAAGAATATATTCTACATCCTACTTAGGTGAGTAGCATCTGGGGTCTTAAAAGCTTATGAAAGGCCATCTAAGATACTTCTCGGGTCCCACCCTGCCTGGAGCAAGGGAGAATGAACAAAACAAAAGAAACAAGAGAAAGATTAGTCCAAAGGATTAATGGACCACAAGTACTGCAGATTCCACCAGACTGAGTCCAGTACAACTAGATGGTGCCAGGCTACCACCACCAACTGCTCTGAGAGGGATAACAATAGAAGGTCCTGGACAGAGCAGGAAAATAATGTAGAATAAAATTCTAACTCACAAAAGACCAGATTTACTGGTCTTTTTATAGAGACTAGAGAAACCCTGAGAGCATGGCCCCTGGACACCCTTTTAACTCAGTACTGAAGTCACTCCTGAGGTTCTCCCTTCAGCCAAAGATTAGACAGGCCCATAAAACAAAATGAGACTAAATGGGCATACCAGCTCAGGGGCAGGGAAGAGAATGCAGAAGGGGACAGGAAAGCTGGTAATGGGGAACCCAAGGTCGAGAAAGGGAGAGTGTTGACATGTTGTGGAGTTGGCAACCAATGTCACAAAACAATGTGTATTAATTATTTAATGAGAAACTAGTTTGCTCTGTAAATTAGTCTTTATCTAAAGTACAATAAAAAAATTGTTAAATAGGAATAAAAAAAAAGATAAACTAGACAACTGGGGCATCCTAAAAATTAAACACTTACGCATATTAAAAGATTTCTCCAAAAGAGTAAAAGAAGAATCTACAGACTGGGAAAAAAAAAAAAAATGACAACAACATATCTGAAACTGGACTGATCTCTAAAATTTATAGAAAACTTCAAACTTCAACACCTCAACAACAAAAAAATAAACAATCCAATTAAGATGCAGGCAAAGGACATGAACACTTTATCAAATAAAGCATTCAGGCAACAAACAAATGCATGAAGAGATGCTTGCAATCATTAGCCATCAACCTGTTGCCAACGAATGATTCTGACTCATAGCGACCTTACAGGACAGAATATAACTGCCCCATAGAGTTTCCAAGGAGTGCTTGGTGGATTCAAACTGCCGACCTCTTGGTTAGCGGCCATAGCACTTAACCACTATGCCACCAAGGTTTTCCATTAGCCATCAGAGAGATGCAAATCAAACAAAAATGAGATACCATCTCACCCCCTCAGTAACAGCAAAAAAAAAAAAAAATGCTGGTGAGGGTGTGGTGAGGGTTTGTGGAGATTGGAACTCTCTTACACTACTAGTGGAATTGTAAGATGGTACAACTACTATGGAAAAGAGTATGGTGCTTCCTTAAAAAGTTAGAAATAGAGATATGATCCAGCAGTCCTACTACTAGGTATATGTCCCAGAGAAATAAGAGCCATGACACGAATAGATATATGCATACCTAGGTTCACTGCAACATTATTCACAATAGCAAAGAGATGGAAACAACCTAAGTGCCTATCAGCGAATGAATGGATGAACAAACTATGGTGAATGAATGGATGAACAAACTATGGTACATACACACTATGGAATATTATGCAACATTAAAGAGTGACAATGAATCCGCGACACGTCTCACACCATGGATGAACCAAGAGGACGTTATGCTGAGTGAAATAAGTCAATCACAAAAGGACAAATATTGTATGAGACCACTATTATAAAAAGTCAAGAAAAAGGTTTACAAACAGAAAGAAACATTCTTTCTTTGATGGTTACCCGGGATGGAAGGGGGAGGGAGGGAAAATCACTAACTATGTAGCATCCATGTATTAACTTGGGTGCAAGGAAAGGCAATATACAATAAGGGGAATGTCAGCACAACATGGCCAAGGTAAAGGAAGACAGTGGGAGGTACACGACAGTAAAAGTCAACAATGGTAAATACTATTACATACGCAATCCTGCAATAACAGTAAAAATAAACAATAATTTACAAGTAAATACATAGGTAAATATGTAAGCTAAACAGGTGTGGGACGGTGTATGGGAGTACACCCAGGAGCATGTATCGGCTTGAAGAGGACAGTTCTACCTACAGGCATGTTGCTGTTGTTAGGTGCTGTCAAGTCTGTTCCAACTCATAGCGACACTATGTACAACAGAACGAAACACTGCCTGGTCTTGTGCCATCCTCATGATCGTTTCTATGCCTGAACCCATCGTTGCAGCCACCGTGTCAATCCATCTCATTTACAGTCTTCCTCTTTTTCACTGACCCTCTACCAAACGTGATGTCCTCCTCCAGGGACTGGGCCCTCCTGATAACATACCAAAGCATGTGAGGTGAAGTCTTGCCATCATGCTTCTAAAGAGCATTCTGGTTGTACTTCTTCCGAGACAGATTTGTTCATTCTTTTGGAAGTCCATGGTGTATTCAATATTCTTCAGCAACATCATAATTCAAAGGCACCAGTTCTTCTTCAGTCTTCTTTCTCCATTGTCCAGCTTTAACATGCATTTGAGACAACTGAAAACACCGTGGTTTGGGTCAGGTGCACCTTAGTTCTTAAAGTGACACCTTTGCTTTTTAACACTTTAAAGAGATCTTTGGCAGCAGATTTGCCCAATGCATTGTGTCATTTGCTTTCTTGACTGCTGCTTCCGTGGATATTGACTGTGGGTGCAAGTAAAATAAAACCCTTGACTTCAATCTTTTCTCCATTTATTATGATGTTGCTTATCGGTCCAGTTGTAAGGATTTTTATTTTCTTTATGCTGAAGTGTAATGCACACTGAAGGCTGTAGTCTTTGATCGTCGTCAGTAAGTGCTTCATATCCTCTTCACTTTTAGCAAGCAAGGTTGTCTCATCTGCATATCACAGGTTGTTAATGAGCCTTCCTGCAGTCCTGATGCTGAGTTCTCTTCATATTGTCCAGTTCTTGGATTATTTGCTCAGCATACAGATTGAATAAGTATGGTGAAAGAATACAACCCTGACACACACCTTTCCTCACTTTAAACCAAATAATGAACAATCAGCCATATGAGAACAAAAGGGCAGCAATTGCCCGAAAACAAAGTTCAGAAGGCGTGAAAGGGCAGGAAAGATGGGTGAATGATAACAGGGAACTCAGGGAAGGAGTGGGTGGTGTGCTGTCACATTGAGGGGATTGCAACTAAAGTCATCAAACAAATGTGTCCAAGTTGTTGAATGGGAAACTAATTTGCTTTGTAAACTTTCACCCAAACCACAATAAAATGATCAAAAAAAAAAAAAAAAAAAAAGATGCTGTTCTCCCTTACTGCAGTGTCTTATAATCTTGGCTTTGCTTGATAAAGAAAGACATTTTTCTGATAGTCTTTTAGGTAAGTCTACAATTATCATTCCCACTTGATGTGCTATGGCTTCATGCTATAGTCTCAAGTGTATCTCCTCACTATGCAGCAATCCTTTCCTTCATCTAATACTACTTTTTAAATTTTTTGTTTTCCAGATGTCAAGGCACCAATAACACTCCAAGATATCAAACTAAACCCACTGCTGTTGAATCAATTCCGACTCATAGTGACCCTATAGGACAGAGTGAAAACTGCCCCATAGGGTTTCCAAGGCTGTAAATCTTTATGGAAGCAGACTGCCACATCTTCGGTGGAGTGACCAACCTTCAGGTTAGCAGCTGAGTGCTTAACCACTGCACCACCAAGGCTCCTTAATAGTAACACTATATCCCTCAGTTTCAGCAAATGACCTGACTCTATCTGCCCTGTTCCTAAAAAGATAGGAAATATGCTCTAAGAACAGTTTCATGGCAGTCTGCTTTCTTAGAACTGCTCCCTTGGTCTTTACCTCACTGATTACTTTTTATTGTTTTTTTACTCATCTTCTACCATTTACTCCTTAAATGAAAGTGTCCCACAAAGTTATCTATTCTTTTCACCCTCTCTTCAAGGGCATTCTAATTCAATTTCATAGGGTCAACAATGATCTCTATGTAGATGATTTTAGTCATATTTTCTAGCTCTAACCTCAATGAATTTCAGGCAAATGAGTCTCAGACTGAACACAGTAATCCATACACAACTCATGGTCTTTCCCTCTTTCCCACATCTGTGCTTTCTCTTAGAATTTCTATCTCAGCTAATGCCCGCTTGTTGGTCATCCTAATCATTATTCTGTAATAAGGACAATGAAACAAAGCAAAAATAAATAAATCTCCAGCTGTGGCAGATTCTTTGTTAAGCAGAGCTCAATTTATTTCTCCTGGAAAAAGTAAAATGGGGTCACAAATTTTCTTACCCTACCTTTTGGGGTTGCAAAGAAAATTATTGTTAGCTGTCATGGAGTTTTCCCCGCCCCCATTCGTGGTGTTCCCAAGCACAATGGAACAAAACTCTAGCCCTGAGCCATCCTTATGATCGATTGCAGATTAGATAGTTGTTATTCATAGGGTATTTATTGATGAATTTTCAGAAATAGATCACCAGGTATTTCTTTCTAGTCTGTCTTACTCTGGAAGATCCACTGAAACCTGTTCAGCATCTTAGCAACATGAAAGCCTCCACTGACAGGTGGGTGGTGGGTGCTCATAAAGGCTTTGACCAGGAATAGAATCTGGGTTTCTGGCATAGAAAGAAAGAATTCTACCTGTGACACCACTGCAAAGAAAACAGAGCTTCTTTATTTCCTATTTTGCATCAGAAGAAATGAAAGCTAACATTTAGGCTCAGATGTATGTGCCTAAACCTTACGAGATTTAAAAGCTGACTTGCCCTGTTTCACAAAACTATGGATATCTACATCTGTGCCCTTTCCCAATACAGTCTCTTTCTCAATATCTCCATGGATGAGAGACAGAGAAAAAGCAACAAGACCTTAATAGTCTGATTGCTAGACTTCCTGTTGGAGGGATTAAGTGAAGGATTAGTCTTGTGTGGTTTTTTAGCCTTCCATTGCAAATGGCAAGTTTGAAGGATGAATAAATTGAACAATGGAGGGAGCCCAAGTTAGAAAGCTATTGTAACTGGTTTCTTGGATGGAGAGGTGGGAAAATATGTCTCTGCTCAACAATGGCTGAGGCCGTATTGTCCAGCTGGGCTGCTGTGTTTTGTCTTAGTCCCCTCTGCTACGTGAGAACCAAAGAGGACTTTGGCCCTTTCTAAACATGCTATGCTATCATTTTACTCTGCTCTGATGGTGTCATGTTGCTTTTACCACGGACTACACTGTAATTTGTTCTCCTCCCAGAATTCCAAATAAAACATGGTGTCAGGGTCCTTCAACTCTCATCTTTCCTATTAAATTTTATGCTTTAACTGCCAGGGTTTCTGCCTGAGATGGTGTGGTGCAGCCAAAAAACATGCAAAGCTGCTTACCATCCTTCTCTGTACATTCTCACATATTCCTGCACTGGGACTGGACAGACTCTTGCATGTTTCTCTCCTTATCACTATGCTGATTCCTTTACACCACGTCGGATTATTTTCAAAGTGGAATGTACTTCTGCCACCCTTCCCCAAAAATATAATGGTAGAATTGTTGCCACAAGACATGCTTAATGGGGGAAACAAAATCTACATCAATTTAATACATTCAGAGTATTATTCTTGCTACCACAAATGTTATTGATATATGGAAACTTTCTGGGCAGGCGACTGGCACATTTGCAAAAGGATCCCAGGAGAATTCTGGCAGAAAAATAATAGAGGCCCAATTTTTCAGCCTGGATTAAACATTATGAAAACTTTCCAGGGTGAAAGAGATGTTTCTGACCAAGGCTTCCCACTCAAACCAAACCCACTGCCATCAAGTCGATTCTGACTCATAGTGATCCTGCAGGGACAGAGTAGAACTGCCTCATAGGGTCTCCAAGGCTGTAAGTCTTTGCAGAAACAGACTGCTACATCTTTCTCCTGCAGAGTAGCTGGTGGGCTCGAACCACTGACCTTTTGGTTAGCAGCCAAGCACTTTACCCATTGCGTCACTAGGGTTCCTTGACCAAGGATTAGGGGCAGAGAAAGGAAGTCAGGTCTGGTATGGGGCGGGGTGAATAGAAAGAAGTTGGTTCTTTAGCGAGATGTGTGGCGGAAGAGAAATGTGGTCTGGGACTGAGCAGCAAAAGATATGAGACTTGTCCCAGCCCAGGAGCCTTATAGGTGCTCAGGGAAATGATAATGCCTGTGAACCTGGGACCCATTTTGTTATGGTGGGAAGAAAGGATGACACCATCCTCCTTCATACCTCGAAGCTTCTCTGTGGCAGTGGCTTGTGGCAATGGCTGAGATAGGAGACAGGATTTCTTCAGACTTCCTAACTATCAGCTTCAACACTGGTTCTCCAGTTTGCAGGCTCCATGGCCTACTCTAGAATAATGGTTTTCTGGAGGTGGATGTGGCATCTTACATATTTAGAAAACTGTCTTAGCTATCTAGTGCTGCTATAACAGAAATACCACAAGTGATGGCTTTAACAAAGAGAAGTTTATTCCCTCACAGCTTAGGATGCTAGAAGTCCAAATTCAGGGTGTCAGCTTTCTCTCTCTGGTGGCTCTGGGGGAAGGTCCTTGTCAACAATCTTCCCACTGGTCTAGGAGCTTCTCAGCATAGGGACCCCGGATCCAAAGGATGCAAATGATACTGGCTGTCCTTGCTCAGCAGTAATGAGGTCCCTCCTTTCTCTGCTTGAGTCTCTCTTTTGTATCCCAAAAGAGGATGACTCATGATACAGCCTAATCCTCTAGATTGAGTCTTGCCTTATTAACATAGCTGCCTCTAATCCTGCCTTATTAATACCATATAGAGGTTAGGATTTACAGCACATAGGATAATCACATCAGATCACAAAATACTGGACAACCACACAACACTGGGAATCACAGCTTAGCCAAGTTGACACACATTTTGGGGGGACACAATTCAATCTGTAACAGAGACCATTTCTGATTTCTGGCTCTGGTAGCAACCTGGGAGCAAGCAGGATTGATCCACTGGACATGAATAACTCCTTGGGAAATTTCTGGGGTTACCACAGAAGGGATGACGCAAGGGCGGAGAGAATGATGTTCTTCTGAAGGGTGAGGTGGGTGTCTGGGACCTTTAATGACAACATAAATAGTGTGACTTTATCTTGTGTCCCAAGCTGGTGAGAAGGGTCATATCACTTGTATTATCACTCACCAAGACCTCTGGATTTCCCTGATCGGGTGGAATTCATATTTATCTCTACTTACTGTTATTGCTGCCCTAGCTTAGGCCTGTACAGTTGCAGTAGCCTCCTAACTGATTTTGCCTTTGTATTCAAGTACCCATAATGTCAAAATGTAACCTTTCTGAGGCTGAGGAAGAAGTCTGTGTTCATCTTTACTTCCCACTATAACGTAATAAAGTCTAGATTTCTTAGTATGTTATTCAAGACCTTCCATGATCATACTGCAGCTTATTTTCCAGCCTCGGCATACATTGCATCTCTGTTTGCATTGCATTTTTACGTGTACATGTATTGTTTCCTTCAATCCCACTTGACCGCTTTCTAAATATGTTCTCTCCTAAATATGCCTGCAAGGAGCCCTTGTGGTGCAGCCCTTGTGGTTAAGCATTTCTCTGCTAACCTAAAGGTCAAAGGTTTGAACTCACCAGCCTCTTCGAGGGAGAAAGATCTGGCAGTCTGCTTCGGTAAAGATTAAAGCCTCAGAAACCCTACAGGGTAGTTCTACTCCATCCAGTAGGGTGGCTATAAGTCAGAATAAACTGGATGGCAATGCGTTTGATTTAGTTTAAGAATGTCTCCACTTTACTGCTCCCAAATATGCCCCCACACTAGACCACTGACCTTTTCAAGACTCATCAAATTTAAGTTTTTTCTAGTTTTCCTTTATCTCAATAATACATGAAAGATGTGCATCTATGATATTCTGTATCTCTAATTCAACACTTAAATTCCATCATATATTTAGTTATGGAAATGACTGCCTCCCATATTGAGCTGTGAGGTCTTTGAGGCCAGGGCCTGTCTGAGTCATCTTTGGGTTACCCAGGGTGCTCTACATTGTGCCTACTGCACAGTAGGTGCTTACAGATTTTAAAACGAGTTGAGTTGAATTGGCAGATGTAGTGCATGACTGGCATTGATGTAGAGTTTTGGAACAAGCAGACATGTAGGAACAAGTGAAGGTGTCAGGGTGCCAGATAGCCTCTGGAGAGAGGTAAGCATAGTACGTGCATCTCACCTGGTGGAACAAGGAAAGCAGAGATGATCAAAGAGAAGCTTTCCTTATTCTGGCTTTCCCCTCTGGCCTCTTTCCCCTGGTTTTCAGAGAACTGCACAACGCTGGCCTGTGGCTCATCTGTTTCTCACAGAGGCTCATTCCAGGAGGAAACAGATACAGCACTCTTCTGGAGGGTGGGGACAGACCGAGGGTAAAAGGACATGAAAGAGCTTGCTTTGCTATCGCTGTTTACCTCACCTAGAAAAGAAGTTTCTGCAGGTGTCTAAACAGCTGTGAAATAAATCCTAATCACTTCTTGCTCTCAAAATCTGATCAAACAGATTCATTCTGTTCAGGTATGTTTCTGGCCATCTGTCACTGTCATTCTACTCCTCTGGCTTGAAGAAACCCCTACGGCCCTGGCTGTCCGTTTTGCCCTGTATTCTGAGCCTGGGGAGACCAGGCTGGCACTTACATTTGGGATCTTTACAGTCATGCTGCAAAATCTACCTTGGAGCTCAGGGATTTTGCCAGGCTCTTGAGCCCTTTCTGTTGGTCAATGTGACCAATCACAAGTTTGTCACCTCATCTGATGGCTAGAGCAGTTGTTGGGATTTTAGAAATGTGGTTGTTGCCACAATAGAGGTCAAAAGGCCATTGCTCCTTGGCCAGGCTGTCGGATTGCTTGATAAAAATATGGTCTGTGAAATTTCTGACATGGCAGTGGGAATGGAGTGCTGATGGACTGCAGCGCCTTTGCTATATTTCCATATTTCTTTTATTCAAGTGTCACCGTCAACTTAAAACATATTTTCAGAAAGAGAAAAGGATAATACTGTTGCCACAGCATTAAATGTACGTATTGATTGCAAGGTGTATGTTGATTTGAGAAATGTTTAACTGGTGGGGAAAACCTTCATACGGTAATCAAGGCAATATAAAGCCTTCATGGACAGGTAAAGGTTATGCTGACCAGGCAGAACTCATGGAGTGTGATGAGAAAAAAAACTTTATCTCCTATGCACCTGTTTCAAGCCCACTGTGAACTTGGAGGAATAGTTCTTTCCCATCCCTTTGGATAAAATTTAAATACAGACCCACAGGTTTTATCGTCACCCTGTAGTCACAAAATGCAGTCTCAGTTTAGGACTTAATATGTATAAACCAAGTGAAGAGACTGAACCCTTAAGTGGACCCCATCCCGAGATCTCTTACCTTCCAGCACTGGCAAAGGCATCTATTCAATCTGATTGCTATGACTCCATCCTTTGCCTCCAAGCATCCTGTGGGATACTTCCAGGTTTATTCCATTTGGGTCACCTTGGACCTTTAGGTAGCCTCTTTAGGATTTATGGAAACTTCATGCCAGCCTTCTTGTACATGACCCTCATGTAATCCACAGAAGATATTCATGCACAGTTTTTTTGCCCCAACAAACTACTGGAAACACATGAATCCCAATGCAGCTATTGTACCTTCACTTCTCTATTAGAGCAGTAACCAGCCAGAGCCTTATATCCCTTATATTTCTTAGCTGGTATTCAGACACTTTTCTATATCTAGTTCTCTAAGTGGTTCCTGACTTGGGTTCAGGAGAAGGCAGCTTCCATCCATCTCCCATGAGGAGTTCCTCATGCTGTTGGAGACTCACAACACACTGACAATATCCCACATGACACAGTCTTCCAATGTTGTTAGTTGTCATTGAGTTGGCTCCAACTCATGATGATACCATGTATAAAAGAATGAAATGTTGTCTGGTCTGCACCATTTTCATGATCTCTGATATGTTTGAGTCTATCGTTGTGCCTATTGTGTCAATCCATTTCATTGACAGTTTCTCTTGTTTTCGCTGACCCTCGGCTGTACTAAATGTGATGTCCTTTTCTAGGGATTGGTCTTTCCTGATGGTGTGTTCAAAGTAAGCGAAGTTTCACCATCCTTGCTTCTAAGGAGCATTCCAATTTTATTTCTTCTAAGACTGATTTGTTCATTCTTTATTTGACTATAAAAAAGAAAACAACAAACAAAAACAAACAACACAAATACCGTATGGATAGCCTTCCAATAGCTCTCATTTTTTCCCTGTCTCTCCAATCTTTTTTTATAGGTTAGAGCTAATGGTTAGTTAATGGTCACAAAAGTGATTTTCAGAGTTGCCTTTTTAGCCCTAATGGTGCTGCACTGCAGAGTGTAGCATCTATTGTTTTGTGGACTTTGGTTGAAATGAAGACTAAAAAATTCTATTTTAACATGCTTATATGGATGTAATCCTACTATTTTCCAGGCCTTACCAGATTGTATATTCAAGTTAATATCAAATTACATTTTCCTGGCTACATCATCACTCTTATGGATATAAGACACAGAAATCTGTTTCACATTGGCTTAACAAGAAAAATGAACATATTGACTTAAATAATAGTATAGTCCACAAGTAGAAGTGGCTGGATCTAGGTATAACCAGACCACAACCCTGTAAGCCTGATAGGAGTACACCTTGATGATTTTCCAGGAAATTGAGTAACTTCCTTTAACTTTTTTTTCAGAAACCAACAGATATATCAAGAAAAAAAAAACACCGAAAACCAGTTTTAACAGGATCTCCACACATGTGCAAAGAGCCTCACTCCTCTACCCTTTGCAAACCTAGGCTCACCAAAGGGGAACCCATCTGCTACACACCCTAGTAGAATTTTGAGGTTCCCCGACGCTTAAACTCTTAAACACTTCCATCGAACTTTCACAGAAGAATAAAAATTGCCTGGCCCTTTAATTTGAAGCAAGCATAGTTTTAGCCAATCACAAAGTACCATCCAACCTCTTGTATGAATATGTATGACTTCCCTCCTCCCCAACTCTATAAAAAAGCCTGTACACCCACATTCTGGGGAGTCAGATCTGAGGAAACTTCCTCCTGGGTCCTAACAATGAAACTACTTTCTCAAAGACTGGTGTCCAGTAATTGGATTTCTGTGCGCAGTGGGCTGGGACCCAGTTTTGTTCAGTAACATAGGTACCAAAATGAAGTCATTTGGACTTGTTCTCTACTTTTTTTCCTTTTCTTTTCTTGTGTTAAAGTATAATTTTTTTAAATGTAAAACTGTGACTCTTAGGCAGATATAAAATAAGCCAATGTCTAAGATTTTATTTAGCTGTGTCTTTCAGTTTTTACTTACAACCGTCTTGCTCTCCATGTTCTACATGTACAACTTAGAAATGAAACCAGGAAACAAATAAGAGTGATAAACACTGTTATGTATTCAAAATCATCAGCTCTCTGTCAACTGAGGCTTGGTTGTTGTGTAAAGCTCCTGGAATCTGGCTTCCTCTTCCTTAGGAATTAATTCTCTCAAGAAGCATCTGGTTTCTCCTGCAAATGGCCAGTAGGCTGTCTGCCACAATAGTCTGCCAAACAAGCCTAGACATGTCCTTGTACTCTGTAGCCTCAAGCTGGGAGCCTAGTTTTCAGCAACAGTCATCAAGTACCATAACAAAAGGAAAATTACATATTTAGATGCTTATCATTCTGCAGATGAAGCAACCAAAGTTGAGAGAGGTAAAACAATTCAGCTAAGGTCATTCAGCTAGTTAGTTACAGAATTAAGACCAAACCCCAAATCTCCTGACACCTTCATTAATTCTCTTTCTAATTCAGAGTTCTATCTGTTTTTACTAGATGATGATGTACTGAAATTATATATAAAGAATATTGTGTTTAGAAAACTACTTCCTGATTTCAGAATCAAGTAATATTAAATACCAATGTATATTAACAACAACAACAAAAGCAGCAAAATTTAATTCAGAACACTCCTATATATGTGGGGTGCCTGCCAATTCTAAGTGGTAATGATGCCAACTGAAAAAAATTCCAGCAGAAAAAAATTTCTCTCTTTTTCTCCTTTCTTTCTTTTCTCTGTTGTAATCACATTATGGACCTTACCAGTAGTTCTCTTTGGTTTGGAAGTACACCACTTGGCAGATTTGGGCTGACTGCTAGCTTCATTATTAGTCTAGATGAATGGAAGCACTTGGTAAATTCTGGGGAATTTTGGAACAAAAGGGACAATTTCTGGATTTCCAAAACATACCCAAGAGAACGCTAGTCTTGAAGATAAGCTTAAAGACTTACATGTTGTAGAGCAACAATAGCTAAGGGAGGTGTCTAGGCAGATAGTATTGAAGGAATCCCCATAGTGTCCTGTGAAGCATGTTATAATGTGGGAAAGTAGGTTAGAGTCTCCAAGTGCCTAAGGGAGGTGCAGAAGTGACTAACCAGTAAATGACCTCAGGGATGGAATTAAACAGAGAAAATGAATGGACTGAGATGTGGAGGACAAAGTGGACTGAGGGTCTCAGCAGTACGTGCTAAGAGGGACAATGAAGGAGGCTCAAGAAAAGCCAGAATGAGCTGTGCCTCATTTGACGTTGGCAAGGACAGAGGATGACACATAGACCTAATATACACAACCTACCCATGGACTTTTACCCATGGACTGGTGGTGGGATGCTACATAAAAAAAAAAACTACATAAGCTTCCCCTAAATCCAGGTGCTACCTGGGAGTAAAGGAGAGAGAAAACCCAGAACTTCAGAGAAATTAACTAAAGAGCCTGAGTAGTAAATCACAAGAAACGAGTTATCTTTAAATGGTAGAATTAATCATATTTTAAAATAATTTTATTTATTTTGCTGTTGTTGAGAATATACACAGCAAAACTTATACCAATTCAACAGTTTCTACAAGTACAATTTAGTGATATTGTGACGTTCTTCGAGTTGTGCAACCATTCTCACCCTCCTTTTATGAGTTGTTCCTCCCCATTATCATAAACTCACTTCCCCCTAAAGTTCCTATCTAATCTTTCAAGTTGCTGTTGTCAGTTTGATCTCATATAGATAGTTCTTAAAAGAGCACAATGCTCAAGGCCGACATTTTTTACTAGTTAAACTTGATCTGGATTGTGGAGACCCCTTAAATCTTATAGGGCTTGGCCATAATAAGGGAAGCAAGGAAAAGGGCCCGTTTTCCTTTCCCCTGGTTATGTGATAGAAAAACTGGCACAACAGGCTTCTCTGCTGCTTAATAAATAAGTGTAGCTAAGTAGGCTACACTTTCTGTGGCAACAGGTTTTTTTTTTTTTTTTTTTTTTTTAAGTAGAACAAAGAAGAAAATGCTCCATGATGCATGTGATCTGATTTAAGTTAAATGTTGGGGTCCTGGCATTGTCTTATAACCACCTTGTGACTGTGGCTTAGTATCTCATGATCGTGAGTTGACCTCAACCACCGTATAGCAAGGTAATTAAAACTCTAGAACCAATCCTGTAAGCTTTTTAACCTGTAATTATGTATGTATCCTAGTCATGGTCTCTTCCCCGCTTCTCTAGTCCTGTCTATGAGAGCGACAAATTGATCTGCTACCAATCCGAATTTTGTGATGATTTTCTTTGTCCTCTAGAGTATATAATAAACACCATGACTGTAATTTGGTGGATTCCTTTGGCCTCTGTACCGGGTACATGCTTATGGTCTCACTCATTCGAATGAGTGTCTGTCTTAACCTTGTCTTGGCTTAATAAAAGCCTCTTTTGATTAAATTTGATCCTGGAGTCTTTTTTTTCCCTATGGCATTTTGGTAACGAGGATGGGATTCAAAGCCGCCTCCCTTCAGTGGGACCCTCAAGGGGCCAAGGAACAGAGTAGATACCAATAACAGGGCCTTTCGTGCCCTTCCATTTCCATGGACCCCAGGGGCCTGCAAAGGTAAGTGCTCTTGCATTTGAACCTCATAATTTACAGCATGGTTCTCCGAGATCTTTTATTAAGGTTTTTGTTGTGTTTTTCTGTTCGAATTTTCTCGAATGTCTTTGTACACTTTCACTTGTTTGTGTTGCCTAAATTTGAGCATCTCAATTGGTACAGAGGTAAATCTTCATGGTTTGGGAGAAACTGAGGGTAGTTTTCTTTTGAACAGGTGGTTTGTCTCTGAGATTACTGAAAGATGAAGTTCTCATGCTGGCTAGTGACGTGTGGTTGTATCTGCAGATTTCTGAAATTTAAGGTGCACGTGCTGAACTCTGGTGAACCAGGGAATGCCGTTTAGCTTGAGAAATGACATGCACTTAGCAGAGATTAGGAACCAAAACAAATGGCTGATGCAGGAAAGTTTTGAGATCAATAAAATTAACTTTTCTGTGCAGTGGATTAGAATAAAAGGGCTTTAGGATGAATCAACAGGTTAAATGAAAAGCTGCATTTCAGGTGCCTAGTAATAGTCCTCTTTCACTTTCCCATTTGCAGCTGAATGAGCTTGCTAAAGGTTTGTGTTCAAACCCATTTGATAGATTTCTCTTTAATTTCGTGTTGTTCATGGTTTGAATGACTGCCAGACTTTTATTTTTTTGTTTCTGTTTGTGGTTTGAAACTTTGAGCATGACAAGTCCACCATATAGTAGATGAAATGTATGACCCCCTGTGCAAACATTTACTTTTGTTTCTTTAAAGGTGCATTTTAGCTTAGCACACTTTTCTTTTGTTGGCATGTGCTGTTACTTAGTAAGATGGGGGGAGGCCACATCTGGCATGCACTTACTAAATTTTCCCATTTGCAAGTTTGGGTTAAAGTTGGTTTGACTTACACCTGGTGCATGTGTGAGGTTGCTTCTCACAATTTAGCATTGTGGAGATTACTTTAAGGAATGAGAGATCTAAAGTAATGCTCCTCACAGCCAGGGTGCACAAATTGGTATTGTGGTTGTTGTGGTTGTTAGGTGCTGTTGAGCCGGTTCCAACTCATAGCAACTGTATGTACAACAGAAAGAAACACTGCCTGGTCCTGCACCATCCCCGTCATATCTGCTATGCTTTAGCCCACTGCTGCAGTCACTGAGTCAGTCCACCTTGTTGAGGGTCTTCCTCTTTTTTGCTGACCCTCTACCAAACATGATGTCCTTCTCCAGGGACTGGACCGTCCTGATAACATGTCCAAAGTATGTGAGATGAAGTCTTGTCATCCTTGTTTCTAAGGAGGATCCTGGCTGTACTTCTTCCAAGACAGATTTGTTTATTCTTTTGGCAGTCCATGGTATATTCAATATTCTTCACCAACACCACAACTCAAAGGAATCTATTCTTCTTCGGTCTTTCTTATTCATTGTCCAGGTTTTGCATGCATGTGAGGTGATTGAAAACACCATGGCTTAGGTCAGAAGCACCTTAGTCCTCAAAATGACATCTTTGCTTTTTTAATGCTTTAAAGAGGTCTTTGGCAGCATATTTGCCCAATGCAATGTGTCTTTTGATTTCTTTACTGCTGCTTCTGTGGGCATTGATTGTAGATCCAAGTAAAATGAAATCCTTCTTTTTTCCGTTTATCATGATGTTGCTTACTGGTCCAGTAAAAAGGTCCAGTAGTGAGGATTTTTCATTTTCTTTATGTTGAGGTGTAATCCCTACTGAAGGCTGCGGCCTTTGATTTTCATCAGTAAGTGCTTCAAGCCCTCTTCACTTTCAGCAAGCAGGGTTGTGTCATCTGGATAACACAGGTGGTTATTGAGTCTTCCTCCAATCCTAATGCTGGATTCTTCTTCATATAGTCCAGCTTCTCAGATTATTTGCTCAACATACAGATTGAATAAGTATGGTGAAAGATACAACACTGATGCACAGTTTTCCTGACTTTAAACTGTGCAGTATCCCCTTGTTCTGTTCAAATGACTGCCTCTTTATGTACAAGCTCCTCATCAGCACAATTAAGCGTTCCAGAATTCCTGTTCTTCGCAATGTTATCCATAATTTGTTATGATCCAAACAGTCAAATGCCTCTGCATAGTCGATAAAACACAGGTAAACATCTTTCTGGTGTTCTCTGCTTTCAGCCAGGACCCATCTGACATCAGCAATGATATCCCAGATTCCATGTCCTTTTCTGAATCCGGCTTGAATTCCTGGCAGTTCCCTGTGGATATACTGCTGCAAATGCTTTGTGGCGTTGTGGCGGTTCCTGTAAAAAGTGAGAAACTGAAAGTAATGCTCCTCATAGCCATTTTTCTTTTTCCTAAGTCATTGGGTGCACATTTGCTAAATTCTTGCCAAAAAAAAGTATGTATATATATATACACACACACACACACACACATATATATTTTTGCAAGAATTTAGCAAATGTGCACTCAATGACTATATATATACGGGCAATGCCAAAGTCCTGCCATGGCACCTTCTGCTTTGTTTTGTCCTGAGAGCTTGATTCAGTTCTGTTTTTTATGAGACTGAGTTTTTATCTTGTCTATCTGGGCCTTTCGTAACCACTCCAAAAGCTTTAGTATGAATTGGCCTACTTTAAAAAGAGCACTGAAAAAGGATCAATTATTTATTTCAATTAGTATGACAATGCTTTAAAAGAGACAAATTATTCTAAGTTACTCTTTAAAACATGAAGAATACAGGGTTATAAAAATATAACTTCCTACCTTCAGGTGATATTATTAAATTATAAAATTTCTTCAAAGAACTTTAATTATTTTAATAATAATATGTGCTTATAAGTCCAAATATCTCCAAAAATTAATAAAGGTAAACTTATTCTAACAAAATTTTTACATTCAGTAATATATCAATCCTTAAGGCAAAATGTTTCTAAGTAACTTAAACGAGATATTATTTGAAATATGTTTATTTAAAGAAAAAGGGCAATGCCCAAGAATCAATGAGTTCATTTTTACTAAAGAACTTTGGCATTTACTGGGGAAATAAAAAGTTGTAGTAAAAAAAGGCAAAACTGCTTACCAAGAGAATAATAAAAGAGAAAAAAAAATAGTTATTTTTTGTGTTTCGAAATACCTAAACCAACTTAAACATCTGAAAATAAATTGGATAACCAATTTTTGTCTTTAACCATGAGCCAAAACATAAAAATTATGAAGAGGCACACCTAAAATAAAATAGTAAAGGTTTAAATAAAAATATAGACTATTTTAAACAGTTTTATTTCAACAGGAATTATGTTTTGTGGCATATAAGCTTAAAATGGAAACCCTGGTGGCGTAGTGGTTAAGTGCTAAAATGGAAACCCTGGTGGCGTAGTGGTTAAGTGCTACGGCTGCTAACCAAAGGGTTGGCAGTTGAAATCCACCAGGTGCTCCTTGGAAACTCTATGGGGCAGTTCTACTCTGTCCTATAGGGTCGCTATGAGTCGGAATCGACTCGACAGCACTGGGACTGGGTAAGCTTAAAATAATTTCCAAGACCTTTAAGTAATTTACAAATATTAAATTGCTCTTTTGTTTTTATGCCACAGAAAGAAAAATATATATATATGTATCAATATTTCGATCTGCTGATAAACATTTTTGTCACTTAAAGTATTGTACAAAAGATAGAACCAAAGTTTTTTCTGTCTGGCTAGAATTTGACGAGTTAATTTATGAGATTTAAAATGAAAATGAAGTCAATTTATGAGATATAAAATGAAGGAATTAAATTTCTCACTGTTAAAAAAAAAACTTTTCTCTGATTACTAGGTTAATTTATTTTTATGTAATCCGCCTCAAAGACAAGAGTTCAGCCTCTCTTTAAGAAAAGATTCCTAAGTGAAAACAAATCTGCTTGGTTTTGAAGAAACTAAAGTTTTTACCTTTAAAATCTTTCATTTAAAATAATTTAAGCCTTGATTCTCAGTGATCTGTATCAAACTCCTAACAACTTTAAAATTTTATGGATAGCTGCAAAGGATGTCTCTGTTTTATAAAAAATAAAAAGATTTTATTTAATATATTGTGAAGTACATAAATATCTTGTCAAATCAGAAAAAGCATTAAATTTTCTTTGAGTTAAAATTTATATGCCTAATACTAAACAAGCACATATTACATCATAATTTTATTATTTCAATTGTTAAGATGATCACAATTTTGTTTCTCTTAAATCTAACACCATAAATCCAATAGTTTTAATCTGAGAATTCACATCATTTGCTTATGAAGTTTTTATTACCATTCAAATGTTTAGCTTTGTAATAACTGCTGAGGCTTGAAAAGATAATGTTTTTGTGAAATTAGCTCAATAAGTAGCAAGTATTTCCTGTTGTTCTTGGATAAACACCCCAGGTGAAGTAAAGGAAGACATAACACAAAGTACACCAAACAAGGAGTATGGCTACCTTCAGTCCCCCCAGTGCAGATGCCATCGGTATCTGAACTGTTTAATTAACTCCCACAAGGAATAAGATCATGGTTATGAACCTTATTGAAAATTAGAATAACTATATGAACAATTATTATAATCATTGTTGACATAGTCAAACATATAATGAAATGTGTAGCCAAGGTCAGGCAAAAACATGTTCCAAAACTAATATATATTGACTCTGCATGCTTTTATAACACAGTAGATGGGTCCTGCACCTTGAACTAGCGTTCCTGAAAAGGCCACATTATTCCTTTTCAATTCACCTCAGGTCTGCAATAGATGTATCCTGAATCCACACAGTGTGGTGAAAGCCAACGTAGAGCACGGTGAAGAAACAGATGGTAGCTGGCAGAGTGCAGACAACAAACTTGAACAGCAAAATTTGAGCAGCTGTGAATTTAAAGACCTAAAACCTATTGTCTGCCACCTAGGAAAGCCGAGTTCATGCTGAAGATAATGTAAGGCCATAAAAAGACAATGACAGTGTGATCAAAGGATGTTCAGCTGAAATCTCTGATCAAAAAGAGGGATCGATTTGGAGAATAGAGACCCCTAAATTTTACAGGGCTTGGCCATAGTAAGGAAACCTAGGATAAGGTCCAATTTCCCTTTTCACTAGTTATGGTATAGAAAAACTGGTAGCGCGAGTTTCTCTGCTGATTAATAAATAGGTGTACCTAAGTAGAACAAAGGAAATGCTCCATGATGCACGTTATCTGGTTTAAGGTAAAGGTTGGGGTCTTGGTATTTGTCTTATAACCACCTTGTGACTGTGACTCAATAGCGCATGATTATGAGTCAACCCTAGCCACCACATAGTCAGGTAATTAAAACCCCAGAATCAAACCTGTAGCCTTTTTTAACCTCTAATTATGTAAGTATCCTAGTCATGGTCCTTTTCCCAATTCTATATGACAGTGATAAATTGATCTCCTACCAATCATGATTCTGTGATGATTTTCTTTGTCATTATAGTATATGATAGACATCATGACTGTGATTCAGTGGATTCCTTAGGCCTCTGTGCTGGGTACATCCTGATGGCCTCCCTCATTTGAAAGATTTTCTTTGTGTTGTCTTGGCTTAATAAAAAATCCCTTTTGATTACATTTGAGTCTGGGGTCTTTTTCCCCAAGACAAGCTAAACTACTGTTTTGCTTTCAGAAGACTTTATGGCTTAAGGTTTAAAGATTATCTGAGGACAGTAGTTTCAGGGATACATCCACCCTCCCTGGTTCCAGGAAGTTTAGAGCCCATGAGAACTTGAAATTTTGTTCTGTATCATCTCCCTTTTAATCAGAATTCATCTATAGAATCTTTGATCAAAATTTTCAGTGATGGTAGCCAGGCACCATGCGGGTCTTCTGGTCTCATGGCAAAGGAGGCAGCTGTTCATGGAGGCAATTAGCCACACAGTCCATATTCTCCTCCTATTCCTGACTGTCCTTCCTCTGTTGCCCCAGGTGAATAGAGATCAGTTGTTGTGTCTTGGAAGGCTGCTTGCAAGCTTTTAAGACCCAAAGAACTATGCAATGAACTTGGAGGTAGAACAGAGGCACTAAACATGCTATTAGGAAAATTAACTGGGATGTCCCATAAAATCATGACCATAAACCTCCAAACCAAGGAATCAAATCTCATGAGGCGCTTGGTTGTACATATGCAGCCTGAGCAGCTCTTTTTTTTTTTTTTTCATTGTTGTAAATACAGCTGTCTAAGGCTAGATTCTCTAGAGAAGCAAAACCAGTGACCCAAGATCAGCAGGTCAGACAGCAGACCTCTGGCTCACAGGCTGCAAAGGTCGAGGAATCCCAAGGTCAACAGGTAAGATGGCAGACCTCTGACTTACAGTCAGTCTGTGGTGGCTGACTAATCCCAAGATTGGCAAGTTCGCTGCTAGCTCAAGTCCCCAAAACCAGAGGTCAGATAAGGATCCAGCTGCAGGATCCAGTGTGAGCAAAAGCCTGTGAGCTTTATCAGAAAGTCAAATACATTGGATGCAGGCCACACCCCCAAGAAAACTCTTTCAACTGATTGGCTGCTCATAGCATATCACATCCTGGAGGTGATTACATTATATCAGATCTCAGTATGGAGGTGATAACAGTATTATATAGCTACCAAACTACGTCATAACTGCCAAATCACTGAGAATCATGACCTAGTCAAGCCGATACACAACCTTAATCATCACAATATCTATCACACAACATTTGCCAGTGCAACTTTTTGCAGGTGTACAAGTTATTGACAGCAATTACAATAACTGACTGTGCAACCCTCCCCTTAATCAATGCAATTCAGAATTAAGCATTTTTGCTTCTAATGAAAATTGGGACCAGTAGCGGTTCAGTGATAGAATTCTCAACTTCATGCAGCCAATACACCTCGCGGGTAGCCACTACTTGTCTGTCAGTGGAGGTTTGTGTGTTGCTATGATGCTGAGCAGGTTTCATGGCACTTCCAGACTAAGACTAACTAACAAGAAAGTTCTGGCTGCCTACTTCCAAATATGAGCCAATGAAAATCCCGTGGATCACAACGGTCCAATCCACAACATGTTATGGGGATGGCACAGAACGAGGCAGTGTTTCATTGTGCATGGGTGGTCACCATGAGCAGGGGGCCAACTCCTTGATGGCTAACAACAACATAGAAAAATAAAGAAAATTGTTCTGCTTTGTATATCTCATCAGCTTGACTTCATTTGAGAACATGGTATTTCTGAAAAACAAAAAGCTACCTCTAGTATAATTCAGGGGCCCTGGTGGCGCAATGATTAAGAGCTACAGCAGCTAACCAAAAGGTTGGCAGCTCTAATCAACCAGCCACTCCTTGGAAACCCTGTGGGGCAGTTCTATTCTGTCCTATAGGATCTCTACGAATCTGAATTGACTTGACGGCAACAGGTTTTTTTAGCATAATTTCATTTTGTTGAACCCAGGGAAAAAAAATAAATGCACCTTTTGCAGAGACTTACTGCTATCTGTTAACAGAGATGGAAACCCTGGTGGTGTAGTCGTTAAATGTTACAGCTGCAAACCAAAGCGTTGGCAGTTCAAATCCGCCAGGCGCTCCTTGGAAACTCTATGCGGCAGTTCTACTCTGTCCTACGGGGTCACTATGAGTCGGAATCGACTCAACAGCACTGGGTTTGGTTTTGGTTTTTGGATTAACAGAGATATCTGGCTTATCCCATTACTCTCTGGGGGAGTCAAGGAGGCTGGTCAAGTCTCATTATTTCTGGGAGTCCTTCACTGCATTTCTTATTTAATTAAAAAATGCAGCATTTAGAACCTCAGGTATGCCTTCCCACACATAATTTGCATGTATTTGATCAGGACCTTATTTTTCATCCTTAAAAAAATCCACTCCAAATGAACACATGTTTTCGTGAGCTCACCAGTGGATAGCCAGAGAGTACTGTCACACTCAGCCTAGCTCTCTGCAAAATTTAGGGAACTGGGGTTCATCAGGCAGTAAATGTCAGGGTGGACAAATTGCCAAATCCAGAGCAGCTTCTCCTCCCAGCAGTGAGTACTTTTAAGATCATTTTACTTTTAAGTTTTATTTTCTTGTTTTCAATAGTAGAGGGAGTGGGGGAAAAGATAGGAATGCATTTTGTTCAGTCAGACTTAGTGATAAGTCAATAAAATGCAAAGGAAACGTTACTCCCTTTACATCTCCAGGTCTGCTAAGTTTCCGAAAGGCCACAGAGTACATCAAGGAATTATGCCTCACTTTGAAGTTGCAATTTTTTTTTCTCTCTTTCTTTCCTGAAAGACAATGGTGGGAGTATTTCAAAACAATTAAGGAGTAAAATATATTCATTACTAACATTTGCAAATTGTGTAATGGTAGCTTTCTGATATTCTGACCTATTTCCTGAGACATCCTGTATGCAATTGGTCAGTGTATATTTGTAGTTACAAGAGCTCTTTCTTTGGAAAGAGGCTCCTTTGTACTGAAATCTAGAGAAAAAAATGGGAGTTTAAACGGAGCGTATTTAAAAATAATCTGCTGAGTCAACATACTTGGAACAACGTGTAATCAACTATTCTTTCTCTCACTAAATTCTCTCACATACAGTTACAAAACCAAGGGAAACTCTGAGGCCAGGGACATGCCTGCAACGTGAGATGAAAAAATTAAGGACAAGCACTTGGCTGCTAACCGAAAGGTCGGTGGTTCAAACACACCAGCCACTACCTGGGAGAAAGATGTGCTTCCATAAAGATTCACAGCCTTGGAAACCCTGTGGAGCAGTTCTACTTTGTCCCATAGGGTTGCTATGAGTCAGAATTGACTCAACAGCACACAACAATAACAATACCCTTGCCTTGATGCGAGATTGAACTACATAGTTGCAAAATCCCTTCCAAATTTGAGACTCACTTACTTGGAAAGTTTAAGCTTCTAAATCTTTTTTGGCATTAATTGTTTGAATAATGCAGGTGATAATGTTTTGAGGTGTACACGTCATCCAAGTTGTTCTCTCAATTTCTGTACCTCACTTTGCTAGAGAAGACGTACTGACTTCCACTGAATATTATATTCCACCCAAATACTATTCTCTGCCTGTAATCTGTGTTGCAAATATGAAATGTTTTGCCCTCATAATATTTTTGAAAGAAAATGAAATCGACGAAAGAAATTTCTTCTGGAAATAGCTTTCATTTTGTTGTTGCCAATTCCAAGGGGACCTTCATAAACCTTCACAAACTATGATACAGTATCACGATCATCACCAAAGGATATTTTTCTCAGTCATTTGTTTTAAATAGACAAACAAATAGACATTTGTTTTAAAGTCCTTCTATTGTGAATAAACTCCTTTACATTCTTGATCTTTTCTTTTATGGCTGTCCTTGACTCCTTGCCTTAATTTCAACCAGCCTCTTTCTCAACACCACTGTTTCACTTGTAGTTTTCTTGAGCTGAATGGATTCCTTTACCATATTTCATCTACTATGGAGCCTGGAGATGGGTTGGAATTCCATGAATTAACAAAGTGTTATAATTCTTCCAAAGCATTAATTTTCATCCCTCAGGAAAGCTCCTCCTTCTTTTGAGGTCCTTACCGTCAGATTATATCATCTTCCTTGGTGCCATTCAAATCTGTTCATGCCTGGTTTTCATTGTTCTCTCAGTCTTTCCATGTCATCTCCTGACATGACTGTCATTAGTGACTTCAGGCTCCACGGGTTCTAATAATCTATTGACTTGGATTCAAAGTTTCCTGATATCCCTAACTTCAAAAATGATCATTAAAGTTTTCAATGATTTCATTCCTCTTGGATCAGTAATTACTGTCTATGGAAGCAACAGTCAAAAATCAAATGACATATTGCATTGGAAAAATCTGCTGCAAAAAAAAAATCTCTTTAAAGTGTTAAAAAAAAGATGTCAGTTTTATGAGTAAGGTGCATCTTCAATTTTCTCATATGTGTGCAAAAATTTGATAATGAAAAAGGAAGACATAAGAAGAATTGATGCACTTGTACTGTAGTGTTGGTGAAGAATATCGAATATACAGTGGATTACCAGACGAATGAACAAATCAGTTGTAGAAGAAATACAACCAGATTGTTTCTCAGAACAAAGAATGGCAAGACTCTGACTTGCTTACTTTGGACACACAATCAAGAATGACCAATTGCTAGAAAAGGACATTATGTTTGGCAAAGTAGAGGGTCAGCAGAGACAAGGGAAACCTTCAGTGAAATGGATTGATGCAATAGCTGCAACAATGGTCTCAAACACACCAAAAATCATGAAGATGGGGCAGGACCAGGCAACATTTTGTTTTGTTACACATGAGGTTATTGTGAGTCAGAACCTACTGGATGGCAACTAGCAACAGCAACAGACTGTAACTATCTATTTCCACAGGCACACTGTGATCTTATTACATACTATATATACTACATATTTACTACATACTACATCACAATGTACAACTGTTCCACTTCTGAAATTCTAAACTCCAATTTACTGTAACTTCCACATTCACACTCTCTTCCTCCAGCTGTCTTCCTCCAGCTCTCTCCCCCAGCTCTCTCCCCCGCCAGCTGTCTTCTTCCCAGCTCTCTTTGACCTCATTGAAATTCTTGACCCAACCATTTTATCCCGGGTTTTCATTCCCCTTATGACTTTATTTTCTTTCCTATCCAGCTATCTTAATTAAGATTGCATTCCACTACAGAAAATAAAAAACTCAACAAATGGTTTAGCTCAAATAAATTGGTGCTTGTTTTTTCACATAATAGGAAAGTTAGAGGTAGGAGGTTACTATAGGTGTTTTAGATACACATAATGCCACTGGGGGCCCAGGCACGTTCTATATTTTTTCTCTGCCACAGCTTAGCTTGTTGGTTTCTATTCTCATGCTTGTTGTTCGTACTTAACAGATAGCTGCTGCACAGTTAGAATCTCTCCATGTTCCAAATAGGAAGCAAGAGGAAGAGAGAAAAAAGGCCAGATTCTCCATGTCTGCCTCTTTTTATTGGGAAAGCAAAGCCTGACATTGATTTTTACATCTTTGGCCAGAGCTGTGTCATGAGATTACTTCAGTTGAAATAAAAACTGGGAAATAAATATGTACTTTTCTAGCCTCAATAGATGAGGAAGACAAGGGAGAAGAGAGCTGGGAGTGGATGTTAATCAACGTAATTCAGAATTAAGCATTTTTGCTTCCAAGGAAAATTGGAACCAGTAGTGGTTCAGTCACCTGGAACCTTGACTGGGGTGAGAGTGTCCACTTCCAAGCTGACTCAGGTTGTCTCTGGCAGGAGGCCGCAGTTCCTCATTGACTGTTGGCCAAGGCTTCACTCCCTTACCTCACAGGGCACCTGTAGTGTTTTCATGACACTGCAACTGGCTTCTTCTAGACAGAGGGATCTATGAAACAGAGCAATGATACTTTAATAACCTCATCACACTGTCACTTCCACTATATTTTATTCATTAGAAATGAGTCACTAAGTCCAGCCCACATTCAAAGGGAGCAGAATTAGATTCCATTTTTTGGAGGAAGGAGTGTTGAAGAATTTGTGGACAATTTTTTAAAACTACCACAGAAAGGATACTGTAGCTATATTGTCCAGGCTAGAAATAAGGAGGCTTGAAATAGTGTGTAGTCACCTTTGTTTGACTGAGAGTCCAAATCTATCTTCCTGTGCCTTTCCCTCATTGACTCTAGTTCTGTAGACTTTAGAGGATGGGATAAATTCCATCTCTCCTTTTATTTGACAATCATCCCATATTGTGGTGCAGTGGTTAATCGCTCAGGCTGCTAACCAAAAGTCAGCAGTTTGAATCCACCAATCATTCCTTGGAAATCCTATGGGACAGTTCTACTGTGTCCTGTAGGGTTGCTAGGAGTCAGAATTGACTCAATGGCAACAGGTTTGGTTTTGGGGGGATCACATTGCTGGGGGCACTGGTGGTAGAATTCCGGTTTTCCAGTGGGGAGACCTGAGCTGGACTCTTGGCCAATGTACTTCATGTTCAGCCAACACTTGTCTATCACTGGCAGTTCCTGTGTTGCTATGATGCCGAACAGGTTTCAGTGGCTGTGGTATTTCCAGACTGAGACAGATTAGGGAGAAAGGCTTGGCGATCTACTTCTAAAAATCAACGAAAACCCAATGGATCACTACCGTCTAGTCCACAACTGATCAGGGTACAGGACTGGACAGCATTTCATTCTGTTGTGCACAGGATCACCAAGAGTAGTGGGCTGACTCGATGGTAGCTAATGATACAACCATGATCAGATTGTTACCTAAGTCATCTCTTCACGGAAATCTTAATTGTTTGCTTAAAGGACATGGTTTGAGATTTTATCATTCTGTTCTCTGATCTTCTAAATGGAATCCTGTTTGTCATCTCCCCTCCGAACTGAGCAAAATGCTCCAGATGTGTCCTGATTAGTGAGGTAGACATTCCCCTTACTAGATAAACTGCATTTTTGAGAATGTAGAAAAAAAAATACTCATTTATTTTTCTCTCTTCCAGCTGTATCATCCAACTGTTTGATGGGGATTTTCTCTTCCAGCTGTATCATCCAACTGTTTGATGGGGAACTTGAAGTCATCTAAAGTACTTGGGCTTAATGTACAATTTAACATTTTGAAGGTAGGTTCAGGCTTTTTCTTTATCCCTATTTTTTTTTTTAAACACTTCTTTGGTTTATATAAAGGGTTTATTATCTTTTAATTAATCTTTGCATGTTTTAGACTAAAGCCTCAGTTCAGTTTGATAATTTTGCCTCAAGTGTGAGACATAAATGTATTGAATAGAGACTCCAAAGCATTCAGCTGGTGACAACTGCAATGCTACTGTGTTAGATGCAGTGAAGTACTCTGCATGTACCAAGCATCTTGAGACTAGGTCTACCCCATCTTTGCACCTCCAAATGCATTAGGGTGTGGAGCACGCTTTCCTCAAAGACAGGAAAAGTAGGAAAGGAAGCAAAGAGAAGATTCTACTAAAGTCAGAAGAAATATTATGAGCCCTAGGCATCTCATAGCAACAAGTCTTCCTTGCTTGCTGAAATTCTGTATTTAGCTACTACACAGAAAAACTTAAAGATGTCTAATTAAAATATTTCATTTTTTAATCCAAGAGACTTTGCCTTGTTGTGAGCTAGTGAACAAGTAAATGGATTGGCATGAGTCATTTGCTTCCGAGGAAACCAATTCCTACTTCTGAAGAGACTCAGCTGTGAGGACAGTGCATGAAGAGGGCTTTAGGGATGTATAAAGCAAAACATCAGATTAGTAGCCCTAAACCCAAAGTCCAGTGAAAGACGTCTAGTCCTCCAATGATCTCGTGATTGATGTATTTGACGATGTTTATTTTGTGTATTTGATAAGGCCCAATCTCCTTAGCAACCTAAGGCAAAACTACCCAAAAAAAGGCAAAACTAGTGTGGCCAAATATATAATGCTGAGTGAGTCTCCTCTTCCCTCATCTATTTCAGTTTGTTCTGCTTTAGACTGACATCTGGTGGTCATGAGAGACCAACCAATTGTCCCTGCAGTAAAGAATTCCATGAAATCAAAGGCTTGACCATTTTGTGTTCAACTATTGCGGGTAAATACTCTACAGAATGATTGTTTCTTTTCATTTTCCCTTGTACGTAAATCAGAGTGGCTGTCTGAATTTGACCACACTTTTCAAAAGGTTTTTAAGAACATTTAAAATATTTTGAGCTAGCACTTTCACTTTCATAAATGCATCTCAAAGAAATGTATGCAGACAGATTTGTGTATAAGCATGTTCCTCAAAGTGTTATTTATAATAGCTTGGAACTAACCCAAATGTTCAAAAAGTAGGGATTGTTAAAATTAGAATGTTTGTAGCACGGTGCACGCATACTATAGAAGAAAATGTAATGGCATGGGAAAATGTTTACGACATATTATGATCCGAACAAAACTAATTAAAAAAAAAAAAAACCAAGTAAGACTTCATGATCCCAGTTTTGGTTTTCAGTATTTTCTCACTTTCAAAAGCATGAGCATGTGATGTTATTGGAATCAAGGGGAAAAAAAGCACCATAAATAATGTGATTATATGGTCACCTGCATAGTAGAGTATCAATATCAATTCTTTTTTTCAAAGCAACACGTCCTTTTAAGGCATCACTCCAGAAACTTAGTGAAGTAAATACGTTCCTATAGAATATTGGTATAAAAGGTCGTGAACAATTGCTTCACTGTTCTCAGGATCAGGAACAATCCTGGAAGCTCAAGCATGCAGCTGCCGCTTCCAATCTTGTGGCTGAGACAAAAAACAGTGTTATTTCTTGCATAACCCCAAAAAACTCATTAATTTGATCTAAGGTTTATAGTTTGCTTCCAAGAGTTCTTAGTGGGGACGTGAAAGAAGATAGCAATTCAAATCACTGTGCGGTAATCAGAGTTCTATTTTATAGTTGGAAAGAGTCCATTTCTTAAAGTGTTCTAAAGGTGTAGCTTTGAGATTTTCCTTATACATTGCAAAGGTATAAATAGACTGTTTTCTTGTTTCACTGGGTGATTAGCCCAGAAGGTGAAGGATGAAGGGAATCTCACAAGTTTTCTTAAGCTGAGCTAGCAACAGCTGCCTTGGGTCCTGGGAGCAGCTGTGTGGTTAACCAAACCTACCTAGAGTGTTCCTTTCATGTAGCTTGACATTTCACATTTGCTCCCTTAGTACATTTGGGCATGATTTCCATTTACATGGTTAAATGTCACTTTTGTCTCCTCTAAAGGCTCCAGGTGGCAGCTCATTTTCAGAGCTCCCTGCTGGCTCAATCAACACTTTCCGGTTCTACTAAGGAGATAGTTGACCTCTTTTCATTTAGCCATTTGGTCAACCCAACTTCCATGGCTGTTACAGGAATTGTTTGTGATCTTGGCATTTACAAGTATTAACACCATTGCTATTAGATTGACAAGTAGGTATCATATTTATCCTCCAGCTCTAGTAGGAAATACATTGCCTTATGGGTCTTTCACTGAACTAATTCTGCTAAATTCCTGCCTAGGGCATAGCCAATGTTGCTGCTTTATCATTCTTGAAGAAATGGAAATAAAATCTGACTGAGGACTTTAACATGTATGTGCTTCTTAGATAAACGTACAAAGATAAATTGACTTGATCGTTCATCTGACTGCTATCTTAAAAAAAAAGTTTTAAAATGAATGTATATAGCAGACTATGTTCAAGTGAATATTAAAAAAAAATAGTCATAGAGAACCTCCTTTTCTTATGCTGGGTATGTTTTAGGAATTCAGTAACTATCCATTGAATAATTAATTTTATCTACTGATAATATTTTTTAGCTAAGTAAAATTTACTTTCAAAATAACAGCCAGTGAAAGATACAATTCAATGCAAAAACAGTCACTTAACATGTAGCCTTTGGGAATATAACACAAGGTCAAGTTCTGTGGTTGTCATCCACTAGTTATAAAGATCTTCAAGATGTGGTGGATGGTACGTATTAGTTCCAGAGTTGCAGAACATCAAGGACAGAAGAATTAACTTTTCAAGGTTAGACACCTCCGTAGCCTCATGTGTCCTGGCTTAAAATAAAGCTTTAACCTTTAAGAAATTGCACCCACTCCCCTTTGTGCCTAATGTGCTTGGCTACTTTGTGAGGTTTCTCATCATCACATTTTTAGGGTCTAAAAAAGGGGACATGTGGGTGAGTGACCTCCTCTAACTTCACAAGGGGGAAGGAAAATCAAGATCAACAGCCCAAGGCTGATTCCTATGAGGTAGAGGTCAGATATACCTCCTCTGTCCAACTTTTTTACCAATTCTGACAGCAGTCGTGTCTCTCAATAATTTGTTGCAATGGCCACGTAGAACTCACTGGCCATATTCACTGTTATGGGGTTCATTAGGGAAGTAACAGGTTACAATTCACAATCAGGAAGGACTCAGGATACAGTTCTTTGGTCAGTACAACTTCTTGGCTGTGTCCGCAGGCAGACCTCTCTCTGGACCTCCACCTCTCAGACCCTCGGCCTGGGCTCTGTTTTGCTCAGGCAAGTGTTACAAAGTTCTTTAGCTTTGCCATTAAGTGCCCAGGGGCAGCCCACCCCACCAGCAAGCCTTGGCCCAAGGCACTCCGTTCTCTTACTCTGTCGGCTGGCAAGCCTAGCTCTGCCAAGTGTCTGGAGACATCCCACTCTGCCAGCAAGCCTCCTGCCTAAAGGTGCTCAGCTCTTGCTCTGTGCGCTGGCACATGTAACCATCTTACTCTGTGGGCTGGAAAGCCCACTGCCCCATCTCGCAACAGTCTCCTGGTGCTACTGCCACTCCTTCTCACCATTTTGCACCATCTCCAGTGTTACAACTCTCTCTCTCTGTCTCCTGGGTCTAAGTGGATCTCAGTACAGGAACCCCGGGTCCAAATAATGTGCTCAGTTCCCGTCTTTTCTTCTTGATGGTGATGAAGTCCCCCTGTCTGTCTGTGGGATGGCTCATTTTAAGCCTAGCAGGATGGCAAAACTGGCCAATTCCCTTGTTAGGGTTCCATATGCTTTATTTGCATAGTCCCACCTCCACAAGGGTGCCATGGACCTTATTTGCATTATTAGTGAGCTACCCAATCCCTGTGGTGAGTCACAAGTACCTCATTTGCAGTCATTTGGTGGGAGTTATAAGACCATAGTGAGCAAGCTCACATAAAAGTGACCCATTGTGCCACACAGGGAAAAGTTTTCTTTCTGTTTTTGGTCAAAAATTCTATGCAGAAAAAAAAGATCATTGTCCAGTATCTTGGAAGACTTGAATCTAAATTTCTAACCTAAAATTTCAGGTATCAGTAGTCCATGAATGGGGGGGGGAAGCTATATTTAAATGGATCTACAGTCAGGCTTTATAAATTGAGGAATGAAGTGAGAGATAAAAAATATAAATTCATAAGATATATTAACATAATAATTTCCATTTATTGCATCGCCATTACAGTATGTTTTCAGCAAAGCACAGTTTTATATATAGTTATACCACCTGAAGTAGCCCCCTTCCATCAACTCCTTATTCCTCTACTTAACAATGCTTAATAGTCCAATAGAGCTTCCTGTGATGATGAAAAATTCTGTATCTGAGCTGCCCCATATGGTAGCCACTAGCCCCATTTAGTACTTGAAATGTGGCTACTGCAACTGAGGAACTGGATTTTTAATTGTATTTCGTGTTAATTTCAGCTGAAATAGCCTCATATGGTTGGTGGTAACTACATCTGATAGTGCAGCTTTAGTACACTAACCGGTTTTATTATCCCAATAGTACTTAGCACAGATGACAATTGTCTTTCTAATTTATTTGTTTTCTTGTTTTTTGTCTTCTCATTTGATCGTAAGCTCTCTGAGAGGCCTGATCTATCTTTTCCACAATATCCTTATTACCTGTAACACAGTTTAGTACGTAACTCATTGCCATTGAGTTGATTCCGACTCATAGGACCCTATGGGACAGAGTAGAATTGCCCCATAGAGTTTCCAAGGAGCGCCTGTTGGATTCGAACCACAAAACCTTTTAGTTAGCAGCTGAACTCCTAACCACTACTCCACCGAGGTTTCCATAGTATGTAGGTACTTAAATTATTTGTTAAAAAAATATGCAAGGTTGTTATTATTTATGTTGTACAGATGATGAGGAGCAAAGAGGGAAAGTATCTTATGGAAGGTGGCAGACACTTGAACCTGAGACCATCTGACTCAAACTCAGAACCCTTCCACTTTGTCAGTTGGCCGTAACTATGCCAACGGCTGTACGCCAGACCCCTGATTGCCAAGCCCCAAGGATGGGAACTGTTTTGGTTAACACCAAAAGTTGAATAGAAGGTCTTTTGATGTGCTTTGGTTCTGGACAAGAATCTTTCAGGCCTTTAGGCTAAAGCACTGTCCCAGAAAACTTGAAAGCAAACTTATTACTACTAAAGGATGATATCTTAACATAGAATTCCTCAAACTGTTCATACCAGTTAAGAATTCTAGTACTCTTTGAGATGTTATGAATTGTTCTTCTGGAAGTCAGGGGCAGGGAGTATTCTGGAGATACGTTTTTATTAAAATGTATTTAAACTGTGTATAAGAAACAAACAAAATACATTTTCTTACCTTGAAAATAAACAAAGTACATTTTCTTGACAGTTCTTACTACTTTGAGCTAATTTGCTTTAAAAAAAGATGTGCTGAAAATACTAAGAAGCCCTGAGATTTGGCTTGGGCGTTGATGTACCACAAGGATTTACGAATGACTCCTTTGGTTAATATAGGCCATTCATTTATGATTGCTTGACTGCTGTCTGGTGTGGTAAACATATAACACATTTGTGATATTACCCTATTTAGTTTTTGTTATGAAACACTATCCTACACGAATGTATTCCTTATGTATCTGTGTCTGAAAGAAACTTTAACTAAAAAGTATTTGAACTGAATTAAACAACCCAAAGCTTTCAGAAAAAAAGTGAACAATTATAGACTCTGCTTTCTTAAAAATTGGTAAGCGTGCTTTTCAAGATCAAATAAAGACTTTTTGAATGGCCAAAGATAAGACTACCTGAATATTGGGAAGCTTCAGTTTTTTCAGTTTTATATTCTTATCTTTGCTACAGTTCAGAACAAGATCTTAATAGGATGTTGTGACGGAAACAAAATATAGTCATGGACTTAGGCTGGGTCTGATACATGCTTTGACAGACAGCATTACTCATATTAAGCAATATGTAACTTACACAAAATATTGTTTTCATTGACTATTATAACAAAAATGTGAAATTAATGTTTTACCTTGACATATATTCTCTTTTTTTGTTAAGAAAAGAAGAATTACTCAATACATTTAATTTCTTTATTCTATTATAAAAAAGTCCCTTGGTGGTGTGAATGGTTAACTGGTCAGCTGCTAACCAAAAGGTTGGTGGTTCAAATCCACCCAGGGGTACCTCAAAAGAAAAGTCTTGTGATTTAGCTCTGAAAAATTAGCCATTGAAAACCCTATGGAGCACAGTTCTACTCTGATAAACATGGGTTTTCATAAGTTAGAATCGACTGAATGGCAACTGGTTTTTTTGTTGATTTTATTATAAAGTATAAAGAAATACACATAATTTTATTCACTTCCTGAGCTAATAATGAGTTTCTTTGACTATTTTTGCTATCCTTTTTAATGTCAGTGTTCATTACATCTCGTAAGCTCCTTTTGGTGATTTGTCAATACATTAAAAGTTTTAAAGTATTTCATAGTTAAATACATTTAGGAAACTTTGCTTCAGCCCTTTGGTATTCAGCAATTCAACCATCCATATCAGTATTTCAACTAGTTTTGTCTTCTCAGGGTGCATGACTGTTCAAAACAGGATGAGTCTGTTTTCACTGAGAGCCAGAGGAAATTGACTATTAGTACTGATTACAGAGGACAGGCATTGGTGACGTTTCACAGAGAGGTCTAAGATTCTAAGGCGGCAGCATGAAGGCACCTGTGTGCTCACAAGGTCTGGTGGGTTAGAGAGAGAGATTTGACCTGACCTACATCCCAATCCCCTTTATGAAGAATCAAGGACCAGATCTAGGTTTGGAGCTCTTAGAACCTGTCATGGATTGAATTGTGTCCCCTCAAAATATCTGTCAGCTTGGCTCGGTCGTGATTCCCAGCATTGTATGATTGTCTACCATTTTGTCATCTGTTGTGATTTCTCTATGTGTTGTAATCCTATCATTACGATGTTAATAAGATGGATTAGTGTCAGTTATATTGATGAGATCTACAAGATTAGATAGTGTCTTAAGCCAACCTCTTTTGAGATATAATAGAGAGATTAAGCAGAGAGACAGAGGGACCTCATACCACCAAGAAAGCAGTGCCAGGAGCAGAGCACGTCCTTTGGACCAGGGGTTCCTGCGTGAAGAAGCTTCTAAACCAGGTGGAGATTGATGACAAGGACCCTCCTCTATAGCCGACAGAGAGAGAAAGCCTTCCCCTGGAGCTGATGCCCTGAATCTGGACTTCTAGACTACTGGACTTTGAAAGAATAAACTTCTGTTTGTTGAAGTCACCTACTCGTGGTATTTCTGTTATACCAGCACTAGATGATTAAGACAGAACCTAATGTAAAATATCTTGCACACAGTTGCCAGGAGTGTCTTAAAGTTGGAGGCTTAGTGTCAGCCAAAGTTCTTAGAATGTGCCAAGGGTAAGTCAGAAAGGTCAAATTTGATAAGCTCAAAGGTAAGAACAGTTCCAAAAATTGGAGTCGGAGGTATGAGGCAACTAATTCAATGCAATGAGAGTAAGGCTAGCAATAAAGTAGTGTGAAGCTAGTGGGTAAGTGCATAAGCTCCGGGAGTTTTAGTTTAACTTAAAAGAAAGATGTAAAAGGTGGCAGTATTGGGATTTGAATCAACTGTTGTATTCAAATCCTTCCTCCTCTTCCTACGAAAGGAACCTCATTAAGGCTCATATTTCTTGTGTATATAATTCTGATAACAGTGTTCTTTATCTCATGGGGTAACGGTAAGGATTAAATGATGTCATGCCATAAAACACTTAAATCAGCATCTGTTACAGGTTGGTGTCCAATAAATATTTGCTGTTATCATTTAGACAAAGAAGGGCCTGAGCTGTGGTCATGAACAGAGCCAGTCAAAAGTAGGATTATATAGTAGTTACTCATATGCATCGTTATCAGACAAATTATTCAATCCCTCTCTTCCTTAGTAAAACAGAGATAATAATCACTTCCTTGGTTTGCTGTGAAGATGAAATTAATATATATAGAGCGCTTAGAACTTTGCTGTCTGTTACATAGTGAGAGCTCCATAAATGGAGGACCTGTGGTCTGATTTTAGTGCCTGTTTATCAGAGAGTGGACTGACTTAAAGGTAAAGAGTTAGATCACAACTTTGGCAAGTACCAACACATGTGTTAACCCAGGGCTTAGAAAACCTGATTTTCAAAGTTCTTCACATCAATGCGCCAGTGCTATACAAATGTATAAGACATGATTCCTAAGGATGTAATAACCTCTCATTATTGCACCTGTATTTCCCACAGCTGCACCTTAATGCAGCCTTAACATTTATTTGGGCTGCATTAAAATAACAGCAACACCATCTTATAAAGGTCACAATTAGGGAGGCCTTTCAAAAATGCCAATATTTTATTTCAAGTTCCACAGAAAGATTGATTTTATAGAAAATGGCTGGTAGAGACATATGGCCTTTCCTTTTTTAAGAGTGCTGTTTTTCACTTCTATTTATTTTAAGAAGTTCATGATTTAAAAGGGTAGAATTAGTTGGAAAGGGATCATCTGTAAATGTGATGAGCAATTTGCAGGAGACAAGTGTCTTTGTGGTGAATTAAAGGGGAAAGAAATGGTATGCAAGACACTAAACTTCAGAACGGCTGCATTTGTGGAAAATGCTTAGACCCCCTCCTTTGAGTGTGTAAGAATACAGAAAATGATGAAGGGCATATCATTATTATACCATCATTACATCCTTGGTTGAGGAAATTCGCTTGGTTCTTCAGAGGTTTTCAATTATCCAGCTCGCACTTCTTTTCTAGTTTTTGATTGTTTATCTAAATCATTGGCTTGAATATTATCAGCAGCACAACAGCCTTAAAAATAAATCATCACCTTCTTGTTCATTGGGAACCCTGGTGGCATAGTGGTTAAGTGCTACAGCTGCTAACCAAAGGATTGGGAGTTCAAATCCTCCAGGCACTCCTTGGAAACTCTACAGGGCAGTTCTAATCTATCCTATAGGGTCACTATGAGTCGGAATCGACTCGACGGCACTAGGTTTGGTTTTTTGGTTCTTGTTCACTTAGCATAGTTTAATGGTTTAGATTAGATTAAAAAAAAAACTTTAAATATTATTTTAAATAAAATAACTTCTTAAAAAATATAAAAAAGGATTCTTATGGTTGTTTTGTAATGTGTCAATTTGTTGAGGCTGAACTACATTTCCCAGAATTCACTTTCCTCTATGTTTCTGCTTAGAGTGAGCCACAGCAGAGATCCTTGTGCAAGATGTAGAGGGCAGATGTCATTTTGTAGTTCAGACACGTTGTTGATGACCTGCTGATTCACATCCTACAGCTGCACCTGCAATTGCTCCACCATCCTCCAGATGCTCTTTGGCTTCTCGGACTCCGAAGTTAAGTTGTGTGGTTGGCTTCATGACGAAGGGCTCTGGACTCTGTAAGACTGTAGGACACCCACCGCATTAGGGGCAGAGGCAACAGGTTGCAGTTCTCATCTTCAGCTCCAGGTTACGCTTGTGGATTTAAGTTTGTTCATGCTCTTTCCACCTGAAATCCATCTTACGTTCCTGACTGCCAGGGCAGATTCCTGTAATGAATCCAAGTGTGTGTGTATACATATGGTTGTATATCTCAATATGTGTATCCATATCTGTATCTATAGGAAGAATTTTGCTGAAGATAATTAAAAGATGGTTGCAGCAGTACATCCACAGGGAACTTCGAGAAATTCAAGCTAGATTCAGAAGAGGATGTGGAATAAGGGATATCAGTGCTGATAACAGATGAGACTTGGCTGAAAGCAAAGAACAGCAGAAAGATGATTACCTGTGTTTTATTGACTAAGCAAAAGCATTCAATTGTGTGGTTCATAACAAGTTATGGATAACGTTGCCAAGAATGGGAATTCTGGAACACTTAATTGTGCTTGTGTGGAAATTGTACGTAGACCAAGAGGCAGTCATTTGAACATAACAAGGGGATACAGAGTAGTTTAAAATAAGAAAAGGTGTGCATCAGGATTGCATCCTTTTGCCGTATCTATTATTCAATCTATATGCTGAGCAAGTAATCTGAGAAGCTGGACTATGTGAAGAAGAATGGGGCATCAGGATTGGAGGAAGACTTATTAACAACCTGCATTATGCAAATAACACAGCCATGTTTGCTGAAAGTGAAGAGGATTTGAAGTACTTACTGATAAAGATCAAAGACTACAGCTTTCAGTATAGATTATAGCTCAACATAAAGGGAACAAAAATCCTCACAACTGGACCGATAAGCAACTTCATGATAAATGGAAAAAAGATTGAACTTGTCAAGAATTTTATTTTAGTTGTATCCACAATCAATGCCTATGGAAGCAGCAGTCAAGAAATAAAATTAAGTATTGCATTGGGCAAATCTGCTGCAAAAGACCTCTTTAAAGTATTAAAAAGCAAAGGTATCACTTTGAGGACTAAGGTGCTCCTGACCCAGGCCACGATATTTTCAATCACCTCATATACATGTGAAAGCTGGACAATGAATAAGGAAGACTGAAGAAGAATTGATGCCTTTGAATTATGGTGTTGATGAAGAATATTGAATATTCCATGGACTGCCAGAAGAACGAACAAACCTCCTGGAAGAAGTACAGCCAGAATGCTCCTTGGAAGGGAGTATGGCGAGACTTTGTCTCACGTATTTTGGGCATGTTACGATGAGGAATCAGTCCCTGGAGAAGGACATCATGTTTGGTAAAGCAGAGCAAAAAAGAAGAAGACACTCAACGAGATGAATTAACATAGTGGCTGCAACAATGGGCTCAAATAATGATTGTGAGGATGGTGCAGGACTGGGCAATATTTTGTTCTGTTGTACAAGGGGACCTAATAACAACATAGGAAGAATTGATTCATTTGAATTATGGTTGGTGAACAATATTGACTATACCATGGACTACCAGAATAATGAACAAATCAGTCTTAGAAGAAATACAGCCAGAAAATGCTTAGAAATGAGGATGGCAAGACTTTAGCTTGCTTACTTTGGACATGGCGTCAGGAAAAACCAATCACTAGAAAGACATTTGGTAAAGAAGAGGGTCAGCAAAATGAAGGAAATCTTGAATGAGATGGCTTGACATAATGGCTACAAGAATCAACTCAAACATACCAATGATCACAAAGATGGCACAGGACTGGACAGTGTTTCATTCTGTTATACATAAGGTCACCGTGAGTTGGAGCTGACTGGACAGCAACTAACAACAGAAACATATGTATATCATCTATATCTATATCACCTGTCTCTGTCTCATTATCTATCTCTATCATCTATCTGTGTATCTCCTAGTCATTTGCTTCTCTGATTGAACCCTAAAAGATACAATCCTCTTCCTCGATCAATTCTAAGCCTTTCTTCAGAGATGCCCACTGTCACTAATGTTGTGCATTCTATCTAGCTTTTTTTTTCTGTGCATAACACCCCCCTGAAAAACCAAACCCACTGCCATTGAGTCGATTCCAATTCATAGCAACCCTGTAGTACAGAATAGAACTGTCCTATAGAGTTTCCAAGGAGCACCTGGTGGATTTGAACTGCCAGCCTTTTGGTTAGCAGCTGTAGCTCTTAACCACTACGCCACCAGGGCCTCCCTTCTGTGCATATACCTATGTAAATATCTATAGAAAGATAAGATTTGGTTTTGTGTATGTTACCAAAAGATAATAAGACTATACACAATGGTATTCAGGAGCCGGCTTGCACATACTAAGTTGATCATTGGCATCTCTTCCAGCCCCATATTCACTGACATCATGTTGGTAACTTGAAAATCAGTGATAGCAGGGATATTTATACCCTTGTTGTTAGGTGCTGCCGAGTCGGTTCCAACTCATAGCTACCCTATGTAAAACAGAACGAAACACTGCCCAGTTCATTTATATCATCCAAAACCAAACCAAACCAAACTTGTTGCTGATGAGTAAACCCACCCCCAGTGCCGTCGAGTCGATTCGGACTCATATCGACCCTATAGGACAGAGTGGAATTTAACTGAGGGATTATTAGCTTGCTCTGAGCCTCAAAATGTATCAACATAGCAAAACCTTCAAGGGACTTTAGGTTTGGCCACTGTAGCCCAGTCCAACAGTGCCTCCCCTTTAGTCCACTCTTTCACACTTACTTCTTCTACAGTCACAGTTTTTACAATCATAATTAACACTGTTAACAATCAACACTCACAAATGAATCATATAATCTTATCAGCATCTCCTCCCGCCCTTCCCCAGGCCCATCATAAAAAGACGAAACTATTCAGAGGGAATCCTCCCTTGTCCCTCTCATTTTGAGTGTAAGCACATCCATGAACGCATGTAAGCCAGCAAATTCTTGCCTTTATTCGCCACCACTCCATTTAAATAGCCAGTGTTTACATTGCCTGTCCCTATCAAATCAGTACTCTGAAGAGATAAGCGTGTTCTTTGATCTGAAGATCTTCTGTTCCAGTTGGAGCTTTGAGCATCTGCACCCGTAAGCAAAGTCCAATACACAGCAAGCCACCAAATTGCAGCAATTTACCCCAGATCATGGTGTCAAATATCTTTCTCTTCACTCTGTCAGATTCTGGTCAGCTTATCCCTAGCCATCCATCTTAGGACAATGAGTACCAGGCATAGGCTTGGGAGTCCACACACCTCCCTGCAGTTCAGACCAGCCAGCCCCTTCTCTCTCATCCCTAGCCCTTGTGGGCTAGGTCAACGGGCACCACCCACAGGCTCAGGAGTTCACACAACTCCCTGCACTTCAGACCAGCCAGCCAGCCCCCCTCCTGTCCCTATTCCCCATGTGCTAGGTCAGTGGGTTCCAATGGAACATGTCCAAAATCTATTCATTTCTTCATTGCTGCACTTCCCCCGCTTCCACTCATCTCACAGCCCAAAGTGGTCACCTCAAATGAACATACCAGGCCGTCTATTTGCCAGCTCCCTTTAACTTCCAAGAAAGGGAGTCCTTCTGATGGGCACTGACTTTTCCTGCCTCAAAGCATGCAACAGCAAACCACTTGCTTGAAATTCAAATTGCAAAACAGTCTTTTTTTCCTGCAGATCCTTCTTTCCAATGCAAGTTTCCTGCCCTCCTGGTAGTTTTGGGTAGGTCTGTATGCCTTTTCAAATGAAAATTTCCTGACTGGAAAGATCTGTGTGATGCTCAGGTTTTTGACCTAAGCCCCCAATACACTATACATAAGGCTACTGCATTGAAATAAACAGCCTGTGATTCTTTGGGGCAAACCCTAGTTCCCCTTTTAGCATATCCAGTCAAGCGTTGGCTGAAGGCAAAGTTACACACCCTCTGTAATCTATTATTCATTTCCATAATCTGCTCATAATTCAGTGCTCATTTTCGCCCTACATGTAGGTCTGTTTTACAACACTAGGTAGGAGACATATTCAATATCCATAGTACATTCAAATAAACACATAACCATTTTTAAAACATTCCAGTTTCATCTTCTCTTCTCCCCACCATGATTATCTTCCCATGCGTACGCATACAGACTTGGGCCTCTGGCTGAGAGGAAGCAGTAGACTCTGGCCCCCTATCAGTCATCTTGCTTACTTAACCCTGCTTTTGCCCCAGGCCATTCCAGATGTGGCTTTTCTTCCCTCAGCTACAGCATAACATCTCTTACTTTCCTTTTAGCCATTACAGGTAACAACAACAAAAGTAACCAACTAAGAATTAAGTTTCGATTCCCACTCCCCTTCATTCTTTCTCTTATGAAGTCCCATACTTCTGTGAGTCTGAAGCCATTGCAACGAATCCCACTCCTGACACTAACGGTAAAAATGGTGTGGCGGAGGCGTCTGACCTCCAAGTCTAACTTCGTGAGGGGAAGGAGAATCATTACTGACATTAATAGTCCAAGGCTCTTTCCTATGAGGTAGAGGTTAGACATGCTCCACCCTCCAACCGTTTTACCAACTCTGACACCATCCTTTCCTCCCATGACACTCTCTACTTCCCTGCTGGGTTTGATAGTTTGTTGCAATGTCCACACAGAGCTCACAGACCATACTTGCAGTTATGTGGCTTATTAGGGCAATAACAGGCTACGATTCAGGTTCGGGAACCCTTAGGATACAGTTCTTTGATCAGGATAGTCTCTTCTCAGCTGTGCCAAAGGCAGGCCTCTCACCGGCCCTCTGCCTCTTGGCCCCTTGGGCCTCTTGGGTTGGCTCAGCTCTTTGGCTCTGCTGATAAGTGTCTGGAGACATCCTACTCTGCCCTCTGCCAGTAAGCCCCTGCCCAAAGCTACTCAGCTCTCTCGCTCTGTGCGTTGGCACACCCACTGTAACTGCCTTGCTCCATGGGCCAGGAAGCCCACTGTGCCAACTCCTGCCAGTCTCCTGGTTCAGCTGCCTCTGCTGCTGTTTCTCTGCCACTGCTTCTTGCTGTTTTGTGCCATCTCCAGTGTTACAGCTCCCTGTCCGTCCCCTGGGTCTAGGAGGATCTCAGTGCAGGGACCCAGGGCCAAAGAGTGTGCTCTACTCTCTTCTTCATGGTAGGAGTGAGGTCCCTCCTGTCTGCCTCTATGATGGCCCATCATAAGCCTAGTGGGATGGCAAAACTGACCAATCCCCTTGTTAGTGTTCCATACACCTTATTTGCATGGTCCCACTCCTTCAAGGGTGCCATGCTCCTTATTCACATTATCATAAACTATCCAATGCCCGTGGTGGGCATAGTTCCACCCAGTCATTTGGTAGGAGTTACAAAGACTATGGCTAGAAAGGCCATATTAAGTAATTCACTGCACTACGCCTTTGTTGCAACCACTGTGTCAATCCCTCTCCTTCAGGGTCTTCCTCTTTTTCACTGACCCTCTACGCTACCAAGTATGATGTCCTTAATTTAGCAATTTTTGCATGTATGTTCTCTTACATGAGGCTGTCCTTTGCTTTCTTGTTCTCTCTTTAGCCAGTTCAATCTTCAGAATTATGCTGCCCTTATTTTTTATAAAATGGGCTGGGTTCTTTCTAGTTTTTACTTTATTCTCTAAAACAGTTTGAATACTATTGAAAAATTCATTGCTGTTGAGTCAATTCCGACTCATAGTTTACCCTGTAGGACAGAGTAGAACTGCCCCACAGGGTTTCCAAGGAGTGCCTGGTAAATTTGAACTGCCAACCTTTTGGTTAGCAGCGGTAGCTCTTAACCACTATGGGACCAGGGTTTCCTGAATAATATCAGAATTGACAAATATTTTTAAATTAATCTTTAAAATTATTCCCTAAAACTGGCTGGCTTTTTACCTTTTTCAGATTTAGAACTTAGAGTATCATTCAAAATTTCTCCATGAGATCTGATCTATTTAGATTTTATTTTTTATGAGCTACGCTTATAATTTATATTTTTATTAAAAAATCTACCTCTGGACATTCAGTAAGTTAAGTATAAACTTATATTTAATATTTGCTTGTAGTTTTTAAATATTCTCTGTACTTGTATTTGTATTCCTTTTCTAATTCCTAAATTTACATTTTCTCTGTTATACTTGCTACATGCTTATCTATTTTATTGGTCTTTTCAATGAATATGCTTTTGGTTTTATTTCATTTTTAAACAATATTTTATTATGCTTTCAGTGAAACTTTACATAGCAAATTATGTTCCCATTTGACAATTTCTACACAACTCGTTCAGTGACATTAGTTATATTTTTTACAGTGTGCCAACATTCTCTTTAATTGTGCTCTGGTTGTTCTGCTTCCAGTACTCTAGTTTCCCTGCCCCTTTATTCTCTCATCTTTGCTTTAGAGTAATTGTTCACCTTTTGGTCTCATAGAGATGGTTTTTTAATGGAGCACAGTACTCAGGGATAATATCCTTTATTTTGTTTGCCAATCTGTTATCACTAAAAGGTAACCCCTGGGGATAGTTTCAGTTCAAGTTTTAAACAGTATTTCAGAATGATAGTCTCAGGAACTCCTGATCCATTAAGTCTAAACTTTTTAAGAATTTGAGTACTGTTCCGTGTTTTTCTCCCATTTCTGTCAGGATCCATCTATTGTGGCCCCTATCAGAAGAGTCGATAGTAGTAGCCGGGCACCATCTAGTTCTCCTGGCCTTAGGGTAGATGAGGCCATGGCTCATGTAGGTTGTTAGCCCTGTAGACTAGTTTCTTCTCTGAGACTTTGGTTTCCTTCTTTCTCTTTTGCTTTTAATGACCAATAATTGTATCTTAGATGGCTAAGCATTTAAAACCCTAGATACTACTTGCCTCACTAGGATGCGGAACATGATCTCTGTGATGCCAATTGACTGAGTCATCCCATGAGACTAAGGTCCTAAACCTTCAAACTCAGAAAACCATTTTCACAAGGTGTTTGATTATGTCTGAGAAGTATATGTTACTATGTCCTCTATGAATGTATATGTGTGCATACACATATCTGTATGTACATTACATATAGATACTTCTACCTATGCACACATATGTACTCACCTGTACCTGCACTTACACATATATGCCTAGACATCTACACAGTTGATCATACACTCTTTTTTGGTTATTGTTGGTGTTGTTGCTAAATTATGTATGTTATATTCTTTATCACAAACATTTTTTTCTCTTGTGCTCTTTTGAGTAGCATTGTTTGTTTTGGTAAAGCTGTGCTCATTACACCCACATTCTGCGCTACTTTTCCCATCACCAAAAAGACCAAAAATAACAAGTATCTACAATCTAAAGAGTGATTCCTCCTCCCCTCCTTCCCATCTCTGGTAACCACCAATGAACTTTGCTCTCTGTATATATATCTATTCTTGTCCTCTTATAAAAGTGGGGTCATATTATATTTGCCTTTATGTGATTGACTTCTTTCACTAAGCATTATGTCCTCCAGATCCATCCATGTTACAGGATGTTTCAAGGACTCATTGATCTTCATGGTTGCATGATATTCCATTGTATGTATGTACCACATTTTGCTTATCCATCCATCCATTGAAGGGCACTTAGGTTGTTTCCTTTTTTTTTTTGCCATTGTGAGTAATGCTGCAATGACCATAGGTATGCATCTGCCTATTCAAGTCACTTCTATTGGGTCTCTAGGGTATATATCTAGGAGTGGGATTTCTGGATCATATGGTAGTTCTATTTCTAGTTCTCTGAGAAAGCGTCATACCGTTTTCTATAGTGTTTGTACCATTTTACAGTCCCACTAACAATGGATAAGGGTCCTAATCTCCCCACATCCTTGCCAACGTTTGTTGTTTTTTTTTTTTTTTTAAATGAGTGCCTTTTAGCTGGGGTGAGGTGGTATCTTATTGTAGTTTTGGTTTGCATCTCTCTAATGGCTAATGAAGGAACCCTGGTGGCACAAAGGCTAAAGTGATTGACTGTTAACTGAAAGTTCAGTGGTTTGAAGCCACCAGCAGCTCCACAGGAGAAAAATGAGGCAATCTGCTTCCATGAAGACTTGCAGCCTTGGAAACCCTATGGGGTCTCTATAAATCAGAATTGGCTCAATGGCAGTGGGGAGTGGCTAATGATCTTGAGCATTTTTCATGTGTTTGTTGGCCGCTTGAATGTCTTCTTTGGTGAAGTATTTGTTCATGTCCTATGCCCATACTTGTAATTGAGTTTGCCTTTTTGTTTTGAATAGTTCAAGTTTTCTATATATTTTAGAGATATGTTGTTTCTGAAGATTTTTTTCCCAGTCTGTAGATTGTCTTTTCACTCTTTTGATGAGCATAAAAGCATTTAATTTTTATGAGGGCACAATTATCTAGTTTGTTTTCTGCTATTCATGCATTTGTAGTTATGTTTGTTAGGCTATTTCTAAAAAAAAGGTCCCATAGTTTTCTATGTGTTCTTGCAAGAACTTCATAGTTTCAGATTTAACATTTAGGTCTTTGATCCATTTCGCATTAGTTTTTGTTTATGATATGAGATATGGGTCCTGTTTCATTTTTCTGCAAGTGAATATCCGGTTTTGCCAGCATCATTTATTAAAGAGACTGTTTCTTCCTCATTCAGTGGATTTTTGACCCCTTGTCAAAAATCAGTTGTCCATAAATAGAGGAATTTATTTCTGGGTTCTAAATTGCATTTTACTGGTGTATAGGTCTATCACTGAACCAATACCAGGATGTTTTGATTACAGTGGATGTATAGTATGTTTTGATATCAGGGAGTACGAGGTCTCCTACTTTGTCCTTTGTCATTAGTGCTTTGGCTATTTGGGGTCTCTTTCCTTTACATATAAAGTTGGTCATTAGTTTTTCTTGCTTTTGGCTTTATTGATTGCCTCTACTTTTTCTTTTAGGTTCTAATTTTATTAATTTCTCTTTTTATGCTTATTAATTTTTTCCCTCCACTTTCTTGAGGTTTATTTTTTATTCCTTTTGTAGCAACTTGATTTGAAAACTTAATTTCATTTTTTTACCTTTCACTTTCTAATAAGTACAGTAATTTTTATCTAAAATTGCCTTTTGAGTACCACCTGATACTATAGGTTTTTGTATGTAGCAGTCCTAAGTAATTTCCAATTTCCATTTTGGGTTTCTCTTAAATTCAAGAGCTATTTAGAATTTTTTTTTCCCATTTTCTAGTTGAATATATACACATACATTCCTTTTCTAGTTTTCTTGTATTATGGCTGGTGAAGGTGATTTTACACTTTCTACTTTGGTAATGTGTTGCTTACATGTGTTCAATTTCTGTGATTATCTCTTGTGTGCCTGTAAAGAATATTCTTTATTTGTGTGTGTGTAATATGAAGTTCTTTACATTTCTATCATATCAGTCTTAGTGACTGATCATCTTTGGTTTGAGATTTATTTTTAGCCTGCCTGTGAATGTTGTATCTATTTACAACAGTCTTGAGGGAGGCACAGGAGATGTTTTTGATAGACAGTACGTAAGGCTAATTATGATGATTGTTTGGGAGAGGTAGACTGTATTACCAGAAAGATGTGTCAGTAATTAGTCTTCTTGGCTTGGCAGACTTTCATTTCTCTTGCATGTTTATAAGAATAACTGACCCGCATCTTGTTCTTGTTGCCTGTCTTGAAGGCAGGCACTTCTGTTGTTCATTGTCTGGAGAAACAGGGAGGAGTTTCAGGGAGAGGATTGACCTACTTGGTTTTCCAACTTCAGTATTCCAGTCAAGACTCCTTATTCCCCCTTATTCCAAATTTGGAAAACTTTGAGCCACTTCCACTTCTTATGGCAGTCTTCTCATATATGCATTTTAGTCTACTGATTTCTTCATAAATAAAATCTTGCCTGCCTTATATCTTTCTTTTTAAAAATATTTTATTGTGTTTTAGGTGAAAGTTTACACAGCAAATTAGGTTTCCATTTAACAATTTTTATACAATTGTTCCATAACATTGGCTAAAATTTTCACAACATGTCAGCACTCTCATAATTTCCATTCTGTTTGTTCTGTTTCCATTGATCTAGCTTCTTCCCCTCCTTGTCTTCTTATCTTTGCTTTTGGGTAAATGTTGACTGTTTGTTCTGATATAGTTGATTGTTTAAGGGAGCACATTACTCGTGGGTGATATTGTTTATTTTATAAGCCAATCTATCATTTGGCTAAAAAGTGACCTCCAGGAGTAGCTTCAGTGCTAAGTTCAAAGGGCATCTTAGGGTGATAATCTCAGGGGTTCCTCTGGTCTCTGTTGGTCCAATAGGTATGGCATTTTTTAGGAATTTGAATTTTGTTCGACATTTTTTTCCCATTCTATCTGGGACCATTTTTTATGTTCCTGGTCAGAATAGTCACTAGTGGTAAGCCAGGCACCATCTAGCTCTTGTGATCTCAGGTGAGAAGAGGCCATGGTTAATGTGTGCTATTAGTCCTGTGGAATAGTTTCTTCTTTGAGTCTCTTATGTCTTTCATTGAAGTCATTGTGGTCCAACACAGGCATTCCTTCTTATCTTCCAACACAGTTGTGGATTTCAGAAAAGAAGTATCTTTTCTGTCATTTTTAGGGATTTTACGTGCTAAAACTGTGATTCAGTTTTTTAAGCTAAGCTTCCTTATTAGGGATTCCAGCCAAGAAGTGATTGTTGGGAGGAGGTAGCACTCTCCTGATCTAAAAGAGGTGAAATACAGAATATCATACATAGGACTTGTTTGTGGTTCTCTAAAAAGCGTAAATGTCACCTGAAGCAAGTATGTCCTAAAAGCCTAAATGGAAGTAGTAACATATTTGACAAATGTTTATTAAATAATTTTTAGATACATGGAAATGCATATTATCATTTATTAAGGCAATTAATAACAAAACATTTGAGAAATAAACACATGAAGAATGGCTGGAAATACAAAAAATATTAGGAAGCATTATGACACTATAATAATTAAAACAATTTGAAAAATGTAACTGAAGAATAAAGATCTAAAATTGTTGTTGTCATTGTTGTTAGGTGCCATCTAGTCGGTTCCAACTCACAGCCACCCTATGTAAAACAGAATAAAACACTGCCCGGTCCTACGCCATCCTCAGAACAGATGTTATGCTTGAGTTCATTGTTGCAGCTATTGTTATCCGTCCATCTGGTTCAGAGTCTTTCTTTTTTCCGATGACCCTCTACTTTACCAAGCATAATGTTCTTCTCCAGGGACTGGTCCCTCCTGATAACATGTTCAAACTATGTGATGCTTCTAAGGAGCATTCTTGTTGCACTTCTTCCAAGACAGATTTGACCTTTCTTCTGGCAGTCCATGATATAGTCAATATTCTTCACCAACAGCATAATTAAAAGGCATCAATTCTTTTTCAGCCTTCCTTATTCATTGTGCAGCTTTTGTAGGCATATGAGGCGACTGAAAACACTATGGATTGGACCTGGTGCACCTAAGTCCTTAAAGTGACATCTTTTCTTTTCAACACTTAAAAGAGGTATTTTGTAGCAGATTCTTTGATTGCTGCTTCCATGGGCATTGATTGTGGATCCAAGTAAAATGAAATCCTTGACAACTTCAGACTTTTCTCCATTTATCGTGATGTTGCTTATTGGTCCAGATGTGAGGATTTTTGTTTTCTTTATGTTGAGGTGTAATCCATACTGAAGGCTGTGGTCTTTGATCTTCTTCAGTTAAGTGCTTCAAGTCCTCTTCACTTTCAGCAAGCAAGGTTGTGTCATGTGCATATCACAAGTTGTTAATGAGTCTTCCTCCAATCCTAATGCCCCATTCTTCTTTATATAGCCCACCTTCTCGGATTATTTGCTCAGCATACAGATTGAATAAGTATGGTGAAAGGATACATCCCTGATACACACCCTTCTTGATTTTAAGCCACACGTGTCCACTTGTTCTGTTCAAACAACTCTCTTAGCCTGTGTACAGGTTCCTCATGAGCACAATTAAGTGTTCTAGAATTCCCATTCTTCGCAATGTTGTCTATAATTTGTTATGATCCACACGGTTGAATACCTTTGTATAGTGAAAAAAAACACAGGTAAACACCTTCCTGGTATTCTCTGCTTTTAGCCAAGATTCATCCGACATCAGCAATGATATTCTTTGTTTTATGGCCTCTTCTGGATCTGGCTTGAATTTCTGGCAACTCCCTGTCGATGTACTGCTACAACTGCTTTTGAGCGATCTTCAGCAAAATTTTACTTGTGTGTGATATTAATGATATTGTTTGATAATTTCTGCATTCTATTTGATCTCCTTTTTTGGAATGGGCACAAATATGGATCTCTTACAGTCAGTTGGCCAGGTAGCTGTCTTCCAAATTTCTTGGCTCAGGTGAGTGAGCACCTCCAGTGGTGCATGGATTTGTTGAAATGTTTCAGTAGGTATCCCGTCAATTTCTGGAGCCTTGATGTTTGCAAGTGCCTTCTGTGCAGCTAGGGTTTCTTCCCTCAGTACCATTAGTTCTTTATCACATGCTACCTCCTGAAATGGTTGAATGTCAAGCAATTCTTTTAGGTACAGTGATTCCGTGTACTCCTTCCTTCTTCTTTTAATGCTTCTTGTGTCATTTAATATTTTCCCTGTAGAATCCTTCAACACTGCAACTCAAGGTTTGAATTTTTTCTTCAGTTCTTTCAGCTGAAAAAAGGCTGACAGTGTTCTCCCATTTTGGTTTTCTATCTCCAGGTCTTTGCGCAATTTCATTATAACACTTTACTTTGTCTTCTGGAGCTGCACTTTGAAATTTTCTGTTCAGTTCTTTTATTTCATCATTTCTTCCTTTCACTTCAAGAACAAGTTTCGGAGTCTCTTCTGACATCCACTTTGATCTTTTCTTTCTTTTCTATTTTTTAATGACCTCTTGCTTTCTTCATATGATATCCTTGATGTTACTCCACATCTCATGTGGTCTTTGGTCGTTTGTTTTTTCAATGAGTCAAATCTATTCTTGAGATGGTCTCTAAATTCAGGTGGGATATACTCAGATTTGTACTTTGGCTGTCGTGAAGTTGTCCAATTTTTTTCAGCTTTGACTTGAACTTGCATATGAGCAATTGATAATCTGTTCCACAGTCAGCCCATGGCCTTGTTTTGACTGATGACATTGAGCTTTTCCATGGTGTCCTTCCCCAGATGTAGTTGATTTGATTCCTGTGTATTTGATCTGATGACATCCATGTGTACAGTCACCATTTATGTTGGTGAAAAAATGTATTTGCAATGAAGACGTCATTGATTTTGCAAAATTCTATCATGCGATATCTGGCATCGTTTCTATCACCAAGACCATATTCTCCAACTACCAATCCTTCTTCTTTGTTTCTGACTTTCACATTTCAATTGCCAGTAATTATCAATGCATCTTGAGTCCATGTTTGATCAATTTCACACTGCAGAAGTTGGTAAAAATCTTCAATTTCTTCATCTTTGGCCTTAGTGGTTGGTGTATAAATTTGAACAATAGTCGTATTAACTGGTCTCCCCTGTATGCATACGAATATTATCCTATCACTGACAGTGTTGTACTTCAGGCTAGATCTTGAAATGTTCCTTTTGATAATGAACGAGATGCCATACCTTTTCAATTTGTCATTCCCAGCATAGTAGACCATAAGATTGTCTGATTCAAAATGGCCAATACCAGTCCATTCCAGCTCACTATTATCCATGGAAACCCTGGTGGTGTAGTGGCTAAGAGCTATGGCTGCTAACTTAAAGGTTGGCAGTTCAAATCTACCAGGCACTCTTTGGAAACCTTGTGGAGAAGATCTACTCTGTCCTATAGAGTTGCTATGAGTCAGAATTGACTCAAAAGCAATGGGCATGTTATTGATCTTTATGTGTTCTATTTCATTTTTGATGACTTCCAATTTTTCTAGATTCATACTTTGTACATTTCCATGTTCCGAAGTTTACAGCTGTTTCTTCTCATTTTGAGTCATGCCACATCAGCAAATGAAGGTCTCAAAAGCTTGACTCTATCCACGTCATTAAGGCCAACTCTACTTTGAGGAGGGAACTCTTCCCCAGTTGTCTTTTGAGTGTCTTTAAACCTGAGTGGCTCATCTTCCGGCACCATATCAGACAATGTTCTGCTATTCATAAGGTATTCACTGGTGAATTTTTTCAGGAGTACACTGCCAGGTTCTTTTTCCTACTCTGTGTTAGTCTGGAAGCTCTGCTGAAACCTGTCCACCAAAGGTGACCCTGTTGGTATTTGAAATGCTGGTGGCAAAACTTCCAGTATCACAGCAACATGCAAGCCACCACAGTTCAACAAACTGACAGAAACTGAATAGACTCAAGTATATATGAGAATTTAGTAAATAATAAAGGTGACATTTCAAATCGCTGGGATCATAGACATTATTTGATAAATGATGTACAATTTTTTTTGTTGTTTCATCTTCAGAAAAAAAGCTAAATCTATATGTTTCTCCTTACTCCAAAATAATTCTGAATGTGTTCATGATCTAAGTACAAAAAACCAAACCAACCAATCAACAAGGAGAATATATAATATATATATATATAGGGGTCTTGGTGGTGCAGTGGATAAACATTTGGCTGCTAACCAAAAGGTCAGCAGTTTGAATCCACCAGTCACTCCTTGGAAACCTATAGGGCAATTCTACTCCATCATATATGTTCACTATGAGTAGGAATCAACTTGATGACAATGAGTTTTGGTTTTATAAATACATACATATATGCATATATATATAGACAAAAAAATGGATAAACTTATCTATAATCCTAGGTTGGGGTAGACCTTTCTGAACAGAATTCAAACTGAAAAGCAGTATTAGTCAAGATAGGCCTGATTATGCTGTGTTAACAACCCATGCCCTATTAAGTGCCTTTTTATCAAAGTCTTTTTGTTTGCTTACACCAAGTCTGCTGTGGGTCTAGATCAGTGTTTCTCAGTCTTTTTTTTTTTTTTTTTAATCATTGCCCCCACTGCATGGATCCTTTTTAGACATCTTTTCCACTAGTTCCCCATTCTCCCCCCACCCCATGAAGTTAAATACTAAGGAATAAGAATTTGCTGAGTAGAGTTGAACTTTGAAAGGCCACAAACTCTTGTAATCTCTCATATATTTTCACCCCCTTGGAAGTGATATTAGCCCCAATGAGAATGCATGCAATACCTCGGTACTGCCCCTCCTTATTGACATAATCACTGCAGCTGGGAAAGAGTGGACTGCAGGGTCTCACACAGGGATTTAAATGTCACAACCCAACTGGTCAGAACAAGTCACACGGTCATACCCAACTTCATGTGGGTGGAGAAATGTAAACCTCCTTTATGGTCAGAAGGAGAGGGTAGCCAGATTTTGGTGAAGAGTTGTAATGTCTGCCACAGAAGTCATAAAAGGAAAGGACAGTTACCATATGAGAAACAAAGTCAAAATTAAAACTGGGAGAAAATGTGTCTGACTTTCTTAATATACAAAAACTTGGACTAACAAATTAGAAAAAAAAAAGATCCATCCAATATAAAAACAATACTGCAGAAATGTTTCACTTATTAGATTGGCAAAATCAAAGTTTGCTAATATCCAGTACTGGAGATGGTGCGAAAATATGGAGGCATTCTCATACCGTTTTTTGGGGGGGGGGGGCGGAGATGTTATCTAGTGCAGCTTTTTTTGTAGGCTGATTTGGTAATGTTCATCAAAATACAAATGACAACATCCTTTGCCCTAGCAATTTCACTGCTTCTAACTTATCCTGGGTATATTCTTCTGTCCTGATGTGTGTACATAAAGCTGTTTCCAGTTTGCTGATATCAACCTAATGTAATACTGAGCAGTTGATAAAGAAATTGAGGTAGACCTTTATGTGCTGATATGGAACAACTTCTAAGATACAGTTTTAGGTAAAACGTGTTGTGGATTGAATTGTGTCCCCCAAAATATCTGTCAACTTGGCTAGGTCATGATTCCCAGTATTGTATGATTGTCTACCATTTTGTCATCTGATGTGATTTCTCTAGGTGTTGTAAATCCTATCACTATGATGTTAATAAGATGGATTAGCTGCAGTTATATGGATGAGATCTACAAGATTAAATAGTGTCTTAAACCAATCTCTTTAGAGATATAAAAGAAAGAAGCAAGCAGAGAGGCTTGGGGACTTCATATCACCAAGCAGGCAGTGTCAGGAGCAGAGTGTGTCCTTTGGACCTGAGGTTCCTGCACTGAGATGCTCCCAGACCAAGGGAATATTGAAGACAAGGACCTTGCTCCAGAGCTGACAGAGAGAGAAAGCCTTCCCCTGGAGCTGATGCCCTGAATTTGGATTTGTAGTCTACTAGGCTGTGAGAAAATAAATTTCTCTTTGTTAAAACCATCCACTTGTGGTATTTCTGTTTTAGCAGCAATAGATGACTGAGACAACATGCAAGTGCAGAACAGTATGTATATTATAATTCCATTTACTAAATAAATAAAGTATCCGTATACTCAGGTATTTTTCCTGGAGAAGTCATAAGAAACTATTCTCTATTATTACCATTGTGGAGACTAGACCCTAGGCGTGGGAGTAAGAAGGAAATTTTCATATGTCTTTATGTTTTGCTTTACTAGGTTTATATATTATTTTTATTAGCTGTTATGGGTTGAGTTATGTCCCCCCAAAATATGTGTTGAAATCCTAACCCCTTGTCTTAGTCATCTAGTGTTGCTATAACAGAAATACCACAAGTGAATGGCTTTAACAAAGAGAAATTTTTTCTCTCGTAGTCTAGGAGGCCAGAAGTCCAAATGCAGGGTGATAGTCCAGGCGAAAGCTTTCTCTCTCTGTCAGCTCTGTGGGGAAGGTGCTTGTCATCAATCTTCTGGATCCAAAGGATGTGCTGTTTTCCTGGCTCTTGTTTCTTGGAGGTATGAGGTCTCCCTGTCTCTGTGCTCGCTTCTTTCTTTTACGTCTCAAAAGAGATAGACTTAAGACAAAACCTAATCTTGCAGATTGAGACTTGACTCACTAACATAACTGTCTCTAATCCTGCCTCATTAACATCATAGAGGTAGGATTTGCAACACATAGGAAAATTACATCAGATGACAAAATGGTGGACAATCACACAATGCTGAGAATCATGGCCTAACCAAGTTGATACACATTTTGGGGGGACACAATTCAATCCATAACGCCCCTCTACCTGCAAATGTGAACCTGTTTGGAAATAGAGATTTTTCCTTTATGTTAATGAGGCCTTACCAATGTAAGGTGGATCCTAATCCTAATCAGTTCTGAGTTTTATAAGACAGAGACACATACATGGGGAAGACAGATGCCATGCGGTGATCACCTACAAGTCAAGGAACATCAAGGAACCAAAGAACACTCAGAGCTACTGACAAAGAAATAAACACAGCCAAAATCCTGATTTATATTTTTAACCTCCAGAATTTTGAGAAAATATTTTCCCATTTTTTAAAGCCACCTATTTATACTATTTGTGTTATAGCAGCACTAACCAATTAAAAATTAAAGAACTGGGAGAAAATGATATCCTCAGATATTTATATATACCAGCATACTACATTTGGGCAATTGGTTAAACTTTTACCATATTGTGTCTCCTTTGTGTTATTTAGCTAATTCTATTATTGAATAATTCTCATGTAGTTGATTTGGAAAATGGAGGAAGAGAAACCTGAATTGCAGTTCCAAAAGCAAATCAATTGCATGCTGATTAGGAGTAGAGCAGGCAGGTAGGAAAAACATTACAGAACACACCTGACATGCTCCTCAATGTGCGAGGTGCTTTTCTTGTGACTTAGAAAAGAGAACCAAGGCTCAAAGTGTTTACATCATCTCTGGAAGTGTCATTTCATTGATATCAAGCTGTACTTACATGTATCAGTTTTACTGGTGAGTTGGCAGTGACTGTTCTCCTTTTTGTCAGAAATTAGTCTAATTGAGTTCTTTAATAATTTGGTTAAAGTGCCTCTTCCATTGCTTGCTGTTGTTAGCTGTGGTCAAGCTGGCTCAGACTCACGGTGACTAGTGTTGCCTAGTCTTGCATCATCTTCATGACCGTTGGTATGTTTGAGTCCATTCTTGATTACAAGTAAGGATGGTGAAACATTTACTCACTTACTTTGCACACATCAACAGGAAAGACCAACTACTAGAAAAGAGCATCATATTTGGCAAAGTAGAGGGCCAATGAAAGGAGGGAAACCCTCAATGAGGTGGATTGACACAATAGCTACAACAATGGACTCGAACATATCTTTCTCTGCTGTTTAGGGGTTATTTATTCAGTTATCTTTGCAAACAACAAACACATAGTTCACCTGGATTCAGAATGAGCATTAAAAAAATCTTACCCATTTATCTGTTTGCCTTCTTTTTTTACTTAGTGATTTATAGAAGTTTGTACTACTCTTTACATTTGGGTTTTGCATTTCCCATTCTACTTTTTAGTCAAGGGTGAATATTCATAGATGAGGAAATATAGTCATTCATATATTTTTTACTTTCTTTGATTTATATTATTTGCAGGCTTGTCAACCTCAGTGGAAATCCATGGCTTGAGGGCAAAATCAAATGGAATTATTGAAAATCTAAAGTATGTGAGACATACTAGTAGGCATTTGGGAAAAATGTAAGGAATTATAAGAGATAATCTCTGCTCTCTAGAGTCTCATCTAGTTAGGAAGATAAAGCATAAATGTGTAAAAACTTTATTCATGAGAAAAGACCTAAATCGTAGCTCAAAAATTATTGGGATGTCACAAAATGGTACATGATAAACTGCCATATTAGAGCAGAAGATTGAGAGATGTTGTCTTCAACTGGTGTTGGGGTAAGGGCTGGAGAATGGGTGATATAGGAAAATAAGCTGAGAAGCTTATTTTCAAACTCTTCAGCCTCCAACCCCAACCTAATTGAGAAGTACTGTTGAAAAAAAGCACATCAAATCCTTCCCCATTTTTTTTTTTTTTTTGGCAAAACCACATTTTTCCTTTTGAATTATGTTGCATCATTATTTTCTATCTGTAGTCTCCTTCCCATCTTCTGGGTTCTTTCCCAACTGTCCAAACACCAAAGAGCACAAGTTTCAAGACCGTTTTCACTTATATTCAGTGATAGAATATCAATCACCTTGCTTTCTTCCAAGGGCCTTTTCTTTTTCATGGTAATCGTTAAATTTACTCTTCATGATTAACAAACGCTTGTGCCCTGAATTTTGATTTAATTATTCTTGAAGTGTGGCCCCGGCCTCAGTACTTTTGCAAGTTCCTGAGTGATTTTGAATTGCAACCAGTGTTAAGAGCCACTGTAGTAAGCATATTTTGAGAAAAGCTGACCTGACATGTAAGTGATTGTTTATATGTCTCTTATACTGTATTCCCCTAATTGGATGCTAAATTTGTCAAGAGAGTAATCTAAGTCTTTTTCATCTTTGTGGTGAATGTATACACTTTGAGTGAGGGAGCTACTTGATAAACTCTGGTCTATAATCTATTACCAACAATTTCAAAACCTCAAAGCTCTGAAAATGGAAATTTTTTTCTTAACTCATTTGAGAATAAAGCCTGACCTTAACTGAGATAAGACTATATCATTATTTACCCCACTTAGTATAGGTGTTTATTCATTTCATTACAGAATGTTAATGTGTTTGATTATGGGGTGTTGCCTCAGACTTTTTTTGAGAGTGTTACATAATTAACTATATAAACATGAATACAATATACATACACTGGGTATCCAAAAAACTCTGAATTCTTAAGTACAGCTGAACCCAGGTATCTTAGTCATCTAGTGCTGCTGTAACAGAAATACCACAAGTAGATGGCTTTAACAAACAGAAGTTTATTCTCTCAGTGTAGTAGTCTAGAAGTCCAAATTCAGGGTGTCAGCTCCAAGGGAATGCTTTCTCTCTCAGCTCTGGAGGAAGGTCCTTGTCATCAATCTTCCCCTGGACTAGGAGCTTCTCTGTGCAGGAACCCCAGGTCCAAAGGATGTGCTGTGCTCCCAGTACTGCTTTCTTGGTGATATGAGGTCCCACTGCATCTCTGCTCGCTTCTTTCTTTTATATCTCAAAAGAGATATAAATTCAGTCTTGTAGATTGAGTGTTGCCTCATTAACACAACTGCTGCCCATCCTCCCTCATTAACATCATAGAGCCAGGATTTACAACACATAGGAAAATCACATCAGATGACAAAATGGTAGACAATCACACAATACTGGGAATCGTGGCCTAGCCAAACTGATACACATATTTTTTGGAGACACAATTTAATCCATGACACCAGGACTTTAGAGAAGATATTTTGGAACTGTATGTATTGATGTTTCACTTAGGAATTTAAGAAAGTTGACTTCTTGGGGGACAGAGCAGAATTTAGGCCAGTGGCTCTCAAAGCTGGTAGAATCACTTGTGAAGCTTTTAAATCCTAGCAGTGCCCTTGCACCGCCTCCAGAGATTCTGATTCAATGGATCTGGGCAGTGGGATTTTTTTTTTTTTTTTTTTTTTAACTCTCCAGGTAACCTTAGCGTGCAGCCAGAGTTGATGGCCAAAGACATAAACTAACGATTCTAATCAGGGGCTTGCATACCCCTTACCCCAATCTGGGGAGTTGTGTCAAATGACATATGTTCCTTTGAAGACATGTCTCCACTGCTTTCACACTGCTAACAGGAACCATCCTCATCCATGACGAGTGTATTTAAGCCCTTATTTATATTTGTATAGAGAAAATCTGAGAACTACTGATTGAGATATTGGCCTAAGGGAGGGGAGTTCTAGGTAGTCAGACTAATGTGAGTAATGGGATAAAGGCTGGAAACCACAAGGGACATAAGGTGAATAGAAAATAGTTTGGCTTGACTGAAGGATAATGTTGGAGAGGCATTTAGGAATCAGACATGTGAAATTTGAATGCTTATTTTATTGTCATTAGAATAATTTTGTTTGTTTTTTCAAATACTTTAAATTGAAACTATACGTTAACAAAGCATTCTCCATCTCAACAATCTCTACACGAACATTCAGTGACATTAATCAATTTTTCAAGATGTGATCACATTCTTCGAGTTGTGCAATCATTCTTGCTATCCTTTTCCATATCATTTCACCACCATTAACATAAACTCAATGGCCTTTAAGCAAAAATTCCTTTTTTCTCCCTCCCTCCCACCCCTGGTAGCCACTAACAAGCTTTGGTTTCTATATATTTGCTTATTTTATACAAGTGAGATCATACAGTATTTGTCCTTTTGCGATTGACTTATGTAACTCGGCACAGTATTTTCAAGGTTCGTGGATGTTGTGCCATGCACCTGGGTTTCATTTCTCTTTAGAGCCGAGTAATAGTTCATGGAATGTGTGTACCACATTTTGTTTATCCATTCATTCGCTGATGGACATCTCAGTCTTTTCGACCTTTTGGCTATTGTGAAAAGTGCTGCAATGAGCATTGGTATACAGATTTTATATTTTACCTTTTGAAACAAGCTTTTTTGTCCACTCTTTTCTGGCAGTAAACAGATTCACATTTTGAAATTTTATTTAGCAGTGCTTTTTGTTTCCGTAGTGGTCTCACAGGAAGCATCTCTGGTACCAGGTGCAGGATCTTGATTAAATGCTGTGAAAATTCACAACAGAATAGAGCAAATTACCCACTGGAGAGGGTGGGGCAGCTTTCTGTGCTGTGAAAAAAAATCTGCTGCATGCCAAGGAACACAAAGAATTATCATGCACAAGGTTTTACATGTCATGCGGGCGGTTTTCCACCTTTGAGCATTTGTGCTTCATGGGTGAAACATCATTCCTGTGAGCTATATTGGACACCCACCCTGTTTTAATTTATAGTGGCATGTCAGAGACATAAATCATAAGCTTTAAAAACCAGCCTCGATAATGACAAATGAATTGGGTCATGTAATGCACAGTATTAACATATTCAGGCCGCATATGTCTGCTGATGGTCTGTAAAAGAAAATCTACAACGAAGATATTTCATTTCCTTTGGAATTTTAAAACAATGAATGAAAACTTATAAAATGCAACAAAAGTTATTGGTACAGAGTAAATTCTCAAAACCGTTAATTGTCATCGTTAATGGTTCTGTTGTTGCCATTTATGGAGGCAGTTGATGGCTTTGGCTGTAGCACCAGATGCCTTGCAGATGTGACAAAGTTTACTTCTCAAGTGGGACAACTCCCTTTCCACAGCTGTCCCATGCCTTTGCTTAAGTCGGCCATGTCATTATAATCAATCTTTTAATTGTGACAAACTGTGTGATCATGCGTAGTTTAGGCAGGGACGCTTGAGTATATAAACTTGAGTACTTTGGGTTTTGGATTGACACAGTGTCTGTGACAAGGGGCTCAGTCACAGCTTCGATTGGGAGTATGGCACAGGACCAGGCAGTGTTTCATTCTGTCGTACATAGGGTAGCTATGAGTCGGAACTGACTTGACGGCACCTAACAGCAACAAACAACAATTTGGGTTTAAGAAGACTGGATGGTGCGAGTGGTTTGGGATCTATTAAAGGTTGGTGGCTTGAACCAATTCAGTGGCTCTGTGGAAGAAAAGGCCTAGTGGGTGACCTGCTTCAAGAAATACTACACTGAGGAAACCCTACAGACCAGTTCTACTCTGGAACGCGTGGGGTTGTCATGAGTGAGGGGCTGACTCAACAGCAGCTAACAACAATAACAACAAATTTGCGTTTGGTTATTTGAGAAGAATGAGTCTGTAAGAGGCACCTTGTATAGAGAAGGTCCTACATTAGGAGTTAAAGGAACCGTATTCTTGTTTGGTTCCATTACAGATGAGGGGGACGGACCATGGGCAGTTTACTTTTCCTCTTTGGACCTCCTTTGTGTTATGGGTAAAATGAAAAAATCAAACCAGATGATTGCTGTAGTCTTAATTGTCTCTAAGGTTATTTAATTATGAGTTCAAAAAGAAAATCAAGACTAAGCTTAAGTGGTAGACTATGCAGGTTTGCTGCATAAAGGCCTATAGGGGTTGGGAACTATGGCCTGTAGAGCAAATCTGGCCTGCAACCTATTTTTTGTATGACCTGAGAGTTATTTTTATTTTAAATGGTTACATTTTAAATGGTTATATAAGTATCAATAATCATGACTATGCAACGTTTGTTCTGTTACACATAAGGCCACCATAATTTGCAGTTGACTTGATAGCAACTAACAACAACAACATGCAGTACCTACATAATATTCTCAATTTTGCCTTTTGATCCGCAAAGTCTAAAATATTTATTTCTGACCCTTGCAGAAAAAGTATGCCAATCCCTGTCTATTCACATTCTACGTAGGAAGTTCGGTATAGAAGTCCTTCTAATGAACTTTAGTTAACAAAAAGACTCGCTACTTTACCCTTCTCTCCGAGATTGATGGTTATCTTATATTTTTCTATCAGTTAAATTAATTGTTCACTTTGCTTCATTCATGATGCTTTTTAAAAAGTCTTAAATAACAAGTAAATTGTTATTTTATCAGAATGACAATCACAGTTTTACAAGTAGTTACCACAAATTCTAAGTCATAAAAATTCTGTTTGACAACTTGGATCAGCAATGGCCTCAGCCTTTTCTACTCCTTTTTTAGCCATCTGAGGAAGAAACCTTTTTCAAGATTTGTATAGCACAGCTCTGTTTCTCTGAGAAGAACCAAAGCAATTAGTTCTGCCTTAGATTTTCTTTTTGGAGCTGAGTAATATGCCCCTTTCTTTCCTGATCATAAAGATGTAGGGATATGGGTGCTGATGCTGTCAGCAGCCCCGTTCCCAGCCTGGTGGAGGGGCCCACCTACAGGTATGGAGAAGGGAGCTGATACAGAGATAAATCAGGATGAATGAGCAACAAAGAAGGAGAAACAAGATGGTAGTATTGGTCCCCTGATTCAGACTACTGCCTTTTCTGCTACGCGAGCCCCAATTTCCCGCTTTTGGGTTTGTGACACTAAAAACCAGAGTTGTTTCTAAGATGATCATATATTTTTTTCAGAATGTGAACTTCAAAACTTCAGACTGTGACCTTATTTGGAAATAAGGTCTTCCTAGATTTAGGGTGAGCCCTAAATATAGCAACTTATAAATCCTTATAAAAATAAGGAGAACACAGAGAGATATACATAGAGAAGAAGGCCATGTGAAGATAGAGTCAGAGATTGGAGTTATGCTGCCACAAGTCAAAGAACACCAGGAGCTACCAAAAGCTAGAATTAAAAAAAAAAAAAGCCCATTGCTGTCAAGTCTATTCTGACTCTTAGTCACCCTATAGGACAGAGTAGAACTGTCCCACTGGGTTTCCCAGGAGCACTTGGCAGATTCAAACTGCCAACCTTTAGGTTAGCAGCCAAACTCTTAACCACAACACCACCAAGGTTTCCCAAAAAAGCTGGAATAAACAAGGAAAAATCCTCCCCTAGAGCCTTTGGAAGGGCTGTGGACCTGCTAATACCTTGATTTCAAACTTCTGGCCTCCTTAACTATGAGAGGATGAATTTCTATTATTTTAAGCTACCTAGTTTGTCGTAATTTGTTATGGCATCTCTGAAACTAATACACTCTTCTGGTCAAAGAGGACAAAAGCATCTTTTGCTCTTCTCAGTACCTAGTTGGAGCTCTGGTGGTAAGGTGGTTAAGAGCGTGGCTGCTAACCAAAAAGTTGGCATTTTGAATCCACCAGCCACTCCTTAGAAACCTTATGGGGCAGTTCTATTCCATCCTATAGGGTTGCTATGAGTCGGAATCAACTCAAAGGCAATGGTTTTGCTTTTTTTTCGTTTTAATATAGGTAGATAGAAGAACAAACAAAGCAGTCTTAGAAGAAATACAACCAGAAAGGTCCTTAGAAGAAAGGATGGCAAGACTTTGGCTCGCTTACTTTGGATGTGTAATCAGGAAAGAACAATCTCTTGAAAATGACATCAGGTTTTGTACGGAGTCAATGAGAAACAAAAGAAGCTGCCATTGAGTGGGATTAACACAATAGACACAAGGATAGACTCAAACATACTGTCATGGATTGAATTGTGTCCCCCCAAAATATGTCAACTTAACTAGGTCATGATTCCCTTATATGATTGTATGATTGTCTACCATTTTATCTTCTTGAAGTGATTTCCCTATGTGTTGTACATCCTATTACTATGATGTAATAAGATGGACTAGCAGCAATTATACTGATGAGTCTACAAGATTAGGTAGAGTCTTAAGCCAATCTCTTTAGAGATATAAAAGAAAGAAGCAAGCAGAGAGATACAGGGGACCTCACATCACCAATAAAGCAGTGCTGGGAGCAGAGCGTGTCCTTTTGGACCTGAGGTTCCTGGGCTGAGATGCTCCCAGACCAAGGGAAGACTGAAGACAAGGACTTTCCTCCAGAGCCAACAGAGAGAGACAAAGACTTCCCCTAGAGCTGGTGCCCTGAATTTGGACTTCTAGCTTACTGGACTGTGAGACAATACATTTATCTTTGTTAAAGCCATCTGCTTGTGGTATTTCTGTTATAGCAGCACTAGATGACTAAGGCACATACCAAAAATTGTGAAGATGGCACAGGCCCAGGCAATGTTTCCTTCTGTTATACATAAAGTTACTGTGAGTTGAAGCACACTTGATGGCAACTAACAACAACAAAAATACGTTTCATAGCACTTCGCCTGTATTACAGAAGTTACCCCACTGCACTGTAATGACAAACATATCTCCATCTTTTCTACTGGAACATGCCACAGGTGAGGAGATTAGATTGTCTTTTGAATCTGCTCCTTCTCCTAGCATAGTGCCTGGTCCATCATTACTGCCCAATAAATATTCGTTGCACAAATGAATGAATGAATGAGTGAAAATGTTCAACATTGTGCTAAACATTGGGGGAGAGTAATAAGAATGTGAGGTTTCTTCAGGAGGGGAGACAAACCAGAAGCAGATATCCTGTAGCAGTGCAAAGAAAAACCAATCTAAATGCGACTAAGAGAAGCCAAGGCTATGTTTAATTCATAAAGATCTGTAAAGCTGCCCCTGCCTGCAGCCTCTATAACCTTACCTGCTTCCAGCCTGCGGAATCAGATTGGCTGGCTTTATCAGCCTGCCTCTGACACCTGCGTACCTGTTTGACTCTCCAAGCCAGAGTCTCCCCACTGGGCATTTAGGGGGTTTATGTGGGTCAAACACGATAACACATGTAAAGTGCTCAGTGTCCGGCACCTAGTAAGTGCTCAGAAACTGTGATTACTATTCTTAGTCCAGTTCTTTCTTTCCAGGTACTGCTGCTCATTTCCACAGAATACTCTGCGGCCATCTGAACATGACACAGCTGAAACTCAATATTCTCTCCCTTCCTAAACTGGCCTCTCTCTCTCTTTTCCTCAAATGCATCTTTTCGCAGTCATCCATACCTAAAACCTTAAAACTGTGTTCAGCTCCTTGCTCATCTGAACAAATCAGCAAATTTTACGTAACACTTTTCCCACATGTCCTTCCTTTTAGTTCTTGCTCCTACTATCGTTGTTCCAAGTAGAGAGTTCACCAGCAAGTCACCCATACTTGCTGTATACTCAGAGTATCTGTGCTCCTAAAGATAGATAGAAGTCATGGTTAAAATCATTTGCGTGTGTGTGTGTGTGTGTGTGCACGTGCATGTGTGTGTTAGGTATACAGATCTGTTGTTATGTTCTATATATACAATAATATTTCTTGTGTAAAATGTTCCTTGAGATTTTCAGTATTTACAATAGGGTTTCAATTTTCTTTTCTTTTCCTTAAAACAAAGACTATTTTAATCTAAAATTCATGTGTTACTTTATAAAGTTCAGTACATAGGAACCACGTCTTGTGTGTTTTTGTCTCCCACAGAGCACGGAGCAGCGCTGGGAATATACTGGAGAGTTAGGTCAAAATTCTAGGGAAGCATCCTCAGTGCCTCCTGACCTGCAACCTCCACCTCCAAAACACCAGCAAGCCCTGCCTGCTTGATCCTCAAATGTACGTCAAAAGAACACTTGTTATGCTCTTCACTGCTATACTCTAGGTCCAGCCCTTCTCCCATTCTTACCCCCTTTAATTCTACTCTTCACAGATCATCCAGAAAGATTGTTGTAAAACATAAACCTCAAAATCTTCAAGTGGCTCACACCACATTTAGAAAACATTTCAAACTCAAACTCCTTCGTATGGCCTATGAAGCCCATGTGCTGTCCTCTCTGGCCGCCTTGTCTCTAAGTATTCTTCTTGCCACCTCTTATGCTCTAGCTATTCTGGCCTCTTCTTGTTTCTCAGACATTCAAGCTCTTTTCTGCTGCATCGGTCGTGATCTTGTAACACAATCCCAAAAATCTTAGTGGCTTGCAACAGAAATACTTTTCTTGCTTATGGCTCTGTGGGTTGATTGGGGCAGCTCTGCGTCGGGCTGTGGGTCAGGTCCAAGTGTGTTGCATGTGCTTCTCATTCTGGGAGCAGTAGCTTCCCAAGGCATGCTCTCCCCATGGCACTAGAGGCCCAGCCAAACCACACAAGGACATTTAAAACTTCTAGGCAGATGTGATGCATATTACATCGATTCTCATATCATTGGACCAAAAGCAAGACCCATACCCAAGTCTAAAGTTGGTGGGGAGTAAACTCTGCACGGAGTGAAGCCATTGCAAGGGTGGGGAGGGAGGGAGAATTGTGATAATACTATACACCCTACTGACCATAGAGAACTTTGCTGTTACTATTTCTTCTATTTGGGCCTCTTTCCCACCAGAGCTCTTTTCCTTGCTTTATACAGGTCCTTGTGCAAAGTTACCTGGTTAGATATCCTTTCCTTGAGCATCTCCAAAATAGATTCCCAGAAACCCAGTCCTTCTCTAATATTTACCCTATTTTATTTTTACTCTAACTGCTTATCTCCTCCAGAAATGATATACTCTATTTATTAATCTTTTGAACACTAATGACCTAAGACCAGGTGAGTTGTGGACCGACATCAAGGATATCATTCATGAAGAAATCAAGAGGTCATTAAAAAATAGGAAAGAAAGAAAGAAAAGGCCAAAATAGATGTCAGAAGAGACTCTGAAACTTGCTCTTGAACGTTGAGTAGCTAAAGCAAAGGGAAGAAATGATGAAGTAAAAGAGCTGAACAGAAGATTTCAAAGGGTGGCTGGAGAACACAAAATAAAGTATTATAATGATATGTGTAAAGAGCTGGAGATAGAAAACCAAAAGGGAAGAACATGCCCAGCATTTCTCAAGCTGAAAGAACTAAAGAAAAAATTCAAGCCTCAAGTTGCAATAAAGAAGCATTCTACGGGGAAAATAGTAAACTATGCAGGAAGCATCAAAAGAGGAAGGAAGGAATACACAGAGTCACTATACCAAAAAAGAATTGGTCAACATTCAACCATTTCTGGAGGCAGCGTAAGATCAGAAACCATTGGTACTGAAGGAAAAATTACAAGCTGCACTGAAGGCATTGGCAAAAAACAAGGCTCCAGGAATTGATGGAATATCCATTGAGATGTTTCAACAAATGGATGTAGAGCTGGAAATGCTCACTAGTCTATGCCAAGAAATTTGGGAGAAGGTTACCTGGCCAACAGACTGGAAGAGATCCATATTTATGCCTATTCCCAAGAAAGGTGATCCAACTGAATGCTGAAATTATTGATATATCATTAATATCTCACCCAAGTAAAATTTTGCTGAAGATCATTCAAAAGTGGTTGCAGCAGTATATCAACAGGGAACTGCCAGAAATTCAGGCTGGATTCAGAAGAGGATATGGAACTGGGGATATCATTACTGACGTCAGATGGATCCTAGCTTAAAGCAGAGAATACCAGAATAATGTTTATCTGTGTTTTATTGGCTATGCAAAGGCATTTGACTGTGTAAATCAAAACAAATTATGGATAACATTGCAAAGAATGCGAATTCCAGAACACTTATTTGTGCTTGTGAGAAACCTGTACACAGATCCAGAGGCAGTCTTTGGAATAGAAAAAGGGAATACGGTGTGGTTTAAGGTCAGGAAAAGTGTGTGTCAGGGTTGTATCCTTTCACCATATCTATTCAATCTGTATGGTGAGCATATAATCTGAAAAGTTGGGCTCTGTGAGAGCAGGGCATAAAGATTGGAGGAAGATGCATTAATAACCTGGGTTATGCAGATGACACAACCTTCCTTGCTGATAGTGAAGAGAACGAAGTACTTACTGATGAAGATCAAAGGCCACAGCCTTCAGTACAGATTATACCTCAACACAAAGAAAACAAAAATCCTCACAACTAGACCGACAAGCAACATCATGATAAATGGAGAAAAGATTGAAATAGTCAAGGATTTCATGTTACTTGAATCCACAATCCATACCCATGGAAACAGCAGTCAAGAGTTCAAAAGATGTATTGCATTGGGCAAATCTTTAAAGTGTTAAAAGCAAAGATGTCACCTTGAAGAATAAGGTGCACCTGACCCAAGCTGTGGTGTTTTCAGTCGCCTCATACACATGAGAAAGTTGGACACTGAATAAGGAAGATGGAAGAAGAATTGATGCCTTTGAATTGTGGTGCTGGCAAAGAATATTGAATATACTATGGACTATCAAAAGAACGAACAAATCTGTCTTGGAAAAAGTACTGCCAGAATGCTCCTTAGAAGGAAGGATGGCGAGACTACATCTCACATACTTTGGACATGTTATCAGAAGGGATCTGTCCCTGGAGAGGGATATGCTTGGTAAAGGGTCGGTGAAAGAGAGGAAGACCCTCAACAGAATGTATTACCGTAGTGGCTGCAACAATGTACTTGAGCATAACACTGATTTTGAGGATGGCACGGAGCTGGGCAGTGTTTCATTCTGTTGTACATAGGGTTGCTATGAGTCCGAACTGACTCAACAACACCCAACAACAACATTTATGCAAGTACTCCTGCCTTTGGTGTACTTCCCATTCTCTGTGAGGATAGGAGACTTGTCAATCTCCATTTCTGTGTCCCCAGCATGTAAAACAATGCAGGACCCACCAAGCCAAAAAAACCAAACCCATTGCCATCAAGTCGATTGTGACTCCTAGCGACCCTATAGGACAGAGTAGAACTGCCCCATAGAGTTTCCAATGAGCGCCTGGAGGATTTGAACTGCCGTTCTCTTGGTTAGCAGCCGTAGCACTTAACCACTACGCCACCAGGGTTTCCGCAACACCCAATGTCAGTGCTTAATAAACTTTGGTTATAGGTTAATTAAATTAAAAAATACTAATGATTGCTTTTCTTGGAAAGAAGATTAATTGAATAGATATAATTACTCAGAACTTGTTATTTCGGGAAAATGATGTAAAAATTTCTTCATGTTTAAAGCTATATGTAAAGCTATGTATGTGTCTAAACCCAAACCCACTGTCACAGAGTTGATTCTGACTCATAGCAACCCTATAGGACAGAGGGACAGAGTAGAACTGCCGCATAGAGTTTCCCCGCCTGTAAATCTTTATGGAAGCACACTGCCACATCTTTCTCCCACGGAGCAGCTGGTGGGTTCAAACTGCCAACCTTTCAGTTAGCAGTCGAGTGCTTTAACCACTGTGCCACCGGGGCGCCTCAATGTGTGTGCATGTATATATATGTATATATACCAATAATGTGTGTGTGTGTGTTTTCCATTTTTTACTGGAAGGTACTTTGTTGCATTCTAAATTTCATACAAATATAGTTGCCTTTAGCTTCGGATATGCTCTTGCTATGTAATAGAGCATTTTAAATTCTTTAAGTCTCCAATACATTTTATAATTGTTGCCCTCAAAATCAGCCTTTTCTCTGATTTCTCCATTTTCCTCTAGTGTGACTGATATTCTTCTATACTGAGAACTCCAGCATTACCTTTGACATTTCATTTTCTCTTTCCTCCCTCATTTAATTCACTCTGGGTTGCGTCGACTCTGCTGCTCCAACGTCTCTCACACCCTGGTTCCTTTCTTTCCTATTTGTCTTACTACCTCTGAGCTCCACACCTCTCTCTTTCCCTAAACAACAAAATCTGAATGGGTTTTGCTGATCCCATGTCTGCTGTACACATCACTACGTGCCAGAACTCTTGTCCTGAAGTGAAGTTCCAATTATACGACAACCAGAGCTAAAAACATTCAGTCCCTTCCATTTGTAGGCTATATTAAAAAAAAAAGTCTATGTAGGGCATCTTAGTTTTCTGCTGCCTTGAAATAGAAATCATTCTTCTTCCCAAAATACAACTCTACGGGTTATTTGCTTTGGATTAAAATAAAACTCAATGGTTAACTCTATTGAAATTTGAATTTAACTGGGCATTCTGTATTTTTATTTGCTAAATATGACAATCCTACCTTGAAAGCAAAAGCAGGAAACAAACGGCAAAACTCAAAACCTACCGCAAATTTCCAGCACCCCCCCCAAAACCCATGATTATTTGATTTCTGAATTACCCATAATGGACAGTAATATTCAGCCCTTTGAATTATGTGCCTCACTGAATTACATGAACTGATATGAATATTAAAAAAAAAAACCGTTGCTGTCAAGCCAATGCCAACTCCTAGTGACCCTATAGGACAGAGTAGAACTGCCCCAAACAGTTTCCAAGGAGGGGCTGGTGGTTTCCAACTGCCAGCCTTTTGGTTAGCAGCTGTAGCTCTTAACCACTACACCACCAGGGCTCCAATATGAATATAAGTCTGAGTTATACTCTCTAGAAAGGTTGGCAGTTGCATTGTTAGCGTAGATGTTTGCATTGCACAATCATCTCAGTTTTAGTAAGATCTCCAGGGAATTCAATGTTGTTGCCAGGATCAAAGTAAAAATGTCCTGTGCCTTCACACCATGTCTTTTATATCAAATCCTTCCGGAACTCTCTGAATGAAACATTCCCAGAAATTGTTCCCATTTTGCAGATGGCCGAGGGCCAAGGAGCCCAGGTATCTGGCCTAACCTCTCCCCTCATATACTTTTGAGCACATTGCTTCGGGAACTATGCAAAGGGAAACTTCTCAAAGCATAAGGCGGGTGTGCGCACTGAAGTAAATCGTATCAGAAACAACAACAGCAGCAGCACCAACCATAATAATAAAGTTTTACTTTCATGCTTTGCTGACAAATATTACCTCGTTTGACCCTCATAAAATACTTGTGAGGGAGGTATTGCCTTCCTTTTACAGAGGAGGGAATTGAATTAAAAATGTTGTTAAAAAGTCACTGGAATATGAGCCTCTATTTTGTTGGGATAAGTAATTAAGTGACGAACACTAATTTCCTTGAGGGTGATGTAAGCTTTCCCCCACGTATACTAGTGACGTAAATCCAGGGCCTTAATGGAAGATGCCCAACTTTTTATTTTGTCAGTAAGGACTGACTGAGAAAATTATACTGATCTAGTTTGTAGCAGAATGAACATTTAAATACAAATGATAATTTTGTGTTACTGTCCTATGATTTATCTATTAATAATAGCTTTTCTGTTTTGCACACTTCTGAGTGCTGGGTACTGCCAAGTACTTAGTAAATAATTATCAGAATAAGTCTAAAAGGCAAGTGATACTCTTCATCATTCTGCTAAATATTTACCACTTTAACTACTAGGAGTTCCTGAGTGGTACAAATGATTATGTGCTCAACAACTAACCAAACAGCAGTTTGAACTCACCCAGAGGTACCTCGAAAGAAAGGCCTAGAAATCTACTTTCTAAAGGTCACAGCCTTGGAAACTCTATGGAGCAGTTCTACTCTGCATATGGGATTGTCATGAGTTGGAATTGACTCGAGTGCAACTAACAACAACAGCAACAAATTTAACCATTATGGCCTGTTTCATCAGTTTCATAAAAAGCATTTGTTAAACCTTTTTTCTTTTAAAATAATTAATTAATTAATTAATTACCATGTATCAGGAAGTTCAATTTTGGTCCTTTGCCCGTCTACCCCCAATGTCTTATACTCTATCTCCACCATCCTTTATAATTGCTCAAGAATCATGATGGCTTATTCAGTTTAATGAAGAAGGCCAGTCCAGTTCTCATAGGCCAAGCAGAAGGAGAAAGTTGACAAACCTTGTTAGTCCATGTTAGAATTGTGAGACTCAAAAATATGAGTTGGAATCCTAATTCCATACCTATAGATGTTACTCTTTTTGGAAATAAAATTTTCTTTGTTATGTTAATTAGAGATCATGCCTGACTAGGGTGGGCTCTAAATTCATCACTTTTGAGTTATAAAAAGATTAGGCACAAAGACATGCACACATGGGGGAAGGCAGACACCATGTGGGGATTGCCAAGGAATGTTCAGGGCTACTGACAAGGAAGGAGTCAACACAGCCAAGACCCCGGTTTAGACTTTCAACTTCCAGAATGGGGAGAAAACAAATTTCTGTTCTTTAAAGCCACCCACTTATGGTATTTGTGTTGCAGCAGCAGTAGGAAACTAAGACAGTCCATAAACACCATTGTTTGATTATGATCTCATGGTGACCATGTTGTTGAACCTTGATCCTGAATGGTCCCACTCAGACACATCTAGCCAGCATCCATGTTCTTGCTGGGCCAGGTGTGTAGTCACCCTGCAGTTTTGCCCATGCTTGGTTTACAGTGCTCTATCCACCATGTTCACATGTTTGGCCAGTGTTTTCATGCTATGATACCATGTAAAGGAGCCTAGATACCTGATATGGAAAGATTTCTAGACTCAGCCACATACTGTGTTGAAATCAGCCTCTCTCATAGAGCCTTGTGCCTTTATATTGATCCTGGATCACCAGCCTGGACTCACCTGTTCCTCCTGGTATGTTCTCTCACCTCTTGTCAGGGTCTTCTTCAGCCACTAGACCCTGGTCAGGGCCACCTTGTGCTACCTGAAAGAGTTTCTTAACTTGAAATTTTGGGGAGCAAGTTATTTATTAATTTACATATTCATTCATTCATGAAACAAGTATTCATTGAAAACTTACTATGTGTTAGGTGCTGTTTTTAGCAGTGAACAAAACAGAGTTTCTGCTTTCATTGACTTATATTTTGAGGGAAGGTTTAAAACAAATTTTATAAAAAAAAGTTAACACAGATTTTCATAAGTGTTATGAAGAAAAAGAAAGCAGATATTGAGGAGATAGATCGGGGCTGGTGGTAGTTGTTATTTTAAATAAGGTGGTCAATGTAAGACTCATTAAGATGGGAATATTTGATGAAATACTTGAAGGAGTTGAAGGGTAATAACGTAATTATCTGGAAGGAGGCCTTTCTGGGCCGAGAGACCAGAGAGAACACAAACCATCGATGTGAGTATGCTCTGTGTATTTGGAGAAGAGTAAGAAGGCCAGTGTGGCTGGAGCAGAGTGAAAGGGGAATGAGTAGCGGGAGATGAGATTAAAGAGGTAAAGGGGAAGCAGTAGGGACCAGATTGTGTGAATGTATAAGCGTTTTAAGAATATTGGATTTTTCTCAGAGTGAATTTGGAAGGCACTGGAGGGTTCTGAGCACAGAAGAGATATAATTTGACTTAGGTTTCACCAGGTCACATTGGATTCAGGTAGAAAATAGACTGTGAAAGGATGCAGAGAATAAAAAGCAAACTTCTGGTTAAACCCAGTGGATTGAGCATATTCATTTATCTTTGATGTCTCCTGAAATTCCACTCAAATGGAATTCCACTCCATGGGGGAGAGAGAGAGAGACAGAAAGAGGGAGAGAGAGAAAGAGAGAAAATACTTCAAACCATCAAAAGATGTAAACACATTTCTTTAAAAGATGGCAGTGGAAAATTTGGCAAGGGATATTGGTGATGGTTGCATAACATGATTGATGTAATTGGTCTCACTGAATTATACATGCAAAAAATATTGAATTGGTGAATTTTGTGTTGTTGTTGTTGTTAGGTGCCATTGAGTGGGTTCTGACTCATAGCTACTCCATTTACAACAGAACAAAACACTGCCCAGCCCTGTGCCGTGCTCACAATCATTGCTATGCTTGAACCCATTATTGCAGCCACTGTGTTAGTCCATCTTGTTGAGGGTCTTCCTGTTTTTCACTGACCCCTAATCTACCAAACATGATGTCCTTCTCCAGGGACTGGTCCCTCCTGATAACATGTCCAAAGTACATGAGATGAAGTCACATCATCCTCCCTTCTAAGGAGCATTCTGGTTGTACATCTTCCAAAACAAATTCATTTGTTCTTCTGGGACACCATAATTTAATTTAATTAATTTAATTTAAAGGTGTCAATTCTTCTTCAGTCTTTCTTACTCATTGTCTTGCTTTTGCATGCATATGAGGGGATTGAAAATATCATGGCTTTGGTCAGGCATACCTTAGTCCTCAAAGTGACATCTTTGCCTTTTAACACTTCAAAGAGAGAGGTCTTTTGCAGGACAAATATTGTATGAGACCACTATTATAAGAACTCTAGATAAAGTTTAAACACAGAAGAAAATATTCTTTGATGGTTATGAGGGTGGAGAGGAAAAGAGAGGAATATTCACTAACTAGATAATAGACAAAAATTTTTTTAGGTGAAGGGAAGAGGAACACATAGCACAGGGATAGTCAGTACAGCTGGACTAAACCAAAAGCAAAGAAGTTTCCTGAATACAACCAAAAGCTTTGAAGGCCAGAGTAGCAGGGATTGGGGTCTGGGGACCATGGTTTCAGGGGACATCTAGGTCAATTGGCATAACAGAATGTATTAAGAAGAAGTTCTGCATCCCACTTCAGTGAGAGATGTCTGGGGTCTTAAACGCTAGCAAGCGGCCGTCCAAGATGCATCAATTGGTCTCAACCTACCTGAAACAAAGGAAAATGAAGAACACCAAAGACACAAGGTAAATACAAGCCCAGGAGATAGAAAGGGCCACATAAACTGGGGACTACATCAGCCTGAGACCAGAACTAGATGGTGCCGGGCTACCACTGATCACTGCCCTGACAGGGAACACAACAGAGAATCTGTAATGGAGCAGGAGAACAGTGGATTGCAGATCTTAAATTCTTGTAAAAAAAAAAAACCAGGATCAATGGTCTGACTGAGACTGGAGGGACCATGACTGTCATGGTCCCTGGACCCTTTGATAGCCCAAGGTTGGAACCATTCCCAAAACCAACTCTACAGGTAGGGGTTGGTCTGGACTATAAGATAGACGATGATGTTGGTGAGGGGTGAACTTTGTGGTTCAAGGAGACATATGAGACTATGTGGGTGACTCCTGCCTGGTGGAGAGATGAGAAGGCAGAGGGGGACAGGAGTTGGTTGAATGAACATGGAGAGGAAGAATGTGCTGTCTCATTAAGGGGAGCGCAGCTGGGAGTGCACAGTGGGTTGTGTGGCTTTTTGTATGAGAGACTGACTTCATTTGTAAACTTTCACCTAAAGCACAATAAATAAATTTAAAAATAAATAAATAAAGAGGTCTTTTGCAGCAGATTTGCCCAATGTAACATGTCATTTGATTTCTTGGCTGGTGCTTCCACGCACATTGTTTGTGGATCCAAGTAAAATGAAATTCTTGAAGCTTCAGTGTTTTCTCCATTTATCATGATGTTATTAGTCAGCTGTGAGGATTTGTATTTTCTTTATGTTGTGGCATAATCCATACTGAAGGCTGTAGTCTTTGATCTTCATCAGTAAGTGCTTCAAGTCCTCATCACTTTCAGCAAGCAAGGAATGTTGTGTTAACTATGTTTTTACAATGATAAAAAAGAAAGATGGAAAGTAGATAGAGGAGTGGTAGGTAACTTAGTAGATCAGAGGAAGTTGCACCCTAGCATTTTGCAGAGGATAATAAAGACCAGGAAGTCCATTCATTCCAGAGTATCCCAGAAGGGCTAAAGAGTTCAAGGTTTCAGTTAATTCAGAAAGCTATGGCAAAGAGTGTGGTTGAAAATGGGGGTATTGGTTGAAAGACTGTTCAGGGAGCAGGTGGATCCTGAATTCCTTCCTTCATCCCCAAAAGAAAGCAAGAAATTACTCTTTAGATAAACTACACCTGAGAGGCAGCAAGGACATCAGGCACATCAGAAAACAGGAATAAAACCTGGAAAATAAATGAATGTCTTCATGCTGAATGGTGAGTCTCCCAACCCTATTCCACCTACCCTGCTCCAAAAAAGCTACAGTCAGATGTACATCTCTAGGCATAAGTGTGAAGGGCTAGTCTATGGAGAAACGTAATTGTCCAATAAAAAGACCTACAGATACTGATATTTGGGCACCACTCACAAAAAAGCTGGCTCCCTTTTTGGTTGTTCTAAAGTGAAGTTAAGCAGTCCTTAAGCCCTGCTCTTGCTTACCAAGCTTCCGCTTAGCCGTGTAATTAGTGGCTTTATTGTAGAGGAAGGAATAAAGTAGACCAGTGCCATCAGGGATGGCTTCATGGGAAGTTCATCCCTGAACTAGATGATGGGGATAGGTACCACCTTCATAGCAGAGAATAGAGGAAAAGAAATAATAAAAATGAAAATACATGCATTTGGGACTGTGAGTATGCCAGTTAGTCTAGAGCCAAAGAGCGTATCCCATGTTGTTGTTGTTTGCTGCCATTGAGTAGACCACCAGCTCATGATCTCATGCACAATGGAAGGGAACGCTGCCCAGTCCTGCTCCAGCCCCATGATCTGTTGTAGATTGGACCATTGTGATGCATAGGGTTTTCACTGGCTGCTTTTCAGAAGTAGATCATTAGGCCTTTCCTCCTAGACTGGAAGGTCTGCTGAAACCTACTCGACATCATAGCAACGTGCAAGCCTCCACTGACAGACAGGCGGTGGTTGTGTAAGGGCTGCATCCCATAGAAGTGAGAAAATAACTTTGTATGGAGTTGATGGGGCCAAATAATAGAAGGTCATATAGACCAGCTAAGAACTTATACTGGATGTAATTTATAGTTCGACAAAAATTTCTTGAGCAGTCAGTGTGAATCTATAGATGTTGGGGAGAAAAAAATGAGTCAGGCATGTTTTCTGCCCTAAACCAAATCAAACTCACTGCTGTTGAGTTGGTTCCAACTCACAGTGACTCTCTAGGACAGAGTAGAGCTGCCCTTTAGGATTCCCAAGGCCGTAAATCTTTATGGAAACAGGCTGCCACATCTTTCTCCCACGGAGCTGCTTCTGGGTTTGAACCGTTGATCTTTTGGATAGCAGTCAAGTGGAAGCTCAAAATCTACTGAGAAAGAAAGGCCAATAGAAAGCTGAGGTAGGTTCCCCACATAGTAAGCACCGTGAGAATTGTAAGGTACCACGGGGACTCAGAGCAGGGGTTTCACCTCAGATGATAGATAGGAGAAGGTATTCTGGGGCTGGAGGTAGAGCTTGTGCTAAATTCTGAAGGAGATTTCCATGGAGGTAGAGGCTGAGGGGTCTTCCTAGCAGAGGGAAGCATGACTGAATTTGAAGGCTCTTTAGATGTTTAGTATTGCCCTCTGGCCTTGTGTGTGGGAAGGAGGATGGCAGGAGATGAGTCTCCAGATGCAGGCAGTTGTCAGATCAAGGCGAGCCAAACAAACCATTTCAGAAGTGAATGAAAAACCCTGGAAGGGTTTTCAGAAGAAGAATGGCATGGTCAGATTAGTATCTGCAAAAGATAGCTCTAGTCTAGGGGAGCCAGGGAGTGGATTCCAACAGGACAATGTGAAAGGCAGAAATGGATTAGGAAGAAATTGCAACTATCTAGCTGAAAGGCTGAACAAAAGCAGAAGTAGTACCACCAGGAGAACTCGTTAATCTGCTAGCTATGAGAAGCAGTATCACCACAGTGTAGGATGGATCTGGGTTCAAATCCTGACTCTGCCACTGACTACTGTGTCTATGTGAGCTTAGGCAAGTTACTTAACCTTTATGCCCTTCAGTAAATTATCTCTTGCTTGTTCACTTTATTTTTCGTGAGCCTCAGTTTGCCTTTCTGACACTGCTGGTACAAGTTCGTGCAGTTGTTCCATATTCATCCTAGTCCTGAGCTGGCTTCACACCTCTCTTTTCTTTAAACCTGGGCTCACTGACATGCTGTGAGAGCTACACTGGCTTTCCACAAAGCCTTCCTTTCTTTCTTCTTAGGGAACCTGTGTAATAAAGTCCTTAGAACTTCATTTTTTTGAAATTCCTTTTTGATGTTATACTTTAGGCTATCCAGTTTCTGTCCTTTCATTTAAAATGTTTTAACTTTTTGTTATCTGCTTTGTAGAGTCCCAGCAGACTGTAGTTCTGGCTGCATACACATGTACTCCCTCTCTGGGTGACTCTCATATCTCTGGGCACTGGGGACACAGGAAGGACACTGACAGCGTGCACGCTTCCTCTGCCCAACAGGTGAGACAACTGGGCCAGGGTGCAATAATGAGGGATTGGGATTGAGGATTTTTCTATCCTCATCTTGAGGGTAGTGGCAAGAGACCTGACTTCAGGGAGCACCCAGAGAGAGCTCATGCTTGGGCACAGCCATACACATACGTATGTGCTAGTGAGTGGGTGTATATTCATGCTCTCCCCAATGTGTGCATGACCGTGTGTGGTGTGGGCGTATGTAGAGGGAGTTGTCCTTGTTGACCCAGTACTTGGCTAATAGCCTGAATCTCTATATTGGCTCATCTGCTCTTACGTGTTAATATGGGCCCATAATGTGAGTGGTGCCCTCAGATACGGCATAATTTTGCAGTCCAAAACCTGAACAAATGTACAGGAAGGAGTGGCTGTTTTTTTAACACGTCCAAGTAAAAGCCTAACCAAGTAAGCCTTTGGGTGTAATAGCGCTGGTACTTTAGAAATCTGTAGTACCTGAGAATGGCAGCTTTCAGGATAGCCTTGTCTTCAGTGATGGCGGATTAGATGTGGTAGCCTGTGAAAAGCAAATGTGGGGCTCTTTTCCTCCACTTGGATATCTTTATAGCATGTATTTTGCAAATTGTGTTCAGACAGTTCCAGAACTGGACAATCCCAGAGGCATTTACATAGGTTCCTAAGAATCTGCATTTCTTAAATTCAGACGGAGCAATCAGGAAAGGTTTATCACCCCTAACAAAAAGCCTGTTAATGACCTGGCACCCTCAGGCTTTGCTCAGCTTCCTTCACTGAGATAGCTAATTCTTGGACGTTGTTGCTGAGTTCTTTTCCTCTGGGCCACTCAGAGGGCCACACCACTCAGGTGTAGTTGCTTGCCTCCTGAAATGACTGTCACTCTAGACCCATAAAATAGCAAATGACACACTGCTGTCCCATGTGCCACCTAAGTCAGTGTGATTTTAATTACTTCTCCTGGGATGAGCTCAAGGGCTCCAAGACTCTCGGGAAGTTTGGAATAAGACTGTGACTTAATATGCAGCCAGACAGGGCGTGATGGGTCCCCAGTAGGGCTTAGCAGCTGTGGCCTATCCGCATCGAAGCAGTGATATACACAGATGTTGCTATGGTGACCTGCATAACTCAGAGGGTGTGGGAATTTAGTGATTCTCAGGGGAACACTGCAGTTCCTGCTGCCAGGCCCTCATAGCCTGGCATTCACAGGCTTCCAAGTAAAAGCTCTATCAGTTAGTATCCCTAAAAATCTGGTTCCCTGGTATCCACATGCAACAATCATGTGAACTTTAATGGAGGAGCTTTTGTATGTGAGTGCACGTATGTGTGCGTGTGTGTGTATGCTAGGGGGATTTTCTAGTATTTGTATTAATGTCCTACAAGGCAGAATACAGCGTGGTGAAAAGGGTGTTCTCATACGTCCCATCTCATCTACATTTCCTGGAATCATAACAGTTTCCTTGGCATCCAATTAATTATCCGAAGTTTTTCTTCTCATTACACTCTGCTGTTACTCCCTTGGAATCATCTTGACTGTAGTGTGTAAAACTTAATAGGAGTTTAACTGATTCATTCCATAAGAATTATTGAATACCTGCTCTGTGTATAGAATTATGCCTTATGGTTGAACTCCATTTTTGAAAAAAATATGAAAGGAGAAAAATTAATTTCTATGAAGCTGTGTTTCATTATTTAAAATCTCTAAGTACCTTGAAAAATCAAAGGGTCTGATTTACCAATGTAGGTACACAGAAATAATGTAAACCAATTTGTAAAGTCTGCAAATGGAGAAAATTCTTTGTCTGATTGACAATAAATTGGCCCTCAAACTCAGACATTCAATTAATCAAAGAAAACCTCACTCATTCATTCTTTCAACACAGATTTACTAAACGTATTTTGAGCAGGGTGCAGGTGCTGGGTATACAATGATGAATGCAACCATGAGAGTCTGTTTTCATGAGCTTACAGTCTAGTGAAGGAAAGAGCCAACAAATGCAAAAACTGACGTGAATATGTAACCGCAACTGGAAAAACACATGAAGGAATGGAATGGAACAATGTAATAAAGGATAACTGACAGGCTACTTAAATTTACATGAAACATTGGATGTAATTACATGTAGGACTAAGAATACTGCATACACACAAACTTCTCCCTGGGTTGGAGAAGAAGGAGAATTTTGTATCTGTGCATTGGTGACACCTGAACAAAAAATGGTCATCTGTGTTCAGGGCCTGAAGATTTAGTACTTGGAAAAGATAGGGTAATAGGGAAGGGGAGCATAAATTTGTGGCTTCTTAGGAGATCAAAATACATGTTATTTTCTCTTCCTGAAGAGATGAGAAAAGAGAGAAGGCTGGATATGAGGGCCCGGGTGGTAAAGATGAGGGTACCTTGTCAAAGATGCTAGAGAATGAAAGAGTTAGAGTGTTTGTGTAGAACTGATTCTGAAGAGAAAACCTAAGGAAAAGGAAGGGAAGCCGACTTTACACCTCACATTTTATACATCGTCTTATTTATGAGACGTTGTTGTTTGGTGTTTGCTGTCTAGTCGATTCCGACTCTTGGCAACCTCATGTGTGCACAGTAGAACTGCAATCCTTAGGGTTTTCGAGGCTGTGACCTTCTGGAAGCAGATGACTAGGCCTGTATTCTGAGGTGTCTCTGGGTGGATTCGAACCATAAACTTTTTGGCTAGCAGTAGTGCATTTAACTGTTTGTATCACCCAGGTTGCATTTATGTGTTGGGTAGTGTTTTTATTAGTGAGATGAGGAATTTGAGGCATGAGAGATTAAGTAATTTGCCCAAGGTCCTACACCAGTGAGTGAAGAATCTGGAGTTCAGCTCCTCGTCTGTCTGACTCCTTACCTGTCAAAGGTTTTTTTTACCACCTCCATGCTCTCTAAAGAGCCCTGGTGGTGCAGTGGTTAAGCACTTGTCTGGTAACCAAAAGGTTGGTGGTTTGAACCTACCAACTGTTCCACAGGAGAAAGATGTGGCAGTTGGCTTCTGGAACGATTGACATCATTGAAAACCCTATGGGGCAGTTCTACTCTGTCCTATAGGGTCACTATGAGTCGAAATAGACTTGATAGCAATGGGTATGGTTTTTTTTTTTTATTTTATGCTCTCTAAGCAAACAAGCATACTCCCCCTTTACGGTAAAATACCAAAGACAATGTCATAGATTTGGCATTTCTTATAATTTTATATCTGTTTCATGAAATATTTTAATTGTACTATAACAGTAGGCTATAGTACATAGGTACTATAACAGTTTAACATGTCTATTTAAAAGTCCTTAGAAAACCCTCAAGAAATAAAATTTAGAGAAATTCATGAATTGGATAACCTATATTGTACAAATTCATATAGTAGATAACCTATATTGTAAACATGTCAGCTTGCCCAAAATTAATCTATAGTTTCAGTACAGTGCCAATCACAATAGTAGTAAGATCTATTTGGGAGAAAATTGACTAATTCTAATATTTATATGGGCAAATAAAGGTCTATAAATAGCTAAGAAAACAAAAGAGCAGAGATTCACCCTTTTGGTGGTATTTTACCATTAGGAGCCCTGGTGGCACAATGGTTAAGTGATGGCTGCAAACCAAAAGGTGGGTGATTCGATGGCTGCTAACTAAAAGATTGGCTTTTCAACCCCACAAGTTTTTGCACAGGACAAAAACCTTTTGATTTGTCAATATGGCAAAATTACTTGATTTTTATATTGAAGCTGGCAGTGAGTTAGGAGGGAATGAAAGTAGAAATACTATCTCATTTAAATGAAGATTGTGAGTCTGATAAACATGTTGAGGCTAGCTGCCATTAAGTTACCACCAACTCTAGGTGACCTCATGCACAATGAAACTAAATACCACCCAGTCCTGTGCCACCCCTATCATGAGTTGTGGATTAGGCTGTTATGATTCATAGAGTTTTCATTGGCTGATTTTTGGAAGCAGATTGCCAGACCTTTCTTCCTAGTCTGTCTTAGTCTGGATGCTCCTTTGAAACCTGGTCAGCATCATAGCAACATGAAAGCCTCCACTGACAGGCAGATGATGGCTGCACATGAGGTATATTGGCTGTGAATCAAAGCTGGCCTCCCACATGGAAGGCAAGAATTCTACTACTGTTAAACACAGTGAATTGTTTTAAAATTGTTCAAGGGACAGTCACTGGAAATTCTCAGTATTTTCCAATCAATTATTTTAACTATGCAATGTGGTAAATCAAGGCTAATCTTCATCTAAAAAAAAAGCCCTGGAGGCGGAGCCAAGATGGCGGACTAGGCAGACGTTACCTTGGATCCCTCTTACAACAAAGACTCGGAAAAACAAGTGAATCGATCACATACATAACAATCTACGAACCCTGAACAACAAACACAGATTTAGAGACGGAGAACGAACTAATACAGGGAAGCAGCGATTGTTTCCAGAGCCTGGAGCCAGCGTACCAGTCAGGTACGGCACAAGCACAGAGAGCTACTCCACCCCCCTGAACTAACCCCAGGAGGGGGACCAGCTGGTTCCACGGGCGGCGTGGGACGCAGCCGGTAGGAGAAGTCCTCGGGAGGCAGTGACTGGTCTTGGAGCAGAAAGAGCAGCGTCCGAGCCGGGGAACCGTCCTGCAGGGATTTGGACTGGATGCAGGTACGGCATAAACACGGAGAGTTGCTCCACCCCCCTGAACTAACCCCCGGAAGAGGCCCAGCCGGGTCGCGCAGGCGGTGTGGGATGCAGCCGGTAGGAGAAGTCCCTGGGAGGCAGCGACTGGTAGTGGAGCAGGGAGAACAGCATCCCAGCCAGGACACTCGGTCACGGCACAAGCACGGGGAGCTGCTCCACCCATCTGAACTAACCCCGGGAAGAGGCCCAACTGGTTCTCGGCGGCGGCACGGCCATGCGGCTGGAGGGACGAGAAGTCCCCGGGAGGCAGTGACTGATTTTGGAGTCGAGAGTGCACCGCCCCAGTAGGGGAGCCTTGACGCTGGGCGTGGGGCTGGAAGCGGAGGATCTGACCGTGACTCCAGCGGGCCAGACCCCCCGGGGGCAATCTCCACACAGCCAGCACTCATAGGCCAGGCGCCCGCGGAAATCTCAGATATAATAGTCATTCCAAGCAAGACAAGCAACTCTGGCTATATTCTGAGGTGCTACTCCCCTATCTCTCTGTTCCCTCCCCCACCCTCCCCAGGCGGCTTCATTAACATCTGAATAGCCTGAGCCAGAGGGAGAACTCTGATAGGGATCTGACTGCATTTTTTTTTTTTAGCGGATTTTCTGGAAAAACTAGTTTCCCAGTGATGGCTCGGAGACAACAATCCATATCAAACCACTTAAAGAAGCAGACCGTGACAGCTTCTCCAACCCCCAAACAAAAGAATCAAAATCTTCCCCAAATGAAGATACAATCTTGCAATTATCAGATACAGAATATAAAAAACTAATTTACAGGATGCTTAATGATATCACAAATGAAATTAGGATAACTGCAGAAAAAGCCAAGGAACACACTGATAAAACTGTTGAAGAACTCAAAAAGATTATTCAAGAACATACCGGAAAAATTAATAAGTTGCAAGAATCCATAGAGAGACAACATGTAGAAATCCAAAAGATTAACAATAAAATAACAGAATTAGACAACACACTAGGAAGTCAGAGGAGCAGACTCGAGCAATTAGAATGCAGACTGGGACATCTGGAGGACCAGGGAATCAACACCAACATAGCTGGAAAAAAATCAGATAAAAGAATTAAAAAAAATGAAGAAACCCTAAGAATTATGTGGGACTCTATCAAGAAGGATAACCTGCGGGTGATTGGAGTCCCAGAACAGGGAGGGGGGACAGAAAACACAGAGAAAATAGTTGAAGAACTCCTGACACAAAACTTCCCTGACATCATGAAAGACGAAAGGATATCTATCCAAGATGCTCATCGAACCCCATTTAAGATTGATCCAAAAAGAAAAACACCAAGACATATTATCATCAAACTCACCAAAACCAAAGATAAACAGAAAATTTTAAAAGCAGCCAGGGAGAAAAGAAAGGTTTCCTTCAAGGGAGAATCAATAAGAATATGTTCTGACTACTCAGCAGAAACCATGCAGGCAAGAAGGGAATGGGACGGCATATACAGAACACTGAAGGAGAAAAACTGCCAGCCAAGGATCATATATCCAGCAAAACTCTCTCTGAAATATGAAGGCGAAATTAAGATATTTACAGACAAACACAAGTTTAGAGAATTTGCAAAAACCAAACCAAAGCTACAAGAAATACTAAAGGATATTGTTTGGTCAGAGAACCAGTAATATCAGATATCAGCACAACACAAGGTCACAAAACAGAATGTCCTGATATCAACTCAAATAGGGAAATCACAAAAACAAACAAATTAAGATTAATTAAAAAAATAAATAAATACGCATAACAGGGAATCATGGAAGTCAATAGGTAAAAGATCACAATAATCAAAAAGAGGGACTAAATACAGGAGGCATTGAACTGCCATATGGAGAGTGATACAAGGCGATATAGAACAATACAAGTTAGGTTTTTACTTAGAAAAATAGGGGTAATTAATAAGGTAACCACAAAAAGGTATAACAACTCTATAACTCAAGATAAAAACCAAGAAAAACGTAACGACTCAACTAACATAAAGTCAAACACTATGAAAATGAGGATCTCACAATTTACTAAGAAAAACGCCTCAGCACAAAAAAGTATGTGGAAAAATGAAATTGTCAACAACACACATAACAAGGCATCAAGATGACAGCACTAAAAACTTATTTATCTATAATTACCCTGAATGTAAATGGACTAAATGCACCAATAAAGAGACAGAGAGTCACAGACTGGATAAAGAAACACGATCCATCTATATGCTGCCTACAAGAGACACACCTTAGACTTAGAGACACAAACAAACTAAAACTCAAAGGATGGAAAAAAGTATATCAAGCAAACAATAAGCAAAAAAGAAGAGGAGTAGCAATATTAATTTCTGAGAAAATAGACTTTAGACTTAAATCCACCACAAAGGATAAAGAAGGACACTATGTAATGATAAAAGGGACAATTGATCAGGAAGACATAACCATATTAAATATTTATGCACCCAATGACAGGGCTGCAAGATACATAAATCAAATTTTAACAGAATTGAAAAGCGAGATAGATACCTCCACAATTATAGTAGGAGACTTCAACACACCACTTTCGGAGAAGGACAGGACATCCAGTAAGAAGCTCAACAGAGACACGGAAGATCTAATTACAACAATCAACCAACTTGACCTCATTGACTTATACAGAACTCTCCACCCAACTGCTGCAAAATATACTTTTTTTTCTAGCGCACATGGAACATTCTCTAGAATAGACCACATATTAGGTCATAAAACAAACCTTTGCAGAGTCCAAAACGTCGAAATATTACAAAGCATCTTCTCAGACCACAAGGCAATAAAACTAGAGATCAATAACAGAAAAACTAGGGAAAAGAAATCAAATACTTGGAAACTGAACAATACCCTCCTGAAAAAAGACTGGGTTATAGAAGACATCAAGGAGGGAATAAGGAAATTCTTAGAAAGCCACGAGAATGAAAATACTTCCTATCAAAACCTCTGGGACACAGCAAAAGCAGTGCTCAGAGGCCAATTTATATCAATAAATGCACACATACAAAAAAAAGAAAGAGCCAAAATCAGAGAACTGTCCCTACAACCTGAACAAATAGAAACTGAGCAACAAAAGATCCATCAGGCACCAGAAGAAAACAAATAATAAAAATTACAGCTGAACTAAATGAATTAGAGAACAGAAAAACAATTGAAAGAATTAACAAAGCCAAAAGCTGGTTCTTTCAAAAAATTAACAAAATTGATAAACCATTGGCTAGACTGACTAAAGAAATACAGGAAAGGAAACAAATAACCCGAATAAGAAATGAGAAGGACCACATCACAACAGAACCAAATGAAATTAAAAGAATCATTTCAGATTATTACGAAAAATTGTACTCTAACAAATTTGAAAACCTAGAAGAAATGGATGAATTCCTGGAAAAACACTACCTACTTAAACTAACACATTCAGAAGTAGAACAACTAAATAGACCCATAACAAAAAAAGAGATGGAAACGGTAATCAAAAAACTCCCAACAAAAAAAAGCCCTGGCCCGGATGGCTTCACTGCAGAGTTCTACCAAACTTTCAGAGAAGAGTTAACACCACTACTACTGAAGGTATTCCAAAGCATAGAAAATGACGGAATACTACCCAACTCATTCTATGAAGCCACCATCTCCCTGATACCAAAACCAGGTAAAGACATTACAAAAAAAAGAAAATTGTAGACCTATATCCCTCATGAACATTGATGCAAAAATCCTCAACAAAATTCTAGCCAATAGAATCCAACAACACATCAAAAAAATAATTCACCATGATCAAGTGGGATTTATACCAGGTATGCAAGGCTGGTTTAATATCAGAAAAACCATTAATGTAATCCATCACATAAATAAAACAAAAGACAAAAACCACATGATCTTATCAATTGATGCAGAAAAGGCATTTGACAAAGTCCAACACCCATTCATGATAAAAACTCTTACCAAAATAGGAATTGAAGGAAAATTCCTCAACATAACAAAGGGCATCTATGCAAAGCCAACAGCCAATATCACTCTAAATGGAGAGAACCTGAAAGCATTTCCCTTGAGAACGGGAACCAGACAAGGATGCCCTTTATCACCGCTCTTATTCAACATCGTGCTAGAAGTCCTAGCCAGGGCAATTAGGCTAGACAAAGAAATAAAAGGTATCCGGATTGGCAAGGAAGAAGTAAAGTTATCACTATTTGCAGATGACATGATTATATACACAGAAAACCCTAAGGAATCCTCCAGAAAACTACTGAAACTAATAGAAGAGTTTGGCAGAGTCTCAGGTTATAAAATAAACATACAAAAATCACTTGGATTCCTCTACATCAACAAAAAGAACACCGAAGAGGAAATAACCAAATCAATACCATTCACAGTAGCCCCCAAGAAGATAAGATACTTAGGAATAAATCTTACCAAGGATGTAAAAGACCTATACAAAGAAAACTACAAAGCTGTACTACAAGAAATTCAAAAGGACATACTTAAGTGGAAAAACATACCCTGCTCATGGATAGGAAGACTTAACATAGTAAAAATGTCTATTCTACCAAAAGCCATCTATACATTTAACGCACTTCCGATGCAAATTCCAATGTCATATTTTAAGGGGATAGAGAAACAAATCACCAATTTCATATGGAAGGGAAAGAAGCCCCGGATAAGCAAAGCACTACTGAAAAAGAAGAAGAAAGTGGGAGGCCTCACCTTTCCTGACTTCAGAACCTATTATACAGCCACAGTAGTCAAAACAGCCTGGTATGGGTACAACAACAGACACATAGACCAATGGAACAGAATTGAGAACCCAGACATAGATCCATCCACGTATGAGCAGCTGATATTTGACAAAGGACCAGTGTCAATTAGCTGGGGAAAAGAAATGGTGCTGGCCTTTTTAACAAATGGTGCTGGCATACCTGGATATCCATTTGCAAAAAAATGAAACAGGACCCATACCTCACACCATGCACAAAAACTAACTCCAAGTGGATCAAAGACCTAAACATAAAGACTAAAACGATAAAGATCATGGAAGAAAAAATTGGGACAACCCTAGGAGCCCTAATACAAGGTATAAACAGAATACAAAACATTACCAAAAATGATGAAGAGAAACCCGATAACTGGGAGCTCCTAAAAATCAAACACCTATGCTCATCTAAAGACTTCTCCAAAAGAGTAAAAAGACCACCTACAGACTGGGAAAGAATATTCAGCTATGACATCTCCGACCAGCGCCTGATCTCTAAAATCTACATGATTCTGTCAAAACTCAACCACAAAAAGACAAACAACCCAATCAAGAAGTGGGCAAAGGATATGAACACACATTTCACTAAAGAAGATATTCAGGCAGCCAACAGATACATGAGAAAATGCTCTCAATCATTAGCCATTAGAGAAATGCAAATTAAAACTACGATGAGATTCCATCTCACACCAGCAAGGCTGGCATTAATCCAAAAAACACAAAATAATAAATGTTGGAGAGGCTGCGGAGAGACTGGAACTCTCATACACTTCTGGTGGGAATATAAAATGGTACAACCACTTTGGAAATCCATCTGGTGTTATCTTAAACAGTTAGAAATAGAACTACCATACAACCCAGAAATCCCACTCCTTGGAATATACCCTAGAGATACAAGAGCCTTCATACAAACAGATATATGCACACCCATGTTTATTGCAGCTCTGTTTACAATAGCAAAAAGTTGGAAGCAACCAAGGTGTCCATCAACGGATGAATGGGTAAATAAATTGTGGTATATCCACACAATGGAATACTACGCATCGATAAAGAACAGTGACAAATCTCTGAAACATTTCATAACATGGAGGAACCTGGAAGGCATTATGCTGAGCGAAATTAGTCAGAGGCAAAAGGACAAATATTGTATAAGACCACTATTATAAGATCTTGAGAAATAGTAAACCTGAGAAGAACACATACTTTTGTGGTTACGAGGGGGGGAGGGAGGGAGGGTGGGAGAGGGTTTTTTATTGATTAATCAGTAGATAAGAACTGCTTTAGGTGAAGGGAAAGACAACACTCAATACATGGAAAGTCAGCTCAATTGGACTGGACCAAAAGCAAAGAAGTTTCTGGGATAAAATGAATGCTTCAAAGGTCAGCGGAGCAAGTGTGGGGGTCTGGTGAACATGGTTTGCGGGGACTTCTAAGTCAATTGGCAAAATAATTCTATTATGAAATCATTCTACATCCCACTTTGAAATGTGGTCGTCTGGGGTCTTAAATGCTAACAAGCGGCCATCTAAGATGCAGCAATTGGTCTCAACCCACCTGGAGCAAAGGAAAAGGAAGAACACCAAGGCCACACGACAACTAAGAGCCCAAGAGACAGAAAGGGCCACATGAACCAGAGACCTACATCATTCTGAGACCAGAAGAACTAGTTGGTGCCCGGCCACAATCGATGACTGCCCTGACAGGGAGCACAGCAGAGGACCCCTGAGGGAGCAGGAGATCAGTGGGATACAGACCCCAAATTCTCATAAAAAGACCAAACTTAATGGTCTGACTGAGACTGGAGGAATCCCGGCGGCCATGCTCCCCAGACCTTCAGTTGACACAGGACAGGAACCATCCCCGAAGACAACTCATCAGAAATGAAAGGGACCGGTTAGCGGGTGGGAGAGAGACGCTGATGAAGAGTGAGCTAATGATATCAGGTGGACACTCGAGATTGTGTTGGCAACTCTTGTCTGGAGGGGGGATGGGAGGATAGAGAGAGAGGGAAGCTGGCAAAATTGTCAAGAAAGGAGAGACTGAAAGGGCTGACTCAAGAGGAGGAGAGCAAGTGGGAGTAGGGAGTGAGATGTATGTAAACTTATATGTGACAGACTGATTGGATTTGTAAACGTTCACTTGAAGCTTAATAAAAGTTATTTAAAAAAAAAAAAAAAGCCCTGGTGGCACAATGGTTAAGCACTTGGCTTAACAGTTCTAACCCGCCAGCCACTCCTCCGTAGAAAAGACCTGATAATCTGCTCCTGTAGATATTACAGCCTAGGAAACTCTGTAGGGACAACTCTGCTCTGTCCTATAGGGTTGCTAGGAGACAGTCCTGACTCGACAGCACACAACGGCAACATTCAACTAAAATCAACTGTGAGACTTAGGAGTTTCTAGGAAATATTAGACATAAGGACTGATTTCAAAATTAAGCATTTGTCTCTCTCCTTTGTATATGCCTTGTAGACATTCAGTGTAAAATATACATGACCTGTGGCCATGATCTAAAAAGAGTCAGATACTAAAAACATACAAGACACCAACATTCATTCAGGAGTACAGAATTTTCTAACATGTTTTAAAAATATGTAGCCTGTGAAGGCTAGGAAACTTCAGAAAAAGAGGACCCTTTAAAGAATTTTATGTTGAGATACACAGATCTGTTTTAGCTGCAAAGACATTAATGGACTGAAAATCCAAAGCCATTAAAAATGCCTGGTGCTATGTGTGAATAATACTTAACAGACTGCTTCTGGATAAATCTCATGGGTTGCTAAGCTCTGTTATGATTGCTAGCATTATAACAGGTTCTTAGTTCTTCATGTTTGGAAGCAGACTTTCTATTTGTTTATCCAGGTGATTGGTCTATTGTTTGTGTTTCCTAGCCGCTAATGAGTGGGTAGAGTAGACCTAAGACCAACCCTAGTTCCACCATTCTGTGACCTTAGGCAGGTGGGTTAACCTAACTGTGTGAGTTTCCTCATGTGTAAAATCAGGGAGTGCTTTGATGGTATATTTGTTTATTTCAATGGGCGACTTCTTTCCTTAGGGGCTATGATACTTTGAATCTGTTGCCTCGATCAGTTCTTTTGCAACACAGGGGTATCTATTAAGCAAAATGAGCCATTTCAATGCTGGGTGATGAATACAAACCCAGAATAAAGATGGAAATTACTTGGAAATATTTCACTTTGGCTACCAGGGACCGACTGCAGAACAGGCTGTCAATTGCTCATATGCGAGTTCAAGCTGAGGCTGAAGAAAATTAAAAGAAGTCCCCAAGAGTCAAAACACAACCTTGACTATAACCCATCTGACCTTAGAGACCATCTCAAGCATAGATTTGATGCATTGAACACTAATGACTGAAGATCAGATGAGTTGTGGGATGATACCAGGACATCATACATGAAGAAAGCAAATGGTCATTAAAAACACAGGAAAGAAAGCAAAGGCTGAAATTGATATCAGAAGAGACTCCGAAACTTGCTCTTGAATGTAGAGCAGCTAAAGAGAATGCAAGAAATGATGAAGTAAAAAAGCTGAACAGAACATTTCAAAGGGTGGCTCGACAAGGCAAAGTAAAAAATTATAATGAAATGCGCAAAGACCTGGAGTTAGAAAAGGAAAAGGGAAGAACATGCTTGGTATTTCTTAAGCTGAGAGAATGAAAGAAAAAATTCAAGCCTCAAGTTACAATATTGAAGGATTCTATGGGCAAAACACTGAACGGCACAGAAAATATCAAAAGAAGGTGGAAGGAATATACAGTCACTGTACCAAAAAGAATTGGTTGATGTTCAACCATTTCAGGAGGTGGCATATGATCAAGAACATCACGTTAAATGGAGAAAATATTGAAGTTGTCAAGGATTTCATTTTACTTGGATCCACAAACAACACCTGTCAAAGCAGCAGTCAAGAAATCAAACGAAGCATTGTATTGGGCAAATCTGCTGCACAAGAACTCTTTGGAGAATTAAAAAGCAAAGATGTCACTTTAAGGACTAAGGCGCACCTTACCCAAGCAGTGGTATTTTCAATTGCCTCATATGTGTGCAAAAACTGGACAATGAATAGAGAGGGCCAAAGAAGAATTGATGCCTTTGAATTGTGGTATTGAATATGAACATCAAGTATACCATGGATTGCCAAAAGAATGAACTAAATCTGTCTTGGAAGAAGTACAACCAGGAAGCACCTTAGAAGTGAGGATGCAGAGACTTCGTCTTACATACTTTGGACATGATATCAGGTAGAATCAGTCCCTGGAGAAGGATATCATGCTTGGTAAAGTAGAGGGTCAGAAAAAAGAGAAAGACCCTCAACGAGATGGATTAACTCAGTAGCTGCAACAATGAACTGAACACAACAACAATTGTGAAGATGGTGAAGGACTTGGTAGTATTTCTTTCTGTTGTACATAGGGTCGCTATTAGTTGGAACTGACTCAGCGCCACCTAACAAGAAAAACAGCAAAGCCCATGTATTCTCTCTTTTTGGCAGACCTCAAAGAGAGGAGTATACTTGATGAACAAGAATAAAGTTACCAATTGTGTCTGTTAGATTCAGAAAGGAATTCCCAGCAGAAATAATTTGGAACTATATTTTATTTAAAATGATAAAATCACTATAATGATCTTATAGAAAGACCACCTGTAAATCTTAACACAAAACCTGTTATTACTTTTGTAAATTAACTTGTGGTCTTTTTTATATGCGTATATATAATGTATAGCTCTGGTCACCTATATAAACTTGCATCTTATCAGTCAAATTTTAAGGAAAGAATAGTTGCCAGCAATGCGGTGGTAGGGGGTTGCTCGGGACAGAGAAGAAGGGCATTCCAGACAGAGGGAACGACATGTGCAAAGACATGGAAGTATGCTAGAAGTTAGAGAATAATCGCCTGGATCCCAATCAAGGACGATGTACATTGCCAAATGTTACAGATTGAATTGTTTCCTCCCAAAATATGTGTTAGGATCCTAACCTCTATAGCTGTGATCCTGTTTGGAATTAGGGTTTTGTTTTGTTATGCACATGGGGCCATGTCAGTGCAGGGTGTGTCCTAAGCCTAATCACTTCTGAATTAAAGAAGAACAGATTAGACATAGAAGCAAGCTCAAACAGACACCATGTGAGGACTATCTATAAGCCAAGGAAACAAAGAATACCCAGAGCTGCCAACAACGAAGAAACAGATATGGCTGAAACCCTGATTTGGACTTTCAGCCTCCAGAACTTTAAAAAATAGAATTCTATCCTCTCAAAACCACCCAGCTGTGTTGTTTCTGTTACAGCAGCACTAAGACACTAAATTACAATAATTATGAATAAGAGAAAAGAGAAGTTAATGTGTCAGTGCATCATTCTAGGTCAAGAGACATTGTATTTGGGAATCCCTGGTGGCGTAGTGGTTAAGTGCTAACCAAAGGTTCGGCAGTTCACATCCACCAAGTGCTCCTTGGAAACTCTACGGGGCAGTTGTACTCTGTCCTATAGGGTCACTATGAGTCAGAATTGGCTCGATGGCACTGGGTTTTGGTTTGGTTTTATATGCCATGATGGAAAAGGGGGTGGTTCATCACGTTCTCTCATGCCTTGGATTAAATATCCCTCAGTATTGTCCAGTCCCCTTGCTTGGATACTAAGTTAGTAACTTCCCAATTTGTTTCTCTGATTCCAAGGAAGCTGAGGTCTGGTTATGCATGTCTAGTATTAGAGATCTACCACCCTATGTAATAAGATCAAGTCGCTCATTCATTCTCTGTGATACTCCTTTCTACAGCAAGGATAATATGTGCCCTGCCAACCTCACAGGGCTGCTGTGAGAATCAGATGAGAAAATCTGAAATAGCACATGGTTTCAAAATCAGGTAATTTCTCTGGATCTGTTGAAAGTTCTTTGTTATCCTTCTAGAATGATCTAGGTATAATGCCAATTTCCCAAAAATCCCTCAAGCAGTGACCTTCAGAAGAGAATTTCAGGCATTACAGCTGAACTGAAGGAGAATTTAAGCTCCCCAAAACTGCACTTTGCATGTAGCTACCTCATTTCACTCCAGATAACAGTACCTGTTGACACTGAGTCAATTCAGACTCATGGCAACTCCATGTGTGTCAGAGTAGAACTGTGCTCTACAGGGTTTCCAATGGCTGATTTTTTGGAAGTAGATTGCCAGGCCTTTCTTCTGACCTGCCTCTAGGTGGATTTGAACCTCCAACCTTTCATTTCATAGTCAAGCATGTTAACCTTTTGCACCACCCAGGGACTCTTCATTCCAAATAGAATCGGCGATATATGGAATGTAACAAAAATGATCCCTGTGATGGTGAAGATTGTGTGTCAACTTGGCCGGGCCATGATTCTCAGTGTTTTGGCAGTCATATAATGTGATCACTTCCTTGTTGAGATTTAATGTGTGATCACCCCCATGATGGGATCTGCTGTGAGTAGCCAGTCAGTTGAAAGGAATTTCCTTAGGTGAGTGGCCTGCATTGAATATAAGCAGTCATTCTGGCAAGGCTTGGGGGCTTTTTGCTCATGCTGCATCCCACAGCTGGCTCCTGTTCCTCTGACCCCTGGTTCTTGGGACTTAAGCTAGCAGCTTACCTATGGTCTTGCCTGCCAATCTTGGGAATTATCAATCTTCACAGCCTGTGAGCAAGAGCCCTGCTCTCTGACCTACTGATCTTGGGTTCACCAGTCCCTGTGGCTATGTGAACCAGGAGAAGCCTTTATCATGACCCACAGTCTTGGAACATTACAGCCTCTACAATCGCGTGAGCCATTTCCTTGATATAAATCTGTCTCTCTCTGTCTATGTATATATTTATGTGCTTTACTGGTTTTGCTTCTCTAGCAAACCTAGCCTAAGACAATCCCCAAAATTTATAATTTAAAAATTATCTTTTTTATTATGAAATCATCATTAACTAAATCCTATGATATAATTTTCTGCAACACATCCTCTTTCTGTTTAATTAATGATGATGATTTCATATCGTCTCAGATTTTCGACTGCTCATTTCACTCAGGACACACAGAATCCACAGAAGGATCTGGAAAAAGTCTATAGAATAATGCACTCAGAGCTTTTGTGTTTCTTCTTCCTAAACCCAAAGCAATTGCACAGCTCCACAGACTCTGAAGTCACGCCTGATTGAGTGTGGGCATTTCATAAGCAGTAATACCGGCTGTGTTAAGACTACTGGGCTGGAAGTGGCTTCACTGTCTAACTCAATTCCAGCTTTATTAATGAAATCCAAGAAAGTTCTAGCAGCTAAATAGAAGGCAAAAGGTGAAGGAAAGGCAGAGCAGTGGGCCTTTCAAATGTTTCCTACAATAATATGATATTCTAGCCGAACTACGTTCCCTTTAAACTCTGAAACTTCCAGGTACAAAATTCTCAAATTAAACTTATGCTGTATTTCCTTTTTAATTTTTTTAATTAAATAGTAAATAAATATAAAATAAAATTTATACTACATGTAGGAAATAAGAAATAATAATAAAGTGAACATACATGTACTTGCCCTCAGCTTAAGAAATTGAATATTAATGGCATTTTTGATGCCTCTAGTGTGCCCTTTCTGATCCCATCCCTTTCCTGTTCTCTCCCCAAAGGCAACCACTGGACCACTGGCCTGAACTTAGTGGTTTAAAAAAAAAAATCTCTTTGCTTTTCTTTGTAATTTTTACTATATACGTGCATAATCTAAAATCATAATTTTAGCTTTGCGTGTTTTTGAACCATATGTAAGTATAAAGCAAGGTGTTCTTTTACTATGATTACATGTCCAATTTCAAAATGTTACCACATATATATATTTTTAAAATACTTTAATCAAAGATACCTCATTTCAGAAAATGTTCCATTTCCCTGCTTCCCTAAGTTTAAATTGGAAGAAACATAGCAATAGCAATGCAGCATGTCTTTGGTTGTAACTACCTTCCCCTGGAGTTCACGTGTGTGTGGGAACACAAGGAGGGCAAGTATTCCCTTTGGCCCTAGGATTGTGAGATGACACAGGACTGAGCAACCAGAGTGTTCCAGTCTCTGGGCCATAGTGACAGGCAGCGTAAACTTGACCGACATTAGGTCAGTGAGAGTAAAACATTTTCTGGAACTACTGGAGAATAGACACATTATTTCCACTGAGATTACAATTACCCTTTATTTTTTGTTTTTATTATGGTGGCCTTTTTTTATTTTTGTAAAAGTGTAGATAACTCAACATTTGCCAACTGAACATTTCTCTCATGTACAATTTAGTGAAACCAATCACATTAATCATGTTGTGCAACCATCACCAATATCCATTGCCAAATTTCCCATCATCATAAACAGAAACTCAATGCTTCCTGAACAATGACTCCCCATTTTTCCCTCTCTCCTGCCCCTGGAGACCACTATTAAACTTTGATTCCTATACATTAGCCTTTTCTAGGTATTTCATATTAATTAGACCATATAATATTTGTCCTTTTACGATTGACTTACTTCACTCAGCATGTTTTCAAGGTTCATCCATGTTGTAGCATATATCGGACTTCATTTCTCTTTATGACAGTAATATTCCATTGTATGTATGTACCACATTCATCTGTATCCATTCATCTGTTTATGGACATTTGGGTTGTTTCTACCTTTTGACTATTGTGAATAGAAATGAACATTGGTATACATGTGTCTGTGTCTCTTCTTTTAAATCCCTTGGGTATATACCTAAGAATGGAATTGCTGGGTTATATGGTAGATGAGTCGGAATTGACTGGACAGCACAGAACAACAACAACATAGTTGCTCTACTTTTAACTTTTTGAGGAAGCGTCAAACTGTTTTCCACAGCAGCTGTGTCATTTTACATGCCCACCAGCAGAGGATGAGGGTTTTGTTTTCTCCACACCCTTGCCAGCATTTGTTATTTATTGATTTTTATCTTAGCCACCCTAGTGAGAATGAAGTGATATCTTATTGAGGTTTTGGTTTGCAGCTCCCTAATGGCTAATGAGCAGCCCACCCCCTCCCACTTGTCCTTGTACTTTTTAAAACTTGAGATCATCACTGTCAACAGAAACCAAATTATGGGGAAAATTTTGATAACAACATAATAAGTGATTTTGCTTAAATAAAGACAAAAAAGAAAATAATAATTTTAGAAAATAAGTATTAGTTATCTGTGTAGTATGTACATCTTTATTTTATTACTTATCCACACATCATTGGGCCATCAACAAAACACCCAGATATGTGTAAAAATAATTACCTTGTATGTAATAACAAAGATGGAAATGGGAATCATTACTACAGCAGCAGTCATGGGAAGCTCACTTTGTGAACTCATATTCAGAGTCAGAATTTTTTACATTAAATGGCAAAAGTGAGCTTATATACTTTAACAAACAAATCAGAATTTTACTTATTTTTTAGCTAAAGACTAGTTTGATTCATTAAAAGGTATAACACTGCTATAGGAAACTTTGGTCCCACTTTTCTCTTCCCCACCCCTGGCTTTCTTCAGGGTAAACTTCTCAACAAGGTGAAATTCTCTCAATCAAGTGGCCTTGCCATCTAGAGCCTCATGAATCCAAATGTCCTTTTTAATGTCCTTTGATGATAAAGGATGCAGGGAGGTCTGAGCAATGGCTCAGTTCTTCAGAGATGCGTCAATAGGGATTAAAGGCAGTTAAAGATGAAAGAAAATCCCTATACTCTCTCCTGAATAACTGTAGTCCAAGAATCAGCTGTCCTCTTCACAAGCAGAGATGAGGGAAAAGTGCAATAAAATAAGTGAAGCAAAGGCTACAGGGAACAACAGAAGCAAGAGGCAAGAGACAAAGGAGGGGGTTGGGAAAGCTTTATTACATTGTCACCCCTAGTGCTTGTGACTCTAGTGAGGGGCCAATTAGAACATCAGGGGATACCACTCCTGGACCTGAAGAAAATGTAACATGGTACAATTATTGCTGCAAACCATGATCATATTTTTGTAATTCTTGCCTAAGAAAAATGCAAGAGTGAGCCTAGATCTTTTCTCTTAGTGTGATTTGAGAATTGAATACCTGTATCAGAATCACCTGGCTGCTTGTTAGATTGTTGACTCCATGGCCCCAGCTGAGACCAACTGAAGCAGAAGTTCCCAGACCAGGGCCTGGGGATATGCATTCTAAACAAGCATAAACAAGTTTGAGAATTATGGATTTAGAGGAAAATGAAGAACATAATTTTCCTTTTATTTGTTGTCCTAACTTCTGTTTTGATTGGGAGAGATAAAAAAACACTGAAGGATTCCAAGAGAAATTCAGACAGTTCCTGTAAACCAGAAACTTGCTTTCTCAGAGTCTTCACTGAAAGAGTCTTAACAGAAAGATGTGGAAGGCTGGTAGAATGTTCTCACTGACACAACATTAAATAACTTGGCATTTGAAGAATTATGAATTGCAGGAATCTACTAAGCTCATGAGCATATAAGATGAGTGAATGCAAATAAGATATGATAAAATGTGTACAGGTAGTCCCCAAGTTAAGGTGTATTCTAGTTGTGATGAACTGCACTTATGACCGTCTGCTTTTTAGGGATTTTTTTTGTACATCTTATCATTAGTAATACGCACTATGTACAATATTGCAATGTATAATTTGTTGATGTTATCTTTCTCAGAGGTTCACATGCAGACGTTCAATTTTATGATTTACTGCTGAAAACCTTGCCATATAGCAGGGCATGGCCTGGTCTACAGTGAAGTCGGTGTTGGTGTTGGGAGTCTCAATGGATAGAAGTTTGGGAAATATTCAACTCTAACTGCATATGACAATTAAACTTCACAGGTGCCAGGCAGCTGTTAAGACTCTGACTTCATTGTTATGACACTGATGCTGACTTTACTGTAGACCAGGCCTACAGCATGCTATTATCCACATTTTGTATCATAAATAGCATTGGCTGTTAATCTGAAGCCGAGTTCTTCAAGTTTCTCTAACTGTATCACCTGCTTTGCTTATACCCCCACCAATATGTCTAGCAAAAGAAATCCTGCCACTGAAAGTTCTAATCCAAAAAAGAAGGTGAGAAAGGCTCTAGACATGGATGTAGCGATGAAGAACATTAAGGCCCATGCTTATGGAAAGAAAGTCGGCGAAACAGCACGTGAGGGAAGACTCTCATTTGACCATTTCAACAATCATTAAGGATAAGAATAGGATTTTGGAGGCAGTTAACAGAGCGAGTGGCATAAAATCGACAATTTTAACAAAGAAGAGGCAAGAACCAATCCACGAAGATGGGGAAGTTGTTGACGATTTGGATAGAAGACCAAATCCAGAAGACAATTCCTATGAGTTAACTGATGATGCAAACGAAAACACACAGCCTTTTTGCAAACCTGAAGAAACAGCGGGAGAAGACTACCAGGGAGTACTTTAACGCCAGTGAGGGCTGGTTTCATCACTTCAAATGCAGATTTGGCTTACATAACATGTGTGTAACTGGAGAATTAGGAAATACTGATGTTGAAGCTGCCGATAGGCAGATTTGGGAAGCAGAGAGATGTTACCATGAAACATATGAAGAAAAAAAGAAAAAGACCATACAAGTAACTCTCACTAATTTTTGACCAGCAAGTTCATCATCATTCTCAGGGATAATCCAGATGATCCGGAACCTTCCACAAGTGGAGTTATTACTACAACTGACAAAATGCCAATGTCATCCAACTCTTTTTCATCTCCAGAGAAGATTTTTATGACTTGTATATTTTTTATGTATGTATGTATTAAAATATATCTGTAAGTTTATGTGTAATGTTTCCAATCCTCAAAGACAATTAAAGATCAGATTTATAAAGATATTGATCATAAAAGGCAATAATAGTGAAAACTAATAAAAATGAATAGATATTTGACTTACATCAGAACCAGCTTATGACAGAGTCAACAGAATAGAACCGCATCGTAAGTAGGGAGCTATGTGCAGTTAAAATGACAATAAAGGCTCTGAATTGACTGTTGGTTAATTTGACTATTATTAATTATTATTAAAAAATTAGTTATTATTAATAATGACTATTAGTTAGTTGACTAATAGTTAAAGAATTATTAGTTATTATTAACTATTCTTTAAAGTCATACTCAACTGAGCAATGGTCTCATGTTAAAACAGAACCATCAGGTAACTGAGTTATGAGAAAGAACACCAATTTGTATTTGAAAAAAATATAGGTGGCCAAGAACTAGTTGACTTGTAACCAGAGAGCAGAGGATTTCGGGGAGAAGAGGACATTTTGGAGAGAACTGTTTGTGTTCTGTCAATACGACCTTCTTCTAAAGGGGAAGGATGGATGGGGCTTCCCTCTCCATCTCAATTCAAAAGGGAGGTGTTCTAAGGAGATTGTTGTTAGCTGTCATGAAGTTCATCCCCAACTCATGCGCAATAGAATGAAATGCTGCCTGGTTGTGCACCATCACGATGATCAGCTGCGATTCAAACCATTGGGTTCCGTAGGTTTTCAGTGGCTGATTTTCAGAAGTAGATCACCTAGTAAGTCTTAGTGTGGAAGCTCTGATGAAACCTGTTCAGCATTATAACAACACACAAGCCTCCATCGACAGATGGGTGAGTGGTGGCTGCATATGTGGTGCATTGGCTGGGAATCAGACATGGGTCTCCTACATGGAAGGTGAAAATTCTACCACTGAACCACAATGTGCCTCTAAGGCAATTATTGAGAGTTAATTGAGGTCATTATGAGTTTCCTGCAGTTTGAGAGGTTTACAGTGACTGTGTAGGCAGCTTCCCTGAAGACGTAAGGGGCAAAAGACTTGCCACCTCCCTGCTGATAGATGAGCAGGGGGAGAGGTTGTCTATGTGCTAGATTGGCCTCACTTACAGGGTTGCTGTGAAAGGACTCATGCGTGTTTTACTTGCACCAGATATGGACTACGCATGTTTGAGAATGCTGGCTTAGAGTTGTCTTGTTCAAGAAAACCTCTTGGAGGGCCAAACTTCTCTCAGTAGAGAGAAATTGAGAATATGACCAAATTGCTAGGACCTGGGCAGCTAGGTGGAATAGAGATGGACCCAACAGAATCAAGGGAACTGCAGGGAAAGTAGCCTCGTGATGACAGGTTTCTGAACAATCCTTAAATGTGCCCATCAGAGTAAAAGTCCGCTCTTAGGCTCTGCCAGCCTTTGATATCTCTAGGCCAGCTTATGACAATGCTAGTTAAGTGCAAACTGTACTGCTTCCCTTTCCTGTCCTCCCTCCTATTCTCCCATATTCCTTCCCCTAATCCCAAAAGAGTCAAATGCAGCAGCTATCTACAGAGCAACAATGTGGGAATGGGAGAAGCCAAACATACTCCCCTTCCCCAGCTTCATCCTTGCTACCAGCAGTAGGACCTGCATGGGGGAAAAGTGAGAAGTTTCCCCTTTGAATGAGGATTAAAGTATTGTTTGATTGACTGATTGATATTTGAAAGCAGACAAGCTGATTTTGAATTGAGACTTTGTTTTGCAAATTCAAGTAATCATCAGACTTCAAATGTTTAAAAAGGATTTAGAAAAAGGATCCTTTTTTTTTCCTTTTAGGAAAAAGAGAAGAAAAGTCCATCTCAGCACATATAAGGACTATAAAACCAAACTCACTGCTGTCGAGTCAATTCCGACTCATAGCGACCCTATAGGACAGAGTAGAACTGCCCCTTAGAGTTTCCAAGGAGCACCTGGTGGATTTGAACTGCTGACCTTGTGGTTAGCAGTTGTGGCTCTTAACCACTACACCACCAGAGTTTCCATATAAAGACTATAGGAGACAAAAATAAAGTTGCTTTCTGATAGCATCGCTTGAGAACGTCTTGATTAATGCATCAGCTATATTTGGTTAGTGTATCTCTAGATGTTGTGTGCTTTGGGTATAGATAGACGGCTGCCATTGAGTCAACTCAGACTCATGGCAAGCTTTTGTACAATAGAATGAGATGTTGCTTGGTCCTGCATCGTATTCATGATTGTCACTGTGTTCAAGTCCATTGTCATGGTTACTGTGCCAATCTATCTTACCAAGGGTCTTCCTCCCGTGTTGGTCCTCTCCTTTACTAAACATGATGTCCTCTTCCAGCAACTGACCCCTCCTGGTGACATATCCAAAGTAAGTGAGTTGGGCAATGTTCTGTTGTAATCCATAAGATTTTCACTGGCTAATTTTGAGAAATAGGTTGTCGGGCTCTTCTTCTTAACCTGTCTTAGTCTGGAAGCTCTGCTGAAACCTGTCCACCATGGGTGACCTTGCTGGTATTTGAAATACTGGAGGCTAGCTTCCATCATAGCATCATAACAACACCCAAGCCATCACAGTACAACAAACTGACATCAAGACAGGTGGTAGAAACCAGTTGCCATCAAGTCTATTCTGACACATGGTGACCCCATGTGTGCAGAGTATAACTGCTCCATAAGGTTTTCAAGGCTGTGACGTTTCAGAGGCAAATCACCAGGCCTGTCTTCTGAGGTACCCCTGGATGGGTTTGAAGCACCAATCTTTTGGTTAGTAGTCCAGTGCTTAACCATTTGTACCACCCAGGGACTCCATAGAACAGTGCCTCATACATAGAAAATGTGCAAACATATATGTTGAATAGATGAATGCATGTTTTAAATATATTCTAAGAAGGAGACTTTCCACTGATACTGGAGACCTATCCAGTAGTCTGTACTAGGGAAAGTTCGCTGTAATGAAAACCTCCTTTAATTCTTTCTAGTCAATATTTAAATTAAAAGTAATGAGCGTTAGCGTTGGAGAGGACATGGAACTTGGGGATTCCATCAGCAGGGATTAAAAAATGAGTGAACTTCAGTCTTTTTCCTCACAGAGTTTGCAGTCTATAAGGGCATAATTTTCCCTTGAAAAAGATCCAAATCCTCTGGGGCTATGTCAGGCCCATGATGGAGATCAAACCCTTCTTGTGGCTCAGAATTGGTTTGGTACCTCTGGGGTCAGAATATTCAGATCTAAAGAGGCTGTCCTAGGTAGAAATGGAGCCCTGGTGGCACAATGGTTAAGGTGCTCGGCTCCTAACTGAAAGGTTGGAGATTCGAACTCACCAGCCACTCGACTGGAGAAAGATTTGTTAGTCTGCTTCTGTAAAAATTGTAGCCTTGGAACCCTATGAGGCAGTTCTACTCTGTCCTATAGGGTCGCTGTGAGTGTGAATCGACTCTACGGCAATGAGTTTTGGTTTTGGCCCTAGATAGAAGACTCTTCTATGTTTTCATGAACCTGAATGTGTAGTCTGGCCACCCTCTAACTGCCCTCTGACAGGAAACAAGTTTGACAGCATTTTGCCTTATCACACCCAGCTCTCTGTGATGCTGCCAGAGAGAGCACATGATCAAAGATAAATGAGCCCCCTTCCTACTGCTGCCAGATGTGGAGAAATCCTACTCAAGTCTACAGGTCAGTCAATCTATTGAGTGACTACTGGGTGCAGCAAAGGGGAAGAAAATTGAATTACATGATTTCTACCTGTGAGTTTTCCTGGTTTTGCCATGGAGGCACATCCATATCCTAGCACCTGAATTTCCAGTGTCCTAATCAAGGGCATACACATGCTGAGGAAATACAGAAAAAAAAGGTGATTAGAATAAGATTAAGGGGGACACTTCTGGAGAGTTTCGAAAATGGTATTTGAAAGAAGAAAGAGTTACCTAAATAATGGTGATGTGGCATTACCTCTGTCCTGAATGTCTTTCCAAAAGTCTTTCCTGGTCTGGCTGGGCAAAAATCTTCCCATGTGAGGTAGTCCCTAATCCCTAACATGCAGGTGCCCTCCTCCCCAATCTGTGACTCTATTGTACCTTGCTTATAACTTTTCTTTATAATGCTCATCACACCATTTTACTATTATGTCTTTACATGGTCATCTACTCCACTTAAACTGTGAATTTCCTGAAGGAAGTTTTTATTTTTTTTTTAAGGTTTTTTTTCATATACCCAGCCCAGTGCAGGGCACACAGTAAACACTCAGTGAATACCACAGAACTGAGTGTCAGCAAGTCAGGAGCAGAGATTGCCAGGTAGATACGTGTATCTAGGGTAGAATTAAGAAATAGGTCCTGAGTCTGATTTAAATACCCCAGGGTATGAGGAAGACTGAGTTTGAATCGGGGCTCTAGCCTTTATCAGCTAAATTGGAAAAATTACTTTATCTCTGTGCTTTCCTTTTCTCACCTGTGAAATAGAGAATTACAATAGTACCTACTTTTATAGAGTTGTTTGTGACACCTAAATGAGTTAGCACATGAAAAGTGGTGTATGTCTCCAGAAGATAAGCTAGATAACTTGGATCTTCTAAAAATTGAACACTTATGCTCATCAAAAGACCTCAACAAAAGAATAAAAAGAGAACCTACTGACTGGTAAAAAAATTTTTTGGCTATTACAAATCAGACAAAGGCTTAATCTCTAAAATCTACAAGAAAATCCAGCACCTATACAACAAAAAGACAAATAACCCAATTAAAAAATGGATGAAAGAAGTGAACAGACACTTCACCAAAGAAGACATTCAAGCAGCCAGCAGACACATGAGGAAATGCTTGCGATCACTAGCCGTTAGAGAAATGCAAATTAAAACCACAATGAGATACCGTCTCACTCCAGCATTACTGGCACAAATCAAAAAAACAGGAAATAGCAAAAGTTGGAGAGGCTGCGGGGAGATCCAAACTCTTATGCACTGCTGGTGGGAATGCAAAATGATACAACCATTCTGGAAAATGATATGGCACTTCCTTGGAAAGCTAGAAATAGAAATACCATATGATCCAGCAATCCCACTCCTAGGAATATATCCTAGAGAAATAAGAGCCCTCATACGAATAGGCACATGCACACCCATGTTCATTGCAGCATTGTTCACAATAGCAAAAAGATGGAAACAACTTAGATGCCCATCAACATATGAATGGATAAACAAACTGTGGTACATACACACAATGGAGTATTACGCAACCGTGAAGAACAACAATGAATATGTGAAGTATCTCACAACATGGATGAATCTGGAGGGCATTACACTGAGTGAAATACGTCAATCACAAAGGGACAAATATTCTATGACACCGTTACTGTAAAAACTCATGAAAAGGTTTACATACAAAAAGAAACAATCTTTAATGGTTATGAGCGAGAGGAGGGATGGGGATGGAAAGATACTAAATAGACAATAGATAAGTGGTAACTCTGATGAATGATAGGACAATGCACAATACTGGGGAAGCCAGCACAGCTTGTACAAGGCAAGGTCATGCAAGCTCCACAGACACATCCAAACTCTCTGAGGGACAGAATTGCCGGGCTGAGGGCTGGGGACCATGGTCTCGGGGAACATCTAGCTCAATTGGCATTACATAGTTTATAAAGAAAATGTTCTACGTTTTACTTTGGTGAGTAGCATCTGGGATTTTAAAAGCTTGTGAGTGGCCATCTAAGATATTCCACTGGTCTCACCCCATAGGGAGCAAAGGAGAAAGAAGAAAACTAAAGACACAAGGGAAAGATTAGCCCAAAGGACTAATGAACCGCAACTACGACAGCCTCCACCAGACTGAGTCCAGTGTAACTAGATGGTGCCCAGCTGCCACCACTGACTGCTCTGACAGGGATCACAATAGAGGGTTCCAGACAGAGGTGGAGATAAATGTAGAACGAAATTCTAACTAACAAATAATACCAGGCTTACTGATCTGACAGAGGCTGGAGAAACCCTGAGAATATGGCCCTTGGACACTCTTTCAGCTCGGTAATGCAGTCATTTCTAAGGTTCACCCTTCAGCCAAAAAGTGGACAGGCCCGTAAAACAAAATGAGACCAAAGCGGCCCACCAGCCCTGGAGCAAGGACTAGAAGGCAGGAGGGCACAGGAAAGCTGGTAATAGGGAACCCCAGGTTGAGAAGGGAGAGTGTTGACATGTTGTGGGGTTGTTAACCAATGTCATAAAACAATATGCGTAGTAACTGTTTAATGAGAAACTAGTTTGTTCTGTAAACCTTCATCTAAAGTATGATAAAAAAAAAAAGTGGTGTATGGCTGGCATATGCCAGGAATTCAATACATTTTACTACTACAATTATTTTTTGTTATTATTGCTATCATACCACTTACCATAATGTTGAAAAATATTTTATATATTTTTCTGCTCTTTAATCAGCTGCACATTGTTGAGGGCAGAGATTAGTATTATACAGTACGATGTCCCCAAAACCTTGCAATGCACCCAGTACACAGTGAGTGCTTTCTCCCCGATTGTTGAATAAATTAATTGAATGGATCTGAGTGAGAAGGAGATACCCAGGGAAGAGAGAGCAGAGGACTCTCCTGGTCTTATTATACCACAGGTGTGCGTTTTGGAGGAAGAGATGGGATGGAGGAAGCAGAGCTGTGCCCAGGGTATGTCATAATATTAACAGCTAGATAAACTGAGGGTACAGTTGAACCTCATATTGGAGAGTTCTTTCAGCAGTAGCACTGTAGGCTTTTCTTATTCCTTGTCTCTTAGCATGCAATTTGAAGTTTAACTGACCTTAACGGACAGAATCCTAGTAATGAATTCAACTCATCTTTGAGCAGGAGGTGATAAAATAATACTGCACATTGGAAAGTAGAATTAATGAAGTAATTAACCTTGGTCACTAGGGAGGTGCAGGGGAATGCAGACTGTACCAGGTGACACTGTCAGAGTGGGTGACACCAAAATGACTGTCTATAAAATTTTTGTGCAGTGTTTCAGCAGAAATTTGTTATTTTTTATAAAAAATGTCCCTGTAGTTTTTTTTGTTTTTTTTTTTTTGGGTGGCACAACAGTTAAGTGCTACAGCTGCTAACCAAAGGTAGGCAGTTTGAATCCAGGCTCCGTGGAAACCCTATGGGGCAGTTCTACTCTGTACTATAGGGTCACTATGAGTTGGATTTGACTCAATGGCAATGGGGTTTTAGTTAGTTACAACAAAAAAAACATTTTTTGTAAGCTCACATGTATTAATCCACCTGCAAGTCTAAAACTCTACACTAATTTACCTTTTGAACTTTCTAGCGCACTCCGGTCGGGGCTGTCCTTATTACCCAGTTACAAGGACGCTTTGAATCACGTGGCTGCTCTACAAGGGCTCCTTATTGTTTTTCTTGCTGCCGATGCTTTTACAGTTGCAGATTTTGTCAAAATTTCTGGTGTTTTCACTGCAATATTGTGGTAATTAATTCTCGTGTACATATATCAACAACTTTTTTGAGAATGAAGTAGTAATTGAAGAAAAATAAGGTAAAAATTCAAAAAAGGCTTGTGCTCAGTTACTAATAATGTTGTAATTCAATGTAGAAAAGATTTTACAAAACGATTTTGTTGTTAGTATTCATATAGTCGAAGGAATATTACATTTAAGCAATTTACAACTATATTTATCACATACTCTATAATTAAAATTGATAATAAACATTACTAAGGATTCTGTATGGTCTGGTACAGGAAAAGGTCCATGGGGGGTTGACACCATGAGTTACCGCCCTGGGTGACGCCAACCCTAATGACGTCACTGACCTTAGTCAGCATGCTATGTGGCCCTGGCCCAAGAAACAGATAACAAAAGAAAAAACGCCTGCGCTGAGAAGAAGGTTTATGATCAATGGGAAAAGGGGAGGATACTTGAAAGCTATGCTAAGAGGGCAGCGCTAAAAAAAATCTTTATGGGACTAATACTCTGGGGCTGAGCCCACAGAAAGGAAATGGATTGAAATTTGGGCTGACAACCAGTGCATTTCAAGGGTCGTTCTGGTGGAGAAAAAAAGAACAATCTTTTTTTGTCTTTTTCACCTGTCTCGCTCTAGGTTCTCTACCTGTTCCTGCTCCAACATTTTATTTTGCATCCATTATTAGAAGCTTTTTGGAATAATCCTCTTATATGTGTCCTTGGCCCCCATAACTCTGTTGACCGAAGTCAAGAGAGACTCCCTAGAGTCAATGCAATTGAGGAAAGATCCAGAGATGCAGGTGGTCCAGACATGATTCTTCCCTGGCTTCATCAACTCCATCACAGATATGAAGATGGTGCTCCAGAGCTCTGTGTGCTCTGGGCCAGGCCCACGCCCTTTCTCCACATTCAACAATCTCACCTTCGTAACCTTCACTGAAAGCATCAGCACCAGTCTTGAGTTTGTTTGAACCACATAGGCAGAATCTTAGCCCTTGTCTTAGTTTCCTGGTGCTGCTGCAACACAAATAACACAAGTGGGTGGCTTTGAAGAATTTCTCACAGTTTAGGATGCTAGGAGTCCAAATTCAGAGTGTAGCTTTACGAGGAGGTCCTTCTTTGTCTATGTCAGCTTCTGGTATCCTACAATCCTTGGTTCCTTGGTGATCTTCATATGGCACCTATCTCCCCCCTTTTGTGGTTTCTTGCCTCTGTATCTATGGTCTCCTTATAAGTCAGAAGTGATTAGATTTAGAACACATCCTACACTGATATGGCCTCATTAACATAACAAAGAAAATCCTATTCCCAAATGGGATTCCAATGCATATTTTTGGAGGAAACATTTCAATCCACAACAGGCCTGTGGGAGTTTAATTTACTAATCCACCCCTGCTACTACACAGGATTAGAACTATCAGAACCTAATGGACATCTTTAATTCATTCCCATGATTATTAAACAAAATATGAGTATCGATGACTCAGGCACTCTGCAAAATGCTGGGTATAGCAGCAGATTCTCTGTTGTCATGTTGTCATGGAAGATAGGCATGGCAACAAATAAACTCACTACAGTGACTCTGCTGCTGAGATAGGCCTCCCTTCTGTATACAATAGGGGCAAAAAGGAGAGAGTAATCCATTCTACCAGGCACTGGAAAGTAAAGAAATCTTCACAGTTGAGGTGACATAATGAAAGGTGGGAGGTATTAGCCAGGTATATAAGAAAGCACAAGCATTCAGGCCAGCAGAAGGTGTGTAGCTGTATGCCCAGGAAAATGCAAGCAGTTCAAATAGCTCGGCATGCCTAGAGTGTGGAGTGTGTGAGGGGACATAGCAGAGATTAGGGTTGAAGGAATGGTCAGGGACTGTATTATTAGAGCCCTTATATACGCACTAAGGAGTCTAAATTTACTTTTGACACTGGAGACATACTGAAGGGTATGTGGCGGGTGGCAACGTGTTCATTCATTCATTCATTCTTTTATAGACTAAATACGTATTAAACATCTGTTACGTGCCAGGCAATCTTCTAGGCATTAGAGATTCATCATGATCTGACTTAAAATTGAAAAGTATCACTCAGCCATAAAGCTTGGCACAGACTGTAGGATCATGAGTAGAATATGGGAGAACAGTTATGAGGCTATTGCAATAATCCAGGCAAGAGTTGATGGTGGCTTGGACCAGATTGGTAGCAATGGAAGAGATGAGAAGTGGTTGAGGACTATATATATCCAGATATTTGTTGTAGAATAGTCAATCTTATTATGGAATAAGCAGTGTGGAAAATACATTTTACATAGGGTTAATGTTTATTTGGAGTCTCTGGGTGGCACAGATGGTTAGTGCACTTGGCTGCAAACTAAAAGTCTAGAGGTTAGAGTCCACTCACAGGCACCTTGGAAGAAAGGCCCGGCAATCTACTTCTTTTCAGCCATTGAAAACCCTATGAAGCACAGGTATACTCTGACATACATGTGGTCGCCATGAGTTGGAATTGACTCCACAGCAACTAGTAAAGGTAAAGGTAACGTTTATTGAGTGCTTACTGTGTACTAGATACTAGTCTAAATCCTGTATATGTATTAACTTATTTATTCTCACAACAATCCAGGAAAAGAACATCATTATTATTCTCCACTTTGTATATAAGGGAACTGAAGCAGAGAAGTAATATTGGAGTCAAGAAAATCTGTGTGAAGACTCTTTGAGGCAAGAGATGATAAGGGTCGGGTTAATGCAATAGCATTGGAGATAAAGTGAGAAATCAGGCTTCGAAGTGGTGGGGAGGGAAGATAAAAGTTTCTGTCTTCAGTTATTTTATTTCCTTCTTTCCAAGTAGGACATTTCATAAGTGCCCATTAAGTTGGTGCACACAGCTTGAACCTCTTCCCTGGACAGGAGTGCCTTTGGAAACATTTTCTCTGTGAAACTCTGAGAGACATTAATGTGTGCACAGCTATCATTTTGATTCACAGGGAAATGTATTTTAGATGATAATAAAAAAGATGGTTGAAAATAACTGGGGTGTAAATATAGCCTTAAACTGAGATAAGGGAAGTATGAAAATCGAGAGGGTTGAGGGAAGGTTTGCATAATAAATGTTTTAATTTTTTTTCACCATTCTAAGTAATTTTCTACAGGAGGGGCATAATGTCTTTCTTAGTGATAACAATTTGCAAGTGTGGATTGACTTGAAATGGGTTTTATAAATGAAGTTGTCAGTGCTAAGGTAGCAGAGGGCTATAATGTGCTGGATTATATATTGGCTTCACTAGTAAATGACCTTGATTTTAGTCTTAAATGCTGCAACTTGGGTTATAAAACTTTGTGCCTTATTTACAAAACAGAGAAACAAGAAACAGCATTAGAAACAGATGCTTTCAAGGTTTTTTGAGAATGAATAAGATGCTAAATGAATGAAAGGTACATTAAAAAAAATCTCAAATTATGAACATCTGAAGGGAGAGTTAAGATTGTTTATTCACTCTCGGAATTTTCTGTTGAATTTGCCATTCTGACAGTTTGCCCAAATGAAGGAATACGACAGGAGTTATTAAGATTTACAAACACCATTTGTCATCACAGCTGGAAATCCCTCTCAATAACAGCTTTTCAGTCTAGTCTACATTTCAAATCTCACCCTTTATCTTCCTAAGTCATTAACTGTAATTAGGCATAATTCTTCCTTTATATTTGCTTGTTCATGGGATTATTTACTCTGTTTTATTTGCAATTTTATGTTTGTATCACTGTGTCAAATTTCCTTTTTGTTCCCTCAGGCATGCATTTTAAAATATATCCTAGATATACTTTGTGGTTGATTTGGGCTGTGTGAAAATTTAGCATTATATACGACTGACATTTACAGAATTTTATAACTAAGATTAGTTTGTAGTTTTTGATAGTGTACAAAGTCCAGAAAATCATTACATTATTATGAGAGTAATAGCCCATGATTTGTAATAAATACATTTTAGTATTTATTTTTTATTTCTATGGGGACTGGTGAGTATCTGAATATTAAGGGCCATAAATCAAAAGTACTAGTTTTAAATTAATTTGCAGTTTGCAGATAGTCTAGAATATGGGGAATTCTTAACCCATATTTAAAAAGTTATTTTTTAAATGTCTAGTTTTTTATTAAGTATAAGCAAAAATGATTTCTTAGTGATCATCTGGTCACTTTAAAACTGTAATGAGAGGTAGAGCCAACCTAGTGCTATAGACAACAGTGCCACACTGTCCCCCATGGCAAAGACCAGAAAAACTCAGTAAGACAGAGACAAACATCAATCCTGGAACCCTAAGCATCAAATGAAGGAATAAAGAACTCTACCAAGCAGCCAAAGGAATAGAAACTGACAGAGAACAGAGAGTGAGGACACCTACAAGGTGGAGGTTCCCTATCAGCTAACATGGTATGGATTCACCATCTTGGAGCCCTCAGCCACCAAGAATAGCAGACAGGGAGTATGGGAAGGCAGCTTCATAGAGCTCCCAGCAGGAAACAGAGCACCCGGCAACCAGCAATACATGCTTTCCCACTACTCACCTTTCTTCCCTCTGCTCAGCCTCCACTGCTTTCTGGCAGGCCAAGGTCACTCAGGTCAGCTCCTTCAGTACTTTTTTTTTTTTTTTTTTTTGCTGTTGCCTTTTTTTTTTTTTTAGCTTGTTTTCTTCTCTGTCTCTCTCTCACCTCTTTCCTTTTCTTTCTTTCAGACATCTGGCTCTGTGTGCCATCTCTGCTCCTTCTAGATGGGCCGTGCAGTGCTACCTGACTGGGGAGCCACTACCCTGCTCAGCACCACCAAATCAGTGGGCTTCCCTTTTTTTTTTTTTTTTCTCAGTTTCTTCTCTGTCTCTACTTTCCTTCTTTTCCTTTCTCCCAAATACCTGGTGCTGCAGGCCATCTCTGCTTCTTCTTGACAGACTGTGCAGTGCTGTTTGGCTAGAGAACCCCTTCCCTAGTCCACACCATAACACCAGTTGGTTTCCTTGGGGCATTTTTTTTCTTTTTCTCTTCTTTTTTTGGCTTCTTCTCTCTCTCTACCTTCTTTCCTTATGCTTCTCCTGAACACCTGGGATCATATGCCATCTCCACTCCTTCTTGACAGGCTGTGCAATGCCACTTAGCTGAGGTCTTGCTTCAGGTAGGCTCCTTTGAGACTTTTTTTTTCCTGCCTTTTTTTTTTTTTTTTTTCCAGTTTCTTGTCTCTCTCTACCTTCTTTCCTTTCCTTTCTCCTGACCACCTGGCTGCATGTGCCTTTCTCCTATTTTTTTTTTTTAATTTGGTTTCTTATCTCTCCCTCCCTCCATTCCTTTCCTTTCTCCTGCCCACCTAGTTGCGTGTGTTCTGTATGTCTCTGCTTGATGGACTGTACCACACTGCCCAGCTAGAAAGCCATCAGCACATGGATTCCCCAGGTCTGCACCACTCCAATGACAGGCTCCTTCAACACTTTTGTTTTTGTTTTTGGCTTCTGTCTCTCTCTCCCCTTTCTCTTCTCTCCCACACACATTTAGCTCCACACATCACATTCTCCCCCCCCTTCTGCCTATCTGCATCACGTGCCAAGCATTGCACCCTTTAATGGCACAGGTAAAGTCTACTGGAACCTACCCAGCCCCACCCTATTGGCCATAGTATGTGCCCCACCCTGTTGGCCCTAGTATGTGCAGCAAATGACCATCCCAGCCCTTCCCCCTCCACTTGGCCTGCCCTGCTGCATCATAGCTGAGCAACTGGCCCTGTCTGTTGGACAAAATTAAGGGAATATGTAAAAACCAAACCAAACTTACAAGAATTATTTTAAAGGGAGTTTTTGGTCCAAAAGCAAACAACATCAGACCACAGCCTGAATCTAGGGCACAAGACTAGATCAACCAGATACCAATGTAGGTGATGAACTCTCAAGGATAAAACAAAACTAACACTTTTATTACAACAGGGAAGCAGAGAGGTTAATCTGTAAATGGCAACAATGTCAGAACGATAACAGAGAGAATAAACAGATCAAGGGGTGAAATTTCAACTGGAGAGGAAGCCAAGGTGATACCAAGTAATAAAAGACTGGTTCAAACTTAGGAGGATATGGGTAAATCTCAAAGTAACCACAAAGAAAGTTAATAAACCAACTCATCAAAACAAAGAAGAAAAACATAAAGTCTCAGTAAAACACAAAAGCCTATGAAAGGAAAGAAATGAAAAAAAAATCCACAAACAAAAGGAATGCAACACAGAAGGATAAGAGGAACCAAAAAAACCTCAACACCACTAAAAAAAGCACTACAAAATGACAACAATAAACTCACACCTATCAGTAATCACATTGAATGTAAATGGCTTAAATGCACCCACAAAGAGACAGAGAGTGTCAGAATGGATTAAAAACAAGACCCATCAATATGCTATCTACAAGAGATATGCCTTAGAAACAAAGACATAAATTCATCAAAAATCAAAGGATCGGAAAAATAAATCAAGTAAATAACTACCAAAAAAATAGCAGGAGTGGCAGTATTAATCTCAGATAAAATAGGCTTTAAAACAAAATCCACTATTAAAGACAAAGAAGGGCATTATATAATGATTAAACATACAACCCATCATGAAGATATAATCATAAAAAATATCTATGCATCCAAAAATATCTATGCATAAAACAAACTCTAACAGTACTAAAAAGAGAAACTAACAGTTCCACCATAATAGTAGAAGACTACAATACACACTACTCTCAGTAAAAGACAGAACATCTAGAAAGCAATTCAACAAAGATATGGAAAACCTAAAGCCCACAATCAGCCAACTTGACCTCATAGACATATATAGAACACTCCACCCAACAGTTGCAAAATACATTTCTTTTCCAATGCACATGGAACATTCTCCAGAATAGATCACATCTGAGGCCATAGAGCAACCCTCAACAAAATCCACAACACTGAGACAATACAAAGTATCTTCTCTGACCACAATACCATCAAAGTAGAAATTAACAACAGGAAGAGCAAGGAAAAAAAAAATTACTTGGAAACTGAATAACACCTTGCTTAAAAACCACAGGGTAATAGAAGAAAGCAGAAATGAATTTAAAAAAAAAAAAAAACCCTAGAATCAAATGAGAAGAAAACCACAACATACCAAAACCTTTGGGACAAAGCAAGGGCAGTCCTCAGAGGTCAATTTATAGCAGTAGATGCACATATCAAAAAAGAAGAAAGGGACAAAATCAAAGGATTAGCTACACAACTCAAACAAATAGAAAGAGAACAGCAAAAAAAAAAAGAAAGAAAAGAAAGCCACAGCTACCAGAAGAAAGGAAATAATAAAAATCAGAGCAGAAATAAATGAAATAGAGAAGAGAGAAACAGTAGAAAGAATCAATAAAACCAAAAGTTGGTTCTTTGAAAGGATCAACAAAATCAACAAACCATTGGCCAAACTGACAACAGAGAAACAGGAGAAGATGCAAATAACCCAAATAAGAAATGAAACAGGGAACATTACAACAGACCAAACTGAAATAAAAAGGATCGTAACAGAGTATTATGAAAAACTATACTCTAACAAATTTGAAAATGTAGAGGAAATGGACAAATTTCTAGAAACACACTACCTGCCCAAACTAACACAAACTGAAGTTGAAAATCTGAACAGACCCATAACAAGAGAAGAGATTAAGAAGGTAATCAAAAAAAAAAAAAAAAAAAAACCTCCCAATAACAACAAAAAAAAGCCCTGGAACAAGTGGCTTCACTGGAGACTTCTACCAAACATTCAGAGAAGAGCCGATACCAGTACTACTCAAACTATTTCAGAACATAGAAAAGGAAGGGATACTTCTGAGTTCATTCTATGAAGCCAGCATAACCCAGATACCAAAACCAGGCAAAGACACCACAAAAAATATCTCTCAAGAATATACATGCAGACTTCCAGCCAGCATGGCCCCATAGGCAGAAGCACCATGCTGTCCCTCCACAACAAAGACCCAAAAAATAAAGTGAAAGAAAGACAAATGTCAATCCTGGAACCCAAAGTGTCAAATGAAGAGATAAAGAACTCAGCCAACCACACAATGGAATAAGAAACTGACAGAGAACAGAGAATGAGGAGAGAGAGGTGCAGAGGTCCCCTATCAGCTAATGCAGCACGTATTTGCCCCCTTGGACTCCTGTCAGAGATCGGTGGACAAGGAGCATGGGAAAGCATCTTCATGGAGCTCCCAGCAAGAGACAGAGCACCCAGTAACAAGTGACACAGAGCACCCAGTAACCACCCCCCAACCTCTCCCTGCTGCTCTACATCCAAACTTCCTGGCTGGCAGCAGTGGCTCAGCTTGCTGGGAACTGCAGCATCTGTGCAGCTTGGATTTGCCTGCTCATATTGGAGATCAGCGGACAGGGAGTATGGGAAACCAGCAGGAGAGAGAGCATCCAGTAACCAGTGATACGCACTTTCCTAACCTGCACACTTCCCTCCCCCCCACCCCCACTTCAGCCTCCTCTGCTTCCCACAACCCACAGTCTCTTAGCAGAGAGCCAAATGCTTCAGCCCGGGCTGCTTGGATTCATCCTGCCCACACTGGCCAGCTTCCTCAGTGCCATTTGTCTGTTGCTGATGTTGCTTTTTTTCCATTTCTTTTGGTTTATTCTGCGCCTCCCACCACCTCCACCTTCTTTCTCTCGAACGCCTGGCATCGTGTGCCATCTTTGCTTTCGTGTGCCTTCTTTACTTCTTCTTGAAAGGCTGTGAAGCTCTGCTAGACTGGGGAATTAACCCTCCAGTCCGTGACACCACACTGGTGGGATCCCCTGAGCTTTTTTTTTTTTTTTTTTTGCTGTGTTTTGCTTTGTTCTGTTTTATTTTTGTTTTCATGGCTTGGGAGCCCCCTCCAGCTGGGCTGAACTGCATGGCTTGGGAGTCATTTCCCCAGCCTGCAAAGCCCTGTCAGTGCGATCCCTGGGGGCATTTCTTTTTTCTTTTCTTCTTTTTTCCTTTCTGTCTTTCTTCATTTCTCAGTTCTTGTCTCTCTATACTTACCTTCTTTTCCTGTCTTCTGAATACCTAGCACTGTGTGACATCTATATCCCCTCTAGTCAGGCTATGCTGCGCAACATGGGAGCCACTTTCATGATCCTTGCAGCCGCACCGGGTGGGACCGCTGGGGGCTTTTCTTTCTTCTTTCCAAATTTTTATCTAGTTATTTCTTTTTCCCTTTTTTCAAATTTTTGTTTTTCTCCATTTCTCAGTTTCTCATCTCTCCACTCCAATGGCAAGCTCCCTTAGCACTCTTCTCGTTGTTGGTTTTGGTTTCTCTCTCCTCTCTCTCCTCTTTCCCATACCCATATTGCCTCCACACAAAACAACCTCGCATCTCCTTCCTACCTACCTGTACCAGGCACTCCCCTGAGCAGCACAGGCACAGCCTACCAGAACCTGACTGGCACTTATTCCAGGCCCACCATGTCAGCCCTAGTATGTGCCACAAACAACTGATACCAACCCCTCCTCTTTAGCTGGACCTGCCCTGCTGCACCATAGCTGAAGGACTGGCCCTGATTATTGGACAAGGAGGTAAAAAGTATCATGACTACAGATAAGAAGACAACAAAGATGCACAGCTCGCCTTCTCAGACATAACCAAATAAAACAAAAAAGCAGGTTGAAACAAACAGATATGCAATCAATAAACAAAGAAAATACCTACTAAATCCCTCAAAGAGAGTAGAAAATATAAAAACATATAAAAAACAGGACAGGATGGTTCCAGTAGGCACCCAAAATAGAACACCAGACAACTTTCCAGTGGAAGAAAAGGCACAGGAACTACCTGACAGGGAATTCATATCTCTAATATTCAGAGCTATTCAAGAATCAAAGCAAAAAGCAGACAAAAATGAGGAAAAAATAGACAAGTTCACAGAAAAGTCAGACAAATTCATGGAAAATACAGACCAAAAAAAATGGAAGAATTCAGGAAAATAATACAGGAATAAAATGCCAAAATAAATTCACAACTAGAAATCATAAAAAACAACAATTAGAAATCCAAAAGGTGAACAATAAGATTACAGAAATGGACGGTGTCACAGAAGGACTGAGGAGCAGGTTTGAAATGATGGAAGACAAGATTAGCAAAACTGCAGACAAGCGCTTGGATACAACTCTGTTTGAGGAAAAATCAGAAAAAAGGACAAGTAAAAATGAAGAAACCCTGAGAATTATGTGGGATATAATCAAAAGCAAAAATCTGTGAGTGATTGGAGTTCGACAACAGGGGAAGAAAACAGAAAACACAAGAGGATCATTGAAGAATTGCTGAAGAAAAGTTCCCTAATATCACAAAAGATGAAAAGCTGACCATCCAAGAAGCTCAACAAACCCCATATAGGATGGACCCCAAAAGCCATACCATAATCACAGTAGCTAAAAGCAAAGACAAAGAAAATATCCTGAGAGCAGATTGAGAAAAACAAAAAGTCACATACAAAGAAGAAAAAATAAGACTACAAAAAAAAAAAAGACTAAGCTCTTATTATTCAGCAGAAACCATGCAGACAAGAAGGCATAGGGATGACATATATAAAACCACGAAAGAAAAAAAATGCCAACCAAGAATAATATATCCTGCAAACCAAAACCAAAAACCAAACCCAGTGCTGTCAAGTTGATTCTGACTCATAGCGACCCTGTAGGACAGAGTAAAACTGCCTCATAGAGTTTCCAAGGGGTGCCTGGAGGATTCAAACTGCAGAGCCTTTGGTTAGGAGCCATAGCACTTAACCACTATGCCACCAGGGTTTCCTATCCTGCAAAACTCTTGTTCAAATATGATGGTGAAATTAGGAATTTCCAGATAAACAGACATTAAGGGATTATGAAAAAACCAAACCAAACTTATAAGAATTATTGAAGGTACTTCTTCAATCTGAGAACAAACAACATCAGAACACAGCCTTAATCTAGGACGGAAGATTGTACCAGCCAGATATCAACCTAGGAAATGAACTCTCAAGGACTATCCCAAACCAAAAGAAATGCAACAAGAAACCAGAGAGGTTAATCTGTAAATGGCAACAGTGACAGAACAATAAAAGAGGGAATAAACGGTATAGATATAGAACTTTCTAATGGAGGGGAAGGCAAGGTGATACCAAGTAATAATAGACTGGTTCAAACCTAGGAAGATAAGGGTAAATTTCAAGGTAACCACAATGAAAGTTAACACACCTGCTCATTAAAATAAAGAAGGAAAACAAAGTATCAATAAAAACAAAATCTACAAAAACAAAAGAAATGAAAAAGAAATCCACAAATAAAAAGTATTCAGCACGGGAGTGAAAAAGGAACAAAGAAAATGTCAGCACCACACACACACAAAAAAATTGCAAAATGACAGAATTAACTCAAACCTATCAATAATTACACTGAATGTAAATGGTCTAAATGCACCCAAAAAGAGACACAGAATAACAGAACGGATTAAAAAACAAGATTCATTGATATGCTGTCTATAAGAGACACACCTTAGAAACAAAGATGTAAATTTATTAAAAATCAAAGGATAGAAAAAATATATATCGAGCAAATAGTTGCCAAAAAAAGAGCAGGAGTGGCAATACTAATCTCAGATAAAATAAAGTTTAAAACAAAATCCACTTTAAAAGACAAAGAAGGGCACTATATAATGATTAAAGGGATGATCCATCATGAAGACTTAACCATAAGAAACATCTACGCACCCAACGAGAGGGCTCCAAATACACAAAACAAACTCTAACAGGACTAAAAAGAGAAATTGATAGGTCCACAATAATAGTAGGAGACATCAACAAACCACTCACAGTAAAGGACAAAACGTCTAAAAGAAACTCAACAAAGATGCAGAAAATCTAAAGGCCACAATCAGCCAACTCGACCTCATAGACATTTATAGAACACTCCACCCAACAGATGCAAAGTACACATTCTTTTCCAAAGCACATGGAACGTTCTCCAGAATAGACCACATCTTAGGCCACAGAGCAACCCTCAACAAAATCCAAAACTTTGAGATAATACAAAGTATCTTCTCTGATCACAATGCCGTCAAAGTAGAAATTAACAACAGGAAGAGCAAGGAAAAAAAAAAAAAACTAATTACATGGAAACTGAATGACTCCCTGCTTATAAACCACTGGGCAACAGAAGAAATCAGAGATGAAATGAAAAAATTCATAGAATCAAATGAGAATAAAAACACTTCATACCAAAACCTTTGAAACACAGCAAAGGAAATTCTCAGAGGTCAATTTATAGCAATAGATGCACACATCAAAAAAGAAGAAAGGGACAAAATCAAAACATTAGGTACACAACTTGAACAAAGAGAAAGAGAACACCAAAAGAAGCCCACGGCTACCAGAAGAAAGGAAATAATAAAGATCAGAGCAGAAATAAATGAAATAGAAAAGAGAAAAATAATAGAAAGAATCAACAAAACCAAAAGTTGGTTCTTTGAAAGGATTAACAAAATCAACAAACTGTTGGCCAAACTGATGAATGAAAAACACAAATAACCCAAATAGAAAATGAAACTGGGGACATTACAACAGACCCAACTGAAAGAAAAAGGATCGTAACAGAGTATTATGAAAAACCATACCCCAACAAATTTGAAAACCTAGAGGAGATAAACAAATTTCTAGAAACACACTACCTACCCAAACTAACACAAAATGATGTTAAAAATCTGAACGGACCCATAACAAGAGAAGAGATTGAAAAGGTAACAAGAAAAACTCCCAACACAAAAAAGCCCTGGCCCAGATGGCTTCACTGGAGAATTCTACCAAACATTCAGAGAAGTTTATGCCAGTACTACTCAAAGTATTTCAGAACATAGAAAAGGAAGCAATATTTCTGAATTCATTCTATGAAGCCAGCATAACCAAAAGCAGACAAAAAAAAACCCAGTGCCGTCGAGTCGATTCCGACTCATAGCTACCCTATAGGATTGAATAGAACTGCCCCAAAGGACAAAGACACCACAAAAAAGAAAATTACAGGCCAATATCTCTCGTGAATATAAATGCAAAAATTCTCAACAAAATTCTAGCCAACAGAATTTGGCACATTTCAAAAAAATAATGCACCAATAAGTCTTACCAGGTTTGTGAAAATGGTTCAACGTTAGAAAATCATTGTAATCCACCACATAAATAAAAGAATCACATGATCATCTCAACTGACATATAAAAGGTATTCAACAAAGTCCAAAACCCATTCCTGATTAAAAAAAAACTCAAAAAAAAAAAAAAAAGGTATAGAAGGGAAATTTCTCCACATAATAAAGAGTATCTATGCAAAAATAATGGCCATCATCATTCTTAATGGAGAGAGGCTGAAAACATTGCCCTTGAAAACGGGATCGAGACAAGGATGCCCTTTATCACCACCCCTATTTAACATTGTACTGGAAGTTCTAGCTAGGGCAATATGGCAAGAAAAAGAAATAAAGAGCATCCAAACTGGTAATGAAGAAGTTAAACTGTCCCTATTTGCAGATGATATGATAGTATACATAGAGAACCCAAAAAACTCCATGAGAAAACTGCTGGCACTAATAGAAAGATATGGCAGACTAGCAGGATACAAAATAAACATACAAAAATCAGTTGCATTCCTATACACCAATAAAGGGAATGATGAAAATGAAATCACAAAAACAATACCATTTATTATAAAAAAGCCCCTAAAAAAATACAATACTTAGGAATAAATCTAACCAGGGATGTAAAGGACCTATACAAAGAAAACTACAAAACACCACTGCAAGAAACCAAAAGAGATCTACATAAAGGGAAATCTGACACCTTTAAAACAAAAAGACAAATAATCCAATTAAAAAATGGGCAAAGGGTATGAACAGACACTTCTCCAAAGAAGACACTTAAGTGGCCAACAGACACATGAGGAAATGCTCGTGATCACTAGCCATTAGAGAAATGCAAATCAAAACCGCAATGTGATATCATCTCACCACGATATTACTGGCAGGAATCAAAGAAACAGAAAATGACAAATGTTGGAGAGGCTGTGGGGAGATTGGAACTCTTATGCACTGCTAGTGGGAATGCAAAATGATACAACCATTTTGGAAAACAATATGGCAATTCTTTAGAAAGATAAAAATAGAAATACCATATGATTCGGCAATCCTACTCCTAGGAATATATCCTAGAGAAATAAGAGCCATCACATGAATAGACATATGCACACCCATGTTCACTGCAGCATTGTTCTCAATAGCAAAAAGATCGAAATAACTTAGATGCCCATCAACAGATGAATGGATAAACAAACTGTGGTACAAACACACGATGGAATACTACACAACAATAAAGAACAATGACGAGTCTGCGAAGCATCTCACAACTTGAATGAATCTGGAGGGCATTATGCTAAGTGAAATAAATCAATCACAAAAGGACAAATATTGTATGAGACTACTACTATAAAAATCATGAAAAGGTTTACATACAAAAAGAAACAATCTTTAATGGTTATGAGGCAGAGGAAGTGTGGGGATGGGAAAACACTAAATAGACAATAGGTAAGTGGTAACTTTGGCAACTTCCCAGTACATAATACTGAGGGAGCCATCACAACTTGTAGAAGGCAAGGTCATGGAAGCTCCATAGACACATCCAAACTCCCTGAGGGCTATGGGGACCATGGTCTTTGGGAACATCTAGCTCAATTGGCTTAACAGTTTATAAAGAGAATGTTCTACATTTTACTCTGGTGAGTAGCGTCTGGAGTCTTAAAAGCTTGTGAGTGGCCATCTAAAATACTACACTGGTCTCACCCCTTCAGGAGTAAGGAAGAATGAAGAAAACTAAACATATAAGGGAAAGATTAGGTCAAATGATTAATGAACAGCAAGTACTACAGCCTCCACCAGACTGAGTCTAGCACAACTAGGTGGTGCCCAGCTACCACCACCAACTGCTCTGATAGGGATCACAACAGAGGGTCCCAGACAGAGCTGGAGGAAAATGTAGACCGTAATTCTAACTCACACACACACAAAAAAAGGCCAGACTTATTGGCCTGACAGAGACTGGAGAAACCCCAAGAGTATGGCCCCTGTACACCTCTTTGGCTCAGTAATGAAGTCCCCCCTTGAGGTTCACCCTTCGGTCAAAGATTAGACAGGCCCATAAAGCAAAATGAGACTAAATGGGCACACCAGCTCACGGGTAAGGATGAGAAGGGGGAGCAGGAACGCTGGTAATAGGGAACCGAATGTCGAGAAGGGGAGAGCGTTGACATGTCATGGTGTTGGCAACCAATGTGGCAAAACAATATGTGTACTAATTGTTTAAATGAGAAACTAATCTGTTCTGTAAACCTTCATCTAAAGTACAATTTTTAAAAAGTATCTATTTAAAAAGTGTACACACTCACAAAAGTGTGTTGAAGGAAGAAATCATGACATGTTGTACTAACATTTTAGGACTGAAAAGACTGTTTGAGGTCATTTAGTTTTAGAATCTCAAAATCTCCAGGTTAGGAGGGGCCTGAAAATATTTGAATTCCCTTTACATCACACAGCATGTGCAACTGTAGTGCCAGGGAACTTATTATTTCCCAAACGAGTCTACTTTGTCATTAGAATTTTCAACAGATGTTTTTGTTGAATCCAAGTTAATCTGTGCCTCTAACCCGTAGGTCCTGGTGCAACCATGAAGACTGAGCAGCACGAACATAATTCATTTTCCATGTAACGACTCTTAAAATATTTGAACAAAGTTATCATGCAAGCTGCCTCCCCTCCCTCCCTTCTTGCCCCTGTCCTCTCTGCTTAAGGCTAAACAAACTTCCTCATGAAATAGAGGCAGGAACCCTCACCAGTCTGGTTAAGTTTAGCAACCTTTCATTTATGAAATACATTTTTTTCCATTTTGGGATCCCTAAAAATATATTTGCTTATCTTTACACTTTTGGAACAGAGGTTGTTTGGCAACTTTTACTACCCCTAATGCCTTAGAATATAATTCATATGAACCTAAGCACTTGAATGCATCAAAGTAGTTGGGAATGCTCTTAAAACCTTTATGCTCTTCTTGAGTTTTACACCTCTTCAGTGCTCATTCTGCCCCTTTTGTTCTCCTTGGCAGAAAAAAAAATTATTGAATTGCAATAAAAGTGAAAGCAATTTTTTTTTTTTTTTGGTCATGTATGTATGTTGTGCCATTAAGCCAGAGCAATGGGCCCAATCTCTCTGATACTTGCATTACAAACATAATTAAAGTAACCTTTCTCTGGTTCCAAGTCGTTTTCACACACTTATTTTTGTAGCTCTGTGACCCAAACCCAACCCAAGCAGTTGTCGTCAAGTTGATTTTGACTCATGGTGACCCCATGTGCATCAGAATAGAACTGTGTGCCATGGAGTTCTCAGTGGTTAATTTTCCAGAAGTAGATCATCAGGCCTTTCTTCCAAGGTACCTCTGGGTGGACTTGAACTCTGACCTTTTGGTTGACAGGAAAAAGCTTCAACAATTTTCACTACTTGGGGACTCCAGTCTATGACAGCCACTCTTATTTGCCCTTGGATATGTCACTTTTTCTCCACCTTTTTTATAACTCTTAACTGAAATTGTTAATAATTGCATAATTAGAATCATGATTTTTTTTGTAGTTATTTAGAAAGATTAGTTAGTAATGTGTATTACCAAGGTATGTATTTTTAGGCATGGTTTTTCCATCACAATATTTTAAAATTAATATTGCCCCAGCCATCTACTTTGTTTTCCCTAAGTGGAACTAGCTGTGTAGCTCTTTTTTTTTTTTTTTTAAATTGTACTTTAGATGAAGGTTTACAGAACAAACTAGCTTCTCATTGAACAGTTTGTACACATATTGTTTTGTGACAGTGGTTACCAACCCCATAACATATCGACAATCTCCCCTTCTTGGCCTTAGGTTCCTCATTACCAGCTTTCTTGCCCCTCCTGCCTTCTAGTATTTGCCCCTGGGTGGGTGAGCCCCTTTAGTCTTGTTTTGATCTATGGGCCTGCCCAATCTTTGGCTGAAGAGTGAACCTCAGGAGTGACTTCATTACTGAGCTAAAAGGGAGTCCAGGGCCATATTCTCGGGGTTTCTCCAGTCTCTGTCAGACCAGTAAGTCTCGTATTTTTTTTTTTCTTTTTTTGAGTGAGAATTTTGTTCTACATTTTTTTCCAGCTTTGTTTGGGACCTTCTATTGTGATCCCTGTCAGAACAATCTGTGGTGGTAGGTGGGCACCATCTAGTTGTAGTGGACTCAGTTTGGAGGAGGCTGTAGTATTTGTGGAATCACGATTTTTGAGAGCTTTTAATTCTTGAAATGTTCATCTTTTTTAGCTTCTCAAGCTGTGTGATCATGCTTGTCTTGTTCTGGTACATTTTTCAGGCCTGCCTTCTTTCAGTCACGTCTACATAGCTGACTCTAATCTTCCACTATGTGGCTATCACTAATTCTAAGATGTCAGTGTCATTTTTCTTCTACGTTTTATTTTGCTTTAACTATCAGCCAGTTCTTCCTTGTGAGCTGGAATTACATCTAAAACAGTAATTCCCCATCTCTTCCTTAATATTTTGAGGAGATATAATTTTTCAATAAAGTGAAGAATTCATTAAACAGTTATTCCCCAAATGAGACTTCTAGCAAGTGTCTGGAGAAATGACACCACCCAGCACTACTATTTGAGCTCCTCAAAATCAGAGCCAATAATTTACTACTAGGTCATTGGATTTGAAGAGTATGCTCAGGATCCAGAACTGGAGCCCTGAAGCTAAACTCCTGAGTTTATCTTATAGCTCTGCCATATATTAGCCATGGGACATTGGACAAGTTACTTAAATTCTTTGTGATTTAATTTCCTCATCTGTGAAAACAGGATAACAATAATAAATAATTCACAATATTTTTGAGAGGGTTAAAAAAGTTAATATACACATAGTACCTAGAATAGTACCTGGTACACAACAAGCATCAACATGTGTTCCCTCTTTTTACTGCTCTAGCAGAGACGTGACGACCTCATGTACCTTTAACCAAAGAAATTCTTCCTCTACCTGTGAAATTTACCTACGGAGTAGCTAGGGTTGACAGGAACATCCACCTTGTCCAGAATAAGCACCCCAAACTGTCCACAGTCGAGTGAAAGATGCTATAAGAAAATTGCCCTCTTATCTGAGGTGTTCATTTGGGTAATAATAGTACTTTCTTACATAATGCCTGGTATATATATGGAAGTTCCTGGGTGGTATAAGTGGTTAACACAGTCTCTGGTAACCAAAAGTTTGGTGGTTCAAGTCTACCCAGAGCTGCCTTGGAGAAAAGGCTTACTGATCTACTTCCAAAAAATCACCCATTGAAAACCCTATGGAGCACAGCTGTAATCTGACACACACAGGAACAACATGCATCATAATCTACTTGATGGCAACTGGTTTCTTTTTGGTTTCTTCAATATATATTTGATGAATTGGAATATGCTTTTTTTCTTTTTTTTGGGCAATGTGGCCTAGGATATATTCTCCATCTGGCCAGTATCCCCACAATTACAGTACTTCAATTTCTCTATCTCCCCTCTTTATCTTAACCTTAATGCTTTCTCCCGTGCTTGGTAATATCTGCTTTCAGGACCTGAGATTCCCACAGAGGTGTAAATCTCTACCTTATCTGCTAATAAGTCTGCTTCTTTGTAATATCCTGTTCCAATGTCTGCTACGATTGCACCAAATCTGGGGATAACTTTGCAGCTATTTTGAGTTTCATTGTAATAGTTAATATTGAGCACTTACTATGTGCCAGGAGCCATGCTACATGCAATCTTCCATTTGAACCTCACAGTAACCCTGTGAGTAGGTACCACCATTATTTTCCACTTAGAGATGTGAGAACTTGAGTTCAGAAAAGTTAAGTAACTTGCCCAAGGTCACATAACTGAAAAAGAACCATGCTAAGATTTGAACCAAGATTGTATCCTTACTTAAGATTTAAATTTCAAGACTGCAGTATACTGTTCTCCTTATTTTACTTTTCTTTCTCATGACCCTAGCACATATAAGACCTGCAGACCCGTTGCCATTGAGTTGATTCCGACTCATAGCGACCCTACAGGACAGAATAGAATTGCCAAGGGGTTTCCAAGGAGTGGCTGGTGGATTTGAACTGCCGACATAAAAGCTGCTAACTAAAAGTGAGCAGCTGAGCTCTCAGCCACCAGGGCTGCACATTTGAAAACTCCTCTCAATTATTTTTCTCATGTGATTTATTGAAATTCTCATGAATCAACTGTTGGTCACTTATGTTATCCTCTAGGGGGTGCTCTGTACATCCCTCCTTCCTTTATCTCAAGGGACAAGGGGTGTCCACACAGGTCAAGGACATAATGGAGCCTCAGAGATTCACAATCGGGCCACTGTGCTAAGAGGTGAAGCTTTTAGATGCAGAAACAAGGAAGTCAGTGGTGCTGTTTTCTTTGTAGTATTGTGTACTTGTTTTGAGCAGTCTTTGAGGCATTACAGGGCCGGGATATGGTACAGGTTAAAGTAGGTAGATAGGAAGGCCAACTTTGCCCTAAAATGGCTCTCTTGTTCTTGGACTTGCCTCCCCTGCCTCCTCTTGAACTCAGCATAGTAAAATTCAGAGGACAGGATTAGGTTGTGACCTAGAGAAAAGGCACCAAGGAGGCAAGCATCTCATCTTTTAGTATCACTATGCTTGGCACATTGTAGGCTTTCCAGAAAAATTTACTAAATAGAGTCATCGAACGATGAATTAACTACCGTAACAATTCAGTGGACCAGGAGCTGGTTGACACAGTTCTCTTTCTTTTATTTCTGTTTAAATTTTTTAAATACATTGTTTTCTTAAGAACTAATCTAGAATCAAAAGGTATAATAAATATTATAGATTTTTCTTATGGATTTTTAAGAAATTTTGGTCCTTAATTAGTCATTGTGGCTATTCCCGGTAGATACTCTGGATCTAAGTTTAGAGCATCCCAAGCCCAGACTAATCCAATTTTGCAAAGTCTGGCTTTTTTTTTTTTTTTCTCTCTGCAGTCTGTAGAGTTGGTCTAACATTTTTGGGGAGACTACATGTTTTTCTGTAGTGACTGCAATGGTAGGATGCCATACCACCAAGGTAGTCCTCTCTCATTCAAGCTCAGATGAGGTAAGAAAGTGTATTAAGAGCTTAAAGGAGTCCATCGTCAGGATATATGGCACCATCCCACAGAACGCAAACTTGTTTTGCATGTATATAGTTACTTATACTACATCCCTTACAAATTTTATTTTACCTCCACAGCTTGACAACTCAAAAAGAGACATGTTCTCATGATAGAAAATCCAGAATTCTAAATCATAGAATCCGAGAGTGAAGCCTAGTTATACCACCTACTATTTATGTTACCTGAGGCAAATGACTTAACTTACTTTAAAAATCAGTTACCATCCAGTAAATTCCAGCTCATGGCAACTCTATGTGTGTCAGAGTAGAACTGTGGTCCACAGGCTTTTCAATGGCTGATTTTTCAGAAGTAAATTGTCATGCCTTTCTTCCTTGGAGGCTCTGGGTAGACTTGAATCTCTAACCTTTCAGTTAGCAGCTGAGTGTGTTAACCAATTATACCACCCAGGGACTCCTAACTTATTGTAGCCTTTGTTTTTTTCATCTTTAAGATGGAGGGAAATAACAACTTACAGGGTTATCATAAAAGTGAAATGAGAAAATATAGAAATAGATTCTTTGTATATTGCGATATTTAATTTCACTGAGGGGGTTTGTAAAACTAGCTAATAACAGACATTAAAATTAGCACCACCATAATGCTTAATTCTTATTTTAAGTGGGTTTTACCTGTGTGAATATGAAAGCTTAGAGGCAGAGAAGAAAGGCAGGGGCTATTCCTTCCAGGTTCAGTTTACCCCAGGTCTTCAGTCCAGTGTTGGGTCATCTAGATTTGCCCTTCCAGGTGAAATTCTACAGATCTTTATGTCAGAGTGCAGGACAGGAAGAAAGTTTGTACTACAGACCAAAGTAGACCAAAACCAAAATGGAGGCTAGGCAAAATCACGCAGAAGAGATTTTGTCAAAACAGTGCTGGCCCAGAGTAGAGAACATCAAGGAGTTTATAATTCTGAGTCTAAAATGCCATATTTCATCTAGTCTAAAATGCCATTGGTTATAAGATGCAGCACTATTTTGCAGAAATTAAAATTTTTTTAATTAAACTATGACCAATTTTTTTGCTTAGTATTTTTATTTTATCCTAATTGAAAGAAATATTTTTAATTTACTTAGACATAGATTCTTATTATATATAAGCATTGTATACACATAAAAAGAACAAACAGGTAACATAAATTGGTTAATATATTTCTAATACTTTTTCAACTCTAAGTCCCACTTTTCCTAACCACTTTCAACTTTGAATCATTGATATTTTTGTTTTTCCACACAATATTTTTTTATACCTTTGAAAGTGTCAGCAATATAGCATTACTGGTCTACAGAACTTTCTTTCCAGCTTCTAAAACCATGCAAAAGCAATATCAACTTCATCATAAGTATTGCCTAGCTTGCAGCAGCGGCGAAATGCTTTTATCCTGATTTCAAATGTGTTACAATATAAAAAAAAAAAAATCCGCATTTTAGAATTGAGAAAATCTAAATTAGTTATGATTACTAGGGCTAAATATTCAAATGTTCAATTTTTTTTTCAATGCATGAAGCTAAAATTAGAAGTAATCATAGCACTTCACCCTTGTGTACAACTTCATCATTTTCATCCACATGATCTTATTAAAATTTTAGCCTGGAATCAATATTAGCAAGTGCATCATTTCCTCTTGTGGTGAATATTTTTAAAAATAGATATTGATGTTATTTTCCTACAAATATAGGTACACAGTCTTCTTTTTTTTTTTTTTTTTTAACTTTTACTGTGCTTTAAGTGAAAGCTTACAAGCCAGTCTCTCATACAAAAATTTATATACACCTTGCTGTATACTCCTAGTTGCTCTCCCCCTAATGAGACAGCCCGCTCCTTCCCTCCACTCTCTCTTTTTGTGCCCATTTTGCCAGCTTCTGACCCCCTCTGCCCTCTCATCACCCCTCCAGATAGGAGATGCAAACATAGCCTCAAGTGTCTACTTGATCCAAGAAGCTCATTCACCAGCATCTTTTTCTATCCCATTGTTCAGTCCAATCCCTGTCTGATGAGTTGGCTTTGGGAATGGTTCCTGTCTTGGGCTAAGAGAGGGTCTGGGGGCCATGACCACTGGGGTCCTTCTAGCCTCAGTCAGACCATTAAGTCTGGTCTTTTTATGAGAATTTGGGGTCTGCATCCCACTGCTCTCCTGCTCCCTCAGGTGTTCTCTGTTGTGTTCCCTGTAAGGGGAGTAGTCAGTTGTAGCTGGGCACCATCTAGTTCTTCTGGTCTCAGGCTGATGTAGTCTCTGGTTTATGTGGCCCCTTCTGTCTCTTGGGCTCATAATTACCTTGTGTCCTTGGTGTACTTCATTCTCCTTTGATCCAGGTGGGTTGAGACCAATTGATGCCTCTTAGATAGCCACTTGTTAGCGTTTAAGACCCCAGGCGCCTCTCTCCAAAGTGGAATGCAGAATGTTTTCTTAATAGATTTTATTATGCCAATTGACTTAGATGTTCCCAGAAACCATGGTCCCCAAACCCCCTCCCCTGCTATGCTGGCATTCAAAGCATTCAGTTTATTCAGGAAGCTTCTTTGCTTTTGGTTTAGTTCAGGTGTGTTGACCTCCCCTGTATTGTGTGGTGTCTTTCCCTTCACCTTAAGTAGTTCTTATCTACTATCTAATTAGCAAATACTCCTCTCTCTCCCTCCCTCCCTCCCACTTCTTGTAACCATCAAAGAATATTTTCTTCTCTGTTTAAACTATTTCTCAAGTTCTTGTGATAGTGGTCTTATACAACATTTGTCCTTTTGCAACTGACTAAATTTCACTCAGCATAATACCTCCCAGATTCCTCCATGTTATGAAATGTTTCACAGATTCATCACTGTTCTTTATCAATGCATGGTATTCCATTGTGTGACTATACCATAATTTATTTATCCATTCATCCATTGATGGGCACTTTGGTTGCTTCCATCTTTTTGCTATTGTAAACAGTGCTGCAGTGAACATGGGTGTGCATATATCTGTTCGTGTAAAGGCTCTTATTTCTCTAGGGTATATTCCAAGGAGCGGGATTGCTGGATAGTATGGTAGTTTTGTTTCTAGCTTTTTAAGGAAGTATCAAATCGATTTCCAAAGTGGTTGTACCATTTTGCATTCCCACCAGCAGTGTATAGTGTTCCAGTCTCTCCACAACCTCTCCAACCTTTATTATTTTGTGATTTTTGGATTAATGCCAGCCTTGCTGGAGTGAGATGAAATCTTATTGTAGTTTTGATCTGCATTTCTCTAATGGCTAATGATCGTGAGCATTTCCTCATGTATCTGTTAGCTACCTGAATGTCTTCTTTAATGAAATGTCTGTTCATATATTTTGTCCATTTTTTAATTGGGTTATTTGTCTTTATGTAGTTGAGCTTTTGCAGTATCATGTAGATTTTAGAGCTCAGGCACTGATCAGAAATGTCATAGCTAAAAACCTTTTCCCAGTCGGTAGGTAATCTTTTTACTCTTTTGGTGAAGTCTTTGGATGAGCATAGGTGTTTGATTTTTAGGAGCTCCCAGTTATCTAGCTTTTCTTCTGCATTCTTAATAATGTTTTGTATACTGTTTATGCCATGTATTAGGGCTCCTAACGTTGTCCCTATTTTTCCTTCACAGTCTTATTCTTTTTATTTCATTTACTAGCTATGGCAGAAACTATAGCACCATCACCAGGTGCTGTTGTGTTGACTCCAAGTCATGTATGCTGAACAAATAATCTGAGAACCTGGACTATATGAAGAACAGGGCATCAGGATTGGAGGAAGACTCATTAACAACCTTCGTTATGCAGATGATACAACTTGCTTGCTGAAAGTGAAGAGGACTTGAAGCACTTACTGATGAAGATCAAAGACCACAGCCTTCAGTGTGGATTATACCTTAACATAAAGAAAACAAAAATCCTCACAACTGAACCAATAAGCAACATCACGATAAGCCGAGAAAAGACTGAGGTTGTCAAGGATTTCATTTTACTTGGATCCACAATGAACAGCCATGGAAGCATCAGTCAAGAAATCAAAAAACGCATTGCAATGGACAAATCTGCTGCAAAAAAGTCTTTAAAGTGTTGAAAAGCAAAGATGCCACCTTGAAGACTAAGGTGTGCCTGACCAAAGCCATGGTGTTTTCAATCGCTTCATATGCATGTAAAAGCTAGACAATGAATAAGGAAGATTGAAGAAGAATTGACACCTTTGTATTGTGATGTTGGTGAAGAATATTGAATATACCATGCTTGGTAAAGTAGGGGGCCAGAGAAAAAGAGGAAAACCCTCAACAAGATGTCTTGACATAGTGGCTGCAACAATGTGCTCAAGCATAACAACAATTGTGAGGATGGTGCAGGACCGGGCAGTGTTTCATTCTGTTGTGCATAGGGTTGCTATGAATCGGAACCGACTCGATGGCTCCTAACAACAACAACATAGTGACCTTATGGGTGTCAGAGTAGAACTGTGCTCCATAGGATTGTCTGTAGCTAAGTTTTCAGAAGTAGGTCACCAGGTCTTTCTCTGAGATGCCTCTAAGTGGACTCGAACCCCCAACGTTTCAGTTAACAACCAAACACTTTAACTTTTTGCACCACCCAGGGACTCTGGGGAATCAGACTCTCACTGCCGTCATGTTGATTCCAACTCGTAGCCACATTATAGAGTTTCCAAGGCTGTGAATCTCTATGGAAGCACACTGCCACATCTTTCTCCTGCGGAGCCACTGGTAGTTTCAAATAGCTGACATTTTGGTTAGCAGTCCAGCTCTTTAACCACTGAGATACCAGGGCTTCTTCTGGGAAATCATAAGGATGATTAAAGTATATTTGATGTTACTAACAAATATATTGATATTTTCTCCTTACAACAAGGGAAGGGCAAGAATGATGATGGTATAAAGATATCCATAGATGAGAAACGTTTGCCTCTGACCCTTCCTGGAGGAATTATTGTCCATTAGTTAGTGATCTTGGGTCTGTAACGGGTAGCCCTGGAAAAACAACTCAAACTTCCAGCTTTGTGTTCACAGTTCTCCTACAATCAATTCTCTTAGAATTAACTCATAAGCACAATATAAAAAGGAAAGGTAATTTTAGCTTTCAGAAGAAAAGTCTCTCCACAACTACCAAGGGCATTATAGAGACCCCCTGATGGTCTGATTTTTCTAAAAAACTCAAATTGCCACAGTCAGCTCCAACTCATGGCAACCCCATGTGCAACAGAAGGAAATGTTGCCCAGTCCTGTGCCATCTCCATGATTCTTGGTATGTTTGAGTCCACTGTTGTGTATTTTGAGTGTCTTCCAACCTAGGGGTCCTATCTTCCAGCACTGTTTCAGACAATATTCTGTTGTTATCCACAGGGTGTTCATTGGCTAATTTCTGGAGGTAGATTGCCAGGCCTTTCTTCCTAGTTTGTCTTAGTCTGGAAGCTCTGCTGAAACCTGTCCACCATGGGTGACACTGCTGATACTTGAAATCCAGGTGACATAGCTTCCAGCATCATAGCAACAAGCTTGCCACTACAGTACGAGAAACTGACAAAGACTACAACTGACAGCTTGTTGTAGACAAACTAGGCTTTAGTTATGAGGATTTTTTGAAAGAGTTTGTAAAGAGAATAGCCAAGAAAAAGGGGTGATTTAAAATATCTTTATGTCAATCTTTATCATTTAAGTGTGCCCTGAGGAAGCAGGTGTGGGTTTGGGGGAACTGGGGATTCTCTTACTAATTCTTCTCACTCCTTTTTTATCCTCGCTGCTTTGTTCCTACTTTTCTGTAAGTCATTTGAAAAGTTTCCTTATCCTGGAGAACTGATGCAATTCCCTCCCTTAAAATACCATTCTGTTTCTATGAAAGAACTCCTTAAAGAATCAATTCAGACTCAAGCCTCTCCTCCTTTGTTGCCATCTCCCTCATGGCCTACCCCTTCCTCACTCTCTCCTCTTCTCATCATTTCTCTTAAAAAAATGGGAGGAAGGAAAGGGAATGACCCTGGAGAGCTTCCTAGATTTACATTCTGCTTATTTTGTTGTAAGCTAGTTGAACATTAATTTATTTGACTTAAACGATGAATTTATTTTGGGGGGGGATTAGGGAAAGTAGATAGCTTATTTATTTAGGCCTTCAAAACATAGTATTTTCTGTTTAATAAATTATCATATCCTGGGTTATATGTCATCTTGGTCTCTACAGAGAGTTGAAGGAGGGAGCAAGAAAGAAAAGGAGGGAGAAGGTCAGAGGGGTCCAGGGAAGTACAGTGCTACTGAAGAGGCACAAGCAGTGCACAGATCCATGGAGTTTTAGCTGGGTGTTATTTTCCTAGCAGAGCCTTTTTGTGTGCTATATCTTTCCCTCCACCTCACACCATTAGTAAGAGAGGGTTAGTGAAGGAAGTTGGTTCTTACTGGTTCTCTTTATCTACTCTGTGATGGCAACTAATGACAACAAATGCATTTTAGTAATAGTAGAGCAACTAAAATTCACTGAGTAATTTCTAGTATGTCAGATTTTTGCCTTGGAAATATATATTATTGTGAATTGTAAAGACTATGTATGTAAGTCATTACCATTACATTTTTTAGATGAGGAAACTGATATTCAGAGAGGTGAGTGAACTGTGATTCAGCCATTCAGTGGCACAGCTCCCATTTGTACAGACTGATTACAATCCAAAGCCAGTTGTATGTAATATTTCACCTCTACTGTCCAACCCAGGGAGAGTCTACACTGATGGGAATCTGCGGCCAAGTAGGAGGGGATGATGCCTCCATGAAAGGCATATTAGGAAGAGCTTTGTCGTATTAAAATTATGCCACTTACATGCTTGTCTACATCTAGAAAAAAAGTGTCTACATCTAGAGTCTCGAAAAATGCCTGGAATTTTTTTTTTTTTGGAACTTTCTTTTTGGAGTATGTATGAATATGCTCAAAGATAAATATAATGGTGAGCTGAAACTAACAGTTATAATTTTATGTAGATGATTAGTTTTGAGATTTATTAAACTTGGATTAAGCTGTCAAACAGATTGAGGCATCTGTCTGGAGACGATTCTGACCAAATGGATCTTCAAAAGAAATGAAGAGAAAGGTACAATAAAATAGGTAAGAAAAAAACAAAAACAAAATCACCTGAATGCATTTCTTGAGCGGTGACTTTTCAATTGTATTTCCTTGGAAAGCAATTCAATAGTTTCACACAGTATATTTTAAAGCTCTCTATATACCCTGCACCACTTACTTTCAATAATCTACAAGGTAAAATGTTTATCATTACTATGAAAACACTATATTGTAAAAACATCTTCCACCATCCATATTTCTTTTCATCCAACCAGTCTTACTGACTTAAATAATGTTAATGGCCACAGGCAATCTTCCTATACTACCAAACACCTTGGAATCTTAATTTGGAGAATACATGCTGTCCTAGAATGCACGTATCCCAAATTTTCTCCTTCTATTGCCACACATGCGTGTGTTTATGTGTTAAGCCCCATAAATAACCATAAGGTTTGTTCTGTCCAGATGGGGGAGGAGTAGATCCTCTGGAGGCTTCCTTGTACGGAAAGAGAAAAAGGCTGTTGCTTAAAGGTCCCCCAAAGGAATGTACTGAAGCCTCATACCAGGCTTGGGAGGACTGGTCATACCTGCCTGAAACTGGCACAGGAAAGCCACCATTCAAGCAATCTCTAGATTGGGCATACTGGGGATACAAGTTCTGCCTTATGACTCCTGGGTAACTTGGACTTATTCTTCTCTTAATCATATTGTTGTTCTTGTTGTTAGGTGACATTGAGTCACTTTCGACTCATAACAACTCTATGTACAACAGAACAAAACACTGCCCCATCCTGTGCCATCCTTGCAATCATGTTATGCTTGAGACCATCGTTGCAGCCACTGTCTCAATCCACCTCATTGAGGGTCTTCCTCTTTTTTGCTTGTTCTCTACCAAGCATGATATCCTTCTCCAGGAATTGATCCCTCCTGACACGTCCAAAGTATGTAAGACATCGTCTTGCTATCCTTGCTTCTAAGGAGCATCCTGGTTGTACTTTTTCCAAGACAGATTTGTTTGTTCCCTTGGCAGTCCACGGTATATTCAATATTCTTCACCAACACCACAATTCAAAGGCATCAATTCTTCTTCGGTATTCCTTATTCATCATCCAGCTTTCACGTGCATTTGAGATGATTGAAAACACCATGGCTTGGATCAGGTGTACCTTAGTCTTCAAGGTGACATCTTTGCTTTTAGACAATTTAAAGAGGTCCTTTGCAGCAGATTTGCCTAATGCAATGCGTCTTTTGATTTCTTGACTGCTGCTGCCATGGGTGTTGATTGTGGATCCAAGTAAAATGAAATCTTTGACAACTTCAATCCTTTCTCTTTTTATCATGATGTCACTTATTGGTCCATTTGTGAGGATTTTTGTTTGTTTTATGTTGAAGTGTGATCCATACTGAAGGCTGTGATCTTTGTTCTTCATCAGTAAGTGCTTCAAGTCCTCCTCATTTTCAGCAAGCAAGGTTGTTATCATCTGCATAATGCAGGTTGTTAATGCCTCTTCCTCCAATCTTGATGTGCCATTTTCATAGAGCCCAGCTTTTCAGATTATTTGCTCAGCATACTGATTGAATAGGTATGGTGAAAGGAGACAGCCCTGACTCACACCTTTCCTGACTTTAAACCAATCAGTATCACCTTGTTCTGTTTCAATGACTGCCTCTTGATACATATACAGGTTCCTCTTGAGCACAATTAAGTGTTCTGGAATTCCCACTCTTTTCAATGTTACCCATAATTTGTTATTATCCACACAGTCGAGTGCCTTTGCATAGTCAATAAAAAACAGGTAAACAGCTTCCTGGTATTCTTTGCTTTCAGCCAGGATCCATCTGACATCAGCAATGATATCCCTGGTTCCAGGTCCTCTTCTGAATCAAGCTTTAATTTCTGGCAGCTCCCTGTCGATATACTGCTGTAGCTGCTTTTGAATGATCTTCAGCAAAATTTTACTTGTGATATTAATGGTGTTGTTCTATAATTTCTGAATTGGGTTGGATCCCCTTTCTTGAGAGTAGGCATAAATATGGATGTCTTCCAGTGGAGTGGTCAGGTAGCTGTCTTCCAGATTTCTTGGCATAGAAGAATGAACGCTACCAGTATTGTATGCGTTTGTTGAAACATCTCAGTTGGTATTCCATCAATTCCTGAAGCCTTGTTTTTCACAAATGCCTTTAATGCAGCTTGGACTTCTCACTTCAGTACCATTGGTTCTTGATCATATGCTACCTCCTGAAATGATTGAATGTCAGCCTTCCATCTTCTTTTGATGCTTCCTGCATCGTTCAATATTTTCCCCGTAGAACCCCTCAATATTGCAACTTGAGGCTTGAATATTTTCTTCAGTTCGTTCAGCTTGAGAAATGCCAAGCATTTCTCATTATAATACTTTGTCTTCTCTATCTGCCCTTTGAAATGTTCTGTTCAGTTCTTTTACTTCATCATTTCTTCCTGTGGCTTTAGCTACTCGATGTACAAGAGCAAGTTTCATAGTCTCTTCTGATGTCCATTTTGGTCTTTTCTTTCTTTCCTGCCTTTTTAATGACCTCTTGCTTTCTGAATGTATGATGTCTTTGATGTCATTCCACAACCCGTCTGGTCTTCAGTCATTAGTGTTCAACATGTCAAATCTATTCTTGAGGTGGTCTCTAAATTCAGATGGGATGTACTCAAGGTTGTACTTTGGCTCTTGTGGACTTGTTCAAATTTTCTTCAGTTTCAACTTCAACTTCCAAATGAATAATTGATGGTCCGTTCCACAGTTGGCCCCTGGCCTTATTATGACTGATGATATTGAATGGCAGCATAACATTGTCTAATACAGTGCTGGAAGATGAGCCCCTTAGGTTGGAAGGCACTCAAAATACAATTGGGGAAGAGTTTCCCCCTCAAAGTAGAGTTGTCCTTAATGACATGGATGGAGTCAAGCTTTCGGGACCTTCATTTGCTGATGTGACACGACTCAAAATGAGAAGAAACAGCTACAGACATCCATTAATAATTAGAACTTGGAATGTATGAAATATGAATCTAGAGTAATTGGTAATTGTCAAAAATGAAATGGAACACATAAACATCAATATGCTAGGCATTAGTGAGCTGAAATGGACTGGTATCGGCCCATTTCAATCAGGCAATCATATGGTCTAACATGCCATGAGTAATAACTTGAAGAGGAACGGTGTTACATTCATTGTTAAAAAGAACATTTAAAATTTATCCTGAAGTACAGTGCTGTCAGTGATAGAATAATATTCATTTGCCTACAAGGAAGACTAGTTAATATGTCTATTATTCAAATTTACACACCAACCATTGAGGCAAAAGATGAAGAAATTGAAGATTTTTACCAACTTCTGCAGTCTCAAATTGATCGAACATGCATGCAATCAGGACACATTGATAATTACTGGTGATTGATACGGGGTACTTGGTGATAAAAATAATGCTGGAGATTGCATGACAGAATTTTGTAAGACAAAAGACTTCTTCAGTGCAAATACCTTTTTTCAAAAATATAAAATGGTGACTATACAAGTGGACCTTGCCAGATGGAATACACAGGAATCAAATCAACTACGTCTGTAGAAAAAGATGATGAAAAAGCTCAATACCATCAATCTCTCAGTCATAGCTCAGCTTAAAATCCAGAATATTGAAACATACTTCAGTTATGTGGGTGAGGCCCCAGGAAGATCAATTCTTACCTTCTACCCTCCCAAAACTAATGGTAGGATCCTGAATTTACCTTCTTCCATAAGTGAATGACAAGTGAGGGGAAGGGAGAAAAGAAGAGAGAGAAAGAGAGGAGAGAGGGAGACAGGGGGCACAGGAAAGACGGAGGTGAGAGAGGAGAGAAAGAAGGAAGGAGGAAGAAGGGGAGGAGAAAAAAATGAAGACAGAGGAAGAGGAAGGAAAGACAAAAGAGAAGAATGAGGAGGAAAAGGAGAGAAAGGAAGGGGAAGACAAGGAAGGGGAGGAATGAGGAGGAGGAGAAGAGAAGGAAGGAAAGAAGGAAGGAAGTTACTTGGTCTTGATGAAACTAGCCTTTCCTGCCACAAAATTTAGAAGACATAGTCTCCTGAGTACATATTTCATTTCTGGTAGTAAATTAAGCCCTTAGGAAAGGTTATTAATTTATCTGGACTATTTAGTCTATCAATGGACACTTCCATACTCCAGTAGCCTGAAAAAGTTAATTTATCATTCAGATGGTATGAATGATGACTACTTAGACCAAGTCCTGACACTTTATAATACTCAATAAACATTCAGTAATTTCTGTTTAGGTGTGTTTTAATTTTTCTTAGTATCTATGGAAAAGGAAAACAAAGAGTAACATTTTTCTGGGGATAGCAGGAAGGCTATTGGCTAGGGTGTCATTTTGGAGTGAGAGATGCCTTAACATAAACCAAAAAAGCCCAAACCCATTGCCATCAAGTAGATTCCTACTGGCCCTGATCATGAGGGAAGAACAGAATATCAGAAAAAGGGAGAGTGGAATTGTAAAAAGCAGAGAGATGATAACACAAATCTCTTGGCTTCATGTGTTTCAGTCCTTTTTATCTGGGGTACGGTATCCTACTATCCTACTACCTTGAGTTTCTCTAAACATCTTGACTGCCCTCTCTGTCAGTGTTTTATGAGCTGTTGTGGAGGGCTGGGATGGGATTATGAAAATTAAGAGTTGGTTTTTATTCCTCTGGATACATTGGTTGTCTGGGGCACTAAAATAATTTGAATTGGTTTCAAGATGAAATGTCACTTGTTGGAGAAAAGTGCATAATAATTTGTTTAATATAAGCAAAGGGGAGGATGGAGCAGACACCTGAATTGCATTTCATATATAAAAATATGTTTATTGGACTTTTGGTTGCCATAGAAGTACAACTTTGTACTAAGGGTGCATAGCTACATATATTGATCTTCCAAGAGGAACAAAGATCAGCATAACATTTGTACCCGTTAGTTATTTTGGAGGCAAATATGTTAGTCCCGAAAGGTAAAAGTGGTTGCTGCTTTCTGTCTCTGAAAACTGTGAGGATGCCTTTGTGTTCCAGAATGTGTTTGGTGCAGAACCGTCAGATTCCACCTCTCCATACAGAGGAAGTGTGATGAAGTAGAGACAGTGCTTGGCAAGCCACAAGCAAGAAACAGTCTCCTTATTTTTATGTTGTTGTTATTAGGTGCTGTCAGTCAACTTTTGACTCATAGTGACCATATGTGACAGAGTAGAACAGCCTATAGGGTTTTCTAGGCTGTAATCTTCACAAGAACACATCATGAAGTGTTTCTCCAGTGCAGCCACAGGACGGCTTTGAACTCTCAGTCTTTTGGTTAGCAGCCCAGTACTTAACCATTGTGCCACCAAGGTTCCTTCCTTATTTTTATAGACCCAACTAAAATGAAGACTGTAATAGAATAAACAAATTAAAAAATAAAAATATAACAAATAAATGCATAAAGGAATAAATAAAAATATAAGTGAAATTTCTAAAAGTAGGTCTTGGTGAGCCAAAAAACCCAAGTATTCAACAAATATTTAGAAGACAGAACATACTGAAAACTAAGATGCTAGCTTTAAGATTTTTAAAGACATCAATGACTCTTTTAAAATTGCTGTGTGTGTAACAGAAAAACTTGCAAATTGTCAAGAGCCTGAAGTTAACCACAGTCAGTGTTGGCTCTGGTTTCTCCATGACATCAGCAATCAGCTGAAATAAGATGTGAGAATTCCAGAACACGTTTGGGTCCCGACTCTCCCTCTGTGGGTTCCAGAAGTTTAGAGCAGCCGTCCCTGAGAGCTGCTTGCAGGCCTGTCCTGCATATCTGACACCCCTCCAAGGGGATCCTCCACTGCTCCCTACCTTGTTTACTCCCCAAGGGGGCAGGGAAATGAATAGTCAGGTGCAACCCAGCAGGGGGAGCGGGTGAGCTGGGCCAAGGGCAGCCCCAATATGCCCTTGGCTGTGGGTGTAGGGTAATTTGGGTGGAAGCAACGTGGAGGCTACCAAGACCCATTCCTGCGCCTAGTTGGTGGGGTGTGTGCAGAAAGGAGCGGGGATAAATAGGAGGTTCCCTCCTCCCCGCAGCACTCACGGAGCCGCCCGTCTGCGCTGGGTGTTTCCCTGCCCTGGAGCCAGGGTGCCAGCCTGAGGAGTAGTTTCGCTTCCTTCTGGCTCCGGGATTAGTTTCCAGGCACCCCACCGGGCACCCGAGGCTCGGGAAGGGGGCAAAGGAAGTGGGGGAGAGGCATCCAGGGGGCTGCCCAGCCCCGCAGAGCGGGGTTGATGGACCGGACCGTCGCGGGCAGCGGCGCCAGCTGCCTGCCACTGCTGCTGGCCCTCGCCCTGGGTAAGTGGCTTCGCCCGACACCTTAGACCCAAAAGTAAAGTCTGGGACTGGAGCGGTAGGAGAGGGCGAAACCTGAACCGCGCTGACGTCGGGACTCGAAGGTGCACCGGGTTGGCAGGGGCGGGTGGGAAAACTTCGGCGACTGAGCGAGCGCGGGTTTAGGATCCAGCAATTGGGCACCTGGGGCTGCACCTGCTGGAGGCTGTGGCTGGGCGCGTGGGGAGGCCAGAGCGCGGAAGGGATCCCGTGATCACGCCACTTCTGCAGCGCGCAAGTCGACAGCGGCGGACGAGTGCAGAGCAGAGTCCGGGAGCGCGGGACGCGACTGCCCCCAGACCGTGGGGGCGCGGGCCCCCGTGGGAGGGCAATTCCCTACAGAAAGCGCGTCTGCACTAAGAAGGATAGCCTGCGGAGGCTAGAGGGAAGGGAACTCCTTGATTTAGGATGCCGTCCGGGAGAACAGAACGAGATGGAAAACATATGCCTGGTGTGTGCGGTCAGTGTGTGCTCTAGAGAGGAGGGAACGACCGGTACAGAGGCTAGAGCTGGTCAGGAAAGTCCCTCTTGGGAATGGATTAATTTCTTGCAGGGGCATTTGGGAGGAACTGGGAGAGAAAAGAAGGCTCAACTTCTGAGACCCGAATCTCCAGTTGCTGAGAGGGAAGCAGAGGAAAGGGAAAAGAAATCTTCTTTTGAGCGCACTAGCAGTGAAATAAATGTGTTTTACTTGAAAGATATTTGTTCCTACCTTAAGGAGCGATTGCGCGAAGGAAACCATTTCAAGGGTTAAAGCTAGGTTGTCAGTTTAAGGACCAGTGGGTGGGGTCACAAGTGTGAGGCAAGAGCGATCAGAGGGAGGAGTAGTAGGATGCCTGGAATCCCCAGGAAGCTCCTGCCTCCTTGGGAGTCCGTGTTCTCTGTTAAGGAGCTGGGACTTCAGTTGCTGGGGAAGGTTTGTGTAGTTGGAAGTGGGCTCTGCTGGCTTCCAGTGTAGAAAGGTAGCCCCAAGGCATTTAAGTGGGAAGATCCCACCACTTGGGGCATTATCCTCTGCACTGTGGCCATTTTAAGGAGAGTGAAGGGAAGGGAAATCAGCTATGTTTTGTAGAGATAGCTGGGATGAGGAGCAGGGACATCTGGGCTTGGGGCATTAATGTGGGAGGAGAGTCTCCATAGCTCAAGTGTCTACAGGATATCAGCCCTGCCTTCAAGCCTGGGAAGTGGGTGGGCATCGCAAGTGAAAAAAGGATGGGAATTTGTCCTATAGAGAGAAAAGACGTGGGATTAAAATGAAAATTTTCATTATGACTGTGTCCTGGGAGTAAGAGAGATGGTTAAAAAGGTACTGTGAACTTGGTTGGAGGTGGATCAGACTTAAGACCAGGGCTATTGTGAAGGGACTGATTTAACAAAGTTGAAGAGGATGTAGTCAGTAACAATTTAGTGGTGCAGTGATGTGGAGCGTAAAGACTGAAGATGAGCACTGGGTCTGAGATTCACTTGGAAACAGTACTGTTGCTCTTGCCTGCCGTGGCTTGGATGTCACCGGCCTTCTCATCCTCCACCTTGTCTGGATGACCTAATGCTCAGGAAGTATTTACTGAGAGCCCTGGTGGTACAGTAGTTAAGAGCCCAGCTGCCAACTGGAAGGTAGGCAGTTCGAATCCACTAGCTGCTCCTTGGAAACTCTAAGGGGCAGTTCTACTCTGTCCTATAGGGTCGCTTGCCATGAGTCAGAACTGACTGGATGGTGATGGGCCTGCTATCGTCAGCAAGATGCTAGAGTATGTGGGGGTGGCAGTGGAAAAAGAGTTCAGAGATTTCTAAAACATGATTCTACCCTAGAAAAATCTGATGTTCTATTTGAACAAGACTAACAGATATAAAATAAGAAAAAAATTCATGAAACTAGAGAAGAAAGCCCTCAACAGTGAGCAGTAGAGTAGTGGGGAAGGCTGCCTGGAGGACAGTGATGCCTTAAAGCCTGGGGAAGATGTGGAAGAATAGAGAAGAGAGGAAGAAATAGACAAGGGGAAATAACATTTGGTAAAGGGTCGGTGATGGGAATGAAAATGCTTTATTTGATCAGCCTGCCAGAGAGAAGTGACAAGAGGCAGTCAGATTATGAAGAACCAAAAAGCCAGATCAAAGATGTTTGGACCCGAGCCCGTACGTAGTCAAATATACAACATCATAGGACTTAAATAAAGGAGTGATAAAGTAATGAGAGTCCCTTGATGATGGACTGCGATTGATGATTGAAGAAAATAAATCTGGCAGTGGGGTGCAGGGTGGGAAGGAGCAGGGGGGCTGGGGCCTGAGGACCTGATTGCTTCATACGTATAATCCAGGAATGAGCAAATTAGGGTCTAAATTAGGGTGATGTGCCGGCACATGGTTATTAATACTCACAATATATTATAAATTAACCAAAACTAAATTGTATAATTTATTTTGTAACTATATAATTTTAAATAATGTATTATGGGTCAATTAAAATTAATTTATATTATAGTAAATACAGATAATTAATGCTTACTATTAAGGATCTGTGAGTCAGAATCAACTCAATGGCAGTGGGTTTGGTTTTGCTTTTTAGTATTAAGGTTCCCTGGTGGCTCAACAGTTAAGAGTTTTATTGCTACCCAAAAGGCTGGCGGTTCAAACCCAGCCAGCAGTTACTTGGGAGAAGATTCGGCAATCTGCTCCCATAAAGATTACAGTCTAGAAAACCTTATGGGGCAGTTCTGTTCTGTCACATGGGATTGCTATGAGTTGAAATTGACTCAAAGGCTGTCAATGATAGGATAATATCCATATGCCTACGAGGAAGACCAGTCAATATGACTATTACTCAAATTTATACACCAACCACTAAGGCCAAAGATGAAGAAATAGAAGATTTTTATCAGCTGCTTCAGTCTGAAATTGATCGAACGTGCAATCAGTATGCATTGATAATTACTGGTGATTGGAATGCGAAAGTTGGAAACAAAGAAGAAGAATCAGTAGTTGGAAAACATGGCCTTGGTGATAGAAACAATGCCAGATATCGAATGATAGAATTTTGCAAGACCAACGACTTCTTCATGGCAAATACCTTCTTTCACCAACATAAACGGTGACTATACACATGGACCTCACCATATGAAACACGCAGGAATCAAATTGACTACATCTGTGGAAAGAGACAATGGAAAACTCAATATCATCAGTCAGAGCAAGGCCGGGGGTCGACTGTGGAACAAACCATCAATTGCGCAGATGCAAGTTCAAGCTGAAACTGAAGAAAATCAGAGCAAGTCCACGAGAGCCAAAATATGACCTTGAGTATATCCCACCTGAATTTAGAGACCATCTCAAGAATAGATTTGACCCACTGAACACTAGTGACCGAAGACCAGATGAGTTGTAGAATGACATCAAGGACATCATACACGAAGAAAGCAAGAGGTCATTGAAAAGACAGGAAAGAAAGGAAAGACCAAGATGGATGTCAGAGAAGACTCTGAAACTCGAGCAGCTAAAGCAAAAAGAAGAAAAGAAGAAGTAAAAGAGCTGAACAGAAGATTTCAAAGGGTGGCTCGAGAAGACAAAGTGTTATAATGACATGTGCAAAGAGCTGGAGATGGAAAACCAAAAGGAAAGAATATGCTTGGTGTTTCTCAAGCTGCAAGAACTGAGGAAAAAATTCAAGCCTCGAGTTGCAATAGTGAAGGATTGTATGGGGAAAATATTAAACCATGCAGGAAGCATCAAAAGAAGATGGAAGGAATACACAGAGTCATTATACCAAGAAGAATTAGTCGATATTCAGCCATTTCAAGAGGTAGCATAAGATCAGGAACCAATGGTACTAAGGGAAGAAGTCCAAGCTGCTCTGAAGGCATTGGCGAAAAACAAAGCTCCAGGAATTGATGGAACATCAGTTGAGCTGTTTTAACAAACAGATGCAGCGCTGGAGGTGCTCACTCATCTATGCCAAGAAATATGGAAGACAGTTTCCTGGCCAACTGACTGGAAGAGATCCATATTTATGCCTATTCCCAAGAAAAGTGATCCAACTGTATGCACAAATTATAGAACAATATCATTAATATCACATGCAAGCAAAATTTTGCTGAAGATCATTCAAAAAATGGCTGCAGCAATGTATCAACAAGGAACTTCCAGAAATTCTGGCTGGTTTCAGAAGAGGACATGGAACCAGGGATATCATTGCTGATGTCAGATGGATCCTCGCTGAAAGCAGAGAATACCAGAAGGATGTTTACCTGTGTTTTATTGACTATGCAAAGGCATTCAACTGTGTGGATCACAACAAATTACGGATAACATTGCAAAGAATGGGAATTCCAGAACACTTAATCCTGCTCATGAGGAACCTGTACTTAGACTAAGAGGCAGTCATTCAACAGAACAGGGGGATACTGTGTGGTTTAAAGCCAGGAAAGGTGTGTGTCAGGGTCGTATCCTTTCACAATACCTATTCAATCTGTATGCTGAGCAAATAGTCAGAGAAGCTGAACTACAAGAAGAAGAATGGGGCATCAGGATTGGAGGAAGGCTCATTAACAGCCTGTGTTATACAGATGACACAACCTTGTTCACTGGAAGTGAAGAGAACTTAAAGCACTTACTAATGAAGATCAAAGACCACAGCCTTCAGTATGGATTACACCTCAACATAAAGAAAACAAAAATCCTCACAACTGGACCAATAAGCAACATCATGATAAACGGAGAAAAGATCGAAGTTGTCAAAGATTTCATTTTACTTGGATCCACAATCAACACCCATGGAAGCAGCAGTCAAGAAATCAAACGACACACTGCATTGGGCAAACCTACTGCAAGGACCTCTTTAAAGTATTATAAAGAGAAGATGTCATCTTGAAGACTAAGGTGCACCTGACCCAAGCCACGGTATTTTCAGTGGCATCATATGCATGTAAAAGCTGGACAATGAATAAGAAAGACCGAAGAAGAATTGACACCTTTGAATTGTGGTGTTGGCGAAGAATATTGAATATACCACGGACTGCCAAAAGAACGAACAAATCTGTCTTGGAAGAAGTACAATCAGAATGCTCCTTAGAAGCAAGAATGGTGAGACTGCATCTTACATACTCTGGACATGTTGTCAGGATGGATCAGTCCCTGGAGAAGGACATCATGCTTGGCAAAGTATAGGGTCAGCGGAAAAGAGGAAGACCCTCAGTGAGATGGATTGACACAGTGGCTGCAACAATGGGCTGAAACATAACAATGATTATAAGGATGGCGCAGGACTGGGCAGTGTTCCGTTCTGTTGTGCATAGGGTCGCTATGAGTTGGAACTGACTCGACGGCACCTAACAACAACATACCAAATTGGTTTGTTTTTATTTTACTAAAAATATGTAAAGGCATTTTCAAAGGGTCAGTAGAAATCTTGAGCCACCAAACCCCTCCCATTTTTCAAAAAATGGTATTTTCCAAAAAAGGATTGAATTTCTCAACTGTATTCACTTATTTAACAACTTCAGCTGTTGACAGGAATCAAATTCCAGTCATTAAGAAGGAACTACAAAGAAGGGAGGCCTGACTACTGTGTTTCCAGCTTTGTAATTATGTGTAAGAAAAATTCCTTGAGAATTATTTGCATCTCTGAGCATTATGGGTTATGGGGTATAGACTTAGTTTGTATCTGGTTATGATTTTTGAAGCGATAAAGAAGTCTTCCTTGCCAAAGGAAGGGAACACCCTATAGTGACTTCATTCTTAGCCACGTTTACATTTGCTGGCATTTGAAAGGCATGCATGAAAACCTAAGCCTGGCTCCAGTAACTTTTACATTTTGTTAATTTTAATGAGGGCAGTTCCTGAGCTCCCAATGTTTTACTCCAAAAGTTAGTGTATATGTTGGGTAATTGGAATGTATGCCACAAAATATACTATTTAAACAATGATTGATGTTTGGTGATTAGGTTCCCAAGTCAATTCACAAAAGACTTTTTAATCCACAATGTACTTAGAGAATAGAACTAATAATAATAATTAAAGTCTATAATTAAGCATTGGAGTCCCTGGAAACAGTTAACACCCTTTGCTGTTAACCAAAAGGTTAGAGGTTCAAATCTACCCAGATGTGCCTTGGAAGAAAGATGTGGTGATGTACTTCCAAAAAATTAGCCTTTGAAAACCCTGTGGAGCACAGTTCTACTCTAATATACATGGGATAGCTGTGAGTCGAAGTTGATTTCACAGCAACTGGTTAATTAAATATCAGGTTAGCAGAAAATGCATTTGATTTCAATATATCTTTATGATAGTCTCCTCTTCTGCTTTGAGGGATAGATAGGAAGGAGGTAAATTGTCTTTCATTCATTCAACGGACATTTATTGATTATATATTATGAACACGGGTACTATATAATTATTGATGATTGAATATACCTTCCTACTTGGACCATTTATTCCTCAGATGGGGGTCACAAAGCAAGAGTCTCTTTATGGGGGATTGGAAATTGTGAGTTATGTCGCTTAGGTTGCAAGTCTAACACTCTCTGCTCTGGCAACCATAATACCATTCATTTATACAAGTTAAACACATTCTTAACTCACCCATTCTGTGACAAATGCAAAATGCTTCAAATGAAACAGTCCCGAACATTCTTTTGAGATGAGCATCTTTTCTTATTTACATGAAAAACCTAATGCACACACAAGATATGGATGTGCTAAATTTATACAACAATTTAATCATCATGTTGTTGGTTGCTGTCAAGTTGATTCTGACTCATGGAAACTCATCTGTGCAGAGTAGAACTACTCTGTGGCTTTTTTTTTTTTTTAATGATATTTTATTGAGTTTTTGGTGAAAGCTTACACAAGTTAGGTTCCCATTTGACAATTCCTACACAAATTGTTCAGTGACATTAGTTACATTTATCACAATGTGTCAACATTCTATTTAATTGTGTTCCATTTGTATTGTTTCCAGTACTATAGTTTCCCTGCCCCCTTATCTTCTTAGCTTTTTGTTCGAGTCGTTATTGACCTTTTGGCCTCATACTGATGGTTTTTAACTAGTGCACTGATGTTATGAGTAATATCTTTTATTTTGTGTGTCATTCTGTTATTTTGCTAAAAGGTGATTTCATAGGCTTTTTTTTTTTTTTTTTTTAAGTAAGAATTTGAGTTCTGCTCCACATTTTCCTCCCATTCTACACAGGACCATCTACTGTGACCCTGGTCAGAACAGTCAGTGGTGGTAGCTGGGCATCATCCAGCTCTTCTGGTCTCAGGGTAGGTGAGGTTGTGGTTCGTGTAGACTTTTTTCTTCTCTGAGCTTGTGGTTACCTTCTTATTGTTTTACTCCTGGCGAGTAGAGACGCCTGGTTGTGTCATAGATGGCCACTCACAAGCTTTTAAGACCCCAGGTGCTACTCACTTCATAGGATCCAGGTCATGATTTTTGTGAACTATGTTATGCCAACTGACTGAGTCATCCCATGAGACTACGTTCCTAAACTTTCAAACCCAGAAAATTAGTCTTGGATGCTGTTTGGTTATGTTTGTGGAGTATCTATCTCTATTTGTGTCTTCAATGAATATATGTGCCTGCACCCACATATTTGTATTTACACGTTTTTTTTTTATAGAGCCCTGGTGGCACAGTGGTTAAGAGCTATGGCTCCTAACCAAAATGTCGGCAGTTTGAATCCACCAGCTGCTTCTTGGAAACCCTGCGTGGCAGTTCTACTCTGTCCTATAGGGTCGCTATGAATTAGAGTCACCTCAATAGCAACAGGTTTGGATTTCTGGTTTATAGATACTTCTATCCGTTCTCACCTATGCATACATCTGTACCTACCCGTACACCAGTATGCCCATATCCATCCGTATGTGCTCAAATACTCATTTTACTTGGTTGTGCTGCACTCACTACATCGACATTTGGTGCCATTTATGCAGCAAAAAAAAAAAAAAGTCTCTACGATCTAAAGCATGCTCCCCCTGCCTCCCCACCAAAGAACATTGGTGTCTTTATATATATATCTATTCTTGTTGTCTTCTTATTAAAGAAGGATCATTCAATATTTGTCCTTATATGCTTATTTCACTTAGCATTATGCCCTTCAGATCCATTCATGTTATAACGTGCTTTGCAGACTCATCATTGCTCTTTATGGTTGCATAAAAGTATCCTATTGTATGTATATACCACAATTTGCTTACCTCTTCATCCCTTGATGGAAGTCCTGGTGGCGTAGTGGTTAAGAACTACAGCTGCTAACCAAAAGGTCGGCAGTTTGAATCCACCAGGCACTCCTCGGAAACCATATGGGACAGTTCTACTCTGTCCTATAGGATCACTATGAGTTGGAATTGACTCGATGGCACACAACGAAACAACAATATACATCCCTTGGTGGGCACTTCAGTTGCTTCCGTTTATTTGCTGTTGTGAATAAAACAGCAATGAACATAGTTGTGCATATGTCTGTTCATGTCATTATTTTTAGGTCTCTAGTGTCACTAAAAAAAAAATTTTTTTTTTTTTTTAGTGTCACTATGAGCTGGAATTGACTTGACAGCAAGGGTTTAGTTGTTTTGGTTTTTTATCGTTAGTAATATATACTACATACAATGTTGCAGTTTGTAATTTGCTGATATTATCATTCTCATACCAGCTCCTATAGATGAATAAATATTGGATTTATGAAGATACTGATAATAAAGGCAATAATAATGAAAACTAAGGAAAAAAAGGTGTTCGACTTATGTCAGAGCCGACTTCAAACAGAGTTTTTATCAGGAAACAGTGCTGAATTTTATCAAATGCTTTTCTGCATCAATTGATATGCTCGTATGGTTCTTTTGTTTTATTTATGTGGTGGATTACATTGATTGGTTTTCTAATGTTGAACCACCTCTTTAATCCTGGTGTAAATTCCAGTGGATCATGGTTTATGAAGTTTTTGATATGTTGCTGAAGTTTGTAGAAAACTTTTACATCTATGTTCATAAGGAATACTGGTCTGCAATTTTGTTTTTTTGTGAGGTCTTTGAATCCAGCACCTGGTCCTTGGAAACCGTATGGGGCAGTTCTACTCTGTTCTACAGGGTCTCTATGAGTCAGAATCCACTTGAGAGCAAGGAGTTTGGTTTAACGGGTTTTTGCCTTTTTTTTTAGATATCAGGGTTATGCCGGCTTCACAGAAAGAGTTCAGTAGTGTTCCTTCCACTTCTGTGTTTTTGAAGAGATTGGGTAGAATTGGCGTCAGCTCCTCTCTGAATGTTCCATAGAAATCTCCAGTGTAGCCCTCTGGTCATGGGCTTTTTATTTTTGCCATTTTTCTTTTTTCTTTTTTTAATGACATCTTCAATCTCTTCTTTTTGAATGGGTCTGTTTAAAATTTCTACCTCTGTTTGTGTTACTTTGGGTAGGTACTGTGTTTCTAGGAATTTGTCCATTTCATTTAGGTTTTCAGATTTGCTGGAGTACAATTTTTTGTAGTAATCAGTTAAGATCGTCTTTATCTCTGATGGATCAGTTGTTTTGTAGATTCTATTGCTTTTCTACTTTACGTTTTGTTTATTTCTACCTCTATCTCTATTATTTCCTTTTTTTCTGGTAGCTTTTGGCTTCTTTTACACTTTCTTTTCTATTTATTCTGTTATCAGTTTAAGGTAATGATTTTGGATCTTCTTTTTTAATGTAGGCATTTATTGCTATGACTTTTCCTCTGAGTACTGCTTTTGCCATGTCCCAAAGGTTTTGATGTGTTGAGTTTTCATTTTCATTTGATTCTGGGAATTTTTAAATTTCACTTTTGATTTTTTTCTATGGCCCAAAAGTTTTTTGTAGTATAGTATTTAGTTTCCATATATTTTTTCCCCTTATTTTTCCTGTTGTTCATTCCTAACTTTATATCATTATGGTCAGAGAAGATACTTTGTATGATTTCGATCTTCTGAAACTTTTTGAGACTTGTTTTGTGTTCTAACATATGGTCCGTTCTAGAAAATTATCTGTATGTGCTGGACAAGAATGTGTATTGTTCTGATACTGGGTGGAGTGTTCTATATATGTTCCCTAGGTCCAATTGGCTTGTGGTTTTATTTAAGTTCTCCATGTCCTTAGTGATCTTCTCTTTAGATGTTCTGTCTACAACTGAAAGTGGTGTATTAAAGTCCCCTACTATTATTGTGGAATTGTCTGTTTCTCCTTTCATATTAGTTGGTATTTTTTTTCATGTATTTTGGAGCATCACCCTTAGGTGCATATGTATTTATAACTGTTATGTCTTCTTGCTGAATTGACTCTTTTATTATTATGTAATGCCCTTTTTTTATCTCTTGTAATAGATCTTGATTTAAAGCCTATTTTATCTGAAATCAGTATGCCCACCCCTGCTCTTTTTTGTTATGGGTCGTATGGAATATTTTTCTCCATCCTTTTATTTCCCATTTGTGTCCTTATGTCTAAGGTGTGTTTCTTATAGACAGCAAAAGGATGGATCATGTTCCTTTTAACCATTTTGCCGCTCTCTGTCTTTTGCATGAGGCATTTAGACCACTTACATTTAAGGTTATTACTGAAGACAAAGTGTCTACCTCACTTATTTTGTTATCTGCTTTTTGAGTGTTTTGTAGCTTCTTTGCTTTTTATTCTGATTTCTCTGTTTTTGTATTTGGCTGCTTTTTGTGATCAGCCTTTTTGCTTTCTTCTTTTCTTCTGAATGTTTTTTCTTGGTAATGTCTTAACATTTATTACATAGCTTACATTTATAAACAATGGTTAACATATGAACAACAGTTAAAAAACAACCTTAACATAATAAATCTATCCCTGATATGCTCCTCCCTCCTCTGTTTCTGTTGGTGTATCTCCATTAACATCAATATATAACCTGTATTTGATAAGTTTACTTTGTGCTTATTTCTTACAAACTCAATGCTGTATTGTTTGAGGAATTTAATTATTGAGTTTATTTCTAAAACTATCATACACTTGATACTAATGATTAACCATGTTGTTGCATTTTTGGGGCCTCTCTCTCTTCCTCCCATTATTTACTTATTCATTTTCCCATGTACAGATATGAGTATTTATTTAATACTCTTGCCTTTCCATTTGGAGTACCCCTTTGAGTAATACTTGCAAAGCTGGGCAAATTCCCAGAGCTTTTGTTTGTTTGGGAGTGTCTTGATTTCTCATTTGATTTTGAATGACAACTTGGCTGGGTAAAGAATCCTTGGTTGGCAAGTGTTTTCGTCCAGTATTTTATATATGTTACACCATTGTCTTCTGCCCTCTAGAGTTTCTAGGAAGAAATCTGCACTGATTCTTATGAAAGACTGTTGATATGTTATATTGTGTTTTTTTCTTGTTGCTTTCAGGATTCTCTCCTTGTCTTTGGTTTTCAAGAACTTGATTAGGATATGGTGCAGTGTTGATCTTTTTGTGTCTCTTCTGATTGGTGGGGGAGGGCCGTGGGTTCCTGCAGTTTCCTGTATTTGCAAGCTTGATTTTCTGTTTAGGTCTGAGAAATTCTGATGATCTCTTAGAAAATCGTTTCTATGCCTTTATTGTTGTCATGGTGCTCTGGAATCCCAATAATTCTAATATTAGGTTTCTTAATTGAGTCACCTGTTTCCTTATGGGTTTGTTTGCTTTTCTCTGTTCTTTTCTCTTGTTTCTCTTGAGACTTGATAAATTCAGTTGTTTTGTCTTCTAGTTTATTCATTTATTCTATATTCTGTCTGTTTGACTCTACTGTTGAATGTTTCTCTTGTTTTTACTAATTCAGTTCCTTTATTCTTCAGTTCCAGTAATTCTTTTTGTTTTTGCCTTGTTTTTTTCAATTTCCTTATTGAGTCTCTCATTTTGTTCATTTGCTTCCAGATTTCTGCTAGTTTGTTTTCTGCATGATTTTTTCCTTTTTTGGACATATTTAGCACCACAGTCTGAAAATTATCAATTCTCTGGGTTAGTCTGGCCTCCATAGAAGAAATTTCCTCTTCTTCATGTTTTGCTTTTGATTGATCCTTCTTCTCTTAGGATTTTGTGTATTTTTACTTTTTTTTTTTTTGAACTTGGGCCACTTCATTATTTTTATTTATTTATTTTATTTTAAATTTTGTATTCTGGTTTTCCTGGGAAAATTTTCTGATTGGGTGCCTTGGTGGCACAGTGGCCAAGCACCTGACTGCCAACCAAAAGGCTGGGGTCTGCATCTACTAGCCACTCCATGGGAGAAAGATGGAGCAGCCCACCTCTGCAAAAACTCACAGCCCTGGGAAACACACAGAGAAGCTCCATTCCACCCCATGGGATCTCTATGAGTCAGAATCTACCCAGCAGCAGGGGCTTAGTATCTTCTCCTGAGAACCATAGAGGGCACTCTTATCCTTTGGTTTTGTTCAGTGCTGATTCAGGAGTTCTGGATGCTTGCTCTCTGAAATTCAATATACATGTGGCGGGGGGGGTGTTTCACTGGTTGCAGATGCTCACATGAGCAGTAGGGCTTGACTTTCCTGTGGTGAAAGTGGGGGGCTGTCTATGTCTTTTCCTCATGAACACTGCTGCACAGGCTCTCCCATAATGTCGTGCTGTGGGCAGGGAGCCAGCCATTTCCCTCTGTGTCACCCGTCAGTCTTAAGTATTCCCCTAGCTCTGCTGACCTTTCAGCTCCTCCTGGTCCTAGTGCCCATCCATCTCAGGCCTCAGCAAGATTCAACAGTACTCTCTCACAGTGGTGTGATCTCCCTTCATCCCCTCCCAATTTGTGCTGCCTTAAAAAATCAGGCTACAACTCTCTTCGATAAACTCCCTTTCTGTGTTCTCTGTTTGGGATATTGCCTGGCCCCATCCCAAGATGGCTGCATCAAGAGAGTGCTCCTGATTTTAGTGGGTAGGTTCTCCCTGCTTCTGTGCCATCCTTGCTCCTTCTGTCTTCCACTTTTGGACTCAACCTGACTCTCCAACACCTCAGCTGTCATCCAGAGTTCTGAGATTGCAATCTGTGCTTGCCGTTGTTCAGTGGGTTAGTTGCTGGGGGTGGGGAGGATGTAATTGGGAGCATCCACTCATTTCACCATCTTGCTCTGTTCTCCTTCTATGTAGGGTTTTCAAGGCTGTGACCTTTCAGAAGCAGATCACCATGCCTGTCTTCTGAGGAGCTTCTGGATAGGTTTGAACTGCCTACTTTTTGGTTAGTAGTCAAACACTTAACCATTTAAGCCACCCAAGGGAAGCATTTAATCTTCATCACCAGATCAGTTTCCTAGGTTTTTATCCTTCCTTAATTAAAAAAACCTAAGACTTTCCCAAAATGCTTTGTACTTCATCTTTAATGTCTTTAAATTTGCTAACAATGATTTATTTTTTTGTTAAACACACAGCTCCTTTTAAGATGACAGCTGTGCCTGGTTTTGCTGTGTAGGCTGACCTGGTAGAACTAGATTTGCTCATAAAATTTAGGAGTTGACTACTACCATCAACCAAACAATCTATACAAAAGCATGACTTTGTTGTACTAGGTAGGCTGGGGGAAAGTACAATCTTTACCACTGTAAGAGATTTAATTTTTTTTTATTATTTTAAAATATTTTATTTTAGTGTGTTTATTGCTAAATAATACATGTCTAATATTAGGCACGTTAAAGTGTGTCTAATACTGATGTCTTACACAGAGGTCTAATCATGTGTTAAGCATTAAGAAGAATTGTCCAAGTATAAGACAGTGTCTTTCCAAAAAGTTTGCAATATAGTGAATAAAAAAATTCACCACAAACTAAACATTGTGCAATAATAGTTCCAAACTTAGCAAAGTTTAAATTACATGCTGTTGCTAGGTGCTGTTGAGTTAGTTCTGACTCATAGTGACTCCACATACAACAGAATGAAACACTGCCCCGGCCGGAGCCATCCTCACAATTTACTGTTATGCTTGAGCCCATTGTTGCAGCCCCTTTGTCAATCCATCTTGTTGAAGGTCTTCCTCTTTTTCATTTACCCTTTACTAACCATAATATCCTCCTCCAGGGGCTGATCCTTCCTGATAACATGTCTAAAGTACGTGAGACATAGTTGCACCATCCTTGCTTCTAAGGAGCATTCTGGTTGTGCTTCTTCCAAGACAGATTTGTTTGTTTTTTGGCAGTCCGTGGTATAGTTAATATTCTTCACCAACACCACAATTCAAAGGCGTCAGTTCTTCTTCGGCCTTCCTTATTCATTGTCCAGGTTTCGCATGCATATGAGGCAACTGAAAACACCATGGCTTGGGTCAGGCACACCTTAGTCTTCAAGATGAAATCTTTGCTTTGCTTTTCAATACTTTAAAGAGATCTTCTGCAGCCGATTTGCCCAATGCAATGAGTCTTTTGATTTCTTGACTGCTTCCATGGATATTGATTGTGGATACAAGGAAAATGAAATCCTTGACAACTTCAAGGTTTTTTCCATTTATCATCGTGTTGCTTATTAGTCCAGTTATGAGGATTTTTGTTTTCTTTATTTTGAGGTGTAATCCATACTGAAGACTTTGGCTTTTGATCTTCATCAGTAAGTGCTTCAAGTCCTCTTCACTTTCAGCAAGCAAGGTTTGTTGTCTGCATAACACAGGCTGTTAATGAGTCTTCCTCCAACCCCGATGTCCCATTCTTCTTCATATAATACAGTCCAGCCTCTTGGGTTATTTGATCAACATACCAATTGAATAACTATGATTAAAGGATACAACCCTGACACACACCTTTCTTGACTTTAAACTGCACAGTATCCCCTCATTCTGTTCCAACAACTGCCTCTTGATCCATGTACAGCTTCCTTATGAGCACAATTAAGTGTTCTGGAATTCCCATCATTTGAAATGTTATCCATAATTTGTTACGATCTATAGTCAAATGCCTTTGCATAGTCAATAAAACACAGGTAAACACCTTTCTGGTATTCTCTGCTTTCAACCAGGATCCATTTGACATTAACAATGATATCCCTAGTTTCACGTCCTCTTCTGAATCCAGCTTGAATTTCTGACAGCTCCTTGTTGATATACTGCCGCAGTTGCTTTTTAATGATCTTCAGCAAAATTTTGCTTGCTTGTGATATTAATGATATTGTTCGATAATTTCCACATTCAGTTGGATCACCTTTCTTGGGAATAGTCACAAGTATGGATCTTTTCCAGTCGGGTGGCCAGGTAGCTGTCTTCCAAATTTCTTGACATAGGCAAGTGAGCACGTACAGCCCTGCATCTATTTATTGAAACATCTCAATTGGTATTCCAATTGCTGGAGACCAGCTTTTCGCCAATGCCTTCAGTGCAGCTTTGACTTCTTCCTTCAGTACCATTGATTCTTGATTATATGGTACCTCCTGAAATGGTTGAATGTCGACCAGTTCTTTTTGGTATAAAAAAATAGTGACTGTATATTCCTGCTGTCTTTTTTTGATGCTTCCTGCATGATTTCATATTTTCTCCATAGACTCTTTCAATATTGCAACTCGAGGCTTGAATTTTTTCTTCAGTTTTTTCAGCTTGAGAAATGCCAAGCATGTTCTTCCCTTTTGGTTTTCTTTCTCCAGATCTTTGCACATGTCATTGTAACACATTACTTTGTCTTCTGGAGTTGCCCTTTGAAACTTTCTGTTCAGCTCTTTTACTTCATTATTTCTTTCTTTCGCTTTAGCTACTTGAAGTTCAAAAGCAAGTTTCAGAGTCTCTTCTGGCACTCCTTTTGGTCTTTTCTTTCTTTCCTGTCTCTTTAATGACTTTTTGCTTTCTTCATGTATGATGTCATTCCACAACTTGTCTGGCTTTCGGTCATTAATTACAGAGTATAGACTAAATATGATGTCAGAAAAGGAGAATTTATTATGGGATAGAGTAATTGAGAAAGTTCACCAAGGAAGTAGGGACTTGAGCTAGTTTCTTCCATGATGGTGGCAGAGAAAAACAAATGGGAGAAAATTTAGAAGGTGGAGCATAAAGGATGGGCAAATTAATAATTAGTACTTTGTGTGTAGCTAAGATGTTAATGAGGTGGGATTAGAGGTGGTTATGTTAATGACTCATGACTCAATCTACAAGATTAGATGTATCTTGAGTCAATCTCTTTTGAGTTATGAAAAGACAGAAGCCAGTAGAGAGACAGGGGACCTCATATCATCAAGAAACAAGAACCAGGATAATAGTGCGTCCTTTGAACCTGGGATCGCTGGGCTGAGAAGCTCCGTGGCCAGGGAAGATTGATGAGGAAGACGTCTCCCAGAGCCAACAGAGAAAGAAAACCTTCCCTTGGAACTGGTGCCCTGATTTTGGGCTTCTAGCTTCCTAGACTGTGAGAGAATACATTTTTCTTTGTTAAAGCCAATCGTTTGTGGTATTTCTATTACAGCACCACTAGATAACTAAGACAAAGACTTTACCTTAAAATGTTATATAGTCTCCTACCTAGAGACATGGAACACTGGTGGCATCATGGTTAAGAGCTTGCCTACTAACCAAAAGGTCAGCAGTACAAATCTACCAGTTGCTCCTTGGAAACCCTATGGGAGCAGTTCCATTCTGTCCTGTTTGGTCTGTAGGGTTGCTATGAGTTGAAATGACTGGATGGCAATGAGTTTGCTTTGTTTGTTTGTTTTACCTAGAGACATTGTTATAAGACTGTGGACATACCCAAATTCCCTTTTTCTTTATCTCTGAAAGCTTGGTGAAGAGCTGGCCCCACTCTTGCTTAAGGTCCAAATAAGAGGTAGGGCTCAGTGTGTGTTTTTTTTCCCTTGTGCCTAAGCAACTGCTGCTAGATTTCTAAGGCTGTAGTTGGTTCACCATCAGGAGGTAGTTCCAGGCCCATCTTAGAGTAACAATTAAGAAACAAAAACAAAAAAACCCATTCCTGTTGAGTTGATTCTGACTCATGTGTTACAGAGTACAACTGATCCATAGAGTTTTCTTGGCTATAATCTTTACAGAAGCAGATCACCAGGCCTTTCTTTTGCAGCACTGCTAGATGGGTTAGAACCACCGACCTTTATGTTAGTAGACAAGTGCAGATCACCTGGTAAAGAGATTAATCCAAGACGACAAATTTAAGAGAATTGAATAATGACCAAACAACACTTAGGCAAAACCAAAAAGGAAAGAACTTAATTCTTCTCACAAAAATTCCACCTTATTCTATGGCAATTGCATCTTGTAATCTTAAGGACACCATGTAGTCCCTAATTTATGTCAGAGGACCTCCTTTTTGCAAATTGAATAATAATGAATAACAGGCAGTTACTGTGATATTGTCAATGTGGGAGTAATATAGTAAATACAATAGTTTAATATTAGTCCTTGTGTGCAGGATGCATCAGATGAAGAAAGACTAAAGAATCAGAAGCAAGTAAAAGACCAGAATATCTGGACCAGAGTGGCAGCAATGGGAATAAAGGAGCAAGCTCAAATATTTCAAAGCAAGAATTAATAGGATATAGTGGCAAGTCAGGTGTAGAAAAGGAAGGAGAAGGAAGGTTAAAAGTTGTCTCTAAGACTGCTAACCTGAGAGAAGAAAAGAATTTATGGTACCATATTTGAAAGAGAACTGCTTTTTTTTTTTTTTTCCTGGGACAGGGGCAGATGCTAACAGCTTTTGAGACATTCAAATGTCCTATGAGCGTTTCAAAATATGAAGTTGACTTCTAATTTTAGAGTAGGGTAACCCAAGCCTGGCTATTTGCCCAAGGAATGCAAAAAGTACAGATTATCAGGCCTCTCCCAGATCTAGGAAAGTCTGGTTAGATATGTTCCTAGGAATCTAAAATTTTAAAAGACTCTCCAGGAGAAGACAAAAATTTTCCTTACAGAATAATTCCACATAATATATGTAAATACACCCCCTCTAAGAGTCAGAGCTTAATCCCTGCACATCCTTTGAGTGTAGACTGAACTAGTGACTTGTTTCCCAAGAATAGAGTATGAAAAGAAAAGAAAAGTAAATTTACAATGGAAAAACATAATAAGCAGTACCTCAACCAAGTGATCAAATTTAGCATCACCAGTGATGGCATGTAGCTATCAAGTACCCCCTGATAAGGTGTGATGAGATGAATACTCACCTCCGTAGCATTCTTTCAAAAAAATCCATGACCCCAGTCAAATCATTAAAAAACTCATATTGAGGCACATTCTACAAAATCCTTGACCAGTACTCCTCAAAATTGTCAGAAAGAACCAAAAGTCATGAACTTGTCACATACCAGGGGAGACTAAGGATCCTGAAACAGAAAAATGACATTAATTGAAAAACTGGTGAAAGCAGAATAAAATGTTGAATTTAGTTGATAGTAATGTACCAGTGTTTTTTTTTTGTTAGTTTGGATAAGTGTACCACTGTAATGTAAGAGGAAACCCTGGTGCCGTAGTGGTTAAGTGCTACGGCTGCTAACCAAAGGGTTGGCAGTTCAAATCCACCAGGCGCTCCTTGGAAATTCTGTGGGGCAGTTCTACTCTGTCTTATAGGGTCGGTATGAGTTGGAATTGATGCCACTGGGTTTGGTTTGGTTTGGGTAATGTAAGATGATAAGGAGCCCTGGTAGCTCAATGATTAAGCACCTGGTAGCTATGTGAAAGGTCAGTGATTCAAACCCATCAGCCTCTCTTTGGGAGAAAAGACTTGACAATTTGCTCCCATAAAGATTACAGCCTAGGAAACCCTACAGGGAAGTTCTACTCTGTCATTTAAGGTCACTTGAGCACAACAGCAACAATGTAAGATGATAGCATTATAGGAAACTGAAATTAGATGAGGGATGTATGAAAATGCTCTTTACTTTGGAAATTTTATGCAAATCTAAAATTATTGACAAAAAAAAAGGTTTATTAATAAAACTAAAGACTCTTCAGGAGATTCTAATGACCAGCTAGTTTGAAGAACCACTTGGTTAGAAAATAGTGCTGGAAATGTAAATCAATCATTTAGCTAATTGTAATTTCAATGCCTAGTGTAGTGTCTGCCACCTAATAAATCCTCAGTAAATATTTTTCAAACAATGAGTCCACTTATGTTTTCTGAGATTGAATGACATTATAAAAAAGAGGCCTGTAGGTAGAGTCATGGAGCTGTGGTGGGACAGTGGTTAAGAGCTCCACTGCTAACCAAAAAGGTCAGCAGTTCAAATCCACCAGCCACTATTTAGAAGCTCTATGGGGCAGTTCTACTGTGTCCTACAGGGTTGCTATGGGTTGGAAATGACTCAATGGCAACAGGTTTGGGTTTTAGTAGGTAGAGTCATGGCAGCACCCATATTTATTACGTAGGAAGCAGAAAAAGAGCCTGGCAGAAGAAAGTGAATAGGGAAGGGTGAGTCAGGAAACCAAGAGCAGGGGTTTTAGATGGAAGACTTGGAAAAGTCAACCATATCAAATGCAGTGTAGTTGGAGAAGGATGAGGTTCAATCAGAGGCCACTGGTGAGTGAGCTAGGAGGAAATCATTGGTGTTCTTGAAAGACTAGAAACAACAGATTGATGGTAACTGAAAAAGCAAAATATGTACACAAAGGTGATTGAGAGGTTAGAAGTTGGATGGAATAGAAAACTTTTTTGGTTTATGATAGCCAACTTCAAATATTTAAAAATCTGTCTCAATAAGGGTTTTCTTTGTATAGTTCAGAGGGCAAAACTTGCCTTCCAGGAAGGCAGCTCTCACCTTCGTTTGAGAAGAATTTCCTCCCAAATAGAGCTTTTACAAAATGGAATCAGCTGCCTTGGGATGTGGTGAGCTTTCATGCATGGTCTGATTGGTACTTATGGGGCCTTTTATAGAGATGATGCCTAGGTGAGGTAGAAGGTGGAATAAATGATCTCCAAGGTTTCATATGTCTAAGAATCTAGAATGATGTTATTGCACTTTGGGATTGCTTTGGAGGTTGGAAGATAGAGTTTCAAACTAAGCGAACAAGCAGAACAAACTAAGCAGGCTTCTCTGGGAAGAACAGAAGACACTGAACACTTGGAGATCTGGGAAGTCAATGGTGAAGCATTTTGAAAAATAGAATTATTTGAGTTTTTTTTTTTTTTCCCCCAAAACTGGATTCAGTGACTGTCCTCATGTTCCTCGTATTGGGATATAGTACCAATCTCATGTTTCCAGCTCAGTTTTTTGCTGTCAAGTCCCTTTAGTCTTTATCTGTATATTAGGATACTAATTATCAAATAGGATCATATGGGAGCCCTGGTGGCATGGTGGTTAAGAGCTACAGCTAACCAAAAGGTCAGCAGTTCGAATCCACCAACCACTCCTTGGAAACCCTGTGGGGCAGCTCTACTCTGCCCTATAGGGTTTCTATGAGTTGGAATCTACTGGGTGGCAATGATTTTTTTTTTTTTTTAGGATCATATTGTGAAGAGAAGGAAAAAAAACCCTGCACAAGTATAACCGATAAATTATATTGACAAAAAGATTCCAAATGCTGTTATTTCAGGAGACACATATGTCTACTTTGCCACCCTGTGATGTCTGTGAGAAAATTTCCTACTCATTTTTAGATAAATGAAAATCATCTTATAATGATGAGAACAGTGATTATAAGTGTCATTTATATGCAAAATCAAATGCCACACAAGAAAAATAAGCTAAACTTTCCATTTATCTTTTTAAAAGCATAATAAAGGAAATACAGCCTTTACTTCTTGCTGATTTCTACTCAATAACATTCACCACTAATAAATACTTATCGAGTGGTTTTCTAAACCAGTTGGATTCACATTTGGGAATCTGCCTTTAACGATGTGGTGAGCAGGCATTACAAAGCTTCAACTGGAAATATGTTGTGTGACTATTTGTTAATGAGTCCTATTTTCATAGGTCACACAAGAAAATCAATTGAATTATTTCACAGTCACACCACACACATCAAGAAGGCCCTTGTTTCCTAATACTGCTTTGTCTAATTCTCCACTCCAGCTGGACAGCTTTACTCATTGTCTCCCAAACATACCAAGTTAATTTCTATGTCATTACCTTTGGTCCCATTCAGTTCCCAACTTCTACTGTAAAACTTTTCTTGTGATTTCTCCAGCTTAACACATTGCTTCTTTATAGAATTCCAGTGGAATTTATTTTCTCTGTACCAGGCACATAGAATATATTGCTTAGCATTTCTTTCTTTATGTATATTTCTGGTCTCTGAAAATGGCTTTGTTGATAAAGATAATAATGGATTAATGTTAAGTTGGATTGGCTTACTCTTACTCATTTTCAGGACCTAAATTCTGGGGATTTTTCAGGCTGAGTAAGCATCTACTCTGAAACCCTATGTTCTTTTCTTTACCATTATTAAAGTTTGATGACTGTTACCTCATGGGTCAGAGGCTCTGTTATCGCTGGATCCAGAGACCAAATCCACTATTCTTCCTCACTTTGTGCTTGCATAATTTCTCATGATAACAAATGGTTCTCTTTTTTTTTTTTTGTTCCTTTGCCTCAACTCTTTGAACTGTCATGGAAATTTAGTGGGCCCAGAACTTTTCATTTAAAGTATTAAGATGTCTTACTGCCTTGTCTGGTCTTATTATAAAGGAGTGGGAATCAAAAAATTAAGTTTTGATAACAGATGATTTCTAAGAAATTACCTCTAGGTTTTATGGGCTTCCCATTGGTGGTACATGGTTAAGAGCTTGGCTGCTAACCAAAAGGTCTGCAGCGTGAATCAACCAGCCACACCTTGGAAATCTTATGGGGCGGTTCTCTGTCCTATAGGGTTGCAATGAGTCGGAATTGACTCGACGACAACGGACTTATTCACTTTAGTCATCCTTGTCACAGATTTAATAACAGTAATGGTTTAAAAAAAAAAAGAATAATTTATTGGCAAAGGGATTATTGTGGGGTTGACAGTCTTCCAATACATGAGTTAGTTTAAGTATGACAGGTTGTTAAATTACTTCCCTGTCTGGGCTTTAAAAATGTAAGATTGTGGACTGCTTTTATGAGTTAAAAAAAAAAATATATTAGTGTTATCCATCATTCTCATCCTTTCTTAAACACTAAGACATTGTTTCTACCACTTGGAATAGAGTTTTCCATCAGAGGAGGAAGGAGTTTGTATTTTACTTACCTGATTTTGAAAGGACGTAAACTATTTGCAAAAGCCCTCTTAACTTTTTTTTTTCTTTCCCTTCTTTCTTCTTACCCTCCTGGTGCTGAAAATTCAGAGGCCTATTTTGTATTTTTATGGAAGGAGCAGTTCCCAAAGCGTTGTGATTGAGACACCTTGGAAAATCCCTTGTTGGCCTGAACATGACTCTCCGTGAGATGTTCTGATGCCTAAAATCCTTACTGTATTGAGGCACAAATATTGTGTACCTCCTAAGAGCCCTTCAACTGCCCCCTTATTCAGCTCCCCACCAGGTTTTCACTGTTTTTGGACTTGGATGAAACACCACCCTCTAGGGCATGAGTTCTGGCTTACTTACTCTGCAAGGCGACAAGTTGAAAAAGTTAGCTCCTATGGGGTAAATTTCGTCCAATGGGAAACAGTAGACAAAAGTGATCAGGAAAGATACATTCTTCCTTGGTTCTTTCTTTTGTGATCTACTTCAAGATGCACTACTTCTATGAACCCTGTAAATGTCCCATGTATGAGTGAACAGGGCTTTTGAGCGTGGATGTTCATGCGGCTCGCTCTAAAGCTGCGCCCAGTGTAATGAAGGCGTAGAATGCACTGCCTGGCCTCTTTTTTTGCTTTATTTTCTTTTTCCTCCTTCTCACAGCCCTGGGCTTGTACCTTTCAAATAAAGTGACAACTCCTTAATCTGTGCTTTAGGTTCTGCTTTCTAGTAGACCCAGGTTGAGACACTTTTGATTTTAGAGTATTTCCTTTGAATACAAAGCAATTTCTCTCCTCACAGGTCTGCTTTGAAAGCAAATATGCTTAGAAGGGAAAGAGTATTAAAGAATTATGCTCTTCTTGGGGGGATGTTAAAGTAGTACGAGGACACTGGCTTATAGGAGAGCAAGAAACAAAAAGGAAAGATAAAAGAGTTTAAAAAAAAAAAGAGAGAGAGAAAGAATATTAACGTCACACTTCATCTACTTGTAGCCACAGGTCCAGTGCTAAACATGGCATGAACAATATTCTTTCCACCCCCTGGCATTTTTTTTTTCCAACTCCAAGTTAGACGTGTCCTCTCTTTAGACTTGGAAAAGACTGTTTGTGTATGGAATGCGTATTCAAGATTCTGTTTTTCTTCTTGACAGTGAAGATTCAAATGGAGGAAATTCCCCAAAAGGCCTACAACTTTTACTCCATCAAGTTGCTTAAAACTTTAAAAAATTTATTAACAACCTTTATTTTTTCAGAATTGGAGATATAGTTTATAAATCACTTGATTGTTAGATATTAACAATCTGAGACCTGACTTTATCTGCTATATTTGTATCATTGAATCACTTAACCAAACAACTGAATCAGTAATCCCAACTGACATAAACAGTTTGCTGAGTCACTGGCAGAGCTGTGCGGAGAAGACAAAGACGCACACACGCCAAGGATGCCATATTTCTATTAATCAACTGAGGCATATTCACTTCCAGTCTCTTAAAAAAAAAAAAAAAAAACACTGGAAAGAAACAGCATGTGAAAAAAACAAAATACAGTTTTATCTCACTAAATACATATATAGAAACACACTGTAGAAATGTAATATGTGTATGAATGAGTTTATATCTTTTGTAGTTTATATCAAAAACATATTTTATGTATAAGCCAACCAAAAAAAAAACCATTGCTGCCGAGTCGATTCTGACTCTAGTGACCCTATAGGACAGAGTAGAGCTGCCTCATAGGATTTCCAAAGAGCGGCTGGTGGATTTGAACTGCCGACCTCTTGGTTATCAGCCGAACTCCGTATAAGGCAAATCACACCATAAATAGAGAAATTTGTCAATATCCCATTTATGACACTGAGAATCTAATTTTTTACCAAAGTAATTAGAATTACTATTCTTGTTTTACTTCAGGACTCTTACAGTTGCTATTTTGTTGAGTACCCACCATTTGCCAGGGATTACCAAGGTTAGTATTTCATAATTTCTTATTTTCCCTTTCTTTAAACATACAGCTAAACTTTTACAACAGCCACATAAGTTAGGCATTATTGGCCTCAGTTTACAATTGGGGCCCTGAAGCCCAATGGCTGACTAATATAATCACAATAACAATTAAAATTAAAAGGCAAATCCAGAATTCAAATCCACCTCCATTTGACTCCAAACCTATCTTTTTCCATTAATTCATGCTATTCTTCTTGAACTTGTATGAAATACCATCCTCTAGGGCATGAGTTCTGGCCTCTAATATAAATAAAATTTCAGGGTTTACCTATAAGATAGTCTTCTAATCTGCTTATATACATAGGTTGATAAATTCTCCTTTGATTTACAGCTGGATTTTCTAAAGAGACATGAAGGGTAGTTCAAATCTTAAAATTAAATTGATATGACAAGAAATCATTGGATTCAGTAGAGAAAAGTAGAAGTTTGCAATGCACCTAAGATGATATCCTAAATCACCTAATGGAGGCAAATGAACATTTTGCGATAATGTTATTTTTTTTTTTTAATAAATGCACTTGGCTCTAAAAGTGGAAAATTCAGCTCAGAGATGAGGCAAATACGACGTACATGACTGTTTAGGTTGCTCACACGTGATCTTTTTAAATAGTTGACGCAGCTGGTGTGCTACTTACCTCAGCATTAGCAGTGACTTTGAGACAGCGGGTCTGTTCCTTGTACCTTCCCTGTGTCCATTTGAATGCTGGTGTTGTTCCCACTGACTTCATTCTCCACGCTGGCTGACGGAGATCATACTTTCAATACATTCTGTAATTTTTAACTGGAAAATCTCAACGTGCATAAAAGTAAATGGAACTTTCACTGCTGACGTAGAATTGGTTTTCTTTACTCTTTTTTTTTTCTTTCACTTTATGAGTGGAATTGTTATTTTAAAAACTAGACCTAGAAATAGAGAATTAATTCCAGTTACTTAGCAAATACAGGAAACCCCGGTGGCATAGTGGTTACGTGCTACGGCTCCTAACCGAAAGGTCAGCAGTTCAAATCCACCAGGCGCTCCTTGGAAACTCAATGGGACAGCTCTACTTTGTCTTATAGGGTTGCTATGAGTCAGAATCGACTTGACGGCCTTGGGTTTGGTGTTGGTTTTTAGCAAATACAACTAACTTAGTACTATTTTATTTTGTTTTTATTGCCTTACTGCATCTGAGAAATTCTGCAGGGAGGTATGAATCATAGGTTGAATGGATGAATCAGGAAATAAAGAGATTGTGAAAGATTTGAATGGTAGGTGAAATATAGCACACTAACATTTAAAAGGGCCTAATGTAAACACCATTTGGTTAGGTTAAAAAAAAAGAAAAAAAAGCAAAAATTAAATAAGGCAGAACAATTATAACAAAAAAAGAAAAACAAACCCATAAATATATTGCTCTTCAACAGTACAAAACTTTCCTTTTATTATAAGCAGAATAAAATCTAGCATTTAATATGACAGTCAAAAGGGGCTGATATGTTAGAAGGCTGCATTACGAGAAATATGGTGACAACTATGTGGGGTTTCAGAGCTCCTCTATTTTGTGTTTGAAGACCATGTGGGATGGAATTTTATTTCCATCTTCATTGAGGGGAGAATGACAAGGCTGATGAGGAGGAGTCTTGATGATGTCAGCTGAAATATGGTCCAAGGAACCAGGAGAAGAGAAATCCGTTCAGGGAGACTTGATAACTAGCTACCAATATATAAGAATCTCCCAGGTGAGAGATTAGAGTAAAACTACAGGAAGGCGAAAACCAGCTCAACATAAATATTTATAGAACTTATAGAAGTATTATTAGAAATATTTAGTAATCTTTTTGAATGAAAAAAATTTGAATGAAAAGTTCTTACTAATTATGAAATATAAGATAATTGGAGACTTTGGGGAATGGAAATATTATATTTTCTACCTCTAAGTGCCATGTTTTCTTTCATTTTTCCTGAAGTACAATCCTTGCTTTCCCTGATAAAGATGGCTATTGTTAATAATGCATGTTCCTTTAAAAAAATCTTTATGTATTATTTTATTTAATGTTCATGAACTAGGTAATGAGATGGGCAAGGGACCTATGATACTAGTTCCTCTTGAGGAAAAAAGTCAGGAAAGTTTGTTAACTAGCTCAAGGTCACATAATGAGTTAGTGACTGAGTCTAGTGATCTTTCTACAAGGTAATGGTACTTGAAGTAGTTTTTTTAAGAAGTCAAGATTGGAGCCTTAATAAAACACAGATAAACATCATTCCAGTATTCTCTGCTTTCAGCCAGGATCCATCTAACATCAGCAATGATATCCCTGATTCCACATCCTCTTCTGAATCCAGCCTGAATTTCTGGAGGTTCCCTGTCAGTATACTGCTGCAGCCACTTTTGAATGATCTTCAGCAAAATCCTACTTCCATGTGTTATTAATGATATTGTTCGATAATTTCTGAATTCGGTTGGATCGCCTTTCTTGGGAATAGGCATAAATATGGATCTTGTCCAGTTGGTTGGCCAGGTAGTTGTCTTCCAAATTTCTTGGCATAGACGAGTGAGCACTTCCAGTACTGCATCCGTTTGTTGAAACATCTCAATTGGAATTTTGTCAATTCTTGGAGCCTTGCTTTTTGCCAATGCCTTCAGTGCAGCTTGGACTTCTTCCTTCAGTACATTGGTTCTTGTTCATATGCCACCTCCTGAAATGGTTGAATGTCCACCAATTCTTTTTGGTATAGCGACTCTATGTATTTCTTCCATCTTCTTTTGATGCTTCCTGTGCCATTTAATATTTTCCCCATAAAATCCATCAGTATTGCCACTCAAGGCTTGAATTTTTCTATCAGTTCTTTCAGCTTGAGAAATACTAACCATGTTCTTCCCTTTTGGTTTTGTATCTCCAGGTCTTTGAGGATTTCATTATAATACTTTACTTTGTCTTCTCTAGCCGTACTTTGAAATCTTCTGTTCAGCTCTTTTACTTCATGATTTCTTCCTTTTGTTTTAGCTACTAAATGTTCAAGATCAAGTTTCAGAGTCTCTTCTGACATCCATTTTGGTCCTCTCTTTCTTTCCTGTCTTTTTAATGACCTTTTGCTTTTTTCGTGTAAGAAGTCCTTGATGTCATTCCACAACTCATCTGGCCTTCAGTCATTAGTGTTCAACATGTCAAATCTATTTTTGAGATGGTCTCTAAATTCAGGTGGGATATACTCAGGGTTGTACTTTGGCTCTCGTTGACTCATTCTAATTTTCTTTAGCTTCTACTTGAACTTGCTTATGAGCAATTGATGGTCTGTTCTGCAGTTTGTCTCTGGCCTTTTTCTGACTGATGATATTGAGCTTTTCCATGGTCTCTTTGCACAGATGTAGTTGATTCGATTCCTGTGTATTCCATCTGGCGAGGTCCACGTGTACAGTTGCCGTTTATGCTTTTGAAAGAAGGTATTTGCAATGAACAAGTTATTGGTCTTGCAGAATTCCATGATTCAACATCTGGCATCATTTCTATCACCAAGGACGCATTTTCCAAATACTGGTCCTTCTTCTTTGTTTCCGACTTTTACATTCCAATATCCAGTAATTATCAGTGCTTCCTGATTGCATGTTTGATCAATTTTAGGTTGCAGAATTTGGTAAAAATCTTCAGTTTCTCCCTCTTTGATCTTAGTGGTTTGTTTGTAGTTGCTGTCTATTCAGTTCCAATTGTTAGCGACCCCATGTGTGCAGAGTAAAATTGGTTCGTAGGGTTTTCAAGGCTGTGACCTTTCAGAAACAGATCACCAGGCCTTTCTTCTTAGGTGCTCCTGGATGGAGTCAACCCACCAACCTTGCAATTAGTAGTCAATCTCTTAACCATTTGCACCCCCCACTGCCCCACCCCAACTCCAGATGACCCATAACCCCTTGCTGTCGAGTCAATTCCAACTCATAGTGACTCTATAGGACAGAGTAGAATTGCCCCACAGGCTTTCTAAGGCTGTATATCTTTACGTAAGCAGACTGTCACATCTTTCTCCTGCGGAGTGTCTCATGTGGTGGAACTGCTGATGACCTTCCTGTTAGCACCTAGCACTTAATTACTCTGCCACCAGGTCTCCTTATATAACATCGAAAAACAACAACAACAACAAAAAACAAACCCATTGCTGTCAAGTTGATTCTGATTCACAGAGACCCTATAGGGCAGAGTAGAATTGTCCTATAGGGTTTCTAAGGAGTGGCTGGTGGATTTAACTGCCAACCTGTTGATTAGCAGGTGTAGCTCTTAACCACTGCAACACCATGGTCGTCTCACATTCAAAATGTCCACAACTGAGTTTATCTCTCTCTGCCCAACCTGGTTTTCTTCATGTGTACCTTATATCTTTGTGATTGGTATTCGCCTCCATATTACTAAGTAGTCTGCTTATAATGCTATTTCTTGGCTTGTCAGGTTTAGACTTTACCTACTGAGTTTCTCTCCTCCCACCATTCCAGTATAGTTAACTACAGGGATGATACTCAAAACATTTGATCGCGGACACTGATTAATGAGAACCAGTTTCTCCAGACTGGTTTACGAAGGCTAATTATTGGCCCTGATTTTATGACAACTTTTTGTTAAATTATCAGTATTTACATTATTATAACTATCTAAATATCGTCTACTGCCAAACCAAGTAATATACTATGTGATGCCCTCTTGCTTATGCAATTTTTTATTTTCTAGAAGTTATTGATCCTTTAAAAAAAATTATTCATCATTAAAAACTCATCATAAACCTTACCTTCTCTGTGAAGTCTTTGTCATTAGGCAGAGTTGATTCTCCATCCTCTGTGTTGCTCCTGTGTTACCTCTGTTGTTGTGCTTACTACGCTGCATATTAAAGGCCTGTGTGTCTGTCTTCCTTACCACGTTAGTGATACTGTTATCTTGGAACCTTTGATTTCTTGCACCAGTGCCAAACACATAATGCTTAATAAATATTTGATGAATTATGAATGGAACAGGAGCGTTCCTTCTCTTTGAAGCAGTCTTTAGCATTTAGTGGATGGATTTGTGAGTATTTCTCTGATTTTTAAGACACTTCAAACAAATCAAAAACTCAAATGCCTGTCATGGTACAGGCATTTAAACAAGTGCGTGAAGTGAGCCTGATGGTGTCTGTGGCATTTGAAAGAGTCACTTGCTACTTAACTCCAGCCATTTGCTGCTAAAAGGAGCTCCAGACCTATGTTACTCTTTCCAAAAAAAAAAAAAAAATAAGGGAGCAGAAAATCCAGGTTTAATGTGAACTGTCTTGTTTGAATTTTTAAAGCTGTGCAGACCAAGAAAATGTTTCTTCATCCAGCTGGATTGACTCATAGGCCACCACTTTATGATCTGAAGATGGTTGGAGTGGGGAGTGGGAAGAGCACCAACACCTCTCCAGTTCCATCTGCTTGGCGCTGGTTTAGCTGAGGATGCCTCCTGCTCCCCAGGGGTTCTGCCTCCACCTCTGAGGATTGTGGCCCCTTTCCATCAACTGATACGAGCATGTGGCGTGAACATCAGTAGAAGGGAGTCTGGGGCACAGGCCTCAACCTTTCAGAATGTTCAGAGCCCCAGTCAGGGTTTTAAGGGAATTAAGACTCCCTCTTCTAGCTGGGGAGTCCCTGGGTGGTGCAAATGGTTAATACTGCTTACCAAAACATTGGTAGTTCGAGTCCACCCAGAGAAGCCTTGGAAGAAAGGTCTTTCACTCTACTTCCAAAAGATCACAGCTGTTGAAAACCTTATGGAGGACAGTTCTACTCTGAAACACATGGGGTTGCCATGAGTCAGAATTGAATCAACAGCAAATAACAGCTGGAGAGTCTCTGGGTAGTGCAAACAACTCACAGACTTGGCTGCTAAATGAAAAGCTGAAGGTTCAAGTCCACACAGAGATACCTCAGAAGAAAGGCCTGACAATCTGCTTCTGAAAAATCAACCACTGAAAACCCTGTGGATCACAATTTTCACTCTGACACACATAGGGTTGCTGTGAGTCGAAGAGAGATCTCCTGATTGTGCCCAGTGAAGAAAACCCATAAGCGGGATTTTAGAAATTAATTAAACCTCTTTTACTATTTTCCACAAGAAATTGCTATTGGAATTTTTTAGTTTTAAGGATTTTGTTGTTGTTGTTATATTGAGTCATTGTTTATTTCAAGATTTGTCGAATACCCATTATGTTCTGTATTAGGTAACAGGATCAAAAGATAAGTAGTCTAGGTGATTGCTTGCTTCTGGTTTGTTCTAAGTATGAAGGGAGGGGGCAGGTGTTTAGGGAAAAAAAAAATCACTCCTTTTTTTTCTTATTGTCTCTCTCTCTCTCTCTGTGTATATATATGGTGTGTGTGTGTGTATATATGTAGCCCTGGTGGCTCAGTGGTTAAAATCTCATCTGCTAACCAAAAGATGGGCAGTTCGAATCCACCAGCCGCTCCTCGGAAGCCCTATGGGGCAGTTCTACTCTGTCCTATAGGGTCACTACGAGTTGGAATCAACTTGATGGCAATGAGTCACTGGTATATATATAAATACTCATTGTAGAAAAACTAGAAAGTGCAAATAAGCAAAAATAAGGAAAAGGTCTATTTCTAATCAATGCAAGCAACCGTCAAGCTATTTACCTACATTTTTGACCGGAGCCATGATGTTTTCAATCACTTCATATGCATGTGAAAGTTGGGTAATGAATAAAGACAACCAAAGAAGAATTGATGTATTTGAATTGTGGCGTTTGTGAAGAATATTGAATATATCATGGACTGCCAGAAAAATGAACATATTTGTTTTGGAAAAAGTACAGCCAGAATGCTCCTTAAAAGCAAGGATGGCGAGATTTTGCCTCGCCTACTTTGGACATGTTATCAGGAGGGATCAGTCCCTGGAGAAGGACATCTTGCTTGGTAGAGGGTCAGCAAAAAAGGGGAAGACCCTCAATGAGATGGATTGACACAGTGGCTGCAACAGTGGGCTTAAACATAGCAATGATTGTGAGGATGATGCAGGACCGGGCAGCATTTCATTCCGTCGTACATAGGATCACTATGAGTTGGAACCAACTTGACGGCACCTAACAACAAACAAATCTATCTGGATAGTTTTATATACATATCACACAAGCGCGCACGCACACACAACACACATGCCACAAAAAATTACTATCTTATAGCCTGCTTCTCTTATTTAAGAATGTATTGTGATATTCTGTTAGTGTTTCATCATCTTTTATTTATGGCTGTACCACCCACTCCTCACTTATCAACGTGGTTAGGTTCCAAAGACTAGGTCGTTATGTGAGTATCAACATTACAACAAAATGGAAGATGATCACATCAGATCACAAAATGTTACGTGGGACACATATGTCCTCTGGACTCTACAGGCAGAAAATGTAGATGGGTGTGGTATGTCCCATGTGACATGAAAGGGTTACTGGCAGATGTTAATGTACAGAATAGTCAGTAGATTTTTTACTATTGTCATAAATGCAAAATGTTGGTTAATGAGATAGTCAATAAGTGAGGAGTAGATATATAGCATTACATTGCCTGATGATTAAAAAAAAAAAAAACTGCTATCAAGTTGGTTCCAACCCACAGTGACCCTATAGGGCAAAGTAGAGCTGCCCCATAGGTTTCCAAGGCTGTAATCTTCACGAAAACAAACTGCCACATCTTTCTCCCGCAGAGCAGCTGGTGGGTTTGAAGTGCCGACCTTTTGGGTAGCAGCCCAGAACTTAACCACTGGGATACCAGGGCCCCTCCACGTGATGATGGTTAAATGTATTTAATCAGCCCTCTATGGTTAGATACTTAGGTAATTTCTAATTTTTTATAATCCATGCCGTATTGAGCATTTTTGTAGTTAAATCTTTTCATGTATTCTGAATTATTTCCTTTGGGAAAATTACTAGAAATGTAATTTCTGAATTGAAGTGTTTGTACTTTTTTTTTTAGTGTCTTGCTTTTTTTAATAGTGCTAAATTGTTCTCCAGAAAAGTATTACTTATTTACCCACCACCAGTGGATTTGAGCATCCATTTCTCTTCACTGTTCCAACACTGGTGGCATTTCTTTGTTTTTTAAAAAAAAAATTCTAATTTGATAGACAGAAAAGTGTCTGTCTTTGGAAAACATTTTTGACCTTTGAACTTGCTAGATACCTATTGTTTTCTGGTACAGTACTATCGCTTTGAGTTACTGTTAATTGGTTAGATGATTGCCTGCCTTAGTAGCTTTGGAGCAACTTTAAGACAGAGCGTATCTTATTTTCACCTGTGTGTCCTTGGATGCTCATGGATGCTCACAGAACTGAACTGGATTGGAGAACACATGTAGTTTTGGAAGCATTGGCTGGATGTGTAAATTTCAATACAACCAATAGACAAGTTATGCTGTTCCTGCCTATTTTGTAATAATGAGTCATTTATGTTGAGCATTGATTACATGCCAGGCACTGTCTTAAGTATTTTGCATACTTATCTGGATGAATCCTTACAGCAACACTGAAGTAGAACCTATAATTTGCTCCACTTTGCTGATGAGTCGCTATGAGTAGGAATCGACTCGTCGGCAATGGGTTTGGTTTTTTTGGTTTTGCTGATGAGTAAATGGAGATTGTAAAGTGGCAAAAACAGGTCTGGAACTCTGGACTAGCTAACCTCAATGCAATGTTATGTTGCCTCACTCTGCCCCATCTCAGAACTGTTGTTGTTTTTAGGTGCCTTCAGTCTATTTTTGACTCATAATGACCGCAAGTGACAGAGTAGAACTGCCGCATAGGGCTTTCTAGGCTATAATCTTTACAGGAACAGATAGCCACATCTTTCTCCTGTGGAGTTGCTGGGTGAGTTTGAACTGGCCACCTTTCAGTTAGCAGCCCGGCACTTAACCATTGAGCCACCAGGGCTCCTTTCGCCTCAGAGCTAGCTAATCTCAAAGTCATGTCGCCTTGCCTTACCTCGCCCTGCCCTGCCCCACCTCGCCTCTTCTTTCCTTTTCCTTCCTTTCCCATTTTTTTTCTTTTTTAACTTTTTATTATAGACATTTTCAAACATAAAAAGTAGAGAGAATAGCATAATGAACTTGAGGTGTACGTACCACCCAGCTTCAACTGTTATCAACACCAGGCCAAACTTGTTTCATCTAGACCTTTCCTTCACTGTATTGAACCTCCATTCCATTGTTGGACTATTTTAAAGTAAATATCAGATACCTTGATTTCATCACTAAGTATCTCAATATTCATCTCTAAGAGATCTGAATTCTGTTTTATAACCTAGTCCACAATATCATTACCAGATTTTAAAATATCTACAAAAATTCCTTAATATCTCCTAATGCCCAATCAGTGTCAAATTTCTCAATTATCTCATAAGTGACTTTTTGCAGCTGGTATGTTTGAATCAGGATTCACAAAAGGACCACACATTTAATTCTAAACCATTCTAACCACACACAGTATTCCTCTCCTCCACCTCCCCATTTAGACGTGTCCCTCTCAGAGACTGAAATGCTTATCTGGAGAAACCAGCAATTTTAAAATAATTCCCACTGATCTAATATCTAGTTCTTATGTGCCCAGAAGGAGATATATTCAGTCTTCAATGCCTGGGAAACACTGAGTCTGTGTGGAATGAAGAAGGTACATTGGCATGTGTATTCGTCATCCATTCTCTCTGGAAATTCACCAGTGTATATATCCAATGACTAAGAACTCAGTCCTACTTCATACTCTGCTTTTATGACAAGGCTTCACCACAAGCTACGGCCAGCTCTCCTTATTTAAGATGCATGTTGTTGTTAACTGCCATTGAGTTGAGCCCAACTCATGGCAACCTCACATAGAACAGAGCAAAACACTGCCCAGTCCAGTGGCATTCCCAAGATCTATTGTGGATTGGTCCACTGCAATCCATACAGTTTTCACTGGCTGATTTTCAGAAGTAGTTTGCCAGGTCTTTCTTCCTAAACCCATCTTAGTCTAGAGCTCTGCTGAAACCTGTTCAGCATCATAGCAATATACAAGCTTCCACTGATCGATAGGTAGTGGCTGCATATGAGATGTATTGGCCGGCAATCAAACCCTAGTCTCCCACATGAAAGGCAAAAATTCTACCACTGAACCAGTTAGATGTAAATGATGCTGGCTTGAGAATTTTGTCTTTAGCGCTGAGCTGAAAAAATGATGAGAACGTGCCGGCCTATTTACCCCTCACTTGTTGTGGGAGAATGACTTGAAAATGGGTCATGCGTTTGACAGAATTTCTCATTAGGCAAATTCTCATGTTTGTTTTTGGTTCTGTTTTGGACTCAAAGGTCTAGTGATCCTCCACTGTGTTGTAGCAGATGGGAACTCAACCAGAAGTCCTGAAACTGAAAACCTTCTCTGTGGAGATCCTGGAAAAAACTGTGCAGGTAATGCTTAACAAGCAATACATTTATATTTTATCAGTTTATTAAACTACAGAAAATCCATTTCCCTGAGTTTTAATCTTTTGATAATATTAGTAATCATAAAACTAGGTAATATTCTGAGTACTTCCAGTGTATCAGGCACTGTGTAAAGTACATACAATAATATATGGACTAGGTAATTTTTTTTTTTTACTTTATTTCAAGGGGAGGAAGGTGAAGATTAGAAAAGTGACAAAACTCATCAAAGAGCACACAGTTGGTAAATGGCAAATCTGGGACTGAAACTCTTGTCTTTCTGGTTCTGGTGTTTCCACTCCTCACCACGACACTATTTTGGGTATAACTGTTATGGGCTCCAGATTCTAGCATGTGATAGCTGGGACTGGATTCATGGGAAGTTGGCATAGTCTATCAAATTTTAATTATTTTTCTCTATTCCATAACTAAAAAGGGAAGAAGAAAGTCACAGTTTTATATATATTACCTTGGAGATGCTTGAGTTAGTATTTTCAAAGTTACTAGTCTAAGGCAGGAGTTGGCCTTAGTTAAAGGTTGAATAGTAAATATTTTAGGCTTTGTGGGCCGTGCAGTCTTTGTCACAGCTAGTCAACTCTGCCATTATAGTTCAAAATGGCGCAAAACCAGGCAGTGGGGAAGATTTGGCCTATGGACCATAATTTGCTGACCCCTTGTCTAAGGTCATGTCTGTCCTACATAGACTGTATAGTCTTCTACCAGGGTTGTTTCCAATTAAAAAAACAAAAAACAAAACATAGGCCAATTTAAAGCGGGGTGGAGTAGAGAAGAACATCCTGTATTCTCTGGAAACTTCTCTGAGCTGCACTGTGGGAGTATGGTGATTCCATGTTAAGTGCTCTTTTCTTAGCATCCTGGAGAAGTTGTAACTGAGCCAGGAACATGCTGGGCAAATCATCTTGATGTGAGTCATCAGTTCCAGCCCAGTCTTCCTCCTTCTTCTTTCATGCTAGTGGCTAATCTGGAGGTGCTTATAGGCTGTGAAACCCAGTGGTGACTTAGGCCATGCTTGTGTGGGCCTAGCCACCAATGTAGGGAGGAGAACAAGGCCAACTTTATGTATTCATGTGTTTTTTTCAGTCTGATTTTAAATGTCTTAAATGATAGCCTTTTTCATATTGCCCTTGGGAGATTATTCCACCATTCAATAATTGACAGTGTTCAAAAATCTTTCTCATCATCCTAAATGTATTTTCTAATTTTTTGCATGCTACAGATTAATGTTGTTTTTATATTTCTCTCCAATGGCTTTTGATGAAAGAGCAGTCTAATGAAATCCCTAAACAGAACAATTCTTAGCCTCCCACTCCAAGCCATTTTGATATCTCAGCACCTTTCTGCTTCTAGCATCAACATTTTCTTTTTCAAAGACTCTGCCCTCAGGATGAAGACCTTCCAATCTTCATGTTCCTCACAGTTACTCTCAGCGATGTGTTGTCTCTTGCCCTGTCCCAGTGTGCCACATGCATAGTCAGCCATTGTTTAATGGCAATGTCCAAGAGAGTGAAAAGACTCTAGAATATAAAGCATATCTTAAATTTTTTTTTAATTAGAAGAAACTACAGAATGTGATGTATAGCTTCAATATTTGATTTTTTTTTTTTTTTGCGTAATTAACATATTTTTTAGGCTTTCACATTCATCTCCAGTTCCATTCTGGATGACCTCTGAGGAAGTAATGTTATTTTTGTTCATTCAGTCAAATCTGTAATTTTCTATGAATTTTGCCCAAAGAATTCCTCTCAAAGAATTTTCCTTAGTCATACCTTCTTTTCTCGGACATGGCCCAGGGATGAGGCCCAAATAACTCATTTTTGGTATGTTTTGTGCTATATGTAGAAAGCCAGATCTATTAATCTCTTGTTCTTTTTTTCTCCCATCACTATTATTTCACTCTCATTTAATACTGCAAGTCTATGTTTCTAAACTTTATGGGTATTTTGGTAAAATAATTTAATAAAATTATTATTACATTTAAAAGACAACTATAATAATGATTTGGTGGAGGATCAGAGTTTGTTTAAATACCAAAATAGTAATTTGTTTTTGAATTTTTCTATATAATATATATTTTTTAATTTTTGCAAATGGGCTTGAAAATATCGTCATTTTTTTTTCTGTTTGAGAAATATTATCTGGAGATGGAGAGAAAACAGACTTAAATGTAACTACACTTTGGACAATACTGAAGAATCAAGTGAGAAGCCAGAAATACAGACCAAAAATATTTAATTGTTTCTTTGGTTTACTCTTCATTCCTACTGGCCTATTTAGAAAAAAAAAAAAAAAATTCCAAAGATGGTCAAAATCCACTGATTTTGAAAATGCTATGGAAGTTTTATTTTTATTTGGTAAAATTTCTTTGGACTTCCAATTGTTTATGGTATTAAGAACAGCATTAAATCTGTCTTGGAAGAAGTACAGCCAGAATGCTCCTTTGAAGTGAGGACAGCAAGACTTTGTCTTATGTACTTTGGACATGTTATCAGTAGAGACAAGTCCCTGGAGAAGGACATCATGTTTGGCAAAGTAGAGGGTCAATGAAAAAGAGGAAGGCCCTCCAGGAGATGGATTGACACAGCGGCTGCAGCAATATGTTCAACGTAGCAGTGATTGTGAGGACGGGGCAGAACTGGGGAGTGCTGTTGCGCATAAGGTTGATGTAAGTTGGAAGGCGCTCATTGGCACCTAACAACAACAATCCATAGCATTATTCATGTTACCATTATCCCTTCACCACTAGCAGGCTAAAATAATTGAATTGTTTTAAAACCCCAGCTGAAAGCAATAGATGAACTATATTAAATATATTTAAACTTGACTTTTTTTTAGAATCTAAGCTACACGGGCCTACTCATATATGATGGTCACATTATAATTAATTGACCTTTTTAAATAAGCTTCCTTTCTCTCTTTTCCTCCCTCTGTTTCTTCTTTTACTTTTCTTCCTCCCTCTATCCTTCCTTTGATGTTTTATTTCATTACATTTTTATGCTTTGGAGCATAGCGTCATGAATAATAACTACTCTTTTAATCAAAATAATAACATCCATCATTTATAGAGTTCCTGCTATGTACCAAGTACGTTGCATTTTGCATATATCAATTAATTCAATTAATCCTGTGGGGTGTCCCCATTATCCCCTTTTTCAGATGAAGAAATTGAGTCACAAAGAAATTAAGTGATTTGCTTATAGTCACACAGTAAGCAGAGTTGCCTGACATAAATTCAGAGATACCGAACCCAGAACGTGTGTTGTTAATTGCCACGCTAAACTGCTTAGTAACAGGTGGGAATTTGAAATGTCAAACATGTGAAGGAAACCCTGAAAAAAAACAGTGCTTGCAAGAAAAACCCAAATAAGGAAAATAGGTTCTGGAAAGCGAATTAATGTGGACCAGGAACAGATCATCAGCACTGGTTGCTGTAAGACCTTGAAAATTTCACTTAAGCAGTCAAAGACTTAGTTTGGAACCTGCAAAATGAAGAAATGAATTGAATGACCTCTAGGTGGTCTTCCTGTTTCTAAATGCTTCTTTGATTTTATTTTCAAATAGCCCCAAACTCTAAGCATTTCCTTTTTAGTTTGCCATATTCTGTCTTGAGTGAGGCATTCATTCATTCTAGCAATACTTACGAGCACTTACTATGCATCAGGTCCTGTTCCAGTTGCCAACGATGCAGCAATGAAGAAAATGGTCACAAATGAGGTCCGAGAGGTAATGGGTACAGGCCATGTCGTGTAGAGCCTTGCCAAAGGTTATAAGGGCTTTGACTGTTACTCTGAGGGAGTTTGACAAAATCGCTCTGACTTCTGTGTGCAGACTAGATGGTAAGGGGGGATGAACAGAATCAGAGAGACCTGTTAGAAGTTGTTGCCACGGAGACTACTTCCAGCCAAGAGATAATGTTGAGTTTAGACCAGGATAGTAGTGACAGACCACCCATCTGTCAGTTTGTCATACTGTGGTGGCTTGGGTGTTGCTGTGATGGCAGAAGCTATACCACCAGTATTTCAGATATAAGCAGGGTCACCCATGGTGGACAGGTTTCAGTGGAGCTTCCAGACTAAGACAAACTAGAAAGAAGGACCTGGCAATCTGTTTCTGAAAATCAGCCATTGAAACCATAGGATCACAACAGAATATTATCTGCAATAGTGCTGGGAAACTAGGTTAGAAGGCACTAAAAATAAACAGTGACCACACAGTGAACTTGAGCACATCAACAATTGTGGAGCTGGTGCATGACTGGGTAATGTTTTGTTCTGTTGTATGAGGGGTCACCAGGAGTCTGAGCCAACTCGACTGTAACTAAAACAAAGTAGTGGTAGTGGGTGATTCTGCATGTGATTTGGATATAGCCAGTTAGGATCTGATGATGGATTGGATGTGCAGTAAGAAGAAAAAAAGTCAAGATGACTCCAAGATTGTTGGCCTGAGGAACAGGAAGAAGAATGGAGATACCATTTACTGAGATGGGGAAAGAACAGATTTGAGAAGAAAAGAAAACCATGTGTTGTATTTTGGAAGTGTTAAGTTGAAATGCCAGGTAGACATGCACGTGGAAATTTTAGCTGGACAGTTGGTATTGAGGAAGAGATCTGGAATGGAAACATAAATTTGGGAATTGTTGCCATAAAGATGTGCTTAAAGCCGGGAGACTTGATGGACTCACTGGGTGGGGGCAGGGGGGTGGGTGAGGGGGAGAGTATGTAGGAAACAGAAGAGACGAGAGCGCGTTAAGCCCTGATGACTGCAAAATTTAGAGGTATGGGGAGATGAGGAAGAACCAGCAAAGGAGAATAAACAAAGGAGACAGCACACACTTATATAGCATACACTGTGGAAAAACAAAATAGAAGTTTTCTTCCTCTCCAATTCTTTGTTTGCCTCCCAACCGGAATAATTAAACATACACACACAAATACACTCCCATGTTCGACACTGGATCACTGGACTCTATTTGTTTTTTGTTTTGTTTTACTTTTAAAGAGACTGGAGGCCCACTTCTGAAAGCTCAGAAAGGGTTGACATGGCCATCCCAGTTAAAAGACATGCTGACCTGGCTTTATTGGTGCTTCTGCCTAAGTGTATCCTAGAAGCACAGAAAGGGTTAACAAGTACATCTGTGGCATTTATTTTCTCCTTTTCTATGAAAAAAGAAAAATACCCTTTTCATTTTCTATAGAAAGTGGCATTGAATGTAAGACAAATGGGAATCCTCAATTACATTTCCAAATTTTGTGCTTGTTCAAGGGCACCGTGAGTTTACATTCCCCTGACTCAGGGAGACGGTTGGCAAGATAAGAAAGAAAATTAAATTTATATTAAAAAATATAAAACTTTCTTACTCACCTTTTGACTTAAGAAGATAGTAAAGTGAGGAAACCCCTATTGGGAAGATGCCTGGAAGCCAAGGACTGGAATATTAAAACTTTAGGTTCTACTTCACGGATTAGGAAGAAACTTTTCTCCAGACTCTGTTGTGACTACTTACATTCACCTTTGTACACTAGTTATTCCATTTTTAGGTCCGATATCTGTGTGGGCAGATCAATTCATATTTATCTGATTTCCTTTTTCTCTCTACTTGTTAACACTTGCAGAGCCCTGGTGGCACAGTGGTTAAGAGCTTGGTTGCTAACCAAAGGGTCAGCAGTTGGAATCTACCAGCCGCTCCTTGGAAACCCTGTGGGCCAGTTCTACTCTGTCCTGTAGGGTCACCATGAGTCAGAATCAACAGCAAAGGACATTAACATTTCTGGGACTTTTTTTTTTTCAAAATTTAGCATTTCGTGTTAAATCTCTTCATAGATATGTAAGACACTAAGGGGTTAGGGGCACCTTGCAGTTATATGCCTTCATTGTAATAATAATTGTAGCATTGCCTTAGAATTGATTTCAGAATAGGGTTGCTGATAATAATGTCATTTGCAAAATCATGCACACAGTTGGAATGAGTAAGGGAAGGTTTTATGAAAAATAAACCTAATTTATCCAATCTGAAGAGTTTTAACCGCAAAGGCATCACAAAGCCCATGTTTTTTGTTTGGAATAAGGGGAAGATAATTATATACAGCAAGACCAAGGAACCACACTTAGATTTAATTAAAGCAAACAAACAAAAACAGTCGCCATGAATTCGATTCTGACTTACGGTGACCCCTGGGTGGTGCCAACAGTTAACGTGCTCTGCTGCTAAAGGGAAGGCTGGAGGTTCAAGCCCCCCCAGAGGTGCCTCAGAAGAGAGGCTTGGCAATCTATTTCCCAAGACTCAGTCATTGAAAACCCGTGGAGCATAGTACTACTCTGACCCACATGGGGTCAATATATCTGATCAAAGCATGCGTTAAATTAAGGACAGCCCCATATTGAAATTAAGTCATCTGGGTGTCTGTTACATTCCTCTCCTTTAGTTTAGCCCGGGAGAACTGACCACATTCATCGAAAAAAAACAGGTATCTTTGAGTTGATCCCAACTCATGGCGACCCCGTGTGTTTCAGAGTAGAATTGTGCTTCACAGGGTTTTTAATGGCTAATTTCAGGGGAGTAGATTGCCAGGCCTTTCTTCTGAGGTTCCTCTGGGTAGATTTGAACCTCCAACCTTTTGGTTGAGTGGGTTAACAGTTTTCATCACCTAGGGACTCTTACTTCTCTAACTACCCATATTTCCTAAGGAAGCTCTCCTTGCTTCCCATCTCTTTTGCAAGTCTTAGAATAAGATTTTGACATATGTAGCCTTCAGTAAACCTAGTGGGCTCTCCTTTAATTGGCTTTAATTGGAATACAGTGACCCATGAAGAGATTGACCTTTGGTGTCCATCAACTTATAAGATTCTGCTGCTACATGGCCCACTAGTGGATGCCTTTTTGTCTTGCAATTCTGTGGGACAAACTCGCTCCCAGAGGAATGCTTTGGTTTTGGGAATGTGGGCTAGAAAAGGGTAAGTGGGAGGAAGAATAAATCAATTAAGTTCCACCACCCCCAGCACCGGGGGAATCTTTGCGGTTATTACATTTTCAAGTCTGTGCCATTCACTTCTCAACAGAGAAACACATGCCATGGGACTGATCATTTTTTACCATAGGATTAATATTTCCTTCTTCTTGATAAATGTCCCTGGAATGGGAGGGTGGATTTTGCCGTTCCCTGCCCTGTCACCAGGTCTCATGATAGGCAGCAAACTTTCGGTTTCACAGCTGTTCAATTTTCAAGTAATGTGACCTTGATGAATACTAGATGAAAAGCGAGGGGAATTTTAGTGGCAGTTTGCAAGGGGAGAATGCTGATAAGCTCACATTACCATGAGACAGGGAGAGAGGATCCCATCTGTGTTTCTATGATAGTCTGTGTGATTTGTTTTTCTTCCAGGTTTGAAAGTTCCATAGAGAAATCACTGGACATTTTCTGATTGGTGGCATGGAAGAGTTTTTAAATCCAAATAATGCTGGGAATATTTAAGAGCATGCTTATTTGGCTGAGGAAGGAGTTCTGTGAGGGATCAAAACAGGGCCTGGCAACCATTTCCTTGGCAGGGATTTGTGCTGCTTGGACGAACTGAGGCTGATCAAATCACTGCATCGAGCAGCTGCTGGTTAAACGTAGCTGGCCTTTTAATAAACACCATACAGAGTATGACACCAAAAAGCTCCTTTAAGAGACACAGAACATAACTGGACAGACTTGGAAAGGTCAGGATACAAAGCCGTAGGGACTATATTTAAAGGCAGGGAGGCTTTGCAAAGCAGGAAAGGCCTTTCTGGAGTGCACTGGGTCTCTCACTAAATCTTGCTGCATCTTAAATTCATCTTCTTGCCTCACTACTCTAGCCCAGGCTTACATCCCACATTTCTGCTTGGCTCAGGTATGTCCTCGGCATTTTCCTACTCTCGCCCAGTCTGTACACTCCTAATACTTTGATAAAGTGCTTCACAGTTTAAAGTTTTTTGTTTTTTTTTTTACATATACCATTTACCTACCCCATGTGGCACAGTTTGCATGCAACTACTAACCTAAAAGTTGATGGTTCTGACTCACCTAGTGGTGCCTTAGAAGAAAGGCCTGGCAATCTGCTTCCATAAAGATTATAGCCAAGAAAACCCTTTAGGGCAGTTCTACTCTGTAACACCTGGGGTCACCATGAGTTGAAATCAACTTGAGAGCAACAGGTTTGGTTTGTTTATTTATTTAATTTAATCCATAAGAATCTTCATCAGCTCTCTTCTGCCTCGTATGTATGTCAAATGTAAACACTTCAGCCTACTGGCATTTGAGGCCTTTAACTCTCTTACTCAGCCTGAACTTGGCTGCTGATCCTTCCATGTCAATGAAATCTGCCTCCCACCCTCTGCATTGGACCTACATTTCCTGACTCCATGTCTTTGTCCTTGACTCTTCATAATTCGATTGCTTGCTCACCTCCTCCTAAAATCAAAAAATTTCCAGAAATTTCTTGATTAGGTAAGCACTCTTTATACCTATCAGGAGTCCTGGTAGCTCAGTGGTCAAGCAATTGCTAATGGAAAGGTCAGCAGTTCAAATCCCAACTGCTCCTTGGAAACCCTGTGGGGCACTTCTACTCTGTCCTGTAGGGTCACTATGAGTCGGAATCACCTCAGAGGCAACAGGCTTTTGTTTTGTTTTGTTTTTTCCTATTTACGTATCAAGATTTCTCTTAAGATTGCCAAAATTATCAAGATTCTAGAATCAACTCATTTATTGAGCTCTTCACTGTCCCAGGCACATATATGTATATATATACACACACACATATATATACATGTATATGTATATGTGTGTGTATATATATAATTTGAGCCTCTCAGCAGCCCATTTAAACCCAAACTCATTGCCGTTGACTCAATTCCAACTCACAGTGACTCTATAAGACAGAGTAGAACTACCTCATAGGGTTTCCAAGGAGTGGCTAGTGGATTCCAACTGCCGACATTTTGGTTAGCAGCCGAGCTCTTAACCACAGTTATTATCTTCAGTTTACTGATGAGAAAATGGAGGCTCAGAGAGCTTAGTTAGTTGCTTATTATTGCTTTTAATTTGTTCTGTTGTACTCGTTTAGATAGTTGTATAGAGTACCCTTTGTTTGTTTGACTTTTTCAATGCCTGCTACAGGGCTCTGGAAATAGAAAGCATTTAGCAAGCGGTAGTTGAGTGATCAATTTATTTGCCAAAGTACAGAGGTAATTGCCTTGACACACTTTGCAACTGCTTCTAGGAGTAATTTCAGTCCTTCTAATAGGAGCCCCATTGATCGGCATCCATGGAAGCAAATGTTTGGCTCGTACAAGCAGTCAACGTGGTTGGTAATGAAGGCACCGACTGAAACCAGGTCAGCCAGTTCTTTAGCAACGTTCTGCCTCCCTCAGAAACTATAGTGACCTGGCACCACAGGAATTTGCTTTGCATAGATCATTCAAAGCTCTTTGAGAGTTCTGTGTCTGGTGGCCTTGAGACATTACACGTCCCCTTTCATAATACTAATTAAAAGTTCTGTAGTCATTGCTATGAATAAATGATTTTTTAATGCCATTGGGATACCAGGTGCTAGACCAAACTTTGTATGAAATGCCTTTCTGAAGCCAAAACTTATTGGTCTATCTGGCTTTCCAGGTGTCTGAGTCCCACACGCTGTTGGTTATATCATGGAAAGTCAAGCTATGGGCAGGATCTGGCTAGTTAGTGTTTTCTCTGGGTGTTGGCACGCACTGGTTGTAAATCAACAGATGAAACAGCTAGTTAGTATTTCTGTACTGTTTCTCTTAACAATCCTTAATTATTGAAACTTTTTACATGTGAGTGATGGAGGAATCATTAGGTATCACTGTCCCTAGCAGAAAAATTTGGAAATCAGGACTGTAAGAAGGTATACAAAGAAGTCAGTTCAGGACTGAAACCGGAAACATGATGCTTCCAGGTCTTTCCTTCTTCTGGGCCCAGGAAAAGCATCCATGCATCAGATGAGAGAAACGGTCCCTCATTCATTCAAACACGACTCCTGGGTACATCGGGCTGAGAGTAGATGACAGATACCTGCTGAACGGCTGGCTAGTCAGAGATGCCAGAGCATAGTGGTCAAGAGCATGGAATCTGGGCAAGACAGCTGTGTTCGAGTCCCAGTTTTGCCACTTACTTGCTGTGTGACCTTGGAGGGTTATTATGTTTTTTTACCTACAAAACAGAATTAAAATGATGCTTACCTCACAGGCTATTATGAGCATTGTTGTCAGTGTTAGCTGCTGTTGAGTCAGTCCCTGACTCATGGCAGCACCACGTATTATAGAGTAGACCTGCCTCCATAGGATTTTCTTGACTGTAATCTTTACAGAAGCAACTTGCCAGGCAGAGTCACTAGATGGATTCGAACTGCCAACCTCTAGGTTAGCAGCCAATTGCAAACCACTTGCGTCACCTGGGCTACATTGCTATGAGCATTAAACAAGTTAACATATGTCAAGTGTATAGACCAGCATGGTCCCCTGGTGGTGCAGTGGTTAAACACTTGGCTGCTAACTAGAAAGGTCCACATTTCGAACCCACCAGCCACTCCACAGGAGAAAGATGTGGCAGCCTGCTTCCCTGTAAAGATTACAGCCTTGAAAACCCTATGGGGCAGTTCTGTTCTATCTTATAGGGTCACTAGGAGTCAGAATCAACTCAATGACAATGAGCTGGGTTATATAAACCAGCATCTGGCACTCAGTAAGTGCTATGTAAGTGTTTAAGTTAGAGAAGGAAAGCAAACAAAAAATGCTTTTCTATTTTCAATGCCATTAGCAGCATGCTCTGATAATGTGCCTGGTGAGAAAGACCTTCTCTCCTCCCAGACCTGTGTTTTACCCTTTAAACAATGTAAACATTCTAGCAGGGTAGGTTTCAGCAAGACAAGAACACACATCTTTATTAAAATATGAAACTGTCCCACCCCAACCCCCATTACCGAATCTTCACAGCTATTTTGGAGTCACAAAAGTCTTTTCTCCCAGTGTGGAGGGGAGGAGGAACGAGAGATTGGAATATATCCTGCAGGAAAACTGGCAGCAAAGATAAGAATATAATCTGACTTGCAAATGTGTATTTAAAGTGAGTTAATTTATTGAATTTTTTCTCATTTTTCAGCTACCACCACGCAGTCAAAGCGGAAAGGTCACTTCTCTCGATGTCCCAAGCAATACAAGCATTACTGCATCAAAGGGAGATGCAGGTTCGTGGTGGCCGAGCAGACACCCTCCTGTGTGTAAGTGGAGCTCCCCGAGTGAGCAGGCAAAGGGGTGCAGAACGGTGCCAGCCTGTGGCCTGACAAGACTGGAAAGTCTGAGCTAACTACGCCATCTGTCAGGACACAGTTTAGCCTGTTCCTGCCCCCAGCCACTTGTTTAGGGGCCCATTCGCCAGCTACTTATGGAGAAACTGACGCACACTTTCCTCCTGAAACATAAGCGTGTGAGAGCCCAGATCCACTTCCAGGCTGGGCCTTATCCTATGCTGCGTTACGCAAGCCAAACTGTTTCTGTCCAGTGTTAAGGATACTTTTCAGCTCAAATAATCTCCCAGGTGGTACGAATACAAATGGAAACTAATTCTCTGGCATGCATGAGGTGGTTCATAGTTATCGTAAATATGAAGGAATTTCTGCCAAATTAAAAGCTACTTTTGCAGCCTGTGAGTTAAGTGCAAGGAATCCATCCAATTTATAAATAGAGATTAGCAAAGCCAGTTTTAGTGCAGCAGGGGATTGGGAGAAACATTCTCTTTCCAACTCTCAGTAGATTAAGAGGCCAAGTTTAATTCTACTCGGGCATGAACAACTTTTTTGCATTTTTAAATATTAATTTTCCTCTGAAGAGATGTCTCTGGAAAGTGATGTCTGGGACCTTTCCTCATAGAGAAGCGAGGTGATTTTTCGAGTACAGTTTTGGCCTAAAGTTGACAGAAAGTTGATATTCTTCTGCATAGTCCCCCAGGATACAATTTTCTCCTAAGTGCCTCAGAACAGTGATTCTCAACCCTAATTTTGTGGAACATTTAAGAGTCACAGGACTTTCTCAAAACCTAATTATAATTAAGTTTAATTTAAAAAATATATGTATATCATGGAAAATACTTACTTAGAGAGAAATAAGAACTACTAATGTAAGGAAATAAGGAAAATGTAGGGGTGTGTGTGTGTGTATTGGGAAAGATAGAGCTGTTTTTTCATTTCATTTAATTGCTTACTGGCTTGGCAGTCTGTATTGAGTCTGAGAAATGTTCATGCCCCTTAACCCAGTACATTTTTCTAACTGGTCCCTATGTCTACAAATTTATTGTTTTTGGGGGGAGGGGTGGTTTATTGCTGCCCTCTAAAATGAAAATTGTGATGTGTAATCTATCAGTATACAGCTTGTCACCTTCCTTGGCCGCCATAGCCCGTCTGATTCTGCCCTAACTTTCTATCCACGCCTTTCACCTATTCCCAAATGTTTTTCTAAAATTGCGCGTTCCTTTTTATGGTTTATTACAGAGGGTCTTTTCATAGCCTGGAAAGCTTATTCTCACTGATGTTTTAAGATGCAACTCAAACATCATTTCCTCCTGGATGCCTTCATTGACTTCCTCCTTCCCAGATACACACCCAAGCTGACTTAGGTGCCCCTGCTCTGTGATCTCGTTGCACTTCTATAAAAAAGCTCTTTTCCCACTGAAGCTTAACTGTTAGTTTCTTTGAATGTGACTGTGAGCACCTAGAGACAGCTTGTTGATTTTTGTGTCTCAGTGCCAAGCACAGTACATAGGATTTACTAGATGCTTCAGAAATGACTGATGAATAAATGGATGGCCCATCTAATGCTATGCTAAATACCAAGACCAGAACCAGGAACCCTTTGTTAGTGGTGGCATGATGCAGTATCAGTGGGAGGCAGAGGAACATAGGTGTTGGGGAACAGATTTTGGAGTCGGGTAGACCTACCTTAAGCTTTTATTTCCACCAATTATAAATAGTGTTAACAATGTGTAAGTTATCTTTTATGAGCCTTAGTTTTATCAGCGACAAAAAGGGATAGTAATAACTTTCCTTTAAGGGTTGAAGTTTAAGGAAAAATAATGCATGCAAAACAGTTATTATCATACCCTGCATAGAATAACAAACAAACAAACACCAAATAGAATAAAAAAACATTGAGATCATGCAAGATTATGCAACCTAGGTCTGATCATTTGATTTCTTGGTATAGCGTGAATTCAGGCAAAATTGTCTTGCCATTGGTGACTATGCCGTCTTGGGAAGCCAGAAATATCTTTCTTTGTTTGGGTTCATAGAAGTTTGTAGACTCCTGCTTTTACGTGAAAACCAAAATGGGTTTCAAATACTCAAATTTCCGATTAGTCTTCTCACTGTTTTCTTGGAATGGGGATAATTTGCTTCTAGACATAAAAGTTTTACACATTTATGCAGCACAGTTCATGTAAGCAGTGTTGCAGGGTGGTTAAGAGCATGAATTTGGGAGCCAGATTGCCTGTGTTTGAATCCCAGCCCCACTCACTTCTCTGTACCTCAGTTTCTTCATCTGTAAGAGCAGGTTAATAATAGCACCTGCTCAAGAGTCGTTTTAAGGATAAATTGAGCTAATATGTAGAAAGTCCTGAGAATGGTGTCTGGTATTTCAGAGCAGTGATCCCCAACTCTGATTTTGCAGTGCCCTCAAAGGTCATGGGCATCTTTAAAAAATGTTTTTAATTTAAAAAACAAATTTAAAAAAAATTAATTTTGTGAGATGTTTATCAAATAAAAATCCATTTATTTATTGATTAAATGATAAATACTTAGGAGGATCTTGCTCTCTTTCCTCTTCCTCTCCCAGGTAAGAGGCACACATACTTACTTGGTCTAGAAGTTGCTTGAGGAGGGTGAAATGACAGGAGAGTCATGCTAACCAGCTATGCCAAGGTTTGACCTTCTAGCATGGCTTCATTGGGTTATAACTTGCAGGAAGTACTACTGAGAAATTCATTATTAGCCATGCTTAAGCCACTGAACGCAGAGCTGACAATTAGGAAAAAAAAAAAATTCTAAAAGAGCAGCAAGTAATCGCTGTGCATTTTATGGGCAAAGCTACTGTTTAAAGATGCCGTATTTAGTAAACTTGCTAAAGAAACATTTAAGCTAATTGGGAGAAACTGTATTTACAGAATTTTAATTATGACCTTAAAAAATATCTTGTTAAAAAATCTCCTTCCCACACATGCAATTAGAAGTGATTTTTTTTTCCTCCAGTTGCAGTCCTACGCACAACAGATTTTCGATATTTCAAGATATTTCTAAGAAGTCTCCCTGTTGTTTTGACCTTGGAATTAAAATACCTAGCTATGTTGCAGGCAGCAGTTTTCTCTCAGATACCCTAGAGGCATTTTGCAGTAGATGGAAGGCATTAAGGGTCTTGTCTCTTGCTTGCGTTGAGTCTCACCTTTCAATTGACGGTTGTTACTGAACTTGTGTGTGTTTTGTTATCATTGGTTTTTTTTTTTTTGGTTTGTTTTTTAAAGCATTGTATCAGCTACGCTATTGGCATTAAGGGATCTTCTGACCTCCGTACTAGAGAAATACAGGTTTTGTGGGAATTAATTGCCTTGGTTCTCGTCTAACACGAACTATAGAAAGGCCTGCCAGTAGAACTTTTCTTAAAGAAAAACAGGTTGCCAAGAAATCTTTTCAAGTAGCAAGATTTCATCTTTTTGAGATTCAAGTAATTATGTGTAGGCCCAGTATCTCTTTGGGTTTTGAATGCATCTGAGGAGAATAAGGGGAAAATATTTGTTAATACATAGGCATGAATGTTGCAACATATACTTTTTGTTTTAAAATGTCCTTAGACATGGTTCTTAGGCACTTTTTTAGCTTCTGACACAGTTCAGAGAATATTATGATAATCATGGAGCCTCTAGAGCACTGAGCGTCCTTCAGATAAGTTCCAGTTGGGCCAAATGGATTCATAACTGTAACTTCAGAGACTTGGCGGCTCTGCTGAGTTGAAGGGATTCCTAAGATGATAAGGGTTGAGAGAATGAAGAAGTAATAGCCCCACTGTGTTCACACAAGGCCTGGAGAACATGTTGGCTTTTGATCACTCCACTTTATGATAGACATAGAGATATGGGGGACACTTAGAGGAGAGTGGACAGAATGATGAACAGATCTGAAAATGTGGTCTTAGAGAAGCAGACAAAGGATCTGGAGAGGACAAGTCCTACTGTATTTGTATTTTGGGGCTGTAGTTGGGACATGGTGAATAGAAGAGCATTACCCAATTTGTGACTGCCCCTCCCCAAGCAAAAGAACTAGAGCCCATAGGTGGAAATCACAGACAGATAAATCCAGTAGAAGTAGCATTTATGGGGGACTTTCTATATGTTGAGCTATGAGCTTTCACATACATTACAACGTTTGATCATATAAAACAGTAGCGTATATAATAAGAGAGCTTGGGCACACCAGAATGGTTAGTATCGCCCTAAGGTGAGATGGGAAATCCTGGAAATTTTTTATTCCCTTGTGATGGAGGCATTGAAGCACTTGGGAATGCTGTGGAGGGAATTTTATCATCACCTGCCTTTCAAACTCAGAATCTAAAATGTAGAATAGATCTTAGTAAATTGCCATCATCCCTGTTTATTTATGTTAAGCATGTTATTAATAATAGTCAAGTGATAATACATTTTCAGCAAAATAAAGAAAGTGAAATTACTTGTGTGCTTTTACTAATTCCAAGTAATGAAAGCAATGTTAATTACTTCATAGAAGAAATAATAGCGATTCTTAAAAGCCTGACTTTTTTCACCCTGTTGCATTCTTCTTGTTTTATTTTTATAGCTGCGAGGAAGGCTACACGGGAGCAAGGTGTGAGAGAGTTGACTTATTTTACCTACGGGGAGACAGAGGACAGATTTTGGTCATTTGTTTGATAGCAGTTATGGTAATTTTTATCATCCTGGTGATCGGTGTCTGCACATGCTGTCAGTAAGTATTTGTAAACTTAATTTTAAGTCAATCTAAGAAACTGTATCTTGCTCATTGTTTTCTTTTCTTTCTTTTTTTTCCTCTGTCCTGGCCTTCCTTCCTTTCCTCTTTCCCTTTTGCTTTGATTTACATAAATCAACTTTTCCGGGTTAGCTGTCATATATATTGATATATTTATTTATAATAAAATACGTACAATTTTTATCTTTTTACTCTCCAAAGTTATTATAATTTGAAACAAATTTTGCATAAAATTTCTAGTTTAAAAAAAAAAAGTCCTGAAGTCAGTCATATTTTTGTGTGGGTTTGTAAGTAGGCTAAATAAGACCAGGTAAAAATCACATTTTATTTTCTTAAACTGTACCATGACAATGACACAATAACTTTGGAAGATAAACGTAACAAGGAAAAAAAAAAGCTTTTTTGCTTACCCATTGTCGTTGAGTGAATTCCGACTCATAGGTGACCCTATAGAACAGAGTAGAACTGCTCCATAGGGTTTCCAAGGAGCTGAGCTCTTAACCACTGTGCCACCAGGGCTCCACTTTTTGCTTAAAAAAACCCATTGCCGCCAAGTCAATCCCGACTCATAGCTACCCTATAGGACAGAGTAGAACTGCCCCATAGAGTTTCCCAGGAGCACCTGGTAGATTCAAACTGCTGACCTTTTGGTTAGCAGCCATAGCACTTAACCACTACGCCACCAGGGTTTCCACTTTTTTGCTTAGTCATATTAAAACAATGAATTTTATCTACAAAAAAATGACTACAATGTTTTTTCTGTCTTTTACTTTCTATTATACAACACTACTTTGGAAATCAAGAAACACCTTGCTTTTTCTCTGACCATGAAGTGGTCTTTAATTAAGTTAGTTTCTTTAGGCAATCCACTAACTTTTTAATCAGACCAAGACTACCACTTCGGATGCTAAAGAAATTTTCCTAAAGTGCTATCTTCTTTTTTTATGATTTAGGGTTTAATTTATTAAAAGATACATTTCACAATTTTATTTTATTGTTGTTTGTGAACATACACAGCAAACCATACACCAATTCAGCAGTTTCTCCATGTACGATTCAGTGACAACGATTACAGTCTTCAAGTTGTGCAACCATTCTCGCCCTCCTTTCCTGAGCTGTTCCTCCTCCGTGATCATAAACTCACAGTCCCCGAAAAGAGCTATCTTTTTTTCAGAAGTTAGTCGAGGCTCCTGACTTTTTACCTTTTCGGCTGGGCTACTGTACGCACCAGAAGAAGGTGTGTCATGATTCCTTTTCTTTACAACATTCCTGGGAGAAAGTTCAAAGCAATTGAAAAATACCACCATGGCTATTGTGGGTCTTTGGTTTTTGTCTAAACTCTGCAATTTCCCTATCTTTGAGACCATGAACAAATTTCTTATCTTTAAACTTCAGTTTTATCTTCTGTAAAATGAAAAGAGTAAACCAGATAATCTGTATGATTCCTTCTAGCTCTAAAATTGAAAGATCATTTTATATTACCTTTTTATGATAGGATGGAATTTTTATGATGCCAGGTATGGGGCAGAGCAATTAGTTGGGCACAGCTGGAAAAGGCCTATTTTATTACATTAAATTTGAATTGTTCTTTAAGCAAGAAAACTGGGCTGCAGTCCAGAATATGTAACACATTTCTTAATTGATGGATCTAGAAGCTTACTTAATACATTCAGAAGCTACCTTCACTCTCTTGGTTTTCCTGTGTCTGTTGACAATTGTGTACTATTATTTATACAGTAAAAAATGCTTTTCGGTCTATTTTGTAAAATGACTTGGCCTGAAAAATTTCTTTTGCCACCCAAGCTCCACCAACAGTCAACTACCATATTCTTTCTATGTTGTGTTTGGGTGCTGTCAAGTCAATTCCAACTCATAGCAATCCCATATGGCAGAGCAGAACTGACCCATAAGGTTTTCTTGACTGTGATTTTTATGGAAGTAACTCACCATCGAGCCTCTGGGTGGGTTCAAACCACCAACCTTTCAGTTAGCAGCCAAGCACTTAACTTTTACAACATCAGGGCTCCTTTTTTTTTTTCCTATGTAGATAATTACGTTCTATCACACTGTGGCCTAATCCACTCTCATTTGGTCCCAGAGAAAAAGAACGTAAAAGACTTATGAGAAAAAAAAGAACTGGGCAGCCTTTCGTTTTGTCATACATGGGGTCGCTATATGTCAGAACCAACTCCACAGCACCTGACACACAGACACACACACACATGCATTTTTAACAGTTTAGAAATAAGATTACAGGTTGTCTTGATGATTAACTTGGTATTCCCGTGAACTAACAGAGCCAGACTAATTTCTCTTTATATAAGTCCTCTAAGGAAAAGTCGTAAAAGAAGGAAGAAGGAAGAAGAAATGGAAACTCTGGGTAAAGATATAACTCCTATCGATGAAGATATTCAAGAGACTAATATTGCTTAATGGTAAGTGTGATAAGCTTGTTGTTGTTGCTGTTGTTTGGTGCCATCGAGTTGGTTCTGACTCATAGTGACCCTGTGTACAACAGAATGACACACAGCCCGATCCTGCACCTTCCTTGTGATCGTTATTATGCTTGAGCCCATTGTTGCAGCCTCTGTGTCAATCTACCTCCTTGAGGGTCTTCCTCTTTTTCTCCTGACCCTCTAATTTATCAAGCATGCTGTCCTTTTCCAGGGACTGGTCCCTCCTGATAGCATGTCCAAAGTATGTAATATGAAGTTTTGCCATCCTCGCTTCTAAGGAGCATTCTGGCTGTACTTCTTCCAAGACAGATTTGTTCGTTCTTCTGGCAGTCCATGGTGTATTCAGTATTCTTCGCCAACATCATAATTTAAAGGTGTCAGTTCTTCTTCGGCCTTCCTTATTCATTGTCCAGTTTTCACATGCATGTGAGGCGATTTAAAACACTATGGCTTGGGTCTGCCGCACCTTAGCCCTCAAAGTGACATCCTTGCTTTTTAACACTTTAAAGAGGCCTTTTGCAGCAAATTTGCCTAATGCAAAGTGTCATTTGATTTCTTGACTACTGCTTCTATAGGTGTTGATTGTGGATCCAAGTACAATGAAATCCTTGGCAACTTCAATCTCTTCTCCATTTATCACAATGTTGCTTATTGGTCCGGTTGTGATAAACTTAGCAGTTGGGAAACTATTCAAGTGAAATTATCCTGGTGAGATGGATCTTCACTGCATCTAGTAAATCACTGATTGGAATCTGGTTATGTTTAAAAACATCTAAGAATAAATTTATACTTCTTCGCAGAATCTATGCCAAATAAAGGAATTTGGCATGTCTTTCTCCTACCTGTTACCACAGAGATAGGAGTATGGGAAGGAGGCTTTTTATACTTCTTCTAATGTACTGAGATCAGTCTTCATTCTAATTATGCATGATTGTGTTGGTTATTTTATATTTGTTCGTTTTCATTTTCAGGCACAAAGATGTGTTTTAATTGAGACCTTTCAAGTTGAAAGAAATATAACAATAGCAATGTTTTGCATTTCTTTTTGCTGTAGAGTCGATTCAGACTCGTATAGGGGTTGCTATGAGTCGGAATCAACTCCAGGGCAACAGGTTTTGGTAGCATTTATTGAAGAATGCCTGGGTGGTGCAAAGGGTTAAAATGCCCCCTGCTAACTGGAAGGCTGGAGGTTTGAGTCCACCTAGAAGTACCTTGGAAGAAAGGCCTGGTGATCTACAACTGGAAAATCAGCCACTGAAAACCTTATGGGACACAGTTCTACTCTGGCACACGTTGGGTAGCCATGAGTCAACATTGACTGTACAGCAACTGTTTGTTTTTTTTTTTTTTTTTTTTTTAACATTTATGGAGTGTTTACCATATGCCAAGTACTGTTTTAAGTTCTTTAAACATTATCAGTTAGGATCCCAGCAGGAATCACAAGTTCCCTCAGATGATCCACTAATGAGATTTTGATGGAGAGACTGTGATGACTGGGTTAAGGGAACTCACGGGGAGTGTTCAAGCCCCTGAGACTAGCAAAAGTGGGCAGTTGTTACCCTTCCTATGCCTGAATAGGCCGGGGAAGTATGACCTTAGCCCACTGAGAGGAGCTCTGGAGGTGGGGCCACCAGGCAGGAGCTGTAGTTTGGGGGAGAAAAAGCCAGAACCTAAGCGAAGAGTTACTGGGTGGTACAAATAAATGGTTAATGCACTTGGCCACTAACCAAAAGTTTGGAGGTTCAGTCCACCCAGAGGTGGCTTAGAAGAAAGGCCTGGTGATCTGTTTCTAAAAAACCAGCCATTAAAAACCCTATGGAACACAACTCTACTCTGACACACATGGGGTCACCATGGGTCAGAATTGACTCCACAGCAACTCTTTTTTTTTTAAGAAGGGGAGTTGGAGAAAATAGGGGAAAAATGCTTTAACATTTCCCTCCTCCTGGCCTCAGATCTTTGGCAGTTGCCTCCCATTAGCCAAACCCGATCAGAAACCAGAGGGCAAGGGAGTTCTGATGACATGATCTTTGGGGGTCAGCCTCCTGGAGCACAAATGAGGGCAGAGGAAATTTCCAAGGGAGCAGGTGAAGAATAACTGGCACAGTCGGGATATTTTGGGCTGCAATACCGTAAAACCCAAATCAAACTGATTTAAAGACTAAAGAAATGTATTGGCTCGCGTGAGTTGGCAGCCCAGAGGTCAGGTGGGCTTCTCACTTGGCTGAGCCAGAGGCTTCCACTTGAGGAAAGAGGCTATTCCGCTCTCTCTGCTCCCTCTTCAAAGAGTTGGCTTCATCCTTGGCCAATTCCTCTTAGGTCGTAAAATAACTCGTTGCTGTCAAGTCAATTCTGGCTCATAGCAACCCTATAGGCCAGAGTAGAACTGCCCCATAGGGTTTCTAGGGAGTAGCTGATGGATTCGAACTGCTGACCTTCTAGTTAGCAGCCAAACGCTTAACCACTGTGCCACCAGGGCTCCTAGGTCATAGAATAGGCTAGTAGAAATCAGGGCTATATGCCTCCTTGTTCACTTTCAACAAGAAAGTAGTGACTTTCCATAGCTCTCCCAGCTGTGCAAAGAATCTCCTTTCCTGGAAACCTCTGGAGGCTTACTGGAGTATAGTAAATGCTTATCGAGAAATTATATTATTTTCCTGCAATGGCACTAATGTATTGAAAATAAAATGCTGGCTTGGATTTTTTTTTTTTTAATTACATAATACATTTCTCTTAAATGGTCTATGCTTTTTTTCCCTTCATTTTTACAGGCTATGCATGAAGGTACCTCAAGCATGGTGGCAAACTGAAGAAATATCTTGCTCATTTAAAAATGGACTGAATGTGTCTCAGGAAAACAGCTAGCAGAAATGAATTTTAAATAATGTAGTTATGTTCTATTTGTAACTTTAGTTTTTGTTTATTACTGTTTTATTATTATTATTATACTAACTTTTATTATTATTTAGTAATTGGGAAAAAAGCACCTGGTAAGGTTTCATAAGAAGGGGAATTTTAATAAATTCCCACTTTAGTTTTCTCACCAGGATTACTAATCAAACGAAAACTAAAGTAGGAAGGAGGTTAGGTATTAGGAATTGAGTTAATAATAACACTACCATTTATGGAGCACTTACCATGTGCTTAGAGTCCCTGGGTGGATCAAACAGTTAAGCACTGGGCTACTGACCAGAAGTTGGCCATTTGTACGTACCCAGAGGCACCTTGGAAGAAAGACCTGGTGATCTGCTTTTGAAAGGTCACAACCATGAAAACCCTATGGAGAACAGTTCTACTCTGAAACACAGGGGGTCACCATGAGTCAGAATCTGCTCAACAGTAACTAGTTTGGTTTTTTTGGTTATCATGTGCTAACAGTTTGAAATATATTATTTCACTTGATACTTTCAACAACACTGCAAGATTGTTGATCATATTGTATTCCTCATTTCTCAAATATGGAAACAGACCACTCCCACAAAAGTTAAATAATCTAACTAAAGTTTATAGAGTTAGGAATTGGTAGAGCTGGAATTGGAACCAAGATTTACCCAAGCTGTGCTCTTAACCATCATTATAGTTAATCTGAGTTCGTGCAACCTAATTCGATAAAGTAACTTAATATTTTATACTGACCTGTGTTTTGCCATGACTCAGATGCTGGCGCCATTGTCCTGCAGAAACACAAAGCAGATTGCAGAGTTCTGGCCTATGTTGCTGTTAAACAATCATGCTTTCTGTAGAACTGACTTTTATTATGTTTCTTTGCTCTCTTATGCATTCTCAGTGAAATGAAGACATTCTGATTAAACCCAAGAGATTTGCCCCATAGCTGTTGCTGTTGTTAGATGCTGTCGAGTTGGTTCCGACTCATAGCTACCCTACATACAACAAAACAAAATACTGCCGGGTCCTGCCCCATCTTCACAATCATTGCTGTGTTTGAGCCCACTGTTGCAGCCACTGTGTCAGTCCATCTCATTGAGGGTCTTCCTCTTCTTTGCTGACCTTCTACTTTACCAAGTGTGATGTCCCTAGAGTAATGCATAGAGATGGAAAAGTAAATGGTAAATGCCTGACATTTTTTTAAGCCCCAGGTAAGTGTTTATGGTCAGTAAAGTGTAAGACCACTGAAAGAGGCTGTTTATTCTGGGGTGATGGTTAGTGACAGCACAACAGAGTTCAGGCAGAGACTGTTTGTAACCAGTCATTTTTGTTCTTCTAAAAAGCACTACATGTGATTAGTCTGAAGTGAATTTTCTTGCAATGAAATCACGACCATAAGCATCTATTGCTTGAGACTACCTTGTCAAACACTGCTTCAACTTCATGGCTTATAAAAATTGTTTTAGACCTGAAAAAGTGAAACCTACATTTAATCAATAATTCATAGAATATGGAATGTTCTACATTGAGTAGGTGGATCATTTAGAAAAAACCAATGGAAGATGTACTCACATTTCTGCACTTTGTCTGTTTTGCCTGTCAGCCAAGCAGCCTCTTTTCCAGAACCTTTGTAAATAAACTTCACTTTGCCAGTGTCAGCTCCAGAGCCAAAGTGAAGTGGAGAACTCAGACAAAAGCTGAAGTTGTATATCACCCTCTATCACATGTGGTGTTTTGAGTGATGCTAGGGCTGTGTTTATATATAATACAGAAATAACTCTTATATCAATAAAAGCTAAGCCAAACAAAGGATAATCTAAATATATTTTTCTCCTTACTAATAGCCATCCTTGAAATGGGATTATATACAACTGATTTATGGTGTACATGTTTTGTTTTGTTTTGTTTTTTTCAGAAGTCTCCTTTTGGGCTCATCGATGCCCTTTCTCTTTCCCATTCTTTAACTCTAAAAGGGCTTGAAAAAAAGGTATTTAAAATACACAACAATGCTGTAAACATTTCTTCTTTCCTGGACCAAGGTTGGCTGACCGATGGAATCTCTTAAACCAGTTCAGACCTGGGAATTTTGCTTGGACCCCAAAATGTTAATTTTGCCTCTTGAAATTTGGTGGAACTAATGCCAAGAAAGAACAGCAAGGAATTTAATATATTTTCATAATGCATTTTATAATTTTTTTGCATATACTAAATAACCTTGTTTATGTAAACTGTTACCATGTGATAAAATAAATTTATTTTTAAAACAAAGCAAACTTTTTTTTACTTGGAAATTATTAATGGAAATAAATTTGCATATTACTACTTTTTAAAACTTTTTACTTTATGGAGATTATCCCTTAATGCATTTGAAATAGTCACATACTAACCATGTGTTTTCTTTAAAAAATTAAGAATTTAGAAGTATGGTAGACACCTAGGGGATTGTCTTCCCGATTCTCTAGCCACATTTTTTAATCTACCTCCAACTGCATTTGATTGTTTCAAGGTGAGCATCTAAAGAAGCTGGGCCAATTGGAATCATTTTCAGGTGATTTTGGAACTAGAACTGAGAGTCAATCTTTCTTTGGGTTCATGGGTTATAAGAATGTGCATTTAGAACTTATTGGCAATCATGTTTTGCTCCATGTGAACCGAAATAGCTAAAGAAGGAAGTTCGTCAGCAGAAAGAAATAGAAACCTGGAGCAGATATTCAGAAAAGAAACCAGATGAAATTTGAGTTTCCGGAGAGAATCTGAGTCTCTGGTTACATGTATCCTCAAAGCTTAGCCTCATTCCTGTCCACAGGGTCCATGAGACATGTTAGTGTCTGTTTGATAAATTCCTCATTTAGCTTAAGCTAGTTCTATTTGGGTTTCTGTGATGTAGAGCCAAGATCCTGATCAATTCAGGTGCATCATGTGATTGTGAGCAAAGATTTCTCAATGCAGAAATGACATCCTAAGGGAAACAGAATATCAAAGTATTATGTTCCGATAGTACCTTCAATGGTAGTAGGAGAGCATTTCTAACAACAACATTCCATTTTCAGTATACAGCCATTGAGGATGATGATTGGAGGGGAGTGCGGAGAGGGAGGAGGGAGTTCAGCAAGCACTGATTGGATATCTGCTATATTCCAGGCACTGTACCACCCACTGTGACAAATAGTAAAAATTTAAAGAGGAATAAGACATGGCCTCTTAAGAAGTCTATAGTTTAGTGGGTGAAACAAATTTCAACGATGTTGTACTCTGAGAGATGCTCAAGTTATTATGGGATCAGGTAGCGGAATGATTTCACCCAGCTTAGAAGAAATCAGGGAAGACTAAAACAGTAAGCCAAACTAGCTGCTGTAGAATTGATTCTGACTCATGGCAACCCCACGTATATCAGTGGCTGGTTTTTCGAAAGTAGATTACCAGGCTTTCTTCCAAGGCACCTCTAGATAGACTTGAACCTCCGACCTTTCTGTTAGTAGCCAAATAGGTTGATGACTGACTCTGAGAAATAAAGGTCTTTGTTCCAAATCCTGGGTAAGCCCAGATATTTCTTGGGTCCTTGTGAAATTCTACAGAATCCTTCTGAAATTTCCAGCAGTGGAGGAAACAGCAGATGTCACTGTAAGGGAGCAAAAGAAGAAAAGGAATCAAGGACATTATGCCTTGTTCAAGAATTAGAACTGTCCCCATCAAGACAAGGTAGAGTTATGTGGGCATGTGACCTGTGAGGTGAGATGTTACTGGTTCTAAAGATGTTGTATGGTTAGGTGGTGGACTGAGATGGGGGAAAGGTTTTGATTTCTTTCCTGCAGTGAATTATTTGGGCTTTTCATATTTTCCACTTTACGTAATTGCCCATTGCATATGTAAGTTACATAGTTGAATAAAATGTTCTAGGTCAAATGACTTGCTATGTAGACAAGCCCCTGGTTTGTGCAAAATTTTGTAAATGAACTGAAGTGCATGTTTCAGTTCTCACGACTTTAAGACCAAGTTATTGTCATAATGAAAACTTCATTTTAGTATATTCTGAACCTTACTCTTTGTTAAGAAAGCCTAAACATATTGGAGCACTGGCTATCATTCATTCATTTAAAAATATTAAGCTCCTATGTGCCAATACTTTCAGGTGCTGAGGATATACCAATGAACAAAGTGGCTAAAAAAAAAAAACTCTCACCTCATAGAGTTTATATTCTAGTGGATTAGTGAGTATAATTTTCCATAGTGTGGAATTTAGAGCAAGGCTTATCCAAGAAGTTATACTATCTAAAGGACATTTCCACTAGACTTTTAACCTATACCCCTTCTTGGAGCACAAAGCTCAAGGTGAGCAGCCACAGAAGAATCCAGTGTAAGGTAGGTTTAATCAGTTTCCCTTAACCCCCAAATAATTTACATATTTTCACAATGAATTTCACAAGCAGAATAACATAACTGTTTGTTCGGTGTTGAAACCCTTTCTTTACACATTTTTGCTGTGGTTGATGAAGACTGGTGTTGCAGTTTGGCATCTGCTCTTCTTCAAAGACTCTTCTATGCTTCAAAGCATTTTTTTCTGCAAAGGAACTTGTTCTCATGTGATCACTTTGGCAGCTAATCGTTAATGTTAGAACATAATGTGCAAATAGCCTGCTCTTGCCTGTTTGCTGATGTTATTGGATCCTAGGAATGTGTACCTTGTAATAACATCTAGTTGGTACTTCTATAAGCTCATTCTTCCCCAAGACCTGTCAGCTACTGGTGTTTGAAGTAGTCTGAAATTCTGTGTTTGGAAACTATTTAAGCTATATAACTCCACTTACTTTCAAGATGTAAAATATTAAGGATATTTCTGCTATTAGAAATTTTAAAATGTAAATATCTAATCAACAACTATAGTCAGTAAACCAAAAACCAAACCCACCCACTGCCGTCGAGTCGATTCTGACTTATAGCAACCCTATAGGACAGAGTAGAACTGCCCCAAAGAGTTTCCAAGGAGCGCCTGGTGGATTCAAACTGTGACCTCTTGGTTAAGAGCCATAGCACTTACCCACTACACTACCAGGGTTTCCACTATAGTCAATACCCACCCACTGCGTCGATAGTTGTATTAAAAAAAGAATGTTAAATAAACATTTTTTTTTAAGATTTTTTTCTCCATGTTTTATTATCTTTATTCAATTTTAAATTAGCAGAAAGGGGGGAGGGGGGAATGTGTAACAGAAGTCCTCTAAGAGACTTGTTTTGCTTTTTTAGTTTACTTAAAAGAAGTCAAAGAACAAATTCCCCACAAACGTAGAACTCCTTAATGTTGCTTGCTGCAGCAAGTGTAATTATTCTTGTAAGATGCAAACAGAGTAAGATATTTTGAAACTCTGTGATCCAAGCTAGATAACGGTCTGCTGTATGCTGGGTTGTATAAAGAAGTGTGAGAGAACCTTGTATCTGACCTTCTCTCTTAAACCATTTTTGAAATACTGCAATGTGTAAATTAATTTAAATAAACTTGTTTCTAGCACATTCTTTCTTAACACCCTAGGAACAGAACTAGCAATTCTAAAAAATCACAGCTACTGTTTTGTGTGTGTGTGTTTTGTTGTTGTTTATTTGTTTTTACTCCTAAAACAAAGGTAATCTAGTCTTGGGTACCCTACTGCCACTCCCTCTGCCTCATAACTCCAATTGGACTGCAAAATATCTGGACTCTTAACCAAACCAGTGCTCCTGATCATTCTGTAAAGGGCTTGGGGACAGGGAAAAGCTTGTTTCTCAACTATTATAATGCAACGAGTATGAGCATAGGGTTCGGGTCTTTATTCAGACAGAACCGGGCTTTAATCCCAGGCCTGTCACTTACTGTGAGGCCCCTGGCTCCTTACTTAACCTTACTAACTTCCTCATCAATCAGTATAGTGGAATAAATGATATATGGGGTGGGTTGAGAAGATTAAATGAAAAAATGCCAGTAAAATGCTTAGTCTGGCACCTGGAATATTTTAAGAGCTCTGTCGGTAAGGGTCCAATAAATGCTAGTTTTTATTAATAAGATCAATAATAAGGAGGAGGATGTTCTTTAATCATTCTACTGGAAAACAGGAGAGTCTTCTGAAGTTGAGCCCCTGCACTGGCACGGTGAATAGTGTCTATTTTTAAGGATCCACCATCTCTATGTAAAGGAATGCCTTGCTCCACTCCTGTCAGAACAAGCCATGCTTAGGTGACGAATTTCACTTCAGTGAGGGTCCCAGAAATTACCTCATTCCTCTCCATGCATCCTTCCCCACTTCTTCTCTGAACAGACCTCATGAGAGAAATTAAGGAAGGATTATCATAATGCTATTGAAAATAATTAAAGGCCCAATAACTTTTTAATCACGCTGAGAGAGAGGGAAACCCTGGTGGCGTAGTAGTTACGTGCTACAGCTGCTAAACAAAGGGTCGGCAGTTCGAATCCACCAGGCGCTCCTTGGAAAATCTATGGGGCAGTTCTACTCTGTCCTACGGGGTGGCTATGAGTCGGAATCGACTCGACGGCACTAGGTTTGATTTTGCATTTGGAGAGAGAGAGAGAAGTTAGATATTTGCCAAAGTGGAGTTGGACCCCACTTCTTGTACATTGGAAACCCAGGTGGCATAGTGGTTAAGGGCTATGACTGCTAACCAAAAGCTCAGCAGTTCAAATCTACCAGGCGCTCCTCGGAAACTCTATGGGGCAGTTCTACTCTGCCCCATAGGGTTGCTATGAGTCGGAACTGACTCAATGGCAATGGCTTGTTTGGTTTTGTCTTACTTGTGCATTGAACATCACTGACCCTTTTAAAAACAGCTTGGGCCGGGGACTGGGCATGTCTTCCCGTATTTGTCGTTTACAGTGGTCCTACACAGTAAGCTTTATTATACTGACAGATGATGAACCTAAGGCTCAGGAAGCTTAAGTACTCATGCTACTAGCAAATCATTGTCACCTGCCTCTTAACTTTGACATCTCTAACTTTGAAATAAAAGTAAACTGCTATTACTTACCTCCCAAGTGGGGAAGGAAAAAACAAAAACAAATGAAATTTTTTTGGACTCTTCTAATGGGCTAAATAATTTCTAAGCCTATGTGGTTCATAAATCTTTGAAACATTTTAAAAAGTAAAAAACTGGACAGTGGACAGGAATAAAATCTGAGAATTATGTAGTAACCAATGGAGTGATTTTTTTTTTTTTTTTTTATAATTCAATCTTTTAGCCAGGTTTAACAGGCTTAAGTTTCTTTTCTTAAATCTGTTAAAATATCTGGAAATATGAGAAGACACTTAGTGAAACACATGCAGATTGAGAAGTACAGCACACACATTAACTCTAGGGATGCACACCATGCTCTTATTGGAAGAGCAGTATAAATTGGTGGGACCAAAGTAATTTTCCAACTTCACAGGATACGAATAAATAAACAGCCTAGAAAGTATTTAGCTGTTTACAGATCGCTGGTGACACAGTAGTTAAGAGCTTGGCTGCTAACCAAAAGGTTAGCCATTTGAATCCACCAAATGCTTCTTGGAAACTCTGTGGGGCAATTCTACTCTGTCTTATAGGGTCTTTTTATGAGCCAGAATCAACTCGACAGCAGCGGTTTTGGTTTTTTTGGACATTACTTCTGGCCCTTGCCTTCCGTGTGGGGAAACCAGAATGGGATGGAAGGAGACAATGGAGAGCAGGTAGGAGGTTAACTGACTGAGGGTGACTATAAATGCAACTGAATTTCAGTTTTTAATTGTATTTTACTATAGATGTAGGTTTACAGAACAAACTAGTTTCTCATTAAACAGTTAGTACACATACTGTTTTATAACATTGTTTAACAATCCCACGATATGTCAACACTCTCCCTTCTTGACCTTGAGTTCCCTATTACCAGCTTTCCTGGCCCCTCCTGTCTTCTAGTCCTTGCCCCAGGGCTGGTATGCCCCTTTAGTCTCATTTTGTTTTGTGGGCCTATCTAATCTTTGGCTGAGGGGTGAACCTCAGGAGTGACTTCATTACTGAGCTAAAAAGGTGTCTGGGGGCCATACTCTCAGGGTTTCTCCAGCCTCTGTCAGGCCAGTAAGTCTGGTCTTTTTTTGTGAGTTAGAATTTTGTTGTACATTTTTCTCAAGCTCTGCCAGGACCCTCTTTTGAGATCCCTGTCAGAGTAGTTGGTGGTGGTAGCTGGGCATCATCTAGCTATACTGGACTTAGTCTGGTGGAGGCCATGGTAGATGTGGTCCATTAGTCCTTTGGACTAATCTTTCCCTTGTATGTTTAGTTTTCTTCATTCTTCCTTGCTCCTGAAGGGGTGAGACCACTGGAGTATCTTAGATGGACACTCACAGGCTTTTAAGATCCTAAATGCTACTCACCAAAGGAGAACATACATTTCCTTTATAAACTATGTTACGTCAGTTGAGCTAGATGTTCCTCAAGACCATGGTCCCCACAGCCCTCAGCCCAGCAATTTGATCCCTCAGGGAGTTTGGATGTGTCTATGTAGCTTCCATGACCTTGCCTTCCACAAGTTGTGTGGGCTTCCCCATATCCTGTACTATCTTACTCTTCACCAAAATTACCGCGTATATGCTGTCTATTTAGTGTTTTTCCATACCCACCCTTCCCGTCGCTTGTAACCATCAAAAATTGTTTCTTTTTGTGTATAAACCTTTTCATGAGTTTTTACAGTAGTGGTCTCATACAATGTTTGTCCTTTTGTGATTGACTTATTTCACTCAACATAATGCCATCCAGACTCGTCCATGTTGTGAGATGCTTCACAGACTCATTGTTGTCCTTTATCGTTGCGTAATACTCCATTGTGTGTATGTACTATAGTTTTTTAAATCAATTCATCTGTTGATGGCATCTAAGTTGTTTCCCTCTTTTTGCTATTGTGAACAATGCTGCAATGAACAAGAATGTGAATATATCTATTCTTGTGATGGCTTTTATTTCTCTAGGATGTATTCCTAGGAGTAGGATTGCTGAATTATATGGTATTTCTATACCTAGCTTTCTAAGGAAACACCACATTGTTTTCCAAAACGGTTGTATCGTTTTGCATTCCTACCAGCAGTGCACAAGAACTCCAGTCTCCCGAAGCCTCTCCAATATTCGTTATTTCCTGTTTTTTTTATTTGTGCCAGTAATGCTGGGGTGAGATGGTATCTCATTGTGGTTTCGATTTGCATTTCTGTGATGGCTAGTGATTGCATTTCCTCATGTGCCTGTTGGCCACTTAAATGTCTTCTTTGGTGAAGTGTCTGTTCATTTCCTTTGCCCTTTTTTTAAACTGGGTTATTTGTTTTTTGTTAGAGAGGTGTTGGATTTTCCTGCAGATTTTAGAGATTAGACCTTGTTGGATTTGTCATAGCCAAAATTTTTTGTCAGTGTGTAGGTTCTCTTTTTACTCTTTTGGTGAAGTCTTCTGATGAGCATAAGTGTTTAACTTTTTGAAGACCCCAGTTATCTTCTGAAGTTTGTGTGTTGTATGTTATCATTTGTATCCTGTTAATGCCGTGTATTAGGGCCTCTAATGTTGATCCTATTTCTTCTTCTATGAACTTTATAGTTTTTGCCTTTATATTTGGGTCTTTGATCCATTTTGAATTAGTTTTTTTGTATGGTGTGAGTTAGGGTTCCTTTTTCATTTTTTTGCAAATGGACATCCAGTTTGCCAGCACCATTTGTTAAAAAGACTGTCTTTTTTCCATTTGATGGACTTTGGGCCCTTGTCAAAGATCGGGTGGCCATAGGTGAGTGGATTTACATTTGGGTTCTCAATTCTGTTCTGTTGGTCAATGTATCTGTCGTTGTACCAGTACCAGGCTATTTTGACTACCATCGTTGTATAGTAAGTTCTGAGGCCAGGTAGTGTGAGTCCTCCTACTTTACTCTTCTTCATTAGTGCTTTACTTATCCCAGGCTTCTTCCCTTTCCATATAAAGTTAATGATTAGTTTTTCCATCTCTTTAAAGAATGTTGTTGGGATTTGGATCAGGATTGCATTGTGTTTGTAAATCGCTTTGGGTAGAATTGTCATTTTCATGATGTTGAGTCTGCCTATCCATGAGCATGGTATGTTTTTCCATTTACGCATATGTCTTTTGGTTTCTTGCAGTAGTGTCTTGTAGTTTCCTTTGTATTGGTCTTTTACATCTCTGCTTACTATTTTATTTTTTTAGAGGCTATTATAAATGGTATTGTTTTCCTGATTTCCTTTTCATCATTCTCTTTACTGGCATGTAGGAATCCAACTGATTTTTGTAGTTTATCTTGTATCCTGCTAATCTGCTGAATCTTTCTATTAGTTCCAGTAGTTTTCCCATGGAGGTTTTTTTTTTGTTTTTTTTTTTTTTTGAGTTTTCTATGTATAGTATCATATCATCTGCAAATAGGGACAATTTAACTTCTTCATTACCAATTTGGATATCTTTTATTTCTTTTTCTTGCCTTATTTCTCTAGCTAGAACTTCCAGCACAGTGTTAAATAGGGCTGATGATAGAGGGCATCCTTGTCTTGTTCCTGTTCTCAAGGGGAATGTTTTCAGCCTCTCTCCATTAAGAATGACGTTGGCCTTTGATTTTGCATAGATGCCCTTTAGTATGTTGAGAAATTTCCTTTCTAAACCTATTTTATTGAGAGTTTTTATCAGGAATGGTTGTTGGACTTTGTCAGATGCCTTTTCTGTGTTGATTGAGATGATCCTGTGATTCTTTTCTTTCTTTTTATTTATGTGGTGGGTTAAGTTGATTGATTTTCTGATGTTGAATCATCCTTGCATACCTGGTATGAATACTGCTTGGTCATGGTGTATTTTTTTTTATATGATGATAAATTCTATTGGCTAAAATTTTGTTGTGAATTTTTGCAACTATATTCATGAGAGGTATTAGTCTGTTTTTTTGTTTTTTGTTTTTGCCATGTCTTTGAATGAATTCAGAAGCATCACTTTCTTTTCTATGTTCTGAAATAGTTTGAGTAGTACTGGTGTAGGCTCTTCTCTGAATGTTTGGTAGAATTCTGCAGTGAAGCCATCTGGGCCAGGGTTTTTTTTGGGGGGGGAGTTATTACTTTTTTAATCTCTTGTTGTGGGTCTGTTCAGATTTTCAACGTCTTTTTGTGTTAATTTGGGTAGGTAGTGTGTTTCTAGAAATTTGTCCATTTCTTCTAGGTTTTCAAATTTGTTGGAGTACGGCTTTTCATAATACTACATTATGATCCTTTTTATTTCAGTTGAGTCTGTTTTAATGTCCCTCATTTCATTTTTTCTTTGGGTTATTTGCGTCCTCTCCTGTTTTTCTTTTGTCAGTTTGGCCAGTGGTTTGTCGATTTTGTTGATCCTTTCAAAGAACCAACTTTTGATTTTGTTGATTCTTTCTATTGTTTTTCTACGTTTCATTTATTTTTGCTCTTATGTTTATTATTTCCTTTCTTCTGGTAGCTTTTTTTTTGCTGTTCCCTTTCTATTTGTTTGAATTGTGTAGCTAATCCTTTGATTTTGTCACTTTCTTCTTTTTTGATGTGTGCATCTAATTTCTATAAATTAACCTCTGAGAACTGCCTTTGCCATGTCCCAAATGTTTTGATATGATGTGTTTTCATTCTGGTTGATTCTAGGAATTTTTTTATTTCATCTCTGATTTATTCTATTATCCAGTGGTTTTTGAGCAGGGTGTTATTCGGTTTCCATGTAACTGATTTGTTTTTTTTTTCCTTGCTCTTCCTGTTGTTAATTTCTACCTTGCTGGTGTTGTGGTCAGAGAAAATACTTCGTATTATCTCAATGTTTTGGATTTTCTTGAGGGTTGCTTTGTGGCCTAAGATGTTCTACTCTGGAGAACATTCCATGTGCATTGGAAAAGAATGCGTACTTTGCAGCTGTTGGGTGGAGTGTTCTATATATGTCTATGAGGTCAAGTTGGCTGATTGTGCTCTTTAGCTCTTCTGTACCTTTGTTGAGTTTCTTTCCAGATGTTCTGTCCTTTACCGAGAGTGGTGTGTTGAAGTCTCCTAGTATTATTGTGGAACTGTCAATTTCACTTTTCAGTGCTGTTAGAGTTTCTTTTATGTACTTTAGAGCCCTGTCATTGGGTGTGTAGATGTTTATTATGGTTAAATCTTTGTGATGGATCATCCTTTAAATCATTGTATAGTGCCCTTCTTTGTCTTTTATGGTGGATTTTGTTTTAAAGTCTATTTTATCCGAGATCAGTATTGCCACTCCTGCTACTTTTTGGTAGCTGTTTGCTTGATATATTTTTTTCCATTCTTTGATTTTTAATAAATTTAAGTCTTTGTTTCTAAGGTGTGTCTCTAGTAGACAGCATATTGATGGATCCTGTTTTTTAATCCATTTTGTCTCACTCTCTCTTTCTGGGTACATTTAGACCATTTACATGCAGTGGAATTATTGATACATTTGAGTTTATTGCAGTCATTTTGTAGTGCTTTTTTTTGTGGTGCTGATGTTTCCTTTGTCCCTCTTACTCTTCTCTGCTGAATTCCTTGTGTTTGTGGATTTCTTTTTCATTTCTTTTGTTTTTGTAGATTTTGTTTTTACTGAGATTTTATGTTTTTCTTCTTTATTTTGATGAGTAGGTTTGTTAACTTTCTTTCTGGTTACCTTGAAGTTTACTCTTATCTTCCTAGGTTTGAACCAGTCTATTATTACTTGATAACACCTTGCCTTCCTCTCCATTGGAAAGTTTTATACCTATACCATTTATTCCCTCTTTTATTGTTCTGATGTTGTTGTTATTTATAGATTAACCTCCCTGGTTCCTTGTTGCAATTCTTTTGGTTTTGGATAGTCCTTGAGAGTTCATTTCCTAAGTTCGTATCTGGCTATTAGGATCTTGTGCCCTAGATTCAGGCTGTGGTCTGATGTTGTTTGTTCTCAGGTTGAAGGAATCCCTTCAATAATTCTGGTAAGTTTGGTTTGTTTTTTTTCATAATCTCTTAATTTCTGTTTATCTGGAAATGTCCTAATTTCACCATCACATTTGAATGAAGGTTTTGCAGGATATATTATTCTTGGTTGGCAATTTTTTTCTTTCAAGGTTTTATATATGTCATTCCATTGCCTTCTTGCCTGCATGGTTTCTGCTGAATAATCAGAGTTGTCTTATTGTTTCCCCTCTGTATGTGACTTTTGTTTTTCTTGAGCTGCTCTCAGGATTCTTTCTTTGTCTTTGGTTTTAGTGAGTGTGATTATGATATGCCTTGATCATGATATGCCTGGTGATTTTCTTTTGGGGTCTATCTTATATGGGGTTCATCGAGCTTCTTGGAAGGTCAACTCTTCATGATATTATGGAAGTTTTCTGTCAGCAGTCCCTCAGTGGTCCTCTCTGTATTTTCTGTCTCTCGCCAATTTTTACTTTTGATTATATCCCACATAATTCTCAGGGTTTCTTCGTTTTTCTTCATTCTTTTTTCTGACCTCAAATGGAGTTGTATCCAAGTGTTTGTCTTCGACTTTGCTGAAACTGACTTCCATTGTTTCAAACTTGTTCCTCAGCCCTTCTAGGACACTGTCCATTTCTGAAATCTTGTTTATCTTTTGGATTTCTAATTTTTTTGTATGATTTCTAATTTTGAATTTATTTTAGCATTTTGTTCCTGTATTATTTTCCTGAATTGTTCCTTTTTTTTTTTGCCTGTATTTTCCATGAATTTGCCTATTTTTTCCTCATTTTTATCTGCTTTTTTGCTTCAACTCTTGAATAGCTCTGAATATTAGAGATTTGAATATCCTATCAGGTAGTTCTAGTACCTTTTCTTCTACTGGAAAGTCATTTGGTGTTTTATTTTGGGTACATACTGGAACTATCCTGTCCTTTTTTTTTTTTTTAATATGTTTTGATTTTGTCTGCTGTCTTCAGGACATTCAGTAGTTATTTTCTTCATTTACTGATTATAGATTTGTTTCATCCTGCTTTTTTGTTTTATTTAGTTATGTCTGAGCAGGTGGGCTGTGCATTCTTTGTTGTTTGGTCATTTGTGGGCATGACACTTTTTACCTCCTTGTCCAAGGGGCAGGGCCAGTAGCTCAGCTATGGTGTAGCAGGACAGGTCCAGCCAAAAGGGAGCGGCTGTGATGGGTTGTGTGGCACATATTAGGGCCTATGGGGTGAGCCAGGAATCAGTGCAAGGCAGGTTCTGGTAGGTCATGCCTGTACTGCTTGGAGATGTGATGTCATGGTGCAGGTAGGCAGGAAGGAGGCAGGAGGTTGTGATGTGTGGTGCTAGGATGGGTACTGGAAAGAAGAGAGGGAAGAGAGAGAAACAGGGGGCAAAAGCAAACAAAGAAACAACAACAACAACGAAAAGATTGCTAAGGGAGCTAGTCATTGGAGTGGAGAGATAAGAAACCGAGAAATGGAGAAAAACCAAAGGGAAAAAGAGAAAAAGAAAAAATAAAATAAATATTAGAAAAAAAGAAAAACAAAGCCCCCAGGGATCCCACTGTCATGGCTGCAAAGACCAAGGAAGTGGCTCCCAAGCAGGGCAGTACAGCCCAGCTAGAAGGGACTCCCAAGCCACTAAAAGAAAAAGAAACCACATTTAAAAAAAAAAAAAAGTCCTCAAGTATTCCACCAAAGTGGTGACGCGGTCCAGGGAAGCAGTTCCCTAGCCGAGCAGTGCTTCACAGCATTTCAAGAAGAAGCAAAACTGGCACACGGAGCCAGGTGTTTGACAGAAAGGAAGGGGAGGTGGTGAGAGGCAGGGAAGAAACCAAAAGAAGCCAAAAAAAGAAAAGCAACAGCAGCAACAAATAGCACTGATGGAGCTGGTCAGTGTGGGCAGGGCCAATCCAAGCAGCACAGTGCTTCCCAGCCAAGAGACTGGGGCTAGTGGGAAGTGCTGGAGGCCCAAGAGAGGAGAAAGGATAGGGGGTGGGAAAGCATATATAGCTGGTTACTGTGTGCTCTGTCTCCTGCTGGGAGCTCTTGAAGCTGCTTTCCCATACTCCCTGTATGCCAGTCTCTGACATGAGTCCAAGATGGCAAATCTGTGCTGTGTTAGCTGATAGGGGACCTCCACATGTGTCTCTCCACACTGTCTGTTTTCTGCCAATTTCTTATTCCATTTGGTTCTTGGCTGAGTTCTTTACCTCTTCATTTGATGCTTAGGGTTCCAGGACTGATGTTTGTCTTTGTTTTACTTAGTTTTTCAAGTCTTTGCTGTGGAGTCAAGGCATGGTGCCATCTATGATGCCGTGTGGGCTCTGCCTCCTGTGGCAGGTTTCTTATTTTCTGATCTTTTTGTGTTTGTACAGTTTGTCCGTAGCTCTTCTGGGGGGGATCAAGCTGAGATCAAACTTACTCCTTTTCTGCTGGGTCACTGTGTGTGTGAAGAAATGCCGAGTAACCCCATAGTTTTCCTTGAGAAGGTGGTCAGTCTATGACCACAGGCAGAGGATACTCCTTGTCTTCCAGATGCTGCCTCATACACTTTTACTTAATGTGGTGTGTACTGGATACTTATGTAGTTTACCCCTTTCATCTCTGAAGAGTTTTAGATGATTATTTCCAAATTATTGAAGTTTAGAAGAGGTAGGGAGGAGTTTAGACACAATCATGACTTTCCCAGTTCTTTGGAAACAAAATCCAAACCAAACCCATTGTCAACGAGTCAATTCTGACTCATAGAAATGCTGTAGCAAACCTATAAGACAGAGCAGAACTGCCCCCATAGGATATCCAAGGAGCTATCGAGCAGGAAAGTGACATGATAAATGATTTAGGAAGATAACTCTGAAGACAATGTGAAGAGTAAACTAGAAATCTGAGAGATGGAAGGCAGTTCAAATCTACCAACTGCTCCTTGGAAACTCTATAGGGCAGTTACACTCTGTCCTCTAGTGTTGCTAAGAGTTGGAATTGACTCGATGGCAACAGGTTTTTTTTTTTTTGTTGTTGTTGTTGTTGTTGTTGTTAATGTACAGTAATGTGAGGGTATTGATGGTTCAGTGGTACAATTCTCGCCTTCCCTGTAGGAGACCTGATTTCAATTCCTGGACAAGGCACTTCATGCTCAGACACCCACATTCCATCCTTCATTAGAAACTTGAATGTTGCTGTGATGTTGAACAGGTTTCAGCAGAGCTTCTAGACTAAGATAGGTTGGAGGAAAAGCCCAGCAATCTGCTTTTGAAAATCAGCCAGTGAAAACCCTATGGATCACAATGGCTTGATCTGCAACCAATCATGGGGAGGGCACAGGACTGGTAAGCATTTCACTCTGTTGTGCATCAGGTCATGAACTGGGTCATGAATTGTGAACTGAGGGCCTACTTGACAGCAGTTAACAACAACAATGTGCAGTGATAATATGAAAGTGAGAATGGAGAGATAAGAAAGTGTCTTAGAGCTGTCATAATAAATACCATAAAGTAGGTGACTTTAAAAAAACAGAAATTAATTTTATCACAGCCCTGGAGGCTAAAAGTTCAAATTCAGGGCATGAGGCAGGGCTATACTCTGTCTCTCTGTCAGCTCTAGGGGAAGATTCTTCCTTATCTTTCAGCTTCTGGCAGCTCCGGGCATTTCTTGCCATAACTTATAGCTATATCTTCTCAGGCTGCTTCCCCGTGTGTGTGACTCTATTTCCATGTCTGTCCTTCTCTTTTATAATATACCTCACAAAAGGGATTAGGATTAAGACCCACCCTACTCCTGTATGACTTCTTTAATTGATAACATTTGCAAAGAAAAATGCTATTTCCCCAAATAAGTTCACATTAAAATGTACAAGGGGTAAGACTTCAGCATATCTTTTTGCAGGGCACAATTCAATCCATAAGAAGGAGTATAACCTAGATCTATTTCAAAAGGAAAAAAAAAAAAACACAGTAGAATTTGACATTAGATGTATTTGGGAATAAAGGAGAAAGAAGAGAGAAAAAGATACCTTTGATGCTATGGGTGAGGAAGACTGGGATATGGTAATGCCATGTTCATGGGAGCACGAACAAGGTGAGACTGGAGCTGTTTTTAAAGATGGAAGATAAGTTCCACTTTGCAATCTAAATAAAGATGTCTCACTAGTGGACGCAATATATAAATTATATAGCAGATTTGAAAATATAAATTTTGCAAAAAGGTCACACCCTGACAAGGGAATGGTGTTTTTGAGATATGAATACAGAGTAGGAGTCTTAGCCCTTAGAAACTGTGTGAACTCCCTGAAAAGAAATTCAGAATTATGATTTTTGTGTATTTGTATGAAAAAAAAAATGCAGCTCACACCTCAAATTGGTTGTGCAGAAAATCTAATAAATTAATATAAAAAAAAAGTCTATTACTAATTAGTTTTTTTCTCTCCTGAATGCCCATCTGCTAGTAAATGAGAAAACTAATTAAATGTCCAATTTGTTTAAACTTAACCCAATTGAATAATGTAAAGAGTCCCTTCAAGAAGTTTCCTGACTCCCCTGGAATGCAAAACTGGGGCACTGAAAGAGTCACCATGTAAATAACTCTCACTAAGATGGTATACAGAAGAATGAGGGAAGGGACTTGAGGTCTCATGAGGATTCTTAGGTTGTTGTGACAGGCATCCATTGATACGCAGAGACATGGACCTTGGCCTGTCAGACTGTTATGTGTTCAGCTGGCCTGGGATGTTACACTACGAGACAGGTGACCTCATCTTCTTATATTTTGGCCCAGGCATGATCCCAGGGAGGAGTGTCCATCTTCTCTTGCTGACTTGGCTTCTCCTGATATTGCACTGGCTTCCATCCCCTCATCCTCCATCTGGCCTCTGGCCTAATGGTCCATCTCAGCCTCTGTGGTGTTATCTCTCCTTGCCATGGAGGGCCCATGAAAAGCCACATCTATACCCCGTAGGAGTTGATATATGCAGGAAAACGAAGCTTCCCGGTTGGCAGTAGGGGATTATTATGGCCAGAGAAGACTAGGACAAGGTTGTGTACTCAGTGAGACAAAAGAAGAAAATAAAAATTTAAAATGAACACCTCCCCTTTCATGCTCACATGCATTCCCCTGGATTGAGGGTCTTTAGGTTTATCAGACCCTCATAGTGATCTCTTATGCCCTCAAATTTTAAGAACCTGCACAGATATATAGGCAGAAAAATTAGGGTAAAGCCTTCGAGGGGGCACTCAACTGAGAAAAAAGAGGAGCCAGCTATGGAAACAGAAAGACAAGAGTTGGGAAAAGAACAAGGGAAGTTCAATGTTAAGAAAAGCCAAACCAAAAGAGGGATGCCTATGATGGCATATGCCACAAGGCTGAAAACTAAGAAAAAGTCCAGAGGATTCAATGAGTCAGAAGCAATTATCAGTTCTGTAGGTAATACAGAAAGCTGCACTTTTCCATCCACCTGCATATGATCCCACTTAGAGTGAAGCTTCTAAGGGTCAGCTCTTAGAAGATGACTTAAAGTGTATGTACAAGTATGAACTTTATATACTTTTATGGCTTAAATAAAGAAAGCAGAGGGAACAGCAAAATTACAAGTATTAGTGGTGATGGTGGACATAGTGGGATGGGGCAGTGAAACTGATTTCAAGTTTGGATATACTGAAATGATTCGTAAATGTTTGGCTGAAAAGCCTAGGTAGAAACATCTGACCAGTCAAGGAGATGAGGTGGATAAATTTAGGACAGGTTTGTTGTTAGAGAAATCTCTAATTTAGCTGATTAAATGGAACCTCTCTGCATAATTGTTGTTGCATTTGTTGCTGTGAGTTGCTGTGGAGTCGCTCTGACTCTTGGTGACCTTACGTACAACAGAATAAAACATTTCCTGGTCCTGCATCATCCTCAAGATGGCTGGCATGTTCGATTTCATCATTGCAGCTATTGTGCCAATCCGTCTCACAGAGGATCTCCCATGCCCTTATTGGGCCTCTACTTCACCAAACATGATGTCCTCTTCCAGACATTAATCTCTCCTGATGATGTGTTCAAAGCAAGCAAGTTGGACAATGTTGTATTGTGATCCATAGGGTTTTCATTGGCTAATTTTAGAAAGTAGATCTCTAGGCATTTCTGCCTGGTCTTCCTTAGCCTGGAAGCTCTCCTGAAACCTGTTCGCCGTGAATGATCCTCCTGGCATTTGAAATACTGGTGGCATATCTTCTAGCATCATGCCAACACACAAGCTACCAAAATACCAGGGACGGATTATCCAATAAGCAAGGTAAGCTGACATGGTAAAACTCAAGCAAAATTGTTCACTACAGATTAGTGTACAATTTGTCAGGGATTATAAATTTGAAAAGAGGCTTTGATTCTGTAGGAAGGTGCTGTGGAGTTGGGATAGAGACAAATGCCAAACATACCTAGAAGCAGAGTCTAGGTGTAGTGAAAAAATATGAAATGTTCCCCACAGATGATCTTGGCTAATCCGCCCCTGCACAGTATGACGAACTGACAGATGGGTGGTGATGTGCATAATTACATAATGTCAAAGAATGTTTTAGATTGTGGTCTTCATGGAGTTTATAAAAGAAGAAATTTGGTAACAAGAACTTATCAGTGTGTATCCAGTACTGTTCAAGGTCAGGTTCTGCCCTATGTTTTCCATGTAGAGAAGTTTCACCTCAAGGAATTAGAAGCTTCTACAATCTTTGAAAGAGCTAGGAGGTTGGAAGTCAGTGAAGCTACAGCTAGAAGCATGTGATTCTCAGAAACTTGCCTGGAAACCACCACAAACCTTGTGCCAGGCATCTTTCCATACATCAGTTTATAGCTGCTGCTGGAGAACAGCTTCTCTTCTCTCCTACCAAATTTTGCAAGACTCTAGCATTACGAGGGGAAAACTATTCTGGAAAATAGGGTTCCTTGTTTTTCCCTTGCAATGCAGAATGTAGAGAAGGAGGTGGTAATGCTGAAAGTATAGCAGATAATACAGCATACTCTGGTAGAATGGGCCTGTAAAGGCCAGAGCCTGACTTTGAACAGTACTGAATACACACTGATAAATTTCTTCTTTGTTTCTTTCTCTCTTTCTTTCTCTCTTCTTCTCTTTTTCATTTTCACTCCCTTCTTTCCTCCTTCCCTCCCCGTCTTTCCCCTTCTCCTCTTCCTTCTCCCACCCTCTTCCAAAGTCTTCCTTATCCTCCTTCTCCTTCTCCTTCTCCTTCTCCTTCTCCTTCTCCTTCTCCTTCTCCTTCTCCTTCTCCTTCTCCTTCTCCTTCTCCTTCTCCTTCTCCTTCTCCTTCTCCTTCTCCTTCTCCTTCTCCTTCTCCTTCTCCTTCTCCTTCTCCTTCTCCTTCTCCTTCTCCTTCTCCTTCTCCTTCTCCTTCTCCTTCTCCTTCTCCTTCTCCTCCTCCTCATGAAACCCATTGCAGTCAATTCCAACTCATAGTGACCCTGTGGGGCAGAAAAGAACTGCCCCATAGGGTTTCCAAGGCTGTAATCTTTACAGAAGCAAACTGCTACCTCCTTCTTCCATGCACCAGCTGGTGGGCTCGAACTGTCTACCTTTTGGTTAACACTCTACTGCACCACCAGGCTCACTTTCCTCTTAATGAGAGGGTATTAATTAATTCCTCTTTAAGATAATGCCTACCACAGAGTTCAAGAAATTAAAGCAGTAATTTTTAAAGACTTTAAAATAAACCTTCCAACAAAATAAAATAAGGTTCCTTTTTCTAAATGCCTTCAGTTTAGGCTGATTTTTTTTCCTCCGTAGGCTTTTTTATAGGCTGGGAGAAAATAATCAACCTGCCTTTAGCAAATACACTCAGAACTGCCCGATAAATGTGGGTTGTCATGGAAACCAAACCAAAAGGGAATAGAAAGATAAAGCTGAATATTGAAGATTTGTTTAGTCTCTGTGATTATTATGGGTTTTTTTTTTTTTATATAGGTTTTAAGTTCTTTGACCTGTGAAAATGTGAACCACAGTCCATTCCTGTTAGGAGTATACCAGGTGAATTCTAAAGCCATTCTTAACACTAAGTTTCATTGCATTTTCCTGCTTCTTCACCAGCCCTTCCTCCCCCTCTTTTCCCTCTTCCAGGAACTCATAACAGAGCAACTGCAGATGTACTCTGGTTTCAGTGTTCATTGGTAGGAGTGGAGTGGTGGACAGGACAAAAGATTTGGAGCCAGACAGACCTGGGTGTGCATCTAAACTCTGCTAGAGTATTCTTTGGTGGACATTTGACACTGGAGGCCCTTATTATATAAGGATGTCATGAAAATTCATTTTGTAGGTTAGAAAGCTCTCCACTCTGTCTTTAAAAGATAGAGTGCTTCACGGGCCACTGCATTTTTTTTTTTCCTAAGTATCTTATTCATCGTACTCAAAATCTGAGGCTTATTTTCTAGTAAGCATTATTTGCTTAGTATTACAGTTAAAGCGTTCTGACACACACACACACACACACACACAAATCAGAGTGACAAGAATCACTACTTATTTCTCCAAAGCTCAGAAAATTCTCAGTAAGTTCATTTGCACTGATTTGGAAAGGACTAAGGGACATTATTGAGAACGATAATATTATTATGTGAATTAGATAAGGGTCCTTCCTTGAGGTTGGAAAAAATTTTTTTCTAGACTTAGGTAAGCCCCATAGAATGAAGTTGGAATAAGAAATTGTGTGTTTGAGTCTCAGATCATGCAATTTGCTAGCTAAGTAAACTTGAGTAGGTACTTGAAATGGCTTGAGTCTCAATTTTCTTAAAAAAGCCATAGAATAATTTCTAAATGCCTCATTGGACTATTGTGAGGTTTGCTTATTCCTAGTACAAGCTAAAATTCATATAGCAAGCATCTGCCAGGAACTGGTCCAAGGCTTCATATAGGAATTCGTGTAATTTTCCCAAGAATTGTATGGGCAGGTAATTAATGTTATGTTGATTTTATCCTGATGTTATCCTAAGGAAGAAGTTTGAGCACACGAAGTAAATGTCTTGCCCAGGTCACACAGCTAGCAGCTAGCAAGATCCAGGATCCAAACCCAGGAAGCCGGCTTCAGACTGCTGTCACTATTAGAAAGTACTTGTACTCACTAATGTACCAGGTACTGTGCTAAACACTTAACAAAAAAATCAAAGTCATGCCTGCCTCATATGAACTCTATGGATAGGTAGTATTACTATCCCTACCTCATAGAGAAGGAAATAGGCTCAGAACCAGAGCTCAAGGAACTTACCCAAGGTTCTACAAGTCGTAAGTGGAAAATGTTCATTTTGCTTAGAATATTCTCCATCCATTGCTCACCCTTTCCTTTGCCTGGCTAAATTTGCCTTATTCTTCAAGTTTTGATTTAAGCATTATTTCTTCTGGTATCCTTGCCTGACAACCCTGCTTCAGAGTAGACCTCCTTTTATCTGTTTTCATAGTTATCTGTATGTTTCCCATATAATTGCTCCCATAATTTTATTTAGCTGTCTATTATGTATTTGATTGGTACTTTTCTCTCTGACCAGTATTAAGCCATAGGGGCAGGGACTGCACCTATTTTTACTTAGCATTTTATTCCTAGCACCTAGCACATAATAGGTATGCACCAAATATTTAAAAAATTAATGCACACTTAACTTTCTTAGGTGTGCATTCCTCAACAAGATGAATTGGCACTGCAACGATGGGCTCAAACATGGGAACAATTGTGAGGATGGTGTAGGACTGGACAATGTTTCATTCTGTCGTACATAGGGTCACTATGAGTCGGAACTGAATCAACAGCACTTAACAATGACAATAACAAAACATTTTTAGGGTTGGTACTGAGAAACACTGGAACTTGAAATGTAAAAAAAGATTTCCACACTCTATATCTGTAAGGATGATGATGTGAATTTTGAAAGGAAAAACAGAAATGAGATGAAGTCAAGAGGAAGTGAAGATCCATTTTTGAGAAAGGGTCTGATTCTAGAAAGATGAAGATGGGTGACATAAACATTTTAAGTAGTGAGAAAACAGTCTTTATTTCAAGGCTATGCTTACAAGGGCAAGGAGGGTATTCTCTTACATGCTTTGATATGATAGCTATATGTTTTGCTCCTGTTTCAAACCACAGTTTTATAGCAATGGGCTTAGGTAAAATCATATCTTTTAGAGGAAGATAAGGTTTTAGATATCATTGGGCCAAAAGTTCTCATTTTATAGATGAGGAAAACATGGCTCTGAAAAATGCAATGATTTACCCAAGGTGACAATTTTATGGTAGATTCAGACCTATGACCCGAGTCTTTTGGTATAGAAGATCTGAGGAAAAACAGAGCCCTTAATATAATTCTTAGAAGGGGTGAAATCTGAGCTGAGACTTGAAGGATGGGCAGTGTGGTAGAGAAAACTTTCATCTGGAGCTGGTGCTCTGAATTTGGACTTTTAGCCTACAAGATTGTGAGAGAATAAATTTCCCCTTCTTAAAGCCATCCACTTGTGGTATTTCTATTATAGCAGAACTAGGTAACTAAGACAGGTAGATTGAAAAAAAAATGACCACAATATTTTCAAGCTCCTCCAGTCAAGAGGTGTCTATTTCTCCATTCCTTGAACATGAGCTTAGCCATGTGGCTTACTTTAGCCAATGGGACTTTAAAAATACTTACACTTTAGGATTTGCTATCTCTTGCTATTGAGAATGCTGAGGCCATACCATGTCAAGACAATTGGGCTACCTAAGCAAAGGATGAAAGATAATTTGGAACACAGCACCACAAACCATTCCAGCCATCTGAGCTACCCCATCACTCACAAAATTGTGAGTTAAGTAAAATGGTTGTTTGCAATGCATAGTAAATCTTTCAGGCAGATAAAAGGGTTTCTAAGACTCTGAAGTGTATTGCCCCACAGCATCCTGAAACTCCCGAAGTAGTAGGACTTTGGGGGCTTTTGAAGCATGGAGTGGACTCAAATCAGATTCATGGGAAAACTACATAGTTTTTAAAAGAGCTGCATTAACAAAGTTGCTGTCATTTTGGACTAAAATGAGCAGAGACAGTTCAAACTCAACAAAATTATTTGGGTTCCCAAATGTTTATGAGTAGGAAGGAAGCTATTTTAGAAAGCTACTCAGTCACGAACATATGTCATCTTATGGAAAAAGACATCTCAGATGGTGGAAGCAAGAGTATAGAGGATGGAGTCAAAAGCCATAAATAAAAATAGACAAGGGAATCACTCTGTGGGAGCATAATTGTATTCTAATCAAGTAATAGTCCTTATTTTTGTAGGAGGGTAATCTGATAATACATGTCCAGATGGATTTCAGAATTGCTGTAGACCAGTGACAACCATGTGCCTCTGTTTCATCCTTTTTTTGAATGGAAGCCTCTGTTGTGGTTATTTTATTCCCATTTCAACATTGTATGTTAGATGTATGAAGGGCAGGTATTTCCTCTTAAGTTCAAAGATCTCTGGATCAAGAGGAAATATACCCAAGGTGCCACATCCAAGTCTCATCCCTATGTGAACCAGACACAAATCGTGAGATATTAGATTTCTAGAATGATATTTTGAATGAGACTTTGGGAAGTCATGGGAGTGTAAGTGGATTTTGCATGTGGAAGAATATCAATAATTATAGCCAGAGAGTGACTTGTGGTGTATTGAGACAAAATAGTAGCAGTATTTTGAAGCTCTTCTCATCAACAAGTGGAATCTATTTATTCCACCTCTTTAATCTGGGATTACCTACGTGACTGGCTTTGACTAGTAGAGCACTAGGAAACAAGATACAAAAGACGCTTGAAAAATGCTTGTGCATGGGGGCTTTCTCTTTCTTGTTCTGGGAACTTCCCATATGAGGAAGCATGGACTAGCTTCCTGTAGGATGAGATTTGACATGAAAAAAAAAAGACCCAGTCATCTCACTCAACTCAAAGAATTATGAGCTAATGAAAAGATTTTGTCTTAAGCCACTAAATTTTTAGGTGGTTTTTATGAAGAAAAGCTAACTGATATTGCTGGGATTCACACATATAAACAGAATGTATTTTCCAATAATTTGTACCTATAGCGTTTAGTGAGGAGCATTGTTCAGAAGGATTATTGAGCACTAAGGTGTGCCTGACCCAAGCCACGGTGTTTCCAATCACTTCATATGCATTTTAAAGCTGGACAATGAATAAGAAAGAGCAAAGAAAAATTCATGAATTTGATTTATGGCATTGGCAAAAAATATTGAATATACCATGGATTGCAAAAAGAATGAACAAATCTGTCTTGGAAGAAGTACAGCCAGAATGCTCCTTAGAAGTGAGGATAGTGAGACTTTGTCTCACATACTTTGGAGGTGTTATCAGGAGGAACCAGTCCCTGGAGAAGGACATCATGCTTGGTAAAGTAGAAGGTCAATGAAAAAGTGGAAGACCCTCAATGAGATGGACTGACAATGAGCTCAAACATGGCAATGATTGTGAGAATGGTACAGAACCAGCCAGTGTTTTGTTCTGTTGTACATAGAGTAGCTGTGAGTCAGAACCAACTTGATGGCACCTAACATCAACAACATTGTTCAGATATACAGGGAGTGGTGGTCGTGTGGAAGAATTCATGCCTTTCATGTAGAAGACCTGAGTTTTCCCACCAATGCACCTTAAGCGGAACTACCACTTGTCTATCTGTGGAGGCGTGCATGTTGCTGTGATGCTAGACAGGTTTCAGTGTAGCTTCCAGACTAAGATGTACTACAGAGAAAGAACTGGTGATTCATTTCTGAAAATCAGCCATTGAAAACCCTGTGGATCACAACAGTCTGATCTCTTTGTGCACGGGGCTGCATTAGTCAGGGATCAACTCAATGGCAGCTAACAACATAGTCTGTGGAAGCTTCTTTCTTCATCTCCTGTATCTAAGCAATATACATATATAAACAGTTACACAAGACCAGACATTCTAGTGAGTGAAGATTATGCTCTGAGATGATGATACATTTAGAGAAGGCTAAGATACCAGTCCAACTTATAATCACTCCCACGAAATAGTCAAGAGACACACTGAGATGGTCTACTGAATAAAGCAATAAGGAACAATTTCATTTATTCATCAAATATTTTACTAGGTATTTACTGTGTTTCAGGGGCAGTAGTGGTTCAGTGGTAGAATTCTTTCCTTCCATGGAGGAGACCCAGGCTCAATATCCAACCAATGCATCTCACACAAAGCCACCACCCACCTTTATTGGAAGCTTGCATGTATGCTATGATGCTGAACCAGTTTTAATGGAACTTCCAGACTAAGACAAACTAAGAAGAAAAGCCTGGCTATCTACTTCCAAAAATCAACCAATGAAAACTCTATGGATCACAATGGTGTGATCCACAATGAATCATGGGGATGGCCCAGGGCCAAGAAATATTTTGTTCCATTGTGCATGGGGACACCATGTGTCAGGTGTAAACTGCATGGCAGCTAGCAACAACAACACTTTGTGCCATATCTGGGTAAAGGAAAATGATATGTGCTTCCATTAGAGTACTATAATGGCAGGGCTAAAAATTGCTCCTAAGGCTGTGTTTTTCCACCAAGTGTTTGTCAGTTTGTCGTACCCTGGTGTTTTGTGTGTTGCTACAATACTGGAAGCTTTGTCACTGGTATTTCAAATTACAGCAGGGTCACTCTTGGTGGACAGGTTTCAGCTGAGTTTCCAGACTAAGACAGACTAGGAAGAAGGTCTTGGCAGTCTACTTCTGAAAAAAATTGGCTAATGAAAACCTTGTGAATAGCAGTGGAACATTGTCTGATACAGTGCTGGAAGATTAGCCCCTCAGGTTGGAAGGCACTCACAAAAAAAAACTGAGGAAGATCTGCCTTCTCAAAGTAGAATTAACCCTAATGACATAGATGGAGTCAAGCTCTCGGGACCTTCATTTGCTCATGTGGCATGACTCAAAATGAGAAGAAACAGCTGCAAACACCCATTAATAATCAGAAGGTGGAATGTACAAAGTATAAATCCAGGAAAACTGGATGAAATGGAATTCATAAAGATGGATATCCTAGGCATTAGTGAGCTGAAATGGACTAACATCTGCCATTTTGAATCAGACAATTAAAAAAATATCTGCCATTTTGAATCAGACAATTATATGGTCTATTATACCAGGAATGACAACTTGAAGAGGCATGGCATTGCCTTCCTCATCAAAGAGAACATTTCAAGATCTATCCTGAAGTACAATGCTGTCAGTGATAGGATAAATCCAAATGTCTACAAGGCAGGTCAGTTAATATAATCATTATTCAAATTTACGTAGCAGCCACTAAGGCCAAAGATGAAGAAATTGAAGATTTTTACCAACTTCTGCAGTCTGAAATTGATCAAACATGCAATCAAGATGCATCGATAATTACTGATGATTGGAATGCAGAAGTTGGAAGCAAAGAGGGATTGGTAGTTGGAAAATATGGCCTTGATGATAGAAATAGTGCTGGAGATTACATGATAGAATTTTTCAAGACCAATGACTTCTTCATTGTAAGTACCTTTTCTTAACAACAAAAATGGTGACTATATATGTGGACCTCACCAGGTGGAGTATACAGGAATCAAATCCACTATGGAAAGAGACTATGGAAAAGCTCAATATCATCAGTCAGAAACAAGGCCAGGGGCCAGTTGTGGAATAGACCATCAATTACTCATATGCCAGTTCATGTTGAAGGTGAAGAAAACTGGAATAATTCCAGAAAAGCCAAAGTATGACCTTAAGTATATCTCACTTGAATTTAGAGACCATCTCAAGAATAGATCTGAGGCATTAAACACTAATGACCAAAGACCAAAGAATTGTGGAATGACATCAAGGACATAATACATGAAGGAAGCAACAGGTCATTATAAAGACAACAAAGAAAGAAAAGGCCAAAATAGATGTCAGAAGAGACTCTGAAAGTTGCTTTTGAATGTACAGTAGCTAAAGCAAAAGGAAGAAATAATGAAGTAAAAGAGCTGAACAGAAGATTTCAAAGGGCGTTTTGAGAAGACAAAGTAAAGTATTATAATGAAATGTGCAAAGACCTGGCGACAGAAAACCAAAGGTAAGAACACACTCAGCATTTCTCAAGCTGAAAGAACTGAAGAAAAAATTCAAGCCTTAAGCTCCAGTATTGAAGGATTCTACAGAGAAAATATTAAATGACTCAGGAAGTATTAAAATAAGATGGAAGGGGGGGCGGAGCCAAGATGGCGGACGAGGCAGACGCTACCTCGGATCCCTCTTACAACAAAGACACGGAAAAACAAGTGAATCGATCACATACATAACAATCTATGAACCCTGAACAACAAACACAGATTTGGGGATGGAGAACGAACTAATACGGGGAAGCAGCGATTGTTTCCAGAGCCTGGAGCCGGCGTGCCAATCAGATACGGCACAAGCACAGAGAGCTGCTCCACCCCCCTGAACTAACCCGGGGAGGGGTACCAGCTGGTTCCACGGGCGGCGTGGGACGCAGCCGGTAGGAGAAGTCCCCGGGAGGCAGTGACTGGTCTTGGAGCAGAAAGAGCAGTGTCCAAGCCGGGGAACCGTCCTGCAGGGATTTGGACTGGATGCAGGTACGGCATAAACAGGAGAGTTGCTCCACCCCCCTGAACTAACCCCGGGAAGGGGTCCAGCCGGGTCGCGCGGGTGGCTTGGGACTCAGCCGGTAGGAGAAGTCCCCGGGAGGCAGCAACTGGTATTGGAGCGGGGAGAACAGCGTCCCAGCCGGGACACTCGGTCACGGCACAAGCACGGGGAGGTGCTTCACCCATCTGAACTAACCCCGGGAGGAGGCCGAAGTGGTTCTCGGGAGCGGCACGGCCACGCGGCTGGAGGGACAAGAAGTCCCTGGGAGGCAGCGACTGATTTTGGAGTCGAGAGTGCACCGCCCCAGTAGGGGAGCCTTGACGCTGGGCGTGGGGCTGGAAGCGGAGGATCTGACCGTGACTCCAGTGGGCCAGACCCCCCGGGGGCAATCTCCACACAGCCAGCACACATAGGCGACGCGCCCGCGGGAATCTCAGATATAATAGTCATTCCAAGCAAGACAAGCAACTCTGGCTATATTCTGAGGTGCTACTCTCCTATCTCTCTGTTCCCTCCCCCACCCTCCCCAGGCGGGTTCATTAACATCTGAATAGTCTGAGCCAGAGGGAGAACTCTGATAGGGATCTGACTGCATTTTTTTTTTAGCGGATTTTCTGGAAAAACTAGTTTCCCAGTGATGGCTCGGAGACAACAATCCATATCAAACCACTTAAAGAAGCAGACCGTGACAGCTTCTCCAACCCCCCAAACAAAAGAATCAAAATCTTTCCCAAATGAAGATACAATCTTGGAATTATCAGGTACAGAATATAAAAAACTAATTTACAGAATGCTTAATGATATCACAAATGAAATTAGGATACCTGCAGAAAAAGCCAAGGAACACACTGATAAAACTGTTGAAGAACTCAAAAAGATTATTCAAGAACATACCGGAAAAATTAATAAGTTGCAAGAATCCATAGAGAGACAACATGTAGAAATCCAAAAGATTAACAATAAAATAACAGAATTAGACAACGCAATAGGAAGTCAGAGGAGCAGACTCGAGCAATTAGAATGCAGACTGGGACATATGGAGGACCAGGGAATCAACACCAACATAGCTGAAAAAAAATCAGAGAAAAGAATTAAAAAAAATGAAGAAACCCTAAGAATTATGTAGGACTCTATCAAGAAGGATAACCTGCGGGTGATTGGAGTCCCAGAACAGGGAGGGGGGACAGAAAACACAGAGAAAATAGTTGAAGAACTCCTGACACAAAACTTCCCTGACATCATGAAAGACGAAAGGATATCTATCCAAGATGCTCATCGAACCCCATTTAAGATTGATCCAAAAAGAAAAACACCAAGACATACTATCATCAAACTCACCAAAACCAAAGATAAACAGAAAATTTTAAAAACAGCCAGGAAGAAAAGAAAGGTTTCCTTCAAGGGAGAATCAATAAGAATATGTTCTGACTACTCAGCAGAAACCATGCAGGCAAGAAGGGAATGGGACGACGTATACAGAACACTGAAGGAGAAAAACTGCCAGCCAAGGATCATATATCCAGCAAAACTCTCTCTGAAATATGAAGGCGAAATTAAGATATTTACAGACAAACACAAGTTTAGAGAATTTGCAAAAACCAAACCAAAGCTACAAGAAATACTAAAGGATATTGTTTGGTCAGAGAACCAATAATATCAGATATCAGCACAACACAAGGTCACAAAACAGAATGTCCTGATATCAACTCAAATAGGGAAATCACAAAAACAAACAAATTAAGATTAATTAAAAAAAAAATACACATAACAGGGAATCATGGAAGTCAATAGGTAAAAGATCACAATAATCAAAAAGAGGGACTAAATACAGGAGGCATTGAACTGCCATATGGAGAGTGATACAAGGCGATATAGAACAATACAAGTTAGGTTTTTACTTAGAAAAATAGGGGTAAATAATAAGGTAACCACAAAAAGGTATAACAACTCTATAACTCAAGATAAAAACCAAGAAAAACGTAACGACTCAACTAACATAAAGTCAAGCACTATGAAAATGAGGATCTCACAATTTACTAAGAAAAACGTCTCAGCACAAAAAAGTATGTGGAAAAATGAAATTGTCAACAACACACATAACAAGGCATCAAAATGACAGCACTAAAAACTTATTTATCTATAATTACCCTGAATGTAAATGGACTAAATGCACCAATAAAGAGACAGAGAGTCACAGACTGGATAAAGAAACACGATCCATCTATATGCTGCCTACAAGAGACACACCTTAGACTTAGAGACACAAACAAACTAAAACTCAAAGGATGGAAAAAAGTATATCAAGCAAACAATAAGCAAAAAAGAAGAGGAGTAGCAATATTAATTTGTGACAAAATAGACTTTAAACTTAAATCCACCACAAAGGATAAAGAAGGACACTATGTAATGATAAAAGGGACAATTGATCAGGAAGACATAACCATATTAAATATTTACGCACCCAATGACAGGGCTGCAAGATACATAAATCAAACTCTAACAGAATTGAAAAGCGAGATAGATACTTCCACAATTATAGTAGGAGACTTCAACACACCACTTTCGGAGAAGGACAGGACATCCAGTAAGAAGCTCAACAGAGACACGGAAGATCTAATTACAACAATCAACCAACTTGACCTCATTGACTTATACAGAACTCTCCACCCAACTGCTGCAAAATATACTTTTTTTTCTAGCGCACATGGAACATTCTCTAGAATACACCACATATTAGGTCATAAAACAAACCTTTGCAGAGTCCAAAACGTCGAAATATTACAAAGCATCTTCTCAGACCACAAGGCAATAAAACTAGAGATCGATAACACAAAAACTAGGGAAAAGAAATCAAATACTTGGAAAATGAACAATACCCTCCTGAAAAAAGACTGGGTTATAGAAGACATCAAGGAGGGAATAAGGAAATTCATAGAAAGCAACGAGAATGAAAACACTTCCTATCAAAACCTCTGGGACACAGCAAAAGCAGTGCTCAGAGGCCAATTTATATCGATAAATGCGCACATACAAAAAGAAGAAAGAGCCAAAATCAGAGAACTGTCCCTACAACTTGAACAAATAGAAAGTGAGCAACAAAAGAATCCATCAGGCACCAGAACAAATAATAAAAATGAGAGCTGAACTAAATGAATTAGAGAACAGAAAAACAATTGAAAGAATTAACAAAGCCAAAAGCTGGTTCTTTGAAAAAATTAACAAAATTGATAAACGATTGGCTAGACTGACTAAAGAAATACAGGAAAGGAAACAAATAACCCGAATAAGAACTGAGAAGGACCACATCACAACAGAACCAAATGAAATTAAAAGAATCATTTCAGATTATTATGAAAAATTGTACTCTAACAAATTTGAAAACCTAGAAGAAATGGATGAATTCCTGGAAAAACACTACCTACCTAAACTAACACATTCAGAAGTAGAACAACTAAATAGACCCACAACAAAAAAAGAGATTGAAACGGTAATCAAAAAACTCCCAACAAAAAAAAGCCCTGGCCCGGACGGCTTCACTGCAGAGTTCTACCAAACTTTCAGAGGAGAGTTAACACCACTACTTCTGAAGGTATTCCAAAGCATAGAAAATGACGGAATACTACCCAACTCATTCTATGAAGCCACCATCTCCCTGATACCAAAACCAGGTAAAGACATTATAAAAAAAGAAAATTATAGACCTATATCCCTCATGAACATAGATGCAAAAATCCTCAACAAAATTCTAGCCAATAGAATCCAACAACACATCAAAAAAATAATTCACCCTGATCAAGTGGGATTTATACCAGGTATGCAAGGCTGGTTTAATATCAGAAAAACCATTAATGTAATCCATCACATAAATAAAACAAAAGACAAAAACCGCATGATCTTATCAATTGATGCAGAAAAGGCATTTGACAAAGTCCAACACCCATTCATGATAAAAACTCTTACCAAAATAGGAATTGAAGGAAAATTCCTCAACATAATAAAGGGCATCTATGCAAAGCCAACAGCCAATATCACTCTAAATGGAGAGAACCTGAAAGCATTTCCCTTGAGAACGGGAACCAGACAAGGATGCCCTTTATCACCGCTCTTATTCAACATCGTGTTGGAAGTCTTAGCCAGGGCAATTAGGCTAGACAAAGAAATAAAAGGTATCCGGATTGGCAAGGAAGAAGTAAAGTTATCACTGTTTGCAGATGACATGATTATATACACAGAAAACCCTAAGGAATCCTCCAGAAAACTACTGAAACTAATAGAAGAGTTTGGCAGAGTCTCAGGTTATAAAATAAACATACAAAAATCACTTGGATTCCTCTACCTCAACAAAAAGAACACCGAAGAGGAAATAACCAAATCAATACCATTCACAGTAGCCCCCAAGAAGATAAGATACTTAGGAATAAATCTTACCAAGGATGTAAAAGACCTATACAAAGAAAACTACAAAGCTCTACTACAAGAAATTCAAAAGGACATGCTTAAGTGGAAAAACATACCCTGCTCATGGATAGGAAGACTTAACATAGTAAAAATGTCTATTCTACCAAAAGCCATCTATACATTTAACGCACTTCCGATCCAAATTCCAATGTCATATTTTAAGGGGATAGAGAAACAAATCACCAATTTCATATGGAAGGGAAAGAAGCCCCGGATAAGCAAAGCACTACTGAAAAAGAAGAAGAAAGTGGGAGGCCTCACCTTTCCTGACTTCAGAACCTATTATACAGCCACAGTAGTCAAAACAGCCTGGTATGGGTACAACAACAGACACATAGACCAATGGAACAGAATTGAGAACCCAGACATAGATCCATCCACGTATGAGCAGCTGATATTTGACAAAGGACCAGTGTCAATTAACTGGGGAAAAGATAGCCTTTTTAACAAATGGTGCCGGCATAGCTGGATATCCATTTGCAAAAAAATGAAACAGGACCCATACCTCACACCATGCACAAAAACTAACTCCAAGTGGATCAAAGACCTAAACATAAAGAGTAAAACGATAAAGATCATGGAAGAAAAAATTGGGACAACCCTAGGAGCCCTAATACAAGGTATAAACAGAATACAAAACATTACCAAAAATGATGAAGAGAAACCCGATACCTGGGAGCTCCTAAAAATCAAACACCTATGCTCATCTAAAGACTTCTCCAAAAGAGTAAAAAGACCACCTACAGATTGGGAAAGAATTTTCAGCTATGACATCTCCGACCAGCGCCTGATCTCTAAAATCTACATGATTCTGTCAAAACTCAACCACAAAAAGACAAACAACCCAATCAAGAAGTGGGCAAAGGATATGAACACACATTTCACTAAAGAAGATATTCAGGCAGCCAACAGATACATGAGAAAATGCTCTCGATCATTAGCCATTAGAGAAATGCAAATTAAAACTACGATGAGATTCCATCTCACACCAGCAAGGCTGGCATTAATCCAAAAAACACAAAATAATAAATGTTGGAGAGGCTGCGGAGAGATTGGAACTCTCATACACTGCTGGTGGGAATGTCAAATGGTACAACCACTTTGGAAATCTATCTGGCGTTATCTTAAACAGTTAGAAATAGAACTACCATACAACCCAGAAATCCCACTCCTCGGAATATACCCTAGAGATACAAGAGCCTTCATACAAACAGATATATGCACACCCATGTTTATTGCAGCTCTGTTTACAATAGCAAAAAGTTGGAAGCAACCAAGGTGTCCATCAACGGATGAATGGGTAAATAAATTGTGGTATAGTCACACAATGGAATACTACGCATCGATAAAGAACAGTGACGAATCTCTGAAACATTTCATAACATGGAGGAACCTGGAAGGCATTATGTTGAGCGAAATTAGTCAGAGGCAAAAGGACAAATATTGTATAAGACCACTATTGTAAGATCTTGAGAAATAGTAAACCTGAGAAGAACAAAAAAAATAAAAGAAAAATAAAAGAAGATGGAAAGAATACACAGAATCACTATACCAAAAAGAATTGGTCAATGTTCAACCACTTTAGGAGGTAGCATATGATCAAGAAGCAATGGTACTAAAGGAAGAGGTCCAAGCTTCACTTAAGGCACTGAGGAAAAACAAGGCCCCAGGAATTGATGGAATACCAACTGAGGTGTTTCAACAAACAGATGCAGCACTGCAAGTGCTCGCATGTCTATGCCAAGAAAATTGGAAGACAGCTACCTGGCCAACCGACTGGGAGAGATCCATATTTATGCCTATTCCCAAGAGAGGTGATAGAACAGGACACAGAAGTTATTGAACAACATCATTAATATCACTTGCAAGTAAAATTTTGCTGAAGATCATTCAAAAGTGGCTTCAGCATTATATCAATAGGGAACTGCCAGAAACTCAATCCAGATTCAGAAGAGGACTTGGAACCAGGGATATCGATGCTGATGTTAGATGGATCATGACTGAAAGCAGAAAATACCAGAAAGATGTTAATGTATGTTCTATTGACTATGCAAAGGTATTCAACTGTGTGGATCATAACAAATTATGGATAACATTGCAAAGAATGGGAATTCCATAACACTTAATTGTGTTCATGAGGAGCCTGTACTTAGACTGATAGGCAGTCATTCAAAAAGAACAAGGGGATACTTCATGGTTTAAAGTCAGGAAAGCTGTATGTCAGGGTTGTATTCTTTCACCGTATCTATTTAATCTGTATGCTGAGCAAATAGGCTGAGAAACTAGACTATATGAAGAAGAATGGGACATCAGGATTGGAGGAAGGCTCACGAACAGCCTGCATTATGCAGTTGACACAACCTTGCTTGCTGAAAATGAAGAGGACTTAAACCACTTACTGATGAAGATCAAAGACCATAGCCTTCAGTATGGATTATACCTCAGCATAAAGAAAACAAAAATCCTCACAAATGAACCAAAAAGCAACATCATGATAAATGGAGAAAAGATTAACGTTGTCAAGGATTTCATTTTGCTTGGATCCATGATCAATGCCCATGGAAGCATCAGTCAAGAAATCAGAGGACGCATTGGGTTGGGCAAATCTGCAAAGGACTTCTTCAAATTGTTAAAAACCAAGTATGTCACTTTAAGGACTAAGGTGCACCTGACCCAAGCCATGGTGTTTTCAATACCCTCAGTTGCATGAGAAATCTGGATAATGAATAATGAAGACGTAAGAAAAATGATGCCTTTGAATTATGATGTTGGTGTGAGAATATTGAATATACTGTGGACTTCCAGAAGAATTAGCAAATCTGTCTTGGAAGAAGTACAGCCAGAATGCGTCTTAGGATGGCCAGACTTCATCTCACATGCTTTGGACATGTTATCAGGAGGAACTAGTCCACGGAGAAATAATCATGCTTTGTAAATTAGCGGGTCAGTGAAGAAGGGGAAGACCCTCAAAGAGATGGATTGACATAGTGGCTGCAACAGTGGGTTCAATCATAGCAACAGTTGTGAGTCTGGTACAGGACCAGGCAGTGTTTCCTTCTGTTGTACATCGGGTCACTATGAGTAGGAATCAACTCGATATCGCCCAACAACCACAAGGCTGTATTTTGAAGCTCTAACTGAAAAGCTGAATGATTCAGAAAGAAATCAAGACAGTAGAAATAAAACATTGTTAGGGTTGTGATTTTACAGTAAATCCGGTTTCATAAAAATTTCACATGAATTATTTTTTAATTGATTCTCTAACGCTGCGAATTCTTGGAACATAGATGTCAAGGAAAGAGATTTTATGCCTTTCTAATTTTAAATGCCCTTATAATATGATGTCTAATATAAAGGAAAGATTTTCATCTGATTTTTGCAATTTGCCGTCCTTTCCTGATTTTCAGGCTGAAGGAGCGTTACAACTGTTTATAAGCTTTATTTATTTATTTCTTGATTTCTTACATAGAATTCTTACTTTATTCCTATTGAAAGAGCTCTTTAAGCCTTAGGCAAAAATACATTGGTTATATTATTCTTAAAATTCCTTCAAATTTAGAATCTGATTCTTTTGAATCATTCCCACGTACCTCAAACCAAGTTTCCTCATTATTAATATCTTATGTTGTTAGTTGCCATTGAGTTGGCTCCAACTCATGGTGACCTTACGTGAATAAACTGTTGCCTGATCCTGTGCTATCTTCATGACTGTTGACTTGTTTGAGTCCATTGTTGTGGCTCCTGTGTCAATCCTTCTCATTTAGGGTTTCCCTCATTTTCCTGACCCTTGAAGACTCCCAACACATTTGCACATGTTTAAGTTCCTGTTTTAAAAAGACAAAAAGCACCTTGATTGCTTAAAAATTTCAAGGGCTCTTTCTAGAAGCCAGAGACAAATTGCCAAAGTTCATTGTTCCACAAGGTACGTGTGTGTATTATATATGTGTGTGTGTGTTATATATATACGCACATGTACGTATAGTACATATGTATTATATGTGTGTGTATTATATATATGTGTGTTATGTATATGTGTGTGATAGATGATAGAGAGATAGAAGACAGACAGACAGACAGACAGATAGATAGATACAAGTAGTCCTTAACTTGCAACAGCGTTCCATTCCAATGACTCCATTGTGAGACAGCTCTGATGTAAGTCAAATACCTCGTCTTTTTTTTAGTTTTTATTATTATGTTATCAGTATCTTTATAAATCAGATCTTTATTCTTTATTTTTTTACATCTTATCATTAGTACATCTTCCTGGGAGGAAATTACAGGAAAATGGACCCAGGGGATATGGAAAAAATTGCTAAGTTATGTGAACATACCCCAAGCATTTCATCAGGGTAATATGATGGAAGAGATCAGTGGAAAAATCGTCCATTTGGCAAAAACGCTGAATTTAGAACTTGATATCACTGATGTGTAACAGCTCATAGATCACAAAGAACAGGAATTGACAGATCAGGACTTAACAGATTTTGAAGAGGAAAGAAATGCTGAAGGAGAAAGAAACAATGAAGAAGAGTATGAAGAGCAGTTGTCAAAAAATTTTACAGTGAAAAGATTAAAAAAAATTTTTTTTTTGCCGTGGAGTCAATTCCAACTCATAGCAATCCTATAGGACAGAGTAGAACTGCCCCATAGGGTTTCTAAGGAGCAGCTTGTGTATTCGAACCATCAACTTTTTGGTTAGCAGCCATAGCTCTTAACCACTGCTCCACCAGGGCTTGATTAGCTGGTGTGTTTTTCTAAACTAAATTGGGGGCTTCGTTGCTTGAAAACATGGACCCAAACACTCAATGCTTTGCTAAAGTCAATAGGCAGATATGGGAAGCAGTGAGATGTTACTGTGAAATATATGAAGAAAAAAAGGACCATACAGACAACTCTCAGTAATTTTCTAACTAGAAATGACATCCCCATTCCCAGCGATAATCCAGATGCTCCAGAGTCTTCCACGAGTGGAGTTATTACCGAAACTGATCAAATGCCATCATCCAACTCTTCTCATTGTCAGAGTAAATTTTTATGATTTGTATATTTTTTATGGATGTATGTATTAAAATATATCTGTAAGTTTGTATGTGTTGTTTCCAACCCGAAAGACAAGTCACAGTCAAATTTATAAAGATACTGAAAATAAAAGGCAATAGTACTGAAAACTAAAAAAAATTGAGCCATAGCTTGTAACATTCTGAATAGAATGTTAAGAGAGGGTAAAGTGACTGCATATGCCTGGGGTCAACAATCTCATCTGTAAAAAGGAAGTAATACTGTCTGTCCTACGTGGTTGTTGTGAGGAGTAGGCGCGATGGATATGAAAAACCTACAGGGTTAAAGGCACCATATAATGTAAAAACAATACATTTTATTATTGTTATAGATGACATTAATCAGTCCCTGTTTTCAATTTTTCTTACCAACAAAACAAAATAAAACCCTACTTCTCTCAATCAAAATCTGATACGTGTCTTAATGTATAGCAAAGTTCCCTTCGGCACAGGTGGTTTATGGTCCACTGCTAACCTAAAGTTTGGGGGTTTGAACTCACCCAGTGGTGTCAGTGAAGAAAGACTTGGCTACCTGCTTCAGTAAAGATTGTTGTTGTTGTTTGCTGAGACTGAGTCAGGCCCCGACTCGCGGTGATCCCGTGTGTTACAGAGCAGAACTGCTCCAGAGAGTTTTCTTAGACGTAATCTTTATGGAAGCAGTTCGCCAGGACTTTCTTCTGCAGAGACCTGGGTGCATTCAAATAGCCAACCTTTAGGTTAGCAGTTCAGCACAAACCACTTGCACCAAACAACCAAGAAAATCCTATGGAGCAGTTCCACTCTGGAACACACAGGGTTACCATAAACAGGAATAGATGATGGCAGCGGTTTGGTTTTTGGTTTAATGTATAACAGACAAAAGCTAAAAAAGTGGGAATCTGGGCTACCCCTGAGTCACATGCTCAGGAGCCCCCAGACTTCGCTGAATGCCACATGGAAGCCACCCATCTGTCCGCGGCCCTCTTTTACAACTGTGGAACTGAGTGCCTCATGTTTTACGACTGACAAACTCAGCTCTCCTCTGAAGTACCTCTCTTAAGCCAGTGAACTTGATTCCTTTCAGAGCAGGGTGCAAAGCATTTTGTTACATGACTGAAATTTCTCAGACTGCAAGGAAAATGCTTAGCCTTTTTTTTGTTTTGTTTTGTTTTCTCACTTCACTTGTCTCTTTCTCTTCTCACTGTGTCCCGTTTCCTTTAGTAATTACATTTGGAAGGAAATTACTTGCATATTGAAAACGATCTGGAGATTCAGGTTTGTTTGTTTTTTAATTTGTAGCCGACATGGATTTGCGTGATTCACAGTTGCTTTAAAACTACAGAAACTTGTTTGTGCAAATTAATGACAAGTTTTAATAAACAGACTTTGCTGCCCACTGCTAAAAATATTCCAGTCAGGCTTCAGTTTAAAAGCAAAATATGATAGGAATCTATCCCCATGGCAACTGTGCCTCAACAATGATCTGTGACAGCTTTCGAAGCTGTTTGGTGATTTGTGTTTCATGACTACCTTAGTAGGTGAGGAATAGAAAGGATATGCCGAGTTGAATGTGTGGGTTTTAAATTACCGGCTTACAGGGCTACTGCTTCAAACTCTATGGGGCAGTTCTACTCTGTCCTATAGGGTCGCTATGAGCCGGAATGGACTCGACGGCACTGGGTTTTTTTTTTTTTTTTTCAGGTTAGGGCTACTGCTGGGCAATCCTTACATTAATTACATTCAGAGGTGAACCTAATGGTGCTTGTGATGATAAAAACTGAAACTTATTGGAAAGGTAAATTACCTTTCTTCATATATAAGTTGCCAACTTTATGGATTAGTCTCTACCTGAATGGAAGACCACATCCAAGGGCTTGATAAGAATAATGAAGTTTTATAGCTATATGGAACTTATCGTGAATCTAAACAAGGTTTCTGAGGCCATCCTTCAAGTCAAAGGGAGACTAAGAATTAAATTAGTCTCAGTCAAGAAGATGTTGCTGTACAAGTGGTGGGCTTATAAGAAACTCGTCTTTCAGGGCTGGCTTGCTCAGTTTCACCTGGGTAGTGGCCTTAATAAGCCAAACTGTGCGGTACCCGCGGCAGCACTCATAAGTCTTTAGAGGGGAGTCAAGCGGATTAAAGAGGAGAACTCTCTTTGTCTGTACTGCCAGACCCTTCACCAGCAAATCACAGAGCAGGTGTGGGGCTCAATGCAAAGTTACCTTCGCAGTGAAGCAAAGAAGCTGGACTCAGGCTTCCATTTCAGAACATAAATGCAAAATGAACACGATTTAAAGTACCTTCTCTTTTTTCCTATTGCTTTCTTATTTTGAAAGGAGTATTTCTTACTCTTGAAAATTTCAGAATATATAGAAAAGTATAAAACAGGAAAAGTCATCTATTATCACCAGCCAGAGATAATGTCAAATTATGAAATTCTTCTAATGTACTAGTCTATGAGAAGTGGTATTAGACTTTCAGATGTGAAAAATGTCATAAAAATAGTGCTATACAAGCCCTTGGTTTACAGGTGAGGAAAGAATGAGTCTAGACAGGGATGCCAAGCACACCAAGTCCACAGACTGCTCATCCTGGATGTTTGCCCAACTTTTCTCTGTCTCTCATGTTCCCTTTGTCTTCTAACCATTTCAGGGAAATCCCTAATCTTCCAATCCTGAAACTTTTTCGAAAAACAACAGCTTGCAAAAAGCAAACACCAATTCTGACATACGAAAAAAGCCCAAATTGTTCTGCTCGTGATTATCTAAACACATTCCTTTACTTGGATAGACTTTTTGTGAAAATACTAATTAATAGAAGAATTGGGCAAAAAAGCAATTCTCATCAAGAATACCTTTCTCTCTCTCTCTAGCCATGCACTCAATATCCACATTCCAGCAGGTGGGACAGGCATATGTAGGTAAATAGTAGAATGATCTTTAATCTAGGGAATTTACACTGGAAGATGCCCCTGGGAGTGTTCCTGAGTAATTAGGAAGCATCTCCCAGGACCCACAGACCCAGTGCCATTTTAAGACATTGACATTCCTAGAAGCTCTTCCTTTTGGAGGCGCCTTTTCTCAACAACTCAAATATATGAAGATACGCCCCCTTTGCATATTTTCTGCAATGTTTGGCTGTACAGTTTTTGAAAAAAGCTTTCATGAAGTTGAGTTTTGTTAAGAATTCGTGGTTTTATGATATACGCTTTATTATATTATTGCTTATATGAGAGCTGAGCTACAGTTGGCATGTTGTTGTTGTTAGATTCCATCTAGTCTGTTCTGACTCATAGCAACTCTAGGTGCAACAGAACAAAACACTGCCCAGTCCTGCTTTGACATGTCAGCATATGCAATAGTGTCTTATGGCTACTATAACAAATTGCCATCAACTGGGTGGCTTAAAACAACAGAAATTTATTTTCTCATAGTTATGGAGGCCAGGAGTCCAAAATTAGTTTCAGTGGGGAAGGAAGTCCTGGCAATTTTCTTTCGTAAGGTTACTTACAGCCAAGAAAATCCTATGGAGTAGTTCTACTCTTTAACTTGTGGGCTCACCATGAGTTGGAATCCACTAGACAGCAACATTTTGGGTCTTTTGTTTGTTTGTTTTGGGCTGAAATCAAGGTGCCATCAAGCTTGGGCTTCCTTTGGAAGTTCTAGGAGATAATCTATTCCTTGCCTCTTCTAGTTTCTGGTGGCTGTGACACTCCATTCTAATCTCTTCCTCTGTCTTTACATTGCCTTTTCCTCTCTGTGTGTAATCTCCTTCAACTCTCTCTTACAAGGATACTTGTGATGGCATTTAGGACCTACCAGCATAATCCAGGATTATCTCTTCATCTCAAAATCCCCCATTTAATCATGCTTCCAAAACTCCTTTTCCAAATAAGGTTCTGGGAATTAGGGCCTGATTTATTTACAACCACCATTTGGCTCACTGTACCATAGCAGTACATTTTGTAGTTATTTAAATTTTTATCAATTTTGATTTAGTAAGATTTATGTTTTCATATGTTGATACCAGTACATTTTTTCTAGTCTCAAACCTTTTTGTGGGACCTTTAGAAGCTTGTTCATAATGGATAAAAGCCTAGAACAGACTTTTTCTCCCTTTCTAAAGTTTTTTTTTTTTTAAAGCCAGATTTGGAGCCCTGGTGACACATTGGTTAAAACTTTGGCTGCTAACCAAAAGGTCAGCAGTTCGAATCCACCAGGCACACCTTGGAAACACTGTGGGGTAGTTCCACTCTGTCCTACAGAGTCTTTATGAGTCGGAATAGACTAGACAACAACGGGTTTGGTTTTTGGTTAAAGCCAGACTGGTCTACAGAACTCTCATTGCGGCTACAGGCAGCAGATATTTTTCTAAAAGGCATTTTTGCAGAGGGAATTGCTAGGATGCATTGACAAAGGAGGAGACTCCTGTCTACAGAGTCCATGGATTGCATGTTTTTGTGGAAACAAGTAAGAAAATTACAGATAGTGAAACAGTTAATGTCAACTGCATTCAGGCAGAAAAACATTATACTTCAAACTGTAAACTTTGAACAGTTGGCTGCATTTACTAACTCTCAAGGACTTAAGGTACTGTCAGGCATTGTGCTTCACCCTTTCCAAGTATCAATTGTAATATTCACAACATCTCTTCAAATGAGGTATAATCCTCACCTTACAGATGAGAAAATCAGGTTCAGGAAGGCTAAGTAATTTGCCCAAAGTCACAAGAAAGTGGGTAGCAGAGTCAGAATTTCAACCCCGGGCTGTCTATCTCTAAATTCTAAGTTCTTTTGTATACATGGCACTGCATTATTTTTGAAATAAGAAAATGAATACATAAAATGTATGACAGAGGCAAAAAGTGCAGCTGAAAGGACAACAGGATAAGAAGCAGAAGAGAGACTCGATCTTTGTCTCTCCAGATTAATCTTTATTTCAAATTAGTCTTCATTTCTAACCTGGGATGGTGGAAACAATAGTTTAAACTATTGATATCCTCAACTATTGGGTGTCTGTGTATGCATACATATGTGTGTTTATTTACTGATCACTAAACTACTTGTAATTGATTCCACAGTATGGGTTCTGAAACTTTCAGCTAGACTTTTTTATGGCCTTTAGTCATTGAGTGGAGCCCTGGTACCACAGTGGTTAAGAGTTCAGGCTGATAACCAAAAGCTTGGCAGTTCTAATCCACCAGTTGCTCCTTGGAAACTCTATGGGGCAGTTTTAATCTGTACTATAGGCTCACTGTGAGTCAGAATTGACTCAACAAAGACAATGAGCTTGGTTTTTTGGGGTTTTTTTGGTTAGTCATTGAGTGTCTTGAATGAAAAAGAACTCTTTCAGAGAGTGTTAACACCCAAACTTGATGGATTAAAATAATATTAAGAGTCATTTTTACTCAGCCCAGAGCCGGCAGACCAGGAAACCTATATCTTTTACAGAAGTGTTTCCCAAATGTTCGTGTTTTGTTTAATAATTCTACTTTTGTCTGTACTATTGTCTATAGTATTATTTACTTAATAGTCTTTTAATACCTGCACTTTTATATTTATTTTAAAAGACAACTACGTCAGTCACCATTATGATTAGAAAATCAGTATCCTCTACTGTAAAAAGAAGGCAAATAGCAAAACTGAATATCATGAAAAAGAAACCATATTTCTAAATTCTGGCTAAATGGTATTAACTGCCCAAGGAACAGGTTTCAGGTTCTCTCTGTCATTGTTAAAAGAGAGATTAATAAGAACCCTGGTGGCGTAGTGGTTAAGTGCTATGGCTGCTAACCAAAGTGTCGGCAGTTTGAATCCACCAGGCACTCCTTGGAAACTCTATGGGGCAGTTCTACTCTGTCCTATAGGGTCACTATGAGTTGGAATTGACTCCATGGCACTGGGTTTTGAGTTAGAGAGATGGTAAATCCACATTGGCACTAACACCAGACTTCCTCCTGAACAAAATCTGAGCACTGAATGAGACCTGAGAAGGGAGTAACTTTTTCAGTAGATAATTCAATGTGATTATGGGTGTGTATATGAACCACCTGAACACATATTACCACCCTTAACTCTCATTCCTCTTTATGGCGTGAGGCCTGAAGTTAAGATTCAGTATTATATACTGCCTTGATCTCTGAAACTGGGAGGACTTTGACTGGTGCAGCTGCAAGCTCCCTTCCGGTATTCTATTTCTGCAGATAAGATCCAGTAGCCAAACAACCCTCATCATGAGGATTGGGTACATGCCTGCTTATCCCTGAGTAGCAGGCTTCGGGCCCTGCCAGTCTGCAAAATTATACAAACAGCCAATCATATCCTCCCACTGGTACCAGAGGCCACTTCATCCTTTTGTTACCTCAAAGCCTGCCTTCCACAGCCCCTGTTTGTTCGCTCTGTTCCTGAGTGCAACCCTCACATGGCCTGTGTGGTATGCAATGCCCTGTTAACTCAAATTGTGAGTCTCTATGACTAATAAAATGTTGTTGATGTCATCTGTCCAATGTCAGGTGCTGTGTGTTTGGCTACCCCCATAGCCCTAGAGCAGGAATCCCTCCTTTACAAACAGGATGAATAATTTCCATTCACACATCTTTGGCCAACACATAACCACATAACCACTGTGAAAAATCCTACCATCCTATATAATGGTGCCCAAAAAGATCCCCTTCCTATTTATAAGACCGCACTCATTCCTTAAAGAATCACCAGACTATAACTGGAACTAAGCATTTAACAAAAATGCTGCAGGTGTCTCCCAGGTGGTAAGTCCTTGACATGAGGGAAGCTGTTTCTTATCTCCTTGAGTTTCTATATCTAACCTTATAAAGAAGACAGTGGGCTTGGTTTGATGTATCATTGATTGTGTCTGATGTGAGAACATTTTTACCCCAAGTATTCGTTCCTAATGGCTTTCCAGAGCAGCTTTAATTCCTAAGACCTGTGCTGCTTAGTACTCAAGGCTCTTATAAATTGCTGTCATAATGTTAAATGTTAAAATGCTAAAAGTCACGTAATGCGGCAGTTAAGAGCAGAGACTCTAGAAGCTTGGGAATCAGACCCTCTAGGTTTAAATACTGACCACTCATTTGCTGTGTGAGTTTGGGTATGTTGCTGAAACTCTCTGAGCCTCGGTTTCCTTACTTAGAGTGCCTCCCTCATGGGACTACAAAAACCAAAACAAAACAAAAACCCAGTGTTGATGAGTTGATTGCAACTCGTGGAGACCCTATATGTTACAGAGCAGAACTGCTTCTAATTTTCTTGCAGTAATCTTTACAAAGGCAGATCACTAGGTCTTTCTTCTGACGGTTGCTGGTTGAGTTCAAGCTACGAACCTTTAGGTTAGTAACTGAGTGCAAACTGTTTGCCCTGTTCTAAAACCCTTTGCTGTCGAGTTGATTCCAACTCATAGTGACTGCCCCATAGCGTTTCCAAGGAGTGCCTTGTGGGTTCAAACTGCAGACCTTTTGGTTAGCAGCCATAGCTCTTAACCACTATGCCACCAGGGTTTCCTTGCACCACTCAGGGACTGCCAAAACCAAAAAAAAAAAAAGCCAAACCCATTTCCTTCTAGTACTTTCTAATTCTTAGCAACCCTATAGGATGGAGTAGAACTGCCCCCATAGAATATCCAAGGAGCAGCCGGTGAATTCAAACTACCAGTCTTTTTATTAGCAGCTGAGCTTTAACCACTTCACCACTACAGACTGCAGTGAGTATTAGATGAGTTACATAGAAAGAACTTAGATGTAGCTAGTATGTAGTAAGCACTTAATGAGTATTAACTATAATTATTCTATTCTATTCTATTCTATTCTATTCTATTCTATTCTATTCTATTCTATTCTATTCTATTCTATTCTATTCTATTCTATTCTATTCTATTCTATTCTATTCTATTCTATTCTATTCTATTCTATTCTATTCTATTCTATTCTATTCTATTCTATTTTCTATTCTATTCTGGAAACCCTGGTGGCGTAGTGGTTAAGTGCTATGGCTGCTAACCAAAAGGTCAGCAGTTCAAACCCATCAGGCGCTCCTTGGAAACTCTACGGGGCAGTTCTACTCTGTCCTGTAGGGTTGCTATGAGTCGGAATCCACTTGATGGCAGTGGGTTTTTTTTTTTTTTTTTTTAACTATTAGAGACACAGAAAACTGTAAGTCTTAACACTGGGCTAATATTATTTTTTTAACCATCCAGACAGTAAGAACTAGGACCCTAGACTTGTACTAGACTTTAACAGAAATATGGACATAGGGTACCATTTAAAGTTGGTGGGAGTCTGCAAGGGTGGCCTGTAGAAGCATGAAGGCTCTGGGTACCCATCGAGGAAAGAAGGGAAGAAGGAGGGTTGAAAATATACATCATCACTCTTACCATTTTGGAGAGGATGGCTTGTAATTCCACGTATCGAGTACTCAAGAAAGGCCGTTGTTTGGACGTTTGAAAAGCTAAAAGAGTATTGAGCTCTTTCTTCCCTGAAGAGCTATTGTGTCCTCCTTTGCTTTGTAGTTACTTTTTGCTCATATCTTATTTTTTTCTTCTGGCTTTTAAGCTCCTTGAGGGCAATAATTATGTCTTTTTCATCTCTTTTTATTCCTTACTAACAGTAGCATAGTGCCTGGCACAAAGAAAGGAGAGAATTGAATACCATATGTTTAAGCAAATAACACATGCCTCTTGCATTTGTTTGCCAGCCGTGCCCCCATCTCTCAATCCCCCACCCTCCACATCCCTCTCCCCCACTATGAGACACCCTAACAAGCACCACTATGCTAATTCTCTTCCACCTGTGTTGAAAAAAAAAAAATCAGCATGCTTACAAAAATACCTCTCTGGGGGAGGGTGTGACTGGCAAACAAATACAGAAGATGTGTATTATTTGGGTAAAAATATGGTATATGCTGAATTAATTGCTTTGCATGTTGATAGATAGCATGGATTGCTTTGTGCCCCCCAAAATGTGTGTTGGAATCCTAATCCCCCTACTCATGGATGTAATCCTGTCTGGAAATAAGGTTTTCTTTGTTATGCCGATGAGGCTGTATCAGTGTAGGGTGTGTCCTAAACCTAATCACTTTTGAGATATAAGTGGCAGCATAGACAGAGACAAGAAGCACTAACAGAGGGAAGATTGATGCCATGTGAGGATTGCCAAGGGAGCAAGGAATATTGGGGTTACAGAAGCTGACAGAGACAAGGATAGCCCCCAGAGCTGACAAATAGAGAGAGCCTTGCCCTAGAGTCAGTGCCCTGAGTCCAAACTTGCTAGCCTATCGAACTGTGAGAAATTAAACTTCTGTTCTTTAAAGCCACTGTCTTAGACTGGGTTCTCTGGGGAAGCAAAACCAGTAAAGCCTGTAAATATATACATACATAAAAAAAAAGAGAGATTAATATCAAGAAAATGGCTCAAGAGGTTGTAGAGGCTGGAATTTGGGTCAGGCTGGAGGCTTCTTCAGATTCACCTAGCTGCAGGGGCTGGCAAACCCCAAATTGGCAAGTCAGACAGCAGGGAAGACTGATGAATCCAAAGATTGACAGGCAAGACAGCAGGTAAGCTGCTAGGTCAAGTCCCAAGAACCAGAGGTCAGATGAACCTGAGCCAGCTGCAAGATTCAGTGGGAGCGAAAGTCCACAAGCCTTTCCAAAAAGTCTGCTTGTATTGGATGCAGGCCACACCCCCAAGGAAACTCCCTTTCAACTGATTGTCTACTCACAGCAGATCCGTTCATGGAGGTGATCACATTATACCAAATTTCATCATGGAGGAGATCACATCATTATACAACTGCCAAACTACATCATAACTGCCCAACCACTGAGAATCATGCCCAGCCAAGACACACAACCTTAATGATCACAGCCACCCACCTATGGAATTTGCGTTACAGCGGCACTAAGAAACTAAGAGAGTAGGGATACAAACCGAGCTGCTGTCATGAGGAAACTCAAAATATACAGTAACTCCAACAAAGTAGACAATTATTTTTCTCTGATAGAACAGTGCATGATTTTTTCCATGACATCATTCAAAGGAATATTTTATCTTGTGGCTTTATTATCGCTTAGGGATTTGCCTTTATCTGTATGGTCAAAGGTATTCAGTCCAAGGGAAGAGGGAAAGAGAAGTGGATTATTCCTTAGAGGAATAATTTCCCCTCACCCCACTGGCCAACACTTAACCACATTATCTCACCTAGCAGGGAGAAGTCTATAGCTGGGCATCTGTTTGCTCAGCTACTCAAGAATACAAAGAAAGGTGAGGGGGGCGATGATTTGGGGAGACAATTAGCAGTCTGCATATTTTGTTAATTCTGGAATATTTATTAAACACCTGTTCTGTGTGTCTTGAGTGCTTCTTAAGAATGGAGATTAGAGGGAAGAGAGACGATAAGAATCTTGGCTCCAGCTCCCTCCTGTGGTGGAGAGGCTCTGTGTGTGGAAGGCAGGTCTCTGAAAGGGAACTCAGACACCCCATCTTCCTAGGAAGCCTCGGTTGATTTTTGAGCTGAGGCCAAATGACCTGTGTCATCCACAGCTTGAAAGCTTTTTTAATTTGGAAGAAAAACATAAAAGATACAGAGAGCTGGAATTCCACTCAAAGCACCACATGTTCTTTTAAAATTAAATGTGCAGATTTGAATTTCTGCTGTAGTTCTACCAAATATAGAAAGCATTTCAGAGTTCTATGCGAGAAACTTCCGCTTGGAATGTAAATGTAGGCTTGAGAAGTCACTTACAGCACCAACAGGCAGACACATAAATGCAAACAAGCCCTGTCGATCCAGGAGTTTTACATTTTTAAGTCATGAAAATTTTGCAATTAAACAATTTTAAAGCATTCATCAAGTGATAAAAATTTACCCATGTGGAGGAGGATTTCAGAGTTGGAATAATTTCTCTTTTTCTTTTTGTGTTTTACCTGGGTCATGGCAATTCAGGTGCAGAGCATTTCCGCCTATATGTGGCCACAAGGACTTGGTTTGGTCTTATGTCCTTATAATTTCTTTTGGGAATAAATGTCCTTAGATAAGCTATAAATAAATTCATTGCTGTCAAATCAATTGCAACTCATAGTGGTCATACAGGACAGAGTAGAACTGCCCCATATGGTTTCCAAGGAGTGGATTCGAACTGCCGACCTGTTTGGTTAGCAGCAGAGCTCTTAACCACCGCACCACCAGGGTTCCGCAAGTTATGAATAAAAGTATAATTTTTGCGTTTGGAGAACAGGGAAGTACTGGTTTCAGATGCAATTGTATTATACGATGTTATTATATGAAAGAATCCAGTAATATCACGCACACACACGACCAGCACAAAACCAGCTATAAAATATACCCCTAAGATGCCTAAGGTGTTGTTTTAGCTCAGGCTCTTGTATTTGAGAGTGGGTGTACTTAAAGGGGGTTACTTTTATTAATCATGATATACTTTCTCCATGAATGTACCTTCCGCAAGGACAGGCAGTTGAGGGGATATGGTATCTTCACAAACTCTGAAACGTGTCACTAAGATCACAGGGCGCTGACAAAAAGTTATCCCCTTTGGTAAACACTGCTACATTTCCATAAATCGGTCTTTCCTCTCTGAGGGTACTCTGATCAGTAACTCTGGTGGAGCTGCTCTCCCACATCTTAGTACGTCAGCTTCCCATTAGTGAAGTTTCATCTCTTTTTGGAAAAGGTTCCTATGACTATCTTTACCTAAAGTCACTCACCCCTACTCTAAGTTATTATGACACCACCCTTTGGTTGTCCTCTCTATCTTTACACCCACTAGACTGAAATCCATGATATCACCGGCTATACGTGTAGTTCACAGCTATGTCTTCAGTGGCTAGGACAGTAGTTAGCAGGTGCTATGGATTGAACTGTGTTCTCTAAAAAGATATGTTAAAGCCCTAGCCCCAGGTACCTGTGAATGTGACCTTGTTTCGAAATAAGGTCTTTGAAGATGTTATCAGTTAGCGGAGGTCATACTGGAGTAAGGTGGGTCCAAATCTAATCTGAGTGGTATCCTTGTAGAAGATAAGAGACACAGGGAGATGGAGAGAAGGACAGGCATATGAAGATGCACCTACAAGCCAAGGAATGCCTGCGGGCAACCAGAAGCTGGAAGAATCAAGAAAGGATCATCCCCTAGATTTAGGTGGTAGTATGGTCCTACTGACAAATTGGTTTGGACTTCCAGCATCCAGAATTGTGAGGCAATTAAGTTCTGTTCTGTTAAGTCATAAGTTTGTGATATTTTGTTACAGCAGCCCTAGGAAACTAATACACCAGGTGTACAGTAATTGTCACTTGAATAAATGAATGATCCTTCATTGTGATTTATACGTTGACTCAGTGATCTATACCTCATTACAACTTCATAATAACTTCAAAAGGTTCTGATAAGGAAGCAGAGGCTCAGAAAGTTTAGGTAAAGACCACAAGGTACCATAACTAGGAGTTGTGGAGCTGAATCAGAGCCCAGGTCATCCCTAGTCTAGGATCTGTTCTCTTTCAACTCCTCCAAGTTGCTTCCCAGTCTGATGAGGACGCAGTGGTGTAAGGTAAGTGAAAATGCTTTGGAAAGTGGAAAGCATCATGCAGTAGTAATTTTCATGTTTTTTTTTTTTTTTTGATCATACAGTATTTCCACCACTGAAAATAGTTATTTAAGTGGCAAAGTGTTTTTACTCTTACAGTAGAAGTACAGATGCTGTCGGCATGCTCATTAGAAAGAACTATATTGTGAGAATGCGTGTCCACAGCAATGCAGCACAGCACAGTGATGAACAAATGAGTCCATAGCTATCCTGAGCCTGCAGAACTGGTAATTCCTAGTAATCTAGGACAGGTTTGGTGGAGTGGGTGGAGAGTAGAATTTCATATATTTGTTTCATATATCATCAATTTTTTTTAATGATCACAAACTTATAGAAAAGTTGCAAATAAAATACAGAGAGCTTTTTTCTTCTGAACCATTTGAAAGGTAATTTCCAACATGATGCCCTATCATCCCAAATATTTTCATGTGTGTTTCGTGTAAATAACAATATTCTCCTACATAACCACAGTAAACTAAAAACCAAACTGGTTGCCATGAGTAGATGCTGACTCATGGCAACTCACAGTTCAGGATACAACTGTGCCCCATAGAGAGGTTTTCAAGTCTTTGACCTTTTGGAAGCAGGTTGCCAGGGCTTTCTTCCAAGGTGTCAACCTTTTGGTTAGTAGTCAAGTGCTTAAATACTTGTGCCACTCAGGGACTCCCACCACACAGCTATCAAAATCAGGAAATTAATATACATTATTTCCAACTAATTGCCAGGTCCCATTCAGGTTTCACCAATTGTCCCAATAATGGCTATATAATAAAATGATTTGATAATGGATTTTCGTACTTCCTCTAAATTTTCAAAACTCCTGGAAAAACAAATATTTTCCAAATAAACTTAAATAACTGATATTCTTTGTGGTAATTAATTTTGGCAGCATTACAACCTCAACTTGTATATATGTAGAAAGAATGCTATTCTGGTTGTTGTTAGGTGCTGTCAAGTCAGTTCTGACTCATAGGCACCCGATGTATACCACAATTTGAAACCCCATCTTCACAATCATTGCTATGTTTGAGCCCATTGTTGCAGCCACTGTGTCAATCCATCTCATCAAGGGTCTTTCTCTTTTTCACTGACCGTCTACCTTACCAAGCATGAAGTCCTTCTGCAAGGACTGGTCCCTCTTGATAACATGTCCAAACTATGTAAGATACAGTCCCGCCATCCTTGCTTCTAAGGAGCATTCTGATTGTACTTCCTCCAAGACAGATTTGTTCGTTCTTTTGGAATTTCACAATATATTCAATATTCGTCGCCAACACCAAAACTCAAAGGTGTCAGTTCTTCTTTGGACTTCTTTATTCATTGTCCAGCTTTCACACGCGTATGATGTGATTGAAAATACCATGGTTTGGGTTAGGCGCACCTTAGTCTTCCAGGTGAAGAGGTACAATGTCTTATCTTCCCAAAGCTGTAGTGATACAATCGTCTGTGTCTTCTGCCGCTCTCTGACGCCAGCAATGCGTACCCAGCTGACCTATTGTGTGTCCCCAGCTTTACCTCTTAACCTCCCGGGTATACCTCATCCCTTCTAGTACTGGCATTTTTGAACAGGGTCCACTTAGTGTAGCTCGTGCTTGGCTGCTTCCTGTGCCATCACTTGACCGTGGGAAATTCATGCATCCTACACCACCTCATGGTGGAAATGTAACTTGCCCAATTGCTGACCCCTCTCTTTGTTCCAGTATTCCTCCCGCCTTCAGAAATCTCCATGTGGAAAGCAGGTATCAGTCTCTATATTCTTGTAATCCCTCAGGTTAAGGAGATTTGTGTAATATTTTTTCCAGTTAACTCTCTTGCCTCATTTTTCTCCTCTCTCATGGCAGCATCTGGGCCTGCGCTTCTGTAGTTCAGTGAACGGAGTGAGGTGTCCATCTCTCCTCTATCTCACATAGCTAGAGAGAGCAAAAAGGATCCCAAGGTCTCCCATACTTTTCTGTGAATTTCCTTCTTGGCAACTGTCCTTTAGAATGTTGAGTTTGTTCTAATAGAGCCTAGATGGAGTGATGATCACAGCACAAGTTTGGTCTTTTGGAATAATCCGCATGGATGTTGTAATGAGCAGATCTATTCAGAGTGTGTAAATACTTATCACTAGGGTCCTTGGAAGTAGGACTTTAGCCAAAAACACCAAAATACCAGGGAAAACGACCATTTAACACCAACATTTATTGAATGCTTACTGTAAGATGGGTACTGCACTAAAACATTACATAATTTCCTTCATTTTTTTCTCACAGCCCTATGAAGTAGGTACTTTTATTATTTTATTGTACAGGTGAGAAAAATCAAAGCTTAGCTGAAGTTTTCATGCCAAAGTCACATAGCTAGCAAATGTCTAAGCTGAAATCCAAAGCTGGGCAGTCTGATCCCAGATCCAGCACTGTTAGCCACCATGCTGCCTTGCCTCTCCCTGTATTGAAGCTCTCTCTGCATTCCTTAGAGCATCTCTAACCTGAGGAAATTATTTCACTAGTTCAGAGGCTCCCAAATTATGACTTGCTGCTTGTTTTTGTAAACAAAAGTCTACTGGAACAGTCAGGCCCACTGTTTACATATCTTCTAGGGCTGCTTTCAAAGGACAACTGCAGGGTTAGAGAGTTCCAACAGAGGCCATATGGTCCACAAAGCTGAAAATATTTCCTATCACTCTTTATAAAAAAAATGTTTGCCAACGCCTGCTGTAAAGATTCAGAAAATCGACTCCAACTCTGCAACCATCTGTTGTGTTACTTCAGGTGGTGGCCCTCTTAGCTGTTCAAGGTTTTCATTGCTCCCTATGGTCAGTGTGGATATTAGCTTTGCAAACCTAGAAATTCTTCATTTGAGTTAAGCAACGATTCTCAGACTTTTAATAGCACCCTAAGCTGAGAGTTGAGTATGTGTTAAGTTGAACCATGTGAAATTGCCAATATTTTGTCATTCTGTGATTTTCAACAATGAAAATTTCATATGTCTTAACCAAAATATTATACAGTTTTCAAGTGAAGCAGACTTGAGGTTTGAATTATGTGCTGTTCATTTACCACATATATGACATAGAAGCAAGCAGAGAGGAAAGGGAGCTGATTACCATCAAGCAAGAAAAGCCAGGAATAGAGCCCACCCTTTGGGCTTGGGGTCCCTGCGCTGAGAAGCTTCAAGACCAGGGGAAGATTGATGACAAAGACCTTCCCCAGAGCTGACAAAAACAGAAAGCCTTTCCCTGGAGCTGGTGCCCTGAATTTGGACTTTTAGAGTCCTAGACTGTGAGAGAATTAGTTTCTGTTTGTTAAAGAAAGCCACCCACTTGTGGTATTTCTGTTGTAGCAGCAGTAGATAAAACACACCCCTGCTCCCCACCATATGAAGCTCAGCTTCTGCCCTGAAATGCAGGATTCTGAGAAACACTTCTAGTATTGGCTGATTAAGTCATGATATCTCACCCCAACCTATTGCTCTTTCTATTTCCCAACTAGTGGGTTGGATATCTTTTCCATAAGTGCTTCTCCTTATTAAACCAAAGACTGGAGCACATGTCAATTGTCCCCCAATTTACTGGCACCCATGAGTAGGAACTGTCCAACAGGTAGTAAAAATATGCCACCTCCTTCATTCCAGGGGAGCTATGTCCTAGTGAAGCCTAAAATTGACAGGTCTTGGCTAGCCTAGTGGTGGTGAGCACATTTGGAGGAGAAGAGTGGCCTTCTAACTGGAAAGAGATGGGAATCCAGAGCTTAGAATTCTTATGCTAGCTAAGTATGGTGCAAGTAAGGCATGGTTCATTTAAAAGCTATAGATGTTTAAATATCCAGAGAAAAAAAATTTTATTTTACGAAATCTATTCCAACATTCTAAAGTTATGAAAGTTGATGCCTTTCTATGTTCTTCATAAGAAAAACAACACAAATTGAAGTGGCAGTGAAGAGAAGAGAGAGAGTATCAGAGCAATATGGAACGGGTTAAGGAGCTAATGAGGTTTAGGCTTCAGGGAAATCTATTTGCATCAGCCCCTTCTAAGGCCCTGTATCTAATTTTGTATCTATCATTTTTAGAAAAGGCTTCAAAAAAGTATAAGCTTTAGGCCCCATACCACCTGGTCTGACTCAAGAAACAGATCATGACTCTGAACAGCAAGAATTGGTGAGGAAGAGGAGATTGAGGAGAAGAAGTTCCTAAAGGCAGGAATTCAAAAGAAAAAGTTAAGAACGGGGAGGGTTACTGTTGAATTTTAAGGTGATTGCTGTGCTGCAATGAAATGCAGCTTCCGACTATGCTTACATTTTTTGGTGGCACTTCAGAAAGTTCAAGAATCCAGGGAAAGTTCACTTGTGAGTAGACATGGCGAGTAAAAGAGTTGGCGTGAACAGAAGATGAGATACAGAAGGCGGTAAAGAACTCAACAGGAGATGGATGCAAAAGGTGACTGGGATAGATAGTGTGTCCTCTTTGCAGCCAAACCTTTGAATATTCTGGATTTTCCATGAAATGAGATTTGAAATTCTTGCTTCCTTTATTTACATCTTAAAGAAGACGGCAGCTCTCTTAGGGTGGAATACTTTGCAGCCATCTGGATGCCTGGCGTGTAGGATACATCAGCATAGATCGTCTTACCTGAACAGAGATTTAAATATAATATAGGAGTAGCTACTAAGGTCCACATTTGGCTTAATCAGAGGAGTGGTCCTGAGACAAAGCGTATGATTGGATAAGCAGAGCCTTGATGAGTTGAGGACATTCATGGTGGGCCTCTCTTAGAATGGGGAAGTGACTAGTTTGAGTAGACAGGAATTAACAGGAAGGCAGGAATGGACCCAAGCATGCTGGTGATCATGAGGATGATCCAGGACTTGGCAACATTTTATTCTGCTATGCATGGAGTTGCCATGAGTCAGAGCCAACTCTACAGCGACTAACTACAAGAACATAAAAAGTGAAGATAATTCACGAAAGGCTTAAATATCAGGCAGTAAATAGTGAGCCCCTGAAGTTTTCTGAAAAAAAAAGAAAAGAACTAATATTTAAAAGCAACCTTTACCTGACATCTCCCCTCCAACCCTATCCCCTGGGAGAATTAATTGCATTTTCTGCCGTTCCATTACATTGGGTACGAGTCTCTACTCTTGCATTCATCAGGTAGTATTACCAACAGTTGTTTATATATAAGTCTCCCATTCTACAGCCTGAAAGAACAATACAGGTAGTTACTATAAGCATGCGTTGCACGTGGTAAATACTTGATATATACAATATTGAAAGAATGGATGATTAGTGGTTTGTCCACTGCAGGTCTTTGAGGTCTACTAGGGCCTCCATCTCTAGTGAAGCACCTTCTACTATCTTCACCAAATGTCTAATGAGTGCTGAAGAGTCCACATGATGACACATTAGCTCTGGATATAAAATGCTTCTGAAATAGTCCTCAGATTTTCTTCTAATATTGAAAGAGAGACACTACAGACTTTTTTTTTTTCACTTATTTCATAAGCATAAGAAGATCTCTGATGAAAAGGGCCTTATTAGTTGGTGAAATCTTTTCTCTGTAGATAATCTTTACGCAGGGCTGATTTTCCAGCTTCCTGTGGAGTGGTTACCAGTTCGGTTGCTAACCAAAGGGTCAGCAGTTCAAATCAACCAGCAGCTCCTTGGAAACTCTATGGGGCAATTCTACTCTGTCCTATAGGCTTGCCATATGGGTCGGAATTGACTCTAAGGCAACGGGCTTGATTTTTTTTTTTTTTTTTTTTCCCATGTTGGCTCCCTGGAGTTCTGCCTTCTCTGAACAGACATTTCCCTGGAGAGGTTGCAGATTTGCTGGCATTCCTCTGACGACAAAGACGGATGAGATGTGTGGGTTTGTTGATGTTCACTTGGTATTTTTAGCCCATGGTTAGCAAAAGTAGAGACGGCACAAGTTAGCTTTTACTGAATATAAGTTTCACATCTCTCCTGTGAAAGTCTATTTCTTCAAGAGAATCTGTTTAACTTGCGGCCACAATGGCTGCCCCTGCTGCTGTCCCTGGGCCTGCTGCCTACATCCTGAAATTTGACAGTCTTCTCTTCTATGGGTCTCACTGTTGCCACATACTTTCCTACTCCTTAAAAGGGTAAGAAACACTGTTGGTGAGTCATCTGTCAAAAGAATCAGCCTTAAAAACTGTAGAGCTAAAACCAAAACAAAACCCAGGTGACTCGAGTCGATTCCTACACATAGCAACCCTCTCGGACATAGTTGAATGGCCCCATAGGGTTTCCAAGGCTGTTATCTTTATGAGAGCAGACAGCCACATCTTTCTTCCACGAAGCAACTGTAGCCACTGTGCCACCAGGGCTCTCTTTAAAGGCTCTAATTATAAATTATTTAACTTTTTCTAAAGACTGTGAGTTTTTGTTCATCTGAGGAAGTGCCTACTACAGAACCTATTACCTACATTTGTTCCTTGGTAGGGTCAGAGTGTAGTGTAGAAAGTACACTAGATTTCAACTTGCAATATCAGCCCACCCTCATCCAAACAACATACAGCTGCAAAATTATTTTAAAATTAGTAATAGGGGAACCTGGGTAAGGGATATATGGGGCTTTCTGTATTAACTTAACAATTTTTTTTTAAATCTAAAACAATTAAAGATAAAATATTTTGTTTAAAAAAATATTTAAAAGACAAAAAATTTAAAAGGGGGAAAATTAAACTTTAGTGTCCATGGATGTACATCTGGGTGATAAAACTATTTTAGCAAAACAAGGAATGGATTACAGTAAAGGTTAGGGTAGTGGTTGCTTTTGGAGGGAGAGAAGGATCTATGATTGGGGTGTGACACATAGAAGGGACTTCTGGAACGGGTAGTACAGTTCTATCTTGAACTAAATAATCTTTAATTCATTAAGGGAAACATTTCTTTTGTGTGTTTTCCTGTATCTATTTTACAGTAAAGGATTAAAAATTCTAAAAAATAAAATAAAATCCTCAATGGCTGAAGGTGAACTGAAATCAGGACTCCAGAGAAGTAAACAGACCCTGGGGCTGGCTCTTCTTCTCTGGTTAGCTCCTGGAGCTGGTGAAGAGGAGTCTCAGTTTTAAGAGCTGTTCAGGGTATGCCCAAAAGGCAGAGTCTAATAGGATAAAAAAAAATACCGTGAGATAAATGTGAGAACAAAGATCTATGCTTGTCGTGTAGGTACAGATCAGAGAGTTGAATGGGAAAGAGAGGAAAGTGGCTTATGACAATCTTGGGTCTGGTGGAAAGATAAAAAATCTTCTCAGACAATTCGTTATGAAGATAGCCCTCAGGTAGTTGGTAGCCTGAATTAACAGTACATATAAGGTCCAAAAAAACTCTCAAGCTAAGGATTCAGTCTGGTGCTTCCCCTAGGCAACTGGCAGAAGAAAAAACCAAACCAAACAAACACAAAGCCAAACCCATTGATGCCAAGTCAATTCCAACTCATAGCGACCCAACAGAAGCAAAGGAAAGCCATCTTTTCTCCAGACCTCAAGAATTCCCATAGCTAAAGAATATGAGTCTATAGTCAAAAATCTCAAAACACAAAGAAACAAAATACCATGAGCAAAAACCAGAAGAAATACTAGCAAAATTCAGATATTGTAACCATCAGCAACAGACTACAGACTAAGAATGCTTATTTGTTTAAAGAAATAAAAGAAATAATGGAAAATATATATAAGGAATGAGAGACTATAAAAATGACAAAGTCAATGTGTAAAGGAACCAAATAGAACTGAAAAATATAATAACTGAAATAGAATGTTCAGAGGATTGTTAGACTAGTCCCATTGGTGAGAAGATAAGTAAACAAGAAGATAGATCTGAAGAAATAATCTGGAATGTAGAACAGAGAGATCAGAGAGGTAAAAAATGTGAACGAGGTTAAAAAATTATTGAGAATAGAATGAGAAATTCTCTATTTAGAAAAAGAAAAAATGGGAAAAGGGAGGAAATATTTTATGAAATTTCTGAGGATGGTTGTGGCCTTAAAGAGAGATACTGGGCCAAATCTAATAGTAAAAACATGCAGAATATTGCAAGTTGTCACTCGGTGGATAACAGTTTGCCAGCAGATAGTCAACTCCAGGGAGGAGCCGTTACATTGAGGAAGAGTATTCTGTCATCTCTCATCATTTGTCATTAGATAAGTAGACAAATCATGGTATCTAAGTAATATTTGTTGATGCTTGCTATGTGCCTGTTTTGGGTGTTTACTCACCTAATCATCTCAACCCCATGAAGTAGGTAATGCTGTATTTATAATCACCCTCATTTTACAGATGAGGAGACTGAGCACAGAAAGTTAGCATTATTTTCCACAAACACACAGTCAATACTAAAGGCAAAGTCAGGTGCATCTACTCTGACTCCAGAGTGCCAGACCTTAAATGGTGTTCAGTGGGGCCACCATAATTGGGATGATGCTCTCTATGTCTCACCTCTATCCGGAATAGGATATGGTTTGAAAACTATCTCTATACTCTCTTTTAAAAGGGTGTGTGGCAACCTGTACAAAGCAAGATCATGGTAGCTCTATAGACACATCCAAACCCCCTGAGGGACTGAATTGCTAGGCTGAAGGCTGTGGGGACCACGGTCTCAGGGAAGATCTAGCTCAATTGGCATGACATATTTTATCGACTCAACGGCAATGGGTTTTTTTTTATTTTATAAAGAAAATGTTCTACATTCTATTTTGGTGAGTAGCGTCTGGGTTCTTAAAAGCCTGTGAGTGGCCATCTAGGATACTCCACTGGTCTTATCCCTTCGGGAGCAAGGAATAATGAAGAAACCTAAAGATTCAAGGGAAAGATTAGTCCAAAGGACTAATGGAGCACATCTACCATGACCTTCACCAGACTGAATCCAGTAAAACTAGATGGTGCCTGTCTACCATCACTGACTACTCTGACAGGGATCACAATAGAGGGTACCAGACAGAGCTGGAGAAAAGTGTAGAACAAAATTCTAACTCAAAAAGAAAGACTAGACTTGCTGGCCTGACAGAAACTGGAGAAACTCTGAGAGTATGGCCCCGGGAAACCCTTTCAGCTCATTAATGAAGTAACTCCTGAGGCTCACCCTTCAGCCAAAGATTGAACAGGCGCATGGAACAAAACAAGACTAAAGGGATACGCCAGCCTTGGGGTAGGGACTGGAGGGCAGGAAGGAACAGGAAACCTGGTAATAGGGAACCCAGAGTTGAGAAGGGAGAGTGTTGACATGTTGTAGGGTAGTTAACCAATGTAGTAGAACAATGTGTGAACTAACTGTTTGATAAGTAACTAGTTTGTTCTACAAACCTTCATCTAAAAGACAATGAAAAAGAAAAATGTATATATATAGATGTAGCATAACTATGTGACATTTCAACATTCTTCACACATAAAAAAAAAAGGTGTGTGGTACAGAATAGAACTACACTGAAGACATGGTTTTGTCTTTTCATAGAAATACTTTTTTTTTTTTAGATGTAAGTATTTCAGCAGAAATTCAGCCTGCAATAGGTGCTACAATAGAGCTAATTGATTACCCTTAGCTAATTTAGAAAGATGATATAGTCCCTTACCCTATACTTAGTTGTGCTAAGCACTTTACAAGCATTTCCATGCTTAATTCTCTCAGTAGCTTTAAGAGGTATGTACTAATATTTCCTCCATTTTAAAAAGGAGGAAATGAAGACTGGACAGGTTAAGTAACTTTCTGAAGTTTATACAACTAGTCTATGGTGAAGCTGGATTCAGATGGAGACAGCTTGATCTGAGATCTTGATCACTTAGCCACTGCCCACATTGCCTGACCAGTCCAGATTCAGTCTATACACAGCAGAAGTTTAAGAGTAACATTAAGATATATCTTCTTCTATTTTTTTCATAACTAAAAAGAAAAAAAAATGTATTTCAGAAAATTATTTGCTAATTTGTTGCTTTTATAAGCCTTTTTTTTTTTTTTTTTCTTTGTAGCTAGTAATTAGCATTGGTGGGGACTGAATTTGCCTGGAAGGCTAGAAACAAATAACAACAAATGGAAATTCAAACAGCTGGGAGAAAAGATGCTGAAGGGAATCCCAAAGATTTGAGGTGGATAAACTTTGTTTAGGGGCCTTCTTTATATACGGAATCAAAAGTAAAGCAGGTGGAAATTTTGCTTCCAGAAAGATTGAGTAGATGTACTTTTCCTCATTTCTCCTACCAAGTTCCACCAAAAACACTGCATATTATAGATAAAGGAAGCAAGAAGACTTTGAAAGTCAGAAAGAAGAAGGCATGTGGGCTAGGGATGTTGGGACCAGAGGACTGACATGCTGATGAACTCCCTGGGTTTTCTTTTTGCCTTATATATCCCAGACTGGAACTGAAGAAGCTAGTAACACAAAAATGTCAATGAGTCTGACTAAAAAATCTCCAACAAAAGCCTACCCTGTCTAGCCAAAAGAGCATAAAAGGGGTGGCCTAGAAAGACAGAAAACATTTAGATAATAACCATTCTACTCCAGCCAAACGCCACAGAAAAATCTGTGGCTCCAACCCCACCCATATAAGCAAAGGCTGAGTATCGGTGGAGGCCTAGAGAGGACTTGAAACTCTCATACTCATCCAGCAGTAATAAAGAGACATTTTGGCATTAATGGCATTAATGGACCTGGATTTCTAATCCCACCTGGCAGGCATCCCCTTTTCTCTGTTGGGATGGCATCAAAGAAAGTCAGCTAAACCAAAAGGTATAAATAAGATATAGAGACTTATAACATAAAACCCAAAATGTGCATGTTTCAATCTAAAATCGCTCATAATACCAAGAGCCAGGAAAATCTCAAACTGAATGAAAAATGACTATCAGTAGACACAAATGCTAAGAAAACAGAGATGTTAGAATTACCTGACAAAAATTTTAAAGCAGCCATCATAAAAAATGCTGCAACAACCATTAAGAAAATTCTTGAGATGAATGAAAAAATAAAAGATATAAGAAGCACCAAATAGAAATTTTAGAACTGAAAAATACAATAACCAAAATAAAAAACTCAATGGATAGGCTCAACAGTAGAATGAAGAGGAACAAACCAGTGAAGTGGGGTATAGAATGATAGAAATGATGCAGTCTGAACAACCATGAGAAAATAGACTGAAACAACAACAACAAAAAATGAACAGAGTTTCAGTGACTCAAGAATAATAATAAAAAATATGTGACATCAGAGTCCTGGAAAGAGAAAAAAGAGAGTGAGGCTGAAACTGTACTTGAAAAATAACAGTTAAAATCTTCCTAAATGAAAGAATGGGCTTCTTGGATCAAATAGACACATGAGACTATGTTGGCATCTCCTGTCTGAAGGGAAAATGAGAGGGTAGAGGGGGTCAGAAGCTGGCCTAATGGACACGAAAAGAGAGAGTGGAGGGAAGGAGTGTGCTGTCTCATTAGGGGAAGAGCAATTGGGAGTATATAGCAAGGCGTTTGTAAATTTTTGTATGAGAGTCAGACTTGGTTTGTAAATTTCGCTTAAAGCGCAATACAAATTAAAAAAAAAAACTTCACAAATTGACAAAAGACATAAACCTGCAGATTTTAAAAGCTGAGTGAACCTCAAACAGGATAAATCCAAAGAAATCCACACAAAATTTCTGATAATGAAAGCCAGAAAACTTGAAAGCAGTAAGAGAAATGATATCTTACCTGGAGGAGAAAATCAGTTTGAATGACAGCAGGTTTATCATCAGAAACCATGGAGGCCAGAAAGAAATGGCACAAAAATTTTCAAGTGCTGAAAAAAAAGTAGCTGTCAACCCAGAATTCTATATGTATAGAGAAATATCCTTCAGGAATAGAGGGAAACAAAAAATTCTCAGAAAAAGGAAAACTAAGAAAATTTGTTGCCAGCAGATGTACCTAAAACATGAAATGGCTACAGAAATTTCTCCTAACAGAAAGTTAGCAATAAAAAGAAGAAATTCTGCAACATCAGGGAAAAAAAAAGCACTATAAACAAAAATATGGGTAAGTATAGTAGACTTTCTTCTCCTGAGTTTTCTAAATTATGTTTGACAGCTGAAACAAAAATTATAGTACTGTCTTATGAGGTTCTAAATTCATGTAAAGGAAATAAATACTTAAGAAAATTATAGTATAACCAGAGAAGGGTAAATGCATGGAAAGGCAAGGTAAGGATTCTACACCTCACTTGAATTGTTACATGATGAGACCAGAAGACTATGACAAGTGAAGTATTTGTAATGTAATATCTAATACAACTATAAAAAAGCTTCACAAAGAGATATGCTCTCAAACTTTTTAGGTAAATTGAAACGAAAGTTCTTAAAAAATGTTCACGTAACCCACAAGAAGGGAGAAAAAAGAAACTAGAGAGCAAGCAAAAAATAAAATGGCAAACTTAACCCCTAACCTATCAATAATTGCCGTAAAAGTAAATGGCCTAAAGACATTAGTTAAAAGGTAGAGATTGAATGGATTAAAAACACAACCTAACTGTACATTGTATATAAGAAACTCACTTCAAATATAATGATATAATATAGGCAGGTTGAAAGTAAAAGGGTGGGAAAAAATATATCATGCAAGCATTAACCAGAAAAAGCAGGAGTGGCTATATTAGTATCAGATGAAGTAGATTTCAGAGCAAAAAAAAAAAAATCAGAGACAGACAGTAACATTATATATTAATTGTTGTTGCTGTCAATATTGTTATAGCGACCCTATGTACAACAGAACAAAACAGTGCTTGGTCCTGCACCATTCTCACAATCATTGCTATGTCTGAGCCCATTTTTGCAGCCACCGTGTCATTTCATCTCATTGAGGATTTTCCTCCTTTTCACACTGACCCTTTACCAAGCATGATGTCCTTCTGCAGGGACTAGTCCCTCTGATAACATGTCCAAAGTACGTGAGACATAGACTCACCATCTTCACTTCTAAAGAACAACCTGGCTGTACTTCTTCTAAGACAGATTTGTTCATTCTTCTAGCAGGCCATGGAATATTCAATATTCTTCACCAATTCAAAGGCATCAATTCTTCTTCAGTCTTCCTTATTTATTGCCCAGCTTTCTCATGCATATGAGGCTATTGAAAATATGAGGATTTGGGACAGGTGCACCCTAGTCCTCAATGATTGTGCATCTAAGTAAAATGAAATCTTTGACAACTTCAATATTTCCTCCCTTTATCATAATGTTGCTTACTGGTCCAGTTGTGAAGATCGTTTTCTTCTCGTTGAGGTATAATCCATACAGAAGACTGTCGTCTTTGACATTTATCAGTACGTGCTTCAAGTTCTCTTTGCTTTCAGCAAGAAAGGTTGTGTCATTTGCATACTGAAGGTTGTTAATGAGTCTTCCTCCAATCCTGATGCCTCATTCTTCATGTAGTACAGTTTTTCAGATTATTTGCTCAGCATACAGATTGAGTAAGTATGGTGATAGGATACAGCCCTGTCACATACCTTTCCTGATTTTAAACCATGTAGTATCCTTTTGTCATATTTGAATGACTGCCTCTTGGTGTATGTACAGATTCTGAAAGAGCACAATTTAATCAGTTTGGAATTCCCATTCTTCACGATGTTATCTATAATTTGTTATGATCCACACTGTCCAATGCCTTTGCATAGTCAATGAAACTCAGGTAAACATCTTGCTCACATTCTCTGATTTTGGTCAAGATTAATCTGACATTAATAATGATATCCCTCATTCCACACCTTCTTCTGATTCTGGCTTGATTTTCTTGCAGTTTTCTGTTGATGTACTGCTGGGACAATTTTTGAATTATCTTCAGCAAAATTTTACTTGTATGTGATATTAATGATATTGTTTGATAATATCCGTATTCTGTTGGATCACATTTCTTTGGAATGGGCACAAATATGGATCTCTTCCAGGTGGTTGGTCAGGTAGGTGTTTTCCAAATTAATCATGAAATTACCACAAAACCTAGCAATTGCCCTCCTGGGCATTCATTCCAGAGAAATAAAATCTTATGTTCACACAAAAATATTGATACAAATGTTTACAGCAGCTTTATTCTTAATAGCCTAAAACTGGAAAAAACTCTGATGTCCTTTAATGGGTAAAGAGTTAATGGAATACCACTCAGCAATAAAAAGGAACAAACTAATATACACAACAATCCAGATGAAACTCCAGAGAACTGTGCTGGCAGAAAAAAAGTCAATTCCAAAAGGCTATATACTATATAATTCCACTTATATAAGGACATTCCTGAAATGACAGGATTATATACTGCTGGGGTTAATACTACCACGTGTCTGTCAGTTTGTCATAATGTGGGTGCTTGGGTGTTGCCATGATGCTGGGAGCTATGCCAACAGTATTCAAATACCAGCAGGGTTACTCATGACAGAGTTTTCAGCTGAGCTTCCAGACTAAGTCAGAGTAGGAAGAAAGACCTGGCAGCCTACTTCTGAAAAAAATTAGCCAGTGAAAACCTTATGAATAATAGTGGAACATTGCCTGATATAGTGCCAGAATATAAGCCCCTCAGGTTGGAAGGAACTCAAAATACAACTGGGGAAGGGCTGTCTCCTCAAAGTAGAGTTGACCATAACGACTTGGATGGAACCAAGCTTTCAGGACCATCATTTGCTGATGTGGCATGACTCAAAATGAGAAGAAACAGCTGCAAATGTCCATTAATCATTGGTACTTGGAATGTATGAAGTATGAATCCAGGAAAATTGGAAATCGTCAAAAATGAAATGGAACACATAAATATCCATATCGTAGGCATTAGTGAGCTGAAATGGACTGGTACTGGCCATTTTGAATAGGAAAATCATTTGGATGACTATGCCGGGAATGACAACTTGAAGAGGAATGGCATTGCATTCATCACCAAAAAGAACATTTCAAGATCTATCCTGAAGTACAATGCTATCAGTGATAGGATAATATCCATATGCCTGCAAGGAAGACTAGTTAATACAACTATAATTCAAATTCATACATCAAACACTAAGGCCAAAGATGAAGAAATTGAAGATTTTTACCAACTTCTGCAGTCTGAAATTGATCAAACATGCAGTCAGGATACATTGATTATTACTGGTGATTGGAATGTGAAAGTTGGAAACTAAGAAGAAGGATCGGCAATTGGAAAATATGGCCTTGGTGATAGAAACAATGCTGGAGATTGCATGATAGAATTTTGCAAGACCAGCGACTTCATCATTGGAACTACCCTTTTTTCAACAACATAAACCGTGACCGTACATGTGGACCTCACTGGATGTAATACACAGGAATCAAATCTACCGTATCTGTGGAAAAAGACAACAGAAAAGCTCAATACCATCAGTCAGAACAAGACCGGGGCCAACTGTGGAACAGCTCATCAATTGCTCATATGTAAGAGCAAGTGGAAGCTGAAGAAAATTATAACTAGTTCATGAGAGCCAAAGTATGCCCTTGAGTATATCCTACTTGAATTTAGAGACCATCTCAAGAACAAGTTTGACCCATTGAACGCTAATGACTGAAGACCAGACAAGTTGTGGAATGACATCAAGGGCACCATATATGAAGAAAGCAAGAGGTTATTAAAAAGACAGGAAAGAAAAAAAAGACCAAAATGGATGTTAGAAGAGACTCTGAAACTTGCTCTTGAATGTCCAGTAGCTAAAGCAAACAGAAGAGCTGATGAAGTAAAAGAGCTGAACAGAAGATTTAGAAGTGTGACTTGAGAAGATGCAAATTATGTGTATTATAATGACATGTGCAGAGACCTAGGGTTATAAAACCAAAAGGAAAGAACACACTTGTCATTTCTCACTCTGAAAGAATTGAAGAAAAAAATTAAGCCTCAAGTTGCAATATTGAAGGATTCTATAGGGAAAATATTGAATGATGCAGGAAACATCAAAAGAAGATGGAAGGAATACACGGATTCACTATACCAAAAAAATTTCTCGACATTCAACCATTTCAGGAAGCAGCATATGATCAGGAACTGATGGTGCTGAAGGAAGAGGCCCAAGCTGCACTGAAGGCATTGGTGAAAAACAAGGCTCCAGGAATTGATGGAATACCAATTGAGATGGTCCAACAAATGGAAGCAGTGCTGGACGTGCTCACTCACCTATGCCAAGAAATTTAGAAGACAGCTACTTAGCCAACCAACTGGAAGAGATCCACATTTATGCCTATTCCAAAGAAAGGTGATCCAACTGACTGCAGAAATTATCAAACAATATCATTAATATCACATGCAAGTGAAATGTTGCTGAAGATAATTCAAAAGTGGCTACAGCAGTACATTGACAGGGAACTATCAGAAGTTCAAGCCAGATTCAGAAGAGGACCTGGAACGAGGGTTATCATTGCTGATGTCAGACGTATCCTGGCTGAAAACAGAATACCAGAAAGATGTTTGCCTGTGTTTTATTGACTATGCAAAGGCATTTGACTGTGTGGATCATAACAAATTATAGACAACATTGTGAAGAATGGGAATTCCAGAACACTTAATTGTGCTCATGAGGAACCTGTACATAGATCAAGAGGCAGTCATTCGAGAGACTTCTGGCAAACATGGTGCCATAGACAGAAGCACCACGTCATCCCTCCACAGCAAAGACCCGAAAAACCAAAACAGAGACAAACATCATTCCTGGAACCCGAAGTGTCAAATGAGGAGATAAAGAACTCAGCCAAGCTCTGAATGGAATAAGAAACTGATGGAGGAGAGACACGTGTGGAGGGTCCCATCAGCTAATGCAGAACAGATTTTCCATCTTGGACTCCTGTCAGGAATTGGCAGAAAGGGAGCACAGGAAAGCAGCTTTGTGGAACTCCCAGCAGGAGACAGAGCACCTGGTAACTAGTGATACATGCTCCCCGCTCCCCGCCCCCCCCCCCCATTCTCTCCTCGCTGCTCTACCTCCTAGTTTCCTGGCTGGCTGAGGTGGCTCAGCCAGCCTGGAAGTACAGCATCCATGCAGCTTGGATTCACCCCACCCACATTGGAGATTGGTGGACAGGGAGTAGGGGAAAGCAGCTTCACGAAGTTCCCAGCAGGAGACAGCACCCCGTAACGAGTGATAAATGCTTTCCTAAGCCCCTCCCTGCCCCCCCCCCCCGCCCCCGCCGCTTCAGCACCCTCTGCTTCCCGCCAGCTGCAGTCTCTTAGCTGGGAAGCAACTGCTTTGGCCTCAGGCTGCTCAGATTCGCCCTGCCCACACTGGCTGGGCCCCTGAGCTTGTGTTGGTTCTTTTGGTCTCTTTTGTGCCTCCCACCGTCTCCCCCTTCTTTCTCTGGAACACCTGGCTCCGTGTGCCACCTTTGGTTCTTGAAAGGCTGTGAAGCCACGCTTGATCGGGAAACCACTCCCCCGGCCTGCAACACCATACTGGTGGGATCCCTGGGGCTTTTCTTTTCCTTGTTTTGCTTTGTTCGGTTTTATTTTCTTTTTCTTTTCACAGCTTGTGAGCCCTTTCTAGCCGGGCTGCATTGCAGGACTTAGGAGCCACTCCCCCAGTCTGCGTAACCACATAGGAAGGATCCCTGGAGACATTTCATTTTTTCTTCTTTCTTTTTATTTATTTTTCTTTTCTCTCTTTTTTGCTTCCTGTCTTTCTTTGTTTCTCAGTTCTTATCTCTCTACAGTTATCTTCTTTTCCTGTGTCCTGAATTCCTGGTGCTGTGTGATATGTATACCCCCGCTCCCAGGCTATGCTGCGCAGCCTGGGAGCCACTTCCGCAGTCCTTAGCAGCTGCACCAGTGGGACTCTGGGACACCTAGGAGCTTATCTTTTTTTTCTTTTTCTTTTTCAAATTTTTATCTAGTTGGTTTTTTTCTTTCTTTTTTCCCTTTTTCTTTTTTTTTTCTTTTCTCCATTTCTGTTTCTCATCTATCCACTTCGATGGTAAGCTCCTTTAGCACTCTTTTTTTTTCTTCCTTTCTTTCTTTGTTTTTGGCTCCCGTTTCTCTCTCTTCTTTCTCCTCTTTCCCATACCCCTATTTGCTCTACACATCACAACCTACCCCCTCTTTCTTGCCAACCTGCACCACACACTGAGCATCACAGCCTGCAGCAGACAGGCACAGCCTATTGGAACCTGCCCAGCACTGATTCTGGGCCCGCCCTGTTGGCCCTAGTATGTGCCATAAAAAAACCCATCCCAGGCCCTCTCCTTCAGCTGGACCTGCCCTGCTGCACCATAGCTGAACGACTGCCCATTTGACAAGGAGATGAAAAGTATCATGACTACAGATGAGCAAACAACAAAGAACCCACAGCCCGCCCACTCACACCTAACCAAATAAAACAAAAAAAGCAGTATGAAACAAATCTGCAATCAAGAAATGAAGAAAGTAACTACTGAATGTTCCAAAGACAGTAGATGATATCAAAACATATTTAAAAAAGGACAGGATGGTTCCAGTAAGTGTCCAAAATAAAACATCAGATGACTTTACAGTAGAAGAAAAGGCACTAGAACTACCTGACAGGGAATTCAAATCTCTAATATTCAGAGCAATCCAAGAGTTGAAGCAAAAAACAGACTAAAATAAGGAAAAAATAGACAAATTTTTGGAAAAGGCAGACAAATTCATGGAAAATACAGGCAAAAAAAATGGAACAATTCAGGAAAGTAATACAGGAACAAAATGCCAAAATAAATTCACAACTAGAAATCATTCAAAAACAGCAATTAGAAATCCAAAAGATGAACAATGAGATTTCATAAATGGACAGTGTCATAGGGCTGAGGAGCAGATCTGAAATGATGGAAGACAGAATCAATGAAATTGAAGACAAACACTTGGATACAAATCTGTTTGAGGAAAAATCAGAAAGAAGAACAAAGAAAAATGAAGAAACCCTGAGAATTAAGTAGGATACAATTAAAAGCAAAAATGTGTGAATGATTGGAATTCCAGAACAGGGAGAGAAAACAGGAAACACAGAGAGGATCATTGAAGAATTGCTGACAGAAAACTTCCTTAATATAATGAATGATGAAAAGCTGACCATCCAAGAAGCTCAACGAACCCCATATAGGATAGACCCCAAAAGAAAAACACAAAGGCATATTATAATCACACTTGCTAAAACCAAAGATGAAGAAAAAATTCTGGGAGCAGCTCAAGGAAAACAAAAAGTCACATACAGAAGAGAAACAATAAGACCAAGCTCTGGTTATTTGGCAGAAACCATGCAGGCAAGAAGACAACGGGATGACATATATAAAACCTTAAAAGAAAAAAACTGCCAACCAAGAATAATATATTCTGCAAAACTTTCGTTCAAGTATGATGGTGAAATTAGAACATTTCCAGATAAAGAGAAATTAAGGGAATATGTAAAAACCAAAACAAACTAGCAAGAATTATTAAAGGGAGTCCTTCAGTCTGAGAACAAACATCAGACCACAGCCTGAATCTAGGATGCAAGATTGAAACAGCCAGAGACCAACCTAGCAAATGAACTCTCAAGGACTATCCAAAACCAAAACAATTGCAACAGGAAGCCAGGGAGATTAATCTGTAAATGACAATAACATCAGAACAATAAAAGAGGAAATAAATGGTATAGGTGTAGAACTTTCTAATGGAAAGGAAGGAAAGGTGATACCAAGTAATAATAGACTGGTTCAAAGATAAAGGTAAATTTTAAGGTAACCACAAAGAAAATTAACAAACCTACTCATCAAAATAAAGAAGAAAAACATAAAGTCTCAATAAAAACAAAATCTACAAAAACAAAAGAAATGAAGAAGAAATCCACCAAAAAAAGAAACTCAGCACAGGAGAGTAAGAGGAACAAAGAAAACATTAGCACCACAAAAAAAAAAAAAAAAGTACTAAAAATGACAGCAATAAACTCACAACTATCAATAATTACAATGAATGTAAATGGTCTAAATGCACCCATAAAGTGACACACAGTGACCTATAGACTGGGAAAAAAAAATTGGCAATTACAAATCAGATGAAGTTCTAATCTCTAAAATCTACAAGAAAATCCAATTCCTCTACAACAAAAAGATAAGTAATCCAATTTAAAAATGGGCAAAGGAAACGAACAGATACTTCACCAAAGAAGACATTCAAGCAGCCAACAGACACATGAGGAAATGCCCACGATCTCTAGCCATCAGAGAAATGCAAATCAAAACCACAATGAGATACCATTTCACCCCAGCATTACTGGCACAAATTAATAAAACAGAAAATAACAAATATTGGAGAGGCTGCAGGGAGGTTGGAACTCTTATGCACTGCTGGTGGGAATGCAAAATGATGCAACCTTTCTGGAAAACTATACGGCACTTGCTTAGAAAGCTAGAAATAGAAATACCATATGATCCAGCAATCCTACTCCTAGGAATACATCCCAGAGAAATAAGAGTCATCACATGAATAGATATATGTACACCCATGTTCATTGCAGCATCGTTCACAATAGCAAAAAGATGGAAACAACCTAGATGCCCATCAACATATAAATGGATACGCAGACTGTAGTACATACGCACAATAGTTACGCAATGCTAAAGAACAACGATGAATCTGTGAAGCGTCTCATAACATGGATGCATCTGAGGGACATTATGCTAAGTGAAATAAGTCAATCACAAGAGGACAAATATTGTATGAGACCTCTATTGTAAAAACTCATGAAAAGGTTTACATACAAAAAGAAACAGTATTTGATGGTTGCAAGAGAGAGAAGGGGCGGGATGGAAAAACACTTAATAGACAATACATAAGCAGTAACTTTGGTGAAGGGTAAGACAGTACACCATACTGGGGAAGCCAGCACAGCCTGTACAAGGCAAGGCCATGGTAGCTCCATAGACACTTCCAAATTCCCTGAGGAACTGAATTGCTGGGCTGAGGACTGTGGGGACCATGGTCTCAGGGAACATCTAGCTCAATTGACATGATAGAGTTTACAAAGAATATGTTCTACATTCTACTTCAGTGAGTAGCATCTGGGGTCTTAAAAGCCTGTAAGTGGCCATCTAGGATGCTCCACTGGTCTCATCCCTTCGGGAGCAAGGAAGAATCAAGAAAATTAAGGATACAACGGAAAGATTAGTCCAAAAGACTAGTAGACCACATCTACTACGGCCTCTACCAGACTGAGCCCACTACAACTAGATGGTGCCAGGCTACCACTACTGACTGCTCTGACAGGGATCACAATAGAAGGTCTCGGACAGAGCTGGAGAAAAACGTAGACCGAAACTCTAGCTCAAAAAGAAAGGCCAGACTTGCTGGCCTGACAGAGGCTGGAGAAACCCTGAAAGTATGGCACCCGGACACCATTTCAGCTCAGTAATGAGGCCACTCCTGAGGTTCACCTTTCCGCCAAAGATTGAACAGGGTCATGGAACAAAACAAGACTAAAAGGGCACCCCAGCCCTGGGGTGGGGACTGAAAGGTAGGAGGGAACAGGAAAGCTGGTAATAGGGAACTTAGGGTTGAGAAGGGACAGTATTGACATGTTCCAGGGTTGTTAACCAATGTCATACAGCAGTGTGTGTACTAACTGTTTGATGAGAAACTCGTTTGTTCTTTTGACCTTCATCTAAAAAAAAGTTCAATAAAAAAAATAAAAAACAAGAGGCAGTCATTCGAACTGAACAAGGGGGTATTGAGTGGTTTAAAGTCAGGAAAGATGTGTGTCAGTATTGTATCCTTTAACCATACTTATTCAGTTTGTATATGGAGCAAATAATCCAAGAAGCTGGACTATATGTAGAATAATGGGGCATCAGAATTGGAGGCAGTCTCATTAACAACCTGCAATATGCAGATGACACAACCTTGAAGTGCTTACTGATGAAGATCAAAGGCCACAGCCTTCAGTATGGATTGCATCTCATAATAGAGAAAACAAAAATCCTCACAACTGGACCAATGAGCAACATAATGATAAATGGGGAAAAGATTGATGTTATCAAGGTTTTCATTCTATTTGAACCCCAGTCAACACCCATGGAAGCAGTAGTCAAGAAATCAAATGAAGCATTGCATTGGGCAGATCTGCTGCAAAAGATCTCTTTAAAATATTAAAAAGCAAAGATGTCACTTTAAGGACTAAAGTGCTTTGACTCAAGGCAAGACGTTTTCAGCCACCTCATATGCATGTGAAACCTGGACAGTGAATAAGGAAGACCGAAGAAGAATCTATGCCTTTGAATTACGGTGTTGGTGAAGTATATTGAATATACCACGGACTGCCAGAAGAAAGAACAAATGTGTCTTGGAAGAAGTACAACCAGAATGCTCCTTAGAAGCAAGGACGGTAAGATTAAATCCCACATACTTCAGACATGTTATCAGGAGGGATCAGTTCCTGGAGAAGGACATCATGCTTGGTAAATTAGAAGGTCATCAAAAAAGAGGAAGGCCTTCAAAAAGATGGATTGACACAGCGGCTGCAACAATGGGCTCAAGCACAACAACTATTATGAGGGTGGTGCAGGACTGGACGGTGTTTCCTTCTGTTGTACATCGGGTTGCTGTGATTTGGAGCTGACTCCACAATACCAAACTGAGTGCTGGCAGGAGGACAGTGAGTGTGGCTATAACAGGTCAACGTTAAGGGTCCTTGCGGTGATGGAAATATTCTGTACCTTTACTATATCAATGTCAATAACCTGTTCGTGATATTATAATACAGTTTGCAAGATATTGTCATGGGGGAAACTGAGTAAGGGTTACACAGAATCTCTGTATAATCTCTTAAAACAGCATATTAATTTATAATTATCTCAAAATAATAAGTTTAATTAAAAAGAAAGAAAAAAAGTTAACAAAAACAGAGGATGGCTTGATTTTTAATGTTTTAAGTTACCAGCAGCAAGAGATAAACTTCAAATGTGTCTAATAGCTTTGGAATTGAGATAATCCAAAAAAAAAAAAAAAAAAGAAGCCAAACCCATTGCCATCAAGTCAATTCCAACTCATAACACCCTATAGGACAGAGTAGAACCGCTCCCATAGAGTTTCCAAGGAGCAGCTGGTAGATTCAAAATGCCGACTTTTTGTTTAGCTTGTTTAGCAGCGTAGTGCACCACCAGGGCTATTGTTACGGGACATTTAAATTAATTTCAGACAAAACGTTTGTTTCACATGGAAAAAAAATTACTTGGAGTATAGATATTTAAAATAAAGTCATTGAGAGCACTCATATCATTCAAAGTTAGACTCATGATGAGTAACGGAGTTACAAACACCCTACAGAGGTAGAAAGAGTAAAATGAAGGTGAGACATGGTACAAAAGATAGAATCATGGTCTCCAACCCTGCAGGACTTAGACTTTACCACAAGAGGGCGAAATTGTTCCAGATATTACATGGTCCGAAGAGAACAAGTACAGACAAGATCTTGAATGCTTTCTCTGGGAGATATATTTGTGCTAGTTTCTTTTTTTAACTACTGTGAGTCATTTGATGAAAACTGGTAATTGCTTGGCATTGGGAAAACCAAGGAAAGGGAAGCAGATCATGGAAAGTACCCAAGAGGAAGACAGTTCTGATTAGCACCCAGTCTCTGAAGAGTTAGACAGGAGATCTCTCCTATGGCAGTGTTCACACACGCAGGTACTTGAAAGCACTGATACAAATAGGTATCAGATATCCATTTGGGTGTGAGTCAGACTTCTCATGTATTCTATGCAGAATTACAAAGAAAATGGTCTTGAAGAGAGCCTATCCCAAAACCCTTGGCCACTTCAATTAGATCAGGGATATATAAAGGAGTCAGAAAGGAGAGGGGATGTTGTTGAAGGATTGTTGCTATGAGATTTTTTTTTAAGTTTTTTTTTTTTTTTTTTTTTTAAAGTTGTGTCCCTATCCCCTTTCCCTTTAAGGGCAGGATAAAGAGGTTTCTATCATCCATCCCCTAGTCTAGAAATGGACTTCAAGAGGACCACTCGGAGAGCTTTGAAATGGGTTCCTCAGTTGGGAGACAGAGAAGGCTAGTGCCCAACCCATATCTAGAAAGCTGAAAGGGTCTCCGGACAGGTTTCAATTCCCTCCCACAAGGAAGCTCCAAGTAAAAGAAGGGCCACTCTGATGGCTGGCGAGCAAAGCATTCAGAGAGCAAGAGCCAAAACCATAGAGCACTGTTCTAAGGACTTTGCATGTTTCAACTCATTTAATCCTCCAACTCTGTGAGGTAAGCATTATTATTATTCCCTATTTACTCGTGAGAAAATTGAGGTGCAGAAATTAAGCAGCTATTCAAGATTACAGCACATAAGCAGTGGAGTCAAGATTTAAAACCAAGGCATTTTGGATTTCTTAGACTTGGGCCACGAGGGAAAGAGTGTAAGCATGTAGCCATCTGTCCAAGTCAATTATCATCAGATTGATTCTAACTCATAAGGACCCCATGTGTGCCAGGGTAGAACTGTGCTCCATGGGTTTTCGATGGCTGATTTTTCAGAAGTAGATTACCAGGTCTCTCGATTATCAAGCAAGAGGGTTAACTGTGCACTACCCAGTGACTTCTTCTCTCCAATAGGGCAAACTAAAGGGGTTTAAAAAAACCTCAGCAGAAAGAGGTCGTAAGTGGGCTGCCGAATACTCAGGGGCTGAGAAAAGAGTTGCAATTGACCAGCTGCCATGGATTAAATTATGTACACCCAAAAATGTGTGCATCAATTTGGCTGAGCCATGATTCCCAGTATTGTGTGGTTGTCCCCCATTTAGTGATTGTAATTTTATGTTAAAGAGGATTAGGGTGGATTGTAACACCCTTACTAAGGTCATATCCCTGATCCAATCTAAAGGGAGTTTCCCTGGGGTGTGGCCTGCACCACTTTTTATCTTAAAAGAAATAAAAGGAAAGGGAAGCAAACAGAGAGTTGGGGACCTCATACCACCAAGAAAGCAGTGCCGGGAGCAGAGAACATCCTTTGGACCTGGGATTGAGTGGTTCTCCATAGTTCAGGGGAAGATTGACGAGAAGGCCAGCAGAGAGAGAAAGCCTTCCCCTGGAGCTGATGCCCTGAATTTGGACTTTTAGCCTACATTACTATGAGGAAATAAATTTCTCTTTGTTAAAGCTATTCATTTGTGGTAATTATGTTACAGCAGCACTAGATAACCAAGACACGAGCCTACCTAGGGAAGTATTTGTCTTGGTCCAGGGAAGTGCAGGCAGCTTTTGAAGAGCACATGTAAACTCTCCAAACTCCAGGCTCCTGCCAGATATAGAGTCTGAAGCCTACCAGCCAAGTGAGAACCACTTCATCTCCTTATAGTCCGCCTTCTTCCTCTGTTTGGTTCATGGTGCTGAGTAAAAGTTAAGATAGTTTTGTACTATGGGGTTACATTTTATAATGTGAGGTATAAGCTAATTCATAAACATTGATCTGATGCTTAACTTTGAGTGTATTTTGTTTTCTTGGCTGTTTGAGTGTTTCTAGAAAGCAAGCTTTTTATCTTCTGGACTCTGATCAAGGCATGAGTAACATGGAACAAAATGTTAAAAACACAAAATTATCCTGAGGGAAATAATTCAATCACAAAAGGGCAAATACTATATGATCTCACTATTATAAAAAGATAAGAATAGAGACACATACTGAAACCCAACTTTCACTGGTGGTTACCAGGGATAGATATGGGTTGGGGTGGGGGGATCACTCTCTATGTAGTAAAAAAAAAAAAAAATTTTTTTTTTCACTTATTATATTTGGTGATGGAAAAGGTAACACCAAATGTGGGCTAAGTGGCACAGCTTGACCAAGGTGAATGCTATCATCAAGCAGTACACAAGAGAAAAAGATGTTTTTTGTTAAATGCTATGACATATACAATTTTGGAACAATAGCAACAACTGAAAAATACGAGTTTGGTTACATGTGTGTATATATGCATGCATGCAAGTGTATTGGTATGCATATGTGTACATATATGGGCATATATACATGTATTTATATGCAGGTGTATATATATGTAAGTGTATGTATCCTTATATATTCACATATACAATAAAGCTCATAGGGGACACAAACAGATACTTCTTAGACTTAGCTAAACAAATAGTGGGATTGATTTACAGGGTTTGAAGGCTTAGAACCCCATGGGACAACTTTGTCAATTGGCATAATATAGTACATAAAGTTTATGTTCTACATTCTAGTTTGGTGAGTAGCGTCTGGGGACTCAAAAGCTTGTAAGCAGCCATCTAAGATACAAATATTGGTCTCTACTCCTGCAGACATACTTTGGGCAAACTATCAGAAGATGTCCCTGGAGAAGGACATCATGCTTGGTAAAGTAGATAGTCAGCAAGAAAGAGGAAGACCCTCAAAAAGATGGATTGACATAGTGGCTGCAATAATGGGCTCAAGCATAAAAACAACTGTGAGGATGGCACAGGACTGGGCAGTGTTTCATTCTGTTGTACCTAGGGTCGCTATGAGTTGGAAATGACTCGATGGCACCTAACAACAACAACTCATCCACAGTAAAAGAGAAAGAAGGAAACAAAAGACTCAGAGAAGAAACTAGTTTACAGAACTAATAGTCTACAGAACCATGACCTTATCTATCCTGAGGCAGAAGAACCAGATGGTGCCCAGTTACCACTACTGACAGTTCTGACCAGGAACACAATAGAGGATCCTGATAAAATGGGAGCAAAATGTGGAACAGAACTCAAATTCTTAAAAAAGTCCAGACTTCTTGGACCAGTTCAGATTGGAGGACTCCCTAAGACTATAGCCCTGAGATACTCTTTAACCCTTGAACCAAAACTATTTCACGAGGTCATCTTTTACTGAACAACAGATTGGCTCATGAAATACGTATCACCCATGAGTATTGTGCTTCCTTTAAAAAAAACATCTACCTGAGGCCAAACAGTCAACATTTACCTTAAAGCAAAGACAAGAAATCAAAGGGGCAGGGAAACTGGATTACTGGAAACAGAACAACCAGAACAGAAACAATGAGAGAGTTGACACACTGTGGAAAAATGTAACCAATGCCACTGAACAAAATGTGTAGAAATGTTTAAATGGGAACCTAATTTGTTGTGTAAACTTTCACTTAAAAGACAATAAAGATATTATTTAAAAAAAAAAAAACTGTAAAATGTAACCACTCTCAGCCTCAACAGATATAAGAAATATAGTGACTTACAGATTAAATGTCTTAATAATTATCTAGTGCTTCTATAACAACAAATGGGTGACTTTATCAAAGAGAAATTTATTTTCTCACAGTTTAGGAGGCTAGAAGTCTGAATTCAGGGTGCTGGCTCTAGGGGAAGGCTTTCTCTCTGTTAGCTCTAGAGGAAGGTCCTTGTCTCTTTAGCTTGTTTCCTGGTTCTTTGGAGATCTCTGTGTGGCTTGGCATCAGTCTTGCCCCATCTGCACTTCTTTTGCTTGCTTGTTTAATTGCTTTTATATCTCAAAAGACATTGACTTAAGACCCTACACTAACCCTGTCTCATTAACATAACAAAGACTATCCATTCCCAAATGGCGTTATAACCATCGGCATAGAGGTTAGGATTTACAACACATATTTTGGGGGGACACAATTCAATCCATAACAATGTCCAATAAGCAATTTAACCTGAACGTGACCCAAACAGAATTCCTGATTCCTACCATTGCTTCCTACGGCTGCTAACCAAAGAGTCCGCAGTTCGAATCCGCCAGGCTTTCCTTGGAAACTCTATGGGGCAGTTCTACTCTGTCGTATAGAGTCGCTATGAGTCAGAATCGACTCGACGGCAGTGGGTTTGGTTTGGTTTGGTTTACCATTCCTTCCGGAGCTGTTTCTTCTCTGGCCTTCTCCATCTCAGCAAATGGCCACCATTCATTCAGTTTCTCTGCAGAAAATCTTAGAAATTATTTTTCAAAAAACAGTTTGTTGTGATATAATTCAACATAGCATGTCATTCACTCATTTAAAGCGTATAATTTAACCAAATTGAATATATTCAAAGATATTTGCAACCATCACCACAGTCAGCTTTATAACATTTTCATCACCTCAGAAAGAAACCCCACACTCCTTAACTGTCACCCTTCCATTGGAAATTATTCTTGATCTCTGTATTTCCTTATGTTCTCCATCCAACCAATCTAAGAACAGTCAGTGACTCTGCCTTGAAAATGCCTCCTGCACCTGATGGCTTTGCAGCTTTTCTAGCTTTGTGTCCCTGCCCCTCCCCCTGATCTCTCACTCATACATTTGCAACAGCCTCCAGCCCGGGCTCCATACTTCTACTCTTGCTTCTTCACAATCCATTCTCCATAACAGCCAAGTTGACCTAAAAAATGGAATCAGATCACATTAATTTCTAACCCCCAGCCTGTAATACTCTGTACCATATCCACAGTTGTAACGTGGTCTGCAAAGCTCTCCGTCATCTGTCCCCTGATGATGCCACATGTCAGAGTTGCTGTTCTCATGTTCTGTTTCTCTCCTTCCTGACTCTCCTGCAGGTCCACCAAGAGCCTTCGCACCTCAGGGCCTTTATACTTGCTTTTCCTCTAGATCTTTGCGTGATGTGCTTCTTCATGGAATTCAATTTTCTGCTCAAATACCACATGCTCAGAGAAGTCGTTTATGATCACCCTATCTAAAAAAATATATTCTCTCCCCAGTCACTTGTTGATAGATGTCGTGAAGTTGATTTTAACTCAAAGGGACTCCAAGTGACAGAGGAGACCTGCCCCATAGGGTTTTCTAGGCTGTAATCTTTATGCGAGCAGATAGCCAGGTCTTTCTCCTACAGAGCTGCAGGGTGGGTTCGAACCACCAACATTTCAGTTAGCAGATGAGCATTTAACCGTTGTGCCACCAGTGCTCACTCCCCAGTCACTAGTGATCCTCTTATACCACTTTACTTTCCTTCTTAGCAGTTATTATCTGACATTTTATTGTTTATTGGTTTTTTGTTTATTGTCTGTCTGCCTCATGAGAAAAGGAATCATAGTTGTTTTACTCATTGAGCACCTGGAACAGTTCTGTCACATAGGCATATGACCAATTTTTTTTGTATTAATGACTTAATTAACCAATTAATTTTCATTGAAGTACAAATGTAGTATAATTATTTTTAAAAATTAGATTAGGAGTTGCAGATTCTAGATTTAGTTCTTCCACTAAAATTAAGTTTCACACACTAAATTGTGTGGGTTTGGATAAATAACTTTAACTCTGTCCCTATCTTTCTCCATTTTAAAGATAATCTTTAAGATAAAGTGATACCCTGAAATTCTGTGATATGTAAAACTCAGAGCCATTGCTAATATTAGGTTAGTACTTTTATTTCTTTGCATAATACATGCAAATATAACCAATAAATGAATCTACACACTTCCTTTGGATATATTCAAATATCTGTCTGACTTTCCTTCCCTCCCTCCCACTCCTTCTCTCTTTATTAAAATTTTGTGGGCCACCTTGTATGTTCCAAGTACTATGCCAGGTACTTGTGAAACAGAAACAAATCAGACATTTTCTCTGCTTGCAAGAAGTTCATAATCTGAAAAGAAAGCAGAAGTATAAACAAATGAGTTAGGATATAGTTTGAAAAGGACAATGACAGACGTTTGTTCAGTACAAGGAGTATCTACTCTATCTGAGAGAGTGAGGTGACAGGAAGTTGGTATGAAGTACCTTTACTTGACACTACACTATTAGAAAGAGAGAGGGTAACAGCAACAGATGCGGAGGGCGATGTCCAGAAAGATAAATGCTTAGCTATCAGCCCACTGGCCTTACGATTTGGAAGTCCTTGGCAATATTTACCATCGCAGTTTCTGTGGAATGGCGCCTACAAATTCAGGAGACAGTGAAGTGAGGGGCGAATGGAAGGAGTAGAAGAAGAGCTGGCTGTGTTAGCTTCTCTTTTAGAAAATTTGAGAAGGAGAGGAGGACAGAGCTAAATAAGAAAAAATTTTCAAGGATGGAAAAAGCCTGGATGTTGAGAAAGGAGCTAATAGAGACAAAAAAGCTGAAGTTGGGTATGGAGATGAAACTGTGTAAGAGCTTTTGTTTTCTGTAAGGAGGCTGCAGAGGAATGAGATCCGGAGTCAAGCTCAGACAAAAGCAGGGGATTCATCTTCCTCTGGAGCAAAGGGGAAAATGGAAAGAAGAGTATCAGACTCAGGGGCGTTTATAGGGGGTCACTTTTGGAGGTGAGGAGGTTCTGTATGACCTATATTTCCTTGGTGAGATAAATGTGAAGATCATTTGCTGAGCTGAAGGGAGCAAAGCCTGGGTAGGAGATTTGAGGCAGTAAAGCATTGGAATAGCCTAGAAGCACGAATGTTACAGCTGAAGTCCACTGACTGACTAATGCCTATCAAATGAGGAGATAGTGTCTCTGTTGACAACTACACTCTCAACCTAATGGGCTACTTACTTTTGATGATTCCTGTCTTCATCATAGGCTGTTAGTAAGCACTAAATTGTGCTTGGGTTTACTCTTATTTCCAAGGCTAATTACTGTTAATACTCTTTTGCTGTATTTAACTTCCTAATAAGGAAAGCATAATAAACAATAATGCTGAGAACAGAAGGCTCAGCATAAAGTCTCCCAGTCAAGAAGTCATAGAGGCGCACTAGTCAGCTAAAGCACTTTACCCGTCAAGTAAGCAGGTGCACTTGTCTATAATTTTTTGTTTCATTTTGATGAAATATATAGGCATATGCATTCATTCATTTATGCATTCATTCCATAAACATTTGTTAATCATCTACTTTATGCCAGGTAGTATGGCAGGCATTACAGACTCAGCGATAGAAAACTCAGTCTTACTTGTGTGGATGTAGATGCAGGAATTTATCCAATACATCTACTGAATTTCCAATATTAGAAAGAAATATCATAAGTGTACCAAGTAGCCCACATGGAATATTGTTATTTTGTTTAGTTTAAGTTCCTGTAGTATCTTTGGTACCACTTGTCAACTGTAAATGACTGAGACTATATTTAGTGAGTTACTAAACTGCGTTTAGTGCCCTAGAAGTAAAAAAGTAAAGTGAAAATCACAATAGCCTCTTGTCTACTGCTTTATTCCCTACCGTCTGACCTCAGACCTCAACATTCAAATTACCATTCTCTGTACAAGCTTATGATTTGTCTTAGTCATTCCCCCATGGGTCTTCCTGAGCACTCTGCCAATAGGAAATGAATGTTGGCTGTTTCCCAAGCTCCCTGCATTTGGCCTCTAGGGGGCATTATTGCCTTTTTCTTACCCATGAGCGTCCATAAATTACTAAGCTGGAATGAAAGGTAATTCATATGTAATAATACAAGAAATGGAAATCCTGGTGGAGTAGTGGTTAAGTGCTACGGCTGCTAACCAAAAGGTCGGCAGTTCACACCCACCAGGCGCTCCTTGGAAACTCTGTGGGGCAGTTCTACTCTGTCCTATAGGGTCGCTATGAGTCGGAATCGACTGGATGGCAATGCGTTAATATAAGAGATCTTGTAGGAAATTTCAAATTACACACTAGCAGCCTGAGGTAATGCATTTTCCCAGTGTTTCCTTATTTTTAATTATTAGACTAGTTCTTTTTCATCACACTTTTCACCTTTCAGCCATTGAGGCTGGAGGGAGTTTGTGTTGACAATAACCTCCAAAGGAAATTTCTAGTTTTCTTTCTCCCTCCCTTGTTTCCTTCCTTCTTTCCTCACCCTTTCCTTCCTTCTCTCCCTTGTTTCCTTCCTTCTATCCTTCATTCGTTTCACAAATATTTACTGATCACTTATTCTGTGCTAGGCTTTTTGTTAGGATCTGAGAATATAAAGTGGAATAAGAAACAGCCCTTGCCCTCAGAGACCTTACAGTTTAGACCGTGACAGACATTAAAAGTTATGATTTCACCTCAGTGTGTTTAAGGTTATGATAGCCCACTGGAGAACGGAGCACAGAAGAGAGGAGAAGTTTCTAAAACAGGGGGATGGCGAGTGGGGGGCAGGTAAGGCTTCTTTTGACTGGATTCTCAGAGAATAAGCAAAAGTTAGTGAGATGAACTTGAGTACAGGGGAGGGAAAGCTCTTGAATTCACACTTAGAGTTTTTAGTTTAGATCCTTGACATAGGATAACTTAAAGAATAACAGTAAGCTTACTGTAGCAACAACTGAAAGGGATCAAGAAGGAAAATCCTCTCCTTTTTTATTCTTCTCTTTGAAGTATTTAACTTCCTTTCCCATCTACAATGTACACTGGGAATCACTGGAGTACTGTGAGCCACGATCGCTTACCAGCTAATCTGGGATGACAAGATGTGAGACTTAATTCTTTCTACCCTGCTGTAATGTGGCTCATTGTTTCTAGTGCTATACAATCGGCTCGTAAGCATAAATAAAGGGCCTGGACAGAAGTATTATAACCCTCCCAACCAATAAACAAGGATGAGGATCACTTCATTTCATTTAGCTTTCCAATGTGAGCAACCATTTGTTCTTACCTCCGCAAAGTAACTTCTCAACTCAGTCTACACATCGGAATTTCTCAGGGATATTTAAAGAGGCACAGATGCCATCACCCTTCCTCAGGAATTTCTGATTTGGTAAGTCTGAGATTGGACCTAGGTGTCTTTGCCTAAAAAAAAAAAAAAAACCCCAAGATATTCAGTGTTGAGAATGAAAGTTTTTGACTATAATCAAGTAGTATCTTGTGGTGGAAAGGTTTAACATTGGGAGTTACATGAATTTGACTGTTAATTCTAATTCTGTCATATACTAACTGTGTGACCTTGGCCAAGTAACCAAACCTCTTTGAAATGGGACTAATAATATCTACTTCATAGTGTTGGTGTACTCAATAAAGGCTGGAACTCTTTTCCTATAGAAAGCATAGAGGAGTCATTGACTTTTAATTAAAGTGGAATATTAGGGAATTATCCTTTCTCAACTGAGCTGGTGAAACAAAAGACTAATAACCTTTCAAGTTTCTCTGCTCCTTCTGAGGACGAGATGACATTGAAATTGAGTGGGGTCCAGCGAGACTTTGACGTTCATACTATATTGGTGGTCCATGTATTTTTGAAATAAAATTTATTGAACATCTATTTCATGTGAGGCCTATAGATTTTTTTTTTTAATACTCCTAAACCTCCATTCCTCTTGACATTGCCATAGTTTAGTCCCTCAACTGCTTTCACTACTAACAAGTTCCTAACTAGTTACATTAATTCCATTCTCCTCCAGTTCCTCTAACCACATGGCTTCCTTGTTTAAAATCCATCTCCTCCAGGAATATGTTCAAGCTCTTTAACAAGGAAAGAAATCCTGTAAGAGTTGCCTGCTTCTTCATTTTACCTTGTACCATCTCCCTGTTGAGCAAGGACCATGAAGAAGAACTTACAGTTCTGAGCAATATCTCCTACCTTGGTATCCTTTACACAAGATATTCTCTTGGCCTGGAGGGCCCTTCTCCCCTTTTCTGACTAATGAAAGAAAAAAAAAAAATTAACCTACATTTATTGAGTGCTTAGTTTGGGATGGCCACTTTGGAGACATTTCATTTGCTTCTTACATCACCCTTATGTACTATGTTTTGTTACTTTCATTTTACAGTATAAGAAATTGGGGTCTAGGGGGTTTTAGGTTTTATAGGAACATCCTTACCTATGCTCTCAGAGTCCTTTCTCCATTATACTTTTTTAGTATGGAAAATGAGGAAAGGAAGGAAGAAAAGAAAGAAGGGAAAGTAAGAGGGAGGGAGGGAAGGAGGAAGGAAGAAAGGAAGGAAGGAAGGGAGGAAGGGAGGAAGGGAGGAAGGGAGAGAGGAAGGAAGGAAGGAAGGAAGGAAGGAAGGAAGGAAGGAAGGAAGGAAGGAAGGAAGGAAGGAAGGAAGGAAGGAAGGAAGGAAGGAAGGAAGGAAGGAAGGAAGGGAGGGAGGGAGGAAGGGAGAGAGGGAGGGAGGGAGAGAAGAGGGAGGGAGGGAGGAGAGGAAGGAAGGGAGGAAGAAAAAAAGGGAAGGAGGGGAGGAAGAAAGAAGGAGGGAAGAGAGGAAGGAAAAGAGGGAGGGAGAGACAGGGGGAGGGAAGAAGGAAGGAAGAAATGGTAGATATAAATGTGTGGAGGCAGGGTCTTCATCATTATTGAATCCTGATCACATACTTCAGGGCCTGGCCTTCTGTAGTTACAATATATGTCGAATGAATGAATGAATGCATGAGTACTTTCTTCTAGATGCTAAGTTATATGAAAATGATTAAGATTTATTCTTTGACTTCAAGGGCTTTAATCAGCATCCAATTTCAAATTTAGTTCAACCATCTTCTCCCACAAGGATGAAAAGAGGAGCTTATTGAAATTTCATTTAACTGCTCTAAAAAAAAAAAAAAAAAATTTTTTTTTTTAACAATCCTACTTCTGTGATTAGAATTATGCTCCCCCTCCCAGGGCCCACCACTATCACTTCTCTTCTTCTTCACTCACTTCTGCCCCAGGGAGGACGGATTAGGTATGCAAAACAAAAAAACAAAAACAACAAAAAAATTCTCTGGTTGAACAGAAACTTATCTCCAACGAGACAGTGATTTTGCTTTTACAAAAGGGGTGGCCATTTACAGAAAACACGCCCTCTTCTTTTCCAAAAGCCTATCTACTGTTATATGCTGCATTGTACTAAGAGTTCATTTTGTTTCATTCCAAACAGACCTTCTGGACCTCTGCCTCTTTGAAGATTTCTTTGTTTAGAAGTCCATGGAAATGTTACATGACACCGAGCCATGTAATGTAGCTCATAAAGCCCTGTCATTTGCTACACACACATTCCTTGCTTAATAAAACATGGCAAGTATTTCAACAAAAAAGGGTGCAGTTTTACATCATGGAGAGTTTATTATTCACACATCGGAGTTTTGTAGTGATAAATCAGTCACTAGAACACACATTATTCTCAAAATTATAACTGCCAGGCCAGATGAGTTTTACCTGAAGACTGATGAGGTTATTCACCTCTCATTCCAGAAAAATCCTTGGAGTATAGGTATAAAAATAAAACAGATAGAGGTTGGGGGCACAAGCTTTGAAGGAAGGGAGGAGTCCTGCACATCTAGAGAGAAGGCAAAACTCCTTCTGTAAAAAAAAAAAAAAAAAAAATTGAAAACCCTCTTTAATTTTCAAAGCAGTATCGGGTTCAAAAATAAATGCTTCCATTTCCTCAGGTAGACCTTTCATTAAAATGAGAAATGACATACAATCTCAAAATTTACTTCATCTTGCTGATTCAACATTCCTCACCAATAATGCATGTTTAATCTTTCAAGAACCAATTTCTAATGAAAAAGAGTGACAGAGAAAAGTAGAAATTGGAACTTGGTTTTTAAGAGGGAAAAGGTTACCGGCAATGAATTAAATGTTCAATACCTACTCGAGTCATGAATGAAAAATAGCTGCTGTTCTGTACTCACTTTTATGCCAAATGAATCTTTCTATTCAAATTCTATTTTGTAAAACAGCAAGCTATATATGCTATGCTCAGTGTATAAAGAGCTCATGGAGGTCAAAGACAAAACTTAGTTTTTCTAAAAACGTCATGGATAAACCCATTAACCCGTTGCAGTAGAGGATTCCGACTCATGGCAACCCTATAGGACAGAGTAGAACTGCCCCTTAGAGCGTCCAAGGAGTGGGTGATGGATTCGAACTGTCAACCTTTTGGTTAGCAGCTGTACCTTTTAGCCACTACACCACCAGGGTCATGGATAAATGGCCAAAAAAAAAAAAAAAATCTGAAAAGGACGTTTGAAAAATAGTCAATTTCAATACCAATAAGCTGAGTGTAATTTAAAAGGACAGTGAGAGATTGATTAGCAAAGATTATCTAAAAAAACCAGTCAGTGTGGATGATGCAAACAGTGAAAGAGGCAGTCTCACAGTATGTGACTTGAGAAAGAGTGAATTACAATGATTTGATTTTATTTTATTACAAAACTTTGGCAGTTCATATGTAGACGCTGTAAGATAGCATAGCCTTGGAAACACTGTTTCCTCTTCTAAAAATCCATTTTAAGGGAATGGTTATAAAACAAACCTTTGCACACAAAAATGCTTACTGCAGCATGACTTAAATAGCCATGAATTTGAAACAACCGAAATATACAAGAGTAGAGGAATAAAAAAAAAAATATATGGTGTATGATTGAAAATGGTTTTTTGTTGCTATAAACCCAGTTCCCAGTGCCGTCGAGTCGGTTGTTGCTATAGGGAATGTTCATAATATAATTTTATTTTCTGCATACAAAGTAACTAAAAGATACTACTAGTATTATTTGTAAAAGTCAAAATGTATATAGGACTTAATATGTACCAGGCCCTCTTGTAAGTCTTTTACATGTATTTTTTTAATTCTCACAACGAACCAATGAGGTAGTTTTCACTATTATCCCCATTTGACAGATGATAAAACTGAGATTAAATAACTTGCCCCAAATCACACAGATACAAAGGGGCAGAGATAGTTTTTTTTTTTAATACCAAGTTTACCGAGATATAATTCAAATATCATAAAATTCATCCATTTAAAGTGTATAATTTGGTGGATTTTAGTATAGTCATAGAGTCGTGAAGTCATCACCACTATCTAACTTTAGGACATTTTCATCACCCCAAAAAGAAACTTATACCAGTTAGCAGTTATTCTGTATTCACCCCCACCTCAGCTTCGGCAACTACTATTTGACTTTCTGTGCCTATAAAAACCAAAAAACCAAACCCATTGCCGTTGAGTCAATTCTGGCTCGTAGCGACCGTACAGGACAGAGTAGAAATGCCCCACAGGGTTTCCAAGGAGCGCCTGGTAGATTCAAACTGCCCACCTTTCGGTTAGCAGCTGTAGTGCTTAACTACTACTCCACCAGGGTTTCCTCTGTGTCTGTAAAAACTGGCCTATTTTGGGCATTCCATACAAGTGGAATCGTACAATACCATGGCCCTTTGTGAATGGCTTATTTCACATAGCATACTGTTTTCAAGGTTCATTCATGTTGCAGCATGTATCAGTACTTCATTCCTTTTTGTGGCTGAATTAACCTTCCCTTGTATGGATATACCACATTTTGGTTATCCATTCATTAGTTGATAGGTATTTGGGTTGTTTCCACCTTTATGCTATTGTAAGTAATACTACTCTGAATATTTGTGTACAAGTTTTTATGTGGACATATGTTTTCAATTTTCTTGGGCATATGCCAGAGTTTTGTTTTAAACCCAGCAGTCTTGCTATGCATTCTGAACTTTGAACCACTCTGCTATGCATAAAATTAAAAAAAAAAAATCTCAAAATAGTTGTTCATTCTTGCTGGGAGAAATAAGGGTGAATTTTGTTCTGCCACATAGATACCTTTTTGTTGTTGTTTTCCACAACAAATCCCTCTTTTACAATCAACTGAAAACATATATTTGTAAATCTCATACACTCCCTCTGTAAGCTCTAAAAACCTGGTTTCTGCCCTCTTCACTGTCTGAAACCAATGTGAAAGATTACCAGTGGTCTTTACAGTGTGAAATCCAAAGACTCCTTTCAGCTCACTGATACAAACCTGGAAGTAAAGAGAAAACTAGGGCAGAACAAGATGGCTAGATAGAACAAGAACAAACGAAGTAGATTCACAACGGTGAAATTGAATAGACATTGGTCACAGGAAATGTCTGTGAAGTGGCAGGGGGAGAAAGTAGAATGTTCTGGGATCAGGGCAATTTCCCTTCACGTAGTGCATAGCATGACCGCAGGAACTGTGCCTTTTTCTTTTTCTCTCCATGATATCCCCACGTTTTAACGGAGTACCTGGCCCATAACCCAAACCCAGTCCTGTCTGGCCCATAGTTGATGCTTAAAACAGATTTTTTGCACAAATAAATAAAAGAATGCCCTAGTAACCTGGAGACTAATCCTCAGTGTCAGCAATGCCCAGATGGCTAAGCCTGGGTTTCCTGATTTCAAACTGTATCTTGACCTTTGACTAGGGTTGGGCTCCTGGTTTCTGAATTGCCCACATCCCTTTGACCCACGTGCCTTGTTTGTGCGTTGGGACTCAGACTGACAGTTCACTGGGCCCTTGATGGTCCTATCCATTTGGGGAAAGCCAGTGGTTCCTGTGCTAGGACTCTCCACTGCTCACTGAGCTCTGGCTTGGTTCTCTCAGGGTGGTTCCCTCTGTGCTCCCATTGTCACCAACCATGCTTATTTTCAATGAAAACATTCTCATTGGGCAGTTCAACTTCTTCTCATGAGTGTCCTCCCTGCTTGTGATTCATAGAGCCCTGGGACTCCTCAAAACGAGGAATTTGGAGAGGAAAGAAGCTCCAAGACCTCCACTTCTATGAAGCTCCTTTCTTCTGTTTATGAAATACAGGAAAAACTTGGCATTTGGTTTAGTTTTGTTTGTAATAAGAAATCTACTGTAAAAATAAATAAATGAATAAAATTAATTACTATCCTACTTTTTCCTTAGCAAATTTATGTTTTTAAATGTCACCTATCCATTGATATCCAGGCTGTTCTTCTACCATCTAAATAAACATTTCTACTTAAATACCTCATTATACTTTCAAGTCCAACAGCAACAAGGCCAAGCTTACCATCTTTCCCACCTCCACAAATTGGTCCTCTATTTCCGTAGTTAGTATTTCTTGACTCATCCTTCTCCAGGTAGTAGTCCCAAATGAGTTTTCTTTTTCTTTTTTTTTTTAAATAGTTTGGCATTGACCCCTGCTTTTTATTTCATATCCAAGATTTCACCACTTTGACTATGTATTACTAAAAGTGTTTCTGTTGGCTTCCTTGATTGTGGATTCTTTCTTCTGTATTTTTCTTACATAATATTTCTAGAATAACCATTAAATACTGTTTTATAGTTCCCAGATCAATACCCCTCAATGTGTTTTTCTTAAAGTATCAAACCACAGGTCTCTGTTTTTCAAATTGCTCTATTATCTCACCACAACCTACCAATTCAGAGGAATTCATTTCTATTGCTCAAATGTCTCCTCAGCTTTAGGAAGGAGATAAGCTCTGTTTTCTTCCCTCTAGAATGCTCTCTCCAGTCTCTGACTCTCTTCTCTTTCCAATTCAATTTCTACCCACTCTACAAAGTCTTCCTTCTCAAGGAAAATGTACCTGACTAACTTAGCCTTCATTAATCTGATACTGGTAATCTATAAGGCACATACTATGATTTATAACTCTATAGTTATGCTTTATATATCAACTAAAACCCAACCCACTGCTGTCAAGTCGATTCTGACTCATAGCAACCCTACAGGACAAAGTAGAACTGCCCCATAGAGTTTCCGAGGAGCGCCTGGCGGATTCAAACTGCCAACGTTTTTGGTTAGCAGCCTTAGCACTTAGCCACTACGGCACCAGGGTTTCCGATATATTAACTAGTCACTCTGTTCTACTCTTTTATTTGTGACCAAAGACTATGTTATTTAATTACCTTGTATTCTCTGCTATCTAGCATATGTGCACAATAATACTTGTTGCTTGTGTAGCTGAGGAAGATGGAAGATTTAACCTAACAAAGAGAAAATGTATAACACCCTTCAGAAGATCTTTGTCATTTCCTTTGTGCATGACATGTGTTCTAGAGACTTAAGCATTTGGGGTGATCTTGGGGTCAACCATTTTTGTGTGTCATCTCTAATGGTATTTGAATGAGATGTTAATTCTATACCTTTATAATCATTTAGAATCAGAATACTTCTGATTGTCTTCTTGTTGCCTCTACTGATACTCTTTTGTATCAAGAGTGCCAGCTTCAGATAAAAATAACTACCAACTGCTTCTCCTGTGACTGTGATATTTGTTTAAGTTATATCAGAATACTTTGGGGCTTAGATTTAGATGCTTTTTGTAGGCATCCTTGACCATCTCCACAGCTAAGGCTTTCCTCTTCCCAATATTCACATTTCCATCTGCCTGGAATGTCTCCTTTCCTTCTCTTCACTTCTCTCTGTCAAATTACTTCTATCCCATCTTTCAGAGTTCACTTCTCTAGCTCACCCACAAGGTGTGCCCCCTGTGTGTAGTAACACTTGCAGGTGGTAAAGTTATTGCTTGTTCGCTGGAATAAACCCCCATTTTGGAGACTGTAAATTCTAGGAGTGCTGGGATTGAGTCTACCTTTTTGAGTATTATATCTCTGTCTCTGGTGTGTGAAATGAATGTGAACGATGTAGCAATGAATCCTTGCAATTTAAAAGAGTAGACCTGTTAAATGATCACTTACATCAAGTATTATTTCACTTACATCAAGTATTATTCCTTTTCAATTACATATATTATAGAAAAATTCCATAAAGCTTGGAATTTAATTAAGCCTCCCTATAACTCTCAATTTAGGAGCCCCTGGGTGGTGTAATTTGTTAAGTGCTCAACTGCTAACCAAAAGATTGACAGTTTTAACTCACCCAGATGCACTTGAAAGAAAGGCCTGGCAATCTGCTTCTGAAGGGCACAGCCTTGAAAACCCTACGGAGTGTAATTCTGCTCTGCACACGTGTAGTCGCCATGAGTTGAATTGATTGGATGACAGCTGGCTTGGTTTTTTTGGTATCATAACTTTCAATTCACCTTGATCCTTGTCATTATCCATACATTCCATATCATTGTAGCAATACTACTTTGTGTTCTTGTTTTTAACTAACTTATTTTATGTACATAGGTTCTAAAAAAAAACCTGATTTATTTTTAAATCACTTGAACCTTCATTCTTTATAGTATTTTCAGGCTGGCCACTGATACTTACATTTCCTAGGAGATGAGTGTGTTTCTTTTTATTTGGATTTTCCTAGGAGATGAGAGTGTTTCTTTTTATTTGGATTCTATAAAAAGCAACAATTATGAACTTTATACCTTGTGATTGTAACTGGCAGAACCTTTAGCAAACAGAGTTATACAGGTAACTTGAGAGAAGAGGCAAATACGGTCTTTGGGTCCGTGATAAGGGTAATTACTAGTAAATTGGGTTGCCTTTTTACTGAAGGGCAGACTTTTTAAAAGTGCTCTCCAGATCAAATCATCATTTGTCTACAGGGAAGTTGCTTCATGGAACAAATGCAGTCATAAGTTATTTAAATTTTCTTTGTCAAGTGGATCTCTTCTGGGGTGGAGGGACGATGGTACAAACTCTTACTCAGATTTTGTCATAGCATTCATTGCACCTGGAGAGCCCATTCATCACGATAACTTAAGTCTGGGCTGGAATTTCTGGAAAGTTAGGATGGAGTGGGGTAAGGTGAGTGAGATCAAACATGTTTGTTACAGATTTTTGCATGTGGGGAGATGAGTCACATTCAGACTCGACCCCAAAATGGCACTCATGAACGTTCTCCAAGATCAGTGGGTGATTTATAGGATTGTTCTTACTAGGTTTTGTGATAGGCTATGCCCCTAGTCTGCCAGTATGTGAAAACTAATGGCCTCTACCTCACCTGAGTGATATGAAGACAGGATATTGTAGTAACTGACATTTTCCACAGTGCCATTGCTTTGGGGACTTGTGTTTCAATCATGTTTATTCTTTACATGCCATATCCTGTAGCAAGTGAAAATGCAGCCTTGTTTGGCTAGGAGTTGGTGTCACAGCAAACTTTTAAAGTCAGATATGCATTCTTTGAGGAAAGAGACTGTGACAATATGCAATAGCTGTGAGGACTGTGAATTGACAGATCGGATCGCCAATAATTACACATCAGCAAATGTGTACTGAGACCCAGAAACTCATGACAATAGACTAATGTTAATGATATTGTTCTGTTGCCCACTGGCCCTGGTCACTCTGCTGGGGCAGATAATGTGGTTATGTTGCAAATAACACTATGGCCTCTGGAGCAGCCCTTCAAAGGCTTAGAGACCTGAAGGTAAAATGGGCCCTGAGAACACCCCATAAGTCACAGTGTTAAAGTCAGTATGCCAGAACCCCATTCATTTGCAGCTTTTCTGCTTTCAACAAACTTACATATCCTAGAAGATTTTACCTATCCCAGAAACCACTGTATTAAACAAACCACCAAACAAAAAAGCTCATTTGCAGTTTCAAGATAAACTTCCAGATTTGGTTACTGTTGTTGTTAGGTGCCATCCAGTTGGTTCTGACTCATGGCAACCCTATGTACAACAGAATGAAACACTGCCCAGTCCGGCACCATCCTGAAAATCATTTCCATGTTTGAGCCCAGCGTTGTAGCCACGATGTCAATCCATCTCCTTGAGGGTCTTCCTCTTTATTGCTGGCCCTCTACTTTACCAAGCATGATATTTGCCTCCAGGGACAGATCCCTCCTGATAATATGTCCAAAGTACATGAGACAAAGTCTCTCCATTTTCTCTTCTAAGGAGCATTCTGGCCGTACTCCTTCCAAAAGAGATTCCGGCAGTCCATGGCATATTCAATATTCTTCACCAACACCATAATCCAGATGCATGAATTCTTCTTTTGTCTTCCTTACTCATTGTTCAGCTTTCACATGTATATAAAGTGATTGAAAAATACCATGGCTGGGGTTGCTATGAGTCAGAATCGACTCAACAGAATTTTTTTTCTTTTTTTTTGGCTCAGGTGCACCTTAGTCCTCAAGGTGATATCTTTGCTTTTAAACACTTTAAAGTGGTTTTTTGCAGCAGGTTTGGTCAATGCAATACATGGTTTGATTTCTTTACTACTGCTTCCATGGGCACTGATTGTGGATCCAAATAAAATGAAATCCTTCAAGCTTCAGTATTTTCACTGTTTATCATGATGTTGCTTATCGGTCCATTCGAGAAGAATTTTGTTTTCTTTATGTTAAGGTTTAATCCATACTGAAGGCTTTGGTTTTTGATCTTCGTCAGTAAGAGCTTCAATTCCTCTTCACTTTCAGCAAGCAAGGTTGTGTCATCTGCATATTGCAGGTAGTTAATGAGTCTTTCATCAATCCTGATGCCACTTTCTTCTCCACATGGTCCAGCTTCTCATGTACTATTTGCTCAACACAGAGATTGAGTAAGTATGGTGAAAGGATACAACCCTGATGCGCACCTTTTCTGATTTTAAACCCCTTGTTATGTTTGAACAACTGCTTCTTGGTCTATGTACAGGTTCTGCATGAGCACAATTAAGTGTCCTGGAATTCTCATCCTTCTCAATGTTATCCATAATTTGGTATGATCCACAGAGTCAAATGCCTTTGCATAGTCAATAAAACACCCGTAAACATCTTTCAGGTATTCTCTGTTTCAGCCAAGATCCAGCTGACATCAGCAATGATATCCTTTGTTCCATGTCCTCTTCAGAATCCAGCTTGAATTTCTGGCAGTTCCCTGTTGATATACTACAGCAACCATTTTTTAATTATTTTAGCATAATTTTACTTTCATGTAATATTAATGGCATTGTTCATTAATTTCCACATTTTGTTGGATCATCTTTCTTTGGAATAGGCACTAATATGGATCTCTTTCAGTCAGTTTCCAGGTAGCTCTCTTTCAGATTTCTTGGCATAGATGAGTGAGTGCTTCCAGTGTTGCTTCTGTTGTTGAAACATCTCAGTTGGTATTTGTCAATTCCCGCAGCCTTGTTTTTCACCAATGCCTTCAGTATAGTTTGCACTTCTTCCTTCAGTACCACCAGTTCTTGGTCATATGCTACCTCCTGAAATGGTTGAACATTGGCCAATTATTTTTGGTATAGTGACTGTATATTACTTCCATCTTCTTTTGATTCTTCTTTTGTCATTCAATATTCTGCCCATATAAGCCTTCAATATTGCAACTTGAGGCTTGAATTTTTTCTTCAGTTCTTTCAGCTTGAGAAATGCCAATTGTCTTCTTCCCTTTTGGTTTTCTAACACCAGGTCTGCACATTTCCTTATGATATTTTATGTTGCTTTCTCTAGCCGCCCTTTGGAATCTGTTCAGCTCTTTTGCTTCATTATTTCTTCCTTTTGCTTAAGCTACTCTATGTTCAAAAGCAAGTTTCAGAGTCTTTTCTGACATTCATTTTGGTTTTTGTTTTGTTTTTCTGTCTTTTTAACGACCTTTTGCTTTCTTCATATATCATGTCCCTGATGCCATCCCACAGCTTGTCTGGTCTTTGGTCATTAGTGGGATATACTCAAAGGTAGTGTTTTGTCTCTCATAGGCTTGTTTTAATTTTCTTCAGCTTCAATTTGAACTAGCATATGAGCAATTGATGATCTGGCCCCTGGCCTTGTTCTGAATAATGATATCGAGCTTCTCCATCATCTCTTTTCACAGATGTAGTCAATTTGATTCCTGCTTGTTCAATCTGGTGAAGCCCACATGCATAGTCACTGCTTACGCATTGTTGAAAAAAGGTATTTTCTAATGAATAAGTCCTTGGTCTTGCAAAATTCTGTCATGTGATCTCCCTATTCATTTCTATCACCAAGACCATATTTTTCAACTACCAATCCTTCATTTCCAGTTTGTGCGTTCCAATCACCAGTAGTTATTAAGGCATTTTGATTGCGTGTTTGATCCATTTCAAATTGCAGAAGTTGGTAAAAATCTTCAGTCTCTTCATCTTCGGCATTAGTGGTTGATGCATAAATTTGAATAATAGTCATGTTAACTGATCTTCCTTGTGGGTGTATGGACATTATCCTACCCCTGCAGTGTTGTTTTCAGGATATATCTTGAAATGTTCTTTTTGACGATAAATGTGATATCATTCCTCTTCAATTTGTTTTTCCCAGGATAGTAAATCATAAGATTGTCTGATTCAAAATGGCCAATAGCAGTCCATTTCTGCTCACTATTGCTTAGGATATGGATCATCGAGCATTCCATTTCATTTTTGACAACTTGCAATTTTCCTTGATTCATGCTTCATACATTTCACGTTTTGATTATTAATGAATATTTGCAGCTGTTTTTTCTCACTTTGAGTTGGCCACATTGGCACATGGTGGTCCTGAAAACTTTACTCTATCCACATCATTAAAGCAGACTCTATTTTGAGGAGGCAGCTCTTCCCAGTTGTATTATGACTGCCTTTCAACCTGAGGGCCTCATCTTCTGGCACTATGTCAGACAATGTTCCGCTGCTATTCATAATGTTTTCACTGGCCAATCTCTTTTGAAGTATGTGAAGAGGTCCTTCTTCCTAGTGTGTCTTTGTCTGGAAGTTCCACTGAAACCTGACCACCACGGGTGACCCTGCTGGTCTTTGAAATACATGTAGCATAGCTTCCAGCATGACAGCCACCCATAAGCCACCACAGTACTAAAAACTGACAGATGAGTGGTGGTCAGATTTGGCAGAGGTGCTTTTTCGCCAATTACTCAGCATGAAATAGATTATCCACATAGTTCTGGGTCGATGAGCAAAGCCAGCCTGAGCTTGTAGGTCAGGGAGTTCAGAGACCGAGATTCAAATCTTAGCTCTGCTGCTGTGTCACCTGTCTCCGGGTTTTTTGAAGTTAACATTGATGAGAACATTTTATGTGCCTTGCTCTGTTCCAACCCCTGTATATTTAATCCTTACAATAATACTGTTGGGTATGTTATGTCTCTATCTTCATTTTATGGATGGGAAAAGTGAGGCACAGAGCAGTCAAAAGTTGTGCAAGGATATGGAGAAAAGAGGAGGCAGTCAGGATTCCAATCCAAGAAGCCTGGCACAAGAGTCGGCGCTACTGATCACTGTGTAATTCTCCTGCTTCAGCTACTCCCTGTCAGATCCCTTATCCACAAATACAGGGGAAGAAAGCTTTATGGGGAATCCCATTGTTTCTTTCTTTATTAGCTTCGTGTCTAATCAGGCCTTGAATCAGCTGTGGTTTTTAGCTGCCGTGGAGTTGGCCCCTGACTTATTTTGACTCCATACGCAATTGAACCAAACACTGCCTGGTCCTGTGCCATCCCCATGAGCAGTTGCAGATCGTACCTTTGTGATCCATAGAATTTTCATTGGCTGATTTTCCTGACTAGATTGCCAGGGATTTCTTAATGTTCTGTCTTAGTCTGGAAGCTTTGCCGTTCCCCATCATAGCAACATGCAAACCACCACAGACAGACGAGCGGTGGCTCTGCATGAGGTGCGTTGGCTAGGAACAAACCAGGGCCTTCCGCATGGAAGACAAGAATTCTACCACTGAACCACCAATGTCCCCACCTTGGTTCAGTAGGGGCTCAGAATATTTGTACTTTAAAAATGAAAAGAGTGTGGAAGACCTTTCTGAAGCTTTACTTGGGAGCTAAAATTTTTAACAAGATTATTGATTTGTAAGTGATGTTTTAATTTGATAGGGTTGCCAACAGGCTTATAAAAATCCTCCAAATATTGAGGAGACTTGCTGTAAAATCTAAGCCTGTTACTCTGGCTAGTGCTGAACTAGTATTCTCAGAGTCTTACTTCCCCCAGTCAGCGATTATGAATGCTTATCAGATCTACAGAGTTATACTCTTCGATCCATATTCTATTGTTCTATGAACAAATCTGTCTTGGCAAAAGTACAACCAGAATGTTCCTTAGAAGCAAGGATGGTGAGACTGCTTCTTACGTACTTTGGACATGTTGTCAGGAGGGATCAGTACCTAGTGAAGGACATTGTGCTTAATAAAGTACAGGGCCAGCAGAAAAGAGGAAGACCCTCAGTGAGACGGGTTGACACAGTGGCTGTAACAATGGACTCAAGCATAATAACAGTTGCGAGCGTGGCACAGGACCAGGTGGTGTTTTGTTCTGTTGTATATAGGGTGGGTATGAGTTGGAACCGACTCAAAAAAAAAAAAGGTACCTAATAACGACAACAACAACATACTCTTAGACTGATATTCTATTACACTATTTTGGGGATCTTAAATTATCATTTGTACATTAATTTAAAAGAATCAATTTTTATGTGCTATAGTGAAAACTGGGCTCTGGCTGAACTTTTAAAAAAATCATTTTCTTATCAATTACCAAATTGTGCCCTTGAGTGTTGTTGTTGTTGTTAGGTGCCTTTGAGTTGGTTCTGACTCACAGAGACCCCATGTACAACAGAATGAAACACCACCCGGTCCTGCACCATCTTCACAATCATTTTTACTCTTGAGCCCATTGTTGCAGCCACTGTGTCTGGAAGGAGGATGAAGTGCCCTTGGTATATTAATTAATTCTTCTAAGACATTGCGTTTTTCAGTGACAAACCATAGGGTTGAAAAGCCTGATTGCATTCAATTTATCTACAACCAATGATTCAGAACTTCAAGTTTAACTATATGACACAATCCCATCAGTGGTCAAGTAAAAATATGCTCCATGGGCTTTTCAGTGGATGATTTATTGGAAGTAGATTTCCTGGCCTTTCTACCTGTGGGTGAACTTGAACTTTCAACCTTTCAGTTAGCAGCTGATCAAGCTAATTGTTTGCACCACTCTTTCTGATAGAATAAGCATGGAGAAAATTACAGGAAAAATGTTTTGCAATTGAGGGATTTGAGGTAAGAGCTAAGTTTCTCTCAACTGTGTGTTAATGTTTATGAGTGTTCTGTGTGTAAAAGTTAAGAGAGTATGATCACTCAGATATACAGAGTAGTCATTAAAATTTGTTTAATTATTAATTCTTTCAAAACTTTCTAGGGTAAAGTTTGCCTCTTGATGATTTTTATCCTTTGGCTATTATTCCTTGTGAGGTATATTTGGGATATACATCTTACCTTTCACCTTACTCCTGTGTCTTTCATTCTCTCATGACTCATAGCAGCAACTCCATCTCTTCTTTTCCAAAAATGTGTGGCAGCTGCTACGGAAGTGCTTCTGAGTCAATCAGAAGTGGAGCAGGATGCCAAATGGCTGACTCACTCCCCAGAACTTGGAAAGGGAGACAATTAGAGAATTAAAGGCTGTAAGTTCAGCTGTGGGAGTAATGGCTTATGCAGTGGTTTGTGTAAGCTCATCTACTACCTGTGACAGGAAATTCACCGTAATTTCTTTATTCAAACACCTACACTATTCTTGTCTTAACCTGTTGGGTATGGGTACTTATCAGGAAATAAGATGGTGACCGTCTTTTCTCAGACTTCCTGGACAATTTTAAAGTTGAAGAAAATGATGTCAACGACTTACACTTAGGATAACTTCTAATAAGGTGGTCAAATTTCTTGAGTGAAGGCTCTAGATTAGGCCCACAAAATGTTGCTAAAGGATGCCCAGGTGTTTCTATTAGGTATTATAAATATCTCAGACATTTGGGCTGAGAAGCAGTCCATTAAGAAACTTGAAGTGCTGAGGAAATAAAAAACAATGGAAATAAATAATGTTGCTAGGTGCCGATCAGCTCTGACTCATAGTGACCCCATGTACAATACCTGTGCTATCTTCACAACAGTAGGTATATCTGAGCTATTATTGCAGCCACTGTATCAAACCATCTTGTTGAGGGCCTGTCTTCCTCTTTTTTGTTGATGCTCTACTTTACCAAACATGATGTCCTTAGGGACTGGTTCTTTCCTGATAACTTGTCCAAATCTCTCCATCCTTGCTTCTAAGGAGCATTCTGGCTATACTTCTTCTAAGACAGATTTGTTCATTCTTCTGGCAGTCCATGGTATAGTCAATATTATTCACCAATACCATAATTCAAAGGCATTAATTCTCTGTCAGTCTTCCTTATTCACTGTCCAGCTTTTACATGCATATGAGGTGATTGAAAATACCATGGCTTGAGTCAGGTGCATCTTAGTCCTCAAAGTGCTTTTTAACACTTTAAAGAGGTATTTTGTAGCAGATTTGCTTAATGCAATATGTTATTTGATTTCTTGACTGCTGCTTTCATGTGCATTGATTGTGGATCCAAGTAAAATGAAATCTTTGACAACTTCAATATTTTCTGTTTATCATGATGTTGCTTATTGGTCCAGTTATGAGGATTTTTGTTTTCTTTTTGTTGAGGTGTAATCTATACAAAAGGCTGTAGTCTTTTACCTTCATCAGTAAACCTTCAAGACTTCTTCACTTTCAGCAAGCAAGGTTGTGTCATTTGCATAACACAGGTTGTTTATTAGTTATCCTCCGATCCTGATGCCAAGTTCTTCATATAATCCAGTTCTCAGATTATTTGCTCAGCATAGAAATTGAATAAATATGGTGAAAGGAAACAATCCTGGTGCACACCTTTTTCAATTTTAGAACACCCAGTAGCCCATTGTTCTGTTTAAATGACTACATCTTGGTCTATGTACAGATTTTGCATGAGCACAATGAAGTGCTCTGGAATTCCCACTCTTTGCAACATAATCTGTTATTTATTACACATAGTCAAATACCTTTGCATAGTAAATAAAACGCAAGTAAACATCTTTCTGGTACTCTCTGCTTTCAGTCGATGTCTATCTGATATCAGCAATTAAATCACTCTTTTCATGTCCTCCTGTGTTAATATACTGCCGTAACCATTTCTGAATTATCTTCAGCCAAATTTTTCTTGCATGTGATATTAAAGATATTGTTAGATAATTTCCACATTCTGTTGGATCACCTTTCTTTGGAATAGGCACAAATAAGGAGCTCTGCCTGTCGGTTGGCCAGGTAGCTGTCTTCCACATTTCTTGGCATTGATGAGCAAATGCTTCCAGCGTTCCATCTGTTTGTTTAAGTAACTCAATTGGTATTTCACCAATTACTGGAGCCTTGTTTTTTTGTTTTGTTTTGTTTTTTACAAATGCCTTCATTGCAGCTTGGACCTTTTCCTTTAGTATCAGTAGTTCTTGATCATATGCTGCCTTCTGAAATGGTTGAACATCAACCAATTCTTTTTGGTACAATGACTCTGTGTATTTCTTCTATCTTTTTTTGATGCTTCTTATGCCATTCAATTTTTTGCCCATAGAATCTTTCGATATTGCAACTCGAGGCTTGGATTTTTTCTTCACTTCTTTCAGCTTGAGAAATCTTAAGAGAAACGTTTTGGTCTTCTAACTCCAGGTCTTTGTACATTTTATTATAATACTTTACTTTGTCTTTTGAGCTGCCCTTTGAGACCTTCTGTTCAGCTCTTTTACTTCATCACTTCTCCCATTCCATAGCTACCCTATGTTCAAGAGCAAGGTTCGGAATCTCTTCTCACATTCATTTTGCTTTTTCTTTCTCTCTGGTATTTTTAATGGCCTTTTGTTTTCTTCACGTTATGATGTCCTTGATGTTACCCCACAACTCTTCAATCATTATTGTTCAATGCACCAAATCCATTCTTGGGATGATCTCTAATTTCAGGCAAGATATATGCAAGGTTGTACTTTGGCTATCGTGGACTCGTTTAAATTTTCTTCAACTTCGAGTTGAACTTGCGTATGAGCAATTGATGGTCTGTTCCACAGTTGGCTGCTGGTCTTGTTTTGACTGATAACATCCACCTTCTCCGTTGTCACTTTCCACAGAGGTAGTTGATATCTATGTATTCCATCTGGCCAGGGCCACAAGTATAATCATGGGGTATATTGTTGAAGGAAGGTGTTCTTAATGAATAAGTCGTTGTTCTTACAGAAATCTGACGTCCAATCTCTGGCATTGTTTCTATTACTACGGCCATATTTTCCAACTATTAATCCTTCTTCTTTGTTTCCAACTTTCACATTCCAATCACCAGTAATTATCAATACATCTTCCCATATTCTTTAGTGCTTAAATTTGTGAAATTTTTATTTCATTTGAAAAAATATATTAAAAATATCTGGAAGCAAATCAAGCATAATTTGTTCTTCAGTTCATTCAGATCTCATATCCATTGAGTGATTCAGGGCTTAGTTTCCAATAATGAAGATGAATAGGTCTATATTTGGTTTCACGTAGGATTTTCTCTGGGGTCTCAGGTTTAAAGAATTTGTAAAGCTGACAAAATATCTGTTTCTACCACACAAATTTGCTATGTCCGGGGTCCTTTTCTGAGACATGAGTTTAAGTCCATCTGTTTATATCTCACCCTTTTCATGTGAGAGTTAGGTGGGAGGTTACTTAGAAGGGCTTCCACAATGTGGTTTGAGAGTTGGAGCAGGCTTTGAAATATCACACGATCATCTTTCAAACATTAAGCAATAGAGCTTCATCAGTATATTAGGTTCAAATGGACAAGATGAAAATTTTGCAATAAAGAGCCATGGATTGCAACCTCCTTGCATTGCCCGGGGTGTGAGAAGGGGACTGGAGATCAAAGAGTTGAAACTAACTGACATGAAAACTATGTTCCAATACAAAGTTCTCAGATTAATACACGGAAGATAATGAACAGAAAAGTAGATTGCAGAGCTCACAATGTGAGCATTCTTTCCATTGGTTCTTTCCTTCTATTTCAATGTTGTGTGGTTGTCCAGTCCTGTAGGAATAGAGCATGTGACAGAGTCTTGGATGACTCCAAACTGATTATATTTTTTGTTTTCTTTCTTTCTTTTTTTTAATCTGTTGTTTATGTTTTCTTTTCTGAGTACCTGCTTTTTTTGTCAACCAGATTTAATATTTTAATACGTAAATTTTCTTATGTACTGGTGGTGTGCTTACTTCTTCCTTTATATCATGTATAGAATCCAAGACAATGCATCTTCTCAGTCGGTATCTGAAGTTGGGGTCTCTAAACAACCTTCACCCCAATCAAAACAGTAATTCCTTTATCCCACCTTCTTTTCCTAAATGTTGAGACGTAATAGACATGAAGGCCAAAATATCATTTTTATTCATAGTAGAGAGCTGGGCTTTAGGTTTGTTAACCAAGGGACTTGCTAATGCTGAACTCAGATTTAGGTAGAGTCCTGACCCGGTCACAGCAATGATGGGCAAGTGGGTCACAAGGATGGCGCTTGTCCAGGTTATATTTTTGCCATGGGGCACAGAACAGAACACCTTCTCTATGTGGATAAATTCACTCTCAAGAGGAAGATCTGGGAGCAGAGCCAAGCATACCTAGTTATTCCTCCAAATTTACCAATCAGATAAGTCAGCTCATCTCTCTAACTACAGAATGAGTAAAGGTTATTAAGAGAGACCCAGAGGTACACTAGCTGAACTCCTTTCATGGGAAGGAAATACCAGGATTTGGAAAGTAGTGCCCTTTTCTTCCATTTGCCCCTTGATGAATATAATGAATGGTCATTCATGGACACATCGTGTGTTTATATCCGTGCATATTCTTACAAGAGTGCTGGAGGATGCCTTATGCTGTAAAGTGCTTTAATGGGAATGATAATAACGGAAGGGTTAGTTAGTTTGTTTTGTTACAGTGAGTATGGGTTTTGTGCCAGGAAGCTATTCCTTTCCTTTCCACATGCTAGAGTTTTCCGTAGATAATTACATAGTAAATTCACTCATGCTACTTACTCCCTTGTTTAAATTTCCCCAGTGATCTTTGACTCTAGACCAAACTTTTTATTATGGCCTCAAGGCCTGAAGGCCCCACAGTATGGTTTTTGCCACTTCACACCTCTAGTTTCCCCTAGGTCAATCTGCTCTAGCAAAGTGGCCTTTTGTTATTGCTGTTTATCCTTTAATCATTTTTTTTTTTTTTAAAGTTGTCTACAGAAAGCTCATTTCAGCTTAGGATGTACTTGCTGTTCCTTACTTGGAATTTTTGCATGTCTGGCTCCTTGTCATTCAGGTCTTTGATCAAATGTCATTTCCTCAGGAAGCCTTTCCCTGATGACACAGTCAAAAGTAGTCTCCTAGTCACTTATTCATGTCATCATTCTATTTTCTGCATAATACTTACTCCAAGTGGACACTTTTGTTTATTCATTCATTTATTGTTTATTTTGTTTCTCCCATTAGTAGACTGAAAATGTCATTAAACCAGTGGCTGGTACATCTTGCTTGCTACTGTGTATCCCAGTCATACATTTAGTAGGAGCTCAATAGATATTTTGTGAATGAATGGTCTCCCTCATCACACTATGGCTGAACAACAACAACAAAATCACTCTATATATACAGAATTATTTCAGAGGCCACACCAAAGTACACTGTCACTTCTGGACATAGATGAAAGTGAGAATTTATTTCTTAACAAGCTTATTGCCAGCCAACAAAAAGGAATAGAGCATGTGAACAGCACACCTTGACAAAGTTGGGAACATCCACTATACTTTAGGACAACTGTGAAATTTCACTGACTAAAAAGAGTTTCCATGGGTCAAAAGCAATTTCTGTTCAATATTTCTTGTTTACCAGAGCTGTTTGTATTGAAAAAACTGGCATGAAAATAGACTCACAGCCATTAGTCAGTATTCCAAACATTGTCTGTAAAAACAAGAACATTACTCAGATTTCAAAGAATAGACATGTTATTATTTGGGGATAATGAACCAGTATAAAGAATCAGAAGTTCTTGGTGGTGCAAACGGTTAACACAGTCAGCTGTTAACCAAAAGCTTAGAGGTTCGAGTCCACCCAGAGGTACTTTAGAAGAAAGTTCCTGAAAAATCAGCCATTGAAAACTGTGTGGAGCACAGTTCCATGGGGTCGCCACGAGTCAGAATCGACTAAATAGCAACTCAACTCATTATAGATAATCAGTTCTCAGATTTTGTATTTAGACTGCCTTTCTTATGTCTACCTTTTAGGGAAATGACATAGTATCTTTTATCTTTGTGGCTATGGTTTAACTTCATTCTCTGCATTATTCCAATGGACCAACTTGGAAATGTTGGGCATTTCAAAGGTAGCTCTGATAGAAGGGTTGAATGTTATTTGAAACAGAATTTCAGTTTTGTAGATTTTGTTTGTTGTGCAACTCAATGTCCTGAAAGGGGACATGCAAAGTGTGTATCTCAGTAAGAAAAATACCTTTGGACATTTCATTCTTTCATCATTTTCCCTTCAAGGAAACCAGGTTTAGACATTTAGGGACCAACACATGATAGGGGTGATACCCTCCTTCCTCTCCGTCATCATGAAGTATTTTTTTAACACCCAGCAATGTGATTAGGAGATCTAGAGGGCAGAGTTTCCTCATAGAGCTGGGTGGCACACAGGTGGGTTTAGAGTAGCTTCAGATTTAGGGCACGGAACTGAAAAGAAAGTGATTGGATTTTTATTTTCCTTCTGGATCTCTTTAATTTATATTAATTTTTTTCATTCACACATCTCCAACTCATTTGCATCTCTTGACTTTTTTATTATATAATTTCATCATTGCTAACCAAACCCATTGCCGTCAAGTGGATTCTGATTCATCGACCCTATAGGACAGAGTAGAAATGCCCTACAGGGTTTCCAAGGAGCAGCTGGTGGATTCAAACTACAGAACTTTTGTTTAGCAGCCAAGCTCTTAACTACTGTGAAATCTTGTTAAATAATGCATTGGTGGTTCGACAGTAAAATTTTTCCATTCTAGAGACCGAGAATCAATTCCTGACCAATGTGCCTCATGTGAAGCTACCAACCATCTGTCAGCAGAGGCTCATATGTTGCTATAATACTAACAGGTTTCAGTGGAGATTGCAGACTAAGAAGAAATAGGAAGAAAGATCTGGGGATATACTTCTGAAAATCAGACAAGGAAAGCTGCATGGATCACAAAAGTCTGATCCATAACCGATCACGGCAACGACCCATTACCAGGCGGTATTTCCTTTCATTGTGCCTAGAATCATGATGAGCTGAGGACCAACTCAACTGGCAGCTAACAACAGCAACAATGACCCTTGTTATCCTAGTCTCTCATGCTCTAGTCCAAATGTCTGCAATTCAGGGACACAGACTCATTTAGACTGTGTCTCAGGGACTTCTGAGGTGTATATCCAGATTCTGGAAACCCTAGGGACATAAGTAGTTAAGAGCTATGGCTGCTGACCAAAAGGTTGGCAGTTCAAATCCACCAGGTGCTCCTTGGAAACTCTATGGGCCAGTTCTACACCATCCTATAGGGTTGCTATGAGTCAGAATTGACTCAACAGCAACAGGTTTGGTTTTTTGTTTGTTTGTTTTTTGTTTTTACCACCCAGATTCTGGACTTAGCTCTAGGGTCATGTTCCCTCATGTTAATATGAAGTCCAGACACGATGAGATCAATGTCAAAAGTGAGGCAAGCCAAAGACCCATTTTGATATTATTACTTTGTTTCTACAAATCACTGGCCCAAATACCTCCAGCTGTGAGTGCCAGAATGGAAATTTTGAATCAAAATTGGCATGTCTGGGACAACAGGGACTAAGCTAAGCTCAGCTTTAAACTCAAAAGGACTATTCAAGGGAAATGCAAGAACGGTGCCTCCTCTGGAGTTGAAGACAGCAAGCAGGAACCCAGAAGCTCAAACTCCTTTGAAGAGGAGTCTGTTTTAGGACCTGATCTTCTTACTCATATCAGGATAAATTCCTTCCTAAATTCCCCCGCACAGAGAGAGCTGAAGGGCAATGTTTTATAAATCTACCTCAATTTAAGACTCCACTCACTCTGCCAAAAATTGGAGAGTAAAGAAGTAGAGTTTGTGGAAAGGAATTAAGATAAAGTTATTGATCTCACTGTTATGCCTCATAGCATGAAGAAAAGCATTGAAATTTCATTTTGATCTTTAGTGTATGAGTTGGTCAGATCCCCACTCAATGAGGGCAGGGACTTCATCTTATTCACTGCTGAAACTTGAAAAATACCTGTTAAAGATCAATAAATATTTATTAATTGAATAAATGCATTGATGAAGATCCGACATTCTGTCTTATTTGTCTGAGTTTGTGAGTTCATTTGCTCCTGATAAAGAAGTTTTCTTCCTTCAGGCCAGATTAGAAGAAGAGAACTCATTCTTTTTTTCCTTTTATTTATTTTTTAATGGCACTTTAGATGAAGGTTTACAGAGCAAACTGGTTTCTCATCAAAAAATTAATATGAATATTGTTTTGTGAAGTTGGTTGCCAACCCCATGACATGTGAACACTCTTCCTTCTTGCCCTTGAGTTCCCCATTACCAGCTTACCAGTCCCCTCCTGCCTTCTTGTCCTTGCCGCTGAGCTGGTGCACCCATTTAGTCTCATTTTGTTTTATGTACCTGTCTAATCTTTGACTGAAGAACAAGCCTCAGGAGTGACTTCATTACTGAGTTAAAAAGATGTCTGGGTTTCAGAGCATAGAAAAGGATGAAATACTCCCAAAATCATTCTATGAAGCCAGCATATCCCTGATACCAAAAATCAGGTAAAGACACCACAAAAAAGAAAGTTGCAGACCTATATCCCTCATGAGTATAGATGCAAAAATTCTCACCAAAAATTCTAGACAATAGATTTCAACAACTTATCAAAAAGATAATTCACCATGACCAAGTGGGATTCATACCAGGTATGCAGGGATGGCTCAACGTTAGAAAAACAACTAATGTAATCCATCACATAAATTAAAAAAGACAAGAACCAAGTGATCTTATCAATTGATGCAGAAAAGGCATTTGACAAAGTCCAACACCCATTCATAATAAAAACTCTCAGCGAAATAGGAATAGAAGGAAAATTCCTCAACATAATAAAGGGTGTTTGTACAAAGCCAATGGCCAACATCGTCCTAACTGGAGAGAGTCTGAAAGCATTCCCCTTGAGAACAGAAACCAGACAAGCATGCCCTTTATCACCACTCTTATTCAACATTGTGCTGGAGGTCCTAGCCAGAACAATTAGGCTGGATAATGAAATAAAGAGAATCCAGATTGTCAAGGAAGAATTAAAGTATCTCTATTTGCAGATGACATGATCTTATACACAGAAAACCCTAAAGAACTCTTCAAGAAAACTACTGAAACTAATAGAAAAATTCAGCAGAGAATCAGGATACAAGATGAACATACAAAATCAGTTGGATTCCTCTACACCCACAAAAACAACATCGAAGAGGAAATCACTAAATCAATACCATTTACAGCAGCCCCCAAGAAGATAAAATACTTAGGAATAAGTCTTACCAGAAGTATAAAAGACCTATACAAAGAAAACTACAAGATGCTACTGCAAGAAAACAAAAGACACCTACATAAGTGGAAAAACATACAATGCTCATGGATAGGAACACTTAACATTGTAAAAATGTCTATTCTACCAAAAGCTATCTATAGATTTAACGCCATTCCGATCCAAATTCCAAAGACATTTTTCAATGAGATGGAGAAACAAATCACCAACTTCATATGGAAGAGAAAGAGGCCCTGGATAAGTAAAGCATTGCTAAAAAAGAAGAACAAAGTGGGAGGCCTCACACTACCTGGTTTTAGAACCTATTATACCACCATAGTAGTCAAAACAGCCTGGTAATGGTACAACAACAGATACATAGACCAATGGAACAGAATTGAAAATCTAAACATAAATCCATCCACATATGAGCAGCTGATATTTGACAAAGGACCAAAGTCAGTTAAATGGGGAAAACACAGTCTGGCATAACTGAATATCCATCTGCAAAAAAAAAGAAACAAGACCCATACCTCACACCATGCACAAAAACGAACTCAAAATGGATCAGAGACCTAAATATAAAATCTAAAACGATAAAGATCATGGAAAAAAAAAATAGGGACAATGCTAGCAGCCCTAATACATGGCATAAATAGTATACAAAATATTACTAACATTGCACAAACACCAGAAGAGAAACTAGACATCTGGGAGCTCCTAAAAATCAAACACCTATTCTCACCCAAAGACTTCACCAAAGAGTAAAAAGATTTTTTTTTTTTATAGACTGGGAAAAAGTTTTTAGCTATGACATTTCCAATCAGTGTCTGATCTCTAAAATCTGTATGATACTGCAAAAACTCAATAACAAAAAGACAAATAACCCAATTAAAAAATGGGCAAAAGATATGAACAGGTACTTCACTAAAGAAGACATTCAGGTAGCTAACACATACATAAGAAAATGCTTGCGATCATTAGCCATTAGAGAAGTGCAAATCAAAACTACAATGAGATTCCATCTCACTCCAACAAGGCTGACATTCATCCAAAAAACACAAAATAATAAATGTTGGAGAGGTTGTGGAGAGGCTGGAACACTTATGCACTGCCGGTAGGAATGTAAAACGGCACAACCACTTTGGAAATCGATTTGGCGCGTCCTTAAAAAGCTAGAAATAGAACTACCATACGATCCAGCAATCCCACTCCTTGAAATATACCCTAGAGAAATAAGAGCCTCTACACGAACAGATATATGCACACTCATGTTTATTGCAGCGCTGTTTACAATAGCAAAAAGGTAGAAGCAACCAAGACACCCATCAATGGATGAATAGATAAATTATGGTATATTCACACAATGGAATACTACATCAATAAAGAATAATGATGAATCCATGAAACATTTCATAACATGGAGGAATCTGGAAGGCATTATGCTGAGTGAAATTAGTCAGTTGCAAAAGGACAAATATTGTATGACCACTATTATAAGAACTCAAGAGATAGTTTAAACAGAGAAGAAAATATCTTTTGGTGGTTACTAGAGTGGCAAGGGTGGGAGGGAGAGGGGTATTTACTAATTAGATAGTAGGTGAGAATTATTTTAAGTGAAGGGAAAGACAACACACAATACAGAAGAGGTCAGCATAACTGGACTAAAGCAAAAGCAAAGAAGTTTCCTGAATAAACCAAATGCTTCAAAGGCCAGCATAGCAGGGGCAGAGGTTTGGGGACCATGATTTCAGGTGTCATCTATGTCAACTGGCATAATAAAATCTATTAAGAAAACATTCTGCATCCCACTTTGGAGAGTGGCGTCTGGGACCTTAAACACTAGAAAGTGGCCATCTAAGATGTCTCAATTGGTCTCACCCCACCTGGAGCAAAGGAGAATGAAGAACACCAAAGACACGACGTAGTTATGAGCCCAAGGACAGAAAGTGCCACATAAATCAGATTCTACATCAGCCTAAGACCAGAAGTACTAGATGGTACCCAGCTACAAAGGATGACTGCCTTGACAGGGAACACGAGAGAACCCCTGAAGGAGCAGAAGAGCAGAGGGATGAAGACCTCTAATTCTCCTAAAAAGGCCAGACTTAAAGGTCTGACCGAGACTAGAAGAACTCGGGAGTCATGGTCCCCAGTCCTTCTGTTAGCCCAAGATAGGAATCATTCCCAAAACCCACTCTGTAGGCAGGGATTGGATTGGACTGTAAGATATAAAATGATACTGCTGAGGAGTGGGCTTCTTGGATCATGTAGACACACGAAACTATGTGGGCAGCTCCTGTCTGGAAGGGAGATGAGAAGGGAGACGGGTACAGAAGCTGGCTGAATGAACACGGAAATAGAGGGTGGAGAGAAGGAGTGTGCTTTCTCATTAGGCAGAGAGCAACTAGGAGTATATAGCAAGGTGTATAAAATTTTTTGTATGAGGGACTGACTTGACTTGTAAACTTTCACTTAAAGCACAATAAAAATTGAAAAAAAAAAAAAAGATTGTCCAGGGGCCATACTCTCAGCATTTCTCCAGTCTCTGTTAGACCAGTAAGTCTGGCCTCTTTTTTTTTTTTTTTTTTGTGAGTTAGAATTTTGTTCTACATTTTTTAGGAGAACCAGTTCTAACGAGGTTCTGGTTCATGTGACACTTATCATTTTTCACTTACAAACACATAACAGAGAAACAGAAAGTCTAATTATGCATCCCTACAAATACTTGTCAGCTTGTGAACAGGTCCAGAGCTAACCTACTAGATAAGCCTTCTCCCTCTTGCATCATTCAAGAAAATCATTTACCAGACAGAAAAGGAGTCTAGATTCATCTTGCACGCAATGGGTAGGTGAGTTCAGAGAACAAGAGACACATGCCAGGGATTTTACTGTCTTTCAAGTATTGCAGGGCAATCACGAGTTGGTCAGGGTTAACTGGGATCAGTGCCTCCGGTAGAGCATTCTATGGCCTTCTTATAGGAGGATTCATCCACAGATTCAATCACCTTTGACTTTAAAATCACGAGGAAAAAAAATCACATGAACAATTAACATTAATTTTATATGGGAACTAACTCCCTTCCACTTGTAACTTTGGGTATTTGCACAAATAAAAACTGATCAGTCAACAGGTAATGCTAGAAAAAGCACTATCAGCCTTTTCCTGGTTGCTTGGCTTGAATTAATGGTTGACTCTGTCACTGAGTGAAAAGAAACTAACCCTCTTCATATCTGAAATTTAATTACTCCTTTAAGATACAGAGATTATTTAGATCCATTTCTAAAGAAAGGCTGTAGGGGAAAAAAAAAAAACTTAAGTTCTTTTATAGGTTTCCTCTCATTGTTTCTTGTTGATTCTAGACATATATATATATATATATATATACACATACATCTTTTGTCTGCCACAAATATTCAGTCCAAAGAATAGACAACTCAATGCCATGTGAGAGAAGATTTGTGGAGTCGTACAAAGGAAGTTAGAATGCTTGATCTCTTTAAAAATGTCCCCTACTAGTCAAGGATCTCCATTTTTAGTTTTTTTTAGATTTTCTTTGTAATCTTTAAAAAACATTTTCTGCTTGGGTATTGCTAACTCTCTGTAGCTTACTTTGGTTGTTAATATTCAGGATTCCTTTCCGTGTTGTGGGAGGATTTGTTGGGCTGGGGTACACAGGAACAAAATAATAATAATATTAATGACTAAACATTTATTATGTACCAGGCACACAACAACTCCATAAGTCAGGTACTTGTGGTTTGACATTTGGAAGACAAGTAACTCAGAATCAGAGTAACCTGGATTCCTACACTAATTAAAGAGAAACTTTTTATTAACTCAAAATCAATCATAAAGAACCAAAACCTTAAACCTACAAGAAACCATAGGAGAATCTTTGTAAACTTTGTTTGGCAAAGATTACTTATATATAACAAAAAAAAAGCACATATCATTAAGGAAGTAATTGATAAATTGAACCACACCAAAATTACAAACATTTATTCTTTGAAAGCCATTGTTAAGAAACTGAAAAGACAAACCACAGATTAGGAAAAAATATTTACAAAGTATATATCTGAAAAATAACTATCATTGTTTTGGTGGTGTGCACTGTCAAATTGATTCAGACTCATAGAGACCCTATAGGACAGAGTAGAACTGCCCCCATAGAGTTTCCTAGGCTATGATCTTTACAGGAGCAGATCACCAGGTCTTTCTCCCTTGGAGTGGCTCGGGGCTTTGAACTACTGACCTTTCTGTTAGCACCTGAGTGTTTAAACATTGTGTTAACCAGGGCTCCTTAAATAACTCTTATAGCTCAATAATAATAAGATAACCTGATTTTTAAAAATTATTTCAACAGGTATTTCCCCAAAGAAGATATATAAATAGCTTGAAAGCACATTTTAAAAATGTTCACAATCTGTCAGTTTGTTTTACCCTGGTGGCTTGTGTATTGGTATGATACTGGAAGCTTTGCCACCAATATTTCAAATACCAGCAGGGTCGCTTTGGTGGGAGGATTTCAGCTGACCTTCCAGGCTAAGACAGACTAGGAAGGACCTGACAGTCTACTTCTGAAAAAATTGGTAAGTGAAAACCTTGTGGATAGCAGAGGAATATTGTCTGATATAGTGCCAGAAGATGAGCCACTCACATTGAAAGGCATTCAAAATACTACTGGGGAAGAGCTGCTTTCTCAACATAGGGCTGACCTTAATGACATGGATGAAATCAAGCTTTTGAGGCCTTCATTTGTTGATGTGGAAAGACCATTTAATATGAATATTATTCAAATTTATGCATCAACCACTAATTCCAAAAGATGAGGAAAGTGAAGATTTTTATCAACTTCTGCAGTCTGAAATTGATCAGACATACAATCAAGATGTATTGATGATTACTGGAGATTGGAATGTGAAAGTTGGACATGAAGAAGGAACTGTAGTTGGAATATATGGCCTTGGTGATGGAAATGACCCTGGAGTCACATGACAGAATTTTGCCAGCCCAATGACTTCATTGCAAATGCCTTTTTTCAACAACATAAATTGTGACTCTGCCCGTGGACCTTGCCAGATGGAAAACACAGGAATCAAATTGAATGCATTTGTGGAAAGAGGCGATGGAAAAGCTCAATACCATCAGTCAGAATAAGGCCAGGAGTCAACTGCAGAATAAAGCATCAATTGCAAGTTCAGGTTGAAGCAGAAGAAAATTAAAACAAGTTCACAAGAACGAAAGTATGACCTTAGGTATATGCCACCTGAATTTGGAGACCATCTCAAAAACAAATTTGACACATTGAGCACTAATGACCAAAGACCAGACGAGTTATGGGAGGACATCAAGGACACCATACATGAAGAAAGCAAAAGAAAATTAAAAAGACAAGAAAGAAAGAAAAGATAAAAATAGGTGTCAGAACAGACTCTGAAACTTGCTCTTGAAGGTACAGTCGTTAAAGTGAATGGAAGAAATGATGAAGTAAAAGAAGTGAACAGAAGATTTTAAATGGCAGCTTGAGAAGACAAAGTAAAATATTATAATGAAATGTGCAAAGACCTGAAGTTAGAAAACCGAAAGAGAAGAACATGGTCAGCATTTTTCAAGCTGAAAGAACTGAAGAAAAAATTCAAGGCTCAGGTTACAGTACTGAAGGATTCTAAGGGGAAAATATTAAACAGTGCAGGAAGCATAAAAGAGGTGAAAGGAATATACAGAATCACTGTATCAAAAGAATTGGTCTATGCTCAACCATTTCAGGAGGTACCATATAATCAAGAACCAATGGTAATGAAGGAAGAAGTCCAAGTTGCACTGAAGGCATTGGCAAAAACCAGGGCTCCAGGAATTGACAGAATACCAATTGAGATGTTTCAACAAACAGATGCAATGCTGGAGGTGCTCATCACCTGTGTCAAGAAATTTGGAAGACAGCTACCTGGCCAACTGACTGAAAGAGATCCATTTTTGTGCCCATTCCAAAGAAAGGTGATCCAACAGAATGCAGATATTATTGAACAATATTGTTAATATCACACACAAGTAAAATTTTGCTGAATATCATTCAAAAGCAGTTGTAGTAGTACATCGACAGGAAACTGCCAGATTCAGAAGAGGGCATGGCACGAGGGATATCATTGCTGATGTTAGATGAATCTTGGCTGAAAGCAGAGAATACCAGAAAGATGTTTACCTGTGTTTTATTGACTATGCAAATGCATTTGACTGTGTGGATCCTAACGAATTGTGGATAATGTTGAGAAGAATGAGAATTCCAGAACACTTAATTGTGCTCATATGAAACCTGTACATAGACCAAGAAGCAGTCCTGAGAACAGAGCAAGGGGATATTGCATGGTTTAAGATCAAGAAAGGTGTGTGTTAGGGTTGTATCCCTTCGCCATACTTATTCTATCTGTATGCTGAGTAAATAATATGAGAAATTGGACTATATGAAAAAGAATGTGGCATCAGGAATGGTGGAAGACTCATTAACAACCTGCGATATGCAGATGACACAAGCTTATTTGCTGAATGCTAAGAACACTTGAAGCACTTCATTGACAAAGGTCAAAGACTACAGCCTCCAATATGGATTACACTTCAACATAAAGAAAACAAAATCCTCACAACTGGACCAATAAGCAACATTATGATCAATGGAGAAAAGATTGACCATGTCAAGGATTTCTTTTTACTTGGATCCACAATCAACACCCATGAAAGCAGCAGTCAAGAAATCAAATGGAAAAAAAAAATAATAATCAAATGACTCTTTACATTGGTCAATCTGCAACAAGAGACATCTTTAAAGTGTTAAAAAGCAAAGATGTCACTTTGAGGATTAGGGTGTAACTGACCCAAGCCATGGTATTTTCAATCACCTCATGTGCATGCAAAACCTGGACAATGAATAAGGAAGACCAAAGAATTGACGCCTTTGACTTATGGTGTTGGTGAAGAATAGTGAATACATCATGGACTACCAGAAGAATGAACAAATCTGTCCTGAAAGAAATATAACCAGAGTGCTCCTTGGAAGTGAGGATGGCGAGACTTCATCTCATATACTTTGGACATATTAACAGGAAAGACCAGTCCCTGGAGAAGGACATCACACTTGGTAAAGTAGAGGGTCAGCAAAACAGAGGAAGACCCTCAAGAAGATGGGTTGACACCATGGCTGCAACAATGGGCTCGAACATAGCAATGATTGTGGCATAGAACGGGGCAGTATTTCCTTCTGTTGTACATAGGGTCTCTATGAGCTGGAATTGACTCAATGGCACCTAACAAGAACGTCTTTAGTCATTATGGAGATGCAAATTAAAACCGTGGTAAGTTATCACTATATACTCACTACCAAAAACCAAACCTGTTGCTGTTGAATCGATTCCAACTCATAGCAGCCCTATAGGACAGAGTAGTGCTACCCTACAGGGTTTCCCAGGAGTGGATGTTGGATTTGTGCTGCCCACTAGAATGGCTAAAACTCAAAAGGCTGACAATGCCAAACCATGATGGGGATGTGGAGCAATTAGCACTCTCACATATTGCTATGGGAATGTAAGATGATACCACCATTTTAGAGAACAGTTTGGAAGTTTCCTATAAATATATACTTATTATGTGACCCAGCATTCCCACTCCTAGCTATTTTTGAAAGGGAAATGAAAACGTGTGTCCAGAGAAAGACTTGTACTATATTCATAATAGCAGCTTTATTTATAATATCCCTAAACTAGAAACAACTCAATTCAACTGGTCAATAAATGCATTGTATTATATCCTTAAAATGGAATGCAAATTAGCCCCCAAAAAGTACAGCTTCTAACACAAGCAACAACCTGGACAAATCACAGAATCATTATACTGATTGAAAGAAACCAGGCACAAAAGGTTATATATGCATGATTATTTTTATGGAAAAGTCTGGAGAAGGCAAAACTATTGTGACAGTGTTTGCTGGCACCTGAAAGTTGAGTGGTAGGGGACTTTAGGGGTGATGGTTATATGGTGGTATATATCTGTCAAAACTCATTGAACTTAAAATGAGTAAATTTTATTACACATAAACCTAAATAAAACTTGTGACAACAATCTAAGTTACTGTGGCAGGATTATATAAAGAGAAATTAAGAAGTTGCTTCCCTTCCCCTGATTTTGTGCCCAAAATACTTTCTTACTCCATGATTTTGGCAGTGGTAATCCCTTTTTTAAAAGCTGCCATCAGGGAGGGTTCAGATACAACCCAGAACCATGCAGGTCAACATTGTAGCTATTAACAACATCTGGTTACTTATTTAAAGGAACTAAAACTAAATACAATTTAAAATCCATTACTCAGATGCACCAGCTCCATTTCAAGTATTTAAAAGCCGCATGTAACCAGTGGCTATGGTTTTGGACAGTACAGTAAAACATAGAACATTTCCATTATCACAAAAATTAGAGAGTGCTAGCCTTAATTGAACTCATGAGGAACGTTTACATAGCTCAAGAGGCAGTTATTCAGACAGAACAAGGGGATACCGATGGGTTTAAAGTCAGGAAAGGTGTGCGTCAGGATTGTATTCTTTCACCATACCTATTCAATCTGTATGCTGAGCAAATAATACAAGAAGCTGGACTACATGAAGAAGAACAGGGCATCAGCATTGGAGGAAGACTCATTAACAAAGTGCATTATGCAGATGACACAACCTTGCTTGCTGAAAGTGAAGAGGACTTGAAGCACTTACTAATGAAGATCAAAGACCACAGCCTTCAGTATGGATTGCACCTCAACATAAACATAACAAAAATTCTCACAACTGGACCAATGAGCAACATCATGATAAATGGAGAAAAGATTGAAGTTGATGAGGATTTCATTTTACTTGGATCCACAATCAACATCCATGGAAGCAGCAGTCAAGAAATCAAAAGGCGCGTTGCATTGGGTAAATCTGCTGCAAAGAACCTCTTTAAAGTGTTGAAGAGCAAAGATGTCAACTTGAAGACTAAGGTGCGCCTGACCCAAGCAGTGGTGTTTTCAATCACATCATATGCATGTGAAAGCTGGACAATGAATAAGGAAGACTGAAGAAGAATTGACACCTTTGAATTGTGGTGTTGGCAAAGAATATTGAATATACCATGGACTGACAGAAGAACAAATAAATCTGTCTTAGAAGAAGTACAATCAGAATGTTCCTTAGGAGCAAGGATGGCGAGACCACGTCTTACATACTTTGGACATGTTGTCGGGAGGGATCAGTCCCTGGAGAAGGACATCATGCTTGGCAGAGTACAGGGTCAGCGGAAAACAGGAAGACCCTCAATGAGGTGGATTGACACACTGGCTGCAACAATGAGCTGAAGCATAACAAGGATTGTAAGGATGGCTCAGGACCAGGCAGTGTTTCGTTCTGTTGTACATGGGGTCGCTATGAGTCAGAACCAACTCGACGGCACCTAACAGCAACAACAACAGACTAGAAGAATACATTTCTGAATAAATTCTATGGGTGAATAGCACAGAAAGCCTTTTGACTTGCAAAAGGCAGATTTTGTTAACGAGAGAGAGACTATCTCTACCCTCTAGACAAAAAAATTTTTTTTTTTTTTTTTTACCCTCGGAGGGTATTAAATAATCTAAAAGTGAGTGTTGAGCTCTTGGACTTATTGGGGGCCTAGGGTTTTACTAAGTAGGACAAAATGTGTGGACTCTGAGAATTTGTCACAGTGGGTGTCCCAGACTTAAGCAGATGTTGTCAGCCCACAAGGACAAGGACTAGTCAAGACCAACAGACCCTTTGAGGATGTCAGCAAGAGCAGAGGAAGGCAGGTCAATCAGGTATCCTCAGAATGCTAGTGAAGTCCCTTGAGTTAAGATTACTTTGGAAAAGAAGAGAAGGAAGGAAACAATGCAGAGTAAGAGGTTCCATAATTTAACTGGGCAGCTCAAAGTTAACATGGACTTCGAACAGAAATTACCAAATTACCATGAATTAGCAAGACAAAGTTTTAAGCCACTAATACAAATATAGGGTGGCCATGAGTCAGAATCGAATTGACAGCAGTGGGTTTTGGTTTTTTGGTTAATAGAAATAGACTTTCTAATCTAATATGAATTTAGCTAAAGGAAAATAAAGATACAATGTTGCACCTCAAAAAATTTACCTAACTTTACCAAAACCAGAGGTTTTCAAATATTTTTTGGCAGTGACTCAAAATTAGAGATCATATTTTCTACCTCAACCTGGGATACACTCACACATAATAATTGCATCGAATGTTTCACCACACAGTGCTTGCCCTACTTTCAATGTGCTGTATTTTCTATCCTAATCTATTTTATTTCATTTGAAAAAAATATTGACCAAGATCCATTAAATTAGTTTCATGATTCATTAATGGGTCACATCCCATAGTTGTAAATATATTGAAATAAATTTTTCATTTGAAAATAATGAAGGTGAGAAGAACGAGTTAGCTTAAAGTCTACTGAGTAAATTCTACTTTTTGCCAGGTGGCAGTCATGGGTCTTAGGTAAAATGATCAGTAAGGAGAAGGATGTAATCATTTATCAATCTTTACAATTTCTAATCTAGAAGAGGAGGGTTCAAAGGGTAGAGAGTAAATAAAACAGGTAGTTTAATGCTCCTCTGGAACTGTCTTTGCTGTTAACTGCCATGCAGTCAGCCCCTGACTCATGGCGACCCCATGCACAATGGAATAAATGCTGGCTGCTCTTTGGACTTTGTGCTCCATAGGATTTTCATTGGCTGACTTTTGGAGGTAGATCACTAGGGCTTTCTGAAACTATATCCCATTGCCATCAAGTAGATTCCGACTCATAGCAATCCCATAGGACAGAGTAGAACTGTCCCATAGGGTTCCAAGGAGCAGCTGATGGATTTGAACTGCCAGCCTTTTGGTTAGCAGCCAAGATCTTAATCACTGTGCAACCAGGGCTCCTTTCTGGAAATTTATTACTTATAAATGATAAGAGGCAGCTGACAGATAGGAAGATACACCGATAAATTTAAACTAATGTAGACAATGGGAAGAAGCGACTATTGTATTTTGTTACTAAGTCTGTAAGTGAGAAGAGGGAAAAAGAACTAACACAGATGGAGTACTTACTAGCTATTGAAGGTTGAATAAACCATGTGGCAAGGGTGGGAAGGGTGTCACTAGAATAAGCTAAGCTGGCCATCAACAAAACCACTATGACTGCATAGAATGGCTTTGCACTGGTCAATTTACCACAAGCTCAAGGTCTAGTTCTAGATTTGGGAATTTTATTTTGTTGAATCCCCAAAGCTGATCAAGTTGTTGAGGATACTTACACTAACCAAATACATAAGAGATTGTCCCATAAACCAGAATGCCGATATACGTACTTACAATGGAGAATGAAACTCCTGAGCCAGACAGATACCTCCTTCTCAGGACAGCCTGTTCTCTTCCTCTGTAGTGATATTTTTAGGGTCTGTTTCTGAGAGCATCTGCATCAGAATCACATGGAGTTTGTTGAAAATTAAATTTTCTCACCTCAATTCTTCAAAATGAGCTGGCAGAGGAATAGGGGAGGGCAGAAATCTGCATTTTTAACAACTACTGCAACCGAATTCTGGCCACGCTAAAATCATCTGACAAATACTGGTCTAGGTGCTTAGAGCTAAACAGATTCTACATGGAGAGTCTGGTAAATTCATCCATTCAACAAATACTTACTGAGCAGTGAAAACCTGCCAGATTCTGTTCTAGGTGTTCTGACATATGAATCACATTTTATTTGTTGTAGCTATATTTTAATATCTGGCAGAGTGATCTTACTTAATTACTTTTCTTTTCTTAAATATTCCTGGCTAGTCCCGTGTATTTATTGGAGGGCTGTGTTGTGTGGTGGTTGACTACTTGAGCTTTAGAGGTAGGCGACTTGAGTTTAAATTCCAGCTCCACCATTTACAGTCCTAAGGACTCCAAGGGAAACAGCTCCCACTGAAGATGAGCTCATGCTTGTCTCCTAAAGCACCAGAGGAAAGTTCCCATGTGTAAGTGGAATCTGTTCCTGGATTTTTTTTTTTTTCTGCCACTGTTCTATTGATCTATTGCTGTGCCAATTCCAGGTTGTCATTATTCAAAGGATTTATTGTATGTTTTGTAATCTAAAAGCATACATTTTTCTTTATCATTAGATTTTTCTAAATGTTTTTGACAATTCTCATTCACTGTCTTTCTCCAGAAGAAATTTAAAGCAAACTTATTGAATTAAGACACTGAGATTCTGATATGAATTGCTTGAGAACCACCATTCATCTGTCAGTTTGTCATACTGCACTGGCTTGCATGTTGCTGTGATGTTGGAAGCTATGCCACAGGTATTTCAAATACCAGCAGGGTCACCCATGATGGACAAGTTTCAGCAGAGCTTCCAGACTAAGACAGGCCAGGAAGAAGGACCTGGTGGTTTACTTCTAAAAAAAATTGGCCAACGAAAACCTTGTGAAGAACAGTGGAACATTGTCTGATATAGTGCTGGAAGATGAGCCCCTCAGGTTGGAAGACACTCAAAATACAACTGGGGAAGAGCTGCCTCCTCAAACCAGAGTCAACCTTAATGACAAGAATAGAGTCAAATTTTCGGGACCTTTTTCATTTACTGATGTGGCACAACTCAAAATGAGAAGAAACAGTGGCAAAGATCCATTAATAATCTGTATGTGGAACGTTCCATAGCAACCACTGGGAGGATAGCACAGGACAGGGCAGTGTTTCGTTCTGTTGTACATAGGGTCTCTATGAGTCGGAACCGATGTGAGGGCACCTAACAACAACGCTTTTGAGAAAGGATGTCATCTCTGCAGTATTAAACCCTTCCACTCAGGAACTTGGCTTTCTACCTGTCCAGTTCTTGTTTTATTTTCCTGTGTTTTATACATTTTTTCCAGAGGACTATTGATTCTCAAATTTATTCCTAAATATTCATGGAATTTTCTTGCTGGCTATTGAAGATCTATGCAAAAGCTATTGGATTTTGTGTGCTTGATTAGACATCTGCCGCCAAGTAATTTATAATTTTAAATAAAATTTTCATTGATTTTTTTAAAACCTTCCCCTTGGGTGATCATGCCTGAAAATAAAAATAATATACATTCTCCTTCTAATATTTATTATTCACACTATTTTTTAATCTTATTTTGAGAAAGCTTCCAAAGTTAAGTTATATAGTAGTGGCAATTGTCAAAATTTTTATCTTTCCTTTGTATTTAAGTGAGTAGTATCTATGTTAGGATGTCTGTGGCTACAATTAAATTCTCTGTAGAAGAGACTTACTTTATGGATGTTCTAAATCACTGATAATCACCATTATTATTATTTTACTTTTCCTCGGTGGGTTTAAGGTGGCTGCTGTATTTCCACATATTACATCCAGTGTGTTCTGAGTGTGGAGAAAATCAGTATGGGGATAGCTAGATCTCTTCTAAAGTGATTCCATGAATCAGAAAATATCAAATATTTCAATGCTTTGAAATTTTGGAAGACTCAAAATTCAAGCAGAGAAGTCGTGCTTCTGAAAAGAATAGCTTGTGGCAGAACAATACTCCAATGAGAACAGCTAGAAAAGCTCCCCGCCCCCCCCCCCCCCCGCCAAAAAAAAGTTGTTTAAAGGCATCAAACATCTGTTGAAGCAAAAAAGACCGGAAATGTTAAGATTCCTGTTGTTGTTGTTGTTAACTGCTGTGGAGTTGGCCCCCGACTCATGGTGGTCCCGTGCAGAACGGAACTAAAAGCTACCCAGTCCTGCACCATCCCATGACTGGTTGGGAATCAAAGTTTTGTAAACCTTAGGGTTTTCACCGGCTGACATTTGGAAGTAGTTCATGAAGACTTTTTTCCCAGTTTGTCTTAGTCTGGAAGCTCCACTGAAACTCGTTCAGCATCATAGCAGCACGCAAGCCACCACTGACAGAGGGGTGGTGGCTGCAGATGAAGTACACTGGCCTGACTCCCGCTGGTAGGCTAGAATTCTGCCATTGAACCACCAAGGCTAACAGGAAGTGAACGGCTTTATGCGGTGCTCCTCACCCCCTCACGCCTCTCCTCTCTGGGAGAACATGTTTATTCTGGCCATGAGCAAGAGGTGAGAATCTGAACTTTGCCCAGGCTTAGGGCTACTGCTGGAGAACATTTGGGCTCTTTGTTGGGTTTTGCTATTTCGGCTGTGAAAACGTCATGAGGATGGCTCAGGACCGGTCAGCGTTTCATTCCTTTGTACATAGGGTCGCAATGAGTCAAAACCAACGGGATGGCGCCTAACAACAACAACAATATCCCCAGGAGCTAAGGACAAAGGTTTTTCTTTCTAAAGGTACTATTCTTGTTTGGAGCCCTGGTGGCACAGATGTTAAGAGCTCAGCTGCTAACCAAAAAGGTCGGCAATTCAAATCCACCAGCCTCTCCTTGGAAATCCTATGGGGCAGTTCTACTCTGTCCTGATGGATCACTGTGAGTGAGTATCGACTTGACGGCAATAGGTCTGATAACTTTGGTTTTATGCTCAGAGGTCCTTCAATCCTTGCACCTGTATGTAGTAGGTATTCGAAAATATATTTAACAATAAAGAAATAGAAAACAAGAGAAAGCCCAGGAAGAAAAGTGCTATTGAATTACCCTCCTGTATTTAAAACAAAGCAAAAACAGCTATATCCTTCCAAAGACATAAATGTATCTTGCTTTCCAATTTGAGACTGCTGTCATGTTGCCTGTCCTCAGCAGTCATATCATCCTGAGAGGGGTGTAGTGCAGAACTGAAAGCCAGACTGCCTGTACTCAATCCAGCAGTGCCACTTACTAGGTTTGTAGCCATGAACCCTCTAAGCCTCAGTTTTCTCATCTGCAAATGTTCTGGGGATTAAGTTAATTAAATAATACTTAGAATAGTGTCTGACACATAGTGAAGAGTCAATAAATGTCAGATATGTTTACTATGGAGGTTTTATATTCAAGAAAATAATAATAAAAAGAAACTCACATATCCTTTAGTGTGGTAGTGGAGGGAGGGGGCAACAAATGTGTTTTGTTTTGTTTTTTTTCTTTTTTACTCTGGACTTTCACATAGCTAGCTTAGAGTATTATTATTAGTTTATGATTATCTGAAAGGCAGAATCTAATATCTTGTGAATTTTTCTCTTTTACTTCAACCACATTTCATAACAGTTACCCTCAGGTCGACTCCAACTCGTGGAGACACCACGTGTGCCAGAGAAGGACTGTGTTCCATAAGGTGTTCAATGGCTGATTTTGTTGTTGTTGTTGTTAGAAAGTGAGAGTTTAGTTTATTTTCAGTAAACTTTAATATAAAAGTCGATTATCATTTTGCAGTCTTATTAAATAATCCAACAGACCATGGCATTAATTGGCATTGGTTACATGCCTCTCAGGCATGTCAATACTTCATTTCAATATATAAAACATTTTCCAAATGCTATAGAGGACCAGAACACATTTGTATATATGTCTCCTTGAAACACTGTTCTTTTTTTATTTACTTTTTATTTTTATCAGATTAAAGGACCAATAAAGTTTAAAATACCAAGTAGCTAAACAGCCTATAATAGAAAGTGTTTCTCAGTTTCAACCCTCCCCATTTCTGATTCCTTTTTCTCAGAGACAGATTTTTTCCATTACCTTAGCATTTTTCCCCTTGATATAAATTTGTATATTTTTTTCATTATTTTTTTAAATAATTTTTATAGCGCTTTAAGTGAAAGTTTACAAATCAAGTCAGTCTGTCAATGTGAGCTTATATACACCTTACTACATACTTCCATTTACTCTCCCCCTAATGAGTCAGCCCGCTCCCTTCTTCCAGTCTCTCCTTTCGTGACCCCTTTGTCAATGGCTGATTTTTCATCACCAGCCCTTTCTTCCTAGGTGCCTCTGGGTAGACATGAATCTCCAACCTTTCATTTAGCAGCCAAGTGTGTCAACCATTTGCACCACCCAGGGACTCCATCACATTTCCTAGGAGGCAAATATTAGGGCTTATTTTGGGGGGCATTGTGATGATTACTGCCACTATCTAAGGTGCTGTTGTCTTCAAGATAAGGCGAGTAAAATGCACAGATGGCTTGTTTTATGTCTGCATCTGTCTTCTAATTCGGAACCTAGAAGATAAGCTATTCAGTGTTCCAGACCGTTACAGAAGCAACAGCTAATTTCTTGGATCTTAGATAAAAACAGAGGCAAGCTTGCCACCACTTCCTCTTCCCTTGTTCATCATGGGCTTCAGAAACTACTGTTTCCTGAAGTGTAGATGCAGCCTCAGAATCCTCAACATAAGATTCCAAGCAATCACTTCTAATTGGTCTGAATTAATATGTGAACGAAAACGTTTGCCATCTCTAACTTAACTAATATTATATATACGTAAGCAAAGATTGAAGCATACTTTTGAATAGATCACATATTTTATAGATTCTGTATCCTTAGCTCCTAGCTAAGTTATTAAGCCAAACCAAACCTATTGCTGTTGAGTCGACTCCGACTTGTAGAGACCCTATAGGACAGAGCAGAGCTGCCCCATAGAGTTTCCAAGGAGCGCCTAGGGGATCCAAACCGCCAACCCTGTGGTTAGCAGCTCTTAACCACTATGCCACCAGGGTTTCCAGCTAAGTTATTAAGAAATGTTTAATGGAGATCTGAAATCTGTATAAAGAATTCTTTCTATACCTGTAAAATGGCAGATCTGGAGTCCTTCCTTTGTTACTATCATTGGTAATTATAGGTGCCTTTTTGGAGATGGGTTTGAATTTCTCACAGTCTTATTGTGAAGAGGTGAGAATTACAATTTACCACCTCTGTTTTTTCATGAAGTAGCAATATACTTGTTTATAAAAAGGGGAGTATATTTTTTAGGACTGTAAAATCAGCGGAGAGGTCTCTCATGAAGCTAGTAGCATCTGGACTCCTCTTCCATTCCCCCTGGATTGAGCCAAAGGAGAGTGGAACAGAGGACATAGATCAAAGCCATGTACCAGTGGGGGTTCGTATCACCCAGACAGTGGTTTGACGATGAGGTCATAGGTCTGCATGACCAAGCCATGTATGTGGTCTTGGTGATTTGCCAAGGCTTACAAGAGCCTGCGACCTGACAATAGCTGAGGCCTTCTCGGAAAAAATGTGAGGGTGTGCGAAGAAAATCCACACTCTGACCTCACCCTCTCCTCAGGGTTTCACCATGATACCCAGTGCCCACAAGTGAGTACACTGGCGATTCAATGAGTCACAGTCTTCAGCACCTGGAGTTGGAAGTTCGCCCCCACCTCAACTCCTCCCTAACCATATTAAGAAGTCACTTACCTTTTCAATTATGCTATTTTAATTATCTTGTCCCTTTAAGGTAAACTTACTTAAAATATCAACTTCTGGGCCAGTAATATTTGATATTTCCATCTTTGTGAAACATTTAAGCAGTCTTCTACCAATGATTAGTTTTCTTCATTCCGTTCCTCAGGATTGCCTTTAATGCCAAGGTTTTATTTTTTAAATATGGGAACTAATTATTTTAATCTTAGGATTTACATTTCACTAAGTAACCTTCCAAGTAGTGAATCTCATACGTGGGCTATTTCTTTTGAAAAGTACGATTATGACTCACTTTACCCGCTAGGCAGTCTTTCTGTATTATTGTGGGTAAATACAATGGGAGGCAGGAAAATCATACCTAACATTGTACTTATTATTTAATTAAATTCTGTATAATTCTTCATGTAAAAAAAGTTTTTTTTTTAATTGAGCTTTAGGTGAAAGTTTACAGCTCAAGTTAATTTCTCATACAAAAATTTATACACTTATTTTTATGTGGCCCTAGTTGCAATCCCTATAATGTGGCAACACACTCCTCCTTTCCATTCCAACCACCTCCTGTCCCTTTCTGCCTTCTCATCCTGCCTCCAGAATGGAGCTGCCCATTTAGTCTCATATATCTACTTTACTAAGAAGCACACTCTTAAGCAGTATTATTTTATGTTTTATAGTCCACTCTAATCTTTGTCTGAAGAGCTGGCTTCAGGAATGGTTTTAGTTCTGGGTTAAGAGGGAGTCTGGGGGCCACGTCTTCTAGGGTTCCTCTAGTCTCAATCAGACCATTAAGTCTGTTCTTTTTATGTGAATTTGAGTTCTGCAGCACACTTTTCTCCTGCCCTGTCAAGGACTCTCTGTTGTGTTCCCCGTCAGGGCAGTCATTGGTAGTAGCGAGGCATCATCTAGTTCTTCTGGTCTCAGGCTGATTGAATCTCTGGTTTATATGGACCTTTTGTCTCTTGGACTAATATTTTCCTTGTATTTTTGGTGTTCTTCATACTCCTTTGCTCCAGGTGGGTTGGGACCAATTGATGCATCTTAGATGGCAGCTCGTTAGCTTTTAAGATCCCAGATGCCACTCACCAAAATAGGATGCAGAACATTTTCTTAATAAATTTTGTTATGCCAAATGACCTAGATGTTTCCCTGAAACCATGGTCTCCAGACCCCCATCCCTGGTACTCTGTCCCTCTAAGTGTTTGGTTGTATTCAGGAAACTTATTAGGTCTTGGTTTAGTCCAGCTGTGCTGACTTCCCCTGTATTGTGTGTTGTCCTTCCCTTCACCTAAGATAATTCTTGTCTACTATCTAGTTAGTGGGAAACCCTGGTGGTGCAGTGGTTAAGTCCTGTGCCTGCTAACCAAAAGGTCAACAATCTGAATCCACCAGGATCTCCTTGAAAACTCTATAAGGCAGTTCTGCTCTGTCCTATAGGGTCACTATAAGTCAGCATTGACTCAAAGGCAACAGGTTTGGTTTTTTTGGTTTTATCTAGTTGGTGAATTCCCCTCTTCCTCCCTCCCCACTCTCTTAATCATCAAAGAATGTTTTCTTTTGTGTGTAAAACTTTTCTTGAGTTCTTATAATAGTGGTCTCATACAATATTTGCCCTTTTGCTACTGAGTAATTTCACTTAGCATAATGCCTTCCAGATTCATCCATGTTGTAAGATGTTTCATCCGATTCGTCGTTGTTCTGTATTTTTGCATAGTATTCCATTGTATGAATAGACCTTGATTTGTTTATCCATTCGTCTGTTGATGGGCATTTATGGTGTATCCATCTTTTTGCTATTGTGAACAGTATTGCAAAGAACATGCACATGCATATATCTATTCGTGTGACAGATTTTATTTCTCTAGGATATATTCCAAGGACTGGAATTGCTGGATATTAATATTGCCACTCCTGATCTTTTTTGATTGTTTGCTTGATATATTTTTTTCTATCCTTTGAGTTTTAGTTTGTGTCTTTGAGACTAAAGTGTGACTCTTGTAGGCAGCGTATAGACAGATCACTTTTTTTTATCCATTCCGCCACTCTCTGTCTCTTTATTGGTGCATTTAATCCATTTACATTCAGCATAATTATTGATAGTTTTTTTTATGAGCTTAGTGCTGTCATTCCGATGTGTTTATGTGTGCATGTGCGTGCGTGTGTGTGTGCGCGCGCGTTGATGACAGTTTCTTTGTTCCACTTAATTTTCGGTGCTGAGTCGTTTTCATCTTTTTCATCGTTGTTGATTTTGTATTTGCTGAGTTTTTATGTTTTTCTTCTTTTTTATTTTAATGTGCAGGATTGTTAGTTTCCTTTGTGGTTACCTTAATATTTACCTCTATTTTTCTAACTTTAACCAATCTTATATTTCTCAATATAACCTTAACTTCCTGTCCATATGAAAGTTCTATGACTACATTATTTAGTGGCTCTTTTTTGTTTTTAATGACATCTTTTGCATATTGATGTCTCTGTTTCCCTATTGCCATTGTTTTAGCTTTGATTTCTTTTAGTGACTTCCCTATCTGGGTTGATATCTGGTTGTTCTGTCCTATGTTCTAGTCCTGGGTTGTTATCTGATGTTATTGATTTTCTAACCAGAGGACAACCTTTAATATTTCTTGTAATTTGGGTTTGGTTTTTACAAATTCGCTTAACTTCTGTTGACCTGGAAATGCCCTAATTTCCCCATCATATTTGAGAGACTGTTTTTCTGGATATATAATTCTTGGCTGGCAATTTTTTTCCTTCAAGGCTTTATATAAATCATCCCATTGCCTTCTTGCCTGCATGGTTTCTGCTGTGTGGTCAGAGCTTAGGCTTATTGATTCTCCTTTGTAGGTGACTTTTCATTTATCCCTAGCTGCTCTTAAAATTCTCTTTATCTTTGGTTTTGGCAAGTTTGATTACATGTCTTGGTGACTTTCTTTTGGGATCTACCCTGTGTGGGGTTCGATGAGCTTCTTGGATAGATATCTTCTCATCTTTCACAATTTCAGGCAAGTTTCCTGCCAATAAGTCTTCGACAATTCTCTCTGTATTTTCTGTTATCCCTTCCCCCCCTTCTGGTACTCCAATAACTCAAAGGTTATTCCTCTTGGTAGAAAAACAAACCCGTAGAGTCCCTCATAATTCTTAGGGTTTCTTCATTTTTTTTTTAACTCTTTTACCTTATTTTTCCTCAAATACATTGGTGTCAAATGCTTTATTTTCCATCTTACTAATTCTGACTTCCATTTCCTTAGTTCTGCTTCTATGACTTTCTATTAAGTTGTCTAATTCTGAAATTTTATTGTTAATCTTTTGAATTTCTATTTACGGTGTCTCTATAGATTCTTGCACCTTGTTAAATTTGTCATTTTGCTCTTATATAACCTTCCTAACTTCCTATGTTGTTTTGTCTGTGTGTTCCTTGGCTTGGTCTGCATTTTGCCTGATCTCTTTCCTGATCTCTTAAAGAGTTTTGCATATTAATCTTTTGAATTCTACCTCCGCTAATTTCAAGATCTTATTTTCCTCTGGGAGGTTTCCTGGTTCTTCATTTTGATCACTTGCTGAAGCCATCGTGGTCTGCCTCTTTATGTGATTTGATATTGACTGTTGTCTTTGAGCCATCAGTAAGTTACTATATTTATTTATTTTATGTTTGCTTACCGCATCCTAGCTTCTTGCTTTGTTTTGATATGCCCGAATAGCCTGGTTGTGTGAGCTACTTTAATTATTGGTGTCTTTGAAGTTCTCATGTCCTGTCACCAGGTGGTAAGAGCTGTTACTAGGTATGTGGATTCAGCTCAGTTTTCCAGGTCATCAGTCACTGAGTGTGAGGTGCAGGCTCTCACTTACAGTCCTAGATGGGCAGGGCTATGTAGGGGTGATTGGAGTAGGCCTAGGTATCTGGCTGCATTAGGGGGTTATGTGCTGAGTAAGGTAGGGGGCTAATGGCTGTCCCTGAGGGCCTGGGTGGAAAGTGTGTCCCTGTTTCCTAGAGCGTGTAAGTGGGTGGGTTTTACGACTGGGCTTAGACACCAAATGCTGTTGGCTGTAAGGACTGAGAGGCACCATTTATTCTTGAACCCCTGTCACAGGTGTCTAGATGTAGTGAGTGGAGCCACCAGCCCTCAGGCCTCTGATGTGGGTAAGTGAGGACCCTGCTTAATGGGCAGGGTGGTATCAAATATCATGAATCTGCCATTCCCCCTTAGCTGTTGCAGTTGAAAATAGGCTTTGGGTATATACCCTGTTGTACTGTGCTAATGAGGGCCTATGCTGTTGAAATGGGCTCACACAGGTCAAGGCAGGGGTAAAAGGTATTCAAAGTCCATGTACCCCATATGCCTGTGCCTAGGCAAAGAGTTGTGCCTTCCCAGAGTTCCTGGTTTAGGCAAGCTGGCAGATTACTTTTTCCTGTTTGTTAATTTTTACCCTCTCCAAACCCAGGAGAATGGCTAAGGGAGCATGACGGGTCCCACTTTTGGCCCAAGGGGGGTGGCAATCACTGAAGCCAGACCAGGACAGGAGCAGAGCAGGGAGGTGGCAGGTAAATGGGAGAGAGGTACTTCCCAAAGGGTGGAAGAGTTTCTTGTTTTGTTTTGTTTTGTTTTGTTTTGTTTTGTTTTGTTTTTGATCCTGTGGGGTAGTTTAGATGCTTGCACTTAATTTTTACAGATTCTGCACTGCTTTCCCCTGGTTCCACAGGCCTGCACAGACTCTCTGCCACTAGGTCTCTCCCAGTGTGGAAAACACATCCCAAGCACTACTGCTTGCCCCAGCCCACTCACACCAGCTGATGCAGCCTACAGGGCACCAGCCAGGTCAGATCTGGCAAATCCTTACTAGTTCTGAACTGTCTCTCCCTCTCCTGCCATTCGGTTTGACTCTTAAACTTTGTCTTTGTCTTTCATGTTCAGGGCTCCTAGGCTGTCATATATAATCAAGTCACTTGTTTTTTCAGGTCTTTTTTCCATTCTATCATCTTGGCCCCACCTCCAAAGATTTTTTTTTTTTTTTTAAATAAAGTGAAAAACCATCCTGGTAATTTATTTATCTTGAGTTCAGATTTTTATAACTTAGGTTTTCTTAACATGAATCTTTATCTTTGGCCTTACACAAAAAAATTCTACATTTTGCCCTTGAAATTTTTGCTCATCAGATATATGGGGGCCATAGTCACGTAAACCCTGAAGTAAGTGTATGCATTATATTGTTTCCTTGAGCCTCAGTCTTCCCCTCAGTAAAATGGAGAAAATATTTTCAATATCACAGGACTGGGATGAGGATTATATGAAATGCATAATGAATGTTTGAGGTCTGTAAATGACAATGCACTACACAATATCAGATTCCTACCTAAACCATCATTTCATATTAATAGTGGACAGGTTTTAGCAGAACTTTCAGACTGAGAAGGATGAAGAAGAAAGACCTGCTTTCTGAAATAAATCAATGAAAACCGTACAGATCACAACAGAATACTGTCTTACACAGTGTTACGATTATAAAGATGGTACAGGAACAGGCAGCATTTCATTCTGTTGTGCGTGGAGTCACCATAAATCAGAGCTGACTCAATGGCAACTATAACAACAACAACAGCAAAAAATGTGTGTGTGTGTGTGTGTGTGTGGTGTTATGGTGTTGCCGAAGAATATTGAATATACTATGGACTTCCAGAAGAGCAAACAGTCTGTCTTGGAAGAAGTACAGCCAAAATGCTCCTTGGAAGTGAGGATGGTGAGGCTTTGTCTAACATATTCTGGATGTTATCAGGAAAGACCAGTCCCTGTAGACGGACATCATGCTTGATAAAGTAGAAAACCAAAAACCAAAAAACCAAACCCCGTGCCGTTGAGTCAATTCCGACTCATGGTGACCCTATAGGACATAGTAGAGCTGCTCCATAGAGTTTCCAAGGAGCACCTGGTGGCTTTGAACTGCCGACCTTTTGGTTAGCAGCCATAGCGCTTAACCACTATGCCACCAGGGTTTTCTGATAAAGTGGAAGAGGAAGCAAAATAGAGAAAGACCCTCAACAAGATGGATTGACACAGTGGCTACAACAACAGGTTCAAGCATAGCAACACTTTTGAGGATGGTGCAGGAATGGGCAGTGTTCTTTTCTGTTGTACATAGGGTAGCTATGAATTGGAACCAGCTCAATGACACCTAACAAAAACAATGTATGTATGTATATTAATCAAACTGTCCTTTTGCCAACCCTACTGACCTAATCATTGTCAAACTTGGGGCAGAGTAATTATCCTAAATCTTTAATATCACAGATTACTTCTTTGTAAAATCTTTGTAAGATGAGCTAAGTAGGAATTCTCTGAGCCCAACACATCTACAAGAGAAGCCAAGTCTACAATAGTGCCTATGTTTAGTACAGTGAGGAAGTTTTCCATGTAGCTTGGTTAGATAATCCACAATATCTACAGCTAACCAAGTGGGCCAACTGTAGAAACATATTTGGAATCCCATAACACTCTTTCACTACTTCTTAAGAGAGTTCAAGATTTTGTTGATAAAAATCATGACTTTCCACACTGTAGCAGAAAAAATACTAAATAAATCAAGTATAGAGAAGTCCCCAAGTGGACAGGATGTGGGACTAGAGAAAATGAGTGAGAGCCATAGGGCTCCTGTTTGAATGCATCCTTTTGGATCATCCACCTCCTATTTCACTTATGCAGCCCTGCCAGTAGTGTCAGTGTCTGCTTCCTTGCTAAATAGGTTTAGGTGGTCCTGAGATGCCAGAGTGTCCCCTGACAAATGGAAGAACATGAGGATAGGGGTTTGTGCATTGTCTGATGCTTTTGCAATAGGACCATGAAGTCAGAGCCAATACCAAGGTGACACCACCATGGCGAACACCGTGAGTGAAGTTTGACTAATGTTGCTCCACCCATTGGTTTCAGAGCTTTGCAGAAAACAAAACAAATAAACACCAGGCATTTAATGTGGTTTAAAAATTTGGCTAATAGGAATTTTGAGGACTAAAGGTCAAAAAGATTTCATTACTTGTCTGGCCCTCTCCTCAGACATCTTATCAGAAGTTTCGGGTATGTCTGTATTGTTCAAATCTGCACTTCTAGTGCCTAGTATAGTGCCTGGTAAGTAATGAGTTTGCAACATTTTCTTGTTGAGTGACTGCAGTAGCTTTTGAAGATTTCAGACTCATACCCATTTCTTCATCAAACCTTTTTTTGATCTAGCAAGAGAGAGAAAGAGAGACAGAGAAAGAAAGGTATAAGGAAATTTTTGTACATATTGACGTTAAGGTGTAAATGATATATCATAAATTAACAAGTTATCTCTTCCAAGAGGTCTTTTAAGAAAGAATGGACTATAAATTTGAAAAATGTGTTCCTAATAGTGGAATTTCAGACAAAAGTAACAAACTGGCGAGGGAGGCATTCTTTTTAATTGTGAGGGAGGTAGCAAAAAAAAAAAAAAAAAAGGAGGAGTCCCCTTCATGCTTCAAGCTTCTTTAATAATTTCACATTTGATATCCATAACTACGTGTTTTCTTCTGTTCAAGTGACATGACAAATTCACATTCTCCAATAATTGTCTTGCTCTTTATCTTGGTAGAACAAGAGGTTTTTCTTTTCTCATAGAGGAATCTTTTCCTAGTTGTTTTAGCTTAATTCAATTTCCTATCCTCTATTCTATGATTCCACTGTGCAAAATTTGTTTACCATCTTGAAATTAAGGGAAATTTTTTGGCTTAAAGATTAGGCTTGATGCTGCCTGTTGAGTGAAGAGAGAAAAGAATATGCAAACCAGAATGTGAAAGATTCCCATAAGTCCCTCTGAGAAATGCAGGAGTCATATGCCCTATTGCAAAATCAACACAAAATCATCTTTAAATATGCAGTAAGATGATAACACAAAGTACAAGCCTGGCCAAAAACCACAAGCCCTGGAACAGATTCAAACCAAACACAGACAGGAAACCACTCACCCAGGCATAGAGAGTCTAGGTGCTCCCGAGCAAAAGGCAAATGTGCCCATTGATTGACAGTCAACTCTCCTTGGTGAGGGAGTCTGACTAGCACCTCTGCAATTAGGACTTGGGAAGAGAGTAAGTGTATCCAAGGACGTTTTAGTAAAAAGTATAGAGTGAAAAATATATTTAATTTAGAAATTTAAAATCCTAACATTTTACTATTTTTGAAGGAACCTAAATTTCTTAATAGTTTTAATTACTTACTTAGCTAATGTAGCTAAAAACAAGTTCCAATAAGATATTTTATATTATGGTTTACCTGCTGCCATCAAGTCAATTCCGATTCATAGCGATCCTGCAGGAGAGAGTAGAACTGCCCCATAGGGTTTCTGAGGCTGTAATCTTTATGAAAACAGACATTCATTCACACCTTTCTCCTGTGGAGGGCTGGTGGGTTTGAATCACTGACCTTTCATTTAGCAGCCAAACACTTTAACCGCCATACCACCACCAGGGCTCCTTATATCACAGGTTAAAAAATATATATATAGGCTAATAATTAAGACCTATTTTTCACTTAAACATTGAAACGATTTAGTGACACTGTTACTATTGCCCTCCAATTCTGCAGTATTAATTGAATTTTATGATACATTTTTGATGGTGTAGCTTGATTCTCTTACTATGTAGGCCATTCTGTGGCCCAAATGGCTTAAGCTTGACTATTAACCTGAAGGTTGGTAGTTCGAAACCACCCAGCAACACCACAGAAAAAAAGGCCTGGCGATCTGCTACCATTAAGATTACAGCCAAGAAAACCCTGTGGAGCAATTCTACTCTGTAGCACACAGGGTTGCCATGAGTCAAAATTGACTCCGTGGCAACAGATTTTTTTGTTTTGTTTTGTTTTTGCTTTACTTCTACTATTGCTATTACTGTAACTGCTTCTTCTAGATAACACTAATATAACACTTAACAAGTGTCAGACACTTTCTTAAGCTTCTGACATATGTTAATTGTAATTTATCCAATAACAACCCTGTGAGTTAGTGTTATTGTTGTCTCCAATTTTTAGAAGAGGAAATGGAGTCAGAGAGAGATTAAGTATTTCTGCTTATGAGTGGCCAAGTCAGGATTACTACAATAACATGGACTTCCAAATGGTAGCAAAATTAACCATATTTTAAAATGAGGAAACTATTTTTTACTGAAAACTTTTGTTGAATCTGGGAATGGGTCACACAACATTTATCCACATATTTAAATATGGATGAAGTTTCTACTACGTGCCAGGCACTGTGCTAGGGGCTGGAGATGTCAGATAGAAACAGGTATCTGTCTCATATGAAGATGTGCAATGATGGATGCTCCAGACCCACTAAAATTCTTAAAACAGCTGTTACTCTTCTGAGTCCCTGGGAAAAAGGGCTGAGCAGTAGTTTCCTCCTGACCATTTCAGCTGTTCTCCTGATGGGCTTGGCTGGGCTCCTTAGGCTGATTCTCAAGATTACATGCCTGTAAGAAAGCACAATGCTCTGTAGAAAGATTCTCTTCCTGTTTGTTAATAGAACTATTTTAACCATGCCATTCCTTTGTGCCAATCAATAAAAATCTGTCAGGTTGGACATCATTGATCAGCTTGACCCAGACTAATAGTTGGTTTTTAAGCATGTGTTGGTAGATCTGGCACTTCCTTGTGCACCTTAAACTGGAAGGAGAAAAACATCTGTTCTTTCTCTAACACCAGAGCCACCAATTCCAACCTAGAAGTGCTGCAAGGGTCCGTTGACAAGATGACTCTCTAATTGGGAATATTCCATGCCCCTTTCTGAACCCAGAATGACCCAAATAGGTCAAGATGAAGTCCTGTATTAAATCTCTACATTACTTCCCTTCATCATTAGTGCTAAGCTGAGTGCCGGGTTTCTGTTTCTCAGTCCGGGGTTCTTGAAAAGTGAGGATAAGTTTTCAACTCTAAATTACTGAAAACATATCAAAGTGTTGGAAGGAAAAGGAAAGGTGCATATCTAACAACCTAGCATTTTAAGCAAGTGTACAGACCCCTGGGAAGTGCAGTCCGGAGGAGTTTATGTCACCAAGTGACACAAGCACCAGCATCTGCTTGCAGACTCTCTTCTTCCTGTGTCCTTGTTGTTGGGTCCTGTCAAGTCAATTCCAACTCACGGTGACCCCATGTGACAGAGTAGAACTGCCCCAGAGGGTTTTCTTGCCTGTAATCTTTTTTTTTTTTTTTTTTTTTTAATCTTTTACAAACTCTTGGCTATAATCTTTTATGGGAGCAGATCACTAGGTCTTTCTCCCTCAGAGCAACTGGATGGGTATGAACGGTCAATTTTTCAGTTAGCAGTTGAGCAGTTAACCGTTGTGCTACCAGGGCTCCTTCTTGTTCCTCTCGCAATTAATTTGCCCTATGAAATCACAAAGGGCTAAATACATCTCTGGACTTCCCTGAAAGATTGTTTTTGCCCTTTCTTTACATTTAGGGAAATCACAAAGAAAAACCTTTCAACAGTCACCTGGTAAGGAAAAAAACCCAGGCTCCATACTTGATCAAACTTATAGTGCTCCATGGAGCAGTGGTAAAAGCTGAGAGTGTGAGCTGGACTGCCTGGACTTGAGTCCAAGTCTGCGTCTGCCCCTTACTAGCTGTGGGGCCTGGGGCAAATTTCCTACAGCTCAGTTTCTTCATCTATAAGTTGGGAATAATAATATGTGCTTCATTAAATTGTTGTAGAAGTTAATTAAGATATAACAAAGTTTAAAATAGTACCTGACTTATGTTGTTGTTGTTCGGTGCCGTTGAGTCGTTTCCGACTCATAGCGACCCTATGCACAACAGAACAAAACACTGCCTGCTCCTGCGCCATCCTTACAATCGTTGTTATGCTTAAGCCCATTGTTGCAACCACTGTGTCGATCCACCTTGTTGAGGGTCTTCCTCATTTCCACTGACCCTGTACTTTGCCAAGCATTATGTCCTTCTCCAAAGACTGATCCCTTCTGACAACATGTCCAAAGTATGTAAGATGTAGTCTCGCCACCCTTGCTTCTAAGGAGCATCCCGGTTGTACTTCCTCCAGGACAGATTTATTTGTTCTTCTGGCAGTTCATGGTATATTCAATATTCTTTGCCAACACCACAATTCAAAGGCATCAATTCTTCTTTGGTCTTCCTTATTCATTGTCCATACGATGCGATTGAAAATGTCTTGGCTTGGGTCAGGTGCACCTTAGTCTTCAAGGTGACATCTTTGCTCTTCAACACTTTAAAGAGGTCCTTTGCAGCATATTTACCCAATGCAATGCATCTTTTGATTTCTTGACTGCTGCTTCCATGGCTGTTGGTTGTGGATCCAAGTAAAATGAAATCCTTGACAACTTCAATCTTTTCTCCATTTAAATTGACTTATAGTGCTCAATAAATATCATTAGCTATATTTCAGACAAATACATTGATAGCTTGGGCAGACAGCTGAACTTCTTATCTTTACAGATGAGAAGTGAAACTTTTCTATGTATCTAAACTACAATTAACATCTATGTCTAAGACAGGAATTGAATATCATAATGATAAACATTTATTTCCTCCTTCATCAACTTTTTTCTCTTTTGTGGGTGCCTCAGTTCTCTCTTTGATCATCAATGTGTACCTCTGGGATTACATCTGGGCCTATCACTAAGGTTGGCGTGATTCTTCCTGTGTGGTAACTCTGGGAAATTCTGTTGAGCTGGGGTTCCACGCTGCTGAGAGAAGACCATGATACTCCTCATTATTTCTTGATGGCCTTTATTATAGAGCTGCTCATTTTCTGAATAGTCTGAAATTCTTTCTCTAACAAAAACATGATCTTGTTGATAAAGTTTGAACTGTCTCTCAACTTCACTGAGCATGACAAGAAAAGACTGCCTTAAATTGCAGAGGAGAAGAGGGATGGGTTTTATTCTACACAAGAAGACATCTGAGGAGTGGAGGATTACAAGAAAAAGTTTTGAGACTTCTTCTATTCAGGTCCTGATTCTCCATGAGTGGTACATTTTCCAGCAAGTGAAAGAAAGGTGGGAGGAAAAGGTGTAATTAGGAAGACATTGGAGAAGTACAATGTGGAAGGAAGACTGACCCTGGAAGGGATAGAGGAATGGTGAAGAGGGTGCAGGGTTCAGCAATTTTTCCACCTAAAGAGATCAGATTTCCCTTTTTCACCTTTATTATTAATGCATTAAATATTTGTTTAGCATCTTCTATGTGCAAAGCACAGTTCGAAGTGCTAACAGGAAAAAACATTAAAAAATCTTACTGCATATGAGCAATTTACAATGTACTGGAACCAATAAAACAATGACCTACACTTAAATGTACTCTACTTCAAAAAGTTAGAGGAGACATAAGAAAAACATAGACTTCCATGAAAGTTTAGCTCAAAGGGAGAGAATTTCGTGCTGGGGTTTCAAGCAATACTGTATTTAATCTGGGCCTTGAGAGATGGGTGGGATTATTACATGTGGTGTTGGATATGGAGGAGTGGAAAAAGACACAGGAAAGTAGGTGTCTGAATCACCTAGTACTGCTATAACAGAAATACCATAAGTGCTGGCTTTAACAAAGAGAGGTTTATTCTCTTACAGTCCAGTAGCCTAGAAGTCCAAATTCAGGGCACCAGCCCCAAGGGAAGGCTTTCTCTCTGTTGGCTGTGGAGGTAGGTCCCTGTCATCAGTCTTCCCTTAACCTGGGAGCATCTCAGAGCAAGAACATCAGGTCCAAAGGATGCACTTTGTTCCTGGCAATGCTTTCTTGGTGGTATGAGGTCCCCATGTCTCTCTGCTCACTTCTCTTTTATATCTCAAAAGAGACTGGCTTAAGACGCTACTTAATCTTGTAGACCTCACCAATATAACTGCCACTAATCCATAGTACTACATCGTAGTGATAGGATTTACAACATATAGAAAATCACATCAGAAGATAAAATAGTAGACAATCATACAAGGGAATCATGACCTAGCCAAGCTGACAGATATTTTTTGGTGACACAATTCAATCCATGACAGTAGGTAAGAAGGGATATGACAAGTAGTTCACTTTAGATGGAATTTAATAGAAATATAAGAATGTAGAAGATAAATATCTAGAAAAAAAAGAGGCCAGATAATGGAGGGTCTTGATTGCTGGCCCAAGTTTATAGTTTATTGGTAGGCAATAGTGAGGACCATGTGAATACTTTTAAGCATAATCAGCGCTCCATATAATGCAGAAATTGATCTGAGAGCAGAGTGAGGATGGGTTGGATCGAGGAGAGATAGGAGTCAGGAAAAATCAGTTATGAGCCAATCACAAAGTCCAGGTAAGAAGTTATGAGAGCTTAAGCCAGGATAACATCAGTAGAAATAGAAAAGGGTGAATTTACTAGACACAGAAGGGGAAGATTTGGTGAATACAGGTCCATGTGGTTGGCAAAGCAGAAGAAAGTCCAAGATGTTTGGGAGGGCGTTTGTGTGACTGAATAAATGGGGTGGGGGGTGTGGGGAGGGCTTAGAAACAGAAATGGTAAAATAAAGAGAATGAATTAATTAAAAATGTATTCTCGGTGGAGGAAGACTAGTGGTGCCACATGGTTGGTTTGATTTTGCTCTTGTTGGGTTGAGGTACAGTAGAACTCCCAGTTAGAGACCTTTATAGGCTGTTGGGCATGTACCATTGCAGCTCAGGTGAGAGTCAGAGCTGAGAATGTCTAATTAGAAATATTCCACTGCTGCTGATGATAGCTGTATGCTGGGCACTAAACGGGGAGACGGGACATTAAAATGCCCTCACAAGCTTGCAGGTCATAAAGACACTTCCTAGACCTGAGTCATCCAGGAAGAGTCTCTTCTCAGGGCCAGCCCAGAACTTTCCCCATTTAAGGCTAGCCAAAGCCCAGGATGTTATCAGCACACTACAGAGGAGTAAGGAAGAATCTGTGAACCTGAGAGATTAATCCTCTCTTTCATACAAGTCTCTGCTAATGCCTGATGCTGGATGTTTTGCAGTTTTTAGTGGCTTTTTTTGGCTTCATGCCTTTCACTGTCTTGTCTTATCTGGCTCATTTGCGGGAATTTGTTATGAATTTGCCTTTGGAAAAAAAATACCTATAAGAATTCTAGCTTTCCAGTAAGTGTCATAATTTGAGGGGAAAAAACATAAGATGTGTAAACAAGACTGGGATAAATTCTTCAAGGTAACTGGTATTTGCATCTAAACCCTGTTTGACACTGTAAACCAAAATGCAAATGCCAGTGGAAACCCTTGAGTCTAGAGACAGGATTAAACAGGATCAGGACTCCGTATGGTCTCCGAGAGCTGATTCACGAAAGATGTTGTAATTGTTAGCAGTGTAGCAGGTAGTTTACTTCAAGCTCACTCAAAAAAAGTTGTTCACTGCTCAGAAATCCACATCTTTCCTGTACACCTGGAAAAACTTCTCCTGCCCACATACAACTACCACTCATCTGTCAGCTTATCGTACTATGGTGGCTTACATTTTGCTGTGATGCTGAAAGCTATGGCACCGGTATTTCAAATATCAGCAGGGTCACCCATGGTGAAGAGGTTTCAACAGAGCTTCAAACTTTTTTTTTTTTTTCAAACTAAGAAAGACTAGGAAGAAGGACTTGGTGATCCACTTCTAAAGAAAGTAGTCACTGAAAATCTTATGAATAACAGCAGAACATCTGATACACTGTCAGAAGATGAACTCTGCAGGTTGGAAGGCACGCAAAGTACACCTGGGGAAGAGCTACCTCCTCAAAGTAGAGTTGACCCTGATGCCATGGATGGAGTAAAACTTTCAGGATCTTCATTTGCTGATGTGGTATGACTCAAAATGAAAAGAAACAGCTGCAAACATCCATTAATAATCAAAACATGAAATGTATGAAGCATGAATCAAGGAAAATTCCAAGTTGTCAAAAACAACTCATATTGGCCATTTTGAATCAGACAGTCATATGGTTTATTAAGCTGGGGGTGACAAATTGAAGGGGGATGATGTCACATTCATTATCAAAACGACATTCCAAGATCTATCCTAAAGTACAACACTGTCAGCAGTAGGGTTATATTCATACACCTACAAGAAAGACCGGTTAATATACAAATATTCAAATTTATGCACCAAACATTAATGCCAAAGATGAAGAAATTGAAGATTTTTACCAGTTTCTGCAGTCTGAAATTGGTCAAACATGCAATCAAGATGTGCTGATAATTATTGATGATTGGAATGCAAATGTTGGAAAAAATGAAGAAGGATCAGTAGTTGGAAAATATTATTGGTGATAGAAAAATGATGCCAGAGATCACATGATAGAATTTTGCTAGACCAATAACCTTTTCATTGGAAATATCGCTATTCGTCAACATAAATGAAGACTATACACATGAATCTTACCAGGTGGATTACACAGGAATCAAATTGACTACAGTTGTGGAAAGACATGATGGAGAAGCTCAATACCATTAGTTAGATCAAGGTCAACTGCAGAACGGACCATCAGTTGTTCATATGCAAATACAACTTGAATCAGAAGAAAATTAAAACAAGTCCACCAGAGCCAAAGTACAATCTTGAGTATATCCCACTTGAATTTAGAGACCATTTCAAGAAAAGATTTGATGCACTGAATACTAGAAGACCAGACAAGTTTTGGGATAACATCAAGGACATCATATATGAAGAAAGCAAAAGGTCATTAAAAAAACAGGAAAGAAAGGAAAGACCAAAATGGATGTCAGAAGAGACTCTGAAACTTGTTTTTGAATGCAGAGCAGCTAAAGAGAGTGGAAGATATGATAATGTAAAAAAGCTGAACACAATTATTTCAATGGCACCTCAAGGAGACAAAGTATTATAATGACATGTGCAAAGAGCTGGGGATAGAAAACCAAAAAAGAAGAACACACCTGGCATTTAAGAAGCTGAAGGAAAAGTTCAAGCCTTGATTTGCAATATTAGAAGATTCTATGGGCAAAATACTGAACAATGTAGGAAGCATCAAATGAGGATGGAAGGAATACACAGAATCACTCTATCAAAAAGAATTGGTCAATGTTCAATCATCTCAGGAGGTAGCATATGATTAAGAGCAAACGATATTGAAGAAAGAAGTCCAAGCTTCGCTGAAGCCATTGGTGAAAAATAAGGCTTCTGGAATTAAGGAATACCAATTTACATGTTTCAACAAAAGGGATGCAATACTGGAAGTTCTCATTCGTCTATGCCAAGAAATTTTGAAGACAGCTATCTGGCCAACCAACTGGAAGAGGTTGATATTTGTGCACATTCCAAAGAAAGGTGATCTGACATAATGCTGAAATTATTGAACAATATCATTAATATTATCCACAAGCAAAATTTTGCTGAAGATAAAAAAAAAAATTACAGCAGTACATCCACAGGGAACTGTCAGGAACTCAAGGTGGAGCAAGGGATATCATTGCTGATGTCAGATGGATCTTGGCTGAAAGCAGAGAATACCAGAAAGATGATTACCTGTGTTTTATTCACTATGCAAAGACGTTCAACTGTGTGGATCATAACAAATTATGGATAACACTGGGAAGAATGGGATCTATAGAAAACTTAATTGTGTTCATGTGGAACCTGTACTTGGACCAAGGGGCAGTCATTTGAACAGAATAAGGGGATACTACATGGTTTAAAGTCAGGAAATGTGTATGTCAGGATTGTATCCTTTCACCATACTTATTCAATCTGTAAACTGAACAAATATCCAAGAAGCTGGGCTGTTTGAAGAAGAACATAGCATCAGGATTGGTGAATGACTCAACAATCTGTGATATGGAGATGATACTGCATTGCTTGTTGAAAGCAAAGAGGACTTGAAGTACTTATTGAAGAAGATCAAAGACTACAGCCTTCCACATGGATTACACTTCAACATAAAGTAAATAAAAATCATTACAGTTTAACCAATAATCAATGTCAGGGTAAATGGAGAAAAGATTGAAGTTGTCAAAGATTTCATGTTACTTGGATTCACAATCAATGCCAATGGAAGCAGTAGTCAAGAAATCAAATGATGTATTGCATATAGCAAATCCGTTGCAAAGAAACTTCTTTAAAGTGTTAAAAAGCAAAGTTGTCACTTTGAGGACTAAGGAGCACCTTATCCAAGCCATGGTATTTTCAATCGCCTACTGAGCATGTGAAAGCTGACAATGAATAAGGAAGACTGAAGAATTGATGTCTTTGAATTATGGTGTTGTGGAAGAATATTGAATATACTATGGACCATAAGAAGAACGAACAAATCTGTCTTAGAAGTACAGCCAGAACACTCCTTGAAGGTGAGAATGGTGAGACTTTGTCTCAGATACTTTGGACATGTTATCAGGAGGGACCAGTCCCTGGAGAAGGACATTATGCTTGGTAAAGTAGAGCGTCAGTGAAAAACAGGAAGACCGTCAATGAGTTGGATTGATGCAGTGGGCTCAAACATGGCAAAAATTGTGAGGATGGAGCAGGACTGGCATTGTTTCATTCTGTTGTACACAGGGTCACTGTGAGTTGGAATTGTTTCAACAGCACCAAACAACAACAAGCTCACATACAAAGTCATCTTGGGCCACTGAAGGGAATTTTTTTTATTAAACTCATAAACATGGCCTGCATAGAGTAGACTGCACTCAAGAGTTCTGCCACCATGGCTACATGTCTTCTTCCATTGAATGATATTCCATCACTTTTTCATGTTTGTACTGTGTGTCAGCCTTCTTCCCAAACAATTAAGTATTTAATAATAATTGCAGCATCTACTCTATATTATCCTCAAGATCTGTACTAAGCATTCTACCCATATTAGTTCATTTTCATCTTTAAAACAGTCTTAGGAGGTAGATATTATTATCTTCATATAGGGAAGAAATAGGTTCAATGACACTAGTAACTTTCCTAAGGCCAGATGGGAAGTCCAGAGGAATAGAAAGTGGCAAATCTGGGATTTCAACTCTCAGCTTCCTGTTAATTTAAATCAGGAAATGTGTAAACATACACTTATAATAGTTGTGTAGTCACCTCTGTTATATTTCCTAGATTATTAACCTTAGATATGGACTATTTATTTGATATTTTGCTTTTTTATGGCCTCTCAAACTTGCAATTATTAACTTCTTGGCAAATAATTAAAGAGGGTGGTGGAGGTGGTGGTGGTAACTGTCTTATGTAGCTAAGTCATGAAGTTCTGATCATTTACTTTATTTGGTTCAGCTTTTTTTTTTTTAATGGCACCCATGTGCTGTTGATAATCATTACCTGAGATAGATGGGAAAGAGTAAAGTAACAAAGATAAGAATAGTACTACATGATAGCACAGAAATTTCTGCCCCTGAGGTTGTGTTATTTCTATTTCTATGAGATTGGAAGGGTCTGGATTTGATCTGCCTTTCTGCCATCGGTAAAATTCACTGAATGAGTGGACATCAGCTTAAAAGTGTTACATCTCTGAATAGACCAGGTGATATGGACTAAAGTCCAGAGAGCAGTGTTATCCACTCAGGATGGGCTGGCCACCAAGAGGGGCCACCCAGGAAATGACTGCCCTGGTCAAAGTACCGTAGTCTAGAGTCTGACCTTCAGCTGGGTGGCCTTAAAAAAAAAAAAGGAAACCCATTGCTGTCGAGTCAGTTCTGACTCATAGTGATCCTACGGGACAGAGTAAAACTGCCCCACAAAGTTTTCAAGGAGTGCCTGGTGGCCTTAGAATGTATGAAATACTAGAAATGGATCTGGTTCTCTGAATAGATTTAGTTAGCTATAGAGAATATGTTGTAAAATCCAGATGCCCTATTTATTAGTCTAAGGAGCTCTGGTGACACAGTGGTTAAGCGCTTGGCTGTAACCCAAAAGTTGGCAGTTCAAACCCACCAGCCAGTCCATGGAAGAAAGGTGTGGCAGTCTGCTTTTGTAAAGACTACAGCCTTGGAAACCCTATCAGGCAGTTCTACTCTGTCCTACGGGGCCACTATAGGTCGAAATCTACTCCATTTCCTAGGTGTTAAATTGCAACTTTTTTTCTTTCTATCATTTCAGTATTTTTGAAATGAAGATGCTTCTTAAACGGGAAAACTAGTTTAATATGATAGTGTTTCTTTTTCCCTAGCTAATTCTTTTTAAATAAGTGGTGCATTTTTTTTTGTTGTTGTTACAATCAGCATCTCAACACTGAGAAAATACGGGAATTAAATTGTGAAATAAAAGTCCCAAGAAGACTAGGCTCCTCCAGCCAGTGCTTTCTCTCCCTGTGGGCAAGGAACACAAAAAGTAAAGTTATAGACAGAAGGTTCCATGGTGAACATGGAGGCTAATCAGAGAGAGTTAGTTCTCTGATACACTTAAAGAAATCAGACTACGTTCATGCATCCATCTGTGCGATCAGAACGTAAGTGCCACTACAGTTCTTTGGAGGGTGGCACGTTGTGACTGTGGCAGATATGGTTGATTGGCCCTGAGCATCTGTTTTTACTTCCTTCTGGTGGCAATTACTGCACTGCAGAGGTTAGAAAAGTAAAAATAGTTCCCATTCTTCTGTATAATTAGGATTCTGAAGATAAAGTAGGTTCTTCTGGTGACTTGTATTTGTGCAGTATTTGAGAGAGACTACGGAAGACGAAGGACATTTTTACTTTCTGATGCTTTTGGCCATTTTCTGCTAGCATGAACCAGTGTTCCAGCATCCAATCCCCTGCTTTGAGAACTGGTTACAGTGGGGGCAACATTTTGATCCTTGTCTCATAGCCACAGTGTTAAGTTCCAAAACTAAAGAGAAACTCTAATTTGGCAGTTTCCCGATTGCTCATTCCCTTGAATTCAGGCAGGGGTCCCTGAATGGTGTAAATGGTTAATGTGTTCAGCTGCTAACCCAAAGGTTGGAGGTTAGAGTACAGTCAGAGGCACCCCAGAAGGAAGGGCTGGTGATCTACTTCTGAAGAATCAGCCATTGAAAACCCTATGGAGCACAGTTCTACTTTGACATACATAGGGTAGCTGTGAGTCAGAATCAAGTAGATAGCGACTGGTGGTGGTAGTAAATTAAAGAAGATTCAGTTCTGTAATGTTCTTGCGGTGGGGTGGGGTCATTCAGTGGTCTTAGTTTTCTTCACCAAACCCTGACTGATACGGGGATTTCCTTCCGATGATCACATTCTATCTTTTGTTACGTCACTATATCTAGCCATGTTACAGTAAACTTTTTTGACAATATGGGATCAATTTGTCTCTTTAGAATAATTGTGTGCATCTTTTCTCTGCCCTATGATGTATTCATGCTACCATTTGTCCCTTGGAGAGCCACATTATTTTCAAATTTCAAGGAGTACCTATTTTTTTGCCTCCTTTGCCGCCTATGAGAAGAAATAAAAATGTACCGAGAAGATGCTTCAACATACATTATAGACGTAGCCACCCAAATAAGTAATAAGGAACACCATCAAATTTAAAAGTACATAACAAGATAATGCTATTTCGGGCCATTTTATAATCGATAACTTGCATACTCCTTCTCCCTCTGCAAGTTAAAATGCATTAGACCAGAACCATGTCTTGTTAACTTTAGCTTTTTGTTGTTTTTGCCCTGGGAAACAATTGCTTTTTTTGCTCTTTATAGACGAGCAACCTTAGTAGGACAGCTTAACACATTTGTGCAAGTCACAGATGATATAGGACAAGACCATGAGAAATGATTTCTGTTTATTAAATGGCCAAGGAGTATATAATTTGGATGGCCTGACATTTTGCATAGCCTTCTTTCATCTTCCAAACTCAAGATAATATCAGAATGAACCTTTCTGAATGAGAATTGTGAGATGTGACTCCCTTCTCTCCAAAAAACAATCAGATTGGTCCAAAATAAAACCATATTTTTGTGACTTAACCCAGAATTTGACATGCAATCCAAGGTCAATCAAGAAGTCATAATACATTAACCAATGGATGATTTGCTTCTTCTCAGGTGTCAACAATTATTTCTAGCTTTTAAAAAAGCTAAGTGACATTTGTGCCTATGACACACAATCTTATTCCTTTTTATTTCCGGTTGCAATTTCTTGTTTTTATCTGCTCATTATGTTTACTTATGCCTAAATTAATAAACCAAGGCTGCAACCACCCTGTTCAGCAGCTCAGGTAACTTCAGTTTATATGCACAAACCCAGGCTTCGTCTACTCAGAAATACTTTTTCCAAGGTAGTTGCTCAGGGAAAGAAAGAGAAGAAGAAACATTAGAAGCTCCATACTAGGTCTGGCCCATCATGAATTCTTTTTTTTTTTCTTTTAATGATTGGGAAAGAACCAATGGCCTTTGTACGGGAGAGAGTCATGTGAGCTTGATGATGTCATCTTGACAGGATATGTCCCAAACACTTTTTAATGATCCTTTATAAATTCATATTCCATCCATACATCAAAACTCTACTTTGGCTTCATTTTTTTCTCACTTTGTGCAGTTATCTTTTTTGTTACTATGCAAATGTTGCAGTTATTGTAGCCCTAAAATTCACTAAGCAAGACTGTGTTCATTCTTTAAGGAAAAAGAGAAGACGATGTTTGAAAAATGAAAACAAGAATGTGAGTTAAAAAAGACACAGGAGCAATTGAAAACAGAAGGTAATGGGACAGAATTTCTCCTCTCCTTCCCCATCTTCTTCTTCACCTGCCCTCTGTTAATACTTGCTTTTCCTTACATCTCATTGGTTTGTACAAACTTGTATTCTCCCTCTTCTCTGCATCATTCTCTGTTTCTTCTGAAGCTAGAGGATGGTGATGGGCACCTGTATTGTTGGTACCATGTACACCCTCATTGTCATGATGGCGAGCAGAAAAGTCGGCATCACAGATTCTCCGTTCGTGTTTGGGCTTTCACAATATCATTGACCCTCAGAAAGGACCACCACCACCATCATTATAACAGCTTATATTTGCATGTGCTTATCATTTTCAGGAAGCTTCAGGGAAGCTTGCTACGACAGCTTTCATCCATTTGCCTTTATTCTGTCCTTTACACTGAAGGAAGTCACTCCTTTTACATGGCAAGTTTTCAAATATTTGAAAAACTTATCACGTCTCCTATAGCCCCTCTCCCCCCACTCCCAAGCTAAAGATCTCATTTAATATGCATTCAAAGTCCTCATTACCCAGGTCACTTTTTTCTAGCTTGTCCAAGTCCTTAAAATATATTGCAGAGAGCTGCAAAAACTCTTTTGACTCTTACCTTCCTTAATCCAGGAAGAATACTTTTAAAAAATTGCAACTTAACTTTCTGTACTTTTTCACATTCCCTGCATATATTGAACCCGAGGTCAACTAAAATTTCCATATCACTTTTATCAGCCAGCTTTCTCCCAGGTTCTTTTGTATAATTTTGTTTTTATCCTAAATGTAGGACAGTAATTCATTTTATTTTCTTTAACTTTCAACATGGTGGTTTTAGCCCCCAATTCCCAGTTGTAAAAACGATTTTGAGTTTGCCATTTTATTTAGCTACACCTTTAATTTTGATAACTGCACTTTCAATGACCTGGAAGATGAGAACATTGTAGCTCTAGAATGTGGTCTGGTGCAGCTATTCAATACAATTAAACTGAATATTAACAGATTGGAGGCCCATGTAGCCATACTAGCAAATTGTTTATATCTGTTAAAGAGCACCGTATATGTTTTTTTTAGTTTCTAAAGAACATTTACATCTCAATTGATTAAATTAATGCTTGATCATTATACGTAATATGTATTAGCAAAAATTGTTAGATGCCGTCAAGTTGGTTCTGACTCATAGCCGACCCTATATATACAATAGAATGAAATACTGCTGGGTCCTCTACCATCCTCACACTATTGTTGTTATGTTTGAGCCCTTTTGTTGCAGCCACTGTGTCAATCCATTCCATTGAGGGTCTTCCTGCTTTTCACTGACCCTCTACTTTACCAAGCATTATGTCATTCTCCAAGGACTGGTCCCTCCTAATAACATGTCCAAAGTACATGAGGAGTTTCTCCATCCTAGATTCTAAGGAGCATTCTGGCTGTACTTCTTCCAAGATAGATTTGTTTGTTCTTCTGGCAGCCCATACTATATTCCATATCCTCACGCCAACGCCATAATTCAAAGACATCAATTGCAACTTAACATTCTATAGCTTTTCATTCTCGGAGTATATTGAACCTGAGTTCAACTCAAATTTCTGTAACATTTTTATCAGCCATCTTTTTCCCATGTACTTTTGCTTTTATCATATAGGAATTTTTAAAGCAAAAATAAGAAAATAAAAATCAGCAGTAATTCCTCTGTTAAGACATGGCCATTGCTAATGCTTGGAATGTCTTCTATCATACACATACACACACACACACACAAGTATTCCCATACTTATGGTGGAATTTCATTCTGACAGCTTTGTCACAGGTCGATTCTGATGTAAGTCAAGTAACTCTTTTTTTACTTGTTTTTTAGTTTTCATTATAATTTCCTTTTATTATCAGTATTTTTATAAATCCAATACTTACTTGCCTTTGGGAGTTGGAAACATTACATATAAACTTACAGATATATTTTAACATTGTATGTAGTATGTATTACTAAGGATGAGATGTAAAAAGAAAAGAAGTGGTCATTAGGGTGGTAGGGTGGTTCATCGTAACTCAAATAAGTCATAATTTGGGGTTTATATATTTAAAAAATTAAATTTTAATAATACGGTTTTATCACCTATTTTTCTCTAGTTAGCAGTCTATCTTGTCTATTCATTACACATTTTCCTCAAACATCATCTTTAATTGCTCCATAGTATTCCAATGTGTGAATATGTGGTTCTTTCATCTAATCATTACCTTGTTCTTGTTGGAAGAAATTATTTTCAGTGTGTTAATAACTCACATACTTCATCCCATTAAGCATTTGCTCTCTGGCTAGGACTAAGGCCTTTCACTCTTTCAAATGGTTCTGGCAAGAAAGGCGATGTGGTGCCTCCAAGGAAGCTCTGTGGTAGTGTTAGGTTGGCCTTACTTTGTATTTTGACTCGTGTTCATTCTTCCTGCGCTATCAGCACTTCTAGTACATTCAAGGTGGGGACCTCTGGTAGGGAAAATGAGATGGAAGAGTGCCAAGTAATTCTAGTAGATAACTAAAGGGGTTGATTTTGAAAGGGCATATGATGGGCACTCTTTTCTTTCATTAAAATGAAAGCATTAATTCACCACATTATCTTAGCTTCCAAGGGAAAAAAAAATATTTTGTTTTCAGGTTCTAAAAGTTCTCAGATATCTGGAGTTGCAATTAAGCAATTGAAGACCGAGTCTCGTGTTTTGTTACCTTTTTCTGTGATGAATCATTCAGTTCTATATCCAGAAATTCAAAAGTCATCCTTGAATCCTCCTCCTACTCCCATCCCCCATTCTTAAATAGTCAATTTACTGCTAGGTCTTGCTCATCATACCTCCTAAAAGCATGTATATTTCTCTCCAAATCTACTTCTCTTCTTTCCCATGGTTACCAACTAACTCGAACTAGGAGTATTGCACTATCTCCACGGGGAGTTCAACAGTTTGCTACCTGGCCACTACTGCTCTCTCTGATCTATCCCACGCCCATCTATTCCTCACATTGTGGACAGGGTGGTTTCTTCAAAATGCAAGACAGATGATGTCATATCTTCCATAGAAAATTTCAATGACTGCTCATTGTTGTGAAGATAACATGTTCCATAAGGTCCCAGTGATTCATCACTAGAGAGGCAGCATTGTGTAAAGTTAAGAGTGTGGACGCTGGAGCCAAACTTTCAGGGTTCAAGTCCTGGCACTACCAGTTACTAGCTGCATGTTTTTCAGAAGTTACTTAACTTCTCCATGTCTCAGTTTCCTCATCTATAAAATGATCTCTACTTCATACCGTTGTTGTTATTAGTTGTCGTCTAATGGGGACCAACTCACGACGACCTTATGTACAACAGAACTAAATGTTGCTGGTCCTGCACCACCTTCATGATCTCTGGTATATTTGAGCCCATCGTTGTGGCTATTGAGTCATTCCATCTCATTTACCTTGTTTTTCTTGACCCTCTGCTTTACCAAACACAATGTCCTTTTCTGGGAGTTGGTCTTTCCTGATGACACATTCAAAATAAGAAGTTTCACCATTCCAGGAGTTAATATTTATAAATGCTTCAAAAACCTGCTGGAAATATAGTAAGTGCTACGTAAGTGTTGGAGTCACTGAGTGGTACAAACGGTTAATGAACTTGGCTGCTAACCAAAAGTTTGAGTCCATCCAGACGCATCTCAGAAGAAAGGCCTGGTGATTTACCTTCAAAAAATCAGCCATCAAAAACCCTATGACGCAGAGTTCTGCTCTGACACCCAAGAAATCTCCATGAGTCAGAGCTGACTCCGAGACAACAGGTTTAGTTATCTAAGGTTTCTTTTTTGTTGTTATTATCTCTTCAGCTTCATCTCCTACACTCACTCCTCCCTTCTCCCAGTCTTCTAGGGGATAGTCACCATGTCTTTCCCTCACTTCTTCAGAGGCACCAGACTCCCTTCGATCCTGAAGCTCCTGCCCAGCATGGGCTCCTTCTTCTCCCTATTCGCTCACATTGCCTACTGACTCTGACTCTGTACTCCCTGGTCCCTGGGACTAGGAGCTTTTCCTGTTGGCCTTTAGAATTATTTGATTAATGGCTGCCTCTCATGCTGCTGGAGACCATAGTCTGTTCTGCTTACCATTGTGGCTTTTGTGCCTAGCACAGTGTTTGACACAGAGTAGTGCGTAATAACTGTTTGTTATGTGAATGGATAATGTTCTGGCTTGGGCCCTAAATATCTGTCATGTCATGTCCCATAGTGCCAGAAGGTGGCACCAAAGTAAATCTCATCAACGGCTAAACCACCGAACTGAGCAATGGTGTGATCTCAAGGCACAGTCTGAAGTCCAAGGGCAATCCAAAATGTCAATTCCTCAGATTTTAGAAGGTGAAAAATATGGGAATTCCACAGATGTTTATGTTCAAGTAAATCTAACCTAATAGTGAGTAATCGTCTGAGTTAACTAAAATGTGATATTCACAAATTAAAATGTTGGTGCTTCTAATACTTAAGAAGATCCTAACATAATATTCTGCTAGGAAGCTCACTGTCAAGTGATGTTCGGCAAAAGCTTCTAAAGCACACAGTCACACTCAGGTAGTTGGAATTCTCTAAATTTTCGGGGAAGGTTCTCTGATATCATTGTCATACTAGGGTCATTTTAAGCTAGTTATGGTTTTCAGTTGCTCTTGTATTATTTTTTAATTTATTTGTAGGATTACTCCTAGCTTACTGTTTCCATGATAGCTTTGTTCTTGTAACTGATCAAATGTTACTAGTTTTCTTGTACTTTGGTTCCTCTCCAGACCTTCTGATCACAAAGCTCTTTTTTCCAACGTAGAAACACTGAGATAAAAGGTGGGCCATATTTCTTTTTTTTTTTTTCCTCCCAGCTAAGTGGGTGAAAAAAAAAAAAATTTTTTTTAAAAGGGCCTGAGAATTGCTGCTCTCAAGCAGTGCTTAGAGAGAAGAGTGAACGTCTGAGCAGGAAGCCAGAGAGAGAGTTTCTGGGAACTTAGGCCTAAACTGAAAGTGAGAAAAAAATCTTGCGTTTCTAAAATTTAACCTTATGCATGGAAAATATACATTCCCTCCTAAAATCAACCAAACACCTATAATACTTTCAAATTTGGTTAAAAACAAAAAAAAACAGGTTTGTTTTGAATTGTGTACCATGGAGTAAAAGATGATCCACTATTTTTACCAGATGCTGTTATGGATTGAATTGTTTCCCCCAAAAATGTGTATCAGCTTGTCTATGCCATGATATAGACAAGTATTGTGCGGTTGTTCATCATTTTGTGATCTGATATGATTACTCTATGTGTTGTAAATCCAAACATCTATAATGTTAATGAGGCAGGATTAGAGGCAGTTATGTTAATGAGGCAGGTCTCAATCTACAGCATTAGGTTTGTATCTTGAGTCAATCTCTTTTGAAATATAAAAGAGGGAAGTGAGCAAAGAGACAGGGGGTCCTCTTGTTACCAAGAATGTAGAACCAGGAGAGGAGTGTGTCATTTGGACCTGGGGTCCCTGCACTGAGAATCTCCTAGACCAGGGGAAGATTGATAACAAGGACCTTCCCCCAGAACCGACAGAGAGAAAATGCCTTCCCCAAATTTAGACTTTTAGCCTCCTAAGCTCCGAAAGAACAAATTTCTGTTTGTTAAAGCCATCCGTTTGTGATATTTATGTTGTATCAGCACTAGATAACTAACACAGAGGCCTTCAAGTTGGTCCTAATTTATGGGGACACCATGCACAACAGGATGGAACCGTTATAATTTATAGGGTTTTCACTGGCTAATTTTCAGGAGTAGATCACTAGACCTTTCTTCCTAGTCTGTCCAGTCTGGAGGCTCCAAAGAAACCTGTTCAGCATCACAGCAACACTCAGACTTCCCTTTGACTGGTAGTACATTGGCCAGGAATGAAATCTGGGCCTCCCTCATGGAAGATGAGAATTCTACCACTGAACCTCCACTGCCCTCCCAGATGACTCCCTAGGGTAGGCTACTTCATCTTGTAAATTGTGTGCCTCCAGGCAGAGCACTTCCACGTTTCTCTGGATCCTTTCGTCTAGTGTAAGTCTATTGTGCCGTCATTGTAGTGCTGTCTATTGTAGGTGATGTCAAATCAGTTCTGACTCACGCACAACAGAACTAAACACTGCCCAGTCCTGAGCCATCCTTACAATCGTTGTTATGCTTGAGCTCATTGCTGCAGCCACTGTGTCAATCCACCTCGTTGAGGGTCTTCCTCTTTTCCACTGACTCTGTTCTCTGCCAAGCATGATATCCTTCTCCAGGGACTGATGCCTCTTGACAACATGTCCAAAGTATGTAAGACGCAACCTCGCCATCCTTGCTTCTAAGGAGCATTCTGGTTATATTTCTTCCAAGACAGATTTGTTCGTTCTTTTGGCAGTCCAATATTCTTCACCAACACCACAATTCAAAGGCGTCAATTCTTCTTCGATCTTCCTTCTTCATTGTCCAGCTTTCACATGCATATGATGCGATTGAAAATACCATGGCTTGGGTTAGGTGCACCTTAGTCTTCAAGGTGACATCTTTGCTCTTCAACACTTTAAAGAGGTCCTTTGTAGCTGATTTACCCAACGCAATGAGTCTTTTGATTTCTTGACTGCTGCTTGACTGGTGTTGATTGTGGATCCAAGTGAAACAAAATCCTTGACAACTTCAATCTTTTCTCCATTTATCATGATGTTGCTCACTAGTCCATTTGTGAGGAATTTTTTTTTCTTTATGTTGAGCTGCAATCCATACTGAAGACTGTGGTCTCTGATCTTCATTAGTAAGTGCTTCAAGTCCTCTTCACTTTCAGCAAGCAAGGTTGTGTCATCTGCATAATGCAGGTGGTTAATGAGTCTTCCTCTGATCCTGATGCTCCGTTCTTCTTCATATAGTCTAGCTTCTCATATTATTTGTTCAGCATACAGATTAAATAGGTGTGGTGAAAGAATACAACCCTGGCGCACACCTTTCCTGACTTTAAACCCATCAGTATCCCCTTGTTCTGTCTGAACAACTGCCTCTTGATCTATGTAAAGGTTCCTCATGAGCACAATTAAGTGTCTGGAATTCATTCCCATTCTTCGCAGTGTTATCCATAGTTTGTTATGATCCACACAGTCGAATGCCTTTGCAGAGTCAATAAAACACAGATAAACATCCTTCTGGTATTCTCTGCTTTCAGCCAGGATCTATCTGATATCAACAATGATATCCTTGGTTCCAAGTCCTCTTCTGAAACTAGCCCGAATTTCTGGAAGTTCCCTGTTGATATACTGCTGCAGCCGTTTTTGAATGATCTTCAGCAAAATTTTGCTTGCATGTGATATTAATGATATTGTTCTATAATTTCCACATCCGGTTGGATCACCTTTCTTGGGAATAGGAATAAATATGGATCTCTTCCAGTCAGTTGGCCAGGAAGCTGTCTTCATATTTCTTGGCATAGATGAGTGAGCACCTCCAGTGCTGCATCTGTTTGTTGAAACATCTCAATTGATATTCCATCAATTCCTGGAACCTTGTTTTTTGCCAGTGCCTTCAGAGCAGGTTGGATTTCTTCCTTCAGTGCCATTGGTTCCTGATCGTATGCCACCTCTTGAAATGGTTGAACATCGACTAATTCTTTTTGGTATAATGACTCTGTGTGTTCCTTCTTCTCCTTTTGATGCTTCCTGTGTCATTTAATATTTTCCCCATAGAATCCTTCACTATTGCAACTCAAGGCTTCAATTTTTCTTCAGTTCTTTCAGCTTCAGAAACGCGGAGCATGTTCTTCCCTTTCGGTTTTCTGTCTCCAGCACTTTGCACAAGTCATTTTAATACTTTACTTTGTCTTCTCGAGACACCCTTGAAATCTTCTGTTCAGTTCTTTTACTTCATCAATTCTTCCTTTTGTTTAGCTGCTCAACATTCAAGAGCAAGTTTCAGAGTCTCCTCTAACATCCGTCTTGGTCTTTTCTTTCTTTCTGTCAGTTTGTCGTACTATGGGGGCTTGCGTGTTGCTGTGATGCTGGAAGCTATGCCACCAGTATTCAGATACCAGCAAGGTCACCCATGGAGGACAGGTTTCAGCTGAGCTTCCAGACTAAGACAGACTAGGAAGAAGGGCCCAGCAGTCTACTTCTGAAAAGCATCAGCCAGTGAAAGCCTTATGCATAGCAGTGGAACATTGTCTGATATAGTGCTGGAAGATGAGCCCCCCAGGTTGGAAGGCACTCAAAAGCTGACTGGGGAAGAGCTGCCTCCTCAAAGTAGAGTCGACCTTAATGACTTGGGTGGAGTAAAGCTTTCGGGACCTTCATCTGCTGATGTGGCACTACTCAAAATGAGAAGAAATAGCTGCAAGCGGCCATTAATAATCGAAACCTGGAATGTACGAAGTATGAATCTAGGAAAATTGGAAATCATCAAAAATGAAATGGAACACATAAACATCTATATTCTAGGCATTAGTGAGCTGAAATGGACTGGTATTGGCCATTTTGAATTAGACAATCATATAGTCTACTAAGCTGGGAATGACAACTTAAAGAGGAATGGTGTTGCATTCATCGTCAAAAAGAACATTTCAAGATCTATCCTGAAGTACAACGCTGTCAGTGATAGGATAATATCCATACACCTACAAAGAAGACCAGTTAATACGACTATTATTCAAATTTACACACCAACCACTAGGGCCAAAGGTGAAGAAATAGAAGATTTTTATCAGCTGCTGCAGTCTGAAATTGATCGAAGAGGCAATCAAGATGCATTGATAATTACTGGCAATTGGAATGTGAAAGTTGGAAGTGTAAGTCTAGAAGATGAAAATGTCAATGGACAATAAATATGTTCATGTGAAAAACATCTTCGAAGTTAACTAAAGTATACTAGCTTAATACTTTATTTTTTAATAAAATACTTTTATTTTTTAAAATCTGAAGTTTTAAAGTTGAAAAATGCCAAGACTATTTTTAAGACTCCAATTATAACATGTCATAGCATTTGCCAGAGAAATTTCTCTGGTTCCCATATACTTCAGTTTCCTTCTTCTATGACTTTTTTTTTTTTTTTTTTTAATGAATCTGAGGTATGAAAGTAGCTGTTTCCGACAGGTATTATGACTGCTGGGAGATGGGGACAACCTGAATAAATTCAGTGTATAGGTAATAACCAAATCCTGTTTATCATAATTTCTAACTCTTCTCTGAACGTGGCTTTAAGGTCATTTGGAAGCCCTTATTCATTTATTTTTTGTCTTATTCATTCTTTCCTTTCGTCATCCATATTTTGTGAGCACTAACTGTATACAAAGCATTGCCCTAGAGGCTATGAGGGATAAAAAAATATGGATGGTGTAGTTCTTGTCTTCTGGGAGCTTATAACATAAAATTAGTAAATTTGGACTCTTATTATCTTTCTTCAGTCCTTCATTTATATTATCCTCTTCCTTCTTTTTTTTTCTTCCTTCTCACCCTTGTTTGTTTGTCCTATTGACAAGTAGCTAACTCCAATCCAAACAAAAATACAAAGTTCAGGAGAAAGTATTGTGATCAAGAATTGGGATTGGGGATTGAGGGTAGAGATGAAGATGAACTTTTTTTTCACCATGGAATAGGGAAATATAATTTAAAAAAATAGTTTGGCTTAATAATGATAATAAAATAGCTAGTCCAGTATCAATTATTCTATATGCATTAGCTTATTTCATCTTAGCAACAACACATGTTGTTGTTGTTAGATGCTATTGAGTTGATTTCAACTCATGGCAACACTATGTGTACAGAGTAGCACAGATTCATAGAGTTTTCAAGGCTGTGAACCCCTTTCAGAAGCAAATTGCCAGGCCTTAATGTCGAGGTGTTTCTGGGTGAGCTTGAGCTGCCAACCTTTCTGTTAGTAGTCCAGTATTTAACCACTTGTGCCACCCAAGGACTCCTCACAGCACATGAGGTGGGTGTAATTGTGGCCAGTAATCTGTAAATGAAGAAACAGGCATGTCTGAGAAAGATTGGAAATTATCATCAGAAGCTTGGCTTGAAAATGTCAGAGCCTCATGATTTTTTGGCAGGGGGAGTCAGTGTTAAAAAATGTCATGGTGGTAGGCCTACAAGTTAATGGGTCTTTCTTGAATCCTTAGTAACCAAAACCTTTAAGAGGAATGTGAGAGAACTTGAATTACACTGAATAGTGTCATAAATTTCTTGTACTTACTTTAGTATTAGTCCTACTAAAGGCAAGGATCCCTGGTGGTGCAGTGCTTAAGAATTCTGCTGTCAACCAAAAGATTGGCAGTTTGAACCCACCAGCCACTCCTTGAAAATCCTATGGGACAGTACTACTCTGTTCCATAGGGTCACTATGAGTCACTTGTCAGGAAGAAGTCAAGTCTTATGGAATGAAGTTTCAATTCACTATCTTAAATTATAATTAGCTTGATTTCAATGAAAAAAAATCCCATATAACTTGTTTTAATTTTTGAAGGAGATATTATTAAACCATGAAGCATTGTGCTAAGCTCAAAGAAAGGGAGACATACAATTTCATAAAGGATGTGGATGCTAGGATTCTTCCTTTTCATATACATTAATACAATCCCTCATTAATTGCAGGAGGCCGTAGAAGAGTGCAAGTATGTACAATCATACGTTAGAATAATAAGAAGAAAAGAGTAGCTTTTCAATATTTTTTAGAATAAGGGGGGAAATTCAACCAGAGAAATGGAGGAAAATGTTGACATTAGTCTTCAGCTATTGTGGCCATACCCAGGATTACTATGGTAACAGGTAGCAAAACAATGACATAGACTCAGTTTGAGTGCCAAGTTTAGGGAACAAGTCACACCCTGAGCAGCTGGAAGGGCCACCTCTCTAGCCCTCCTTTCCCTGCTAAGTGGCTGTTGAAAGACCAAAACCACAGAGACACTCGTCAGCACTAAAGACAATATTAATTAATTAATTCATACATTTATTTACTCACTCACTTATTCAGCAAATATTTAGAGTCTAGCTTCCTAGAAACCCTCCCCCTGGGGGCAAAGTCAGTTCTTGGAGGAAGTTTGATATGCTTCTTGCCCTCTTTTTCTCCTAAAGAGGCTGTCTGAAAATAATGATGCTTCTCTTCAATTTTTTTTAAAGGCTGCTGACCTTTTAGAAATATGAAGACAGAGGCCTCACTTTGTATATAATGAGGCTACTCGGTAAATACAAATGATTTGACAACATTCCTTTTTGTATCACTGAAACTATTAAAAGTTAGGTTACTGTGCCCCTACAGGAGCGGAGAGTCTGCTGAAGTCACTAGTAATGAGTTGCCAACTCAAACGCTCAAGCTCGTGCAAATTGTTAACATGCTCAGCTGCTCACCAAAAGACTGGAGGTTCAAGTCCATCCAGAGGCACTGTGAAAGAAAGGGCTGGCAATCTATTCCCCCCAAATCGGCCATTGAAAATCCTGTGGAGCACAGTTCTAGGCTAACTTATATGGGAGTCAAAATTGACTCAATGGCAACTAGTGTTGGTAGTAAAGGCCACAGGCTATGGATTTAGCCTTTAATGTTGAGCTCATAGTCCCAAGAGCAGAAATGAAAAAAAACAAAGACAACAAAAAGTAAAGAGGGGAAGAATAAAAATAAAATACCTTTTATCGGAAATCAATTGTATATCAATTGTGCATTATTTTTCCAATATTTGTTGTTGTCACTGTTAGGTGCCATTGAGTTAGTTCAGACTCACAATGACCTTATGTCCAACAGAACAAAATAATGCCCAGTCCTGTGCCCTCCTCATAATCATTGTTATGCTTGAGCCCACTGTTGCAACCAGTGTGTCAATCCATCTCATTAACAGTCTTCCTCATTTTCACTAACCCTCTACTTTACCAAGCATGATGTCCTTCTCCAGGGACTGGTCCCTCCTGATAACATCTCCAAAGTATGTGAGACAAAGTCTCATCATCCTTGCTTCTAAGGAGCACTCTGGTTGCGCTTTTCCCAAGACAGATTTGTTTGTTCTTTTGGCAGTCCGTGGTTTATTCAATATTCTTCCCCAACACCATAATTCAAAGGCATCGATGCTTCTTTAGTCTTCCTTATTCATCATCCAGCTTTCACATGCATAAGAGGCGATTGAAAACACCATGACTTAGGTTAGGCACACTTAAGTCTTCAAGGTGGTATCTTTGCTTTTCAACACTTTAAAGAGGCCTTTTGCAGTATATTTGCTCAATGCAATGAGTCTTTTAATTTCTTGACTGCTGCTTGACTGGTGTTGATTGTGGACCCAAGTAAAATGAAATCCTTGACAACTTCAATCTTTTCTCCATTTCTCATGATGTGGCTTATTGGTCCACTTGTGAGGATTTTTGCTTTCTTTATGTTGAGGTGTAACCCATACAGAAAACTGTGGTCTTTGATCTTCATTAGTAAGTGCTTCAAGTCCTCTTCACTTTCAGCAAGCAAGGTTGTGTTCTCTGCATAACACAGGTGGTTAATGAGTCTTCCTCCAATTCTGATGCCCTGTTTTTCTTCATATGGCCCAGCTTCTCATATTATTTACTCAGCATTCAGATTGAATAAGTATGGTGAAAAGACACAACCCTGACACATTCCTTTCCTGACTTAAAACCACGCAGTATCCACTTGTTCTGTTCGAATGACTGCCTCTTGATCTATGCATAGGTTCCACATGAGCACAATTACGTGTTCTGGAATTCCCATTCTTCGTAATGTTATTCATAATTTGTTATGATCCACACAGTAGAATGCTTTTGCATAGTCAATAAAACACAGGTCAACTCTTAGGTCTTCCTTACTCACTGTCCAGATTTTGCATGCATATGATGCAACTGAAAAGACCGTGGCTTGGGTCAGGTGCACCTTAGTCCTTAAAGTGACATCTTTATTTTTAACACTTTAAAGAGCTCTTTTGCAGCAGATTTGCCCAGTGCAATACCTGGTTTGATTTATTCACGGCTGCTTCATGAAATTTGATTGTAGATCCAAGTAAAATGAAGTCCTTGACAACTTCAAGCTTTTCTCCATTTATCATGATATTCCTAATTTGTCCGTTTGCGAATATTTTTGTTTTCCTTATACTGAGATGTAATCCATACTGGAGACTATAGCCTTTGATCTTCATCACTAAGTGATAAGGAAGACCAAAGAAGAATTGATACATTGGAATTATGGTGCTGGCAAAGAATATTGAATACACTCTGGACTGTCAGAAGAACAAACAAGTCTGTCTTGGAATAAGTACAGCTAGAATGTTCCTTAGGAGCAAGGATGATGAGACTTCACCTCATTTATTTTATCTGGAGAAGGACGTCATGTTTGGCAAAATAGAGAGTCAGTGAAAAAAAAAGAAGACCCTCAACAAGATGGATTGACACAATGGCTGCAACAATGAGCTCATACATAGCAATGATTGTGAGGATGGTGCAGGGCTAGGCAATATTTCACTCTGTTGTACATAGAGTTGCTATGAGTTGGAACCACTTGATGGACCCTAACGACAACAATAAGCAACAAAAAAACACTTTTGTTACACTTGAACATATAGGAAACAAAAATCCTTACAACTGGACCAATGGACAACATCATGATAAATGGTGAAGAAATTGAAATTGTCAAAGATTTCATTTTTCTTGGATCAACAATCAATGCTCATAGAAGCAGCAGTCAAGAAATCAAATGATATATTGCACTGTGCAAAGCTGTGGCAAGAAAAAAAAATTTTTTTTTTGGGGGGGCAAAAGACCCCTTTAAATTGTTAAGAAGCAAAAATATCACCTTGAGGACAAGGTGTGCCTAACCCGAGCCATGGTCTTTTCAATTGCCTCATATGCATGAGAAATCTGGACAATGAAAAAAGGAACATAGGAGAAAAATTGATGCATTTGAATTATGGTGTTGGCAAAGAATGTTCAATGTACCATGGATTGCAGGAAGAATAAGTAAATCTTCCTCTAACAAATCTTGGAGGGACTACATCCAGAATACTAATTAGAAGCATCGTGGCAACACTGTCTCACTTACTTTGGACACGTCATCAGAAAAGACCAATCCCTGGGGAAAAGAATCATGCTTGGCAAAGTAGAGGATCAGCAAAAAAGAAGGAGACCCTCAATGAGATGTATTGGCTACAACAATCGGCTTAAACATAGCAACAATTGTGAGGATGGTACAGGACCAAGCAAAGTTTTGTTCTGTTATACATAGGATTGCTATGAGTTAGAACAGACTGGATGGCACCTAGTAACAACAACAACAAATTTGTCTGTGTAAGCATGTGAGTTTGAAAATGCTAGTATATGATCTAACCTTCTAATGTAGAGACACCAGAAGGAGAAACAGAGTAAAGGAGGGTTTTACTGAGACTCGCATTGATCATTAAGGGGAGAAATTCCCCCAGGATAAAGAAAATAGGTTTGGTGAAACAGTATATAGGAAATAAAGCTTAATGGAGGCTACAGAGTCAGAATTCACTCTAGACACTCAACCCATTCTTTTCCCTCTATTATTAAGAAAGGTAAATGTAATTCAAAGGCAAATATTAATCAGAACTAAATCTGCAAAGGACCCATGCATAATATTGCAATTAATCAATTTATTTTAAAAAATGAAGGAAACAAAAAAACAAGCAAAAGAAAGATGAAGTAAATTTAATGTAAATGAATTGTCCATAGAAATATAGGGATGTTTATTAAATTCATTCTCAAATCTCTCAAAGAAATGTAGGCATCGTGAACAAAAAAGGAATTCTAAGAACAGCTATAAGAGTTCAAAGAAGTTGTTTTAGTACAACAGTAAAGGAAGGTAGAAGAGCTCAAGAAAAATATGGAAGGAAAAATGAAATACACTATTGTGGAGACTGAAGACAAATTCAGAGCAACAATAAAGTTAATTAACATGATTTAAAGTATGGTTAGGGAAAAAGCGTTTATGTTTGAAGAAATCACAACATGATACAGAAAAGAACAAACCTATAAAAATGCTTTAGAGAAGACTACCATGTTGAAGACAAAGGAGAGCTAACATTCACAAAAGTATGGTCCTTAATAAAAGAAGAGCAAATGGAAAGAACACTTACGGAAATCATTCCAGGATTCTAGAAAATGCTAGTGAATCTACATATTCAAATGATTCTCTGTATTGTAGGAAATATTGGTGGAGAATGACAGTCACCACTACCTATTCTAGTTAGGTTCCTGCACTCCAGCGATAATCAACCATTTGTACATTTTGTTAGAATAAGTACATCACATTCAGAGGAGAACAAATATTAGACTGACCTTAGATCTTTTTCCCATAGCAACACTTATTGTGAGAAACAACAGAGCCAAGGCCTAAAGGAAAGAAAATGTGAGCCAAGAATTTTACAAGTGTAAATATATGTATACAGTCCACATACAATCTCAAACATGCAAGATCTTAGAAAATACAGCATTTACTAGCCTTGTTCTTGCCTTATTGTGAATGGAATCTAGGGCTCTTGACCACAGTGCCTTTTGCCATATAACCGTTTTGCTTTTCTAATGGCAATTTTGCAAAAACAAAAATAGGTAAACATTGAGTGAAGGCCTGAGTGAAACATTACGCTTATTAGTCCTCGGTCTTTTTAATGGAACTGAGAACATTATGACATTTCCAAGTGTAAGTAGGTACCAAACTAGACCAAAACAGTTGCTGTCAAGTTGATTTAGATTCACGGCAACTCTGTGTGCACAGAGCAGAACTGAGCTCCGTAGGGTATTCAATGGCTGTGATCTTTCAGAAGCAGATCACCACGGCTTTTTTTTTTTTTTTTTTTTTGAGGCACTTATAGGTAGGTTTGAACCACCAATCTTTCAGTTAGTAGTCAAGAGGTTAACCTTTTGCACCACTCAGGGACTCTAAGCAGGCTCTAGGGACCACCTATTCTAGAGACAAGTGTTTTGGGTTGCCCCTTGGGTCAGTGGGCCAGTCTGTGGGAAGCAATGGCTCCTCTACCCTTAAAAAAAACCCTTAGTGGTAACATTTTGTCATTATCATTTCAAAGACCCTGAAGCCTCTCTACAATGCTTCATTTAGAGTTCATATCTTTTAGGAATTTTATTGGTTTCATTATATTTAGTGTTTCAGAGTACTGCCTTTGAGATTAACGAAGGTGGCTTACTAGCTATGTGATACTGAGTGAATCACTTCATCTCTCTAAGCCTCAATTCTAAACCTGTTGCTGTCAAGTCATTTCTGACTCCTAGCGACCCTACAGGATAGGGTAGAACCGCCCCATAGGGTTTGCAAGAAGTGGCTGGTAGATTCAAACTGCTGACCTTTTTGTTAGGAGCCAAGCTCTTAACCACTGCATCACCAGGGCTCCAAGTCACAATTGCTCACCCTTAAAATGGAGGTAATAATATTTCCATCAAATTGTTGTTGAGAACACATTTAGTAGAGGATCTGGTACATAGTAAATTTTCTGTAAATAACTGACCTTTTGTGTATTAAAACTTAGATTGAGTCTGTTCAAAACAAACCAAACCCATCGCTCTCAAGACCATTTTGACTCCTGGTGATCCCATGTATTAAAGAATAGAAATGCTTCATAAAGTTTTCTTGGCTGTAATCTTTATGGAAGCAGATCTCCAGGCCTTTCTTTCGTGGTGCCACTGGGTGGATTTGAACAGCCAACCTTTAGGTTAGTAGTCAAGGACAAACCTTTTGTACCACCCAGAGCCTGTAAACTGTTATTATTCTCACTTTTTAAAAATGCCAAGAATTATTCACATAAAAAAAAGTATCATATTTTAAAACTCAGTTCTAATTAGCCAAAATTTATTGGACCCCTTTGGTCTACGTTAGACCCTGAATTAGGAGCTAATAGTAAAAATGTAAGTAACTAGTGGACTCTACCCTTAAAAACAATTACAGTCTTGTGGGAGAGATAAACACATACGTAAAGAGTTGTAATATAACATGGAGATTGTTGAGCAAGATATACACAGGGTTTATCAGCCATGTTTCTCAGAGCTGGTCTTTTGCAGAATTCCTCTATCAGAGGTCTCAAACTGTGCTTAAGAATTATCTGAAGACTTCGTTAAAAATGCAAAATGTTTCCTGCATTTATAACCACTCATGCAGATCCTTCTTTAGCAGGTCTCCATCTTTAACAGGTGATTTTTGTGTACGCTAAGGCTTGGCACCCACTGGTTTATAAAATCACAGAAGAAATGCTCTTACCTCAATCCAGAGTTTCAGACAGGATACCTCAGCTGAGTGAAGGGTGATTAAAAGTTAGCAAGGTTAAGGTATCAGCATGAGCAAAGGTGTGGCTGGAGGCTGATGGTGGCATGGTGTGGGTACATGATGGGGGTACCCAGCATCTCTAGAGTTCTCCCTGTGATGGGACAAGGTACCACAATGTGGCCATCAATGATGACTCAAGTTAAAAATTCTTAGTAAATTTCCCCTTTTTATTGGTCACCTTTTCCTTATTGTTTTTCCATTCCCCACATTTTGAGCCATCTATCAGAATTTGCCTGTATCTTCTCTTGAAACACTGAGGAAAATAGTAGAATAACAAAGTTGAAGAGATGCAAGGGATTTTGACATATCCTGCATCTGGCCTTTTGCTTCTATATGGATTGGAGTTGAGATCCATAACAGGACATTATTCAAAGCTGATTCTTTATCTCTTGGTGCATAATAACCTAGCAGACCTGCCAAAGCATAGAAGCAGTACTAGCAGACCAAGAATTCCACCGGTGATAATATCAGGTGAGTTAGCTTTCTGTAGGTTCTTATAACTTAGCCCATGCTGTGTGGCAGGCCAGTACCTTTTCACGCCTACTGAAATTTCTCATAGGCTGGAATGCCTCAGATAGAGTGTCACGCCTACATTTGGTGGGATTGCTTCTCTCTCATGATACACTTTCTCTAGTCTACAAAATTCTCTGCCTTGGTAAATGACCTTATTTCTTCTTACGGATCTAAAATCTATGAGCAAAGAGGCTCTTAGAAGTAGTGATTTTACCAGAAGAAATTGGACACAACCCAGAAGCAATGACCAGTCTCTTCTAATGAAACCACTCCCATTTCACTTTGATCCTCAAGGAAGCATGTTTGCATTGGACAAGACACATGGCCAGTAACCAGTGGAAGCATTCATCTAAATGATTCCTATCTCAGGATTTGATGAAGAGATTAATGATCTCCCAGTTTGGTGAGAAATGCCATCCTTTATTTAGGGAGGTAAACAATCATTGAATTCCATCACCCTTTCTTGAATGGGAAGAAAGAACAGCGGTTAAAGATCTTTATCTTCATTGCTTATCTACCCAATGTAAATTGTACTCTGAAGCTTAGAATGTCAGCACCATAAATTAACTCTTTGCTAACTTCTAACATCTGGGGATAATCTCATCATTTTTAACTCTTAAAAATTAAGAAATGAACATTAGTAAAAGTCAAAAGATTTAAAGTTTACCCTTACTGATACCCCACAACAAACTATACTATTTTCTATTTTTTATGGCAATGTTATAGTGTATTAGAGTTATGCCAGTGGATGCATGATTCATGCGTTTTATTCAACTTTATCATACATGACTTTTGATGAGCCATCAATTTAATATTTCCACCCCCACACACATTATTTCTATAAAGTTTTTTAATATTAGTCAGGATAAAATCTACATAAATCCAATTCAAAATATCTTAGGCATAAGAAGGAGTTTATTGGCTCACATAACTAAAAAGGTCTAGTAATAGACTCAGCTATCAAAGGGTTCGATTGATTTCATGCAGAACTTCTTTCTTTGGCTAGCTTCTTAGCTTTGTGTTGTGTGTGTGTGTGCACGCACACCAGCCTCTTCAGCTCTGCTGTACTTACCAATGGTTACAGCACATTGAATGAGAATGGATTTGCTGTATGATTTGACTTATATGGGAAGGAGAACGATGTATCTGGCAAAGAGAAGAAGGGGTAAAGATTGAAACAACATGTGTTTATGAAGCTTCAAGTAGGTTGATGTGGCCGGAATGCAGGTTTCCTGTTGGAGCTTCACAACACAGGTGAGCAGATAGCACATAAAGATAGGCTCTGCACCTCTTGATAGATTTTAGATTTTCACGTGTTAGCAATAGGGTCTCTGAACAATGAAAGGAAACCCTGGTCCCATAGTGGTTAAGTGTTATCACTGCTATCCAAAAGGTCAGTCGTTCAAATCCACCAGACCCTCCTTGGCAACAAGTTGGGGCAGTTCTACTCTGCCCTGTAGGGTTGCTATGAGTCAGAACCAACTCAACAGCCACGGGTTTGGTTTTTTGGTTTTAAACAGAGAAATAACATAATAAGATTTGCACTTTAGTAAGATTATGCTGGTATCGAGAGTGGATAGGACAAGAGTGAGACAGGAAGCCAGAATTTCTCCTGGTGATATAATAAGACCTAACCAGTTGCCATCAAGTTGATTCTGACTAATAGTCAACCCTATAGGACAGAGCAGAACTACCCCACAGGATTTTCAAGGAGTAGCTGGTGGATTCAAACTGCCGACCTTTTGGTTAGTAGCCAAACTCTTAACTCCTATGCCACTAGGGCCCCAATACGGGTCTGAACTAAGACACAGATAATAGAGGTAAGAGAAAAGGACAAATGTTAAAGATCTTTGACAAGTTTCATATTCAAAGACTAGTGACCAATCCGAAGTTAGGGGTAAGAGAGCAGGAGAAATGAAGGGAGAGAGAACAGATATAAAACTACTTCTGGGCTTCTAACTGCAGTGAATGACAGTCCATTTAAAGGGAAACAGAATAAGGAGTGAGTTTTTGCTGGAACTGGAGTGTATTGAGAGGTGTGTGGACCCATATAGTCCATACTATCAAACAGGGTTCAGGGTAAGACCAGCAAGGATCACCGTGGTATAGGTTCAAACTTATATGTAGAAACAGGTGCATGGGTGCTCCTTCTCTTGGCATCCTGCAGAGGCGAGCTTGGGCTGGAGTGAAATAGAATACACTATGGGGCTGGGCTCCATGGAGTGAACCTACTCCGCTGAGGCTCTCCTTTTTATTTGTACAAATCTGAAAGCAACATTTGTGGGGGTAAATAAACATTTGGGGGCAGGCACCAAGCAGTCAGAGCCTAAGTGCCAACTGTTTAAGGGAGTGCTACAAAATATCAGTGCCTGGAAATCATGGGGGCCTGGTCTCATGGGGATTTGGGTTTAAATGAACCCTCCAGGGGTAGAAGGAGCCCATAGATACAGCCATCTTTTTGTTAAGTTACCCAGGATGAACCTCTGAGCTTCTTCTTTAGATAATTCTGCTTGTCTCCACACACATGTTCAGGAGTCAATTGTAAATATGGTCCTGCAGTTTGGAAAGAATTTTGAGGTAAGAATGACTTTTTGTACGTCAACAGTATACAAATTGGTAGTTAAAGTTCAGGGTAAGGGTGATAATACTCAAGGAGAATCATCATGTTACAAGCAAAGAAAAGAAAAGAACAGAAATGTGGAAAAGGCCAGCATTTCGGGAGATGAGTAGATGAAGAAAGATCACGAGGATGAAAAGACCCTGACAAGGAACAGGCGATGGGCAAATAGAAGGCTAGAAGAGAGGACTACCCTGAATGTGAAAAAAAGGCATGGCCTACAAAGCACCAGGGAGAGATCAATGAGTTAAAAATTAGAGGTTATTCCTTGGCCCATATTTCCCCAGTCTAAGACAAATTTACCTTTTAATGTTTCTAATTTTTATTATCAATATGTACATTTTTGTGGTGGTATTTCTCTGTTTTTTTCCTAAAAGAATCTTATTAAGTTGATGATGTCTTCTTATTCAATTGTATTTTAGAACTGAAGAAATGCATTAATTAGGAGGTCACTGGAGATCTTAGCAAGAGTAGTTTTGACATACCGGTAACTAATGTAGTAACAGTACACAGCCAGGTGGGAAATGTACCATCACCGACTCCTCACCCTACCAAAAGCTTGAAAAGGCAAGATATAGAATGAAGAAAATTGACTTTAAAAGTTAAATTAATGACCTAATGGATTACAGCAAAAAAAAAAAAAAAAAAAAAAAGTCATATGATTCAAAACAATCAGAAGGTAGCTTGTTCATCAAAGGAAATAAATAAAGCAGAATCACAGAGATAAATATTGGTAGTACCCATGCAAGCCCCTCTCAGGAGACTGGGAACCTTGATTAATGGGCTTGGAGAATTGCAGCTTCACTGACATGGTCATCCTTCTTACGGAGATTAATTTACCAGGCCATGTTAGCACGGTAAGCTTAAAAACAGCCAAGTTATCTAAGTCCCTAAAACTTGATTCCAAACTTCGAATTATAATTTGGCTTTCCTAGGTAAGTATTCCATACATTGGGTAGAGATACAGCGAAAGGTACATCTCAGGTAAACTAGTGCTGTCACAGTCTCATTCTTGGTTTGATGGCAAAATTAAGACCCTGAGTCTTTGAAAATAAGGGTCAGAAGAATGTGCTGGTGCCCCCCTGGGAGCCCTCCTGGCAGACAGATGGCTGGCCTGTTTCAGATACTTCTCTGTCTTACTGCTTACCTTAGAAATTCTGCCACTATAATTTGAAGGGAAAAGGTGATAAACATGTTAATACAGGACTAAACAAAATGAACACCAAAATAAAAAACACTTCTGTGGAAGCATAGAATAGTGAGAATTTCAGTTAAGAGATTTTTCATTCTTTGAAGAAGGTGGCACTTGAGCTGGGTTTTGATTCATAGGAAATATTATTTCAGGCAAAGATGGGATAAGAAATATACATCAGGCAGAAGAAATTACCAGCATACAGGCTGCAAGTCAATCAACATATTTACAAAGTGATTCACTATCCAAATCTAAGACAAAATGCACAATTCAAGATACATCTAAAAAATGTCAGAATTGGATGCCACTTAGATGTTAATTTTTCTAGTAGAAAATGACGATTCATTGTGAGCAGGGCACAGTACTTAGTCTGTGATCAAACTGGAACCACACGTTTTCTCAATCCATTTAATATATCTCATATCATCAGTGCTATTTTGATTTAAATTTAAATTATAGATGGATAGTAAATTGCCAATCCACTAAATCAGGAGTTTCAGTCTAACCTTTTCTTGGGTTAGTGAATGTTGACTTTCATATAGGAAAGGCCTAACAGACTTAGGGCTAAATAGAAAAACAACCTAGATGTCTCCATACTATTTCTGTAAATGGACTTCATTTACTAAGTGATACTTTTGAATTCTCCTTAGAGAAGAAACCTGGTGCTATTTCAAACTCATTCACTTTCTGGGAGGTGGCAGGTGTTTAAGGAGGGTTAGAAAAACATTAAGTACCAATTTCCTGTCTTGTCATAGAACTATACAAGTGTAAAATCCAATTTTATTTAGCAGCCTCAAAAATGTCAATTAACAGTTTCCTTACTCTTAGAATGTAGAATAAATAAGACATAGCCACATTAAATAATGCAATCTGATTGTGTTATTTCTGTTGAATTCATGAAAAAGAAAAACTTTTTTCATGTTCCTTTTCACTTTTCTCTTATAATGCTTTAAATTTCTAATTGTTAGAATACATTTAGCCAATTATTGCTGGGGAGCTTGGAACTATAGCCAGGTGATTGCAGTGTTTTGCAGTAATACTCCACAGTTACCCACTTGGATGTATATTAGAGCATTGAACTCAATAAATAACTCCATAATCTCTCTCTCTCTCTCTCATGCTTTGTCCTTATATAAGTAGCAGATCTTGATTTCAAAAAAAGCAACCTGGTCAGATTTTAATTCTTTCGACTATTGCAATCAAGTGTATGCCTACTGAATTCTTTTTATTCTTTTTCACTTGGAAAATGACTACCGTCTCCTCCTTATGATATGCCAAAGCCTTTAGGTGAGAATCTATGTGCTATGCCTGACCGGAATATAGTAGAAGCTCAATAAATATTGAGAAAGAAAGAGACTGATGTGGTGATTTTGTGAGGTATATCCAAGGAAGATTAAATATAAATTTAGCTCAATGATAAAAACTGTAATATGGTTTTCTCTTAAAATGTTGTCTTGACCCAGTTTTGAAGCCCTAGCTAGAGGCTGATCAGTTCTCCTTGTTAAGCAACTGATTAAGTCTACACTCCAGCCACTTTTCTTCATGGGGCGCTCACTCTCCTGGGGCCACTATGTACCTGCCCCAATAACCCCAGGGCCAGATACCAAACAACTAGGGACAGCCCCTGTGCACTGGAGCCTGCAGAATTATTCAAAAAGCCCAATCCCCAGGAAGCCCTTGAAACCTAACCAACCCCACCCTGTTTGCCATACATAAGCCATCTCCTCCAATTTCGACTTTCTGTTACCCTGTCCCAGGTACAACCCCCCTGTGCAGCCCTGCCTGGTAGTCTTCTTTCTTTTGGAGCTGTAAGTAACAATGATTCTGCCTTTTACTATCCAAGTATCTTTGTGTTGTGTCCCGCCGTCCAAAGAACCTATAATCATACCAAATATCATATGATTATAAAACAAAACTTGAGTAGTTTCGACTCCTTATTGGTAATAAAGTGGCTTTTTCTTTTAAATCGTAGGAGCTGAAAACACCCAACTGTTTGAGTTGGGAGACCCCACACTACTTCATAGCACATTTGGTACAATTTATCATCAGCATAAAAAGGGACATGGTGTCTTCCCAAGCCAGCAGGCACGCATAATCATCCACTGACAGGGTCAAACATAACAGGAAAGACATTGGGAAAAAACAACACACCTCATCTCAATGTCATTTCCTGAGCCACATAAACTGCCTTTGCTTTTATTGCTCCTTGTCAGCAATTAATTTAGATGCCCAGTCTGAAGTGTCACAATTCTGTTCAAGCACATTTGAAATATGATGGGTTAATATAATCATCTCTTCGAACGGAGGCAAATTCTCTTTTCACAAACCCAAAGCCCTGATGCCAGCTAGGGAGTATGCATGCATTTCAGATGTTCTTCGTTAGATGTGTTACTAGGAAGATGACATTTTCTTGTTATGAGGTCAATAAAATGCAGTTTAAGATAAGGCCTCACAAAGGTTCTATGAAAAATGTTTTGCTTTCAGTTTCTGGTGAATGGAGTTTCCTTACATGGAGCTTGAGTGTTATTCAGAGATCCAGAAAATTGATGGGATTTCTGTATGTCAAACTTTGCACAAAGGGGTAGCATATGAGATAGGATTGGCATTCTATAGGAACAGATAGAGATGAGAAAATAAATGGGAATATAAATTGAGACAGGATTTTTTTAAGGATGCCCAACTTACTTCACTAATATATTCTTTTTCAGCCCATGTTCCCTCCGCTCCCTCTCCCCATTTCAATTCCTGAATACGAGCAAAAGTCAAAAGACGAAGGGAGAGGAAAAGATAAGGCTATAACAAGTAATCTCCAAATCTTTACTCAGAGTCTAAGTGGTACAGGAAGTCTTACGCTGGTTCTACTGAACGCTGTATGCATAAAGCAGAGTAACTAAGTAAGTCAGGACCTCAACAGCCACCAATCCTTGTTTGCTGTCTTTCGCTGAGTGTCCACAACTCTATCTTTTCGGTGTCCTGAAAGTGTCCACTCCCCAAGTGACTGTTAATGAAGACAAGATACATGTCAAAAGTATGTCTTCTGCTTCATAGCATTCCTCATGCAGCTATTAAGAGGAATTATTTTTAAAGTGACCCATTTTGTAGGCTTTTCCTTGTAAGTTGCATCCTTTCATTATAATAATAAGATATTCCACTGCCCTGGTGGCTGGTCTATGAAGATTCAAGTGATTTGATTTCTTCAAGGCAATGTCCAGTTTAGACCAAGTCATAAAGTAGATAAATTCCTGGGAGTTTCGAAAATTCTGGCTGGCTGGTAAAGGAAAAATTTCCAAACCTTTCTAGTCATAACAAATGCACATATATTAAAATTACACAAATAAGAGAGAACTCTATGTGGTATTCCAAGCCATTATCTTTTCAATTGCCTCATATGCATGTGGAAATAGACAACGAAAAAAGAAGACAGAACAAAAATTGATGCTTGTGAAGAATATTGCATATATCATGGACTGCCAGGAAAAGCAAACAAACCAGTCTTCGAAGAAATACAACCAGAATGCTCCTTAGAAGCGAAGATGATGAGACTTTGGCTTGTTTACTTTGGATGTGTCACCAGGAAAGACCAAATCAAACACCAAAGCCACTGCTGTCAAGTCCTTTCAGACTCTTAGTGACCTTATAGCAGTCCTATAGTGACAGAGTAGAACTGTCCCATAGGGTTTCCAAGGCTGTAAATCTTTGTAGAAGCAGATTGCCACATCTTTGTCTGGTGGAGTGGCTGGTGGGTCAACATTTTGGTTAGCAGCCAACTTCTTTAACCACTGCGCCACCATGGCTTCTCAGGAAAGACCAATTGCTAGGAAAGGACATTCTGCTTGGTAAAGTAGAGGGCCAATGAAAATGGTAGAAACCTTCAACAAAATGGCTTGACACAATAACTGCAACAACGAAGTCAAACATACCAATGATCATGAAGATAGCACATGACTGGGCAATGTTTCATTGTGTCAGAACTGACTTGATGGCAACTAACAGCAACAAAGATTTGAGTATTTGGATTGAAAGTTTTTGAAAAGTTGCAGCTTTGTCAGTCTTGCAGGTTGTATGAAAGGCTATACGTGTTTTTTTTAATTTTTATTTACATAGTATTATAATTCTTCGGAAATCCTGGTGGCGTAGTGGTTAAGTGCTACAGCTGCTAACCAAAGGGTCCGCAGTTTGAATCCACCAGGTGCTCCTTGGAAACTCTACGGGGCAGTTCTACTCTGTCCTGTAGGGTCGCTATGAGTTGGAATCAGCACTGGATTATAATTCTTCAGCTGATGGATAGAATTGAAGTATAATTACCTAAATGTATTTTTCTAGTTATATTGAATCCCTGCTTGTTTTTGCATTACTAGTCCTAAATTCCAACATCACTTGATAAGTCTCAGGAAATCCAAGCTAATTTTTTTTTTTAATTAACTTTTATTGAGCTTCAAGTGAACGTTTACAAATCAAGTCAGACTGTCACATATAAGTTTATATACACCTTACTCCGTTCTCCCACTTGCTCTCCCCCAATGAGTCAGCCCTTCCAATCTCTCCTTTGGTGACAATTTTGCCAGCTTCCAACTCTCTCTATCCTCCCATCCCCCCTCCAGACAGAAGATGTCAACACAGTCTCAAGTGTCCACCTGATATCATTAGCTCACTCTTCATCAGCATCTCTCTCCTACCCACTGTCCAGTCCCTTTCATGACTGCTGAGTTGTCTTTGGGAATGGTTCCTGTCCTGTGCCAACAGAAGGTCTGGGGACCATGACCACCGGGATTCCTCTAGTCTCAGTCAGACCATTAAGTCTGGGCTTTTTGTGAGAATTTGGGGTCTGCATCCCACTGATCTCCTGCTCCCTCAGGGGTTCTCTGATGTGCTCCCTGCCAGGGCAGTCATCGGTTGTAGCCAGGCACCATCTAGTTCTTCTGGTCTCAGGATGATGTAAGTTTCTAGTTCACGTGGCCCTTTCTGTCTCTTGGGCTCTTAGTTATCGTGTGACCTTGGTGTTCTTCATTCTCCTTTGATCCAGGTGGGTTGAGACCAATTGATGCATCTTAGATGGCTGCTTGTTAGCATTTAATACCCCAGATGCCACATTTCAAAGTGGGATGCAGAATGTTTTCATAATAGAATTATTTTGCCAGTTGACTTAGAAGTCCCCTTAACCAAGCTAATTTTAATGTTCACCCAAGCAAGACAGAATTATGAATATATCCTATTGGAAAAAATGCCCACTAACCCATTATGCATTATAAAACCTGACTTCTGTCTTGATTTTCCCCTCCATTAGCAGATAATTAAGAATCTCATAGAAGATGAAATGTGCTTGTGTAATTCACATGAAAATGAAAAGCAATGTGTGAGCTTCTGAGTCTATAATCAATTAAAATAATAGCTGAAACTTATATTAAAAATGATTAACAACAAATTCAAGATTAGATAGAGAGCTTCCACAAAATAATACTGTTGTAAGATCACATCTATTTGGTAAAGTAAAGGTCCTTTATATACATAATAAAATCAGTTAGGCATGGCAAAGTGAGACAACTTTTCTCATGTCTTCTCTATATTAGTTTGGCCATCCCTTTAAGTCAGGCGTCCCCCAGGTGTGTCATGAAGAGTCATGTGACTCCTCTAACAAATTCCATAAAATCCAACTGCATTCAGAGATACTTGTTTCTTGTCAATTGTTACTGACTAGAAAAAGCAGTCAGCAGAAGGGTTGTGCCAACAGCTTCTGGTGCCCTAGGACAATGCCTTCTGGCCATAATGCTGAACTTGAACTTGGATTATTTTTATGACACCCTCCCCCATCTCTGTGACTTACAGAAATTTGAACTTAACATTTTAAACACGGTAGCTCCTGCCTAAAATGCTCCATCTACTCACATCCTCTCTGGGGCAGCCAGGAAGTAGGTGCCAGCAGAGGCGTTTTCGTAAGCATAGAACCAATATCAAGACAGAGTGGCCTGGAGAATGACATACACTGCTGCATTTTTAAAACCCCTTAAAATTATAAAAGCCCTGGATTCAGAAAAAATTCTTTTAAAAGACACTTCGCAGGCACTGAGCCAAACTTTATTACAATTTTTTTATTTACTTCAACCAAGAATTATTGCATGTCCCATGAAAAGTATAAGTGTTCTCTTTCTCCCATATAATTAGTGTGGTTCATGTAATCTTTTTTCCTGTATCTCATGACCAATGCCATCTTAAATTATTTTAGGTCATTTTTTTAGTTTCTTAACATAATTTTACTAATTTGGCCAACATGCAGCAATTTCTTATAGTGACTAAGATCCTGGACCTTGGTGCCAGACAGTCTTGAGTTTATATCTCAGCTTGCTGTATGCAATTCCATTAACTTCCCCAGGCCTCAGTTTCCTTATTTGGGAAGTAGAAGTAATAACGCCTGCCATGCAGGGTTGTTTTAAGGGTTAAAGTAATGCAGTGCCTAACACTTAGAAAGTGCTCAGATGCTGGTATTAGGGAGATTTTCAGAAAACACCAATCCCAATTTCAAAGATATTGCTATTAGCCAGTACAGTAGTATAGAGGCAAGTATAGATAGTCTTGGAATTTATTGAATAAGTGTAAATCATTGAAGGTTCAGCTCCAGATGTACCGATGTTGTGTGTACATTTTCTGCTATAGCATCAAAAATGTTGCTGTTAGTTGCCATTGAGTCGATTTTGACTCATGCTGACCTCATGTGTACAGAGTAGAACTGTCCCATAGAGTTTTCAAGTCTGTGGACTTTCAGAAGCAGATCACCAGGCTTGTCTTCAGAGGTGCCTTTGGTGGGTTTGAACTACAACCTTTCAGCTAGTAGTCAAGCACTTAACTGCATTCTGAAATAGGGGTCCTTTAGAACATTGTTTTATGCATGCTACCCTGAGTATAAACGGTTACCTTCTTTCTGTCAATTAGGTAACCCCTTTAAAAGATTCTTACCTTTACAAGTTTTTCAGTTTTTTCCATCCCTATCCCTCCCTTCCCATGTAACCATCAACGATTGTTTCTTTTTATATTTAAACCTTTTCATGAGTTTTTATAGTAGTGGTCTCATACAATATTTGCCCTTTTCTGATTGACTTATTTTACTCAGCATAAACCTCAATGAGTTTTTAATGCTTTAATGTGCTAATTGCATTGAGAATCTTCAAGAACAGTGATTGAAAATGTAGCATTTCTTAAATTTACTTGATACCAGGATTCTTATTGACACAGTATCCATCAACGTCTGTAGGAAAGAATGAACCATGGAGATTGATTGCAATATCTACATGAAAAAAGGAAAATAAGCTTTTCGGTAAACATGAAATAGACAAAGCAACCTGATTGTGAAGGAGATGTGTGTTTCTGAAGAAGACAATTGAGCCAGATTCAGAAGAGGATGCAGGATGACGAATATCATTGCTGATGGCAGACGGATCTTGTCTGAAATCAGAGAATACCAGAAAGATGTTTACCTGTGTTTCATTGACTATGCAAAGGCTTTTGACTGCGTGGATCATAACAAATTATGGACAACATTGTGAAGAATGGAAATTCCAGAACCCTTAATTGTGCTCATGTGGAACCTGTACATAGACTAAGATAGGCAGTTCTTCTAACAGAAAAAGTAGATACTACATGGTTTAAAATCAGGAAAGGTGTGCTTTATGGTTGTATCCTTTCACCATATTTATTCAATCTATATGCTCAGCAGATAATCCAAGAAGCTGGACTAATGAAGAAGAATGAGACATCAGGATTGGAGGAAGACTCATTAACAACCATCGGTTTGCAGATGAGAAAACCTTGGTTGCTGAAAGTGAAGAAGACTTGAAGTACTTACTAATGAAGATCAAAGATCACAGCCTTCAACATGGATTACACGTTAACATAAAGAAAGCAAAAATTCTCACAACTGGACCAATAAGCAACACCATGATAAATGGAGAAAAGATTGACTTTGTCAAGGATTTCTTTTTACTTGAATCCACAATTAACACACATGGAAGCAGCAGTCAAGAAATCAAATGACATAGTGCATTGGACAAATTTGCTACAAAAGACCTCTTTAAAGTGTTGAAAAGCAAAGATGTCAGTTTAAGGACTAAGGTACGCCTGACTCTAGACATGGTATGTTCAATTATCTCATATGCATGGGAAAGTTGGACAATGAGTAAGAGAAACCAAAAAAGAATTGATGCATTCAAATTATGGTGTTGGTGAAGAATATTGAATATACCATAAAAAAAAAAAAAACTTTTTTTAATTAGACTGCCAGAAAAATAAACATATGTGTCTTGGGAGAAACACAGACAAAATGCTCCTTAGAAGTGAAGATGGCGAGACTTTTTCTTACGCACTGTGGACATGTTATCAGGAGGGACCAGTCCCTGGAGAAGCACATCACGCTTGGTAAAGCAGAGGGTCAGTGAAAAAGAGGAAGACTCTCACGGAGATGGACTGGCACAGTGGTTGCAACAATGGACTCAAACATAGCAACAATTGTGAGGATAGCAGAGGACTGGGTAATGTTTCATTCTGTTGTATAGAGCATCACTATGAGTCTGAACTGACTTGACGGCACCTAACAACAACAATTTGCCACAAAGTTTATAGTATTTACAGGAAACAAATACACCTTTAACCTTTTTTTTAATGAATATACACATTCTAGAAAATTCAAAAGTTATAGAGGAGTACATAGTGAAAAGTAAATTTTTTTTCTCATTTGTCCCCCAGGAGTTACCAGTTTCTTCATTTTATTTCCAGAGATATTTTTAACTTTTAAAACATGTATGTATATAGATCATCTCTCTCTCTTTTTCCCTCCTCCACTCAAATGAAAGTATGCTGTACAAGTTTTTATACTTTATAGGAACTTAACAGTAAGTCCTGGAAATCTTTCCCTATTAGGAAGTAAAATGTTGCTTCATTCTTTTTGATTTTTTGTATGTCATAGTTTGAACACTACATGAATTATTTAACCATTTCTATTGATAGATATTATTGTCTATAATATTACCATTAAAAAATGCCTACAAGAGTTTATAAATGACAAAAATTTTATAAGCATGAGGCATGGAGAATAAGTTACGTAAAGAGAAATTAATATCTGACTAGCCTGAAGTATCCTCTCTGCAAAGTTGTATTCCAAAAGGCAGTGTGGCAACTTTTGCAGCATTTTAATGGAAAAAGATGTGACCCCCCCCACCTTTTATATATAATAAATTGTTCAAATAACTAAAATACAAAGGCATAATGCCCATGAAAACAAAAGTTCTCAAAAATAAATAAATGGTAACTGTGGCAGACTGTATTTTGAAAACATGCCTGCAGTAATATTGCCCTTTCAATATGGATGGGCTTGTGATGTGCTTGTAACTAACAAAATGCAGTGGCAGTGATGCACTGTGACTTCTGAGGCTAGTCACGAAAGGTGATGGTGCTTCTGCCCTGCTAACCGGAGCATTGGCCTTAGAGCTCTGACCCACCATGTAAGTTCTAGTAATCAGAGGCCTCCATGCTGTGAGGAAGCCCAGTCCACATGTAGGTGTTCCAGTGAGAGCTCCAGCCATGTTCCCAGTTGACAATTAACTTGAACCACCAGGCATGCTTCAGATGATTCCAGCCCTCAGCCTTTGAGTCTTTCTAGCTGAAGTCTCAGAAATTGTGGCACAGAGAAAGCCATTTCTACTGTGATCTTTCCAGTTCCTGACTCATAGAATCTATGAGCAAAATAAAATGGTTATTTTATTCCACTAAGTTTTGGGGTAGTATGTTTCATAGCAAAGGTCCCTGGGTGGCACAAGTGGTTTGTGATCCGCTGCTAACCTAAAGATTTGTGGTTCAAACCTACCTGGTGGCACTGCAATAAAAAGGCCTAGCAATCTGCTTTCATAAAGATTCAAAAACAAACCTCATTTGCCCTAAAGTCAATGCCAAGTCATAGTGACAGAGTAAAACTGCCTTTTGGGGTTTCCAAGGAGTGGCTGGTAGATTTAAACTGTGGAACTTTTGGTTAGCAGCTGAGCTCTTAGCCACTGTACCACCAGGGCTCTGTAAAGATTACAACCTAGAGAGCCCTATGGAGCTCAGTTCTACTCTGTAACCCACAGAGTTACCATTAGTCAGACTCGACTGGACTGTAGCAGGTTTTTTGGTTATGTAGCAACAATAACTGGAAGAGTAGCTTGGTGAGCAATTGCTTCTTGTGCAGAATTCCCAAATATGTGGTTTGAAATGTTTCTTCTTCTTAAACCTACAGTCTTGTTAGCAAGCAATATGTTGTTTAGGAGCCATTTATTATGCTTAAAGAAAAAAAACATTGCTGATCTATAATTCACTCCCCTTGAGGCACTGTCTTAGAGTCCCAACATTTAAGACCTAAATCTTCATAAATTCAATCATTTCCATCTTGCAAACATCACTTCTTACATTTTAATATTCATATTATATATTACTTATTCACTATTTTGGCATAACAAATTCTTTTTTATTTTCTTAATAATAGCACTTAAATTTGCACTCCATGTAAGAAAACTATCATTAATGTTATCAAGGTATCATTTTTCCTCAAGCATTTCTAATGTTTTAGTAGCTTAGGATATTAGATGTCAACCCTCACTCTGATGTAATTAGGTTTAATAAATTTGCAGTTGCTATTTTTTTATTGATGTCTAGGGATTCTAGGTCATTTTTACTAAAAACTAGTTTGGTTGGTAGTCCATGTAGAACATGCAATGTACTGTTTAAGACTGGCTGGTCAACTCTTCTTTTAATTTCAGATAAGGCACTCATAAGGTACTGGTATTATGTGGAGTTTTTCCTTAGTGCTTAAGATATATAAGTGTCAACCCACTGTTTGTTGTCGTTAGGTGCTATAGAGTCAATTCCGACTCATAGCAACCCTATGTACAACAGAATGAAGCACTGCCCAGTCCTGCGCCATCTTCACAGTTGTTGCAATGTTTGATCCCATTGTTGCAGCCACAGTGTCAATCCATCTCATTCCTCTTTTTCGATGACCCTCGACTTTACCAAGCATGTAGAGGGACTGGTCCCTCCTGATAACATGTCTATAAGTACATAAGACGAAGTCTCGCCATCCTCGCTTCTAAGGAGCATTCTGGTTATACTTCCTCCAAGACAGATATGTTTTTTCTTCTGGCAGTTCCTGGTATATTCAATATCTTCACCAACACCATGATGGAAATGCATGAATTCTTCTTTGGTCTTCTTTATTCGTTGTCCAGATTTCCCACACATATGAGGTGACTGGAAATGCCATGGCACAGGTCAGGCATACACCCACCATTTTAGAAGGCATTAAAGTATGTTGGAACAACAGCAGAGAACTCTCTTGTAAAATGATGAATAAATTGGAAAAAATGTTAGTTTTTAAATCTTGAGCTTTCTCAGCACACACAAATACAATATTAAATAAAATTCACTTTATCTTCTATAACTGCTTTTCCTATTTTACCTCTTTAACCTTAGAAGTTATACTCATTGTTTAGATGTACTCTCTAGGAAAATCAGTGCAGTTGTTCATAACTATAGAGTAATTTTTATTGCTAATTACAAATGATCTCAGACTTTTATTCCAGTTCCTGTTACAGAGTACAGGGTAATACTAGTACAATTACATTATGTTACAGCATTGGGAGTTCTTGGGAAAAGGCCTTACCTGTTGCATGTCAAAAGGATTTTTGTCCCTGAATAGAAAAGGTGATTAGATCAGTCTCTGTTTTAAAGAAAGACATGTCAGTTTCTGGAGGACCAAAACCTGAACCTGGTTACAATCCTCTATGAAGATGTTGCAAGTTTTGACTTATCAGCAATCTGAGTAACAGTAGAGGTGGTCTCATTTGGTAGATAAATCAGTAGAAATTGTTTGCAGAGCAGTGGGCTGTTTTCTCTGTGTTCTGAAGCCATTCTGACCTTGTTTGTGGGGCAGGTCTGCCTGGAGGTTAGGTAGATTTTAACATATAAAAAAAAATAGCCTGGAGATAATAGCACGGTTCATTTGGGTCAATCAGCAGGGTCTCTCACACTGGGGAGCTGAGGGTTTTACCACACTTACTGGTTGATTTACAATAACCTAGTTTACTGTCATCTAAGGCTTTGTTATTCAAGGTGAGGGTCATGGAATAGCAGCTCCAGTCTCAAATGAGAGCTTATTAGAAATGTAGAATCACAGGTTCTTCCTAGACCTACTGAATTAGAATCTGCATTTGAACAAGATTCCCAGGTGACATCTGACGCACATTAAAGTTTGAGAGACACTGCTCAAAGGAAGTTCTTATAACTGGGCAGGCCTCACAAATGTCTTTTCTCATAATAGCTGGTTCCATTTTCCACTATAGGCATCAGATTAAATATCATCTTCTACCAAAACACTCAATTAATTTCCTTCACATCCCTAATTACAATTTATATCTTACTAAGTTATTTGTTTATTATTTACTTATTTCCATTTTTAATTGTAACCTTTCTGAGTTTTCCTCAAAGATGTCTTTTGTTTTTCATTTTGTTCAAGCCCTGAATTCAGAGCCTAACTATAATCTATCAATATACATTTACCGAATAAATGAATTTAATTCTGGCTTCCCCATTTACTTGTTATGATCCTGGGAAGTTTATATGAGCACTCTCAGCCTCAATTTCTTTGCATCTATAACCACGGCAGTGGTTATAAGTTGCATACATACTTACTTCACTGGGCTAAATAAGATATAGTATGTAAAGTGCTTTAATGTAGTGTAGTACCTAGAATATAATAAACATTCAATTAGTTTTGATTTAAATCTAGTATTCATTAATGTCATTGTGGAACTAAATGAAAAATAATTCTTGACTGAGGAATTCTCGACTGTGTAGATAGATAGGTGGATAGATAGCTGCTATTGAGTTAACTCTGACTCACTCTGACCTAATGTACAACAGAATGAAATGCTGCCTGGTTTTGCATCATTCTCACAGTTGCCAGCATGCTTGAGTCCATCGTTGTGGCAATTATGCTAACCCATCTTACTGAGGGTCTCCCTCATCTTTGGTGGCCCTCTACTTCACCAAACATGATGTCTTCCTCTAGTAATTGATCACCCCTGATGACATGTCCAAAGCAATCGAGTCTGACATTGTTCTATTGTGATCCATAGGGTTTTCATTAGCTATTTTTAGGAAGTAGATTACCAGGCCTTTATTCTCACTCTAACTTAATCTGGAAGCGCCACTGAAGCCTGTCCACCATGGGTGATCCTGCTGGTATTGAGAATACTGGTGGCAGAGTTTGCAGCAACATGTAAGCCATCACAGGACAACAAACTGACACAATGGTATTTCAACGAACAGATACAATTCTGAAAGTCTTCACTCATCTATGCCAAGAAATTTGGAAGACAACTACCTGGCCAACCAGCTGGAAGAGGCACACATTTGTGCTCATTCCAAGGAAAGGTAATCCAACAGAATCAGAAATTATTGAACAATATCATTAATACAACATGCAAGTAAAATTGTGCTGAAAAAAATTCAAAAGCAGTTACAGCAGTACATCAAGAGTGAACTTCCATAAATTCAGGCTGCATTCAGAAGAGGATGTAGAAGGAAGGATATCATTGCTGATTTCAGGTGGTCCTGGCTAAAAGCAGAGAACACCAGAAAAATGTTTACCTGTGTTTTATTGACTATGCAAAGGCATTCAACTATGTGGATCATAACAAATTATGGATAACATTGCATCGAATGGGAATTCTAGAACATTTAACTATGCTCGTGAAGAACCAGTACATAGACAAAGAGGCAGTTGTTCGAATAGAACAAGAGGATACTACATAGCTTAAAATCAGGAAAGGTGTGTGTCAGGGTTGTATCCTTTCACCATACTTACTCTGTATGCTGAGCAAATAACCCGAAAAACTGGACTATGTGAAGAAGAGCATGGCATCAGGACTGGAGGAAGGCTCCAGTGATATGCAGATGACACAATCTTGCTTGCCGGAAAACAAAGAGTACTTGAAGCACTTATTGATGAAGAACAGAGACTAAAACCTTCAGTAGGCATTACACCTCAGTATAAAGAAAACAAAAATCCTCACAATGGAAACAATAAGCAACATCATGATAAACGGAGAAAAGAACGGAGAAAAGATTGAAGTCGACAAGAGTTTCATTTTACTTGGATACAAAATCATTGTCCATGAAAGCAGCGGTCAAGAAGTCAAGCGATGTGTTACATTGGGCAAATTTGCTGCAAAAGGCCTGTTTAAAGTGTTAAAATTCCTCATTTTTAGGACTAAGGTGCACCTGACCCAAGCCATGATATTTTTGATCACCTCATATGCATGCGAAACTTGGACAATGAATAAGGAAGACCAAAGAAGAATTGGTGCCTTTGAATCATGACGTTGGCTAAGAATATCAAATATACCATGGACTGCCAGAAGAACAAATTTGTCTTGGAGGAAATACAGCCAGAATGATCCTTAGAAGTGAGGATGGCAAGACTCCATCTCACATACTTTGGGCATGTTATCAGGAGGGACCAGCCCCTGGAGAAGGACATCATGCCTGCTAAACTAGAGGGCCAGTGAAAAAGATGAAGACTGAATGAGATGGATTGACACAGTGGCTGTAACAATGGGCTATAGCAATGATCACGAGGATGACACAGGGTTGAGTAGTGTTTCGTTTTGTTGTACGTAGGGTCGCTATGAGTCAGAACTGACTAGATAGCTTCTAACAACAAGAAGTCAGCAGAAATATTTCAATTTTTTAGAAACCTATCTTAAGGTAAATCTCTGAATCTCAGTCAAATATTAATGTGTAAAGGTATTTCATAACATTTTAAATACTCTAATGATAGAACATTCTTACTCAAATGTTATATAGCCATTAAAATCATGCCTTTGGTAACTATTTGATGATAAAGGAAGTCCTCAGTGTACAATGTTAGTTGCAAAAGTGTAAAACTTAGAAAATATTCCTTAGGTACATATGTATAAGTATATACGTTTATACAAAGAAATTTGGAAGAAATTGTGTCAGAACGATGACCTTGATTGCCTCAGTGCAGTTGGTAAGATTATGGTTGAATTTTTTTTTCTTCAATTTAATTTTCTGTATTTTCCATACTTTTTAAGCTGCGCTCGCAATGCTTTCATTCAGTTAATAAATGTTTATGTACCAGGACTTGTATAATTAAAGGGAAGGAAGTTGGAAAAAAGAAGACTGTCTAGGAATCACTGAATGGTAAAGGACAAGAAAAGATCAAGTCGAATGTTTCAAGGTATCCTGTTTTAGAATCAGTACTCAAACTAAGTGGAGAATTTTGTGCCATGTATTCTGTTTTTTTTTTTTTCATTACTGTCTCTGGTGCTTTTCCTGCCCAGATTCCTGCTTTGCCTGAATTCCTTTCTCTGGAAGCTATGCACACAAGTGATGCTGGATCCAGCTTTTGCCCTCGAACACAAATACAAAATGAATCAATATATTTGGTACAAATACAAAAATAATTGCTGCCTGAAGAGGGGATAATTCTCACATATTTCACAGTAGAATTTGTACCTCTGCAGTTGTTTTACTGTCTAATAGAACTAGACTGTTTTTAGGGAACATTGAAATAAAATTTTACCTTAAGATAAAATGAAAGCTCTGCTTGTTATCAAAGGAAGAGTTCATTTTTGCAAATGTTCAGCTTCCATCTATGCAGAATTCAGCCCACCTTGCATTCTAACCTTTCCACAAGCTTCATCCTAGAAGCAGCCCTTAGCTGTTTGTCGGGCTTTCACTAACTCTTCTACATCTGCCTGTCTCCTCCGGCAAATATGATAGCTGCTTGGCCTGGAGCAACATGACCTACTCTTTTGGGCAAAGTTTGAGAGGTGCATTTAAAATGTAACAAATTTACTCTAACATTATTTTTCAAGGTGTTTCTGAGAACACTGGGCCTGGCATAGGTTTGGGCATTAGTTTGACCAGAATACAGCTCATTTGCTATTCAAACAGAAAGTACAAGTAATTGCTACAGTCTAATCTAGAAACAATAAATTTGTAACTGAGCCACCCAGGCATAAATGCTACTGATTCATTCTCACATATTCTTAGTCATGCCTTTATTGTCTATTTAAGTTAATAAAATAATGATTAATAAATAAATACACCCTTTATTATATGCACACCTTCTTTGAAAACACATATCCTGTATTTTCCAACAACTCCCTCTTGGCTGCTCTTTAGGCAATTACCTCCAGGTCATGATTAGAATACTGAAACATTCTCACTTCCTGTTAAATATATTTAAATACATAATGCCATGGCTACAGGGAGGAAGTGGTTCAGCTCCTGGGATCCATAGCCTTTCTACTTAGTAAGGCCTGGTAATTGTGCAGCACAGCACAGTAAAGCCTGGTCCTCCAGCACCTACCGCTTTCTCCCTTTCCTCCTTTTCTAGAGCTTGGAGGCTCTGTGTGTCCGCTGGCCCCTGCTGTTGCCTACTGTTCATGCACGCAGTTGTATTTATCTAAGTTTCCTCTGATACTCACTTTTCCCCTAGCTCTGTTTTATTTTAAAAAAATGGAGCGAAATAAGATCCTGGGCGGCATTCTTATCTACTCAACAATCTGTTGTGTTGTTAGCTGCCATTGAGTCAGCCCCTGACTCATGGCCACTCAATGCCCAGGGGAAAAAATGCTGCCCAGTCCTGCATCATACTTACAATCACTTGCAGATCAGTCCGTTGTGATACATAGATTTTTTACCAGGTCTTTCTTCCTGGTCTTTCTTAGTCTGGAAGCTCCACTGAAACCCGTTTAGCATCATAGCAACACACAAGTTTCCACTGACAGACAGGTGGTGACTGTATTCGACATGCATTGACTGGGAATTGAACTTTGCCCCCATCATGGAAGGTGAAAATTCTGCCACTGCACTAGCACTCTCCCAGGACAATTAACAACCTGGCAAATATTAAATGTTGCAAAAATCCCATGCCAGATTAAATAAGCAAAGCAGAGCTCAGGATGAGAAATAATTATTATTTTAGTAGACCTGAACTTCTGCTTGGTATTATCTGAATTATAATATATATATATAATAATATAATAACAATAATGGTACTATCTGAATTATACCATTATAATTTGCAGGTGTTCAGCTTCCATCTGTACATAATTCAGCCCACCTTGAGTTCTAATAACCTTTCAACAAGCTTCAGCCCGAAAGCAGCCATTAACTATTTGTCAGGCTTTCACTAACTCTTCTATTCCCGCCTGTCTTCTCCAGCATGTATGAGAGCTGCATGGCCTGGAGCAGAGTGTGGTTAATGTCTGGGAAAGGATCCTTTGCTTAAACAACCCAATTTAATACATTTCTCTGTTAATGAAAGTGTCTGTATGGCAAAAAACAAAACAAAAAAAAAAACAAATCCAGTGCTGTCGAGTGGATTCCAACTCATAGCGACCCTATAGGACGGAGTAGAACTGCCCCATAAGTTTCCAAGGAGCGATTGGCGGATTCGAAACACCGACCCTTTGGTTCACAGCCGTAGCGCTCAACCACTACACCACCAGGGTTTCCTATGTATGGCAAGTCAAGCATTAAATAATACGCTAACCTCTCCAGACCCACCTTTCCTCATTTATAATGAGGAATCAGACTTCATAAATACAAAGGATCCCAACTAAGTCTGAAATCTCTAGATGTCTGCCATTTATAAGTAGTTACATGGGGCCATATTACCTAAGGCTGCTGTCCTGCTACAATGACAGCATTGAATCATTGCAACAGAGACTGTATGACCCGCAAAGCCTAAATATTGTCTGTTTGGCCCCGATCTAGAGCATTTATTTTCCGAGCAACAGCCCAGGATCCCCAGTATCCCTAGGTTAACCCAAATGTTCCTGCCCTCTTCTCCCACAATGCCCTGCATGTACCTACACTCTTCTAAAGCGTAGGCTCTCTATGGTAACCTACCTTTCCCACTGGGCTCTGGGAATATTAAGGTTTTGGGGGGCCCTGCAAGAGTCACTGAGTTTTTACCCACTTACTCCTTAGGAGAATTTTGGAAATTTTAGCACATTTTAGTAGTTGATATCTCAAATGTTTCACTGGAAGTTTAAATAGTTGCAAAAGATATAATTTCAGGCATATGTAACTATTGACACTTTTAAATAAAACTGTTGGATTACTCTTCTAAATATATCCAAGAGAATGTATGCAATAAAGTGTTTAACAAGAGCTCGGCTGCTAACCAAAATGTTGGCAGTTTGAATCCACCTTGGAAATCCTATGGGACAGTTCTCCTTTGTCCGGTAGGGGTGTTATAAGTCGGAATCAACTCAACGGCAGCGAGTTTGATTTTTGGGTTGTTTTGTTTTGTTTGTTTTTTGGTTTGGCGGAGCAATAGGGGCCCTGGTAACACAGTGGGTAAAGCACTGGGCTGCTAACCGAATAGTCAGTGGTTTGAACCCATTGGCCTTCTTCAGGAGATGTGGCAGTCTGCTTCCATAAAGATTTACAGCCATGGAAACCTATAGGGTCGCTGTGAATAGGAATTGACGACAGTGAGTTTGGTTTGGGTTGGTGGGGCAACAAGGAGCCCTGGTGGCACAGTGATTAAGCGCTCGGCTGTTTACTGAAAGATGGGCGGTTCAAATCCACCACCTGCTCTTCTGGAGAAAGTTGTAGCAGTCTGCTTCTGTAAAGATTACAGCCTTTGAAACCCCATGAGGCAGTTCTACTCCATCCTATAGGGTTACCCTAAGTTCGGAATTAACTTGAGGACAACATTTTAGGTTTTTTGTCACCCATTTAAAGAGATTTCAACTTCTGATTAGGATTAAGAAAGCCACACAAGAACAACTCTTCTACTCCAACCATGAGAACAAGCCTAGTAGTCTACAAAATCATAGTTTCTGGACGCCACTAGAGAACTGAGGTTGTAAGGCAACCTGGTGAGCTGAAACCTGGAAGTGACGGGCCCATCTGAAAAGGCAGGAGAGAAATCGGGCACAGCAATGAGAAGAGGCAGCAGCCATAGAAATGGGCATGAAAGAAACAGAGGGAATTTATTGAATTCTTGTTGGGGAGCATGGTATGCTTCCCTGATGCAAGTGAACTCTGTGCTCACCTGCCAACTCTTTCTGTGGACCTTCACCTAGTGCTCACCAGAAAGACTGGAGCAGAGGTTGGAGATTAAGTCAAGAGAAAACTTTTTAGGGTGGAGAAACTGTTCTATATCTTATGTTGATGTTTACATGCTTGATAAAATGCCAAAACTCTTCACTCTGAATCGACTGAAATAAGTGGATTTTATTATGTCTAAGCCTGAAATCTAGTTCTGAAAATCAGACAATGAAAACCCTCTTATCATGGCAGTCTGATAAGCAATCGATCATGGGATAGAGCGGGACGGGCCCATCAGCATTTTGTGCCATTGTGCAGGGGATTACCAAGAGTTAGGGTGCCAACTCAAGAGCAACTAACAACCACACCAATTATATGTAAATTATACCTCAGTAATGTGGGGGAAAAAAACAAAAAACTTAATTTGGGGTAAAATAAGTTGCTGTATTTTATGTACAATATGATATTCCAAATTCAGGATAGAGGTTACTTGGGTGGAGATAAGAAAGAGGGACATGGTGGGAGGAGGGGCACCAACTGCATGTATTACGCACTGTTTCTTTTTTAAAAGCCTGAAGCAAACGTGGCTAAAATATTCAGATTTTATATAGCTGGGTGATTATCATACACGTGTTTATAATATGACTTTCTGTAACTGACAGAATTAAAGTTAGTTAAATGAACACAATACAAAACATTTTAAACAATTAATAAAATTATTAAAATTGTTTAAGGCAAAAATGGAGAAGGAATAAATGAAGGTGGGGAAGTGGGCAGGCAGAATAGTATGTTCAGATTGTGAATTTGTTTGTCTTTACAGCTCAAATAAATTCCTCTCAAAAACAGAATTGGGAGTGTGCTCATTCCCTCCCACAGTCCTGCACTTTTTCCTTCTTTTGTTAGGAAAAACAAACTTCTACACCTCGGTGACATTTTCTTTCTTGTGAATTTGAAGGGGTTCTAGGGTCCAGGACTGCCAGCTTGACTCTATTTTTGAGGACAGGTTCTTGTTAACATTTTGGCAATAAAAATGTATAGCCTAAATGTGAACAACCAAAGGAGATACTACATGTCAGGTTCCCAGCATTGTGTCCTTTACCCTGATGTGAGTGGTGCAGATCAGCCAAATTCTTCCTAAGTTCCCTACTCCATAAATAAAACTTCTCTCCTTGGTATCCTCACCTCCTATGACTTTTGGTCACTTCCATTACCTTTCCAAGGAGTCCTGGTAGCAGAATTGTTAAGCACTCAGCTGCTGGCAGACAGGTCAATAGTTCGAACCCACTCGCCACTTCATGGGAGAAAGATGTGTTAATCTACTTTCATAAAGATTACAAAAACCTGTGGAGCAGTTCTAAGGTCTCTATGAGTCAGAAGCAACTTGAAAGCAATGTTTTTTTTTTGTTTTTTTTTGGCTATTCCCTTTGTAATACGTAGATTGACCCTGAGAAAGACGCCAATTAGAGTGCAGAGAAGCTACTGGTACTTCCTTCTCTTCCTGTACTCATCTTCCTCTTTTCTTCCTCTTATTCCTCATACCTGTTCTTCTTCTTAACAAGGATGGCATTTGCAATCCTGGCTATGCCTGACATCCGTGACCTTTTCCTATTTTTCGCTACACTTCCCTCAACAATATTACTGCTAAAAAATGGGAAGTAAAATAATTTCCATTTCTTCATTTTCTGTAAATAGATTTAAATCCATTTCTGAGCCCATATTCCACTTTTCTGGTGAGAATTAAACCTGAGTCATGATTAGAGTGAGGATGGCACAGGACTGGGCAGTGTTTCGCTCTGTTGTGCATAGGGTCGCTATGAGTCGGAACCAACTCGACGGCACCTAACAACAACATGATTAGAAGGTCTCCTTATCCCATGCACATACCAAGGCCCCAAGGTGTTACTCTGATCAAGAGCATGGGGATGTCTCATAGCCATTGCTCATCAGTCCACATCTGCTGAGACCACCATTGTTCCAGCATGAATGGTCCCTTCAGTTCTAGAAGCTCTCTTGCCATAGTCCTTGAAGCTGGGACCTGGTGTATATCTCCCAGTGAACACCAGACAGTCATCCCTTCTGAGCTCTTGAGGTCTGGTCACCTCCCCTGATCACTGCCTTTGATGGCAATTAATTTTTCTGCCTTCCCGTAATTGTTACCTCCTCATAATTGTAAGGAATCACTCCCTTTTCTTCATTTTGTCCTCAACTATAGCCATTCTCTCTTTTTGTTGCCCTCAAAGACCCACTCTGCCTCTCTCTCAGAACCATCATCTCTTGAATGAGCTTAAACATTTAGGAAGGACAGAAACTCTCTTTACTTCAAGCATCAGCTATTTCCTGCCCTTCAAAACTTCTCAAGGCAAGTAAAGATAATGGACTGGTCACATGCTTCAAAAGTGGGAAAACACAAAAATCCATTGGCATTGAGTTGATTCTGACTCATAGCGACCCTATAGGACAGAGTAGAACTGCCCCCATAGGGTTTCCAAGGAGCAACTTGTGGATTTGAACTGCTGACCTTTTGGTTAGCAGCTGAGCTCTCAACCACAGCTCTTCCTCATTTTTGCTGACCCTCTATTTTAACAAGCATGGTGTCCTTCTCCAGGAACTGATCCCTCCTGATAACATGTCTAAAGTATGTGAGATGAAGTCTCACCATTCTCCCTTCCAAGGAGCACTCTGGCTGTACTTCCAAGACAGACTTGTTCATTCTTTTGGCAGTCCATGGTATATTCAATATTCTTCACCAATACCATAATTCAAAGACATCAATTCTTCTTCAGTCTTCCTTATTCATTGTCCAGCTTTCAAATACATTTTAGGTGATTGAAAACACCACAGCTTCGGTCAGGCACACCTTAGTCCTTAAAGTTACGTCTTTGCTTTTTAACACTTTGAAGAGGTCTTTTACGGCAGATTTGTCCAATGCAATGCGTCCCTTAATTTTTTGACTGCTGATTCCATGGGCATTGATTGTGGATCTAAGTAAAATTAAATCCTTGACAATTTCAATATTTTCTTCATTTATCATGATGTTGCTTATTGGTCTAGTTATGAGGATTTTTGTTTCCTTTACGTTGAAGTGTAATCCATACTGAAGGCTGTAGTCTTTGATCTTCATCATTAAATGTTTCAAGTCCTCTTCACGTTCAGCAAACAAGGTTATGTCATCTGCATATTACAGGTTGTTATTGAGTCTTCGTCCAATCCTGATGCCCCATTCTTCTTGATACAGACCAGTTTCTCAGATTATTTACTCAGCATACAAGTTGAATAACCCGTTGCCATGAGTTGATTCTGACTCATAGTGACCCTGTAGGACAGAGTAGAATTGTCCCATAGTTTTTCCAAGGAGCGGCTTTTGGATTCTAATGCCAACATTTTTATTAGCAGACAAATGCTTAACCACTGCACCACCAGGGCCTCCCAGATCGAATAAGTGTGGTGAAATGATTCAAGCCTGACACACACCTTTCCTGATTTTAAACCACTCAGTACGCCCTTGTTCTGTTCTGACAACTGCCTCTTGGCCTATGTACAAGTTCCACACGAGCACAATAAAGTGTTCTGGAATTCCCATTCTTCACAATGTCATCCATAATTTATTATGATCCACACAGTCAAGTGTCTTTGCATAGTCAATAAAGCACAGGTCAACATCCTTCTGATATTCTCTGCTTTTAGCCAGGAACCATCTGACATCAGCAATGATACCCCTCATTCCACTTTCTCCTCTAAATCCAGCATGCATTTCTTACAGTTCCCTGTTGATGTACTGCTGCAACTGCTTTTGAGTGATTTTCAACAGAATTTTACTTGTGTGTGATATTAATGATACTGTTCAATAATTTCTGCATTCTCCTGGATCACCTTTCTTAGGAACAGACACAAATACGGATCTCTTCCAGTTGTTTGGCCAGGTAGCTGTCTTCTAAATTTCTTGACAGAGACAAATGAGCACTTCCAGAACTGCATCCCTTTGTCAGATCATCTCAGTTGGTATTTGTCAGTTTCTGGAGCCTTGTTTTTTGCCAGTGTCTTCAGTGCAGCTTGGACTTCTTCCTTCAGTACCATCAGTTCTTGATCATATGCTACGTCCTGAAATGGTTGAACATTGACAAATTCTTTTGGTACAGTGACTCTGTGTATTCCTTCCATCTTCTTTTGATGCTTCCTGCATCTTTTAATATTTTCCTCATAGAATCCTTCAATATTGCAACTCAAGGCTTGAATTTTTTCTTCAGTTCTTTCAGCTTGAGAAATACTGAGCATGTTCTTCCCCTTTGGTTTTCTGACTACAGGCCTTTGCACATTTCATTATAATAGTTTACTTTGTCTTCTCAACTGCCCTTTGAAATCTTCTGTTCAGCTCTTTTCCTTCATCATTTCTTCCATTCCTTTTAGCTGCTCTACACTTAAGAGTAAGTTTCAGAGTCTCTTCTGACATCCATTTTAGCCTTCCTTTCCCATCTTTTTAATAACCTCTTGCTTTCTTCATGTCTCCGATGTCGTTCCACAATTTATCTTGTCTTCAGTCATTGGTTTAATGAGTCAAATCTACTCTTGGGATAGTCTCTAAATTCAAGTCGGGTGTAGTCGAGATCATATTTTGGCTCTTGTGGACTTGACCTGATTTTCTCCAGCTTTATCTTGAACTTGCATATGACCAATTGATGTTATGTTCTTTACTTGGCCCCTAGCCTTGTTCTGGCTGATGGTATTGGGTTTTTCATCATCCTTTTCCACATATGTAATCAATTTGATTCCTGTGCATTACATCTGGCGAGGTCCAAGTATAGTCGCCATTTATGATTTTGAAAAAAGTATATGCAATGAATAAGTCGTTGGTTTTGCAAAATTCTATCATTCAATCTCTGGCACCGTTTCTGTTGCCAAGGTAGTATTTCCCAACTATGAGTCTTACTTTTGCATTCCAATCACCTGTAATTACCTTGCTTCATTTGTGCCAGAAGATGAGCCCCGCAGGTTAGAAAGCACTCAAAATACAACTGGGAAAGAGCTGCCTCTTCAAAGTAGAACTGACCTTAATGACATGGATGGAGCCAAGCTTTCAGGACCTTATTTGCTGAAGTAGCATGACTCAAAATAATCAGAATGTGAAATGTATGAAGTATGAATCTAGCAAAATTGGAAGTCTTCAAAAATGAAATGGAACACATAAAGATCGATATTCTAGGCATTAATAAGCTAAAATGGACTGGTATTGGCCATTTTGAATCAGACAATCATGTGATCTACTCTGCCAGGAATGAAAAATTGAAGAGGAATGTTATTGTATTTATTGTCAAAAGGAACATTTCAAGATCTATCCTGAAGTACAACACTGTTAGTGATAATATCCATATGCCTACAAGGAAGACCGCTTAATACAACTATTATTTAAATTTACGCACCAAGCACCAATGCCAAAGGTGAAGAAATTGAAGATTTTTATCAACTTCTGCAGTCCAAAATTGATGAAACATGCAGTCAAGATGGCACATTATAAGCACCAATAAATGGTGAAAAGTATTATTACTATAGTCGCCCAAATATTACTTTGCTAAAGGATATTCTCAACTATTCTAGTCAAATGGGAAAAATCCATCAGTGGATGACACCATTCTCTTCAATAGTGAAAGAAGAGTCTGTAAAACTAGTTCATCAAGAGAAAGTCTGTCCTTCTGTGCTATGGTTGCTAGATTAAATTGTTCACACTAGGTTACAACCTTTTTACAAGTGAAGGCTTGAATCACACTTTCCTAAATTAGTGTGGAGAATTCTGATGGTGACACAACACCCACAAAGATGTTTTCATTTTGGTTCCAAGATACCTTTAGAAAAACAAATGCTATGCATTCCTTATTTTTATCAAAGTGGGGGTATCTATGGATTAGAAAGACGAATGTCAAAGATCGAAAAAACCAAATACATTTTCATGAGGCCAAATACCTGAATACAGCCATTGTTCAGCCACCCTCCTTGAGATATCTTTGGCTCATTGTAACGCCCTGAATTTGAGTGTGTTAGGTTAGCTCTCTTTCTTCTTCAGGTAGGAGCAGAAGAGAAGGAGGGACTGAAGACCTAAGGATACTTGAGCTTTCTTAGAATTTAACATGTAGTACACATAATTTTCCCAATTATATATCCTGAGTCTTCACCAAAAAAGCCCAGTTATCGTTCCTTTCCAAAATTGTCTACCACACGTATATACTACACATTTGTAAAATCGTGCTTTTCTGTCATCTTTGAAACATAAATTTCCAGTCTCAAAACCTGCATATGTTTGGACCAACACCCAAAGTTTCTTCTGTATCCTCCAATAATTAGCAAAATAATTCCTTTCTACCTTCATAATAACTAAAAACCAACCAAACCTGTTGCCATCAAGTTGATTCCGACTCATAGCAACCATTTAGGCAAAAGTAGAATTGCTGCATAGAGTTTCCAAGGAGCAGCTGGTGGATTTAAATTGCTGATCTTTTGGTTAGCAGCCTGAGCTCTTAACCACTGTGACACCAGGGATCCCATAATAACATAACATATAACTGCTTATACTGGTCTCTTGTTACTTCGTATATTGCTTACTATTACACATATATGTGTATGCATGTGTGTCTATGTGTGCACATATATGATTGTGAATATATATATGGCCATTGGGTGCTGCAAGTAATTAAGTGCTCAGCTACCAACTGAAAGGTTCAAATCTACCCGGAGGTGCCTTGAAAAAAGAGCCTGGTGATCTACTTCCAAAAGCTCGCACCCATTGAAAACTCTATGCACAGCTCTACTCTGACATGCATGGGGCGGCTGTCTTCAACTCAACAGAAATTGTTTTGTGTGTGTATTGCCATGTCTCCTAGATTTAACTTCTTGAGGTCAAAGATCATGCCTTTTTTCCATTTTGTACCCCTCTGTGGTACCTATAACAGGGCTTTTCACAATGTTGTTGTTGTTATTAGGTGCTGCCAAGTCAGTTCCGACTCATGCACAACAGAACTTAACACTACCTGACCCTCCACCATCCTCACTATTGTTTCTATGCTTGAGCCTATTGTTGCAGCCACTGTGTCAGTTCATCTCATCGAGGGTCTTCCTTTCTTTCACTGACCCTCAACTTTACCAAGCATGATGTCCTTCTCCAGAGACTGATCCCTTCTGATAACATGTCCAAAGTATGTGAGACGTAGTCTTTCTATCCTTGCTTCTAAAGAGCATTCTGGCTGTACTTCTTCCACACAGAGGGGCTTAGTAAATATTTGTTCAATGAAGAGAATCTGGATTATCCGAATAGCTGGGAGAGGAAGGCAAAAGAACAACCTCATCCCTAGATCCTTTGGCCTTATGTATGTGTGAACCCTGCATGATAGGTAGGTGATTGATAGATTGTAGAAGATAGATAGATGATAGATAGATAGGTAGGTAGGTAGATAGGTAGACAGACAGACAGACAGATAGATGATAGATAGATAGATAGATAGATAGATAGATAGATAGATAGATAGATAGATAGATAGATAGATAGATAGATAGATAGATGATAGGTAGAGATAGGTACAGATAGATAAGGCTGTGATGGAGAGGAGAGAGGGAAGGAAGCTCATGAGTATATGTGGGAGATGGTCACAAGTTCCCCTGTGGTGGTGAGTGAGAGAAGTGAAGGCCAAGAGAAAGCAGAGTTTTACTATACATAAATCATGACAAGATAAGAACATAAGCATAGCCTGTTCTTTTCCAACTAATTATGTATGACAATCTGCTTGAGAATTTTTTTTAAATGTTGGTTCCTGGGTGCCACTCAGAGTTTCTGATTCAGAATGAGTTGATATTCAGGAATGTGCATTTTTAACAAGCACACAGGTAATTTTGATGGGTACTGTGAGGAACACTGGCATTGCATATGGCTGGCTTAGTCTCCGTTCTGTCCAGAGAATAAGATTAAAAATAAATTAAGTCTAATTTGTCACACCTACGATTTCAGTTTGTGTCCCGTGGAAGCCCCATGAAACACTATTCAAAGGTCTCAAATGGATATCACGTTTACAGGCTAAGCTTCTTATAAGACACTCTTATTATTAGCTGATAGTTCACATTTAGATCATGGCTTGATCTGATAGACAACACTTGCTTACATGGTTATTTTCTTATATCACTGGCTTCTCTTTCTCAGTCTTCTTTGTCGAATTTTCCTCATGTTCCTGACCTCTATTAGAGTGTCCTGGGGATCAGACTTTGAAATTTTCACTACCTATATGATTTCATTTATTCTCAGAACTCTAAACACCAAAAACAAAAATGTCACTTTGAGGACTAAGGTATGCCTGACCCAAGCCATGGTATTTTCAATCACCTCATATGCATGTGAAAGGTGGACAATGAATAAGGAAGAATGAAGAAGAATTGATGTCTTTGTATTATGGTATTGGTGAAGAATATTGAATATACCATGTAATGTCATGAAGAAATCTGTCTTGGAAGAAGTACAGCCAGAACGCTACTTAGAAGCAAGGATGGTGAGACTTCGTTTCATATATTTTGGACATGTTATCAAGAGGAACCAGTCCCTGGAGAAAGACATCATGCTTGGTAAAATAGAGGATAAATGACAAAGAGGAAGAGCTTCAACCAGATGAATTGACACAGTGACTACAGCGATAGGCTCAAACATAGCAACCATTGTGAGAACATTTCCTTCCGCTGTATACATAGGGTTCATAAGAGTCAGAACTTAGTGGCAACTAACAACAGTTGAATGACCATTGCTAAAGGTATATTTCTAATTTTGATCTGCTGAACTTCTATCTACTCGGCATCTCCACTAAGTCTATGGCCCGGTATCCTAATAATTTTTATCTAGGAGTAATGGAGTGAGGCTCAAGCTGTAATTGGTAAAGATACAGCAGTTATTCATCTTAACTGCATGAGGGAGGTGTTTAGTTATTTTTGTGATTTTGCACAGTGTTTTTGTTTTTGATCTGTGCTCAGATGTGATTAAGATTTCGTTTTGTTTTTGTCTCACTTTAGTAGTTACAAGAGTGGGCTTGTCTGCTATTAGTTTTCTGTGAAATAGTTCTTGTTCAACAGAACACCATGACTATCTCCTGGTTGACTGCAATTGAGCTTTTTTTTTTTTCCTTTTTTTGTCATTCTCAGTGTAAAATGCTACCTATCATTGCTTCTTGCCCCTTACTGCTTTGTTTTTATTCATTACTTTTCTTCATTGCACACATCACCCCCATACCACAACAAACATATTGTTTATTTCTCCATTGCTTATATTCTCCCACATGTAAACTCCTTGAGAGTCAGTATTTGGGTTCACTGTCCCATCTTCAATAACTATGTATTATCCTGTCACATAACAGATATTCAATATGTATTTGTTGACTGGATTGTTCAATTACTTGCTAAATTTCTCCAACTCATGCGTAAAAACAAATTAAGTTTTAAAAGGGCCAAAAGATGAACAAATATTATCTTCATAGTGTATGGAGTTAAAGATAGCTAAGATGTAAATGAGGATACAACTAACAGACGAGTACCAAATGACAGGATTGCTGTAGTCCTATGAATCTTGGTATGACCTTTATAACAATCTTCAAGTGTTTGACTATCTTTTACACAAAGAAGTGTAATTGGCTTTTTCCTCTCTCCAAGAAAAATTGAGATTCAGTTAAGTATGAAGGCATAATCCAAACCAAAAACCAAACCCATTGCCATCAAGTCCATTCCAATAATGGTTTATAAAGGCATACACATGAATTATTACATAGCTTTTAAGGAAAAATCAAAAGTGCTAATTTGATAACACATTCACGTATTTTTGTATACCTTTAAAATAAGGTTTTCTTTGAGTAATTTTAATAAGTAAATAAAAAGGAAAAAAACTTATTTTTATGTATTGTACACTAAGTTTCCTAGTGCTGCTATAACAGAAATACCAAAAGTGGGTGTTTCAATTTATTTTCTCACAGTTCAGGAGTCTAAATGTCTGAATTCAGGGCACCGGATATAGGGGAAGGCTCTCTCTCTGTCGGCTCTGGGGAAAGATCCTTGTCTCAGCTTCTGTAGCTCAGGAGTTCCTCTGTTCCTTGGAGATCTTCACATGGCATCGATACTCCCCTCCCTTATTTGTCCTTGCTTCTGAGTCTAATCTGTTCTTTTAATATCTCAGAAGGATTAGGTTTAGGACATACCCTACACTGATATGACCTCACTAACATAACAAAGAAAACTTTATTCCTAAAAGGTATTACATACATACACAGATATAGGGGTGAGGAATCCAACTCATATTTTGGGAGCAAACAATTCAATCTGTAACACTCCCATATCCTATTTAATGCTGCCATACACAGTATCTTGATAATACTGCCTTTTTTTTTTTTTAAAGTGTGTATGTGTGTGTATTAGTCCATTGCATGTGTATGTGTGTGTCTGCCCCTCTGGCCACTTAGTGGTCTGAATGCTAGTGCAGCAGATGGAACTGAAAACCACCCTGCCAATACTCCCAGCAAGCGGGTGTTTAGGGTATAGTCTGGAGAGTGGCTGGGTCAGCATGCCCTCAGTTATAAAAGCAGCTCTGGTAGGAGTCCCTGCAGCCAAAACTTTCCTAAAATATTCCTTCTTCCTTTCTGTTTCCCTCTTGAGGTCTCATTATTACTTCCCTCTTAAACCATATTAATCTGCGTAGAAATAGAAAACTCAAGATATCAGGATTTGAGGACATGAAAAGTTAAAACTTCTCTACTGGCAACATCCTGTCTATAATCAAAGCCAGTGGAAGAGCTATTCTGTCAGATTAGCTAAATCTAAGGATCATAATAATAAACATTATTGTTGTTATTGTTGCTGTTATTTGTTGTTAAGTCAGCTCCTACTCACAGAGATCTTATGTATAACAGGAAAAACACTGCCCAGTCCTATACCAGCTTAACAATTGTTGGTATATCTGAGCCCATTGTTGCAGCTACTGTGTCAATCCATCTCATGGAGGATTTCCCTTGCTTTCACTAACCCTTCATTTTACCAAAAATGACTGTCTTCCTCTAGAGATTGATCTTTTCTGATGATGTGTCCAAAATAAGCAAGACGAACTCTCACTATCCTCTCTTCTAAGTAGCTTTCTGGTTGCACTTCCTGCAAAACAAATTTGTTTGTGCTTCTGGCATTCCATGCTATATTCAATATTCTTCACCAACACCACAATTAAAAAACACTGCCCATTGCTGTCGAGTCGATTCCTACTCGTAGTGGCCCTATACCAAAAAACCAAGCCCACTGCCGTAGAGTCGATTTCAACTCATAGCAACCCTATAGCTACAATTTATTAAGTACTGTTTCTAGCTAATGTACTAAATGTTTTATGCTCATTATCTCCTTTCATTCTTAATACACTGAGCTTTAAAATAATTCTTATTCTAGGGATTTAAAAAACAGAGGATTAAAGATACTGAATTGCACCTTATTATTGGTAAAGCAGGCATACAAACAGTGGTGTACAGAATAATGACCCCCTCTTCCCAAGATGTCCATGTCCTAATCCCTGGAACCTGTGAGTATTTTACCTTACATGGCAAAAGGAACTTAGTAGATGTGGTTAAGTTAAGGATCTTGAGAAGGGAAGAGCATCCTGAATTATCCAGGTGGGCCCAATGTGCACGATGATCGTTATAAGAAGGAGGAAGGAATGACAGAACCAGGAATAGATGCAACAATGGAAGCATAAGCTGGAGTGACACATTTTAAAGATGGGCCAGAAATGCTGGTGGCTTCTAGAAGATGGAAAAGGCAAGGAACAGATTCTTCTCTAGAGCCTCCAGAAGGAATGTAGCCCCTCAGACACGTGGATTTTAGCCTTGCAGATCCATTTTGGGCTTCTAATCTCAAGAATTACAAGATAATAAACAAATTTGAGTTGTTCCAAACCACTAAACCAAGCCAGTTTCTGTTGAGTCAATTCAGACTCATGGCAACCTCATCTCTGTCAGAGTAGAACTGAGCTCTGTAAGACTTTCAATGGCTGATTTTTGGAAAGTAGATTGCCAGACTTTTATTTCAATTTAAACCACTAAGTTTGTGGTAATTTCTTACAGCAGCAACACTAAACTGAACATGAACCAAGTTCTTTCTAGCACCTCTGCTTTATTGCCATATGATATTGTTGTTATTAGGTACCATCGAGTCTATTTTGACTCAAAGTGACCATATGCACAACAGAATAAAACATCACCCAGTCTTGCGTCATCCTCACAATCATTGCTATGTTTGAGCCATTGTTGCACCCACTGTGTCAGTCCATTTCATCAAGGATCTTCTTTTTCACTGACCCTTTTCTTTACCAACATGATGTCCTTCTCCAGGGACCAGTCCCTCCTAATAATGTGTTCAAAGTACATGAGGCAAAGTCTCACCATCCTGACTTCCAAGGAGCACTCTGGCTGTACTTCTTCAAGACAGACTTGTTCATTCTTCTGGCAGTCCATGGTATATTCAGTATACTTTGCCAACAGCATAATTCAAAGGCATCAATTCTTCTTTGGTTTTTCTTATTCATTGTCCAGTTTTTATATGCATACGAGGCAATCGAAAACACCATGGCCTGGGTCAGGCACCCCTTAATCCTCAAAGTGACATCTTTGCTTTTCAACACTTTAAAGAAGTTTTTTGCAGCAGATTTGCCCAATACAAAATGTCATTTTATTTCTTGACTGCTCTTCCATGGGTGGTTATTGTGGATCCAAGTGAGATGCAATCCTTTACAACTTCAATCTTTTCTCCATTTGTCACTACATTGCTTATTGGTCCAGTTACAAGGATTTTTTTTTTTTTTTCCTTTATGTTGAGGTATAATCCATATTGAAGGCTGTGGTCTTTAATCTTCATCAGTAAGTGCTTCAAGTCCTCTTCATTTTCACCAAGCAAGGTTGTGTCATCTGTATATCTCAAGTTGTTAATGAGTCTTCTATCAATCCTGATGCCCCGTTCTACGTACAGTCCAGTTTCTCAGATTATTTGCTTAGCATACAGATTGAAAAAGTGTGTTGAATGGATACAACACTGATTTTAAACTGTACAGTATACCCTTGTTCTGCTCAAACGACTGCCTACTGGTTTATGCACAGGTTCCACATAAGCATAATTAAGTGTTCTGGAATTCTCATTCTTCTCAATGTTATCCATAATTTGTTATGATCCACGGTCGAAAAATGGCTATTTTAACTGACCCAGAGATTGGTTGGCTATATCAAGCAAATTAGACTGAAGGAAACAATAACCTTCATCTATTAATGTAGGTCATGTTGACCCTTCATATTTGGAAACTAATTCATGAAACATGATCTCTATTTCCACTCTCTATGTTAAGGAAGTATGTTTATTCAGTGAGTTAGTCTGGATGAAGCTGTTTGTTTCTTCTGTCCAAAATAGACCTATCATTTATTTAAGGCCCAGTAATTTTTTTTTAATAAGCAGTTTTCATATTGTATTCAGCCATCTGTTTTTACTTATTGTATAACTACTTAATCTTCTAGTTATAGCATGCATATTTATTTGAACACTTAAGTTAATTCTTTTGTGTGTGTGCTTTGAAAAGTATGAAGGTGAAAACCCAGCTACAGTTAATACATCATCAAAACAGAGTTGATAAACCAGGATAATTATAACCACATTTATCAGCAATCTTCATTCATCAGGTATCTCGTTATGGGATTAGAGTCTTTTTCCAAATGCCAGTCCTTCTTGTAAGATTATCTAAGGTGAATCTTCAGTTTTTAAGGGAGAGAATCACATTATATTCCTTTCCATTCCACTTCGAGGACTGAAGTTCGAAGAGATGGAAACTTTCTGAGGTAAAGAGATAACTGCCACCATGTTGGCAAGACTTTTCTTCATTCACCAAATATTTACTGAATATCTACCTTGTTTCCCAGGAACCAGGGTTACACTGTTATACAAGCTAGACAAACAATGGAACTTACTTTTGAGTGAAAGGGGGGTGTTAAAAATGAACATTTAAAAATATAAAGATCAGAAGAAGTTCTATGAAGAAAAAGAGTAATAGAATTAAACATGAATGTGTTAGTGAGACCACCATCTTATTTCAACACAGAGCAGAACAAAAAATGAAGAAATAAACATATCAGAGTTGTATCAGTTTTCCAGGGCTACTCTAACAAAATATCACTTTATTTTCTCACAGTTCTGGAGGCTAAAAGTTTGAAATCAGAGTGTTGGCCATGTTGATTCTCCCTGTGGGCTAGAGAGAGAACCTGTTCCATACCTTTCTCTTAGCTTCTGGTGGCTCCTGGCAATCCTTGGTATTTCTTGGCATATAGATCTGCCTATTGTAAGCTCTGTTTATATTGTCACATGGCCAACTTCTCTCTTTCTTTCCATGTGTGTCTCCGTGTTTTAGAAGGATACTACTCTTATTGGATTAGGAGCCACTCTACTTCAGTGTGACCTCATGTTAACTGGCAACATCTCCAAAGACCCCCTTTTTTTTTTAACCAAGATCACATTCATAGGTTCTAAGGGTTATAGCTTCAACATATCTTTTTGGAGGACACAATTCAATCCATAATAAGAAATAAGTCATTTTATCATGAAAAGGTGATCATGGGAAATTTAGATTTTATGTAGAGCAAAAGGAGAAAGACCATGAAACTACAGAGTTTGCAGATTGGCTCATTTGCTTACTTGAAGTAAATTTTTCTAATATTCTTTTCATCATAAGCACTCTTTACCAACTACCTGGGTCTCACAGGGAGAATGGCTGACAAACACTAACAAAATTTACTGGATTTTGTTCTCAACACCAGAGAATGTCTGTCTTATTATATCTTGTAGTCTGTGTCATACAGATTGTTACCTGATGTTGCCATTCGGTGTGACATGTCCAAAATAAATATCATCAAATTAGAAGGTGGCTTTGGTTGTTTGATCATCAGTGCTCATTCCTTTGGCTCCATTCAGTGTAGTCACTGTTTTTCAAAAAGAAGCTCATATGAGGTATTGGAAAATATATTCTTAACTTCCAAATCCACCACCCATCTGTCAGTTTGTCATACTGTTGTGCCTTATTTATTGACATGACATTGAAAGCTATGCCACCAGTACTTCAAATACCAGCAAGTTCACTCATGTTTGACAGTTTCAGCACAGCTTCCAGACTAATACAGACTTGAAAGAAAGGCTGGTCATATACTTCTGAAAATTTGCCAATGAAACCCTTATGGATCACAATAGAACATTGTCTGATTCCCTTGCTTTGAACGCATCATCAGAAGGGATCACTTGCTGCAGGAGGACATCATGTTTGGTGAAGTAGAGGGCAAATGAGGCCATGGGAGACCCTCAGTGAAATAGATGGGCACAATAGCCACAACGATGGACTTGAACATGCTGATGATTGTGAGGATGACACAAGACCAGGCAACATTTTGTTATGTTATACATAAGGTTCCCATGAGTCAGAGTTGACCTGACAACAACTAACAACAACTACTACTTCCAAATGGAGTTTTTTTCTGTCTCCTTCAGCTGAAAAGTGTTATATTGAATAAATGGAAAAAAGGATTGCCCAATTCAAACCCCATTCTCTAAAGTCTCAGGTTGTTTTCTGATCTCTAGAAGTCTGGATAAAAAACAGCCACAATGGATTTAGTGCTTTCTGTCTACATTCCTTAATAACATAATCTATGACATTTTGGTGGGTTACCTGGCATTTTATCATTAAGCAACCTAATGATAAGAATTTTGTGTATAAAGATACTGCTGAAAACCTACTCATTGTCTGACCCTAGAAATAGCCGAAGACCAAAGATATGCCAGGTCCTACAAAAAGACGCTAAGAAAATGTTTTTTCTTTTTTGGCTTTTCTTCTTTCAGTATCTTCCAAAATTGGCACTGTCTCCCTTATTTAGAAAGGATTAGACTTTGCTTCCTATCTTTGCAATGAGGTTGGAATCATCCTAATACTTCTACCTGAAGTCCTAATTTACTAATCCCTGGAGAGTTTGTCTGAACAAATCAGCAGTCATGGCCTGTCAAACCTTTTTGGAGGTAGTGGAGAGATAGATGGAGGAAAGGAATGCTTGCTCCTTGCTATTGTTTCACTCAGACAGAACTGAAGGGCTCATGGTGACCATTCAATCACAATAATTTTTTTCTCTTATTAAGGATAATGATCAGTAAATTGCCCCTTAATGTTTTATTCTTTAAAAGACATTCATGAGAGGCGACCCAAGATGGCAATTGTCAGACACACCATGCTGACCTCATACTGCAAAGACAATGAAACCAAGTGAAAGACACACAGATGACAATCCTGGAACCCTGAGCACCAAAAGAAGAAGGAATAATTAGATTGAACACTGACTGGGAAGAGAAACTGAATAAAAACAATGAACGAGGAGAGTTACAGATCAGTGGTCCCCTGATAGCTGGCCTGGTGCAACACGGTCATCTTTAGGAAAAGTGAGCAATGACTCCGAGTGAGGAGCACAGGAAAGCAACTTCACAGAATTCTCAATAGGAGAAAGAGAAACTGTGTAGGCATACCCAGAGCAATGTAAGGTGAACAGGACATGAAGAAAATCTAAGAAGGGAAAGCATAGGAAGGCGACTGAGAGCTCCAGGAATCCTGGCAGCCACAGAGCAGGGAAGGAGCCAGGGACCAGAGACAGAAATACTTACCAGCAGTAGACCCTGGCCATTAGGGTGGGTGGTGCACAGAGGGTAGTATATCCATAGAATGTCAGCAGAAGGTCCCCCACGAGATCAGACTCTGGGAAGCTCCCCTCCTCCCATTTGATTGGAGCCAGGTCCTCATTGCTGGCTGCAGTCTAGGAAGAGTGCCCCAGTACTCATGCCCAATGATCAGAGGAGCATGCTCCCCCTCCCCACACCCCTCCCGGTGACCAGCAGCATGAGCCCCCCTCACAGCCTTGCCTCCCTGCCCACCTCGGGACTTTGAGATGAACCTCCTTTGTCCCACCCAGATTCACCCTGTCCCGCAACTAGTGTTGTGCACTGGACATGACTTCCACCCATTCCCAGCCATCCCACACACCCAGCTAGTGGCAGAGCTCACTTCCATGACACTGGACTGATGACTGGCAGCAGTGTACACCAGCCCTACTCATGAGCTCCACCACCCTGCCTGTCCAATGAGCAGCAGCATGCACTCCGGTACTGCTGGAACAATGACCAACTATGGCATGCACCTGCCCCACTCACCACCACCACCCCTCCATCACATCCATCTGATGACCATCAGCATGCACTCCTACACAGCTGGACCTATGACTGGTGGTGGTGCACACCTGCCCCATCCACCCCCCACTGCTGCCCAGCCCACCTGGCGATAGGTGGCAAGAGCTGCCATGCTGTCAAACCAGTGATCAGCTGAGAATGCCCACCCTGCCCTCCCTGATATAGCTAAACAAAACAAAATAAAAAATCATAATAAAACAATCAATAAGCAGATATATAAATAAATAGCACCTTAATGCCTCAGAGATAGCCCAAAAAGCCCATTGTTGTCAAGTTGATTCCAACTCATAAAGACCCTACAGGACAGAGTAGAACTGCTGCATAGAATTTCCAAGGAGCACCTGGTAGATTTGAACTGCTGACCTTTTGGTTAGTAACCATAGCACTTACCCACTAAGCCACTAGTGTTTCCTCAGAGACAGCAAACAATAACAAATCATATGAAGAAACAGGATAAGTTGGCTCAAACAAGAGAGCAAAATAAAGGAAAAGAAAACCTTCCTGAGGAAGTAATGGTAATAGAACTACTTGAGAAGGAATTCAAAAGACTTATATTTAGAATCCTAAAAAAGATCAAGGAAAGCCCAGAAAAAAAAAACCCTAGAAGAATTCAGGAAAATAATAAAAGAACAAAATGACAGACTCAATAGACAATTAGAAACCATACAAAAACAACAACTAGAATTTCAGAAGATTAAAAATAAAATATCAGAAATAGATAACACAATGGAAGGACACAGAATTAGAACTGAATCAATGGAAGAAAGAATCAGGGAAATAGAGGACAGCCCCCCCACCCCCCAGATACTAATTTGTTTCAGGAACAATCAGAAAAAAGAATGAAGAAAGCCTAACAGTTATGTGGGACACCATCAAAAAGAATTATTTATGTGTAATAGGAATTTCAGAAAAGGAAAAGAAAAGAAATACAGAGAGAATTTTTGAGGCTATCTTGTCTTAAAACTTTCCAAATATCATGAAAGATGAGAAGATTTCCATCCAAGAACCCCAATGAACTCCATACAGGATAGAATCCAGAAGAAATTCACCAGGACATATCATAACCAAACTTTCCAAAACCAAAGACAAAGACTCCTAAAAACAGCTCATGAAAAATGAAATATCACTTACAAAGGGGCACCAATAAGACTAAGCAATGATTTCCTGTCAGAAACCATGGAGGAAAGGGGGCAATGGGATGACATATATAAAATCCTGAAAGAAAAGAACTGTCAACCAAAAATCATATATCCAGCAACACTGTCTTTCAAAAACAATGGCGAAGCTAAGACATCCCCAAATAAGCAGAAATTCAGGGAATTTCTAAAAACCAGACTGGCCTTATAAGAAATACTAAAGAGTTCTTTGGATAGAGAACCAATGACATCAGACAAAAACCTGAAATAAAGATGTATGACAGCATCACCCAGATACCAATACGGATAAAGATTTCACAAAAGTAGAATAAAGCTACAAACTAACTATACGGAACCAGAGATGTTAAGCTGTAAACAACAAAAACTTCAAAACAAAAAGGAGGAATAAAAGGTATGGTTATAGAACTTCCAATACAAAGAGGAAGTCGAGACAATTTCAAGATATAATAGACTGTTTTAAATTTAGGAGGATAAAGGTAAACTTCAAGGTAAAAACCAAAAAAAAAAAAAAACCAAACCCAGTGCCATCGAGTCGATTTTGACTCATAGTGACCCTATAGGTAATCACAAAGAAAATTAATAAAACTGTTCAAGAAAATAAAGAAGAAAATCAAAAAGCTTCAGTAAACACAAAAACAACAACCACTGATAGGAAAAGAAAATCCAGATACAAAAAGAACTCAGCCCAGAAAATTAAGAGGAACAAAGAAACCATTAATACCACAAGAAAAGTATTACAAAATGACAAAAATGAATCCATACCTATTGTTAATCACGCTGAATATAAATGGATTAAATGTACCAATCAAGAGACAGAGAGTGGCAGAATGGATAAAAAAACAACATGACCCAACAATATGTTGCCTACGAGTGACACACGTCAGGTACAAAGACATAAGTTAAAAATCACAGGATGAAAAAAAAATCAGGCAAAGAGTAACCAAAAGACAGAAGAGTAGCAATTATAATTTCAGATAAAATAAGCTTTAAGTCAATATCCATTACAAGAGACAAAGAAAAGCACTACATAATGATTAAAAGGTCAATTCACCAAGAAGACATAACAATAATGAATATTTATGCACCCAATAACAGAGCTCCAAAATACATTAAACAAACTCTAACAGAATTGAAAAGACAAATAGACAGTTCTGCAATAAAAGTAGAACACCACTTTTGAGGATGGACAGAACAACTAGAAACTCAGTAAAGATACAGAAGTCCCAAATTATACAATCGACTACCTTAACCTCAGACATATACAGAACACAAAACTCAGCAGCTACACAGTACACATTTGTCTCTAACACACAAACATCATTCTCCAGAATAGACCATATTCTAGGCCACAAAACAAGCCTCCATAAATTCAAAAATACTGACATAATACAAAGCATCTTCTCTGATCATAATGTTATAAAACTAGAAATTAGTAAGAGAAAGAACAAGAATAAAAAATTAAATACATGAAACCTGAATAACAATTACTTAAAAACTACTTGGTAATAGAGAAATTAGAAATGAAACAAAAATCTGCTAGAGTCAAACGAGAATGTAGACACAACATACCAAAACCTATGGGACACAGCAAAGCAATGTTAAAAAGAAAATTTATAGCAATAAATGCACACATCAAAATCAATAGCTTAACCCAACAAATTCAGCAAATAGAAAAAGAACAGCAAAAGAAGTTCATAGTCACCAGAAGAAAGGAAATAATAAAGATTAGAGGAGAAGTAAATCAAATAGAAAAACAATAGAAAGAATAAAAAAAATAGAAGTTGGTTCTTTGAGAGGATCAATAAAATTGACAAACCATGGGCCAAAGTGAAAAGGAAAAAAACAAGAAGACGTAAATAACCAAAACAGAACCAACTGAGATAAAGAGGATCATAAGTGAATATTATGAAAAATTGTACTCCAACAAATTTGGAAACCTCTAAGAAATGGACGGATTTCTAGAAACACACTCTCTACCTAAACTAACATAGAGGTAGAAAACCTAAATAGACCTGTAAAGAGAAATGAAGTTCTGACACATGCTACAACATGAATGAACCTTGAAAACATTATGCTGAGTGAAATATCAGTCACAAAAGGAAAAAAAAAAATTTTTTTTTCATTCATTCAGCAACTGCTATTGAAAGCAAAGGGATATGGCATATGACACTTGTCCTGGATTGAATTGTGTCCCCCAAAATATCTGTCAACTTGGCTAGGTCGTAATTCCCAGTATTTTAATGATTGTTGACCATTTTGTCATCTGATGTGATTTGCCTGTGTTGTAAATTCTATCACTATGAGATGGATTCCTGACTAACTCAGACACTCAGTGCCATTGAGTCGATCACGACTCATAGCGACCCTATAGGACAGAGTAGAACTGCCCCATAGAGTTTCCAAGGTGTGCCTGGTGGATTTGAACTGCCGACCCTTTGGTTAGCAGCCGTAGCACTTAACCACTACGCCACCAGGGTTTCCAAGAGATGGATTAGTGGCTGTTATACTGATGAGATCTATAAGATTTGATAGTGTCTTCAGCCAATCTCTTTTGAGATATAAAAGAGAAAGGCAAGCAGAGACACATGGGGACCTCATACCACTAACAAAGCCGTGCCGGCAGCATAGCATGTCCTTTGGACCTGAGCTACCTGCGTTGAGTAGCTCCTCAACCGGGGAAGATTGATGACAAGGGCCTTCCTTCAGAGCCAACAGAGAGAGAAAGCCTTCTTCTAGAGCCGGCGCCCTGAATTTAGACTTCTAGCCTACTGGACTATGAGAGAATAAACTTCTCTTTGTTAAAGTCATCCACTTGTGGAATTTCTGTTATAGCAATACCAGATGACTAAAACAGCACTGAATAAAATTACACAATTCCCTACCCTTATGGAGTTGTGTCTTGATGAAAATGTTCTTTTGCTATTCTTTTTTCTTATTAAAGGTATGTACCCTGAGATTTGGAAGGGGACCAGAAATCTTGGAGAATCTTGCAGTTGTTGTTAGCTGCCATGGAGTTGGTCCCCAAATCATGGTGATACAACGTGCAATGGAACAAAACAAAATGCTTTCTGGTACTCTGCCATCCCTATGACCAGTTGAGGATGTGACCATTGTGACCAATACGGTTTTTACTGGCTGATTTTCAGAAGTAGATAACTAGGCCTTTCCTCCTAGTCTGCCTTAGTCTAGAAGTTCCACCAAAACCTGTTCAGCATCATGTTGTTAGATAAAGTCAGGTTGGCTTCATCTCATAGAGACTTGATGTATAAGAGAATGAAATATTGCCCCATTCTGAGCCATCCTCATAATCATTGCTATGTTTTAGCCCATTGTTACAGCCACTGTGTCGATCCATCTCATTAAGAGTCTCCCTCTTTTTCACAGACCCTCTACTTTGCCAAGAATTACACCTTTCTCCAGCAATTGGTCTCTCCTGATGATAAGTACAAAGTGAGACGAAGTCTTGATATCCTCATTTCTAAGAAGAATTCTGGTTGCACTTCCTCTCAGATGGATTTGTTCATCTTCTGGCAGTCCATGGTATAATCAATATTCTTCGCCAGCACCATAATTCAGTGTGTCAGCCTTCTTCGGTCTTCCTTTTTCAATGTCCAGTTTTTGCATGGGTGAGGCAATTGAAAATACCGTGATTTGGGTCAGCATCAGAGCAACATATGAACCACCCTTTGACAGATGGGTGGTGGCTGTACATGAGGTGCTTTGGCCAGTAATTGAACCCAGGTCTCCTGCATGGATTACACCTTAACATAAAGAAGACAAACATCCTCACAACTGGACCAACAAACAACATCATGATAAATAGAGGAAATATTGAAGTTGCCAAGGATTTTGTTTTATTTGGATCTGCAATCAACACCCATGGAAGCAGCAGTCAAGAAATCAAACAATGCATTGTACTGGCAAATCTGCTGCAAAAGACCTCTTTAGAGTGTTGAAAAGCAAAGATGTCACTTTGAGGACTAGTGTGCACCTGACCCAAGCCATGATATTTTCAATTGCTTCATGTGCATGCAATAGCTGGACAATGTATAAGGAAGACCAAAGAAGAATTGATGCTTTTGAATAATGGTGTTGGCAAAGAATACTGAATATACAATGGACTGCCAGAAGAACGAACGAATCTGTCGTGGAAGAAGTGCAGCCAGAATGCTCCTTAGAAGCGAGAATGGCAAGACTTTAACTCACAAACTTTGGACATATTATCAGGAGGGATCTGTCCCTGGAGAAGGACATCATGCTTGGTAAGGTAGAGGGCCAATGAAAAAGAGGAAGACCCTCAATGAGATGAATTGACACAGTGGCTGCAACAATGGGCTTAAGCATAGCAAGGATTGTGAGGATGGTGCAGGACCAGGCAGTGCTTTGTTCTGTTGTACACAGGGTTGCTGTGAGTTGGAATTTACTCGTCAGCACTTAACAACAGCAACAAAGTGCCTAAAACAGTGACTGGCATACAGTAAGTGCTCTAAATAAATGTCATCTATTCTTACTAAATATTTAGTAAAACTAATTGAAAAGGACTGGGTGGTGTGCTTGGTTTGTGCTTGACTGCTAACCTAAAGGTTGACAGTTCCAGTCACCTAGTAAAGAAAAGGCCTGGTAATCTGTTTCCAAAAACATTACAGTCAAGAAAATCCTATGGAGCAGTTCTACTCTGTAATACATGGGGTCACCATAAGTCACAATCAACTCAACAACAACTGGTTTTTTGTTTGTTTGTTTGGGTAGAGTGGTGTCACTCTTTCTCTTTTATTCATCAATTAAAAATTGGGTGACCAACTTTTTGAAGCACATTTATTGTTAAAGAGTACTAAATTTTTTCTTATAATAGGAAGGGCATTAACCCTAGTTTACCAGAAATATACAGGCTGGATGGATAACAAGGCATTTATTTTCACTGAGTGGCCTCTTTAACTTCCCAAGATCTCTTGACTGCACTAGGCTGTTGGAAATAGAGTTTCCAGAGAGCAAAATCAACCTTCTCAAAATTACCCACTTTCCCATAGCTCTCTGGGGAGGTCTGCCTTAGTAAAAGTAGATCAGCCAGGTGGCCAGCCATATGGAGCGATTGATATAAAAGATTATAAACATTGTGTTGATGGTGCAAAGAATAGTCTTCTTTCCCCCACTCTCTTTTCTTCAGATTTGCTAGGCTGTAATCCACTGTATAAGTGGAACTATTCATCCCATGCCATCTGGATGAGTCCATGTACAGAGAAAACAATCTTTGCTCCTGCTTTTAGAAGCAATAGTTCTAAAATGAGGCTATTAGATGGGCCACTTTCTCTGAGTTGAATCTCTGTAGAGGGAAAAGGTTCAATGAATTTACTTGATTGTTTGGTTGAGTGCAGAATATTAAACTGCTAACTCCCTGGAAACACACCTTTCTATATACTTTGAGTAGTTGATTTGAATATAGAATAAAACATTGTTATTCTAGATTGACACTGATTCAAAACCTAAGATTATTTGAACAGGTACTAGATCAAAGCGTACCCATGTAGTAGCAGTTCTAGTCGGATTTTGTTAAGCAGTAGGGGAAAAGTTTTCAATATCAATTATATTCATGGATAAAATCCAAGCCACTATTTTATACATTCACTAAAATTTTACTGAGACACTGCTATGCACAACACTGGGACTCATGTAAAAATCAAAGTTTCCACTAAAACTTTTTAGAAGTTTATCAACCACTAAAGAATTCCAAGTCCTTATGACAATTTAAATATAAAAAATGCAGTGTTTTGCTTTTGTTATTGTTTTCTCCTACTGATTAAAAAGAGGAAGAAAAAAGAGTTATGTTAGAAAAACTTCTACATGGGCAAAGCTGTCTCTATAGGATTCAAAAGAGTGGTGATCACCCCAGGTCTTGCAGTTTTTATAATTAATTTCTCTCTTTTACCACAAAGAATACTAAAACTGGTTTTGCCAGCCTTTGATGTCAACAAGATAAAAATGACCACCTGCAACATTTTGACAGGTCAGATGAAATGAACTTCCCTTATTTCAGAGTTTTACAGTCAATATCCACAAATGGGTTACAGACAAGGTGAGAGTTATTGATTACCTTGGGGCTAGGGATGACTAGGTGAGTCTGGGGTCTGTGGAGCTTCCAGGCTAGTCGTCTCTGGGGGTAGGGGTGGGGGTCAGGGATGGAGGAACTTTTTGAGGAAACTCTTTTCCATAGTGGCTGCACCATTGTATATTCCCATTAGCAACACAAAAGGGTTTCAATTTCTCCACATCCTCACCAACACTTGTTACCTTTCATTTCACTGATACGAGCTATCCTAGTGGTGTGAAGTAATAGCTCCTTGTAGTTTTGATTTACATTTCTCTAATTACTCGAAAGTTCCCTTTCTGATTCTTCCACATTTCAGACCTAATAGACTAATTTGTGACAGGAGACAAGCTAGAGATCCATGCTGGTGATTTTTCAGAAACACTCAAATAGTTTCTCAAACTTTTTGTAAGCTCATCTAAGAGGACTATGTCTGTAGTCATTAAGATTTTTTATTCTTCCCTATTCAGCTTGCTAAAACATTTTACAACTAAGATTCATGCCTAGTGGCAGCTGGTTCCAAAGTTGTGCTAGTTAAGACTTTTTCATCTGTGGTCACCGTGGACCCATTGTGAGTATTAGTGTAAAGTGACTGTTTAGTGGTCAAGAAGATACTGGAGCAATGTTTAGGAACATATTTATGCTGGTGACCTACGCAGGGGTTCTAGTTCAGTTTTTTCTCTTTGAGTTTTGGTAATTTTGCTATTTATATCTCTGTCCTAGGTCCTGAAGACTGAAAGTGATTGTTCTTTAATTGCTGGAAAATGAGGCAGGCCACACAGGTTCTACAATTTTCTACTCTGTGATGAAGTAGTTTTCAAATATTACCTTATCATCCCAAGCTAAAGCTAATAAAAGTTCCTTCCTCCATCTCCCATTGTTTCCCAACTGCTCTAAAAATGGCCACTGTTAATTATTTATTGTCATCCCTTAAATCCACAAGCCACGCTATCTAGGCTGCTGACTCTTTTCTCTCATAACCAGCTTCACACTATTTGAAGAATCAAAATAAGGAGCATAATTGTACACTCTTTATACCTACCTGATCGAGAACAATAATTGATTGTTTCAATAATTATTAAAATCAAAGGAGTTAGCAGAAAACGTTTATGTATTTATATACATACGAATATGTAATATATTCATAACCATTCATAGATTTACTCATTTGTCATTTGTTTATTCATTCATTCATTCACTCCAAAGGTATTGAGAACCTATTATATGCCATAAACTATGCATTCGTGTTGGAGATACTCTGATAATAATAATAATAAAACTCTTAAATTAGAGTGGGAAATAGAAACATAACAAAATGACTAAAAAGAAATGTTACATTGTATTAGCATTAGAAACAATGTACAAAGACAATATTCTCTTTAATATGAAACTGAACAAAATATCCACTGAATACAGGAAAAGAGAGTTGTGTTTCTTGATCTCAATATTTTAAGCTTTTAAAATGTGTAGGATCATATACCTAATCTTAGGACCCAGAAATATAGCCACACTGCCAATTGTATATGACTTGGAATTAAATGGAACCATTCACATCCTCATGACACTTGTCCCTTCCAAAATAACGGAGTAACGACTTCACAGACATGAAAATACATTTGAAATGTAAGGTTCAGTGTAATCCCGGACCTGAGATCCCAGGAGCTCAGAGTCCCCAGAAACTGTCAGATTTCCCAGGAAATAATAGACTTCTTTGGTTATAGGCTTCAAGTATTATACCATTATCATAATTATCATTAAGCATTATCAATATGCCTTTATCATCACAACACATTGGGTATGTAGATACTACTCAGAAGTTTTACTCTAAGAAAGAAATATACTCATATGAATATTACAAAAGTGATCAAATGTCAGATAAACAGAAATACAGATCCAAGATTATATATAAAGCAAAAGGCAGTTTCAATTTGGTTGATCAGTTAAGTGAACGAGGGAAGACTGAACACTTCATTCAGAAAAAGAACAGCTCTCTCCTTCTTTTCCAGGAAAGGCATTCTGATTTGAAAGTCAATACCATGGTTCAATAAAAACACCAATGGACAAGTTTCATGTAATAGATGAAAGGTACTTGGAAGACCATTGAAGATGAGGCTCATTTATTTATTTATTTAATAAATTTAAACAGTGTATTGAAAATCATGAGATGTATACAACTGGGCTAATACTAAAATTTTGCTTGAACCTTGCTTGACATTGGTTTATCACACCTGAAAATTGCCTTGGTGCTCAGTTACATATCTCTGTGATTGCATTCAAAGAGTTGTTCTCATTACCAGGAACGAGCATGATGAAACTTATTGTTAGAACGTACAGTACTTTGGTAATCTGCACATCCCTAATTTCTTGTCCAAACAAACATCCCGTGTGGTTTGTTTGGAGTCTTTTCCCATGACTATCTGTTCTCACAGGTGACAGTTGGTATCACTGATTCCTTCTCACAAGTAGCTCTCTTTGGCTCTGCAAACATTGTAGGTTTCTTAGCAAGCTGGAATACTGGGGTTGTTGACAGTTACTTTATGATTTTTATTTTTAAAAACATGCACTCACAGGAAAAAAAATGAACAGTTCAGATGAGAAGTAAAATCCTCCTCCTCTGAACCCCTCATTCCAACAAATCCTTAGCTGTAACCACTTGGCAATTTCTTATATCCTGTTCAGTTATTTTCTATCTATACATATGAATATGTGTTCAGTTGTTTTCTATCCATACAGATGAATATGTGTATACACTTGTTTTATTTATTAACACAAACAGGATCATACTTTACTGTTCTGGGTGTGGGAGTTTTAACCTGGTGAGGAGAAAACAAGAGTAAATTCAACATTTTACTGTCACATAATCATTTTAGAATGCATCTCAGAACTTTGGGATGAATAGTTTTAAAAATGATGATCAAATTTGACACTGACACTCTCCTTATTAACAGAGTAAGGACTCTGGAGCAAGTCTGCCTGGTTCAAAGTCTGGTTGCACCACCTTCTTACTATATGACTTTAGGCAAAGTTGCTTTAACTTTTTGTGCCTGGGTCTCCTAATGAGACATAATGTCACCTGCTTCAAATGGCTGTTGTGCAACTAAGTGAGTTAATATCTCTAAAATGCATAAAGCACATATTAGCATATTCTAAACACTATGTTTCAGAAATAGCTATTACCATATAATTCAATGGCTTCCTCTTGCTCTCTGTCCTAAACTTATAACGTTATCAATAAGACCTTGCAAGCTCTGCTCCTGCCTATTTTACCAGACCATTCCCTATTCACTGGCCACCTTTAAGCTTTTGGAAAGATCAGGCTGCATCACCCCTTGGGTATTTGCATATTCAAACTTCCTCTGTCCTCCTTCCTTCCCAATGCACCCTCCCCTCTTCTCCTGGGTGTCTCCTCTTATCCTTATGTCTCAGCTAAAAAGTCACTTTCTGAGAAAAGCCTTTCATGACCCTCAGACCAAGTCAGGTCCCCTCTTGTTAAAGTGACCCTCCAAACTGGAGCATTTATGAGGGTGAAAGGAGGCAGTGATAATTGCTTTATGACAACAGGCATCTGTTGGAAATGTTCTAGGGAAATTGAGAAATAAACACTTTCTACCTATAATACTAGAACATTGTCCAATATGGTGCTGGAAGATGAGACCCCTAGGTTGAAAAAAAACTCAAAATACACAGTGGCCCAGTGGCCTAACAACGAATTCCAGCATGCCAGCTGGCATGGGATGGCTCAGGGCCAGGCCATTTTTCGTCCTGTTGTGCATGGGACCCCATGACTCAGGGTCCACTCAAGGGCAACTAACAACAAAAACAATCTATAATACATTATCATAGCATCCTCTAGGGGTCCCTGGGTAGCACAAACCCTTAAATGCTCTACTACTAGCAGAAAGACTGGCGGTTTAAACCCACCTACAGGAACCTCAAAAGACAGGCTTGATGATCTTCTTCTGAAAAATCAAAGGCTTGAAAACCCTGTGGAGCAGTTCACACTACACACATGGGGTCACTATGAGTAGGAATCAACTCGACAGCAACAAACAACAACATAGCATCTTTTACGTTTCTTTGATAACATCAACTACAATTTTATTTAATTTATTGTGTGATTGTTAATGTCTAATTTTTCTGTTAGACAGTAAGGTCAGTGTGTCTTATTTACCACTATATCCCCAGCATCTAGCATACTGCCTGGCACGTAAAACCTATTGCCACCAAGTCATTCTGACTCATAATGACTCTATAAACAGAGTAGAACTCTCCCATAGGGTTTCCAAAGAGTAGCTGGTGGATTTGAACTGTCGGCCTTTTGGTTTGCAGCCAGGTTCTTAACCACTGAACAACCAGGGCTTCTTGGCACATAATAAAAACCTTTTGCTGTGGAGTGAATTCCAACTCACAGCCACCCTACAGGACAGAGTAAAACTGCCCCACAGGATTTCCAAGGAGTAGCTGGTGGATTTGAAATGCTAACCTTTTGGTTAGCAGCCAAGTTCTTAACCACTGTGCCACCAGGGCTCCTGGCACATAATATTACCCAATAAATACTGTCGAATGGATAAATGAGTATTAGTATTTGTGTTAAAATCAAAGAAGTTCCTATACCATGCCATTCCAAGCCTGTCACAGGTGAAAAAGGCTGACACTTCTCTTGTTTTTACCAATCATTAATCTAGCTTCCTCTTCCCAAATGACTTAGGACTTTGCCTGAGTCCTACCTTGAAGTAGCAAATCCACCATTGTGTGATTCCAGTGTCAGTCTTCAAACTCTTCCATCATTTAGTTACTCTTGACAGCTGTCCTATGCATTTGGTTTGCAAGTACCCCTTAGTGTGTATGTATTTGAGGCAGTTAAAAAGTGGCCACTGTTTTTTGTGTAATAATAAAAAAGACCTGGGAAAAGGCCAGTAGAGTCTGGGACCATACACACTTCAGTGAGTGGTTCAGGTAACATGCCTATTTATATGCAAATAACTGTAACATGAAAATTACAATTGTTGAGACAGAACCAATATTTAAATTAGCTTCAGTTATTCAGTTATCTATCTATCTAAAACCAGTTGGCTTTGAACAGATTCCAACCCATGATGATTCCATGTGTTTCAGAGTAGAACCGTGTTCCATAGGGTTTTTACTGGCTGTGATCTTCTGGAAATAGATCACCAGGCCTTTCTTCTGGGGCATCTCTGGGGGGATTCAATTGCCAACCTTTCAATTAGTAGCTGAACATTTAACCATTTGCACCACCCAGGGACTCTATTTCTGTATAGTAAAGGTAATGACTGAATAGTCAAATGTGTTTAAGCAGTTTTTTTGTTAGGTGCCATCTAGTTGGTTCCTGCTCATAGCAACCCTATATAAAACAGAATGAAACACTGTCCTGTCCTGTGCCATCCTGACAGTCATTACTATGTTTGAGCCCATTGTTGTAGCCACTGTGTGTCAATCCATCTCATTGAGGGTCTTCCTGTTTTTTGCTGGCCTTCTACCTTACCAAGGACATCCTAAAAACTCATTAATTAATACTTAGAACCATAGATAAAAGGTACAATAGAAAATGTTTCAAAAATTGTAGAATATACACATTCATTTACTTGGTTTTTCTGAATTGCCACAGGTGATACATCCATGTAGGTCATATTTCAACAATGATATTTTCCATGTTTGGGTTCTTTGTATATTCCCATGGATGTTTTATCTGACTCACTGGTTTAGGAGGATTAGGAATGCAGACTCTCCCTGGATCATATTCCGTGGATTATAGCAACACACTCATTCTACCTTACAGGAAATTGAATCAGTAAATGGAAACCAGTTAGAGAATAGAACATAAAGCATGCCATTAGCAACACAATTTTTTTTTCTGCCCCAGACCTCAATGACCCAGCCCCATTCCATTCCCTTCCTTAGCTTGAATTCAGATGATCATTTTCCTTCAGTGCACGAATTGAATTTTGTTAAATAGCCTCATCTCAGGAGCATCACTTTCACCACCATAGTATGCTGAAAGTGTTCCCTTAAAAACTCTAAAAAGTCTTAATTACTGAGTCTAGAAACATTTATATATGCATTCCATTCATTGATCCATTCATTCACTCAGCAAGATCTTTGCTAAGAATTCCCTCTTGGGTATGGGTTAGCAAAATTTAAAAACATACTTCAGGCTGTTTGATCTCCGCGCTTACTAAAAAACCCATTGCCTTAGAGTAGATTGGGATTCATAGCAACCCTATAGGACAGAGTAGAATGCCCCATAGGATTTCCAAGGAGCACCTGGTGGATTCCAACTGCCAGCATTTTGGTTAGTATCCATAGCTCTTAACCCCTACACCACCAGGGCTTCCCCACTCTTACTATAAAGACTAAATTTGAGCTTCATTTTCTACCATTCTCTAGCTACAGTTTCTTCATTGTCATCTAATGCCAAGTTTCCTAGGAAAAAAGAACCATTTGATCTTATTTCCTCCTGAGAAATTTCAGGACCTAATACTACATTTTGGTTTCCTATGGCTTTTAATATTTTTAAGCTGTCACCTTTAGTTTATGTAAGAGTATAAAATAGTATTTTTAGAATTTCCTACACCGAATAAAACCTTAATCCATTACATTCTCTTATCATTTTTCTTATTCTTCCCGTTTGTGATCTGAATATTAAATATCTCACTAAATAATGAACTGACAAGCAATTATTTACTTATTTTTAATATTTCTCCTTTGAAGCTATAACAAAATTGTGGTATACATTTTATAAAAATGCAAGTATTATTTTCTTCTTTATATTCAAAATGATCCAGCTGGTAATAACTCAGCTGGAAAATATCTTTTTCTCACTGAATACACCTGAATCTTTTTGCTAAATTTAGGTTATCTCTATATGACAACAAAGCATCCACCAATTTGTTAGAAAAAAATCAAGTTGGTTGATCCACTGTCAGCCTTATAAACATAAACTTACTGCTAAAAGTCACCTGTTTTTGTCATCTTTCTAGCCATTCTTATCTGGCCTAAATACGATTCCTCTTAAAGGACATAAGAAACCTGTCTGCTTAATTCCTCGCCTCCACAGTTACAACTAAACATAAGAATGAAAGGGGGTGGAGATGGGTTGGAAAGGAAAACAAAGGTGAAGGGAAAGAAAACTAAAGCTGAGTTGCTCCCTTACTAATTCCTTGGGCACATTCAATTTTTAAAATTGTTAGGGTGGGGCTTTTTAGCCTCTATTTATTTTGGTATATTTTGTAGAATACTGCCAAGAGTTTAAGTCAGAACCAATTTTTATCACCTTGCTTTCACCAAAGAACTCTGTGTATAACCAAAAGAACATTTCTTTTTTTCAATTAGGTAGAATCATTCATCTAAGAATTTTAATATGCCTATATATACCTGTATCTAACTATTTCTCTTAAATACAGGATTTCGGTAAAGCCATCACTACCCCCTCCCCCATTTTTTAAATAACCAAACAATTAATAGAAAAACTAATATGAAATATATGCGTGCTGAATCGACTCGATGGCAATGGGTCAACGGGTTTAGTATCTGCTATTTTATCCCAATCAGTTTTTTCTCTATACTCTTTGGACAAAGATAGAATTTCTTTTATCTAATTTCAAAATCCTGTATATGCTTTGGAAACCCTGGTGGTGTGGTTGCTAAGAGCTATAGCTGCTAATCAGAAGTGCTAACGAAAGGTCCGCAGTTCGAATCCACCAGGCACTCCTTGGAAACACTATAGTGCAGTCCTACTCTGTCTTATAGGGTTGCTAAGAGTTGGAATTGACTTGAAGGCAACGGGGTTATATATGTTTTAAAAAACTTGCAGCACAAAATCCAGAAGTTATCTTTGCAGCAAATTTAGTGGTTTAGGAATGGGCCGTTTCCTTGGGCTTGTAAGAGACAAGATTTTCTTAGGGAAATACCACAGTTAGAGATACAAGACAATTACCACTTTTTTTCATTACATTATCAACACTGTAAGCATTTAACACTTCTTGATTCCTCTGAACCCTCACTGTCCTAAGAAGAGGTTCAGGACTCTTTTCCATGGTCATAGTTCCCCAGCATGTTTTAACCAGATGTAGAGATTAATAATAGATGAACAAAATGCTGCCTACCAGCTAGTACAGGTAGGTGTAAAAAAATCATTCTGGATTTCCTTGTTAATCTTACTATGGTGATACGATGGTGTTTACTTCTTTAGATTATTTTTTGCAAAAATTTGGAGTGTATGTGGATGTGTATACAAAGGAAGTCTAGTGCAGTGGTGAATAGTCTGACCTTTAGAGTTCAACAGACAGGAGTGCTATCCTGGTTTCATCATTTATCAGCTGTAGGTCCTTAAGCAACTTATATGACTTACTGATCTTCCATGTTCTCACTTGTCATATTGGAAAACAAAGTTTGTGGCAGGCATAATTGTCTATGCAAAATCCATTCCCCACCTTCTTCCTTGCTAACACAGCTCCCGATTTGTCCGGGGTTGGGCATCCTTATATACAGAGTAGGCTGAACCCTTTCCCAGCCTCATCAGGCAAATCTTGATTAGTTTAAGCCAGTCGTGGAAATTCTACGCACTGTGAAAGTGATTGAATTAGATATAGGCATACCATGAAATTATAGCCAATAGGACAGGAAATGAATCTGCAGAATGGCTTCTGGGAACATTCCTTCATTCTTAAAATGGGTCATGTTCTCTCTTCTGGCCTTTGGATGTTGTGTGTAGATATGATGCTTGGATTGGCTACTACCATCTTGTATCCATAAAGTGATGGGCCTGTGAGTAAAACCCAATCCTGCCAGGGTGGCAAAGAAGAAATTTAAGGGAACCAGAACCCTTGATGTTGTCACTGAGCTGCTGACTGAATCAACCTACTGTAGAACCATCTAGCTCTGCATTTCTTGCTATTTGAAATAACAGATCTCTTATTATTTAGGCCATTTTGAATTAGGTCTAACTCTAGCTTTTGCTGCTAACAAGCATTTGAACTGATACAAACAGCTACCTCCATAGGATTGTTTTGAGATTTCAATGAAATAACATAAAATGCATGCATAGTACAGTGTCACACACATCAGTCAAAAATATTTATTACCATTATTATTGATGCTGTTGACATTAAAGCTGCTATTTCTACAATAGTCCTCACAACAGATTTTAGCATTAGTTTCAGACAAAAGTATGAGGGTCAACTGGAAAGAGATTGAGGAAAAATTCTTTCCTACAGTACATTTTCCTCTTTCACCATGTCCTTTCACTTGCTTGCAGGCCTCTGTGAGTCCTTCCACCCATGCAGAAAAAAGATCTATTACAGATTGTGATGAATGATGATGCAATGTTTAAGAAAGCACTTTTTAACCCAAAAGAATGATACCCCAATGGTGGAACTGCAAGCACCATATCAAGTTGGCAGGTAAGAATATGAGGTAAGCAGGACTTCTTTATGTCTCTGAAATGTTATCATATAACTTTCTACCTACATTTATGGGCAATTAGGAAGTAAATCCCACATACTTTCTTATCTAGTCACTGGCTTGTAAGAGAAGAATTCCCCTTTCCCATGTAATTGTTAACACTGGATAATTATCAGGGGGTGGCCTGAGCATTCCAGATCATTATCTATTAACAGGGAGAGTACTGTTCATTTTCCAACCAGTAAGAGGAGTTCCTGTTTCCTTTCTCATATCTATAGACACTTGTGGGAGTGTTAAAACTGGGAAGATGTGGGTCTCCCCTGCATTTCCGGTAGACTTGACCTTTTCAATTATTTACTATGCTGGGGTGGAGAACAGCTGCTAACCCCTTTGGAGAATGAAACAAGATGGATATATATTGAACATTGATACCAAAAAAAAAAAAAAAAAAAAGCTACCCCAAGAGTTTACAAGATCACTTCTTCTACTAGAGCCTTTTTTGGCATGAGCTGCTCCACTCACTTCAAGATGTAAAGCAGGTTATTTGGAGGATCAGATAATGACAGGGAAAAAAAAAAATGGCTGAACACTACTTCTTCCTTCTATCTCCACTTAACAAAAATGACAAAAATCTGAGCATTTCCCCCAAATACCTGGCATGCCTTGAAATCAGTACTATGACTAAGTTGCTAGGCAACAACAGCCAAGGCAGTCCTCTTCATTCCAATGTCTTCAGCTTGGGCCTTAATGGGACTGTTCCTTCTGCCACGTGCTATCTCACAGGTAGGACTAGTTACATGAGTTGCTGGATGCAGTGTAAAATGAAATTGCAAGTCCCCTTGTTCAAAAATCACTAAGAATTTTTAAAACAGGATGAAGAAATCTGGTGCAATCGAGTGGATGCAGACTCAGGGCAAACCCATGTGTTACAGAGTAGACTTCTGCCATAGGGTTTTCTTGGCAGTTTGCTAGGCCTTTCTTCTGTGATGCCGCTGGCTGGGAACGAACTGCCAATCTTTCAGTCAGTTAACCGTTAGCAGCACCCAGGGACCTTAAAAACAATGGCAGCAGAGAATTAAACCAAACACAGGATCCTTCTTAGCCAGGGGCCTCCGTGACTGTGTGGGCTGCGCTCCTGCGAAGCTCACCTTACTTGCGGGGTTGATTTTACTCATCCCTCTACCACTTTATCTACCACTTTAGTGTTAGGCATGTGAAACAGTAGAGAGTATGGCAGGAGACAGTCCTGATTCAAAGTCTGGCATTTTTTCCATTTAAGTGTGTGAGTTTGAGTGATTTAAGGTCTCCGCCGTTTGCACAGCAGTGCTGGGAGGGTTAAATGGGCAGAGCGTTGTACCTTGTACAGGAAGGTCTCAGCAAATGGTTTAAATTCTGGAGAAATCTATTCTTTTGTCCAGGTGATTAGGGCCCCATTTGACTGAGTGCTAGGCCATAGCTTTACTGACTTTACTGTGCTCTATTGGCCACATCCTAATGCCGATTTACAAATACATGAATCTGGGCACAAGGAGAGCTAAGTTAGAGCTCTTGGAGGGGTTAACCCAAATCTACCCTCCGATCATGAAAAATGATTCAAAAGATTCAGCAGTATAATATTTGTCTATAAAAGATAGCAAATTGTTGTCATTGTTAATAATGAAATATTTTTCTACTTTCCTTTCTATTGTCATTTAGTGTATTTAACATATATCAAATAAGACTGCTAAAAATTGTTATTTTAATGTATTTAACATATATCAAATAAGAAATGACTTTTTTTTTTTTTTTGCTTTGATTTGCCAACTATGTCTCTAATGCAAAAGCCAATATCAGCATACTGAACAGCACAGAAAGAGGACGCTCCTTCGGAAATCCTCAGCTAAAATAAAAGAGAATATCCTTTGTTTGAATTTTCTGTCTGGTGTTGGAAAAGTGGCTAACTCACCTATCTGCTTCTTACACCCACATTTCTAAGAACAGACATGATGAAAATTAAACAGGTGAGCAGTAGGTAAATAAAAAAAAAAAATTACATTCAGTATTAATTCCCATACAACTGAATTGAATGGTAAAGAAAGTTTTAGACCCATTGTAAATAATCTGCCCAGGTATATTATTGCCCTATTCTGAAGATTCTGCCCATCGTTGCAGTTGGAGAGAGGGGAGTTCCCCTTGGGACTTGGATTTAGCCCTTGGATGTTCCCCAGATGTTGACTGACACCTGCAAATGCACAAGCTTTTTTGGAATACTTTCTTTTAACAAGGGAAGATATTGGAAGCCTGGCGGCATGAAACCTGCTGCCTGGGGTTACGCAGTTAACAGGAACGATGATGTTTCCATGTTCTTGGGAACCGGGAAGACGGTCTTACTGAACAAATGTTTGCTCTTGTTGGTGAATAAGGACCTGGCCAGTGTATTAGTTGAATATGTTTGCTTATGTTTCCTTGTATTTGGACATAAGATTAGATCTTTAACTCCCAAATGACAGGGCAGGTGCTTAGTGTCATCTAAAAATTTCTTCAAAATCACATATAAATCTGTAGGTCAAAACAGACCTGGCTTGCGATCATTATTAAGAATCTAATTTTAGTTCTAGGCACATGATACATGAAGTCAGTTGAAAGCCATACTTTTTAACGGTTGATTTTTGACAACTTTTGCCCTAGAAAATAGCAGCAACTGTCTCAATTAGCAAATGTGGAGGATAATAAGAGTGTGAAGGGGGTCTATTACAAAGTATAGAAGATATTTTTGCATAGGTCTTTCCTAAAAAGCATCAGCTACAGGCACTGCCCATCTAGATGGAAGCAAATGGATGGCTACATTGTTAAGCTTGTGAACTCCAGAAATAATAATAAATACAAAACCTATAATTAATCATTAATAAAACCAAAGTAATATAAGAAATTTACTTTCTTCTTCCCAATCCCAAATTCTACCAAAACTCTGCTTATGGAACTTTCAGAGAAATACAATTCGACTAAGTTTAATATATGTTATTTAACTGACTGGTGAGGCATAATGGTGAAATAGATCTGAAATTGCACATGATCATTCTATAGGTGCCTTTGACTTGAAAATGTTGTTGTTGTAGTGGTTGTCACCCAGTTGGTTCTGACGCATGGCGACTCCATGTACAACAGAACGAAACATCGCCTGGTCCTGTACCATCTTCACAATCATTGGTATGCTCAAGTCCTTTGTCGTGGCCACTGTGTATTTTGAGTGCCATCTTCCAGCACTATATTGAACAATATTTTTTTGTGATCCATAGGGTTTTCATGGACTAATTTTCAGAAGAAGGTCTCAGACCTTTCTTCCTAGCTTGTCTTAGTCTGGAGATTCTGCTGAAACCTGTCCACCATGGGTGATCCTGTTGGTATTTGAAATACTGGTGACATAGGTTTCGCATCATAGCAATATGGAAGACAACACAGTACAACAAACTGACAGACAGGTGATTGGACTTGGAAATGGGGGCCTTTTATTCATAGCAGCTATTGTACTCACTGCATGGTGATAAAACGATGATTTCAGATGAATGGTTTGGGGAATGAAGATGTACCAGAAGGAAGTGAAAGCAATAGTAAATAGATGGGATTTGCACTATAACATAGGAGGCAACGGTAATGTCACAAAACAACTCAGGCTTTGGAATCAGTTGAACCCAGCTCTAATCCAGGTTCTATCCTACTTACATAGGTACAAGTTGTTCACTAGCTCTGAGTCTTGACTTTCTCAACCCTTAAACAGGGTTAAACAATCATACCTGCTGCAATAGATTGAAGTAGTATAATGTAGTGGTTAAAAGCACCAAATCTGGGTTATGCTGTCTCTAACCACTGGCCAGCTGTGTGAACTTCGGCAGTTACTGAGCCTCCATAGGCCTCAGTTTCCTCACTTGTACAATGCAGCTAATGGTAGCTAGTTCAGAGTTGTTTTGAGCATTAAAGCTCCTGGCACAAAAGTAATCAATAAATGTCAGTTATTATTCTTATTCAACAAATATGTACAGAGAGTCTGCTATATGAGGGGTACTGCCCAAAGCACTATTGAAACTAACCAATGTGCACAAAGTATCAGCAGCATAGAAGACATCCAAGAAATAGTTGATAAACAAAAGAGAAGGCAAGCACCTTGGTGTGTCTCTAAGATTTGGTCAGGCTTTAGATATCCAATTCAGCCTTTTTTAGGTGTCATTGGACAACTTGCTGTTTGTTTTTCCAGCTGGTTTTCCTAATTAGCAGTGAATGGAATCCAAAATATCCCTTTATCCAACAATAAGTCCAGCAGGAAGAGAGAAATGATTCATCGTAGTCCTCTCTGAGGTTTTTTTCTATTGTCCTGGGGATGACAGGAAACAGGTCAGCCAAAGGAGAAGACAAATAATCATAGGTATCTTTTTTAAAAGGTACCTGAAATGAAAAATAAAATACATGTATTTTAAACTCTTAAGATCAAAAGCAGGTGTCCTTAAACTGGGGTACCTGGATGGGATTAACGGGTCTGAGAACCTCTTAAAATTGTAAGCAACATTTGACGTGTACTGGCATTATGAGGAGAGAGGCCATAGTTTTCAAAAGGTTTTGCTACTATCCGAAAAAAAAAAAAAAATTAAGACCTATTGGAGAATGAGTGCTGAAGACTGAAAATAAAGAGATTAAAGTGATTTTGAGGTCAAAAGCCTGGCTTTATGAAGAAAGGCCTGACTCAGATATAAATGAGCAAGCTAGTTAGAGCCCAAAAGTGGTAAAAAAAAAAAAAAAAAATACACTTCGGGGGAAAGCATTCACTGCACTATTAGTGTCAAGCTGGCCTCAGCCTGCTGGATCCACGCACCTCCATTAATTAGGGCCTTGGAAGGTTTTTGAGAGATTACAATTATGCATTATGAAGACACATTCTCAACCATTATGTCAGCTTGTTGATATTTTTAATAGGTTAATTTGCTTGAAATTTGAAACTCTAAAAGAGTAAGCTTTGCAAGCACCAACAACAAAAATCCGAAAATGATACGTCATCTGAACTGAGTAGTCAGTGCTACTTAAATGTGATTGATTGCGCTTAAAAACAGTGTGCCAACAGCCATAGTGCATAAACAAAGTACGGTGACACAGGCATATTAGCATTCGGTGAGAACAAATGCCAGTAAACACCCCTGAAGTTTAAGAGGCATTTTGCAAGAGCAGGCATTAGGGAGGATCTGCTGGGGTTAGGATGGATTGGCATCTCAGAACATCTCTCCCTATTGTTAATGAATAAGTGAATCAGCCACTTAATTTCTATTCTCTCTGAAACGTGGGGAATTCCCAAGAAAAGATTTCTTAATAGTCAGTCCTAAGCACCAGAGAACATTCCTTGCTGTGCTCCATTTCCCAGTTTATTTATTTATATAACAGTAGTAGTAGAAGAAGAAAATCATGGTCAGGGATTGGGGGAGGAGAGTGGCATTAAATACGGTTTATAGGTTAAGTGTTTTCAAAGCCTGGCTTGGAGTCTTTAAAAAACAAAATGCAAAATAAGACAACTATTGGCAAACGTGATGATTTATTTTCATGAAAATCATTTGTGTTCATATTTAAAGACAGCTCTAGGGTCTTTTCTAGGGTCGCTATGAGTTGAGATTGACTTGATGGCAACGGGCCTGATTTTTGGTTTAGGTCTGTATAAAACCTTAACTCTCTCTCTCATTTCTGAATATTTATTTTGTTTTGTTTTGGTTCCTGACCCTTGCCATCCATTTCTCCTTCCAGGAGTACCTCCCTGATCTTCCTTTGTAGACTACCGCACATAACACATCATCTATAAGGTTCACATGGCACTAACCCACCATCGCCAGTCTAACTTAACCCCAGGGTTTCATAACCTAGTTTAGGCAATAAAGCATTCCATCATTTGGCCACAGTGATTGGCTCAGGGACAGATTTAGGCCAGTGGGACCCACCCCAGGACGTATGCGTTTGCCCTCTTTCTGCTGGATTGCTGAGTTACCAGGATACGAATCTGGGGCTCCCAGGCCCCACCATAGAGGAAATCCTCCCAGAAAATGAAGCTAGTACAGACGGAAGCACAGTTGTGTTTGGGCATTTGCCTCCAGCCATACCTGAAACTGGAGCTAACCCTAGAATTCTCAGTATTTGGGTCAATATATATCTGATTCTTTTGGTGGGAAAAGAGAGGGAAGGGTACTTCTAAATCTAGTTTGAAATGGGGCTCTCTAAAGAACATATACTAGAACACATTCTATTTCCTGTGCCTGGAAAACCTTTTTGCCTTCTCTTTACCTACTAAACTGTGCTCATTTTTCAAAGCCCAACTCAAACTCCACCCCTTTCAGGAAGTCCTCCTTGAATATCCCAGCCTAAAGAGCTCACCGTCCCTTGACCTCTTACAGCACTCACAGTTCTTATCCCTTGTCTGCCAGGGATTGTTGACCTTCTTGTAGTGCTAGTTTTTTTTTTTTTTTTCAAGTATCAATCTTACTTCATAAAGGGTAAAGGCAGTTCTTAAATGTTATATGTCCCTCAGTCTTTGTCAAACAGGTAGGTGAGCAATACATATCTACAACTTAAATTAATACAATGGAAATAGGTACAGTACATTCTTATCCATTTGCTAGTCTGTAATAAAACCTTGCATGAAATAGATAATTGCACAGTCATCAGGAAGATAAACAATCACCGGGGATTGCAGCTACCAGGATAATGCTATCTGATATAAAAGCAAAGTCAAATAGAGTATCAGAACATTGAACTCAACCCTGGTGACGTAGTAGTTAAGAGCTACATCTGCTAACCGAAAGTCAACAGTTCGACTCCACCAGGTGTTCCTCGGAAATCCTGTGGGGCAGTTCTACTCTGTCCTGTAGACTCACTATGAGTCGTAATCAAGTTGAAAGCAATGGGTTTGGGTTTTTGTTTTTTGGGGGGCTTTAATTTTTTTATTGATTTTTTTTTTTTTTTTTTGGTATATTACAGTGAACAATTTTCATTGCTGGGGAAAAGGGAGTCAGTGCTAGTCTCTTCAGCATTTATCAAGTTTCACTCACAGTATTCTCGACATCATAATAATCTGTTGCAAACAGTAAAATATATTGTAAGAGGATGTTGGGCTGAAGCAGGGGTGGATTACTCAGCAAGGAAGAATAGGCTTACTGGTGGTTATTTACTAATCAGTAGTGAACAATTTCACATTATTTCACCTCATCAAAGCTTCTGCTTCTAGGTATGGCTGGCATCTGTCTCTCTCCCAATCCCACAGTACCTTCCCACAGAATCAAAGCCCCTTCAAATTTACAAACCCTGTCAGGGACTAGGTTCATGACAGATTAGTAAGTACACACAAGTATGGCCATGCTTATCTTGCTTACTGGGTAATCCCTCTCTGGGCCGAAGCCTAGAAAATGAAATAAATTTCAGTTATTTGGATATCCACATTCTTAGAACTCGACCCTAGCTCATTTAAGATCATTTCAACAAAATCACCAAGCTTTAAGTATAAACTTACACATGCCCTTGCCTCACTAGAGAGAATGGTTGCCCAACAGGCTTACTCCCTCAAGTACCCAGTCTGCTGCAAACTCTTTTCTTTATTCACTCCTATGTTCTCCACTGGAGCCCTGGTGGTGCAGTGGTTAAGAGCTCCAGCTGCTAACCAAAATGTCAGTACTTTGAATCCATCAGCTGCCCCTTGGAAATCCTATGGGGCAGTTCTACTCTATCCTGTAGGATCACTATGTTTTACAATCAACTCAGTGTGATTGGGATTTTTTCAGTAATCTCATTCTATAATCTGCCCACCACCAGTTTGCAAAATTTATTCAAATCAGTAGATAGGCTGTATTAGGATCAAATTGTCCAGATTTTCCTAGCAACATTGTCATGTTTAACATAAATGTGTTGGGTACACCCATTTATCAAGGTCAGAAGGATATGTAGCAGGCTGTAATCAATGACTTCCACACGCAAGAAATAATCAGTTGCTATGAGAGTCATCTCAGACTCATGGCAATGCCCTGTGTGTCAGAGTACAACTGTGCTCCACAGGGTTTTCAACGGCTGGTTTTTTGGAAGTAGATCCCCAGGCCTTTTTCTGAGGTGCCTCTGGGTGGACTCTACCTCCAACCTTTTGGGTAGCAGCTGAGCTCATTAACACAAAAACCTAAGGTCCAATTTAAGGTTTAACGGGAACATCAGTCACCGTAATGCAAGAGTAAGCAAACTGACCATTTACGTGACAGGAGAGTGAGTCTATTCCCAGCCTCTGCCTGTCGGTCTCCCAGTTCTTCTACCACTTCAACACTAACCTCCACATTCTACCTTCCATCTTCCACCTGGTTGCAACCGAATCCATCCCTGGTACAGTATAATATCCTTCAAGGTGTTTCCACAAGGGTCTGTCCTGAATCTCTCTAAAGAAGAGGAACCTGGGGGTAGTAGAATGCAGTTATCCTAGTCACACAGCAAATTAGAAGTCAAGGTTTCAAATCACGGCTTCTGAGTTTTTGGTCTCAGATTCAGTCACTGCCCATTCTCACTACCAACTGTGGTTTTCATTAACCCATTGCCATTGAGTCAATTCCAACTCACAGAAGCCCTATATTTCATTAGATATGGGAAAATGGTTTCCTTACAAGTTCTTTTTAACAAAATTCCTTCACTTAAAAAAATAATAAAAAACGATTTTTGCCCCAAATTCATGCTTGATTACTTTGCCTCAGAGGTAGGTTCCTTTAGCATACATATATCCTCAATTTGGCCACCTTCCCACACTGATCACTGCACATTTTCTTTGTGAATGTTCATGTTCATATTCTCATTGGTGACTGGTGGCACTTCAAGCTGAAGAAGGTGTTTTTCGTAGTCATTACTTATTTAACTAACACCAGAAATTACTTCCAGTGCTAATCTCATGCTGCTTACCCAGTTGCCTGAGAGATTTAAGTTTGCTGTGTGAAAATAGCAATTTGAGCAGATGAAAGTTTAACAGATGCTAAAAATAGCAGTTGACGCTCTTGACATTATAGTTAACTACAGCACCACACCCACTTCCTTCTCTATTGTCTGTCATTAACTATTATATCTGAAGTGAAACTTATTTCCAGTACAATCAGTAGAATGAACAACGAAACCATAAAGAGATCAAAGAATTAGTGAAAGAACATGTTCTCTTACACGTAGAGAATGAATCTGACCTTCAGGACTCCTTCAAAGTCTCCAGCTTTGATGACTATATCCTCTTCCACATTCTTCTAAGTGACACCCTAATTGCTCAGTTAATGAAATTTTGTAAACAAAAGAATATTCATGGAATATTCCTTAGAGGTCTGGAAGGGTAGTTTATTACATACTTATTCTACAAGTCATTAAACTAACCCTTGCTGAACATCCATGGAGCACACACCATTCATTTATAAAGCAGCTCCTTTCCACTAATCTGGAAAATGTATTTACATAAGTGCTAGATCGGTTGGTATATTATCAGAAGGTAGGATATTGATAAGGAGCCCTGGTGGTGCAGTTGGTTAAGTGTTTGGCTACTAACCAAAAGATTGATGGTTTAAACCTACAAGCCCACCTCACGGGAGAAAAATGTGACAGTCTGCTTCTGTAAAGATTACGGCCTTGGAAACATAATGGGGCAGTTCTACCCTGTCTTATAGGGTGGCTGTGAGTCAGAAGCGGCTCAATGGCAAATTTTTTTTTTTTTTAAGGATATTTATAAAGTTGAAATTTCCTGAGCTGAGAATTATTTGGCTCCTCCCTAAAGCAAAAGGCATTATTAGAAAATTTGTGGCAATGGCAGATAGACATGTTGGCTTATCAGATCTTTCTGAATCTTATCAGATCTTATCAGCTATTTCTTTTGGTTTGTCTCTTCTCCTTCTTTTCCTTTTTGCAAGAATTGGGCTGATGTCCTGGTCATCACCGACCTCTAATGGGTGTAGGTCTTTGGGCGCTGGTTTCTGTTCGTACTGCTTTTGGTGAAGGTGCACCTAATCCTTCCTGCCCTTTGGCAGTGTACAGGCATTCACCGCTAGGGTCCATGGTTGCTGTCCTGGCTTCTCCTGATAAGGTGATACTCATTAGGTCCACTTTGGTGCTCTCTCTGATTGAGCACGCCACGCGGTTGTTTCATCTCTGCTGTTGCTACCATGTGTGGGAGTAGGACATCTTATGCTGTAGTCCCTCCTCACCTTTCTCATGTGAAAGGAGTCAAGAGCCCCTGCTTCCTTCAAACTACCTCTCCTAGTATCTGAAGTTTCTATTATCTCATTACTCACTCCTACCTCTGTGTGAATCCTAGGCCAGTGTGGAAACTGGGTCCCTGAGAAGCAAGTATCTTCATCCCAGTCTTGTACTCAGTTTTTTTTTTTTTTTTTTTTTAGGTTACAGGGATTAAGTGCTCAACCTCCAGAGTCAGCCTGGTGGAGCTTATATCCCACCTCGTTTGCTTACCAGCTGTGTGACCTTGGGCAAAGCTATTTGCTTTTCCTGGGCATTAGTTTACTCATCTTAAATCATTACAGAAGTATCAACCTCACAGAACTACAGTGAGGTTTATGAGAATTACAGTATAAATCATCTAGAAGACCACCTGAGTAAAAGACAATGTATAGTGTTGTTATAAACTTCTGAATCTTACTGATCCTGAAAGAACAGTTATTTTCTTTGAACTGCCTCATAAATATAGGCAACATGAAAGCAGTAAATAAAGTTAGTCACAAGCACTTTGAGCCCTACCTATGAGAACCTCCCTCATACATCGACCTCTACAAAATTGTTGTTGTTGTTTTTAGTTGCCATCCAGTCAGTTCTAACTTATAGCGACCCTAGGTAAAACAGACAGAACGAAACACTGCCCTGTCCTGCACCATCCTCACAATTGTTGCTATGCTTGAGGGCATCATTGCAGCCACTGTGTCAATCCGTATCATTGAAGCCTTCCTCTCTTTTGCCGACCCTCTAGTTTACCAAGCATAATGTCCTTCTGCAGGGACTGGTCCCTCCTGATAACATGTCCAAAGTACATCGGATGAAGTTTTGTGATCCTCATGTCTATGGAGCATTCTGCTATTCTTCTTCCAAGACAGAGGTTGCTCATTCTTCTGGCAGCCCATGGTATGTTCAATATTCTTCGTCAATACCATAATTCGAAGATATCAAGTCTTCTTAGGTCTTCCTTAAAGTAAACTCAGTGATATTAAACATGATGAAACTGTAGCTATCACATGAAGCAATGATCAAGAAATATACGGTCAAAAAAAGTAAAAAAAAAAAAAATTATATAGAAGACAATATTTCTGTTAATTAACTGTGTCAGGCAGTTAATTCATAGAAATATTATATTCTCATTTTGAATAATTGCTTATGGTAATTTTGCGTTATTTTTATTAAAGAGAGCCCCCAAAGTTTTACACAGCACCACCACCACTTCCCACTCCTCCCCTCTACAAAATCTGAATTTGTCCCTGCACTACTGTTTGTAATCTTTTTTTTTTTTTCCAGTGGATTCCTTTGAGAATTGTATGCACTATGTGTATGCTTGCCAAAAAAAAAAAAAAACATGCTTTTTCTTCCATACCACTTCAGAGAGCATACCTATCCTCTTAAAGCCCATTGTGAAGCACCCCTAGTTTTAAGGAAGAAAAGGCTGAGTTTAGCATTGTACATAAAATCCCAATTCAGAAGGAATACAATACAACAGCTGCCCTGAATTTTTTCACCATAATTTCAGCTTCACTCTCTTCTTTTCATCTTATTTTCCTCTGCTTCTCATACACCCATTGCTTTTCTGTGGCCCCAGAAAATAATTGAACCTTTGGAGAATTGATGCCCTGGCAAGGGTGAAGAGGCATTGAAGGCCTCTTACCTGTGGGCTTTCTCTAAAGCAAACATTTCTCAGAAGAAATATCATACTCAGGAGGGGTAGAAAGAGAGGAGGTTATTTGTTCCTATTGCCAACTATTTCAAGTAAGCAAGTGGTTGGTTTCCCACATATTTCCATAGCAACTTGTGTTTATACCCAACTCACTTTCTACACCATGATTATTTGTCTCTGTCCCAAATTATTAGGTGTTTGTGATCAGGGACTATCTTATTCACCATTATAATTCAGGTTCTGAAAGATAATAAGGGATTAATAAATGATTATTGAATGAATGAATAATTAAGAGACTGATGAAAATAAGGCATTCTTAGCTACTTTTTATACCTGTTTAATATAATCCACGGAACCAGAAAACCTTCCTCAACATGACAGTAACCACAAAGCACCCTGCAGTTCATGTTACTAAGAACTTTTATTCCCTTTTTAGCTTAATATGTAGCTGATGCAAACTGGTAACAAAATCTGAGATGATTCTCACGAATGGGCAAAATCTTTGAGGCTACAGATAAAAGGTTTATGCCATTTATATTTATTTTTACATTTGTTCCATTTATTCTGGGTGCATTAAAATTTTAATAGTTACAGGCATGTCTGGCACCCCCCAGACTGGGATGCATGTGGCATTTCTGTAACAAGAATGTCAGCTTAAGTAAAAAGACTGCTTCTAAACCAAGAGCATCTTGGTCTCCCACCCAGTTGGATTTCACATCCAGATTACATCCAGATCAGCATTATGATGGAATGCATGTATTTATCCTTGGTTGTCACCTCATAATATTTAAGAGTCACCATAATGCTTAGAAATTTCCTGTAATGAGTTTAGGATATGATTCGAGGTGAGTTCCCAGAAGGGAACCAATTTGTGGAGCTGACCAGAGTCCAGGCCTTTATCACCTAATGCACTTTCACACTTTGTCCTCACGGATACTTTAGGAACCTGTTACAGCCAGTTTCGAGTGATTCAAATGACCTGGCTCTTGAGTTCATTTGTTCTTTTATAAGGTTGCTTTGAATTCACATGACTGTGTGTGTGTGTTGCCTAATGGTTAAAAGCTTGGACTCTGCAGCTAGATTTGGGCAAGTCATTTAATCTCTTTGGGCCTCAATGTCCTCAAGTGTAAAATGGAAATAATAATAGAACCTTACTACCTCATAAGGTTGTTGTAAGAATCTAATGCGTTCATGTATGCAAAACACTTGGAACACTGCCTGGCACATAAGTGCTATGGAAGTGTTAGCTGTTTTTATTAATCACATCACTATAGCATTCCATTCTTCTTATGCATAATATTGAGATTTTTTTTTATATTACATGGAACAATGAAAGCAAAGTGCCTAAGTGGAAAGCAGCACTGTATGACTTATTCCTTAAAGTTTGGTAAGGTAGGTGAGGAGGACTAAGCAGAAACTCCCCTGTGGAGATTCATGAACTTGCAAGTATACACGTTGAGAGCCCAGCTCTTTGCCGATGACCTACCCAATCATCTGGCAGTAGACTGAAACCGAATGAACAAACTAAGGGATATTAGGGAAAGTATATGGGACTCTAGTGTAAGCAACAAGGGGTACATTTTTCTAAGTATTTAACAGACCTAGGGATTTCCCAGTGGGAACAGTATGTTAGCCTACAGCTGGGGCCTTAAGGCACAATGTCAGGTTCTGTCCAATAGGACAGTGGTATAATAAAAACAACCTCCTTGCAAAACTGCTCATGCCAAGCACAACAAATCAACTTACCCTTACCTGTGTCGTCTTACTGGAGTTCTGAGCAGCAATTGACTTGAATCACTTTCTTCTATTGACTCCCATAACATTGTGCTATTCTGGTTTTCCTTTGAGTTCTCTGGTCCACTTAATTTCAGTGTCCATTGATGGATCATCCTCTTCTTTAAATCTAGATGTCGTAATTGCTCAGTACAGTGTCCAAGTTTCCATTCTCCCCATCCCTATATTTTCCCGTTTATTTTATTTATTCCTATAGTTTTACATATTCTTTAGAGAATAAGTTTTACAGTTACATGGTAAGCCTAGGCCTCTATTCTGATGTAAGGAATAATTAAATTCTACTTCCTCATTGGTATCTTTATTTGTATTTGGGTGTTTCTAACATAATATGTTCAAACATGAACTTTCGATCTTCCAATTTGTTTCTTCTCCAGTCATCTTTACCTTAATAAAGAGCAAAAGAAATCTGGAACTGTATCTTGATAATTTCTTCTCTGTTAGGATCTATTTCCAATAACTGTCTAGATTACACGCATCTCTCCATTCCACTGCCATTGTCTCAACTAAAGCAGCCATCATGTGTTATCTGGAAGACAGTAATAGCTTCCTAAATTGTCTTCCCACTTCTTCTCTTTATTCTATCTAATCCAGTCACCACATGGGAGCTTAGAAATCTAAACAGACATGAGAGTACAAGGTCTAGCAGTTTGTCATACTGTGGTGGCTTTGCATTTTGTTGTGCTGCTGGAAGCTATGCCACCAGTGTTCCAAAAATAAAAAAATAAAAAGGCAGAGTCAGCCACTGTGGACAGGTTTCAGCTGAGCTTCCAGACTAAGACAGACTAGGAAAAAGAATTTGGTGATCTACTTCTTAAAAAAATGGGCAAGTGAAAACCTTATGAATAGCAGAAGAACATTGTCTGATACGGTGCCAGATGAGCCCCTCAGGTTGAAACACTCAAAATACAACTGGGAAGAGCTGCCTCTTCAAAGTAAAATCAACCTTAATGACGTGGAGTTAAACTTTCGAGACCTATATTTGCTGATGTGGCACTACTCGAGATGAGAAGAAACAGCTGCAAACATCCATTAATAATTAGAAGGTGGAATGTACATAGTATGAATCTAGGAAAATTAGAAGTCATTAGAAATGAAATGGTATGCATAAAGATTTATGAGCTGGAATGGGCTGTAGTGGGCATTTTGATTCGAACAATCATATGGCCTACTATGAGGAAACGACAAATTGAAAAGGAATGGCATTGCATTCATCATCAAAAAGAGCATTTCAACATCTATCCTGAAGTACCGCTCTGTCAGTGATAGGAAAATACTCGTATGCCTACAATGAAGACCAGTTAATGTGACTATTATTCAAATTTATGCACCAATCGCTAATGCCAGAGATGAAGAAATTAAAGATTTTTACCAGCTTCTGCAGTCCAAAATTGATCAAACATGTAATCAAGATACATTGATAATTACTGGTGATTGGAATGTGATAGATGGAAACAAAGGGTGAGGATCCGTAGTTGGAAAATATGGCCTTGGTGATAGAAATGACAGAGGAGATCACGTGATAGAATTTTTCAAGACCAATGACTTCTTTATTGCAAATACATTTTTCAACATCAACGGTCATTTTATATACCAGATGGAATACACAGGGAACAAATTGACTATATCTGTGGAAAAAGGCATCACAGAAGCTCAATATCTGTACTCCCAAAGCCAGTCTATATACTTAGGTAATGTATAGGCTAACAATTATGTCAGTCTATACAACAATTATTGAAGTTTATATCTGCTCAGTTTATCAGTAAATTTGAACTTTCGTTTTAACTGGAGCTGAACTGTGAGGTGTGTATACTCTTTCATGGTAAATAAAACTATATGTACTGTATATTGTACATTTATACCAAGTACCTAGTCTATGGGGCTATAATTTTAGCTTATAATTTTGATTCATTTAGTATAAATGGATTTTAGTCATCAAAGTTCTAATAAAGTTTTCCATTGCGATTCACCTCTTTTTATTGCTCAGCAGTTTTAGAAGCTGGGCTTGAAATCTAGAGACTTAAGTTCAAGGCCTGACTTTACCACCTTACCGGTTGTTTGACCTTGGGCAAGCCACTGCAGTTCTGTGAGTTTCACTTTTCTCATCTGCAAAGTGAAGATAATAATAGCTTCCCTGCCAACTCCACAGGGCAGGTTGAAGTGTCAAGTGAGATAACATGCATGAAAGTGCTTCTAAAACTACAAAGCACAGTATAATTCAAGGTGTTAGTCACCTACCATCTGATTGGCCACATGAAGGAAATAAAGTCCTCCCTAAGGAACCAGGTATAAAATTCAGAATTGGATTAACATTTTTAAATAGTGCAAAAATAAAACATGGAAAACAACAAAAAAAAAACCTCTGCATATTAAAAAAATTTTTTTTAAATGTTTCTACTTCTGATTTTAATTGTACCAATTTGGTGCTGTGGATTTGCTTTTTCTAGTTGATATGGCAGAATAGAATTAATTCAGTACTGAAACAAGTTTCAAAACATATGATTGAGGTTTTTTTTTTCAGAGATTATTTTATCTATACTATGGTCATAAGAGAGTCAAAAAGAAAATATGTCTTTGTCTTAAAAGAATAAGTTATTTTGTTGTTGTTAATCCCACACATCTTTAAGCCAGTGTTTAGATGTCCCTCTTCACAAGTTTTTATTTTTCTAAGAAAGATTTTGCTGGATCACACATGCTAGTGTTAAAACATGTCAGTTCTTTCACCTGCTGAGAGATCAGCTGCTGTCAGTGACAGGAGAATGGGGATGCCAGTCTCATTCTTTTGAAAGTCATCATAGAGAAGAGGAAGTCAGTGGCAGTAAATTTAAAAAATACATGCAGCATTGAATCCACACCCAAAAATGTATCTTCTGTATTGCATACTCTCTCTACCAGATGAAGACAGACAATGAAGAAAGGCCTGGTGATCTACTTCCAAAAATCAGCCAATGAAAATCGTATGGGTCGCAACAGAATATTTTCCTCTGTAGTGCTGGAAGATGAACTCCTTAGGTTCGAAGGCACTCAAAATACACAGTGGCCTTAACAATGGATTTGAGTATATCAGTGATCGTGAAGATGGCGTAGGACCAGGCAACGTTTCATTCTGCTGTGCATGAGGTCACCATGAACCGAAGCTGACTCAACAGCAGCAAACAACGACTACCAGAGAACTTAATATTCTCCTTGCCACAATCACCCTCATAGCGATAAAACTGGGCATGACAGCCAAAAACCATAACAATATTATTCGACATTTTGTGTAATACAAAGTGAACTCAGACTTGAAAAATCAGTTTGACAAATATCAACACATCTTATTTGCTGTCTTATGTAATAGTGGTAATGGGAAAATAAATGGTCCTATTTTTTGTGGGGATTACCACATGATTTTAATTAAGGGTTGAAGTAAAAAGAGACCCAATTAGGAGCTCTATGGCTTAGTAGCAGTGAGAACAAGGACTTAACTCTCTCTAAACTACAGTGTAACTAACACAGACTCAATCATGTCTGCTATGCTTGTGAGATCAAATAAAATGTAACTCATCCATTCATCAAATATTGAGCAACTGCTGTATTCAAGAAAGTGGGCTAGGCAGACACACTGCTGTTTAGATTAGCTTTGGTTTTCACGCACTTAAAATCAAAGCGGTAGATCAATGACATCAGTACCAAGAATAATAAAAATGCGTTGAAAATGTTAAGAGCAATAAGAAGTTAAAATAATGTGATATGGGAATTCATGTCATCAAAAAGTGCTTTGAAACTGCAAAATGCTGCACAGATGCAAGCTATCACAATATTTCAGGATATGGAGAAACTGAGGAAAGGTTTTTGATGACTTTACCCAGGTAAGCTTTACCCTTCCCCCTTCTTTACCTTGTTCAATAAAATACGATAGGAATCAATTACCTAATACAATGTCTTACAAGCTCTATATGCACAGTAAATATTTGTTGAATGAATTAATGCTAAACAATCTGCTTCCCAACATTATTTGAAGGAAGACTTGATAAAACTTACTCTAACTGAAAAGACAAAAGCACTACTTATGTTATTCTTAATTAATAATTAGGATTAAAAATACTATTTGAGAACCTGTTTTAATCAAATATATTTTATGACACTTGTTTCAGATGAAAGAGCCCATCCCATATGCTACCCCTGTGAAATGTTGGTGAAGTATAAACTAGTAGAAAATGCATTAACTTGGGAGCCAGGGGCCCTGTGTGAGAATCTTTGTTCTGGGATTAGGAAAAGCTACCATTTTTTGTGGCTTAGTTTCCTCATCTGTGGAATAATAGGCTAGGCCAGGAAATTTCTATGAGTCCTTCTAGCTTTAACATTTTCATGCCTCAATACAGAAGATATTTGACAGAAGACATATTTAAATTTGATAAAATGGATTTAGGTTAGAAGAGTTTATCATCATTTTTAAAAATGATATTACTGTGATTCTGGATTGATAAATTGTGCTGAAATATACAAGATATGAATGACAAAACTTTAAAAACATATAAAGAGATTTTTTTTTAACTGTGGATAAAATTATTATCTCTGTACTCTGCCCCCTCCTCCCCCTCCCACCCACCCCCCAACACACTTTGGTCTATTTTGGAGTAATCTAGGACTGGGTCTACATGATTAAGGCTGAGTAGTATAATTATTCAGTGAATTGGAGTAGTTCTGATAATCAAAGCAGAAACTTTCAGTTATTTAGGGATACGCCCATCTTCCCATTCCCCTAAAACTTTGTTCTGTGAATGACAAAAACAGCCTCGACACCTGCTTGCTAAGGAATATCATTCAAGCAATATTATTAAGAATAAATTTTATGAAATGAACGATGTATCAAATATGGTTTCCTACTAATCACAAAACTATAATTGAAATGGTCTTTTAAACAGTATGTTCATGACATTGATTGAATGACCCTTCTTAAATGACTGTAGAATCTCCGGTATCCTATAGAAGCTAAGGTGGTAAGAGAACGTACTATTTATTGAGTGCCTGCATTGTGTGTGACTCTGTACTGGAATGTGAAATATATGTACTCTTTTTACGCCTAGCAACACTAGGTTCAATTATTCCTTTTAGAGATTAAAAAAAAAAAATCCAAACCAAACCCATTGCCGTTATAGCAACCCTATAGGACAGAGTAAAACTGCCCCATAGAGTTTCCAGGGAGCACCTGGTGGATTTGAACTGCCAACCTTTTGGTTAGCAACCATAGCTCTTAACCACTACACCACCAGGGTTTCCTGGAGATAAATTTAAAAAAAAAAAAAAAAGAGAGATAAATAGACAGGTTCAAACCACCAACCTTTAGGTTAGTAGTTGCACACAAACCATTTGCACCGCTGAGAGACCTCCCAGAGAAGCAAGTCACTTAAAATTGCTAAGCAAATTGGATTTGAATTCACGTCTCTGAAACTTTAAAGGTTTATACTTTACCAGCACCATACTGCCTCCCACTAACTATGCTGAAGTGCTTGACATTACATTTTAGGAGATAAAAACATAAATTGTAAACATTATTGTGAAGCATCTTATGCAAATCAAGAACTCACTTGGTAATTCGTGAGATCACCGGTTCAGTGTTGTGTCTTTAAAGAGTGACCCATTTTTCTGGAAGGCGGTCCCTACCCATGTTTCTCCACTTTCATCTCATTAACTTTTTACAATCCTTCTAGTTCCCTTTTAAATGTCACTTCCTGGAGAGGCCAACTTGGACCCTAGATATGTTAAATCCCCTTCTTACTCATAGATTAATCTCCATCTTTCCGTATTAAGCTTTCTCCCATGTGCTCAATGCTCACACTAGAATGCAACATCAGTGAGGGCAGAAACTATATACAAGTGGTCTTGCTTACCACATATATATATTCCACCACCCAGAAAAGGTCCTGGCACATAGCAGGTGCTCAAAATACCTGCTGCATGAATATGCATGCATTCAAAATTATGGAAAGTGGTATGAGACTCTCAAAATATATGGACCTTAGGTATACTATATTGTATGTTTTTATATTGTAAAATCACATTCAAAATGAGAACAATGAAAGATCTGTAGTAGTGTTAATACATTAATGGATTAAAGAATAAATCCCCCAGTGTGGACTGAAATGGTTGGAAGATGAATTATCTTTTTTAGCAAGACGGTGAAGCACTGCCCCATTTGATTTTGTTTTGTTTTCCATTGTCAGTTCCAAAGAACTTCTAACAGTGGAGTAGTGTGGTTGCGTCAGTTTCCTTTAGTTACCAGGCTACAAGGCCTTTCATTTTTTTTTTTTTTTTTTTTTTGGTTTACTTCTCACGGCCAAAAGATGGCAGTGTGTTAGAGCACGACAGCCTTTTTTCCAAGTGCCCCTGAGCTGAGGAGCAGGCTGAGCGGTTGGCTGTGTCCTAATGAGTTGACCTGGCTTTGCAAAAATCTGAAGTTTCAGAAGGATGTCCAAAACAGAAACCTGTGGCTATGGTTCTACCGAAGACATGTACCCGACTTCCAGACCCATCACCTGCCTTTGTTCATAAAGTGTATGTTGTGATATACACAAACGAACAGACAAATTCGAGCCACAAATGAAAAAAGGTACGATTTAATGCCAGGAATAAAAATATTGTTGTCCTCAAATTCCAAATATCAGTGTTACGATCAATCTGCCTGTTGGTTGCACACAGAGAATTACTACTTTCATCTGTTCATCAGCTGAAGCATGTCACCTGACAACTCTTACTGCATTTTATGTGAAGTTAGCATGAAATACTTATCTTCTTCATAAACTTTGGTTTGTTTGTTTGTTTGTTTTTAACAGAAAAGATGTCCATGAGTAAGGTGGAGCTTTGACACAAATGTAAACAAAGTGAGGTTGTCCTTAGTACCTTCCCCTCCACCCTTTTAAAACTTGTCTTCTCCTTTTAGAGCTGTTGTTCTAGGAACCCAGACATCCAGGTCCACTTGCTGGGCTTTCTGTACCCCCTTCTGGCAGATGGCTCAGCCTTTTATTCTGCCCACCTTTGAGACACAGCGGTTAACCAGTCGGCTGCTAAAGGAAAGGTCGGTGGCTCCAAGGGAGAGAGATGTGGCAGTCCGCTTCCGTAAAGATTTACAGCCTCGGAAACCCTATGGGGCAATTCTACTCTGTTCTATAGGATTGCTAGAATTGAAATCCAGTTGAAGACTATGTGTTTGGTTTGGGTTTGAGACTTTCTGGTGCCACTCTCCAAGGACTGTCTCTTTGTTAGCTCTCCTGGTAAAACCAAAAAAACCAAACCCAGTGCCGTCGAGTGTGACTCATAACGACCCTATAGGACAGAGTAGAACTGCCCCATAGAGTTTCTAAGGAGCACCTGGTGGATTTGAACTGCTGATCCTTTGGTTAGCAGGCGTAGCGCTTAACCACTACGCCACCAGGGTTTCCGCTCTCCTGGTAGAAAGGGTCTAATCAATGACTGACTAATGGCTGCTACGGTGCCATGTATTGCCAGTTATTCATTCATTCATTTATTGATTATTCACACTCATGAATGGAGGACATGCTACGCATCAATCACAGTGATATATGAGGGTTACCAACACAAAGTCCCTGCCTTCAAAGTTCAGGTTAGGGAGACAAATAACAGTTAACAGTAGTAATACTTCAGAATGATAATCGCTGGTGCAGATCAAAGCATTTTGCTATGGCAGTGCCTGGTGATTTTTTCAGTTTATGAGGACCACGTTCATCGTGGTATCCTTAATTCACGGTGTAATGCCCAGCCTGTGACAGACATGAGATAAATGCTTAGGCTTAAGCTTTTAATGATGAGATCTTGACACAAGCTTAAGGGGGTGATATTTTGGGGTGTCTCTCTGCTTCCTCCAGATCATCTCATACTGGGAAGAGTCATCTCTGCCTCCCACAGACTACCTCCGCTGGTGGTAGTAGGACCGAATCAGAAATTGTGTGTTTACTTTTACTCTTTCTTAATGTAGGTTCTGAGGTGGAGAAGGGAGGAGGACTTATTAGGCAATGGGGGAAAAAAAAACAACAACAAAACAAAGAGAGTTGGAATAAATTCCTGATGCCCAGCCTTGCTCTTACTACTGGTCTTACTGGGGCATGAGAGGTGTTATACAGCCACGGGGCTCTTGTCCCTAGCAGGAAATAGGCCTAATTTATTTGGCTTGACTAGTAAATATGACTCAGGCATCTACACCAGCAAGTGTTTGTTTCCATAAAAATTTATTATGCTTTTGTTTAATGGGTTCCCCTCAGAGGTTTTCATTTACCTCCAAAGCATCTCCTAAGCAGCATATTCTCTCAAGCACTGCTTTTAAGGATAAATGAATTAACTAGTTTGAGAATCTATTTAATTTTTTTTTTTTTTAAACTGGCTTACACTAAACAGGCCAACACACTGTAAGTTGCTGAGTGATTTATCTGTAAATGACCTGTGGTCCAGTTCATAGCATCTCCCTTGGCTTTTCTTCTAGATTATTTCTCCCAGAGTTAAAATGAGTGTGTTAACAAAATTCTCTCTTCTCCGTATGGTTTTGAATTTGGGCACATCAGGTACACCAGGAAATAGCACAGTGCAACCAAAGAGGAAAACCACCCAAGGGATGGGACCATCATCACTGTGACTTCATGCCTGTAAAGTGAGGACGAGCCAGTTCATCCGGAACAGCGGGCGTGTGTCAGTTGCAGCTCCCAAGGAACAATGGCCTTCACTGTGCAGGCTGCCACGTGGGAAACGGGCTTGTTTTTGTTTTCCTTTATATCATTTTGGGGGATAAAATATGGTAGCTTTTCTTTCTTTCAAACACCACAGGGTCAGCCAGGAACGCTAGCTTCCTGGTCCCAAATGCAGGTGAGTTCTTCCAGAAGCTGAGATCCAGTGACCTTTGTGGGACACTGTGGTGGCTGTTTCATACCCAAGGGCAGGAGGAGCAGGTTTTCTTATGGAAGAGGAGGCAGACTTCAGGAAGTTCCCAGAGAGTCATTTGACATTTCTGTCTGGAATGGGGAGGAGGAATGTGATAAATGAAGGGCGGATGGGATGAACACCTTCCCAAGGGCAAAGTACCTATCCTGGGCATGTGAAGGATCAGTGTGACTTCAAAGGCTTTGCAAATTTGTCTGCACCAGTTATAGACACATGAGTAATGTAACTTTCCATCTTTAACTTACCATTATATATAGAATTTTCTCATAACTTACTTTATAACACACAAAAGTTTTTAAGACTAGGAAAAGGACTCTTATTACATTTAATTTGCATATGCATTAAGTTGGTAGATATGGGGGGAAATCAGCTACCTCTTACAAACTGGTTTCAAATCTTCTATCAATTCAATAAATAAAGCTACTCTTTTCAGATGATGGGACACAACTTTTGGCTTATTCGTGAAATTGTAAGAATTTGATAAATAATAATAGTAGATGAATTTGATTAAGAGTATAAATATATAAAGAATATTTGGTCAACCAATTAATTTTAAATGGTTTCTAGCCATTACCTTTTAAGCTTGTCATCATATATTAATAGTTTTAATGGAAAAAGACATTTGGAGACAAAACAGGTGGTAAGACAGTTTATACATTTCCTGGATTTTATGTATCTATTTTTTTTTTTATGAGTATTGCAGAAACAACATGAAATGCATATGCTTTTTCAAATTCAAGTCCAATTTATTTATACTTATAGAGATTCCCGGGCCTTAAGGATAAATGGGAAGATAATGGGTTATATACTTTTGATTGTCTAATAAAATGAAGCTGAGCACTTCAACATGAGACTTTTTTTTTTTTTTTTTGGCTTTGGGATTAAGTCTGTAATGAACCGTAATTCCCATTTATGGTCATGGCACCTAAACCACAGACACGTATACCACCTAGCTCCTCCCTTCCTTGCCAGGGAGGTCACAAAAGAAATAGGACTCACTGTTAAAACTCCAAGTAGCCCAGGTTAAGAATGCCCAGAAAATTATGAAATTATGGAGCAAGATGTAAAACAATGGCTAATGTGGTACAAAATAGTATGGCAGAGGCAGGGAAGACTCAACAAATATTGCATTTGTGCTCCACCTACATTTTTCAGCCTTCTTTAAAATTAAGAATGTGTACCCCTACCACTGCTCTTAACTATCTACATTGAGTCTCGCTTCTGTGTGGCATGAAATGAAGGGCTCCAAGAAGGCAAAGTTGCAGAATAGCAGCAGTCTAGGTCTCTGAGTCACTGCTTGGAGGAGAACTGTGTAAGCAAGTTGTCTAGTCCCCATTGTGCTATGATATGAGCAAGAGAAAAGCTATGCTGTGTTAAGATATTAAGATTCAGGGTTTGGAATTGAATTTATTTTGCCTCTTAGTTTTAGAAGATCAATTCCAGCACTTTTTCTGAAATAATAAAACTCCCTTCTAGTGTTAGTGATATACCAGTCTGGGATTTGAGAGACTTTAAATAGTGAACTCTATTGCTACATGGTCAATCTCGTCAATACATTAAACAGTGAAACTTAATATCTCAATCAATTGGCCTAATATTGCTTCTCAGTACTTGTTCTACCTCTTAATTCATAAGGTAGCTCCTGGGGTTTTAAAAGCTAGCAAGCAGCTAGCCAAAGTACAACAATAGGTGTCCATTCAAAGGAAGCAACAGAAGAAAAAGGAAAGTCAGAAATTGGAGAACAAGGAAATAAATTTAGTGTCTGGTTACCTCCATGGGTGACTGCATCCTTTGCCATGAGACCAGAAGAATTAGATGGTATCCAGCTACCATTATCCATCATTTTGGTGGAAGATTCTGTAAAAGAAACCTGACCAAATCAGGGAGAACGTAGAATAGAATTTCAAATTCTCAATGAAACTCAGACTTTCCAGAGCCATGGAAGCTGGATGAACTCCCAAAAATATCACCCTGAGTGAATCTTCAAACTTTAAACAGAAACTACCCCCTGAAGTCTTCTTTGAACCAAAAAATAGAATTCCTGTGGACCATTGAGTGAAGTAAGTCTCCCCATTGTCCTCCCTTTCATGAACGGGAATGTTTATTGCAGTTTTTCTGTTTCTATTGTATAATGAGTATGAGTATGTGCTGGAAGAGGGGCATATAACTTCATAGATTTTCCAAACAAGTGAAGCCATTTTTGTAACTGATGAAGAGACCGTCATAAACAGATTACCCAGAAATCCTGAGCTTTGAGTTAGATATGGTAACTGCTAGGACTTTGGTTTTCGCCATTGACGGGGTTAAGTGTAATGGCTACCCAAAAGGGTACACTATGACAGAGACTCTTAGTTCTCACCTTGTATTCCATGTACCTCTTCATTTCCCAGCTTCTCCTTGCAGCTAAGTTGGGATCATGTGACTAGTTCTGACCAGTGGGCTGTGAGTGGAAGTGAAGTGTATCACTTTTGGTTGGAGGCAGTTAAAATTTTTTTTTTTTTTTTTTCTTCTACAGTTGTAAGGGAAGGACTCCAAAATGATGGAGATGTAAGATTGGATTCCTTGGGCATGGAAGAAAGTAGCGTGACCTACAAGGAACTGTGACATGAGCAAGCAATAAAATTTACTATATTAATCCACTGAGATTTTAGAGTAAATTTTGACCGTGATGCCTTTGAATTATGGTGTTGGCAAAGAATGTTGAATATACAACGGACTGACAGAAGAATGATCAAATCTTCACTTTCAGCAAGCAAGTCTGTTTTCTGCATGTCACAGGTTGTTAATGAGTCTTCCTGCAATCCTGATGCCACGTTCTTCTTCAAATAGTCCAACTTCTCCAATTATTTGCTCAGCATACAGACTAACTGTGGTGAAAAGATACAACTCTGGCACACATCTTTCCTGATTTTAAAACACACAGTATTTCCTTATTCTGCTGGAACAGCTGCCTCTTGGTCTATGTACATTTCCTTGTCCATAATTTGTTATGATCTACACAGTGGGATGCCTTTGCATAGTGTACAAAACACAGGTAAACATCTTTCTGGTATTCTCTGATTTCAGCCAAGGTCCATCCGACATCGGCAATGATATCCCTCACTCCAAGCCCTCTTCTGAATCTGACTTGAATTTTTGGCAATTCCCTGTTGATGTACTGCTGCAACTGTTTTTGAATTATCTTCAGCAAAATTTTACTTGCTTGTAATATTAATGATATGGTTCAATAATTTCCACATCCTGTAGAATCACCTTTCTGTGGAATGGACACAAATATGGATCTCTTACTGTTGGTTGGTCAGGTAGCTGTCTTCCAAATTTCTTGGCAGAGAGTAGTGGGCACTTCCAGCATTGCATCTGTTGAAACATTTCAATTGGTATTCCATCAGTTCCTGGAGCCTAGGCTTTTCATAGAATTTGCAATTTAATCTGAATGAAGTCTTTAGGGAGTATCAGAAGACAAGGTATGTAGTTAGAAGTCATTCTCTCATATTTTAAAGTGAGCCTGAATTGAGGCTACTTTTTTTTTAAATACCACAACCTCTTTTGAAACTATTTTTCTAGAAAATCTCAGTCTTTATTATCTAAAAAGGAGCCCTGGTGGTGCAGTGGTTAAGTGCTTGGCTGCTAACTGAAAGGACGGCAGTTCAAACTGTCCAGCCGCACCCTGGGAAAAAGACGTGGCTGTCTGCTTATGTAAAGATTACATCCTTGGAAACCCTGTGGGGCGGTTCTACCCTGTCCTAGAGGGTTATTGTGAGTAGGAATTGATTCAACAGCAATGGGTTTGTTACTATCTAGGTATCTGCCCTTAAATGTCATAAAAATCATTTGCTTTTTATTTAGTTGACTATTTCATGTAAATATATTTGTAATAGTCCAATTTTGAAAAAGGTAACTTAGAAAATAGAGCAACAAGTGGTTAAGCATGTTACTTTCTGCCTGCATTTCTCATACATCACTGCATTCTCAATCATTACCAGCAGTTTCAAAATCTATTCAAGTAAATGTTCGAATAATTGTGAAATTTTTATATAGGAAATGCAAAGTGCTGGGTCGGATCTAACATTGAAATAGAAAAATTCCAACATTTTTTACCTTTTATTCCTTGTGGGTAGCAATGACTGAACAGGAATATTCATTGTTCATACAAATGAAACCCATGACCAAATTGTTGACCTGTCTGTTGGGTTTTAATCTCTGTGAACTATGTTGAACTTAAAGGGTCTTTTTGATTAAAGGATTTAACATGCTAGGTTGGAGTTCCTACAGAGATGAAAGCATTACTGACTCTCAGGAGCCCTTTTTTGTATGTTTTTCAAAGAGATAGGCTTAAAGGACAGATAAAGTACATATTAACTGGAAAGAACACACCAGAAGTAAAAGGTTTTTAGAGTCCTCACAACTCAGAATTCTCACAACTGAAATATGATTACAAGTAAATTAGACCCTAAAGTGTTTAAAGTATTTGAACTGCTTCTCTATTTTTTGTCCATCTGTTCCACATTATTGCCCCAAGAGGTAGATATCATATTTATTTCATAGTTGAAAATATGTAGAGATGTCTATTTTATGTCCTGCTCAAGATAACACAGCTAGTTAAAAAACAAAAGCACATCTTCTGGATTTATATGGTAAACTCAATTTCAATTCCAGTGCTCTTTCCAAGGAAAACATTTGCCTCTACTTCTAGTAAGACCACCAATTTGCTACTTATGATAACTTAAATGGCTGAAATTGATTACTGCAGTGTCATTTTGGTAAATGTATTCATTATAAGACTCTAAAACATATTGATTAATGTTTGGTAAATACAGTGAATACCCATGGATACTTCACCCTAAGTCCTAGGATGAACTGAAACAATGTTCTGGGTTTCATAAATATGATATTATATCTCTCAAATGTCATTAGAAACTATATTGCAAAATTCCACAGGCTGACTGTAGGTGGAATTATTAACTAGAATCTTTTGGTTTGCTTTGCGCAGTTCAGTTGGTCAGAATGAAGTACAGGAGAGGGCAAGGATGTGGGTAGGATCCACGTGGACCAGTTCATTTACTTCAACCTCATACAGTCATATCAACAATGGTCACAGGAAGGATTATATCTTCCTAAAGTAAAGTGAACTAACGCATCACCACAATTAGGAAATCAACCTAAAGTCCGTGGTTGGATCATCTCGGTAGCATCATCCTTTCAAGAGAGTACATTTCTCTCGTTAACCAAAAGGTCAATATCAACACACTGTTCATCACCAGTTTATAATGTAGCTTATCCAAAACAAATATTTAAATAATCAATTGTTGGGTAATTGTAAAGGAGTGGGCAGTACAGTGGGACTTTAAACTTCTGTTTTGTTTTGTTTTGATTCTCTTTCTATAGCTGAGTCCAAGAAACAAAAATCAAATCCATAGCGTCAACTCTGACTCATAGCGACCCTATAGAACAGACTAGAACTGTCCCATAGGGTTTCTAAGGAGCGGCTGGTGAATTTGAACTCTCAGTCTTTTGGTTAGCAGCCAAACACTTAACCTCTGTGCCACCAGGGTCCTATAGCTTCAAAGTGGTGCTTAAACACAAAATTATTGTTTAAATGAAGTGAGTGAGACAGGGCTTGCACATTAGTTCTGCCATTTACTGAGTGACCTTCGGCAAGTTTTTTGACCACCTCTGGAGACCCTGGGGTCTTCACTTCAATGTGGATGATAATAATACCTACCTTATAAAAGAGTTGTTAACATCAAGTGAGATAAATACTTAAAACCCTCAACACCATGTTGGTATACAGAAGTGTTCAATAGATATTAGCTTTTATTATAATTTTATTTTTTTGTTATTGTTGTTAATTTACTTTTGCCATTCCACTAAGGAAGGTTTGAACCAGATGCAGTGAAGGTAAATTTAATGTTTTGAGAGGTACCATACTCCTTGCCAATGAATGAGGGGAGCGTTGGAGGGGAAAATATTTCAAGGGCAGTAAGGAGACTCTAACAGCATTGCCACATCTCCTGATTTAAAGTTTTCTGGTGTGGTTTTGTTTAGCTGGAATTAATTCCCAGACTTATATGTCAGCATTAACTTTGATTGTTAAATTATTCCAAAACCCAGGTGCCATTATTTTGTGTAGATAAAATACTTCCTGTGATCATTTACACATTCGTATCCTCCTCTATGCTATGTCTGACCAGTTGAGCTAATCAACCAAGACAAAGACCTAATTAATAACTCCATACACAGTTAATCTCATGGAATTTCACATCAGGGATTCCAATGGCACTTCACAGAAAAAATATCATGGTTGTTTCATTTGGCCTAGTTCACCTTAGAGTAAACTCTGAAGATGTTACCTATGCATGTTTGTAGAATCCATCAAAAAAGGGCTAAATCTTGTGTTTTAAAGTTTTATTATTAACATATTGATCAGATTAACTCTGTAGCAATATAGGATACAAACTACCCAAATTAATAACTTGATAGTGTTAACAGCATCACAGGCCAAATTGCTTGTTTTGGAGAGGGCTAAGATTGTAATTATGTTTGCCACTTAGATTTAGAAGGCCTGATTTAGATTATCCACATAGCTCTGTATTTACTTTAATAAGAAGAATGAGAACAAACTGAGGCTGTGCAAATTGGGCACCACTATTACCAGTACAACACGAATTCATTCATTGTGTGTTTCCAAGCAGTTACTCATTAATATAGATAGATCCCAGAGAATGGGTTCTTTCACACTTCATTGACTACATCATATTTAAGGCCTCAGGAAACTTAATTCTTGATTGGCACAAATGCTTATGATTATAGATGACATGCTCTCCTAAAGATGACGCTGTGGGATATTATGGCTATTTTCCTAAGATAGTTTGGCTAACATGTGGGAGAGGTGACAGGTGATTCTGGGTATTATTTTTCACGAGTAATAGAGATTCTATTTGCAATTTTATAATAATAGGATTTAGAAAAAGTATTGTCATAGGAAACATATAATAGATAGCCTTTCTCATCCTTTTCATGACTGGTGGCATATATGGTTGTCCACCAACACTTTTTGCCCCAGGTTCTTTGGGAAGCTGCGTTCCCACTGACAGTGCATGCTACTCCCAGGCAGGAGCCTCTATGATTGTTTGAAATTGAAAAAACAGGCATGTGCTGCAAATTATTTTTTCTACAGGGTGTTGTATGAGGTATGTGCATTTTTGGTAGGAAGAACAGAAATTTTGAAAATTTTGAGGGGGATATATATGCCCCAGTGGACTCAGAGGGTACTCTGGGGAGGGATTAGAATTAGTGGGACAAGGTATGTTCCTCTGGACTGTAAGGGCAGGCTTGTGGGAGGGGTCAAGAAAAAAATTCATAGTACCTACCACAAATTCAACAACACTCAATAATTCAGCATACTTCTATTTATGAAAACACACAGTATCAACAAAAAATTCAAATTAGAAAATAACTGGATCTTGAAAGGGTTATTCTCCCAAAGAAGAGAAATGGGGAATATTTCACTATAATGTATTTCTTCAGCCAGCACTTTGCTCAGCTTGAAAGGCTCTATAAGGGATATTTAATGCCATTTTTGAAGCCCAACCAATCATGCTCATGGTTTTGAGATCACATGATTTTGAGATCTTACCTCTTTCTCCTGCTCGTATAACAAGAAAAACAAGTTTCTACTTATTAACTATGCTCTGGAGCAATTGGTGGAGAGCAGTAAAGATCAAATGGTAAAATGAGAGTCTAAATCTGACCTGAGCATAACAATTATTTCCTGTGGTCAGAGAAATCCAAGACTTTGGATCACCTTCCTTGAGATATGATTGCAGCTAGATGCATATAATCCCATTCCAGAAAGATACATAAATATGTTCTGCCTTGGTTAGCATAACAGCATAACTGCTGATGGCATTTGTCGGCATTTATGTGGACCATACTTTAGTAATAAGAGATGATTTTGATGATTTCACCGTATGGGTAGAAGTTTTCCCAACAAAGGACAAAATAATTACTTTGAAAATGTTGAGTGTCCAAGGTCATGGACTCAGAAGTTCAGTTTGTCTTTAGGGAAGAACTTATGAGCAAGCATATGATCAAACAGAGGCATCTCACATTTAATATATAGTACTTCATCTAGTCATGATCTATCTATCAGTCTGTCATACTATGACAGCTTGCATATTGATGTGATATTGGAAGCTATGCCACAGTTATTTCAAGTACCATCACAGTCACCCATGGTGAACAAGTTTCAGTAGAGCTTCTAGACCAAGACAAAGTAGTAGAGCTTCTAGACTAAGACAAAGTAGGAAAGAAAGTCCTGGTGATCTAGTTGTGATCTACTTCTGAAGTTAGCCAATGAAAGCCTTATCAATCACAATAGAATGTAGTTCAACTCACTTACTTTGGACACGTCATTAGGAGGGAGTAATCGCTAGAGGAGGGCATCATGTTTGGTGATGTAGAAGGCCAATGAGGGTGTAGGTTCAATAACCACAACTATGCACTTGAAAATACTGGTGGTTGCAAGGATTATGAAGGCCAGTTGTGTTGTATATAATGTCACCATGAGTTGATGTCAACTAGGTGGGCAGCTAATAACAACTTCATCTAAATCTGGACCAAAGAAAAGAGCCATTCAATAAAGAAGGAAAGGACTGAGCTGAACATCTTTACTGATGTTAATGAGGATCCTAATTCCAAGCATCTAAGGGAACAAGATGTGCACTTCACGAGATGCCTCAAGGAAAGGCCCGTGAGTAGTTGGGAAAATATATGGCCCTTTTGATCACTGGTGAATACAAAAATTACACAAGCATTCACTGACACATGCATTCTTCAGCTGTTTGATGGAATTTCTAGTATACAACAGAATGTGGCTCACTATCTCAGGCCACATGGTTGTTGTTGTCGTTAGGTGCTGTCAGATCAGTTCCAACTCAGAGTGAACCTATGTACAATAGAACAAAACACTGCCCAGTCCTGTGCCATTTTCACAATAGTTATGCTTGAGCCCATTGTTGCAGCCACTGTGTCAATCCATCTCTCTGAAGGTCTTCTTCTTTTTCCCTGACCCTCCACTTTACCAAGCATTATGTCCTTCTCCTGGGACTGGTCCTTCTTGTTAACACACCCAAAATATGTGAGAGGAAGTCTCACCACCCTTGCTTCTAAGGATAATTTTCACTATATTCTTCCAAGACAGATTTGTTCGTGCTTCTGGCAGTCCATGGTATACTCAATATTCTTAGCCACCGTAATTCAAAGCAATCAATTCTTCTTCAGTCTTCCTTACTCATTGCCCAGCTTTTGCATGCACATGAGGCAATTGAAAACACCATGGCTTGGGTCAGGCACACCTTAGTCCTCAAAGTGACGTCTTTGCTTTTCAACACTTTAAAAAGGTCTTTTGCAGCAGATTTGCCCAATGCAATACGTCATTTCATTTCTTGACTGCTGCTTCCATGGACATTGATGGTGGATCCACATAAAATGAAATCCTGGACAACTTTAATCTTTTCTCCATTTATCAAGATGTTGCTTATTGGTCCAGTTGTGAGGGTTTTTGTTTTCTTTATGTTGAGGTATAATCCATGCTGAAGGTTGTAGTCTTGGATCTTCATCAGTAAGTGCTTCAAGTCCTCTTTACTTTCAACAAGCAAGGTTGTGTCATCTGCTATAACATAGGTTGTTAATGAGTCTTCCAGCAATCTTGATGCTGTGTTCTTCTTCATATAATTCAGTTTCTCAGATTATTTGCTCAGCATACAGGTTGAGTAAGTATGGTGAAAGAATACAAACTTGACTCACACCTTTCCTGACTTTAAACCATGCGGTATTACCTTAGTCAGTTCTAATGACTGCCTTTTGGTCTATGTACAGGTTCCTCATGAGCACAAGACATAGGAATCACATAGTTTCAAAGGTAACTCAATTCCCCGGAGTGTGGGAATTGAAATCAAGAAAAAAAATATCAGGAATTCTTGCAGCATTTCTAAAATGCATATGCCAAGGCCTATACCCAATTGCAGATAGATTGGGCTCTTATCTATCTTTGCATTCCCAATATGGCCATTGAATATAAACATTCCAGGCACAATCAAATTCTATACATACTTCAAAATTCCCAAACTGCCTGCTTAAGGTCTTTCTCTAGCACCATGGGTGCTTGGTTAGCCCATAGAAGGACTTGTGGAATTATCAGGGATTTAATGTCCCCAGGGCAACCATCAGTCAATGAGGGATGAGAGTCAATGGATAAGTACCCCAGATTCCCTGTCCCTCAGTGGGATTATTCTGAGGTGCATTCCACATAGATACCAGGAGTTCACAGAAATGTTGAGTCCTGGTTGCCCACAGTGGAAACTTGCTCATTAGTGAAGAATCTATTGACTTTCCTCTTTTTCCATTTTCACCTTGTATGTTCCCTGGCTTATGCTTTCTGGAATCACTTTCCAAACCTGCTGAGAAATTTTTCTTTTTTAGGAACTGAAGATCATTCAAAAATGCCTGCAGCAGTATATTGACAGGGAACTGCCAGAAATTCAGGCTGGTTTCAGAAGAGGAAGTGAAACCAAGGATATCATTGCTGATGTCAGATGGATCCTGGATGAAAGCAGAGAATACCAGAAGGATGTTTACCTTTGTTTCATTGACTGTGCAAAGGCATTCGACTGTGCGGATCATAACAAACTATGGATAACACTGCGAAGAATGGGAATTCCAGAACACTTAATTGTGCTCATGAGGAACATTTACATAGATCAAGAGGCAGTTGTTTGGACAAAACAAAGGGATACTGATTGGTTTAAAGTCAGGAAAGGTGTGTGTCAGGGTTGTATTCTTTCACCATACCTATTTAATCTGTATGCTGAACAAATAATCTGAGAAGCTGGACTATATGAAGAAGAACGGGGCATCAGGATTGGAGGAAGACTCATTAACAACCTGCGTTATGCAGATGACACAACCTTGCTTGCTGAAAGTGAAGAGGACTTGAAGCACTTACTAATAAAGATCAAAGACCACAGCCTTCAGTATGGATTACACCTCAACATAAAGAAAACAAAAATCCTCACAACTGGACCAATGAGCAACATCATGATGAATGGAGAAAAGATTGAAGTTGTCAAAGATTTAATTTTACTTGGATCCACAATCAACAGCCGTGGAAGCAGCAGTCAAGAAATCAAAAGATGCATTGAATTGGGCAAATCTGCTGCAAAGGACCTTTTCAAAGTGTTGAAGAGCAATAATGTGACCCCGAAGACTAAGGTGCACCTGACCCAAGCCATGGTATTTTCAATCACATCATATGCATGTGAAAGCTGGACAATGAATGAGGAAGACTGAAGAAGAATTGACGCCTTTGAATTGTGGTGTTGGTGAAGAATATTGAATATACCATGGACTGCCAAAAGAAAGAACAAATTTGTCTTGGAAGAAGTGCGGCCAGAATGCTCCTTAGCAGCAAGGATGGCGAGACTGTGTCTTACATACTTTGGACATGTTGTCAGGAGGGATCAGTTCCTGGAGAAGGATATCATGCTTGGCAGAGTACAGGGTCAGCGGAAAAGAGGAAGACCCTCTACAAGGTGGATTGACACAGTGGCTGCAACAATGAGCTCAAGCATAACAACGATTGTAAGGATGGCACAGGACGGGCAGTGTTTCGTTCTGTTGTGCATGGGGTCGCTATGAGTTGGAACCAACTCGACGGTACCTAACAACAACAACAACAGGAACTGACTAAACTAACATGGGGCAAACAGAGCCAAGACAGAAGCTCTATGAAAAATATTGAATTTATAGTATAGGGAACAAATGCATTATCTGTTTTTCTTTTCTTTCCCTTCTGTCCCATACAGACTAATGGAAAACAGACACAGATTATTATTCTAGCCAAGAAAACCCATGGTTTGTACTCACTTTTGCAGTTGTCTAATTATCTTGATCCTTGATTTTTTTTTTTTTTAATCATTCCATTGCCTACATTCTAGAGATAAGGAGGCACAAATGTCTGGGAAAATGCCCCTATGAAATTCTGGGACAGTTGGCTTTGCCCTGGTAGTAGGTGATCATACAGTAGGACAATGTAAAGATGTTAGCACTCCAGTGGGTGCTGTGGGAAAGTTTGGAACCAAGTTCTTGCCACATGTAATGTTTAGAGAAACAACCATGAAACACTGAAATGCAAATTCTTACCTATTTTAACTTGAAAGTTACATCTTTAGGAGTATAAGTTTGTGATATGAGCAGTAGTAATTATACTCTAAAGATAAAGTGTCTGGATGAGTCTGACAAGTTATGACCTGCCTAGCTCATGAATGTACTCCTAAGGTGGTAGCTCTAGTACAGCCAGATTTTGTGAACCATGGCTGAGGGAGTCTAACCACCTGGTGTAATGTTACCCTCAGTGAAGGTACAATAGTACCCTAAACCTGAGGAATGGCTAATTTTCAGTACTGCTGTGATGTAAACCAGCCCATCATTAAATAGATGCTCTAGACCAATCAGAGGTTGCCTCATCATTGTGCCTGTCACTATGCTGAGAGTAGTTTACTGAATGTTATAAACTCTGGCATTGTTCAATCCATAACTGCTGACTTACAGGCTCTAAGACAAAAACTACATTTTTAGTATCTAGAGAATAAGCCTAACTGAGGTCACTTGGGACTTGGATTCTCAGATAATGTACTTAAATACATGTTCTTAACCACCTAATGATAGGAAAAAAAAACGTGTAGTTTTTCCTGGGCATAGAGTACCCTAGTGTAGAGTCTCCAGGTGGGGATTCTGATAGACACAGTACAGGTAGCAGAACATAACCAGTGGCCACATACACAATGCCTACTTAGTGTCTGATTGATGGCAGCACAGAGATTCCTAGAGAGGAAAGTTAAAAACATGCATGCTGCAAATAATATAAAATGGGCCCCACATCAAAACAACCCCTTTATGGGTCTTGGCAATGTCTGTAGTCTCTAGGGACCAGCACAGAAATAATGGGGAAATACCTAAATAATGTGGATCAGGAACTCTATCCAAAGGAATGGGGCCCTGAATTGAGGTGGGTGCAGTGGTAATACATTAAAATTGGAGATTGGGTACTAGGATATACAAAATAGGACCTATGATTAAAAGTGATTATCTGAACACAGTAGCTTAACAGATAGCTACTGGCTGATTTCGAGGACTCTGAGACATTTCATGTAACTATTTTCCAAGAAATTTCCAGCCTGATCTTCAGTCTAGCAATTGACACCTGATGTTCCTAAGTCATTGAACATTGGCTAAATATGAGTTTGCCTAGCATTTTTCAGAGCATGGAACCCATAGACTCTACCTTGGGATAGTGGCACTCCCAATAGGAGATTATAGACTCATTCCTCACTCAAGCTGGCCAAGGAAGGAAGGACAGTGATTCTGGAAGGAAATGGAAAGGGGTCAACCTCATCACTAAATGGCTCATCCCTACAGTTTGAAGCCATTTGCCAGGGAGTAACTATGAGTAGCTTGACCCTATTTGCTGAAAAGGCTACACAAGTGTGTAAACGTGGACAGTGTCATTAAGTCAGCTGGGCCTGAAGCTCTGGAATGAAGAGAAAACCACATGAATATTCTATGATTCAGGTTTTGAGAAGAATTTCATGTATTAACAATGTTAGAGGAAGACATTTTAAACTGGAATTTCTTCCTGGGAATTTGATAAAGGAAGAAATGTTACATTTAAATTGGAGACATTTATATATTGTTGACATTTTATTAACGTTGCTGTTGTAAGGTGCCATGGAGTTAGTTCAGACTCATAGCGATTTTATATATGAAAAAATGAAACATTGCCTTGTCCTGGGCCATGCTTATAATTGTTGCTATGTTTGGGTCCATTGTTGCAGCCATTGTGTCAATCCATCTCTTCGAGGGTAGTGATGTCATTCTTCAGGGACTGGTCCTTCCTAATAACATGTCCAAAATATGTGAGACAAAATCTCACCATTCTTGCTTCCAAAGAGCATTCTGGCTGTATTTCTTCTTCTTCTTCTCGTTTTTTTTTTTTTTTAATTGTGCTTTAGGTGAAAGTTTACAGCTCAAGTTAATTTCTCATACAAAAATTTATACACATATCATTATGTGACATTAATGGCTGTATTTCTTCCAAGACAGACTTATTAGTTCTGGTAGTCCATGGTATATTCAGTATTCTTCACCAACACCATAATTAAAAGGCATCAATTCTTCTTTTGTCTTCCTTACTCATTGTCCAGCTTTCACACGCATATGACCAAACAAAACCAAACCCATTACCATCAAGCCGATTCTGACTCATAGCGACCCTGAAGGGCAGAGTAGAACTCCCTACAGTTTCCAAGGAGCACCTGGTAGATTCAAACTGCTGACATTTTGGTTAGCAACTGTAGCCCTTAACACTATGCCAACAGGGTTTCGAGCCAATTGAAAATACCATGGCTTGGGTCAGGTGCACCTTAGTCCTCAAAGCAACATCTTTGCTTTTCAACACTTTAAAGAGGTCTTTTGCAGCAGATTTGCCCAGTACAATACGTTCTTTGATTTTTTGACTGCTGCTTCCATGGGCACTGATTGCGGATCAAAGTAAAATGAAATCCTTAACAACTTCAATCTTTTCTCCATTTATTATGATGTTGCTTATTGGTTCAGTTGTGAGGATTTTTGCTTACTTTATGTTGAGATGTAATCCATTCTGAAGACTGTAGTGTTGAATCTTTGTCAGCAAGTGCTTCAAGTCCTTTTCACTTTCAGCAAGCAAGGTTGCGTCATCTGCATAATGCAGGTTGTTAATGAGTCTTCCTCCAATCTTGATGCATAGTCCACCTTCTCATGTTATTATCACCTACAGCGTTGTACTTCAGGATAGATCTTGAAATGTTCTTTTTGATAATAAATGCAATGTCATTCCTCTTCAATTTGTCATTCCCAGCATAGTAGGCATTATGATTGTCCGATTCAAAATGGCCAATATCAGTCCATTTCAGCTCGCTAATGCTAGGATATTGATGTTTATGCATTCCATTTCGTTTTTGGTGATTCTCAATTTTCCTAGATTCATACTTCATACATTCCGTATTCTGATTCTATCACGTGATCTCTGGCAACATTTTTTGCATTTGTATGTTTGCAGCTCTTTCTTCTCATTTTAAGTCATGCCACATCAGCAAATGAAGGTCCAAAGACTTAACTCCATCCATGTCATTAAGATTGACCCTATTTTGAGCAGGCAGCTTTTCCTGAGTCATGTTTTGAGTGCCTTCCAACCTGAGGGGCTCATCTTCTGGACTATATCAGACAATGTTGTGCTGCCATGCATAAGGTTTTCACTGGCTGATTCTGTTCAAAAGTAGACTGCCAGGTCCTTCTTCCTAGTCTGTCTTAGTGTGGAAGCTCAGCTGAAACTTGTCTACCATGGATGACCTGTCTGATATTTGAGTACTGGTGGCATAGCTACCAGCATCACAGCAACATGCAAGCCCCACAGTAAGGTCGACTGAAAGACACGTGGGGGAACTTTGGCATTCTTATTTTATATCGAACAACTTGTATTAATTCTACTGATCTATTTATGAAGTTGTTTGGCTTTTTTACATAAATACAGTTTATTTTTTCCCTTTCAAATATTATGATTTTATTTTTAATTCCAGATGTACTATCCTTACTAGTATTTCAATATTATTTAAAATTTTTGAAGTAGAGTTTTGATAGCTCACACAATTCATAAATGAGCCAGGATTTCAACCCTAGTTAGTATGACTCTGTAACATTGTTACATTCTTCCCCAACACCTAGAACTTTCCACACTGTATTGCAATTGCTTATTTAATTATCTTTTTCCAATTAATTCTAAAGTTTGGGAGGTTAGGGCTGAGTCTACCTCATTCATTGTTGTCTCCCTGGCTCATGGCACAAATAAAGGCATTCAATATATATTTTTCAAGTGAATAATTATGTAATTTGTTACCATCGTTATTACCCAGTTAAATAGTCCCTTTGGTTGGCACTGAGCCAGATACTAGACAAAGCCACTTGTGCCTCATAAAAGTTGAAAGTTTAAGGTACAAATTGCTGATGTTGAGAGAAAAGTTACTGATCAGGGCAAATAGTTCAGTTCAGAAAATATTATGGAGCACAAACTATGTGTTAGACACTTGCTAGTTTCTGGCAGTACAAAGATAGAGACATTTTCTATGCTGTATAGAAGCTTACAATCCAAAGGCAAAAACAAATGCATACACAGATAATTTCAAGTTAATATGGCAATTATAACAAAAAAAGTATTTATTGGTTACACTTAGTGGTATCATTTAACCCAGGGAAATCTACCTGGTAGAGATGACAACTAAGACGAGCCTTGAAGCATGAGAAGGAATTAGCCAAATGAATACAAATAGAGGAAGGAGGGGCAGTCCGGGAAGGAGGGGAACTGCATACATAGATGCATAGAGCTATGGGACAGTGCAGCATTTCTGAGGAAACGCAGGTGATTTTGTTTTATTGGTACATGCAGTAGGACTTGGGGCGTGGAAGGAAGTTCAACTAGAAAGGTACAAGTACCTAAATGAAAGAAGCAAATGCATCATTTTCCGTTGCTCATTGTGACTGTTCTTCTACATGCCATGGCTAATAATGAAATGGTGAACATAAAGAGTGCTATTCTTTCAGCAATGGCAGGGAGAGGGGGATGTGGGCCCCAGTAAGCTCCCCTAAAGGAGGCTTCCCATCCACCACTCTAAGGTATGCATGAATTACAATGACTGCTCTCAAATATTCCCCAAAGTACCACCTCATTCAATGAGAAAGACAATACATACGTTGTAAAATGCTGGAACAAAGAACTCAAGGCGAACAAAACCCTAACTTGGGGTATGCGAGTGTAAGTGGTGAGGAGATCCAGTGATTAGAAGCATTGTGATAAGCTTTAGTAGAGATAGGAGTCCAGATGGGGGATCTTCACCAGGGCAGAATGACAAGCAGAGGTCTGGAGTGAGAATAAAGAGGCAATTTAATAGGAGGAGCAGAAGGGTAGGTGAAGTGGTTGCCAGGTTAGGTCAGTGTCCTACGTAGACAGTTCTTAAAATAGCATTAGTATTTGTATAAGTTAATAATTTTTGTCTGTTTTTTATAATATAATTAGGCAAACATGACTTCAGACCAATATAATCTAAAATCAAGTATATAAATACTACATATGTATGATATATATTATGTATATTTACATATAAATTTATATATTTAAATGTATAAAATGAATTTATATATACAAATTTATACATAATTTATGTTATATATATATTTATGTATATGTAGATTTATATATACAGTATAATGTAATATAATATTGAAAACTGGTAGCAACTTCCTGCAGTCATTCTCCATGTGTATTTAGGACACATTGAGAGATCAAGGATCGAGGGCTTAAGGATTACACAAAGGCTGCCTTCTTGGCTCTAACTGTCCTCATCTAACTTAGAGGGCACCACTACCTCTTCCTAATGCTTGAGGACTTGGTCAAAGTCCAGATGAGCTGATTATTCTAAGAATTTAGGATCACTGCCATCTGGCCTATCTCTTGGAACTCGGATGAGATCCCTGCTAGTCTCCATACTGTGTACTATGCTCCAAAGAGGCAGCTAAGAGGGCTGCAGTGTGAATAGGAAAGCAGGTGGACAAATATTAAAGGGAGTACATTTATTTTAAATTTTATGTATTTATTTATACAATTGTATTTGTACTGTACGATTGGAAAGGATACTGGTAATGTAATACAAAAGTTACCTATAGAGGCTTTGGAGTCAAACAGCACTCAGCTTAAATCCCAGAACAGCTACTTCTTAGCTGTGAGGCCTTGAGCAGATTGTGTCTCAGAGTCTCAGTTTCCTCCTTCATCAACCGGAGCTATAAATGATCACCTCTAAATGGTATTTGAGCCTTGGTGGCACAGTGGTTAAGTGCTTAGCTGCTACCTGAAAGGTAAGTGATTGAAACCCACCAAGCACTGCCTGGGAGAAAGATGTGGCAGTCAGCTTCAGTAAAGATTACAGCCTTCAAATTCTGTGGAAGCAGTTCTACACTAGCCCATAGAGTCACTATGAGTTGGAATAGACTAGACACCAAAGGGGTTTTTAAAAAATGTTATTGTCTTGGTTACCTAATGCTGCTATAACAGAAATACCACAAGTGGGTGGCTTTAACAAACAGATTTATTTTTGCACAATTTAGGAAGCTAGAAATCTGAATTTAGGGTACCAACTAGGGGAAGGCAACTTCCTGGCCAGCTGACTGAAAGACATCCGTATTTCTGCCCATTCCAAAGAAAGGTGATCTAAGAGAATGCAAAATTGTCAAACAATACCATTAATATCAAACACAAGTAAAATTTTGCTGAAAATCATTCAAAGGCAGCCACAGCCACACATCAACAAGGAACTGCCAGAAATTCAAGCCAGATTCAGAAGAGCAAGTGGAACAAGGGATATCATTGCTGATGTCAGATGGATCCTCACTGAAAGCAGAGAATACCAGAAAGATGTTTACCTGTGTTTTATTGACTATGCAAAGGCATTCAGCTGTGTGGATCAAAACAAATTATACATAACACTGCAAAGAATGGGAATTCCGGAACACTTAATTGTGTTCATGAGGAACCAGTACATAGGCCAAGAGGCAGTCCTTGGAACAGCACAAGGGGATACTGCATGGTTTAAAGCCAGGAAAGGCGGGCATCAGGTTTGTATCCTTTCACCATATTTATTCAATCTGTATGCTGAGCAAATAATCTGAGAATTTGGACTATTGAAGAAGAACGTAGCATCAGGATTGGTGGAAGACTCATTAACAACCTGAGATATTCAGATGACACAAATTTGCTGGCTGAAAGTAAGAGGGCTTGAAGCACTTGCTGATGAAGATACAACACTACAGCCTTCAGTATGGATTGTACCTCAACATAAAATAAAAATCCTCACAACTGGACTGAGAAGCACCATCATGATAAAAATAGATGGAGAAAAGATTGACATTGTCAACGATTTCATTTTACTTGGATTCACAATCAATATCCATGGAAGCAGCAGTCAAGAAATGAAACGTCATATTGCATTGGGCAAATCTACTGAAAAAGACCTCTTTAAAGTGTTGAAAAAGCAAAGATATCACTTTGAGGACTAAGGTGCATCTGACCCAAGCCATGGTATTTTCAATCACCTCATATGCATGTGAAAGCTGAACAATGAATAAGGAGGTTTTAAGAAGAATTGATGTATCTGAATTATGGTGTTAGTGAAGAATATTGAATATACCATGGGCTACCAGAAGAGTGAACAAATGTGTCTTGGAAGAAGTACAGCCAGAATGCTCCTTAGAAGCAAGGATGGTGAGGCTTTGTCTTATGTACCTTGGACATGTTATCAGGAGGGACAAAAACCAAAAAACCAAATCTGTTGCCGTCAAGTTGATTTCGACTCATAGTGACCAGTCCCTGGAAAATGACATCATGCTTGGTAGAGGTTCAGCAAAGAAGAGGAAGACCCTTAACAAGTTGGACTGACACAGTGGCTGCAACAATGGGCTCGAGGATAACAATGATCATGAAGATGGCGCAAAATAGGGTAGTGTTTCGTTCTGTTTTACATAAGGCCACTATGAGTCAGGATCGACTTGATGGCACCTAACAACAACAACAACACTATAGGGGAAGGATTTCTCTCTGTCAGCTCTGAGACGAGGTCTTTGTCTCTTTTCAGTTTCTGTTCCTAGGCTCCTAGTCGATCTTCGTGTCACCTGGCATCTGTATTCCCCCACCTCTACTTGCTTCTCTGTGTCTCATCTGCTTGTTTTATATCTCAAAGGTGATTGGCTTAAAACACATCCTACACCGATATGGCCTTATTAACATAATAAAAAAAAAAAAACTCTATTCCCTTGTGGGGTTATATCCACAAATACGGGCATTAGAATTTAAAACACATATTTTGGGGGACAAAATTCAATTCATAACAATTATCATGAGGCTTAAATAAGACGTTGCATGTGAAGTGCCTAGTAGTGGGTATTCAACAGGCTACATGCTCAAGATGCCATGGCTAGTGATAATGAGGAGGAGAAGATAAAGAGATGATGGCTATTTAGTGTCCTCTATTAAAATAATGGAAGAGGCAGGTATAAAAAGTAAAATGCCAGACAGACCAAAGAGATGGAATTGGAGGGTGAGGGGAGGATAGAAGGACTGCCAGCCAATTTTTATAGCCAATTTTCATGGTTGGAAATTGGAACGTGGGTACCCCATATAGAGGGATAACATTTAAGTTTCTCTCCACTTTCATAATTGCTGATTGGATGATGGATGGACCTTTTTTGTATCTCCCACTGGCACTAGAACTTCTACCAAGTTTGTGTGCTTTGTGTCTCCGTCCATTGTAGCTATGTAGCTAGACGTGTGTTTTATATTACATGCCATCTAATCAAATTCTGACTCATAGCAACTCAGTGTGACAGAGGTATGTGTAGGTCCTTCCTCTTTAACCCCGTTGTTGTTATCAGCTACCATCAAGTTGGTGCCAGCTCATGTTGACCCCATGTAAAACAGGATTAGACCACTGTGATCCATGTTTTCATCAACCGACTTTTCAGAAGTAGATCACCAGGCATTTCTTCCTAGTGTGTCCCTCTGGAAGCTGTGCCGAAACTTGTTCACCATCATAGATTGCTATCTGACAGACGAGTGGTGGCCGCACGTGAGGTGCATTGGCTGGAAATCAAACCCAGGCCTCCTGCATGAGAGGCAAGAGCTCTCCTGCTGAATCCCCACTGCTCCCTTAGCAGTAGTGCAAACCGTCCTTTAAGGCTATCTGGCTTAGAGATGATAGCTAAGTGCATTTCTGCTATCCCCACATAGAGGGAATGTACTAATCTTCTTTCTTCACCTGATACAGGCTAATAATAGGTCAAAATTATCTCTTTCCATTTCTGCTACAGTTGAATGATTAATGAGGAAATATTTTCTCTACCTCTTTTTTAGAAAAGAAAATATGATTTATATAAGGATCCTAGATTTTGTGCATAACCCTAAAGCTATTTGAGAATGTTTATCTGATCCTTTTTTTCCTTACTTATGTCTATGATTACATTGGTGTGAGGCAAATAATGCACTTACTAGTGTTCAGTTATTATGTGGACACACACACACACTCCCAGTGCCGTCGACTCGATTCCGACTCACAGCGACCCGATAGGACAGAGTAGAACTGCCCTATATAGTTACCAAGGAGCGCCTGGTGGCTTCGAACTGCTGACCTTTTGGTTAGCAGTCGTAGCTCTTAACCACTACGCCGTCAGGGTTTCCATTATGTAGACAGTGATAATTATTCACTCCTGTGCGTATGAAAAATAGGTTAGATTTGTGGGTGATGAATAGAATCAAATCCATGACCAATTTCCCTGCAGGAAAATTATTTGCTTGCTTTGAATGTGATGAGGGCTGCCTTTGTCAGGTTTTGACTAGTTGTACGCCATCTTCAGGTAATGCCATGGTGGGGCAGGGCTGTTGGCTAACGGTTCTCCTAACATTTTGAAAACTCCTATCAGAAATTATATAATGACAATATTTACTATTTTAATAAAAACATGCAATTGGACACAGGATAGATTGGATCACCAGAGTAAATTTTCATGCTGCTTGGCATGAAGTTACTAGCGTGTGACTTCCAGACCCTGATATAACCCCACAGAGACCCTAAGCTGAAGAGAATGGGGTTGGACAAGGGAAAGCTCAGAGACTGAAGGCAGCCATTCTTCTGGGTATGAAGGAAAGAGTAGAATCCTATAGAATCCTTTCCTTCGGTGTCAAGCAGTTTTGAAAGTAGTCACTAGCCACATGTGGTTATGGAGCACGTGGAACGAGACTAGACAAAAACAGCACTTTCACTAAGTATAAAATGTGTACCGGTTTTCAAAAAATCAATATAAAAAAAGAAATTAAAATATGTCATTAATAATTTTTATATTAATTATATGCTAAATGATAATGTTTTAAATTTATTGAGTTAAATGAACTACGTTATTAAAAGTAATTTCACCTGTTTGTTATTACTTTTTATAGTATGGCTACTAACCAAAAAAAAACCCATTGCCGTCAATTCTGACTCACAGCGACCCTATAGGATACAGTAGAATGGCCCCACAGGGTTTCCAAGGAGCAGCTGGTGGATTTGAATTGCTGACCTTTTTTTTAGCAGCTGAGCTCTTAACCACTGAGCCACCAAGGCTCCAGAAGTATGGCTTCTAGTGAATTTAAAATTGCCTGTGTGGCTCTTTTTATGTTTCAACTAGACGGCACTACTCCAAAAGCTCACTCAAAGTGAACAAAATGACTATTCTCCTGAAGTCACCTGATTTCATGTTTGTGCCCTTCCATGAAATGTTTATCAACATTTTTATGGCTTTCAATTAATTTCAATCAGCTTTTCATGAAGATCAGGTAAACATCGTAGCTGGAGAGAGTCTAATGCATTTGCTTACCTAAACACCCTTATTCCACATGGGAACTTAGGGGAAGTTACATGCTATTTTTTTTTTTTTAAACCACAAAAGATGAACAATTCCCAAACACTGCGTGTAGATTATATGGGTCATCAACTGAATACTCTTCTTGTGGGTGTAAGAGAATTCTGAGAAAACAAATCCCATAGAAATCCCCCAGTTGCCTTTTAAGACGCCATCAACTGTATATTTGTATCCAATACAAAAATGTTTCCTTTAAACAATACAGGAAATGGTGACTGATAGATACAGAAATTATAATTTCAGGGAGCCAAAAACACATGGGTTTAGTAATGTCTTCTGGTACAGAACGCAGATATTCGTGAAAATGTAAAACAAATGGCTTAACCTTAACTGAGCTATATTCTCTCAGAAGTTAAGCTTGTTAAGAATGGCTGTGTGTGGCTTCTGCAAGGCTGAGGGCTTTGTAGCAGTCAGGGGCAGTGAAACATGACAGCTCTGCCACTTGCCACTCAGTAACTGCGGCAAGTTACTTCGTATCTCTGAACTTCAGTTTTCACTTGCGTAAAATAGGGACAATTAGATCAACTTTGCAGGGAAGTTGTTGCATAAAGTACTCAGCAAAATAAACATGGGATACTTTATTGTTAAAATTCGGTGAATTGTTATTATAAAGGGAGAGATCAGCTCCTGGCTCATACAGCAAACATTTCCACCCTGTCACACGCCTTGGGAGAGTATTGGACTTACAGTAATTTGCTGACCACCAAAATGCAGAGCATTGGACCAGCCATTGAAGGGGACTCAAAGCTCAATCTTTTTCCGATCTTACTCACAAGGTGTTGACAGTTTAGTAGAAAAAAAAAAAAGGACAACCACATATATAAAAATAATGCAAAATCAATTGTGCTAAACATTTTAAGATCACTTTGGACAAACTGACTTGGAAGGGCCTGTGGGATGTCCAGGTGGAGGTGCTTATCAGGGAGTTGAAAATGCAGGGCTGGTCCCAAGGAGGGAAATATGATCTGCAGGTAGAAATCAGGTAACTGTCCACATGGATGGGATCCTTGGAGCCATGGTATTACATGGGCTTCCTGCATGAGACAATTTGAAAGGGAAAGGAAAGAAAGGGGGGTGAGTACAAATGTTATGGAGTAACTCTATTTAGGAGAAGGAGGAGGAAGAGAAACAAAGATGAGGACCATGAAATAGGTTTTACAAAGGAGAGCGAAGATGTTCTGATCAGCTTCATACTTTCTGGTCCTTTCCCTGTCATGGGCTTCAACTGAAGTATTCCTAAATAGACTCAATTTTTATTCTCTCTCTCTCCTCTCTTTTTCTTTCTCTTCTACATTACTGGAAACCCTGGTGGCATACTGGTTAAGTGCTACGGCTGCTAGCCAAAGGGTCAGCAGTTCAAATCCTCCAGGCACTCCTTGGAAACTCTCTGGGGGCAGTTCTACTCTGTCCTGTAGGGTGGCTATGAGTCGGAATCGACTCGACAGCACTGGGTTCTACATCACTTACTTCTTGTCTCTGACAACATGTTTTCCAAAGCTGTTCCTCCTGGGACTCCCTTTGGCTCCGTTTGCCTTTTGCCCACACCTGCAGCCCCTCTCTCCCTCGTTGTCCTAACTCTGTAGACCTCGAGTGGTACCAGAGTCCTAACTGCATGCTTCCTCAGGAAGGTAGGTGGGACCGGGAAGACACCAATTCCCCTTGTTGTTAACAGGCGATCACAAACGGCTTGGGCCACCCAGGCTCGTTGGCAACACAGCTAGAGCTAAAAAGAGCTAGTATAATACAATTAAAAAAAAAAAAAAAAAAGCTGCTGTTTCATTAAATGGAACATAGCAAGATAAACTTCAAGCAAAAAACCAACATTTTATTTACACTAATGTGAAACGAAAATGAATTTTGCACTATTCCTCTCTTTCGTGGAAGTATGTCTGGTGAGTGTCCATCTGCACATGTCAAAGAAGTTGAATTTGGAAAAGAAAGCAAAAAACTTTATTTGAAGCTAAATTTCTCCAGGGAAGATTTTTAGTAAGGATTTTATGATGTGCATTATTTTTTTAAAGGTTATCATACATTTCATCTACTTCTTAGGAACAATTTTGGTTATCCTTCTAAATGCAATAACTCATTTTCTCTATTTATGGATTCCTACATACATCTGTGTTTGGTCTGTTGAGCAGTACCTTTAAAGGAGTGCCGAGGTTTGACAGTGATCATTTTCACAACTTATGAAGAGATGACCTGTTTTTCCTATTTAACACCTATGTCAGCAAGCCATCTGTCATGGATTGAATTATGTCCCCCCAAAAATGTGTGTATCAACTTGGTTAGGCCATGAATCCCAGTATTCTGTGGTTGTCCTCCATTTTGTAATTATAATTTTATGTTGAGAGGATTACAGTGGAATTGTAACACCATCCTTACCCAGGTCACCTCCCTGATCCAAGGTAAAGGGAGCTTCCCTGGGGTATAGTCTGCACCACCTTTTATCTCGCAAGAGATAAAAGGAAAGGGTAGCAAGCAGAGAGTTGGGGACCTCATACCACCAAGAAAGCAGCACCAGGAGTAGAGTGCGTCCTTTGGGGCCAGGGTCCCTGTGCCTGAGAAGCATCTCAACCATGGGAAGATTGAGACCAAGGACCTTCTTCCAGTGCCTACACAGAGAGAAAGCTTTCGCCTAGAGCCGACGCCCTGAATTTGGACTTGTAACATACTAGATGGTGAGAAAATAAATTTCTCTTTGTTAAAGCCATCCACTTGTGGTATTTGTGTTATGGCAGCACTAGATGACTAAGACACCATCATTTCAAGAGAAAATCTATCATCATACAATTTTTCAAGAACACTGTAGTTTATATCGGTTTGACCATTGTCTGATTTTATTTAATCATTTCTGACACAAAGCGTTGAAAGAATTAACTGAAGGAATGTGCGGAGATTACCACTGCATTTTAAAGTTTGAATAAGGACTTCTAACCGGTTTGTTCAGTTTGAATCACTGCTGAGAATTTGTATTTCTAACCCAAATATACTGAATCAGAATCTTACATTTTAACAAGATTCCAAGGTGATTCTTAGGTACAATAAGATCTGGGAACCACTAGTGATTTTTTATATTTAGTGGTTCTCAGAATTGGTCCCTAACCAGCATCGTTAGCATCACCAGGGAACTTGTTAGAAACGCAAATTCTCAGCAGGGATTCCAACCGGAGCCAACCAGTTCAAAGCCCTGGTCTGAATAAACCTGGTCATGGGGTTTTGTCTGGGACAGTAAGCTACCCTGAGCATAGCTGACAGAATACAAAGCACAACGACAAAGATGCTTTCCATTGCTTTGAAGCATTTCATTTTTCTAATTTATGATATGTTGCCACCTGTTAATCTATGTGTGATTAATGGAAAACAGATTTGTGGATACACTTAGGATGATGAAATAAGGACTAAGTGATCTAAAAATCAAAACCAAATAAAAGTTAAGGAGCCGGGGCTATAGAGATGTGGTTAAACTAAATTGTTTCAAAATAGTAATAGTCTATGTGTCATTTACTCATTCCATTCAACAACAACAACAAAAAATTAAGTGCATATTATATGCATTATTTCTATCTTCATGGATCATATAGTCTAGCAAGGGGGACAGGTGTTAAACAAATACATACTTAATGATATCTATTCTAATACCTTGGAAACTAATAGAATGTGCAAAGAAAGCATGTCACAGGGGCACCTAATACAGCCTGAGGGGCCGTGGTTACAGAAGGCTTCTCTAAGGAAGTAACCTTTAAACTGAGACTTGAAGAATGAGTAGCCACTGGACAGAAGATGGGGGACTTGGGAAGGGTGCCCCAGACCTTTGTGAAATATCTAAAGATGAAGAGATTCTGGTGCCTTTGAGAAACTGTCAGAAGGCCTGTGTGGCTCAAGGACAGTGCACAGAAGAGGCAGAGGACAGCTGGGCCCCGCTCACACAGGACCTCGTATTACATCATCCTAGGAAGAAGAAAAACAAATTGCAGACCCGTGCTCGGCAATGTTAGTCACAATAATAGCACTAAAAATACCACTGTTGCATGTTCACTGAGTATGACATCCTGTCCTGAGAATTTCAAACACATCATTTCGTCTTCGCAACAACCTATATTGTTTCATTATATTGATAAGATGAGAATATTTACATGGTCAATATGTGGTAAACCCAGATTTGAAGTAAGAGTTTTCTAGCCCCAAAGTTTGGGCTCTTACCATTGTTCTACACATAATGTTGCCTAGTATGGTATTTAAATGAGCTTACCACTACATGAATTAGCTATAATAACGGTTTAAATCTCTTCATGAATGATATTTGGCTAATAAGGAAAAAGTTGCATGTTGCAGTCCACCAAGAGGATCCTCAGAAGAAATGTCTGGCAATCTAATTCCAAAAATCAGCAATTGAAAAACCTCTGAAGGACAGTTGTACTCTGACACACATGGGATTGCCATGAGTTGGCTTCAGCTCAACAACAACTGACGCCAGAACTGGTATGATGTCTAAAGCTTTGTATTATGTAGCTAAATGGAGCATAGAAAGCTAAATAGTAAAATCCATTTAGGCTAGTAAAACATTTAAAATCAAGCAAAGAAACAAACAAACAAAAAAAATATGTAGCAAAAGCATCAAAAATTTCCAAGCACAGGGCCTTAAAAAGGTTCTTTGTTTCCAGCAATGTCTTATTAATCTCTACAAACTCAACACTTAGCACAGTACTGAGAACTATGACGCCCTCAAGCAATGTGGAATGAACGGATGAATAACAAATGAGTAAATAAATGAACGCTCCAAATTGTGAGCAGTGCAAATGTAAACTCAGTGAATGTCAGATAGAATGTGACTCCAGACTGAATCTAACAAAGAGGAGGCAACACCAACATGCCTTCTTGAAAGATAGAAAGAAAGGTATAAAATAGAAATTCCACCAGGTCAGCAAGAAAAGAGAGAAAGAATCCCCACACTATTCATCCTGGATATAGAGACAGGCTTTAAAAAACATGCTCATTTAAGTTCAGCTTTAAAAAAAAATTTTTTTTTTTTTTTATGGATATAGCTATGACCCAAATGATCTTGCACAAGGGCCAGCTCTGCATTCATACACACAATTTTAAAAGTCAGTCCTCAAGAACAAACTTTTCCAGAAGATAGGGCATTTGTTTACCCCTCAATTCATATATGCCACTCAGTCAAATCGAGTTTTCCAGGGTTTTCACTATGCACTCCTGCTATCCAAAAGCTAAGACTTTAATGTTTTTTTTCTTTTTTTCCCAGAAAAACATCATGTAGTTAATTTAGGGGAGAAAACAAAGGGAAATGCTTGGCTATTTGGAGAATCAAACCAAAATAGATTAAAATGACTTACTGAGAATATTGTTATCATTGTTAGCTGCCATCCTGTCAGTCTTGACTCACGCAACCCCATCAACATCAGGATCGAACCGTTGAGATCCATGAGGTTTTCATTGGTTGATTTTTGGAAGTAGACCCCCAGGCCTTCCTTCCTAGTCTGTCTTAGTCTGGAAGTTCCACTAAAACCTGTTCAGTGTCATAGCAACACACAAGTCTCCACTGATGAATAGGTGGTGGCTGCACTTGAGATGCTCTGGCCAGGAATGGAGCCCAAGTCTCCCTACATGGAAGGTGAGAATTCTGTCACTGAACCACCATGCCCCCTTGAGATGGAAGTGTGGTGATGTGGGCATATGATATGTTTTAGCAGGACTTTAATGTCCAACAAAAGACACACATATAAGTTGAGAATGCTATTTTATGTCTTTTCATGGAGAACATGGATATAAAAAACAGCATTGTGTACTCAAGATCCTGTAGTTTTGTATAAACTGAGGAGTCTAGCAATTGAACATTAAGGGCAGAGTTTAGCTTAATACATCTACATGGTGCTGGGGGTAAGGTTAGACTAAAGGTTTAGAAGAGTCCTTTTACCAGAGCTCAACATTTTTTCACACTGTTTTTATTGAGAAAGTTATGGAAAACATTAAGAAGTTGATTGAGTGAGCAAAATTAGAACAAACTGTAGAGAAACTTGGCTGCACGTTTTAACAACGAACACAAGCTGGATTTGGACCTTTTTCACATAATCCTTTGTTGATTTAGCTACAGTAGCTGGCATTTATCAACATGCGTGTTAACAATGAACATCTTTTGCTTATATTAGTGAGGAATGTGAAAACCAATGAAAGCATGCAAAGAATAGCATGTTCATAAAGCACAAGAGGAAGAGAAGAATAAAGGAGTTTAATAAGTCACGGCAAAGTATATTATGACAATACATAGAATTTACCAGTGCGCTTGTTGGTATTCATCATAATTCCGTCCTGCATGAGAAGTGTGAACATCCAGCTCTTACTGGAAAAGTGATATTACTTTTAAGCAAAAACGACAACAAAACCTTCTCTGAATACTCTACCCCACAGCAATTCCTCCTTCATTCTGCATTCCCCAGAACTTATGAATATTTTCCCCTTTTGCTTCATATGTGTATGCTTGATGTTTAACTAGATTATGTATTCTTGGGCAAATGTGTCTTCTTTTTGCACAACCTATGCTCTTGCTTCTTTTTTAATATTTCATATTCCACCTTTTATAGTAGATGAACACTAAATATTTGTGGATAAATGAATAACTGAACAGTGAATAAATGAAGGAATACACAAACACAGTTTTGGACTGCTAGAATATAAGCCCATTGAGGGTAGAGCACTTGTCTCATCTTTGCCTGTCACCTTGGGACAAGAGTGGCCAAAAATAATCCCCCCTAAAACAAAAACAATTCCAGCCAACATGCTGGAACTGCCCCTCCCAAGCCCCCAACAGTGCTTCTTCTGAGCCTAGGCTTGGCATCAATGTCCTTCTCAGCCTCAAATCTCTTAGAACCTTCCCAACTAATCACTGTTGGCAGCTGAGATTAAAACTACTTGAGCCATCCCCGGCACATACTAAGTCCTCAATGAATGCTGAATTGTGGATACCATCCAGCACATTTTATTAAAGCAGAGACCAAAACGCAGAGACAAATTGAAACAAAGGCAGGAATGCAATATTGTGGTTTCAATAATAAATTTTTTTTTAATTATAAAAGATTATACTTCTATTCCTTTAAGTAGAAACACTGTGAGTGCCTTTATTTCATGTCATTTCCTTGTTTCCAAAGGTACTAAGTATGATGTACATGTATTTTAACGCTTCCTCCGGGTTAATCAGCAAACAGCTCCTATGACATATTTAACCTGATTGTTGTCACACTCCCCATCGCACTGCCGTTACAGTCGCTTGCCTGGAGTAGCAAGCAGAACCAGGAAAGGGGAAGACATTCTCAGTTACAGGTAGTCCCTGACATACGACAAATTAGACTTACAACGAATTGTGCTTACGACCGTCTGCTTTTATTTTCTTATCTTTAGTAATATGTGCTACATACATTGTCGCGGCACAGTTTGCTGATATAATCATTATCAGATGTTCACTCACAGATGTTCAATTTTATGATTTACTGTTCAAAACACTGCCATATAGATTTACTTTTCTAAACTAAATCAGGGGCTTCAGTTCCTTGAAAACCAATCACTTTGCTAAAGTTGATAGGCATATTCGGAAAGCAGTGAGATGTTACTACTAAAATATACGAAGAAAAAAAGAAAGAAAAAGACCATGCAGACAATTGTCTCTAATTTTCTGACTAGAAATGCCACCCTCATTCCCAGAGATAATCCAGATGATCCAGGACCTTCCACAAGTGGGGTTATTACTGCAACTGACAAAATGATGATGTCATCCAACTCTTCTCCATCACTGGAGTAAATTTTTATGATTTGTGTAGTTTTTTATGTATTATTAAAATGTATCTGTAAGTTTATAGGTAATGGTTCCAATCCTCAAAGACAAATAAAGATTGGATTTATAAAGACACTGATAATAAAAGGAACAATAATGAAAACTAAAAAAAAAAAAAAAAGAGCTATTTGACTTCTGTCAAAACCGACTTGGAGAAGAGTCCCTGCAACCGCACCTCATGGTAAGTCAGGGACTACCTGTATTTTACTTCTAAGGGATTTAAATAGAAACTTTAATAGAAATCAGGCTTCTGGGTGAAAATAAGTGCATGCAATTAACTCTTCCACAGGAAATCTGAGCATTGATCTCTGGGCTGTGCATTGGAAATACCCTTCTGTTTTAGATTTTTGTTTAACGCCACCCCAGTGTCAAACTCTGTCAGACATAGCATCTGGATTGTGGGATGTGTCAAAGATTTTAATTGGCTACATTTAAACTTTATGTCCTTAAATTTTAAAACCATCGGTGTGTATCTATAGCCTGGGTGGCACAAATGATTAAGTGCTGGACTACTAGTCAGAAGGTTGGCAGTTGGTATCTGCCCAGAAATGCCTCAGAAGACAGGCCTGGTGGTCTGCTTCTGACAGGGCACAGCCTTGGAAACAACACGGAGCAGTGCTACTCTGCACGCATGGGTCCTCATGAGCTGGAATCGACTTAGTACATAACACTCAGAGCGTGTCGTTAAAAGGATTTTATTTGTAAGTAAGTAAATGGTTTATCAGTTGGCATAAATACAGAGAACATTGAAAGTTATTCAGAACCATTAAAACTGGGGGCTCTCTCTTCAGAAGAGGAAAATAAAACCTTTTTTAAAGTGGATATTGTTTCTAACTGCATAGCTTATAAATACTGGTATTCATTAGTACCTTTTCTTACCCAGGAGTCTCTGGATAATGCAAACAGTTAACATGCTTTACTGCTAACTAAAAAGTTTGAAGCTTGAGTCAACCAATATCAATCCGTCGTTTAGAGACGTTGAGGGCTTTATAGCTCCAAAAGTTAAATCGGTCACAAAAATAGGTCAATATGAAGAATAAGGAGTCTCCACGTGGTGCGAAGAGTTAATGTGCTTAGCTGGTAACTGAAAGATTTGAGGTTAGAGTTCACCCAGTCAGAAGAAAGGCCTGGCGATCTACTTCCAACAAATCAGCCACTGAAAATCTGTGGAGCACAATTCTGCTCCGACACACACGGGGTCCCCGTGAGTCAGAATTTACTCAACGGCAGTGAGACAAGTTTCTTACAGCACCTTACCACATTCTGGTTGCATCTACCTGTAGGTACTCACTCGGCCTGTTGGTGCTGGGGCTGTCACCGCTGGGCCCAGTCACTCTGAATCAAGCCCTGCTTCACCGAGGTCAAAGGTCACAGGTGCAGCACTTCTACCTGGTTCCGGTCACCGCTGTTGTGGGTAAACACTGTTCCTATCCCACTTCAGAACTTGTCAGAGTAACTGAGTTGGGTCATGGGGTGAGGAGGGTGAAGGGGAACGGGCTGTGTCTATTTGCAGCACTGTGGGGTTGAGAGTCTTGTGGCAGACTTGTGAGCAGCCATCAACGCAGAGAGAGGGTCTCTGGAACAGATTCAAAAAAGTTGTAGAAATACAAAAAGCTCACTTTGTACTGGTTCAAATGATACATCAAGAAGTACAGTACTTGAGCAATGCTATATATTAATTTTCTCTATCTATGCTTTCATCTTTTTTTTCTAATTTTCACAAGTAAAATAATAAATGCTCTTGGAAACAAAAACAAAACAATACAGAGACCTACAAAGTAAAAGCAATATCCCCTTCATTCCCATCTCCAATTCCACAGCTCAAAACTAACCACTAGTAATAATTTGGCACTTATCATTCCAAATTTACTTCTATTCTTATTTAAACACAGACATAGGGCTTTTATTTAATTTTTAATGTTTTTTAATATCATACAAAAATTAGATCATACTCTATCTTAAAATTTCTTTTTCAACTAACAAGATCTGTAATGGGTGTCTTTTCAATTAGCTCATTCAGATCGATATAGCTCATTTTAATGACTGCTTAAATTTCCAAGTACTAGCTTGGAAGTGGTACCATTTAAATTGTTCTATTTTTTTCTCCTATGGAAACCCTGGTAGTGTAGTGGTTAAGTGCTAGCTGTTAACCAAAAGGTCAGCAGTTTGAATCCACCAGGTGCTCCTTGGAAACTTTACTGGGGAGTTCTACTCTGTCCTTATAGGGTTGCTATGAGTCGGAATCAACTCGACGGCACTGAGTTTGTTTTTTTTGTTTGTTTTTTTGGTTTATTTTTTCTTCTATTACAAACAGCACTGAAATAAGCAGCTTAATAAGGGGGAGGGAAATCATTAAGTTTGGTGATTCCTCCGGAGACAAATGGCTTCAGTTTGAATCCTGGCCTTCCACCTACTAGCTGTGTGACCTTTAAGCAAACTATTTGCCTTTTCTTAATTCAGTGTCATAATCTGCAAATTAAAGTTGATAATGCCTAATGTTTTCATCAGGATTAAATGAACACACATGCTTAAAACAATACCTGGCACAAAAAGTGTTCAACAAATGTTAGTACTGTTAGCTACTATTACATGTATCTTTACACACTCAGAATAGCTTATCTGTTTGCTACGTACATAGAGTTCACTCAAAACGCACAGTCAACTCTGGAAATCTTCAAGCTGGCTCAGCACACCACTGCTTGAGGGCATTCCCTAATGTAAGAACATTTTACAGTTGGGTGGAAAATGTCAACCAAAGTTGTACTATTTCAAATTCCAACAACAATGGAAAGTGTGTCCCTCGACCACACTAAACCAGTTGCCTTTGAGTGGCAACTCCATGTGTGTCAACGTAGAACTGTGCTCAATACAGTGTTCAATGATTGATTTTTTGGAAGTAGATCACTGGGTCTTTCTTCCAAGGTACCTCTGAGTGGACTTGAACCTCTAACCTTTCAGATAGCTACCAACAATCCTTTATAACCACCCAGGGACTCCTGCCAACACTAGAGATTGTCGATCTTTTAAATTTAAATCTTTTAGAATGAAAACATTCTGCATCCCACTTTGAAGTGTGGCGTCGGGGGTCTTAAATGCTAACAAGCGGCCATCTAAGATGCATCAATTGGTCTCAACCCACCTGGATCAAAGGAGAATGAAGAACACCAAGGTCACAGGATAACTATGAGCCCAAGAGACAGAAAGGGCCACATGAAGCAGGGACTTACATCATCCTGAGACCAGAAGAACTAGATGGTGCCTGGCCACAACCGATGACTGCCCTGACAGGGAGCACAACAGAGAACCCCTGAGGGAGCAGGAGATCAGTGGGATGCAGACCCCAAATTCTCACAAAAAGCCCAGAATTAATGGTCTGACTGAGACTAGAGGAATCCCGGCGGTCATGGTCCCCAAACCTTCTGTTGGTCCAGGACAGGAACCATTCCCGAAGACAACTCATCAGACATGGAAGGGACTGGACAGTGGGTAGGAGAGAGATGCTGATGAAGAGTGAGCTACTTGTATCAGGTGGACACTTGAGACTGTGTTGGCATCTCCTGTCTGGGGGAGGGGGATGGGAGGGTAGAGGGGGTTGGAAGCTGGCAAAATTGTCACAAAAGGAGAGACTGGAAGGGCTGACTCATTAGGGGGAGAGAAAGTGGGAGTATGGAGTAAGGTGTATATAAACTTATATGTGACAGACTGACTTGATTTGTAAACGTTCACTTGAAGCTCAATAAAAATTAAAAAAAAATGTTACTAGTTTGTCATAACACATGTTATCAGGTTTGACTTCTCATTCAAAGAACAAGAAAATAAGCAGCTTCAGGTGCTTAAAATTCATGAAAAAAGGTCTGGGGGAAATGGAGATAAGAATCACGAACAGAAATAAGAATCCCCTATGTCTTTTTTGGAGGGGAGATGTATTTCTATTTCTTTTTTTTTTTTTTTTAACATTTTATTGAGTTTTAGGTGAAGGTTTACACAGCAAATTAGTTTCCCATTCAGCAATTCACACACGAATTGTTCTGCAGCATTGGTTGCTACTCTGCAATGTGTCAGCACTCTCCCCGTTTCCACCCTGCCTTCTGCTTTTTGGAAACCCTGGTGGCTTAGTGGTTAAGTGCTATGGCTGCTAACCAAGGGATCAGCAGTTCAAATCCACCAGGTGCTCCTTAGAAACTCTATGGGGCAATTCTACTCTGTCCTATAGGATCCCTACGAGTCGGCATCGACTCAACGGCCGTGGGTTTGGTTTTGCTTTTTTTCCACTTTTCGGAAACCTTGGTGACAGAATGGTTAAGAGCTACGGCTGCTAACCAGAAAGTCAGCAGTTTGAATCCACCAAGCACTCCTCAAAAACTCTATGGGGCAATTCTAATCTGCCCTATAGGGTTGCTATGAGTCGGAATCAACTCAACAGCAATGGGTTTTTTTCCCCTTTTCCAACCCCCCAGTTTCTCTGCCTCTCCTAGCCATCTCGTCTTTGCTTTTGGGTAAATGTTGCCCATTTGGTCCTATATAGTTGGTTGTTCTAAGGAGCACATTCTTCACAGGTATTATTGTTTATTTCATAGGCCAAACTATCATTTGGCTGAAAGGTGATCTCCAGGAGTGGCTTCAGTTCCAGGTTAAAAGAGTGCCTTAGGGCGAGAGTCTAAGGGGTTCCTCCAGTCTCTCTCAGTCCAGTAAGTCTGGTCTTTTTTATGAATTTGAGTTCTGTTCTACATTTTTCTCCCATTCTAATCAGGACCTTCTATTGTGTCCCTGGTTAGAATAGTCAGTAATGGTAGCCAGGCACCATCTAGCTCTCCTGGTCTCAGGCTAGAGGAGGCTGTGGTTCCCGTGGGCCATTAGTCCTGTGAACTAATTGCTTTCTTGAGTCTTCAGTTTCCTTCACTGTCCTTCACTCCAAATGAGAAGGGAACAATAGTTGTATCTTAGATGGTCGCTCGCAAGCTTTTAAGACCCCAGGCGCTACTCACCAAACTAGGATACAGAACATTATCTTTATGAACTATGTTATTCCAATTGACCTAGATGTCCTCTATCTCCCTTTCTTGCCTTATTGCTCTGGCTAGGACTTCCAGTACAATACTGAATAAGAGTGATGATAATGAGCATTCTTGTCTCTTTCACATTCTCAAGGTGAATAATTTCAATTTCTCTCCATTGAGAATAATGTAGGCTGTTGCATTTGTATATATGTCCTTAATTATGTTGCGGAATTTCCCTTCTATTCCTATTTTGCTGAAAGCTTTTATCAGGAAAGGGTGTTGGATTTTATCAAATGCCTTTTCACATTAATTGAGATGATTATGTGATTCTTTTTCTTTGTTTAATTTATGTGGTGAATAATGTCGATTGATTTTCTAATGTTGAGCCACCCTTGCATCCCTGATATGAATCCAGCCTGATCATGATGTATTACTTCTTTTTGACATGCTGCTGTATTCTGTTGGCTAGAATTTTGTTGAGAATTTTTGGTCTATATTCATGAGGAATATTCATCTGTAATTATCTTATTTTGTAATCTTTTTTTGGCTTTAGTATCAGGGTTATGCTGGCTTCTTCAAATGAATCAGGGAGTATTCTCTCCTTTTTTATGTTCTGGAATAGTTTTGGTACAATTAGCGTCAACTCTTCTCTGAATGTTTGGTAGAACTCTCCAGTGAAGCCATCTGGGCCAGGGCTTTTTGTTGTTGTTGTTGTTGGGAGATTTTTTATGATAGCTTCAATTTCCTCTTTTGTTATGTGTCTGTTTAGGCTTTCTACCTCTGTTTGTGTTAGTTTAGGTAGATACTGTGAGTCTAGAAATTTGTCCATTTTTTCTGGGTTTTTCAAATTTGTTAGAGTACAATTTTTCTTAGTAATAATTCTCTTTGTCTCAGTTGGTTTTGTTGTAATGTCACCCATTTAATTTCTTGTTTTGGTTATTGTGTCCTCTCATTCTTTTCCTTTGTCAATGTGGCCAGTGGTTTGTTAATTTTGTTAATCCTCTCAAAGAACTAACTTTTAGTTTTACTGATTATTTCCATTGTTTTTCTATTTTCTATATCATATCTTTCTGCTCTGATCTCTACTTTTTCCTTTCTTCTGGTGGCTATAGACTACTTTTGTTGTTCCTTTTCTATTTGCTCAAGTTGTCAGGTTAAGTTAGTAATTTTGGACCTTTCTTCTCTTTTTATGTGTGCATTTATTGCTATAAACTTTCCTCTGACCACTGCTTTTGCTGTGTCCCAGAGGTTTTGGTATGCTGTATCTTCATTCTCATTTGATCCTAAAAAAATTTTTTATTTCATTTTTAATTTCTTCTATGACCCAGTAGTTTTTGATTATGATGTTCTTCAGTTTTCACGTATTTAATTTTTTTTTCTGTTCTCATCCTGTTACTGATTTCTAGTTTTACAGCATTGCAGTCAGAGAAGATGCTTTGTATTACGTAGATGTTTTTGAATTTATAGAGTCTATTCTGGAGAATGATCCATGTGCTTTGGAGAAGAATGTGTACTGTGCTGCTGTTCGGTAGTGTGTTCTGTATGTCTATGAGGTCACATTGGTTGACTGTGTTATTTAGATCTTCTCTATCTTTTTTGAGTTTCTTTCTAGTTGTTCTGCCTGTCTTCAAAAGCGGTGTGTTAAAGTCTCCTACTGTTATTGTAGAACTGTCTATTTCTCTTTTCGATTCTGTTAGAGTTTGTTTTATGCATTTTGAAGCTCTGTCATTAGGTGCATAAATATTTATTATTGTTTTGTCATCTTGGTGGATTGACCCTTTAATCATTATATTTTGTCTCTTACAATGGATTTTGACTTAAAGTCTATTTTATCCAAAATTATTATTGCTACTCTTGCTCTATTTTGGATACTGTTTGCTTTGTATATATTTTTTTCCTTTGTTTGATTTTTAGCTTGTCTTTGTGTCTAAGGTGAGTCTCTTGTAGGCAATATATTGATGGGTCATGTTTTTTTAATCCACTCTGCCACTCTGTGTCTCTTGACAGATGCATTTAATCTATTTATATTCAGTGTGATTAATGATACATGTGGATTCATTGCTGTCATTTTGTTATACTTTTCTTGTGGTGTAAATCGTTTCTTTTCTCCTTTTTTTGTAGTAAGTTCTTTTTGTATATGGATTTTCTTTTCCTGTCAATTGTTGTTGTTTTTGTGTTTACTGAGCCTTTTTTGTTTTCTTCTTTATTTTGGTGAGTAATTTATTACTTTTCTTTGTAGTTACCCTGAAGTTTACCTTAATCCTCTTAAAATTAGAACAGTCTGCTGTATCTTGAAATCTCCTTGACTTCCTCCCCATATGGAAGTTCTATAACTACACCTTTTATTTCCCATTTTTGTTTTGAAGTTGTTGTCATTTACAGTCTAACTCCTCTGGTTCTCTACAGTCAGCTTTCTAGCTTTATTTTGCTTTTGTGAAGTCTTTATCTGGGTTGGTATCTGGATGATGTTGTTGTATGTCTTTATCTTAGGTTGCTGTCTGATATCACTGGTTTTTTTCTGAAGGACTCTCTTTAATATTTCTTGTAAGGTTGGTCTGGTTTTTACAAATTCCCTTAGTTTCTGCTTTTTGCTTTTTTTTTTTTTTTTCCCTGCTTATCTGGGAATGTCTTAGTTTTTTGCCATCATTTTTAAAATACAATTTTGCCGGATATATGATTCTTGGTCAGTAATTATTTTCTTTCAGGATTTTATATATGTCATCCGATTGTCTTCTTTCCCGCGTGGTTTCTGACAAGAAATCAGTGCTTAGTCTTATTGGTGCCCCTTTGTAACTGATATTTCATTTTTCACAAGCTGCTTTCAGAATTCTTTCTTTTTCTTTGGTTTTGGAAAGTTTGATTAAGATATGTCCTGGTGATTTGGGGGGAGATCAATCCTATAGGGTTGCTATGAGTCAGAATCGACTGAATGGCAATGGGTTTGGTAGGGGGAGTTATCCTGTATGACATTCATTTAGCTTCCTGGACGGTAACTGTCTGACCTTTCATAATATTTAGGAAGTCTTCAGCCAATACATCTTCAAAAAATTCTCTTTGTATTTTGCTTTTTTTCCTCCTCTTCTGGATTTCCTATTATGTGTAAATTATTCCTCTTGAAGGTGTCCCACATAACTCTTAGGCTTTCTTCATTTTTCTTCATTCTTTTTTCTAATTGTTCCTCAAGCAATTAAAATCAAGGATTTGTCTTCTATTTCGCTGATTTTTCTATTGATTCAATTCTACTTCTGTGTCCTTACATTATCTATTTCTGATATTTATTGTTAATTTTCTGAATTTCTAGTTGTTTTTGTATGGTTTCTAATTGTCTATTGAGTCAGTCATTTTGTTTTTGTATTGTTTTCCTGAATTCTTCTCAGGTTTTTTTTCTGTTTTCCTTGATCTTTTTTGAGAATCCTAAATATAAGTCTTTTTAATTCCGTCTCAGATAGTTCCATAATTGTTTCTTTCGCTGGAAAGTTTTCTTTCTCTTTATTTTGGTCACTTGTTTGAGCCACCCTATCCTGTTTATTCATATGATTTGTTATTATCTGTTGTCTTGGAGGCATTAAAGTGTTATTTTACTTATTTGTGTATTTATTTACTGATTATATGTTTGTTTTGTCCCTATTTTTTGTTTTGTTTTGATATATCAGGGCAGGTGTGGTAAGTATGTCTGCTGATTGCTGATCTGGCAGCATGGGAGCACTTACCACCTGTTACTGGGTGTGCAGAGCAGCAGCAGGCAGGGTAAGTGCATCTCACTCTTCACCAGGCATGCAGAGCTGCTGGGGGCAGGCAGAGTGGACCAGACTGCCACTGTCATTGGTCCAGTGGCACAGAAGTACATAACGGTGCTCATCATGTGGACAGGGTGGTGTGGCAGGTGACTGGTGGGGCAGGTATGCTCACTGCCACTTGATGGGTGGGTGAGGTGGGACACAGGGGTGTGGTGGCATTGGGTGTCAGACAGGGCTTGGAAAGGGGAAAGCGTGGCTCATCCCACAGTCCCCAAGTAGGCACAGTGGCAGAGGTGGGGAGGAGGGTTCATGCCACTAATCATCAGGAGGTTCAAGGGAGGGAGAATATGCTCCTCTGATCACCAGGCATGGGTGCTTGGGCATTGGCTGCAGCCAGCTATCAGGACCTCCACCCATCCAGATGCAAGGAGGAGAAATGCTGCCTGGAGTTTGGGTGTGTGGGGGATCTCCTGCTGACCCTCCATAGATACATTACCATATGTGCACCACTCATTACAATAACTGCCGCTGGTGAGTAGTCCTCTGTCTGGATCCTGGCTCCCTCCCTGCTCTGTGAATATGAGAGTCCCTGGAGCTTTTGTCCTCTTTCCTGTACTTGCCCTCCTTAGATTCAGTTATTGTCCTGCTCAACTGGCTTTACTCCAGGTATTTCTATATAATTTTTCTGTCTCCTATTGGGAATTTTGTGAAGTTGCCTTTCTATGCTCCTCACCTGAGATTGCTGCTGGCTTTGTCTCAAGATATCCACATTGTGCTGGGCCAGCTGGCAGGCACCTCTGCTCTGTATCTTTTCTTGTTTGCTGTTTTCATTCAGCTTCTTCTTCCAATAGGTGTCCCATCTAATTCTTTATCCTTCCGTTTGATGCTCAGGGTTTTAGGACTGACCTCTGTACCTGTTTCACTTGGTTTCTCAGGTCTTTGCTGTAGAGGTGCAGCATGGTGTATCTGACTAAGCCACCATCCTGGGCCAAGGATCTACTACGACCTTTTTATTGAAGAAGCAGGATCTTCATTCTGAGAAAGCATTCCTGCTACTGCACATTTAGCCTTTTGTCAGGTGATGTTTTCTCATGAGAAGCATCCTTTCCCCATTTTTACTTGTCTAGAAATTTTTTTTTTTTAGAGTGTATGTTAGAAGGCAGATACAAGTCACAGAGATTTGGGATTATTCTACTAGAGTGCCAGTATCAGGTATGCACTGGTAGAGGTCATAGCACTAAGAGTTGCCTCAGACGGGAGTAACACAGCATCATCTCCTTCCCCAAAGAACAGATCATGTTCTCCCAGGCATTCTTTATGAAAGCAGGTTGGGCAGGTTATAATTGTCACTCATCCCACTCCTCCCACATTTGTGACTTTTCACTTCTGTTTTGTGAAGTGGTAGTTGAAGTGCGGGGAGAAACAACTGTATTTCCCAGCATCCTCCTCAGACAGTATAAACAGTGTTCACAGACCTAATCCCATGTGGCTGTGAGGCATTTCAGTGCTTTTTAGAAGTCTAGTATTATCCAAGAAAGGCAATTATGCTCTGCTGAGATCAAGATATTGTTTACAGAGATCAAGGTATTATTGACAGAGTAGATGTGATCTTTTGCCAAATGGTATAACTTTCTTTCTTGTAAGGATGCAGCATTCTGGATAACAGAGCCTTAATGAGTAAATTGAAATTCCCCAAACCATGGTTCAGATAAACATACGTATAAATTAGACACTGTAAGTATCATAAAACAGAAGGCTAGAAAGTGAAATCTGTGACCAGCTGGTCAAATAAAGGTATACCTGGATACCTCATCAGTTTACCTAATTATATATGCCAGTAGAGGCTGGGTTAGTGCTATGGGAGCCTGCACGAAGGTGCAAAGAGACCATCATCCTGGATGTAAATGAATATATCTAATTAAAGCAGAGATCTTGTAACTATACTGAATTAATGTAGACAACCAACAGGACTTAACTGAAGACAAAAAATAAATATATTCTGTTTGTGGCTTAGGTTATCTTTAAGTATTCCCCATGAATCAGAAGAACTAGAAAGGTAAAAAATCTGCATCACACTTTTACACCGATAGCACCTGTAAGAGACTGGTAACATGAGAACATATAATCAGGATAACACTCCGTTTTATAACTTCCAGAAAACAAAAAGAAGACAATTTTCCCCCAAATTATCAATCAGGCTCAGTGTCTATTAAAGTCATTGAACAGTTCATAAATATACAAGGATTGACCTACTCTTCACATTATATGTTAACTGGGAATTAAGAGTAAGAGAAAAGTAAATATATCATTTAAAATAAAAAGAATGTTCCCTTTCTGCCGTGGGGAAATTTATTTTCTTGGAGAGGGCAGGAAAGGATACTTTGTGGGTATGATCGAATGGCTCAAAGTCAGATTTTATTTGTGTAAAAATGCATAGAGATTTCTATTTTTAGGTAATGTTCAAGGAAATTTTCCTTACAATACAAGGTATCCAATTCTTCCCACCAGCCTGACCTCTTTTTCATCCAAAGTCCCTTTTTTGAAGTCAATTGCAGCCCAGCACAAATAGGAGACAAATCGTGGGGAATAAGAATCTAGCCTGAGATGAATAGCAGGTTCTTCCCCAGCCTCAGGTATCAGGCACGATCGTAAAAGCTAGTGTTTCCAAGATCTGCCAAAGCTCAGTAAATAAAAAAAAATGTAGGGAATGCCCAGAAAGAAACAGAGCCTGAGCAGCCTGATGAAGTAAGATATTCTACAATGATAAACATACCCCTGTTTCTATTTTAAAATTTTACCTCTCTCTGGCTTGGATTCACTAAGCATTTAGAGAGTGGAGACTAGATTCCTCTCCAGTTTGTATGCGTGAGTTCTAAGCCAGCACCAGTGAAAGGAGCCTGCATTACTTCCAAGTACACAGAGGGTTCCAGCCCTTGCGTTCAGAATGAAGAGGGAATTGCTGTGAGACGGTGTTCAGAGAAGCTTTGGTGTTTTGGTTACTTAAAAGTAGTGTCACTTTTCCAGGAATGTTCACACTTCTCATGTGGACAGAAGTGTCCAGGTGATGAACACTACAGAATTATGAACATGCATCCCAACAGGTGCACGGTTAAATTGTGTCTATTGTCATAAACATTCTTTGTAGCAACTTTTTAATTACCTTTATTCTTCTCTTCCTTTTGTGCTTTATGAACATTCTGTTCTTTTCATGCTTTCATTGATCTTCACATTCCTCACTAATGGAAGCAAAAGATGTTCATTGTTAACATGTGTGTTGATAAATGCCAACTACTGTGGGTAAATCAACAAAGGATTATGTGAAGAGGGCCCAACTTCAGCTTGCGTTCATTGTTAATACATGTCAGAGTTAATACACGCAGCCAGGTTTCTCTATAGTTTGTTCTTACTGTGTTCCATTCAGCCGATTTCTTATTGTTTTCTATATTTTTTTTTTTCTTTCTCAAACAAAAGAGCACGGAAAAATGTTGAGCTGTGGAAACAGAACTCTTCTAAACCTTTAGTCTAACCTCACCCCAGCTCTGTACAGATGTAATAAGCTAAACTCTGCCCTTAATGTTCAATTTCTAGGTTCCTCAGTTTATACAAAATGATAGGATCTTTAGTACACGGTGCTGCTTTTTATATCCACAGGAAGAAGACTTTAAAAATGACATCCTCATCTTATATGTGCAGTTTTTATTGGACATTAAAGTCTGCTAAAAACATGTGTTAAACACATCCACATAGCTATATCTAATAATCTCTACTCTGTATTAATCAAATCACTTAAAATTTATTTATATTTTATTCCTCAAATAGCCAAGTGTTTGCCTTTGATTTATTTTCTCGCCTAAGTCATTGTAGTTGGTATTAGCTGCCGTCGAGTCAGCTCAGACGCAGAACTGCCCAAATCATCTTCATTAAATTAGCTAAATGATATTTTTCTGGGGAGAAAAAATACAGTATTTAAAAAGTCTTAGCTCGGTTAGCAGGAGTGCATAGTGGAAATTCTGGAAAACACAAATATGACTGGGTGGCACATATGCATTGAAGGATAAACAAATATTCCTTTGTTTCTGTTAGCTGACTTTTAAAATTGCATTTCAAAGTATATGTCATAACATAGGTGTGACTGAATGTAGAGCTGGCCCTGGTGCAAGATCATTTGAGTTACACTTACATTCGTAAACTAAAATTAACAAGGATTTTTGCAAGTATACATACAGCCAAGGAGAATAGGGCTGGGAATTCTCCATCTCTTTTCTTGCTGAACTGGGTGATTGTTATTAGGTGCCGTCGAGTCGATTCCGATTCATAGTGATCCTAGGTACAACAGAACAAGACTGAGCCTGGTGTCCTGCAGCATCCTCATAATCGCTGTTATGTTTGAGCTCCTTGTTGCAGCCACTATGTCAATCTGTCTCATTGAAGATCTTTCTCATCTTTGCTTGGCGGCGTTTCTGTGGAAACCCTGGTGGTGTAGTGGTTAAGTGCTCCGGCTGCTAACCAAAAGGCCGGCTAGGTGCTCCTTGGAAACCCTATGGGGCAGTTCTACTCTGTCCTATAGAGTCGCTAGGAGTCGGAATCGACTCGACGGCACCGGGTTTTTTTTTTTTTTTCCCCCACTGGAGTTTCTATTTCATATCTTGCTTTCTGGCTATCTTCTAAGTACACATGTTCACGTTGCTTTCTCTTTGCTAGATTCAGTTGGGAGTCATGTTTCCATCTGACAGTCACTGAAATTACATTTGCATTGTTCAACATTTGAAACTACTTCATTTATTCCTTTATTATTCATAAATTCATTTCACAAACATTGTTTGAGGGCTTTATATTCCCCAGCACCATGTTAACTGCTAAGCTTGTAAAGATTATTATGACATTACTGAAGGCATAGGATAGGCCCTGTCCTTAACATTTTTTTGCTAGTTTTTTTTTTTAATGTTTTAGAAGTTTATATGGGTTATTCAATTTTAACATTCTATTTTCTGTGTCCCATTTGGCTATTTAATTCAAAGCTTTATGCTTCACCCCTGTACCAGTACTCTGACTCATGTTGACATTTTGTGTTTCAGAGTGGAACTGTGCTCCATGATTGCTGATTTTTAAAAGAAGATTGCCAGGCTTTTCTTCTGGCTGGACGGACTCAAACCTTTCAGTTAGCAGTTCAACACATGAACCCTTTGCATCACTGAGGGACTTCTTATTCTTCATATTGACCTATTTTTGTGACTGATTTAACTTTTTGTTATAAGGTACTTGGTGTCTCCAAACAATCGATATTGGATGACTAACAATTAGTGTTTACTACATTTGAAGCACAATATTGAGCCTTGAGTACACATTATCTCATTTAATACTCACAAAACTCATGTGAAGTAGGTGCTATTATCCTTATTTTACAGATGAGAAGCAGAGATTCAGGAAGGTTAGTTAATCTACCAAGATCTCACAGCTAATACGTAGCTGAACTTGGACTCACTCCTCATCTGTCAGACCCTAAAACAATTTCCTGGACCTCACTACTGTGTTCCGGAGTAGGCTCCATTAGGGTCTTCAATGTATTGGGGAGATTTCATCAAAATGTAATTTATTTACTTCAGAAAGCATCAGGAAGAGTAAGTTAGCCGGTAACCTAGACTATCAGATCTTTCAATGCAAATGGCACAAAGAATGTGTGCTGTATAAATCCAAATTCTTGTCTGTTCATTAGCTGTACCAAATATCACATAAAAAAAATTTTCTACAATTGGAAGGCATGTGAATTTTCATTTTAGTTTGCTGGGTAGGATTCCTGTGAAAAAAGACTGTACATTTTTATATACCTTTGCTTAAGAAGAAAATAAAAACAATGTTTGCCATCCAAAAAGTGATTGGAACAATTATTATAGCTAACTCAGGTAGAGCTGGGTTTATTTAAATATCGCATAATGCAATATTAAGTGTAGAACAATGGTAAGAGCATAAATTCTTGAGTTAGAAAATTCTTGGTTCACATCCTGGATTTACCACATACTGGCCTTATAAACTCAAAATTGCTGACGCTCTCTGTAAGCCAGTTGTTTTTGCTGTTTATTACCAATCAGTTGGCATTATTTCACACAAAATGTGCACTTTATTACTATATCTTTCCATTTTAGATTGTTGTTGCTGTTAGCTGCCCCTGAAATGGCTCCAGCTCACAGTAATCTTATATACAACAAAACAAAATGTTGCTCAGTCCTGTACCATCTTGATAATAGTTTGGTGTATCTGAGTCCGTTGTTGTGTCATTCCATCTCATTGAGTATTTCCCTAGCTTTTGCTGATCTTCTACATTACCGAATGTCATGGATAGAATTCTGTTCCCCCAAAATACACATCAACTTGGTTAGGCTATGATTCCCAGTGTTGTGTGGTTGTCTTCCATTTTGTGATTTTCCTGTGTGTTGTAAATCATAATCTCTGCCTGTGGTTAAAGAGGGTTAGGGTGGGATGTAACACCCTTGCTCAGATCACATCCCTGATCCAATGTAAAGGGGGTTTCCCTGGGGCGTGGCCTGCACCACCTTTTATCTTACAGGAGATAGAAGGAAAGGGAAGCAGGGACCTCATACTACCAAGAAAACAGTGTTGGGAGCAGGGCGTATCCTTTGGACCCTGCATTCTAGTCCAGGGGAAGATTGATGACAAGGACCTTCCTTCGGAGCTGACAGAGAAAGATTCTCCTGGAGCTGATGCCCCGAATTTGGACTTCTAGCCTACTAGACTATGAGAGAATAAATTTCTCTTTGTCAAAGCTATCCACTTGTGGTATTTCTGTTGTAGCAGCACTAGACGACTAAGACACCAAACGTGATCTCTAACGATTCTGGTGATTGGTCTTTCCTGATGACGTGTCCAAAGTAAGCAAGACAAAGTCTTGCCATCCTCTCTTCTAAGGAGCGTTTTGGTTATATTTCTTCTAAGACTGGTTTGTTTGCTTTTCTGGCGGTCCACAGTGTATTCAATATTCTTTACCAGCACCACAATTTTAACACATCAATTCTTCTGTCTTTCTTTTTCATTTTCCGGGGTTCCCATGCAAATGAGGTGATTGAAAAGATCATGACTTTGGCCACGGACACCTTTAGCATCAACATATCTTTGCCTTTGAAAACTTCAAAGGCATCTTTTGCAACGGATTTGTCCAATGGACTACATTGTTTGATTTCTTGACTGCTGCTTCCATGGACATTAATTATTGATCCAAGTAGAATGCAGTCCTTGGCGACTTCATTTTTTATCCCTCTATTTTTTTTTATTTATCATGATGTTGTTTAGTGGTCCAATTCTGAGGATTTTTGTTTTCTTTACATTCATGCATAATCTGCACTGAATGTGGCTGACTTGAACTTTCATCAGTAAATACTTAAAATCATCTTCATTTTCAGCAAGCAAGGTTGTGCCATCTGCATATCACAGATTTTTAATGAGCCTTTCTCCAATCTTGGTGATGTGTTCTTCTTCATATAATACAGCTTCTTGGATTATTTATTACACAGATTGAATAAATAAGGTGAAAGAATACAACCTTACCACACCTTTTCCAATTTGAAACCACAGTTTAACCCCTTGTTTTGTTCCTATGATTTCCCCTCAATCCATCTACAGGTTCATCATGAGCACAGTTAAGTTTTCTGGAACTCTATTCTTGATAATATTACCCATAATTTGCTATGATCCACACAGTCAAATGACTCCACATAGTTGATAAAACACAGGTAAACATCTTTCTGGTATTCTCTGCCTTCTGCCATGATCCACGTGACAGCAGCAATGATATCACTAATTCTACATCTTCTTCTGAATCTGGTTTGAACTTCTGGCAGCCGTTTTTGGTTGAATGGAATGAGTAAAAGACACAAGAAATATATTGAAACCATTTAGTTTCTCTATAACTCTAGCATCTTAAATTTCACCCCCAACCCTATGTAGATGTACTAAGCTAAGCTTTGCCATTAATGTTCAATTGCTAGGCTCTCCAGTTTATATAAAACTATAGAATCTTGAGTACACAAATGCTGTTTTTTATATCCATGGGGAAAAAAGCTGCAAATAGCATTCTCAACTTATATGTGAGTCTTTTATTGGACATTAAAGTCCTGCTAAAAACATATGTCATACGCTACATTGCCACATTTACTCATCTCAAGGTGGCATGGTGGTTCAGTGATAGAATTCTCACCTTCCATGTGGGAGACTCAGACTCTGGCCAATGCATCTCAAGTGCAGCTACCACCCATTTCTCAGTGGAGACTTGTGTGTTGCTATGATACTGAACAGGTTTTAGTGGAACTTCCAGACTAAGACAGACTAGGCAGAAAGGCCTGGAGAGCTGCTTCCGAAAATCAACCAATGTAAACCTCATGGATCACAACAGTTTGATCTTGATGTGCATGGAGTTGCCATGAATCCAGGTTGACTAAACTAACAACAACAACAACATTCTGCATTGTCATTTTAATCTCTTTTGATTTAATTCTCCAAATAACCAAGTATTTCCCTTTGTTTTCACTCTTAAATTAAAACTACACGATGTTTTTCTGGGGGGAAAAAAAAGCCCCATTTAAAATCTTAGTTTGGAAAGCAAAGAGTGCATAATGAAAATTCTGGAAAACTCGATTTAACTGAGTGGCATATATGAATTGAAGGGTAAACAAATACCCCACCTTCTGGAAAATTTTGTTTCTGAGGACTGACTTTTGAAATTGTGTGTATGAATGTAAAGCTGGCCTTTGTGCAGGATCATTTGGGTCACAGCTATGTCCATAAACTGAAATTAAACAAGCATGTTTTTTAAAGCAAATCTCTATATCCAGGATGAGTAGTGTTGGCGCTTCTTCCTCTCTTTTCTTGCTGAACCTGGTGTGGTTTCTAGTTTTTATACCTTGCTTTCTGTCTATCTTTCAAGAAGGCATATCCATGCTGCCTTCTCTTTGTTTGTTTGGAGTCACATTTGTATTTGACGTTCAGTGAATTTACATTTGCTCTGCTCACAATTTGAAACATTCATTCATTTATTATTCATCCATTCATTCCACAAACATTGTTTGAGGGCTTTGTAGTTCCCAGTATTGAGCTAAGTGTTGAGCTTGAAAAGATTAATAAGACATTGCTGGAGGCCATTTTTAAGGCCCTGCCCTTGGAAATTTTTTATGCTTTTTCTGCATGATTTCTTCTTTTGTTTGTTTTTAAACATTTTACTCGTTTAAGTAGCTTTTTCAATTTTACTATTTACCTTTCTGTTCTCCATAAGGCTATATAATTCAAAGCTTTATATACCATACCAGTACTGGTATCAGTTATTGCCAAGTTGACAACAGCTCACGGTGACCCCATGTGTGTCTCCTTGAGGGGAACTGTGCTCCATAGGGTTTTCAATTGCTGTTTTTTGGAATTAGATCACCAAACCTTTCTTCTGAGGTGCCTTTGGGTGGTTTGTGACTGCCAACCTTTTGGTAAGCAGCCAAGCATCATTTAAGAAAAGATTGAAACCATTAATATACCTAATTCATGTAGTGGTAAGATCGTTTAAAGACTATAAAAGGAACATTAAATGCAGAACAATGTTAGAGAACAAATTCTGGGGTTAGAAAACCTTTGGTTCAAATCTGGGTTTACCACATATTGATCATGTAAACTTAAATTTGCTCATCCTCTATGAGCCAATATTCTCATCTTATCAATATAATGAAACAATTTCGGTTGTTGTGAAGATGAAATGATGTGTTTGAAATTCACAGAACTGGGAGTAATACACAGTAGACATGCAATAGTGGTATTTTTAGTGCTATTATTGTGACTAACATTGCTGAGCACAAGTCTGCAATTTGTTTTTTGTCTTCCTAGAATAGTGTAATACGAGGTCCTGTGTGAGTGGTCCCCAGCTGCCCTCAACATCTGCTCGCTGTCCTCCAGCCACACAGCCACACAGACCTTCTGACAGTTCCTCAGAGGCACCAGGGTCTCTCCATCTTTAGATACCTCACAAAGGCCTGAGGCAGTCTTCCCATCTCCTATCCAGCTGGTACTCACTCTTCAAGTCTCAGTTTAGAAGTTACTTCCTCAGAGAAGTCTAACCACATACCCCCAGGCTCTGTTAGTTACCCCCGTGGCATGCTGTCTTTATACAAGCTATTATTTCTCCAAGGTAATGTCGCAGATATAATTGCGTATTTGTTTAACATCTGTCACTCTTGTTAGGCTATATGAGCCATGAAAATAGAAACAATGCACATAATACCCACTCAATATTTCTTTCTTTCTTTCTCTTTTCTTGTAGAATGGAATGAGTAAATGACATAAGGAATGTTTTGAAACCATTTAGTTAAACCATATCTCTATAGCCCTGGCTCTTGATTTTAATTTGCTTTTGACTTTGAAATTGCTTAGTCCTTGTTTCATCATCCTAAGTGTATCCTAGAGCAATAAAGTTCACCGTGAGTCTGGTGTCCATTAATCACATATGGGTTAACAGGTAACAAAATATTATGAAGTACCATAAATTAGAAAAGTGATGGTTCAAAACAATGGGAAGCATCTTTGTTGTTGTATTTTAAATTTTCTCAGCTAGGCTCAAGGTAGTTTACCATCCCAAATAAAACCCTATGACCAAGTGTATTCAGACTTCAAAACCCAATGGTAATCACACATTCCTTCAGTTAATTCTTCCACCTCTTTGTGTCAGAAATCACTGAATAAAATCAGACAATTGTCAAAACCAATATAAACTACAGTGTTCTTGAAAAATTGTGCAATGAGATTTTTTTCTTGAAATAATGGTTTGCAGAAGTGGGCGTAAAATGGGAATACCAGATCATCTCTTTACAAGTTGTGAAGATGACCACTATTGAACTCAGGCTTGCCTTAGAAATACAGCCCAACAGGTAAAATTTTGATATATGTAGGAAACCACAAATAGAGAAAGTGAGTTATTGCATTTAGAAGAATAACCAAAGTTGTTCCTAAAATGTAGAAATATAGAGAACCTTTTAAAAAATAATGCATATCATAAAATATTTACTAAAAGTCTTCCTTCAATTTGAGTAAACAAATTGCCTTCAAGTAAAATTTCCTTTTTCTTTTCCAAATTCAATTTCTTTGACATATGCAGATGGATATTCAGCAGGCACCCTTCCACTAAATAGTGAAATAGTGCTAAATGCATTTTTACTTCGTATTAGCTGAAATAAAATGTTTATTTTCTGCTTGAAGTTTGTTTTGTTTTGTTGCAGTTAGTAAAATAGCAGTATTTTTTCTATTCAACTAGCTCTAGTGACGTTGCAGTTTTCCTGCCCCACCTAGATGCCTGAGGAAGCCTGTGTTCAGAACTCTGGAACTACTTGAGGCCTATAGAATGGGGGCAAGGAGAGAGAGAAGGATAGCAACTTTGGGCATGAGGCAAATGGAGCCAAAGTGAGCACCAAGAGATACAGATTTGGGAAACAAGGTGTCAGAGACAACAAGTGCATAATGTAGAAGAGAAAAAGAGAGAGAGAAAATGACGACGACTTGAAGCACTTATTGATGAAGGTCAAAGTCTACAGTCTTCAATATGGATTATGCCTGAACATGAAGAAAATAAAAATCCTCACAACTGGACTGATAAAGAACATTATGATAAATGGGGGAAAAGATCAAGTTGTCCAAGATTTAATTCTACTTGGACCGTCAATCTATGTCATGCACACAGCAGTCAAGAAATAAAATGATATATTGCATTGTGCAAATCTGCTGCAAAAGATGTCTTTAAATTTTTAAAAAAGCAAAGACTGTCCATTTTATGACTAAGGTGTGCTTCACCCGAGCCATGGACTTTTCAACTGCCTCATATGCATGGGAAAGCTGGACAATGAATAAGGAAGAGTGAAGAAGAATTGTTGCCTCTGAATTATGGTGTTGGTAAAATATACAATAGACTGCCATAAGAATGAACAAATCTGTCCTGGAAGAAATATAACCAGGATGTTCCTTAGAAGAGAGGATGGTAAAACTTGGTCTCACATACTGTGGACATATTATCAGGGGGGTAAGGTAGAAGGTCAGCAAAAAAGAGGAAAACCCTTGACAAGATGAACTGACACAGTGGCTGCAACAATGGACTCAAACATAGCAAACATAGGTTGTGAGGATGGTGTGGGACCAGGCAGTGTTTCATTCTCTTGCACATAGGGTCACTATGAATCGGAACCAACTCCATGGCACCTAACAACAACAACAAGTGCATTCCACCACCTGCCTATCACTTCATTGGGAAGGATCAATTGCTGGAGACAGGCATCATGTTTCGTGAAGAGAGCCAGTGAGGGCCCTCTTCTGATTGACAAAACAGCCACAGAGATGAACTGGAACATGCCAGCGATCTTGAGGATGTTGCAGGACTGTGCAAGTTTTCATTCTGTGGTACATAAGGGCACTATGAATTGTAATCTATTTGTCTCTCTCTCTCTCTCTATCCGTCTATCTATCTATCTGTCTGTCTGTCAATCTATCTACGTATCTACCTACTTACAAAGTGTATTGTTAGTTTACATTATGTGTCTCACACCAATGTAATCATTGATATAAATAAGGCAAAGGATCAGATAAGGATTCTCAAATAGCTTTAACATTATACACAAAGTCTAGGATTCTTATATAAATCTCATTTTTCTTTTTAAAAAAAGATGGTGAGGATATTTCCCTTCTAGTTATTCAATCCACCATGGTTTGTCAGTTTGTCATACTGTGGTGGCTTTTGTGTTGCTGTGATGATAGAAGCTATGCCACCAGATTTCAAATACTAGCAAGGTCACCCATGGTGGACAGGGTTCAGGGGAGCTTCCAGACTAAGACACACAAGAAAGAAGGACCTGGCAATCTACTTCTAAAAGAATTTGGCCAGTTAAAACCTTAATATTAGCAATGGAACTTTGATATAGTGCCAGAAGATAAGCCCCTCAGGTTGGAAGGCACTCAAAATAGAACTGGGGAAGAGCTACCTCCTCAAAGTAGAGTGGACCTTAATGATGTGGATAGAGTAAAGCTTTCTGGACCTTCATTTGCTGCTGTGGCATGACTCAAAATGAGAAGAAACAGCTGCAAAGATCCATTAACAATTGAAATGTGGAATGTAAGAGATATGAACTTAGAAAAATTAGAAGTTGTCAAAAATAAAACTGGCCACAGAAAGATCAATATCCTAGGCGTTAGTGAACTGAAATTGACTGATATTGGCCGTTTTGAATTGAGAAATCATATGGTCTACTATGCCAGAAACGACAAATTGAAGAAGAATGGCATCGCATTCGTTATCAAGAAGAACATCTCAAGATCTATCCTGAAGTACAATGCTGTCAGTGATAGATGACATCTTACAAGGAAGAACAATTTTTAAGACAATTATTCAAATTTACACACCAACAACTAAGGCCAAAGACGAGGAAATCAAAGATTTTTACCAAGTTCTGCAGTCTGAAATTGATCAAACATGCATTCACGATGCATTGATAATTACTGTTGATTGGAATTGGAAACAAAGAAGGATCTGTAGTTGGAAAATATGGTTTTGGTGATAGAAATGGCATCAAAGATCAAAAGATAGAATTTTGTAAGACCAACAACTCCTTCATCGCAAATACCTTTTTACAACAATATAAAGGGCGACTATACGCATGGACCTAACCAGATGGAAAGCACAGGAATCAAATCGACCACATCTGTGGAAAGAGATGATGGAAAACTCAATATTATCAGTCAGAACAAGGCCAGGAGCCAAGTGTGGAACAGACCATCAATTCCTCATGTGCAAGTTCAAGTTGAAGCTGAAGAAAATTTTTAAAAGTCCATGAGAACCAAAATACAACCATATGAATTTGGAGACCATCTGAAGAATAGATTTGAGGCATTGAATATTAATGATCTAAGACCAGAAGAATTGTGGGGTGGCATCAAGGACATCACACATGAAGAAAGCAAAAGGTCATTAAAAAGACAGGAAAGAAAGAAAACTCTCAAATGGATGTCAGAAGAGTCTCTGAATCTTGCTATTCAACATAGAGTAGCTAAAGTGAATGGAAGAAATGATCACGAAAACAGTTGAACAGATTTCAAAGGGCACCTTGAGAAGACAAAGTAAAAAAATATTATAATGAAATGTGTAAAGACCTGGAACTAGAAAACCAAAAGGGAAGGATACGCTCAGCATTTCTCAAGCTGAAAGAACTGAAGAAAAAAATTCAGTCCTCGAGTTGCAATTTTGAAGTATTCTCTGAAAGATGCAGCAAATATCAGAAGAAGTATAAGGAATACACAGAGACACTGTACCAAAAAGAACTGGTGTTGTTCAACTATTTCAGGAGACAGCATATGATCAAAAACCAATGGCATTGAAGGAAGAAATCTAAGCTGCACTGAGATGTTGTTGTTAGGTGCCATCCAGTAGGTTCTGATGTGACCCTATGCACAACAGAACAAAACACTGCCCGGTCCGGCACCATCCTCACAATTGTTGCTATGCTCGAGCCCATTGTTGCAGCGCCTGTGTCAATCCATCTTGTTGAGGGTCTTCCTCTTTTTCCCTGACTCTATTTTACCACGAATGATGCCTTTCCCCAGGAACTTATCCCTCCTGATAACATGTCCTCATAACAGTATGTGAGATGTAGTCTCACCACCCTTGTTTCTAAGGAGCATTCTGGTTGTGCTTCTTCCAAGAAAGATTTGTTCATTCTTTTGGCAGTCCATGGTATATTCAATATTCTTCACCAACACCACAATTCAAAGACATCAATTCTTTTTCGATCTTCCTTATTCATTGTCCAGCTTTCGCATGCATATGAGGTGATTGAAAACACCACGGCTTGGGTCAGGTGCACCTTAATCTTCAAGGTGATGTCTTGCTTTTCAGCACTTTAAAGAGGTCTTTTGCAGGAGATTTGTCCAGTGCAATGTGTCTTTTGATTTCTTGACTGCTGCTTCCATGAATGTTGATTATGGATCCAGGGAAAATCAAATCCTTGACAACCTCAATCTTTTGTCTGTTTATCATGATGATGCTTATTGGTCCAGTTGTGAGGATTTTTGTTTTATGTTTAGGTGTAAACCATACCGAAGGCTGTAATCTTTGATCTTCATCAGTAAGTGCTTCAAATCCTCTTTACTTTCAGCAAGCAAGGTTGTGTCATCTGCATAACGCAGGTTGTTAAAGATTCTCCCCCCAATCCTGATGCCCCATTCTTCTTCATATAGTCCAGCTTCTCAGATTATTTGCTCAGCATACAGATGGAATAAGTATGGTGAAAGGACACAGCCCTGACACACAACTTTCCTGACTTTACACCGTGCAGTATACCCTTATTCCATTCAAAAGACTGTCTCTTAATCCACATAATCCAGGTTCCTCATGAGCATAGTTGAGTGTTCTGGAATTCTTGTTCTCTGCAGTGTTATCCATAGTTTATTATGATCCACACAGTCAAATGCCTTTGCATAGTCAATAAAACACAGGAAAATACCTTTCTGGTATTCTCTGCTTTCAGCCAGGATCCATCTGACATCAGCAATGATGTCCCTGGTTCCACGTCCTCTTCTGAATCTGGCTAGAATTTCTGGCAGTTCCCTGTCAATATACTGCTGGAGCAGCTTTTGAATGCTCTTCAGCAAAATTTTGCTTGCATGTGATATTACTGATATTGTTTGATAGTTTCCACATTCAGTTGGATCACCTTTCTTGGGAATAGGTATAAGTATGGATCTCTTCCAGTTTTGGCCAGGAAGCTGTCTTCTGTATTTCTTGGCATAGACTAGTGAGCACTTCCAGTGCTGCATCCATTTGTTGAAACATCTCAATTGGTATTCCATCAATTCCTGGAGCCTTGTTTTTCAACAATGCCTTCAGTGCAGCTTGGACTTCTTCCTTCAGTACCATCAGTTCCTGATCATATGTTACCTCCTGAAATGGTTGGTATAGTGATTATGCATATTCCTTCCATCTTCTTTTGATGCTTTCTGCATAGTTTAATATTTTCCATGTAGACTCCAACTCGAGGCTTGAATTTTTTCTGAAATTCTTTTAGCTTGAAAAATGCTGAGTGTGTTCTTCCCTTTTGGTTTTCTATCTCCAGGTCTTTGCATGTCATCATAGTACTTCACTTTGTCTTCTTGAGCCACCCTTTGAAATCTTCTGTGCAGCTCTTTTACTTCATCATTTTTTCCTTTTGCTTTAGCTACTTGATGTTCAAGAGCAAGTTTCAGAGTCTCTTCTGACATTCATTTAAGTCTTTGCTCGCTGTACCGTCTTTTTAATGACCTCTTGCTTTCTTCATGTATGATGTCCTTGGTATAATTCCACAACTCGGCTTGTCTTCAGTCATTAGTGTTCAAGGAGTCAAATCTATTCTTGAGATGGTCTCTAAATTAGGTGGGATATACTCAAGGTTGTTCCTTGGCTCTCGCGGGCTTGTTCTAATTGTCTTCAGTTTCAACTTGAACTTGCATATGAGTAATTGGTGGTCTGATCCTAAGTCGGCCCCTGGCCTTGTCCTGACTGATGATATTGAGCTTTTCCATTGTGCCTTTCCACACATGTAGTCGATTTGATTCCTGTATATTCCATCTGGTGAGGTCCATGTGTATAGTTGCTGTTTATGTTGATAAAAAAAAAAAAGTATTTGCAATGAAAAAGTCTTTGGTGTTGCAAAATTCTATTATGCAACTCCAGCATTGTTTCTATCACCAAAGCCATATTTTCCAACTACCGATCCTTCTGCTTTGTTTCCAACTTTTGCATTCCAATCACCAGTAATTATCAGTGCATCTTGATTGCATGTTGAATCAATTTCAGACTGCAAAAGTTAGTAAAAATCTTCTATTCATCTTAGGCTTTAGTGGTTGGTGCACAAATTTGAATAATAGTCATATTAACTGGTCTTCCTTGTAGGCATATGGCTATTATGTGATCACTGACAGCGTTATGCTTCAGGATAGATCTTGAAATATTCTTTTTGATAATGAATCCAACACCATTCCTCTTCAAGTTGTTGTTCCCAGTGTGGTAGGCCATATAATTGTTGGATTCAAAATGACCAATACCAGTCCATTTCAGCTCACTAATGCATAGGATATTGATGTTTATGTGTTCCATTGCATTTTTTATATTTTCCAATTTTTCTAGATTCATACTTTGTACATTCCATATTCCAATGATTAATAGATGTTTGCAGCTGTTTTTTTTCTCACTTTGAGTTGTGCCACATCAGCAAATGAAGGTCCCAAAAGCTTGACTACATCTACATCATTAAGGCCAACTCTACTTTGAAGAGGTAGCTCTTTCCCAGCCACCTTTTGAGTGCCTTCCAACCTGACGGGCTCATCTTCCAGCACTATATAAGACAATGTTCCGTTCCTATTCATAAGGTTTTCACTGGCGAATTCTTTTCAAAAGTAGGCTACTGGGTCCTTCTTCCTAGTCTATCTTAGCATGGATGCTCAGCTGAAACCTGTCCTCCATCGGTGACCCTGCTGATATTTGAATACCATTGGCATAGCTTTCAGCATCACAGCAATACATAAGCTCCCACAGTAGGACAAACTGACAGATGCGTGGGAGCATTGATGGAACATCAGTTGAGATACTTCAACAAACTGATGCAACTCTGGAGGTGCTTGCTTATCTATGCCAAGAAATTTGGAAGACAGCTACCTAGCCAAGTGAGGATGGTGCAGGACTGGGCAGTGTTTCATTCTGTTGTACATAGGGTCACTATGAGTCAGTACCGACTTAAAGACACCTAACAATAACAACAACAAGTATTCAATAGCAACAGAAATGCAAAAAGAAGAGATAATTTTGACGTAGTATTTAGTCTATGTCAGGATTAGAAAAGAAGAATAGTGGCACCCCCACTATGTGGGGAGAGTAGAAATGTATGTGGCCCTCATATCCAAACCGGGTAGCGTTAAAGGATTGTATTACAACTTCTTAGCCCTAATTAAGGGGAGCAGTGGTGGTTCAGTAATAGAATCCTCACTCTTCCTGCAGGAAACCTGGATTTGATTCCTGTCCAAGACACCTCAAGCACAACCACCACCCGTTTTTCAGTGAAGGCTTGAGTGTTGCTATGATGCTGAACAGTTTTCACTGAAGCTTCTAGGCTGAGACAGACTAGGAAAAAAGGCCTGGTGGTCTACTCCAAAAAAGTCAGCCAATAAAAACCTATGTGTCACAACTATTCGATCCCGTTGTATATGGGGTCACCATGAATTGGGGCCCACTTGTTGGCAACTAATAACAATAAGCTAAATAAGAAGGGCTAGAACAGAGCTACATAGCTACAATGGACTGGGATACAAAGCACACACAGCACCAGTGGGCGAATTAAAAGAGGCCAGTTCTTCATCTATTCGGCGACCATGAAAGTGGAAAGGAATTTAAATGTTATCTTTCTACATGGGGTATCCATGACTGGTTTGATCTTTCAGCTAAGTGGCCAACCTAGTTTTGCAAAGGAAAGGAATGTCCTCAAGCAATGATGTGCTGGAGCCAGGTTGGACTGGTTTTATAGCTGATTGTGTGTGCTTCTTTCCAACTCTTGAATTTTGAGACTTCAGCCATGGTGGGATTAACTACAATAAAGAAAGCAGCAAATGCTATAAATCAAGGCTCTTCCCCAGCTAGATGTTAAACATTTATCTGCACACCACTGCCCTCAAGGCATTCTGAGTCACTAAGGAGAAAACTATGAAAGTTTCCCAAAGATTTCAAGACCAAGCTACCTACCTTGAGAAACTTAGAAGGCTTGACTTTAACTCTCTCCCCTATGGAGGATCTGCCATAAAGGAATAGATGAAACACCTCAGCCTTGCTTGTACAGGAAGACACAGTCATTCTCCAGAAGGCTTAGAAGTAGCATCTGAAGAATCCATAATCCTAATTTTACTTTTAGCTCCTGCCTAGAATGCTTCCATCATTCTGAGCCTACCACTCATGGCAGATTCCTTCGTAGAGAACACTTGTGTGTATTTTATCTTCAACATTAGATTCTAAGCTACTTGAGGTTAAAGATCAGCTTTTACCTTTGTGTGCTTCAAAACTTCTAATATGGTCCTTTCAACTTACATTTGTGTTCAATATTTGTAGAATGAATGAAGGAAAGAATGAGTGAAAGTAATAGTAGAACTGGGACACTCAGTCTTATAACAGGACCCTTAGGAATAACCGGTGGGGAAATTGGAGTTTCAGTAGTAGAATTCTCACCTTCCATGTTGGAGATTCTGGTTTGATTCCTGGCCAATATTCTATTCCTGGCCAATGCACCTTCTGCGCAGCCGCTACCCGTCTGTCGGTGGAAGCCTGAATGTTGCTGTGTTGCTGAACAGGTTTCAGTAGAGTTTCCAGACTGACAGACTAGTAAGAAAGGTCTCGTAATCTACTTCTGGAAACCAGCCAACAAAAAACGTATGGATCACAACAATCCAATCTGCAACCATTCATGGAGATGGCATAGACCTGGCAGCGTTTAGTTCCATCGTGCATAGGGTTACCCCGAGTCGGGTACTAATTTGACAGCAGCTAACAACAACCGCAACAATTTTATTTTACATATCATCCCACCATGACCTACAAAGCCCCCACCCCTAGAATTACAGAAGGAAGAAAAATTTACCACCCTGATCTGGGTAGTAAATGAAGTGGGAGAGAAAAAAATTGCTGTACTGAATCCACAGCACACTCATCCTTTGTATACTGGGGCCCTGTCTCCCTTGGCATCCACACATACCCAGCACAGAGATTCCACAGAGAACATTTCCTGTACAGCTTTTTATTCCTCTTAGTTCAACATTGGTCACAAAGGTTTAACTGACATCTCCTGTGAAGTAATCTGTTTATTTCTAGGAGAACAAATCATGAGGCAGCAACAGAAAACAAACTCTGTTTTTCTGAATTGAGAGTACTCAAAAAAGAAGTAAACAACCTTAAAATAAACAATAAGTAAACCAACTTTAAAACAACTCTACATCAGCAGCACTTCTACTTCTCACCAAACCTGTCTGTGAGCATGGCCTAAGGGGTTCTAGCCTCAACACACCTCTAACACCTGGCGCGCTGCTCCCACTGCCAACAACCTTCCATGTATCACAGTCTTTATCCAGTCAGTCTTAAAAGTCTTAATACCTACACCTGGATCACTGAGGCAAAAAATAACCAGAGTAATACAGTTTTTGAGTTGAAGTGACCTCCAATCATCTTGCCAGCCACTTAATTTTACAGATGAATAAACTAAAACAGAGATGCTAGGTGACTTATCTAAAATCACACAGTGAGATAGCAAAGCAAGGGCCAGAATCCTGGGCTTTCTTACTCCAAAGTCTAGGCTTCTGATCATTAGGCTGCATCAGCTGAAATCTTTGCGATCCTTCAAAGCCCAACTGAAAGGTTATGCCTTTCATACCATGGACCCCAACTGGGTTCCATCCTCCCTACTCTGAACCGTCATTATGCTCTGCCTCTCTTTATCATGGAGACCCAGTGGCACAGTGGGTAAGAGCTAACCAAAAAGTCGGCAATTTGAATCTACCAGCTGCTCCTTGGAAAGTGGAATCAACTTGATGGCAACAGGTTTGGGTTTTTGTTTTTGTTTTTGGGGGGGGCAGAGGGGGTTTGCCTTTATCATGCTGTCTTATATTAAAGTCACCTGTCTTCTTATTCACTTTTTCCCTCCTACTGGAATATTTATTTTTTGAACTGGAACTGGATCTGACATTTTTGTTTCCTCAGCAACATCTGGCTTAGTGCTCACACTTGGAAGGTGCTTAATAAATATGTACTGAATGGAATTGACTCAACCTGAGCTTTGAGTTAATTTTTTACTGCAGTGGTTCTCAACTGCATGTACATAAGAAGCAACTAAGAGGCTTATTAGAATGTAACCAACCAACTGGTAGCCATAGAGTCAATTTTAACTCATGGCAACCCCAAGTGCACCAGAGTAGAACTGTGCTCCATAAGGTTTTCAATGGCTGATTTTCTTTGGAAGCAGATCACCAGGTCTTTCTTCCCAGGAGCTTCTAGTTAGACTCAAACCACCAACCTTTAGGATAGCAACTAAGAGTACTGACTGCATCACCCAGGAAGTCCTATTTAAATATGGATCCCTAGACTTCTGATTAAATAGCTTTATGGAGAATACCAGGAACCTGCATTTTCTACTAGCCAACAAGTGATTCTGAAGTATGAATCTATTCGTGCTCTTTCCTAGTTTCCCTTATGAGAAAATATATTTGTGAGATAGTTGGCCAAATTAAGGTTGTCACCTGAGTTTAGAGACCATGGCAAACAGTGCCAGTCCTACATAGGTTTAGATCCTACAATTCTGGTTTCATTAACAGAGACATCCAGCTCAAACTCTATGGGGCAGTTCTACTCTGTCCTATAGGGCCACTCTGAGTTGGAATTGACTCGACAGCAGGGGGTTTGGTTTGGTTTTTTCCTAGCTCAAAGGTTCTCAAACGGGCTATGGGACAAGGAGTCTAATGTTCTGTCAAGTGCCATCCTTACCTTCCTCCTCCCCAAGCTGAAATAAAGTTCTCTAGGTGTGGCGAATGTATATACAGGCTTCCTATCAACTGAAGTCAATGTAGAAGTCATACCTTCAAAGAGCAGACAGTTTAGAAAGAAGTAAAGTGCTTAAACAGAAACTCATTACAACACTAGCAACATGAAACACGATATGCTCAGTTAGTTAATGTTTGTAAAGTGCTTTGATCTTATAAAGCAGTGAGATAATCCTTGTTTACCGAGTTCCTCTCTTCCCAAGGGCTCAGAGTGATTTGTAGGCAACAAGCCCAATTCTTTGCTTGCCAGTTCAGAGGGGTATTCAGATTATTCAGGGATAGTTACCGCATTGGCAACATACTGAAAGAGGACACAGTGGGGGTGGGAGGGGATGTTATGGCAATCAGGATAGAGAAAGGGTTCATACTCTGGCCAGGTTCCAAGAGGTATAGATAATCTTCTGTGCCCTCTTATCGCCTGTGTAGTGTGCTATCATAGCATTTATCATGCAGTAGTATAAACATTTGTTTATGTGTCTGACTCCTCCACTAGATTATGAAGTACTTGGCAGAGAAACCTGATCTTTTAGCTTTGCATGACCTGGCTCTTGCCCAACTCTCCAACCTCAATGTATACAGCTCTCCCTCTCTCTCACCAACCTCCAGTCAAACGATTCTGTTTCTCAAACAAGCTTATTCCATAATTTGGACCTGTTGGACCAACAGTACCAACCACCATGGCTGCCTTCTCATCAATCAAATTTCATCTCAACTATCATCTCTTCAGATAACTCTGATTACCCTTATGTAAATGTGTCACTCCCCAGTCACTCTCAAATATATCACTCTATTTTACATCCACACTATCCGTCTGTCAGTTATACTGTGGTGGTTTGCATGTTGCTATGATGCTGGAAGTTATACTACCAGTTATTCAAATACCAGCAGGGTCACAGATGTTGAACAGGTTTCAGTGGAGCGTCTAGACTAATACAGACTAGGAATAAAGTCATGGAGATCTACTTCCAAAAATTGGCCAATGAAAACCTTATGGATTACAACAGACTATTGTCTGATGTAGTGCTGGAAGATGAGCCCCCTAGGTTGAAAGACACTCAAAACATACAGTGGCCACAACAATGGACTCAAACATAATAAAGATAAAGATGGCGCATTCTGTTATATGAATATGTTGACATTTTATACCTGTTCGATTTTCTTTATACCACCTGTTTTTTTCTCACATTATCTTTTTTTTATGTCATATTTCTTATTTTTTGACATTCTGACATTATCTTATCATTTGGGGAAAAGTTGTGGCTCTCTTCGTTCCTTCTTCCTTATTTATTTCTATTTCATTTCTTCTAAGCTAGTCTGTAAGGTTTTTGGGAGTAGGGACTTCATCTATCTCATTCACCACTGTGACTTTAGTGCCTAGAAGATTATAAGCAGTCAATTAAAACTGTTGATTGGAATGTTGACTATTTCAGTACCTTGCACAGGATTTAATAAATATTTGTTAAATCAATAAATTGATGAACAAATGTAAGACTAACAGGAAATGCTGATGCTTCAAGATAAATTCCTTACTCCAATAGTCCTTTCATTCACAAAGTGTGTCAGCATTGGATTAATATACTTTATTAAAAAACAAAAAAACAAACCAAACCTACTGCCATCGAATCAATTCCAACTCATAACGACCCTGTAGCACAGAGTAGAACTGCACCTTAGGGTCTCCACGGAGTGGCTGCTGGATTCAAACAGCCAACCTTTTCGTTAGCAGCTGAGCTCGTAACTACTGCACGCCCGACTCCAATTTAATAATGCCATACATGTATTTACATATGGCTTTATAATTCACAAAGCATTTTCACGTATCTAATATAATCTTTTCTATGTTGTTGTGGGGTGCCATCAAGTTGGTTCCAACTCATAGCAACATTACGTACAACAGAACAAAACAGTGCCCGGTTCTCCATCATCCTCACAGTCGTTGCTATGTTTGAACCCATTGTTGCAGCCACTGTGTCAATCCATCCCATGGAGGCTCTTCCTCTTTTTCACTGACCCTCTACTTTACCAAGCATAATGTCCTTCTCCAGGCACTGGTGCCTCCTGATAACATGTCCAAAGTGTGTAAGACAAAGTTTCACCATGCTCCCTTCTAAGGAGCATTCTGGCTGTACTTCTTCCAAGACAGATTTGTTCATTCTTCTGGCAGTCCATGGTATATTCAATATTCTTCACCAACACTGTAATTCAAAGGAGTCAATTCTTTTTCCATATCCCTTATTCATTGTCCAGCTTTTGCATGCATATGAGGAAATGGAAAATACCGTGGCTTGGTTCAGGTGCACCTTAGTCCTCAAAGTGACATCTTTGCTTTTCAACACTTTAAAGGAGTCTTTTGCAACAGATTTGCTCAATGCAGTCTGATGTTTTATTTCTTGACTATTGTTTCCATGGGTGTTGATTGTGGATTCAAGTACAATGAAATCCTCGGCAACTTCAATCTTCTCTCTGTTTATCATGATGTTGCTTATTGGTCCAGTTGTGAGGATTTTTGTTTTCTTGATGTTGTAGTATAATCCATATTGAAGGCTATAGTCTTTGATCTTCACCAATAAGTGTTTCAAGGCCTCTTTGCTTTCAACAGGCAAGGTAATGTCATCTGCGTATCACAGGCTGTTAACGAGTCTTCCTCCAATTCAATGTTGTATTCTTCACATAGTCCAGCTTCTCAGAGTATTTGCTCAATAAGATATGCGTAAACAGATATTAAAAAGTTCAATTGCCCGTAAAGGCCAGATAGATAATAACAAGAAACAAATTGTGCACAGTGGGACCCTGCGAAGTGGACAGAATAAGAACAACTAAGTAGAGGCTTGGGCTGATGATTACTATGATTAAATGGGGGCCCAATGTTGCCAAATCTTAACATTTAAAACAAATAAATTTATTTTCACATAAAGTCTTTTGATTTTTAAATGTTGGTAAGTAATTCCGCCCCCAACATCCCAAACAAAACTGAATTCAGCATGTGGATCATGATTTTGCAACTTCTGGTGTAAACTAACAATCTTTGTCCCGATCTCTCAGCTCATGATGCAAGTAGCACTCTAAACTGCTGATTTTTTCTTTTGCATTGTTTCTTGCATCTTTCTCTTTATTATCATTTTTTTTTTTTAATTTCCACTGTCCCTCCTTAGTTCATGCTTTTAAAATTTCACATACAGATTATTTCAATATTGCCTTGATTGAATGGCTACCTCCAGAGAACCCCACCTCAAGTATTGGCAGATTTAGCCTAACCAAATTCTATCTTGTCATTTTCCTTCTCAAAATGCTCGAGTTATTTGTGTCCAAAGGCTCTCACCCCTCCATTTACAAGTTGTGATGCCACGGGCAAGTTATTTAACATAATTTCTTCTTCTGTGAAAAGATACTAATTAACAGTACCTTTTTTCTAACTCACACACACATGCCTTGACATGAAGGTTAAGGATGTTAATTAATGAATGTTAAAGGGATGGTTACTGTTCTTAGCATGGAGTAGGGAATCACCAAATAGTAGCTCTTAGCACTTTGTTATTAATAATAACAGTGGCTATATTAATAAAAGTGAAATGTTTTAGCAATCGTCTTTGACTCTCTTGCCCAGGACTATCAATTCTAATTTTTCATCACCTTACCCTTACTCTTGACAATTCTTTCCCTCTTTACTTTTCCATATCGCGACCAATATTCAAATTTTTGTCTCGCTTAGAAAACTAACATTATTTCTTGTTGAAAATTTGTTGAGGACAATGTTATTAATGAGGTTGACCTTTCCAGCTCCCCATTTTCACTCCTCTGAAATTCTTCAGTCCTCAGTACTGCTTACCTGACATACCACAGTGTCTTGTGATACACTGACTACCATAGTATTTCTTTAAGTTGAACTCTTGTGAGTTTCATTTGTTTGTTTTAAATTGTAACTAAAAAAGTCTAAATTGTAACTAGACTGCTGATATGTGAGAGCCCTTTGAGCCCCAAGGCACCCAGCACAATGTGCCATCCTTTTTTACTTGTGTCAGTTCCCTGCATTAGCCAACTATTTGCACTGAAAATGATGGCATAAATGCAGTGGGAAAGACAGCCCCTAGTTCTTTGCCTTTCAGCCCTTCCTTACTCATAAGTAAGCCAAAGGTAGAAAATATTGGTAGAATGTGTACATATCAAGAAGTGAAACTAAAAAGTGGTTGTTAGTTTTATGGAGCATTTCCAATGTTCTGGTAAAAACGAAACACATGTGCAAGTATGAGCTACAAAAAAAGAGTTATGTAATATTGGTGATTCTGCATATTAGTGAAGTGCTCTTATACTCATATTAATTGCACAATATTGTACAATATAAAGATGAATGTTAAAATCCATGCTAATAATTTAAAATTTTAATTTTTCTTTACTTAAAAGAACATTAAATAGCAAATTTTAAAACATAGTGACAAATACAAAAAAAGATGGTAGAATACATGAAAAAGCTAAATATGTTAATTGCTTTAATTGCAATTTTTTCCTGTTTTTTGAACAAGGAGTCCCTCATTTTTGTTTTGCACTGGACCCCACAAATTATGTAATTTCCCCTGATGAGTATTAATGTAAACACGACTTCATTTGGGGCTTGGGACTATTTCATATTCTTATAAAATTAACTTCTATGACTCTAAAGGACTTAGGATAAACCTTCAGAGTAGGCTTTTGTCTATATGGTCCTGGTATGACCCATCATAAAATGGATGACAAACAGGGTTCCTGTTTAGTTTTGTTTTGTTTAGAGAAAAAAAATAAACTATCTTAATTTTTTCCTTTTTCTCTTGCTGTTATGTTTAAGTTCAAAAAGTTATTATATTTAAACCAACTTTATTGCAGCAAACACGTCACCAATTCACAAAAAAAAAAAATCACCAAGCCAAGACAATATGTTCTTCTACAATTAAATGATGACTGGACCACAGCAATTATCACTGGAGTTGGATGGCTCTTGGGTAAGAGTGACTCTCGCTGCGCAAATATATATAAATTGCCCAGATAAAGAAACTAAAGCTTTCAGAGTCCCAGACCTACTTTTTTCCCTCTCTAACACCCTCCTTTTGCAGCCTCCTGAGCCTCATCATGTTTATGGGTGGCGCGCCTCCTGGGACCAGTGCCAGGCCCTGCTTACTGCACCCGTGCACAGGAGCACAGCCCCTTTGATGTCTTGTGCTCTGTGGCTTCAAGACTGTGAACTTGGTGCACTCTCCCAAAGCCACGCCTTCCTCTGGCAAGGCCAAGGGCAAAATCACAAGCTGAGGCGGGTTAGATGAGGGCATTTTGCCCTATTTTAGCAATCTGTCAACAACTTAAGGAAAATTGCAGAACATTTTAGTTGGCAGAATAAAGAGATCAACCTGAGCTGACAAGTTGCCCAGATTTAACTTAATTACATATACAAAACTATAAAGATCATAGGATCTTTCTCTCTCTAGCTCCTTCTCACCTCCCACCCCAGCTTTAGGAATGCATTTCCTCCTACAGCTCATCAATTTCCATATCATTGCTATGACTGAGTGTTAAATAAGATACTAGTTGTTGTTAGATGCCCTCAAGAACATCCCTGACTCATGGAGACTCCATGCACAAAGAAACAAAATGCTACCAGGTCCTGCACTATGCCCATGATCAGTTATAGATTGAACTGTTTTGATCCACAGGGTTTTCATTGGCTGATATTTGGAAGTAGATTGCCAGGCTTTTCTTCTTAGTCCATCTCAGTCTGGAAGCTTCGCTGAAACCTGTTCAGCATCATAGCAACCTGCAGGCCTCCAATGACAAACAAGTGGTGGCTGTGCTTGACATGCATTGGCCAGGAATCAAACCCGGTATACTGCATGGGAGGTGGGAGTTCTATCAATGAACCACCAATACAGCTTGGGCATATGCACAAGGTCCCAGTGGGTGTGCAGCTGAAGGAAAACTTTCTTGATTATTTTCATGATTCACTGCCTAACAGTGTGGGGACACTCCAATGAAGCTGTTAAGCATCCCCAATAGACAGTACATCCTGAAGGAGTAGAGAGGCATGAAGATGCCTAGAACATTTCTGGATCTCTTATTAAAATAGCAACCCTGGTAAGACATCTTGGAAGGTTATTGGATAGATGGGCTAAGGCTAACTTCTTACTTTGATCCAGTATTACCATTCCAACTCATATTTGTCTTAGAAAACCATCCATACACCACAGTTTTGAAAAAGGAACTCCCAGGCATGACTGAGCACTGAGTAAGGAAAAATCTGTTTTGATTCCAGGAGTCAGGTTACCCTAACTACACAGAGGTAACCAAGAATGGAAATCTTGGCCTTGACTTAAAAATGTAATATTCTGTCTTCTGTATAGAAGTTGCAGTGCTTTGTGGTAGTGGGGTAGGGGGGTGTGGGGCTGAGGTATAGATGGGGACCCTCCCAGTATAATAAAACAAAGGAAGGTGGGTCCCAGAAGTGTAGCACTGGAGTGATACCCCAGAATTTTCACTTTACATTTCTGGCAGATGAGTAGAGTGGAATTGTTAGTGACTTACAATGTATCAGAGAATAATGACATCAGATACTTAACGCGAAAATTATATGATCAGTGATTTGCCTAATAATATTAGCTTGCAGATAGTTCTCTAAAATATTGATTGTTGTTGATGAAGATCAAAGACTACAGCCTTCAGTATGGATTATGCCTCAACATAAAGAAAACAAAAATCTTCACAAATGGACCAATAAGCAACATCATGATAAATGAAGAAAAGATGGAAATTGTCAAGGATTTCATTTTACTTGGATCCACAATCAACAGCCATGGAAGCAGCAGTCAAGAAATCAAATGACGTAGTACATTGGACAAATCTGCTGCAAAAGACCTATTTAAAGTGTTGAAAAGCAAAGATGTCACTTTGAAGACTAAGGTGCACCTGACCCAAACCATCCTATTTTCTATCACCTCATATGCATGTGGAAGCTGGGCAATGAATGAATAAGGAAGACCTAAGAAGAATCAACTCCTTTGAATTATGGTGTTGGCAAAGAATATTGAATACTCCAGGAACTGACAGAAGAATGAGTCAACCTGTCTTGGAAGAAGTAAGCCAGAATGCCCCTTAGAAGGGAGGATGATAAGGCTTCATCTCACATACTTTGGACATGTTATCAGGAGTTACTAGTCCCTGGAGAAGGACATCATGCTTGGTAACGTAGAGGGTCACCAAAAAAGAGGAAGACCATAAATGAGATGGATTGACAGAGTAATGTCAGCGCGAAAGAGGAAGACCATCAGTGAGATGGATTGACAGAGTAATGTCAGCGCGAAAGAGGAAGACCATCAGTGAGATGGACCGACACAGTGGCTGCAACACCAGGCTCAAGCATAGTAGCAAAGATTGTGAGAATGGTGCCAGACGGGGCAGTGTTCTTTTCCGTTTCTTGGTTTCTATGAGTTGAAGCCAATTCCCAGGCACATAACAACAAGAAGAAGAAAGTCAATGAATCTATAAAAGGGATTGGAAATCAAGTGGTTTCTCTAAACAAGCCTGTTTTCTGTGGATCAGATTTTCTCCTCAACTCATCCCTCGTTTCTATCTCACTCCTCCCTCTCTCTCTAATTCCTTTGTCCCAGACCCATTTCTGTTTGTTTGCTTGTGTTTACTCCTTTAGCTTTGAAACTAGTTGCCAGAGCACCTGGGTGTGCCCCAATGCCACAGGCTATCTCTGCTTTCCAATAGGAAGCTTCACCAGGTACTGCAGTTCTACTCTGAAGAACTTTTCTTGTTATGAAAGGGTAATCTAATTTATCATCTGCGTTCTCCCAGAACAAGTTCAAAGAGTACATTTCTCTGGAATGTCTTGCTAGATGTCTGGACTTGTCAATTAGGAAAGCTTCTCCCCTCAACTCTCTCCCACAGCTATTCTTCCCAGTAGAGCAATGCTCGTCCTCTTGTTATCAGTAATTCCTACAAAGATCAAAGCTGGATGAACTCACAAGGAGGGTGTCATGGCCCTCCTCCAGGGCATCGTTTATAGAAAAGAGAAATTATTTTTCCCAACTGAGAAGAGGATAAGCCTTCATTCAGTAAGGACGATTTTGATTCATTTTTCTATTACCTGGTATAGGCATTCCCTACTTTTGCTTTAAGGAAAAATACATCCTGAATTTGAAGATGTCAAAAACACACAGGGACTCCTATGTCACATGGCAAAGGCTTTGTTCCCAGAAAGTGAAAACTTATCTCAAAACCCATAATTATGCCTTTTCTTTTAAGTAGTTTTGATGATACTTGATAATTTTGTTCTCTCCTTCCCTAAATGAAGGCAACATGCCTGTCGAACACAGTAAGGGTCTGACCAAAATTAAGAATGTATCATGTTGACAGTCTAATAGTGTATGTACATCTTTGACTCAGTTCTAGTAAGTTATTAGCACTTTGATCTTTCTATTTTTCATTCATTTTTATGAGATATAATAAAAAATTATTAAATGCTATTAAATAGTGAATTTTATTTTATTTTGTGGAAGATTTTCTCTAAATGAATCCCTTCTGGGAAACCCAGTTCAGCATAAAAAATGGAAGCAGAGATGCCTGATTGAAGTGGGGAGTGAAATGGCAATTATAAAATTGCTGCCGTCTTCAATCAGAAGAGAATTCCAGCACCTCCACTTTTACAGAACACAGTTTGAAAACCACCACAATAATACATGTTAAAAACTGGTAGAAATAAAAACTGCCAAACTAACAAAAAAAAAACCTGTCGCCACGGAGTTGATTCAGACTGATAGTGACCCTTGGGACAGAGTAGAACTGCCCCATAGGGCTTCCAAGAAGCAACTGGTGGATTTGAACTGCCGACCTTTTGGTTAGTAGCTGTAGCTCTTAACCACTGCACCACCAGGACTACTAACAAAGGGGACAGTAAACACCAAACTGAATTCTTGGCTGACAGTTACCTCCGTAAAACAATGATTTGAAATGTTTGTCAATTGATGTATAAGTGATATTCAATTCAGATTTATTAAAAGAAACTTAAAGATATCAGTTTATAATGCATAAAAGTTCAGGTTAAAACTAAATGTATGAAAGTTCTGGTCTGTCTTTATAAAATGAAAAACTAAACTTAGGTGCTTTTGTGTATTTTTACTGTCTATTAGGGTATCGGGCATACAGTAGATACTCCCTATGTCTTTGTTAAACTAAGTGCGATATGGCATTTGTACAGGGTTGCTACACGATTTATTTTTAAAGAATTGTGTTAAGGGAGCATGGAATGTATCTATTACCACTTTACTTGAGGTGAGAGTAAAGAACAAACACATGAAGACTGTTTTTCTCCAGTATTTTGTGGCGCACAGGAAGTGTGACTACAGCAGGGGCATCTGGAGCTACGCTTCAGCATGCAGCCCCACTGTGCTTCACGAGTAACCTGAAAGCTTTGTATAAGAGCAGACAGAATTAGAAGGACAAGCCTGTCCTCATATCCAGAAGAAATGTTTATCACTGAAAGGAGAGCCTTCTTACTAGCTTTGAGTAGAGCCAAGCATGTAAATAAAACTCCTCAAAAGAAAGGATCACCCAGAACAGGAGCTTTGGGGAGTTATTATGTGTACCTAAGTGACCCGATAGCCACAGTCATAAATGCCTGTCCACGTCCACTTATACCTTACTGTCCAGGCACTTGATAGCCCAATAAAAAATGCTGAAATTATCAAAGATACCAACTATTCAAATGGACTGGTAGTTGTGACAAGACAGCAAAAAGTTAACTGTAGTTGACTTTTTAGGCTTGTTAGGAAAGAAAATTTGATTAGAAGAAAAAGTCAGGATGTGAATAATAAACAGAAATTTAGAAAGCATAATTTTTACCTTGAGCAAACATTATGTCATTTGAATGTCAAACATTACCTCAGAACAAAATGGAATTGAGGAAAATAATGTTGTTTTAAGGAAAATAGTCATCAGTTCTAGGAGGAATGATTATATTCATATTTTACTTTAAATCTTTGAGCATATTTATAATTATTTAAAGGAATTTGTTTATTATTATCTCTGTCATTTCAAGTCTGTTTTTATTGACATGAAATTGTTTTTATTGATTTTTCTCCTGGGTTCCTGTGTCTTTGGATGTTCTATAAGTTTTTATTGATGTAGAACATCGAGTGTGTGGATTTAGTTGTCTTTCTTTCAAGATTTTTTCGATTATTTTTGTTGTTGAAAATGTACACAGCAAAACATACATCAATTCAATCATTTCTGCATTTACAACTCAGTGACATTGACTAGTTCTTCAAGTTGTGCAAACATTCTCACCCTCTTTTTCTGAATTGTTTTTCCCCCATTAACACAAACTCACAGCCGGCTAAGCTTCCCTTCTAACTTTTCAAGACGCTGTTGTCAATTTGATCCCATATAGTGGGATCGACTTAAGGGCACCCAGCAATAACAGCAATAGATAGTTCTTTAAAAGAGCACAATGCTCAAGGCAGACATTCTTCTCTAATTAACTTAAAGAAGACTTCAGGGGATAGTTTTGGTTTAAGGTTTAAAGATTATCCCAGGGCAATAGTTTCGAGGGATCATTAATCTCTATATGTCTGGAAAGTCTGAATTCCATAAGGATTTTAAATTCCAATCTGCATTTTTCTCCTTTTTGATCAGGATTTTTCTATAGAAAAATTTATCAAAATGTTCAGTAACAGGAGCCAGGCATCTTCCAGTTCTGGTCTCAGGGCAAAGGAGGCAATTAGCCAAGCATTCCGTTTCCCCTCTAATTCCTGACTCTCTTTCTTCCTTTGTTGCTCCAGGCAAATAGAGACCAAATGTTGTGTTTTAAATGGCTCTTTGCAAGCTTTTAAGACCCCAGGCACTACTTTTTTTTCTGTATGCAGTAAAGTTACATCACATCAGCTTGATGCTTCTGTGACTTGTTTGGGTAGCTCTAAAAAAAAAAAAAAAAAGCTCTAAGGTAGCCTTTAAAGGAGCCCCTTGTGCACAACGCTTAAGCACTTGGCTGCTAACCAAAAGAGTAGAGATTTGAACCCACCCAGCTGCTCTGCAGGATAAAAACCTGGCGATATGCTCCCATAAAGATTACACCCTATAAAATTCTATGGGGAAGTTCTACTCTCTCACTCAATAGCATCTAACACAACAAAGCAGCGTCTAATCTAGTGCTAATCCGGTGTTAATTTAGCCTTTCTGCTGCATCATGGGGAGCCCTGGTGGTGCAGTGGTTAAGAGTTCAGCTGCTAACTAAAATGTCAGCAGTTTGAATCCACCAGCCACTCCTTGGAAACCCTATGGAGCAGTTCTACTCTGTCCTATAGGGTTGCTATAAGTTGGAATCAACTCCATGGCAGTGAATTTGGTTTGTTTTACTAATGCATGAATGTTCCTGAGTGGTGCAAATGGTTTGCTCTCAACTGCTAACTGAAAAGGTTGGTAGTTCAACCCCACTCACCCAACAGCACCATGGAAGAAAGGCCTAGGGATCTGATTCCATAAATATTACAGCCAAGAAAACCTTAGGGAACAGTCCTACTCTGTAACACAAGGGGTTGCCGTGAGTCAGAATCAACTCAATGGCAAAAAGTTTGGTTTTTTTCATTTACCAGAGTGCTCAGTTCCTAACCCAAAGATTGATGGTTCAAACCCACCAGCCGCTCAATGGGAGAAAAGACTGGCACTCTGCTCCCGTAAAGATCACAGCCTAGAAAACTCTATGGAGCAGTTCTGCTCTGTCCCATAGGGTTGTTAGGAGATGAAATAGACTCAACAGCACACAACAAGGCATTGAGAAACTCTTCTAATTCTTCTGGAATTCAGATTGGTGGATCCGAGGAGTTGGGGTGACCCACCAAGATCATTTGCCCTTAGGTGTTCTTTTGAACCTTGACCCTTGAAGAAACTGGTTTCCTGAAGTCACCTTTAATTCAAACAATAGCCTAATAAGTAGCTTGTGGAAACCATTTTGCCTTAGGTATTAGGCTCTTTTGGAGAATTATCTGTGTAATCAATTTTGGGAGCCCTGGTGTCACAGTGGTTAAGCGTTTCAGCTGCTAACCAAAAGGTCTTCAGTTGGAATCCACCAGCCGCTCTGTGCAAACTCTATGAGGCAGTTCTACTCTATCCTATAGGGTCGCTGTGAGTTGGATTTGCTTCAGCGGCAATGGGTTTCATCTGGCTTTTGGTTTAGTCAGTTTCGAGAAACAGGAACTCCAGGGTCTGACCAGAAGCTGCACTTTAGGGTAAATAGTTATTCCATAAACACTGTTCTGCACACCGCCCCCCCAACTTCCATGGCAGTGCCAACAAGATGTGGTATAAGAATTTTGGAAGTTCTTCTCATATTTGGAACATTTTTGACTCTCTAGTCAAAATTTTACCCTGATTTGCAAATTGTGTATTAAAAAAACTTTAACCAATTTCTATTATTGGCTTAATATGATTTTTATTTTAATAAAATAAATGACTCCCCTGAGGTCTCTACTGAATGCTCTCAGAGTTTAACAAGGTCTCTCCATAGTGGATGGTATGAACTTGAACATCTCCCAGCACTGTTGGAGCTCTGGAAATATTTTCACTCAGAAATGTCCAGCAGCTATTCTTTGTCCAGCCTTGTGGAATTTCACCTTAACTATGCATAGGTTGATATTCAATCAAAGGCTCAAGGAGGCTCCTGTGCAAATTTATGGACCCCTTTCTCTGCACAGATTTCATCTCTACAGTACTCGGTTTCCTCAGTCACCCTGTGCTCTCGTCTCTGCCTCTTCAACTCAGTGAGACCTTCTCCCAAAGCTAGGATACACAAAGTGCCTCAAGGCAGAAAAGCAGAGACATAGTAGGGTTCACCTCGTTCATTTCCCTTTCCTCAAAGATCACATTCTTGAGCAACCTGCTGTCTAAAGTCTGAAAAGAGTTCTTTCGTTTTTGTTTTGTTTTCTAGTTGTTCACACCAAGAAGGTCAGTCCCAATACTAATTACTTCATTGTGACTGGAAGCAATATTTTCACTCCGAGTAGGAAAAAATAAGTAAATTCTACTGTAAAAGATCCTGACATTCCAGGACACAAAAGTTAGCACAGCCAAATAACAATGTTTTATATTTCCATGATGCTTTTGTTTATGCAGAATTTAGTCCATAATAGCTAATAGTCACTTAGTCTTATGAAGTAAAAAGTATAAACTACCTGAGAGATTTTGTGAGTTGCACAAAAAACTTAATTGTGGTCCATTTTATTGATCTCTTCACCTTATCAGTGTTCCTACACTCAGAAATTTTTTTGCCTACAACAATAACAACAAAAATGGCAATCATACTGCTCAGCTTCAAAGGCAATTTTATTCACCAGGTTTGCTTTTTGATGATTTGGGCTGCTCCAAAAATCTAATATGTACAAAAGCATGAAGATTTGCTATCTTAAGATTTTCAAAAATAATGTGATACAGCCTGTACATACCTTTTCCCCATACCTCCTTGTCTCTAATTTTCCAGTCATGTTCCTTCTAAGTCCCTGACCATCCAGCCAAACCATTGGCCACAGCCCATGAATCAGATACAATAGCACATCTGACCATTTATCCTTGCAAGCAAAGTGAACAACCAGGTGCACTGCTGGAAGTTCTGCCTGTTGGGAGGATTTCCCTTCACCGCTGTCCTTCAGTGAGGTCCCAAAAAGGGACTATAGTGCTGTCGCTGTCCACTTCTGAGTGGTGCCTGCATATTGTGCAGAACTGTCTGTAAACCAGGCATGAGTTTTCTCTTCAGTCAACTGATTATGAGGCCATAGGTACAGATTGGGAAATGGAAGGTGATGTACAAGATTGGAGATCATGGATGTTTGAGCCACACCCTCATGCAATTTACTTGTGCCTTCAAGTCCTGCTTGGGCCCAATCTCATATATACTACTTCCATTTAATGATGGAGTGCTACGGTGCATGTCTGACTTTATGACTCTGTGGGTCAGAGAACACCCAGTTCATGATGGGAAGCTCAAGTTGCAAGGTGCTTTGGTGGCCCAAGATTAAATGTTCAGTCTCTACTAAGGCTCAGTAAGAACCCAAAAGCTGTTTCTCAAAAGAAGGGTAGTTATTTGCAGAGGATGGTAGGGCTTTGCTCCAAAATCCTAAGGGTCTAAGCTGTGATTCACCAATAGGGGCCTGCCAAAGATTCCAAACAGCATCTCTATCTGCCACTGACACTTCAAGCACCATTGGATCAGCTGGATCATGCGGCCCAAGTGGGAGAGTTGCTTGCATGGCAGCCTGAACCTGTTGCAGAGCCTTCTCTTGTTCTGGGCCCCATTCAAAACTAGCAGCTATTCGAGTCGCTTGATAAGTAGGCCAGAGTAGCACACCAAAACGAGGGACATATTGCCTCCAAAATCCAAAAAGGATCATGTCATGGACTGAATTGCATCCCCCCAAAATATGTGTCAACTTGGTTAGGCCATGATTTCCAGTATTGTGTGGTTGTCCTCCATTTGGTTATTGTAATTTTATGTTCAAGAGGATCAGGGTGGAATTGTAACACCCTTACCCAGGTCCCATCCCTGATCCAATGTAAAGGGAGTTTCCCTGAGGTGTGGCCTGCACCACCTTTTAACTTTCACAAGACAAAAAGGAAAGGGAAGTAAGCAGAGAGGGGAAAACTCACACCACCAAGAAAGCAGTGCCGGGAGAAGAGCGCATTCTTTGGACCCGGGTTCCCATGCAGAAGCTCCTAATCCAGGGGAACATTGATGAAAAGGCCAACAGAGAGAGAAAGACTTCCTCTGTAGCTGACACTCTGAATTTGGACTTTTAGCTTACTTTACTGTGAGGAAATAAGCTCCTCTTTGTTAAAGCCAGCCACTTGTGGTATTTTTGTTATAAAAACCAAACCCACTGCCATCGAGTCGATTCTGACTCATAGCAGCCATAGCTGACTGACTGTTATAGCAGCACTAAATGACTAAGACATTCTACTAGGTGTTGTGCCTACTTTTCAGTTGTGGGAGGGACAGAAACAGTAACTTATGCTTCACTTTAGAAGTAATATCTTCACATGCGCCACACTACTGGACCCCTAGAAATTTCACCTAGGTGGAAAGTGCCTTAATTTTTGTGGGATTAATTTCTCACCTTCTAGCATGCAAATGTTTTACCAATAAGTCCAGAGTCACTAGCACTTCTTCATTACTAGGTCCAATCAGTATTGTTGTTAGGTGACGTCGAGTTGGTTCCGACTCATCGAGACCCTATGCACAACAGGATGAAACACTTCCAGGTCCTGAGCCATCCTTACAATCATTGTTATGCTTGAGCTCGTTGTTGCAGCCACTGTGTCAATCCACCTCGTTAAGGGTCTTCCTCTTTTCTGCTGACCCTGTACTCTGCCAAGCATGATGTCCTTCTCCAGGAACTGATCCCACCTAACAACGTGTCCAAAGTATGTAAGACGCAGTCTCGCCATCCTTGCTTCTAAGGAGCATTCTGGTTGTACTTCTTCCAAGACAGATTTGTTCGTTCTTTTGGCAGTCCGTGGTATACTCAATATTCTTCGCCAACACCACAATTCAAAGGCTTCAATTCTTCTTCAGTCTTCCTTATTCATTGTCCAGCTTTCACATGCATATGAGGTGATTAAAAACACCACTGCTTGGGTCTGGCGCACATTAGTCTTCAAGGTGACTTCTTTGCGTTTGAACACTTTAAAGAGGTCCTTTGCAGCAGATTTACCCAATGCAATGAGTCTTTTGATTTCTTGACTGCTGCTTCCATGGCTGTTGATTGTGGATCCAAGTAAAATGAAATTCCTTGACAACTTCAATCTTTTTTCCATTTATCATGATGTTGCTAATTTGTCCAGTTGTGAGGATTTTTGTTTCCTTTATGTTGAGGTGCAATCCATACTGAAGGCTGTGGTCTTTGATCTTCATTAGTAAGTGCTTCAAGTCCTCTTCACTTTCAGCAAGCAAGGTTGTGTCATCTGCATAACACAGGTTGTTAATGAGTCTACCTCCAATCCTGATGCCCCATTCTTCTTCATATAGCCCAGCTTCTCGTGTTATTTGCTCAGCATATAGATTCAATAGGTATGGTGAAAGAATGCAACCCTGATGCACACCTTTCTGGATTTTAAACCAATCACCATTCCCTTGTTCAATGCCAATCAGCATAATATCATCAATATAATGGACCGGTGTAATGTCTTGTGAAAGGGAAATGCAATCAAGGTCCCTGCAGACTAAATGATGACATAGGGCTGGAGAGTTGTAAGACAGTGAAGGTGTATTGCTGCCTTTGGCAAAAAAAAAAAAAAAAAAAAAATTTTTTTTTTTTTTTTTTTCCGCAGCTGAAGGCAAACTGCTTCTGGTGATCCTTCAAAACAGGTATGGAGAAAAAGGCATCAGCCAGATCAAGAGTTATATACCAGGTACCAGGAGATATATTAACTTGCTCAATCAATGAAACCATATCTAGAACAGCAGCTGCAATCGGAGTCACCACCTGGTTAAGTTTTATCCAAGATTCATCTGTTTATTGCACAGGCCAAATAGGTGAGTTGAATGGGATGTGGTGAGAATCAGCACCCCCACATCCTTCAAGTCCTTGATGGTGACAGTTATCTGTTGAATTCCTCCAGGAATGTGGTATTGCTTTTGGCTCACTATTTTCCTAGGTATGGGCTGTTCTAATGGCTTCCACTTAGCCTTTCCTACCATAATAGACATTACTCCACATGTCATCTCCACCTTCCAAGCCCACTGGATTGGCAACTCTGCTCCCTCTGCTTTGGGTGGCCCCCTTCTCCTGGCCCATCTAAGTGGCAACCCTATTTCTTGGCCCTGGCAGGCCCCATTCTTCTGCCCCTTTGGCACGGCAGCCCTGCTCCCTCAGCTTTGGGCAGTGGATCCAGCCCTATCCCACTGGCACTCTTGAGTGGTCTATGCTTTCATACAAGGCATAGCAGGATCTTTTAGTGTCCTGGAATAAGTCCTTTGCCTGTGCATCCTTTCCCTTTATAGGCAAAGATCATGAATATACAGGTATTATGACTTACAATGTATTTGAGTTACGATGAACTCCACTGACGACACTCTGTTTGATTTTTGTTTGATCTTTTATCACTACTAATATGTACTACTTACAATGTTGCAGCTCATAATTTGCTGATGTTACTCGCAGATGTTCACTCGCAGATATTCAATTTTATGATATACTGTTCAAAACACTGCCATTAGATTTAGTTTTCTAAACTAAATCAGGGCTTCAGTTGCTTGAAAACACTGATTGCTTTGCTAAAGTCAATAGGCAGATTTGGGAAGCAGTGAGATGTTACCGAGAAACACATGAAGAAGACAAAAAAAAGAAAAGGATCATATAGACAACTCTCACTAATTTTCTGACTAGAAATACCATTCTTATTCCCAGCAAAAATCCAGACGACCCAGAACCTTCCACAAGTGAAGTTATGACTGCAACTGACAAAAATGGGCAACATCGTCCAACTCTTCCCCTTCATTGGAGTACATTTTTATGATTTGCGAATTTTTTATGTATGAATTATTATGTATTAAAATACATCTGTAAGTTTATATGTAATGTTTCCAATCCTCTAAGACAAATAAAGATAGGATTTATAAAGATACTATTATTAAAAGGCAATAACAATGAAAACTAAAAAAGAAATAAGATATCCAACTTACGTCAGAACCGACTTACGACTGAGTCATGGAAACGGAACCCTGAGGTAAGTCAGGACTACCTGTATATAATAATTTACACTATACCACACTTAATATTCTGCAATTAAATAAATATATACCCCCATTAATTGGGATATTTATGACTGTATAGGCAACATTCACATGTATGTATGAATGTTAAACTCGTATAAAATACTTTCTAGGAAACATCTGTATACGTAATGTTACAAACCTTAAATTCACTCTTGGTATATGCCCAATTTTTTTTTTTTTTTTTAAGTGAAAGCTGATTCCCATCTAATCCTTGGCCTGCAAAAATGAGAATCCTGCAAGAAAAAAAAAGTTCAGGAACTCTTACCTGGAAATGAATTGGGAAGTGAAGCAAGAATGTAGAAAAAGCACACTGATTTATACAGAACCTCAAAGGGCCTTTGTTTGAGGCCTGAGCAAGGGTTCGTGCTGGTCCTTTAGATCTCTGGGTTGTTTGCGCATCCCTGTTATTTTTCATAGCAAAGTGCTTTGCACACTTTCAATAGCATGAGAAAAAATTTCTTTGTGACTCCAAGGTCCAGCACCATTCTTGTCCTGCCAATCTTTCTGCACTTATTTCCTCCTCCACTTCATCACTTTCTTGGCACTCTAGACTGCTAAACTTTTTTTTTTTTCCTAAACTACCATCCCTAGTCTTAGAAATTTCCCCCAACCTCTTCTCATGAATGTAGAAACATGCTTCCTATGTGTTATGCCAGCCATTCCCACGTGTCTTAGTCATCTAGTGCTGCTATAACAGAAATATCACAAGTGTATGGTTTTAACAAAGAGAAGTTTATTCTCTCACAGTCCAGTAGGCCAGAAGTCCGAATTCATCTGCCCGCTCCAACGGAAGACTTTCTCTCCCTGTTGGCTCCGGAGGCAGGTCCTTGTCAATAGTCTTCCCTTGGTCTGGGAGCATCTCAGCACAGGAACCTCAAGTCCAAAGGATTCGCTTTGCTCCCGGTGCTGCTTTCTTGGTGATGTGAGGTTCCCAACTCTCTGCTTGCTTCCCTTTCCTTTCACTTCTTGTAAAATAAAAGGTGGTGCAGGCGACACTCCAGGGAAACTCCCTTTACATTGGATCAGGGATATGACCTGGTAGGGGTGTTACAATCCCACTCTAAATCTCTTTAACATAAAATTACAATCACAAAATGGAGACAACCACAGAATAATGGGAATCATAACCTAACACATTTTTGGGGGGACATAATTCAATCCATGACACCATGTTTAGTAGAAGGATGAGGGTAAGGATTAAAGGAGATTTTAGGTGTTACAAATCCCTAGAGTTGGAACTGAGTCTTTGAGAATACTGAAGAATTATTATTATTTTTTAATCAAGCCATGTAGGACCTATTGTTGTTGTTGTTGGGTGCCATCAAGTGGATTCCAACTCATGGCGATCCCATGAGACAGAGTGGAAGTGTTCCATAGGGCTTTCTTGACTATAATCTTTACAGAAACAGATCACAAGACCTTTTTTCTGCATCGTCACTGGGTAGGTTCCAATCAAACCCTAGCCTCCAGCATCTGCTTGTAGGGACATGAAAACCTGACATATATATATTGAGTATCAATTATATGAAGCCATTATGCTTGTCATTAGGAATACAGATAAAAATAAAAGGGAAATAGAGGAGAAATGGACAATTTTCCTAGGTTAAGAATTGGTTGTTTTCTCTTTATCGCAGTTAACCTACTAACAATAACGCTACCTAGTCTGTTCTACTTTGGGGCTTGTGGTTTTCCTCTTGCATCCACAGTTCTTTCTCTTTTTTAAAAATAATTTTTTTTATTTTGTTGTTGAAAATACACACAGATGAACATACACCAATTCAACAATTGTTACATGTACAATTCATGCAACAATTAACACCCTGCTTTACCGAATTTTTCCTTCCTTATTACCAAAAACTCACTGCCCCCTATGCTTACTATCTAACCTTCCAAGTTGCAGTTGTCAATTTGACCCTACATAGATAGTTCTTAAATGCTCAAGGCAGACATTGTTTACTAATTAAGCTAACTATTGTTTGGTCTAAATAAGACTTCAGGGGACATTTTTGGTTTAAGGCTTAAAGATTATGTCAGGGCAATAGTTTGGGGGGTTCATCCAGCCTCAATGGCTCCAGAAATGCTGGCTTCCAGAGAACTTGAAATTCTGTGCTGCATTTTCCCTCTTTTGATCAGGAATCTTTTATAGAAGTTTTGATCAAAACATTCAGCAAGGGTAGCTGAACACCATCCAGTTTTTCTGGTCTCATGGCAAAGCAGGCAGTTGTTCAAACAGGCAATTAACTACACATTCCATATTCTCCTCCTATTCCTGACTGTCTTTCTTCCTTTGTTATTCTAAGCAAATAGAGATCAATTGTTGTACCTTGAATGGCCACTTCCAGGCATTACACAAGGAGGTAGGAGGTAGAAAAGATGCACCAGATATGATAGTAGGCCAATTACCTGGGATGACCTAAACCTCCAAACAAAGGAACCAAATCCCATGAATTATTTGGTTGTACATAAGCAGCCTCAGCAGCTGCTCTTTGTTGTTGTTGTAAATATACCACACCTCATTTACCTATTCACCATTTTTCAAGTGTACACCTTATTGACATCCATTACTTTAATTGGCAAGACTTACCCACAGTCAGTGCCATTTTTCCATCACTGTGAACACAAACTCAGTGCTCCGTAAGCAATAACATCCCCCTTGCTCCCTCTCTATCACTCTTGGTCTCTATACATTTGCCCGTTATTGTCTTTTTATATGAGTGAGGGCATACAATATTTGTCCTTTTATGATAGATTTATTTCACTCAGCAGAATGTATTCAAGCTCCACCCATATTGTAGCATGTATCAGGACTTCATTCGTCTTTCTGGCTGAGTAGTATTCCATTGTATGAAAGTATCACATTTTGTTGATTCATTCATCCATTGATGAGAATTTAGGTCCCTTCCAACTTTTGGCTATTGTGAATACTTTTGCAATGAACGTTGGTGTACATATATCTGTTCCTGTCACTGCTTTCAAGTCCCTTGGGTATATTCCTAGCAGTGGAATAGCTGGGTCAAATGGTAGTTCTATTTTTAGTTTTTTGAGGAAACTCCACTCTATTTTCCACAATAGCTGTACCGTTTTGCATTCTCACCGGCAAAGGATAAGGGTTCTAATTTTCCTACATTCTCACCAAAATTTATTGTCTTTTTTTTTTTTTTAAATCTTAGTACCGCCTGTTGTGAGATGCTATCGGGTTGGTTCCAACTCATAGCAAACATAGGTACAGCAGAAGGAAACACTGCCCAGGCCTGAACCATCCTCACAATTGTTACTATGTTTCAGTATTGCAGCCACTGTGTCAATCCATCTCGCTGAGGGTCTTCCTCTTTTTCACTGACTATTCCTTTTACCAAGCTTGATGTCACTCTCTAGGTACTGATCCATCCTGATAATTTGTCCAAAGTACGTGAGATAAAGTCTTGAAATCCTTGTTTCTAAGGAGGATTCTGGCTATACTTCTTCCAAGACAGATTTGTTCATTCTTCCGACAGTCTATGGTATATTCAATATTCTTCCACAATACCGTAATTCAAAGCCAACAATTCTTCTTCAGTCTTCCTTATTCATTGTCCAGTTTTCACATAGATAAGTGGTGATAAATTCCATGGCCTGGGTTAGACGTACCTTAGTCCTTAAGGTGATATCTTTGCTTTTTATCACTAAAAAGAGGTCTTTTGCAGCAGATTTGCCCAATGCAATATGACGTTTGATTTCTTAACTGCTGCTTGCGTGGGCATTGTTTGTGGATCTAAATAAAATGAAATTCTTGATGACTTCGATCTTTTCTCCATTTTTCATAACTTTGCTCATTGGTCCAGTTGTGAGGATTTTTGTTTCCTTTATGTTTTGCTGTAATCCATACTGAAGGCTGTAGTCTTTGTTCTTCATCAGTAAATGCATCAGTTCCTCTTGGTTTCAGCAAGTAAGATTGTGTCATCTGCATGTTGCAGGTTGTTAATGAGTATTCTTCCAATCCTGAAATCACATTCTTCTTCATATAGTCCAGGCTCTTCGATTATTTGCCCAGCATACAGACTGAATAAGTATGAAGAAAGGAAACAACCCTGAAGCACACCTTTCCTGATTTTAAAACATAAAATATCATATCACCTTGTTATGTTGGAACAACTGCATCTTGGTCTATGTACAGGTTCCTTATGAGCACAATTAAGTGTTCTGGAATTCCTATTCTTTGCAATGTTATCAATAATTGGTTACGATCCACACAATAGAATGCCTTTGCATAGTAAATAAAACACAGGTAAACACCTTTCTGGTTTGCTTTGCTTTCAGCCAAGATCCATCTGACATCAGCAATGGTATCCCTGGTTCCAAGTCCTCTTCTGAGTTCGACTTAAATTTCTGGAAGTCCTTGTCGATATACTGCTGCAACTGTTTTTGAACTATCATCAGAAAAATTTTATTTGCATGTGATATTAATGATATTGTTCTATAATTTCCACATTCTGTTGGATCGCTTTTCTTTGGAGTAGGACAAATATGGATCTCTTCTAGTCAGTTGACCAGGTACCTGTCTTCCAAATTTCTTGGCATAGATGAGTGAGCATCTCCACCGCTGCACCCCTTTGTTGAAACATCTCAGTTGGTATTCAGTCAATTCCCAGATCCTTGTTTTTTGCCAATGCCTTCAGTACAGCTTGTGCTTCTTCCTTCAGTACCATCAATTCTTGATCATATGCTACCTCCTGAAATGGCTGAATGTCGACCAGTTCTTCTTTGGTACAGTGACTCTGTATTCCTTCCATCTTCTTTTGATGCTTCCTGCATTGTTCAATATTTTCTCCATAGAATTTTATTGCAACTAGAGGTTTAAATTATTTCTTCACTTCTTTAAGCTTAAGAAATGCAGGGTACGCTCTTCCATTTTGGTTTTCTAACTCCAGGATTTTGCACGTTTCACTATAAGACTTTGTCTTCTCAAGGTGTCTTTTGAAACCTTCTGTTCAGCTGTCTTCATCATTTCTTCCATTTATTTGCTTTAGCTACTCTACATTCAAGAGAAAGTTTCAGAGTCTCTTCTGACATCCATTTCAGTTTTTTTTTTTTTCCTGTCTTTTTAATGAACTTCTGCTTTCTTCACATATGATGCTCTTAATGTCATCCTACAACTCTTCTGGTCTTCAGTCATTTGTGCTCAGAGCATCAAATCTATTCTTGAGAGGGTCTCTATATTAAGGTGGAATATATTCAAGGTTGTACTTTGGTTTTCACAAACTTGTTTTGATTTTCTTCAGCTTCAACCTGAACTTGCCTATGAGCAATTGATTTCTGGACTTTCTCGGCCTGAGCTTCTCCATCTTTTTTTTTTTTTTTCCACAGATGTAGTCAATTGTATTTCTGTGTATTCCATCTGGTGAGGTCCACATGTTCGGTTGCTGTTTACGTCATTGAAAATGGTATTTGCAATGAATAAGTCATTGGTCTTGCAAAATTCTATCATGCAACCTCCAGCATTGTTTCTATCACCAAGGCCATATTTTCCAACTACTGATTCTTCTTTGTTTCCAACTTTCACATTCCAAACACCAAACCCAAAACCCAAACCCACTGCCGTCGAGTCGATTCCGACTCATAGCGACCCTATAGGACAGAGTAGAACTGCCCCACAGAGTTTCCAAGGAGAGGAGAGCTTGGTGGATTCGAACTGCCGACCCTTTGGTTTGCAGCTGTTGCACTTAAACATAACACCAGTAAATATCAATGCATCTTGATTACATGTTTGATCCATTTCAGGCTGCAGAAATTAGTAAAAACATTAAATTTCTTCATCTTTGGCCTTAGTGGTTGGTGGGTATATTTGAATAATAGTCATATTAACTGGTCTTCCTCGTAGGTGTGTGGATATTATCCTATCAATAACAGTGTTGTGCTTCAGGATAGATCTTGAAATATTCTTTTCGACAATGAATTCAACACCATTCCTCTGCAATTTTTCATTCCTGGCATAGCAGATCATATGATTGTCCAATTCAAAATTTCCAGTACAGTTCACTCATACCTAAGATATCGACGTTTATGTGTTCCATTTCATTTTTAACAACTTCTAATTTTTCTAGATTCACACTTCATACATTCCATGTTCTCATTATTAATGGATGTTTGTAGCTGTATCTTCTCATTTTGAGTGGTGCCATATCAGCAAATGAAGGTCCTGAAAGCTTGACTCCATCTGTGTCATTATGGTTGACTCTACTTAGAGGAAGTAGCTCTTCCCCAGTCGTATTTTGAGTACTTTCCAACATGAGGGGCTCATCCTCCAGCACTGTATCAGACAATATTCTGCTCGTATCGTAAGATTTTCACTGGCTTTCACTTCTACTGGGAACAAAATAGTATCTCATTGTTGTCTTGATTTGCATTTGTCTGATGGATAGTGAAGTTGAGCATTTTTTCATGTGTTTCATGGACATTTGAATATCATTTGTGGTGAAATGCCTATCCAAGTCCTTCCCCCTATTTTGATTGGATTATTTGTCTCTTTGTTGTTAAGTTGTCAAAGTTTTATATGTTTTTTGGCAATTAGATTCTTTCAGGTATATGGTTTTTGAAGATATTCTCCCAATCTGTAGCTTGTCTTTTCTTTCCTTTTTTTTTTTTTTGTGAAGCCTTTCGATGAACAAAAGTAATTCTTATGAAGTCACGTTAATTTATTTTATCATTTGCTGCTTGTGCTTTTGTTATTGTATCAGGTAACCTGTTGTTAAATCTATTTCTGACAGCCATGGCAATGTATTTTCTCCTAAGAATTTTATGGTTTTAGGTTTCATATTTCAATCCTTAATCCACTTTGAAGGGGGTTTTGTGCATGGTGTAAGACATGGATCCTGCTTGTTTTTCTGCATGTGGGAATTCAATTTTTTCCAACACTATTATTGAAGAGGTTCTTCTTTCCCCCATTTAATGAGCTTAATACTCTTGACAAAAATCAGTTGACCATAGATGTGTGGGTTTTATGTGCTCTCGATTCGATTCCATTGGTGTTGCTTCTTTTAGTACACCAGCATCAGCAGTTTTGATTACTGTAGCTATATAATTAGAAATCAGGAAGTGTGAGTCCTCCTACTTTGTTCTTTCTTTCAGTTTTGCTTCATCTATTTGTGGCTTCTTACTATTCTGCATAAAGTTGAGGATAATTTAGATCAGGATTGCATTGACTCTAGATCACTTTGAGTAGTATTGACATATTAACAATATTAAATATTCTCCATGAACAGTGTATCTTCCCATGTATTTAAACCTTCTTTAAACTCTTTCAGAGAGTTTTATAATTTTCATTGTATAAGTCTTTCATGTCTCTAGTTAAATTATTCCTAGGTATTTATTCTCTTAGCTGCCATTATAAATGGAATCCTTTCCCTAATTTCCATTTCACATTTCTCATTGCTAATGTATAGAAACCCAACCAGTTTTTGTTTATTGACCTTGTACCCTGCAACTTTGCTAAATTTCTCTATTAGCACTAGAAGATTTCTGGTGATTTTTTTAGGATTTTCTATGTATAGAATCATGTCATCTGTAAAAATAATTTTACTTCTTTTCCAATCTGGGTACCTTTTATTTCTTTTTCTTGTGTTAATGCTCTGGCTAGCACTTCTAATATAGAACCACCTTTCTTATTTTATAGCTCTTGGGAAGCAGATGTTACCTTCTACCTTAGAACTTACCTGGCACAATGTTCTTCACAAGGTTAGCATTGAAAAAATACTGGTTAAATAAATGCAAGGGGGAAAAAAGGAAGAAGGATCTAATATCAGAGACCATTTTAGACTTAAAAAATTTCTCTTGCATGGAGCAGCGGAAGCCCATGAAAACTGACTGAAAATTGTATATAATTTTTATACACATATAAAGAAATATGTATTATTAGGTCCATTTGGAAAGTTATTATTGTCACTCCGTAACCCATAAAAGGGTTTTTGCTATTGAATAAAGAACTTATTGAGTATTTCAAAACCATACAGTTTTCCAAATTCATACAGTCTCCAAGTGCAAAATATATTCTTCAATGATGGTAGTTATGAAATGACATGGGCTGATCTCTAATAATTCATTTTTCAATCAACAAGTGCTTATTGAACAATGAAATAGACTCAGTCCCTGTCCTGGAAAATTTATAATCCAGCAGTAGAGGAATATATTAAATAAATACTTACAAAAATAATTATTTAATTGAAACATTAGTAAGTGCTATTCTGGGTGGTACAAACAGTTAATCTCTGGGCTACTAACCTAAAGATTAGTAGTTCAAGCCTACCCACAGATGCCTCAAAAGAAAGGCCTAGTGATCTGTTTCTGATGGATAGATTACAACCATGAAAACCCTATGGGGGGGTAATTCTACTCTGAAGTACACAGGATCACACGAGCCAGAAGCAACTCAATGACAACTGGTTTTCTGTTTGTTTTCATGAGGCCATATGATAAGGGAATGTTAACTAGCATGGAAGGAAGAAGAGGAACAGAAGAAGGCATCCTGGAGGAACAGAGAGTTAAGCTGAAAGAAAGCTGGACAGAATTTCATGATTCTAAGTTACAAAGTAGATTTTCATGCGCAGAGGAAGCACCAAATTTTAAGACTGCAACTAAAGCAAATAGGGAAAATGTCAGTTGTTCCCTGAGAAAAATTCACAAGGTGAGAAGTTCTTAAGGACCTGGCTGTGATACCACATATCACAGATACCCAGGGAGTACTGACAACCTCTGTTGTTGGCACATGTTCTTTTTTTAGACGGTAATCCTCAGATGGTAATCCTGGTTAAATTTAGCCCTAGACTTTTAACTTCTGAGACCATGAATGACAGAAAATGGGTACCTAGATGGTATTTATCAAATCCTGAAATTAGTGATATTTGCCTCCAAGAAGGAATGCTGATACTGCAAACTTATACCAACCTGTACTTCCTAAATTCCCTTTCTCTTAAGCAAAAAACACGTGTATAGATGCTATCTAATTAATTTTTGGAAAGTGGAGTCACTATTTTGGTTACACAGCAGCATCCAAATTTAATTATGTATCTTTAAGATTTATTTGGCTGATATGTCCTGGTCTCTGTTTATCATTCAGTGTGTGAACAATGTAAATAAAAGAGATCAGTCATATTTTAGGGGATGATGAGGTAGGGTACAGATTGGGAAATTTTGTGAAAGTAGCACGGGGAGATAAAAATGTGCCATCTTATCTGGATCTTGAAGATATAAGCCAGCTATTTAAATATTTTATAAATGAGTGGCAGTTTAAAGCTATGCAAAATTGGTATGCAGACAGAACTATCTAAACCCAAAACAGGTACATTGACTCTAGGAGAAGTAGAATAGAGAGGAGTGCAGGCAGGCCAGCTCTGGTGCAAGACAAACTGACCCTACCGTATACTACCTGTGTGATCGCGGACGAGTTACTTCACTGCTTTGAGCTTCTGTTTAACCATCTATAAAATGCATCTGCCTCCAAAGCAGGTCATGAGGATTAAATGAGCTGCATTATTAGTGCACTTAGAACCACCACCACTAGTTGCCACTGAGACAATTCTGACTCATTGCAACCGTGTGTGTCAGAGTAGAACTGTGCTTCATTGGTTATTCTTCTCTTTTCATTTTAATTTTTTGTTGTTGTTGATGAGAATATACACAGTAGAACACATATCAATTCAAACAGTTTCTACACGCACAATTCAATGACATTGATTACATTCTTCAAGTAGTGCAACCATCCATAACCTCCTTTTCTGAGTTGTTCTTCTCCCATTAACATAAACTCACTGCCCATTAAGTTTCCTATCCATAAGGTTTCTAATGGCTGATTTTTCTGAATTGCCAGGCCTTTCTTCCAATGTGCCTCTGGCTGAATGCAAACCTCTAGCCTTTGGTTTAGCTGTTAAGCATGTTAACCATTTGTACAACTCAGGGACTCCTGCATTTAGAACAGTGCCTGGGATGTCTAAGTACTCAACAAAATTGAATGATGATGATGAAGGTGGTATCTTTTTTTTTGTCCTATTTCACCGTAATGACTAAACAAATTTTTTTTTTTAATTGTGTTTAGGTGAAAGTTTACAGCTCAAGTTAATTTCTTATCCAAAAATTTATATACATAATGTTTTGTGACATCGGTTGCAATCCCTACAATGTGACAACATGCCCCCCTTTCCACCCTGGGTTCCCTGTGCCCATTTTGTTTTAAAGGCTAAAAAAGTTCATGGGCTAGCAGACAAGTGCCTACAATCTTCACAGTGGCTATAATGGCCTGGATCCACCTCTGAGTGTTTAACAAATGGTGGAAAGATTTGTCAATACATATATATTTTCTTCTGACTCCGTAGAGTCTTCTTTGGTAATCTTGGACATTTTTTGTTGCTTGAATTACCTGATATATTTTGATAAATCCCAATCTACGATTCTTCCCCTCCCTGAACTTCAGACTTCATATCTAACTGCTTACTGGATTTCTCTTGACACCTCAAACTCAACAGATTCAAAACTGAATTCATTATTATACTTGTAGGCCTGGTCTTTTTCATTTCACATCCTCAATCTCAGATGTGAGGCAATGGCTAGCTTGACTCAACTGACTAACTGGTTGGGCTGGTACTTATTTCCTCATAGATCCGTTACAGATTAGAAAGGATGACTTTTCAAAATAAGGAAGAGTCATTCTTGAGTCCAGGATAAATGAATAGCCGTATTTTTTTTTCTAGAATACTCAACAAAAACCAGTTCAAGGGATTCCATTTTTAAAAATTATGTCATCCAGCCAATCAGCCACTTAAGCCAGGAACTTGAGGGTCATTCTGGATTTCTCGTCTTCTCTATGTCATTACCCTCATCCAATAAATCATCTTGTTTTCCTGTTTGTTTGCTTTTATCTATATATAGTTGAAAAAAAACAAAAAAAAAACTTCAGATCCATGTTGAACTTCTTCCCAGCTTTAACTTCCCAGCTTTGAGTACTCTCCATTTTTTTGCCTGGAATATTTCCACTGCCTTCTAACCAATCTTCTCGCCTTTGACCTTTGGCTCAAGTCTCTCCCCCACACATGACCTATTTGGAAAGCAAATCTGATTAAGTGTCTATACCTGCCTGAATGACTCCTCAGAATAAGGTAAAGGTATTATGTAGCCCTGTCCTCACCTCTCCGGCTTCCTTTACAACCTCTGCTGACTTAATTTCTGTTTTAATAATATTGAACTGTTTTTTTTTCATCTTTCAGGTCATATCACTTGATGACTTTATAATTTTTCTTAAGCCTGTAATGCTCTTCACCACATTGCTCCTGTCTCTCTTTCAAGGATAATTTCAGGTAGCATCTTTCCAAGAAGTCTTCCCTGGCTCATTCAGGCAGGTCTCAGTGCCTCCCTGGCCCACATCTCATAGTTATTTACTGCATGCAGTGACAAAACATATCCACCCCCTCCCCTAACTAGGTGGGGAGTGCCTTGAAGTAGGGACTTTTCTGTCTTGTATTCGTGGCTCTACATTTGAATTAGGAGCCCTGGTGGTGCAGTGGGTAAGTCCTGGGCTGCTAACCAAAAGGTCAGTGGTACAAACCCACCAGCTGCTCCATGTGAGAAAGATGTGGCAGCAGTCTGTGTCCATAAAGATTTACTGCCCTGGAAACCCTATGGGGCAGTTCTACTCTGTCCTATAGTATAACTATGAGTTGGAATTGACTCGATGGCAATGGGATTCTTGAGTTAGCTACAATAACTGTTTGGTGTATGAGATTGAGGAAAATGTGTAAAGGTGTTCAAGAGGAGGTGAATTAGTGGTCCTCAGTGCTGGCTACATCTAGGGATCTTTAAAACAAAAAAGTATGCCAAGGAACCACCCTAAAAAAACAAACCCATTGCTGTGAAGTCGATTCCAACTCACAGCAACCTATAGGATAGAGTAGAACAGCTCCGTAGGTTTTCCAAAGAGAGCCTGGTAAATTCAAACTGCCGACCTTTTGGTTAGCAGCCAAACTCTTGATCACTACACCACCAGGGTTTCCAAGGAATTGGGAATCATGGAGTTAGATAATCACTGGACAAGAAATTGGTGAATGGTGCACCAGAGAAAGTTGCAAGTGTTCATGCTTAAGGCACCTTTCAATCTAAAGTTCTATGAGGTTATTAGTCACATTATGCTTACACATTAATAAGGTTGTTTTATTTATTTATTTTTGTATACAGGCAACTTCGTACATTAGCCTGAAACCAGGCTGTGAGTTACCCTATAACATCAATGTTCTTGAAAACATGCCCACCTCAAATATACACATATTTGTTAAAATACTGTAAGAAAATATTAGCAAGGGGAGGAAGGGAGAAGTGGGTTTTAGGTGCCACATACATTCAATGTCATATTAGGGAAAGCAGCTTTAAATCTAAATGCTTCCTGGTTCTCTTGAAATGTTGATTTTAAATATTCAAACTTATTTTTGTCTTCTTGTCTGTGGTGATTATGGGGATGGGTAATAGGTTTATTTTCTAATATCTGAGTGTCCTGGTACAGAGACACCTTGCTTTTAGATGCCTTCATAATTAACAGAACTTGGAATAAGTTCTAGGAGCCCTGATGGCACAGTGGTTAAGCACTCGGCTGCTAACTGAAAGGTCGGTGTTTCAAACCCACCAGCTGCTCCATGGGAGAAAGATGTGGCAGTCGGTTCTCTAAAGCTCACAGCTTGGAAACCCTATGGGGCAGTTCTACTCTGTCTTAGAGGGTCACTATGAATCAGAATCAACTCAATGGCAACGAATTTCGTTTTGGGTTTTTTTGGTATAAGTTCTACGTGGAATAAGAGCCACTGGTTTGGGATATTAGTTTTTGTGGGAAAACTAAGTGACTCTGGAGTCCCTAAACCAAAAACCAAACCTGTTGCTGTCGAGTTGATCATGACTGGGTGGCCCAAATGGTTAATGTCCTCAGCTGCAAACTAAAAGGTTGGAGGTTTGAGTCTATCCAGAGGTGCCTCAGAAGAAAGCCCTGGCAATTTACTTCTGAAAAATGAGCCCCTGAAAATCCTATGCAGCACAGTTCTACTCAGGCCCACGAGGGATCACCACGAGTCAGAATCGGCACCACCACACCTGTTTTTTTAAATGACTTTAGCTTCTAATCTTCCCATCAACAGTACTTTGTAAGAAAAGGAATCAATTTTCAAAATCAACGTGAAGGCAGTGAAAAAAAAAAAAGGAGGAAATCCTTTTTGTATGATGTGCCAAGTTTTAGGAGAAACACTCTAGAGTTTTGCAATCCCAAAACTAATATTCAAACTCTCAAACTGTGTTTGATTAAAAAAGTTTAATGCACTGTAAAATAAATACACTTCCATTAAATATTAAATAAATTATTTACAACTTGAAAAAATACTTTTTCTCTCCATGCATCTTTATGTACAGAAATAAGACTTAGCATAAAAAGTGACAATTGAAAGTTGAAAGCCATCAGAACAAAAATGTTCCATTTTCTCATGATCCACTGAAAAGAGGAACCAACTCTGTTCATGGTTCTGACTTGGTAGTGACTCCAATATGACCTCCTGTTAGAAAATAAAATACAGTGTTAGTAACACACTTAATTCCAACCTCACTTTACGAGAATTTCAAATAATAATCAGGGCTCAAAATTTCTGCCATTTTTTTTTTCTACGCGTTCTTATGGAAAATGTTAAGAGCTTTTCAGGGACAAACTATCACTTTGAATGCCTCTTTCATACCTACGTTGGTTATATGCCTACTTAGGTAGAAGGCTGTGTATGCTCAAACCCATTGATCAAATTCTGCTTAATAAAAAAAGCAACAATAGTCACGAGAGAGAACTTTCCTACCCAAACTCATGCAGTGGACATAATTAAAAACAAAGATTAAGTGTCTCAGAGTATTTATAATGCACTTTAATTTAGGATAATTAGTACCCAGGGCATAATAATAGTAGCTACCAGATAATAGGCAGCCACTACAGGCCAGCACAGCATATTCTTTTTCCTAAAATCATTCTGGGACATACTTTGAAAAGTCTCAATTACACTAAGTCACCAAAAATCTACCCTTATCATTCCAGTGGTCTTAGCTTCAGCACATTAAGCCAGTTAATTAATAAATTTTGATGTAATAAATACAGAGTATATTGGCATGGATAATTATCCATTTAAAATTACCGAGCTAGTTCTTTAATAGGCTCAGGACATAAGATCTGCACTTAACCAGTGCTGAAGGTAGTGGTTCTCCAAACCTGGCTGCAAGACCACATACAGCAGAAAGAGCTGGATTGTTCATTAAAAATAAAAACCGTGATTCAGTTGATTTAGGTTTGGGCATAGAAGTATGTATGTGTAATTAACAAGCATCACGAGTATTTCTTACACTCAGTAACTTTAGAAAAACAATGATTTAAGGATGTGGCATCTTCTTTCCTGCCTGTCCGAGGAAATCAAGTTCTTTTTTATGACCAACTTGAAGTGTGTCCTTGATCTCCTGAGCTCCCTGTTCCTCTGGGAGTTGTTTTCTTCATTAGCTCTTCACTTTTCCATTCAATGAAAAACCCTTCTCCTTACCTTCTTGCCTTCTAGCTACTACATCCTTAGCTTCCCGTCTTAGCAAACAAATAAATAAGCAAATATATTCTTACCTTGCTATATTTCAAATTTGTACCCCCATCTCTTTCTGCTCCTTCTCTTTGAAAGGCTATCAACCTGCTGTCTCCACTTCCTCACATTTAAGTGCTATCTCCCTGACTCTGGCTGCCCACCAGTGTGAGCTCAACCTCTCTTTACAATCTTATCTCCCCTAATACCCATTCCAACTAGGCCATTTATACCAATTCTTAAAACAATCAATTCTCTCTTACAGTATTAACTTTCATCTTTCATCATAATTCCAGGTTCTAATCTCATCAGTCCTTGAAGGCCCACTTCAAGTGCCACCCTGTTTACACATCCTTTCCTGCTCACTTTCTGGATTCCTTCTCTCCTCCATTAGAAACTCTTCATAATCCATTGGTTTCATTCTTATGACATTTATGTCATCTCCCCTAGTATTCTGGCCCTTTGTGTCTTATTTTTCCATCTACTAGACACTTAGCTCCTTGAATACAAGATTTGTTTCCTCTTCATCTTTAAATCTCTTATATTCTTGATTGAGCACATAGTCCATTCTTTGTCATGAACTCTATCTCATGCTAAAAAAGTAGCACTTTACTATAACCATTATTCATAGTGCATTCATAATTAAGAACATCTACTGTCTTCATTTCTCTTGATAACAGGTGTTTATCTTGTCCAAAATTATAGGATATGATCTAAAGATATCTTTTTAAAAAGCTAACCTGTGATGTTATATTCAGTTATACAATGGTATGTGCATTATTTTCTTGTCGAAGTTTCTTTGTTTCTTCTGATTCTCCTTCATATTCTCTGAAGTATCGTTTTCGAAGCCTTTAAAGAAAAAAGCGTTACCTAGTTATAAAGACATTAACATGTTTTTAAGGAGATGTTTAAGTTGACTTTAATATTTCCAAAGGAATAAGATTTAAATACATATGTCTTGAGAAACAAACTTTCAAAAGGCATTGAACACATCAAAGAAAAATTTTTTTTGTATAGAAATTAGTACAGTTGTCATGTATAGCTGGAAGAAGAAGCAGATGGTATAGTTTATCACAGGAAGAGTTCATGCTTCCACAAACTAACTTAGACGGTTAGATTTCATCTTTAAACAGTCTTACAAAACAAGTTGGCTTTTATTTATTTCTAAATGTAATAAACATTTCCTTATAGTTTTACTTATTGTCACTTTCTATTAAAAAACACAATGGTTTATAAGTTTCTCGGGATTGTACAAGTAATTCTAATTCTAGTTAGTCTTTATTTAATCCATCTGTCAGATACTATCATGTAAATCATAGATACTTTTTCCTTTGTTGTGACCTCTGGGGGGGAAACTCACCTCCGTTATGAAAGAACAGCAATTGTGGTTTCAGCTTAGTGTTTGTTATGTATTTCAAATACAAGGAGAACATGGTTTTACCAATGCCACCGTGACAACATTTTTCCATGCTTTTCCAAAGTAGTATTAAAAATTTCAACTCAAATAATTATAACTTTTAATAATAATTATTGCAAAACATTTTCCTTAGCTGGTAATTTTTTTCTTTTACCTTTTTATATCAAATAACTATGGTTTGTCTGAGGGTATCTTTCCTAAACACATTTGCTTATATGCCTTGAAGCACTAAAAGACCAGACTAAGTTCTAGAGTGTACAAAACAAATGTATACCAAATAACAAACTTTATGTACATGATAAAAGTTTTTTTGTATGCATCATTTTATCATTGTATGATCTGCACATGAATTAACAGTAAACAATGGCAGAAGAATAACCCCACTTCCTGAACAACGGCAAGAATGGTAGATTATGTACACAATCCAGTTGTTACAGCAATTTACTAAGACCTAAAATTAGAATAATGAGGCCATTGCTTTTCCCAAGCTCTAGTAGCACATGAGTCATCATGGAGACATTCATACCCTCCCCCAGCTTCCCTTATTCAGTGACTTCTATTTGATAGACAATGCCATTCTCAGCTACCCATCAGTGTCTACTACCTGGAAGAGTCTGGTTCCAACACTCATTGGTCATGAAGTAAAAAATGTGATCTGTTATTGTAAGCACAGGAAGACATCCTGGAGTAGAACAGGAACAGAACTGTTCCTGTTCCCACACCATGCCATGTGGGAGAAATTTTTTTTTTAAGAATTGAGTTCCCATAGTATTGTATTTGACAATAACACAATAGGTGTGAGCTCTAAGCAAATTGGCACCATGCTATGAAATTCCTAATTTAGGGTTTTGCATTCTAATGCGAACAGGAGGCATAACTTCTGGCTGTTGGTTTGAAGTTCTTTGTAATTTTTAGTACCAAAGCAGTTATCTCTGACAATCTATTATGAACCAAGTCTTAATTAGCTTCCATCACTAGGAGGCTTGCTTAAGCTTAAGATATTCACAGAAGCTGCCAACGCTTTCTGAGATTCAGAAGTAGCCATCAGTAGAAATATGAAATGAAACAAAACATTCACTTAAAGTCAAAAAAAAAATTTCTACATCTTCTGAAAAAGGACTGCACATACTAAGTTCCAACAGAGGTCAAAATATTATTTTAAATTTTGACCATATTTTGTGATCTTTGTCAATAAAGTGTAGAGATATAAACCAAAGACCATGTGCCACCAATAGAATAATTCATCTTAAATATGATAGCAGACTGTGATAGAAATACTGAAAAAAAGTTAACCTGGCATTATCTGACCAGGAATTTAAAAAAATATTTCCATACTTACTGGTTTGTAATGACCACAACAACAGCTGTGAGGCTCACGGCAGAGACAAAGGCAACTATGGCTGCTAAAGCGATTTTTGATAAGTCATTGTCAACCATTCTTTGAGTCTTCATAGTCTTTTCCCCACATCGCTCACCAAAGTAATCCTGATGACACCTGCAAACAACCCACATTTAAAAATTATAATCACTAGAAACATTCCATTTATTTTAGGTTTACTTTCCAAGTTATAAACAGCCATTTAATTCTAACATTTAAAAAAAAAAGTCATGCCCTATATTTTCATTACAAAATCATGAGACATGGAATGCATTCTAGCCAAAGATCTATTAGTGTAAGAGTAAGTTGAGATTAGTGTGGGTGTGATAGTCCAGGAAGACACACCTTTTAACTCTTTGTGCTTTTTTTTTATGACTACCTGATGAGTCCAGTGACTTGTTATACAGTGAATAAACTCCTCTATCATTTAATGTGCTAGCAGCTTTGGGGGGGGTTGGATGTGAGCACAACATGAAAGATTATGTAAAAAGTACCTTTAGGTAACTTTATAAAAGAGTTTCATACCTAGTATTGTTTTTTTTGAAATAAAAAAACTTCATACATAGTTTACCAGGGGCAACCAAACTATAATATAGCCCACAGTTCACATCTGGCCATTTGTCAGTTTTTGTTTTTGTTTTTATTTTTAATGGCCTATAAGCTACGAATGAATTTTTCATTTTAAATGGTTACATTTCAGTTGGTTATAAAGATAGTAAACAATCTTGGCCTGTGAAGCCTAAAACATTTCCTACCTGGTCCTATACAAAAAGTTTGCTGATTCTTATTTTATACGATGGGAAAACAGTTTTCTGCAGTTAAGAATTTCAGACTTGGCGTTAGAAATGTAAAATTTTGTATAATTTAGGAAAACTTACTTGCATGATATTGCTTTCAGGTGCTCTATGTATTTGCATTCTCCATGAATGCAGAAATTTTGGAATTCTGCATCACATGGAGTTTTCTTTCTGTTTTTTCGATTTTTTCCGTTTTTGCCAGCCTTTTTCTTTCTTTTAGGTTTGCTTGAAGTCTGTTCACTTTCTGTTTTGTTATGGGGGGGTTTAACTACCTGTTCAACTAAAAAGACAAAATAAAATTTATTAGCAATGGTCTTCACCTTGAGTATCATTTTGGAAACAGGAGGAAAAGAAGCCACACACAGTGAGAGCTCATGAGAATAAAGGCCATCTTTGTCTCATTATTTAACACAACAGGTACACAATAAATGGTCAAAGAGAACATCAGTATTGTGTGACATTTAAATGTCTGAACCTTTTTGGTATTTTACTACCCTAGAGTGGTTTTTAGAATTGTAATACATAACAAGTTCTTGGCAATGAGCATTAATGTAATTAAATTCAAATCGAAGTTTTATGTATCATTATCCACATGATATAGATGAGGAAACAAGTTCAGTGAAGTAATTTGCCCTAGGACAAGTAGCTAGAAAATGGCAGTGTTGGGATACCAAAGCCTGTTAATTTTCCACTATGCTATGCTTTCTCTAAGAAAAGATCAATGTCATTGATTGAAATGGGACTTGGGGGCATTTATTTATTTTATTTTATTTAGTGCATCAGCTTTGTCCTCACTATCACAGTTGGGTGCTACACAGCAGGGGGCTCTTGGGTAGTTCAGATGGTTAACACACTGGGCTGCTAACTGAAAGGTTGGTGGTTCAAGTCTACCCAGAGGCACCTGAGAAGACTTTGTGATCTACTTCTGTAAAATCAGCCCTTGAAAAACCTATGGAGCATAGTTCTACTCTGATACACATAAAGTTGTCATAGGCTTAATGGCTGGTATTGGTTACTCTAAGAGAGTCTGGGGAACTGAGAGTTACACATTAGAGTTAGCCAACTTTCTCCAACTCCCAGATTACAATAGATGATAATTAACTGATATCTTCCAGGGGTTCATTTCTGTAGTCAGTCTATTTGAAAACAGGAATCCAGAAATATTTGTACTTGATGTTTCAGAAATTCATTTTAACTCATCAGATCCACAGAAACTTTTGGCCAGTCTTATAGTTACACAAGGTATAGTTCACCCACATAAAGACAGAGAAGGAGGAGTTTCCATGTGAGAGTTGTACATTTTGTTACGCTAATCCCAGAATAGGCTTATTCAAGGAAATATTTAGCAAACAGAACCCAATGAAGAGAGAAAATACCATCAGTCATAACTGTCATCCAGCACCCATTACATAGAAAGCATTAGAACATAGTAAAGATTAACAAGGAAATCAAAGATAGAACCCATCCAATTAAGGAAATGACAAATAAATATTATGAATCTTTTAGCTTGTTTTTATAATAGCATTCACCAAGGTAAAAATAGGAGCAGAGTTTAATGGATGGCTACGTGATGTTTGTACTGAAACATTCTTCTAATGATAAACAAGCACCACAAGTTAAAATAAGTCCTCTAATATAGGAAAAAAAAAGGCATTTTAAATGAACATAATTGCGCTTTATCAGATAGCCTCGAAATTACAGACAGAGATAAATAAGGCTAAAGTGTTGCGATAGACATTAACTCCATGGACATTAATTTAACAGCTTTTCAAAAGAGTGGAACCAACATTTTCACTCCATTTCAACAAGGCATTGCAGTTTGGAGCAGTAGCCATTTTCACTACTTACATTTATTTGGCCTGTTTAACTGTTAACAACATGAAGCATTTTTAAGGGGACAATTTGCAGATATCTTGGAGCTCAGTTATCACTCCTCTAAAAATAAGAATTATCATTGGGACTCTTCCCCACCTCACATGAAAGCACAAGATTACATGGAGGAAGGGAGTGAGGTAGAGGTTTCATCAAAGCTTTTCCCACCTGACACTTAGCCCAGTCACTACCCGTGTGGTACCACCTGCTCTCCCTTCACCAGGGCTGGGATCCTGATACAGTGAGGGGAGTCAAGGAGGCCAGAGTCAGGAAAGAAGAAGCCACAAGGAGGGCTTAAACTTTCATTCCCTGTCTCCATAGTGGGTGTTCCTAGGCTATTTAGATCGGATTGATTGAAGACCTTTTATGCCCTCAAACTCCAAAGTAATACGAGGGTAATGGACAATATTTATCTCTTACCTTACTACCCTCATTTTAAGCAAATGCTATTTAAAATATCTGTTAACAGCAAAAGGGGGAAACAACATGGGCCACTATTACATAACTAACATGGTATTTGGGGTTACACTGTGATTTTAGCAACATAAAATCCATGCATATATGTTCTTTCCTAATCTGTCCAGAAGGTTAATTTTATTATTACTGTCATCGTCATCATCACCAGTTTCTCAATACCTACTATTTAATGGCTAAAGTCCATTTTCTCCTGCCCCATTACTTTACTCTGGTTCCTTATTTGTGTTAAAATGCAGTTATTTGGGGAGTAGACAGAAAAGCTAAAGTATATAGGAGTGGTTGATGCGTATATGGCTCAGGAGCAGGGTCATATGGGAAAGAGCACAGTATCTGGAATCAAACAGATCGGAGTTCTAACTCCAGCTCTGCTGCTTGCTAGCTACGGGACCTCAGGCAAAACACAATCTTCTTTAAGCTTCAGTGTCCTTATCTGTCAAATGAGGACAACTTCTACTCCAACAAGTTGTTGTGTAGATTTAACAAACATAAAACATTTGGTAGAGCTCCAGATATACAGGATGTGTCCACATATAGCTCTTTCCGTCTCAGTTTATGGCTTACCCAGTGGAGCTATAATAGATGTATACACAAGAAAGCCACTAGAAAATCCAGGGAGTGGCTTTTCTTTTGATGCAGTTTTGCAGATACAAACCCACATCTCAAAGGTTACATTTTCACTTACCCTTTACTCACCTTTGACTGAATCATCTACTATATAGCCGGATATTTGTGGTTCATCGTCATACTCTTCTGAATAGTCATAGTCAGTCTCTGAGGACAGTTCGCCACCAGAAGGCATTGCACTCACTGAGGACATCTCACTTCTTGAAGTCACCATCACCTCAAGCCCACTGGCACTGTGGTCCCCAGAAAATTGTTCCCCTTTCCCAGAGTAGGTGCCTTTGTGTTCTGATCCAGCAACATAATGCCCTGGGAGAAGGAATGAGGGAGAAAAAGAAAAAGTAAAGCAGGGCGTCTTTCTCACCAGTCAACTGTGCTTAGAAGAAATGTTTATCTTCTGATATCAAAGCAGTTATTGCATATGTCCTATTGTTTGTGACTGAGTCACTTATGAAAGCAACTTCCCATTTTGCAAACAAGAAGCTCAGCTGTTTCAATTACAGAGTATCTTTTATCAAAGTTTTCTTTTCCACAGATAGTCTAAATTAATTTCCACATCAAAAGAAAAAAAAAAACTCCCAAATAAGCAAATTCATCTAATGTATTTACTTAGCAAATAACGGCTAAATATTCCTATCACTTCACATCCCAAATGCATTTGTCTTTGCTAGAATGTTATTCTGTCCCATTTTAGCAGACAGGTTCTGGATATAAATATCAAATTTTCGTAATACATCCTCACATTTTAAAAAGATTATGTATATGAGATGTAAAAGTAATATAAATCATAGCTGATAAAAAATGGTTATTATTGTTTCATTATTGTTGTTATTACATAGAGAAGAAACTGTTTATTAAGTAAGATTTGGGGCCCAGACAAAGCCTCTGCTTTATCTTTTAGCTTTCAGGAAAACAGCCTCAGAGTGGTGCTTCTAACTTCCCTCTGGGACACTGAGACCTTCTATGGAAGGTAAAATTAAAATCACTGACAGAGGAGATGGAGAATTTAGGTAGGAGGTGGCACTCTGGGTCCAGCACCTCACTCCTCCGCTCCACTTCACTTCTCTGATGCCGCGTTTCTGTAAAACGAAGGAGTTGGATCACAGGACCTCTAAGGGCTCCCTCGGCTGGACTAAAAAACGGATTCTCTCAGGCGCCCTCGTCCTGCCCTGGAACGTCTAAGACATCTCCCTTCCTCCAAGGGAGTAACCAGAGGGAGCGAGGGGCGGCATCTCTTTCCACAGGATAGAGTCCGGGGCGCCAAAGGGTGTTCCTTGAAGTAGGAGCAAGAGTCAAGAGGTGACAGCTTTCACCTGCCGTGAGCGAAGCGCCCGGCAGTTCAGAGCCAGGAGGTCCTCACCTGAGCCGAGGATCACTAATAGCAAGAGCGCCACCGGCGCCGGCAGCAGCCGCAGCGAGGTTCTCATTGGTCCCTTGGAGCGGCGCCGTCTCGGTCCCTGGGGCAACTCGGATGCGAGCTACGAGGACGAGGAAGGGAAAGAGGAGAAGGAGAAAGAGGGAGAGGAGTCGGGGAGTGTGAGATGTGCTGGAAGGCTCGCCGGGGCTCCGGGCAGTGGATGTGCGCCTTCAGTTCACCGCGGAATCTCCGGGCTCCGACTGGGGCGCAGACGCCAAGGTGTGCGAACATTCCACAGGCGCGGCCCTCACCTGGCCTTTATAGCAGCCTCGGGCAAAGCCCGGGCGGGGAGGGAGGCTGGGCCTGACGTCACAGTCGCGGCCGTGGGTGGGGACAGGCGGCCGCCCAGAAGAGGTTACTACCCCAAAACCACACACGGATGGCAAAGGCCCCGCTTCCGTTCCTCTTGAGTGGAGAGCCATTGGGAGGAAATGAAAACTAAATCCCTAGCTGGATGCGTGCAAACTGTCCACTCCATATTCGAGGGCCGGAGTGGAGTTTGGGAGCCAGTATCTGACAGTCAAAAGCCCCAAAGTTTCAAACTCCATCTGTATATACTTTGATTGAACTTAATATTAGCCAGACTTAAGAAAAAGTTCCATATTAAGATGTAAAAGTACTTTAAGGTCAAGAGCTTAGTAACGATGGCGTGGATGTCATTAACAAGGGTAAGTGAAGTGCATTAAATGACTAGAGGGTGAGCCTGAATTGAGAAGATACTTTTTTTATGATGGGCCTGTATCTCATTCACTGGTCCTTTCCCACTCGTGTCAAGTGGCCAGAAGTTCAAACCACCTCCTTCCCATTACTTTGTGTGGCCCAGGGCCCTCATCAAAGATAAATTAATCTTTATTGACCGCTTACTGTTGTTGAACCGCACTAAAAATTCTATCTACACTAAAAAAAAAAAATCTCACTCAATAATCTTGCAAAATTGGTATCATTGTTCTCACTTTACAGGAGAAATAACATCTTTAAAAAGTCAAGAAAAGAATTTTACACAGCTTCAGAAGCCAGTTGGATTTGAATTCAAGTTCATCTGACCCTAAAACCTGTACACTTAACACGGTGATAAAGGAATTTAGGGCTAAACTGACATTTGAGAAGAGAGTCTCTGAAGAGATCAACGCTTAACCTAAAGAACCAAGAAAAAAAAAAAAAAAACAAGCCCATCACTGTTCAGTGGATTCCTACTCATAATGACCCTATAGGACAGAGTAGAAGTTCCCCATAGGGTTTCCAAGGAGTGCCTGGTGAATTCAAACTGCTGACCTTTTGATTAGCAGCCGTAAGTCTTACCGACTACGCCACCAAAGTTTCCAACAACCTAAGGAAAAGAGTCCCTAACGGTAGCATATTGGCATTTGGGTGGTGTGTGAGATTATTGGGCAGTGTGTCTCTCAAATCCCAAGATAAAGAGACCAGCTTTTAGGGGCCATTTAGAACCCAGGAAGGTATTTAATCACCACAAGTAGATAAAATGAAAGAGAAGGAGTGAGCTGCTTGACTAAATTTTATATGACAACTTCAGAACTGGATTTTTCTTGACTTAGAGAAAAAAGCATTGTTCTCTCTTGTAACTGGAGATTCTTGTCTCTTCCCTGATGGTTTCAGTAAAACAGTTCTTAGGAATGTGGGCCCCAGTGCATCTGTCTTATTTCCAGGAAACTTTTTTTTAAGCTTATTTGTGGTGTAGTGGTTAAGTGCTACGGCTGCTAACCCAAAGGTTGTCAGTTCAAATCTGCCAGGTGCTCCTTGGAAACTTTATGGGGCAGTTCTACTCTGTCCTATAGGGTCGCTATGAGTCGGAATTGACTTGACGGCAGTGGGTTTTTTATGGGGGGGGGGTTATTTTTTAATGGCATATTACAGTGAGTAGGCTAAAAAATACCATGCATTTAGTAGGATGGAATAAACAGAGTTAGGAATCATGCCTTCTCTCCTATTTGACATTTGTTGGCACATTTTGTGTAAGCCACCAGTTTTGCTTTATTAAGGGGTGGGGGCAGTAAAAAACCAAACCCATTGCTGTTAAGTCGATTCCGACTCATGGTGACCTTATAGGACGCAGTAGATCTGCCCATAGAGTTTCCAAGGTGGTGGATTTCAATGGCTGAACCTTTTGATTAGCAGCAGAGCTCTTAATCACTGCACCACCAGGGCTCCAGGGGGCAGCAAGGAGGGAGATCAAACTATGAATACGACCAGGTCCCTACTCTCCAAGAACTCATAGTGTGGTGCGGGCCAGATACATAGATAAGTATTCCGAGATGTCAGAGGATAAGAAAGGTTCATAGCGCTATGGGAAAAGGAGGCACAGTTTAATTTTGCCTGTGAGTATCCTGGAAGGCTTTCTGGAAGGAAGGGAGGCCCGGGAAATGCCTTACAGCAGGGTGTGGAAAGTAAGGCTGGAAAGGTGACAACGCCCATTCCCATGTAGGGTCCTGCATTGTCATCTTTTTTGGTGGATGAGGCGATTGTGATTCAGAAAGATTCAGAGACCTGCTGGCAAATTTCAAAAAATAGTGATGAAGATTTCATGTGAACTTCAGGCACTGTTGCACCTTTGTTCTGTAGGTTTTTGTCCTAGCTGTCTTCTTCCAGTTTTTCTTTCTTCTTTCTTTTTATTGAGGTGAATGAAAGTTGTGCTCATCTGTCATCGAGAACGTTTCACTTTCTGTTAGAAGTAAAAGCAGGATCTTTAAAATTGGAAACTGCCTAGTCTTTTTTCAGTTGGAAATGTGGAGCGAGGTGATTTATGTTGATGTGGTGCTTAACATAGCATCAGGGAGGCAAAGTAGCTTAATGCTTGGAATGAGCGGAATGAGCTTTACATTCAAACCAACCTGTGTTTTCATATGCAAATTCCACCACCTACTAAGTTACTTAGTATTTGAAAGGCTCAGATTCCTCATCTGAAAATAAAAATAAAGGTGCTTATCTGCTGTTAGGCAGATCAAATGAGATAAGATACATAAAAACAAGTAAACAAGTGGCACCACTCCTAGTATATGGCAAATAATAAATGTTAACTCTTATTATTAACTTTGACATTATGATAGCTACACTGCGTTAATCACGTCGGAGAATGAAGTAACTCTCATAAACAGAGCTTCTCACAGAATAAGTGAAGTGAACCTCTTCAATATTTTCAAGCCATGAACTTTGTACCTACTTCCAATTAAGACTAACCATTCTGAGCATTTTATGGTGCATCATAGAGTGACACCAGGCATCATCATAATTGCATCACAATTTAGTACCCTTGATGTGTCACGCCATTCTGAAATCCGTGCACAGGTAGGAAACCAACCCCGTGTAAATGTGAGAGTCTTTGCATTCTGCATACTAGGCTGAGTGAAAGACGAATTCAAGAAATTCGAGTGGCCACCCTTCTTTGTCCCAATGAATTGATGGTTTCCTCACCGACCTATGAGGTTAGGGCAGCCCTAGGGCAAATGCTCCTAACCTACCATTCATTTTGGTGCCGACTCTCTGAATCCTGGTCATAATTTATGTGTAGACCCAGTACAACCCAGTGCCATCGAATGTAGAGTGAAAAAAAATGCCCTTTGATTCTGCTAAAATGTGTGCTATAGAACCACATGCACAATTATGTAATTGTTCACAAAATTGATCCTGGTTTTTAATCTTTTTTTTTAAGTGCTTTAGGTGACAGTTCACAGAGCAAATTAGCTTTTCATTAAACAATTACTACAATATTGTTTTGTGACATTTGTTGCCAGCTCCGTGATGTGTCAAAGCTCTCCCCTTCTTGACCCTGTTTCCCAATGGTTTCCTGTCCCCTCCTGCCTTCTCGTCCTTGGCCCTGGGCTGCTGTGCCCATTTAGTCTTGTATATATGGTGGAGCTACAGGTGTTATTGTTTGTTTTATTGGGCTTAAAGGTGAACCTCAGGAGTGACTTCAGTACTGACTTGAAAGGGTGTCCAAGGGCTATATTCTTGGGGTTTCTCTAATCTCTGTCAGGTCAGGAAGTCTGGTCTTTTGTGTGTGTGTGTGTGAGTTAAGGTTTTGTTCTACATTTTTATCCAGCTCTGTTCAGGACCCTCTACTGTGATTCCTGTCAGAGCAGTCCGTGGTTGTAGCCAGGCACATCTAGTTGTGCTGAACTCAGTCTAGTGGAGGCTGTGGTAGTTGTGGTCCATTAAAAAAAAAAAAATTTCCTTGAATTTTTACAAATAGTACCAGGATCTGAATGAGGATTATACCATGGTCATTTTTATGAGTCAACACACAAACCCCCAAGCCAAAATTAAGAAATTCTTCAATGTATAAGTAACATTTTCTGTATTATTAATGGAAACTCTGGTGATGTAGTGGCTAAGAGCTATAGCTGCTAACCAAAAGGCAGGCAGTTTGAATCTACCAGGAGCTCCTTAGAAACCCTATGGGTAGTTCTCCTCTGTACTATAGGGTAGCTATGAGTCAGAATCTACTCAACAGCAATGGGTTTGTTTTGTTTTGTTTTTAATATATGTTATTGATAAATACATTAGCACCATTTAGATGTCTATAATTATCTACTTTCACCTTGAAATTTATCTATGCTACAGAATATATGGAACCCTGGTGATGCAGTATTTAAGAGCTCAGCTGCTAACCAAAAGGTTGGCAGTCCAAATCCACCAGCTGCCCCTTGGAAACCCCATGGGGCAGTTCTACTCCCTGTGGGGTCGATATGAGTCAGAATTGATTCAAGGGCAATGTATTGTTTTGTTTTGTTTTGTTTTAATTAATATGATATATAGCTTCTAGTTCCTTCAAAAAGAGACCCTTAACCGAACTTCATTGCTGTATGTAATCAGTTAGGTTAAACTAAGGAAGACAGCCAAATTAGTGAGAGAATAACAGAAATAGAAAGTAAGTGTATTGGGGAGTGGGGAGACCTGGAATGACACTTACTCCTACTCTTCCTATGAATGTTTTACATAATAAAGAATGAAGTACTTTACATTCTAGTAAAGTCAAATTACTTGCTCTTTATAGCCTCACCATCCTGGCTTTTGCAGAACAAGGACTGGCAGGTAGGCCTGGAGGCAAGTGATGATTTGTTTCAATAGAAACTAAGAAAATGTAATATACAATTAAATAAATTTATACTAAAGAGAGACTCCTCAGAGTATTTCATTTATTCATCAACTATGGTTTGAGAACAAGGTACTATTCTAGGCACTGAGGATAAAGCTTTGAATAGGCATCATGTTCTTGTTTTGAGAACCTTAAAGGGGCAATGTGGTTCAGTGGCAGAGTACTTACCTCCCTCCCAAATATTATACAATGACCAGTATTTTCATAGTTACCAAGTTCTTCAGTTTGCCCTTCTATTACTTAAGGATTGACAACATAGTCATACCTCTAAGAATTACATAATCCTATTTGTTAATCCATTGTTGATGAATTCCTGCTATGAGCTGAAATATTTTAAATGCTCAGGCTTTTTTTTTTTTTTAGTAAAACAAAGGTATACTGCCTATTGATTTTGCTGAATTTTCCTATGAATACAATAGACTTGTTTCAAAGTTCAATGATATTAAAAGTTTTGTGATTTCATAACTGAAGAATTTACTAATTTGTTGTATAAACCATTCTTAGCATTCTGTCCTAAACAGAAAAAGGAAAAAAAAATTTTTTTTTTAAACAGAGACAGGTTAAATCAGAAAGGACCTGCCCCTTGTGTGTCATACTGCCCAAAGCTTTCTGAATGTGTGTTCTGGAGTTATGAGTCAGAATAAGAAAAGTTATGTATTAATATGAAAAAATGTAGACATATTTAGAATTGGTAGGATAAATTTGAAATATACTTATAAATGTTATTACAACCATCAAGTATGTTTCTAGCATTCTTCCTTAAATCAGTAATTTTGTCTTAAACCAGGATTTACATCATTCCAAATGTTTTTGTTACTGAAAATAGATGTAAGTAATTTCATTCCTAGATTTCTTTCCTTCCTGAAAAATTTCAAAAATAATTATTTTTGGTCACTTCTCAAGATATCAAGTATTTCACTAAAAAATATTTCAACAACAAATTGCTGGATAACCCTGGGATTATCAAGCACTATCTTGCATTAATATAAGAAAATATTTGACTTTTCTAACAGTACATTTGGTCTGAGCTAGTCTGGGTACAATGGTGATGGGGGTACTCATTAAAAGATGGGAAATTTTTTCAAAGGTTTGGAAATATAAATTTGATCAAGTGTTTTCATTTTAATAATGGTATCTATTAAAATTCTTTAATAATTTAAAGAATTACAGATTTTTAATAGATGTTTACTGAAACAGGAAAAAAGGCATAAGTCAGAAATTCTGATAATATGTTTTGCCTAAAATAATATCTCTGGAAAAGTCACACAGTTTGCATTTTTAATATCTATTTTAACCACAGGTAGCTAAGTACATAAATTCTATGGGGCAGTTCTACTCTGTCCTATAGGGTTGCTATGAGTTGAAATCGACTCGACGGCACTGGGTTTCACTGGGGTTAGCTAAGTACATACTAACTGACAAAAATCCTGTGTTAGATTTTGTGTTTCTAAATCTGACCATTTCTATTTAGATATTTGGAGATATGCCTGTGCTAATTTATAAGATATGCTTCATTTTTATTTTCCTTACAATAGTACTATCTGCACAAAATAAATTTTGAATGAGATTTTCCTGAGAAAAATTAAAGTGTATTTTTATTTTTACATTCATGGACTTTTTCGGCGGGAACATATACGTGCACACAACACACGCACATGAGGAAAGAGAAAAGGTTAGTATAAGAGCAGATCTACATTTTTTGAAATCATTTTTTTTTAATTATTTATTGTGCTTTAGGTGAAAGTTCACAAATCAAGTCAGTCCCTCATACAAAAAACCATACACACCCCACCATGCACTCCCAGCTGCTCTCTACTTAATGAGGCAGCACATTCCTCCACCCTACCCTGTATTCCCCGTGTCCATTCAGCCAGCTCCAGTCCCCCTCTTCCTTCTCATCTACACCAGGCAGGAATCACCCACATAGTCTCATGTGTCCACTTGAGCCACAAAGTTCACTCCTGACCAGCATCATTGTCTATCTTATAGTCCAGGTTAATCCCTGTCTGTAGAGTTGGCTTCAGAAATGGTTCCAATCTTGGGCCAGCAAAGAGTCTGGGGACCATAACCATCAGGGTCCCTCTGGTCTCAGTCAGACCCTGGTCTTTCTTTGAGAATTTAAGATCGGTATCCCACTGTCCTCCTGCTCCATTAGGGATTCTCTGTTGTGTTTTCTGTCAGGGCAGTAATCGGTGGTAGCTGGGCACCATCTAGTTCTTCTAGTCTCAGACTGATGGAGGCTCTGGTTTATGTGGCCCTTTCTGTCTCTTGGGCTCATATTTACCTTGTGTCACTGGTGTTCTTCATTCTGCTTTGCTCCAGGTAGGTTAAGCCCAATTTATGCGTCATAGATGGCCTCTTGCTAAAGTTTAAGATCCCGGACGCCTCTCATGAAAGTGGAATGCAGAAAGTTTTCTTAATATATTTTGTTATGCCAGTTTTTTTTAGTTGACCTAGACGTCCCCTGAAACCATGGTTCCCAGACCCCCGTCCCTGCTACTCTGGCCTTCAAAGCTTTTGGTTTTGTTCAGGAAACTTCTTTGCTTTCAGTTTAGTCCAGTTGTACTGACTATTCCTGCATTATGTGTTGCCCTTCCCTTGACCAAAAAAAAAAAAAAAAAATCCTTGCCTACTATCTAGTTAGTGAATATCCCTCTCACTACCTCCCCACCCCTGTAACCATCAAAGAATATTTTCTTTTGTGTTTAAACTTTATCTAGATCTCTTATAATAGTGGTCTCATACAGTATTTGTCCTTTTGCAGCTGACTAATTTCACTCAGCATAATGCCTTCCAGATTCCTCCATGTTATAAAATGTTTCACAGATTCATCGTTGTTCTTAATCATTGCGCAGTATTCCGTTGTGTGAATGTACCGTAATTTATTTGTCCATTCATCCATTGATGGGCACCTTGGTTGCTTCCATCTTTTTGCTATTGTAAACAGCATTGCAATGAACATGGGTGTGCATATACATGTTCGTGTGAAGGCTCATTTCTTTAGGGTATAAAAAATCAGTTATTTTTAAGAGTAAAAAAGTGAAAGTTAAACAGATGTATATTTATTGACATTAAGGAAATGTAGGGTACTTGTTATGTAAAAATGAAGTTCTTTTAGTAATATATTTACAAATATTTGTGTGCATATAAAAAATAAAAAAATAAAATTTTTTTTTTTTTTTTTTTTGTATCCAAAAAACCAAACTCATTGCCATCGAGTCAATTCCAACTCATAGCAACACCATAAGACAGAGTAGAACTGTTTCCAAAGAGCACCTGGTGGGTTCGAACTTCCAACCTTTTGGTTAGCAGCCAGACTCTTAACCACTGCACCACCAGGGTTTCCTATATCTATACAGGTAGGTAGATAGACACGAATAAAAAAAATTCTACAGAATATATACAAAAATGTTAACAATTTTTGGGGGGGTGAGAAATTCTTCATCTGTATTTCCTAATATGTGTCCAAAGATAATAATAACAATGTCTAAATCATAAGGTTCTAGTGAAGTTCAACTCTGATAATACATGTAAAATACTTAGAACAGGCTCTGGCCTTACAGAATTACTCCAAATATCTTAAGTTTTTTGTTATTATTGATATTGAGATCGGTGGAGGAAGCAGTAGATGTTCCAATTAAAATTTTTCCAATTCTTATTTGTAGAATGAGATAAATAAGTGAATACTGTTATAGCTGATTCCATAACTTTGTAGATAAGTCTGTAAAAATTCAAAACTTTTTCAGAATGATGAAGGTAACAAGAGTAAGCCCTGTCATTAAGGTTTTGTTTTGAAAAACATGCATTTCTGACTAGAAAGACATGACAGTTTCAGAATACATTTTTAAAATATCTTAAACTCTATACAGAAGATTCCTGTCTCACCTTCTTACCTTTTTTGCAGCTGTGTGATATTTCCCTAGTGTATGATGTCACCATACCATAATTTGATACAAAATCACACCCTTTGGCTATGAATACATTGTTCGATAGTGAAATTTCTTTTTCACCATAAACTAGTTCGATTGACACCAAAATAAAAATGAGAGCTATTTTTTGAAATACTAATTCCAAAACAAAAAAAACAAATTGTTACTGTCAAGCCACTTCGGATTCATGGAGACCCCATGTGTTAAAAGAGTAGAACTGCCCCACAGGGTTTTCTTGGCTGTAATCTTTACAAGGCACATCACCAGTACTCTATTCTGTGGTGTTGCTGGGTGGGTTGGAAGTGCCAACCTTTGGGTTAGTACTCAGTGCACACGAGTTGCACCACCAGGGACCTTCCAATATTAATTACATATCAATAATTATGCCATAAACTCTACCCGATATCTATTCTTGGAAACCCTGGTGGCGTAGTGGTTAAGTGCTACGGCTCTTAACCAAGAGGTTGCAGTTCAAACCCACGAGGCGCTCCTTGGAAACTCTACGGGGCAGTTCTACTCTGTCCGATAGGGTCGCTATAAGTCGGAATCGACTCAACGGCAGTGGGTTTGGTTGGTTTGGTAATATGTATTCTCGGCTCTATCCTTAGTAAGAAAAGCCTGATTTTATTCAGGCTGGCAGTGTGCCCAGCTAAAAGATAACATTCCCCAGTCCTCCTTGAAGCTAAGGATGGTCATGTGACTAAATTCTGCCAGTGAGGTCCAGTGAGTTGTAAGCAATAATGATGTGTGAGATTTCCTGGAAGGCTTCTTGAAGGGAACTAATGATGGTGGGAGACATACTCCTATTGTCCTTCTCCCTTTACTCACTCCAGTTCCCTGGAATATGGACACTTGGCAATATCTCCAGAACTTATAGTGGACCCAGAATTGACCCTGGGTCCAGAAGACATGTGCTAAGTTGATAAAAGAGAAAGAGCCCTAACACAAAAATTAAAGATACAAGGGAAAGATTAGTTCAAAGGACTAGTGGACCACAACTGCCACAGCTTCCGCCAGACTTGAGTCCAGTCCAACTAGAAGGTGCCCTGCTATCACCACTGACTGCGTTGACAGGGATTACGATAGACGGTCCCGGACAGAGATGGAGAAAAACATAGAACAAAATTCTAGTTCACAAAAAAAGACCAGACTTACTGGCCTGACAGACACTGAAGAAACCCCGAGAGTATGGCCCCTGGACACTCTTTTAGCTTAGTAGTGAAGTCACTCCTGAAGTTCACCGTGCATCCAAAGATTAGACAGGCCCATTTGACAAGTCCGTAAAATGAAAAGAGACTAAAGGGGCACACCAGCCCAGGGACAAGGACTAGAAGGCAGGAGGGGACAAGAAAGCTGGTAATAGGGAACCCAAGGTCAAGAAGGGAGAGTGTTGACATGTTTTGGGATTGTTAACCAATGTCATAAAACAATATGTGTACCAACTGTTTAATGAGAAGCTAGTTTTTCTGTATACCTTCATCTAAAGTACAATTAAAAAGAAAGAAAGAGCCCTAACCCCTGACTTGGAGCTGCCATACCAGCCCTGTACTCTCTGTGTCCAGGCTTCTTTTACAGAACAGAGAAAAACTTCTATCTTGTTTAAACCACTGATACTTTAGCTTTTCTGATATATACAGCAAAATACATACCTGATTAAGGACTTACATACAAAATGTATAAAGAACTCTTTAAACTCAATAACAAAAAACAAACCAATTTTTCTAAAAAAGGGAAAAATATCTGAACAGACTCTTCATAAAAAATACAGAGATGACACATAAGCATATGAAAAGATGATCAACATCGTACATCACTAGAGAATTTCAAATTAAAACAACAATGAAATACCCTTATATGCCTATTAGAATGGCTAAAATCCAAAACCCTGAGAATACCAAAAGTTGGCAAGGATGTGGAACAACAGATGCTCTAAGTCCTTGTTGGTGGGATTTAGTTAATAATAATGTATCAGTAGTGGTTCATCTATTGTAACAAATGTACCAAATTAATGCAAGATGTTAATAATAGAGGAAACTGTGGCAAGGGAGGGGAGAAGAAGTATATGGAAATTCTCTGTACTAAATGCTCATTTTTTCCTGCAAATCAAAGCCTCTTCTAAAAAAATAAAGCCTGTTAATTAAAAAATATTAAAACACACTCATAATTTGCTATTAATTCAGAAACTATTAGTTTGAGTATATGTTCCAATTATAATAAGAGGTACCTCTGACTGGAAAACAAGTTCCCTTAAATTGTGAACGTTCTCATGTAATTTAGATAATATTTATTGAGGTTTTACTGTGTGCTAAGCATTTTGTAGATTTGATACTCATAAAACCCTGTAAGGCAGGTATTATCATCCCCATGTAATAGATAGGGAATATGAGGTTTTGAATAATTTGCTGGAGGTCACACATTTGTTGAATAGAGGTAGGATTTAAACCCATGTCTCTTTAGCCCAATGTTCATGCATTTAATCACTATGCTTAGATGCTTACATATAATGACTAGGCATGGAGTAGGTGCTCAGCAGGTGTTTTTAAAATGGAAACAAATTGCTTAATAAACTGAAATACTTATAATATCATAGTGTAAAAACTGAAAAGTTACCTCTGCTTCCTCTCCCCCTTCCTACAATCTCTTTCCCAAGAACCTGCTAGTAAAATTGACCTCTGAAATGTATAATAACTAATACTGCAGAGTAAATATATGTAAAATAACTATAAAAGGTTAAAATGGCTCAGAGGCCTATAAGATGTTGACGGTTTTTACAAAGCTGAAAGACAAATGTGCCGATAAGAAGGGAGATTTAGGAAGGCTAAGGTAGAAGAGGATACCCTGGTGGCTTAGTGGTTAAGAGCTACGGCTGCTAACCAAAAGGTTGGCAGTTCAAATCTATCAGGTGCTCCTTGGAAACCCTATGGGGCAATTCTACTCTGTCCTGTAGGGTTGCTATGAGTTGGAATCAACTTGATGGCAATGAGTTTGGTTTTTTTGTTTTTTGGTAAGGTAGAAGATGGTGCAGGACCAGGCAACGTTTCTGTCTGTTATACTTAAGGTCACCATGATTTGAAGCTGACTCACATGCATATGGAACAACAGGGGCATTAGCAATGAGTGCTCTAACAAATTCACGGAGTGGTAAGTCAGGTACAAGGAGGGAGAGCGCAGTCAGGGAGGCCATAAAAAGTAACTACGTTTACTATAATCACAGTTCCCAGAACAGGGAGGCACAGGGGTTATACCCAAGGGCAAGGTAACAACAAGTGAATTGTAGGAGAGGGTTTATGTAAGGCAAGTAGGGTGGAATCAGGTAGGTTTCTCAGAGTTCCTGGGAATTGGGCATTTTAAATAACTCTGTAGGCTCAAGGGGCATAGGGGCTGTCCCTAGTTTCTGAATACCTGGCCTTGGGGTAACTAGGATAGATGCATAGTGGCCCAGGAGTGTGAGAACCTGTTAAGGGGAATGGTTGGAGATTGGACTTAATGAGCTGCTCAAGAAGGGAAATGGACCAGCTTCCAGAAAGGGTCTCAAAACTGGGTCAAAACAACAGAATTGAGAACCCAGATGTAAATCCATGATCTTAGACAAGGGCCCAAAGTCCATCAGATGGGGAAAAGACAGTTTTTTTTTAAATAAATTGTGCTGGCAAAACTGGATACCCATCTGCAAAACAAGGAAACAGGACCCATACCTCACACCATATACAAAAACTATCGCAAAATGGATCAAAGACCTAAATATAAAGTCCAAAACTATGAAGTTCATAGAAGCCCTAATACACAACATTAACAATATATAAACCACAACCAACAACACAGGAACTCCAGAAGATAAGCTAGATAACTGGGATCTTCTAAAAATTAAACACTTATGCTCATCAAAAAAAAAAACAAAAGAGTAAAAAGAGAACCTACAGACTAGGAAAAAATGTTTGGCTATTACAAATCAGACAGAGGTCTAATCTCTAAAATCTGCAAGAAAATCTGACATCTCTACAACAAAAAGACAAATACTGGGCAAAGGAAATGAACAGACAGTTCAAGAAAGATGACATTCAAGCAGCCGAAAAGCACATGAGGAAATGCTCCTGATTACTAGCCATTAGAGAAATGCAAATTAAAACCACAATGAGATACCATCTCACCCTGGCATTACTGGCACGAATCAAAAAAATGAGAAATAACAAATGTTGGAGAGGCTGAGAGGAGATCGGAATTCATATGCACTACTGGTGGAAATGCAAAATGATACAACCATTTTGGAAAACGATATGGTGCTTACTTAGAAAGTTAGAAATAGAAATACCACATGATCCAGCAATCCCATTCCTAGGAACGTATTCCAGAGAAATAAGTGTCGTCACGCCAATAGACACATGCACACCCATGTTCATTGCAGCATTGTTCACAGTAGCGAAAAGATGGAGACAACCTAGATGCCCATCAACAGTTGAATGGATAATCAAACTGTGGTACATACACACAATGGAGTATTACTCAACGATAAAGAACAACAACGAATCTGTGAGAAATCTCGTAACATGGATGAATCTGGAGGACATTATTCTGAGTGAAATAAGTCAATCACAAAAGAACAAATATTGTATGAGATCATTACTGTAAAAAGTCATGAAAAGTTTTACACACAAAAAGAAATCTTTGGTGGTTATGAGGGAGGGGAGGGTTGGGGATGGAAAAACACTAAATAGACAATAGGTAAGTGGTAACTTTGGTAAAGGGTAAGACGGTACACAATACAGGGGAAGCCTGCACAACTTATACAAGGCAAGGTCATGGAAGCTCCATAGACACATCCAAACTCCCTGTGGGACCGAATTCCTGGGTTGATGGCTGTGGTGACCATGGTCTTGGGGAACATCTAGCTCAATTGGTATAACACAGTTTATAAAGAAAATGTTCTACATTCTACTTTGGTGAGTAGTGTCTGGGGCCTTAAAAGCCTGTGAGCAGCCATCTAAGCTACTCCACTTTCTCACTCCTTAGGGAGCAAGGAAGAATGCAGAAAACTAAAGATACAAGGGAAAGATTTGTCCAAAGGACTAATGGACCACATCTACCACGGCCTCCACCAGACTGAGTCTAGTCCAACTAGATGGTGCAAGGCTACCACCACTGACTGCTCTGACAGGGATCAGAATAGACGGTCCTGGACAGAGCTGGAGAAAAATGTAGAACAAAATTCTAACTGAAAAAGAAAGACCAGACTTGCTGGCCTGACAGAGACTGCAGAAACCTTGAGAGTATGGCCCCCGGACATCCTTTCAGCTCGGTAATGAAGTTGCTCCTGAGGTTCACCCTTCAGCCGAAGATCCAACAGTTCCATAAAACAAAACAAGACTAAAGGGGCGCACCAGCTCTGGGGCAGGGACTGGAAGGCAGGAGGGAGCAGAAAAGCTGGTAATAGGGAATTCAGGGTTGAGAAGGGAGAGTGTTGACTTGTTTTGGGGTCGTTAACCGATGTCATAAAACAATATGTGTACTGTTTAATGAGAAACTAGCTTGTTCTGTATACCTTCATCTAAAGTACAATAAAAAAGAAAAACTGGGGTCAAAACAGCATTTAAAGAACTGGTATTGCAATGGGTGGTAGCAAGATACTGGACACAAGACGCTGAAGAAGTAATTGGGAGCCGGGGACTTGCTACTAGCAGCTCTCTGTTTTATCGACTGGCTGGACCTCTGTTTGCAGAGCAGCCTTACAAAGTTATGATGAAATAGATCTGACTCTTAGGACGTATTGGATTTCTCATCTTGTAACAACAAATACTCTTCTTTGACCTCTTTTCTTTGTCACAAGCCACATAAACAGACAGCAAGCCAAAGCCCAGGAAGGCAGTGGTGTTCATCTGGTGGACTTGGACCTCTATGACATCATCTTGCTTTGTTTCTTCATGTTTTGAGCAAGACTGTTACCTACTAAGACCTGTTGCTGTGGCAGTGCTATTAAACGTGAGTCATTCTGGAGTCCTTAGTATTAGCACCCTTGAATTCAAGAGTTCTCAACATGTGTACTGCTTGCAAATCGCACTTAGTTCAGGGATTTGGAGTCTGCTGTTGGAAGCCTCTAATGTTATTTCATTGAATTCTGTAGAAGGAATCAAAGAATGGCATTCCCAACACAAGCTGAAAAGAACGTTCTTGAGCATTTCAACGTGAAAAAGACCAATCTTAGTATAGAATAAAAAGGTTATCTAAGCCGTTGGGAACAGTGACTGCATACCCTGCATATGAAAGTGTAATTGTGTGTCATCTTCAAATGTGGGCTTACTTTCTGCTCAACACGAGGAAGTTCAGTGGTGGAGTGGGATAATGAGGGTATAATTCGAAGGGAAGACTCCCTGACATCTTCTAAATCCTCAACATGTTGCCTCGCAGCAACCATGTGTTTTTTTTAGGACATTTTCTCTTTAGCTTCTGATATACTCAGGATGGCCAAAGTATATTTTGAAAAAAACAAATTTAAAATGCTTTGTGTACAAGATAAAAAATATATATAAATATAAAACAAAAACGTCTCATAGAACTGAGCCCCTCAATTTTTTTCTGAAATGTCAACGAATAAGAATAGCTGACTAAATCACAGAATTTAAAATAGTTTTATTAATTTCCACTGTTAAATTTTCTAAATAATTTTTGTATGTGATTTAAAAAAAAAATCAAGAGTAAAAATGTATATAAAATAATTCATAAATGTTTCTTGCCCCTACTTCCACTTTGCCCTAGTGATATTCCCCGTATGTAATCATTGGTATCCATTTGTTTTTGGTTCTTCTCTTGGTTATTACTACAACTTTGAATAATACAACAGTAGCTATATTTCTTGACTTACCAATTTTAGACATCATTAGGTTCCCACTTGAAGGAAAAGAAATGTAATACCTAATACTATCTTCCATCCTCTTTTTTTTTTTTTATTGTACTTTGGATGAAGGCGTACAGAATGAACTAGCTTCTCATTAAACAGTTAGCACACATATTGTTTTATGACCTTGGTTAACAACCCCAAAACATATCAAGACTCTCCTTTCTCATCCTTGGGTTCCCTATTACCAGCTTTCCTGTCCCCTCCTGCCTTCCAATCCTTGGCCCTTGGCTGGCGTGCCCTTTTAGTCTCTTTTCGTTTTACGGACTTGTCAAATTCTTGGATGAAAGGTGAACCTCAGGAGTGGCTTCTTCACTGAGATAAAAGGTGTCCAGGGACCATATTCTCAGGGTTTCTTCAGTGTCTGTCAGGCCAGTAAGTTTGGTCTTTTTTTGTGACTTAGAATTTTGTTTTACATTTTTCTCCACCTTTTTCTGGGGCCCTGTATTATGATCCCTGCCAGAACAGTCAATGGTAGCTGGGTACCATCTAGTTGTACTGGATTTGGTCTGGTGGAGGCCGTGGTAGTTGCAGTCCATTAGCCCTCTGGACTAATCTTTCCCTTATGTCTTTAGTTTTCTTCATTCTCTCTTGTTCCCGAAGGGGTGAGACCAATGGAGTATCTTAGATGGCCGCTCACAGGCTTTTAAGACCCCAGACACTACTCACCAAAGTAGAATGTAGAACATTTTCTTTAAAAACGTGTTACACCAATTGAGCTAGATGCTCCCAAGACTATGGTCACCACAGCCCTCAGCCCAGCAATTCGGTCCCTCAGGAAGTTTGGATGTGTCTGTGAAGCTGCCATGACCTTGCCTTGAACAAGTTGTGCAGGTTTCCCCTGTATTGTGTACTGTCTTACCCTTCACCAAGGTTACCACTTATCTATTGTCTATTTAGTGTTTTTCCATCCCCAACCCTCTCCTCCCTCATAACCATCAAAGATTGTTTCTTTTTGTGTGTAAAATTTTTTATGACTTTTTGCAGTAATGGTCTCATACAGTATTTGTCCTTTTGTGATTGACATATTTCACTCAGCTTGATACCCTCCAGATTCATCCATGTTGTGAGTTGCTTCCCAGATTCATCCTTGTTCTTTATTGTTGCGTAGTACTCCATTGTGTATAAGTACCATAGTTTGTTTATCCATTCATCTGTTGATGGGCTTCTAGGTTGTTTCCATCTTTTTGCTGTTGTGATCAGTTCCCAATTTTTTGCAAGTTTTTTCTTTTTTCAGTTGTCTTTATGACTTTAAACAATATACTTAAAACATGGTTTTTGAATTTATCAATTTTAAGTAGAAAATATTGACTTCCTCCAAATAAAATATAGAAATTAGAGCATTTTATTCTTTTTTTCACATATTCACTTTTCAATTGTTTACTTTTTCACTTCCAAATCTCTTTCAATGCTTATTTTATTACATTAACATTATCCTAGTTTATAACTCTGACATTCTATTGTCAATTATAATTTGTGTCTTTTGTGATTTAAACATTAAAAAATTAAGAAATAGTATTTGCAACATTATGATGGTGTAGAACCAAACAGCATATTGAAGCTGTAGAGAAGGAAAAGTCATTTACACTTTGCTGCTCAAAGGCAAAATCTTCCAAGTGTCTTAGTCTATCAGTTCATCTCAAAGTATCTTTCTGAGTAGTTTCCTTTACTTTTTGTGGGTCATATTCATCTATTGTTTCTTATACCAGTTGTCATCCCACTTCACGTTTTCCCTCTCCCCTTTTTTTCTTTGCCTAGAAGTATCCCCTTAAATAAGCTTTTTACATAGAGTGTATGAGCCGTTAGTTGTTGGAGTTCTTATACATCTTAACATCTCTTTATTTTCTCTCACATTTGATTGATAGTTTAACTGTGTATCAATTCTAGTTCCAAAATAGCTTCACTCAGAACGTTATAGCCATTGCTGCATTGCCTCCTAATGTTCACTGTTAGGCACTCTGCTGTGAAGTTCAGTATCAGTGTGACTCTCATGCCTTTAAAGGAACTTTTAATTTATCTCCTCGAAAGTTTTTAGGGATTTTTTTTAAGGCATATGGTTATGAATTTAAGATATTATTTTAAAATCAAGTAGAAGACCTGCACTCTATCCTAATATGAACTATTAATGCTTTCAGATGGAAGTAAATTTAAGTATTTTGGTGGTAAATGATTTTAAATGATATTTTATTGCAATGATTAGAAAAGCTTAATAATGAAGACAGTGAAATGCAGAAGGGCAGAATTAGAAGTTCTTGATATACCTTTAAGTGGGAAATGTGTTATGATGCCTATTTTCTGTTTTTTATTATCAAATACTCTATGTGAACAAAAGAATATTTATAACTTATATGTAAAAATAAAAATTAAAAATACTAATAAAACAATACCTGTATGTATAATAAAAGGGAAATATTATAAAAGAAAGATCACTTTCTAGCTTCAGTGTAGTCAGCTGTCACCTATATGATGCTAGGAAATCACTGGAGATAAGTTCCTAATTAGATGTAATAATTTTTTTTCTCCAAATCTTACTTAAGCCACTGTTACTTAAACCACTTATCACTACATTTACTGTTTTCTTCTACACGTTTCTTCATGCATGTCTGTCACAAAGCTTTAATTGATTTCAAAAGGAACTCAGCATAAGGAGGAACTATGTGGCTTACAAAGAGCCAGACTTTGCTTTCTATAAACATACCATGTCCTATGTCTGAGTCATAATCATTTTGTTGACTGTTTATTTTCCCTGTTGTCAGCACTCTGGAGCTAACACCAACTACTTGGAAATGAGCTACACTCTATTCTTAGTTTATTACAACTGAGTCTTGATTACTTGGAGCTTCATGTCCTCATGTTTTCTCTTTCCTACTGTGGCCTCAGATGTAGCCTTGTGCCAGAGCTTTAGTCCCTTAAAAACAGAACTTTTATCACACTCTCCAAGTGTGAATAAAAGGAATGCGAAAAGATAAAATTCAGACCACAAGCGTTATACTTACTTAACTCAGGTTTAAAATTTGGGTCAGTTGTCATCAGATGGGCACAGATTCTGTGACAATTATGGTGTTTTCTAGCTCTTATTTGATATTAATAGAGAGGAAGCTTAAACTTTTGGTGAAAGTGCTGTTAATAATCACTAGTCAAGAAAAAAAAACTTCATTCTTGCTTAGGAGGATCTAATGATTAGAAAGGCTCGCGCTATTTATTTTTCTTTAGCATAAACATTTATCTAGAATAATACATTTATCTAAAATAATGTGAGCATTACTGAGTGGTAAAGAAGAGCCTAAATTAAGACAGGCTGGATTCAAATCTTGATTTTTCTACTTATTTTGTTTGTGACTTTGAGAAGTTACTTAATCTTTTCTTATCTCAGTTTACTTGTCTGCAAAATGGGGTTGTCATTGTGCCTCAGTAGTTTGTTGTGAAGATAAATAAAAAAGCACATGCAAAGCACTATGTTTAGCTAATTGTAGGTTCTCAAAAATATTTTTTTTTCCTTAAATGCTTTTCATCGTCTTTTTTCCTGGAACAGTTTTTTTCCTCTGCTTGACTGACTACCTTGTACTCAGCATTCTGTTAGGCACTTTTTGCTCTAGGAAGCCTTCCATGTCTTTTACGCCCAAATCCACATTTCATGTCCTTTATACGTATGCCCAAGCCACCCGTATTTTCCCCACCATATTGCACTGTATTACAATTCCCTATGAAGCTATGAGTCTCAATCTACTCAACAGCACCCAACAACAACAATGAGCTATGGCATATTCTCCCAACTATGCTGTGAACTCAGCGTGAGCAGGGTTAGTAGTATCTTGACTAAAATTTAAATGGAGGACTCTTCATTTCCCCAGTGCTTAGCACATTTCCTGGCACATAAGGTGCTAAATGAATACTTTCTCAATAAATATTTAAATAATTCATTTAAAATCTTTTTCATCTACACTTATACAATCAGTTGATTTTTGACCAAGGTGACAAGGCAATCCATGGCAAGTCTTGTTTAACAAATCTTGCTGAAACAACTGAATATCTGTATGGGAATAAATGAACTGTGACACTCTTCTCATACCATACATGAAAAATAATTCAAGATATATCCTAGACCTAAATTAAAACACAGAACCATAAAACTTCCAGAATTGCTCTATCCAGTACCCACTAGCAACATGTGCCTATTCAAAAAAAAATTTTTTTTTATTGTACTTTAGATGAAGGTTTACAGAGCAGATTAGTTTCTCATCAAACAGTACACACATTGTTCTTCTATGACATTGGTTAACAACCCCATGACATGTCAACACTCTCCCTTCTCAAACCGGGGTTCCTTATTACTAGCCCTCCTGTTCCCTTCTGCCTTCCAGTCCCTGTCCCAGGCCTGGTGTGTCCCTTTAGTCTTATTTTGTTCCATGGGCCTGTCCAATCTTTAGCTGAAGAGTGAACCTCAGAGGTGACCTCATTACTGAGTTGAAAGGGTGTTTGGGTGGGGGGGAGGAGGGTGCCTATTCAAATTTAAATTAAGTTAAATTAAAAATTTAGTTCCTCAGTCATACTAGCCACATTTTAAGTGCTTAATATGTGGCTAAATATGTGCTTAATATGTGGCTAAAAAACCCATTGCCACTAAGTAGATTCCTAGTCATAGCAACCCTATAGGACAGAGTAGAACAACCCCACAGGGTTTCCAAGGAACAGCTGGTATATTTCAAACTACCAGCCTTTTGGTTAGCTGAGCTCTTAACCACTGTGCCAGTAGGGCTCCATATGTGGCTAGTGGATACCATATTGGGCCTTGTAGCCATAATAGAAAAGTCCATCATCAAAGAAAGTTCTATTGGCTTGTGCTCTAGTAGAAGAAAACAGAGGAAAATATTCTTAGGACCTTGGGGTCGGCAAAGATTTTCTGGAGAGGACAAAAAAGGCACTAACCACAAAAGAAAAACAAATGATATTCTAGATTTCTTCAAAGTTTCTGTGTCTCCAAAGTCACATCGCCATTGAGAAAATGAATAGACAAGCCACAGACTATTTACAGTGCATATATCTGACAAAGAATTTGTATCTAAAATATACAAAGAATTTTTAAATTGGCAGTATAAAAATGAAAAAATCAGTAATGGACAAAGATTTGAAACAGCACTTCACAAAAGAATATACAAATACACAATAAGTGTGAGAAAAGGCTGTCAATACCAACGATAATCAAGAAAATGAAAATTAAAACCACAATGAGATATCATTCCACACCCATGAGAATGACTAAATTAAAAAGACTGACAATACTAAATGTTGGCAATGATGTAAACAACTAGATTTCTTACACATTGTTGGTGGGAGTATAAAATGGTGCAACTACTTTGGAGAACTGGTAGTTTCTGATAAAGTTAAATACACATCTAATATATGACACGGCAATTCCACTCCTCCGTATTTACCAAAGATAATAGAAAAGACTATTCATAGGAGACTTATTCATAATAGCCCCAAACTCAAAACCATCCAAGTGTTCATCAACAATAAAAAAAATGTGGTATATTTGTATAGTGGAGTACTGCTCAGAAAAAAGAAGAATGATATATGTAATAACATGGCTACATCCCAAAAGCATTAAGTGAAATCAGCCAGACACAGAAGTGTAAATATTGTGTTGTTTCCATTATATTAAGTCCAATGAATTTACAGTGATGGAAATCAGAAAGCAACTGCTCTAGGGGCAGAGTAAAAAGATACAACTGATTGGGAAGGGGACGTCAGAACTTTCTGAGGCGATGGAAACATTTTATATCTGGTTTTGGGTAGTGGTTACATGAATGTATACAACTGACAAAACTCATCAAACTGGGATTGGGGGTACTGAAAAGAGAATACTAAAAGGACACAAATTCAGTGGTTAAGTAAGATGAACTAGATAAAAATCAATGGCATCCAATTACATAAGCATCAACCAAAACACCCACTGCTGTCGAGTCGATTCCGACTCATAGTGACCCTATAGGACAGAGTACAACTGCCCCATAGAGTTTCCAAAGAGCGCCTGGCGGATTCGAACTGCCGACCCTTTGGTTAGCATACGGCTATCATAATCAGCAGGGCTAGAGGAGGCACCGTTCAAAGCAGGACCAAAGACAGACATGGCTTGATATTGAACCACCACCAGTTAGCCAGGGAGACTTTAAATCCCCTCAGCCTTAACAGAAACACAACTGGTCCTAGAACCTGGGACAGTGGTGGGGCTACTAGGCAGAGCAGATATGGGTGCCAAGAGCTGGTCGGTTCAGTTGGGACTTGAAGCTTAGATTCTAACCAAAAGGGCCACCATTACATTAGATGGCCCTGCCCAGTTTAAGTAACTGTTAATCTTGCTCTGCCTATTCATTTCTTGAGAGCTGAGTCATAAGGAGTGGAGGGTCAGCCACTCAATCTGCTCCTTCCCAGATTTTCCCATTAAAAACTAAGTATATCACCTTCTTTTCCCCTCCCGTATCATTCCCTCCAACTTTTCCCTAGCTTTTCTTAAAGATATGAGTATGTCTTATAAACATTATAAGGAGCCCTGGTGGCACAGTGGTTAATTGCTCAGCTGCTAACTGGAAGGTCAGTGGTTCAAACCCACCAGCCAGTCAGCAGGAGAAAGATATGGCAGTCTGGTTCCATAAAGATTAAAGCGTTGGAAACTGAATTGGGAAGCTCTACCCTGTCTTATAAAAAAAAAAACAAAAAACCCTGTCTTATAGGGTCACTATTGTTGTTTAGTGCTATCAGGTCAATTCCAACTCATAGTGACCCTATGTACAACAGAACAAAGCACTGCCCAGTCCCGAACCATTCTCACAATCTTTGCCATGTTTGAGCCCATTGTTGTAGTCACTGTGCCAGTCAATGTCATTGAGGGTCTTTCCCTTTTTTGCTGATCCTCCACTTCACTAAGCATGATGTCCTTCTCCAGGCAGTGGTCCCTTCTGACAGCATGTCCAAAATACACAAGACAAAGTCTTGCCATTCTCATTTCTAAGTAACACTCTGGTGGTACTTCTTCCAAGACAGGCTTGTTTGTTCTTCTGGCAGCCCATGATTTATTCAGTATTCTTTGCCAACACCATAATTCAAAAGCATCAATTCTTCTTCAGTCTTCCTTATTCATTGTCCAGCTTTCGCATGAATACGAGACAATTGAAAATACTATGGCTTGGATCAGGTGCACCTTAGACCTCAAAGTGACATCGTTGCTTTGTAATGCTTTAAAGAGATATTTTGCAGCAGATTTGTCCAATGCAGTACGTCATTTGATTTCTTGACTGCTGCTTCCATGGGCACTGATTGTGAATCCAAGTAAAATGAAATCCTTGACAACTTCAATATTTCCTCCATTTATTATGATGTTGCTGTAAGTTTGCTATGAATGAGAAAAAATCGATAGGGTCACTATGAGTCAGAATTGACTTGATGGCAAAGTTTTGTTGTTGTTGTGACAAATGTTATAGTAATAGCCAAAAAACACTCACTGTTGAAAGTTGTTTCCTTAGGCTAGGTTCTCAAGAGAAGCAAAACCAGTGAAGTGGGTAGAGAGAGAGAGAGAGAGAGAGAGAACGATTGAAGCTGGCAAGTCCCAAGACCATGGGTCAGGCATCAGGCTGGACGCTTCTCCTGACTCAGGTAGCTGCACGGGCTGATGAATCCAAGTTCGACAGGTAAGACAGCAGGCTGCTGGCTCAAATACCAAGAAACAGGGGTCAGATGATGACGAGCCGGATATAGGATCCAGAGCAAAAACCAGCGAGCTTTATATGTATTAGATATACATATATAAATATATCCATACATATTGGAGCCATGTATACTGGATGCATGCCGTGCCCCTGAGTAAAACTCCTCTTATAACTGATTGGCTGACCACATCAGATTACATCACGGATGTGATTGCATCAGATCACAAAATGGCGAACAATTACATTATTACGTAACTGCCAAATTATATCATCATATAACTGTCAAACTACATCATAACTACCAAACCACTGAGAATCATGGCCCCGCCCAGTTGACACACGACCTTAACCATCACAGTTGTTCAGAAAAGATAAAAAGAACCAGCAAGATCAAAATGATGGCCAATAATTGTGTGAAAAAAAGAGCAGTTTCTATGGTAGGAGAGAAACACAAAATCTATATTCACGTTGAGCCACGTATTTTGGTGCAAGATATAAATGGAAAAAAGATGGCTCTCTGTTTAGCTTCATTTTATGCAATGAAAATGTAGACTAGACCAAAAAAGAAAAAAAAAAAAGACAAGAGTCATGGCACCTCAGAAATATATTTGTTTTCTCTCTACCTTCTTTTGTTATTAACTTTCTGCTCTTCCTTCTTCTGTTCTCCTCCTCTTCCTCCTTCTCTGTTTTCTTCTCATTCTCCTCCTCTTTCTTATCTTCTTTCCCCTCCTTCTTCATCTTCTTCATAGTAAAAAAAAAAAAGTAGTGATGGTAAAATAAGTCAGGGTTATGATGGAAATGATCTCAGGGAGAGAAGCATGTTTAGGAGGTGGCAGAAGAGGTAGATAATCCACATCTTCCTCCCTATTTCAAGGTATTCTATCTATTGCCACAAACCAGCATGTTCAGACACAGTACATGCTGTGGGGTAAGGATCTGGGACAGTGGTGGCTTCTCTTTTCACCTTTTATTACCCTTCTGGGGCATTATGGTACAGCAGAAACATTACCTTTGGAATCAAAAGCAGATTTAATTATAAATTTTGTGACCTTGAGCAGACTATTCAAATTTTTTGCTTGTTTTTTAGCATTATAAAAATGTATTTTATCTTCCATCTCCCTTTGGACTAACTTTCTTTTAAGAAATTGATATTATTATGGCTTGCAAAACAAACTTGCTTTTGGAGAAGTAGTGCTATGGTTACATCAATTGTGTACTTATCTCTGAATGTGGGAGTTGAACAATTTCACAAAGAAATAATGTACATTTTATAAATTTTTATATGATAACAATCATATTTTCCTTTTCATTTTGGGCCAATCCGGTATAACCTCAATTTCAGTTTTCTCCTGTCGATCGAAGACATAAGAAATCGACAGCGGCACTAGAATCATGTGACTCGTGACATGTCTGGTTCTGTCCTGCGCAAACTGAACCAAAATGCTTCTTCAGATCGAGCATACGCTTTTATTTGTTCCATGTTCTTTGCAATTTTTCTCACCTTCATCAGGTATCAGCAGTAGTTCAACGGACTCTCTAAGCTTCAGGGTTGTTTGCCATCAGCAAGTCTCAGCCTTTGTTTTTCAGAACCTTCAAATCTCAGCTCTCCTCAAGAAGATGGAAGTTGAGACTGCCTCCTTTTATTGCACTGTCTCCCTTCCTTTCCAAGAAATATCCTGAAGTTATTGGCAATGAAGTTTCGCCAAGGGCTTTTTCATTCAGGGAAAGGTGGTTGATGAGCACCAGATCTCTAGAAATCACCACGTATGAGTGTAGGCTTTTTCTTAATTCAGTGTTTACTTAGGTGGTGTAATTCTTAGACTGATTTCCAGAGTTCTTGGTGTTTTCTGTAACTGTCATGGGGAGACAGAAGCATGCAGTTAGTTATGCTACCATCTTGCTTCTTCTCGATCCTATTTAATTCTTTTAATCTCAGTTTTCTCATCTGAGAAATGAAAATGACAAAGTATTTTGTAGGATTGTTTTGAGGGTTGTAATCGCACCTCATTTATTGTAGACACGCAGTGAGATTGCCTCCTATGTGCAGTGCCTTTGGAGAGTTTATGACCATCAGCTCTCAACTGTGTAACCATTGTTCTCATCTTAAACAAAGAAGCAAGGTGAATGTAAGATGACTCTTGGCAATAAAAACAAAAACATTTTATGCTTATAACGTACTTCACAGTGCATATGTGTTTTTACATGCATAAATTAAGAGCAGTTGAGGAAGAAAAATGAGTATGCAGATAAAAGAAAATCCTCAGAGCCTACTCATCTTCTGAGTTTTGGCTTATAGAAGGACCAATCTGCATGTCATCTCACTCAGAATTTTCTGCTTCTGTTTGCTTCAGCTTCCAAATGACTAACTAGATAGTGGCAATATCTAAGGCTTATTCATTGCTTTCGGTAAAATTGGAGCCCTGGTGGCACAGTGGTTAAGAGTTCGGCTGTTAACCAAAAAGTCAGCAGTTTGAATCCACCAGCCACTCCTTGGAAACCCTATGGGACAGTTTTACTCTCTTCTATAGGGTTGCTATGAATTGGAATTGACTTGATGACAACTGGTTTGGTTTTATGTTTTCCCCCAATAAAATTATTTTATTTATCAGTATACTTTATATCACCTGTTGGTTTCGCTCATTTATTATTACAGTAAGTATTTATTGAACAGGTATCATGTGTCAGGTACTTGTCTAGACATTGGAGATAAGCAGTGAAGTACACAGATTAGGCTCCTGCTCTCATTATGGTGGAAGGACACAGACAGTGAACGATTAAGTGAATGAATAAAACTATAATTTGAAATAGTGATAAGATTATGAGGAAAATAAAATGAGTTAGAGCTAGAGTGATGATGACTACTATACATTGACAGTCAGAAAAGTTCTCTTTGAGTTGGCACTTGAGCTTGAATAAATGACAAGGGGACAACCATACAAAGATTTAGGGAGACAATGTTCAAGGCAGAGGGAATAACAAGTGCAAAGGCCCTGAGGTCAGAATTATTTTAAAGCGTATTTTCCTACCCTAGGAATCCTCAAGAACAACTTGCATGTGGTGGACTCATGGGCAAATAGAATTATGCAATTTATGAAGGAGATAGTTTTACAAACATGTCTAGCTACCCTGTTCTAACTGAGTGGCCCGTTGCTGTCCAGTCAGTTTGCTTCCGACTCATAGCAACCCTATAGGACAGGGTAGAACTGCTCCATAAGGTTTCCAAGGAGTGGCTGGTGGATTCCAACTGCTGACCTTTTGGTTAGCAGCCTGAGCTCTTAATTACTGCACCAATTGAGTGGAGTAAATTAAAATCGTTTCAGTATCCAAGTTACAATTTCTAACTGCCTCACATCCACAAGAAGAATCACATTTACATATCCCCAAAAGAGACTTGGTGATTTATTTAATATAGCAAATCCTGTTCAATTTTATTTTTTGGTTTTCGTACATGTGAGGAAGTGCCCACAGGCACAGAGAGAGAGGAGTTTTGTTCACATACCCTCTCTCTGCTTTCACCCTCCCACTTCCTTCCTTACTCTCTAGAAAGGCAGCTCTGATATCCATCTTCTACCACCCACTTGGAAATACTTTGATGCCATTAGCCACAATTGGTTTTTCTCTCATCCTCACCTCCAACAGATAATTCTGTCTTAGTTATCTAGTGCTGCTATAACAGAAATACCACAAGTCATGGCTTTAACAAACAGGAGTTAATTCTCTCACATTTTAGGAGGCTAGAAGTCTGAATTCAGGGCTTCAGCTCTAGGGGAAGGCTTTCTGTCTCTTTGAGCTCTGGGGGGAAAGTCCTTGTCTCCTTTCAACATCTGTGGGTCTTGGAGCCCTACATGCGCCTTGGTATCAATATTCCCCTGGGTCTAGGAGGTTCTCAGCACAGGGACCCTGGCTTCTCTCTCGGCTCTTCTTTCTTGTTGGTAGTCAGGTCCCTATCCCTGTTGGCTTCTCTCTCCTTTTATCTTTTGTAAGTAGAAATGAAACACAGTGTGCAAACATGGAAGCTCATTATGGGAAATTTGACCTAAGTGGTACCCAAAATTAATCTTACTTCTCCGTGGGTGGTTAAATTTAGTGTGAATAGTCTTTACTCACTGTATTTAAATATGTCCAGTAGTGTGTGTGTGCACACACATTTGCAATAAATACAAAAAAGTTATATTGTTGTTGTTAGTTGTCAAGTTAGTTATCCTTCTTATTTTTTTAAAGATATGCTGCCCCATAGAACTAGATAATATAAAAAAAAAAAAATACATTTAATTTTTCCAGTGGCTATATCAGTCCCTAGTTGTTACATGCTAAAATGAGGATGTCTATTATTTGAGATAGCCTTGTTTTCTGCAAGTGTACCCTATTTTGGCAAATAGCATAGATAAAAATCACTTATGAAAGACATAAATGGGTGGTAGTGGTCAAAAATTATCCTTCATTTTCTTTATTTTAACACTTTCTTCAGAGAGCTGTTTTTAGTAGCAAGATGCCCTAGTGCATTGAAATAAATATGATTCAATCGCAGATGTTAACGAGGATATCTCTTGCATAAAGGGAATTAAACTTGCTGGGTGTAGCACGGGTTAGGAAAAAGATAAACAATTTGAAAAAGGATGTGATATCACTCATCTCTTTAGGAAAGCATTTCTCTGTCTTAGAGCTCTAGATGAGAGGAAATGGGAAGGTGGGGAAAACATGGACCAGTTCCAGAGGAGATGATGGTTTATGGAGAATGCATGAGTCAACTAGCATGAGAGGGCGTGCAGCGAGGGGCTGGTGAAGAGGAAAGAAAGGAAGCAGTGGGGTCTTTAAACCCCCTCACTCCCACACATCAGGCTTCTGGAGTACACGAACACACCAGGCTCCTGGAGTACATGAAGAGCCCTTAGTGTCCCGAGAGAGTGACAGGGATCCCCAAGAAGCCACATCATTGCCAGAAACCGGCTTGGCTCTAGGGAAGAGTCTGACACACTAAGGTTAGGAGACGATGAAAGTAGAACCACTGCAATAGAAGGTCTTTGTAAATTGTCAGCATAATGCTCTTCTATATAGACAGGTTGGGAAGGAAGGGAGAATGCCCTTCCTGAAGAGGAGAGATGCAAAGAAGTTAGTGGCTGCTAGTTGTAGCAAAAGAAGTTGCTTGAAATAATTCTAAAAGGCAATCTTAATTCTTTGCTCTAAGGTATCCCAGTTCTTTCTGTATCATCTGTGTGAGATGTTTTAATTTCCCAGGGACACAGATGGTAGAAGGACCATTGTCTCCATGAATATATACTTGTGCACCTCAGGCCTCTAGCATATATACCTGACATTTGTTCAAGTCCTTTATCATATCTTATTCATCACGTTTACATTCCCAACATTAAAAATTCATTGAATTTATGTAACTGTTATTCCAAAGATCTCAAAATTCTTTACAGGAATTCCTTACTTAATGCTTATGCCCTTTAATTAAACAAAAGGAAACACTATGCAAATTTATACACAGTTATTAAAACTGAGGTACCCACATGAAACAAATGGACAAAATAAAAATATGACCTGAGTCTTCCTCAAATTGATATTCTGTCCTTTTGACACTGCTTGTTCTGATGCAAACCAAAAAGGCTTGAAAATAAAATTTAGAAAAGACTGATTTCATCATTGAACCCCTACAGGTAACAGAGTTGAATAATGTTTCTCTTAACAATTAGGAGTTCTTCCCATGTGGGAAAAAAGCTTCATTACAGCTAAAACCTCCTGCATGATTTGGCCTCTGCCTACCTCTCCGTGCTAGTGTGACTATACATCTTCATTTATACTTACTGTCTTAATATAATTATCAGTAATGAATTCTTTTAGTCTCAGAAGTGCTCAGTTTGAATAATAAATTAGATGATCACTCAACTCCAATTTCATTTCTTGCCCTCTTCTACACTTTCATTATATTTGAGCTACACTGACCATCTTTAAGTTTCAGGAAGGGGCCAAACTCTTTCATGTCTTAGGATCCCTACCCAAGACATCACTTGTGCCTGGAACACATTTCTCTCTGTCTTCATCCAGCTGGAAACCTTGGTGGCATAGTGTTTAAATGCTACAGCTGCTAACTAAAGGGTCGGCAGTTTGAATCCGCCAGGTGCTCCTTGGAAACTCTATGGGGCAGTTCTACTCTGTCCTATAGGGTCGCTATGAGTCAGAATCGACTCGATGGCACTGGGTTTTTTTTTCTTTTCTTTTTTGGTTCATCCAGCTAACATTTAGGTGCACCTTTCAAGTTGAAACTCACTTCTGCACACCCCAGCATAAATCCATTAGTCTCTTTCATTGCACTCTTCATTGCACAAGGTATGATTTAAAATTATGCATTTATGTATATGTTTGTTTCTTTAATATTCGTCTTCTCCACAAGACTCTGAGACAGAAACAAGACTGGTATTCAGCTGGTTCTCATGGCTATAGCCTATAGGAGATTACTGTGCACATATTTTATATACCATAGATGTCCCATGCCTACCACAGTGCCTGGAACGTAAGAGGCACTCAATACACTTCTCCAATAAACTAGAGAATGATTGAAGCCATAGAATACACACATAGAATCAATGTTTCAAAATACAATTAATGCAGCCTTTCTTGAACTCTTACCCTGTGTAAGGCATGCAAGGAGTGGTACAAAGGCCAGTAGTATGAGCATCATTTGGGAAACTGATAGAAAGGCTGGATCCTAGGTCCAAACCTATTTAATCACAACCTGCATTTTAACAAGAACCCCATGTGATCCCAATTGCACATTTAAGTCTAAAAGCACTGACTTATCTCATAGTCATCTAACAAACCTAAAAAATATGCTAAGTGACTTCTCACACTCTTTTCATGTTTAAGCAAATGGCCTACCAAGTAGACCAATTACTATTGTAAATGTGATTGATAAAATGTTGGGGATTTGCCAATTATTGTAAACTTCTCAAGTACTATCAAACCCTGGTCTTTCTTCTACATCGTATAGCAAAATAGATAATTCTGTTAGTCATAAAGTTTCTGAGCTCCTGTCTTGGCATGTTGACTTATTCTAAGCAAAAATAATCAGATTTGGGGTCTAATCTAAAATAAACATAAAAGTACATAGAAAAAGAAAAAAAAAACCCATTGCTGTCGAGTAGATTCCGACTCATACCAACCCTATAGGACAGAGTAGAACTGCCCCATAGGGTTTCCAAGGAGCAGCTGGTGGATCTAAAAGGCTGGAGGTTAGCTGCCGAATGTTTAACCACTGAGCAGCCAGGACTCCTAAAACTAAAACCCTGTTGCCATTGAGTCGATTCTGACTCATAGTGACCCTATAGGCCAAAGTAGAGCTGCCCCATAGGGTTTCCAAGGAGCAGTTGGTGAATTTGAACTGCCGACCTTTTGGTTAGCAGTAAAACACTTAAACCATAAAGGTATATTAAAAAAAAACCCATTGCTGTCAAGTCAATTCCGACTCATAGTGACCCTATAGACAGTAGAACAGCCCCACAGGGTTTCCAAGGAGCAGCTGGTGGATTCAAACTGCTGACCTTTTGGTTTGGAGCCGTACCTCTTAACCACTGCGCCACCAGGGTTCCAAAGGTACACAGAGCATTGCAATTCTACAATGGTTTTAAAAGAGTATAATTGTCCTTGTTAATAAAATATTAGTGATTAAAGGTAAAATCACAGTGATACACAACGAAGTCATTCACAGTGGTGACTCACACGTCATTTATGCCTGTCTTCAGAGACTCAGTGGACTTTCACGCATAGAGAATTTTTGCCTTTTACTTACTTCAGTGGAGTTAATCAATAAAAAAGGACAATTTAGTAGGACTCAGGTCAGTATCTGGAATGCCAGAGGCGATCAAATGAACTTTAATTCAGAGCAAATAATACTGTAAATTCTATAGCTGATCTGGCATTCTCATTGACTCCAGAGCCTTCTTTACCAGCCTGAATGCCACAAAGAAGGCAGAGAGAACAAACTTAGTTGTACATGCCAAGGCATGTTTGAGCTCAGCATTTAGCATGCTAAGTAGCTGCCAAATACAAGTCTTGCATATTAGACATTACCTAAATATATGAGTGTGCGTGTATTTAATTATAAATTTATAATATATATAAAATTGTATGTATTTTATGTACCCATATGAAACAAACAAGTGGACAAAATCAAAATATGACCTGTGTCTTTCATGTATATAAAATTATGTACATAAATAGATAATTTTTTGTTTAAAACTTTTTGGCCCATACCATTGAGAAAATGATGGCATAGTGGTTAAGAGCTCATCTGCTAACCAGAAGTTCAGCTGTTTGAATCCACCAGCTGCTCCCTGGAAACCCTGTGGAGCAGTTCTACTCTGTCCCGTAGGGTTGCTATGAGTCAGAATCAACTTGGCAGCGGAGTTTTTTAGTTTTTTGTTTTTAATTGAAAAAATAAGGTAAGCCTTTAATTTGATTTATAAGGCCCTAAACCCAGAACCTGAAGACAAAAGACTGTGTATGGGCTATGTAATTCAATACTTGGTTACAGTATCTAATAATGAAGGAGGATGCTTTAGCTTACTTTCATTAAATTCTGTAAATAAGCAAATAAACAAAGAACTAAGTTTCAATGAATGTAAATTCAGAGCTCTCCCCAAGTATGAAAGAAGTGTCCGAGGTTTCAGGAAGAAAAAAGGGACACATGGGAGGCTCTGGATTGCAGAGGCAGTGCTGTGCAGAGATCAAGGCAGAGGCTTTGGAGGTAAAAGAACTGGTCTCAAATTCTGGTTCCCATCATTACTACGGTGCCTCAAATATGAATAAGAATAATAGTGACCTCAAGAGGGTTTTAAGGGATTAAATCAGATAATCAGATTGTGCAAGAGTTGTTATTAACAATAAGAAGTGGACAATAGAATTGGCGAAACTATTAAAAAGGCATTAAGCCTTCTGCAAACTTCAGTAGATCTCTTTATTTTGTAAATAGCTGTTTCTGACACCTCTCTTTACCAAAGGTTAGCTTTGAACAGTTCATTTATTCAACACAGATTGATTGGGAGTCCACATTGCATGGTGCTCATGACAAAAAATCTGCTGCCATTGAGTTAATTCTGACTTGTAGTGATCCTATAGGACAGAGTAAAACTGCCCTATAGGCTCCCAAGGTTGTAAATCTTTATGGAAGCAGACTGCCATATCTTTCTCCCACAGAGTAACTGGTGGGTTTGAAGAGCCAACCTTTTGGTTAGCAGCTGAGTGCTTAACCACTGCACCACCAGGGACCGTGTTCATGACTAGGGATGCAAAAAAAAAAAAAATTCTGTGAAATAGAATTTAGGGTGTTAGTGCAGATAAGATTTTAAAATAATCCTAATAAGCATACTGTTGTAGATCGAATTGTGTCTCCTCCAAAGTATGTGCTGGAATCCTAAACCTTTGACCTACAAATGCAATCTAATGTAACTCCCTTACATCTAACTCAGATGGGGTTGCCATGAGTCAGAGTTAACTCAATGGCAACTGGTTTTTGGTTGGTTAATGTAATGGGATACAGTGATCTCTATAATGTGGTCTAATGTAATGTAGCCAATCAGTCAGTTGAAGTTTTACCAGTAGAAGGTAGATCCTAAACCTAATCACTTCTGAGTTACATAAAGGTAGCGCAGGCCCAGATGCAGATACAGACACACATACACATGAAAATAGACTCCATGTGAGAATTATCTATAAACCAAAGAGCCAAGGAACATCTGGGACTACCTACAAGGAAAGAATCAACACCGGCAAGACCCTGATTTGGATTTTAGCCACCAGCTCTGTTGAGAAAATACATTTATGTTCTTTAAAGACACCAGCTGTGGTATTTGTGTTATACTACTAGGTAACTAATACACATACCATAAAAAAAATGTGAATTATGATAAATATGACAGAATAAAAGCATAGAATACTATCAGAAAATATAACAAAAGAACTAACTTAGACTGCAAGGTCAAAAAGACTCCTGAAAAAAGGTAGTATTTCAGAAATGAGAAGAATGAGCAGGAGTTTGGCAAGAAAGCTGGGTGGGAGAACAATCTAGGAAGAGAGACCAGCATAGATGTAGCTCTGAGTTTGGCAAAGAGTTTGCACTATTTGAGGAGGTGATCAGGCAAAGAGTGGGAGAAGAGGAGATGAGGCTGGGCCATACAAACTCTTAGGGGATTTTTATCCTGGATGCAAAGGGCTGACATGGAAGGGATTTAAGCAGATGAGTAATGTGGTCCGAGGACCCTGGCTTCAGTGTGAAAGATGAATTAGAGTGTGACAATCGTAGAAGGTGGAATATTAGTTTTTGAGAGGGGTGTTTTTAAAAAATGGAACATAAATTTACCTTTAGCACATTCCTTGTTTAGTCAGCTTTGCTGGAGCGTGAAAAGATTGGGACAAGTTGTGGTTTTACAAGCTCGCATTCCAATTCCCTTTTATATCATTTTATGATATGTGTTTGCTAAGGGATTAACTAACAACTGTGTAATTTGACGCATTCACTCCCAACAAGTGTTTACTAAGTTTCTCATGTGCCAGTTACTGTCCTAGGCACTGGGGATAGAGCAATGAACAAAGCACACTACACTAAGACACTGCTCTCATCAATCTTACATTCTAGTAGGGAAGGACCCTAAAATAAATAAGTAGACAGATATTTATATAATACAAAAATGATAGACCTTTGGAGAGATAAGAATTTAAGTGAGGGGATGGAGAGTGAGGCATGGTGGTCAGGGAAGATCACTCAGATGATACGGTTTTTGAGCAGAAATGAGTAGGAGTAAGCCATTTAAAATCTAGAAAATAATCATTTCAGGCAGAGGGAGCATAAGTAAGTACAAAGGCCCTGAGGCTAGTGTTGTGCTCAATGTTTTCAAGAAACAGTCTAGAACTTGGGTCAAAATTTATATGATTCTATCATCATCATTGACGTTATCATCACTACCAATGCTATCATCATCATCATATGTCTCTGAAACAACTTCCTAGAAACTTTGTAGGACATGCTAACAAGATAGCCCCATCAGACCCATTAAAAACAAAAGCAAAACAAACCCACTGTTGTCAAGTCCATTCCAACTCATAGTGACCCTATAGGACACTGTAGAACTGCCCCATAGGGTTTCCAAGGAGCAGCTGGTGGATTCAAACTGCCGACCTTTTGGTTAGTAGCCCAACACTTAACCACTGTGCCACCAGGGCTCCTAAACCTTTAAGCATTTTTTAGATCTTTTAGCACCTTCATTTTTTATAACACTTTGATATTAAAAGGTTAAAAAGAAAAAGTCATTTTCAGGCAGGTATTTTCAATCTTTAGTATGAGTAAGAATCAAGTGAGGTACTTAATAGAAATGTCCATTCCTGTGTCAAGATTTTGATCCAAAATATCTAAAATGGTACTTAGGAATTCACATGTGGAACATGCATCCCACCACCTTAATATAGGTGGTCGAAGGACTATACTTTGCCAAATGTTATTTTGAGTCCTTTAGTGATTGAGGTCCCAGAACTCTTACAGTTTGTAACTGTGCTTCAACTCAATAACTGGTGTCCAAAATATTATTCTTCAAATGGTGAAAATCAGAGGCAAGGTGAGAACAATCAACCTTAAAGAGAAACTTCTCTGACACATGGAAATTGATAGAGAAGTGAAACCAATGAGTTCAGACTTGTTTTCACTTGGAGTATGAGACTGATGACACATATTAATATATTTTCTTCAATGTAATCTCAAGGACACATCTTTTTATATGAATATATCTTAAAGGAGAATTCTTCAAACAGATATTATTTACAAAAAGACTGGTATCTGGGGTTCTTAGGGAATAATGCTATGGTAATAGAGATATGCCAAACATGACTTATTTAAGTATAGTCTATTCACAAATATTAAAAAAAAAAAATTTTTTTTATTCACAAATATTAGATTGTAAATATTCTTAGCTCTTAAAGAAATCTTCACAATGTCTCAATGTCCCACTGTTGTCATAACGAACATCAGCCATCCTTGTACTGGAAAATTGCAGAAGTGTCAATTAGTAGAGAATTCTGGTTAATAAAATACTGGGTAATATCAAACTAATGTAACAGTATTTCTTCACGTATTAACATTTTAAGTGGAGAAATACTGTGCTTTCAATAAAATGTCTTTTGTCTTTATATCAAGTATCAATGGATACATATATTTTTTTATTGTGCTTTAGGTGAAAGTTTACAATGCACATTAGCTTCTCATTCAAAACTTTACACACAAATTGTTTCGTAACATTGGTTGCAATCCTTGTAATGTGTCAACACTCTCCCCCTTTCCAGCCCAGGTTCCCCCTGTCCATTCGTCCAGTTTTCCTCTCCCTTCCTGCCTCCTTGTCTTTGCTTTTGGACAGGTGTTGCCCATTTGGTCTCATATATTTGATTGATCTAAGGAACATATTCCCCAACAGATGTTACTGTTTGTTTTATAGGCCTGTCTGATCTTTGGCTGAAAGGTGAACTTCGGGAGTGGCTTCAGTTCCGAGTTAGAAGGGTGTCTGTGGCCCTAGTCACGGAGGTTCCTCCAGTCTCTGTCAGACTAGTAAGTCTGGTCTTTTTTGTGAATTGGAATTTTGTTCTACAATTTTCTCCTGCTCTATCCAGGACCCTCTATTGTGATCCCAGTCAGGGTGGTCGGCATCAAAGGATATTTTCGTGTTACTTAATTACTGGGGTAGTAACCAAATACTCTTTATCCAACTTTTGTGCCAAGATGATTATATCCTGTTAGTCAGTTTCCAATCTTTGAAAGTAGTTCCTGGATTATCATTCCATTCTGCCTTAGAAAAGGAAAGTGATATCAAATATGAGTCAGCTGTTTGAATATGTGCTTTTTTTTCCCCTTCCCTAGTAATTTGCCCTTTCCACTACCTAATTTCAAAAGGGTAATAAGGTGCTGGAAAAAGTCTACTGTTTTTGGTGAAAAACATAAAGCTGAAATTAACATTTGTAGAAACAAAGCAAGGGATATTGACAAAGAAAATGTTAGTTTTAGACTCAATTCTGAGATTTTGATGTTAGTTGATTGGCCACACTCTATGTGAAATTTTGTCAAGGTGCTTTTAAAAATAATTGTTATGACCAGTACTTCTAAGAAGCTACTGAACCTGATATTCCTACAGAGTGTAGATAGGACCACAATCTAATAAAACAATCTAGCTATTCTTTACTTTTTCCAGAAGTTAATTTAAAATGTTAATTCATGTATTAAGACTGAGACTTGTAAACATAAGAATGATCATTTTCATATGTTTTCCTCCTCAAGTAGGCCCTTACATAGATTACAGGTGCATTTTGGGCTCTTCCACTTCCAAATTCTATATCTGATTGAAGGTAGACAAATATTTTTCCATTTGTGTCAGTTGCTTTTATATTTAGACTCAAAATCACTTTTCCCCTCCTGGGGAAATGATTCTTCCTTAATCAGGTGTTTTCACTGAATATTATCTTGGGTCTGTGTTATGCACAAAGGGTTTTTTGAACAGAGTCACTTCTATAGCCCCATTCGGGGGGCCAGTACATTTTTTATCACAAAATACCATGAGCTTAAGTTATAGATTCCAAAGCAGGATTTTAGTAGCCGAAGACAAATTTATTTTTCACCAAGCCTCACCCAGTCCACCCTACAGCCTAGGCGGCAGTAAACCAGGCTGGGACTCTGAGTAAAGTAGAGGGGTTTGTGGTTTCTCTTCATCTCTCCCAATCCTTCGCAAGGGCAGGCTTGAAATCAGAAGGTGCAAATGAGGCTAGTTTAGATCATTTATAGCCTCACTCCGATGATGTCTCATTTTCCTTTGAAAGGGGAATAAAGAATATATTTGATCTTTGCTTAAAAGGGTGATAAGCCAAGGTCTGACTCTCCAGAAGTTTTGGGGAGGGTGAGTTTGTATTAACAGGAGGAACTTTGAGGCTCTCCTTAATTCACTTCTTCAATTTCACATAACCTGGGAACCACTTTTATTCTCTTTGAGCTGTCAGTGGGAAAACATTACACATACTCACATATAATTTTGTTTTTATTGGTTATTAAATGCTTCCTATTATTAGAGGAGCTAGGTAAAAGTTAAAATAACTGGGAGAGACAAAGGAGAAAATAATAGGCAACATTAGAGAGGTATCTAATCTAACCTAGAAGTTTTATATTTTTTATTATTTTCAAAATGCTTCCATACAGATTATTTAAAGTGATGAAATGATCTGGAGATTCTAGACTAAGATAAACTAGAAAAAAAGCCTGGTGATCTACTTCCAAAAATCAGCCAATGAAAACCCTGTGGATCATAACAGAATATTGTCCCAGATAATGCTACAAGATGAGACCCCTAGGTTGGAAGGCAGTCAAAATACACAGTGGCCCCAAAAGATATGAATAGACACTTCACTAAAGAAGACATTCAGGTAGCTAACAGATATATGAGGAAATGTTCACGATCATTAGCCATTAGAGAAATGCAGATCAAAACTACAATGAGATTTCATCTCACTCCAACAAGACTGGCATTAATCCAAAAAACACAAAATAATAAATGTTGGAGAGGCTGTGGAGAAACTGGAACACTTCTACACCGCTGGTGGGATTGTCAAATGGTACAACCACTTTGGGAATCGATTTGGCTCTTCCTTTAAAAGCTAGAAATAGAACTACCATATGATCCAGCAATCCCACTCCTTGGAATATATCCTAGAGAAATAAGAGCCTTTACGCGAACAGATATATGCAGCACTGTTTACAATAGCAAAAAGTTGGAAGCAGCCAAGGTGCCCATCAACGGATGAAAGGATAAATAAATTATGGTATATTCACACGATGGAATACTACACATCGATAAAGAACAGTGAGGAATCTGTGAAACATTGCATAACATGGAGGAACCTGGAAGGCATTATGCTGAGTGAAATTAGTCAGTTGCAAAAGGACAAATATTGTATAAGAGCACTATTATAAGAACTTGAGAAATAGTTTAAACTGAGAAGAAAACATTCTTTTGTGGTTATGAGAGTGGGGAGGGAGGGAAGATAGGAGAGGGGTGTTCACTAATTAGATAGTAGATAAGAACTACTTTAGGTGAAGGGAAAGACAGCACGCAGTACAGGGGAGGTCAGCACAAAGGGACTAAACCAAAAGCCAAGAAGTTTCTTGAATAAACTGAATGCTTCGAAGGCCAGCATAGCAGGGGCAGGGGTCTTGGGGCCATGGTTTCAGGGGACATCTAAGTCAATTGGCATAATAAAATCTATTAAGAAAACATTCTGCATCCCACTTTGAAGAGTGGCATCTGGGATCTTAAACACTAGCAAGCAGCCATCTAAGATGCATCAGTTGGTCTCAACCCACCTGGATCAAAAGAGAATGAAGAACACCAAGGACACAAGGTGATTACGAGCCCAAGAGAAGAAAGGGCCACATGAACCAGCGACTACATCAATCTGCAATCTGAGACCAGAAGAACCAGATGGTGCCCAGCTACAACCGATGACTGCCCTGACAGGGAACACAACAGAGAACCCCTGAGGGAGCAGGAGAGCAGTGGGATGCAGACCCCAAATTCTCATAAAAAGACCAGACTTGATGGCCTGACTGAGACTGGAAGAACCCCGGTGGTCATGGCTCCCAGACCTTCTGTTGGCCCAGGACAGGAACCATTCCCGAAGCCAACTCTTCAGACATGGATTGGACTGGACAATAAGTTGGAGAGGGATGCTGGTGAGGAGTAAGCTTCTTGAATCAGGTGGACACTTAAGACTATGTTAGCATCTCCTGGCTGGAGGGGAGATGAGAGGGTGGAGGGGGTTAGAAGCTGGTGAAAAGGACACGAAAAGAGAGAGTGGAGGGAGAAAGCAGGCTGTCTCATTGGGGGAGAGTAATTGGGAGTGTGTAGCAAGGTGTATATGGGTTTCTGTGTGAGAGACTGACTTGATTTGTAAACTTTCACTTAAAACACAATAAAAATTATTTTTAAAATATATATATATATACACACATATATACAGTGGCCCCAAAATGGAATCGAGCACACCAGTGATCATGAAGCTGGCACAGGACAGAGCATTGTTTCCTTCTGTTATCCATGGGGTTGCCATGACTCGGAGCCAACTCACAGCAACTAACAACAACAACAATTCAGAAAACTGTCGGAGATGCGTGCATTGATGTCCACTCTATTCTGACTCACAGTGACACTATAAGACAGAGTAGAACTGCCTCATAGGGTTTCTAAGGCTGTGATCTTTATGGAAGCAGATTACCAGGTCTTTCCTCCTTGAGAGCTGCTGGTAAGTTCAAACCGCTGACTTTCCGGTTAATAGCTGAGAGCTTAACCACTGCACCACCAGGGCTCCTTCTCTGAGATGTATCACATACTAGATAAATGAGGCATTAGTTAGTTATAAGGAGCCCTGGTCGCAGTGGTTAAAGGGCTCAGCTGCCAACTGAAAGACTGGCAGTTTGAACCCACCTAACTGTGGAAGGAAATATGACAAAAACTGTTAACACTAATCATCTTAGTATTGAAGAGTCTATTGTATCTAACTAATTTTTTCTTTGTTGTAGGTGGTTATGAGGGTGATCAGAAAGGGTTTCTGTCCCTGAACTTATGAAAGATTGGCTTGTGCAAGCAAGAAGACTGTCTTAGAATTCTTTGCCCAGGGGCTGTTGTGGCCAGTCTTAGTCATTGCTCTTTGGTGGAAAAAGCCCAGACATGAATAGCGTGCAAGTGTGTGTGATTGTTTCAACACAGATGTCACCACCTATACAAGTCACCATCTGGTAATAAAATTTATTTACTCCATGTACATCTTGCATGTATAAAACAAAACATTGTGTTATTTCAACTATCATCTGTTAGTAAATATTTCTACCATGTAATTCTGATGTCATCTGGAAATTTCTTGGAGTGTCAGTTTCTCAGACCACTTGATATAAATGGATACTTCTGATGCACCGTATCAGCTGTTTATAAAAAAGGAAGTACTGCAAAATTGAAAGTTTATTGAAAAACTCAGATACCTTCCATCAGAGGCAAAATTGCCAGCCATTCTTCCTCTTTGGTTAAAATTTAACTTTAAAAATCTAAATAGTGTGCTGGATTTACAATCTTGAGAGATTCCATGTGATTGGGACAAAAATGCAGGACAGAGGCGTGAACATAAGGTGAAGGGAAAGGTGAAATAATTCTGGGAAGACTGATGATTCTTGATGGTGTCAGCAGTAATTGCGGAGCTTTGGGAGAAAAGAATTGACTCATTTTCTCCTCTCTAGACGTTTAGTTTATTTTATTTAGATCACTTATGAAATTTCCCCTATGTCTTCAGTTAATTTCACATTTCCGTTCAAGTGAATCACATGAATGGTTGCATAGGGCAGTTTATTTTGAGAGACTTTTTTTTTTAAGCCCCACCTGAACAAAGTCTGGCAAGTTATTGTGAACTTGTGACTGCAAAGATCTTCCTTGAGGAATTCATTTCTGGTGAGAAATGAAATCCAAGACAGCATTGCATTCATTGGTGGTGGTGTTCAACTTTCTTGTATAGCCTCTAACTAATTATAACTTTCATGGAAATTAAAAAAAAAAAAACCCAAAAGAGAACAAATAAAGGCTATTTATTCAGAGTTTGCTACAACAAGGGAGTCAGCCTCCTTCACTTCTGTTTCCCAGAGACTCAAAGGCAGCCAGGAGTGGGAAAGTTCAATAATGGAAAAAAAGGTGTGCCCTGATTGGAGCTATTGGTCTGGGGAAGCTGGAGGTAGGCTAACTAGAGGGGACAGAAATTAAGGAAGCTGTCAGTTATCAGGAGCCCTGGTGACACAGTGGTTAAGGACTTGGCTGCTAACCAAAAGGTCAGTGGTTCAAATCAAACAGCTGCTTCTTAGAAACTCTATGGGGCAGTTCTACTCCGTCCTATAGAGTTCATATGAGTTGGAATTGACTCAAAGCCAATGGATTTGGTACAGGTCAGTTAATAATTAAGTCCTGGTCATGTTGAGTCCATTGTTACAGGGACCATAGCTATAAATAGTGGTTTGACATTCTGGGGTGGATGCTGCAGATAGTGGGTTTCATGGACTGAATTGTGACCCCCCAAAATATCTGTCAGCTTGGCTAGGTCATGACTCCCAGTATTGTATGATTGTCCAACATTTATGTGATTTCCCTATATGTTGTAAATCCTATCACTATGGTGTAATGAGATGGATTAGCGGCAGTTGTATTGATGAGATCTATAAGACTAGGTAGAGTCCTAAGTCAATCTCTTTTGAGATATAAAAGAAAGAAGCGAGTAGAGAGATAGAGGGACCTCATACCACCAAAAAAGCAGCACCGGTAGCAGAGTGCATCCTTTGGACCTGAGGTTCCTAGGCAGAGAAGCTTCTTGACCAGGGGAAGATTAATAGACCTTCCTCCAGAACCAACAGAGAGAGAGAAAGCCTTCCCCTATGGCTGATGCCCTCAATTTGGACTTGTAGCCTACCAGAATGTGAAAGAATAAATTTTTCTTTGTTAAAGGCATCCACTTGTGGTATTTCTGTGATAGCAGCACTAGATGACCAAGACAGTGGGTCAGAGTTCTATTTTTATATGGTCTTGCTATTGTCCATTTGTTCATTTAATCCCTTACTTCAAAAGCCAACTCCATTGCTACCCTAGCAATAACACTTGCCAAGCCAAACTGAGAAAAATGAAAGACATAGATGAAATGTGTCAACTCTGCCAGGTCAGTCAGGGAAGCCTTGATTTCTCCTGAAAACAGTGCTTGTCTCAGTAGAAGGGAAGGTAACTAACATGTACTGAATATCTACTGGGTATATTATCCCAGGGAAGGAGCTTTGATGGTGCAGTGGTTAAAGCCCTCAACTGCTGACAAAAAGGTTGACAGTTTGAACCCACCAGCCACTCCACAGGAGAAAGGTGTGACAGTCTCCCCTCATAAAGATTTACAGCCTTGGAAACCCTATGGGGTAGATCTACTCTGTCCTATAAGGTCGCTATGAGTTGGAATTGACTTGACAGGAACAGGTTACGGGTATAGAGTCACTACGAGTTGAAATCCAGTGGGCAGCAATAGGTTTAGTTTTGTTTTTTTTTTAAGTATGTTATCCCAAGGAGTCCCTGGGTGGTTAAGCGCTCAATGACTAGCAGGGTTGGAGGCTAGAACCCACCGAAAAGCAACTCATAAGACAGACTTGGTGATCTATTTCCAAAAGACCAAAGCCTTGAAAACCTTGTGAAGTAGTTCTACTGTGCACACATGGGGTCGCCATGAGTTGGAACTGACTCCAATACAACTAAGAATAACAACAGCAATGTTACCCCAAGTAATTCTCATCATAATCCTAGAAGCTAGATAAGACTGTTAATTCTTATCTTAGGAAAAAAAAATTATTAGAATTAATTAATATTTGTATTTTTTACAATTTTATCATGGATTAATTTTATAAACATAAATGTATAATTTGAAAAAATATCTATATTTTAGACTATTTGTGCTCTGGCAATCTCATACCAATTAAATTACCTGGAAGCCATGTGAATTACAGGCATTGAACCTAGAAAAAAAGTAAAGCTGTGAAATACTAGATTCTCAAACCCAAACCTAAGGTGCAGTGTCAAAAATGCTTGGATAATGGGGGAAAAGAAGCCTGTGTCATATTTTTCTGACACTTTGTGAAAGCTCCCTTGTCCATAGATAACCCTCTCTTTCTTTCCTCTTCTTTTTAAATGATATATATTTATTTTATTTTATTTTTTGCCAGCGCTGGGTACAAATTCTAAAAAAACACCTGTTGCTGTAGAGTCTATTCCAACTCATGGTGATCTCACATGGGATGGAGTAAAACTCTTCATATGGTTTTCTTGGCTGTGATCGTTATGGAAGTAGCTCACTAGGCCTTTCTTCCATGGCACTGCTAGGCGGGTTTGAAGCGCCAACCTTTAGTTGTAGACAAGCACAAACCATTTGCGTCACCCAGGGCCCTGGGCACAAATTGTTGGGTGTTGTGGAGTTGATTCTGATTCATAGTGACCCTATAGGACAGAACAGAATTGCCTCATAGGGATTGAAGGCTGTAATCTTTACAGGAGCAGTTTGCCAGGTCTTTTCTCCCACAGAGCTATTAAGTTCAAACTGCCAACCTTTCGGTTACCAGCAGAGTAGAGTATTTAACAGTTGTACCACCAGGGCTCCTGGGCGCAAATTAGGATCTTGCTAATTGTCTGAAATTGTTTGGAAGAAATACAGCCAGAATGCTACTTAGAAACAAGGACGGCAAAACTTCATTTCACATACTTTGGACATGTTATCAAGAAGGACCAGTCCCTTGAGAAAGACATCATGCTTGGTAACGTAGAGGGTCATCAAAAAAAAGGAAGAGCTTCCATAAGACGGATTGACACAGTGGTTAAAACAATGAGCTCAAGCATAACAACAATTGTGAGGATGGCAAAGATCTGGGCAGTGTTTTGTTCTGTTGTACATAGGGTCACTATGAGTAGGAGCCAACTCAAGGGTACCACAACTGTCTGAACCAACACTGCAGGCCCCTTCACCTGAGACCATCTGAGAGGCAGAGAAGGGAATAAAGGTAATAAAATCAAGTTCCTTAGTATGGTTGTTGAGCAGTAGCTCCTGTACAAGGTGTTGGTTGAGGGGGACGTTGTTATTATTGATATGCTTTTGCCCTAAGGACAGAACCCAAACTTCTTTTCTTTCTTTTTTTTTTTTAACTGTAAAAATACAGATAATATTTGCCATTTCAACATTTTTCATGTGTAGAATTCATTGAGACTAATCACATCGATCGTGTTGTTTAATCATCACCGATATCTTTTAAGTGTGGCTGACAGGCCCTACCTAATCTGGCCCTGCCCACATTTCCAATCTGATTTCCCACCATCCTCCTCTGCCCAGTCTACACTCTGACAACACAGAATTTCTCCCAGGGCTTCAGAAGTGATGTGTTCTCTCCCACCTCAAAGTCTGGTTAAACTTCTTCTTTACTTGGATAGCAAATCCCTTCCACTCATCCTGTTGCTTAGTTAAAGTGTACTCAAGGCTCAGTTTAAACATTTCTTCCTTGATCCTCAGGGACAATTTCTTAACCCCCACAGCATTGTTTAGGTTTGTAGTATAAGGTCAAATAACTCGATGGCAATGGATTTGGTTTGGTTTGGACGTTCAGGGTAACCCTGTAAGGCCTCAAATTGCCTACCTGCACGTTCTCCTCCTCATTTCTGCTTCCATGGATAAGACCCCCTAGCCAAACAGTCCTGTTTATTAAATGTTCCTTCTTATTCCTGACTAGTGGGTTTTAGTTCCTTGCTAGCATGAGGAATTATTCGAACAAGCCAATCACATCATGGGGAGACAGGGAACACCCCACGCCCTTGACTCTGTAAACCCTGCATCCCACAGCCCGTGGTGGTTCACTCTGTTCCCAGATACAACCCCTGTGTGACCCTGTGTGGTATGTGGTGTCTTCCTCCCCCAGACTGTGAGTGTATGTGACTAACACACTGCTGTGATCTCATATGTCCAGTATCGGGTGTCCTCAGTTTGGATAACCCTAGGGCAGAGATCTCTCCCTGACCAATGAGGTGAATAAAAAAAAATAGGAGACTATTAAAACAAGGTGACTGTGATACATCCTGCCATAGCATTCGGTGGTCCCTTTTTAGTAGCACTTAATGGCTTCATAATTTCTTCCTCAGTATCTGTCTTCCACAGTGGTTGATGATGATGTTGGTAATGATAGCTAATACTTATTTAATACTGATAACAACTTGCTAAGGAAGATAGCAATATTATTACCATTTTCTAGATGGGGTAACCGAGAATTGAAAATGCTGAATAATTTTCCAGGGAGACACTTAGTAAGTAACAAAGCCAGGATTTAAACCTGGGCATTTTGACTACAAAGACATACTCTTTTTACTATGCTGGCACCTGAACTCCACCTGGGTATCTTGTTTACCAATCTACCCCTCACACCTCACACAATGCCAGCCAGGTACCTCCTGATGCTAACACATATTTGTCAAATGTAAGAATTAATGAGCTGAGAAAGAAAGTTAAAATAAAACTGAAATTAAATTAAAAAGCACTGACAGCTGAGAGCTGGCAGCTAGCAACTGACAGCTAGGCCACAGTGTTCTCGCTGAACATAAACAACAACACAGAAGATGAAGAAAAGTCAGACAGGGCCATGCCATGATGATGGTAGAACAAGACAAAAATGAGATCACTTCATAATCAAGTGTGAGCGCGGAGACAAGGATGTGATGCCATCAGAAAAATAACGAAATACTTCCGTCTTCCAGCTAACATGAGTGATTTGTTTCTTTATAATTGATAACTAAAGCTGCACTTCCTTCCCCTCTCCTCTTAAATAAAAATTTTTAACACTCCCAATCTTTGAATTGCCTCTTCTTTCAATCCAGAACAAAACCTGGCTTCATTAAACCCTCCCCAATATCATCCAGCACGGACCCCAATTCTGTAACAAGCCCCTGTTATTTCGTGGACTCAAAATCCCCTGTGACGTGCATTCTCCCCCGGCTGCAGCAGCCACAGAGATAATAAACACAGCTTGATTGTAGATGTATTCTTGATGGACTATCACTATTGGACATTGACAGAGCAAATGATTGCTTACTTCACAAAGTTGTGCTTCAATGACTTAATCTCAGAAAATTAGGACTTATTACACTAACATTTTTACTTATTAACAACATATTATAGTTGTAAATGCTGATGAATTTTACAGTAGGCTCTACTGAATTACCTTTGTTGTTGTCAGGTGCCCTCAAGTCAGTTCCCACTAAAAGCGACCCTATGTACAACAGATCAAAACGCTACCCAGTCCTGAGCCATCCTCTCGATTATTGCTGTGTTTGAGCCCATTGTTGCAGCTTACTGTGTCAGTCCAACTTGTAGAGGGTCTTCCTCATTTTCGATGACCCTGTACTTTATCAAGCACGATGTCCCTCTCCAGGGACTTGGCCCTTCTGATAACATGTTCAAAGTATGTGAGACTAAGTCTCACCATTATCACCTCAAGGAGCATCCTGGCTGTACTTCTTCCAAGGGAGATTTGTTCATTCTTCTGGCTGTCCACAGTATATTCAATATTCTTCCACAACACCACAATTCAAAGGCATCAATTCTTCTTCAGTTTTCCTTATTCATTGTCCAGCTTTTGCATGCATATGGGATGATTGAAAATATCATGGCTTGGGACAGGTGCACCTTAGTCCTCAAAGTGACGTCTTTGCTTTTCAATACTTTAAAGAGGTTTTGCAGCAGATTTGCCCAATGCAATACATCCCTTGATTTCTTGACTGCTGCTTCCGCCAGCATTGACTGTGGATCCAAATAAAATGAAATCCCTGACAACTTCAATCGTTTCTCCATTTGTCATGATGTTTCTTATTGGTGCAGTTGTGAGGACTTTTGATTTCTTTGTATCGAGGCATAATCTATACTGACGGCTGTGGTCTTGGATCTTCATCAGTAAGTGCTTCAGTTCCTCTTCACTTTCAGCAAAGTTGTGTCATCTGCACATCACAGGTTGTTAATGAGTCTTCCTCTAATCCTGATTCTTCTTCATATAGTCCAGCTTCTTAGATTATTTGCTCAGCATACAGATTAAATAAGTATGGGGACAGGATGTAATCCTGACACACACCTCTCCTGATTTGAAACCATGCAGTATCCCCTTGTTCTGTTTGAACGATTGACTCTTTGTCTATGTACAGGTTCCTCATGAGAACAATTAGGTATTTTGGAATTTCCATTCTTCAAAATGTTATCCACAATTTGTTATGTTCCACATAGTCGAATGTTTTTGCATAGTCAATAAAATACAGGAACTCAGGTAAACAACTTTCTGGTGTTCTCTACTTTCAGTCAAGATCCATGTGATATCAGCAATAATATCCTTCTTTCCATGTCCTCTTCTGAGACTGTCTTGAATTTCTGGCAGTTCCCTGTCAATGTACTGCTACAAGAGTTTTTGAATGGTCTTCAGCAAAATTTTGCTTATGTGTGGTATTAATGACAGTGTTTGATAATTTCTGCATTCTGTTGGGCCACCTTTCTTTGGAATAGGCACAAATATGTATCTCTTTCACTTGGTTGCCCAGGCAGCTGTCTCCCAAATTTCTTGGCAAATACTTTTTTCAACAATATAAATGTCAACATACACATGGTCCTGGTCAGATGGAGTATGCAGGAATCAAATCAACTATATCTGTGAAAAAAGATGATGGAGAAGCTCAACATCATCAGTCAGAACAAGACCAGGGGCTGACTACAGAGCACAACATCAATTGTTCAAATGCAAGTTCAAGATGAAGCTAAAGAAAATCAGAGCAAGTCCACAAGAGCCAAAGTATGACCTTGAGTATATCTCACCTAAATTTAGAGACCATCTCCAGAATAGATTTGATGCATTGAACACTAATGACCAAAGACCAGACGAGTTGTGGGATGATATCAAGAATATCACACATGAAGAAAGCAAAAAGTTATTAAAAAGACAGGAAAGAAAGAAAAAACAAAAATGGTTGTCAGAAGAGACTCTGAAACTTGCTCTTGAACACAGAGTAGCTAAAGCGAATGGAAGAAATGATGAAGTGAAAGAGCTGAACAGGAGATTTCAAACAGAGGACAGAGAAGACAAAGTTAAGTATTATAATAAAATGTGCAACGATCTGGAGTTAGAAAACCAAAAGTGAAGAACACACTCAGCATTTCTCAAGCTAAAGAACTAAAGAAAAATTCAAGCTTTGAGTTGCAATATTAAAGGATTCTATGGGCAAAATATTGAATGACGCCAAAAGAAGATGGAAGGAATACACAGTCACTAGATCAGAAAGACTTGGTTGATGTCCATCCATTTCTGGAGGTAGCATATGATCAGTAACCAACATACTGAAGGAAGAAGTCCAAGATGCACTGAAGGCAAAAAACCAGTCTCCAAGAATTGATGAAATACCAAATGAGATGTTTCAGTGAATGGATGCAGTGCTAAAAGTGCTCACTTGTCTATGCCAAGAAATTTGGGAGACAGCTACCTGGGCAGCCAAGCAAAAGAGATCCATATTTGTGCCTATACCAAAGAAAGGCAATTGGTTTTGCAAAATTCTATCATGCAATCTCTGGCATTGTTTCTATTACTAAAGCCATATTTTCCCACTATCAATCCTTCTCTTTTGTTTCCAACTTTTGCTTTCCAATCACTGGTAATTATCAAATCATCGTGATTGCATGTTTGATCAATTTCAGACAGCAGAAGTTGGTAAAAATCTTCAATTTCTTCATCTTTAGCCTTAGTGGTTGGTGTATAAACTTGAATAATAGTCATATTAACTGGTTTCCTTTGTAGGCATATGAATATTATCCTACCACTGACAGCATTATACTTCAGAATAGATCTTGAAATGTTCTTTCTGATGATGAACTCAATGCCATTTCTCTTCAACTTGTCATTGCCAGCGTAGTAGACCATAGGATTGTCCAATACAAAATGACCAATATCAGTCCATTTCAGTTCACTAATGCCCAAAAGGAAACACTGGTTGCGTAGTGGTTAAGGGCTACGACTGCTAACCAGAAGGTCAGCAGTTGGAATCCACCAGGTGCTCCTTGGAAACTCTATGGGGGCAGTACTACTCTATTCTTAGGGTCGCCATGAGTCGGAAATGACTTGACGGCAACAGGTTTTTTTTTTTTTAATGACCAAAATATTGATCTTTACATGTTCCATTTCATTTTTGACAATTTCCGATATTCCTAGATTCATACTTTGTGCATTTTACATTCTGATTATTAATGGATGTTTGCAACTGTTTCTTCTCATTTTGAGTCTTGTCACCTCAGCAAATGAAGGTTCTAAAAGCTTGACTCCATTCACATCATTAAGGTTGACTCTAGTTTGAGGGGGGCAGATCTTTCACAGTCATATTTTGAGTGTCTTCCTGCCTGAGGGGCTCATCATCTGGTACTATATCAGACAATGTTCTGCTGCTATTCATAAATCAGTCACTGAATTACCTTAGTCCTGATCAATTGAATGAGACATTAATGAATTTAATTTACTATGTGAACTTTCTCCGCTTTTTACCAGCATATTTGAGAAATGGCTTAAAAAGAAAACAAATAAACAACCAAAAAACAACTTCCTACACAAGTTGCTACTCTTTGGGAAAGCATCTTTGATACTAGAAGGACAAAGGATGAATTACTTAAAGAGAGAAGAGAATGCTAAGACTACCTCACTCTATAAACTCCATTTAATTAGTTGCACTTTTTTATCCTTGAGAAAATTGGTAAAAAATACAAAGGCTATATATTGATGCTGTCCATATTTCAATGTAATAACCACTCTCGTTATGTATCATACCTGCTTTGTCCTTCAAACCCTTCCTTCTGTTGTCTCAATTCCCAGTTTACACTCTAGCTTCTTAGCCAGGATTACCATGTTCTATAACTTTCCATGGTCTCCATTTTCCTTCACTCTCTTCTCATTAAAATGCCTATGTTGGTGGGGCACATTTTTCTGCTAATATGATACATGATTGTATGATAATGTAGTGAAGGGTACTAATAAGTTATCCCTCCTTTATGACACTAACCTTTTAAAAGGAAACATTTGTCTTAGTCCAAAGCGTTGCCATTAATGTTGGGAAGAATATTTGTGGTTTGGCAGTAGAAATTTAGAATAAGAAAGACTTTTCAGTACCCACAGTCATATCATGTAGACTGAAACTCATTAATCCTAAAAGTGCAGATACCTATAAAATTATTTTCCATTATAGAAAGATTGTTATCTGTGAACTTTCAACTTATAAGATGAAAGAAATAAAGGGACAGCACAGTGCAAAAGCATGTGAACTCATGAGAACTTTTCAGCACTATTTTCAGAACACAAAGGATATTACAGTACAAAAATGTGTCAACTGTCTGGCACCAACAGGTGGAATTAGTGATTGTGTATGATTGCTTCTGTCTTCAGGCAGAGTGTTTTATTGGTTGTTTAGCTCAGTTTTGAGGTATTTTAGGAACATGAGTCATTGGACAGTAACTGATTAATTCAATGTATGTAAAGTGCTGTTTCTATGCTATCCACAGTAATCAAAGACAGGAAAAGTGATAGGCTAAAGCAGAAAAATTTTCAGGCTATGGCTAGAGAATCCAATGTTGGATGTCTAATAGTTAATATTAATTCAAGGAAAGAATAAGTTTGTGGGAAACTTAAAGGTTAAACATGGTTGAAATTACAGCTGATGAAACTTCTAGTAAGTTACAGATGGCTCATAGATTTGATGGTTGTTGGATTCTAAGCAACCTCAAAGGGAGTGACAACGTGGAGCACCATGGGTACTCTCCTTGAACTATGTACTGTGCCAACAGGGACATGAAAGAGGATGTTCCAGCGTTTGGGCAACTGTCAGTGGAGATGATACTGGTTTATTTTAGAAAAGGGTGCCTTGTAGAATATATATTAATAAGGAAGAAATAAGCATGCTAGATTTTTTAGATTTTAAAGATTTGAAGGATCAACTCACATTTCAACTTAGTAAAAGTAACTGTAAACTGACTTTGCCTTGAGAGAAAAGGACTTGGGAATATTCTCTAAAAGCCTAACCTGTTCATAAGTAAGGCAGCTTCTATATCATTCTTCCTCAGTTTTTTATGCAATTATTTTGATCACCTTTTAAAACTGGGAAAATTTGTGTTGCATTCATAGATTTTTAAAGGCAAAGTTACAAACATAGAATTCCTATGCTTTTATTCTCAAGCATTATCATCATAGTATAGCCTCAATTTTTCACAAAAGTTCCAAATTTAATACCCTTCCAAATCGTGTCTTATCTTTAAATTATTTTCCATCTTCAGCTAATAAGGGAGAGGATAAGACAAATAAATTTAATATAGTAGCTAAAATTCAAAAATAATTTAAATGTCTAGCAATAAAGAAATAAGAACGTAAACCATGGTCTACCTATAATGGAATATTGTGTAGTCATTAAAATTTTATGGGACAGGCTTATGTTAAATGAAAAAAGAAAATATGAAATTGCATATCAAAAATCTACATGTAGAAAATAACATAAGAATCATGGATAATCATCTTTAGGCAGCGAAATCATAGTGGAAATTTTTATTCTATTTATATTTTCCAGATTTTATATTTACTTTTTTTAAGCTGTAACAAATACAAGGGCTTAATCATTTCTGTGCCATTAATTGCATTTTTCTCCAATTAATGGGATCTGGTGGTTGCTAACCGAAGGGTCAGTGGTTGGAACCTACCAGCCACTCTTTGGGAAGAAGATGTGGCAGCCAGCTTCTGTAAAGATTACAGTTTTGGGAATCCTGTGGGGCAGTTATACCCTACCCTATAGGTTCATTACGAGTTGGAATCGACTCAATGGCAACAGATCTCGTTTTTGGAAATTTTTCATGAGCAAATAAGGAAAAAAAATTGCAAATTTTAAAGGGAAAACCATTGAGAGAAAAATGTTCAAGATATTTGTAGCTTTGAAATTCCATCCAACATTTCTTTTTTCTTTTTTTTTAATCCATTTATTTAAAAAAAAAATACTCTGTGACAACTTTGGGGTCTTAAAGTAAATGTCAAGACTAAGGCAACATCCAGAGAGCTAATGATATCATTCCAAGAAAGAAAACATTACATAAAGCTTTGCATTGGCTGCACAGTGATCTCATTTCTGCATGTTTACTTACCTTCCATAGAGTAAACTTTCTCTCTTTCATCCTGTCCCCAAGTGGTTTGGCAGAATGAGAACGAGAAGTCCCAATGTTCTGCAAATTAATTTATAGCTATATAGTTCAGCCATGTTCTAAAATGGGGTGGGGAGGGATAGGGAGGCAACTCCAGGCATCTCTGGAAGATGGTAGTTGTTGTTGTTGGGTGCCAACGAGTCAATTTTCAAGCAGTAGGGAGGGTTATAAAGCAAAGCCACGGTGTTACTCACAGATCCTGGAGACAGTGGAAGATGGTCAGAGCCAATGGAATGGTCTGCATCAGAGCGAACTCACTAGAATCACAGATGGTTAATGTATTTCTTTAAAATGGTGACTCCTTAACAACAAAAGAAATTTGCCCGAAAAATAATCTGTCAGCTTGTCTTACTATGGTGACTTGTGTGTTGCTATGATGCTGGAAGCTCTGCTACTGGTATTTCAAATACCATCAGGGTCACCTATAATAAACACGTTTCAGTGGAGCTTCCAGACTAAGGCAGGCTAGGAAGAAAGACCCGGAGATTTACTTTCAAAATTTAGTCAATAAAATTTTATGGATAACAACAAAATGTTATCTAATATAGTGCTGAAAGATGAGCCCCTTAGGTTGGAAGGTACTACACAACAGGTGCAATAATGGATTCAAACATACTAATGATCTTGAAGGCGACACAGGACCAGGAAATGTTTCATTCTATTATATATATACATATATATATAAGGTTGCCATGAGTCAGAGTTGACTACGTAGCAAATAACATCAACAGAATAACTTCCTTTTGACAAAAGAAATTTGTCTGAAATGTAAGCTATTGGACTCAAGTAGCCTAATAGGCAAAGAGTTATGTGCCATGTGGACCCCCTCCATGGAGCTAACAATGCTCAGAGCTGCTGTAAGACTGGCATGGGTTGGAATAGACTAGGCAGCAACTAACAGCGACACTCCATACCATGTACTGTGCTGATGCTGGATAAACACTGTAACTAATTATCATAATAATCTCAATGGTTAGCTATTATTATTCCTTTTTATAGAGGAAGAAACAGAGCCTATTAGAGGCTGAACTCTCCAGGGTTCTACAGCTATGGATTGCCATCATCAGATGTACCTAAATCTATCATATTATAAGTTAAATTACACACCACACTATATTCCCTTATATATCAAGGAGAAAAGATCTCAACGCAGAAGCCAACTCTTAAGAACCCGGTCAGTTACGCCTGCTTAGTAGCATATATTCTATATAAATGGTAGTGCTTTTGAAACATCTGGCTTTTATTTTATGCAAATGGCTCAGAATAATAAGAAGAAATTCTATGTAAGATGTTTATAAATTCCATGTCTTAGAGGAAAAGAAGACTAAAGGATGACAGGTGACACTTTTAAACTTAAAAATAAGAGTTTCATTTTGGGTTTTAGAAGCAGAAGATGAGTTACTAGGAGAGGGGAAATTAAGGTAATGTGCGTGAAGTTCCCAACATTTAGTAGAAAGAAATTTAGTTTCTTTCCTTGTAGTAACAGTGGTATAGGAAAACTGGGAGAGGGAGAGCAGTGGCCCTCAGCCTTCACAGTGTGTCACAGTCACCTGGGAATATTAATAAACAAATGCAGGGCCCAACCCCCAGAACCCACTGCTGTCAGAGAATCTGATTTAATTGGCCTGAGCACCTGTTTTATAAAGCTTTCCAGGTGACTGTATTGTACAGACAAGGTAGAGAACCACCACGTTAATGAGGAGTCAGATGGAGTGCGGGACCTATTCATTTGTTCGTTCAATGAATAAATGTTTACTGAGAGCCTAATATGTACTAGACACTGCTCTGGGTACTGAGGATATAGCAGTGGAAAAGACAGAAAGAGAGATGCAAGCCCTACTCTGTCGAAAGACTAGAATTTCAACATATACTGAAAGGTAGTGAGTAACATGGAAAAGCACAGGATTCTGTCAAAGCAAGGAACACGAGGAACTAACTCTGAAGGCTCAGGAAAGACACCCCTGGGATTTGAATAGGAGTTACCTAGGAGATTTTGTGGAAAGGTAATCCAGTCAGAGGTAGAAGCCTGTGTGGCCAGAGACACGAGACAGAAATGTGAAGGGAGGGTCCAAGGCACTGAAAGGAGACCAATGTAACTATAGGGGAGCCAGAATGGAAGAAAAACTTGATGGGAGGCTGGAGAAGTAGTCATGGGCTAGGTCAAATGAATCTTACAGGTCATTTTAAGTATTTGGAACTTGATATCACAGGCAATGAAAAACCATTAACTAGCAATATCAGATTTGGGCTTTTGAAGGAACTTTCTCACTGAAAAGTAGAGACTGCATTACAGTAAGTCAAGAAGGGAAGTGAGGAGATAAGTTGAAGGCTACTGAGTAGTCCTAAGAGAATGAAGATAGTGACTAGGACTAGGTTACAGAAGTGGAGATGGTGTTTTTTGGCACCATGTTTGCAAGTTGGAGAGTGACTATCTTTCTCTCTCTTAAGCTTCCTTAACCAAAAAGCCATGGCTTCATGGACGGAACAGCATGATAAAAGCATTAAGAACATATCTTACAGTTAAGCAAAATAAACAGTGGCCTACCTGAGATAACATCAGGGAAACTCGCCAAGGGAATCTCTCTTCTCCCCCTAGGAATCCTTTCTGCAAACACTCTCTTAAGCTTCCTGCAGAGGGCATCATTTTACCCTTAGAGATTCATTCTTCTTTGTAGTAACTTTTTCCACTCAAAAGCTCCCTGTTAAAATGCTATTATCCAAATGAGAAACCTAGTGAGAACTTGGTAAATTATGAAAAGCTACACAGAGGAAATAGAGAGATTTTGTCCTGGAACTTTAACACCTAAATCTTAGCAGAAATAATTTCCTAGGAGGAACATTTGGCTGTGGGATCAAGGCTTCAAGGCATGGAATATTAAACAGACTCCCAGGGTTTTGGGAGCAGGGATATTGACATAAAGAATACTAGAAAATGCACAAAATCACATTTCACTCACAGCCCCGCATAATATTAAAAGTACTAACAACTGTTAGATGAATCAGGTCCACAGGTTCTGTACTGTTGTTGAGGCTCCCTGCAACGTCAGATGTTAAAACTTTAGTTGCAGTTTCCTGAAGAGGTAGAGGTATAGGGCTAAATTAGCTGAGGCCCAGAGGGAGTAGTACAACAGTAATCACTTATCAACCAGTGGGAAATGAGAGTATTTCAGTATTCTAACTATCATTGTGGCCCTACTGGTTTATATCAGATAAATTTCAGGCCTGATAATAAGTAATCATCAAATTTAGAATATAATTAACAGGGTTTGTTTGTTTGTTTCCTTTTATTTTTGGTGAGAATATACACAACCAAATTTACACCATTTTAACAAATTGCACATGTATAATTCAGTGACTTCAAGTTGTGCTACTATTCAGCTACCCTTTTTCAAATTAGGCTACCACCATTATCTTAAACTCATGGCCCCCTGAGCTTCCCATCTAACCTTCTGGTGTGCAGTTGTGCATTTGATCTCACATAAATAATCTTTAAAAGAACACTTGCTCAAGGCAGACAAAAACCAAACCCGTTGCCGTCGAGTCTATTCCGACTCATAGTGACCCTATGGGATGAGTTGAACTGCCCCATAGAGTTTCCAAGGAGTGCCTGGTGGATTCGAACTGCCGACCTTTTAGTTAGCAGCCATAGCTCTTAACCACTATGCCACCAGGGTTTCCCAAGGTAGATTCTTTGGAGATTCATCCAGCCTCAGTGGCTCCAGAAAGTCTGGATTCCATTGAGAATTTGAATGTCTATTCCATAATTTCCCCTTTTGATCGAAAGTCTTCTATAGAATCTTTGATCAAAACATTCAGTAATGGTAGCCAGACACCATCTAGTTCTTCTGGTCTTATGGCAAAGGAGGCAGTTATTCCTGATGCATGCTACAACATGGATGAACCTTGAAGATATTAGGCTGAGTGAAATAAGTCAGTCGCAAAAGGATAAATATTGTATGATCTCACTTATATAAGATGACAATAGGCAAATATATAGTAACCAAACTTTATTAGTGGATACCAGATGTGGGATGGAGGGAAAGAAGGCAAGCCATTGTTTGGGAAGCAGTGAATTTCTGTTTAGGGTGATGGGAAATTTGTCATTGATTTGGCATTTGTTGTGCAACTGATTAACATAATTGGTATCGTTACACAGTATACCTGAAAAATATTGAACTGGCAAATGTTATGATATTTAATCTTTGTTATGTTATATGTATCCTGACCAAAAAAAAAAAATGGATCAGCTGTTGTGGCTGCTACGTACAACCAAACACCTCACAGGATTTGCTTTCTTGGTTTAGAGGTTTAGAGTCATGGTTTCAAGGGACAACCCAAACAATGGGTCTAATATTGTCTCTCGGTATTTCTGTTTTACCTCCTACTTTTTGTTGATTAGTGCCTGGGGTCTTAAAAGCTAGCAAGTGGCCATTCAAGGTTCAACAACTGGTTTTCATCCACCTGGAACAGCACCGGGGAGAGGAGAAGAGTCAGGAATTGAAGGAAGAAATCAAATACATGTCCGGTTGCCTCCATGAACAACTGTCTCCTTTTTCTATTTTGTTGTTTTTTGATCAACTTGTCCCTCTTTTTAGAGCACTATACTAGGACTCTGCATATTTCATTTTAAAAACTATGGAAATTGGTTACTATATTTCCACTTTTTTGTCATGGTTCTTTAGTAGGATAAAAACGGCAAATTTTTCAGATAAACTGGTCTATCATAATCTACCAACTATCGTTATCACTGTGATATAAAAAGGAGAATGCAGTACACAGATAAACATTTTTTGTTTGTTTATAAGCATGGAGTTCATACCTTTTTAGTAAAGTTAGAAAGAAATTTTCAAAACCATTACAGTGGTTTGTGCTACAGTTAACCAAAAGGTCTAGGCATTTGGCATGTTTTAGAAATATGAGAGTTTGAAAGTCTGGTTTTTCATAACTAATTCCATGGACATTCCTTGAATTAAATAGATTCTTCCTGTGAGAACACCATACTTCCACTTATCAACTTGAAAGTTCTTTAAGAGACTGATATAATGAGGAATTTCTACACCTATACAAGTTTCCTAATTTACATTCAATAGATCATCAAATAGGACCTGAATATTTGAAAGCTAGTAGAGTGGGAAATTTTATGCTTTATCCAAGAGAAAGCATACAAAAGTGGATATTCTTCTATTTCATTATCTGGTCCATTAATTATTTTCTTCTTCACTAAAACTAGTAGTGTAGCCAAACTTACCAAGCTTTGTACAAGAGTAAAACCTATCTAATCATGTGATGAGCACTTCTCAATTCTTGATGGCTCATACAGCCTTCATAATCCCCACAGTTATTGTGTTCGGTGCTCTGTGGATGTCAAGAAACACTGCCATTATGTGAATTGGAATTACTTAATAGGCATTCTCTCCATTTGCATCCGATCTGCTTGCCTTTCTTCCTTCAGTGGAGACTACCAGTTGGTACATACCAAGAGAAGCTACTCAAAAGCAGGCACAACTCTAAGAGATAAAAGGAGAAATACAATTTTATCACTAGAATTTTCCTCAGAACCCCAATTAGGGTGTGTGGTATGGTTAGAAGAGTCTCAAAGATACTTTTCATATGCTTCCCTCCCCCCCGTTCTATGGCTGAAGAAAGCCCAAGCAGCCCTAGTTATGTGTATCATGCATACTTATGGCCATTGCATCAGTCTAGGGTTCCAGCAGGAATCCTAAGCAAATTGGAATGAGTATAATTTGAGAAGGGAGTGTTTAGTAATAATAATAACTATGAATGTGTTGCCAGAAACTACAACGGATAGTTCGGTATCTGTGGAGCAGGGTCTCAGTTACCATGTCCTACCCCTGAATGGGTGAGGGGAGAGAGCAGTTACCAGAACCCTGACACATAGAGGTTTGGTGGAGTAGAGATTCCTCTCTGACAGAAGTTATGGCCTTCTGTCAAGGGAAACAACCAACCCATGAGGAATCCACAGGAAGGGAGCCAGAGAATAAATACATCAAGCTCACTACATTCTCTCCCTTAGGCCTCTTATTACAGACTCCTATTGGCCAGATTCAAATAGAAGCCAGAGGGCAAGAGAACTTATTGATGCAGTCCACACAGGAGAGCTGCCTAGCTACAACACACGTCAGAGAAGGATGGAAAATGGATCTGAGGGGCAAGAGACAAAACATGGGTGCATCATTTAAAGGTAAATACAGCATATATTCTTCTCATAGGGTCTAAGGTATAGTCTTGGTAGAGGTATTAGGACATTGCAGAGAAAAGAATATTTAAGGAGGGTTAAGAAAGTTAGTGCTTTAAAACAAACAAACCCATTGCCTTCAAGCCTATTCCAACTCATACTGCTTTATTACTTACTAGTTACTAATTTTTTTTTTTTTAGTTGCTAATTAGCTACTTGACTGTGGGAAAAATCTTTGAACTTTGAAGAACTCAATCCATAGTACAATGAGGAAGTTTGATTCAATTATCTCTAAGGATCCTTCCCACTCTGTATTTTATGTAGATATAGATACAGACATGAAAACACATATATTTTTCATATAAGTATGAAATTCAATCTACAAGAGATTCAAAGTAATTTGTGTTACTATTACTGCAATTTCATTAACTGACTTTTTTTTTTTAATTTCTAATCATCTCCTATTAGACCAAAGTATATAGTCCTATAATAAAATAAGAGAGACACACTAAATTGGAGAGTGAATGAATCGACCATATATTTTTTGGGGGGGGGAGTTGTTAATGCCTGCCAGGTCACAACTTGTAGAACTGAAGCACAGAGGTCTTTGCTGAGTTGTGACATGTTTTTCAACTAGGAGTGGAGCCTAGGAAAACGGTTCTGTAAAGTGACTTTTGCCCCACCCAGTTCATGGGATTTTAAAGGGGGACAGAAATAGTGATCATTTTTATCTTCTCCTTGTCATTTTGTCACTGGATGCATTCATTTGCAGTTTTATCTGTGTGGTACTATGAAAACAACCCATATTTCCGGCCTATGTGTGTGAATTGAAAAAGGCAGACCTTATGTTTGTTGCAAGGGTCCCCGGTGGCACAGTGGTTAACCGCTCAACTGCTTACAGAAAGGCCAGCAGTTCAAACCCACCAGCTGCTCCGTGGGAGAAAGATATGGCAGTCTGCTTCCTTAAAGATTTCAGCCTTGGAAACCCTGTGGGGCAGTTCTTCTCTGCCCTATAGGGTCACTGTGAGTTGGAATCGACACAACGGCAACAGGTTGTATGTTACTCTCTTGGTTAAGGGCTTTTTTATAAGCCAGATAGGACCTCAGGGGAATGATTCACTATTGTTATCACATTAGTAAGAAATATTGAACCCTTCTACTAAGTGCCACAGAAATGGCAAACTGCCAAAAAAAAAAAAAAAAGTATATGTTAAGCACATAAACCACAGAGGGGATTCCCTGGGTGATACAAATGGTTAAATGCTAAACTACTAACTGAAAGGTTGGCGGTTCAGACCCACCCAGAGGTACCTTGGAAGTAAGGCCTGGCAATCTGCTTCTGAAAGGTCACAGCCTTGAAAATCCTATGAAGTGCAGTTCTACTCTGCACGCATGGGGCCACCATGAGTTGGAATCAACTCAACGGCAGCTAACAACGACAAACTACTGGGAACTGAGACATGCTGTAAGGAATACTATAATGGAAACTACGGACTGTTGGAGAACCTTTGGAGACACAAATTAAAAAGGCAAAAGCAGTATTATAATTTAGCACTTTACATTTCAACTATAAATCCTTGTTATATCTCCCAATCTCATTATATCTATGAGGGCAAATTTTTATCTCTGAGAAGTCAGCTATGACTTGTATCCATTAACCTGAAACCTCCTACTCATGAGATTTCTAAATTATATGACACTGCCAACTGGTCCAGGAACCATCATATGTACTGGAGGGTGAATGGATTTTCAACACAGCTCCTGTATATGTTCTTTAGTTCAACTTTCTATTCCTTAGTCCAACCCATGTTTAATAAAGAGGCCCCACCCACTGATAAGAGGCTTATTTGTATTCCCACAGCCAGATTTCCCACTGTAATCTAGATTCATCTTATGTAAGCACATGACTCACAGGTACTGGTCCTTTACTGAAACTTGGGTTGAGAGCCAACTCTCAATTATCTGGGCTAAAGTTGCCATAGATAAGTGGAAGAAGTGAAATCTACCAGTAGTAATTCTTAACTTTCATTGTATCCAATAATCTTAACCCCTTCCCTGATGTCAACTTTCCCTTAGAACACAGAAAGGACCAAAGGAAAAAGCAAAGGGTCTGGTTTTAATTCCAAAAAATATATAATCAAGAAGTGAAGTGTTGAGAGCTTGTCATCTCCTTTCTCTGTCTCTTCACTCAGCATAGTTTCACTCTCAACAGTGGTCTTTTCCCCTTTTCAGAGCCAATATTCTGGATGAGTATTTTCTACCAGCAGCTGCCACCAACTTTTTTAATCTAATGTTATCTGGCCTCCACTTTTATCACTTCACTAAAACACAGTCTTCCAGCCTTCATGACATTCATGAGTTAAAACCAGTGGCATTTTCCATCTTTCCTCTTTTTTTTTTTTTTTTCTCTTTTTTGTACTGGACTCTGTTGACTCCTGCTGTGAATCTTAAATTTTAGTTTCATTCTCCTAACTTTCTTGCCACATTATGTTCTCCTAGTTGTCCTCCTGGCTATTAAAAAAAAAAAAAAAAAAAACCAACAGCAAGTCCTATTGACTTGAAGTACATTCTACATATACCCAAAATTCAGCTACTTTTCATTACCTCCATTGCTACCATCTTTTGTCCCAGCCATGTTATCATTCAAGTGGGTGATTTATATATCCCCCTTTTTTTATCTGCCAGGTTGCAGTCTTGACTGTCCTCCATCTGTTTTCCACAGAGCATATAGATTAGTCTTTTTGAAATGTAAATCATGTCGCCATCTTACCCCATCCCAACCTTCTGATGGCTTCTTGTTTCATTTTTAATAAAAGGCATACACAATCCAAAGCCTATACCCCATACGTTTTCTACCCTTGCCTACCTCTCTGACTTCATCTCTTCCCACTGTCCTTACCACTGAGCATGCTTCAGCTACACTGTTCTTCTTAGTGTTTCTTGAACATTAGAGTGATTATGTTTGCTGTTCCTGGTCAAGAATGCTTTGGTTCTTCGTGTTTGCATGGCCAGCTTCATCTTATCGCTCTGGGTCTCTGCCCACATATCGCCACTCTGATGCCCCCCTGACCACCCTAGCTAAAGAAGCCCTGAAACCATAGTATATCATGCATTACTACCTTAGTTTATAGTTTACCTAAGGAGCCCTAATGGTACAGTGGTTGAAGCCCTCAACTGCTAACTAAAGGCCAGTGATTCAAAACCACCAGAGGCCCCTGGGGAAAAAGATGTGGCAGTCTGCTTCCGTAAAGATTTACATACAGCCTTGGAAACCTTATGGGGGTCTCCGTAAGTCACAATCTACTCGATGGCAGTGAGTCTGGTTTGGTTTTGGTTAATGAGATCTTGGGTGAAGTACTCTGTGCCTCAGTTTCCTCATCTGAAAAATGAGTCCTATAAGAATAATAACACATCTCAAAGGTTTGTTACATGAATTTCATGGGTTATTATACTTAAAGAGTTTAGCAGCACGTAAACCCATTACCATTGAGTCAATTCCGACTCAAAGCGACCCTTTAGAACAGAGTAGAACTGCCCCATAGGGTTTCCAAAGCTGTTACAGAAGCAGACTGCCACATCTTTCTCCTGCTGAACAGCTGGTGGGTTTGAATGACCAACCTTTTGGTTAGCAGCCCAGTGCTTAACCATATCGCCACCAGGGCTCCTTTAGCAGCACATAAACCAAAAAAAAAAACCATTGCCATTGAGTGAATTCCCACTCATAGTGACCCTATAGCACAGTAGAACTGCCTCATAGGGTTTCCAAAGCTATAATCTTTACAGAAGCAGGCTGCTCCATCTTTCTCCCACAGAGTATCTGGTGAGTTCAAGCCCCTGACCTTTCTGTTAGCAGCCAAGGTTTAAACCACTGTGCCACCAGGGCTCCTTAGCTGCAGCACATAGTAGGCTCTATATAAATGTTTGCTACTATTATTGTTACTGCTAACAACTGATTAGTTATTAGTATTATTATTACTATTAGTATGATTTTTGTTGTTGAGTGTCGTCAAGTCAATTTAGACTCATAGCAACCCTATATGACAGAGCAGAACTGCCCCCATAGGGTTCCTAGGCTGTATCTTTAAGGGATAGGAGCCCTAGTGGTTCGGTGATAAAGCGCTCATCTGCTAACTAAAAGGTAAACTGTTGGAACCCACTAGCCTCTCCATCCACAAAGATGTGGCAGTCTACTTCTGTAAAGATTACAGCCTTGGAAACTGCCGATAAGGCCATTCTGCTCTGTTCTGTAGGGTCACTACAAGTCTGAATCAACTCGATGGTAACAGGTAGTAATCTTTACAGGAGCAGATTGCTAGTTCTTTCTGCTGCAGAAGCACTGGTGGGTTTGTACTGCCAACAGTGACCTTTTGGTTTGCAGCCAAGGGCTTAAACATTGAGCCACCAGGGCCCCAAGTGTTACTATTTATTTTCTGTCTTTTCCCAATAGAATGTAAGATTCAAGCTTTATCTGTATTATTATCACTTATTCTCAGGATGTAAGACAGTATGACACATAATAAGTCCTCAATAAAATTTTGTTGAATGAATTAATCAGTGAAATAACCATTTCATTTATCTTTGCCGGCTCCTTTTCTTTTACCATTCCCTTAGGGGAAGACATTTCTTCAGACTCAGGCTTGATTTCCTTGGGATTTTTCCTCTACCCTCACTTCTTTGTAGTGTTTAACTTTCTTTGGCTTCATCTATGGCCTCTGTGGTGAGAGCTCTCACAATTACATTATTCGTTCAGAACATATTTCAAGCTCCACATTCGAGAGGCAGATTTAATGGGTGGACATTTGGCCTGGGACTTAGAAGACCTAGACTAGGTAGAGAGTTTTGTGACTTACTTGCTTTTGACCCAGAGCAAATAAGAATTTTGTGACTTACTTTTGACCCAGGGCAAATTATACTGTTTCTGGAGACTTTTCTCATGAACGTAATGGTTATTAATTTCTACCTTGCCATCTCAGAGAATGTTTGCCTTTAACTGCAGTCAATAAATGTGAAAGTGTTTTGTAAACTGTAAGCAATACATAATTTTGAGGTGTTGGCAAATATCTCAAATGTGCTGTTTCTGCATATATGCCCTGAAGTTATCTTAGATTGGATACATATGTTATTGTTGTTGTTAGGTGCCGTCGAGTCGGTTCCGACTCATAACGACTCTATGCACAACAGAACAAAACACTGCCCGGTCCTGCGCCCCCTTTACAATAGTTGTTACTCTTCAGCTCATTGTTGCAGCCACTGTGTCAACCCACCTCACTGAGGGTCTTCCTCTTTTCCACTGACCCTGTACTTTGCCAAGCATGATGTCCTTCTCCAGGGACTGATCCCTCCTGACAACATGTGCTAAGTACGGAAGATGCAGTCTTGCCATCCTTGCTTCTAAGGAGCATTCTGGTTGTACTTCTTCTAAGAAAGATTTGTTCGTTCTTTTGGCAGTCCATGGTATATTCAATATTCTTTGCCAACACCACAATTCAAAAGCATCAATTTTTCTTCGGTCTTCCTTTTTCATTGTCCGGCTTTCACATGCATATGATGTGATTGAAAATACCATGACTTGGGTCAGGCGCACCTTAGTCTTCAGGGTGACTTCTTTGCTTTTCAACACTTTAAAGAGGTCCTTTGCAGCAGATTTACCCAGAACAATGCATCATTTAATTTCTTGACTGCTGCTTCCATGGCTGTTGATTGTGGATCCAAGTAAAATGAAATCCTTGATAACTTCAATCTTTTCTCCATTTATCATGATGTTGTTTATTGGTCTAGTTGTGAGGATTTTTGTTTTCTTTATGTTGAGGTGTAATCCATACTGAAGGCTGTGGCCTTTGATCTTCATTAGTAAGTGCTTCAAGTCCTCTTCACTTTCAGCAAGCAAGGTTGTGTTATCTGCATAATGCAGGTAGTTAATGAGTCTCTCTCCGATCCTGATGCCCCCTTCTTCTTTATATAGTCCAGCTTCTTGGATTATTTGCTCAGCATACAGAGTCAATAGGTATGGTGAAAGAATACAACCCTGACACACACCTTTCCTGACTTTAGACCAACCATATAACGACTGCCTTGATCTATGTAAAGTTTCCTCATAAGCGCGATTAAGTGTTCTGGAATTCCCATTCTTTGCAATGTTATCCATAATTTGTTATGATCCACACAGTCGAATGCCTTTGCATAGTCAATAAAACACAGGTAAACATCCTTCTGGTATCCTCTGCTTTTAGCCAGGATCCATCTGACATCAGCAGTGATATCGCTGGTTCCACCACACCCTCTTCTGAAACCAGCCTGAATGTCTGGAATTTCCCTGTCGATATACTGCTGCAGCCGTTTTTGAATGATCTTCAGTAAAATTTTGCTTGCGTGTGATATTAATGATAATATTCTATAATTTCCACATTCAGTTGGATCACCTTTCTTGGGAATAGGCATAAATATGGATCTCTTCCAGTCAATTGGCCATGAAGCTGTCTTCTATATTTCTTGGCATAGACAAGTGAGCACCTCCAGCTCTGCATCAGTTTGTTGAAACATTTCAATGGATATTCCATCAATTCCCTGAGCTTTGTTTTTCACCAATGCCTTCAGAGCATCTTGGACTTCTTCCTTTAGTACCTTTGGCTCCTGATCATATGTTACTTCCTGAAGTGGTTGAACATGGACTAATTCTTTTTGGTATAATGACTCTGTGTATTCCTTCCATCTGGAAGGAAAATGAAAGGATACATATGAGCTCGATTCATTTCCTTCTCCTGAAACTGAATTCTCTCCAACTTTACTTTCTCTCGTTTCTCATATCCAGTCACTTTACACATTTGATTCTCCCTCTGTGATCGTCTAGGATTTCCTTCCTACTTTCTGTTCTTCCAGCCATAATCCTTATCTTTCTTCAGTTTGCATCTAGCTTATAACAACACTCCATTAGGTGATCTGTCTGCCTTCAGCCTCCTTCTCTCAATGAGCCTTATCAAGTACTCTCATTTCAACCTTCCCTAAACACCAAAAAAAAAAAAAAATTTTTTTTTTTTTTAAACACCAATTGTGTTAGTTTTCTCTTGCTACTGTAAAAAATCACCAGAAACTTAATGGTTTAAAATAGCACCATTTATTGTCTTACAATTCTGTAGGTCGGAAGTCCAACATAGTTCTCAAATGGGCTAAAATAAAGATGTTGGCACTGGGCAAAAATCAAGGTGGTGAAAGGCTATCTTCTTTTCTGGAGGCTCTAGGGGAGAATTCATGTCTCTAACTTGAACAATCATGGGCTGCCAGAAGAATGAACAAATCTGTCTTGGAGAAAGTACAGCCAGAATGCTCCTTAAAAGCAAGGATGGTGAGACTTCATCTCATTTACTTTGGACATCCTGTCAGGAGGGATCAATTCCTAAAGAAGTTCTTCATGCTTGGTAAGTAGAGGGTCAGTGAAAAAGAGGAAAACCCTCAATGAGATGGATTGACACAGTGGCTGCAACAGTGGGCTGAAACGTGCCTATTCTTCCATTTGAAGTCTTTCAACCCCTCCTTTTTTTTTTGCTTATCAAAGCTGTGACAAATTTCCAAGGTCCAGTTAGAGTCTCACCTTCTCAATAAAACCGTTGACACTGCCCTTTCTTTAAATTATTATAACCTTTTATTTGGCATTATAAAAAAAAAAAAATTACTATTTAGTAAATATGGTGGACTTATGTTGTTTGCCTGTTCAGAATTCATTCCTTCTTTTCCTGGTGATACCACCCTGGTTTTGCTCTGAGGAACCCATTTTCTCCTATCAGATATAGACTTGTTATTCCTCTCTACTAAGATATACTGCCCCCCCCTGGCCAAGCGCTGAACCCATGACCCAAGCTGGGCAATCTGATGTTTTCTCCCTAGATCACAGGGGTCCAAGGACTGAAAATGGTTGGAGCTCACACCTTCTAGTAGCAGCACTTTACTGCCTAAATCACTAGAGCTACCCTGGTTCTTTGGCTTTTATTTTGATCCTATTAAACAACCCATATCCTTCCTTTTTGATTAAACCAGTCATTTTCTATTCCTTAAAAAAGTAAAGCACTGTAACAATTAAACCCTTGCATTGTTCTCTAAGTGTCCCCATAACTTTAAATTTCTCATCTAGTTTTCTTGTAAATATAGTATATTTTACACTTCTTTTTGATACTCGACAGCCCCCTGTATTTTGTTAGATTAAAAAAAAAAAAAAAGGTTTTCAGTGAATATTGGTTGACTGATTAATAAAGTTTTGCTACTTACATATTTTTTTTTCTGAATGTGATAAGCTCTCGAAAGCAACTTCAGGGCAAAAACCATGACATATATTTCTTTGGTACCAACTCTGCCATGTACTACCAAAAGGGACTGTCATGGATTGAATTGTGTCCCCCAAAAATATGTGTCAACTTGGTTAGACCATGATTCCCAGTATTGTGTGTTTGTCCTCCATTCTGTGATTGTAATTTTCTGTTAAAGAGGGTTAGGGTGGGATTGTAATACCACGCTTACCCAGGTCACATCCCTGATCCAATGTAAAGGGTGTTTCTGTGGGGTGTGGCCTGCACTACCTTTTATCTCTCAAAAGATAAAAAGGAAAGAGAATCAAGCAGAGAGATGGGGACCTCATACCACCAAGAAAGCAGCACCAGAAGCACAGTGCGTCCTTTGGACCTGGAGTCCTTGCGACTGAGAAGCTCCTTAACCAGGGGAAGAGTAATGACAAAGCATCTTCCTCCAGAGCTGACAGAGAGAAAGCTGTCCTCTGGAGCTGACACCCTGAATTTGGACTTTTAGCCTACTTTACCATGAAGAAATGTTTCTTTTTGTTAAAGCCATCCACTTGTGGTATTTCTGTTATAGCAGCACGAGATAACTAAAACAGGGATAATACTGAGAAAATAGCAATAATAAATCAATGTATCCTTTCCAATAGACTGACCAGAAAGGTTAACATTCCACTAATAATATTTTTTAAGCAAAACCCTTGTCTGCCCAATAAGTAGGTCCAACTTTTTACCCAAAGGTGCTACAGTTTCTGGATCACCCAGTCATACAGCCTCCATTTATTTAATATGTAATGGATCCATTCACAACACCAGTATTAAATATAGCCTAATTTATGCTTGTTTTATTAAAATGTAGGTACGTTGCACTACAGACTCGTGAAACTTGTGGAAGACATTTTCCAAATATGTTTCCAAATTTCAGAAAAAGGGAGTGGAGTATCTATTTTTGGTTTTGCATGTTGAGTAGCTGGTAACGGCCAGGATATTTAAAAGAGACCAATATTTTATGTCTCCTTGTTAATGAATCCATGTTGGAGCCTAGTGAACAGCACTTATGTTGATAATGCTTTGTGAACATTTGATCAAAGTCTAACTTAACGCCTATAATTTTCTTTTGAAAATTGTGGTATTCTAAAAAAAAAAAAACTAACTCTAGTTCCCTGGAATTTTTCTTCTTGGCGTAATTTCTTTAAAGTGACCAATTCTGCCATTGTGGTAAAACATTCAGGGTAAATCCTCCCTGGAATCACTTGAATTGTTCAGCATCTCCAAGGGGATGACACCAGATTTTTGACCTGAGATGCTAGAAGAATAGAGTTAAATTTAATTGAGATGGGGAACATTGCACAAGGAACATTTTTTAGGGGAAAATCAGAAACCAAACATGGCTACCTTTGGATGTCTACTATGTATCCAAGTGGAGATGTTAGAAAAGTCATTGGATAGACATGCTTGGAGCTCAGGGAAAATACCTAAGCTGGGTGTAATCAATGTATTGATAGCAATTAAATACATGAAATTGTATGAAATAAGAGTTTGGTTGCCAACCAAAAGGTCGGCAGTTCGAATTCACCAGGTGCTCCTTGGAAACCCTATGGAGCAGTTCTACTCTATCCTATAGGGTCGCTATTGATTCCATGGCAATGGATTTTTTTTTTTAATGTAGAGAGAAATGTTCTGAGACTGAACTCTAGGGCATTCAGCATTTAAAAGTTAGTGATGGGGGCTGGGGAGATACTGAGGAAGAACTAGCAAAAGAGACTGAGAAATAGGTGGAAAACCAGGTGAGTGTGGTAATCTGTAGTATCCTGGAAGCCAAGTGAAGAAAGTGTTTCTAGGAGTTCTTTTGCTTAACTCTCTGAATTTTCAGACTTCGAAATGAGCCAGTCTGATGGTTCTGTGAGATATCAAAATATCTAAATGCCTGTGTATCTATCTAAGGAGCCCTGGTGGTGCAGTGGTTAAGCACTTAGCTGCTAACTGAGAGGTGGGTGATTCAAACCCACCAGCCACACTCTGGAGAAGACCTGACAATCTACTCCCATAAAGATTATAGTCTAGGAAACCCTATGAGGCAGTGCTACTCTGTCCTATAGGATCACTATAAGTTGGAATCAACTCCATGACAATGAGTTATGTATCTATTATCTATATAAGAATTTCTATTTCTTCCAAGAAAACTCTACCTCAGACTAACTCCTCACAATGGTTCTAGATGTTTTTGACATGGGCAGCACTGCAGTGGAATCAAGCATCAGAAGACCTAGTTTTTCATGCCAGCTCCATGTTTTACTACCAGTGTGATCCTGGGCAAATAACTTAGCCTCCCGGTAAAATGATCACAGGCAGGCCTACCTGCCTTTTCCGTAGGGAATGAAAGGGTCTAAGGAGTTAATAAATGGATAAAATTCTGCATAGGTTGTAGAAGCAATGTACAAAGGAAGGTATTACTGTGATAGAGGTTCAGAGGGGCTAAAGCTTTCTGCTACAAATGGGAGGCCTGGGAAGCCAAGCCTGTTGGTTGGCAGGTCCCAAAGGAATCAAGACACATGCTTCTGGCTGATGTGTCCTTTCTAAAGCAAATTTTCAGTAGAATATTTGTTCTTTTGTACCTTTTTAAAAAAACACTAACATTTAGAATGTTTTAAATAATGTGACTTTTATTAAAAAAAAAAAACTATTCATTGTAGTAAGCCGTAAAATAGTGTGTGATGCATTTATATAATGCTTTTCCAAACTAAGACCATTATATCTTTATATGTAAACACAATGCAACCCTGTCACTTATAATTGTTTGAATGTATTATGAAAAAAAAAATTAAGAAAGAAACTGTACTTATCAGTAAAGATTTTTTAATGCATGATGCTTACTGCATTTTTATTTTTCAATTATGATGTCTTTTCGGTTCCCAACAAAAATAAATAAAAATTAACAATAGTTTGAAAATTATGTATATTCTCCTTCAATATCTTAAGGTACACGATTATCAAAGCTGATATTGAACATAAATAAATTGATACAATTCAGTACTCATAAAATTCATAGTCAAATAAGTTACTTTAAACTGCATGCAATATGACTTTATGTTCCATAGCATCTTTAATATAAATTGTATACCAAAATGGCTCTTCAAACTTAAAAAGTGCAATTACAGAGTGCAAAAAAAAAAAAAAAGCCAAGAGAAAAATACACTGTCTTACATTTAACATCATCCAATTCGAATAACAGATGTTTTAGACAAAATTATTCTTTAGCTAGAACATTAAAATGTACTCCAGAAACACAGTTTGTACAAGTTATAACTCCCAGTTCCCCCATATGAATAAAAGTAGAAAATATCAGAAAAAAATGAGCAGCAAATTAAACACATTTTTTCCCCAAAAACCTACAGAATGACATTGGGGCAATAATGACAAAGTGGATCAGATGAGTCTTAAAAACTGCATTAGTGAATTCTACAGGAATTAGACACTAGCATCATACATTTGCTACAGAAAAATGGATACCTGGTGACAGTTTAATTTAGCTAGCTCTCTTCTCAAGGACTAAAAAATAAAAACTCTGTGTTAGGACATAGTCATACCAGAGCACCACATTCATTTCTCCCATTGCTTTGACTCTTGGCAGAGAGACGAGAGCAAAAGAATGGGTAAGAGAACAGTTGAGTTCTATATCAAAAAAGCGTAATATATTACATGAATCTGAATTTTAAAGCTAAACCTTTTGTATCAATCATACAACTTTATGTTCTTGATTGTAGAGTGTGTTGGCTGGGTTTTTGTGTGGTCTTGGTGAGAAATGATAAATTATGCACTTGAGTTTGCTTTTATTCTCAACCTATCAAATATACCTAGCCCCTTCTAGAAATATAAATAGTGGGAAATCTGTACAATAAGGAATGTAAGATTCAATGTGAGGAGAAATCTTTCCCTTGTCTGTGGGAAACATGAGCTGGTAGCAATTATTTTTTATGTTACTTTAGCATCATCCTCAATAAAACAACTATTTTTATTTTTTTACCCATAAAAAGCAATCTGTGTCACACCTTTTTATTATTAAATATGCATCTGCATAAATATTAAATATGATTGTGAATGCACTAAGCATGCATTTATAAATGACGAGTTAACTCTTACAGGGGGTAGTTGTTTAAGGATTCTTAAGGTCAAAAACAGACAAAACTACTTTATTTACTGTGTAACATATACTCAAATGCTTCAGATGAACAATTTTGTAAATAAACAGATTACAATAGAGCTCTCAGTGAATACATTTTCTTTGAAACAGTCAAGATCACTGAAAATAGAAAGACTTCCTTTACATACAATAGGTGTTCAGTAAGCGTGTGCAGCTTTTAAAACACGTTCTTACACAACACATTTGACCTCAGTTATATTATTACATGGGATACAGAAATATCCTTTTAGATCCCATTGATTTTTATAGTATTATCTTTATTTGATCTTGTTTATAAGTTTTATTTTATATATAGGTTTATAGAGTAACAAATGATTGTAGTTCTATGATTCACTGAGCTCGAGGTATACATATGTGTAGAGTGTGTGTGTATACATACGTGTGTGTGTGTGTGTGTGTGTGTAGACACACATATACACACATAGTTTCTTTCCCTATTGGTAAGGGGCCAGGCCCAGTACTTTGGATGAGAGTCATGTGAACACACAGGGAATATCAAGCGTGGATACAAACGGAGGCATGTCTGGGCACCTGGCACTCCAGAAGTCAGCCATCACTCATTATCTCTTTGTTGCCCTAGCACGTGCCAGAAAAAAGGTGGAGGAAGTACAGGCCCTCCCTGACCTGGTATGTGATCCAGAGAGACTCTCCTCAAAAATTTAGCATTCAATGAGGCAGCCTAGCATGAAATTAGGAGAGGTGGCAGCCGTGACTCATTTTGCAGTTGCCCGAAGTGCTCTTATTAATTCATGGAGACCTATGGGCTCAGAGCAAAGAAGAAACCTTAATCTCTTCCAAAATATAAGCAATGGAAAAAAGGGCCCTGGTTTCATCTCAGCTATCATAGAAAGGTATAGTTAAGTCTCTACATTATAAAAGTTTTCAAATGAGTTTGCTCATTTGGAAAAAATTCACTATGACTTTTTTTTTTCCTGTTTTTCTTACTCCCTGCATGAGGACATAAATATAGAATTTTCAATTCTAGAAAAAGTAATTTACTGAGTTGGTTTTAAGTTAAAACTCCTGTATAGAAAATGAAAGCACTGGGTTTCTATCCCTAGATATTATAGAACTATTATCCTAAGTATACTTAAAAATAATGATTATGATCAGTCCATCAAATTTCGGACTATGACTTAGAATTCTCCAGCAAAGTTCCCATGAAAACAAGCTCTCTAAAAAGAAGTACCAAATGTGGTTTCAATTACGGATTTTCTCTAATTATCTCATGAGCGACAGCCATCTCAATTCAAAATGTACTACACAAAAAACAAGAACATTGTGAAGCTGTAAAGTACCCACTATTTACATAAAGGGCTCTGGTGGCACAGTGGTTAAGTGTCTGGCTGCTAACCAATAGTCGGCAGTTTAAATCCACCAGCCACTCCTTGAAAATCCTGTGGGGCAGTTCTACTCCGTCCCACAAGGGCACCATGAGTTGGAACCAACTTGACGGCAATGGTTTTGTTTCTTTATATAGAAGATAATATAAAATTAAGTTTTCCAATTCATTTTACTTAAATAGAATCTGCTAAATAGGTGACTAGTATCCACAGGATTTATGAGTTGGCTGGGGAACTGCACACTTGCCCTCTAGGCAGATAAGCTTTAAGTTATTGCTGAGGATGGAAGTGGAGGGAGCTTGTCGCTGTTGTCAGTTGTCATCAAGTTGGCTTTAACTGATGGCAACCTTATGTATAACAGAACAAAACATTGCCTAGCTCTGTGCTATCTTCATGATTCCTTAGCTTGGTTTGTTTCAAATGTGTAATGCTCAGCACATAACCTGTGTTTGCTTCTCCCCAATTCCCACTGCATTACTTTTCTAATACACGATCACAATATAGTCAAATCAATTATCATTGCTTCGAAGAGTAGGAAAAACATTAAATTGATTTTGCTATATATTTAGGTGTACAGAAATCTGTCATTTGTTGACATTCCTGAGCAATTACTTGGGCATCGTTCACTCCTGAGCAAGAATCACTGTGAAGCAGGCATATAATCTTTGAAGCCTTCAATGAAGTATTTAGCTCAGGAAATTATTTCTTACAAAAATATAAATTTTCTTTCTACATTAAATATTTTGTGTGCGTTATACATTAACAGTCTGTCAAAAATAAAAGAAAAATAAAAAAAATATTTCCATGTATATTAAAAATACATCAGTGTTGTCCTGACACATGACCCAACATAAATATTATTAATAAAATAGGAATATTAAAACGAACCAGGCATGCTATGCATCCCTGCCCATAAGCTTGATGGCACCATTCAGACTTGTGGCAATGTTGGATCCCCAGAGGTCACCCTTTCATATTCTTTCTTTGGTTCTTTACTTTTTCTATTTCTGTACCTAGAAACATTAAAAAATCAAACTATTAGTATTGTAGTAAATAAAAACAAACTGTGTTAACTAAAGAAACAGATGTATGGACTCAAAAGATACATTGTTATTGTTGTGGTTGTCAGGTGCCATTGAGTCAAGTACTGTGGGACAGAGTAGAACTGCCCCATAGGGTTTTCCAAGGAGTGACTGGTGGATTTGAAGTGCCAACCTTTTGGTTAGCAGCCAAGCTCTTAACCACTACACCACCAGGGTTCCAAAAGATACATTAGCATGAAAAAACTAAAACCCGTTGCCTTCGAGTCAATTCTGACTCATAGTGACCCTATAGGACAGAGTAGAACTGCCCCATAGGATTTCCAAGGAGCAGCTGGTGAATTTTGAACTGCTACCAGGGTCCCATACATTAGCATAGTGTTCCCAAAATGACAAAAGTGAATAGGTTTAGGTTGGACAAGGAATAAAAAGGATATGGAAACCCTGGTGGCATAGTGGTTAAGTGCTATGGCTGCTAACCAAAAGGTCGGCAGTTTGAATCTGCTCCTTAGAAACTCTATGGGGCAGTTCTACCCTGTCCTATAGGGTCACTATGAGTCGGAATCGACTGGATGGCCCTGGTTTGGTTTTGATTTTTGGTATAAGGGATATGTCAAGGAACACTGGTAGTGCAGTGGTTAAGGCTCTGCTGCTAACCAAAAGGCCAGTAACTGGAACCCACCAGCTGCTCCGTGGAGGAAAGATGTGGCAGTCAGCTTCTGTAAAGATTACAGCCTTGGAAACCCTATGGGGTAGTTCTATCCTGTCCTATAAGGTTGCTATGAGTCAGAATTGACTCGACGGCAATGAGTTTTGGGTTTGGAAGGGATATGGCCCGTAGCCAAGTAATACTGGGAGGAAACAGTGAAACATCATTAAAGGAACTTCTTGACTACAGGACTTTTTCAGAGTCTTTAACGTGAAAATGAATACTGTGAAGTTTTACAAGAACGGCACATGATTACACTTGAGTTTTTCTTTTCTCTTTCCGTCTTTTCCCTGTCCTCTACTCTCTTTTCGTTCTGTCCCTCTCTCTCCATTTTGTTATGATCTAAGAAACTAGTATCTTGAATATTACACTAGATTAGGAAACACTATATTACTATTTTCTATCCATCACATTGATATAGTGTTATCACCAATCAAAACTAAAATAGCTAATATCTATTGGGCATTGGCTATGTTCTAAGTGTTGTACATGCATCATTAATTTTATCCTCACGTTTACCATTATTATCCTTATTTTACAGATGAAGAAAGTGAAGGACAAATGGTTTAAGTAACTCGCCCAAGGTCTCACAGCTAGGATTTTAAACACAGATTTATCAGAACTCAGAATCTTCATTACTACCATTTCTTAAGCTATGTTCCTAATATTTTAAATCTAGTTTTTGACCATTTAAAATAGGAGGCATGGGGCCTTGAGGGCATAATGCCTATGCTTCTGCCCCGCCACTTGTGAACTATATGACCTGGGACGTGTCAATTTACCTGTCTAGGTCTAAGTTTTCCCAGCTATAAAGGAAAGGATTATACTCAAACCTTTCAATTGTATTTCAGTTTTAACAATATCCAGTTCTTGATTATAACTAATCAGGAAGGCATTGTCATTTGATTAATGCTTAGACTCAAACATGGGCAAAATAAATTTAATCTTACAATAGTAGCATACTTTCAGACATTCAAAAGTAAAAAAGTACTACTTCCAGGAAAAAAAAAAAAAAATCATTCAAATCCAGACTGAACAATTTGTACCAGTTTCAAAATAAGAAGGATTTCATGAAGACATTAATTTACACATGGTTCCCATACCCTGGTTCTAGCTCTAAGAAACTGCCAGTCCGATGTACTGTCAGTAGTTTCACTGTCCACTCTCTCTTTTTTTTAAGTTTATCAGCATAGTGACATTACTGCACCTGAGGATGGGATATGACTTCTAGGGGGAGAGCTAATATGAAGTATTTTTTAACAGTAATTTTATAATTGCCTAGACTTGTTTTTGTGTGCCATTGAGTGGATTTTGACTCACAGAGACCCTATGGGACAGAGTAGCACTGGCCCACAGTACTTCCTAGGCTGTTTTTAACCTTCACGGAAGCAGACTGCCACCCCTTTTTCCTGTAGAGCGGCTAGTGAGTTCGAATCACCGATCTTTCAGTTAGCGTCTGGGCACTTAACCACTGTGCCATCAGGGCTCTCTGCCTTAAATTTTAAGTTCTTGATTAAATTTACAAAACTATGTTTTATGTAATACAAAATTTGTTGTTCGTTCCCTTGTGTTGGCTGCAGTTCACGGTGACCTATGTATAACAGAATGAAACTTGGCCCAGTCCTGTGCCATCTTTATTATCTTTGAGCCCATTGTTATGGCTATTGTGTCAGTCCATCTTATCGAGGGTTTTGTTTTTGCTGACCCTGTATTTTATCCAATATGATGTTGTCTTCTAGGGATTGTTTTCTCCAGCACTATATTGGACAATGTTCCATTGATATCCATAAGGTTTTTATTGGCTAATTTTTGGAAGTAGATCTCTAGGCCTTTCTTCCTGGTCTGTCTTGGTTTGAAAGGTCCACTAAAACTATGAGTGACCCTGTTGGTATTTGAAATACAGGGTGGCATAACTTCCAGCATCATAGCAACACATAAGCTATCACAGTATAACAAACTGACAGACAGGTAAACCCAGTGCCGTGGTGGAATACAAAATAAGGTTCTAATAAATTAAATATAGGTAGCTAAATATAACATTAGCATCATGCCAATGGTTACTTTCACATACATTATCACATCCTATAATTAGTAAGAAGAATTTTTATCTTCTTTTTTAGAGGAAGGAACTAAGATTCCAAGTTTGACTTGCATAAGGTCACAGATAGTAAGTGATAGAGCTAGTAATAGAATCAAATCCTGATATTCTGTCTCTAGTACATCTTTGTAAATATCATCAGTGCAGATTCTATTTTTGCCCTAAATAATACTTTGTCCTTATTTGTACCCAATTTATAGGTCTTTTTTATGTGTGCGTGTGAAAACCTGTTGGCATAGTGGTTAAGGGCTACTGCTGCTAACCAAAAGGTTGGCAGTTTGAATCCATCAGACGCTCCTTAGAAACCCTATGGGGCAGTTCAGCTCTGTCCTATATAGTCGCTATGAGTTGGGATCTGCTCAGCAGCAGTGTGTTTGTTTTGTTTTGTGTGTGGAAGATGTATTGTATGAAAGTAATTTATAAGCAGAGTGTAAAAATACCACTATCTTACCATCTGCAGAAGTAGTATAGGGAACCTGCAACCGTGACAAGAAAAAAAATAGTAAGAATCACAGTCAAAGCCACATATTCTTTGCTCAAGGGTTGGTGGACGGTTAAAAAGAAGTGTTCGCATCGGACACCAGTGTATCCCACATCACACCTAAAGGAAAATGCAAGAGAAAAACCAATTATTTAGGAACAAAATCATGGTTATGAATTAGTTTTATAAGAACTAATTTCACACTACCATGCAAGAAATCAACAAGGTTTACCAAAAGTAGTAAGGATGAATTCAAAGGGTGACCTAAGGGCTGGGCCAGCGTTGATGAAAGAGCTCCACATGCCACTCAGGCTACATATAATGTGGCTTTAAAAAGATCTAGTTCAGCTGCCAGGGTGGCTGACAATCTAGAATAGTGTTTTTATAAGTTCTGTCTGTAGGTTTGGGGTGTTTTTTTTGCCTTAATTAGTGGGATGAATTCTTAAAACAATGACTTAGATAGAAGTCCAATGAAAAGAGATGTCAGTGTGGGAGGGAGGTATGTGAAGTCTTCCCCTTACACTCCTGAAATAAGTCTACAACTGAAAACTATTTGTTCCTTCACTTAAAAAACTGACTTAATAAAGTTTCTAATAGTACATAGAAACTGCATCCTAAAAGCCCGTGGAAGTATAGGGTGACTTCAAAAGATAAAAGAGAGAGAAAAATATAGGGTTTTTTTTAACACTCTCTTTTTTGTAGGGGATGGCATATTACCTGCAGTAATGCTCATTCATGTTCACCAGGAAGATGCAGTGTCCATGCAAACAGTAGCCATTCATGTCGGAGCCGCACTTTGTTATTGATACCTGAGCAACCCGGGGATTGTCTTCTGTCTGAACTGTGAAGGAAGTGGACAGTTGAATACATTCTGTTGCCTTTTTTGAAGCATTAATCACCCTTTCATAATAGTAACCACTGAACTACTTTAAGAAAGTATGTCATATGCCAATCAGTTGGAGAGAATTTCCAGGAGTAGGAAGTTACTCTCCCTAGACCAATAAGGACTCCCTGGGTAGAACCAACGGTTAATGCGCTCAGCTGCTAACTGAAAGGTTGGAAGCTCAAGTCCACTCAGAGGCACCCTGGAAGAACAGCCTAGCAATCTATTTCCAAAACATTGGCCACTTAAAACGCCATGGGGCAGAGTTCAACTCGGACATACATGAGCTCCACATGAGTCGGCATTGACTCCACAGCAGCTGGTTAGACCAATAAACAAACATCTGACCCAAAAGGAAAATGTCGAAGAGACTAAACAAAACAAAATAAAACCTGGGGATTTAATTCTCAAAATCTTTAAGAATAGGAGGAGTAAGCTTTAGGGTGCACATCTAAAAAAAAAAAAGCATTACCCTCCAAAGTAGATATTCATTACTTTTCCACACAAAGGTTGTCTAGATTTTTCCAATCTCAAAATAATTCTGAAACTCATCACTCCAAAAGCAAACTGCAAGCTGAAACCATCAGTTAATTCAAGACACCTGAATTTTATGGTGAGTTTTTAAGCCAGTAAGACTTGTTTTGGTGTGCATTCCCAAATTTCTGAGGTTGCCATCAAAGGAGTCAATCAAGGTCTACAACATCTCTAATAATAATGCCTGACATTAACTAGGCAAACCCTGAGTTAGAAATATCAGGCAAATGTAACCATGAAAAAAAACAAGCCTCATCAGAAACAGTGTTGTAACCTACATTTAAATTTTCCATTTGAATGTTTTAGCTACTAAAATGTGAAGGATACATATGAAATAACCAAAAAACAGCATTTGATTATAATACTTTTGCTCAAATAACAACAACAAAAAAAGAAAGCAAGAGAGGTGGCAGACAAAACCTCCAGAAAGCCCAGTGATGATGAAGGACAAGAGAGAAAGTGAAATTGTTATGGAAAATATCCTAGTTCCTCAAGGTAACTCTCAACTCACTACCTCAGATTAAATATAAAGCAGATCTTCCTTGGGCCACATTTAGAGTCCACTGGGGCTCCATGAGGTTGGCAGTTCAAATTCACCCAGGGGTGCCTTGGAAGAAAGGCCTGGCAATCTACTTGCAAAAGATCACAGCCATTGATAACCCAAGGAAAAATTTCTACTCTGAAACACATGGTGTCACTGTGAGTTGGAATCAACTCAAGAGCAACTGGTTGGTTGGTATGGGGTCCTTGAGAAAAAAAGATTATGTTTTACTTATCTCTATATCCCCCAGGCCTAAGGATAATGTTTGGCATGTATTAAAAAAACAAACAAAAAACCCAAACCCATTGCCACTGAGTTGATTCCAACTCATAGCGACCTATAGGACAGAGTAGAACTGCCCCATAGTGTTTCCAAGGAAGCGGCTGTTGAATTTGAACTGTTGACCTTTTTGTTAGCAGCCAAGTTTTTAACCACTGCACCACCAGGGCCCTTTGGCATGTATTAAGTACTCAATATTTTTGAAATGAACAATGTGAACACTGGAAGAAAAATGACCTGATTTGTTCCCCTTAGCAAAAAATGAGTATTTACTGTGTACAAAGTTTACATATTTTTGCCTTGCCAGATATCCAGGTCATCTGTGTAACTGCTAACGATCATGTCACAGCAAGTTTCCAGTGAATGGCCAAAAACAATCTTACTTTCTTGGTTCCCTATCCATTTAAGATCAAATCTTTGTATATAACTAGGTGCCTAGTCCCTCTCCCACCAGATTTTCCTTTACATAATTTCCCTAGTCCCCATGAGGGGTAAAAAATTATTTTGTTATTACAACAGCTATTTTTCCTTTTTTCTTTCTCCCAGTGTCACATATTTACGGTCTTTGAGTTTACTGTGCTGTAAAAAAATGTGTAATCCTTTGATGCAACCTTGACAAAGTTGGGTTTACCTAAAGCTGTGCAGTTATCGTCAGACTCTCCTGGGATGCATGATGGGATCACAGTTGTGCTCAGAACTGCTTGGAGAAGATGGAAACCTATTTATGGGGGAAGATCAAAATATGTCATTAATGTTTCAGGAAAAGAAACCTTGATTATATTTGTATATAACTGCAGTATTTATAGATTTGTTTTAATTATTTTGAGGGTATAAATTCATCAAAGCCATAAAAGAAAAGAATTAATGGGAACAGGCATTTAATAGTAAATGAATGAGTCCCTGGTTCCTCAGTCCAAGAATAAATGAATGTATTGACATTATAGTCACAGCTACAGAACTGACCTTTTCTAAAGGTCTCCAAGTTGTCTTTTTGAAGACCTAATTTTGAGAAGGAAAGCCTGGTGGCATAGTGGTTAAGTGCTACGGCTGCTAACCAAAAGGTTGGCAGTTCGAATCCACCAGGCGCTCCTTGGAAACTCCACGGGGCAGTTCTACTCTCTCCTAGACAGTCGATATGAGTTGGAATGACTCGAGGGCAGTGGGTTTGGTTCTTTTGGTTTAATTTTGAGAGGTGCTGCTGTTTTATTCCCCTCAAACGATGTGTTCAGAGTGATGCTCCAAGGCAGACTTCCTCATTTAAAAAAAAAAAAAAGAAGAAAAGACTTCCAATAAAAATCAAGTTCCACTCATGGTAGCAACTAAACAGGAAGTTCAGCCTAAGATGTATTCATTAGTTGATTTAAGTGCCTAAATTACCCTTTGCACTGTATTACATACTCAACTAGATTTCAGTTAATGAAATTTAATCTAGGTAAATCCAGAACATATCATATCTAATATGGGAAGGAACACCCATGCTCGATGCACGACACTGAGCCCTAGAATCCAGGTTCTGTAAGCATATTGAGAGTTTGAGCAAGATGTTTCATCACTTGTCTCCAATGAAAAGATAAATGTAGAAAAACAGGCATCAGAATGACTCAAGCAGCTTCTGAGTTCCTTAGACAGCATGATAAGAGGAGCCCTTTTAACAGCACACATGTTTACTTAAGAGTTTAACCTCTTCTGTTTAAGCATCCAATATTTGCAGTTCAGTCACTCTTTCCAGTCTATGAGTAGGTAACTCTTATATAATAAATACCAATGGTGGTGGAAACCCTGGTGGCATAGCAGTTAAGAATTCAGCTGCTAACCAAAAGGTTGGCAGTTCGAATCCACTAGGCGCTCCTTGGAAACCTATGGGGCAGTTCTACTCTATTCTGTAGGGTCACTATGAGTTGGAATTGACTCGATGGCAACGGGTTTGGTTTTGGTTTAACTGTGGCGTGGTGATGGTGGTGGTAGTTAGCAGCAACTAATATTTCTTGAATACTTATTTTGTACCAGGTACAGTTACACCTGCCTTATCTGTATTATCTCATTGACTCTTTGAGGAAGATGCTATTATTAGCCCTCCTGGACATATGAGAAAGCTGAGGCATAAGGAGTTTAAGTAACTTTCCCAGTGGTTCCTAACTATGTTGTTAATGGGCCACATTATAAAATTTGGGAATAGGCAATAATACTATATAGCATAATGGACATTATGCAGAACAAGCTAGAGTAACGATAGTTGGAGCAGAGTATTTAAACCCATAAAACTGAAAAACCTGTTGCCAGTCGAGTCGATTCTGACTTATAGCAACCCTATAGGACGAAGCAGAACTGCCCCATAGGGTTTCCAAGGAGCAGCTGGAGGAATCAAACTGCTGACTTTTTGGTTAGTACCTGAGCTCTTAACCACTACACCACCAGGGCTCCATTTAACCCCGTAGGGAGGCACAAAATATGGCGGAAAAGCAATCCTGTGAGAAAATTTAAACAATGAGATTTTGGACAAATTAATTAATTTCCCAGGATCTCAGTTTTCCCTACCATACACTGTTGTGGGGAGACTTGAACAAAACGGTATTTTTCTGAAGTAGTTGACATACAAGAGCCTTTCCATAAGCGTTCCTTTAGGTGTCAATAGTGTAATACTTCAACCTCCAGCCTCTAGTTTTAGCACTATATGTGGGTAGTGCCCTCTACTGGTCTATAACATTATGCATTTCTTTGTAATTTAGTATTTTAAAGAATGATTTAATTCATGTAATATGAGGATTTTTTTTTTTTTTTCTCAATTACAGGAGGTTTGTATCTGTTAAGCAGATTGTGTATTCTTTGGTACCAAAAACTAAATTACCTATCAGCATCATGGTTTATATTTTTATGCTTTGAACTTGACATTTATAACAAACTTGTGAAATAATTATTAGCTCCAAATAACGTGAGTGCAGCTAAATGAAATGCCTTGTCCAAGGTCACACATCTAATGCAAGAACTAGGAATCTATCTTTTGACATTAAGTCTGATAATCTTTCAATGATTTGAAGATACTGTTTTCTTGCAAGGTTTACAACTATCTCCTCCCCACTCCATGTGTTTCCTGCAGTGTAAATGCTGTTTCAATTGCTCTTACAGATATTGAAAAAAAAAAAATTATCTTTCTTAAAAGACAAAAAATGGCTAAAGTCTTTATTTCACTTATTCGTTGAACAGTTGAAAAAGACTATTTTACACATAGCTTTTTTACAGATGAGCTAAATTTTCATCCAAGCCAATTTTGTTCTACTTCTCAATATAATTTTACTATGCATTTTCACTACTGAAGAATTAAACCCTATAACTTATTAAAAAAAAAAAAAATTAAGGAAAAAAAAAATTGCCATCCAGTTGACTCTGACGATCCCGAGTGTGTCAGAGTAGATCTATGCTCCGTAGGGTTTTCAGTGGCTGAAATTTTGGAGGTAGATCACCAAGCCTTTCTTCACAGGCACCTCTGGGTGGACTCAAATCTCCAACCATTCAGTTTGCAGCCTAGTACTTTAACTGTTTGTGTCACCCAACAATCCCTTAGCTTATCTAGACTGCTCAAATACAAACTGGAGTACTAACTATATTATTTTGCATTTTTGGCATTCTGGTTCCCCTATGCTTCTTCAATTGAGGAAAGTTTTGGAGGAGATATTATCAACTCTCCCACTAGGAAAGGGTCAGCCAGGGAGAAAATGCACATTTAAAGCTATTTCTCTATCCTTTGATGAAGCCATAGACCAGCCTTTCCAGTTTGGAATCACTTGACTATTATAGAATATAGCTAATTGTTTTGGGGTGTTGCTTCTTTGTCTTGTTGTTGTTAAGTTTTTAGTAGTGGTTATTGGTTTTTCCACTGTAGGAAACTTTGTTCCAGTTGTTCAGGCCAGAGGTGAAATATTTGTTAATTAAGGAATGTTCACTCTAGGGTGTGCCTCCGTGTGCTTTCCTTATCTTCGACGCTCCCTTGGATACAGTCCATTAGTGGGGATGGTTTCTATGAGACTTGCTGCATTAATCCAGCAGCTGAATATTTTACAGATGAAATTGCAAATACTTTTAAATGTTCTTCTCAAAGGAAAGCATTTAAACTGAATGTATGCAGTCAATAAAACAGCAAAATTAGTTCTAAGTTGTGTGTCCATATGCACAGTTCTATTGCTTTAAAACCTTGGTCTCAAGCTTCCCTCCACCTTACCTCGGTCCCAGGCCCTTGCAAACTGGGGTAGAGAAGTGGGGGTGATCTAATGATTGAATGTGTCCATCATTGGAAGACTCTGATATCCACCACCCTATTATTACCCTTAAGAGTCAGAACTCATTATTATAAAATCCAATAGAGATGGAATAGATGCGAAAGTCTTATTCACACATTTCCTTAATCTTTCCATTTTTTCACGTCTTTAGTGTTATTTGAATGGTCTCTTTATGATCCAACTGCAAACATTGTATTTGAGTTTTTGATCCTCAACCAAGGATCCCTGCTGTGATAATTCACTATGATGCTAAAGATTTTGGATGGCATCAGTGTGGCAAAAAACAGATCTGGTGGCAAGTTCCACAAGAGTAACTGAGACAGAGAAGGGCTCTGTGCGAGGCCATATGAGGTAGATTGACCTGTAAATTGAAAACTGGTAGTTGGAACTTCTCTTCCAATGCTGCTATAAAAATCAAAATTCCTTGAGAGCCCTTGCTTTCTGACAAATTTCCAGACGGGTTTTAGGAACCTGAAGCTCACCTATTCATCTCTGTACCTTCATCTTTCAGAGGTCGTGTTTCAGTGAAATCTCAAGTGTGCCAGCAGGAAGTGGTGCCAGTGATTCACAGGATACAAATCATCTCTTCCCTGTGAGTCAGGGCCAAGCCTATACCCTTACACAACGTTGGTTGGGGCAGTACGTGGGAGAGGTTGAGTACCATCACCGGAACGGAGGGAGCCCTGAATATTGTGGGCCCTGGAGCACTAAGAAGTGCTTGCTCAATAGTCAGGCAGAATGTCAGGTGCAGAAAAAGTCCTTATTTATCACATATGTTATCTTTTGACCTTGCTTCTTAGTGGCCACACTGAGAGGTTCATCTAGAAGGAGACTGACAGAGAGGAGGCTGGGGATTCAGTGACTGGCTGATCCAGCCAAGTCAGCAAAATCAATTGCAACTCTCATGAGTAAATACCCGTTGTCATCGAGTCAATTCTGACTCATAGCGACCCTACAGGACAGAGCAGAACTGTCCCCATAAGATCTCCCTTGAATGATTGATGAATCCGAACTGCCAACCTTTTGGTTAGCAGCCAAGCTCTTAACCACTAGGCCACCAGGGCTCCCTCAGGATTAAATAGTCTCCTGGAAAGCAATCGAGCAAATAAAAATGATCCACAATCATATGAAATAGGTTACAGAATGAAAGGAATGCATTGGATTTTCCCAGTTGAACCTTTTAAAATATTCAGAGCAGAGCAGCAAACTCACAATGAATCACAGGATCTGTCCAGCCCAAACAGATAGCAAAATCCACTTTGTTCATACTTTTGCTGTGGTCACATGCCAACCTACACAAGGACTGTTAGTTTTCCATCTTTTTCCACGGGCATCTGTAATTTAAGGATTTGTTTGTAACACCGTAGGCTTTTTAGGTCTTGTATACTTTCAGGAAGTGAATATGCCTTCGTCTTTTTCAGGTGTCTTTTTGTTCAAAGTTAAATCTCACTAATATGTAATGCCTTGCTTCACTTTGGTTATAATAACTATAAAATCCTTATCACATCATATACTGAGAACTACTATCAGCTCTGTACAGTAACAGCCTACGTTTCAGAGAATAAAATACATATAAGCATGTGTAAAAAAAGTTATCATTTTCTTCCTACATACTTTTTCAATATCAATCTTTAAGCTTCATTAAAAGACGAATATAAAAATCAGCTATAATTACTTGAGATAAAACAGCATGAAACCAGCGGTTGAAATAATAAAGGATACAAATAAGTATTTCTTTTAATTTCAAATTAAAATAGAGCCATAAAATCTTCCTTGTCAAGTGGCAAGAAAAGATTTAGTATGCCACATTTTTAATTCATAGATATTAAATTATACTCCTCAGTTTTAATTAAAAAAAAAAAAAATCCATTGCCCTTGAGTCAATTCCTACTCATAGCGACCCTACAAGACAGAGTAGGACTGCCCCATTGGTTTCCAAGGAGTGCCTGGTGGATTCAAACTGCCAACCTTTTGGTTAGCAGCTGAACTCTTAACCACTACGTCAAAAGTGTTAAATCATAATTCAGTTAGATATGCGAGACCAAATGGGCAGCTCCAGTCCAAAAGTGGGATGAGAAGTCAGGAAGGGACAGGAACTGGATGAATGGACACAGGGAACCGGGGTTGGAAAGGGGGAGAGTGCTGTCATATTGTGGGGATTGCAACCAATGTCACAAAACAATATGTGTATAGATTTTTGACTGAGAAATTAACTTGGGCTGTAAACTTTCACCTAAAGCACAATAAAAAAAAGAAATAAAGAAAACCCAATGAATAAGACATAGTTCCTGCCCCAAATAGAGTTAATGGGGCTACACCCTTGGGGGTGGTAAGAAAAGGAAAGAATTCATCGATGATGAATTTCTGACCAGAAAACACCAAGGATGGTGGTGTCATTAAAAGAAAAGAAAACAGATAGGACAGCTGGTTTGTGGTGGCATTTGCAGTTATTAGATATGAAGGGAGGACATAATGAGCAAGCAAATTTGAGTTTGATGCTCATATATCACCTATTTATATTCATGAGGTAGTTGGGAGTATAGATATTGAGGAAAGCAATAATAATGGAGTTGATTAAGTCAATTTGAAAGTCTTATGAAGATATAAGGAGATATGACCTTTAAGACATGAAAACCATTCAGATATTCCAAGGGAAATAGTATGGAATAGGAAATAACAGAACTTTGGAAAATAGGCAGTAGGGAGTAGACAGAAATGTACAAGGAAAGAGAAAAATAAATTGAAGAAAAAAGAAGGTTCAGTGCTGTGGGAGCCAAGAGAGCAGATCAGCAACACAATGATTGAAGAGTATGAGTGACTCCATTGTAAATACTTTATTCATCATTATCAAGTGCAAATGATGCTAAAATCTGAAATAAAGAAGTTATTAAGCTAATTTTTTTTTAACACTAGCATTGGTTTTATATTTGCATCCAGCTTATCATTAATATTAATTTTATTTGTCTTCGTAACTCAAACATTAATTATCCAAATTATGGATTATGGGGGGTGCAATGTGTTGTAGATATGAAAAATACATCAGGCCAGTGGATCTCAGCCAGGGGTAATTTTGCCATCAGGAACATTTGCCAAAGTCTAGAGACATTTTTGATTGTCACAACTGGAGGTGCTACTCACATCTAGAGGGTAGAGGCCAGGGTTGCAGATAAACATTCTGCAATACATAAGACAACCCTCTTAAAGAATTATTCAGCCCATAATGGCAAAAGCAGCCAGACTGAGAAACACTATATTAGATTTATGAGCTATGGAATCCAGTTCTAACTCAGATACAATTTCCTTATCTCTAAAAACAGATACCTAGGGGTAAGGTGGAGGGGGAGATGGAATTTAGATTAGATTACTCTTAAAGTTCCTTTCATTTCTAACACAATACTTCTCTTTCTCCCATTTACAGTTCATCATTCAGTCATATCACTGCTCAGTAATTTCTCTCCCTCTCTCTACCTCTCTTTTTCTCTGTCTCTGTCTCTCTCTCTCATAACACACACACACCCCATCAGAAAATGCACATTGTGTTAAGAGATACAAATGGGAGAAAGAGGGTAGAAAATTACTAGAATTTATCAGAAACAACAAATTGAATTTTCAAAATTTTAAAGAACAGCTGGTTGAGTCAAGATACACTGGTGAAATTTTCACCTAAAGCACAATTAAAAAAAAAAAAAAAACGCGCACACACACAGCGGTGAGAACTCTGAATAAAGGACAAATCATATCATCCACCCAACAAATAGTTACTGAGAGTTTGATAGAACCCTGGAGCCCTGGGGGCACAGTAGTTAAACATTTGGTTGCTAACCAAAAAGGTCAGCAGTTCAAATCCACCGGGCACTAATATCATCCCATCCATCTATTAGGTCCATATACAATAACCTAACAAGTTAGATATTATGATTTCTATTTTACAGATAAGAAAACTGAGGCTCAGAGAGGAATAAATTTTTTATGAAAGTAAGAAATAAAATAACTGAGGTATGAAATCTGTGTTGTTTACAAAATCTATGCCTCTTAATTTAAAGATTATAAAGTTCAACATGTATCTCTTTACACACACACAGACACACACACAAATGAGACAGAGAGAAAGAGCATTTCCTCCTGTGCTAAGGATTTTCAAGAGGGTTTGCATTTATCTCACTTTCATGCAAAATTAATATTGAGAGCATTTGACCTAAGAAATAAAAATGTTAATTTTTTTTTTTCTGGACAATTATCAAATCATTCCCTAGATTATAAATAGTATCCTGGTTAATTAAGCCATTACTTTAACCTACAAAGTCACTCAACATTTATTTGCTTTGTAACCAGACACCTCAGTCTTACATTAACTGCATTGCCAGAGGACACCGGAGTCTGTTGCATTGCTTCATTTTTTCTAAGGTTCTGGAATGGCCATATCAAGGCTACAGCTGTCAGGCTACACCTCCCTAAGGAGCTTTCCTATTACAGCTTCGGGGAGATTTCCCATTGTCTCCCAGTGGAATGTTCTCAACAGCAGTTACAGCCATATTAATTAGGCTCTTTGCATAGGCCTATTTGACAGGTGAGGAAACCACAATTTAATTTTTTTTTGAAGAGGATTTCTTACTTGGCATTTGCATCTCTTGGGTGCCATTAACCAGGAAATGGGAGATTCTTATGCAAAGATGGACAGAGAACATTCAAATTCAAATTTCCCAAAGTGACTATGTGAGTACTATACTTTTTTTTTTTTTAACCAAGGGAAGTCTTTTTTTTCTGTTAACAGAAATGGGCTATAGATTCCAAATTAGTCACTTACCAATACTATACTCAATATACAATAAAAGGGATACCTAAAAAACCTACGATCCAGAGTATAAAAAGATATGACACCTTCTCCTTGATCAAAAAAAAAAAAAAAAAATCGATCACTTAATTTAAAACCCAAAAACCAAACCCTTTGCCGTCTAGTGGATTCTGACTCATAGGGACCCTATATGAGAGTAGAATTGCCCTACAGGGTTTCCAAGAATCGACTGGTGGATTCGAGCTGCCAACCTTTTGGTTAGCAGCTGAGCTCTTAACCACTGCGCCACGAGGGCTCCTTACTTACCATACATCTTGGCAAATATAGAAATAAAGGCCTCAGTAAACTGACGTTAATGAGTGTAAGAAAAATCATATCCTGGCAACTGTGTTGATTAAAAATGATGAATATATGTTAAATAAAAATTCAACATATTTTTGCCTAGCCAAAGAGTCACAAGTTTTCTGTGTCTGATTTTAAGTGAGATCGTAGAGGAGTCAGCAGGCCCCTTTCTGCACAGGCGCCTGTTTCCGTAACAGTCTCTAAGCCCTGGGGCAGCCCCTGGCCTGCTCTGGAACTTCCCTGTTAAACCTGGTATTTTTATTTTGCTCCGGATAACCCTGAGACCCTCTGGGCACCCTACTGTTTACTCTCTAAGTTCTTGTAAAGTATTTTGTTTCACTGAGCCTCAGTTTCTTCATTTGCCAAACTGGGTTAATCATAACCTACCTCATGCAGTTATTTTAAGGCAGAAGCAAGGTAATGGATGGAAAGCACCTAACACACAACATGGTTGGCACACAGTAGGCATTTGGTAATGGTTAGTGCTCTTCTTACCTCCTGGATTTGGGCCCCTGTGCTGAAGCAGACACCCAATTACCCAACATGCTCACACGGCAAGCCAATGCAGAAGGCGGATGCTGGAGTCAAAATACAAACAGGAGAATCCTGTCATCGTGTTTTCTGCCTCTGATGTGTCCTATCAGGTTGTGCCAAGACTCAGGTAGCTCATAAACTCTCAGGGTCAACAGACAAGACCTAAGGCAAGTCAACTGTATCTTTTTTTTTTTTAATATTGTCTTGGAAACATCACTCAGGAACATGTTCGAAACAACCTGTTTGGACACTCTGTGGCATTCATGGGCAACAATGAAAACGTTTGATTTCAGATTGAAAGAATGTGCGACTGGTGACTTTTACTTCCTTATTAAAATATTCATACACAGCTCCAAATTCCTCTTGAAGTTTAAGGAATTGGGGAGAAGTGACTTTTGTTTTGTTTTGTTTTAAACCCTACATGAGGATCTTTTTCTTTGCCCATAAAACTGCAGAGCTCAAGATAAACATTTCTCCTCTTCTCTACAAGATTAGAAATAATTCAGCTCTAAAATTGTAGCTTATTTAGAAATGTGTTATCTAGTATGGTATACCTCAACCCTTTCATTCAATGTTCAGTAGGATAAAAGTGCTAGCAAACACAAGTATGGACTCTCTGTTTGGCCTGGCTTTACTATGTGATATTGGGTCATAGTTTCTAATCCATAAAGCAAAGAACATCAATATCAAATATTAAGAAATATTTTAAATGACCAAATTAGAGAGAGAGAGAGAGAGAGTGTGTGTGTGTGTGTGTGTGTGTGTGTGTATAAATCTGCCTGTGTTGGGGGTGGAGGGTGGAACTGAAGTGTCTAAATTTTTTCCACAATTATAAATACTTATGAATTCCACAAAAAGCTACCAGGTCAACAATAAAAAAATATTAGCTGAAACCTAAAATAAAAACTCCTCCTTTTGAAGGCCAAACATTTTGGAAAAGTATTTCTAGGTAAACTTTTGCTTGGGGGAGGGAAAGGAAAGGCAATTTCAGGAATAACAGCATGTCCTTGGGAATAAGACTATTGAACTTGCATACCTGAATAGAGTGTGGGGATGTGATACAGAATTTCAAGCAGGAACTTTAGCAGTGGCAGAGAAATATCTAAACAAACTGGGAAAACAGAAACTGACCTAGCTCATTTGGAAATGGGCTTGGCAGCTGAGGAAATAGGCAAACTATAATTAAGTAATGCAATAAAGGAGTTAAGCACTTTCATGACAACAAAAACACACACTAAGTGGGTAGTAACCAGGTTATTCATAGACTAGAGGCTCTTAAAGTCTCATATTTGAATATTCAATGAGATGCTCAGAACAGACATTTGCATTGTTCAGATGCAACCATACAGGTGGGAAAAAAAAATGCTAAATCATTCTGACCTTTGGGTTAATTTCTAACTTGAGGAAGACTGTCAACTTTCTAATTTTTATTTTTCTCACAGAAGTTTCAAAACGAAAATGGAAAAGCCACATTATTCCCTGAGAATCTTCTAAGTCATTCTTAGCTTGGTTTGGGTAGAAACCTCAGATCCATCTATGTTCCCGAAATTGGATGCCTAGGTTGCAACTATGCACGGTATGCATTTCATTAGGTCTCCCAACCCCCGAGATAAGGTGTGTCAAAATAATAATTTAACTGTCACATCCTGCACAGGTAGAATTAGTGTGTTAGGGGAATTCGGTTCACTGCAACCCCAGAAAAAATGTGTGACTGGTGACTTTTACTTCCTTATTAAAATGTTCACCTTGTTGCTAGGTGTTTTGGAGCCAATTTCGACTCATAGCGACCGCTTGTGACAGAGTAGAGCTGCCCCATAGGGTTTCCTAGACTTATCTTCATAACCCACAAAACCTAGTGCCCTCGAGTTGATTCCGACTCAGAGCGACCCTTTATCTTTATGGTAGCGGATTATCAGGTCTTTCTCCCCAAGGGGCTCCTGGATGGTTTCCCTTTGGGTTAGCACCACAATTCCTAACTCTTGCACTGCCAGGGCTCCAAATTCCTCTTGAAGTTTAAGAAATGAGAGTTGTGATTTTTTTTTTTTTAAACCAGAAAGGCTACATAAGAATCTTTTTTTTTTTTTTTCCTGTCTACAAGAATTTCTTGTCGTTGCCCTCGAGTCTATTCCGACTTATAGCGACCATTTTATTATTTACAGGACAAAGTAGAACTGCACCGTAGAATTTCCAAGGAGCGGCTGGGGGATTCGAACTGCCGACCTTTTGGTTAGCAGCCGTAGCTCTTAACCACTACGCCACCAGGGTTTCCTGCCAACTCACAGCGACCCTATATGACAGACTAGAGAACTAAAACATCTCAAATAGGAAGACAGACATAAAAAATATGCTCGGGGATTGCAGGCTACAGGGTGCAATTAGCAGCGGGACCTGCAAAGCGCCGGACCAGCCTCCCCGGGGGCTAGCTGCGCGGAGCGGGCAGGAGGCGGTAACACAAGGTGGGAGGCGTGGAGGCCAAGGGCAGCAGAAACCGCAGGGACCTGGCCATCTCCCTCCTGCTCCAAGTACCCGCAACGTTTTCATTCCGTAGTGTCTGAATCTCCAGCAATGCTGGCACCCACGCAAGCCGCCCCTGGGAAGCTAAATCATGTTCGATTTTAGAAAACTGGCGCAAGACTGAGAAGCAAAAGCCCACCTAGTCTGTACACCTTACTCTCCAAAAAGAGAAAGAACAAAACATGAAATTTCAACAGTGCGTCCAGGCCTTTTAATTTCTAGGTTAAGCAAATTTTCGAAAGAAAAAGTTTTCAGTTTTTTTATTTTGACTAATAAAAACCAAAACCAAACCCGCTGCCGACTCATACCATCCTACAAGGCAGAGTAGAAGTGCTTCCATAGAGTTTCCAAGGAGGGCCGGTGGATTCGAAACAACGGCCTTCTGGTTAGCAGCCACCAGGAGATATATTAATTCGTGCACACCCTCCCAAATAGGGAGGACTCATCATATCGGACTCACATCAGAGACATCCTTTTAAATGGAGTACACTTTAACCTTGCGGAAAACTCACTACTCGTCTATGTGACAGTGCCCGTGGGCGATATTTGTCTTCTCTGCAGTGGTCGCGGGAGCGGGGAGAAGAGGGCTGCAGAGGCTTACCGAGGCAGAGCAGCAGCGCCGGGACACGACCTGCACCGCGCATCTCCATCCTTGTCGCGGCTGCGAGCGTCGACAACCAGCTGGGGGCGCTCGGGCTGGGCGGCGGGCGCGGACGCCTGCGGGGAGCGCACGGAGCTGGGCGGGACTCTGCGCGGCTGTGCCTGGAGCGCGGCGGAGAGCCTGGAGGGGCCACGCGTTGGCTGTGTGTTTCTGACGCCCCGCCAGTCCGGCAAGTGAGCTTAGCTGCCGGGTGCTACGGCCTTTATACTTCTGGGGAGGGGCCTCAGGCCCGAGTACTTACTAGCGGGGTGAGGTGCAAAGTGCCCAGAATTTCATAATCAGCCCTGGGGGAGGAGTGGCCGGAGGACTGTCCGGATGTCATCGTCTGTGTCTGGAGTACCTGAGAGTGGTTGAGGAATGAAAAAATGCCCTTTTGGTTAGCCGGAGACTACTCCCCAAACTTTTCCATCTCCTTCTAGGACTCAAGCAGAAGGAGGTGGACTAGATGGGTTGGTTTGCTTTGCGGGGTCAACTGCCGGCTAGTAGGTGGTTTTAGTTGCCCCGGGTGACAGGCATACCTTGAGTCAAAGTCGATCTTCCTGCCAGGACTGGTGTGCCCAGTACATGCCTTAGGTGAGGTGTGTGTGGTGTGTGTGTAATTTTACTAACCTTGCCGTGATAACTCTCTGTTTGTGGACATACTTAAAGTTTGTGAGTGCCTCAATCTCCTTCCTTCTAATCAAACTCAGCACTGCCCAGAAATGCCTTCACATGTATGTATACCTTTCTTCCCATCTCTTGCACTTCCAAATTTGTTCGGGCATTTATTGCCTCAAAGTCTAGTAATTGTGAAGAAAAGCCCTAAATTATTTTTTCTTCTGCCCTATTTTCATCCATCAGCCTGCTGCTTTTGATTTTAACTTACCCAAAATGCTGCCTTAATCTTTCATTTGTCTGTCAAAATATTTCAATGACTCCCCATTGCCCTTTGGACAAGGCCTGTCACAAATTTGAACCCAATCAGTCTTTTCAACCTCACATCCCACTAGTTCCCCAGATAAATTGTCTCACCCCAGCCAGACTGGGAAACTCATTAAGCATTTGCTCAGTCCCATTCCTCTGCCTTATGGTCATGCTCTGGAGGAATGGGTACCTTTTCGGAAACTAGGCAAATCCTCCTATTGTAATGGTTTCCCTCAAGGGCCTGAATTTCTTGAGCCTGCTGGAATCTCTTTTTATTCTGATATCTTACAGCTTTTATTGTTTGTCTTTTTCCTAGACACCTAGATGTCTGGATCTGATATTTCACAACTGGTGAAACTACGTTGTTTAACTTTTTTGTTTGTAAGTCATATCTCCCAAGGAAATGTTCAGATCTGTATGGATACATAAACTACCTTACTCTTTATCGTATTCCCCTGTAGGGCCTAAGTACACTGAGTTGATTTAACAGTACTCAGTATGTATTTGAATAGAAAAATGGAATGTGATGGATGTTGATAGCTCCTTACCTTTCTACTTTTTGTTGTTTTCTTCTCCTTATCCTTTTCTCCCTCTTTCTCTCTCAATCTAAATATTTATTGGTGACGAATCGACTGGATGGCAGTGGTGGGTTTACTTTCATGTTGGAAACAATTCATCTTTTTTTCCAGTGGTTAAGTTCATGAGTTCTGGATTTAGACAGTCTGTGTGTGAATCCTTGAACAAGTTATTTAATCTGTTCATATGTAAAAGAGGTATAATAATAGCATCTAATTCACAGGAAAAAAAGAAAAAGGATAACGAAAATGCTTTTAGCACATTTCCTAGCACAAAGTAAGCACTCAGTAAAAATTCCTATTATTATACATAAGCACTAATGCTTAGGATGGTGGTACATGGTAGGTGGCCAATATTTATGAGTTAAATGGAAGAATGAACAGTGGGATGGAGGTAGGATTCTGGGTTCCTAAGTCTAGGTGCTGAACCTATCAAAAAAACAGGCAGTAAGTGACTACTGGAACCAATAAAGATGATACTGGCAATGGAGTACAGTTTCATGGCGCATTGATAGGGATCACAAGTTTAGTAAGTTAGAATTAGGAAGAGGTACTACTGTTTACATAAAGGCTTTTGTTCTACAAACTGAATCTGGAAAAAATAAAGTAGTTCAAGTGTCTGAGAAATGAAAGCAGAATTCCAAAGAATGGGGTACCAGCTGGGAGTGCTTCCTTATTCTACACAGTGACGCTGTCAAGTACTTAACAAGGGGTGACAGGAAAAGAATTTATTAGTCCTATTTGATGTTTCAGCAAATACAGTGCTATGCTTTATGCTCCAAAGAAAGAAGGATGGGGTGGGGAGCATATTGGGGAGAACGAGGTCACGCCACAACAGTCAACTCTGTGGTATTGATATGTGGGCAGGAATTTTTTCACGTTGTAGCTGATGCCTGTGAACACAACATACCATCATCGGGGGAAAAAAAAACTCATGTGCTTCTCCCAAAATTTTCCTATGGGCTGATTTCACATGGTGTGAAGAAATCTTTTCTTCACTGGTTCTATGTTTACTCAATTTTCTAGCCATTAGTTTTTGAGAATGACTCCTTCATGACACATCAGAGAAGATTTGACAGCTCCCTCTGCAAAACAGTATTCATCTCCCTTTTTTTTTTAAATAATTGGGAACCGTTTTCATTAATCACTCATTTTAATATATATACGTAGTATGAAGTACAATCATAATTCCTCTTAAAGGCATAAAACATACTTGAAGATAGAGCAGGGTAGGAAGGTAGTATTGAAGTCAGACAGGATTTTTCCAACTGTGAAGTGTCTTTGAAACATCAATCAGATCAGCAGTTCCAAATCTGAGAAGTATTTGGATTTTTTCAAGGGGGTAGTAAATCTGAGCATTATCTATAGATTAAATATATAATATTTCTATCTAACAGTATTTTTAAAAATGTCTTCAGGTTCTACTGTGATTAGTAAAATGCATTCATTTTAAGTTGATATTGCATCATGGTTACTTTGTGCCATCTGTTTTTCAGTTAATATGTAGCAAATAACCACTGTTGGGTACAGTTGGAAAAAAAAGATTTTTTTTAATTTTTACATTAAAAGATGGCTCTCTTAGGAGAAAAGTTTGAAAATCCTGGACTGGGAGTATATACATACGGGCCCTATATTGGTATCAGCACTAAATCCGTCAAAGGTAGCAGCCAGGTCAAGCCCTAGGTCTCCTACAAATAACCAGCACCTGGCATCAGAGAAGGACTAAAAAAAATCTTCTAATTCTTCTTCTATCTCTTGCTTTTTCCATAAAGTTAGTGCTCTTTGTAACTGCAGCTGGCACTTACTATGACATTAACCACTTTGCCTTTGAGTTGACTCTGACTCCTGGTGACCCCAGGTGTTTCAAAGTAGAACTGTGTTCTACAGGGTTTTCAATGGCTGATTTTTCCGGCCTTTCTTCCCAGGCACCTCTGCTTGGACTCGAACCTCCAATGTATCAGTTAGTAGCCAAGTGTGTTAACTCTTTGTACCGCCCAGGGTTTTTTTTTTTTCAAATTGACAACTGAGCATAGCTACTTGGATGAATTACCTTTTACATAACAAAAATCTTTAAAAGCGTTTTTTTTTAGCTAATTCTTACCGAGCCTCTGAGATAGAATGATACTAGATTGTTTTCTTACAATTAAGGCATTGAAAATTTTAGGAAAGTATCCAAGATTAGATTGCTAAATTTAATATTCTAAATTTTAAACCTTGAAAATGAATTCTAGTCTATCAAATACTACTGTTTTAAAAATTGGTGTTAGCCCAACTACCACTACTTACCACTCTGACTGGTATTACAACAGAGGGTCCTAGACAGACAGGGAGAAAAATTTCAGAACAAAAAATTAAATTCACAAAAAGGACCAGACTTACTGGCCTGACAGAGACTGGAGAAACCCCCGAGACTATGACCCTAAGACACCCTCTTGAACTGGAACTGAAGCCATTCCCAGAGACCTCCTTTCAGCCAAACCATAGATGGGCCTATAAAATAAACAATAACACCAGAGAGAAACATGCTGCTTAGAGCAATCAATTACATTCAGTCAACAGGAGAACATTTATCCAGAAGCAAAGAGGAGAAAGACAAGAAGGGATAGAAAATCAGGGCAAAAGGAAATGGGGAACCTAGGACTGAAATGGGAGAGTGCTGACACATTGTGGGGAATGAAACCAACGTCACGGAACACTTGATGCACAGGTTATCAAGTAGGAAATTAATTTGCTCTGTAAACTTTCACCTCATGCACAATAAAAAAAAATCTTTAAAAAATTAACTTTCTTCTCAATTTAGCCGGATGTTAACCATTATAGGGTCTTTTTTGCAGGTACCACTTTAATAAAGAATTTATGTCTTTTATAACTACATATATATATTTATAATAAAACAATACCTTATAAAATAAAAATAAAGCACAACTTTCCAAGCAAAATTCTTGGTGATATTTTTTCTTCATAACTTTTATGTAGCAGTGACTGTTTTGCATTTCTTCTTGACTAAAAGCCAACAGAGTACATTGCTATTTAGGCAACATCTCATTTATTTATTAATTCAACAAATATTTCTTGAAGGGCTCTATAATGGAATTGTTATATAGAAATAGATATAGAGATATACCAAAAAAAAAAAAAACAAACCTGTTGCCACTGAGTCGACTCCGATTCACAGCAACCATACAGGACAGAGCAGAACTGCCTCATAGGGTTTCCAAGGAGTACCTGATGGATTCAAACTGCCAACCTTTTGGTTACGAGCCGTAGCTCTTAACTGCTCCTCCAACCGGGTTTCCATATAGAAGTGTAGGTACAAGTATATATATGGAATACTTAGATGATAGATAGAACGCAAGGGACTTTTAATTCAGTTAAGAGACAAAATAGAGAAAAGGAACGTACATTTAATGGTGTGACACTAGCCTCTACTAACCATAAAAACTCTAAAACTCAGTGCCGCCCAGTCGATTCCGACTCATAGCGACCCTATAGGACAGAGTAGAACTGCCCCCGTCGAGTTTCCAAGGAGCGCCAAGGTGGATTTGAACTGTCCGGCCTTTGGCTAGCAGCTGTAGCACTTAACCACTACACCACCAGGGTTTCCAGAGATGAAAAAGTATTTTTTCCCTTGGGAATAAAGCATTGTTTAAGAATTCAAAAAGTGAAATTCTTTGTTTTGCTTTCAGTATACAATAATAATAATTGAGAAAGTTTCGAAGTCTACTAAATAGCAAATTATATTTTCTCATTCATTCACCTGATAATTTGAGGGATTTCTTATATTAACAATGATTTCAACACATTGAAAATTCACATAATATTTGAGTGTAAAGTGAATGGTATAAGATGGCTGATTAACTAATTGGATGAATGGATTAATTAAAAAATGCCTTTATTTGTGGTTTACTTTAGATTTAAAACTATAGGTAGAAAAGAATATTACAGCAGTTGGCATTTTTTTCTTAAATCTAAATAAGATATGAAAGAAAAATCTAAAAGTTCACATATTATGGTAACAATAACTAATATTCATATGATGGAGTACCTGGTGGCACGGTGGTTAAGCACTCTGCTGCTACCTGAAAGATCAGCAGTTCGAACCCACCAGCCACTTCAAGGGAGAAAGATGTGGCAGTCTGCTTCCATAAAGATTACAGCCTTCGAGACCCCATAGGGCAGTTGTATTCTGTCCAGTACGGTCGCTGTAAATTGGAATCGACTCCATGGTAATAGGTTTGATTTTTCTTGGAATATTCATACCTAACATGTTTAAAGGTAACCCTGGTGGCGAAGTGGTTAAGTGCTACGGTTGCTAACCAAAAGGCTGGCAGTTTGAATCCACCAGCTGCTCCTTGGAAACTCTATGGGGCAGTTCCACACTGTCATATAGGGTTGCTATGAGTCAGAACAGACTTGACCACAATGAGTAATGAAACATATTTAAAACACTAGGTACTTTAAAAATATATTTGCTTATTTATTCCAGAAAATAACCTTATGAGGTAGATAGTATTATTATTTCCATTTTACAGATGAGACTAAGGGGGAAAAATTGAGGAATTTTTTTCAGGTGCTTTGCTTATAAGTGACAGAGATGGAATTCAGACCAGACAGTCTTCATCTGCTCTCTTCACCACTACACTGTGTTACTTTTACCTGTGACAACCTTTAAACCAGTTGCAGCGGAGTCAATTCTGACTCATGGAGGCCCCGTGAGTGTCAGAGTAGGAATGTGCTCCATAGGGTTTTCAATGTATGATTTTTTTTTTTTTAATCACCAGGCCTTTCTTTCAAGGCACTTGCGGGTGAACTCAAACCTCTAACCTTTCGGTTAGCAGCTGAGTACATTAACTGTTTGCACCACCCAAAGACTGCTCTTGTTCACCTAAAGTACAGGGTTTGCTTTATGTGAGATGCTCTAGTATATTTTCATTAAAATCTATGTTTCTAGAGTTTTTTAAAACCCATTGCCCTGGTGTCAATTCTAGAGTTTTTTAGCCTCAGGTTATTTGCGGAGAGTATTCCCATTCCTTTGCAGAGAGTTTTCTCTTACTTTCCTTAAAGAGAGCTATTTATGTTGTTTTCTTATTAAGGAGAAAACCACGTGTGCCCATCTTTTACCTTCTGTCTCCAAAGCATTGGCTAAGTCTTGCTTTTTGATTGTTCATTGTGCTTGTGAGAAATACTTTATTCTAAAAATGTCACATCAAAAATGCCATCCATGAATTTTATCAACCACAGCCTCTGGAAAATCATTCAGTAATCCCCAAATATAAAAAGAGCTGGATATTTTTTGACATTGGGAACCTGACCAATTCTGAGGCTGCTGCTTCTTGTACTTGCCATGAGTTAGTGCTCTAAGAACAAAAGAGCCTCTTCTGTCACTCATGCATATCCACAGAGCAATAATTACACACGTACTGATGATGAATTAGGAATGCAGCTATCCCTATTTAAAGCATTGCTGTTCGAGTTTAGCTACGCCTAAAAAAAACGCCTAGTTGCGTGTAATTGTACACTTCCTACATCAACGTTGCTACTCCTTAAGCAACATTTTACAGTGAAAATGTTAACTTTCTTAAAGTTATTTATTCAACAAACATTCTATGTCCCATAAAACCACAAATTAACGGTCTAAGTGAACATACTTAATTTGAGGAAGTTTTCATTTTATTGCTAAATCATCTGCATGATTATTGCCTCAGTTATGGAACTGTGGGGTTTAACATTAACTTTACCAAAAGAATTTGGTCTTTGTCCTTGGTTACTGAGAGATAACCTCTAAAACCTTGGAAATTTCCCTGTAATTGAAGTGCCTTTGATGAGACCTCCAGGCTACAAATGAGAGTTTATGCTAATGAGGTGACTCAGGTAGGGGCTGGCCAGGCAAGAAAGACCACCAACCATCCAGTGGCCTGGTATCGGTCGACAGGGGTGGGGGGTATGACTCAATTGTTCATGCTGTTTTAGTTTCTTAGTGCTGTTATAACAGAAATACCACAAGTGGGTGGCTTTAACTAACAGAAATTTATTTTCTCACAGCTTAGAAAGCTAAACCTGTTGCCGTTGAGTTGATTCAGACTCATAGCAACCCTATAAGACAGAGTGCAACTGCCCCATAGGGTTTCCAAGTCTGTAATCTTTACGGAGAGGAGCCTTGGTAGCACAGTGGTCAAACACTCAGCTGCTAACTAAAAGATCAGTGGTTAGAACCCACTAGCCGTTCTGTGGGAGAAAAATGTGGCAGTCTGCCTCCTTAATTAAAGATTACAGCTTGGAAAGCCCTGGGGCACTTCTGCTCTGTCCTTTAGGGTCATTATCAGTCAGAAGCAACTCACAGGCAATTTTTTTGTTTTTGGAATCTTTATAGCAGCAGACTGCCACATCTTTCTCCCACAGAGTAACTGGTGGTTTCGAACCCCCAACCTTTCGGTTAGCAGCTAAACACTTTAACCACTGCACTGAATTCAGGGCACTGGCTATAGGGCAATTTTCTCTCTGTAGGCTCTGGGGGGAATATCCTTGTCTCTTTCTTGGTTTCTTGATGATTTCTGCATGGTATCCATCTTTCTCCATTTGTGCTTCCTTGCTTCTGTGTAGAATCTGCTCTTTTTATATTTCAAAAGTGATTGGCTTAAGCCACACTCTGATATGGCCTCATTAACATAACAAAGAAAATTCTGTTCTCAAGTGGAATTACATCAACAAGTATCAAAAAACCCAAAACCCACTGTCCTTGAGTCAATTCTGACTCACAGCAACCCTATAGGACAGAGCAGAACTGCCCCATAGGACGTCCTAGGCTGTGAATCTGTACGGAAGCAGACTGCCGCATCTTTTGCCTGCCGGAGTGGCTAGTAGGTTCAAGCCACCCACTTTTTGATTAGGGGTCTAGGGCCTTAACCATTGTGCCATCAGTTCTCCTTATTCAACAAGAATAGGGGTTAGGGTTTACAACACATATTTTGGGGGAACAAAATTCAGTCCATAACACATGCCTACACAATGAGGCCCCCAATAAAGGCTCTGGACACAAAAGCTCCATGAGATTCCTGGTTGGTGAAAGACATGGGAGGGGAGCATGTCTTTTGGGACAAGGAACCTCCACACTGGGGACCCTCCCAGATCTCTTCCTTTGTACATTTCTTCCTATAATAAAACTATAATCATAAGTGTGGCATATTCTCTGAGTTTTGTGTTCTAGTGAATTACCAAACCCAAGGGAATGGTGAAAGCATGCAGATCAGAAGTGAGGGGGCTGGAAATCCCCCAAGCTTATGGCTGCCATCCTGAGGGGTAGTGGGAAAACCTCCAATTTGGAGCTGGCAGATGAGAAGTGAGGCTGTCAGGGAGACTTGCAACCTTGCAGTTGGTTCTGAAGTCTTGGGCTGGCTTGGCAGTATGGAGCACAATGTCCTTTAACTTGTGAGATCTGACCTAGCTCCTGGTGGCTAGGGTCATAGGGAGAAGGGCTGCCTGTGCAGCTGGTGTCAGAACAGAAGTGGAACTGAATTGAATTAAACTGAATTGATTCTTACAGTGAAGTGTAAGAAAAGCAGGAACTTTAGTATTTTCATTTCAGTAACTTTATATGTTTTTAATATTACTGTTCTCAGGTGTAGGGGAAAAAAACAAAACTAAACTTATGTGGTAAGTATTAAGCTTGAAACTTTCTTGTCTTTCAATCTCCTCAAAGACACTGAATTACTTTCTAAATTTAAGTTTCAATAAACAGTACCTGAGATTGCCTAATTTCTGCTTTTTTTCTGGAGGTAAAACACCTAGAAGACTGAGTGGAATACGCCACAAAGATCCTAGGAATAGTTTTATGACTGATTTTTTGTTTATCACCACGATTAACAGATATATTTTTTAAAAAAGCTGTTAAAGGCAGTAAAGCAATAGTTATTAAAGTCTTAACTTTTATTGTATTGGCTATTACTACTAGTCATGTTTATTTGACTTAGAAAATATCCCCCAATAAAATTGCTCATAAAATGATACTCTATTTTGTAATGCATTTTACTCTGTATGGAATTATTTGTATAAATTGTTAATATTACTGGTTCTTACTCATGGCTGCACATTAAAATTACTTGGTCAGCTTTTGAAAAAATACTGATACCTGGGCCCTACCTTCCCAGGGATTCTGATTCATTGGTGTAGAAGGGCCTCAGATGAATGTATTTTTACAAGGTGACAGTTTAATGTTTTAATTAAAGCATGGAAAGAAAGAAAGAATACCAATCCACACATCTTAGATCCAAGTTTTAGTCCTGACTCTGAAAATAAATTGTCGTGTGATCTCACGTGAGTCATTAACTTCTCTGGGCCCAACGTCTCAAACTTTTAAAATGCAAGTTTGAGCTACATGACCTGTAACCTCATAGCTTCCTGTGACTCTCAAATATGGTGCTAAGTAGATAGAGTCACAACTTTCTCTTGACAATATGTGCCTTTAAGCACTGAACAACTTTAGCAAACTGCAAAGGCATCGGCTACAATATCCTAGAGTGATAGCACAGATAAGGTCCTCACGATATGAAAAAGTAGTTAATCTAATAAACAGGTTTCTCCAGTTTTCCAAAATCTTTCCTTCATCTCCCCTGGGATCTGTGTTTAGGCTTTTTCCCCATTTTTTTCATTTTCTTCCCTTTGCTTACAACTTATGAGTCATGAACTCCAGGAAAAACAATGGAGGGATATCGAAACCAGAAAATGCAGATCCTGCTTGTTGCTGATCAAGAAGGCTACAATGCAGTTTTTAATTACCGAAACCATATTTATGAAGGAAGTTTCACTTTTTCTGTGGGGAAAAAAATGTGGTTAAATTAAATGTCCTAAAAATCAGACGTGATGGTTGAGATTGTGTGTCAACTTGGCTGGGCCATGGTTCTCAGTGGTTTGACAGTTGTGATGTAGTTTGGCAGTCATATGATGTTGTGATCACTTCCATAATGAGATTGTTTATGATATGATCGCCTCCATGATGGGATCTGCTGTGAATAGCCAATCAATTGAAAGGGAGTTTCCTTGGGCGTGTGGCCTCCATCGAATATAAGTGGACATTCTGACAAGGCTCACGGGCTTTTGCTGGTGTTGGATCCCACAGCTGGCTCCTGTTCATCTGATCTCGGGTTGTTGGGACTTGACATAGCAGCTTACCTGCAGTCTTGCCTGCTAATCTTGGAATTCGTAGATCTTTGCAGCCTGTGAGCAAAAGCCTTGCTCTCTGACCGGCCAATCTTGGGTTCTCCAGTCCCTGCAGCTACGTGAATTAGGAGAAGCCTCTATCCCAACGCATGTACTTGGGATGTTCCTGCCTCTGCAACCCTGTGAGCCATTTCCTTGATATAAATCTCTCTGTATATAACTTTCTGGAAACCTTGGTGGCGAAGTGGTTAAGAGCTATGGCTGCTAACCAAAAAGTTGGCAGCTTAATCCCTCTTTGGTGAGAGGCATCTGGGGTCTTAAACACTAGCAAGCAGCCATCTAAGATGCATCAATGGGTCTCAACCCACTGGGAGCAAAGGAGAATGAAGAACACCAAAGGCATATGGTAAAGATAAGTTCAAGAGACAGAAAGGGCCACTTAAACCAGAGACTACATCAGCCTGAGACTGGAAGAACTAGATGGTGTTTGGCTACCACGGATCACTGCCCTGACAGGGAACACAACAGAGAATCCCTGATGGAGCAGGAGAACAGTGGGATGCAGATCTCAAATTCTCATAAAAAGTTCAGGCTTAGTGGTCTAACTGAGCCTCTGGGGACCCTGGAAGTCATGGTCCCTGGACCCTTTGTTAGCCCCAGACTAGAACCATTGCCGAATCCAATTCTTCAGACAAGGATTGGACTGGACTATTTGATAGATAATGATACTGGTGAGGAGTTAGCTTCTTGCCTCAAGTAGACACATGAGACTATGTGGACAACTCCTGTCTGGAGGCACGATGAAAAGGAAGAGGGGGACAGGAGCTGGTTCAATGGACATAGTGAATACAGGGAGGAGAGAAGGAATGTGCTGTCTCATTAGGTGGAGAGCAGCTAGGGTACATAGCAAGGTGTGAATAAGTTTTTGTTTGAGAGACTGACTTGATTTGTAAACTTTCACTTAAAGGACAATAAAAAAAAAAAAGGTCAGCAGTTCAAATCTACCAGGCTCCTTGGAAACCCTATGAGGCAGTTCTACTCTGCCCTATCTACTCGATGGCAACTGGTTTGTTTTTTGGGGGGAGTTTTTATATATTTACATGCTTTACTGGTTTTGCTTCTCTAGCAAACCCAGCCTAAGACACCAGAAAAGAAAATAATCTAGTAAACATAAAAGACACCAGATTAGTAGTAAGAAACCTTAGGACAAGTTCTAGCTCCCATCATTCGTGGGTCTTGTGATCTACTTAAACTCCATTAGCCTCAGTTTTCTCATCTGCAAAAAAGGAGATGATCATTCCTGTCTTTCCTTCATCGCAGTATTATCATGAGACTCAACTGAGACAATGTTTAATAGAACAGTGAAACAGTGCTGTATGATATCATTTTTGGCATTAATAAACATCACGTATTTATTTAGTGCCATGGAATACAAAAGAGTACAAAAAATGTACAGGTTAACCAGGATGGTGTTGGATTCCCAAAGCAAAGAGAGGTGGGTGTTCCAAGAAGGAGGGATAGATGTCAATGTCATGGGGAGGAGTGAGGTTAAGAAAGTAAGTATGAAAGAAGAGATTTAGCAATAATGATGCCACTGGTACTCTTTCAATAGAAAGTTTAGTAGAGTGGAGAGGACAGAAATCTAATTACAAATGTATGATACCCTGTATTTCTTCTAATTCTAGATATTACTATCAGAGACTATGGATCATCTGTGAGTTTCGGTGTGGTGACATTTATAGCATATGATTTCCATAATTTGTCAAGACATAAATGCAAAACCCATGTAATAGAGATGAATCATTCTTCCACATGGGCCTTTGGATTTTACTCGAAGATTCATAGCTTACTTTTTCTTATTCAATTTGGAGAGAAACCTCAAGAATTATTTTCTCTGATACCACATAGCTCTTATGAATATTATTTCTACTTTCTTAATTAAGAATGTGTTAGGGACAAAGTGATTTTCTGAGATTTTGTCTTTGTTAAATTTATTACTCTCTACTGATATTCTCTTCCCTCTACACCCCTACTCCACAATTGGTATGAGGCAAAAGAGAGAAAATCTTTGAAAATGCAGGGCTTTTTATTTGCCGAGCTGAATGATAAAAGTAGATATTGAAATTTAGAGAGCCTGGGACAAATCCCAATTTGCCTTGCTTAAAAAAGAGATAAATTAATAAAATATAGGAAGGATTCAGTAGAAAATAGAATGATAAGCACTGCAGGAGCAGGGAAGAGCTGGGAAACTAAAGGGCTGGGGTCAAGGAGACGTACATGAGAAGAAATTTTAATGAGGCTTTTGGGAATGAAATGATACGGAGTTAGATATAAGTTCCTTTGTCATTTCACAAAAGAATTTTCAATGAATAGTGAATTAAAAACAAGTGCTTTGTTTTCTCTGGTACAATGCAAAACAGACGTGCAACACTAGGAAAGCTAATGTCGGATTGTAGCTTTAGATTTAGTCTCTTGATCATGAAACATAGAAGTACCTGAAGGTACTTTGGGGTGAAGCTAGTGGGGAAGTCATTGCAATAAAACTTCAGCAATGTTCCTGTGTATTTGGGAATTTTGCGTAGACGGGTGGGTTTCCAATAAGGGCCAAGCACGGAAGCCTGAGCCATGAGTTGGGACTCAATTCTGGAGGGTGTATTAAGCCATATATAATTAAATTCGCACGAGTAAAAACACTCCTCCCCAACCTCCATCATGCTTATATACACATACCTGAAAAAAAGAAAAAAATAAGCCACACACACACGCTAAAAAAACTGGCTAAAAATAAGCAGTAACATCACGGTCAAAACTTGGAATAGAGCCTCAGCCTTTCGTATCCTCAGTGAAGGTTAATAGCTGACTCCTAGAGAAATACTCTCAGTCTTTACGTTTTTTTTTTTTACATGGTGAACTTGTACGGAGTTGCTTGAGTTTGAATCCAGGCTCTACTATTAATAATTGTGTAATTTTTGCCAAATTTTCTCATGTGTAATGTGGGATGATAAGAGAGTTGTTGTGAGGGCAAAACTTTTAGAACGTTGTCTGCCACATAATAAGTACTCAATAAATATTATTTTTTGCTGTTGGTGGTGATTTAAAAGCTGTATCCTCCTCAATACTCAAAACCAGATTCTAATATTCTTGAGGCCAAAACAATGCCCTATTCATGTCTGACTACCTTGCTATTTCTAGTTTAGTGTCTTGCATATAATAGACACTAAATACATAGTTACCGAATGCATTTGCTGTTTACCAAAGCTGAATTCCAAATTATAATTTATAGGACAAGAAGAAAATTGCAACGAGACTAGGTTGTCCTATATCTGGTAGTGATTAGACATTACAATGTTAATGATTATTGCAACTGTAATTCCAATTACATTAACAATGTGAACATAATCATAACTGGCTCTTTGACCAGTTTTGTTAGACAACTATGAATCAAGCTTAGAGCCAATGGTAAGGAAGCATTGCCCATTTAGCTGTCAACAACACTTCTCAGCATTGATCAGTAGCACTCATAAGTCACAATGTCATATCATGGGCTTGGTGTGGACATTCAAAAACCTGTTGAGCAGAAGAAATGACTTGAAGCAACCTTCAGAATATTTTGCACATTAAAGACTCTATAACATCCTGAATCATACCTAGAAGAGCTAATCAGAGATGAGATGAATCATTTTGTAAAAATACTGTGCAGTTTAAAAAGTCAAGGGACTCTTTCTTGTAGTGACCCAGTAATTAGGAACCCAACCAACACGTTACCTTTGTACTCCTCATGAGAAAGGTCTGGTAACACTAGGGTGAGCATTACTGTGAAAATGAACACAGGTAATAGCCTGAGGCCTGAAAGATAAACACATCTGCACTGTGACTAAGAGAAGTGATACTATCCAATTCAATGGAATAGCTAAATCATTTGGTATTCTTACTTTTTATATTTGAAGCATTTGAAATACTTTCAAGTGTGCATTCTTGATTTGTGAAGGGCTTAGAGACGATGATAGAGGGCACGAGAATGCCCAAGTTATTAAAGATCCTTAAAAAAAATGTATTGTGTTTTTGGTGGCGATATACAGAACACTTTAGGTTTCCAATCAAAATTTCTGCACAAATTGTTCAGTAACGTTGGTTACATTCTTCACAATGTGTGGACATTTTAAGAATTTTTGTTCTGGTTGTTCCATTTCCATGGATCTAGTTTCACTGCACCCTTACGTTCTCTTCTTTGTTATAAAGTAATTGTTAACTATTTGGTCCCATATAGGTGATTTTTTTTTTTTTTTTGTATTTTAGATGAAGGTTTACAGAACAAACTAGCTTCTCATTAAATAATTAGTACACATACTGTTTTGTGACATTGGTTACCAACCGCATAACATGTCAACACTCTCCTTTCTCGACCTTGGGTTCCCTATTACCAGCTTTCCTGTCCCCTCCTGCCTTCTAGTCCTTGTCCCTGGGCTGGTGTGCCCCTTTACTCTTGTTTTGTTTTTATAGGCCTGTCTAATCTTTGGCTGAAGGGTGAACCTCAGGAGTGCCTTCATTACTGAGCTAAAAGGGTGTCCAGGGGCCATACTCTTGGGGTTTCTCCAGTCTCTGTCAGGAGGCCAGTAAGCCTGATCTTTTTTTGTGAGTTAGAATTTTTTTCTACATATTTCTCCAGCTCTGTCTGGAGCCCTCTATTGTGATCCCTGTCAGAGCAGTTGGTGATGGTAGCCAGTCACTGTCTAGTTGTGCTGGACTTAGTCTGGTGGAGGCTGTGGTAGATGTGGTCTATTAGTGCTTTGGACTAATCTTTCCCTCGTGTCTTTGGTTTTCTTCATCCTTTATTGCTTTGGATGGAGTCACACCAGCTTTTAAGACCCCAGATGCTACTCACCAAAGTAGAATGTAGAACATTTTCTTTATGAACCATGTTATGCCAATTGATCTAGATGTTCCTCGAGACCATGGTCCCCACAGCCCTCAGCCCAGTAATTCAGTCCCTCAGGGAGTTTTGATGTGTCTATGGAGCGTCCATCACCTTGACTTGGACAAGTTGTGCTGGCTTCCCCAGTATTGTGTACTGTTTTACCCTTCACCAACGTTACCGTTTATCTGTTGTCTATTTAGTGTTTTTCCATCCCCTCCCCAGCCTCCCTCGTAACCATCAAAAATTGTCACGCTTTGTGTGTAAACCTTTTCAGGAGTTTTTATATTAGTGATCTCATCCAATTTTTGTCCTTTTGTGATTGACTTACTGCGCTCAGCATAATGCCCTCCAGATTCATCCATGTCGTGAGATGCTTCTCAGATTCATCCTTGTTCTTTGTCTCTGTGTAGTACATTGGGTGGTACTCCATTGTGTGTATGTACCATAGTTTGTTTATCAATGCATCTGTTGATGGGCATCTAGGTTGTTTCCATCTTTTTGCTATTGCGAACAACGCTGCAGTGAACATGGGTGTGCATATGTCTATTAGTGTGATGACCCTTATTCCTCTAGAATATATTTCTAGGAGTGGGATTGCTGGTTCATATCATATTTCTATTTCTAACTTTCTAAGAAAGCACCATATCATTTTCCAAATGGTTGTACTATTTCGCATTCCCACCAGCAATGCATAAGAGTCCCAATCTCCCCAAAGCTTCTCCAACGTCTTTAATTTTCTGTTTTTTGGATTCGTGCAGTACTGCCAGCATGAGATTGTATCTCATTGTGGAGCTAAAGGCTAGTGATCATGAGCATTTACTCTTGTGTCTGTTAGCCACTTGAGTGTCTTTTTTGGTAAAGTGTCTGTTCATTTCCTTTGCCTATTTTGTAAATGTGTTGTCTTTTTGTTGTAGAGGTGTTAGGTTTTCCCGTAGATTTTAGAGATTAGACATTTGTTGGATTTGTCAGAGCCAGTTTTTTTTTTCTTTGGCAGTCTGTAGGTTCTCTTCTTACTCTTTTGGTGAAGTATTTTGATGAGCGTAAGTGTTTAATTTTTAGAAGACCTCAGTTATCTAGCTTATCTTCTGGAATTCGTGTGCTGTTAAAGTTTGTATCCTGTTAATGCCATGTTATTAGGACCTCTAGCATTGATCCTATTTTTTCTTCTATGATCTTTATAGTTTTTGGGTTTTTATTTAGCTCTTTGATCCATTTTGAGTTACTTTTTGTGTGTGCTGTGAGGTATGGGTCCTGTTTCATTTTTTTGCAGATGGACATCCAGTTATGCCAGCACCATTTGTTAAAAAGACTGTCTTTTTCCCATTTGATGGACTTTGAGCCATTGTCAAAGATCAGATAACCATAGGTGGATGTATTTATACCTGGGTTCTCAATTCTGTTGCATTGGTCAATGTATCTGTCGTTGTACCAGTACCAGGCTGTTTTGACTCAAGTCTTTCTACTTTATTCTTCTTCTTCAATAGTGCTTTACTTATCCGGGGCCTCTTCCCTTTCCATATAAAGTTAATGATTAGTTTTTCCATCTCTGTAAAGAATGCTGTTGGTATTTGGATTGGGATTGTATTGTATTTGTAGAATGCTTTGGGTAGAATTGACAGTTCAAAATGTTGAGTCTACCTATCCATGAGCATGGTATGTTTTTCCATTTATGTATATCTCTTTTGGTTTCTTGCAGTAATGTTTTGTATTTTTCTTTGCATAGGTCTTTTACATCCCTGGTTAGATTTATTTCTAAACATTGTCTTTTTTTAGGGGCTATTATTATTATAAATGGTATTGTTTTCCTGTTTTCCTTTTCATCATTCTCTTTATTGTGTATAGGAATCCAACTGATTTTTGTGTGGTTGTCTTTGTATCCTGCTAATCTGCTGAATCTTTCTATTAGTTCCAGTAGTTTTTTTGTGGAGGCTTTTGGGTTTTCTATGTATAGTATCAAGTTGTTGTTTGGTGCCGCGAGGCTGGTTCTGACTCATAGCAACCCTATGCACAACAGAATGAAACACTGCCTGGTCTTGTGCCATCCTTACAATTGTTGTTATGCTTGAGCCCATTCTTGCAGCTCACTGTGTCAGCTCACCTTGTTGAGGGTCTTTCTCTTTTCCACTGACCCTGTACTTTACCAAGCATTATGTCCTTCTTCAGGGACTGATCCCTCCTGACAACATGCCCAAAGTATGTAAGATGCAGTCTCACCATCTTTGCTTCTAAGGAGTATTCTGGTTGTACTTCTTCTAAGACAGATTTGTTCATCCTTTTGGCAGTCCATGATATATTCAATATTCTTTGCCAACACCACAATTCAAAGGAGTCAATTCTTTTCGGTCTTCCCTATTCATTGTCCAGCTTTCACATGCATATGATGCGATTGAAAATACCATGGCTTGGGTCAGGTGCAACTTAGTCTTCAAAGTGACATCTTTGCTTTTCAACACTTTAAAGAGGTCCTTTGCAGCAGATTTACCCAATGCAATGTGTCTTTTGATTTCTTGACTGCTGGTTCTATGGCTGTTGATTGTGGATCCAAGTAAAATGAAATCCTTGACAACTTCAATCTTTTCTCTGCTTAGCATGATGTTGCTTATTGATCCAGTTGCGAGAATTTTTGTTTTCTTTATGTTGAGCTGCAATCCATACTGTGGTCTTTGATCTTCAACAGTAAATGCTTCATGCCCTCTTCACTTTCAGCAAGCAAGGTTGTGTCATCTGCATAACACAGGCTGTTAATGAGTATTCCTGAAACCCTGATACCCCTTTCTTCTTCATATAGTCCAGCTTCTCAGATTGTTTCCTCAGCATACAGATTGAATTAAAAAAAGTATGGTGAAATGATATACAACCCTGACGCACACTTTTCCTGACTTTAAACCACTCAGTATCCCCTTGTTCTGTCTGAACAACTGCCTCTTTATCTATGTACAAGCTCCTCATGATGACAATTAAGTGTTCTGGAATTCCCACTCTTTGCAATGTTATCTATAATTTGTTATCATCCAATCAGTCAAATGTCTTTGCATAGTCAACAAAACACAGGTAAATATCCTTCTGGTATTCTTTGCTTTCAGCCGGGATCCATCTGACATCGGTAATGATTTCCACGTCCTCTTCTGAATCGGGCCTGAATTTCTGGGAGTTCCCTGTCAATATACTGCTGCAGCTGCTTTTGAATGATCCTCAGCAAAATTTTGCTTGCATGTAATATTAATGATACCAAAACCAAACTAAACCAGTGCCGTAGAGTCAATTCCGACTCATAGCGTCCCTATAGGATAGAGTAGAACTGCCCCACAGAGTTTCCAAGGAGCTCCTGGCAGATTCAAACTGCCGACCCTTTGGTTAGCAGCCGTAGCACTTAACCACTACTCCACCAGGATTTCCAATATTAATGATATTGTCCTATAATTTCTGCATTTGGTTGGATCACCTTTCTTGGGAATAGGCGTAAATATGGATCTCTTCCAGTTGGTTGGCCAGGGAGCTGTCTTCCATATTTCTTGGCATAGATGAGTGATCACCTCCAGCGCTGCATCCATTTGTTGAAACATCTCAAGTGATATTTTATCAACTCCTGCAGCCTTGATTTTTGCCAATGCCTTCAGTGCAGCTTGGGCTTCTTCCTTCAGTACCATCTGTTCCTGGTCATATGCTACCTCTTGAAATGGTTTGGTATAATGACTCTGTGTATTCCTTCCATCTTCTTTTGATGATTCCTGAGTAGTTTAATATTTTCCCCATATAATCCTTCACTATTATCATATCATAGTATCATATCATCTGCAAATAGGGACAGTGTAACTTTTTCATTACCAATTTGGATGCCCTTTATTTCTTTTTCTTGCCTTATTCCTCTAGCTAGGACTTCCAGCACAATGTTAAATAGGAGTGGTGATAAAGGGCATCTTTGTCTTGTTCCTGTTCTCAAGAGGAATGTGTTCAACCTCTCTCCATTAAGAATGATGTTGGTTGTTGGTTTTGTGTAGATGCCAATTATTATGTTGAGGAATTTCCCTTCTATACCTATTTTATTGAGAGTTTTTTTGAGGAATGGGTGTTGGACTTTGTCAAATGCCATTTCTGCATTGATTCAGATGATCATGTGATTCTTTTATATTACTTATGTGGTGGATTACGTTGATTGATTTTCTAGTGTTGAACCATACTTGCATACCTGGTGTGAATCCTGCTTGGTCATGGTGTATTATTTTTTTTTTAAATATGATGCTGAATTCTATTGGCCAGAATTCGGTTGAGAATTTTTGCATCTATAGTCATGAAAGATACTGGTGTGTAATTTTCTTTTATTGTAGTGTCTTTGCCTGGTTTTAGTGTCAGAGTTATGCTGGCTTCATAGAACAAATTCAGAAGTGTCCTTTCCTTTTTTACATTCTGAAATAGTTTGAGTAGTACTGATGTAAGCTCTTTTCTGAATGCTTGGTGGAATTCTCCCATGAAGCCATCTGCGCCAGGGCTTTTTTTTTTTTTAACCTTTTCAATCTCTTCCCTTGTTATGGGTCTGTTCAAATTTTCAACTTCAGTTTGTGTTAGTTTGGGTGGGTAGTGTGTTTCTAGAAATCTGTCCATTTCCTCTAGGTTTTCAAATTTGTTGGAGTGTAGTTTTCATAGCACTCTCTTATGATCCTTTTTATTTCAGTGGGATCTATTGTAATGTCTCCCATTGCATTTCTTATTCGAGTTATTTGTGTCCTGTCCTGCTTTTCTTTTGTCAGTTTGGCCAGTGGTTTGTCAACTTTGTTGATTCTTTCAAAGAACCAACTTTTGGTTTTGTTGATTCTTTCTATTGTTTTTCTATTTTCTATTTCATTTATTTCTGCTCTGATCTTTATTATTTCCCTTATTCTTGTGGCCGTGGACTTCTTTTGCTGTTCTCTTTCTATTTGACTTTTGTAGACAATGGTTTGATTTTGTTCCTTCCTTCTTTTTTGAAGTGTGCATCTATTGCTATAAATTGACCTTTGAGCACTGCCTTTGCTGTGTCCCAAAGGTTTTGGTATGATGTTTTTATTCTTGTTTGAGTCTAGGAATTTTTTTACTCCATCTTTCATTTCTTCTGTTACTCAGTGGTTTTTAAGCAGGGTGTTATTCAATTTCCATGTAATTGATTTTTTTCCCTTGATCTTCTCGTCGTTAATTTCTACTTTGATGGTGTTGTGATCAGAGAAGATACTTTATATTATCTCAATGTTTTGGATTTTGTTGAAGGTTGTTTTGTGGCCTAAGATGTGGTCTATTCTGGAGAATGTTCCATGTACATTGGAAAAGAATGTGTACTTTGCATCTGTTGGATGGAGTGTTCTATGTATGTCTGTGAGGTCAAGTTGGCTGATAGTGGTCTTTAGATTTTCTGTATCTTTGTTGAGTTTCTTTCTAGATATTCTGTCCTTTACCGAGAGTGGTGTGTTGAAATCTCCCACTGTGGAACTGTCAAATTCTGTTTTCAGTGCTTTTAGAGTTTCTTCTATGTATTTTGGAACCCTGTCATTGGGTACTTAGATATTCACGATGGATCATCCATTTGATCATTAAACAATGCCCTTCTTAGTCTTTTGTGGTGGATTTTGTTTTAGTCTTCATATAGGTGATTTTTTTTAAAGAAGCACAGTGCTGACAGGTGATATTATTTTTGAGCCAATTTGTTATTTATCTGGAAAGAGATGTTTCAACCACTTGGCACGTAATGATGATAATGTGTATAGGGCACATCCAATTGATTGTTCTATCCTGCTCTTTGCTCCACGGACTGCTCCAGAACTTAATATTGATGGGAGCCATCTTCCTAAATGCCACCTTATGCTGCTTTCCTAGGGAATCTGCCCTATGGTGTCACAGAAGTCTCCATTAAGAAATTCTGTAGAACATTAAATATCAGTGCAGTCTGCTTACCACATGAATCCAGCAATCTAGAAAGATTAAACAGGTTTCATTATGCTGAGTTTAAGGACCTAAATTTTATGCTCCGTGCCACTAGGTGACCTCTATAAGGCAACCTCAAGGGTTAGTTTTGGTTCAAGATCTGAAAAGTATCTCAATGCAATAATCTCAGGAAGTCATCTAGTCTCAACCAGTCCAGTGAGTCTGGTTTTCTTTTCATTTTTTTAATTTGTTTTGCTTTTTTAGGAATGTGAGGTTCTAGTCTGCATTTTCCTCTCATTCTATTGAGGTCCATCTATTGTGGCCCTGTTTAGAAATGTAGGTAGTGGTGGTAAGTGGGCACCATCTAGTTCTTCTGGTTGTTTAACAATCTTAAATTTGAAAGTAGAACTTTTTTTGACAAGACAGGAAAAATATAAATAAATAAGTAAAAACTGCTAAAAAGACCCAGCTATTTCTTTTTATCATTAACAAAATTCTTGCTTTGAACTTCACTGATTGGGCTATGCATGTGTTCAAAAGAAACCTGTATTTTTTCTGAATAGAATTCCATTACCTCTTAATAGAGTTGAAAGTTTGTCATTTTAAAATATTTTACCAAAATATTCTAGTTTTCATAAGTCTTTCTCAACTTTATGAAGTAGGATGGATCCCTAAAATCATTTTACATTATGATGCAGCATAACCATGCATATCTAATCATATATATCTGAAATAAATGTTTCAAGAGAAGTACTTTACCTTGTTGAGATGCACTACGATCTCTTCTACTTTATTTCATGTGAACTATGAAACATTAGGTGAGATTTATTAAAATCTATTTAATGACATAGAAGCCCCTGCATGGTGAAATGGTTAAAACACACTTGGCTGCTAACCGAGAGGCTGAAGGTTTGAGTCCACTCAGAGGTGCCTAGGAAGAAAGGCTGGAGTTCCTGCTTTGGCCTTTTGGGACAATCTACTTCTGAAAAATCAGCCATTGAAAACCCTATGGAGCAGCTTTGCATTCTCTCTCCCTCTCCCAACATGGCAGCGTCAGCAAAAAAGAAAAGTAAGAAGTCAACTTCAGTTTGTGTTAATTTGGGTGGGTCTATGTCCCTCAGACTTCCTGGCTGAGGATGGGGGACTAGTGGGGGCAGCATCTATGTTCCCATACCAGTCAGCTGGGCTGGTGAAACAGACTATCTGGAAGGAGATGTTTCAACCTCTTGGCACAGTAATGATGATGATGTGTATAGGGTGCCTCTAATTGATCACGTACTATCCTGCCGTCTGCTCCATGGGTTGCTCAGGAACCCAATATCGACAGGAGCAGTCTTCCCAAATTGCTACCCTACACTGCTTTTCTAGGGAATCTGCCCTATGATGTGACAGAAGACACCACTAAGGAATTCTGTAGAGGATTAAATATCAGTGCAGTGTACTCACCACATGAACCCAGCAATCCAGAGAGATTAAAAGGTTTTGATTATGCTGAGCTTGAGGACCTTAATTCCCGGCTCAGTGCAATAAGCCTCGATGTGGAGTGTCTACGTAAAGGGAGAATTCAAGTGGCTGTTGCTAATTGAGCACAGGTAAAGATAGGAACAATCATTCTTTTTGCCAAGATAGAAATCAGGATTCTGACCAAACAGATACACACTGCAGAGCTTGTTCTGTCACAGACAGCTTTGATGATTACCCACCTAGAAGAGGCACTGATAGCTTTGGAGACAAGTATCACGACCCTTATGTTTCAGACCAGTATTTTGCTGGGTGTGGTGATGGGCATCACAATGGCCGATGCTGGGATATGGATAGATATGGGGACTGGTATCGGTATGATGACTGAGGCAGCAGAGGCTATGATAGAGGCTCTGACTCCAGGATAGGCAGTGGCAGAAGAGCATTTGGTAGTGGATACTGAAGGGGTGATTACTTCACAAGATGTGGGGACCACTATGAAGACCGATATGACAGATGAGACCATCGATCATGAAGCTCCAGAGATGATTACTCTCGGGAAGATTATAGGTGTGATGATAGAGGTTTCCCTCAAAGACTCAAACTGGATCTAAAGCTTGAGAGTACTCCTAAGGAAGATGATTCCTCTGTTAGCACCTCCCAGCCCAGTCAAGCAGCTTCTATCTTTGGAGGGGCAAAGCCTGTTGACACAGCTGCTAGAGAAAGAGAAGTAGAAGAGTGACTACAGAAGGTACAGAAGAAATTACGTCAGCTGGATGAGCCAAAACTAGAATGACAGCCTCGGAGGAGAGGCTCCTAAGCTGGTGAAATGTAGAAACTCAGGAATTAGAATGGTGGAGGACAGGAAATGAGTCATCGAACACTGGGACCTCAGCAACGTCTGGCAGAAGTAAATCAGGCTAGAATGTCCAAAAAAGAGAGAGTGAAAAGTCTCTGGAAAATAAAACACTCAGTAAGGAGGAAGATTGTCCCTCTCTAATTTCTAAGTCTCCCTAACCTGATCAGCCTCTAAAGGTAATGCCAGCCCCTCTATCAAAGGAGAATGCTCGGGTGAAGTGAAGTTTTAATCCTCCTGTTGGATCTCAGAGCTCAGACACAGAGGAGTAATCCCCTACAGGTGCTGGGGGAAAGTAGCTCTAGCTCAACCAACTGAAGAAGGACCAACAAGGAAAGGTGAAAATAAAGTAGATAGGGTGAGTGTCCCAAAAGGCCAAAGTGGGAACTTCAGCCGTGGTCCAGGAGATGAAGAGTACAAAGACAACTGGAGGAATCTGATAGAAAAGATGGCAAAAAGGATAGACTCCATATCTGCACCTGAGCCAAAGAAACCTGAAGAAAATCCAGCCTCCAAGTTCAGTTCTGCAAGCAAGCATACTGCTGTCTCAGTTAATAGTAAAGATGAAAATGAGGGTGAAGATTACACTAAATAAAATAAATTTCTCCTAGTCTCTCTCCACCCTGGAATATTGGAGAGCAAATCAAACCTCTGTCCAGACAAGACAAAATAAAGCTCATCATCTCCTGGCAAAAAAGAAAACCCTATGAAGCACAGTTCTGGCCTGACACACATAGGGTTACCATGAGTTGGAATTAACTCCAGGGCAATTGTTGTTGTCTTTTTTTTTTTTCCAGTTATTTAATGACACACTAATTGGTTATAGCTGCAATTAGGGGGAAACTATCAATGATGCTTTAGTGCATGGTTTTTATCTTTGAATCCTGAAGTCCTAGTAGCTGTGTGAGGGTGTGGAGTCTCAGAGTCTTGGTAGGGATCAGGTCAGAGATGGGAGAGGGAAGACAAGCTCCTGAAGTGGAAGAATTCTAGGCTCCCACTTCAACTTCAAAATGCGATTTTACTCTTTTCTGTTGTGTATATATCATTCCACATAAAATTTCATTTGAAGAAATATATATTTGGTTTAAAAAGTTGGATAATTTTTAACCTGTACCTTATAATTTCCTTAACTGTAGGTCAGATCCTGTTATTAAAAAACAAAAACAAAAAACAACAACAAAAAAAAAACCTACTACATCTGAAATTACTATATATAAAAAAAAAATTCTCATATTACGTCCTGGTTATTTTAAGCAGTATTTTAGTCACAAAGTTCCAGTAAAAGCAAAGTATTGGTCTGGGTCCTTGGAATTTCTTATAATGCAGTTTTTCTTACATCTTTAAAACCTGGCATTAGAATTTTGGGGTTTATTTTATGGTCTTCTGTTAATTTGGTTAGCTAACTTACATGGATTTTTACTCCTTTTGCTCAAAATTCAATGCTGAGTTTTGAGTGGTCACTGTTTTTGCTTCTAATAAATGGATACATTTTATTCACTAAAGGTCAAGATAGTTTCTTTATTGCTTTTCTCTTCAAGACTTTTCAGAGCATTTCATTTCAAATGAATGAAAATAGAGTATTTTATTAGTATTTTATCAGTCTTAAGACAGAGGTCCCCAAGATGTGGAAAATTCCACTGCCTCAAGCAGCTTGCTTGGCATGTGCCATAGCTTTACATTAAAATCCTGGTTCCCCTGTCCTGAACTCCTGCCCAAAACTACAGGAAGTTGATGGAAAGCAGTTTAGGCACCATGCTGACATTCAGGATAACCTTTTAGACCTCATACATAGTAACTTCCTCACCTTTGGGTGGAGTTTAACCTCCATTTTCTGAACACTTGATGCATGAAGCTATACATAAATCCCAATGCACCTGCATAGTATGATTAAGAAAGTTGCTGATGTAACTTGTATGAACTTCATACTCGTAAACCCCTTAAAAGTAACCTTCCCTCTTACCCTCACTGAGCAGTCTTGGCAGCAGCAGTCCAGCTGTTTCCTTTCCTTGTCCAACAAAATAAAGGTACCTTTCCACTTTCCCACCTCGGTCTCTCATTACTGGCTGAGCAGAACCTGGGGATTCCACTTGGCAATGTTTCTTCAGGAATGAGAATAGAGTGGTATGAGATATTTCAAGCATAATAGAGGCATTATACAGTTTTAAACTAATTAAAGAGAATTTAAAATAGTTATTAGAACTCTATAAAATCACATTAATTTAGAATAGGCACAGAAACCCACCTTATAAAGATGAATCAGGATTGGGATGGGGGTTGGGAAGGAGGTTAAGGGTAGGAAGCAAAACAAGGGAGAGAACTTACATTTATCAGGAACTCACTATGTGTGAAACAGTAAGCTAGGTGCCTTACACCTATTCCCTCTTTTAATTCTCACAGCAATCCACTGAGTAAGTATAAAAGTCTTACTCCAAAATGAGAATTTGAGAGTTAAATAGCATTCTGAAGTTCAAACCGGGATTTGAAACTAGGTTTGTTAGATTCCAAATCCCTGGTCTTTCTGGCGTTCCCTTTGCTTCCCAAGACTGGTATTCTTCAAGTTACCATCCTCATTACTTCCCAAGCACCAGGTTTACTCATTGATTGTGGTCTGAATCCTGGGTCACGTTTCATCTTTTCCCCATCTCTTCAATCCTCTTGTGGTTAATCCCTTGTGGCTCAACCTCCCACTTTGGGAATCATCTCACCCTTCAAACTCTCACCACTGTTTGTTCCACTCTTACCTTAGCTTCCACTTAATGCCAGTTTGACTTTAACTTTTGACTGCACAGCTCCAGACTGCCTTGGTTTAATAAGCCTCTTGTTTTAAAGTGGTACCAGAGCCCAACTTTGATAGCTCCTCCTACAAGTAAGTCACAGCTCCTCAGCTGACCTTGGGCCCCCCCAAAAAAAGTTGTCATTGAGTTGATGGCAATTCCACCATGACAACTCCATCTGTGTCAGATTAGAACATATATGTCAGATTAACATATATGTAGACACATTACCTCACAGAAGCCCAGGCTTTGGTGAGGAAATATTTAAATCCAGGATTAGAGTATCTATCTGCATAACAATCAGCAGAGCTCTGAGAAGACTATGAAGTAGACCATTTGAGGTTGACAACTGGTATTCAAATGAAACCCTTGGGGGCACCGAGGGTGAAGAATCAATCCTTTCCCTAGGGGTCATCCAGAGAGAAAATGATTGGGCACCATAAGCTTGAAGTAAAAAAGATATGAGTGGTTTGGGCTAAGAGGCAACTGAGTGTATGGTGGGCAGAAAACTCAGACTTTTTTTAGGCATAGGCTGAACACAAAAAGCTGTAAAAGTGAGTAAGTCAACCACAACGCTGTAGAATCCCATGTTGTGGAAAACTGAGGATATAAGGGCACAAACTTTTTTTTTTTTTTTTTTTTTTTGACATAAGAGCTAAGTGCAACGCTACTGAGGAAAAAGAGATTTCTCCTTGCTCTTAAGTCTGAATAAAAGAAAACAATTTAGAGCTTTTTTCAAGAGAAGTGTAAACGCTTAGGAGTGGAAGCTTGTTGAACTTGGGAGCCTCTGGAAAATCTGAGAAGAGTCAAATATTCTTCAATGTATGAATGGATAGACATATTCTTATGTGTCTATATAAACCGAATACACTCAGCAATAGCAAAGGAACAAATTACTGATACATAAAAAAACTTGGGTAAATCTGAAAAACATTGTGCTGAATTGTGCAGAGCCAGACACTCTTTTAAATAAAACCAAAAACTCACTGCCATCCAGAGTAGAGCTTCCCCCATGGGTTTCCAAAGATGTAATCTTTATGAAAGCAGACTGCCATATCTTTCTCCCATAAAGCAGATGGTAGGTTCGAACTGCTAACTTTTGATTAGCAGCTGAATGCTTTAACCACTGTGCCACCAGGGCTCCTTGACACTGTTTTATTCATATGAAATTACATAAAGTTCTAAAATAGGCAAAAATAGATACAATAATAAGAGCCCTGGTGGCACAACAATTAAATGCTTGGCTGCTAACCAAAAGGTTGGTGGTTCATATGCACTCAGTGGCTTTGTGGGAGAAAGTACTGGAGATCTGCTCCTGTAAAGATTACAGCCTAGTAAACCCTATTGGGCAGTTCCTCTCTGTCAGATGATGTCGCTGAGTCAAAAATCGGCTCAACAGCACCTAACACCAACAGATATAATAATAGAAAGTAGCTCAGTGGCTTCCTGAGGAAAAGTGGGGGAGGTAGGAAAAAATTAGAAAGGGGCATAAGAGAATAACACAAACATTTTATATATTAATTGGGATGATGGTTACAAGGTTATATTCTTGCACAATGTAGGATAGAACCCTCATTATTTTAAAAGATACTTATTTTTGTGCCCGCATAATAGTTTCTGGAAACATACCAGGCACATGATTTGGGGAAAATCAGTTAAAATTCTTTGTGCCTTAGTTTTTTTCTCATCTGTAAAATAAGGATGATAATTTATCAGTTAGCTATTGACACAAAAATGCTGTGTAAAAACAACTTCAAAATTCAGTGTCTTAAAAAAATTATTTGACCTTTTAAATCTGCAGGTTGACAACATTGTTTTGATTCTCCTGGAACCCAGATTTCTGGGCTTATGGAATTGGGGTGAACTACTCAGGCCATCCACCCTTAGGTGTCCTTTTGAACCTTGAAGGAACTGGTTTCCTGGATTCACACTGAGGTCAAACAAGACCTTAGTAAGCAGCTTAGCAGAGAGCATTTGCCTTAGGCATTGTGTTCTTTTGGAAAATTATCTATATGCAGCTGGCTTCGAGAAGCAGGGAACTCCAGGATCTGTCTAGAGACCTTCTTAGGATGTATGACATCCCGTGGTGAGTTTTTCTGTAATCTGCCCTATGTTTTGATGTTATCTATTGATAAATTAACATAATAATGGCCTATATAACCCCCATGTCACTGTCCCCTCTTTGGAGGGACTTTCTGACATGTTTGGGTGATGCAGCCCAATTTGAATTGTATCTGCTCACAGTAAATATATTCTGTTACACTAATTTTTTGTGTTTTTCTAAGCAGTTTATGATTTTGACAATTTCTGACATCAGAAGTGGCATTCATAGTGGCCTACATGTGACCTACATCCTCCAGAGCTCTCCCTGGACACAGGCGTGACATCCAAAAAAGTTCTTTCCACCTACCGTCTCCATGGATCATCTGGAGGTCATCTTTGTAAGCCCTCATGAATTCTTGAGCTCCTCTCCTTTTGCATTTTGAGCTTGAATCCAACATGTATTGTGAGTTTGGTGAATTTATTGCTTAGTAACACTTAGGACTGTCTCAAAATGGGGTATGTCAAATCCAATAAAGCAGAAGATCTTCCTAGGGGAACTCCAGCTGGCTATATGGCCAAGAACTATAGATCTTGCCCTTGTTTGTATTTAAATTTTTGTTTGAGCTCCCTTATGACAGTTTATCAAATCAGTGTTCACCTTGGTACACTTTCCAATTTGGGAAACTAGTATATTTAAGGTCTAAATTAGAAAACCATGGCACCAAAACCAGAAAAGAACAATGGGACGCTAATTTTGATTGGTATTTAGGAGCTTCCAAGTGTATCCGAAGTCTAAAATAGCCTCTACAAAAGACAGTGTTTCAAAAACAATATAAGTTGTAAGAAGCTGGGTCTCTAAATGGCAGGATGAATTAGAGTCACAAAGAATGAAACCAGGTTTTGTATGGTTGTTACAAAGGAATCGCAGAGTTTTTAAGCTGCAAAAAGTATAGGCATGAGTTTGAGCACTGTAACGTTCTCTAGGCTGCTCACCACCAATGGAAAGACATTCATATAAGGATAAGCTGGCACATGAGATGGGCCAAAAAATTAGACTGCCCACCAGTCCCAAGAAAACTTTCATGAAACAGAGGCATGCTGTAAAACAAAACACTGATGAAACCCCACAGCAGACTCCCTATTAGGAAGTTTATTTGACTCTGAGAAACCTAAGTTTCAACCCAAGAGAATAGGGTCTTTGATATCTAAGAGAAGTGAGCCTGGAGCTCCCCCCTACTAGGACACTGGTTTGGGGTTCATATTTAAAAAATGCTCTAAGCTGAATGTACTAGAAGTAATTTCGAATTTCAGTGATGATTTTGGGAAAATGAGTTCCTAACTACTCTTTTTTCCTTCCAGTTTGAGAAAATGAGTTCCCATTTGCATTGTCTTTTTTTTTTTTTTTTCATCTTTGGGGAACTTTTGTTCGGTGCTCAGGTTTGATCAAAGGGTCTAAGATCCCTCTACCTAAGACTCTGGCAAGTTAACAATTTTTTTCCTAGAACCTGTTTTTCTACTGAATTAGCTCTATCTTACCAAAGAGTGCAGTATACATTTTAAGAAATTGAGCTCCCTATTTGCTTTGTTTTCTGTTATGTTAAGGGAATAAGCCTGGTTTTAGAGTTAGCCTCACAGGGCTGGTGAGTTTATGTGGTTTTTCTGTCTCATTTTGTTGAGGGCTTACCTCTGGTCTATACAGAGCTCCAGAAAAAAGGAAGGATTGCTTATTTTGATTGTGATAACAAGGCCTTAAAAAAAAATGACAAACTATTCTAAATTGCTTTTAAAGCACACAGAAGACGGTGTTATGAAAAAGGAGTATTTTCTCCACGTCCAAATGGTATTATTAAGTTAAACTATAATATTGCCTCAAAAAACACTTTATTCTGATTGGTTTAATGATAAATAAACACTTATATGAATTAAATAGTCTAATATTTCCAGGAATATATTAAAGCAAATTCATTCTGACAAAAATTTTTATATTCTGTACTATGCCAACCTTAGAAGCAAAATCTTTCTAAGTAACTTAAATTAGATATTATATGGAATGTGTTTTATTTAATGAAAAGAGGTAATTTTGTTTTAAAGTAAAATTAGTAGTTTCCGTATGGAAAAAATGGAGGCATAGGATAAACCTAGATGGAAAAAAAAGATGAGTAGCCAAGAATTGATGAGTTCATTTACAAAGTTGCTAAAGAGATTTGGTACTTACTAAAGGTTATGATAAAGAGAAGGCAAAACTCTTTACCAAGAGAATAGTAAAAAGGAAACAATTTGGTTATTTTTTGTCTTTCAAAATACCTAGACCAAATTAAACATCTTTTTTAAATGAATTGAGATTGACCCACTCTTTACTTTGACAATGAGCCTCAGAGAGAGAGAGTGGTCCAGAATCAGGACCCCATGATATGAGGTCTATGTTTCTCCAGGGGATCTTTCAAATAAAGGACTCCTCCCAACCAGGTGAGGACTTTTTAAGAAAAAAGAAAATGAGACAAATAATGTGGACATTAATGAGGTTTAAAATAAGAAAAATACCATCTTAATACAGTTACCGTAAATTAGGTGGACCCACATCATAAAATAACCATAAATAAGTTCTCTCTATTGTAGAGGACATTGAAGAACCCAAAAGATGCAAATCACAATGAGATACACATGAAATGAAATACTAGGGTAGAATACAGACTTTTTTTTTTTTTATTAAACCAGTCAATAAAATCTAAGATTATATTAAGGAAAATATGGGAAATGGTAAATGTTTGAACAAAAATATAGACTATATAAACAAACTTTATTTCATCAGTAATTGTGTTTCATAGTATACGTCGTTGTTAGGTGTTGTCAAGTTGGTTCCAACTCATAGTGAATCTATGTACAACAGAACAAAACACTGCCCAGGCCTACACCATCCTCACAATCCTCGCTATGTTTGAGACCATCATTGCAGTCGTTGCGTCAATACATCTCATTGAGGGCATTCCTCTTTTTCACGGACCCTCTACCTTACCAAACATAATGCTCTTCTCCAGGGACTGGTTCCTCCTGATAACATGGCCAAAGTATGTAAGACAAAGACTCGTCATCATCTATTCCAAGGAGCCTTCTGGCTGTACTTCCAGGAGAGATTTGCTCATTCTTCTGGCAGTGCAGAAAGATGAATTCAATATTTTTTGCCAACACTGTAATTAAAATGCATCAGTTCTAATTCATTGTCCAGTTTTTGCATGAATATGAGGCAATTGAAAATAGTATGGCTTGATTCAGGTTTACCTTAATCCTCAAAGTGACATCTTTGCTTTTTAACCCTTTAAAGAGGTCCTTTGTAGCAGATTTGCCTAATGCAATACATCATTTGATTCCTTCATTGCTGCTTCCATGGGCTTTGAGGATCCAAGTAAAATGAAATTCTTTGACAACTGCAATATTGTCTTAGCTTATCATGATGTTGCTTATTGGCCCAGTTGTGAGAATTTTTGTTTTCTTTATGTTGAGGTGTAATCCATACTGAAGGCTGTAGTCTTAGATCTTCATCAGAATGCTTAAAGTCCTCTCCACTTTCAGCAGGCAAGGTTGTGTCATCTGCATATCACAGGTTATTAATGAGTTCTCCTGCAATCCTGATGCCACGGTCTTCTTCATATAGCCAAGCTTCTTGGAATATTTGCTCAGTATACAAACTGAATAAGTGTGGTGAAAGGATACAACCCTGACACACACTTTTGCTGATTTAAACCGTGCAGTGTCACCTTGTTCTGTTCACGTGACTGCTTCTTGGTCTATGTACAAGTTCCAAGTGAGCACAATGAAGTATTCTGGAATTCCCATTTTTCACAATGTTATCCATAATTTGTTAAGATCCACAGAGTCAAATGCCTTTGTACGGACAATAAAACACAGGTATACATCTTTCTGGCATTTTTTGCTTCCACCCAAGATCCATCTGACATCAGCAATGAAATTTCTTGTTCCATGCACTCTTCCCCCATGTGTCTGTCAGTTTGTCGTACCGTGGGGCTTACATGTTCCTGTCATTCTGGAAGCTATGCCATCGGTATTCAGATACCAGCAAGGTCACCCATGGAGGACAGGTTTCAGCTGAGCTTCCAGACTAAGACAGACTAGGAAGAAGGACCCGGCAGTCTACTTCTGAAAAGCATTAGCCAGTGAAAACCTTATGAATAGCAACAGATCATTGTCTGATATAGCACTGGAAGATGAGCCCCCCAGGTTGGAAGGCACCCAGAAGATGACTGGGAAAGAGCTGCCTCCTCAAAGTAGAGTCTACCTTAATGACTTGGATGGAGTAAAGCTTTCAGGACCTTCATTTGCCTATGTGGCACAACTCAAAATGAGAAGAAACAGCTGCAAACATCCATTAATATTCAGAAACTGGAATGTAGAAGTATGAATCTAGGAAAATTGGAAATCATAAAAAATGAAGTGGAACACATAAACATCGAAAAAACCTGGACAATGAATAAGGAAGACTGAAGAATTGACACCTTTGAATTGTGTGTTGGCAAAGAATGTTGAATATACTGTGGAATGCCAAAAGAATGAACAAATCTGTCTTAGAAGAAGTGCAACCAGAATGCTCCTTAGAAACAAGGATGGTGAGACTGCATGTTACATACTTTGGACATGTTGTCAGGAGGGATCAGTCCCTGGAGAAGGACATCATGATTGGCAAAGCTCAGGGTAAGTGGAAAAGAGGAAGACCCTCAAAGAGGTGGATTGACACAGTGGCTGCAACAATGATCTCAAGCATAACAATGATTGTAAGGAAGTCACAGGACAGGGCAGTGCTTCGTTCTGGAGTGCATAGGGTCACAATGAGTCAGAACTGACTCGATGGCACCTAACAACAAAGCACTGTTCTGAATCTGACTTGAGTTTCTGGCAGTTCCCTGTTCATGTACTGCGGAAAACATTTTTGAATTCTCTTCAGCAAAATTTTACTAATGTGTGATATTAATCATTTTGTTTGATAATTTCCACACTGAGTTGGGTCACCTTTCTTTGGAATGGACACAAATATGGATCTCTTCCAGTCATTTGGCCAGGTAGTTGTCTTCCAAACTTCTTTGCATAGACGAGTAAGCGCTTCCAGTGTTGGATCCATTTGTTGAAACATTTTAATTGGTATTCCGTCAATTCCTGGAGCCTTGTTTTTTCCCAATGCTTTCAATGCAACTTGGACTTCTTCCTTTAATACCATCAGTTCTTGATCATATGCTACTGCCTGAAATGGTTGAACATCAACCAATTCTTTTTGGTACTATTACTCTCTGTATTTCTTCCATCTTCTTCTGATGCTTCCTGCATCTTTCAATATTTTGCCCATAGAAACCTTCAAAATTGCAACTCGAGTCTTGAATTTTTTCTTTACTTCTTTTAGCTTGAGAAACTTGCACAGTGTTTTTTCCGTTTTGGTTTTCTAACTCCATTTTTTTTGCAGTTTCATTATAGTACTTCACTTTCTCTTCTTGAGCCACCCTTTGAAATCTTCCATTCAGCTCTTTTACTTCATCATTTCTTCCATTTTCTTTAGCTACTCTACATACAAAAGCAAGTTTCAGAGTTTCTTCTGATATCCATTTTGGCCTTTTCTTTCTTTCCTGTCTTTTTAATGATCCTTTGATTTCTTCATGTATGATATCCTTCATGTCATCCCACAACTGATCTGATTTTCAGTCATTAGTGTTCAATGTGTCAAATCTATTTTTGAGATGGTCTCTAAATTCAGGTGGGGTATACTCAAGGTTGTATTTTGGCTCCTGTGTACTTATTTTAATTTTCTTCAGGTTCAACTTAGACTTGCATATGAGCAATTGATAATCTTTTCTGCAGGTGACCGCTGGCCTTGTTCTGCCTGATGATACTGAGCTTCCCCATCATCTCTTTCCACGGATGCAGTCTATCTGATTCCTGTGTATTCCATCTGGTGAGGTCCACATGTATAGTCACTGTTTTTATTGTTGAAAAAGGTATTTCCAACAAACAGGTCTTCGGTCTTGTAAAATTCTGTTATATGATCTCTGGTATTGTTTCTATCACCAAGGCTATGTTTTCCAACTCCTGATCCTTCTTATTTGTTTTCGTATTTGGAAACCAATCACCAGCAATTATCTTGATTGCATGTTTCATCAATTTCAGGCAGCAAAAGTTGGAAAAAATCTTCAATTTCTTCATTTTCAGCATTAATAGTTGGCATGTAAATTTGGACAATAGTCGTATTAACTGGTCTTCCTTGTAAGCATATGGATATTATCCTATCATGACAGCATTGTATTTCAGGATAGATTATTTGAATTAATATTACTCATGAGTCTGGCATTTGTTAAGCACTGGGCAATCTAGACTCCTCTTGGCTTGGGCCTTATTTGTGCTCCTTATGTCTCTCATCCTCTTCCTGGGGCCAGGGACTAGAGCAGGCATGATTTTTCTTATGAAGGTGACACAGGTGCAAGAAAGCAAGCCCATCCAGGCATGTTTTTTTCAAGCCCCTGTTTACATCATGTCTGTTGACATTCCATTGGGTACAGGAAGTCACATAGCCAAATCCAGAGTCAAGAGGTAGGGAAGTACTCTTTATCCATGAACGTGGAGGTGAAAGAGTGTATATATACATTTTTAACAATAATCTAATCTGTTTTAATAACAGTGCCAACTTCAAAACATTGTTGAATATCAAACGCAATATTAATTTATGTTAGTTATATGCCCAGCACCATAAAAGAAAGGTCTGACAACCTGCTTTCATAAAGATTACAGCCAAGAAACCCTATGGACCAGTTCTGCTCTGTAGCATATGGGATCACGATGAATTGGGATGAATGCAAATGGCAATGGGTGTGATGATTAAGATTGTGTGTCGACATGGCTGGGCCATGATTCTCAGTGTTTATGTGTGATCAACCCCATGATTGAATCTACTGTGAGTAACCAATCAGTTGAGAGGGTTTTTCCTTGGGGGTGTGGCCTACATCCAAATATAAGCAGAAGTTCAGGCTTTTTGTTCACTGGGTCCTGTAGCTCTGTACAGTTCTTGGGACTTGAGGTAGCAGCTTCTCTGCTGATCTTGGGATTCATTGATCTTCACAGCCTGTGAGTGGAGCCCTACTCTCCAGCCAGTCTTGAGTTCACCACCCCTGTAGCTACACGAATCAGGAGAAGCTTTGCCATCTTGTCTGCCAATCTTTAGATTTATCGATATTCACAGCCTGTGAGCAGGAGCCCTGCTGTCCAATCTGCCAGTCTTTGGTTTGCCAGTCCCTGCAGCTATGTCAACCAGGAGATGTCTTGCAGTCTTGCCTGCTAATCTTAGGATTCGTTGACCTATTCACAGCCTGTGAGCAAGAGCCCTGCTTTCTGACCTGCTGATCTTGAGATTGCCAGCTCCTGCGGCTTCATGAATTGGGAGAAGCCTCTATTTTAATCCACAGATTTGGAACTTTCCAGCCTCTACAACCACGTGAGCCATTTCTTAGATTTAAATCTCTCTATATATTTGGTTTTTTTTTTTTATATATATATATTTGTACGCTTTACTGGTGTTGCTGCTCTAGAGAAGCCAGCCTAAGACTTTTGGTACTGAGAGTTGTTCTAGGGAAACAAAATTGTAAGGATGAGTTTTCTAAATTGATTCTCAAGTCTGGATAGTCTTAAAGATGGTGATGATTCTGCTTCCAGCAGTAAATAGGGCATTGCTAATCCACGGTGTGAGATGGCAATGTAAATACCAGCATAGCAGGGGAAGGGGTCTGGGGACCATGGTTTCAGGGGACATCTAAGTCAATTGGCATAATAAAATCTATTAAGCAAACATTCTGCATCCCCCTTTTAAGAGTGGCATCTGGGGTCTTAAACACTAGCAAGTGGCTATCTAAGATTCATCAATGAGTCTCAACCCACCTGGATCAAAAGTGTATCTTCATTTGTATCCTTTTTGCTATAACACTATAGTTATAAGAATAACATTTCCTGAGTTCTTTAAGTCATTCTAGCAAATTATTGAGCCTGAGGGAATAATGGGTACCAACAGGTCAAAAATGAGGAGACCTGGGGATTCCCAAGCTTGAAGTTGGCATCTGAAGTCTTGGGCAGACTTGGCAGTCTGGAGGACAATGACCTTTAGCTTGTGAGATCTGTCTGGTGGTTACAGTCAGAGGAAGGAGTGTTATATTTGCAGTTGGTGTCAAAACAGAATTGAATGGATTCGGTCATTAGCACATAGTAAATGCACCATAAATTTTAGCTAATTGTGGTGGTTAAGATTGTGTGTCAACTTGGCTGGGCCATTATCCTCAGTGTTTTGGCAGTTGTATAATATTGTAATCACTTCCTTATTGAAATTTGCTATGGGATCACTTCCATGATGGAATCTGCTGAGTGTTATCAGTGGGGGCTGGGCCTGTGGCGGTTCACTGCCCCCTCAGCCTTTATCTCCCCACCCTCTTCCACCTACTTCCTTCCTGCTTGCCTTGCCAAGGCTCTTAGCTTGTTCTGGATCTTTCAGATGTCTCTTATCCATTTCTTGGAACTTGAGCTAGCAGCTTACCTGTCGATTTTGGGATTTGTCAGTCCTCACAGCCTGTGAGCAAGAGTCCTACTCTCTGATCTGCTGATCTTGGGTTCACCAGCCCCTGCAGCTACATGAATCAGGAGAAGCCTGCGGTCTTCCTTGCTGATCTCGGGATTTGTCGACCATAGCAATCTTTGGGTAAGAGCCCAGCTTTCCGACCTGCCAATCTTGGGTTTGCCAGCCCCAGCAGCTACATGAATCCAGAGGAGCCTCTATCCTCATCCAGGGACTTGGGATGTTCCAGCATCTACAGTCAAGTGAGCTGTTTCCTTGATATAAATCTCTCTCTATATATATATATATTTGTATGCTTTACTGGTTTTGCTTCTCTAGGGAACCCAGAGACACTAATTTTATTGTGTTTGGCTCTGGAGATAAAATAGACATATTCCTTGTCTTCATAGCGCTTATTAAGAAAGCAGATATTGACTATGTAAATACAAGAAGTGCCAGGTACTGTGGGTAATATTTGAAGGCACACTTTTTAGAGAAAGCCCTCATCTTGCAGCAAATCTAATAGTGAAATTACAAATTACTTCAATTACAACCTTTAGCACTAATATCAAACAATCAAACTTGAAATATTAAACACTTGAATGCCAAGGGTTTAGTGTATTGCAATAGCCTTTGATCCAATCCTTATGCCACCAAATTTGCCCCTCTAATTTATTTTCAATCATAATAGCAGAGTTATCTTTTGAAATGTTCAAATCTACTCTCCTGAAAACACTTGAATGCCTCCCATTTGCTTTTTTTTTTCCTTAGACTGTAGGAGGCTGAATAATGTTCCTCAAAGATATTAGGCCTCAATCTCTGAAACCTGAAATGTTAACTTATTTGGGAAAAGGGCCTTTGCAGATGTGATTAAATTAAGGATCTTGAGATGGGGAGATTTTTCTGAATTTTCTGGATGGGCCCTAAATGCAGTCATGCGTATCCTTATAAGAGGGAGCAGAAGGAGTTTCGCAGGTAGAAGAGGAAAAGGTGACGTGAAGACAGAGTAGAGTGATGCAACCACAAAACCAAGGAATGTCTGTAGCCATGAGAAGCTCAAAGAGTCAAGGAAGGATTCTCCCCTATATGCTTTAGAGAGAGCACAGCCCCGCTGACACCTTGATTCTGGCCCAACGATACTGATTTCAGTCTTCTGGCCTTCATAACTGCGAGAGACTAAATTTCTGTTGTTTTAGGCCACCGCTTTTGTGGTAATTTGTTATAGCAGCCACAAGGCACTAATTTCTCGAGGTTACTTTAAAGTATGCATTAAAAATACTCGTATTTCCCTCATCAGGTTGTCTCATTGTCTAAAAAATTAATTAGCTCATTCATTCAAGATAGCAAGCTATAATAATATATTTTAAATAGAAGGAAGCCAATACAGGGCTTAAAAGCATTTCTGGCCTTTCCAAGAGTGTCTAATAAAAATCTAGGGGAATATAAGGTGACTTAGACCTAAAAGTTAGATGCAGACATGGCATTGAACAACTTCCTATTGTTTCTATTTCTGCAATTTTGTGCTTGTATTTGGTGTGATGGATACCTTTTATACGGCATTTCTTGCCATGGTCTTGTAAGTTCCACTGAATGATTGGGTGGAGCTATGCAAATAAGGTGCTTGTGGCTCTTATTTGCAATCCTCCTGTAGCAAGGGGATTGGACAGCTTGCTAATAATGCAAATAAGGTCCATAGTATCCTTGTGGGGGTGGGACCATACAAATAAGGTATCTGGAACCCTATTGAGGATACTGGCCAGTTTTGTCATTCTGCTAGGCTTAAAATGAGCCATTTAAGAGGTGGAAATGGGTGACCTCACTACCACCAAAAAAGAAGAACTAGGACTGGAGTGCATCCTTTGGACCCAGGATTCGTGCACTGAGAACCTTCTTGATTTAGGAGACAGAGAGAGAAAGGGCTGGAAGGCTGGAGATGGCTCAAAATTGTGAGTAGCAGTGGCAGAGAAATGGCGATAGTAGAACCAGGAGACTGGTGAGAGATGGCACAATGGGCTTCCTGGCCCATGGAGCAAGGCAGTTACAGTGAGTGTGTTGACCCCCTGAGAGAGAGAACCGAGCACCTTGGAGCAGTAGGCCTGCTGGCAGAGTGAAGTGCCTCCAGGCACTCGTCAGCTGAGCTAGGCTTGCTGACCCATGGAGCTAGAGAGCTTTGTGCCTCCGGTCTGAGACTTAATGGTGGAGAGGGGCGCCTCTGGACACTTACCATTGGAGCTAAAGAGCTTTGTAACAATTGCCCAAGCAGGGCAGAGGCTGGGCCAAGGGGCCAAGGAGCTGAGGGCCTGAGAGAGGTCTGCCTGCAGGCACAGCTGAGAAGAGGCTGTCCTGATCAAAGAACTGTATCCTGAGTTGTTCCTGACCATGAATTTTAACCTGTTACTTCCTTAATAAACCCCATAACTGTGAGTATGGTCTGTGAGTTCTGTGTGGCCATTGCAATGAATTACTGAACCTAGTAGAAGAGTAGAGAGTGCCATGGGAGGGATGACTGGTGTCAGAATTTGTAAAAAGTTTGGAGAGAAGAAATATGTCTGACCTCCACCTCATAGGAATCAGCTTTAGGCTGATGCTGATGGTGATTGTCTCTCTCCCTCATGAAATAAGAGGAGCTCAGATGCCCCTGCCACGCCACCATTTTTACAGTATGCTAAATGTTTAATGCATATTTATGGTTACATAAAATAATTTTTCAAAAATAAACTTTTAATTTTAGAACAATTTTAAATTGATAAAAATATTGTAAAGATAATAACAAATTCCCATATATCCTATACCCAAATTTCCTTATTATTAATGTCTTAAATTAGTATGGTATATCTGTAACAATTAATAAACCAATATTGATATATTGTTATTCACTGAAGTCCATACTTTGTTCAGATTTCTTTAGTTTTTATCTAATGTCCTTTTCCTGTCCCAGGATACCATATCACATTTAGTCCTCATGTCTCCTTAGGTGCTTTTTGGCTGTGAGAGTTTATCTTTCCTTGTTTTGATGAAATTGACAGTTTTGAGGAGAGCCGGTTAGGTATTTTGTAGAATGTCCCCCAATTGGGATTTTTCTGATGCTTTTCTCATTACAATGGGGTTAAGATGGGTTTGGGGGATGAAGACCACAGAAGTAAAGTGCCATTTTCATCACATCATATCAAGGGCACATATTTATCCACATGATTTATCACTGTTGATGTTGACCTTGATCACCTGGTTGTTTGTCAGGCCTCTCCACTATAAATTTACTATTTTTTTCCCCTTCCCAAACCATACTCTTTGGAAGGAAGTCATTATGCAGAGCTTACACTTAAGGAGTAGGAAGTTATATTCCCTATTCTCAAGTGTGGTGCACTTTCAAAAATTATTTGGAATTCTTATGCACAGGAGATGTCTCTTCTTCTCCATTTACTTTTTCCTTCAATCATTTATATCAGTTTCAACTCAGGAACATTTATTTTATACTTTGGGTTATAATCCATCCAACATTACTTGATATATTTTGTTGTTAAATTGTTTGAGCTTTGGCCATTGGTAGCTCTTTCAGTTGGTTCCTGTGTCCTTTTGACATGCCCCTATTGTCTTGTTTTTTGATTACTTATTCCTTTAAGATGCTATAAGATGCTGTAGGATCATTGTATATTTCCTGCCCCAGTCCTAGAATCACCCATTTCTCCAAGGAGCCCTGGTTCCTTTTATTTAAGAATGATATTAGAAACCAAGTTCTGGGTGCTAGATGTGCTCATTGCTGTTAGGGTCTTGATTCTTTTAGGCTCTCTTGAAGAGAGGAAATATATGTGTGTAATTAATCCATGTATATATATGTTGTCGTTGTTGTTAGGTGCCATCAAGTTGGTTCCGACTCATAGCAACCCTGTCTACAATAGAACAAAACAATGCCAGTCCTGTGCCATCCTCACAATTTTTATGCTTGAGCCCATTGTTGCAGCCACTGTGTCAATCCGTCTTATCGAGGGTCTTCCTCTTTTTTGCCGACCCTCTACTTTACCAAGCATGATATCCTTCTCCAGGGACTGATCCCTCCTGACAACATGTTCAAAGTATGTGAGATGTAGTCTCTCTATCCTTGCTTCTAAGGAGCATTCTGGTTGTACTTCTTCCAAGATGGATTTGTTCTTTCTTTTGGCAGTCCATGGCATATTCCATATTCTTCACCAGCACCACATTTCAAAGGCATCAATTCTTCTTCGGTCTTCCTTGTTCACTGTCTGGCTTTCGCGTGAATATGAGGCAATTGAAAACACCATGGCTTGGGTCAGGTGCACCTTAGTCTTCAAGGAGACATCTTTATATGTACATACCTACAAATATTTCTATATGTTACCATCTATATCTATATTAAGCCTCACATGAGTTCATACTGATGTCTCCAACTCCAATTCATTAACACATGGGTCATTCTAGCCTCTTGGCCTTGCTTATCTGTAAATTCCCACTCCAAAAGTGAGAAACCTGGCTTCCACCATCTGCCATCAATTTATTAATAGTCCCATTCCTATATACATATATCAGAATTGGTATATTATACCCTGTGGGGCTCAACATTATCAACTAGAGTTCATGTGCATCTCCTTGTGCCTTTAGTTTTATGAAGTTCATTTCCAAAGTTACTTAGGTGACCACTTCTTCCTCCACCTCAACATGGGATTGCCTCATGCACTTGTAATACAGTTAGTTTCTTTTTTCACAGTCTACATAACATCCCAGGATCCCCTGACCTCCTAAATAATTTTTTTTTTGCATACATTAAGGTTAACTTTTTGTGCCATAAACTTTCATGGGTTTTGACAAATGGATAGTATCAAGTATCCAACAGAATCATTCAGAATCGTTTTGAATCAAAACCCATTGCCATTGAGTTGATTCTGACTCACAGCAAACCTATAGGGCAGAGTAGAACTGCCTCATAGGGTTTCCAAGCCTGTAAATCTTTACAAAAGCAGACTGCCACATCTTTCTCCAGTGGGCTGGGCTGGTGGGGTCGAGCTGCCGACCTTCCGAGCGCTTTAATGACTACACCACCAGAATAGTATTAAAAGAAAAGTAAATTATTACCACCCTAAAAATTACCTGTGCTTACCTTATCAATTTTCCCCCTTCCCCCCGACAACTACTGACCTTTTTACCATGGCTATAGTTTTCCCTTTTCCAGAATGTCATATAACTAGAATTATACAGGATTTTCAAACAGCCTTCCTACACTTTGCATTATGCATTTAAGGTTCCTCCATGTCTTTTTGTGACTTGACAGCTCATTTCTTTTTTTTTGCTAAATAATATTCCATTATAGGAAATGATGAATGTACAACAGCTTGTTTATCCATTCACCCATAGAAGGCATCTTGGTTGCTTCCAAGTTTTGGCAATTATGTATAAAGCTGCTATAAACGTTCATGTGCAAGTTTTATGGGGACATACATTTTCAACTAATATGGATAAATACCTAGTAGTATGATTGCTAGATCTTATGGTAAGCCTGTGTTAAGCTTTGTAAGAAACTAAACTCTCTTCCAAAGCAGTTGTACTATTTTGCATTCCCACCAGCAATGAATGAGGGATCCTGTTCTTCTGCATCCTCGCCAGCAATTGGTAGTGTCAGCTTTTTTGGATATTAACCATTTTTTTTTTTTTTTTTTTACTAGAGGTAAAACAGTATCTCATTGTCTTAACTGGCATTTCTCTAATGACCTGTGCCACCGAGCATCTCTTCTCATGCTGGTTTGCCACCTGTGTTATCTTATTTGGTAAAGTGTCTTTTAATATCTTTTACCCATTTTATGACTGGGTTTTTTTTGTCTCTTATTGTTAAGTTTTTATCCATAAGGTCTTTATTGACTAATTTTTAGGAGTGCATCACCAGGCCCTTCTTCCTAGTTGGATGGTGGGACTCCTTTCAATTCTGTCTTACAACTTCTCTGCTTACATTATTCATCTGGTCTTTCACGTTGTCTACTTTTTTCACTAGAGTCCTTAATATATTAATTATAGCAGTTTTTTATTTCTTGTCTGGTAATTCCAACATCTGTGTTATATCTGAGTTCTGATGCTTGTTTTGTCTCTTCAGACTGTTGTTTTTTGTTTTCTTGTCTTTCAGCATGCCTTGTAATTATTTTTTTATTGAAAGCTGGACATGATGTAACAGATCATGGAAACAGGGTAAATAGAGCTTTAGTGTGAGGTTCTCTGTTAATCTGGCTGTGATTTGACCTATATTTAGTGTTTAAAAAAAAAATTTTTTTTTTTCCACTCTATATACATTTTTTTTTTATATATATATACATAGGTAGCTGCAGGAAACTCTAGTGGTGTAGTGGTTAAGTGCTATGGCTGCTAACCAAGAGGTCGGCAGTGCAGATCTACCAGGTGCTCCTTGGAAACTCTATGCGGGCAGTACTACTCTGTCCTATAAGGTCGCTATGAGTCAAAATCTACTCAACAGCAACGGGTTTGGTTTTTGGTTGGTAGGTGCCAGAGCTTAAACTTTCTCTAGTGTCTTTGTGTGTGTATGTGTGTGTGTGAGAGAGAGAGAGAGAGAGAGAGAGAGATTGGCCTCCTTACTGTGGGCTTCTCTAAGTACTCCTCCTCAGAGAAAGTTTGCTCATCTTGCAGCTCTTTTAGCTATTATCCACTGTTGCTATGCTGGAGCTCTGTTGTTGTGGTCAAGTATGTGGGAAGAGAAGTACTCTATGATCACGTGATTAAATCCCAGATTTTTAGTGAGCCTGTGTCCCTAGGCTATGACCTTCACAAGTGTTTACTGACCTGTTTTTCCTTCTTTAGGTAAGACAGAAAGGCTAGAGGGGCTGAATTGGAAGAAATGCCCTTTCCCCAGAAGGGATAAAGTTCTGGTAAATTCTCTCCTCTGAAGAATAGGTCTTTGCTATGCAGACTGATCTGTGCATACAGGTAGTCCCTGATGTACAACATATTTGAATTACCAAGAACCACACTTAGAACCATCCATTTAAAATGTATATGTATCTTATTGTTAGAAATATGTACTACATACAATGTTGCAGTGCAAAATATGCTGATGTTATCAACTCATGCCAACCCCCAAAGACAAATAAAGATCAAATTTTTAAAGATACTGATAATAAGAGGCAATAATAAAAACTAAAAAAGAAAAATGAGGTACTTGAGTTATGTCAGAACGAATTTATGACTCCGAAACGGAACTACACTGTAAGTCGAGGACTACCTGTATTTACCTTCCCCATGCCAGAGCCAAGAAGGATGTTTCTCAGATCTTCACCCTGGGAACCTAGTGGAGCTCCTGGAGATAAAACCCATTAAAGCTTAGGGTGCCCCCTAAGACTGCAGTCTCCAGGAGTTTCTCTCTTTCACAGGAGTCTACATTGAACCTCCAATAATTCATCAATATTACCATTTAAGTGTTCCTTCCTGTTTATGGTTCCAGCAGCTTCTGTTTCAGGGAGGCAGATCTCATCAGTCAGTCTCAGGATTCAGCTGTCTTTCTCCATTTTGGGGTGGTGGTTTGCCCTGCGACCTCAGTTCTCTGATAGGTGTAAGAAACGGTTTATTTTTAACTTGTTTAGCTTTTTCTCGTTGTAAAGATGGGAGTAATAACTTCCAAGCTCTTTATTTGTCAGAGCTGAAACTAGATTCCTATCAAATCATTTTTTAAGTAGGAAAGATGTTAGGTATACATTACTTTCTTCTTTGAAATAGATCTATCTCATTCTTAAAAACATTCCCCAAAGAAGCTCAATTCATGTATTTTCCAATTTGTGAAAATATTCATTAAAAAATCATTATGAGATGCAAGAAATTTGCCATAGAAAATCGGAAGACTGTGTTTATTTAACCTCTGTGAACTTTCTTTTCGATTGGGCATCTTCCAACCCAAAACAGAAACCTATGAATTTAGCTGACAAATTGAATTGTACAGTAACAGCAGAGACCCGAGGAAGACAATACAGGGAGCGAGTGTCTATGAGCTTACTACTTATAATTAGAAAAAAAGACAGCATCAGGGGTACAAAGAACCTGTGTAATAACTATTATTATTATTTCTTAAGCACTGCTATAGAAAAAGTGAACAAAAATGTCCCAGTAAAAATATAGATGAAACTCATTGGATTTCCATTACCTTTCTTGGGGCAGGGGGGAAGTGTCTTTAAACCCATTGTTCCTATTTATGTCCTCTCTGAATAGGCCTCATACAGGTGTGTAAACCAGGAAAACCAAACCCGTTGCCTCCAAGTCGATTCTGACTCATAGCAACCCTGTAGGACCAAGTAGAAAAGCCCCATAGAGTTTCCAAGGAGTACCTGGTAGATTTGAACTGTTGACATTTTGGTTATGGCTCTTAACCACCACACCACCAGGGTTTCCTTACAGGTGTGTAAACACCAAAAAACCTGGCTCAATTCTGAGTCATTTTCATTTGAAATAAAAAACATGTAAGCATTAGATTAGTGTTGGATTTAGTCTGTTCCATGTAAGTACTAAATGGACTCCAAAAGTTTACTTGTGTCAAAGAGAAAAATTAACAACAGACATAAAATTAACTAATCACATTAATAAAAATTTGATTTTCAGGGTTATTTTCTTGTCCATGTGATTTAGGAAATAGTATTGGAGTCATTATTCCCTGTCCTTTAGCATGTGACTCAGCTGGAACTAGGCTCACAAGGGTTCACAAGGACACAGCACCTGGGCCCTGAGGTATAAAGACAATAGCTAAGATAATCTTGGAAAATATCTTTTAGGGAACCTTTCACATAAGCCAGAACACAAAAGACTTTCCACTCTTATCTTTTTGTATTAACATTTAGTGAATAGAAACTTCTTGGGCCAGCCAAGACCCTCCTGACTGTTCTTTCTGAAACCTGTACCAATGATTGTTGAGAGGGACAATTCAAAACATAGGATCAGTTTCTAGCCAATCTTAGAAAAGATGAAGTTTTAGATGGTTTTACCCATTTTGTAATGTTAACATTTACCGATGACTCTCAGACACAGCTGTAGAGGCATGCTTGTCCATTTTCTCGCTTTTGTCTGTTCTGTGACATTTCCGTGAACTCTGGCAGACATGGCTCTGGCAGCATGCTTGTCAGCTTCTCACTTTTGCCTTTTTGAATATATGCCAAATAAAACTTTCTTTTTCCTTTGCTTAACTTTGTGACTTTTTTTTTACCCTACATGACGTGAAACCAAATATTAACCATAAAAAACCAGGACTAAAACTGCAAAAGAATTTAATCCCCCCCCCACCAACCCCCTCCCACAGAGGTGGCTCTACAGCAATGTAAATTTGTGTTTTCCTGCTAGAAAAGGGTAGTCAACAAAACCATTATCTCATGACTACATGGAAAAGACTCTAGGCTCTCTTAATTTAAAATTCAAAAGGTCTCGTGGCTGCAGATGGGTGGAAGGCCATTTGTTTTTAGTAGCCAGAAGGCCAGAGACCACTTTGTGACCTGGTATCAGTTGATCTCAGTAAAAGCAGGAGGGCAGGGTTCAATTAGTCATGTTAGCCATTGGTTGATCTTTTATTCTTCTCCCTCCTCTTCTCTTAATGAGCCTCATTGCAACTAGCCTACTTTGTGCCGTTTGCTTTTGTTTTAGAGTCAGAATGGTCTCCCTATATGCATATAGAATAACTGCCCAGAATAAACCATAAGTCTCCATTTCTTTGAGTTTTGATTATTTTTAACATTTGAATACCTGCTTTGGTGGCAGAATTGGCCTAGGGACCCATAGTGAAACCTGAGAACAGGTTCAGATTACAGTCTGTTCTAGAATCCCTGGGCTGAGCAGGCAGCCAAGAATAGCCACAGGTACCGGGTGTGTTGAGTAGGAAGAAAATCCTTCAGGTATGAGCTGCGGTGAACAGATTTTCCTCTCAGGACAGGACAAAACAGGATGTTCTAAAGTTCTTAAAGAAGGCTTCTAGGAGCTTCTCTGGCAGTTGAGAACGGAAGCTGTAGTAGACTTGTAGAGTTTCATCCTTAAAGATTTTCGGATAGAAAATTATTTAAAAAAGATTAACTGTGTATGTTTTAAGTGAAATCTAGTCCAAAAACAGGGAAATGGTCTGGGTGAGTTCTTGGGGATTTCACTCTGCTAATGGCGATTTTCACTATTTTTAAACTTCATTCCTGAATCCTAGGGCCCATGCTGATTTGCCTGAGGTTGTTTCACAAGGTTGAGTTATAGTTTTATCTGTAACATGGCGCTGACAGAACACACAATGTGGAATAGTTCAAAGTTGAAATAATTTCACATCTGTAAAGTGCTAAAAAGAATGCCAGACACATACAAGGTGCTCAAGAAATGGTATGTCAATTCCCACTAAACACACACACAAGCATACACATACAAAACACGCCACCTCACGTGAAATCACTGTCCATGAAAAAAATTACAGATGAATAGTAATTTGAATGCCAAAATGTTAGAAATAATGGATGCCAGAATGTTAGAAATGGCACTTTTATTACAAAATAAATGAAAGTTTCACAGATAACAACTTCTTCTTTTGTGGGGAGTGTTGCAACATTGTGACGACTTAGGAAGTGTTTTTACGTATGCACAGCAGTTAGCTATCTGGGGAATACTTAATTATAAACAATGACTCTTTAAAATTTAGAGTGGTTAAAGCAAAAAAACCAAACCCAGTGCCGTCGAGTCGATTCCGACTCATAGCAACCCAGGACCTGTCTTTTGCAAAAGAGAGAGTTGAGTCATCTGAACATTTTTGTTTGGGGGGATAAGTAATGAAGAAAATAGTAGTATGTTTATTTTAATTGTATAAAATGTTGTGTGGTGTACTGTGGGAACTAATTTTATTTTTAACTGTTTGTAAAGTTTCTAGAGCATGAAGGACAAAAAGAAATAAAGTGATTCCTTCCTCCAGTTTTTGTTTATTCATTAGTGTGACGTCTGCCTTCATTGCTGTTCCTGAATCGGTGTCAATTTTGTTGCAAATGCTGTAAGATAAACTTTATGAGTCTGAACTTTATGTTTGCCTTAGAATTTTTTCAGAAAGCATAAACATTACATCATTATGAAGTGGCTGCATATTGGAATTCTTATTTTTTTGAAGGATACAGCTAAGTTATTTTAAAAAAGATTAATTAAAACTGAGAACTCTTGAAAGTATACGTTTTATTGATTTAAATTTTTTAATCACCATCGTAAACAGTAATCTGTAGGCGATCAGAAAAATTCAATAACTGATAAATTCTGTAGTTAACTATAAAACTATAGGTAAAAACTATAGGTCTACTAATACCTACGGCAAATACTCAGAACATTATTTTTTCACTTAAACCTTAGCCACAAATGTTATTTCTGGCATTAGACCATAATGAACTTTACAATCATTTGTTTCCAGTCACAGAACTGAAACAGGCTGCTCAGCCATATTGAAAACCCCAGTCAACACGGCTTCCCCCTCTCTCTGTCTTGCTAACCACAAGCTTGTTTTGAGCAGGAAGTCACAGCAGGTAGTGGCTCTGTCCAGTCCACTGCCTAGCCCTAGATACACCCTGAAGCATGCACAGATTGAAATCACATACTTCAACTGACCACCCCCCCGCCCACCCCCAAAATATAGGCATGGGAGGGCTAAAGGCAGAAAATTCCAGGTACCAAACCCAACCCCCTGACTCCATTGGAAACAAAAAGCTCCCCAGCCCCCTTAGTCAGCGAGCACTTGACCTTAAAGTCACTAGACCCCACGCGCTCCTTGTATGCGCAGACAATAAACTTTTCACTTTCTGTTTCCGTTGCAGTCAGTGTCCATTTTATTTCAATCAGCTAATAAGACAGGTCAAGAACCCGAGTGGCACTCAGTTACAGAACCACTGTAGTTTTTCTCTTTTTACTATCTCTACTAGCTATATTAATTGTGTTGATTCCACTGGTTTAATGAGAATAATTTTGCAGTATCAAGGTAAAAAACAATATCAGTTGAAACAGAAGGGTCATAATTTGATCCTTATAACCCCTATGAGGAAGATATGACTGTTATTCCTTGTAATTTATTATTATTTTATGTTGTTGTTGTTAGCTGCCATGGAATCATTTCCGATTCACGGCCCATGTGTGCAGAGGAGAACTGCTCCATAGAGTTTTCAAGGCTTTGAAATTTTGAAAACAGATCTCCAGGCCTGTCTTCTAATGTGCCACTGGGTGGGCTCCAACTGCCAACCTTTTGGCTAGTAGTTGCGAGTGTAACCCTTTGCACCGCTCAGACACAGGAAACCAGGTTTTGAACCTAGCAGTAAGGAATCAGAATCTTGTCTTGACTTCCAAGCTTTATTGTGCTCTTTGGAAACCTTATGGGGGCAGTTCTACTCTGTCCTCTAGGGTCCGTATGAGTCGGAATGGACTCGCTGGCAATGGGTTTTTTGCTTGGTGTATTGCATATTATATACAATGCTATTAAAACCTTATTTATGTTTTACATAGTTCTTTTATGATCTAATTAAGTATATTGTTAATGAAAACAATCTTATAAGTTATGATATGAAAAAAGAGGGAAATAAAAAATAAATAAATAAAATGGTAGGCTTAGAACACTGTCATGGATTGAATTATGTCCCACCAAAAATATGTGTATCAACTTGGTTAGGCCATGATTCCCAGTATCGTGTGGCTGTCCTCCATTTTGTGATTGTAATTTTGTGCCGAGAGGATTAGGGTGGGATTGTAACACCACCTTTACTCAGGTCACCTCCCTGAACCAAGGTAAAGGGAGTTTCCCTGGGGTGTGGCCTGCACCACGTTTTCTCTCTCAAGAGATAAAAGGAAAGGGAAGCAAGCAGAGAGTTGGGGATCTCATACCACCAAGAAAGTAGCACCAGGAGCAAAGCATGTCCTTTGGACCCGGGATCCCTGCACCTGAGAGGCTCCTTGACCATGAGAGTATTGAGGACAAGGACCTTCCTCCAGAGCCCACAGAGAGAGAAAGCCTTCCCCTGGAGCTGGCACCCTGAATTTGGACTTTTAGCCTACTTTACTCTGAGGAAATTTCTCTTTGTTAAAGCCATCCATCTGTAGTATTTCTGTTATTGCAGCACTAGATAACTAAGACAAACACTCATTAGGAAAATGTTTCCACTGAGCAGATAAAAATCATAACACATAGCCATAAACTTGCATGGCTTAGAGTAACAATAAAGTTCTCAGAGATACATATAAAATCTCAGGGCCATGTGATGAGACAGTAGAAGGCCTGGGTGCACAAGTTACTAGAGCTCAAGAAAAACGTAGAAGTAAAATTTCATAGAATGAAGGCCTTTTAAAAATAACAAAAGTACAGACATTGCTTAAAATACAACAGGGGACAGAGGACAGAATTGAGAAAAGCCACCAAAGTAATTGATAAAAACAAGATAAAAATAATTACTATAGTAAGAAACCTTAAGGTTTGTTAAAATTTTATACTAATGATAAAGAGGAAGGAAACTGCGGTATTTTTGGACCAATTCTTCCACTGAAAATAACTAGGAAAGCTGGGGCAAAAAACAAAATAAAAGGAATCATTAGATAGCTAATGTCAGAGAGTCAATGAGGAGTCAACATTTCAGAAAATGGTTGGCTTAAGGAGGTAAATCCCACACTGCGGGCTGTTTTTCTCCTTGAAGTGATTCCCAACAGCGAAAGAAGTAGCTAAAGGACTGAAAAGCTGAGCAGAGCTTTAGAGACAGAAGAATTGTGGATAAAATTGAAAGTTTAGAGTCTACAGGAAGAAAGCCTTATTGCCACACCCAGGCCTTTTATTGGGAACTTGAAGGAGTAAGGATGAACCAGACCTAGACTAGACCTCACAGGGGTAGAAGACCCATCCTGAGAAGCCTCTGACCCTGACTGGATTAAAAAAACCAAACCCATTGCCTTGGAGTTGAGTCCGACTCATAGCGACCCTATAGGACAGAGTAGAACTACCCCATAGGGTTTCCAAGGAGCGCCTGGTGGATTCAAACCGCCAGCCATTTGGTTAGCAGCCGTAGCTCTTAACCACTATGCCATGAGGGTTTCCTGATTGGATTAAGGGGATCATAATCGGTAGTGCTCCAAGCTCCCAGCTAAAAGCAGAAGTAAATCATCTGCATGAAGGTAACATTATCTAGAGGTTCAAATCGGCTCTACAACTAAAATACATGATAAAAAAAAAAAAAAATACATGATAGTAGTAATAAATTGGTCAGGAGAGGGGTAAATGAAACTGAAGTATTCTAAGGTCCTTGTAATGATTGGTGAGTAACAGAAGAAAAAGTATGTGTATATATATATATATATATATGGCTGCTGAGTCAGAATCGACTAGATGGCAATAAGTCTGGTTTTATATATATAATATACATATATATTGTTGTTGTTAGGTGCCGTTGAGCTGGTTCTGACTCATAGTGACCCTATGCACAATAGAATGAAACACTACCCAGTCCTGCGCCATCCTTACAATCATTGTTATGCTTGAGCTCATTGTTGCAGCCACTGTGCCAGTCTACGTCATTGAGGGTCTTCCTCTTTTCCACTGACCCTGTACTTTGCCAAGCATGATGTCTTTCTCCAGGGGCTAATCCCTCCTGACAACATGTCCAAATTGTGTGTGTTTTATATATATATATATATATATATATATATATATATATATATATATATACACATATATATGTACATATATATACATATAAAACCAAACCAAACCCATTCCCATCCAGTCGATTCTGACTCCTAGCGGATTTGAACTGCCAATCTTTTGGTTAGCAGCCATAGCACTTAGCCACTATGCCACCATGATTTCCTTGATGATATATATATATATATATATATATTTATATATATTTTTTGCCAACTGCACCCTCCTTCTATGACATAGTTTTGTAAACGCAGTATGCAATTTTTTTACAGCAACATGTAAAACAGATTAGCACAGTATGCTCACAAAAATACCTGGGTGGGGGCACAGTTGGAAAAAAAACAGAACATGTGTGTTATTTGCATGAAAATACAGTATATCAATTTAATAATTCAAAGATACATTTTTAGTAGGTAACCACTAAAAGAATAGTAAAAGAATATAACTAGTAAGTTAATAATATGGAGCCCTGGTGGCATAGTGGTTAAGAGCTCGGCTGCTAATCAAAAGGTCAGAAGTTCAAATACACCAGCCACTCTTTGGAAATCCTATGGGGCAGTTCTACTCTGTTCCATAGGTTTGCTATGAGTCGGAACCAGCGCGATGGCACCTATCAACAACAGAGGTAATGAGGAAATTAAAAAATAAAATACTCGGAAGACATCCACAATTTGTCTCCAACTTCTAATTAGCCAGAGCTCATAAGAAGTAGCGCGCCAGTCACCAGTATTGATTACTCTATGAATATCGTATCATTCTGATCAGACTCTGAACACACAAGATGCTCCCAGGGCATTAGCCCATGGAAAGGAGCTTTTATTATAACAAGAAGCAGACACCACACCAGAACAAATTCAGATTCATTTTGGAGCGTCCCCTTGACTAGGAAGGCTGTCCCGACAGAGACGACAACTGCTCTATTATAGCACCCCACTTTGTGCTGTAGGTGAAGGACTTAAAATGGGGGCCTACCCTCTCCCGGTCCCCGCCAGGCCAGGTAGATTTAGTAAGGTGGGCTGAAAGCTTCTGGTACACGTACTGCCCACTAGCACAATAGCTTAGGGGGCCATGAGTTCCCTCACCCAGCTATTTTTGTACCCCAAGCCCACATGACACACTACAAGGACAAACATCAGACCTCAGAGGGTAGGAGGGCAGTCATTCACCCTTCTTTCCTGAGGCCTGTTCAGCCCTTAACTCGTTTGCACATATTTGATTGTTCCCTGGCAGTTTTATAAAACAAAATTCCCTTTGATGGCTCAGGCCATTTTCAGAAACGAAAGGACAAACTTACTTCTTTGTCCCACAATACTTGATTCCCAAGAAGGCGCCTTCAAGCAGATGTCTGTTTTTGCCCTTAGATTTTAGGTTAACATCAGTGGGAGGGCTGTTCCTCATCACCTTGACGCCCATCATAGGAAGCAGAAAGTCTATCATTCAATTTTAAATATTTTGGATTTCCATTATTATTTTCTTTTTAATTCATGAATTATTTAGAACTAAACAATTTTTAGTTTTTAGTTCATTTATTTGTTTGCTTTTTGCTACACTTTATTGTTGATTTCTTATTTATTGCTTTTTAATCAGAGAACATTGGTATGACTTATATTTTTAAGAGTTTCATTGAGGGGTCCCATATATACTTGAAAAGAGTGGACCCTAATTATGTGATAATATGTGTATCTTTTAGATTAAATGTATTAATTGTGTTACATTCAAATCTTCTTTTTTACACTAAACTTTCGATTGCTTGTATGATCAGTTTTTGAGAGACATTTTAACCTATCTAATGTGTGTTTCTCAGTTTCTACAGGTAATTCGGTGGAGCAGTGGTTAAGAGCTCAGCTGCTAACTAAAAGGCCGACAGTTTGAATCTACCATCCACTCCTCGGGAACCCTATGGAGCAGTTCTACTCTGTCCTATAGCATCTCAATGAATCGGAATCTACTCGGCTGCAAGGGGTTTATGACTATGTGTTTCACATTTTCTGCAGGTAATTCTGTCATCTTTTGTTTTATATATATTTTGGGTTATTAGGTGCCCATTTGGTAGCATATGATCAGGAACCAATGGTACTCAAAGAAGAACTCCAAGCTGCACTGAAGGCATTGGCAAAAAACAAGTCTTGGGGATTGACGAATTAGCAATTGAGTTGTTTCAACAAACAGATGCAGTGCTGGAAGTGTTCACTAGTCTATGCCAAGAAATTTGGATGATAGCTACCTGGTCAACCAACTGGAAGAGATCCATATTTATGCCTATTCCCAAGAATGGTGATCTAACCTAATGGTGAAATTATCAAACAATATCATTAAAATCACACAAGCAAAATTTTACTGAAGATCATTCAAAAGCGCTGCAGCAGTATGTCAATAGGGAACTGCCAGAAATTCAGGTCAGATTCAGAAGAGAATGTGGAACCAGTGATATCATTGCTGACGTCAGATGAGTCCTGGTTGAAAGCAGAGAATACCAGAAGGATGTTTACCTGTGTTTTATTGACTATGCAAAGGCATTTGACTGTGTGGATCTTAACAAATTATGGATAACAGTGTGAAGAATAGGAATTCCAAAATACTTAATTGTGCTCATGAGGAACCTTTACATAGATCTAGAGGCAGTCGTTCAGGCAGAACAAGGGAACTATGAGTGATTTAAAGTCAGGAAAGTTGTGCATCAGCGTTGTATCCTTTCTCCATACTTACTCAGTCTGTATGCTGAACAAATAATCCTTGAATCTGGGCTGCGTGAAGAAGAATGGGGCATCAGGATTGGAGGAAGACTCAACAACCTGCATTATGCAGATGACAGAATACCTTACTTGCTGAAAGTGGAGATGACTTGAAGCACTTACTGAAGAAAATCAAAGACCACAGCCTTCAGTATGGATTACACCTCAACATAAAGAAAAAAAAAATCCTCACAACTGGACCAATGAGCAATATCATGATACGTGGAGAAAAGATTGAAGTTGTCAAGGATTTCATTTTACTTGGATCCACAATCAACAGCCATGGAAGCAGCAGTCAAGAAATCAAAAGACACATTGCATTGGGAAAATCTGTTGCAAATGACCTCTTTAAAGTGTTGGAAAGCAAAGATGTCACCTTGAAGACTAAGGTGCACCTGACCCAAGCCATGGAATTTTCAATCTCATCATATGCATGCAAAAGCTGGACAATGAATAAGGAAGACAGAAGAAGAATTGACGCCTTTGAATCGTGGTGTTGGCGAAGTATATTGAATATATCATGGACTGCCAAAAGAATGAACAAATCTGTCTTGGAAGAAGTACAACCAGATGCTCCTTAGACGCAAGAATGGCGAGACTTAGACTTACATGCTTTGGACATGTTATCAGGAGGGATCAGCCCCTGGAGAAGGACATCATGCTTGGTAAAGTAGACGGTCGTTGGAAAAGAGGAAGATCCGCAATGAGATGGATTGACACAGTGGTAGCAACAATGGGCTCAAGCATAATGATGACTGTGAGCATGGCACAGGATGGGGCAGTGTTTCGTACTGTGGTACATAGGGTCGCTATGAGTGGGAACTGACTCGAGGGCACCTAACAACAACAACAGGTACATACAAGTTCAGGATTATTATAGTTTTTGTTTTGTATCCTTATTCAAGGTCTTTTTGTCTCAAGAGAAATTTTTGAGATACCCCAAAATCTGTTTATTCTGATTAACATTTTATGTCCATTTTCTGTTGGTGAAAATTAATCTGATATCTATGTATCTGTCATTTGGTTTTATGTGTATCTTTTGTCAATAACTGGATGCCTGGATTTCATCTTTTGTTCTAGTTTGAAAATCTCCAACTTTCGATCACTTGTTATAATCCATGACTTATTCTAACTTATCTCTATCATCTCAATTTTTTAAATTTTTCTATTGAATATGATTTTAATTTCTATCTTTACTTTTTTTCTGCCTTTTATTGGTTGAAAGGTTTTTCTTGATATATTTTTTACTCTCATTTTAGAAGTGATACATAGTATTCATCTGCAAGGCAAAAATATTTAATGATATTGATGGTTAACCATATTTTTACATTAAATCTTAACTTTTATAACATTGTCTCTTTTTAGTCAATGTGCCTGTTCTTTATTTGAACAAGACAAGGACCTTTAATTTCTTTCTGAATTCTCCCTCCCATCTTCCTTATTATTGCTGTCTAGTATTTAAGTTCCACATTGTTTTCTAAATGCTGCCCAAATTTAATTTTTATTCAATATTTATTTAGATTTACCAACACATACCTCTGATTTCCTTGCTGGTCATTGACATCTGCATGTCATTTCTTCCTCCTGGGCTCTTTTTTTTCTGTTGAATTTTATTCATTGGTAGTTCTTCCAGTAATGGTAGTGAACTCTTAATCTTTTGTACCAAAAACCAAACCAAACCCAGTGCAGTCGAATTGATTCCGTTTTTTTTTTTTCATATTGACCCTATAGGACAGAGTATAACTGCCCCATAGAGCTTCCAAGAAGCCTGGTGGATTTGAACTGCTGATCCTTTGGTTAGCAGCCGTAGCACTTAACCACTATGCCACCAGTGTTTCCATAGTCTTTCATAGAAACAGAAAATTATAAGCCCTGTATTCTTTAATTTAGCCTTCCCTAGCAACTAGAGCCATATGTTATAAGCCTTACTTATGGGTTAAATGAGAAATCTTAAAAAGAATGGGAAGACAATTAGCTCCGGTCCCTGGAAAGGTAAAACACTGATTAAACCACAGATAATTATATAAATAACAGAGATGGTTAACAAATGTTAACTGATGAGTTATCACAAAATAGCATTAAATTTATTACCTTTTCATCATAAAGTTGAATTTCTCTGTAAGTCTAATTATTAAGAAAGAAAATGAAATTTCCAAATATTATTGACTTGTAACATTGAAAATTTGATGTTATTTTGTAATAATTCACCAGTTAACATTTGTTAACCATTTCTGTTATTTATATTATTTTCTATGATTTAATCAGTGTTTTACCCTTCCAAGGACCAGGAGCCCTGGCAGCATAGTGGTGAAGAGCTTGACTGCTAACCAAAAGGTCGGCAGTTTGAATCCACCAGCCACTCCTTGGAAACCCTATGGGGCAGTTCTACTCCGTCCTATAGGGTCGCTATGAGTCAGAACCAACTTGAGGGCACCTAACAACACAAGAACATTGAAAACAAAAAATATTTGCGTTAGAAAATTGTACCTGGTTAAATATTTGCTACAGAAAACTATTTACTTGAAGTTGTAAACTATGATCATAGAAGAAAAATGTGAGACTAACCCATTAGCTAAAATTTCACTGAAGTTTTGCTTGTTGGAAAGCATCAAAATTCTTTGTTGCTGAATGTCTTTATTTTGTTCTTACTATTAAATGAGTAGAATTTGGTATTAACAAAACATGTATTTTTCCTAAATATTTGGAATATTTTATTTCATTGTATTATGGTTTCTATTTTTAATGGATTCAGGTTTCAGAAAAATCTGCAGCCATTCTAACTGGCTTTTTAAAATTCATTTCTTTTCTGGTTTATTTGAAGATTTTTTTTATTCTAACATTTTGCCTTTTCATTATGATTTGTTTAGTTGTAGATTTTGTCCTTTTTAAATTCATCTTTCTTAGGACTAGGCATACATCTTCAGTTTGAAGATCCATGTCCTGCTTCAATTTAAAAGTTCTTAACCAAATTGCTTTAATATTTGTTCTCAACTATTTTTTCATTCTGGAACTCATAGTGCACTTTTATTTGAAGTTTTTATACCTTACATTTCTTTATTTCTCTGTGCTGTGTTTTAGGTAAATTACTCAGATCTCATTTCTACTTCTCTAATTCTCTTTTCATGGATGGCGAAGGACCAGGCAGTGTTTCATTCTGTTGTGCATACGGTCGCTATGAGTCGGAACTGACTCAACAGCACTTAACAACAATTTTCTCTTCAGTTGTTTCTAACCTACTGTGTAATCTATCTACACAGCTTTCTGCTCCTCAAAGACTGTATTTTTCAATTCTAGAAATTTGATTGACTGCTTTTTAATATCCTACCATATAGGTTGATTTCTTTATGTCTTTGAGCATTATAAGCTACGTATTTTTTAAGGTCTTTTACATCACACATAACTCTAATAGAGCCCTGGTGGTGCAGTGATTGAAAGCTCAGCTGCTAACCAAAAAGTTGGCAGTTCGAATCCACCAGCCAATCCTTGGAAATCTTATGGGGCAGTTTTTTTTTTATTATCTTTATTGAGCTTCAAGTGAACGTTTACAAATCAAGTCAAACTGTCACATATAAGTTTATATACACCTTACTCCATACTCCCACTTGCTCTCCCCCTAATGAGTCATTCCAGTCTCTCCTTTCGTGACAATTTTGCCAGCTTCCAACTCTCTCTATCCTCCCATCCCCCCTCCAGACAGGAGATGCCAACACAGTCTCAAGTGTCCACCTGATACAAATAGCTCACTCTTCATCAGCATCTGTCTCCTACACATTGTCCAGTCCCTTTCATGTCTGATGAGTTGTCTTCAGGAATGGTTCCTGTCCTGGGCCAACAGAAGGTTTGGGGACCATGACCGCCCTGCCGGGATTCCTCTAGTCTCAGTCAGACCATTAAGTATGGTCTTTTTATGAGAATTTGGGGTCTGCATCCCACTGATCTTCTGCTCCCTCAGGGGTTCTCTGTTGCGCTCCCTGTCAGGGCAGTCATCGGTTGTGGCCGGGCACCAACTAGTTCTCCTGGTCTCAGGATGATGTAGGTCTCTGGTTCATGTGGCCCTTTCTGTCTCTTGGGCTCTTAGTTATCGTGTGACTTTGGTGTTTTTCATTCTCCTTTGATCCAGGTGGGTTGAAACCAATTGATGCATCTTAGATGGCCGCTTGTTAGTATTTAAGACCCCAGATGCCACATTTCAAAGTGGGATGCAGAACGTTTTCATAATAGAATTATTTTGCCAATTGACTTAGAAGTCCTTATGGGCCCTATAGGGTCACTATGAGTCAGGATCAACTCAACAGCGATGGATTAATTCTAATTACTTACACGTAAATTCTAAATTTCTTAGGTCTGTGGTCTCTCTCCTTATGAAACTCTTCATGTTTTATAGTTTTTGTTTGTGAGCTCATCTGTTCATCTTTAGTGAAAAATATTTTCTCTGGAAGGCTATCACATACTCATGATTATGGAGGCCTCTCTATGGGACATTTTATGTTAGACTCTACTTGGGTGCAATGACAGCCCCTGATTCTAAATCTTTCTGTCTTGTGTTTTACACCAGTTTTCTCAGTTTAGGTTTCCCATACCATGTGGGTAATGAGATATTTGGTCCTTGTATCCATTTTTGATATATCTTTAAATTCTTATTTTTTGAAGGTGACTCTGTTTTTATTCACAGCCTAGAGTGAATATTTTGGCTCCTACTGAGACCTTTGCTCACTGGTGGAGATTTTCTGGTCCTTGTTCATGAATAGAGCAAAACCTTTCTAGCTCAGGGCTCTGAACATCTTTTCAAAAAGGATGTTAACATCCTCAGCTCTAAGATACATATTTGATTCAGGTTCCAACCATGACCCTTTTCACCCCATTATGTCTTCAACTTCTGTTTTATGGTGCTGGAATCAACACTTTCTTTTTGGCACCTGGGAATTTCCATTTATTTATTTATTTTGAATTTAGTCATGTAGTAGCAATTTTTGACACTCAAGTCATTTTCCAAATTAAAATGTAAGCAGAAAAATGCTATAGCTATGATGATGTCAAAGAGCATAAAAAAAGAACTTTACAAAGCTATGTTTCGAACCTTAGTAATAGATGGCATTAGATTCTGCTTAAAACGAGAAATACTGAAAAGCTATAATGCATAGTTTTGTTGTGACAAACAAAGTTGTGTCAATGGTAAATGAACATTCTTGTTGAAGTGATATTGAAGTTCAACCTGTCTCACATTGTACTTCAAATGTTTCATTAGAACTGATATGTGAACAGCCATCTGTACGTTTGGAAAGATACCAGATCAAAGATGTGTGGATCACATCACAGGAAATGCAAGGCAAATTACCAAAATGTGTGTGGTGAAAAGTAATAATTCAACATGAAAATATAAAATTTTACCAGTGCCAGCACAAGGATTGGATTTGGCATCAACTGACATTTCAGGACATTTTCAGACCTATAGTGACAGAGAACATTTTTTTTTTTTTCTCATATGTTCTGGTGACAGTGACTCTAAATCACAATTTAATTTTGGATTGACAGTCATACATTAAAAAATATTATCGTATGGAAAACTTTACATGGATGACACATAGGGAAAACCATGACACATAATTTTAGCTGCAATAAGATTTGTGCTTTCCATTTTATTCATGCTGCTTCTAAACACACTAGAACAAATATACTCACGTAAGTTTGAATTAAAAAAAATCTTGTGGCTAAAGTTTACATCAACATTTAATCCATGTGCTTTGAACAAGAAGTTTTGAGTGCAATCTCTTTGAAAGTCCCTGGTCCTGAGTTTTTCAGACTTTTTTTTCCATCTTTCAAAATCATAAAGAAAAAAAAAAGACTGAGAAGCAACATTCTCCTTTCAGAGAAAATGATTGTGTTGCTTGCTTTTCATCTCTACCACCAAAGATCTCCAACAATTTGTTTCTATGAGTAATTGGGGTAGGGAGTATACAGTATTATTAAAAAGATTCTTAAGCACTGCCTCCTGAAATTAAATTAGAACTGTCTTGTTCTGTTTGGAGCCCAGGAATCTGAATTTTAACCAACATCCTCTCCATATGATTCCTGTACACACTCAATTTTGAGAATAGTTGATATATGGACTTTATTAAAAAAGCACGACAGTTATTATACCAAGAAAAGTTTGTGTCATTGTTGTTAACTAAAAAATAAAAAAATTTTTTTTTTTTTTTAGGTGCTGTTAAATTGGTTCCAACTCATAGTGACCCTATGTACCACAGAACGAAACACTGTCGGTTGACCAGGTAGCTGTCTTCCAAATTTCTTGGGACAGACGAGTGAGCACTTCCAGATCTGCATCTGTTTGTTGAAACATCTCAGTTGATATTCTGTCAATCCCTGGAGCCTTGTGTTTCACCAATGCCATCAGTGCAGCTTGGACTTCTTCCTTCAGTACCATCAGTTCCTGATCATATGCTACCTCTTGAAATGGTTGACTGTCAACCAATTCTTTTTGGTATAATGACTCTGTGTATTCCTTTCATCTTCTTTTGATGCTTCCTGTGTCGTTTAATATTTTCCCCCATAGAATCCTTCACTGTTGCAACTGAAGGCTTGAATTTCTTCTTCGGTTCTTTCAGCTTGAGAAACACCAAATGTGTTCTTCCCTTTTGGTTTTCTGTGTTCAGCTCTTTGCACATGTCATTATAATACTTTGCTTTCTCCAGCCGCCCTTTGAAATCTTCTGTTCAGTTCTTTTACTTCACCATTTCTTCCTTTTGCTTTAGCAGCTCAACGTTCAAGAGCAAGTTCCTGTCTTTTTAATGACCTCTTGCTTTCTTCATGTATGATGTCCTTGCACGACTCGTCTGGTCTTCATTCATTAGTGTTCCACACATCAAATCTAGTCTTGAGATGGTCTCTAAATTCAGGTGGTGTATACTCAAGGTTATACTTAGGCTGTCATCAACTTGTTCTAATTTTCTTCAGTTTCAACTTGAACTTACATATGAGCAATTGATGGTCTGTTCCACAGTCGGTCCCTGGCCTTGTTCTGACTGATGACATCAAGCTTTTCCATCATTTCTTTCTACAGATGTAGTTGATTTGATTCCTATGTATTTAAAGTACACAAATTTCTGTGGAAGTTGGCCATTCGCTTGATTACTTCCAGATCACATTCATTTATAGGAAAACGACTGATACTAACAACATATTGAGCAGTTTGGGTCAAGGTACAAATAACAAAGGCAAGTAGAATTCAAAATATAACATCCTGCAGTTAGAAAATTTGTAAACTGGATTTGCAAGATTCAATTAGAAAAAGACCAAGAAAATGGACATTTTTCAAGTAGAAATACCATAGGTGATTGAAATATAAGTAATTTAAAAAACTGTTCTGTGACCCATAATGGATTTTAATAATAAAGCAATTCTAATGTAGCTGATGGAAATTGTTCACAATTTTCTCATCTATTAGGTAAGGCATATACAAGTTACTAGAATTTGTAATTCTAGGAATCTGCTTACTAGAATATTACTGGTAGAAATAACCCATAAAATGAAAGACTGAAACCCCACATAACAGAACTTGTTATTCAGTGAAGCATTGTTAATGAAGTGGTCTGTCTTAAATTTATTATTTGTTGAATAAGTCAATTTTTTAACCCTATGCTATTAAGATACACTATGGACCCATTTTCACTTTTTGTGTTCTTTTAAAATTTTTGTTTTTAATTTTTAGGTATTATTACTCACATAGAAAAATAATTACTCCATTATGGGTTTGAAGGTTGATGTTGTTGTTGTTGTTAGGTGCTGTTGTTTCGGTTCCGACTCATAGCGACCCTATGCACAACAGAACGAAACACTGCCCGGTCCTGAGCCATCCTTACAATCGTTGTTATGCTTGAGCCCATTGTTACAGCCACTGGGTCAATCCACTTCGTTGAGGGTCTTCCTCTTTTCCGCTGACCCTGTAGTTTGTCAAGCATGATGTCCTTCTCCAGAGACTGATCCCTCCTGACAACATGTCCTAAGTATGTAAGTTGCAGCCTGGCCATCCTTGCTTCTAAGGAGCATTCTGGTTGTGCTTCTTCCAAGACAGATTTATTTGTTCTTCTGGTAGTCCATGGTATATTCAATATTCTTTGCCAATGCCACAATTCAAAGGCATCAATTCTTCTTTGGTCTTCTTATTCATTGTCCAGCTTTGACATGCATATAATGTGATTGAAAATACCATGGCTTGGGTCAGGTGCACCTTAGTCTTCAAGGTGACATCTTTGCTCTTCAACACTTTAAAGAGGTCCTTTGCAGCAGATTTACCCAATGCGATGTGTTTTTTGATTTCTTGACTGCTGCTTCCCTGGCTGTTGATTGTGGATCCAAGTAAAATGAAATCCTTGATAACTTCAGTCTTTTCTCTGTTTATCATGATGTTGCTCATTGGTCTAGTTGTGAGGATTTTTTTTTCTTTATGTTGAGGTGTAATCCATACTGAAGGCTGTGGCCTTTGATCTTCATTAGTAAGTGCTTCAAGTCCTCTTCACTTTCGGCAAGCAAGGTTGTGTTATCTGCATAACGCAGGTTGTTAATGAGTCTTCCTCCAATCCTGATGCCCCATTCTTCTTCATATAGTCCAGCTTCTTGGATTATTTGCTCAGCATACAAAGTCAATAGGTATGGTGAAAGGATACAACCCTGATGCACACCTTTCCTGACTTTAAACCAATCAGTATTCCCTTCTTCTGTCCGAACAACTGCCTCTTGGTCTAAGTAAATGTTCCTCATGAGCACAATTAAGTGTTCTGGAATTCCCATTCTTCGCAATGTTATCCATAATTTGTTATGATCCACACAGTCGAATGCCTTTGCATAGTCAATAAAACACAGGTAAACATCCTTCTGGCATTCTCTGCTTTCAGCCAGGATCCATCTGACATCAGCAATGATATCCCTGGTTCCACGTCCTCTTCTGAACACCTGAATTTCTGGCAGTTCCCTGTCGATATACTGCTGCAGCCATTTTTGAATGATTTTCAGCAAAATTTTGCTTGTGCATGATGTTGTTGTATAATTTCCACATTTGGTTGGATCACCTTTCTTGGGAATAGGCATAAATATGGATCTCTTCCAGTCAGCTGGCCAGGAAGCTGTCTTCCATATTTCTTGGCATAGACGAGTGAGCACCTCCAGTGCTGCATCTGTTTGTTGAAATATCTCAATTGATATTCCATCAATGCCTGGAGCCTTGTTTTTTGCCAATGCCTTCAGAGCAGGTTGGACTTCTTCCTTCAGTACCATCAGTCCCTGATCATATGCTACCTCTTGAAATGTTTGAACATCGACTAATTCTTTTTGGTGTAATGACTCTGTGCATTCCTTCCATCTTCTTTTGATGCTTCCTCCATCATTTAATATTGACCTTAATGACATGGATGGAGTAAAGCTTTCAGGACCTTCATTTGCTGATGTGGCATGAGTCAAAATGAGAAGAAACAGCTGCAAACATCCATTAATAATCGGAACCTGGGATGTATGAAGGATGAAACTAGGAAAAATAGAAATCATCAAAAATGAAATGGAATGCATAAACATCAATATCCTAGGCATTAGTGAACTGAAATGGATTGGTATTGGCCATTTTGAATCAGACAATCATATAGTCTACTACGCTGGGAATGACAACTTGAAGAGGAATGGTATTTCATTCTTCATCAAAAAGAACAGTTCAAGATCTATCCTTAAGTACAATGCTGTCAGTGATAGGATTACTATCCTTGTGCCTACAAGGAAGACCAGTTAATATGACTGTTATTCAAATATATTTTTATGCACCAACCTCTAGGCACAAAGATGAAGAAAGAGAAGATTTTTATCAGCTGCTGCAGTCTGAAATTGATCAAACATGCAATCAAGATGTATTAATAATTACTGGCGATTTTAATGTGAAAGTTGGAAACAAAAAACTACTGTTGGAAAATATGGCCTTGGTGTAGAAACAATGCTGGAGATCGAACGATAGAATTTTGGAAGACCAACAACTTCTTCATTGCAAATACCTTTCTTTCACCAACATAAATGGCTACTATACACATGGACCTCTCCAGATGGAGCACACAGAAATCAAATTGACTACATTGGTGGAAAGCGAAGATGGAAAATCTCAATATCATCAGTCAGAAGAAGGCCAGGGGCTGACTGTGGAACAGACCATCAATTGCTCAGATGCAAGTTCAAGCTGAAACTGAAGAAAATCAGAGCAAGTCCACGAGAGCCAAAATATGGCCTTGAGTATATCCCACCTGAATTTAGAGACCATCTGAAGAATAGATTTGACGCATTGAACACTGGTGATCGAAGACCGGACGAGTTGTGGAATGACATCAAAGACATCATATATGAAGAAAGTAAGAGGTCATTGAAAAGACAGGAAAGAAAGAAAAGACCAAGATGGATGTCAGAGGAGACTCTGAAACTTGCTCTTGAACATCAAGCAGCTAAAGCAAAAGGAAGAATTGATGAAGTAAAAGAACTGAACAGAAGATTTCAAAGGGTGGCGTGAGAAGACAAAGTAATGAAGATTGATACCTACCTATATTCCTCTAAACTAGCATATGTATAGAGCCAGTTTTTAAAGTCTTATTATTTCTTATTGTGAATTTGTCTAGAATGAAAAATTCAAATCACTGTAAATTTTTTTTGTTTTAATATATTTTAGCACATATCAATCCATCTGACAGATCGAAAAAATAATGGGGCAAATGCTTTGAGGTATGGATTGCAGAATGAATATTATTTCAACTACAGTGCACACTGGCTTTGATGTGAAATATCCTATCAGAAATTTCCATGTCATAAATTTGACTCATACATGTAACACTGCACCATTTTCCCAATCAATACTAAGGATGCCAAGAAATTCACCTGTCTCCTCCAAAATATCCAGTTGTTTTACCATGAGGCTGTTTACAAATTCATGGCATCACAGATGTAATTATAACTACATCAAATTTTATAAGAACATAATAACTAAAAATTAAACTATCTGCTTGTATCCAGTTTTAAGGTTAAGCAAAATTGGGTTAAGCTCAATCTTTCAATTATTTGTTTAATTTTAAAATGTGAATTGATTTTAAAGGTTTAGGTTGAGAGATAAAGGATGTAATAAAGTCAACGTAAAAATCAGTTCTGACATGCTGCTTGTTTTGAAAACGTGAATTTAATCCAACACAAAGGAACAATTTGAACATAGTGGGAATTTTGTGGTTGTTTACGTGTGATTTTGTCTGAGAGAAATACTAAATGCATGCAGAAAACTGCACCTAGCTGAGCAGAGCCATGTAGGAATACACAACTTCTTCCCCATACACACACACACACACACACACACACACACACACCCCTCAAGCACCTACCAGCTACCTCTGCTCACATGTGTATATGCGCCACACTGAGGGGCAGATTACCCAGTCAGCAAGGTAAGCACAGGCTTATTTGTGCTTACTTCCTAATCTGTAGTGACCAATTTCACATGGGCTTCTAAGCCCCTGCTCACCTTGTTCACTGGATCATCCACCCTGTCAGGGATTGTAAATTTGAAAAGAGGCTTTGATTCTGTAGAAAGGTGTTGTGAGGTTGGGAGAGAGACAGGTGCCAGCCATACCTAGAGGTACGTGTGTTGAAAAATATGAAATGGTTCACCACAGATGATCTGGTAAGCACCTGCTTACCTTGCCTATTGGATAATCTGCCTGTGGCTACACCCATCCACATCTGGCATGACAACTTTCTGTCCAATTTCAGATAACCCTTCCTCCACCACTTCACAATAACTCACAAAGTACAATCCTGCCAACACCTACTTCCACAATCAAAGTTCAGGTCTTTTTCCGGATAAAGTGCAATACTGATTGTAGTATTATATATTTATAAATCATTTTAAATGTGTAAAACTGTGCTACCATTTTTTTGTTTCCTGTTTCTTTAAAATGTCACTGGTGAAGTTTTTGAGTGTGGTGTCTTTAACCTCAGTGCAGTTTTGCACAGTGTGATGATTTTTAGCTCTGCGTATGTCATAACAAAATTGATGGCCAATAAGAGTTTCAAAGGAATTGTGAATGTTCAATACTTCTAATATTTATTGAATGATATGGTGTTGTAGACGTTTTACATACAGTAGCTATCTAATTTAACTTATAAAATGACCCTCTGGGTTAGTTGTAATTATTACCTCCATTTAATCACAGAGGAAACTGAGATTCAGCAAGGTAAAACATTTTATTCTCAGAGGACTGGTAAGCAGTGGAGTTGGGATTCAAAGCCCACCTATCTGAGATTCCAGATTATGCTTCAAAAAACATTAGTCAAACATTCCTGCTGTTATTTGTTATCCATTCGGCTCCCAGTCATGGCGACCTTGTGTATAACAGAATGAAATGTTGTCCGTCCCCCGCCATCTTCATTATTCTTGGTATGTTTAAGTAGATTGTGGCAGTTATTGTGTTAGTCCACCGCATTGATGATTTCCCTCAGTTTTGCTGACCCTCTACCAGACCTATCAGGGGCCCTGGTGGTGCAGTGGTTAAGAGCTTGGTTGCTAACCATAAAGGTCAGCAGTTCAAATCTACCAGCTGCTCCTTGGAAATCCTATGGGGCAGTTCTACTCTGTCCTACAGGGTTGCTATGTGTCGAAATTACCTCGATGGCAACAGGTTTGTTTTGTTTTTCTACCAAACATGATGTCCTTCTCTAGCAATAGGGGCCAAGCCTTAGTCATGGTTAAAGCACTATCCTCACTGTAGCAGAAGTTGCATGGAGAAACACCAACACTCATGACTCTCACTCCCCAAAAAACCCATTGTCAAGTCAATCCTGACTCATAGTGACCCTATAGGGCAGAGTAGAACTGCCCCACAGGGTTTCCAAAGATTCTGTAAATCTTTACAGAGTAGTGGCTGGTGAGTCCGAGCCATCGACCTTTTGGTTATCAGCCCAGCACTTAACTAATGCACCACCAGGGCTCCTTGGCTTACACCAATTTCTCACTAATTAAGAGTATAGTATTAGGCCTCTCTCTCTATCTCTCTACATACGGAGCCCTGGTGACACAGTAGTTGAGAGCTCAACTGCTAACCAAAACTTTAGCAGTTCGAATTCACCTGCCGCTTCTTGGAAACCCTGCGGGGCAGTTCTGCCCTGTCCTATAGGGTCGCTAAGAGTCTGGACTGACTTGGCCACAATGGGTTTTTTTTGGTTTATACACACATACATATATACTTCACTGGTTTTGCTCCTCTAGAGAACCCAACCTAATGCAATGCCCCTGTTAGGCACTGACATAAAACAGCCTGAACTTCTCCTTTCCAGTGCTTATCATACTTGCAATTAAATAATTATATGTACGAAAAAGAGTAAAGGACTAGGAACTGGACAAACATGTGGCCAAATCCAGGTTCTACCACTGCTTATAACCAAAATGCTCTAAATTTCTGTTTCCTTATCTGAAAAACAGGGGACAGTGATAAATAGCTAACATTCATTGATCAGTTATTACTACTCTCAAAACATTCTGTGAGACAAATATTACTCCCTTTCTACAAATGGCAAAATTAAGGCTTAGAAAAGTTAAGAAACTTGATCAAGGTAGCACAGCTAATAAGGAGTAGAGCTGAAATTTAAATTTTGGTCGTTTAAACTCCAAAAACTTGCCTTCTTAACCACTATTCACCACAAAAAAAAAAAAAACAACAACAAAAAAACTCATTGCCATTGATTTGATTTCTACTCATCACAGCCCCGGCCCTCAATAAAACCTTCCTGCTGGCTGACTCTAAAGACTGAGAGACATACCGCATATAACTTACTCAGCATGGTGCCCTGTTTATGGTTTGAGCATAATGAAGAAAGTCTATCATTAATATTATGACTGGAAGTTAGCCAAGAACATAAATAATAATACAAAGCAGAATGAACGTGCCATTTGAGAGGTATATAAAAAAAAAAGATGTCAAAGAAGTTCAAAGGAGGGAGAAATGACACTTGTAGATAATATAACTCTTCAAGGAGGAGGCAGTATTTAAAAATAAATATGTAGGATCCTGGCAGACAGTTGAGGAAGGGAACTAACACACAGTTAGGGATTGTAGTTCCATCCAGGGAGCAGAGAGTGGCTGTTGGCTGCAGGTGATTGTATTTGTAGGGAGCATTGAGAAGGTGGACGCCAATGGGAGACCACCTGAGCCTCATCTGGGACTGTATTGTCTCCCAAGCATGGGAGACAATGTCAGAGTCAGTTTTTGAGCAGGGAGGTAACATAAGCAGGGTTGTGCACTGAGAAGGCAAATCTGGCAATGATTGTAGCAGAGTGTAGGGGTGTGGGCAGGGCAGGCTGTCTGAGTCATCAGATGCCGTTCCTGAAATTACGCAGGTGAGTGAGGGTTCTCCTACTGAGCACATTCCTGAGCAACTTTTAGATCTGAGAGCCCATTATGACTGGAGGTTTGCAGTACAACATCGCCCTCTAGAGGAAGCTTGATGACTAGATCAGAGGAATTAGGGAACCAAAACCAAACCCACTGCCATCAAGTTGATTCCGACTCAGCGACCCTATAGGACAGAGTAGAACTGGCCTATAGAGTTCCCAAGGAATGCTGGTGGATTTGAACCGCTGACCTTTTGGTTAGCAGCCATGGCACGTAACCACTACGCCACCAGGGTTTCCTTACATTAGGAAGGACCTTAAAATCAAAGCAGGGCTGTAGACCTAAAGGCCCACAGGAACCCTGAGCTGGTAGCCTAAGTGACAGAAATGTTGAGGGCATACTCCTTCTAACTAAAGCTATGTGAGAATATAGAGCCAGTGTTCTATGCATTCTGTTTTTCAAAAGAAGCCAGGAAGGTAGATTTTTATGATAAAACATCTTGATGTCTAAATATGTGCTTGACTAAAGCCAAACATCGTGAAAGCCAAAGAAACTGTGTTTGTGAGATGGATCTTCCCTACAGACTGCTGGTTTTCAACATACAACTTCCAACCACAACAGGAATGTAGAGGTCATCTTCAGAGTCTAACTTCTCTACTTAATAGATGAGAATACCATGTCCAAAGTGGTGCGGAAAAGTTAAATAATCACATGGTGGGACTAGAATACCGGTTGTTTGAGTCTCAATCCATTAGACAGATCATATACATATATGACTATATATCTATAGATATATCTATATACATATCTATGTATATCTTTCCATATTTGTCTCTAAACTGGACCAACAGAATTTACTGTTTTTCTCCAGGGTGTACATAGGGTTATGGGTAGGATTGAGAGTGAATGGTGGGAACGATGTTGATGAGATTAGATTGTAGATATAAAAACTACTTGCATCCCTCACTCCTCGTCCCATCTCCAAACTGAGCCAGCTGTGTCCTGTACCTGTTGCCGTCAAGTCGATTCTGACTTATTGTGACCCTGTAGGACAGAGTAGAACTGCCCCATAGAGTTTCCAAGGAGCAGCTGGTACTCTTTTGGTTAGCAGCTGTAGCTCTTAACCACTATGCCACCAGGGTTTCCAGCTGTGTCCCAGTGAGGGTAAAATCAGTGGCAGCAAGTCCTCCTCCATAGGCTGAGATTGAGGTCTTCCATGTGGCCTCCTGATCGCCTGAGTCTGGGGAATAAACCCGGGTTCATTCGCAGTCTAGAGTCCCTCTCCAGACTGAGCACTCAACTGCCAGCAGGCACTTGAGGCCTGTTCTGGCCCCACCCTAAGGATCTTAATCCTCTGTAGATGACACATCTTAATCATCTGGAGATGACAGCAGGAATTTTTTTGTGGTTGACCTCTGAAAAGGATATTATTTGATACATTTTAAAGAAAAGAAACTTTACTGACATAAATCATTTGGGATATCTCTAAATTCATCAAGAAATCAATCTTCAACACTAATACTTTCCATAAAACACCGGGAAGTGTTATCATTTGCAGTTTAGATGAGGGACTTTGGCATCAAATCTCTCTGAGTTTAGGTCCAGGCTCCGCCACTTAAAGTCAATGTAACCTTAAACAAGTGAATCACCTTCTCCAAATCTCAGTCACCATCTGGTGTGAATTCGTTGAAATAATGCAAATAACACTCTTCAAACACTGTAAGTGCCCATAAATAGTAGCTATATTATACTGTTGCTTAAACTTAATTTGCCAAAGGACTTAACGTTGAATCGATACTAGTTATCATCAAGTCCATTCCTACCCATGGCACCTCCATTTGTGTCAGAGTAGAACTGCGCTCCAGAGAGTTTTCAATGGCTGATTTTTTCAAAAAGTAGTTCACCAGGCCCTTCTTCCCACATGCATCCGGATGGACTTGAACCTCCAACCTTTCAGTTAGCAGCTGAGCTTATTAACTATTTGCATCACGCAGGGACTCTTATTGAATCAATTCCCTTGTGCAATTTTAAATAACTAGAAATGACATTCTTACGAGATGTGAGGTCTAATTAAAACCTTAAAGATCAAAGGTAACACTTGCTAATTTGATAAATGCAAATCAAATTTACAGTCTTAACCAAAACTTAATTTGCAAATTTGATCTTAGGCAAATATCAATCTAAATGACTTATGTTCTAATAATACCTGAGGCATAAAAATTACAAAGACTGATTATATACATAAGCTGACTAAACAATTTTCCTTGTTACCAAGTAATCACGTTCCTAATCTTTATGAGATGTTTCTTTGGAAGCTGTGGATATTTCCCACAATGTGGAAGGTCTGTTGTGTTTAGTTTGAGAAGAAGAATGAAATATAATGGCTGGACACATTTATTCAAGTGGATACTCTCAAGGGACCTAGCCTTTGGTTTCTTAGGAAATTAATTGCCAGACTCCATACTCCAAGCAGTTAGTGCATTGATTGATTGAGTAATTAACAGACATTTGAGCTGAATTTGGAAGATATGCTTCTGAATGTGCTACTGAATAGGACCACACCAAAGGTCTGGGCAGATAATGTGGACTCACCCAGATTAGCAGTGCCACAGTCTGACAAATTAAATTTCAACACTTCCAGTTCATCTTGGCAGCTGCTTGTAGCTTGATGTCATGCAACCATGATGTAAGCCATAAAGAGTGGTGTTTTGCAATAGAGAGATTCTGGTAACCCATCCCAGGTGTGTGGGTTGCAGGATATCAATATTTGTATCACACCACGAAAAGCGTGTTACATTTGGTATATGGCTTAAATATATGGCTTACTCAGGTTCTTTCTGCAGAGAAGAATTGTCCTTACGTTCAATATCAAAAGCTTAAATTGCTGATGTTTGCCTTGTTGTTTTCTTAAGAATTTTTTTTTTCAATTACATAGAACAAAAGGAAACCACTTTGACGTCACCAAAATGGACGATTCAAAATAAAGCGTTCTATTTGTATTGTTCCAGGAAACAATAAAAAGATGAAACTGTTATAATTTCTCCCTCTTCAAGCATAATCATACAAAAATCTACCTTTGGGAAAGAAGATACAATGGCAAGTAATTGTCATTCCTTTTTTGTATACTTACCAGTTCAAGTGTGTGTGAGATTATAGTGTTTTCTCCTGCCCCCATGATGCTCTAAGAGGCTAAACGGTAAAGCATACGTGAATATCAATATCCTAAGAATGTATTCCGCAGTCCACGATAGAATATGTCTTAAAGAATTGAATGATAGACACAGGGAGGAGACAAAATGGGGAATGAAAGACATTGATGAGCCCCTCCACCAGTTTGATTTAATCACAGTTGCCAGAAAGATGTCACCTAATGATGAATCAATTAATAGCTGGAAAACTAGTTCTGATGCCAAGGCTTCACATGTAGGTTTTTTATTTTATTTTATTTTTTTCCAGGATCTTGTCGAATATACGAAAACTTAGAAGATGAAAAAATTTTGCACAACATCTTGTATTTATGCATTTTCTCCCTTAAATCCTGCTTATGTATGTAAATATTGCCAGATATGTCTCTAGCTCCGCAGGAATGCTACAGATGCCTTCCTGTAAAATTAGTTCTGAAAAAAAAAAAGTTACGGAATCACAAGATTATTTTGTATGACAAACCACAAAGTGATGGCTTCCCGTAAACCACAATCTCCGTTTCCATAGACTCTCACTGGGTGGACTCTATGCTGTTAATGCATACTGTACCACCAGTGAAAAAATTTCAATCTCTGTTGTTTTGGTTTTGGTTGACTTTTTCATCTGGCAATCTGGGAATTTTAATTCTTTGATGTTTTTCGAATTTCAGTTACACATATTGTGTTTACGATCTACAAGTATTTATAGGCAGCATCTTCCCCCTTTTAGGTTATGACCTCTCCAGACTCTATCATTTATTCCCCTTTCATTTCATCAAGATAGCCTTTCCATCGCCTTCATTAAGTTTTGTTGTTTCTTTCTGGGCACTCCCCAGCTTTCTTACATCTTTTTGAAATGCTCAGGAAGGGCATAGCTTTCTAGGTGTGGTTGCTGGAGTCACTGGGAGGAACCTTCCCCTCCCCGCTCCTTGGTATGACGTAACCTTTGGACACGGTGTGAGAGCATGTGGAAAGTGCTGACCTGTGATGCTTCTGCGTGAAACTCCTGCCGAAGAAAAAACAAAGCAACCGCGCACCTTCTATTCAAAGGGAAGCAGAATGTAAAGTTTTGATTCAGCCATGAATGAAAGATCATAACATTTTAAGTGGAAGGCTTGTTTACCAGGCTTACCAATGTAAAAATATTAAAGCTTGATCCTCTTTTAACCAGTCTCATGATCAAAATTGTTTTGCTTATCTATATCACAATGGGGGAAAAGAAGTTCTTTTAGAGTGAATCTAAAAGAAAAACAGGAAATACTATTGTCCTTTAATTTCATTTTTTACTTTCTTTGTAAACAAATCCTTAAATTATTATTTTATAAACCAAACAGTTTGTAAATATACACCTAAAGTAACATCCAGTGGTATGTTTTGGGGTTAGAGGTGGGATGGGGCTGTGAGCCTTGAAAATAATCTCGCCTTCGGTGCAGATACGGAAAATTTTCTCTCTTCTCCCACTATCAAATTTTAAAGCTAGAAGGGCCTTATAAAAAATGAAACCAAAATCCAAAGAAATTAAGGGACCCGTATAGGACTACTTGAATTATGTGACAGAAATGATTAGAGAGAAAAGGTCCTGATTTCCCAAACAGTTCCACCATAGCTCCATTTTCTCTATGTGAAAAACCTATCATCAAGTGTTCAGAAATGGTAAAGAAAATTTCCACTTTGGTTGTTGGCTGGTGAAAAATTCTTATGTTCAGTTCTTCAGTTTCTATTTAGGGCCAATTGTAGACTTTTATTCATTAGGAGAATTCTAGGATTTTGGTCCAAATGGATGGTCACTGTGTAATTCCACTGACAATAGGAAGAGCTGATGAACAAAAGCATTAGGGGATCAATGAGTCCAACAAAAAGTTTTATAATCCATTCAGAAACAGAAATGTTTTGTCTACTCTGGACTCAATATCCAGATAGCTCTCAGTCCTCAAACACTCTTTAGCTTATTCCATATTTCACAGATAAAGGCTGCACAGCGTTGTGACAAGCTGGGTGTGATTTGCGTTTGCTTGGACATCCTATTTTCTTCTCTCTGGTGTCGTTTGGTCCACTGAAGCTGCCATAACACTGATTTCATCATAAAAGTTGACATCACACTCTTTTAGGCACCATACCAACAGCATATTTGGGACTAGTTCCATAGTGTGCATAGACTTAGACAAGCCCCGTCTAAACGTTCTAAAATGCTGGTAGGAAGCACATGAAGAACCCAAGCTTGACATCGCTTTGGCTTGCTGCAAGGTAGATAATTATTCCCATGAAAATTTACATCACCATGGTCAGAAGGCTGAAACTCAGTGTTTCTGCAGTGAGAACAATAACCACATAATAACAGCAAACCCAGTGTAGGACTAGGAACTTGGCTTCTGTCACAGTAGCTTGTTCACTTGACTCCCATGGCACCCTAACTAAAGACCAACGTCGAATTTTTTCCTCTCATCTTATTGTTATCCCAACTTCCTTTTTTTTTTCAAGTCTAGTCAGCTTGAGAAGTTTTGTTGTTTCATCTGAAGATTTCTGTTTTGGACCCACTGATTTTTACAAATGTCTGGATGAATTTCTCTTACAAAGGCCTCACAGTGGTCTCCCTCCAGAGCAGATGTTATAAGGCAATTTCAGTTTCAGACACCTAAAAGAGAGCATTGGTTTCCATATCAATTTGACTGTTGTTTGTATAGATTATTGTAGATTATATAAATGTGCTGGTGTAGCATTTGCTCTTTGTACTTCACCCAGCTCCCCTTTACCCAGCTGTGGACCCATCCCTCAGCAGCTGTGAGTGTTAAAAGGCTCACAGCAGTATCCCACTCCAGAGAATTTCCCTTAGCCAATGAGCATCTTGCCAGGAGATAGATTCCTGGAAGATAGCAACCTCCTGGAGTTCCTGGATGTCACAAACAGTTAAACACTTGACTATTTTAACTGAAAGGTTCTTGGTTCAAACCCAGTCAGAGGCTCTTTAAAAGACAAGGCCTGGCGATCTGCTTCTAAAATGTCACATCCTTGAAAACCCTATGAAACACAGCTCTGATCTGCAACACATGGCATCACCACGAGTTGGAATTGTCTTGACTGCAGCTGGTTTGGTTTTTGGTTTTGGCCTCCTACTCTGTCAGGGGATTGTGTGGCCAATGACTGACTGACATGGGATGCTAAAACTAAGCTCCCTTGCCTCACCGGGACAAGCTTGTGATGCCATTCACATTCTAGATCTCCCTGGAATCAGGTGGAGGCTATACTTCAACTAAAGCCATTTCTTTCTTAGTTTCTTTCTCTGATCTATCTGCATTCCTTACTTTCTAACAAATTTCACCACAGAGCACACCTTAAACCAATCACTTGTACCAGAATCCCCAACTCTGGCTCTGTTTCCAAGGAATCTGATCTCAGACAGCTGGTTTATCAGCTTTAAAAGGTCTTACTTCCTTTTTTATTTTATTTTATTGTCTTAGGCAAATCTGAAATTGGTACAACATATAGTTGATTCTTTCAGAGATATGATTGTTAAGCAAAGCAAATTTTTTCCAAGTTTATTCAGGCAATCTTGGTCATTTTAAAAATGACGATCTAGTTAAATGAGTATAAAAACTTGTTAAAAAATCCTCCGCTGTTGACTCAATTCCAACTCATAGTAACCCTATAGGACAGACTAGAGCTACCCCATATGGTTTCCAAGGAGCAGCGGTGGATCTGAAGTGTCTTTTGTTTAGCAGCTGTAGCTCTTAACCACTACGCCACCTGGGTTTCCAAATACAGTATAGCAAGTGAAATACATTTGTATTTTTTCATTAATGTATATAACATTATTTCTTGACTTTTTCCTAGTTACATGGATTTAAGGAAAAAATAGTAGTGTAAAAAAGCCAAAAATAAGGATTAATACAGAAATAATTTACATTTATTAGTAGATCAAGTTTATCTTCTTAGGTTTTTAGCAGGAGAAAGTATCTCCTGAATATACCCCAGCTGATGTCTGGAAAGAAAGTGGCCCATGTTTGTCACACATTCTCATTCAATTAATACTCATTTCTTGATCTGTTCATTCAACAAATGTTTGCTGAGTGTCTATTGTGTGCTAGGTACTGCATTGTTGTTGTTGCTGCTGTGTGCCATCCTGCTGATATCGACTCATAGTGAACCTCTATGACAGAACAGAAATGTCCCATAGGGTTTCCTAGGCTGTAATCTTCACGGGAGCAGATCACCAACTCTTTTTACCTTCGCTGCTGCTGGTGGGTTCGAACCACCAACGTTTCGCTTAGCAGCCAAGTTTAGGCACCAAATACATGATTGAAAACAAGACATAAGTAGTCCTTTCCCATGGGGCTTATTGTCCCTTTCACTTATAACTTTGATATAGGCAGACAGAGATGAGGATAAAGGGAATTTGTAAAATGGAACTATCGTATTGGAACTGAAGGTAGACTTTTGTCAGTTCTCTGAGCTTATGAGAAAAGGCATCGAAACAATTATTATGTAGAAACCTACCAGATTTATGCCCCATTTTCACTAAAGAATTACACATGCCAATACCTGATACATTTGTAGGGGCTCAATAAATACTTGTCAAATGAATGAGTGCCAAGTGGACTTCATATTTTGTCTTTTTCATACCTCTTTCTTATGTAGCAGTAAAACATAGCAAGAAAACTACTTAATAGTAATCCAACGCCAATCCCAATTGCAATGTATTTTTCATAAGAATCCATGGCATATGAAGTTAAAGTCAAGTGCTCACACCTTTCTCCAGTATAACCAGTTAAACACCTTTAAAAAAAAAAAAAGAATGTATAATTTTAAAATCCATGACAATAGAAGTACAAAGAAATGATCAATTTCAAAGAACGAAAAAATTCTGATGGAAAGTAAATAATTTGAGTAGGAGAGGCAAAACACCAAATGAAAGTCCATCTGTTACAGGTAATGAAGTAGCTATTGTTTTATAATAATTATTTCATTAAGACCCCATATTAATTCAACTTCTTTGCTTGGTAGAGGGGAAAGAGTATGGTTGCATGAATTGGTCTAGAAAATCCTTAGCCTACTCTTTCATAGGAGGATTTGAGCAAACCTAAAGGTTGGTGGTGTGAGCATACCCAAAGGCACCTTGGAAGATAGGCCTGGCTATCTACTTCCGAAAACCAGCCACTGAAAACCCTGTGATGCACAATTCTACCCTGACACACATAAAGTCGCCATGAGTTGGGATCAACTCGACAGCAACTGGTTTATATTGCTGTAGCACTTTATATTATTGAAGTGTTTTGCCAGTCTATTTCATTTCATTGTACAAACAACCCTGTGAAAACTTTGAATATAAGTAGGGAAATTGAGATGTAGGGGAATTTAGTGCTGAAGTCACAGAAGCAAGGCTGGAATCTTGACCCCGCTGACAATGTAATAGCAAGATTAGAATATTATGCTTTTACTGGTAGAATAAAAAACAAACAAAAACCACTTGCCCCTATCTCCTAGGGTGATTTTGTCTTGGTATTTTAAATATTCAATATGGTAAGAGGCGTACTAACCACTTGAATATGTTGTTAAAATGAGGATTCTGATTCAGTAAATCTGGAGTGGGGCATGAGATTCTGACAAGCCCCTGGGTTTCACAGATGCTGCCAATCTGAGAGCCATACTTTTGAGAAATGAGAATTTGTATCTTAGAAAAAGACTCCTTAGATATTCAAATACGAAGAGGACTCAGGCATGTGCCCATTTTACTAGATAAGCCAGAGGTGAGGACATATGGCATGTGAAGCACTACCAACCACTAGAAGCATAAATTCATCTTCTCCTGGCTCTAGAATCTGACAAGTTCTTTGCAATTACCTGCAGATAGCTTTCTCCAGCTCATGGTGGAATGCGCAAACACCATTGATGCAGTAACTATTGTGGTCTTCCAGGCAAGGAGGAGAGAACTTCAAGGCTATGGGTCCTTCTGCATAGTCAGCTAGAAAAGGATATCCAATAGTAACAGATGATGTGGGTCATGATTTTATGGTTGATTCTTAACACATATGTAAAGATAACTTCTCTTTTTAGAATATCCTTTGGATGCTCTCTCTTTGAACTATTGTTCCCTTGGTAGGTTCTATACGGGGGTAGAATTAATATCATTCAGACATAAAAAAAAAAATCCATTAATTAATTAAGGGGTGGAAGTGGATTGACGATTGTTCCGTTCTTTAGCTACATAACAAGGTATAGAGGTAAAAGTTTGCCAAAAGGTGGCAGCATTGATTCTAGTCATGGTTATCAATGCTTCCCAAATGTTCCCAGAATGCTAAATATAGACAAATTCACAAAATCTTTCCATTTTCCCCCTTTACACTTGAGAAGTCAGAACTTAGGAAGTTTCAGATTTACACTTGTGTAAATGAACTTGGTTTCTCTTTCTTTCTCAGGCAAGAGTAGCTTGAGAATTTTCCCCTTCTTGTGCACTGCCGTGAGTAGCTAATTGTAAAGGGCTGTCTTTCCTAAATGACTTCAGAAGAAGCACTGCTATCATCTATACAAGAAACCAGAAACAACATATGGCTCAGCCTTAACAGTTAAAGTTATTCTAAGATGCACACTGCTTTTGTTTGCAAATTGATGGGTATTTTGGAAAAAGCCAATGGATAACACCTTTTTTATTTTTTATTTTTATTGTACTTTAGATGAAGGTTTACAGAACAAACTAGCTTCTTATTAAACAGTTAGTAACATATTGTTTTATGACACTAGTTAACAACCCTACAACAGGTCAACACTCTCCATTCTCCACCTTGGGTTCCCTATTACCAGCTTTCCTGTCCCCTCCTGCCTTCTAGTCCTTGCCCCTGGGCTGGTGTGCCCCTTTAGTCTTGTTTTGTTTTATGGGCCTGTCTAATCTCTGGCTGAAGGGTGAAGCTCAGGAATAACTTCCTTACTGAGCTAAGAAGGTGTCCAGAGGCCATACTCTCAGGGTTCCTCCAGTCTCTTTTAGTTCAGTAAGTCTGGTCCTTGTGATTTAGAATTTTGTTCTACATTTTTCTCCAGCTCTGTCTGGGACCTTCTATTGTGATTCTTGTCAGAGCAGTCAGTAGTGGTAGCTGGGCACCATCCAGTTGTACTGGACTCAGTCTGGTGGAGGCCATGGTAGATGTGGGTAACACCTTTTTAAAAATTTATAGTGAGATGAGGAACTTACCTCATTTACTTAAATTTTACTTTCCTCTATATTCAGAAACAAAATATTTAACTTGATCTTTTTTATTTGCCTGGCTTTACATCAGGAGGCAGTATGTGATTTGCCTCCCTGAGAATCATAACCACCTAATACACAGGTCTTGCCAGGTAACAAACTTTCCAAGTTCACCTTTGAGAGTTCAAACAGGTTTCAAAAAATGCTGATGCTGAACAGCAGCCCAAAGCCACTGCAATAACAATCATAGAATAGAAAGCTTATCGTCACTTTTAACAGCAAAAATTCAGTTATAGCTGGCTAGGAAATAGAGCAAATGCTTTAAAAAAAAATAAAATCTTCTTCTCCCCCCAAATCTCTCTCTCTCGCTTACACACACACACAGAGGAATAAAATCTTTCCAGTGATAATGGAAAGTGAATTAATGCTTCTTTCTGTACCCATAATTTCATTGGCTGAAAGCTTACAGTCACAGACCAGCACATGATGTCACTCATTAAGAAGGCCAGACGGGGTCTATCTGCCTCTGGGCATGCCTGGCTCATTGGGAACCAAGCAGGAATCAAGCAGAAAATGTGAAGCATTTCACATTCAGAACAATAAGTGAAGACAAATGTTGTTTCCCTCATGGCCTACATTTCCTCCTTTTAAAAAGGCAATTCTTGATGACACATTGACCTGTCACTTCCTGCTAAAAGAGTTGACTATCTAATAATAAAATATATATTTAAATTTTCTAATGTTGCTTCTATCAGAATCCAGAATTCTCCTAAAAGTTAAAAAAAAAAAAATATCTTGAAGTACAAAAATGCAAAGAAAATACCTTCTGTTTTGTTAACCGTCCAGTTACTCTGCTGGATTGTGATTGGTGGTGTCACAGTGACGGCTGCCTCTTCAGTAAATGCCGCCATTGCTGTATCAAATGGGGGACAGGCATCTTTAACACACAAGCCTCCTTCCATGTATAAGCAACAGGTCTAAAGTTACTCTTAATTCTGAATATTCCTATTTCTATTCTACTTTTAATTCTTTTACAATGGAAATCCATACCCTAACTAGGGCAATTTCCTGTTTTTCATTCATAACAATTCTATTGACTTCTATAATAATTTAATATTATGGCAAATAGAAACACACTAATTTTTAACAGAAAGTAAACACATTTAGATAGGATTCAATCACAAGGACACTATTGTAGTTAAATATATTAACTACTCTGCAAGTGTATATAAAGCAAACATTTCAGAGGTCTCAAAAAGAGGTGTCAGACATATCAGGGGAGAAACACAGACTACATAAGAAACTAAATTAATCCAGAGATTCCTTGTTCCCGTCTTTGTCATGAAGAACACCTATTAAAAGCCAACTTCTCTCTGCTTTAGAGAAAATAAATCCTATTCTCATTTAACACTGATACAAAGTTAACAAAATAAAAAAGGAGATTACCTACCATTGAATAAAAGATAGACAGATACTGGGAGTCCGGAAGCCATTTCCTGCAGTTGCTTAACAGTGTCTTTCTCTTATCCTTCTAGACTGACGGGTGGAAGGTTTTTACTGAGCTCTCTGAGTCTTTCTTGCATTTATATTTCATGAAGCGTCATCTGGCAGTTCTTACCAATCAAAAAAATATGTACTTCTGGCAGCAGCGGAGAGCCTCCAGGCGCTCACGCACTTGTTTAGGATACCTGTGTTATCTAGCAGTGTGATCAAGTTTTCTTTTGAAACACTGGTTTCCTGTTACCTGTGGGCATAATCATGCTTGTAAAAGTACTTAAAACAACAAAAAGAATCAGGGAAAGCCCCACTGGTGTGACCAGAACTATACCAGCCCAAAAGATACCAGCAACCTAGATAGCCTCTGGACAAAGATGAGTTTTAACATTTGTAAACCAGAGAACAGTAAAACCTGTTAATTAAAGAAATATCCCTGAAACTGCGGTCAGTCATACCAAGTCAGTCCATGGTATAGTCAATATTCTTTGCCAACACCATAATTCAGATGAATCAATTCTGCTTTGGTCTTCTTACTCATTGTTGAGCTTTCACATGCATATGAGGTGATTGAAAACACTATGGCTTGGGTCAGGTACACCTTAGTCCTCAGAGTGACATCTTTGCTTTTTAACACTCTTATTACCCCCTGTGAGCTGTATAGCCAATCCAGAAATTCTGTCATTCAGCAGCATTGAAGAACAAGAGAACTAGTGTAAAAACAAAGAAGTTTAGTATTTCTTTTTATTTTTTGCTACTCAGTTTTACTATTGCATATTCTGCAAATATAATTGTTTTAATAGGTTAACATTTATTTTATGTCATTCTGCCATTTAATCTTTTTTGGAGGAAATAGTATATGTTACCAAGGTAAGGGAAAAACGTCTAAACCAGTGTCGCTAAATTAGGCTAGAAAGAACCAGTAAAGTATCAAACAAACAAACAAACAACCCCCCCAAAAAGAAATAAGATTAAAATTATCTTTTAAGATAAAATTAAAGTGACATTTAGGTTGGGTACACCTAATGAATAGAAACTTAAATTTAGCTCAACATTCAAATTTTTCTCAAAATTAATCTAATTATGATTACTAAAGAGTCATTTTAAAGGTCAAAATATATAATTACTGCTGTTACATTTTGATATTAGAGCTTCCCATGAATTTTTGCTTGCCCCAAATTATTATAAAAAATTAAAAATATCTTCTTCTGAGGTGTTGTGCCTTTCTATCAGGAATTTCAATTGCTCATAAATTCTGCACCTTGAAAACATGTTCAAGATAGGTTATCATTTGTATCATGTCCATCCAGCAAGTTAGATTTACCAGAAAGGATCCCTTTCTCTATTCAAATATGAATTTGGCTTTAGAAATCACACAAGAATGAGCTTGTAGAACTCATTATAACTTGGGCAATCTTTTACCATAGGAGTCATCATTTTAAAGTTAAAAGAGTACTCAGTACTTGGCTCTTTTAAACATGCCTACATTTTGTATTTCTACTTTTGTGGTTTTTTTTACTGTTTATTTATTATTAAGGTAACTTCTGGATAATATTTTCCCCAGGTGAATAATATTTGAACTATAAATCAAATAGTCCTCTTTTGCACCATTGGCGACAATTTAAAAATAAATCATGTTTTGTTGTTGTTATGTGCCATCGAGTCGGTTCCAACTAAGCACAACAGAACAAAACACTGCCCGGTCCTGCACCATCCTCACAATCGTTGCTATGTTTGAGCCTATTGTTGAAGCCGCTGTGTCAGTTCATCTCTTTGAGGGTCTTCCTCTTTTTCTCCAACCCTCTACATTACCAAGCATGATGTCTTTCTCCAGGGACTGATCCCTCCTGATAACATGTCAAAAGTACATAAGATGAAGTCTCTCCAACCTCACTTCCAAGGAGCATTCGGGCTGTACCTCTTCCAAGACAGATTTGTTCATTCTTTTGGCAGTCCATGGTATATTCAATATTCTTTGCCAACACCATAATTCAGATGAATCAATTCTGCTTTGGTCTTACTCATTGCCCAGCTTTCACATGCATATAAGGTGATCGAAAACACTATGGCTTGGGTCAGGTACACCTTAGTCCTCAGAGTGACATCTTTGCTTTTTAATACTTTAAAGAGGTCTTTTGCAGTAGATTTGCCTAATTGCAATACTTGGTTTGATTTCTTGACTGCTTCTTCCATAGGTGTTGATTATGGATCAAAGTAAAATGAAATCCTTGACAACTTCAGTATTTTCTCTGTTTATCATGATATTGTTTATCGGTTCAGTTGTGAGGATTTTTGTTTTATGTTGAGGTGTAATCCATACTGAAGGCTGTAGTCTTCGATCTTTATCAGCAAGTGCTTCAAGTCCTTTTGGCTTTAAGCAACCGAAGTTGTGTCATCTGCCTATCACAGGTTGTTAATGAGTCTTCCCCCAATCCTGATGCTGTGTTCTTCTTCAAATAATCCAGCTTCATTTACATTTGAAGTCCATTTTCTCAAATTATTTGCTCAGCATACAGATTGAATAAGTATGGTGAAAGTACACAACCCTGACACACACCTTTCCTGATTTTAAACCATGCAGTACCTTGTTCTGTTCAAACAAGACTGCCTCTTGTGCCCCCATGAACACAATCAAGAGTTCTGAATTCCCATTCTTCTCAATGTTATCCATAATTCGTTATGATCCACACAGTTGAATGCCTTTGCATAGTCAATAAAACGTCTTTCTGGTATTCTCTACATTCAGCCAAGATTTATCTGGCAACAGCAATGATATCCCCCATTATTTGTCTCCTTCTGAATCCGGCTTGAATCTCTGGCAGTTCCCTGTTGATGTACTGCTGCAACCATTTTTGAATTATCTTCAGAAAAATTAAATCATTTCTAAGGACTAAATAAACGATCACAAATCCTTTTGCAGCTTCTGAAGGGAGATACCAGGACTGGCACTAAATATCTTTATTTCTAAGACTGGAAATGGAGGTGCAATAATCATCTTTGTAATAATTAATATCTGATGCTTCCATAGTGCTTTGCATTTTACAAAGAGTTTTCATACATGTTACTTCAATTCTTTCCTCAATAATCTTAGCCCAAACAAATCCAGTGTCTAACATAAATTTCCAATAAACCTGTTTTGAACAAATAAATGGAAGTTACAAAGAATTAAGTGTCTTGCCAAAGGAAAACACCCCAAAATGAGTACTTGAATCCCAATGTTTGGATTTCAAATCTTATGCCCTTGCCATTTCAGTGGCTGTGTCCTCTGGCAAGAATTGGTGTACTGATCTCAGAAGAAGCCTCTTAATTATCTCCAAAAATCGTGCTTTAATTAAATTGCATTTATCATAAGAAACTAAATATTAAATGAATTGTGGCTTTGGCATACATTTTGGGATGACAGAAACAGAGAACCCTCATTAACCAGTCCTTTCTTCTCTGCATCTCACATAGCATTTGTCATCAGAAATACCATACTTGAGTTTGGGATGCAAGACCATATCATTTCTTCATGTAACATATAATAAATATAAATTATTAAAGTGGGGCATATAAGGGAAGGTTCATATGAGGCTCCTGCAGTCAAGGAATTTCCCATTGTCACTTCCAGTTCCTGGACACTCTGTCTGTTCTTGCCAGGGAGATTCAGTCCTTTGAAGCAGAGGAGAGTAGAGCTGGGTCATAGGATCTTTGTTCTCTCTGGCTAATGAAGCAGTGTTTTGTCCATCTGCTGTCTTGTTGACTAACATTCTTAAGTCAGACAATTAGACACTCTATCACAATCCTAAATAGTTGCTTCATGTCATTCAGTGGTACATCCCACAGAAGATTCTAATTAGGAGGTGCCTACCTGTGCCCTTTAAATTTCTACAGTTGGGTGTCAAAGAACCTCTTCAACTTCTACATTAAAAAAAAATTTTTTTAGGTCAAACATATTTTTCCCCACTAATAAAAAATTTAAAACAACCCTCAAGTTAGTTGGTAGGAATTGTGTAGCCATATTGAGCTCAATGAGTGTACACTTTGCCTTTATTAAAACCTAACCATTCTCTGCACATATAATTATTAATACAAATTTAGAATTATTAACATATGAGATGATGAGAATACAGAGATTAACAAGTAACTGGGCCTTATATAAAATATCTTGCACTGATATCTACTGTTTTTTTGCAAATAGTACACCCATGTAACGGACGCCCACACATATAATGCACGCAGCATGCTTAGGAAAATAACACATGAGGGAGTTGCACGGTTGGCCAAAAAAAAAAAAAACATATAACGTGTGTTACTTGTGTAAAAATAGGGTATTTAGAATTCAAGTGGAAAATAACAGAAAAAATCTAAGACAAGGTTGACACATTAGAAACAAAAATAGAGCACTTACAATTCTGTATAAGCCTTATCCTTCCCTCTAGATCTTTCTATTCTACCTCCCCCCTCCAACAATTCTCTCAAGCATATTTAATCTCCCCTCCCCATAATTTTTTTTTCTTCCCCATAAACTTCTTCATTGGTATTGCTTTTCTCATTTTCCTTCCTTCCTCCTTCCCTTCCACTTCCCCCTTTCCTTTCTTCTTTTATTCTGATTCCTTTTAGTAGGTACCACATCCTAGCTTTTAATCAAACTTAAATTTATTTCATTTCTAGACTGTAACTTTTTGAGGTCAGAAGCAATGTCTTCTACTTCCTTTGTATAACACAGGACATCTAACCCAACACTGGGCAGTGGTCTTCTCCCAGTCTATGTCAATGTCTAGAAATCTCTACCTCTATCTGCATCTATATTATAACAGATTGTGTGGAGTTAGACCAAAACGAGTGTATACATTTATTTCTGACCATTCACTTCTCTTATTTTTGCTGTCCAATGCCTCAGATTTTTCACATTTAAAGTATATGCTTGTCCTCTACACATTTCTTCAACCACTTCCTATAATCATTCTTCACACTTCTATTCTTACTACTGAACTGAAACCACTCTCTCAAAAATCACCAAAGTCTCTTTAAAGTCAAGGCCAGCAACTTTTTTCTTAGTCTCTTTGACATTTTTTAAAACATTTGACACTGTGGAACTCCTAGGTGTTCTCCATTGGTTTAATATTTGCTGTCAGTAGTGATTTTCAAATGCTGGACTTCCCTGACTCAACTTCCGTTCATTACACTCAAGCATTATTCAGTTAACTCCTATAAAGTCAAAGCTTCCCAGAAGATATGGCACATGTTTTAAACTCCTTATGTTTAACCAGGACTGTCACCTTTCTAGATGTTTTTCCACTCTGGTGAATTGGGCCAGATAAAATAAAGACCCATATACCACTTTAGTTTAACGCTTATGCCAGAAAACAGCTCTAAGTACTCTATATGCTTCTTTTTTCTGGAGCCCATACTGATGAATGCCACTTTTTATACAGGAGACTTCAGCAGCTGCTAAGGAGGAAGAGGGGAGAGAAGAGAGTTGCTTTCTAGAGTCAAGTACCTTCACTTCTTCAGTCATCTCACCAAAAGTCCTTCCTCCCAGTTCTGAAAAATGGAAGAGATGGGCACTGGCCTCACAGATATCTTCGTTCATTCCTGATACTTATTAGAAAAGGTTAGAGTGAGAAAAGGCCAGGTGAGAGTCTAAGCAATGTGGCACTCCACTATCATTCCATCCCACTGCTCTTTCTATATTTTTAACTTACTCATTTCTTTCCTCTAGTCATAAGCATCTCCAGAAGCTAACTTTTTTTCTTCCATTTTCTCTCCTTTTCTTCTTTCCTTTTCTCTTTCTTTCACTTTCTTCTTTCTTCCTTACTCTTTATTTCACTAGGATTTCTTGCTGGACATTGTACAGAAAGTGGTCATCTGTCCACTGCTTAGCTCTCTCTAAGTTCATTTTGTAATTCTCATGGATTCAGTTGCCATTCACCCATTCATAAACTATTGAATGCTTACTATATCCACGGCACTGGGCTGGGTGTGATGACGTTTGCAAGATGAATCATGCATGGGTAGTGGCTTTAAGGAACTTAAGGGAGCTATGGAAAGTACATACATAACTACAATGCCCGGTGGAGTGATAATTCCATGAATGTGTGCATAAAAAGCTGTGAGAATTCAGGGGTGGGGCTCATACCGTCACAGTATTTTTCATGGGGAAGTTTCTTTTGAAGGGAATCTTAAATAATGAGTAGGATTTAGACATGTAGTGATGAGGGAAAGAATTCTAGGTTGGAAGGCATTGAGATGAGGCAGATCAATATTGTGAAAATGTTGTGGGCTCTGAGTCACATCATTCCAACAGAATTTGTTTTGAATTCCATTTCCACCTTTACTATCCATTTGACCTAAGCTGAGGCTTTTTAATAACCCTGAGGGTCAATTTTCTTCTATCAAATGAGGATTGTCAAGAAGGAGCAAAGACAAAAAAAAAAAAAGCATTTAACACATGGTGGTGGTGCAAATGGTTAACATACTTAGCTGCTAACCAAAAGGTTGGAGGTTTGAGTCCACTCAGAGGTGCCTCAGAAGAAAGGTCTGACAATCTACTTCCAAAAAATCAGCCGTCGAAAACCCTATGGAGCTCAGTTCTACTCTGACACTCATGGGGTTGCATGAATCAGAATTGACTTGATGGCAACCGGTTTACTGGTTTTATGTGATCAGTTAATGATAACTGTTTCTATTGAGGAAACCCTGGTGGTGTAGTGGTAAGTACTACGGCTGCTAACCAAGAGGTCAGCAGTTTGAATCCGCCAGGCACTCCTTGGAAACGCTATGGGGCAGTTCTACTCTGTCCTATCGGGTCACCATGAGTCGGAATTGACTCGACGGCAGTGGGTTTAGTTTGGTTTTTTTGATTACGATTGAATAAGTATAGGAAAACAGTGTATGCATAATGGTCGACAAATAGGTCAGGAATTTAGTGATTAATATATGCTGATGAGTCCTATATTTACATCAGTAGCCATGAATTCTTATCCTCTTCCCAGACTGGTATTACTTCAGAACTCTTATTTATATACTATGTCACCATATCAAACTCAACATGCCTTAAACTGATCATATTATCTCTTCTCCAAAATCAGCTCTCTTACAACGTCCTCATTTTCATCAACGATAATATCTTCAAACCTCTAGCAACAATGCATGTAACTTATTAAATACAGTCTAAATTATGCCTGATTTATCCAGGGCCTCCTTAATCTGTTTTCATGTATTTATCCAGCTATATTTCCACCACTGTCCGACACCCACTTTTCATTTTAGTCCGACTACAACCCTTGCTTTTATACATGTATATACTAGGCTCATTCTCGGTTCCGTATCTTTTAATTGTTGTTCAGCCCCATTAATTCTTCAGGGTCCTCTTTAAGGATTTTTGCAGGAGAAGGAAATTTACTTCTCTAAAGCTCCTCCATGATACCATCATATGTCCACCTTTTATGGACCACAAATAAAGTGATGCTCCCCATGAACCCACTTTATCTTCTTTATATGTTTTCATTAGCTTCTGAGAAGGCTAAGTCCTAAATTTTAATTTAGCCAGAGGAGCAGAAACTTCCAAAAATAACCCTTCCTGCATCATGGGGAGTCCCCCAAATTACAACCTTCACCTTTCCACACATGCATAGTTTTGGTCATTTTGTTTGTTTTGAGTGTCTAGTAAAAGTTGAAGTGGCCTTTTTTGAAATATGTGCCTGAGAGTTTTGAATTTAAATTTCTGTCATGGATATCAGAAAAAAATTGGTCTGAACTAATTGTGGAATGGGTTACAGAAACTTTTACGTTTGGGACATATTTTGTTTTGTACATTTCCCAGCAGGCTTTAAAGAAATGGGTAACAAATACACGAACAAGGAAACAACTATCTAAAGAAAAAGAAGACAGCTATTTCTTTACAAATTACTTTTATTATTCAGGTAACATGTTATTAATTATAAACACCTAGTCCATTTTCACACAAATTATCAAGCGTATGCACTGATGAAGACTGATGCATTGAGTAAGAACTATTACTGACATATACAAGGAGTTGGGCACAATAACAAAATGTCAGTTAAGAGGCTACCAAACCAAACAAACCTATTGCTGTTGAGTTGATTCTGACTCATAGTGACCCTAAAGAACAGCAAAGAACTTCCCTATAGTGTTTTCAAGGCTGTAATCTTTACAGAAGCAGATTGCCGCATCTTTCCCCGGTGGAGCTGCTGGTGGGTTTGAACTGCCAATCTTTTGGTTAGCAGCCAAGTGCTTAAACCCTGTGCAACCAGGGCTCCTTTAAGAGGTTACAGTATCATATTTTTACACAGATAACACACACATTATGTTTTTTACCAACCTTACAACTCCCTCGCACGTTTTCCTAGGTGTGCTATACACATTATATGCATCGGTACGTTATTTTTGAAATATACAGTAATCACAAAATAGTCTTCGACTGATATTCACGTGTATTTCCTGATTAAAAATTGTGTGTAGAAACATTGCATTTGCTTTGGGAACCAAATGCCATAACAGAAGAGGAAAGAGTAACAAAGGAGTAGATTTTGCGTCATATCCTAAGGTTTAGCCTTGGTACCTTGAAAGTATCACATTTTCCTATTAGATTTCTGAATTTTTTTTTTTTTTTTAACAAACAACTGTTGTACTTTAATGATGGCCTGGCTTACACTATATTTGTGTGACACTTGCAGGAAAATCCAACCTTAGTTTTTGTCCTGTTTCCTTTATTTTTGGATTTCCCATTATTCCTCAGTGAATGTGCTGTCCAAATACTTTTCTGGAAGAAAAAAAAAAAAAAAATGACGTGCTTCATATACTTTCACTAAGGCAAGCAGTTAGTCACAATTGGACATAATCATTACTTTTCCAGGCAGCATTGCATTCCTTGAACATTATCCTTTCCTCTAATAGAGCATCATTTTCATTAGGATGGCTTCATCAGATACATTTGGGGAGGAATGAAATCAAGATTTTTAATATTCTGCCTTTCTTTTATCAAGTATGCTTTTAAAAACTGTATGACACTTAACATAAAATGTATTAAAAATTGAGCATGTATGGCAAAACACAAACTACATTTTACAGGGGTGCCAATTTGGCTGACAAAACATTTGTTGAAAGCATACTATGTGTGATATTTAACTGAGCATCAAAAATATATTCATTTAGCATGAGCCCTTTATTGTTTTAACATTATGAACAAATATTATTCACAAAACAAATGTCACCAAAATTTTCATTGGAACTGTTTTGTTTTTTCCTAAAACTCAAAATCTGTTAGCAGGAAATGCATAAAATTATACGAATCATCTGATCCACAATGATTCCATCCATGAAAAAATAAATACAGTGTAGAAATAAATAGCTTCATAGTAAAATACAAAGTTTTCTGTCCTTTGTCCAATAAATAAATGGCATGACTTCAGTTCACCTTGTTCTTTCACACGCTCTAGTAAATGATTTTTTTAGCCGCCAAGAGGGTGTTTTTCAGAAGCATCGCCACAGTCATGGGTCCCACACCTCCTGGAACTGGAGTGATAAAGCTAGCCTTCTTCCTAACAGCTGATGGAGGAAACAAAAAGTATCCTTTATGTTTAAATTTATCTGAGCATTTCATATTTTTAGCACATTGAATATAGTGGATTTTTATTACACCTATAATTCCAACCACTTCAAATCCTTTTTAGAATGAAGAAGGCTACACCATACACACACACACACACACACACACACACACACACACACACACTTACTTAGACAAACAGTTTCATGTATGATATTTAAGGTGGCTAGGGCACAATGAGACCAAGACTCTAGGTTCAGTTTCCAGGCAGCTCAGTTAGTTTTCCATGATGAAAAGCTATAATCCATGATGGATCCAATTATCCATAATTCCAGTCAGCTACTTCTAAAATACAGGATATTGGTCACAAAGGAGAGACAAAATATAGACAGTTCAGCACAAGCTGTCCTTTAAATAGAAATATTCCTGATGTAACAGTAGCATCATTTATGTGTGGATAAGCATTCCAGTGCAAGTCAAATAAAAAATATCCAACATACGATTACAAGGGATATATGTATATATAGTCCCATTAAAAGCCAGGAGAACTTCTTATTCAGTGAATGTACTCAAAGAAAACAGCAGATAACTTTCAGCATGCTTTATTTAAGAATATTCTCACACCCCCAATGTTACCAGTGAATGGTTTCATACATTGACTTGCTGGTTTAGTGCTTTACCGTGTGAATAAAAACAATGAAGTTTTTGGTTGAGCAACATGATGAACGTATTGAACGTCACTGAACTGTGCATGTGAAAATTGTTGTTCTCACCCAAATAAGAAACTTATTATTCTTATTTAAAAACCAGTAAAATGTCACTGGTCTATAATTTTCTAAAAAACACCCTTCTAATGTTGAATTAAAAGTTCCACCACTTATTTTTCCAGTAGCTTTATATCCAACTCCACTATAGCACTTGTAATGGAGTGTGCACTGTGTCAGATACATTAACTAGGGGACATCAACACCAAAGAGGCAGGAACCACATCTTTCTGGTTGTTGTTTTTAATCTTTGGAATTCTCCATGCACAGGTTAGGCATTTGGTAAATTTTGATGAAGTGAACTAAATAGCCCCTGAAATTCGAAATCTCAAATCAATTTTTAGAAGTGTTTCGGTGTGTTTAACTGGATAGAAACAACATCAAAACATTTTAGTTCAATCTAGTTTACTGAAAAAAGAAAGCTACTCGTTTTGTTCGATGTTGATAAGTTGCATTTTTCATTTTTCAATAAGCTGACTGGATGGCAAGAGTAATGCCTTCCAGGACCCTTTCTTAAGCATTGGAAAAGCAATATTGGTAAAAATGTCATCAGGTCTCTAGGAGAAATGTGCTGCTACTGCTACTACCACTGATGCTACCACCACCGCCATTATTTAGAATGATACTACATAAAATCATATTTTTACAAAGCATTCACTTTGGAATATTAATATATTAAAAAGAACTACCAAATAACTTGGTTAAGATTCAAGTACAAACTAAATCTTTGATGGAAATAAAATAGCTTAATTCATAATCGAAATTTTCATATAACTTGATTTTCAAATTTGAAAGGAAAGTCGCTTGGATATTATTTGTATATGGCAAAACAGTAATAAACATAGCTACTATCAATGGAGTACCTTCTACTTGCCAGTCAATTTACACACATTATTTTAAATAATTAATATTTAAGTATTATTTCAGTTTAATAGATGAGGAAATTGTGGCTCTCTGAAGTTAAAGTGACTCGCCGCTCTCCTATACGGTAGAGACATTATTCACGGCCAGGTTTGAAACATTCTGTGATTCCATAATTCCACCCCACCCCAATTTAACTGTATTACCATGACCTGAACAAGTAAAAAGGTCCCAAGAAAGACTCATGTGCCAAAAATCACTGCAGTTTTCTCAGAGGGTTAGGAGGATATTCTGACAAAAGAAACAAAAAGGAAAAAGTCATAATATAGTAATTTTCCTACACTTTTACTGTGAGCACTCATAGCTCATCATCTTTGAGTTACACCCTCCATTTCAAATCACACAACTGGTATAGCAGTCTGAGTTGATTCTTCCTGAGCATCGGATCAAATAAACTACAGGACTACTCAGATATCATGACCCTCCTCTTCCAAATTATACTTTTCATAGCATGCTTGGTATGCATTCTTTTGCTTAAAGAGTGAGGTTTGGAGTGGAGGAAGAAAAAATGGGAATGAGCTGTTGCATGAAATAACACCTGCTTAACATTTTTACTCAGTGTGTGCATGTTTGCACATTTTTTTGGTGGAAGCCAATAGCCATTTATCCTGTATTCATGGAATTAGATTATGTGATGTGTCAGTGAGATGGACTGACACAATATCCACAACAATGGACTCAAATACACCGACAGTCGTGAATATGGCACAGGACCAGGCAACTTTTCATTCTGTTATACATAAGGTTGCCATGAGTCACACCCGACTTGACAGCAATCAATAGCAACAATGGTCTTCACCTGGCCTTGGCTAGGGCTTCTTTGGACATTCAAAGCATTTGGTAGCATCAACGGAGTCCTGTGAATTACTCACTAGGCAGAAGATTATGATATCATTGTGAACACAGCTGGTTATTCAAATACTTGTTCCAAATATTTTTGTTTTCTTTGGAATAAAATGGGCTGATGTGAAAATGAAGTTTGAACATGGTAGTGGCCCAGAGGTCTTTCAAAGTCGGGCACTAGAGATAGGAATGTACAATGGCTTCCTCATCTGGCAACGACGATGATCTCATTATACCCAGAGCTGCTATCAATAAGATGATCAAAGAGACTCTCCCCAGTGTCTGGGTGCCCAGTGATGCCCGGGAGCTGCTGGTGAACTGATGCACTGAACTCATTCACCTTATATCTTCTAAAGCCAATGAAATTTGCAACAAATCAGAAAAGAAGACCATCTCATCTGAGCATGTCATATAAACACCAGAAAGTTTGGGCTTTGGCTTTTGTATCAGTGAAGTAAAAGAAGCCTTAAAAGAATGGAAGATGGTAGCGTTAAAAAGAAGAAAGGCCAATTCTCATTTGGAAAACCTTGGCATCCCTGAAAAAGAATTATTGAGGCAGTAACAGGAATTATTTGCAAAAGCTAGATAGCGACAAGCAGAATTGGCCCAGCAGGAATGGCTTCAAACGCAGCAGGCTGCCCAACAAGCCCTGCTTCCTGCTGCCTCAGCCAGTGCATCCAATGAAGCAGGATCTTCTCAGGATGAAAAAGACAATGGTGATATCTGTAATTCACCAGCTGAGTTTCTATTTCCTCTATAAATGCTTTTCGCCACAAAAAAACAGTGAAAGAAATTCTTCTCTGTAATTTTGTATGCTTCTTGGTGGACTTGCCATTGGTATTCTAGGGTTGTCTTCTGTTAAGTTTCATCTTTCACGTGCTATACATGTAAAAACTGTCTCTTTGAAGTACTGAAAATTTAAGGTTCAATATAATACCAATTTTGAATTCTATTTGAATTATACATTATATATATTAAGAAGCAGGCAGTGACAAATATGATAAATATATATAAATAAAAAAGGTTCTTTTTTATTTGATTTGCAAGGAAGTCAATGTCTGAGAAAAGAATATAAGTTTATCAGTGGCTGGCTAGCATTAATCCATTTTTTGTTTGTTTCAGGGCTTTGGTTCGATCCAATTCGAACCCCCGCTGAGAATATGTATTTCTACCAAGTGTTAATGTTGCTGGTTAGGACCGATTCTGAGAACCATCAGTAGAGCCTGTACCCCTTGCCGAGGAGTCAATTCCGACTCATATCCACCCTAGAGGACAGAGCAGAGCTGCCCCATAAGGTTTCCAAAGAGCAGCTGGTGGATTTGAACGTCGACCTTTTGGTTAGCAGACACCCTCTTAACCACTGTGCCATGAGAACCTCTTGTGGTTCTCAAAATTTATCATATGTAAGAATCACCTGGAGATCTTGTTAAAACATAGATTCGGATTCAGTACATCTCGGGTGGAAATACAAATTCTCAGCAGGGGTTCTAATCTGAACGAACTGGTTTGAAGCTCTGGTCTGTTTACGTAAGGTCCAGGGTATACAAGTGATTTCTCAAGAAAGGTGGGGAATTATCATTTGCAAATGATGGTGGGTACAGATGTCAATAATCAAAAGAAATTATTTAATCTAATGATTTGCATAACTATTTCAGGGCTGTCCCAAGCAAAGTATTTATGAAGTATCAGAGGTGGTATACCAAACCCAAAACCAGTGCCGTCGAGTCCATTCCGACTCATAGCAACCCTATAGGACAGAGTAGAACTGCCCCCATAGAGCTTCCAAGAAGCACCTGGCGGATTCGAACTGCCGACCCTTTGGTTAGCAGCTGTAGCACTTAACCACTACACCACCAGGATTTCCCAGAGGTGGCATAGGAACTAAAAATTAGCCACATAAGAAAGTTAATTTCAATTAATGTTTGATGCTGTGAAAAGCACCTTCCTCAATCACTTCTGCAAGATGATAAGTTAGCAAGCATTACATCACCAGAATGGCCTCTCATTGGCTGGCGTATCCCTGAGGGCAGACAAGGGTTTGTACCTGCTTGTAGAAGATGATGCTTTTTAAGATTAATCTCACTATATGTGGGAGATGGTGTTTGAGATGCTCCAGTGAAGAGAAATTCAGAAGCATTTTAAGGCAGTAATATCTTCAAAGAGTTATTTACTGTGTATATTGATGTGAGGCAGTACATGTGTGTTTTAAGGGAAATACTACAAGTTTTGTATGTATGAGAATCTGGTTCCAGGTGTTAGATTTTGATTGATATCAGCACTTTCATCAGAGGCTAATTAACATGTATGGCAAAACCAAGGTTAGATTCAATTTTATAAAGTCAACAAGATTTAAGAGCTACTGAAACTGACAGTTGAGGCAAATAAGACAGTCATCACATCCTATTGCTGTCTGCATGGAATTGGCTCTGAGGAATGAGATTTAGATAGAAATGACTTGGTTAGGTTTTAGGCAGGTTTTTGAAAATGAAAATATTTTGAGAAAAGGCAAAAAAACTATCACAACAATTTATTTGAATGATTTCTCTGTAAACTTTCGATCCTGCAATGTAAATTTCCTAGATTTCCTTGGAGGGTCTATGTTCAGTTGTATAAAAAGAAAATAGATTACTGTTTAAAATCAGTCATTTTAGATACAACATTTGCTTCTGCACATCTTATTCTCTTTGTCTGACATGTCCTTCCTCCACTTCTTATCTGATAAATATTTATTTTTGCTTTTCAGACCTATTATAAATGTCACTTCCTTGGTGGAGTCTATTGACTCCCATGCTGAGTTAATTGTTCAATCATTGTTCCATCAAAATTTTAGTAAAGTGATTTTCAATTTGCAATCTAAGAGTATGTTGGAATCTCCTGGGAAATTAGTCAAACTACACATGCCTCTCCCATCCCAAGATTCTAGTATGCCCCCCTGCTAAGAATCACTGTTTAAGCTGAGATACGTTTCTAATGGGAGTGGGAGGAACTATACATATAAGCAGCGTGGAGGAAGTTTATAAAGTGGTTGAGATTCATTGCTTCAATGAGAGCTTACTGTGTGGCATAGATTTGGATATGTGTTAAAAAAAAAAACAAACTAGATGTAATGGTCTTTGCCTTCAAGAAGCTTATAGTATCTGGGGCAAAATACCACCATGACACTGCCGAGTATGTTCTCCCATTTATAATTATTTGGATACATGTCTGTTAAGAGAAGAGACTTCACTTCAGAATCGTCCTTAAACATGTGAAGGGCTTTAATGTGAAAAAGAGGTAGATTTGCTTTGGGTTCTTTGAGGATAGAATTAAGACCAAGAAGGTTGAATTACAAGGAAGCAGATGTTTGCTTAGTAAAAGGAAGATGTTCCAGAAGTGAGAGTTGCCCAACACTGCAATAACCCCCCCCCGCATCATGTACTGTACTTCCGGTCAGTAGAAACATTCAATTAGGGGCTGAATTATTACTACTTTTTTTCTAGGCTACGGATCAGTCAGTTTTTGCCACATGACAAGCGACTCTAAAACTTAGTGGCTTAAAACTCTGGTAATTTATTATTTCTCATGTTTCAGTAGATTGGCTGGGCTGTTTTTGTTGGGCCAGCACAACGGGAGCTGGGTGGTCTGGGATGACTTTGCTCACATGTCTGGGGCCGGACTTTGGATGACTGAGACAGTTGGGAAGACTGGACGTCTCCTTCCACATGGTCTCTGTCATAGGTTGAAAAGTGGCCTCCTAAAAGTTATGTCTGCCTGAAACCTCAGAATGGCACCTTATTTGGAATAAGGGTCTTTGCAGGGGTAATTAAGGTAACAATCTCTAGATGAGATCATCCTGGATTAGGGTGGGCCCTAAATTCAATGACAGATATCTTTATAAGAGAAAGAAAAGGAGAAGACACACAGAGAACCGGAAAGGAAGCCATGTGAATACAAGGGCAGAGACTGGAATGATGCATCTACAAGCCAAGGAATGTCAAGGTTTGCCAACAGCCACCAGAAGCTAGGAGTGAGACATGAAATGGATTCTTCTTCAGAACATTCAGAAGGAATCAAGATGGCTGACACCTTGATTTTGAACTTCTGGACTCCAGAACTGTGAAAGAATTAGTTTTTGTTGTTTTAAGCCACCGAGTTTGTAGAAATTTGTTACTGCAGCCCCAGGACCCAGATTCTATTTCTGGCCAATGCTCCTCTTGCACATTGCTGTGATGCTGAACAAGTTTCAGTGAACCTTCTACAGCAAAACAGACTAGAAAGAAAGGCCTGGCCTGCTTCCAAAAATCACCCAATGAAAACCCTGTGGATCACAATGGAACAGCATCTGATCTCCAACTGATCATGGGGATGGCACAGGACTGGGCAGCATTTTGTTCTATTGTACATGGGATTGCCATAAGTTGGAGCCAACTCAATAAAAACAGAAAACTAGTACAGTCCCTTATCCTCCAGGAGTCTAGTCCAGACTACTTCATATGAGAGCCGCATGCTCCCAGGCAATTCCCAGGCAAGCACCAGTGTGCAAATGCTTGTCAAGCCTCTGCTTGGATCACATCTGCCCCATTGGCCAAAGCAAGTCACATGGCCAATATCAAATTTAAAGGCTTGGGATGGGAAGAGTGGCAAAATCACATTGCAAAAGGCATGTGCATACAGGAATGCAAGAAATTCATGGCCGTTTTTAAAATAATCTACTTTAATAATATCTTGGCTTCTAGTCTCTACCATCTCAATTCAAACCACAGCCAGATTTATCCTTTAAAAGAAAGATTTGATCATTTCAGGTTAGGAACATTTAATGGATCTACACTGTCTCTAGAATAAAATATAAATTCTTTCTCATGGCAATCAAGATCTTTTATTATCTGGCCCTAACATCCTTATCTGTTGTACACAGGGCCACTATGAGCTGGAAACCAACTTGATGACACCTAACAACAACAACAACAGCAACAGCATTGTTATCTAGCATCCTTTCCTAATCCTATACTCAACTATTCACAGTTTCCACACAGGTTACAAACTGGCCCAGAGAGATTCCCAACAAATGTTTCTTGAGCAAGCCAAACATTATCACTACCCCTTGGAGCTGCACCTCCAGTTGGAGGAGACAGACATTAAAAATACAATTATCTTATTAAAAACATCATTAATGAGAAATTTTGTAATCTTTTTCATACTTAGTCTTTGAAATCTAATATGTATTTTACACTTACCCCCCTTCCAAAAAAAAAGAAACCAAACCCATTGCCGTCGAGTCAGTTCTGACTCATAGTGACCCTACAGTTTACACTTACAGCACATCTCAATTTGGACTTTCCACATTCAAAATGCTCAGTAGCTGCGTGTCGCTGGTGGCTGCCATATTGGATGTCACAGCTTTAGGTTCTGAGAATCCCATCCTCTTTCCCTTGGTCCACCTCCCCCATCTCTGCCTAACAGAGTAGCAGCATCCTGAAGTTACTAGCTCAGTGTTACCTCAGTGTGTCCCTTATGCCTTTTAGTCTTCTATCTTGTGCTACTATAACAGAAATACCACAAATGGATTGCTTTAACAAAGAGAACTTATTCTCTCACAGTCTAGGAGGCTACAATTTCAAATTCAGGGTACAGCTCCAGAGAAGGCTTTTTCTCTCTGTTGGTTCTGGAGTAAGGTTCTTGTCCTCAGTCTTCCCTGGTCAAGGAGCTTCTCAGGGCAGGGACTCTGGGTCCAAAGGACATGCTTTGCTCCTGGTGCTGCTTTCTTGGTAGTACAAGGTCCCCCGACTCTCTACTCACTTCTCTCTTTTATATCTCAAAAGAGATTGACTTAAGACAAAACCTAATTTTATAGATCGAGTCCTGCCTCATTAACATAACTGTCACTAATCTCACCTCATTAATATTCTAGAGGTAGGAATTATAACACATAGGAAAATCACATTAGATGAAAAAATGGTGGACGATCACACAATGTTGGGAATCATAGCCTAGCCAAATTGACACACGTTTTTGGGGGACACGATTCAATTCTTAACATCTTCCAATCCTTATTTAAGCATTCCTTATAATAATTCTCCATGTTAAAATGATTGCTGTGTTTTTGGTTTTCCTGAGTGTTGCTAACCAGTAAGGATATCAAGGGACACCAAGGATTATACAAGGATTGCCAAGAACCAGCAGAAGCTAAGAAGAGGCAAGACAGGACCTTCATCTAGAGCCTTAAGAGAGGGCTTAGCCCTGCTGACACTTTGAATTTGGAGTTCTGGCATCCAGAACTAAGAGACAATAGATTTCTGTTGTTTTAAGTCATCCAGTGTAGTCTTTGTTATGGAAACCGTAGGAAACTAATAAAGATTAATAAACTCAGGTTCACATGGGAGCACTCATAGAGGGAAGAGAAATTAAATATGGGTTTCAGAAAAAGGTCTGTAAAATGACAGAAAAAGCTTCAAGGTCTGATGGATGTCTGGGGTGAAAAAAGAAGAGAGAGTAACACAAACATAGGAACAGTAGAAGCAAGGGATGTTTGGATTTGATAATGAATCTGATACATTGGAGGAGCTTGAAAGGAGTTCATTATGACTAAAGCACAAGGTGAAAAAAGAGGGTAAAAGAGTTGGGGCTTGGAAGGTGTCAGAGGCTAGATAACCCCTGAGGTGAGGTGTCAGGAAACTGAGGTTGGATGATACTAGCTGTAGTTACGGGGTTCAAGATGAATAAACTTTTAAGAAAGCCACCTGTACATAAACTTGATTATTTATATCTTTAGAAATGGTTAGTTTTGTAAGATGAGAATTTGTAGAGAAAAATGTGTACTAATAAATAATTTTCAGAAGTAATTATTTTTGCATTTTCATAGTTGCTCTTCCATGTCATTAAGTTATTATCCAAGAAATCTTCTTTAGAACCTGAAATACTTATCTAATCTACAGTGTTTTCTCTTCTCCACTAGGTGAACCTACTTTTCTTTAAGTTATTGCCTTTAAGCTTTTAAGTGAAATATGGAGAAGAGGTTATTTCATCTTTAAAATATGGGATGATGAGATGAATGATGGAAGAAACTAACTGTCCTCAGAAAAAATCCAAGGGTGACATATGGTCACACAGTGTGGAAAGAGTACTCACGAAGGATACTGTTTTAGTTATCTAGTGCTGCTATAACAGAAATACCACAAGGGAATAGCTTTAACAAACAGGAGTTTATTCTCTCACAGTCTAGGAGGCTAAAAGTCTGAATTCAGGGCACCAGCTCCAGGGGAAGGCTTTCTTTCTCTGTCAGTTCTGGAGGAAGGTCCTTGTCATCAATCATCCCCTGGTCTAGGAGCTTCTCAGTGCAGGGATCCCAGGTCCAAAAGATATGCTCTGCTTCCAGCTCTTCTTTCTTGGTGGTGTGAGGTCCCTCTCCCCTCAGTTCACTTCTTTCTTTTATATCTTAAAAGAGACTGACTCAAGATACAACATAATCCTATAGATTGTGTCCTGCCTTATTAGTCAGATCACAAAATGGAGGACAACCACACAATACTGGGAATCATGGCCTAGCCAAGTTGACACACATATTTGGGGATCACAATTCAATCCATAATAGATACTAATATCAACATATGGGACATTAAATTGCCCTTTAAGAACTTAAGTAAGAATAAAAGAAAAAGTGTGTGATCATTAACCTTTTGGTACCAGCAACCCATGTTTCATGAGAGGCTGTCTCCAGCTTGTGTTTCAGCATCATGACTTCCTCTGGAGACTCTGTGTTCCCAGGTTCTCAGGGCCTGGCATTTAATAATCTGAATTCTCATTTAAGATAGTTTATTAGGAAGACTCATAATTATTTGGCAATAGTGAATTTCTGCTTCAGTACATTACATTCCACTCCAGTGACCCAAAAGAATGGACTTTCCAGGTGTACCTAAACAGAATTAATTTTGCTAGCACAGCTTGAAATTGCATATTCTGGTGGAGTCAAAGAACACATTTTGTGCTATATAAGTCTATTTTTGAAAGGAGGGAGAGGATGGTGGCAAGGCAGCAGAAGAAAAATTTGTTTCTCTTATGCAAATGTCAGTCTCCTGAACCATGTGTGTAATTGCCTAAATTAAATGCTTGGAGAATTTTCCCATGCTTCTAAACGCAGGCAATTTAGGCATGGCCTTTTAAACATATCCACTATAATGAAGAGGAGATCAGCTACAGGAAAATGAAGTACAGGAATAACAACCAGAAAAACCTGAATGGCATAGGACTGGAGAAATAGTATGACTCAGGAGATGATATGGAAAACACTCCACTTTCTCATATGGTTGGTGTAAATATGACGCTTAAGAGCATAATGGTCCACAGAGAGTCAAGGGCTCCTTGACAAGGGAATGGCTCACCAAGGCGGCAAGGAATCAGGTGCCCCAGGGCAATTTACTATGCTTCCTCTTGCATTTATCTGGTTGTCTGATTCCTGGGGTGTCCACAAGTTTTTTACAGATATTAGGACATTCATTATCAGGACACTCTGTGAGACAGTTAACAGGATAGATAGATAGGCTTATTGCACTAATGGGGTATATTTCTATATAAGTTATGTTGACTTCATTAGGTTGGTGAGCTGTATTTACAAGAACTTCCCTCACCTGTTTACTATGCAGACCATAGTTGTAGGGTGAATAGGATTTTTTATTTGTTTGCTTGCTTTAGCTACTTTTTCTTCTTATATTAAATAAAATTTATATATATCCTGCTACCTGAGTAGTAAGGAGCAATAGTTAAGCACTTAGCTGCTAACCGAAAGATTAGCAGTTCGAACCCACCCAATGGCTCTGTAGGAGAAAAGAACTGACAATCTGCTCCCATATAGATTATAGCCTAGGAAACTCTATGGGCAGTTCTGCTTTGTATATGGTCACTACGAGTTCAACAGCATGCAACAAGAACAATAACAACACCTGAGTAGTAGAGGTGAAAACCTAAAAATACCACTCATACCACTCAGAAGACATTTGATGGGGTCAAATAGCAAATCAGTCACCTAGTGAAAGTCTGAAGTTGCTTTCTGTGAACTCGGTCTATGACCCATCACGGGAACCTACTTTCTGACCACAGATGGTGTCAGCTATCACAGCCAGTTTCCATTTTAACAGGCAAGAATAGGAGATGCTGCTACAGTATTTCTGATAACTCTACTAAGAGCTGGGGAAATGACTAAGGATACCATTTTTTCACGATTTCTTTAAAAGTACAAAATCATCATCTGCTCCTGTCATCTTCCCAAGCCCCTGCGCACCGCCCCCCCCCCCCCCACACTACTGAGCATTCCTAACAGAGTGGCAAATCTGAAAACTAGATGCGCTGTTTGGAGTATCCTCCAAATCTCTTGGCGTAGCCACGATCTTCATAGTCTGCCATAATCAACCCGAGACACTAGGGTATAAAATATCCCTCCCAGAGAAGCTTCTCCTAGATCTTTCAGAGATTTGAGGGGCTCCCAGTTCAGGGACTGTCACCTCCTCTGTTCCATGCAAACTGCTAACTGGTTGAGTTTGAGGAAGAACAATAATGCTCTCTATGTAGGTCCTGTTCTCCTTACAGGTGAAACCAGGCTAATGTGAACCCCAAATAGGGATTTTGAAGAGAAAATTATTACAAAAGAGGTAAGTACGGTGACTGTTTTTATCTGAACCCCAGATGTTTTTAGCAGAAGTTTTCCTCACTTCTTCCCATAAGCCATTGCCCAGCTGGCAGTGTCTTTGAGTAAGGTGTGAAATAGAATCTGTATTAGTATAAAGGACTAGGTACATGAGCAGGGAGGATATAGCCCTGGCTTCTAAGGTTTGGTTAACCAGTTTGGTTTAGTGAAGGTGTAGTTTTTGGTATGGTAGTTACAGACACGGTAGACAGTGCGGTGTAATTAATTACTTAATATGGCCTTTGTAGCCATAGTCTTTTAACTCTCACCCAAGTGATTGGGCAGGATTGTGTGATAGGGTAACTGTGGCCTACCAATGAGATTGGTCAGTTTTGCCATCCCGCTGGATTTGAAATGAGCCGCCTCAGAGGTGGGGAACAGAGGAACCCACCACCACCAAGGAAGAACTGCCAGGAGCCAGCACATCTTTTGGACCGGGGATCCCTGGGTTGAGAAGCTCCTGGACCCAGGAGACAGAGAGAGCGGTTGTAACCCTGAAGACGGTGAGAAGCAGTGGCAGCAGAGACTGGGTGGCAGTAGACTACATGATGGGCTTTCCGGCCCATGGAGAGAGAAAGCTGAGTGCCTTTGGGCAGAGGCCTATGGCCAGGGAGAGGCATGCCTGTGAGCATAGCTGGGAAGAGGCTGTCCTGATGGAAGAACCATATCCTTGAGTGTTTCTGAGCCTGAATTGTAACCTGTTACTTCCCTAATAAACCCCATAATCATGAGTATGGTCTGTGAGTTCTGTGTGGCCATTGCAATGAATTATATAACTCAGAAGAGGAGTAGAGAGTGCTGTGGGAGGGACAGTTGGTGTCATATCTGGTAAAGATGGCCGAGAGAAGAGGCTTGTCTGGCCTCCACCTCATGGGAGTCAGCCTTGCACTGTTGATCTTGGTTCTCCTTCCCTATTGTGAAATTAGAGAAAGTCAGATATCGCCCCCATGTGGTCAGGGAGATAGTATGGTATGAAGAAATCTAGATTTAGAGTAAATTGTTGAAATAAAAGAATTAAATTCTAAAAAATAAGAAAGAAAAGGAAAATCCCTCTGAGAGATGTGAGTGTTTTAATATGGGGCTCTGAAGAGCAATTACAAAAAATCCCATCAAGTGTGACAGACGAAGAAAAACTTGAAGAGACATCAAACACTTATTCTTATGGACGTCCTTGTGCTTCAACTTGAACCCTCCATAGAAAGGTAGATTATTCAATGTCAAGTACATTCTACTAAATGGAATGTCTGTAAAAGTTGACCTGAATCCAAAGACCTAGACTTCACAGCAAACATATTGTCTATGCTATAAATCAATAATGGAGGTAGTTGGCTCATGGTATCTCTTAGTGACCATCAGTGGTTCTATGTTTTAAGAAATGACCTGTGTGGGTACTATGACCAAGTGTTAGTCTCTCCAAAAGAGGCTTTTGCAATTGCCACCAACTTTTTCAAAACCATGTAAGAGATGACTTTATACCTGGACTCTTGGGCTACTTTATTATCTACCACAAAAACGCTGATATTTTGAGTCACGATGATCAACTAAATTATCAAATTAAACGAAGTAGTGAGGAGTCACTTTAATTTGATTATTATCACCTATAATATCTCTGTGAATGTAATATAGTTCAAAACCAGTCCTGTTTTATTAGGCACTGGTAATACAATCTACTTCCCTATGTTGTAGAACACACAAAGTAGTAACCAGGCCAAAACTACTTTCAAAAGAAGCTTTCTTTGACATGTAATTTGGAAAATGTAAGCTCTATGAGGGCAGGGACTTTGTCTATCTTGTGCATGACTATATCCCCAGTATCTCAAATAGTGCCTATCATGAAGTTGTTGTTGTTGTTGTCCAGCCAGTTTCATCTCATAGTGACCCTATGCACAACTGAATGAAAGGCTGCCCAGTCCTGTACCATCCTTACAATTGTTGCTATGCTTTAGCCCATTGTTGCAGCCACCGTGTCAATCCATCTCATTGAGGGTATTCCTTTTTTTTGTTCACCCTCTATTTTACCAAGCGTGAATGTCCTTCTCCAGAGATGGATTGCTCCTGATAAGATGTCCAAAGTATGTGAGATGTAGTTTCGCCATCCTTGCTTCTAAGGAGCATTCTGGTTGTACTTCTTCCAACACAGATTTGTTTGTTTTTCTGGAAGTCCATGGTATATTCAGTAATCTTCGCCAAGACCACAATTCAAAGGTGTCAATTCTTTTTTGGTCTTCTTATTGGTGCCCAGCTTTCACATGCATATGAAGCGATTGAAAACACCATGGCTTAGGTCAGGCCCACATTAGTCCTCAAGGTGACATCTTTGGTTTTCAACACTTTAAAGAGGTCTTTTGCAGCCCGTTTGCCCAATGCGTCTGTTCATTTCTTGACTGCTGCTTCCATGGCTGTTGATTGTGGATCCAAGTAAAATGAAATCCTTGACAACCTCAATCTTTTCTCCATTCATCATGCTGTTGCTTACTGGACTAGTTGTAAGGATTTTTGTTTTCTTTATGCTGAGCTGTAATCCATACTGAAGGCTGTGGTCTTTGATCTTCATCAGTAAGTGCTTCAACTCCTCTTCACTTTCAGCAAGCAAAGTTGTGTCATCTGTTAATGAGTCTTCCTCCAATTCTGATGCTCCATTTTTCTTCATGTAGTCCAGCTTCTCAGGTTATTTGTTCAGCATACAGACTGAATAGGTATGGTGAAAGGATACAACCCTGACACACACCTTTCCTGACTTTAAGCCATGCAGTATTCCCTTGTTCTGTTCAAATGACTGCCTCTTGGTCTATGTACAGATTCTTCAAGAGCACAATTAAGTGTTCCTGAATTCCCATTCTCTGTAATGTTACCCAAAATTTGTTATGATCCACACAGTCAAATGCCTTAACATAGTCAATAAAACACAGGTAAACACCTTTCTGGTATTCTCTGCTTTCAGCCAGGATCCATCTGACATCAGCAATGATAATCCAGGTTCCACACCCTCTTCTAAATCCGGCTTGAATTTCTGGAAGCTTCCTGTCGATATACTGCTGGAGCTTATTTTGAATGATCTTCAGCAAAATTTTGCTTGCATGTGATGTTAATGATAAAAAAAAATGTGTTTGATAATTTCCACATTTGGGTGGATCACCTTTTTTGGGAATAGGCATAAATGTGGACCTCTTCCAGTCAGTTGGCCAGGTAGCTGTCTTTCAAATTTCTTGGCATAGATGAGTGAGCACTTCCAGAGCTGCATCTGTTTGTTGAAACATCTCAATTGGTATTCTGTCAATTCCTGGAGCCTTGTTTTTCACCAATGCCTTTAGTGCAGCTTGGATTTCTTCCTTCAGTACCATCGGTTCCTGATCATATGATACCTCCTGAAATGGTTGAACATCAACCACTTCTCTTTGGTATAGAAACTCTTGCATTCCTTCCATCTTCTTTTGATGCTCCCTGCATCATTTAATAGAATTCTTCAGTATTGCAACTCGAGGCTTGAATTTTTTCTTCAGTTCTTTAAGCTTGAGAAACGCCAAGTGTGTTCTTACCTTTTGGTTTTCTATCTCCAGGTCTTTATACACGTCATCATAATACTTTACTTTCTCTTCTTCAGCCACCTTTTGAAATCTTCTGCTCAGCTCTTTTCTTTATCATTTTTTCCTTTTTCTTTAGCTACTCTACATTCAAGAGCAAGTTTCAGAGTCTCTTCTGACATCCATTTAGGTCTTTTCTTTCTTCCCTTTTTAATGACCTCTCACTTTCTTCATGTATGATGTCATTTCATAACTCGTCTGGTCTGCGGTCATTAGTGTGCAATGTGTCAAATCTGTTCTTGAGATGGTCTCTAAATTCAGGTGGGATATACTCAAGGTCGTATTTTGGCTCTCGTTGACTTGTTCTTCAGTTTCAACTTGAGCTCGCATATGAATAATTGATGGTCTGATCCAAAGCTGGTTGCTGGACTTTTTCTGACTGATGATATCCAGCTTTTCCATTGTCTTTTTCCACAGATGTAGTTGATTTGATTCCTGTGTATTTTATCTGGTTAGGTCCATGTGTATAGTTGCCGTTTATGTCAGTGAAAAAAGGTATTTGCAATGAAGAAGTCGTTGGTCTTGCAAAATTCAATCATGTTATCTCCAGCATCTTTTCTTTCACCAAGGCCATATTTTCCAACTACCGATCCTTCTTTGTTTCCAACTTTCTCATTCCAATCACCAGTAATTATCAGTGTATCCTGACTGCATGTTTGATCACTTTCAGATTGCAGAAGTTGGTAAGGATCTTCAGTTTCTTCATATTTGGCCTTAGTGGTTGGTGCATAAATTTGAATAATAGTCATATTAAATGGTGTTCCTTGCAGATGTATGGATATTGCCCTATCACTGACAGCGTTGTACTTCAGGATAGATCTTGAAATGTTCTTTTTGTCAACGAATGCAACGCCATTCCTCTTCAAAGTTGTTGTTCCCGGCATAGTAGATTATCTGATTCAAAATGGCCAATACCAGTCCATTTCAGCTCACTAATGCCTAGGATATTGATCTTTATGTGTTCCATTTCATTTTTGATGACTTCCAACTTTCCTAGATTCATACTTCGTACATGCCAGGTTCCAACCTGAGGGGCTCATCTTCTGGCACTGTATCAAGTTCTGCTGCTATTCATAAGGTGTTCACTGGCTAATTCTTTTCAGAAGTAGACTGCCAATTTCTTCTTCCTTGTCTGTCTTAGTCTGGAAGCTCAGCTGAAACCTATCTGCCATGGGTGACCCTGCTGGTATTTGTATACCAGTGGCATAGCTTCCAGCATCACAGCAACACACAAGCCTCCACAGTATGACAAACTGACAGACCCGTGGGGGTAGCATGAAGTAGCACTCATTAAATATGTTCTGAATAAATCAGTAAATGAACTGGTGAATGAATCATGAATGTATCATTATTGGATCTGAGTTGTAGATTAACAACGTGTTTGCTGCTGCCTTGAGTGGGAGCTTTTGGCAATTTTAAGAAATTACTTTTGTAATGTAAAAGTAACACTTCTGATTTATAAGTACAGAGGATATTCACACAAATGAACACTGGTACAGCGTGAAGCCTGGTATGCGAAGGGGATAAAAAAGAAATGCAATATAAGAATTTTACCTTACAGAGGCATATCATTTAGTTGGAAACAACTAAGTAAAATATAAGACTTGCTACAGGAGTTTAGAGAATATGGGAATAAACGTGTATGTCTGAAAGTTGATTCATATAACTGTTGAATGAAGAACAGACTTGACTAGGAGGGAGTTGAGGCTAGAAAGGAATGAGGAGTATGTTGGTAATCTAAGTGTGAAGATACAGGTGACTGGATTAGTACTGTAGTGAGAATGGAGAGAGAGGTGAATAATGGACACATACACAAACACACACATACACTGTTTTCTGGGGGGGGAATACACACACACACACACACACACACACACACATACATTATCTGCCAGGCACTACGCTCAGCAATTCACATACATTAGCTTATGAAGGGCCATTATTTTATTTAATCTTCACAACAACTTTATAAGATAGGTATTATTATCTCAGTTTTTCAAGATGATAAAATTGAGACTCAGAGAGGTGAACTGATTTATTCTAGATTACTATTGTTTTAAGCCACCAAACTAGGATTCAAATCAAAGTTGGCCTAGCTCTGAAGTATAGTCATCTATGACAGGTTGGACATAGGTGAAACTCACTGATCCTTTAATACTCATCACAGGAGGTTACACGCATGCATTCTTGCACTTGCACCTCTACTCATGCTTATGCCAAAATTTCTAAGAGTCATATTTGATTCCTTTCTTCTCTCATATCCGATGATATCCAGTCGTTTAGTCAGTCATTCCAACTCTCCTTTTAAATTATATCCACTGTCCAACCACTTCTTAACAACTTCATCCATTACCACCCTGGTTCAGACCCTATCATTTCTTACTTGCATAATTACAACAGCCTCCTTACAGGTCTTCCTATTTACACCTTGCCTCTCTACAATCTTCTCCACTCAGCAGCCAAAGCGATCCTGTTAAAACCCGAGTCAAGCATAATTTCTTTGTTCAAAATCTTTCAGTGGCTTTCTATTATACTTACATCAAAATCTAAACTCTCAAAGGTCTGACAATCTACTTTCAAAAGGTCATAGCCATCGAAGATCCTGTGGAAACACACAGGGTTAACATGAGTCAGAACTGACACCACAGCAACTGATTTGGTACTTTGTTCTAATTACGATGGCCTAAAGAAAAAAAAAATTATTATTTTTTTTCCTTGCAGCTCATCAAAACCATCAAGCATGGTGCACCTCGATATTTTTGCATTTGCTGCTCTTTTCACCTGGAATGTTCCTCCCCTAGATATCCACAGGGCTCCTTCCCTCTTTGTTCAGGTCAGCAGTAAGTCTTCTCTGAGCACTTTTCCTAAGCAACCTCACCCCATCATTCTCTAAAGCCCTTGTTTTGTGAGTAACATTAAACACTGCCATATATATATAATATTTATATATATATATGTGTATATGTGTGTGCATATATATATATATATATACATATATATATAGCAAAGGAACCATGGTGACGCAGTGGTTAAGCACTCAGGTGGTACCCGAAAGGTCCATGGCTCAAACCCACCAGTCGCTCCATGGGAGAAAGATGTTGCACTCTGCTTCCTTAAAGGATTGCTATTGTTGTTGTTAGGTGCCGCCAAGTTGGTTCCGACTCATAGTGATCCCATGTACAACTGCCCAGTCCTGCACCACCCTCACAATCATTGCTATCTTTGAGCCCATTGTTGAAGCCACTGTTTCAGTCCATCTTGCTGGGAGTCTTCCTCTTTTTTGACGACCCTCTACTTTACCAAACGCGATGTCCTTCTCCAGGGACTGGTCTCTCCTGATAACATGTCCAAAGTATGTGAGACAAATTCTTGTTGCTTCCAAGGAGCAATCTGGCTGTACTTCTTCTGTACAAGACAGACTTGTTCTTTCTTCTGGCAATTTATTCTATGTTCAATACTCTTTGCCAACACCATAATTCAAAGGCATCAATTCTTCGGTCTTCCTTATCCATTGTCCAGCTTTTCTGTGCATACGAGGTGACTGAAAATATCATGGCTTGGATCAGGCACACCTTAGTCTACAAATATTACAGTTTTGGAAACCCTATGGGGCAGTTCTACTCTGTCCTATAGGATCGTTACGAGTCAGAATCGACTCAACGACAATGAGTTTGTTTATTTAATATAGACTGTGGATGCCTGTATATTTGTTTATTATCTGTCTTTCCTTACCAGAATGTAAGCTACTTTTGGCTGAGGACTCTATATGTTTAGGTCACTGCTGTATCCCAAGTGCCTATAAAAATCTCTGGCAGATAATAGGTGCTCAGTAAATATTTGAATGATGAATGAATGAAGCTAATTTGAAGAATTTGAAGGGCTATACTAAAAAAAAAATCAGTAATGATCAAAATGTGGAAAATAAGGTTAGCAAAGGTAGAATTATGAAAAAATCAAAGCTACAAAGAGACCTGAATCAATTTTGAAATTGCATGAAGTGGTCAAAAGGTGTCTTGTCTCTACCAATGATTGAATAATAAAAATGAGCTTAAGTTACAATTGAAGACATATAGATAAGTTGTGCTATCCACCATGAATTCTATTGCAAATCTGCATACCGTTGACCTATGGAAAGTTCAGAGTTAATATAAGGCCTGAGCCAAAACAACGGGACCAACCCCACAGGAAGGAAGTAATAAGTGGAGTGTGCTTTGAAACCCACTAGAAAACAAGGTGACAATGTGGAAACTGTTCCTGAGGTTTTTACAACTGAATGAATTTAGAATAATAATAATAAATAATCAATGGATGAATAATAAATGGATATTGGATGAAGAAATGTTACTTAATTCCCTCCAAGTAAGAGGCCAGTCTTTACATCCTTATGTACAGGATGAATTTTTATTCATATGAGTTTTTATCCAGCATCATGATCAAGAAATGTCAGAGAAAGCATTAGTGTCTCTCCTCTTCAAGCTGCTCAGCTGGAAGGGGGCTAGATTTCTTGACCAAGCATGTTTGGTATAAAACCAGTGTCTGCTTCTACTGAAACTACAAGGGATTATGAGTACTTATCTGTTGGGTTCTCCAAATGTTTGGGGAGCAGATCCAGTGAGTCATCTCTTAATGTTTTCTCTTTGTGTTAATGCGAAGAAGCCTTTCATGGAGCTTTGTGTGTATGTGTATGTGTCCCAATAAAACTTTATTTATCAACAATGAAATTCGTATTTCATCTAATTTTTATGTGTTCATGGAACATTTTGAACTCAATATAGTAGCAATAAAGGCAATGTGCAGGACCCAGGATTAATTGGTCAGATAAAATGGCATACCTTCCTGAGCAATGTTTGTTGAGCAATATGGCAGACAAAAGAGCCCAGGACAACCTATATTGGGTAATGGATGTGAAATATCAGTCAACTGGCAGTCATATAAGGAGTTTGTCCAACATCCTGGCATTTACCCAGGCATATGGCTCATGAGTGGTCAGCCTGAGGGGTTGATGATAATAATATCAAACTCTTACATAAGAAAAACAAAACAAAACAGTTGCCATCTAGTCAATTCTGACTCATGATGACTCTGTGTGTCAGAGTAGAACCATTCTGGCACAGGATTTTCAATGGCTGTAATCACCAGGACATTTTTTTGAAGTGCCTCTGGGTAGATTTGAACCACCAACCTTTCAGTTAGTAGCCAATCACTTAGCCATTTGCACCACTCATTTCCAAAAAAAACCAAAAAACCAAACCCATTGCCATCAAGTCAATTCCAACTCATGGCAACCATATAGGACACAGTAGAACTGCCCACAGGGTTTCCAAGGCCGTAATCTTTACAGAAGCAGACTGCCACATCTTTCTCCCACGTGGAGGATTTGAACCGGTGGGTTTAAATTGCCGACCTTTTGGTTAGCAGCTGATTGCTTACCCACTATGCCACCAGGGCTCCAGCCACTCCATCAGAGAAAGACGTGGCAGTCTGCTTCCATAAAGATTACAGCCTTGGAAACTCTATGGGGCAGTTCTACTCTGTCCTATAAACCAAAAAAAAAAAAAAAAAAAAACCAAACCCATTGCCATTGAGTCAATTCCGACTCATAGCGACCCTATAGGGTTGCTATAAGTAGGACTCTACATGACTGCAACCACTCATATTGTTGTTGTTGTTAGGTGCCGTCCAGTCAGTTCCAACTCATAGTGACCCTTTGTACAACAGAATGAAACACTTCTTGGTTCTGTGCCATCCTCACAATCCTTGTTATGCTTGAGCCCACTTTGCAGCTGCTTTGTCAATCCATCATGTTGAGGGTCTTCCGCTTTTTTCACTGGCCTTCTACTTTACCAAGCATGATGTCCTTCTTCAGGGACTGATCTCTTCTGATAACATGTTCAAAGTATATCTCACCATCTTTGCTTCCAAGGAGCATTCTGGTTGTAATTCTTCCAAAACAAATTTTTTCATTCTTTTGGCAGTCCATGATATAGTCAATATTCTTCACCAACACCACAGTTTACCCATATAGCACCTACTATATGCCAAACAATGTTCTAAGTGCTTTTATAGTGATTCATTTAATCCTTGTAACAACTCTAATAGGCAGGTACTATTAAAACTAAAATCAAACCCAGTACCATCTAGTCGATTCCAACTCATAACGACCCTATAGGACAGTGTAGAACTGCCCCATAGAATTTCCAAGGAGTGCCTGGCAGATTCAAACTGGCGACCCTTTGGTTAGCAGCCGTAGCACTTAACCACTATATCACCAGGGTTTCCAGGTGCTATCAGGATGTCCATTTTACAAGTGATGAATTTGAGGAAAAGAAGAGGCCATGAGAATTACCCAAGTTCACCCGGGGTAATCTATTAACCTTAATAGTATATGATTTTCCTAACTGAGTCTTAAAGATCAATGACTTTTATCTGTGTTCTATGAGCCAAGAGCTCAGAGCTCACCTTTTCAATGAGCTCTCCCTTGACTACCCTATTTAATACTACAACCTATTGCCCAGTTCTGATCTCCCTTACCCTGCTCTACTTTTCCTTAGTTTCTAGCACTACCACCTTGAAATACACTATATCCTTTACTTAATTATTATTTATTTATTTTTTGTTTTCTGTCTTTTCCTGCCTGAATGCATGTTTTTTTACACAAATGTATCTAATCCTGATACATAGTATGCTCTCAATAAGTATTTGTTGACTAAATAATGGTAGAGAACTAAGACCCGAGAAAGGAAAAGCTGATCTAGCATGAAAGGTAGGAAGAGATGGTAAACAAGAGAGGGTGGTTTGAGACTGATACAACATTGTGAGGTAAACAACTTGGTAAGATTCTACATGTGGATGAAGAGCTAGGTGAGAAAGTAAGGGGAAGGAGGATAGAGGGCAGGGGGTGTGGGAACACATAATGGGGAAGGTGGAGGAGGGAGATATTAAAACTAAAATTAAGGCAGTTGGTGGTATTGGGAATGGGAGAAGGTACTGAGAGGGTGAAGGGAAGGGAAGCCAAAGGGGGACAGAGAGGTGAAGCCTAAAGGATAAACAGTGCTGAGGAGCAGATGCAGTAGGTAAGCTGGAGCATTGGAAGATGTGCTAATGGTTGGGGGGAAGTGAGCCTCTGGGTGTCCACTATACAATATACTATAGTTTTCCCTCTTGAGAATAGGCTAGGAGTGTGCCAAGGCCAGACAAAACCCAACAAAAGAAGTTGAGGTGTCTGTCTGTGCACTGCTGTATAGTACCTAAAATCACTTCCTTTACTAACCAGTGGAACATTAATTACATTTTTTTGAGTTCCATTATTCCATGCTTACAAACACTCATCTAAGGTCCTTATTACTGGTTTTCCAGACTCTTAGTAAATACAATAAACTATCAGTCTTTTAGCAATATTACATTTCTTCTGGTCCCCTAACCCAGTTTATCTATCCTGAGACAATACCCAGTATATGGAGGTAACGATATAAATTATGACAGGTATTAAACACTTATAAATCCATATGGCCATCCACTTACAGCCTAGGGATTTTACATGCCTTTACGAGGTGTAGCCATATGACCATGTTTGAATCAATGTGATGTAAGACGAAGAGATGCATGTGCCTTCTACATCAACTAAAGATGAAGCCATTTGCCATGGGCTCTCTCTTTCACCTATCAATGGCCTGTAACATGGAGGAGGAGGCAATCCGGCTTCAACTGTGTGGATCAGGACATCACTCAGGTGGCGCAGTCAGATGGGTGGAACCTGGGTCCCTGGATAAAGCGGAACTGCTTACCTCTTTTGCTTGCCTGCCTAACTGCAGACTTTTACAGTAGAGAGCTAAACTATCTTGTTTGAGTTAATGTATTTTGGTGTCCCTTTATTACAGCAGGTTAATATATACTTTAATAACACTTAGAGAAAAAAGTGGAAACAATTTAATGTTCAATAAGAGGGAATAGGTGATCAACAAGAGGGAAAGTCAGCATGGAAAATGATGGAAGTTTAAGTCTAAGTTTAAGCCTACAAGGAAGACCAGTATATATGTAAGTCATATATACTCAAAACTATCTAAAATGTACATATACAACACATCTGTAAAGAATTATACACACATATACAGATATATAAACCCATTAAACCTGTCACCATTGAGTTGATTCCGACTCACAGTGAATCTATATGACAGGGTAGAACTGCCCCATAGAATTCCCAAGGAACAGCTACTAGATTCGAACTGCTGACCTTTTTGGTTAGTAGCTGATCTACTAATCACTGTGCCACCAGGATATATATATTCACCATTCATCTGTCAGTTTGTCAAACTGTGGTGGATTGGGTGTTGCTGTGATGCTGGAAGCTCTATCACCAGTATTTCGAATACCAGTAGGGTCACTCATGGAGAACAGGTTTCAACTGACCTAAGAAACAATCTAAGAAAGACGAGGAAGAAGGATGTGGTGGTCTACTTCTGACAAAAGTGGCCAGTGAAAACCTTATGAATAGCAGTGGAGCATTGTCCGTGTAGTTCCGGAGAATGAGCCCCTCAGGTTGGAAGGCACTCAAAACATGACTGGGGAAGAGATGCCGTCTCAACGTAGAGTCAACTTTAATGACTTGAATGAAGTAAAGCTTTCAGGACCTTCATTTGCTGATGTGGTGCAACTTAAAATGAGAAGAAACAGCTGCATACATGCATTAATAATCAGAACATGGAACGTACGAAGTATGAATCTAGGAAAACTGGAAGTTGTCAAAAAATTAAATGGAATGCATAAAGATTGATATCCTAGGCATTAATGAGCTGAGATGGATTGCTACTGGACATTTTGAATCAGACAATCATATGATGTACTATGAGGGGAATGACAACTTGAAGAGGAACAGGGTTTCATGCATCGTCAAAAAGAACATTTCAAGATATATTCTGAAGTACAACGCTGTCAGGGATAAGATAATGTCCATATGCCTACAAGGAAGACCAGTTAATATGATTATTATTCAAATTTACACACCAACCACTAAGGCCAAAGGTGAAGAAATTGAAGATTTTTTCAATTGATCGAACATGCAATCAATATGCATTGATCTGAAATTGATCGAACATGCAATCAATATGCATTGATAATTACCAGTCATTGGAACTCAAAAGTTGGAAACAAAGGAGAATCAGTTGTAAAATATAGCCTTGGTGATAGAAAGGATGCCTGAGGTCGCATGACAGAATTTTGCAAGAAGAGACTCTGAAACTTACTCTTGGATGTAGAGTAGCTAAAGTGAATGGAAGAAATGGTGAAGTAAAAGAGCTGAATAGAAGATTTCAAAGGGTGGCTTGAAAAGGCAAAGTAAAGTATTGTAGTGAAATGTGCAAAGACCTGGAGTTAGAAAACCAAAGGGGAAGAACATTGTTGGCATTTCTCAAGCTGAAAGAACTGAAGAAAAAAATCAAGTATTAAGTTGCAGTAGTGAAGGATTCTGTGGTCAAAATATTGAATGAGGCAGCAAGCATCAAAAGGGGTTGGAAGGAATACACAGAGTCACTGAAACAAAATAATTAGTCAATGTACAACCATTTTAGGAGGTAGCATATGTTAAGAAACAATGGTATTGAAGGAAGAAGTCCAAGCTGCACTGAGGGCATTGGTGAAAAACAAGGCTCTAGGAACTGAAAGAATACCACTTGAGATGTTTTCAACAAACGATGCAATCCTGGAAGTACTCACTCATTTAATACCAAGAAATTTGGAAGACAGCTACCTGGCCAACCAACCAGCAGACATCTAAATTTGCACCTATTGCATAGAAAGGTGGTCCAACAGAAGTTGGAATTTTTTGAACAACATCATTAATATCACATGCAAGTAAAATTTTATTGAAGATAATTCAAAAACTATTGCAGCAGTACATCAACAGAGAACTGCCAGAAATTCAAGCTAGATTTAGAAGAGGACATGGAATGAGGGATATCATTGCTGATGTCAGATGGATCTTGGTGAAAGCAGTGAATACCAGAAAGGTGTTTACCTGTGTTTTATTGCCTATGCAAAGGCATTTGACTGTGTGGATTGTATCAAATTATGGATAACATTGCAAAGAATGGGAATTCCAGAACGCTTAATTGTGCTTATGTGGAACCTGTACACAACCAAGACAGAGTTGTTCAAATAGAATAAGGGGAAACTGCGTGGTCTAAAAACAGGACAGGTGTGCAACAGGGTTGTATCCTCTGACTATACCTAGCCAATCTGTGGAAACCCTGGTGGCGTAGTGGTTAAGTGCTATGGCTGCTAACCAAGAGGTCGGCAGTTTGAATCTGCCAGGTGCTCCTTGGAAATTCTATGGGGCAGTTCTACTCTGTCCTATAGGGTCGCTATGAGTCAGAATTGACTCAACGGCAGTGAGTTTTTTTTAATTTTATTCAATCTGTATGCTGAGCAAATAATCCAAGAAGCTAGACTATATCAAGAAGAAGGCAGCATCAGGATTGGAGGAGGACTAATTAACAACCTGCGATATGCAGATGGCACAACTTTGCTTGCTGAAAGTGAAGAGGACTTGCAGCACTTACTGAATGAAGATCAAAGAAAACAGCCTGCGGTATAGATTACAACTCAACATAAAGAAAAAAAAAATCCTTACAACTGGATCAATAAGCAACATTGCAAAAAATGGAGAAAATATTGAAGTTGTCACAAATTTCATTTTACTTGCATCTACAATCAACGCCCTTGGAAGCAGCAGTCAAGAAATCAAAGATGTATTGTACCAGACAAATCTGCTGCAAAAGACCGTTTTAAAGTGTTAAACAGCAAAGATGTCACCTTGAGGACTAAGGTGTGCCTGATCAAAGCCAGGGTATTTTCAATCCCCTCATATGCATGCAAAAGCTGGACAATGAATAAGGAAGGCTGAGGAAGAATTGATGCATATGAGTTATAGTGCTGGTAAAGAATTCATGGATTGCCAGAATGAACAAGTCTGTCTTGGAAGAAGGATAGCCAGAATGCTCCTTAGAATCGAGGATGATAGGATTTCATTTTATGTACTGGACATGTTATCAGACCATTCCCTGGATAAAGGCATTATATTTGGTAGAGTGTCAGTGAAAAAGAGGAAGATGCTCAAGGAAATGGATTGACACAGCGTCTGCAACGATGGGCTCAAGCATAGTGACTGTGAGGATAGTGCAACACCGGGCAATGTTTTGTTCTGTTGTATGTAGGGTAGCTGTGAGTCAGAATTGACTTGATGCCACCCAACAATTATATATATATATATATATATATGTGTGTGTGTATGTATATATACTTAAATATATATACATACATCTATTGCTAGTTGCTTGTCTATCAATCTACCATCTATCCATAGTTGTTTTTGTGTGCTGTTGAGTAAATTTTGACTCATAGCAACCCTATAGTACAGAGAAGAACTTCCCCATAGTTTTTTTAGGCTGAGATCTTTACAGGAACAGATTGCTGGTTTTTTCTTGCACAGACCGCTGGTGGCTTCAAACTGTTGACTTTTCGGTTAGCAGCTGAGTGCTTAACTACTGTGTCACTAGGGCTATACACACACACACACACATATATAAAGAGAGAGACAGATAGGTATCTATCTGTTATTGTTATGATTTTACTATATGCATAGGTATCTATATAATAAAATAATAACAATAATTTTGGTTGTGTTAGACATTCTCTTTCTTTTCCATGAAATATTTTAGCTTTCATAATTCAGATTAATTTCATCAACAATATAACGTACCTTTAAACTTATCTCTATATTTTCTATTTAATATCCCATAACTTTAAGTCAGTGGAGTAAGAGTCATTCTTGGAAATTAACTATAATTTTGATCGTGAGAAAACTGTCTATACATCACTCCTCCTTCCTATCTCTTTACTTCCTTTCACCAGTTCTCCCAGCATCTTTTTATTCACTGTGCTGGTTTAGGCTAATGAGTGGAGAGGCATGGTCAAGGTTGGAAAACAGGGAGGAGAGATGGTAGGGAACAGGGAGCAGACATCTCAGATGCTTTCATTTCACCTCAAGCCCTGTAGAAAGCATCATAAAACTGAAGCAAAGCTACGAAAGCTTTTTAAAGATTATAGAAACATCTGTGTTTTGGCTATGAGCTATAAATGAGCCTGAGAGTACACCAAAGTAAGAGAAGTTAACTGAATGAACAGCACAGGGAGTCATTAGTTAGATTGTTCAGCTGACCAATTTCATTTGGTGAATTCCTGTTATAAAAGCATTGTAATTATGAGCTTCTGAGTCCAGGACTACAGACTGCTTCCTAATTTGTTATTCAGAAGAAGTAATTTACCACTCATACTACATAATTTTGTGTTTCTATCATTTGAGAATATGGCCTTCTTTGTCAGAAATGTATAGTTTCTTTCATAGTTACCAATAGAAAATGGTTAAAAGAAATTCCACGTGAAAGTAGGCATGTCTCACTGTCAAAAACAAAAACAATTTGTAGCAAACTCAAATTTTTCAGACAGATTATTCATTGTACGATTATTAGCAATGAAAATATAATTTTTAGATATCCAAAACTGTACAAAACAATTTTATTATTGTTGCTTTTAAATACTGTTTCTTCTTTTTTGTGTCTTAAGTTGGAGGGGGAGGTGTATTCAGGTAACTGAAGAGGAATGCTAAGTATTTGTTAGAGGCTGGGAGCAATAATGATATATATCTTAAGTTCTATATTGAGAATCAGTAAAAAAATAAAATAGCACTTCAATATAGTAATAGCTTAAAGGCCCTATTTATTCCACAAAACACCAGAGAGTGTTATGATATTACAAATGAGGCTTAATTTGGATCTATACTGAGGAAAAGCACCAGTGTGTGATTTTCTGGGAAGGGTGCTAAGCAAACATTACTTGCAACACTGAACAATCTAGGTGGGTAGTAATATTGTTGGGGTAGTAATATTGGAATCAAACACAATTTAATAATCATGTAGTAGAGGCAATTGTGGCTTGATTTAAGTTTGAACTATATGACTTCTAGTTCCATGAATTTTATTGGCCATAGAGATAAATGAAGGCTGTGCTCAACAGGGTAGTATAAGGCCATAAAAATGATCGTGTAAGTTTAAACAGTGCAAAAACATCTTTAAAAAGGTGGAAATTATGTTTGTTCTGTGGCCTTTATGAATTTTTGTCAAAGCGTTAAAAATTCTGACTGTGGTTTCTAAACATATAAGGGAATGAAAGTAATAGTAAAGTTAACATTTATTTTCAAACCAAAACCGTTGCCATCGAGTCAATTCAGACTCATAGTGACCCTATAGCATGTATAGGACAGAGTTGAACTGCTCCATTGGGTTTCCAAGGAATGGCTGGTGGATTTGAACTGCTGGCTGACCTTTTGGTTAGTAGCCAAGCTCTTAACCACCGTGCTACCAGGGCTCCAATATTTATTTTGTACAGTGCAATTTAAAACATCAGAAACATTGAGAATTAAAGTGTATTATTTCTTTGTCCCCCACCTGTCTGTCAGTTTGTTGTACTGTGGGGGCTTGTGTGTTGCTGTGATGCTGGAAGCTATGCCACCGGTATTCAGATACCAGCAGGGTCACCCATGGAGGACAGATTTCAGCTGAGCATCCAGACTAAGACAGAGTAGGAAGAAGGACCTGGCAGTCTACTCTGGAAAAGCATTAGCCAGTGAAAACCTTATGAAGAGCAGCAGAACATTGTCTGATATAGTGCTGGAAGATAAGCCCCCCATGTTGGAAGACACTCAAAAGATGACTGGGGAAGTGCTGCTCCCTCAAAGTAGAGTCGACCTTAATAACGTGGATGGAGTAAAGCTTTTGGGACCTTCATTTGCTGATGTGGCATGACTCAAAATGAGAAGAAACTGCTGCAAACATCCATGTACGAAGTATGAATCTAGGAAAATTGGAAATTGTCAAAAATGAAATGGAATGCATAAACATCGATATTCTAGGCATTAGTGGGCTGAAATGGACTGGTATTGGCCATTTTGAATCAGACAATCATATAGTCTGCTATGCTGGGAATGGCAACTCAAAGAGGAATGGTGTTGCATTCATCGTCAAAAAGAACGTCTCAAGATCTATCCTAAAGTACAACGCTGTCAGTGACAGGATAATATCCATATGCCTACAAGGAAGACCAGTTAATACGACTATTATTCAAATTTACACACCAACCACTAGGGCCAAAGAGGAAGAAATAGAAGATTTTTGTCAGCTGCTGCAGTCTGAAATTGACCGAACATGCAATCAAGATGCATTGATAATTACTGGCGATTGTAATGTGAAAGTTGGAAACACAGAAGAAAGATCAGTAGTTGGAAAATATGGCTTTGGTGATAGAAACAATGCTGGAGATCGAATGATAGAATTTTCCAAGACCAACGACTTCTTCATTGCAAATACCTTCTTTCATCAACGTAAACAGTGACTATACACATGGACCTCACCAGAGGGAACACACAGAAATCAAATTAACTACATCTGTGGAAAGAGACGATGGAAAAGTTCAATATCATCAGTCAGAACAAGGCCAGGGGCCGACTGTGGAACAGACCATCAATTGCTCATATACAAGTTCAAGCTGAAACTGAAGAAAATCAGAGCAAGTCCATGAGATCTAAAATATGACCTTGAGTAGATCCCACCTGAATTTAGAGACCATCTCAAGAATAGATTTGACGCATTGAACACTAGTGACCGAAGACCAGACGAGTTGTGGAATGACATCAAGGACATCATCCATGAAGAAAGCAAGAGGTCACTGAAAAGAAAGGAAAGAAAGAAAAGACCAAGGTTGATGTCAGAGGAGACTCTGAAACTTGCTCTTGAGCATCGAGCAGCTAAAGCAAAAGGAAGAATTGATGAAGTAAAAGAACTGAACAGAAGATTTCAAAGGGCCTCTCGAGAAGACAAAGTATTATAATGACATGTGCAAAGAGCTGGAGATGGAAAACCAAAAGGGAAGAACATGCTCGGCATTTCTCAAGCTGAAAGAACTGAAGAAAAAATTCAAGCCCCGAGTTGCAATAGTGAAATATTCCATGGGGAAAATATTAAACGATGCAGGAAGCATCAAAAGAAGATGGAAGGAATACACAGAGTCATTATACCGAAAAGAATTAGTTGATATTCAACCATTTCAAGAGGTGGCATATGATCAGGAACCAATGGTACTGAAGGAAGAAGTCCAACCTGCTCCGAAGGCATTGGCATAAAACAAGGCTCCAGGAATTGATGGAATATCAATTGAGATGTTTCAACAAACAGATGCAACGCTGGAGGTGCTCACTGGTCTATGACAAGAAATATGAAAGACAGCTTCCTCGCCAGCTGACTGGAAGAGATCCATATTTATGCCTATTCCCAAGAAAGGTGATCCAACTGAATGTGGAAATTATAGAACAATATCATACGCAAGCAAAATTTTGCTGAAGATCATTCAAAAATGGCTGCAGCAGTATATCGACAGGGAACTGCCAGAAATTCAGGCTGGTTTCAGAAGAGGACATGGAACCAGGGATATCACTGTTGATGTCGGATGGATCCTGGCTGAAAGCAGAGAATACCAGAAGGATGTTTACCTGTGTTTTATTGACTATGCAAAGGTATTCGACTGGGTGGATCATAACAAACTATGGATAACATTGCGAAGAATGGGAATTCCAGAACACTTAATTGTGCCCATGAGGAACCTTTACATAGATCAAGAGGCAGTTGTTCGGACAGAACAAGGGGATACCGATTGATTTAAAGTCAGGAAAAGTGTGCGTCAGGGTTGTATTCTTTCACCATACCTATTTAATCTGTATGCTGAACAAATAGTCTGAGAAGCTGAACTATATGAAGAAGAATGGGCATCAGGATTGGAGGAAGACTTATTAACAACCTGCGTTATGCAGATGACACAACCTTGCTTGCCGAAAATGAAGAGGACTTGAAGCACTTACTAATGAAGATCAAAGGCCACAGCCTTCAGTATGGATTACACCTCAACATAAAGAAAACAAAAATCCTCACAACTGGACCAAAGAGCAACATCATGATAAATGGAGAAAAGATTGAAGTTGTCAAGGATTTCGTTTTACTTGGATCCACAATCAACAGCCATGGAAGCAGCAGTGAAGAAATCAAAAGATGCATTGCATTGGGCAAATCTGCCGCAAAGGACCTCTTCAAAGTGTTGAAGAGCAAAGATGTCACCCTGAAGACTAAGGTGTGCCTGACCCAAGCGATGGTATTTTCAATCACATCATATGCATGTGAAAGCTGGACAATGAATAAGGAAGACCGAAGAAGACTTGACGCCTTTGAATTGTGGTGTTGGAGAAGAATATTGAATATACTAACAAATCAGTCTTGGAAGAAAGTGCAGCCAGAATGCTCTTTAGAGGCAAGGATGGCAAGACTGTGTCTTACATACTTTGGATATGTTGTCAGGAGGGATCAGTCCCTGGAGAAGGACATCATGTTTGGCAGAGTACAGGGTCAGCAGAAAAGAGGAAGACCCTTAATGAGGTGGATTGACACAGTGGCTGCAACAATGAGCTCAAGCATAACAAGGATTGTAGGGATGGCGCAGGACCGGGCAGTGTTTCGTTCTGTTGTGCATAGGGTCGCTATGAGTCGGAACTGACTAGACAGCACCTAACAACAACAACAAGAACATTTCTTTGTAAAAAGTAGTTTGAACAGTGCTTGCCTTCTTCCTCTCCTCATATAACTTATCATATACAGCGAGCATCTTTTCCACGTTTGGTGGATTGTCATATTCCTTTCTAATTTTGGATCCGCTTCCAACGTTTATCCTTGGCCCTTTCACTGTCATGAAATAACTCCAAGAACGTCTTTAGTGTGAAGTTTTATGCTGGCATCAACTCCTCTGGGACATCTTCGTCCTTTTCATCACATTTATGTTGATAAATCTGCTTTTACTAAGTTCTTCTGGCTGCATATTAAGAGCCTCTCTCATTTTTTTTTTTTCAAATGGCAGCAATGTCAACATTTCCATAGTCAGCTATTTCTCCTACAGTCCATTTATGTTCAACTCAGGTTTCACTCCAACATTTTTACTTTTCATTTCTTTGTTGTACTTTCATCTTTGTTGGCAATTCCCTCTTTTAACTAATCATTTTTGTGAAGTGTCATGTGGTTTATCAGTGGGATACAAAGAGGGGACACAACTACATGTTTTACTGTGTTTGAAAGAAGTGGCTTGACTGGTCACTGATCATGATGCACATTTGTTATTTACACAGTGATCTGTGGACTAAAGAGCTAGCAGAAAAGTTTGTAATTTATGTAATTACTCACAGTTAATGTACTGCGTGATAAATTTGAGCCACATTGTTGGGGGACTGCTTTTATTGAACTAAGCCCTAGTAACTGAAATCTGTGCATATCACACCCATGCAACGTGAGGACTGCCTGGACACCAATACTGTTGTTTAGGCAATTTTAAAACTTGTTGTTATATAGATCTGGTGGTGGGGGGTGGGTCAAAAAGAGAAGTAATTTCATGTCCCAAATGGTACTAACAAAATGCAGTGCAGTATAGTGGAGATAATATAGGGTAGAGGTTATGAATGCAGAAGATATATAGTGAGCTACGAACACATGTTCTACTCTTACTGTGTGATCTCAGGCAAGATCCTCAGGCTTTGTGTACCTATGTAAAATGAAGATAATAATAACATCTACCTTATATGGTTATTATAAGAATTAAATGAATAGTTCATTTAATGAACTATTAAAAGGCTGAGAATGGTATCTGGCACATTGTAAGCACTTCTCAAATATTAACTAAGATTACTAAGACATCCCTGGGTGGCACTTGACTATTTTAAAGCTTAGTGGTTTGAACCCACTGGGTAGCACTTCAAAAAAAACAGCACTAGAAAAATGCTTCCAAAAGGTCACGGCTTTGAAAACCCTATGGAGCAGTTCTACTCTGTAGACATGGGGTTGCCATAAGTCAGAATTGACTCAATTAAGAACAACAGCAACAATTATTACTAAAGGAAGAACAACTCCAACTGTCCTGAGAAGACGTCCACATGTAAGAAAGCTTCTCACACCTTCCTTACTCTTAATGGAATTTTCTGTTAGGTTTGTCTGCCACCTTTCCAAAAATATCGACAATTTCATGATTGAGGCAGTAGGAGATTGTTGGAGGAGTGGTATAGGGAGGGACAAGAATTGCTTCTTTCTATGCCATCTCTGGAAACCCTGGTAGCATAGAGGTTAAATGCTACAGCTGCTAACCAAAGGGTCGGCAGTTCGAATCCGCCAGGTGCTCCTTGGAAGCTCTACGGGGCAGTTCTACCCTGTCCTATAGGGTCACTATGAGTTGGAATCGACTTGACGGCACTGAGGTTTTTTTTTTTCTTTTTTGTGGTTATGCCATCTCTAATCCTGACCACAATACAACTCTATCAACTACTCTGAGCTCAGGAGGGGAACAAAGATAGAAAAAAAAAAGAGGAGAAAACAGAGCAGAGAGAAAAGAAAGCAGGAAACCATAGTAGGTGAAGGAAGACATTATATTTAACTAAAACAAATACCTGACATTAAAGTTGCAAAGGAACATTTAGAATTATTTTTCAGTCTTTTGTCAAGAACTACAGCAAGTGGTGATGTGACTCCCATGCTGTACCTGGAATAAAATATCGCTCTCTGTAGAGGGGAATCTGATTAAAAATCGGGTCATGTGAGAATTTCAGGAGGGAGTAAGAGAGAAAGGGAAAGAGAATATTTAAAGAAAGAAGAGTGGAAAACTTTCCAGATTTGACAGACGTTAGTGTATAAATCCAAGAAGTCCAACAAAACCCAAGTAGGATAAAGCCAAAGAGATCCACACTGAGACACAGTATGATCACCGTCTTGAAAACCAAAGATAGAGAATCCTGAAAGCAGCAAGAGCAAAACAGTCACATGTGAGGGATCCTCCATAAGATTAAGTGCTGATTTCTCCTCAGAAACTTTAAATCTGTAGTGGAAAGACATATTTAAAGTACTGAAAGAAGAAAAAAACTGTCAAAATTGAGGTCAAAGCATCTAATAATGAAGAAGATTACAAATAAGTATCTGCATTTTCTTAAAAATAAAATAGATAAAAAATGGCCCTTGGTTTTATACATTATTGAATTTAAAATTATCTAAATGCTCCAAGATTCCCAAAATGGGGTCATTGATAAAATTATTCTTTAAAGATCATTCTCATCCATGTAATCTACTTTAAATGGTTGTCCTGTTTCATTTATTAGCGAGCTCAAGTTCTTTGTAAGGATAATTTACTTCAACGTTTGATTTTACCTACATCTGTTTTGTTTATCTTGGTTGTAGTATAGTGAAACTTTCACCGATACTCACAAAGCAGCCACACTTTCCCTTTGGCAATTTGCAGCCAAATGCTACCTTTAAGTTTTGTGGCATAACGCAAGTTAAAGTTCCTCCCTCAGCTGGGGGATCATCCCTCACCTCAGGTTAAGTCTTGATGAACAACCCAACCTGAAGAGCAACATGTCAAAACCTATCACTTGCCTCTTCCTATAGGTGGCTGAGTCATGGTCTCACTGGCAAAGCCTTTTTTTTTTTAACCTAGTCCAGGTCTTCTTCAGTACAATGGCTTTGTGAACCACCAGAGTAGCTAGGTAACATTAGCAATCATAAGGTGCATTTTGTGATACGATCAGAAAAACCTGATCTTCCTTTCAAAAGAATCTGTGTTTTCACATAATTTGGTAGCACTCTTGGAATGCCAAAGATCACCAAATGTTAGAGCTGGAAGGGCCCATTGATTCATTCCTCTCATTTACCTGGTGATACCACTGATAGCCAGAGAGGTTGCAAAGTTGTAATATGACCTCTTTCCTGTTGAGTGCTCTTTCCTGTTCATTTTATATATTTATGTTTTTCTTTGCCATTTTCCTTTCACTATATACTTACATATGCATAACTGCAATCTGATTAGATATTCCCAAGTTGAGGGGTATACAACCTAAAGTGCATATCTACATGTGATAGTAAGCATACGCATCCACCAAAAATGTTCATTTTTGTAATGTTTTCAGAATACTCTCATGAGAAAAACATTTTAGCTATAAATAAAAAACCATAGAAATGATTGGGACCCAATGACATACCAGATGAGAAGAGTCTTATAAAACTTGGTGAACTGCTAGGTAAGCTTGTCCCACAAGCGTAGTCAAGGTTGTGAACTGCAAACATCCCTGCTTTTCTTGTTTCAAAGCTTCCTTATTTTATGTAGTGCACGTTATCTGGGTACATCATAGGTGTGTGGTGATTTTACAATAAGCACACAGTAGCTATAATATTATCAAGATATACAATGACAATGCAAAAAAAAAAAAAAGATTTAAAAATGAAATTTACCCCTGAGAAGGTTGAGAAATTTAAATGAACTATGGATATCTAACTTTAGTGGTTGAAAATGAAAAATGAAATAAAGATAATTTCCTAAGAGCTCAGCATGTATACATAACACACAAATATAAAGACAGACACACACATTTACATGGAGAGCCACGCCTTTTAGACTGGAAGCTCCACAAATGGCAGAAACACTGTGAATTAGAGCCTATGAGGGCAGCAGTGTGTACTTTGATACCGTACATCCATACTTTGCCCTTAATCACCATTCTACCCCCAGTGTTTAACACAGAGTACACGGTCACTCTACATTTATTGAAGGAATGAAAAAAATCCATGAAAGATACGAATCCAAGTGCACTACCCTCTAGATTTAGCCAACTCAGCAGGAAGTATATAGGAGATTCATCTTTTCCTTTTTCCTCCACTCCTGTTAAAGTCAGAAAAATAAAGGCGGAACTAAGCTTGAGTCATAAAACATGAGTCTGAAGTCTCACAAATCTACACTGAAAGGAAAGGGCAGTGTGCGATATCTTGGTGTTGATAAGGGATGATGGAGCATGGAATCCACAAGCTGATGTATACTCACATGTGCATCACCCTGAAAAATTGTGTGTGTCTGTGTGCTCGTGAGAGAGAAAGACAGAGAGAGAGAATGTTGCATGTATATGTCCTCAGATTTTGCTTTATTTCTTCTTTTTAGCGCCAGGCTCAGGTTGCATATCTGGGGCTGGTACCTGATGCACACAGATTCTGACATACATGGGGCCAATACCTAAGAACCTGCCAATATCCTAGGGCAGTACTGACTACCTGAATATTCAGTTTTATTCAACACCATGATAGGACTTGTGTCAACCATCAACTGATGATTGAGTTCCAAGTGGATATTTAAAATTTAGATTATTTGGAGAATCACATAAGTTATTCCTTTTAGTTTGTCTGTAAGGATACACCTATAGCTCATAAAGTTCTTGGCATGCCCCTGAATTTGTTGTCCAGAATGACTGATCTAATACAATATTCCTAATATGAAAATGTCTCCACTTATTTCACTATTTTCATATCTTCATAGATATCTACGGCTCCCACATATTGAAAACTTGAAATTCAGGTAAATATCTGACAGAGATATTGGAAATAAAATTGGATTCGGGATCAGGCATCTAAAAAAAAAAAAGTCTCAGGGCTCAGTTTCCTGCTCTGAAGAGAGAAGGGACTGGGTTAGTATTAGTTTGTTTACTGCACATTAGCTACATTATCTCTTTCGCGGGTCATAGAAATTGTAGCCTAGCTCCTTGTTCTCTTTAAACACAATTGTACAAAGCAGAGAACTGCCTATATCTGAAATAGAGCTAGCGTCAGCAAACACCCTAAGATCCCTTCCGGCTCTCAGAATGAATAAGTATAGAGTAAGATGATACTCCCAAAACTAAATAATGTCCAGGTCAACAAAGGCCAGCTGAATTCTTTCATTAAAAAATTGCACTACAAGGAATTTCAACTCATAAAATCAGCTGTTAATGGTGCAATTAGATTTACCTCTCAAGAAGGGAGGGAGGAGGAAGGGAGGGAGGAAAGGAGGGACAGAGGGAGGAAGGAAAGAAGGAAGGGAGGAAGGAAGGAGACAATAAACAAGTCTGGTTACTTTCTTTTCCTCTGAAGAAAAAGTTGATGATTAATAAGTTAACAGTGCCCCCTCAAATAAAAAGATTCTCTTTCTACTATCAAAATATGCAAAGTAGAATCTTTCTGTTTTCCTCATTTATCAGAAAAGCCTTAGTTTATTACCTTCAAAGTCCACATCGCCTACTAATCTTGTCTTTCCTGTCACTGGGTCTTGGACGTAGTTGATGCCCACGTCAATCACAGCAGCACGTTCTTTAACCATATCAGATGTAATCAACTTGGGAATACCTGAAAGCAAACCAAAGTTGTGAAATACTCTGTATAATACTTAAACTATGTCATTGATTATAACAAAGGCTTATACAGCTAATATTTCTGTTGTCATGGTTTTAAAAAATATATACACAAAATACTATGTTTCTAAGGATGAGGCCAAATGCATTTTGATCATTTCTGATCAAGCAGAAGGATAAAGACATTAAGGTAGCACATGAAGATTTCTGTGGACAATACGCTATGAGGAATTGTCCTCTCAGAGACAGCTTACCTGACTTCTCCATATATGGATGCCACCTTGAGCAGCATCCGTTTGTATCTCATATACTATAAAGAACACAAGGAGACGGTAGACATGAAACAGGCTTCTGCTGAGGTGGAGTGGCGTGGCGTAGAGTGAAAGAAACTTGGAAATTGTAGGCACAGAAAAAGAAGGAAGGAAGGAGGGAGGGAGAAGGAAAGAGAAAAAACGAGGATAATATGTATTCCCTAGGGTTGTGGTAAATTGTGAAGTGTTATACACACAGGGGCAATTCAAACAGGAACTTCTATCTTGAGCTTTCCTATTATTTTTTTCTTGGTTTCCTTGATTTATTATCTTTGTATATGACACTGAAAGGTGTAAGGTATAGGAAGCTCTCCTCACCAATGCTTCATCCCAGTTTGGAAGGTAACTCTACAGAGATCTTATGTCACCATCTGTTTCCTCTAACTAATTTTGTTTCAAATGCAAGAGTGCCAGCTAACAATGGCTAATGTTTCAATTTTGTTTAGTTTTTTAAAAAATGTTCAATAAATCATTCCAAATTTAGTGCCTTAAAACCACAATTTATTATGATGCTCATGGCTCTGTGGGTTGACTGGGCTAGACTCTATGTACCTTGCTTGGGTTTTTCATGTAGTTGGAGTCAGATAGTGGCCGAGGTTGGAGTTACCTAAAGACAAAACTAGGCTGGATGTCCAAGACAGCTCCAGCATGGCTGGCAATTGATGCTGGTGGTCAGTTAAGCTTACACAGGGTTGAGCTCAACTAGGGTTGTTGACTGGAGTACATACTCCCCATGTGGCTTGAGCTTCTCACATCCTGCCAGCTGGTTTCTAAAAGTCAATGTTCCAAGGAAAAGAAGTAGAAGTTGACAGTCTCTTAAGGCCAGAGCCTGGAAACTGGCACAATATCACTTTTGACATATATTATTGCTCAAGCAGTAACAGAGTCCACCTAGATTCAAGAGGAAGGAATAGAGACCCCACTACCCAAGGGTAAGAAAATCAAAGAATCTTTGGCTGTCTTTATTCTGCCACAATGACCCTAGTGGGCAGCTGGTGGGCAGCTGTCTGGTAGGTGATTTATTTGCTTTCATACTGTGTATTCCTTGCAGAAAAGGGCTGCCTGTTGTGTTGCTAGAGGCTTTCTTCCAGCTTTGAAACTATTTGTTTAAGAATTCCCAAACCCACTGCCGTCAAGTCAATTATGACTCATAGCGACCCTATAGGACAGAGTAGAACTGCCCCATAGAACTGCCGACCTCTTGGTTAGCAGCTGTAGCACTTAACCACTACACCATCAGGGTTTCCTTAAGAATTCCAGATAGCTAAAATGCCACCTTGTGACATGAATTTTAAGACTTTAAAGACTATAAATAAATGGTCATGGCCAAAATATTGTAGATATCTGATAGGTTCTTCAGTCACATAATAATGTAATCAAAGAGGTATCAGTGTTTGAGAAGTTTTTTTTCTCCCTTATTTTCCTATCCTGGTACAAAAAAATTCATTCTTCTTATTGGTTTTACTACGCTCTTGTTGTTAGGTAACAGTTCTGACTTACAGTGACCCTATGTACAACAGAAGGAAACGCTGCCTGGTCCTGGGCCATCCTTACAATCATCGTTATGCTTGAGCCCATTGTTGTAGCCACTGGGTCAATTCATCACGTTGAGTGTCTTCCTCTTTTTTGCTGCCTCTCTCTTAAGCATGATGTCCTTCTCCAGGGACTGTTCCCTTCTGATAACATGTCCAAAGTATGTTAGGCAAGATCATCCATGCTTCTAATGAGCATTCTGACTGTACTTCTTCCAAAATAGATTTATTAATTCTTCTGGCAGTCCATGGTTTATTCAATATTCTTTGCCAACACCATAATTCAAAGGCATCAATTCTTCTTTGGTCTTCCTTATTCATCGTCCAGCTTTCACATGCATATAAGATGATTGAAAACACCATGGCTTGGGCAAGGCACATCTTAGTCCTCAAGGTAACATCTTTGCTTTTCAACACTTTAAAGAGGTCTTTTGCAGCAGAGTTGCCCAATGCAACCCATCCTTCTATTTCTTGACTGCTGTTTCCACGGGCGTTGATTGCGGATCGAAGTAAAATGGAATCCTTGATAACTTCAATCTTTTCTCTGTGAATCATGATGATGCTTCTTGGTCCAGCTGTAAGTATTTTTGTTTCCTTTATGTTGAGATGTAATCTATACTGAAGGCTCTGGTTTTTGATCTTCATCAGTAGGTGCTTCAAGTTCTCTTCACTTTCAGCAAGCAAGGTTTTCTTATCTGCATATCGCAAGTTCTTAATAAGTCTTCTTCTGATCCTGATGCCACATTCTTCTTCAGATAGTTCAGCTTTAAGGATTATTTGCTCGCATACAGATGAATAAGTATGGTGAAATGATACAACCCTGATGCACACCTTTCTTGATTTTAAACTACACAGTATCCTCTTGTTCTGTTCAAATGACTTCCTTTTGGTCTAAGTACAGGTTCCTCATAAGCACAAATGTTTTCTAGAATTTCCATTCTTCACAATGTTATCCATAATTTGCTGTGATCCACACTGTTGAATGCCTTTACATTGTCAATAAAACACAGATAAACATCATTCTGGTATTCTCTGCTTTCAGCTAGGATCCATCTGACATCAGCAATGATATCTCTGGTTCCACATCCTCTTCTGAATCCAGCTTGAATTTCTGGGAGTTCCTTGTCGATGTACTGCTGCATCTGCTTTTGAAGGATCTTCAGCAAAATTTTGCTTACGTGCGATATTAGTGATATTGTTGAGTAATTTCCACATTCTGTTGGATCACCTTTTTTTGGAATGAGTACAAATACGGATTTCTTCCAGTGGGTTGGCCAGGTAGCTGTCTTCCAAATTTCTTGGTATAGATGAGTGAGCACTTCCAGTGTTGCAACCGTTTGTTGAAACATTTCAATTGGTATTTCATCAATTTCTGGAGGCTTGTTTTTTGCCAAAGCTTTCAGTGCAGCTTGGACCTCTTCCTTCAGTACCATCGGTCCCTGATCATATGGTGCCTCCTGAAATGGTTGAATGTCAACCAATTCTTTTTGGTATAGTGACTGTGTATTCCTTCCATCTTATTTTGATGCTTCCCACATCATTTGGTATTTTCCTAGTAGAATCCTCCAATATTGCAACTCAAGGGTTGAATTTTTTCTTCAGTTCTTTCAGCCTGAGAAACGCCAAGCATGTCCTTCCCTTTTGGCTTTCTATCTCCAGGTCTTTACACATTTCATTATAATATTTTACTCTGCCTCCTCGAGCTACCCTTTGAAATCTTCTGTTTAGCTCTTTTGCTTCATTATTTCTTCCTTTCTCTTTAGCTGTTTGACATGGCAAGAGCAATTTTCAGAGTCTCTTCTGACATCCATTTTGGTCTTCTCTTCCATTCTCCACTTTTAATGATCTTTTGCTTTCTTCATGTATGATGTCCTTGATGTTATTTCAGAACCCATCCGGTCTTCCATCATTAGTGTTCAACGTGTCAAATCTATTCTTGAGATGGTCTCTAAATTCAGGTAAGATATACTCGAGTTCATACTTTGGCTCTTGTTCTAATTTTCTTCAATTTCAACCTGAACTTGCATATGAGTAACTGATGGTCTGATCCGCAGTCATCCCCTGGCCTTGTTCTGACTGACAATCTTGAGTTTCCATAGTCCCTTTCCACAGATGTAGTTGATTGGATTCCTGTGTATTTCATCTGGTGAGGTCCATGTGTATAGTCACCATTTATGTTGGTGAAAAAAGGTATTCGCAATGAAGGAGACGTTGGTCTTGCAAAATTCAATCATGCTATCTCTGGCATCTTTTCTACACCAAGCCCATATTTTCTACCTACTGATCCTTCTTCTTAGTTTCCAACTTTCACATTCCAATTGCTAGTAATTATCAGTGAATCTTGATTATATGTTTGACCAATTTCAGACTGCAGAAGTTGGTAAAAATCTTTAATTCCTTCATCTTTGGCCTTAGTGGTTGGTGCACAAATTTGAATAATATTCATATTAACCCTATGGGCATATAGATATTATCCTATCACTGACAGTGTTATATTTCAGGATAGATCTTTAAATGTTCTTTTTCACGATATGCATAATGCCACACCTCTTCAGTATGTCATTCCTGACATAGTAGACCATATGATTTTCTGATACTGAATACTGTTCTAAAGATATTCACAGAATCCTGTTTCTTCTTGGCATTCAATTAAAAAAGGTGGTGTCTTACCACTTTTGTTATTAAAATTAAATTTTGAATATTTTCTATCTCATTTATTTGAAAGTTAAAAACTGTATAAAACAATTTATTATATGTACCATAATAAATTATTCTTTCCTGTACTATTTCCAATATTTTGCTATTATCAAAATGCAATAATGATCATTTACGTACAGAAAATATAGATAATTTTTTAATTATAGCATCAAATTTGATAAAATTTTAAACTGAAGCCTTATTAACATGATGGAAAAATGTGGGCTGGATGAAAACACTTATTGGTAGTGTTATAACTGGTTGAAAAACATATTCCAAAGGTATTTTGGTCAATGCATCTGTAAAAAGGCCTATTGTGGTTTTCTATGAAAAGTATTTTGTTGGGTCATTTTCCAAATTTTTATAAACAACTTAGAAGAACACATTGGCATTGCGTTGGTTATCTTACCTTTGCCTTCTTTTAGGTTCATTTTCTACCATTCTCTGCCCTATTTATGTCAGGGTAGGGCTGACCTTTACAGAGGTCTTCTATGCTTGCTATCTCTCTTGGAACCCTGTTATGGCCATGAGAACAAACTCAAGCTAGCCTACTGAAGGATGCAAGGCCTGTGTAGGACAGTTGAGTCATTCCCACGGAGGCCATCCCAGATGAGTCAGCCCCCAACTACTCCACCAGCTGGGGCAGATGCTTCAGTAAGCCCAGTCAAGATCAGCAGAGACAAGCCAAGTCACCATAACTGCCAGCTGAATGACAGGCTCACAAGAAATTAAAAAAAAAAAAAAAAGTTGTTATTTAATGCCACTGAGTTTTGGAACGATTTTTCATACAGCAGTAGCTGCATAACTCATATTTGGAAATTACATAAAATTGGACAGAATAGTTAGAAGGTTGTCACTTTGTTGTTGTTGTTTTAATTGAACTATAAATAGATGAAGGTTTACAGAACAAACTAGCTTCTGGAATGATGATGATAGACTATAAGTAGCAAGAAGGATTTGAAAGGGGATATATGTATAATTGTGACCAGGTGCCGTACTTAAATAAATCATTATGAGTGAAAATCTGTCTTGGAAGAAGTACAGTCAGGATGCTTTTTAGACACAAGGATGGTGAGACTTCATGTCAGGTGCTTTGGACATGTTATCAGGAGGGACCAGTCCCTGGAGAAGGGCATTATGCTTGGTAAATTACAGGGTCATAGTAAAAGAGGAAGGCCCTCAATAAGATGGACTGTTGCAGTGACTGCAACAATGATCTCTAATATAGCAAAAATTGTGAGGAGGGCCCAGGACTGGGCAGTGTTTCATTCTGTTGTACATAGGGTCGCTATGAGTTGCAACTGACTCGATGGCACCTAACAACAACAAAAACAAATAAATATGTATTTGTTGAAATGATATATATATACATCTCTTGAAGTTAAAAATCCACATTGATTTCAAATGAAAATTTCCTATGGGTTTTAAATCGTTTTGCTATGATAATTCCATTTCTTATACAATTTGAAGGCTCAGCATTATATGTGAGAACAGAAACCATCCATACCCATATAGTTTACTGTCTACATTAACACTACTTTACTACTCCACTGTCTGCTTCAGCATAACTTTCTTTTATTCCAGGAAGCATTTGCCCAGGAATATAAAAGTTATAAATAATCTTATTGCTTAAGAACTTTTTGAAAAACTAATTTTAATTAACCTCAAGCTTTTTGACTTTTCAGTGGACAGTTTCAGATGATGGTTTATTCTCCCAGGCTCTTAGAAACCCTTGCTTCAAAACCCTCTGCACCAATTCTAAATTTTACATCATAATCCTTAGCCAATCCTAATTAAGCCCCCACATTAAAAGATCTGCCTTAAAACAAAATCCAACATGTCATAAATATCCCAACTTTGCTCTTATATTTGCAGTTATTGCTAAAGTGGCTCTCCAGAAAAAAAAAAAAAAATCTGATTTGGGGTATTTGGCAATTTCCACAGCTCACTTCAAGCTACCAGTGGGCATCATTGAACGACGGATTTCGGAAAAGATGCTCACAAGCTGAAGGAGCTGGCTCCAGCACACCGCTGCTAATAAGACACTGTCAGGACAATGCTCCCCCACACTGCAGTAAACATAAACTCAGACTTGTCATCAGTGGGCTGTCTGCATGATATTTTGGGGGAGCCAGCATTCAATAATCTTGAGGGTCGTGAAGATCTAATCAAGACTCAACTCAGAAACTGCCACACCTCTGTGGCCCCTTGAGCCTTGTGCTACTGTGTGTGTATGTGGAGGGTCGGGGGGAGGCTGTTCTCTCTGTGACGATGAGCTCCTATTTCTTTCCATTAAAGCTCTTCAAATGCTGAGTTTATTTTATCTTCTAGGAAGAAGGAACACTTTTTAGGAATCCTTTGATTTTCTGATCAGATTTGAAGAACTTTTATCCTTGATATTAGTCTCGTTACTAACAACACCATTTGTCTGTCTTTACCTTTTTTTTTTTGTATGTCACAGGAAGAGGATGAGCGTAAGCATGATAAATCTATTCCTCAAGCTGACCCTGAAGACTGAGAGGTTCAGCAGTTTTTTTCAGAACTTTGGAAAATCCCTTGGAAAACTTTGCCTTAGGTCAATAAACAAAGCCTTAGGAGAATTTTTCTCAGTCTTGTTTTGTCTGTGAAACCTTTCTGAATCTTTTTGTCTGCAGCAACTGCAAATTAATCAGGTTTGCAATTGAGAAGGCTCAACCACTGGACTGAAGCACAGGGTCCAAATAACACTTTCAATCCAGGCTATCCTGGACTTGCCTCAATTTAAACCTAAGCTCATTCCCGGTCTGATACAGAATCTTGATTCCTGTATGCATAACTCTAATTCTTAAACTTATCTTTCTAAATGGCAAAATTTCACAAAGGATAATTTAGAGTTACAACAGCCATTTTTCTAGACAGCTTTAGGTCAACTCTATATGAACTAAAATATTCATTTGAGACATGCCTTAGCCTTGGTGGCGTAGTGGTTAAGAGCTATGGCTGCTAACCAAAAGTTTGGCAGGTGCTCCTTGGAAACTTTGTGGGGCAGTTTTACTCTCTCGGGTCACTATGAAAAAGTCACTATGAGTCACAATCAATTCGACAGTAGTAGGTTTGGTTTTAGATAATAAAGGGATAAAATCCCCAAACTCCAATGGTCTGCATTTTTTAATTGGTATGAGGAAACATACTAAGGTATTTGGATTCCAAAATTATTCCCTTAAAAGAATCACTGACAGAGGGGGGGGGAAAAAAAGGAGAAAAACAATATCTCTTTTAGATTCCTCCAAATAACAACATGAATCTAATGGCCTTTATTTTATTTTTCTTCTTCCCTCAGCTTATGTTTCTCCATTTCTCTCTCTATCTGTTTCCTTTTCCATCTGGCTGGCTAGAAACTCCCAAAGCACAATCACCTCATAAAGTTAAACTCCCTCATAACAGGGAAAAACCTCTTGCTGCTGATTTTAAGACCAAGGCTCATTCTGAGCTGAAAGCCATTGTTCAAAATTTTCCAAAACCTAGACAAGATAGAATTTGAAGAGGAATTAAAAATAGTCTAAACCAAAAACCAAACCCATTGCCATCAAGTTGATTTTGACACATAGCAACCCTACAGGACAGAGTAGAACTGCCCCATAGGGTTTCCAAGGAGCAGCTGGTGAATTCAAAGTGCCAACCTTTTGGTTAGCAGCCAAATGCTTAACCGCTTGTGCTACCAGGGCTCCTTAAAAATAGTCTAGGAGCATATAATCCAGGGCTCTCAGATCTCTATCAATTAGTTGATACATTCAGATGCAAACTGAATCCAATGGGAGAATTAGAAGACCCCAAATGGCATAAGAAATCAGAGTGGTTTAGAAAAGCTGCAAGACTTTGGGCAAGGTCTTTTGGAAGTTATCCCTAAAATCATTGCTGTGAACACAGGTGGGACTCTGATTCAGTCCTGTAGGTAAAGAAAGGATCAACCCATTGGAGAATTCAGAGATAGGCTCTTTAATACCTGAGAAAGCATTCAGAAGTAAATTCCAATGCAGATGTGATCCCAGCTCTCTGCTCACTTTTTGTGAATGGCTGTAAGCCAGAGATAGAGGATTTAATATGCAAGAAGAACTAAAGTCAGAAACATTCCCATTGTCAGACATCCAGCACCTTGCTGAACATTTTGTAAATTTATGGTCTTATAGATAAAACAACTAGATTAGATGCCCCCCCCCACCCCCAACCGTTAAACACGAAGAAGGAATGTTTGGATAAAGACTCTTGTAGATACTGTAAACAGAAAGAACATTGCCCAAAAAAACAAAACAAAAAACTCAAATAAGTGAACAACGAAAATGCTTGAGGAGTGTTCAAGTGCCCAATTTCTCACTTTATCCTTTAATTCACAAGGAGAAATTCCTCATAGTATTAAAGGACAACCTCCCAAGTTTTTGATTGATACAAGTGCTACGTTATTAAACTTTAACCCTACTATTCTTACTCAACATGTTCCTTGGAGTAAACAAATGGCTCAGGAGGTGGGTATCTCTAATAACCCCCTGACATTGCCCCTGCTCTGGCCCTATCAAAGGTACAGTCTTTTTTCCTCCATGATACCACATTTGTTAACTTGATAGGGAGGGATGTATTGTGAAAATGGAATTGCCAGGTTAAACGATATCCTGATGTTCTCTTTCTAAAAATCCCAAGGACACCCTATACACAATGGGCTCATAGCTAATTTGGACGTTGACTTACCAGTACTTTTGTGTCTAAATCAAGCCCAAACTGAAGACCTCAAAGAGGTACCAGAGTGTTTATGGGTAAAACTTTTAATGGTACAGGCAGGATTATTGGGGTTGAGCCATCAAGGCTCAGATTGACCTTTTTAAACCTCTATCTAAACTTGTAAAATACCCTCTTAAACCAGACACTATGGAAAGATAAAAGCTAACAGAGAACAGAGCAATTTTTGTAACGTACATCTTCCCTTTCAAAAATTCCAGTGAGTGGGATACAGATTCATCTAAGATCTTAGGGCCATAAATGGAATATTAATTCCCTGCTTTCCTATTCAAATTATATTTTATCTTTAGTTCCACCTTAGGCTGTATATTTTAGTTTTACATCTGTATTTTGTATTCTTTATCTTATATCTGTATTCTGTCTTCTTTAGTTCCTTTAAATCCAAATAAGCAATACTTGTTTGCATTCTTCTGGATAACAACACTACCTGGTTTGCTATGCCCTAGAAGCTTACTAAGACACCCTCATACTTTTCACCAGGCCTCAACCAGGACCTCAAGGATCTGAAATATTTCTGTAATTCTACTCTTACCATGAAAATGAGAATTTGGGGAGAACATATATTTCAGAAGATATGTATCAGACTCTGAATTTCAAGTTTGTTACAGTTTAAAGGACTTTTATGTTATGCTGGTCCATCAGCAGATGCATTCCTGAAGTATACAAAGAATAAGAAACATTACAAGTGCAACAAACTAGATATTAGGTTTTGCAGAAACATTTGCTGTTGCGAACTTCTAATTTGGTACTCGGTATCTTTCAAAACTCTCATATCCATTGTCCAGGTTCCCAGTAAAACATATCAACTCTAAATTCTAAGCCATTCTGTAACACCTGGAATTGAATTGTTACATATTTATAATGTCATCATTAAAAAAACCTAGCTTAACGATCTATATAGGATCAAATTGACAACTTGAAAGATTAGATAGGAACCTTAGGGGGCAGTGAGTTTATGTTAATATGGTGGAACAACTCAGAAAGGGAGGGCAAGAATGGTTGCTAACTCAAAGAATGTCACTAAATTCTGTATGTGGAAACTGTTGAATGTTTTGCTGTGTATACTGTCAACAACAAAATAAATAAAAGTTAGAAAAAAAAAAATTCTCGTGACAACCAGAAAGGAATTATTAAAAATGTTGATACATTGTGAAAAATGAAATCAATGTCACTGAATAATTTGTGTAGAAACTGTTAAATAGGAACCTAATTTGCTGTGAAAACTCTCACAGAAAATACAATAAAGTATTATTTTAAAAAATCTAGCCTACAAATGCAATTCGTAAATTATATTTAGTAGTCGGTCTATTACCCTAAAGCCCAAGGAAGGTTTATGGAAATAGGCTTGTTGTTATTTTTTCGACAAGCCAATTAATCTATGAATTCTCTCCTAGCAGAAGAAAACAGTCTGTTAGTGCAGAATATCAAAAGTAATCGGGATAATTATTTTACAGTAAAATATTCTCATCAGGGAAATTAGTAAGATTTCTGATTCATCTACAATTTCTCTCCTGTGGTTGGAAATCTCTTTGACTGATAAGTAGACTAACCTATAGATGAAAAAAAAAAAAAATTTTTTTTTTTTTTTTTTTTAATAGATGACCTACTAAGAATACCAGTACTTCAAGGATTATGTCTTTCTTATTAGGTGATTGCAAATCTGCTGTTTTGTGATTCCTCACATGGAAAATATGAAATAAGTCACCAGTGTTGTCTTAGCAAAACATGTTGGACACAAATAATAATTCATAAATGATACTAATAGCTAAAGCACACAGGGCTTTATCTTATACCCAAGAAGCTGAGTTTTCCTTAATATGAAGGTATAAAACCATTACCCCTTAAGCAAGTGTGAAGATATATCCTTATTCTCACCAGTTAGAGCTCCAACTGGGTATTTTCATACATCCACTTGACGATTCCAGAATTGAGTTCACATAAATTAAAAAAAAAAAAATTAATCCCTTCCCTATGGGTCCTCCTATCATAGTCATCTTTAAGTCACTACAAAACAGCTCAATCAAGGCATTCTGATAAAAGGAAGCACAGTATTTACACATCACTTTAATGAGTAGAGTTCAAAGGGCTGTGCAAACATTATCTAATTAAACTTCACAACAATTCAGTGAAGCAAGAGAAGGTTTACCCATTATCCTCATTCACAGAAGAGGAATTTTGAGGTGCTGAGAGGCTAAATGATTTCTTAGTTTCACACGATGAGTCAGACATGAAGCTGGGAACAAAACCAGGACTCTTGTTCAGATATAAAAGTAATAGCATGGAAATGCTTATTCAGGTGGATCACTCCTTCAGCTGGAGGTTGTCCTACGTAAATAACAAGAGTAATTGTAATGGAATTTGTATAAATGGCTATGTTTCTTTCCTAGATTAGAAAAACTTTCTTCAATATTTTTTGCTTTAGAGATAGTTTTATCATGGCCAAATGCTTCCTGGCTAAATAGTGCCTATATTAGTAGTTAAAAGTACCTCAGTGTCTTCCCATAAGGGACTGTGTTATTTCTAGAAATCCTCAAGAAATGTTCAAAAATCAGTGAGTCAGTGGTAATGACCCCAGAGCAATCCTGTTCTTTTTGTTTTTCCCTGGCTTCTTTGATTCCTATCTGATGCTTCTATGGCTATGATGCCTGTCATGAGGATAATGTCAATGCCAAGTACAGTTGCTGGATGCTCCCAGAGCTTCTGGTCCTTGGGGATCCAGAATAGTACTCGGTTCCTTACAGAGATGAGGGCCATCAGGGTGGAATCCCTTTGTACTTGGAAATTCATAGGACCACTCCTGAGGAGTGCCATCAACTTCTGCCTTCAATACTTTCTCTGCAAAGTCTGAGGAACCTGTGGGAGCCAAATGTATGATTCTCTTCTCTTCTTTTCCTTGCAGCAACCAGGTCTTGTTCTCTGCAAATAAACACTGGTGCATTTGGGGCACGGGTTAGAGGCTGGGAAAAGTGGGGCAATAGGCTGGGGTCTACAATGCCTGCCGGCATGTTATACACAGAGCATTAGGTCTCAACAGAAAGTGTTTCAAACATTTCTATTTAAAGAACTATTTCTTTAAATCAAAAACGTTTATGAAGCTCAGTATGTAAAAATGATCAAAGCAGGCGTGCTATAATACAGGTAGTTCCCGATTTATGACTTATTTAAGATACAACTAGCCACACTTTAAAACCGTGGGGTTTTTTTGGGGGGGGTGCATCTTATTGTTAGTAATAGTACTACATACAATGTTGCAGCATGTAATTTGCTAATGTTATCATTCTCAGGTGTTCACTTGCAGATGTTCAGGTTTATGATTTACTGCTCAAAACACTGCTATATAGAAGGTAATAATGAAAACTAAAAAAAAAAAAGTACTTGACTTACGTCAGAACTGACTTACAACAGAGTCATCGGAACAGAACCTTGTCATAAATTGGAGATTACCTGTAGTTGAAAAGTGCAGGTGGAATTGCGGGGGCTCTGCAACTAGCCAAATGCTCCTTAGGTTTCTCAGAGCCTGGTTTCAAAACCAATGAGTCCAATGCTTTTGTGTTAAAGATGTAGCTTCTAAAGGTGAGAAAGTCTAGATAAACCATATAAATGAAAACAGATAATATTTAGGAAACAGTAATTTTTTTTTTTTTTAATCCTTGGTATTTCCTTTCTATCTAAGTCTTAGACCTTTTCCTCCTCCACTCCCTTTAACCATTCAAACAGCAGCTAAGCCATTCTGTGTTCACTGACTCAGAGATCAAAGGGAAGCAATGAAGAAAGGACTTATTCCCTAGCTTCTGGATTTCAAAAGCCTAGGACTTTGAAAGTACAGAAGGGACTCAAACTAGAAAACAGGAGAGGTGAGTAGGAAAATGCACGAGAGTTGGAGAAGAAGTGGCAAGAGCTGAGAAACAAGAGGTTACTGGGGAAAGTTTACCAGTCAATTTGCTCTGGGCTGTGCCTTGAAGATTTGGCAAAAAACCCCAGTATAGGTTTGTGATACCCAAAACAAAAAATCTTTTCTACATAGACTACATAGAAACTGGAAAAGTGACATAGCCCCAAATAATTAGATATTTTCTTAGCATTTCCTGTGTACCCGAGAGTGACATGGAAGTAGCAGAGAGATAAAGTCACTGGACACAAAAAAGCAGATATATAGAAATGGATAGACTATTGGCCAAGGACTGCATGAGATGATGGATATTTCACTGGATGCCAATTTGTTGTTGTTGTTATGTTGTTAGGTACTGCTGGGTTGGATCTGACTCATAGCGACCCTATGCACAAGAGAACCAAACATTGCCCTGTCCCACACCATCCTCTATTCTTGCTATTTGCTTGAGCCCATTGTTGCAGCCACTGTGTCCACTCTTCTCATTGAGGGTCCTCCACTTTTCACTGACCCTCTACTTTACCAAACATGATGTCCTTCTCCAGAGACTGATCCCCGTCCTGATAACAAGTCCAAAGTAGGTGAGACATAGTCTCACCATCCTTGCTTCTTTAAAAAAAATTTTTTTTATTGTACTTTAAATGAAGGTTTATAGAACAAACTGGTTTCTCATTAAACAGTCGGTACACACATTGTTCGCTTTCATTGGTTAACAACAGCATGACATGTCAACACTCCCCCTTTTCAATCTTGGGGTTCCCTATTACCAGCTTTCCTGTTCCCTCCTGTACCATCCTTGTTTTTGGGAGGGTTCTGATTTTACTTCTTCCAAGACAGATTTGTTTGCTCCTTTAGCAGTCCATGGTATATTCAATATTCTACACCAACATCATAATTCAAAGCTATTAATTCTTCTTCGGTCTTCTTTATTCATTGTTCAGCTTTTGCATGCATATGAGGCAATTGAAAATACCATGGCTTGAGTCAGGTGCACCTTAGTCCTCAAGGTGACATCTTTGCTTTTCAATACTTTAAAGAGGTCTTTTGCAGCAGATTTGCCCAATGCAATATGTCATTTGATTTCTTGACCATTCCTCTACTGTTGAACATTTCAGCTGTTTTCAGTTGTTCACTATCAAAAACTAAACTAGCTGTAAAAAATATTTCTGTATACGCAGGCAAGGTTTCTCTTTAGACATCTAAAAAAAAACAAATCTCTAGGTCATATGATATGCACATTTTCAGATTTAAAATAAGTGCTGTCAAATTACTTTTTGGAGCGGGTATAATAAAACACACCTTTTCCAGCAGCGCATGCAAGTATATGCTTCCGTCTATCCTTGCCAACATTTGATATCATCAGGCTTTTTAGTTTTTGCCAATTTGATGCATGAAAAAAGGTATACAGTTTTGTTTGAATTTGTATTTGCATGATTACTAGTGAAATTGAGCAACTTTTGAAGTTTATTGGCCATTTAAGTCTCCCTTCTATGAAATCCCCTTTTTAAAATTGGGTTTTTGTATGTCATCTTGATTTTTAAAAACTATTTATGTATATATATTGAATATTTATTCTTTGTCTTTTATAATGCAAATATTCTCTCCTGATTTATGCTTGTATCTTAATAACACACTTGTTCTATAGATTTTTAAAAAATTTGATGTGTTTAGTTGTGCGAAGTTTTCCTTTTGTTAATTTTTCCATGTATGTGTACACACATGTGCGTGGGTGTATCTTTTCTAAGAGAACCTAACCTGCTGTAAATTTATGAAGATGTTCTCCTATTAAATTCAGCAATATTAAATTTTATTTTGTTTTGTTTGTTTTACTTTATGACCTTTATTCCATGCAGAATAAATTTTTATGTATGGTTATGAGGTAGAGATCTAATCAAATATTTTTGTATTTTTTTTTATGGGAACTCAATTGTTCTAATGTTATTTATTGAATTTTAAAACTTTTTCCTCACAGTTTTACAATATCACTTTGTTTATACAGGTTCATACATATGTATATGTGTATTTCTAGGTTTTTCTATTCTCTATCATTGATTTATTTGTCATTTCTTGTGCCTACACCATCTCTTTAATTACTAATACTTTATAACTAGAGATATAATAAACTACAACTATTCATAATAATAACTAACATTTACTGAGTTCCTATACTATGCCAGTCAGTGTTTTTAATGTTTTGCATGTATTATCTCTACTAATCCTTAGAACAACACCATAATGTAAGTATTAATATTATTATTCCCATATTAAAGATGAGAAAACCGAGGAACAGAGAAGTTAAATTACTTGTCCATGGTCACACGTCTAGTAAAAAAAAAAAACCTTCACCCTTATTATTTTTCATCCAACTGCTCTTCACTATTATAAATAAGGTGATCATATATTCTATGGTCCAAAAATGTTACAACTTTGAGAGTAAAATGAGGCACTAAATAATAGTTGCAACAGATTACCAAGCATAAACCAGAATTACTACGAACAAACCATGACACATGGCCATATTCTTTATAATGTAACATTTTATAAGGTAACTTTATGTTGCAAGTCACTCAGACTTAAAAATCGAGACGGTCTTTATGCCTCTTGTTTCTGAAAAGTCTAAAGGTAGACCTGTATTCAAGAGAAGACTGAACCAACAACTCAGATGAAGTCATCAATGACGTCAGTGCTAATCTTACTTCTAAGTCTGCATTCTAAGATATTAGTTTATTCTTGGACTCCACATATTGGCTGCCAGCATCTCCAGGGTCTCCTCTAGAATGAAAAATAGTGGAAGGACTCCTCAAACCCAAATATTCAAATCACATCATCCACTGAAGAGAGAATATATACCGGGCAGGTCCCACACAAGTTCTGGGAATGCCTCTCTTACTGGGTCAAGTTGGATCAATCTTGAACCATTCTTTAATCAGTCACAGTGGCTAGAGGTATCAATTGTACCAATTGTCTTAGACTGACCCAGAATCATGCTCCCCAGCCAGGTAGAGTTCTATTTCCAAGCTACTAAGAGTGAAGGATGCGTGGTTCCCAAAAAGCAACCACAAGAAGCATGAGAGAATGTTGGGGATGGTGATGGAAACAAATACAATAAGTGCATCTGGGCTAAAAATTTTCCCTTAATTATATTTTAGCTGCATCCCATGCCTTTTGATATGTAATGTTTTCATTACGGTTCATTCTTAAATATTTTGTAATTTCCTCTGTTACCCATTAATTGCTAAATAGTGTGTGTTTGAACAGAGCAAAGGGTTACCGCGTGGTTTGAAATCAAGAAAAGTGTGCATCAAGGCTGCATTCTTTCACCATACGTATTTGGTCTGTATGCTTAGAGAAAAAAAGGAAAAGCTAAACTATACAAAGAAGAATGTGGCGTCAGGATTGATGGAAGACTCATTAACAACCTGTGATATGCAGAAGACACAATCTGGCTTGCTGAAAGTGAAGAGGACTTGAACCACTTACTGATGAAAATCAAAGACTACAGTCTTCAATATGGATTACACCTCAACATAAAGAAAAAATCCTCACAACTGGGCCAATAAGCAACATCATGATAAAGGAAGAAAATACTGAAATTGTCAAGGATTTCATTTTATTTGTATCCCAAATCAACACTCATGGAAGGAGCATCAAGAAATAAAACGACATATTGCACTGGGCAAATTTGCTGCAAAAAAAACCTCTATAAAGTGTTAAAAAGCAAAGATGTCACTTTGTGGACTAAGGTGTGCCTGACCCAAGCCGAGATATTTTCAATCACCTCATATGCATGCAAAAGCTGGACAATGAAAAAGGAACACCGAAGAAGAGTAGATGCCTTTGAATTACGGTGTTGGTGAAGAATATTGATTATACCATGGACTGCCTGAAGAACAAAAAAATCTGTCTTGGAAGAAATACAACCAGAATGTTCCTTGGAAGCAAGGATGGCAAGACTTGTCTGAAGTACTTTGGACATGTTATCAGCAGGGACCCTGATGACCTTTTTTTTTTTTTAACCCTTTTTTTTAATCAAAATATAAAGGGTCAGCAAAAAAGAGGAAGACTCTCAACGAGATGGATTGACACAGTGGCTGCAACAATGGGCTCAAACATAGCGATGATTGTGAGGATGGGGCAGTGTTTCATTCTGTTGTACACAGGGTCACTATGAGTTGGCACCAACTCAATGGCACCTAAGAACAACATGTGTTTCATATTCTAAATATGCACTTTGGCTATATTTCTGTTGCCATTCTCTAATGTTATTACTTTGCAGTCAGTGAAAATGATCTATGTGATATATATATAATCTGGTAACTTGCTGAAACTTTTTTTGTGGTCACTAAAAATGTTTTAAATATTTTTTTGAAAAGAACATACAGTGTTTATCTTAAATATATTTATATATATTATATATTAGCTCATTTGTTAATACTGAATATAAAATTTCTATACTACTGAATTGTGTCGAAGACAAGTATTAAAATATTTCACCATAATTATTGATTTATTAATTTTATTTTGAAATTTAATCAATTTTGGCTTCATATATTTTAATACTACCACTCATCTGTCAGGTAGGTGTCTTCCAAATTTCATGGCATAAATAAGTGAGCACCTCCAGCACTGCATCCGTTTGTTGAAATATCTTCATTGGCATTCCCTCAATTTCTGGAGTGTTGTTTTCGTTAGTGTCTTTAGTGCAGCTGGGATGTCTTCCTTCAGTATTATAGGTTCATGATCATATACTACCTCCTGAAATGACTGAACACCAACCAATTACTTTTGGTACAGTGATTCTGTGTATTCCTTCTTTTTTTGATGCTTTCTGAGCTGCTTAATATTTTCCCTGCAGGATCTTTCAATATTGCAACTTGAGGCTTAAATTTTTTCTTCGGTTCTTTCAGCTTGAGAAAGGCTGAGCGTGTTCTTCCCTTTTGGTTTTCTAACTTCAAGCCCTTGAACATTTTATTACAATACTTTACTTTGTCTCCTTGAGTTACCCTCTGAAATCTTCTGTTTAGCTCTTTTAATTTATCATTTCTTCCTTTTGCTTTAGCTATTCCATGCTCAAGAGCAAGTTTCAGAGTCTCTTCTGACATCAATTTTGGTCTTTTCTTTCTTTCCTGTCTTTTTAATGACACCTCAGTTCCCTCATGTATGATGCCCATGATGTCATTTCACAATTCATCTGGTCTTTGGTCATTAGTATTCAATGCTTTAAATCTATCCTTGAGATGGTTTCTAAATTCAGGTGGGATAACCCAAAGTCGTATTTTGGCTCTCATCCACTTGTTCTAATTTTCTACAACAACTTGAACTTACATATGAGCAGTTGATGGTCTGTTCCACAGTCAGCCCCTGGCCTTGTTCTGACTAATGAATATTGAACTTTTCCATGACCTTTTCCCACAGACTGAGCTGACTTGATTCCTGTGCATTCCATCTGGTGAGGTCCATGTGTGTAGTCACAATTTAAGTTGTTGTAAATGGAGAAAAGATTGAAGTTGTCAAGAATTTCATTTTACTTGGATCCACAATCAACAGCCATGGAAGCAGCAGTCAAGATATCAAAAGACGCATTGCATTGGGCAAATCTGCTGAAAAGGACCTCTTCAAAGTGTTGAAGAGCAAAGACATCACCCTGAAGACTAAGGTGCGCCTGACCCAAGCCATTGTATTTTCAATCACATCATATGCATGTGAAAGCTGGACAATGAATAAGGAAGACCGAAGAAGAGTTGACGCCTTTGAATTGTGGTGTTGGAGAAGAATATTGAATATACCAAGGACTGCCAAAAGAATGAACAAATCTGTCTTGGAAGAAGTGCAGCCAGAATGCTCCTTATAGTCAAGGATGGCAAGACTGCGTCTTACATACTTTGGACATGTTGTCAGGAGGGATCAGTCCCTGGAGAAGGACATCACGCTTGGCAGAGTACAGGGTCAGCGGAAAAGAGGAAGAACCTCAATGAGGTGGATTGACACAGTGGCTGCAACAATGAGCTCAAGCATAATAACGATTGCAAAGATGGTGCAGGACCAGGCAGTGTTTCGTTCTGTTGTGCATAGGATAGCTATGAGTTGGAACTGACTCAACGGCACCTAACAACAACATAACAACAACAAAAAAAGGTATTTGCAATGAATAAGTCATTGTCTTGCAAAATTCTATCATGAGATCTCCAGCATCATTTCTATCACCAAGGCCTTATTTTCCAACTACTGATCATTCTTTGTTTCCAACTTTCACATTCCAGTCACCAGCAATTATCTATTCATCTTGATTGCATGTTTGATCAATTTCAGGTTGCAGAAGTTAGTAAAAATCAATTTCTTCATCTTTGGCCTTAGTGGTTGGTGCATAAATTTAAATAATTGTCATATTAGCTGGCCTTCCTTGTAGGCATATGAGTATTTTCCTATCACTGACAGTATTGTACTTCAGGATAGATCTTGAAATGTTCTTTTTGATGATGAATGCAACATCATTCCTCTTCACTGGTCATTCCTGGCATATTAGACCATATGATTCTCTGATTGATAATAGCCAATATCAGTCCCTTTCAGCTCACTAATGCCTACGATATCCATGTTTATGCATTCCATTTCATTTTTGATGATTCCCAATTTTCCTAGATTTACACTTCGTACATTCCTAGTTCCTATTATTAATGAATGTTTGCAGCTGTTTCTTCTCATTTTGAGGCCACATCAGCAAGTGAAGGTCCTGAGAGCTTGACTCCATCCCCGCCATTAAGGTCGACAATACTTTGAGGAGGCAGCTCTGCTCCGGCAGTATTTTGAGTGCTTTCCAACTTGACTCATATAGGGTCGCTATGAGTCAGAATCGACTCAATGGCACTGGGTTTGGTGGTTTTTGTTTCCAACTCGAGGGGCTTATCTTCTGGGACTACATCAGACAATGTTCAGCAGCTATGCATAAGGTTTTCACTGGCCGATTTTTTTTTTTTAGAAGTACATCACCAAGTCCTTCTTCCTAGTCTGCCTTAGTCTGGAAGCTCTGCTGAAACCTGTCTACCACGGGTGACTTTGCTGGTATTTTGAAATACTAGTGGCACAGCTTCCAGCATCACAGCCACATGAAGGTCACCACAGTATGAAAAGCTGACAGGCATGCTAGGCAAGGTAGAGGGTCATGGAAAAAGAGGAAATCCCTCAACAAGATGGACTGACACAGTGGCTGCAACAATGGACTCAAGCATGACGATTGTGAGGATGGCTCAGGACCGGTCAGTGTTTCCTTTTGTTGTACGTAGGTTTGCTGTGAGTCACTACTGGGTCAATGGCACCTAACAACATCACCATATATTCATATTAAGTTTTTAGGTGCACACAAGTTCTTGACTCTACTATCTCCCTGGTGAATTCTTTTCCTGTTTATTCAGCACAATTTCCTTTCTTTTTCTATTAGTGTTTTTTGATTTACTGTACTTTTACACAAATAACACACACCTTCTATGTTTACCAGTGGCTCCCTCCTCCATGCAGGTATTTTTATAAGTGCTCTATGCTAATTTTTTTTGCTGTCAAAAATTAGCATGGCAAGTTTATGAAAATACCTTATGGGGGGAGGGAGTGGCTGGCAAACAAATGTAGAAGGTACATGCTATTTGCACAAAAATACAGTAATTTTTATTTTTATATTGCATCGATAATGTCTTAGTTATCTGATGCTGCTGTAACAGAAATACCACAAGTGGATGGCTTCAACAAAAAGTTTATTCTCTCACAGTTTAGGAGGCTAGATGTATGAATTCAGGGCACCAGCTTTCTCTCTCTGTAGGTTTTGGGGGAAGGTACTTGTTATTAATCTTCCCCTGGTCTAGGGGCTTCTCAGTGCAGGGACCACAAGTCCAGAGGACACAGTCCCTTCCTGCTTTTCATTCTTGGTTGTAGGAGGTCTCCTTGTCTCTCTTCTCACTTTTCTCTTTTATATCCAAAAGAGATTGACTCAAGATACACCCTAATCTTATAGATTGAGTCCTGCCTCATTAACTACTTCTAGTCCTGCCTCATTTACATCATAGAGGTAGGATTTGCAACACATAGGCAAATCACATCAGAGACAAAATGGTGGACAATCACACAATACTCGTAATTAAGGCCTAGCCAACTTGACACACATTTTTGGGGGACACGATTCAATCCATAGCCAATAGTTATCTTTTTGTTAGAATCTGTATAGTGTAACTTTTTTCAAACATTATTTAAACCTTAGCTAGATTATTTAAACATTAGATAGATTTCTTAAAATAATTCTGTCTGATATATTATTGTACTATGTTCCTTGTACATCAAATAAAATATTTAACATATGTAACCTATAAGGCACAAAATATAACAAAATTAATAATGAAATAAACTCTTGAGAAACAAATTATTCTTCTAATATGTTAAAATTTATTTATCTTCTCTATTACAGTTAAAACATCATGTATTATATTTTCTTTCTTTTTCCTTACATCAAATTCTATTCAGTTTTAAGGTCATAAAGATATTTCTCTATATCTTCTAAAACTTTTGAGTTTTTTTCTTTTCACATTCATGTCTTTAACAAATTTGCAATTAATTTTATATCTAGTGTGTTGTATGCACCCAATTTCTTTTCCAGTGTGGATCATTTTTATATATGCAGTAAGATTTTGTTTTGGCTATTTTTAATGTCTTTTCACTTTCATACAGATCTTAGAACCAGCTTACTAATTTATGCAAAACAGCTGGGATTTTTATTGAAATTGTACTGACTCTATAGATTACTATTTTATTACTATATATTTTACATATATTTACTTATTTATATATTTTATTGCAAAAGCTGGGTTAATTTTGAGAGTGAAAAAGGAAGCAGATGCTAAAAATACTAAAATATGTAATATTTAAAATATTTAGTTTTTGATAAAAATTAGTTTATTATACTACTATTATACTATAATATATACTTATACTATAATATATATAATATATTATATACTATTATACTACTGAGTCCTTTAGATTTTATTCGAAAGTTATTTTTAAATATAAACATTTTAAAAGTTAAAATAGGTATTTGTTAACTTATAGAAAATTGCTAAAACTCTTTTTGTTACTGTCTGGGGTCATTTTCTTACTCCAGCACAGCTTTGTTCCTACCTGCCTCTTTTGTGTGTTATTGTCAAGTATATTACATTTCTATATGGACTATAAATAGAACATGGTCTACCCCAGAGAATAATGGATAGAATGGCTAGGCATATTCTGTATTGTTAGGCACCACCACCAATACAATTACATACATATTTTTGTATACCATTGCTTTTCAAATCAGTGAAGAGGAGAAAAAATATGCAATCACACTGTCTTTTGAAATTATCTACATAATTATCTTTACCGGTGTTATTCGTGTGCATTTGAATTACTGCTGGGGTCACCTGCTTTCTTGTAAGGCACGTCTGCTAGCAATGGATTTTCTTAGTTTTTGCTTATCTGAAAATGACTTTATTTCACTTTTATTTTGGAAAGACAGTTTTATTAGACATATGATTCTTGCTTGTCAGTTTTTTGTTTGTTTCTTTGTTTCAACACTTTTAATATACCATCCCTTTGTGTTTTGGCCTCCATCGTTCCTGCTGAGAAATCAGCTGTTAAACATATTGCAGTTCATATTGTATGTGAAAAGTTGTTTTATCTTGCTGTTTGAAGATTTTTTTCTTTGCCTTTGGCTTTCACCATTTTGTGTATAATGTGTCTGGGTGTGGAGCTCTTTTTTGTTTCTCCAACTTGGAGTTTGTTGAGCTCCTTAGATTTGTACATAATGTTTTTCATCAAATTTGAGACGTTTTCGGTCATTATTTTTCTCACTCCTTTCTGGTACTCCCATCACACATACGTTATTGCCCTTCATGGTTTCCCATATTTCCCCAAGGCTCTGTTCATTTGTCTTCATTTTTTTTTCTCTCTGTTCTTCAGACTGCAAAATAATGTGTTTTCAAGTTCACTGATTCTTCTGACAGCTCATATAAATTTTTGTGTCCTGCTAGAGGATTTTTCATTTTGGTTATTCTACTTTTCAAGTTTTTTTTTTTTCTTTTTCATAATTTCTTTTTACTGATATTTTCCACTTGATGAGACAGTTCATTATGGCTTTCCTTTAGGTCTTTCAACAGAATAATAATACTTGTTTTAAAGTTTTTGTGAAATTTGACATCTGGACCCCTCTCAAAGACCTCTTCTGTTGTGTCAATTTTTCCCCATGTATAGCTCAGATTTTCATGTGTCTTTGCATGTCTCATATATAATTTTTTTGTTTTGAAAACTGAATATTTTGGATACTATATTGTAGCAACTCTGATACTTACCCCTCTACCCACTCAGGACTTGTTGCTTTTGTTGTTTATTTGTTTAGTGATTTGGCTGGACTATTTCATTGAAATCAATTTTCCCCATGGTTTGCTGTCTCTGATGACACTCTCAGAGGGCACACAGTCTTAGGCATACACAGTCACTCTGGAATGATGGTGGTTTTCGTAGGGCTTGGTTTGACTATCTCTTTCACTTGTCTCTCTGTTAAGTTTTTAGCTGGTTCCGCTACTGGTATTACACCAGCTTTTCTTGTTATTAGGTGCCATCAGTTGGTTCTGACTCATAGGACCCTATGTACAACAGAATGAAATGCTGCCAGTCCTGTGCCATCCTCACAATCATTGCTATGTTTGAGTCCATTGTTGCAGTCACTGTGTCAATCCATCCTGTTGACAGTCTTCCTCTTTTTTCTGACCCTCTACTTTACCAAGTATGATATTCTTCTTTAGGGACTAGTCTGTCCTGATAACATGCCCAAAGTATGTGAGATGAAGTCTTGCCATCCTCACCTCCAAGCAGCATTCTGGCTGTCCTTCCAAGACAGATTTGTTCATTCATTTGACAGTCTACGGTATATTCAATATTCCTCACCAACACCATAATTCAAATTCATAATTCAATTCTTCTTTGGTCTTCCTTATTCATTGCCCAGATTTCACATGTATTTGAGGTGAAAGAAAATAACATTGCTTCGGTCATGTGCACCTTATTTCTCAAAGTGACATCTTTGCTTTTCAACACTTCTAAGAGGTCTTTTGCAGCAGATTTGCCCAATGCAATATGTTGTTTGATTTCTTGACTGCTGCTTGTATAGGCATTGATTGTGGATTCAAGTAAAACGAAATCCTTGATAACTTCAGTATTTTTTCTATTTATCAGGATATTATTGGTCAGGTTGGGAAGATTTTTTCTTTATGTTGAAGTGTAATCCATACTGAAGGCTGTTGTCTTTAATCTCCATGAGTAAGTGCTTCAAGTCCTCTTCACTTTCAGCAAGCAAGGTTTTGTCATCTGCATAATGCAAGTTGTTAATGAGTCTTCCTCCAATCCTGATGCCATGTTCTTCTTCATGTAGTCCAGCTTCTCAGATTATTTGCTCAGCCTACTGGTTGAGCAAGGATACAACCCTGACACACACTTTTCCTGACTTTAAACCACCCGGCATCCCCTCGTTCTGTTCAAATGACTGCCTCTTGATCTATGTAAACGTTCCTCATGAGCACAATTAAGTGTTCTGGAATTCCCATTCTCTGAAAGGTTATCCATAATTTGTTATGAGCCACATAGTTGAATGCCTGGGCATAATCAATAAAACACAGGTATACATCTTTCTGGTATTCTCTGCTTTTAGCCAAGATCCATTGACATAAGTAATGATATCCCTCATTCCATGTCCTCTTCTAAATCTGGCTCGAACTTCTCACATATACTGTTGATATACTGCTGCAATAATTTTTGAATTACCTTCACTAGAATTTTACTTGCATGTAATATTAATGATATTGTTTGATAATTTCCACATTCCACCGGATCATCTTTCTTTGGCATGGGCACGTATATGAATCTCTTCCAGTCAGTTGGCCAGCTCACTCCTAAATTTCTTGGCACAGACCCAGCTTTTAGGATCCACCAATTGTGAATTGGTTGTTCTATTTTTTTTTTTTTAATAATTTTTATTGTGCTTTAAGTGGAAGTTTACAAGTCAGTCTGTCACATATAAGCTTATATACTCCATACTCCCACTTACTCTCTCCCTAATGAGTCAGCCCGCTCCCTCCTTCCAGTCTCTCCTTTCGTGACAGTTCTGCCAGTTTCTAACCCTCTCTACCTTCCCATCTCCCCTCCAGACAGGAGATGCCAACACAGTCTCAAGTGTCCCCCTGATACAAGTAGCTCACTCTTCATCAGCATCTCTCTCCAACCCATTGTCCAGTCCCTTCCACGTCTGATGAGTTGTCTTCGGGAATGGTTCCTGTCCTGGGCCAACAGAAGGTTTGGGGACCATGACCACCGGGATTCTTCTAATCTCAGTCAGACCATTAAGTCTGGTCTTTCTACGAGAATTTGGGCTCTGCATCTCACTGTTTTCCTGCTCCCTCTGGGGTTCTGTGTTGTGCTCCCTGACAGGGCAGTCATCGGTTGTGGCCAGGTACCATCTAGTTCTTCTGGTCTCAGGATGATGTAAGTCTCTGGTTCATGTGGCCCTTTCTGTCTCTTGGGCTCATAGTTATCGTGTGACATTGGTGTTCTTCATTCTCCTTTGATCCAGGTGGGTTGAGACCAATTGATGCATCTTAGATGGCCGCTTGTTAGCATTTAAGACCCCAGACGCCACACTTCAAAGTGGGATGCAGAATGTTTTCATACTCGAATTATTTTGCCAATTGACTTAGAAGTCCCCTTAAGCCATAGTCCCCAAACCCCGGCCCTTGCTCCGCTGACCTTCGAAGTATTCAGTTTATCCTGGAAACTTCTTTGCTTTTGGTCCAGTCCAGTTGAGCTGACCTTCCATGTATTGAGTATTGTCCTTCCCTTCACCTAAAATAGTTCTTATTTACTAACTAATCAGTAAATAAAACTCTTCCACCCTCCCTCCCTCCCCGTCTCGTAACCACAAAAGAATGTGTTCTTCTCAGTTTATACTATTTCTCAAGATCTTATAATAGTGGTCTTATACAATATTTGTCCTTTTGCATCTGACTAATTTCACTCAGCATAATGCCTTCCAGGTTCCTCCATGTTATGAAATGTTTCACAGATTCGTCACTGTTCTTTATCGACGCATGGTATTCCATTGTATGAATATACCATAATTTATTTAACCATTCATCCGTTGATGGACACCTTGGTTGCTTCCAGCTTTTTGCTATTGTAAACAGAGCTGCAATAAACATGGGTGTGCATATCTCTGTTCGTGTAAAGGCTCTTATTTCTCTAGGGTATATTCGGAGGAGTGGGATTTCTGGGTTGTATGGTAGTTCTATTTCTAACTTTTTAAGAAAACGCCAGATAGATTACCAAAGTGGTTGTACCATTTTACATTCCCACCAGCAGTGTATAAGGGTTCTAATCTCCCCGCAGCCTCTCCAGCATTTATTATTTTGTGTTTTTTGGATTAATGCCAGCCTTGTTGGAGTGAGATGGAATCTCATTGTAGTTTTAATTTGCATTTCTCTAATGGCTAATGATCGAGAGCATTTTCTCACGTATCTGTTAGCTGCCTGAATATCTTCTTTAGTGAAGTGCGTGTTCATATCCTTTGCCCACTTTTTGATTGGGTTGTCTGTCTTTTTGTGCTTGAGTTTTAACAGAATCATATAGATTTTAGAGATCAGGCGCTGGTCAGAGATGTCACAGCTAAAAATTTTTTTCCAATCTCTAGGTGGTCTTTTTCTCTTTTGGTGAAGTCTTTAGATGAGCATAGGTGTTTGATTTTTAGGAGCTCCCAGTTATCTGGTTTCTCTTCCTCATTTTTGGTAATGTTTTGTATTCTGTTTATGCCTTGTGTTAGGGCTCCTAATTTTGTCCCTATTTTTTCTTCCATGATCTTTATCGTTTTAGTCTTTATGTTTAGGTCTTTGATCCACTTGTAGGTAGTTTCTGTGCATGGTGTGAGGTATGGGTCCTGTTTCATTTTTTTGCAAATGGATATCCAGTTATGCCAGAACCATTTGTTAAAAAGACTATCTTTTCCCCAATTAACTGACACTGGGCCTTTGTCAAATATCAGCTGCTCATATGTGGATGGATTTATATCTGGGTTCTCAATTCTGTTCCATTGGTCTATGTGCCTGTTGTTGTACCAGTACCAGGCTGTTTTGACTGCTGTGGCTGTATAATAGGTTCTAAAATCAGGTAGAGTGAGGCCTCCCACTTTCTTCTTCTTTTTCAGTAACGCTTTACTTATCCGAGGTTTCTTTCCCTTCCATATGAAGTTGGTGATTTGTTTCTCCATCATATTAAAAACTGTCATTGGAATTTGGATCGGAAGTGCATTGTAAGTATAGATGGCTTTTGGTAGAATAGATATTTTTAATATGTTAAGTCTTCCTATCCATGAGCAAGGTATGTTTTTCCACTTAAGTAGGTCCTTTTTAGTTTCTTGTAGTAGTGCTTTGTAGTTTTCTTTGTATAGGTCTCTTACATCTTTGGTAAGATTTATTCCTAACTATTTTATCTTCTTGGGGGCTACTGTGAATGGTATGGATTTGGTGACTTTCTCTTCGATGTTCTTTTTGTTGATGTAGAGGAATCCAAGTGATTTTTGTATGTTTATCTTATAACCTGAGACGCTGCCAAACTCTTCTATTAGTTTCAGTAGTTTTCTGGAGGATTCCTTAGGGTTTTCTGTGTGTAAGATCATGTCATCTGCAAATAGAGATACTTTTACTTCTTCCTTGCCAATCGGGATGCCCTTAATTTCTTTGTCTAGCCTAATTGCTCTGGCTAGGACCTCTAGCACAATGTTGAATAAGAGCGGTGATAAAGGGCATCTTTGTCTGGTTCCCATTCTCAAGGGAAATGCTTTCAGGCTCTCTCCATTTAGAGTGATGTTGGCTGTTGGCTTTGTGTAAAATGTCCTTTATTATGTTGAGGAATTTTCCTTCAATTCCTATTTTGCTGAGAGTTTTTATCATGAATGGGTGTTGGACTTTGTCAAATGCCTTTTCTGCATCAATTGATAAGATCATGTGGTTTTTGTCTTTTGTTTTATTTATATGGTGGATTACATTAATGGTTTTTCTAATATTAAACCAGCTTTGCATACCTGGTATAAATCCCACTTGGTCGTGGTGGATTATTTTTTTGATACGTTTTTGAATTCTATTGCCTAGAATTTTGTTGAGTATTTTTGCATCTATGTTCATGAGGGATATAGGTCTGTAATTTTCTTTTTTTGTGGTGTCTTCACCTGGTTTTGGTAACAGGGATATAGTGGCTTCATAGAATGAGTTAGGTAGTACTCCATCTTTTTCTATGTTTTGAAATACCTTTAGTACTAGTGGTGTTAACTCTTCTCTGAAAGTTTGGTAGAACTCTGCAGTGAAGCCATCCGGGCCAGGGCTTTTTTTTGTTGGGAGTTTTTTGATTACCTTTTCAATCTCTTTTTTTGTTATGGGTCTATTTAGTTGTTCTACTTCTGATTGTGTTAGTTTAGGTAGGTAGTATTTTTCTAGGAATTCATCCATTCCATCTAGGTTTGCAAATTTCTTAGAGTACAATTTTTTGTAATAATCTGATATGATTCTTTTGATTTCAGTTCAGTCTGTTGTGATATGGCCCATCTCGTTTCTTATTCGGGTAATTTATTTCCTTTCCTGTATTTCTTTAGTCAGTCTGGGCAATGGTTTATCAATTTTGTTAATTTTTTTAAAGAACCAGCTTTTGGCTTTGTTAATTCTTTCAGTTGTTTTCCTGTTCTCTAATTCATTTAGTTCAGCTCTAATTTTTATTATTTGTTTTCTTCTGGTGCCTGATGGATTCTTTTGTTGCTCGCTTTCTATTTGTTCAAGTTGTAGGGACAGTTCTCTGATTTTGGCTCTTTCTTCTTTTTGTTTGTGTGCATTTATCGATATAAATTGGCCTCTGAGCACTGCTTTTGCTGTGTCCCAGAGGTTTTGATAGGAAGTGTTTTCATTCTCATTGCATTCTATGAATTTCTTTATTCCCTCCTTAATGTCTTCTATAACCCAGTCTTTTTTCAGCAGGGTATTGTTCAGTTTCCAAGTATTTGATTTCTTTTCCCTAATTTTTCTGTTATTGATTTCCACTTTTATGGCCTTATGGTCTGAGAAGATGCTTTGTAATATTTCAATGTTTTGGATTCTGCAAAGGTTTGTTTTATGACCTAATATGTGGTCTATTCTGGAGAATGTTCCATGTGCGCTAGAAAAAAAAGCATACTTTGCAGCAGTTGGGTGGAGTGTTCTGTATAAATCAATGGGGTCAAGTTGGTTGATTGTACCAATTAGGTCTTCCGTGTCTCTATTGAGCTTCTTACTGGATGTCCTGTCCTTCTCCGAAAGTGGCGTGTTGAAATCTCCTACTATAATTGTGGAGGTGTCTATCTCACTTTTCAGTTCTGTTAAAGTTTGTTTTGTGTATCTTGCAGCCCTGTCATTGGGTGCATAGGTATTTAATATGGTTATATCTTCCTGGTCTATTGTCCATTTAATCATTATGTAGTGTCCTTCTTTATCCTTTGTGGTGGATTTAACTTTAAAGTCTATTTTGTCAGAAATTAATATTGCTACTCCTGCTCTTTTTTGATTGTTGTTTGCTTGATATATTTTTTTCCATCCTTTGAGTTTTAGTTTGTTTTTGTCTCTAAGTCTAAGGTGTGTCTCTTGTAGGCAGCGTACAGTTGGATCGTGTTTCTTTATCCAGTCTGAGACTCTCTGTCTCTTTATTGGTGCATTTAGTCCATTTACATTCAGTGTAATTATAGATAAGTATGTGTTTAGTGCTGTCATTTTGATGCCTTTTTGTGTGTGTTGTTGACAATTTCATTTTTCCACTTACTTTTTTGTATTGAGACATTTTTCTTTGTAAATTGTGTGTTCCTCATTTTCACAGTAGTTGAAATTATGTTTGCTGAGTCATTATGTTTTTCTTGGTTTTTATTTTGAGTTATGGAATTGTTATACCTCTTTGTGGTTACCTGAATATTTACCCCATTTTTCTAAGTAAAAACTTAACTTGTATTGTCCTATATCGCCTTGTTTTCCTCTCCATATGGCAGTTCTATGCCTCCTGTATTTAGTCCCTCTTTTTGGATTATTGTGATCTTTTACATATTGAGTTCAATGATTCCCTGTTTTGAGCATTTTTTTCTTTTTAAAATTAACCTTAATTTGTTTTTGTGATTTCCCTATTTGAGTTGATATTAGGATGTTCTGTTCTGTGACCTTTTGTTGTGCTGGTATCTGATATTATTGATTTTCTGACCAATTTCCTTTAGCATTTCTTGTAGCTTTTTTTTTTTTTTTGGTTTGGTTTTTGCAAATTCTCTAACCTTGTGTTTACCTGTAAATGTTTTAATTTCACCTTCATATTTGAGAGAGAGTTTTGCTGGATATATGATCCTTGGCTGGTAGTTCTTCCCTTCATTGCTCTATATATGTTATCCCATTGCCTTCTTAACTGCATGGTTTCTGCTGAGTAGTCTGAACTTATTCTTATTGATTCTCCTTTGTAGGAGACCTTTCTTTTATCCCTGGCTGCTTTTAAAATTTTCTCTTTATCTTTGGTTTTGGCAAGTTTGATGATAATATGTCTTGGTGATTTTCTTTTTGGATCAATCTTATATGGGGCTCGATGAGCATCTTGGATAGATATCCTTTTATCTTTCATGATGTCAGGGAAGTTTTCTGCCAACAGATCTTCAACTATTCTGTCTGTATTTTCTGTTATCCCTCTCTGTTCTGGAACTCCAATCACACGCAAGTTATTCTTCTTGATGCAGTCCCACATGATTCTTAGGGTTTCTTCATTTTTTTATATTCTTTTATCTGATTTTTTTCAACTATATTGGTGTCAATTGCCTTATCCTCCACCTCCCCCACTCTGCATTCCAAGTGCTCGATTCTGCTCCTCTGACTTCCTATTCAGTTGTCTAATTCTGTAATTTTACTGTTAATCTTTTGGATTTCTGAATGCTGTCTCTCTATGGATTCTTGCAGCTTAATAATTTTTCCACTATGTTCTTGAATAATCTTTTTGATTTCTTCCACTGCTTTATCAGTGTGTTCCTTGGCTTTTTCTGTAGATTGCCTTATTTCATTTATGAGGTCATCCCTGATGTCTTGAAGCATTCTGTAAATTAGTTTTTTATATTCTGCTTCTGGCAATTCCAGGATTGTATCTTCATTTGGGAAAGATTTTGATTCTTTAATTTGGGGAGTTGTAGGAGCAATCATGGTCTGCTTCTTTATGTGGTTTGATATCGACTGCTGTCTCCGAGCCATCTATAAGATATTGTAATGATTTATTTTATATTTGCTCACTGAGTCCTATCTTGTTTTGTTTTCTTTCAATATACGTAGATGGGCTACTAGATTGCGCTGTCTTGATTGTTGTAGCCCTTGAATCACTTATGTCCTATTACCAGCTGGTTTGGGCTGTTACCAGATATATAAGCCTAAGAGTCCATTCACTATTCTTGAGTGGAATCTGATTTTGGGTCACCAAGTGTGTGGTGCAGACTGTCACCTATCCACCTAGAGGAGTAGTGGTGATAGTTGTGTGCACCAGATTCTAGTAGCAGCAGGGGTTCACACTGCAGGGGGCAGGATGCTGACAGTCTTCCCCGAAGTGCCAGTGAGGTAGGTGTGTCTCTATTCCTGAAGCATTTTGGTGGGTGGGCTCTGCAGCTGTACCTTAGGCACCCAATGCATGTACCTCTACAGATTGGTAGGTGTCACCATCCTCAGGCCCCTAAGGCAGGAGGCTAGGTGGTCTGGGGGGAGCTTCAGCTCTCAGTTCCCAGTTGTGGGTCAGTGAGGGCTCTGTTTAATACGCAGAGATATCAGACCCGGGAAACTTGTCTTTCCGGTAATCCGCTAAAACAATTACAGTCAGATCCCTATCAGAATTGTCTTTGCATTATAATAGCCACCTTGTTCCCTGTAGGGATGAAAGCCCAAGACTGTTGATCTCATATGCTTGGCTGGAGCTGGTTCTGTATTTTTAGTCCAATTTTGGGAAGTCAGGGAAGGATTTTTGGTCCCTGGGTTTTTCGTAGCTGCTTCTCTCAGGCCAGGAGAATGGGTTAGGAAAAGACAAAAACAAAAAAATGCAGAGCACTTCACTCTCTGGCTCAGGAAATTCCAATGTTAATGAAGCCACCTGGGAAGGGGAGGGGAGGGATCAGATTGATAGGAGAGAGTAGCACCCCGGAATATAGACAAAGTTACTTATCTTGCTTGGCGATGACTGTTTTATCTGAGATTCCTGAGGGGTGTGTAACCTGTGTGTGTTGGCTGGGTCGAGATTTCCCCCGAGGGTCAGGCCCATGTCCTGTGCTTCTGCTGTCTCAGAAGCCGTGGTCAGTTCCTCCACTCCCAGTCCAAAGCCCAGCGCCAAGGCTCCCTGGCTGGGGCGCCACACTCCAAGCTCCAAAACCAGTCGCTGCCTCCTGGTGACTTCTCCTCCTGTCAGCCACGTCACTGCACAGCCTGTGTGCACTGGCTGGGCTTCCCCCAAGGTCACTTCTGGGGGCTAGGGCTGCGTCCCATGTTTGCGCCATCTCAGGATGCTGTGCTCAACCTCCCTGCACCCAGTCCAAAGACTGGCGCCAAGGTTTTCTGACTGGGACGCTGGCTCCAGGCTCTGCAAACAGTCACCACTTCCCTGTGGTTGCTCGTTCTCAGTCTCTGTCACTCAGGCCAACTCTTTGGATCTGTGTTTGGTGGTCAGAGTTCATAGATTGTCATGTATGTGATCAATTCACTTGTTTTTCCGTGTCTTTTTTGCAAGAGGGATCCGAGGTAGCTTCTACCTAGTCAGCCATCTTGGCCCCCTGGTTGTTCTATTTTTGAAACAATATCTTGGGGAATAAATTTCTCCACAGTCTGATTCTATTAGATTCAGACCTCTTTGCAAGGGCAGTCTTTGAGGCCAGTCTTTTGTTCCAACCTCAGAAGGGCTTTTCTTAGCTGTATTTTCCCATTTCTTTCTGTTTAGCTTGTTTCTATAATGGAGCTACCAGCCTCCTCTTAACTGGTCACTACCAAAATCTCCACTGTTTTTGTCAGTGCTATTGGGCTTGAAACCAGTTGCCATTGAGTCGATTCTGACTCATGGAGACCCTATGTGCTTTAGAATAGAACTGTACTCTATAGAGTTTTCAATGTCTGTGATCTTTTGCACACAAATCACCAGGCCTTTCTTCAGAGGTACCTCTGAGTAGACACAAACAATCAAGTTTTTAGCTGGTGCAAACAGTTAAGCACTCAGGCACTAACCAAAATATTGGAAGTTCCTATTTCCAGTAGATCATTCACTGAAAACTCTATGGAGCACAGTTCTATGCTGAAACACATGGGGTCATCATGAGTCATAATCGAATCCACAGCAACTTTTTTTTTAAATTAGCCTTGAAATTTCCTATGCTCTTTTCCAAATGAAGTCATTCCCCTTAAGGAGAGCTATGAAGCTCTCTGTTTCTGCAGCCTAGCCTTCTTCATAGGCAAGATTTCTAAGTCATTTCTCCAGGGTTAGGGGGTAGGGACAGTGGCCCACTACTCTCAGAGTGGTACTCCTGCTGTACAAGCTGGCACTGGGATGGTTATGGCTCTTCATTTTCTTGTCTTGCCTCTCCTGGTATGAAACTTCCACCCAATGTGTGAGGGGATGAGGGAGAATAAGACCCAGTATTCTTGACTTGCCACAGTTGGCATAAATTTAAAGCCAGAAACCCATCTTTCTTGTCTCTCCTCTTTTCTGACATGAAATAACTAAGACCTCCCTTTGAAGAGCATGCAGGGTGCTTGCTGATTAAAAGGAAGTACGCTCAGAAATATCATTAGACACAGCCTCCTATGAGCGGAAGCTGGGTAGAAGAAGAGATTCCTAGACTTTTCATCCACTTTTGCTTGACATAGAGTTTCTGCAACACCAAGCTAGGAGAAATATGAACTTCTGGCAGTCTGCTCCTCCTGGGGAGACACTGTAGCCCTAGAATAGGAGTTGATCAGAGAGGGAGCCCTGTGTTCTTGGCAGCACCTGCCTGGAACAGAGCTTCTGCCATGCCATGCTGGGGTAGTGTCTCAGTTATCCAGTGCTACTTTAACAGACATATCGCAAGTGGATGGCTTTAACAAAGAGAAATTTACTCTCTCACAGCCTAGGAGGCTAAAAGTCCAATTTCAGGGTGCTGGCCCCAGGGGAAGGCTTTGTCTCTCTGTTGGCTCTGGAGGAACATTCTCATCATCAATCTTCCCCTGGTCTAGGAACTTCTCAGTGCAGGGACCCCCAGTCCAAAGGACATGCTCTCCTCCTGGCACTACATTCTTGCTAGTATAAGGTCTCCCTGTCTCTTTGTTCACTTCTCTCTTTTGTAACTCAAGAGTTTGACTTAAGACACAACCTAACCTTGTAGATTGAATCCTGACTCATTAGCATAACTGCCTCTAGTCCTACCTCATTAACATCATTGTTGTTGTTGTTAGGTGCCGTCCAGTCAGTTCTGACTCATAAAGACCCTACGCACAACAGAACGAAACACTGCCTGGTCCTGAACCATCTTCACAATCGTTGTTATGCTTGAGCTCACTGTTACAGCCACTGTGTCAATTCACCTCATTGATGGTCTTCCTCTTTTCCACTGTTTCTGTACTCTGCCAAGCATGATGTCCTTCTCCAGGGACTGGTCCCTCCTGCCATGTCCAAAATATGTAAGATGCAGTCTCGTTATCCTTGGTTCTAAGGAGCATTCTTGTTGTACTTCTTCCAAGACAGATTTGTTTGTTCTTTTGGCAGCCCATGGTATATTCAATATTCTTCACCAACACCACAATTCAAAGGCATTAATTCTTCTTTGGTCTTCTTTATTCATTGTCCAGCTTTCACATGCATATGATGTGATTGAAAATACCATGGCTTGGGTCAGGTGCACCTTAGTCTTCAAGGTGACATCTTTGTTCTTCAACACCTTAAAGAGGTCCTTTGCAGCAGATTTACCCAATGCAATGCGTCTTTTGATTTCTTGACTGCTGCTTCCATGGCTGTTGATTGTGGATTCGAGTAAAATGAAATCCTCGACAACTTCAACCTTTTTTCCGTTTATCATGATGTTGCTCATTGGTCCAGTTGTGAGGATTTTTGCATTCTTTCTGTTGAGGTGCAATCCATGCTGAAGGCTGTGGTCTCTGACCTTCATTAGTAAGTGCTTCATTCAAGTCCTCTTCACTTTCAGCAAGCAAGGATGTGTCATCTGCATAATGCAGGTTGTTAATGAGTCTTCCTCCAAATCTGATGCCCATTCTTCTTCATATAGACCAGCTTCTCGTATTATTTGTTCAGCATACAGATTAAATAGGTATGGTGAAAGAATACAACCCTGACGCACAACTTTCCTGACTTTAAGCCAATCAGTACCCCCTTGTTCTGTCTGAACAACTGCCTCTTGATCTATGTAAAGGTTCCTCATGAGCATAATTAAGTGTTCTGTAATTCTCATTCTTTGCAGTGTTATCCATAGTTTGTTATGATCCACCCAGTCGAATGCCTTTGCATAGTGAATAAAACACAGGTAAACATCCTTCTGGTATTCTCTGCTTTCAGTCAGGATCCATCTGACATCAGCAATGATATCCCTGGTTCCACACCCTCTTCTGAAACTGGCCTGAATTTCTGGGAGTTCCCTGTCGATATACTGCTGCAGTCGTTTTTGAATGATCTTCAGCAAAATTTTGCTTGCGTGTGATATTAATGATATTGTTCTATAATTTCCACATTCAGTTGGATCACCTTTCTTGGGAATAGGCATAAATATGGAGCTCTTCCAGTCACTTGGCCAGGAAGCTATCTTCCATATTTCTTGGCATAGACCAGTGAGCACCTCCAGTGTTGCATCTGTTTGTTGAAACATCTCAATTGATATTTCATCAATTCCTGGAGCCTTGTTTTTTGCCAATGCCTTCAGAGCAGGTTGGACTTCTTCCTTCAGTACCATCAGTTCCTGATCATATGCCACCTCTTGAAATGGTTGAACATCGACTAATTCTTTTTGTTATAATGACTCTGTGCATTCCTTCCATCTTCTTTTTATGCTTCCTGTGTCCTTTAATATTTTCCCCATAGAACCCTTCACTGCTGCAACTTGAGGCTTGATTTTTTTCTTCAGTTCTTTCAGCTTCAGAAACACTGAGCATGTTCTTCCCTTTTGGTTTTCCACCTCCAGCTTTTTGCACATGTCATTATAATACTTTACTTTGTCTTCCCCAGCTGCCCTTTGAAATCTTCTCTTCGTTCTTTTACTTCATCAATTCTTCCTTTTGCTCAACTTTGGAGAGCAAGTTTGAGTCTCCTCTGACATCCATCTTGTTCTTTTCTTCCTTTCCTGCCTTTTCAATGGCCTTTTGCTTTTTTGCATGACTCAAAATGAGAAGAAACAGCTGCAACCATCCATTAATAATCGGAACCTGGAATGTACGAAGTATGAATCTGGGAAAATTGGAAATTGTCAAAAATGAAATGGAACACATAAACATCGATATCCTGGGCATTAGTGAGCTGAAATGGACTGGTATTGGCCATTTTGAATCAGACAATCATATAGTCTACTATGCTGGGGATGACAACTTGAAGAGGAATGGTGTTGCATTCATCGTCAAAAAGAACGTTTCAAGGTCTATCCTGAAGTACAACGCTGTCAGTGATAGGATAATATCCATAGGCCTACAAGGAAGACCAGTTAATATGACTATTATTGAAATTTACACACCAGCCACTAAAGCCAAAGATGAAGAAATAGAAGATTTTTTATCAGCTGCTGCAGTCTGAAATTGATCGAACATACAATCAAGATGCATTGATAATTACCGGCAACTGAAATGCAAAAGTTGAAAGCAAAGAAGAAGGATTGGTAGTTGGAAAATATGGCCTTGGTGATAGAAACAATGCTGGAGATCGAATGATAGAATTTTGCAAGACCAACAAGTTCTTCATTGCAAATACCTTCTTTCACCAACATAAATGGCGACTATGCACACAGACCTCGCCAGATGGAACACACAGAAACCAAATTGACTACATCTGTGAAAACAGAGGATAGAAAAGCTCAATATCATCAGTCAGAACAAGGTCAGGGGCCAACTGTGGAACAGACCACCAATTGCTCACATGCAAGTTCAAGCTGAAACTGAAGAAAATCAGAGGAAGTCCACCAGAGCCAAAATATGACCTTGAGTATGTCCCACCTGAATTTAGAGACCATCTGAGGAATAGATTTGATGCATTGAACACTAGTGACCAAAGACCAGACGAGTTGTGGAATGACATCAAGGACATCATACATGAAGCATTAACATCATAGAGGTAGGATTTACAACACATAGGAAAATCATATCAGATGACAAAATGATAGACAATCACACAATACTGGGAATCATGGCCTAGACAAATTGACCATATTTGTGGGGGAGAGAATTCAATCCATAACAGGTAGGAACAATCGGTGAGGGTGAGTAGCAGTTTTCTTATTGAAATTTAGTAGATTTTCTTGAATAAATGTTTCTGAATTTGCTGTATGCCCTTAGAGCAACTTACAGAGACTTCAATTTTTAAAATATTTGTCATCAATTATGGTTGTTTCACTGGGGAGAGGGTACACACCATTACAGATGTGTCTCTATGCCCAGAAATTTCTTAATATCATAAGAAAATTGTGTTCCAGCAATATTTATGCTCATATTATCATCATAAAAACTAATTATTTTATCTTCAATGATGACCTTTTAAAATAAAGTTACTATGCTATTCACAATATTGTCAGATGATTCATCCTTTATAAAATAAACTTCTAAACAACTTTGCATTGATTCCATTAATAGGATAAAAAAATCAAACCGTTATTGTAATTAACTGAGCTTCTCTTTGCAGTGTCTAATAGTGTTTCTGAGTGCACTTCCTTTTTGAAATCTTTATTGTGCTTTAAGTGAAAGTTTACAAATCAAGTCAGTCTCTCATACAAAAATATATATACACCTTGCTATACACTCCTAATGGCTCTCCCCCTAATGAGGCAGTACACTCCTTCCCTTTACTCTATTTTCATGTCCACTTGGCCAGCTTCTGACCCCTCTGCCCTCTCATCTCCCCTCCAGACAGGAGACGCCAACTTAGTCTCAAGCATCTACTTGATCCAAGAAGCTCATTCTTTACCATTATCATTTTCTATCCCATAGTTCAGTCCAACCCCTGTCTGACGAGTTGCCTTTAGGAATGGTTCCTATCTTAGGCTAACAAAAGGTCTGGGGACCATGACCTCTGGGGCCCTTCTAGTCTCAGTCAGACCATTAAATCTGGTCTTTTTATGAGAATTTGGGGTCTGCATCCCACTGTTCTCCTGCTCCCTCAGGGGTTCTTTGTTTTGTTCCCTGCCAGAGCAGTCATTGGTTGTGGCCGGGCACCATCTAGCTCTTCTGGTCTCAGGATGATGTAGTCGCTGGTTCATATAGCCCTTTCTGTCTCTTGGGCTCATTATTATCTTGTGTTCTTGGTGTTCTTCATTTTCCTTTGATCCAGGTGGGTTGAGACTCATTGATGCATCTTAGATGGCGGCCTGCTAGCATTTAAGACCCCAGACGCCACTCTTCAAAGTGGGATGTAGAATGTTTTCTTAATAGATTTTAATATGCCAATTGACTTAGATGTCCCCTGAAACCATGGTCCCCAAACCCCTAGCCCTGCTTCACTGATGTTCGAAGCATTCAGTTTATTCAGGAAACTTCTTTGCTTTGGATTAGTCCAGTTGTGCTGACCTCCACTGTGTTGAGTGTTGTCCTTCCCTTCACCCAAAGTAGTTATTATCTACTATCTATTTATTAAATACCCTTCTTCCCCCCTCTCTCTCTCCCCCCTCTCGTAACCACAAAAGAGTGTGCTCTTCTCAGTTTAATCTATTTCTCAAGATCTTATAAGAGTCGTCTTATACAATATTTGTCCTTTTGGAACTGACTAATTTCACTCAGCATAATGCCTTCCAGGTTTCTCCGTATTATGAAATGTTTCATGGATTCATCATTGTTCTTTATCGATGCATAGTATTCCACTGTGTGAATATACCATAATTTATTTAGCCATTCATCCATTGATGGGTACCTTGGTTACTTCCATTGTTTTTGCTATTGTAAACATGGTCCAATGAACACGGATGTGCACGTTATCTGTTCATGTAAAGGCCTTATTTCTCTAGGATATGGTCCAAGGAGTGTTCCTAGATCGTATGGTAGTTCTATTTCTAGTGTTTTAAGGAAGCGCCAAATTGATTTTCAAAGTGGCTGTCCCATTTTACATTCCCATGAGCAGTGTATAAGTGTTCCAGTCTCTCCACAACCTCTCCGACATTTATTATTTTGTGTGTTTTGGATTAATGCCAGCCTAATTGGAGTGAGATGGAATCTCATTGTAGTTTTGATTTGCATTTCTCTAATGGCTAATGATCGTGAGAATTTCCTCACGTATCTGTTAGCTACCTGAATGTCTTCTTTAATGAAATGTCTGTTCATATCTTTTACCCATTTTTGAATTGGGTTATTTGTCTTTTTGTAGTTAAGTTTTTGCAGTACTATGTAGATTTTAGAGATCAGCTGCTGATCAGAAATGTCATAGCTAAAAACTTTTTCCAGTGCACTTCCTTTTAATCAGCAAGCACCCTACATGCTATTCAAAGGGAGGTCTTAGTTACTTTGTGTTAGTAAAGGGGAGAGAAAAGAAAGATGGGTTTTGCCTTCCAAATTTAACCAAAAATTAAAATGAAAACCCTATTCATTGAAAAGGGGTCTCTCATTGTACTAGATGAAACAATGGCAGAGGCTGGAATTATGAAGTAGTAGTTACCACACACATTCTGGATTTTTAATACACTAACAAAAACAAGTAGTGCTACTATGACTACTACTAGTATTAATAATAATGATATGCATTGTTAAAAAATATAAAATGCAGGACCAACACTAAAATAAATGGGATGCCAGAACCATAGGAGTAAACTGGGACTCTCCTGGGCCAAATGAAACATACAGACATACTACCTCAATTTAGACACACAATCTCTGTATCAATTTGGTAAAAGGTGACATATTCAATGTTATCTTTCTTTGTTTATTTGGGTCCTCTTTACTGAATTTAAAAAAAGACACAGACATTCCCGAAAAGATGAACTGATCAGGATTTCTTTGTCCCACACATTTACTTACCCTCCACGATTCTTCTCCATACAAATCCTACAGCATTCTTGTCTGGAAATTTTATTTCTAATTTATCAAACACATTAAATTGATTTATTAATGTTATTGTGTATGATTAGCACTCAGACAGTTTTTTTTTTTTTTAGGGGGGAGGGCAGGGGAGGCTCACTCTTGCGTCCTGTCTTCTACTACTGTTTTCTGGATTAATTCTATTAGAGACAAGCTTTCTTAGTCCTCATATATCTGGAGACTTCTTTGTTTCACCACCACTTCTGAATTACAGTTTGGGTGGGTACAAAAGCCCAAATATAATTTCTTTCTTAGAATTTTAAAGATATTACTCCGTTTTCTTCTGGCATTCAAAATCATTAAAAAGAAATCAAACCTTAATTAGATTCTTGTCTATAAATACCCTTTAAACCCATACATTTTAACTTTCTTGATGTTCTGAAGTTTTAATATCATGTGTCTTATTAAAATTAATTTCTAAAAAATATTTCTCAGCAACAGGTGATTTTTTTTTCAAACTCAGGACTCATATCTCTCTTTAATTTTATGAAATTATCAATGACCTCCCCTCAAAATATTCTGAATACATTTGCATGTACTATACCCTCCTGGAACTCCTACATTGAGTTTCATGATTTATATTCCATATCCTAAACCATATTTTCTAGCTGTTTATCTTTTTGAGTTGAATTATGGGGTGAGTCTTCAGCTTATTACCCCAGTGGGTTTACTTTTCTGCCGTATTCATGCAGCCATTCAGTTTGATTTAAAGTTTTATTTCTTGATTTTAACAGCTACATTTCCCATTTCCAATATTTCTAATACTTTTTTCATAATTATCTGTTCATATTCTTGGTGCATAACCCCATATTCTTGTTTTATATACTTTCATTCATCTTTCATGGCTGCAATCCCTTCTTTATCTTGCTGATGTTGTGTTGTTCTTGTTGTTGTTAGGTGCCGTTGAGCCATAGTGATGCTATGCACAACAGAACGAAACACTGCCTGGTCCTGTGCCATCCTCACAATCTTTGCTATGCATGTGCTCACTGTTACAGCCACTGTGTCAGTCCATCTCTTTGAGGGTCTTCCTCTCCTTTGCTAACCCTCTACCAAGCATGATGTCCTTCTCCAGGGACTGATTCCTCCTGATAACTTGTCCAAAGTTTGTGAAACGTAGTCTCGCCGTCCTTGCCTCTAAGGAGCATTCTGGGTGTATTTCTCCCAAGACAGATTTGCTCGTTCTTTTGACAGTCCACGGTATATTCAATATTCTTTGCCAACAGCACAATTCAAAGGCATCAATTCTTCTTTGGTCTTCCTTATTCACTGTCCAGCTTTCACATGCATATGAGGTGATTGAAAACACCATGGCTTGAGTCAGGTGCACCTTAGTCCTCAAGGTGACATCTTTGTTTTTCAACACTTTAAAGAGGTTTTCTGCAGTAGATTTGTCCACTGAAATGCATCTGTTGATTTCCTGACTGCTGCTTCCATGGGTGTTGATTGTGGATCCACGTAAAATGAAATCCTTGACAACCTCAATCTTTTTTTTTTTTAATAATTTTTATTGTGCTTTAAGTGAAAGTTTACAAATCAAGTCAGTCTCTCACATAAAAACTTACATAAACCTTGCTACATACTCCCAATTACTCTCCCCCTAATGAGACAGCCTGCTCTCTCCCTCCACTCTCTCTTTTCGTGTCCATTTCACCAGCTTCTAACCCCCTCTACCCTCTCAACTCCCCTCCAGGCAGGAGATGCCAACATAGTCTCAAGTGTCCACCTGATCCAAGAAGCTCACTCCTCACCAGCATCCCTCTCCAACTCATTGTCCAGTCCAATCCATGTCTGAAGAGTTGGCTTCAGGAATGGTTCCTGTCCTGGGTCAACAGAAGGTCTGGGGGCCATGACCACTGGGGTCCTTCCAGTCTCAGTCAGGCCATTAAGTCTGGTCTTTTTATGAGAATTTGGGGTCTGCATCCCACTGCTCTCCTGCTCCCTCAGGGGTTCTCTATTGTGTTCCCTGTCAGGGCAGTCATCGGTTGTAGCCAGGCACTATCTAGTTCTTCTGGTCTCAGGATGATGTAGTCTTTGGTTTACGTGGCCCTTTCTGTCTCTTGGGCTCGTAGACAACCTCAATTTTATTTCCATTTATCATTATGTTGCTTATTGGTCCCTTTGTGAGGATTTCTGTTGTCTTTATGTTGAGGTGTAATCCCTACTGAAGGCTGTGATCTTTGATCTTATCAGTAAGTGCTTCATGTTGTCTTCACTTTTAGCAATAAAGGTTGTGTCATACGCACAACACAGGTTGTTAATGAGTCTTTCTCCAATACTGATCCCCCATTCTTCTTCACAGAGTCCAGCTTCTCAAATTATTTACTCAGCATACAAATTGAATATCCATGGTGAAAGGATACAACCCTGACACACCCTTTTCCTGACTTTAAACCATGCAGTATCCCTTTGTTCTGTTTGAATGACTGTCTCGCGATCCATGTACAGTTTCCTCATAAGAACAACTGAGTATTCCGGAATTCCCATTCTCCTCAATGTTATCCATAATTTGTAACAATCCACTCAGTCCAGTGCCTTTGCATAGTCAATAAAACATAGGTAAACATCTTTCCAGTATTCTCTGCTTTCAGCCAGGATTCATCTGACATCAGCAATGATATCCCTGGTTCCATGTCCTTCTCTAAATCCGGCTTGAATTTCTGGCAGCTCCCTGACGATATACCGCTGCAACCACTTTTGAATGGTCTTCAGCAAAATTTTGCTTGCATGTGATATAAATGATATTGTTTGCTAATTTCCGCATTCAGATGAATCACGTTTCTTGGGAATAGGCATAAATATGGATCTCTCCCAGTCAGTTAGCCAGGGAGCTGTCTTCCAAGTTTCTTGGCATAGACAACTGAGCACTTCCAGCACTGCATCTGTTTGTTGAAACATCTCAATTGGTATTCATCAATTTTTGGAGCCTTGTTTTTCATCAATGCCTTCAGTTCAGCTTGGACTTCTTCCTTCAGTACTATTGGTTCCTGATTATATGCTACCTCCTGAAATGGTTGAACATTAACCAAGTCTTTTTCATATAGTGACTCGGTGTATTCCTTCCATCTTCTTTTGATGCTTCCTCTGTCATTTAATATTTTCTCCATAGAATCCTTCAGTATCGCAACTCAAGGCTTGAATTTTCTCTTCAGTTCTTTCAGCTTGAGAAATGAAGAGTGTGTTCTTCCCTTTTGGTTTTCCATCTCCAGGTCTTTGCACATCTCATCATAATACTTTGTCTTCTCCAGCTGCCCTTTGAACTTTTCTGTTCAGCTCTTTTACGTCATCATTTTTTCCTTTTGCCTTAGCTACTGTACATTCAAGAGCAACTTTCAGAGCCCCTTTTGACATCCATTTAGATCTTTTTTTTCCCTCTCCTGTCTTTTTAATGACCTCTTGCTTTCTTCGTGTGTAATGTCCTTGATGTCATTCCACAACTCATCTGGTCTTCGGTCATTAGAGTTCAATGGGTCAAATCTATTCTTGAGATGGTCTCTAAATTCAGGTGGGATATACTCAAGGTTGTACTTTTGCTCTCGTGGACTTGTTCTAATTTTCTTCAGTTTCAACTTGAACTTGCATATGAGTAATGGATGGTCTGAGCCCAAGTTGGTTCCTGGCCTTGTTCTGACTGACGATATCCAGCTTTTCCATTGTTTCTTTTCACAGATGTAGCCAATCTGATTAACTGTGTATTACACCTGGTGAGGTCCACGTGTATAGTCACCATTTATGTTGGTGAAAAAAGATGTTTGCAATGAAGAAGCTGTTGGTCTTGCAAAATTCTGTCATGTGATGTCCGACATTGTTTCTATTACCAAGGCCATATTTTCCAACTACTGATCTTTCTCCTTTGTTTCCAACTTTTGCATTCCAATCACCAGTAATTACCAATGCATCTTGATTGCATTTTTGATCAACTTCAAACTGCAGAAGTTGGTAAACATCTTCAGTTTATTCATCTTTGGCCTTAGTGGCTGGTGTGTACATTTGAATAATATCTTACTGATAGTGTTAAAAATACTTATTTAAAGTCCTTTTTGAGTTGTGCTAATATGACTATTTTGTCACCACCAGCTTTTCCGTTTGCTGAGTTTGTTTGTCCTTCATGGTCTTTTTTGGTGTCGCTGTAGTCACGTTACATAGGATATCTTCGTTTAGGGCATCCTGGACTCCCACAGCAGGCTTGTGCTAGCCTAGGCACTGTTGGGGTTCTGGCTGGCACTGTTGGGGGTATGGTTCAAGAGGAGAACTTGCAGTCAGGGCTGCTACTTTTTGCAGATGAATTTCCAGACTTGCTCCTGCTATGGCTCAGCTCCTAACTCTCAGGTTGTGCAAGTGGTACTGCTGACGCCTCAAGCTATATGGGCAGGAGGTGCTGTTCTAAGCTCAGCTGAATCAGTAGCGAAAGCAGGTGGCACCTTTCCCAGCACCCAGGTTCACACATGCTATGAAGAGGTGGCCCTGAGCTATGCACACAACTTGTGTGAGCATAAAGATGCCAGCATCCCTTTACAAACATTCACCTGTGTTCCATCACTCTCTTGCCTTAAGACTCTGCAAACTTCATTTGTTCTCCAATGAGAGACACCCCTATTCTAGTCAAGAGAGACTTTTTATATTTCCTAAAAAACAAACAGAAAAAAATTGCTCCTAGAAGAGCAATTATGTGTTTATTAATTTAAAAAATATTTTCCCCCAACATCTTAGAGGCAGTCTACTCAAGTCTCCAGAGCCAGTGAAAAGCAGGACTCAACTGGCAAAAGATAAGTACATGTGTCTAACCTACTGTGCTGATCAAAAAATACCTCTTTAGGAAAAACCTCTCTCCCATTTACCCCACTCTGCACCAGGTCCCAGCTCAGCTTTAGAGAGAGCTGCATCTCCTGGGCTGGAAGTAGGACCTGTCAAGTGCCCTGAGCCATTCTCCTGGCCTTGGAGAGGGAACAATTTAACAAACAGAAAAAAATAATCTGCCAGCTCCCCCGAGCTGGAAATTCAGGCAGGCACAGCTCCTTTGCCTAAGCACAGGCATAAGGGGTCCATGGACTTTCAATGCCTTTCACCCCTGCATAGAACTGCGTGGACGCATTCCAACAGCATAGGCCCCCATTATCACAGTACAACAGGGTATATACCTGAAGCCTAACTTGAATTTTACCAGCTATATAGTGGAGGGGTAGGTTTGTGACATTTGACATGCTCTGCCTATTAAGCAGGGTCCTCACCTACCCACATCAGGGGCCTGAGGGCTAGTGGCTTCACTCATGCCACCTAGCCACCCACAAGGGTCCAAAAATAAGTGGTGCCTCCTAGCCCTTACAGCCAACAGCATTGGGTGCCCATAGTCCAGCTGCAAAACCCACCCACCTACGTGCACTAGGGAACAGGTACATGGTTTCCTTCCAGACACTCAGGGGCAGCTGCCAGCTCCCTGCCTTGCTCAGTGCGTGACCCTCTACTGCAGCCAGATACCTGTGCCTACACCAATCACCCCTGCCCATCTAGGACTGAAGGTGAGAGCCTGTACCACACACTTGGTGACCAACTACCTGGACACCTGAGCTGAATCTATACAAGAACAGTAAATGGACTCCTGGGCTCAGGTACATAGTAACACATCTAACCACCGGGTGAGAGGACGTTAGAGCTTCAAAGCTGTCTGTAATCAAACTAGCTCACATGAGCAGCCTCTTTGGGTATATCAAAACAAAACAAAAAAAGAAGGTGAGACAAAGTAAGCAAATATAAAATAAATAAATATAAGAACTTATTGATGGCTCGGAGACAACAGTCAGTATTAAATAACATAAAGAGGCAGACCATGATGGCTTCAGCAAGCTCCCAAAACAAAGAATCAAGAAATCCTCCTGAGGAAGATAACTTTCTGGAATTATTGGAGGTAGAATACAAAAGATTAATATGCAGAACTCTTCAGGAGATCAGGCAAAGTGCAGAACAAGCCAAGGAACACACAGATAAAGCAGTAGAGAAACTTAAGAAGATTATAGAAGAGCATAATGACAAATTTAACAGGCTGCAAGAATCCATAAAGAGACAGCAAACAGAAACCCAGATTAACAATAAAATTTCAGAATTAGACAACTCAATAGAAACTCATAGGAGCAGAATTGAGGCAAAGGAAGTCACAATTAGTGAGAATGAAGATAAAGCACTCAACAGCAACATATCTGAGGAAAAATCAGGTTAAAGAACTTTAAAAAATGAAAAAAAAAAAAAAAAACCCTAAAAAAATTTTTTTTTTTTTATCAAGAGGAATAACCTATGAGGGACTGGAGTACCAGAACAGGAGATGATACCAGAAAATACAGAGGGAATTGTTGAAGATTTGTTGGCAGAACACTTCCCTGATACCGTGAAAGATGAGAAGATATCTACCCAAGATGTTCATTGAACCCCACACAAAGTATGTCCCAAAAGAAAGTCACCAGGACATATTATAATCAAAATTGCCAAAACCAAAGATTAAGAGAGAATTTTATGAGTGGCTAGGGATAAACAAAAAGTCATCTACAAAGGAGAGTCAATAAGACTAACTCAGGCTACTTAGCAGAAACCATGCAGGCAAGAAGGCAAAGGGATCACATATATAAAGGGCTGAAGGAAAAAAAAATTGCCAGCCAAGAATTATATATACAGCAAAACTGTCTCTCAAATATGAAGGTGAAATTCGGCCAATTCCAGATAAACAGAAGTTTAGGGAAGTTACAAAAACCAAACCAAAACTACAAGAAATACTAAAAGGAGTCCTCTGGTTAGAAAATCAATATCATCAGATAACAAACCAAGACTAGAACATAAGACAGAGCAACCAGATATCAACCCAAATAGGGAAGTCACAAAAATAAATCAAAGCTAAAATGCTGAAAATAGGAGAAAAGAGACATCAATACGTAAAAGATCGCAACGTTAAAACAAAAAGAGGGACTAAAAAAATGGAGTCATAGATCTTTCAGATGGAAAGGAAGTGAAGGCGATATAAAGAAATAAGACTGGTTTAAACTTAGAAAAATAGGGGTAAATATTAAGGCAACCACAAAGAAAACTAACAATCCTGCACATCAAAATAAAAAACAAGAAAAATATAAAGACTCAGCAGTTACAAAATCAACAACAATGAAAAAGGTAAAAAGAAAATACGTAAAGAAAAATGGCTCAGCACAGAAAATTAGGTGGAACAAAAACTGTCAAAAACACACACAAAAAGACATCAAAATGACAGCACTAACTCATACCTATTGTCTTAGTCATCTAGTGCTGCCATAACAGAAATACCACAAGTGTATGGCTTTAACAAAGAGAAATTTATTTCCTCACAGTAAAGTAGGCTAAAAGTCCAAATTCAGGGTGTCAGCTCCAGTGGAAGTCTTTCTCTCTCTGTCGGCTCTGGAGGAAGGTTTCATGTCATCAACCTTCCCCTGGTTGAGGAGCTTCTCAGGTGCAGAGACCCCAAGTCCAAAGGACGCGCTCTGCTCCCAGTGCTGCCTTCTTGGCGGTATGATGTCCCCAACTCTCTGCTTGCTTCCCTTTCCTTTCATCTCTTGTAAGATAAAAGGTGGTGCAGGTCACACCCCAGGGAAACTCCCTTCACATTGGATCAGGGATGTGATCCAGTAAGCATTTTACAATCCCACCCTAATCCTCTTTAACATAAAATAACAATCACAAAATGGATGACAACCACAGAATACTGGAAATCATGGCCTAACCAAGCTGATACAAACATTTTCACAGGGACATAATTCAACCCATGACATTCCACCATTTGGCCCCCCAAAATCACATCCTTACAACATGCAAAACATATTCATCCCATCTTAACTCCAAGTCCAAAATCCAAAAATTCCTCTTCATCTGTGAAATCTAGAATGCATATCTGCTTCCAAAATACAATGGCAGAACAGGCACAAGCTAGACATTTCCATTACAAATAGGAGAAATTGGAGGGAAAGAAGGCATAACAGGCACCAAGCAAGTCAGCAGACCACATTACATTAGCCCCCAAGGCTTTGAAAATAATCCTGTTCTCTGAGACCATTTACAAAATGGCCCTCTAGACTCTAGGAATTGGTCACACTCTCTGGATTCTGAGTTAGAGGCCCCTCAGCCCTTGGCTTCAGCTCTGCCTTCCAGGCCCACTGGGAGAGCAACTCTGTTCCCTTGGCTTTACTTGGCTTTAGGCGAAACATTTTCCTAGTCCATCTGAGTGGCGACTCCACCCTTAGAAACACCAGAGGCCATGGTTCCACTTTTGAAACCCCAGATGTCCTGGCCATACCTTTTGAGACTGAGGCAGCTTGGCTTCTTGTGTTCCTTGTCTCTTCATCTTCTGCTTCCTGTGGCCTCTTGGCCCTCAGGCCTCACACCCGCATCTGCCCTGCTGGAACAATTGTTGCAAAGCTCTGTAGCTCCACCAATAAGTGCCTGGAGGCACCCCACTCCACCAGGAAGCCTCCTGTGCACAGTCACTCAGCTCTCTTGCTCTGTGGATTGGCAAGCCTAGCTCCACCAAGTATCAGGAGGCACCCCACTCTGCCAAGAAGTGTCCTGTGCACAGCCACTCAGCTCTCTAGCTCTGTGGGTCAGCTCCAGTGCCATGTCACACTGGTCTCCTGGTTCAGCTGCTGCTGGCTCTCTGCCACTGACGCTGCCACTTCTCTATCCGTTCACAGATTCAAAACCGATTCCACATTTTAAGTATCTGTTAGAGCAGCACCCCACTCTCGGTGCCAAATCCTGTCTTTGTCATCTAGTGCTGCTGTAACAGAAATACCACAAGTGGATGGCTTTAACAAAGGGAACTTTATTTCCTCATAGTAAAGTAGTCTAAAATCCAAATTCAGGACGTCAGCTCCAGGGAAAGGCTTTCTCTCTCTGTCAGCCTTCTCATCAATCTTCCCCCCATTCTGCATGTATAATTATTCTCATTGGGGAATAAAACACTGTTCCAGGGGTTCAATAAACACCCACAGAAGACCACCTACCAATACCATCCATGGAATCGAAGAGAAAGTAAGGTTGTTGTTGTTAGGTGCCGTAGAGTCAGTTCTGACTCATTGTGACCATATGTACAATGGAATGAAACACTGCCTAGTCCTGCGCCATCTTCACAATCATTGCTATGTCCGAGCCCATTGTTGCAGCCACTGTGTCAATCCGTTTCACTGAGGATTGTCTTAGGCTGGGTTCTCTAGAGAAGCAAAACCAGTAAGTGTATAAATATAGAGAGAGACTTATATGAAGGAAACAGCACACATGATTGTAGAGGTTGGAACGTCCCAAGTCAGTGGATCAGGATAGAGGCCTCTCCCAATTCACAGAGCCTCAAAAGCTGGTGAACCCAAGATCAGCAAATTGGAAAGCAGGGCTCCTGCTCACAGACTGTGAAAGTTTGAGGAATCCCAAGGTTGGCAGGCAATACTGAAAAGTTTCTCCTGATTCACGTAGCTGCAGAGACTGGCAAATCCAAGATCGGCAGCTTGGAGAGCAAGGATCTTGCTCACAGTTTGTGAAAATTGACAAATCCCAAGATCAACAGGTAAGCTGCTAGCTCAAGTCCCAAGAGCTGGAGGTCAGACAAGAGGCAGCTGCTGGATCCAGAACAAGCCAAAAACCTTGGCAAGGTGAGCAGGAAGGAAGTAGGTGGTGGCGGGTGGAGAGATTGCCCCCACCAGTACCACTCAACAGATTCCATCATGGGGGTGATCACATATCAGATTTCAACAGGGAAGTGATCGCAACATTATACAACTGCCAAAACACTGAGAATGACGGCCCAGCCAAGCTGATACACACATTTTTGGGGGGACATAATTCAATCCATGACACCTATCAATAATTATGCTGAATATAAATGGACTACATGCACCAATAAAGAGAGAGTGGCAGAATGGATTAAAAAAACCTGATCTGTCTATATGCTGCATACAAGAGACACACCTAAGACTTAGAGACACAAACAAACTAAAAATCAAAGGACAGAAACAAATATATCAAGCAAACAACAATCAAAAAAAGGAGGAGTAGCAATATTAATTTCTGACAAAATAGACTTTAAAGTAAAATCCATCACAAAGGATAAGGAAGGACACTATATAAAGATTAAAGGGTCAATACACCAGGAGGACATAATTATAATAAATATTTACACACTCAGTGACAGGGCTCCAAATATATAAAATAAACTCTAATGGCATTGAAAAGAGAAATACACAGCTCCACAATAATAGTAGGAGACTAAAATATGCCACTTTCAGTGAAGAACAGAACACCCAGAAAGAAGCTCAATAAAGACACATAAGATCTAAAAGCCACAATCAACCAACTTGACCTCATAGACATATACAGAACACTCCACCCAACAGCAGCCAAGTATACTTTCTTTTCCAATGTAGATGGAACATTCTCCACAATAAACCACATATTAGGCCATAAAGTAAACCTTAACAGAATCCAAAGTGTTGAAGTATTACAAAGCATCTTTTCTAACCATAAAGCCAAAAAAGTAGAAATCAATAACAGAAAAAGCAAGGAATAAAATCAAACGTGGAAGCTGAACAACACCTTGCTCAAAAATGACTGGTTTATAGAAGAAATTAAGAATGGAATAATGAAATTCAGGGAATCAAATGAGAATGACAACACATCCTACCAGAACCTTTGGGACACAGCAAAAGCAGTGCCCAGAGGTCAATTTATTGCAATAAATGCACATATCCAAAAAGAAGAAAGGACCAAAATCAAAGAATTATCCCTACAATTGTAACAAAGAGAAAGTGGTAAAAGAAGCCCTCAGTCACCAGAAGAAAGTAAATAATAAAAATTAGAGCAGAATTAAATGAAATACAGAATAGAAAAATACTGAAAGAATTAACAAGACCAAAAGATGGTTCTTTGAAAAGATCAACAAAACCAATAAACCACTGGTCAAACTGACAACAGAAAAATAGGAGAGTAAGCAAATAACCCTAGTAAGAAATGAGATGGGCAATATCACAACAGACCCAACTGAAATTAAAGAATCATAACAGAATACTGTGAAAAATTCTACTCTAACAAACTTGAAAATCTAGAGGAAACGGACAAATTTCTAGAAACACACTACCTACCTAAACTAACACAAACAGAGGTGTAAAAACAGAGGTAGAACAACTAAATAAACCTATAACAAGAGTTTGAAAAAGTAATTAAAAAACTCCCAATAACAACAAAGAAAAATTCCTGGCCCTGATAGCTTCACTGGAGAATTCTACCAAACTTTCAGAGAAGAGTTAACACTGCTACTACTAAAGGTATTTCAGAGCACAGAAAAGGATGGAATACTCCCAAACTCATTCTACGAAGCCAGCATAACCCTGATACCAAAACCAGGTAAAGACACCACAAAAAAATAAAATTACAGACGACTATCCCTCATGAATATAAAAAAAATCCTCAACAAAATTCTAGCCAATAGAATTCAACAACATATCAAAAAAAAAAATAATAATTCACCATGACCAAGTGAGATTCATAGCAGCTATGCAGTGAGGGTTCAACGTTAGGAAAACAATCAACATAATCCATCACATAAATAAAACAAAAGACAAGAACAGCATAATCTTATCAATTGATGCAGAAAAGGTATTTGACAAAATCCAACACCCGTTCATGAGAAAAACTCTCAGCAAAATATGAATAGAAGGGAAATTCCTCCACATAATAAGGGGTATTTATACAAAGCCAAGAGCCAACATCATCCCAAATGGAGAGGGTCTGAAAGCATTCCCCCCTGAGAATGGAAACCAGACAAGGATGTCTTTAATCACCACTCTTATTCAACATTGTGCTGGAGGTCCTGGCCAGAGCAATTAGGCTAGAAATAAAGGGCATCCAAATTGCAAAGAAGAAGTAAAAGTATCTCAATTTGCAGATGATATGATCTTACACACAGAAAATTCAGAAGAATCCACAAGAAAACTATTGGAACTAATAGAAGATTTCAGCAAAGTTTCAGGATACAAGATAAACATACAAAAATCAGTTGGATTCCTCTACACCAACAAAGACAACTTTGAAGAGGAAATCAATACCAATTACAATGGCCACCAAGAAGATAGAATACTTAGGAATAAATCTAACCAGAGACATAAAAGATCTATACAAAGAAAACTACAAGACACTACTGCAAGAAACCAAAAGAGACCCACTAAGTGGAAAAACATACCTTGCTCATGGATAGGAAGACTCAAAATTGTGAAAATATCTACTCTACCCAAAGCTATCTGCAGATACAATGCAATCCCGATCAAAATTCCAATGACATTTTTTAACGAGATGGAGAAACAAATCACCAACTTCATATGGAAAGGGAAGAGGCTCTGGATAAGTAAAGCATCACTGAAAAAGAAGAACAAAATTGGAGGCCTCACACTACCTGATTTTAGAACGTATTATACTGCCACGGTAGTCAAAACAGCCTGGTACTGTTATAACAGATACATAGACCAATGGAATAGAATTGAAAATCCAGCATAAATTCATTCACTTACAATCAGCTGATATTCGACAAAAGCCCAAAGTCCGTTAATTGGGGAAAAGACAGTCTCTTTAACAAATGGTGCTGGCATAATTCCATATCCATCTGCAAAAAAATGAAACAAGACCCATACTTCACACCATGTAGAAAACTAACTCAAAATGAATCTACAACCTATGTATAAAATCTAAAACGAAAAAGATCATGGAAGAAAAAATAGGGATAATGCTAGGAGCCTTAATACATGACATAAACAGTACACAAAATATTACTAATGACGCAGAAACAACATAAGAGAAATTAGATAACTGGGAGCTCCTAAAAATCAAGCACTTATACTCGTCTGAAGAGTGCACCAAAAGAGTAAAAAGATTACCTATAGACTGGGAAAAAAAATTTGGCTACGACAAATCCGATCAGCGTCTATTCTCTAAAATTTACAAGGTACTGCAAAACCTCAACAACAAAAAGACAACTAACCCAATTCAAAAATGGGCAAAGGACATGAACAGGTGCTTCACCAAAGAGAACATTTAGGTGGCTAACAGATACATGAGGAAATGCTCATGATCATTAGCCATTAGAGAAATGCAAATCAAAACTACAATGAGATACCATCTCACATCAACAAAACTAGCGTTAATCCAAAAAACACAAAATAATAAATGTTGTAGAGGTTGTGGAAGACTGGAACGCTTATACACTGCTGGTGGGAATCTAAAATGGTACAACCACTTTGGCAATCGATTTGGAGCTTCCTTAAAAGTCTAGAAATAGAACTACCATACGATCCAGCAATCCCACTCCTTGGAATATCCCACTACCCACTGCCGTCAAGTCGATTCCAACTCATAGCAACCCTATATATCCTAGAGAAAAAAGAGCCTTCATACGAATAGATATATGCACACCCATGTTCACTGCAGCACTGTTCACAATAGCAAAAAGATGGAAACAACCTAGGTGCACATCAACAGGTGAATGGATAAACAAATTATAGTATATTCACACAATGGAATATTATGCAAAGATAAAGAACAATGACGAATCCATAAAACATCTCATAACATGGATGAATCTGGAAGTCATTATGCTGAGTGAAATTAATCAGCTGCAAAAGGACAAATATTGTATGAAACCACTGTTATAAGAACTCAAGAAAAGATTGAAATACAGAAGAAAATATTCTTTGATGGTTATGAGGGTGGAGAGGGAGAGAGAGGGGTATTCACTAACTAGATAGTAGACAAGAATTATCTTAGGTGAAAGGAAGGACAACACACAATACAGGGGAAGTTAGCACAGATGGACTAAACCAAAAGCAAAGAAGTTTCCTGAATACAACCAAACACTTCAAGAGACAGAGTAGCAGGGGCAGGGGTCTGGAGTCCATGGTTTCAGGGAACATCTAGGTCACCTGGCTTAACAAAGTTTATTAAGAAAATGTTCTGCATCTCACTTTGGTGAGTGGCATCTGGGGTCTTAAAGGCTAGCAAGCAGCCATCTAAGATGTATCAATTGATCTCAACACACTTGGAGCAAAGGAGAATGAAGAACACAAAAGACATGAGGAAAATATGAGCCCAAGAGACAGAAAGGGCCACATTAACAGAGATTCCATTAGCCTGAGACCAGAAAAACTAGATGGTGCCTGGCTACCACCAATGACCGGCCTCACAGGGAACACAACAGAGAGTCTCTGACAGAGCACGAGAAAAGGCGGGTGCAGAACTCAAATTCTAGTTAAAAGAACAGACTTAATGGTCTGACTGAGACTGGAGGAATCCCAGAAGACAAAGCTCCCAGACTCTCTGGTAGCTCAAAACTAAAACCATTCCTGAAGCCAACTCTTCAAAGATTAAAAAACAAAGATGGATTATAAGACATAAAACAATACTTGTGAAGAGTGTGCTTCTTAGCTCAAATAGATGCATGAGACTACACGGGTAACTTCTGTCCAGAGGTGAGATGAGATGGCAGAGAGGAATAGGAGCTGGTTGAATAAAAAAAAAAAAAAAAAAAATTTAAATTTTAAAGGAGTGTGCTATCACATTATAGGGAAAGCAACTAGGGTCACATAACAATGTGTGTATAAATTTTTGTATGAGAAACTAATTTGAATTGGAAACTTTCACTTAAAGCAAAACAAGAAAAATAAAAACTAATTTGCTCTGTAAACTATAAAGTACAATAAAGAAAATCTCAAAAAAAAAATTTATCACCCTTGTTTTTCCCTTTTACTGTTTCTTTAAAACTGTATCTAGGTCAAATGCAAGTACTATGCAACTTCCCTTACCACTGCATGTTTAAATATATTAAATATCTCTCATGCATTTTAAGGAAACTATCTGAACATTTAGTACAGAACATCAATGTGCCATTATTTCAACCATTTGGACAGATGGCATGAACTGTGGTAATAGAGAAGCCTAAGAACTTAAGTACTTCCCCCCAAAACTCAGGACAACGCTTTCTCACCTAGCAGTGCATGAACCATTATTAATCAACCAAAATCAAAACCAAAGCCAAACAAAACAAAACCAATAACAAATTTGAAGCAGCAAGAGCACTGGTCTAGAAGTCAGGGATTCTTAGTTCCAGAACTAGGTACACAACTAACTAGTATTGTGACCTAAGGTAAGTCATGTGACTGGCCAGTATATGTAAAATTAGAGTTATGGATACCTAATCCCAAAGAATACTTAAAATATAAATATTTCATAAAACATTCACTAATTAACTTTACCCAAACTATGATACACTTACCCATCTGTTTGCTCATTCTTTTAACAAGCACTCATTAATGGTTTATTATGCAAGGCTCTATCTGCAAACTAGAAATTCAGATATTAAGGCAAATACACAGTCTGCTTTTTGGAGCTCATTGTGGACAAGAAAACCAAACAATGATAACAGAGTACGGCACTGTGATATAGAAATGCCCAGGCCATGGATGGGAAATCAGAGTGGGGCTTGGGGAAGGGACACCTACCCTAGCCTGTGACTAGCTGTGAGGTCATGTTTTCTAGAGGGCTGTGCTGATTCTTAAGAAATGCCCTGAATGAATTGATTACACAGGATTCGAATCTGTTACATCTGCGGAAAAAGGTCATGGAGAAGCTCAATATCAACAGTCAAGACAAAGCCAGGGGCCCACTGTGGAATTCCTCATGTGCAAGTTTGAATTGAAGCTGAAGAAAATTGAACCAAGTCCACAATAGCCAAAATATGACCTTGAATACATCCTGCCAAAATTTAAGGCCATCTCAAGAATAGATTTGACGGGCTGAACACTAATGACCAAAGACCAGATTTTTGCGTAGGCCTCTTGTCTTTGTTATCTAGTGCTGCTATAACAGAAATACCATATCTGGGTGGCTTTATCAAACAGAATTTTATTTTCTCACAGTTTGGGAGGCTTCAAGTCTGAATTCAGGTTGCTGGCTCTAGCGGAAGGCTTTATCTCTCTGTCAGCTCAGGAGGAAGGACCTTGTCTCTTCTAAGCTTCTGCTCCTGGGCAATCTTCCTGAGGCTTGGTGTCTCTTTTCCCCCATCTCTGTTTGGCTTGCTTGTTTACTGTCTCTTATATCTCAAGAAAGACTTACTCAAGATACATCCTACACTAATCCTGCATCATTAACAACCCATTCCCAAATGGGACTATAATCACAAACATACAGGTTAGGATTTATAGCACATATTTGTGAGGAACACAATTCAATCCATAACATTCCACCCTTTGTTGTTGTTGTTAGGTGCTGTCTAGTTGGTTCTGGTTTATAGTTACCCTTTGTAAAACACAAGGGAATACTGCCTGGTTCTGTACCATCCTCACAATCTTGTTATGCTTGTGCCCACTGTTACAGCCACTGCGTCAATCCATCTCTTTGAAGGTCTTCCTCTTTGTCACTGACTGTCTACTTTACCAAGTATGATGTCCTTTTCCAGGGACTGGTCTCTCCTGATAACATGTTCAAAGTGTGTGAGACATAGTCTCACCATCCTTGCTTCTAATGAGCATTCTGGCTATATTTTTTCCAAGACAGACTTGTTCGGTCTTCTGGAAGTCCATGGAATATTCAGTATTCTCCACCAGCACCATAATTCAAATGCATCGATTCTTCTTTGGTCTTCCTTATTCACTGTTCAGGTTTCACATGCATAGGAGGTGACTGAAAACATCATGGCTTGGATCAGGTGCACCTGAGTTCTTAAAAAGACGTTTTTGCTTTTTAATACCTTTTTAGAGAGGTCTTTTGCAGATTTGCCTAATGCAATGCATGGTTGGATTTCTTGACTGCTGCTTCCATGGGTGTTGATTTTGGATCCAAGTAAAATGAAATCTTTGACAACTTCAATATTTTCTTCAATTATCATAATGTTTCTTATTGGTTCAGTTGTGAAGATTTTTGTTTTCTTTATGTTGAGGTGTAATCCATACTGAAGACTGTGGTCTTTGATCTTCATCAGCAAGTGTTTCAAGTCCTCTTCACTTTCAGAAAGCAAGGTTGTGTCATCTGCATATCGCAAGTTGCTATGAGTCTGCCTCCAATCCTGATGCCACGTGTTCTTCTTCATAGAGTCCAGGTTCTCAGATTATTTGCTCAGCATACAGACTGAATAGGCATGGTGAAAGCATACAAGCTTGATGCACACCATTCTTAACCTTTGGCCCCCCAAAATTCATGTCCTTGCCACACGCAAAACACTTTCACCCCATTACATCATCCTAAAAGTCTTAAATCAACTGTGAACCTGTGGAATCTAGAATACAAGTTATCTGTTTCCAAAATACAGTGACAGAATAGGCACAAGGTAAACATGTCCATTACAACGGAGAAATTGGCCTGAAAGAAGGGGTAACAAGCACCAAGCAAGTCCAAAACCCAGCAGAACAAATTACATATTTCTCAAGACTTGAAAATAATCGTATGTTCTCTGAGACCATCTGGGCAATGGCCCTGCCCTCCAGACTCTGTGTGTTGGCTGCCCTCTGGATTCTGGGTGGAGGCCCCTCAGCCCTGGGCTTCAACTCTCCCTTCCAGGCCCACTGGGATGGCAACTCTACTCCCTTGACTTTGGGTGACCCCATTCTCCTAGTCCATCTGAGACCCACTTCAGCTTAGGCAGGCCCTGTTCTTCTGCCCACTTGGCATGGAAGCCCCACCTCCTCAGTTTGGGGCAGTGACCCTACTCCGCTGATACACTTAATGGCAGCCCCACACTCCAGAATCAAGTTGGTGAAGATCCGATTTGAAACCTAGGAAGCTGTGGCCCCACACTTTGAGATCCATGAGACCATGGCCACAGCCTTTCAAACCAAGAAGGCCTTGCTTTCTGTGCTCCTTCTAACAGTTCTGCTGATCTCTAAGCTGCTCCTGGGATGATCTTTTTCTATTCCAGGAGGACAATAGATATAGATCCTCTGGCCTATTTCCCGCTTGTAGAATTCCAAGAGGCAAACAGCATTCTTTCCATTCATTCTTTGTCAGTTCCCCTCAGTCTAAGCTGATGGGTTTTCTGCTGTGGTAGTTGGTTAGATATATCAAAGGCTTAATCTCTTAACAAAGATTGTGTAGCCATGTTGTCCTTGGTGAAAATTCTAGGACATGTGTCCTTAGTTTGTACAACAGAATTTTCCAAATCTTTGTTTTGTTTTCATTCTGCATGGTTCACTTTTAAGTCCATCTCTTCTTACCTCATTCATTTTATTACAAGCAGAAAAGAGAAACCACATGTCTCCTTTAAGATCTTGCTTAGAAATCTCCTCAGCTAAATATCCAAGCTCATCACTTATAAATTCTATCTTCCACCAATCATTTGAACATAATTTGTTCTTTGCCACTGCATAAAAAGCATCGCCCTTCCTCCATTGTCCAATCACCTGTTCATCTCCTTTTAAAGCCTCACCAGAAGCACATTTAACGTCCATATTTCTGGCAACATTCTGTAGGTGGCACCATATGTATCCTCTAAGATGATAGAGACTTTGTCTACAGCTTTCCTCACTTCCTTCTGAGCCCTCATTAGAATTGTCTTTGATCTCCATATTTCTACCAACAGTCTCTTCAAGGCAATCTAGGCTTTTGCCATTGTTGTTGTCCTGTGCCACTGAGTGGATTCTGACTCATAGGGACCCTAAAGGATGGAGTAGAACTGTCCCATAGTGTTTGTCAGGGTGTAGTCTTTACAGGAGCAGATCACTAGATCTTCCATGGAGCCACTGGTGGGTTCGAACAACCAGGGCTCCACTTTTACCATTAAAAAAAAAAAATTTTTTTTTACCATTAGGCACCTAAAAACTCTCACATCCTCTACCCATTACCCAATTCCAAAACCACTTCCACATTTTAGAGCACCACCCCACTCTTCCAGTACCAAATTCTGTCTTGGTTATCTAGTGCTGCAGTAACAGAAATACCACAAGTGGGTGGCTATAACAAACAGAAATTTATTTTCTCATGGTTTAGGAGGCTAGAAGTCTGAATTCAGGGTGCTTGATCTAGGAGAAGGCTTTCTCTCCCTGCCAGCTCTGGAGGAAGGTCCTTGTCTCTTCTGAGCTTCTGCTCCTGGGCAATCTTTATGTGGCTTGGCATCTCTCTTCCCCCATCTCTGCTCTGCTTGCTTGTTTAATCTCTTTTATATCTCAAAAGAGATCGAGTTAAAATACACCCTACACTAATCCAGCCTCAGTAACTTAACAAAGACAACCCATTTCCAAATGGGATTATAACCACAAGCATAGAGGCTAGGATTTCCAACACATATTTTGGGGGGACATAATTCAATCCATAACACCTCTCTAAACATATGTCATTTGAACAAAGACATGAATGAAATTAGAGAGTGTCATAAGATAAATCAGTGGTTTCCAAACTTTTTGGTTTCAACATCCCTTTACATTGTTAAAATTACTTAGGACCCAAAAGAGCTTTGCTTATGTGGGTTACATCTATTTATTTTACCATATTAGAAATTAAAAGTGATAAATTATTTAAACATTTATTGAATTATTTTGAAAAACAAAACATTGCATGTTAAAATAAATTTTAATGAAAATAAGTAAATATTCCAAAAAACAAAAATAATTAGTGAAAACAATGGCATTGTTTTACTGTTCCACAAATTTTTAATGATAGCTTAATAGAAGACAGCTGGATTCTCATATCTGCTTCTGTGGTCAATCTGTTGCAATAAGTTATTTTGGTTGAAGGATAGGAAGACTCAGCCTCACACACATATGTAATTGGCAAAGGAAGGAGTATTTTAAGAGACTTTTCAGACAATTATGGATATCCTTCTTTGAATCTACACCAAAACTTGACAAGGGTAGTTTCTTAAGGTTAGTTACAACGTAAAATCTGAAACTGAATTCGGTGAACTTTTTGTACTCTGTTAAAATCCAAAAATCCATAAAATCCGTCAGTCATTTGGAAAATATCAGTTCACTGAGTTATGCAGATCTTCCAAATATTATCACATGTCACTAGACAACATTAAAAAAAAAATCACGTTAGTTAATATAACCAGGGGTCTCATGGAAAACAATGTTAAGTACTGGGAAGATGTCAAGCTCACAGTGGAGGATACTATTCTCCAAAAGTTCTAAGTTTTGTTTGAAAGCTCAAATTTAATTACTGACAACAAAATAGTTGTTTTCTTTGAAGTGACAGGCTCAATTAATTCATTTTTAAGGAAATATCTGCCAAATATCTAAATCTAACCACAATTTTTCTGTAAATCATTCCTTCCAGTAAAAATGCTGTTAGCAGTTAGTAAGCTCACAACTCACGCAACTACTCAAGTGCTTTTTCTCAAGCCACTGTATCTCAACAGAAGTGCTTCATGCAAACTTCTCATTTTGCCATACAGAATTAAAAATACACGTATTCAAGAGTTGAGATTTAATAAATTTAATAATTTTTTTATAGTTTAATGAAGGGCATTCTTAAGTGACACTTGTGACACTTGCTATTTCTTCTATTTCTTTTTTTAGGGCATGGAAGTGAATACAGTAGTTTTGGGTATCATTCCCTTGCTTCCTGCTAAGATACAAGCAGTTTTACCGTCCATTGTTTTTGCCCCATCTTTACAAAGGACAACATAAGGAAAAGGCCAATAATGTTCTAGTATTTTTATGAAAGCATTTTTCATGTCATGGACCCTATGAAATAGTCTTGGACCCCCAATAAGTAAAAGGGATCTTCACAGCTGGCGTGAGTGATCAGGTCAGTCACCAAATATGCATTTGCCTCTCCATGCGTATAACTGACAAAAGTGGATTTGAGAATGCCTCAAGACTTTTCCTCAAGTACATCAAATGTCTTCGGTACAGAAGTCTTATCCTATTGTAATAACCCCTTCCTAAGACTCACAGCCCCTGACCCATGATTTCTCTCTTAGGATAGCTAGCCTAGCCTGAGGGCTGGTACAAGTCCACCAGCAACTCATCTGGGTGTCTTTTGCACCCACAACCAGCTTTTGCTCTACATTTTCCTTCTCTATGACAAAAGTCAAAAGCCCTCAAGATGATTCTGACTCATGGTGACCCCATGTGTTTCGAAACAGAACTGTGCTCCATAGGGTTTTCAATGGTTCTGATATTTCAGAAGTAGATTGCCAGGTCTTTCTTCTGAGACATCTCTGGATGAATTAAAACCACTACCTTTTTGGTTAGTAGCCAAGCACTTAACCATGTCCCTGGGTGGTGCAAATGGTTAAGCACTCAACCATCAGCAAAAAAGTTGGCAGTTTGAACCCACCCATCAGTGCCTCGAAAAACAGGCCTAGTGATCTGCTTTGGGAAGGTCACAGCCTTAAATACCCTATGGGGCAGTTCTACTGTGAACAAATGGGGTTGCCTTGAGTCGGAATCGACTCCACAGCAACTAACAACAACAACATGACAAAAACAGATCACTAGACACTCTGACTCATTTCCTGCAAAGCCAAAAGGAGGTTCTTCTATACCACCAATCAATGGCCACCCCACCCCTGTCCATCTTTCTGGTCTGAGGATTGTACCATTTTCCAGCAGAGTGGAAAGACTGTTGTGATGAATATAATGAATGAATATGATGAATATAACGAAGTGAGGTCACTTGAGACCTCACCCCCCACAAACCGGAAGTGGCATTTTCTTCCACAGGCCCAACCTTAAACATTAGTAATCATGCAACAACAGCTGTAACAAATAGTAACAAGAGGGTTGTTCTGTCACACCTATCAACAAACTAAATGGTGCTATTTCTAATGTTGGTCCACCACAGAGCATAAAAACAATGTTACTAAACAGTATTTTCGGCCAAACCTGACAGACTGCACTGTCATAGGTGAGATCAGAGTGCAAGTCTAACTTAGGGAAGAACAGACACTTGGAGAGAAGGAAAAAAGCTCTCAGTACTCCTCAGGATGTGATGGGTGACTCTGTTACCTTGCCTACAAGCTTTGTTTTGGGAAAATTAATAGCTGCTGATAACATGCCTTGTGATTCATGGGCCAAACAAAAAATAAGGGCATAACATTCATATTCATTTGAAAACACTAAAAATATGCAGAATATGAGATCTGAAAAGATCTGAGAAGAAAGCATGGAAATTAGGAGAATAATATTTTGAGGTTAAAAAAAGGCTTATTAAAAACACACAGACAAAACAATAAAACCTAGTACCAAAAAATACCAAATACCAAAAAGGCCAAAAATACCAAATGATTTTTTATTCATTTTTTACCAAATATCTTTTCAGAACTTGTTGTACTCTCAGTGAAATTAGCACTTTGGCAGTTTCAAATCACACATCCACAAAGAGTAGGCGAATCTGTGTTTTCCTACAGAATTTACCATGTGTCCATTATTTTGCACCATACGGCCTAATAGGAGTGTAACGAGATGTTATACTCTGTTATACTCCAAGTTATGCTCAGATTTGGGAGTACAGAGATAACTGACAGAACCCAGGGAACTTGGAATCTGCTGTATGGGAGATTACTAGTAAAACTGAAATCTACTGTAATAAAAATATGCCAGATGTATGCAGGGTGCATAGTTAAATTGGTAAAAGGAAAGAAAACTGCCAAGGTCTTTCTTGCCTTAAAAAAACAAACAAACAAACAAACTCATTGCTGTCGAGTCGATTCCAACTCATAGCGACACTATAGGACAGAGTAGAACTGCCCCATAGGGTTTCCAAGGAGCACCTGGTGGATTTGAACTGCTGACCTTTTGGTTAGTAGCCGTGGCGCCTAACCACTATGCCACCAGGGTTTCCCTTTCTTGCCTTGTAATAATAAATTCTTGAAAAACGTGCAACACATCATTGAAAAATGAAAAACTACTTCCACTGGGAGGCTTTCTGTTGCCCCACAGGTCCTCAGATGAGAACTAGTCTCCCTGCAATATGTGCCTATAGCACAGTGTACTCTCTTTTCTTAGAAATTTTCAAATTTTGCAATTGCCTTTGTAGGCTGTTACTTGAATAATGTCTGTTTAGAGTAGACTATGAGGCGACATTGGTAATTCAGTGGCAGAGTTCTCACCTTCCATGAGAGGAGACATAGATTTGATTCCCAGACAGTGTACCACATGAGCAGCCTCTACCCTTTTGTCAGTGGAGGCTTGTGTGTTGTTATGATGCTGAACAAGTTTCAGCAGAGTTTTCAGACTAAGATTGGCTATGAAGAGACACCTAGAGATTTACTTCTGAAAATCAGCCAATGAAAACCCTACAAATCACATTGGTCAGATCCGTAACCGATCACGGGGATGGTGCAGAATTCGTCAGCGTTCAGTTCCATTGTTCATGGGGTTGCCATGAATTGGAGGCCAATTCGACAGTAGCTGACAACAAAGAGTCGAATATAAGCTCCATGAGGGTAGAAACCAATTAAGTTTTACTGTACACCTAGCACTTAATGTGATGTCTTGACCACAAGGCACTCGATAAATGTATCTTTACAGAAATAAAGGAGCTAATGTGAGAAAGCAGTTGATAGAGTTCAATAAGGATCTATTAGACATCTCTGAGGTAACAGATAAGTCCTCAGAATTCTGACGAACAAAAAAGTTTATTTGTGAGATAAAGTTTTTTTTTTTTTTTTTTCCATAGTGAGTAGGAAAGAGCTTCCAAGAGTAAAGAGTACATCATTTGAATAGTGTCTCTCATTTGTGCCTTTTAATTTAATTGACTTGGCTGGCACTGCAGGGTTGTAGAGAAGGAACAAGAAGGCAAAACAGGTTTAAGTGCCTGCAGGTCTTGGAAGTGTCTCAGCAAGCAGTGGTAGCAGGGGTTGGTAAGAGGGGGAAGAGAAGTGAACAGAGATTCCAGCAGTCCCAAATCCCAAGTCCCAAGAGAAACGTGAATGTATATCAGTGATTTTGCTCCACTGGTGACTCTGTACGTGCAAAAATGAGATGATACTATCTCTGCATTAGGAACTACTAACATAGTCAGGATTGATATTAGGTCCACACAACTATACAATTTGAGTCAGTGGAAAGAACCTGGGCTTTGGAGGAAGCAGATCTCCACTTTGGCAACTGTTAATTTGTGACCTACACTAATGATAAATCTTATATGTCACAATTATAAAAATAGAGACAATGCTACTTCTCACCTTTTGCCCTAGGTTTTCTGTAAAAATAAAGTAGATGAAAGCAATGAGGATGGTGCTTGGTAAACAGTGGTACTCAGGGAATGATAATTGCTTTTATCTTCATATTTTCCTAATTGAAATTCCAAACATAATATAAATGTTGCATTGAATATAGATTCACTGATATCAATTTACTGTAGGTGCTGTTATGCCTATTTAATAGTGTCTTTTTTCTTTTTGAGTCTCTGAGTGGTCCAAATGGCTGATTAACACATTCAGCTTCTAACTGAATGGCTGGAAGTTGGAGCCTATCCAGGGGCACCTCAGAAGAAAGTTCTGATGATCTCCTTCCAAAATAGACAACCATTGAAAATTCTGTACAGCACAGTTCTCTGACACACACAGGGTGGCCATGAGTCACAGTAGACTTGACAGAGACTAGTTTTTATGACTTTTTAAAAAATTGCTTTAAAGTTTTTTTTTTTTCCAAAAAATTCAAGGTATAATTAAATTTCCATAAATCAATGTCATTGTTAATCTCTTTTTGGCAATTTTAGCAATTCAGTCTATTCTGCAAATATCCCTAGTTAGTTATTTAGAGTAAAAACAAATAGGGCTTAAAGGACCACCTATAAATGAACTAAAATTGCTCTGAATTTACCTGTTTTAACAATTATTGGTATGTGAATATGGTTTCCAGCTCATTCCAAGAAACCTATGTCATAACTGATGATTCACTATTGCTGCCATGGTTTTGGAAAAGTGGGATGCACTTTTATATTCCTTGTTCATTTGCTCTATCTTAAGAGCAAGTGCTTTTGTTTGTCTCTCTGGGGGAAAATAATCTTTCGTTTGTAAAATTATTCTAGGATTTGGAGTATAACAACTCATTTTGATCTGGAGCGTACACTCCAAAATCCCAGAAGAAATCAGGCATATTTGATGGTAAGAAAAAAAATTAATGAATATGAGGCAAAGGTGGTGGAGTAGTCAGATGCTTCTGGTGGTCCCTCTCATAACAAAGACCTGAAAAAAACAGGTGAACCGATTATATATATGACAAGCTAGTCATCAAAGGCAAAGTCAAGGAATTGGGCTGAGCAGCAGGGGGAGGGAGAGACAATTCAGAAGCAGTGAGGAATTGTAGGACCTGACTTGGGAGGGAACCAGTGCCACTCGGCCCTGATCCTTCGATGCAACCATGGCAAGGCTGGAGGTAGCATTCTGGACGTGGCCTTCTCAGCCACAGAGAGTGAGCAGCAGAGTCTACTCATACCTCCAGAATTAGTGAAAATCAGCCATCTTGGCGTAAGATAAGTCCTTGCATCTAATTTACCGTGTGGATATAAAAGCACCCCTTTCAAAAGAACTGTCCCCCATTTATCTGACCCCTCCTCCCTCTGACCCAGGACCTAAGCCAACTTCAGTGACAGTCGATTTCCCTGAGCCTGAGATAGGTCCTGTTGTGCACCCTGAGGCATTCTTCTGGCATTGGAGAAGGAAAAAATTAACAAACAGGGAAAAATATTGTGCTGGCTCCCGTAAGCTGGGAACTCAGGGCAGAAGTGGCTCCTGTCCAGGCACAAACAGTCCACAGGCTTTGAATGCCTTTCACCCCTGCATGTGCCCATATGGCCCCATTTCAGCAGCTAGGCCTTTGTTGTTGCAGTGCAAGGGTGTATGTGCCTGATGTCTGACTTTAACTGTTTCAGCTGTGTGGTAGAGAGGCAGGTTTTTGACGTTTGACACTGCTCTGCCTACTAAGCAGGGTCCTCACCTCCCACATCAGGGGCCTGAGGACTGGTGGCTCCAGCCACACCACCTAGCCACCCATGACAGGGGTCCAAGGATGAATGGTGCCTCCCAGTCCTTACAGTTAAAAGCATTGGGTGCCTATCGTATGGCTGAAGAGCCCACCCACCAGTGCGCACTAGAGAACAGGGATGCACCTTCCACGCAGACGCTCAGAGGATGGTTTTTAGCCCCCTATTTTGCTCAGAGTGTGACTCACCTGCTGCAACCAGAAACCTGTGCATACACCAATCACCACTGCTCCTTTAAGACCGTAGATGAGAGCCTGCACCACACACTTGGTGACCCACTACCTGAACACTTTACCTGAATCCATACAAGAAAAGTGAATGGACTTCTAGGCTCATAAACCTGGTAACAGCTCTAGCCATCTGGTGACAGGACATTAGAGTTTCAAAGGTGCAAATAATCAAGGTAGCTCACTCGAGCAGCCTACTTGGGTATATCAAAACAAAACAAAAAAAGAAGCTAGAACAAAGTAAGCAAACATAAAATAAGTTAATACAATAACCTATAGATGGCTCGGAGAAACAGTCAATATCAGAGCACATAAAGAACAGACCATGATTGCTTCAACAAGCTCCGAAAACAAAGAATCAAGGAATCCTCCAGATAAAGATATATTCCTGGAATCACCAGAGGTAGAATACAAAATATTAATATACAGAACTCTTCAGGAGATCAGGCAAAACAGAACAAGCCAAGGGACACACAGATAAAGCAGTTGAGGAACTTAAGAAGGTTATTCAAGAGTGTAATGAAAAATTAAATAGGTTCAGAATCCATAAAGAGAGAGCAATTATAAATTCAGAAGATTAACAATAAAATTTCAGAATTAGACAACTCAATAGAAAGTAGAAGAGCAGAACTGAGGAAATGGAAGTCAGAATTAGTGAGATTAAAGACAAGACATTTGACAACAATATATTCAAAGAAAAATCAGATAAAAGAATGAAAAAAAAAAAAGAAGAAACCTAAGAATCACGTGGAACTCTATCAAGAGAAATAATCTATGAGTGATTAGAGCACCAGAACAGGGAGGGAAAACAGAAAATACAGAGAGAATTGTTGAAGATTTGTTAGCAGAAAACTTCCCTGATATCACCAAAGATGAGAAGATATCTATCCAAGATGCTCATTGAACCCCATACAAGGTAGGTCCCAAAAGAAAGTCACCAAGACATATTATAATTAAACTTTCCAAAACCGAACATTAAGAGACAATTTTAAGAGCAGCTAGGGATAAATGAAAAGTCAATAAGAGTAAGCTCAGGCTACTCAGCAGAAACCATGCAGTCAAGAAAGCAATGGGATGGCATACATAAAGTCTTGAAGGAGAAAAACTGTCAGCCAAGAATCATATATCCAGCGGAACTGTCTCTCAAATATGAAGGCAAAATTAGAACATTTCCAGATATACAGAAGTTTAGGATATTTCCCCCCAAACCAAACCAAAAGTACAAGAAATACTAAAGGGAGTCCTCTGATTAGAGAATCAATAACATCAGATAACAACCCAAGACTAGAACACAGGATAGAGAAACCAGGTTATAACCCAGATAGGTGTCTTAGTCATCTAGTGCTGCCATAACAGAAATACCACAAGTGGATGGCTTTAACAAAGAGAAGTTTATTTTCTCACAGTAAAGTTGGCTAAAAGTCCAAATTCAGGGTGTCAGCACCAGGGGAAGCCTTTCTCTTTCTGTCGGCTCTGGAAGAAGGTCTTTCTTGTCAATCATCCCCTAGGCTAGGAACTTCTCTGTGCAGGAACCCCTGGTCTGAAGGATGCGCTCTGCTCCCAGTGCTTCTTTCTTGGTGGTATGAGGTCCTCAACTCACTGCTTGCTTCCCTTTCCTTTTATCTCTTGTAAGATAAAAGGTGGTGCGGCCCACACCCCAGGGAAACTCTCTTTACACTCGATTGGGGATGTGACCTTAGTAAGGATGTTACAACCCCACCCTAATCCTCTTTAACATTAAAATTACAGTCGCAAAATGGAGGACAACCACACAATTTGGCTTAACCAAGTTGACACATATTTTAAAGGACACAATTCAATCCATGACGATAGGAAAATTACAAAAATAAATCAAGATAAAAAAACACTTGAAACAGGGAAACAGAGACGTCATTATGTAAAAGATGACAACATTAAAATCAATAAAGAGGGACTTAAAAATGTAGTCAAAGACCTTTCATATGGAGAGGATTTCAGGGAGATATAGAGAAATAAAAGTTTGGTTTAAACTTAGAAAAACAGCGGTAAATAATAAGGTAACCACAAAGGAGACTAACAAACCTACACATCAAAATAGAATACAAGAAAAACATAAAGACTCAACAAAAACAAATCAACAACAATGAAAAAGAGTAAAAGACAATTTACAAAGAAAAACTACTCAGCACAAAAACATTAAGTGGAAAAAAGAAACTGTAAACAACACATAAAAAAGACATCAAAATGACGGCATTAAATTCACACCTACCCATAATTACACTGAATGTAAATGGATTAAATGCACCAATAAAGAGACAGGGAGTGGCAAAATGGATGGAAAAAAACAATCTCTTTATATGCTGCCTACAAAAGACATATCTTAGACTTAAAGATACAAACTACAACTCAAAGGATGGAAAAAAATATATATCCAGCAAACAAGAATCAAAAAAGAACAGGTGTGGCGATATTAATTTCTGACAAAATAGACTTTAAATTTAAATCCACCACAAAGGATAAGGAAGGACACTACATAATGATTAAAGGGACAATATACCAGGAGGAGATTACCATATTAAATATTTATGCATCCAATGCCAGGGCTTCAAGATACATAAAACAAACTCTAACAACACTGAAAATTGAGATAGCTCCACAATAATAGTAGGAGACTTCAACACACCGCTTTTGGTGAAGGGCAGAACACCCAGAAAGAAGCTCGGTAAAGACACAGAAGATCTAAATGCTGCAATCAACCAACTTGACCTCATAGACATATACAGAACACTCCACCCAACAGCAGCCAACTATACTTTCTTTTCCAATGCACATGGAACATTCTCTAGAATTGAGAACATACTAGGTCATAAAGCAAGCCTTAACAGAATCTAAAACATCGAAATATTACAAAGCATCTTCTCTGACCATAAGGCTATAAAAGTAGAAATCAATAACAGAAAAAGCAGGGAAAAGAAATCAAACACTTGGAAACTGAACAACACCTTGCTCAAAATGACTGGGTTATAGATGGAATTAAGGATGGAATAAAGAAATTCATAGAATCCAAGGAGAATGAAAACACTTCCTATCAGAATCTTTCGGACTCAACTAAACCAGTCCTCAGAGGTGAATTAATGCACACTTCCAAAAAGAAGAAAGGGCCAAAATCAAAGAACTATCCCTACAACTTGAAAAAATAGAAAGGGAGCAACAAAAGAAACCCTCAGGCACCAGAAGAAAGCAAATAATAAAAAATAGAGCAGAATAAAATGAAATAGAAAACAGAAAAACAATGGAAAGCGTTAACAAGACCAAAAGCTTATTCTTTGAAAAGATTAGCAAAATTGATAAACCATTGGCCAGACTGACAAAAGAAAAACAGGAGACTAAGCAAATAACACAAATAAGAAATGAGATGGGCAATATCACAACAGAACCAGCTGAAATTAGAAGAATCATATCAGAATACTATGAAAAATTCTACTCTAACAAATTTGAAAACCTAGAAGAAATGGACAAATTTCTAGAAACACACTACCTACCTAAACTAACATAAACAGAGGTAGAACAACTAAATAAACCCATAACAAAAGACGAGATTGAAAAAGTAAATTAGAAAACACCCCATAACAACAAAAAAAGGCCTGGCCCTGATAGCTTCACTGGAGAATTCTACCAAACTTTCAGAGCAGAGTTAACAGCACTACTACTAAAGGTATTTCAGAGCATAGAAAAGGATGGAATACTACCTAATTCATTCTATGAAGCCATCATATCCCTGATACCAAAACCAGGTAAAGACACCACAAGAAAAGAAAATTATAGACCTATATTCCTCATGAATGTAGATGCAAAAATCCTCAACAAAAGTCTAGCCAATAGAATTCAACAACATATCAAAAAAATAATTTACCATGACCAAGTGGGATTCATACCAGGTATGCAGGGATGGTTCTACATCAGAAAAACAATCAATGCAATCCACCAAATAAATAAAACAAAAAACAAGAACCATGTGATCTTATCAATTGATGCAGAAAAGGCATTTAACAAAGTTCAACATCCATTCATGACAAAAAGTCTCAGCAATACTAAAGAAATAGAAGGAAAATTCCTCAAAATAACAAAGGGCATTTATACAAAGCCAACAGCCAATATCATCCCAAATGGAGAGAGTCTGAAAGCATTCCCCTTGAGTATGGGAACCAAAGATGTCCTTTATCACCATTCTTGCTCAACATTGTGCTGGAGGTCCTAGCCAGAACAATTAGGCTAGATAAAGAAATAAAGGGCATCCAAGTTGGCAAGAAGGAGTAAAAGTTTTTTACTTGCAGGTGACATGCTCTTAAAAACAGAAAACCCTAAAGAATCCTCAAGAAAACTACTGAAACTAATAGAGTTCAGGAGAGTATCAGGATACAAGATAAACATAAAAAAATCAGTTGGATTCTCACACACCAACAAAGATAACATCGAAGAGGAAATCACCAAATCAATACCATTTACAATTGTCTTAGAATAAATCTAACCAGAGATGTAAAAGACCTATATAAAGCAAACTTCAAGACGCTACTGCAAGAAACCCAAAGAGGCCTACATAAGTGGAAAAACATGCCTTGCTCATGGATAGGAAGACTGAACATTGTAAAAATGTCTATTCTACCCAAATCAATCTATTGATACAAGGCAATCCCAATTCAAATCCAGTAGTGTCTTGTAGTCGTTTTTTAATGAAATGCGGAAACAAATTGCAAACTTCATATGGAAGAGAAAGAGGCTCTGGATGAGTAAAGCATTACTGAAGAAGAGAACAAAGTAAGAGGCCTCACACTGCCTGATTCTAGAACATACACTGCAACTGTAGTCAAAACAGCTTGGTGCTGGTACAACAGATACATAGAACAATGGAATGGAAATGAGAATCCAGTTGTAAATTCATCCACCTATGAGCAGCTCATATTTGACAAAGGCACAAGTTCAGTTAAATGGGGAAAAGACAGTCTCTTTAACAAATGGTGCTGGCATACCTGGATATCCATTTGCAAAAAAAATGAAACAAGACCCATACCTCATACCATGCACAAAAACTAACTCAAAACGGATCAAAGACCTAATTGTAAAATCTAAAAGGATAAAGATCATGGAAGATAAAACAGGGACAATACTGGAAGCCCTAATACATGGCATAAACAGTTTACAAAACATTACTAACAATGCACAAACACCAGAAGAGAAACTAGATAACTGGGAGCTCCTAAAAATCAAACACCTATGCTCATCCAAAGATTTCACCAAAAGAATAAAAAGATTACCTACAGACTGGGAAAAAGTTTTTGGCTACGACAATTCTGATCAGTGTCTGATCTCTAAAATCTACATGATACTGCAAAAACTCAACAACAAAAAGACAAATAACCCAATTAAAAAATGAGCAAAGGATATGAAGAGGCATTCCTCTTCACCAAAGAAGACATTCGGGTGGCTAACAGGTACATGAGGAAATGTTCACGATCATTAGCCATTTGAGAAATGCAAATCAAAACTACAATAAGATACTATCCCACCTCAACAAGGCTAGCATTAATCCAAAAAAACACAAAATAATAAATGTTGGAGAGGTTTTGGAGAGACCGGAACTGTTATACGCTGCTGGTGGGAACGTAAAACGGTACAACCACTTTGAAAATCGATTTGTCACTTCCTTAAAAAGCTTTATTTTATTTTTTATTTTTAAAAAGCTAGAAATAGAACTACCATACAATCCAGCAATCCCACTCCTTGGAATATATCCTAGAGAAATAAGAGCCTTTACATGAATAAATACATGCACACCCATGTTCATTGCAGCATTGTTTACAATAGCAAAAAGATGGAAGCAACCAAGGTGCCCATCAATGGATGAATGGATAAATAAATTATGGTATAGTCACATAATGGAACACTATGCAACAATTAAGAAGAACAACGAATCTGTGAAACATCTCTTAACATGGAGGAATCTGGAAGACATTATGCTGAGTGAAATTAATCAGTTGCAAAAAGACAAATATTGTATGAGAGCACTATTATGAGAACTCTAGATAAAGTTTAAATACAGAAGAAAATACTCTTTGATGGTTATGAGGGTCGGAAGGGAGGGAGAGGGATATTCAGTAACTAGATAGTAGATAAAAAATTATTTTAGGTGAAGGGAAAGGCAATACACAAGACAGGAGAAGTCAGTACAACTGGACTAAACCAAAAAGCAAAGGAGTTTCCCGAATACGACCAAACACTTCAAAGGCCAGAGTACCAGGGATGAGGGTCTGGGGACCATGGTTTCAGGGGACACCTATGTCAATTGGCATAACAAAATGTATTAAGGAAACGTCCTGCATCCCACTTTGGTGAGAGGCATCTGGGGTCTTAAACGCTAGCAAGCAGCCATCTAGGATGAATCAATTGGTCTTAACCCACCTGGAGCAAAGGAGAATGAAGAACACCAAAGACATAAGGTAAAGATGAGCCCAAGAGACAGAAAGGGCCACATAAACCAGAGACTACATCAGCCTGAGATGGAAAGAAGTAGATGGTGCCCGGCTATTACCAATGACTGCCCTGACAGAGAACACAACAGAGAATCCCTGATGGAGCAGGAGAACAGTGGGATGCAGATCTCAAATTCTTGTAAAAAGACCAGGCTTAATGATCTGACTGAGACTAGAGGGACCCTGATGGTCATGATCCCTGGGCCCTTTGTTAGCCCAAGATTGGAACCGTTCCCGAAGCCAACTCTTCAGACAGGGATTGGACTGGATGATAAGACAGAAAGTGACACTGGTGAGGAGTGAGCTTCTTGGCTGAAGTAGACACATGAGACTATGTGGGCAACTCCTGCCTGGAGATGAGATGAGAAGGAAGAGGGGGAATAGGAGCCAGTGGAATGGACGCGGGGAATACAGGGTGGAAAGGACAAGTGTGCTGTCTTATTAAGGGGAGGGCAGCTAGGAGTAAATAGCAAGGTGTGTGTAAGTTTTTGCATGAGAGATTGACTTGATTTGTAAACTTTCACTTAAAGTACAATAAAAAAACCCAAAATAAGTATCACCTAGAAAAAAAAATTTTTTTTTTTTTTAGAAACAACAACAAAATTAATGAGTATGCAATAAGAAAGGACAGGTAAAAAAGATTTTGATTTATTTTTAATTCCTTGGCCATCAAAGGCATGCAAGAAATGTCCCAGCAGTTTAAGCTGTTCCAGCTGAAGCACATAATTTTCTTTTTATTTATTTATTTATTTACTTATTTATTTATCCCCCTGTATTCCCTGTGCCCATTCAACCAGCTCCTGTCCTCCTCTCCCTTCTCATCTTGCCACCAGACAGAACTTGCCCACATAGACTCAAGTGTCCATTTGAGCCAAGAAGCTCACTCCTCGCCAGTATCATTGTCTACCTTACAGTCCAATCCCTGTCTGTGGAGTTGGCTTCGGGAACGGTTCCAATCTTGGGCTAACAAAGGGTCCAGGGACCATGACCATCAGGGTCCCTCTAGTCTCAGTCAGATCATTAAGCCTGGTCTTTTTACAAGAATTTGAGATCTGCATCCCACTGTTCTCCTGCTCCATCAGGGATTCTCTGTTGTGTTCTCTGTCAGGGCAGTCATTGGTAATAGCCGGGCACCATCTACTTCTTTCCATCTCAGGCTGATGTAGTCTCTGGTTTATGTGGCCCTTTCTGTCTCTTGGGCTCATCTTTACCTTATGTCTTTGGTGTTCTTCATTCTCCTTTGCTCCAGGTGGGTTAAGACCAATTGATTCATCCTAGATGGCTGCTTGCTAGCGTTTAAGACCCCAGATGCCTCTCACCAAAGTGGGATGCAGGACGTTTTCTTAATGCATTTTGTTATGCCAATTGACATAGGTGTCCCCTGAAACCATGGTCCCCAGACCCTCATCCCTGGTACTCTGGCCTTTGAAGAGTTTGGTTGTATTCAGGAAACTTCTTTGCTTTTTGGTTTAGTCCAGTTGTATTGACTTCCCCTGTCTTGTGTGTTGCCCTTCCCTTCACCTAAAATAATTTTTTGTCTACTGTCTAGTTACTGAATATCCCTCTCCCTCCCTCCCCACCCCCGTAACCATCAAAGAGTATTTTCTTCTGTGTTTAAACTTCATCTAGAGTTCTTATAATAGTGCTCTCATACAATGTTTGTCTTTTTGCAACTGAAAAATTTCACTCAGCATAATGTCTTCCAGATTCCTCCATGTTATGAAATGTTTCACATATTCATAGTTGTTCTTAATCTTTGCATAGTGTTCCATTATGTGACTATACCATGATTTATTTATCCATTCATCCGTTGATGGGCACCTTGGTTGCTTCCATCTTTTTGCTATTGTAAACAGTGCTGCAATGAAAATGGGTGGATGCACATAATTTTCTAGAAACAAATATGGGCCTGTGGCAAAAAGGTATGAAGATAAAATGAGTTTTTCCCGTGTCAAAGATTATTAGTCCCTAAAGAATATGATCATCACTGTCAGAGTATGTTCTTCATCACTGCCAAGCATTATGAAAGGAACACACATGGCAGGCTGTGCTTCGTGAAAACAGAGCTGGAGTAAAGATGTAGTAATACTCTACTCAGCTATGAAAAATGGCAAGTATTTTTCTATTTGAATATATGAATGTGAAATGTTATTTATCCACAGAGAATTACAGAATTTTAGTCGCAACTCTCGAGCTTTGCATATTGCATCACACATTGGTTTTTTGTTTTCCTTAAATATGCTCCTTTGGTTCTATTACTAATAAAATGTGGAATATGAGAAATATAACTTTAAATTCTTCAGAAATTCTATGCATGCCTGAAGCTTGCTCCTACACTATTATTGTAGCACTTGCTCTTAAGATACAGCAAATAAACAAGGAATATAAAAGTACAGCTACGGCAGCAATAGCCAAAAACAGAATGAAGAATCAAGATCAGGAGCATCAGAGACAGACAGACTTGTTTCCAGTCCTGGTTCAGCTACTTAGTTGTATGACCATGGGCAAATCAATTCACTTCAAGCCTTAGCTTTTTGCATCTATACTATGGGAATAATAACCTTTCTGACCTCAGAGGTTTTTTTGAGGTTTATATAAAATGATATTTCATGACTAGTAATAATAATAGTCATTATTATTATAAACAAAATTGTGAACAGTATCATTTAAATAAAATGATGAAAAGCCCACACTGTAACTCCCTATCCAAAGATTATTTTATAATCTGTTTGCTAACAACCATTAATTTTTTGAAAATAATGTTTCATGATATTCAGAAACAGGAGAATGCTTCAATTATGTAATCATGTTAAAAAATTTTTTAATGTCCCCACACATATTTTTCATTAATATCTAGGACTGGTAGTGCTGGAAATGAATCAGATAAATTTAAACTAGATAGGTTTTTCTACCACCACCCATCTTCAGTTTGTGTTACTGTGGTGGTTTGCATGCTGCTGGAAGCTATGCCACCATATTTCAAATACCAGCAGAGTCACCCAGGGTGGACAGGTTTCAGCAGACTTTCTAGACTAAGAAAGACTAGGAAGAAAGGCCTGGTGATCTGTCTACTTCCAAAAATTAGCCAATGAAAACTCTATGGATCACAACAGACTATTGTCCAATATAGTGTAGAAGATACACCCCCTTGGTTGGAAGGCAGTACAATAGCCTTAACAATGGATTCAAACATAGCAACAATTATGAAGATGGTGTGGTACTAGGCAGTGTTTCACTGTGTTGTACATGGGGTCACCATGAGTTGGAGCCGACTCAATGGCAGTGACAACAAGGTTTTTCTAAGCTTTAAAATACTGCTATGGGGCAAAAAAAGATATATCCCTATTTATTACGAAGCTTGTTTAAGTTAAAAGTTGGCTTGTCATTGGCAGGCTATACCACAGTAGAACAAGATATTAGTAATATCTGGTTAGCCCTAAGGGCTTGAGGCAAGAGCAATGAGCTTCAGCAGCAAGGAATATTCAAGACATTATTCAAGGCAAAGGTAGAAGTTAGGAACTCAAATGAAAGTAGGTAGAGGTTTTCCCTTCCAACCCCTTCCCCTCATATTCTTGCCCCACTACTTCCTCTTGATGCTAATTGAGAAGAAGATGCACTTCTTTGTTTCATCTATTTGAAGATGCATGGAAAAGCCAAAACCACTCTCCATTTGTAGCAACCCTAGGTCAGTTTCACAATTCCTTTTTAACAACTTTATTGAGATACAATTCATATACCATACAATTGACCCATTTAATTCACATCACTTTTGGTTTCTTCTTTTTCCCTTTTCTCACAAGAAAAGTCATTAATTAAATATATTTGGAAACTTGTAAGAGACTAGCCATTTCAATTTGGTTCACCATTCCCATGATTTTCTATTTTAAAAAAGTTAACAGCCTTTGAAAACAGCATAGACAACAGGCAGAACCTTGCCAAGGACTGGGAATGGGTTTCATAATTCACACTTACATTTATTTCAAATATAACCAGGAAGATTCATTGTGTCTGTAAAACACACACACACACACACACACACACACACACACCCCTCATTACATATTACTATATACATTCTTCCCAGGGTAGTTGGTCAGGATATTGCTAAAAATAATGTAGTACATTATATCAGAAGGAATATTTTCTATATTATTTTATAATTAATAAATCAGTACATCTTAGAGAATTCATTGGAGAATTCAGAGGATGATTAAGAAAGAAGCAATACTTAGTGATCATCCATTACCCTTCAGCCAGGGGTAACCACTCTTCTCAAGTTGTATTTTTTCTTCCATCTTTGTTTTTCTGTCTGTGAGTGTTCATGTGTGTTTGTGGGGAGTCATATCTGGATATCTATCATGGATATAAAATAATGTAATTATTTTTCAAAATATAACTTAATTTGCTGTGCAAAATTCATTTTTATAGATATACTATCATTCATTAAATGTCCCCACATTGTTAGATGTTTAGGCTATTTCCAACTTTTTGCTATTATAAATAAATCTGTGATGGGCATGCTTGAATGTTATCTCTGGAAGTCTCATTGCAATTCTCCTTAGGATAAATTTCTAGATGTAATATTTTGGGAGCTGAGGTAATGTCTATTCACAAACGTGTATCCAAAACAAGCTTTAAACATCTATGTACAGGGAGTCCCTGACTTTAATGGGATTCCATTCTGAAGACACTCTTGTAAGTTGGTTCTGATGAAAACAGAATACCTCAGTTTTGTTTTTTTTTTTTAATTTTCATTATCATTGCCTTTTCCACTGCTATTCATAAGGTTTTCACTAGCCAATTTTTTCAGAAGTATACTGCCAGGTCCTTCTTCCTAGTCTGTCTTAGTCCAGAAGCTCAGCTGAAACCTGTCCACCAAGGGTGATCCTACCAGCATTTGAAATATCAGTGGCAAAGTTCCCAGCATCACAGCAACACTCAAGTCACCACAGTATAACAAACTGACAGACATGTGGATATACGGTGCCAGAAGATGAGCCTCTCAAGTTGGAGGGACTCAAAATACGACTGGGTAAGAGCTGCCTCCTCAAAATAAAGTCGACCTTAATGACATGGATGGAGTCAAGCTTTTGGGATCTTCATTTGCTGATGAGGCATGATTCAAAACGAGAAGAAACAGATACAAAGATACATTAATAATTGGAACATGGAATGTGAGAAGTAAGAATCTAGGAAAATTGAAAGTTGTCAAAAATGAAATGGAACTCATTAATATCAAAACGTAGGCATTTGTGAACTGAAATGGAATGATATTGGCCATCTGGCATCGGAATCATATTGTCTACTATGCCAGGAATGACAAATTGAAGAGGCATAGCATCGTGTTCATCGTAAAAAGGACATTTCAAGATCCGTCCTGAAGTACAATGCTGTCAGTGATAGGCTAGTATCTATATGCCTACAAGGAAGACCAGTTAATATGATTATTACTCAAATTTACGAACTAACCACTCAGGCCAAAGATGAAGATATTGAAGATTTTTACCAACTTCTGCAGTCTGAAATCAACCAAACATGCAATTAAGACGCATCGAAAATTACTGGTGATTGGAACACAAGTTAGAAACGAAGAAGGTTTGGTAGTTGGAAAATGTGGCCTTGGTGATAGAAATGATGCTGGAGATCGCATGATAGAATTTTGCAAGGCCAATGACTTCATTGCAAATACCTTTTTCACCAACATAAATGGTGACTCTACATGTGGACCTTGCCAGATGGAATACACAGGAATCAAATTGACTACATCTATGGAAAGAGACTATGGAAAAGCTCAATATCATCAGTCAGAACAAGGCCAGGGGCCGACTGTGGAAGAGAACATCAATTGCTCATACGCAAGTACAAGACGAAATTGAAGAAAATTAGAACACGTCCATGAGAGCAAAAGTACAACCTTAAGCATATCCCACCTGAATTTAGAGACAATCTCAACAATAGATTTGATGCACTGAACACTAATGACTGAGGACATGCTGAGTTGTGGAATGACATCAAGGACATCATGCATGAAGAAAGAAAGAGGTCATTAAAAAGACAAGAAAGAAACAAAAAAATGAAATGGATCTCAGAAAAGACTCTGAAAGTTGTTCTTGAATGTAGAGTAGTTAAAACAAAAAGAAGAATTGATGAAGTAAAAGAACTGAACAGAAGATTTCAAAGGGCAGCTCGAGAAGGCAAAGTATTATAATGAAATATGTAAAGATTTGGAGATAGAAAACCAAAAGAGAAGAACATGCTCGGCATTTCTCAAGCTGAAAGAACTGAAGAAAAAATTCAAGCCTTGAGTTGGTTCTACAGGAAAAATATTAAATGACACAGGAAGCATCAAAAATAGATGGAAGGAATACACAGAGTCACTGTACCAAAAAAAAACTGGTCAACATTCAACCACTTCAGGAGGTGGCATATGATCAAGAGCTGATAGTACTTAAGGAAGAGGTCCAAGCTGCACTGAAGGCACTGGCAGAAAACAAGGTTTCAGGAATTGACAGAATACCAATTGAGATGTTTCAACAAATGGATGCAGCACTGGAAGTGCTTACTCGTTTATGTCAAGAAATTTGGAAGACAGCTACCTGACCAATCAACTGGGAGTGATTCATATTTGTACCCATTCCAAAGAAAGGAGATCTAAGAGAACGGGGAAATTATCATTAATATCACACACAAGTAAAATTTTGCTGAAGGTCATTCAAAAATGGTTACGACAGTACAACAACAGGGAACTACTAGAAATTTAAGCCAGATTCAGAAGAGGACATAGAACGAAGGGTATTATTGCTGGTATCAGATAGATCTTAGCTGAAAGCAGAGAATAACAGAAAGATGTTTACCTCCATTTTATGACTATGCCAAGGCATTCCACTGTGTGGGTCATAACAAATTATGGGTAACATTGTGAAGAACGGGAATTCTAGAACACTTAATTGTGCTCATGAGGAACCTGTACATAGATCAGGAGGCAGTTGTTCAGACAGAACAAGGGGATACTATCTGGTTTAAAGTGAGGAAAGGTGTGCATCAGGGTTGTATCCTTTCGCCATAATTATTCAATCTGCATGCTGAGCAAATAATCCAAAAAGTTGGGCTATATGAAGAAGAATGTACCATCAGGATTGAAGGAAGACTCATGAACAACCTGTGATATGCAGATGACACAACCTTGCTTGCTGAAAGTGAAGAGGACTTGAAGCACTTACTAATGAAGATCAAAGACAATAGCCTTCAGTATAGATTACACCTCAACATAAAGAAAACAAAAATCCTCACAACTGGACCAATAAGCAAAATCATGACAAGCGGAGAAAAGATTGAAGTTGTCAAGGGTTTCTTTTTACTTGGATCCACAATTAACATACATGGAAGCAGCAGTCAAGAAATTAAAAGACACATCGCACTGGGCAAATCTGCTGCAAAAGACCTCTTTCAAGAGGACTAAGTGCGCCTGACCCAAGCCATGATGTTTTCAATCAACTCATATGCATGTGAAAGCTGGACAATGAATACGGAAGACTGAAGAAGAATTGATGCCTTTGAATTATGGTGTTGGTGAAGAATATTGAATATTCAGTGGGCTGCCAGAAGAATAAACAAATCTGTCTGGGAAGAAGTACAGGCAGAATACTCATTAGACTTCGTCTCATATACTTTTGACATGTTATCAGGAGGGGCCAGTCCCTGGAGAAGAATATCACGCTTGGTAGAATAAAGAGTCAGTGAAAAAGAGGAAGACGCTCAATATGATGTACTGGCACCCCCCCCCCAAAAAAAAACCCAGTGCCATCGAGTCGATTCCAGTGGCTGCAATAATGCAGTCAAATAGAGCAACGACTGTGAGGACAGTGCAGGAACTGGTGGTGGTTTGTTCTGTTGTACACAGGGTTTCTATCAGTAGGAATCAACTCGAGGATACCTAACAATAGCAACATTATTGCCTTTTATTATCACTATTTTTATAAATTCATTCTTTATTTTTCTTTGTGGATTGGAAACATTACATATAAACTTAACCAAACCAAACCCACTGCCGTCGAGTCAATTCTGACTCATAGCGACCCTACAGGACAGGGTAGAACTGCCCCACAGGGTTTCCAAGGAGTGCCTGGCAGATTCAAACTGCTGACCTTTTGGTTAGCAGCCGTAGCACTTAACTACTACTCTACCAGGATTTCCACATATAAACTTACAGATATATTTTAATACACAGATACATATATAAAAAATGCACAAATCATAAACATTTACTCAGATGATGAAGAGTTGGACGATGTTGGTGTTTTGTTAGTTGCGGTAATAACTCCACTTGTGGAAGATTCTGGATCAGCCGAATTATCCCTGGGAAAGGGGATGGTGTTTCTAGTCAGAAAATTAGTGAGAGCTGTCTGAATGGTCCTTTTCTTTTTTTTCTTTATATATTTCACAGTAACATCTCATTGCTTCCCAAATTTGCCTACCGACTTTAGCAAAGTGATCGATTGGGTCCATGTTTTCACTGTAAAAAATTTTTTTGACAACTTTTCTCCTTCCTCTTCTTCATTATTTCTTTCTTTTTCAGTATTTCTTTCCTCTTTAAAATTCATTAAGTCTTGATCCATCATTCCCCTTCTTCGTGATCTATGAGCTGTTCTACATCGGTGATATCAAGTTCTACATTCAGCATTTTTGCCATCTGGATGATTTTTTCCACTGATCTCTTCCATCATATTATCCTGAACAAAAGCTTGAAGCGTGTTCACATAATTCAATATTTTTTTTCCATATCCCCTGCATGCATTTTTCTGTAACTTTCTCCTAGGAAGATGCAATATGCCAGAAAAACTGATGGACATAAGTGTGGTTTGTCCTAACTTGAATACATTGTAAGTCGGGGACTACCTATATTTGTTATTTAAAGAAATGTACTTAGGTTTACTGTCTAATACAGTAGAGCCATGGTAAACTAATGCCATTTTCTGAGTTCATACCAAGCAGTTCAATATTCGCTTGCACTAAAAAGTGAAAAGACAATTTATCATAAAGTGGGCATTAAAAATGTTTTTTACTCAAAAGAAGTAAATTTGGGGATGATATCTTAGTGACTTAAAGAACTTATGCTACTCTTAAAATATACATGGAGGGATTCTCACACATTCTGGCATAATATACCACTTTCTTTTTAGGAATATGTGGACCAACTATCCTGGGAAGGATGTATATTATGATGTGTACCTTGGGATGTGTGTATGTGTGTGTGTGTTTTACAGACTCAATGAAACTTTCTTGTTATATTTAAAATAAAAGTAAGTAGAATTATGAAACACAATAGAAACTCAATAGAAACATTATTAAAATGGACCTGGCTTTCATTTACAATGTAGTATCTGAGCCGTGACATTAATTATTGTCCTGAATAATTTAAAGGGCACATATTAGTAAGATACTAGGAGTACACTGCCTGCAATCAGCACACTAAGAGAAGAACTATGACATATTTGATTTTGTTCCAACTACAATCAGAAAGCCCACACTTGTGCATAGTACTCATTAATCCTCAGGTTTTGTAACAAAGGTAAATCACTCTAAAACAAACAATTATTAACTAATCAAATCAGAAATAAATTTGGAGGAAATGTGCTTAGGTGAAAGGTGAAGGGGTACAGCCAGAAGCCTTTCCCCACCTATCTAATGGATAAAAAGGAAAGACTGTCATAAACAGTTCCCTGAAGGGGCACAACAGATATATGACAACATTGCTTTCCTTCAGAACCAAAACCACACCTAAAATAGGTGGCCAGATGCATAGTCAGATTACCCACAGCCCATTTCAAAAACCTCCTTTGTACCGATCATTGTGCAAGCATTGATGTATGACATTTTGACCTCTGGTTTTTTTTTAAATACTCAGTTTTCTTGGATTTTAATTAGACATGTGGACACTATTATACAGGCACAAATAATAATAATTGGAAACCCTAGTGGCATAGTGGTTAAGTGCTATGGCTACTAACCAAAAGGTTGGCAATTAGAATCCATCAGGTGTTCCTTGGAAACTCTACGGGGCAGTTCTACTCTGTCTTACAGGGTCGCTATGAGTCAGAATTGGCTCAACAGCAACAGGTTTGGCTTCTGTTTTATAGATCTAATAGGAGCCCTAGTGCCTCAGTGGTTAAGAGTTCCACTCCTAGCCAAAGGTCAGAAGTTCAAATCCACCAGCTGCTCCTTGGAAACCCTATGGGGCAGTTCTACTCTGTCCTATAAGGTCCCTGTGAGTCGGAATCAACTTGACTGCAATGGTTTTTTTTGTTTGTTTGTTGTTGTTGTTTTGGTATAGATCTTAGAAGAGCCCTGGTGGCACAGTGGTTAAGTGCTAGGTTACTAACTGAGAGGTCAGTGGTTCAAACACTCCAGCTGCTCCATGAGAGAAAAATGTAGCAGTCTGCTTCTATAAAGATTACAGCCTTAGAAACCTTCTGGGGCAGATCTTTAGGGCTGCTATGAGCTGGAATTGACTGGATGGCAATGGGTTTGATTTGCTTGGTATTTGTTGTTGTTGTTAGGTGCCATGGAATCAGTTCTGACTCACAGTGAGCCTAGGTACAACAGAACAAAACACTGCCAGGTCCTGCGTCATTCTCCCAATCGATGCTGTTTGAGCCCATTGTTGCAGTCATTGTGTCAATCCATCTCCTTGAGGGTCTTCCTCTTTTTCGCTGACCTTCTACTTTACCAAGTATGATGTCCTTCTCCAGAAACTAGTCCCTTCTGATAACGTGTGAAGCCTTGACATCCTCGCTTCTAAGCAGCATTCTGGCTGTACTTCTTCCAAGACAGAATTGTTTGCTCTTCTTCATTCTTCACCAGTTCATTCAATATTCTTCACAAACACCATAATTCAAAGGCATCAATTCTTCTTCAGTCTTCCTTATCCATTGTCCAATTTTCACATGTATATGAGGTGATTGAAAACACCAAGGCTTGGGTCAGGTGAACCTTAGTTGTTAAACTGACATCTTTGCTTTTTAACACTTTAGAGAGGTCTTTTGCAGCAGATTTGCCTAATGCAATATATCATTTCTTTTTTATTTTTATTGTACTTCAGATGAAGGTTTACAGAACAAACTAGCTTCTCATTAAACAGCACACATATTGTTTTATGACATTGGTTAACAACCCCACGACATGTCAACACTCTCCCTTCTTGAACTTGGGTTCCCTATTACCAACTTTCCTGTCCCCTTCTGTCTTCTAGTCCTTGCCCCTGGGCTGGTGTGCTTCTTTAGTCTTGTTTTGTTTTATGGGCCTATCTAATCTTTGGATCCCCTGTGCATCTGTCAGTTTGTAGTACTGTGGGTGCTTGCATGTTGCTGTGATGCTGGAAGCTATGCCACCAGTATTCAAATACCAGCAGGGTCACCCATAGAACATAGGTTTCAGTTGAACAACCAGGCTAAGACAGACTAGGAAGAAGGACCCGGCAGTCTACTTCTGTAAAGAATTGGCCAGTGAAAACCTTATGAATAGCAGTGAAACATTGATATAGTGCTGGAAGATGAGCCCCTCAGTTTGGAAGTCAGTCAAAATACGACTGGAGAAGAGTGGCCTCCTCAAAGTAGAGTTGACCTTAATGACGTAGATGGAGTCAAGCTATCAGGACATTCACTTGCTGATGTAGCACGACTCAAAATGAAAAGAAACAGCTGTAAATATCCATTAGTAATCAGAACCTGGAATATATGAAGTATGAATCCAGGAAAATTGGAAATCGTCAAAAAAAAGTGAAGTGGAACGTATAAACATTGATATCCTAGGCATTAGTGAGCTGAAATGGACTGGTATTGCCCATTTTGATTCAGACAATCATATGGTCTACTATGTCGGGAATGACAACTTGAAGAGGAAGAGGATAATATCTGTATGCCTACAAGGACGACCAGTTAATGTGACTATTATTCAAATTTACATACCAACCACCAAGGTCAAAGGTGAAGAAATTGAAGATTTTTACCAACTTCTGCAGTCTAAAATTGATTGAACATGTAATCAGGATGCACTGATAATTACTGGTAATTGGAAAGCAAAAGTTAGAAACCAAGAAGGAACCATATTTGGAAAATATGGCCTTGGAGATAGAAACGATATTGGAGATCACATAATAGAATTCTGCAAGACCAATGACTTCTTCATTCAAATAGCTTTTTTCACCAACATAAACGGCGACTATACACAGAGACCTCACTAGATGGAGTACACAGGAATCAAAATTGACTGCATCTGTGGAAAGGGATGATGCAAAAGCTCAGTATTGTCAGTCAGAACAAGGCCAGGGGCTGACTGCGGATCAGACCGTCAATTACTCATATGCAAGTTCAAGTTGAAACTGAAGAAAATTAGAATAAGTCCATGAAAGCCAAAGTACAACCTTGAGTATATCCTACCTGAATTCAGAGACCATCTCAAGAATAGATTTGACCCATTGAACACTAATGACCAAAGACCAGACGAGTTATGAAATGGCATCAAGGAAATCATACATGAAGAAAAAAAGAGGTCATTGAAAAGAAAGCAGAGAAGGCGCAGACCTAAATGGATGTCAGGAGAAACCCTGAAACTTGATCTTGAACGTCGAATAGCTAACACAAAAGGGAAAAATGATGAAGTAATAAGAGCTGAACAGAAGATTTCAAAGGGCAGCTCGAGAAGACAAAGTAAAGTATTATGATGACATGTGCAAAGACCTGGAGATAGAAAACCAAAAGAAAAGAGCACGCTCAGCATTTTTCAGGCTTAAAGAACTGAAGAAAAAATTCAGGCTTCAAATTGCAGTACTGAAGGATTCTGCAGGGAAAATATTAAGTGACACAGAAAACATCAAAAAAAGATTGAAGGAATGCAGAGAGTCATTATACCAAAAAGAATTGGTTGATGCTCAGCCATTTCAGGAGGTAGCATATGATCAAGAACCAATGGTAACGAAGGAAGAAGTCCAAGCTGCACTGAAGGCATTGGCGAAAAACAGGGCTCCAGGAATTGATGGAATGTCACTTGAGATGTTGCAACAAACGGATGCAGCACTGGAAGTGCTCACTTGTCTGTGCCAGAAAATCTAGAAAACAGCTACCTGGCCAACCGACTGTAAGAGATCCATATTTATGCTTATTCCCAAGAAAGGTGAACCAAGTGAATGCGGAAATTATCAAACAATATCATTAATATCATATGCAAGCAAAATTTTGCTGAAGATCATTCAAAAGTGGCTGCAGCAGTATATTGACAGGGAACCGACAGAAATTCAAGCTGGATTCAAAAGAGGACGTGTAACAAAGGATATCATTGCTGGTGTTAAATGGATCCTGGCTGAAAGCATAGAATACCAGAAAGATGTTTAGCTGTGTTTTATTGACTATGCTAAGGCATTCAACTGTGTGGCTCATACCAAATTATGGGTAACATTGAGGAGAATGGGAATTCTGGAACACTTAATTGTACTCGTGAGGAATCTGTACATGAATCAAGAGGCAGTCATTCAAACAGAACAAGGGGATACTGCATGGTTTAAAGTCAGGAAATGTGTGCATCAGGGTTGTATCCTTTCAGCATACCTATTCAATCTGTATGCCGAGCAAATAATCCAAGACGCTGGACTATACGAAGAAAAATGGGGCATCAGTACTGGAAGAAGATTCATTAACAACCTGCATTATGCAGATGTCACAACCTTGCTTGCTGAAAGTGAAAAGGACTTGAAGCACTTAGTAATGGAGATCAAAGACCACAGCCTTCAGTATGGATTATACCTCAACATAGAGAAAACGGAAATCCTCACAACTGGACCAATAAGCAACATCATGATAAACGCAGGAAAGACTGAGGTTGTCAAGGATTTCATTTTACTAGGATCCACAATCAACACCCATGGAAGCAGCAGTCAAGAAATCAAATGACACATTGCATTGGGCAAATTGGCTGCGAGAGTTCTCTTTGAACTGTTAAAAAGCAAAGATGTCACCTTGAGGGCTAAGGTGCGCCTCACCCAAGCCATGGTATTTTCAATTGCCTCATATGCATGTAAAAGCTGGACTGTGAATAAGGTAGACTGAAAAAGAAATGACGCCTTTGAATTGTGGTGTTGGTGAAGAATATTGAGTATACCATGGACTGCCAGAAGAGCAAACAAATCTGTCTTGGAGGAAGTACAACCAGAATGCTCCCTAGAAGCAAGGATGGCGAGACTTTGTCTCACATACTTTGAACACGTTATCAGGAAGGATCAGTCCCTGGAGAAGGACAACATGCTTGGTAAAGCAGGGAGTCAGCTAAAAAGAGGAAGACCCTCAATGAGATGTATTGACACAATGGCTGCAACAATTGACTCAAGCATAGCAACAACCATGAGGATGGCGCAGGACTGGGTGGTGTTTTGTTCTGTTGTGCATAGACTCACTATGAGTCAGAACTGACTTGACAGCATCTAACAACAACAACAACAATCTTTGGATGAAGGGTGAATCTCAGAGTGACTTCAGTACTCAGCTAAAAGGGCATCCAGGGGCCATACTCTCGGTGTTTCTCCAGTCTCTGTCAGGGCAGTAAGTCTGGTCTTTTTTTATGAGTTAGAATTTTTTCTACATTTTTCTCCAGCTCTGTCCAGGACCTTCTATTGTGATCCCTGTCAGAGAAGTCAGTGGTGGTAGCCGGGCACCATCTAGTTGTACTGGACTCAGTCTGGTGGAGGCTGTGGTAGATGTGGTCCATTAGTCCTTTGGACTAATCTTTCCCTTGTATCTTCAGTTTTCTTCATTCTCCCTTGCTCTCGAAGGAGTGACACCAGTGGAGTATCTTAGATGGCCACTCAGGCTTTTAAGACCCCAGAGGCTAATCACCACGTCCTTTGATTTCTTCACTGCTGCTTCCAAGGGTGTTGACTGTGGATCCAAGTGAAATGAAATCCTTGATAAATTCAATCTTTTCTCCGTTTATCATGATGCTGCTTATTGGTCCATTTGGGGGGATTGTTGCTTTCTTTATATTGAAATGTAATCCACATTGAAGGCTATAGTCTTTAATTTTCGTCAGTAAGTGCTTTAAGTTCTCTTTGTTTTCAGCAAACAAGGTTGCATCATCTCCATATCACAGGTTGTTAAAGAGGCTTCCTCTAATCCTGATGCTGCATTCTTCTTCATATAGCCCAGCTTCTTGGCTTATTTCCTCAGTGTACAGATTGAATAAGTATGGTGAAAGGATGCAACCCTGATGCACACCTTTCCTGATTTTAAACCAGGTAGCATTCACTTATCGTGTTCAAAGTTATACCTCATGGTCTATGTACAGGTTCCACATGAGAACAATTGAGTGTTCTGGAATTTCCATTTTTCACAATGTAATCCATAATTTATTATGATCCACATAGTCATACAAAATTTGGTTGTTATTTATATATCAAAATAATTTTACCTTCTGTCAGTCAACATATCTCTAGAACAGATATTCAGTAATGCCACACACTCAGAATATACCACAGGAATAATGACTTCACCTACAAAAAGGCTCATATTCCTACCCACACTAGAAAGTAAAGCAGTAGCATTTTCTAGTTCTTTCATTGAAGGCAGTCATCATTTCCCAGTTCTATCTCTGCCTCCACCCTACCTTACCTTTGAACTCTGCAGGTGCAAGCTCTGAGTCAATGGTGTTGATGCATTGCCACATTAAGCCTTTATGAAGTGGAGCAGCCCCAAACAAGGTATTAAAGAGAATCTAAGGCTGAATGGGCTCTGAAGAGACCATCTACCCCTCTGAAAGTCACCTTCAATTTCTTAGAAGAAAGCTTAAACAAAGATAAACACTGGACTTCTAAAGAAAAAGGTTTATTCATTCAACAATGAGTTTTCAGGTCATGGGTATAAGGGTCTTCACTAGGTACAGGAAATACAAAGGAAAATAAGACATGGTCCTGGCAACTGTGGAGGCCAAAGTATTGTGGGAGTGATGGTCTCTTTCAATGTTGACCCATTGTAATTCTTGTTATTCCCTATTGATCACATATCTCATCTAAGTCCTTTATATTTCCATTTCTCTTCTCTCTTACTATTTTGATGCACTTCTAAATTCACGATGAGATGCTTGAGAGAGTACTTTTTAAATTAAATACTTTCCATTTTCTTACTATTTTGAAGCACTTCTAAATTCACAATGTTTGAGAGAGGACTTTTTAAATTTAAATACTTTCCATGCTATCCTATGTTAGCATGATATATTTAAATTTATGTAACATTGAGGCCTATTTCATGCCTTACATGTGTATTGTTAAACATTTTTAATGCTATAAAGGAAGACAATATGAAGTAAAAACCAAAAATCTGTTGCCATGGATTTGATTCTGACTCATAGCGACCCTATAGGACAGAGTAGAACTGCTCCATAGGGTTTCTGAGGAGTGGCTGGTAGGTTCTAACTACCAATCTCTTGGTTAGCAGCCATACACTTAGCCACTGTGCCACCAGGGCTCCTCATATAAAGTAAATCCTATTGAATAATTCATAAACCTAGAAAGGGGAAAGTATGCTGTGACTATGGTGAGTCAAAAAAAAAACTAAGCCTCTTCTTCAGTGTAGTTCACACAGCATTTATTGGAGTCATTTGTTGAAGTGACTGATAACCTTCAAGGGGCACCTCCAAAGACCATTCAGAGGCCTAAGAGTACTTATTGAATTCTCTACTGATAGATCAGGAAAAGTATAATGGCTTTAGGCTCCACATTTTATTAAATATGGATTAGATACCTTAGAACTTATCCTGTTTTTAACACGGAAGTATTGTTTACTAGCAGAGGGAGAGAAGGCGTTTAATCCCTGCTGGCATGCAGACTGGGCATGTCATGAATTGTCTTGATGAGAATTTCAGCAGGGTTGAATGGACAGCCCAAGTATTAAGAATAAACAGACATGAGTGAGACCACATAAAATAGGATGGATGGCCAGAAAAAAAATACAGCAAGAAATACATTCATGTAGGGCTTTTGTTTTCAGGTCCTAGTTCTTAAAGAATAAGAATCAATAGACATTTCAACCAAATATTTGGCAATGCAGATTCAGAAATAGGATAAGCAGTCCATAAAGGATTGAGAAAACAATTTCTTCTTATTTTACAAAGCATTAGAATGAGTAAAGAATAGGCTGGGAAATACATGGTTACTAAAACTAGGATCTCAGTGGTGGAAGCATACTATGAAGATATAAGAGGCTGTGAGAATTGAGGCTAAAAAAAGTAATGTCAATTGAGTAACACTGGCCCAAGTCATATAATGGAAGCCAAATGACATAAAGGCAAAGGCATAGGATGATCATGATAAATCCATCATGTACAGACCAGAAGGCATGCATGAACAACAAACACAGGCTGTTAGAAACATTTATTAATGAAGCTTAAGGCTATACATGTAAAAGATTCAATATTTATGAAATTAAGTCAATCATACTGTTCTTATATGATTTTTCCTCTACCACATGGTATATTTTTGTTTATCATAGATAATTTCTCATGTTATTGAAAAAGAATGCTCTCAAAGATGATAAAAGTTGGAGTTATAAGGGAACGATAGGTATTAGGCATCAAAGCTTCAGAAAAATATCAATTTTTTAGTATACAACCAATCAAAGCAAATGTTATGGCAAGAATAAGCCATCTTTCATTGGCACTGCAAAAGGCAACTTTAAGGAAACTACCATGTCAACCAACACACTTCAGAGATGTCAGAACAGGACTGCTCAATCCATGGTTGTCTTTCTTTCACATAAGATAAATAAACTCACTCTAGATGGTTTTATCCATGCCTCAGTGTCTCCTACCACTGATGCTAATGTCCTCCAAACCTGTCACTCCAGATTGGAGTTCTCTCACCAACTCCAAATCCACATATCTCAACTCTCTATTGGGCTTTTCCACTTGAATATAAGATTGCAACCCTGCAATTATAACGAATTAAGAAAAAAAAACTTAGATAAATTAAGAAAAAAGAAATACAGCCTTGGGATGGTTCTCAGGATCTAAATTATTTGGGGAATGTTTTTGCTTATTTAAAGCTACAATGGGTCAAGGAAAAATCTGAATTTGCATACACATTTTACAGTTCATATTAACAAAGTATCAGCAACTTAAATAAGAACTCTTTTGAGAATAAACCCTGCTTTTTTTTATGTCTATATTTCAATTTAAAGCATATTTCAATTTTAGACATAGGGTTACAAACAATACTAGACCAAAGGAAAGGGAAATTACATTCATTTAGTATCCATTATGTGCTTGGCTACTGGATATACCATGGACTGCTGAAAGAATGAATAAGTTAATCTTAGAAGAAATGCATCTAGAATTTTCCTTAGAAGGGAGAGTAGCAAGACTTTGACTCACTTACATTTGACACATCATCAGGAAAGACAAATCACTAGAAGTGGACATCAAGATTGGTAGAGGGGGCCAAGAAAAATGCGGGAAACCCTCAATGAGAGGGATTGGCACAATAGCCACAAGAATGGTCTCAAACATACCAATGATCATGAAGACGGCACAGAATCAGGCAACGTTTTGTTCTGTTATACATAAGGTGGCCGTGAGTTGGAGCCAACATCACAGCAACCAACAACAACAATAACAGTAACAAAAGGTGCTTGGCACTTAATTTTTATAGCACCCTGTTACACTAGTATTGCTATGTCCATTTTATAATAGTTTAAAATCAAGTCCAGAAAGTTAGGTGTGATTTTCAAGGTCAAATCTGAAATTTATACCAGCTCCTCCTCATTTTAAAGACGATGCTTCTTCCAGCACATGGTGCTGCTACTTATTCTAGTCCCTTTTCAAACCCTTATGCCATAGCTTACCATTTTCTCATCTGTATCCTTAAACTCTTTAAGTATACTGATTTGTAATGATAACAGGCCCATAAAATTGTTTTATATATAATACAAATGTTATAAATAATATTATTTATAAATAAATGTCTAAATAGTAATTTTTTGACAATAAAAGTAACCATTCATAAGCAAATAAGTAACTCAAGACCAATATATTAAATACTATAGATCTCTTGTGCAAATAATCTTAGATGTTTACAAAGAAGTACAAAAAGTTCACAGTTGTTTATTACATTATTCATAATAGCAAAAAACTGGGAACAATCGAAATGTCCAATGTAAGAATTGAATAAATGTAAACACACCTTAGAGTACTACATAGACATTAGAAATCATATTTTAGAAGAATGCATTTTATGAGGAAAAATGTACACAGTGTAGAGATGTAGAATACAAATAGCATGGACAGGATGAAAGAATTGTGTAAATATTTGGATTTACATATAAATATAAAATCATGGAAGGCCATACATCAAATTATTAAGAGCGGTTCTCTTTAGCTGGAGTTACGGGTTCTTTCCCTCCCTATTGTCTGCATTTTACAGGTTTTTGTAGTAAGGACGTATAATTGGCTACAGGGAAAAAATAATAGTTGAGCCTTCAAGCTGCTCTGCCACACACTGACAAAGCTCTCCTGCAGGGCGGCTTTGCCCACTCGGTAAAGGCTGGCAGGGAGTGGAATGGGTAGGGGTGTGGAGGGTTAGAAAGAGAAAGAAAGAGATACTGGAGAACATGCCTGAGAGAAAAGTCCCTTTGTCCAAGTGTCTCAATGTTCCTTACCCCCTTACAAAGTCAGATTGCTCCTAAAAAGGAGAGGCACTAAGGGATTTATCTAGGGGCCAACAGCATATACATCTATGATCAAAGGCTGATGTCATACTGAGAAGCCACAAATTTTAAGTGAAAATAAGCTTTTATAAATTTGGTCTCTTATGTGTAAATTATTTCTTAGATTAATTTATTCATGTTTAGGATGAGCAGTCAATTCTGATACTATGTTAGTATCAAAAATAACCAGAAAATACATTCCTCTGGTTTTGTAGAAAAAGCAAAACAAAACAAAACCATTTGCCATTGAGGTGACTCCAGTGCATGGCAAACCCATGTGTGTCAGAGTAGAACTGTGCTAAAATAGCTGATTTTTTGGAAGTAGATCACCAGGTCTTTCTTCCAGGGTACCTCTGGGTGGAATCAAACCACCAATCTTTCAGTTAGCAGTCAAGCATTAACCTAGGAATCTGTAGCTTAATGATTCAAATGATTTATTATTTCTAAATTATTATTTAAACATTCATATACAATGAGCTAAGAGGAAATAGCATGTAACTTGCTAGCACATGACATTTATTGAGTATATGTATGCCATTCACTGTGTTATGCTTTTTATGTGGACTGGTTGGGTTAACAACAAAGTGTTAAAGGTTCTTCTTTTTCATACCATATTGATGAAGAGATTGAGGCTCCATGAGATGGGATGACTTGACAAAGTTTGTGCAATTAGTAAGTGGCAGAGTTAGAATTTAAATCCTGGAATTCTTACTCTAACCAAGGCCTATGCTTTTACACTATTATATACCATTAAAAATAATTGACAAAATTGAGATAAATGACAAATTTAGGAAGAAGGGAAGAAACTCTAAATGGAGAAGCGGAGGTTAGCTAAATGGGACAAGCTGGAGAATGACAAATAGGATGTGGGAAGAACAATGGCATAAGTGAAGCTGTGAAATACGCTGTCATCCACTCGGGAAGCACCCAGGGCTGTAAATGAGCAACTTCCACTCCCAAGTCGCATTAGCTGTGTATGGTGGAACAGATGATTTCCACGCCACACCCCTTGGAACTTCTCAGTGTCCCAGCATCCTGAAAATTACTAACCCTGCACCACAGAGGAGGAAATCCACCAGAGGGAAAACCCTAGTGGGAACACAGGATGATGTTTGATGGGAGTGTATCTAGAATGTCATAACATGATGGGAAAACTGGTGAAAGGAAGTTGTTTGGTCACCTAGCATTTTATGACAAGTAAGTATGAATATTCCAAATGACTTCACCGAATTGCCCATTTATCCTCTTTTATATTAGTGTCTATCATTAAAAGTGTTGCAATAGAGACGCTAGAGTTACAACTGTGAAGGTTCATTCATCATGCTGGAGGGGATGGCTTAGTGGACAAAATGCCAGCTTTCACCACTGTGGCACTCTCTATCCAGAGGTTAACATGCAAGTGGCCTTGACTCAGCAGTTCATCTTTTGAATGAAGTTAGTTCCACAGAGTTTACTCAGATGGGTGGAGGGTCCTTTGGGCAGTATCTACAAAATAACTTGCCTATCCTTCCAGGATAATAAAGATTCATAAAACGTTTACAAACTTAGGAGTTCTTCCAGTTTCCTTGAAGTAAGAGATATGAAAGAACCAAAGGAACTTCAAATGCAACCTTAGAATTGGTGTTCTATCATGGCCAGCTTTCCTTTCTTTATCATTAGCCTTATACGATTTCTTCCCCTAAACGATTACTTTTCATTCAACCGTTTATACTCTTATTGTGTTTTAGACGTCTATAATAGTCTCTTTACTCTTCCTTCTCATATCTTCTTAATCTTAACATTTGTACTCAGATCAGACCACTCTTCGCTTAGTGTTCTGGACCACTCTTTGATGAACAAATATTTCACTTTTATGGCTTTATCAACTACTTGATAAAATGACAAATTAGAAGTGTTCAGTTGATCACAAAAATATTGCTGCCACTGTGTAAATCAACTAATAAATACAATGATTCCATCTTTTAAAAATTATATCAGCTACATTTTTATCAATTTGAAGAAGTGCTTCTTCCAGCTGCAATTTCAAAGTCAATGCAGTACGTTATTTACTGAACATTAATTGTGTGTCAGATGTTGTTCTAAGCACTGGAATATCAAGCTCCAAAGAAAAAAAAAATCCCAGTCCTGTCTCTGCCATAGTTCAGGGAAGGTGACAGACAACTATAAACAGGCAATAAGTGCTATAACCATGATACATTAAAGTGCTATAGAAACAGATTAATTGTCTCTGTGAATTCAGAGAGGGTGACTTCGAGTAGAGTCTTGAAGCCTTCTCAGGTTTGAGCTTCTAAATTAGCCTAAATCACAATTTGGGGGGGAACAGGAAAGGAGATGTTTAAGACGTAAGTGATACATATAGTTAAACCTATAAGATCTGTACTATGGTAATTTGAGAAACTGGAGGGGTGAGATTACTGTTAACATTAACTAACTTTATCGACGCCCATGATTATTGTGAGATTTACACAATGATTTCCTCTTTTACTTTTTTCTTCTGCAAGCCCATTCAGAGATTTCATCACCACATTCTTCACTGTCACCTCTCAGACAAAATCAATCTTTCTGATACATCACACAGTACTCCTCCTTCTACTCTTCCTGAGTTCTAGATGTGACTGCTTACATATATGCTGACATTCTAGTTATCACAGCGGTCCAGCCCTCCCTGTTCGAGCTACCTATGCCATTAGATCACCAGCTCTTTCTTTAATACTCACTGCTAATTGTATTTGTTTATTTCCCACACATAATGCATGATGTGGTCATTTTAATAACACTTTATTCCTATTGTCTTGTTATTTAGAGTTTATTTTTTACATTAATTCATATTTTCTCTATAATTTCACTGTCATTTCCCAATACCTACATATTTTGTTCCTTAAATCTCAGGTGATCATTGAGGAAGTAGAAGTATAGCAATCATTAGCTATTTCTTCCACAAAAATTACCATTAACCAAATATTCATTTCTTCAGGATGACTGCAGTGTCATATACAGCGTTCTCTTCTAGCGTTCAGCACACCTTTATAACTTACCAGAGACTTTCAAGCTGGAATACAAGGTCAAAAACAGGGCTTGTTCCCATTGACTTATTTCAAAATGTCTTCAGGACCAGGACCAGGAAGGTGTGGGGCCAGCTTAAAATTGTTGTGCACCTAACTGGTGCCCTCTAGTGGTAGGAGGATACTCTCTGTGGGATAACAGCCTTAATACTGTCTCCACACCTGGAGGCCTGAGTACCTCTCGGCTCTTATTTTGCTAATTTCATATATGCTTGACCTTCCTTTCCCTTGTGTTCCTTTCCCTTCCAGTCTTTTCTTTTCCTGTCTTCTTTTTAACACCTTATTCTCAGTGTTGACTTAGGCTTTTAAAGAGGCACTCACAGTGATTCTACAGGATCAACTCAAGGATGACGACAGTATTGGCAAAAACAACTTGTGACATAAGGACTGATTTAATCACAGAAAACTATCAGTGGATCTTGCAAGAGGACTGTGATCACCATTTGCTATTTTTCATGGTTAATAAAACAAAACATGAGCATGAATGCATCCTGGGGAATTTTGCTCTAATAGAAGAAAATATTCAATTGATATTACAATTGATACATGGAAACTAAAGGCAACTATGAAATATTCTTTGCAAATCCTAAACATTAGGATTAACTGTCACCTTTAAATTTTTTTAATTAAAAAAAATGTAAATATCATTATGTCTAGAGTTAGAGATGGAGAAGGATGACCACTCAAACATCTCTTTACTCACCAAATTCTGAGAGTCTTGTTTGTGAATCAAAGTGTTTCTAAAAATAAGTCAATATAACATTTATCTCCTATGAATGTGTCAATCACTATAGCAGTATTTCACTTAATGTTGATCTGTGGCCTGAAAAAGTTTATCTCACTAAGCATTTATCTCACTTCTGTCAAACCCACTCAAAATTTTCCATTTGATATTACCTGAATATAATTTCTCAACAAAACAAGACATGTGGTTGCTGTAGCAGCTTACTGGTGACTTCTGGAAAAGGGAACATTTCTATTTGTACTCTATGAGAAGGCAAACCACTGCTCCAGGAATCATTATATTATAGTCAAAATACATTCAGGGTTCCAGAAAAAACCTTACATAAGAATAGGGAATTGAATTAAATTTGCTTGAAACCAATTTAACTATCATTAGCCTCTTCATAAAACTTAATGTCTTCTGTAACTTGTACTCTTCCTTCCTAGTTTGTAAATACTCAGCAATTTAAGTTTAAAGTCTAGAAATTACCAATAACATCTAATTGACAGACAAAATGAAAAAGGCCCTCATTCAAGTCTTAGATTAAGTAAGAGGAGTCACAATTGTCTCTGCAACACAGAAGTTCTAAGTGGCAAGAATAAAGGTAGAAACAAAGAGTAAAATTATTTTGTTTGTTCGAATATAAAACAAATTAGGGAAAATCTGGATCTATTATACACAAGTACATTAGCTGTTCTGTTTCTACCCTTGCTCCTCTAGAGTCAATTCTTCCTGAAGTCTGAGTGATCTTTTAAAACCATAAGTCAGGCCATGTCAATCTCCTGCTCTTAATCAACCTTGGCTTATATCAAAGTCCTTGCCACGGCCTACAAGGTCCTACATAAGCTAGCCCTGGCTACCTTTCCAACATCATTTCCTACCAGCCTCCCCATAATTCATTCACGTTTAATTAAAACCAGGATGACAGAATAAGCTCTCAAATATTCATGTTCTGGAACAATCCAACCACACTCCTCCCTAAGGGCTCTGGCATTTGCTGTTCCCTCTGCTTGGGATGCTCTTCCCCCTAGATTTTTCCTTGATTTGTTTCTTTATTAGGTCTGAATCAGTCAGAGTCCCGGCAGGAAAAAGAATTAGCCTCAGACATGTCAGATGGAGACAGCTGGAAACGTTAATGAAGTGACTTTTTCAAAGATATGATCAGGGTTAAGAGAAAAACAAGGACTATTCAGGAATTTAGAGATTAGAAACAGCAGGAAGCTTGTACCATCCCTCGGGCTGAAGAAGCAGAAGGAAGAAATAATGTTATTTGCAGAGAGACAGGGAGGCTCCTCAGCAGAAGCCATAGACACAGGAGGAAGTAGAAAGCAAATGGAAGTAGGAAGGGAGTAGATAAGACATACCCAGAAGTGACAATGCTCTCCTTCTCCCTCTGATCTCCTGGTGGTGCCAAACACTGCCAGGAACCAGCAGCAGGGGAGCTCAGGTAAGACAGTCCTCAGCAGCCAGCCTCCCTGGGCCAGAGCAGGGCAGGGAAGGGCAGAGATTGGATCTGGTGGGCAAATGCAGAACAGCCAAGAAAAGGACTCCGCTTCAGGGAGTCACTTTCCCAGAAAATGCTGACCTATCACTTAGCCGACCAATCTATCTAAAAGAGTACCCCCTGTGTACTCTATCCCCTTACCCAGCTTCATTTTTCTTTAGCAGTAATCTCTACCTGGCATTGTATTTTATTGCTTGTTTATTTGCTATCTCTCCCACTAAGATGTAAGCTCTACAAGAGCGGAAATTTTGTTCACTGCTGCACCTCTGGAACTTAGAACAGCTCCTGGTGCATAGAAAACCAAAAACCAAGCCCAATGCCATTGAGTCAATTCCGACCCATAATGACCATGTAAGACAGAGTGGAACTGCCCCATAGGGTTTTCCAAGGAGAGGCTGGTGGATTTGAACTGCTGAGCTTTGGGTTAGCAGCTGAGCTCTTAACTACTGCACTACCAGGGCTGCTTTATTCAATGTTTACTGAATATATGAATAACTTTAATAGCCACTTTGCTATTCAAAAGTATTCATGTTTAATTAAAATCAGAATGATACAATAAACTTGTAAATATCTGTAAGTGAATTATCCACACACAACCCCTCTCTCTACTTTCTAGTCCAAGAAAGAAAATATCTTTCTTGTTAACTTCCTCTGTAGAAAAGCACAAATAAATCTAATCTTTCTTCCAGAAGTTAAAGTATAAAATAACAGAATCTCAGAACTTGAGAAAATATTAAAATTCAGTGAGTCTAAACTGCTACTCAATAAATGAAAATTCTCTGCAGTGATCCTAAGTGGTAATGAGTAAAGAAGGAATGTAACACATTCTCCAGAGAACAAAAGTTCAAATATGACAACTGTTAGCATGTGTTTTTAGCTATAATATTCAGTTTATTAAAATATGATGTTAAAAGAGGGCATGAGTTTTTTGTCATTCAAAATGGTGCAAAAGTTAATAAAAATTGGTAAATAATGCTCTATAAGGACCTTGATAAATTTTTATCTATCTTTTTCCCAATCGCTGCAGTGATAGGGAACTCACTATTCAAGAACTAGGGATTTTCAGGCAGCTCTGATTATTACAAAGATTTTTCCCCCTTTATGGTTATTAAAAAAAAAAAAAAAACACCGCATCTTCTTAAAGTCATACTTTTTTTCTTCCAGACCAAATATCCTTAGTTCATTAGACCACATGTCATAAATCATCTTTTTTGGAAACTTTATTATTCAGGATGCTCCCCTATACACATGATCCAGTCAGTCCATCAACTTTCCCCTTAAAGTCTAGAGTCCAGAACATAATTCTTCAGCCTTAATGTGGCCAGTAGACCATAGTAGTTGTCTATTTGGATACAACATTACCATTAGTACAACTTGAAAATACATTTGTTTTGTTGTTGTTCTGTTTTGTTTATTCCTACAGCCACAATACATTTTTGATCCACACTGACTTTTTTCCATAATTGCTGTTCAGTCATGTTTGTCAAAATAATTGGCTAAGTGGACATTTGTTCTTGTGTTTAACCTGTCATTCCAAAGGCTGTTTGGGGTTCCATAATGAGATGACAAATGCTAACACAAACGAAATGGGCCAATATGATGATTTCCAAGAAATATAATCCAGTTAATGGAAGTTAGTCATACACATGCCTAACTCTCCCAAGAAACTGTTCTTTCAAATCTGTCAGCAATTAGGGCAGGAATTACTCCGCTAATGATATTCCACCAAGCACCAGACACTAAAGACTTACCTGCAGCTACTATGATAATATCCGCCAGCTGAGTATGGATCTTCAATTGTTCTTTGGGGGTATATCTGTGAGCTATTGTCACAGTTGCATCACCTGGAAATGCAGAAAAACTTTCATGAATGATTACTGAGCTTTTTCAAATTTTATGAGCTATCCAATTCTATAGCAGTTTCAGTTACTTCCTAAGAGTAGGAAAATTGCTTTGAAATGATTAAGTCACTTGAGAAGAGAAGCTAAATAAGAAAATCTATATTATTCAAAATATCACGTCCTTCATTTGAATAGTAGAAAAATCAAATAAGGTCAATTGAAGGTAAGTGCTGACCATCACAGGAGAGCCAGAAGTAGGGGCCCAGAAATTCAGGATCTGAAAATTGCTTATTGACTGGTTAGTACATAGATACAGAGGTTACAAAGAGGAGGTCTCTATTCCTGAGGAACTCACTGATTTGATAAGACAGATGCACAAAGACTGAGAACAGCAAGATCAAACCAAAACCCGCTGCTATCGAGTAGATTCTGACTCATAGTGACCCTATAGGATAGAGTAGAACTGTCCCGTAGGGTTTCCAAGGAACTCCTGGTGGATTTGAATTGCCAACTTTTTGGTTGCAGCCATAGCTTTTAACCACTACTCCACCAGGGTTTCCAAGGACAACAAGATAGGCACACTAAAAATGAACAAAGTATTGTATAAATACACATGAAAGATCAATTCTGCCTGGAGAAGGTGTCAAGGAAGGATTCTTAAGGAGGCAATTTTTTTTTTAGGTCTTAAAGCATAGGCAGGAGTACACAGGCCCGCCTCATATTATTGCGCTTCACTTATGGAGCTTTGCAGATACTGCTTTTTTTACATACTGAAGGCTCCCGGCAACGCTGTGCGGAGCAAGTCTATCAGCACCATTTTTCCAACAGCATGTGCTCGCTTCGCGTCTCTGTGTCACATTTTGGTAACTCTCGCAATATTTCAAACTTTATCATTATTATGATATCTGTAATGATGATCTGTGATCAGTGATTTTTGATGTTACTTGTTTTGGGGTGCCACGAACCACACCCATATAAGATGGCAAATTTCATCGAGAAATGTTGTGTGTGTTCTGATTGCTCCACTTACCAGCTGTTTTTCCATCTCTCTCCCTCTCTTCAGGCCTTCCTATTCCCTGAGACATGACAATATTGAAATTAGGCCAATTAATAACCCTACGATGGCCTCTAAGTGTTCAAGTGAAAGGAAGAGTGTCACATCTCTCACTTAAATCAAAAGCTAGAAATGATCAAGCTTAGTGTGGAAGGCATGTCAGAAGCTGACACAGGCTGCAAACTAGGCCTCTTGCACCAAACAGTTAGCCAGGTTGTGAATGCAAAGGAAAAGTTATTGAAAGAAATTGAAAGTGCTAATCCAGTGAACATGTGAATGATAAGAATGCAAAACAGGCTTATTGCTGACATGGAGAAAGTTTTAGCGATCTGGGTAGAAGATCAAACCAACCACAACATTCCCTTAAGCCAAAGCCTAATCCAGAGCAAAGCCCTAACTCTCTTCAATTCTCTGAAGGCTGAGAGAGGCAAGGAAGCTGCAGAAGAAAAAAGTGAAGCTGGCAGAGGTTGGTTCATGAGGTTTAAGGAAAGAAGCTGTCTCCATTGCGTAAAAGTGCAAGGTGAAACAGCAAGTGCTGATGTAGAAGCTGTAGCAAGTTATCTAGAAGATGTAGCTAAGATAATTGATGAAGGTAGTTACAGTAAACAACAAATTTTAAAAGTAGATGAAACAGCCTTATATTGAAAGACGATGCTATCTAGGACTTTCATAGCTAGAGAGGAGAAATCAATGCCTGGCTTCAAAACTTCAAAGGACAGGCTGACTCTCTTATTAGGGGCTGATGGAGCTGGTGACTTTAAGTTGAAGCCAATGCTCATTTACTATTCCAAAAATCCTAGGCCCTTAAGGATTATGCTAAATCTACTCTGCCAGTACACTATAAATGGAATAACAAAGCCTGGATGACAGCACATCAGTTTACAACATGGTTTACTGAATATTTTAAGCCCACTGTTGAGACCTACTGCTCGGAAAAAAAGATTCCTTTCGAAATATTACTGCTCATTGACAATGCACCTGGTCACTCAGAACTCTGATTGAGGTGTACAAGGAGATGACTGTTGTTTTCATGCCTGCTAACACTATGGACATTCTGCAGCCCAAGGAGAGTAATTTTGACTTTCAAATCTTATTATTTAAGAAATATATTTCATAAAGCTATTTTTTTATAGCTACTATAGATATTGATTCCTCTGGTGGATCTAGACAAAGTAAATTGAAAAGCTTCTGGAAAGGATTCACCATTCTAGATGCCATTAAGAACATTCGTAATTCACGAGAAGAGGTCAAAACATCAACATTAACAGGAGTTTGGAAAATGTTGATTACAACAATCATGGGTGACTTCGAGGGGTTCAAGACTTCACGGAGAAGTAACTGCAGATGTGGTAGAAATGGCAAGAGAACTATAACTAGAAGTGGAGCCTGAAGATGTGACTAAATTGCTGCAATCTCATGATAAAAATTCAATGGATGAGGAGTTGCTTCTTGTGGATGAGCAAAGAAATTGGGTCCTTGAGATGGAATCTACTCCTGGTGAGGATGCTGTGAACACTGTTGAAATGACAACAAAGGATTTAGAATATTACATAAGCTTAGTTGATAAAGCAGTGGCAGCGTTTGAAAGAATTGACTCCAGTTTTGAAAGAAGTTCTACTGTGGGTAAAATGCTGTCAAATAGCATCACATGCTACAGAGAAATCATCTGTGAAAGGAAGAGCCAATCGATGTGGTAAACTTCATTGTCTCATTTTAAGAAATTGCCACAATTATCCCAACCTTCAGCAACCACTAAGCTGATCAGTCAGCAGCCATCAACATCGAGGCAAGACTCTCCACCAGCAAAAAGATTATAACTCATTGGAAGTTCAGATAATGGATAGCATTTTGTAGCAATAAAGTATTTTTTCATTAAGGTATATACATTATTTTTTTAGACATAATGCTATTGCACACTTAATAGACTACAGTATACAGTAAACGTGAATTTTACATGCACTGTTGTTGTTAGGTGCCGTCGAGTCAGTTCTCACTCATAGGGACCCTATGTACAACTGAACAAAACACTGCCTGATCCTTCACCATCCGCGCAATCGTTGCTCTGTTTGAGCCCATTGTTGCAGCCATTGTGTCCATACATCGCATTGACCCTCTTTTTCGCTGACCCTCTACTCTACCAAGCATGATGTCCTTCTCCAAATACTGGTCTCTCCTGATAACCTGTCCAAAGTATGTGAGACAAAGTCTCTCTCTCATCGCTTCTAATGAGCACTCTGGCTGTACTTCTTCGAAGACAGATTTGTTTGTTCTTCTGGCAGTCAAGGTATATTCAATATTTTTCACCAATCCTGTAATTCAAAGGCATCAATTCTTCTTCAGTCTTCCTTATTCTCCGCCCAGCTTTCACATGCATATGAGGCAATTGAAAACTCCATGGCTTGAGTCAGGCACACCTCAATCCTTAAAGTGACATCTTTGCTTTTTAACACTTTAAAGAGGTCTTTTGTAGCAGATTTGCCCAATGCAATATGTTGTTTGATTTTTTTGACTGCTGCTTCTATGGGTGCTGATTGTGGACCCAAGTAAAATGAAATCCTTTACAGTTTCAATCTTTTCTGCATTTATCATGATGTTGCTTATTGGTCCAGTTGTGAGGATTTTTGTTTTCTTTATGTTGAGGTGTAATCCATACTGAAGGCTGTGGTCTTTGATCTTCATCAGTGCTTCAAGTCCTCTTTGCTTTCAGCAAGCAAGGTTGTCATCTGCATATTGAAGGTTGTTAATGAGTCTTCCTCTAATCCTGATGCCCCGTTCTTCTTCATATAGTCCAGCTTCTCAGATTATTTGCTCGGCATACAGATTGAATAAGTATGGTGAAATGATACAACCCTGATGCACACCTTTCCTGACTTTAAACCACACAGTATCTCCTTGTTCTATTCAAACGACTGCCTCTCCATCTAAGTACAGATTCCTCATGAGCACAATTCAGTGTTCTAGAATTCCCATTCTTTGCAATATTATCCATAGTTTGTTATAATCCACACAGTCAAATGTCTTTGTATAGTCAATAAAACACAGGTCAACATCTTTCTGGTATTCTCTGCTTTTAGCCAAAATCCATCTGACATCAGTAATGATATCCCTGGTTCCACGTCCTTTTCTGAATGCAGCTTGAATTTCTGACAGTTCTCTGTTGATGTCCTGCCGAAGCCACTTTTGAATGATCTTCAGCAAAATTTTACTTGTGTGTGATATTAATGATATTGGTCGATAATTTCTACACTCTGTTGATGACCCTTTTTCAGAATGGGTACAAATATGGATCTCTTCCTGTCAGTTGGCCAGGTAGCTGTCTTCCAAATTTCTTGGCATAGAAGAGTGAGGACTTCCAGCACTGCATCCATTTGTTGAAACATTTCAGTCGGTATTTTGTCAATTCCTGAACGCTTGTTTTTCGCCAATGCTTTCAGTGCAGCTTGGACCTATTCCTTCAATACCATCAGTTCTTGATCATATGCTACCTCCTAAAATGAGTGAATGTCGATCAATTCTTTTTGGTACAGTGACTCTGTATATTCCTTACATCTTCTTTTGATGCTTCCTGCTCCATTCGGTACTTTCGCTGTAGAATTCTTTGAAATTGCAATTCGAGGCTTGAAATTTTTCTTCTGTTTTTTCAGCTTGAGAAATGCCAGGTGTGGTCTTCCCTTTTGATTTTGAATCTCCAGGTCTTTGCACATTTCATTATAACACTTTACTTTGTCTTCTTGAGCTAAATGAGTTTACTTTTGTTGGACACACCCAGGTCATTCCCTAATTTCATTTACTCAACATTCAAAAAAAAAATTACGGGACTGTGCTAGGCAATGTTGTTGTTGTTAGGTGCCATCGAGTTGGTTCTGACTCATAGCGACCCTATGCACAACAGAACGAAACACTGCCCGGTCCTGCGCCATCTTTACAATCGTTGTTATCCTTGAGCTCATTCTTGCAGCCAGTGTGTCAATCCACCTCGTTGAGGGTCTTTCTCTTCTCCGCTGACCCTGTACTCTGCCAAGCATGATGTCCTTCTCCAGGAACTGATCCCTCCTGACAACATGTCCAAAGTATGTAAGACGCAGTCTCGCCATCCTTGCCTCTAAGGAGCCTTCTGGCTGCGTTTCTTCCAGGACAGATTTGTTTGTTCTTTTGGCAGTCCTTGCTATATTCAATATTCTTCGCCAACACCACAATTCAAAGGTGTCAACTCTTCTTCGGTCTTCCTTATTCATTGTCCAGCTTTCACATGCATATGATGCAATTGAAAATACCATGGCTTGGGTCAGGTGCACCTTAATCTTCAGGGTGACATCTTTGCTCTTCAACACTTTGAAGAGGTCCTTTGCAGCAGATTTGCCCAATGCAATGCATCTTTTGATTTCGTGACTGCTGCTTCCATGGCTGTTGATTGTCGGTCCAAGTAAAATGAAATCCTTGACAACTTCAGTTTTTCTCCATTTATCATGATGTTGCTCATTGGTCCAGTTGTGAGGATTTTTGTTTTCTTTATGTTGAGGTGTAATCCATACTGAAGGCTGTGGTCTTTGATCTTCATTAGTAAATGCTTCAAGTCCTCTTCACTTTCAGCAAGCAAGGTTGTGTCATCTGCATAATGCAGGTCCTTAATGAGTCTTCCTCCAATCCTGATGCCCCATTATTCTTCATATAGTCCAGCTTCTCAGATTATTTTTTCAGCATACAGTTTAAATAGGTATGGTGAAAGAATATAACCCTGACGCACACCTTTCCTGACTTTAAACCAATCAGTATCCCCTTGTTCTGTCCGAACAACTGCCTCTTGATCTATGTAAAGATTCCTCATGAGCACAATTAAGTGTTCTGGAATTCCCATTCTTTGGAGTACTATCCATAGTTTGTTATGATCCACACAGTTGAATGCCTTTGCATAGTCAATAAAACACAGGTAAACATCCTTCTGGTATTCTCTGCTTTCAGTCAGGATCCATCTGACATTAGCAATGATATCCCTGGTTCCACGTCCTCTTCTGAAACTGGCCTGAATTTCTGGCAGTTCACTGTCGATATACTGCTGCAGCTGTTTTTGAATGATCTTCAGCAAAATTTTGCTTGCATGTGATATTAATGATATTGTTCTATAATTTCCACATTTGGTTCGACCACCTTTCTTGGGAATAGGCATAAAAGGGAATAGCCTTTTTGCTCACTTTGAATCCTGCATCTAGCTTGTCATAATCTGACTTCCGGTTCTTGGAACTTGAGCTAGCAGCTTACCTACTGACCTTGGAATTCATCAGCCTCTGCACCCTACGAGCCAGTGGTCTGCTGTCTCACCTGCCAGTTGGGTGCATCAGCCACTGCAGCTATGTGAGTCAGGAGAAACTTGCAGCCTGGAGCCTGATCCACAGACTTGGGACTTGCTGGCCTATACAAACATGTGAGCCATTTCCTTGAGAAAAATTTGTCTCTGAGTACACACACACACACACACGTGTCTGTCTGTTAGTTGTACTGTGGGGGCTTGTGTGTTGCTGTGATGCTGGGAGCTATGCTATGCTAGGCAATAAAAACCCAATAGGGATACACAATTCCCCAGTCTCATATGGAAAACAGATGCACAAATAATACTTATAATCCACTGTCATAAGAGCCATGTTAGAAGGGGTATAAGTTACAGTGTTGACACAGAGAATCATCAACTCTAGGTGAGAATGGCATAGCAGCAGTTAATGGTCTTAGAGAAGGCAGGTTCTTGATATAGTTGAAATTTATTTCACTTGGACCATGTTTTTTCTATCCTGTCTCATTCATAGATCATTTTCCATAAAAACATGAAGAGAGTATATTACGTACCTCTGACTGTTAGAAACTTCTCCTTTATAAGAGCTAAAATCTACCTTTTTGCAACTTCTACCATGATTCTATATCTGTGCTCTGTAGTAACACAGAACAAGTCTAAACTTCTATGAAGTACATCTTAAAATATCTTCTTATTTTTACCTGCATCAGCAGGCAAAGCAAAATGGTAAGTCCAATCTGAGCTAGAACCCCAAACGTAGGGTTTTGTTTTGTCATTTTCTTTGGATACATTAACTCATGCCATAGTCTAGTTTAAAGGAGAATCACTAAAAAGACATGGCAGGAAGGAAAACTTCATACTCACCAGGAGAACAAAACCCAATGAAGAAAAGAAGCCTGAGTTCTCTTTTTGGACAAATGCCTCCAGAAACCTAAAAATTCCAGATTTGAACATTAATTTCTTTCTCTTCACAATAGCGAGCTATGATTGTATCTTCAAGCAAAACCACACTTTTGAAAGAGAAATTCTTTGTGAAGCGGAATGAGCACAGAGAAACACTGATTAACAGAACTTATTAAACGTTTAGCACTGTCCCAGTGATTTACACATATTAACTCATGCAATTTTTACAAAACCCTGTGATATTGAAACGATTATTATCTACAAATGGGAAAATGGAGGCAAAAAGAAGTAATTTGTCCAAGATCATACAAACATTCACTGCAAGAACCAGATTTCAAACTCATGTAATCTGGCCCTAGTGTCTTAAATGAAAGGCATAAAGAACACAAAAATCCTCACAACTGGTCTGATAAATGACATCATGATAAATGGAAAAAAAAAATGAAGTTGTCAAGGACTTCGCTCTATTTGGATCAACAATCAGTGCCCATGGAAGCAGCAGCCAAAAAATCAAATGAAGTATTGCATTGAGTAAATCTGTTACAAAAGAATCCCTTGAAGGAAAGATGACTAAAGTGTGCCTGACCCAAGCTATGGTCTTTTCAATTGCATCATATGCATGCAAAAGCTGGATAAAGAAAAAGGAAGATTGAAGAAGAATTGACGCATTTGAATTGTAGTGTTCGCAAAGAATACTGACTGCCAAAAGAATGAACAAATCAGCTTTGGAGGAAGTACAACCGAAATGCTCCTTAGAAGCAAGGATGGCAAAACTTCCTCTTGTGTACTTTGGATGTGTCATCAGAAAAGACCAATCACTAGAAAAAGACATCATGTCTGGTAAAATAGAGAGTCAGAGAAAATGAGGGAAACCCTCCATGAGATAGACTGACACAATAGCTGCAACAATGGACTCAAACACACCAACAACTGTGAGGATGGTACAGAACTGGGCAATGTTTCATTTGTTATACAGAAGGTTGCCATGAGTCGGAGCCCACTGGATGACAACTGAGAACAATTGCATCCTAACCATTTATTTCACTAAATGGCCTTCATGTTGGGCAGAGCTGTTAGAATCCACAGTTATAAACCCAGAGTTGGCAAACACTGTTTTTTCACTTCTTTCAGCAGAACAGCATCTAGGATTATCTCCTTGACTCTTTTAGGAAGAGATTTTGATGGTATTTCTTTTCTTTAGGGATAAATTCTGCCTTTAGACCTCATCTGGTAGTTCCGGTGAGAGGGCATCTACTGACAGGACGTACATGTGCCTTTACTACAAAAAGGGTGGTTTTAGCTTTGACTTTCTTATCACTTTTGTAAAAATGATCAAGGGGCTCATTTCCCAGCTCTTGGAATAATATTGCACTTACCTGATTTCTGAATTCCATTTACTGCAGATTTTTAATTTCAATTTCAGCTATTTTTCTAGATTACATCAGAACACTCAGATTTAAGTCTTCTTTTCATGCTTAAAATGGACCAGGCTTTAATGCTTTTGCATCTGGTCAAGACCAATTGGTTTGATTTTTTTTAAATCAATCCTATCCTTCAATTAAGATGCAAAGGTGGTTTAGTGGTAGTATTTCCCCTTCCATGTAGGAAACCCAGGTTCAATTTCATGTGCAGCCACCATTCATCTGTTAGTAGAGGCTTGCATGCTGCTATGATTCTGAACAGGTTTCAGTGGAGCTTCCAGATTAAAACAGACTAGAAGAAAGACCTGGCAATCTAGTTCCAAAAATCGACCAAAGAAAACCCTATGGATTACACTGGTACTTCCAGTGGTACATGGGGTCTCCAGGAGTTGGACTCACTCAACAGCAGCTAATAATAGTAACAAAAGTTCTTGAATTATCTACCAAACACCTTGGGCTCCTAGGTGGGTGTCAGCTAAGGAATATGGTTTCACTTGTAATTAGGTAAGCGTCATTTCAAGCTCATTGCTTTTGGACATCTATCAAAAGTTCCTTTGAAAGAGTATTAGGGAAAATTGACTATATCCAGACCGGAAGTTTCTCTAGATATTTTAAAAACCTGCCCCTGGATTTAGCCAAAAATTAGTGAATTGAAATTACCAATTCATTTATTCGATATAGACAATATACAAATGAGAAAGTGCATATATAATACAATTTTACATAGCAATAAATGTTATGAAGAAAAATAGAGAAGTGGATAGAAAGTGATGATGGCAAGGGTGCTATTTTGATAAGGATAGCCTGAGAAGTTGACATTTGAGCAGCAACTTAAAGGAATTGAGGGGGAAAAAATCATGTAAATAACTTGGAAAGGAGTATTCCAGGCAGAAGGAAAACCAGGGGCAAAGGTACTGAGACATGAGTCTGACACGTGAGTATGTATAATATGTCCAGGAAAGTGGGAGGCAGGTGTGGCTGGAATGCAGTGATAGAAGGAGAGTGTTGGGAAATGAGTTAGGAGACATAGCCCAGGGTCAGATCATGTAAGGTCTTGCACATCATGGTAAGGAGTTTGGATTTTATTCTAGGTATTATAGGATTCCATGGAAGATTGACAGCTAGTGAGTAGAAAACAGACTGTGTATGGGAGAGGGGACAAGGATGTATGCAAAGAAATGAGTTAGTAAATATTATGGTTTTCCAAGTGAGAGATAATGATTACCTGGACTTAGGATTTTATTGGTGGAGGTGATGAGATCATGGGTATATGTTACACAAATTGTTAATGGATCAGACAGGGGGTAAGAGAAAGAGAGAAGTCAAGGATGACCTGAGCAACTGCGTGAACTGGTGATGTCACTTACCAAGGTGGGAAGCCTATGGAGAGTGAAGTTTTAGACATGGTAAGTTTTCAATGGCTACTGTCAACCCAAATGGAGATGTCAAGTAGACAGTGGGTTATATGGGTCTAGTGCATAGGGGAGGTGCAGGTGGTATTTAAAGCTACAGGGTCAGAAGGGATGGCCTAGGATATGGAAAAAAAAAGTTAAGCCAGGGATCATTCCAACGTTTTGAGAAGTCATTCTCAACCCTGACTGATTGCAATCTTCTATGGAGCTTTCTTAAAAATACTGATGCTCAGGTCCAACTCCTAAAGATTCTCATTTAATTAGTCTGGATTGGGTTGAGACAGTTCTATTTTTAAAAGCCCTCAGATGAGTAAAGTGGGCAGCCAGGCTTCAGGACCACTGGTTTCAAAGCTGAGAAGAAGAAGAAACTCAGAAAAAGAGAATGAGAAGAAATGTCTAGTAAAGTAAGAGAAATGCATGCCAGTAGAAGCTTTAATCTATATTTAAAGGATAAAAGAAATAGCCCTATAAAATGTGAACATTTTGTTAACTTAAAAGCATGTTAAAAAAATTACTCAGTCTGTTACAATTTCCTGCTTATAAGGATCCTCAGGATAAATTACTTTCCAGTTTAATATCAGAAAATGTTTTATTTATTCCAAGCATGTGTTTATTTTTACTCTTGGTGTTACTGTTGTTAGGTGCTGTCAAGTCAGTTCTGACTCATAATGATGACCCTATTCAACAGAATGCAACACTCCAGGTCCTGCCCTATCCTCATGATCTTTGTTATGCTTGAGTCCATTATTGCAGCCACTGTGTCAATCCATCTCATTGAGGGTCTTCCTCTTTTTCTCTGGCCTTGAGTATATCCCACCAGTATTTAGAAACCATCTCAAGAATAGATTTCATGCATTAAACACTAATGACAGAAGATGAGTTGTGGAATGGCATCAAGGATATCATCCACAAAGGCAGCAAGAGGTCATTAAAAAGATAGGAAAGGAGGAAAAAAAAAAAAAAGCCACATTTCAGAACAGACTCTGAAACATAGAGTAACTAAAGTGAAAGAAAGAAATGATGAAGTAAAGGAGCTGAACAGAAGATTTCAAAGAGAGGCTCAAAAAGACAAAGTAAAGTATTATACTGAAATGTGCAAAGTCCTGGGGATAGAAAACCAAAAAAACCAAAAGGGAAGAACACACTTGGCATTTCTCGAGCTGAAAGAACTAAAGAAAAAATTGAGGAGGTAGTATATGAGCATGCTTGGTAAAGTAGAGGGTCAGCAAAAAAGAGGAAAACCCTCAATGAGATGTATTGACACAGTGGCTTCAACAATGGGCTCAAACATAGCAATGATTTTGAGGATGGTGCAAGACTGGGCAGTGTTTCATTCTATTGTACATAGGGTTGCTATGAGTTGGAATCGACTGGACTGGCACCTAACAACAACAACTACTTTACCAAGCATGATGTCCTTCTCTAGGGATGGATCCCGCCTGATAACATGTCCAAAGTATGTGAGATGTAGTCTCACAATCCTTGCTTCTAAGGAGAATTCTGGCTGTACTTCTCCAAGGCAGATTTCTTCATTCTTTTGGCAGTCCATGGTATGTTCAATATTCTTTGCCTACACCATAATTCAAAGGCATCAGTTCTTCTTCAGACTCCCTTATTCATTGCCCAGCTTTTGCATGCATATAAGGTGACCGAAAACACCATGGCTTAGGCCAGGCATACCTTAGTCCTTAAAGTGGCATCTTTGCTATTTAATACTTGAAAGAGGTCATCTGCAGGAAATTTGCCCAATGCAATGCATCTTTTGATTTCTTGATTGCTGCTTCCATGGATGTTAATTTTGGAGCGAAGTAAAATGAAATCCTTGACAACTTTAATATTTTCTCCCTTTATCATGATGTTGCCTATTGATGCAGTTGTGAGGATTTTTGTTTTCTTTATGTTGAGGTGTAATCCATACTGAAGGCTGTGGTCTTTGATCTTCATCAGTAAGTGCTTCAAGTCCTCTTCACCTTCAGCAAGCAAGGTTGTGTCATCTGCATATTATAGGTTGTGAATAAGTTTTCCTCCAATCCTGATCCTGAGTTCTTCATATAGTCCAGCTTCTCAGCTTATTTTTAATCTCAAAAATACTTAATTGGGTAAAACCAGTTGCCATCTAGTAGATTCAATTCATGGCGACCCCAAATGTGCCAGAGCAGAACTGTGCACCAGAGAGTTTTCAATGGCTGTTTTTCTGAAGTAGATTGTCAGGCCTTTCTTCAGTGGCACCTCTGAGTAGACTCCAACTACTAAACTTTGTTAGCAGCCCCATGTGTTAACTGCTTGCACCACCTGGGGACACACTCATTTGGGAATTTAGTCTTTTCTTTTTTTCCTGCTAAAAAGGACTCAGGATGAAATTAGTGACCCAACCACACCTAGTATAGTTTGGACTCAAATAAACTCACCAAACATATAGCCAGCACCAGTATATACAAAGCTAATAGATCTGTGAAGATTTAATAATATGACTATTTTTAGTAGTAGCCTTATCTTTGGCTCCATTTTACTTCTAGCCCTTCCCTTTCCTTTCTTAGATATATCTCATTTGTACTGTCTTTGGGCCACCTTAACTTCGTTTTGGAGCAAACACATCATGTTGTTGTTGTTAGGTGCCATCAAGTTGGTTCTGACTCATAGCAACCCTACGTACAACAGAATGAAACACTGCCCAGTCCTGTGCCATCCCTCATAATTGCTGTTAGACTTGAACCCATTGTTGGGCCACTGCATCAATCCATCTCCTTTAGGGTCTTCCTCTTCTTCACTGACCCTCTATTTAACAAGCATGATGTCCTTCTGCAGGAACTGATCCCTCATGATAACATGTTCGGAGTATGTGAGGCAAAGTTTCACCATTCTCACTTCTAAGAAGCATTCTGGTTGTAATTCTTCCAAGACAGAACTGTTTGTTTTTTTGGCAGCCCACGGAATATTTAATATTCTTAGCCATCACCATAATGCAAATACATCAATTCTTCAGTCTTCCTTATTCATTGTCCAGCTTTCACATGCATATGAGGCAATTGAAAACACCATGGCCTGGGTCAGGTGCACCTTAGTCCTTGAAATGACATCTTTGCTTTTTAACACTTTAAAAAGATCTTTTGCAGATTTGCCCAGTGCAATGTGTCTTTTGATTTTTTGATGGCTGTTTCCATGGGTGTTGATTTTGGATACCAGTAAAATGAAATCCTTGACAATTTCAATCTTTTCTCCGTTTATCATGATGTTGCTTCTTGGTCCAGTTGTGAGGATTTTTATTTTCTTTCTGTTGAGGTATAATCCATACTGAAGTCTTTGATCTTAATCAGTAAGAGCTTCAAGCCCTCTTCACTTTGATATGGGGACCCTAAGAATTATTATGAGGTATCTGATTTGAGTAAGACAAGCTGAAATGGGGTACAGGCTTGAAATTCATTCTGTGTAGAAAACTTGTAGAACCAGAAAGCTAAACTGGTTAGGGCATTTCTGTCTGTTATTTGATATCTAAGAGAATGTGGTTTTTCCTTGCAACAAAGCCAAGGGCTCTTACGTAACTTCTACGTTTCCAGAGGAAAATGTCCTGTGACCACTCTGTGAATTCTTATGGTCATTAAGTGGTAACTAATCAGTGAAGCATTTCATATCACCAAGCACCAATCAGATTTTGTTAGCTTGTTTCCAAAGAAGCCTTAACACAAACAGCTCATCTCTGTGGTTTGTTCCCAAGGAGCCTTAAAACAAAACTGTAAGACACCAATCAATGTAATGTCACTAAATAGGTAAACAGTAAACAAAAGCTCTGTAACCAATCATTATTAAGGTCCTATTTTGTTATCCTGCTTTTGACAATGATGTACCTTTACTTCCTTCTGTAACAGTATATTAGATACTCCCTGACTGTAATTCAGTGGATGCTACTAGTCTCTTGTGCCTGGTGCACACAGACAGACCCCTCATCGCAATGACCATCTTTGTCTTTGGTTTGGCTTAACAAAAATCCCATTCATTAAATTTGAGTCTGGGGTCTTTTTCCCCTACAACAGCTTTCAACAGCAAGGGTGTGTCATCTGTGTACCACAGGTTGCTAATGAGTCTTCCTCCAATTCTGACGCTATGTTCTTCATATAGTCCAGCTCCTCGAACTATATGCTCAGCATACAGACTGAATATATATGGGGAAAGGATACAACCCTGATGCACACCTTTTCTGATTTTAAACATGCAGTATCTCCTTGTTCTATTGGAATGACTGCCTCTTGGTCTATATACAGGTTCCACATGAGCACAATTAAGTGTCCTAGAATTCCCGTTCTTTGCAATGTTATCCATAATTTGTTATGATCCACACAGCTGAATGCATTTGCATGGTCAATAAAACACAGGTAAACATCTACCATGGATTGAATTATGTCCCCCCCAAAATGTGTGTATCAATTGGGCTGGGCCATGATTCCAATATTGTGTGATTTTCTTATATGTTGTAAATCCTGCCCCTAAGATGTTAATGAGGGAGGATGGGTGGCAGTTGTGTTAGTGAGGCAAGACTCAACCTACGAGACTGGATTGTGTCTTGAGGCAATCTCTTGAAATATAAAAGAAAGGAGCAAGCAGAGAGACAGGGAGACCTCATACCACCAAGAAAGCAGTGCCAGGAGTAGAGCATGTCCTTTGGACCTGGGGTTCCTGCACAAGGAAGCTCCTAGTCTGGGGGAAGATTGATGAGAAGGCCGACAGAGAGAAAAAAGCCTTTCCCTGGAGCTGACACACTGCATTTGGACTTTTAGCTTACTTTACCGTGAAGAAATAAATTTCTCTTTGTTAAAGCCATCCACATGTCGTATCTCCGTTATAGCAGCACTAAATGACTAAGACAACATCTTGCTGGCATTCTCTGCTTTCAGCCAAGATCCACCTGACATCAGTAATGATATTCCTCATTCCACATCCTCTTCTGAATCAGGCTTGAATTTCTGGCAGTTCCCTGTTGATGTACTATGGTAATCACTTTTTAATTATCTTCAGCAAAATTTTACGTGTGTTATATTAATAATATTGTTCAATAATTTCCACATTCTGTTGGATCGCCTTTCTTTGGAACTGGCATAAATATGGATCTCTTCTAGTTGGTTGGCCAGGTAGCTCTCCTCCAAATTTCTTGGCGTAGACTAATAAGCTTTTCCAGCATTGCATCTGTTTGTTAAAACGTTTCAATTGGTATTCTATGAATTTCTGCAGCCTTGTTTTTCACCAGAATGTTCACTTATATTCGATGCAGGCCACACACTCAAGGAAACTTCCTTTCAACTAACTGGCTACTCACAGCAGATCTCATCATGGAGGTGATCACATTACATCAAATCTCATCATGAAAGTGATCACATTATCATATAACTGCCAAACTACAGCAAAACTGCCAAACCACATCATAACTGCCAAACCACTGAGAATCATGACCCAGCCAAGTTGACAAACATCCTTAATGATCACAAGCATCATAGCAACACTCTGGCCTCTTGTTATAGACAAATGGTAGCTGCGTATGAGGTGCATTGGCTGAGAATTGAACCCTGGTCACCCTTACGGAAGGCGAGAATTCTATCACTGAACCACCAATGACCCCAAAGTTCTATGTAGCTTCAACATAAGGTACCAGGGAGAAAGTGACCAGTGGGATAGCTGGAATGTTAGGCTGGACCAAACTCAATAGCTTTACGAGTAATGCCTTGAAGAATCAGGCATCTGAACGTTAGAAAAGAGATCCTTATGTTGGTGATAAAATAAATACCCTGCATGCTCAGGTCCTGGGAGAAGAGAGAAAGTAAAAAGCAGAAAGAAAGATCTGGACTCCACTATACATTTATAGAGTCACTATGAGTTGGAATCAACTTGACAATGAGTTTGGTTTTTAGTTTTTATACATTTTAAAATAATATGAATACTATTTTCTATGGTGTAATACTCTAGTTATGATGTGAAAATCAATGGCATTTTCCAAGTACAGTGCTTTCTAGATACTAGCTAGCTGAATTTAGGAAACTCTGGAAATAAAACAGTGCTCCTATTCTTCAGTTTACAAACCTCACTACCCAAAATGAAAGTTGTAATTCAGTAAAGTATAACATAGAAAACCAGAACCAAACCCGTTGCCATCAAGTCAATTCTGACATAGAGGCACCCCAAAACATAATATCCCTAATCTCTTGCCATGAATACCTCTAACCTGGGTAGTGGGACAGGAGGAGTAGAGACTAAATGCCTGCTATTATCCCTGCCCCAGTTTGACAATGGTTACTTCCACAGAATCAGTGAACGTCCCACTCTGCTCCCGAGAAGGTGGCGATCTAGGCTGTGTCTCTGTCTTAGTGGTGTGACCACTTTGCGTGACTCCTGCATTCCTAGGCATTCCTGTTTGGCTCTTCTCTTTGAAACCTGAGAGAGCCTGAGCCAACCTGGCACTGGGCTAAGCTTAGTCACACATACCACTCACATCACATTGCACTGCTTCAAACATCTACTACTGTGTTACCACCTGAAGACCAGAAGGTGGCTTCTGTAAAAAAACCCAGTGCCATCGAGTCGATTCCAACTCATAGTGACCCGCAGGTAGAAGATAATATTCCTAGGCTGACAAAAATACTCATGCTCACAACTGAAGTCAATTCTCACAAAGAAAAGGCATTCAAATGGCTGGCAAAAAAACCTTGTGGTTTTCCACTGGGCGCCCGGATAACTCGAGGGCAGGGCACCATTGTGTTCTTATACTCAAATCACCCTCTCCAATTCATTTTTTAGCAGCTTTGAAATGGTTTGAGGTTTACCAACCATCCTGCTACCATTGCGTCAGTTCTGACTCATGATGACTACATGTGTATCAGAGTAGAACTAAGCTCCACAGGGTTTTCAAGGCTGTGACCTTTCAGAAGCAGATTACCAGGTCTTTCTTCTGAGGTGCCTATGGGTGGGTTTGAACCACAAACTTTTTGGTTAGTAGTCAAGCACTTAACCAATTGCACCACCTGCCCACAATATTTTTTTCCTTTTTATAACATTAAGATACAGGTAGCATTATTTAACAAAAACAGAATGAAGTATTAGGCCACTTTAGCATGAATGAAATTCACAGGTGAAGTTCTAAGCATCTAAACAACACAGACTATAAAATACCTGAGATACAAAACATTGCAACAGCAGGAGAGCTTGAGTGTGAAAGCTGAATGCCAATCCAGAGACATGGTTGAGAAGACTCACTGCCAAAGCTGAACCCTGAAGATCCAAATTGTCACCTTCTGGAGGGAGAGTACTAAGTCTTCTTCACCACTGTATCCCAGTGTTCCATAGAAAGTAAGTGCTAGACGAATATTCGCTGAGTGAAATCAAGAACATCACCAGGCCCTAAGAAAAATCAGCTGGTTCCTGCCCTTTAAAAATGTTCCAACATGAATGCCATTCAGTGAGACTACATTTTTTTGGTTAAAGGAAGAGCATGTTTCACCATGCTATGGCCATTTGTTGTTGTTGCTGTTGTTAGGTACCGTTCAGTTGATTTTCAACCCACAGTGAGCCCATGCAACAGAATAGAATTGCTCCATGGGATTTTCTAGGCTCCATAGGAATCTTTAAAGGAGCAGATTGCCAGGTCTTTCTCCCAAGGAGTGGCTGGGCGGATTCAAACCAACAATCTTTTAGTTAGCAGCTGAGTGCTTAACCATTGTGTCACCACCAGGGTTCCTTTTGTGGCCATTTAGGGAGATCTATTTGGAGACCTGGTGGTGTAGTGGTTAACAGCTACGGCTGCTAACACAAAATGTCGGTTGTTCAAGTTCTCCAGCTGCTCCTCGGAAACCCTATGGGGCAGTTCTATTCTGTCCTATAGGGTCACTATGAGTCTGAATCGACTCGACGGCAATGGGTTTGGCTTTTTGGGTTTTATTTAGAAGAGAATCCCTGGGTGGTGCAAGTGGTTAAAGTGCTTGGCTGCTAACTGAAAGGCTAGAGGTTCAAGTCCACCCAGAGGCACCTCAGAAGAAAGACCTGGTGATCTACTTCCAAAAAATCTGCCACTGAGAACCCGATGAGCACAGTTCTACTCTGACACACATGGGGTCTCCGTGTGTCAGAATCGACTCGATGGCAACTTTTTTTTTTCCTTATGGTATATTGTTACAGCAGCCTGAGTCAACTGAATGGCAACAAATTTAGAAGAGATGTCCTATACAACAATAAAAAATATGTAACGAGGAGGTGACTCTAAAAGAATTTGAAATAAAATCAGATTCTGTATTTCTCTGGTGACAATAATCACAATGCCCTGGTCATTATGGCACTTTGTTAACTTGAAGGAAAAAACTGTTTTAGAGAAACTGGAGAACTTCTCTACTGTTTGCTTGTGGTAAAGCTAAAAATAGAGACTGTGCAATAGCCAATGGTGTTCAGTTTCCATTCTAAAAAAGGTTAAACTGGGTAGGTTTCCACGTAAGAAGAAGTCAAGAGAATATACTGTTACCTATATGGTCATAATAAAATAGTGTAATCATATCACGTCCCCTCTGTATTCCACCACGACCATCAAGATTATAAGCTCTGCGGAGATAAGAACCATCTCCCACCTATTCTTTATAAACTGCATAGTGGCTTAAATGCCACCTCCTCTATAAAGCCTCCTGTGATCTCAATCTCCAGTGCTGGAGATAATCTTGTGGTATCCAGCTGTGTTCAGTATCAGCACTACTCCTTCACCTTAATACTTTACCATATTCTTACTCCCCTAAGTATTTCAAGCCCTTGGGAAATTAAAAGAAGCTCTTTCTCACAAAACAGCTAGGATTCATACCCTATATATCAAGAATAAAAGCTAGCCATGAACAAAAACCAAAAACCCAAACTTGTTGCCATCGAGTTGATTCCAACTCATAGTGACCCTAGTGCAATTATCTTTGGCTTTAAGATAAAAATGAATCATTAGACCTCTGAATCTTTTCTGTCAAAGAAATACACAGTGTGAGCTGAACGCAAGTGTCATTAGAACAAGTTCTATAGATATGAATTTGCCAAGTTAATCCTCCTTCATTGTCACCATTAGCTAGCAATGCACATAATTACTGCTCTAGCAGACACGGACACTACGAATATTAATTTTCCCACAGACTCCAAATCTTCAGTAAGTGGCTCTCAACAATTCATTACATTAATAATATATGTCACTGTGCTCCTATTAAATATGACTGAGATTGACCACCACCCCTGTTTATCTCATTTATGAATCACTAATGATATCTCTAAAAATAAACATAATATTGCAAACCTTCCAATATAATTTTTAATATAATTTATTACCTTTTAGACACTGTAATTATAATGGCACTTTGGTATTGTTATATTAAAGGTAAGTTTAACTACCTGACTTGTAGTTAACCAGTATTATAATTATTTTGACTTTTATTCAATTTTTTGCATCTAAGTGAAAGCATTTTATAAAATAAAGTGTAAAATATTTTTTAAAGTTAATATATTTTGTGACACAGGATTGCTGTTTTTAAAATTGCTAGTTTTCTTAGACTTAGATATTTTATATACAAATAATCCAAAACCAAAATTTAGCAAGAAATTAGCATACAACATACTGATGCCTACAAGAAAAAGTACATTGTAAAGTATTATTTAGAATATTATATCATATTTCTAATACAATACTTTTATAGACTTCTGTAAAATCTGAGTTTATTTAAAATTAATACCAAAAAAAGACCAGATTTGACCCCAAAAAGAAAATACAAAGCTCACCAGAAAAAGAAAATAAAATTTCAAATAAAGGTCAAAAATGAATTATTAACCTCAGATCTTGTTACTCTAAACTTTATGGTTATCATGACTACAGATTACTAATTTAAGCATAATAATGGAAATAATAGTAATAACCACAATTGACATGTGCCAAGGACTTAACTTACTGTGTGCCATTAGGCCCTATAATCAATGCTTCACATTCATTATCTCATTAAATGTTTACAATAACCCTATAAAAAAGATATTACTATTACCTATGTTTTACAGGTGAGAAAAATGGAGGCTAACACAGGTTAAATGACTTGTCCAAGGTCACAGGGCTTGGCAGTGGAAGATGGCCTGACTCTCTCTAGGCCTATCCTTATAACGAAACACGCCACCCAGCTTCCAGGTCTGGATCTACCAGTTCCCCGATGTGGGGCTTTGAACAAGTCACTTCTGGTCTCCAAAGCTCATCTCTATTACCGCAAAATGGGAATAATATTAACATATGTCAGAATTGTTGAGAACTAATTTTTTTTTTTTAAATAAGATAGTTTATGGGAAAGTATTGCACAAATTGTGGTGTTAAATAATGCTACTAATTATGTTATTAATGAGATAAAAAAACAAAATAGTATTATTTTTGTTAGAAAATTTTGACCAAGAACCAATCAGCATTTTTTTCTTCTTTTCATAACTAAGTAAATATTTCTGTTTGTTTGCATTGTATTTTCCATGCTTATAATAGAAATTATTACATAGAAGCAAATATGAATCAATCTTGACTATACCCTAAGGGATAACAGTTAAGTACTACTAAATTATGCTAGAAGTAAATAGTAAAATTAAGAATGCACTTTTGTAGATGAAAACTGTGCTCATACCACCATATTTGGCATTTCAAAGAGCTTTTCAAAAGTAAAGTTTTCTCAAGTTACCTAGAATCACTGTCAAGCTCTGTCATGGATTGAATTGTGTCCCCAAAAAATATGTATATCAATTTGGCTAGGTCATGATTCCCAGTATTGTGTGATTGCCACCATTTTGTCACCTCATATAATTTTCCTGTGTGTTGTAAATCTTGTATCTATGATGATGAGATGGAATTAGCGGCAGTTATGTTAATGGGTTAGGACTCAGTCTACAAGATTGGATTGTGTCTTGAGTCAATCTCTTTTGAGATATAACAGACAGAAATAAGCAAAGAGGCATGGGGACCTCATACGACCAAGAAAGCAGCACCAGGAGCAGAATGTGTCCTTTGGACCTGGAGTCCCTGCATCTGAGAAGCTCTTCCATTAGGGGAAGATTGATGACAAGGGCCTTCCTCCAGAGCCAACAGAGACAGAAAGCCTTTCCTTGGAGCTGACTCCCTGAATTTGGACTTGTAGCCTACTAGACTGTGAGAAAATAAATTTCTCTTTGTTAAAGGCAGCCACTTGTGGCATCTCTATTATAGCAGCACTAGATAACTGAGACAGACCCCATTTTTCTATGATCAACATACGCATGGTACTTTCTCGAAGTATTTAAGTCCTGTGTCCCAGAAAGGGAAATAATGTTTAAAAATGTCATCGTTCATCATTTTAGATAAGTGATTAAAGTTACCATTGGACTTATATTTCCATAGGGTTCATGGTTTTAAAAATTATTTCATATGTATTACCTCAATCAATAATAACAATTGTGAGGATGGCACAGGATCGGGCGATGTTTCCTCCTGTTGTACACAGGGTTGCTATGAGTCAGAACCAACTCGATGGCACCTAGCAACAACAACATCGATCAAGATAATACTTTAAGCAAGTATTATCATTCAAAATTTGAGATCAGGAAATTGTGGTTCTCCAAGGTTAATACTGATAAGAAATCTATACATGGTGCTCTATGGGTGGGTGTGCGTGTGTGTGTGCATGTGTGTGTGTGTGTACATGGGCATACAGGTATATATCTTGTGGGTAATTATTAGAGAGCAAAAAGTGTTCTCCCTCTCACTGGAATTAAAAAATCAATGCAGAACTTGCTGAATCAACAATTAGGAGAGTTGTTGTTATTACTGTTGGATGCCGTGGAGTCGATTCTGACTCATACTGACCCTATATGATGGAGTAGTACTGCCCCCCTAGGGTTTCCTACACTGTAATCTTTTTGGAAGCAAATCGTCAGGTCTTTCTCCTGCAGAGCTGCTGGTGAGTTCCAACAGCCACCAGCTGAGTACTTAAACACTGCACCACAAGGGCTCCTGAATCAACAGCTAGGAGTAGTAAAGGGTGAAAGGACTCTGACACACACATAGACCAATAATTACTTTTATTAAGAACATGAACTTGGTCTTTTACCCATACTGGAACAAAATACAGGATTCAGCAGACAGTGATGAGTTAAGTAACACTTGTGTCCACTGCTCACAGCACTGGCTCAAGCAACCACAAAAATGCCCCATCACCCCTTTGCCAGATTTCCTTCCCATGTCCATTTCCTCCCCAGGGAGCTGCTCAGCATCCAGCTATTGTTGTTGTTGTTAGGTGCCTACCGAATTGGTTCTGATTCATAGCGACCCTATCTATGTACAACAGAGCAAAACACTGCCCAGTCCAGCACCATCCTCACAATTGTTGTTAACTTGGAGCCCATTGTTGCAACCACTGTGTCAATCTTTCTCATTGAGGGTCTAGACTACTGAAAAATCCAGGGTTCTGGAATGATGGCGAGATGACAGATATCTGCAGAAGGTGGCCACATGTGCTCAAGCCTACCACATTTTGTTGGGTTTTCTTAGTGACTTAGGGGTCATTATTCCCCCAGTTCAGTCACTAGTTGTCTAACCTAGGACAATCAGTTAACAACTTTAAGCCTCAGTTTTCTTATCTAAAAAGTGAAATAACTAGATGACTTTGTGACCCTGATACCTCGCAACATGTTTTCTCCTTTTCAAAACTGGCGATTGAGAGTTTGACATAACTAACACCATAATGATACTCTAAGTAACCTATAAGTCTTTTTGCTTGGTATTTTGTACACTCTCACTTTCAATGTATTTTTTTTATTACACCAGCTGCACCCGTCTCTTTCCAAATGGGTGCAGGGCCTTCTTGGCTCTTGTGGCCTTGGTCTCCCTCCTCTTCTTTGTTCTCTTGGGAGACGGCCTTCAGCCTGCAAGATGGCAGCTAGGAAGGCTGCCTGGCATTTTTGGTCTGCAACTTTCTTTCTTGCTCCTTATCTCAGTCAGAGTAAACTTGGCAGGCCAGTTCCACTAGCTGAGAAGTTTTTATATAAGTTTTTTTGCCTGTTACAAACGTAAAGATTAGAGTCCAGTTGTCCGACATGCATATCTTTAGTTCAATTAAGAGTTTCTTGTAGTTGTTTTGTGATGTATACTTATCTGACCATCTGTGGGCTATGTATTCCTTGCAAAAATGATATATAAACTCTTGATGTAGAAATTGCTTTTTGGGGCTCCATAAAGACAGCCTGCATTGCTGCCAGACTCCACGTTGGTGTCGCCTCCTAATAAACTTTCTCTCTCTTTCTGACTTAGAGTACATTTCATTGGCTCAGCTGCTCTAGGGCATGGACCCTAATCCGGCAACAACTTCTAAAGTACCAAGATATTTTAGGAATTCTAGATCCAACATTCCAAGTCGTGGCGAAATGAGTTCTTTTATGTGGTCTTTTGCCTTCGTTCTTTGGAAAAACAGCTTGAGAGATTTTTTTCCTAAACCCTGAGGAGTTATCTTGCCTTAATTTTCTACCCTAGGGGCTTTGTTACTTTTGTCCATGTTGATTGATATTTCCCGGGTAAGCTGTAAACAGCTTGAAATTTGATACTTTTTGTCTGGTCCTAGGCTGCAGCCTGCCCTAAGATTGGTATGTACCTTGCAGGGATTACTCAATAAACTATGCAAGTAAAGTGACCATAGACTTTGCAAATGAAGTGTCTGTAGTCTACTATGCAAATGAAGTGTCTCTGGCCTACTATGCAAATGAAGTGTCTGTGGCCTATCAAGAGGGTATTGGTCAGTTCCTGGCCCTGGTGGGAAGGCCATGCCTTGAAATTGATGAGAAGTTTGTAGATATAAGCAGTCAACCCCACAGAGGTTTCAGAGACAGAAGGAAGCAGGAAGACAGGAAATAAGATGAAGCAGAAGGACAAAAGGCAAGAGAGAAGAAGCAGAGAAAAAGGGCAAGGAACCTCCTAAAAGAGCTGTAACATGAACACTGTAGACAGCGACAGGCCCAGAAGAGGCCCTGAGGCAGAGTCAGCGGTAAGAGATGGCAAAGCCAAGAGGAAGCCTGTCCTCAGGGGACTGAGAGGAAGCCTGACTGGCTAAGAGGAGCTGCACTGAAGAAGGGAAACTTTGCTTACATGCTTCCTGATCGTGATCCTGAGTTGTAGCCGCTGACTGTGATCCCAAGTTGTACCTTGTTGCTTCCTAAATAAACCACTTGACTGTAAGTAGGTCTGTGAGTTCTCTGTGGCCACTGCAATGGATTATCAAACCCAGAAGAGGAGAAGACAGTGCCATGGAATTCATGGCTGTTGTCAGAGGTTGGAGAGTGGAAGTATGTCTGACCTTTACCTCTTAGGAATCAGCTTTGGGCTGATCCTGGTTGTTACTCCCCCTAAGTTAGACAGGTTCTGATGCTACTGTTACTACTCCTACCATCTCACACAGGTTTTTTGTTTTGTTTGTTTATTTTCTAAGACGTGTGACTTTTATGCATCTCTTGGCAATTCAAACCCACTGAAAGCCATCTTGGAAGATTGGCCTGGTAAAAGATCACGGCCTCAAAAACCCTATGGAACAGTTTGACTCTGCACACATGGGATTGCTATGCGTTGGAATCATCTCAACTAACAAGAGTGGCTTTTCATTTTTCTTAGCACTGATATTGTTACTGGTTTAAAGAAAGATTATATAGCCAGTAGAAAAAAACAGGAACAAAGGGGCCACATATTTTCAGTAATTCCTTTATTCATTCATAACATTAAGTGAGGAATAAGAGAAGCTTTAATTGCATAAAGGAGACCCTAGGAGCCCTGGTAGCGCAGTGGTTAAGTGCTTGGTTGCTAACCAAAGGTCAGCAGTTCGAACTCACCAGCCATTCCATGGGAGAAAGATATGGCAGTCTCTTCAGTAAAGATTACAGCCTTGGAAACCCTAGGGAGCAGTTCTGTTCTGCCCTATGCGGTCACTATGAGTCGGAATTGACTCAGTGGCAATGGATCTGGTTTTATTTGGTCAGGTAGGTAGTGCAAATGGTTAAAGTGCTTGGTAAATAATCAAAAGACTGCAGATTTGAGTCCACCCAGAAGCACCTTGGAAGAAAGATCTGCTGATCTATTTCTGAAAAATCAGCAAATGAAAACTCTAGGGAGCACAGTAATGACATACATTTGGTTGCCCTGTGTTGGAGTAGATTCAATGGCAATTGTTTTTTTGTTGTTGGTTTACTGGTTTTTAATTGCATAAACCCACAAATATGCTAAGTTACATTTTCAAAGGTCTTTAAGTGATAATTTTAAGAAGTAAAAAAAAAAAAAAATTACATGAAGGTACAGAATCTCTAAGGTCCTACCTACCTCCTGGCCGTTCATGGTCTCCATCAGTGTGCAAAAGCATCGCAATGGGCATTCCTACATTCTTAGATCTTCCAGCCACAACCACATTTTTCCCAAATGTTTCAATTCCTTAAAATACAGAGTTTGGTTTGAGTGCAGAATCAACAAGAAGCAAATTAAACATCTGAACAGCTAACCGAAACATTATTTAAAAACTTTTAACTAATTTAGATTATTTTGTGGCCTCTGATGCGCCGACATTCATTATAAATATTTCTTTTTAATGCTTTTTGAATTCGTCATGTCCTTTCTAATTATGTCCTCATTGAAAAATCACTAATATTTTCAACCTGCCATTAAAATACTTTCAAACATTGAGATTCACATGAAGAGTTGGAAGAAGTATAGAGGCTTAAAATATATTAACTACTAATTGAAATAAGTAAAGTACAATAATGTCAAGCTTAACTGGCAATCAAACTTTGAGCAAATCTGGGATAGAATGAAATGAGAGGAAAGTGTTTTTCTCAAGCTCATGCACTTTACTCCAGAGGAAACAAGCACTAAGCTTAAGAGTTTAGAAGAGTATGAAGCATAAACTTAGTGATTTAACACACTTTACCTCTTTTAGGTTTCTTCATAAGTAAAATGAGAAACTTAGAACTAAGTTTTGCCAAGTGCTAACATTCTAAAAGAATGATTCTAGGGTCTGCCTTCTCTTGAAAATTTTTTCTCTTATTTGGGGAACAGCAGATTAGGAAAGAGAACATAGCTGTCAGAAATGGACGTGGCAGCAATGGAGGCAGGAGAATCATCAATATAAAAGATAATATGAGGTCAATTAATGTAAAGGTAAGCATTTCTACATACTTCCAGAGTCCAGGAGAGCACTGCCATATTTAGCACTATTCAATAGCAAATGTTTATAAGGAAAACCTCAGTCATTCAAGATTGTTCATATATGTTCAGCATATTTTGTTTTTAATGATAAAGAAAAAACATAACTGTCTTAGTCATCTAGTGCTGCTATCACAGAAATATCACAAGTGGATGGCTTTAACAAAGAGAAAGTTATTCTCTCACAGTCTAGTAGGTTGCAAGTCCAAATTCAGGGTGTCAGCTTCAGGGGATGGCTTTCTCTGTCCGCTCTGGAGGAATGTCCTTGTCATCAGTCTTCACTTGGTCTGGAAGCACCTCAGGGCAGGAACCTCAGGTCCAAAGGACACGTTTTGTTCCTGGCACTGCTTACTTTATGGTACAAGGTCCTCCCTCTCTTCTAGATTTCCTTTCCTTTTATCTCTTGTAAGATAAAAGGTGGTGCAGGCCACTCCCCAGGGAAACTCCTTCTACATTCCATCAGGGATGTGACCTTAGTAAGGGTGTTATAATCCCACCCTAGTCCTGACAGGCACCGGTTAGTCCTCTTTAACATCACAAAATGGAGGACAAACACACAATACTGGAAATCATGGCCCAACCCAGTTGACACATATTTTGGGGTGACACAATTCAATTCATGGCAGTAAACACACTTTGGAAAGATTTTCATCAAAACACTCTAAATTTATAATTTAAAAGTGAGGAGACACACCTGCTATCTGGAAACTTCACTCTGCAAAAAGCCACTCCCTGCAAGATGGCATTACATGCGCTAACTTGGCACATTTTCCTCATTTGATTTTATTTTGAATTACTCTTTGACTTCCATAACTTTATATCTTTCTATACTCCTAAGTTTTATGGCTTATCATTTTATGTCACTCGATAGGACTGAGGTGGTTCCATCAAGGCAATGCACAAATAGTTCAACATTTATTATTCAGTCCCTGTAGACCCCGAGTTACCAACCTGTTCTTTTGATTATTTCCCAAACAGCACTGGCAGTGGCAGGGATGAGAGAATGCTGATCAAGGCACAGTCTTCCAATATTGATAATGTGAAATCCGTCTACATCTTTTTCAGGAGTAATTCCATTGCATACTGTTCGCTCATCCACGTGGTCTGAAAAGCAAATAAAAATTGGTCTAGTTTAAAAAATTGTTATTTATCTGGGAGCCTGGAAGATGAAATCCAAGGACCTACAGCCAGACCACTTAGGTTTTAGCTCCAGGAAAGGAATAAAATCATTTCTCTTTTCTTTTTCTTGTCACCAAAATAGTGAGCCACTCTGCTCTTGGCTGACAGTTATAACAAACTGCTGTAAGAGTATTTCAGGGCCAGAAGTGGCTGGCCTGATGAGAGGGAAATATTTGTGAAATAAAAAATACCAATGAGATCTGGGAACAGTCAAGTGATATGTCTTTGCCTCGATATGTTAGAAGGTTGAATTCTACCTTTCTCCTATACAAATCATTCTATTAATAGGTTTCTATTAAATACTTCAAGCACTAAAAATTAAAATGGCTTTGTTAGTGTTAAAAAAAATTCATAATAGCATTAGTACCCAACTTCTTCTCAAATGACATAACAAAAATCAAATTCTTTCCCTAAAGCACTAGCACATGGAAATCCAAACCACCATTGTGGTTTTCTACATGGAAGTAAAAGCATATAACCTGAGTAATGAACTAATCAAATGAGATATGAGATGCCAATTATCTCATTTTGAAAAGTAATAAGTATAGAAACATAAAATGGGCTCTTACTACTCCATGCAGAGGAATTTAGGTTACCATTATCCAACAATTAACCCATGTGTTTAATATATTGAAATACAGGTATATTTGTTACATAAAAGTTCTTTTGTCCATTACACAATAGATGTCACTTAGACATAATTGTGAAAAATACGACCACAGCCTAAGTTAAAATTTCATTCAAGGAGCTATGCCTTGTACCTTAGAACTTTTACTTTTCAAAAGTGACACTGCTGCCACTCTATTTTGAATAGGTCCAGTTTACCATCAGTAGATTACCAAAGTTCCTGAAATGTAAAAGTAGTCATTTGAATCATATTCAAATAGAAACACGGTCTTTGGAACGTCTCTCTATTCAACAGCTTTTCACTGTCAGCAGCTGCATTCATTCTATGATGTTCTAGGAGAGTAGTCCTCCGTATGTTTTCCCTGAAGCTAGGAGCTCATTACATGTGTTATAGTAAAACTTAAAACGAAATTACATATTCAGTTTATTACTTGAGGATAAGAATAGTGGTTATTTAATTTTTTAAAAAATAACATGGAATCTGGATGATGATGATTCATTTTTTAGTCATCCATCACTCATACAGAAACCTTTCCCTCTAAAACCATTTTTTTCCTTCTGTATTACATAGAAATACAATAAATATTAATCATTTTAAATACTGTTATGGATTGAATTGTGTCCCCCAAAGATATCTGTCAACTTGGCTAGGTCATGATTCCCTTGTATGATTGTATGGTTGTTTACCATTTTATCTTCTGATGTGATTTTCCTATTGTTGTAAATCCTATCACTATGATGTAATAACATGGATTAGCAGCAGTTATATTGATGAGGTCTAAAAGATCAGGTAGTGTCTTGGGCCGATCTCTTTTGAGATATAAAAGACAGAAATGAGCAGAGAGACATGGGAACCTCATACCACCAAGAAGGTAGTGCCAGAAGCTGAGTGCGTCCTCTGGACCTGAGGTTACTGTGCTGAGATGCTCCCAGACCAAGGAAAAACTGATACATCACAAGGACCTTCCTTCAGAGCTGACAGAGAGAGAAAGCCTTCCCCTGGAGCCAGCACCCTGAATTTGGGCTTGGACCCTATCGGACTGTAAGAGAATAAACTTCTCTTTGTTAAAGCCATCCACTTGTGGTATTTCTGCTACAGCAGCACTGGATGACTAAGACAAATACCATTCAAAATTTAAAATTGGAGAGGCTCCCACTTTCTTCCTATATTTCTTTTAATCAAGACACTTAATAGCCCCCAAAAATCTCAAGGAATTTACTGTTTCTTCTAATGTTCCAGATACTACACTATTCCTAGATTAAATAACACGCGTCTAAAAAAAAAAAAAAAATTATAGCATCAAACACTTTACAATCAAAAAGGCCTATTGTTATAGGAGGAAGATAAATAAATACATTTCATGCTTTTGACTGGCTGCAACTAAAAGTCTCCAGAAGTTTCACCTGTGGGGCAACTTGAAAAGAAAAAATAATCATGAGACTCAATAGCATCAATTTTCTCATAATGGTTAAAAAACATTTTTGATTCATATGGTTCTTTGGCAAGCAGCTAACAGCTTAATATACTACCCAAATGAATGAGGAAACTCGCATTATTCACTTTGTTTGCTTTTCTCTCTATTTCAGATTATGAGATGCTATTAAATCATGCAAAAAAAAAAAAAAAAACTCATCAAATTAAGAACATAATACCACAATAGAACAGCTCAGAGAATGCCTTGAAGGACCACATTGTAGAACTGCTACATATACTCAACTACATATATACTGCAATATATACTGAAGATACATTTTGTAATTTATTTATATGTTTAATTAACTTTGGACAATGAACAGAAAAAAAAATAACATCAACAACAATAACAAGCAAATTACTGGCTTATCTTCCACCTGAGGATTTTTATAACATCACTGTTTAAAAGTACTCCCTTCATCTCCCCCATACCTATAGAATATTATAAGCTCATGAGCATAACAAGTAAGGTCTTAAAAAAAAAAAAAAAGGTCTTACTTTAGCCTAATTATATCTTTTTCCTATTGTCCCTTCTTCTCTTCCAAGGCTCTATCCCTCTTCCAACCATCATCATCACATATGCCTCACCCTAGTCACCCAGGACTGTCTCCCATTCTCCAAGCCCTTAGCATTAACCTTTGCATTTCTGTGCTTTACTCATGATTTTTCCCTTAATAATCTCCTTCCTCCCCATTCTATCTGTCCGCATCCTATTCGTTTTTCAATAGATTGATCAGTTGCCACCTGTTGCTTCATCCCAATCTGAAATGATACTTTTTCCACTTCTCTTTCCCTTAGAACTCTGCTAGAACTACTATAAAAACAACTCAGTATTCGGTTAGTCAATTACATTAGCTATTTAATTATATGTCTCTCTTATGAGTGTGAGCCTTTTGGGACACAGACATTGCCTTATTAAACTGATTCACCCACAGTTTTCTCCATTTCAGTTAATGGCAATTCATCCCTCTGTGTTACTTAGGCCAAAAAACTTGCAGTCATCCTGAACTCCTCTCTTTCTCGCACACTCAGCATTGGAAAATCCTTTAGTTCCACCTTCATAATGTATCTAGCATCTCACCATGTCTACGGATACTATTCTAGTTTGAGTGGCCATTATCTCTCCCCTGAATTTTTGCAACAACCTCCTAATTAGTTCCCTGCTTCTATGTTTGCACCCATAAAATCTATTCATAAAACTGCAACAAAAGTTATGCTTTTAAAATGTATACCTGATCGTATCACTCTTGTCTCAAAACCCTACAATGCTCCTCATTCCCTTCAATGGCAAACAAGGCCTGACATGATTTGCACTGCTCCAGAACTTTAGTTATCTCTCTGATCTCATCACTGATTACTCTCCCTTTCTCTCACTCTCTTGAGCTCACATTGGTCTTCTTCCTGTTCCTCAAACATATCAAGCATGCCCTGCCTTGGCTTCAGCTCTTTTGTCTGCCTGGCAGACTTTTCCAAAAACAAAGTCACTTTGGCTAAATCCCTTCCTTATTTCAAATCTTTGCTTAAATGTCGCATTCTCAGTAAGGGCTATTCTGACCACACTATTTAAAAATTTAAGTTCCACTTCTGGTAATGGTGAGGTAGGTCATATTGGACCAAACTTCTCACAGAAAACAACTGTAACCAATGAAAAATTATACACACACACACAAAACAACTACCTGAAAACACTGAAGAGTCATCAAAAGCAGGCAGAATTTGGAGAGGAGTGGACATCTGAAAGAAAGCAATGACATTGGACTCATTTCCTATTTTGGAGACTATTCTAGTCATGGACAGCTAGAATTCAGATTGAAATCTGCAGTCTTACTGGCTTAAGGATTCAAAGGGCAAAGTTTGGGGCTATTACAGCAGCTGGGAATTGAGGGGGTATATCCAAGAAAAGAGGTGTCCCTGAGTGGCACAAAGAGTTAAGTGCTCGGCTACTAGCCAAAAGGTTTGTGGTTCAAATCCACCCAGAGGAACCTCAGAAGCAAGGCCTGATGATCTACTTCCAAGAGATCACAGCCACTGAAAACTCTCTGGGGGAGCACAGTTCCACTATGATACACATGGGCTTACTATGAGTTGACGTCTACTCGATGGCAACTGATGTTTTGTTTTTGTTTGTTTGTTTTGGTTTTCTCCAGGAAAGGAGAAAGACACAAAGAATGGGAGGCCCAAAAATATATATATAAATTCCACCCAAATCTATGGCTGACCCCTGAATTACACATACAGGAGGAAATTTCCAAGCAATCCATCTAAGGTTAAGAGAAGTGAACAGAGATGGCAGCTGCAGCTTTCCAAAGGAAAAGAAAAGTTTGAAGCCTTCAATTTGAGAAAGACTTTTACAAAAAAAAAACCTTTATCCAGCATCACATTGAGCTCTTTGCCCCAAACATCAGGAAGAAGACAAGGGTGTCTGCTCCCATCACTTCTATTCAATGTTTTATTGGCAATGCTAGCCAGTGCAATAAGAGAAGGAAAAGAAATGAGACAAAAATCAGAAAAACTGAAATCTTCTGCTCATCAAAAAATGCCATTAAGAAAATCAATAGGCAAGCCAAAGACTGGGAGAAAATATTCTCAAAACATGCATTTGACAAAGGTACTTAAAAAAAAACTTAGAATATATAAAATACTCTCAAAATTCAACCATCAAAAGATAAATAATCCAATTTTTAGAAATGATCTAAATATTTAAACAGGCACTTTACAAAGGAAGAAATTCAAATGGCCAACACACGTACGAAAAAGATCAGACCAGTGGTTGCCTGAGGGTGAGGGGTAAAAGGTAGAGGCAGGGGTTGACTGGAAAGGGGCAGGAGGAAACTCAGTTGATGAAAATGTTGTATATTTCAATAGGGGCTTAAGGTTACATGTCCTGGGTAGTGCAGATGGTTAACATGCTTGGCTGCTAACCAAAAAGTCGGAGGTTCAAGTCCACCCAGAGACACCATGGAAGAAAAGCCTGTCAATATGCTTTTGAAAAATCAGCCATTGAAAAGTCTATGTAACACAGTTCCACTCTGACACACATGGAGTCACCATGAGTCAGAAATGACTCAATGACAACTGTTTTTTATTTGATGCAGTTTTACCTATTTATTTATTTATTTTCTTTTGGGCGGGGATTAGGTTACATGGGAGTTTGCATTTTTTTTTTGTTTGTTTTTTTCTTTTGGGGGGGATTAAGTTACAAGGGAGTTTGCATTTTCTAAAATTTATGGAATAGAACACTTAAGATGTGCACATTTCCATACATATAAATTTCACATAAAAACATAAAAACAATTAATGATATGCATGCTGAACTTTCAGGGGTATGTTAAGTGTCCTTATATTTACAAATTACCTTCAAGAGCTTCAAAAATAACATAAATCAATTAATGAATAGATCAATAGATATGGAATAAAGCACATACAGCAAAATGTCAAAAATTATGGAATCTATATTAAGGGTGTGTAGGTGTTCACCATACCATTCTTTTAAGTTTCCTGTATGTTTGAAATCTTTAGTAATAAAATATTTGAGGAAGAAACAAAAATAACACCTGCGACCTGCCCCATAAAAGTTCCAACCCTCTTATCCTCCTCTACTTTTTTTTCCCATAACATATCAAAAAAAAAAATATTTTTATTTTTTTTCCCCATAGCATATCAGCTTCTAATAAACATAACTGCTTAATTATTATGGTTATTTTTTTATTGTCTGTCTTCCCTGCTACAACATAAACTCCACAAGGACAGAAATTTTTGTCTGTTGTGTTCAGTGATGTCTGCCCAACACCAAGAACAGTGACTGGAACATAGAAGGCACTCAACAAATATTTATTGAATAAATGCCTATTGCTCTGATTTATAGACGAAGAAACTGAGATAAAATTTGTATACACACTAGGTGAAAATTTGAAGAACAGGCTACCATAAAGAAAAGATGTCTGATCCTTCTATATCCTCTGATATCCATTTTTTTAAAACATAAAGAAAAACCAAAGGCAGCTTTCATTAAAATCCTGATTTGTGTATATTTTTGCATCTACATTATTGGAAATCTGGCACTATTATCTCCTCTAATATAAATTTAATATAAAAGATTCATATTTGTTTTTCATGTATTTCTTTTCAGGACTTGAAAAGCCAGAAACTTCAGGCAAAACTTTATGCTAACAGGTCAAAGTCCACTCCTTGGGCATACATATAAGACCCTTGACAATTCATTCACGTTTTCACTAAACAAATATTTACTGAGTTTTAATGAGTCTACTATGTGTCTGGTACTGTTGTAGGGGTTTAGGAAAAATCAGTGAACAAAATAGACAAAATTCCTGACTTTTGGAGCTTATATTTTAATGGACTAAACATCTACCTAATCAAATTATTTAGCTGTAGACTCTTATGGGCTAATTATTTCCTAGGCGTAAATGAAAGAAATACTTTTGGAAGCTGTGCTCATTGTTCTCAAGCCAATAAATATTTAAGTTACACCCTCTGGGCTCTACATCAAGGTTACAAGACAGAAAATATTTATCAGGTGCCTACCATTTGCCCAATATCATTTAACAGTTGTTTCATCATTCATCATCAAGAGGTGAGAGGGCAAGAAAAGAATGGGAAGTGACTCCAAACTCACTATGTGACTCCATCCCCAAATTAAAGAATACAGTGAGCTTGGAGGTAGAGTAGGAGGTGTTCTCTAGGTTAGAAAAGGGTGGATCTGGTTCTCCACCCTTCCTTAGCCTCTCCCTCCCACAGCCACAGAAACTGCCCAGGACATCCCCAGACAGGCTTACTTCACGGGGTGTAAAAATAATAATAATGGAGTTGGAAGTTACACATCACACAAAGGATGCTAACCTTTGTCCTACATGATTCCCTAGAGTAATCTGAAGAGTACACAGAGACCCTAAAAGCACCTTATTCTTCACAACTAGTGTTGGGGAGACCCTGGTTTATTAAGCGTCCTCAGTTTCCTAGGTACTCTACGCAGTCACTTCTGTCACATAGACAGTACTGGCCACAACGCAGCATACACTTCACAGAGGAACACTCAGATAAGCAAACCTGTCTATTTTAATGCGCCTCTCTTAAACTGTGTTTTGGGGCCTTGCTTGTGAACTTCTCAGGGACAGTGATTTAGCCTCAAATTATTTTATAGCTATCCTTTCCCCCCAGTGAGTAGACCAGAGTTATATACAGATTGGACTCTAGGTAAATACAACAAACATAACTCTTGAATGAATGGAGAGGATCAGGGAACAATCACATAAATAGATCTTTTAAAAGACTTTCTATAAAGAAATATCCAGATACTTTTCAGAAGGAAAGAATTTCCTTTTTTCTTCCAAAACACTTAGTTTTAGTCTGCCTTTGTTAGCTTCATAGATGCACTGCAGTTAAGTCTGAGTGGGTACTTACCTAGCCCTATTTATTTATAAAATAAATATAGGTAAAAGTGAGAAGCCCAGAGACAGAAATTGTCTTGTGGCCCAAAGCCTGTCTGCTTGGTAATTACAAAGCAGCAACGAGAACTCTGGTTTCCTAACTCTCAGTCCAGAGAGGTAGGCACCCACAGAGGGTGTAATCGAAAGGACCAAGGGAATCAATACCTTATTTGCATACTCTGAACATGTCCACTAATACCATTTTCAATTTCCTCTCTAGAGTCACAGAATTAGTTTGGGAACTGATGAAAGGTATTCGTGTTCACCTTTTGTGCTTTCTTGGGTAGAAGAGCAAAAGCTGAATCAACACACGCTGTGCCACCTACAGGATGCTCATTTCTAGCTCAGCGGAATGAGAGCCCTGTCATATCATAATGTTTGGCAATCTAACCCAAACAATGAAAAACGAATTAACTGAAATTTAAGACAGTTTATGTTGAAATCTTAAAAGAACGATTCTTGGGAAGTTGTGGTATTTGAGCAACAGAACGATTTAATGACTCATCCAACTTAAAAAAGAGAAAATAAGTATCTTCTTGCTGAATCTAAGGCAATCCCTCTACGTATGCACTGTTTTATCCCCTCTTGCTTACAAGGATATCTCTCCACGAAATCTCCCTTCTCTCTCCTGCATCATCATTTTTTTCCTTTCTACTAGATCATTCAATCAGTATAAAAACATGTAGTAATTTCTCAAATTGTAAATAAATAAATAAACAACTCACAACAATAAAAACAATAGAAACATTCTCTCTCCCAACTCCACTTTCCCTCCCTGGCATTATTCCATTTCTCCACTCTCTGTCATAGCAAAACTTCTTGAAAAAGCTGTCTGTCTTCACTGGCTCCAGTTGCTCATCTCCCATTCTCTCGTTACATCACTTCAACGTGGCTTTCCATCCCCATCGCTCCACCGAAACTGCTTTTGTCAAAGTTGCCAGTGACCTCCATGTTCTTAACCCTGGTGGTCAGTCCTCAGGATTCATCTTGCCTGACCCGATTATTGCCCAGTATCTTTAACACACATCCCCGTGTCTTGGTTTTCTTCCTACCTCATCAGCCGCTCCTTCTCAGTCTGTTTTGCTGGTTCCCCTTCCCTACCTCTAAATGTTGGACTTCCGAAGGGATCAGTGTTCTGACCTCCAACCTTATGACTAAATCTTGTGGGCTTTACCTCCAAAATAAGACCATTTCTTCCTCAACAATACTATCCTGGTCCAAATGCTATTGTCTTTGCCTGGATTACTGCAGTAGCTTCTTAACTGATTTCTCTGCTCTTGCGTTTATCTCCCTAAAATTAATGTCAGTACAGAAGCCAGTGATTCTCTAAAAACATAAACCAGATCATGTTACTTTTGTGCTCAAACTCTATTTTATAGTACATTTTGCTTCAGAGTAAAATCCAAAGTTCACATAATGGCCTATAAAGCTCTATACAATTGGACTCCCAACATCTGTGTCCTCATCCTCTACTGCCCTGCCTTTAGTTCACTCATCTCCACCACATGGTCCTTTTTGATGAACCTCTAACAAACCAGACTTACTCTTATCCCAGGATTTTTGCCTTCCTGGTCTCTCTGTGTGGAACGTTCTTACCCTAAATATCTTGTTCTTTCACCTACTTCTAGCCTTTGCTCAAAGATCACCTTCATGATGGGGTTTTCCAAGCCATACTTATTTTACATTACAACGCACCCAGCACTCCTTGTTTTGTTTCTCTGCTTTATTTTTTTTCTATAGGCCATACTTAATCACCATCTGACCCACCAAGTATTTTGTTCCTTTGATTATGTCCTCAAGCCTCCTGTCTGTTTTTATCTCTACAGTATCCATAGCATCCAGAAAAGTGCCTGGTACATGATAAAAAGAAAAAAAAATTTTTTTTTTTTTTTCTTTTTGGCCCTCAATAAATATTCATTGGGAAAAAAAAAAAAAAAAAACAGATACCAGATCCCATTTTATACTACATTTTGGTATAGCCAGTGGTAGACAACAGTTTAAGGGAAAATATAAAAGAATAACTTAAATTTGAGAATCGTGTATCTCCTAATTCAACTTCTTCTAAAGCTGGGGAAATGATTACCATTACTTGATTTTAACAGTGGAACACTTTACCTCAGCTTAACATGTACCTTCTCCGTTTTTTTTAATCTACCATGGTGAGGGGGAAATTTTTCACATATTTGGTTATTCTTCACCAATGAACCTTAAGGCCATTTTGCAGTTGGAAGCCATCTGCATGGTATATTCTACCATCTGAGTACTGGTACTCTTTATAGTAACTTTCTTTGTTGGCTTGTTTTTTAAAAGACTCCAAGAATTAAATCACTATTGTCATTGTCACATTGTTTCCTAGCCAAATTAAGATGCTTTCTTTACTTCCTTGTCATTTACAATCAGAAGTTTTTCATTATTCGATAAAATTTCTGTTATCCCTTAACTAATGTCCTAAAGAGCTGTCACTCCTCTGCCTCCATCTTCCACTTCATAAAACATAACGTCAAAAATATCGTGTATAAGACCATTTATCAGCTGGTCATCACTTATGCTCCAGTCTTGGTTCTTGCCAGTAATTATGCAACTGCCCTGAACTTTTCTTTTTTCCCTGAGTCAACTCTGCTTTCTCACTAAAAAACATTGCTTACGATATTTCCTCTCACTGAAAAGTCATTCTTTCCCTTAAATCCAAACTTATATCTAAAACTGTTTGAGGACTCAACACAGATATTACCTCCTTTGTGAAGGATAATCCCCTGAATCTGTTCAAGTAGGATTACTACGTCCCTCTTCAGTCTCATGACATCTAAAAATTCAGCATGGGTATCATTTACTACAGTTTAATATTTATGTTTTTATGTGGAATTTATATGTATTGAAATGCATACATGTTAAGTGTTCTATTCCACAAATGTCTCCTACAGTGCTTTGGTCACTGTATAGCTCCTATTGCTTGCATGTACTGTAATTTTTAATGCTTGTACTTGTTTCATAGCCCAAATTTCCCCACCCATCTACCCACTCAGTAGACCAAGAGCTCATTGAAGGCAAAGACCAAATCTTAGTCATCTTTGTAAACTCCATGAGTTGCAGTGTCTAGCTCATAGAAGAGGTTCATTAAACACACATTGAATCTCTGTGTGAAGAGGTTGGGCAGGGCAGAGGTCTGTGTGAAATTGAGTAGGGAGACGACAGGAAAGAGAGATAGAGATAGGTATGTGTTTGTATGTATGTTTGTTGGGAGACACAATAGTGAACTGCAAGAATATATACTTCAGCAAGCACTCAAATTCAATTTTCCAAAGAAAAGTACCTCTTCTGCTAGTGGATGTGGCCTATGGCATGCTAGTGTGCCTCCTCTTGCATATTTAACACTTCCTAAGGGTAAAAAAAAAAAAAAAAAAAAAGAGACTATCTCTTCCATGATTTTTGGAAGTCCTTTTTGGTAAATTCTTCGTTAGCTTTTCCGGCAGGATGTCCTCAAAAAGAAATGACATCATGAAAAAGAAAAAAAGCAAGAGGAAAAACAAAAGAACTAACTACTCTTGTTCTAAATTCCCAAATTCAAAGATTCTTTGAGAAGCAAATCATCTCAAGTTAGATCTTATAACCTGTTTGTGATAGCAGCTGCTCCAAAAGATGTAATTCTATAGATGTGAGTGGCTAAAAATCTCTTGGAATGGTCTCCATTTGGATGTGAATGAAGAGAAACATAAAAGGTTACAGGGACCAACTAGTCCCACTAACATGTAAACCATATCAGTGATTTATTAGGCTTCCAGTAGAAACCATTAAGCTATTAAAAACAAAACAAAACAAAATGCTTGCTCAATACTGCCATCCTGTGGTTAACATGCTCCACATGCTTCAGAGCTGTCTTCCATTTTTGTTTTCCTTGCTCATAAAAAAAAAAAAAATTCATAGCTCTGTGATAAAAACGTTACCCATGTAAATTTTTAGTTAAAAGATGAGTAAATGAGATTGCGGGGATAGCTTTCTTTCTATGTGAACATCGGAATTATATCAAAATGGATTTCAAACAAAATATTCTGTTCAAAATCTATTTCGTTTTTTTCTTTGAATTAACCTCAAATGCATAAACTGGATTAGTCCTAATTCATGGCTCGTGACACAATTTCAGTATTGGTTCAAATACAAACCGCTTTTAATTAATTAGTTATTTTAGTAATATACTGTATTCAGAACAAGTAAACTGAAGCCCCTGACTAAGGTAAAACGGCTGCTTTAGAGTTTGGGGCCCTACTCTAGCTTGCCTTTTTTTAACATATATAAACCTCTGACTTATTCTGTGCCTAAGTGCAAACAAAAGAAAGTTTTCTCTTTTTCTCTGTCTGTAAGCTGAGAAAATAACGATGAACTCTTTCACAGGAGCTATCAAGACCCTTCCTGAAACAAAGTCTCAGGAGAAGACCTTGGTGCTAACTCTTATCTAGGTCTCCTAGGCAACTGCTGACAAGAAAAATTTCACTTGAGCAAGCTATTTCTAAGAGAGAAATGTCCTGTAACCCCCCTCCGAGTCTCACTTCCAGTAACCTGCCTTGTATTAATCTAAATTTGTAATGTCCAGTCAAAATAGTACAGCTCAATCCTTTGTTCTCACCCTTTAAACAGTTTCCACAGTTTCGCCATTTTGGAAGCATCTTAGTCTGTTAGAATCGACTCAACGGCAACTGTTTTTTGGTTCTTTAATCTCACTGTTACAATTTTTGAAAAAAAGAAATTATGAAGATATAAGTACTATTATTGAACAGGGTATAACAAAAGAAAACAAACAACAACCACAAAATTACAAGGGTGGAAACAGGAAGACCAGACACGAGATCACTGAAATACTTTTGGTAGAGATGACTACATGCATTAGGAATAGTTGAAATTTATATGTGAATGTTTGAAATATATATTTATGTTATGCCTTATAATATTTCAGAGGCAGTTAATGTACCCTTAAGGTCACCAAGCATGGTGCCCTTCTCCAGGGATTGGTCTTTCCTGATAACATGTCCAAAGTACGTCAGACAAAAAGTCTCACCATCCTCGATTCTAAGGAGCATTCTGGCTGTACTTCTTCCAAGACAGATTTGTTTGTTCTTCTGACAGTCCATGGTTTATTCAATATTCTTCGCCACCACCACAATTCAAAGGCATCAGTTCTTCTTTGGTCTTCCTCGTTCATTATCCAGCTTTCCCGTGCATATGAGGCAATTGGAAATACCAAGGCTTGGGTCAGGCATAGCTTAGTCCTCAAAGTGACATCTTTGCTTTTCAACACTTTAAAGAGGTCTTTTACAGCAGATTTGCCCAATGCAATACATTGTTTGATTTCTTGACTGCTTATCCACGGATGTTGATTGTGGATCTAAGTAAAATGAAATCCTTGACAGCTTCACTATTTTCTCTGTTAAGCATGATGTTGCTTATTGGTCCACAAAATAATAGTGGCTAACATTTACTACATTAAACATTTATTATGTGTCAGGCACCTTATTAACTTATTGAATCCTACAATAATCCCATGAAACTGAAGCTATTATCAGGTACGTTTTTACTGATGAGGAAATGGAAGCACGGAGAGATTAAGTAACTTTTCCCCAGGTCTCAGAGCTTATAAATAATTGAATTGGGATTTGAATCCAGGCAGACTAGTTCCCAAGCTAATACCCCTAACCATTATGTTAGCATCTTCACTAGCGTTACTCAGCTGGCTGATGAATAATATATACTTACTATTGGTTTTTTTGGATCAGGCATATACACCTTTACATGGTGTATATCCTCAAAACAGCCTTATGGGGTAGGAATTATCTTCTTCATTTTATAGATGAGGAGGCTGTGGCAAAGGAAGTTTAAGTGAATTGCCCATATCACCTTCTAGTAAATGGCAGAACCAGACCCCAAACCCAAGCAGTATGATTCCTGAGACTGCCTTCTTAACTTTCTTAACCTACTCCCAGAAAACTCAGCCAGTGAAAAACCTATGGACCACAACAGTTCGATCTCTTTGTGTGTGGGTTCACCAGGAGTTGGGGGCCAACTCAGTGGCAGCTAACAACAATAAGCCTCATCTTTCTGCATATTTTTCTACATCTAAGAAAACAGCGTGTAAGCTATGTCACTGATGAAGGTTTGGTGAGAATTTTATGCCCACATATCCTCAAAAGCTGCCTACAGCTATAGTACCTATTATACAGAGCACCAGCTAAAAAAAAACGTACCTTTTATTACTTTAATAGGGTTTTAGCCTTTGGCCTCTTAAGGACATTGATTATCTTTCAAACATATTAGGGGTGACTTCTTTCCATCCTTCAGGTCTTAGTTTAGAAATTCCTGCCTCAAAGATCCTTTCCCAGCCCATACCCTTGGAAGTCATTTTCATCCTATCATTCTCCATTTCAGACCTGCTTTATTCTGTGGCAGAAACAAGTAAGGTTCTCCAAAGAGCCACCTGCTCTCTTACATTTTCCACCTTCTCTTGGTAGTAGATTAAGGCAATGCAACAACTGGCCACTGGACTGCAGGGAAGTGAGTTTTTCCAGTCACTTCTGGACTGAGGTGGTTAAAAGCTAGTATTCCTCCCTACCTCTTTCTTGTTACAGTGACCTTGGACGCTAGGTGATACAGATGGTTGTAAATTACAAGAAGAAAGAGGGCAGTCAGATTCTTATTGCATGGTTAAGAAATATGTATACCTTTACAAGCCACTGAGATTTCAGATTTTATTTTTTAAACCAGACCACAGCCTATCATATCCTAAATAATCTAACTCTGATCATTGTCATGGATTGACTTGTGTCCCCCCAAAATACGTGTATCCATTTAGCAAGGCCATGGTTCCCAGTATTGTGTGACTGCCCCCCATTTCGTCATCTAATGTGATTTTCCCATGTGCTGTAAATCCTGCCTTTGTGATGTTAATGTTAATGAGGTGGGATAAGTGGCAGTTATGTCAATGATGCAGGACTCAATCTACGAGACTGGATTGTGTCTTGAGCCAATCTCTTTTGAGATATAAAAGAGAGAAGCAAGCATGAGAGACAGAGGGACCTCATACTACCAAGAAAGCAACACTGGGAGCAGAGTGTGTCCTTTGGACCTGGGGTTCTTGTGCAGAAAAGCTCCTAGTCCAGGAGAAGATTGATGACAAGGATCTTCCGCCAGAACCTACAGAGAGAGAAAGCCTTCCCCTGGAGCTGGCACCCTGAATTTGGACTCTTAGCCTACTAGATTATGAGAAAATAAATTTCTCTTTGTTAAAGCCATCCACTTGTGGTATTTCTATTATAGAACCACTAGAAAATCAAAACAATCACAATTTTTAACCACTCATTTATTTAAGATTCTTTGTCTCAGTCTGAAAACTCTGCTGAAGCCTGTTCAGCGTCATAACAACTCACAAATCTTCACCGACAGACAGGTGGTGGCTGCACTAGAGGTTCATTGGCCAGGAAATCAAGCCCGGGTCTCCCTTACGAAAGGCAAGAGCTCTACCACTGAACCACCACAGAAGAGTCAGCGGCTGGGAAATTTCAGGGTCCAATCATTCCTCCAATAACATTCACTAAGAGTCTACCATGAGGTGGGGTGGATCTCAGGGGTGAAATATTGATTGCAATATTCCTTGCTTTTGTGGAATACTTTGCTGGAGAAAACATGTAATCGAAATAGTAATGAACTATTCCATGCAAATTTGTTCTGAATACTCCATCTCAGAACTGGGGTAGCCTTCAAAGAGAAAGGAAACAAAATGCTAGAGCAAAGTTCAAGTAAAAGTTTAGAAACCATTTAGAAATAAACAATAAATAGCTCCACAAACCTGAAAGAGCCCAGTGTGATAAAATTTCCAACCAGCTGAAGAACTCTAAAAAAAGAGTAAAAAGTATCTTGCATACATAAATTTGGTAATCTCTCAATAAAAGCCATTCTAACAAGACTTTTTTTCTCTAAATAAAAAAATTAAGTTTGGGATGAATATGCATACTTACATGCTTACTAATTAGGCCAATACCCACATTTTTATGCCTACTAATTCCTAGGAAATTTTCTTTTTGTTATGTCCACACAGTGAATAACAACTCTTTTTACTCACCCCCTTTAGACTTAACCCTTCAATCCTTTATTTCACTCCTATTTCTCTATCCAATTCACTCACGTAATAAAATGCAAGGCAGTGTTAAGTCTCAAAGACTTTGAACTATACAATTGTATGGGAAATATTTGAAAAGCTATTTTAGAAAAAAAAAGGATAATAGAGAGTAAGTCTTCTCCATTCTACCTAATAATTGCATTTCAAAAATGTATGGGAACTAGATTTCCCAGGAATCAAGAAGTACTAAGGGGTGAGCAAGCATCTCTCCTGATGCCCACCTTGGAACTCCTATAGTAAGACCATGTTTGCTGTTAAAGAAACATTGGAATTGGTTCTCCTGGCATTGCTCTGCTACTCACTACTTCTGTGACCTTATACATATCACTCAATTAACTTAGTGTCCTTAACTATAAAAAATGAATAAAGCATCCACTGATAAGAGTTGTTTAAGTGTTAAATGAGTTATTGCATATAAAGCAATTTTGTGCAGTACCTGGAAAACAGTAAACATTTGCCATTAGTGGTATTAGTACTAGTTGTTGTTATGGGAGTAGTAGTTGTGAAATATCATATTACAATTTCATTAAGTGATTGCTGTTTTCCAAGTTTAAACCTAAATGCTTTCATACAATTCATATCATTTAAACCTCCTTCAACCAAATTTTTCCTGTACAAAATACCATGTCTTAGTCATCTAGTGCTGCTGTAACAGAAACACCACAAGCAGATGGCTTTAACCAACGGAAATTTATTTTCTCACAACGAGTAGGATACAAGTTCAAATTGAAGGCGACAGCTCCAGGGGAAGGCTTTCTCTGTCAGTTCTGGAGGAAGGTCCTTGTCATCAATCTTCCCCTGGACTAAGAGCTTTTCTGTGCAGGAACCCCGGGTCCAAAGGACTTGCTCTGCTCCCAGGGTTGCGCAGGAACCCTGGGTCCAAAGGACTTGCTCTGCTCCTGGTGTTACATTCTTTGTGGTATGAGGTGCCCCCCATCTCTGCTCGCTTCTCTCTTTTACATCTCAAAAGAGATTGAATCAAGACACAATCCAGTCTTGTAGATTGAGTCCTGCATCATTAACATAACTGCTGCCTATCTCACCTCATTAACATTAACATCATAGAGGTAGGATTTACTACACATAGGAAAATTACATCAGATGACAAAATGGTGGGCAATCACACAATACTGGGAATCATGGTCTAGCCAAATTGATACACGTATTTTGGGGGACACAATTCAATCCATGATACCATACTACAACAAATATTTACAGCAAAATTTCAGTGTGTTTCAAGATGGCTATTATGAACTTCCTCTCATTGCTTTGGTTTGAAAACGATTTGTTGTTATGTGTTGAGGCGATTCCATCTCATAGTGACCCTAAAGGACAGAGTAGAACTGTTCCACAGGGTTTCCCAGCCTATAATCTTTATGGGGGAGCTCTGGTGGCATAGTGGTTAAAACACTCGGCTGCTAATCAAAAGTTCAGTGATTCGAACCCACTAGCTGCTTTGTGGGAGAAAGGTGTAGCAGTCTTCTTCTGTAAAGATTTACAGCCTTGGAAACCCTATGGGGCAGTTCTGTTCTGTCCTTTAGGGTTACTATGAGTCAGAATCCACTTGATGGCAATGGATTCTGGGGTTCAGTCTTTATATGAGCAGATCGCCAGGTCTTTTCTCTCATGGAGCCACTGGTGGGTTCAAACCAATGACCTTTTTGTTAGCACCTCAGCACTTAACATTGCGCCATCAGGGCTACTTTTGAAAAGGATATCACTGGTTACATTTGAAAAAACCATTATTCGACTTTTTTTTCACTCTACATGCTTGTTTTCGAGTAATTGGCAGTGACTATTTGATTGGTTAAAGAAGCATATTCTTTTAATGTTACTAATCATTAAAATACATTTAACTTTTAATATAAAGTCAGTTTAATAGGTGTAACTCAATAAACACTAAAAACAAGTAATGCTTATTTAGGAGAAAAAAATATATAACATGAATTGCAAATATCTTTCTGGCCTTGACAAAATGACCGCTTATTGACAATGACAGAATCTTACGCACAGTCAGGACTGAAGTAGGGAAGCATCAGTTTATAATTGCTTTTATTTCTCTCTGGCTTTAGGACCAGCTACAGGATAGATAGCCAGGTTGGATGACTATGGATTTACAAATTAATATTGTTAGAACTTCCAATCCTAAACAAAGCTGCTTGACTCCTAAACATAAACGGGGGTTTAGCCTATGGAAGATGTGTTACCACCAAACAGGACAGGATTCTAGCTCATGTTTCCATGTTCTGCCCAAATGTGATGCACGAAGACTGCTTGCACATTCTGCTCAATCCTTATGTTGTTCTCCAACATTCAAGTTATAGTAATTCTAATTCAGACTGTCTTTTACTGAGGGCTTTTCCTGAGTTGTGAAAAAATATCTCAGAGTTCTAATCTTGAAATAATTTGGAATTCAGATTAATTATTAAACATATGATATAAAATCGGAGTAACTGTAATGTACTAGAGTCATTTCATTTGTTAATTTGCTCATTTTTTTTGTTGTTGTTGTTCATTATAACAGTGAGATATGAACAGGAAAGCCTATCTTAATCCACTTCCACATAGCCAACCCACCAAAATGCCTAATAAGTTCCCTTTTTTTCTCTAAAACATAGAGGCTGATGCCCAGGGCTTGTTAAACATATCAAAGAGCAGTTGGTAAACTATTCTTACAACAACCCCTACTAGTTTAGTTTCATAATAACCAAGAGATAATTGTGTGTATTCTCCAACCTGTTTTTGCTAGTTCTGTCATAGTAAATTATATAATTTAAATAAAAATGGAAATATAGGTGTTATTTCTATGAAAAGTAAATTGAATGTTCTGGAATGACTTATGAGAACTAAATAGTATTGGTAATGACCTTAAAAAGGGATAGATACCTATGAAAGATCGGGGGACATTATAAAAATCTAGATGAATTTTTACTCAGAGAGTTTCACCTCAAACTGAAAATTATAAGCAATGAATCCTAGGTATTATTAATGCCAGAGATGATGCAGAATTCTCATTAGTGGGTCCTAAAGAGACCTGAAACAGCAGTCAAGAAATCACATGATGTATTACACTGGGCAAATCTGCTGCAAAAGGCCTTCTTAATATGTTAAAAAGCAAAGACGTCACTTTGAGGACTAAGGTATGCCTGACCCAAGCTATGGTATTTTCAGTGGATACATATGCATGCAAAAGCTGGACAATGGAAAAGGAAGACCGAAGAAGAATTGAATTTGAATTATATTGTCGACATAAGAATGTTGAAGACACCATGGACTGCCAGAAGAATAAACAAATCTGTCTTGGAAGAAAAAAATTTTTTTTTTAGTCTTGGAAGAAGTACAGCCAGAATGCTCCTAAGAAGTAAGGATGGCAAGACTTTGTCAAGCTTACTTTGAGCATATTGTCAGGGATGATCAATCCCTGCAGAAGGACATCATGCTTGGTAAACTAGAGAGTCAGCAAAGAAGAGGAAAACTCTCAAAGAGATGGATTGACACAGAGGCTGCAACAATGGGCTCAAACATACCTACTATTGTGAGGATGGTGCAGGACCGGGCAACATTTTGCTGTTATACATAAGTTCCAACTATGAGTTGGAACTGACTCAACAGCACTTAACAACAGCAACAACAAAGAGAATTTGCCCTACATTCCAATATTGCCAAATGAATGGCTTTATGGTGTAATATGTAATATAAATACGCCATTTGTTACGATCTCCTACTATAACTTTTTCTATTAACCAACAAATTGTATGTTCCAAATAAGTTGGATAAAACGTCTTTTTTCAATCATCTTTTTACACTGAGGAAAATGAAACTCATCAATGAGTACAGTCAGTAAATAGTAAATTTGGATTATAAACTCAGGCCATATGCATCTATTCCCAAATGGAATCTTCTGTTAGCAAGAACTTATCACTATACAATTATTAAAATAAAACATAGACCATTTCAGAAGGAATAGTATAATTAATATCTCTCTTCAACTCACAGGTGACCTGCTTCAGGTCAAAGCCATGAAAACCCTACGGAGTGCAGTCCTACTCTGAAACGCACTGTGTTGCCAAGAGTCAGAAGCAATTCAACAGCAACTGATTTCTGGTTCTTTAATCTCATTGCTATAATTTTTGAACCTTCTCAAAAAGAAACTATGAACAAAGACAGAAATACTATTATTGAACAGGGTATAACAAATCAAAACAAAACAAAAAAACATTACAAGGGTGGAAACAGGAAGACCAGATGCCAGATCATTGAAATAGTTTTGGCAGAGATGGTGGTTACATATGTTAGGAATAGCTGAAACTTATATGTGAATGTTTGAAACATACGTGCTTATATTATGCCTAATAACGTCTGAGAGGCAGTAAACGTAGCCTTAAGTTTAAGAAGGCAGGCTCTGGAATCAGACTGCCTGGGTCGGGGGACTGGCTCTGCCATTTGCTAGCAGGTGATATGGGCAATTTACTTAACCTCTCTTTGCCGCAGTCTCCTCATCTGTAAAACAAAGACGGTAATTCCTACTCCCATAAGGCTGTTTTGAGGGTTTAATAAAATAATCCATGTAAAGCGATAGTAAGCACATATTACTCATTAGCCAACTGAGTAACGCTAGTGAAGATGCTAACACAATGGTTAGGGGTATTAGCTTGGGAACTAGTCTGCCTGGATTCAAATCCCAGTTCAATTATTTACCAGCTCTGAGACCTTGGGAAGAGTAACTTAATCTCTCTGTGCCTCAATTTCCTCATCAGTAAAATGTATATAATAACAGCTTCAAGTCCATAGGATTATTTTGAGGATTCAATGAGTTAAGTGTTAAATGCCTGACACATAATAAACATTTAATGTAATAAATATTAGGCACTATTATTCTGTGAACCAATAAGCAACATCATGATAAACAGAGAAAATAGTGAGGTTGTCAAGGATTTAATTTTACTTGGATTCAGTCAACATCGACAGAAGCAGCAGTCAAGAAATCAAAAGACACATCGCATTGGGCAAATCTCCAGCAAAAGGCCTCTTTAAAGTGTTGAAAAGCAAAGATATCACTTTGAGGACTAAGGTGCGTCTGATCCAAGCCATGGTATTTTCAATCACCTCATATGCCTGGTAAAGCTGGATAATGAATAAGGAAGACGGAAGAATTGATGCCTTTGAATCATGGCGTCGGCGAAGAATATTAAATAAACCACGGACTACAAGAAGAACAAACAAATCTGTCTTGGAAGAAGTACAGCCAGAATGCTGCTCAGAAGCAAGAATGGGCAAGACTTTGTCTCAGGTACTTTGGACACGTTATCACAAAGGACCAGTTCGTGGAGAAGGACATTATGCTTGGTAAAATAGAGGGTCAGTGAAAAAGAGGAAGACCCTCAAGGAGATGGATTGACACAGTGGCTGCAACAATGAACTCAAACATAGAAATGATTGTGAGCATGGCGCAGGACTGGGCAGTGTTTTCGTCGTGTTGTGCATAGATAGGGTCGCTAGGAATCAGAATCAACTATAAGGCAGTAGTTTTCCTTTTTAGTTTACAAATGGATCACCACTGCCATCTAGTGGCGTACTGCTAATAAATGTGCTGAATGAGGAATGTTGCCCGTGTTGTTATTGTGTGCTCTGGAGTAGATTCTGACTCATAGTAGTAACCTTGTAGGCAGAGGTGAACTGCCGAATAAAGTTTCCAAGGCTGTAATCTTTAAGGAGGCAGATTGCCAGGTCTTTTCTTCTGCGGAGCCATTGGGTGGGTTCAAACTGCCCACCTTTCAGTTAGCAGCTGAGCACTAACCATTGTGACACCAGGGCTCCTTAGGTTGCCCATCCCAAAACCAAACTCACTGCCATCAAGTCAATTCCAACTCGTAGCGACCCTGTAGGACAGAGTAGAACAGCCCCATAGGGTTTCCAAGGCTGTAAATCTTTACTGAAGTAGGTTGCCACATCTTTCTCCTGTGGAGTGGTTGATGGGTTCGAGCCAATAACTTTTTGCAAAGTTAGCGGCTGTGTGCTTTAACCACTGCGCCATCAGGGAGCTTTATGTTGCCCATACAGGGGTAAAATTCCTCAAAATATATACTGAACTTTTAAAAAGACAAATGTAATGTGCTATTTGGAAATTTGTGAAATGCTTTATATAAATATTTGAGTGTTATAAATGAAAGTTGAAAAAATTTCAAACCTGAAAACTGTAAGATTGCTTGGCAAATACAGTACAAAGAAAGATTTCGTTTTGCATAAGCCAAACAACTGAGCTCAAAACCACAGTTAAGATGTTTTAAAAGACATGTGATGTTAAGAAACCCTTGACCTTCTCCAGACCTCAATTTCCTATGATATAAAATTAGAATGTTACATGTGTTGAATTCCTTCTCTAGTTCTGAAATTCAGTGATTTCACACTAATCTCAGCATGACAGATCTAAGGAATTATCTATTAGAAGAATTTTCTCAGGGGAAACCTTCATAACTGCTAAGATTTTCCAACTTTATGATTTTTGGTATTATGCAGCTATATTGGAGCCAAAGAATTAGAAATGTGCATTCTTGATGTGGAGCCCTGGTGGCACAGTGGTTAAGAGCTTGGCTGCTAACCAAAAGGTTGGCAGTTTGAGTCCACCGGCCACTCCCTGGAAACTCTATGGGGCAGTTCTACTCTGTCCTATAGGGTCGCTGTGAGTCGGAATCAACTCCACGGCAACGAGTTTGGTATTCTTGGTGTAATTTAAACAGCACAAAAGGTGTAACATGATATTAAGTTATACTATCACATAAATATTAAAAAATTAATACCAAATAAAGATCCCAGGTGTGATGGTTAAGATTGCGTGTCAACTTGGCTGGGCCATGATTCTCAATGGTGTGGCAGCCGTATGATGCTGTAATCACCCCCTGATGGAATCTGCTGTGAGTAGCCAATCAGTTGAAAGGGAGTTTCCTTTGACGTGTGGCCTGCATTGAATATAAGGGGACATTCTGGCAAGGTTCATGGCTTTTGCTCACTCTGGATCCCGCAGCTGGTTCCTGTTCGTCTGACCTCTGGTTCTTGGGACTTGAACTAGCAGCTTACCTGCAGTCTTGGCTGCCAAAATTGGGATCTGTTGATCTTTGCAGCCTGTGAGAAAGAGCCCTGTTTTCTAACCTGCCGATCTTGGGTTTGCCAGCCCCTGCGGGTAAGTAAACCCATGAACTTGGGATGTTCCAGTCTCTACAACCGGGTGAACCATTTCCTTGATATAAATCTGCCTACGTATACATTTATATGCTTTACTGGTTTTGCTTCTCTAGACACCCCAGCCTAAGACACCAGGCAATAACGCCATACAGCTCTACTTTCTGCAATACATACATTTGTTGGTCAGAACTTACAGAAGAACTAAAACAGGCATGAAACTGTAGTAATCTATATAGACAGTCCTCACTTTGCACAGTCCTCTGATATGCATAATTTTCAGTCACCAAAATTTAGTAAATAACACCAATCCCCCAACAACACAGTTCAAATGACACTTACCATGGTATATTAACTGTGAATAATTGTATAAGTTACAAACTTCATTGTTATCTCTTTACTCCACAAATCACTACAAAAATAACATACGTGCATCATGATCAGTGACCAATCACATCATTTCTTTCAAAGTCTGTCAGTGATTCATCATTGCACATTTGTTATTCAGTTCACACAGACAGCAAAGCTGTAGTTATGTTGCCTCCTTGACTCCCAGTAATAAACTCACAAGACATTTTACAAAATTGGACAATCCAAGGAGGGAACTGGCCAACAGAGATGGAAGTACAGCAAAGAAACAAAATGTGATAATGCTGGAAGTGAAACTGGATTTGATTAGAAGATCTAAAAATGGCAAAGGCAAAGCAAAGAAGTTAAAGAACGAACTATATTGAAAAAGCTCGATGAATGTAAAAATCACTTTGGTCCCTAGATGGTGCAAGCAGTTTGTACCCAACTTCTAAACTAAAGATTGGTGGCTCAAACCCACCCAGCAGTGCCATGGGAAAAAGTCCTGGCATTCTGGTTCTGTAAAGACAGCCAAGAAAATCCTATGGAGCAGTTCTACTCTATAACACGTCTGGTCACATGAGTCGACCGATGGTAGGCATGGTAAAGTCGCTTCAACGGGATTAAAATTGAATATAAATGGAGTTGTAGAAGAAATAGGTTAACTGTGGAAATGTTGACACTTCTGCCATTAAAGAGCTCTAGCTAACGCAGCCAGAGGAACTTAGTGAAGGCGAACTTATCAACATAAATGAGGAAAGCAGTTGGGACAAAAACGATGAAGATGTCCCAGACGAAGGGGTGGGAGTAAAAAACTTCATATTAATAAAGGAACTATCAGAGATATTTCACACCTTTGAAAGTGCAAAGGACAAAATGTTGGAATCTGATCCAGGCTCATAAAGAAATCTGACAATTCTTCAAGGCATAGAAAAGTTTCACTCTGTATCTTAAGTTACATGATGAGAAGAGAGCAAATACGTAAAACATTTTAATTCCCAAGTTCTATAATGTTTTAAATTACAGTTTATTGAATAGTTTTATTATTTTTTCATTTTCCTATACATTTATAACCAACAGTAAGAGAGTTTTTAATGTTTTGAGAAACATTGTCAAAGGTTGTGGAACACTTGTAATTTTCAGAAATCACTTTCCCTGATTTCAGCTTGCATGGTCATTTTTATGATCCGGTACTACTGTGAAATCAAAGACTGCCTGTATCACCAATGCCTAAATTTTTCTTTCATAGTTTTCAGTCATGGTGAGCTTACATCGTTTTGAAAACTATCACTTATTACATGCCAGCATAATATAGCCAGTCCCCTTCTAAACATATTTCATCAATTTCCTGCAGTACCTGCAAATATATATTAACAGATGTCCTTTCTCCTAGCCAAACCCAGACATGGTATAGAAGAGCATCATGTACCTGGAAGTGGTAACTGAACTAATATGCCACTGACTCTTGGGTCCATGTTCAACTGATCAGTTATATCCAAAAGTTCTTCCTGAGAAACACTCTTAGGTTTTAGAATGAGCTCACTGCAGATACCTGGAAGATAATAAGCAGAAAAAGTCATTTGACTAACAAAGGTATTCTTTTTTTTTTTAAGGTACGTGATTGTTTTCTTCTGCTCCTGTTCTGCTGGAAGATAAGGGACTTCTTTCTGCAATGATGGTTTTCAGCTCACCATCAGGAGGGATTTTTCAAATACTAGAGATGTTTTCTCATGATTCATATGACAAATTGCACTTATTTGTGATAAGATACTCTGTCACATGGGGTTGCCATGAGTCTGCGTCGACTCAACAACAACAACAGCAACACCAACTGTTAGCAGACAAGAACACTGGTGGTCTAGTGGTAGAATTCTCACTTTCCATATGGAAGGCACAGGTTCTATTTCCGGCAAATGCATCTCATGCACAGCTAACGCCTGTCAGCCAGCGGCGGCTTGCGTGTTGCTATGATGCTGAACAAGCTCCAGTGGAGCTTCCAGACTAAGATGGACTAGGAAGAAAGGCCTGGTGATCCACTTCCGAAAAATCAGTGAAGGGAAAACCCCATGGATCATAATGGAACAATGTCCAATTAATGGAGATGGCGCAGGAATGGGTAGCATTTCATTACTTGTGCATGGGGTCACCACGAGTTGCGGGCCGACTTGGTGGCAGCTAACAACAACAACTGCTAGTAGGTTTAAGGAGTTAGGTAAAAATAATTACTACCACCACCACCAGAAGGCCAGTTTCCACAGACTAAACTAAACTAGTTCTATTATTTGATTAAAGCAAGTATAATAAATACAGGCCCTTTAAATGTAAAGTATTCCTCTGACATCTTACCATCAGCTCTGAGATCATATCTGATTGATTCTATAAGAAATTTCAAATAAAATAGTAAGCAGTAAATACAAATGTTGGCAATAATCTCTAATGATAACAATAATACATGTTATTTAAATGGCACTTGTTTGACAGTTATCGATCATACTTATACTTCAAAGTAAAAACAGTAAACACACTTAGGAAAAATTTACAACTGAAACACACACCCACCTACAGTGCAGGCAGCTCTTATCTTATTCCTCACGTACATGTGGCTTGCTGGGTTGTCTCCCACTAGAATGATACTGAGGTGAGGTCTTCTGTTCCCAAGTGAAATCCATGATTCCACACCTCGTTGTATTTCTTTCTGGATTTGTTTGGCCATTTCAGTTCCTGAGATAATAATGGCTTCATGTCTATGGGAAACAAAAAAATAAAGGGAGTACTAAGAAGACAATAAGGAACATCCAACTGCATACAATTAAGGTACAAGAATATACAAAACATCTATGATTCTCCAAGTAAGCACCCAAAATTTAATTTGTTTCAATTATATTTGACATGTCTTCTTCAGGCTTATAAATATGTTCATAATTCTGTGAAGAATTCCACCTCTGCCTTCGAGTTTTACATTACAACCTATCTACTGCATACATTTCTTTGTTATTTTCATCTGTAAATTTTTTAAATTATCAAACCACATAATAAAGATCTAGGCTATAATACTGACACTATTAAAGGTTCCACTATTTTTTTCAGAAGAGGCAAATTAGCAGAACATAGTTAAAACTAGCACCCATCTTCAAAGCTCTACTTCAGGTTATATATAGGTGACCCTGCTGAGCCCATAAAGATTACAGTTTAGGAAATCCTGTAGGGCAGTACTACTCTGTCCTATAGGGTTGCTATAAATTGGAATTGGCTTGGTGCCACACAACAACTGTCTTGCAGCCCAAGGCTGAGTTAGTTCATTCTTTTGGTTGGCAGATCATGGAAAAGAATCTGAAGTCCTGATCTCCATAACACACAACTCTTTTAGGTTACTCAAGGAAAATTTTATTCTGTAGACCCAGGCCAACTCCTAACAACAGTTCTCAGTCTTACCAGGCTTGCCAATGATTATGGTAGAGGCCAACTCAGTAAACAGATGGCTAGGTTGTTCCCCGACAATCTGACATCATTTCTAACAGAAAAATTGCACAGAACATTGTTTCCTGATAGATTATAAGTACCTAATTGTGATCGTCCAATTCAGCTAATACTGTCAGTAATAGGATAATATCCATACATTGACAAGGACGAGCAGTTAATAGAACTCTTATTCAAATTTACCCATCAACCACTAATGCCAAAGATGAAGAGATTGAAAATTTTTACCAACTTCTGCAGTTTGAAATTGATCAAACATGCAATCAAGATATATTGATAATTACTGGTGACTGGAATGTGAAAGTTGGAAACAAAGAAGAAGGATCAGTAGTTGGAAAAGATGGTCTTGGTGATAGAAACGACAGTAGAGATCCCATGATAGAATTTTGCAAGACTAAGGACTTCTTCATTATAAATACCTTTTTTCAATAACATAAATGGCAACTGTACATGTGGACCTCGCCAGATGGAATACACAGGAATCAAATCGTCTCTGTGGAAGTTGAAGCTGAAGCTGAAGAATATTTTTAAAAAGTCCATGCAAGCCAAAGTATGGCTTTGAGTACATCCCACCTCAATTTAGAGATCATCTCAAGAGAAGATTTGACCCATTGAACACTCATGACCAAAGACCAGACGAGTTGTGAGATGTCATTAAGGACATCACACATGAAGAAAGCAAATGGTCATTACAAAGACAGGAAAGAGCGAAAAGACCAAAATGGATGTCAGAGCACATTCTGAAACTCGTTCTTGAATGTAGAGTAAGCAGCTAAAGTAAATGGAAGAAATGATGAAGTAACAGCTTAACAAAAGATTTCATAGGGTGGCTTGAGAAAAAAAAGTAAAGTATTATAATGAAATGTGCAAACATCTGGGGTTACAAAACCAAAAGGAAGAACACGCTCAGCATTTCTCAAGCTGAAAGAACCGAAGAAAAAAATTCAAGCCTTGAGTTGCAATATTGAAGGACTCTACAGGCAAAATACTGAATGACCCAAGAAGCATCAAAAGAAGATGAAAGGAATACACAGAGTCACTATACCAAAAAGAATTGGTTGATGTTCAAACATTTTGGGAGTTAGCATATGATCAAAAACTGATGATACTGAAGGAAGAAGTCTAAGCTGCACCGGAGGCGTTGTCGAAAAACAACTCCAGGAATTGAAAGAATAACAGATAAGACGTTTCAAGAAACAGAAGAAACACTGGAAGTGCTCACCTGTCTATGCCAAGAAATTTGGAAGACACGTACCTGGCCAGCCGACTGGAAAAGATCCATATTTGTGCCCATCCCAAAGAAAGTGATCCAATAGAATGCGGAAATTCTCAAACAATATTATTAATATCACACACACAAGTAAAATTTTGCTGAAGATGATATGAAAACAGTTGTAGCAGTACATCGAAAGGTAGCTGCCAGAAATTCACATTGGATTCAAAAGAGACATGGAACAGGGGCTACCACTGCTGATGTCAGATAGATCTTGGCTAAAAACAAAGAATACCAGAAAGAGGTTTCCCTGTGTTTTATTGACTATGCAAAGGCATTCGACTGTGTGGATCATAACAAATTATGTATAACATTGCAAAGAATGGGAATTCCAGAACACTTAATTGTGCTCATGTGTAACTTGTACCTAGACCAAGAGGCAGTTGTTTGAGCTGAAAAAAAGAGATACTGCAGGTTTTAAAATGAGAAAATCTGTGCACCGGGGTTGTATATCTCACATACACCTGTGTTTTTCAGCAATCTCACCAATTGGAGGGTCTAGTTACTTTATGTATCTTCCTGTGGAAAAACTGATACACCAACAGACTGGCAGAGGCAGCACTGTCCCAACTTCTCTCCTACCACCAGAGACAGAGAGGGGTTAACTGTTCCTAGCAACCAGTGGCCAATAGCATTTTATTTTATAAGTGAGTGCTTTGTATCCTCTCTTTGAAAAAACCCAAACCAAACCCGTCGCTGTCAAGTCAATTCCATTCACAGTGACCCTACAAGAGAGAACAGAACTGCCACATAGGATTAGCAGCTATATCACTTAACCACTGCACCACCAGGGCTCCTTCTTAGAACGGGAGATGCTATTTATCTTTGTGTCTGGAAAGGGACAGAGAAGGAGTGGGTTATTTCTCATCATCTTTTAGGCCTATTTACAAATGAAATTAGAAACTTGACCAATTGTACATGCATGTCATGAACTATTACATACGATCATAGCAAGAGTTGAAAGTACCAAGTAGAAATTTATGAAACTAATTCAGGCTTATTTTAATGCAACTGTTAACATTTTGTTAAGAAAGGAAAAATAATAGAAAAGCTTCAATGTGATCTATCTAGGACAAATCATGACATATAGTTACCCTAGTTAACTGTGATTTAGTTGCCAAATGGCTGATATAATCTTAGGCAGCAACATGGACAAAAAAATATAGAGCCTATCCCTGGGGTAGTATCATTTCCCTGCCATCTGCTCTGATTAGACCACATGTCTCATCATACTTATTATTTCTTGGCAACTTGTTTTAAGAAGGGCACTTACAAACTAGAGCTGTTGACAAGGATGATGAGAAAGTTGACATCCATGCCACATAAACTAAAAGAGAAAGAATGGAAATTGTCTGGTAATTGGTGGGCATGGTTGGAGTCTTCAAATATTTGAATGGCCTTTATGAGGGAGAAGCAATTAGACTATATTCTATTTGAAAGAAGACTACCTTAGATTCTACACATGGAAGTACTTTTTAGTAATAAGAGCTGTACAATAGTGGAACCATTTGAAATATAGAAGAGTTCTCCCTCGCTGCAAGTATTTATGCGTACAGAAAATAGATGACCTCCTATCAGGAATACTAGAGTGAGGATTCTTGCTTTAAGAATTATGGAGAACTAAATCAGTGGTTGTTAACCAGGTGTCTTAGTTACCTTGTGCTGTTATAACAGAAATACCACAAGTAGATGGCTTTAACAAAGAGAAATTTTTTTCCACACAGTGAAGTAGGCCGAAAGTCCAAATTCAGGGCATCAGCTCCAGGGGAAGGCTCTCTCTCTCTCTGTCGGCTTTGGAGGAAGGTCCTTGTCCTCAATCTTCCCCTGGTTGAGAAGCTGCTCAGGTGCAGGTGCCCCTGGTCCAAAGGACAGGGTCTGCTCCTGGTACTGCTTTCCTGGTGGTATGAGGTCCCCAACTCTCTGCTTGCTTCTCACCTTTATATCTCAAGAGATTGCCTCAAGGCACAATCCAGTCTTGTAGGTTGAGTCTTGCCTCACTAAGGTAACTGCTGCCCATCCTCCCTCATTAACATTATAGAGGCAAGATTTACAAGACATAGGAAAATCACACAACACCAGGAATCATGGCCCAGCCAAATTGATACACACATTTTTGGCGGGACATAATTCAATCCATGACATTCCGCCCTTTGGCCTCCCCAAAGTCACATCTTTTCAACATGCAAAACATATTCACCTCATCTTATCATAGCAAAAGTCTTTACTCCAAGTCCAAAATCTAAAAATTCCTCTTCATCTGTGAAATCTAGAACACAAGTTATCTGTTTCCAAGGGTACAGAGGCAGAATGGGCACAAGCTAGACATTTCCATTACAAACGGAAAAAACTGGAGGAAAAGAAGGGATAACAGGCACCAAGCAAGTCCGCAGAACACATTACATTAGCCCTCAAAGCTTTGAAAATAATCCTCTGTTCTCTGAGACAATTCACACAATAACCCTGCCCTCCAGCCTCTAGGTATTAGCCACACTCTCTGGATTCTGAGTGGAGGCCCCTCAGCCCTAGGCTTCAGCTCTGCCTTCCAGGCCCTCTGGGACAGCAACTCTGCTCCCTAGGCTTTTAGACGCACCATTCTTCTAGTCTGAATGGCAACTCCAACCTTAGAAACACCGGAGGCCATGGCTCTACCCTTTGAAACCCCCGAGGTCTTGGCCATGCCTTTTGAGACTGAGGCAGCTCGGCTTCTTGTGTTATCTCTTCAATTTCTGTTTCCTGGTATCTTGGCCTCTCAGCTCCTTGGGCTTCATGCCTGCATCTGCCCTGCTGGGGCAAGTGTTCCAAATCTCTGTAGCTCCACCGATAAGTGCCCAGACGCACCCCACTCTGCCAGGAAGTCTCCTGCACACAGGCACTCAGCTCTCTTGCTCCGTGGGTTGGCTCCAGTGCCGTCTCACACTGATCTCCTGGTTCTGCTGCTGCTGGTTCTCTGCCGTCACTGCTTCTCTGCCGATGCAGGTTATCTGCCGCGCTGGACTTCTGCTGCTGTTGCAACTGTACCCATTCACAGTTTCAAAACTGCTTTCACATTTTAGGTATCTGCTAGAGCAGCACGCCACTCTCAGTACCAAATTCTTAGCAATCTAGCGCTGCTATAACAGAAATACCACAAGTGGATGGTTTTAACAAAGAGAAATTTTTTCCCTCACAGTGAAGTAGGCTAAAAGTCCAAATTCAGGGCATCAGCTCCAGGGGAAGGCTCTCTCTCTGTCAGCTCTGGAGGAAGGTCCTTGTCTTCAATCCTCCCCTGGTCGAGGAGCTTCTCAGGTGCAGGGACCCCAGGTCCAAAGGACGCACTCTGCTTCCGGTGCTGCTTTCTTGGTGGTATGAGGTCCCTAACTCTGTGCTTGCTTCTTTCTTTTATATCTCAAGAGATTGCCTCAAGACACAATTCAACCTTGTCGGTTAATTCCTGCCTCTCTAACACAACTGCCACCCATTGTCCTTCATTAACATCATAGAGGCAGGATTTACAACGTATAGGAAAATCACACAATACCAGGAATCATGGCCCAGCCAAATTGATACACACATTTTTGGCAGGACAAAATTCAGTCCATGACACCAGGCTCTGCAGAATCGCATGATAGATGTTTTAATAAAAAAAAAAACACTGAGATTTTTAGATCTAGGCTATAGAGTGTCTCAAAAGTTCCTGGCAATTCCTTAGCCAGTCTATCACATTGACTATTAGTCCCATTCTATTCTGTGACAGAAATTCTATCAGGGATGGTGAAGGTTTCTTTAAGACACAAACAGTGTAAACTCTAGAGGCAAAGGTAGTTGAATTTTATATTAGAATTAAGATCTCTTCATCCAAAGTAACCATAAAATAAGTGAAAAGATAAGCCACGTGCTGGTGATATTTGCCATGCATATACAACCAATATAAAATTAAGTGTTCAGAATATGTAACTACAACAAATTAGACACAGATAAATAACCCCACAGAAAAATGATCAAAAGAGATGAACAGGCATTACCAAGAAGAGGAATTCCAAATGCCCAATAAACACATGATAAAATATTCAAACTCTAGTATTTAGGGAAACGCATACCAAAACCACAATGAAACGCCATTTAACTAATTGGTTAAAGTTTAAAACTTTGACAGTATCAAGTATTGACAAGGGGGCGGAACAATAAGAACTCTTATTCACCAGTAGTGGATGTTTGAACTACTGCAACCTCTTTGGGAAACAGTTTGGCAAGAATTGAGTACACATATATGTATCCTATGATCCAGCAATTCCATTCCTGGGTGCACACCTTAGGTATACCTTTGCACATACGTACCATGGAATATATACAAGAATATTTGTAGCAGTACTTTTGGTAGTCATAAAAATGAAATGAAACAAAAACATCTGAAAGAAATCCACCAACTATAGTATATTCGGAAACCCTGGTATAGTGGTTAAGTGCTATGGCTGCTAATGAAAGGTCAAGAGTTCGAACCCACCAGGCGCTGTCTGGAAACCCTATGGGGCAGTTCTATTCTGTCCCGTAAGGTCGCTATGAGTCGGAATTGACTTGATGGCAATGGTTTGCTTTTTCTTTTTACAGTATATTCAATCAGAAGCCCTAGTGGTGCAGAGGTTAAGTGTTCAGCTACTAACCGGAAGGTCATCAGTTTGAACCCACCAGCTGCTCCAGGGGAGAAAGATGTGGCAGTCTGATTGTGTAAAGATTTACAGCCTTGGGAACCCTGTGGGGCAGCTCTGCTCTGTCCTATAGAGTTGCTATGAGTTGGAATTGACTTGATAGCAATGGGTGCGTTTTTGTTTTTACGGCGTATTCAAACAATGAAATACTATAGAGCAGGGAAAGTAAATTAATGACAGCTCCATGTAATAACACAGATGATTCTCAATGACTTAAGGGTGAGTGGAAAAAAAAAGGGGGGAGGGGAATGACACAGTATGATTCTATTCATATAAAGTTTTAAAACATGCAAAACTAAATAATGTAATGTTTAGAGGTTAAGTGACAAAGGAAAGCAGTGGAATTCTAAACCCAACTTTTAGGACAGTGCTTAACTCTGTGGGAAAGGATAAGGCTTTGGATAGGGGAGGATTTCGCAGAAAATGTCAATGATGGTGGTCATGCTCTTCTTCTTAAAGTCGATGGCAGGTACAAAGTTTTTCATTGTTATCATTGTTCTTTTTCCTTTTCATATGTTTTATAAATATTTTCTATCTACTCACTTTCAGTATAATTCAAGAAAATCTTGATAACATCTTTAAAAACTTTTAAAATATCCAGAACACTGTCATTTTATTTTGCATATTCCTTTTTCATTTTTATCCATATGCATGCGCTTTTTAACCATTATAACTATTTAACCTATTTTTCATTTTCCTCATTTAAGTTCATACCATGAATATTTTCACACATTGCTACTGTTTTGACAAGCATTATTTTCAGTGGCTGCATAATACTTACAACATTGTAATACCATAAATAATTTAACTCTTTTTTGATAATCCCACAAATATTTAATAAACACACAATATTCAAAGCACTCTCTTAGGTATTAAGGATATAATAGCAAACATAAACTTCCTGCTTTACAGAACTTAGAGTCTAGTGGTGGAGACAACGATTTTAATGAGGACTTAAAATACTACAAAAGGCAACTATGGTAATTAGTAGCAGAGGTGGTTCCCTCAGGGTAGAGCGGTCAAAAAAGGCTTTCCAGAGAAAGTGTCTTCCAAGCAGAGACATGAAGGATGTGTGGGAGCCAAGAAGGGACAGGCTAGAAAGAGTGGAAAGTGAGAAAGAGAAGGGAATGTTTCAGGAAGGAGGGATAGTGTATTTGAAGGCCCAGAAATCAGAGAGAACATGGCACGGTTCAAAAATTGAAATAAGTTCAGTATAGTTGACATGTTCTGTGTGAGCTGGTGAGCACAGTGTTCCTTAGAAAAGAAGCTAAAGCAGGGCTTGTCTGCCAAGTTAGAGAATTTGGATTTTAGTTAAAAATCCCTTCTTCCAGTTTATCAGGTCAAAAAAACATTGGCGTCATCTTTGACATCTGTTCTTCTCATATCTACAACCAATCTCCATAACCCCCAGTGGCTCTACCCTCAAAACAGAATCAGAATCAGACTACTACCCTCCTCCATCACTACCACCCTTGTTAAAGCCACCGTTATCACGTGCCTGGCATACTGCACTAGTCTTTTAACTGGCATCCCAGCTTCAACCCTCACTCCCACAAAGTGGATTCTCCACATTTTTTACATGAAAGTCAGGTCATGTCACGCCTCAAAATCTCCAATGGCTTCCTGTGTAACTCCGAGTAGGCCTTTCAAAGGCCTGCAGGACCCTATGTGATCTGACATCCTATACTTCTCTGACTTCATGGCCTGTCCTGTTCCACTTGTTCTTTCTGCTGCAGCCATTAGCCTTGCTGTTCCTCAAACATGGCGGGCAGACTCATGGGCCTAAGGTATGCCCAGAGTCTTTACACTTGCTGTTCCCTTGACTTAGAATTCTTTTCCCCTAGACATCCACATGACTTATTCCCTCATTTCCTTCATTTCTGCTCAAATGTCACCTGATTTATCAGAGAAGTGGTACCCTAGCTCCTATCCTTCCCCCACATAAAATCATAACTCTGGCCCCCAGACAAGCCCTTTCCCTTCATTATTTTACATGATGTTAAATTTTTTTTTTTTTTTAATTTGCTTATGTCTTCTCCAACTAGGATATAGTTTCCATGAAAGCAGACAATTTGCTTTATTATATTCCTAGTGCCTAGAATAGTGCCTGGCACATAGAAAGTTCTCAACATATATTTATTAAATTAATAAACAATAGAAATGTAGTGAGGGGTTTTAACGAGGGAAGTGATAAGATTACATTTGGAAAAACAACTCTGGCTGTAGTGTGGAAAAGACTGGAGGGTATCAATAATGGAGCCAGGAAGAACTCTTAGGGGTTGTATCAGTCTTTGGCTGAAAACCTGAGTCATTGCTAATATTTAGCCTTTTAATCTTCTCAACAATATACTTGTTGAAAAATACCATTTGTTCATGCACTACGACTTTGTGAGCTAGATTCTAGCACCCGGACTGATACTGACATAAAGTCCTGTATACTTCATTTATTCTCATATTGGACTGTGCCTCCCACAGAGCTGGGCTTGCCAGAGCTCTGCAGTGACTGAGGGAATCAGTAGAAAGGGCCAGCTGTTACTGAAAATACTCAGGGTCCCAATTCATCATTTAGCCCTAAACTTCATTTGGGCCAGTGTCTTAGTTACCTAGTGTTACAGTAGCACAAATACCACAAGTGAGTGCCTTTAAAGAACAGCAATTTATTTTGTCACAGTTCTGGAAGCTAAAAGTACAAGTCAGGGACTCAGCCATGTCAATTCTTTCCTCGTCAGTAGACCTGTGTGTTCCTTGGCCACCTTTGCATAGTCTCTGTCTTCCTCCGTGTCTCTCTGTGTCTGTGCTGCTCTTTACATAATTCTGAAGTGATTCAGTTTAGGACTCACTCTACACTAGTATGACCTCAACTGATTGGCTGATTGCATTATAATGTTATGGAAAGTGATTACATTACTTGTATCTTAATTACATTAAATTACATTACATCCACAGGTATGTTGTTAGGTGCCGTCAAGTTGGTTCTAACTCATAGTGACCCTATGTACAACAGAACGAAACACTGCCCGGTCTTGTGCCATCGTCACAGTCATTGCTATGTTTGAGCTCATTTTTGCAACCACTGATCAATCCATCTTGTTAAGGTTCTTCCCCTTTTTTTGCCGGCCATCTACTCTACCAAACATGATGTCCTTCTCCGAGGATTGGTCTCTCCTGATTAACTTGTCCAAAATGAGACAAAATCTCGCCTTTCTCACTTCTAAGAAACATTTTGGGTGTACATCTTACAAGACAGATTTGTTCATTCTTCTGGCAGACCATGGTATATTCAGTATTCTCTGTCAACACCATAATTCAAATGCAGGAGGTCTTCTTCAGTCTTCCTTATTCATTGAACCCACAATCAATGCCTATGGAGGCAAGAGTCAAGAAATCAAATGACTTACTGCATTGGGCAAACGTGCTGTAAAAGACTTCTTTAAAATGTTAAAAAGCAAAGATGTCACTTTGAGGACTAAAATGCACATGACCCAAGCCATGGTATTTTCAATTGCCTCATAGTCATGCGAAAGCTGGACAGTGAATAAGGAACACTGAGAAGAATGGATCCACGGGCACAGAGGTTAGGATTCCAACACATATTTTGCAAAGACACAATTCAATCCATAACTGTCAGGCAATATCACGTCAGCTATAATTAGCAAGCAGATTTAGCACCTCAGTGCTATAAAAGCAAAGCAAGTCCTGTAGCTCCCTCAGACCCCAACACACATGGATACAGTCATGTTTAATTTGTATACATTTTGTCTCCTTAGAAGCCTGGAATCAGTTTATGCCATTCTCATTTGTGACAATGTCAGGGGCATACAGGCCATAATTATCCTGAATTATTTTCAATGACTATCAGTTTTGCAGTAGCCTATGAACAAACTATTTTACAGGGAATCAATTAATAATAACATGTCCGCAATGCAGCACAGAGTTCAGGTGGTTTTTGTATTTTAAAATATAAATGTATGTTCTTTACTGTAAGAGTAATGTTTTTTGTCAGTGGTTACTTTACTTTGAAATCAGCTCTTTAGGCAGCAGCGAGCACGATAAAATCAATATTATTTAATTAAAAATAAGTGCTAGACTTGTTTCTCAAGAAAACTAATGGTCATGTGATTTGCACAAAATGTCTGTAAACATCTACCATCTACCATGGGCATACGTACACAAATATGCTGTATTTCAAAAGTCAGTGGGTATTTTAAGAAAGCTGTATCCAAAGATGAAACATGTACAGTTGCAGAAGATATGGGCACATATTGCTTTGCAGAGCACAACTTTTCATTAGATTAAATGGCTCTTTGTCTCAATTCTGCTCATCTTCAATTCCAAGTTTTCTTGCGTATAAAGTGAAGTAATAGCTGTTAATGCCTGGCTACATTAGCAGGACAACTCACAACAGTTAAATGATGCCAGTTTTTTATTAGTGCTATCAATGGAAAATCACTTAAATTCAATAATAGTTGGATTTTTTTTTTTTTTTTTTTAACCAACTCATGGAATCAAAGTAAAGCTTTAGGAAATGAACTGACAAAAGTAAACGCCTGACCTTATTGTGAATGCTAGTATAAATTCACTCTAATAGTTTAACACTGGCAATAAAATTCTGTTTTCCAGTAACAATATAAATTTTGGTGGAATGTGCAGTCATGGCAAAGAGAATGGCTTTACTAAATTAAAAAACCTATGAAGCATAAGGAAACCCTGGTGGTGTAGTGGTTAAGTGCTATGGCTGCGAACCAAAGGGTCGGCAGTTTGAATCCACCAGGCACCCCTTGGGAACTCTATGGGGCAGTTCTACTCTGAATTGACTTGACGGCACTGGGTTTGGTTTTTTGGTTTTTATGAAGCATAAATGTACTCAAAATGGTCATGGGACACGTGTTATCCACACTTGAGTCCAAGCAAGCTATAATGCTCTACCAACTGAAGTATAAATTAATAACAAAATTTATAAATATTGTACCCGTAAACATACAATTACTGTAACTAAACTGCAAAACTATCTTCATCAAGCTTCTGTTGAATAAAAAAAAATATCACGGCAGAACACTCTCTCACTTTGCTGCCTGTCATCAGACTTTAGCAAGCCTTGGTGGCACAGAGGCTAAGCGTTCAACTGCTAACCAAAATGTCCACAGTTCAAATCCACCAGCTGCTCCTTGGAAATGTTATGGAACAGTTCTACTCTATCCTACAGGGTTGCTATGAGTCAGAATCGACTCAACAGCAACAGGTTTGGTTTTTGGTTTAAGCGACTGAAAAATACTTTGTAAATCAACCCAAGTGACCTATAGTTGTTGCATTTTGTTCAAAATTTCTTGGAAATCATTACTCAACATATTCAACAAATAGACCAAAAAACCCTTCATACTCGAAGCTCTTAGTGCATTTCAGTCACTGAAACGAAAGCTTACAAATCATTCCTTCAAAGCATGAGAAACACAAATTAAACAATGATAGCTCAAACAATATACTTGTAATTTTAAACTTCTATAATCCCAGTTTAAAATATTTCAACTTGTGAGAAAAATCTTTTGACGGAGCTCCTATTTTTCATTAAATATATTTGTATTTTGTATTGGAATGTAATTGAGGAAATCTGTAATTTTATAGCATCTAAATGTCAAAATATTTAAAAAATCATAAATAAGAACAACTTATTAGATGGATTCTATCTAAAGATTTGTCAAAGAAAGGCACTCTAAAAGGAGACACAAAGACAGCACCTGCGAAAACATTTAGGTTGAAATATCTTCACATTTCAATATGAAAAAAAGGTGAGAATTGAGACAGTCTTCCATTTAGCAGTTTGCTCTGAGCTTTTTTCTGAGCTTACCAGGTGCTTTAGCATCTGTTCAGAAAACACTTTTGATACTACGATCTACAGAAAAAAGTCAATTTGCATCTTTGAAGAAGATTTAAGGAAATTTAAAAAGCATAAGACCTTATAACCAACAATTTTTTCAGAAAATTATCAGCTTTTTAAAGGAAGATATAGCTAAAAAGCTGATTTAAGTATGCGTTTAACTAAGAATTACTCTGCATGTGTTAAAAGCTAATGTTCACATAATATAAATATTTTAATGCACAAGAATATCAATTATTTTGATGTTAATTTTGAAAATAAGTTTGAGTAGAACTATTTTACAGGACCACCAATATATTTGTCAGTCAGTAAACAAATATTTCAGATACAAAATGTTCAATACTTTAGGGCCCCTGTTCACTCTCAAGGAGCTCTGGTGGCGAAGTGGTTACGAGTTCAGCTGCTCACCAGAAGGTCAGCAGTTAGAATCCACCAGCTGCTCCTTGGCAGTTCTACTCTGTCCTACAGGGTCGCTGTGAGTTGGAGCCGACTCGACAGCAATGAGTTGAGGTATTTTTGTTTTCCACTCTCAAATGTGTTCTGAGTTGGTAAAAAATAAAAAAGGCACCCTACATTACTGCTCATCACGTCTGAAGTCAATTTAGATACCTTTCCCACAACACACCTTGTCATTACTTGCTGAGTGTCGGCCCTGGTTCACCTTGAGTAGTTATAATGAGGTTGAGCAAGTCACTGAACTCTGAAAGGCATATAATTTCCTAATCTGTGTAAGGAATATATTCTAATCCTTATATAAGAGAATTTGGATTGGATGATTTGCAAAAAGAGCTCACTCTCTCCTAGTATCTGTTAAGTAACAGATGGAGACATACTCAGATAACCAGGAGCAACATGAGGTAAGAAAGACATCAGCATTTAGTGTTGCTTCCATGAGCTTCTTTATTTACCTATACTTCCAGAACTAAACTGTTAACCATCCTAATCTACAGTAAAAAAAAAAAAAAAAACTAAAACTAAATGAAGTGTTTGCTTAGTAAACTAGAGCCAAGCATTCAACATGAAAAATAAAATCACTACTTCCTTTTGTATCAAAATACTCTAATACTTCCCCACAAAATAATAAAATAACAATAAAATTGCTCACCTTGGGTCAGTAGTGTGTTTTAATTTGTACATTTGGTGAGTTCTGCATCTTGTTTTCAATCTCATTTTTAATCACAACTTTAATTAGAGCTGCAATGAATTTTTTTTATGATCTATAAAGATTAAAAAGCCTAATACAATCATTAGCAATTTAAAGTTCTCTGCAGGTCTAACATACAGCTTAACCGCTTTGAATTTTAGGGCAAAACTTGAATAATTTGAATCACAATACAAAAGAAATGAAACCCAAAGGAACCAGGGCAAAATTACATATGGAATAAAACCAACCACAAGTACACCTCTCCCCTCAGGGACCCTTTTTAAGTGTTTTTAAGGTACCTGAATACTTCTAAGTGTTAAGCTTATGTTGTTGTTAGGTGCCTTCGAGTTAATTCTGACTCACGGCATCCAATGTGACCGAGTAGAACTCTTCCACAGAGTTTTCTTAGCTGTAATTTTTATGCAAGCTTGTCAGGTCTTTCTTCCAAGGCACCTCTGGATGGCCTTGAACCTCCAATATCCAGGTTAGCAGCCAAGTGCTTAACCATTTGCACCACCAGGAATCCAGTTTACAGCCTTTAAAAAAACATTTCATTCACATCCTAAATACTTAGCCCTAAAGGTAATTTTACCAGAAATCACACATTTGTAAATCAATGAAAAACAAAGGAGGCTTTCTTCACTATGTATGATTCTGATAGTCAATTCTGTAATCTGTTAACACTTTCCGACCCGAGTGTAAATCAGAACATCAGGAACTACCTAAACATTGCGGTTTTCCAAACTAACATTGTAAAAAGAAGCTTAGATGCTAAGGTTTGCACCACACAAGGCTTTGGCAATCTAAAGAAGTCTACAGACACCTTCTCAGTACAATGTTTTTAAATACTTAAAATCACAGGATTACAAAGGAAATCAATTTTATTGACATATTGTTATCGAACACTTTATTTTTTAAAAAGCATTAAATAACAAGATCAGCAGGTCGACCACCCACTTGTCAGTTTGTCACACTGTGGTGACTTGTGTGTTACTGTGAGACTGGAAACTATGCCCCATGAGTATCTCACATACCAGCAGGGTCATCCATGGTACAGGTCTCAGCAGAGCTCTGACTGGTGAAATGAGTTCCTTTGTGTGGCCTTTTGTTTTGGTTCTTTGGAAAAGCAGCTTCAGAGATTTTTCCCCTAAACCCTGAGGAATTACCTTTGCCCTTGCTTTCTACCCCAGAGGGTTTGTTGATTTTGTCCAGGTTGACTGCCATTTCCTGGGTACGCTGTAAACAATTTGGTTTTGATACTTTTTGTCTGGTTCTGGGCTGTACCTTGCAGGGACTGGTCAACAGACTATGCAAATGATATAACTATAGCCTACTATGCAAATGAAGTATCTGTGGCCAACCGACAAGGGAGTGGTCAGTTTGTGGTCCCTACTGGGAGAGGCCATGCCTTGAAATTTACAAGGAGTTGTGTATATGTGTAGCCTGTCCCACAGAGGTTTTTGAGAATCAGGAAGAGAAGCAATAGCAAAAAGCAGAAGGAAGAAAAAAGAGAGCAGAGAGAAGAGGCAAAGAGAGAGAAAGGAACTCCCTAACAGAGCTGTAACATGAGTTAAGGACTGTAACACTGAAGAAGAAGCAAGAGGCCTGGAAAGGGCCATGTGGCAGAGTCAGTGGTAACAAATAGGGGGGCCAAGAGGAGACTGTCCTCAGGGGGCTGAGAGGAGGCCTGCCTGGCCAAGAGGAGCTGAGAGAGCTGTCCGGCACTGAAGAAGGGAGACTTTGCCTACATGCTTCATGATCCTGAGTTGTAGTCAATCACTTCTTTAATATACCGGTTAACTGTAAGTATGGTTTGTGAGTTCTGTGTGGCCACTGCAATGGATTATCAAACCCAGAAGAGATGCAGAGGCTGCTTTGGGAGGAATGGCTGGTGTCTGAATTGGTGAAAGAGGTTGGAGAACGGAGGTATGTCTGACTTCCGCTTCACAGGAATCAGCTTTGGGCTGATCCTGATCAGTATTCCTCCTGAAGTTAGGCTGGTTCTGACACAACTACTACTACCTCTCTGACCATTTTACACAGACTAACACAGACGCAGAAGAAAAGCCTGGTGATCTACTTCCAAAAATTAGTCAATGAAAACTTTCTCAGAAGGAATAGAACCAGAATGCTCCTTAGCAGCAAGGCTGGCAAGACCTCATCTCACTTACTTTGGACATGTCATCACTAATGACCAATCATTAGAAAAGGGCCAGCAGAGGGCCACAAAAATGAGAGAAACCATAAATGAGATGGATCAACACAATAGCCACAATGGACTCAAACATACCTACGATCATGAAGATGGCACAGAATCTGTGACACAAAACGTCTACACAAGTTGGACCTGACAGCAACTAACAAATGGCAGGTCTAGTACCTACCATAGTATCAATGTGACTGTACGTGAGCGAGATATGTTTTGAAGTAACTACATCAACTCTGTGATATTAAAGTATCTGTGAACTGCTTGTAGGACAGAAAACTGGAGAAATTGTGTGTGTTCAAACCCTGTCTTTACCATTTTACTATGTTAACTTGAACAAGTTACTTAATTTCTTTAAACAACTATTTCCCAATCTGTTAATTGGGAATAGTAGTTTTTTATATCCTTCAGTTGTTGTGTGGATTAAAGGACATACTGCATGTGAAAATCCCAGCAAATGCTTAACAGAGTAAGGGCTCACTATATATTAGTATTTATTTTCAACAGTACAACTCATTACTTAAACTCAAGATGACATTCATTACAAAGTTAATCACAAATAGCAAACGGGGGGTGTTGTTGTTGTATGCTATTGAGTGGATTTCAATTCATAGTGACCCTATAGAACAGAGCAGAACTGAAACATAGGGTTTCCTAGGCTGGTCTTTTCTCCCTCAGAGCAGCTGGTGGGTTCAAATCACCAACATTTCAGTTAGCAATCAAGTTCACATCATTAAGTCAACAATGTTAATTGGTATGATGTTGATAAGAACATGGCCTGACTCTGAGAGTATGTCATTTCTTATTTTCCAAGAACTAGACATTGAACAGAATATTGAATATACCACAGGCTGCTAAAAGGACGAACAAATCTGTCTCGGAAGAAGTACAACCAGAATGCTCCTTAGAAGGATGACAAGACTGCATCTTACATAACTTGGACATGTTGTCAGGAAGGATCAGCCCCTGGAGAAGGACATCATGCTTGGTAAAGTACAGGGTCAGTGAAAAAGAGGAAGACCCTAAACGAGATGGACTGACACAGTGGCTGGCACAATGGGCTCAAGCATAACCATGACTGGCGAGCATGGTGCAGGACTGGGCAGTCTTTCGTTCTGTTGTACATAGGGTCGCTATGAGTCAGAATTGACTGGACAGCACCTAACAGCAACAACAGACACTGAACAATAGGAAGGCAGTTAGGTTTGTTTTGGTCAATTGATTTAATGTAATATGCACCCATTAAAAAGTTAATAAAAACAACGGGAACATGAAAAAATGCTTTTGATGTAATGCTAAGTGGAGCAGGTGGGCAAGCCTTCTTGGATAACAGCTAGCCCATAGCTCTTCTTTGATGCTACTGTTAATGTAAGCTTTGATAATACTCCATTCTGAACAGTCTTCTGTATTTTTGTAATATGCTTTTCCAGTCCAAACTGTACTTCTTAATAACAAATCTCATTTATTACTGATCATTAACTTATTCCACTCATTTTGAGTCCAAAGTTCACCCAAGCCTCCATCTCTCTAAACCTCCCTCCACAACTTAAAACATCTCTAAGCCAAGCTATTTTCAACATCTTCATCCAGCTCCATGGAATTCCATCAGAGTATGTAACCATGGACGATTACTTGGTTTTTTCTTTGCCTGCCATCTGCTTTTATCATCAGATTAGGGTATTAACACAAAAGGATCACAAAAGTTCAAAGCATTTAGAAAACAAAGATTCAGGTCCTTAAAGAAATCACTAAATTATTATGAAGACCGTGACTGGCTAACAAGATCTGAGATTTAATATTACATTTCTTTTCTTCACCTACTGATCCATTTTCACCAGAAAACTTCATTTTGGGGACATTACATCAAAACACACTATCTCTGAACAGCTGGGACACGGTCATAAAACTCAGACATGACATTAAATGGTGAAACATTTAGGTTCTTAATGTAAAGTGATGTAAGACCTACACAAAAATCAAAATTGTAGCCAGACAGTTATCATGCCTCATTTTCATTAGAAAAGGTTAAGGCAATAAGATAGAAAAACTACACTATGGTATTTGCCAACAAAACAGAATATTATTTTGAGAAACTGCCTTTGCCAGTCGTTATCTTAGTTAAAATCATTCTACAGAAAATTAGCCATAGTAATGGTCCCAGCTGGAATTTGGGTCCTTCAAGTTTTACAATATGGGTGGCACAAATGGTTAACTGCTTGACTACTAGCCAAAAGGTTGAAAGTTTGAACCCACCCAGAGGTGCCTTCGGAGACAGGCCTGGCCATCTGCTTCTGAAAGACTGCTGTCTTGAAAACCCTATGGAGCAGTTTCATTCTGTACACATGGGGTCACCATGAATCAGATTGACTCAAAGGCAACTAATATCAATAAATAAGGATCTTTAAATCAAATAATTCCATCGCTGATACAGAAATATTAGCTAAATACTAGTGGGGAGAGTCTAAAGGAAAATGAACAACCTTGTTAATAAAATGCCTTTTTTTTTTTTTAATTAAACTCAACTACCCACTTCAAAAGACATGGATATTTAAATTAAAAAAACTAGTGTAGTGTCCTTCACGGATTACAAAAAAAAATGTGGAGTCTTTATTTCTTTTTATTGTTGTAAATATATATACATGTAACACAACCTCTAAAAATTCAACGTTTTCATGTGTACAATTCAGAGGTATCAACTACATTAACCATGTTGTACAACCATCATCAATATCCTTTACCCAATTTTCCATCACGATAAACAGAAACTCAATGCTTCCTAAACAATGACTCGCCCCACCCCGGTTAACTAATTTATACTAATAAACTTTGGTCTCTATGCCCATTGCCTTCGAGTTGATTCTGATTCATAGTGACCCTATACAAAAAAATAAATAAATAAAAGATTCTTTAAATGCTGGCCTAGCTGCAAAAATTATAAAGCCATTGGCAGTGAGACATATAGAAAGGTAAAAGTTTCATAAAGAGCAGTAGGCTGGTATACACAACCAAATTTTGCAAATGCTAGAAGTAATCACAGCCAAAGGGGAAAAAGAACCTGTCAAACTAATTTAAGGAGCACTGAGCAACAGGATAAACGTGGAACAAATGGTTGGAATATTCACTTAGTTATTAAAAATTATTAGTTCAGGAAGGCTGATCTAAAGCAGGCCTGGGAAGTCCCAGTATTGTAGGACACCTGCATATCTGCCTTGAGCATGGTCTCTAACCTCCCTGCCCAGGCCCCATGGTGTCCAAAGCACTGGGGCAAAGATTCATGTGCTTTATAACCCAAGGACGTTTTTATCTGCAAACTCTTCTCAGAAAAGGGCAAAATGGCAAAAATATAAACATCAAGGTTTTGTTTAGTATTTTTACTTTTGGGCTGTTTATGTAATTTATTACAAGAAATAATAAACTCCAACAAATACAAGAACTTATTTATTTCTGTGACATTAATTACATTTCCCTAAATTACTAAGATTTAATTTTTCATGAGCAAAGAGGAAAAAAAATTATTGCAAATTTTAAAGGGAAAATCACTGAGAAAAAGTTCATGATATTTGTAACTTCAGATTTCATCCTACATTTTTTATTAACCCATTTATCAAAAAAAAAAAAAAACTCTTCCACTAAAAAAGTACTTAATGTGCTCCATTATTACGAGTATCTAGTTAATCAAAAGAATGAAAAAAATAACCAGAAATACTCTTTGTCCTTCAAGGCTCTCTATAGCTCATAAACTAGTAATAAACACGTTAATTTAAAGGTCAGTATCATTGGGTAAAAATTTTATCAAACTCAAAGGCAATTTTCAACTAAGAATAACACTTAGTTTCAAATTTCAAGTCAATAGAACAGGATGTCAAATTTAAACCATCAGACAACTTATTTGTCACTGCATGATATTAAAAAAAGAAAAAGATGACTGAGGATGGGGACAAGTGGGGAGGCAGACAGTGGCCACCTCTGGAAGATGGAATCTCTTCTCTCTGCTGGTCCTAGAAAGAGAAGAGAGACACCAATAAGCATCAACACACTGTCCGATTTCCTCCCCACCCGAGACCCACTAGTGCACAGCTGTTTCTCAACCTTGTAGACAACCTCACCTTTAGATATGGTATTCAGTGCCAAAAGGATGTCAAAAGCACTGCCCTACACACTAACCTGAGTAGCACTGCCTTAAACGAACAAAAAAATTATCAAAGTATTATTTACTTTTATCTAGTCATAATCTGCATCAAGTGGGGCTGGAAGCAGCCAGATTGAAAGTAATACCTCTCAACATCTCAAAATTATTGCAGACAGTTAAATCATAAACCCACCAAAACCAAACCCATTGATGTCAAGCTGATTCCTCTTCATAGTGACCCTATTGAACAGGACAGAACTACCCCATAGGGTTTCCAAGGAGTGGCTGGTGGATTCAAACTGTTGACCTTTTGGTCAGCAGCCGATCTCTTAACCAGGGCTCCAATTAAGTTATTAAGAAACCCTTTGCTGGGAGTATGGAGTAAGGTGTATATAAGCTTATATGTGACAGACTGACTTGATTTGTAAATGTTTACTTAAAGCTCAGTAAAAATTATTTAAAAAAAAAAAAAAACAACCCTTTGCTGGGGCAGGGCCAAGATGGCAGAGTAGTCAGGTGCTTCCTGGGATCCCTCTTACAACAAAGACCCGAAAAACACAAGTGAATCGATTATATATGACAATCTAGGAGCCCTGAACATCAAAGGCAAGGTTGAGAAATCGGACTGAGTGGCAGGGGGAGGGACAGACGGTTCAGAAGCAGCGAGGAGCTGTGAGACCTTCCCCAGCGGGAACCGGCACCTCATAGGCTGGTTCCGCGGGCATGAACGTGATGAGGCAAGCAGCGGCATTTGGGACTTTTTTCCACATTGGGAGAGACCAAGCAGCGGAGAGTCCACTCACGCCTCCAGAATCAGCAAAAAGCATCGCACAATCAGCAAAATATAAGTACTTGCGTCTAATCTACCACACCGAGCAAAAAACAAGCCTCTGGGAAAAAACTCTCTCCCATTTATCTGACTCCTCCCTGCTCTGCACCAGGTCCAGAGTTGGCTTCACTGACAGTCACTTTCCCTGGGCTGGAGGTAGGACTTGTCATGTGCCCTGAGCCATTCTCCCGGCCTTGGAGAAGGAACAAATTAACAAACGGGGAAAAAATGATCTGCCAGCTCCCGTAAGCTGGGAACTCAGGACAGAAACAGCTCCTTTGCCTAGGCACAGGCATAAGCGATCCACGGACTCTGAATGCCTTTCACCTCTGCATAGACCTGTGTGGGCTCATTTCAATAGCGTAGGCCCTTATTAGCACAATATAGCAGGGCGTATATGTGAAGTCTAACTTCAACTGTTTAGCTACATGGTGGAGAGGCAGGTTCATGACATTTGACACCACTCTGCCTAGTGAGCAGGGTCCTCACCTACCCACATCAGGGGCCTGGGGACTGGTGGCTTCACCCATGCCACCTAGCCACCCACGACAGATCCAAGGATAAATAATGCCTCCCAGTCCCTACTGTCGACAGGACTGGATGCCCACAGTCCGGCTGCAAAACCCACCCACCTGTGTGCTCTAGGGAAGAGGGACATGTTTTCCTCACACACTCTCAAGGGCGGCTGTCAGTCCCCTGCCTTGCTCAGCATGTGACCCGCTACTGCAGCCAGACACTTGTGCCTACATCAATCACCCCTGCTCGTCTAAGCCTGTAGGTGAGAGCCTGCACCACAACCTTGGTGACTGACTACCTGCACACCTAAGCTGAATCCATACAAGAAAAGTAAATGGACTCCTGGGCTCATATACCTGGTAGCAGCTCTAACCACTGGGTGACAGGATGTTAGACCTTTGAAGGCACCAATAATCAAACTAGCTCATTCAAGCAGTCTATTCAGGTATATCAAAATAAAACAAGAAGATAAGACACAGTAAGCAAACATAAAATAAATAAATACAATAACTTATTGATGGCTCAGAGACAACAGTCAATATCAAATCACGTAATGAGGCAGACCATGACGCCTTCAGCAAGCTCCCAAAACAAGAATAAAGAAATCTTCCGAGGAAGAGAACTTCCTGAAATTACCAGAGGTAGAATACAAAAGATTAATATGCAGAACTCTTCAGGAGATCAGGCAAAAAGCAAAACAAGAAAAGTAGCACACTGACAAAGCATTAGTGGAATTTAAGAAGATTGGAGAAGAGCATAATGACAAATTTAATAAGCTGCAAGAATCCACAGAGAGACAGCAGACAGAACTCCAGAAGATTAACAATAAAATTTCAGAGTTAGACAACTCAATAGAAAGTCATAAGAGCAGAATTGAAGAAATGGAAGCCAGAATTAGTGAGAATGAAGATAAAGCACATGACACCAACATATCTGAGGAAAAATCAGGTAAAAAAAAATTAAAAAAATGAAGAAACCCTAAGAATTATGTGAACTCTATCAAGAGAAATAACCTAAGAGTGATTGGAGTACCAGAACAGAGGCGGATAACAGAAAATACAGATAGAAATGTTGAAAATTTGATGGCAGAAAACTTCCATGATATTGTGAAAGATGAGAAGGTATCTATCCAAGATGCTCATTGAACCCCATACAAGGTAGATCCCAAAAGAAAGTTACCGAGATGTACTATAATCAAACTTGCCAAACCAAAAGATAACAGAGAATTTAAAGAGCAGTTAGGGATAAACGAAAAGTCACCTACAAAGGAGAGTCAATAAGACTAAACTCTGACTACTCAGCAAGAAACATGCAGACAAAAAGGCAATGGAATCACATATATAAAGCCTTGAAGGGAAAAAATTGCCAGCCAAGAATTATATATCCAGCAAAACGGTCTCTCAGATAAAAAAAAAAAAAAATGATAGCAAAATTAGGACATTTCCAGATATATAGAAGTTTAAGGCATTTGCAAAAACCAAACAAAAATTACAAGAAATACTAAAGGGAGTCCTCTGATTAGAAAATCAGTAACATTAGATAACCCAATACTAGAACACAGGACAGAGCAACCGGATATCAACTCAGATAGGGAAATCACAAAAATAAATCTAAGCTAAATCGCTCAAAACAGTGAAACAGAGACATCCTTATGTAAAAGATGATAACATTAAAACAAAAAAAAGTAGTCACAGATCTTTCATATGGAGAGGAAATCAAGGTGATATAAAGAAATAAAAGATTGGTTTAAACTTAGAAAAATAGGGGTAAATGTTAAGGTAACCACAAAGGAGACTAACAATCTTACACATCAAAACAAAAACAAGAAAAACATAAAGACTCAGCAAATACAAAAGCAAAACAATGAAAAAGAGGAAAGAAAATACATAAAGAAAAACTACTCAGCACAGAAAATTAAGTGGAAAAAAGAAACTGTCAACACAAAAGATGTTAGAACGACAGCACAAAACTCTGTAAATGGACTAAATGCACCAATAAAGAGAATGAGAGTGGCAGAATGGATAAACAAAATGATCCATCTATACGGTGTCTACAAGAGACACATCCCAGACTTACACAGACTAAAACTCAAAAGATGGAAAAAGATACGCCAAGCAAGCAACAATCAAAAAACAGCAGGAGTGGCAGTATTAACTTCTGACAAAATAGAATTTAAAGTAAAATCCACCACAAAGGAAAAGGAAGGACACTATATAAGGATTGAAGGGTCAATATACCAGGAGGATATAACCATAATAAGTATTTACGCACCCAAAGACAGGGCTCCAAAATACATAAAACACACTCTAACAGCACTGAAAAGAGAGATAGACAACTCCACAATAATAACAGAAGACTTCAACACACAACTTTCGGTAAAGGACAGAACATCCGGAAAGAAGCTTAATAAAGACACAGAAGATCTAAATGCCACAATCAACCAACTTGACCTCACAGACATGTACAGAACACTCCACGCAACAGCAGCCAAGTATACTTTCTTTTCCAATGCACATGGAACATTCTCTAGAATAGACCACATACTAGGTCATAAAGCAAGCCTTAATAGAATCAAAAACAATGAAATGTTATGAAGCATCTTTTCTGACCATGCCTTAGGCTGAGTTCTCCAGAGAAGCAAAACCAGTAAAGCATATAAATATATATAGAGATTTATATCAAGGAAACAGCTCACATGATTGTGGAGTCTGGAATGTCCCAAGTCCTTGGATCAAGATAGAGGCCTTTACCAATTCACGGAGCCACAGAAGCTGGTGAACCCAAGATCAGCAGTTCAGGGAGCAGGGCTCCCGCTCACAGGCTGTGAAGGTTGAGAAATCCCCAAGGTCGGCAGGCAAGACCACAAGGCTTCTCCTCACTCACATAGCTGCAGGGGCTGGAGAATCCAAGATCGGCAGGTTGGAAAGCTGGACTCTTGTTCACAGGCTGTGAAGGTCGACAAATCCCAAGATGGGCACTTAAGTTGCTAGCTCAAGTCCCAAGAACTGGTGGTCAGACAAGAGACAGCTGCTGGATCCAGTACAAGCCAACAACTCTGGCAAGGCGAAAAGGAAGGAAGTAGGCGGTAGAAGGTGGAGAGGTGAAGTCTGAGAGGGCTGTGAGCTGCCACAGGACCCATTCTCACCAGTACTACTCAGTAGATTCCATCATAGGGATGATCACATATCAAATTGCAACATGGAAGTGATCACATTATACAACTGCCAAAACACTGACAATCATGGCCCACCCAAGTTGATAGACAATCTTAACCATCACAGACCATAAAGCCAAAAAAAGGAGAAATCAGTAACAGAAAAAGCAAGAAAAAAAATCAAATACATGGAACCTGAACAACACCTTGCTCAAAAACTAATGGATTATAGAAGAAATTAAGGATTGAACAAATAAATTCATAGAATCAAATGAGAATGAAAACACTTCCTACTAGAATCTTTACGGCACAGCAAAAGCAGTGCTTAGAGATGAATTTATATCAATAAATGCACATATCCAAAAAAAGAAAGGGCCAAAAATCAAAGAATTATTTCTACAACTTGGATAGAAAAAGGGCAGCAAAAAAGCCCTCAGGCACCAGAAAAAAGCAAATAATAAAAATTACAGCAGAATTAAATGAAATAGAGACCAAAAAAAAAAAAAAACTGAAAGAATTAATGAGGCCAAAAGCTGGTTCTTTGAAAGGTCAACAAAATCTATAAACCACTGGCCAAACTGACAAAAAAGAAGAGGAAACAAATAACCCAAATAAAAAATGAGATGGGCAGTATCACAACTGACCTAACTGAAATTAAAAGAATCCTAACACAATACTATGAAAAAATGTGCTGTAACAAATTTGAAAACCTAGAGGAAGTGGACAAAGTTCTAGAAACACACTACCTACCTAAACTGACATACACAGGGGTAGAACAACTAAATAAACCCATAACAAAAGAAGAGATTGAAACGGTAATTTAAAAACTCCTAACAAAAAGAAAAGCTCTGGCCCTGACAGCTTCACTGGAGAATTCTACCACACTTTCAGAGAAGAGTTAACACCACTACTACTAAAGGTACTTCAGAGCATACAAAAGGACAGAATACTCCTAGACTCATTCTATGAAGCCAGCATAATCCTGATACCAAAACTAGGTAAAAAAAAAAAAAAGACACCACAAAAAAAGAAAATTACAGGCCTATATCTCTCATGAACTTAGACACAAAAATTCTCAACAAAATTCTAGCCAATAGAATTCACCAACATATCAAAAAAATAATTCACCATGACCAGGTAGGATTCACACCAGGTTATGAAGGGATAGTTCAACATTAGAAAAACAATTCAACATAATCCACTACATAAATAAAATAAAAGACAAGACCCATATGATCTTATCAATTGATGCAGAAAAGGCATTTGAAAAAGTCCAACATCCATTCATGATAAAAACTCTCAGCAAAATAGGAATAGAAGGGAAATTCCTCAACCTATTAAAGGGTATTTATATAAAGCCAACAGGCAACATCATCCTAAATGGAAAGAGTCTGAGAGCATTCCCCTTGAGAAAAGGAACCAGACAAGGATACCCTTTATCACCACCCTTATTCAACACTGTGCTGGGGGTCTAGCCAGACCAGTTAGGCTAGAAAAAGAAATAAAGGGCATCCAAATTGGTAAGGAAGAAGTAAAAGTATCTCTATTTGCAGATGACATGAAGTTCTACACAGAAAACCCAGAAGAATCCACAAGAAAATTACTAGAACTAATAGAAAATTTCAGCAAAGTATCAAGATACAAGATAAACATACAAAAATTAGTTGGACTCCTCTACACCAACAAAGAGAACGTCGAAGAGGAAATCACCAGATCAGTACCATTTACAATAGTCCCCAAGGAGGTAAAATACTTAGGAATATATCTAACCAGAGACATAAAAGACCCATATAAAGAATACTACAGACACCAAAAGAGACCTGCTTAAGTGGAAAAATATACCTTGCTCATGGAAAGGACGACTCAACATTGTGAAAATGTTTATTCTACCCAAAGTGATCTAGAGATACAATGCAATCCCAGTCCAAATTCCAGTGGCATTTTTTAATGACATGGAGAAACAAATCACCAACTTCACATGGAAAGGGGAAAGGCACAGATAAGTAAAGCATTACTGCAAAAGACGAACAAAGTGGGAGGCCTCACATTACCTGATTTTAGAACCTATTACCTATTTCCGCCAGGGTAGTCAAAACAGCCGGGTACTGGCACTACAACAGATACACAGACCAATGGAACAGAATTGAGAATCCAGATGTAAATTTATCCATTTATGAGCAGATGATATTCAACACAGGCTCGAAGGCCATTAATTGGGGAAATGACAGTCTCTTCAACAAATAGTGCTGGCATAACTGTATATCTGCAAAAAAATGAAACAACACCCATACCTCACACCATGCACAAAAACTAACTCAAAATAGATCAAAAACCTAAATATAAAATCTAAAACAACAAAGATCATGGAAGAAAAAATACAGACAATGCCAGGACCCCTAATACATGGCATAAACAGTACACAAAACAGTACTAACAATGCACAAACACAAGAGAAGCTAGATAACTGGGAGCTCCTAAAAATCAAACACTTATGCTCATCCAAAGACTTCACCAAAAGAGTAAAAAGACAACCTACAGATGGAAAAAATTTTTGACCTCGACAAATCCGATCGGGGTCTAATCTCTAAAATCTACAAGATACTGCAAAACCTCCAAAGCAAAAAGACAAATAACCCAGTTAAAAAATGGGCAAAGGATATGAATAGGCACTTCACCAAAGAAGACATTCAGGTAGCTAATAGATACATGAGGAAATGTTCACAATCATTAGCCATTAGAGAAATGCAAATCAAATTTACAAGGAGATACCGTCTCACCTCAACAAGCCTAACATTAATCGAAAAAAAAAAAAAACACAAAATAATAAATGCTGGAGAGGTTGTGGAGAGACCGGAACACTTATACACTGCTGGTGGGAATGTAAAATGGTACAACCACTTTGGAAGTCAATTTGGTGCTTCCTTAAAAAGCCAGAAATAGAACTACCATACGATCCAGCAATCCCACTCCTTGGAATATATCCTAGAGAAATAAGGACCCTTACACAAATAGATAAATGCAAACCTATGTTCACTGCAGCACTGTTTATAAGCGCAAAAAGATGGAAACAGCCAAGGTGTCCATCAATGGATGAATGGATAAACAAATTATGGTATATTTACACAATGGAATACTACGTAACGATAAAAAACAATGAATCCATGAAACATCTCATAACATGGAGGAATCTGGAAGGCATTATGCTGAGTGAAACTAGTCAGTCGCAAAAGGACAAATATTGTATAAGACCACTATTATAAGAACTAAATAAAAGGTTTAAACACAGAAGAAAATATTCTTTGATAGTTACAAGGGGGTAGGTAGGGAGGGAGAGGGCTATTCACTAATTAGATAGTAGACAAGAATTATTTTAGGTGAAGGGAAGGTCAACACACAATGCAGGGGATGTCAGCACAAGTGGACTAAACCAAAAGCTAAGAAGTTTCCTGAATACAACCAAACACTTCGAGGGACAGGGTAGCAGGGGTAGGGATCTGGGGACCATGATTTTAGGGAACATCTTGGTCAAATGGCATAACGAAGTGTATTAAGAAAACATTCTGCATTCCACTTTGGTGAGTAGCGTCTGGGGTCTTAAAAGCTAGCATGAGGCCATCTAAGATGCATCAGTTGGTCTCAACACACTTAGATTAGAGCAAAGGAGAATGAAGGATACTGGAGACACAAGGAAAATAAGAGTCCAAGAGACAGAAAGGGTCACATAAACCAGAGACTCCATCAGCCCAAGACTGGAAGAACTAGATGGTGCCCCAGCTACCACCAATGACTGCCCTGATAGGGAACACAACAGAAGAGTCCCTGATGGAGGGATACCAGAAGACATGGCCCCCAGACTCTGTTAGCTCAAAACTAAAACCATTCTTGAAGATAACTCTTCAGACAAAGATTAGACTGGTCTGTAAGACATAAAATGATACTCGTGAAGAGAGTGCTTCTTCGCTCAAGTAGATACATGAGACTAAATGGGCAGCTCCTGTCTGGAGGTGAGTGAGAAGGCAGAGGAGGACAGGTTGAATGGACACGGGAATATAGGGTGGAGAGGAGTGTGCTGTCACATTATAGGGAGAGCAACTAGGTTCACATAACAATGTGTGTGTAAGTTTTTGTATGAGAAAATGAATTATAAACTTTCACTTAGAGCACAGTAAAAAAAAGAGAGAGAGAAAAAAATTCAATATGCAGAAATAAAAAGAAAAAATCACTGCTCTCAAGTCAATTTGAGCATATTGGTCTCCTGTTGTTTGACTCGGACTCAAGGTGCAAAAGGCATGGAAAGGACAGGTAGGTGAGATTATGTACATCAAGCTAACAATTGGAAATTAATCAACGTGTACAATTTGAAAAAGGTTATCCTCACTCTGGAAAGAAGCTTTAAATCAACTAAAATTCAAAGAATAAGTTAATTACCTAAATAATTTAGAATGACCATAATAGATACTTCCCTCAATTCTGTAACACAAATGTGATTATACAGAAACTGCTTTTCCTAGGTAGTAGAGCTAGTAATGCCAAACCAATTCAGACAACATCACTACAACTCTAAATTACTGTTACTTTCTTACACATCCTTGTGAAAGAACTAACCAGTTACTGTGGAGTCCACTTGGACTCACGGTGGCCCCATGAGTGTCATAGTAGAGCTGTGCTCCATAGATTTTTGGAAGCAGACCGTCAAGTCTTTCTTCAGAGGCACTCCAACCTCCAACTTTTTAGTTAGAGGCCAAGTGCATTAACCGTCTGCACCATATAGGGACTCCCTTGTGAAAGACCTCATCACTAGAAACTGTCTATCCGAGGTACACCCCACAGGAAACAATAATTTCAGTCACTGAGTGTCATGGATTGAATTATGCTCCCCCAAAAATGTGTGTATCAACTTGGTTAGGCCATGATTCCCAGTACTGTGTGGTTGTCCTCCATTTTGTGATTGTAATTTTATACTGAGAGGATTGGGGTGGGATTATAACACTACCCTTACTTAGGTCACCTCCTTGATCCAAGGCAAAGGTGGTTTCCCTGGGTTGTGGCCTATACCACCTATTATCTCTCAAGAGATAAAAGGAAAGGGAAGCAAGCAGAGAATTGGGGACCTCATACCACCAAGAAAGCAGCACCAGGAGCAGAGCGCATCCTTTGGACCCAGGGCCCCTGCACCTGAGAAGCTCCTTGACCATGGGAAGACTGAGGACAAGGACATTCTTCCAAAGCCGACAGAGAGAGAAAGCCTTCCTTTGGAGTTGACACCTTGAATTTGGACTTTTAGCCTACTTTACTGTGAGGAAATAAATTTTTCTTTGTTAAAGCCATCCACTTGTGGTATTTCTGTTATGGCAGCATTAGATGACTAAGACGCTGAGGGTGAAGATCTAAATGTAAACAATGAAACAAGGGAGGTCATTTAACTAAATGTTATGTTGTCGCATGCCATCAAGTCAATTCCGACTCATAGGAACACTACAGGACAGAGGAGAACTGCCCTCGTAGGGTTTCTGAGGCTGTAATTTTTATGGCAGCAGATCACCGAGTCTTTTCTCCTGCATGGTGGGTTTGAATCGCTAACCCTTCAGCTAGCAGCTGGGTGCTTAACCACTGTGCCACCATGGTTCCTTTTCAACAAGCTGTAGCTATTTTTCCACATTACTGAATATTACTTTATTTCAGGTATTGTGCTGGGCACTAAGCCAAAAAACCAAACCAAACCAAACACCCTTGCCGCTGAGTTGATTACAACAGATACAAATAGGCAAGGTACAATAAAACCTTGGAAAGCCAGAATCCATGTGTCATGGACTGAACTATGTCCCCCCCATAATTTGTGTATCAATTGGGCTGGTCCATGATTCCCAGTATTGCTGTAAATCCTGCCTTTATAATGTTAATGAAGGAGGATGGGTGGCAGTTGTGTTAGTGAGGCATGACTCAACTTACAAGATTGGATTGTCTTGAGGCAATCTCTTGAGATATAAAAGGAATAAGCAAGCAGAGAGACAGGGGGATCTCATACCACCAAGAAAAGAGCACCAGGAGCAGAGCGTGTCCTTTGGACCTGGGGTCCCTGCGCCTGAGAAGCTCCTTGGCCAGGGGAAGATTGAGGACAATGACCTTCCTCCAGAATCCACAGTGAGAAGAAAGCTTTCCTCTGGAACTGATGCCCTGAATTTGGACTTGTAGCCTACTAGACTGTGAGAGAATAAACTTCTCTTTGTTAAAGCCATCCACTTGTGGTATTCCTGTTACAGCAGCACTAGATAACTAAGATACCATGTAAAGCAGAAACCTGTCAGAGAAGGAAAACTCAAATATTTTCCACTATAAAGAGCAACAGAAATGTGGTAAGACTGCACCCTGTCAATGGGTAAACTTGGGAGACCCGGGAAAACAAGACGGTCCTGTCACTTTCCGGCTCTTACGGGTATCTCTGGCCATTTAAAACTCAGAGAAAGTGCATTAGTGGAATGCCACCTTTGAACACGGAAGCTTTTTCTGGGCTCATAGCTATGGGTCGGGGCATATTTTTTCAGCTTATTAGATTGGAGTTTGCAACTAAAATAAGTAGATGGTGGAACAGTGAAGTGTTACTGGGCACCAATGGGCAAAATGGTTAAAACTTGTACCTTTTTGTACTTATACTAGCCAGCAACTTGGTCCGAAGAGATGCAATAACTCTAAAATTGATCACTTGAAGGAGGTTTGAGAAGCACCATACAGAAAAAGACTGAGAAATCAAGATTAATGTCTGATTTTGTAAAATCATTAATATTAGAGCTGAAAAAGAGCTCAACATAAACATTAAGAAAGGAAGCCTGAAACTCAAACACCAGTAAACCACCTAGACAACGCCTACTCCCTACTCTTTTTGTTTGCCAAACACAACAAAAAACAAACCAAAAAAATAACGTTTTAAATAAGTAGTATTTATATGACACCCTTCCTGAGTCCTCAAATGTCTTCCTAAATCACTCAACTGCACCTGCTGCAGACAGAACATGCTAGCTCTGGCGCCCACGAGTCCAGCACGTCGAGGTTCCCCGAGCTGAGACAAACACGACAGGCCCACAAGGCCACGTTCGGAGCTAAGGCCGGTCTCCCCCCCGGACCCGCCGCACGGCTTCCCACTGTTCTACCCCACCGGCCGGAACCATGTCCGCGCCCCCGCTGCCCCTCCCGCAGCCCCTGACTCCGCACCCGGGAGGACCCAGCTCCGAGGGGACCGACGGGACCGAGGGCCCGAGAGCCCTCGTACCTCACGCCACTGCTCCGAAAGCCCCGGAATACGTGCCGGGCCTCTCCCAACGCCGCACGCCTACCCAGCGCCGGCAGTCCGGCCAGGCCGCCGCGTAACAGGCCCAAGCCACGGGCCCGCGCTGCCATGGCCGCGAATCCCCGGCTTCCGGACGGAGGCTCCACCTCCCGCCGCTCCAGTCCTCGCCGCTGGAAGCCCAGCTCCGCCCCAGCCCCGCCGGCGGCGCTAGCGGATGCGGCAAGCCGCAAGGTTCCTGGGGACCACGCGGGAGTGGGGCCGAGAACTCCAAGCTCCACCCCCAGTGGGCGGGGCCAGGAGCCCGGCAGAGAGAACTCTGGTATCTCCAGGGGGAGGGACCAGGAGCCCTGTCCCAGATCCATACGGGACCGGAGAGCTCAGGGATCGCCAGGGGTGGTTCTAGGACCTGAGTCGTGAGCTCCGCAGGAGACCCGGACCCTAGTCTGGGAGACAGGGGAATCTTGGGATGTGGCCCGGCAACTCGGTTCCACACCCACCACACATGCTGCTGACCTTCCCTGGCCAGGACAATGGGAAAGTGTCTAAGCTATCCAGCTCAGGTAATACTGCCCACTTACTCCCAGTCCGAGCACCCGCCAGACAGTCTCCGCGACTGTCTGGGATTTAATTTAAAGTGAGCAGGGTATAATTGGTTGTCTCCCATTCCCTTTGTGCGACCTTGGGATAGCTTGGGAGCTAGAGAAAGAAACGAACATGTGAGTGGCAGGAGGGGGACCTGGTTGGGCAAGGCCTGGACGTTGGGATTTCTAAAGCTCTACCTTATCTCCACTTTTTGAAGGAAAAATTGTCCAGTCAGTGTCCATCGTTTTCCTGGGTCTATGAACAAGTTAACACAGCCGACGAACCTAAACACCTGCTCACTCTGAACAAGTAAAAATCTGGTGGGCTATTCATTATGCTGGGATAACAGACACAGGTAAGACACAGTCACAGATGAAGCCAGCTGCAAAGTTAGCAGGAAACTATTTCTCCCAAGGTCTATTCCAACTTATAGCAGCCCTATAGGACAGAGTAGAACTGCCCCATAGAGTTTCCAAAGAGGGCCTAGTGGATTCAAACTGCCGACCTTTTGGTTAGCAGCTGTAGCACTTAACCACTACACCACCAGGGCTTTCAAGGTCAGGTTGCAGCTCTGAAGTACCATAACAATCCCCCGTTTCGCTCACTGCTTTCTTACTGAGAAATTCTTGTTCTCTAAAATCATAGACCGTCTCAAAATTTGCTGTTTAAAATCATTCAGGTAAGGATGAAATAACCCACCTGTACCCGGATGATCTAAGTCAATTTGACACAGAGAAACAGCTTTTATTGCCAATGTAGGGCTTTCTGGACACATTCGGTATCTACCTTAACTTTGTCAAGAAGGCAGGACCTTGGTCTCACTTCACATTCCAAACCTGATATTAATTTCTTTGCACACCTCTTCTTTGCGTTGAGCCTGTCAAAATACTCCTTCATTTAAATTTCACCTAAACTCCACCTTTCCCTAAATCCTGTAATAACTATATGTCTTCCTTTGTTTGATGAGTTGCCTCTGGGTTCCCAGTATACATTGTCCCTCATTAAAATAAGCCAATAAACCTAACTTTGTCTTACTACAGATTTGTCCCTGGTGGTTGTGGTCTGCTTGGTCTAGGACTGCAGCCAGGAGTGATGGTTCTGAGGAAGGATTCCTGCCAGAGAGTTGTTGTCAGTTTAGCTGAATAGGCAGTACTATAGGCTTCTTGCTGGATGGAGGAAGGAAAGTACTTCCTTCATGAGGTCAGGTACCACATACTCCACTTCTTTAACACCTCTTGACTTAGTTACCTAGTGATGCCAGTACAGAAACACCATAATGGGAGGTTCTAAAGGACAGAAATGTACTTCCTCGCAGTTCTAGAGGTTAAAACACCAAATCAGGCTATTAGCCATATTGATTCCTTTTGTGAACTTCTCAGTTTCTTGTGTCTGCAGGTGATTCTTGGTGTTCTTTGGTGTTCCCTGTCATCTGTCTTCCTCCCATGTGTGGATCTCTGTGTCTTTTCTGATCTTTTTGTACTTAGAAGTGATTAGGCTTAGGATGCACCCTTCACTGGTATGACCTCATTAACATAAAAAAGAAAAAGTATTTCCAAACAGGAATTGTGTCCCCTAAAACTGTGTGTTACATTCCTGGCCCACAGGTACAAGGGCCAGGAATGTAACACACAGTTTTAGGGGACACAATTCAATCCATAACACCTTCATTATGCCTAGCATAGTATTGGACAAATGATGTTCAATAATTTCTTGAAAATCAATTAATTAAAGTTAGCAAGTTAATATGGCTATTATTCAAACTTACACACCAACCACTAAGGCCAAAGATGAGAAAATTGAAGATTTTTACCAACTTCTGCAGTCTGAAATTGATCAAATATGTGATCAAGGTGCATTGATAATTACTGGTGATTGGAATTTGAAAGTTGAAAACGAAGAAGGAGGATTGGAAGTTAGAAAATATGGCCTTAGTGATAAAAACTACGCCAGGGATCACATGTTAGAGTTTGCAAGACCAACGACTTCTTCATTGCAAATACTTTTTTTCAATAACATAAATGGCAACTATATACGTGGTGACACTGAGTGGAAAACACAGGAATCAAATTGACTACATCTGGAAAAAGATGGTGGAAAAGTTCAGTATCATCAGTCAGAACAAGGCCAGGGGCCAACTGCAGAACAGACCGTCAATTGCTCATATGCAAGTTCAAGTTGAAGCTGAAAAAAATTATAAGAAGTCCAGAAGAGCCAAAATAGAACTTTTAGCATATCCCACCAGAATTTAAAGACTACTCAAGAACAGATTTGACCTATTGAACACTAATGACTGAAGACCAGATGGATAGTGGAAAGACATAAAGGACATCATATATGAAGAAAGCAAAAGGTCAATAAAAAAAAAAGGAAAGAAAAGACCAAAATGGGTTTCAGAAGAGACTCTGAAACTTGCTTTTGAACGTAGAGTAGCTAAAGTGATAGGAAGAAATGATGAAGTAAAAGAGTTGAACAAAAGATTTCAAAGGGCAGCTCGAGAAGACAAAGTAAAATATTATAATGACATGTACAAAGACCCAGAATCAGAAAACCAAAAGGGAAGAACATGCTCGGCATTCCTCAAGCTGAGAGAACTGAAGAAAAATTCAAGCCTCAACTTACAATGGTGAAGGATTCTATGGGAAAAATATTAAACCACACAGGGAACATCAAAAGATGGAAGGAATACAGAGTCACTGTACCAAAAAGAATTGGCCGATGTTCAGCCATTTTAGCAGGTAGTGTATGGTCAAAAACCAAAGATATTGAAGGAAGTCCAAGCTGCACTGAAGGCATTGTCAAAAAACAAGGCTTCAGGAATTGACGGAGTACCAATTGAGATGTTTAAACAAACGGTTGCAGCACTGGAGGTGTTCACTCATCTGTCCCAAGTAATTTGGAAGACAGCTACCTGGCCAAATGACTGGAAGAGATCCATATTTGTGCTCATTCCAAGAAAAGGTGATTTGGCAGAATGCAAAAATTATCAAGCAATATCATTATTATCACACACAGGTAAAATTTTGCAGATCATTCAAAAACAATTGCAGCAGTACATCGACAGGGAAGTGCCAGAAATTCCAGCCGGCTTCAGAAGAGAACATGGAAGGAGAAGTATCAGTGCTGATGTCAGATGGTCCTTGGCTGACAGCAGAGAATACCAGAAAGATGTTTACCTGAGTTTTATCAACTATGCTAAGGCATTTGATTGTGTGGATCATAACAAATTATAGATAACATTGTGAAGAATGGGAATTCCAGAACACTTAGTTGCGCTCGTGCAGAACCTGTACATAGACCAAGATGCAGCCATTTGAACAGATAAAGGGGATACTGTGTTGTTTAAAATCAACAAAGGTGTGTGTCAGAGTTGTATCTTTTCACTATATTTACTCAATCCGTATGCTGAGCAAATAATCTGAAAAATTGGACAATACGAAGAAGAATGAGGCATCAGGATTGGAGGAAGAATCGTCAACAACCTGCAATATGCAGATGAAAAAACCTTGCTTGCTGAAAGTGAAGAGGACTTGAAGTACTTTCTGATGAAGATCAAAGACTACAGCCTTCAGTGTGGATTACACCTCAACATAAAGAAAACAAAAATCCTCACAAGAGGACCAATAAGCAACATTGGTCCTGATAAATGAAGAAAAGATTGAAGTTGTCAAGGATTTCATTTTGCTTGGATCCATGGTCAATACCCACGGAAGCAGCAGTCAGGAAATCAAACAATGTATTGTGTTAGGCAAACCTGCTGCAAAAGACCTCTTTAAAGTGTTAAAATGCAAAGATGGCACTTTGAGAACCAAGGTGTGCCTGACCCAAGCCATGATATTTTCAATTGCCTCATATGCATGCGAAAGCTGGACAATGAATAAGGAAGACAGAAGAAGAATTGATGCCTTTGAATTACGGTATTGGTGAAGAATATTGAGTATACCATGGGTTGCCAGAAGAAGAAACAAGTCTGTCTTGGAAGAAGTACAGGGTGCTCCTTGGAAGCAAGGATGGCAAGACTTTGTCTCGTGTACTTTGGACATATTTTCAGGAGGGATCACTCCCTGGAGAAGGACGTCATGCTTGGTAAACTAGATGGTCAGTGAAACAAGAGGAAGTCCCTCGACATGAATTGACACAGTGACTGCAACAGTGGGCTCAAATGTAACGATTGTGAGGATGGGATGGGTCTGGGCAGTGTTTCAGTCTGTTGTACATAGGGTTGCTATGAGTCAGAACCTAACAACAATGACAACAAGGATCCTTAATCTATTAAGTTTAGTAAGGAATCCATCACGTTTCAAAACAACTTCATTAATTCAAAGTTTTTTAGTCATATGACCTCGTGAAAAATATGTGCCTTCCTCTGTGCCAATGGATAGGGACATTTGTTTGTCATTGCTCTTTCCTGTCCTCTCTTTTGTTGGGGCCTTATCAGCCTTGCTTTCTCTTTCTTCACATATAAAAAAGTATATGTTGTGTTGTTGTCGTTGAGTACCATCGAGTCAATTCTGACTTATGGTGACCCCATGTTACAGAGTAAAACTGCCCCTTAGGTTTTTCTCAGTTGTAGTTTTTATGCAAGCAGATCACCAGGTCTTTTCTCCTGTAGAGTTTGAATCCCCATCCTTTGAGTCACCAGCTGAGTGCTTATCCGTTGCACCACCAGAGTACTTCCTACTAATGAACAACCTTAACTATACACCAGCAAAACCCAAAATAAGCTACCACTGTTTCTGAATAATTCATTAAAGCCATCTTAAGGAAAGAACCTGCATTAACCAAAGGAACTCACTACCCTCTGTCTTCTAAAGGTGACTGTGCTGGGTCTACCTGCTGCCTAATCTCACTTTCTTCTCTGTGGCATTATCCCCAGAACCTAGCCCAGTGACCAGCACACATTAAGTGCTCACTAAATACTTGTTGAATGAATGAATGAATTAGATCTGGATTCAGCAGGAATGGAACAAGATGCCATACAGACTCCAACAGATCAATCTCTGAGAAAAGTCTGACAGCTGCTGTTTCCATCTAGTGGTGTGGACTGTGTAGCTGAACCTTCCCCAGAGATGTTAAATGCACCAGACAATATGCACAGTGGGCTACCACCAGGTTTTGGGTGACTATAGTTTTTCTGACACATGTTGGTTTCTTTTTAAATTAATAAAACACCCCCTCCAAATCGTCATTCCTACTGTCTTTGCATATGGGGAGTTAGGGTTAGTATTGTTTGTACCATAAGAAATTTTCTCCAGGTTTCTGGATGATGCCTCTAGCCAGCAGAACTGTAACTCCCCTGAAAGCTGACCTAGATCATCTTTGGAAGAGACTTACAGGCCATTTTTAGCTGCTTAACTGAGGTCATTATATATTAATGTTGTCTGTGAATCCAAGGTATTGCAGAGGACATGAAATGTTTCTCAACTGGATTAGAAGAAATGTTTTAAGAAAAGACTTTCCCCCAAGGCATTGACTATAAAAGATTATAGCTCCATAATCAAATGCGACTGCATTTGGTTTTTGAAATTGGAAATTAGATGCTCTTATGTTTTTCTTTTCTAAGCTAATTTTAATTGTAGACATAAGCTTAATTCTTGCCACTACCCCCAAAGTCAGCCACCACTGATGCATTTTTTTAATCTGTGTAGTGTTTATGTAAAGTAAAATGCAGAGAACTTGAGTGTGCTGTTTGTTGAGTTTTGACAAATGTTTATACGTATGTATCCAAACCTCTGTCAAGAGATAAAACATTTTAGTCACTTCAGAAATTTCACTTGTACCCATTTTGAGCCAGTTATACCCTTTCCCATCATAGGCAATTCCTTTTCTGATTTCTATCTTTCTAGATTTGTTCTACCTTTTCTTGAACTTCATATAGTTGAATTTTAGTTTCCACATTTTAAAAAAATCTGGTTCCTTTCATTCTATATAATAATGTCTATAAAATTCGTACATGTTGCTTTATGTCTCGATAGCTTGATCCTTTTGTTGCTGAGAAGTATTTCATTACCTGAATTTACCACAATTTGTTTGCTCCTTTCCCTGTTGAAGAACACTTGAGTGTTTCCTACCATCTGGCAATTATAAATAAAAGTGCTATGATCATTCATGTACAAATCTTTTTGTGGACATATACTTTCATTTTCTTGGGTACATACCAAGGAATAGAATTGCTGGGAATGGGTAGTGTCATGGACTGAATTGTGTCCCCGAAAAACGTGTTGATTTGGTTAGGCCATGATTCCCAGTATTATGTGGTTGTCCTCTATTTTGTGATTGTAATTTTATGATAAAGAGGATTAGGGTGGGATTGTAATACCACCCTTACCCAGGTCATATCCCTGATCCAATGTAAAGTGAGTTTCCCTGTGGTGTGGCCTGCACCACCTTTTATCTGACAAGAGATAAGAGAAGCAAGCTGAGACTGGGGAACCTCATACCACCAAGAAAGCGGTACCAGGAGCAGAGTCCATCCTTTGGACCCAGGGTCGCTGCATGGAGAAGCTCTTATTCCAGGGGAAGATTGATGAGAAGTCTGACAGAGAGAGAAAGCCTTCCCCTGGAGCTGACGCCCTGAATTTGGACTTTTACCCTACTTTACTGTGAGGAAATAAACTTCTCTTTGTTAAAGCCATCCTCTTGTGGTATTTTTGTTATAGCAGCACTAGATGACTAAGGCAGGTAGGTGTACGTTTAACTTTGAAAAACCTGCTAAGAGTTTTCTTAAATGTTTGTACCAATTTAAATAACCATCATCAGTGTATGAGATTTCTAGTAGCTTCACTTCTTCACCAGTTTTGATTTGTCAGTCTTTTTAATTTTAGCCACTGTCCTGTAGGGTCGCTATGAGTCGGAATCGACCTGACAGCAGTGGGTTTGGTTTTTTTGGTTAGTGAGCATGAACGTTGCCGTTATTGTCAGGGTGAGGTGATATCTCATTGTTGTTTTGATTTCCGTTTCCCTAATGGCTAATGATCATGAGCATCTCTTTGTGTACATGTTGCCGCCTGAATGTCTTCTTTGGTGAAGTGTCTGTTCGTGTCCTTTGCCCATTTTTTAATTGGATTGTTTGTCTTTTTGCTGTTTAGGTGTTGAAGTTTTCTATAAATTTTAGAGATTAGTCCCATGTCAGATAAGTTATTGCCCGAATTTTTTCCTATTCTGTAGGTTCTCTTTTTACTGTTTTGGAGAAGTCTTTTGATGCACATAAGTGTTTAGTTTAGGAAGTCCCGCTTGTCGAGTTTATCTTCTGGTGTTTGTGCATTTTTAGTTATGTTTGATAGTCTATTTATGCCATAAATTAGGGCCCCTAGGTTTGTCCCTATTTTTTTCTTCCATGATCTTTATAGTTTTAGGTTTTACCTTTAGGTCGTTGACCATCTTGAGTTAGTTTTTGTGTATGGTGTGAGGTATGGATCCTGTTTCATTTTTCTGCAAATGGATAATCAGTTTTGCTGGCATCATTTGTTAAAGAGACTGTCTCTTCCACATTTAATGGATTTTGGCCAGTTGTTGAAGATTAGCTGTACATAGATGGATGGATTTACTTGTGGGTTCTCAATTCTGTTCCATTTGTCTCTATCTGTTGTTGTACCAGTACCAGGATGTTTTGCCTACTGTGGCTGTATAGTAGGTTCTGAGATCCGGAAGTGTGAAATCTCCTACTTTGTTCTTCTTCAGTAGTGTTTTGCTTATCCAGATCCTCTTGCCTTTCCATATAAAGTTGGTGATTGCTTTTTTCCATCTCTTTAAAGAATGTTGATCGACTCTGGGTCAGTATTGCATTATATCTATAGATCGCAGTATTGCATTATATCTATAGTTACCTTTGGGTGGAATTAACATTTTCGTAATGTTAAGCCTTCTTATCAATGAGCATGGTATGTTTTTGCATTATGTAGGGCTCTTGGTTTCTTGCAATAGTGTTTTGTAGTTTTCTTTGTATAAGTCTTTTACATGCCTGGTTAGGTTTATTCCTAAATATTTTATCTTTTCAGGGGGCATTGTAAATGGATTGTTATCCTGATTATAGAGTTCTCTTTGTTTACAGGAATCCAACTGATTTTTGTATGTTGATCTTATACTCTGCCACTTTGCTGACTCTTTGTATTAGTTCCAATAGCTTTTTTGTACAATCTTTGGACTTTTCCTATGTATAGAATCATATGATCTGCAAACAGGGATAGTTTATTTCTTCCTTACCAATTTGGATGCCTTTTATTTCCCTTTCTTGCCTTATTGCTTTTGCTAGGACTTCCAGTACAATGTCAAAAAGGAATGGTGATAAGAGGCATCTGTGTCTGGTTCCTGTTCTCAATGGGAATGCTTTCAGCCTCTCTCCATTGAGAATAATGTTAGCTGTTGGTTATGTAAAAAAAAAGTTTTGTATAGATGCCCTTTATTATGTTGAGGAATTTCCCTTCTATTACTATTTTGCTGAGAGTTTTTATCAGGACTGGGAGTTGCATTTTATCAAATGCCTTTTCTGCATTGATTGATATGATCATATGGTTCTTTTCCTTTGTTTTATTTATGTGGTGGGTTACGTCGATTGATTTTCTAATGTTGAACCATCCTTGCATACCTGGTAGGAATCCCACTTGGTCGTGATGTATTATTTTTTAAATATGTTGTTGGATTCTATTGGTTAGGATTTTTTGAGAATTTTTACATCAGATTCATGAGGAATATTGGTCCATAATTTTATTTTTTAGTGGTGCCTTTTCCTGGCTTTGGTATCAGAGTTATGCTTCCTTCATGGAATGAATTTGGGGGTATTCCATCTTTTTCTATGTTCTAGAATAGTTTGAGTAGAATTAGTGTCAGCTCTTCTCTGAATGTTTGGTAGAATTCTCTAGTGAAGCTGTCTGGATCAGGGCTTTTTTGTTGTTGGGAGTTTCATATGACTTCTTCGAATTATTTTGTTATGGTTCTGTTCAAATTTTCTACCTCAGTTTGTGTTAGTTTAGGTAGGTAACGTGTTTCTAGAAATTTATCTATTTCTTCTGGGTTTTCAAATTTGTTGCAGTACATTTCTTCATAGTATTCTGTTAAGATCCTTTTTTTATTTCAGTTGGTTATTTTGTAACATTAACCATCTCATTTCTCATTTGCGTTATTTGCATCTTCTTCTTTCCCTTTGTCAGTTTGGCCAGTGGTTTGTTGATTTTATTAATTCTTTCAAAGAGCCAACTTTTAGTCTTATTCTTTCTATTATTTTTCTATATCATTTATTTCTACTCTAATCTTTTTTATTTCCTTTCTGGTGACTGTGGGCTTTTTTGCTGCTCTTTTTCTATTTGTTGGAGTTGTAGGCTTAAGGTGTTGATTTTAGCTCTTTCTTCTTTTTTGATGTCTGTGTATATTGTCATAAACTCTGAGCACTCTGAGGACTCTGTGTCTCATAGGTTTTGGTAGGTTGTGTTTTCATTCTTCTTGGGATCTAGGAATTTTTTAAATTTTATTTCTTCTATTACCCAGTGTTTTTTTAAGCAAGATGTTACTCAGTTTTCATGTATTTGATTTTTTTTTCCCTTGTTCTTGTTGGTATTGATTTCTAACTGTCATGGATTGAATTATATCCCTCCAAAAATGTGTGTATCAACTTGGTTGGGCCAGTGTGGTTGTCCTCCATTTTGTGATTGTAATTTTCTATTGAGAGGATTAGGATGGGATTGTGACACCTCCCTGATCCAAGGTAAAGAGTGTTTCCCTGGGGTGTGGCCTGCACCATCTTTTATCTCTCAGGAGGGAAAAGGAAAGGGAAGCAAGCAGAGAGTTGGGGACCTCATACCACCAAGAAAGCAGCACCAGGAGCAGAGCACGTCCTTTGGACACGGGGTCCCTGCTCCTGAGAAGCTCCTCGACCAGGGGAAGATTGAGGACAAGGACCTTCCTCCAGAACCGATAGAAAGAGAAAGCCTTCCCCCGGAGCCGACGCCCTGAATTTGGACTTGTAACCTACTAGACTGTGAGAAAATAAATTTCTCTTTGTTAAAGCGACCCACTTGTGGTATTTGTTATGGCAGCACTAGATGACTAAGACACTAACTTTATAGCGTTGTGATCCAAGAAGATGCTTTGTATTATTTTGATGTTTTCAAGTTTATTGAGGCTTGCTTTGTGGCCTAACATGTATGGTCTATTCTGGAGAATGATTCATGTGCACTGGAAAATAATGTGTACTGTGTTGTTGTTGGCTGGAGTGTTCTGTATATGTCTGTGAGATCCAGTTGGTTGATTGTGTTATTTAGCTTTTCTGTTTTTTTCTTGAGTTTCTTTCTAGTTGTTCTATCCTTCGTCAAAAGTGATGTGTTAAAGTCTCCTGCTATTGTTATGAAGTTGTCTGTTTCTCTTTTTAATTCTGTTAAGGTTTGTTTTATGTATTTTGGAGCTCTTTCATTGGATGTGTGGATATTTATTATGGTTATGCCCTCTTGTTAGACTGACCCTTTAGTTATCATATAATGCCCCTCCTTGTCTCTTGGAGCCAGCCGCTCTGTGGGAGAAAGATGTGGCAGTCTGCTTTCATAGAGATTTACATTCTTGGAAACCCTGTGGGGTTGCTATGAGTCGAAATGGGTTCCTTGTCTCTTATGCAGGTTTTTGCCTTAAAGTCTATTGTATCAAAGATTAACAATGGCACTCCTGCTCTTTTTGGGTTACTGTTTGCTTGATGTATTTTTCCCATCCTTTTATTTTTAGCTTGTTTTTGTCTTTGTGTTTAAGTTGTGTCTCTTGTAGGCAATATATTGATGGGTCATGTTTTCTTATCCATTCTGCCACTCTCTGTCTCTTGACTAGTGCATTTAACCCATTTACATTCAGTGCAATTTTCATTAGGTATGAATTTACTGCTGTCATCTGGTTGTGTTTTTTTTTTTTTTTTGTGGTGTTGATGGTTTCTTTGTTGCATATACTTTTTTGTACTAAGTTCTTTTTGTTTATGGATATTATTTTCATTTCCTTCATTGCTGTTGATTTTGTGTTTACTGAGTCTTTATGATTTTCTTCTTTTTTATTTTGGTGAGAAGGTTTATTAGTTTTCTTTGCGATTACCTGAAATTTACTTTTATCATCCTAAAACCCTGCAAGAAGCTAAGTAACTTGCCCAAGTTACTTATACTGCTCTGAACCTCTAGCTGTGCTGAATTCTAATGGCTGTTAAGCCGTATCCAATTTCAGAGCATACATTTTAGAAGCAAATATGCAAATTTTGATATGTGACACCAGAAAACCCTGTGAGTAGTATTTCAACACCTAGCTGAATTCAGACTTGTTATTGGTTTATAATTCCTCTCACTACAACTGCAGAGGCATAGGGATGGGGGGGCAGAGGGGGACACTTGCCTCTGGGGTGCAAGTTCAAGGGGGCACCAGAGGAGGAATCTGTTATGTCTTGATATCGCCTTGACTTCCTCTCCATATGGAAGTTCTGAAACTACACCATTTATTCTCCCTTTCTGTTTTGAAGTTGTCATCGTTTACAGATTGACACCTCTGGTTCCCTGTTTTCAGTCTTGTGTCTTTATTTTCTTTTTTGAAAATTCTTTATCTGGGTTGGCCTCTGGGTAATGTTGTCCTGTGTCTTAATCTCAGGTTGTTGTCTCATATTGTTGGTTCTCTGTCCAGAGGACTCCCTTTAGTATTTTTTGTAAAGTTGTTCTGTTTTTCACAAATTCCCTTAATTTCTGTTTATCTGGAATGCCCTTATTTTGTCATCAGATTTGAGAGACTGTTTTACTGGATATATAATTCTCAGTGGCAGTTTTTTTTCTTTCAGGGTTTTATGTATGTAATCTCATTGCCTATTTGCCTGCATGGTTTCTACCAAGAAGCCAGAGCTTAGTCTTATTGGTTCCCCTTTGTAGGTAATATTTCTTTTTTCCTGAGCTGCTCTCCGGATTCTTTCTTTGTCTTTGTTTTCGAAAAGTTTGATTTTGGTATGTCTCAGAGATTCTCTTTTGGGGGTCTCTCCTATATGGGGTTCAGTGGGCTTTTTGGATGTTATCTTCTTGACTTTCATGATATTAGGGAAGTTTTCTCCCAACAAATCTTCAAAATTTTTCTCTGTGCTTTGTTTTGGTCTCTTCCTGTTCTGAGATTCCTATCACACATCAATTATTCCTCTTGATAGTGTCCCACATAACTTTCAGATTTTCTTCATTCTTTTTCTGATTGTTCCTCAAACAGATTGGTATCAAAATATTTGTCCTCTATTTCACTGATTCTGTTTTCCATTGATTCAGTTCTACTCCTTTGTCCTTCCAACGCATTATCTTTTCTGAAGTTTAGTGTTAATCTTCTGAATTTGTAGTTGCTGTTTTTATATGGTTTCCAATAGTCTATTTTGTCATTTTGTTCTTGTTTTGTTTTTCTGAATTCTTCTAGTTTTGCCTGTGTTTTACTTGCTTTTGTCTGTGCTCTCTTTGATCTCTTTTAGGATCTTATATATGTCTTTTGAATTCTTTCTTTATCAGGTAGTTCAATTACCATTTCTTCCTCAGGAAAGTTTCCTGGGTCTTTGGCCACTTGCTTTAATTATCTCATCCTGTTTCTTTATATGATTTGATATTGTCTGTTGTCTTTGAGGCATTAAGGTGTTACTGTATTTGTTGATTGATGGTATGTTTGTTTGTTTCATTGTGATTTTTTGTTTTGTTATATCTGGGTTGGTGGGGCTTGCATGGTTTGCTGATCTCAGGTCTGGCAGCACTGCAGTGCTTGCCACCTGTCTCCAGGTGAGCAGGGTAGTGGCTGGTAGTGTGAGTGTGGGTCTCTGTTCATTGGTCCTGCTGGGCAGTCGCAGGTGGTCTGTGTGGTCTTTGGCCACTGTCTGTCCAGTAGTGTGGGAGTGGGCAGTTGCACTTGTCAGGTGGGTGGGGCTGTAGGTGTGGTATGTATGACAGGTGAGTGAGGACATAGTCACCATCTATCATTGGGTGGAAGGGAGGAGGTGGAGAGCAGAGGGCAGGGGGTGAGGTTGAGTGGCAGGTGGGTGAGCACGTGGGAATGTGGTTTCCTCTGGTCGCTGGGTAGGAGAAGGGTGAGAATGGGTGACAGGCAGGCAAGTGCACAGGTATATTATTGCTACCAGTCACCAGCTGAGGAGAGGAGGTGGGTGACAAGCATGTGAGTATATGGGTGCACAGTTACAGCTACTTGGCTGGTTGGGAGTTGCCAGCACTGTGCTGCTGTGGCTTGCTGCCACCCAGCAGGCTTGGTGGTGGGAGGGGCAGGGCAGGCAGCTGGCACTGTGCCAGAGCAGCCTGCCACCGCCTGACAGGGTTGGCAGACAGTGGGAGTGATGGTAAGGGCTGGGTGAGGGGGAAAAAGGGGGACTCATTCCTTTGCCCCCATTGGTCAGGTCTGTAGGGATGGGAGGCTTGTGCTAATCACCAGGAGGGTAGGGGAAGGAGGACCATGCTCCTCTAGTCACCAGATGAGGGTACCTGGGTTCTTCCTGTTGGCTGTTGCCAGCAATCAGGACTTTACTTCACTCCAGGAATGTCTATGCAGTTACTCAGTGGCCTGTTGGGAATTCTGTGAAGTTGCCTTCGGTGCTCCTTACCCAAGATTGCTGCTGTCTTTGTCTTTAGATGCCTGCACTGTGCTGGGTGGGCTGGCAGGGCCCCTCCACTCCATCTCTTCTCATTCACTTTTCAGTCAGTTTCTTCTTCCAATCAGTGTTCTATCTAGTTCTTTATCCTTTCATTTGATGCTCAGGGTTCCAAGATTGTCATCTGTATCTGTTTTACTTAGTTTCTTGGGTCTTTGCTATGGAGGGATGGTGTGGTGTGTCTGACACATTGACCAGAAGTCCTAAATTACATTTTCTTAACTGCTAATACATACATCTTTTTTTTCTTTTTCTGTTTATTAGCCATTTCATTTTCTTATCTATTAAATACTTGTCTTTTTCAGTACATTTGTTTTTTGTTGATTGTAGGGATTATTTATATTTTAAATATCAATTAATTGTCAGTTGCATATGTGACAAGTATTTTCTCAGTTTGTGGCTTTCTCTGCACTTACATTTAGAGGCCTTCAATAAACAGAATTTCTTAGTTGTAAAGTAACCAAATTTATCAATCTTTTATGGTTAAAGCTTAGTGTAATGTTTAGGAAATCATTTGCTATTTCAAGATTATAGATATATTCCTATTAATTCATTCTAAACCTTTTAAAATTTTTACTTTCAGATTTAGATCTCTAATTAATGGTTATGGTGTACAGTGTGAGGTAGGGATGAAATTTCTCTTTTTTAAAATATAATCTATTGTACCAGCAACATTTATTACTAATACATTCACTCTTTCTTGTCTGCAATTTTACTTTTTTTCATACATGAAATTTCTATGTATGCAAAGGTGTGCTACTGCTCTCTATCTGGTGTTGAACATTGTGGTTCTGAATGGGGTAATGGTAGATTGCAGAAGGAAAGATTAGTGAACTTGAAGACATACAAGCTATCAAAACTGAAATGTAGAGAGAAAAAAGAGACTAAAAAAATAACAAAGCATCAGCAATCTATGGGACAACTTCAAACCACCAAACATAATGTAATTGGAGTCCCCAAAAAGGGGGAAGGGTAGTGACCACAAATATTTTTGAAGAATTAATGGCAAATATTTTCCAAATTAGATGGAAGTTGTCAACCTACAGATCTAAGAAGTTCAATGAACCCCAAGCACAAGAAACATGCAGAGAGCTGTACCAAAAAAAAAAAAAAAAAAAACAAAGAGCACCATAAATCAAACTGCCCAAAATCAGTGATAAAGAGAAAAAAAAAAATAAAGTTCCAATGGGGGGAGGAAGGGGGTCACCTTAAGTGCAGAGAAATATAGATAGAGATGACAGCAGATTTCCTGATAGATTAGAATGGTGTCAGGATACAGAATAATATACAAAAATCCATGTACATATGGCATATTCCTAACTTTCTCTGTCATAACACCCTGGGAATATTCCTTTGATTTAGTCTTTTCCAATTTTTATTATCCAATTTAGTTCCATATTCAGAAAAAAAATTCTAGGCACAACTTCTAACCTGGTGTTGAGATTGTATACTGTAAGTGTTTTAAAATATCCATTTATAAAAATTTATTCTTATCCTGTCTGGATATGACACTTCTCCTGTCTCTTCTCATTAATTATGTTTATTGGGCACCTGACATGTGGCCTGGTAGCGTAGTGGTTAGGCATTTGGCTGCTAACCAAAAGGTCAGCAGCTGAACCCACCAGCTGCTTCTTGGAAACCCTGTGGGACAGTTCTACTCTGTCCTGTAGGGTTGCTATGAGTCAGAATCAACTCAATGACAACAGGTTTGATTTTTGAAACATGTTAAGATACTTTGCCAGGGACTCATATTTTTGCTGCCCCTCTTGCTGGGTATAATTTTTTTGTTTTTGGTTTTCTACACCTTAATAAATTTCTACTCCATCCATTTCTTCATTAGTACCCTAGCATTACAATTTTCAAAGCTTTTTTACTTTTTAAGCAAAAATTGCATTTGTCATTTGAAGTGTGATGTGAAGATCTTTCTTGAAAGGTATACAAAAAAAGTAGGAAATGGAGCTTCTTTAGCAGGTATGGTTCACAGGTAGCCCTACCTATTCAGTCTTCCCTCCACTTCTGTCCATGGCTACAAGAACACTTCCACAGACCCCCTGGGGACTTTATCAGTTCACTGTGGAAACCTCTAGATTAGCACTCACAGAGATGAAAGGAATTCACAGAGTCACTGTACCAAAAAGAATTGATTGACCTTCAACCATTTCAGGAAGTAGCATATGTTCAGTAATTGCTGGTACTGAAAAAAGATGTTCAAGTTGCACTAAGGGCATTGGTGAAAAACAAAGCTCTAGTAATTGACAGAATACCAACTGAGATACTTCAGCAAAGAGATTCGGTGCTGGAAGCACTCACTCATCTATGTCAAGAAATTTAGAAGACAGCTACCACACCAACTGACTGGATGAGACCCATATTTGTGCCCATTTTAAAAAAAAGTGACAGAGTGGAATGTGGAAATTATCAAACAATATCATTAATAACCACATGGTAGCAAAATTCTGCTGAATATACTTCAGAAATGACTGCAGCCATACATTGATGAGGAACTGCCAGAAGTTCAAGCTGAATTCAGAAGAGGACATTGAACAAGGGATATCATTGCTCTTGTCAGATGGATCTTGGTTGAAAGCAGAGAATACAAGAAAGATGTTTACCTGTGTTTTACTGACTACCATAAGGTAATCAACTGTGTAAAAAAAAAAAAAAAAAAAATCAACTGTGTAGATCGTAATAAATTATGAAGAATGAGAATTCCAGAATACTAAATTGTGCTCATTTGGAAGCAATTGATCAAGAAGCAATTGTTCAAACAGAGCAAGGGGACCTGTATGGTTCAGGATTGAAAAGGTGTATGACAGGGTTGTATCCTTTTTTACTTTACCCATTCAATCTATATGCTAAACAAATAATATGCGAAGTTAGACTATATGAAAAACATGGCATCAAGATTGGAGGAAGAGTCATTAACAGCCTGCAATTTGAAGATGACACAACCTTGCTTGCCGAAAATGAAGATGACTTGAAGCATTTACTGATGAAGACAAAAACCACAGCCTTCAGTATTGATTCCACCAGAATGTAAAGAACACTAAAATCCTCACAACTGGACCAATAAACAACATCATTATAAATGGAGAAAAAATAGTTGTCAAGGATTTCATTCTACTTGGATCAACTATCGATGCTCATGGAAGCAGCAGTTAAGAAATGACAGGATGAGGTGGGGCAAAGATGGTGGAATAGTCAGATGCTTTCTGTGGTCCCTCTTACAACAAAGACTGATAAAAACAAGTGAATCAATTGTATATGACAATTGAGGAGCCCTGAACATCAAAGACAAAGTTGAGGAGTAGGACTGAGTGGCAGGGGGAGGGAGAGACAGTTCAGAAGCAGTGAGGATTTGCCAGACCTGAGTTGGCTGGCACCCTGCAGACTGGAACAGATGGCGCACATGGCCTGAGACAAGCAGTCCATGTTGGTAGAAACCAAGTGACAGAGTCTGGACGAGCTTCTGGAGCCAGGGGGAAGCAGCGCTGAATCTGCGAAAGTTTGAGTACAAGAGTCTAACCTACTGCACTGGTTCAAAATAATGCTTCCCCATCTGGGAAGTGCCTCTCTCCCCCTCATCTGCTCCCTCCTCCTCTATCCTGGTCCCAGTCCAGCTCCAGTGATTGCCGCGCCCCCTGGGCCGAAAGTGGGACCTGTCACGAGCACCTGAGCCAGTTTCATGGCTTTGTAGAGAGAAAAAACAAATAGGAAAAAAGAATCTGCCAGCTCCCCTAAGCTGGGACCTCAGGACAGGCACTGCCCCTTTGTGTAGGCACAGGCATAAGGGGTCCATGGACTTTGAATGCCTTTCACCCCTGCCTAGACCTGTGTGGGCCCATTTCAATAGCATAGGCCCTCATTAGCATAGTACAAAAGGGCATATACCTGAAGCCTATTTTCAACTGCAACAGGTAATGTGTAGTGGCAGATTCAGGACATTTGACAGCACCCTGCCCATTAAGCACCTACCCACATCAGCAGCTTGAGGACTGGTGGCTCCACCCACTCCTCCTAGCCACCCAAAACAGGTTTGAGAATAAACGGTGTGTCCCATTCTTTACGGCCAACAGCACTGGGTGCCCAAAGTCCAACTGCAAAAGTCACCCACCTACGTGCTCTAGACAACAGGGTCATACATTCCACCCAGGCACTCAGGAGCAGCTTCCAGGCCCTTACCTTGCTCAGCACGTAACCCCTTACTGCAGCCAGATACCTGTGTCTGCTCCAATTACCCCTACATAGCCCTGCCCATCTAGGACTGTAAGCGAGAGCCTGCATCACACACTCAGTGACCAATGACATGGATACATGAGCTGAATCCATGCAAGAAAAGTATGGGCTCACATATCTAGTAACAGCTCTAACCACATGGTGACAGGATGTGACAGCTTCAAAGATGCCAATAATCAAAGTAGCTCACAGGACGAGCCTATTTGGGTATATCAAAACAAAACAAGAAGCTAGGACACAGTAAGTAAACATAAAATAAATATAATAACTTATTGATGGCTTGAAGAAAACAGTCAATATCAAATAACATAGAGAGGCAGACCATGATGGCTTCAGCAAGCGACCAAAACAAAAAACTAGGAAACCTCCCGGAGGAAGAGAGATTCTTGAAATTACCAGAGGTAGCACTCAAAAGATTAATACACAGAGCTCTTTAAGAGATCAGGAAGGAGATCAGGCAAAATGCAGAACAAGCCAAGGAACACACAGACAAAGCAATAGAGGAATTTAGAAAGGTTATACAAGAGAAAAATGACAAATTTCACAGGCTAAAAGAATCCATAGAGAGACAGCATATAGAAATCTAGAAGATTAACAATAAAATGTCAGACAACTCAATAGAAAGGCATAGAAGCAGAATTGAGGGAATAGAAGTTGGAATTAGTGAGACTGAAGACAAAGCACTTGACACCAACTTATTTAAGGAAAAATCAGATAAAAGAATTTTTAAAAATGAGGAAACCCTAAGAATTATGTGGGACTCTATCAAGAATAATCTATGAGTGATTGGAGTACAAGCACTGGCGGGGGGCGGGGGGAAGAAAATACAGAGAGAATTGTTGAAGATTTGTACTTCTCTGACATCGTGAAAGATGGGTAGATAATCTATCCAAGAAGCTCATTGAACCCCATATAGGGTAGATACCAAAAGGAAGTCACCAAGACATAATCAAAGTTGCCAAAACCAAAGATAAAGAGAGAATTTTAAGAGTGGCTAGGTTTAAATGAAAAGTTACCTACAAAGTATATTCAATAAGACTAAGCTCTGACTACTCAGCAGGAACCATGCAGGAAAAAAGGCAATGAGATAATATACATAAAGCATTGAAGGAAAAAAAATTGCCAACCAAGAATTATATATCCAGCAAAACTGACTCTCAAGCACAAAGACAAAATTAGGGCATTTCCAGGTAAGCAGAAGTTAAGGGAATTTGTAAAAAACCAAACCAGAATTACAGGAAATACTAAAGGGGGTTCTCCAGTTAGACAATAATATCAGATGACAATCCAAGACTAGAAAATGGGACAGAACAACCAAATAGCAACCCAAATAGGGAAGTCACAAAAATGAGTCAAAGTGAAAATAGGGAAACAGATGTCAATATGTAAAAGATGGCAACTTTAAAACAAGAAAAGAGGAACCAAATAGAACTTTCATATGGAGAGGAAGTTAAGGCAATATCAAAAAATAAAAGATTGTTTTAAACATAGGAAGAAAGAGGTAAATTTAAGGTAACCACAAAGGAAACTAACAAACCTACATATCTAGATAAAAAAGAAGAAAAACATAGACTCAGCAAATACAAAAGCAACAACAATGAAAAAGATGAAAAGAAAATACATAAAGAAAAATGACTCAGCATGGAAAATTAAGTGGAAAAAAGAAACTCAACAACACAGAAAAAAATACATCAAAATGACAGCACTAAAGTCCACCCAAATACCTACCAATAATTACGTTGAATGTAAATGGACTAAATGCACCAATAAAGACACAGAGAGTGGCAAAATGGATTAAAAAAACACTATCCGTCTATACGCTGCCTACAAGAGACACACCTTAGACTCAAAGACACAAACAAACTAAAACTCAAAGGATGGAAAAAAATATATCAAGCAAACAACAATCAAAAAAGAGCAGGAGTGGCAATAATAATCTCTGACGAAATAGACTTTAAAGCAAAACCTACCACAAAGGTTAAGGAAGGACACTATATAATGATTAAAGGGTCAATACGCTGGGAGGATATAACCGTAATAAATATATATACACTCAAACACAGGGCTCCAAAATACATAAAACAAACTCTAACAGCATTAAAAAGAGAAATAGACAGCTCCACAGTAGTAGTAGGAGACGTTGACACACCACTTTCAGCGAGGGACAGAACATCTAGAAAGAACCTCAAATGATACAGAAGATCTAAATGCCACAATCAACCAACTTGATCTCATAGACACACAGGACACTGCACCGAACAGCAGCCAAGTATAATTTTTTTTCCAACGCACATGGAACAGTCTCCAAAATAGACCACATATTAGGCCACAAAGCAATCCTTGACAGGATTTGAAACATCAAAATATTTCAAAGCATCTTTTCTGACCATAAAGCCATAAAAGTAGAAATCAATAACAGAAAAAGCAAGGAAAAAAAATTAAATACATGGAAACTGGATAACACCTTCCTCAAAGACTACTGGGTTATAGAAGAAATCAAGGACAGAATAAAGAGATTCATACGATCAACTGAGAATGAAAACACATTCTACCAGAACTTTTGGGACACAGCAAAAGCAGTGTTCAGAGGTCAATTTGTAGCAGTAAATGCACATATCCAAAAAGAAGAAAGGTCCAAAATCAAAGAATTATCCCTACAACTCGAACAAATAGATATAGAGCAGCAAAAGAAGCCCTCAGACACTGGAAGAAAGCAAATAATAAAAATTAGATCAGAATTAAATGGAGAACAGAAAAACAATTGAAAGAGTTAACAAGACCAAAAGCTGGTTCTTTGAAAAGATCAACAAAATCAATAAATCAGTGGCCAAACTTGACAAAGGAAAAGCAGTAGAGGAAGCAAGTAATGCAAATAAGAAATAAGAGGTGGGGCCAAAATGGTGGAGTGGTCAGACACTTTCGGTGTTCCCTCTTACAACAAAGACCCAAAAAAAAACCAAATAAATGGATTACATATATGACAAGCTAGGAACCCTGAACGTCAAAGGCAAAGTTAAGGAATCGGACTGAGTGATGGGGGAGGGAGAGACAGTGCAACAGCAGCAAGTAGTTGCTGGACCTGACTAGGCAGGAGCTGTCACCCCTCAGTCCTAATACCCTGCGTGACTGCTGTGGGGCTGGCAGTAGCATTCGGGATGCGGTTACTTCAGCAAAAGAAGGTGAGCGAAGTGCCACAACCCTGATCCCCTGGCGTGGCTGCAGTGGGTCTGGTGGTGGTGTTCAGGATGCAGCTGCTTCAGTGACAGAAGGCAAGTGAAGTGGCGCAGCCCCGATCCCCTGGTGCGACCATGGTGGGGCCGATCCAGTGTGCAGAATCTACACATGCCTCCAGAATCGGCAAAAAAACAGTGCTCTCAGCACAAGATAGGTGATTTCGTCTAATTTACTTTGCAGTTCTAATAGCTCCCCCTTTTGAAAGAGCTCTCTCCCATCTCTCTGATCCCTCCTCCCTCTGCCCCAGCTGGCTTCACAGACAGTTGACTTCCCTGAGCCTGAGATAGGTTCCGCTGCACTCTCTGAGCCATTCTCCTGGTCTTGGAGAAGGAACAAATTAACAAATGGGAGAAAAATAATTTGCTGGCTCCCCTAATCTGGAAATATAGAGCAGAAGTGGCTCCTATCCAGGCACAAGTGGTCCACAGACTTTGAATGTCTTTCACCCCTGCATGGACCCAGGAGGCTCCATTTCAGCAGCTGGGATCTTGCTGTTATATTGCAAGGGCAAATGTGCTTGAAGTTTAAGCTGTGTGGTGGAGAGGCAGGTTCTTGATGTTTGATACCACTGTGCCTATTAAACAGGGTCCTCACCTACCCACATCAGAGGCCTGAGGACTGGTAGCTCTACCCGCGCCACCTAGCCACCCACAACAGGGGTCCAAGTATAAGTGGTGCCTCCCAGTCCTTACAGTTAAAAGCACTGGGTGCCTGTGGTATGTCTGCAGATGCACCCACCAGTGCACTCTAGAGAACAGGGATGTGCCTTCCTTACAGACACTTGGGGGTAGGTTGTTAGCCCTGTGCATTCCTCAGAGTGTTACCCCCTGCTGCTACCAGAAACCTGTGCGTACACCAATCACCACTGCTTCTCTAAGATCATAGGTGATAGCCTGCACCACACACTAGGTGACCAACCTACCTGGTTGCCTGAGCTGAATCTATGTAAGAATATGAATGGACTCCTAGGCTCATATACCTGATAACAGTTCTAGTCATCTGGTGACAGGACATTAGTGCTTCAAAGGCTCCAATAATCAAGTTAGCTCACCCTAGTATCCTATTCAGGTATATCAAAACAGAACAAAGCAAGAAGCTAGGACACAGCAAGCAAACATCAAATAAACTAAGACAATAACTTATACATGGTTTGGAGACAACAATCGATATCAAATCATATAAAGTAGCAGAACATGATCACTTCAACAAGCTCCCAAAAAAAGAGTCAAAGAGTCTTCCGGTTGAAGATGTATTCCTGGAATTACCAGATATAGAATACAAAAGATTAATATACAGAACTCTTTAAGACATCAGGAAGGAGATCAGGCAAAACACAGAACAAGCCAAGGAGCTCACAGATAAAGCAGTCGAGGAAATTAAAGAAGGTTATTCAAGAACATAATGAAAAATTTAATAGGCTGCAAGAATCCATAGAGAGACAGCAGTCAGAAATTCAGGGGATTAACAGTAAAACTTCATAATTAGACTTCAGTGGAGCAGAATTGAGGAAGGGGAAGCCAGAGTTAGCGAGATGGAAGATAAAACGCTTGGCAACAATATATTCAAAGAAAAATCAGATAAAAGAATTAAAAAAAATGAAGAAACCCTACGAATGATGTGGGACTCTAGCAAGAGAAATAACCTATGAGTGATTGGAATACCAGAACAGGGAGGGGAAAACAAAATATAGAGAGAATTGTTGAAGGTTTGTTGGCAGAACACTTCCCTGATATCGTGAAAGCTGAGAAGATATGTATCCAAGATGCTCATTGAACCCCATACAAGACAGATCCCAAAAGAAAGTCACCAAGACGTATTATAATCAAACTTGCTAAAGCCAAAGATAAAGACAGAATTTTAAGAGCGGCTAGGGATAAATGAAAAGTCATCTACAAAGGACAGTCAATAAGAATAAGCTTGGACTACTCAGCAGAAACCATGCAGACAAGAAGGCAATGGGATGACATATATAAAGCATTGAAGGAAATAAATTGCCAGCCAAGAATCAAATGTCCAGCAAAACTGTCTCTTAAATATGAAGGTGAAATTAGGATATTTCCAGATAAACAGAAGTTGAGGGAATTTGCAAAAACCAAACTAAAACTACAAGAAATACTAAAGGGAATTCTCTAGTTAGAAAATCGGTAATATCAGATATCAACCCAACAGTAGAATACAGGACAGAGCAACCAGATATCAGCCCAGATAGGGAAATCACAAAAATAAATCAAGATAAAAAAATGCTCAAAACATTAATGATCTGGCTGAAACTAGAAGCACCCCAGTGGTCATGGTCCCAGACCTTTTATTAGCCCAAGATAGGAACCATTCTCAAAGCCAACTCCTCAGACAGGGATTGGACTGGAAAATGGGATAGAAAATGATAATGGTGAAGAATGAGCTTCTTGGATCAAGTAGACACATGAGACTATGTTGGCATCTCCTGTCTGGAGGGGAGATGAGAGGGCAAGGGGGTCAGAAGCTGGCCAAACGGACGCGAAAAGAGAGAGTGGAGGGAAGGAGTGTGCTGTCTCATTAGGGGAAGAGCAATTAGGAGGATATAGCAAGGTGTATGTAAATTTTTATATGAGAGACTGACTTGATTTGTAAACTTTCACTTAAAGCACAGTAAAAAAGAAAAGAAAAAAAAAGCTCAAAACAGGGAGACAGCAATGTCACTATGTAAAAGATGAGAACATTAAATCAATAAAGAGGGACTAAATAAAGTAGTCATAGAGCTTTCATATATAGAGGAAGTCAAGGTGATAAACGGAGATAAAAGTTTGGTTTAAATTTAGAAAAATAGAGGTAAATAATAAGTTAACCACAAAGGAGACTAACAATCCTACACATCAAAATAAAATACAAGAAAACCATAAAAGACTCGGCAAAAACAAAGTCAACAACAATGCAAAAGAGGGAAACAATTTACAGAGAAAAAAATACTACTGTTCCCTTTGATTACATGTTCAGAGTATGTGAGATGACGTCTTGCCATCCTCACGTCTAAGGAACATTCTGGCTGCACTTCTTCCAACAGATTTGTTCATTCTTCTGGCAGTCCATAGTATATTTAATATTCTTCACCAACACCATAACTCACCATAATTCAAATGCATCAGTTCCTCTTCGGCCTTCCTTATTCATTGCCCAGCTTTCACATGCATCAGTCTTGGAAGAAATAAAACTGGAATGCTCCTTAGAAGCAAGGATGGTGAGACTTCATATTGCTTACTTTGGACATGTTATCAGGAAAGACCAATTGCTAGAAAAAGACATCATGGTTAGTAAAGTAGATGGTCAGAAAAAATGAGGAAAACCTTCAATGAAATGAATTGACATAAAACAGCCTCAACAATTCACTCAAACATATCAAAGATTATGGAGATGGCACAGGACCAGGTAATGTTTCATTTTGTTATACATAAGGTTGGGGCTGACTAGAGGGCGACTAACAACAACTTATGGTAGAGACAGACTAAAGAAGGAAAAACAATGTCTGAATAGCTATAGAAAAAATGTTTGGCAAAATTCAACACGCACTTGTTAAAAAAAAAAAACAAGACAAAGCCTTTTAGCAAACTAGGAATAGAGGGGAACTTCAGCAACCTGACTTAACACATACTTAGTGGTGAAAGATCCCTAGCATGAAGAACAAGACAAGGATGGCTGCTCTCACCATTTCTATCCCATATAGTACATCTGTGGTTGCCTGCAAAAAGGCACAAAAGAAATTGTGGGGCAATGGAGATGTTCTGTATTGTGATCGTGCTATGGTACACGGTATATACATTTGTCAAAACTCTCATCAAACTACACACTTAAAATAGGAACATTTTATTTTATGTAATTTATACTGCAATTTAAATTGATAAAAACACAGGGCTTAAACTGTCATTGCTTCTTAGATGTAATATGCACTTTGGCTGTTTCATAATTAATTTGGCCACTAGAGGGAACCCGTTATTCATGAAACTAATAGCTTGGCATTGATTTGAAAAGCCTGTCAGCTAGTGGATGTAAAAGCACAGAAAAGAGTAATAAATAAGAAGCTTTCATTAAAAGATTTGGTAAAATTTGGTGAAACAAATTTATAATAATACAAAAAAGATAAAAATGTCACCCACAGAAGAGATGGCAAAATCTTGACTTCCATCTAGATGATGTGGGTTATTTAAACAGAGCCTTGAAAATTTATAAGAATAAAGGTTATCTTCTCTGTTACAAAAGTTATATATGTTTATTATAGAAATATGAAAGTTACAAAAAATCTGGATGAAGCAGGAGAAGAAAATCAGTAAAGGCCACTATCGTCTCCATAGTCACAGGATACAGATAAAAATGTTATGAATATATTAATGTTTTTCCACCAGAGCATTTACCCTACACATTTTTCCTACTTAATTGTAATCACACATAACAAAAAGTTAGAAGGTAACCAGTATGATATCTTAAACATTAAAATAATTATTTGTTTAGAATGCAAAATGTACATAATTATGTTCCTTAGAGATGCTTTGGAATAGTATTTAATCTGCAATTTTGCAATACAGGTTATGAATATTCAGTGGCTATATTGTCTTGTCTAGATTTCTTTGGTGACTCTAGCTTTCTTAGGCAAAGAAATCTAAGAGTCATTACAACTGGAAAGGGGTGGGCAGTGCTTTGCAGAGTTTTTTTTTTCCATTTCCTAGAAAACCTTCACATAGGTCGTTAGAAGAAAAAATGTAATCTAGGAATAGGAAGAAAAAATCTCAGGCAGAAATAAATTTTTTAATTTATATATTGGGAAAGAGAAATTGTACATACATTCCAGCACAGCTTTACTTTGCTGAATAAGGTATTCATGTTTAGGAGACCTGGTGGTGCAGTGGTTAAGAGTTCAGATGCTAACCCAAAGGTCGGCAGTTCGAATCTACTAGTTGCTCCTTAGATAACCTGTGAGGCGGTTCTACTCTGTCCTATAGGGTTACTATGAGTTGGAATCGACTCAACGGCAACAGGATTGTTTTTTTGGTGTAGTCATATTTAAGAGGAGGATACAGTAAAATGGGTTAAAAAAATTTTGAGAATTTTTTCTGGAATTACCTGGACTTTGATTAAAATCCATTCAGTGGAAATGGATGACATATAGATTTTAACTGATGGAAGGGGTAAAGGAAAGAGCATTAATGAGAGTATTATTATATGAATTTTAATGTTGTTCTTAGGTGCTGTCAAGTTGGCTCCAACTCACAACAACCCTGTGTAAAACAGAACAGCATGTTGCTTGGTCCTGTGCTAGCCACATAATAGTAGATACGTTTGAGCCCACTGCTGCAGCCACTGTGTAAATCCATCTCTTTGAGGGTTTTCCTCTTTTTCGCTGAGCCTCTAGTTTGCCAAGCATGATGTCCTTCTCCAGGGACTGGTCCTTCCTGATAACATGTCGAGAGTAAACGAGATGACGTCTTACCATCCTTGCTTCTTAGGAGCATGCCGGCTGTACTTCCTCCAAGACCAATTTTTTCATTCTTTTGTCAGTCCACATTATATTCAACATTCTTCGCCAACACCGTAATTCAAATGTGTGAATTCTTCTTCAGTCTTCCTTTTTCATTGTCCAGCTTTTGCCTGCATATGAAAAAAAAATTATTATTATTATTTTTATTTTTTTAATGCATATGAGGCAACTGAAAATACCTTGGCTTGTGTCAGGTGCACCTTTGTCCTCAAAGTAAGATTTTAAAGAGGTCTCTTGCAGCAGATTTGCCCAGTGGAAGACATCATTTGATTTCTTGACTGCTGCTTCTGTGGGCATAGACTGTTGATCCAAGTAAAATGAAATCCTGACTACTTTAATATTTTGTCCATTTAGATGATGTTGCTCAGTTGTGAGGATTTTTGTTTTAATAATGATATTAATGATAAGGAGTATTTGTTAACTACCCCGAGTTAGCCAAAGTGCAAGGTCTGAGAATACAGTCCCCAAGACTTGCCTCAGTCTGACACCACTTGCAAGTTTGGGAGGTTCCAAAATGACCCTCAGGTTTGATAATTCTCTAGACGAATTCACAAAACTCACTGAAAGCCATTATATTCATGGTTATGGTTTATTACAGGGAAAAGATAGAGGTTAAAATTAGCCAAAGGAAGAGACACGTAGGGCAGAGTCTGGAGTCTGGGAGGGTTCCCAACATGAAGCTTCCATTGTCCCCAGGACTCAATACCCTCTTAGCATCATGTGTGATAATATGCATGAAGTGTTGCAACCCAAGCAGCTCACTGAGTTTTGGTGTCTGGAGTTTTTACTGGGACTTCATGACACAGGTATGATTGATTGAATGATTGTCCACATGGCTGAACTCAGACTGCAGTCCTGCTCCAGAGGTCAGGTTCATATTGAATGGCCCAAAGGGCTCACCATGATTTAGCTTATTAGCTTAAACTCTCAAGTGTGATCCAGGGGTCCCACCATAAATAATAAAGGCAGTCCTATCACTCAGGAAATTCCAGGCATACACAGGTTGCTTCCCATGATCCGGAGACAAAGGCCAGACCTCTCTTTGGGCAAGACCAAGTTATTTACTACACAGCGACATTTACTGAAATATTTCTAGTACTGTAGGTAGTGTGTTACATGCATTACCTTTCCATTTTCAATCCTTACAACAACTTTAAGAGGATATAGATGGAATTACTATTTTTCTTTTCACTTTGCAGATATAGAACTTGATGCTTAAAGGGGTTAAGTAAGTTTCAAGTCACATAGCTAATATGTGTCAAAGCTGGAGTTCATGTCTACGTTTGTCTGGCTATAACAGCCATACCTTTAGCCAACACACTCTATTTCCAGGAACTTCTTGTATATAGCTCTTTAAGGATCCCTGGTGGCGCAATGGTTAAGTGCTCAGCTGAAAGGTCAACATTTCAAACCCACCAAGTCATTCTGTGGGAAAAAAGACTTGATCTGCTCCCATAAAGATTACAGCCTAGGAAACCTTATGGGGCAATTCTACTTTGTCATGTAGGGTTGCTTTGAGTCACACTTTAAACCACGCTTTAAAGTGTATTACCTAGGCATCCAATTAGTCAAAAAAATTTTTTTTAATTATATTAAATTTAGCTCCTGGAAAAATAAACTCCAAAGGGGAACTTCATTCATAACACAAACCAAAGATAAGATTCTTAGTTTGAATCTATTACATAATCAAATAACAATATAGGAAGTATTTTTCTTTTTTTTAAATAATTGTTATCTTCTTCATTGTCTAAAAGACTGTTTTATATTTGTAGCTATAATTTTACTATTTTTACATATAGATAATTGTGGCGTATGAATTGGTTTTATAAGACATTTTTTGGTTTTATATATTAGTGGACATGAAAACCTCTTCTTAGTCTCTTAAACTAGAAGAAAATAAGCTGAATTCCTATTATGTCCTTGATTAAAGGTTTGTTTGTTTTTACTTATTATTATTATGGTAAATATACATGTAACAAAGAGTTTGCCGTTGCAGAATTCTTCACATGTACAATTCAGTGGCATTAGTTATGTTTACCATGTTGTTCAACTATTAACCATTTCCCAGTTTTCCCATCACCCTTAGAGTCCCCTAAGCAGTGAGAGTCATTTCCCTTCCTTCCAACCCATCCCAGGTAACCAGTAAAAAAATTTGATCTCTATAATATAGGTCGCTTTGAGTTGGAATCGACTTGATGGCAGTGGGTGGGGGGGGTGGGGCGGGTATACATTTACCTGTCCTAGATATTTCCTGTAGGTGGAATCATACATTCTCTGTCTCTTGTGACTGACTTATTTCACTCAGCATAATGTTTTCAAGGTTCATCCATGTTGTAGCATATGTCAAAACTACTGATGGATGATTTTTAACTGATATGGTATGCAACGGACTAAATTTTGGAATCACACTGATAAAATTTTGGAATCACACTGATAGCACATAACAATAAAGACAGCAAGATATAACGTTTATAATAGAGCCATTTTCTTGCAAATATCCGGAGACTGTAATTTAAAAATTTAATAATCATTTGTGTGCATGACCTAAGAAGTATTAAAACTTGAAAGGCTCCAGGAAGACTGAGCCATTTTAGGTGTCAGTTAATAGTATTTTATGTGTATATATATTTTATTGTAATTTAGATGAAGGTTTATAGAACAAACTAGCTTCTCATTAAACAGTACACATATTGTTTTATGACATTGTTAACAACCTCATGACATGTCAACACCTCCCTTCTCAACCTTGGGTTCCCTATTACCAGCTTTCCTGTCCCCTCGTGCCTTCTAGTCCTGCCCCAGGGCTGTGCCCCTTTAGTGTCATTTCATTCCATGGACCTGTCCAACCTCTGGCAGAAGGGTGAACCTCAGGAGTGACTTCATTACTGAGCTGAATGGGTGCGAGGGGAGGTAGCAGGTACTGATTGCTTTGGATCTAGAAGAAGAAACCTTAAATTGTTGGGATTTCGTATGTTTGATTTTTAGGAGCTCCCAGTTATCTGGTTTCTCTTCGTCATTTTTGGTAATGTTTTGTATTCTGTTTATGCTTTGTATTAGGGCTCCTAACGTTGTCCCTATTTTTTCTTCCATGATCTTTATCGTTTTAGTCTTTATGTTTAGGTCTTTGATCCACTTGGAGTTAGTTTCTGTGCATGGTGTGAGGTATGGGTCCTGTTTCATTTTTTTGCAAATGGATATCCAGTTATGTCAGCACCATTTGTTAAAAAGACTATCTTTTCCCCAATTAACTGACACTGGGCCTTTATCAAATATCAGCTGCTCATATGTGGATGGATTTATATCTGGGTTCTCAATTCTGTTCCACTGGTCTATGTGCCTGTTGTTGTACCAGTACCAGGCTGTTTTGACTACTGTGGCTGTATAATAGCTTCTGAAATCAGGTAGAGTGAGGCCTCCCACTTTCTTCTTTTTCAGTAATGCTTTGCTTATCCGAGGCTTCTTTCCCTTCCATATGAAGTTGGTGATTTGTTTCTCTGTCACCTTAAAAAATGACATTGGAATTTGGATCGGAAGTGCATTGTATGTATAGATGGCTTTTGGTAGAATAGACATTTTTACTATGTTAAGTCTTCCTATCCATGAGCAAGGTATGTTTTTCCACTTAAGTATGTCCTTTTTAATTTCTTGTAGTAGAGCTTTGTAGTTTTCCTTGTATAGGTCTTTTACATCCTTGGTAAGATTTATTCCTAAGTATTTTATCTTCTTGGGGGCTACTGTGAATGGTATTGATTTGGTTATTTCCTCTTCGATGTTCTTTTTGTTGATGTAGAGGAATCCAAGTGATTTTTGTATGTTTATCTTATAACCTGAGACTCTGCCAAACTTTTCTATTAGTTTCAGTAGCTTTCTGGAGGATTCCTTAGGGTTTTCTGTGTGTAAGATGATGTCATCTGCAAATAGAGATAATTTTACTTCCTCCTTGCCAAACCAGATGCCCTTTATTTCTTTGTCTAGCCTAATTGCCCTGGCTAGGACTTCTAGCACGATGTTGAATAAGAGCGGTGATAAAGGGCATCCTTGTCTGGTTCCCGTTCTCAAGGGAAATGCTTTCAGGTTCTCTCCATTTAGAGTGATGTTGGCTGTTGGCTTTGCATAAAAAAAAAAAAAAAAATTGCATAGATGCCCTTTATTATGTTGAGGAATTTTCCTTCAATTCCTATTTTGGTGAGAGTTTTTATCATAAATGGGTGTTGGACTTTGTCAAATGCCTTTTCTACATCAATTGATAAGATTATGTAGTTTTTGTCTTTTGTTTTATTTATGTGGTGGATTACATTAATGGTTTTTCTGATATTAAACCAGCCTTGCATACCTGGTATAAATCCCACTTGATCATGGTGAATTATTTTTTTGATTTGTTGTTGAATTCTATTGGCTAGAATTTTGTTGAGGATTTTTGCGTCTATGTTCATGAGGGATATAGGTCTGTAATTTTCTTTTTTTGTAATGTTTTTACCTGGTTTTGGTATCAGGGAGATGGTGGCTTCATAGAATGAGTTGGGTAGTATTCCGTCATTTTCTATGCTTTGAAATACCTTTAGCAGTAGTGGTGTTAACTCTTCTCTGAAAGTTTGGTAGAACTCTGCAGTGAAGCCGTCCGGGCCAGGGCTTTTTGTTGTTGGGAGTTTTTTGATTACCATTTCAATCTCTTTTTTTGTTGTGGGTCTATTTAGTTGTTCTACTTCTGAATGTGTTAGTTTAGGTAGGTAGTGTTTTTCCAGGAATTCATCCATTTCTTCTAGGTTTGCAAATTTGTTAGAGTACAATTTTTCATAATAATCTGATATGATTCTTTTAATTTCAGTTGGGTCTGTTGTGATGTGGCCCTTCTCGTTTCTTATTCGGGTTATTTGTTTCCTTTCCTGTATTTCTTTAGTCAGTCTAGCCAATGGTTTATCAATTTTGTTAATTTTTTCAAAGAACCAGCTTTTGGCTTTGTTAATTCTTTCAATTGTTTTTCTGTTCTCTAATTCATTTAGTTCAGCTCTAATTTTTATTATTTGTTTTCTTCTGTTGCCTGATGGATTCTTTTGTTGCTCACTTTCTATTTGTTCAAGTTGTAGGGACAGTTCTCTGATTTTGGCTCTTTCTTCTTTATGTATGTGTGCATTTATCGATATAAATTGGCCTCTGAGCACTGCTTTTGCTGTGTCCCAGAGGTTTTGATAGGAAGTATTTTCATTCTCGTTGCATTCTATGAATTTCCTTATTCCCTCCTTGATGTCTTCTATAACCCAATCTTTTTTCAGGAGGGTATTGTTCAGTTTCCAAGTACTTGATTTCTTTTCCCTAGTTTTTCTGTTATTGATTTCTAGTTTTATTGCCTTGTGGTCTGAGAAGATGCTTTGTAATATTTCGATGTTTTGGATTCTGGAAAGATTTGTTTTATGACCTAATATGTGGTCTATTCTAGAGAATGTTCCATGTGAGCTAGAAAAAAAAAGTATACTTTGCAGCAGTTGGGTGGAGAGTTCTGTATAAGTCAATGAGGTCAAGTTGGTTGATTGTTGTAATTAGGTCTTCCATGTCTCTATTGAGCTTCTTACTGGATGTCCTGTCCTTCTCCGAAAGTGGTGTGTTGAAGTCTCCTACTATAATTGTGGAGGTGTCTATCTCACTTTTCAGTTCTGTTAAAATTTGATTTATATATCTTGCAGCCCTGTCATTGGGTGCATAAATATTTAATATGGCTATGTCTTCCTGATCAATTGTCCCTTTTATCATTATGTAGTGTCCTTCTTTATCCTTTGTGGTGGATTTAAGTTTAAAGTCTATTTTGCCAGAAATTAATATTGCTACTCCTCTTCTTTTTTGCTTGTTGTTTGCTTGATATATTTTTTTCCATCCTTTGAGTTTTAGTTTGTTTGTGTCTCTAAGTCTAAGGTGTGTCTCTTGTAGGCAGCATATAGACGGATCGTGTTTCTTTATCCAGTCCGAGACTCTCTGTCTCTTTATTGGTGCATTTAGTCCATTTACATTCAGCGTAATTATAGATAAATAAGTGTTTAGTGTTGTCATTTTGATGCCTGTTAATGTGTGTTGTTGACAATTTCATTTTTCCACATACTTCTTTGTGCTGACGTTTTTATTAATAAATTGTGAGATCCTCATTTTCGTAGTGTTTGACTTTATGTTTGTTGAGTTGTTACGTTTTTCTTGGCTTTTATCTTGAGTTATGGAGTTGTTATACCTCTTTGTGGTTATCTTAATATTTACCCCTATTTTTCTAAGTAAAAACCTAACTTGTATTGTTCTATATCGCCTTGTATCACTCGCCATGTGGCAGTTCTATGCCACCTGTATTTAGTCCCTCTTTTTGATTATTGTGATCTTTTACATTTTAACTTCAGTGCATTCCCTGTTATGAGCATTTTTTTTTAATTAATCTTAATTTGTTTTTGTGATTTCCCTATTTGAGTTGATATCAGGATGTTCTGTTTTGTGACCTTGTATTGTGCTGGTATCTCATATTATTGGTTTTGTGACCAAACAATATCCTTTAGTATTTCTTGTAGCTTTGGTTTGGTTTTTGCAAATTCTCTAAACTTGTGTTTATCTGTAACTATCTTAATTTTGCCTTCATATTTCAGAGAGAGTTTTGCTGGATAAATGATCCTTGGCTGGCAGTTTTTCTCCTTCAGTGCTCTGTATATGTCATCCCATTCCCTTCTTGCCTGCATGGTTTCTGCTGAGTAGTCTGAACTTATTCTTATTGATTCTCCCTTGAAGGTGACCTTTCTTTTCTCCCTGGCTGCTTTTAAAATTTTCTCTTTATGTTTGGTTTTGGCAAGTTTGATAATAATATGTCTTGGTGTTTTCTTTTTGGATCAATCTTAAATGGGGTTCAATGAGCATCTTGGGTAGATATCCTTTCGTCTTTCATGATGTCAGGGAAGTTTTCTGTCAGGAGATCTTCAACTATTTTCTCTGTGTTTTCTGTCCTCCCTCCCTGTTCTGGGACTCCAATCACACGCAAGTTATCCTTCTTGATAGAGTCCCACATGATTCTTAGGGTTTCTTCATTTTTTTAAATTCTTTTATCTGTTTTTTTTTCCAGCTATGTTCGTGTTAATTCCCTGGTCCTCCAGATTTCCCAGTCTGCATTCTAATCGCTTGAGTCTGCTCCTCTGACTTCATATCGCGTTGTCTAATTCTGTAATTTTATTGTTAATCTTTTGGATTTCTACATGCTGTCTCTCTATGGATTCTTGCAACTTATTAATTTTTCCACTATGTTCTTGAATAATCTTTTTGAGTTCTTCAACTGTTTTATCAGTGTGTTCCTTGGCTTTTTCTGCAGTTTGCCTTGTTTTGTTTCTGATGTCTTGAAGCATTCTGTAAATTAGTTTTTTATATTCTGTATCTGATAATTCCAGTATTGTATTTTCATTTGGGAAAGATTTTGATTCTTTTGTTTGGGGGGTTGGAGAAGCTGTCATGGTCTGCTTCTTTATGTGGTTTGATATCGACTGCTGTCTCCGAGCCATCACTGGGAAACTTGTTTTTCCAGAAATTCTGCCAAAAAAAAAAAAATGCAGTCAGATCCCTATCAGCACTGCCTTTGGATTATATCCACCACCTTGTTCCCTGTAAGGATGAAAGTCCGAGATTTGGATCATATATGCTTGGCTGTAGCTGGTTCTGTGTTTTTAGTCCAATTAGGGATGGATTTTTGGTCCCTGGGTTTTTTGTGGTTCCTTCTCTCAGGCCGGAAGAGTGGGTTAGGAAAAGACCAAAAGAAAAAAAAAAGGGGGGGGAAGCAAAGCCACCACGGAGCCAGAGCCGTTCTCCCTCTGGCTCAGGAAATTCCAATGTTAATGAAGCCGACTGGGGAGGGTGGGGGAGGGATCAGAGAGATAGGAGAGTAGCACCTCGGAATATAGCCAGAGTTGCTTGTCTTGCTTGTAATGACAGTTATATCTGAGATTCCCAAGGGGCGTGTCGCCTATGTGTGTTGGCTGTGTGGAGATTGCCCCCGGGGGTCTGGCCCGCTGAAGCCACGGCCAGATCCTCCGCTGTCAGTCCAAAGCCCAGTGTCAAGGTTCCCCTGCTGGGACGCTGTACTCCCGGCTCCAGAATCAGTCGCTGCCTCCTGGGGATTTCTCGTCCTGCCAGCCGCGTCGCCGCGCCGCCTCCACGGACCAGCTAGGCCCCCTCCCAGTGTTAGTTCAGGGGAGTAGAGCTGCGCCCCGTGCTTGCGCCGTGACAGTGCCCAGTCAAATGCCCGGAGCCAGGGTTCCCCGGCTGGGATGCAGCACTCCCGGCTCTAAAACCAGTCACTGCCTCCTGGGGAGTTCTCCCACCAGCCGCGTCGCCACACCGCCCGCGCGGACAGGCTGGGCCCCCTCCCGGGTTTAGTTCAGGGGGGTAGGGCTGCGCCCCTTGTTTGCGCCATCACAAGATTTTGAGTTCAGCTCCGCTGGGCCCAGATGCCCGGCGCCAAGGTTACCTGACTGGGACGCTGGCTCCAGGCTCCGAAAACAGTCGCTGCTTCCCCGTATTTGTTCATTTTCCGTCTCTAAATCTGTGTTTGTTGTTCAGGGTTCGTAGATTGTTATGTATGTGATCGATTCACTTGTTTTTCCGAGTCTTTGTTGCAAGAGGGATCCAAGGTAGCGTCTACCTAGTCTGCCATCTTGGCCCTGCCTCTTTAGGTAGCTATTTTAAAGCAAAATGGAAAAATAGAAGACCAGTGGGTTGGGGAAGATAATGAATGCACCTCCCCCTCCTTGAGCAAATGGGGCTCAGCAGCACCATGGGTGAATGTGCAGGGGGGCCATTCTCAGCAGCGAGAGGCAAAGAATGATTCAAAGGGAAAAAAGAAATCTTCATGTGAACTCTGGGACTATCTGACAAAATTACAGTGGTTACGTGTTAATACTGGCACAAAGAAGAAAGTGTGAGACCAAAAAAAAAAAAACCAAACCCACTGCCGTCAAGTTGAAAGTGTAAGAGACAGGCATAAACCCAGATCAAGATAGCCGTGGATGTTCCCATGAAGAGGGCTGGCAAAGCTGACTCAGAGCAGTCCTCAGATATCTTAGGGAGCCTAATGAATGACTGTGTCATGGGGAAGAAATGTGCCTCACCCAGGAATACACAGAGGGTCTCTTTCTGAAAGTTTTATGCTTCAGCATTCCACAGAAGCTGGTGCAGCCAGGGTGGAGCTGGGTATTGCTAACTGAAGAGGAAATAATGGAAGAAACTGGAATAAGAATCAAGATTTCTGTCACCATGCCTTGATTCTGCCATTAACAGGTTTTGTAACCTTGGGCAAGCCAGTTAATTTATTTTTGCTTCATTTCCTTTCACTAGGAAATCAGAATGAAAATGAAATGATTGTTATTAAAACATCTTATTAGCTAACTAATACTTGGAAGGCTCAGAAAAAGCATCCCGGAGGAGTTGATTTATAAGCTCTAAGGAAAAGTTAGGTGAATGGAACAATTAGAGGAAACATGGTTAAAGTCCCTGAGCCAAAAAAGAAAAGGGAACTCTCACGGAGCCAAGGAGTAATTTGATATAACTTGTTAGTTGCCAACAAGTCAGCTCTGTCTCGTGGTGATCCCATATACAACGGAATTAAATGTTGCCCAGTCCTGCACCATCTTCACGATTGTGAAGCACTTCCTGTGTATTTCGAGTACCTTCCAACCTAGGGAACTCATCATCCCGCACTATATCGGAATATATTCTATTGTAATCTATAGGGTTTTCATTAGCTCATTTTTGAAAGTAGATCACCAGACCTTTCTTCCTTGTCTGTCGTAGTATGGAAACTCTGCTGAAACCTGTCCATTATGAGTGATCCCGAAATACTGGTGGCATAGCTTCCAGCACCATAGCAACACACAAGCCACCACAGTATGACAAACTGACAGACAAATAGTGGTGGGTATAACCAGAATATATAATTTTATAAAGAATAGAAAACCTAAATTGTAAACAGTTAAGTAATTTACCAAAGGTCTCATAACATCTGCACCAGGATCTTCACTTTAGCTATTAATTGTATACAGCATTTCAACAACACCATACAAACCGGAGAAGACCAGTGCTAAGGAAAATGTAAGCATAAGATTTCTCAGTGTATCCAGGTAGTTATATAATGAATATTTTCTTGAGCTTAAATAGAAAAAAAATCATAGTGTTATAACTCAGAGTCATTACCAGTTTCCATCAAGTTGATTCTGACTCATGGTGACCCCACGTGTGTCAGACTTTTCAATGACTGATTTTTTTTCCAAAACAGATAACCAGGCCTTTCTTCCTAGATGCCTCTGGGTGGACTAGAACCTCCAAGATTTGAAATAGTAACTAAGTGCATTATCTGTTTGTAGGTATATACAGAATTAGGCCACAAAAATAAGAACCCAAACTTAGTCAAATAAATCAATGCATAACCTACTAATCCTTGTTTCTACCCTAGTTCTCTGGAAATTTAGGAGCTATCTCAAAACTGGTTTGTGACCAACACAAAACAAATTTTCGATGATGTTATAAACTTGTTATAAACTATTATAAACTTGTGCTTACTGCTCAGTAAATAGGAAAAGAGCTCTGAAAAAAACAAGAAAACAGAAAGAATTGATACAGATCAATTCAGTTTTATAGTGGGCTTAGAAAGCTGGGTGGATTGTGTTATATAATATGTAGAGACAGAATAAACTAGTCTTGTCATGCCTCTTATCTAAAGCAATGACTCATGGTAAAGTATGTTTCAAAATCTTTTCTTGGTCTCTGTGTTGTAATGTTTTACTACGAGATAGCAAGGTGTGGATTTATCGTTATTTGTCCTGTTTGTGACTTGGTGGGATTCCTGAATCTGAGACCTGTTGTCTGTGGAAGCCATAGAAATGCCTCATTCAGATCTTCAGCAGAATCAGTTATGGGGAGCTCAGTCGACAACCCATTGTGCTAGTTGACTTAATAGTGCACCCTTTACTGGTGGCCTTCCTGTGTCTATATTTCCCTCCCCTCCCGTGCTGGTCTTACCTGTACATCCCAAATAAATACTTGCACTTCAACCCTTTTCTCAGGGTCTGCTCTCTCACTCAATAGTTTGCCACCTGTGCTTATAGCTGAATTGCTGGAAACACTGTGCTGGAGATAAAGGAGTCCTTCTAAAGGAAAAAATAACATTTTTCTCAAAAATTTTCTTAGCTGATAACCCTATGCTTATTACTGTGTTGATCTGCATAAGACAAGATATAGACATTTATCACTTACATGTTTAGTGAGGATAATTACAGCAGAGATCACTTTGTGTATTATGCCATATTACATAAAAAGCATAGTCCCATTTCATTTAAATCTATAGCACAGCTTTTGTCATTTCAAACTATTACTCTAACTTAAGAAAAAAATCTAGCGTCAAGATACTTTGGCATGTACTGTACCTGTCTTTAATCTTTTTGATATCGTCATCACCCATACATCCTCGGGAAACTCTTGTAGCTTAGTGGTTAAGAGCTACGGCTGCTAACCAAAGGGTCAGCAGGGTCAGTTCCAGCTGCTCCTTGGAAACTCTGTGGGGCAGTTCTACTCTGTCCTATAAGGTCGCTATGAGTCAGAATCAACTTGACAGTAACAGGTTTGGTTTTTGGTTTTTTACATCCTCTGCATTCAAGCAAGTGAATTTCTCATTTTTCCATGGGACTCTGAAAAGGAGAGTATTTGAATAACTAAAAATGGAAGGACTATCTTTTTAAAAATGGCTCATTTTAAATTCTAAAGTGATTTAACTTATTATTGGATTTTTCACAATTATAAAGTACATATATTTAAAAAATAAATGTGTTTCTGATATGACACTAGCCATACACTCAGAGTGTAATGTCTGTGTGTACTACCACACTTTTCTACCATTGACTATGAATAATGCCAGTTGTAAAGTAAGATAGGGCCTTTCCAGCAACCAACCAGTCAGAAGACATTCATTACTATATTAAAGTTTCTACATTAAATTCGATAATCTCCACATGCATCTCCCAAACTCCTCACAGAATATTTACCATGTGGGTTCCAACCACCAACCTTTTGGTTGGCAGTTGAGCACTTAACCTTTGCACCACCAGGGCTCCTTAATATACTGACGTTGAAACTCTTGGCTCTCACAGCCATCAGCTGTGTTCAGATAAACCAAACCAAAAACCAAACCCATTGTCATTAAGTCAATTCCAACCCATAGTGACCCTATTGGATACAGTAGAACTGCCCCATAGGGTTTCCAAGAAGCAGCTGGTGGATTCAAACTCCTGACCTTTTGGTTAGCAGCTGAGTTCTTAACCACTGCACCACCAGATAAGTGTAGCAAAACCTCAATGAATATAAAGACAGCCATGCTGCTTAGCTTTTTACCTGATATTTTAAACCAACGTAGCAAGTACATTATTGTGTTCACAATTCAATGTTGGTAGAGATATTTACAGAAAAACAAACAAACAAACCCAGTGCCGTCGAGTTGATTCTGACATAGCAACCCTATATGATGATATTTACAGAGGAATCACAAAAAAACAATTATCTGCCAATATTATAATCAATATGTCTTTATTGAGCTGCTACTATGGAATGGTGTTAGGCATATAAACCAAAAATCTATTACTTAAAATTTTTGTTGTTGCCAGGATAACCTATGTAAGTATGGAATGAATCTGCTTCTATTCAGTGAAAATTTATTAATAGCATGATTGGATGTGAGATCTCAATCGAATGCAATAATTCCATCTGCCAACCGACATTAAAATAAATACCCTAGACTGATTTGCAGTAATGTTACTGCCATCACCTGTAATAAGAGGACACACCCTTGTACTCAGTATTTCAAAGTAATTAAATAAATTTTGTTCTGTTTCTGCACGGACTTCTTTGACACTTGACAATCTGCATATATATCCTCTTTTAATTTTAGATATTTCAGTTTTTGTTTTGCTTAAAGCCGAGAAAAAACATCTCTTTAGAGCTGGTATCTCTTTTCTTAAATGTTCCAGTAGATGAAAGCAAAGTATAAAAGTTGTAAGGGCAACCAGTAGGAGGAGAATGTTCGTGATGTCTCAATAGCCACGTCTGATTTAAGACTTTGGTGGGATCAACACTATAGTGTTCCCTGTGCACTAGAACCTCAATTTTTTGTTGTTGTTGTTGCTCTCTCCCTCCTTGTTGAAGAATGGAAGCCCTCGTTGCTCAGTGGTTAAGGGCTCAGCTGCTAACCAAAAGGTCAGCACTTTGAATCCACCAGCCGCTCCTTAGAAACCCTGTGGGGCAGTTCTACTCTGTCCTATAGGGTCACTATGAGTCGGAATCGACTCAGTGGCAGCAGGTTTTGTTTTGTTGAAGAATAAAAGGACAAAGGGTATTTGTCAGTTACGAGCCAATAGGGAAGTCAAATTTGTTTTTCTAGTTTGTTTCATTTAGGAGAAGTGGGAGTGCAGAGTGAAATAAATGTGCTAGTAGAGATAAGAACTTTTTTTCCTTATTTTCTGGGAGTGGAACTATGCCATTTCTAAGGATTTAGTGCTGTTTGCAGTTAACGAGGATTAAAGGAATGGTGTCGTGAGAAAGTTTGTACATCTTTTTTAACACCGTATTTATACAAAAGAGGAAATTATGATGTTTTCATTTATTTTTGCCTTTTATGTCCACTTGCATGATCATATTTGAGGTCTTAATAAAATCTGCCATCTCTAGATAAGCTACAATGACTATGGAGTTCAGAATAAATTAGTAATTCTTCGCTCCAGTATCACCTAACGATGACTGGTGGTGGCATGTGCCAGCCTCACCACCATCCCCTCCCTCACTACCCTGCTTACTATGTCTCTCCTCAAAATAAGTGTCTGTTCTGATATAGCTACCATAAAACTGTAGTAATTCTAACAACCATCTGTTGAGTACTGCTTTGTGCCAATAATGTTCTATGTCCTTTTGGTATATTATTTTGAAACCTTATAACAACCCTGCATAGATTGAATTTAACTTACAGATGAGGAAATTGAAACTCAGAGGAGGTAACTTGTCAAGTTCTCACAAAGTAACAGGGCTGTTTTTGTTTTTTTCTTTCAAGTGTGCTTGGTCGCAATGTGTATAACTTTACTCAGTGGCTCCTAGTGAGGGGTCTGAGGAGAATTCTGAGAAGCAGAAGGAAACTGGTTCCACAACGTGCCCAAAGATAAGCTTAGAGTCACGAGCCAATCCAAAGGCCTCTCCAACATACGTGAGAATTGTCACTGATTCTTGCGAAACCCCTAGTGCAGTGCTTGAGAACTATGGCAGGCTATGGCTGCTAACCAGAAGGTTGGCAGTTTGAATCCACCAACTGCTTCTTGGAAACTCTATGGAGCAGTTCTACTCTGTCCTATAGGGTCACTATGACTCGGATCAATTCGATGGCAACAAGGTTGATTTTTTTTTTTTTTTGGTTTAGTGTTCTCTTCTCTGTTTGGAGTACCTGGGTGGTGCAAACGGGCAACTCACTTGGCTGCTAACCAAAATGTTGGTTCAAATCCACCCAGAGACACCTCAGAAGAAAAGTCTAGCTATCTACTTTGGAAAGGTCATAGCCACTGAAGCCCCTGTGGAGCACAGCTCTACTCTGACACATGTCACGTAAGTTGGAATGAACTCACCTGAAACTGGTCCTCCCTGTTTTGTAGACTCTGTGAAGGTACCAAGTCATGTGATTCTGTGGACTCGTGTCTGAGTGTGGCCCATTCAGCCAACTCTTCTCATACCTCTACCTCATTGCCAGGACTGGATCCATTTGATTTGTTCATGACTTCCCAGACCATCTAATTTTCTTTTCATAACTATTAAAAGTAAAAGGTACAATTCCAGTCACCTGTCACTTATCACTCGAAAGGCAGAGGATAAACTGTTTTTGCAAAAGTACCGTACACACAGGTGAATGGAGTTTCTGGCAGTTCCCTGCCTGTGTACTGCTGCATCAGGTTAAGATAAGGTCCCAGGAACGGGCTAGCAGGCTGCTCTCACCCAGGGTTTTGAAGCATTCTAGCACAGATACCATGAATCCATGCTTCAACTTTCAGATTCTGAGTATGGCCAAGAAAATAAATCAGGGGCTCGTGCTCTACTGGTTGGGTGACTTTTGACTCCCTAGTCCTCAAGTCTTGGAACACCAGTTTCTTGTTTTGTGTCAGTTTTATAATGTCTGCAGAACGAAAAGGCTACCATATAACATGGCCCCTTAGATTGATCCCTTATCAATGAATTCAAGCATGTGATAGAATTGCTTCTCCAGTTGCTGAGATACACTGGCTGGGAATTGAACCCTGGTCTCCCTTGAGGATAGATTAGGGAAACCCATTTCCAACACTGACAAAGCAACTACATGTTGAGTAAGGAACATAGATAGCCTTCACAGAGGAAGGGCAATACTTCATCATGAGAATCAGAGAAATTTATACAAGAAGAGACTGTCAAAGGAAGACTCTGTAGAGGCTTGCATGTTGCTGTGATGCTGAACAAGTTTCAGTGGTGCTTCCAGACTAAGACAGAGTAGGAAGAAAGGCTTGGTGATCTACTTCCAAAAAATCAGCCGATATAAACCCTATGGATCACAATGGTTCCATCCCATTGTGCATGGGGTCACCATGAGTTGGGGGACAACTCAATGGCAGCTAAGAACAATAACAACTCTTCATCCTCACACTCTCAGACAGTGTCACATGCATGTTTGAGGTGACTGACTGGCTGGAAAACTGTACCATGATCTTATCAGCATGCTTCTCTGAACAGCTGAGCTGACCTGCCACAGTCACACTGCTTCAACATAGAGAAGCCCAGTGGTTCTCTTCAGCTGATGTAAGACTTGATATCAGATATGTCTTATATAACATTTTAGATTCTTTTGTTCTCACATGTCTTCAGGGCTTTTGTTCACTTGTTCTGCCCCCAGACCCAACCAAGTCTGCATGAACTCTGTGACCCACTTTTGGCAGGCACAACCCACTCTTGCTCCATGCTATGCATCTCCTACTTCCTGTCCACTCTTGGGCAACTCAGAAAAGTGAGAGGGTTAACCCTATGTGGGTTAAACATTTTCCTCTCCCCATGCAAACTGAATGGGATGCAGTTTATATGGCTTCATTCTTCCAAAATGAAGCAATGAGTTACACTTAGTGGTGGCCAGTAATACATCCTCATATTAGATCTCCTTTCTTTCCTAATTCACTTACCTTTATCCTCACCCCTGCTTCCCTGGAACTGAGTTCCTTAATAAAGTAGTAGTACATGGGCTTTGTCTCAGGCTCTGTTTTGTGGGGAACCAGGATGAAACAGGACTCTTTCTCTCATAATTTTTATGTACCAGCAGAGAAAATATTTCCCCATCCCGCCATTGCAGAAACCTCCATCTCTCCCATCGCTCACATTCCACCAGTTGGTTTTGAAAGTCTCTAGAGAATAAAATATTTCATAAGAATTCTCAAATGAGTCGTCATAATCACAGAGTGAGTCATCCATCATTCTTGCTCTCCCTCTCTGGCTCCTTTGCCCAGGAAACCTCAGACACTGCTGCCATTGCTATTTCCTGATGGCCTCTCAAAGGCACATGGTCATATGGTGTGCTAATGCAGAGAATATCCCTTTCCTTCTCTTGTCACCCTGTGATCATCCCCTCAAACCTCTCTGTGTGTTACCCCCTGCCCTGATGTTCTTAATGGAGGGCTACCCTGTACTCCAAAGTCTCACAGACAATTTAATGTGATACACATATGTGCCATTTTCGCATGCTCCAGGAATGAGTTGATGCCTATGGGAGCAATCCAGAGGGTCAGTAACAAACACAGACCTAGGGAACCTGTCCATGTTTTTCACCTGGACCTTCCTCTTGTTTTTCTGGCCACACGTGTTTTCCCTACAGTTATGTAATAAACCTTTTGTTTTTTTTTTGGTTCACTTTGGAACTTGACATTACCAGTCTGAAAACAATACCTAAGTCTGATTTTAGTTTCATTTATTGAGCTTTAGCCAGTACTGGCACCATTTGGAGTCCTCCACAATCTCCAATTTCCCTTCTATAATACGTACATTTTTTTAGTCTAGTGGAAAGGGCTTTGGACACTAAACTTCAAACCCTCTGTGGTAGGCTAGATGATTCCCAAAGATGTCCTTGTCCCAATCCCTAGAACCTGTGGCTGTGTTACTTTACATTGTAAAAGAGACTTTGCAGATGTGATTAAGGCTTCTGAGATGGGGAGATTATCCCAGATTATCCTGGGTGGTACTGATGTAATCACAAGGGCCCTTATAAAAGGGATGCAGGAGGAGTCAGAGTCAGACAGAGGTGATGTGACAGAAGCCAAGGAACAGAGAGAAAGAGATTTAAAAATGCTTCACTGCTAGCTTTGAAGATGGTTGAGGGGGACCATGAGCAAAAAGATATATATGGCCTTGGGAAGCTGGAAAGGTCAGAGGAAACAGATTTTTCCATGGGGCCTCCAGAAGAAGTCAACCCTGCTAACACTCTGACTTTAGCCCTGTGAAACTGATTTTAGACTTCAGACCTTCAGAACTTTAAGAGAATAAATTTATGTTGTTTTAAGCCACCAAATTTGTGGTAATTTGTTACAGCAGCAATAGGAAGCTAATACACTGCCATCTCTTCCCTTAAAAAATCAGATTGCTTCACCCTTTGTCTCAGAAATTCTGGAGCCACCACCATCTTCCCAGCATTGCTTAGCACTTTACTCGTTATAATGTGTAATTCTGGTAACAACTGTAAAAAGGAGATTAGATTAATCAAGAAACTTGGCCTTAGATCCAGAGTTAGAAGGTGTTAGAGCAGGAATCTACCGCTAGGTCGGTCTGCTTCTTCACAGCCGATGTTCTTAACCACCCTGTGAGATGACTGCATCTCCTTTGTCCTTCTTTCCGTGTCCCAAGTTAACACACCCTGTGTTGAGTATGAGTTTTTATTATTCATATTTTAAAATTTTATCCTGATTGCACACATGGGGTATTATGGATTAGGGACACTTTTCTCATTAATTATAGTGAGTAAGTGTGTCACCCCCAGCCCACCCCAAGTCTTACCCCTGGGGTGATATAGTGAAAGCCAGGTTAATTGTCCTACTGTACTCCTAAAAGAGTCTCCTTGGAAACATAATGGTCTTGAGTTCTAAGTCCCTTACTATGGAAATAATATCTCTCCAATGAGAGATAGCCCCCTACTTTTATCATCTAAAGATGACTCCACATTATGTAGCTTAATTTTTTTTTTACATGTAAGTGCCTAGGGAGGTAGTGCTCCAGTCTCCCTAAACACTTTGGGGCTTATACTAGGGACCTAGTCCTGGCTATGACCATTTGGCCCTCTCAGGGGAAATGAAAGACATTTTATTATTCTTTAGGGTCAGAGCAATTAACTAGACAAATGGCTCCAGATCTAGTTCTCATAGCATGTCAGGAGTCTCAGGAGGCTAGGACCTTATACAGGAATGCTGAGGAATCCAGGGACATTTTATTTTCCTACAGCCTAAAATATTTGTCCCTGACTTGGGGTTAGGCCTGACTTGGGGTTAGGGAATCAGTGCCAGCATTTATGCAACTTCCAGAATGTTTTGCATTTGTTTATCATTGTACAGCTTACAAATTGCTTGGCCATCTAATTACCTCATTCATTCTGAACAAATAACATTGGAGTTATGAAGAGACCATTAAATTTCTTATTCAGGGGAGGAAAATGGAGGTTTAGGCAAATTGTTTCCTGCCCAAAGTCATATAGATGCTTAGGATAAGCCTGCACATGAGCCCAGGTCTTCAGGCCACCAACCCAGCCCTCTTTCCTCTGCTGAAGGCTATAAATGAAGGCTCAGGAGCCCAGAACTGGGTTCTGAATCAGAGCCAAGCACACACCCTACCTTGCTCTTCCCACACGTGGGCACACTTTCCATATTTACAGGTTTGGAATGCGCTCTTTTTCAGGTGACTTGGAGCTTTCTGTACCTGAGATGACAGCCTTTGTTTCTGTCTTGGAATCTGGACATGATTCTGCCAAACTGGGGCAATGTTAAACTGAAGTTTACAGGTTTAGAGAATGTCTGATTAAGTGGAAGAAAAAGCTGGAGAAGTAAAATATCACCATGCGTGTGAGGCACTCAACAGCATTAAACTTGGTGATCTTTATCCTTCCACGAAGGCGAAACTTTCTCAATTAGAGCTTTATATAAGCAAAGTACCCTGAGACTCATTTTTCTTACTTTTTCCCCCCTAGTGTACAAATTAAGTTCTGAGAAAGAAACAACTTTAGTACAGTTTAGCTCCCAGCTTCATTCAGGGAAAAAGAACGCATAATTGTTTGAAAAGCTATTTAACAAATTAATTTAAATGAGAGCTCTTATTTAAAGTACTAGAATTGTATAACAAGTTGATTATAGTGAAAAAAAATAAATATTTTATGTAAAACAGGGATCCTCAAGGAAGGGGCTTGCATGGACTTTGAAAAAACATCAAGTATACCTTCTGGAAGAGAGAAACAAGGGAAGTGGCAACCAGTAAAAAAAAAAAAAAAAAAGTAGCAGGCTTTAAATGGGCATGCCCTACAGACTGTTAAAAATGTACAGCACCTTGGTACTCAGGAAGAACAAAAGGCCAAGACATACAAAACACAACTTAAGCATGATATTTTTGTAAAAGCTTTATTTTCATATTATTTTAAAAATAATCAATATTTCAAACATCTCTATTCCAAGACACAAAGAAACATTGCATAATTTATGCTAAACAAGGCATTATGCCTTACAAGGGAAGACATAAAATGTCCAAAGGATATTTATAACAGTGTAGTTTTCAAAGTTTCAACATCTGAAATGTTCACTATGAAACAGCAACTGTGAAATGTTGACCACATACTGTGGAACAACAATAAATAACAACTGACATTCTTCTAAACAGTTACAAACATAGATGTTTGTACACACATTCCCTTATCCTAACCATCTATGTGCTTGCATCTCCCACAATGTGCCTCCAACCTCTATCACAGTGGCATACTGCGGGCTCCCCCAAAATATTAATTTAATGATTGAAGACATTTAAAACTCATCATCTTCAAAGTAAGTAACAGCCAGGACTGAACTTACTATAAAAATAAACTTTAAAAATAACTGTACAGTGAAAATCACCAAACAAATTTATATCTTTAAATACCAAGTAAAACATTAAAGTAGAAATTTTGAAAGATAAATAAATAAATACTTATATAAATAAACAGAACTCATTGAAAACAGTCAAACACATTAAGCACAGTCCAGGTCTCCTTAGGAGCCATTTGTTTCTCTTCTTTCTCTTTGGTTCCTCTAAGGCTAGAACTTCCTTCAGGAACAGTCTTCCCTGGGTTTCCTCCTTCTCACTAGGTCAGTTGGTGCCATTCCTAGGATGAGAAAATGGTTGCTCTTAGTAGGTAATCAATAAGCTGACTGCACAGCCCTCTTCTCCTGCCTCAGACCCCTGACACCCCAGGGTTTTCCAAAAGCTACTGCTACCCCCAGCCCCCCCCCCCGCCCCCGCCCCGGGCCTACACCAGGTAGTTACTGCCTGTAACTACTGCAGTCCAGAGCAGCAGAAAAATTCAAGCTCCTGAACGTTGTTTAATAAGGGGACCTGTGGTAGCAACTGTATTGTTGCTTTCAAACAGCTGAAACATACTGAACACCAACCGAATGTCACCCTGGGCTAAAAATGTGTGTGGATATCCTCACTTAAGCCTCATAGCAAACCCATGAAATAGGTACTGTTTCTCATTTTATGGAGACTCAAAGAGATTAAATACTTTCCTGGGTCAAGGGCCTACTAAGAGATGGAGCCTAGACTTGAACTCAGGTGGGTCTCACAGCAAAATCCTGCTCTTCACCACCAAGAGTTAAAGGCACCTATTACCCAAAACTAAGGGCACAAAAGTTAGTTCCACTTTTCAGGTCTGAAACCATGAGAAACTGGGGTAAACACTGTTTTTTAATGGGTAGGAAGCATTTCAGCATCACTAGACAAATGTAAATATTTTACAAACACATATTTACCCACTTTCATTTGAATGGCAGTTTGGCGGTGGGAATGAAAGGTGCCAGAGATACCGTTGTGGCACCAGAGCAAATTAATGATCTTAATGGCAAATTTAATCGTGAATACAATAATAACGATTTTCAGCTCTTAGCTAACCCTGAGTTTCTCTTATATGATTTTCAGAAGCAGATGCTAGTGTCTGTACCAATGACTCTAGTCACTTGTAAATAAAATCCCACAACTCACGTGTTTAGCATCTTTTCGATGAATCTCTTAACCATGGGGGCTGTGGGGTTGAGACAAACCTCGTGCCCATTCTTGAGAATGGCTCTGCAGAGAGAAGGAGAATCCGTGTGAGGCGGGCGGTGGGGCCAGGCAGTCAGTGCAGGGAGCACTGGAGGGTTGGGGTGACAGGATGGAGGCAGAAGCAGCGCGGGGCGAGACTTACATGACTTCGGTATCGGCGCAGTGGGGTCCCGGGGGCGTCACCTTCACACTTGCGATGTTCTTGAGGTGGATCCCCTGCACGGTCTTCACGCACTGGCAGCGCAGTTCGGAGCCCATGGGCGCCCCTGGGAGAGAAGAGAGACTCGTTTAGAGAGGTTGTCTCCACGCAGGGTCACCCACCCACCCAAGGCTGCCGCAGGGTCCCGCCGAGGCTCACCAGCTGCGCGCCGGCCGGCGGCGACCAGGAGCAGAAGCAGCAGCGCCACCCGGAGGAGACGGGGAGCGGCGGGGAGCGCGGTGCGGGCCATGGTGCTCGGCTCGGAGAGTCGGGGCGGCGGTGCCTGGAGCGAGAAGGTGGCTCGAGGAAGGCTGCTTGCCTGTGATTCGGGCTGTGCGGCTCCAAGCCCCGCGAACTGCTTTTATCCACGGTCGGGGCTGGAAAGTTGGCTGTCCCGAGGGCAGGGAAATCCCCGGGTCTCCAGGTTTGTTCCCTGATTCCGGAAGGAAGGAGCCAGCCCCGCCTCCTGTACTGACCCGGCTCACCCTCCGGCTAATTGCTCACTGACTCAGGGACATTATCCAGCTGTCCCCAAAACTTCCCAAAGGGACAGTGAGTCTTTTGACGTGGGGGAGTTACCGACTGCCAGTGGGGACGGCGGGAGCCGAGTGACCCTCAAACGCGGTGAGGGCAGGGTTGGGCTCAATATCCAAGGGGTCCTTGGAACCACGACCCGGCAGCAGGACGTCTTTAGTGGAGTTATTTCTCTTGAAGGCACTTAGGTTATTGGGATTGGAATAGTTAAGGCCAGGGGAACTGCAGCCTCACCTATCTCTTTATCTGAACTTGGATTTTGCAGATTTCCCTTGCTTCCGAAATAAACGCACGTTTTGAAAACACATCTGTCATCTCAGATTACACATAAGAACTTTTGTCTCGTTCCTTGTCTTTTATGAGCTCAAATAAATAACACTTAGTTCTGTTTTTCCAAGACAGTGCATGGGGATGGGGTGGGGGGGGGGGGACTGGCAGCCATTGTCACAGCTTAATTTAGTGTTTGTTTCAGGAGAAAGTGTTGTAGCTCTACATCCCCCCTCTCTGAAATTCTAGAACTTCCAGAACTCAAATAATTCCATGAAATCACCTTTTTTGTTGTGTGAGACTCCTTGTTTGGATTCGTAAGTCATTGGGGAGCTATGAGGGACCATGTAGGTTTTAGGGAAGTCCACCGCTTATATTTTTCAGAAAGGTCGTGGTCACCTGAAAGTGATTCGAGCTTTTCAGTCCTCTGAGCAGCAAAAAGATGTGTTTTTGTAAAACATGTAGGTACTAGATTACTAACCCCAATACTAACCAATACTAGTATGATTATATTTCCATGTGGTATGAACTTTCCTGCCTTCTGGGATTTTACTCCCTAGAGAGAAAGAACTATCAATATGCTTTAGTTTTCTAATTTCAATAAAGCATTCCAAAATCTGTTTAGCTGACTCCTTCTCACAGGATAGGTGGATAATTCACTTCCACCATCAGTTTCAATGTCCCCTGTTGGAGTAAACTATAGGTTCCAGATGGTTTAAGAGTGATTCTGCAGGGTGGATGCAGACCTGGGAATGTGCGGAGTAAGTTGCCCCTGCTGTGAGAAGGCCTGGGCAGGGGCAGCAGGAGGAAGAAGAGGGTCTGCCTCAGCAATGCTCCAAGCTCCTTGCCCTCCAGTCTTTTTGACTCATAGTGACTCTATAGGACAGAGTAGACCTGCCCCATATCATTTCCTGGGCTGAAATCTTTATGGAAGCAGACTACCACATCTTTTTCTCACAGAGTGGGTGGTTTCAAACCTCTCATCTTTCTTTTAGCAGTCTAGCGCTTAACCACTGCTCCACCAGAGCTCCTCCGCCTCAGGAAGAGTCTTCCCTATATCCAGAGCTACCAAGGGCAGTGACGGTTCAGTGGTAGAATTCTGGCCTTCAGTGCAGGAGACCTGGGTTCAATTCTGCCCCATGTTCCTCATATGCAACCACCACCCATCTCTCAGTGGAGGCTTTCAGGTTTTTGTGATGCTGAACAGGTTTCAGTGAAGCTTCCAGACCAAGATGGAGTACAAAGAAAGGCCTGGCAATCTGCTTGTGAAAATCAACCAATAAAAAGCCTATGGATCACAACAATCAGATCTCGTTGTGCATGGGGTTCCCTGAGTCAATAGTAGCTAATGGAAACAACACATGCAGAGCCTGGGCTGTAAAGCCAGGCTGCCTGGGCTGAAATCTCATCCACACCCCTTACTTGCTGCATCAGAAACCCAGTGCCATCAAGTCATAACTATGAGCAATTTATTTAACCTCTCTCTGTTCAAGTTAATCATCTGTAAAATAGAGCTAATAATAGGGCCTGCCTCACAGGCACTATTCAATGTGTTAACATTTATAAAACATCAGCACATATTAAGTGCTATATAAATATCTGTTAAATAAAGGGAATTAGCATTTTCCAATTTTACCTAAACAGAAACAACCTAAGGTGATCCTTGTGTAAACAGAAAGAAAAAAAAATGTTTTCTAAGAAACATCTTATTTTTTAAATATATTTTTAGCATCAGGGATATTGAAAGGAGAATACGTTTGTATTCTAAGGGGACCTTGGCTTTTTTCTTTTTTTCTTTTTTTAATCCAGGGTTTGTTTGAAATTTTCATTTCAATCACTTTCCCTATAAAATTGGAATAAAAATAAAATGCTTTTTATTTGCTGTAATGATTTTCAGACCCAACACTAAGTGTTAATATAAGTAAACGCACAGAAAGAGTAGACCTTCCATCTGTCTACAGTAACAGCCAAATGGATGAGACATGTCAAGAACAAGCCCATTATATGTAGAACTATCTACAATCTGACTCCTAAAACTTGTTTAAAATCATTTGCCTTCAAAAAGCGTAGAAAGAAGGGACTTTTCCCTTTCCATTTCCACGATTTAATTCATAATAGTCCCATACTAAGTTTCAGAAAATTTTTTAAGCACCAGTATTACGAATGATTAAATTATTGAACAACATAATTACTATCATATCCAAGTAAAGTTTTGCTGAAGATAATTCAAAAACAGTTGCAGTAGTACATGGACATGGAACTGCCAGAAATTCAAGCCAGATTCAGAAGAAAGCGTGGAACACAGGATATCAGTGCTGATGTCAGATGGATTTTGTCTGAAAGCACAGAATGTCAGAAAGAGTGTGTACCAGTGTTTTATTGACTATGCAAAGACATTCGACTGTGTGGATCATAAAAATTATGGATAACATTGTGAAGAATGGGAATTCCAGAACACTTAGTCGTGCTTATGAGGAAACTGTACTTAGACCAAGAGGGAGTCGTACGAACAAAGCAAGGGAATACTATGTGGTTTAAAGTCAGGAAAGGTGTGCGTCAGGTTGTATCCTTTCACCATACTTATTCAGTCTTTATGCTGAGCATATAACCTGAGAAGCTGGACTATATGAAGAAAAACAGGGCATCAGGTTTGAAGGAAGACTCATTAACAACCTGAATTATGCATATAACACAACCTACCTGGCTGAAAGTGAAGAGGACTTGAAGCACTGATGAAGATCAAAGACCACAGCATTCAGTATGGATTATACTTCAACATAAAGAAAACAAAAATCCTCACAACTGGACCAATAAGCAACATCATGATAAATGGAGAAATGATTGAGGTTGTCAAGGATTTCATTTTATTTGGATCTACAATCAATACCCATGGAAGCAGCAATCAAGAAATCAAAGACGTATTGCATTGGGCAAATGTGCTGCAAAAGATCCCTTTAAAGTGTTGAAAAGCAAAGATGTCTGACCCAAGCCATGGTATTTTCAATCACCTCATATGCATGCGAAAGATGGACAATGAATAAGGAAGACTGAAAAAGAATTGATACCTTTAAATTATGGTGTCTGCAAAAAATATTGACTATACCATGGACTGCCAAAGAACAAACAAATCTGTCTTGGTGGAAGTACAGCCAGCATACTCTTTAGAAGCAAGAATGGCAAGACTTTGTCTTCCGTAGTTTGGGCATGTTATCAGGAGGGACCAGTCACTGGAGAAAGACATCATGCTTGGTAAATAAGAAGGTCAGCAAAAAAGAAGACCCTCAACAAGATGGACTGACACAGTGGCTGCAACAATGGCTCAAGCATGGACATGATTGTGAGGACGGCACAGTACCAAGCAGTGTTTCGTTCTGTTGTACATAGGTTCGGTATGAGTCGGAACCAAATTGATGGCACCTAGCAAGAACATTATGAAACCTACCATGATAAACAAATTCCTCCTTGTTTTCACATGTGCTGAATGCCACCTTTATATGTACATGTATAAATCCATGCAATACTAATTCTTACAGGAATGGCATTATCTCTAACACACAAGTAAGTCCAGTTGCTGTTGTGTCATTTCTGATTCACGGCAACCCTTTGTGTGTCAGAGTAGAACTGTGTTCTGTTAGGTTTTCAATGGCTAATTTTTCATAAGTAGATTGCCAGGCCATTCTTTCAAGGCACCTCTGGGTGGACTCCAACCTCCAACTATTCCTAGCACGTTGACCATTTGCAGCACTCAGGGACTCCTATCTTTAAAATAGCTCAGTTTACTAAATTCCATTTACCCTGTAATTTTTACTGTATCTTTTAGATTTGACTAATACATTCTAATATGCCTGTAAAATCTAGGATTTTTCCTTCATGCTGAGCACTCACCTTGCTATTCAGATAGCAGGAATGAGTACCCTGGCTTACCTTGAGGACTTTGCTGACATAACTGTTACTCCTTCCTTCTCATTTCCTAACAGTTATGGATTGTTGTACAATGGTTCTGCTTGGGCTGAGGGGAAGGGGGAATGAAGATACCTGAACATGTCAGTGAATCCCTACATCCATCCATCCCTCTGTCCAAGGGCCTCAGTTGAGAATCAGTGTCAATCTCTTTTCTAGTCTCTAAAACATCTGCTTGGCACCCTTCCACCCTCTTCTGAGAGCAGAACTCCAGCTTTCCTTTGCAAATCCTTACCATTGTGCTCATCAGTCCATGTAGCTAAGGTGGGATGACTCCATTTCTGAGCTCAGCAGGGGGAACTTATGACTCCAAAGCAGCATCCTCTTACTACCTGCACCAACCTCCAAGCTAATATGGGTTCAGAGTTGAACAAATGATTTAAGCTTCACCGAATTAGTGACAATGCTAATTCTACTGGAGTAGAAGAGAATTTAGAGGCTCTTGCTCCTTGCTGGAATTGCTGTCCTGATAAGATGGAAAGCTGAAGTCTTGCCATTGGTTGAGGAGAGCCTACTGAGAATGGAGGTAACACAGGGGAAAGCGTCTTGACCTGCACAGACGTAGGAATACTGAGAGCATTTTTTTAAACACTTAAATCTAGCTTTACCTTATCGGATCCATTGACTTAAAACACTGAATTCTTAGCTGCTGTGGAGCCAGCCCTTGACTCATGGCAACCCTATGTACAACGAAGCAAGATGTTGCCTGGTCCTGCACCATCCCCATGCTCAGTTTTAGATCAGACCGTTGTGATCCATAGGGCTTTAGTTGGCTCAATTTTGAAAGTAGATGGCCAGGCCTTTCTTCCTAGTTCATCTTAGTCTAGAAGGTAGCTGAGACACAAGCCTCCACTGGTAGATGGGTGGTGGCTGCACATGAGGTGCACTGACCTGGAATCAAACTCAGGTTTCCCACATGGAAGACTAGAATTGTACAACCAATGTCCTTCACAGTCTCAAGGAGATTTCTAAAAACAACTAGTAATCTTTTCCTTGTGGAATATTAAAAACTTTGAGATAATTATGCTCTCAGTTCCGGACAGTGAAAGGAAAGAGGAGTGTACTCGTGACGGGAGAGAGGCCTGAGCAGGGAAAAGAAGATACATTATCTCTAGTGTGTCATTTGAAGTTTATGAAATGGAGAAGGTTAAAGAGTCGTGAGCTCCAGGTAGGATAAAAACCAACCAAACCCTTTGCCATCAAGTCGATTCTGACTCATAGAGACCCTAAAGGACAGAGTAGAACTGTCCCAGAGAATTTCCTAGGAGCATCTGGTGGATTCAAACTGCCAACCTTTTGGTTAGCAGCCATAGCTCTTAACCACTACGCCACCAGGATTTCCTCCAGGTGGAATAGATGGGTGGTAAATATAGTAAAGAAGGAGAAGCAGGATGTCTTGATTATGTATCACATGAGATACACACTACATTAAATATGTATATATGCAATCGTATATTATTTAAAAAAAAGAAAAAAAATTCTTTTTTTTTTTTTTTTTAAATAATTTAGTGAGCACAAATTAAATACTGTGTGATTATGACTGGAGGGTGTGGATGGACAGATGAGTAGAATCCTTGGCTTGTCCCTGAAAATTCTCAGATGTACTTCTAACTAAAAAAAAAAAAAAAAAAACAGACTGGAAACATTGCTGTTGGTAATGGCATGAGGGGGTGGTTATCATCTTTGTAAACAATTTTATGAAGACCAGATGAGTGCAATAATTAGGTAATTTGTGGCATTACACTGTTAATCACCTTTGGTTTTCTGGGTTGTTTACAAGGAGCTCTGGTGGCTCAGGGGTTAAGCACTCAGCTGGTAACCAAAAGGTCAGCAGTTGAAACACGCCAGCAGCTCCATGGAAGAAAGGTGTGGCAGTCTATTCCAATAAAATTATAGCTCTGGAAACCCTATGGGGCTGTTCTACTCTGTCCTATAGGGTCACTATGGGCCAGAATCAACTCGATGGCAATGGGTTGGGTTTGGGTTGGGTTCGGATTATTTATCCCAGCAATAAAAATAAAAAATCCCTTATCCAAATCTTTTCCATTAACCATTGTTTTCCTTCCTATGTTTAGCACTTGAAAAACACTTTTTTGGCATCTACTATTAAATATCCCAGGGGAGTTAAAGCTTCCTCCTCCTGGAGGAACAGACTAGAAAGAAAAACAAAAAATTATCACAGATTTTAGAGATAAATCTGAGGGAGGTTGGGATATAATACCTTGGAATTACAGAGTAGAAGGCAGATTATTCACCACATGGGTAATTAAGACCTAATAGTCCTAACTCTGTTTACGCTTGGGGACTGCTTTCCTCTCAAGTTTTACTGCTATCCATACAAAACTGGACAGTGGTATAATTTCCTTGTTTGTATCTACTTCTGTGAAGAAATAAATAAGATGGTTATACAGTATGTTTCTTTTCTTTTTTTTTATGTTTTTCACTAAAGAGAGTTAAATAGCCTTCTAATCACCAGATACTCTGTATACTTCATAGTCTTATTAAAAAAACAAACAAACACACAGGGTTCCTCTTATAAATATAGTGGTTGATAAACATTGAGGCTTTTTAATTTGAGTTTTTAGAAAATATAGTTTATGTTCATTGTGCTAAATTTTTCTTACTGGCTGCAGCACCCTAGTTTTGGGTTATGGCTCTGCTGAGAGAAAATTCTGGCTTGCCTGTGGTGTCCCTCATGGACTGCTTGTTAGCTCAGGGATCTTGGTCATCCTTGTTTGGAAATGATGTGTGCTCTGGGAGTAAAACACCAAGAGAAAGGAATAAAAGGAATATATATTTATGATGTTCCAATTCTGGGTCAGACAGCCTGAGTTTTTCACAATGTCATTTTAATACTGTCAAGAACCCTATGAGGTTGGCATCATTATTCTCATATTGACAGATGAGGAAACTGGGGTATAGAGTCCCACAGAGGCAGAGTTAAGATTCAAGTGCAAAAATGTCTAATTCAGAAGCCCACTGGATTCAAGCCAGTCTTTGGACAAGGAAAGAATTAATTGGGAAGAAAAGACCAGCTAGAAGGATCTTAACCCTACTGAGTGTATTTTGTATTTCACACCTTCCTTAAAAAAATGCATTACTTATTCTCAATCCAGTGTGTACTAAGAACCAAATGCATAAGTGATGACAACTACTAGCCCCCAGAGTCTCAACAGCCAGAGACCCTCCTTCTTACTGTATCGTCTTTATCCAAAAAGCTGCACCCTGTAGAGTTCCCTGGGACTCTCAACATTAGGTGAGGTTAGGTCAAGTTCTGATATTCGTATTAAAGGCATTTGATAGGCAGCAGGTGGGAAGGGTCCAAATATCCTACCCCTACCAACTCCTAAAGAACCTTAGAAGTCACTCACAAGGACGTAGACTCTACCACGAACTGTCATAGTTTGGCTCTGTCAGTAAGGGACTAGAGCAATTCTTTCAAACAGCAAGTTGTGATCCATTACAAAAAAACAAATAAACCCATTGCCATTGAGTCAATTCCGACTCATAGTGACCCTATAGGACAGAGTAGAACAGTGCCATAGACTTTCCAAGGAGTGGCTGGAGGATTTGAACTGCCGATCTTTTGGTTAGCAGCTGAGCTCTTAACCACTGCACCACCAGGACTCTTGTGACCCATTAATGGACGGTAAAATAAATTTAGGGGGTTGTCATCAGAATTTGAAAATAATGGAATAAAATATAATAGGATAAGATATACATAGAATAAAAAATGATAGACAGTAATACATCACACATAAGTAACTTAAGTATTGCTTTGTGAAAATTTTGTTTCAGTTATAGATGAATAACTGTGTAAAACTAAACACTTTATGCATGTATGCAGAAAAAGAGCCTCCAAGAGCAAAATATCCCTTCAATGATTTTGTTACATGGATCAAGGACATGACTTACAATGAAGTACAACTTTGGAGAAAATTGAAACAAGTCCACGAGAGCCGAAGTACAACCTTGAGTATATCCCACCTGAATTTAGAGACCATCTCAAGAATAGAATTGATGCGTTGAACACTAATGAACAAAGACCAGACAAGTTATAAAATGACATCAAGGACATCATACATGAAGAAAGCAAGAGAATATTAAAAGGACAGGAAAGAAAGAAAAGACCAAAATGGATGTCAGAAGAGACTCTGAAAGTTGCTCTTGAATGTAGAGTAGCTAAAGTAAAAGGAAGAAATGATGAAGTAAAAGAGCTGAACAGAAGATTTCAAAGGGCAGCTCGAGAAGACAAAGTATTGTAATGAAATGAGCAAAGACCTGGAGATAGAAAGCTAAAAGGGAAGAACACAGTTGTCATTGCTCAAGCTGAAAGAACTAAAGAAAAAAAAAATCAAGCCTCAAGTTGCAATATTGAAGGATTCTACAGGAAAAAAACTACGCAGGAAGCATCAAAAGATGATGGAAGGAATACACAGAGTCACTGTACCAAAAAGAATTGGTTAACATTCAACCATTTCAGGAGGTAGCATATGGTCAAGAACCAACAGTACTGAATGAACAGGTCCAAGCCGCACTGAAGGTATTGGGGAAAAATGAGACTCCAGGGACCGACAGAATACCAACTGACATGTTTTAACAAATGGATGCAGCACTGAAAGGGCTTACTCTTCTATGCCAAGAAATTTGGAAGACAGCTACCTGGCCAACCAACTGGAAGAGATGCATATTTTTACACATTCCAAAGAAAGGTGATCCAAAAGAATGAAGAAATTATCAAACAATATCATTAATATCACACACAAGAAAAATTTTACCGAAGGTCATTCAAAAGATGCAGCAGTACATCGACAGGGAATTGACAGAAATTCAAGCCAGATTCAGAAGAAGATGTGGAACAAGGAATATCATTGCTGATGTCAGATGGATCCTGGCTGAAAACTGAGAATAAAAGAACGTTGTTTATCTGTGTTTTATTGATTTTAGAAAGGCACCCTACTGTGTGGATCATAACAAATTATGGATAACATTGTGAAGAATGGAAATTCCAGAACATTTAATTGTGTTTATGAGGAATCTATACATAGACCAAGAGGCAGTTGTTTGAAAAAACAAGGGGATACTGCATGGTTTAAAGTCAGGAAAGGCATGTGTCAGGGTTGTATCCTTTCACTATACTTGTTCAATCTGTATGCTTAGCAAATGATGCAAGAAGCTGGACTGTATGAAGAAGAACAGGGCACCAGGATTGGAGGAAGACTCATCAACAACCTGTGATATGCAGATGACACAACCTTGTTTGCTGAAACGGAAGAGACCTTAAAGTACCTACTGATGATGATCAAAGACTACAGCTTTTCATACAGATTACACCTCAATATAAAACAAAAATCCTCACAATTGGACCAATAAGCAACACCATGATAAAGGGAGGAAAGATTGAAGTTGTCAAGGATTTTATCTTACTTGGCTCCACAACCAACACCCATCGAAGCAGCGGTCAAGGACTCAAACAACCCATTGCATTGGGAAAATCTGCTGCAAAAGATCTTTTTAAAGTGTTAAAAAGCAAAAATGTCACTTTAAGGACTAAGGTGCACCTGACCCAAGCCATGCTGTTTTCGATCACCTCACATGCATGCAAAATCTGGACAATGAATAAGGAAGACTGAAGAAGAATTGATGCCTTTGAATTACGGTGTTAGTGAAGAATATTGAATATGCCATGAACTGCCAGAAGAATAAATCTGTCTTGAAAGTACAGCCAGAATGTTCCTTAGAAGCAAGGATGTGAGACTTTGTTTCACATACTTCGTGCACGTTATCAGGAGGGACTAGTCCCTGGAGAAGGACATCGTGCTTGATAGAACAGACAGTCGGTGAAAAAGAGGAAGACCCTCACAGATGGATTGACACAGTGGCTGCAACGGTGGACTCAAGCATAACAGTGATTGTGAGGATGGCCCAGAACTGGGCAGTGTTTGATTCTGTTGTACATAGTGTTGCTATGAGTCAGAGCCAACTGGACAGTACCTAGCAACAATAAAAACAGACATTGTTTGCTTAGGATCTCCAGTCAGGGGAAAAAAAATAACTTAAAGTACATTCCAGTTACATTGCATCACTCCCTGAAAATTTTCACAATAGGGAATTGCCGTAAATTGCTGTGCAACCTGTGATTTTCCTGGCAGGAATGTCAGCTCCTGAAATTCTTGCTGATAAGGTTGGCACTTTGACAAGGTTCTCAGCAGAGTTAATCTGAAGTAAAGATTAATAGGCACCAGAATTGGCTGATTTAGCAATATTTGTTTTGGTCTTTTGGCCTGTTGGATCACACTTACTAAGTATTATATTCAACTAAAGGTGTTGAATATAATATTCAAGTGGGAAATAAAAAAAAGTAAAACCATAAAATCTTATCTCTTGTACTTCACTTCCTAGTATTTTTTAAAAAATCAGTTGAACATCTTGTGTTACAGTTTCCACATTCTTTGCATATTTTTATCAAAAAACTCTTTGATAAATGTTTTATTTCATTCACACCAGACTGCCTAGGAAGCATGAAGAATACCAATAATAATAATAACACAATGACTATAATTAATAATTACTAACGTTAATAAAATCATACTGTATGCAGGGAACAGGGTTGCAAAATATATATATAAAATATATATAAAAAATATATATACATATACAAAATCTCATTACAGTAACCCAACAGGTTGCTGTTGCTGTTAGAGGTCATCAAGTCGGTTTTGACTCATAGCGACCCTACATACAGCAGAAGAAACACTGCCCGGTCATATGCCATCCTCATAATCTTTGCTATGTTTGAGCCCATTTTTACAGCTACTGTGTCAATACATTTCTTTGAGAGTCTTCCTCTTTTTCACTGACCCTCTACTTTAACAAGCATGATGTCCCTTTCCAGGGTCTGTTCACTTCTGATAACACGTCCAAAGTATGTGAGACGAAGTCTCGCCATCCTTGCTTCTAAAGAGCATGCTGGCTGTACTTCCTCCAAGACAGATTTGTTTGTTCTTCTGCCCAAACCAAACCTGTTGCCGTCCAGTTGATTCTGACTCATAATGACCCTATAGGACAGAGTAGCTCTTCTCCATAGGGTTTCCAAGGAATGGCTGGTGGATTCAAACTTCCAACCTTTTGGTTAGCAGCCAAGCTCTATACCACTGCGCCACTTCAATATTCTTTGCCAACACCATAATTCAAATGCATCAATTCTTCTTTGGTGTTCCTTACTTATTGTCTGGCTTTCACATGTATATGAGATGATTAAAAATACCATGGCTTGGATCAGAGGGATCTTACTCCTCATGATGATATCTTTGCTTTTTAACTCTTTAAAGAGGTCCTTTGCAGAAGATTTGAGCAATACAATAAGCCCTTTGATTTCTTGACTGCTGTTCCCATGAGTGTTGATTGTGGATCCATGTAAAATGAAATTCTTGACAATTTCAATCTTTTCTCTGTTTATCATGTTATTATTGGTGGAGTTGAGAGAATTTTTGTTTTCTTTCTGTTGAGGCATAATCCATACTGAAGACTGTAGTCTTTGATCTTCATCAGTAAGTGCTTCAATACCTGTTCAATTTCAGTGAGCAAGGTTGTGTCATCTGCATATCACAGGTTGTTAATGAGTCTTCCACAAATCCTGATGCTGTGTTCTTCTTCACATAGTCCAGTTTCTAGGATTGTTTGCTCAACATATAGATTCAACAAGTATGGTGAAAGGATACAACCCTGACACACATCTTTTCCAATTTTAAATCACGCATTATCCCCTTGTTCTGTTTGCATAACTGCCTCTTGGTCTATATACAGGTTCCTCATAAGCACAATTAAGTGTTCTGGAATTCCCATTTTTCACAATGTTATCTGTAATTCGTTATGACCCACACAGCCAATTGCCTTTTCATAGTCAATGAAACACAGGTAAATATCTTTCTGGTATTCTCTGCTTTCAGCCAAGATCCATCTGACATCAGTAATGATATCCTTCATGCCATGGATTCTGAATCCAGCTTGAATTTCTGGCAGTTCCCTGTCAATGTCTGCTGCAAACATTTTTGAATGATTTTCAGCCAAATTTTACTTGTTTGTGATTTTGTTCAATAATTTGTGCGTTCTTTTGTATCACCTTTGTTTAGAATGGACACAAATATGAATTTCTTCCAGTCTGTTGGCCAGGTAGCTGTCTTCCAAATTTCTCGGCATGGATGAGTGAGCACTTCCAGCATTGCACCTGTTTGTTGAAACATATCAATGTTCAGCAACTGACGGTATTCCATCAATTCCTGGAGCCTAGTTTTTTGCCAATGCCTTCAGTGCAGCTTGCACTTCTTACTTCCATACCATCAGTCCTTGGTCGTATACTGCCTCCTAAAATGGCTGAATGTTGGTCAATTCTTTTTGGTACCGTGACTCTCTGTATTCCTTCCATCTTCTTTTGATACGTCCTTCATTGTTCAATATTTTGCCCATAGAATCCTTCAAAGTATCAGCTTGAGGCTTGAATTTTTTCTTCAGTACTTTCAGCTTGGAAAATGCCCAGTGTGTTCTTAACTTTCGGTTTTCTAACTCCAGGTTTTTGCACATTTCATTGTAGTACTTTACTTTATCTTCTCAAGCTGCCCTTTGAAATCTTCTGGTCAGCTGTTTTACTTCAGCATTTCCTCCATTCATTTTAGCTACTCTAAGTTCAAGAGCAACTTTCAGAGTCTCTTCTGACATCCATTTTGTTTCCTTCTTTTTTTCCTATCTTTTTAATGAACTTTTGCTTTCTTCATGTATGATGTCCTTAACATTATCCCACAACTCTTCTTGTCTTTGGCCTTTAGTGTTCAGTGTGTCAAATCTATTTTTGAGATAGTCTCTAAATTCAGGTGGGCTATACTCAAGGTCATACTTTAGCTCTTGTGGACTTGTTGTAATATTCTTCTGCTTTCTGGGTCAACTTGAACTTGCATATGAGCAATTAATGGTCTGTTTCACAGTCAGCCACTAGCCTTGTTCTGACTTATAATATTAAGGGTTTCCATCGTCCCTTTCCACAGACATAGTTGATTTGATTCTTGTGTATTCCATCTGGTGAAGTTAAAGTTTATGTTGTTGAAAAATGGTATTTTCAGTGAATAAGTCATTGGTCTTGCAAAATTCTGTCATGCTGTCTCCGGTGTCATTTCTATCACCAAAGCCACATTTTCCAACTACCTATCCTTTTTTTCTTTCCAACTTTCACATTCCAATCACCAGTAATTATCAATGCATTTTGATCAAATGTTTAATCAATTTCAGACTGCAGAAGTTGGTAAAAATCTCCAATTTCTTCATCTTTGGCATTAGTGGTTGTTGCATAAATTTGAATAGTAGTTGTATTAACTGGTCCTCCTTGTAGGTGTGTGGATATTATCCTATCACTGACAGCATTGTACTTCAGGATGGATCTTGAAATGTTTTTTGAGAGGATGAATGTGATGCCACTCCTCTTCAACTTTCATTCCCTGTGTAGTAGGCCATATAATTGTTCTGATTCAAAATGGCCAATACCAGCCCATTTCAGCTCACTAATGCCTAGGATGGTGTTTGGAATACTGGTGGCATAGTTTCCAGAATCACAGCCACATGCAAGCCACCACAGTATGAAAAACTGACAGACGAGTGGTGGACCCAGGAAGTAGTAGATACTCAAATTATGCCCATTTCACTGATGAAGAAGCTAAGCCACATGTTGGGCCATGCTAAGAAATTTGGATCTTACATTAGGAGCAAAAGAGAAAAATGTACGTAAGTGAGTGACATCATTGTATTTTTGCTCTAAACAGAAAATTCTGGTGGCATTGAAGGTGAAATGTGGGGGGCTGGGGGGCAGGGAAATACCAAAGGGGCAAAACTGTTTGAGAAACGATTATCTACTCTATTTCCAGTGTATCTCTGCCCCATCCATCCATATACTCCTTCTACAGAGAATGGTAAACTCTTCTGTAAACAGGTAATGACCTTTCAGGATTCTGTGCATTTACACTTATTTTTCTCTCTTGTAGTTCTGTACGCCCCTTGACCAGTAGCTAAATCCCAATATTCTTTCAAGATCAAGCTCATCTGTTTGTACTTCTATAAAGCAATTACTTACATGTCATTTGCCAGTGCAGTATGACAATCTCTGCCTTTAATTTGTGTGTTTATTTCCATTATATTTAATATGATTTTCAACATTACTGGGTTTATTTACCATCTTGCTATTTATTTCCTACTTTTTACATTTATTCTCTTTTATTTTTTCTCTCTTTTCCTGCCTGCCGTCATTTGAATTAATTAATATTTTATTATTTCATCTCCTATATTGCCTTATTAGCTATATCTCTTTTGTTTGCTGTTGCTTGTTCTAGGATTTATCAGTGTTTACCTTAATATCAATTCACATGTAGTATAATAATCTTATAATGGTATGCTTCCATTTCCTTTTCTCTGTCTTTCTGCTATTATTGTCATTGACCACTGATGATTTAAATTGAACATTGTTGTTAATTTTGCCTTACCCAGAAAAAAGCAATTAATTTTGTTTTAGAGATATTTGTAAATAACAAAATATATTTTATATTTATACACATATTTCCAATTTTATATGTTCTTCATTCTCTCATATAGATTTAAATTTCAATCTGGTATCATTTTTCTTAGTTGGAAAGCTTCTTTAAACATTGCTAGTCTTGAGCCCTGGTGGCTCAGTGGTTAACAGCTCGGGCGCTAACCAAAAGGTCGGCAGTTTGGATCCACCAGCTGCTCCTTGGAAACCCTATGAAAACAGTTCTACTTTGTCCTATAGTGTCGCTATGGGTTGTTATCGACCTGACAGCAACGTGGTAGTCTTCTCATTATGGTCTCATCCTTTGTATGTCTGAAAAGGTCTTTATTTTCCCTTCATTTTGGAAAGATTTTTTTTTCTGGTTGTAATTCTAGATTGATAAGTATTTGTCTTTTAGAATTTTAAAAAGATGCCATTTCATTGTCTTCAGGACTGCATGGTTTCTGATGAAAAGTTTTCTGTCATTCTTATCTTTGTTCCTTTGTTCATAATGTGACTTTTTCCCCTCTGGCTGTTTAAAATTTGCTCTTTGTCATTGTTTATTAATTTTTTGTTGTTGTTTTGAAATTTTATTACAATGTGGTTTGGTTTAATTTTCTTCATGTTTCTTCTGATTGGGGATTATTGACCTTGCATATGCATACATACATGCTGCATATATATAAAAATCAGATTTGGACAAATTTTGGTTATCATTTTTTCAAAAAATTTTTTGGCTCTATCCACCCCTGCCATTTTCTGAGACTTCAATTCTTTGTATAAACCAAACCCAACCTGTTGCCATTGAGTTGATTTCAATTTATAGTGACCTTATAGAACAGAATAGAACTCCCCCATCAGGTTTCCAAGGAGCAGCTGGTAGATTAGAACTGCTGGTCTTTTGGTTAGCAGCCAAGCTGTTAACCACTGCACCACCAGAGCTCCAATTCTAGTATAAAATGCTTAATATTGTCCCATAGCTCACTGATGATCTCTTCGTTTTTTTTTTCTAAGTCTTTCCTTTCCATGATTTATTTTGTATAGTTTCATTTTATATGTCTTCAAGCTCACTAATTTTGTCTTCTGTAATATCTAATCTGCAGACTAATCTGATTATTGAGGCTACTCTGGTAACTCACCTAATCTAGTTTTCATTTCAGTTATTGTAGTGTTTAGACTCTAAATGTTTGATTTTGGTCTTTTTTTTAATGTCTATTTGTCTCCACTTCATGGTCATTCTTTCCTCTATCTTGAACATATTGACTATATTTATAATGGCCATTTCAATGTCCACGTTCTATCATATGTGCCACTTCTGTGAATGTTTCTCTGATTTTTTTTCTCTCTAGTTATGGTGGTATTTTTTTGCTTCTTTCCATGCTTGGTAATTTTTGATTGGATGCCAAATATAAATTTTGATCTGGGGTATCAATTTTTTTTTTTTTTAATATGCTTCAAGTATCTTTGAACTTTGTTTGGATGCAGTTAGGTTATCTGGGATCATTTTAATCCTTTGAAGTCTTACTTTTATTAAGCTCTGTTAGTGAATGTTTAGAAGACCCTCTAGTGTAGGCCTAATATGGCCCCACCACTGAGGCAATATCCTTCTGAGAACCCTCCCTGGTGCCCCATGTATTATGAGGTCTTTCCATACTAGTTGGTAGTCACTAGCCCTGTGTAAGCTTTGGGAATTTTTCCTTCTATTCCTTTCCAGTGTTTTATTCCCAAGTCTCTCTTTGTGCAGTATCTTCCTCTCAATTGCCCTTTCCCACAAATTCTAGCCCTCTCGATCTTGTCAAACTTCCAACTCTGTCTGCTCAACTCAGAGATATAGCCACGCTCTGTCTAGGCTTCCCCTTCTTCTGCTGCAACTTGGAAACTTTCTCTAGGTATTTAGTTGGGACCCTTGTAGGTTGCTCTTCATTTGTTTCTCTTCTCTCCGGGATCTTTGTCCTGTGTTTTCTCTTGTCCAATGTTCAAAAACTACTTTTTTCATGTACTTCCTCTGGTTTCTACAAGCTTAAGGTAAGAGGAAATCTGGTGCTTCTTTTCCCATTGAGTCCAGAAGCAAGTCACTGTATAATGTTTTAACCTCGTTAAATAAATGATCCAGTATGGAGCTCTTATGAATGTAACTTTAGGTGCCTCATTCTGTCTTCATTATTCTATTAAATTTTCTTCAAAGTTCTTCTTTTTTCTATATGGCTTTTTTTTTTCCTGGGGTTTCAAATAAAATGTGGCACTCTAGGAAAGTTTATTTTTAAGAGTTTAGAATAATATAAATAACATAAATAAGGCAATTCCCCTACTCACTTTGTCACACTTTAACACCCCAATTAAATGCTTTTTCCTTCTGTAAAATAGTAATGTACTCTTTCTACCTTTGACTTTGATGTATACTCTGAATCCTTTATGGCAAATCTTAATTCTGTAATCTAACAAAGATGATAATATTTTCTGTTTCTCTTATAAAATTTTTGTTGAATTCACTATCATTATATGTAAGTTAGTCATTGGATATAAATTGAAAATCTTCAGATTCCAAAATAATTTTTGTAATAATGTACTTATCTGGGGTACAATCCTTTTTTTCAGTTCCCACATTGTTATATTCTATCTTGCATAAGTATCAAGGATAAAAATAGTTGGAATATAGGCAAAGCAGTATAAGAGGCATTAGCTCTGTTGTATGCCTGTGACAATTAAATTAGAAAAAAGTTAGTGGCTATATTTTACATTCTGTGCTCCCAGCCTACCTCTTATGAAATTTCCCTTCTCTACTGTCCTCCAGATCACTTTCTTGAGTCTTTAAACAATTGGTGGTGATCTGAATTTTATTTCATAAACTTGAGTGTGCAAGTGATTTCACATTCCTTTATCTTTTTAAAATCAGATTAAATTTGTCTCTAACTTTCATTCCACCAAGGAGATAATTATTAAATCTCAGTAATTATTGAGTTTCCCTGGACACACCCCTGATAGTCCAAAGGTCCAAAAATAGAGTAAAACACCCAGGGGTGTCCCTCATGGACTTTGCCTTATACTTGTTTTCCATGAAAGCCTTCTTCTTCACATTGGCATGGTCACTTGAAGTGCAGGGCTGTAGCTTTCCTTAATTCTTGGAGTACAGAAATATTTCCTAAGGTTGGTAATACCAGTGATTGCTAGTCTTCTAAGTACAAAATATAGCCCTTCCTCTAGAGACCTGTCTTCTCCTTTGGATGACAGGGTTGAGAGATGGATAATATATCTTCTCTCCCTTGCTCAGGCGTCTCTCGCCTCACAGGTACTCTCTTCTTTCCCTTTCTATCCAGAGCTGATAGTATAATCATCTCAATGACCTTAGGCCTCCACAAGGAAAAGATTACTAGTTGTCTACATTCACCTTCTCCTTTAGGCCCATCAATTTAAACTCCTCTAAGGCAAGAGATGACTTCCAATTTTCCTGGATTCGTACTTCATACATTCCACATTCCAATTATTAATGTATGTTTGCAGCTGTTTCTTCTCATTTTGAGTAGTGCCACATTAGCAAATGAAGGTTCCAAAAGTTTGACTTCATCCACGTCATTAAGATTGACTCTAATTTGAGGAGGCAGCTCTTCCCCAGTCCTCTTTTGAGTGCCTTCCAACTTGAGGGGCTCATCTTCTGGCACTATATCAGACAATGTTCTTCTGCTATTCATAAGGTTTTTCACTGGCTAAATCTTTTCAGAAGTAGACTGCCAGGTCCTTCTTCCTAGTCTGTCTTAGTCTGGAAGTCCAGCTGGAACCTGTCTGCCATGGGTGACCCTACTGGTATTTGAATACCAGTGACAATACCAGTGACATAGCTTCCAACATCACAGCAACACACAAACCCCCACAGTATGACAGACTGACAGCTGAAAGAACTGAAGAAAAAATTCAAGCCTCAAGCTACAATACTGAAGGATTCTATTGGGAAAATATTAAATGACTCAGGAAGAATCAAAAGAAGATGAAAGGAATACAGAATCACTATATCAAAAAGAATTGGTCGATGTTCAACCATTTCAGGAGGTATCATATGAGCAGGAACCAATGGTACTGAAGGAAGAAGTTCACGCTTCACTGAAGGCATTGGGGAAAAACAAGGCTCCAGAAATTGACAGAATACCAGTTGAGATGTTTCAACAAATGGATGCAGCACTGGAAGAACTCAGTCATCCATGCCAAGAAATTTGGAAGACAGCTATCTGGCCAACTGACAGGAAGAGATCCATGTTTATGCCTATTCCCGAGAAAGGTGATCCAACCCAATACAGAAGTTATTGAACAATCATTAATATCGGAAACCTTGGTGGCATAGTGGTTAAGAGCTGTGGCTGCTAACCAAAAGGTCGGCAGTTGGAACCTACCAGGTGCTCCTTGGAAACTCTATGGGGGCAGTTCTACTCTGTCCTATAGGGTCGCTATGAGTTGTAGTTGACTCAACAGAAGTGGGCTATCATTAATATCACATGCAAGCAAAATTTTACTGAAGATCATTCAAACACAGCTGCTGCAGTATATCAACAGGGAACTGCCAGAAATTCAAGCCAGATTCAGAAGAGGTCATGCAACCAAGGATGACAGATGGATCCTGGCTGAAAGCAGAGAACAGAAAGATGTTTACCTGTGGTTTAATGACTATGCTAAGGCATTCAACTCTGTGGATCATGACAAATTATGGATAACATTGCGAAGAATGGGAATTCCAAAAGACTTAATTGTGCTTATGAACCTGTACATAGACCAAGAGACAGTCATTCCAAAAAAAAACAAGGGAAAGTCAGGAAAGGTGTGTGTAAGGTTTGTATCCTTTCATCATACATTTTCAATCTGTATGCTGAGCAAATAATCTGAGAAGCCAGACTATATGAAGAAGTACGGGGCATCCGGATTGGAAGAAAACTTATTAACAACCTGCATTTTTCAAATGACACAACCTTGCTTGCTGAAAGTGAAGAGGACTTGAAGCACTTAGTGATAAGTATCAAAGACCACAGCCTTCAGTATATATTACACCTCAACATAAAGAAAACAAAAATCCTCACAACTGGAACAATGGGTACCATCATGATAAATGGGGAAAAGATTGAGGTTGTCAAGGATTTCATTTTACTTGGATCCACAGTCAACACCCATGGAAGCAGCAGTCAAGAAATCAAAAGATGCCCAGCATTGGGCAAATCAGCTGCAAAAGACCTCTTTCAAGTGTTGAAAAGCAAAGATATCACCTTGAAAACCAAGGCAATCCTGATCCAAGCCATGGTGTTTTCAATTGTCTCTTATGCATGTAAAAGCTGTACGATGAATGAGGAAGACAAAGAATTGATGCCTTTGAATTGTAGTACTGGTGAAGAATATTGAATATACCACGAACTGCCAAAAGAACAAACAAATCTGTCTTGGAAGAAGTACAACCAGAATGCTCCTTGGAAGCAAGGGTGGTGAGAGACTACATCTCCCATACTTTGGACATGTTGTTAGCAGAGATCAGTCCCTGGAGAAGGACATCATGCGTAGTAAAGTAGAAGGTCAGCAAAAAAGAGGAAGATCCTCAATGAGATAGATTGACACAGTGGCCACAGCAATGGGCTTAAGCATAACAATGATTGTGAGGATGGTGCAGGACCGGGCAGTGTTTCGTTCTGTTGTACATGGGGTTGGTATAAGTTGGAACCCACTCAATGGCACATAACAACAAAGCAGAAGACTCAGTTGGGGCCCCGGTGGTGCAGTGGTTAAGAGCTCAGGCTGTTAATTAGAAGGTCAGCAGTTTGAATTCACCAGCTGCTCCTTGGAAACCCTATGGGGCAGTTTTACTCTGTCCTGTAGGGTCACTACAAATCAGAATCAACTCCATGGCAGCAAGTTTGTTTTTGTTTTTTTTTCTTTTTTAAGACAAGAGAGGAGCCCTGGTGTTGCAGTGATTAAGAGCTTGGTTGCTAACTGAAAGGTCACTAGTTCAAATTCACCAGCTGCTCCTTGGAAACCTTATAGGACAGTTCTACTCTGTCCTACAAGGTCACTATGAGTTGGATTTCACTTGACCACAACAGCTTTTTTTTTTTTAAGTCAAGAAAGTATAAAGCTGCAGAGAGCAAAGCCCACAACTTAATAGCTACGTATATCATCTTCCTGAATTTGGAAAGGCATCTTTGGTCGTAACCATGCCTGTTGGACCCTTGGTCCTCCAGGAACTTCAAGGTGTCAGATAGAGTACCTGTGAATTTGTGACTGGTTCCTCTACTATCCAGTTAGTAACATACTGATGATATTTAATTCACTAATAGAGCATGAAATATAGCATAAGACAAAATTATCATGCTTAATACTCTCAACTGTACAAGTCATTAGAGTAAATTTTGTCTACTTAGGATTGAAGCAGTAAAATTTGCTGTAGCACTCAGATACACATGGCAGGGGTAATGTACTATCTCATCAAAGGCAAAGTCTCCAATCTCCATACACCACTGCAGTTACGACACACTACTCCTTGTGCCCTAATGACCTGCTAAAATTCCCAAGGCTCTGAGCTCCTACCACTGCTACTTGGGAGATTATATTCCAAAAGGGGTAATATGATTCTACTTTACCACATTGTGGCCTAATTTCAATGTAATGGTAACTTCTGTGAGGACAAAGATGGAAACGAAAATCTCTTAATCCATGAAGCTCAGAACAAAAGAACTTATAGGAAAAGAAAAAAAAATCATTTTGGCTTTCAGGAAAGTGCAATGGCCCATCTATAGTCAAGCCCATAAATCACCTTGACCCAGTACTCACGTTTAAGCCCCAGCTTGGAGGACAACTCTGTCAGCTTTCTTTCTGTTGCCTGGAATCCAGTTTTCCTGGCCTAATTTTACATCTGTGGCAAAGGAAATTTCTGGAAATTAAATATATATTTATCCTTTCCATTTGACTCTAGTAAATATTTTTCTCATTGAATATGTGACACAATAATATACTAAAGATATTGTAATATAATAAAGGTAATATGATATAAAGGAATAATTCAGGACCTTGGAACAAAGGTTAGAAATTTTCAGAGTATTACATTAAGTAGTGTTCTGTTTATAACCTAAAAGGTGTTCTCATAGGGTAAAGTGAATCTTATATTAAGGTTGCACTGGTAACACACTGGCATTTTACATTTATACATGTATGTGTGTATTTAATTTGTGAGTTGAACAGTTTTTTTTTCTGGTACGCAGAAGGACCAGCGTGTAAGTGTGTTTGGGGGAGGAAACAAGACTGTGATCCAAGACTTGGAGAAGAGGGTAGATTATAGACTGGACTTTGAATTTAGGAAAAAATTACCAGATCTCTGTTTGGTTGTTTAACCGAAGAGCCAAACCCTAAGCAGTATTTTACTCTACCATTGGGAAATTTCTCCTGGATGCCTTGTGGGCATCATTTGCTTCAGTGTTGTTTTTTCTTCCTCCTTCTGGTTTTGAGTACATATAAGCTGGGATGAAATACGGGAACCAACACCATTTTATGTTAATAACAGACAAGTGATATTCATCAAATTGTTGGTTTTGGCAGTGTGTGAAGTGCTGCATCAGCCCGTTTTCCTTTCCCGCCTCCGTCACTGTGATACTCAGCAGGGAAATTCGTAGTAAAGGAGGATTGATTGTGAGTTCAAAAAGAAGGGGAAGCCTGGCCAGTGGTGAGAAAAGGAAAAAATAGTGAGACTAAAGGATGAAGGGTCCTTGAGAGAGGGAGAAGAGAAGCAAGTCCAAGGGATAAGTGGCTCCTCAGCCAACTTTGAGGGTTTGGCCAACTAGCAGTCAGGAGTAGAGACTTTGAAACAGGAAAAGAAGTATAAAACAAAAAACAGTTGCTGCTGCTCTTCAGACAAAGATTAGACTAGACTATGAGACATAAAATCATACTGGTGAGGAGTGTGCTTCTTAGCTCAAGTAGACACATGAGACTATGTAGCCAGCTCCTGTCCACAGATGAGAAGAGAAGGTAGAGGGGGGCAGGAGCTGATTGAATGGACATGGAAAATACAGGGTGGAGAGGAGGAGTGTGCTGTCACACAGAGAGAGCAACTAGGGTCACATAACCATGTGTGTATAGGTTTTTGTATGAGAAACTGACTTGAATTGTGAACTTTCACTTAAAGCACAATTTAAAAAAAAACAACAGTTGCTACTGAGTTGATTCTGACTCTTGGTGACCCCGTGTACGTCAGAGCAGAACTGTGTCCGTAGGGTTTTTAGTGGCTGATTTTTGGAAGTAAATCACCAGGTCTTTCTTCCAAGGCACCTCTGGATAGACTCAAACTTCCAATGTTTCAGTTAGCAACTGAGTGTGTTAACTGTTTGCAACACCCAAAGACTTCTGAAGAAATTAAGGGTATCCAAAATGGTGAAATAGAGACCAGGAGCCACTTTTGTGTTCCTACATCCTTCCTATTCTGTATTTTCTTCTTGCCTTTTTTGGATGTCTGCCAAATCAACATTAAGATTATGTAAGACATGAACTGTACTGTTCCCTCTTATTCTCAGAATAATACAGTTCTGAGGTTGCACATATGATGAGTCAATTGATTCATAAAGCATTTATTGAGCAACGACCATGTTTCTAGGACTGGATGAGGCTCTGAGATCTGTAAAACAAAAGACTTGTTTCTTCCTTCACGGGAACCACAACTGGGTTTGGAGACAGGAATGTCAACAGGCAGTAATAACCCAGCGTTTATGCTAGGTATTATGTATGGAAGGAACTGGGGATCAAAAGTAGAGTAAAATACCGTCCCTGTCCTTACAGAGCTTAAATTCTAAAAGATATAAAAATAAAGAAAAAATAAGGTGTAGCATGTTATAGTCAATTCCGTATGGGGTCCAGTATTGCACTTAGAACTAGGCAAGAAGGGTTCCTGCCCTAGGCTCCAAGATTCAGAAGGCTTCCCTATCACAAACATACAAAAAAATAAATGCATAAGAAAATGCATGGGCACTTCTGCCACAAGAGGAAGCAGAGTACAGTGTGGTCAGAGTATGACTCTTAATATCTTAAACATCCTTAACCCTAAGCATCCATTCTCTTGATTAACAGAGTTCAGGCCCATGGCTGAGCATCCCAGGGTGACATACTGGGCAAGGTAATGAATAATGAAGGTGGCAGTTGGGCTTGCTTTCATTCTTTTCTGCCCTGGAGTGCCTACAAGGAGCTATTGTTGTTGTGAGGTGCTGTCCAGTCAGTTCCAACTCATAGTGACCTTATGTACCACAGAATGAAACACTACCCAGTCCTGCACCATGCTTACAATCATCGTTATGCTTGAGCCCATTGTTGCAGCCACTGTGTCAGTCCATCTCATTGAGAATCTTCCTCTCTTTTGCCGACTCTCTACTTTGCCAAGCATGATGTCCCTCTCTAGGGACTGATCCCTCCTGACAACATGTCCAAAATATGTAAGACAGAGTCTGGCCATCCTGGCTTCTAAGGGGCATTCTGTTTGTATTTCTTCCAAGACAGATTTGTTCTTGCCTTTGGCAGTCCATAGTATATTCAATATTCTTCGCCAACACCATAGTTCAAAGGAGTAAATTCTTCTTTGGTATTCCTTATTCATTGTCTAGTTTTCACATGCAAATAATATGGCTGAAAATACTATGGCTTGGGCCAGGCACACCTTAGTCTTCAAGGTGACATCTTTGGTTTTCAACACTTTGAAGAGGACGTTTGCAGCAGATTTGCCCAGTGCAATGGATCTTTTGATTTCCTGACTGGTGTTTCCATGGATGTTGAGTGTGGATCCAAGTAAAATGAAATCCTTGACAAGGAGCTGGAGGTTGTAAAGAAAACCCCAGGATTTTCACAGGCGACTTGGACTAGGAAGCTTGGGAGAAGTCAAGAGGACCATGTACTGTTATTGCAAACAATTTCCCTTCTCCTCTCACTCTAAGATCTGTCAATAAACACAACCATAAGGGCTCAATCCACAATTATTCTGAATGTTCAGTGTCTAGGTAATTTAACATGTTCAACCCCATTACAGTATTTAAATATAATATGTAATATTCATGGTTCAGTTTTTTTAATATAAGCAATACTTGAGGAAATTTATTGACAATTTAAGTCACTCCATTAGCAGAGTGAAACTTCTCCAAACTTAATAATGAAGCTATCTAATAATTAATGATTCAAGTAATGTCTAATGCTGTCCATGGTATACAAATTATGTAAAAAATTCCATTATAACAAGTTGAAGTATTGATTTTGCTGAAATGAAGTCAAGAAAAAGAAATTTTATCATAAATTCTGTATATCTGTATTTTGTGCTCATCTAAACTGGCCTACACAGTAATGGAACATACAGATATGTACAATAATAATAGGATTCAGTTATCTTTTATATTTCATTGACTCTTCATCATGTAAAACCCATAGCATGACATATTTTAAAAATATTATTGATATAAGGTATGTTTGTCAAGGTTAGGAGGATAGAATTCTTTACTTAATATTTTGATAGCTTGCTTGGAAGATTTTAAATATTTAGACAGAAGAATGTGGGCCTCTCTTTGAACTCTCCCCACAGGCCCTACCATCGCAGGATATAGGTCTGATGGAAGTACTGGGGGAGAATTTCCAGAAGGGTATACTAGCGCAGATGATAAAGAGCTATATTTTAATATGTGTTCATTTTGATGCTCCCTCAGAGGAATTATTAATTTTTTGAAACAAGAATTATCTATTTTCTAGATATGTTCTATTTATAGTGTCTGGAAAGCAACAGTGTTTAATGAATTGAAATCGTTTTTTTTTGAGGAAGGAAAGGAAATGGAGTGTAGATGGTACATTTCAATGGTTAAGCCCCCAAATGGGAAATCCACATCTAGGGCGAAATTCATTTTTCTTTCAAGTATAATTTCTTGGACAATTAGTAAAATAATATTTTAATTATAATCAATTCTTGATAGCATAATCCAATATGACATCATTAAGAAAAATGAAGAATTGTCTTACTTTATGGTTCCTCAAAAGATCCTTGAAAACTTGTTCAACTGAAGTCAGACCTATTTTATGTGGCTTAAGAACTTTTTTTTCAGTAATCATTTTATTAGTTACAGAAGAATCCTCATTACTATTTACATAGTGCAAAAAAGCTGTTATTACTCTAGAACATGATATAACAATTATCCTTTATACAGCAAAAGAACAAGATGAAAATGCTTTCACGTCACTAGTTTTTGCTAGTTTTTAAATCAGAACATTACAATTAAGATATTAAATTATAAATTCATGTGGTGTATTTAGAAATTAAATTACAAAATAATACAAATACTTTTAAGGTGTGCCAACAAAGTTTTAATTTTTATCATTTATTAGAATTCATATTTCAATTAGGAAAGTATTTTCTTTGATTCCATGATGTATATAAGGGGTGGAACGAGCAGGGGAGGAGGAGGATGTTTGTAAACACCCCATCCTAGACAGCTGATTTGGTCTAACATTAAACAAATCTCTTTTATACCAATGTAAGTAACACACTAGTTGGTTACTGACGTACTTCCAAGGGTGTAGGAATTTCAACAGCAGGAAATTAATTTCTCAACTTGTACTTATGTCTTAAGAGGCATCAAATTGCTCACGAATCAATATCCTGACAGCAATTGTCATTTCCTGCTAAAACACTTTCACAGTCAAGACAGGAAGAGAGTAAACACTGGGTTGTTGGATGTCAGATCTCTTGGGATATATTCTTGGACAGCTGAGCCTCAATTCATAGGAACAAATGTCAAAGTATTAAATAGAGAGGAATCCACATCTTAGAGTGAGAAAGTAGAGTCAGATGGTCGCGCCAGGAACGTCTTGGCTCTTGGTTGTCCTTAACCTTTGGCTATAGCTTCTCTCTCACTGGCATTGCCTCAGGAAATGGTGTTTCAAGGTTCAGAACCACTTGTCTGACTTATGACCCAACAAACCAAAATATCAGCAAAATTAAGTTTGGTAGCACAATATGTACTACTCAGAGCACAGAAATTTTGGGAAAAAAAAAAAAAATCAGTGGAGCTCTGCCAGCTTTGAGTCCACTAAGAGGAGCACACTTAAACAGGTGACACAGTCTGACCTTGGCTGCAAAGGGCAGCAGAATGCCAGCAAAGTCTAGATCGTGCTGTTTTCTCCCATCTTTTGAAATGTCAGGCTCATGACAAATTTATGCAAATACTCATGGAAAATAATTTCTTGAAGATAACTTGTTCGTGCCAAATGTTTCCTGGTTTTCTTTTGGTCTAGCCTGTGGATATTAGTTTATTTTAGAGCTAAGCTCTTCCAATTTTCCTAGAAGCTAGCACCGAAGGGGTGATGATTTCACAGACAGGCCAAGGCCTGAGGTGCAGTGTTCCCTGTGCTGCCAGTGAGAGAGGCCTGGGACCAGTGAGGACACAAGTGGTTTCACTGGCATTCCACTCCCTTCTTCCCCACGTCCTCCCATCTCAGAGGGTCCAGAGCACACTAAAGGGAGAGTAATTACCATCTAAACCTGGGGACAGAGATGCATAGTGCTTGAGGGGTGACCCACTTCACATTATTCACAACCCTGATTGAAAAACCCTCTCATTTGACTAAGAGGATATGAACACTGACTCTAAAGTAAAGCATAGTGGTAGTTTCATCTAAAAGAAAAGAAAAGCCCAGAAAAAGTAAGTATTCCACAATTGGAGAGTTATCACCCCTGGGGTCCTCTAGGAGCTCACTGTGGTAAGCTAGTGTTTCCCAGTGTCACTTACTGCTAGTGATGTGCTCAAGCCAGCTCATACAGGCTCACGAGAACCAGTTTTTAAGTCCTCAGGAACTTTGTTAGCCAGTTGTTAACCGTTGGTAGCTTGAATTCAGTCATGGTGGGAGTATTTACACCCTGAAAATTGACAAGTGCTATAGATCAAACTTTTTTTTTCTTTTTTCTGTTATTTATCTACCACTACAGTTTATAGTCTCTCTCAGCTCTGTGTAAGCATTCCCTCCCTTCCCCCTAGTGCCTGTTTCCACCTCCACTGTCTTCTGCTGTGTTCCCTCTGGCATTTTTTTTTTTTTTTCTTAGCTGGTTTTCTCTTTTACTCATTGATTTTTCCTGGATTTCACCATCCAGGCAACCCTCACTCACAAAGGATTCTTAGGAGTTTGTCACTTTTTCTTGGCACAAGCAAACACTCGAGGAATGAAATTCTACAAGGTCAAAGATTTCCTTTTTTTGGATTACAAATCTAGGCAGTCCCCATCTCCATATCCTGGGATTGGTGAGAGATTCTGTTGTCCCCTAAATTACTAGTATAAAACACCAAGTGGGAATTCTCAGTGGACTCTCATAATTGGCCTCAATCCCAAACACACTGTTGTCTTCTGAGTAACACCTGAAGCCTTGTATGTCCTAGGGGTAAAGTATGTATCTGTGGGTAGGGAGTGCAAATGGTTAACGTGCTTAGCTGTTCACCAAAAGGTTGGAGGTTTGAGGTCACTCAGAGATGCCTCTAAAGAAAGATCTGGCAATCTATTTCCAAAAAATCAACCACTGAAAGTCTTATGGAGCACATTTCTACTCTGACACACATGGGGTCATCCAGAGTCAGAACCAACTCGATGGCACCTGACAACAACATGAATGTGGAAAGGGATAGCATATCAGGAGCTGAAGGAACCTTAGGGATAATTGAGTCTAAAGTCTAATTTGCTCATTAATCTGGTGAGCAAACAGTGATCCAGAGAGGCTGTTAGTAATAGAAGCAGGACTAGAACTCAAATCCCTAAATCCCTCTTCTGGCATTTTTGAATCTGCAGGAATGTCTATTTTTTACCATTATATCTAGGGCCAAGACAAAGTTCATTAAACTCAACAAATATTTTTTTGACTATATGATATATCTCTATGTATTTTTTTTAATACTTTATGCTAGGTGCTACATCAGGAGTTGAATCCCTGGTGGGGTAGTGGTTAAGAGCTTGGCTCTTAACCAAAAGGTAAGCAGTTAGAATCCATCAGCCACTCCTTGGAAACCCTAGGGGGCAACTTGGCTCTGTCCTATAACGTCACTATGAGTTCAAATTGACTCAACAGCATTGGGTTTTGGGTACTAAGATTTAGGGCCAGAGACAAGTTCCTTAATTTCCCAGGGTTTTCTTTTGAGAATCATGGCCAATTTAAGGCATGTGAGGGCCCTAAACAATGATAATCTGTGGTGCCCCCCGCCCTGCTTACTCACACATTTGAACTGGATATGTGAGTTAGATATATAGATATATATGTGTGTGTGTGTGTATATTTGTGTTAGCTATCCATGATGTAGTTTCTTTTTAAATGCAACTATATTAGCGATTGAATGCAAAAATGGTGTATGAACTAGATTATAAAATTTTTAGTGGATGCGGGGTACTAAGATTTTTATTATATACCACATTTTCTACAAAAAGAATATTCCACATATTCTACCACAAAGAAAAAGAGTCACTGAACTGAGTTGTTTCCACAATCTATGTAAAATTCTGTTAATTGCCCACAAGGAATAATTGACTTTCACCAATTTTGCTTTAAATGGCTCATACTTCAATTTTGATGCTTGTTTCATAATAAATGTTATAGTTATAAATTAACAAATAAAAAGATGTCATAAAAGAAAATTCAATTATCAGAAAACTAATATTACAAATTACCATATTTTATTTTTAGATAGATCTTTCATCTCTAACATGTAATTAAAAATATTTCTTTCTATTCTTTGCTCTTACAAATTCTTCAATGATTTCATCACAATTAAGCTGCTGAATAATATCTACTTCCATACGAATAAGGATAATGAATCTAGTCTTTCTGGAATTGTTGTATACTCGCTTTTCCTTGTGTCTTGACTGCTTGGCATCTATGGGTCTTTGCTTTGGACAACCGTTGCCCCTATTTTTTTGATGCCCTAAGCATGTGCTTACCTTGAATAATTGGGTAATTCATCCCTTTTGAGAATTAAGGCTGTGTCAACATGACTTCACTCTTTGTTTGGAGAAATTCTTATTTAGGAACTAAAACTGTAATCCAAGGAAGAACTTTACTGTTTGCTTCAGGAAGTTCTTGTAAATCAGTGTATCTGGGCCAATAATTTGCTCATCTGGGCTAACAGCTCATTTAACAGACAACAATTAGCTTATCAAGATTTCTGTCAAGACCCTCACTTCACTGTGTTCACCAACCCTAAACTATTATGTCCCCAACTTTCCCAATTCCAATCAGTTTCTGGTCTTGAAAGGGCTGCTTTAAGCCATTTGAGTCCAGTCCCCTTGGTGTCTTTCTTCTGAGACACTAAGACCCTGTCATAGTACTGTTCTCCTTATTGAATAAATTTAATAAATGTAGTTTTTCTTAATCAAAAGATTATTATGGTCTTTCTGAAGAAGTGGAAGTTGACACATTCTATTGAAGAACAGAATGTAAGAATGAGGACGTTATATTTATAATGATCTCTCTGGGTCTTGGGGGCAGTGGTGGTTCAGTGGTAGAATTCTAGCCTTCCATGAGGGTAGATCAGGCCCAGGTACCTCACGTGCAGCCACCACTCATTTGTCAGTGGTGGTTTACCTGCTGCTATGAGGCTGAACAGGTTTCTGTGGAGCTTCCAAGCTAACACAAAGTAGGGAGAAAGACCTGGAGATCTACTTCCCAAAATCAGCCAGTGAAAGCCCTATGGATCACAACAGTTCAATTCACAACTGATCGTGGGGATGGCACAGGACCAGATGATGCCTCGTTCTGTTGGGGTCACTATGAGTCCTGGGCTAAATCGAGAGAAGCTAAGGACAACAATATCTGGGTTTAGTTAGCTTCATTTGTCATACGTATTGTGAGGTATTTTACCCTGGGAATCTGGCTGCATGCTATTCTGCAAACTTTGGTAGAGACTCATTCTCTAGTTTTCTGTGACATTCCCAATTTTTAAATATTTTGACTCTCCAGTGCATGCTTGGGGCTAAATGTCCTGATCTCTGGCTCTGAAAGCATGGTGTCAAAAATCACAGGAGAAGGCAGGGGTGAGACATATACAAAAGAAAGAGTCATTGTAGGAGCAGCTCCAGGCAGCCACAGAAGAAAGTTATCTCAAACGAGATGGGAAAGTTTTTGTTTTGATCGTGATTTTTTAAAATTATTGTTATTATTTCTTTTGCTTAGAATTTAAGTTACAGTTTTCTCTAAACATTTTTGTATAAAAATGCCCCTCCATTAAAAATACTATCTACAGCATGAAATGTAGTTAACAAACACAAAAATCAAAATTATGAGGCTGAGATGAACTAGTCACAGGGAAGTAATTTCACACCACGGCTTTATGAACTAGTCCTTAAAACTTTCTACCTCCATGGCCCTTAATTCCATCCTCTTCCTGAAATCTTATCATTCAGGTACTTGATACCAGAAAGAACCTTCTGGTTAGAGGATACCAACCAAGAAGTCACTAGGTAGTAGATTTAAACATTGCTATTCTGGAATTTGGTTTAAGCCAGATTGAATTTGTTAGGCAGAAATACGTCTATAGACTTCATAATTCCTACAAATATCAATTTCTCGGATTATTATATATAGTTTGTGTGTGTGTATACACAGTACTCTAAGAAATTATATATGTTTGTATATAAATATGTATACTCCGTAATTTCTCAGAATATTTTATATATACCAAAGCAAAAAACCAAACCCAGTGCCATCGAATATATATATATATATATATATATATACCCAGAAAAAACTAAACCCTTTGCGGCCAAGTTGATTCCTACTCATAGCAACCTTATAGGACAGAGTAGAACTGCCCCATAGGGCTTCCAAGGCTGTAAATCTTTTACAGAAGCAGACTGCCACATCTTTTTCCAGCAGAGCAGCTGGTGGGTTTGAACTGCCAACATTTTGATTAAGAGCCAAGCGCTTAACCAGTGCACCACCAGGTCTCCTTATATATTACATAACTCCTAGATAGATCAATTTCTCAGAAATTATACGTATGTATATGTGTGTGTGTGTGTATATATATATATTAAATCTTGGGTGTAGCATGTGCCAAAGACTCTCCCTGAGAGACAAGGTCCAGCCCTTGCCCTGGAAGAGTTTACAGTTTAGGTGCAAAACAGCTCGAAACTTCACCTGACACCAGCCAGCAATTCCAGGCAAACTTTCTTAAGTGCTGTAGGAATTCAGACTAAGGGCCAAATCATAGCTGCCTGAGATTTTCTTGTGAGGTTTGAAGTCAGAATCTTGTTAAGTAGAATTCCCTTATTCCACAAACATATATTGAGCCCCTACTATGTGCCAGACAGTAGCCTAGAAACTTGAGACACAGTGAGCAAAATAGAGCTTACATTCTGGTGGAGGTTTGCTTTGTCTGCTTTGGTATTGGGCATGTTTTTCTGTGTCTGCTTATCTCCCATAAGGTGTCACAGCAAGATAAGCAAGATGCCTGAATCAAGGGAGGTGAGTTCTCAGAACTAGGGTGAAGACCTGTTCTGAGAAAGTAAGGAACAGGGCAGGAAAGCAAACATTATTTCCTCTTGTGATTTTAAATCTTTTCCATAAACTCTTTTTGAAATTTTCTAGGCCAAAGTAATAATACATGGACCCTACACACTTTTTCTTTATAAAAAGGGCTCCTTGTTGGGTGCATCACCTTGAAAGCTGTGTGAGCAGCTCCGTGGGTGGGAGTCGAGAGTGGGCAGTCTGCTGCATCTGGTCAGGAGAATGGTGGACCCGTCTCAGCTCTGTAATTTATTAGCCATGTGACCTCAGGTAAGCTGGTTTGCATCTCTGTTGCCAATGGCAGATGTTTGTGAAAACCCTTTGTAAGATCCAAAGTGTTTCAAAAATGTCAGAGATTATTGATATACATATTGATGTCTAGGTTTAGGGGTCTTGAGGCTATAGTAGAGGTTACAATAAAGAATAATTATTGGACAAAGAAATTGGACGAAGCTGCAAAGACTGTGGGAATTAATTAAAAAGTATATTGAGTATCTGCTCTGGGGAAACCCTGGTGCCGTAGTTGTTAAAAGCTACAGCTGCTAACCAAAAGGTCAGCAGTTTGAATCCACCAGGCACTCCTTGGAAACTCTTTGGGGCAGTTCACTAGGAGTCAGAATCGACTCCACTGCAACAAATTTATCTGCTCTGGGCTGGGTAGTATGCTGGCATTTTCTATAGATTAATTCTCACACCAACTTCATGAAGAAGAATTTTTAGCCCTTTATAGAGGAGGTAAGGCATTCCTGGGTGGTACAAATGGTTAGCCACTTGCCTGCTAACTGAAAGGTTGGGCATTTGAATCTACCCAGAGGTGCCTCAGAAGACAGGCCTGGCAAGCTCCCTGTGAAAGGTCATAGCCTTGAAAACTCTATGAAGTGAGGTTTTACTCTGAAACACATGGGGCTGCCTTGAGTCAGAATCAACTCATCCGCAGCAGGTTTGGTGTTAGTTACCTGAGGCAAGTGGATTGTCATTTAGGAAGTGAGTGGAAGAGCCTGAATTCTAATTCAGAGCAGTATGACTTTACCTCCGTGCTCTTTCACCTGAGCCAGGCACCTGCTCTTGCACAGTAAATGGTATTTATCAAATTAGTGTTTTATTAAAATCCCATTTCTCTGAAACAAACAAACAAAATTTATGGCTTTTTTGGTCCAGCAGACACATTTTGAGAGTATTTAAATATGTTATGAAGATCGTTTAGACTCCAAGTATTCGTCTGGTAAACCCTGAAATTCAGTTACTCCAATTATTTTTGAAAATAAGAGAGACTACAACAGAAATTCTATTTGTGGGCCTAAGATTGACTTTAGAGTATTACTTGTTTCTTCCATACCTGCATAATTTTGGTATTGTGTGCCTTAAGACACATTCTAGTCTTCACAGCGGGAAGCTGGGTGAATTAACACAGTGAGCAGAGGAGTATTTCTAGAAGCCAATCACCACGATACTTAGTAAAAACAGAACCATTCACAACGTGACTATGAACCACCAAAATATGTCTCACTAAACCTAAACGTGGGTATCCTCAGCTTAACTTCCCCTTAGCCAGATCTCAAAAATGCTTACAGTTATCCTATCACCCAATACAAGCAGAAGTATAAAAAGGGGAAGTAGGATGGAGGGGAAAAAAAAAAGCAGTCCTAACCAATTCATATAAGATAGATTACTTCAGCAAATTTTATAAAAACATAAGACCATGTAAACACATTGCTAGGGCCCCTCCAAGGACATTGAAAAGAGCCTGAACAAGTGTGGGGCTTTGAAGCTTAAGCTTAGTTTCATAGTACAACACCTCTAGACCTATCTGATGGGCCTTGTTGCTTAAATTAGGTAAAAACATTCATCCTTACATCTAGGTTAGTATCTATGACCCTAGTTGTGAGTAACAGTGGCAAATTGAAAATTCTGCTGTATGGCCAAAATGGTGAATCAGTCCTAGGTCACTGTAATGATTTCACTGGAAATTATATCACTGATTGAATCATGCAGTCAGGGTTGGGGATTGGGAAGAGTCAGATAGACCTGGGTTTGACTCCCACTCTCCCCTTTATGGAACACTGGTGGCACTGGGCCACCAGACACAATAAATATATATATATATGTATACACACACACACACACATATATTAATATAACTAATATATATTTTTATATTTACTATGTGCAGTGGTTAAGAGCTACGGCTTCTAACCAAAAGGTTGGCAATTAGAATCTTGCAGCTGCTTCTTGGAAACCCGCTGGGGGCAGTTCTACTCTGTCCTATAGGGTTGCTATGAGTCAAAATCAACTGGATAGCAACAGGTTTGGCTAGGTTTGGTTTTCTCCACTTTATAATCTTTAATCTCTTTGAACCTTAGTTGCTCGAACTGTAAAATAGAGATTGGTTTATTTATTCAACAGATATATTGTGTGATAGATACAGATTTAGGTGCCCAAAAGAGACATAGATACTTTCTGTCTTATAATCTGGGGTATGAGGAACGGGAAGGGTAGAAAAGAATCAGACAATAAACAAATAAGTGGTAAAGAGAAAAATATAGGCAAAAAGTGAGAAAGTGTGTGTATGAAGAGGGGGACAGTGATGGTGGTGAGTGGTGCAGTCTTGAAATTTTAAATAGGATGGTTAGGAAAGGACTCAATGAAAATTAACATAGAAACAGTGATCAAAAAGAGTGGAGGGAGTAGGCATGTAGATATCTCGGAAAAGACTGTTCTAGGCAAGGGTCACCTGATAGATTTGAGGAGAACCAGGAAGCCAGTGTAGCTAAAGTAGATCAAGTACAATAGAAAGAGAGTAGAAACAAGGGAATAGGGAGAGAAATGGTGTGGCACCTGGTAGGCTAGTTGACGTTAAAAGGACTTCAGATTTTACTTATGAGATACTCATCTGTTTTGATGAATTTTGAGCAAAAGAATGACATACCCTACCTTAATTTTTCAAAAGCATGTTCTTTCTGCAGTGTTGAGAATAGACTGTCTCCAAGATTTTGGCTTCAGTAACTGAAAGGGTGATTAAGCCATTTACTGAGATGGGAAGCCTCAGGGTAGAGCAGCTTAGAGGGGAAAACCAGTATTTCACTTTCAAACATGTTAAGCTTGAGATTCCCACTAGACATTCAAGTAGAGAGGTCAAGTAGGTAGTTGGATGTTTGAGTCTAGGGTTTAGGGAAAAGTCAAGACTAAATATGGCAGTCATCAGGTACAGACAGTATTTAAAGTCATGAGATTGGATGAGATCACTGTGAGTCAGCGTCATAGAGAAGAGAAGAAAGAAGACCAAGAACTGAGACTTGGGACACACCAATGTTAGAGGTCTAGGAGATCAAGAGGAACCAGAAAAGGAATCATCCTTACACTGATAAGGATGACCAGGGAGGAAGGAGGAAACCCTGGAAAATGTGAAGATGTTCATGTTTAAAATAAAAAAGGGTGAACATCCTGTCAAATGCTATAGATAGGTCAATTCTTACAGCATTTCTGTAGGTATTACATTAAATAATGTGTGTTCAGGGCCTGGTACAATGTTGAGCATGTTGTTTAAGATTTCTGAAAATGCTAGTAATCATATTTCCTTGCTATGAGTTGGAATTGACAATGATTTTTTTTTTGTATTTTGGTCCTATTTTAAATTTCAATCTAATCCATAAGTATAATAAATGTCATAGCTTCATTTCTCCAAAAACAATAAAGCTATTAATAATGGGAGGATATATAGTGTTGCTTGAGATAGATTCCCTTATATTCCCATGTAATTTCTTTATAATTTTATAAGATATAAAAGTAGTGAGAAATAAGATATTATATATACAATTTTTAGAACTGTGTCTCTTTATAGGCTCAAGAAGAGGTAGAAGGAAGGAGAGGAAATAAAAATACAGAATATATATTTTTATATTTACTATGTGCAAACACTTATTTAGTCCGCATCCTAATCCAGGAAGCCAGAAATTGCTGTTCCCGTACACTGGAAACTAGGAGTGGCAGAAATGCATCTGAGTGTTGATTAAAGTGAGCTTTAAGGCCTGCCATATAATTTCCCCCCAAATATGACACTAAGTGAGAAGTGGTATTACAATTATTTAATTATACTTCAAAATGAAAGTGAGCAAAGACTCAAGAAATCTTGAAGCATATTGCTGCCCAGAGTGTTTTCAGTCATGCCTTTAATCAAGATTTGGTAATGAAATGAACAAAAGTTCAAATTTTATGTATCTTTTCACCTAATAACTTCTTAGATAAATATAAGAACGCCGAAGAATTTTAAAGGCATACTTGAGTTATTTCAGGGTTCTAACAGATCTGTGAAATTCTTCCATATATTCACAGATTTGTCCAAAATGCCATCCAAATTCTACCCCTTCACCCCTTAAATGACGATAGTGAGACCTTGTGTCATGTACTTTGGACAAACTATCAGGAGGGACCAGTGCCTAGAGAAAGACATCATGCTTGGTAAAGTAGAGAGTCAGCAAAAAAAGAGGAAATCCTCAATGAGATAGATTGACACAGTGGCTGCAACAATGGGCTCAAGCATAGCCACACTTGTGAGGTTGGCACAGAACCTGGCAGTGTCTCATTCCGTCGTTATGATTCGGAAGCAACTCAATGGCACCTAACGACAACAACAATAATAACACATAGCATGCAGCAAAAGGAAAAGCCTTCTGTTTTGAGCGAATTTACTCTTGAAAACTCACCAATTTGCACCTTGAAAGGATTAAATAAGATAAAGGCCAAAAACCAAGCTTGTTGCCGTCAAGTCAATTCTGACTCATAGTGACCCTATAGGAGTAGAACTGCCCCATGGGGTTTCCAAGGAGTGGCCGGTGGATTAGAACTGCAAACCTTTTGGTTAGCAGCCAGCTCTTAACCAAACCACTGTGTCACCAGGACTCCAAATAAGATAATGCACATGCAAAAATTCAGCCCTATGCCTGGTTCAGGATACCCACCTACTGCCGTCGAGTCGATTCTGACTCATAGTGACCCGATAGGACAGAGTAGAATTGCCCCATAGAGTTTCCAAGGAGCGCCTGGAGATTTGAACTGCCGACCTTTTGGTTAGCAGCCATAGCACTTAACCACTACGCCAGCAGGGTTTCCTGGTAGGCACTTGTAAATGCCCCGCATCCTACCACCTAGAAAAGAGTTTAGGAGAAGACACAAAATAAACAATTACACATCTACAGCAGACTGCTAGACTATAGAGCTATGGTAGTTAGATGGGATCCAAAGAGAGATTAGAGTAGCCCAGCGTTTCTCAACTGTTTTCATCAAAGCACCCCTGTTCTAGTTATCTATTGTTACAAAACAAACCACCTCAAAACTTAGTGGCTTAAAACAACCAGGCTATGTTTGCTCACAATTTTGTGTGCTAGGAAGTTGAGAAGTGCTCATCCATGCAATTCTCTTTTGAGATCTCTCATGAAGTTGGAGCCAAATATTAGCTGAGCCATTCTACACACTCAACTAAGCTTCATGCCCAAGATGACGTATTTATATGACTGGCTGTTGATGCTGACTGTTGACTGTGGCTCAGCTGACATTGTCAATTGGATCTCAGTTCCTCTAAATGTGAACATCTCTGTGGTACTGCTTTGGCTTCCTCACAGCACCACGACTGGTTTCCCTGAGGGAGCATCCTAAGAGGAAATACGGCAAGAACAAGCCTTCCAAGAAGCTTAGGTGGAAACTGCCAAGGCTTCTTATGACAAAGCTTCTGGGACTCAGAAGTCCCAGAATATCACTTTCATTGGTCACACAAGTCAGTAAGGCCAGACCAGATTCATATGGAAGAGAATTAAACTTCATCCCTTAAAGCAAAGTGTGGCAAAGAATTTTTGGCTATAGTTGATTTACTATAACCCCTAATAGTAGAGGAAATTAAATGTAGACTCTAGGGCCTGGGGACAGAGATTGAAGTCTGACTTGGTCCAGTGCTAATGGTGAAATTTCTTTGAAAAGTCTTTTTTTAGTGTAAAAACTCATTCAACTCTTGCATTCTACTCTGTGTGTGTGTGTGTGTGTGTGTGTGTGTGTTTTTCCTCATATGTTTTATATACTTACCATGGGGGTTTCAGGTGAGAGATGATCCAAGGAAATTGTCCTTGTTTATTCTATGGCTTCTTGAATAATCTGGTCTAATGTCTTTTATTCTTGAGCATAAAATGTCTTTTATTCTTGAGCATAAGGGGAGCCTAATTTGAGATACTTGGTATATCCTGCCCTAATACCTACTACGTCTTTCCCCATCCTTCTTCTTTAATATTTTCTTCCGATTGCCTACATATTACATCAGAGGCTGTGAAATAGAGTCCGGATGAATAAGATGTTAACAGTAGTCTGTAACTTCCCTTCCACACCCTGCCTTCAACCTATTATGTCTCAGATACATTTGGATCCAATACTGGGATACAGGAAGAAAGGATTGGGGGAAAATGAACTCAGTGTAGCAGCTGCATGGTGATGACAGCCAGAGTGCTTATCACTCTTCCATTTTCCTAGTTCCTATTTTCTTAGTTTTATTTTCTAACTTAAAATCCAATATTACAAAGTACAAATTCATTTTCTTTAATGGTATAAGACGTTTAAGATAGGGAGTACTAGCACCTTTTTAGACTTCAGACTTGGAAAAAGAGAGCTAAACAGAAGCATAGTACAAACAGTTTTTAATTCCTTCCCCTCCATCTTCCTCCTCACTTAATACTTTAGATATTAATCAGATCTTGGTATTTAGTCATGATTACACTTCATTTTTATTTTTACGATCAAGAATAATATATAACCAAATTATATTTTCAGACTGAATTAATATTTTATACTTTAGTGTTTTTTTTTGTATGTTGAACTTTCTGAATATAAATTTCATATTGAAGTAAAGTTGGCATTGTAGACATTTTCAAAGTCAATATTTTGATTATTAAAAACATCACTGATTAGTAAAACAGAGATCTATTTGTACTATCACAGTGCCTGGCCCTTTGAAACTTCCATTGACTGTATTAAGGGAAGGAATGATAAAACAATACAAATGGCCAAAATAAATCACAGGATTCATATTAAGATGATACTGAAAGAACAAAGAAAACATTGCTATGAAAACATCCTAGGAAAATTAATGACATTTTCTAGTTCTTAAGGACTGTCATGTATTATAAGATCAGATCTTTACATAAAGTCCTAAGTTTATAACTTTATCTACAGATGATTCATTTTTAAAGCGTCTCAATTTTGATAAATTATCACCATAAAATACACATGTATGCATGCGTGTGGATATACAGCTTTTCTCTGAAGTCTGGCTCAGGTTGAACAAGGTTGATGAAAGTGTTTATTTTGGCTGAGATCTAGAATTGTCTACTCCTTTGTGACACAACAGACTGGAAGTCCTGTACTTTTACTCACTGATAACTGAATAGCTATAAACGCCTAATAAGAGGGTAGAGCACAAAAGAGAGTTACCTGAGTAAATGGACTGTTGCTCAAGGTACACACTTTGCCCCTTCTGTTACAGATCTTGTTTCATCGTTATTCTTCTAATTGTGTGTGAAATAGGAACTGCTTTATATGTACCCATACTCCTAGATAACTTTCTTTTAGATACTGAGACTTTTCCGGTTGCTAAATATCCAGATGATTGTTGAGGAGCCACTGAGCAAATAACCCTGAACTGCCATTCTTGAGTTCAGATCCCTGACATATGCATACATACCAAGATTTTTTTTTGACCCTGGTGATTACAATGTTAATGAAGGAAGGAAACAGCCAGGACTGGATGGTTCCGTAAGAGTGGCCAAGAATTTCAAATGAATCAGAGAAAAAACATACCGAGGGAGCTAGATCACTCTGATGATCTTGTTTGATTCTTTTTATGTGAGGGTGGGGATGAAAGGAGGAAGGGTGGGGGTGAGAGAAGAAAGGGTGCTGTTTTCCTGAGTTTCTTGAGTTTAGTAGAGAATCCTTCATTTGGATTGGGTATGTCATCTTGTGTGAAAGCAAAGCTGTTTAATAGAGAGGCAAGTATGGTGCAATGGTTAAAGTGCTTGGCTGCTAACAGTAAGGTTGGCAGTTGGAACTCACCAGCTAGCTGCTCCACAGAAGAAAGATGTGGCAGTCTGCTTCCGTAAATATTTACAGCCTTGGAAACCCTATGGGGGCAGTTCTACTCTGTCCTATAGGGTCGCTATGAGTCAGAATCAACTCAATGGCAGTGGGTTTGGTTCTGGTTTAATTATAACAAAATAAGCCCCATGGAAAGCTTCCATTCAGTTAGGTTCAAAGGGACTTTTCTTTCTGGTGCACTAAGTGGACATTACGCTTGGTAAAGCAGAGGGTCAGCAAAAAAGAGGAAGACCCTCAACAAGAAGGATTGACACAGCAGCTGCAACAATGTGCTGAAGCTTAACAATGATTTTGAGGACGGCACAAGACTGGGCAGTGCTTCGTTCTGTTATACACAGGGTCATTGTGAGTCGGAACCTAACAACAAATGGTATTTTGAACTATTCATATAGATTTCTGTCTTTCTGGGTCTCCATCCAAACCCCTCTCATGTCTGCTACATTAAAGTTTGTACGTCAAATTTTATTTAATCAAATTTGTAAAATAAACCCCATTTGGCTTCCTCTTTTATAGCTCCTAAATGGAAAGTCGATGTGAGAGATTTCTGCAATAGCTGAAGTTTCCTCATTGTAACAATGCCTTGTTGCTCTTTTTCTCTGAAGACATCTGTGAAGGAAAATGCTCAAGGAAAGGGATTTTCAGGGAGATTCTGAAATCCTTGGGAAATTCCGCAAGTGGACAGAGATTCATAGCTATGTCAACAAAAGATATTGAGTCATGTGTCAGGCATCCTGAGGTTAGAATGGAGCCGGCAGGAGGAAGCTGGCCTCGGGCATGGTAACCCTTGGCTACTGAGGCAGAATGACTGGAAGATTTCCTCTCTTCAGGAGCTTTTTCTACTGTGGGCTACGGGAAAGTCCACAGTGCAGGGGAGAGCAGACCTTGAGACCTTAACCCGATAGGGAGGTGTACGTTGAAAGAATGACCTTCTTAGAAGTGCTCAAGCAGTGGAAATACATGCTTTGAATTTTAAAGATGAGTAGGTTTTGTCACGCAAAGAAAGGAGGAGGGTTTTCTAGGCAGAGGGAATAGTATGCACAAAGGCTCAGAGGTACAAGAATTTGGAAGACTGAAGCTGAGGGTGGGAGGGGAGATGGATCTGGAGAGGAGTTCAGAGAGGCAAGAACACAAGAGGAGGACTATTACTATGGCGAGGAGTGTAAACTGTACCCTGAAGATCCTGGGGTGGGGATAGACATCGATAGTTAAAGTAGTGGAGCAAAGTGGTCAGATTTACATTTTATAGAGTTTATTTGGCAAAGTTCACTTGGTAGAGAGGGGAACCTTAAAATTAGAAGATTCCTATGGTAATCCAGACCAGAAAAAGGAGGACTCAGCCAAGTGCAGTAGAGATAAGAAGAGCAAAGAACTTCACTATAAGAAATTTAAAAATAAAAAAGAGCAGGTAAAGTCAAATGTCGGAACACTTCACAGATGTAAGTAGAAATAGAAGTACTGACATAACAAGAAGTAGAAGTACTAACCAATATTGAGAAATGCTGACAGCATAGTGGAACGTAAAACAAGCAGGACATAAAATTGTATGTACAGTATAATCCCAATTTCATAGCATACACACAGCACACAAGAGTAAAAATATATCAAAGATTTAATAACCATAATCCCTAGATGGTGAGAATACGTATCATTTTTGTTTTCTTTTTTATACTTTTCTATACTCAAAGTTAATAATTTTTAATGAGAGACTACAACAAATGTTAAGAAGAAAAGAAGGAAGGAAGGAAAGCAAGAAGGAGGGGAACAGGTTGAGAGCTGTTAAGGAGATATACCCAATGGAATATGGGCAGTAAGAAGGGCTCCATAAAGAAAGGTAGATTTATGATTTCTACAGAAGCCCTTTTAACTTAACCTGTTCTAGAAGCTTCTACAAACCAGAATTTACAGACCATGGCACTCAGGTCAGATATATAGTGGGTGGGGGAGTAGACAAAAGGTGGGGGCCAAGATAGGAGGGTAATTAGGTTGTGTCCTCCCTGACTGTCTATTGGTTTATATGACTGCCGAGGTGGCTGGAAGGATGATGCTCACTGTAAAACAGCAGCAGTCTTTGAGTCTGACTTCTTGGATGGAAGCTGCCCTGCTGAAGTCAGGCCCATGACTGGCTGCCCAGCTCTCTCCTGTCCCTGTCCAGCCTTATACTTTGCTTCCCTGACTTGGAGCCTTTGATGCCCTAGTTGTCCATGTATGTTGATAATTTGAATGTATTGGAACAAAACATTATGGTAAATACCTAGTTGATAACTGCCTTGGCAGCTGCTTATTTTTTCTGAGCCCTTGGAAGTTGAACCATAATCATAATTATTACATTAAAGACGATGATGATAATGATAAAAAGTGAGGGAACACAATATATCCGCCAAGGGACCCAAAAGTAATACAGCTTCACTGTGTTTAGTGAGTATTCAAAGTTTCAAAGATTTAGGATTTTTTTTTCCAAGAAAAATAAGTAGCTTGAAAGTCCATGCAGCTACTTCCCTCATTCAAGTTGCCTCTGTGAGCAGAGTCAGTGTTTCTGGAAGACAGAGCCTGTGGATGGAAGTGCTGTTTTCTCTCTAGGAATCCCTCTCTCCTTCTCTCTGTGCCATCTTTGCCTTAAAAACTCGTTTACTTAACCCTAGGTCTCAGTTTATAAGTCAGTTTACCTAAGACAGAGGATAGATCTGTCCGTGAGCTCCCATGACCCCTGTATTTATTTATATTGTATCACTCTGTTGCTGTTAGCTGCCGTTGAGTCGGCCACTGGCTCATGGCGACCCCATGGACAATGAGATCAGACCATTGTGATCCATAGGGTTTTCCCTGGCTGATTTTCAGAAGTAGATCTCTAGGCCTTTCTTCCTAGTCTTTCATAGTCTGGAAGCTCTTCTGAAACTTGTTCAGCATGACAGCAACACGCAGGCCTCCATGGACAGACGGATGGTGACCGTGCTTGAATTGTATTGGTTGGGAATCAAACCTGGGTCTCCTGCATGGGCAGTGAGAATTCTACCACTGAACCACCACTGCCCAATCATATCACTCTACCCACTGCCTTCTACTTGCCTCTATCCATGTCCTCACTAGCCTGTAAGATTTATGATGGAAGAAATTTTTTCTTATTCACTGTTGTATTCACAACACCTACCACAATGCTTGGCATATAACACATATTCAAAATGTATTTACTAAATTATTTCTTTTCTGTCTTTCCAGTTGCCATCCAATTGATTCGGACTCATGACAACCCCATGTATGCAGACTAGAACTGCATCTATGGGGTTTTCATGGCTGTGAAGCAGATTGCCATGCCTGTCTTTTGAGGAAGCTCTGGCTGGGTTTGAACTGTCAACGTTTCAGTTAGTAGTCAAGTGCTTAACCATTTGCACCACCCAGGGACTCCACTACTACATTATTAATATCTACGATTTTCTTTAAAAATATTGTTAAATTAATGACAAATGATTGAGTTAAGAAAAATAGACAAAAGTTAAAAATATTCAGTGCCAAGTACTTACAGAATAAACATTTACCTAGCTTCTATAGTGAGCACTTTCATATAGATTTCACCTCCTCCCTCCTCCACTCCACTCCCCCCACACAAATGTTCCTTCCATGAGTAGCTACTCATTGCTACTAATTACGCTCCAGAAAGAGAGGAAGGATACTAGAACAAAATATTTATTAATTGTAACTACTGTGAGAGCTCTTCAATAGTGCTTATTATACACAGAAACTGAAAGTATCTTACAAAACAAGATGAAGAGCAGTAGAAGTTTTGTAAGGTACTTTCAGTTTCTGTGTGTAATATATATATGGAAACCCACCAGGTCAGCAGTTCAAATCCACCATGTGCTCCTTGGAAACTCTATGGGGCAGTTCTACTCTGTCCTATAGGGTAGCTATGCATTGGAATCTACACAATGGCAACCAGTTTTTGGTTTTTATATACACACACATATATGTATATGTTGTTCTTACCAAAAAAAAAAAAAAACCCAGTGCCGTGGAGTAGATCCCGACTCACAGCGACCCTATATGCTGTTGTTAGGTGCTGTCAAATTGGTTCCAGCTCCTAACAACCTTATGCACAGCAGAATGAAACACTGCCTGGTCCTGTACCATCCTCACAGTCGTTGCTATGTTGGAGCCTGTTGTTGCAGCCACTGTATCAATCCATCTGTTTGAAGGTCTTCCTCTTTTTTGCTGACCCTCTATTTTACCAAGTGTGATGTCCTTCTCGGGGAACTGATCCTTTCTGATACCATGTCCAAAGTACATGAGACAAAGCCTCATCATCCTCGCTTCTAAGGAGCATTCTGTCTGTACTTCTTCCAAGACAGATTTGTTCATTTTTCTCACAGTCCGTGGTATATTCGATATTCTTTTCCAACATCATAATTCAAGGGCATCAGTTCTTCTTTGTTCTTCCTTACTTATTGTCCAGCTTTTGCATGCATATGAGGCAATTGAAAATACCGTGGCTTGGGTCAGGTGCATCTTAGTCCTCAAGGTGACATCTTTGCTTTTTAACACTTTAAAGAGGTCTTTTGCAGCAGATTTGCCCGATGCAATGTGCCGTTTGATTTCCTGACTGCTGTCTCTATGGGCAAAATGAAATCCTTGACAACTTCAATTTTTTCTCCATTTATTACGGTGTTGCGTATTGGTCCAGTTGTGAGGAATTTTGTTTTCTTTATGTTAAGGTGTAGTCTTTGGTCTTCACCAGTAAGTGCTTCAAGTCCTCTTTGCTTTCAGCAAGGAAGATTATGTCATGTGCATATCGCAGGTTGTTAGAATCTTACTCCAAGGGATACATTCTTCTTCATATAGTCAAATTTCTCAGATTATTTGCTCAGCATACAGAGTTAATAAGTATAATAAAAGGATACAACATTGACGTACACCTTCCTGATTTTAAACCACGCAGTATCCCCTTGTTCTATTCAAACAACTGACTCTTGGTCTATGTACAGGTTCTTAATAAGGACAGTTCAGTGTATATAGATAGACATATATTATATATATATATAATATATGTGTTATCTATCTATCTATCATCTAATCTGTCTATCTATATGGTGTCTTAGTTATCTTGTGCTGCTGTAACAGAAATACCACAAGTGGATGGCTTTAACAAAGAGAAAATTATTCTCTCATAGTCTAGGAGGCTAGAAGTCTGAATTCAAGGTGCCAGCTCCAGGGAAGACTTTCCCTCTCATCTTGTCATCAACTGTTCCTTCAGTCTAGGAGTTTCTCAGCCCAGGGACCCCTGGTCCAAAGGGTGCACTTTTCTCCTGGCTCTTCTTTCTTGGTGGTAAGAGGTCCCTGCCTCTCTGCTCGCTTCTCTCCTTTATATCTCTAAAGAGATTAACTCAAGATACAACCTATTCCTGTAAATTGTGTCCTGCCTCATTAACATAACTGCCTTTAATTTCTCCTCATTTACATCATAGAGAATAGGATTTACAACACATAGGTAATTACAACAGATCACAAATTGAAGGACAACCATACAATACTGGTAATTATGGCCTTGCTGAGTTGACACACAATTTTGAGGCACACAATTAAATCCATAACATGTGGGTATATATATATATATATATATATATATATGGATATATATGTGGATATAAATATATTCACCTGAAAGACCCAAATGTATGTGTTCTGAAGTACGCTTACCTTTTAAACTGATCTAATGGTCAACCATTAGTTATCAGAGAATTTTAGAATTAGACTCCACATTAGCATTCAAAATAAATGGTTATTCAAGGGGTCTGGAACTCTATAGGCATTTTAAGACTCTCTACATTCTGAGATTAAACTTAAATGGGCAATCTGAATCCTATTTCAAGGTGTTTTATCTAAAATATTAATCTGGGTAACCTTTAACATGAACTGGTGCTATTTGTACAAAATTAGTACATATTGTCATCTGGCCTCAATTGCTGCTCCAGAAACCAGCCATAATGCATCTCAGGCAAATGAAATCATAGGAAATAATCATGAGTTGAACATTTGTGTAATTTGATAATTGATCATCTGGAAAAAATAAGATATTTATTAGAATCACAGCTGTTTGGATAGATGAGAATTCACCAGAGTTAACTATTATGTGTCAGGAAGTTTGCATACATTTAGCTTTTATAATCCTTACAACTCTGTGAGGCAGGCTTTATCAAGTCCATTTTATGGATATAGAAACTGGAGTGTAAAAGAGTTAACACTTGTTCAAAGTCACATAATTATTGGCTAGCTCTCTGGTTTTGAATTCAGGCACTCTTTTAAACGAACAAAGCATGTCTTTCCTATCATACCCTCCTTCCCTCCCTCCCCGCGCCAGTATCCAGTGGAGTAGCCCCAGTGGATCACTTCCTGTCCATGACACACCTTATGCTTTATCATTTCAAGGTCTCTGAATCTGGGACATCTCTTCACCTTCCTCTACTTCTTCAGGAAAAATTCTGGTGAAGTTAATATCTTAGCACCATTTGTCTTTCGTTTCCCTTCCTATAGTACAAACTCTCTGAGAACAAGGGATTAGTCTAATTATCTCTGTATGCATGCATTACTTAGAAAACTTTTGGAAAATTGATGCTCCTAATTACATCTGAATTGAGTCATTCCTATGTATACTTTGAAAAAGTATAATAGGCTCCTTGGGCAGCAATCATGCTATCTACACACCCTGCACTCTTCAATATGCTTAAAAAAGTACCTTTCAAAAATTGCATTTCCAATAAAAAGGGATGGCTGGCATAATTATATTTATTATGGTTACAGCTAATTATATAATATAATTACATCTAACATAATTTCCTATAGAAGTTACACTTCCAAAAAAAATTATCAATTGACCTTTCTTTGCCAGCTGCCCTTCAAAACAGTACTGTAAAAAGAATCAGTATGTAGAAATAGAGATATATCCTGATACAATGCACCGAAGTGTACACAGCATCACTCTGAGATATTTTGGTCAAAAAAGAATCTATTCATAAAGAAACGGACAAATCCAAATTGAAGAGCTGTTCCAGAATAAAGGAGACTAAAGAGACATGACAACTAAATGCAATATGTGATCCCAGTTTGGATCCTAAAACAGTTTATCAATCTATCTGTCTGTCTGTCTGCATGTCTGTCTGTCTGTCTGTCCATCAATTCATCCATGTAAAGGGTATTATTGGGAAAATTGTCATAGCTTGAGTAAAATCTGTAGATTAAATTACCTCCTATCCATGTGAAAGCTGGACAATGAATAAGGAATACCAAAGAAGAATTCATACATTTGAATTACGGTGTTGCCCAAGAGTATTGAATGTACAATTGATAGCCAAAAGAATGAACACATCTTTTTTGGAAGAAATACGGACAGAATGCTCTTTAGAAGCAAGGATGGCAAGACTTTGTTTCATATACTTTGGACATGTTATCAGGAAGGGCTAGTCCCTGGAGAAGGACATCAGGCTTGGTAAAGAAGAAGGTCAGTGAAAAAGAAGAAGATCCTCAATGAGATGGATTGATGTAGAGGCTGCAACAGTGGCCTCCAACATAGCAACGATTGTGAGAATGGTGCAGGACTGGGCAGCATTTCATTTTGTTGTACCTAGGGTTGCTAGGGGTCAAAACAGACTCAGCAGCACCTAATAACAACATTGTATCACTGCTCATTTTCTAGTTTTGATATTGCACTCTGGTTATATAGAATAATTTTCTCGTTTTGGAAATACTGGGAAATGTGTGAAAAATAGTCTAGACTTCTTTATAGTGCAAGCTTAAAGTGATTTCAAAATAAAAAAAGTTATAAAAACTGGGGATATAAATAAAAACAATCAAATTGGGAGATATATATTTAGCAAAGTAGTTGTTATACTAAATCAGGTTAAAATTTAGTCAAGCTGAATGTTTGTTAAGAGATTTAGACTGTTGGTTTCTCTCAGGGCTAGTTTCAAAGTACAGGAGGTCGTATTACATTTTGTGTAATTTCCAGTAACACCATGCAAGGGTAAGGGCCACACACATTTAGTGCTGCAATAATATGAAAAGCCTCAGGAGCACTCCAGCCAACACTTACCCTCAGAGTCAGCTAAGCATACCAGTGTGTATGAAACCTGTGGGAAACTGGATGGAAAACACGCAATATAACCGTGACTCTCAAGCTGGCTACTGCTCTATTGCTGACTTAGCCATTCGCATGCTTTCAGCGGCCCCGTGTGAATTCGTTTTACTACTTAAAGATTTCTTTGATGTATTTGCCTCTTCAGTGATAGAAAAAAAAAAAAAATAGCAGCAATAGAAATTTTGCTTTCTTAATAACTGAAAAATGTAGTAAACCTAAAAAGTATTATTTCCCCCCCCAAAAAAACTTAACTAAAAAATTCCTTTACTTTTTATTTATTTCTAATACTGTTTTCAGGGATAAGAAAATGATTCACCTTAGTTTTATTTACGTATTTTTTTTTTTAGCTTTATTGAGGCATAATAGACCTACAATAAACTGACTTATTTAAAATTTATAATTTGATGAGCTTTGATATCTATAAAATTATCATCATAGACAAGAAAGGAAGGAAAGCAGGAATGAAAGAGAGATGGAGGGAAGGAGTGGGGAAGAGAGAGGAACAATGTATATTTTCAGACTACTTAAAAGGGTAGGGAAAAAATCTCTTTTTGGAAGCATGTGAATAATCATCTTAATTGAAAATTGAATAAATAAAACTTGATTATGACATTTATGAATATATCCATTACCCTCAAAAGTTTCCTTGTGTCCTTTTGTAATCGCTCCCTTTAGCTTTGTCCCTCGGGTCCCTGCTCAGCGGTTCATCTGCTCGGAGGTTCCCAGAGAGAGCCTCCTAGAGACCAAGAAAGAAGCTGCAACGCTTTATGTGACCCAGCCTCAGAAGCCATGCTGTGTCACTTGTGCCACATCCTGTTGACTAAGAATGTCACTAATGTCATTTCAAATTCAACAGGAAGGGAATTACATTCTATCTTGAATGGAAGAAGTAGCAAAGAATTCACAGTCATCATTAAACTACCACAAGAGGATTGAATACCACTGAAACAGCCTAACTTTCCCATTTTATAGAGATACCGAGGCTTGAAGCTTTGATGTAAATGTAAATTTTCAGTAAATACATTAAAAAAAAAAAAAAACCTTCAAGTTGCATGGAAAATATTCACAGATCCCATGGAAAAGTATGTGACCATTGCAAATACTGTGCATTATGTGCTTTATGGCATCTTTCACCGTCACGATTTCATATCACAAGATTGGTAATATCTCCAAAAAGATGTCAGAACACCAAAACATTTGAAAAAGATTTAGATCATTAAATACATAAAATTTCACAGATTGGGTTCTGAAGAAGCAGATTCTTAGATAAACTTTGGAGATCAAGATGTTTATTAGGGATCAAAATCTAGGAGAGGAAGGGATTGGGGTGGAGATCAGGATTGGGCAGAAAGAGAAGAGTCAAATTGCAATGCAAGCTCAACATAGACAGCCCAGTATGAAAAACTCCAGAGCAAATATTGTTATCCCGTCTCAAGCCTGAAACCCCGGGCCCTTACACTCTGGCCTCGCTCAGTCATTGGATCTGGGCTGCCCGAGTAAGGGCACGATCACCGGGAGGCAGTTCTCTGCAGCAGAGAGAGCAAGTCCTTCCTTGAAGGGGGATCTAGGCAGTAGAATGCCATGTCTACCGCACGGTTCTATCATTGCAGGTAGAAATACGGAAGACAGTTTAGGGAAAAAGTAATGATTTTACCGAGATCCCTGAGGCAGTAACAATAGAATATGATTGAAGGAGGATTCCAGTACACCGAAAATAGTATCAGAATGTATTTCGTTTACTTTTAATTGAATAGTATGTTCTCCTTAGTTTTTATACACACAAACTCTTTTAACACAGCATGGTTAAAGGTCAAGAACGAGATCATAGGGGTACTGGTATGATAGATGCAATAAGTTTATGCCTTTTTTCATTTCAATACTATTGACTTTATTCATAATATTGTCAGTTCTTATGATTTTACCCAGGTTTTTCATGTTATCCTGGTGTTTGTGTGTATGTGTGTGTGTGTGCTTTTATAAAAGAGAGTCCCCAATCCAGAGTCTGAGCTGCAATTTGAAATTTTAAAAATTCCTAATGTGTAGATGTGTTGACTTACTAAAATTTTCATGTACTCTTTAGGCTTTGATAGAAAACAACTTCTTTTTGTCATAGAATAAACATCTTACTCTGATTAGTGTTAAATTAAGAGATCTATTGAAAGAAAAGGAACAGACTGAACTCCACCTAGCAGAATTCAGTAATTCAAAATGGCCACTCAGCAGCGAAGTTTTGTAGGAGAGCAATGAATATGAAACTCATTATTTGATTGGTGTTTACAGACTTAGATCACTGAAAAACGTTACTTATTGGTAATCACAGGCTTAGCTCATCCAAAGGCATTACTTGATTGGTAGTGGATCATTTTAAGGCAGGGCTTCCTATGCCCAGTTCTGTAAGGTGATTGGCTTTAAAGGGTATACGTCTCTTTCTTAGATTGGTTACAATGCAGCAATTACATGGATATGTGACAGGGAGGGGTCGCACTGTAGTTACCTGGTCATTACCAGACACTCCTCTCTTAGAAACGGTAGGAAGATAGCTGCTTCTGGGATGAAACTGGACTCGCAAACAGGGAATGGAACCCATTTCTCCAATTAGCAATTTCAGATCATATCAGGTGCCTCAGTTTTTTAATTAAAAAAAATTCCCTTACACTTTTTTTTTTTTACATTTTCAACTGGAATATTTTGAGGCTTCCCAAGATCCCACTTTCTCTCTGCATGAATTAAAAAAGTTATTCTCTAAACTTCAGTTGCTTCATTTATAACTTAAGGGATATGACTGTACTTATTTCATGGAATAAGAAGCATTGAGTAAAATAATGTATGTAGATGGTTTATTGCAGTGGAAGTCACTTAAAACCAAGTCAGTATGTGTAATTGACTATATTGTGATAATGTTAACCATTCTTTCCTTAGAAAATTCAGCCATTGCTATATAATATTCTCTTGTAAAATGTATTTGTTGAAAAGTAACATGATCTAGGAGTGGAAACCAAAATTAGGATCCCAGAGTTTGATCTCTGTGACTTGTCTAAATTCGTCACAAGGTGGCCCCAAATCCATATTCTTCATGGCCCACATTTGCTGTGGATAGAAAACAAATGGCAAGAAGGTATTGCAGCAAAAATCTATGGTAATAATACTCCAAAGTGTAGATTGCCTACTTAATAATCAATTGTCCACTTGGCTAGAAGAAGAGACAAAAGCAAGTATCAGATGTATGACATGAAAAAGAGGCTGTTAAGTGCATCAAGAAATTTTTCTTCAAGGCTAATCTCAATAAAAGTGGGAAAGAATTATCCTATTGATGTTCAGCAATTTAAGTAGTACATGAGCTAGAAGTATGCATGCTCAGCTGAGGAAAAATCTCTAATTTTTACCTTTTCCCTCCTTTATAAATTGGCAAGTAAACTTTTTTTTTTCCTTTTTGGCTTTAGTTGAGTACTTTCAAAAAAGTTTTAGAAACCTGTCCTCTTTATTTTTTTTCTTCTACCTGGAATACAGGGAAAACTCTAAATTATAAAACAGATAAGATCATGTGTCAGACTAAGTCTTCCAAGATCATGACTAATTCATTACTTCTTCCTCTTGTCTCAGAATCCTTAAAGTCTTAAGATGGAAACTCAAAAATAGACTTCCAGACAGTGATCCCCCTCCAACCCCAGGCTAGGTAATACAATGCTAGAGAAAACGCCTGGCAGTTGATTGTGGTTGGTAGATAATATATGAGTAAATAGTAAAATAATACAGTGAGCAGATAAGAACTACCATAGTGCAGTGTAGTGTTAGGAGCTTCAGTACTGGAGTCAGAAGTTTGGTACTCCATGTACCCTATGCAGCAGCTACAACCAACAGTAAACTGCTCGCATACTTCCCAATAGTCACTTACATAACCAGCCTTCATATTTTTCCTCACAATTTTTTTTCTGCCTGGAATACTTTTACCTACTCTTTGTCCACATGTTGTAGAATGTCTTCTGAAGGCTAACCTGAGTCATTTACAACCAGCCTATTTCGACTTTGCCCAGTCTGCCTGCATGTTGTGAAAGTGAATTAAATTAATTTAACACCGGGTCCTTAAAAAAGAAAAGGGGCATATTTTTTAGAGTGTTGGAAGAGGAAAGGAAGTAAAGTCAATTACTACTATGTTCCAAGGAAGGATAGTTTAAAGACTGGCCATTCTTTCCCTCAGGGTGGAGGTGGCTGAGAGTAAAGTTGGCAGTAATGGCTCCTTCGTGACCACAGCATGTCTGACAGGCTTTTGGCAAACTTGTATTCTGGATACAATAGATGTGGGGTGGGGTGGGTCAGGCATCATCGAAACAGGACAGGGCAGTGCTAATTGAAACTACCCTGTCTGGGACCAGGCTCAGACCTTTAAAGTGCTTTTCATAATCTCCTGTCCATCGGAGAAGCGCCAGTACATTATGGCTCTTGTCCTCTGAACAGTTACGCTGGATGTAAGGTACGTATCTCTCAATGCTTTTTGTTTGTTTGTTTCCTTATGAGATCTGTCAATTGAGAAAGTGTGGTAGAAGACTTAAAATCAGAAGGAGATAAACTTTTGAGGAAATAATAGAGAGAATGTAGGATCTGGAATCAGAAAGTACAGGCTTACTACATTTAACCCAGTGTGTTCTGGCCAACTAAGTGAGTTAGATTGGTTTTAGATTTATAACATTTTGGAATTCACAGTTACCGTACAGATCAGTGAGACCATTTCCATCCTTTTATAGATAAGAAATCAATGCGTACGTGTTTAGGTTATACCACCAGACCAGCCAAGAGCTTGCTATGCTAAATCAAGAGTTTCCAAAATGTTTGGATATGTACTATCTTACTATATAACAACTTAAACAAGCAAAAAAAAACCCTAGCCAAGATGTAAATATAGTAAAACATAGTAAAAATAAACACCCATGAATGTACACCATGAGAACTAGAAATAGACCTTTGTAATATTAGAGAATCTACCCCTGTGCTCCTCTGTCCCTCCCCTTCCAATCAGAGTTAATTACAATCCACAATTTGTATTCCTTTGGGTGAATAGTGTAGCTCCTTTCTAAATCCAGCCTAGAAATTTTTTGCTTTTAGCATTCTTTCAGCATACAACTACATCCATGTTTTGGTAGTCATACATTTAATGTAAATGCTATCAGCCTAATTCCCAGACTTTGTGCTTTCTGTTCAGGATTCAGCGTCTGGTGTTGTGGTTTTAAATTAGTACTTAAACATGATTTCATGATCACCACTTATTTTGTACTGACTCAAGCAGGAAAACTCAGTTTAGCATTACATTATAAGACAGTTTTCTTAAAACTGGCTAAAACTTGAGATTGAACAGAAAATATATCAAATATACTTCCCCATAATTTTATTATGTTGTCAAAGGAAATGTTGAAAAAAAAAGTGTAGTGAACCAAAAAGTTTATTTTATTTTTGCTGTTTATATATCTCAGAACCAGCAGATTGCAGAAATCTCTTTTGTGTTTACTTTGGTTACTCTTATCATGTCTATTTGCCAGGCACTAGCTACAAGCTTTATGTTATATCATTCGATATTTTCTATAATTGGTTCTAAGGTACCAGTGAATGAGCCAAGGATTTATCAAAGAGCTTTAAAGAGAATTTGCAGAAAAGCCATCTCTAATAGGAAAATATATGGGAATTACATTGTTATTGTAGACCACTGATTAACACCCTGGCAACACACATATACAAGCCAGGAAACACACACACATAACATCCTCTGCTTCCTGCCTCCCACACCCCTGTGCCAGAAAGTTAAATGGCAAGAAATGAGCTTTGTGGCCACATGCAATCTTTCACTTCTCTCTCAACCTGTATATTTCATACAGGAGAGATTGATGCTTTTGCTTCTAACAGCTTATCTGTACATGCCATTCTTGCTTCCTGTGCATGTCCTATGGAGTCAAGTGTTGCTTTATCAGAATGTACCCTTGTAAAATTGAAAGGCGGGATAGTACTGACTTAGGATAATGTTCAGAAACAGATATGAAAAACCAATATGCTTTTTAGTACTTTAAAAAATGATTTTTGTTCCCCCTACTTTAGGAGGGAAATAGTTTAGACTACTAGTATCAGAATTCAATTAGTAAATAAAAGTACAATAGAATATTTTCTCTTCTTGTGTAGTCCAAGCATGTGTGTTTTTTTTTATTAACTTTTATTGAGCTTCAAGTGAACGTTTACAAATCAAGTCAGTCTGTCACATATAAGTTTACATACATCTTACTCCGTACTCCCACTTGCTCTCCCTCTAATGAGTCAGCCCTTCCAGTCTCTCCTTTCGTGACAATTTTGCCAGCTTCCCACTCTCTCTATCCTCCCATCCCCCCTCCAGACATGAGATGCCAACACAATCTCAAGTGTCCACCTGATACAATTAGCTCACTCTTCATCAGCATCTCTCTCCCACCCACTGTCCAGTTCCTTTCATGTCTGATGAGTTGTCTTCGGGGATGGTTCCTGTCCTGTGCCAACAGAAGGTCTGGGGACCATGGCCGCCAGGATTTCTCTAGTCTCAGTCAGACCATTAAGTATGGTCTTTTTATGAGAATTTGGGGTCTGCATCCCACTGATCTCCTGCTCCCTCAGGGGTTCTCTGCTGTGCTCCCTGTCAGGTCAGTCATCGATTGTGGCCGGGCACCAACTAGTTCTTCTGGTCTCAGGATGATGTAGGTCTCTAGTTCATGTGGCCCTTTCTGTCTCTTGGGCTCTTAGTTGTCGTGTGACCTTGGTGTTCTTCATTCTCCTTTGCTCCAGGTGGGTTGAGACCAATTGATGCATCTTAGATGGCCGCTTGTTAGCATTTAAGACCCCAGACGCCACATTTCAAAGTGGGAAAAGCATGTGTTTTTAAACACATCAAAATAAGACAACCAATGTAAATAATTTAGATTTTAAACCCAAGAAAAGTCAGTGGAATTAGGCCCATTCCTGATCTAAGTATCCAAAGGGCTCCCAGTGCTACTCGCTCTGCTCCTGTTAATCTGGGCTACAGATAACTGCTGGGTGGCTCCATTACAGTTGGACAAGCTGCCTAGAGAGGGTAAGAGGTTTCTCAACATAATGGGTTGAGTCATAAAAGGAATTAAGAGTCTCTGACTCACCATTAATGTTTTATAAAGGCAGACCACACTTAGATGTTTAAATTCATAGCCCAAATACTTCCAAACACAACTAACCACAGGGACTGTGACGTATCAGGCCACTGGGGAAAAATATAAGAACTTTAACCTCTTGAGCAAGTGGTAAACACATCCCAGAAGTATGGTGGAATCTTAAATTTTTTTTTATAGTAACATAAAACAAAGAAACATGAGGTAGATAATCAGGGACTATACCATCACTATCTTGAGACTAAACTAAAATCAGGAATTTTGAGTAACTGGCTACCTCCCAAAAGAGAATACAACATGGGGCCAAAGAAATGCAATCCAAATAACTTTAGAGTGGACAACTGCAATCTATAGAATGTACAGAAAGAAATGTATTTCTGTAGACAAAAGTTTGTTTTTTTGATTAAAAAAAAAAGAATTGCAATAATTTTCATTCTAACATCAGAACCTGAGACAAGACCTCAGTAGCTGTTAATTTATTTGGGTATGGCCCTGGACACAAGAGTGAGGGAGTGGGGAAGTGAAACTGGGAAGGGTATAAAGCCAATATGAGTGCCTGATTGAATTCCTGCTATGGGCACCGGGTTCTCCATTTCCCCTGGGACTTCTAGTAAGCACACAGAATGCCTCCTAGAATTATCTACCTTAAATATTTGGAGTCTGAAGTATTTAACCACCAATTCTCATGACCCAATGGTTGATGGCTTCTCCCAGGGTCATTAACTCCCACTTCTAACTGGTAGCTGCTCTTGCACACTAGTCAAGCAGACTCCCACTAGAGAAGGCTCTGAGGCAGATGTAGAAAGATGACTGCTCTTGAAGTGGGCTGCTGCCAGTGTAAGGTGAATCAGAAATTATATGGAGCTGTTAAAAAAAAAAAAAAAAAAAATTTTTTTTTTTTTTGTTCATCACAGTTATACCTGAAATTAGAGATAGGCTTGGAGTATGTGATGTGGACAAAATAAATGAATGTTACAGCCTGGCCTTTTTACTGTTCAGATTCGCTGGAGTTTGTGCTGAGTTCACTACACCCCTCCCGCCTCCACTTCTGCAGCTTATCTCTAGACCATTACTGAGATTTATCATCTCCCTCCTCCACTATCCATTTTAGATGTTCATTATCCTTGGTTAGCAATTCAGCTGATAGAAGTTGCTTACTTGGTGAGTTGATCTAGACCTTCATCCCTGAGGGGTTGAGCTTTTTGTTGCCTTGCCCTTGTCCAGTCACAGTTGTTGAAATAGCCCACTTACCATTTTCTCATGGCATGGAAACATAAAGAGACACTATAATGACTCCTAAAAGTCCCTATAAATGTCAGCAGTTCTAACTCATGATGATAATCAGGGTCAATTATACCAATCAATATAACTACTTTTTTATTTATCTGCTGGCCTATAAGGATGAGAAGCTCAAAGAGACCAGGTGGCAGTAGTAGCTTTAGATTTAGTGGAACACTTCCTGTGTGCCTTGCTACCAGTGTTCCTCTCCTAGGAACAAGAACGTTAGAGTTACCAGAATTTAGCATAGTGACTTCTGGAAGCACAAACTCTGTAAGTGGGTCGCTGGGAGTGGTGGTTAAAGAGATCAGTCCTACTTCCACCATTTAGTTTCCAGATCCATGGAACAATATAATGGCCATTGTTGCCATATACCACATCCTGGAAGATAATGCTCAGTCTTTCAGAATGTAATCCCTGAGCTAATGCATTCCAACTGTAATGTTCCCTTTGTTGACAGGTCCTTACCAAAATCAATCAACAGAGTCACAGAGGAGACTCACATGGGTCAGAGTAAAACTTCTAGAAACCTACTGTGGTCAGCTATCTTCCTAAAACCCTCTGAATTCTCCTTCCCCAACGTACTTACATAGTTTTAATTCCTTTTCTTCACTGAGGAAATAGTAATCTAAGAAAAGCAGCATCTATGCTGGTCCTGTTCCTTTTCTGTGTGTTCCATGCTGCTTCTGTCCCACCCTATCTTTACAGGAATGTCAATTTTATGCTTCAGGGATCACATTATTAATCCCCAGTGTTATGGATTGAATTATGTTCCCTAAAAATATGTGTTTTAAATTCTAACCTGTGGTTAGAATCCCATTTGGGAATGGGTTCTCTTTGTTATATTTATGAGGCAGGATTAGCGTGGGGTGTATCTTGAGTCACTCTCTTTTGAGATGTAAAAGAGATTAAGCAATGGAGCAGAGGAGAGACAGGTAAAATAGATGCCAAGAAGCAGAAGGTGAAGAGACAAGGACCTTCCTCCAGAGCCTACAGAGAGAGAAAGTCTTCCCATAGAGCCAGAGCTTTAATTCGGACTTCTAGCCTCCTAAACTGTGAGAAAATAAATTTCTGTTTCTTAAAGCCATTCACTTGTGGTATTTCTGTTACAGCAGCACTAGATAACTAAGACACCAAATAATTCTTATTGTATGATTATTCACTTACTAAAAGATCAATTATTGAGTCTTCATTATTACATTTTTTAAAAAAGATTTGTTTCTCTTTTTTTAAAAATTTTTATTGTAGTTTAAGTGAAATTTTACAAATCAAGTCAGTCTCTCATACAAAAATTTATTTGCACCTTCCTATATCGAGGGCACTGGGATATACTCCTAGTTGCTCTCTCCCTAATGAGACATATGGCCAGCATCTGACCCCCTCTGCCCCCTCATCTCCCCTCCAAACAGGAGCTGTCCACATAGTCTCATGTGTCAACTTGATCCAAGAAGCTCACTCCACACTGGTGTCATTTTCTATCCCATAGTTCAGTCCAATCTGGAGAGTTGGCTTTGGAAATGGTTCCTGTCTTGGACTAACAGAAGGTCTGGGGACCATGACCTCCAGAGTCCTTCTAGTCTCAGTCAGACCATTAAGTCTGGTCTTTTTATGAGAATTTGGGGTCTACATCCCACTGCTTTCCTGCTCCCTCAGGGGTTCTCTGTTGTGTTCCCTGTCAGGGAAGTCATTTGCTATATCTGGGCACCATCTAGTTCTTCTGGTCTCAGGCTGATGTAGTCTCCGGCTTATGTGGCCCTTTCTTTCTCTTGGGCTCATAATTACCTTGTGACTTTGGTGTTCTTCATTCTGCTTTGTTCCAGGTGGGTTGAGACCAATTGATGCATTTTAGATGGCCACTTGCTGACCTTTAAGAACCCAGACACCACTCTCCAAAGTGGGATGGAGAATGTTTTCTTAATAGACTCTTTATGCCAATTGACCTGGATGTCCCCTGAAACCATGGTCCCCAAACCCCCTTCCCTGCTACACTGGCCTTAGAAGCATTCAGTTTATTCAGGAAACTTCTTTGCTTTTTGGTTTAGTCCAGTCATGCTAACCTCTCCTGTATTGTGTGTTGTCTTTCCCCTTAACTAAAATAGTTCTTGTCTACTATCCAATTAGTGGATACCCCCTCCCTCCCTCCCTCCCTCCCTCCCGCCACTTGTAGCCATCAAAGAATATTTTCTGAAAAAGGAGTCGGAGCCAAGATGGTGGCATAGACGCTTCAAAAACAAGTGAAATGAGTATATTTATGACAAGCTAAGAGCCCTGAACACCAAAGGCAAGCTTAGAAAATGAACTGAGGGGTAGGGGGAGGAAGAGACAATTCAGAAACAGAGAGGAGTTACCAGGACTGAATCACAGGGAGCCCTCAGGCACCATTCCTGGAAGCAGTGGTAGTGGGCTGGTACTAGAATACAGCCGCAGTTTCCTCAGGGAGAAGCAGTGAGCCATGCAGCCTACTCACACCTCCGGAACCAAAGAAGAATGGCGCTCTCGGCAAAAGCTAAGCACTTGCGTATATTTTACTGCCCCCCCCCCACTCCCAAGCTGGCTTCAGTGGCTGATTTCCCTGGGCCTGAGATAGGCCCTGTTGAGCACCTAGAACCACCCTCCTGGCCTTGGAGAAGGAATAAATTTGCAATTGGGGGAAAAGATAATTTGCCAGCTACACTAACCAGGGCAACTCAGGACAGAATCAGCTCCTGTCCAGGCATAAACAGTCCGTGGACTTTCAGTACCTTTACCCTCTGCATGGACCTGTGTGGGTCTATTTCAGGAGAATAGGCCCTTGTTGGTAGACTCCAACCAGATGGAGAGGTGGGTGTTTGATGTTTGACATTGCTTTGCCTACTAAACAGGGTCCTCACCTACCCACATCAGGGGCCTAAGAACTGGTGGCTCCATTCAGGTCACCCAGCCACCCACGACAGGGGTCCAAGGATAACTGGTACCTCCAAGTCCTTACAACCAAAAACATTGGGTGCCCATGGTCCATCTGCAAAACCCAACAACCTGTATGCTGTAGGGAACAGGGACATACTTTCCTCAGAGACACTTGGGGGATGCTTCTCAGCTCCTTGCCTTGTTCAGAGTGTGACCCCCTGCTGCAACCAGATACCGGTACCTACACCAATCATGCCTGCCCCTCTAACATTATAGGTCAGAGCTTGTACCACACACTTGATGCTCAGGTACCTGGACACCTGAGCTGAATTCATACAAGAAAAGTGAATGCACTCCTAGACTGATATACTGATAACAGCTCTAGCCATCTGGGGATAGGATGTCAGGGGTCTAAAGGCAAAAATAATCAAACTAGCTCACTCAAGCAACCCGTTTGGGTGTATCAAAACAAAACAAAGAAAGAAGCTATGACACAGTAAGCAAACATAAAATAAACTAATACAATATCTTATTGATGGCTAGGAGACAACAGTCAATATCAAGTCACATAAAGAAACAGACCATAATCACCTCAACAAGCTCTCAAAACAAAGAATCAATGGATCTTCTAGATGAAAGTGCCTTCCTGGAACTACCAGAGGGAAAATACAAAAGGTTAATATACAGAACCCTCTAAGACATCAGGAAGGAAATGAGGTGATATACAGAACAAGCCAAGGAACATACAGATAAAGCAGTTGAAGAAATTAAAAAGATTATTCAGGAACATAATGAAAAATTTAATAAGCTGAAAAAATCCATAGACAGAAAGCAATCAGAAATTCAGAAGATTAACAAAAAAATTACAGAATTAGACAATCCAAGAGAAAGTCAGAGGAGCAGAATTGAGCAAGTGTAAGGCAGAATTTGTGAACTCAAAGATAAAGTACTTGGCACCAACATATTTGAAGAAAAATCAGATAAAAGAATTTTTAAAAAATGAAGAAACCTTAAGAATCATGTGGGACTCTATCAAGAGAAATAACCTACAAGTGATTGGAATACCAGAACAGGGAGGGATAACAGAAAATACAGAGAGAAATGTTGAAGATTTGTTGGCAAAAAACTTCCCTGACATTGTGAAAGATGAGAAGATATCTATCAAAGATGTTCATCAAACTCCACATAAGGTAGATTTTAAAAGAAAGGCACCAAGACATAATTATAATCAAACTTGCCAAAACCAAAGATAAAGAGAGAATTTAAGAGCAGCTAGGGATAAACGAAAAGTCACCTACAAAGGAGAGTCAATAAGCATCAGCTCAGACTACTTGGCAGAAACCATGCAGGCAAGAAGGCAATGGGATGACTTATACAAAGCATTGAAGGAAAAAAATTGCCAGCCAAGAATCTTATATCCAGTAAAACTGTCTCTCAAAAGGAAGGTGAAATTAGGACATTTCCAGATGAACAGAAGTTTAGGGAATTTGTAAAAACCAAATGAAAACTATGAGAAATACTAAAGGGAGCTCTTTGGTTAGAAAATCAATAATATCAGATATCAACCGAAGACTAGAATACTGGACAGAGCAATCAGATGTCAACCCAGACAGGGAAAGCACAAAAATAAATCAAGATAAAAAAACACTCAAAACAGGGAAACAGTGATGATATTATGTAAAAGAAGACAACATTAAAACAATAAAGAGGGACTAAGAAATGTAGTCATAGATCTTCCATATAGGCAGGCAGACAAGGTGATACAAAGAAATAAAAAAAGAAATAAAAGTTAGGTTTAAATTTAGAAAAATAGGGGTAAGTAATAAAGTAACCACAAAGGAGACAGACAATCCTACACATCAAAAGAAAATAAAAAAATAGACTCAGCAGAAGCAAAATCAACAACAATGAATATGAGGAAAGGAGAATATATAAAGATAATCTACTCAGCACATAAAATTAAGTGGGAAAAAGAAACTGTCAATAACACACACACAAAAAGACATCAAAATGATAGCACTAAATTCATCCTATCCATAATTATGCCCCATGTGTCCGTCAGTTTGTTGTACTGTGGGGGCTTGCACGTTGCTCTGATGCTGTAAGCTATGCCACTGGTATTCAGATACCACCAGGGTCACCCATGGAGACAGGCTTCAGCTGCGCTTCCAGACTAAGACAGACAAGGAAGAAGGACCTGGCAGTCTTCTTCTAAAAAGCATTAGTCAGTGAAAACCTTGTGAATAGCAGTGGAACATTGTCTGATATAGTGCTGGAAGATGAGCCCGCCAGGTTGGAAGGCACTAAAAGATGATTAGGGAAGAGTTGCCTCCTCAAAGTAGAGTTAATCTTAACGATGTGGGCGGAGTAAAATTTTCGAGACCTTCATTTGCTGATGTGGCACGACTCAAAATGAGAAGAAACAGCTGCAAAACATCCATTAATTATTGGAACCTGGAATGTATGAACCTAGGAAAATTGGAAATTATCAAAAATGAAATGGAATGCGTAAACATCAATATCTTAGGGATTAGTGAGCTGAAATGGACTGGTATTGGCCATTTTGAATCGGATAATCATATAGTCTACTATGCTGGGAATGACAACTTGAAGAGGAATGGTGTTGCGTTCATCGTCAAAAAGAACATTTCAAGATCTATCCTGAAGTACGATGCTGTCAATGATAGGATAATATCCATATGCCTACAGGGAAGGCCAGTTAATATGACTATTATTCAAATACATGCACCAACCACTAGGGCCAATACGAAGAAGAAGATTTTTATCAGCTGCTGCAGTCTGAAATTGATTGAAAATGCAATCAAGATACATTCATAATTACTGGTGATTAGAATGCAAAAGTTGGAAACAAAGGAAGGGTCACTAGTTGGAAAATATGACCTTGGTGATAGAAACAATGCCAGAGATCGAATGATAAAATTTTGCAAGACCAATGACTTCTTCATTGCAAATACCTTCTTTCACCAACATAAACGGTGACTATACACATGGACTTCGCCAGATGGAACGCACAGAAATCAAATTGACTACAGCTGTGGAAAGAGATGATGGAAAGGCTCAATATCATCAGTCAGAACAAGGCCAGGGGCTGACTGTGGAACAGACCATCAATTGCTCATATGCAAGTTCAAGCTGCAACTGAAGAAAATCAGATCAAGCCCACGAGAGCCAAAATAAGACCTTGAGTATATCCCACCTGAATGACATCAAGGACATCATACATGAAGAAAGCAAGATGTCATTGAAAAGACAGGAAAGAAAGAAAAGACCAAGACCGTGACGGATGTCAGAGGAAGCTCTGAAGCCCATTCTCAAACATTGAGCAGTGAAAGCAAAAGGAAGAATTGATAAGGTAATAGAACTGAACAGAAGATTTCAAAGGGTGGCTCAAGAAGGCGAAGTAAAGTATTATAACCACATGTGCAAAGAGCTAGAGATGGAAAACCAAAAGGAAAGAACACGCTCGGTGTTACTCAAGCTGAAAGAACTGAAGAAAAAATTCAAGCCTTGATTTGCAATAGTGAAGGATTCTATGGGGGAAAATATTAAATGATGCAGGAAGCATCAAAAGAAGATGGAAGGAATACACAGAGTCATTATACCAAATAGAATTAGTCAATGTTCAACCATTTCAAGAGGCAGCATATGATCAGGAACTGATGGTACTAAAGTAAGAAATCCAAGCTGCTCTAAAGGCATTGGTGAAAAACAAGGCTCCAGGAATTGATGGAATATCAATTGAGATGTTTCAACAAACAGATGCAGTGCTGGAGGTGCTCAGTTGTCCACGCCAAGAAATATGGAAGACAGCTTCCTGGCTTTATGCCTATTCCCAAGAAAGATGATCCAACCGAATGTGGAAATTATAGAACAATATCATTAATACAACACAAGCAAAATTTTGCTGAAGATCATTCAAAAACAGCTGCAGCAGTATATCGACAGAGAACTCCCAGAAATCCAGGCCGGTTTCAGAAGAGGACGTGGAACCAGGTATATCATTGCTGATGTCAGATGGATCCTGGCTGAAAGCAGAGAATACCAGAAGGATGTTTACCTGTGTTTTATTGACTATGCAAAGGCATTCGACTGTGTGGATCATTACAGATTATGAATAACACTGCAAAGAATGGGAATTCCAGAACACTTAATTATGCTCATGAGGAACCTTTACATAGATCAAGAGGCAGTTGTTTGGACAGAACAAGGGGTACTGATTGGTTTAAAGTTAGGAAGGTGTGCGTCAGGGTTGTATTTTCACCACTTTTTTTATTCAATCTGTATGCTGAGCAAATATGAGAAGCTGGACTATATGAAGAAGAACGGGGCATCAGGATTGGAGGAAGACTCATTAACAACCTTTGTTATGCAGATGAAACAACCTTGCTTGCTGAAAGTGAAAAAGATGTGACGCATTTACTAATGAATAATGAAGATCAAAGACCACAGCATTCAGCATTGATTGCCCCTCAACATAAAGAAAACAAAAATCCTCACAACTGGACCAATGAGCAACATCATGATAAACGGAGAAAAGATTGAAGTTGTCAAGGATTTCATTTTATTTGGATCCACAATCAACACTCATGGAAGCAGCAGTCAAGAAATCAAGACGCATTGCATGGGGTAAATCTGCTGCAAAGGGCCTCTTTAAAGTGTTGAAGAGCAAAGATGTCACCTTGAAGACTAAGGTGCGCCTGACCCAAGCCATGGTATTTTCAATCGCATCATATGCATGTGAAAGCTGGACAATGAATAAGGACGACTGAAGAAGAGTTGACGCCTTTGAATTGTGGTGTTGGTGAAGAATATTGAATATACCATGGGCTGCCAAAAGAACGAACAAATCTGTCTTAGCACAAGTACAACCAGAATGCTCCTTAGAAGCAAGGACGGTGAGACTGCATCTTACATACTTTGGACGTGTTGTCAGGAGGACATCATGATTGGAAAAATAACTGGTTTTGGTATCAGGGATACGCTGGCTTCATAGAATAAGTTTGGGAGTATTCCGTCCTTTTCTGTGCTCTGAAATACCTTTAGTACTAGTGGTGTTAACTCTTCCCTGAAAGTTTGGTAGAGCTCTGCAGTGAAGACGTCCGGGCCAGGCTTTTTTTTTTGTTGGGAGTTTTTTGATTACCTTTTCAACCTCTTTCTTTTGTTATGGGTGTATTTAGTTGTTCTACCTCTGTTTGTGATAGTTTAGATAGGTGTTGTGTTTCTAGGAATTCATCCATTTCTTCTAGGTTTTCAAATTTGTTAGAGTACAATTTTTCATAGTAATATGACATGATTCTTTTAATTTCAGTTGGGTCTGTTGTGATATCACCCATCTCATTTCTTATTCAGGTTCTTTGCTTCCTGTCCTGTTTTTCTTTTGTCACTTTGGCCAGTGGTTTATCAATTTTGTTGATTTTTTCAAAGAACCAGCTTTTGACTTGTTAATTCTTTCGATTGTTTTTCTGTTTCCTATTTCATTTAGTTCTGCTCTAATTTTTATTATTTGTTTTCTTCTGGTGCCTGAGGGTTTCTTTTGTTGCTCTCTTCCTATTTGTTCAAGTTGTAGGGATAATTCTTTGATTTTGGCCCCTTCTTTTTGTATGTGTGCATTTATTGATATAAATTGACCTCTGAGCACTGCTTTCACCGTATCCCAAAGGTTCTGATAGGAAGTGTTTTCATTTCCATTGGATTCTATGAATTTCTTAATTCTATCCTTAATGTCTTCTATAATCCAGTCTTTTTTGAGTTTTTTGTTCAGTTTCCAAGTGTTTGATTTCTTTTCCCTGTTTTTTCTGTTATCGATTTGCACTTTTATGGCCTTATGGTCAGAGAAGACACTTTGTAATATTTCAATGTTTTGGTTTCTGCTAAGGCTTGCTTTATGACCTAATATATGGTCTATTCTAGAGAATGTTCTGTGTGCGCTAGAAAAGAAAGTATACTTGGTTGCTCTTGGGTAGAGTGTTCTGTATATATCTATGAGGTCAAGTTGGTTTATTGTGGCATTTAGATCTTCTGTGTCTTTATTGAATTTCTTTCTGGATGTCCTGTCCTTCACTGAAAGTGGTGTGTTGAAGTCTCCTACTATAATTGTTGAGCTGTCTATCTCACTTTTCAATGTTGTTAGAGTTTGTTTTATGTATCTTGTAGCCCTGTCATTGGCTGGATAAATATATAATATGGCTATATCCTCCTGATATATTGTCCTTTTAATCATTATATAGTGTACTTCCTTATCCTTTGTGGTGGATTTAACTTTAAAGTCTATTTTGTCAGAAATTAATATTGCCACTCCTGCTCTTTTTTGATTGTTGTTTGCATGATATATTTTTTTCCCATCCTTTGAGTTTTAGTTTGTTTGTGTCTCTAAGTCTAAGGTGTGTCTCTTGTAGGCAGCATATAGATGGATCGTGTTTTTTCATCCATTCTGCACTCTCTGTCTCTTTACCAGTGCATTTAGTCCATCTACATTCAGTGTAATTATGGATAGGTATGAGTTTAGTGCTGTCATTTTGATGTCTTTTTGTGTTGTTGACAGTTTTTTTCTCACTTAATTTTTTTGTGTTGAGTAGTTTATCTTTATATATTGTCTTTTCCTCTCATTCATTGCTGTTGATTTTGTTTCTGCCGAGTCTCCTTTTTTTTCCTGTGTGTTGTTTTGATGAGTAGGATTGTTAGTCTCCTTTGTGGTTGCCTTAATATTTACCCCTATGTTTCTACATTTAAACCTATCTTTTATTTCTTATATCACCTTGTCTTCCTCTCTGTATGAAAGAGCTATAACTACATTTTTTAGTCCCTTTTTATTGTTTTAGTGTTGTCTTCCTTTACATAATGACGTCACTGTTTCCCTGTTTTGAGAGTTTTTTTTTTTTTTATCTTGATTTATTTTAGTGATTTCTCTGTCCTGGTTGACATCTGGTTGTTCTGTCCTGTGTTCTAGTCTTGGGTTGATATCTGATATTATTGGTTTTCTAACCATAGAACTTCCTTTAGTATTTCTCGTAGTTTTCATTTGGTTTTTACAAATTCCCTGAACTTCTGTTTATCTGGAAATGTCCTAATTTCGCCTTCATATTTGGATATATGATTTCTGGCTGGCATTTTTTTACCTTCAATGCTTTATATAAGTCATCCCATTGCCTTCTTGCCTGCATGGTTTCTGCCAAGTAGTCTGAGCTGATGCTTATTGACTCTCCTTTGTAGGTGACTCTTCGTTTATCCCTAGCTGCTCTTAAATTCTCTCTTTATCTTTGGTTTTGGCAAGTTTGATTATAATGTGCCTTGGTGACTTTCTTTTGAGATCTACCTTATGTGGAGTTCGATGAGCATCTTGGATAGATAACTTCTCATCTTTCACAATATCAAGGAAGTTTTCTGCCAACAAATCTTCAACAATTCTCTCTGTTTTTTCTGTTATCCCTCCCTGTTCTGGTACTCCAATCACCGATAGGTTATTTCTCTTTATAGAGTCCCATGTGATTCTTAGGTTTTCTTCATTTTTTTAAATTCTTTTATCTGATTTTTCTTCAAATATATTCGTACCAAGTGTTTTACCTTCAGTCTAACTAATTCTGCCTTCCAATTCCTCAGTTCTGCTCCTCTGACTTTCTACTGAGTTATCTAATTCTGTAACTTCATTGTTAATCTTCTGAATTTCTGTTCATTGTCTCTCTGTGGATTCTTCCAGCTTATTAAATTTTTCATACATTCTTGAATAACTTTTTAATTTCTTCAACTGTTTTATCAGTGTGTACCTTGGCTAGTCCTGCATTTTGCCTGATCTCCTTCCTGATGTCTTGAAGATTTCTGTATATTAATCTTTTGTTTTCTGCATCTGGTAATTCCTGGAAGTTACCTTCATCCAGAAGATCCCTTGATTCTTTTTTTTTGAGAGCTTGTTGAAGCCATTGTGGTGTGCTTCTGTATGTGATTTGATATTGACTATTTTTTCCAAGCCATCTATAAGTTATTGTATTAATTTATTTTTATGTTTGCTTACTGTATCCTAGCATCTTGCGTTTTTTTGTTTGACATGTCCAGATAGGTTGCTTGAGTGAACTAGCTTGATTATTTTTGCCTTTGAAGCTCTAATGCCCTGTCACCAGATGGCTAGAGCTGTTATCAGGTATATGAGCCTAGAAGTCCATTCACTTTTCTAGTATGGATTCAGCTCAGATGTCCAGGTAGTTGGTCATCAAGTTTGTGGCACAGGTTCTGTCCTACAGTCTTAGAAGGGAAGAGGTGATTGCTGTAGGTACAGGTATCTGGTTGCAGCAGGGGGTCATGCTCTGAACAAGGCAGGGTGCTCACAACCATTCCGCGAATGTCTGTGAGGAAAGCGTGTCCCTGTTCCCTACAGCACACAGGTGGGTGGGTTCTGCAGAGTGACCTTGGACACCCAATGCTTTTGTTTGTGAGGACTGGGAGGCACCATTTATCCTTTGACTCCTGTTGTGGGTGGCTGGGTGACATGGGTGGAGCCACCAGTCCTTAGGCCCCTGATGTGGGTAGGTGAGGCCCTGTTTAATAGGCAAAGCAGTGTCAAACATCAAACACCCACCTCTCCTCTGCACAGCTGAAACAGTTGCAGCCTTTCACACAAGGTGCTTTTCTCCTGAAATAGGCCCACACAGGTCCATGTAGGGGAGAAAGGTGTTCAAAGTCCATAGACCATTTATGCCTGAACAGGATCCGCTTCTGTCTTGATCTCCCCAGAGTAGCTGAGTTGGCAGATTATCTTCTTTCCCAGCTGTGAATTTATTCCTTCTCCAAGGCCAGAAGAGTGGCACAGGATGCTCAGCAGGACCTATCTCAGGCCCAGGGAAATCAACAGCCACTGAAGCCAGCTTGGGGGCTAGGACATGGTAAAATATATGCAAGTACTTAGCTTTTGCCAAGAGCTCCGTTATTCTTTGGTTCCTGACATATGAGTAGTTTGTGCAGCTGGCTGTCTCTCCCTGAGGAAACTGTAGCTGGAATGCTACTGCCAGCCCACTGCAGTTGCTCCCAGGAATGGTGCCTGAGGGTTCCTGGTGATTTACGTCTGGCAACTCTTCTTCGCTTCTGAACCTTCTCTCCCTCCCCCTGCCACTCAGTCCATTTTCTAACTTTGTGTTTGATGTTCAGGGCTCCTAGCTTGTCATAAATATAATTGTTCCATTTGTTTTTTCGGGTCTTTGTTGTAAGAGGGATCACCAGAAGCATCTGACTACTCCACCATCTTGCCCCCCCCCTTGGTTTGATTCTCTTTAATAGGCTGTGAAAAATATTACATGATACTTATTCAGTATGGATTACACCTTAACATAAAGAAAACAAAAATCTTCACAAGTGGACCAATAAGCAATATCATGATAAATAGAGAAAATATTGAAGTTGTCAAGGATTTTATTTTACTTGGATCCACAATCAACACCCATGGAAGCAGCAGTCAAGAAATCAAAAGACTGAAATGCACTTGACCCAAGTCATGGTGTTTTCAGCTGCCTCATGTGCATGTAAAAGCTGGACAATGAATAAGGAAGACTTAAGTAGAATTGATACATTTGAATTATGGTATTGATAAAGAATACTAGTGTACCATGAACTGGCAGAAGAACGAACAAATTCGTCTTGGAGGAAGTAGTGCCAGAGTGACCTTTGGCAGTGAGGTTGGCCAGACTTTTTCTAATGCACTTTGGAGGATCAGTCCCTGGAGAAGGACATCATGTTTGGTCAAGCAGATGATCAGCAAAAAAGAGGAAGACCCTCAAAGAGATTGACACAGCGGCTGCAACAATGGGCTCAAACACAGCAACAATTGTGAGGATGACAGGACTGGTAAGTGTTTCATTATGTTGTACACGAGGTTGCTATGAGTCAGAACAGACTCAAAGGCATCTAACAACAGCAACGCAACACTATCTTGGAAAATGACATGTGATTTTGCAGGTCTTTCTTTCTCTAACTCAAGCTCTCTATATTCTGTTTGAAGGAGAAAAGGCTCTCCATTGATCAGACAATGTACGGAATGTTAACAGGAATCATCAGTTCCTACTGCAGTATAAGCTGTTAGCACATCCTCATTGCACAGAGCCACATGTCTTCCCTGGGTAACTGTGAAATGCCCCCTCAAAACAATAGTTGGGTTTGTAACTATTTGATCACTTCATACCCAATTCTATGTGGGCTATACTATTACAAATTGCATCATTCTATTCATAGCAGATGAAATATATAATTAGCCTTTGACAGTATTTATTATCTTATAAAAATACATATGGGAGTCACCATTAATAATAAGAGTGATTAATTTTGAGATATCACATTTCTCCTTATCAACACAAACTTGGATTAAAGTCACAATGTGCAGTAGTTTTTGTATTTTATTATAAGGAACAAAGTAACTGATATTGTAGTAGAGGAACAGGAAATATAGGAAGAATCGAAGAATATGTGACCCATAGGTTTCAACCCTTTGCTCCTCCTTTGGGCAGTTGGAATAATTGGGAAAAAGTTGTAAACAAGATCATGAGAATAGGACTGAGATTGACTTGGACCTCAAAGAACTGTTAGCTATTTGAATGGATACTTTGATGCATTATTCTCTATTTTATCAGAACATTAGCAAATTTTTCACTTTGAATAGTTCAAAGCTCATTACTCCATTTCTATCTCAATTTTTTTTTTTTTTTTAATATTTCAACTGTCTCTAGCCAGATCCCAAGTGCTGAATATTAAAGTAGTTATATTGTGGTTCCCAGAAGTTAGAATTTCAATGTGATGTGTACTTCTAATCATTAAATTCAGACTAGTGGTTACCCCTGGAGATATGATAAGAGAGAACATAAAGGGGCTTCAATTGTAGTAATATTTTAGTTCTTAAGCGGGATGGTGGGTACATAGGTATTTATTAGATTATTTTTGTACTGTTTTGTATTTCTGAAACATTTTATAATAACCTACCTTTTTAAACTACTCAGTTAAAAAAAAAAGGGTTATATACTTCTCCATGATTACTTAGCTTTTGTTACTCAGAATGTCTTATTAGCTCTACATCCACTTGTAAACCACAATCAGTAGAATAATATGACAGTTCTTGGAGAGATTTTATGCTGGTTCTGGGTGATGCAAATGGCTAAGAGCTCAGTGGCTAACCAAAAGATTGGCTGTTCAAGTCCATCCAGAAGAAAGGTCTGCAGATCTATTTCAAAATAATCAGCCATTGAAAACCCTATGGAGCACAGAGTTCTATTCTGACACACATGGGGTCATCATGAGTTGGAATCAACTCAAGGGCAACTGGTTTGTTTTGTTTTGGTTATTCATTTACTTAGCGGAAAGGAATTATTCACAATTTAGAAGAAATGCTATTATGGAAGGATTAAATATATATATATATACTTTTTCTCTTTCCATATACTGTTCCTGTATTCCCAAGACCTGATGAGCTAGGATAAGCCCATAGAGAATTTAGAGCTTAGAAAAAATATTTAAAAGAAGTGAAGTTTGAAAAGGTGGCTTCCATAAGAGTAGTGGTTCACAACTGTGATGAATTTTCACCCAGGGGACATTTGGCAATGTCTAGAGATGTTTTTGATGGTCATGAGTTGGGGGGTGGGAGATGTCTACTGGCATCTAGTAAGTAGAGGTCAGAGATGCTGCTTAATATCCTACACTTCACAGAGCAGCTTCTGACAACAAAGAATTATTTGGTCCAAAATGCCAATTTGATGAGGATGAGAAATCCGATTTTTGAGGTGAGAAGAGTTTTCCCTGGTCTGGGGGTGATGAGTGATGAAGGGGATAAGGGCGGATCATGATAGTATGGATATTGGTGGGTCCAGGGAGAGCCTTGTGCCCTCTCTCCTGGAAGAGGGCTGAAAAAGCAATAAAACTTTTAATAGATTTGTGGGATTTGATAAAAGCAGTTCACTAGAGAAGCCTGGACAGAAGAGGCTTCAGATGGCCACACAGAGATGCCTTCACAGCAATGGCATGGAAGAAGCATAATGGTTTGCTTCTCGATCCTATCTTATGAGTTGTGGAAACAGTAACTGTACCTAAAGAATTCAGGCAGATAGGAAACATGTGCATGTCTATGGATGCCAGGTAGACAGACAATGATGTCCAAGGGGTATCCTACAATCTCAGTTCTGTGTCTACCCCCTAATTTAGAAATAATCATTAGAAAAGGAAGGAACAAAATATCCAGTGAAATTGTATGTCCACCACCCAAGTAGAATGTAGTTTAAAATAGGAACTAAGTTGATATATATATATATATATATATATATATATATATATATATATATATATATATATATATATATAAAGGTTGGTGGTTCAAACCCACCAGCTGCTCCATGGGAGAAAAATGTGGCAGTCTGCTTCTGTAAAGATTACAGCCTTGGAAACCCTATGGGACAGTTCTACTCTGTCCTACTGGGTCACTGTGAGTTGGAATCTACTCAAAGGCAACGGACTTGGTTTGGTTTATATATATGTGTGCGTGTGTAGATTTGCCTATTTATATTTATATATATTGTATATATGATATAAAAGACTGAAATTTTTGTCCATTTAATCATAAGTTAGGTTACCAATATATATTTTCTTTGGGAAAACTAAATCAATGCTACTAAATTATATGTACTCATTCAAACATTGCTCACACTCCTTTAACTGCTGCACAGGCCCCAGATCTTACCATGTGTAGTAGTTTTCACATCTTAGGTAACAAGGGGAAGGAGTGAAGTTACGCAGCTGCCGGCAGCTATGTTTTCCCATGGAATCTTTCTGTAGGGAAATTCTATTTTCTTTGCCTCTCATATTACCTGATTTCATCTGATGATGGTGCCAGTGAATTCTGTCTGTACAAAATCATGTTGACCTCTTATAAGTTCAGACAAGTGACCTGCTGACCTGCGTAACTCCAGACTAAGGCTTAGACCATGTTTCGAAAATCCCAGGAAGCCGTAGGCCATCCTTGGCTTTTGGAAGCTCAAGTTTCTCTCTCAAGTTCCTGGTGAATACTCTTCCAAAAGAAGCCTTTGCAGAATATATATGACCTGTCTTCTATCTGGTTAAGACGTTACTCTATCTTTTCCTCCATAGAATAGATGTAGGCCCATCCCCTTCCAAAGTAGGTCGTTAACCTACCTTTATTTTACCTTTCAGGAGTAGGATGTTTTATTTTTTCCTCCTTCTTATTTACCAGTAGTTGGGCATGTATCTTTAAACTGTCAGGAAACATACTCATATTCAAGAGAATATTGTCTTTATTTATATATGATTGCCTTTACAAGTCAACTTGAATTGCTTCTAGCCATCCTCTATAGCCAGGGATATCATTGCTGATATCAGATGGATCCTGGCTGAAAGCAGAGAATACCAGAAAGATGTTAACCTGTGTTTTATTGACTATGTGAAGGCATTTGACTGTGTGGATCATAACAAATCATGGATAACATTGTGGAGAATGGGAATTCCAGAACACTTAATTATGCTCATGAAGAACTAGTACATAGACCAAGAGCCAGTCACTTGAACAGAACAAGGAGATACTGTGTGGTTTAAAGTCAGGAAAGGTGTGCATCAGAGTTGTATCCTTTCACCATACTGATTCAATCTGTATGCTAAGCAAATAATCCAAGAAGCTGGACTATATGAAGAAGGATGGGCATCAGGATTGGAGGAAGACTTATTAACAACCTTTATTATGCAGATGACACAACCTTGCTTGCTGAAACTGAAGAGGACTTGAACCACTTACTGATGAAGATCAAAGACCATAGCCTTCAGTATGGATTACATCTCAACATTAAAAAAAACAAAAATCCTCACAACTGGACTAATAAGTAACATCATGATAAATGGAGAAAAGACTGAAGTTGTCAAGGATTTCATTTTACTTGGATCCACAGTCAACAGCCATGGAAGTAGCAGTCAAGAAATCAAAAGATGCATTGTATTGAGCAAATCTGCGCAAAAAAACCGAAGACTGAAGTGTGCCTAACCCACGCCATGGTGTTTTCAGCTGCCTCATATGCATATGAAAGCTGGAGAACGAATAAGGAAGACTGGAGAAGAACTGATGCCTTGGAATTGTGGTGTTGGCTAAGAATATTGAATATACCATGGACTGCCAAAAGAATGAACAAATCTGTCTTGGAAGAAGTACAACCAGAATGCTCCTTAGAAGCAAGGGTGGCAAGACTTCATCTCACATACTTTGAACATGTTATCAGGAGGGATCAGTTCCTGGAAAAGGACATCGTGCTTGGTAAAGTAGAGGGTCAGCGAAAAAGAGGAAGACCCTCAATGAGATGGATTGACACACTGGCTGCAACAATGGACTTAAGCATAAAAAGGATTGTGAGAATGGTGCAGGACCAGGCAGTGTTTCTTTCTGTTGTACATGGGGTCACTACGAGCTGGAACTGACTAGACAGCACCTAAAAACAACAATAATCTTCTATGGATCATAATCATTTGCACACACACAAACACAAATGCACTGTGTAGAATATTTGATTTTTCTTTTCCACATTTTATGATTGTTTTTGTTAACGAGGACTGTCTAAATTTCACTGTCTCTAAGTATTTAATTCAGAAGTGATGCACTACAGTTAATAATATTACTACCTAAATAGCCTCTTTTTTTTCAGTTCTAAATGAATTTTTTTTTTTTTTCTAAATTAGAACAAAACATTCTCCTGGCTTTCAATCATTTTATCAAAGTATCAGAATCAATGTTCGACTGACATTTATTTTAAAATAGACCACAGTTACGTAAGATCCTTAAAACAGTCCTGTAAAAAGAAAGAGATGTAAACATTGATAGTTCTTGCCAGTAACAGTCAAAATTGCCCTCTAAGTTTGCAGGCTTATTCCAAAGGAGATGTTTATCAGCAACCAAGAGCATAGGGAGTTGCCTCTTTAGGTTAGGGTCATCTTGTATTACTAGTGAGGAAAAGTCTAAAGGAAATGAAGGAACTTTTCTAACTACCCCATGTTGCCTTTGGAATATCAAAACACATGCCTTAACAACCAAAGCATCTCAATAAGCCAATAAAATGGCTACTCAGAAGGTTTAAATAAATGGCCCAGGCCACAAACCGCTTAGATATGAATGTTTTAAAGTGATCCCAAAGTACTATTTTGTAAATATTCCTATAACTAGCAAATAAAATATATTGTTGTGTAAAAGTCATTTAATCCCTAAGGACTTCTCCCCGAAATGTGTCAAGGCAATTCACTGAGTTAAAAAAAATGCCATTCTAAGGGAGATTTTCGAGTGGTTCGATCAATTTATTATAATTACTTTAAACATTCTTTGGCATTTGTTTTCTTTGATTTTCTAATGCAAAAAGAAAAGAATTTTTTTTTTAAGTAGGACTTTTGCTACTTAGTATTCTTTTCCATTGCTCATAGTTCACTGACAGCATAAATCCCAGTGTGTCTGGCTTCAGATGTGTCTGTGCCCACTTACCAAACTCCTTAGGCTGTGGCCTGGTCCCTGGTTATTTCCATCCTCTAATGACTGGTTCACATTTCTACACATTTGACTGGTTAATTATACGGACACAGATCTTCAACAAAACCAAATGAAAGGGATGGATATGTTGTGGTTGACCCAGTGGGCACATGGAAACAATAGAAAGTGATGAAAACCCTGAGCCAGCAGCAAGGATCCAAAAGTAGCTATATCATCTGTAATACTCAGCATAAAATCTATATTGAGTTGCTACTTGATGCAAAAGTAATGAATGATCCTTATAATTACTATAAAACTCTAATCTCCAAGTACGAAAATCTGTGTTGTGAGTGAAGATGCTACAGTTAGGCCATTCCTTGTGATCGCTGAGATCTTAAATGAATTTTTGCATTGGGTGCAGTACTGATGCCCACATTCCCTGGAGCAGATACGTCCTCTTTAAAAATACATTTAGTGCACATTTTCTATAAGCCAGGCAAACTTGAGAACACAAAAGTGTGGTTTTTGCCACTGAAGAGTTCACAGTCTAGAGGGTATTGATAAAGTTTCAGTGAGGCCTGAAGCTACTCCAGTCTGAATTTCACACTTAGTACCTTCTTGTCTGTAAGTGAGGAAAATAATACTAACAACTCAAGGCTACTGTGAGAATTAATTGCATTATTACATGCAAAGTGCTCAGAATAGTGTTTGACAAATGTTTGCAATTATTAGTTCTTGTTATCATTAATGAAATTTTGCATTTCCCATTGTTACCTAGTTAACGTACAATTAAAGCTACCATTTGATGGATGCCTGGCACATAGCACCTATTTTATATCAAGTGATAATTCGTTTAATCCTCCCATCAACCCCCTGAAGTAGCCGCTATTGCTCTTGATTTATAGATGGGAAGCTTGATGTTTAGGAATCCATCAATTTGTGCAATTTTAGCTTTAGTAAATGCAGAGCTAAAATTCAAACTATGCTTTTCTACTAAACCACACAGTACCATGGGTAGAGATCACTATGGAAAGCTGGAATTAAATTGCTTAATTCTTCAACTCTATTCACCAGAGGCCTTGCTCTTTCTATCCACCCTAAGGAAAGACACTGAGATAGAGATCTGTTATATATAACTTGTAGGGTATTGGGAAAATATGCAAAGTTAATTTAATGCATTTCTCTAACATTTTCCCTATTTTTCCAGCTGGTCAGTAAATGGAGAAAAATTATACTTTCCAAATTTAAAGGTTTGTAGAAAAATCTACATTTCTACGTATATTATATGACATTTATAAAACATTATTAATAATCTCAATTCATTACAAAGCACTGAACGATCAGTGTGATTCATAAGGAACAAGGAAGAATGAAGTGGGGCTTATACTTATCTCCCTGACCAGCCTACCCTTTTTAGCTCTCTTCCCTGTGTTTTTCTCAAAGTAAACCAAACAAACCAAAAAAAAAAAAACCCATTTCTGTCAGTTGATTCTGACTCATGGCAACCCTATAAGACAGAGTGGAACTGCCCCATAGGGTTTCCAAGGAATGGCTGGTGGATTTGAACTGCTGACCTTGTGGTTGCAGCCAAACACATAACCACTGCACCACCAGGGCTTCCAAAGTAAACTAAGTGTGGTTAAATTGGGTTTTTAACAATGCAAAAAAAAAAAAAATTTTTTTTTTTTTTGGGGGGTGCAGTGGTTAAAGAGCTCAGCTGCTAACCAGAAGGTCGGCAGTTTGAATTCACCAGGCGCTCCTTGGAAACCCTGTGGGGCAGTTCTATTCAGTCCTACAGAGCCACTATGAGTTGGAATCAACTGGAATGCAATGGTTTTGATCTTTTTATTTACCATATACATATGCTACACATAATATATATTCTTTTTTATAAAAGTAATAAGTGGCTAAAATTTATGGAATGGTTAAGTATGTGCCAGGCACTATCTAAACACTTTATATTATCTGTTTTAAATTATAAAGCAATCGTATGAGATGAGTATTATTATTATCTTAGTCTCACAGGTGAGGAAACTGAGGGCCAGATAATTTAAGTAAAATGTCCAAGATCAGAAGGCCAGTAAAAATGAGAAGCAACACAGTCTAAATAAAGGTGCTGAGTTTTTAAGCATTACACACTGCTGCCTACCTTCTTTAGAAATTTTATAAAACAAATGACAAAATAAATAATATAGTTGCACTGCTAACAAATAACTATTGTCTACATTTTTGAAGTTCTGTGCACATACAGAATGTCATGGAGATGCAAAGTTTTCATCTGATATAAACAAAACCAAACCCACTGCCACTGAATCGATTCCAACTCATAGAGACTTAATAGGATAGAATAGAACTGCCCCATAGGGTTCCCAAGACTGTAAATCTTCAGGGAACCTCCCTTGGACCGGTTGGTTGGTTCTAACCTCTGACCTTTCAGTTAGCAGATGAGTGCTTTAACCACAGAGCCACCAGGGCCCTTATTTCATCTGATATACCATGATCAATTTAAAATGTGATTAAATTATTTGGATATTATGGGTTCTTAGTTTTCTATGGTATACCATCATTTATGTCATTATTTCCCCTGTTTTAAACATTTAAGTTGCTTCTTTTTTTATCATAAGACTACTACATTGACATCTGTGTGTTTAAAGCTTTTTATGCGTTTTTTTTTTTTTTTTTTTTTTTGAGTAGGGGATACATTCCAAGAAGTATAATTCCTATACCAAAGACATGATTTTGTTTTAAAGCTCCTGATATATTGGTCAGATATTTTGAATAAAGATTTATTTAGAACTTCACATGAGATATTCTATCTATACCTTCCACCTGTTGACCTCTTATTTGCTCCTCTGTAATGGCTTCTGCTCAATCCCCAGAATAATTCCAAATTTCCAGTCATTTAGAGGACAAATTAATTTCCAAATGAAGGCCAGCTATTTAATCCAGCTTTTATTAGTTTAACACGCTACTGTGATGCTTGTAAGTTCTTGCAGCTGTGTTTTCTCCCAAGTTACTCCTTAACCTCAGGCTTTGGATTCTTTAGTGTTTTCTGGATCCAGAGTTCCGTTGTGCCGCCACATACCCCAGCCAGACGTCTGGATCTTCTTGAGTTCTTCTCAAGCTCTCTCTTCCAAGCTCCCCATTTTTCTCTACTTCACAGTATTATTCAAATCTGGCTTCTGCCTCCTGGTTCGAACTAGACCTGTTGATTTCTCAGCTTATCTGACCACTGAGAAGTTTATTTCTGGGTTCAAATTCAGACCTTACACTGGAGTTCAGCTGCATCCCCTTCCAAATACTCTGACTTCCCTGTCTCTCCACCATCTGTTTCCTTTCCCCTGGCAGCTGGGATCTGTGGTCAGGCTTTTACTTGGAATTGTCATATTTACACATCGGGTCTGGGCACAAGTCAAAGGGAACATCTCCCAACCCATAAAATGTTTAGTAGACCTGGCCTGAGGAGGATCCAAGATCCTGGAGATAAAAGGGACTGTGATAGACTCAGCCAACAGTAACACAACATTTAACAAACTTCGTGTGAAAGGATAAGCTCTACTTTTCAATTCCACACTTGCTAAATCTACTTGGCAAGTGAAAGAAAGTTTCACAAAGTTAGTAAGCTGGGAAACAAATCTGTTTTTAATAAAAAGATTAGGAAGAGCTCAATGATTTTGCAAAGAAGATCACAAGTGGAGCCTTCAAAAAGCTTTTAAATACCCACTGTATTGTCCATACTAGTTTACTGTTTAAGGTTAGCTATTGGATTGGGATAGGTTTGTTATGAGTCAGAATTGACTCAATGGCACACAACAACAGCAACTTTGGTATTGGAGAGTCCCTGGGTGGTGCTTTGCTGCTAACTCAAAGACTGGCAGTTTGAATCCACCCAGAGGTCCCGCATAAGAAAGGCCTGGCAATCTACTTCTGCAAGATCTCAGCCATTTAAAACCCTAAGGAGTGCAGTTCTACTCTGATACACATGGGACCAAACAACTCACAATGTACTTGATGGCATGTGGTTTAATTTTTCATTTATTGGTATTGGCATTATAGAAATAGGAATCGGAGGAAATGGAATCTTGTGTATAAAGCTCAGGTATAGGAGACTAGACTCAGGAAACGTGGGTCTAACCCCAGACTTGACATGGCTTTACATAGTCCCTGGGTGGTACAAAGAGTTAACCCACTCAGCTGCTGACTGAAAGTTTGAAGGTTCAACTCCACCCAGAGGTGCCTTGAAAGAAAGACCTGGCAATCTACTTCTGAAACATCAGCCATTGAAAACCCTATGGAGCACAGTTCTACTCCGACCCACATGGGGTTACCATGAGTTGGAATCAACTCAATCAACTGGTTTTAGCCTTGTTTCTCAATAGCAAATGCTAAGTATGAGGAAATGCTGTATAAATTACAAAGCAATCCATCAGGTCAAGTTCTTCATCTGGAGAATTGGTGGGAATACACGTAAATCACTATTCAGCTTGCAGTGCATGTCATTTTTTAAGAGTGTGTGCGTGTATGTGTGTGTTTTAATATTAATATCTATAAGGATTTTTGAAAAGCTGGAAAAACAGTTGCCACTTTCTAGCATATAGTAGCTGAAACCATTCCCAAGTACTGGCCAACTGGTAAAGGCATTAATTGAGATCAAAGTCTGGTGAAAATATTAAATGGTAATATTGTATTTCTTAAATTATTCATTTCCCCAAAGGGGGGAAAAAAAAAAAGCAGGCTCATTCTGTCAACCACATGTATTGAGGTTTCTAGAACCATAAGGAGGGGAATATCCAGTCTTTTGCAAACACTTTTAAAATGTATCTCCCATCATTTGTGAAATTTTGTGTCAAAGAAAATATCCTGGGTAGGGAACAAATAGGGAAGACAACAGAGAAGTGATGGAGATAGTCAGGAGTTTGGAAGACTTAAGAATTCACTGAAAGAAATGTGGCTTCATGGTCTATGATGAAAAAAATTGATCTTAGCCAAGAAGGGCTGGAGTGTAAAGTACAGTGAAGTATGGAATATAGTTTAATCTAAAGGCAAACTAAGTAAAATATATTATAAACACCATTTTGTAATGAGATATTGCCACAAAAGTTCTTTCGAAATGAATGTATTACACAGTTTACCGAAGAAACATTATTATTGACAGAAGGAATCCTTTAACTTCTAGAACTTCATTATTCTTCTAACGTAAACAAACAAAAAATAGAACTGTCTTAATAAATCTTCAAAGAACTGTCAAATCAGTTCATGGAAAAATATACCAAAAAGCAAAGTTCAAACTTTTGTATTTGACTGATAAGTACAATAATAAAATATTAGGCTGTAGGTCTATATTTTGTATTTTCTGTCATTGGTCTCCAATTTACCAAGGGGTTTTCTTAGTTATCTAGCACTGCTGTAACAGAAATACCACAGCAAGTGGCTTTTTAACAAACAGAAATTTATATTCTCACAGTTTAGGAGGCTAGAAGTCTGAATCCAAGGTGTGGCCTCCAGGGGAGGCTTTCTCTCTCTGTCTTGGCTCTGGAGGAAGGTTCTTGTCTCTTCTGCTTCTATTCTTTGACTCCTTTACATGGTGTCGCATTGCTCTTCCCCTATTTCTGCTTTTCTTGCTTGCTTGTTTAATCTCTTTTATATCTCAAAAGAGATTGATTTAAGACATGCCCTACATGAATTCTGTCTCACGAACATAACAAAGAAAACCCATTCCCAAATGGGATTATGACCAAAGATATAAAAAAAATAGGGGTTAGTATTTACAATACATATTTTTAGGGAACACAATTCAATCCATAAGATGGGTTATATTCTAAAATTGTATTTCCAAATTGGTTTGTTAGTATTTGGAATGTTTTCCTCCCTAGAAATAATGTTCTGAATGGTGGATTACTTCCAAGAATAACCTCTGCCCCACACTCCACCAGCACACACACACACCAAAAACACACTTCTTCAAATAAAAAATATGAGGCTGCATGGATGGGTTTTGGTGACAGAACATGGTAATAATCCACCAGCAATACCAAGAAAACCCCAAACTCAGTGCCATCAAGTCAATTCCATCTCACAGTGACCCTATAAGACAGAGTAGAACTGCCCCATAGGGTTTCCAAGGCTATAAATCTTTACAGAAGTAGACTACCACATCTTTCTCCCATGGAACAGCTAGTAGGTTTGAACCACCAACCTTCTGGTTAGCAACCAAGCGCTTTAACCACTGCTCCATCAGCAATAGTATGGACTAAATTAGTGGCCTTAGGAAATTTGCTTAACATCTATTAACTTTCCTCCCTTGAAAATGAAAATAATAATTCTCTCATAGGGTGTTTGTGACATTAAGACATGTAAGCAAAAGTTTCTTTTCTCAAAAACTGCAATATGCTACAATAATATTAATTATGCAGCTGACACTATACTGTATGATTCAGCTACTCTTTGGGTTAAATCATTCTTTTTCAGCTATGTGGGAAACTGACTGCTATTTATAATTTTCTGTATAGAGGAAAATGCATTGTGCTGCAAGAAGGGACTACAGTAGATCAAGAAATACTGTGCTGTCAGCTGTGATGCTGCCAACCATCTGGCTAACACAAGTAGTCCTTCACTGCCTTCCCTTCCTTTCCCAGCTGTAGCAGTTGCTATTTCCCGGAAAGCAATGCATGCCCTTTCTCAGATCCCCCTGTGGGCCCATATACAGTGTTTACTATATTACCTTCCTCATTTCCATAGTTGCCTTCATTTTATTCTCTAGTTGTTTCATGCATGAGATTTGCGTCTATTAGATTCTAAGTTACTTTGAGGTAATGCCTATTTTGCATCTGCAGACTCAGAGTACCCAGCACAACTCTAGGCACAAAATCAGCATGCTAAAATAAAAGAATGTATGGATATTTTTCAGGTGAAGACAAAGATGGAAACTTCTGGGTAGAGTGCTATCGTAAAGTGAGAAAAAAAAATTGTCTTATTTTCTCTCAGGGATTATTATCTCAATTATAATGACTACTTTGAATTCAGAAGGTAAAATTATAAGGTCCAAGCCTCAACCAGGATGGTGGGGTAGGGTGATTGATGGTGGTAATGACTAGGCAAATAACCTATGAGCACTAGTTAAGCCTGAAGGTACTTGAAAAGTAAGTCATTTGATTTAAAAAAAAAAAAAAGTTTAAGAGTAGTTTCTCAAAGAACTAAGAAGTGTCATGTATTAGAAGTTGAGGAAAATAAAAATTTAAAAGTTGAGATTAAACAGTGTAATATAGCAGAAAGTCATTGCAGGGAGAGTGATTTTAAATTATTTAGGTACTGAGTGAATCTAAACAATAAAGATCATTCAGGCTGCAAGGTAGCTCTCCTTAGCCTGACCCATTTCGCTTGTGACCTGCACCACCTGCAATAAATAGAGAATTGCTTCTGCTTTCCTTGCTTTAAACTGCATTGAGGCAACTAAAAGCTTAAATCACAACTACAAAAACTAAAATATATATATTTTAACATTTACTATGTGCCAGGCTGTGTTCTACCTACTTTGTATAGATTATAATATTGAATCATTGCTTTAATGTAGTGATTTAGGAGCTATTGAGGCCTCTGTGGCTCAGAAATTTTAAATTACTTGCCAAAGTCTAGATAGCTCATGAGTGGTGGAGCCAGAGTTTGAACTCAGACAATCACTATTTCTAAATCAGTTTCCCTAACCACTGTATGATAGAAAGAGAGAGATAGCTGCCATTGAGTTGGCTCCTACTCATGGCAACATTATGTACAACAGAATGAAACATTGTCTGGTCCTGTGTCATTCTCACGGTCACTGGCATGTTCAAGTCCACTGTTGTGGCTGTTGTGCCCACCCATTTCACCAAGAGTCTCTCTCCCTCTCACTGGCCACTACTTCACCAAACATGTCTTTCTCCAAGGATTGATATCCCCTGATGACATGTCCAAAGCCAGAGGACAGTGTTCTGTTGTGATCCTTAAGGTTTTCATTGGCTAATTTTCAGAAGTAGATTGCCAGGCCTTCCTTCCTAGTCAGTCTTAGTCTGGAAGCTCCACTGAAACACGCCCACCATGGTTGACCCTGCTGATATTTGAAATACTGTTGGATAGCTTCCAGCATCACAGCAACATGCAAGCTACCAAAGAACCACAGAATGACAAACTGACAGATTGGTGGTAGAACTACTATACTGTAACACCTCCCAATTAAGTAGAAGGCTTACTCAGGTGGTGTGTGTTTTAATGTGACCAAAAAAAAAAAAAAAAGCAAAAAATTCTCCTTCTAAATTAATGCATATGTCCTTGCCACCCCTAGATTCTTTATGATTATTCTTTGTGCATTTAACCTCCAACTTCCCTCTTATTGGTGCTACCTTTTCTTCTTTCTTTTCCTCAATGTCTCAGTGTTTGAAAACATTGCATGATGCCTCATCCTGACCATTAGTGGTTTGTGGCTGATTTCTGTTAGGCATTCGTGGGAGTCAGACAGCAAAAGGTCTGGCAAGTGAAGAAGTTTGGTTAGTTTGGTTCTACTTTTGTCCTCTGAAACCCATAGCTCATAACCCTAAACAGTGCCTGATCTTCTGCCTGCTGCTAAAATGGACTTCTTACCACAGCTGTCTTTCAGACTTGACACACATAGCTGGGCTGAGATCAGGGAGTGACTTTTCATCTCTCAGAGCAGGTGTGAGAGAGAGTTGAAGTAAAACATGATGGATTCAATTTCTGTTAAGTGTTTACTGTGTATCCACCAGAACCTAGATACTTTATGGAAATTATTTAATATAATCTTCACAAGAACCTTTTGAGGTAGGAAATATTCTAATTGTCTTAGGAGGAAACAAGGTAGTCCTAGTTTTAGAAAAATGCACCATTTATACAGCCTTAAGTGACAGAACAGAAATCCTGGTGGCATAGTGGTTAAGAGTTCAGCTGCTAACCAAAAGGTCAACAGTTTGAATTCACCAGGCACTTCTTGGAAACCCTGTGGGGCATCTCTACTCTATCCTTTGAGTTAAGTGACAGAACAGGAATTCCATTTCAGATTTACCTGATTCCAAAGTCTGTGCTCTTTGCACTATGTCAGTGGCATCCCAAGGGTCAAGAGTTGTCTAGGGCTAAAGAGAGAATGGCAAGATCCTTGTGTGAATAATTATTTTAGAGTAAAAGTTACCCTTTGTGAGTGATCACAAGGCACCAAATTCTTTTGCACTTATTTATGCCTACATAATATTATCTCCCCGCACATATCTGTCAGTTTGTCGTGCTGTGGGGGCTTGTGTGTTGCTGTGAAGCTGGAAGCTGTGCCACTGGTATTCAAATACCAGCAGGGTCAGCCATGGCAGACAGGTTTCAGCTGAGCTTTCAGACTAAGACAGACTAGGAAGAAGGAGCCGGTGGTCCACTTCTGAAAAGAATTAGCCAGTGCAAACCTTATGAACAGCAGCGGAACATTGTCTGATATAGTGCTGGAAGATGAGCCCCTCGGGCTGGAAGGTACTCAAAATACGACAGGGAGGAGCTGCCTCCTCGGTGTAGAGTTGACCTTAATGACGTTGATGGAGTCAAGCTTTCAGGACCTTCATTTGTTCATGTGGCACAACTCAAAATTTGAAAAGAAACAGCTGCGAACATCCATTAATAATTTGAACCTGGAATGTACAAACTATGAATCTAGGAAAATTGGAAATCATCAAAAATGAAATGGAACGCATAAAGACTGATATCGTACATATTAATGAGCTGAAATGGACTGGTATTGGTCATTTTGAATCGGACAATCATTTGGCCTACTATGCCGGGAATGACAACTTGAAGAGGAATGGCCTTGCATTCATCATCAAAAGGAACATTTCAAAATCTTTCCTGAAGTATGACGCTGTAAGTGATAGGATAATACCCATATGCCTATAAGGAAGACCAGTTAATACAATTGTTATTCAAATTTATGCCCCAACCACTAAGGCCAAAGATGAAGAAATTGAAGATTTTTACCAGCTTTCGCAGTCTGAAATTGATCAAGCATGCAGTCAGGATGCACTAATTACTGGTGATTGGAATGTGAAAGTTGGAAACAAAGAATGAACGCTAGTTGGAAAATATGGCATTGGTGATAGAAATGATGCCGGAGATTACATGATAGAATTTTGCAAGATCAGTGGCTTCTTCATTGTAAATACCTTTTTCCACCAACATTACTGGTGACTATTTTTTTTTTTTTTATACACATGGACCTCACTAGACAAAACACACAGGAATAAAATTGACTATGTCTGTGGAAAGAAATAATGGAAAAGCTCAATATCATCAGTCAGAACAAGGCCAGGGATCGACTGTGGAAGAGACCATCAACTGCTGATATGCGAGTTCCAGGTGAAGCTGAAGAAAATTAGAACAAGTCCACAAGAGCCAAAGTATGACCTTGAGTATATCACAACTGAATTTAGAGACCATCTCAAGAATAGATATGACCCACTGAACACTAATGCCAAAGACCACACGAATTGTGGAATGACATCAAAGGCATCATATATGAAGAAAGCAAGAGGTCATTAAAAAGACAGAAGAGAAAGAAAAGACCAAAATGGATGTCAGAAGAGACTCTGAAAGTTGCCCTTGAATGTGGAGCAGCTAAAGCAAAAGGGAAAAATGATGAAGTAAAAGAGCTGAAAAGATGATGTCAAAGAGTGGCTTGAGAAGAAAAAGTTTTATGATGACACGTGCAAAGACCTGGAGATAGAAAACCAAAAGGGAAGAACATGCTCAGCATTTCTCAAGCTGAAAGAACTGAAGAAAAAACTCAAGCCTTGAGTTGGGCAATACCGAAGGATTCTGCAGGGAAAATATTAAAAGATACAGGAAGCATCAAAAGAAGATAGAAGGAATACACAGGCTCACTATACCAAGAAGAACTGGTCAATGTTCAACCAGTTCAGGAGGTTAACATATGATCGGGAACTGATGGTACTGAAGGAAGAAGTCCAAGCTGCACTGAAGGCATTGGTGAAAAACATGGCTCCAGGAATTGATGGAATACCAATTGAGATGTTTCAACAAATGGATGTAGCACTTGAAGAGCTCACTTGTCTATGCCAAGAGATTTGGGTAACTGGAAGAGATCTATATTTATGCCTATTCCCAAGAAAGGTGATCTAACCAAATGCTAATAATATCATTAATACCACATATAAGCAAATTTTTGCTGAAGATCATTCAAAAGCGGCTGCACTAATATATTGACAGGGAACTGCTGGAAATTTGAGCCGGATTTAGAAAAGGATGTGGAAACAGAGATATCATTGCTGATTTAAGATGGATCCTGGCTGAAAGCAGAGAATACCAGAAAGATGTTTACCTGTGTTTTATGGAATTCAACCATATGGATCATAACAAATTATGGATAACATTTCAAAGAATGGGAATTCCAGAATGCTTAATTGTGCTCATGAGGAATCTGTACATAGATCAAGAAGAAGTTGTTCAAAGACAACAAGGGGATAGTGCATAGTTTAAAGTCAAGAAAGGTGTGCATCAGGGTTGTATCCTTTCACCATACTTATTCAGTCTGTATGCTGAGCAAATAATCTGATAAACTGGACTATCTGAAGAAGAACCAGGCAGCAGGATTGGAGGAAGACTCATTAACAAACTTTCGTATGCAGGTGACACAACCTTCCTTGTTGAAAGTGAAGAGAACTTGAGGCACTTACTGATGAAGATCAAAGACTACAGCCTTTAGTAGAGATTACACCTCTACGTAAAGAAAACTAAAATCCTCACAACTGGACTGATAAACAATGTCATGATAAACGGAGAAAATATTGAAGTTGTCGAGGACTTCATTTTACTTGGATTCACAATCAACTCTCATAGAAGCACTCTAAACCAGCCACTCATATTCAGCTATTCATGATTTTTATCTCAGCCTGGGAGACTCTTCTTTCCCTTTCAAAATTTAAATCAATGTTTAAGTTATCTTAAATGGCTCTCTTCCCACAATGCTTCCCTTATTCTCTTGACACAGAGCAACCTGGGCCTTCTTCTGCACATATTTATACATACATGGTATCAAACCTCTCACTTTGCCTTGCATTGGACTGCCATAGAAGCAGCAGTCAAGAAATCAAACAACTTATTACACTGGGCAAATGTTCTGCAAAAGATCTCTTTAAGATGTTAAAATGCAAAGATGTAATTTTGAGGACTAAGTTGCTCCTGACCCAAGCCATGGTGGTTTGAATTGCTTTGTGTGTATCCAAACACTGGAAAATGAATAAGGACAAGTGAAAAAGAATTGATGTCTTTGAATTATGTTGCTGGCAAAGAACATTGACTATACTCTGGACTGCCAGAAGAATGAACAAATCTGTCTTGGAAGAAGTACTGCCAAAATGCTCATTAGAAGGATGGCATAGGACCAGGCAGTATTTCGTTTGGTTGTAAAGAGGGTTGCTGTGAGCCAGAACCTACTCAAGGGCACCTAATGACAACAACAAGTGTTGTAGGATTTCTTTTCTGGGAATATTTAAGAGTAATTTAGGCAAGTGCTTTCTCTGTTAGTGTTGTTACCCAAAGCTTTTGTAATTCTTACAGCACACTCTGTGTATTTCCTGATTCCTTGTCTTTGGTCTTACTCTGCTTTGTCCGATTGCTTTTATCCTCCTCTTCATGCCCCAATCATCAACTCAAAACCTAATTAATTCTTAGTCATGGTGGCCCAGCCATGCTCATAATCATTATTATGCTTGAGCCCATTGTTGCAGCCACTGTATCAATCCATCTTGTTGAGGGTCTTCCTCTTTTTCACTGATCCTCTATTTTAACAGGCATGATATTCTCCTCCAGGGACTGATCCCTCCTGATAACATGTCCAAAGTATATGAGACATAGTCTTGCCATCCTTGCTTCTAAGGAGCATTCTGGTTGTACCTCTTCCCAGACAGATTTGTTCTCTCTTTGGCAATCTATGGTATATTCAATATTCTTGGCCAATACCACAATTCAAAAGCATCAGTCCTTTTTTGATCTTCCTTATTCATTGTCCAGCTTTCGCATGCATGTGAGGCAATTGAAAACACCATGGCTTGGGTCAGGCGCATCTTAGCCTTCAAGGTGACATATTTGCCTTTTAACACTTGAAAGAGGTCTTTTGCAGCTGATTTGCTTAACGCAATGCATCTTTGATTTCTTGACTGATACTTCCATGGGACTGTAGATCCACATAAAATGAAATCCTTGACAATCTCAGTCTTTTCTCCGTTTATCATGATGTTGCTTATTGTTCCAGTGTGAGGATTTTTGTTTTCTTTATGTTGAGGTGTAATCTATACTGAAGGCAGTGGTCTTTGATCTTCATCAGTAAGTGTTTCAAGTCCTCTTCACTTTCAACAAGCAAGGTTGTGTCATCTGCATAATGAAGGTTGTTAATGAGTCTTCCTCCAATCCTGATGGCCCATTCTTCTTCATATGGTCCAGTTTCTCATATTATTTGAATATTATTTATAATAGCACAAATATATTTGTTTACATGTCTCTCTCTCCTAGTGAACATAAACAGATTGCAGGAGGGAATTCTGGCATTTAGTACAGCACTTTAGCACAGGAGTCAATAGATGGTTGCTAACTTGGATTAAATAGATTTCCTTTGAAAAAATGATTTCACATCAATAAGTTGTTCAAACAAAAGAGCATGGGACCACCTATTAGGCAACTCATTCATTTATATAGTAATTTATTCATTCTCAGTCTTCTTTATAGGATTCTTCTGCTCTACCCAGGTTTTATATTTTGAAATTTGTAAGAATTCAGCTTTTGCCTTGTGCCCTTACTTTCCACTCTCTCCCTACATGAGTGTAAGTTACTTTCACAGCTTAAAATAGAACCAATATTCATCTATTTGCCAATGACTGCCAACCATTCATCTTCAACCTTGTCCTCCCCACTAAGTTCATCAGCTTATTTTCTAACTGCTACTTGACATCTCCAATTGACTGACATCTCGACCTACATGACCAAAGCTGAATTCTTGATTTCTTGAAAAATTTGCTTCTCCTCAAGTCTTTATCTCAGTAGAAGGCTACCTCCATGCACTCAGGTATGCATGCCAGAAACTTGGGAGTCATTCTTGACACAGTCTTCTTCTTGCTCTTTTCAATTACCTGCCACTATCAATTACATCCACCAACTGTCTGTCAGTTTGTCATACTATAGTGGTTTGTATGTTGCTGTGATGCTGGGAGCTATGCCACCAGTATTTCAAATACCCATGATGGACTGGTTTCAGGGGAGCTTCCAGACTAAGACAGACTAGGAAGAAGGACCTGATGATCTCCTTCTGAAGAAAAAAAGAAAAATAGCTAGTGAAAACTTTATGAATAGCAGCAGAACATTGTCTGATATAGTGCTGGAAGATAAGCCCCTCAGGTTGGAAGGCACTCAAAATACAACTGGGGAAGGGCTGCCTCCTCAAAGTAGAGCTGACCTTAGTGATGTGGATGGAGTAAAGCTTCAGGACTTTCATTTGCTAGTATGGCATGACTCAAAATGAGAAGAAACAGCTGCAAATATCCATCAGTAATCGGAACATGGATTGTACAACGTATGAATCAAGGAAAATTGGAAGTCATCAGAAATGAAATGGGATGCTTGAAGATTGATATCCTAGGCATTAGTGGGCTGAAATGGGCTGGTATTGGCCATTGTGAATCAATCATATGGTCTACAGTGCTGGGAATGATGAACTGAAGAGGAACAGCATTGCATTAATCATCAAAAAAATTTCAAGATTAGTCTATAATGCAATGCTGTCAGTGATAGGATAATATCCCTATGCCTACAAGAAAGATCAGTTAATACTACTATCAATCAAATTTACTCACCAACTACTAATGCCTAACATGAAGAAATTGAAGATTTTTACCAACTTCTACAGTCTGAAATTGACCAAACATGCAATCAAGATGCAATGAAAATTACTGATGAATGGAATGTGAAAGTTGAAAACAAAGAAGGATCGGTGGTTGGAAAATATGACTTTGGTGATAGAAATGATACCAGAGATTGCATGATGAAATTCTGCAAGACCAATAACTTACTCATTGGAAATACCTCTTATCAACAACACAAATGACAACTCTACAAGTGTACCTCACCAGATGGAGTGAAAGGGAATCAAATCAACTACATCTGTGGTAAAAGATGGTGCAGAAGCTAAATATCATCAGAAAAAGGCCAGGGCCCAATTGTGGAACAGACCATCAATTGCTCATATGCAAGTTCAAGTTGGAGCTGAAGAAAATTAAAGCAAGTTCATGAGAGCCAAAATATGACCTTGAACATATCCTACCCGAATTTAAAGACCATAGCAACAGATCTGATGCACTGAACACTAATGACCAAAGACCAGAAGAGTTGTGGAATGACATGAAGGACCTCAAACATGAAGAAAGTAAAAGTTCATTAAAAAGAAACAAATGGAAAAAAAAAGTTAGAATACACTCTGAATCTTGCCCTTGAACATAAAGTAGCTAAAGCAAATGGAAGAAATGATGAAGTAAAAGAGCTGAACAGAAGACTTCAAAGGGTAACTCAAAAAGACAAAGTAAAATATTATAATGAAATGTGCAAAGTCGTGAAAGTCCTAGAGGTAAAAAACCAAAAGGGAAGAATATGCTTGGCATTTGTCAAGCTAAAAAACTGAAGAGAAAATTCAAAGCTCAAATTGCAATACTGAAGGATTCTATGGGCAAAAAATTCAATGACATAGGAAGCATCAAAAGAAGATGGAAGGAGTATACAGAGACACTGTACCAAAAAGACTCGATCAACATTCAGTCATTTCAGATGGTAGTATATGAGCATAACCAAAGGCACCGAAAGAAGTCCAAGTTGCACTGAAGGCATTGCTGACAGACGAGTCTCCAGAAATTGACAGAATACCAACTGAGATGTTTCAACAAAGGGATGCAGAGCTGGAGGTACTCAGTCATCTATGCCAAGAAATTTGGCAGACAGCTACCTGGTTAGTCGACTGGAAGTGATCCATGTTATTTCCGTTCCAAAGAAAGGTGATCCAACAGAATGCTGAAATTATCGAACAATATTAATATCACACACAGATAAAATTTTGCCAAAGATCATTCAAAAGCAGTTGCAGCAGTACATCAAAAGGGAACTGCCAGAAATGCAAGCCAGATTCAGAAAAGGATGTGGAAAACCCTATGGAGCCCATTTTTACCCTGACACACAGGGCTTTGCCATGAGTTGGAATCTACTCCATGGCAACTGTTTTTTTATTATCCATTACCCCAACAAATACATCCTGGAACACCTTTCTCCCAGCAGTCAATCTTACTGGTATTTCAGGTCTCAGCTTACATGTTCCCTCCTCAAGGAAGTCTTTCCTCATCTCTCAATCTAAACAGTCTTCCATTCTACATTCTATTTTAAACCCAGCTCTTTTCCATTATAAATGTCAGCATCGTTTAGAATTCCTTTCTATTTATGTGACTGTTTAATATCTCCCTCCCTCACTAGGCTGTAAGCCCCATGAGTGCAGGGACCATATCTGCATATTCACCAGCACTAATACACTATCTGGCACATATTTGACTCCCAATAAGCACATTTGAAGTAAACAAAGTTAATAATAATAATTAGAAGAGCCAGTTCCAGACAGAGCTAGAGAAACATGTAGAACAAAAGTCTAACTCACCAAAAAAAAAAAAAAAAACAGACTTACTGGTCTGATAGATACTGAAGAAACTCCGAGAGTATGGCCCCCGACACCCTTTTATCTCAGTAATGAAGTGACTCCTGAGGTTCACTCTTCAGCCAAAGATTAGACAGGCCCATAAAACAAGACTAAATGTGCACACTAGTTCAGGGGCAAGGACGAGAAGGCAGGAGGGCACAGGAAAGTTGGTAATGGGGAACCCAGGGCCGAGGACATGTCACAGGGGTGGCAACCAATGTCACAAAACAGTATACGTATTAATTGTTTAATAAGAAACTAATTTGCTCTGTAAACTTTCCTGTAAAATACAAAAAGAATAAACACAAGAAAAAAAAGAAGAGTAATTACCACTTACTGAATATTAACAAAGTTTCGGGAGTTGCGCTAAGGGCTTTATATTCATTATCTCATTTAATTCTCTCAACAACATGCAGAGAAGTCACTAATACTATCACTGTGCCATTTTACTAGGAATAAATAAATTTAGAGAAGTTCAGTAACTCATGCAAGGTCACACAATGAAAAGTTTATATTTTCAAGTTGAGACTCTCCTGTATGTGCATTTGGTTAACAAAAGTCAGGTGCACAAAACTGAGACAGTTCTAGGATTTCTACTAATCGAGATCCAGATTCTAGTGAATGATGACAACCCTAAGGAAAGCTACTTCACTAATAGCATGTCTGAACACCCTGCTGACCCTCCTAACTGCAACACTTACTTACATATTCTTGTCTCTATGTAATGGCAGCAGGCACAAAGCGTAAATCACTAATTATCATTTAAAAACTGAACTTCCGATGGAGGGGGCCAAGATGCCTGACTAGGTAGAAGCTACCTTGAATCCCTCTTGCAGCAAAGACTCGGAAAAACAAGTGAATCGATCACATACATGACAATCTACGAGCTCTGACCATCAAAACACAGATCTAAAGAGTTGACCCGAGTGGCAGAGACTGAGAACTAACAAACATGGGGAAGCAACGACTGCTTTCAGAGCCTGAAGCCAGCGTCCCAGTCAGAAAACCTTGGTGCCAGAATTTGGACTGGGCGCAGGGGAGCTGAGCATGGCATCCCGAGACGGCGCAAACATGGGACGCAACCCTAGCCCCCAGAAGTGACCTCGGGGGAAGCCCAGCCAGTGCACGCAGGCAGTGCAGCAACACAGCTGACAGGAGGAGAAGTCACTGGGAGGCAGTGACTGGTTTTGGAGCCTGGAGTGCAGCGTCCCAGCCGGGGAATCATGGCGCTGGGAGCGAAGGAACTGACCAAGGCTTCTGAGATAGCACAAGCACTGGACGCAGGCCTGACCCTCGGGGGCAATCTCAACCCAGCCAACAGCACACAGGCTACACACCCCTCGGAAATCTCAGATAAAACAGTCATCACCAAGAAAGATAAGTAACTTTGTCTATATCCCGAGGTGCTACTCTCTCCTATTTATCTGATCCCTCCCCTCCCCTTCCCAGGTGGCTTCATTAACATTGGAATTTCCTGAGCCAGAGAGTGAAGTGCTCTTCGGTTTTTCTTTCTTTTTTTTTTTTTTTTTTTGTCTTTTCCTAACCCATTTTCGTGGCCTGAAAAAGCAGCTACAAAAAACCCAGGGACCAAAAATCCTTCCCTAACTGGACTAAAAATACAGAACCAGCTCCAGCCAAGCATATGAGATCCACTATCTTGGGCTTTCATCCCTATGGGGAACAAGGTGGCTATTATAATGCAAAGGCAATTCTGATAGGGATCTGACTGTAATTGTTTTAGCAGATTACTGGAAAGACAAGTTTCCCAGGTCTGATATCTCTGCGTATTAAACAGAGCCCTCACTAACCCACAAAGGGGAACTGAGGGCTGAAGCTCCCCCCAGAACACCTAGCCTCCTGCCTTAGGGGATTAGGAGGGTGACACCTACCAATCTGTAGAGGTACTTGCATTGCGTGCCTAAGGTACAGCTGCAGAGCCCACCCACCAAAATACTTTAGGAAAAGAGACACGCCTACCTCACTGGCACTTGGGGGAAGCCTGTCAGCATCCTGCCCCCCCCCCCCGGAGTGTGACCCCCTGCTGCTACTAGAATCTGGTGCACACAACTATCACCATTACTCCTCTAGGTGGATAGGTGACAGTCTGCACCACACTCTTGATGACCCAAAATCAGATTCTACTCAAGAATAGTGAGCAGACTCTTGGGCTTATATATCTGGTAACAGCCCAAACCAGCTGGTAATAGGACATAAGTGATTCAAGGGCTACAACAATCAAGACAGAGTAACTGAGTAGCCCATCTACGTATATTGAAAGAAAACAAAACACGATAAGATTCAGTGAGCAAATACAAAATAAATCACTACAATATCTTATAAATGGCTCGGAGACAGCAGTCAATATCAAACCACATAAAGAAGGAGACAATGATTGATTCTATAACTCCCCAAACTAAAGAATTAAAATCTTTCCCAAATGAAGATACAATCCTGGAATTGCCAGTTGCAGAATATAAAAAACTAATTTACAGAATGCTTCAAGACATCGGGGATGACCTCATAAATAAAATAAGGCAATCTACAGAAAAAGCCAAGGAACACACTGATAAAGCAGTGGAAGAAATAAAAAAGATTATTCAAGAACATAGTGGAAAAATTAATAAGCTGCAAGAATCCATAGAGAGACAGCATTCAGAAATCCAAAAGATTAACAGTAAAATTACAGAATTAGACAACTCAATAGGAAGTCAGAGGAGCAGACTCGAGCAATTGGAATGCAGAGTAGGGGACCAGGGAGGACAAGGGAATTGACATGAATATAGCTGAAAAAAAATCTGATAAAAGAATTAAAAAAAATGAAGAAACCCTAAGAATCATGTGGGACTCTATCAAGAAGAGTAACGTGCGTGTGATTGGAGTCCCAGAACAGGGAGGGATAATAGAAAATACAGAGAGAATAGTTGAAGATCTGTTGACAGAAAACTTCCCTGACATCATGAAAGATGAAAGGATATCTATCCAAGATGCTCATTGAACACCATAAAAGATTGATCCAAAAAGAAAATCACCAAGACATATTATCATCAAACTTGCCAAAACCAAAGATAAAGAGAAAATTTTAAAAGCAGCCAGGGATAAAAGAAAGGTCTCCTACAAGGGAGAATCAATAAGAATAAGCTCAGACTACTCAGCAGAAACCATGCAGTCAAGAAGGCAATGGGATGACATATATAGAACACTGAAGGAGAAAAACTGCCATCCAAGGATCACATATCCAGCAAAACTCTCTCTCAAATATGAAGGTGGAATTAAAACATTTACAGATAAACACAAGCTTAGAGAATTTGCAAAAACCAAACCAAAGCTACAAGAAATACTAAAGAAAATTGTTTGGTCAGAAAATCAATAATATCAGATACCAGCACAACAAAAGTTCACAGAACAGAACAAACATCCTAATATCAACTCAAATAGGGAAATCATAAAAACAAATTAAGGTTAATTTTAAAAAGAAAAAAATGCTCAAAACAGGGAATCATTGAAGTCAATATGTAAAAGATCACAATAATCAAAGAGAGGGACTAAATACAGGAGGCATAGAACTGCCATATGGAGAGGGAAACAAGGCAATATAGGACAATACAAGTTAGGTTTTTACTTAGAAAAATAGGGGTAAATATTAAGGTAACCACAAAGAGGTATAACAACTCCATAACTCAAAATAAAAACCAAGAAAAACATAACAACTCAGCAAACATAAATTCAACTACTGTGAAAATGAGGAACACACAATTTACAAAGAAGAACGTCTCAGCACAAAAAGTAAGTGGAAGAATGAAATTGTCAACAACACACACAAAAAGGCATCAAAATGACAGAACTAAACACATACTTATCTATAATTACGCTGAATGTAAATGGACTAAATGCACCAATAAAGAGACAGAGAGTCTCAGACTGGATAAAGAAACACGATCCGTCTGTACGCTGCCTACAGGAGACACACCTTAGACTTAGAGACACAAACAAACTAAAACTCCAAGGATGGAAAAAAATATATCAAGCAAACAACAAGCAAAAAAGAGCAGGAGTAGCAATATTAATTTCTGACAAAATAGACTTTAAAGTTAAATCCACCACAAAGGATAAAGAAGAACACTACATAATGATTAAAGGGGCAATAGACCAGGAAGATATAACCATATTAAATATTTATGCACCCAATGACAGGGCTGCAAGATACATAAAACAAACTTTAACAGAACTGAATAGTGAGATAGATACCTCCACAATTATAGTAGAAGACTTCAACGCACCACTTTCGGAGAAGGACGGGACTTCCAGTAAGAAGACACGGAAGACCTAATTGCTACAATCAACCAACTTGACCTCATTGACTTATACAGAACACTTCACCCAACAGCTGCAAAGTATACTTTTTTTTCTAGCGCACATGGAACATTCTCTAGAATAGACCACATATTAGGTCATAAAACAAATCTTCACAGAATCCAAAACATCAAAATATTACAAAGCATCTTCTCAGACCACAAGGCCATAAAAGTGGAACTCAATAACAGAAAAATCAGGGAAAAGAAATCAAATACTTGGAAACTGAACAATACCCTGCTCAAAAAAGACTGGGTTATAGAAGACATAAGGAGGGAATAAAGAAATTCATAGAATGCAACGAGAATGAAAACACTTCCTATCAAAACCTCTGGGACACAGCAAAAGCAGTGCTCAGAGGTCAATTTATATCGACAAAAACACACATACATAAAGAAGAAAGAGCCAAAATCAGAGAACTGTCCCTACAACTTGAACAAATAGAAAGTGAGCAACAAAAGAATCCATCAGGCACCAAAAGAAAACAAATAATAAAAATGAGAGCTGAACTAAATGAATTAGAGAACAGAAAAACAATTGAAAGAATTAACAAAGCCAAAAGCTGGTTCTTTGAAAAAATTAACAAAATTGATAAACCATTGGCCAGACTGACTAAAGAAATACAGGAAAGGAAACAAATAACCCGAATAAGAAACGAGATGGACCACATCACAACAGATCCAACTGAAATTAAAAGAATCATATCAGATCACTATGAAAAATTGTACTCTAACAAATTTGCAAACCTAGAAGAAATGGATGAATTCCTGGAAAAACACCACCTACCTAAACTAACACAATCAGAAGTAGAACAACTAAATAGACCCATAACAAAAAAAGAGATTGAAAAGGTAATCAAAAAACTCCCAACAAAAACAACAAAAAAAAGCCCTGGCCCGGACGGCTTCACTGCAGAGTTCTACCAAACTTTCAGAGAAGAGTTAACACCACTACTACTAAAGGTATTTCAAAACACAGAAAATGATGGAATACTACCTAACTCATTCTATGAAGCCACCATATCCCTGTTACCAAAACCAGGTAAAGACACCACAAAAAAAGAAAATTACAGACCTATATCCCTCATGAACATAGACGCAAAAATCCTCAACAAAATTCTAGCCAATAGAATTCAACAACGTATCAAAAAAATAATCCACCACGACCAAGTGGGATTTATACTAGGTTTATGCAAGGCTGGTTTAATATTAGAAAAACCATTAATGTAATCCACCATATAAATAAAACAAAAGACAAAAACCACATGATCTTATCAACTGATGTAGAAAAGGCATTTGACAAAGTCCAACACCCATTCATGATAAAAAATCTCAGCAAAATAGGAATTGAAGGAAAATTCCTCAACATAATAAAGGGCATCTATACAAAGCCAACAGCCAACATCACCCTAAATGGAGAGAGCCTGAAAGCATTTGCCTTGAGAACGGGAACCAGACAAGGATGCCCTTTGTCACCGCTCGTATTCAACATTGTGCTAGAGGTCCTAGACAGAGTAATTAGGCTAGACAAAGAAATAAAGGGCATCTGGATTGGCAAGGAAGAAGTAAAAGTATCACTGTTTGCAGATGACATGATCTTATACGCAGAAAACCCTAAGGAATCCTCCAGAAAACTACTGAAACTAGTAGAAGAGTTTGGCAGAGTCTCAGGTTACAAGATAAACATACAAAAATCACTTGGATTCCTCTACATCAACAAAAAGAACATCGAAGAGGAAATCACCAAATCCATACCATTCACCGTAGCCCCCAAGAAGATAAAATACTTAGGAATAAATCTTACCAAAGACGTAAAAGACCTATACAAAGAAAACTACAAAGTACTACTGCAAGAAACTAAAAAGGACCTACATAAGTGGAAAAACACACCTTGCTCATGGATAGGAAGACTTAACATAGTAAAAATGTCTATTCTACCAAAAGCCATCTATCTATACATACAATGCACTTCTGATCCATATTCCAATGACAGTTTTTAATGTGATGGAGAAACAAATCACCAACTTCATATGGAAGGGAAAGAATCCCCGGATAAGTAAAGCATTACTGAAAAAGAAGAAGAAAGTGGGAGGCCTCACTCTACCTGATTTTAGAACATATTATACAGCCACAGTAGTCAAAACAGCCTGGTACTGGTACAACAACAGGCACATAGACCAATGGAACAGAATTGAGAACCCAGATATAAATCCATCCACATATGAGCAGCTGATATTTGACAAAGGCCCAGTGTCAGTTAATTGGGGAAAAGATAGTCTTTTTAACAAATGGTTCTGGCATAACTGGATATCCATTTGCAAAAAAATGAAACAGAACCCATACCTCACACCATGCACAGAAACTAACTCCAAGTGGATCAAAGACCTAAACATAAAGACTAAAACGATAAAGATCATGGAAGAAAAAATAGGGACAAAATTAGGAGCCCTAATACAAGGCATAAACAGAATACAAAACATTACCAAAAATGACGAAGAGAAACCAGATAACTGGGAGCTCCTAAAAATCAAACACCTATGCTCATCTAAAGACTTCACCAAAAGAGTAAAAAGACCACCTACAGATTGGGAAAAATTTTTAGCTATGACATCTCCGACCAGTGCCTGATCTCTAAAATCTATATGATTCGGTTAAAACCCAACCACAAAAAGACAACCCAATGAAAAAGTGGGCGAAGGATATGAACACGCACTTCACTAAAGAAGATATTCAGGCAGCTAACAGATACATGAGAAAATGCTCTCGATCATTAGCCATTAGAGAAATGCAAATTAAAACTACCATGAGATTCCATCTCACTCCAACAAGGCTGGCATTAATCCAAAAAACACAAAATAATAAATGTTGGAGAGGCTGCGGAGAGATTGGAACTCTTATACACTGCTGGTGGGAATGTCAAATGGTACAACCACTTTGGAAATTTATCCGGCATTTTCTTAAAAAGTTAGAAATAGAACTACCATACAACCCAGAAATCCCACTCCTCAGAACATACCCTAGAGAAATAAGAGCCTTTACACGAACAGATATATGCACACCCATGTGTATTGCAGCTCTGTTTACAATAGCAAAAAGCTGGAAGCAACCAAGGTGTCCATCAACAGATGAATGGTTAAATAAATTATGATATATTCACACAATGGAATACTACGCATCGATAAAGAACAGTGATGAATCTGTGAAACATTTCATAACATGCAGGAACCTGGAAGGCATTATGCTGAGTGAAATTAGTCAGAGGCAAAAGGACAAATATTGTATAAGACCACTATTATAAGATCTTGAGAAATAGTATAAACTGAGAAGAACACATACTTTTGTGGTTACTAGGCGGGGAGGGAGGGAGGGTGGGAAAGGGTTATTTACTGATTAGTTAGTAGATAAGAACTACTTTAGGTGAAAGGAAGGACAATACTCAATACATGGAAGGTCAGCTCAACTGGACTGGACTAAAAGCAAAGAAGTTTCCGGGATAAACTGAATGCTTTGAAGGTCAGCGGAGCAAGGGCAGGGGTTTGGGGACTATGGCTTAAGGGGACTTCTAAGTCAACTGGCAAAATGATTCTATTATGAAAACATTCTGCATCCCAGTTTAAAGTGTGGCGTCTGGGGTCTTAGATGCTAACAAGCGGCCATCTAAGATGCATCAATTGGTCTCAACCCACCTGGATCAAAGGAGAATGAAGAACACCAAGGTCACACGATAACTATGAGCCCGAGAGACAGAAAGGGCCACATGAACCAGGGACTTACATCATCTTGGGACCAGAAGAACTAGATGGTGCCTGGCCACAACCAATGACTGCCCTGACAGGGAGCACAACAGAGAACCCCTGAGGGAGCTGGAGAACAGTGGGATGCAGACCCCAAATTCTGATAAAAAGGCCAGACTTAATGGTCTGACTGAGATTAGAAGAATCCCAGTGGTCACGGTCCCCAAACCTTCTGTTGGTCCAGGACAGGAACCATTCCCCAAGACAGCTCATCAGACATGGAAGGGACTGGACAGTGGGTTGGAGAGAGATGGTGATGAAGAGTGAGCTACTTGTATCAGGTGGACACTTTAGACTGTGATGGCATCTCTTGTCTGGAGGGGAGATGGGAGGGTAGAGAGGGTTAGAAACTGGCAAAACCGCCACGAAAGGAGAGACTGGAAGGAGGGAGCATGCTGACTCAGGGGGAGAGTAAGTGGGAGTATGGAGTAAGGTATATATAAGCTTATATGTGACAGACTGACTTGATTTGTAAACTTTCACTTAAAGCACAATAAAAATTATTTAAAAAAAAAACAAAAAACTGAACTTCCAAAGCCTATGTAGTTAATTCAAGATGACGCATGAAGAAATATTCTTTATAACTCAATGTAATTCCCAAAAGAGTAACTACAATTTTTTTTTTCTGTTTTCAGTCAAGGATTTGTTCTGGAACTTATTCATATTTCAGGCTTTGCATAACTCTCTTATTTTCTTTTTGTGATTAAACTCTCCTCCCCCACAACAAACACATCCCACACAAACCAAACCAAGAATTTAATAACTAGCAGAAGAAAAGTCGCAAACTGTAAGGAAGTTTGTGTAAAGGATTGAGAAAAATACTAAACCAGGATTTAGGGCACTGAGAATCTGGGCTTACACTGTCCGATATGATAGCTAGTACACAGAAAAAAAAAAAAAAAAAAAAAACACAGAGCACCTACTTAAATTAAATAAATAAATAACTCAGTTCCTCAGTCACACTAGCGACAATTTAGATGCTCAATAGTCACATGTATCTAGTGTTTACTGTATAGGACAGTGCAGATTTATAAGTTATTTCCATTATTGCAATAAATTCTACCAGTGTTGTTCTAGACTAGTGATTCTCAAACTTTTTGTTTTCAAGACACTTTTAAACTCTTAAAAATTATCAGGGATCCCAAAGAGCTTTATTTCCCACAAGGATTATAATCATTGATACTTACCATATTAGAAATTAAAACTGAGAAAAATTTGATTTCATTGTATGTTTGTACCACATTTTGCTTATCCATTTGTCCCTTGATGGACAGGTTGTTTCCACCTTCTGGTTATTGTGAATATGGCTGCAATGAACACTGGTGTACAGATGTCTGTTGGAATCATTGCCCTCAAGGAATGGGATTACTAGGTCATATACTAATTCTATGATTAATTTTTGAGGAACTACCACACTGTTTTCAATGGCTATACTAGTCTGCACTGAAGATAAGGAAATCTCCAAAACTATTGCACTGAGATAATCTTTAAACTTTAAACCTTACACCAAAACTATCCTGTGAAGTCTTCTTTGAACCAAAAAGTAGTTTATTAGTAAACTATTTGTGCCTTAAGCATTGTGCTCTTTAAAAAAATTATCTATGCAGGATCGAATTGACAATGGCAACACAAAAGTTTAGATGGGAAGCTTAGGGGCAGTAAGTTTAAGATAACGGTGGTGGAGTAATTTGGAAAAGGATAGCAAGAATGGTAGCAAGCCTTGAAGAATGTAATCAGTGTCACTGAATTGTACATGTAGAATTTTTTGAAATGGTGAGTCTTTGGATATGTATATTTTCACTAAAATTAAAAAAAATACAAAATTGAGAAGAATTCTAAAACACCAATTCATATTCCATTTGCAATTAGAGAAATTCTGCCATCATGCGTTATATACCAGTAGCTGTTAAGTCAATAATGACTCGTGGAGACCCCATGTGTTTCCTAGTGGGACAACACTCCGTAGGGTTTTCATAGCTGTGACCTTTCAGAAGCAGATCGCCAGGCCTTTATTCCAAGGCAACTCTGAGTGGGTTTGAACTGCCAACTTTTTAGTTAGTAGCCAATCACTTAGCATTTGCAACATCCAGGCACTCCTACGCATTATAACCTGTTGCCGTGGAGTTGATTCTGACTCATAGCAACACTATAGGACAGAGTAGAGCTGCCCCCTGAGGCTTTCAAGGAGTGGCTGGTGGATTCAAACTGCTGACCTTTTGCTTAGCAACCATGCTCTTAACCACTGCACCACCAGAACTCATTTTATTTTACTTTGAGGAACATTTAAAATCCAATAGGATATTGTTCTTTAATTGGACAAAACAAGCACCATGGGCATTTAGGAGAAAATGAGATGAGAACTCGTTAGTGACAAAGTAGGACACACTAATGGTTTTCAAAGTGTAGTTCAGGCACCCCTGAGGGACTTGGAGGCATTTTTAGGATGTCTGTCAAGTCAAAACATTTCCACAATACTAAGAAGTTGTTTGCCTTTTTTACTCTGACTCTCTCGAGAGCGCCCTGTGGAGTTTCCCAGAGAGCCAGAGTCTATACCCATTGGTCTATACCGTACCTTATTACCAACTATTTCTAATCTCATTTTCTCCTTAATGCCCGTGGTGCATATTTTGTCCAATTAAAAAACAATGTTCTACTGAATTTTCAGTAGCTCTTTACCAAAGCCAGGCGTTGTTGAGTAAGCAAATGAAGAATCTTGCACCCAGACACTACATCTGACTAAACTGAGGCTGAACAGTCTTTTATGGTAAATACAGTATCCATGGTTTGAAGTTAGTGAGACTCAGAGATTTCTCTGCCTTGGTCCCAGTAGATTTTTCTAAAATGTGAATGAAAATCACAATGGTTCATGCTGAACAGCCTCAGACAACAGCTTGATATTTATACTTAGAACCCCTCCAATATCATTTGTGTTCACCATGGCATCCTTTTAAGGAGCCCTGGTGGCACAATGGTTAAAGTGATCAAGTGCTAACTGAAAGGTCTGTGTTTGAAAACCATTGATGATTCCACAGGAGAAAGATGTGGCAGTCTGCTTCTGTACAGATTTACAGCCTTGGAAACCGTATGGGGTTCTATGAGTCAGAATCGATTTGAAGGAAGTGGGTGGGTATGGCATCCTTTGAAAGGAAAAGAACTCTTAAAAGATCATTATTCATCACAAATAGTAAATTTCTGAAAATATGAAAGTCCTGAATTTGATCTATACACCATAAAAATTAGTTCAGAATGTTTGTTTTTTGACTAAGTGGTTACAAGTCCTTAGTATGAAAACATTTCACAATGCTATACCACATGTTGAAACTTTAAACACCCTTTTTCTGTTGACGTACTATTCCTAAAAGAAAGCAATCATTGAGTAAAATTGAGTTGCTGATAAGCACATTTTAATAGTTTAAGCATAATAAGCTTTGCAAAGAGGTTCAAAGTAAAAAATAAATGGCTCTTTTCTGGGAATTTATAAATACCCATTCTGGTACAGATCTGAATTTGGTCAATTTAATGATAAAAACTCAAGAAAGATTCCACAGATCTCATCAAAATCTGCGATCCAGGTTACCTCTTGCTAGGATGCCTTTTTATGTATGTGCAGGCTGTTTCAGACTTGTGAGAAAATGTGACCCTGATACCCCCCAGCATGTTTTGTCCTTTTCAAAATGGGCTACTGAGAGCTTGACATAACTAACCATGATGAACCTATAAATCTTTCTCCTTCTTCTGCCTGCCTCCTCCTTCTCTACCTTTATTAATGACTTTGTTTCCATCTAATGTTAATGACTTTGTTCTTTGTTTTAATCTGATTCAAATAACTTTGTTTTGTTCTGTCCAACCACCTGGGACTTACAACCCCCCACAGGGAAATTGGGGCCCAGGTGTCTGATATGTATATCTTTAGTCTGATAAAGAGATATCTGGCATGTATCTCTTTAGTTTGATGAAGAGTTTTTGTCACTATCTTGTAATGAATAACTTCTCCGGCCATGCCATCTGCAGGCTACAAAGATGCTTCTAAGCCTTATGAAATTCTGTATAAGCTCTAATGTAAAATTGCTCTTTGGAACTCCATAGAGACAGCCTGTGTTGCTGACAGGTCCCCACTGTTATATATGTCTCCTAATAAACTTTCTCACTCTTTCTGACTTGAAGTTCATTCTATTGGCTCGGCTGCTCCAGGGCACAGGCCCTAATTGGGCAACAAGAACAAGATAAGAAAGGCAGAACTTCTGCTCCAGGGGTAAAAAGTTGTCCTAGCTTGGTAAAACACATCATCAAGGGAAAGTGTTGCTTTGTGTCTTCTGAAAAATTTTTGCTAGTCATTTGCAAGAGAAACCCTGTGCCGTCAAGTCCATTCCAACTCACTTCTTCAATAGTGCTTTACTTATCAGGGGCCTCTTCCCTTTCCATATAAAGTTAATGATTAGTTTTTCTGTCTTTTTAAAGAATGCTGTTGGTATTTGGATCGGGATTCCCTTGTATTTGTAGATTGCTTTGGGTAAAAGTGACATTTTCATGATGTTAAGCCTACTTATCCATGAGCATGGTATGTTTTTCCATTTATGTAGATCTCTTGATTTCTTGCAATAGTATTTTGTAGTTTTCGTTGTATAGGTCTTTTACATGCCTGGTTAGGTTTATTCCTTAGTATTTTGGGGTTTTTTTAGGGACTATGATAAATGGTATTGTTTTCCTGATTTCCTTTTCATCATTCTTTTTATTGGTGTATAGGGATTCAACTGATTTTTGTACGTTAACCTTACATCCTTCTGCTCTGCTGAATCTATTAGTTCCAGTAGTTTTCTTGTGGAGTCTATTGGATTTTCTATATATAGTATCATATCATCTGCAAATGTGGATAGTTTTACTTCTTCCTTACCAATTTGGATGCCCTTTATTTCTTTTTCTTGCCTTATTGTTCTATCTAGGATTTCCAGCACTATTTTGAATAACAGCCATGACAAAGGGCATCCTGTTCCTGTTGTCAAGGGGAATGTTTTCAGCCTCTCTCCATTAAGAATGATGTTGGCTGTTGGTTTTGTATAGATGCCCTTTATTTTGTTGAGGAATTTCCCTTCTATACCTATCTTATTGAGAGCTTTTATCAGGAATGGGTGTTGGACTGTGTAGAATGCATTTTCTGCATTGATTGAGGTGATTATGTGATTCTTTTATTTACATGGTGGATTACATTGATTGATTTTCTAATGTTGAATAATTCTTGCATACTGGTATGAATCCCACTTGGTTGTGGTGCATTTTTTTCTTTAATATGATGCTGAATTCTGTTGGCTAGAATTTTGTTGAGAATTTTTGCATGTATAGTCATGAGAGGTATTGGTCTGTAATTTTCTTTTTTTTTTTTTTTTTGTGGTGTCTTTGCCTGGTTTTGGTATCAGGGTTATGCTAGCTTCATTGAATGAATTTGGAAGTATCCCCTTCCTTTTCTATGTTCTGAAATAGTTTGAGTAGTACTAGTGTAAGCTCTTCTCTGAAAGTTTGGTAGAATTCTCCATTGAAGCCATCTGGGCCAGGTTTTTTGTTTTTGTTGGGATTTTTTTTTTATTACCTTTTTAATGTCTTCTCTTATTATAATGGGTCTGTTCAGATTTTTAACTTCAGTTTGTGTTAGTTTGGATAGGTAGTGTGTTTCTAGAAATTTGTCCGTTTCCCCTAGGTTTCCAAATTTGTTGGAGCAGGTTTTCATAGTACTCTGTTATTATCCTTTTATTTCAGTTGCATCTGTTGTAATGTCCCCCATTTCATTTCTTATTTGGGTTATTTGAGTCCCCTCCTGTTTTTCTGTTGTCAGTTTGGCCAGTGGTTTGTCGATTTTGTTGATCCTTTCAAAGAACCAACTTTTGGTTTTGTTGGTTCTATCTATTCTTTTTCTATCCTGTATTTCATTTATTTCTGCTCTAATCTTTATTATTTCCTTTCTTCTGGAGGCCATGGGCTTCTTTTGGCCATTTGCTGAAGTTGTGTAGCTAATGTTGTGATTTTGTCCCTGTCTTAGTCATCTAGTGTTGCTATAACAGAAATACAACAAATGGATGGCTTTAACAAAGAGAAATTTATTCTCTCACAGTCTAATAGGTTAAAAGTCACAATTTAGGATGCCTGCTCCAGGGAAGGTTTTCTCTCTCTGTCAGCTCTGGAGGAAGGTCCTTGTCATCAATCTTACTTTCATCAAGGAGATTCTCAGTACAGGAACCTCAGTCCAAAGGACATGTTCTGCTGCCTGCATTGCCTTCTTCGTTGTATGAGGTTCCCCTGCCTCTCTGCTTGCTTCTCTCTTTTATATCTCAAAAGAGATTTGCTTAAGACACTATCTGATCTTGTAGATTTCATCAATATAACTGCTGCTAATTCATCTCATTAACATCATAGTAATAGGATTTACAACACACAGGGAAATCATATCAGATGACCAAATGGCAGACAATCATACAATACTGGGAATCATGACCTAACCAAGTTGACACATAGTTTGGGGGGATACAGTTCAATCCTTTACAGTCCCTTTCTTCTTTTTTTATGTGTGTGTCTATTGCTATAAATTGACCTTTGAGCGCTGCCTTTGCTGTGCCCTGAAAGGCTTTGGTATGATGTGTTTTCATTCTCATTTCCTTCTAGAGATTTTTTTATTCCATCTTTGATTTCTTCTATTACCCAGTGGTTTTTAATCAAGGTGTTACTCAGTTTCCATGTATTTGATATTTTTTCCTTGTTCTTCTTGTTATTAATGTTTACTTTTATGGTGTTGGAAACCCTGGTGGTGTAGTGGTTAAGTGCAACAGCTGCTAACCAAAGGGTCAGCAGTTTGAGTCCACCAGCCTCCCCTTGGAACTCTACGGGGCAGTTCTACTCTGTCCTATAGGGTTGCTGTGAGTCAGATTGACTCGACAGCACTGAGTTTGGTTGGTTTTGGGTTTTTATGGTGTTGTGATCTAAGATACTTCATATTATTTCAGTGTTTTGAGTTTTGTTGAGGGTTGCTTTGTGGCCTAAGACGTGTTCTATTCTGGAGAATCTTTCATGCGCATTGGAAAAGAATGTGTACTTTGCTGCTGTTGGGTAGAGTGTTCTATATATGTCTGTGAGGTCAAGATGATAGATCATGGCCTTTAGATCTTCTGCATCTTTGTTGAGTTTCTTTCTAGATGTTCTGTCCTTTATTGAGAGTGGTGTGTTGAGATCTCCTACTATTATTGTGGAACTGTCAATTTCTCTTTTCAGTGCTGTTAGACTTTGTTTTGTGTATTTTGGAGCCTTGTCATTGGATGCACAGATATTTATTACGGTTATGTCCTCATGATGGATTGTCCCTTTAATCATTATATAGTGCTCTTCTTTGTCCTTTATGATGGATTTTGTTTTAAAGTCCATTTTATCTGACATTAGTATTGCCACTCCTACTCTTTTTTGGTAGCTGTTTACTTGATATATTTTTTCCATCCTTTGATTTTTAATAAACTTATGTCTTTATTTCTAACATGCATCTCTTGTAGACAGCATTTTGATGGGTCCTGTTGTTTTTATCCATTCTGTCACTCTCTGTCTCTTTATGGATGCATGTAGGCCATTTACGTTCAATGTGATTATTGATAGGTGTGAGTTTATCGCTGCCATTTCATAATGCTTATTTTTATGTGTGTGTGTTGCTGACATTTTCTTTGTTCCTCTTACTCTCCTGTGCTGAATTCTTTTTGTTGATTTTTGTTTTTGTAGATTTTTTGTTTACTGAGATTTATGTTTTCTTCTTTACTTTGATGAGTAGGTTTAACTTTCTTTGTGGTTACCTTGAAATTTACCCCTATTTTCCTAATTTTAAACCAGTCTTTTACTACTTCTTATCTCTTTGACTTCCTCTCCATTTGAAAGTTATATACCAACATCGTTTTTTCCCTCTTTTATAGTTCTGACATAGTTGTCATTTATAGATTAACCTCTCTGGTTCCCTGTTGTAAATATTTTTGTTTTGTTTTATCCTTGAGACTTCATTACCTAGGTTGGTATCTGGCTGATATGGTCTTGCATCATAGGTTCAGGCTGTTGTCTGATGTTGGCTCCCTTTAACAGTTCTTGTAATTTTGGTTTGGTATTTATATATTCCTTAATTTCTGTTTATCTGGGAATGACTTAATTTTGCCATCATATTTGAGCAAAAGTTTTGCAGGATATATTATTCTTGGTTGGCAATTTCTTTCTTTCAAGGTTTTATATATGTTATCCTGTTGCCTTCTTGCCTGCATGGTTTCTGCTGGCTAATCACAGCTTATTCTCATTGTTCCCCCTCTGTATGTGACTTTTCATTTTTCTCGAGCTGCTTTAGGATTCTTTGTTTTTGGTTTTACTGAGTGTGATTATCATTATGTCTTGATGATTTTCTTTTGGGATCTATCCTGTATGGGGTTCGTTGAGCTTCTTGGGTGGTCAGCTTTTTATCTTTCATCATATTAGGGAAGTTTTCTGTCAACAATTCTTCAGTGATCCTCTCTGTATTTTCCATTTTCTCCCCCTGTTCTAGAACTCTGATCACTTACAAATTTCACTTTTGATTGTATCCCACGTTATTCTCAGGGTTTCTTCATTTTTTATTTGTTGTTTTCTCTGATTTTTCCTCTATGTGGTATCCAAGGACTTGTCTTCAGTTTCACTGATCCTGTCTTCCATTGTTTCAGACTTGCTCCTCAAACCTTCTATGACACTGTCCATTTCTGGAAACTTATTGTTTATCTTTTGGATTTCTAATTGTTGTTCTTGTATAATTTTTAGTTGTGTGTTTATTTTGACACTTTGTTTTGTATTATTTTCCTGAATTCTTCCATTGTTTTGTCTGTCTTTTCCATGATTTTGCTTATTTTTCCTTATTTTTGTCCTCTTTTTCCATCATCTCTTGGATAGCACTGAGTAGTAGGGTTTTGAATTCCCTATCAGGTAGTTCCAGTGCCTTTCCTTCTACCAGAAAGTCATCTCGTGTTTTATTTTGGATGCCTATTGGAACCATTCTCTCCTTTTTTTTTTTTTTTTTTTAATATGTTTTAATATTGTTTGCTGTCTTTGGGATATTCAGTAATTATTTTCTTCATTTATTGGTTTTAGATTTCTTTGTTTCATCCTGCCTTTTTGTTTTACTTGGTTATGCCTGAGCAGGTGGGCTGGGCATTCTTTGTTGTTTGCTCATCTATGGGCATGGTACTTCTCACCACCTTCTCCAATGGGCAGGGCCAGTTGTTCAACTATGCTGCAGCAGGGCAGGGCCAGTGGAGGTGAGGGGCTGGAAGGTTGGAATTGGTCATTTGCAGCATGCACTGGGGCCGAGAGGGTGGGGCCAGAGGGCAGAGCAGTGCAGGGTCCAGTGATCTGAGCCTGTGCCACTTGTGGGTGCGGTGCTCAGTGCAAGGTGTCAAGAGGGAGGAGAGAATGGGAGGATGTGATGTGTGGCACTAAGTGGGTGTTGGGGAAAAGAGAAAGAAGAGAGGGAAACAGAAGCCAAAACAAGCAAACAACAACAAAAAAAAAGTGCTGTGGGAGCCTGCCATTAAAGTGGCACAGATCCAAGGAAGCTCTGTGCCAGTGGCTTTCTAGCTGGGTGGTGTGGCACAGCCTATCAAGAAAGGGCATATTTGGCACATGCAGCTAGGTGGGCAGAAGAAAGTAAAGGAAGAAAGGGAGAGAGAGGTATGAAACTGGAAAAAAAGAGAGAGAGAGAGAGAGAAACACATACATGGCCAGGTGGTCAGGAGAAACTAAAGGAAGGAAGGTAGAGAGACATGAGAAACCAAGGGGAAAAAAAAAAAGTAAGAAGGAAAAAACAAACCAAAAAAGTGCTCCGTTGGAGCCAACCAGGAGCAGCTCACCAGCCAAGTGGAACTGCACAGGCTGTCAAGAAGGAGTGAAAATGGCACATGGCACCAGGTGTTTGGGAGAAAGAAAGGGAAGGAAAGTAGAGAGTGACAAGGAACCGAGAAAAGAGAAAAAAAAAAATGCTCCAAGGGAGGCCACTGGCATGGCAACATAGAGCAGGGAAGCAGCTCTCCAGCCAAGCAGTGCTGCATAGCCTGTCAAGAGGGAGTGGAGATGGCACACAGTGCTAGGTATTCAGGAGAAAGGAAAGGAAGGAAGGTAGACAGAGACAAGAAATCAAGAAAAGAAAAAAAGAAAGAGAAAAGAAAAAAAAAAATGTCCTGAGGGAGCCCACTCATATGGTGGCATGGACTGGGGAAGGGCCTTCCCAGCCAAGCTGCACTGCACAGCTGACTTATAAGGAATGGAGATAGCACATGGTGCCAGGTGTTCGGGAGAAAGAAAGGAAGGAAGGTAGAGAGAAACAAGAAAGATCAAAGAAAACAAAATGGTCCGAGGGAGCCCACTGGTATGGTGGTGTGGCCTGGGGAAGGGGCTCCCCAGCCAAGCAGCACTGTAGAGCTCATCTAGAAGGGGTGGGGATGGCACATGGTGACAGGTGTTCGGGAGAAAAGAAAGAAAAGAAGGCAGAGACAAGAAACTGAGAAAAGAAAAAAAAAGAAGGGGTTTGGGAGAATGGAAAGAAAGGAAGGTAGAGAGACAAGTAACTGAGAAAAAAAGAAAGAGTACTGAGGGAGCCTACCTGCTTGGTGATGTGCACTGGAGAAGTGGTGCCCCAGCTGAGTGGCACTGCTTAGCCTATCAAGAAGGCATGGAGATGGCAGACAGCATCAGGTGTTCGTAAGAAAGGAAAGGAAGGAAGTGAGAGTGAGAGAAGAAAGAAGAAGCCCAAAAAGCAAAAACGGCAACACAAAAATGGCCCTGAAGGAGCCAGCTGGTGGGGGTGGGGCAAGTCCAAGCGACAAGGAGCTGGCGTTTCCCTGACTGAGGGACCATGGCCCACCAGAAAGGGGCAGAGGCCTTGCAGGGGGAAGAAGGGTAGAGGGTGGGAAAACGTGTATCCCTGGTCACTCGGTGTGCTGTCTTCTGCTGGGAGCTCTGTGAAGCTGCCTTCCCATGGTCCCTGTCCACTGTTCTTGGTGACTAAGGGGTCCAAGATGGTGAATCCATTTCATGTTAGCTGATAGAGGACCTCCACTCAGTAGCGCTCCTCGTTCTCAGGTCTCTGTCAGTTTCTTATTCTATTCAGTGCTTGGATGAGTTCTTTATCCCTTCATTTGATGCTTAGGGTTCCAGGATTGATGCTTGTATCTGTTTTACTTAGTTTTTCGGGTCTTTGATGTGGAGGGATGGCGCCGTGCATCTGTCTATAGCACCATGTTGGCTCCTCCCTCCCTTTTAACTCTTAACCACATCCTGTCTCTCTAACTGGTAATTATAACATATCTTTATGTTACAGAGTTACACAAGCATCCTTCCTCTAAGGCCAGCACCTTTCTCTTGCAAAGATATCAGGTTAAGGTGTAACACAAACTTATTAGACCATCTCCCTCTGCATCATTTCAAACTCCATAGCCCTTCATGTTTCCTATCTTCTTTGGCACGTCTGAGGATCCCTGGTGGAGCAGAGGTTAAACTGCTCCGCTGCTAATCAAAATGGTGGTGATTTGAACCTACCAGCTGCTCCATGGGAGAAAGCTGTGGCAGTCTGCTTCCATAAACATTTGCAGCCTTGGAAACCCTATGGGACAGTTCTACTCTGTCCTATAGGGTCACCATGAGTCAGAATTGACTCGATGGCAGTGGGTTTGATTTGGGCAAGTCTATGCTTTATCATGCTTCTTCTGAGCTTCAGGAATGGGAGCATTACAGCTTGCTACAAGTACAGAGACAGTGTTATTTCCCAGCGTATATGTGCCTCAGAATTGCCTGCTGTAGGGATAGAAAACAGAAGAATTTATTCACCAGCTTCCATTCCCCGATATCCACAGTTGGCACCAGAGTAGTTAACTCCCTTTCATTTAAAGGTCTTCCCCTGCCCCCACCTTCGGTATCAGAGAAGCTCCAGGGCATAAAGTGACAGACCTGCAGTGTAGCTAAGGCAAAGTATTATCAGGTTATGCCACACAAAGCTGTTTACTGCAGGAATGGCTGGAGTAAAAGGTAGACCCACAGGATATGAGAGAGCACACAAGATGTGTTTAATACAATAAGGGAGACTGGCAAAAATTATTTACCAAATCAATAAAATAATTACAAATCATAAGTAGTATAAAAGTCTGTTGACTGTGTGAGATGTTTGTAGAAAAAAAAAAGTGAGCATTCTGGCTGATTTCCTCTGAAGAACGTGTGGTTTATTTGTTTGAACACAGAATGTATATAACAGGATGAGCATAGAGCTGGGAAGGTTTCCTCCAGTTCAATGGCTGTTTGGCAGTCCTTGGAACTCCCTCCTTGATAGCCCTGTACAACTGCCTTTGGTCCCAGTTTGTTGGTCTCTGAGAATGTGGTCAAGCAGGATAAGAGAGAGATGGTTACAGGATGAGTTGACTGTCTCAATACCATCTTGAATGACAACCTTTATCACAGTATTTGTGTTCTAGTACAGAGGCTTGCCTACTTATCAGAGTTAAAGACAGGATGCTAGTTTTTTCTTTTAAGGAGCCAAAAAGAGTGTCTCTTACCCTTTCTTGATATCTGAATTTCGATCCAATCAAGATAAGAAGAAAAAAAAAACTTATATAAGAAAAAATTATTGCCTTTTCTAATAATAAAGTTGATACTAAAGATTATGGTTTATACCTGTGGGAGGTGAATTTACTTATGCTGAGCCTCAGAACTAGGCAAGTGGAGTCCCTGAGTGGCACAAATGGTTAAGGGCAAGGTTACTAAGCAAAACGTTGGCAGTTCGAACCCACCCAGGTGTTGTGGAAGAAAGTCCTCATGATCTGCCTCTGAAAAGTCACAGCCATGAAAACCCTGCGGAGCACAGTTTTACTGTGCACACACGAGGTCATCATGAGTCGGATTCGACTCAGTGGCAACAGCTGTGGTTTTTTTTTTTTTTGGTTACCAGGACTGGGTAATGTTCATTCTGTTATACATAAGGTTGCCAGGGTCAGAGCCAACTCAGTGACAACTTAAACAACACCCTAATCAGTCACAAGTTGTGTTGAATAATCTCAGACTCCCCTCATGGAATAAACAACTTTCACCCATGGCAGAGAGCAGACTAGATCATCTGCTATTAGTGGGCAGGTGGCTCCAAGAGAAAAGTGAAAGGAAGGTGCTGCATTATGCAAACCTAGTTTATAATTACAAACTCATCGATCTGAATAGGTCAATCTTCCTCTCAGAAGGATAGTTAAATTTACAATATGTCTCCTTCTCCATCGGCAGATACACCATGAAGGGATAGAAGCAAGTTTACAGGTACAAGACTTGGCTTTCCCGAGCAGTATAACCTGCAGCTGAACCTGCAGAACCTCCCTGTGGTCTGATTTTAGTGGTAGGTTTCATGACAGATCCTTTACCTTCTTACTACAACTCTTTCTGTTGCTGTAGATTTTCACCCCCTTAAATCAATATTGAGATTGATAAAGAAGGGATGACAAGGAAACTAACATTTATAAAGAAAACATTTTTATACCCATTTATTTACTGGATGAAAAAAACAGCCTGAAAAACATCAAGATACATAATATATTCCAATGATTCTAAGAAACATATTTTATGGCATTTTTAACATCTTTGAAATCATGACATAGCTTACCACTGACGGAGCATATAGGTTATTTGACTTTTTTTTCCCTTTCTTAAATGATATGTAAAATAATGATGTGTCTTACAAACTGTGAGATCTTAAATTCAATAAATAACTAATAAATGATGAGATTGGAATTTAACATCTGGGTGATACGATTTCAAATATTAGTTTTTTTTCTGTTCAGCAGCAATTTTTTTTTTGTCTTTTTTTTTACTGTACTTTAGGTGAAGGTTTACAGAACAAACCAGCTTCTCATTAAACAGTTAGTGCACATATTGTTTTATGACATTGGTTAACAGCCCCACAACATGTCAACACTCTCCTTTCTCAAACTTGAGTTCCCTATTACCAGATTTCCTGTCCCCTCTTGCCTTCTAGTCCTTGCCCCAGGACTGGTGTGCCACTTTAGTCTCGTTTTGTTTTACTGGCCTGTTCAATCTTTAGCTGAAGGGTGTCCTCAGGGGTGACTTCATTACTGAGCTGAAAGGGTGTCCAGGGGCCATACTCTCAGGGTGTCTCTAGTCTCTGTCAGGCCAGCAAATCTAGTCTTTCTTTTTGAGTTAGAATTTTGTTCTACATTTTTCTCTGGCCCTGTCTGGGACCCTCTATTGTGTTCCCTGCCAGAGCAGACAGTGGTGGTAGCCGGGCATCATCTAGTTGTGTTGCAGGGCGAGGCTTCCCAGCTTGAGACTAAGCCCTGCCTAGGTTCTTACCTTCTTCTGACCAAGAATGACCACAAGAAAGTAAAGGCTCATGAGAGAGAGAGGAAGAGGGGTTTCCACCTACACTAGCCTCCAGTATCTCACTGAACAAAGGATTTCCCAGGGCTTATAAAAGTTTTCAGGTGGGGAAAAAAGCATTATTTTTACTCATTAGATGAGTGGAGATTTCCAGGAGAAGGGGAGGGATTATGAAAATCAAATGCACGCAGTTAGAATTCAAGATGGATTTCCTCACAGAGGTTGCTGGAACTAAGATGGAGTCTGTCACGAAGGCTTCCAGGATGTCCAATATGACTTATTCTGGGATGCTGTGCATGCATGATGCCTCTGGATCTTGCTTCGAGTCCTGGCGAGGGGTCCTTGCTCATGTTTGTCTCATGTGGAAGATCATTCATAGGCCACATTGATCTTTCTTGGACACACTCTGCACCTGGTGAGGCCTTGAAAAACAACTCAGGAGGATTATCAGTAATTTACAGCTGGTCAAGCACACAAAGCCTTGAAATGTAACTCCTTATCTTGTCTAAGCACCTAGTTTGTTAATCACAAGTAGTTCTCAGGTGCCAGCTGTAAAAGTCGTATGTTAGACTGCACTTAGGTTTAAATTCTAAGAATACTGAGTCAGAGGCTATTTAATTCAGCCAGCCCTATCTCTTGCCTGTCTCACTTCCCACCTGAGAGATTTCATCCTCATAAATCTTTATGAGGAGCATGAGTCGTGGTCTCTTCTTCTATAGCTTCTTCAGGCTGATACGGGGTCGTTGGCCTGCCTACTGGAGTAGAAATCTCTTGCTACCTGTTCTAATGATATGTGTGGGCTGACAGGCTCTTCTCTGGGTATAGGTTGGAATCCCTGGATTATCATTAGCTGAAATTGTTGAAGTCATGAGGAGATAAACTTTACAAGGAGGTTAAAAATGTATGGTCCAAAAATTAATAGTAAAATACAGCTACTATAGGTCCCAATAAAGGTAAAAACCAAGTGAGTGAGGGCAGGTATCCCTTAACCTGGGCCTAAGGTTCCCTGCCAAAGTCTTCCAAACTTCATGAAGCCATGCTGTATGTTCTAACAATCTTTTTGCCCTTAATTCAACTTCTCCAGAAGAATTGATGTACCTACAGCAAGAGGTATTGGCTAAAGCACAAACGTCACACTGTTCTGCTAATGAGTAGTCCAAGGCCACTCTGTGGTCCATCACCATGTTGGCCAAAGAGTCTAATGAAGTAGCAAGGGTTTTGAGTCCCTGTCCGGACTCTCCAGCTACCCCCTCCACTATAGTGGATACATTCTGGATCATGTAAACATTATAAATAACACTCAGTGTTATTCCTCCCAAGGCCATTATCAGGGCCATCACTCCTGCAGCAATGAGGGTGAGAAGCTCTCGTTTCCCTCTGGAAAGTTCACTCTCGGTCCCGGGGACATAGGGTAATAATTGTTTATAAACCATAAGCTAGTCTTCACCTGGGATCACCCACCCCACAGTAAAATTGGTACATACTGCAGTGACATTGAGGCAAGACAGCCTCCATAACCGACCATGGTCATCTGCACAATGGAACATCTTAGCCAGGGCCAAACGGAGTAAAGCTTCTGTGAGGTTGGAGCAACTTTCCAGGGACCAGGCTTTGCCCAACCACTGAGCAAGTTCTCCCTTGAGATCTTGGGAGTGACTGCAATGCGGCCAGAACCCTGGTCGATTTAAGGGTCTCCATCCAGTTCTTTAAATGAATTCTGCTTTTTGGCCACGTACTAGCCAGTCCGGCTAATACTGAGCTGGATATATAATGTGTTTTTTTGGTAGCGTTTAACTGGTGATGTTCAATTAGCTTTATCTCTCCACGTGAGAAGGTCAAGCGGGAGAAGTTTGAGCAGGTAACATTTTCCTAACTTATCTATCGCTGCTGAAGAACAGCTGAAATGATCCTAACTGTTAGGCAGTATGCAAAGATTCATGCACCGCCAGAGAATTATTAGGCCTATATTTTTTTATTATCCCTAGAGCAGCAACTACACAGAGCCAAGGGTTAGATTTCCATTCTTTTTCATCACCTATGCAGATACTTATCTACCGCTGGGAGGTGTCTTTTCTCCATTTAAACAGGAACTTTAGGCCTTCTACTAGTTCACAGGTACAGTTTGGGAGCTCATCAGGGAAATCTCCATCCTCTTCAGTAGCCTTCTGGGTCCTAACAGGGAAGGCTTCTATCCAGCCTGTAAAAGTGTCAACATAAACTAGCAGATACTTATACCCTTGGCATGGAGGCATGATAGTAAAATCCACTTGCCAGTCCTCTCCTGGGTAGGTTCCTCTGTATTGGACTGCTTTTACAAGTGGAGGGGGTACCAGGTAAGATTGAGGATTATTTCTCAGACAGATCTCACAACTATTGGTAATTTGTTTAACTCCTTTGTGTAGCCCTTTTCCATTTATACATTTGGACAATAGTCCCAGAAGGGTGTCTCTGCCACAGTGTAGGTGGCATCATGAGAGGCTTTTACTATTTTCTATAATACTCAGGCATATATAGTACTCCCTCATAATTTTTCATCCATCCTGTCTCATCATAAGAAAAACCCCTTCATTTCCCTTCCTTTTTTTCCTTTTGGGTATGTTTTGGCCTAACTGATTCAATCTGTAAGGAATGAGGGCCATTAATTGTGATGTCTCTTCCAACCTTGCAGCAGCTTTAGCAGCCAAATCAGCCTCGTGATTCCCCGTTGCTTCTAGGAAGTTGTCCTTCTGGTTCGCTTGCAATGAATTATTGCTAACTCTTTAGGCTTGTGTACTGCTTCTAGCAGTTCTAGGATTAACTCTATATTTTATAGGGGAATTTTGAGCTGTTAACATTCCCCTTTCTTTCCAAATGGTATGCAAATTTTGAATCTGTGCACATGTTCGGAGTTTTTCCTTCTCCTAACTAGAGGGCATGCACCAGGGCAGTTAGCTCAGCTTCCTGGGCTGATGTTCCTGGTGGTAAAGCTCTTGCCTCAATAACACCAGTCAGGCTGACAATTACATAACCTACCTTACAGATGCCTTGTTTGACAAAGGTGCTGTCATCTGTATACCACTCAACTTCTGGGTTTTCTAGGGGTTTCTCTTGGAGGTCCAGATGACTAGAGTAGACCTCATTAACTACTTCTACACAGTTATGAATAGGCTTAGATACTCTGACGTGTGGTAAAAGGGTGGCAGGGTTCAAAGTCTGGCACACCCCTAAGTTTAACCCTGGGTTATCTAGGAGGAGGGCCTGGTATTGGGTGATCCTGCCACCTGATAGCCAGTGATTTCTCTTGACATCCAAGACTGCCTGCACCTGGTGGAATGTATATGCTTCAGTGGGTTGTCCCGGAGTAAACTTAGAGAATTCTTTTACTAGGAGAGCACTTGGAGCTACTGCTTGTAGGCATGCTGGCCAGCCCTGGGCCACTGAGTCTAATTGTTTGGAGAGATAGGCCACAGGTTGGGTGACCGGCCCTACATCCTGAGTAAGAACTCCTAGCGCCACCCCCTGCTTCTCATGAACAAATAGTTTAAAGGGCTTTTTTAAATCTGGGAGCCCTAAAGCTGGTGCTTTCCCTAATTCTGTCCTTACTTTATCAAAAGCCTGTTGACATTCCGGAGTCCAATCTAAGGGAGCTCTTTCTTCCCCTTTAGGGGCCTTATATAGAGGTCTTGCTATAAGGCCAAAATTAGGGATCCAGATTCTGCAAAATCCAGCTATCCTTAGGAAGCCCCTAAACTGCTTCCTGGTTGTAGGTGCTGGTAGGGTAGTGATAACCTTCTTTCACTCCAGAGCCAGCATCTGTTTCCCTGGTTGTTGTTCTTAGGTGCTGTCGAGTCGGTTCCGACTCATAGCAACCCTATGCACAATAGAACGAAACACTGCCTGGTCCTGCACCATCCTTACAATCGTTGTTATGCTTGAGCTCATTGTTGCAGCCACTGTGTCAATCCACCTCATTGAGGGCGTTCCTCTTTTCCGCTGACCCTGTACTCTGCCAAGCATGATGTCCTTCTCCAGGGACTCATCCCTCCTGACAACATGTCCTAAGTATTTAAGACGCAGTCTCACCATCCCTGCTTCTAAGGAACATTCTGGTTGTACTTCTTCTAAGACAGATTTGTTTGCTCTTTTGGCAGTCCATGGTATATTCAATATTCTTCACCAACACCACAATTCAAAGGCGTCAACTCTTCTTCGGTCTTCCTTATTCATTGTCCAGCTTTCACATGCATATGATGTGATTGAAAATACCATGGCTTGGGTCAGGCACACCTTAGTCTTCAGGATGACGTCTTTGCTCTTCAACACTTTGAAGAGGTCCTTTGCAGCAGATTTACCCAATACAATGCGTCATTTAATTTCTTGACTGCTGCTTCCATGGCTGTTGATTGTGAATCCATGTAAAATGAAATCCTTGACAACTTCAGTCTTTTCTCCATTTATCATGATGTTGCTCATTGGTCCAGTTGTGAGGATTTTTGTTTTCTTTATGCTGAGGTGTAATCCATACTGAAGGCAGTGGTATTTGATCTTCATCAGTAAGTGCTTCAAGTCCTCTTCACTTTCAGCAAGCAAGGTTGTTTCATCTGCATAACGCAGGTTGTTAATGAGTCTTCCTCCAATCCCGTTGCCCCGTTCTTCATATAGTCCAGCTTCTCGGATTATTGGTTCAGCATACAGACTTAAACAGGTATGGTGAAAGAATACAACCCTGACGCACACCTTTCCTGACTTTAAACCAATCAGTATCCCCTTGTTCTGTCCGAACAACTGCCTCTTGATCTATGTAAAGGTTCCTCATGGGCACAATTAAGTGTTCTGGAATTCCCATTCTTCGCAGTGTTATCCATAGTTTGTTACGATCCACACAGTCGAATGCCTTTGCATAATCAATGAAACACAGGTAAACATCCTTCTGGTATTCTCTGCTTTCAGCCAGGATCCATCTGACATCAGCAATGATATCCCTGGTTCCACATCCTCTTCTGAAACCGGCCTGAATTTCTGGCAGTTCCCTGTCGATACACTGCTGCAGCCGTTTTTGAGTGATCTTCAGCAGAATTTTGCTTGCGTGTGATATTAATGATATTGTTCTATAATTTCCACATTCAGTTGGATCACCTTTCTTGGGAATAGGCATAAATATGGATCTCTTCCAATCAGTTGGCCAGGAAGCTGTCTTCCATATTTCTTGGCATAGATGAGTGAGCACCTCCAGCACTGAATCTGTTTGTTGAAACATCTCAATTGATATTCCATCAATTCCTGGAGCCTTGTTTTTTGCCAATGCCTTCAGAGCAGCTTGGACTTCTTCCTTCAGTACCATCAGTTCCTGATTATGTGCCACCTCTTGAAATGGTTGAATATCGACTAATTCTTTTTTGGTATAATGACTCTGTGTATTCCTTCCATCTTGTTTTGATGTGTCCTGCATCATTTAATATTTTCCCCATGGAATCCTTCACTATTGCAACTCGAGGCTTCAATTTTTTTCTTCAGTTCTTTCAGCTTGAGAAACACCGAGCGTGCTCGTCCCTTTTGGTTTTCCATCTCCAGCTCTTTGCACATGTCATTATAATACTTTATTTTGTCTTCTCGAGAGGCCCTTTGAAATCTTCTGTTCAGTTCTTTTACTTCATGAATTCTTCCTTTTGCTTTAGCTGCTGGATGTTTAAGAGCAAGTTTCAGAGTCTCCTCTGACATCGACCTTGGCCTTTTCTTTCTTTCCTGTCTTTTCAGTGACCTCTTGCTTTCTTCATGGATGATGTCCTTGATATCATTCCACAACTCGTCTGGTCTTTGGTCACTAGTGTTCAATGCGTCAAATGTATTCTTGAGATGGTCTTTAAATTCAGGTGAGATATACTCAAGGTCATATTTTGGCTCTCATGGACTTGCTCTGATTTTCTTGAGTTCCAACTTGAACTTGCATACGAGCAATTGATGGTCTGTTCCACAGTCAGGCCCTGGCCTTGTTCTGACTGATGATATTGAGCTTTTCCATCGTCTCTTTCCACAGATGTAGTCAATTTGATTTCTGTGCATTCCATCTGGCGAGGTCCATGTGTATAGTCGCCATTTATGTTGGTGAAAGAAGGTATTTGCAATGAAGAAGTCGTTGGTCTTGCAAAATTCTATCATTCGATCTCTGGCATTGTTTCTATCACCAAGGCCATATTTTCCAACTACTGATCCTTCTTCTTTGTTTCCAACTTTCACATTTCAAGCGCCAGTAATTATCAATGCATCTTGATTGCATGTTCGATCAATTTCAGACTGCAGCAGCTGATACAAATCTTCTATTTCTTCATCTTTGGCCCTAGTGGTTGGTCCATAAATTTGAATAATAGTCATATTAACCGGTCTTCCTAGTAGGTGTATGGATATTATCCTATCACTGACAACGTTGCACTTCAGGATAGATCTTGAAATGTTCTTTTTAACAATGAATGCAACACCATTCCTCTTCGAATTGTCATTCCCAGCATAGTAGACTATATGATTGTCCTATTCAAAATGGCCAATAGCAGTCCATTTCAGCTCACTAATCCCTAGGATATCGATGTTTATGTGTTGCATTTCATTTTTGACGATTTCCGATTTTCCTAGATCCATACTTCGTAAATTCCAGGTTCCGATTATTAATGGATGTTTACAGCTGTTTCTTCTCATTTTGAGTCGTGCCACATCAGCAAATGAAGGTCCCAAAAGCTTTACTCCATCCACATCATTAAGGTTGACTCTATTTTGAGGAGGCAGCTCTTCCCCAGTCATCTTTTGAGTGCCTTCCAACCTGAGGGACTCATCTTCCAGCACTATATCAGACAATATTCCACTGCTATTCATAAGGTTTTCACTGGCTAATGCTTTTCAGAAGTAGACTGCCTGGTCCTTCTTCCTAGTCTGTCTTAGTCTGGAAGCTCAGCTGAAACCTGTCCTCCATGGGTGACCCTGCTCATATCTGAATACTGGTGGCATAGCTTCCAGCATCACAGCAACACACAAGCCCCCACAGTACGACAAACTGACAGACATGTGGGGGTCAGTGTAAAACCTAGGTACTACACCTGTTGTTTAGAGATTTGGGCCTTTTCCAGGAACACACGGTATCCCTATTCTCCCAAGAAGTGTAACACTAATATAGTATTTTTGTCTTAACTTTCCTTAGTTGGACTGGCTATTAATATATCGTCCATATATTGTAAAAATATACTACCTAACCCATTGCCATCGAGTCGATTCCGTCTCATACCGACCCTATAGGACAGAGTAGAGCTGCCCCACAGAGTTTCCAAGGAGCACCTGGCAGGTTTGAACTGGCGACCCTTTGGTTAGCAGTTGTAGCACTTAACCACTACGTCACCAGGGTTTCCAATATACTACCTGGCAACTGTAGTACCCTCAATTCTCCAGGCAGGGCATTTCCAAATAACTGAGGATAGTCTCTAAAACCTTGAGGTAAATGAGTCCAGGTATATTGGGTGGTCTCCTGAGTAAGTAATGTTCCAACGCTTGTCTTATTTCCTCTTGGGCTTCTGGTTTTATAGGGTATTATCTCCTCCAGGGATAGGGTGCGTTGGGTCTCAGCTTGATTAACACAAAAGGTACATTCTTAGCCAGACCTGGAGTTGGGATGTCCCATACTTCTGGATTTACCTGTTCTAAAATTTCTTTGGGAGGTGGGTTCCCAAACTCAGGAGTCTTCCCTTTAGTTAACATGAGGAGTAGCCCCAAGCTCTGACTTTTGTCTACAGCTACAGTGAGTTCCTCCTTTTTTAAATATACTGTTGTGCCCAGCTTAGTTAATAAATCCCTCCCTAACAAGGGAACAGGGCAGTCAGGGACACACAAGAAAGAGTGGGATAGAGTTCTCTGACCCATTTCACAGAACAGAGGGGAAAGTAAAATTCCTTACCTTAGGCTTTCTGTCTACCCCAATGACTGTGCAGTCATGACCGGAGAGTGGGCCTGGATTTTCAGTCAGAACAGTGAAGGCACTTGTGTTTAGTAAAAAATTCAGTCTCCTTACCTTCCACGTCAAGAGTAACCTGAGGCTCCACAGTGGCAATAGTGATGGTCTTCTGGCAGGGAACTGACTTCTGCACCTAGTCAATGGGACTGCTCTTCCCCCTCCAAGGAGAGGGGCATCAGGCTTGAAGGGTCTGCCTGGGCTGACCTCCAGGGGAAGTCAGCTGGGAGCTCTGTTTTGGGATGCTCAGGACACTCCACCTTCTAACGGCCTCTCTTTTTACAGTACGTACATTTGTCTGGCTCAATACTCACCAGCAATGAAGAAATTCTCATGGAGGTCTTGGTCTTCAAGATCCTTCAGGGTTACTTTGAGGTGGGCTCTGAAGTGCTACTGCCATCAATTGGGCTTTTTTCTTCATTTTATCCTCTTCTGCCAGATCTCTGTTATTAAAGACCTTAAAGGTTTCCTCAGCCAGTGGCGAGAGTGGAGTCTGGGGCCTGCCTCTATCTTTTGCAGCTTCCGTCTAATATCTGCTGCAGACTGGGTAATAAAATGTGTGGCTAACAAAGTCTTTCCTTCCAGGCTCTCAGGGTCAGTGTTAGTATATTTCCTAAAAGCCTCAGTTAGCCTGGTGAGAAAGACTGCTGGGTTCTCTTCTGCTGTCTGCGTAATTTCTTTCACCCTATCATAATTAATAGACTTGGCTACACACTTCTGAATCCCACCTATAACACATGAAGCTAAATGTCTGGCCCTTTCCTTACTATCCCCATTGTAATCCCAGTTCGGCAAAGTGTCAGGGACTGCTTCCCCTCCCAGCCTGAAAAAACATGTTTTGGTTGTGAGTGCTTAACATCATCGGCCTGTTCTCTAGCCTTAATCAGGATCCTAGTCTTTTCATTTGTGCTACAACAGTGAGTTAAAATGACCATCACTTCTCCCCAGATCAAATTAAAATTCAAGCTGAGTTTCATGAACTTGTGCTTAAACTTCTCAGGGTCTTCTGTCACACTCCCTAACTTTTCTTTTCACTAGCTTAAGTCTGAGACTGAAAATGGCACATGAACCCAGGTTGTGCCTCCAATCCTGTTAGCCACTTCCCTGAGGGGGTACACACCAATTGTCTGGGCTGAGGGCAGAGCAGGGTATAGCTTGTTCCCTGATCCCAACCACATCAGAGAAAGGGGTGGACAGGCCGAGGGATTGAGATCAGTTAGGACTCAGGTAGGTGCTGGGGATAAAGGGCTTCCCATGGCTTTCAAACTTGTCAGGAGTTTATCATATGTTACCAAGAAACAATACTTTAGTTGTTTAACCAAAGATCTTAAAGTAAAAACCTTAGCTTTTTCTTTTTACCTAAAGCCATGTGGCTTGGTTTCTGACTCAGGAATCTTATTCTAATGACAGACTGAACCTTTGTCTTTGAAGCAGATTATACAAAGAAGAGATTAACTCTTTAACTCAGTAATCAAAGAAAATTTTGTTGTTTTAACAGTGAGAAACCTAATTGTTTTATATGCTATTTAACATTAAAGCTCTTAAAAATCTCATAAATTAAACTATTAAACTTTAGACAGACAGACGTTTTTGAAAGGCAAAAGATAACTAATTTCTTTCCCTCTTACTGTTCTAGAACTCTTACTTTTCTTTTAAGACAAAATTATCTTTTCTTTTTTTTCTTTTATACCGGCTGTACTGGTCTCTTTTTAAGGGGTGTGGGGACTTCTTGGCTCCTGTGGTTTGGTCTCCCTCTTTTTCTTTGTTCTTTTGGGAGATGGTCTTTAGCCTGCAAGGCAGCAATTAGGAAGGCTGCCTGGCATTTTTGGCCTGTAAATCTTTTTCCTTATCTCGGTTAGAGTAAACTTGGCAGGTCAATTTCATTGGCCGAGAGATTTTTAATCATACACTTCCTTCTTCTGAAGCTTTCTTTTTCTTCAGTTGATCATAAAAAAAGAATTGTCAGTGTTTAAGAATGCACCCTAGGGGTGAATCTCCTGGTATGTTCTCCTGATTTCTCATTCTGTCCAATTAACTGTTCCCAAGAACCTGGCTTTTTATTTTTATGGGTAGTTGATACCACCAGCTTTTTCTTTTAGCCGATGGGAATTTATTTGTCTCTAGTGCTACAGCCAAGAGTTTTTCAGCTGTGGGAGAGAAACTCTTTTTAAAATCTTAACACTCTGCCCAGAGTGTTCTCTGTGCTGTGATTCAAATCCCAGTCTAGACTAAAAATCTGCTCTCCCTATACATCTCTTTCTTCAAGCCCAATCAGTAAATTCTCGGGAGTCTCTATAAATATGTTCTAATTTAACCTGAATTTCTTTTCACCAATTAATTTCTCTGCATCACACATAAATGACATATAAGACACAGACAGAGGCGATGGAGATAATCTTGTAGTCTCAACCTCCCAGACAGCCCCAGTCACACATAAAATTCATATATAAAATGAACAGGCAAACAGAGAGTGCTCGGACCAGACAAGCCAGATGGGGTGCTTCAGTCTCCCAGTCTACCACTCCCCAGAACCAGGGTGCACAAACCAGAGACAGACAATATCCAGACATACAAGAACGATGGCTGTCACATACCCATACACCTGCCCAAACTCTAGAGTCACTGAAAGTCTCTCCTTGTGATCACAAATGCAACAATGGGACTGAACTGGGTAACAATTACCAAGTCTGCAGACTACACCAGATCTCATAGGTTTTTACTGTGCCAGGTCTCATGGTTCTTGGGGCTGACCCCCCTCACCCCAGACACCAAGTAATCACTCCACTCGTGAGACTCCTGAATTGCATGGGTCCGGGCAGGTAGCTTTCCAACTCAATCTGGGAAGAGTATTTATTAAGCGTGCCAGATTTACCAAGCTTCACGGATCTTGGGGCCAAGCCCCTCACCGTAACAAAGAGTCTGGTATCAATTACCAGGTCTGAGGACTCTCAGTCTCAGGAAACAAACACCAGGTCTCAGGATGCAAGACAGAGAGAAATATCCTTTGTTGTCATGGGACCCAGATGAGAGAAGCAGGCACAGAGATTTACTCACCAGAGGGAGAGACACAGGACAAATGGTGTCCTGGCAGCTGCTTGTCCATCCATCAGGTTTAGTAGGTCTCCTTATCTGCCCCCGGACCCAGCTCTGAGGAAAAAAAATCAGTCCTGCCGTGGTCGCCAAATTTTGTTGCACAGCAAGGCTTCCCAGCTTGAGACTAAGCCCTGCCTGTGTTCTTACCTTCTTCTGACCAAGAATGACCAGGAGAGGCTCAGAGATTCCACACGAACAAAGGTTTATTAGGGACAGAAAGAAAGTAAAGGCTCATGAGGCCTCCAGTCTCTCACTGAACAAAGGATTTCCTAGGGCTTATAAAAGTTTTTAGGTGGCAAAAAGCATTATCTTTATTCTTTAGATGGGTGGAGATTTCCAGGAGAAAGGGAGGAATTTTGAAAATCAAATGTGCGTGTGATTAGAATTCAAGATGGATTTCCTCACAGAGGTTGCTGGAACTAAGATGGAGTCTGTCACGAAGGCTTCCAGGATCTCAAACATGGCTTATTCTGGGATGTTGTGCATGCGTGATACCTCTGGATCTTGGTTTGAGTCCTGGCAAGGGGTCCCTGCTCATGTTTGTCTCATGTGGAAGGTCATTTATAGGCCATGTTGATCTTTCCCGCACATGCTCTGCACCTGGTGAGGCCTTGGAAAACAACTCAGGAGGATTATCAGTAATTTATAGCTGATTAGCACACAAGGCCTTGAAATGTAGCCTCTTATCTTGTCTAAGCACCTAGTTTGTTAATCACAAGTAGTTCTCAGGTGCCAGCGGTAAAAGTTCTATGTTGGTCTGCACTTAGGTTTAAATTCTAAGAGAACTGAGTCAGAGGCTATTTAATTCATCCAGCCTGATCTCTTGCCTGTGTCACTTCTATACTGAATCAAAGGCCATTTAATTGAGCCAATCCCATCTCTTGCCTATCTCAGTTGTACTGGACTCAGTCTAGTGGAGGCCATGGTCAATGTGGTCCATTACTCCTTTGGACTAATTTTTCCCTTGTATCTTTAGTTTTCTTCATTCTTCCTTCCTCCAGGAGGAGTAAGACCAGTGGAGTATCCTAGATAGCCGCTTATTTAAGATCCCAGATACTACTCACCAAAGTAGAATGTAGAACATTACTTTATAAACTATATTATGCCAATTAAGCTAATATGGTTCCCCAAGACCACGGTTCCTACAGCCCTCAGCCCAGTAATTCGGTCCCTCTTGGAGTGTGGATGTGTCCACAGAGCTTCGATGATCTTGTCTTGTACAGGTTGTGCTGGCTTCCCCAGTACTGTGTACTGTTTTACCCTTCACCAAAATTACCACTTATCTATTGTCAATAATTTTTCCCCTGAAATATACAGGCAATTAAGGAAAAATGTGTCTTATGCCTTATGCAGATGATTTCCTCCCTTCTAGACTTCATTTCTTGTGCATTGACATGCAGTTTGGGGTTTTGTGTTTTTGATGACCACATCTGTATAAAATTATGCTCCTTTGGAGCCAAATCCCTTCTTTCCCGGTGAACTGAGACTATTTAGTGAATTCTCTTTTATGAAATGGACTGATGAAACATATTTATTATCACAAGTTGAACTAATGGTGGTTGAATGTTCCAGCAGCTGGGTCTTGTTAGAAGAATAAATGGCAGCTTTTCACATTGTTTTATGTAAACTCTCTTAAAGTGGAATCTGAGGGAAAAGACTTGGGAACTTTTTTATTGCTTAAGATGATTTCTTGTTGCAATTGAGAAATGTGGGAAATAATTGAAGTGATAGCTTATTTTATAGTTGGTTTCTCAAGCAATACTTTTCTGAAATCTTTTTTTTTTAATTCAATAGATTGTGCTTTGTACAAGGTGTAAGCTAGGTGCTTCAGGGAAAATGACATGGTACCTGCAGATAAAAACCTAATGAGATGTTTAAGAGGAAACAGCTAAGTGCACTAATAACAAATATATACTAAGTATAGTAAGAGAGGGTCAGAAGGTAATATGGGGTTTTGAGGAAGGAAGAGATTACTTAAGTATGAAGTAATGAGGAAAGGCATCACAGGAGCAATATCAGAGCTTTGAAAACTTGGATACCATTTTTTCAGGTAGCGATGGGATTAAGGCATCTGGCTAGGTTAAACTCCCACAGAAAACAACTAATAATGTAGCTGAAATATATTTTTTAAATCTTTTAAAAATCAAGGAGTTGGCAAATTAAAGAATTATTTGACCAAGATTGAAGGGAAAACAGGAACTCAGATAAATAAGTGGAGCATGAAAGCTGGCTTTGTCCCTAAGGGCATTTGCTAATCCCAGAAAATTTGAATTTAATTTTAAGTCCTCACACACAATGGCTAGTCTGAGAGGAGACTGATTTCAATAAGGCCATAACCCAGGGCTGCATAGGCAGGATAAGAAAGAACCAGATGCAAACCAACCCTCAACCAGATTGCACATAAATGTGGAATCCAGGTAACATTAGTTCCTTGAATTTCAAGTTTATGGTGGCCCTGGACTGGTAGGGCTTTGGAACACTAAAAAACACAAATCAACTTGGAGAAAGATAGCTTTATTCTAGTTCCCAAGCTGTTTCTCAAAGTAGTTTTTCAGTTCCATTGAGCAGCATCTAAATATCCACCATCATCATGTTCAATATGCTGTATTTGCTGTCACTAAGGATAACACCGCATCTATGCAAGAAGTGAGCATGTGTAAAAGAGAATCTGTGTGAATTTTGGTAATATTATAAATCGGAAGTTTATTGTAGCTATTCTTTTTTTTTTCTTAAACTGGTAACTTTGATGACAACATTTGCAACATTTGTCTACATCTGCAGTTTTCTAAAATTAAGAGAAAAGTTTAAGATGGTACACATACTACACATATTTCTTGCCATGAAGTAGTTTTTTTCATTCTAGTAGTACTGAGCTTTGGGCCACTTCAGATAATTAATTATACCTTCAAAATATGCTAATCCTGGGTCAATGTCCTTTGAGAACTTGAAATTAAAAAAAAAGAAAATTTATTGTCTTTATCTGCAGTCAGGATCTAGGTAAACTTATCTAGTACCATGGCTTTAAGTACTACCTGTGGTATGCTGATGATGTCCTGATTGGCATCACCACATCCAGTGAACATCAGGTTCACGTATGTAACTGTTCAACATCTTCACTTGAATGTCTAGCAAGCATCTCAAATCTCACAAGGCCAAAACAGAACTCTAGATTATCCTCTCTTATGGATTGAGTTGTGTCCCCCAAAGTATGTGTTGTAAATCCTAATCCCTATAACTGTAGATAAGGAATCCTGGTGGTACAATGGTTAAGTGCTCAGCTACTAACTGAAAGAAAGGTTGACAGTTTGAACCCACTCAGTGGCTCCTCAGGAGAAAGACCTGGCAGTGTGCTCCCATAAATAATATAGACTAGGAAATCCTATGGGGCAGTTTTATTCTGTCACATGTGGTCATTATGAGTCAAAATCGACTTCTCAGCACCTAACAACAATGTACATGTGATGTAATCCCTTTTGGGAGTAGCGTTTTCTTTGTTATGTTAATAAGGCCATATGAGAGTAGGGTTGGTTTTAATCCAATCCCTTTTGTGATATAAAAAGGCAGATTCGGAAGCACAGATGGGGAAAGGTAGACACATCACATGAAGATTGCCAAGGAACTGAGGAACAGAAGCTAAAAAGAGTCAAGGACCTTGTCACTAAACCAACAGAGAGAAAAAGATTTCCCTTATAACTGGAGCCCCAAATTCAGACACCAGTTCAAGTCCACTCAGAGGTACCTTGGAAGAACAGCCTGGTGATCTATTTTAGATTTCTAGCCTTCTAAACTGTGAGATGATAAATTTGTTAAAGCTATCCACTTATGGTATTTCTGTTATAGCAGCGCTAGAAAACTAAGACACTCTCCAACACAAACCTGTTTATCCCCCAGTCTTCTTCATTTCAGTAGCAGAATACTTTGCTCAACTACTTCTCACTCACTCTGCTGTTACCCCCTTAGCCTAAGCCACCAGCCCTGACATGAACTACTGGAATAGCCACCAAAATTGTGTATTTGCCTCCACTTTTGCCCCTCACCCTCACTCTCTAACCTCTACACTTGTAGCAAGAGTGATATTTTGAAATGAAACAAAGCATCCCACTCTCCTCCACTCAATCCTCCAATGGCTTCCCATTACACTAAGAACAACGTCCAGTGTCTTTTCCATGGCTGCAAGGTCCTTTACTCTGTAGCCCCTGGCTACCTCTTCAGCTTCATTTCTGAGGCCTTTCCTCTTATTTATTCCACTATTTCCACACATTCTTCCTCATTCTTCCTAGAACTTGACACCCACCATCTCGTTTCAGAAACCTCCCCCTTACTCTTCCATCTATCTAGAATGTATTTTCACTATATATTCACATGATTTATTCCCACATTTTATTTGATTTTCTGCTCAAATATTCACTCCTCAGAAAAGTCTTTCTAGAACATCCTAATCATTTCCTTGTACTATCTTACATTCCTTCCTCAGTTTCTAGAAAAAAGGTCAGGAAAATGATAGGCATTCACATATATCTGTTGAATTATTAAATGAATAAGTTAATAAATACAAGCATATCAGGCACTTGTGTGTTATCCAGTCGATTCCGACTCATAGTGACCCTACAGAACAGAGTAGAATTGCCCCCTAGGGTTTCCTAGGCTGTATTCTTTATGGAAGCAGACTGTACGTCTTCCTCCCTTGGAGTGACTAGTGGGTTGGAACCTCTGACCTTCCAGCTAGCAGTTAAGCATTTAACAATTGTGCCACAAGGATGCCTACCAGAGAGTAAGGTACATTGAATGGAGTTTTCACTTACTACTAGTGGACTTCAAACTCGCTTGGTCCAAGAGAGTGAAATATTTTATTTTCTCTATTTTCTAGGATCTGACCTTGGAAACTAGTTAAAACTTAATTATAACAGTTATTTGTTCATTTCAAGTAACAAGATTATTAAATCTTTGCATTCTATTGTGTCACTGCTCATGTGAATGTTAATGGTATTTGTAGTTTCTATGTTTATTTTAACCATCTAATGGATTACTCCGACTCTCTTTATCTGGCATATGAAAAAAAAAAAACTAGTTAAGCACTCATTAAATGTTACTGTACTATGTACTACATCTGATATATGCTGCTCTGTCCTCACACTGACATTCCTGAGTGGCTCAAATGGTTAAGAACTCAGCTTACAGAAGGGTTGGGGGTTCAAGTCCACCCAGAACACAGTTCTGTTCTGACACACATGACATTGCCGTAAGTTGCAATGTACTGGAAGTCAACTGTTTTGGTTTTGGCCCTCACATTGCATAGACACGTAGGACCCCAAAAATGACACACAAGCAGAAGCCATAAAAAATGATCGTAGTAATTAATGGGAAAGAGCATAATGGTTTCATTATTTTTAAAATTTTTGTGAAAACATTAATATCTCTCTCATTGTCGTTTATAAAAGTGTAGATGATGAAAAAAGAGAAAAACTAAAATCTATTTAGTACTTTGGAATTTTAAACACTATAAACATTGAGAATGAAAGCTTTATTTTATTTGTAAAGAAAGTATCAAGAGTAGTTTGACCAATGCTTGTCTTCTCATTGCATAATTTATGCTACGAAATGAACAGGAATGAATATCTTTTCTATGGCTTGGTAAACTGGTACCCTCTTTTCTGAATTTGAATCAGCTTTTAAAATTTTATCCTTTGTACTTTCAAAGTCATGAAATGTCTCCAAGAGTTTCTTTAATATACAGTTTTTTTTTTTTGTTAGCATCACTTCCTGTAGGATATCTTCATCCTTTTCATTACAATCACTTTCCTTGTTTGTGTTAACTTCTTCCCTAAATACCCCTGGCTGCATAGCTAGAGTCTCTCGAACAGCAGCAGTGTCAACATTCCCAAGGTCAGTTCTTTCTCCTATAACTCCACTTATGTTCTATTTCAATTTCATGTTGAGATTTATCACTTTTTGTCTCTTTGCTGCAGTTTCTTCTTTTTTTGGCCAATTCCTTCTTTTTATCATTTATTTTTCTACAGTATCACATGGATTTCTCACTAGGAGAACAAGGAGGCAGCACAATACACTCCATGCTTTCTTTGCAAGTGTAATAACAGACATGCAGTAGAGAAATGATGAGATTGATCACTAAACATGATGTTGTTAGGTGCCATCAAGATGGTACCAACTCATAGCGACCCTACGTACAACAGAATGAAACACTGTCCTGTCCTGTGCCATCCTCACAATCATTGCTATATTTGAGCCCATTGTTGCAGCCACTGTATCAGTCCATCTCATTGACGATCTTCCTTTTTTTCACTGACAATTTACTAAGCATGATGTCCTTCTCCAGGGAACGGTCCCTCCTGATAACATTTCCAAAGTATGTGAGTCAAAGTCTAGCCATCCTTGCTTCTAAAAAGCATTCTGAAAGTACTTTTTCCAAGACAGAATTGTTCATTCTTCTGGCAGCCCACGGTTTATTCAATATTCTTTGCCAACACCATAATTCAAAGGCATCAATTCTTCTTCAGTATTCCTTATTCATTTTTCAGCTTTTGCACGCATATGAGACAATTGAAACTACCACGGCTGGGGTCAGGTGCACCTTAGTCCTCAGAGTGACATCTTTGCTTTTTACCACTTTAAAGAGGTCTTTTGCAGCAAATTTGTCCAATGCAAGAGATCCTTTGATTTCTTGATTGCTGCTTCCATCCAAGTAAAATAAAATCCTTGACAACTTCAACATTTTCTCTATTTATCATGATGTTGCTTATTGGTCCGGTTGTGAGAATTTTTGTTTTCTTTATATTGAAGTGCAATCCATACTGAAGGCTGTAATCTTTGATCTTTATCAGTAAGTGCTTCAAGTCCTCATCACTTTCAGCAAGCAAGGTTGTGTCATCTGCATACTGCAGATTGCTAATGCATCTTCTTCCAATCCCAATGCCATGTTCTTCTTCACATAGTCCAAATTCTTGGGTTTTTTGCTCAGCATACAGATTGAATAAGTATGGTGAAAGGATACAACCCTGATGCACACCTTTCCTGGCTTTAAACCATGGAATATCCCCTTGCTCTGTTCTCTTGATCTATGTACATGTTCCTTATGAGCACAATTAAGTGTTCTGGAATTCCCATTCTTCACAATGTTATCCATAATTTGTTATGATCTGCACAGTTAAATTCCTATACATAGTCAATAAAACACAGGTAAACATCTTTCTGGTATTCTCTGCTTTCACCCAGGCTCTATCTTACATCAGCAATGATATCCCTCTTTTCACATGCTGTTTGGAACCTGGCTTTGAGTTTCTCTCAGTTTCCTGTCAATGTACAGCTGCAAGAGCTCTTGAATGTTCTTCAGCAAAATTTTACTTGTGTGTAATATTAACACTGTTCAATAATTCACCATTCTGTTGGATCACCTTTCTCTGGAATGGGAACAAAAATGGATCTCTTCTAGTCAGTTGACCAGGTAGCTGTCTTCCATATTTCTTAGCATAGACAAGTGAGCGCCTCCAGCTCTGCATCCCTGTGTTGAAACATCTCAACTGGTATTCCATCAATTCCTGGAGCCCTGTTTTTCACCAGTGCCTTCAGTGCAGCTTGGATTCCTTTCTTCGGTACCATTGGTTCTTGATCATATATTACCTCCTGGAATGGTTGAACATTGACCAATTCATTTTGGTACAGTGACTCTGTATATTGCTTCTATTTTCTTTTGGTGCTTCCTGTGTCATTTAGTATTTTCCCAGAAAAATCCTTCACTATTGCAACTCGAGGCTTGAATTTTCTCTTCAGTTCTTTCAGCTTGATAAATACCGAGCACGTTCTTCCCTTTTGGTTTTCTAACTCCAGGTCTTTGCACATTTCATTCTAATACATTACTTTGTCTTCTCAAGCTGCCCTTTGAAATCTTCTGTTCAGCTCTTTTACTCCATCATTTCTTCCTTTTGCTTTAGCTACTCTGTGTTCAAGAGCAAGTTTCAGAGTCTCTCCTGACATCCATATTGGTCTTTTCTTTCTTTCCTGTTTTTTCAATGACTTCTCATTTCTTCATATGTGATGTCTTTGATGTCATTCCACAACTCATCTGGTCTTTGATCATAAGGGTTCAGTGTGTCAAATGTATTCTTGAGATGGCCTTTAAATTCAGGTGGTGTATACTTACGGTCATACTTTGGCACTTGTGGACTTGTTCTAGTTTTCTTCAGTTTCAGCTTGAATTTGCATATGAGCGATTGACGGTCTGTTCTGCAGTCTGCCCCTGGTCTTGTTCTGACTGATGATATTGAGTTTTTCCATTATCTCTTTCCGCAGATGTTAATGATCATGATATCGTCTGTTATTTATATAATGATATGTGGCCCAAAGAGGTAGTAGAGAAATTTGTAGTTTATGCAATTACTCACAGTTAACATACTGTGGTAAACGACATTTAAAGTGTGTTTTGAGGGGACTGGTGTTGGAAACCCTGGTGGCGTATTGGTTAAAAGCTATGGCTGCTAACCAAAAGGTCGGCGGTTCAAATCCACCAGGCGCTCCTTGGAAACCCTATGGGGCAGTTCTAGTCTATCCTATAGGGTCACTATGGGTCAGAATCCACTCGACAACAATGGGTTTCATTTTTTTTTTTTTGGTTTGGAGTTATTTAACTAAACTGTGGGAAACCCTGGTGGAGTAGTGGTTAAGTGCTGTGGCTGCTAATCAAAGGGTCAGCAGTTCAAATCCACCAGGCGCTCCTTGGAAACTGTATGGGGGCAGCTCTACTCTGTCCTCTAGGGTCACTATGAGTCGGAATTCACTCAACGGCACTGGGTTTGGTTTTTTTGGTTTTATGGTAACTGAAATGTGTAACTACCAGAATCAGAACCACCCAGAGGAGGAACTGCCAGTATATTAGACTAATTCTAATTATTACATCTTTTGCCAGAATTGTGAGTCAAAGGAAGATACTCCTCTGCCATGTCCATATCATTCCTCACTATCTAGATGCTGCAATTGCCTTTGTGTCAGTGTAACTGGGAAAGAGCTTTTCATGATGCTTGCTTTTTTTTTTTTTCTTTTAATACATTACGTAAAGATAAAGCAGTCTCACATTGGAGTTAACAAAAGGTAAGGCACTTGTGAATTTCTCTGCAAACCTTGGGGAGCCCTCTCTTCTGTGTCAGAAAGTCTGAGACTGGGGTTTTGTAACATGCAAATCAGCTGTGGGACAGTTGGATATTGTATATTGAATTTTCATGATTTGTTGCAGCTTTCTTCAACCTTTTTTTATTATCACCCTTTTGAGACTTTTTAAAACATGTTTTTCCTAATTAAGCCCCCCATCCACCTTGAAATTTTAATACCATAGATATACTGTATATCTTTCATGTACTGTAATAGCTATGATTATTTTACTCCCCGAGAACAAAGTTTGCCCCCTTGGGGACAATATCAGGTTCATTGAGGTTACAGGTTTTAGGGTACCTCCAGGTTCTATACGCAGTTTCCGTTAGAAGCATCTGTAAACTTTACCAAAAGAAACTAGGTGGTTAAAGGGAGAGCTATGTAAACTTCGTCTAAGTCAATCTAGGAAAACATTCCCTAATGTAAGTGATGTGAAGGGCATTTGTTGCTCTTGGATTTAAAGAGGAGCAGTGCACTCCTAGGAGTCCCTGGGTAGTACAAATAGTTAACACACTGAATTACTAGCTGAAAGGTTGGAGGTTTGAATCCTCCCAGAGGCATGACAGAAGAAAGGCCTGATGATCTACTCCTGCAAATTTAAACATTGGAAACCTTATGGAGCACAGTTCTACTCTAATACACGTGGGGTCTCCATAGGTTGGAATCTACTCAATGGCAATTGTTAATGCATTATTACTCATTTATTCATTCAATAAGCATTTATAAATTGCTTTGTATATGCCAGTCATTGTTTATGGGCTGAGGACAGAATCTACTTTATAAGACATTGACACCTTCCCTGGTGGTGGACTACAATGCTGTGCCCAGAGTAGTAAATATTGACTAATAAAGTGACACTTGCTTCAGTTCTTTTCATTCTGGACCATTAGTCACTTTTGTCCTGTTCGGTTTCAGATTTTCTAGATCTGTGGTCTCAAACCCAGAGGGATTTAACCATTCACATTGCCCTCCTCAATCTATCTTGAGGGAAGTATTAGACAATGGGCCACTGGATCTCTAGTTCTGAAACTTCACTGTGCATAAGAATCAGCTTGGGTATTTGCTTAGAATAGAGCTTCTTGACCCTTATACTCCCCAACCTTAGGTTCTAATTGAGTATATTTAGATGGTGGAAATCCAAACAAGGCATCTTAAACAAGTACAGCAAAACATATTTTGAGAAACAGTGCACCAGACTATAAACTCTTTGAGGGCAAGGCCTTTGTTTCATTCACCACATCTCCAATGCCAAAGTCAACATCTGGCACATGGTTGGCACTTAATATACATTTTCTATTTTTATCATAATAATGAATTATCTTTAAACATACACCTGTGTTAGATAATTTTCCTTGTGTTATATACACATACCTATGTTCTTCATGCCTAATCTATATATTTTATATTTTTCTTTAGAAGTGTATTTACAATCTAAATACATGAAAATGAAATACATCAGTTTTTCCCACTTTGTTTTGCATACAAGAGAGAAGCAGTGTAGCTCTCTGTCTTGAGTTATTTTCTCTCTCTTCACCTTAACATTCCCTCTTCATCTCTGAGCTTCCTTTCTTGTCAGCAACCAGCATGAATAATTTTCTTAGAAATTTATCAAAGGCATAATGAATGAGAAGAAAAATCATTGAAAGATGATGATTGGTGATAGGTCAAGACTAAGTCAAGTCTTCATTCTTAATCTTTCTTTTCTTAAATAATTTTTATTGTGCTTTAAGTGAAAGTATACAAATCAAGTCAGTCTGTCACATATAAGCTTAAATACACCTTACTACATACTCCCATTTACTCTTCCGCTTATGAGTCAGCCCGCTCCCTCCTTCCAGTCTCTCCTTTCGTGATCGTTTTGCCAGTTTCTAACCCTCTCTACCCTCCCATCTCCCCTCCAGACAGGAGATGCCAATACAGTCTCAAGTGTACACCTGATACAAGTAGCTCACTCTTCATCAGCATCTCTCTCCAACCCATTGTCCAGTCCCTTCCATGTCTGATGAGTAGTCTTTGGGAACGGTTCCTGTCCTGGGCCAATGGAAGGTTTGGGGACCATGACCACCGAGATTCCTCTAGTCTCAGTCAGACCATTAAGTCTGGTCTTTTTATGAGAATTTGGGGTCTGCATCCCACTGTTCTTCTGCTCCCTCAGGGGTTCTCTGTTGTGCTCCCTGTCAGGGCAGTCATCGGTTGTGGCCAGGCACCATCTAGTTCTGCTGGTCTCAGGATGATGTAAGTCTCTAGTTTATGTGGCCCTTTCTGTCTCGGGCTCATAGTTATCATGTGACCTTGGTGTTCTTCATTCTCCTTTGATCCAGGTGGGTCAAGACCACATTCTTAATCTTTGAAAACAACTATTTTCTGTGCCATTTTGTCCAAATCTGTTGCAACAAACTTTATCATAGAACAAAAATCTTGTTATTCTCCAAATCAATCACATCAATGTAGGTAAAAGTCTTCTTTTTAAAGTAAATTAATAGATAAATTCCTTAAACATTGCTTAGGTTGAATCTTCTCAGCATTTCATAAACAAACCTGCTCTGTTTTCTAGCCATATCACCACTCTCCCTCCAGGGTTGCAAACAACTATTCAGGCAGAAGACAGATGGCATCAGTTCTTCTCTGCTAGCTTCATCCTTGGTATTCTCTCTTTCTTTTCTCTTCTAGGCCACCCACCCATGCCTCCGCCCCCCCCCAAAAACACAAAAGCTGCATACATATATATCCCACACATGCATAATCAGTTAATGCAAGGTAGGAGCTGTCAGCTCACAAGTTACGCAAATAGATTCATAGACTTTAAAGCCCAGTTTGCCCTTATATAGAAAACCCTGCTATAACTACTTAAAAGATGGAAGAATCTTTCTTATTCCTCCTAGAACTATGAGAACATTGCATAAATTCATGTGAAAACAGAATCATGAAATGAGGTAAGTAGTCACTCAGAATATTGGCAGCCACCCATTTTGGGCATAGGGTGGGGAGGAAGTGCGACCAGAGAGCATACCAGCGAACCTGGAGATATTTGCAGGACAGGGTAACATTTCATTCTTTTGTAATGGTGTCATCATGAGTCAGAGCCTACTCAACAGCAGCTAAAAATGCCTCTGGTAGCAATAAAAATAGCAAAAAGCAAAAGAATTTAAATTACCTCCAGTCAGTGCTTCAAAGATATTTAGTAAGATCCAATTTTCATTAGAGATTTGAAAACACTTATTAGATACATGATTAGACATCTACTATGGGGGCTTATAAGGGGTCTAATAAGTCATCCAAATCCTAAACAAATTGAGGAAAGAAATACAAAATGGCATATGAATGCCAAAATATCAATTATTTTTAAGGAAGACTTCAGATATTACTTGGAAAAATCAAATGGATGTGGAAATTGAACATCAGAAGCAGACAATCTTACTCATCAAGATTTTAGTAATGCTGGACCAGGAGGTTCCTTCTCTCTGTGGGCAGCTTGCTTCTAAAGGAAAAAAAAGAAAGAAAGCAATATCAAGCATGACTGGTGTATTCTTACTAAAAAAGGTAAGTCCACTGAGCAGCAAAGGCACAGACCTCCCTCTACAAAGTATTTTCCTCTGTAGATACATTTTAACACTATTTTTAAAATGATAACTTCAGCAAAAACCAGCATCAAGCTTAATGGTGAAACACTCAGAGTCTTATTAAAAGGCTAGGTATGGAAAACAATACGGTGCTTCCTTAGAAAGCTAGAAATAGAAGTATCATATGATCCAGCAATCCCACTCCTAGGAATATATCCTACAGAATTAAGAGGCGTCACGCGAATAGACATATGCACGCCCACATTCACTGCAGCATTGTTCACGATAGCAAAAAGATGGAAACAACCTAGATGCCCACCAACAGATAAACGCATAAACAATCTGTGGTACATACACACAATGGAGTATTACGCAAGGACAAAGAACAACAATGAATCTGTGAAGCATCTCATAACATGGAAGAATCTAGAGGGCCTTATGCTGAGTGAAATAAGACAATCACAAAAGGACATTTTATGATATCACTACTGTAAGAACTCATGAAAAGGTTTACATATAAAAAGAAACAATCTTTGATGGCTATGAGGGGGGAAGGGGTGGAGATGGAAAAACACTTAATAGACAATAGATAAGTGGAACCTTTGGTGAAGGGTAAGACAGTACATAATACTGGGGAAGCCAGCACAACCTGTACAAGGCAAGGTCATGAAACTCCCTCAAGGACAAAATTTTTGGGCTGAGGGTTGTGGGGACCATGATCTTAGGCAACAACTAGCTCGATTGGCATAACATAGTTTATAAAGAATATGTTCTACATTCTTCTTTGGTGAGTAGTATCTGGGGTCTTAAAAGCCTGTGAGCATCTATCTAGGGTATTCCACTGGTTTCATCCCTTTGAGAACAAGGAATAATGAAGAAAACTAAAAGATACGAGGGAAACATTAGTCCAAAGAACTAATGGACCACATCTACCACAACTACAACAAAAATTACATATGAATAAACTAAAGAAATGTATACAAATTTAATAAAGAAAACTGTATATGCCACTATGGCACACACACACACACACACACACACACACACGTTTGATTGAATTAATGGAAAGATATGCTCTATTCTTAGACTCAATATTATAAAGACATAAATTTTGCCTAAATTAATGTACAAATATGTAAATCCAATAAAATACAAATAGTTTTCTTTGGAATTAGGTAAATTGATTCTAAAGTGCACATGGAAAAAAAAATTGAGAAGACCCACAAAATCTTTGAAAATGAGGAGTTAGGAAGATTAGTACAACCAGATATTAGAGCATATAAATGTATAATAATTTTAAAATTGTGATGATGACTTATGAAGAAATAGAGATATATTTTATCCCAACAAAAGAGAGTTGAGAATTATATCCACATACTTATTACATATATGCTAAAAGAGGCATTTCAAACAGTGGGTGTAAAAGAGATGAACAAACAAATGTTGCTGGAACAAAACAGTAATCATCTGAGAAACAATGATGTTGAATCCCATCTGATTCTTCATGCCAAAATAAATTCCAGATGGATCAAAAATTTAAATTTGAAAAACTATGTTTTGGACTGTTGTTGTTATTGCTGTTAGGTGCCCTTGAGTCCGCTCTGACTCAAAGCAACCCTATTTACAACAGAACAAAACATGGCCCGGCCCTGCACCATTCTCACAATCATTGCTATGTTTGAGTCCATTGTTGCAGCCACTGTGTCAATTCATCTTGCTGAGAGTCTTCCTCTTTTTCTCTGACCCTCTACCAAGTATGATGTCCTTCAGGGACTGATTCCTTCTGACAACATGTCCAAAATACATCCTCCCTTCTAAGGAGCATCCTGGCATAGACAAGTGAGTATTTCCAGTGCTGCATCTTTTTGTTGAAATATCTCAATTGATATTCTGTCAATTCTTGGAGCCTTGTTTTTCACCAGTTCCTTCAGTGCAGCTTGGACTTCTTCCTTCAGTCCTTTTGGTTCTTGATCATATGCTACCTCCTGAAATGGCTGAACATCGACCAGTTGTGTTTGGTACAGTGCCTCTGTGTATTCCTTCCATCTTTTGATGCTTCCTGCGTCTTTCAATATTTTGCCTCCAGAATCTTTCCATATTACAACTCGAGGCTTGAATTTTCTCTTCAGTTCTTTCAGCTTGAGAAATATTGAGCATGTTCTTCCCTTTTGGTTTTCTAACTCCAGGTCTTTGCACATTTCATCATAATACTTTACTTTGTCTTCTCCGAGCCGCATTTGGAAATCTCCTGTTCAGCTCTTTTATTTCATCATTCTCCCTTTTGCTTTAGGTACTCCACATTCAAGAGGAAGTCTCGGAGTCTCTTCTGACACCTTTTTTTTTTTTTTCTCTCTCTCTTTTGAATGACCTTTTGATTTCTTCATGTACGTTGTCTTTGAAGTCATCCCACAACTCACCTGGTCTTCAGTCATTAGTGTTCAATGTGTCAAATATATTCTTGAGATAGTCTCTAAATTCAGGTAGGATACACCTAAGGTTGTACTTTGGCTCTTGTGGAGTTGTTTTAATTTTCTTCAGCTTCGGCTTGAACTTGCATATAAGCAGTTGGTGGTCTATTCTGCAGTCAGCCATTGGCCATGTTCTGGCTCATGATATTGAGCTTCCCCACTGTCTCTTTCCACAAATGTAGTTGATTTGATAGCTGTGTGTTCAATCTGGTGAGGTCCACACGTATAGTTGCCATTTATGTTGAAAAAAGGTATTTGCAATGAATAAGCCATGGGTCTTGCAAAATTCTATCATGCAATCTCTAGCATCATTTATATTACCAAGGCCATATTTTCCAGCTACAGATCCTTCTTTTTGCTTCCAACTTTTGCAATCCAATCACCAGTAAATATCAGTGCATCTTAACTATGTGTTTGATCAATTTCAGACTGCAGAAGTTGGTAAATATATTCAGTTTCTTCATCTTTGGCAATAGTGGTTGGTGTGTAAATTTGAATAATAGTTGTATTAACTGGTCTTCCTTGTAGGTATAAGAATATTATAGTATCACTGACGGCATTGCACTACAGAATAATGTTCTTTTTGATGATCAATGCAATGTTGTTCCTTTCCAGTTCATCCTTCCCAGGATAACAGGCTGTATGATTGACAGATTCAAAATGGCTGATGCCAGTCCTTTTCAGCCCACTAAGGCCCAGGATATCTTCAAGCATTCCATTTTATTTCTGATGACTTCCAATTTTCCTTGATTCGTACTTTATACATTCCACGTTCTTATTAATGATGGATGTTTGCAGCTGTTTCTTCTCATTTTCAGTTATGCCACATAAGCAAATGAAAGTCCTGAAATCTTTATTCTATCTACATCATTAAGATTGACTCTACTTTGAGGGGACAGTTCTTCTTCAATTGTATTTTGAGTGTCTTCCAACTTGAGAGACTCATCTTCTAGCACTATATCAGACAATATTCTGCTGCTATTCATAAGGTTTTCTTTCACTGGTTAATTTTTTAAAAAGTAGCTCACCAGGTCCTTCTTCTTAGTCTCTCTTAGTCTGGAAGCTACACTGAATCCTGTTCACCAGGAGCTGACCCTCCTGGTATTTGAAATACTGGTGGCATAGCTTCTGGCATCACAGCAACACACAAGCCACCGTAGTACAACTGGTGAAGGGTTTAATAAAGAAAAGGCAAACTCCAGGTGCCATAAAGAGAAAATGTAGTAAATTAACTGCACTAATATACAGGTAGTCCCTGACTTATGACAGGGTTCTGTTCTGATGACTGCATCGTAAGTCAATTTTGATGTTAAGTCAAATAAGTGTTTTTTCGTTTTTTACTCTTCATTATTATTGCCTTTTATTACCAGTATCTTTATAAATCCAATCTTTATTTGCCTTTGGGGGTTGGAAACATTGCATATAAACATCAGCAAATTACATGCTGCAACATTGTATGTCGTACATATTGCTAATGATAAGATGTACAACAAAAAAAAGATGGTCTTAAGTGCAGTTTTTAGTAACTCTAATATGTCTTAAGGAAACCCTGGTGGTGTAGTGGTTAAGCGGTTAAGTGCTATGGCTGCTAACCAAAGGGTTGGCAGTTTGAAACCACTAGGAGCTCCTTGGAAACTTTATGGGGGCAGTTCTACTTTGTCCCATAGGGTCGCTATGAGTCGGAATCTACTTGATGGCACTGGGTTTGTTTGTTTGTTTTAGTTTTTAATATGTGTTAAGTTGGAGACTGCCTGTATTTTTCCATGAGGAAAAGAATGAACAAAATAAAACACAAATATACATTATAAAACAAATATTTTACAACTTATTTAGCAGAAAATATAATACTTAATATTTATTTTATTAATTTATAGTTTTATTACAAATAAATAGTAAAAAGAATAACAATCAATGAAAATTTTCTGGAAAAGAAAATATAAATGAATGTAAATATGTGAAAAGAAGCCTAACATCACTCTTAATTGGAGAAATGCAGATTAAAGCAATGAGATAGTGTTACCGGAGAATAGGCTCGGTTCTTGTCTTCAGTGTAGGAAAGAATTCAAACACTGAGACAAAGAGTGTCAAGCAAGCAAGGGGTTTTATTAGTTAGCAGAGGGTTAATAGCGAAAGTACACTTGACCAGAGCGCATCAAGCGGGCTGCTCAGAGGAAGAGTCTGAGAGCCCCGATAGTCGTTTTCTTAGTGTTTTTATACCCTTTTTCTCTTATCTCTCCCTGTTAACGTTTAACAGCCAAGTCAGGGACCCCTGTAGAGACTACTTCCTTAAATTAGGGACCCTATGAAGTTAGGGACCCCTATTATAAAAAAAAAAAAAAAAAAAAAAATTTTTTTTTTTTTTATAAGGACTACTTCTTTGGCTTAACGTTTAACTACGTTGGACCATCTTATTGAGGAATGTCACCACCCCCTGTCTCTTCCTCCTCCCGAGTGTAAGCTCTCCCCCTCCCCCTCCCCCTTACAATAGTACATTTTACCTATCAGATTGACAGTGTCCGAAGGGCATGGTACATAAACAGCACTATCTAAGGGTGCTGGAAAATTGGCCTTTTCATATTCTAATAGAGGTAGTTTAGTGTAAATTCTTTGGGAGGTATTTTGGCAATGTTCATCAAAATATAAAATGCTAGGATACTCAGAAATTTCTGTTTGGTGAATTTATCCTACAGACGTACTTGCCCACTCAGGTACAAAGAAATGAATGTGTAAATGTTCACTAAAACATTTTTTGTTATAAAAAGTCTAGGAACAACCTAAATGTGGAACTGATTAAACATACCTGCAATAAAATATTCTGTTACCACTCTCCCTCCTAAGAAAATAGATAGGCAGATAGATAGGTAGAGAGAGAAAGAAAGAGAGAGAAAGGTGCTGAAATGACAAAATGCTCCTACTTGTGTCAGCAAATATGCTGGTACATGCATGGAATATTTTTGGAAGTATGTTGTTATTCTTGCTAACTGCTGTTTAGTTGGCCCTGACTCATGATGACCCCCATGCGTGACAGTATGGACCACTGTGATCCATCAAGTTTCTATTGGCTGATTTTTTGGAAGTAGATCTCTAGGCCTTTCTTCCTAGTCTGTCTTAATCTGAAAGTTCTGCTGAAACCTGACAGATGAATCACCACTGCACATGAGGTACATTGGCCAGGAATTGAACCCAGGTCTGCAGCATGCAAGGTGAGAATTCTACCACTGAATCATCACTGCCTCCCCTGGAAATATATGTCTTCCAAAATTGGTAAAAGTCATTGTTTCTGGGGAAGGAAACCAGTTGATGGAGGGTTCATAGTAGAAGATTTATTTTTCATTCCCCTCTCACTTTTTTTTTTTTTTTTTTTAGCTGTATAACCCCTTTCACTGTCTGAATATTTACCATGAGCATGCTTTCTGTTAATAAATTTTACACATATACCTATTAGCTGGTTTAAGTTTTGGCCCATGCGTAGGAAATAGTATTATCATAAGATGATTATGAAATAATAATGGTGGCAGGATTGTGGCTATTTTTTTGACCAGATGATCCCAGGAATGTCATGATTTGAATGCCTCCAAGAGGCCTGGGTCCAAGCTGAGTCCATCCATTGTGTTTTGGGGCAAAATTTACAAACTGAAGATGGTTTTGTTAAAAGATCAGATTAATGGACTTTCTTAATTATTGGCTTGTATTATAGATGAGGTATCCACTGAGGAATCTCAAACAGAAAAGTGACTGGATGAGATGTGCATTTTAGAGAACTTTGCAGTGATTGAGACTGATTGGCATAGGGAATGGCTGGAGTCAAGGAGACTAGTTAGGAGGTTATTTCAGTGGTATCGGTGGAAGTCTGAGAAGGTCAGAATTAAGGCAGTGGCAGAGGAAAAAAAGAGAAGGGGTAAAACACAAGGGTTGATAAAGGGAGTGAAAATGGCAGGACCTAGAGCCTAGCTGAATGTGGGGCTGAGGAGCTGAGGGAGAGGGTCAAGTCTGGATGGTTCATAGGTCTCTGGCTTGGGAAGCTGGATGAATGAATTGTAGTTTAATAAAATGGAAAAACAGGAAAGCAGCAGGTTTAGGAGAGATAATGAATGTACCTCATCCTCCTGGAGCTCCCTGGCCCGTGGGGTTGCACGTAGTCATGGGTTAATGCGTGGGAGAGAATGGAAGGAGAGAAGTGAGAGGGATAATTCTTCTCAGCTGTGACAGGTAATGAATGAGACTCAAGGGAAGAGAAAAAACCCTGTGTCAATGGAGAGTTTTAGAAGAGATTTGTCTAAATTAAAGTGATAGCATATTTTCCTTGGCACTAAGAAGAAAATGTGGGAGACAGGGACCAGTCCAGATCAAGATAATAGCACCTGATGATCCAGGAAAAGGAGGCTGGTAAAGCTGGCACAGAGCAGCAGTCAGGATGTCTTAGAGGGCTTGATGAATGACTGTGTCATGGGGAAGAATTGCTGTGTCATGGGGAAGAATTGCAGCTTACCCAGAAATATACAGCAGGTCCCATTTTGGAGATTTGATGTCTCAGCAGCTCATAAAAGTTGGGTGTAACCAGGGTGGAGCTGGTTCTGCTAAATGAAGCAGAAACAGCAGGAGTAATTGGGGATAAATTTTAGGTTTCCTGGCTTTATGCCTTATCTCTACCGCTAACAGGTTTTATTTCTTCAAATACTTCCTCTGCAAAATGAAGTTAAATGTGAAGTAACTGTACTTTTGACAGTTTATATAGATGAGGAGAAGATACTCTATGCTTTAGGGTATGGGAGGGCCTCTTGGAACAGGTGATGCATAAAAGAAGATCACTCTTCAGTTCTTAGATTTTTAGATGTTGGGACAAGTGAATGATGAGGAGACAGGGCAGGAAGAAGTGATCCTAATAGAGGAAACAAAAATAAAAGGAATAAAAGCTTTAAGCCAAGAAATGCAATAGTACCTTCAGAAAAACTGTAAGTAATCTGATATGATTGCATGAACATAAATAGTGAGAAGACATTGTCTTACCTATCTAATGCTGCTGTAACAGAAATACCACAAGTGGCTGGCTTTAACAAAGAGAAGTTTATTTTCTCACAGTTTAGGAGGCTAGAAGTCTGAATTTAGGGTGCCGGATTTTGAAGAAGCCTCTCGCTCCCTGTCGGCTCTGAAGAAACGTCCTTGTCTCTGAGTTTCTGCTCCTGGGCCATCTTCATCTGACTTGGGATCCCTCTTGCCTCATCTCTGCTTCCTATCTTGCTTGTTTACTCTCAATACACACCCTACACTAATCCTGCCTCATTAACATAACCAAGGTGACCTATTTCCAAATGACATTATAACCACAGGAATAGAGGCTAGGATTTACAACATATACGGGGGGGGGGGGGGGGGGGTACAATTCAATCCATAACAGACATTAACTTCTTTAGTCCTTTCAATCATCCTAAAAAATAGGTACTAATGTTGACATCTGACATTTTACAGAAGAAGAAACTGAGATTCAGGACAGTTATCTGACTGAATCAAAAACTTGTAAATAGTAAAACTAGGGTTTGTCTGCTTCAACCCGTTTTAACTGCTGATTTTACCACTTCCCCAAGATAGGCGGGGGTGAGGGGTGGGGGTGGGGGGAGCAGTAATAAGGTATACTTTTCTCAGTGTGTCCAGCAGGTTACGTTTTGAAAAACCATGGTGAGGTAATGTAAAATGGAAGAATCACTAGGTATACAGGATTTGAACCACAAAAATAAGAAAGCAAAGCAATTACTAGTGAAATTAGTCAAATATAAATCTACATATCACTTACTGGTTTCTTCATTAGTAGTTCACCGTATCCTTTAGAAACTGTCTCACATTTGGATATAACTGGGTTAGCACAGCCAAATTTGATGACCCTGATCCTTCCTTACAGACTTGCATAAAATACCATAGCAATTCAGTTTAGAAAAATCGTGTATGTCCTAAGATCCAGCACAGGTTTGACTTTTCCTTCTAGGGCACTTGTCACACAGTAGGTCATACTCACTTATTCTAAGGTTTTTTCCTTGTCTTTTGGGTCTTGCAGGTTTACTAAAATGTAACTGGGTGTTATTTTGTTTTTTTTTTTTTCCTTTGGTGGGAGGTTGCTGTTGTGATCTGTTGGGCTTCCCAAATTTGGAGTTTTCATCTACCTTGCAAAATTCTCAATCATTTTTCAAATGTTATTTTTCACCAATTTTCTCTCTCCTCACTATCTGGAATTCCTGTCAGAAATTAGGTAGGTGTTCTCATACTATAAATCTCTTAATCTCTTTTTTTGTGTATTCTGTATTTTTAACTCACTGCTGCATCCTGGATAATTTCCTCAGATATTCCAAAATAATTCTATTTTTAGGTATATCTAATGTACTGTTTGGAGCACCTGTGGCACAGCGGTTAAGAACTACTGCTGCTAATCAAAAGATTGGCAGTTCAAATCCACCAGCTGCTCCATGGAAACCCTATGGGATAGTTCTACTCTGTCCTATAGGGTCGCTATGGCTACCCAATAAGACTTTACTTGCTATAATCATATTTTTATTTCTAGAAGTTCTTTCTGTTGTTGTTGTTGTTTTAATATGCAGTTAGTTTCCCTGTCTCAGTTATTTCCCCCTGAATTGGCTTCATTTCTTAGTACCTTATTCTTTGCTTATGTTTCAGTTTCTTCTTTGAAGTCTAGTGACTTCAGACATATAGTGGCCATCTCTGTTGATTTTAATACCTGCAACTTTAGGAATGCTGTATATTGTGTGTTTTGACTCTTGTTCAGGGTGCATGGTTCCTCAAGAGTTTTATAACTTTGGACTGTAGGCTCATCATATTCAGTAGGGCTTTATCTTTGAGACCCCTGTAGAGTCCATGTTAACAGTACATCCTGAAGCTTTAATTTCATTTCTGTTAGTCTTGATCTGGGCTCTGTTTTACACTGCCTAGTGGTTCCCAGGCCATATAAATAGTGTAATGCAACCACAAACTCATCTGAGGGCAGGCCCTTGGTAGAGATTTCTCAAGGAAAAAAAAAATGTTTTTTTGCTACCTATGCTTTTTTTTTTTTTTTATGCTTTTTAGTAGATTAGTTTCTACTGAAGTTTGTGATTTTACACAAGGATCTTTATTCCAACACTCTATCTTACAAGTATCCACAACCATGTCTTTTGTCCTAGTATGGAATTATAAAGTCATCATCTAGGCTACTGATAGAGCAACCACTTCCCATTCTCACAGTCACAGCATTTGCCTATGTACTTTCCTCTCCAACTTTCTGACTCTTCTTTTTCAAGGGAAGGAGAAGGCAGGTCTCTAACTCCTTCAGAGCTAAGGTATTCATTTGAAAGGATTTTTTCATATCTTCCAGATATTTTTATTATACAGGTTTTTAGGTTATTTTGTCCAAGAAAAATTGCTGGAATAAGAAGTGCCACACTCATTTACTCTTCCCTTAATTTTGTGAAGAGTGTTCTCTGAGTTGTAGAGGAGCCCCATGGAGCTGTCTGCCATCTACTCTGGGGATTGCCTCTCTCACCCTGAGATGGGTCCTGGCGGCCATGTTTCTGTGGTGTGTCCCTGCTTTCCTCAGGTGGCTACATCATGAGCGGATGCTTGACTCAAGCTGTACCAACTAGATCACTTTCTCATGAAAGCTGGAACTTTATATTATAAAATATCCTTCGTCTTACACTTGTAGTCTTTAGATGCAGTTTTATCAAGCTTAGTCTCCAAAGTAACTGTCAGTGTGTAGCTTAGTAACATGATTATAATTTTCGTTATGATCCGCAGCAGTAGAACTTGCCACCTGCTTCACACAAGTTAGTGACTTGGTTTATGTGTAATTGTGGATAAGGCAATGTGAATAGGTACTATAAAATAAATTTTATTAAGTCCTAACTGGGAAGCAATTTTACCATTTTAATAGTAATAATAATACTTTATGATTCATCCTGTTTACTTTCAAAACAACTTCAATTTTATTATCTCCTTTCAACAATCTTGTCAGGGATGGAGATGTTAGTTTTTTTTTTTTTTGCCATATTTCACATGTACAACTGAATATGTGGAGCCCTGGTGGTGCAGTGGTTAAGTGCTCAGCTGCTGACTGAAATGTCAACAGCTGGAATTCACCAGCTATTTCACAGGAAAAAAGATGTGGCAGTCTGCTTCCGTAAAGATTTACAGCCTTGGAAACCCAAAGGGGAGTTCTATCTGTCCTATAGTGTTGCTATGAGTCAGAATTGACTCGATGGCAATGGATTTACTGGGAAGTTTGATCACAGAGCCAAACCTCTGGACTTTTTGCCTAATGCTCTGTTAATATATGCATACCACCTCTACAAAGAGCAATAGTTTCTCTTGAGGAAATATGTTTTCTCTATCTGTTTTGTCTGTTTTTCTCTCTTGCATATGCAGACACACAAATCCATGCAGTGGTAGAACCCTTTGTTGGTACTTGCCCAATTAATAATGACTGTCACTTCTCTGGGGACTGTCTTCATTCTCCAATGCTGCACTTCAATGGCCTTATTTACACCATGTAACTGTGGTACCTTAAACACAGTTGATTGGATCAGTGTGGATACCTGAAAGAACACAGCCAATAAAATTTCCTCTCCAAAGAATTGGATCTGAAAGAAAGTAAGTTAGTTCTTATAGTGATTTGAAGATCAGAGAACCAGAGAATAACGGTCTAAGGGAGAGACAGGTAGAGAGCAAGAGAGACAGCAAATGAATGAGCGCAGGTCTGAAAAGAGGCCCAGATGCAAAAGATAACAAGAGAGAAAGTCCTGAGAGGTTTTCAGCACCTGTGAACAGTCCTTTCTGAAGCAGCATTTCTGTGTCTTAGGCTCCATGAGAACATTACTCATCTGTTAACACATTCTTTCTTCAGAAATAAGTAAAACAAAATCGATGTTTATTCAATTAATAACTGGCAATATTACATGTGCAGACATTCTACTAAGAAGAAGTTAAATGATTAGAATGCAGCTTTTGCCCTGTGTATTCCATCTCATCTGTCTGAGGCAGCATTCTCATGATCTTCCATGGGTCTGGATGGTCCTAAATTTCCTCCCTCGCCTCCCCAACATGACCACTTTACAGTTTCTAAGGTTGGATCACTTCTACTCTTGGCCAATGTTATCTCTTAGGTTTGTTTTATTTAAAAGAAAATTCTTAAAATTAAAGACAACTCTATTACACAATTGTATGACATATAATATTCTTATTTCAGAACTTAAGACAAATAAAAAAATTCTCCTAAAAGAATTTCAGAGTTTTGGACACTGGAGATAAAGCAACCCTACTTTATGTTCCCATCACCTGTTTGTCAGTTTGTTGTACAGTTTGGTAGCTTGTGTGTTGTTATGATGCTGGAAGCTATGCCACCAGTATTTCAAATACCAGCAGGGTAATTCATGGTGGGCAACTGTCAGCAGAGCTTCCAGACTGTAAAAATGTCATGGAGGCAATGTCTGACCTCCTCCAACCCCACAAAGGGAAAAGAGCAACAGCATAAGGCTGACTCCCATGAGATGGAGACCAGACAAGCCTTCTCTCTCCACCATCTTTACTAATTCTGACACCAACCATCCCTCACACAGCACTCTCTACTTCTCTGCAGGGTTCAATAATTCATTGCAGTGGCCACACAGAACTCACATACCATACTCACAATTATGGGGTTTATTTGGGAAGTAACAGATTACAATGCAAATACTCAGGATATACTTCTTCCATCAGGACAGCCTCTCCCCAGCTGTGCTTACAGGTATGCCTCTCCCTAGCCCTCAGCCTCTGCCCAAAAGCACTCAGCTTTTTCTCTCCATGGACTGGGAAGTCCACCACACTGTCTCCTGCTGCCTAGTCTCTCCTGCCACTGCTTTTCACCGTATTCAAGGTTACATCTCGCTCTCTCGGTCTCCTGCTTCCAGGAGCTTCTCGGCACAGGGATTCTGGGTCCAAAGGATGTGCTGTCCGTTCCTGGCTGTTCTTCCTTGGTGGTGGTAGGATCCTCCTCTCTGCTCTGGAATTGCCACTCTTTTAAGCACAACTGACCAATCTCCTTGGATTAAACTATCACACAGCCCTGTCCATTCCCCTGGGTAGGAGTTACAAAACCATGGCCAGAAAGGCCACACAAAAGTACTCAATAACACCACACAGACTAATACAGATTAGGAACAACGGACTGGCAATCTACTTTAGAAATCTATCCATTGAAAATCCTATGGATCACAGCATATAGCACAGAATATAGTGCTGGAAGATAAGTCCCCTTGGTTGGAAGTCACTCAAAGTGCACAATGGCTGTAACAATGGACTCTAGCATACCCATTCAAGACTCAACTCTGTTCTTCTTTGAACTTTTGGTTGATGTTATGTGTTTTCACTAATGGAAGGCATGCTGATTAAAAGACCAATTCAGAATTTTTGTTATGATTTATGGATTCTGATATTCATTATCTGGGATTGCATATGTCCCATACGACCCTGGGTGTCATAAATCCTGCTTATATGAGTCAATGATAATTTTTATAAAAAATTTATTTCTTGAAAAGTTGCAAAACCTGAGGTAAAACATGAAGACACCTGGCAATGACTGCACATACATTTTATTCTAGTCTCTTTCTTAGCCTTTTTATTATTTCTCATGAAACTTTCAAAACATGGTACAATACATTCTTTCTTATTGCAAAATCAGTACTTATAGCCCAAGTAAATAAACTCCAGGGATTTTTTACTTCAGGAAAATTACCACTACAATGCATTCTTCATTCCTGCAAAAGCAGTACTTACAGGTCAAATACATAAAACTAAAGGAATTTGTATCTCAGGAAAATTACCACTACTATATATTCTTCATTATAACAAAAGCAGTACTAACAGCTAAGAAACAGAAACAGCTGCCCTGGAATACTGCAGAACTGCTCACAACTGGTGCATTCCACCTGCTACATGGGCTGTAAGACTGAATTCAGAGCAAGAATAACTTACCATGTATTCAATCTTAGGGCCCATGTAGCAGTCTGCATTTGAGTCTGCAATGCATTATTCCTCATTGGAAAGGATTTATTTACTGTTCAGAAGCCAGAAAAGCAGGAGGGGCAGTAACATCTGGAAGTAATGAATGATATTAGGGAGAAAATGGTCACTATGACTGAATGAAGACTTGTTGTTGTTGTTAAGTGCTGTTGAGTTGATTCTGGCTCATAGCCACCCTACATACAATAGAACCAAACACTGCCTGATCCTGCGCTATCCTCACAATCGTTGCTATGTTGAGCCCATTGTTGCAGCCACTGTATTAATCTGTCTTGTTGAGGGTCTTTCTCTTTTTTGCTGACACCTATTTTACCAAGTATGATGTCCTTCTCCAGGGACTGGCCCCTCCTGATAACATATCCAAAATATATGAGATGATATCTTTCCATCTGTGTTAGTCATCTAGTGCTGCTATAACAGAAATACCACAAGTGGATGGCTTTAACAAAGAGAAATTTATTCTCTCACAGTCTAAAAGTCTAAATTCAGGGTGCCAGCTCCAGAAGAAGGTTTTCTTTCTCTGTCGGTTCTGGGGAAAGGTCCTTGTCATCAGCTTTCCCCTGTCAAAGAGCTTCTCAGTGCAGGGACCCCAGGTTCATAGAAAAAAAAAAAAAAAGGTTCATAGGGTGTGCTATTCTCCTGTCTCTTGGTGGTATGAGGTCCCCATGACTCTCTGCTTTCTTCTCTTTTTTATATCTCAAAAAAAAAAAGGCTTAAAACACAACCTAATCTTGTAAATTGAGTCCTGCCTCATTACCATAACTGCCATTAATCCCACCTCATTAACATCATAGAGGTGGGATTTAGAACACATAGGAAAATCGTATCAGATGACAAAAAGGTATACAATCGCACAACACTGGAAATCATGGACTAGCCAAGTTGATACACAAATTTTGGAGTGACACAATTCAACCTGTAACACCATTCTTGGTAAATGAGCATTCTGGCTGTACTTCTTTCAAGATAGATTTGTTAGTTCTTCTGGCAGTCCATGGTATAGTCAATATCCTTTGCCAATATCCTTTGCCAATAAACCATATCATAATTCAAAGGAATCAATTCTTCTTTGGTCTTCCTTATTCATTGTCCAGCTTTCATATGCATATGAGATGATTGAAAACACCATGACTTGGGTCAGGCATACCTTATTCCTCAAAGTGACATCTTTGCTTTTTGACACTTTAGAGGGATGTCTTTCAGCAGATTTTCCCAGTGCAATAAGTCATTTGATTTCTTGACTGCTGCTTCCATGGGTGTTGATTGTGGATCCAAACAAAATTAAATCCTTGAAAACTTCAATCTTTTCTCCATTTATCAAGATGTTGCTTACAGATCAGGTTGTGAGGATTTTTTGTTTTCTTTATGTTGAGGTGCAATCCATACTGAAGGCTGTGGTCTTTGATTTTCATCAGTCAGTGCTTCAAGTCCTCTTCAATCTCAGCAAGCAAGGTTGTGTCATCTGCATATCACAGGTTGTTAATGAGCCTACGATCCCGATGCTGAGTTTCTTCTTTGTATAGTCCAGGTTCTTGGATTATTTGCTCAGCATACAGATTAAATAAATATGTGAAAGGATGTAACTCTGACACACACCTTTCCTGACTTTAAACAATGTAGTCTCTCCTTGTTCTGTTCAAATGACTGCCTCTTGATCTAAGACTGGGAATAGCTTAGTCTTGTGACCAGTACAGTTTCACAAGTGCATAGTAAGTGGGAAACAAACTGAGGAGGTTTGTCTCACAGAAATAAAGGCAAATATGTCAAAAGTTTAGAAAATTCACACATCCAGGAGGCATCACCTAAGACAATGCTCAATCTACATAAAAATGAGGCTCCAACTCAGGGTTCTTGAGTTTCATGCATTTCGAAAGGCTACCCCCTTGAAGCTTGATGTCTTAAAATTGGGCTACTTCCTTCCCAAAGAATTCCAGAAGCATAAAAAGTGGTTGGGATAATGTATGTCCTACATGTCACAAAAGGGATACTAATGATCATAAAGATGGCACAGGATCAGGCAGTGGTTTGTTCTATTGTACATGGGATCACCATGAGTAGGAGCTGACTTGGCAGAAACTAACAACAGCTCAATGCTGAGATTCCAGATTCTGAGTACCTAAAATAGGGTGGAAATTAAGCTTTTGGAACTCAAAAGGTTGATTAACCAAGAGATTAGTGCATTGAGAAGTTAATGAAAATGCATATTGAAATCATTGATAATTATATCCAAGGATGGTATGGAGAGAAAAACAGTAATCAAATGCTAGCATTCACTAGGAAGTTAAATAGATTAAAGGGTGGTAGGATCAGCAATAGAAATCTAGTAAAATATATTGAGCGTAACAGGGAAAGCCCTCAAGTGCTACATGAAATTTGGGAATTATCCTGGAAATTTCATCACCTCTCTTCCCATTAGTCCTCTCAAGTAGCCAACTATCTCACTGAAAACAATGTTTAGGTCCTTAGAACAAGTGCTGAAAACAGTTCATTCTAGTCCTAAATTAGCATAAAAGTGGCGCCACCTTCAAAGAAAGCTCTGGAGGATATTCAATCTTCAGATGATACCAAGGGCTCTTATTACCAATAAAATGTGATGTTCATCTTGTGGCCATCAGTTAGGAGCACTACAATATAAACAGAGTCACATGTAACTATACAGATCCACAGAATTGTCCCCATAGTCTCCTTTAAGAAAGATTTCACCAAAGAAAAACTAAAGCATAAAGCCCACTTATTTAGTAAGTTGAAAATTAATGACAGTAGCCGTATTTGGATACTTTAACTTGAGATGCGTGAGAATCACCTGGACAGCTTGTTGAAACACAGGCTATTGGAACCACCTCCAGAGTTTCTGATTCAGTAGGTCTGAGGTGAAGCCTGAGAGTTTGCATTTCAAACAAGTTCCAAGAAGATATTGATGCTTCTGTTTGGAATACACACATCTGGAATCTCTGGTATAGATCACCTTTTCTAATCTATAACAGAGTCTGTATATATTTCTAAATACATCTTTAATTAAAAGAAAAAAGAGAAAGATAGAAATAGAGAGAGGAGGGAAATAGAATAAAGGAACGTGGATATGAGAAACATTGATATTAATTGTACCTGTTTCTAATCTTTTCGATAATGGTCATCACCCATTCAGCTTCGGGATCCAAGCAAATTGATTTCTCATCTTTCAATGTGACTCTGAAAATAAAATACTTTTGATTAAATAATAGTTCTACTTACTTTAAAAATATTTTAAATTTATTCATTAGAACTTCTACAACCATACCATGCATAGGGTTATAATGACCACAAAAATTATCAAACAATATCAGTAATATCACAAGCAAGTAAAATTTGCTGAAGATCATTCAAAAGCTGCTGCAGCAGTATATCAACAGGAAACTGCCAGAAATTCAAGCTGGCTTCAGAAGAAGTACAGCCAGAATGCTCTTTAGAAGCAAGGATGGCAAGACTATGTCTCCCATACTTTGGACATGTTAACAGGAGGGATCAGTCCCTGGAGAAGTATATCGGGCTTGGTAGAGGCTCAGGGAAAAAGAGGAAGACCCTCAATGAGATGGTTGACACAGTAGCTGTGAGAATGGGCTCAAGCATAACGATTGTGAGAATGGCGCAGGACCAGAAGCGTTTTTTCTGTTGTACATAGGGTCGCTATGAGTAGGAACCATCTCAATGGCACCTAACAACAATAACGAACACTCAGATTTTTTAGACTACATTAATCAGATTATTAGAATATATTTGTAGTCCCATCAGTGTGCTTTAGTAATAGAGAAATGCAAATTTAAACAACAATGTGATACCATTACGTACTCATCTGATTGACAATACCAGTTATTGGCTAGTATGTGAAACAATAGATAATTTTATTGCACTATGGAAAGGAGTGTCAACTGATACAACTACTTTGTAATACAGTGTAGCACTGCCTAGTAAGGTTGAAGATGTGCAAACCCTGAATCTAGCAAATAATTCCTTGAGAAAAATTCATATACCTTAACCAGGAGGCATGTAAACACTGTCTGTAATAGCAAAAATCTGGAAACAATCCAAATGTGCATGAATAGTGGATTGAATCAATAAATTTTGTATTCATTTATTTAGTATTCTTACAGTGAAATACCAAATATCACTTAGATTGAATATATTACCACTGAATACATTAAAATATGTGGATCACAAAACATAATGTTGAATGATAAAAGTCACAGAAAAATGCTTTTAGCACGATTCCATTTGCCTGAAGTTCAAAAGCAGACAAAATAATAGTTATTTCATATTTCATACATAAGTTGTAAAATTATAAAGACAAGCAAGAAAGTATTAACACAGAGTTCAAAATAGTGGCTCCTTATTGGAGGGTGATGGGTATATGATATGGGGGGTTCACACTTGAAGGCTGCAGATTTACTAAATATGTTTTAGTTTTCGGCCTGGTTAGCAAGTATGTACGCATATATTTTATTATTTCTATTTAAATTGTTTATATATGTATTCATATGCTTTTTTGTGTATACGGTAGACAGAATTCTGAGATGGCCTGCCAAGTTTCCCACCCTAATCCCCAAGGCTGTGAAGATGACAAGGCATTAAGGGGATGGTTATTTTACTTTATAAGGGAAAAGAGATTTTGCAGATGTAATTAAGGTTACTAATCAGTTGACTTTGAATTAACCGACAGCATGATTATCCATACAAGTCTAATGTAATTGCATAAGCCCTAAAAGCAGAGAGTTTTCTCTAGCTTGTAGCAAAAAAGTAAATGAGAAAGATTTGAATTGTTAGAAGGATTGAACATGAGTTGAATTCTCCATTGCACATATAGAGGGAATCATGAAGAAGGGCCTGAAAGCAGTCTTTAGGAGCTGAGAATGACTCCAGGCTAAAAGCCAGCAAAAAGAAGGGAATCTCAATCCTACAACTACAAGGAACTGAATTCTACCAACAACTTATATAAGCTTGGGTGTAGATTCTTCCTAGGAGCTACCAGATGAGAATTCAGCCACCAGTCCTCTGTCACTTTGTCATAATGTGGTGGCTTGCATGTTGCTGTGATGCTGGAAGCTATGCCACCAGTATTTCAAATACTAGCAGTGTCACTCATGGTGGACAGGGTTCATCAGAGCTTCCAGACTAAAGCAAACTAGAACGACCTGACAGTATACTTCTGAAAAAGTTGGCCAGTGAAAACCTTATGAATAGCAGTAGAACATTGTCTTATATAGTACCAGATGATGAACATTTCAGATTGGAAGGTACACAAAATATGACTGGGGTAGAGCTGCTTCCTCAAAGTAGAGGTGACATCAATAATGTGGGTAGAATAAAGCTTTCATGACCATCATCTGCTGATGTGGCATCATTCTAAATGACAAGAAAGAGTTGCAAGCATCAATTAATAATTGGAACATGGAATGTATGAAGTATGAACCTAGGAAAACTGGAAATCATCAAAAATAAAATGGATGCATAAAGATTGATCTTCTAGGAATTAGTGAGCTGAAATGGACAGGTATTGGCCATTTTGAATTGGGCAATTATATGATCTGCTATGCCAGGAATGACAAATTGAAGAGGAATGGCACTTCATTCATTGTCAAAAAGAACATTTCAAGATCGATCATGAAGCACAACATTGTCAGTGATAGGATAATACCCATAAACCTGCAAGGAAGACCAGTTAATATGACTATTACTGAAATTTACTCTCCAACCACTAATGCCAAAGATAAAGAAATTGAAGATTTTTTACCGACTTCTGCAGTCCGAAATTGACCAAATATTCAGTCAAGATGCATTGATGATTACTGGTGATTGGCATGCTAAATTGGGAAAGAAAGAAGGATGGGTAGTTGGAAAATACGGTCTTTGTGGTTGAAACAGCACTAGAGATCACCCGGTAGAATTTTGAGAGATCAACGACTTCTTCATTGCAAATATCTTTTTTTAACAACACAAATGGCAACTCTACACATGTGCCTCGCCAGATAGAATACACAGGAATCAAAAGGACTAATCTGTGGAAAGAGACTACAGAGAAGCTCAACATCATCAGTCAGAACAAGGCCAGGGGCCAACTGTGGAACAGACCATTAATTGCTCATATGCAAGTTCAAGTTGAAAATGAAGAAAACTAAAACAAGTCCACAAGAGACAAAGTACTACTTCGAGTATATCCCACCTGAGTTTAGAGACCATTTCAAATGTAGATTTGGTGCATTAAATACTTAGGACCGAAGACCAGGTTAGTTGTGGAATGACATCAAAGGCATACAGGAAGAAAGCAAAAGTTCATTAAAAAGGCAGGAAAGAAAGAAAAGGCCAAAATGGATGTTCTGAAACTTGCTCTTGAATGTAGAATAGCAAAAGAAAATGGAAGAAATGGTGAAGTAAAAGAACTGAACAGAAGATCCAAAGGATGGCTCCAAAAGACAAAGTAAAGTATTATAATGAAATGTGTAAAGACCTGGGGTTAGAAAACCAAAAGGGAAGAACACATTCAGCATTTCTCAAGCTGAAAGAACTGAAGAAATAATTCAAGACTTCAAGCTGCAATACTGAAGAATTCTATGGGCAAAATATTGAATGACTCAGGAAACATCAAAGATGGAAGGAATACACAAAGTCACTGTACCAAAAAGAATTGGTCTATGTTCAACCATTTCAGAAGGTAGCACATGATCAAGAACCAATGCTATTGAAGGAAGAAGTCCTAGCTACACTGAAGATATTGGTAAAAGACAAGATTTCAGGAATTGACAGAATACCAATTGAGATGTTTCAACAAGTGGATGCGATGCTCAAAGTGTTCAGTAGTCTATGCCAAGAAATTTGGAAGACAGCTATCTGGCCAGCCAACTGGAAGAGATCCATACTTGTGCCCATTCCGAAGATAGATAATCCAGCAGAATGCTGAAATTATCAAACAATATCATTAATATCACAAGTAAGTAAAATTTTTCTGAAAATAATTCAAAAGTGGTTGCAGCAGTACATCAACAGAGAGCTGCCAGAAATTCAAGCCAGACTCAGAAAAGGAAGTGGAATGAGGGATATCATTGGTGATGTCACATGGATCCTGGCTGAAAGCAGAGATTACCAGAAAGATGTTGACCTGTGTCTTATTAACCATGCAAAGGCATTCGATTGTGTGGATCTTAACAAATTGTGAATAACATTGCAAAGAATGGTCATTCCAAAACACTTAATTACGCTCATGTAGAATCTGTTCTAGATCAAGAGACAGTAGTTCCAAGAGAACAAAGGGATACTGTGTGGTTTAAAGTCAGGAAAGGTGTGTGTTAGGGTTGTATCCTTTTACCATACTTATTCGATATCAACGCTGAAAAACTAATTCAAGAAGCAGGGCTATATGAAGAAGAACGTGGCATCAGGATTGGAGGAAGACTTATTAACAACCTGTGATATGCAGATGACACAACCTTGCTTGCTGAAAGTGAAGAGGACTTGAAGCGCTTACTGATGAAGATCAAAGACTAGAGCCTTCAGTATGGATGTCACCTCAACATTTAAAAAAGAATCCTTGCAGCTGGACCAATTACCAAACATCATGATAAATGGAAAAAAGATTGAGGTCATCAAGGATTTCATTTTCCTAGGATCTACAATCAACACCCATAGAAACAGCAGTCAAGGAATCAAATGATGTACCACTTTGGACAAATCAGCTGCAAAAAAAAAACCTTAAAGTGTTAAAAAGCAAAGATGTCACTTTGAGGACTAAGGTGTGCCTAACCCTGATCATGGTAGTTTCAATTGCCTAGGATGCATGCAAAGCTCGACAATGAGTAAAGAAGACTAAAGAAGAATTGACACCTTTGAATTACGGTGTTGGCAACGAATATTGAATATACCGTGGACTGCCAGAGGAAGTAACAAATCTGTCTTAGAAGAACTACAACTAGAGTGCTCCTTAGAAGTGATGGTCTCGAGACTTCATCTCATGTACTTTGTACATGTGTTTAGGAGGGAACAGTATCTGGAAAAAGACATCATGCTTTGTAAAGTAGGATCAGCAAAAAAGAGGAAGACCCTCTACAAGATAGAGTGACATAATGGCTGCAAGAATGGGCTCAAACACAACATTGATTGTGAGGATGCCGCAGGACAGGATAGTGTTTCATTCTGCTGTACATAGGGTGGCTATGAGTCATTTCCAACTCGACGGCACCTAACAACAACGATCAGTTGACTTTGAATTAACCAATAGTGTGACTATCCAGGTGAGTGTAATGTAATTGCATGAACCCTAAAAGCAGAGTTTTCTCCAGCTTGTAGTGAGAAAAAAAAAAAAAAAGGAAAGATTTGAAGTGTAAGAAGGATTCAACATGAGTTGAATTCCCCATTGAAAATATTGAGGGAACCATGAGGAAGGACCTGAGAGCAGTCTTTAGGAGCTGAGAGCAAATCCAGGCTGAAAGCCAGCAAAAAAGATAGGAATTTCAGTCCTACAATCACAAGGAAGTGAATTCTGCCAACAACATGTATGAGCTTGGATATGGATTCTTCCTCAGATCCTCCTGGTGAGAATTCGGTCTCTAGCCAACATATTGATTTCAGTATTATAACACCCTAAGCAGAGCAACCAGCCAAGTGTGCCTGGACTGCTGACCTTCAGAACTGTGAGATTATATATAAGTGCTGTTTTATGCAACTGAGTTTGTGGAAATTTGTTATTTAGCAAAGGAAAATTAAAACAGTATGTCTGATCTAGTGCACAATAAAGAACTTTCAATAGAATGTGAAAGTGTTCCCAATGTCCTCTAAACTCTGTATTTGTGGGATGATGCCTCAGAAAAAGTGTCAAGTCAACCTCTAGGGCTGCTAGATCATATTGAACTTATTGTATATTCTCCATCCAAGCATGTAAAAGATTTCCAGAGGATCAAGAATCATCCATGTAGGGACTTGGGCAAACATGGCTCTAGCAGCATACTTGTCCATTTTCCCATTCTTGTCTATTCTATAATATTTTCTTGGAATCGAGCAGACACGGCCGTGGTAGCATGCTTGTCCGTTTTCCTACTTTTGCCTCTTCGAACATATGCTGAATAAAACCTCTTTTTGCTTTACTAAATTTTGTGATGTTTTTACCCTACAACAGTTACTGCTATAGTTGTCAAGGATTTCTGAAGCTATGAATCCAGTTGAACTTGAGTAGACCTGGACTGCAGAGCACGCTTGCAAGGAGAGGTCCTATCTTCTGGACCCATGCGTTCACACTCCATGTCCCTTCAACACTGACAGGACAAAAGAGAAAGAAGGAAACCAAAGACTCAGAGAAGTAACTAGTCTATAGTACAAATAGTTTACTTAACCACAGCCTTTAAAACCCTGAGACTAGAAAGCTAGATGGTGTCTGGCTACCACTACCAACAATTCTAATCAGGGCCACAATAGACCTTGATAGAATGGGAGAAAATGTGGAACCAAACCTCAAATTCCTAAAAACAAAAATACTCAGACCTAATGGACTGGTTGAGACTGGTGGACTCTCTGAGACTACTGCCCTGAAATACTCTTCAAACCTTGAACTGAAACTAACCCTAAGGGTTAGTTTAACTACACCTTGTAGTTAAATAACAAATTGGCTCAAAAAATTATGAATATCACCAATAAGTACTGTGCTCCTTTAAAAAATCACCTGTATGAGACCAAGTAGTCACCAATTACTTTAAAACAAAGATGAAAATGTAAGGGGTCAGGGAAACCGGATGATTGGAAACAGAACAACAAGAATGGAAATAATGAGAATGTTCACATATCGTGAAGATTGTAATCAATGTCACTGAACAACTTGTGTAGAAATTGTTGAATGGGAACCTAAAATGCTGTGTAAACCTTTATCGAAATCACAACAAAATATTATTTAAAAAAATGGCTGTATAAACACGGGCTGATCTCTTGTCCTAACAGCTTGGGTGCTGGATCGTAGCTACTAGGTGTGACAAAGAATTTGCAATCCACCCCCTCCACGTCTCTTCCCTTTCTGCTCCCGGCTCTCTGCCAGCTTCTCCTCCACTCGCTTTTTATTTTTGGAAAAGTTTATTCTGATAACCATTCATTGGACAAACTGCTATCAAGTGTCAAAGTGTTCCAGGCACAGTGTTAGGCACTAAGGGGACAGAGATGAGGAAAATCTGTCCCCTATTATTAAGGCATTCTCAAACTGGTGGAAGAGACAAATACAAAGTACAGTGTCCCTAATAGAGAGCTGAGTTCAGCATTTCCCTCCCATGATGTATTGAATTGCATCCCCCCCAAATATGGGTTGTAATTTGTAACCCCTATGGGACAGTTCTCCCCCATGTGTTTGTCAGTTTGTCATACTGTGGAGGCTTGCATGTTGCTGTGTTGCTGGAAGCTATCCCACTGGTGTTCAGATACCAGCAGGTCACCCATGGAGGACAGGTTTCACTGAGCTTCCAGACTAAGACAGAGTAGGAAGAAGGACCCGACAGTCTACTTCTGAAAAGCATTAGTCAGTGAAAACCTTATGAATAGCAGCAGAACATTGTTTGATATAGTGCTGGAAGATGAGCTCCCCAGGATGAAAGGCAGTCAAAAGATGACTGGGAAAGAGCAGCCTCCTCAAAGTAGAGTCAATCTTAATGACGTGGATGGAGTGAAACTTTCAAGACCTTCATTTGCTGATGTGGCACGACTCAAAACGAGAAGGAACAGCTACAAACATCCTTTAATAATCAAAACCTGGAATGTACGAAGTATGAATCTAGGAAAACTGGAAATCATCAAAAATGAAACGGAACACATAAACATTGATATCCTAGGCATTAGTGAGCTGAAATGGACTGACTGGTGTTGGCCATTTTGAATCAGACAATCATATAGTCTACTATGCTGGGAATGAAAACTTGAAGAGGAATGGTGTTGCATTCATTGTCAAAAAGAACGTTTCAAGATCTATCCTGAAGTACAATGCTGTCAGTGATAGGATAATATCCATACACCTTACTAGGAAGAACAGTTAATACGACTAGTATTCAAATTTATGCACCAACCACTAGGGCCAAAGATGAAGAAATAGAAGATTTGTATCAGCTGCTGCAGTCTGAAATTGATTGAACATGCAATCAAGATGCATTGATAATTACTGGTGATTGGAATGCAAAAGCTGAAAACAAAGAAGAAGGATCAGTAGTTGGAAAATATGGCCTTGGTGATAGAACCAATGCCAGGGATCGAATGATAGAATTTTGCAAACCAATGATTTCTTAATTGCAAGTACCTTCTTTCACCAACTTAAACAGCAACTATAAACATGGACCTCGCCAGATGGAATGCACAGAAATCAAATTGACTGCATCTGTGGAAAGAGACAATGGAAAAACTCAAAATCATCAGTCAGAACAAGGCCAGGGGCCAACTGTGGAACAGACCATCAATTGCTCATATGCAAGTTCAAGCTGAAACTGAAGAAAATCAGAGCAAGTCCACGAGAGCCAAAATATGACCTTGAGTACATACCACCTGAATTTAGAGACCATCTGAAGAATAGATTTGATGCATCGAACGCTAGTGACCGAAGACCAGATGAGTTGTGGAATGACATCAAGGACATCATCCATGAAGAAAGCAAGAGGTCATTGAAAAGACAGAAAAGAAAGAAAAGACCAAGGTCGATGTCAGTGAAGACTCTGAAACTTGTTCTCAAACGTTGAGCAGCTAAAGCAAAAGGAAGAATTCATGAAGTAAAAAAACTAAACGGAAGATTTCAAAGTGTGGCTCGAGACGACAAAGTAAAGTATTATAATGACATGTGCAAAGAGCTGGGGATGGAAAACCAAAAGGGAATAACAAGCTCAGCATTTCTCAAGCTGGAAGAACTTAGAAAAAATTCAAGTCTTGAGTTGCAATAGTGAAGGATTCTATGGGGAAAATGTTAAAAGACACAGGAAGCATCAAAAGAAGATAGAAGGAATATACAGAGTCATTATACCAAAAAGAATTAGTCGATGTTCAACCATTTCAAGACTTGTCACACGATCAGGAACCAATGGTACTGAAGGAAGAAGTCCAAGCTGCTCTGAAGGCATTGGCAAAAAACAAGGCTCCAGGAATTGATGGAATATCAACTGAGATGTTTCAACAAATAGACACAGAGCTGGAGGTGCTCACTCATCTATGCCAAGAAATATAGAAGAGAGCTTCCTGGCCAACTGACTGGAAGAGATCCATATTTTTGCCTGTTCCCAAGAAAGGTGATCCAACTGAATGTGAAATTACAGAACAATATCATTAATATCACATGCAAGCAAAATTTTGCTAAAGATCATTCGAAAACGGCTGCAGCAGTATATCAACAGGGAACTGCCAGAAATTCAGGCCAGTTTCAGAAGAGGACATGGAGCCAGGAATATCATTGCTGATGTTAGATGGATCCTGGCTGAAAGCAGAGAATACCAGAAGGATGTTTACCTGTGTTTTATTGGCTATGCAAAGGCATTTGACTGTGTGAATCATAACAAATTATGGATAACATTGCAAAGAATGGGAATTCCAGAACACTTAATTGTGCTCATGAGGAATCTTTACATAGATCAAGAGGCAGTTGTTCAGGCAAAACAAGGGGATACTGATTGGTTTAAAGTCAGGAAAGGTGTGCGTCAGGGTTGTATTCTTTCACCATACCTATTCAATCTGTATGCTGAGCAATAGTCCGAGAAGCTGGACTATATGAAGAATAATGGGGCATCAGGATTGGAGGAAGAGTCATTAACAACCTGCGTTATGCAGATGAAACAACATTGCTTGCTGAAAGTGAAGAGGACTTGAAGCACTTACTAAACCCACCAAAGTTGATCAAAGACCAAAGCCTTCAGTATGGATTGCACCTCAACATAAAGAAAACAAAAATCCTCACAACTGGACCAATGAGCAACATCATGATAATCGGAGAAAAGATTGAAGTTGTCAAGGATTTCATTTTACTTGGATCCACAATCAACAGCCATGGAATCATCAGTCAAGAAATCAAAAGACGCATTGCATTGGGTAAATCTGCTGCAAAGGACCTGTTTAAAGTGTTGAAGAGCAGAGATGTCACTTTGAAGACTAAGGTGTGTCTGACCCAAGCCATGGTATTTTCAATCTGTCATATGCATGTGAAAGCTGGACAATGATTAAGGAAGACCGAAGAGGAATTGACGCCTTTGAATTGTGGTGTTGGCGAAGAATATTGAATATACCATGGACTGCCAAAAGAACGAATGAATCTGTCTTAGAAGAAGTACAACCAGAATACTCCTTAGAAGCAAGGATGGTGAGGCTGGGTCTTACATACTTTGGACATGTTGTCAGAAGGAATCAGTTCCTGGAGAAGGACCTCATGCTTGGCAGAGTGCAGGTTCAGTGGAAAAGAGGAAGACCCTCAACGAGGTGGATTGACACAGCGGCTGCAACGATGAATTCAAGCGTAACGACGATTGTAAGGATGACGCAGGACCGGGCAGTGTTTCGTTCTGTTGTATACAGGGTCACTGTGAGTCAGAATCGACGTGACAGCACCTAACAACAGCAACAACATGGGGCAGTTCTACTCTGTCCTATAGAGTTGCTGTGAGTCGAAATCAACTTGAAGGTACTGGGTTTGAGGTTTGTTTTGGTTATACCTGTGGTTATAATCCCATTTGTTGCTCAGGTCTTAAATCAATCTCTTTTGAGATATAAAAGAGCAGAGTAAGCAAGGAACCAAGCAAGCAGAGATTGGGAGAGATAGACGTCACGCTACATGATAGCTCCAAGGAACCAGGAAACAGAAGCTGAAAAAGACCCAAGGAGTTTCCCTCAGAGCCAACAAAGAGAAGAAGTCTTCCCCTGGAGCCAGAGCCCTGAATTTGGACTTCTAGCCTCCTAAACTGTGAGAAATAAATTTCTGTTTGTTAAAACCAAAAAAAGAATCATCCATATACCCTTACTGGGAACTATGGATCTTTGTTTATTGTATGTGTTCATTGACTTCAATGTCAAATCCACACAGAGCAATTCACACCCTAATCATGTTCCCGTTTGAGAACCCTTTTTTTTTTTCTTTAAGCGAGAAACCACATGATGTTTTTAAGAATGTGAACATGAAGATTAGATAATTATTTCCCCACACTGTGCAGGAATTATGACCAGAGCCCTGGTCTCCTTTATCCTCAGCTAGCATATTTTGTAAGCATACCAGCTTTGAAAACCCCAGTGCCCCCATATCTTCACTACTTACATAATTTCTTTTTTGCTGCAGTGAACACCTTCCTGTATCAAGTGAACATTTTTAATGACTTTGGGAGAAATAAAGTCAGAATATGTCTGAATACACTGACATTGCAACTCTTGGCTCTCACAGGGATCAGCTGTGTGAGAAGAACAGAACAAAGCCCTAAATGAGAACAAAGACAGACATGATGCTTGTTTCTTTGCCTGAAATTTGAAGCAGCGGACACTCAAATGGATTCACAGACTGAGTACCGATAGAAAAGTTTATATTGTTGGGTTTTTAATTATCTATTATCATGATCGATAAATATTTATGGAGCACCTACTACGTTTGGGAAACTGTTAGACCAGTAATTCATTACTTAGAAGTATTCATGGTCAGTCAGATAGTGTACCTAGTGGTAAAATGAATTTGACTCCCATCTATGAAAAAATGGTAAGCATAAAGATTACTTGTGAGTTCTATCAGTTGAAGGTAGTGATGCTATCTGCCTACGGTCATCAAAACGAACACCTTAAGCCTATTTGCAGTAATGTTCCTGCTGTCTCTCCAACATATCTAATATATCTCTATTATGGGACAGTTCAATTCTGTCATATAGTGTCTTTATGAGTCAAAAACGATAACACCTAACAAGATCTTCTCTAATAAGAAAAGCACAGACTCCTACATAGAGACATTTCAAGAAAGTTGGAGACTTTTTTTTTATTGTGGTAAATACATAAGTAACAAAACATTTGCCATGTTCATCATGTTGTCTAACCATCATCATTACCCTTTTCCAAATTTTTCTCTCACATTTGACAGAAGCTCAGTGGCCTCTAAGTAATGACTCCCCTTTTCCCCTACCTCCCACTATTCTAGATATTCTAGTGTGATCCTACAATATTTTAATTTAATATGACAAGAAATTCTTTGACACTTCACAACCTAAAAATATGTTTTCCTTAGGTTTTAATTTTACAATTTCTACATTTTGTTTAATGCCAAATACAACCTTGCTAGATCTGAAGTCTTCCCTGAAATTTTCCAGCGACTAGAAAGAAAATATTAAGGCTTTAATTGGCTTACCAAAGATGCCCAGGACCAGGAGAACTAGCAGGAGGAGCATTCGTGAGCTCTCGTCAGCCATGTCTGCACTTGATGTTGACCCTTATCTGAATGGTGGAATCAACACTGCAGAACCCTTTTATGTACCCTTTGTAACCCTGAGATGTCTTTGTTGTTCTTGCACTGTCTTACTCCATTGAAGAATGAAAGGAGCAGTTTATCAAATGGTGTATTTGTCACTTAGAAGCCAATGAGGAAGCTGGGTTTGTTTTTTAAGCTTTGTTTAAATTGGGGGTTTGGGGTAGAATGATATGAACTCGTTCAACAGAAAAATGAGCCTATTTGTTTCCTGGTGGGTGAAACTGCGTAATTGTGAAGGGCTCAGTGCCAGCTGCAATTAATGGCGACTTACAGAATGGAGTCATGAGAACATGCATGCATTTTTTCAAATGCCATGGTTGTGCAAAGTAGGGAATTAAGATGCTTTTCCTCAACAACTATTTACTTTCGTGACTATTTGCATAATCCCGTTCAAAGTCTTAAGGGAGTCTGAAAACTAAAATTACACTGACAGCTTAAGTAAAGTACAAAGAAAATGAAACTCAGACCACATTACTAACCCTTTCCGCACAAGTACAGTAAACTACTGTTTACTTGTGGTTTGAAAGCAGCGGTTTCAATGGGCTTGAAGCTGAACTAACAGTCAACTATGAGGGTGAGTTGTTTTCTTTCCTTAAGCAGCTTTTTAAGTGACATTGATTATCCCATCCTGACCACAGGCTCCTCCCCGCCAATCCCCTTTGGCCCTAGCAAATCAAACATCAAAGCATTTAACGGCGGAGCTGATAAACTCTGAAGGTAAGCCTAGACTCCATCATAGGAAGGTGTCATTGATTTGCCAGTTCTTACTGAGCATCTATTATCTGCTCAGTACTTAGCTTGACAATAGGTATTTAAAGAGAAATAAAAATAGAACTTCTGCTCTTGAGAACTTCATAACCAGTTAAAGACAGGCATGTAAACAGATTAAACCAGAAGGTAATTCATTATAATAGGTGTGTATTGGACGTATTCTGGGGGCAGAGGAGGGAGGACTTCCCTGCAGAAATCATGGAAGCCTTCATAGGGTAGGTGACAATTAAGTTGTAAAAAGGTGAAAGGAAGCTCATCATGCATAAAAAAAGGTTGACACATGTTTGAAACAGAGAAATGCCAAAGACCCTTTTGTGAAGGGTCTTCGCATCTTAAGACAGAAAAAAGTTATTTTGTCCTCAAAATGAGGTAAGATTAATAACTCAACAACATTCAATGGACTGATCAGCTCTTGGCTTCAATTTCTTTTGAGCGTATTTATATAACAAGTTGTTGTTGTTGTTAGGTGCCATTGAGTTGGTTCCAGCTCATAGCTACCCTATGAACAACAAAAGGAAACACTACCTGATCCTGTGCCATCCTCACAAACGTTGCTAAGTTTCAGCCCATTGTTGCAGCCACTATGTCAATCCATCTTGTTGAGGATCTTCCTCTTTGTCCCTGACCCTCTACTTGACTAAGCATGATGTCCTTCTCTAGGGACTGGTCCCTCCTGATAACATGTTCAAAACAACATGTAACAAAACCTCCCATCCTCACTAAGGAGCGTTCTGGCTGCACTTTTCCAAGACAAATTTACTCATTCTCCTTGAAGTCCATGGGTGTATTCAATATCCTTTGTCAACACCATAATTCAAAGGTATCAATTCTTCTTTGGTCTTCCTTATTACACTGCCCAGCTTTCACATGCATATCGGGTGATTGAGAATAGCATAGCTTGGGTCAGGCACACCTTAGTCCTCAAAGTGACATCTTTGCTTCTTAACACTTTAAAGAGGTCTTTTGCAGCAAATTTTCCCAATGCATTATTTGATTTATTGACTGCTGCTTTCATGGGTGTTGATTGTGGATCCAAGTAAAATGAAATCCTTGACAACTTCAATCTTTTCTCCATTTATCATGATGTTGCTTATTGATCCATTGGACAAGATTTTTGTTTTATGTTGAGGTGTAATCATACTGTAATCTTTGATCTTAATTAATAAGTGCTTCAAGTCCTCTTCCCTTTTAGCAAAGAAGATTGTGCCATCTGCATATCACAGGTTGTTCGTGAGTCTTCTTCATATAGTCCAGCTTCTAGAATTATTTGCTCAGCATACAGATTGAATAAATATTGACAAAGAATACAACCCTGATGCACACCTTTCTTGGTTTTAAACCACACAGTATCCCCTTGTTCTGTTCCAGTGACTGCCTCTTAGTCTAAGTACAGGTTCCACATGGGCACAATTAAGTGATCTGGAATTCTTATTCTTTGCAATGTTATTCATAATTTGTTATGATCCACGGAGTCGAATGCCTTAGCATAGTCAGTAAAACATAGGTCAACATCTTTCTGGTATTATCTGCTTTCAGCCCAGGTGCATCTGACATCATCAATGATATCCCCCATTCCAAGTCCTCTTCTGAATCCAACTGAAATTTCCCTGTTGATGTGCTGCTGTCACTGCTTTTGAATGATCCTCAGCAAAATTTTACTTGCCTGCGATATTAATGATATTGTTCGATAATTTCCACATTCTGTTGGATCGCCTATCTTTGGAACGGGCACAAATATGGAGCTCTTCCAGTTGGTTGGCCAGGTAGCTAGCTGTCTTCCAAATTTCTTGGCATAGATAAGTGAGTGCTTCCAGCATTGCATGTTTGTTGAGCTATATATCAGTTGGTATTCTATCAGTTCCTGGACCTTGTTTTTCCCCAACGCCTTTAATGCAGCTAAGACTTCTTCCTTCAGTACCACTGGTTCTTGATCATATGCTACTTTCTGAAATGAACATCAACCATTTCTTTCTGGTATAATGACTCTGTATTATTTCCATCTTCTTTTGATGCTTCCTGCATTGTTCAAATAGCTTGCCCATTGATCCTTCAATATTGCACCTCAAGGCTTGAATTTCTTCTTCGGTTCTTTCAGCTTGAGAAATGCCAAGCTTGTTCTTCTCTTTTGGTTTTCTAGCTCTGGGTTTTTGCACGTTTCATTATAATACTTTGTCTTCTTGCCTTCTTGAGCAAAATTGAACCCTTCTGTTCAGCTCTTTACTACATCATTTCTTCCATTCACTTCAGCTATTTTATGTTCAAGAGCAAGTCTCAGAGTCTCTTCTGACATCCATCTTTTCTTTCTTTCCTGCCTTTTAATGAACTTTTGCTTTCTTCATGTATGATGCCCTGGTCTTCAGTCATTAGTGTTCAACAGGTCAAATCTATTTTCGAGATGATCTCTATATTCTGGTAGGATATTCTCAAGGTTGTACTTTGGCTCTTGTGGACTTGTTTTAATTTTCTTCAGCTTCAACTTGAACTCACACAGGAGCAATTGATGGTCTGTTCTTCAGTGGGCCATGGCCTTGTTCTGACTGATGGTATTGAGCTTTTCCATTGTCTCTTTCCATAGATGTAATTGATTTGATCCTGTGTATTTCGTCCATTGAGGTCCACGTGTATAGTGGCCATTTACAATGCTGAAAAAAGGTATTTGCAATGAATAAGTCATTGTCTTGCAAAATTTTATCATGTGCTCTCCAGTGTGGTTTCTATCATCAAGGCCATATTTACCAACTACCAATCCTTCTTCATTTCCAACTTTCACATTCCAGGCACCAGTGATTACCAATACATCTTGATTGCAAGTTTGATCAATTGTAACAAGTAAAAGTGATGAAATGCTGTGTTGTCAATGTGCATATATGTTATGATGATAATAAGGAAGTGCCCAAGGATAACTACATGTTGAAAGACTAAAAGTAATCTAGTATCCCCAAACTTCAAAGACAGGTTTAGGATATCATGATAGTTTTATTACAGAATGTGTTAAAGAGATAATGATAGTGTTTCAGGGAACTTCCTCATCAAATGCAGGTATCTAATTGTAGATCTAAGGAGCCTTGGTGATATAATGGTTAAATGTTCAACTGTTAACAGAAAGTTACTTGGTTTAAACCCACCAGCTGCTCTGCTGTGTTGGGAGAAAAGACCTAGTGATCTGCTTCTGTAAAGATTAAAGCTTAGGAAATCCTATGGGGTAGTTCTACTCTGACTTATAAAAATCCATTGCTGTCAAGTTGATTCCGATTCATAGCGACTCTATAGGACATAGTATAACTGCACCATAGTGTTTCCTAGGCTGTAATCTTTATGGCAGCGGGCTGTAACACTTTTCCCCTGCAGAGTGCCTGGTGGGTTCAAACCAGCAACACTTCTGTTAACAGTCTAGTTTAACCACTGCACCACCAGGGCTTCTTAGGAGACCTATGGAGCAGATCTACTGTGTCCTACAGGGTTGCTATGAGTTGGAATGAACTCAATGGCATACAACAACAATTCTAGACCTTTGCAAATTATACCAGAACTGGAACAGAATTAACTTATAGTTATTTTTAAATTATTAAAATGGTGAGTTTGTCAACTGCCCAAATATTTTGTAAACTTATAATTTATACAATCCATTTTATTGGTCTAGTCTTAACACTGGCATGAAACCTACACAATTATGCAAGTTACACACACATACAAATCCCATTTGTAACTGTGTCTTATGTTTCATTCTTCAAAATATTTATCTACATTGACAAAGACAGAACATAGTGTAATAATAGTAACAATCATTTATTGAATTCTGCTTTGTGCCATACTATTCTGTGAGCTTTGTTTATATTATCTTAAAACTTTAAAATGGATATTTCTATCTTGTAGATGAGGAAATTGGATCTGAGAAAGATTAAATAATGTGAAAGATTAATAATAGCTGCAAATTCTTAGCAGGTCACCCCATCAGTAGGTGGAACCTATTTCCCAAACTCCTTGAATCTGTGCTGAATATATATGTATAACTTGTACTGGCCAGTAGAATGTGGTAGAAGTAATGTTATGGATGTTCTAGGTCAAGAAAGCAAGACGCCTAGGACTTTCCACTCCTGCCTTCTTGGACTCTTCTGTCACCATATGAAGAAACACGAGCTCATCTGCTACACATGTGAGGCCCAGCCAACAACTAGCACCAACCATGACATACGTGAGTGAGGCAGCCCTACTGGAGTCATCAAATGCCTGTAGCCACATGAGGGGATCCAAGGAGAGACCATCAGAAGAGCCAACCAGCTGAGCCCAGGCCAAGTTGCTCTGAATCACCTACCCCAAACTGACAACCTATTATAATAGGTGATCCAGAATAATGTGGTTATAAACCAGAATAATATGCGTGTTCTTTTAAGCCACTGTGTTTTGGGAGGAACTGTGGTGGCACGGTGGTTAAGAACTCAGGCTGCTAACCAAAAGGTCAGCAGTTCAAATCCACCAGCTGCTTCTTGGAAACTCCATGGGGAAGTTTTGCTCTGTCCTACAGGGTCACTATGAGTTGGAATCGACTCAATGGCAATGGGTTTTCTTTTTTTTTGTATATTTTGGCAAGGTTTGTTATTTAACAACAGATAACCGACAGAATAACTTAATAAGTCATACAAAGTGGCTGAAACCACTTTTTACATCAAACTGGCCACAATAGTCACCATATTTCCTTGTATTGGCTAATGATGTGAATGGTTTAATAGTTATTAATTAGTGCCCTGAGACTGATTCTACACATTTTAGAAAGCCAATCCTAGAGCCAAGATTCAAGCTAATATTCTTCTTTGACAGTCATGAGAATTATCTTGTTTAGTGAAAATAGCCCTTTACAGTCATTCGTCACTTAACATCCACAATACGTTCTGTGATACAGGATATCATGTGATTTGGACATTGTGCAAACACCATATTATGTTCGAAGGTCCTTTCAGGTATTCACTTCAGAATTAGGAGGTTTTTTTTCATACTAAATATTTGCTGGGGCAAAAAACCTCCCTCTACCATTAGTTTATCTAAGGTTTCAAAAAATTCTTCTGCTGCCTTCACATCAGCTCTTGCATACTCACCATTTACTTTCACATTATGCAGCGAAAATTGTTGTATGAAGCACTTGGACCACCCAGGCTAGCAATAAACTCAATATCGTATTCTGGTCCTGCTTTTCTTTAAGCATCTGGAACAAGCTTTGTGTCTTAGCAGTGATCGTCAACACACTGAGAAGGCTTTACTTTTGTGTTTGGTCCCCATTCACATAAATAGCAATTTGTCCATATCTAATACAAATCCCTCTCTCATTTTTGTTAGCCTTGTAGCTTCAGTAGAGCTGATCCTTTAATAGCTTGGAGAATTTTTTCTTTGTTTTTGAGGATAATAATGATTGTAGAGCACGATATGCCTAAATCCGCTATGTCCCATTTCTTCTGTCAGGATTTCTGAACTCTATTATAACCTTGGAGCCCTAGTGGTGCAGTGGTTAAGAGCTTGGCTGCTAACCAGAAGGTCAGCAGTTCAAATCCACCAGCTGCTGTCTTGGAAATCCTATGGGGCAATTCTACTTCGTCCTATAGGTTGCTATTAGTTGGAATCTACTTGGCCACAAAAGACTTAGTGGTTTTTTTTTTTTTTTTTGGTTTATTATAACTTTAGGGGACCATGGACTAATATGTGGCCAGACATTGCCTGAATAGCCATTATGCAGAGCATAACTGTGCTAAATAAAATCAGAAGCCTGAGTTGTAGTATATTATGTAATGAAATAGTTCTGTGATGTTGGGTAAGTCTTTTGTGCTGTCTGAGTCTCCACAGTTCCATCTATAAACTGAGGGGACAGGTTTTTGTAATCACTACAGTCTTGAACCAAACTCCTGCCTGACTGCCAAGAGATCAGCACCTGGTTTTAGAATTTGATTTGTTTACTTCCCTCCAAACTATCTGGTTTCCTCTTCAGAAGGTTGTTGTAAACAAAAGGAGCAATTCCAATTATCTCTAGCTAGGAAAAGAACATTCTTATCACACTTAGTGTGGAGGACAAAATGTCAGTAGGAATACCATCCTCTTCACGGGTGAAGATAAGATCCTGGGTATGCGTTTGGTACTCTTTTCTTCCCCCCACTTTAGAGCCTTATGAGTATAACCTCCAGGCTCTGACTTCAAGTACAGCCAACGAAGAAAAATAAGAAACCCTTCTGGCTGGGTAATTTGTGACTTTTTTTTAATAGTAAGTCCAGCAACTGCATTTTCTTGGTTTGTATTGGTTTCATAGCTTCTTCAGACTAAGAAAGCAAACACTCACAATGAATGGCCCCTTCAGAGATAAAAAATTCACTTTTACTTCATGACGCCCAGTTCAGTAATGCACTGTCCTATTAGCTTTCTCATTTTCCCTCCCTCACTTCTCATTTTTCTCCCTCCTGCTTCTCTGGGATCATACCCAACCGAACCCATTGCCCTCGAGTCGATTCTGACTCATAGTGACCCTATAGGACAGAGTAGAACTGCCCCATAGAGTTTCAAAGGAGCGGTTGGTGGATTTGAACTGCCGATCTGTTGGTTAGCAGCCATAGCTCTTAACCACTACGCCACCAGGGTTTCCAGGAATCATACTCCTTAATAAAACAGAAGTACGTAAGTCTTTGCCTCAAGCTTAAATTTGTGGGAAACCCAAGTGTCCAAATTTATGTTCCTTGAAAAGCAGACTCTAAGACAAAGACTTGTGTGCAGTAGTTTACCTGGGAGGTGGTAATAGGAAGCACAAGTTAGGGCGTGGGAAATGTAGAATAGGACGGAGAGAAAAGCCAATAATGAGCAGTGAGTGAGGTACCACTGTTGGCAAATGGAGCTTAATCCTGCTATGTGGCTTCTGAAAAACCTTGCAAAATGTGCCTCAGAATTGTTCCACCAACACGTCCATTTTCAGCCATGTTGGGTAAAAAGAAATAGTCCTAACTTCCCACCATAAACAACTAGAAAACTAAACAAAACACATGAAACAACTGTTTTCAGACATTGAATGACAAGTAGCAAAGAAATCTGATCCCTGGGAAAAGAAAACAGCTGATGTCAGCTCCATGATCCCTTGGCTTTTATGCTGAGGACAACTCAGGACCATTGTACAGAAAGGGAGATTGCAAGCAGAGCACAGCGGTCTCACTGAGTTGAGGGAGACACTGATTGAAATTCAAGGAAACTGAGGTGGCTGAGAGTTCTGGCTTAGAGCTGCAAAAAAGGAGAGATCTGTAAAGATAAAATGAGCTGCATAAATCTGATGGAGGTCCCACTGGGTCTCTTTGATGAATAGAAAGCCACACAAGCTAGGGTGAAACTCATAAGGTCAGGCAAAGAAAGACTAGGGAGCTGTAAGCTGACTTCACACCAATGGGGAGAGAGTTGAGCTCTGGCCATTTAGAATGGAGAGAACTTTTGGTCACCATCACTCAGCCAATTCAGTAGAGACCCAGAAGGGTCCCAACTTATCTGTACACTGAAACAAGCCCTAGAGTAAAAGATACTCTCCAGACCACCCTAACGAAGCTTAAAAACAAGTCTCAAAAAGATGAAGGTGATCTTTCCTTAACTGTCTGCCAGGACAAGCAAGACCCAATACTATCTAAAGAAGTAAGACAACAAAATCTTCTTTTTTTGTATTTTTTTATTGTGCTTTAAGTGACAGTTTACAGTTCAAGTTAGTTTCTCATACAAAAATTTATATACACATTGTTTTGTGACCCTAGTTGCTCTCCCTATAATGTGACAGCACTTCTTTCCACCGTTAATTTCCCATGTTCATTCAAAGAGCTCCTGTCCCTTTTTGTCTTCTCATCTCTCCTCCGGACAGGAGCTGCCCATTAGTCTCATGTATCTACTTGAGTTAAGAAGCACTCTCTTCACAAGTATCATTTTATTTCTTATAGTCCAGTCTAATCTTTGTCTGAAGAGTTGGCTTCGGGAATGGTTTCAGTTTGGGCCTAACAAAGTCCAGGGGCCATGTCTTCCAGGGTCTCTCCAGTCTAAGTCAGACCATTAAGTCTGGTCTTTTTACTAAAATTTGAGTTCTGCATCCCACTTTTCTCCTGCTCCATCAGGGACTGTCTGTTTTGTTCCCTGTCTGGGCGGTCATTGGTGTTAGCTGGGCACCATCTAGTTCTTCTTGTCTCAGGTTGATGGAGTCTCGGGCTTATGTGGCCCTTTCTGTCTCTTGGGCTGATATTTACCTTGTGTGTATGGGGTTCTTCATTTTCCTTTGCTCCAGGTGGGATGATACCTTTAGATGTCTGCTCACTGGATTTTAAGACCCCAAACGCCACTCACCAAAGTGGGATGTGGAACATTTTCTTAATAAACTTTGTTATGCCAATCAAACTAGATGTCCCCTGAAACCATAGTCCCCAGAACCCCGTCCCTGCTACTCTGTCCCTTGAAGTGTTTAGTTGTATTTAGGAAACTTCTTAGCTTTTGGTTTACCAGTTGTGCTTATATCCCTGTATTGTGTGTTGTCCTTCCCATCACCTAAGATGATTCTTGTCTACTCTCTAGCTAGTGAATACCTCTCTCCCTCCCTCCCCACCTTCGTAACCATCAAAGGATGTTTTCTTCCATATTTAAACCTTTTCTTGAGTTCTTATATAGTGGTCTTATACAATATTTGTCCTTTTGTGACTGACTAATTTCACTCAGCATAATGCCTTCCAGATTCATCCATGTTATGTTTCGCAGATTCACCTTTGTTCTTTAATGCTGTTGGTATTCCATTGTATGAATATATCATAATTTGTTTATCCATTCATCCGTTGATGGGCATCTAGGTTGTTTCCCTCTTTTTGCTGTTGTAAACAGTGCTGCAATGAACATGGGTGTGCATATATCTCTTATTTCTCTAGGGTATATTCCAAGGAATGGGATTGTTGGATTGTATGAGTTCTATTTCTAGCTTTTTAAGGAAGAGCCAAATCGATTTTCAAAGTGGTTGTACCATTTTACATTCTCATCAGCAGTGTATAAGTGTTCCAGTCTCTCCACATTTATTATTTTGTGTTTTTTGGATTAGTGCCAGCCTTATTGGGGTGAGATAGTACCTCATTTTAGTTTTGACTTGCATTTCTCTAATGGTTGATGATTGTGAGCATTTGCTCACGTATTTGGTAGCCACCTGAATGTCCTCTTCAGTGAGGTGTCTGTTCATTTCCTTTGCCCACGTTTTAATTGGGTTATTTGTCTTTTTGTTGTTGAGGTTTTGTAGTATCTTGTAGATTTTAGAGATTAGACACTGATAGAATTTGTCATAGCCAAAAATTTTTTCCCAGTCTGTAGGTTGTCTTTTTACTCTTTTGATGAAGTCTTTTGAAGAGCATAAGTATTTGATTTTTAGGAGCTCTCAGTTGTCTAGTTTCTCTTCTGGTGTTTGTGCATTGTTAGTAATGTTTTGTATTCTGTTTGTGCCACATATTGGGGCTCCTAGCATTGCCCCTATTTTTTCTTCCATGATCTTTACAGCTTCAGATTTTATATTTAGGTCTTTGATACATTTGAGTTAGTTTTTGTGCATGGTGTGAGGTATGGGCCTTATTTCATTTTTTTATAGATGGATATCCAGTTTTGCCAGCGTCATTTGTTAAAGAGACTGTATTGTCCCCAGTTAACGGACTTTGGGTCCTTGTCAAATGTCAGTTGCACATAGGTGGATGAATTTACATCTGGATTCTCAATTCTATTCCATTAGTCTAAGTGTCTGTTGTTGTACCAGTCAGTACCAGGCTGTTTTGACTACTGTGGTGGTATAACAGCTTCTAAAATCAGGTAGTGTGAGGCCTCCCACTTTGTTCCTCTTTTTCAGTAATGCTTTACTCACCCGGGGCCTCTTCCCTTTCCATATGAAGTTGATGATTTGTTTCTCCAACTCATTAAAAAATGCCTTTGGAATTTGGATCTGAATTGCATTGTATCTGTAGATCACTTTGGGTAGAAATGACATTTTTATAATGTTGAGTCTTCCTATCCATGAGCAAGGTATGTTTTTCCACTTGTGTAGGTCTCTTTTGGTTTCTTACAGTAGAGTCTTGTAGTTTTCTTTGTATAAGTCTTTTACATCTCTTGTTAGATTTATTCCTAAGTATTTTATCCTCTTGGGGGCTATTGTAAATGGCATTGATTTGGTGATTTCCTCTTTGAAGTTCTCTTTGTTGGTGTAGAGGAATCCAATGGATTTTTGTATGTTTATCACGTATCCTGATAGTTTGCTGAAATCTTCTATTAGTTCCAGTATTTTTCTTGTAGATTTTTTCCAGTTTTCTGTGTGTAAAATCATATCATCTGCAAGTAGAGATACTTTTACTTCTTCCTTACCAATCTGGGTGCCCTTTATTTCTTTTTCTAGCCTAATTGCTCTGGCTAGGGCCTCCAGCACAATGTTGAATAAGAGTGGTGATAAAGGGCATACTTCTCTGGTTCCTGATCTCAAGGGGGATGCTTTCAGACTCTCTCGTTTTAGGATGGTGTCAGCTGTTGGCTTTGTGTAAGTGCTCTTTATTATGTTGAGGAATTTTCCTTCCATTCCTATTTTGCTGAGAGTTTTTGTCATGAATGGGTGTTGAACTTTGTCAAATGCCTTTTCTGCATCAATTCCTAAGATCATGTGATTCTTGTCTCTTGTTTTATTTATGTGATGGATTACTCTGATTGTTTTTCCAATGTTGAACCATCCCTGCATACCTGATTTGAATCCCACTTGGTCATAGTGAATTATTTTTTTGAATTGTTGTTGAATTCTGTTGGCTAGAATTTTGTTGATGATTTTTACATCTATGTTCATGAGGGATATTGGTCTGTAATTTTCTTTTTTTGTGGTGTCTTTACCTGGTTTTGGTATCAGGGTTATGCTGGCTTCGTAGAACGAGTTTAAGAGTATTCCTTCATTTTCAAAGCTCTGAAATACCCTCAGTAGTAGTGGTGTTAACTGTTCTCTGAATGTGTGGTAGAATTCTCCAATGAAACCTTCAGGGCCTGGACTTTTTTGTATTGGGAGTTTTTAAATTACCTTTTCAACCTCTTCTTTTGTTATAGGTTTATTTAGTTCTACCTCTGTTTATATTAGTTTAGGTAGGTAGTGTGTTTCTAGAAATTTGCCCATTTCCTGTAGGTTTTCAAATTTGTTGGAGTACAATTTTCACAGTATTTTTTTATGATTCTTTTAATTTCAATTGGGTCTCATTTCTTATTCAGTTTATTTGCCCATCCCATTTCTTATGCAGTTTATTTGCTTCCTGTACTGTTTTTCTTTTGTCAGTTAGGCTAATGGCTTATTGATTTTGTTTATCTTTTCAAAGAGCCAGATTTGGGTCTTGTTAACTCCTTCAATTGTTTTTCTATTCTCTATTTTACTTAATTCTGCCCTAATTTTTGTTATTTGCTTTCTTCTGGTACCCGAGGACTTCTTTTGCTACTGTCTTTCTATTTGTTCAAGTTGTAGGGTTAATGTTTTGATTTTGGCCCTTTCTTCTTTTTGGATGTGTGCGTTTCTTACCATAAGCTGACCTCTGAGCACTGCTTTTGCTGTGTCCCAAAGGTTCTGGCAGGATGTGTTTTCATCTCATTTGATTCTCTAAATTTCTTTATTCCTTCCTTAATTTCTTCTATAACCCAGTAATTTTTGAGCAAGGTGTTGTTCAGTTTCCATGGGTTTGATTATTTTTCCTTGCTTTTTCTGTTATTCATTTCTAGTTTTATGGCTTTATGGTCAGAAAAGATGCTTTGTAATATTTTGATGCTTTGGATTCTGTTAAGGCTTGCTTTATGGCCTAATATATTGTCTCTTCTGGAGAATGTTCCATGTGCATTGGAAAAGAGAGTATACTTGGCTGCTTTTGGGTCGAGTGTTCTGTATATGTCTATGAGATCAATTGGTTGATTGTGGCATTTAGATCTTCTGTGTCTTTATTGAGCTTTTTTCTGGATGTTCTGTTCTTCACTGAAAGTAGTGTATTTTAGTCTCCTACTATTATTTGGGAGCTGTGTATCTCTCTCTTCAATGCCATTAGAGTTTATTTTATATATTTGGAGCCCTGTCACTGAGTGTGTAAATATTTATTATAATTATTTCTTCCTGGTGTATTGACCCTTTAATCTTTATATAGTGTCCTTCTTTATCCTTTGTGGTGGATTTATTTTAAAGTCTATTTTGTCAGAAATTAATATCACAACTCCTCCTCTTTTTTGATTGTTGTTTGCTTGATATATTTTTTTCTACTCTTTGAGTTTTAGTTTGTTTGTGTCTTTAAATCTAAGGTGTGTCTTTTGTAGGCAGTGTATAGATGGATCTTGTGTTTTTTTTAACTTGTCTGATTTTTCCTCAAATATCTTGGTGTCAAGTGCTTTATCGTCTATGTCACTAATTCTGACTTCCATTGCCTCAGTTCTACTCCTATGACTTTCTATCGAGTTGTCTAATTCTGAAATTTTATTATTAATATTCTGGATTCCTGTTTGCTGTCTGTCTACGGATTCTTGCAGCCTGTTAAATTTGTCATTATGTCCTTCTATAATCTTCTTAAGTTCCTCTGTTGCTTTGTCTGTGTGTTTTTTGACTCGTTCTGCACTTTGCCTGGTCTCCTTCCTGATTTATTGAAGAGTTCTGTATATTAATCTTTTGTATTCCACCTCCAGTAATTCTAGGAAGTTATCTTCCTCTAGAAGATTTCTTGATCCCTTTTTTTTTTTTTTGGAGCTTACCGAAGCCATAATGGTCTGCCTTTTTATGTGATTTGATATTGACTGTTTTGTCCGAGCCATCAATAAGTTATTTTATTCATTTATTTTGTTTGCTTACTATGCCCTAGCTTCTTTTCTGGTTTGTTTTGATAAGTCCAAATAGGCTGCTTGTGTGAGCTAGTTTGATTATTGGCACCTTTGAAGCTCTAACATCCTATTACCAGGTGGTTAGATTTGTTACTAGGTATGTGAGCCCAGGAGCCTGTTTAATTTTCTTGTATGGATTCAACTCAGGTGTTCAGGTAGTCAGTCACCAAGTGTGTGGTGCAGGCACTTGTCTACAGTCCTAGACGGGCAGGGTTGATTGGAGTAGGCACAGGTATCTGGCTGTAGTAGGGGGTCATGCACTGAGCAAGGCAGGGGCCTGACGGCTGCCCCTGAGTGTCTGGGAGGAAAGCGTGTCCTGTTCTCTAGAGTGCATAGGTGGGTGGGTTTTGCAGCCCAGCTATGGGCACCAAATGCTGTTGGCCATAAGAACCTGGAGGCACCATTTATTCTTGGACTCTGGGTGGTTAGGTGTCATGGATGAAGCCCTTAGTCCTCAGGCCCCTGACATCAGTAGATGAGGCCCCTGCTTAATGGGCAGAGCAGTGTCAAATGTCACAACCCTGCCACTCCACCGTATAGCTGATACAGTGAAGTTAGGCATCAGGTATATACCATGTCGTACTGTGATAATGAGTGCCTCGCTGTTGAATCGAGCCCACACAGGTCTATGCAGGCAGGAAAGGCATTCAAATCCATGGACCCCTCATGCCTGTGCCTAGGCAGAGGAGCTATACCTGCCCTGAGTTCCTGGCTTAGGGAAGCTGGCAGATTATTTTTTTCTGTTTGTTAATTTGTTCCCTCTCCCAGGCCAGGAAAATGGCTCAGGGCACATGACAGCCCTACTTCCAGACCAGGGGAAGAGGCAATCAGCAATCATGGGAGCCAGCCTGGGACCTGATGCAGAGCAGGGAGAGAGAGGTTCTTCCCAAATGGGGTGTTTTTGGTCTGCACAGTAGATTAGACACATATACTTATCTTTTGCCAATTGAGGGCTGCTTCTGGCTGGTTCTGGGGGTTGAGCAGACTCTCCATTGTTTGGTCTCTCCTGATGTGGAAAATATGTCCGGAATGCCACTGTTCACATCACTGCACTCATCACCTGATCTGGCCTGCAGAGTGCCGGTTCCCAACAGGTCAGGTCTGGCAACTCCTTGCTGCTTCTGAACCATCTCCTCCTCCCCCTGCCACTCAGCCTGATTCTTCAACTTCGCCTTTAATGTTCAGGGCTCCTAAAAAAAAAACAAAGAAACTAAACCTGTTGCCATCAAGTCGATTCTGACTCATAGCGACCCTATACAGCAGCATAGAACTGCTCCATAGAATTTCCAAGGAATGCGTGGTGGTTTCAAACTGCCGAACTTTTGGTTAGCAGCTGTAACTCTTAACCACTACATCATCAGAACTCCTAGATTGTCACTTGTGTTTTGGGGTCTTTGTTGTAAGGGGGACCACTGGAAGCATCTGACTACTCTGCCATCTTGGCTCCGCCTCCCTGTGCTTGACAACAAAATCTTGACACTCAACAACATAACTTTTAAAATTTTCTGCATTCAAATAATAATAATAATGATAACTATACATACCAAGAAGTAGAAAGACATAACCTATTACCAGGAAAAAAATTAGTCAATAGAAATAGACCCAGACCAGAGCTTTTAAAAGAGCTATTACACTATGGAAACCTTGGTGGTATAATGGTTAAGAGCTATGACTGCTAACCAAAACGTCAGCAATTCGAATCCACCAGATGCTCCTTGGAAACTCTATGGGGAAGTTCTACTCTGTTCTATAGGATCTCTATGAGTCAGAATTGACTCAGTGACAATGGGTTTGGCTTTTTGGTTTATTATAAATATGTTTGAAGGTTTAAAAGAAAATTGGGACATTATGAATACAATGAGGAGAAAAGTAGAATATATGTGTGTGTGTATATATATATATGAACTTCTAGAATGACCTAGCCAAAAGACTGGGAAAATAGGCTATACATCCACTAACTCCTACCTCTTGCTGAGGGTTATCCCTGAGGGCTTTAAATCCCAGGCCGTCCTGCCTGTAAATTGAGCAAACTCTCTCTGCCAGGCCCTACACGTCACCCCCAGATGGATAAAGCCCTCAGACACAGAAGGAAAAAAGGGGAACTTGAGTTGGGAAACTGTCAGCATGTATGAACATTGCCCATTGCAACTGTGAGCTCAGTGGTTAGTGGAGGGTACATGGTGAATATAGGATAATCCCTTTCTTTATTACTTCTTTGGGTAGTCAAAGAAAAGAAAAACTGTATTGCTGGTTTTTCTAGATTGCCCCTACTGTGCTACTACAGATTTGCCACTTCCACTGTCTCCCAATGTTCCTCCAATTATTTTGGGAAGTCTTGAAAAGATATCCAAGGAGAACTAGCAAAGAAAGGCTCACAATGACAGAGTACAGTCAGTCATCTTTCCCCCTTTTCTTCTCTGGCTCCTTTGGTAATATTGCACAGGAGATCTCAGTCACTGTTGTTATTACTACTTCCTGTGATGACCTCTCAAAGTTATAATGTGTCACAAAATATTCTTTTCCTACTGTCTTCACCCAATGACCACACTTCACATACCCTGTATCTCACTTCCTGCCTTATTACTCACAATTAAAAAAAGACCCAACCCATTACCATTGAGTCAAGTGATTCCAACTCATAGTGACCCTATGAGACAGAGTAGAACTGCTCCACAGGGTTTCTAAGGAGTGGCTGGTGGATTTGAACTGCTGGCCTTTTGGCTAGCACCTGAGCTCTTAACCACTGTGCCCCCTGCTTTTCATTTCTGAAATCTTGAGGCAATTTGGTATGAAAGCTACACTATATGCATCCACTTGATCTACTTCTGAGACGATATCCTTGGAGTTGACCTGAAGACCAGTGGCGAGATACAGATTTCTGGAGTCATCGATAGTTCCCAGGTGCCATGCTAATTATGTTATCTGCATAATCATACTTAATTCTTGTAACAATTGCTGAAGGCATATTCTATTATTATCCTCATTCTATAGTACTGAACAACAGAGGAGGCATCAATGGAAGATGGAAGGAAAACAGAGAGTCACTGTACCAAAAAGAATTGGTCGATGTTCAACCATTTCAGGAGGTGGCATATGATTAGGAGCCGATAGTATTTAAGGAAAAAGTGCACTAAAGACATTGGGGAAAAACAACGCTCCAGAAATTGACAGAATACCAATTGAGATGTTTCAAAAAATGAATGCAACTCTGGAAACACTCACTTATCTTTGCCAAGAAATTTGGAAAACAGCTACCTATTTGACTGGAAGAAATCCATATTTCTGCCCATTCCAAAGAAAGGTGATTCAACAGAATACGAAAATTATCAAACAATATCATTAATATCACACACAAGTATGATGTGCTGAAGATAATCCAAAAACGGTTGAAGCAGTACATCAGCAGGGAACTGCCAGAAATTCAACCCAGATTCAGAAGAGGACTTGGAATGAGGGATATCACTGCTGATGTCAGAGGGATCCTAGCTGAAAGCAGAGAATACCAGAAAGATGTTGACCTGTATTTTATTGACTAGGCAAAGACATTCAATTGTGTGGATAATAACAAATTAAGAATAATATTGCAAAGAATGAGAATTCCAGAACACTTAATTGTGCTCATGTGGAACCTGTACATAGACTAAGAAGCAGTCATTCAAACAGAACAAGGGGATACTGCATAGCTTAAAATGAGGAAGTGTATGTCAGGGTTGTTTCCTTTCATCATACTTATTCAATCTGTATGCTGAGCAAATAATTTGAGCCACTGCACTATATGAAGAACATGGCATTAGGATTAGAGGAAGACTCATTAACAACCCGCGATATGCAGATGACACAACCTTGCTTCCTGAAAGTGAAGAGGACTTGAAGCACTTACTGATGAACATCAAAGAATGACTACAGCCTGCAGTATGGACTACATCTCATCATAAAGAAAACAAAAGTCCTCACAACTAGATCAATAGGCAACATCAAGATAAAAGGAGAAAAGATTAAAGTTGTCAAGGATTTCATTTTATCTGGGTCCACAATCAACACCCATGGAAGCAACAGTCAAGAAATCAAATGATGCATTGCATTGGACAAATCTGCTGCAGAAGACCTTTTTCAAGTGTTAAAAAGCAAAGATGTCACTTTGAGGACTAAGGTGCACCTAACTCAAGCTGTGGTATTTTGAAGTGCCTTTTTTTCATATGCAAGGAAGATCTGGACAATGAGTACAGAAAACTGAAGAACTGATGCCTTCAGATTATGGTGTTGGCAAAGGCTATTGAATATACCATGGACTTCCAGAAGAATGAAGAAACCTGTCTTGGAAGAAGTACAGCCAGAATGCTCCTTGGAAGTGAGGATGGCGAGACTTTATGTCATGTACTTTGGACATGTTATCGGGGGGACCAGTCCCTGGAGAAGGACATCACACTTGGTAAAGTAGAGGGCCAGCAAAAAAGAAAAAAGCCCTCAAGGAGATGAGTTGACACAGTGGCTCCAATAATGGGCTCAAGCATAGCAATGATTGTGAGGATGGCACAGGAGCAGGCAGTGTTTTGTTCTGTCATACATACGGTAGCTATGAGTAGGAACTGACTGGACAGCACCAAACAACAACAACATAGTAGGGGAAATGAGTTTTCATGGAGTCAAGAAACTTGCTCAATTTCACACAGTCAACAAATGATAACTTTGTAATTTGCCCCCGAATCAGTATGATTCTTTGAAACCTATGTCTTTGTCTTAGTTTCCCAGGGCTGCCATAACCAAACACCCTAAATGGATGACTTTAAAGAACAGAGATACATTTTCTCACACTTCTGGAGGCTAGAAGTCCAAATCAGTGTATCAGCTGTATCAATTCCTTCAGCAGGCTTTGAGAGAGGAACTATCCTGTGCCTCTCTCCTAGCCTCTGGGGGCTGCAGGCAATCCTTGGAGTTCCTTTGCTGTTTATAGGTGCATCTACCTCTGCAGTCACGTGGCACCTGTTTTCCTCCACTGTGTCTCTCATTGTGTTTGTTCTCTCCTTTTGTAAGACACCACTCAGAAGGGATTAAGACCAGAGCACATCCTACTCCGGTATGACAACTGATAATATCTTCAAAGAAAGACTTCATTTCCCCCAAAAAAGGTCCCATTCCAGGTACAGAAGCTAGGACATCAATAAATCTTTTGGGGGGATACAGTTCAATCTGTAACAGTCTTTAACCAATCGTCCTTTTTATGCTCCATGTTCCACAATGATAAGAGATAAGTGGCCAAGTGCAGCAAGGCCCAGACAATGTTTGAGGGTAAGAACTGCTCTCAGGTGTGGAGATGTGGCTTTATGGAGGCTTTGGGGTCCTACTTGTAAAGATTTTTTAATGTACTCTGACTTGGGGTTATGGAGTAAGTACTGGCATTTATGAAGCTCCCAGAATGGTCTGCATTTATGCACGGTTCACACATTTCTTTCCTTCTTCTTATATCATTCATAACTAACAACCTCAGAGTTATGACGGGATTATTATTTTTTATTTTTTATGTGCAAAAAAGCACTCACGAAAATTGTTTGTTACTTGCCCTTATTTACCCTGCTACTTGGGACAAACCAGAACTTGATCTCAAATATTCAGGTTGCTAACCCTACCCTTTTGCCCCTGGTGGAGGCTTTTATCTAGGGCTCAGGATTTCTGGAATAAGTTCTGAATCAGAGACAAGCACACACCCCACACAGGCACAAACATTCCTCTTCTTTAGGTTTGGAGTATGGTCTCTTTTAGTCTGTTGAACCTTTCTTACCTTGACATAAAAACACTTGTTTTTGTCTTGGAAGCTGGATGTGGGGCTGTCACCTGGGGCAGCATTAGATACTAAGCTACTCAGAGGACTTTCTTAGGCTAAACAACCTATCAGTTTCCATAAAAATTGCACTAAGAAGGGTGGGAAATCCTGCAGTCAAATCTTAAAACCATTATACCTGATAAATTGGTAACAAGGACTAGAATAACACTAAACTCAGTAGTAGTTACTTACATACGAAGGTCAGAAAATAGAACCTAAATCTTAATTAGACCTTTTTGTAAGTGAAGTACTCAGCCACTCACTTTTCCTGCTTCTACTGAAGACACAAATGATTTGAGTTTTGAAGAAAAATCCATGTTACCACGATTTCTCTGCCACCTTGATTAAATTGTCAATAAGTGTTTGAAAAATCCTTTAGCAAAACAAATAAGAGCCCTTGTTAAAATAGCTGTAAGAATGTACGTGTTTTTAAGATCAACTTGAGTACCACCACCGTTTTGTCAATTTGTCATACTCTGGTGGCTTGTGTGTTGCTATGATGCTGAAAGCTATGTCACCAGTATTTCCAAATACTGGGTCATTCATGGTGGGTAAATTTCAGTAGAGTTTTCAGACTAAGACAGACTAGAAAGACCTAGCAATCTACTGTCAAAAATTAGCCAATGAAAACCTTATGGATCAAAAGAGACCATTATTTGACTAGCTCATTTTGACCATGTCATCAGGAGAGGTCAATGAATTGCTTAAAGGAGGACATCATGTTTGGTGAAGGACAAGGGAAACTCTTAGTGAGATGTATTGGCGCATTGGTTGCTATTGTAGGCTCAAACATGCTGGCAATTGTAAGGATAACATAGGACTGGACAACATTTAATTCTGTTGTACAAAACGTTGTCATGTTTCAGGGTTGACTAGACAGCACATATCTATCTATCTGTCTGTCTATCTACCTACCTATCTATCTAAACTTGAGTAGCAAGGCAGCAAGGAGCTCCTTATAAAAAAAAATAGCGATATACGGCAGTGACTTTCATGCAAGTGGCAGCCCACAGTTTGGAAAGGCAAATTCTTGAATCGAGGAGAGCCCAGGAAAGTGCAAGCTATCACCAGATGAAATGAGGTATAACTTACAGTTCAATCTATCTGTATAGCAAACTAAAAGTCAAGAAACATTGATGCAAATATCAAATTATTCAGTAAAGGTAGACTTCTTTTTTCCCCTCAGAAAATGAAGCAAACATTTTATTTTGAAACACTTTATTTTCATGTTATTTGTAAAAACATCAATAAATATTTAGGACACACAGAAACAGTGCATAATTAACACTAAACAAGGCATTGTGCCTTACAAAGAAGACATAAAATGTCCAAGGCATATCTATAACATTGTAGTTCTTAAAGCTTCAACATGAGAGATGTTTACCACATATCATAAAATGGTTTCAATAAATAACAAATGATCTTCTAACTAGAAAAGACTTGTAAACACACCTCTCCTCCGTACCTTGACAATGATCTATTTGCTTGTTCCCCCAAGCCTCCATCACAGTGGATGGCATGTTGTGGGCTCCCCAGAAATATTAATGACTAGACAACATTCAAAAACCTTTTACCTTCAAATTAAATAAGAAGCAGGACTGAACTTACTTTGATTTGACATAAAGCGAGCAATAAATGTAACAGTAAAGTATGTAAATAGATTTAGCCACAACCTTAATTATTTTACATGTACCGTGTTAACAGAGATGCTCTCAAAATAAATAAATAAATAAATAGAAGAACTGCCATAAGAGATGCTGCAACAGAAGCCCAGATCAGGTATCCTCAGAACTGTTTCTCTTCTTCGTCTTCAGTTCCTGGAAGGGCAGGGTTTGCTTCCAGAAGAATCACCAATAAGCTTCCTTCTGTCCCCAGGGTCAGTTGGAACTGTCACTACAATGAGAAAAATGGTTGTCTTCAGTGGCTGCTCAGGAAAGCTGATGGTCCAGCCCTCTTTCCCTGCCTCACCCCTTAGGCTTCAGAGTTTTCTGAATGCAGAGTTTCCCTGCAGACTAGCAACAAGTGGCTAGTGCTTAGAACCATGGCCCTGTGTGGCAGAGACCTTTAGGTGCTTGGATGCTCTTTGTCTGGGGATGGGGTGGGAGCTGAGGTCTCTGCTGTATTATTCGCTACAAACAGCCAAAATGTGGCATTCTCTCATTGTTACACCCAGCCTTATTGAAGTCCCAGAGCAACTGCATGAAGCAGCTACTATAATTTTCCCTGTTTTCCTGAGTCTCAAATAATCAGCTAATTTTCGCAGGATTACCCAGGTAACAGGTGATGGAACCCAGATTTGTTCCAAGGCAATGTCACTGCAAAGCCCCTGCTCTTCACCACTAAACTTCAGGACTTCTGTTGCAGAACAGCAAGGGTCCATTTTGCAGGTCTGAAGTCCAGAAGCAAATGGGGGGGGGGGGGAAGCAACTTCGTTCTTTAACAGGTGGAAAGCTTTTTGGCATAATTATCCAACACCAATGACAATTTTAATGAGAGTACTTTTATCCACATTCATTTAAAAGAGAGTGGGATGGGGAGTGGGGATAGAAATCACTGGAAATAAACTTCTGGCACCAGAAGAGATTAATGATCTCAATGACAAATTTAATTGTGAAAAAAACAATTATTTTCAATCCTTAGCAAACCCCTGGGTTTCTATGATACAATTTTCAGGAGCAGATGCTCCTATCTGTGATGTGACCAATGACTGTAGGCACTTGTAAATAAAATCCCACAACTCACGTGTTTAGTATCTTTTCGATGAGTCTGATAACCATGGGGGCTGTGGGGTTGAGACAAACCTCCTGCCCATTCTTGAGAGTGGCTCTGCAGAGAGAAGGAGAATCCGTGTGAGGCGGGCGGTGGGGCCAGGCAGTCAGTGCAGGGAGCACTGGAGGGTTGGGGTGACAGGATGGAGGCAGAAGCAGCGCGGGGCGAGACTTACATGACTTCGGTATCGGCGCAGTGGGGTCCCGGCGGCGTCACCTTCACACTTGCGATGTTCTTGGGGTGGATCCCCTGCACGGTCTTCACGCACTGGCAGCGCAGTTCGGAGCCCATGGGCGCCCCTGGGAGAGAAGAGAGACTCGTTTAGAGGGGTTGTCTCCACGCAGGGTCACCCACCCGCCCAAGGCTGCCCCAGGGTCCCGCCGAGGCTCACCAGCTGCGCGCCGGCCGGCGGCGACCAGGAGCAGAAGCAGCAGCGCCACCCGGAGGAGACGGGGAGCGGCGGGGAGCGCGGTGCGGGCCATGGTGCTCGGCTCGGAGAGTCGGGGCGGCGGTGCCTGGAGCGAGAAGGTGGCTCGAGGAAGGCTGCTTGCCTGTGATTCGGGCTGTGCGGCTCCAAGCCCCGCGAACTCCTTTTATCCACGGTCGGGGCTGGAAAGTTGGGTGTCCCAGGGCCAGGGAAATCCCCAGGTCTCTTGCTTTGTTCTCTGGTTGCGGAAGGAAGGAGCCTGTCCGCCTCCCGGGGTGGAGTAGGGTGGCTAACCCACCGGTTGCCACCGCCGCATCACCCTCCTGAGTAACTCCAGTAGCCTCTGGGGTAACCTTCCTTCCCCAAACCGCCAAAACCTGACAGAGTCTCAGGCTGCGGTGGTTTTGTTGGGGGCCGTAGGCAACGGGCGGGAAGGGGGGAAAATACCGGGGGCAGGCTAGTGCGACCCACCACAGGGACGAAACAGTCTTTAGAGGGAAAGAGTCGTATCTCTTTAGTGATCAGAACTGGGGGAATTAGGCGACTTTGGTGGTTGGGGAGAGGGGTGATTTCGCTTATCTATCGTCTATCTAGGAGCACTGGTGGTGCAGTGGTTAAAGCGCTAGCTCCAGGGGAGAAAGAGTAGGCAGTCTGCTTCTCTAAAGATTTACAGCCTTGGAAACCGTATGGGGCAGTTCTACTCTGTTCTGGAGGGTCCGTATCAGTGGGAATTGACTCAAGGCAATGGGTTTGGCTTGGATTTTATCATCTATTTGATTTTCGGTTTTGTATATTTCATATACGTCTTAAATGAATATTCTCAGTCAAAAATAAAGCGTCATCTCAGATTCCAGGGAAAAATGTTTGCCTTGTCCTTTTTATTGTATATCCTCAAACTTGTAATACGTCTCTTTTTTTTTTTTTTTTCCATTTGGTGGAAACATACATAGGTCAGTTGAATCCGGTGTTAAGGTCAATGAAAGTGAGGGCAGTAACATGAGCTCTTCTTTCCTGCATAGCTTTTTTTCTTCCCTTTGATATGTTGGAACTTCCAAAATTTGCTGAGTATCACCTTCTCCATGTGTGAGGAGTTTAGGTTTGACCTATGAAGTGCTGGCTGGCGGTCACTCTGCAGCTGCGGAGGGCTTATTTTCTGCTTCTGCCTTTGGACAGACTAGTACATGGACGCTGGGTGGGCACCTGGTGTGTGTAGTGCCCTTACTCTTTAAGCAGCAAACGGATGTGTGAGGATGAAAAGTCAAACACCAAATCACATGTTAAGAAACTCCATTCTATTTATTACAGGATGTTCTTCTGTTCAGTGTTGGTTCTCTAGAGACAATGCTATGCGTCTGTTTCTTGATCAGGCTTTTCAAAGTCTTTTAACCTGACGTCTTTACCACTTTTTTTTTTTTTTTTAGAGAACTTTGATTCAACAGTACGTTTTAGAGGGTTTAAATGTAATTCTCCAGGTTGAAGTAAGACCTCAAGGAGGCGTGGTATACTCTAGGAAGAATGAAAAGAGAAAGGAATGGCCTCTGCCGTGGGGACCAGTGTCCCCCATCTGCTCTAGGCCGCTCAGCTCAGCAAGTAAGAGCGTGCGCACCTTAGCCAGCTGCCAGGCGTCTAACGTAGCGGGTTGCTTTTAGTTGCTGTGTATCACAGGCAAGCTCTTAAACCTCTTCTTACCCCAAGTTTGTTATGAGAAATGAGTTAACATTGTGAAGAGCCAGCACAGATTAAGCAGCTTATAAATGTTTGTTAAATAAATAAAATAGAGATAGCTTTTCTCAACATTGACTAAACAAACTCAACTTATTATGAATCCTTTTATAAAGGAAAAAAAAAAGTAATGGAAAGGTACACTCTCCCATTTTTTCTTTTCACATTTAAAATTTTCTGTATTAGGCTTTTTAAAAGGAAGGCACATTTGTACTCTACTAGGAAATGTGAAATTTTCTTTTTTTTTTTTAGGAAATGGGAATTTATACACATTTTTTCAAACTGCTGAGATCTATCATGGATTTATTATGTAGTTGTAATTTCAATTGCTTCAACTATAAAAAGGGAGTTAGAATTATTCTCCATCTTATTTATTGAAAAAGATTTACAAAATGACTGCCTCTAAAAAATACTTCAGTTTTTATCAGCATGCTCCTAAGAGAAAAGCCAAGGAAGTTAAAGGGAGATTAAAGTTTGTATTGTTGTTGTTAGTTGAACTTTCGAAAGCAGATTGCCAGGCCTGTCTTCTCAGGCACCTCTGGGTGGGTTTCAATGGTCAAACTTTCAGCTAGTCATCAAACACTTAACCATTTGCAGCACCCTGGAACGCCTCAAATTTTGCATTAAGGAGTAGGAAATAAGAAACTAAAGTGTATAAAATACAGGGTTAGCTCATGAATAATTTAGAGCTTGTGTGGTTACTCCTTTTATCACTCTTTATCTGGGGTTTGGTGGGAAACTGACCCAGAAATACGAAAGTTGTTCCTTAAATTTGAAAAGTGTGTTGTTTTGCTTTTCAATTAAAAATGTAATCCATACTCATTTTATAAAGTTTCTAAAAGTCAGAAAAGGACGAAGAGAATCTTTTTACACTATCTTAACTTCTGTCTATGGAACAAAGTTCAGTAGGTCATGGAAAATATGCTTCTTTGTTTAACAAAGATAGTAGCTGACAACTTATATGAGCTTACAGAATTCTGGAAAGTATAAAACATACCACTTCCTTTACTTAATTGCCTCATACCATGCGTAAGTTACTAAACCTTTCTGTGCCCACCCCAAGGTGCAGAGTACTTACTAAGGGCTAAGTGTGAGTTGCTTTTCTTCTTAGAAATATTGACTCACCCAGTCTTCAAAAGAGCCCCGTGAGGTAGATAGCATTGATATCTTCAGATTATAAATAAGGAAACTGAGGCAAACAGAGATTAAATAACATTCCTAAAGTCACACGATGTCGTGCCTGGAAATCAAACCTGGAGAGAATGGCTCTTCACCATTATGCAATAATGAAAATGTCCTGTAATACATGCTTAATAATTTCAAGAGAATAGTGATTTTTGAACACCTGTTTGTTATCCCCCTAGTTGAATGGTTCAATGTTACTTATTTTGAAATGCAAACACAGCAAAATACTCATAAATCTCCTTAGTTTTGTTTCACTAGCGTAACAGTAAAATTCTCTCCTGTGGCATTTATATTTTTAAAAGTGTCCAAATCTGAAAAATAATGACTTTGCCATGAAAAAAAAAAAAACTAGGCAAATCTTGCCTTAAGCAAATGATGAAGGTTAACATGAGCAGTGTGAAGTCATCTGGATATCCTGTACCCCCTGTTAAAATGTGATGAGACGGGCACCTCCACCTCTGTGGTATTCTTTCCAAAATCCATATCCTCACTGTAACTGTAAGAAAAAAACATTCTTCCACCCTAAGTTGAGGAATGTTAAATAGCTTAGCAGTACCCCTCAAAATTTTCAAGGTCATGAAAAATAAGGAAAGACTGAAAAACTGTCACAATCCAGAGGAAACCCGGCCCAGTGCCGCTGAGTTGATTCAGACTCATAGTGGCCCTATAGGACAGAGTAGAACTGCCCCATAGAGTTTCCAAGGAGCGCCTGGCAGATTCAAACTGCTGACCCTTGGGTTAGCAGCCGTAGCACTTAACCACTACACCACCAGGGTTTCCAAAGGAGACATGACAACTAAATGCAATGTGGTATCTGGATTGGGTCCTGGAACAAAAAGAGGATATTAATGGCAAAACTTCTGAAATCCAAGTAAAGTTTGGACTTTAGTTAACAGTAATGCACAAATGTTATTTTCTGAGCTTGAGTGAAGGGTGTATAGAAATGACACTATCTTTGCAAATTTTGTACGTTTTAAAAACTATTCAAAAATAAAGTTTATTTTTTTAAAAAGTTTTTCTTTATGAATCAAATTAGATCACAGCCCATATTTTATCAATAGACATGCATGCTTTACTTGTAGCATCCTAAAAAGGGAATTGAATTTTTGTTGAGTTCATATTTGTTCAAATGTAGATCATGATTTTCTGCTGCCTCAATCTGGACACTTCATCGTGTTTCATCAAGTTACACATTTGGCCATCAGCACTGGTCACGCAATCCAAACCACTCATCCATTTCTGGTAATTGAGGAAAAGCAGAAAGTGTTTGCTGCAATGGTCTCCAGATTCAACCAAAAACTGACGTAAATGAAAATACACAGAGAGAGTAGACCTCCAATTTATTACAGGAACTGCAAAATGAAACATGTCAAGAAGCAGCCCTGTATTTGTAGATTATGTAGAACTTGACTTAATCAAAATCACTTGTTTTTGAAAATAACTTAACAGGAAACTGATTTTTTTTCCTCCTTAATATGCTACTTAAATCCATGAAAAAAATCACTATTCATCCGAATTCAGAAGCGTCGATAAGTGCTGGAATGCTGTTGCCTAGTACAATAAACAAATTCAGTCTCTTAACAAGTATATCCAAGCCAATTACATTTGCAGGAGCTCAATGCCTGGTTTTTGTGCACAGCCTTTAAATGCATGCAAGCAATAACCGTTAAAGAAATGAAAGAACTTTTTTTAAATGGAAGCTTTGGTGGTTAAATATCGTTTTGTCCTATAATCATTGTGGAATCCTTTAGAATTGACAAGTAGTAAAATTCAGGGTTAATGCTTGTATTGGATACCTATTGTACATTACCTTACATCTCGTAGCCCATCCTTTTGCCTGTCATTGCTACAGCAACCAGCTGTATGAAGTTGTATCCTAATAGACCCTCACCTCAGCTGCACCAGGTATCTTTCACTTTCTGCCTCAATGCTTCCCTGTTGCTGCCATGGAAAAAACTCTTGCTCAATGGGGGACAGGAACCAATGCATAAGTGCCCCCTCTTTCATGTTTTGGAGTCCCTGGGTGGCACAAACTGTTAATGCACTTGGCTGCCAACCAAAATGTTGGAAGTTTGAATCTACTCAGAGATGCCTTGGAAGAAAGGCCTGGCAATCTATTTCTAAAAAATCAGCCATTGAAAACCACATGGAGCACAGTGCTACTCTGACACACACAGGGTCACCATGAGTCAGAGTCAACTTGAGGACAACAGGTAGGTAGGTAGGCTATCATGTTTTAGGAAGATAATTCTAAGCACATTTAACATGAGTTCTCAGAGGGTCCTCAGGAGGAATGAACCCCAGTTGTCCACACTCTTTTTCCTATTTTGTCCTTCCTGGTTCTCCAGTCCTGTACTTTGGGAACACTTCCCCAAATAAACAAATGCATGGCAGGCTCACGACTCAGGCTCCACTTTTTATGGGAGCTAGGCTGAGACACTGCTCCGCTGAGAACTAACCGTGCTGACTGGCAGGCAGCAAAGGGCAGGTAGCTCTTCTCTAACCCTAGCTTGTTTTGCAAACTTGTTGTATCACAACTGCCGTCCCTATTTCCCTGAAGGTATCCCCTCTCATGCAATGACCCTGACTCTGAGAGAAGAAGAATGTAGATGTCTGAACGAGTCCTAGATCTATCCACCTCTATAGTTCGAGGGCATTGGTCTATGCCAGGATCAGGGACAACCACCATTCAGTCTCCCCAGATGCATATTTGGCTCCTAGATTTCCTTTGGGTGCTGCTCCTCCCTGCTCTCAGTCCATGGGGTATGGGTGGGCCCACCCCCAAACATGCTCATTGTTTAAGAGGTGGGCAGTGACCTAAGCCTAGCCAAATCAGAAACAATCTCTAGAGTTTTTGCTGGCTGGAGCAACTGGAAAAGAGTCCCTTAATTCTTCCTGGGGTTGCTAAACTGGTAGAATGAAGGCTTAACTTGTTGCCAATGATTGAGGAGAGTCTGCCTGAGAATGAAGCTGACTGAGAGGAAACCACAGGTAAGACATAAAATGGGACAAATTACTGAGGATATTGTTTGGTTACCTAGGTCCCCAGTTGGCTCTGATTTATTGATGGACTTTTCAGTTTTGTTGACCAACAAATTTCCTCTTTTTTAAAAAAATTTTTTTTAATTAGGAGTCTGTCTCTTTCTAATTGAAAGTGTCTTCCCTAATGTAATCCGTCCTCTACACTTTTGTTAGAGAAAACTTTTCATCACAAGCTGTGCTTTTTACTCTATTGTTAATCCACCTACCCATTCCTCATTTTTCTACCACTCATAAACTAGAAACTAAATTAGGTGCTAGGATAACAAAGAGGCAAATGACAGACGCTGCCACCACTGATCTCACAATCTATGAGGGTAGGTGGAAATAGAAGCAGAAAGTTACGAAGTTGTCTGGAGGTCCACGATACTTGGTAATGTATAGGATATTATAGAAACTCAGAAGAGGAAGGCACCTGGTCCCTTTCCTTGGAATGGTAGTAGCTGTCAGAGAAAACTTTCTAAAAGAGGGTGCTACTTAAGGTAAGTGGATAGGGGGCCCATTCCAAAAAGACAGGATGGAGTGAGCAAAGGCATGGAAGCTGGAAAGAATGTGGGAATATGGGAACAAAAATAAGCCGTTCATTATAGCTAGAACTTAACACTGAGACAGGGAGTAACAGAGATTGAACAGAATGATATGCATGGCCCAGTCACCAGAAGCCAGGTGCACCTGGAAGACTCCTCCTTGTAACTCAGGAGCCATTTCAAATGTTATCCCTATTGGAAAGCCTGTAACTCATTCTAAGGAATTACCTTGAGGTGGGGGGTGTCATTAGTTTATATATCCCATGCTGGATTATATACTCTACAATGAAAGTGTCCCATCTCATTTCTCTTTGCGTCCTCCAGTCTCCAGTATGAATCTGGTTCATAAGCATTCAATAAATATTTGTTGAAATAATGCATGAATAAATAATTTCTGGCCACTGTTTCATAACCAATGTGTCCTTAGGCCAGGACAGCAGGAAACTGTCCTTGAAGCACTGCAGCAGCCTGGATTTCCCCACTTTTTCCTGTTTTGACTACTCAGAACCTGTAAAAGCCTCTCAGCGGTCATAGGTAAACCCAGATAAGACAGGTGGGCCAGAGCCAGAACTCGAATTTTAGAGTAAGAGCTAGGGCTGCCAATTCTTACAGAGTTCTTAGGTCAAGGTCTGCCAAGAAGCCCAAAGGATGAAGGTAGGACTTGCAAATACAGGCCAAGCCAGGGATCCTTAACTGTCCAGTTATGGAGCAGAATGTAGCAAGCATAAAAAGCAAGGGAGGTCCAGGTTGACTGCCACAAATGGTGCTGGAGTATCCACGACTGGCTTTTATGGACCATCTACCTATTGGTAGATGGGAGGGTCCAGCAAATTAAGGGTACAAGGACTGGGCAGAAAGAGAGTGCGTAATAGCTATTCACTCTGTACATTTGTTTTTATTCATCTATGTATAAGGAAGGAGCCCTGGTTTTACAATGGTTAGCCACTCTTGGTTGCTAACCGAAAGGTCAGTTTGAACCTACCCAGCGACTCTGCAGGTGAAAAGACCTGTCGGTCTGCTTTTTTTTTTTTTTTTTAGTTGATAGGCTTTTATTTCAATTTCTAGTAGAAAAATAATAGTTTTCCATTTATGGTAGCAATATTAAAATTTTCTTTTAATGTAAATTTATGTTTAAAAAGTCAGTCTATTTAAGGAAAAATACTAAGTAAAAAAATAGTAAAAGACTATTTGCACATATTAAAGATCATGAATACTTGTTTTTTTTTTTTTTAGCTTTTATTGAGCTTCAAGTAAACGTTTACAAATCAAGTCAGACTGTCACATATAAGTTTATATATACCTTACTCCATACTCCCACTTGCTCTCCCCCAATGAGTCAGCCCTTCCAGTCTCTCCTTTCGTGACAATTTTGCCAGCTTCCAATTCTCTCTATCCTCCCGTCCTCGGTCTGCTTTTTTAAAGATGACAGCCTATGAAACCTTATGGGGCAGTTCTACTCTGTTCTATAGGGTCTCTATGAGTCAGAGCCTACTCAATGGCACACGACAACAATAACAATGTGTATAAGGCACCGTGATAGGTTTAACAGAAGTAAAGCTGTGTAAGAGAGCAGTAGTGGTTCAGTAGTAGAATTCTCTCCTTACGTGTAGGAGACGTGGGTTGGATTCCTCGCCAATGTACCTCCAGCTCAGCCACCATCCATCTATCAGTGGAGGTTTGTGTATTGCTTTGATACTGAATAGATATCAGCAGTTTTCAGACTAAGACAAATTAGGAAGAGAGGCCTAGAGATCTACTCCCAAAAATCAGCCAATGAAAACTCTATGGATTACAACAGTCCACTGTGCACGGGACCACCATGAGTTGGGAGCCCTATGAGTCAGGGCTGATTTGACAACAGCTAACAATGACAAAGTTGTATAAAATCCAACTGCTAATGTGAAATTCACCTAGTCTCTGAGCATTTAACCTGTCTATGATCTTCCTGATACTAGATCATTTATTTTTCTGTTCCTAGAATGCTAATCTAATGATAAGAACAGTCTACAAATATTTAAAACAATTTCAGTTAACACTGAGCTTGTTGTTGTTATATTAAAAAAAAAAAAAAAAAACCACTGCAGTTGAGTCGATTCCGACTCATAGCAACCCTATAGGACAGAGTAGAACTGCTCCATAGGGTTTCCAAGGAGCACCTGGTGGATTTGAACTACCGACCTTTTGGTTAGCAACCATAGCTCTTAACCACTATGCCACCAGGGTTTCCTTATTGTTGTTAGATGGCATCAAATCAATTCCGACTCATGGCGACTCCACGTGTGCAGAGTAGAACTGCTCCGTTGGGTTTTCAAGACTGTGACCTTTCGGAAGCAGATGACCAGGTCTGTCTTCTAAGGTGCCTCTGGGTAGGTTTGAACTGCCAATTTTTTGGCTAACCATTTGTGGCACTCAGGGCCTCCCTTAATACTGAGCACCAACCAATATGTCTGATTTTGACAGTATTTTTTTTGAGTACTTAGTGGTTTTTTAAAAAATGTTTTTATAAATTGCTTTGGATTTTTATTTTCTCTTGATTGTTTCCTGAACTTTTTGGAAGTGGTACTTGCTAAATAAATTACCTCATGATCATGTAATGTAACAAGAGGAAATGCAGGATTGCCAAAATTGCAAAAGAATAAGGAAATGAGAAACCTTCTCTTAGACATAATAATATAAAATTGTATTTTGAAGATGAAAACACCATGATGACTTTGTTATTATGGAAACAAAATTTAGGAAGTTTGCAAGAAGAGTGAATAAACTGCAAAGGAAAATTATGCATAGCATAGAGATACAGATGTCAACTAGGAAAATTATGAGTCATCATAAATACTTGATTTTGAGCATGCTGCCCACAGTATTTTCCAGTGTTCTCTGTCTCCCAATTTTTTGAGCAAATCTTTTTGCTGTCTTTATTTTTCCCTTCTAGGCTTTGTTCGTATATACTCAGGTAATATTGATTGTAGATCATACTGAATGATACTGCTTTCCAATGGCTGGCTTTGCTGATGTGTGACTGAGCTAGTTTTTTGATTGACATTTGCAGAAGTTGAGGTTATTAAAGAAATATGAGATCCAGTTAGATGTGGTAGAAATTATGGTAGAATTATGGAGAAAGGATGACGTATTTATTTGTATTTCACATACATTCTCCGTAAAGATTACAACCTAGGAAACCCTATGGAGCTGTTCTACTCTGTACTATAGGGTCCCTAGGAGTTGGAACTGATTCAATTGTTCACAACAATGACAACAACAACAACAAATGTTATATGTTGAATGTGAATATATACAATCAAATAATGTTTAACAAGCACATATTATAGCATCTGTGATTGGAGAATGTGGGTGGACGGGTGAAGGTAACCCTTAGCAGATTCTCTAATATTTACCAATGAGCTGCTAACTCAAAAATCCCACAAAGCACCGAAGAGGAAAATGACATGAGTGTGTTATAATGTCTGTGAATAACTTGGTGAAATCTCTGAGCCTAAATAAGACCAGGAGTTGGGAAAACAGTATCATTGTTTGCTCAACCAAGTTTCTGTTGGCTAGGTGCCTTATCCTCAGCCCCAAACTGCATCATTGCATCCCAGGACCAGCTGCATTGCTGTTCCTTTTCATACAATTAATATTTGACAAATGTTTATTTAGCACCTACGCTGTCAGACATTTTTCTAGAGGCATGAATGACAACAGGAAATAGGATGACTTTTTTGCATTCTGACCTATAAAGGTAAACAGAGATAAATAATCACAGTGCAGTTTCACCGTCATCTTGATGGAGGTATGCGTAAACTGCTCCTTATTTTTTTTTTTTTAATTCTCTAATAGAGCCTATCCTCATCCCTGGAATTATTGGGAAAAGAATACTGGTTTTCCAGCACTGTTGATAAGCAAGAGCTGATTGTTCCAACTCTGCTTTCAGGTTTTACTGCTTCTCACTACAGTGTTGGATTCTGGTATAATCTCCATGTTGTGTTTGCCTCTGTGAAGAAATTATACTCCACAAGTTTACATACTAAGTTTATTTCTTTTCCCTGTTTTCTTTTCTAGATAAGCTGTTAGGCCAGGTCCCCAATAACCAAATGCTTTGTATATTTTACCATTTTATGTCACTTGATAAACATTGTGGTTTTGTTATTTGATTTCCTTTTATTTGTTACCATGAGTGGAAAATGCAGCTTGTGTCTATCATGTCAAACTTTTTTCTTAACTGGCTATCTGCACCCAAGCTTTGGGTTGTGATTCTGTGGGGGTGGGAAGCAGGGAGGGGGGTGGAGTGGAAAAAGGGAGGTGGGAAAGTAGGGGAGGATTCTGGCTTCTTGGTGTGTCCTTAATGGGTTGCTTGTTAACTCAAGGATTATGGCCACAGCTGTTTGGAAACAATGTGTGCTCTGGGGGTTAAGCACCAAAGAAAGGGAAGATAAGTAAGGTTTATTTATTAGGCTTCAATTCTGAGTCCGAATCCATGCTGGAGTCTATTACCAGTGTGATTTACTCTTTTGAAGAGTCCTGTGAGGTGGGGGTTATTGCCTTCATTTTGCAGAGGAGGAAGCTGAGCAGACTCAGCATCACACAGTTATAGTTGAGATGTAACCCAAGGCTGTCTTCTCAAAAGCACATTGGGCTAAAGCCAGCACCTACAGGGATAAGGAATAGAGCCACAGGGAAAGAAGAAATAAGTACAAAAACACTAAGTCCACCAAATGTGAATGCTTTTGCTTTTTTCAAGCCTTCCTAGAAAGATCTCAATTCAGTTTGCATTTGTGACCCAGTTAAGATGTACATGGAGGAAGCAAAAGAGCAGTGAATATAAATAGGAGCCACCAGCTGAGAAGGACATAGAATCTCAACAAGGCGTACATCATCCTACTTGGTGTGACGTCAGGTCAGGGATGGAGATTGAAGGCAGATTACAGGTAAGGAGCATTAACTCTCCAGCTGGCCCTACTGACTCCAAGTATTTTGTTTCTGTTGTTAGTTGCCCTTGAGCGGGCACATGGGGACCTTACATATAACAGAACGAACGAAACATTGACAGGTCCTCACAATTGTTCAAATGTTTGAGCCCATTATTGCAGCTACTGTGTCAATCCATCATGTGGAGAGTTTCCCTCATTTTTGCTGACCCTTCACTTTACCAAACATGATGTCCTTTTCTAGTGATTGATCTTTCCTGATGATGTGTCCAAAGTAAGCAAGACAAAGTCTCACCATCCTTGCTTCTAAGGAGCATTCTGGCTGTAGTACTAGTTAGAATATGGACTCCAACGTGGAATGTCAAAACCTAGCTCTTTAATTAAAGAACTAGAGCAGTGTTTTTAAACTACAAGTCAAAATTCATCATGAAATCAAACTTTATTGGGTTGTGGCCAATACTGAAAAAAAAAAAAGGTGGAATGGAATAGGATAAGATAGGATAGAAAATAAATATCAGAACACACCATACATAGGAAAGGTAAGTATTGTTTTGTGAACTTATTTTTGGTGTGTAAGTGTGTGTATGTATGGAAACCCTGGTGGAGTAGTGGTTAAGTGCTATGGCTGCTAACCAAAAGGTTGGCAGTTCAAATCCACTCAATGGGGCAGTTCTACTCTGTCCTGTAGGGTTGTTATGAGTCAGAATGGACTCGATGGCAGTGGGTTTTTTTTTTTAAAGTGAGTGTATATAAATGCATACATACATATGTCACACACACATAGTCTATATATACATATATAACACCTATATATGTATATGTGTTTGCCAGATTGAGACCCTGGCCTCCAGGTACCATTATCAACCCGCAACTTGTAAGTAGAGTAGCATGAGCCACCTCACCTCCTAACTGGTTTCTCCAGATGTTTTTTAGGCAATTGCCAACTTTCCGCCCAAGATAAGAAAAACAAGAGGCTGATGTCTGCAGACCACAGAACCAGTTAAGACCAAATCTGACCCACCTGACACACGCAAAACCATCAACCCGTCCTCTGGGCGACCCTGGAACTTTTCTCCCACCGGATGGAACCAAATTTTAGCAGCCCAAGATTGACCGAAGGCTTTCACTAATGAGGGGTCCAAGCCTAAGATCCGGTTTGAGAGACGCTCCTGTTTTGGACTGAGCAAGAGCAGATAACAGAACTGTCCCAGGAACATCTTTTTCAGGCCAGACCAATCAACGACCTTGCTCCTTTCTCCAGGATCCTTCCCCTAATAAATACTGTTTTGGCCACCGTTCAGGGAGCCATCTCTGTGATGCCAAGTCCTGGTATGCTCCTTTGCTTGCCCAACTAAATAAAGCTTCTTCTTTTGCTTTTGCCTGTTTTGTGCCACTATGGTCATGCTGAGCAGACCTGGAACAGTCCAGTTACAAGATCATATGGGTTTGCCATTCTTCTCTGGCCAATGAAAAACTTATTCTACTAACCCAAGGATTGGAATTCTATCTGTACAATTGGGAAAGGAATACTTCCCCAACTAATTTCAAAGAAATTAAGTAATTACTAAGTGTCTCCTTTATAACAGTGTACAAATAAGTGATATTTTTATTAAAAATAAGCAGTTTATCTTATAACCATAAGAAACAACTACTGTTTTGAAAAAGGAAAAGAATGCCTTCAAGTGGTGAAATTAGTTTTATTTCTGTATTCTTTATTTTCTGTTATCTAGAATGAGAATTCATTGTCTTATAATGAGAAAAAAATACACATATATTTTTAAAACCAACTAAACCCCCAATGTTCTATGCATTGAAGAGGAAACCAGTTTTACCACGAAGGCCTTAGAAAGAAAATGAGCAAACATTACAAAACTACAGAACAATCTCCAAGAGCAAAATATCCCTCTGGTGGTTTTGTTATGTTGATAGGGGCCGAACTATACCATAAGTTCCTAGTTTGTGGACATTTTCTGCTGTTTCCAGCCAGCTTAAAAAAAAAAAAAGTTTAAGAATGTTCAAACTGTGTCACTCCATGAATGTCTGCACAGCAAGGAGCTATGGTAAATTACTGTTTGACTTGGGTTTTTCCTGCCAGCAATAATCTACCCAGATGCCCTTTGCTGATAAAGGCAGCAACTTGAAAATACTCTCAGGATGGTTAGACCAAGGTAATTCTGAAGTGAGGATTAAAATGATACCAGCATTGGATGACTTTGCAAAATTTGTTATGACCCTTTGAGTCAGACCTACTAATTATTGAATCCAACTAAGTATGTTGTTTGAGGCAGGCAGCAGAAGCTAAATAAACAAAAACAGTATCTTATCAACCACACCTCATTTCCAAATTATTCTCTCCAGAGTTCTTTTGATTTCAGAAATTTTTATTTCACTCACTCTGTTAAATGTCCTACTTAATACTCCAAACTGACTGGGATGGTTCATTGAGAGCAATATTGATAGCAGTCATAATACTTAATAGTTGCTAATTTTTTTAAGCATAGATTTCCATATATCATCTCATTTTCTTCACCTTCCAGTTGCTGTCAAGTTTATTCCAACCCATGGAGACCACATGTATGTCAGAATAGAACAGTACTCCATTGAGTTTTCATGGCTATGACTTTTTGAAAACAGATCACCAGGCCTTTTTTTCCAAGGCACTTCTGGCTTGGGTCTAAACCACCACCCTTTTGGTTAGCAGTGGAGCTCTTAACCATGTGTACTGCTCAGCTTTGACAATCATATCATTTAGTGCTCACGATAATCTATGAGGCACTACAAAATGGCCGTCTCACAGATGAGGAAACAAAGGCTCAGGGAGGGAAGTAAGCGTGGCACAAGCTATGTGCCATGCTAGGGAGCACAGATCTTGAAGATTTTAGTCAGGGAAGTCACTTGTATCTACTTTAAAAAGATACTTTAAGTGACAGTGCATAAGGTGAAAAAACTAAATGGGCAGAGATTAAATGCAGGTATATACATGTATCAGCTAACATAAAACTCCAAGGAAAACCAGTTTTTACTAAACCAAACCTCCCTTAAATATTTTTTTTCCATAAAATTCTGGAGATTTTTCTTACATGAAACTGTGACTGTTACCACTATTTTCTTTGCTCTGTTATTAAGAAATATTTTTAAACATGCCACAACTTGATTTATTTTGTTTATTTAGTATTTGAAGGCTAATGTAAACATCAGAGGATTCTTTCAGAGTTAGATTGAAAGTGAAAAAAAAAAAAGGTATGTAGCAAATATACAGATCTAGGCAGCTAGTAGCTAATTCTCCAAAAGTTTCTGCATTATTTTCTTATACAAGCGGGCCTGCTGGTCCAAGCAAATCTTCCTCCCATTCTTCAAAGTGGCTCTGCCAGGGAAAAAAGAAGAAGAGAAACTTGCAGTCTTTGGACTTGAGGAGGGGATTAGATGCAGATAGGGATGAGCAGAGGGGGCAGAGGGTGGGCAGGGATGCAGCAGCGCAAAGACTCACATCAGTTGGGCCTTGGGACAGTGGAGTCCAGCCTTGATCACTTCCAGGCTGATGACGTGCTTGGGATGGACCGTGGAGGTGGTACTCACACACAAGCAACGCAGGTCTGAGTCTTCTTCTGCAGGCTCAGCTGTGGAGGGGAGGAGGGGGGATGAGGGAGCGGTGGTACAGGGGTGAGGGAAGGAGCGGTAACTCCATGAGTGGTTAAGAGTACCTTCGGGATCTTTTCCACTGCGTTTGGACTTCATTTCCTTATCCACAAATCATACTTTTCTCAGAAAGAAGTTATACTGACTAAATCGTAAAATGCACTAAAGCGCTTGGCACAGTGCCTGCCCACTTGGCAAGCCTCAATAAAGCACAGTTCTTATCATTACTAGTTGATGACTCCTCTCCAGCCCCAGCAATTCCCGGACCCCTTCGCCACCGCCCCCATCCCTCCCCGCCTTGCTTTTGCTCTTACCGCTGGCATTGGCGAAGGCCACCATGGCTGGCAGGAGCAGGAGCCCCAGGAGCAGTGGCCTCATTCTGGGCCGAGCATGCCAGGCGCCAGAGCTCCTTGGGAGGCTCATGTCGCAGAGGTTTCACCGGGATGGGAATGCTGAGGGGAAGTCAAGGCAGGGATTCTGCAGGCAAGTGGCTCCAGGCCTATTTTATCCCCACTGTCGGTCCAGTCCGGAAGCCTGGGGTGGAGTGTGGAGGCCTGTGGTGCAGAATTGGAGACACTTGTGAAACAGAGTTGGGCTCTGGCCAGCCAAGATAAAAAAAAAAAAAAGCTAACGTTCTGCTGCCTTGGCTGGAAGCTCCTAGCAGGATACTTACCCCAGCTGGAACACAGATACAGGCACATTTAAGAGATAGAAACAAGCACTTGAACTAAGATATGTGTTTTCTTTGTTACATGTTATAGTAAAGTTCTTCATAGTCACCATGCTGCAAGTTATACTGCATATACTTTCAGGACTGAGACTTTTTGTGCTGCCTTCTCAACTCACAACTGCATTACCAAGAACTGCCCATAAACTCCTGATTTTTGCTGTTGATTAATATTGAGTTGAATTTGTTTTGTGTGTGTTGACAGTGTGTTGTTTGTAATTCTTTTCTGTGACTAAAAAGTTGAATTTGATCTTTAGGGGATGACTTCCTTCTGAATTTTCCCTAAATGTGGAGGCCTTCCCCAGTCTCTTGGGTGTATCTACCTGGTTCTAGCAACCGTTTTCGAAAATGCTATAGGAAGTGGGGTCTATCACCCTCCTTTGTTCTCTTACTCTGAGAAGAATTACAAAAACCGTATTTGAGTGCATTATTTTTGTAAAAATGTAGTCCCCCTGAATCTTACTCCATTCGGCTCAGCCCTGGATAATAAAAAAAGGATAATAGCCGGGAAGAAAAGACAAGAAGGCGGGGGGGGGGGGAGGTTTGCAGGGCACTGCTCTCAAGTGTCTGCTATGTCCTTGGGCAGTAGCAATGACAGGGTGAGGTGGACTGCACTGTGAGTGGGTTACGGTGATGCTCTCTGAAGGAGGACACAGAGAGTCTGGGAGCACAAATGAGTGTGTAAATGCTGTGGAGATGACAGTGAGGGTGTGCACCAGAATCCGGCAAGGAAAGGCAGAGAGATCAACATGAAGCACCTTCCTTTCCCTAAAAAAGAATGAATTTGGCTCTTTTTCAGGGTTAAGCACATCCTCATTCCGAAGCCAGACTGCCTGACTGACTAACATTGGTGAAGAGCTGGCCTCAGGACCCTGCTCCCCTGAAGCTAGTTGATGCCCTAATGCTCAGCAGGGCCAGTCTTCTGCAGGGATATGCTATCTAATTCCTGGACCTGAAATGTTCTTTCCCCTTCATCAATTAGCTAAATTCTAGTCATATTCCTCGTATCAGCTTAAATATCACTTCCTCAGAAGGCCTTCCCTGACAACTAAATCTGATTGTGTTCCCCTGTTTTACCTTGTAACACCCTTTGCTTTTCCTATTTCTCACAGGTAATATATGCACATATACACAAACACACACTCATACACAAATCTATATTTGTGTTATAACACAAATATATATGCATGCCCTTGTGGCGCAGAGGTTAAGAGCTTGGCTGCTAACCAAAAGGTCGGCAGTTCGAATCCACCAGCTGCTCCTTGGAGATCCTGTGGGGCAGTTCTACTCTGTCCTACAGAGTCTCTACGAGTAGGAATTGACTCAACAGAGTTTGGTTTTTCACTTTATATGTATATGTATATTTAGAAGTATTTCTCTCCCTAAATAGAAAACTCTATGAGGTTAGAGATCATAACAATTGCTTATTGCTATTCTAATACACCACTAGGGACTCAATACAAAGTAGCTGCATTGGTGAAAATAATAAATGTTGAAGATGATGAGGCTTTGACTTGCTCATGTGTCTGTTCCAACTTGTAACTGGAGCATACCTCTATATTAGCATGTGTTATGTATATTGTAAATATTTTTTAACCTGTTAATATCTCCCACCAGACAGTGATCTCTTCAAAAGCAGTTCTCTGTGACCTATGTTTCTGAATATCTAGCATCCAACACAATGGCTGATGCAGAACATGATGTAATTCATAAGTGTTTATGGAACTGAAACCCGAGGCCTCAAACTGGATTAGCAGCAGAGGGAATGGTTAGGAGAAGGAGTCCTGGATATGTGGGCAGCATACTGGGTTTGTACAATCTTTGCCCTAATTTCAGTATTTGCAGTGTAAATGAATGCAGAGTGTAGTGAGTGACAATTAAACCAGCTTCTCTCTGCGTCTAAACTGAATAACTCGCTATGTGCACACAAAAATAAAAGACACTGCATCTCAGAAGGCATAAGTATATTGAAAACACTGTGTCACATCTCAGGAACTGGCCCTGTCAGTTTTCAGTAGGGAACCGCTAGAGACGTAAAGGAGATGATGCCTGAGCTATTTTGAATTACTGGAGAAAAACTAATGAAAACGACTGCAATCTATATTTACTGCTTTATCACGTTTGTTTATGTATAGTTTTGATTGAACATTACTTAATAAATGCATTTATTTTTTAGATAAAACATTTTTAAACATCAAGCCTATAATGGTGAAGAGATAATAGAAGGAGCTCTTAATGCAAAGTTTGTGAAATGACATGTTTAGTGTGTGAATGCTATCCATAAGGAAGAAAGACAGCCAGAATGCTCCTTAGACGTGAGGATGGAGAGACTTCATCTTGCTTCCCTTGGACATGTTATCAGAAGAGACCAATCCCTGGAGAAGGACATCATGTTTGGTAAAGTAGAGGGCCAGCTAAAAAGAGGAAGCTCTCAATGAGATGAGTTGACACAGTACCTGCAACAATGGACTCAAACGCAGCAATGATTATGAGGATGGCTTAGGACTGGGCAGTGTTTCGTTCTGTTATGCATGTGAGTTGGAGCCAACTCGACAGCTCCTGACAACGACAACATATGAATGCTCCCGAAAATCCATGTACAGGTTGGAAATAGCTGACCTTATTTCTTCTCCTATAATTACTATATGTAATATGTATGTATCAAGTTATTTATGCATCAAGTCCTACTCTGTATGTCATAATAGCATGTGATATATGATATTATCTCTTTATTAGAAAAAGAATTATCAAGGAAGTGGTGTGATGTAGTGGTTTAGAGCTCGGTTTCAAATCCCCACTCCCTCACTCCTTGTCTGATCTTGGGCAAGTTTCTTAATCTCTTTGAACTTCAGCTTTTCTTCTCTGTAATACTGGTGATGCTAATAGTAATAATAAAAAATAATCACTAGTTTGAGAACGAAGTCTCTCGTACAAGCCAGGGGGCCATGTTTTCTCCATTCTTTCCCCTGCTGGCATGTTTAGGCCTCTGAACAAAACACCACCCCCACTGAGGCATGACATTGTTTGATAACAGGGTTAAAAAGATAAATTTCTGGGCTAACCACACCTCCGTCCTGAGGAAGCCAGGGCGGCATGATGCGGTGGACCACAGAAAACACCCCCACCCTCTGCCCCTAGGCTTGATGTTTGTAAGCAGGGTTAAAAAGACACAATTAGTCAAGTAGGCTGGGGGGTATTGAAATAGGTGGGTTCATTCTGCTCAGCCCTGGATAACTCCTGGGTGTGGAATGTTCTAAAGGGCTTCTTTTTTCTCTCTGTCCTCAGCTATGGTGCTACCGTCAGCACATGGTAGAATTAAGCTTACAGCCCACCTCAGTGGATCTGCTTGGCCAGGGAGAGACCTGTAGAAGGCAGGCTCCCATTGTGTCCCCACTTACGGAGCCAGGTGGAGAGCTTGTATGGAAGAGTTCTTTATGTCCACCAGAAGAGTTTCTAGAAGCCAGTGGGGATCAGCATGTCCTGTGAGTGTCCCATTTGAGTCCCTCATCCACAACAAAAAATGGGGTGGGCATGGAAGAGTCATCATCTCCACCCAGAGAGCTTTTAAGCCGGTAGGACTTCTTTCTTATTGTGTACTGTCGTCTTCTTCTTGTTATGAGTCGTAAATGCTACCATGTGCTATCTCGTGTTAAGGCTCTGATTGGAAGGACATGATGTCTATGGAGCAGTCTGTGTCAGTTATTAGTTCCCTTTTTTCTAAGGGCCTCCTAGCTATCTAGAAATCGGGGATGACCTGTGAGTACCATGCAGTTCTGGCATGATGTCTCTTAGATTTGATGCGGCAAAGCAGGGTCTGAGGGAGCTAATGCATCCTAGATGTGTCATGTTATCCTACAACGAGCATTTACATATGGGTTATTGTGGGCCATGCTATAGTCAAAGCCCTTTGAATTATTAACTCATTTGATCCTCACATCAACTCTGTGTGGTTGGCAATATTATTATCACCATTTTAGAGACAAAGGAACTAAGGCACAGAGAAGTGAAACAACCTGCCCAAAGTTACACAGCTAGCATGCACTGGAACCAGGTTACCCAGTTATTTTTGTTCCACAAAATATGCTGTTAACCAGATCACAGCTATCTTGTAAGAATTATTTAATTCCTGAGTGCAGAACACTTAAAATGTCTGGCATATTAAAAGATTTAACATTATTATCTATCATTATACTATATTAAAAATGGTGCAGATCAATTAGTGAGTTTTATTGACCATATTGTGAAACACCAGTGTGCAAAAATAAAAAGAGGAGAATTAGGGTTTTTTCTTTTTGCTAACAATTCTCTGAAAATTAATAATATATGATAATAAAGCAATAGCAAATTTTGATTTCATATTAATATTTCTAGAAGAATTATGTCAGTATATATTTTAGGGATTAAGAAATGAATGAAGGTCTGCTGATTAAAAAGGAAACATAAATAGTCTAGTAAAGGTTAAGTGCTCCATTGTACTTATGTGCAAAGATGCCTCTAATACTAAAACCGTAACCACGCAGATGTTAAGTAAATGAAAATGTATGCAAACATGCCAGAGTGTAACATTTAACATCAAGTACAACCTATCGTTTTCATTTTTTTTTCTTTTTTTGCAGAAGATAATGGAGGGCTTCATAGAGCATATTAATACCTTTTCATTTCATATTCTTTGTCATATTATTGTTACATGTATTCATTTTAAAGGAAATCACCACTGCTTACAAGATTCATACTCTACAACTTTATTAATTTTAGGATTTGAGGGCTAAAATAAACATTACAAAAACCTTTCAGAGAATACTTTGAGCAAGATATCCTAGAACTAGACACTGAAGAAGTCTAATAAGTTCCTAAATCTATTAACAAACTTTTATTGAACAACTACTCTATGCTGGGCACTGTGTGACCCCTAACATCATTGACCATTATGAAATATGTTAATCATCACGGGCGTGTGCAGTGTCAAGCAAGATAAGCTGACCCACAAATGTATTTGGAAAGATATTTTCAAATAAACGCAAAGCACTTCTTTAGCCAAGAGTTAAGAAGTTAAACTATGCATCTGGGAACTGGGCTTGCTTACTTTCATCTTTTCTCAGGCATCTTTTAATTAGCCTTCTAGGAGTAAAATGTGATTTCGGAGACACAGTGGTAGACCTATCCAAAGGTTAATACAATGGGAATAAGTACACTGGGTAAATAAGAACTCTAGAATCCAACACTTTTTAAACCCACCCTTCCTGGAGGAGAAGAAGTTTTGTTATAAAATGAACAGATTAAGCAGCTGATCCATCACCTTGCAAAATTTTCTGGACTATTTTCTTGATTACAGGAGCTTCTGGGTCCAAGCAGATTTTCTTCCCATCCTTCAAAGTGACTCTGCAAAGAGAGAATAGAGTTATCCATGAGTGCCATGACTGGACTATCAGAAAGAATCAATGGGACTGGAGAAAATAGTGTAGGTGGGGAGGAGTGTATGAGGATGGAGGTGGAGGGCTTCCTTAATGAGTCAATAGTACAGAAGCAAGGACTTACATTACTTCGACTTTGTCGCAGTGGGCCCCTGCCCTGATCACCTGCAAATTGTTGATGTAACTGGGATGAACGCCAGAAGTGGTTTTCACACACATGCAGCGCAGTTCAGCATACAATTCAGCTTCCACGTAGTTAGCTGGGGTAGAAAATGTGACTCTATTAGTGGTCATGACTATTTATAAGATAAGGCTTCTCCTCTATTGATTGGAGCCCTGGTGGCACAGTGGTTAAGAGCTACAGCGAGCTAGGGCTGCTAACCGAAAGGTCAGCAGTTTCCAGCTGGAAACCCTATGGAGCAGTTCTGCTCTGTCCCATAGGGTCACTATGAGTCAGAATAGACTCAATGGCAGCAGTTTTTTGTCTATTGATTTGTTGCATCAGTTCCCTTATTAGCAAATTGAGGATAATTTACCTATCTCATAAGGCCACTGTGAACATGAGCTGTTAAGTCTTTAAGTCTTTTAGTAAGCCTAGAAGGCCTGACATATGTTAAGTGACCATTGAGTATAGCTCCCCCTTTTAAAGTTATTAGTATGGCCACATTCTCCAGCCCCCAGAGCTCCAGAACTGTCTTGCCTGAAAGCACAGCTACAGCAGAAGCAGCCGCAGCTTCAGGGAAGCTGAGCCTCCACCTTCGGCTTTCCCCAAGTTTCTCTTACTTTCTTGGCTGGTACAGGGAACTAGTGCTGTCAGGAGCAGTGACAGCAGCAGCCACACCTGTAGGACACCAAATCGGCTGGCACTGGTACAAAGAGAGGCAGTGTCGTGCCTGAGGCTCATGGTGAAGGGTTTGCTAGAGTTGGTTCCCAGAGCCAGGAGACAGCATGGGGGTGAGCTGAAGTCCTGAACTGAGGGACTCTTCAGGCTTTTATATACGGTCCCGCAACGCCAGTGAGGAGGAAGAGAAGGGGAGGAGGGGTGAGGTAACTATGTATGTAATGATACTTCTTAGGGTGCCAAGTTGTGCCCAACCCAGATAAACACCATGCAAGTTAGAGTTCCTGTTAAATTGCATTTTGTGGTTCACTTCATACTCCCATTCTCCCCAGCTCAATATCTCTCTCCCTTACACGTACACTACTTAAGGAGGGAAGAATTAGGCTGAAATAATACACGTATTTCCTTTGTATAACCATGTAACAATATTTCTTACCTTTCCCATAGTGCAACGTATAAGTTTGCTAGACACTTTATGAACACCTGAAAACATAAACACGTAGCCCTTGGAAGAGATAGTTCTCTTCCCTTTCCAGTTGCCAGTTGGGTTGCCAAGAAAAACAGGGTTTCCTATCTTGGTTTTGATAAGTGTTGCAATTGGTTTGGAGTGTGTGGATAAAATATGAATCATTCATGATCAAAGTCACACCTTGGATATTAGCTTATGGGCTTTTTTATGACTTTCGAATGTTATTATCTTTTAGAATTTCATTCTTGTATTTTAAGATAAACTACTTGTTTCTGCCATCTGAGTATACCCTGAAAAGCAGGGCCCAGTATTTATTTTCTTTTATATGGATCATTATACAACTTGCTCTTGTCCCTCAAAAATATTCGTTCAACATGCTTTCCCGCCACTTTGTTGTAGCTTTGTCCCATTATTTTACATGGTTGCAGAGCATTCATAGCACGGTCAGTAATCATCCGATCCACATCTTACTGACGATGTGGAGGGTGATTCCAGTTTTGCACTATTACAAATTGCAATGAAATATTTATTCCTCAGTTTTTACATTCAAATTCAGTGTCTCAGTCTCAAATTCACATGATAAGAGATTATGGCTCGCAGAGATACGTATAGGGACATATGCATTACCTGATTGCTTATATGTGTTATTGACTGATAGCAATCTTTGTCCCGTCCACCAGACTTGCTTCTTTATCTGGATTGTACACTTTGGAAGGCAGAGGTAAGTGCTCCATGTCCTTTGAATGCTTCATGAATCCTACAGCATGTAGGGTATAGGATACACAGTAAAATAGGTCCTAAAAAAATGTTAGTGAATAAATCAATAAACAGGTAGTACATGAAGGGAAGTTTCCCTTTTCCTTCTAAGCAGCCACAGTTCCCAGACCAAACTCCACATGAACCAAAGCCCCTGTGGTACAGGTGATTTGGAAGGCTAGAAATAAAGGATGAGACAGACACAGATGGCCTGGGGTCACAACTTGTCTTCCTGTTACAGCTATATACCAGCCTTACATAAAGTCATTTAAAATTCCTATTTTATTTTATGTTTTTTTCTGTAACTTGAAAATTCTAGAAGGAACTCTCAAAATATTAAATGTTCAAAGTTACTTTTTACCAAAATATTGAACAAATTAAACAATTTTCCTGACCATTTTTTTTAAAGCTTTCAAGCCAATTTTCCCTGTTACTTAACAGTTACTGACTGTTGTTAAAAAAAAAAAAAAAATTTTTTTTTGTTTAGGTGTCATCAATTTGGTTCCGACTCATAGAGATCCTACGTACAACAAAAGAAACACTACCCAGTCCTGTGCCATCATCACAATTGTTATGACTGAGCCGATTGTTGCAGCCACTGTGTCAATCCATCTCCTTGAGGGTCTTCCTCCTTTTCACTGACTCTGTACCAAGCACGATGTCCTCCTTCTCCGGGGACTGATCCTTCCTGATAACATGTCCAAAACACGTGATACTTAGTCTCGCCATTCTTGCTTGCAAGGAGCTTCTGGCTGTATTTCTTCCAAGACAAATATGTTCGATAGTCAGTGTTCTTCACCAACACCATAATCCAAAGGCGCCAATTCTTCTTCATTCTTCCTTATTCATTGTCCAGCTTTCACATGCATATGAGACAATTGAAAACACCATGTTTTCAGTCAGGCGCATCTTAGTCTTCAAGGCGACATCTTTGCTTTTCAATACTTTAAAGAGATCTTTTGCAGCAGATTTGCCCAATGAAATTTTTTTTTTCTTGATTGCTGCTTCCATGGATGTTGATTGTAGATCCAAGTAAAATGAAATCCTTGACAACTCCAATATTTTCTCTGTTTATCATGATTGTGCTTATCGGTCCAGTTGTGAGGATTTTCTTTCTTTTTTTTTATGCTGAGGTGTAATCCATACTGAAGGATGTAGTCTTTGATCTTCATCAGTAAGTGCTTCAAGTCTTCTTCACTTTCAGCAGGTAAGGTTGTGTCATCTGCGTAACGCAGGTTTTTAATCAGTCTCCCACCAATCCTGATGCTGAGTACTTCTTCATGTAGTCCAGATTCTCAGATTATTTACTCAGCATACAGATTGAATAAGTATGGTGAAAGAACACAACCCTGACACACACCTGATTTTAAACCATACAGTATCCGCCTGTTCTGTTCAAACGACTGCCCCTTGATCTGTGTACAGGTTCCTCATGAGCACAATTGAGCATTCAGGAATTCCCATTCTTTGCAATGTTATCCATAATTTGTTATGATCCACAGAGTTGAATGCCTTTGCATAGTCTGTAAAACACAGGTAAACATCTTTCTGGTATTCTCTGCTTTCAGCCAGGATCCAACTGACATCAGCAATGATATCCCTGGTTCCACGTCCTCTCCTGAATCTGGCTTGGTTTTCTGGCAGTTCCTTGTTGATGTACTGCTGCAGTTGCTTTTGAATGATCTTCAGCAAAATTTTACTTGCTTATGATGGTAATGATATTGTTCGATAATTTTCACATTTGGTTTCATCGCCTGTCTTTGGAATAGGCACAAATGTGGATCTCTTCCAGTCTGATGGCTGGGTAGCTGTCTTCCAAATTTCTTGGAATAGACCAGTGAGTACTTCCAGTGCTGCATCCATTTGTTGAAACATCTCAATTGGTATTCTGTCAATTTCTGGAGCCTTGTTCTTCACCAGTGCCTTCAGTGCAGCTTGGGCCTCTTCCTTCAGTAACATCGGTTCCTGATCCTATGCTACCTCCCAAAATGGTTGACTGTCGACCAATTTCTTTTGGTATAGTGACTCTGTAATTCCTTTCATCTTCTTTTGATGCTTTCTGAGTCGTTTACTATTTTCCCCAAAGAATCAATATTGCAACTCAAGGTTGGAATTTTTTTTTCAGTTCCTTCAGCTTGAGAAATGCAGAGAGCATTCTTCCCTTTTAGTTTTCAATCTCCAGGTCTTTCCATATGTCATTATAATACTTAACGTTTGTCTTCTGGAGCTGCCCTTTGAAATCTTCTTTTCAGCTCTTTTACGTCATCATTTCTTCCTTTCACTTTAGCTACTCTATGTTCAAGAGCAAGTTTCAGAGTCTCTTCTGACATCCATTTTGGTGTTTTCTTTCTTTTTAATGATGTCTTGCTTTCTTCATGTGTGATGTCCTTATATCATTCCACAACTCATCTGGTCTTCAATCGTTAGTGTTCAATGCATCACATCTATTCTTGAGATGGTCTCTAAATTCAGGTGGAATATACTCAAGGTCATACTTTAGCTCTCATGGACTTGTGCTAATTTTCTTCAGCTTCACCTTGAACTTGCATATGAGCAGTTGATGGTCTGTTCCACAGTCGATCCCTGGCCTTGTTCAGACTGATGATATTGAGCTTTTCCATTATCTCTTTCCACAGATGCAGTCAATTTAATTCCCGTATATTCTACCTGGCGAGGTCCATGTGTATAGTCACCATTTATGTTGGTGAAAAAGGTATTTGTAGAGAAGTTGTTGGCCTTGCAAAATCCTATCAGGTAATCTCTGGCACTGTTTCTATTCTCAAGGCCATATTTTCCAATTATCAATCCTTCTTCTATGTGTTCAACTTTTTCATTGCAATCTCCAGTAATTATCAACGCATCTTGATGGCATGTTCGATCAATTTCAGACAGCAAAAGTTGGTAAAAATCTTCAGTTTCTTTATCTGTGGCCTTAGTGTTTGGTAAGTGAACCTGAACAATGTTTGTATTAATTGTTCTTCTTTGTGGGTGTATGGATATTATCCTATCATTGACAGCATTGTATTTCAGAATAGATCTTAAAATGCTCTTTTGACAGTGAATGCACTGCCATTTCTCCTTGTCGTTCCCGACATAGTAGACCATATGACTGTCCATTCAAAATGGACAATATCAGTTCGTTTCAGTTCCCTAATGCCTAGGATATCAATGTTTATGCATTCCATTTCATTTTTGATGATTTCCAATTTTCCTAGATTCATACTTCATACATTCCATGTTCTGATTATTAATGGTTTGCAGCTGTTTCTTCTCATTTTGAGTCATGCCATATCAGCAGACGAAGGTTCCAAAAGCCTGAGCCCATCCGCAGCATTAAGGTGGGCTCTGTTTTGAGAAGGCAGCTCCTTCCCAGTTATCTTTTGAATGCTTTCCAACCTGAAGGGCTCATCTTCCAGCACTATACCTGATAATGGTGCACTGCTATTCATAAGGTTTTCCTGGCTAATTCTTTTTAGAAGTAGACGGCCAGGTCCTTCTTCCTAGTCTGCCTAAGTCTGGAAGCTCAGCTGAAACCTGGGTGACCCTTCTGGTATTTGAATACCAGTGGCATAGCTTCCAGCATCACAGCAACACGCAAGTCCCCATAGTACGACAAACTGACAGACGTGTGGGTGAGTTACTGACTATGGCTAGTGAAGTTCTTCAGTCCTGATTTTTTAAAAAATGTATTCATCATTTTTCTCCACCTCATTTTTTTCTTCTGATTACTTAGAGTCAAGCAGTAGAAAATGTTCAACTAAGATGATTTTCCACCTCTCCCACCCAGAAATTCATATTCTTAGAGGCAAAAACAAAAAAACACACCCTTTGCTGCTGAGTCGATTCTGACTCATAGTGACCCTATAGGACAGAGTAGAACTGCTCCCATAGGGTTTCCAAGGCTATAAATCTTTATGGAAACAGACTGCCACATCTTCCTTCCATGAAGCAGCTGGTGGGTTTAAACCGCTGACCTTTCAATTAACAGCCAAACACTTAACCACAGTGCCACAAGGGCTCTTTCTAAGAAGCAAGCCTAAAGGAAAAGCTTCAGTTGAAAATTAATATCTTTCTGAGAACTGGAATGTGGAGTGAATTGCAGAGAGAAGCTCAGTGGGAAACAGAATAAGCAAAGGGGATCCTTTTCTAGTACTTTGTGAGTGAGAACTTCTTACTCTTATGTCATTATCCAAAAAAATAGAAACCAAACCCATTGCCGATGAATTGATTCCAACTCATAGTGACCCTGAATGACAGAGTAGAACTGCCCCATGAGGTTTTCAAGGAGCACCTGGTAGATTCAAACTGCCAACCTTTTGGTTAGCAGACATGGCTCTTAACCACTATACCACCAGCATTTCCTATGTCAGTATAGTGCTTGATACATTGTCTAATTCACAAGTAAGAAATCTCTATATTCAAATGTAAGCTCAGAATGATTTTCCAGAGCAATATATAAGGATCTACAGCATTATTGCAAGTATTTTTTTGTTTTGTTTTGTATGTCTATCACAAGTTCCCCAAAACTAGTATTGACTATATTTATCGTATTGGCTTCCCTAGACAAGCACTTTTTATTCCATAGATAACCCACCCAAATTTATTTCCTGGCTTATTTAGTAAGATTGCTCAGAAGTTCCTAATCCTTCTGGGGAAACTCTTCTGAAATAATGGTGCTGTTTGAGTTGGTTGGTACCAGGAAAGAGAGAGGCACGTAGCACAAAAACATCAAAACATTGTCTTAATCAACAAATGCTTCTTTCTGCAATAGCTGCATCATCAGCAAGGTTCATCAGGAAGCATTGATGAATTTTTTGAGTCACTAAAATTTCACAAGCTTGTTAGTCAGCATTTGAGGTAAAGAAACTTCTTTTTACTCATTTAATTTATTCAACAAATATTGATTAATCATCTTCTATGTGCCAGGCATTACATAGTTTTCTTTGTTGTGTGATCTACTAATTTATTTTATAAACGTGAGACTTAATTTAGCAAAGCGATTGGTTATAAATATCACTACTACTGCTGCTACTACTGCTGCCGTGACTACTGCTGTTCACAGCTATTACTGTCATTTGCATGATTTCCATGATGAAAAACACAATACAGATACTGCTAACCTGGCTCTACAGAAATGGGTCAAAGGGATTTTAAAATAAGTTATTCAATCAAAAGCAGTTTGCTTATACAAAATTATGGTTTAAATGAATGTTAGGAGTAGAAATAAGCATGAGAGGTTCTTGGGTTTTAAAATAACTTGTCAGCCTTTTTATGACGTTTAACATTAGTACTCTGTTCTTTTTGTGGCAAATTATTTTATATCTTTTTCCTTTAAGTCATCATGTAAAAAGCAGAGTCATTCAGGAAACTGGCAAGCTTTCCAAGACCCAAAACAGAACTTATCTGTTAGCTATTTTGAAAGAAGTATCTAGAGACATTAGAGCATCGTTGTCCATTAAAGTTAAGAAATACATGAACTCTGCCTTACATAGAGCATTTTGAACTGTTGTTTTTAGTAGCTGTCGAAGTTGCCATTTTGAATTGATCCCCAGATCCTTCTCCCAAGTATGAAGGAACTAAGCTATGCTTTGCAAGTTAGCCTTAAAACCAATTTCTACAGATGATACTAGGGATAATAAAAACTTAAGTCAGTTTGTTAAAGCAGTGATCCATCAATACATTGAAATAAAAAAAAATTTTATAAAAATACTATCCAACAAAAGATTTTCTATAAATGCTGAAATAAAATGTGTTTTCAGTATCATCCTGAATTGACAAGTAATTTTCCAAACTCAACTGCTCTGGCGTTCAAATGTTTTGCTGTGTACTTGCCAGAGCTGAAGCATGAGGTGGGGGGTAGCAGGAAGGGTGAAGGAGTTGATGGGAAAATATCTTCCTGGGTGTCATTCTATCCGAGCACTGCAAAGTTTTACAGGCCTCAGAATTTTTATTTTATGTTAATTAAAATCTTTATATTTTTTTAATATCAAATACATGAATACAACTCAGTTTCACTAGGTATTTATTCATTTCTGGGAAATTCTAATGTAAGGTTGCTTGAGAGTGCAAACACATTAAATTCTTAACAAATACCATTGATTCTTTTTTGCTCTGTATCGATCCCGAATTTGGTGGCTTAAAGCAATTTATTTATGATTCTATATGTTAATAAGAGGTTTTTCTGTCATCTTTCTTGAGCTCACATGAATGGCTGCATTCAGTCAGAGGGCGAGGGCAACTGGAATGGCCAAAAAGTCCAAACTGGCCTCTTTCACATAGGAGTTGGTTGGTGCTGGCTACCGGGTGAGAGCTCTGCAGGGCTGTCTGCTGGACACCTCGGTTCTCCTCCTCCTGTGTTTCCCTTCCATTCACTTCTCTCTCTCTGAAGCTGTGCTGTCTAACCTATATGCTCTTTCAGTTTCTTCTAGATGGTACACAACAGCTTTCCCCAGCTGCTGGGAATGCTGACTGTGGACAGCTCACAAGTGAGTTCTCTCTGGGCATTGCCTTCAGTCTACGGGAACTATCTCCTCCAAAGTTATGCTCATTCCCCAGGGGTAAAACACACATTAAATAACTGATCAGTGGAGGGACACAGAGGTCTGGCCCCTTTACCTTAATTTAGAGCAATGCTGAAAGGCCATCCCACCTCCAAAGCTTCTGGTAAGATCTCTGCTGGGACAGCATTGTGGTTCACCCTCTCACTCTGCCCAGTCCTTCTTCCTCAATTCCTGTGATGCGTGTTATTTTAAGAGCACGACCCACGTGCATGTGTGCACACACCTCTCACCTCAGAGTCTGACTCCAGAGAATCCAACCTAAGATGCTCTTTCTGTTTTTCAAACCTAGTTTCATCTCATTGAGTTTTCAAAAAAAAAAAAACTTTGTTCTGTGGGAAAAGTCTATTTGCAGCAAAAAAACCTAAACTTAGGCTGAAAACTCTTCATCTTATTAATTTTCACATCATAAGGATTCCACACAGGGTCTGGCATGTAACATGATCATCAGTAAGTGTCAGCAAATATTTCATGGGTGAATGTTTATCAGAAGGGAAATATATCATGTTTTGATAATGTTACCAGGTGACTGACACAAAATATATACAGAATATGTTTCCAAAACTTCTTTAAAAGGACTTATAGTGACAAATGATTAGGAGCACTAAAATGAATCATTTAGGCACACAGGAGGTATATGGATAGAATTGGGAAAAAAGTAAAGGTACTTAAACTATTAAGGTTTCCGTTTACTCATTTGTAAAGGGGAGCTTGAATTAGAAGAAGTGGGAAAGGAACTAGTATTTATCAAGCGTCTACTTTGTTCCAGGCTAGCCCTTCATATCTATGAGGCAGATATTATTCTGACTACAGATAAAACTGAGGAGTGGAGAGGGTAAATAAATTGTCAAGATCACATAGCTAAAAGTATTCAGAGCTAGATTGGAAACACAAAGTTATGACTTTGTACTGAGCCAGAAATTGTAAATAAGTATAACTAGTCTCTCTTGCTGAAAATGAGTCAACCCTAGAGGTGAATCAGAAACAAATATCATAAATTTACATGTAGAGGAAACACATCCATTAAGAAATTTCTGAAGGGAGGTTCTTTAAATTTCTCTATATTTAAGGAACAAACCACTAGAATTTGAAGGAACAAAAAAAATTTGGACCTAAACTCTAGATTTTTCTATATCACTACCTCACTCTCTACATACTTGAAGTATGAAAACTTCTCAGAAATAGAACATTAATTTTGCTGACTCAAGAGCAAAACTAGATCATCAGCCAAAATCCAAATCATTGCTCACTCTCCCCTTCTTCCGTGCTTTAGTCAGGGAGGCAAATCAAAAACCCCAGGTGCCCATTCTGTCTGGTATATTTTTCATTTTGTCTGATATTTCCAGTTCAGGAAAGACTTTTGAAGTTGTATACAGTATGAGAGTTACCCACAGCAATCTTCTTCCTTAGAAAAACAAAACCACTAGTCATATTTTATCATAGGTCTTGTCATACCTTCAGGAATTGAGGGATTATGTGAATGTATCACACCCAGAGGCAAGTAGGGAAGTCTGGTAAAATGAAGGTCATTAACTACGCATTGAAAATTGCCTGAAGTGGGGCTGTAACACAGTGAATTTTAGCTGACCACTTGTTCAGTTGCCAATGATTTCATAGATGAGAAAGTTTCAGATGGTTAACAAAGTAAAAACAGTGTTTAAGGGTTAGAAGGTGGCACAAATGGTTTGCTCTTGACTACTGACATAAAGGTTGGTAGTTCAAACCCACCCAGCAATCTGCTTTCATAAAGATATAGCCAAGAAAACCCTATGGAGCAGTTCTACTCTGTAATGCCCGGGGTCACCATGAGTCGGAATCAGTTTGGCAGCAACTTTTTTTTTTTAATGAGGAAATTATAAGACATATACCTTTTGTTGTTTTAAGGTACCATCGAGTCAGTTTCAGCTCTTAGTAACCCTAGGTACAACAAAGCAAAACACTGCCTGTTCCTGTACCCTTCTCCCAGTTGTTGTTACGGTTGAGCCCATTGTGTCAATCCATCTCATCGAGGTCTTCCTCTTTTTTTTACTGAACCTCTACTCTACCAAGCATGATGTCCTTCCCCAGGGACTCGGCCCTCGTGATAATGTGCTTCTAAGGAGCAGCCTGATTGTACTTCTAGACATATACCTAGAAGACGTTAATTTTTCCCGTATGTGTTATTTCTTGAGTTTTCTAGTGACAGCTAGTAATAGGGTGGTGAGCAGTAGCCTTCACTGAGGTCCTTGTATGGATTAAACTCCAGTAATAGACTGTAATCTATTTTCTTTATAGAATGGTCAATTGTAGAGAGGGCATGGCAACTAGTATTGCAAGGATATTAAAAAATGAGGCCTTTTCCTATGGTCTATGAACAAACTAAACTTATAAAATCTTGCTTCTTAGGAAAACAAAGAGTTTGAATGGTAATAAAAATATTAATGTTTGTTTCTTCAGGGAACACATAATTCACCCCTACAAAGAGCATTTAATATTTTTTTCATTTATTCAGCAGTATTTTGGGGCTGATATGACAAGTTGAGGATTGTTTTAAACACTGAAATCTCTAGTTCAAACATTCATGGTAATTTACTTTTTAGTATTTCCCAAGGATCAGTGCATAACTCATAGGAGCCATGGTGGTGCAGTCATTAAGCGTTTGGCTGCTAACCAAAAGGTTGGCAGTTTAAATCCACCAGCTGCTCCTTGGAAACACTATGGGGAAATTCGACTCTGCCCTATAGGGTCAGTATGGGTCGAAATAGGTTCAAAGAAATAAAATATTATTTGAGAAAGCAGAAAGAGATCATTGTAGATAAGAACTTTCTGAAAGGGCAGAAGTATTTTGTGCTTTTCTATATTGTGCTGGAAAAACTGTCAGCAAACCCATCTCTCTGAATCTACTCTAGGTTTCTCTCTCTGTCCATGTATGTATTAAAATAGTTGTTGTCAAGTTGATTCTCATGGTAATCCTATGTGTTTCAGAGGATAACTGTGTTCCACAGGATTGTCATGGCTGTGACTTTTTGGAAGTAGTTCGGAGGCCTTTCTTCCAAGGCGCCTCTGGGTGGGTCCAAACTGCCAACCTTTAGGTTAGTAGCCAAGCACTGAACAATTTACACCACCCAGGAGGCCAAATATATATATATATATATATATATATATATATATATATATACACACACATACATACATACATATGTATATATTTATATACATACATGTATATTTATTGATATATTAATATATAAACACCCAAATATAATATCACATATATTAACCTGATTTGTATTTCACATTAAGGAGAGTGATTAAACAATATGGAAAAGCCTAGGTCAAATAGAGATATGCTAATAATATATTACTAAGCATATACTAATATATACAAATACATTCCAATATTAGCATATACAATATATTAATCTGATTGATGTGTGTGTGTGTGTGCGTAGTGATAGGATTAATCTCCTTCCTTTCCTTTTCTTGCTTTTCCTAAGAATGGGCTATTTCAATGAAATTGTAATTTTAATACTGGAGAGGCAATGGGGATTGTTTAGCCTAGCTCAATCATCTGTTTAAGCACCTGCTCTGTCCTAGGCAGGAACCCTGTGTCACAGTGGTTAAAACACTCAACTGCTAATAAAAGGTTCTCAGTTCGAACCCACCAGCCACTCTGCAGAAGACAGATGTGGCATTCTGCTTCTGTAAAGATTTACAGTCTTGGAAGCCCAATGGGGCAGTTCTACTCTGTCCCACAGGATCACTAGGAGTTGGAATTGACTCAACAGCACACAACAACACGTCCTAGGCACTATCCTATTAACTGTGATGACATGATAAGCATTGTCCCTGCCCTCATGTAGTTTACATTGAAGTTGACATAGACACTAAACAATCACATGTGTAGCTACTCTATAGTCCTGTTGGTGAGAAAATGTTACAAAGGAAAAGAAAAGGAGGCGTAAAAGGGGCCTTAATCTGGTGGGGGGGAAGGGTAAGAGAGGTTGCCTCAAGAAAGTGACAGGTAAGCCGAGTCCCAAAGGAAAGATTGAGTTAGCCAGGTGAAAGTGAGGGATAGGCGTTGTAGGCTGAGAGAATTGTATACGCCAGAGCCCTTGTTGGATTACTTGTAGACTATTACCTATAAAGAAGGAGAAAAGAAAGTGAAGGAATTAAAATCTACTTAACACCTACTGTGTGCCAGGTTATTGCTTTTAGGATACTACCTGATAACCTGAGGGTCAGGATAACACTAATTAAGACATTCTATGCCAGGCTTTGGGGATGTGGAGATGGATGAACTACAGTTGATTCTCTGGGAGAGCTCTTAGTACAGTAGGGTAAAGATAAAAAAAAAAAGCTATGAACAATTAGCAGGGAGGCGATATTTACTATAATTCAAGTATCTGTAAGATGCTATAGGAACATCAAAATGGAAACCATGGGCTCTGATGGGAATGAAGGAAAACTTGATGAAGGAGGTATTGTTTGAGCTGAGTTCTGAAGGATAAATAAGCTTCCTCTTGCAGGTAGAAAATGGATAAAGCCCCTTCTGGTAATTCTTGTTAGTTGCCATAGAGTAGGCTCCAACTCAGGGCAACCTTCCATATAACAGAATAAAATGCTGTCTGGTTCTGCACCATCTTCATGATTTTTGGTATATATGAGTCCATCGTTGGAAACCCTGGTGGCGTAGCGGTTAAGTGCTACGGCTGCTAAACAAAGGGTCCGCAGTTCGAATTCGCCAGGTGCTCCTTGGAAACTCTATGGGGCAGTTCTACTCTGTCCTATAGGGTCGCTATGAGTCGGAATCAACTCCACGGCATTGGGTTTGGTTTTTTTTCTTTTTTTTTTTTTTTGAGTCCATGGTTGAGGTATTGTGTAGTGCCTTTCAACCTAGGAGGCTCATCTTCCAGCGCTACACTGGACAATACTCTGTTGGGATCCACAGGCTTTTCATTAGCTAATTTTGGGAAGTAGATCACAATTCTTAGTCTGGAACTCTGCTAAAACCTATCCACCATGAGTGATCCTGCTGGTATTTGAAATACTGGTGGTATAGGTTCTAGTATCATAGCAACACCCAAGCCACCACAGTATGACAAACTGACAGATGGTTGGTAATCTTCCAGGTAGAGTCCCCAGCAAATGCAAAGGCGTAAGGGCAAGAAAGAATATGCCCAGTTAGGGAACTAGACATCTCACTGCAGAAAGAATGAGGGAGAAATGAAACTGAAGTCAGAATCAGGAGTCTGAGAAGACAGGACTTCATTTGCCACACTTAAAAACTCTTATTACATGTCTAGGAAATAGTAAGTAAAGGATTTAGGGTGGAGAAGCCTTAGTCCATTTGTGTTTTTTAAAAAACCCAGAAGCTCCTAGAAGTATGAAGGAGCACCAGGAAGGGGAGTGAGCTTGGAGAAAGGTTGGACTAATGCAATGACATTGGGAAATGAGGGTCCTCTCTGCTAGCCTGAGAGAAGTTGAGTCCAGTTTTCCAGTAATACAGAATAAAAGATAAATAACATTTATTATAACAGTATAAGAAGGAAGAAACAACATGAATGAAATTTTTAAATCTTTTATTTTTTTTCTTAAAGAACAATGGAAGTACTATAAACAAATAAGACACAAAAGTGCCGTTTTAATACAGTGAATGTGGTGCATATATAATTCTTTATAACAAAATGTCCAAGCTTTAAAAAGACACACTATAACCACCAGAAAATCTTAGCAGTGCTGTGTTTATATTGGAAGACTAAATAATGGATTTATATTCAATTAGTTTCAATATGTTTTTAAAACTTTCAGAGTACAGATCATTGTTAATGCTTTTATTTTAAAAACCATCTAAAAGAATGCATTTCTATAAAAATGAGAAATCAGAAATTTACCTATTACCTAGCTTCTTCATCTATCCAAACATATTTAGTTACTAGAATGTAGTACCCTTAATATAACATTTAATAAATCAAAAAAAAAAAATCCACTGCTGTCGAGTGGATTCTGACTCATAGTGACTCTATAGGACAGAGTAGAACTGCACCATAGAGTTTCCAAGGAGTGCCTGGTGGATTCGAATTGCTGACCTCTTGATTAGCAGCCACAGCACTTAACCACTACACCACCAGGGTCTCCATTTAATAAATAGCATGTAACATCAAAGTTTAATGAGTAAATGATGACATTATGCCATACTAAGAAGACATCAAATATCTAAAGTTATAGGAAAAGTATGTATTAGTCCTTTTAGAACTTAAACATTAAGAAATTCTAAATAAAGAAATACATTCTACATGGATAACTGTATGATACACCCAGCTTTCTAACACAATATGACTTAAACAGCACCCCAGGGTCAAGAGTAAAAATGTTCTGTAATACATTTCCCCAAGAAACAATACCAAAATATCCATGTCATGAGAAGAGTGAGGATTACAGTTTAGCTCCATCAACATTTTATGAAACATCATTTACATATTAAATCCATAGCCTTTTCAGTAACACTATAAGGACTATATTCTAGAAATACAAAAATCACTTTCAATTCAAGACACGTTGAAAGATCAACAACCAGTGATTCTTGGCTCACAATTTAGTCAATTGCCAAAAGTTTCAATAACATAACAGATAAAATAAATAGGAAATATTATGGTAAATACTTAATAAGCTTAGCAGAACGCTGCAGGGACAAACTGCCCCCCTACTCAAAGTGGGAAATTCATGAAAAAGGTGACTGAAGGGGGAAAATTAACTCTTGCTTTTCATCTTCTCCGGTGGGAGATCTCTAGAAAACCGATCTGCTGAAAACTGGGTGATTTTTCCACTGCCTGGTCCTTTCTCTTGATCAGTTTTTCTTTTTTCCACTGTTGAGAAAAGAATTATATCAGCTTAACCAATTTCCACTCATTCCTCTATTCCATCCTGCTTTCAAAGCTCAGAGCTGAAAACGTTTGGTAACAACAAAAAGAGAGATCAACAAAACCAAAGAGTACACATAAAAACGCATCTCATTAATGAATTCTGCTTAATTGCTTAGCCAATGACAGGCACGATTGGATTAAGGTTTTTCCAGAAAAGTTTTGAATCGTCACCTCTTTTCCTTGACAGCCATTTTATTCTAAACCTGGTCTGGAATGTGGCAGCCAGAACCCATAAAGAGAATAAGGATCAAAGATGAAAGCGATAGGTACCTGTCCAGAATTCTCTGGATGATTTTCTTGATCAAAGGGGCTTCTGGGTCCAGGCAGACTTCCTTCCCGCTCTTCAGGTAGCCTCTGCAAAGAGAAAAATAGGATGCTCCCATGAGCCACAGGGGTTGAAGATCCAGGCTGGGCGACTTCACTCTTGCCCTGGTCACAGTGAATACCGAAGCGCGCAAGGACTTACATCGCTTCCACCTTAGGGCACTGCGGTCCCGCGGCGATCACCTGTAGATTACTGATCATTTTGGGGTGAATCCCAGGGGTGATGACCAAACACATGCAGCGCAGCTCTCTCACCACGGCCGCGACAGGACCAGCTGGGGCAGAAAGAGAGACACTGTTACAGGGCAGGTTGCTAGGAAAGCTCTTCTCTAGCAAGCACACTTTCCCGCGCCCAGGATGCAGGACCCGGCGTGAGGCTGGGACGCGCGGCTGCTGCCCGGGGACCTCCCGCGGGCGGTGAGCTCTTACCGCTGGCGAGGGGCCCCGGCGGCGTCAGCAGCAGCAGCAGCGATAGCAGCAGGCACAGCGAGCACGAAGGTCCGGGGATGCGGACGGCGGGGCTGGACCGGAGACTCATAGCAGAGAGTGGCGAGGAGCCCAGGCTCGGGAGGCTGGAGGCAAGCGAGAGGAAGCGCGGAGATTTGAAGCACTGTGGCTTCCCTAAGTGTTCTGGGCTCTCTTTTATCTGCACTTACCCCCTTCCTCCAGGCAGAAAACTCTGGAGTGGGATACTTGCGAAATGCCCTGGACTCGCGGGCGTGGTGGTGGGGGGTGGGGGGGGGCGGTAAGCGGCTGGAGTTGGGGAGGGGAGTGACTGGGAGGAGCTGACTGCACCCTCTCTTGGGCAGATGCTGCAGCTCGGCTCCGCGGCGTTTGGAGGAGCCCTAGGTAGGAGCCACCGTATGGGAGCCCCACATTCCCCCACATCCCCGGCAGGCTAGCGATGGCCAGCGTCTCCTGGGGACAGAGACCTCTGGGAGGTGCCCTTCGTCTCCATCTAGAGAGAAAAGCTGGAGCCAAAGTATCAGGAGGTTTGACTTAAAAAAAAAATTTCTGACCGTCTTGAACCCTTTTATTATTGTTGTTGTTATCATAGTTTAGGTAATGGAAACCGTGGTTTTTTTTTTTTTTTAACCTGAAAGCGTTTCCTCTCCTGCTTGCAGGCGGGTCATTTCTAGGTTCCTGCCATCAGTCTACCATTCCCTGGACTTCAGCCAGTTTTAGAATCCCAAATAACATGGTAACGTGTCTCAGCTCCCAGTTGAAGTCCAGGAACGGGTTCCAAAACCAGGCCGGCTTACTGGAAACTCTGTGCTTGTAGTATAACAAAAGCGGTTCAGAAAACGAGTATCACTGAGCACATTGCCCTGGAAGATGACGCCTCGCTTCCCGCAGTTTAATACACTATTGAACTGGAAAAAGTCACCGTCTTTGCTAGAAAGCAGGGGATGAAGCAATGCCAGAGAGGCCAAGCTAGCTGTAGCTACGGTGGGTATTTGAGCCAGTTCGGAGCCCCGGTAGGAGGCAAACGGGTAAATATCCCACCAGCTTGTTAATAAGTCTCTGGAGTTCTTTGGAAAGGGGTAGCCTGATTTGAACACTTTTAGCCTCAAGGTGGGAGCCTTTTGAAATGCATGAAACTCAAAAATCCTTACTGGAAGCCTCATTTTTGTGTAGATTGAGCGCTGTCTTAGGTGATAACCTCACAAATGTGTGAATTTTCTAAACTTTTGACAAGTTTGCCTTTATTTCTGTGAGACAAGCCTCCTAACTATGTGTCCTAGTTCATGTGTTCTCGTGAGAACGTGCTTATCACAAGAAAAAGCTATCACCAGTCTTCATTCAGTCATAGTGGCCATTTTCTCCTTTACACTATTCATTGTTTCCAGGTGTTACTGGCTTCCTTCTTTTCTAGCCTCTGAACAGTGAATAATGCCTTTGCAGTGGTATTTTTCAAAAGAGATTGGATTCCTGGAAGTTAACTATTACCCTGCATTCAACATTTAAAAAAAACATTGCCATCGAGTGGATTCTGACTCATAGCAACACAAAACTGCCCATAGGGTTTCCAAGGAATGCCCTGGTGAATTTGAACTGCCAACCTTTTGGTTAGAAGCCATAGCTCTTAACCACTATGCCGCCAATGTTTCCACATCCCATAGTAAAACCCATTGCTGTGGGATAGATTCCAGCTCATAGGGACCCTTTGGACAGAGTAGAACTGCCCCATAGGGTTTCCAAGGAGCTCCTGTTGGATTCGAACTGCTGACCTTTTGTTAGCAGCTGCAGCTCTTAACCGCTAAGCCACCAAGGTTTCCACATTCAATATTAAATATTAGGGCCCAATTATTGCTTCCACATGTAGCAGGTGGAATGCACTGCTGTGAGCAGTTCTGCAGTATTCCAGGGCAGCTGTTTCTGCTTCATAGCTATTAGTACTGCTTTTTTGTTATAATGAAGAATACATCCAACCAACAACCAACCTATTGCCACTGAGTTGATTCCAACTCATAGCAACCCTATAGGACTGAGCAGGGTCCCATAGGGTTTCCAAGGTGCAGCTGGTGGATTTGAACTGCCAGCCTTTTCATTAGGAGCCATAACACTTAACCACTACACCACCAGGGCTCCACAAAAAAAATACATAGTAGGGGTAATTTTCCTGAGATTCAGATTCGTTTAGTTTTATTTATTTGCCTGTAAGTACTGCTTTTGCAGTAATGCAGAATGCATTGGAGTGGTAATTTTTCTGAGATTAAAAAAATCCCTTGGCTTTATTTATTTGGACTGTAAGTACTGCTTTTGCGGTAAGAATGCACTGTATTACATTTTGAAAAGTTTTGTGAAAAATAATAAAAACGCTAAGAAGAAGGAGACTAGAAGAAAATATATAGGCAGGCATTGCCAAGTACTGTCATGTTTTACCTCATGTTTTGTAAATTTTCAAGAAATAAAAATAAATAACTCCAGTTTTATCACTGATTCATATCAGCAGGATTTACATTGTCCGAGGTCGGCTGGGACACATGGGGTCCCCGATAATGGGTATCAAATTATGTAACTCATAATAAAAATTCTGAATTCATCCTTTAATCAACATGCCTTCATTAGTGAAAACACATAGTATCAAAAAAAAATTCAAAGGAGAAAATAATTGGGTCTTGAAAGGGCTAGGAGTTTGAACCAATTTGGCAGGTGACGGCACTCATTCTGGCTTCCTTCAAACAACCTCTTTGCCAGGCAAGGTTCACACACAAGCTCCTGGAATCCAGGTGACCAAGTCTGTTTTCACAGGCCTACTTTAGTCTCAGGTGACCTCCGAGCTGCCCCCTGAGGCTGGTAGCTTCCCTCTTCCTCTCCCTCTCCCTCTCCCAACTCTCTCTTCTTTTTGGAAGAATTAGAACAAAGTGGGTTTGATGGCCAGGTCGTCCACATCTCTAACTTCATGGCAGGCTTGAATATAATACTGGAATAGCACATGGACTTCCTTTCGTGGAAGTCTAACTAGATCCTTTTCTGGATTGTTTTCAAGACTCATGTCCCCACGGTTGCTAGCAAAGGTAACTGGTAAACATGGTGGCAATCAGAAACCAGTCATATAACAAAACTCTTTTCCTTGTCCTCCATGACTGTGGGGAATTATATTAACTTCCCCACCCATCTTCCTTGACTAGACATCACCTCCTTTGCTGAGAGAGAAGGAAGTGTCATAGATCTTTAGAACTTTCAGTCCAGAAGGAAACTCAAGGGATTTTCTGCTGGGAAGTTTGGTTCTCAATTTGTGGGAAGCTAAATGGGAAGTCCTCTGTTCTTCACAGCTTCCTAGTACCATCAGCATCAGACCAGACTCAGCTAATGCAATCCTACATCTTCCTGGGGAGTGGTAATCTCTGGAAAACAGTCTGTAGAGTTATTATATTGACTTTTTAGAGATTAAGGCGTATCTAAAGACAAAAGATAAGCATCCTTGATTTGAATAAGAACAAACTTAAAAAATATGACTAAAGATCTTGGGCAATTAAACTTAACCACAGGAACTAAACTGCACTATGATAAAATTCACACACACACAAAAAAAAATTAGAGGCATAGATTTATTGAGCTTTTAAACATTTGTGTTTTTTAGGTTAATTCCAATTTGTTTTGTTTGTTTTTGTTTTTTTAATGTAAGCGGCCACTGAATTCGTTTTGGCACATATATGCTAAGAACAGAGAAGGGTCATGGGATGCGAATGCCAGTTCCACCCAATATTTTTATACATGTGTGTGCCTCATCTGATTTGCACTTTGAATCAACTCATAGAATGGGGTGGGGTGGGGGGATGCTTTACCAACTGGCAAGCAGATAATAGAAAGGCCCCACTAGAAATGGGCTGTTGAGTTGCTCAACCTCATCAGGAAGCAGTGAGTAATTTAATCTGGCTTCCCATTGAATTCACTCTGGCCCATTGCCCAGGTCTAGCTTCTGTTTAGGCATCTCTGATTTAAGCCTTGTACAAAGACAGGTTAGGGAAGTGGATAGTTCGAAGACCTTCTGAAGTTGAGAATGACAGTACCAGGAACCACTGTAGGCAGAGCTCTTTAAAAATAATTATTCCTTTATTCCCAATTTAAAGGGAAGCTATTTTCCATATGAAAATCACTGTGTTATTTTTGTTCCTACTATAGTTAAACAACCCATCAAATGATGTCCTGGCAGCCTGAAAGATTTACTGTTTGTTAAAAGCAATCTAATTTTAGTCATTATACCACAGAATAATGTAATAAAAAAAATGTAATAGCAACAGAAATTTTCTTAATGGTTTGCAGCTGCCAAAACACTTTCATGCTCTTTATGTCTTGAGCCTCACATTGATTTTTTGAGGCAGATAAGTGAAATTCTCTTTTCCCCATTTTTTTTTTTTTTTTTTAGCTTGAGAAAGTAAGGCCAGAGAAAAGGTTAAAATGTACAAAATCCAGGACTGGAAGTCAGGTGCTAGAGAATCTGCCAAAAGACATTTTTAATGGCTCCAAGATTATAAACCACTTTCCTTACAGTCCCTGCCAAACACCCATGGCTCTCTGCAATCTGGTTAACCACTTTATTTGCATTGCTCAACAACCATATTTTAGGCTGTTGAAATCCTTAGTCTATTCACTCTTGGCCTTTGAGGCCACAATCATATCAAATGCCATAGAGAATTCCAGATCACCCAGTTTGACAGTGCCTGCTTTCTAAATCCCTCTCTTTCTTCCAGACCCAGTTCAAAGTTCCACCCTCTCTGAGAAGGCTTTTTCAGACACAGTCACCTGAAACATGTTTCTTTTACCTTTGGTGTTAGAACAAATATACTTGTAATAAGTACATCAAGGCAGTGTTTAATTATTCCTTTATTTTGCTTTTCGTCTCTCCGAAGTCAATTTTTAAATAAACAAACCAAAAAGAAAAAAAAAAACCCAACCAGTTGCTGTAAAATTGATTCCAACTCATGGTGACTCCGTGTGTGTCAAAGTAGAACTGGTGCCCCATAGGGATTTCAATGGCTGATTTTTTGGAAGTAAATCACAAGGCCATTCTTCTGAGGTGCCTCTGGGTGGACTTGAACTTCCAACCTTTCCATCAGCATTTGCACCACTCAGGAACTCCTCACTTAGTAAGGTTGTTGTTGTTGTTAGTTGGTGTTGAATTGACTCAGACTTATAGCAACCTTATGAATAACAGAGCAAAAACTGTTTAAAATCAATGGTAGTGGCTTATATTTCTCACAACCTCCCACAAATTCTAAGTTTAGTAGCAAGCAGTTTATGAATATTTGGTGATACCCACTGCCATCAAGTTGATTCCGACTCATAGCAACCCTATAGGACAGAGTAGAACTGCCTCATATGGTTTCCAAGGAGCGTCTGGTGGATTCGAACTGCCGACCTTTTGGTTAGCAGCCATAGCTCTTAACCACTATGCTACCAGGGTTTCCTATTTGGTGATAGTTAATAACAATAACTTTTTATCTTACCGTGCTTCTTAAATTACAAGTGGATCTTAAAGTTAAGGAGGAAAGGACAGGACTGCTGTCGTTAATCATTTGAATTTTCCTACTTTGAACTGGCTTTCCCTGTTAGAAATTGTATCTTGGTTATTCTTACGTGAAGTTCAAGTGATATCCTTAGTCTTTGGGATTTAAACCATTCAAAGGAAGGTTCAAAATCCAATAGAACATTTACTATTGGAAGAAAGAAAATTATACAACCAAAGTTTCAACCAAACTACATACTTCCTGTGACATAGAACTCTCTGGAAATAGTTGACAAAAGAAAACTCTGATTAAGTAATGCCGTATTGAATGTTAATAGAGTGAGACCATCATTCTAAATTGATCTCTTACAATAAATCAGAGAGGCCTTTAATTATGAGATACAATATATATGGCATTGTCGTTCTTAGTTGCTGTCGAGTAGATTCTGACTCATGACGACCCCATGTGTGCAGAGTAGAACTGTTCTACTGTGTTCTACTGTTACCTTTTGGAAGCAGAGCACCAGGTCTGTCTTTCCAGGTGCCTTTGGGTAGATTCCAACTGCCAATCTTTCTGCTAGTAGTCAAGTGCTTAGCCATTTATGCCATCAGGGACTCCTAATAAATGGCATAGGCCTTTTCAAATATTTTTCTAAGGTACTATTTTCCTTCTTATGCACTACTCTTTATACTGCCCTTAAGAAATGCTATATGATTACAGTAATTAAGGATGTAGACATACCATTATCGGGTTAAGCACATCAAGGATATCACTATAAGGAAGACAATAAGGGCTTAAGTGGAAGATAGAGTTACTGTTTGCATGCAAAAGAAAAGGAAAAATCCTGGAACTCTTGGGTTAACATTACAATGTCAGTGCAGCCTCTCTCTTTTCCACATTGAACTTGGCAGTCCTGTGAAGAAGTAGCATCATTCAGGGAATAAGCTTGCTTCAAGTAGCCCAGCTTTACTATGAAATGTCAGAAATGTTTTCCTCCCTTTTGCCCATTCTCCAGTTTCCCTTTTTGTTCTTTTTAGGTTAAATTGACTTGAGAAAGGAGTAAATTCTGTGAACTTTGATTGGGCCTGTACTTTGTGCTGGGTCCTGAGCTGGGGCTTCAGTTAACCATAGCTAGGCTTTTCCTCCCCATCTTCTGGGTGAGTAGGGTAGCTACCCACAATTTTGCATAGCCTGCAGAGTGTTTTTGTTGGCACCAAGAGGTGTTATGTAGGCAAAAACAAAAAGAGATGAAGATTAAAGTTTTAACTGTTGCCAAAAGCCTTGGACTTCTCAGAAATAGGAAGCATTCAATACTTTCTTCAGAAATTTAGTCTGAGCTAAGCAAAATAAATAAATAAATAAATAAAAATATCTTTTTAGCATTAGCTATCTTAGATAACTTTGAGAAGACATCCCTATGGTACTGCAGAGGTCCTTCAAGGAATCCTGCACTTACTAATGGCCATTTACTATACTGTTTCTTTCTTTCTTTCTTTCTTTTTCAATAGTGCTTTAAGTAAAAGTTTACAATTCAAGTCAGTTTCTCATATGAAAACTTACACACACACTTTGTTATGTGACCCTAGTTGCTCTCCCTACAATGTGACAGCACACACCTTCTCTCCACCCTGTATTTCCTGTGTCCATTCAACCAGCTCCTGTCTCCCTCTGCCTTCTCATCTTGCCTCCAGACAGGAGCTGCCCACATAGTCTCATGTGTCTACTTGAGCTAAGAAGCACACTCCTCACCAATATCATTTAATGTCTTACTGTCCAGTCTAATCTTTGAAGAGTTGGCTTCAGGAATGGTTTTCATTTTGGGCTAACACAGAGTCCAGGACCATGACCTCTGTGATCCCTCTAGTCTCCCTTTAAGTCTGGTCTTTTTACTAGAATTTGAGGTCTGCATGCCACTCTTCTCCTGCTCCATCAGGGATTCTTTGTTGTGTTTCCTGTCAGAACAGTCACTGGTGGTAGCTGGGCACCATCTAGTTCTTCTGGTCTCAGACTGATGGAGTCTCTGGTTTATGTGGCCCTGGCCACCATTGCTTTCACATCTTGTGTTGATTTTTTTTTTTAAGCAGAAATGTTCTTGTACATAGACTCAAAATATATTTCATTCTCATTTAATATATATTCAAGCTGTGTTAATTGCTGCTTTTATAGGAATAGCTGTGATGCATTTGTACGTGTATAATTATTTATGCTCCTTTTAAAAAAAAAAAAATTCAAACCCTCTTTTTGCCTCCCTTGCCACTACTTGAGGAAATAGCCAAGATCTAACATTCGATAAGTATCCAAGACAATAGCAACTTAAAGAACACACATATACAGGCATACACACATACACATCACCACCACTACCACCATTACCACGGTTACTACCACCACCAAGAAAACAAAAACAAACAAAAAAACAAGGATTAGAAGAAAAAAATGTGAATAGAGTATGTCTTACATTTAATTCCTTGCCACCAATTATTTCATTAAATCTGTTAATGTATTCCAAGATAATGACTACGTTCATGTATTTTTAAAGTCTTATTTTCACAAGAAATGAGAATTAAGAAATTGGTCTCGCTGACATAAGAGGTGTTGCAATGCCAAGCTAAAAGTCACAGAATCCTAGAAATTCTGGCTAATGATGGTCTGTGAATGCCTTACTAACCAGCTGGGATTTTAAAACATGGCTCACCCTGGAGAGCAAATTGATGGAATGTTTTACTTTGAATCATTTTGGTTTGCAAAAATTCAGAATTAGTAAGCCAGACTGAAAGCCATTTTCTTTGGAACAGAATGTCCATAGAAAACAGTTTTTATTTTTCCCTAATTTGAATTTGAGAATCAGACTAATGGCTGCTATGACCAGGAATTATGTCACAGAAAAGAGAAATATAGTAGTGGCTAATATACTAGAAATAGACCACAGGCTGTTATGTGCCACAGTGTGACTATTCGCAAGTTAGTTCTTTGCAATAAATGAAAGCTGTGAAAGTGTTAGATAAATTATATCCACTAGCTTTCTGTGGTGGCTTAGAAATAAAACCATTACTTAAATTAAGGCAATAATTAGGAAAAAAAATTTTCCAAAGCCTTAACTTCTTCCTTTATCTGAATTCAAGTTATTTCTATGCCACTCACTTTTTGTATGATCTTAAACAATTTATCTTTAAATGAAAAAACCAAAGCAGCTTTCTTCCCCTTAGGACTATTGAGAGGAATAAACAGGATGGTATGAAAATGTTTTAAAATTTTCAAATTTACATATATGTATTAATCGAAGAAAAATTTACATAGTAAAATGAACAGGTATTAACTGTCCAGTTTGATTTTTGAAAAATGAAAACACCTGTGTAAGCACCTCACTGTAATCAAGCTATAGAGCATTTTTATCACCCCAGAAAACCTGTGCTCTTTTCCATTCAATCTCTCTTCTCCAGAAGAAACTACTATTGTGATTTTAGTTTTGCCCATTCTGCAAGTTTATATAAATGGAATCACCCAATATGTACTCTTTTGTGCCTGGTATCTTTTGCTCAACATAATGTATCTGAGATTCATCCATGCTACTGTAAATATTGGTTGTTATTGCTGTTCTTAGTTGCAGTCCAGTTGACTCTGACTCATGGTGATCTAATGTATAACAAAACAAAATGTTGTCTGGTCCTGTGTCATCTTCATGGTAATTGTTATGTTTGAGTTCGTTGTTGTGGGTATTGTGTCAGCCCATCTCATTGAGGGTTTCCATCATTTTCGCTGACTTTCTACCAAAATATTGGCAGTACATTATTTTTTACTGATGGGAAGTATTCAATTGTGCAAACTATAAGAGTGTTTATTCATTTCACCTGTGGGTGGGCATTTGGGTAATTTTCAATTTTTGGCTTATAATTTAGATATTATAAATAAAGTGGTTATAAGCATTACTATATAAAGCTTTTTGTTGTGGCAAGAAAAGATGGCCATAAATTTATTGCCATTCTTATTCGTTTGTGGAATCTATTTTTATAACCTTTAATCTGAACTGGCTCTGTGATTGGTTTTAATCCATATAACATGGCGGAAGTGATACTGTGTAATTTGTGAGAGTAGATCTGAACCTTCCACCTTTGTCTTTGGAATGCTTCCTCTTAGAACCCAGCCACTATGCTGTGCGAGGCCTAAGCTATGTGCAAAGGCAACGTGGAAAAGAACCAAGGCCCTCTGGCTTGTTGCCCCATCTGAGCTCCCAGCTGAAAGCTAGCACCAACTGATAGCTGTGCAAGAGACAATCTTGTACATTCTAGTCCAGTTAAGATTCAGATAACTACAAGTGCAGCCATATGAAGTAAAAGAACCATCCAGGTGAGTCCAGTCAACTCAGATAATCATGAGATAATTCACCAGTGAAACCATCTAAGTCTGAAATTTTGTTTGTGAGGGTTTTAATTACGAATTTAATTTCTTTAATAGATTACAGATCTATTCGGCCTTCTACTTCTGCTAATGTCAATTTCAGAAGTTGTGTTTTACATGGAATTTTTCATCTAAGTTGTTGAATTTTGTACTTAAAGTTATTCATAATATTGCTTTACTTACCTCTTAATGACTGGTCCAGCTTTCACATGCATACGATGCGATTGAAAATACCATGGCTTGGGTCAGGCACATGTTAGTCTTCAAGGTGACATCTTTGCTTTTCAAAACTTTAAAGAGGTCCTTTGCAGCAGATATACCCAATCCAACGCGTCTTTTGATTTCTCGACTGCTGCTTCCCTGGCTGTTGATTGTGGATCCAAGTAAAATGAAATCCTTCACAACTTCAATCTTTTCTCTGTTTATCATGATGTTGCTCATTGGTTCAGTTGTGAGGATATTTGTTTTCCTTATGTTGAGGTGCAATCCAAACTGAAGGCTGTGGTCTTCGATCTTCATTAGTAAGTGCTTCAGAATTGACGCCTTTGAATTGTGGTGTTGGTGAAGAATATTGAATATACCACGGACTGCCAAAAGAACGGACAAATCTGTCTTGGAAGAAGTGCGGCCAGAAGGCTCCTTAGCGGCAAGGATGGCGAGACTGAGTCTTACATACTTTGGACATGTTGTCAGGAGGGATCAGTCCCTGGAGAAGGACATCATGCTTGGCAGAGTACAAGGTCAGCAGAAAAGAGGAAGACCCTCAACGAGGTGGATTGACACAGTGGCTGCAACAATGAGCTCAAGCATAGCAACGATTGTAAGGATGGCTCAGGACCAAGCGGTGTTTTGTTCTGTTGTGCATAGGGTCGCTATGAGTCGGAACCGCCTTGACGGCACCTAACAACAATGACTGGTCAGTAGTTATATTGCCTCATTTCATTTATGATATTGGTAACTTCAGTTTTCTCTTCCTTTTTAAATAATTAATTTTGCTATGAATTTATAAATATTTATGAAAATCAATGTTTGGCTTTGATGATTTTGTCTATTGTTCATCTGTCTGCCATTTCATTCATTTCTGATTTTATTTCCTTTCTTTTACTAATCTTGGATATAATTTGGACTTTTTTACTACTTCTTAAAAATGAAGCGTTGCCAGTCCTGTGCCATCTTCATGATTGTTGGTATCTTCATCATTAGTACTAGCTGCTCTAAAATGCTTGCCTGCCAATTCCAACATCTGGTTTATCTTGGGTCCATTTCAAATGACCTCTTATTATTTGATTTTGGGACATATTTTTCTGCTTCTTCATATATGTCTAGCAATATTTGATTATATGCAAACTATTCTGTGTGCTACCTTGAGTTTGGATAATGTTGTCATCTTTTAAAAGGTGTTGATTTTTGTTCTGGAAAGCATTACATTACTAGTAAATTATTTTGTCTTTTCATGCTTGATTATTTTTCTATTTGGTTTTGAATTCTGTCCCACAGTGTTGTATCCTTTACTTTAGCGCATACATCATAGCTTCTCAGGCATCTCACCTGAATGCCAGAGGACTCAGCAAAGTCTCTTTACTCTTCCTGGGACAGAGGTCCAACATCCCCCATAACTACAGTTCCACAGCAAGCTGTCTTTTCTAGACCTCACGAAGTCTCGCTCTATACCAGTATAGCCCAAACGTTGGCAAAGGAACTTCAATAAATCCCCATGCAAAGCTCCATCTGCCTCAGTACTCTGTCCCAAAAATTTCAAGTAATTCAGCTGCCTGCTCTGCTTGAGCTCCATTTGAATTCCTCCTCTCTGCAGGTTGAGGATACCCCAAGACAGAATGTCACAATGATCAAGGGGCTCACATTTTGTGTTTCCATTCTCTCAAGGATTGTAGTCCTTCACTGCTGGTTGTTCAAACTTGAAAGAATTTGCCTCATATATTTTGTTCAGTTCTCAATTGTTTTGGCAGAAGGACAAGTCCACTACGAGTTACTCCAACTTGGCCAGGGAAAGAAGATTTTGAAAGTTTTTTAATGGGTAAGTTATTATTACTAATATTACTGTGTGTTATTGAAGTTGAGTAAGATGATATTTCAGGATGAGTCTCACAGAGTGACTTTATGGATTCCAAAAGTCAGTTTTATACATTCTGCATGGGGATTCATTTGTCTAGGGATTTACCTAAACATTGTTGTTAGGTTGCTGCCCAGTCAGTTCCAACTTATAGCAACCCTATGTACAACAGAATGAAACACTGCCTCTTCCTGCACCATTCTCAAAAGTGTTGCTATGCTTGAGCCCATTGTGTCAATTGTTGTCACCACGTGTCAATTCATCTTGTTGAGGGTCTTCCTTTTTTTTGCTGACCCTCTACTTTACCAAGCATGATGTCCTTCCTCTTGATAATATGTCCAAAGAACATGAGACAAAGTCTTGCCATCCTTGCTTCTAAGAGCATTCTGGCTGTACTTCTTCCAAAACGGGTTTGTTCATTCTTCTGCCAGTCCATGCCATATTTGTTACTTTTTGCCAACATCATAATTCAAGGGCATCAATCCTTTGGCCTTCCTTATTCATCGTCCAGCTTTCACATGCATATGAAGTGACTGAAAATACTATGACTTAGGTCAGGTGCACCTTAGTCCTGAACATTAACTGCTCCTTTTTCTTTGTTCAATTTAGCCTTTTTGTTTCCCAAATCTGTGCCCCAGCTGCTAGGGGGAATGTCACTCTCTCTTTTTTGCCTTAGATCTTGTTCAATTCAGTTCTATCACTGGCAAAAGATTGTGTTCATTGTATATGTAATTATGCTTATTTAATTTTCTTCCTGCCTATCAATATTATGCCAAGTCATTACATGATGAAAAAGGGTGAAATTTTCCAACAGTCAGCTATTTTATGTCTGCTCAGTAGTCTCCAAATTTTATAACTGTCCAGGTTCTGAATCCTGGGTTTTACTGGAAACTAAGGTTGCTATGAGTTGGAATCAACTCAATGGCACTCAACAATGACAACAATCTTACTATACTTGTCACTACACCTGGTGAGTAACTAGTGCATCAGTTATGGTCTGCAGCATTGGCCAATTTGGATGCTTCCTTCCTATATTTTGCTTTCCCCTCCCTGTCCCCACTTCCTTTAACTACATATTGAATTGAACTTCTAGAATCTTGTCCCCAAAACAAAGGCTTGCAGGCAATCATGACGCTTAACCAAATCTGAAAAAAAGCAAGAACCAAAACCAGGGGCAGCATTGCCAGTGGCATCATAAATTTATGTGTGTTCATGTATGTATGATAGAGAGAGGTAAGAGAAGTGGGGTGACATACTCTTGTGGCTTGTGGTAGAGGGAGATCTCAATTAGTTTTTATTCCAAAAACCAGACCAAACCTGTTGCCATTGGGTCGATTCCGACTCACAGTGACCCTACAGTTTTTATTCAGTACCACCCATATACATGTTCAGGCTTACCTTTCCACACTACCGTGACCCTCTAGGAGGGTTTTACTTTCTATTTTTAGATTACACTTAGGTGAGGCCTTGAAAGAGGAGTTGTCCACATAGCATATTTTGGAAGGGAGCCATCTGCATTATCTAGGGCTGCTATAACAGAAATACCAGAAGTGGATGGCTTTAGCAAAGAGAAATTTATTCTCTCACAGCCTAGGAGGCTAGAAGTCCGAATTCAGGGTGCCAGCTCCAGGGAAAGTCTTTCTCTCTTTGTCGGCTCTGGGGGAAGGTCCTTGCCATCAATTTTTTCCAGTCAAGGAGCTTCTCAGGGCAGGGACCCTGGGTCCAAAGGACATGCTATTCTCTGGCTCTTGTTTCTTCATAGTACGAGGTCCCCATATCTCTCTGGTAGCTTCTCTCTTTTATATCTCAAAAGAGATTGACTTAATCTCTAGTTGACTAATCTTGTAGATTGAGTCCTGCCTCATTAACATAACTGCAGCTAATCCCACCTCATTAACATCATAAAGGTAGGCTTTACAACACATAGGAAAATCCCTTCAGATGACAAAATGGTGGATGATCATACAACATAGGGAATCATGGCCTAGCCAACATGACATATTTGGGGGGGACACAATTTAATCCATGACAGGAGCAGAACAAAATTTAGCAGAACAGATAGGCATTGCTTCCTGATGCTCAGTGAATGACATATTGAATGCTGTAGAGAGTAGGTCTTCAATGGTGACAAACAGAAGCAAGTATATACTTTCTCAGCAAAGGTGATATATAGTGCTCACTTGAATGGGTATGGACGGCTTGCAGTATAAGCTAGGTGTTACCTGTCTTTCTCAGAGTGGCAATGTTGAATGGAATCTATTTACTCTACTGTATGGGGAGGCAAAAGGAGAACATGCCAGTTAATATTTTGGTAAATTATCCCACTACATAAACCTGTCCCAAGAATATAATAGCTGACTGTAATAATATTTAAGGTTTCTTTCAATGTACACAACATTTAACAAGCTCTAATTGAATATCTCTGTTTTTATATTTAATGGGCGTGTTTCACATTTGCATTTGATGTCTTTTAACATTTTGGGATAATTAATCAAAATTGGACTTGTACTAGTTACAAATTCTTTTCCCTTCCTGGATTGTTAAATAATAAAGTAATATTGCTAGAACAAAAGATAGCATGACTGGAGGAAAAGTCAGTTCTGGTTTATTTATGTAAAATTTTGGTTTTCCTAGAATGACTAAGTTTTTACTCTTCCCAAATGCCCCTTTCTAGTTTTTTGTCCTCTGTTTTGGCTCAAATTATGTCATTCTGACCATTTCTGTGACAGCAGTCATTTACTGAAAAAGTTCTTCAGTATTGCTTTTTTTACCATGATCTGATCTATAGTACACACTGAAGTTACAATCAGATAGGACTGTCAACCACCTAGGTTCACCTGTGTCTGACTCAGCTCTGGTAAAGACAGAGGTAAGAGAGGAGGTTGTTGTCAGTTCACACTTGCAGAGTAGTCTTGGACACATTTTCCCAGTTTGTGTTTGTGATTGCTTTCCTTGGAGCATGGTATGCTAGGTCATGAGCCGATGAATTTATTGGAAAAATCTCATTCTTTCTTCATCCTGATAAAAGATCTTATTAATGCTCAAAATTAATATTTGTATGTGTCTTAGTTATGTAGTGCTGTGATAACAGAATTATCACAAGTGGATTTAACAGGAATTTATTCTCTCATGGTTTAGGAGGCCAGAAGTCCAAATTCAGGGCATCTATTCCAGGGGAAGCCTTTCTTTCTCCGTTGGCTCTGGGGGAATGTCCTTGTCTTCAGTCTTCCCCTGCCTGGGTCTAGGAATTTCTCAGTACAGGAACCCTGGTTCCAAAGGACAAGCTCTGCTCCTGGCTCTTCTTTCTTGGTAGTAGGAGGTCCCTTTCCTCTCTGCTTGCTTCTCTCTTTTATATCTCAAGGAGATTGACTCAAGATATAATCTAATCCTGTAGATTTCATCTTGCCTCATTAACATAACTGCCTCTAATCCTGCCTCATTAACATCATAGAAGTTAGGATTTACAACACATAGGATAAATATACCGGATCACCAAATGGAGGACAACCACACAATACTGGAAATCATGGCCTAGCCAAGTTGACACATATTTTTTGGAGACACAAGTCAGTCTATGATACTATGTAAACTAAAGGAAATGTAGATTCAGCCAATGACCTCACAGGAACCTGTATCAACTATGCACCAAAATCTTAAATGTCTAGGCATATGCCTTCTGCTATGCCTATAAGGTTCAGGGAGTTAAAAAGACTGTCTACTTGACAAGCTGATCTAAAATTCATATGTAAATACAAGGACCCAGAATAGCCAAAACAGTCTTGAAAAAGAAAAACCAAGTAAGAGAACTCTCAATTCCCAATTTCAAAACTTACTACAAATTTACAGTAACCAAGACTATGCAGTACTGGTATAAGGATAGACTTATAGATCAATGGAATAGAATTGAGCATCCAGAAATAAATCCATACATCTATGGCCAATAAATTTTTGGTAAGTTTACTACGACGGTTAAGACGGGGGAAGAATAGTCTTTTCAACAAATGGTACTGGGGCACCTGGATATCCCCCATGCAAAAGAATGAAGTTGGACCTCTCTCACATCATATAAAAAATTAACTCAAAATGGGTCTATAAAGGCCTAAATATATGAGCCAAAACTATAAAACTCTTAGAAGAAATCATAGGTTTAATTCTTTGTGACCTTGGATTAGGCAAAGATTTCTCACTTATGATACCAAAAACACAAGCAACCAACTGGGGGAAAAAAAGACAAACTAAACCGATTAAAATTAAAATCTCCTGTGCTTCAAAGGACGCTATCAAAAAAATACAAAAGCAACCCACAGAATGGTGAAAATATTTGAAAATTATACATCTGTTAAGCATCTACTATCAAGAATATATAAGGAACTCTTACAACACAATAAAAAGACAAACAGCCCAATTAAAAAGTAGGCAAAAGATTTGAACAGACCTTTCTCCAAAGAAGATATACAAATAGTTAATAAGTACACACAAAAATGTTCAACATCATTAATCCTTAGAAAAATGTAAATCAAAACCTCAACAAGATACCACTTAACATACGCTGAGATGGGTATAATCAAAAAGACAGACAATAACAAACGTTGGCAAGTTTATGGAGAAATTGGAACGCTCATACATTCCTTGTGGGAATATGCAATGATGCAGCCACTGTGGAACAGAGTTTGGTATTTCCTCAAAATGTGAACTGTAGAGTTACCATATGACCCAGCAATTCCACTAGATATACCCAAGGGAATTGAAGACATATGTCCACACAAAAACTTGTACACAAAGGTTTATAGTAGTAGTATACACAATAGTAAAAAAAAAAAAAATGAATCAACCTAAATGTTGACCGACTGGAGAATGGATAAACAAAAGATGGTATATCCATACAGTGAAATATTATTCACTCATAAAAGTAGGTAAGTACTGATTCATACTACAACATGGATGAACTTTGAGAACATAATGCTAAGTGAAAGAAGTCAGACACAAAAGGTTACATATTGTATGATCCAATTTATATGAAATATCCAGAATAGGAAAATCCACAAAGAAAGATTAGTGATTGCCAAGAGCTGGAGAGAGAGAAATCGGAAGTGATTATTAATTGGATAGAGAGTTTTCTTTTTAAATGATAAAACTGTTCCAGAATTAGATAGTGGTGATGGCTGCATAACTTTGTGAATATACTAAAAAACACTGAATTCTATACTTTAAAAGGGTGAATTCTATGGTATGTGAATTATATCTCAATGAAAAAAGATAAAAAAGAAATATTCTTGAGCCCTGCTGAAACTCATAAATCCGAATGAAGGGGTAGTGTTGCTAGGAATCTGTGTTTTAACAAGTTTTCCATGCCAGTGTTTGTGAAGCACTGATTTAAAGCATTAAATGTGAAGCCCTGAGTGTGATAACCAAAAGAGAATGCAAATCCACTGCCGCCAAGTTGATTCTGACTCATAGCGACCCTACAGGACAGAGTAGAGCTGCCCTATAGGGTTTCCAAGGCTGTAATCTTTACAGAAGCAAACTGCCACATCTTCCTCCCATGGGGCATCTGGTGGGTTGGAACCGCTAACCTTTTGGTTAGCAGCTAAGCGCTTTAACCACTGCACCACCAGGGCTCTTCTTTGTGCGATACGTGGTATCAAAAAAAAAAAAAAAAAAAGACTCTGACTTGTGTTTGGAATGCTCTTTCTGGCCTCGTTCTCCCATAAGGACTTCAGGGTCTACCTTTATAGAGCTTCATAATAATGAAATATTTTCCATAAATGAACAATAATAATGGCCCTGGTGGCACAGTGGTTAAGAGTTTGGCTGATAACCAAAAGGCTGGCAGTTCAATTCCACCAGCCACTCCTTGGAAACCCTATGGGGCAGCTCTACTCTCTCCTATAAGATCACTATGAGTCAGGATCAACACGATGGCAATGTTTTTTTTGGCATATATGCTAAAATTTTTTCTAAAAATCGTACTACCATTCAGATTACATCACTTCATGTTCTTCTACTTCTTTCTGCTGATCCAATGCCATGGAAAATCTTTCACTTGTACTTGATCAGCTCTTTCTCTTATTCCTTTCATCAACAAGTTGAACCTTTCCTGGTCTAGTCTCTTCAAGTGTTCTAGCTATATCTATAGGTAGAGCTATAGATAGACAGATGATAGATAGATAGGTAGGTAGATAGGTAGGTGGATAGGTAGGTAGATAGGTAGATAGGTAGGTAGGGAGGTAGGTAGGTAGGTAGGGAGGTAGGTAGGTAGGTAGATAATCTGTGGATAAGTAGATAGATGTAGACATACATAGATATAACTACATATAACAGAAGAGATCAGGTATTACTTCTGGATGCTGGTGGCTTTCAGGTAGAAACTGCCTCAATTCATGGCCCCCTGTCTTTAGACTCTTCTACATTTGTACCTGACTTTTCCCATCCACATTTCATTTGTTCATACATTCAATTTTTATTTACTGAGAATCTTCATTGTGCTAGGAGCTCAGGATACACTGATGAACAGGACAGTCAAGGATTTTATCCTTGTGAAATTTTTAATCTAGTGGGAGAGGAAAAAGTAAAGCAGGCAAAGAAACAAGATAATTAGAGATTGTGATGGATGCTATAAAGGAGGCACAGTAACTTCATAACTTGTTACAAAGCTGCATGGGCTGGGGATGCCATTAGAACAGAGGTCATTGAGAAGATAATATTTTAAGTTGACACCAGAACATAACAATGACACAGCCCTGCAAAAAGTCTAGAGAACAGGCTTCCAAGCAGAAGCAGCAGCAAGGGCAAACACCAGAGGCAAGAAAGAGCTTGCTGTATTTTAATAACTAAAATGAGGCTGGTAATGGCTGGAACTTAGTCAGAAAAGGCAATATGAGTGAGAATGGCTAGATAGACAGGATTCAAATCATATAAAACTTTCTATGCAAAGGTATGGATGGACTTCATAAATTTTTAAATTGCAGTGGAAAGCCTTCCAAGGACTTCATATTACTGGAAGAAATGATCTGATTCATATTTTTAAAAATCTCGGACTTATGCATGGTTTAGTGGTTTAAGCATGAAAATGTATTGTAATGGTGTCATATTTCGAAGCGAGAACACAAATTAGAAGGTGACGCCAACAGTCTAGGTAACAAGTTCTGGGCCAAGCCTAACCTGCCGCCTCTTTTTGTAAATAAAGATTTACTGCGACACAGCCATGATGATTTGCATGAATATCGCCTATAGTCACTTTCACGTTACAACGGCAACACTGAATAATTGTAACAGAGACTCTATGGCCTGTAAAGCCAAAATAATTACTAACTTGGCCCATTACAGAAAAAGTTTGTCAACACCTGGCTTAGGTGAGAAATTATGATGAATTGGACTAGATTGACATCAATGGAAATGCAGAGATGTTGGGAGATTCTAGATAGATTTTGTAGGTACAACCTCCAGGATGTGCTGGTAGGTTAGATGTGAGCAATGGAAAATTCAAGAATTATTCCCAGTTGTTTGTTTGACGTAAGCAACTATGTGTATGGTAAGGTAATTTATTGAGATATAAAAGACTGGAGAGACACATTTAGATGAAGAATTCTGTTTTAGACATGTAAAGTTTGATATGCCTGTGAAATATTCAAGTGGAGATGTCAAGAAGGGAGTTGTATATAGAAGCCTGAAACTCAGGGAAGAGGTCTGTGCTGGAGATACCTGTGTGGGAGACATCAGTACACAGAATTACTTACAGAGTCCACCTCATGAGATAGAAAGAAATCATGCCCTAGAACTTGACTTGAGGACTCCAATATTTCGTGGTCTCAGCCTAGGTTATTTGTCCTTATGCACAAATGTTTTCCTTTTGTCTGTGTTACCCAACCCTTCTCACCTTCTCCAGGATCTGGCTCAGTACTTCATATCCATTTTCTATAGTTCTTATAACAACCTTAAAAAGTAAATGTTAATATATTTTGTATACCTATAATTTTTAAAAAGTCCCAGAGAGATTAATCAACTTTTAACAGAGCTTGTCAATGGTGGAGTTTCTAATTCCAAGGACTGTGATCTTTTCATGCTTTCACATTGCTTCCCAAAGAAAGTCTTTTTTGCTGATAATTGGTGGAGTGAGGCAAGGTAGTGTAGTCAGGTATCACATTTGGTGGCTGCTTACTCTCTTCTGGGGTGCTCTCTGCTCCACATCACATATAAAGCCTCACAGAATTGGCCCTCCCCAGAGATATTTTCAAAGAGACTTCATGAAGGCTCTCATGTGATCCTAATCTCTTGCTAAAGACAATGATACAATTTGTTACAAATAAAAAATAACAATTTAATCAGAGGAAAAAAAGTATTAAAGAGATACTTGGAGAGTCACAGAATTTCCAAGAAGGCAGACAGCCAGTCTCCTTGAAGACACACGTCAGGAGGAATATAGCAAAATAACAGCAGAGCCAGACTGGTGAAGACAACGCCAGCTCCCTCCACTTATCACAAAGTCCACTGCTTACATTACCGACACACACTAACAACGCTGGACAATGGATGCTTTTACAAGAACTGCTGCAGCTGCTGCAGGTGAAGTAGGATATATCCACTGTCCCTGCCACTATGCCTTACTGAAGCCATTTCTTATTCATGAAGCATTAAACCTATCAGGGACTTCTGATATGTGTCCTGAGGCATCTATTTAAACTGGTAAGAAACTGGATTGAGTAGACAAAGGTGGGCTCCCCCATCCCTCCTTATCTATTAATACCTGGTATTCTTTTCTGAATTATAAAACAGTGATTTGTAGTCACCACCTGTCTGCCAGTTTGCTGTATGGTGGTGGCTTGCATGTTGCTATGATGCTGGAAGCTATGACATTGGTATTTCAAATACCGGCAGGGTCACCCATGGTGGATAGTGGAGCTTCCAGAATAACACAAGAATAGGAAGAAGGCCTAGTGATCTGCTTCCAAAAATTAGTCAATGAAAACTTTATGGATCACAACAGAATATTGTCTGATATAGTGCTGGAAGGTGAACCCCCTAGGTTGGAAGGCACTATTCAATAACCCCAACAATAGACACAAACGTACCAACAATCATGAGGATGCTCCAGGTCCAGCAACATTTCTTCTGTTATACATAAAGTTGTCATGTGTCAAAACTGACTAAATGGCAACTAATAACAATTGTATAGCGGGCTGAAGAAGTTCATCTTGCTTGGCACAGGGGCCAAGGCAACTGCTTTTTGGCAAGCTTTAGATAGGCAATTAAGAATATCATAATCAACAGGCATTCTCATGAGTTTATTTTTCCAGAATTCTTTTGCAATTGGTGAGGCATTTGGATTATGGGATCCTATAATAGCTCTGTAGTCATCAGTTAGCCAGCAGGTCTATTCTAGATGTTTTTAGGTCATTAATCTAGTAAAGCAATTCTCCAAGATTTCTTCTAACACTGCCATGAATCATTTAACATTTTTCGCGTCTTGTTTCCCTGTGAATAACCAACATTTCTTTCATGTAGAGAAAGAACACTAGCTCTACCAATGAATTTTCCTTTAATACAGTTTACTGATCCGTAGTTTATAAAGCATTTTTGCAATTAGAAGCTATTTAAAATCAGTTCATGCAGTTTTCCAAAAAGATGCTCAAAAGGAAAAAAGATTCTGGATTATTTTATTTTCTCCCCACCTCTATCTTCTGACACCCATAACCCCATTGCTGATTCCAACTCATAGTGACTCTATAGGATAGAGAACTGCCAAATAGGGTTTCCAAGGAGTGGCTAGTGGATTCAAACTGCCAAACTTTTTGGCTAGCAGGTGAACTCTTAACCACTGCGCCACCAGGGCTCCACATTCTGATAGTTAAGGTAGCCTACTTCTGCAATAATGTACCAGGACCTTAGAAAGGAAAAAAAAAAAATCTCTCAATGCCACTTCTGCTATCATTGTTATTGGATCCTCTGCAACACAGCACCCATGTCCATATGTTCCTTGAATTTTACAATTTCTTTAAGAAATTCCAATCTCTCCATAATGTACTAGAGGTTGAAAAAATATGAGCACTCAAACTACAAAGGCCTATTTCTGTTACTTACTAACTTATTAATGTATTCATTCCACAAACATTATTGATCACTTGATATGTATGAGGGACAATCAGTGCTGTTCTCTCTTAACATTAGCAATAGGAGGGAAAAATACAAAAAATAAGTCTTTAAAATTATCCTTCCTTCTCTCTTCAGTTTATTCCCTAACTGATAGAAGCTTATCAGTCAGAGAATAAACTCAGTACTTTGTCATTAAGAGACTGAAGCTTTGTGCTATTTGTTTCCCTATGGTTCTTCTCTGACTGGCTCTGACAGAAATTTTCTTAGTTCCCTAAGGGTGGCTCCACTGGTGGGCAACTAAGTGCCAATGGTAGTAGCAACACATAAGAAGGTGACTGAGATCTTGTTCTTACATGGGTTGAAGACATGTAGACTCTACTTAGGGAAGGAACCTTGGCTATCCACAGCCTTCAAAGCTTTTAATGTCAGAGGCATGACCTCAGCATGTTATCCATGAATGCCCATAATCAAGGTAAGAAATCAGGGCTATATGGTCTTGTCTTTTCATCCTTATAAATCAAGCCTCTAATACCGCCTCCCTCTCTTGCTTCTCTGAAATTCCAAATACCAAAAGTTAGAGTGACAGCATTCATTTGGAATTCTCAGTTCATTTGAGTCTCCATAGGATCATTCAGCTGCAGCTAGAATCTATTCCCACTTTTCCCAGATGAACCTAATCTTCCAGACTCTGCTGTCTTGGTCCTTTCTCCACTGTCCTCAGAAATAGTCTTTTCAGCATCAACACATATTTTCCCCTGCCTTTTGATGAATATTCAAGGATTTGCATTTCCCTTCTTTTCCATTAATTTCCTTACCCTTTCCTTTTCTTATCTGTATTTCCAAATATTTATTCAATAGTCTATAATACTATTAAATAACACATCAGTGAAGCCTCGGCCTCAGAGGTAATGCAAGTCTTTAGCCATTGAGCAAACTCTAGAGCAGGACCCTATCAACAGATTTTCATGTCTCCTCTTTTAGCTGATTATTCCTCATGTATTTTCCTAGGATAATTTAGCCACATCCTAAAACCCTTCTGCTTTGATCCTGGAATTATTATCATAGCCTTTGATACATCAAGAATTCTATCGTGGATAATAAGCTCTACCCAATTACTGGTCCTGCAGCTACAGCCCAACCTTCAGTAAATTCTGCCTAAGAAGCTATGGAAGTACTAGGGATCCTAGCTAGAGAAAAAAATACACACTCTCTTTCTCTTTTTTGTTTGCTTTGTTTGGTAACCACGTGAGCTAACTTACAGACTACTTCCTAAGGATCCTCCTCCCTTGCCACCTTGGACAGTTCCCACAAAACTTTTCAGGCCTCACCCTTTCAGATATTATGTATCCATCTAATGGTTCTGATGCAGATAGAAAGGTGGTTTAAAATCTGTGCCATTATCTTTAGGTGATATTTCCAAGACTAGCAGATCTAGAAGGGGTAAATATGGACACTTTAGTCTTCTTCAGTTGACAATTTGGTAGCCATGCTGAGGAGCCATGTGGGGAATCTAGGAATAGTGATGTCTGAGCAGAAGAAATACATGATACCTCTCTCCTCCTTTAAGCCGAGGCATCATATAAACCTGAAATATACAATGTATAAAACCCTAAACATAAGCGGTATTTCTCCAGGCTATAACAGGCAAGGCAGGCACTTGGCATGTGAAATGTTCGTAAGCTACTAAGTCTATTGTTTCCTATGAATGACTCGTGAATTTCTGTCTACCTAAACCATTTCCAGGGGCCTTAGTTTCCAGGTGGTTGCAAAGTTGTCTTCGTTGTGTCTGATTTACCAGAACTCAAGACACCACTGCCTGGAGAGAACCTGCTGTGGCAGCATGTCTCATGTTTGTCTTCTATCATGCCTTTCCTTTACTAGGCCCAGACCTTGGAGTTTAGGTCAAGACTGTCCTGTGTCCTGTGTGAGGGACTTAAGAGCATCAGAGATTTACCTGCCTCATTTAAGCTCAAGGAGGCCTTATTCTATTCTTAGTCTGTCCTCTTCTTATTGCAGAAGGTCAAACCAGGGAGTTGATCCACTCAGCTGAAAGCCTGGAGACAGACCTCATCCTACTATAGCCCTAGGACATTTCGACGGTTCTTTTGAGTAAGCCACAGTTGCCCAACACAACAGGGAGATGGATCAACCCTTATTCTCTGTCTTCCCTGAGGTTCCCTGGGCACACTTAGAAGCCTTTCAAAGACCTTCAATCCAACTACCTTCTCTTCTCTTTCTGAGCAGATACCTTTCTCCAGAGTCTCACAGCAGGTATGATTTAAATCTTGAATTTTACATCAAAACTTTTCTTTCATGTTCACCAATGACACTTCTCTCCTTCAAAGTCTCACTTAATGATTCATTTGTTATTGGTCAACTCATTTAACATTGGAGTTTATGGAAAATCCCGGATACTTAATGACAGAGGTAAAAATGAGCTCTCTGTTTATTTAGCAGTATAAGATGTTGAAGTGCCAAATCAGAGAGCCTCAGTAAAAATAATATTAATGCCCAATTACGCATTTCCGTGCCTGAGAACAGTCATATTGGAGAGAGATTTCACCATCTTGCTTGCCTTAATCAAAATGACACCTGTGATACAAACCTTAGTTCTTCATATTTTGATAAGTATTGAAATTGTGAATTGGATCCATATCCATTCAAGCATGTGTATGAATCATAGAAGCATTAAGGGGTATGAGTATATGCAAACTAAAATTTAGGGGATTTATCAACCTATTGGAAACCCTGGTGGTGTAGTGGTTAAGAGCTACAGCTGCTAACCAAATGTCAGCAGTTTGAATCTACCAGGCACTCCTTGGAAACCCTATGGGGCAGTTCTACTCTGTCCTTTAGGGTCGCAATGAGCGGTAATCAACTAGAAGGCAATGGTTTTTTTTTTTTTTTTTTAATCAGCCTATAATTGGGGGGAGGAGAAAAAAAAGAAATAAGAAAGCAAATACATTAAAACATGTTCTTATAGGACTTGAGATCTCTTTATTCCAACTGGAAACCCTAGCGGCATAGTGGTTAAGAGCTACAGCTGCTAACTAAAAGGTTGGCAGTTCAAATCCACCAGGCACTTCTTGGAAACTCTATGGGGCAGTTCTACTCTGTCCTGAGGGTCGCTATGAGATGGAATCGACTCAACAGCAATGGGTTTTTTTTTTTTATTCCTATTATTGCAGTTACACATTAAAATATAATTCTATATCTGTACGTAATGCTATAATTTATCTGTAGTATCTCCTAATGCTGGGATTATAAAGGAATTTCTTATTTCTACTTCTGTTCATCATTTAGAGGCCATATTGACTAGAGTGGAAGTTGGTGGCCTCTGGCAATCATTGCTGATGTTGAGTAAAGTTAGTCTCAAGTCTCCATGGGCTGCTAGGACACATGATACTGGTTAATGGCCTAAAAGAATAACAGGATGTGGTGTAACATGACGCACTAGATCCTCTGCTGAATCAGGCTTTTGTTTTTCTCAACTGTCTTCCTCTTTTCATCTAACACTTGGTCAGCTTATGCCTTACCTCTATTCATGAAATCTAAAGGTCTAACTAGGTCAACACTATAAAAGTCATGACTGCTGCTCTTCTACTTACCTCTTACTTTAGACAAGTGTTTTAGCAGGTAAGAAAGATCTTTTACAAGCATCAGTACAAAGCTGGTTCCTATGAGATGGAGGTTAAAGATGTCGTTAAGTTACCTAAATATTTGCTGCAGAGTAAGCCCAATAACCACCACTCATCTGTCCATTTATCGTACAGTGGTGGCCTATCTATTCCTGATACTGGAAGCTATGTCACTGGTATTTCAAATACCAGTGGGGTCACCTATGTGGACAGGTTTCTGCGGAGCTTCTAGACTAAGATGGTCTAGGAAGAAAGGCCTGGGGATCTACTTCTGAAAAATAGCCAATGAAAACCCTACTGGTCGCAACAGAATGTATTTTCTGAGATAGTGTTGGAATATGAGCCCCCTAGGTTGGAAGGCACCCAAAATGCACAGTGTCCTTAACAATGGACTTGAGCAGACCAAAGAGTATGAAGATGGCGCAGGACCAGGCAATGTTTTGTTTTGTTGTACATGGTGGCACCACGAGTTGGTGCCAACTTGATGGCAGACAACAAGAACAAAGCACAATATCTTGACTCTTCTTATCCTCTTTCTTTCATTATCCTACCACTAGCCAGTCTCACCCTACCACGTAATAATAAACAACAGCTGATACTATTTGATGACAACTACTTTGTGCTAAGCGCATTTGATAAATTATCTTCATTACGTCCTCCCAATGATGGACTCCTTGAGCCCATTTTTGGATGATGATATAGAGATTTAGAGAGGTTGAATGACTTGGCTAAGCTCACACAGGAGTAAGGTGGAGTTAAAATTCCAAACCAGGCCACCTGAGAGAGCAGCAATACAGGTGACCACTGCCTGATATCCTGCCTCTTCTCTCTTAAAGTCCACTTTGCATATGCAAAGTTTTGCCTCCCAAGAAAAGGGATGGGAATTTGACTTTTTCCAGTGGTAGGTCAGGTGTGTCAGAGACACCATTATGCATTTTCTATATTCTTCTTCATGCCTGCCTCATCATCTCCCTTCTCTATACTCCATTCATTCATCAGATATTCATTGAGCTTCTTCTAAGTACCAAGCATATAGCAGTAAAACAAAGAAAGCCTTTTCTCTCAAGAAGAACTTATTCTATTAGGGTAAGAATTGACAAATAAGCAAGCAAAATAAATTTTATTCATATGTGTGTGTAAAAAAAATAATTTCTTTTATAGGGATCAGTACAAAGTTGGTTCCTATAAGATGGAGGTTAAAGATGTCCCAAGTGTCCAACTTTTCCAAGCTGCTGTACCACTCCATCATCTCTGACATCAACTACTCCCTCTCCCCTCAGCACTCTCCCTCCTATCTTTGGTTTCCCTAATTCGCTGCAACAGTCTCACAGAACTCACAAACTGTACAAAGGAAATGGCTTATGTGGTTGTGGAGGCTGGCAAGCGCCAAATTCATGGGTCAGGTGTCGGCTTCACCCGACCCATGTGGCTGTGGGAGGATGGGCTGTTCAGACCACAGGCTGCTGGCTCACAAGGCTGTGGAAGCTGGCGAATCAGGTCACAGGATAGGCCGCTGGCTCAAGGAGCTGTGGAGGCTGACAAATCTCAGAATTTTTAGGTAAGACAGCAGGCCCCTGGGGAGGTCATTTGATCATGAACTGGACTCAGAATTCAGATGCAGAGTGAGACAGCCTCACCAGGACACACAAATACATCTTAGATGCAGGTCACACTCCAGGGAAAAATGTAACGTTAGTAAGGATGGGGCTTGAGTCCTGCCCTGCAGCAAGGCCACAACCCAAGACATAGGTTATACCAATCCTGCCTCATCAACGTGCAGAGGTTAGGACCCACAACACATACAATGGAGGTCAACCACACAATACTGGGAATTGTGGGCCAGCCAAGTTGACATATAACCTCAGCCACCACAGGTTCCATATAACTTATTTGAATAGCCCCACTCAATCATTTGTGTGCATCACAAAGACCATGGCTATGAGAACCACATTAAGTAATTCATTGCACCACAATGTGTGTTTGTGTATATACGTGCATATATATATATGTATAAATACTGTTATGCATATGTGTGTATCTATAAAAAATATGTCTATATAAATATATGTAAAGAGAGAGACCGAATTCTGAGAAGACCTCTAGTATATTGATATTTGAGCAAAAACCTGAAAGAGGTAAAGGAAAAACCATGATGCTTATGGGAAAAAGGTTATTCTAGGCAGAAAGAACAGTGCAAAGATCCTGGGGTATGAATTTGTTTGGTGTATTTAAGGGTCAGTTGGCTGTGCAATGTTAGCAAGAAATATTCAGAGGTGTTGAGAGTGGAGAGTTTGTGCCTTGTCGGATATGATGGGAACTTCAGACTTTTCTCAGGTGAGTGGCAAATCCATTATAGTATTTTAAACAGAAGAGTGAAATGATCTGCCTTAAGTTTTTTTTTTCTTGTAAATTAGTTTTACTCTGACTGCTGTGTGAAAAATAAAACATAGGTAGGCAAAGAAAGATGAAAAGACACCAGTGTGAAGGTTGTTAACAATAGTTCTGATGTGAGATGATTACGCCTTGTATAGAGTGGTAGTCATGAAGCTGGTGAGAAGTTGTCGAATTGGGCATATCTTTTAAAGATAAAACTGGGACGACATGTTGATGGGTTGGATGTGGGTCATGAGATACAAAGAAAACATAAAGGATGAGTCTGAGATTAGCCTGAATAAGTAGAAGCATGAAGTTGCCCTCAATGAATTGGGCGAAATCAAAGAAGATTAGATAGGGAAAGGCTGGGGATTTAGATTTTTATTTTGGTCGTGTTAATTATAGAAATTCCTATAAGGTCATCCAAGAAAAGTTATAAAGTAAAAGTAGTTGAATATGGGAATCTGTAGTTCAGCCAGAGGTCTGAGCTTGAATTACATAAAAATTTGGGAGTCACTATCACATGGATACTATTTAGATTCAAATAATTGCATCAGATCACTTAGGGAATCAGCGTAGAACAAAATAGAACTATTCTCTTAATAAATCAAACCCATTGCCATCGAGTTGATTTCTATTCATAATGACCCTATAAGACAAAGTAGAACTGCCCCATAGGCTTTCCAAGGAGTGGCTGGTGGATTCGAACTGCCAACCTTTCAGTTAGCAGCTGAGCTCTTAACTACTGTGCCACCAGGGTTTCATCCTCTTAATAGTTCCCTGGAATTCTAGCTGTGCATCAGAATCCCCATGGAGCTTTAAAAAATATACACATACCTGAGCTCCACCACTGACCCATCAAATCAAAATCTTTTAGAGAAGGGCCCAGGAATCTGTATTGTCAATAAGCTGCCTCAGGTGACTAATTGTACAGAATCTGATAAATGTTTGGGAGAGTATTATAAGTCATTCTGTTTGTGTTACAATAGGAGTTAATTCTGAATGTTGGGAAGACACTTCTCTCCATACAAACTCCTATATACTGAAATCTAAGCTGTGGTTTTGTTTTACTTGATTATTTCAGTAACTTCTTAAGCATTCTACTCATATTCATCCACTTTTTTGCACAATTAACTTACATAGCCTTTTCAAAGAATGAGTAGTCCATTACATCCCATTGTTACTAAAGACAGCAGTACTTAGCATGGCCTACAAGACCCTGCCTGGTCTGGGCCCTGCTATGTCTGCACCCTCACCAGGCACTAGGCTTCCCCTTGCTCTCTGCACTGCAGCCACAAACTGGCCTTTCTTAGTTCCAAATACATATTCTACTTCCTCCTGTGACCATGTTTTGTACTTGCTGTTCTTATTGAAGTGCTCTTTCTTCCACTCTTTCACCTCATTAACTCTTACTCATCTTTAGACTTCGGCTCAATCATCACTTTCTTTGAAAGGCTTCCCTGACTACTTGGACTAAGCCAAATCCCTCCATGGCATTGGTAAAATTTAGGGAGTTATGACCAGCATTTTTCTTAAAATTGAAATATAATACAGTGGGATAGAAAAATGTCATAATAAGAATAAATGCTGTCTCCTAAAACTTTTGTTTTTCTCTGTGTTTGTGTGTGTGTGTTTATGTGTTGGCTTCTAATATATAATGTAGCACTTACCATGGATCATAATCAAAAAGTTTGAAAACTACACACTAATAGCACAATGTGCCTTCTTTTGTAATACTTTCAGAGTTGCAGTAGTTTTTGCATGTGATTATTAGCTTATTCTCTGACTCTCTCATTAGACTGTGAGCTCCATGAAGGCAAGGACTGTGTCTGTTTATTTTCCATTTTTTCTACCAAATGGCTGGCACATCTAAGCACTCAAAGCATGTTTATAGGAGGGAGAAAGTGGGGAGTAAGGTAGACAGGAGTAGGAATTGATATTTGGGGTAGGGTAAGCTGGTATTTGAGTCTCTGGGTGGCACAAAAGGTTAACATACTTGGCTGCTAACCAAAAGGTTTGGGGTTCGAGTCCACCCACAGGGGCCTCAGAAGAAAGGGCTAGAGATTTGCTTCCAAAATATCAGCCACTGAAAACCTGATAAAGCACAGTTCTACTGTGACACATGTGGGGTTACCATGAGTCTAAATTGACTTATTTGCAACGGGTTAACTGGTAAGCCTGTATTATCACACTTCATAGTGTGATCATGTCTAGCTTTGCTGATGCTAATTCCGTTGACTCATCAACCTCATATTTCAAAACAGGTTTTCCTATAAAATTTAATTATTTTAAATGTTTAAGTAAACAAAGATACACCTTCATTTACACATGTTAAGTAGAATGATAAGCTCAGAACACCTGTTATTTTAGATTGCATTATTTCTTGAGAAGAAGTTGTAGAAATCCAAGCCTTCCTGAGAAACACAATAGGGCAGTCTTCAATTTTTTTTCTCTTCTGGAAATTTGTGAAAAATTTAGAGATGATGTCAGAACCAACGATTTGGTATCTCCTTTCTTGTTGGGAGGAAGCCCCGGTGGCATAGTGGTTAAGACCTATGGCTGCTAACCTAAAGGTTGGCAGTTGGAATCCACCAGGCATTCCTTGGAAACTCTATGCGGGCAGTTCTACTCTGTACTATTGCGTCGCTATGAATCGGTAATCGACTTGATGGCAGTGGGTTTTTTTTGGAGGGGGGGAGTTCTTGTTGGGAATACTTTTTCTTTCCCCTAGGCAGCTCTTTTTCTCACTGTTGTAATCACTATTTCCAGTCTTTACTACTTTATCATTTGGAGATTTTTTTCTATTTCAAGTGTCAGAAATCATAACCTAAACTGGCTTTATGGGAAAAGGGATTTAATTGACTAGTGAACTGAATATTGCAGGTTTAGAATTAGTTTCAAGTGCAGTTCATTCAAGGATACAACCGTTGTCAGTCACGAAGCCCAGGTTTCTTGGATGCACCTTCTTGGTGCTGGTTCCACTCTTCAGGCTCTGTGTAGTTGCAGGATGGTTGCTGTAAGGTGGTATTGTTGTTAGCTGCCATCGAGTTGACCCTCAATTTATGGAGACCCCATGCACAATGGAAGGAAACACCACCCAGTCTTTCATCATCCCCATGATTGGCTATAGATCAGACCATTGGGATCAATAAGATTTTTATTGGCTGATTCTCTGAAGAAGATCGTCAGGCTTTTCTTCCTAGTCTGCTTTAGTCTGGAAGCTCCACTGAAACCTGATCAGCAACATGTTGTTCTTGTTAGGTGCCATTGAGCCGATTCCAACTCTTAGTGTCCCCATGTACGACAGAATGAAACAGTGCCGGGTCTTGCACCATCCTCAAAATCATTGCTGCGTTTGAGACCACTGTTGCAGCCACTGTGTCAATCTATCTGTTGAAGGTCTTTCTCTTTTTTGCTGACTCTCTACTTTATCAAGCATAAGGTCCTCCTGATAACACGTCCAAAATATGTGAGTCAAAGTCTCACCACCCTCACTTCTAAGGAGCATTCTTGCTGTACTTTTTCCAAGACAGATTTGTTCATTCTTCTGGAAGTCCATAGTGTATTCGATATTCTTCACCAACACCATAATTCAAAGACATCAATTTTTCTTTGGTCTTCCTTATTCATTGTCTAGTTTTAGTATGCATATGAGATGACTGAAAACAACATAGCTTGGGTCAGATGCACCTTAGTCTTTAAAGTGACATCTTTGCTTTTCAATACTTTAAAGAGGTCTTTTGCAGGAGATTTGCCCAATGCAATGCATCTTTTGAGTTCTTGACTTCTGCTTCCATGGGCATTGATTGTGGGTCCAAGTAAAACGAAATTCTTGACACTTTCAGTCTTTTCTCCATATATCATGATGTTGCTTATTGGTCCAATTGTGAGGATTTTTGTTTTCTTTGTGTTGAAGTACAATCCATACTGAAGGCTGTGGTCTTTGATCTTCATCAGTAAGTGCTTCAAGTCCTCTTCACTTTCAGCAAGCAAGGTTGTGTCATCTGCGAATTACAGGTTGTTAGTGAGTCTTCCTTCAATCCTGACACTGCATTCTTCTTCATACAGCCCAACTTGTCAGATAATTTGTTCAGGGTACAGGTTGAATAAGTATGGTGAAAGGATACAACCCTGACACACACCCTTCCTAACTTTAAACCACACGGTATCCCCTTGTTCTGTTTGAACGACTGCCTCTTGGTCTAAGTACAGGTTCCTAAAGAACACAATTAAGTGTTCTGGAATTCCCATTTTTTGCATTGTTATCCATAATTTGTTATGATCCACTCAGTCGAATGCCTTTGCATAGTCAATAAAACACAGGTAAACATCCTTCTGGTATTCTCTGCTTTCAGCCAGGATCCATCTGACATCACAATGATATTGCTTGTTCCATATCCTCTTCCGAATCTGGCTTGAATTTCTGGCAGTTCCCTGTTGATGTGCTTCTGTAACCACTTTTGAATGATGTTCAGCAAAATTTTACCCGTGCGTGATATTAATTATTTTGTTCTATCATTTCCTCATTCTGTTGGATCTCCTTTCTTTGGAATGGGCACACATACGGATCTCTTCCAGTCGGTTGATGAGGCAGCTGTCTTCCAAATTTCACGGCATACATGGGCGAGTACTTCTAGCGCTGCATCGGTTTGCAGCTAGCATCTCAGCTGGTAGTCTGTCAATTCCTGGAGCCTTGTTTTTCACCAATGTGTTCAGTGCAGCTTGGACCTCTTCCTTCAGTACCATTGGTTCTTGGTCATATGCTACCGCCTGAAATGGTTGAATGTTGACAAATTCTTTTTGGTACAGTGCTTTTGTGTATTCCTTCCATCTTCTTTTGATGCTTCCTGCGTCGTTCAATATTTTGTCAACAGAATCTTTCACTGTTGCAACTCAAGGCTTGAATTTTTTCTTCAGTTCTTTCATCTTGAGGAACGCCGACCATGTTCTTTCCTTTTGATTTTCTATCTCCAGGTCTTTGAACATTTCATTATAGTACTTTACTTTGTCTCCTTGAGCTGTCCTTTGAAACCTTCTGTTCAGCTTTTTTACTTTATTTCTTCCTTTTGCTTTAGCTACTCTACATTCAATAGCAACTTTCAGAGTCTCTTATGACATCTATTTTGGTCTTTTCTTTCTGTCTTGTCTTTTTAGTAACCTCTTGCCTTCTTCATATATGATGTCCTTGATGTCAAACCACAACTTGTCTGGTCTTCATTCATTAGTGTTCAATGCTTTCAATCTATTTTTTAGATGGTCTCTAAATTCAGGTGGGCTATACTCAAGGTTGTTCTTTGACTCTGGTGAACATGTTCTAATTTTCATCATACCAGAGCACAAACATCCATTGACAGATAGGTGGTGGCTGCACATGAGGTGCACTGACCAGGAATAAAAGCCAGGTCTCCTGCATGGAAGACCAGAATTCTATCCCTGAACCACCTATATTCTCTTAAGTTGCCCCTAGTGAATTTCCCAGCAAAATTTTCATTTTGTTTCATCTCTCAGAAAATTCAGGGGGCAAAGGTATGTTTTTAAATTTCCTCTTTTCTGCAGCTCCACTACCACTGCCATAGTCCTGGATTTTATCATCCCTTACCTAAGCTATTTCAACAGTTTTCTGTGTGGTTTTCTCACCACCAACCTCTTCTCCCCTGAGTACAGCTGACCACTGCCACCAGTTAAACCCTATTGAAAAAAAAAAAAGAAATGTGATCATCTTACGCTCTTGTTTAAAACCTCTATTGAAATCCACAAGATTACACAGTTCTCACCACGATTAGGGCATACTGGTGAATTGTAATCAGTGGTAATGTGTGGCAAAGTAATTTGTTACCAATTAAAAAAACTAAAAGATAAATAGTTTTCAAGATTATAATTTTATTTAAAAATTTAACTCACTCATTTGCATTCTAATATACCTCCTTAACTGGGAAAGAAACAGGAGAATTTATAGCTAAAGCACTAAAGCTTATGGACAATCCTCCTTATATTCATTCTTAGATCCATATTATATTTATGGACATCATCTATCACCTGTAGCAGAAAAAAAAGTTTGAAAACCACTGTCTTAGAATACAAAGCTCCTCCTAACCTCCACTTTTTTCTATTCTTCTCCTTGCCACTGCCCCTGTAATGCTCTCAGCTTATGGCATGGGGAACTAAACACTGGCCAGTCTTGCACCATTTCCAGGATTGGTTGTGAAACAGACCATTGTGATCCATAGGGTTTTCATTGGCTGATTTTTGGAAGTAGATCACAGGCCTTTCTTCCTCGTCCATTTTAGTCTACTATGCTTTTCTTCAAATATGTTACAGCACCGCTTATCATATTGTTACATCTATATAATTGGTGTTTCCCATACTATCTTGTTTCACTAAAAGTTTCATGTGTATAACCTGCCATCCCTAGAATATTTTAACTTCTTTGTAAGTGATAGCTAGGTTATAAGTTGTTATATTTTTACTGTGATAGTATCCCAATCTCTTCACAGAACCCCAAACCCAGTGTTAGAATGGGCACTTCAGTTCCACTGCCACCTCTATCTCTTTTCTTGGAGGGTTGTATAGTATTTTAATTTTTGAATAAAGTTTAGCTGTCTTGAGCAAGCAAGAAAGAGGTACTTCATGGAAGAGGAAGGATATTTGGCTTCAGAGAGAAGGAAGTAGAGAGAAAATCCCAAATAATAGTAAAAGGAAAAAGATCTTAAATTCCCAGAAAGGATAAGTAAGTTAGTATTGTCAAATAGACTTGCATTACTATTGTCAAAATATACTTTTCAAAAAAAGAGTTAAAATCTTGGCTCTGATATATAGTGAGAAATTGTTTAAAGATCTATTGAACTTATTAATGAGGGAATTAGAAGAATGATAAAACTTGGTTCATAAATATGTTATATATAGTTCATAAATATATTATATATAACAGACTTGTTGCTCTTGAGCCGATTCCAGCTCATAGCGACCGTATAAGACAGATGGAACTGCTCCATAGGGTTTCCAAGGAGCAGCTGGTAGATTTGAACTGTACACTTTTTGGTTAGCAGCCATAGTTTGCTGCAGCTCTTAACCACTGCACCACCATGGCTATATATATATATATATATATATATATATATATATATATATATATATATATATATGCACTCACTCCTCACTTATTGATGTAGTTAGTTTCCAAAGACCAGGTTGTTATGCAAAAATCAGTGTTATGCAAAAATGGAGGATGGCCACATCAGATAACAAAATGGAGCATGACTACATCCGTTACACAACTACCAAATTACATCATTACGAAACTGCCTAGGAATCATGGCCCAGCCAAGCTGACACATAACTTTAACCATCACATCAGCATTACTCTCGCTTGACACCTCAGCCTTCTTTATTGCCAGACATACGTCATTAATGCACAAAATAGTCAGAGAGTAGATTTTTTTATTGTTGTAAATGCAAAATGTCAGATAATGAGATAGTAAGTGAGGAGATGTACATATCTATATATATGTGTGTGTGTGTATGAACTAAAACCAAACCCATTGCCATCAAGTTAATTCTGATTCATAGAGACCCTATAGGACAGAGTAGAACTGTCCCATAGAGTTTCCAAGGAGTATGTGTGTATATACACACACACACACACAGAAACCCTGGTAGCATAGTGGTTAAGTGCTATGGCTGCTAACCAAAAGGTCGGCAGTTCGAATCCACCAGGCGCTCCTTGGAAACTCTACAGGGCAGTTCTACTCTGTCCTATAGGGTCGCTATGAGCCGGAATCAACTTGACGGCAGTGGGTTGTTTGATACACACACATATTACAACTGGAGTGCTCCTTGGAAGTGAAGATGGTGAGACTTCACATACGTTGGACATATTACCTGGAGGAACCAGTCCCTGAAGAAGGACATCATGCTTGGTAAGGTAGAGAGTCAGGAAAAAAAGATGAAGATCCTCAATGAGATGGATTGACACAGTGGCTGCAAAAATGGGCTCAAACACAGCAACGATTGTGAGGATGGCACAGGACTGGGCAGTGTTTTGTTCTGTCATCCATACGGTTGCTACGAATCAAAACTGGCTCCACAACACCTAACAACAACATATATACATACATATATATAAAATCAGTGAAAAAAAGAACAAATTACAAGACTGGATAAAACCGTTTAATGTCCTACAGGATAATAAAATTGCAACATTTGAGGGTTTTTAAAATTTTTTTTTCCTATTTGACAGGAATAATTTTATCTCTAATGGACAAAAACAATTTGCAATCATCAATCCTTGAGAAGTTAATATATAACTTTACAGAAGCTGGGTGTAATCAGTAATAGAAATTCAAACAACATTCCATCCACCTAGAGAGAGAGAGCCCCGGTGGCATAGTGGTTAAGAGCTACAGCTGCTAACCAAAAAGTTAGCAGTTCAAATCCACCAGCTGCTCCTTGAAAACCATATGGGTTAGTTCTATAAGGTTGATAAGATTCATAATCAACTCAATGGCAATGGGTTTTTTAAAGAGAAAGATTTAATTTATGTGGACTTGTTAGACAGTGCTCTAGTATGGCTTTGAAAAGTTATGTAGTAATCTTCTTGCCTTATTTCCATGGTTGGGAATTTGTTTTTCTTTTTTTTTTTAAATAATTTTTATTGAGATTTAAGTAAACGTTTACAAATCCAGTCAGTCTGTCACATATAAGCTTATATACACCTTACTCCATACTCCCACTTACTCTCCCCCTAATGAGTCAGCCCTTCCAGTCTATCCTTTCATGACAATTTTGCCAGTTTCTAACCCTCTCTACCCTCCTATCTCCCCTCCAGACAGGAGATGCCAACACAGTCTCAAGTGTCCACCTGATACAAGTAGCTCACTCTTCATCAGCATCTCTCTCCAACCCATTGTCCAGTCCCTTCCACGTCTGATGAGTTGTCTTCGGGAATGGTTCCCGTCCTGGGCCAATAGAAGTTTTGGGGACCATGACTGCCGGGATTCCTCTAGTCACAGTCAGATCATAAAGTCTGGTCTTTTTATGAGAATTTGGGGTCTGCATCCCACTGATCTCCTGCTCCCTCAGGGCTTCTCTGTTGTGCTCCCTGTCAGGGCAGTCATCAGTTGTGGCCAGGCACCATCTAGTTCTTCTGGTCTCAGGATGACGTAAGACTCTGATTCATGTGGCCCTTTCTGTCTCTTGGGCTCATAGTTGTCGTGTGACCTTGGTGTTATTGTTCTTCATTCTCCTTTGATCCAGGTGGGTTGAGACCCACTGATGTATCTAGATGGGAATTTGTTTTTCTTAACACTAAAGATTAACAAAAGACATCTAAGAATGTAGGTTCAAATGGAGGAGATAAAGGAACAATATTTTCAACTGCTACACAGAAAGGAGATGCTGGGAATGGAGGAGGAAGTGGTCAGCTCTGAATTTCCACGTATTCTACCTTACCAAATTGAAAACGCAGCTTAGCAGGGGGCCAGCCAGTGTGGGAAAGACTAGGAGTACAGCCCTCCTTAGGAGATTGGCTCTAAAACTGTGTACCTGACCCATTGAGGTAGCCTTTTACTAGGGGATTGCTAAAGGCTTTGAAGCCCATAAACTCACACCTTTTAAGAAAATGGCTCAGGCACACTCTGGAGGTTACCTGACAAAAGACAACTCTTAATGTGTCATCAACTTCCCTGGAACTTTCAAAATGAAGGTTTGGTGAAGCAATAACAGGGGAGAGGAACCCCCAGAATCAGGGATATAAATTATCTACCCTTACATGTGATCACAGAGAGAAAATGAAAGCTGGGCTCTGGGAATTACCATAAAAGAAGATATGAATACTTAAGGGACTTATTTCCTGTACAAAATATAATGCAGGGATCACACCTACTTATTCTGTTAGCTTAATTGCTTTCTCCACCCAAGGCAAAGGCTGTGGTCACCTTTTGAAATGCTGATGGTTTTGCTTCTAATACCAGCTGGGGATAGATAACTAGCCACATACTCTAGGAGTTAAACCCTGGAGCATTACAGGGAAACCAAAAATAGTGGCCACAGGAGTTAATAGGCAGGGCTAATCTGATCAAGCAATGAGAGAGTGGACTTTGTCTTCCTCTTTGCCTAACTACTGGCTCCCAACCTCTCCATTTTCCTTCTAGTGTTTCCTCATTACCAAAATGTTTTTTTCTCAGAAAAAAGATCTGATCTTAGTCATGCACATCTGACTATAAAATTTTATGTCTGGCTTGGTGACAGGGCATTATTGTTGGCATTTTAATCCAAGTGTCTAACGAGGAGTGAAGGGCAGTTATTGTCATAAAAGAAATTCAGGCATGAGAGAATAGATAGGGAATTTGAGGGAGAAATAGGTACTTTCCTTCCAGAGCCTGAAAGAGCAACCGTCCTGCTGATAGAAAATGTACAATGCTTTGCAGTGAGGACCCATAGCCTACTCTGGGTGGAATGCTTTGAACTTCAACTACTTTGCTTTGTGTCCTAACCATTTTTCAGTCTTATTCTCAACTATACCAGTATGATTCAATCCATCGTCGTCGAGTCGATTCTGACTCATAGTGACCCTATAAGACAGAGTAGAACTCCCCCATAGAGATTCCAAGGGGCACCTGGAGGATTTGAACTGCCAACCTCTTGGTTAGCAGCTGTAGTACTTAACCACTACGCCACCAGGGTTTCCACCAGTATGATTACAGTTAATTAAATTCTCTTACATAATTATATTTTCTGATTGATTCATGCTTTTACTTTCCAAGTGACACTTAGTTATTTATCATCCACACAGAAAAGCAGAAGCCCATATGAATTGTAAAGTCCCAGTTTCTTCTCATCATTACAAAGAGCTTTCTCTTTTTCCTCAGCTATGAAGTGGGGTTATGCAACAACCACTCTTTATATCTCTCCCCTACCACCTTTAAAGTAGTTATTTTTTATTCCACTGCCTGTTTTAAGCCATGCAAAAACATGAATCTTAAGTGCATATTGCTCAGTGAACAAAGCCAGTCTGAAAGGCTATAAACTTACTGTATGATTCCATTTATATGACATTCTGAAAAAGCCAAAACTATACAGACGGTAAAAAGATCAGTGGTCATGGAGGAATCTGGAAGGCATTATGCTGACAAAAATTAGTCAGTTGCAAAAGGACAAGTATTGTATAAGACCGCTATTATAAGAACTTGAGAAATAGTTTAAACAGAGAAGAAAATATTCTTTGGTGGTTATGAGAGAGGGTAGGGTGGGAGATGGGTATTCACTAATTAGGTAGCAGATAAGAACTATTTTAGGTGAAGGGAAGGACAACACACAAACCAAACCAAACCCACTGCTGTCAAGTCGATTTCTACTCATAGTGACCCTATAGGACAGAGTAGAATTGCCCCATAGAGTTTCCAAGGAGCACCTGGCAGATTCGAACTGCCAACCTCTTGGTTAGCAGCCATAGCACTTAACCACTACACCACCAGGGTTTCCCCACACAATACAGAAGAAGTCAATACAACTGGGCTAAACAAAGAGTAAAGAAGTTTCCAAAATAAACTGAATGCTTCGAAGGCCAGCATAGCAGGGGCAGGGGTTTGGGGACCATGGTTTCAGGAAACCTCTAAGTCAATTGGCACAATAAAATCTATTAAGAAAACATTCTGCATCTCACTTTGGAGAGTAGCATCTGGGGTCTTAAATTCCAGCAAGTGGCCATCTAAGATGCATCAATTGGTCTCAACCCACCTAGATCAAAGGAGAATGAAGAACACCAAAGACACAAGGTAATTATGAGCCCAAGAGGCAGAAAGGGCCACATAAACCAGAGACTACATCAGCCTGAGACCAGAAGAACTAGATGGTGCCTGGCTACAAACAATGACTGCCCTGACAGGGAACACAACAGAGAACCCTTGAGGGAGCAGAAGAACAGTGGGGTGCAGACCCCAAATTCTCATAAAAAGACCAGGCTTAATGGTCTGACTGAGACTGGAAGGAACCCAGCGGTCTTGGTCCCCAGACCTTCTGTTAGACCAAGACAGGAACCATTCCCAAAGCCAAATCTTCAGACAGGGATTGGACTGGACTATGGGATAGAAAATGATACTGGGGAAGAATGAGCTTCTTGGATCAAGTAGACACATGCGACTATGTTGGCATCTATCTGGAGGGGAGATGAGAGGGCAGAGGGGGTCAGAAGCTAGCGGAATGGACACAAAAAGACAGGCTGGAGGGAAGGAGCATACTGTCTCATTAGGGAGAGAGCAATTAGGAGTATATAGGAAGGTGTATATAAATTTTTGTATGAGAGACTGACTTGATTTGTAAACTTTCACTTAAAGCACAATAAACATTAAAAAAAAATCAGTGGTTGCCGTAGGTTTGGGGGATGAGGGAGAAAGCTGAATAGATGAAACACAGGAGATTATTTTCAGGGTGTGAAACCAATCACCAATGTAATGGTGGATACATAACATTATGCATTTGTGAAAACCCAGAAAACTTTATAGCACAAAGAGTGAACCTTAATGTATGGAAATTAAAAAACAAAAAACTAGGAGACTGTGAGCTCCCAGCACGGAATGCAGGATGTGACAAAGCAATCTAAGTGTACTACAAACGTAGGAAACAACTTCACTGAAGGGGGTAAGGGAAAAGGTGCAGAGTGATTTAACTTTGGAAATGAATGGAGTCTGTAAGAATTTTAAAAGCAAAAGCAGTTTGGATATGAAATATACATAAAAGTGACTTAGTCCTTTGCAGTCAGTCACTACAGCTCTCACCAGCCCCAGATAACAACTGATCTACTTCTATCACTCTAGAATTTTATACAAATAGAACAACACACTATGTACCCTTTCATGTCTGTCTTCTTTCATGCAGCATAACGTTTGTGAAATTCATTTATGTTATTGCAATAGTTAATTCCTTTTAGTTGCTGCTTAGTATTCCATTGTAGGAATACACCACAATCTTTAAACTGTTTACAGTCTTTCATTCCTTTTGAGTAAAGGTGTCGTGAGCATTCATGTGCAAGTCTTTTTGTGGACATATGCTTTCATTTCTCTTGGATAAGTATGTAAGAGTGCAGACCCTGGGTCAGTTAAGTGTGTGGTTAATTTTGTAAGAAACTGGAAAAAAAAAAAAAAACTTTTTTCCAAAGTGGTTTTATTATTTTACAATCCCACCAGCAATGTATGTGAGTTCCAGGTGCTCCACATCCTCTCCAAATCTTGGTATTATCCATTTGAAACATTTTACCTATTCTTTTGTGGAATCACAATGTTGTTTTAATTTGCATTTTCCATATAACTAATGATACTGAGCAACTTTTTATGTTTAGCCATTTATATACTTTCTTTTGTGAAGTATCTGTTCAAAATTTTTGCCCACTTATTATTGAATGGTTTATTTTCTTATTACTGAGCTGTGTAATTTCTTTATGTATTTTGTTTATGATCTGGTTAAGTATTTTCTCCCATTCTGTGGTTTGACCCTTCATTCTCTTAACAGTGTTGTTTGAAAGATAGAAGATTTTCATTTTGATGGTGTAAAATTTATCCATTTTTTGCATTTATGATTAGTGCTTTTAGTATCTTGTCTAAAAAATATTTGCTGACCTCAAGGTTGTAAACATTTCGCCTTTATGATCTCTTCTAGGCATTTTATAATTATAGGTTTTATGTTTAAGTATATAATATATTTGAAGTTAATCCTTGCGTTTGGTGTGAAGCAAAAGTCAAGGTTCATTTTATTCCACATGGGTACCCAGCTGTTCCAGCACCATTTATTGAAGACTGCTCTTTTCGAATGGAATGATTTTGGCATCTTTGTAGAAATCGATTGACCATAAGTATGTGGTCTAAAGGTTATTGATTAAGAACGCAGCTTCTAGAATTAGACTCTTTGAGTTTAAATCCTGTCAAAACCGCTTACAGGATGGTGGCCTTGAGTACATTGCTTAACCACAGAAAGTCCTAGTTTGCTAAGTCTTATTCCTGGAAGAAACAAGGGGAACAGCTGAGGTCAAAGAGTCCTTAGTAACATGGCTTGCCCAAGGTTATACATGTAGAAACCCTGATGGCCTAGTGGTTAAGTGCTATGGCTGCTAACCTAAAAGTCAGCAATTTTAGTCTACCAGGCATTTCTTGGAAACTCTATGGGGCAGTTCTGCTCTGCCCTACAGGGTTGCTATGAGTCGGAATCTACTCGATGGCAGCAGGTTTGGTTTTGGTCTAGTGGCAGAGCTGGGATTTGAACCCAAATAATTTGATCTTCTGTCCACGACTCATTGGACCCTGGCCTATTGGACTTTCTTAAACAATATGATTCAATTCAAATTCTTTCCATAACTTTCAGAAAATGTACACAAGTTGAGTTTTCAGATTCTTACATGTGAGAGAAAAACAAGAAGCCTACACAAGCCATTTACAGTTTTATGGGAATAAAATCCTATTCTTTATAATTTTTGTATTATCATTCTCCTGAAAATATTCACTAAGGATTCCCAGAAGAGAATTCTCATTTGTAATATTTATTCCAGGTATCTCTTCTGTTTTTTTTTTGTGTTATATTTAATTGATTGTGTAAGACAATGAACTCCAAGTAGATTCAGATGAGCAAGTATTCAAAACAAATAAGTAAAGTTAATTAACAATTAGTGCAGAGTAGCTATTGTTATTCCAGAAGTGGCATGGCCTTTAAATTTCTTTGAATAAGCCTAATCCCTCTCTAACTCTGGGATCGTGGGCTTCTAAATCATAGCAGTGAGGTTGGATTCTTAAGAGTCATTCCGGAGAATTTTACACACAAAAAAGAAATTTATTTCTTTCATTCTGGAATTTTCACTCAAATTTTATGAAGGATTTGATTATGTGAAGCCCAGATGCTGAATTGTCAGATTCCCCTAGATAATGACTTTGACAAAACTGTGATGTGACTGTGCATGCTGTGAAAATGAAATTGTAGTATAAGCAGTTTTGGTTTGCTGAAATATTTAAGAAACCACAGCATAAAATTTGTTTCATTTTAAATGTGTGCTTCTGTTTTCTTTGAAAAACATGGATTCAAAGATTTAAACATCAGGCAAATATTTTTTGAAACCTCTCTTTTGAGGATAACCATGTAAGGGAACATTGACTCCCTTGCCAGAACAAAACGCGGTATCTCTGAGGCCAGAGATTTAGGGATGAAAGGGTGAAGATATGGTTACCTAATTTTAAGTGCTTGGCTCACTGTCCCTGAGCGTTCCCTAGTTGGGTGCCTCTCACTGTGACCTCCACTACTGCTGTCATGCTGGCTTCATGGGCTCATGGATTTTCCTATTACCTTACAGACAAACATGAACAACTCTTTGCCTTGGGTTTTCCTCAATATAATTGAAACATAATGAAACATTTTTTAAATTACCAAATAAAAAAAAAAGAAAAAATACACCCAGGAATTAGTGTTCTATAAACAGTTTGGTTTGCAAAGTCTTGTATAGCTTTGTAGGCAACTTTTAAATCTCTGATTTCCTAAAATAAGACCTACTTCCAGGTGAAGAGTGTCATCTGTGACCTGACAGCCAGGAGAGTTCCTTCTGAAGCACTTTGACTTTATATACTTAAGATCAGTGAGAGAGCACCAGTTAGTAATCCACACAATGATCTCCCATTCATTTACAGATCTCTCTTTGAGAAATAAAAAGGAGCCCTAGTAGCACAGTGGTTATGGGCTTGGCTGCTAACTGGAAAGTGGTGATTAGAATGCACCAGCTGCTCTGTGGGGAAAACGATGTGCAGTCTGCTTCCGTAAAGATTACAACCTAGGAAACCCTATGGGGGCAGTTATAGTCTAAATGGGCAGCCATTCCATCTGATGCACACAGTGGTTGTAGCTTTATATAGGTCCACCTCAGGCAACAATTAACCTCCATATAACCACAGACGCAACCACAATATCATCATAATGTCACAAAACTCCAAATAATAGAGGCCATAATCATGTAAGTTTTATTTATTAAACTCTTACGATGTGCCAGGCAGTATGCTAGGTGCTTTAAATGCTGAATTCTACTTGAGGGAAGAACTACATAAGCCTTATTTACTTACAAATGGATTTTACTCATTTTTTTAAAACCCAGATTCGATGACTTGGGACACGGTATTTGATTAGGAAATCTGACAAAAACTTCTTTCAAAGATTTTCAGTGACTCCTGCATTTCATTAAGTAGAAACTGTAAGAAAATAGAAAATTTAAGAGAAAATTTCAGAGTGAAAAGTAAAAAGATAATATCTGGAAATATTTAAATTAAACTTGGTGTATAATTTATCTTTAATCAAAATATTTAACTTTTTTATTAAAATGATGAATGCACTTTATTGTTAAAATCAAGAATATAGAGAGTGTTATAATGAAAACCTGACCCTCTTCCTACATTCAATTCCTCAGAAGCAACCATTTTCAAAGCTTAGTTGTTTGAGGCTGGGAGGTAATGTCATCCCTCTAAGCAATGTGTCTGAAATGAGATTTTTTAATTCATACGTTTAGTTTCTACTTACTTTCTATTGTGATGACTGATAACCTGGCCTCCTTATACTTGTCCATCACATTTTGTTCTGTAATCATAATTAAGTTATCTGGACTTGTGCACCATAAAATTTGAAAATCATTAATTAGAGTTTACATATTCTATGACGATATTGTTTATTAAAAAGGTAAGTACTCTAAGAAGATAACATAGTCTTTCTTGTACTGTTTTTGTTTTATCTTGAAATTGCAATTTATTTTTATTTTTCCATGTAATACTAGCTCTTCATTTTTTTTTCCTAACCAAATATTATATTTTTCCAAAGACCTTTGATCCAGGATCCTCCAGCCTCCTACTCTTAGATGGACAGGTTGTTTTCTGGCCACCTCATACCCTGGCTGGGCCCACTATTTCCCGGCACCTGTGTTTTAGATGTATTCCTTTGTTTTGTTGAAGTATGTCTTCAGGGAGCTTCCACAAAAAGGATGTGAAAGGTAAATCTTCTGAGTTTCTACATGTTAAAAAATGTATTTTGTCTTCAACCCTTATACATGATTGATAGTTTGGGTATAGAATTCTAGTTTGAAAATTATATCGTTTCAGACTAAAAGGAATTGACTATTGCAATAACATGAACAAATTCCACAAACATTGTGCTGTGTGAAAGAAGCCAGACACAAAACAGTACATAGTATTTTATTCTATTTATATAAAATTCTGTAGTGATAGAAAGTAGATCAGTTGTTATCTGGGCCTGGTGGGGGCTGTAGTGACTGACTGCAAAGGACTAGGAGGGCACTTTTGGGGGATGATATAAATATTCTACATCTTGATTGTCAAAGCCCATCACACTATTTGGTAATGGATTCTTCAATATGATACCAAAAGCACAAGCAACAACAAAAACAGACAAATTAGACTTCATCAAAACTAAAAACTTTGGTAAATCAAAGGATTTTATCAAAAAGGTGAAAAAGCCTACAGAGTGGGAGAAAATATTGGGAAATCATATATCTAATAAGAGCTTACTATCTGGGTTGGCAGTTCAAATCCGTCAGGAGCTCCTTGGAAACTATGTAGGGCAGTCCTACTCTGTCCTGTAGGGTTGCTATGAGTCGGAACTGACTCGACAGCACTAGGTTTTTTTTTTATCTAGAATATATAAAGAACTCTTACAATTCAACAGCAAAAAGACAACACAACTAAAAAATAGGTCAATTACTTGAATAGACATTTCTCCAAAGGAGATACACAAATGGCCAATAAGGGCATGAAAAGATGCACAATATCATTTGTCATTAGGGAAATGCAAATCACCTCACACTGACTAAATCAAAACCAAACCAAACCCGTTGCTGTAGGGTTGATTCCAACTCATAGCGAACCTACGCGACAGAGTAGAACTGCCCCATAGAGTTTCCAAGGAGTGCCTGGTGGATTCAAACTGCCGGCCTTTTGGTTAGCAGCTGTAGCACTTAACCACTATGCCACCAGGGTTTCCCACACTGGCTAGGATGACTATTATTAAAAAATCAAAAAAATAACAAGTGTTGGTGAAGATGCAGAGAAATTGAAACCCTCATGCATTACCGGTGAGAATGGGAAATGATGCAGCAGCTGTGAAAAACAGTTCGGCAGTTCCGCAAATACTTAACATAGAACTATCACAACCAAAAACTAAAAACCAAACCCACTGCCATCAAGTTGATAATGACTCACAGGACCTCATAGGACAGAGTAGAACTTTAGGGTTTCCTGGGCTGTAATCTTTATGGAAGCAGACTGCCACATCTTTCTCCCATGAGGGTTCAAACTGCTGACCGTTTGGTTGGCAGCTGAGCTCTTTAGCCACTGCATCGCCAGGGTTCCTTAGATCTACCATATGACCCAACAATTTACTCTTTGGTATATTCCACAAAAAATTGAAACCAAGTCCTTAAAAAGCTAGAAATAGAACTACCGTATCACCCAGAAATCCCACTCCTCGAAATATATCCTAGAGAAATAAGAGCCTTTACACGAACAGATATATGCACACTCATGTTTATTGCAGCTCTGTTTACAATAGCAAAAAGCTGGAAGCAACCAAGGTGTCCATCAACAGATGAATGGTTAAATAAATTATGGTATATTCACACAATGGAATACTATGCATTGATAAGGAACAGAGATGAACCTGTGAAACATTTCATAACATGGAGGAACCCGGAAGGCATTATGCTCAGTGAAATTAGTCAGTTGCAAAAGGACAAATATTGTATAAGACCACTATTATAAAAACTTGAGAAATAGTTTAAACTGAGAAGAAAACATTCTTTTGTGGTTATGACAGGTGGGAGGGGGGGAGGGTGGGAGAGGGTTATTTACTGATTAGATAGTAGATAAGAACTACTTTAGGGGAAGGGAAGGACAGCGCTCAATACAGGGGAGGTCAACACAACTCTACTGGACCAAAAACAAAGAAGTTTCCTGAATAAACTGAATGCTTTGAAGGTCAGCAGAGCGGGCGGGGGGGGGGGAGGGTTGGGGACCATGGTTTCTGGGGACATCTAAGTCAATTGGCATAATAAAATCTATTAAGAAAACATTCTGCGTCCCACTTTGAAGAGTGGCGTCTGGGGTCTTAAACGCTAGTAAGCAGCCACTAAGATGCATCAATGAGTCTCAGCCCACCTGGATCAAAGAAGAATGAAGAACACCAAGGACACAAGATAATTATGAGCACAAGAGACAGAAAGGGCCACATAAACTAGAGACTACACCATCTTGAGACCAGAAGAACTAGATGGTGCCCAGCTACAACCAATGACTGCCCTGACAGGGAACACAGCAGAGAACCCCTGAGGGAACAGGAGCGCAGTGGGATGCAGACCCCAAATTCTTATAAAAATGGCCAGACTTAATGGTCTGACTGATACTGGAAGGACCCCAGTGGTCATGACCCCCAGACCTTCTGTTGGCCCAGGACAGGAACCATTCCCGAAGCCAACTCTTCAGACATGGGTTGGGCTGGACAATGGGTTGGAGAGGGATGCTGGTGAGGAGCGAGCTTCTTGGATCAGGTGGACCCTTGAGACTATGTTGGCATCTCCTGTCTGGAGGGGAGATGAGAGGGTAGAGGGGGTTAGAAGCTGGCGAAATGGACACAAAAAGAGAGAGAGGAGGGAGAGAGTGGGCTTTCTCATTACAGGGAGAGTAATTGGGAGTATGTAGTAAGTAGTAAGGTGTATATAAGTTTTTATGTGAGGGACCGACTTGATTTATAAACTTTCACTTAAAGCACAATAAAAATTATTAAAAAAAAATTGGAAGCAAAGACTCAAACAGATACTTGAACACCAATGTTCATTTCATCATTATTCACAATAGCCAAAAGGTAGAAACAATCCATCAGATGAATAGTTTAACAAAATGTGATATATACATACAATGGAATATTCTTTAGCCATAAAAAGGAATGAAATTCTGATACACGCTACAAAGTGGATGAACCTTGAAAACATGCTGAGTGAAATAAGCCAGTCACGAAAGGACAAATGTTGTATGATTCTGCTTATAGGAAACTTCTAAAACAGCAAACTCATAGATAAAGAAAATAGATTCGCAGTTACCAGGGCTTGGGAGGAGGGGGGAAAGGATAGTTATTGCTCACTGAGTACAGAGTTTTTGTTTGGATTTTGAAAATAGATGGTGGTGATGGTGGCACAACATCGTGAATGTAATTAAGACCACTGAATTATACCCTTAAAAATTGTTAAAATGGCAATTTTTTTGTTTTATATATTACCACAGCAAAATAAAATTATTTTTAAAAAGTTTATGAGACACTTGAATTTAAAAGGACATGTTTAACTGTAGATAAGATATACTCAAAAAGAAATTAATATACTCATATATATTTTTTTTCTTCTTCATATCCTTGTTTAAATGGAATTCCAGCAAGGCAGTTTATAAGAGTTGTCACAAATGAGAAACAAAGTGCCTTCAAAATTGCAGGCCTTAAATCTGGGGAAGTAAGCTGCCTCAGTTTCTTAGTGCTGTTACAATAGAAATACCACAAATGGGTGGCTTAACAAACAGGAATTAATTTTCTCCCAGTTTAGGAGGCTTGCTGTTGTTAGGTGCCTTCAAGTCAGTTCCAACTCGTAGTGAGTAACTGTATATACAACAGAATAAAGCATTGCCCCGCCCTGCACCATCCTCACAATTGTTGCTGCCACTGTGTCAATCTATCTCATTGAGGGTCTTCCTCTTTTTTGCTGACCCTTTACTTTACCAAGGTTGTGTTGCTATGTGTCAACTTGGCTAGGCCATGATTCTCTGTGGTTTGGCAGTTATGATGTAGTTTGGCAGTTACATAATGATGTGATCACCTCCATAAAGGATTTGTTATAATGTGAGTACGTCCATGATGGGATCTGCTATGAGTAGCCAATCAGGTGAAAGGGAGTTTCCTTGGGGATGTAGCCTGCATCCAATATAGGTGGATTTTCTGGCAAGGCTCATTGGCTTCTATCCTGCAACTGGCTTCTGTTTGCCTGACCTCCAGCTCTTGGTATTTGAGCTAGAATCTCACCTGCTGTCTTGCCAGCCTACCTTCGGATTCATTGGTCCTTGCAGGTTGTGAGCCAGAGCCCTGCTGTCTGACTTGCCGATCTTGGGTTTGCCTGCCCCTGCAGCTAAATGAATCAGAAGAAGCCTCCAGCCTGACCCATGGACTTGGAACGTTCCATCCTCTACAACTACCTGAGTTATTTCCTTAACATAAATCTCTCTCTATATAATTATACACTTTATTGGTTTTGCTTCTCTAGAGAACATGGCCTGAACCAATGTCTTTCTTCAGGAACTGGGCCCTTCTGATGACATGTCCAAAGTACATGAGATGATGTTTCCCATCCTCATTTCTAAGTAGCATTCTGGCTGTATGTCTTCCAAGACACATTTGTTCATTCATCTTGCAGTCCAGAAGAATATTATATTCAATATTCTTCACCAATACTATAATTCAAAGGCATCAGTTCTTCCTCTGTTCTCCTTATTCATTGTCCAGCTTTCTCATGTGTATGAGGGGATTGAGAACCCAGGACTTAGGTCAGGCATACCTTAGTCCTCAGAGTGACATCGTGGCTTCTTAACACTTTAAAGAGGTTTTTTTTTTTTTTTTTTTTAAATAATTTTTATTGTGCTTTAAGTGAGAGTTTACAAATCAAATCAGTCTCTCACATATAAACTTATATATACCTTACTACGTACTCCCACTTACTCTCCCCCTAATGAGTCAGCCCACTCTTTCCTTCCAGTCTCTCCTTTTGTGACTGTTTTGCCAGTTTCTAATCCCCTCTACTCTCCTATCTGCCCTCCAGACAGGAGATGCCAACATAGTCTTAAGTGTCCACCTGAACCGAGTAGCTCACTCCTCATCAGCATCTCTCTCCAACTCATCGTCCAGTCCAATCCATGTCTGATGAGTTGGCTTTGGGAATGGTTCCTGTCCTGGGCCAACAGAAGGTTTGGGAACTATGACCACCGGGATTCCTCTAGTCTCAGTCAGACCATTAAGTCTGGTCTTTTTATGAGAATTTGGGGTCTGCATCCCACTGTTCTCCTGCTCCCTCAGGGGTTCTCTGTTGTGCTCCCTGTCGGGGTAGTCATCGGTTGTAGCCAGGCACCATCCAGTTCTTCTAGTCTCAGGATGATGTAGTCTCTAGTTCATGTAGCCCTTTCTGTCTCTTGGACTCATAATTACCTTGTGACCTTGGTGTTCTTCATTCTTTTTTGATCCAGGTGGGTTGAGACTCATTGATGCATCTTAGATGGCTGCTTGCTAGCGTTTAAGACCCAGACGCCACTCTTCAAAGTGGGATGCAGAATGTTTTCTTAATAGAATTTATTTTGCCAATTGACTTAGATGTCCCCTGAAGCTATAGTCCCCAAAACCCTGCCCCTGCTCTGCTGACCTTCAAAGCATTCAGTTTATTCAGGAAACTTCTTTGTTTTTGGTCCAGTCAAGTTGTGTTGACCTCCCCTGTATTGAGTGCTGTCCTTCCCTTCCCCTAAAGTAGTTCTTATCTACTATCTAATCAGTAAATAACCCTCTCCCACCCTCCCTCCCTCCCCAGCTCATAACCATAAAAGAATGTTTTCTTCTCAGTTTAAACTATTTCTCAAGTTCTTAAAATAGTGGTCTTATACAATATTTGTCCTTTTGTATCTGACTAATTTCACTCAGAATAATGCCTTCCAGGTTCCTCCATGTTATGAAAGGTTTCACAGATTCATTGCTGTTCTTTATTGATGCGTAGTATTCCATTGTGTGAATATACCATAATTTATTTATCCATTCATCCATTGATGGGCACCTCGGTTGCTTCCAGCTTTTTGCTATTGTAAGCAGTGCTGCAATGCACATGAGTGTGCATATATCTGTTCGTGTAAAGGCTCTTTTTTCTCTAGGATATATTCTGAGGAGTCAGATTTCTGGGTTGTATGGTGGTTCTATTTCTAGCTTTTTAAGGAAACGCCAGATCGATTTCCAAAGTGGCTGTACCATTTTACATTCCCACCAGCAGTGTGTGTGTTCCAGTCTATCCACAGCCTCTCCAACATTTATTATTTTGTGTTTTTTGGATTAATGCCAGCCTTGTTGGAGTGAGATGGAATCTCATTGTAGTTTTAATTTGCATTTCTCTAATAGCTAATGATCAAGAGCATTTCCTCATGTATCTCTTAGCCACCTGAATATCTTCTTTAGTGAAGTGTGTGTTCATATCCTTTGCCCAATTTTTAATTAAATTGTTTGTCTTTTTGTGGTTGAGCTTTAGCAGAATCATGTAGATTTTAGAGATCAGGCGCTGGTCGGAGATGTCACAGCTGAAAATTTTTTCCCAATCTGTAGGTGCTTTTTTTACTCTTTTGGTGAAGTCTTTAGATGAGCATAGGTGTTTAATTTTTAGGAGCTCCCAGTTATCTGGTTTCTCTTCATCATTTTTAGTAATGTTTTGTATTCTGTTTATGCCTTATATTAGGGCTCCTAATGTTGTCCCTATTTTTCCTTCCATGATCTTTATCGTTTTAGTCTTTATGTTTAGGTCTTTGATCCATTTGGAGTTAATTTTTGTGCACGGTGTGAGGTATGGGTCCTGCTTTTTTTTTTGCAGATGGGTATCCAGTTATGCCAGAACCATTTGTTTAAAAGATTATCTTTTCCCCAATTAACTGACACTGGACCTTTGTCAAATATCAGCTGCTCATATGTGGATGGATTTATATCTGGGTTCTCAATTCTGTTCCATTGGTCTATGTGCCTGTTGTTGTACCGGTACCAGGCTGTTCTGACTACTACTGTGGCTGTATAATATGTTCTAAAATCAGGTAGAGTGAGGCCTCCCACTTTTCTTCTTTTTCAGTAAAGTTTTACTTACCCGGGGCTTCTTTCCCTTCCATATGAAGTTGGTGATTTGTTTCTCCATCCCATTAAAAAATGTCTTTGGAATTTCGATCGGAAGTGCATTGTGTATATAGATGGCTTTTGGTAGAATAGACATTTTTACTATGTTAAGTCTTCCTATCCATGAGCAAGTATGTTTTTCCACTTAGGTAGGTCCCGTTTAGTTTCTTGCAGTAGTACCTTGTAGTTTTCTTTGTATAGGTCTTTTACATCTTTGGTAAGATTTATTCCTAAGTATTTTATCTTCTTGAGGGCTACTGTGAATGGTATTGATTGGTGATTTCCTCTTCGATGTTCTTTTTGTTGATGTAGAGGAATCCATGTAAACTCTGCCGAACTCTTCTATTAATTTCAGTAGTTTTCTGGAGGATTCCTTAGGGTTTTCTGCGTATAAGATCATGTCGTCTGCAAATAGAGATAATTTTACTTCTTCTGCCAATCCGGAGGCCCTTTATTTCTTTGTCTAGCCTAATTGCTCTGGCTAGGACCTCCAACACAATGTTAAATAAGAGTGGTGATAAAGGGCATCCTTGTCTGGTTCCCGTTCTCAAGGCATATGCTTTCAGGCTCTCTCCATTTAGGGTGATGTTGGCTGTTGGCTTTGTATAAATGCCCTTTATTATGCTGAGGAATTTTCCTTCTATTCCTATTTCGCTGAGAGTTTTTACCATGAATCGTTGTTGGACTTTGTCAAATGCCTTTTCTGCACCAATTGATAAGATCATGTGGTTTTTGCCTTTTGTTTAATTTATATGGTGGATTACATTATTTGTTTTTCTAATATTGAACCAACCTTGCATAAACCTAGTATAAATCCCACTTGGTCGTGGTGGATTATTTTTTTGATATGTTTTTGAATTCTATTGGCTAGAATTTTGTTGAGGATTTTTGCATCTATATTCATGAGGGTTATAGGTCTGTAATGTTCTTTTTTTTGTGGTATCTTTACCTGGTTTTGGTATCAGGGATATGCTGGCTTCATAGAATGAATTAGGTAGTATTCCATCCTTTTCTATGCTTTGAAATATCTTTAGTAGTAGTGGTGTTAACTCTTCTCTGAAAGTTCGGTAGAATTCTGCAGTGAAGCCGTCCGGGCCAGGGCTTTTTTTTTTGGCGGGGGGGGGGGGGCGGGAAGTTTTTTGATTGCCTTTTCAACCTCTTTTTTTGTTATGGGTGTACTTAGTTGCTCTACTTCTGAGTGCGTTAGTTTAGGTGGGTGTGTGTTTCTAGGAATTCATCCATTTCTCCTAGGTTTGCAAATTTGTTAGAGTACAATTTTTCATACTGATCTGATATGATTCTTTTAATTTCAGTTGGGTCTGTTGTGATATGGCCCATCTCATTTCTTATTTGGGTTGTTTCCTTTCCTGTTTTTCTTTAGTCAGTCTGGCCAATGGTTTATCAATTTTGTTAAAGAACCAAGTTTTGGTCTTGTTAACTCTCTCAATTGTTTTTCTGTTCTATAATTCATTTAATTCTGCTCTAATTTGTATTATTTGTTTTCTTCTGGTGCCTGATGGATTCTTTTGTTGCTCGCTTTCTATTTGTTCAAGTTGTAGGGACAAGTCTCTGATTTTGGCTCTTTCTTCTTTATGTATGTGTGCATTTGTCAATATAAATTGACCTCTGAGCACTGCTTTCACTGTGTCCCAGAGGTTTTGATAGGAAGTGTTTTCAGTCTCATTGCAGTCTATGAATTTCTTTATTCCCTCCTTAATGTCTTCTATAACCCAGTCTTTTTTGAGCAGGGTATTGTTCGGTTTTCAAGTATTTGATTTCTTTTCCCTGATTTCTCTGTTATTGATTTTTACTTCTATGGCCTTATGGCCTGAGAAGATGCTTTGTAATATTTCAATGTTTTGGATTCTGCAAAAGTTTGTTTTATGACCTAATATGTGATCTATTCTAGAGAATGTTCCATGTGCACTAGGAAAAAAAGTATACTTTGCAGCAGTTGGGTGGAGTGTTCTGTATAAGTCTATGAGGTCAAGTTGGTTGACTGTATCAATTAGATCTTCTGTGTCTCTACTGAGCTTCTTACTGGAAGTCCTATCCTTCTCCGAAAGTGGTGTGTTGAAGTCTCCTACTATAATTGTGGAGGTGTCTATCTCACTTTTCAATTCTGTTAAAGTTTGTTTTATGTATCTTGCAGCCCTGTCATTGGGTGCATAAATATTTAATATGGTTATATCTTCCTGGCAAATTTTCCCTTTAGTCATTCTGTAGTGTCCTTCTTTATCCTTTGTGGTGGATTTAACTTTAAAATCTATTTTGTCAGAAATTAATATTGTCACTCCTGCTCTTTTTTGATTGTTGTTTGCTTGATATATTTTTTTCTGTCCTTGAGTTTTAGTTTGTTTGTGTCTCTAAGTCTAAGGTGTGTCTCTTGGAGGTAGCATATAGACGGGTCATGTTTTTCTATCCAGCCTGAGACTCTCTTTCTCTTTATTGGTGCATTTAGTCCATTTACATTCAGTGTAATTATAGATACCTATTTTTTTTTTTTTATGAGTTTAGTGCTGTCATTTTGATGCCTTTTTTTGTGTGTCATTGACAATTTCATTTTTCCACTTACTTTTTTGTGGTGAGAAGTTTTTCTTTGTAAATGGTGTGTTCCTCATTTTCATAGTACTTGAATTTATTTTTGCTGAGTCATTATGTTTTTCTTGGTTTTTATTTTGAAACGTGGAATTGTTAGACCTCTTTGTGGTTATCTTAATATTTACCCCTATTTTTCTAAGTAAAAACCTAACTTGTATTGTCCTATATCACCTTGTTTTCCTCTCCATATGGAAGATCTATGCCTCCTGTATTTAGTCCCTCTTTTTTGATTGTTGTAATCTTTTATATAACGACTTCAACGATTCCCTATTTTGAGCATTTTTTTCTTTTTTGAATTAATCTTATTTTGTTTTTGTGAGTTCCCTATTTGACTTGATATCAGGATGTTCTGTTCTGTGACCTTGTTTTGTGTTGGTATCTGATATTATTGATTTTCTGACTAAACAATTTCCTTTAGTAATTCTTGTAGCTTTGGTTTGGTTTTTGCAAATTCTCTAAGCTTGTGTTTATCTGTAAATGTCTTAATTTCACCATCATATTTGAGAGAGAGTTTTGCTGGATATATGATTCTTGGCTGGCAGTTTTTCTCCTTCAGTGCTCTATATATGTCATCCCATTGCCTTCTTTCTGTGTGGTTTCTGCTGAGTAGTCTGAACTTATTGATTCTCCTTTGTAGGTGACTTTTCTTTTATCCCTGGCTGCTTTTAAAATTTTCTCTTTATCTTTGGTTTTGGCAAGTTTGAGGATAGTGTGTCTTGGTGATTTTCTTTTTGGATCAATCTTGTATGGGGTTCGATGAGCATATTGGATAGATATTCTTTCATCTTTCACTATGCCAGGGAAGTTTTCTGCCAACAGACCTTCAACTATTCTCTCTGTATTTTCTGTTATCCCTCCCTGTTCTGGAACTCCAATCACATTCAAGGTATTCTTCTTGATAGAGTCTCACATGATTCTTAGGGTTTCTTCATGTTTTTTAATTCTTTTGTCTGATTTTTCTTCAATAATTGTGTCAATTGCCTTTTCCTCCAGCTCCTCCACTCTGTATTCCAATTCCTTGATTCTGCTCCTCTGACTTCCTAGTTGTCTAATTCTGTAATTTTACTGTTAATCTTTTGGATTTCTGAATGCTGTCTCTCTGTGGATTCTGGCAGCTTATTAATTTTTCCACTATGTTGTTGAATAACCTTTTTGATTTCTTCAACTGCTGTATCAGTGTGTTCCTTGACTTTTTCTGTAAAAAAAAAAAAAAAATAGATTGCCTTATTTCATTTCTGAGGTCATCCCTGATATCTTGAAGCATTCTGTATATTAGTTTTTTATATTCTGCATCTGGCAATTCCAGGATTGTATCTTAATTTGGCAAAGATTTTGATTCTTTAATTTGGGGAGTTGTAGAAGTAATCATGGTCTGCTTCTTTATATGATTTGATATCGACTGCTGTCTCCGAGCCATCTATAATTTATTGTAATGATTTATTTTATATTTGCTCACTGAGTCTTATCTTCTTGTTTTGTTTTGTTTCAATATATGCAGATGGGCTACTAGATTGCGCTGTCTTGATTGTTGTAGCCTTTGAATCACTTATGTCCTATTACCAGCTGGTTTGAGCTATTACCAGGTATATAAGCCTAAGAGTCCATTCGCTACTCTTGAATAGAATCAGCTTAGGTGTCCTGATTTTGGGTCACCAAGTATGTGGTGTAGGCTGTCACCTATTAACTTAGAGGAGTAGTGGTGATAGTAGTATGCACCAGATTCTAGCAGTGGCAGGGGTCACACTCCAAGGAGGGCAAGATGCTGACAGCCTTCCCCCATGTGCCAGTGAGGTAGGTGTGTCTCTATTCCTAGAGCACTTTGTTGGGTGGGCTCTGCAGCTGTACCTTAGGCACCCAATGCTTGTACCTCTAAAGATTGGTAAGTGTCACTATCCTTAGACCCCTTTAGCAGGTGGCTAGGTGGTTTGGGTGGAACTTCAGCCCTCAGTTCCCTGCTGAGGATCAGTGAGGGCTCTGTTTAAGGTAGAGTGGTATCGGACCTCAGAAACTCGTCTTTCCACCGCTCCGCTAAAACAATTACAGTCAGATCTCTATCAGAATTGCCTTTCCATTATAATAGCCACCTGGTTCCCTGAAGGGATGAAAGCCAAAGACTGTGGATCTCTTATGCTTGGCTGGAGCTGGTTCTGTATTTTTATTTCAGTTTAGGGAAGTCAGGGAAGGGTTTTTCCCCCCTGGGTTGTTAATTGCTGCTTCTCTCAGGCCAGGAGAATGGGTAAGGAAAAAAAAAAAAAAAACCTGTGAAGCACTTCACTCCCTGGCCTAGGAAATTCCAATGTTAATGAAGCCGCCTGGGGCAGGGAGGGGAGGGATCAGATAGATAGGAAAGACTAGTGCACTGGCAATATAGACAAAGTTACTTATCTTGCTTGGTGATGACTGTTTTATCTGAGATTCCAGAGGGGTGTGTAGCCAGTATGCACTGGCTGGGTTGAGATTGCCCTGAGGGTCAGACCTGTGTCCAGTGCTTGCGCTGTCTCAGGAAGCCATGATCATTTCCTCCGCTCCTAGTCCAAAGCCCAGCACCAAGGTTTTCTGGCTGGGATGCTGCACTCCAGGCTCCAAAACCAGTCACTGCTTCCCAATGATTTCTCTTCCTGTCAGCCATGTCCTTGTGCAGCCTGTGTGCACTGGCCGGGTTTCTGCCGAGGTTACTTCAGGGGGCTAGGGCTGCGTCCTGTGCTTGCGCCATCTCAGGAAGCTGTGCTCAGTTTCTCTGCGCTTAGTCCAAAGCCCAGAGCCAAGGTTTTCTGACTGGGATACTGGCTCCAGGCTCCAAAAACAGTAGCTGCTTCCCTGTGGTTGCTCGTCCTCTTGTCAGCTGTGTCAGTGTGCAGCCTGCTTGTGCTGGCTGAGTCTCTACCGAGGTTACTCCAGGGGATTTGGGGTTAGGGCTGTGTCCCGTGCTTGCCCCATCTCAGTACCACGATCAGCCCCACCACTCTGGCACTAGGGAACAGCAAGGACTCAAGGGTGTTCCACGGGATGCCGGTTCCAGAAGCGATCGTTGCTTCAGGGTGTGGCTTTTTGCTCCCCTGTCACTCAGGTCAACTCTTTAGTTCTGTGTTTGATGGTCAGGGTTCGTAGATTGTCATGTATGTGATCGGTTCACTTGTTTTTCCAAGTCTTTGTTGCAAGAGGGATCCGCAGTAGCTTCTACCTAGTCAGCCATCTTGGCCCCACCCTAAAGAGGTCTTTTGCAGCACATTTACTCAGTCCAATGCAGTGTTTGATTTTTTGACTGCTGCTTCCATGGGCATTGATTGCGGATCCAAGTAAAATGAAATCCTTGACAACTTCAATACTTTCTCCATTTATCATCATGTTACTTACTGGTCAAGTTGTGAGTATTTTGTTTTCTTTATGTTGGGGTGTAATCCATACTGAAGGCTGCAGTCTTTGATCTTCATCAGTAGGTCTTCAAGTCTTCATTTCCCACAAGCAAGGTTGTGTCATCTGCGTATTCCAGATTGTTAATGAGTCTTCCTCCAATTCTGATGCCTTGTTCTTCTTCATAGAGATTGGATACAGATTGAATACATATGGTGAAAGGATACAACCATGACACACACCTTTCCTGATTTTAAATGCAGTATTCCCTTGTCCTGTTCAAATGACTGCCACTTGGTCTATGTACAAGTTCCTCATGAGCACAATTAAGTGTTCTGGAATTTCCATTCTTTGCAACATTACCCATAATTTATTATGATCCACAAGATGGAATGCCTTTGCATAGTCAGCAAAGTACAGGTTAACATCTTTCCACTATTCTCTACTTTTAGCCAAGATCCATCTGATATCAGCAATGATATCTCTTGTTCCATGTCCTCTTCTGAATCTGGTTTGAATTTCTGACAGTTTCCTGTCAATGTACTGCTGCAACCACTTTTGAATCATCTTCAGCAAAATTATACCTGCATGTGATATTAATGATATTGTTCGATAATTTCTGTATTCTGTTGGATCACCTTTCTTTGGTATGGACACAAATATGAATCTCTTCCAGTTGGTTGGCCAGGTCGCTGTCTTCCAAATTTCTTGGTGTAGATGAGTGAGCTGCTCCAGCATTGCATCCATTTGTTGAAACATCTGAATTGTTAGTGTGCCAATTCCTGGAGCCTTGTTTTTTCCCCAATGCCTTCAGTGCAGCTTGGACATCTTCCTTCAATACCATCAGTTCTTGATCATATGCTAACTCCTGAAATGGTTGATCATTGACCAATTCTTTTTGGTACAGTGACTGTGTATTCCTTCCATCTTCTTTTGATGCATCCTGTGTCATTCAGTATTTTGCCCATTTATTGCTGTTAGGTGCCATTGAGTAGCTTCCTACTCATAGTGACCCTATGTACAACAGAATGAAACACAGCCTGGTACTGCACCATCCTCACAATCGTTGCTTGAGCCCATTGTTGCAGCCACTGTGTCAATCCATCTCATTGAGGGTCTTCCTCTTTTTTTTTTTGCTGATGCTTTACTTTACCAAGCATGATGTCCTTCTCCAGGGACTGGTCCCTCCTGATAACATGTCCAATGTTTGGGGGATGAAGTCTTGCCATCCTTGTTTCTAATGAGCATTCTGGCTGTACTTCTTCCAAGACAGATTTGTTCATTCTTTTGGCAGTCCATAGTATATTCAATATTCTTCTCCAGCACCCTGATTCAAAGGTAATTAATTCTTCTTCAGCCCTCCTTATTCAATGTCCAGCTTTCACATGTATTTTGCCCATAGAATCCTTCAATACTGTAACTCGAAGCTTGAATTTTTTCTTCACTCTTTCAGCTTGAGAAATGCTGAGCGTGTTCTTCCCTTTTGGTTTTCTAATTCCAGGTCTTCGCATATTTCATTATAATACTTTGCTTTGTCTTCTCAAGCTGCCCTTTGATATCTTGTGTTCAACTATTTCACTTCATTTCTTCATTTTGCTTTAGCTGATCTATATTCAAGAGCAAGTTTCATAGTCTCTTCTGACATCCATTTTGGACTTTTCTTTCTTTCATGTCTTTTTAATGACCTTTTGCTTTCTTCATGTATGATGTCCTTGATGTAATCCTACAACTCATCTGGTCTTCAGTCATTAATGTTCAGCATGTCAAATCTGTTCTTCAGATGGTCTCTAAATTCATGTGGGATACATTTAAGGTGGTATTTTGGCTCTCATGGACTTGTTTTAATTTTCTTCAGCTTCAAGTTGAACTTACATAAGAGCAATTGATGGCCTGTTCTGTAGTGGGCCCCTGGCCTTGTTCTGGGTGATGATGTTGAACTTCCCCATAGTCTCTTTCCACAGATATAGTAGATTTGTTTCCTGTATACTCCATCTGGTGAGGTCCACATGTATAGTCACAGTTTATGTTGTTGAAAAAAAGGTATTTGCCATGAATAAGTTGTTGGTCTTGCAAAATTCTATCATGTGATCTCCAGCATTGTTTCTATCACGAAGGCCATGTTTTCCAACTACTGATCCTTCTTCTTTGTTTCCAACTCTTGCATTCCACTCACCAGTAATTATCGATGCATCTTGATTAAATGTTTGATCAATTTCAGACTGCAGAAGTTGGTAAAAATATTCAATTTCTTCATCTTTGACTTTAGTGGTGGAATAATAGTTGTATTAACTCATCTTCCTTGTAGGTGTATGGATATTATTCTGTCACTGACAGCACTGTACTTCAGGAGACCTTGAAATGTTCTTTTTGATGATGACTATGATGCCATTCTTCTTCAATTTGTCCCAGCATAGTAGACCATATGATTGTCCCATTCAAAATGGCCAATACCAGTACATTTCTGCTCACTAAAGCCTAGGATATTGTTCTTTATATGTTCCACTTTGTTTTTGATAGCTTCCAATTTTTCCAGATTCACCTGTAGTTCATACCACCTTCTGATTATTAATGGGTGTTTTCAGCTGTTTGTTCTCATTTTGAATTGTGCCATATAAGCAAGTGAAGGTCCTGAAAGATTTACTCCAGCCATGTCATTAAGGTCTACTTTACTTCGAGGAGGCAGCTCTTCCCCAGTCATATTTTAGTGCCTTCCAACCTGAGGGCTCATCTTCCAGTACTATTATCAGACAATATTCCATTGCTTTTCATAATGTTTTCACTGGTCAATTTTTTCTGTAGACCACTAGGTCCTTCTTCCTAGTCTGTCTTAGCTTAGAAGCTCAGCTGAAACCTGTCCACCTTGGATGACGCCCCTGGCGTTTGAAATACCAGTTTCATAACTTCTAGCATCACAGCAACATGCAAGCCACCACAGTAAACTGACAAATGATGGTGGTTCACAGGTATAGGGGTTAGAATCTTACAACATATTTTGGGGGACACAATTCAGTCTATAACAAAAGCCAACACCCTTTTGAAGCCATGAGTTGTTTTGTTTTATTTCTCAGATTGAAGTTCAAGAAGTTATATAGACACAGACTCCTGTAGACAATGCTGCAGTATCCTGGTTGATTCATTTACTCAGTGCCCCCATAAAATGTGAGACATTTTCTATAAAGTTGCTTCATCATTTGCTGTCTTTCAGAACACCAAGTCCATCTGAAATTCTGATTCCAGCAAGTGAAGTTAAATAAACGGTATGAGAAATGCTAAAGATGACTGGTACAGAGCCTTTTCTTTTGGTAAATTCAAATAAAGTAATTTTAAAGGGTTCTTAAATTTGCCATGTTTTGAACCTAAACAACATAATTTATAAGCATGAAGTGAAAAAGGAAATAGAAACAAATTTTAAGTAGTGCTTTGTGACCTTGAATTATTTTTAAAATAAAATTTTATGAAGTTAAGACATGTTAAGACAGTTTAAGACTTTTTCCCTCTTAAGCTTAAAATACTATTCAGAGGTGAAGATTTTATTTGTTTTGGCTAAACATGTGTTATTTACTTAAAATTAAATATATCCACCCCCATATTATGCTTTTAATGTTCCTCTAGTGATTTTTTTTAAAAAAATTGTCATGTTCTATCACATTTATGATCTTTTGTTTCTTTTACGATGAGTCTCTAGAGTAGCTAACTTGAAATAACTACATCCAATTTGTAGAGGCTTTATGTAAAACATCAGAGTCCCTGGGTGGCACACATGGCTAATGCACTAGGCTGCTAATCAAATGATTAGAGGTTCAAGTTCACACAGAGGCACTTTGGGAGAAAGGCCTGGCAATCTACTTCCAAAAAATCAGCCACTGAAATCCCTTTGAAGCACAGTTCTACTCTGACACATGAGTTGTCATGAGTCGGAATCAACTTAATGGCAACTGGTTGTTTTTTTATGTAAAACACACCAAATATACATTTTACATATTGAAAAATAACTTCCAGGGAACATTTCAAGTGTTTCAAATAATACTGACAGATGTCATTTATTACAGCTGCTAATTTACACATTTTATGTTTGTTTGACAAAACTGTCATGATAAATGCTGATGAGCCTTTATTCAATACCAGTAAAGGTATGAGACATCGTACAGAATGCAGGATTCATCACCTGTACATACACGGGAAAAGTCTTTGATTCTCACCCTAAAATGCATGCTTCAACATGTTTATACCTTTAAGAAAATATTTCATTTTATAACACATGAATTTAATGCTAAGTCAAATTTTTAAAAAAGTGGGGGATGAGGACATCATGCACTTTACCATCAACAGTAACAGATGGCTGACTTCCTTTGGCTTGTAAACATTGAGAAAACCACTCAAAGTAGAAGTTAATTGGAAAGCAAGCAAAAGCAGTGTCTTAAGTAAGTATTAAGTATTAATCCAGGAACAACATTATGCAGAGCAGAGGTTCTGGAACATTAACTACTCCTGCACCAAGCAATGGATGGGGCTGGGGTAGTTTCAAGGCCTCCATCGCAGACACCATGAAGGATCACAGACTCAGTGCATTTTATGGCTTTTTATCAGACCTATATCAACACCAAAATATTTTGGCTTTTCCCTTCAGCTCTGCCAAAGAAAATAATAACTTCCTTTTAGACTCTCTAACTCAGGATCTAGGTTAATACAGGGCTTTATCTCAACCAGCCAATTTTTCTTTTTCAGAATGAAACCACAAAAGTAAATATGATTTGGAGTTACTAATTCCCATAACAAGGAAGAAGGAAACTTGGCAAATAAATGTTCAAAGGGATTTTTGGTGGAGGAAATATTTAAATCCCCTTCTTTTTCCCCATTATGAGGGGAAAACAAAAGACCTGCCAACATATGAAGCTTTTTAACATTAACATTTGAATTATGAAACTTTTTAAATAAAACAGTGAAATATATATGCATATAACAGTTACCTACCTACCCACCTCTGAGATTAAGCATATTAACGTTTTGTTATGTTTGTTTTTGATCTTTCTTTAAATAAACAAGAAATATAAAGAGTAAAGCTCCATTCCCAATTCACAGCCTGAATAAGATGATATTGCTATGCCCATTAATGTTTTGAACTTTTACTACAGATGCATGTTTCTACAAACAATACATAGGATTATCTGGTACTTTAACATTTACATGAATGGCTTTGCACTGAATGTAGCATTTTGCATGTTATTTCACTCAAAACTATATAGAGATCAGAGTTTAGAAGTGGTTACCATGGGCAGGAGGAAAGGGGGAAAAGGGAATCATCATTTAGGAAGTGTTGAGTTTCTGTTTATGGATAATTTGGCAGTGGATATTGGTGATAGCAGCACAACATGATTGATATAATTGGTGTCACCGAATTGTACACATCAAAGAAGTTGAAATGGCAAATGTTGTGTTATTATATTTTTACAACAGTAAAAAAGCATATTTTCAAGATTTACCCATGTTTAATCCCATTAGATCAAGCTGCATCATTGCATTGTTTATCAACTTGACTATCAATTTGACAAGCTTGAGGAGGTGGGGTGGACCTCTAGCTTGAAAGCCACAAGCTAAGAGGGCTGTCACTTGAAGTCGGGAGTCCTGCTGGAGGGAAGGCAGAAGACTGGGTCTGGCAGGCACAGAGCAGTGTGGTGTTGGGGACGTCCATGTTCTTGTGTATGGCATGGCCCACAATAGCCAGGAAACTGGTTCAGTCCCACGGACATCCATCAAGATGTAGCCGTGGGCGTGTTTGTGAGGGAACTCCTCTTCCATGCTCCACCACTGGGGCTGCTGCAGGAACTAGAAGATGTCTTTTCTCTGTGTCAGCATGGTTTTTTAGGCAGTTGAAACCCTCTGAGGATTCTCAAAGCTCAGAGTATAGATAGGGATATGTGCAAACTTCTTAGATGGCATCTACCTCTTTAAGCTACAGGGAGTACAGGCAGCTCTCTTGCAAAAGAGATGGGTGGCCAGAACAGTTGGAACATGACTCCAGAGCACCAGTAAATATTCCCCTTCTTCTGTTTCTTTCCCTTCTTCTACATGGTCGTTATTATCAACAATGCTTCATGAGCATCCTTTTACTGACTTCTGTGTATGTACTTGATAATATCTTAGAGACATAATGCTGGGGTAAAATGTGCATATACTTTCAACTTTACTGGATATTACCAAACTGCTTTCCAAGGCTACATGCACTAATATTTATTACAGTCATGCCTGAGTTCCCATTTCCCCATATTCTCACCAAAAGTCAGTGTTACCAGGGTTACCAATTATTGACAATCTGACGGCTATGACATACTATCTCATTGTGGTTTAAATCTGACTTTTTTTTTTTTTTGTAATTAATGGCATTATGCATCTGTTTGTTGTTGTTTTTTGGTGCCTTCGAGTCAGTCCTGACTCATAGCCACCCTATGTACAACAGAACGAAACACTGCCCTGTCCTACACCATCCTCATACTTGTTATTATGCTTGAGCCCATTGTTGCAGCCACTGTGTCAATCCATCTCATTGATGGTCTTCCTCTTTTTTGCTGGCCCTCTACTTTGGTAAGCATGATATTCTTCTCCAGGGACTGATCTCTTCTGATAACATGTCCAAAGTATGGGAGATGAAGTCTTGCCATTCTTGCTTCTAAGAAGCATTCTGGCTGTACTTGAGCTGTACTTAAATTGATAGTCAAGTTGATAAGCAATGCAATGATGCAGCTTGATCTAATGGGATTAAACATGGGTAAATCTTGAAAATATGCTTTTTTACTGTTGTAAAAATATAATAACACAACATTTGCCATTTCAACTTCTTTGATGTGTACAATTCGGTGACACCAATTATATCAATCATGTTGTGCTGCTATCACCAATATCCACTGCCAAATTATCCATAAACAGAAACTCAACACTTCCTAAATGATGATTCCCTTTTCCCCCTTTCCTCCTGCCCATGGTAACCACTTCTAAACTCTGATCTTTCCATCAGAGGCTGTCCTGATGGAAAAGCTGTGTGTTTCCAAGACAGATTTAGTTTCTGTGAATTGTCTGTTCATATTCATGTTCATTTTTCTATTGGATTGTTTGCCTTTTATTTATTGATATATAATAGTTTGAAATATATTAGGGAGAGCAGTTACAGAAGATTAATCTGTTAAACCATTGAAGTGCATCCAACTTAATTTTAACCATACTAAGTTTTAATAAGAAAGTTCTACAAGTTATTTCTACTCTATTCGGAGCCTCCAACCTTACTCCTCAATATTATATCTGTATTCTAAGACTTCAACTCACTTCCTTTGAACACGCTATTATGATAGACCAATCACTAGAAAAGGACATCACACTTGGTAAAACAGATGACTGACACAATAGCCACAGCAAGGTACTCAAACATACCAATGATCATAAAGTTGGCACAGAATCAGGCAACATTTTGTTCTGTTATTCATAAGGTTGCCATGATTGGACCCCACTCAACAGCAAGTAACAACAATAACAATGCTCTTTATACATACCTATTTATCTCATAGAGAAGCAATGTACTATAATATTTAAGAGGGCAAGGCAGGTTCTGGGTCAGAGTGACATTTTCCAGCTTTAAATACCAGATCGTATTTTACTAGTCATATAACAATTGCAGTGTGATGAACTGATTTTGTATGGCCTTTCTCGCCAAGTGATTGGGTGGGACAGTGCAAATAGTGTAATTATAGCCCACCAAGGGAACTGCCATTCCACTGGGCTTGAAATGAACCATCCTAGAAGCAGAAAAGAGAGGATCCCACCACCACCAGGGAGGGAGAACTTGGAGTGGAGCATATCCTTTGGACCTGGGATCCTTGTGCTAGGAGGTTTCTGGAACCAGGAGATCAAGAGAGAGAGAGAGAGCTGTGGCACTGAAGATGGTAAGAGGTGGTGGCAGAGAGATGGCAGCAGGAGGGAAGGACAGAAGACAGCACAGTGGGCTTCCCAGCCCACAGAGCAGGAGGGCTGAGTGCCTATTGGCCAAGGCTTGCTGGTGGAGTAGGGTGCCTTTGAGCACTTAGTGGCAGAACTAAAAGAGCTTTGTAACACTTGCCTGGGGATGGTAGATGCCGAAAGGCCAGAGGGAGGTGTGCCTGTGGCACTGCTGGGAAGAGGCTGTCCTGATGGAAAAGCTGTGTGTTTCTGAACCTAAATTATAACCTGTTACTTCCTCAATAAACCCCATAATTGTGGGTATTGTCTGTGAGTTCTTTGTGGCCATTACAATGAATTATAGAACCCATCAGAGAAGCAGAGAGTGCCATGGTAGGTATGGTTGGTGTCAGAATTGGTAAAGATGATGGAGAAAAGAGGCATGTCTGACCTCTACCTTGTAGGAATCAGCTTGGGCCGTTGATCTTTATTCTCCTTCCCCCTGGTGAAGTTAGAGGAGGTCAGACACCTTCCTCACACCATTCTTACAATGGACACATTATTTAACTTCTCTGTGCCTCATTTTTCATCTGTTAAATGTAGGAAATAATATCACTTTACCTCAGGGAATTGTAATAAAGGTAGAACACTTAAAACAACACCTGACACAGAGCAAACATTCTGTGTTAGCTATGAATGTCATTCTACAAAATAAATCAATAAAATTACAATATTATTTAGAACTTTTTAAACTGTGCCTTTAACATAGATTGTATTTAATAAGGATATGAAATATAAATGCTCATAGCTTCAAAGTATCTCCTCCAAAATATTTATTAATTTTTGTGGTGGTTTTAACATATAATTGCAGATTGTTTGACTCCATCCAGGAGATGGAGCTTAATTCTCCTCCCCTTGAGTGTGAGATAGGCCTAGTGATTTCTAGCAAATAGGATACGGAAAAGGGAAAATAGTAACTTTACAATGGAGAAATCTGGCTAATACCACCTTAACCAAGAGATCAAGGTCAAAATTACCAGTAATAAATCATGTTAATATCACGTGAACTCCAATACGATGCAACGAGAAGAACATTTTTTCTGTGGTTTTTTCCCCCAAGCTGATAACCCCAGTCTATTCATGAGAAAACATCAAACTCAAACTGAGTAAGAGCCTACAAAATTCCTGACAAATACTCATCAAAAGTGCCAAAGTCATAAAAGACTGAGAAGCTATCAAAGATTAAAGGAGATTAAGGAGACATGACAACGAAATAGAATATGGTATCTTGGATTGGATCCTGGAACAGAAAAAGGGCTATAGTGAGCAAACTGGAGAAATCCAAATAAAGTTTGTAGTTTAGTTAATGGCTTAGTTAATGTACTAATGTTAATTTCTCAGTTTTCATAAATGTACCATGGTTATGTAAGCTATTAATATCAGGGGAAGCTGAGTGAAGTGTATATGGGAACATTCAGTAATATCTTTGCAACTCTTCTGTAAATCTTATTTCAAAATAAAGGTTTAAAAAGTGAATGTCCATATATATTATTTTACTCTTTTGATCATGAATCAAAGTCATTTATAATTAATACATTGATAATGTATGCATAGGGAAACTACGTATCTTTATTTTATTTATGTTTGAGGGTCCAGTATGTTTTGAATTATATTTACTGGGTATACATTCCAATGATCTTTAACATGGCAAGAATTATCTAGAAAAACGTACTCTAGGTAGGGTGTCTAGCATTTCAACGAATTTATTTTAAATTATAAGAGAGAAAATACAGACAAATACACCGAGTCCCCGACTTATGAAGGAGTTCTCTTACAATGGCTCTGTCGTAAGTTGGTTCTGACATAAGTAGAACACCTTTTTTTTTTTTTAGTTTTCGTTATTATTGCCATAGCCTGCTATACGGCAGTGTTTTAATCAGTAAATCATAACATTGAACATCTACCAGTGAACATCTGAGAATTATAACATCAGTAAATTACGTGCTGCAACACGTATGTAGTACATATCAATAATGATAAGATGTACAAAAAAACCAAAAAAGATGGTGGCAAGCGCAGTTCGCTGTAACTCGAATATGTCGTAAGTCAGCGACTACCTGTATAAGTGTGTTTTTATCTTTTTTTTAATATATATTCTGTTTAACTATTATCTGAAGGCCAAAGTAGCCTACACACATTAAAATTATTTTATTTCCAGCTGTTTGAATACTGAAGTGTTTAATTTCTGTAAAAATACTTGCATAAATGCATGTAATCTATTACTTCGGGGTTATATTAGTTTAAGGCCACAAAAGTCAGTTCAGTAACTTAGAAAATATATTTGAGTTAAAAACTAAGTAAAATACAACTAATATTCATACTAAGAATGTGTTGGAAGACTAAAAAAGAAAGGCTACTTAGAAAGTACAAGTAGAATCAATTTACCTATAAACCACATAATTTGCAATATTTTCTGAGATTCACAAAAGCTGATTCTAAAAGACTTTAAAAGTTATTCAAAAGCAAATAATTTAATAGTAAATCCATGCTCCAATTTACATACCCATTATACAGTTTGAACAAGGAAAAATTATACAAGGAAATATAAGAAATTAGAAAATTTTACCTATTTCAGTTTTGTGAAAAATACAAAATTTTTCACTAAGTAAAGTTTCATACTTGTAACCTGATTTTCAATAGTTGCAATTCACTATCACCACAGGTGTAAAAACATATGTATTCAAATATTTTAAATCCAAACTCATAAAATAATTCAATCAGTTAAATATGCTGTCTCAAATAGGAGTATTGGTATATTTTAATAAAATCAATGCACTTTAATTTTATATTTAAAAGTTCTAATAATAAAAGATCCTCAAATGAAAGGATTTTTCATCCTGTAGTCTTAACCTGGAAACCCTGGTGGCATAGTGGTTAAGTGCTATGGCTGCTAACCAAAGGGTCAGCAGTTTGAATCCACCAGATGCTCCTTGGATTGGAAACTCTATGGGGCAGTTCTACTCTGTTCTATAGGGTCGCTATGAGTTAGAATCGACTCAACGGCACGGGGTTTGGTTTTTTGGTTTTGGTTAGTCTTAACCTGGGTGGCACAGTTTACCTTCAGCTGCCCACCAAAAGGTGGCAGTTCTTACTCTCCAGAGATGCTACAGAAGAAAAGTCTGGCGATCTGTTTCCATAAAAATCGTGGTTGCTGTTAAGTGCTGTCAAGTGGTTTTTCAACTTATAGTGACCCCATGTGACAGTAGATATAACCAAGAAAACTCTTTGGACAGTTCTACCCTGTAACACATAGCATTCTAGCTGTCCTTCTTCCAAGACAGATTTGTTCATCCTTCTGGCAGTCCATGGTATATTCATTATTCTTTGCGAATACCATAATCCAAGTTAACAATTTTCCTTTGATCTTCCTTATTTATTGTCCAGCTTTCACATGCATATGAGGTGATTAAGAATACCACAGCTTGGGTCAGGTGCACCTTAGTCCTCAGAGAGACATTTTTGCTTTTTAACACTTTAAAGAGATGTTTTGCAGCACATCGGCCCAATGCAATACTTTGTTCGATTTCTTGACTGCCGCTTCCATGGGCATTGATTGTGGATCCAAGTAAAGTAAAATCCTTGACCACTCCAATGTCTTCTTCATTTATCATGATGTTGCTTATTGATCCATTTGTGAGGATTTTTGTTTCATGAGGTGTAATTCGTACTGAAGGCTGTAGTCTTTGATTTTCATCAATAAGTGCTTTAAGTCCTCTTGGCTTTCAGCAAGCAAGGTTGTGTTATCTGCATATCTCAGGTTGTTAATGAGTCTTCTTCATTCCTTACTCCGTGTTCTTCTTCATATAGCCCAGCTTCTTGGATTATTTGCTCAGCATGCATATTGAATAAGTATGGTGAAAGGATACAACCCTGTTGTACACCTTTCCTGACTTTAAACCCCGCAGTATAATTGCATATTATATTCATTCATATTCAGTTTTTTCTTCGTCAAATTTCAAGTGTTTTACAAATAAAAATTTTATAACTCCATTGATTTTCCACCACTGAGGGAACACTTTCTAACCAAAAATCATTTTAAGATCTAGTTCTCTGAACGCTAATTTCCTTTAACTTTATCTGATGTAGTGCTGTTGTGCGGCTCAAGATTTTTAACAGCCCTGCTTTCTCAGAAGGCTCTTCTTACCCGTAAGAACAAAATGATGAATTAACTCCTGCTTTGACAGAGAATACAAAGTGGACTAGAAAAAGAGAGGTAACCAAACTTTCAATTTTACTGAAAAACCTCTGAATTTTTTTCCAGTATTTTGTCTTTATCTAGATTATATCAGGGAATTAATTCCCTGTCTTGAAAGCGGTGGTTCTAGAGATTTCAATGCACTTGGGCCTGATACTCAGGCATATGATTTCCATACAATGAAAAAAATTAATCCTAATATAATGGGAGATAGTAAAGTGGCTCTCTCTCACTTCAAGTATGTGCCGTTTATAATCCCTTACCCCCATCACACTGTGGGATGTGTCACACAATGTAGGATGTTAACATCCAGAACTGTGGCTACTTATTGTTGGTACACACAGTTTGTTTTTTTTTTAAATGTTATAAAGCTGCTTGTAAATTTTGTGTCAATTGAGTCCAACCATCCACTTTTTTTTTTTTTAGTGGTTGTCGTGGGACGGTGGCGATACATTCAGAATCAAGTCAGGTTTCAACAGTAAATGTTTGGAATTGAGAAGACATGGTTCAAGCCAATCATAGAGCACCACCTTTTTGTTCTGGGTGGCTGTTTCCACCCAGTGTCCAAGAGAGAAAACACCCAGCTAACTAGTCCTGGCAGCTCCTTAAACATAACTTTATTATCTTCCATCTGTGAACTTTGTCCCCAGGGATAGAGTCTACTTTGAGAAACTACTGCCATCACTGCACGTACTTCTAGCACCACCCCTACTGCCACCTTTCTTGGAAGGAAGTCCTGGCAATCTACTTCCAAAAAATCAGCAATTGAAAACCCTGTGTAACAGTTCTACTCTGACACATATGGGGTCACCATGAGTCAGAATTTATGGCAGCTTTTTTTTTTTTTAAGTTTTAGAGGCCCGAATGACCAGCATAATTTGTTGTTTGAATTACCCTCAACTATTTACTGGCCAGCCAATGGAGTCTGTACAATAACAAATGCATCTTGTTGCATCTCAGCTAATAATTCAGAAAGAATGGAAAGAATGGAGTAATCAATTAATCAATAAGAATAAAAGGCACTTGGTTAACTAAGGTTGAATGAATTGATCCATAAGGCTTATTATTTCCTTGATTAAACTTATACCAATATTTGCTATTTGTGATTGTCTTCATCTTTCTTGCCTCCCCTGCTCTCTGATATCCAAGCCTTTAAAAGTTATTACACAGCCATGATCCTCAGCCAACATCCAGGTGATCATGCTGTGCCAGGAAAGGGGGAGAAAAAAATTTTGATGAGGAAACAGGGCAGACCCAGCTTAACTAAGGTAGAGACACCAACATAAGAATACAGAGACATTTACCTCACGTATGTGCAACAACTCACAAGGTTTCCCATAAAACTCACAAAGCAGAATGTTTTTCCCTGATAATTCCGTTAACCTTCTCAAGGGGCATCACTTGATTGATAGCTTTTGGCCAATCATCTTACTTTCGGAAAAGAAAAAATAAAAATAGTAAGACTGTTTATTTTGCAAAGTGTCTAATGTTTTTGCTCTTATAAACCTTGGCTTTGCCTTGTTGGTGGAGACAAATTTTGCCAGCAGTGGTATGCTGGAACTGGTTCATGAGTGCAAATTGTTAGACACTCAGAAATTTTACCAGCTAGCTGTGAAACCATTCATAGCATGAAGTGAGCCATGATGGGAGTATTTTTACCTTGGAAAATGGTAAATAGTGCAAATTTGGCCTTTTGTTTTGGAGAGCCTTTTTACCAGTACATTGCTGTTGCAAGCTTTGTCTCCTTTATTGTGACAGTTATGAGAATTTATCTCTTAGATCTCTGAGTGCAGCAGTATAGTTGATTCATGGTTCCAGCTGCTATGTTCTGACATCCATCACTGCTCTTACTCCAAGGTTAGGCTTCCCTGGGGCGAGGGAGTTCACAGCTGGGACAACAGTAGTGGGAACCACCTGGGTGAAACTCTTATCTTGAGGAACTTTAGGGCAAAAGGGTGGAAGAAATATAGCATTTCTGCTACCTTATGCTTGGTAGCTAAGGTAATAAGTTGAAGGACTTACCCTAGCAGATCATTTTCAAAGAACACATTCAGGTTACCTAGGTGGTTTCCAATTCAACTGTTCCTAGCTGATAAGCATGGCAAGGATACCAAGGTCAACTTCTTCTTAGAAGACTCCAGCTGCCTCTGATAGCTGTTGTTGGCTCTAGGACCCCCCAATGATCCTCTGAACTTTGCTTTGAATTGCAATGAAGTCTAAGATGCTTCTACCCAACCTACCTTCACTCTGTCCTTCATTCCAGTTCAGCCCTCCATCATGGTCTGATGACTTTTCCTGCCTGCTCCAGCTCCCTCCCCATTTTATCTTATATGCATTTTCTCTAATAAAGTTTTTGCATGTCCATCGTGTCTATATGTCTGTTTCTTAGAGAACCATGAGTAATTTACACATGTACAAGTATACCTTCAGCTGCAATCTAGCTTAATGTCTCTGAATTAGGCCAGTGCCCTGTATGTAATTATCTGTGATCTATTCCCCACATACATTCATGCCCAAACCCACGTGATGAAACTTCTTCGTTACTCCCTCATATTCTTTTCTTCTATCTTTCTTCACAGAATACTTATTCATTATTTTGTTTTAAAAGTTTTTGAAGTGTACCATCCCAGACCCATACATACTGAAAAGTCCACATATTTTAAGCTCACTGAGTTTTCACAAACTGAACATATCAGTGTAACTAGGTATCAGATCAAGAAATAGGACATTACCAGTTCCCCCGAATCTATTTTCACGTTCCTTTCTAATCACTTCCTCTGTCCCAAGGGGTAACGTGATTCAGACTTCTAAAAACTTTGATTACCTTTGCCTGCTTTTTGCCCTTTACATAAATGGAATTGTGTGTTGTTGTTGTTCAGTTTGGCTTTTGAAACTCGACAATATGTTAGTGAGAGTCATCTATATTTTTGTGTGTAATTGTAGACAGTTTTCCCAATACTGCAGCACTATAGAGTACTCCATCATGAAAATATGTCATAATTGATTCATATATTCTATTGTTGATACAGAACACTTAATTGTGCTCATGCAGAACCTGTACATAGACCAAGAGGCAGTCTTTCGAACAGAACAAGGGGATACTGCATGGTTTAAAATCAGGAAAGGAGTGCATCAGGGTTGTATTATTTCACCATACTTTTTCAATCTGTGTGCTGACCAAATACTCTGAGAAGCTGGATTACATGAAGAAGAATGTGGCATCAGGATTAGAGGAAGACTCATAAACAACCTGCAATAGGCAGATGACACAACCTTGCTTGCTGAAAGCAAAGAGGACTTGAGGCATATCATGATGAAGATCAAAGACTACAGCCTTCAGTATGGATTATACCTCAACATTAAGAAAATAAAAGTCCTAACTACTGGACTAATAAGCAACATCATGATAAACAGAGAAAATATTGGAGTTGTCAAGGATTTCATTTTACTTGGATCCATGGTCAAGGCCTACAGAAGCAGCAGTCAAGAAATCAAACAACATATTGCATTGAGCAAATCTGCTGCAAGAGACCTCTTTAAGGTGTTAAAAAGCAAAGATGTCACTTCGAGGACTAAAGTGTGCCTGACCCAAGCCATGATATTTTCAATCACCTCATATGCATGTGAAAGCTGGACAACGAATAAGGAAGACCGAAGAAGAATCAATGCCCTTGAATTATGGTGTTGGCAAAGAATATTGAACATATTATGGACTGCCAGATGAATGAACAAATCTGTCTTAGAAGAAGTACAGCCCGAAAGGTCCTTAGAAGTGAGGATGGCAAGACTTTGTCTCACATACTTAGGATATGTTATCAGGAGGGACCAGTCCCTGGAGAAGGACAACATGCTTAGTAAGGTAGAAGGTCAGCAAAAAAGAGGAAGACCCTCAATGAGATGGACTGACACAGTGACTGCAATAATGGGCTCAAACATAGCAATGATTGTGAGGATGGTGCAGGACCGGGCAGTGTTTCATTCTGTTGTACATTGGGTTACTGTGAGTTGGAACTGACTTGACAGCAGCTAACAACAGCAACTTCCAAAGCAAGAAACAAATTATTTGCAATTTGTGAAGTTCCATTTTTTCAGATTGCTTTCCTGAGAACAAGTGGCTATATGATTATTAACGTTCCTTCAATCTCTGCATCTTTATGATTCAGTGTTTGGCAAAATCACAAAAGTCTGAAAATATGTCTTACTTACTTTATAGTCCTCATAATATTGTGTATATGTGGTGAGTCTTAATACATTTTGTTTCAGTTTAAAAAAATTATTATTAACATTTAACAATTGCAGAATGAAATTCTAAATTCTCTTAAAAAGAATATATAAAGCCCTAATCAAAAGAGACAATACTTTCAGAAGTGATGGAGTACAACTGAAGAGTATTAATATATATTAACTATCCCACAACCAACACCACACAATAGTAAAATATTATTTTTACTTCCCTAGCGCATTAGCAGTTTCAGAAGTCACACCAATTCCTAATACAAATCCATTGCAGTTAATTCCAGCAATTTCTCATATGCAGGTAGTCCCTGACTTATGACGTATTTGAGTTACGATGAACTGGGCTTATGGGATCTTTTTTTGTTGTTGTTGTTACAAATTATCACTAGTAATATGTACTACATATAATGTTGCAACACAATTTGCTGTTATCATTCTCATATTTATATGTAATGCTTCCAACTCCCAAAGACAAATAAAGATTAGATTTATAAAGATACTGATAATGAAAGGCAATAATGATGAAAACCTAAAAAAAAAAAAAAATGCATTTGACTAATGTCAGAACCGACTTATGATGGAGTCATAGGAATGGAACCCTGTTGTAAGTCAGGGACTACCTGTATACTTGTTATGATTTGTTGAGTGTGGTTATGGTGTATTTAAGTTAAAAATTAACCTTTTAAGATGCTATAAATGCAATGTCCTTAGAGAGTGAGGATAATATATAAAGTAGAGGAAACTATAATGAGGAAAAAATTCACCAGATTTCCTCATAAGAGTAAAACTGTGATTCTTGACAAAATACCCAATGGGCAAATAGGGGAGAAAGTGAGTCTCCCAAGGGGGATAAATGTGGATCGAATCATTTTGTATTAGGTACAAGATTTGGAGATGAGAGAGGAAGAGAAAGGCAGTGATGGAGATAAACTAGTGAGCTATAGAAGGCCATATTATTTGCTATGGGACCCTTTCATTTGATTGCCTCCCCAACCAATATTATGACAGGTCTCTAAATGCTTGTTAGGTTCTGGAGTTAGTAGACTTCTTGAGGTATAATCTGAAGAAGATTGGGATTTCCATCACGATGGCCACAGTAGAATGAGAAAATAAGCTTCGGAGTGTCATAGGAGTCCTGGGGCAGATTCTGGACTCTTACAAAGCTTGGAACACAGTGCTTAGGTCAAGTTTAAGCAGATCCCCAAGTTCAAGAGGGCCACACCTGGAATTTAGGTTACAAGGATTACAATTTCTGTACTCAATTCTTACGTAGAATTGAAAGTTGTCTATGAGGACTCAGAGTTGCACAGCAGTTTGCGAATACTTTTGGTTATAGTGCATTTGACTCTTCCTATTGTGACTATTTTTTAACCAATATTTAAAGAAAGTAGCTGTAGATTACTTACTGATATATTGCCCAAAGTTCCCAGCACAGAGATTAATAAGTGTTTGTTCATAAATTCTTGTAAATTTAAATTAATAAGCCAAGCAAAATTCTATGATGTAATGGAGAGACTGTTGATTTGCCAGAAGGCCTCAGCCTAAACCTTAGTTCAAGGTGACCTTAGGCAAGTCTCTTAAATTTTCTGAATTTTAGAATTAGCAATTGCCAAGAGGGACAATATTACCTGTCTCAAATTGTACTGAAATGAAAATATATGAGGTAAAATATCCGTTAAATAACAGACAAGAATGCAGTATGTAATATATACATTTTATTGCCAGGCTTTTGAAATTCCTAAGTCTTTTATAAGTGAAATTTGGCAGGGTGAGGATTATCTTCCTTAAATTTAGAATGATCACTTTGCTTAATTTTATATGGCCCAGTGGCATATGTGAAAAAAGTTTCCATGAATCCTTTGTGTGAGGTTTTAATTATAGTTTTTAGCATGTCTATATAAAATTTATAGTGGCAACAGTCTATCTCAGAATGAAGAAATAACTATAAATGTACATAGCTCTTTTTCTATGTAAAGTGAAACATAAATATCACTACCTTTCAGAATAAATTAGTTTTTTTATGCTGAAAGTAAGAAAAAATTATATGAAAAGTATCTGCCACTAACTGTAGTAATGTAGCATTTGTATAAAATATCTGGCATTATCCACTCAACAATTTCAAAATTCAAAAATAATTTTACTGTTGCCTCCTTAAGCTTCTCGAGAAATATAGCAAGGATGGAAATTGGTCAGCATTGCAGAATCGGGGAATTTTAGAGGCCTCATGATGGTTGTTGCACCATGAAGTTAGGAAATGGTACATCTCAAGCCCGATTCATAACAGCAAATTTTGTTTGAATCTTTATATAAGTTAAAATCCTGTCTTAAGAGCAATACTTTTCCTCAACTCTCCTCCACAGCATAGAAACCTACATCCAGGGGGGCTTATCAGGAGAGATAGAAAAGAATGTGCCTCTTCAGAGGTCTTGTTCAATAATTGTATCTTTTTCTTAGGAGCTCTTGGTCGTTGTATCATAAAACAACCATCCATGATCAAGGGAACAATCCCCAGATGGATCCAAGACCTGATTGCATTTTGACTCCAAATTTTTGCTTCCACATAAATATATGTTTTTCCCAAAGCGTAGGCCATCAGATAACATAAATCATGCAGATCAGATCTACCCCGTCTATCCAGTTTGTCGTACTGTGGTGGCTTATGTGTTGCTATGATCCTGGAAGCTATGCTACTAGCATTTCAAATACCAGCAGGGTCACCCATGGTGGACAAATTTCAGTGGAGCTTCCAGGCTGAAACAGACAAGGAAGAAAGGCCTGTCAATGTACTTCTGAAAATTAGCCAATGAAAACCCTATGAGTCAGAATATTCTCTAAGATTTTGACTCACTTACCTTGTATGCATCATCAGGAGGGATCAATCCCTGGAGAAAGACATCACGTTTGGTAAAGTAGAGGGCCAGTGAAGGTGAGGGAAACCCTCAATGAGATGGATTGACACAATGGCCACAACATGGACTCAAACACGCCAAGAATCATGAAGACGGCACAAGACTGGGCAATGTTTTATTATATTATATATGGAGCCACCACAAGTAACAGTGACTCAATGGCAACTAACAACAACAGATCAAACTGGGGAAATATCTAACATTACAAAATTTTTAATGTAATAGGGAATGCAGATGACTCTATATATAAGAAGATGTAGGATTTTTAGAGTTGCATAAAAGTGTGAAGAAACACAGATAGGGAAGTTGTGAATTCAGATTAATGCTTCCTGAGTTGGGAATCTAGTATAAGTTATCCAGATTCCACTGACTATTCCTAACCTATATCTGCCCAACATACAACCCTTCCTGAGTATACAACAATAACACCATCTCTCTGACTCAGGCTGCCAAGTTCCTTGTTTTTAAGGCTAAATCGAAGGTCTCAAGGATATGTTAGAATTAGGCTGGAGATCATTCTGAATAGCCAGAAGCAGACACAGTACAAAGGACAAGTACAGATAATAGTCAAGGAGGGGAACCAAGGGTCAACACTGCAAACCCAATCTCAGTTATTGCATCTAAAGAACAAGTAAGAGAGTCTAGTTAAATGGAAGGAAAATTAATCAGAAGTTGGAGTTGCCAAAACAGAGTATAAAGCAAAAGAAAAAAAATGCTGTAAGTTTCAAGAAAAAAGTCATAAGCAAAGCTAACGTACTAAAGCTCTGGTTTTACTGAATACTGGCCAAGTGTAATTGGGTGATAAGTCCCTAAAAATAAAGTCCTATTAAGTAGAACTTTGTCTCCATATTCTATTCTCAGTGTATTCATATACAATCTTTCTCCATCCTCATACATCTCTCTTACTATCTTCTGTTTTGGTTTTCTACATCATCACAATTCATATTATACTAGGATTTTTACTGGGATAAGAGGAGGAGGAACAAATTGAGAACAGGTGGAGATCAGATAATGGCTGAGAAGTGCACTTGAGCCCAATGGGTCTGGGGAGAACTTATTTAACTGCAGTGGTGAATCCCAGTTAAGGCCTTTTTGGGTTTACGATAGGATGTCCAAAGTACTTCAGAACCTCAGACAGTAGCATCAGAAGGTTCATTGAAATGAGTAGAGCATAGCAACAGAATTTTTAAGAGATGTTTCAGTTTGTACTGGGAGTGAGGATATGCCCAAATATAGCAGGACTTCTGCCATTAGAGAGAGGAGGTCAAGAAGGATTAAGAACTGTACATAAACCCAGAGGGAGAGATTTCCCAGAACTAGGCAGGTCCAATTAGCCTAGTTAGTGCCTGAGATTAAAGCCTTGGAGAGGACTGAGGTCAATGATACAGTAACCATGGAGAAAACACAGAGTGATGCATGAAGGAAAAAATTCTGTCTTTTGGCTTAGGCCAGCACAGGATATAGATATAAGAAGACATTACTCCAGGGACTAATTAAGAGAAATTGATGGAGAATATGAGTACAGAGCAACACATGGGAGCTCAGCAGGCCTCTGACTAGGGTGCAGGAATCTGCTGCTGAGGGAATGTGATTGAATGTATTTTTATTTCTACTGCCAGTATTAGCTCAAGGCCTTGAGTAGACTGAACCCTTCAGGCTTGGCCCATCTGTTGAGCCAGCTATAGGTAGGTGGGGAAAATATAGTGGGAATGAGGCAGGCAGAAACTAACTTTATTCTTCTGAGTTCTCTTAGTTCCTGTCTCTCTTTTGTTGTATCTCTTTTCAGTTGGACATCGGTAAAATTGAAGTGTAATTTTTCCTTTAAATTGTATTTATTGAGTAGTTTTTTATATGTATTTCTCAACTCTTCACCTTTCCAAGTACAAAAAAAGCTAAAATATATTACTTTTAGCATATGCGGTCCAGCATTGAATATCCAAGTCTAATGTAAGGGAAGTAGGTGTGACCAGAACCGAAGAATTAATTAAAGGAGGAACACCTGTAGTACCAGATTTTGCTGTGTCAGATTAAAAAAGAGGTGCCCCGAGGGATTAGTTTATCAGTTGATACAGTAGTCCAAATTGGCTGTCAACAAAGTTTGGCTTGGCAAGTTCTGTGTTTTAAGAGAACTTGGATTACGATCCCTCCAGGAAGAGCAAGAATTATCCAGTTCACCATAAGCCCTACCACCACCTGCTGATTGTATCTAGCTGTGTCTTCCCTCAATATTATTGTGGTAGATCCTTGTCATATTTTGAGAAATGCATCTGTAGATTTGGCAAGTCCAATGTACTCTAGTAGCAGATTTCAAGGAAGAGGAGACATTATCGAGATGGGCTTAATGGTAAGGTTGGTCCCATCATTAGCTAAGCGATTGCTCCCCACATACCAGCGTTATAGCCCATGTACCAGGTTCATTATTACTGGCAGAAAATTGAAAATTAGAGATTACTACACGCCAGAGATTTATTTTTTAGTTCCCATATAGCCATAACTTATTACCCTTCACCTGGTTTCATCTATCGTGAACATATTAGTATAGTACATTTGTTACAATTAATAAACCAATACGGATGCATTATTATTAACTAAAGTTCATATTTTATTCAGATTACCTTAGTGTGTACCTAATGCCATTTTTCTGTCCCAGGAACCCATCAAGTGTGCCACATTGCATTTAGTCATCATGTCTCCTTAGGCCTCTCTTGGCTGTGACAGTTTTCCAGACTTTTCTTGTTTTAGATGACCTTGAGAGTTTTGAAGAGTACTGCTCATATATTCTGTAGAAAGCCCCTGTTACTGTCAGAAAGTTGGAATTTGGAAACCAGAAAATGGAATTTGTCTGAGGTTTTTCTCATGATTAGACTAGAGTTATGGGTTTTGGGGAGGAAAACCACAGAAGTAATATGTCATCTTCATCACATCATATTAAGGGATGTTGTTGTTAGGTGCTGTTGAGTTAGTTCTGACTCATAGTGACACTATGTACAATAGAATGAAACACTGTTCCGTCCTGCATCATCTTCACAGTCATAGCTATGTTTGAGCCCATTGTTGCTGTTACTGTGTCAGTGCATCTCATTGAAGGTCTTCCTCTTTTTTGCTGATGCTCTACTTTACCAACTGTGATGTCCTTCTCCAGGGACTGGTCTCTCCTGATAACATTTCCAAAGTATATGAGATGAAGTCTTGCCACCCTTGTTTCTAAGGAGCATTCTGGCTGTACTTCTTCCAAAATAGATTTGTTCATTCTTGTGGCAGTCCATGGTATATTCAATATTCTTCACCATCATCATAATTCAAAAGCATCATTTCTTCTTTGGTCCCCCTTATTCATTGTCCACCTTTCACATACATATGAGGCAATTGAAAATACCACAGTTTGGGTCAGGCATACCTTAGTCTTCAAAGAGTACATCTTTGCTTTTAGCACTTTAAAGAGGTCTTTTGAAGCAGATTTTCCCCGTGCAATGAGTTTTTTGATTTCTTGACTGCTGCTTCCATAGGTGTTGATTGTGAATCCAAGTAAAATGAAATTCTTGACAACTCCAATATTTTCTCTGCATATCATGATGTTGCTTATTGGTCCAGTAGTGAGGATTTTTGTTTTCTTTATGTTGAGGCGTAATCCACACTGAAGGCTATATATAGTCTTTGATCTTCAACAGTAAGTGCTTCAAGCCCTCTTCACTTTCAGCAAGCAAGGTGTCATACTCATATCGCAGGTTGTTAATAAGTCTTCCTTCAATTCTGATGCCACTTTCTTCTTCATATAGCCCAGCTTCTCGGATTATTTGCTCAGCATACAGATTGAATAAGTATGGTGAAAGGATACAATCCTGACACGAGCCTTTGCTGATTTTAAACCATGCAGTGTCCCCTTGTTCTGTTGGAATGACTGCCACTTGGTCTATGTACAGGTCCCTCATGAGCACAATTAAGTGTTCTGGAATTCTCATTCTTTGCAATGTTATCTGTGATTTGTTATGATCCACACAGTCTAATGCTTTTGCATGGTCAATAAAACACAGGTAAACATCTTTCTGGTATTCTCTGTTTTCAGCCTAGATTCCATCTGATTTCAGCAATGATATCCCTTGTTCCACATCCTCTTCTGAATCCAGCTTGAATTTTTGGTGGTTCCCTGTCAATATACTGCTGCAACCACATATTAAAATTACATATGATGAACATCATTTATCATTGTTAGTGTTGAGCCTGATCACCTGATACTTTTTGTCACATTTCTGCACTGTAGAGTTACCCCTCCTCCATACTGTATTCTTGGAATGTAAGCCACCTATGCACAGTCCACTTACGGGATGGGGAATTATGCTCCACGTCTTTGAAGGCAGAATATCTACATAGATTACTTGAAATTCTTCTACACAAGAGATTCGTCTCTTCTCCCCCAGTTATTTGTTTACTCAGCCATTTAGTTATATCAATAGGGACTTGCAGATATTTACAGATAAATATTATAATATTTATAAATATTACAGATATTTATCCTATGCTTTGAGTACAATCCAACATTACTTTGTTTTGTTCTCTAATTAGCCATTGGGAACTCTTTCAGCCAGCTCCTGTATCGCTGATATAAAAAAAAAAAAAAATTTTTTTTTTTTTTAATACACCCCCATTAATCTAGATTTTTTTCTTCCTTTTTGCACTTCCTTACTTTCTGGCACTACAAGATACTCCAGGCTCATCTTGTATATTTACCGCCCCAGTCCTAGAATCAGCGATTTCTCAAGCAGGCTTGATTCCTTTTATTGGAGAATGGTTTTAGAAATCAAGATTCTGGTGCTAGTTGGAACATCATTGCTTCCAGGCTCAGTCAGCTCACAAAACAAGAGAATGTATGTGTCTATACTAATCCATATATTTGTACTATCTATAATTATTTCTACAAGTAACCATCTGTATCTATACTAAGCTGAATATGAGTTCGTACTGATATCTCTAACTCTAATCCATTACTACATAGATCATTGTACCTCCTCCCCCTGCTTATTTGAAAAGTGCCAATTCTAATATTGAGAAACTTGGCTTCCCCATCAGCCATTCATTTACTTAATTGTTAAATTTCAGTATACATGTATGTTATTGATAGCTGCCATGGAGTCATCCCCCAACTTCTGGCCACCCCAAACACTACAGAACGTAACACTGCCTGGTCCTTCACCACTCTCATGATTAGTTGCAGATCAAACAGTTGTGACCCACAGGGTTTTCATTGGTTGCTTTTCAGAAGTAGAGCTCCAGGCCTTTCTTCCTAGTCCACCTTAGTCTGGAAGCTTCACTGAAATCTGTTCAGTATCACAGCAACACACAAGCCTCCACTGACAGATGGTATATTGGTACATTGACAGATGGCATGAGGTATATTAGCCAGGGATTGAACCTAGGTTTCCCTCGTGGAAGGTGAGAATTTCACATCAATGCCCTCAGTGTGTAAACCAAAACCAAACCAAACCTGCTGCCATTGAGTTGATTCTGATTCATGGTGACCCCATGCGTCACTACTTCTTTACAGAACTAAATTGTCAGGCCTTTCTTCCATGGTGCCATTGGGTGAGTTCACACCACCAACCTTTAGGTTAGTAGCTGAGCACAAACCGTTTTCACCTCCCTGGGACTTTTCCTCAATGTATAGCAGTATCAAAATTGTTAACCTGTACCCCCACATAACACAGATTTTCCAAGAGTCAAAACTTCGAAAGTTAAATCTGCAAATGATAAGGTAGCATATAGTTGTAAAGCAAGCGCAACATACTATTCTATTTCCAGTAAAGAGCACACAGAGTACACAGCATTTTTAAATCAGAGTCCATGTGTCTTTGTTCACTATAAAGACAGTAGTCAAGATTTTCAACAATGGGAAAGGATATAGACTAAGCAATCACATACAATATATATATATATATAATCTATGTAAATGAAATGCAAAAGATACCATCTAAATCCTAATAACCCTATGAAATAGATACTACTAACCCTTATCTCCATTTTCAGATAAGGAAACTGAAATTGAGAATTTTAGTAACGTGGGAGGCCCAAGAGATTTCTTCAGAAAAAATTTAGTGCTGGGATAAGGGGCTTGTATGTAGAAATCAGAGTTCTTTTCACATCAGGCTAAAAAACCAAAACCAAACCTGTTGCCATAGAGTTGATTCCAACTCAAAGGGACCCTACTACCTATAAAACTTACCCACAATATAAGATGGATCAGGAAGGCAGACAAATGAAAGCAATTACTAAGACATTCTTTTCTATTCAGTGTAAAGTATATCATTTCACAAACATTTTTGACCAACTCTAATCCTCATTCGAGCTTTAGAGCTTTTTCTTTTCTTTCTTCCTTTTTTTTTTTTTTACAGGAGAACCTTGTAAGTATAAAATTTTGTTTAATATCCAGAAATACAATTGTCAATGAAATCAATAATAACAAACTTTCACCTGTTAGAGAAAATTTAGAAATGAGACAGTCAGAAAAACATCTCTGGCATGTACCAGGGACAAATAAAGCAACTGTAGAAAGTTGGTGGGTGGGTTAACTCACATATGTCATAATAAAGCTGCCGGGGACCTGCAGAGACCTTAACAAAAGAAGCAAGTTATCACTTCAGTGACATGTCTGTAGATGTGATTCCTGTAAAAAGAATGTTGGGTGCCTTTGAAAGCATAAATAAAAGGTAAATACAGTTTATCAGCAGAGGTATCTACTTCCCCTAAGCAAATTTTGGCTTTGCTTGGGGGAACACTAAAAATATAAATGGGAAAGGCGTTTTGAGCAGCATGAGGTGAGTGGTAGAAGATTTATTGGCAGACATTGGAAAGAATCACATCAGAACACGATTATAACACAAGGTAAGTCATGTCCTTTGAAATAGAACTGCTTGATACATTAAACGTGTATCTTCAGCCTTAGCAACATGATCTTTTACAAAGCTGTGTTAAAACTTTCTTCTAGATGTGTCTGAAGCAATCTTTGGGTGGAAACTTCTGGGAATATTTTCCCATCATATTATGCTTTTATGTATACCTATCATCTAATGTTAGGAAATAGCAAGAATATTTAATAATATTTATTCAACCCAATTCCTATCTGTGGAAACTTAGGGTAGAAATTTCTCTTTCTCCACTCATTGTAAGAGTTGAGTTCTTTGACCCTTAAGTAACCTTTTGGAGAATGTTGATTGCCCCATCTGTAAATCTTGTAAGAAGGAATTGGCATGGTATTTACTTTGAGAAAGTCCCTATTTGTTGTCTGTGATCTCTGCAAATTCAGCTGATGGTTACCAAACAAGGCAATTGCTGCCTGGCTATCTTTATAAGTGAGTAATGGAGAAATTACTGTTTTCTTACACTCTTTGTTGTTAATGCAGGGTTAGTACATTCTTAAGCAATTTTCTCTTGCGATATTATCACTGCCACAAGCAAAAAGCAAAGTAGTTTTTCATCCTTTCTTTTCAATTTTTCAAACATTGTCTGAATGGCAGAATAAGCATACAGGAGTACAAAAAAAAAAAAAAAAGTTGATTGTTTGCCAAAATTTGAGAATAAAAGAGTTTTGCTTGGGTGCCTTCAATTCATGATTCTATTTCTGGGTGTATTTTTAGCAAAAAAAAAAAAAAAATGGGAATAACAAAGATTCCTTGACTTTGTATACTATATGTGCAGTGCATGCGCTATGGTATTTTATAGTTAATGCAATTTTAAGGCAAACACTTTATTATTATCTCCCCAATTTTTTTTTCTTTATGTGTATGTGTCTGTATATTTACATTCATGTTTCTCTTTGGTAAAGTTAGACTTATAGTTTAAAAAAAAAAATTAATGAATCAAATCCAAATGGTATTAGCTTGCATGTTCAAGTTTGTGTCTAAGTCTATACCAATAAAAACTATATTAAAAAAATTGTATACATAACTTTAATTTCATTGAAGCAAAATGAAACAAGGAATTTCAACCCAGCAAATCAATTGGCATCTCCCTCTCTCGCTTTTCCTCTCACATTCTCTATCACTTGCTCTTTCTCACTTTTTTGGCTTGTTTATGTGAAGCCAAATCTCTGATGTGATGCACACAATTGCTTTTTCAATGGAATACATTGCCACCTTACAGACACCAACGATAGAGAGGAGAGTATGGAAGAAATCATTTGGCATATTTTAGAGGTGGCAGAGATGCAATTGAGAAGTAGTTTTTTGTTGTTGTTTTTTCAGTATTCATTATGCAGATTCACCAGATTGGAAGAAAACTCTTCATTTTGCTTGCAGGGTTGGGCACTGATCATTTTTTTAAAGATGTGTATTTAATACATTAAAAGGCTTTTTTAAATAAGGTTTAGAGTTAGCTCTCTGATGATTCAATCTCCAAATGGCACTAAAAACTTCAAGATCAGTCTTTAGGAGTTGTTCCTGTGGTTTCCCACTCCCTCTTAGGAAGATTCCCAGGAAGAAGAGTGTTTACAATTCCAAATAAAACTAATTGAAATCCACTAAATGTTTTCAATTCCAAATTTAAGCTTTTTAGAGCAATCCATTATCCATTTAGAGCTTTATTTGTTTAGCACTTGTTCTATTTCATGCCAAACTCTAGTCACACGGAAAATTTTTCAGTTCTCAAATTATGTCATGCTCTTGCCTGCAGATCACTTCCTCCAGTTGCCTAGCCCACTCTTCCCCACACCCACTTCTTCCCTTTGTGTGGCTAACTCCTACTCATCGTTCAGACTCGAGTTTAGATTTCTCCAGGGAAGCGAAGGCTAGTTAGGTTACATAGCCTTCTGCTACTTGTTTTCAAAGAATTCTCTACCTCTCCTATCAATATTTCATTAAAATTACATATTTGTTATTGTTATATTCAGTAATCTATTAAAAAAATCTATAATGACTGTAAAATGAGAGACTGGAACGGGAAGGAGGACAAAGGACCTTGAATTTAAAGAGGAGAATAAAACCTAACCAGAACACTACAGAAGAAAAAGTGGCTCTATGACAAGGTCTAAGAAGAAATATAGGTGGGGAAAAAACCCCTCTAGAAAGAAACAAGATGATTCTTGAAATGATACCAGGATTGAACTTCCTGTTGGTTCCTGATTGTGCATCACCCATAAATCTTTTATTATTTCTATCGTGCTACACATTTCTGCGTTAATGTGTATTGAGAATTAGAAAACAGGCTTTGCTTCACACCACAGATGATGTTGACAATAGAAAGAATGGCAGCTGTAGGTATTGAGGGTGACTGTTAGGCGACAGATGACGGAGGAGAAGCAGGCTGCACTGTGGACTAAAAATTTAAAAAAAAAAAAAATTTTTTTTTTTTAGACTAACAAGTGAGGAAATAAGAGAGGACTCTTCCTCGCTCCAAATGTCCTATAGCATATTCTTTAAGTATTAAAGGCCAAGGTGACCCCTTGGAACTTGGGATCACCTGGATTACCTTTTAGTAAGCTTCATTAACAAAAGTATCTAAGCATATGTCTTCCTTGAAATCTTTAAAAGCCTAATTAATTCAAGAGCTTCCACATAGATTCATTGGTTTTGAAGGAACCTGATAAAGTCACATTTTCTAATTTTTTGCATGCAGGCCAATAGTTTCCTTTTTTTTTTTTAAGTCAACTGGGAAGGAGCTCCCTTGTCTTGATATCTGTTAGGTAAAGCAGCTGACAATAGCAACAAGTCCCACCTTGTCTTCTTTAAAAATACCTTGGATATTCTTGACCCTTTTCATTTCAAACAAATTTTAAAATCAACTTGTCAGGTTACATAAACAGACACTGGGAATGGTATTAGAATTGCACTGAATCTATAAATTAATTGGGGAAGAAGAGATAATTGTTTTATAAAATTTACTTCTAATTCATGCACATGGTATATCTTCCATATATGTTTCTGTTTGTTAGGTACTGTTGGGTCATTTTCGACTCATAGCAACCCCATGTGACAGAGTAGAACTGCTCCTTAGGGTTTTCTAGGCTGTAGTCTTTATAGGAACAGATTGCCAGGTCTTTCTCCATGGAGCCACTACATGGCTTCAAACTGCCAATCTTTCTTTAAAAAATGATTCAAGTATCTTTAATGACTATAGAATTTTCATGATTTGTTTTGTTCTTGAGTTAGAGTTGTTAAGATATTGTAGGAATTTGCCTAATGATTCTAAGTTTTCAAATTTAATTTGTTAAATTAAGTTAATAATTCTTTACTTTTTTCAATTTTTTGTGTTTTTATCAATTTTTTAAATTTTTAAAACAACCAACTTTTATAAATTTCCTCTGTTGATTTATTAATTAATTTTTGCTCACATCTCTTCAGTAACCTCCTTCCATTATTTTGGTCCTTTTTCTTCTTTCCTAATATAAGCATTTAAAACCAAGCTGCAAACCCATTGCTGCCTAATGGATTTTGACTCAGAGTGACCCTATAGGACAGAGTAGAACCCTCGCATAGGGTTTCCAAGAAGTGACTGACTGGTGGATTCTAACGGCCGACCTTTTGGTTAGCAGCCAAACACTTAACCAATGTGCCACCAAGGCCCCAATATAAGCATTTCAGGTTGAAAATACCATTATAAATGTCGCAGTAGTTGCATGCCACATTGACTAATTTTCTGTTGCTGCTGGAACCAATTATCACAAATTTAGTGGCTTAAACAGCACACATCTATAATCTTACAGTTCTGGAGGTCAGAAGTCCCAGATTCAAGGTATAGGCATCCTGTGTTCTTTCTGAAGGTTCTAGGAGAGATTCCATTTTCTTTTCTAGCGTCTAGATGCCACCTGTATTCCTTGGTTCATAGCCTTTTCCTCACATCACTCCAACCTCTGCTTCCGTGGTTACATCTCGTTCTTTGTCTCTGACCTTCCTGCCTTTCTTTTGTAAAGACCTTTGTGATAAATTTGGGCCTACCCAGGTAATCCAGGATAATATCCCCATCTCAAAATCCTTAATCACATCTGCCGAGTCCTGTTTGCCATGTAAGATAATGTATTCAAAGGTTCCAGGAATTAGGATGTGAACATCTTTGGGGGCCATTATTCTGTCTACATGCTTTGATATGCAATATTTCTATAACTGTGTCCTAAAGTTTTTTCTAATTTCCATTCTTCTTTTCCTTAGATGTACAACTTATTTAGAAGTTAATTGTTTTCCAAACATATGGGCTTTTTTCTTTCTTTTTTTTTTTTTTTTGTCTAGTTGAATTCTAACTTAATTTAAAAATGTTCAGAGAATGTGGTCTGTACTATATCGGTCTTTTGAAATTTGTTGAGGCTTGCTTAATGGCACAGAATGTGGTCAAGTTTTATAAATGTTCTATGGGCAGGGCCTGCTTCAAAGGCATGTGGCTGTCAGAAAGCCCAATGCTCACAAGGGCCCCATGTTTGGTTTAAGGCTTTTTTGTCAGAGTGTTGAAATTCCTAATAATTTTTGACCAATGGGTCCCACATTTTCATTTTGCACTGGGCCCTGTGAATTATATAGCTTTTCATGTCTGTGGGTACTTACGAAAGAATGTATATATTGAAGTTGTTGGATGATGTGTCATGTATGTCCACTAGGTCAACCTATGGTGCTTACATTTGCTGTATCCATATTGTTTTTGTCTCCTTGAATAATCAATTACTGAGATCTAGGTAAACCTTAAACAGGCATTTTGGAGCTTTTAAGAAGTGGATTTAAAATGCCCAACAGCAATAACATGTGAGCTGGGAAGTAGGTAAATGGGAATCTAAAAATTCTAAGATATTTGTTTTTTGGCTAGAAGTGTAAGACTTGATAAGTTGGGTTTCTTGAAACTATGGATTGTTGTTCTTCATCATTTCTAAGAAGTTTTCCACTATTGTCACTTCAAATATTGTCTCTTACACTTTCCTCTCTATTCTACTTGTAAACATTCAATTAGACTCCTGTTAAACCTTATTCCTCTATCTTCTTTTTCCTATTTACTACCTCTCCTCTATAATATGCATTCTGGGTAAATTTCTTTTGTTCTGTGCTCTAGTTCTCCAACTCTTCAGTTGTGTCTAATCTGCTGTAAAACTCATCCACCGAGTTTTTTATTTTGATTTGTTATATTCTTTAGTTTTAAGAGTTTTGCTTTCAAATATATTTGCTTTTTAATCACATTTTAAACTTCTTTTTTATCTCTTCAAATAAGATACACTCATTTTCAATGTTATGTTTGGTAATTCCAGTATCTGATGTTCTTGTATATCAGATTGGGTTGTCAATTTTTTTTTATGCTAGCTTTTATTCATAGTGACTTGTTTTCTTGTATTTTAGAGGTTTCAAACTCTGAGATCATTATCTTCATAACCCATTGCCAAAACCTATCGACATGGAATTGGTTCCAACTCATAGCAACCATAGGAACTTTATTTATGTTAGATACTTGAGGCACTACCAGCCCAGTAAATACTTTCTGAATGATGGAAAATCTGAAGCCAGTCTTATTAGTCAAGTGGTACACAGGGGGCAGTTGAGAAAATTTCCAACATTCTGTGGAAGAGACTACTATTTATAAGCCACCTCTGGAAAGGAGTTCTGATTTTTCATGTCATGAAAAATGCTAAGGAGAAACATTTACATTTTGTAAATCAAAATATGATTTTAATATGAACAAAGAGATTCCCAGTAAGTTGTAAAACTACAAAAGACAAAGACAAACACCTGATGGACTTGACAATGACTTATATTTTTGAAATGTTTTAAAATTACATTTATATTTCCATGCTTTTAAAAAGGTAGAAACAAAATCTCTTTGGGAACACACAAAAGCATGTTAAAATTAAAAAAAAAAAATAATGATTTTGAAAAAACACAATCATCTCAATAAAATCATGACAATCTATTTGTATATAATGAGTAAATTTTGATGAGCAAGAAATTACTACTTATATTGCCTAACGAATTTCTGTTCTTTTGGGGTAGATAGTTCTAACTCAGGATTCTGGTGATCCAACACAGCCCCCCATAGCAAGGTAGGCAGTGACAAGACAAGACCAAGAGTACCAAAAGTAGGACTTAGAGTTAAATTTAAATTTCAGATAAACAATGACATACTTATACTAAAAAATTGTTCATTGTTTATCTAAAATACAAATTTAACCAGGCACTCTGATTTTAATTTAATAAATCTGTCAACCTTAATCAAAAATGCTCTCATATAACATCATAAATATAAATGCACTATAACATAAGTAAACTATTCTATTGACAATGCTTTCTTTCCCATTTTTCCAAATTCATGTACAGATATTACTATATTTGATGCTTAAATAAATATATAAATAATAAATAGGTGAATAAGTTACACTTGAAAATAATTTACACGACCATGAAAAAAGCTTAAAGTGCTTCCATAGGTCCTCACAACATCCCTGTGAGGTAGAATGATAACTGGGTTGATATTTTTTTCCAAGTATAAGACTGAAGAGGAAACCAAGGTACACTTGAACTGGGACTCATGGATACTGGCCACCACTAGGGTTACAAATAAAAATACAGTATTCCCAGCTAAATTTGAATTTAAGATTAACAACAATTTTTTAAAAAATATAAATATGTCCTAGATATTGCATGGGACAGTATACAGGGGACAATTAAAAAAAAAAAAAACTATTCATTGTTTTGCTGAAATTCAGATTTAACTGGGCATCCTTTTTTATCTGGCAGTCCTACACCAGACCCACACAATGCATGAAGTATTGAAGTAGTTTTGTTTGAAATTTCATTGGCATCTTCACTGAGGTATTCTTGGAAATCATGGAGAACAAAATTTTTTTTTCATGTTTCTTTCTCAGCTCTGAAAATAAAAAATAAAAAATAATTAAAAATCATAATTTTCTAATAAGAAGAGAAGTCTGAGTATTGAAAGTATGTTTTCTTGAGAAATTAATATACTCTTAGATATTCATCTGTTAGAAATGCTCTATATTTTCAATTATAAATAGGGAGAACAGATAATTTATCATCTAAACCAGGACACATCTGAGAATGAGAGACTCTACTAATGATTATGCCAGGACACGAGCTTATGTCCAGACCTTTTTGGACAAATGGAGATATGTGGTCATCCTAGTTATCAGTATTGCTGCTTTTTATTTTATCAAAAAGACAGATATCTAAAAGAAAAGATTTTTAGCAGCAGCATAAAATTTATAGGCTGACTTTTAGACTATACGTGTCAAGACAAAAAAAGCATTTAAATAAAAATAACTCACCTCTTCAAAAATACCTGCACAACCTTCTGCACCCACTTTGCTGTGGGGTCCAGGCAGACCTCTTTTCCTTCCTCTCCCTCCTTTGTGACAATTTTCACACTGGAATGAGAGAGAGATGATGAAGATCAATACTTACCACATTTCAGGCATTTCTTTGCCATTCAAAAACATGGAGTCTCGAGTACATACAGAAGATTTAAGTCCAAAGCAACTTTCAGCTACTAGCCATGGAATGTGCCATATTTAAATATGGTTAAGACAAAAAAAAAAAAATTTTTTCTGCTTTATATTCCTGGAAACCCTGGTGACCTAGTGGTTAAGAGCTACGGCTGCTAACCAAAAAGTCGGCAGTTCAAATCCACCAGACACTCCTTGGAAACTTATGGGGCAGTTCTCCTCTGCCCTGTGGGGTCGCTATGAGTTGGAATTGACTGGATGGCAACGGGTTTGTTTTGTTTTGTTTTGTTTTATATTCCTAGCACCTAGGGCTTTGTTGGATATTTCTCCTTTCTCCATTCTAGGTGTGCTAAAGCGAATTATCTAATCACTTATGAAAGTACTTACATGATTTCTGAATTTGGACAGTGTGGGCCACTCTCGATCACTCTCAGTTCTTTGATATATTTGGGATGGAAAGGTGTTGAGTGCGTCTTTATACACTGGCATCGAAGTTCTGAAGCCACCATTGGCAAAACTGCAGCTGTGAAACAAAAAAAACAAGGATTGGTTTCATCAAAGGTTGCAGCTCTGAATGCTACCCCCTCTTTCCAATATGATTACTTGGGGACTGTGAAAAACATATGTTTCACAAATCCATTCCTGAAACTGAAAGCTTGATATTCTCCTAGCCCCTGACCTCAATTGTTTTCTTTGTTTTAAAAACAATCATGACTGAAATCATTGAACGACTTTCTACATAAAATTTGGGAATTGTTTTTGTTGACATCGTTTTTATTCCACTTGGTATTGCATAATCCTCTGTGATACCATAATGCTATTTTTAGTAGGCAAACTAAAAATCACCCACAGAGACATGCCCTCAGAAAGAATTAATAGTAATATATCTATGAATTACACAGATGTGTCTTGTATTTTAGTAAAATCCTTAATGCTAAAAGAAAAAATATAGAAACTATAAGCCATAAACATTTTAAACTACATTTGTTTCATAAGAGGAATCCCAAGAAGATCTACAATTTGTCAGGACATCTTTAAATCAAACAGAAATTGGTAGTTGTCACAGCCTTGTCAATAAAATACTGAGTGGAGTGAAATTATCTGAGATACCTCGCCCAATAATAATAGATAATATGGGTAACTGTGATGCTCAATAGGATATACTATAAATTAAAGATTTATGTTACATATATGCATACTACAGAGTCTGAATAATAGAAGTAGAACACCTACTTTAATCAAAGTTGACACTTTACTACACATCATAAAGATACAGCCTAAATAATTAAAACTTCAACTTAACATTAAATGACTACAAAGATTTTCTTTTCCTGAATCAAAAGGATGTTTGTTGTCAAAGCATTAAGGATGGCCTCGCTATCAGAGCATTTAGACAGAGGAAAACTCTGTAGATCAGAAAGATATGCTTACCTTTGCAGAGAGCTGCAGAAAGCACAAGAGCTGCCAAGAGAGCAAAAACCAGCTTGGAAGACATGTTGGCAGGAGCTCGTTACTTTCCGGTTTCTCACTGTCTCTTGTCCTAGACACTTGTGTGCTCTGCTGTCCCTGAGGACTTGTGCTGGCTGGAGTGCTCTGTTGGCTTTTTATATTGTCACAACACCGAGCACATGTGCATCCTCATCCTTGTATTATGTCAGAGGAAATTCCTCAATATGCAACCAGACCTGAGTCATCACACTTCCCTACTCTCTTATTAAATTTTCAGCACGATTGAAGTTTTATTTGAACACTAAAATAACATTATTAATTTCAATAAGCATATTTTTAAATATACAAGCTTTCCAGTTTGATAAGTCATTATCAATTGTATTCCTTTTTATTTATAGATAACTTTATCATAGTACTATGTGGCCGACAAAGTGGCAGCTGTTAGAGTGAGGTCATTTATGATTTTTTTTTGTGTGTGGTCTTGTTGTTTCTTTTGGTAAATTAGATTGGCTGTAATGATAATCCAGTAAACCACTTTTATTGGGTACATAATTTATGATAAGTTCTTTTCTAAGCGTTTTAAAGAGTTTCCAGGAACTGTTATTACTGCTTTCAACTTTTTAGAAGATTTATTTTTCTGACATGTGTTAACAGAATGAAAGATAACACTTGCTACACATAGAAATAATTTAGTCCCATAAATATTTATTACCTGCTGATCCCATTCTGCCCAGAGCAAAGGAGAATGAAGGAAACACGTAAGGGAAATATTTGTCCAAATGACTAATGGACCACAAGAACCACAGCCTACACCAGCCTGAGCCCAGAAGAACTAAATGGTACCTGGTTACCACCACCGATTGCCTAACAGGGATCACAGTAGAGGGTCCTGGGCAGAGTGCAAGAAAAATGTAGAACAAAATTCAAATTCACACACACACACACACACACACACGCACAAAGATCAGACTTACTGGTCTGACAGAGACTAGAAGAACCCCCGACACTATGGCCCCTGAACACCCTTTTGACTCAGGACTGAAGCCACTCCTGAAATTCACTCTTCACCGAAACATTAGACAGGTCTATAAAACAAACAGTAACACATATGATTATGAGACCAAAAGGGCAACACCTGCCCAAAAGCAATGATGAGAAGACAGGAAGGAGAAGAAAAAATGGATGAATGAAAACAGCAAACAGGGGTGTGGAAGGGAAGAATGTTGACACGTCTCAGGGACTGCAACCAAGGTCGCAAAACAATTTGTGTATAAATTGTTTAATGAGAAACTAATTTGCTCTGTAAACTTTTACCTAAAGCACAATTTAAAAAAAAATTAAGTAACTTTCTGAGTAATGTGTTAGATCTACAGGTGGGTAAGACTAAGTACTTGCTCTCAAAGAGTTTGAGCTATCAGAAGAAGAAAGCCATATAATGACCTGACTGTGTTACAGAGTAGACATGTGCTACTAAAATATTAATCCCAGCCCAGGGCATAAGGGCAGAATCAATTTGAAGAGGTTGTTGAAAGACGGGAGGACTTCGATAAAGGGAGATGAAGGGGAACAGCACATTCCAGATAGGAACACTGTTCAAGGACACTCAAATGGTAGAGCCAAGGTATGTTTATGGCCCAGGAAATGGTGTACTGGGGCTACTTGGTTGGGATAGGAATGAGATGGTAGCTAATGGAAAGGTAAGTAATGTGTTATTAGTGGAAAGAGCATTTGGATTCAAATCCTGGATCAGCACCTAATATTTGTGTGCCTTATCAACTTTCTGAGTTTCTGTTTCTATATCTATGAAATGGGTTTGATAGCACCCACCTATCTCATAAAGCAAATATGCATACACTTCCTAATATAAATTTAAAACTAGTGAATTCTCATCTGCTCCAAGAACTATGGCTTATATTTCTTATTTTCCAAATTTCAAAGATGTTCAACCAACAATTATTTCCTGCAATTTCATTTGTCTAAGAGGCATTCTTGGTGAAAGATTGGTTTCCGAAATACCAAGATGAGCCAGATTACAGCATGTAATAGGTTCATAGGAATAGCATCAATTCAAGTTATTGTTTGCTCAAATTAAAGCTCCAGATCAAAATTTGATTGTATTAGAGTAGAAACTGCCCTTTCAAATTAAAATTTTGGTGCATGGAAAGTCCTAAAATAGCTATAGGATTTCAGAATACTTGAGAAACTGACTAAATAAATACTGCTATCAGATTTAACTCTGAAATTATTTGACAGTAAATGATTAACAAGTAGACCAAGAGTTATGATGCTTCAAAATGTGCATATTTATGGTTTAGGGAAAAGGATTTCTTTTGCTGAAAGATTTGTGTAGTGACCCCATGTTAATTTCTTAAATATCACTTTGATTTACTTAACTTCAGGAATATGTATGTATGTGTAAATTAATGCTCACAAAAAATGGGATAAGTACTAATGTTCTTATTTTAAGATGAGGAAACTCCAAGATCACACACGTATGTAATGGTGGAGCTGGCAGTTCAAAACACTTCCTCATGGTTGCCTTGGTATAAAACCACATTCACAAAGAAGAGTTCATAAGACATTTCTTGAGAACATAAGGACAATAAGCCATCTCGGTATGACTTTGCAAAATTTCTTACTTCATCCCTCTTGCTCGTCATCATGGGTCCTCAGATTAGCCTGGATTTCCTGGGATAAAAGCACTAAGGAAGGGCCCTTATAATAGGAAAAATCTGTTCTCCTCTGAGAAAGTACACAGTTTATAAAGAATTCAGTTTAGTTCAACACCTTTCCTCTCTCCCAGGAAGTTCAATATAGGAATAAATTTTCTCACACAAGGGTGTGTGCAGGGTGAACACCATGTTTGGACACTTTCCAAAGAGGTTGTTTGGTTTTTGAGCAATTACGTTGCTTTCCTTACCTTCCTCCAATCAATCTAAGGCTGAAGAACAAAGTTGTACCATGGGTTTCATTACCTTTTACAGAAAAGTAAATGTTTATTTTATACAACACAGTTTCTATTGTTTTAACTCTTTTGTTTAAAAATTAGGCTCCAGCAACCTAATTATTTACCTGATACATATTGATTATCTGCTAGTGCCAGGTATTGTAGTAGGAGATGTGACTACTATATATAGAAATATGGTCCCTGACTTCAAGGAATTTTCAGTCTAGTGCAGGATATGGACATATAGTTATACAAAAAAAAAAAAAAATACAAGCAAGTAAAATACAATGATGGGATTGATATATTACAGATAATTACAGGAATCTCAGGGAATACACAGACAAGACCTCTGACCCAGTTTTTATGAGTGAAGATTTTCAGAGAAGGTTTTCTGAAGAAACAATTTCAAAACTGTGACCTAGTATTCAAAGTGATGTAGGTAAGACTTGATGGGATGGAGAGTGGAGGGAAAATCAAGTACAAGGTAAGGTGATGTAAAAGAACATGGCCCTTTTGGCTTCCTGAATTCTTTTAGTGTGGAATACAGTGTATCAGATGAAAAAGTTGGGGCCAGATACGTAACCAAGTCCTGGATCTTAAAGAAATTCCCAGTCTCTTTACATCATTGATGTTGACGTGTTCTGCAAAGACATGTTCTTATATAACACACCCTGTGATGACTGGCTTAGTCTGTCATCACTAAGACCCAATCATAAGACCCATTACTAAGACACTCAGAGTTCTGAGGATGGTGCAAAACATTTCTTTTCCTTGAGGGTTGCCTTTGTAGATTTCCTGGGTCCCATTTACATGGGCGCCCCATTTCACTCCCTATTTCCATCTCCCTCTATCTCTCTCCCTTCATCCTCTCAGGCTTTCAACTTCATCTTGTTACCACCCTTAGAGACTGAGTTCCACTTTTAGAATGCAGCATTTATAGGGAAACAGTTGCTAATGTTTTTCATCTCTCATAATGCAACCTCTTTATCAGGAGTGGTGATGGACAAAGACAAAGTAACTAAAGGGGCAATAACCCTACCCTGCCCCACTTTTGTAAACATAATCCATTGAGTTCTTGCATAGCAAGTAGAAAGTTTCATTGCATAGCAAGTAGAAAGTTTCATGGGCTTAAGTAGAAAAGAAGTTTCCTCCTTGAGGATAGGCTGCTTTAAAATAGAGCAGAGTGGGGTGCAATATTTAGTTAAAGTGCAAAGTGAGTATAAATACAAATGACACTTTGTCACACTCTAGAGAGAAATGCATAGTACAAGGGGCTATCAGTGATTGAGCTGTTTGAGTGCCTGAGACATGAACGTTACTCAGTGAGGAGAAAAGAGCAGCAGAGATCCACGGCCACTGGGATCAAGTTCATCACCCAGGAAAAGGAGGAGCTCAAGAAAGAGCTAAAACAAAAATAAGCGTTTACATCAATACATAACTCTTCTTCCCTCAACATCGCCACAGAAAAATAGGATGTCTCTTTGCTGTAGAAGATCATCTAACACCTCCTGAAAAAAAAATTGAGAATTACCACTTTCTCATAAGCCTGAATAAAATTGTGTGCATGTATCAAAACAGAGTGTGATAGGAAAAACATGCGCTTGGAGTGAGACAGACTTGGGTTTGAGTCTTGTCCCATGCTTACGAACCAGAAGACACTGAGCAAGTTAATTTGATGCCTACGTGGCAGCTGCTGATTCTAAACGCTGAGACTCCTTCAGGACTGCCTTTCCCAATCCCAAGAGTAAACGCTCAGCTTGCACCTGAAATTTTTCCCCCCTATGAGGAAATCAGTGTCATCTCAGCAACCTTCAAGGTTAAGAGAATCATAGACAAAATGCTGAGCATATATCAATGAATTCGACTTAACACAAACCCAGTTACAATGTTCTTAATGCTAAGAATCATAAATGGTCTATTTCCCACTTACCTTCCTAGTGAAATTTTAGTTAATAAAACTTGAAGTGTGGCTGAAACACTTAAAACATGTCCTTAGATTTGCTTTTTGCTAATTAGATAACTTGATCCACTTCAGTACCACCAAGAGTACTTCAGATCCATCCTCAAATTCAAATGTCTCCGGTTAACCAGTGTTGCAAAAGTGTCCTATCTTTTAAAGAAAGACATATTTTTCCAAAATCTTGCTAAGCTGCAGAACAAATCACTAAATTCATTAGTGTTAATTAGTATCACAGTCAGGATAACTCATAAGGGTCCATATGGGTTTTGGAATAAGACCAACCTGCCTCCAAGCATAGCTCCACCACTTATTAGCCAAAATACCATGAGAAATGTTTTAACCTCACCAAGCTACAATTTCTTCATCTTTAAAATGAGAATAGCACCAGTTCCATAAGGCTGCAGTGAGAAATAAATTAGAAAAATATAAAGTGCCCAGAATGGTGCCTGGTACATAGAAGGTGCTCAATAAATGCCGGTTTTCTGCCTTCCTATTCCTGTCACTTAAGTTACACTTGTCTTTGTCTTGGCAGGAATGTAAGAGGACAGACAACATTCCCTTTTAAAAGCCTACCAAAAATTAAAGATATAGCCACACAATAGATCTCTTATGCTTTTTTTCTTTTATTTGTAAAAGCTTTCCTTTTCTTGCTAATAATTAACTTCACATTCGTGTGTACAACTATTTCCTTGTTAGATTTATACCAAAAAGTAGTTATTGTGTACTCCAATCATTACAATAAAAAATGTCTTTGACATGGCAGTGATGATACATTAGTTGTCACTGGGATTTCTTTCACGCAAAGAAAATATAGGAAATGAAATCTTTTGGCAGGAAGGGAAGTGGCTGTACAGAAATTACTGGACTGATGTGTGTGTTTAATAATGTCAGGGGGTAAACAAGACCCACACCAAGTAATAGAATCAAGTGACAAGAGGAAAAAACAAAAGTTTTAAAAATGCTTATTTGAGACGGCATGATTTTTCTTCTTTTTTTGAAAGCTCTTTTATAATTTTATTTTGCTGTCTTTCTAAATAGACATGAGATATTTAAAAAGAACTATGTTGAGATGAAAGGGCTTAAGTAGAAAACAGGTCTTATGTTGCAATCTCTGTATTTTGTTTCTCACAACTCTCCCTGTTAAAATTTTGATTTTTTTAAGTTTTTATTTCAAAATGTTAACTTCACCTTAACTAGTTCCTCTCCACATTTTGGTTCGAAGCATTGCTGAAGTATTTAAGGGGAAAAAAAAGAGATCTGAATACAAACTACACATCAGTGGGTTCCATTACAATGATTAATTCTCAACCCATTTCTGCAACTATTGACACATTTCACCCGCTGGACTAGAAATTCCACAAGATTAGAGGCTGTGTCTTATTTACACTGCACACCAGCTTCTAGCCCAGTATAACAGGTGGTCTATAAACATTCCTTAAATGAAAGCACAAATCCCCCAGTTCTTAGAACGTCTCCAAACAAGAACCGTATCAACAAAAGGAAGCGAAAGGGCTTATCCTTTGTCCATTTTTGTTCTCCTTCCGGGACTTATTTACGTAAGCCCAGAAGAATCTAGCACGGAAAATTCCGTTTTAGCTCATGCTTTAATTTAATAATGGTGGATAGATAAAATAGTAACCAGCTCAGCCAGGCAGCAATTTTCTCCTTTGGAGAATTAACCATTCAGTCTATTCCAGACACTTCTTGAGGTGGTGGAGAGGGATGATACAGTAGATGGAATAATGATGGAGAACAATATGCAGGGAAAAATCAGCAACTTGGCATCTGCTGATGGAAAAGGGTTTTGCTGAAGCCTTTTGCCCATGACCTGTGTTTCAAAGACCACAGTAAAAAATGTAAAAATGGCTTGAGGGCAGTGATTGGCCTCCTCTTACTTCACAAGGGGAAAGAGAATCAAGATCGATCGCACAAGGCTGGTTCCCATGAGGTGGAGATTAGACATGTCTCCTCCCTCAGCCATCTTTACTAATTCTGACACAAAACGTCCCTCCCACAACACTCTTGACTGGGTTTGATAATTCATTGCAATGGCCACACAGAACTCACAGATCATACTAACAATTATGAGGTTTATTAGGGAAGTAACGTTACAATTCAGGCTCAAGAACACTTAGGATACAGTTCTTCCATCACGATAACCTCTCAGTCCAGTTATCTCCTGGTCCAGAAGACCACACAATGTTTCCAAAGGCCAGTGATAGAAGATGAATGATGTCCTAAAAATTTAGTCTCATTAACCTTGAATATGCTAAAGCTAAACAGATTAACCTCCAGTTTAGGTATCATCTCACCCACAGGTCCTTCTCCTTTTTTTTTTTTTTAATTTTTATAGTGCTTTAAGTGAAAGTTTACAAATTAAGTCAGTTTCTGGTACAAAAATTTATACACACCTTGCTATATACTCCTAATTGCTCTCCCCCTAATTGCACTCCTTCCCTCCTCTCTTTTTGTGTGCATTCGGCAAGCTTCTAACCCCCTCCGCCCTCCCATCTACCATCCAGACAAGAGATGCCAACATAGTCTCATGTGTCTACTTGATCCAAGAAGCTCACTCTTCATCAGTATCATTTTCTATCCCATTGTCCAGTCCAATCCCTGGCTGAAGAGTTGGCTTTGGGCATGGTTCCTGTCCTGGGCTAACAGAAGGTCTGGGGACTATGACCACTGGGATCCTGGAAGTCTCAGTCAGACGATTAAGTCTGGTCTTTTTACGAGAATTTGAGGTCTGCATCCCACTGCTCTACTGCTCCCTCAAGAGTTCTCTGTTGTGTTCCCTGTCAAAGTCATCATCCCTTGTAGCCTGGCACCATCTAGTTCTTCTGGTCTCAGGCTGATTGAGTCTCTGGTTTATGTGACCCTTTCTGTCTCTTGGGCTCATAATTACCTTGTGTCTTTGGTGTTCTTCATTCTCCTTTGCTCCAGGTGGGCTGAGACCAATTGATGCATCTTAGATGGCCACTTGCTAGCTTTTTTAAGACCCAAGACACCACCCTCCAAAGTGGGTTGCAGAATGTTATCTTAATAGATTTTGTTATGCCAATTGACTTAGATGTCCCCTGAAACCATGGTCCCCAAACCCCCACCCTTGCTACGTAGACCTTCAAAGTATTCAGTTTATTCAGGAGACTTCTTTGCTTTTGTTTTAGTCCAGGTGTGCTGACCGCTCCTGAATTGCGTGTTGTCTTTCCCTTCACCTAAAGTAGTTCTTATCTACTATCTAGTTTTTTTTTAATCTAATTAGTTAATACACCTCTCCCTCCCTCCCTCCCTCCCCACTCTCGTAACCATTGAAGAATATTTTCTTCCCTATTTAAACTCTTTCTCAAGCTCTTATAATAGTGGTCTTATACAATATTTGTCCTTTTGCAACTGACTAATTTCATTCAGCATAATGCCTTCCAGATTCCTCCATGTTATGAAATGTTTCATGGCTTCATCATTGTTCTTCATCAATGCATAGTATTCCATTGTGTGAATATGCCATAATTTATTTATTCATTCATCTGTTGATGGGCACCTTGGTTGCTTCCATATTTTTGCTATTGCAAACAATGCTGCAATGAACACGGGTGTGAATAAATCTGTTCATGTAAAGGCTCTTACTTCTCTAGGATACATTCCAAGGAGTGGGATCGCTGGATCATATGGTAGTTCTATTTCTAGCTTTTTAAAGAAGCGCCAAATCGATTTCCAAAGTGGTTGTACCATTTGACATTCCCACCAGCAGTGTAGAAGTGTGCCGGTCTCTCCACAACCTTTCCAATATTTCTTATTTTGTGTCTCTTGGATTAATGCCAGCCTTGTTGGAGTGAGATGGAATCTCATTGTAGTTTTGATTTGCATTTCTCTAATGGCTAATGATCATGAGCATTTCCTCATGTATCTGTTAGCTGCCTGAATGTCTTCTTTAGTGAAGTTCCTGTCATTTCTTTTGCCCATTTTTTAATTGGGTTATTTGTCTTTTTGTAGTTGAGTTTTTTCAGTATCATGTAGATTTTAGAAATCATGTGCTGATTGGAAATATCATAGCTAAAAACTTTTTCCCATTCTATAGGAATTTTTTACTTTTTGGCGAAGTCTTTGGATGAGCATAGGTGTTTGATTTTTAGGAGCTCCCAGTTATCTAGTTTCTTTTCTGCATTGTTAGTAATGTTTTGAATACTGTTTATGCCATGTATTAGGGCTCTTAGCCTTGTCCCTATTTTTTCTTCCATAATCTTTATCATTTTAGATTTTATAGTTAGGTCTTTGATCCATTTTGAGTTAGTTTTTGTGCATGGCATGAAGTATGGGTCTTGTTTCATTTTTTTTGCAGATGGATCTCCAGTTATGCTAGTACCATTTGTTAAAAAAAGACTGCCCTTTCCCCCATTTAACTGCTTTGGAGCCTTTGTCAAATATCAACTGCTCGTATGTGGATGAATTTATGTCTGGATTCTCAATTCTGTTCCATTGGTTTATGTATCTATTGTTGTACTAGTACCAGGCTGTTTTAACTACTGTGGCAGTATAATATGTTCTAAAATCAGGTAGAGTGCGGCCTCCCACTTTGTTCTTCCTTTTCAGTAATGCTTTACTTATCCTGGGCCTCTTTCCCTTCCAAATGAAGTAGGTGATTTGTTTCTTCATCTTATTAAAAAATGTTGTTGGAATTTGGATCACAATTGCATTGTACCTTTGGATGGGTTTGGGTAGAATAGAAATTTTTACAATGTTAAGCCTTCCCATCCATGAGCAAGGTATGTTTTTCCATTTATGTAGGTCTCTTTTGGTTTCTTGCAGAAGTGTCTTGTAGTTTTCTTTGTATAGGTCTTTTACATCTCTGATAAGATTTATTCCTAAGTATTTTATCTTCTTGGGAGCTACTATAAATAGTATCGATTTGGTGATTTCCTCTTTGATGTTTTTTGTTGGTGTAGAGCAATCCAACTGACTTTTGTATGTTTATCTTGTGTCTTGATATTCTGCTGCACTCTTTTATTAGTTTCAGTAGTTTTCTTGAGGATTCTTTAGGGTTTCCTGTGTATAAGATCATGTCATCTGCAAACAGAGATACTTTTATTTCTTCAGGACTAATCTGAATGCCTTTTGTTTATGTATCTAGCCTAATTGCTCTGGCTAGGACCTCCAGCACAAAGTTGAAAAAGAACAGTGATAAAGGGCATACTTCTCTGGTTCCTGGTCTCAAGGGGAACGCTTTCAGACTCTCCATTTAGGATGATGTTGGCTGTTGGCTTTGTATAAATGCCCTTTATTATGTTGAGGAATTTTCCTCCTATTCTTATTTTGCTGAGACTTTTTATCCTGAATGTATTTTGAACTTTGTCAAATGCTCTTTCTGCATTGATTGATAAAATCATGCAATTCTTGTCTTGTTTCATTTATATGATGGATTGCATGAATTGTTTTTCTAATGTTGAACCATCCCTGCATACCTGGCATGAATCCCACTTGGTCATGGTGAACTATTTTTTTGATATGTTGTTAAATTCTATTGGCTAGAATTTTGTTGAGGATTTTTGCATTTAAGTTCATGAGGGATATAGGTTTGTAATATTCTTTTTTTTTTTTTGGTGTGTGTGTGGTGTCTTTACCTGGTTTTGGTATCAGGGATATGCTGGCTTCATAGAATGAGTTTGGGATTATTCTTTCTTTTTCTATGCTTTGAAATACCTTTAGCAGTAGTGGTGCTAACTCTTCTCTGAAAGTTTGGCAGAACTCCTCAGAGAAGCCGTCTGGGCCAGGGCTTTTTTTTGTTGGGAGTTTTTCAATTACCTTTTCAATCTCTTCTTTTGTTATGGGTCTATTTAGTTGTTCTACCTCTGTGTTAGTTTACGTAGGTATTGTGTTTCCAGGAATTCACACATTTCTTCCAGTTTTTCAAATTTGTTAGAGTACAATTTTTCATAGTAATCTGATATGACTTTTTTAATTTCAGTTGGGTCTGTTGTAATATCGACCATCTTATTTCTTATTTGGGTTGTTTGCTTCTTCTCCTGTTTTTCTTTTCATAGTTTGACCAGTGGTTTGTCAATTTTGTTAATTTTTTCAAAGAACCAACTTTTGATCTTGTTAATTCTTTCAATTATTTTTTCTGTTTTCTATTTCATTTAGTTCTGCTCTAACTTTTATTATTTTCTTTCTTCTGGTGCTTGAGGGTTTCTTTTGTTGCTCTCTTTCTATTTGTTCAAGTTGTAGGGATAATTCTTTGATTTTGGCCCTTTCTTCTTTTGGGATGTGTGCATTTATTGATATAAATTGACCTCTGAGCACTGCTTTCACTGTGTCCCAAAGGTTCTGATAGGAAGTGTTTTCATTCTCATTGGATTCTATGAATTTCTTTATTCCATCCTTAATGTCTTCTATAACCCAGTCTTATTTGAACAGGGTATTGTTCAAGTTCCAAGTGTTTGATTTTTTTCCCTGCATTTTCTGTTATTGATTTCTACTTTTATGGCCTTATGGTCAGAGAAGATGCTTTGTAATATTTCAATGTTTTGGATTCTGCTAAGGCTTTCTCTATGACCTAATATGTGGTCTATTCTAGAGAATGTTCTGTGTGCACTAGAAAAGAAAGTATAGTTGGTTGCTGTTGGGTGGAGTGTTCTGTATATATCTGTAACATCAGTTTGGTTGATTGTGGCATTTAGATCTTTCATGTCTATATTGAGCTTCTTTCTGGATGTCCTGTCCTTCACCGAAAGTGGTGTGTTGAAGTCTCCTACTGTTATTGTGGAGTAGTCTATTTCACTTTTCAATGCTGATAGAGTTTGTTTTATGTATCTTACAGCCCTGTCACTGTGTGGATAAATATTTGATATGATTATAACCTCCTGGTATATTTTCCCTTTGATCATTATGTAGTGTCCTTTCTTATCCTTTGTGGTGGATTTAATTTTAAAGTCTATTTTGTCAGAAATTAATATTGCCACTCCTGCTCTTTTTTGATTGTTGTTTGCTTGATATATATTTTTCCATCCTTTGAGTTTTAGTTTGTTTGTGTCTCTAAGTCTAAGGTGTGTCTCTTTAGGCAGGGTATAGATGAATCATGTTTTTTAATCCATTCTGCCACTCTCTATCTGTTTTTTGGTGCATTTAGTCCATTTATATCCAGCGTAATTACAGAGAGGTATTTTTTTTTTTATTAGTTTAGTGCTATCATTTTTTTTTTTTTTGTCTTTAAACCTCTTTATTTTTTAGTGGAATATATCAGACAGACAAAAACGAGGATCTCAGTACCAACTGCCAACCAAAAAAAAAATTACAAAGCTTCTAGTATACATTTCTCGTATTCAATTACTTTCCCTCCACAGAAATAACGGCTTTTCTGAATTAACCTTCCCCGCGCAGGTTTTTGTATATTAACAGCATATGAATAACCCTCTGAATAATTGTTGTTTTGCATGTTTTAACATTGTAATTGCTATCATTTTTAAAAAAATAATTTTTATTGTGCTTTCAGTGAAAGTTTACAAATGAAGTCAGTCTGTCACATATAAACTTATATACACTTTACTACATACTCCCATTTACTCTCCCCCTTATGAGTCAGCCCGCTTTCTCCTTCCAGTCTCTCCTTTCGTGATCGTTTTGCCAGTTTCTAACCCTCTCTACCCTCCCATCTCCCCTCCAGACAGGAGATGCCGACACAGTCTCAAGTGTCCACCTGATACAAGTAGCTCGCTCTTCATCAGAATCTCTCTCCAACCCATTGTCCAGTCTCTTCCATGTCTGATGAGTTGCCTTCAGGAATGGTTCCTGTCCTGGGCCAACAGAAGGTTTGGGGACCATGACCGCCGGGATTCTTCTAGTCTCAGTCAGACCATTAAGTCTGGTCTTTTTCTGAGAATTTGAGGCCTGCATCCCACTGTTCTCCTGCTCCCTCAGGGGTTCTCTGTTGTGCTCCCTGTCAGGGCAGTCATCGGTTGTGGCCAGGCACCATCTAGTTCTTCTGGTCTCAGGATGATGTAAGTCTCTGGTTCATGTGGCCCTCTCTGTCTCTTGGGCTCCTAGTTATCGTGTGACCTTGGTGTTCTTCATTCTTCTTTGATCCAGGTGGGTTGAGACCAATTGATACATCTTAGATGTTCTCTTGTCAGCATTTAAGACCCCAGACGCCACACTTCAAAGTGGGATGCAGAATATTTTCTTAATAGAATTTATTTTGCCAATTGACTTAGAAGTCCCCTTAAGCCATAGTCCCTAAACCCCCGCCCTTGCTCCGCTGACCTTCGAAGCATTCAGTTTATCCCGGAAACTTCTTTGCTTTTGGTCCTGTCCAGTTGAGCTGACCTTCCCTGTATTGAATATTGTCCTTTGCTTCACCTAAAGTAGTTCTTATCTACTATCTAATCAGTAAATAACCCTCTCCTACCCTCCCTCCCTCCCCCCTCTCGTAACCACAAAAGAATGTGTTCTTCTCAGTTTATACTATTTCTCAAGATCTTATAATAGTGGTCTTATACAATATTTGTCCTTTTGCATCTGACTAATTTCATTCAGCATAATGCCTTCCAGGTTCCTCCCTGTTATGAAATGTTTCACAGATTCGTCACTGTTCTTTATCGATGCGTAGTATTCCATTGTGTGAATATACCACAATTTATTTTACCATTCATCCATTGATGGACACCTTGGTTGCTTCCAGCTTTTTGCTATTGTAAACAGAACTGCAATAAACATGGGTGTGCATATATCTGTTCATGTAAAGGCTCTTATTTCTCTAGGGTATGTTCTGAGGAGTGGGATTTCTGGGTTGTATGGTAGTTCTATTTCTAACTTTTTAAGAAAACCCCAGATAGATTTCCAAAGTGGTTGTACCATTTTACATTCCCACCAGCAGTGTATAAGAGTTGCAATCTCTCCGCAGCCTCTCCAACATTTATTATTTTGTGTTTTTTGGATTAATGCCAGCCTTGTTGGAGTGAGATGGAATCTCATGGTAGTTTTAATTTGCATTTCTCTAATGGCTAATGATCGAGAGCATTTTCTCATGTATCTGTTAGCTGCCTGAATATCTTCTTTAGTGAAGTGCGTGTTCATATCCTTTGCCCACTTTTTGATTGGGTTGTTTGTCTTTTTGTGGTTGAGTTTTAAAAGAATCATATAGATTTTAGAGATCAGGTGCTGGTCGGAGATGTCATAGCTGAAAATTTTTTCCCAATCTGTAGGTGCTCTTTTTACTCTTTTGGTGAAGTCTTTAGATGAGCCAGGTGTTTGATTTTTAGGAGCTCCCAGTTATCTGGTTTCTCTTTGTCATTTTTAGTAATGTTTTGTATTCTGTTTATGCCTTGTATTAGGGATCCTAACATTGTCCCTATTTTTTTCTTCCATGATCTTGATCATTTTAGTCTTTATGTTTAGGTCTTTGATCCATTTGGAGTTAGTTTTTGTGCATGGTGTGAGGTATGGGTCCTGTTTCATTTTTTTGCAGATGGATGTCCAGTTATGCCAGCACCATTTGTTGAAAAGACTATCTTTTCCCCAATTAACTGACACTGGGCCTTTGTCAAATATCATCTGCTTATGTGTGGATGGATTTATATCTGGGTTCTCAATTCTGTTCCATTGGTCTATGTGCCTGTTGTTGTACCAGTACCAGGCTGTTTTGACTACTGTGGCTGTATAATAGGTTCTAAAATCAGGTAGAGTGAGGCATCCCACTTTCTTCTTCTTTTTCAGTAATGTTTTACTTACCCGGGGCTTCTTTCCCTTCCATATGAAGTTGGTGATTTGTTTCTCCATAACATTAAAAAATGTCTTTGGAATTTGGATCGGAAGTGCATTGTATATATAGATGGCTTTTGGTAGAATAGACATTTTTACTATGTTAAGTTTCCTATCCATGAGCAAGTATGTTTTTGCACTTAGGTAGGTCCCGTTTAGTTTCTTGCAGTAGTACCTTGTAGTTTTCTTTGTATAGGTCTTTTGCATCTTTGGTAAGATTTATTCCTAAGTATTTTATCTTCTTGAGGGCTACTGTGAATGGTATTGATTGGTGATTTCCTCTTCGATGTTCTGTTTGTTGATGTAGAGGAATCCAAGTGATTTTTGTATGTTTATCTTGTAAACTGAAACTCTGCCGAAGTCTTCTATTAGTTTCAGTAGTTTTCTGGAGGACTCCTTAGGGTTTTCTGTGTATAAGATCATGTCATCTGCAAATAGAGATAATTTTACTTCTTCCTTACCAATCCGGATGCCCTTAATTTCTTTGTCTAGCCTAATTGCTCTGGCTAGGACCTCTAGCACAATGTTGAATAAGAGCGGTGGTAAAGGTAGTGCTACCATTTTGATGTCTTTTTTTGTGTGTTGTTGACAGTTTCTTTTTCTGCTGAGTATTTTATCTTTACACATTTTCTTTTCCTCTTATTCATTTTATTGAGCTTATTTCTGATGAGTCTCTATTTTCTTCTTGTGTTTTATTTTGATGAGTAGGATAATTTGCCTCCTTGGCGGTTACCTTAAGATTTACCCATATTTTTCTAAGTTTAAACCTAAAGTTTATTTCTTTATATCGCCTTGTCTTCCTCTCCATATGAACGATCTTTGACTACATTTTTCAGTCCTTCCTTATTGTTTCAATGTTGTCTTCTTTTACATAGTAACATCACCGTTTCCCTGTTTGAGCATTTTTTTTATCTTGATTTATTTTTGTGATTTCCCTCTCTGGGTTGACCTCTGATTGCTCTGTCCAGTGTTCTATTCTTAGATTGATACCTGACATTATTGATTTTCTAACTGAAGAACTCTCTTTAGTATTTCTTATAGGTTTGGTTTGGTTTTTATGAATTCTCTAAACTTCTTTTTACCTGGAAATGTCCTAATTTCACCTTCATATTTGAGAGACAGTTTTGCTGAATATATGATTCTTGACTGGAATTTTTTTTCCTTCAATGCTTTATATAAGTCATCCCATTGCCTTCTTGCCTGCATGGTTTCTGCCGAGTAGTCTGAGCTTGTTCTTATTAACTCTCCTTTGTAGGTGACTTTTTGTTTATCCCTAGCTGCTCTTAAAATTCTCTCTTTATCTTCAGTTTTGTCAAGTGTGATTATATGTCTTGGTGGCTTTCTTTTAAAATCTACTTTATGTGGAGTTCGATGCTCATCTTGGATAGATATCTTCTCATCTTTCATGATATCAGGGATGTTTTCTGCCAACAAATCTTCAACAATTCTCTCTGTATTTTCTGTTATCCCTCCCTGTTCTGGTACTCCAATCACACGTAGGTTATTTCTCTTGATAGAGTCCCACATGCTTCTTAAGGTTTCTTCATTTTTTAAAGATTCTTTGAACTGGTTTTTCTTCATATGTATTGGTACCAAGTGCTTTACCTTCAAGCTCACCAATTCTGCCTTCCACTTGCTCAATTCTGCTCCTCTGACTTTCTATTGAATTGTCTAATTCTGTAACTTTATTGTGAATCTTCTGAATTTCTGATTGCTGTTTCTCTATGGATCTTGCAGCTTATTAAATTTTTCATTACGTTCTTGAATAACTTTTGTAATTTCTTCAACTGTTTTATCTGTGTGTTCCTTGGCTTGTTCTGCATGTTGCCTGATCTCCTTCCTAACGTCTTGAAGGGTTCTGTGTATTAATCTTTTGTATTCTGCATCTGGTAATTCCAGGAAGGCACTTCCATCTAGAAGATCCCTTGATACCTTGCTTTGAGAGCTTTTTGAAGTGATCATGGACTGTTTCTTTATGTGATTTGATATTGACTGTTGTCTCCAAGCCATCTATAAGTTATTGTATAGGCTTATTTTATGTTTCTTTACTGTATCTTAGCTTCTTGCTTTGTTTTGTTTTGATATGCCCAAATGTGTTGCTTGAGTGAGCTAACTCAATTATTTTCGCCTTTGAAGTTCTGACATGCTGCCATCAGATGGTTAGAGCTGTTATCAGGTATATCAGTCTAGGAGTTTATTCAATTTTCTTGTATGGATTCAGCTCAGGTGTCCAGGTAGCTAGTCATCAAGTGTGTGGTACAGGCTCTGTCCTACAGTCTTAGAGGGGTAGGGGTGATTGGTGTAGGTACCACTATCTGATTGTAGCCAGGGGTCACACTCTGAACAACACAGGGGTTTGAAAATCATACCCCATATGACTCTGAGGAAAGCGCATCCCTCTTCCCTAGAGCGTACAGGTGAGTGGGTTCTGCAGACAAACAATGGGCACTCAATGTTTTTGGTCGTAAGGACTAGGAGGTACCAGTTATCACTGGACCCTGTCACAGGTGGCTGGGTGACCTGAGTGGAGCCACCAGTCCTTAGGCCCCTGATGTGGGTAGGTGAGGACTCTGTTTAATAGGCAAAGTGGTGTAAACCATCAAACACCCACCACTCCACCGCATAGCTGAAACAGTTGCAGTCTGCCAACAAGAGCCTATTCTCCTGAAATAGGCCCACACAGGTCCATGCAGGGTGGAAAGGTATTCAAAGCCCATGGACTATTTATACCTGGACAGAAGCTACTTTTTTCTGGAGCTCCATAGGTTAGTAGAGCTGGCAAATAATCTTTTCCCCCAATTGCAAAGTTATTCATTCTCCAAGGTAGGGAGAATGGTCCCAGGCGCTCTACAAGGCCTATCTCAGGCTCAGGGAAATCAACGGCCTCTGAATCTGGCTTGGGGATAGGAGGAGCAGTAACATATAACCAAATACTTAGCTTTTACTGAGAGTGACGTTCTTCTCCAGATCCAGACGTGTGAGTAGGCTGTGCAGTTGGCTGCTTCTCCCTGAGGGAACCGCGGCTGAACACTAGTACCAACCCACCACAGCCACTCCTGGTAGTGGTGCCTGAGGGAACCTGGTGATTCAGGTCCGGCAACTCATCTCCATTTTGGAACTGTCTCTCCCTCCCCCTGCTGCTCAGTGTATTTTCTAACTTTGCCTTTGATGCTCAGGGCCCCTAGATTTTCATAAATATAATCTTTTCACTTATTTTTTTCAGGTCTTTGTTGTAAAAGGGATTGCCAGAAGCTCCTGGCTATTCCACCATCTTGGTCCCGCCTCTCCTTCTCCTATTTAAAAAAATGTAAAACCATTTAATCCTTTGAAAATAGGTTGTTGGTGCTGTTAGGTGCCATCGAATGGGTTCCAACTCATAGCTACCCTACCTGCAACAGAATGAAACACTGCCCAGTCCTGTGCCATCCTTACAATTGTTGTTATGCTTGAGCTCATTGTTGCAGCTACTGTGCCAATTCACCTCATTAAGGGTCTTCCTCTTTTCCACTGACCCTGTTCTTTGCCAAGCATGATGTCCTTCTCCAGGGACTGATCCCTCCTGACAACCTGTCCTAAGTATGTAAGATGCAGTCTCACCATCCTTGCTTCTAAGGAGCATTCTGGTTGCACTTTTTCCAAGACAGATTTGTTAGTTCTTTTGGCAGTCCATAGTATATTCAATATGCTTCGCCAACACCACAATTCAAAGGCATCAATTCTTCTTTGGTCTTCCTTATTCATTGTCCAGCTTTCACATGCACACGATGCCATTGGGAAAATACCATGGCTTGGGTCAGGTGCACCTTAGTCTTCAAGGTGACATCTTTGCTTTTCAACACTTTAAAGAGGTCCTTTGCAGCAGATTTACCCAATACAATGCATTGTTTGATTTCTTGACTGTTGGTTCCATGGCTGCTGATTGTGGATCCAAGTAAAATGAAATCCTTGACAACTTCAATCTTTTCTCCATTTATCCTGATGTTTCTTATTGGTCCACTTGTGAGGGTTTTTGTTTTCTTTATCTTGAGGTGTAATCCATACTGAAGGCTGTGGTCTCTGGTGTTCATCAGTAAGTGCTTCAAGTCCTCTTCACTTTCAGCAAGCAAGGTTGTGTCATCTGCATAACCCAGGTTGTTAATGAGTCTTCCTCCAATCCTGATGCCCCGTTCTTCTTCATATAGTCCAGCTTCTTGTATTATTTGCTCAGCATATAGATTGAATAGGTATGGTGAAAGGACATAACCCTGACCCACACCTTTCCTAAATTTAAACCAATCAATATCCCCTTGTTCTGTCCGAACAACTGCCTCTTGATCTATGTAAAGGTTCCTCATGAGCACAATTAAGTGTTCTGGAATTCCCATTCTTCGCAATGTTATCCATAGTTTGTTATGATCTACACAGTCAAAAGTCTTTGCATAGTCAAATAAAACACAGGTAAATATCCTTCTAGTATTCTCTGCTTTCAGCCAGTGCCCATCTGACATCAGTAACGATATCCCTGGTTTCACGTCCTCTTCTGAAACCAGCCTGAATTTCTGGTAGTTCCCTGTCGATATACTGCTGCAGCCGTTTTTGAATGATCTTCAGCAAAATTTTGCTTGCGTGTGATATTAATGATATTGTTCTATAATTTCCATATTTGGTTGGATCACCTTTCTTGGGACTAGACATAAATATGGATCTCTCCAAGTCAGTTGGCCAGGAAGCTGTCTTCCATATTTCTTGGCATAGAGGGGTGAGCACCTCCAGCGCTGCATCCATTTGTTGAAACATCTCAATTGGTATTCCGTCAATTCCTGGAGCCTTGTTTTTCTCTAACGCCTTCAGAGCAGCTTGGACTTCTTCCTTCAGTACCACCGATTCCTGATCATATGCTACCAGCATCACAGCAACACATAAGCCCCCACAGTATGACAAACTAACAGACATGTGGGGGCTTGAAAATATAATGAAAGTTATGTACTCTCTGCTCACTCCCAAATTCACATAAACCTAAATGTACAAAAGTGTTCATCAAGTTTTACGGAGTTTACAGATCTCCATTAAAAACCCTTAAAGAGTAAAATAAAGAGTAAATTGGAAGCACAATGCTTGAGAATAATGAGTTAATCCTGAGCATATTGTCTTTAGGTCATGTTGGTTGAAAGAGAAATGATATTTCCTGACTCTTTTTTGCTGTTCCTGGCCAGGACAGAGGCTTCTGGATGGTGGGAATTGGGAGATCTTAAAGTTCTCAAAATAGAAGTTGGAAATGGTTAATGAGAAGAATGAGGAAATAGACAACACTCATAATATATGAATTTAAGATATAAATACCCTTCAATATTCTTGTTGTCCACAGAAGTAAAACCCTAACGCATCTAAAAATGATGAAAAGTGAGTACTTCTTTCAGTTGATGCAGTCCCATCTACTAGTCTCTAAAGGGCAGTGTCAGTGGCAAAAGGTGGCTGAGGTGAAAGGTGAAATTTTAGTCCTTCTATAATTCCCTTCAGCCCCCTCACCAACATAGAGATATAATCCAAGAGAAAAATGTGGTTATTTTCACATAAAAAAAAACAAAATTAGAAAGTAATTCATTTTTACAGATTTAGAGATGTGATCCAGTTTCACAGAAGCTCTCAAATTTATGGCAAAATAAAGGTATAGAAGTTCTTAATCCATCTCTATGTAACTTGATGCCTCACATTATCTGATTTCCAGACTTGAGCCCCTTCTGTTTCTAAGTGGTTTATTCTCCTACCTAGTATGTCACTACTATTATCACACAAATCATCTAGAATATTCTTTCTTGAGTGGATCATATTACTCATCAAAATGAAATCTCTCCTGTGGTCCCCAAACCAGGAATGAGGAAATCACCACCCACAGAATCTAGCGAAGTTTTGAAACAAAGGAAAACTGTTGCACCAAACCTGTTAGATGAACTTTTCAAGCACTTCCTTTTCCCCAAGAGTGGAAGGTGGACCTGGAAAACACCACTGGCACCAGCTTTTATAAAGTTGGACATAAATGGAAAGGTGCAGGAGGAGGGAAGAAAGGTAAGAAATCACACAACTAGCCAGAAGAACCGGTCTTTGAAAGCATGCAGTTGAGCGACCCAAAGGGAAATGAAACAGGCGCTGGAGAACCAAAGTTACTAAGAATTAAAAAGGTGCACTTCTTTTCTGAGCCTGACTTACTTAGAATTTAGCAATTTGTGTGGAGAGATCTCACTTAGGATATAACTGTATTGACAGGATCTTATTACTAAGCATGTCACATGTTTTTGTTTTGTAATATTCACAACACTTGTTGTTGGCACAGTTTATTCCTGTTTTGCAGATGAGGAAGCAGATACATAGAGTGTAAGTAACAGGCAAAAGGTCACCCAGCAAGTAGAAGGCAGAGACTCTGCTGCCTCAGGAAGTTTCTCTCATGTGTCTGTCAATCCCACAGCCTTGGTTGCTTTTTTTTTTTTGTGAAAGTTCACAAATCAAGTCAGTCTCTCAAACAAAAATTAATATACACCTTGCTATGCCCTAGTTGCTCTCCCCCTAATGAGACAGCACACTCCTTCTCTCCACCCTGTATTCCCCGTGTCCATTCAGCCACTTTCTGTTCCCCTCTGCCTTCTCATCTCCCCTCTAGACAGGAGCTGCCTACATAGTCTCATGTGTCTACTTGAGCCAAGAAGCTCACCCATTACCAGTTTTCATTTTCTACTTTATAGTCCAGTCCAATTCCTGTCTGAAGAGTTGGTTTTGGGAATGGTTTCAGTCTTGGCTAACAGAATGGTTTCAGTCTGGGGACCTTGACCTCTGGTGTCTTTCTAGTCTCAGTCAGACCATCAAGTCTGGTCTTTTTACGAGAACTTGAGGTCTGCATCTCACTGCTCTCCTGCTCCAACAGGAATTCTCTGTTTTGTTCCCTGTCAGGGCAGTCTTCGGTTGTAGCTGGGCACCATCTAGTTCTTCTGGTCTCAGGCTGATGTAGTCTCTGATTCATGTGGCCCTTTCTGTCTCTTGGGCTCATAATTATCTTGAGTCTTTGGTGTTCTTCATTATGCTTTGCACCAGGTGGGTTGAGACCAACTGATGTCTCTTAGATGGTCACTTGCTAGTGTTTAAGACCTGAGATGCCACTCACCAAAGTGGGTGCAGAATGCTTTCTCAATAGATTTTTTTATGCTAATTGACCTAGATGTCCCCTGAAACCATGTTCCCCAGACCCCCACCGCTACTACTCTGGCCTTTGAATCATTCAGTTATTTCAGGAAACTTCTTTGCTTTTAGTTTAGTCCAGTTGTGCTGACCTCTCCTGTATTGTGTGTTGTCTTTCTCTTCACCTAAAATAGTTCTTGTCTACCATCTAATTAGTGAATACCTCTCTCCTTCCTTCCCCCCCACCTTCCTAATCATCAAAGAATATTTTCTTCTCTGTTTAAACTATTTCTTGAGTTCTTATAATAGTGGTCTCATACAATATTTGTCTTTTTGCAACTGACTAATTTCACTCAGCATAATGCCTTCCAGATTCCTCCATGTTATGAAATGTTTCATGGATTCATCATTGTTCTCTATCAATGTGTAATATTCCATTGTGTGAATATATCATAATTTATTTATCCACTCTTCCATTGATAGGCACCTTGGTTGCCTCCATCTTTTTGCTGTTGTAAACAATGCTGTAAATGAACATGGGCGTGCATATATCTATTTGTGTAAAGGCTCTTATTTCTATAGGTTATTTTCCAAGGATTGCTGGATCATATGGTAATTCTATTTCTAGTTTTTTAAGGAAGCACCAAATCAACTTCCTAAGTTGTTTTACCATTTCGCATTCCCACCAGCAGTGTAAAGTGTTCCAGTCTCTCTACAACCTCTCCAACATTTATTATTTTGTGTTTTTTGGGATTAATGCTGGCCTTATTGGAGTGAGATGGTATCCCATTGTAGTACAGATTTGCATTTCTCTAATGGCTAATGATAATGAGCATTTCCTCATGTTTCTGTTCCCTGCTTGAATGCCTTCTTTAGTGAAGTACCTGTTCATTTCTTTTGCCCATTTTTTAATTGGGTTATTCGTCTTTTTGTAGTTGAGTTTTTTCAGCATCATGTAGATTTTAGAGATCAGGCACTGACTGGAAATATCATAGCTAAAAACTTCTTCCCAATCTGTAGGTAATCCTTTTACTCTTTTGGTGAAGTCTTTGGATGAGCATAGTTGTTTGATTTTTAGGAGCTCCCAGTTATCTAGTTTCTCTTCTGGTGTTTGCACATTGTTAGTAATGTTTTGTATACTGTTTATGCCATGTATTAAGGCTCCTAGCATTGTCCCTATTTTTTCTTCCGTGATCTTTATCATTTTAGGATTTATATTTAGGTCTTTGATCCATTTTGAATTAGTTTTTGTGCATGGTGTGAGATATGGGTCTTGTTTCATTTTTTTGCAGATAGATATCCAGTTATGCCAGCACCATTTGTTAAAGAGACTGTCTTTTCCCCCATTTAACTGACTTTGGGCCTTTTTCAAATATCAGCTGCTCATATGTGGATGGATTTATGTCTGGATTCTCAATTCTGTTCCATTGGTCTATGTATCTGCTGTTGTACCAGTACCAGGCTGTTTTGACTACTGTGGAGACATAATATGTTCTAAAATCAGGTAGTGTGAGGCCTCCCACTTTATTCTTCTTTTTCAGTAATGCTTTACTTATCTGGACCCTCTTTCCCTTCCTATGAAGTGGTGATTTGTCCCTCCATCTCATTAAAACATGTCTTTGGACTTTGGATAGGAATCGCATTGTATCTATAGATTGCTTTCAGTAGAATAGACATTTTTACAATGTTAAGCCTTCCTATCCATGAGCAAGGTATGTTTTTCCACTTATGTAGGCCTGTTTTGGTTTCTTGCATTAGTGTCTTGTAGTTTTCTTTGTATAGGTCTTTTATGTCTCTGGTTAGATTTATTCCTAAGTATTTTATCTTCTTGGGGGCTACTATAAATGGCATTGGTTTGGTGATTTACTCTTCGACGTTCTCTTTGTTGGTGTAGAGGGATCCAACAGGTTTTTTTATGTTTATATTCTATCCTGATACTCTGCTGAACTCTTCTATTAGTTTTAGTAGTTTTCTTGAGAATTCTTTAGGGTTTTCTGTATATAAGATCATGTCATCTGCAAATAGAGACACTTTTACTTCTTCCTTGCCAATCTGGATGCCCTTTATTTTTTTATCTAGCCTAATTGTTCTGGCTAGGACCTCCTGCACAACGTTGAATAAGAGTGGCGATAAAGGACATCCTTGTCTTTTTCCTGTTCTCAAGGGGAATGCTTTCAGACTCTCTCCATTTAGGATGATGTTGGCTGCTGGCTTTGTATAAATGCCCTTCATTATGTTGAGGAACTTTCCTTCTATTTTTATTTTGCTGAGAGTTTCTATCCTGATTAGATGTTGAACTTTGTCAAATGCCTTTTCTGCATCAATTGATAAGATCATGTGGTTCTTGTCTTTTGTTTTATTTAAATGATGGATTGCATTGATTGTTTTTCTAACATTGAACCATCCTTGCATACCTGGTATGAACCCCACTTGGTCATGGTGAATTATTTTTTTCATATGTTGTTGAATTTTATTGGCTAGAATTTTATTGAGGATTTTGCATCTAAGTTCATGAGGGATATAGGTCTGTCATTTTCCTTTTTTGTGGCATCTTCACCTGGTTTTGGTATCTGGGATATGCTGGCTTCAAAGAATAAGTTTGGGAGTATCCCATCCTTTTCTATGCTCTGAAATACCTTTAGTAGTAGTGGTGTTAACTCTTTTCTGAAAGTTTGGTAGAACTTTGCAGTGAAGCTGTCAGGGCTAGAGCTTTTTTTGTTGGGAATTTTTTGCTTACCTTTCCAATCTCTTCTTTTTTTGTATTTAGTTGTTCTAACTCTGTTTGTGTTAGTTTAGGTAGGTAGTGAGTTTTGAGAAATTCATCCATTTCTTCTATGTTTTCAAATTTGTTAGAGTACAATTTTTCATAGTAATCTGATTTGATTCTTTTAATTTCAGTTGAGTCTGTTGTGATATCCCCCATCTCATTTCTTATTTGGGGTATTTGCTTCCTCTCCTGTTTTTCTTTTGTCAATTTGGCAATGGTTTGTCAATTTTGTTAATTTTTTGGAAGAACCAGCTTTTAGTCTTGTTAACTCTTTCAATTATTTTTCTGTTTTCTATTTCATTTAAATCTGCTCTAATTTTTTATTACTTTCTTCTGGTGCCTGAGGGTTCCTTTTGTGGCTCTCCTCTTATTTGTTTAAGCTGTAGGGCTAATTCTTTGCTTTTGGCCCTTTCTTCTTTTTGGATATGTGCATTTATTGTTATAAATTTATCTCATAGCACTGCTTTATCAGTGTCCCAAAGGTTCTGATAGGAAGTGTTTTCATTCTCATTGGATTCTATGATTTTCTTTATTCCATCCTTAATTTCTTTGAGCAGGGTGTTTGATTTCTTTTCCCTGCTTTTTCTGTTATTGATTTCTACTTTTATGGCTTTATGGTCAGAGAAGATGCTTTGTAATATTTCAATGTTTCAGATTCTATTAAGGTACAGCCTTGGCTTTGAACACATTTTTCTTCTTCCTTCTGCCGTCTCCTGCCTGAGAGTATTTAGAAGGCTGGAGAAGAGGGTCTTGATTCGGTGAGAGGAGAGGGACAACATAATCCAATAGAAGGACCAGTCCCTCCTCCTGCCAAGGCCTCAGGATTTTCATTTGTAAAATGAGGACATTTGCCTAACCAGTTCCTCCTAACTGTTTTTAGTCCTAAGATGCTTAGTGTCTATGAACTAGGTGGAGAACTTCCTCCAGAAAACTTGTGGTAGAAGAGGACCCTTGCCCAATCCTCAGATTCAGGAAAACTTCATGATAGTTTGTACTTGCCTTTGAACATAGTTAACTAAAAAGTGTCATTTACAAGGTACTTATCAACTGAGAAGAAAAGGACCTGGAGTTAATGAAGAAAGAGCCTAGAATTAAAGGTCACAGAAATGGTCTGAGCTACCGTCAGACTCCTACCTCACTTCAAGAAGGAAATGTTTCCTGTGCTCGTCTCTCTCCTGACACCATTTCCTCTTACTAGATTTTACTCATAACTCTTAGATAAATTGAAGCCATTTGATCCCCTGTTGTGAAACAAGTAATGTAGTTGGACCAGGAAGGGTTTTTTAACGAAGAGAGGGAAAGAGAGAGGGAGAGAGCAAGCTAATTTACTCCAAAGCTAATATACCAATTTTAATGGATATCACTTGAAATATATGTCAAGAGACCTAACTGTCCCATCATTCATCCATTCAGTAGATATTTACAAAGCATCTTTTATGTCCCAGGCATTGTTCTAGATGCTTGGGAAGTGTTAGTAAATAAAATAAGTAGAGATGCCTACCCTTGGCAAGTGTCTCAGGTGATAAAATGAGGTAGTGCCAAGTGGGTGAAGGGATGAGCAGATTACATATTGAAGAGCCAGAGGAAGCCTTCTTACGAGGTTGAGAATGAGCCAAGAATTGAAGGATATAGGAATTGGCTCAGTGGCTACCTGGGAGAGAGTACTCCAGAAAAAGGAACAGGTAGAGTTAATACTTGGAGTTGTAAGATTGAGCAAATGGTTAACACACTCAACCTCAAATTGAAAGGTTGTAGGTTCGAGCCCATTCAGGCACCCCTGAAGAAAGACTTGGTTATCTACTTCCAAAAAAATCATCCATCGAATACCCTATTTAGTACAGTTCTGATCTGATGCACATGAGGTCGCCATTGGTCAGAATGAACTTCGTGGCAACTGGACTGAGAGTTAATACTTAGAGGTGGGATCACACCTGGTATATTTGAGGAACAGCAAAGAGTGTGACTGGAGCAGTGGTAGGTATCAAGTAAGAAAGGAGGACAGAGTAAAGGGCCAGATCAGATGCGGCCTTGTAGGTCATTATAAAGATTTGGCTTTCACTCCGAGTGGAGAGCCACTGTATGGTCTTAGGCAGATCGTTGACATGGTCTGGCATATTTTAAAGCAGCATGCTAGTTGTTAAGGGGTGAGGAGTTTGTAGAGGGCAAAGGTAAGTCAAGATGACCAGAGGGTTATTGTAGAAATCCAGGGGAGAGAGAATACTTGTTTGCACTCGACTGGAATGATAACAGCAGAAGTGGTGAGAAGTGGTCAAGCTCTAGATATTTCAAAGATAGAGACAGCATAAAATGCTGAGGGAGTGGGTATGAGATATGAGAAAGAGAAAAGAACCATGGATGATGAAGGCTTTTGGTGTGGGCAACTGGAAGAACAGAGTCTCCATCAACTTAAACACTCGAGAAAGTGTCTAAACTAAACCTGCCAAATTATTTAGGCATTGGGTGATTCTTGCTTGATAAGCTCTTCCAATTTCATACTGAGTGGGGCTTCTCAATTAGGCTGCTTAGCTGTTTGTGTGAAATGGTGGCTATGGCTGGTGGTGCAGATAAGAAGGCGTCAGAGGGTAGAGCAGGGGGGAGATTAATATTTAATGTGTTGAAGTCACTACTAGGTTCTTTATATCAATTAATTCATTTAATTTTCACCACACATTTATGTGCTTGGTGGTATTATCCCCAGTTTACAAGTGAGAGAACTGAGGCTCAGAAAGTGAAAGTGGTATACACAAGGACAAGCAGCCAGCAAGTAGCCAAGCTCAAATCTGAATTTAAATCTCAATCCAGGTCTCCTTGCCCCCAAAACCTGGACTCTTTCTCCTCTGAGCAATGAAGGCCAGGCTGGACATGGTTTCATCAGCCCACTGAGCATTCATGTCACAGTGGCCTAAGTCTGGAAAACTGAAATTCAACGGGATAGTTTTAGGCTTAGAAAATAAGAGTTACAGGAGCACTGGTAAAACTTCTGAGAGATCTGAATTTTGCTGCTTAGAAGAGTGAAACATGTCTCATTACCACCACCATCATTAAATCTATCTGGTAACATCTGTAGTTGACAAATTGAGTCAACCAAGGGAGTGGGGAATATATTTGTCCAGGGCCTTCAATTCACGAGGACCCTTAAAGGACACTTAAAGCTGGTTTTTGGTGTTATGGGCTCTCAGTCACAGAGATACACGATAGGACTGAAAACAGAAGGCATTTAATACTCAACTTTGAATTCTCATTTCACCCCAGACACAGAATCTGAATGCATTATGAAACGCTTATTTTTTAAAAGCGTGAATATACTGCTATATATTCATGCTATCTGAAAAGTGTTAATATATTAAACATAGACAGTTAATTTATACAAAAATCCATATAATTCTATTTGACACGTCTTCTTTTCTCCTTCTTTGTTGTCTTCTCCTCCTCTCCCACTCCTCTTCCTCTCCCCTCCTTTCAATACCTGTCCTTCTTTCCTCTTATTACTTCTTCTTTTTCTTCTCCTTCTCCTCCTCCACCTCCTTCTCTGTTCCCTTTTTCACCTTCCTCTTCTTAAAAATAAATAAATAATATAAATACAAATATAAATAGAAGTGGCTCAGGCCCACCTTGACCTTTGCAGGGGCTCTGTGACAAAATTCTGTAACATAACAAGGCACTACCTACTTCCAAAAACATACTGTGGTAAGGGAAAAATAAATTCTGAAATATAACACATTTTGTCTTTCTTGTGATAAATAAATGTTCCAGATCCAGGTGTTAATCTATGCATGAATTCCATCCTGGGTACTTTTGGAATCTTGCAGACTAGTAAAGTAATATGTATTAAGCTAATACTGTTTTCCCTCAACTGCATGGTGATGTCGAAAAATTTACACTGTAATCAACATCTAAATGGAAAAAGCTAAAACAAGAAATCCTTCTAGTGTTCACTAAAACACAATACAAGCCCCGCCCTGTGGTCAGGAGACAGCAATGCCAATATTATTCTTTCATCTACAAAAGAAGAATTACCAAAAGGTAGGGCTGGGAGAATTTCTGTAAATTCAGCCAGGATTTTAGGCAAGCAAATCTTCCTCTATTCCTCAGCTTTTCTCATTTCTCTGGACCTGTACGGTCCCCTTGCTCTTTTCCTCTCTGTGTGCATGTTCGCTGTTGCATTTCAACATGGTAGTGTGCCACTTTCTCCATCTACCTACTCCCAGTTTCATCTTCATTGAAATTTCCAAAGGTTCTTGGAGCTTAAGCCTCCCAGGTTAAAATCAACATGCTCCTACTTTCATTTACAGTGTTAGGGTTAAGTGGGCTTGTTGTGACTCTCCTTAGCTCAGAAACACCATGAAAATGAAGCAATAGCCACAGCAACACTGGCTTGTTGGAGGAGTTTGTGGTTGTGGATTGTGTGGATTTGTGTGTGTGTGTGTGTATACTGGAGAAAGGGGTAGTCTGTTTGTTCAGGGTGGGGAAGAGTGAAAAGAGAAGATGAGAAAGGGGACAGAGGAGAATTTTTTTTTTTTTTTTAGGTGGAGAGAGGAAAGAGAAAAAACCTATGCCTGAGGTTCCTCAAGCTTGGCTTTGACCAGTACTAGGTTTCTCTCTTCTTATTGCAGAGGCCCAATTCATTATAATGGTCTCCCTCAGATCAAGACCATTCAACAGTATCTCCTTAACGTTCTTCATTGTGATTCACTGATAAACTCAGGTGACTCAACGTCTCTATGATTTTGGTTTTCTACCATAAAATGCCTGCATCTGATTTCAGCCAGCCCTAAACAGGAGTGTGGGGTAGGCACAGATGAGCTCATCAGTAACCCTCCGTGACTCACTGATGTAGTAAACCAAAAAAGTCAGACCAGTTGCCATCAAGTTGATTCTGACTCAAGGCAACACCATATGTGCAGAGAAGAACTGCTCAATAGAGTTTTCAAGGCTGTGACCTCTCAAAAGCATATCACCAGGCCTTTCTTCCGAGGCACCACTGAGTGGGTTCGAACCACCAATCTTTTGGTTAACAGTCGAGTGCTTAACCATTTGCACCACCACGGATTTGCTGATGCAGTATGGTGTAAATAATAACTCTATATGAATGAATGAATGAAGACTTTTGAGAGATTGATTGGAGTTTTTTATGTTTCTACCTGAATAAGAGCCAGAAGGATGCCATTTCCAATTGTATAAAAGTAACTCACAAAGGCACAGCCTTTGTGACTAAGTGCTAGTGAAGAAATATTAATGTTACCCCTTGAAAAGCAACAGCAAGACCAATTCATCTTAAACTGTGGTTTGGGACAATCAGTTCTCTGCCCTTAACCTTCACATACCTCCTTTTTTAGTGGCTTTTTTCTCAGGGGACACTTCCCCCAAAAAACTAGGGCTCCCTCATTGCTGAAAAATCCTGCTTTCCAGGACCCTGTACCTAACTCTGCACAAGCACCCTCCACTCATTTAAATGCACTCTCCATTTGCCTTTCCTTTTGTGTTTTGTAGTGGCTAAGAGCTTGGCTGCTAACCAAAAGGTTAGCAGTTCAAATCTACCAGCCGCTCCTTGGAAACCCTATGGGTTAGTTCTACTCTGTCCTACAGGGTTGCTATGAGTCGGAATCGACTCACGGTCATGGGTTTTTTTTTGTGACAACCATCAAGTTAAATAGATGTCCTTTTAGCTAGTATTAATAATAAATTATGTATTACTCCTCTCCATAAAAATTGGACTTTAGTAGAGGTCTACTTAAAGTAGAAAAAAAAATTAGTATATGGGGAAAAACATGGAGTTTAGGCAAAAGATTTAGGTGTGAGCCTTAGCTGCTTCTCCACCAATTTGACTGAGTCATCTGATCTCTCTGAACCTTCAGTTTTCTTAGATGGAAAGTGAAGACTGCAGTGAAGATTAAATGAGAAAATGTATAACCAGTTGCTGTTGAGTCAATTCTGACTCATGGTGACCCTATAGGACAGAGAAGAACTGCTCCATAGAGTTTTCAAGGAGCACCTGGTGGATTTCAGCTGCCAACCTTTTGGCTAGCAGTCATAGCACTTAACCACTACTCCACCAGGGTTTCCAGAGAAAACGTATATGGTAACATATTCTGTAACTTTGAAATATTCTGCAATTAAGGTTATAAATAAAGCTTAACACAGAGGCTTTGAAAGATTTTGGGAACTTTTGGTACTAGAACCAGGCACAAGAAGTGTCCTTTCCAGTTTTTCTTAAATTGAAACATAAAAGTGATCACATACATCACTGGTGAGCAGGACCATGCATGATATTATCCCTAAGGATGGAAACACACCCTCAGTGCTGGAGGTCAAGTCAATGAATACTTACAGAGGCACTTTAATAAAGTTCAGAGTCCTCATTTGGGAAGAGGAGGGTGAGAATTGGGGAAGATGAGAGATGGTGGAGAAATACAGGGGTGGAGGTAAGGCGTAGGAATCCAGGCACTCTCCTATGCTGGTTGTAGAACTGTATATTGGGACAAAATTTGTAAGAGGAAAGGTGACCTATATGTTCAAACCTTTTAAAAAGTACATCCTTTAGATCCAGCAATTTAATTTCTAGTGATTTATCCTAACAGAAGCATCAGGTATGTTCACAAAGATGTAAGACAAGGAAGTCCATCTGACCTTGGATTATGTTAAGGAATCAGTGGAAACAGACTGAAAATGGGTTTGTCAAATAAATTTTAGCCCATTCTTAAAATGAATTACCAGGCAGTTATTAAAAGTGAAGGTGTAGATCTATATCCATTGACAAAGAAAGATGTTTATGTTGCATAATTTAGTAAAATAAGAAGGTTCGATATGCAGAATATAAGTAAGACAAGAATCTAAGACAGGTACCTCAATGTTTCCCAGGTAGGGAACACTTTCCTTGTTCTAGGTGTTGCCCTAAAGATTCTTGTAGTCACTCAAGTCCACAGAAGATGTCCGTGTCCCCCCATTTTTCATCCTTTTGTCTGCTTCTCCCTTCTCCATCATTAACCACTTTCCCCAAGGATTTATGTCCTCCACAGGGTCAGTGGGTGGTTGCTCTAAGGGGAGAGGTTGCCTCAGGGTGGGGAGATTTAATGCAGCTAAAGTGAATTTACAGGTGTACCTATATACAGTCTCTTTATATACACTGTCTACCACTTAATAAGTACAGTAAATGATAGTGGTTACTATTGCCATTATTATAATTTCCTGGAATTCTAGCCATTCCTTACTGCTCCATGAACAATAACATGAACCCAAGCCTTTCTACCATCACCTACTTCCCTCACTCCCAGATTCCTGGCAAACATACCCCAATTGCCCTACAGATTTTATTCATTATATTTAATTCTTTGGAACTATGTGTCATTCCCTGTGGCAGAGAAATATGCCCAGGGGCCAAAAAAAAAAAGAGTAGCTGCCAAGGCAATCAAAGAATAGGCTTTAGCACAACTCTCTGTTTCAACACATTCAAATTATCAACTTAACTGAACAGTGGAACATCAAATGGTCTGAGTCAATGAGGCAAAGCCTGGGGCAGCCTGTCATTGGCACAGCTTTGGCAGGGCAGCCTACATCCAAGAAGTCAGACTCAAAGACCTTTGCTTCCCTGTGCACACATGCCCTTCTGCGACTTTAGTAGCCTTGGCCAAACCGTTGGACAGTCAGGGAAGGTACAACCTACCTACTCTCCTAGCTTGGCCCCAATCCCATGTCCAAGTCCCACTTCTCCTGCCTCTCAATATATGTAAGCAAAATGTCACAACCTGTCAGGCCTGCTTTGAAGGAAATTTAAAGACAGGTTAAACTAAAAAAAAAAAAAAAAAAAGCTCCTATAGGAATTACAATTTGTCTCTGTCTTTTAAATGTAATAAGCTTTCAAATATGACCTTTCTTTCCTTCTTCCTTCCTTCATTGCTTTATCCCTTCCTTAACACTTGTAGTTACTGATTAAAAATGACTTATGTTCTGTATAGAGAATTTGAAAAAAATAAAGAAAATATACGGAAGAAAATGAAAATTATTTATAAGCTAATCACCAGAGATAAAGATTTTGATATATATTCTCCTAGCACTGTATGTATTTATACATGTGTATTTCAAAACTGAGATGACACTATACAGGCAACTATATTTTCTGCTTATCTTGTCTTCTACTCTGTTGTCAGAATTTTTAAAAATCACTTAGTACTTCTAACCCGTGATTTCTAGCATCTGTGAAGTATTCTAATACCTGGTTTTATGAAGTCATTTTTTAAAAATTCTTCCCCTGTTTGAGCCCCTTCCCTGTTTTCAGCCCCACTGCACTAGGCTAGTCCTCATTTTTTCTGGTCTGTATTACCATAGAAATCTCCTAACTGGTCTAATCTCAAGCTTGCTCACCTCTACCACTCGCTCACTCTTGGCAAGTGAACTTTGAAAAATGCAAATCTGGGTTTTTGCCTAGCTTTAATTTTCAATGTCTTCAGAATATAGTGTACTCCTTATCATGATAAAAGTCCTTCTGGCCACTACAGGCTCCTCTGTGGATCTACCTCCCTCCCTTGACTTCAGCCTGTTTAATTTGTGTACTTCTGAGCCTCAGCAACACTCTGTCTGGAATATTCTTCACCTTCTGCTTTTATTTATTGATCAACAAAACCTTTTAATCCTTTCAAAAGTCTAGGCAGTACCACCATGTAAATTTGTCCTTTTCTTGCCCCCACGTGGATTAGGGTCTCCAGACCTACCCTCCCCAAATGCTGTGAGCCTTCCTCTAGCCCAGTGGGTTTTCAAACCGTAGCATGCATCAGAATCACCTGGAAGGCTAGTTGAAACACTGAATTCTACTCTCAGAGTTTCTATTTCAAAACACCTGGGGTAGGATCTGAGAATTTACATATCTAAAAAGTTCCTAGGTGGTGCTATTGCTGCTTGTCCATGGACAGGCTTTAGGAACCATGGCTTTAGCGCAACATACTATAACATAAGCAATTTCTTGCTTTCCTTCCTACTGGAAAGTGACCTGCTGGCAAGATGGGCTGAATTGAATTCCAAGTGCCTCATACATGATGAGCACATACAAAGCATGTCCTGAAAAGAATTCTTCCAGGAGCCAAGTAACCATGACCTTCTACAGCCAACTTCCTTCTGCAGGTTCCACACTGATCTGTTTCCTGAAGCATGACTCAACATAAAATCCTGTGCAGTGTCATCTGCTAACATGCCCTAGGAATCAGAGATATGAACCCCTTGACCACGTGTGGAATTTCCCAAGGATTTCAGAAATTTCCCTTTAAATCCCCTTTCCTCCATTGTTTTAAAATCACAGATGCTTCAAGAAAAAGAATAGTAAGTCATTGTTTTCCTGTGGATAAGTCATCAATTGCATAATTATCTTACATTAATTTTGCTACTAGAGGCCACACAAGAACATAGAAAAAGCTAAGTGAGGTTTATCTTTAAGTGTTGGTAATTTTTTTCTTCCATAAAAATTATTTGTATTTCTGGTAAGAGGGAAGGAGCAAAAAAAAAAAAAAAGGACTGAAATCTATGTCAAGGAAAATATAGTATCAAGGAAAGAAAAGTCCCTTTGAATATGATCTAATAGCCTTTCATGGGACAAATTATGTTATACATTCTACCCTACTAACCACATCTGCTTTATAAAGATGACATGTTCAATCTAAATCTACCAAATTCAGGAAAATGACTGTTTGTTCAATTTCCCACAAGCCCAAAAAGCCAGGACACAAAGTGCAGCTTCTCTAAAATGTTCTAGTTTCATTTTTACATGTTAAACTTCTGAGTATTAAGGCATTCCTTTAGAAAGTGTTGATAATCTCTATAGCAATAGCAGATAAAGGAGATCAAGTTGACGCCAATTTTCCAAATGATTCTATGAAGGAAATTTTAATTTCCTTAGGCAAGTTTGACTAGACAGGCTTAGAAGTTAGCTTTCCCTAGCAGTACTACAAAGGAGGAAACAAGGCTATATAAGTGACCCAACTCCCCTACTACAATTTTCCCCCTGATTTGTTTGGAATTACTGCCTAGTCTTTGTCAGCAATAGCATTCTGTTTGTTTCCTTCCTTCATTGACACCATAATCACCAGGTCACAAATGGCTTAATGTGCAAACACATGTCCAAGACCTGAACTCATGGCAGTTCAGAGTTATGTACCCTGTGGATACTCAGTAATTAATCTGATGACTAACAGATATTTTAATCAACAAAAACAGAAAGTTAACCAAGAACAAAGACAAATTTCAACTCATTTCTACGTAGAAACAATACCAAGAACAGGAACGAAGCAAGACCTCTTTCCCCACCTTCCTGAAATAGAAGGAGAACAAGATTTGCCTTAAACAACAATTCTGGTGGCTCTTTCTTTTCTTGAGAATAATTCAATAACTAGTAAATTAAAGCTCAGGTGTTGCAGCTTGTCACACTAGCAGAAAATGGGCAATTGTAAGGTCTCAGCCAGAAGAAATATTCTCATCAACCTTCTTCAACCTGAGCTGGAATTCAGAGAACCTGAAAAGCTTAAAGAGATATATGCACATATACAAAATGTTTTGTAATGACAATTGACCAAAATTACAGCATGATGAAATGAATCATATCTAGCTAAAAAGAGAAAAACATTTTATTGAAGTTTTGATGGTTTAGTCTTATGATATTAACTTACAAAATATACAATTAATAGAAAATGTCATGAATTTACCAAGGACATATCGTGACAATGTTTCTTTTTTCTTTCACTATATTTCTAAAAGAAATTCTGTGGTTATTCTTGCTAATTATTGTATTTCTTTTGTTCATTCATTGAATTAATATTTATTGAATGTCCATTAAATGCTAGGCATGGTGTTAGGTACGAATGAATTTTTGATGACATTTGCTAATTCTGTCCACTAAAATTTTAACAACAATAATCAATATCAAAATACTGAATTTTAAATTTTAAACTTTACTAAACATAGTTTACATTCAAAAATTGACCTCAAAAAAAAAAAAAAAAAAAAGCCAGAGGTGGGGCCAAGATGGTGGAACAGCCAGATGCTTCCAGTGATCTCTCTTAGAACAAAGACCCAAAAAATCAAGTGAAACAATCACATTTATGACCAGCAATGAGCCCTGAACATCAAAGGAAAAGTCAGAAAACAGACTAAGTAGCAGGGGGAGAGTGAGACTGTTCAGAAGCAGAGAGGAGTTGCCAGACCTGAATACCTGAGATCCGTCAGGCACCATTCCCGAAAGCTGCTGCAGCAGGCTAGTGGTAGCATTCGTCCACAGTTTTCTCAGGGAGAAGCAGCCAGCCGCACAGCCTACACACACCTACAGAACCAGAGAAGAATGGTGCTCTCGGCAAAAGCTAAGTACTTGGGTATATTTTACTGCACCCTCTGCCCCCAAACCAGCTTCAGTGGCTGTTGATTTCCCTGGGCCTGAGATAGGCCCATTTGAGCACCATGAGCCATGCTCCCAGGCTTGGAGAAGGAATAAATTCACAACAGGGGGAAAAGATAATTTCCCAGCTCCACTAACTGGGGGAGCTCAGGACAGAAGTGGCTCCTGTCCAGAGATAAATGGTCCATGGACTTTGAAACCTTTCCCCCCTTGCATGGACCTGTATGGGCCTATTCCAGGAGAATAGGCCCTTGCTGGCAGACTATGACTGTTTAAACTGTGCAGTGGAGAGGTGGGTGGTTGATATTTGATATGGCTTTGCCTATTAAACAGAATCCTCACCTACCCACATTAGGGCCTAAGGACTGGTGGCTCCTCTCAGATCACCCAGCCCCCGTGACAGGGGTCCAAGGATAACTGATACCTCTCAGTCCTTACAGCCAAAAGCATTGAGTGCCCATGGTCCATCTGCAGAACCCACCCACCTGTATGCTCTAGGAAAGAGGGACATGCTTTCCTCAGAGACACTCAGGGGATGGTTCTCAGCCCCCTGCCTTGTTCAGAGTGTGGCCCCCCCACTGCAAATAGATACCAGTACCTACATCAAACACCCCTGCCCCTCTAAGACTGTAGGACAGGGCCTGTGCCACACACTTGATAACCAGCTACCTGGACACCTGAGCTGGATCCACACAAGAAAAGTGAATGCACTCATAAGCTCATATACGTGATAACAGCTCTAGCCATCTAGTGACAGGACATCAGAGCTCCAAAGGCAAAAATAATCAAGCTAGCTCACTCAAGCAACCCATTTGGGCATATCAAAACAAAACAAACCAAGAAACTAGGATACTGTAAGCAAACATAAAATAAACTAATACAATAACATATAGATGGCTCAGAGGCTACAGTCAATATCAAACCACATAAGGAAACAGACCATGATCGATTCAACAAGCTCTCAGGACAGAGAATCAAAGGATCTTCTGGATGAAGGTGTCTTCCTGGAATTACCAGATGCAGAATTCGAAAGATTAATATATGGAACTCTTCAAGACATAAGGAAGGAAATCAGGCAATATGCAGGACAAGCCAAGGAACACAAAGATAAAACAGTTGAAGCAATTAAAAAGGGTCTTCAAGAACATAATGAAAAATTTAATAAGCAGCAAGAATCCATAGAGATACAACAATCAGAAATTCAGAAGATTAACAATAGAATTAGACAACTCAATAGAAAGTCAGGGGAGCAGAATCAAGCAAGGGGAAGGCAGAACTGGGGACCTTGAAGATAATGCATTTTGCACCAATATATTTGAAGACAAACCAGATAAAAAGAATTTTGAAAAATGAAGAAACCTGAAGAATCATGTGGGACTTTATCAAGTGATTGGAATACCAGAACAGGGAGGGGCAACAAAAAATACAGAGAAAATTGTTGGCAGAAAACTTCCCTGATGTCGTGAAAGATGAGAAGATAGCAATCCAAGATGCTCATTGAACTCCACATGAGGCAGATTTTAAAAGAAATTCACCAAGACATATTACAATCAAACTGGCCAAAACCAAAGATAAAGAGAGAATTTTAAGAGCTGATAGGAATCGAATCAACGGCACTGGGTGTTGGGTAGGGATAAATGAAAAGTCACCTACAAAGGAGAGTCAACAAGAATAAGCTGGGACTACTCAGCAGAAACCATGCAGGCCAGAAGGCAATGAGATGACTTATATAAAGTTTTGAAGGAAAAAAATTGCCAACCAAGAATCATATATCCAGCAAAACTGTCTCTCAAATATGAAGGTGAAATTAGGACATTTACAGAGAAACAGAAGTTTAGGGATTTCATAAAAACAAAAATACAACTAAAAGAAATACTAAAGGGAGTTCTTTGATTAGAAAATAAAAAATATCAGGTATCAACCTAAGACAAGAACACAGGACAGAGCAATCAGAAGTTAACCCAGACAGGGAAATCACAAAAATAAATCAAGGTGAAAAAAAAAGCTCAAAGCAGGGAAACAGCGATGTCATTATGTAAAAGAAGACCACATAAAAGTAATACAGAGGGACTAAGAAATGTAGTCATAGATCTTTTATATGGAGAGGAAGACAAGGGAATATAAAGAAATAAAAGTTAAGTTCAAACTTAAAAAAATAGGGGTAAATATTAAGGTAACCACAAAGAAGACTAACTATCCTACTCATCAAAATAAAATACAAGAAAAAAATAGAGACTCAGCAGAAACAAAATCAACAACAACGAATAAGAGGAAAAGACAATATATAAAGATAAACTACTCAGCACAAAAAATTAAGTGAGAAAAAGAAACCGTCAAGAACACACAAAAAAAGACATCAAAATGACAGCACTAAACTCATACTTATCCATAATTATGCTGAATGTTAATGGACTGAATGCACCAATAAAGAGACAGAGTGGCAGAATAGATTAAAAAACACGATCCGTCTATATGCTGCATACAAGAGATACATCTTAGACTTAGAGACACAAACAAACTAAAACTCAAAGGATGGAAAAAATACATCAAGCAAACAACAATCAAAAAAGAACAGGAGTGGCAAAATAGGCTTCTAAGTTAAATCCAGCACAAAGAATAAGGAAGGACACTATATATTGATTAAAGGGACAATACACCAGGAGGAGATAACCGTATTAAATATTTATGCACCCAATGACAGGGCTACAAGGTACATGAAACAAACTCTAACAGCATTCAAAAGTGAGATAGACAGCTCCACAATAATAGTAGGAGACTTCAACACACCACTTTCAGTGAAGGACAGGACAGCTCAATACAGACACGAAAGATCTAAATGCCACAATCAACCAAACTGACCTTATAGAGATATACAGAACACTCCACCCAACAGCAGTCAAGTATACTTTCTTTTCTGGTGCACATGGAACATTCTCTAGAATAGAACCTATATTAGGTCATAAAGCAAGCCTTAGCAGAATCCAAAACATGAAAATATTACAAAGCATCCTCTCTGACCATAAGGCCATAAAAGCAGAAATCCACAACAGAAAAAGCAGGGAAAAGAGATCAAACACTTGGAAACTGAACAATACCCTGCTCAAAAAAGACTGGGTTATAGAAGACATTAAGGATAGAATAAAGAAATTCATAGAATCCAGTGAGAATGAAAACATGTCATATCAGAACCTTTGAGACACAGTCAATAAATGCACACATCCAAAAAGAAGAAAGGGCCAAAATCAAAGAACTATCCCTACAACTTGAACAAATAGAAAGATAGCAACAAAAGAAACCTTCAGGCACTTGAAGAAAGGAAATAAAAATTAGGGCAGAACTAAATGAAATAAAATTTTTTTTTTTTTTTTTTTAAGAAAACAGAGAAACAATTGAAAGATTTAACAAGACCAAAACCTGGTTCTTTGAAAAAATTAACAAAATTGATAAACCATTACCCAAACCTGCAAAAGAAAAACAGAAGAGGAAGCAAATAATCCAAATAAGAAATGAGATGGGTGATATTACAACAGACCCAACTGATATTAAAAGGATAATATCAGATTTTTTTAATCAGATTACTACAAAAAATTGTACTGTAAAAATATGAAAACCTCAAAGAAATGGATGAATTCCTAGAAACACAATACCTACCTAAACTAACACAAACAGAGGTAGAACAACTAAATAGACCCATGACAAAAGAAGAGATTGAAAAGGTAATCGAAAAATTCCCAACAAAAAAAAGCCCTGGTCCGGATGGCTTCTCTACAGAGTTCTACCAAACTTTCGGAGAAGAGTTAAAATCACTACTACTAAAGGTATTTCAGAGCATAGGGAAGGATGGAATACTCCCAAACTCATTCTATGAAGCCAGCATATCCATGATACCAAAACCAGGTAAAGACACCACAAAAAAAGAAAATTACAGACCTACATCCATTATGAACTTAGATGCAGGAATCCTCAACAAAATTCTAAGTCAATAGAATTCAACAACATATCAAAAAAATAATTCACCATGACCAAGTGGAATTCATACCAGGTATGCAGGGATCGTTCAACATTAGAAAAACAATCAACATAATCCATCATATAAATAAAACAATAGACAAGGACCACATGATTTTATCAATCAATATAGGAAAGGCATTTGACAAAGTGAAACACCCATTCAGGATAAAAACTCTCAGCAAAATAAAAATAGAAGGAAAACTCTTCAGCATAATAAAGGGCATTTATACAAAGCCAATGGCCAATATCATCCTAAATGGAGAGAGTCTGAAAGCATTTGCCTTGAGATTGTGAACCAGACAAGGATGCCCTTTATCACCACTCTTATTCAACATTGTGCTGGAGGTCCTAGCCAGAGCAATTAGGCTAGACAAAGAAATAAAGGGCATCCAGATTGGTAAGGAAGAAGTAAAAGTATCTCTATTTGCCAATGATATGATTTTATACACAAAAAACCCTAAAGAATCCTCAAGAAAAGTACTGAAACTAATAGGAGAGTTCAGCAGAGCATCAGGATACAAGATAAACATACAAAAATCAGTTGGATACCTCTACACCAACAAAAAGAACATTGATGAGGAAACCACCAAATCAATACCATTTACAGTAGCCCCCGAGAAGATAAAATATTAGGAATGAATCCTATCAGAGATGTAAAAGACCTATACAAAGAAAAGTACAAGACACTACTGCAAGAAACTAAAAGAGACCTACACAAGTGGAAAAACATACCTTGCTCATGGATAGGGAGGCTTAACATTGTAATAATATCTATTCTACCAAAAGTGGTCTATAGATACAATGCAATTCCCAACCAAATTCCAACGACATTTTTTAATGAGATGGGGAAACAAATCACCAACTTCATATGGAAGGGAAAGAGGCTCTGGATAAGTAAAGCGTTACTGAAAAAGAAGAGCAAAGTGGGGGGCCTCACTCTATCTGATTTTACGTCCACAGTAGTCAAAACAGCCTGGTACTGGTACAACAACAGATACATGGACCAATGGAACAGAATTGAGAATCCAGGCATAAATCCATCCACATATGAGCAGCTGATATTTGACAAAGGTCCCAAATCAGTTAAATGGGGGAAAAGACAGTCTTTTTTAACAAATGGTGCTGGCGTAACTGGATATCCATCTGCAAAAAAATGAAACAAGACCCATATCTCACACCATGCACAAAAACTAATTCAAAATGGATCAAAGACCTAAATATAAAATCTAAAACAATAAAGGTCATGGAAGAAAAAACAGGGACAATGCTAGGAGCCCTAATACATGGCACAAACATATTACAAAACATTACTAACAATGCAGAAGAGAAACTAGATAACTGGGAGCTCCTAAAAACCAAACATCTATGCTCACGGTCGTTAGCTATTAGAGAAATGCAAATCAAAACTAAAATGAGATTTTATCTCACTCCAACAAGGCTGGCATTAATCCAAAAAACACAAAATAATAAATGTTGGAGAGGTTGTGGAGAAACTGGGACACTTACACACTGCTGGTGGGAATATAAAATGGCACAACTACTTTGGGAATTGATTTGGCACTTCCTTAAAAAGCTAGAAATAGAACTACCATACAATCCAGCAATCCCGCTCCTTGGAATATATCCTAGAGAAATAAGAGCGTTTACACGAACAGATATATGCACACCCATGTTCATTGCAGCACTGTTTACAAAAGCAAAAGTTGGAAGCAACCAAGGTGCCCATCAAAGAATGAATGGATAAATTATGGTATATTCACACAATGGAATACAACGCATCAATAAAGAGCAATGATGAATCCATGAAACATTTCATAACATGGAGGAATCTGGAAGGCATTATGCTGAGTGAAATTAGTCAGCTGCAAAAGGACAAATATTGCATAAGACCACTATTATAAGAACTGGAGAAGTAGTTTAAACACAGAATTGAATATTCTTTGATGATTAAGAGAGTGGGGGAGGGAGTAAGGGGGAAAAAGGGGTTTTCACTAATTAGTAGATAAAAACTATTTTAGATGAAGGGAAAGATAACACACAGTGCAGGAGAGGTCAGCACAAATCGACAAAACCAAAATCAATGAAGTTTCCTGAATAAACTGAATGCTTTGGAGGCCAGTGTAGCAGGGGTGGGGGTTTGGGGACCATGGTTTCAGGGGACATCTAAGTCAATTGGCATAACAAAATCTATTAAGATGACATTCTGCATCCCACTTTGGAGAGTGGCGTCTGGGGGTCTTAAACGCTAACAAGCGGCCATCTAAGATGCATCAATTGGTCTCAACCCACCTGGAGCAAAGGAGAATGAAGAACACCAAAGACACAGGGTAATTATGAGTCCAAGAGACAGATACGGCCACATAAACCAGAGGCTACATCAGCCTGAGACCAGAAGAACTAGATGGTGCCTGGCTACAACCAATGACTGCCCTGAGAGGGAACACAACAACCCCTGAGGGAGCAGGGGAGCAGTGGGAGTGGGATACAGACCCCAAATTCCATAAAAAGACCGAACTTAATGGCCTGAGACTAGAATGACCCCAGAAGTCATGGTCCCCAGACCTTCTGTTAGCTCAAGACAGGAACCATTCCTAAAGCTAACTCTTCAGACAGGGATTGGACTGGACTATGGATAGACAATGATAACGATGAAGAATGAGCTTCTTGGATCAAGTAGACACATGAGACTACGTTGGCATCTCCTGTGTGTAGGGGAGATGAGAGGGTAGAGAGGGTCAGAAGCTGGCCAAATGGCCTTGAAAAGAAATAGAGGAGGGAAGGAGTATGCTGTCTCATTAGGGGAAGAGCAATTAGGAGTATATAACAAGGTGTTCATAAATTTTTGTATGAGAGTTGGACTTGATTTGTAAACTTTCACTTAAAGCGCAATAAAAATTAAAAAAAAAAAAGAATACCTTGAAGTAAAAAATACTAGTTTGGTCTGGAAATTATAACAGATTATTTGTTGTACAAACAAATGCAAACAAAACTCTGACTAATGTCTAAAATAAGGAAGTGGGTCAAGGGGAGTTTAAAAATACTCATACTATGCTTCAATTTAGTTTTATTTATTTCCCAAATGATGAAATATTAGAATCTTCTTGCTTAAGTTGCTTAGTATAGGAAAAAAAAATCCATAAATACTAGATTTCAAACAGAGAAGCCAGGCCCGTCAGGCACACTTGACAGTGCCAGGACTCTGAAGGTCATGTCCACCTTGCAGCTCCTACGTGGAGTTAGTTAACTTTTTCCCGATCCTTTCTTCACCTGCTAGTTATTGATGCAAATGTTGTTAGAAGGTTGTCAGCAGTTTATAATTTGTATATGGAGGAAAAGACATAAGCTACTCTAACATTTGCTTTCATCCTCTAGTGGAATACACAGACAGCTGGGTGTGATGAATGAAGGCATGAATACATGAAAGGTTGTAGGTGCTAGCTAAGTTACATACTTCCATACACCCAAGCATGTTAAACTGGGGCACCCTTATCCCAGTGTTAAAAGGCATTGTTCAAGATTATACAAGAGGCCACAGGATCCACATGGTCATCTCCCTGGATCATCAGTTTTACCGTTGTTGGTGTTTTGTTAGTTACTGTCAAGTCAGCTCCAAATCATGGCAACCTTACGTATAACAGAATGAAATGTTGCCCTGCCCTATGCCACCTTCAGGATCGTTGGTATGTTTGAATCCATTGTTGAGGCTATTGTGTCAACCCAACTCATTGAGGGTTTCCTTCATTTTTGTTGGACCATTTTCAATGAGCATATATTAAAATATTACTTTTATAGTGCATTAAAACAAACAAGAAAAATTATTAAGTAGAAGTGTGACATGAATTTTTAGGTTAAAACAGATGCTTTCAAAAGAATTTTATATCTGTATGGCCGATACTGCTGGTCCCACCTTCCTCGGCTCCATATACACTCTTCTCTGCAATTAGAGGCACTTTGGTTGCAAGGGTGATAAATCTGGTTCACACTGATCTCCCACTGTGACCCATTCACTCCCATCAGCTCCACTGTATTTAGCAGTTGTAGTTTTATGAGTGCCCATTTTGTCTCCTACTAGATTGTGCATTCTTGAGGACAGAGACTATGTCATTAAGTCTTCTACTTCCTCCACTGTGCCCAGCACATAGCTTAGTGCATGTCAAACAGAGTAAGATGCATTGATTCTAGGACAGAAGTTACTTTAGGAATACTCAAGTGGAAAATTGCAGGCAAAATTGGGAGAAGGCTGCTCTCAAAGTTTCCCGACCACTTCAATTCTATGCTCTACTTCTAGAGCTCAGGATTCTCATATTCCCTTCTCCCTTGTTCAAAATCTGGCTTTTCATTTTTCATTTACAGTATCATATAAATGATTATTAACAGCATATAGTATTCTTCCTAATTTGAAAAATATGTTTCAACAGGGAACAAATCCTTGTAGGCATCAGTCAGTGGGTGGAGAGAAATTATTTTCATCATGGGGCATTCCCAGTTCTTCTAAAGAACATTACACAGATGATTTCATATTCCTCTGACTTATAAGTCCAGCCCTGGGAGTGATCTTATACTGGATCACATGAGTCAGACTGAACTCCTCTTTTTATAAAAAAAGTGATTTGCATAGTCCAAAACAAGCACTTAGTACCAGATGACATTACATACTGTATAATTCATTGGGATTTATTACATGGATTTAAATCTATGACAAATAAAGCTCTGCTCCCTGAAATATTCAGAAAAATAGCTTGATTCTGATGGATTTAATTTTCCTCATATATAAAGAAGACTCCTGGCCAGCTATAGCAGAGAATACTTAACATAGTATTTTCTATCTGCCAGGAACATTCCTTAATGTTTTCATGTATTAAGTCACTTAATCCTCACAATAATCTTATGACGTTGATACTATAACCATTCCCAATTTTCAGATGATGACACTGAGGCAGAGGTTACACAGCTTGTCCAGGTTCTCACAATGGTAGAGCAAGACTCAAACCCTGATATCAAATTCCAGAGCTTGCCATCTTAACCACAGTGCCATGAGCTGTAAAGCTCTTACATAACTAACAATCTTTTTGAGTCTCTTGTATCATCCACCTATGACATACATCAGGTATAAAAGCATTAGCCCATGTGGCTGCATAGTTAACTCCACAATATGCAGCACCAGCATAATGAGGAAACTATGAAGATAACGATACGTGCCTTGTTTGTCCAAGTTCCCAGTATTTTAATAATTATAAAAGCAAGATATACCTAAACTTCTTTGTTTCTATTTTAGAGTTCTATGGCATTTGTTGTCCACAAGAGCCAAAGTACAACCTAGAGTGCATCCCACCTGAATTTAGAGAACATAATATCATGAATAGATTTGATGCATTGAATACTAATGACCAAAGAGCAGATTATGGGATGACATCAATGACATCATATCTTAAGAAAGCAAAAGGCATTAAAAAGACAGGAAAGAAAGAAAAGACCAAAGTAGATGTCAGAAGAGACTCTAATACTTGCTTTTGAATGCAGAGTAGCTAAAGCAAATGAAAGAAATGATGAAGTAAAAGAGCTGAACAGAAGATTTCAGAGGGTGGCTCAAGAAGACAAAGTAAAGTATTACAATGAAATGTGCAAAGACCTGGAGTTAGGAAACCAAAAGTGAAGACAGTACTCCTCATGTCTCGAGCTGAAAGAACTGAAGAAAAAATTCAAGCCTCGAGTTGCAACATTGAAGCATTCTAAGGGGAAAATATTGAACGACGCATGAAGCTTCAAAAAAAAGGTGGAAGGAATATACATAGCCACTGTACCAAGAAGAACTGGTCGACATTCAACCATTTCAGAAGGAAACTTATGATCAAGTACCGATAGTATTAAAGGAAGCAGTCCAAGCTGCACTGAAAAACACTGGTGAAAAACAAGATCCCAGAAATTTGCTGAATACCAACTGAGATGTTTCAACAAATGGATTCAACACTGGTAGAACTCCCTCACCTATGCCAAGAAATTTGGAAGACAGCTACCTGGTCAACCAACCAGAAGAAATCCATATTTATGCCCATTCCAAAGAAAGGTGATCCAACAGAATACAAAAATTATCAAACAATGTAATTAATATCACATGCAAGTAAAATTTTACTGAAGATCACTCAAAGGCAGTTGCAGCAGTACATCAGGAGGGAACTGCCAGACATTCAAGCTGGGTTCAGAAGAGGGCATGGAATGAGGGATATCACTGCTGATGCCAGACAGATCTAGGCTGAAAGCAGAGAATACCAAAAGATGTTACCTGTGTGGATCATAACAAATTATGGATAACATTGCAAAGACTGGGAATTCCAGAACACTTAATTGTGCTCATGGGGAACCTATACATAGACCAAGAGGCAGTTGTTCAAACAGAACAAGGCATACTGCATGGCTTAAAATCAGGAAAGGTATGAGTCAGGGTTGTATCTTTTCACCATACTTTTTCAATCTGTATCCTGGGCAAATAATCTGAGAAGCTGGACTACATGAAAAGAACACAGCATCGGGATTGGAGGTGACACAACCTTGCTTGCTGAAAGTGAAGAGAACTTGAAGCACTTACTGGTGAACATCAAAGACTACAACCTTCAGTATGGATTACACCTCAACATAAAGAAAACAAAAATCCCAACAACTGGACCAATAAGCAATGTCATGATAAACAGAGAAAAGATTGAAGTCAAGGATTTTATTTTTGTTGGGTCTACAATCAATGCCCATGGGAGCAGCAGTTAAGAAATCAAATGATGTACTGCATTAGGCAAATCTGCTGCAAAAGACCTTTTTCTAAAGACTTTTATAAAACAAAGATGTCACTTTGAAGATTAAGATGCACCTCACCCCAGCCGTGGTATTCTCAATTGCCTCATATGCTTGCAAAAGCTGAACAATGAATAAGGAAGACCGAAGAAAATTTCCTGCGTTTGAATTATGGTGTTGGCGAAGAATACTGAATATACCATGGACTGCCAGAAGAATGAACAAATCTGTCTTGGAAGAAGTACAGCCAGAATGCTCCTTAGGAGTGAGGATGGTGAGATTTCATCTTACATACTTTGGACATGTAATCAGGGGAGGCCAGTCCCTGGAGAAGGATATCATGCTTGCTAAAGTAGAGCATCAGAGAAAAAGAGGAAGTTCCTCAACCATATGGATTGACACGGTGGCTGCAACAATGGGCTCAAACATAGCAACAATTGTGAGGATGGTGCAGGACTGGGCAGCATTTTGTTCTGTTGTACCATAGGGTCTCTATGAGTTGGAACCAAACTGATGGCGCCTAACAACAACAACAACATGGTATTTGAATTATGGAACATTAAGACCACCAATAAATAGTTTACATTGAAATTTTTCTATTTGTTGATGCTAGTTGAATGAATAAATTTATTGCTTTTAATCCTGTTGTGCACAAAAGATAGCAGTCACTGGGCTAGTGAGGGTCATGCCTAGGATTTTAGAGCTATAAATGTCATTAAAGGTCATCTAGACACACCCCCACATTATAGATTACATTTTCTTTCACTTGGACAAATGGTTGTGTATTCAGATCCTAAAATGCAGATACAGTTCAAGGAGTTTGAAATATTTGGCTGTGTTTTTCATGGGCAAGGGGTCACAACTTGCAAAATAGGAAAAAGGATCTAAACGCTAAAAGGAACAACATTAACAGCACAAGAACTAAGCTACGCATCAAGACAAGACCTCTATAAAGAGCCCTTATCCAGTAATCTGAGTTGGATTTGAGGTTTCATCTTACAAGTCATTTGACACTCTCTTTCCCTCTCACTGAGAATTTGGGTCACTTTTTCACAATGAAACATTTATGGAACCCTTAGCTATTAAAATCATTTTGTTGCATGCTTACAAGACCAGACAAAGCTCAGATAATGAAGACTTTCCCCCAATACTAAAGGCTGATGACTAAACAAAGTAGATGTTTTTGGAGTCCCTGGGTGCTGCAAACAGGTAAACCCTAGGCTGCTACTCTAAAAGGCGGCAGTTCATATTCCACCCAGAGGCGCCTTGGAAGAATGTCTGACAATATACTTCCAAAAAATCAGCCATTGAAAACTCTATGAAGCACAGTTCTACTCTGACACACATGGGTTTGCCATGAGTCAGGGCTGACTTGATGGCAGCTAACAACAGCAAATGATTTACTCAGTTTCTTGTTTCCTTAAAGTGCTTTCTAGGCAGTTTGCACAGGCCAGGGTGTCAAGAAATAAGGACCACAGCACCAGCTAAGTTGTTCGCCTGCTCTGTGACCTTGAAAAAGGCACTCAATCTCTTTGGACCTTAGATTCTTCATCAACTAAATTAGAAGGTTAGACTCATCTTCGTGATTCCTTTCTGCAGTTGTCCTAGGGATGAATTTACACATGAAGCTTCAACAACGTTGGTCTCATTTTAAGGAACTGTCTGAAAAAAATAAACATATCCTATAAAGTTCCTCAATCCAATCACCCATAAAAAATTGAGGTTTCTCTACTTTGGTGAGTGGCATCTGGGGTCTTAAAAGCTAGCAAGCAGCCATCTAAGATACATCAACTGGTCTCAACCCACCTGGACCAAAGAAGAATGAAGAACACCAAAGATACAAGGAAAATATGAGCCCAAGAGACAGGAAGGGCCACATAAACCAGAGACTCCATCAGCCTGAGACTGGAAGAACTAGGTGGTGCCTGGCTACCACCAATGACTGCCCTGACAGGGAACACAACAGAGAGTCTCTGATGGAGCAGGAGAAAAGTGGGGTGCAGAACTCAACTTCAAATTCTAGTAAAAAGACCAGACTTAATGGTCTGACTGAAACTGGAGGGACCCCAGAAGACATGGCTCCCGAACTCTCTGGTAGCCCAAAACTAAAACCATTCCAGGAACCAACTCTTCAGACAAAGACTATACTGGACTATAAGACATAAAATGATTCTCATGAAGAAAATGCTTCTTAGCTCAAGCAGATATATGAGACTAAATGGGCAGCTCTTGTTCGGAGGTGAGATGAGAAGGCAGAGGGGGACAGGAGCTGGTTGAATGGACACAGGCAATACAGAGTGGACAGGAGGAGTGTGCTGTCACATTATAGAAAGAGCAACTAAGATCACATAATAATGTATGTATAAGGTTTTGTATGAGAAACTGGCTTGAATTGTGAACTTTACTTAAAGCACAATGAAAAAAAATTGAGGTTTCTTAAAATATAGCTATAATAAGACAATAATATTTGACTCAGTTAAAAAAAAAGGTCAAACTTTGTATGTTTTCTGGAGGAGAATTCAAATGTCTGAGAAGTATATGTGCTTGTTTTAGGCTCATAACATCTTTAAGACAAATTAGCTGTTATGAAATCAAGTTTGAACGTACTCATCTAGAAGATAACCAAGCGTTACCCAAAAAATTTTCAGTAAACTCTGTGTTCAGTCAAAATTGGTATTTTATTTGAACTACCTTTTTTTTTTTTTTTTTTTACCCTATTAGATCACCCACCAGGTTCCTGGGTGATGCAAATGGCTTTCACTCTTCTACTAACCTAAAAGGAGCCTTGGTGGCAAAATGGTAAGTGCTCAGCTGCTAACTGAATGGTGTGTGTTTTCAACCCACCAGCCTCTCCACAGGAGAAAGCCTTGGCAATCTACTCCTGTAAAGATTACAGCCTAGGAAACCCTGTGGGGCAGTTCTACTCTATCCTATATGGTCACACTATGGATTGAAATGGACTCAGTGGCACCTAACAACAAAAACAAACTAATTTAAGGGTTGGTGGTTAGAACCCAACCAGTAGCACTGCAGAAGAAAGACCTGGTTATCTGCTTCTATAAAAATTACAGCCAAGAAAACATCATAAGCACTTCTACTTTGTAACACATGGGGTTGCCATAAGTTGGAATCGTCTTGATGACAACGGGCTTGGTTTTTTGGTTTTTAGGTGAGCCAGTCTTCAATTCACTGGTATCTTATTTTGATTTGTTTTTTCAATTGACTCAGAATAATTTGACCACCTGCAGGAAAAAAATAAAATAAGACATGAAAAAAAGATAAAGAATGCAATCTACCTAATTTAATAAATAATTATTACCAGCATCTTGAATTTCGAGCAATTGCTAAGAATGCAATTAATATGACCACAAGGAGAACTTTCACATAAGTCATTCAGTGGTGCTTCTGAAATGTGTGGGTTTTTTTGTTTTATTTTGAAAAGGTTCACCTACAGGCACTGTATTTTTTGAGCACTGTCTTTGAAGGAAAAGTGATAGATATTCCTCAAACAGTGGCCCATTTGGGAGAGCATTCATTGGAAAGGAAGATAATGTCAGAAATATTTCATGGGAGACTTGAGATTCTTCTGTTTAGCAATAACATTCTTTTTTCTTTTTTTATGGTTCTGTAAAAACTTTATTTACCCAGGTCTTTTTTTTTTTTTTTAATTGTGCTTTAAGTGACAGTTTACAGTTCATATCAGTTTCTCATACAAAAGCTTATACACACATGGTTATGTGACCCTACTTGCTCTCTCTATAATGTGACAGCACATTTCTCCTCTCCACTCTATATTTCCTGTGTCTACTCAACCATTTACTCAACCAGCTTCTGTTCCCCTCTGCCTTCTCATCTGACCTTCAGACAGAGGCTGCCCATTTAGTCTCATGTATCTGCTTGAGCTAAAAAGGACTCTCTTCATGAGAATCATTTTATGTCTTATAGTCCAGCCTAGCCTTTGTCTGAAGAGTTGGTTTCTGGAATGGTTTTATTTTGGGGCTAACAGAAAGTCTGGGAGCCATGTCTTCTGGGGTCCCTCCAGTTTCAGTCAGACCATTAAGTCTGGTCTTTTTACTAGAATTTGAAGTTGAGATCTGCACCCCACTTTTCTCCTGCTCCATCAGGGACTTTCTGTCATATTCCCTGTCAAGACAGTCATTGGTGATAGCCAGGTACCATCTAGTACTTCCAGTCTCAGGCTGATGGAGTCTTTGGTTTATGTGGCCCTTTCTGTCTCTTGGGCTCATATTTTCCTTGTATCTTTGGTGTTCTTCATTCTTCTTTGGTCCAGGTGGGTTGGGGCTAATTGATGTATCTTAGATGGCTGCTTGCTAGCTTTTAAGACCCCAGAAGCCACTCACCAAAGTGGGATGCAGAATGTTTTCTTAATAAAATTCATTATGCCAATTGACCTAGATGTCCCCTGAAACCATGGTCCCTAGACCCCTGCCCCTGCTACACCATCCCTCTAAGTGTTTGGTTGTATTCAGGAAACTTCTTAGCTTTTGGTTTAGTCCAGCTGTGTTGACTTCCCGTATATTGTGTGTTGTCCTTCTTTTCACCTAAAATAATTCTTGCCTACTATCTAGTTAGTGAATACCCCTCTCCCTCCCCACCCCCACCCATCAAAGAATGTTTTTTTCTGTGTTTAAACCTTTTCTAGAGTTCTTATAATAGTGGTCTCATACAATACTTATCCCTTTGTGACTAATTTCACTGAGCATAATGCCTTCCAGATTCATCCATGTTATGAGATGCTTCACAGATTCATTGTTGTTCTTTATTGTTGCGTAGTATTCCATTGTGTGAATATACCATCACTGTTTATCCATTCGTCTGTTGATGGGCACCTACGTTGTTTCCATCTTTTTGCTATTGTGAATGGTGCTGCAATGAACATGGGTGTGCATGTATATATGCATGTGAGGGCTCTTATTTCTCTAGGATATATTCCAAGGAGTGGGATTAACAACAACATTCTTAACCAGCTTCCTTAACTCACGTTAACCTGATCCCACTATTGGTACTTTGTGTTCATCTTTTGTAGCCACCAACTCTACCAAACCTATTATTACCCACACCTTTTTTTTCATCTTTGAACCATATACTCAAAATAACATTGAAAAATTGAGCAATACTGCCTCCTCAATTTGGGAAAAATTTTCTCCCCAGTGAAGAATATATTAAGACATTGTGTCTTTATCCCCTATTCTCAGGGTTTTATGAAATCAGCATACCACTCAATTCTTCAGTTATGATTCACCAATGAATGAGAGTCCGCCTTTAGTTATCCCTTTGGTAGCTTGTTGCAAAAATCTGAGCTAGAGCAGTTTATGCCATGTTGCTCACTTCTGTTCCATATTCTGATGTTTAAACCTGGGTATAGTACCCCTGACCCAAGTCATGGTATTTTCAATCACATCATATGCATGTGAAAGCTGGACAGTGAATAAGGAAGACCAAAGAAGAGTTGATGCCTTTGAATTGTGGTGCTGGTGAAGAATATTGAGTATACCGTGGACTGCTAAAAGAATGAACAAATCTGTCTTGAAAGAAGTGTGGCCAGAATGCCCCTTAGAGGCAAGGATGGCGAGACTGCGTCTTTCATACTTTGGACATGTTGTCAGGAGGGATGAGTCCCTGGAGAAGGACATCATGCTTGGCAGAGTACAGGGTCAGCAGAAAAGAGGAAGACCTTCAACGAGGTGGATTGACACAGTGGCTGCAACAATGAGCTCAAGCATAACAATGATTGTAAGGATGGCGTAGGACCGGGCAGTGTTTCGCTGTGTTGTGCACAGGGGTAGCTATGAGTCGGAACCGACTCAACGGCACCTAACAACAACAACAGTAGTACCTTTCAGTGGCTCCACAGAAGAAAAGACCTGGCAATCTGCTTCTGTACAGATTACAGCCTAGGAAACCCTATTGGGTAGTTCTTCTGTGACCTACAGGGTTGATACGTGTTGGATTCGACCTGATAGCACACAACAGCAACAACAACGGTTTTGTCTCAGGGTACTGTATTTTCAAATATTAGTCCTTTCACAAGGACTGGATTAAAAAAGAAAATTGCTGCAAAGCACCTTTAATTTTGTCAGAATTTTAATATTCAAAAACAGTTTTTCTGATTTTGGAGTCATTTTGTTTTCAAGGTTCAGGAACTTCACGTTTTTTCTTTAGAAACCAAACACACCTATGAAGTAACCTACTCTTGACTTTCAACATCACATTTTCTCTGAAAGAGGACAAGGTTTTCCTTCCTTCTCTTACTGTGCTAGAGCATAACAACATGACAGGACTGAAATGATGATCCTTGAAGAGGGAAAAGCTGGAGGAAAACTGGAAACAAAGCTTTAGACACTTAGGCAACATGCTTCAATGCACAAAAAAGATAATATAGGCTTTGGAGTTGGCTGCATGAAAATAAAAATCCTAGATCTGCCACCTACTGTGTGACTTTGGCCAGGTCATTTAAACTCTCTTGTCCCCAAGGTCCTCACATATATACTGACACTAGTAATTCCTACTTCACAGGGCTGTCTTGAGAATTAAATGAGACAGAGTAGATAAAAACATTTAGCACAGTACTGGGTCTAGTATATTGTAGTATATTGAGTTGGCCCTCTCATGGAGACCCCATTCACAACAGAATAAAATGCTGCCTGATCCTATGTCATTTTCATGATCGAATGCAGGTTATATTGACTATTTTTCAGAAATAGATCACCACACCTTTCTTCCTAGTCTGTCTTAAGGTGATCATAAAGATTTCAGTTTCATGTAGTTGACCTGGAAACACCAAAGTATACAGAAATCAGTCTCATAAGGCCAGTTTAAGGAGAGGCCCATCAGCGACTGCTTCATCCAGCCTTAGCAACCTCCTTCTGAGTTAAAGAAGAGAAGGTGGTTGAAGGGAGAGAGGGGAGACCAAAGGTACGTCATTCAAGTATGTGAGGGAAAAAAGCTAACCAAATAGACACGTGGGCATGGGCTTTCTTCGTGCAGTCCTGGCTCAACTCTACAGAGAGAATGGTGGCAACAGCATGGACTGTGCAGTCAGACAAACCTGGCCTCCAGTCCTGAGTCTGACACACTTATAGAGATGTGACCTTCAGCAAGTTCTTTAATGACACAGTTGTCTGTTCCTTGTGTGCAAATTCGGGAGAGTTATAAATACCTTGGAGGATTAACATATAGCATGAATGTATGTAGCCTGATAAAGCACACAGTAGGCATTCAATAAATAGTGTGATTATTATCCCTATCACTCGCTGAGAAAATTGCTCATATTTACTTACTTTGAGGACCTAAATCAAACCACATCTTACATCAGCTTCCAATGGGTTGAGAGCAACAATGAGCCATGCTGACCTTTTTGCTTATTTGAAATAACCAATGCTTGCAGTTTGCCAGGAAATTGCTAAGGAAGACAGCCTGACACGGAGAACAACATCCTCTTACCTAACTCGTTATTGACACTCGCATGAGAGAGCATTTCTTCTGATGATTTGGAAAGCTTATTCCACATAAAAAAAAAAAAAATTATTCCACATACGAGAACATAAATGCTGTCATTCTGGATTGGATGTACCAACCATTCCACCCAGACGTATGTCCTAGAAAGTGTAAAAGGTCATGATTATCCTCCTTGACATCATAAGCCTAACCTTATAGGTTAGCAAGGGGCTACAAATATCTTAGTTCCTTTTTCTTTGCTTTCTTCAATTTTAACATTTACTTTAGCATCTTAGGCACTTTCTTTTCTTTTTTTTTTCCCCGTAGGCACTTTCGTGTATGTGATCTGATTTCATCCTCAGGGCTCTGTGAGCTAGGCATTATTACTCTTTGTCCCACCATGTCAGTCATTCATTGACTGTGGGCAAACAGGAGAAGGGGATTAGGGAATGCATAACCAGCCTTGCAAGTAGCAATGCCCATTCAGCTTAGGGCATTTCTCCTGGCAAGGGGGTGACTGTGAGCCATTACCAGCCAGCACTCACAAAAGCTGGGGAATGGGTGCACTGGCCCAATAATGGGGATAGGGTTGATCACCAAGAGTTCATGTTGCTGTTGTTGTGTGCCGTCAAGTCAATTCCAACTCATAGCACCCCTATAGCACAGAGTAAAACTGCCCTATGGGGTTTCCTAGGCTGTAATCTTTACAGGAGCAGATTATCAGATCTTTTCTCCTGCAGAGCTGCTGGTAGGTTTGTCCCGCTGACCTTTTGGTTAGCAGCTGAACACTTAACCATTGAGCCACCAGGGCTCTTCTACCTCCTATTTTGCAGAAGAGGAAGCCAAGAATCAAAGTGTTCAAGTGACTTTCCTGGGAGTCCCTGAGTGGCACAAACAGTTAAGCACTCAACTACTAGCCAAAAAGTTGGCAATTCAAGCCCACCCAAAGATGCCTAGAAAGACAGGCCTCCAAAAGGTCACAGTCTTGAAAACCCTATGGAGCACAGCTCTACTCTGACACACATGGGGTCGTCATGAGTCAAAACTGACTCAGTGACAACTAACAACGACAACCCTGTTCACACAGATGGCAAGTGAAAACCCACATCCAAAATGGTTGCCTGATCCAAAATCAGGTTGCCTGATTCCAAGTCAAGTCTTTTTTTCTACTCTACTACAGCTTGCTTATTGAAGGATACTAGGGTGATAGCTGTGAATTCATATAAACTTCTTACAAAATGGTAGGTTAGAAGAACGAATTCATTAAGTTCATTGCTCACTGTAAAAAGCAATATTTCATTCAATTTTCCTTACATTTAACCTTTCTCAGTTCCAGCCAATGCCTCTCTTAGCTTTGTTTTCTGGGAACTAGAACACAAATCCATGGACGTTCTATCCGTGTCATCCACAATTGTGTGCACTTTTATTTCAAATCTTCCTTCCCAGAAATTCATTCTAAACTTGAGTCCTGCCCTTTGAGTCTGACCTCGTGAGCAGTTTCATATATCCTTGGAATAATATAGTCAAGTTTGGGGCTTGATCAGACAAAGCCTAATATTAAACGGTCCTGTTTGAGCATACCTAAACTCCCTAGGTGGCAGAAATGGCTAAAACTCAACTACTAACTAGAGGGTTGACAGTTCAAACACTCCCAGAGGCACCTTGGAAGTAAGGCTGGTGATCTGCTTCTGAAAGGTCACTGCCTTGAAAATCCTATGGAGCAAGGTTCTACTCTGAAACACGTGGGGTTGACTTGAGTCAAAACTGACTTGACTGCAACAGGTTTTGTTTTGTTCTGTTTGTAGCAAGCCGGATGTCCTATAGCTCCAGTCTAGATGACATGTGAAGTTAGCACCTTAAATTGTTACTACTACAAGGCATCACAAACGGTGAAATCTCCAGTACTTCAACTTAATAAATCAAGGCCACTATTCTGTCCACAGCATTGCACAGACACTAGGCTTGAAAGTAGGTCCTTGCTCTCAAGATAGAGTCATAGTTAAGGCAGAATTTGACAAATGCTAAGAAAAAGAAAACTACCAGAGCCAAGAGGAAAGAGGTTTATTCTGGCTAAGAGGACTGGGAAAGGCTTCTTGGAGAAGAGTGCAATTAAACCAGACTCTGAATATTGAAGAGGATTTCAGCAAGTGGATTCATTTGAAGGGGAACACAAACAAGGAAGCAGGTGTATGGAATATAATCTGAAGAACAAAGATTTTCGCTAGAAAACAAGGGTCAGGACTGGATTCAGGAACTAAAGCAGGCAGATAAACATCCGGAGCCAAGATCTACCTGCACTCAATTCAGAAACACAAGGAAGGTCAATTCAGGGCTCATTGGACAAACAAATCTAAAATCTAAACTACAAGCTGGAGTCACAAGTAAGGACAGACAGACACCAAGTCCAGAAATATAAACACAGCCAACTGAAACATAAAGACACATGGGAAGTTTGACACAAAGCCTCTTATTTTTAAGGAGATCTGCCCAAGGACACAGGGGGGGTCATGACAGGAGGCAGAAGTCGGTTAGGTTGCTTTTGCCTCATCTGATCAAGGTTTACCCTGTGTCTTCCAATCACAGCCTGTTCGTCACAACTACAGTTTTTTGTTTGTTTGTTTAAAGATAGCAATGATTTATTATTTGATGCAAGTCCTCCCTGACTTTTTGTATGATGATAGTTAATATTCTCTTAGTGCTTACTTCCTGCCAAGCACTATTCTGAGTGCCTTAATTTTTTTTTTCTCCACATTGGAATTATAAATGTAATCCTCCCAACAGCCCTATGAGGTGTGTGCCATTTTCTCCTCTGTTTTACAGATGACAAAACTAAAGCACAGAGAGGTAAATTGATTTGCCCAAGAACACACAGTTAGAGAGGAAGGGAATCACAGCTCACACTAGGCAGTCCAGCTTGATAGTGCAAGGTCCTAACCACTACCCAATACTACCTCCTGCTTTCTATTCATTTGTGTAGTTACAATACATAATTTTTAAAATGGGAGCTTGTCCTGTTTTTGCCCTCTGCTTTTTACTTTGGGTATTCATCTTGGAGAGCTTAGTCTATCAGGTCTGCCTCAATCTTTTTTTTTATTTTGATAACATTTTACTGAGTTTTTGGTGAAAATTTACACAGCAAGTTAGGTTCCCATTTGACAATTTCCATACAAATTTTTCAGTAACATTAGTTACATTAATCACAATGTGTCATCATTCTCATGAAATGTGTTCTGTTTGTTCTATTTCCAGCGCTTTAGTTTCTCTGCCCCCTTACCTTCTCATCTTTGCTTTCGAGTAACTGTTGACCGTTTATATATATGGAGTCCTGGTGGTGCAATTGTTAAGGGTTTGGCTGCTAACCAAAAGGTTGCAGTTCAAATCCATCAGCCGCTCCTTGGAAATCCTATGGGGCAGCTCATATGAATTTGAGTTCTGCTTCACATTTTTCTCCCATTCTATCCGGAGCGTCTATGTGATTCCAGTCAGAACAGTCAGCGGTGGTAGCCAAACACCATCTAGTTCTTCTGGTCTCAGGTTAGATAAGGTCGTGGCTCATGTAAACTTGTTCCTTCTCTGCACTTTTGGTTACCTTCTTACTATGTTGCCCCTGCAAGTAGCGGCCAATTGCTGTGACTCAGATGGCTGCTCATAAGCTGTTAACACCCCAGATGCTACTGATATCACTAGGATGCAGATCATGATTTTTATCAATCATGTTATGCCAATTAATTGAGTTTTCCCATGAGACTATGGTCCTAAGCTTTCAAACCCAGAAAATAGCCTTGGGTGTTTGGTTATGCCTGTGGAGTATCTGTATTTGTGTCTTCAATGGATATATATGCCTGCACCTACATATTTGTATTTACACCACATACCTATAGATACTTCTATCTGTTTTTATCTATGTACACCTATCTGTATACCAATATGCCTATACTCATCTGTGTGTGTTCAAAAACTCATTTTTACTTAGGTTGTGCTGTGCTCATTACATCCACATTTGGTGTCACTTTTCCATCACCAAAAAAAAAAAAAAGTCTTTATGATCTAAAGTGTATTTTCTCCTCCCCACCCCTCCCTGGTAACCACAAATGAACACTGGTCTCTCTCTATATATCTATTCTTGTCTTCTTATAAAAGAGGTATCATACAATATTTGTCCTTACATGCTTGACATATTTCACTTAACATTATGGCCTCCAAGTCCATCCATGTTGTAATATGTTTCACATATTCATCATTGTTCTTTATGGTTGCAGAGTATTCCATTGTATGCATGTACCACAATTACAATAACTACTTTTGGGGATGGTAGTTCATGAAGACTTTTTATCCAAGGATCACTTTGGAGAAGCAAACGGCCTTAACTGCTCCTATCCCTAAGACAAGCATACTAACTAGACGGACAATTCATTCAGCCAAAGGAAAAAACTATTCTCTTTGACATACTAGGCCTAACACATAGATTAGCAATGGCCTGTAACATCTTAGTTTTGTTTTTCTTTTCTTTCTTTTCATTTTTTCCATTTAATTAGCATCTTTTATGAGCCTAAGCATTTTTGCATTGGAACTAATCCACTTTTGGCTACCTGAATTTCCTAATTTGGAGTAGTAAGAAAAGAAGAAAAAATGGAGGAGACGGAGTAAGAAGCAAACACTTAGTATCAGTCATCAGAAGGCGTTTCCTTTGGGAGCTGAATGGTCGCTGTGTCCAGGCATAATGAAGTCGAATAGTCATGATGCTCAAGACTCTCAAGGCATCAAGTAGGAGGAAGAGAGGAGAGTAGTGGGAAGTAACATTTACAAGTACCTATTTGAGTTAGACACTAGTAACATTTACAAATGCCTTTTGAGTCAGGCACTGTGCCGATTATTTTGCGTGAGTGTTGTCTCCATTAAAACCTCTCACATTGCAAGTTGTTGAGTTTTCAAAAGTAAAGTCACTCAGAACAAAAAGTGCTTCTTTTTACTGCACAAGATACCACCACCCAACCAAAGGGTAGCTCAGCTTGACATTTTGGACCAGTTTCGGGCCATCCGGAAGTCTTCACTGGCCTTTCTGGACTTCCACATAACAATTAAGAGTCACCGCCCTTTGAACTTAAAAATTATAGTAATTAGTTGTGTCTTCACATAGTTTAAGAGCAGATACAGTCTGATTTATGGATGAAGAAATAATGATAAAATTAGGCTATTACTCATGCCTGGCATCACAGCTCTAAGACAACTGTTAGCGTAACCAAGTGTAACCCTATACAGTGCCTGGGGAATGAATGGAAAACATTGCTGACTCAATTGCTTCTTCAGCTTTGAGGGACCCTGTTGTAACTCACTCAGTGAGTTCATGATCAGATCTAATTTTGTTTCTACCCAGTTGTTCAGGGATTAAAAGATTAATTTCATAAGCATATCATAAGACTACTTACCCTCTACCATGAGAATTAAGACCAAAACTGTTTAGCCTTTGGTTAACCACTATGTGAAACAATGAAATTTAATTCAATAAAGATTTAGTGTTTAAAGATTTCAAGAAATTTTTTGAAATGGATGGAGTGTCACAAAACCAGTTTTATAACCCTTAAAATAGGTACTCAAGATGGTACTAAATGAAAATTTTTAATAAAATTAAAACCTAAATGCAATTTTTTACACTAACTGTTACCTAGACTCGGTCAGTTTTCTATTAATTGCGGTTCATTTTGGATATCTCTTGTTTTATTTAAGTATGATCAACCTTAAAATAAAATATCTTGAGTATCTGCTATATTCCTAGTTCTAGACTAAAAAAAATCCATTACAAAATAAAGGTGATGAAGAAAAATTCACCAAGTTGAGTTCATCACAAGACCTTCCTGATTGTCTTCACTTCTAGACTTAATAACTGATTTGGTCCATTTTTGTTATTACAGTTTCATCAAATACCTTTTAGTGATTCATTAATTTATTAAAAACTAATTATTATGGGGCAAATATGGGTCAGTCATCATGAAGACTTTTGGGATGAAATGATGAATAAGATAAAAACAGTACCTACCCTCATGGAACATACATTCAAGCAGGTTCAACATTCACCAACAATTTAAGATTCTGAATTTTGAAGTATGAGGATCTACATACATATCCCTGGGGAGCTATTCAGCATCTCTCTATTCCTTGGTCTAAAGCAAGTGATACTAAAATTAGTCTATGTGAGCTCTTCTTCAGTATACAACAGGCTTGAGAGTTTGCAGCCCTGCGGAATGAAGCAGAATTAATTAGTCCAGCAAACACAGTCTCAACCCTGAGAAAGATTTATATTCTGGAAGGAGAGTTGTGTAATAAATAAATAGGTAATTAAAATATAATGCAACTCAGCAAACAACAGTTTTTACTCTTTCCTCCATCCCACACAGAATAGTAAAGCACAGCATGACACAAGCACTCAGCAAGATTTTACCTCTGCTTATGAAGCCTTGGGAGCCTTGGTGGCACAGTAGTTAAGAATTTGGCTGCTAACCAAAAGGTCTTCAGTTCAAATCCACTAGCCACTCCTTGGAAACTCTATGGAGCACTTCTACTCTGTCCTATAGAGTCATTATGTCCTATAGAATCAACTCAAGGGCAATGGGTTTGGTTTTGTTTTAACGGAACCATGGGTCTCCCATATGGAAAGGGAGAATTCTACTACTGAACCACGAAATCCCTCTGTGTAGTCAATGCACTTTATGTCAGTGAAGGCTTGAGCATTGCTATGGTGCTGAACAGGTTTCAGCAGACCTTTCAGACTAAGTCAGACCAGGAAAAGTGATCTGAGGATCTACATCCAAAAATAAGTCAATGAAAATCTTATGGATTGCAACAGTCCGATCCACACCTATCACGGTAGTGGTGAGAGACTAGACAGCGTTTTGTTTTGTGCATGGGGTAGCCATGAGTCAGGGGTCAACTCAACAGCTGCTAACAACAACAATGTGGAACTCTCTTAATGATTGTAGCCTTGAAGGACCCAGTGCCCTATGCAAACTGAATCCATGAATCCCTAGAATTATTCAAAATATCTATGTTCAATTTTTGTATTAATCTTTACAGGCAAAGCCTTATGGACATTTTGACACATATTCCAGTCTTCAGAAAACCAGTAGAAGACACCTAGTGAGTACATTCCTTAGTAGGCTGGGCTCACCTGCTCACGTGTTGGCCTAGCAAGCCAAGAACAGGAACCCTGATGCTCCCAACAATGCCTCCCAAATCCTTTCTTGTCATCTGGTTATGTGATTGAAAGAAAGTCATTCGGCTTATGCTAGCTTCATCAGAACAAGAAGGGCTTAGTTAAGAAGAGATACAATTCTGCATTTATTTATTTATGTCGTTTCTACACTTGATTGAACGTATGGTTGAAAACACTGCTAGGGGCAAGGCACTTGTCTCCAGCCCTCTCCTGCACTTTTTGGTGCAAATAAACAACCAGTACAGCTTTTCTCTTCATATAAGTGGTTCTTGAAATTTGGGAAAACACTTGAATTGGAGGCTTCTCAGCTCACTTTAGCCCTGAGGCAACAGATACATTGGAGCCATTCTGTTTCCAGTATTTGGGCAGAGCCATTTCCAGCTTTGGGAGCTAATGTGAGGATTATGGGAGATGCACATATAAGACACCTGAAATACAAAAAATACGTATGAAAAAAGTATTATTTTATTCTTTCTTTCATCTTCTCCCTCTCCTTCTGGGTGTCCCTTCTAGCCTTCTACACATAAAGTACCTTATTTCTAAAAATTCAGTTGTGAAGCAAAATTTTATATATCAGATTTGATTTTCTCATCATTATATTTTACTAAAGTAAAATATATTTTATGGGAAAAAGAGAATTTATCTTGAACTTTTATAAACAACTTTTGAAAACATTGTATTTCCTCACATTTTTAAAGTTTCATTTTCTTTGGAGAAATAAATACAAAAGATTTGTTAGCAGACCAAATATCCTTATGAAATTATGGATGGGATTGGACTTTACTTTGGGAAGTCCCAAGTAGAAATAAAATATGAAGACAAGTATTTGCTGGGTTTCTATTTTGTGCCAGGTATTATGTTGTACAAATATCATTTTATCCAATAATGCATAGTTCATACAATAATGCTGTGAGGAAAGTATTAACCTTTCTGCAGTATTTGGCTAACAACTCACTTTCTCATCCTCAACTTACTACACTTGGCTTCCGGGATACCCTATTTTCTGGCTTCCTTCTCTCTCTCTAATCACTCTGTTGCTAGTTCCTCCTAGACTTCTAAATGTTGGTGGATCTCAAGGCTTAGAACAGGTACCTCTTCCCTTTTCTACTTATACCCACTTCAGTGGCTTTAAATATCATTAATGCCTATAACCCCCCACATTTATATGTCCATCCTGGTCACTTCTGCTGACTCCGAACTTGACTATCCAACTGCCTGTTTGACAACTTATATGGGCAGCAATAGAAATCTCCAATTTAACTCCTCCAAAATCAAATACCCTCCCCCGCAACATGATCCCATTTCAGCAATGGACAGTTCCATCTTTCCAGACGCTCAGGCTGAAAGCCTTGGAGACATCCTTGACCCTTCCATGGCTCCCATGCCCCCCTCCCTGATTTTGATTAAATCTGTTTCAACCACACTAATTTTTTTTTTTTCCCTTGGCCCCACTAGGCAGGCTCCTGCCTCAAAGTCTTTGCACTAGCTGTTCCCTCTGCCAGAACAGACTTGCCTCAGATTATCTGCTTGGCTCGCTTCCTCCCTCTCCTTAAATCTTTGATTCTGAGTCAACTTCTCAATGAAGAATTCTTTGACCATCTTTTTTCAATTTTAATGCTTCACTATCTTTAGCTTCCCATCTCTACCCCCCAAAAACCCTCCTTCTCACCCTTCTGGCTTGCTTTTTTTTTTTTTTTTTTGTCCTCTTTGACACTTATAAATCTGATATGCTACAGATTTTACTTTTTCATTTGTTTATGACCCATCTATCCACACATCCCTTCTTCTTTACATGCACTAGAATATAAATTCAACAAGGGTGAGGATTTTTATCTGTTTTGTTCACTGCTGTACCCAGCACCCACAACAGTGTCTGGCACACTATAGGTACTCAATACATACATGTTAAATGAATCCCCATTTCACAGTTGAAGCAACTGAGGGTGAAAGAGATATTTGACCTAGATCACACAGGGTACAAATGATACACCTTGGATGAAACCCAGTTCTGTCTACCTCTTAACACTCCCCAGCCCTGAGCTATCACCATCACTTTGCCTTTGATATTTATTTAGTCAATCGACTTGGCACCAAGAGACTCCAGACTTCACTATCCAACTGCCAACTTGACATCTCATTCAGGAAGAAATAGGAATCTCAAACTTGATTTGTCCAGTATCAAATGTGCTTACTTTCATTGGAAGACCACCAGTTTTGAGAACTAGGGGCTGTCTGTGGCCCCCTTCTGGGAAATGTTAGTATCTCTGCTATGGAAAAGGGAAAGAACAGGGCCAGAGCTTCTCCCTCACAGGCCCTATTGATGTGGTGTTTCCACTGCCTTCCCTTTACTAGGCTCAGGACCGTGCATGCCACATGCCTTACTTTTCCAAGATGTTATTTCTGTGCATACACAATACTTTGAGGAAACAGCATAGACAAATTAAATTCCAGAAAGGAAAGATCTATGAACCATAGAGCATGTTGAGTTAGTGGCTTCATCAGTGTTTGGAAGAAATATAGGACAGTTTATTTCCATTTTGTTTTCTTATAATTTAAGACTTTATAGGCTGAAAAACAAAATCATGAATGTGAAAGTTGGAGAACGATAAAAGCCTGAAATGCATTTGTTGTATGATTAGTAATTCTTTAAAGTGGTTGTAAACCCTGGCAGGGTAGTGGTTAAATGCTATGGCTGCTAACCAAAAGGTCAGCAGTTCAAATTCACCAGGCACTCCTTGGAAACTCTATGGGGCAGTTCTACTTTGTCCTCTAGGGTCACTATGAGTCAGAATTGACTTGACTGCAATGGGTTTGGTTTTTGTTTTTTTAAAGTGGTTACACACATAATTAAAACCAAACCAGTTGCCATGGAGTCAATTCTGACTCCTGGCGACCCCAGTGTGTCAGGATAGAGCTGTGCTCCATAGGATTTTCAATGGTTGATTTTTTAAAAGTAGATCACCAGGCCTTGCTTCCAAGGCACCTCTGGGTAGACTAGAACCTCCAAACTTTCAGTTAACAGCCAAGTAAATTAACCATTTGCATGACCCAGTGACTCCTATACACATATGTATAGTTAATAGCTCAGAGAGACAGAGTAGAATTGTGGTCATGGCTTTGGGAAGCAAGATGCCTGGGATTTGAGTTTCCATTCCACTACTTACTAATATGTGATCTTGGGCAAGTTACTTTACCTTGCTGCATTCAGTTGCGTATCCATAAAATTGAGATACAAAGGGTACTTATTTCATAGGTTGTTGAGAGGATTTAGTGTGTTAACACAGGTGAAGTGCTATGAAAGTTTTGTCACTATTATTATGGGTCTTAATCTCTGTATGTACAATGTGACTGGAAACATGTTTCAGTGATGTATCCAAAAAGCTTACTTACAGGATAGAGCTTCAGAACATAGGCTCTAGAGTCAAATAGTACTGGGTTCAAGACTCATTTCCAGATTTTACCATCCGTTTGGACTTGGGCAACTCCTCATCCACTCCACATCTCCTATTTCAGTCTTTAAAATGGTACCAATAGTACCTACCCCACAATAAAGATTTACCTTAATGCAAAAAGCCTTGCAAACAATTGGTACCAAATAATTGGGAGCTCTCTACCAGAAGAAAATTTAAAAGTTTTGTCCAAAGAATCATCTGACATATGTAGCCTTACATACTATCTCCTCTCTCCCCCAAAAAGAAAGTTATTTTACTAATGAAGCTTTAAATTTTCCATTTTTTACAACTCTGTTTTGTTATCCCAGGCCAAGAGAGGCTAATTGCCCAAGCCACTTATCACAATCAGAATTCAAGAATTCTTTATCATCTAGACAGTCTTGTTCCTCAAATCCAGTTTGAGAACTCATTTCCCTTTTTACAATGACGTAAATCTAATTCAATGTTTTAGAAAGAAAACAGAATGTTTTTACATTTGTCACCAGGGCCATAGTTAGTTGCCTGAACAGGAGAATGCATATTTTGAAATAACTTAAGCAACGGTAGAAATCAGGAAGACCAGAGCTTTGTCAGAGTGGCCCTGATCCTTGGAAATCTTGCCTAATCTCTCTTTGTTTTTTTCATTGCAAGCTTTATGTATACATTCTTGTGTTGCTGTCTTGGAGTCAAGAGGAGAGGCAGTACAGAATTGCCCAGCAGTTGAGCCAACTCTCCCTGGGCTTGAACCTCACATCTGCCACTTACTAACTACGTGACCTCAGGCAAATTGCAGTGCTTCTCTGTCTCCTCTTCCTCATCTATAAAACAGGAAATAGTAGTGCTGCAGGCTCAGATGGGAGCTGAAAAGATTATAATAAATATAAAGCTCTTAGCCAGTGTTGGGCACGTATCAATATGTGGTAGTTATAATGAAAGCTGTTGTAGTTCCACTTAATCTTTTTAAATGCATAATCCGTGAATTTTGCTAAACTATAATCCAAATAAAGGTCACACTGCAAACTAAATCCTTAATTCTCCACTGGAGTTTTTTATTGTAGTCTCCCATTTTCAAAAAGGATCACAGTAAATGTCTTACCAAAAAAAGATTTGAAGAGAGGTAAGTGATCCTTGCATGTATAGTTTCCAAAAGTCTCCCCTGACCAAAAAGTACTATTATTACTTTGCTCAGGGAAATTGCATTTTAATAGAAAACTTAGCTAGAAGATTCTCTGATGGTACTATCTACTGTGTAGGGGCAGCCACCTGGCCCCACTGAAAGATCACAGGTATAAAATCACATGGTTCAGATTTATAATCCCAGCCTCTCTGCTCATTGCCTATGACAACTCTCTGAGTCCTAGTTACAGCATTTCATCTATAAAATTAGGCTAATGATCCTTCCTTAGAAGATTGGTGCAAAAATTAAATAAATAGAACTATAAAAAAAGCCAGCACCTAGCCTTGCTCAAAGCAGAGTCCTAATATGTTTTTGAATTTTCGCCCTGTTTGCAAACTATGGTCTGAAAATTTAATAATGTAGACATCAATATGCATATTTATAACCACTCACATCACTGAAATATTTTAGAGTTTTGAATTGCTTACATTTAGATAATTGGTAGTAGAGGTCTAAGAACTTCATTGCGTTATGCAAAACTGGGAAGGCACAGCTCTGAGACTTTGGGCCCAGTTCTCTTGATCCTGGTCCAGCAGATGGCCCACTCCCTACTCCCCACAGAACCCCTCATGCAGTTTTCAGAATAGTACATCTCCAAGAAACAAGTGTCCTAGGTCTGTGGATTATTACTTCAGCTTAGAACATGTCAACAGGAAAGCTCAAGGTAAGATTTAAAATTGCAGGAAGAAGTCAATTTTGCTTTCCTTTCCTGGTGCTTACTTTCTCAGAGTGGCCTTCCAACCTAGTTTTGGTAACACACATCCTTTGCTGCAGGTACCTTGTTTATCTTGAATGTTGTAAAGCATCATATGATATCACCATTTATATAAAAAAAACTAGTAGCCATAGAATAGATTAGGGCTGATAGTGACCCCATGTGTGTCAGAGTAGAACTGTGTTCCATAGGGCTTTCCATGGCTGATTTTTTGGAAGTAGATCACTAAGCCTTTCTTCCAAGTGCCTCTGGGTGGACTCAAACCTCCAATCTTTCAGTTAGAGCAGAGCATGTTCAACATTTACACCACCCAGGGACTCCTGACTCCTCGTAGGGTATATTAAAGTGAATAACCAAGTCTGCTGGAATGTAAACTCCATGATTGCAGGGAATGTTGTCTGTTTTGTTTACAGATGAATCCCAATTGCCCAGATTGCAAGCACCTAGGCATATACTAAGGAGCCCTGGTGGCACAGCAGTTAAGCATTCAGCTGCTAACTGAAAGATTGGAAGTTAGTACTCACAAGCCATTCCAAGGCAGAAAGATGAGGCAATCTGCTTCCTTAAAGATTTACAGCCTTAGAAACCCCATGAGGCAGTTCTAACCTATCCTATAAGAATCGGCTTGATGGCAATAGTTTTTTTTTTTTTTTTTTAGGCACATAGTAGGTGCTCAATATAGAGTGGTTGAATGAGGGAATTTTACTTGACAAAATCGGGTTTGTAACTTCACCTGGAAATCTCAGCCAGCCATAATCTGGCCCTTAGTCTGAATTGCTACTAAACACCAGAAGTTATTGTCTACCTCATGTTGTCACCTCATCTGGAGTGTGACCTCTTCTAGAGCAAGAGTTGGGTCTTGCCTTTTGTGGAAAAAATATCAAGCATGGCATTATTAAATACACACATAACTTCTTTTGAGGAACTAGTTTTGTGTAAATTATCAAGTCACTTTTATAGACACAATTCCTGCTTAGGAGAGTTTAGACAATTGGGTCCACACCAAAGTGACATAGATAACATTTTCTTTCAAAAGCCTAGACTGCCAGTGTCCTAATCTATAACTCAGTGAGCTGAATGTTGGTATCTTCTATCCCGGACAGTGTTCTTGCCCTCACCCAGTTACTTAAAGAGCAATATAAATCAAGAAAATATTACATTAATGAAATGTTAGAATCAAAAGGAGGTGAAATACTTGAGAGCTATTTCATCTGGGTCAGGGAAAGGCTTCCCCAGAGAGAGGCCACCTTTCAGTGGCCTCATTGTTGGAGTCTCTCCAGGTGAGGTATGCACTTCCCTGTTCTCCCAATTCCTTCTTTATTTTCATTTCAGACTGTAGTTAATGTTTTTCAAAGGGGAATTTTAATAGAAAAATAGAGGATACTCTGACTCAATATAGCTTCTTAGCAAGAAAAAAATTGTAATAAAAAAATTGGAGAACAAATCTCCTCAATCAGTTTTGGGTACATTTCTGCTTTGGCTTTCTGTAGTTGTTCCTCTAATGATTACTTTTCTTGCATGCTTTCTAAGTAGCCCACCCCAACTCCTACTACAATTATTGTGACCACACCTTCAGAATCAGAATGCAGGATACCTGGTCTTAGGCATGCATTCATAAAGTTGGAATGTTTTAAATTGAGAATGCCACTAAAGACAGAAGATAGCGTACACACCACGTTGGTAGAACAACATGGAGCCAGCCATTCCCAGTGCAAATTATCTCATTGTATAGTGTGACAACTAAAGGTCATAACTTTAGTGCAATAGTGTTTTTCTTGCCATTTATTCTCCATTTAAATGTGAGCTCCAGGAAAGCAGGGACATTGCATGTATACCCAGCCATAGTAGTGTATAGTTGGGAGTCAACAGCTGTTTGTTGAATTCAGTGCACTTTATTGTAGCCCTTGAAAAAAGCTAACATAAAGACATCATGGTATAATAAACAGTGCCCAAAAAAAGTGGGAACCAGTGACCTGACTACCATTAATAAGCAGCTTTGGATGGGTGACCACTCTGAACCTTTCTTTGCTCATAAGAAGATTCAGAAAGCTGGGCTAGATCATTTTTTTTAGGACCCTTCCACTTGTAAAATACTACCTCTTTTCACCCTCACTTAGGATAGTTTAACACCCTGGGACATGCAGACCGGTTGTTGCTGAGAACTCACAGTACACAAAGAAATGGGTGGGAGCAATAAAACTGGACCCAGAACTGGTCACTGAGAATTCCTACTTGGAATCTATAAATAGTACTTTAGGCATACAGTATGCCTCACCAGTCCAGGACATTAGAAAGTGATGTCCAGCCCATAAGGAATAAATTTATTTACCCGCTAGCACTTCGTTTTTAGAGCCTTGGCTTGCATCCAAAGAACCACATTCACCAGTCCAATGAGGACAAAATCCCAGGACAAACATCCTGTGCAAAGAAAGCTGCCTGAATAGGGAAAATGCATAACCGACTGCCAGAGAAATAATGGAGGCAGCAGGTGGAAAATAGTGACCCCTGAGGGACAGCATGTTCATGCAGAACAGCAGATGGGACTTGGTGACACTGGGAAAAAATCACTGACCACAGTCAGCTCCTAGAGGACACTCAGGTTGATAACCCTCCAATTGTGGAATACTTGCTTCTTCAACTTAAACTGCCACCATGCTTTACTTCAGGGAGTTGATGTTCATATCCTGTTAGTCAAGAAGAGAGAGTTAGTTTTTCAAACAGGGGTGTGAATAACATGAAGTGGGTCATCCCTCAAGTGCCAGGCACCTCTGTCCCCAGGTTTTTAGATGGTAATCACTCCCTTTAGTGAACTCTGGCCACTCTGAAACAGGAGGATGTGGGGGAAAAAGGAGTGGAGTGCCAGTGAAACCACCCTGTGTCTCCCCTTTCCCCAGGCCCCTCTCACTCCCAGCACAGGAAGCCCTGCACCTCAGGCCTTGGTCTTTCTGTGAAATGAATGCTTCTTGGCACTAGCTTGCAGAAAAATTGGAAGAGCTAGACTCTAAAATAAACTATTGTCCATAGGCTAGACCAAAAAAAAAAAAAAAACAAAACAAAACAGGAAATATTTGGCACAAAGCAGTTGTCTTCGAGAAATTTTTTCCATGTTGTATTTGCATAAATTTGTCACGAGCCTGCCATTTCAAAAGAAGGGAAAAAACAGCATACCCTTGAGTTTGCTGGCATCCTGCTGCCCTTTGCAGCCAAGGTCAAACTGCATCATCTTCTGCTTCTGTGCTGCTTCTCTTAGTGTACTCAACGCTGGCAAATCTGAGGATGCAGATGATTATATTAAAAACTACATGTGCAACGAATGAGTAGTCCACATTGTGTAACAAAATTTCTTTTGGCTTATATTTCAGTTTGTTGAGTCATAAGCCTGACAAGTAGCTACAGCCCATGAAGTAGCATTTCCTGAGTCAGTGCATGGGAAAATGAAGCCAAATGTAAAACACAGTACATAATCTTGGCACAACCATCAGACTCCACATTCTAATTCTAGTATGTAGATTCGTCTGTATTTAATGTAGTCACATTTGTTCCTATAAATTTAATGTGTGCCTCAGACATTCAGGAATATACCCCAAGATACACAATGATTAGCCATCTGGTGTTCAGTCTTCTCTTGCCCTAACTATGAAAGTATCCTATCAAGAAGTGACATTATTGTCGGCGTATTAATTCATGAGCAATTTGATGCCTCTTAAGTGATAAGGGCATATTGAGAAATAAATTTTCTGCTGTAGAAATCACAACACCTTAGAAATCTTCGGTGGACAAATACAGAACTGTTCTTTGCATTAACGATTTTTTAAAAAGAATCATTAAAAATCAGAATAAATGAAGTGTCTTGACACATGTCTGTGTGGTGAATTTGGTTCTAAACCATCAAACAGTAGGCCTATCTCACGTAGCACAAGTTTTTTACCTCACATACCACAAGGATCCATTGAGAAATCAAGAAAGGCAAGACCATGATTCTACATTTTTCCTAGTCATGCCCCATTGCTTCATCTTACCATACAGTTACTTAATTAAAATACTGTTCCATTAGCATTAAAGAAAAATTATTCAAAAAATTGTACTTGAAGGAAATGCATGCCTATATCTGGGTGTGGATGTCCCATCTGGAGGCCTTAACCATTGAAAATGTCCTTTCACCAAAATTTCTTCCCCCAATTTATTATCCATTTAGTGGCTTCAAGGAGCCCAGGTGGCACAGTGGTTAAGAACTCAACTGTTAACCAAAAGATCAGCAATTCGAGTCCACCAACTGCTCCTTAGAAACCTTACCAGGCAGTTCTACTTGGTCCTATAGGACTGCTATGAGTCAGAATTGACTTGATGGCAAAGTGTTTGGTTACTGGCTTCAAAGGACTATACTATGAAAGCTGTGAGAAAAATAAATAAATAGAAAGAATTTTTTTTACTGAAGAATTAGCCAAAGGATAATAAAATGCCAAGTAATAATAATGGCTATTTTCAAAACTCAACTCTTCAACTATTTCTTCTAGGATTCTTTTCCAAAACTCCTTATCCAAGGGTAACACTCCCTGCCCCATAACTGTGGAGAACTATACATAAGAGGGAGATCACCTTTCTAGCAAGGCATCAACCCATAATTTTTCCTGTTCTGTTTATTGTTCCCATACACTCTCATTTTACAAATTTGGGTCTGTTCCTGTTTCACTTCATCAGCCATGACTGAACCAGGAAGAACCGGTTTGAAGCCTTGCTTTGCTCAGATTCCTAATGGCTCTCTTCCTTTTAGCCTTATCATGAGTCCTTCGTTTTCAACTCTCTCCCTGAAGAATCATATAGAAGGAAGGAAGACAGAGCGTTGCTGGAGAGATGTGGTGCCTTCTAGTTAATCAGATCTTTCGCAAGCCTCAGCTAAGCAATCTTGCAGGCATTTCATACGTTATTATACTAAAAGGATGTCTATTTCCCTATGTCATCACAGCTTGTATAAACTCAATCCCAGAGGAAAAAGAAAGAATTTTAAAAACTCATTCTGCTACTAATGAGTTTTGTTTCAGACATGTTCATTGTGAGGTGCCTGGGGGCATTCAAGAGAGGAGATCATGTACCAGCCCCCGTACCAGTTACTGTGGACTCAATTTCCACTCATAGCAATAAATGAAAACATGGGCCTCAGAGCTCAGGACAGAAGTGGGTAGTTCAGTCCTCTATGGCTTCATAGTGAAAGAAATCAGAATCTACACCTCTGTCTGGAGTACCAGGCTTCAGGAACCCTTGTTCAAAGCCAGAAAATTTAGGAATGCTTCTGCAGGAATTTCAAGGTTAATGACTAGAAAGCAACAAAATAAAACCCTCTCTAACCCTTAATTCACAGAGGTCTACGACCCCGACCCTTGGCAGACCCTTCACAGGGCTCTCCCCTGTGGTTACTTCTCCTTTTGTCATGTTCTTTCTTTATTCCCTCTATTTTTGAAAATTATGAGATGCGTCACATTCAAAGAAGAATGAAAATAACAAGTATCTACAGTTTCAAATAATGTTATAAGTTACCATATATATATCTACCTTACATATTAAGAAATAATAGGGAGCAAAGATGGCAGGATAGACAGGTGCTTCCATTGAGCCCTCTTTACAACAAAGACCTGAAAAAACAAGTGAAATGAGTATATTTGTGACAAGCTGGGAGCCCTGAGCATCAAAGGCAAGCTTAGACAACAAATTGAGGGGCAGGGGAAGGGAGAGACCGTTCAGAAGCAGAGAGGAGTTGCCGGACCTGAATCACGGGGAGCCCTCAGGCACCATTCCCGGAGCGGCTGTGGCGGTGGCAGCGGGCTGATCCTAGCCTTCGGCCACAGTTTCCTCAGGGAGAAGCAGCCAGCCACACAGCCCACTCACACCTTTGGAACCTGAGCAGAAGGACGCTCTTGACAAAAGCTAAGTACTTGTGTATATTTTACCACGTCCCCCCCCCACCCCCAAGCCAGCTTCAGAGGCTGAATCCCTAGGCCTGAGATAGACCCTGGTGAGCACCTGGAGCCATCCTCCCAGCCTTGGGGAAGGAAAAAATTTCCAACTGGGGTGAAAAGATAATTTGCTAGCTCCATTAACTGGGGGAGCTGAGGACGGAAGCAGCTCCTGTTCAGGCATAAACCGTCTGTGGACCTTGAGCACCTTTTCCTTCTGCATGGACCTGTGTGGGCCTATTTTAGGAGAATAGGCCCTCGCTGGCAAACTCCAACCATTTCAGTGGTGCGGTGGAGAGGTGGGTGTTTGACGTTTGACATTGCTTTGCCTATTAAACAAGGTCCTCACCTACCCACAACAGGGACCTAAGGACTGGTGGCTCCACTTAGGTCCCCCAGCCACCCACAATAGGGGCCCAGGGAAAACTGGTACCTCCCAGTCCTTACAACAAAATCTTTGGGAGCCCACGGTCCCTCTGCAGAGCCCACCCACCAGCATGCTCCAGGGAACAGAGACACGTTTTCCTCAGAGACACTTGGGGGTCGGTTCTCAGCCCCCTGCCTTGTTCAGAGCGTGACCCCCTGCTGCAATCAGATACCAGTATATACACCAATCACCCCTGCCCCTCTGAGACTGTAGGACAGAGCCTGTACCGCACACTTGATATCAGCTACCTGGAAACCTGAGCTGAATTCATACAAGAAAACTGAATGGACTCCTAGACTGATATACCTGATAACAGCTCTAGCCAGCTGGGGGCAGGACACCAGAGCTCCAAAGGCAAAAATAATCAAGCTAGCTCACTCAAGCAACCCATAGGGGTATACCAAAACAAAACAAAGCAAGCAGCTACAACACAGTAAGCAAGCATGAACTAATACAATAACATAGATGGCTCGGAGACAACAGTCAATATCAAGTCACATGAAGAAACAGGCCATGATCACCTCAACAGGCTCTCAAAACAAAGAATCCAGGGATCTTTTAGATGAAAGTGCATTCCTGGAATTACCTGATGCAGAGTACAAAAGTATAATATACAGAGCCCTTCAAGACATCAGGAAGGAAATGAGGCAATATGCACAACAAACCAAGGAACACACAGATAAAGCAACTGAAGAACTCAGAAAGATTATTCGGGAACATAATGAAAAGTTTAATAACCTCGAAAAATCCATAGACAGACAGAAATCAGAAATTCAGAAGATTAACAATAAAAATACAGAATTAGATAACGCAATAGAAAGTCAGAGGAGAAGAACTGAGCAAGTAGAAGCTAGAATTTCTGAACTCGAAGATAAATCACTTGGCACTAATATATTTGAAGAAAAATCAGATAAAAGAATTTAAAAAAATGAAGAAATCTTAAGAATCATGTGGGACTCTATCAAGAGAAATAACCTACGAGTGATTGGAGTACCAGAACAGGGAGGGATAACAGAAAATACAGAGAAAATTGTTGAGGATTTTTTGGCAGAAAACTTCCTTGATATTGTGAAAGGTGAGAAGATATCTATCCAAGATGCTCATCGAACTCCGCATAAGGTAGACCTTAAAAGAAAGTCACCAAGACATGTTATAATCAAGCTTGCCAAAACCAAAGGTAAGGAGACAATTATAAGAGCAGCGAGGGTTAAAAGAAAAGTCACCTACAAAGGAGAGCCAATAAGAATAAGCTCGGACTACTCGGCAGAAACCATGTAGGCAAGAATGCAATGGGATGACATATTTAAAAAATTGAAGGAAAAAAATTGCCTGCCAAGAATCATATATCCATCAAAACTGTCTCTTAAATATGAAGGTGAAATTAAAGCATTTCCAGATAAACACAAGTTGAGGGGATTTGTAAAAACTAAACCAAAATTACAAGAAATACTAAAGGGAGTTCTTTGGTTAGAAAATCAATAATATCAGGTATCGACCCAAGACTAGAACACTGGCAGAGCAACCAGAAGTCAACCTAGACAGGGAAATCAAAAAAAAAAAAAAGCCCAACACAGGGTAACGGCAAAAAATAAAAGAAGTCAACATTAAAATAATAAAGAGGGACTAAGAAATGTAATCATACACCTTCCATATGGAGGGGAAGATACGGTGATACAAAGAAATAAAAGTTAGTTATAAATTTAGAAAAATAAGGGTAAATAATAAGGTAACCACAAAGGAGACAAACTATCCTACTCATCAAAATAAAATACAAGGGAAAAAAACAGACTCAGCAGAAACAAAATCAACAACAACAAATGTGAGGAAAGGACAATATATAAAGAAAATCTACTCAGAACATAAAATCAAGTGGGAAAAAGAAGCTGTCAACACACAAAAAAAGACATCAAAATGACAGCACTACATTCATACCTATCTATAATTACCCTGAATGTAAATGGACTAAATGCACCAATAAAGAGACGGAGAGTGGCAGAATGCATTAGAAAATAAGATCTATCTATATGCTGCCTACAAGAGACACCTTAGAGTTAGAGACACAAACAAACTAAAACTCAAAGAATGGAAAAAAAATATATCAAGCAAACAGCAATCAGAAAAGAGCAGGAGGGGCAATATTAATTTCTGACAAAATAGACTTTAAAGTTAAATGCATCAGAAAGGATAAGGAAGGACACTATATAATGATTAAAGGGACAATACACCAAGAAGATATAACCATATTAAATATTTATGCACCCAATGACAGGGCTGCAAGATACATAACACAAACTCTAACAGCATTGAAAAGTGAGATAGACAGCTCCACAATTATAGTAAGAGATGTCAACACACCACTTTCAGTGAAGGACAGGATATTCAAAAAGAAGATCAATAAAGACACAGAAGATCTAAATGCCACAATCAACCAACTTGACCTCGTAGACATATACAGAACACTCCACCCAACAGCAACCAACTATACTTTCTTTTCTAGTGCACATGGAACATTCTCTAGAATAGACCACATATTAGGTCATAAAGCAAGCCTTAGCAGAATCCAAAACCTTGAAATATTACAAAGCATCTTCTCTGACCAAAAGGCCATAAAATTGGAAATCAATAACAGGAAAAGCACAGAAAAGAAATTGAACAGTTGGAAACTAAACAATACCCTGCTCAAGAAAGACTGGATTATAAAAGACATTAAGGGTGGAATAAAGAAATTCATAGAATCCAATGAGAATGAAAACATTTCCTATCAGAACCTTTGGGACACAGCAAAAGTGATGCTTAGAGGCCAATTTACATCAATAAATGCACACATCCAAAAAGAAGAAAGGGCCAAAATCAAAGAACTATCCCTACAACTTGAACAAATAGAAAGAGAGCAAAAAAAGAAACCCACAGACACCAGAAGAAAACCAATAATAAAAATTAGAGCTGAACTAAATGAAATAGAAAACAGAAAAACAATTGAACGAATTAACAAGACCAAAAGTCGGTTCTTTGAAAAAATTAACAAAATTGATAAACCACTGGCCAAACTGACAAAAGAAAAAGAGGAGAGGAAGCAAATAACCCAAATAAGAGATGAGAGGGGTGATATTACAATAGACCCAACTGAAATTAAAAGAATCATATCACACTACTATAAAAAATTGTACTCTAACAAATTTGAAAACCTAGCAGAAATGGATGAATTCCTAGAAACACACTACCTACCTAAACTAACACGAACAGAGGTAGAGCAACTAAATAGACCCATAACAAAAGAAGAGATTGAAAAAGTAATCAAAAACTCCCAACAAAAAAAACCCTGGTCTGACGGCTTCACTGCTGAGTTCTACCAAACCGTCAGAGAAGAGTTAACACCACTACTACTAAAGGTATTTCAGAGCATAGAAAAGAACAGAATACTACCAAATTCATTCTATGAAGCCACCATATCCCTGATACCAAAACCAGGTAAAGACACCACAAGAAAAGAAAATTATAGACCTACATCCCTCATGAATATAGTTGCAAAAATCCTCAACAAAATTCTAGCCAATAGAATTCAACAACATATCAAAAAAATAATTCACCATGACCAAGTGGGATTCATACCAAGTATGCAGGGATGGTTCAACATTAACCCAGCCCATTCAACATTAGAAAAACAATTACTGTAATGCACCACATAAATAAAACAAAAGACAAGAACCACATGATTTTATCAACTGATGCAGAAAAGGCATTTGACAAAGTTCAACACTAATTCATGATAAAAACTCTCAGCAAAATAGGAATAGAAGGAAAATTTCTCAACATAATAAAGTGTATTTATACAAAGCCAACAGCCAAAATCACCCTAAATGGAGAGAGCCTGAAAACATTCCCATTGAGATCGGGAACCAGACAAGGATGCCCTTTATCACCACTCTTATTCAACATTGTGCTGGAAGTCCTAGCCAGAACAATTAGGCTAGATAAAGAAATAAAGGGCATCCAGATTGGCAAGGAAGAAGTAAAAGTATCACTGTTTGCAGATGACATGATCTTATACACAGAAAACCCTAAGGAATCCTCAAGAAAACTACTGAAACTAATAGAAGACTTCAGCAGAGTATCGGAATATAAGATAAACATACAAAAATCAGCTGGATTCCTCTACACCAACAAAAAGAATGTTGAAGAGGAAATCACCAAATCAATGCCATTTACAGTAGCCCTCAAGAAGATAAAATACTTAGGAATAAATCTTACCAGAGATGTAAAGACTTATACAAAGAAAACTACAGTACACTTCTGCAAGAAACCAAAAGAGACTTACGTAAGTGGAAGGACATACCTTGCTCATGGATAGGAAGACTTAACATTATAAAAATGTCTATTCTACCAAAAGCGATCTATACATTTAATGCAATTCCTATCCAAATCCCAAGGAAATTCTTTAATGAGATGGAGAAACAAATCACCAATTTCATATGGAAGGGAAAGAGGCCTCAGGTAAATAAGGCATTACTGAAAAGGAAGAACAAAGTAGGAGGCCTTACTTTACCTGATTTTAGAACCTATTATACCGCCACAGTAGTCAAAACAGCCTGCTACTGGTACAACAACAGATACATGGACCAGTGGAACAGAATTGCAAATCCAGACATAAATCCATCCACATATGAGCAACTGATATTTGACAAAGGCCCCAAAACAGTTAAACGGGGAAAAGACAGTCTTTTTAACAAATGGTGCTAGCATAACTGGATATCCATCTGCAAAAAAATGCAACAAGACGCATACCTCACTCCAAGCACAAAAACTAACTCAAAATGGATCAAAGACCTAAATATAAAATCTAAAACGATAAAGATCGTGGAAGAAAAAATAGGGACAACATTAGGAGCCCTAATACATGGCATAAACAGTATACAAAACATTACAAAGAACATAGAAGAAAAACTAGATAACTGGGAGCTCCTAAAAATCAAACACTTATGCTCATCCAAAGACTTCACCAAAAGAGTAAAAAGATTACCTACAGATTGGGAAAAAGTTTTTAGCTATGACATTTCTGATCAGCACCTGATCTCTAAAATCTACATAATACTGCAAAAACTCAACTGCAAAAAGACAAATAACCCAATTAAAAAATGGGCAAAAGATATGAATAGACACTTCACTAAGGAAGACATTCAGGTAGCTAACAGATATATGAGGAAATGTTCACAATCATTAACAATTAGAGAAATGCAGACCAAAACTACAATGAGATTTCATCTCACTCCAACAAGGCTGGCATTAATCCAAAAAACACAAAATGATAAATGTTGGAGAGGCTATGGAGAGATTGGAACACTTGTACACTGCTGGTGGGAATGTCAAATGGTACAGGCACTTTGGAAATCGATTTGGTGCTTCCTTAAAAAGCTAGAAATAGAACTACCATACAATCCAGCAATCCCACTCCTTGGAATATACCCTAGAGAAGTAAGAGCCTTTACACGAACAGATATATGCACACCCATGTTCATTGCAGCACTGTTTACAATAGCAAAAACATGGAAGCAACCAAGGTGCCCATCAACGGATGAATGGGTAAATAAATCATTGTATAGTCACACAATGGAATACTACGCATTGATAAAGAACGATAGGCATTCATAGATGAGTCACATATTTCTGAAAATAATACCCCAACACTGGAGAATTTAGTTTAAAATCATAGAACTAGCAATTTTTTTTCTTTAATTAGAAGTCTCATCTCCCACCTACTCTTTTCCCTGAGTAAAGGACCCTCCACTCACCACCATCACTACCCTACATAAAATTCCAGATTTCCCTGTTGACTGGAGAAAGCTGATGAACTAGGCAGGGGGTGGTGGGGAGCAAAAGCAAGAAGAATGAGGAGAAAGAATAGTGACAAGAGGGAGAGGGGGAAGAAGGAGATGAAGAGGAGGAGGAAGAAGGAGAAGGGAGGAAATGAGGTAGGAGGGAGAAGAGGAGGAGGTGGGAAAAGGAGGGGGAGGTGCAAGAAGAAGAAAATGGAAATATTGCTGTAGAGATATGTATCCTTCCACATAAAACCTCTTAAGTTGCTAAACAGAATCTTATGTAATATTCAGTGTGAAATCTTTGGACCACTTTTCCAAATAGTTGAGATACCCATAGGAGAAAGAGTAAGTCCTAGAACTGTGTTTAATTGTCTAGCAGGTATACCATCTTGAACAATGAATGACTACACCAAAGACAAAAAATCCTGCTTTACCCTTGAGGCTCAGGATATAATTTTGACAGTTTTAAGACAGCTACTTGATTCCTGCTTCCAGGCATTTGAGCATTCAGAAATATTGAGGTCCAGTTTTTGTTTTTTTAACATGTCTGGATTTGTTTTGCCTTTGAATTTTCATTTTAACACATAGATAGTTCTAATATCGGACTGTTTCAATAATAGATAAATAAAAACCATACTGGCCTCTGGTTATAGTCCATGTAATGGTACGTGTTTGATGAATGACTCTACGTTGTTAGTTGCTGTCAAGTCGGCTCCAACTCAGAGTGACATTGTGTATAACAGAACAAAACATTACCCTGTCCTGCTCCATCATAACAATTGTTGATATGTTTAAGCCCATTGTTGTAGTGTCATTAGGCTTTAATAACCAGATAACAGGGTCCTTTTTAATTTAACTCAAAAAGGAGCTTTTAAAGAAACAGGACCTTCATCTGCTCCCACCTCTCTTGTTGATATCGGATGTTTGGAAAGTGATGCTGCCATTGACCCTCTTCTGTCAAATCTGTAGTGAAGAAGATGCCTTTATCTCTTATTATGACATTGTTATGTCAAATGATGGTAAGAATGCACTTAAAAGAAATCAAATCTTCTAGAATAAAAATGGAGCAAATAAGAGTCATTCTTATTTCCTGATATGTCTTTCACCATGGATGTGAAAATAAGACAGAGCCCTATTCACTGCCTTAGACAGTGGAAAGAGGCCAGAGAGAGAGAGCTGGCAGGGTTGTCCTTAAGGCTAGGTCACGGTGCTCAAAGTGAAAGGCCAGCCAATGAATTGTATTCATAAGGTCAAAAAGATTTTTTCCCTTTGTTATGAGGCTTATGTTCTGAGCCCCATATATTTTCCCAGAACCACCTTTGTCTTCACTGAAGTTACCATTACACTGAAATCATGGCATAACTCAGTGAAGCAGAAATGTGTTTCCTCTTCTCGGGCTTAATCTCTTGAGTAGCTGTTACTTAGGCAATTGTGTAACATGGCTCAAAACCTCAGGAATTTTAGTAGGTCAGTAGGGCATTTGGAAAGTAGGGCAACCTGACAGCAGTCATGTAAGAACAGGCCTGGGGAGTTTGCTATTGTTTTCCTTCAAGCACAAGTGAAAGAGTGCACTATTAGCCCTGCCATGTGCAACTGGATGCCACAGTCAATTTTAGAGGTATAAATGAACTAGAAAGATACTGCACTAAAAAAAAAAACTAGCAAAGTGAATAAATGGGTGGACTAAGAACGAGACCATTCCAACTGTGTTCCTCCTGAGACTGATTTGTTTGTTTTTCTGGCAGTCCACGGTATATTCAATATTCCTCACTAACATCACAGTTCAAATGCATCTCAATTCTTCTTCTGTCTTCTTTTTTCATCGTCCAGCTTTCACATGCATATGAGGCAATAGAGAAAACCTTGGCTTGACTCAAATGCAACCAAATGCTTCTTAGAAGTGAAGATGGTGAGACTTCATCTTGCTTACTTTGGACACTATCAAGAAAGACCAGTCTCTAGAAAAGAACATCATATTTGGTAGGGGGTCAGCAAAAATGAGAAAAACTGTCAATGAGATGGATTAACACAATAGTCTCAACAATGGGAGAATATATCAGAGATCTGGAGCTGCTTCAGGACCAGGCAGTTTTTCATTCTGTTATACATGAGGTTGCCGTGAGTCCGAGCCGAGTCTGCAGCAACTAACAACAAAGATGAGAATTTCAGAGTTTGCTGTATTTATTGCTCTCCCTCAGCATGTCACTAGCAGAAGAGTAAATAGGCCAAGGTCAAGATTCAAATCAGCATAGTATTGGCTTTTCCAAGTGTGGAGGGATCGTTTATGGAGTTATTGTTTTATGTTGTATGCTCTCTACACACTTTGCACACTCTTACTCAGGGGAAAGCTGAGTTTATTAGGTGTAAAGCAGAAGTTATCTAAAGGCTACCTTACCAAAAAAAGATCCTCAAGTAATTGAGATATTTTTCTATGAATTCTGGGAGAATAAAGAGAAGAGTGCTTTTGAGGAGAAAGAGGACGGACAAGGGGAAAAAGCTAGGTTATCCAACACTAGGCAAGACATTAAGTTCTGAGTTTCTACTATGAATAAGGACCCTGAACCTCTTCTGTCAGATTCCTAGAGAGATATGAGGACTGTATTAAAATGGCTGTACTTCATACTTAGGAAAGTTAGACACAAGACCTGGAGTTTCCAACTTGGCAAAGATTTCTGCACTCCAAACATAGTCTCTTGATCTGTGCTACAGGCTTGGAGCTTCCTTGTGTTCTCCACATAGCTATGACTTCAGTGGACTATGTGGGCTCAGAAAATGGATCTTTTAGGGATAACAAGACTAGAGGGACTTTCTCCAAATTGTTTGGTTTGCATGTATTTCCTGATACTGTAGGAGTATCTGGGAGGTGGGGAGGTGGGAATCAGCAAGCCCTTTGAATGCCTGAAATCAAATCTCCTACCACTCTGGTGAAATAAGGAACGAAGGAGAGTTGTAATATGATTTAATAAAAAAAAAAAAAAAAGTAATGTGAAGCTTCCCATATACTTAAGTTTAGAGTGTAAGATTCGTATTCACTACACAAGAACTGAAGATACAAAAAAGGCCAGGGGTTAGAAACAATAACTGCTTGGGAGACAGTAGGTAAGAGATGGGCCCTTTTATTGAGGGCAGGTTGGGAACATAGGATTTCAACTTAAACTACCAATTTTGCTATGGATAAAAAAAAAAAAAAAATTTATGGATACCTAATCTTAAATTCAGCGGATATACAGCAGAGTTAACAGTCACTTTTTATCTAATAAAATTTTACCTATTAATCCACCTTTGTTTTCATGACTCTAAAAAATGCAAGACAGAGAGGCGGGGCCAAGATGGCAGAATAGACAGACACTTCCAGTGAGGCCTCTTACAACAAAGACCATAAAAAAAAATAGTGAAATGAGTATATTTATGAAAGCTAGGAGCCCTGAACATCAAAGGCAAAGTTAGAAAAAGAACTGAGTGGCAGGGGGAGGAAGAGACAGTTCAGAAGCAGAGAAGTATTGTTGGACCTGAATCACCGAAAGCCCTCAGACACCGTTCCTGGGAACAGCTGCAGGGGGCTGATACTAGAAATTGGCCACAGTTTCCTTAGGAAAAAGCAGCCTGCCACACAGCCTACTCACACCTCTGGAACCAGAGAAAAACAGCACTCTCACAAAAACCTAAGTACTTGCCTATATTTTACCACACTCCCCACCCGCAAGCCGGCTTCAACAGCTGCTGATTTCCCTAGGCCTGAGATAGGCCCTCTTGAGCTCCTAGAGCCATCCTCCTGGCCTTTGAGAAGGAATAAATTCACAAGTGGGGGAAAAGATAATTTTCCAGCTCCACTAACCAGGGGAGCTCAGGACAGAAGTGGCTCCTGTCCAGGACTTGGAGTACCTTTCCCCCCTGCATGGACCTCGGTGGGCCTATTTCAGGAGAATTGGCCCTTGTTGGCAGACTACAACTGTTTCACCTGTGCAGTGGAGAAGTGGATGTTTGATGTTTGACACTATTTTGCCTATTAAACAGGGTCCTCACCTACCCACATCAGGGGCCTAAGGACTGGTGGCTCCTCCACTCAGGTCACCCAGCCACCCAAGACAGGGATCGAAGGATAACTGGTACCTCCCAGTCCTTACAACCAAAAACATTGGGTGCCCATTGTCCATCTGCAGAACCCACCCATCTGTAAACTCTAGGGAAGAAGGGCACACTTTCCTCACAGACACTTAAGGGATGATTCTCAGCCCCCTGCCTTGTTCAGAGCATGACCCCCTGTTGCAACCAAATAATGGTACCTACACCTATCACCTCTGCCCCCTAAGACTGTAGGACAGAGCCTGTACCACACACTTGATATCAGCTACCTGGACATCTGAGCTGAATTCATACAAGAAAAGTGAATGGACTGCTAGACTAACGTGCCTGATAACAGATCTAGCCATCTGAGGACAGGAAGACAGAGCTCCAAAGGCAAAAATAATGAAGCTAGCTCACTCAAGAAACCCATTTGGGCATATCAAAACAAAACAAAGCAAGAAGCTATGATACAGTAGGCAAACATAAAATAAACTAACACAATAACTTATAGATGGCTCAGAGAGAACAATCACTATCAAGTCACATAAAGAAACAGACCATGATTGTCTTAACAAGCTCTGAAAAAAAAAGGAATCAAGGGATCATCTAGATAAAACTGCCTTCCTGGAATTACCAGATGCAGAATACAAAAAATTAATACACAGACGCCTTCAAGACATCAGGAAGGAAATGAGGCAATACAAAGAACAAGCCAAGGAACATACAGATAAAGAAATTGAAGAAATTAAAAAGATTATTCAGGAACATAATGAAAACTCTAATAAACTGGAAAAATCCACAGACAGCAATTAGAAATTCACAAGATTAACAATAAAATTACAGAAGTAGACAAATCAATAGAAAGTCAGAGGAGCAGAATTAAGTGGAAGGAAGAATTTGTGAACTTGAAGATAAAGTACTTGGCACCAATATATTTGAAGAAAAATCAGATAAAAGAATTTTAAAAAATGAAGAAGTCTTTAGAATCATGTGGGACTCTATCAAAAAATTTAACCTATCAGTGATTGGAGTACCAGAACAGGGAAGGATGACAGAAAATACAGATAAAATTGTTGAAGATTTGTTGGCAGAAAACTTCCCTGATATCATGAAAGATGAGATGTCTATTCAAGATTCTCATTGAATACCACATAAGGCAGATTATAAAAGTCACCATGACATATTATAATAGAACTTACCAAAACCAAAGATAAAGAATTTTAAGAGCAGCTAGGAATAAATGAAAAGTCACCTACAAAGGAGAGTCAATAAGAATAAGCTTGGACTACTTGGCAGAAGCCATGCAGCCAAGAAGGCAATGGGATGACTTATATAAAGCATTGAAGGAAAAAAATTGCCAACAAAGAAGTGTATATCCAGCAAAACTGTCTCTCAAATATGGAGGTGAAATTAGGATATTTCCAGATAAAAAGAAGTTTAGGGAATTCATAAAAACCAAACCAAAACTACAAGAAATACTAAAGGGAGTTCTTTGGTTAAAAAATCAATAATATCAGGTATCAACTCAAGACTAGAACTCTGGACAGAGCAATCAGATGTCAACCCAGACAGGGAAAACACAAAAATAAATCAAGATAAAAAAATGTTCAAAACAGAGAAACAGCAATGTTAGTATGTAAAAGAAGACAACATTAGAACAATAAAGAAGGACTAAGAAATGTAGTCATAGATCTTTCATATGCAGAGGAAGACAAGGCCATATAAAGAAATGAAAGTTAAGTTTAAATTTAGAAAAATAGGGGTAAATATTAAGGTAACCACAAAGGAGACAAACTATCCTACACATCAAAATAAAATACGAGAAAAAAAGAGAGACTCAGCAGAAACAAAATCAACAACAATGAATAAGAGGAAAAGACAATATATAAAGATATACTACTCAGCACAAAAAATTAAGTGGGAAAAAGAAACTGTCAACAATGAGCAAAAAAAAAATAGCACTAAATTCATACCTATACATAATTACCCTGAATGTAAATGGACTAAATGCACCAATAAGGACAGAGAGTAGCAGAACGGATGGAAAAACATGACCTGTCTATACGTTGCCTCCAAGAGACACACCTTAGACTTAAAGACACAAAAAAACTAAAACTCAAAGGATGGAAAAAATACATATCGAGCAAACAACAATCAAAAAAGAGCAGGAGTGACAATATTAATTTCTGACAAAATAGACTTTAAAGTTAAATCCATCAGAAAGGATAAGGAAGGACACTATATAATGATTAAAGGGACAATACACCAAGAAGATATAACCATATTAAATATTTTTGCACCCAATGACAGGGCTGCAAGATACGTAAAACAAACTCTAACAAAAAGCACTGAAAAGTAAGATAGACAACTCCAAAATAATAACAGGAGACTTCAACACACCACTTTTGGTGAAGAACAGGACATTGAGAAAGAAGTTCAATAAAGACACTGAAGACATAAATGCCACGATCAACCAACGTGATCTCATAAACATATTCAGAACACTCCACCCAACAGCAACCAAGTATACTTTCTTTTCTAGTGCACGTGGGACAGTCTCTAGAATAGACCACATATTAGGTCATAAAGCAAGCCTTAGCAGAATCCAAAACCTTGAAATATTACAAAGCATCTTCTCTGACCATAAGTCCATAAAAGTGGAAATCAATAACAGGAAAAGCAGGGAAAAGAAATCGAACAGTTGGAAACTGAACAATACCCTGCTCAAAAAAGACTGGATTATAAAAGACATTAAGGGTGGAATAAAGAAATTCATAGAATCCAATGAGAATGAAAATGTTTCCTATCAGAACCTTTGGGACACAGCAAAAGCAGTGCTCAGAGGTCAACTTATATCGATAAATGCACACATACAAAAAGAAGAGCCAAAATCAAGGAATTATCCCTACAACTTGAACAAATAGAAAGAGAGCTGCAAAAGAAACCCTCAGGCACCAGAAGAAAGTAAATAATAAAAATTAGAGCAGGATTAAATGAAATACAGAACAGAAAAACAACTGTAAGAAGACCAAAAGCTGATTCTTTGAAAAACTTAACAAAATTGATAAACCACTGGCCAAACTGACAAAAGAAAAAGAGGAGAGGAAGTAAATAACCCAAATAAGAGATGAGAGGGGTGATATTACAATAGACCCAACTGAAATTAAAAGAATCATATCACACTACTATAAAAAATTGTACTCTAACAAATTTGAAAACCTAGAAGGAACGGATGAATTCCTAGAAACACATTACCTACCTAAACTAACACAAATAGAGGTAGAACAACTAAACAGACCAATAACAAAAGAAGAAATTGAAAAGGTAATCAAAAAACTCGCAACGAAAGAAAGCCCCGGCCCAGAGGGCTTCACTGCAGAGTTCTGCCAAACTTTCAGAGAAGAGTAAACACAACTACTAATAAAGGTATTTTAGAACATAGAAAAGGATGGAATACTCCCACACTCATTCTATGAAGCCAGCATATCCCTGATAAAACCAGGTAAAGACACCACACACAAAAAAAGAAAATTACAGACCTATATCCCTCATGAACTTAGATGCAAAAATCCTCAACAAAATTCTAGCCAACAGAATTCAATAACATATCAAAAAAATAATTCACCATGACCAAGTGGGATTTATACCAGGTATGCAGGGATGGTTCAACAATAAAAAAAACAGTTAAGGTAATCCATCATATAAATAAAACAAAAGAATCGCATGATTTTATCAATTGATGCAGAAAGGGCATTTGACAAAGTTCAATACCCATTCATGATAAAAAAAAAAAAAAACTCTCAGCGAAATAGGAATAGAAGGAAAATTCCTCAGTGTAATAAAGGATATTTATACAAAGCCAATAGTCAACATCATCCTAAATGGAGAGAGTCTGAAACCAGATAAGGATGTCTTTTATTACCACTCTTATTCAACATTGTGCTGAAGGTCCTAGCCAGAGCAATTAGGCTAGATAAAGAAATAAAGGGCATCCAGATTGGCAAGGAAGAAGTAAAAGTATCTCTATTTGCAGATGACATGATCTTTTACACAGAAAACCCTAAGGAATCCTCAAGAAAACTACTGAAACTAATAGAAGAGTTCAGCAAAGCATCAGGATACACGATAAACATACAAAGATCAGCTGGATTCCTTTATACCAACAAAAAGAACATCGAAGTGGAAATCACCAAATCAATATCATTTACAGTAGCCCCCAGGAAGATAAAATACTTAGGAATAAATCTTACCAGAGATGTAAAAGACTTATACAAAGAAAACTACAAAACACTTCTGCAAGACACCACAAGAGACCTACATAAGTGGAAAAACATACCTTGCTCATGGATAGGAAGAATTAACATTGTAGAAATGTCTCTTCTACCAGAAGCAATGTATAGATTTAATGCAATTCCGATCCAAATTCCAAAGGCATTTTTTAATGTCATGGAGAAACAAATCACCAATTTCATATAGAAGGGAAAGAAGACCTGGATAAGTAACTCATTACTGAAAAAGAACAAAGTAGGAGGCCTTACTCTACTTGATTTTAGAAACTATTATTCCACCACAATAGTCAAAACAGCCTGGTACTGGTAAAACAACAGATACATAGACCAATGGAACAGAATTGAGAATCCAGACATAAATCCATCCACATATGAGCAACTGATATTTGACAAAGCCCCAAATCAGTTAAATGGGGGAAAAGACAGTCTTTTTAACAAATGATGCTGGCATAACTGGATATCCATCTGCAAAAAAATGAATCAAGACCTCACGCCATGCACAAAAATGAACTCAAAATAGATCAAAAGCCTATATATAAAATCTAAAATGATAAAGACCATGGAAGAAAAAATGTGGACAACATTAGGAGCCCTAATACATGGCATAAACAGTATACAAAACATTACTAACAATGCTGAAGAAAAACTAGATAATTGGGAGCTCCTAAAAACCAAACACCTATGCTCATCCAAAGACTTCATCAAAAGAGTAAGAAGATGACTTACAGACTGGGAAAAAGATTTTACCTATGACATTTCTGATCAGAGCTTGATCTCTAAAATCTACATGATACTGCAAAAACTCAGCTACAAAAAGACAAATAGCCCAATTAAAAAATGGGCAAAAGATATGAATAGACACCTCACTAAAGAAGACATTCAGGTAGCTAACAGATATATGAGGAAATGTTCACAATCATTAACAATTAGAGAAATGCAGACCAAAACTACAATGAGATTTCATCTCACTCCAACAAGGCTGGCATTAATCCAAAAAACACAAAATGATAAATGTTGGAGAGGCTATGGAGAGATTGGAACACTTGTACACTGCTGGTGGGAATGTCAAATGGTACAGGCACTTTGGAAATCGATTTGGCGCTTCCTTAAAAAGCTAGAAATAGAACTACCATACAATCCAGCAATCCCACTCCTTGGAATATACCCTAGAGAAGTAAGAGCCTTTACACGAACAGATATATGCACACCCATGTTCATTGCAGCACTATTTACAATAGCAAAAGCTGGAAGCAACCAAGGTACCCACCAATGGATGAATGGATAAATTATGGTATATTCACACAATGGAATACTATGCATCAATAAAGAACAGTGATGAATCTGTGAAATATTTCATAACATGGAGGAATCTGGAAGGCATTATGCTGAGTGAAATTAGTCAGTTGCAAAAGAACAAATATTGTACAAGACCACTGTTATAAGAACTCAAGAAATAGTTAAACAGAGAAGAGAGTATTCTTTGATGGTTACAAGAAGAGGGAGGGAAGGAAGGAAGGAGAGGGGTATTCACTAATTAGATAGTAGATAAGAGCTACTTTAGGGTGAAGGGAAAGAGACCACAATATACAGGAAAGGTCAGCACAACTGGACTAAACCAAAAGCAGTTTCCTGAATAAACTGAATGCTTTGAAGGCTAGCATAGCAGGGGCAGGGGTTTGGGGACCATGGTTTCAGGGGACATCTAAGTCAGTTGGCATAATAAAATCTATTAAGAAAACATCTTGCATCCCACTTTGGAGAGTGGCATCTGCGGTCTTAAACGCTAGTAAGCAGCCACTAACATGCATCAATTGGTCTCAACCTACCTGGAACAAAAAGGAATGAAGAACACCAAAGACACAAGGTAATTATGAGCCCAAGAGACAGAAGGGGCCACATAAACCAGAGACTACATCAGCCTGAGACCAGAAGAACTAGATGGAACCCAGCTACAACCAATGACTGCCCTCACAGGGAACACAACAGAGAACCCCTGAGGGAGCAGGAGAGCAGTGGGATGCAGACCCCAAATCCTCATAAAAAGACCAGGCTTAATGGTCTGACTGAGACTAGAAGGACCCTGATGGTCATGGCCTCCAGACCTCCCATTAGCCCAAGACAGGAACCATGCCCAAGGCCAACTCTTCAGACAGGGATTGGACTGGACAATGGGATAGAAAAAGATGCTAGCAAAGAATGAGCTTCTTGGATCAAGTAGACACATTAGACTATGTCGGCATCTCCTATCTGGGTGGGAGATGGGAGGGCAGAGGGGGTCAGAAGCTGGGGGAATGGACACAAAAAGAGAGTGGAGGGAAGGAGCGGGCTGTCTCATTAGGGAGAGAGCAATTAGGAGTATATAGCAAGGTGTATATAAATTTTTGTATGAGAGACTGACTTGATTTGTAAACACTCACTTAAAACACAATAAAACTTTTTTTAAAAATGCAAGATAGAAAAAATTTTCTGCATGAAAGTGGCAAGAAAGGGTTGCCCACCAGATAAATACTGAAAAACAGAGAACTCAATAAAGTCTAAACATTTTCAAACTTTAATTACTCATTTGTGTAAAGTAATACCGATTTAAACAAAATTTTATCACAAAACAAAGGATATGGATAGTTTTTTTTTTTTTTATAAAATGTGGATTTAATAATTGACTTGCATGGCCATGTTGTCAGAAACAACACTGGAGATCACATGACAGAATTTGGCAAGACCAATGAATTAACTATTCATTGGAAATACCTGTTTTCAACAACACACAAATGGCAGCTACACACGTGGACATCTCTGGATGGAATACACAGGAATGAAATAGACTACATCTGTGGAGAAGCTTGATATCCTCAGTCAGAACAAGGCCAAGGAGTTGAGTGCAGAACAGACCATCAATTGCTCATATGCAAGTTCAAGTTGAAAATTAAAACAAGTCCACAAGAGCCAAAATATGACTCTCTAGAGTTATGCTATCCAATAGGATAGCCATTAGCACATGTGACTATTTAATTTCAATTAATTACAGTTGAATAAAATTAAAACTTAAGTTCTCAGACACACTAGCAACATTTCAAGTGCTCAACAGCCATATGTGTCTAGTGACTTCTCTGTTGGGCAGTGCAGATACAGAGTATTTCTGTCACCACAGAGAGTTCTATTGGACACTGCTATTTTAGAGGATTATTCCCATCTACATATAAACATTTCACAAACTTTCATCTTAAAAACTCGTAGATATAAGCAAAAAACTTCCTTGACCTCTTACCCTCCTCTACATACTACTTCACTTCTCTGCTATCACTATAGCAAAAATGTTTTTCCATACTGGCTGTCTTCATGTTTGCTCCTCTTTTGAATTCACTTTGTTAAGGCTTTCATTACAATTCAATAGAAACAATTTTTGTCAAAGTCACCAAAGACCTTTTGCTAAATCCAATTATCAATATTAGTCCTCATCTTAATCAACCAATCAGGAGCAGTGAACACAGTTGATCACATCCTCATTGTGAAAATACTTTTCTTCATTTGATTTCTAGGACATCAGTTTCTCTTAATTTCCTTTCTACTTCTTGGCTACTACTGCTCAGTCTACATTAAGAGATTTACCTCATTAACTTCAGGTCTTCATCTTCTGATCTCTTTTCTCTCTGCATTCAGTCCCTTAATACCCTCATGCCATCTCTTTGCTTTAAATATCATCTTTACACTGATAAATCTAGAATATAAATCTCCAGTCCAGGCCTATTCCTAAACTCAATTCTCCTTTATCTACTTGCCTTGTCACAATCACCATTGGTATGTCTAACAGGTGTCTCAAGTATGGCATATCCAAAATTAAACTCCTGTTTATCCTCCCACACCCAGCCCTGCTCTTCATCAAGTCTTCTCAATTCAATAGATGATATTTTCTTTGATTGCTCAAGACTAAGTCTTGGTTTCAATCATGACTGCTCCCTTCATCTCTCTCTCACAACCAATCCACCAATAACTTCTATCTGCTCTACATTCAAAATATATCTAAAATTGAATGACTTAATTCCTCTTCTGCTAAACTTAAAGTCTAAGCTACCATCATCTCGCACCTGTAGTATTGCTATAGCCTCCTAACTGGTCTAATTGGTCTACCTACTTCTTCTCTTATACCCTACGATCTGATTTCAACTGAAAATGTATTCATTTTGAATGAATGAAAGAAACATGTCTTACGATGTTACCACTCAGCTCAACATCTCCAGTGGCTTCCCACCTCACAAGGTAAAAAGCAGAAGTTCTTATGGTAGCTTTCAGGTCCCTAGATGACCCCTTCTACCTCCGGTAGTGCTCACCCCACTTCTCTGACTTCATTTTCTACCACTTCTACTACTTCTCCCATTTCAGCTCCAGCCTTCTTTAGCTAGCCTCCTTGCATTTGCTTATGCATTCTAAGTACACCCCCTGGAGTCTCTCTTGCTTTGCATTATCTTCCTTGTTTCCTTCAGTTCTCTATGCAAATGCCCCCTCTTCAGAGAGGTCTCCCAGCCACCCTATAAAAAACAGCAATTCCCTAGTACTCTCTATTCCTCTTAACTCCCCACGGTATTTGGATTACCAACGTGCCCACTCTAACAACACTTTTATTTGAAATTAAGCAGTGAAATCATCAAGATTAAATAAACATTTTACAAAAAACCAAACGCAGCGCCATCACATTGACCCCGACTCATAGTGACCATATAGAACAGAGTAGAACTGCCCCATAGAGTTTCCAAGGAGCACCTGGCAGATTTGAACTGTTGATCTCTTGGTTAGCAGCCATAGCACTTAACCCCAAATGAGAATTTCCAAACATTTTACAAAGAAAACAGCAAATAAGGCTGACTCAGAAAGGCCAACTTCTATATTTTCTACACTTCTTCTTATCACCTACAAATCTTATCACCTCTTATCACCTACAAATAAACCTTGTCTGTTACTACTTACCATAACATTAGTTTTTATTCCAGCATCCACATCCAGACTTCTGGGCTTTCGTTTCTGTGGACTTCTTGTTTATGGAGTGGCTTCTGAACTTCTTACTTCTCTTTAATGTAAACTTACTCACTGAAGTAGGTAGAAGCATCTGACTGCTTCCATATCTTTTAGCGTTGCTGTGCCTGAGCATTTATGTAATAAAATGCATATTGTATCTACAGGTTGCTTTCCCTTTATTTTTACTTTATATTACATGAGTTCTTCTAAATTATGTGTGCAAAGAGATTATATAGCTTATGCATCTTATTTTTGGATAACAGGTAATAGTATAAAATATTTATTATAATAAGGAAGAGTTAGAGCTATAGGGTTGTAAACAACTGATCTAACCCAACTCACTCATTTAACAGATGAGGAAACAGGAGCAGAGACTCCCCAAAACCATGACTTTGGAGACAGAGTCAGAGCTGGTACAGAGCAGGGGGCGGGAGTGAAAATGACTTTTTATTCACTCCTCTTTCTCTACAACAGATTGTCCCAATTTGGTTCAGATTCTAAATGCACTAATAGAAAAACCTGTTATATTGCTATTGATTTCCCCCAATTTTTCTTTTATAGGGAAATTTTAGTCCAAATTTTTTTCTCTAAAATAACATCAATGAAATTGTAATCCTAATGCTAGTCTCTGAAATCAGTTATTCTGCCTTCATCTTTTTACAGAAGTCTATAATTTAACGGGCCTTGACTTTTTATAAAAGCAGAGTATACAGTTGATAAATGTAACGTTTCAAAGGGCCGTCACACATGGTCATATTGTTGCCCTGTTGGTTTTGAGTATTCTTCTGTTGATTGTTTAATGAAATCACCCCACAGACACTCTTATATTTCAGTATCAAACGTACACAATACGATTATATTGTGGGAATGCCTTTAATTCTTACAAAATAACTCACTACTGCAGACATTAAATCAAACATTGTGCAGAGAGATCTGGAAAATAGCAACTTTTCAAATACTAACATTTAAGTATGACAATGTCCATCAGAAAAAAAGTAACTAATCCTTGGATTGTGGATTGAAATTTCATTTTGCTTATTAAAATAATATTGGTTGAAGTCTTACATCTAGTACAATAACTGGTAGTCAGCTTTGAAGTTGTGTGAACAAGAATTTGCCTTAGATGATCTTGAAGGTATCTTTCAGTTTCACGTAATGTGAATCTATAATTTTATCAGTTTACCATTAGGTAGATTGTTTTCAAATGGAAGCTAATTGTGTGTTGTGTTTGTATTCAGATATAACCGTTTCCCCAAATTCAAACCCAACTCCCAATATCTGTTGTAGCATGAATCACAACGTTCTATGTTTACTTGAGTATGCGCTGGACCTCATTACTAAACTCATCTGTTCGTTAAGCAAATATTTTTGAGTACCTCCTATATACTTGGTACTGGTAATATGAACATAAGTATGATGGACTTTGATCCTGACTTCATGCAACTATCTGCTCCTGAAGGAGAGAAAGCTGTGTATTTTCAACTCAATTTCTCTATATGGTTCAGTATGACACTTTGCACAACACATACTTGTAGAATTGAACAACCAAGGATAACAAGCACAGTTTAAGAACAAACAATAAACACCCTGCTGACAGCTGGATCCAGCAGACCTAGCAGAGCCCCAGACCTGAGGATTTTAGATCTTTTTGTCTTCCCTTTTTCAGCTTTTCATAATGTTTACTTTTATGACAACCTGAACAGGCAGTGAAAGGTTCTATGCCCTTCTTTCCTCCAGAAGATAGGGAAAATGGTGGGAGACATGGAAGGAGGCAGAGAAATGCTCAAAAAGATTTTAATTTTAGAGCACGAAACAATCTGGCTGAACCAAGTTAAAAACATTATCTAAAAACAACTGTGATACACTAAAGCACTCTTGATTCCCATTTGTGTCCATTAACCACTGAAAAGCACTGGATCTGAAGTTTGTTTTGTTTCTTTCCAAGGATTATTGATGATAAAAGCACACAATCAACCAGTCTAAAATATCAGAAGGAGGTATCTTGCTAGTCATATTTGCTTTCTCCTCCAGCATGTCACCCGCCTACCTCATTCACCTTCATTCAAGTAAAGGGTTGCCATCAGCTCTCCTCTTCATCTCCTGCTGGTGATCATCCCAAGATATGGGCCCAGAAGTCTGTCCATCTCCTTCTCCTTGGCAGTCCTCTAAATCTGCTTCAGGAGCGCACAGAGGTTAGGAACACCTCACACCTTACTGGCTCCTCACTTTGGTCGGTCGCTTTGGGCCCAGCCAGATCATCACTGCTATTTTTCCATAGCCCTTCCATTCCTAACATTTACTCATGAAAATGATCTGTCTCCAAATCTTGTCAATCACCTTTTCCTAATAAAATATTATTTGAAATCTTCACCACCTATATCTGTTGTTTTTAATTGCTGTCAAGTCAATTTCAACTCATAGTGGCTAGTTTTTAATAAAGATGCAATTTATATGATTCCTGTCTTTTTCATCCTCATCTGGAGTACCCTTGGTATTTAATTCCACCTAAGTTTTTTTTTTTTTTTTTTTTAAGTGGCTAGGCTGATTCTAGGCTGGTTAAAAAAAAAAAAAATTATGTATACCACCTATAGCCAATATAAAACAAACCAAACCCTTTGCTGTCAAGTCAATTCTGACTCATAGTGAACCTATAGGACAGAGCAGAACCACCCCATAGGGTTTCCAAGTAGCACCTGGAAGATTCAAACTGTCGACCTTTTGGTTAGCAGCCATAGCTCTTAGCCAGTACGCCACCCGTGCTCCATAGCCCATATATGCTACCTAAATCTACATACCTCAGTGTAGATTTCCTCACCACTCTCCGTGGATCAGCAAAAAGGACTTGCTGAGCTCTGTCTCCTGCTTGAACAATATATCCCCCTTTGTCTAATAATACCACCATCTAGCCCTCCCTCATGGTCACAGGAAACCCTGGTGGCATAGAGGTTAAGAGCTATGGCTGCTAACCAAAGGGTCGGCAGTTCAAATCTGCCAGGCACTGCTTGGAAACTCCATGGGGCAGTTCTACCCTGTCCTATAGGGTCTCTATGAGTCGGAATTGACTTGACAGCACTGGGTTTTGCTTTTGGTCATGGCCACTATTTCTGGTGTTTGTTGTATAGTTTGTAACGCAAGTAATTTTCACTGACCATCTGGAAGGAAGAAACTTTTGAAGCTACAAAGATGATTTTGAAGGAAGATGATTTCAACAGGGAATACTTGCAGTCTGTCCAGAGTCTAACATTCCTTCAGAGAAAGCAGCAGTTTCTATAATGGTGGCTACTGGAATGAAAAAGAAGGAAGTGGTATTCATCTATTTACAACCCATGTCTAGCTCATCATTTCTTTGGCCACAATGTATAATATTTTTACCATCTGTCTGACATCCTTTGACTGCCTTCTTAGTTTCTAAAGCTGGCAAAGGGTCATCCTTGTGTCTCAAAACTGAACTGGCTAGATTTTGTCTGAAAGAGCTCTCAGAGGAAGTACCAACTGAGAAATGGGAGCTTTAGTCATTTACCTACATAAGCAGCCCTGCTAGAGGGCCTTCTCATGGGGGGAAAAAAAACTGAGCCCTGTTGTAAATTGAATTGTGTCTCCCCCAAATACGTGTTGGAATGCTAACCCCTATACCTATGGATGAAATTCTGTTTGGAAATAAGGTATTCTTTGTTATGTTAATGAAGCCTCATCCATGTAAAGTATGTCCTAAACCTAATCACTCCTGAGGTATAAAGAGCCTCATAGACACAGAGACAAGCAAGCACAAATTGGGGAGAATAGATGGCACAGGAAGATCGACAAGGAACCTAAGTATGTTGGGAGAGATATAGACCTTCTCCTGGGGCAGAGAGCAAGAGAAAACCTTCCCATAGAGCTGGTGCTGTGAATTGGGACTTCTAGCCTCCTAAGCTGTGAGAAAATAAATTTCTGTTCTTTAAAGCCACCCACTTGTGGTGTTTGCATCATAGCAGTACTAAGAAACTCAGACAAACCCCAGCAGAGAAATTCCCAGCTCCTGACAGCTAGAATTATAGATTCACAACTTGTGCTACCTGCAGGCTTAGAGTGGAGCCACATGGACTCTTGTCACCATATAAGGAAATTCTTGTTGCCCTTAATGCTTAAATAGTTTCATGTTATTTTTAACTTCTTCTTTAGGTCAACATCAGACTTGGTCATGGCCTACCACAGAGACAAGATCAAGGTTGTTCATTGTTTTTGTATTTGGATTTTTTTCTCCCACTGTGTAAGCAGATACCATATAAAAGGAAATGAGATTAAATTACATGAGGATGAGGAAACCAACCCAGAAATTAAACACTGAAGTGTCCTTTCTCAAAGATAACAGTATTTATTGAATGCTTATCATGTCCATACTCATAAAACCTTATGGAACTGATGTCATTATTATATTTATTAAACTGCTGAAGAATCAGAGGCACAGAGAGTTTAAACAACATTCCCAAAGACATACAACTCCTAAGTGGTAGGGCCTGGATTCCAACCCATGCCAACACTCTTAACCGTTTTTACCAGCGTTTCTCAAAATGTGTTCCTCAGTCTCACAAGATGTTCCATTAAAAAATGATCCTATGCTGTCGTTGTTAGGTGCTGTTGAGTCAATTCCAACTCATAGCAACTCTATGTACAACAGAACTAAACACTGCCCAGTCCTGCACCATCCTCTCAATCAATGTTATATTTGAGCCCGTTGTTGTAGCCACTGTGTCAATCCATTTCCCTTGAGGGTTTTTCTGTTTTTCACTGACCTTCTACTTTACCAAGCATAATGTCCTTCTCCAGGGACTGGTCCCTCCTGATAACATGTCCAAAGTATATGACACAAAGTCTCGCCCCCTTTGCTTCTAAGGAGCATTCTGGCTGTACTTCTTCCAAGATACATTTATTCGTTCTTCTGGCAGTCCATGGTATATTCAGTGTTCTCTGCCAACACCATAATTCAAAGGCATCAATTCTTTTTCAGTCTTCCTTATTCATTGTCCAGCTTTCGTATGCCCATGAGGCCATTGAAAGCACCATGGCTTGGGTCAGGTGCACCTTAGCCCTTAAACTGACCTCTTCGCTTTTTTAATTGCCTGGATTGGCAGTTCTCCATGAACATCATGAAATAAAGGCTCTGAAGAGACTTTTTTAACTTAGTATTTCACAGATTTTCACAAGCTTACTTGACCGTGGCACACTTTTTTGCATAACTACCATTAACACCCCAGGAAATACACAGTAGCAGAAACACTGGCTCAAGGTGATGGCAGAAGACTTCCTTCAGAATCCCAGACTCCCTTCAGATCCTTTCTGGCTCCAGTCACATCATGTCACAAAAGGATTTGCCCCATGTTTCCCAAACGGGTCACAAAACAAAGTCCATCTCTTACAGATCTCTAAATATCTACGGCAGAATCTTTTGTTTTTTGCTTTTAGTACTGCCTGGTTGGAAGATCCTACAAAGTAAGCTTATCAAAGTCTTAGTACATGAGATGCTGGGTGTAGATCATAACTGATCCATGACTTCCTAAAATTGCAAAACTAAAATTGTAGGCAATTTTAGTCCAGCTGGCTGCCCTCTGAGCTGAGCCGCACTTTCTACAGGCAGGAGACTGAGAAGAATTCAGCTAGTGAGTTTGTAGAAGGAAATGATCATCTGTAAATAAAGAAAAAGGAAAAGTTCAGCAGAAGTTAGACCTTTCCTTCCAAATGGATAAGCACCCTACAGGTTTCAGTGGAACAACAATTTTCAGGCACAAAGTTCTTTCGTCCAGCTAGTGTGTGGTGTTCAGACCACACACTGGGTATTAGGAGTTGTGAGAACTTGGACAAACCTCCCTTTACTTCAGTTCCCTCATATAAAAATGAGATAATGAAAGCCCCAAAAGTTTGTCATAAAAGTTAAGCAAGATAAAGCATGTAAAGTGCTGAACTCAGTACCTGCATCTAATAAATACTTAGTAAGGGATGGCTATTGTTAAGACTGAAACCCTAATGGCTTAGTGATTAAGTGCTATGGCTGCAAACCCAAAGGTCAGCAGTTCAAATCCACCAGGTGCTCCTGGAAACTCTATGGGCCAGTTCTACTCTGTCCTATGGGGTTGCAATGAGTCGTAATTGACTCAATAGCAACAGGCTTTGGTGTGTTTTTTTTTGGTTTTCTTTAAGACAATGCAAGTGACTCTGCAGAAATTTGGTTCTACGTGGCCTCAGGCAAGTCCCTTCCTCCTTCCAGGAACCTGTTCTCACTCACTGAGAGTTTTCTCAATAGCTCCTTCACCTGTCAAGGAAAATAATGGTGGCCTTCTCATTTTTTTTTTGGCAGCTGTTTAAGAAGGTGGCAGCTAGTCTCGACCTGACTAAGAGGTTCTGACAGAAACAGGGTGGGTACACAATTCCAGAAGCTTCTGGTCTCACCAGTATTCAAATCATTTAACGGAAACACAAATTAGAATTCCGGGAATAAAGCAGGTCTTGGTATTAATTAGGAAAAGCCTTCTTTTCATCATTATATTATTTACCAATGCAGGATCAAAGTGGGAAATGCCTTTAAATAATAGTAAAAGTAACAGGTAAAATGTAGTAAGCTCTTACTATATAGCCTCTGGGCTAAGCACTTTATATATATTCTCATATTTTATGCTCAAACAACATAATGATATAGGTACTGTTTTTAAGTCAATTTTTCAGACAAGGAAATAGATCCTTAGAGAGACCAAGGAATCAAGGAACTAGCCTGAGGTCACAGGCCAAGCAAGTGTGTCAGTGCTTTCATCTAATCCTAGGTAGTCTAATTCTAGAGCCAACACCTTGCTGCACTACCTACCTGAGCCAAACCCACTTCCCCGCTGAAGTCATTCTTTCTAAGTGATCTTCAACAAGCTGTGTCCATGCGCCAGCTTTTCAATGACCAGAAAGACAACCAAAATGGTATATGTTAGACCAGGACACACTGCTGTGTTTCACCAACACTTTGCCCATCTTGTACCAGATATTAGCCATCAAAATTCCAACTGGATATTACATTGCTTAAAAAAAAAAAAAAGAAAAAATTAACTACTTATGACCTGTTTGTGAGTCTTCTTAATTCCCTAAATAAGGATTATTCCTCAATACCACAACCTACGTCTTTGATTAAGCCAGTCATAATCCTAGAATGCAATCCTCCTTAAAATGAAAGGTGACTATGACGTCTCAGGGCTCTAAAACCATATAAATGTTAGGTGAAGAGATTATGTGATGAAGCAATCTCCTGACAGTAAGGGCCTTTTGACTGAATTGGTTGGCTATTTGTTTCGGTATTGTGAAGGACTTGCCTCTCAATGGATTTTTTTTTTTTTTTAATCCTGAAAACAGTTCCTTTTTTATTTAACATAATAGCACTTCTGCATTGCATACATGAAGAAATTAATAAAGCTTCAGCTCTCAAATATTCTTACATTTTTATTTAAGTATAAAATAAGTGTCAGACAATATCATAAGTGTTCAGGGCAGTATTGCCATAGACAGAATGTACCACAAGAATGCAAGATGTTAAAATACGAGAAACTGTTCAGGGGGATGAGGTGGTATATGAGAATTCTCTTTTCTTTCTGCACAGTTTTTCTGTAAACCTAAAACTGCCCTAAAAAATAAAGTTCATTTTAAAATTAAAATAAAAACAAAAGAAGTAATATGGAAGATACCTCAGAAAATTTAAAACGAAAATGTTGATACAAAATGATGACCAGAACCAATTAGTTATGCAAAATATTTTGGCTCCTATTATTGCAGCCCAGCAATTTTCTAAGTTGACGCTACTGATGTTCAGGTCCATCTAGAATTGCTGAAGGTGGTATAGGTCTGAATTAAGATGTATGCAAATAATTATAGCCCTGCTTAATTACATAGTGTTCACTATGTGCCAGACATTGTTCTCACTTAATCTTTGTAACAGTCCTATTACTACATACATGAGGAAGGTGAGGCAATGAGGCAAAAAGAGGTGCAGCAACTTATCTGAGGTTACAAACCTCCAAAGTGGCAGAGCTGGGACTAGAATAGGGAAAAGATGGGTCTAGAATCTGAGTTTTTTGCCACTACACTCTGACTCAGTGTTATTCCCAAAATGTCAGCTTCAACCCAAGGAACTCCTAGTCATAAGGAGCCTTGGGTAAGGAAGCCTACGCTTTGGGCTTCTCTTCAGGGAAGATTTCAAGAGTTCAAGAGCTACTTAGACTGGAACAATTGGGTGATGGGTGGGGTGGAGGGGTGGTGGCTAACTGGCCCATCTGGGTTCTTTTGGTTCCTGGAAGCCAGGTCCTGACAGAGTATCTAGCCTTCATGGAACTGCCTCCTGCTAAGGAAGTGCTAAGTCAGGATGACTACCTGGAAGTCCTGATGGTGTAAATGTTCTTCTAGCCTGTGGTGTTCATGTTTCAGAGAGATGAAGAATCTCTGGCACATGTAGGCCCCCAAGAATTGCCCCCACAAAATGTAAAGTGTTGCATGAGGTGCCGATAGGGACTGAGGGTAGAGAAGTCATAAGTTCCTGCCTTTCTGAAAATCACATTCTAAAGTTCCTTATTGGTAGCTATTCTTGATTCTCACTTCCCTCAGACTTCCCTCAAATATCTTTAAGTACTTCATTTTCAAGAAATTTCTAGTATAACATCATTTCTGTCTTTTTCAAACTAAGAAATGAGTTGACTATCAAAGTTAGTCAGCTCATGAAAACGAGCCAAACAAGTTATGGTGACTCCTGTGTCTTGTGTCTTGCTCTGAGTCAGGCATAGGCATCACCGAGGCTTAGCATGTGATGAGCTGGCCCTCATCATAACTGATATCCCTCAGCTATGGACTCTAGGATGGATGTGCACCAAAAAGCCTGGGACTAATAGAGAGCTTTGTGTCAAGACAGCAACCTAATTTCCATATACTCTATATGTCTCAAGTAATGCTAGTTTGAGTTGACACTGCCAACATCATTTGGTGTATTCTCAACCAACTAGAAAGTCTTTTCATGGTAACAGGAAAATTAAGAGGTGTTCATTAAAGCCCAAACAAGAACATCATCTGGTAACTTTGCTATGTAACTGTGGGTGGAACAACAACATGTTTTGAGGTTATTTTCAATGCAACATTTATTGTATATCTATCATGAACCAGTAAATGTATCATCTTCTTGAATACAGAGATAAATAAGACAGCCACCTCAGTGAAGATATTCTAATACAGTATTGGTGGAAGCTGCAAATGTCCATGGCATTTTAATGTTGTGCTTGTTAGTTGCTGTTAAGTTGATTCCAACTCATGGTGACCCTGTTTGTGACTGCCTTATAGGGTTTTCTTGATGTAATCTTAATGGAAGTACGTTTTAATAGAAGACGAACAAAATTTGTCCTCTTTGCAATCTGAAGGAGACTTAATTTGATGTTAAATTAGATGCTTTCTCGGAAACCCTGGTGGCATAGTGGTTAAGAGCTATGGCTGCTAACCAAGAAGTCAGCAGTTCACATCCACCAGGTGCTCCTTGGAAACTCTATGGAACAGTTCTACTCTGTCCCATAAGGTGGCTATGAGTTAGAGTCAACTCGATGGCAACGGGTTTTTTTTTTTTTGGTAGATACTATCTTATAAATAAACAAATTTATTCTCTTATCCTTGGATTTTGAAGAGTGAGACAGAGATCATAAGGTTTTCAATGGTTAGGCAAAATGTTTTTTTTAAAGCTTTAATGATGTCAGAATAGGGATCACTCTTGTTACCAGGAACAAAATCTCCATGATGCAAGCTGAAGGCATTATCATGTAAAGAAATAAATCAGTTTGGGGGTAACAAGACATGTTCCCCCCATTGGCCAATGTCAGTTATCTAATTTAAAGATTTGAGCAGGGAAGAAGGACATTCATTAGTGGCATGACAGAGACTAATAGTTGTCGATCGGATACCCCACCCTGTTTTTCCCTGCTGAGAGAATCTGATTTGATTATATTTTCTCCAATGACACTATAAATTCTGCTCTCAGGGATGAACCATGATTGCTCTAAATCCATCACGATAATCCCATTGTATTTTGCCGATGATTGGCTTAGAGGTTAGCATGTGATCTATGTGTGATCAGTGATAAGGCAGTCTACTAGGGAGGCTCCTGGGAAGGAGTTTCTTCCCTGATGAGATAGAGAGAGACATATGATATATTTCTGCTCTCTTTCTACTAAGACATTTTCCTGTGAAGGTATGATACCTGGAGTTAACCACAACCATCTTTTATCATCATCAAAAAAGGTAGTGACAATGTGATAAAGTCAGAAGGCCCTTAATGATCTGGTCAAGCTGCTCAGCCACTCTTAGAGCCAACCTTCTCAGGACTTTCAGCTATGTGAGGTCATAATAAACACATGCTCATGCAAATAAACAAATTTATGCAGGAAGAAAGTATCTTGATCTTGTCCCAGGCTCAAAGGCAGCAAATGGGAAGGGTTGAGATTTTGAGCCCAGATATGCCCAACTCAAAAGTCACTGGCTCTCTCCTCTATGCAGGCTTAATTAAAGTAGAAAAGACAAAGATCAAGTGCAAGAAATGGATATTCAATATCTTGGCTGTCTCCTCCCCAGAGTGTCCCTGTTATTTGCCATCAAGTTGGCTCCGACTCAGCTATTTATAATAGAACAAAATGCTGCCCTGTTTGGTGCCATGTTTACGATGGTTGGTATAAGGGTGTCCTAGCATACCGCTAAAGTGAATATCCTCGGAGCATACACTAGGCAAGTCTTAGATTTGTTCAGGAGTTTTTGCTCCCTAGTCCCTAAGTCAAGGTCACCTGTAAAGCAGTCGGTGGCATCCTTACCAGTCAAGTCTGGCCAAATGACCTGAACAAGACGGTTTGGTTTAAAGCTGCTTTAGGGATTCAAATCCAAATGCCAGGAGCATCAACAATTCTTGATATTTTTCTATCTAAACAAACGCAGCTTGAATAAACATTTCTCTTGATTCTTGGTTATGCATAAATTATCTTCTTTAAAAACTTTCTGAAGGTGTCCACATTACGTCAAATACTTTAACAACTTATTTTTCCTAATAAATTATGATTCATCTTGTACTGAAAGCAGGTATATACTTTTCTCATAAGTCAAAATTACTATAGAAAGGGTGGAGCAATTTGAAACGCTTATCATGAAAGGCTTAATATGTTATTGTCCTGAGTAAAGACGATCGTGGCCTCAGGAGAGAATGTAGCTCCTAGGAAAAATAACATGTTGTACAAAAGTTTTTTTTTTATTTTTTCTCCCAGAACTGAGGGGAGGAGGTAGAGGGAAAAGAGGAGGAAGTAAGCATCTTAGAATCAGTGAGAGTCCCAGGTGGCCCTCGACTTCTAGCTGAAAGTTTGGGGTTTTGAACCCACCCAGAGATGCCTTGGATGACAGGCCCAGCAATCTACGTACTTCCAAAAAGTTAGAGCATTGATAACCCTATGGAGCAGCCCTACTCTGCACACATGGGGTCATAATGAGTTGGAATTGGCTCAACAGCAAGTAACAAGAACAACAAACTCAAAAGTCCAGCAGCACCGGCATCACCTAGGAGGGAGTTAGAAATGCAGATTCTCAGGCCCCATCCCAGATCTAGAGGATCATAATATGCATATTAATAAGATTCGTGTGCACATTACAGCTTAAGAAACAATGATTTAGAGCAATGGTTCTCTACCTTGGTTGCACTTGAAATCATTTACAGAGTTTTAACAATACCACTGCCTACGTCCAACCCCCACAACCTCTGATTTCATTGCTCTGGGGTGCCTTCAGAGCACTGAGGTTTTTTTTAAAGTTCTCCAGGAGAGTATAATGTTCAGCCAAGGCTGAAAACTACTGGTTTAATTGGCTGATGGTGGCGGTTTCAGGTTATTTGTTCCCCTCAGTAACACTAGGAAGTATGTGAATTTCTCCATTTTAGACCTGAAGCCATGAGACCCGGTGACAGGATCTTTATGGTCAGGTGTAGGATCTTCCTTCAACAACAGGGAATGGAATTCTGAGTCCAAGGGTGCTTTGCATTAGATAATAGATCTTTTCTTACGAATGTGCGTGTGTGCAGTGTATCTTTAAAAACAAGAATATTTTCTGTGCTCTTAATGTCTATCCACACTGTGCTAGACAATTTTGTCCGTTATTTCTAATGTTCCACTAACTCAACAAAGGAGGCATTATTATCTCTTTTTTCTAGATTTAGAAGTTGAGACTCAGAGATGTGAAGGCATTTACCCAGGCCACACGTATGATAAACGGTGCTGTCAGAGTTTGGAGCCGGGTCTTTTCTGTCTCCAAGTTTATGCTCTTTCTCCTGCCTCAAATGTTTCCATATAAACACAAATTGTATTTCAAATCACCTACATTTTCACTTCAGTAAATATATAAGATAAATCCTTTTGAAAGGCAAAAACTTATTTGTTGCAATCACTTCTAATCCACTTACCCTATAAGTTACAAAGTTCATGTATAGATTTCCCCAAACAAGTGCAGTTCCAGCCCTGATTTTAGCCTGTACGACCACCACAACCAGTCGCCGTTGAGCCGACTCTGACTCAAGGCAACTCCGGGTGTGTCAGAATAGAACTTCAATCCATAGGGTTTTCAACGGCTGATTTTTTGGAAGTAGAGCACCACGCCTCTGAGCGGGCTCAAACCTCCGACCTTTCGGTTTGCATCCTAGCGCAATAACAGTTTGCACCACCCAGGGACTCCTTAGCCTCCACAGGGTGAATTCTAATACAAGCAACTAGGGTTACTTCACCTCCTTTCTCCCCACTTCCCCTTTCCACACCTTACTTCCAAGCCTTTTGCAGAGTGAGGTTTGTTAAAATGAAATAAAAGGGTTACCAGTCAAAAGAAAACCACCCGATTATTGCTGTGTGAGCACAGTATATTCAGCTTTTCAAATACCAGAGCTAAAGGAAGTAAACAGGGAATAATCAAAATGCTACTCTTCTGTATGGGTTTAGCAGGCCCTGTGTGGTGATTTTACCAACAGGAGCATATAGACACGCAGTCAGATGTTGGTGTACCCTGTTCTCAAACATTTAAGAACGATAATTCACACTGTGGAGGAAACACCCCATCAGGAACACTGGGACTTCTTTTTTGGACATTTATGCCACAGTATATCACAACATGCCTCTTCTATGGTACAGGCCATCCTCCAGTCTCTGAGTCAAAGCACTGGGTCTACCTGAAACAAATTCCAGTAACTGACATATATGACCTGAGAATGGGAAAAGGAGTCTCCAGAACACACTGGACAACAGGCAGATGCCAAGCAGATAAAAGTGATGCTTTATAAAAAAAAAAAAAAAAAACTTTATAGACTTCGTCAAATGGCTACTTCATTGGCAAAGTGACATGGTCTATGCTGAGTGCTTCATATGCATTAGTCCACTGAATCTTCATTGCAGCTTTTCAAGGGAGATTCTACTAATGTCATTTTACAATGAAGATGTTGCAGCAGAGAGAGGTTAACTGACTTACGTAAAACCAAGTGGCTAGTAACTGGTGGAACAAAGATTTGAACGGCAGTAGCCTAACTCCAGGCCCTGTATTTTAAACTCAATACTGCCACCTATAAGTAGGATAGAGTATCACTTCCTGTAGGGATGAAGTTAAAGTGGAATGTCATGGACAGGATGGTGGGCCCAGTGTCTGTTTCTTCTGTTCCCCTAACAGAACTTTGATTTTCCTTCAAGGAAATACCTTGTCCCTCCTCCTTAGCCAACATGTAGTAACAATGTAATAGCCATGATGTTTGTGTAGGCTGACCCACCTCAACTCCAGATGGTTAGTCAGTATATTCTCACACCCCTTTCAACAATGACCAGTTCACCTTGGTTTCATCAGAGAGAAGCTGAGAAAATGTCATTTGATAATTGTGAGAAATGACACTTCTCCCCTGGAAATGGACAAAGAAGCATGTAACTCCAGTTGCTGCGGACAGCTATCTTTGAGACCATACGGTCCTAGCCTGGCTAAGAATAAAGTCAGAATGAAGAGATAGAACCAAGACCTTGACCAAAACACATCTTCCTTTGGTTTTCAGATATATGAGCCCCTTATTCCACATTATTGTTTAAGCCACATTGAGTTGGGTCTTCTGTTACCCTGTGACCGAAAGTTCTTCACTGATAGATGGATACCAACACTGTATAATTTGTTGTACTTGTAATAATTTCAGAGAGAAGAATTTACATTCTAACAGCTGTAATTTTGAGAAGGACTTCACTGTGAACATCTTCCTGAAGATAAAATACACAGAATTGTCTCCAGATCAAAGCAGTAGTCAGATAATTGTTCTGCAGCTCAGCTAGATGTCGTAACTTAAAATTCCTCATGACAGGTTAATATGAAGAAAGGCATTCACACTGAGTTAATCATATTGCTGTTCATCAACTTGTACAACTGTATGAAATATAATTTATGTAAAACTCAAGGAACCTAAGCTTCCTGTTCTGAGAATTTGGTGGAAATAATGTCATACGCATCATTTAAACTAAGAACAGGAAATTATGTTGAGAAATAAAATGTGACCAGATTGATTGTTTCTTCTCTTTTTCAAAGCCATTTCCACCCTGAAGTTACTCAGAAGTTCAAAGAATGCTACCCTACAGCAGCATGACTCAGTCTCCCGTGGTCTTGCTTATAGGAGGTTGCAGAATTTGACTTCTGCATGTTGAATCTGATCCCCTGCCATATATATGGAGCCCTGGTGGTGCAGTGGTTAAGAGCTTTGTTGCTAACCAAAGGCTGGCAGTTCGAATCCACCAGCCACTCCTCAGAAACCCCATGGGGCAGTTCTACTCTGTCCTATAGGGTTGCTATGTGTCGAATTGACTTGACGACAATAGGTTTATATATGTATACTATGAAAACCAAAACCAAACAAACAAACCCTTTGCCATTGAGTTGATTCTGACTCATAGTTACCCTATAAATCTCCCACCCCATAACTCAAAACATCAATTCTTCTTTGATCTCCCTTATTCATTGTGCAGCTTTCGCATGCCTATGAGGCAATTGAAAACACCATGGCCTGCGTCAGCACACCTTAGGTCTCAAAGTGACATCTTTGCTTTTCAACCCTGGAAAGAGATCTTTTGCAGCAGATTTGCCCAATGCAATATGTCGTTTGATTTGGAATTACTAATAGACAAGTTAAAGATATTGTCCCCCACCAGGAACACATGCTGTTCATAACTGAACAAGCAGCTATTGCTCATGGCAGCAAGAGACACCGAACACCATGAGGAGGAGTCTTGCTGAGAGGACATTGGAAAGACCATATTAATAGAATTTGGGCTTGTGTTTGTTGATTTTGGAGGGAATTCAAGGAAGCGAAGCTTTGCTCTGGGTTGGGCGCTGTCAGTGAGCAAGGTAATTCCATGACTGGGTATCATAATCAATCTTATCTAGGAGGGAAGGCTAGAGTGAGGCTAAAGGTTTAATTAATAAAGAAGCAGCTGTCACTTGTAATAGCCAGGATAGGTGGATATTTGATCATTTCTGTGGTTTAAACACTGTTCATAATTTTGTCTGTGTTCTGACTCGGTGGTTTTGTTTTTGTCTGGATCTATCATGGTCACAGAGTGACTTGTCTGATGTCAGTGTTTGGGGAGATTGTTTGTATTCAGCAGGGGGACACCCACACCTGGCTGTGAATGCTGAGACAAGCTCCTATGTCAAGGGCAGCTTTTCTGTTTCTCAAAGCCTTACACGTATTTCAGTGTCTAGTCATATAAAGCAAATCTTCCAAAGAGAGAAAAAGGTCCAAAAAGTCTGCAAAGGAGATTTGTAAATTATAATGTTAGTTAGTGGGGAATTGCTTTATCAAGTTACCAGTAGCTTCCATTAGAGAAAGCCGATAAAATTACCGTATATCTCATCTCTGTCGTTCAAACTTGGACAATTTTTTTCAGATTTCATCAACACAAAGTTTCAAAATTGGCTGAACAAATTCTCTTCGCGCCAAGAAAAACTGGGCCAAACTTGTAAGAGTCCACAAATGACTGAGCTGGAAATGTTTACCAAGTGTCGGCTGCACTGAAGCATGTATTTTCGTGTGTGCCACAGCAAATCTGTATGACTCTTTTGAAACGCGTTTAGGCAATAGAGGTCAGAGAAGTATAAAAACACACATGCGCTTTGACTTAGCAATACTGCTCATGGGACTTTACCCTATGTAAATATTCTTTATAAAGAGAAAAACTGCATGCATAAGATGTCAACACAGAATTATTTATAGTGATGAAAAAGTAATAACATCCTAATGTCAAATTATAGTGGAATATTTAAATAAATTTGCATCCAAGTCATCTAGATTGTCTATTTAACCATAATTTAGATGATCATTACTGGAGCTGAAATGGCTCATCAAACCAGTCCTGCTTTGAGTTAACATGGCTGGGTCTTTATATCTCCACTTCTACCCGCAGTGGCGGAGCCCTGGTGACACAACAGTTAAGCATGAGGCTGCTAACCAAAAGGCTGGCAGTTTGAATCCACCAGCCACTCCTTGGAAACCCTATGGGACAGTTCTACTCTACCCTATAGGGTCGCTATGAGTTGGTACCGATCAGACAGCAATAGGTTTGGTTTATTTTAACCAGTCAGTTGATGTAGGCCGACTCCACAAAGGCATGACCTTGGATGAGGTGACCGTGCTGCTGAGACAGTCCCTAAAGGGTCTGAAAGCTGAAAGCCATCTGCTCACAGCACACCAGCAGCTGGACAATGTAGGAGAATCCAGCTGACAGAGTTCCATGTCCACCACAGTCCACTCACAACACTGCTGGAGTCCACTTCTTCATGAACATATGGGTGTAGTTCTTCCAGGATTCCAGGGCATCTTTCTTCCTGGAGGAAACTTAGGAGAAGAAAGAAAGTGGGACTAACTACAGTTGCTGCCACTACTGCTGCTCTTGGAACTGCAATGGATACTGATTGGCTCCAACCCTCCATTATTCAGTCTAGATTTTCCTTCACTTTAGCTGGCACCTTTGCTAATGTTAGAGGTTTTCCTGGTGGCCAACCCAGATTCTCATCCCTAGAGGACCAGGAGCCCTGATTACCATGCCCTTCTCAGTCCAAGATTGCTGAATTTGTCTATTTATCATCAAAATTGAACAAGACAGTGCAAAGAGGCACCTAAGTAGGTTGCCTGAATTTAATCCACTTCCATGGGATCCCACATAACATCTTGTCCAATCAGAAGACACACTTTCCACAAAGAAGATGAGGAAGCCTGCCTATGACCTTGAGATCCACCTGTTGTATCACATACCAAACCACTCAATGGCCACCAACCCAACAGGGCATTAGAATGGCTTGCTGATGGCACAGCTGAAACACCAGTTTAGAGGTGACACCTTATACAAGTGGGGAGCCATTAGCCAAGATGTAGTATATACCTTGATGTTTAGCAGGGCCACTCCTTAGTTTTCAAACTCATGTACTCTTCAACTTGATGACACTGTATATACATGGTACAGTGTCATCAAGTTGAAGAGTACATGAGTTTGAAAACTAAGGAGTGGCCCTGCTAAACATCAATTCTAATGACCTGCTTGAGGAATTTGGTCTTTCTGTTCCACCAACTCTGAGCTCTCCAGGGTTAGAGATCTTACTTCCTAAGGAGGACAATACATCTGCCAGGGAACCGGCAAGAGACCTGTTGAATTATAAGCTATAACTTCTGCCTATACACTTGAGACTCTGTGTCCAGAGGAAACCCTGGTGGCATAGTGGTTAAGAGCTACAGCTGCCAGCTGCCAACCAACAAAAAGGTCGGCAGTTGGAATCCACCAGGTGCTCCTTGGAAAATCTATGGGGCAGTTCTATCTGGCCCTATAGGGTTGCTATGAGTTGGAATTGACTCGACACCAAAGGGCTGGCTAGCTGCCTGTGTCCAGAGACCAGCAAGCAAAAAGATGAGTCACCATCATTTCAAAGGTATTTGACCTTAATTATCAAGAGAAGGTAGGACTTCTAATACATAATGGAGACACTTTTTTGACAAGTCCCTGACTCTTCATAGGGTTTGTCACGCACCCTCTGAAACACATTTTTCTTAATAGACCTTCAAAAGTGTTATGTCTAGACAGTCCAGACCTCTTTGGACTTCATTATGACCAAGGGTGGGACAACCTCTGGAAAAACTGTGAATGTATATGATTGTCCATTCCATGTGAATGAGAACTATTTCCGATCCTCTATTTTGACAGAAATAGTGCACAAAAGAAGGGGCAGAGTGGGCAAACCCCACCTTTATTATTAACTATGTAGTAAGGATCAGCATGAATCCAATTCCCACTTGGAAATGGATCTAGTCCTCACCTTTCCCCACTTCCATCCTCTTCACCAGCCACCCAAGCAGCACTCTCTCTCTCTTTCCAATCCCAGCCACCCAGAGCTGGGTCACAAGTTATATAGGCACCATCTATTAGACTAGCTGTTCATGCAGTATTTCTCTGACCTTCAGCCACCCAGAGCTGGGTCAGAGTTGACAAGTTAGAAAGACTCAGTCCTTCAGATCAACTACCCACATAGCCCTTCTCTGACCTAGCCACTACAAGCTAAGTCAGAGCTCACAAGTTAGAAGGCGCACACCAGTCTCTGCTGGCTCACTGCTCCTGTGAGTTTGTTATTCCTCAGAATGACTCACAGAACTCATGGAGAGTATCTATACCAACAATTATCCATTTATTATAACCCAAAAGGATGTAAATGAAAAGACACATCAAGGCGAGGTCTGGGAGGAGTCCTGGTGAGAGGGTTCCTGAGAACAGATGCTCTAGCCAATTCAGGAAGCCCCAACTACTTCCGCATCCAGGGATTTTTGTTGACCTCATTGCCCAGTCATGATTGAGGTCTCATTGTATAGTCATAATTGATTGAATAACTGAATATACTGGATTGAAATCATGCTTCCCCCCCCCCCATCTCTTCCTGAGGTTAGCTGACTAGGTGTGGTCTTTGTGGCCCCCGCTCATTTGCACATGTTTTTAAGTGTTTCCTAGTTGTTTTAGAAAACAAAGACATCTTGATTACTCGGGAAATTCCAAAAGCTATGTTTCAGGAACCAAAGACAAAGGCTGAATTTAGTTCTTTGTCTCATAAATAGAAAAGAACACAGTCATCAAATCAGTAACCCAGTACCGTCTATCTAAAGCCAGGTTAATCTGCTCTATCAAAAAGACCACGTTTGGCACAGTGGTTGCCACTGGGGTTCTTACCAGTTGGTTGGGTTTGTGAAAACTACCTTTCAGCGGTATCATCTGTTTTCTTCGGGAGCCATACTATTAAATGGAATATGACAAGGATCACCACCTCTATATTGTTCAGATCCTTAGAGTGGCACTGATTTCCATCATCCCTTCAAGGGTGCTGTATTGTTTTTTGTTTACTCTTTTGGTCAGGGTAGATGAAGAGAGGAACAGTTTCAAAGCTTCCACTTGACCTTCCCCATTATGATAGCTCTTAACGCCACCCACCAAATGTGTTATATAGTATTTGTGGCAATTGTCATGTATGTCTAAACCAATTATATTATTTAGAAACAGAGGATGACCCCCAGGAGGGTCAATCAATGAGTTCCAGTACCCAAAACAGACTCAGGTCTGGAAACTGGGCAAAGGGTCAGGACTTTTTAGGGATACAACTTCACTCAGCCTCCTGACCATCCAGCCTCGATTTCCTCTGATGGTACAAGTACAGTAGTACCATTGTTGGCAGCCCAGCTATTCTCTCCTGGAGAATACAGTGTTCTATTAACCATCACTATAATTCTGTGCAAGTGAAGATCCCCTGCCACTTGACCTTGTCACTCATTATATCAATCACATCCACTGGCTCCTGATGGTTAGGTGCTGCCACCTGGCTTCATACATCACCCAAAACAGTAGATGAACGTAGTGATCCCTGATCCGCTCTCACCAGCACATTCTCAATGGCCTTGGTAAATGATGTATCATCCGAGACTCCTCATGGAATATAATCATCTGGGTTTTTGGTCTTATACATTATATCCGCTCCAGCAAGCTTACTTCCTTGACTTTGACTGAGGTGTAATTACACATAATAAATTCACCAAAGTTAGGGGTACAATTTGATGAATTTTGACAAATACAGTTTGTTGTATAACCATTTCCACAACCAACACATAGAACATATCCATCATCCCCAAAATGTCCTCGTGTCCCTTTCGATTAGTCCCTTCTCCCTACCACTGGCCTCTCACAACCACTAATCTGCTTTCTGTCACAACAGTTTTGCCTTTTCTGGAATTTCTTATAATTGGAATCATACACTATCTAGTCTTTTGTGTCTGGCTTCTTTCACTTAGAATAATGTCTGGAGAGCCATTCATGTCCTAAGAATTGGTAGTCTTTTTAAAATTTTTTTTATTTTTATTGTTGCAAAAATATAGATAACACAATATTTGCCAATTCAACATATTTTACTTGTACAATTCAGTGAATGACATCAATTACATCAATTATGTTACGTATCCATCATCAATATCCGTACCCCACTATGTGGATATACCACAATTTGTTTAGCCATTCATTAGCTGTTGGACATTTGAGTTGTTTCCACTTTGCGGCTATTATGAACAAAGCTGCTATGAGCATTCACATATGAGTGCTTGTATGAATATACATTTTCATTTATCTTGGGTAGACACCTAACAGTGAGCTTTTCTGGTCATATGGCAAGTATATAATTAACTTTCTAAGAAAATTCTCCATATGGGCTGTACCATTTTGCATTCTTAACAGCAGTGCCTGAGAATTCCAGTTGTTTCACATCCTCTCCAAAACTTGGTATTATAAATCTGTTTAAATTTTGCCATTCTAGTGAGCATATTCATGAAGATGGCACAGGACCAGGCAACTTATCCACAAGGCCGCCCTGGGTTGGCGCTGACTCGACGGCAACTACACAACAGAGTATGTGTAGTGGTGTCTCATGATTATAATTTAGGTTTACCTAAGACTGATAATTTTGAGCACCTTTCCATGTGCTTATTTGCCATCGTATGTCTTCTTTTGTGAAGTGTTTGTTCAAATACCCATTTTTTAAAACAGGTTATCTTCCAATTATTGGATTATAAGATTTATTTATATTCTCTAGATAAAAGCTCTTAATAATATATTTGTTTTATAAATACTTCCTCCCGGTCTGTAGTTGCTTTCTTGTTTTCTTAAGTGTCCTTCAGAGAGCAAACGTTTTTAACGTTTGTCAAATCCAGTGAATCTTTTTTTCTTTTATGATTTATATTTTTCGTGTCCTGACTATGAAATATTTGTCTAACTCAAAATTCAAAATCCCATCTTATTGCCTGCTTTTTTTAGACCACTCTTGGCACCAACTGCCATAGTCTGGGCTCCCTGGAAAGCAGACTCTGGGGCACAGTTTAGTGTTGATCGTGTTTATTAGGGATTGCCCTGAGAAGGAGCACTTGTGGAAAGGAGGGGAAGGAAGCACTGGAGGGCAGAGGGGGGTGAGCTGAGATGTAGGCCCAATAGCATCAGCCACCCCTCTGGGCAGCTCCACGGAATAAAGAGCCCCATTGATCACTCATGGATATGGGCAGAACCCAGCCAAAGCAACTCTGTAGCTAACATAGCCCCTGAAAGGGCTGACAGCAAAGGCTGGGACAATAATTCATTTATCAGAGAGGAACCTGAGAGGCACATCTCCATGTCTATGACACTTGTGCTTTCCTACCTTTGTCTGGAAATCACCTCTTAATACTTCAAGACTCAGGTCAAATATTACTATGTTCTCTAACTCTCCCATAAATCAGAAAACAAACCAACAAAAAACCTGTTGCTGTTGAGTTGATTCTGACTCATAATGATCCCACGTGTTACAGGGTAAAACTGCTGTGTAGGCTTTTCTTGGCTGTAATCTGCAGTGGGTGGTTTTCTAATCTTTATGTAAGCAGATCGCCAGGCCTTTCTTCTGCAGCACCACTGGGTAGGTTTGAACCACTAACATTTGAGTCAGTCAAGCACAAACTGCACCACCCAGTGACTTTAACTCTTTTTATGTAGGTTGCCGTATCTTCTGTAGTCCTACTGCACTATGTTCAGATACCTTTAATGACTCTTACCTCTCAGTATTGTGGTTTATCTGTTTCTGTCTATCTTTTTCCTAGAACACTAGCTCTTAAAAGCTTGGAGTTGTGTCTTGTTCATCTTTAGGTTCCATGTGTGCATCTTGTTATAGAAACTCAGAAACGTCAGATTAGTTGCTTTCTTTTAAATATGACTTCAAACTCCCACCAACTAGGCAATTCGATCTTTGTTATTTCTGGATTGCTTCCACCAGCCTAGAATCTGAGAGTCTTATTTGTGCCTAGAAAATGGGTTAGAGCCCCCAATCCTCTGCCATTGTGGTTGAAGCTAAAATCCTCATTGTGCAAATAAACCCTCATCGTTCCTTGAAGGCAGGAACTACATTCTTTCTGTGCCATGAAAGCCCTGGCTAGAGTGACTATATGTACAGTTTGTTCAGGATAGCCCCAGTTTACACCTATTGTTCTGGCATAATTACTAAAAGCATCCTCTTTCACTTTCAACAATATCCCTGTTTGAATGATAAATGTATACGGTCCCCTAAGTCTTGAGTTTCTTTGCCAAGCCTGGAAGCTCCATGTGTACAGTCGCAAAGTGCATCGCACACCTTCTCTTTACTATCCCTCCAGAGGCTGCCAAGGACTGAGGTGCAGCTGCACTCCGGATCCACTGGTATTGCCTCATTCAGTCTGGGGAAATATCCCCTCTCCTTGCTTAAGATTCCCCAAAGGTCTGCTGCCGCTTTCCCCTATTCTCACCTCCCCCAGCATAATCTCTTCAGTTCCCTGGGCTCGAAAAAAACAAAAATCTGAACGAAAGGTTGATTCTAGCAACTGGTGTTTTTCATCCCCCCTGGCATCAAGAGGTACAAGGCATGGACTACATCTTTGGAATGCAAGGGGAAAAACTATGAGGAAAACATAAATTAATACCTCAATAAATTACTTTGCCACCTTTGAATCTGAGTCTGTTACTAGTGTCTGGCCCAGAGGGGATGCTCCATGAATGCTGGAAGGAAGGGAGAGAGAGAAGAGGAATGGAAGGAGCTCACACTAGGAAAAAAGGGTGACAAACCATTTCAAGAGTACCCACATGAAGCACAGAAGTAACTGCCCTCAAACCATGGAGAGGAGATGACGGTATTAGAGAATCTGGGTTTTTCTATTACTTCATGAACCCTCATAGGGTTTCTAACACTCCTGTATTTGCTTCTAGTCTCTAGTCTCTTATCTGCAGGCTGGAGGATCAGGCTGATTACTGTTGTTCCTGTATTGAACACAAATCAGAAGAAAATGCTGAAAACAATCAGTAGATGTATGGCACAGTTAGTGATTTTAGCTAGCTCAGGTGGAAGCTTGTGTAAGGCTCTTAAGCATGACCTCTGCTGTGTAATGGAGCAGTCAGCTGGACCTCAGCACCTTTCCATTCTAACACACTGTTATGATGGCTCTGCTTCAATGGTGAACACCTGCAGCCTCCACGGAGCTGACTTTCACCAAAAAAATATTTCAGCTTCAGCCACTAGAGTGCGCCACAGCCTAAGACCTGAGATGTCTCTACCCCTACTCCCACTACACGGAAACAGTCCAAGCTGCAGGGCAAAGCTGTATTGAATTAAGTTGTATTGCATTGTTTCTTGCTATTTTGTACTGTAATGGATGGTATTGAATTGCACGAAATTAAATTGTGTTGTATTATGTGGATTTATACTGTGTGTAATTGGATTGCCTCAGACAGTGCTATTTGCTATTACATTTTTTAAAATTGATGCTAATAATCGATGCCCATAATTGTGATTTTCTTAAATGAAAGTGGCTGAAATTGAAGCACAACAAAGCATCACTCACCTCAACCATTCTCCCTCAGAATCGTTTACAAAGAGACAGCACGTTCTAGTTGGAAGATCTTGGGAGGCTCGGTCTACGTCGTGAACCACTGCCTCTTCAGAGCCTAGAACATTGTCTGTACATAGGAGACGCTCAAAAATATGTTTGAACAGCCCTATTCCACATATACTTAGGCACATTGTCACAGTGGACTTAGGCACATTATTTAAGTTTTTCTCAAAGTGGCTCCCTTGATTACTAACAGCCAAATCATCTGGGTGCTTATTAAAAAGGAAGGACCCCTGTGAGGTGATGGCAATGGTGATATTGGTAGTGGGGAATCTGAATCTCCATTTTAAAAAAACATCCTGTGTGTATATTGAAATTTCAGAGCCACTGGCTTAACCTACTCCCAGGCCGTTTTCTTCCTTTCCTCACCTGAAGAATTAAAGAATTAACTAAATCAATTCCTTGGTATAAATGACTCTGGGGAGTCATCACCACTTGTAACCAAAACAAAATCAAACCCATTGCCATGGAGTTGATTCCAACTTATAGACCCTATAGGACAGGCTGGAACTCCCCCAGAGTGTTCACAAGGTTGTAAATCTTTACAGAAGCAGACTGCCACATCTCTCTCCCGAGAATCGGCTGGTGGGTTTGAACTGCTGACCTTTCAGTTAGCAGCCAAGCACTTAACTACTCTGCCACCAGGGCTCCTCCCTCACCACTTGTAAAGGATAGAAAATGTCAGTCCTTATTTCTGCAGAAGCAAAATGCAGCCAGGGAAAAGCGAGACTTGAGCTTACTCCTATCCATCGCTCACTAATCTACTTCTTACTGGGCCACCAGCTGGGGCCCCAGATGTGAAGCTAAAAGAGCTGGAACCTGACTCTGAATCTAGCGAGGAGGATGGAGGAGGGGTTTGTTCTAGCAAGCGGAAAGAGAAAGCAAGAGACAGCCGTCAGTGCTCCACTCTAAAGTATGGTCTCTGAACCAGCAGTGTCGGCATTCACCTGGGGACTTGTTGTTAGAAGCCTTCAAGTCAGTTCCGGCTAATAGCGACCCTATGTACCACAGAATGAAACACTGCCTAGTCCCTATGCCATCCTTATAATCATTGTTAAACTTGAGCCAGTTGTTGCAGCCACTGTGTCAACCCATCTAGTTGAGGGTCTTCCTCTTTCCACTGACCCTGTACTTTACCAAGCATGATGCCTTTCTCCAGGGACTGATCCCTCCTGATAACATGTCCAAAGTATGTTAGATGCAGTTTTGTCATCCTTGCTTCTAAGGAGCATTCTGGTTGTCTTCCAACAAATTTGTTCATTCTTTTGGCAGTCCAAGGTATATTCAGTACTCTTCACCAACACCACAATTCAAAGGCGTCAATTCTTCTTTGGTCTTCCTTATTCATTGTTCAGCTTTCACATGCATATGATGCAATTGAAAATACCATGGCTTGGGTCAAATGCACCTTAGTCTTCAAGGTGATATCTTTGCTTTTCCATGCTTTAAAGAAGTCCTTTGCAGCAGATTTGCCCAAGGCAATGCCTCTTTTGATTTCTTGACTGCTGCTTCCATGGCTGTTGATTGTGGATCCAAGCAAAATGAAATCCTTGACAACTTCAATCTCTTCTCCATTTATCATGATGTGGCTTATTGGTCCAGTTGTGAGGATTTTTGTTTTCTTTATGGTGAGGTGTAATTCATACTGAAGGCTGTGGTCTTTGATCTTCATCAGTAAGTGCTTCAAGTCCTCTTCGCTTTCAGCAAGCAAGGCTGTGTCATCTGCATAACGCAGGTTGTTAATAAGTCTTCCTCTAATCCTGATGTCCCATTCCTCATATGGTCCAGCTTCTCAGATTATTTGCTCAGCATACAGATCGAATAGGTATGGTGAAAGAATACAACACTGCTGCACACTTTCCTGACTTTAAACCAATCAGTATCCCCTTGTTCTGTCTGCACAACTGCCTTTTAATCTATGTACAGGTTCCTCATGAGCACAATTAAGTATTCTGGATTTCCCATTCTTCATAGTGTCATCCATAATTTGTTATGATCCACACAGTCGAATGCCTTACGTAGTCAATAAAACACAGGTATACATCCTTCTGGTAATCTCTGCTTTCAGCCAGGATCTATCTGACATCAGCAATGATATCCCTGGTTCCGCGTCCTCTTCTGAATTCAGCCTGAATTTTTGGCAATTCCCTGTCCATATATTGCAGAGGCAGTGGCTTTTGAATGATCTTCAGCAAAATTTTCCTTGTGTATGATATTAATGAAGTTGTTCGATAATTTCTGCATTTGGTTGGATCACCCTTCTAGGGAATAGGCATAAATATGGATCTCTTCCAGTCAGTTGGCCAGGTAGCTGTCTTGTTAGAAATGGAAATTCTCAGGCTTCACCACAGGACTTACTGAATCGGAACTTCGGGACTGGGGTCCAGTAGCCTGTGTTTTAACAAGTCCTCCCGTGATTGTGAAGCAAGCTAAAGTTTTAAGAACAGCTGCTGTGTTCTGCATGCAGCTTCCAGGACCAGCTAAACCTGGAGAACGTGAAGTCATGAACCATGATTTCTCTAAGGTCCTTGTGGGCTTGGAATGTTGGCCAAAGACTCTTGACAATGGCTGTGTGGTTAGGCTTCTTTTTCAGGAACTAAGCACAATCTTTAGCAAGAAGCCACTCTTGGAAAATCCATAGACTTTTAAGTGGGGTGGTCAAGGGAGGAATTTCTATGAAGGTGACAATTCAGCATAAAACTGAGAAAGCCATGTGTATGTCCCATATGAGGAAATGTATTTCAGATAAAGGGTGACAGCAATTGCAAACAACTTGAGGAACGACAAGGAGACCAATGTAGCTAGAACAGACAGAGCAACAGGGAGACTAACAGAAAATGTGATCAGTTATGTGATGGGGAGGGAGTCAGACTGTGTAGAACCTTGAGGGACACTGTAGGAACTCTGACTTTCACACTGAGTGAAATAGACAACGCTTTGAGCTTTTTAAAGCAGCATGTATGACATGACCTAACTTTTATCTTAAAGCATCACTTTAGCTCGAGCACTGATATTAGACTGCGTGGGAAGAGTAGGCTTGAACCAGGAGACCAATTATTAAGTTTTTCAAAAATCCAAGAGTGGGACAATGATTCATCAGACCAGATGGTAACATAGAGGTGTTAAGAATTGGAGAGTCGTAGATATATTTTAGGAGCCCTGGTGGCAATAGGGTTAAGCATGTGGCTGCTAACTGAAAGGTTAGTAGTAGTTTGAATCCACCAGCTGCTCCGTGGGAGAAAGATGTGGCAGTCTGCTTCCATAAACATTACAGCCTTGGAAGCCCTATGAGGCTTCTGTCTTGAAGGATCACTATGAGCTGGAATTGACTTCATGGCAACAAGTTTGCTTGTTTGTTTGTTTTTAAAGACATATTTTAGAAGCAGAGCAAATAGGGTTTGCTGACCAATTGAATGACAAAAAGAGGAGTTGAGACTGTCTCTGTTTCATGGCCTGAGCAACTTAAAGGATATATTTACCATTTACTAAGATGAGTAAGGTGCCCTGGTGGCACAGAGGAGGCTGGGTGGCACAAACGGTTAATCACTCAACTACTAGCCAAAAGGTTGGCGGTTCAAACCCACCCAGAGGTGCCTCAGATCTACTTCCGAAAGGTCACTGCCTTGAAAACTCTGTGGAGCTGCTCTATTCTGCACACATGAACTCGCCATGAATTAGAATCTACTTGATGGCAACTAACAACAACAACAAAAGGATGGGTAAAATTGCAATTTGGGGTGGTTTTTGATTAGGAGTTTGATTTTTGACATTAGATTTGAGATGCCCACTGGAAATCCAAACGGATATGTTGAGGTCAGTGAAAATGAGGGAAATCTTCAATGAGGTAAATTGACAAAATAGCCACAGTAATGGCCTCAGACATCCCAATGATCATGAAAAAGGAGCAGGACCCGGGCAACATCTCATTCTGCTGACTCAATGGCAACTAACAACAATAACGATATGTTGAGTTGGCGATTGAATTGAAGAGTCTGGAAGCCAGGAGCAGGACCAGGCTGGAGATAGAACTTCAGAAGTCATCAATGTGTAGACAATAGCTATGATAAGGAAGAAAATAATATGTTCTATAAAATCAGCCAATATGAGGTTGTTCAGAGCCACTTTATTCATAATTGCCAAAAAACGGAAAAATCTTCACGTGCCCATCAATAGCAAAACGGTTAAGCAAACTGTGGTAGGTACATACAATGGAATATAACTCAGCAATAAAAAGGAATAAGCCACTGATAATTGTAATAACATGAGTGAATCTCATACAAATTATAATGATTGAAAGAAGCTGGGCACAAAAGAATACATAATGGATGATTTTATTTATACGAAATCCAAGAACAGGTAAAATTAACCTATGTGAAAAAGATCAAAACAATGGTTGCCCCTGAGGGGTTTCCTCCGCAGGAATTGACGGGGGAGGCATATGAGAGAACTTCCTGGTGTATTGGTTGGTAAGCTCTGCTTCTTGATAAGGGGTCGAGATGTACTGGTGTATGCCTTTCAAAAGTCATCAATCAATCGTTAAACATTTGTGCATTTTTCTAGAGGTAAATTATGCTTCAAAAAGAAAAAATGAAACATTTGTCTATAAACAAGTATTGAATTCTAGTGAATAATATGCATGATAAAGTATTTTAGGGGTGAAGTGAACTGATATCTGCAATTTACTTTGAAATGCATCAGGAAAATAAGACAACTTGATGATTGGCTGGATGGAGGGGTGGATAGATGAATAGATAGGTGATAAAAAAATAGGTATAATAAAATGTAAGTTGTAGAATCTAGGCATTCATTGTAGGTGTTATAGGTGTTCAGTGTAGAAGCTTTTCTACCTTTCCGTATATCTGAAATTTTTCGTAATAAACCATTGACAAAATCAGCTTACTACAGGTTCAGAGTGTTGGCTACTTTTATATCTTAAAGCTTAAAAAAAAAAAAAAAAGAGCTTTAGCCTGGGTTTATTAAGATGTAAACCCCACAGGGCAGTGTTGTGTCTTCTTGCACATAGCAGATTGAGACACGAAAAATATATGCTTAATGATGACTGACTCAGCAGCTGAGTCAGAATTCAGTCTCAATTTATCTACTGCATGGGAGACAGGGCCACAAAGAGGTAACTTGAATGAGAGATTTGGACTGGAGGAGAAGAGTTTGCCAAGAGCCTGGAGGAGTCACAGGGAGAGGAAGGGACTTCCTGTTGTGTTAAATTCATGACAAGGTCAATGGAGAGAAAGAATACTGGTGGCAGCTAAAAGGCCTGTTTTCACCAGGAAGGATGCTCTGAGGCCTTGGACATGAACATTACAGTGAGGGCCCCGGGTGGCCGAGTGACTGAAGGGGACAGGCACCCTGTCGTTGCTTAGGCATGTACCATGTTAACCCCTCCAGGGTTTACAGTTTCAGAAGCCTCAGGATAAAACATCTCAGGCCTGGACATTTAATTAGCCTTTCTATAAAGAAACTCAACAGGAGTGGAAGTGGTGTGACCCCCAAGTGGTTGCAGAAGTGGGTCAGGGAGAAGAATATGAGAGAACTGGGTTAAATTCCCTGGGAAGTCTAGACACCTTTAGAAGGGATTCTGCTGGGTCTGAGTTCTGGTGCCATGTAAGTGGAGAACAAGTGCTAGTGAAATATGTGGGCTATCATTTGTATTCACTTCCTGGGGCTTCTGTAACAAAGTACCACAAACTGGGTGGCTTACAACAGTAGAAATTTACTGTCTCAGTTCTGGAGGCTAAAAGTCCAAATATGGGGTGTTGGCATGGCTATGTTCTCTCTGAAGTCTCAAGGGGAACATTCTTTCTTGCCTCGGCCAGCTTCTGCTACTCCTCGGTGTTCCTTGGCTGTGGCAGTGTAATTTTAATCTCTGACTCTGTTTCCTCTGTGGCTGTGTCTGTGTCCCTTCTTCCCTTTTATAATGACACCTATTAAATTGGATTAGGGCCCACCCTATTCCAGTGTGAACTCATGTTCAATAAATACAACTGCAGGGACCCTATTTCCAAATAAGATCACATTCATAGGCACCAGGAGCTAGGACTTCAACATATCTTTTTAGGGATACACAATTCAAATCATAGCACCCTTAGTCCCAGGTACAGCTACAATTTCACTAAATCCACCTACCATGTATTGTTGCAGCCTCAAGTTTCTCAACTTTATAAAAGAATGATAAACCAGATTCTCAAGGTGAGAGGTTGACAGGTAAGAAACAAGGAAACCCTCTTGGTATGAAATTGCAATGGAAATGTGAGTCCAACAGTTACAGATTTCAGGTACCTATACCAATAGGGAAAACCCTGGTGGTGTAGTGGTTAAGAGTTCAGTTGCTAACCAGGTCTGCAGTTCGAATCCACCAGGGGCTCCTTGGAAATCCTATGGGGCAGTTCTACTCTGTTCTGTAGGGTCACTGTGAGTTGCAATCAACTCATCAGCAATGGATTTTTTTTTTATGCCAATAGGTACCTTACGGACTGTACATATGTATATGTTGGAAGAGAGGTGCAAAACTGGCAACTATTTCAGGCATTATAATAATAGCTAACACTTACCCATGTGTACTCTGTGCCAAAAACTCTTGTTCTAAGGCCTTTGCATATTCACTGATTTTACTCATGTAATCCTCACAACAATCCTATTTTCATCATCATCCTTGTCCTACAGGCGAGGAAAGGAAGGCTCAGAAAAATCAAGAGTGGAGGTGAGGTTTAGAACAAGGCAGTTAGTGCTACAGTCCCTGGGCTGCGAGGCCTCTCTGCATGGGGTCACTTAAAAGGCATTGGAGGTGCAAGACTGATTCTGCAATTCAATTCAATTCCACTGATACTATTTGAAGAGATTTTTTTTTACGGTAACTTCCTTGCTCAGAACCTTCATTTGCAGGAACATGTTGGGAGGGTGAAACCAAATGGTCGGGCAATGGTTAAGGAAGCAGCTGCTAATCAAAAGGTTGGTAATTCCAACCTACCAACTGCTTTTTGGGAGGAAAGGCCTCATAAAGATTGCAGCCTAGAAAACCCTATGGCTCAGTTCTACTCTGTCACATTGGGTCACTATGAGTCAGAACCTACTTGATGGCATACAATAACAATGAATACATATACATCTGCCCCTCACTTATGGACTATCTCATTATCTGACATTTTACATTTATAACAATACTAAAATATCTACTATCTGACTATTTTGCATGTTAATGACTGAAGTCTGGCAGTACTGAACGCTGAGGTACGAGGTGAGAGTAACACTGGCTGTAATGGTTAAGGTTATGTGTCAACTTGGCTGTGCCATGATTTTCAGTGGTTTAGCAATAATATAGTGATGTAATTTGGCGATCACGTAATGATGTAATTTGACAGTTATATAATGATGTAACTTGACAGTTTTGTAATGATGTAATTTGGCAGTTATGTAATGATGTAGTCATCCTCTATTTTTTGATCTGATGCAGTTATCCTCCATTTTTGCATTATGCCAATTTTCGGGTAATGACCTGGTCTTTGGAATCTAATCATGTCAATAGATGAGGAGGGGATGTATATACATTGGGGGAAAAGGATTAATATTGAGATTTGGGTCACATTAGAAAAACAAAAACTTCAAACTAAGTTTTTTTCTAAAACATTTTTTTTTTCCATTGCTCACAGTCTACTTTCATTTTTCCTCTAACTTCATCCCTTAGTTATAACTTGTAACTTCTGTCTTGGAAGCATAAGTTTTTTTGCTTTCATGATTTTGCCCTCTCCTTTTCATAGCACTGCTACATCAGCGACTTAACGGTCACCAGGTAATTGTCTAAGGAATTGATTCCTTACTAGTCTTCAGAGGAAAAATAAAAATAAATACAATTTATGAGTGCTTACTTTGGGCCAGGTACCTTACAAATGCTAACGCATTATAAACAACACTTCAGTGCATAGAAGTTATTTTGCAGAAGAAATTAATGAGGCTTGGACAGGTTGGAGAACTAAACCTCAGGCTTTAGTTATGAGTCTTCTCTTTTTCCTTTTTAAACTCTTTCTGGTCAATTTCATCCACATGCTTGTTTAAATTGCCAGTTAAGTGTGGCGTCCTCCCAAACCTCTTTGCTCTCAGCCAATGATTCTCAATTTTTTTGGTTTCTGGACTTCTTTACATTCTTCAAAATTATTGTCAATCTCAAATAACTTTTGTTTATGTGGGTTATATTTATCCATGTCTGTCATGTTAGAAATTAAGCTGAGAAATTTTTTAAATATTTACATTTTATTTTAAAATAACAATAATAAACTTATTGCATGTTTACATTAGTAACATATTTTGTGAAAAATAATTATATTTTCCAAAACGAAAAGTAGAGTGAAAAGAGTACCATTCTCTCACATTTTGCAAATCTCTTTAACACCAAGCTGGATGAAAAATCACCTGAATTTGCATTTGTTTCTGCATTCAGTCTGTTGCAATATGAAGAGAAACTAGCCTCCCACATACATGTAGTTGGAAGGAGGGGTATTTTAATAGCCTTTTTTAGGTAATTTTGTAGATAGTCTTCTTTGATACTATACCAAAACAAGTGGTACCAACTACCAGACAAGTAGTAGTTCCTTAAAGGTTATTTGCAATGTGGTATCTGAAGCCATATCAGTGACATTCTCATTCTCTGTTATTTTAAAATCGGCTGGTCTGTTTCAAACTTTGAATGGATTTTTTACCTGTACATGATTATGTGTCATTATGCTTTGTTTGGGAAATATTGGTTTACTGAGTTATGCATATCTTCCAAATATTGATACGTTTCATTATACAGAATCAAAAGATCACATTTGTTAATATCATCACTGATCTTAAAAAAAGAACAAAGTTAAAGGGCTTATTCTATCTGACTTCAAGATTTTCTATAAAACTACAGTAATCAAGACATTATGGTATTGATATAAACAGATTAACGAAAGAATAGAAAGTCCTGAAAATAGATCCACACTTGTATGGCCAATTGGTTTTTGACAAAGTTAAAATTCAATGGGGAAGAGAAAAGTATTTTCAATAAATTGTGCCAGAAAAGTGGATAACAATATGGGAAAATATTGGAGTTTGACCCCTACCTCACATCATACCCAAAATTAATTTAAAATCATATACCTTAATATAACAGGTAAAATTACATGTTTTTAGAAGAAACATAGGAGACTATCTTATAAGGAAAGGCAATGATTCTTAGGACATAGAATATAATAACTGTAAAAGAAAAAAATTGACAAATTAGACTTCATCAAAATGAAAAAGTGATGTGGGTCAAAAGTCACCATTAAAATGAATAGGTAAGCCATAGACTGAGAGAAAACATTCAGAAACATATCTGAAAAAGGACTTGTGTCTATAAAGAAGCTTTACAACTCAGTAATAAAAGACAATGTAATAAAGTTAGTAAAAGATTTGAACAGGCATTTCAATAAGCACATGAAAGAGTGTTTGACGCTATTATTCATGGGGAATTGCAAATAAAGCAATAATGAGATGCTAATACATGCTTCTAGAATGTCTACAATTGAAAAGACTGACAACACCAAATGTTAGCAAGGCTGTCGAAAGACTGGTACCCTTCCTTATACACTGTTAGTGTGAATGTGGAATGGTACAACCACTTAGGAACACAGTTTGGCGTTTTCTTATTAAATTAAAAAATACAATGACTTGCCACTCAGCAATTCAATGCCTAATATTTACTCTAAAGAGATGAAGATACATGTCCATAAAAAGACTTGTACGTTAAAGTCTATAGCAGTTTTATTCACTGTATCCAAAACTCCAGACACCACAAATTCAAACAAACTATATCTATATACAAGAATGCTCTTCACCATTAAAAAGAATGGATGAACTACTGATAGATAGGTGCAACAATATGGATGAGTCTCAGAAAGCATTATACTAAGAAAAGAAGCCATACACACTAATAGGTATATACTGTTTGGTTCCATTTTTATAAATTTTTTGAAGAGAGAAAATAATGTATAGTTACAAGGAATAGATCAGTACCTGCCTATGGCCAGGGGCAAGGGGGACTGCAAAGGTGCATAAGGAAAATTTGGGGGGTCATGGAAATGTTCTCTATATCGATTGCAGTGGTGGTCACAGGGTGTATGCATTTGTCAGAACTTGTAAAACTGTACACTTAAAATGGGTATGTTTTATTTTATGTAAATTACACATCAATAAAGTTTATCTAAAAGCAAAAACAAAAAAGGTCATAGTGCCTGAGAAATTTGGGAACAACTCCTCTAAATTCCTGGAATTGTTGAACCAACAAGAAATAAGAGCAGCAAACCCACAGAATAGTAGATACCAGAAGCAAAGACCAGCCATGTGTAGAAATTAGAAAAAGAAAAAAAAACATAACCTAAGTGAGATCAGCTCAGATAGACTATCAGGGTTATGTCGTTTCACCATACTTATTGAACCTGTATGCTGAGCAAATAATCTGAGAAACTGGACTATATGAAGAAGAACGGGGCATTAGGATTGGAGGAAGACTCATTAACACCTGCGTCATGCAGATGACACAGCATTGCTTGCTGAAAGTGAAGAGGACTTGTAACACTTACTGATGAAGATCAAAGGCTATGGCCTGTAGCATGGATTACATCTCAACATAAAGAAAACAAAAATCCACACAACTGGACCAATAAACAACATCATGATAAACTGAGGAAAAAAAAATGAGTCAAAGAAGTAATTTTACTTGGATCCACAATCAATGCCTATGGAAGCAGCAAACAAGAAATCAAATGATATATTGCACTGGGCAAATCTGCTGCAAAAGACCTCATTAATGTGTTAAAAAACAAAGAGGTCTGTTTTAATATACATATAAGGATACACAGAGGAAGAGGGATGTCAGTCTGGAAGGTAGTATCTTTGCAAGAGTAAGCACGGTGCAATGATAATACTGAGGTGTTAGGGATAAAGAAAAATACTAATAGATTTGAGTATTTTTAAACTTCTGTATGCCAAAATCTACCATAAACAAAATTAAATGACAAAAAATACCCTGAAAAATATAGTCATAGCATATATGACAAAAAGCTGATGTGCTTAATATATAAAGAGATCTTATAAATCAGTAAGAAAAAGTTGAGCAAAGAGTACAACAAACAATAACAAAAATACAAGATAAGTCTAAGGAAAGAGTTCAACCTTACAGGTAATTGAAAGAACACGTATTTAAAAAAAAGAGATGGTTATTTTTTTACTTCATAACCTTCTAAATATTTGAAAGAAGCGTAATTGCTTGTTAGTTATTCTAGGAGTAAAAAATTAATAAGACTTTTTCTGGAGAGAAATTCTTTAAGATATGTATAAAATATTGCTTTTATCTGGCAACTTCACTTCTCAAAATTTATCTAAAAGGCATAATCATGAATGTGTAAAGGTAGTATAAACATTCCCTGCAGTGTTGTTCATAGTAATAAAAATTTCTCACAATAGGGAATTGATCAAATAAATTATGGTATACCATACGGCATAACCAGGAGCCCTGGCAGCGCAGTGATTAAGAGCTTGGCTGCTAACCAAAAGGTTGGCAGTTCAATTCTACCAAGCTGCTTCTTAGGAACCCTGTCTTACTGTTCTACTCTGTCCTATAGGGTCACTATGAGTCAGAATTGACTTGACAGCAACAGATTTGGCTTTTTGGTTTATATGGCATAAAACAATGCAGCTATTTAAAATTGTGTCACAGAAAAAAAAAAACTTACTGACATATGGCAAATTGTTCATAATATGTTTTATGTGATAAAAAAAACAGATTATAAATCAACAGACCAAGCGTGACACCATTTTAGTAAATATCCATAGGAAAAATATGTCATTAAAACTATTCACCAAAATGATTATTGTAACTATATTTGAGAGATGGAATTATAGGTAAGTTATTTCTCTACATTTCTGTGTTGTTCAGATTTTCTACATTGTACATGTATAAGTGTATTACATAGTAAAAATCACTTATTTTCAAAAGAGTAACCATTCAAAAACAAAAGGAGTCACTGAGCCTCTAACTAAACCGGTAATCAGAATAAACACTTCAAGTGTACTTGCAGATAAAAAATGCAAGACAATGTTGACCGGATACTGATAATAAACAAATGATCCCCACAGAGTACAGAGAATGGGGGAGGAACATGGATTTGAACAAAGACATTCTGGAACCTAAGAGCCGTACACAGGGCAGGTCCTATTAGTCGTCATTCAAAAGTCAGTCCATAGCAGCAACCGCACATCAGAGCATTGTAGAGTCAGACTTGGCAATCGAACTAATACCCACAAGTAATATCAAGTCACACTGTCCTCATATATAAGTTTATAAAAAAATGTGGCTGTGATCCAATAAGCCCATTTGCCAAATTCTGTTCAGAAATAATCCAAAGAATGCCTGTTAGTCCCTGGTCTCCACACCCCCCAGATTAAATAAACTAGCTGAACCTTTTAAACATATACAATCCTACTTCAAGTAATATTACTATCAAACATGTAACCTGCAAATCCAGAGTGATGTCCAGCTGTTCTGCTAATTTGGCATTTGAGTCTCCAGGATACCGGAAATCAACTCTGCCTGTTGAACTCATTTTAAGACTCATATTGAATTCCTTTTGAGGGCCCTAAAGTTTATATAAGGAACCCTGGTGGCACAATGGTTTTAAAGCACTTGGCTGCTAACCAAAGGGTCGGTAGTTCAAACTCACCAGTTGCTCCGTGGGGAAAAAGATCCAGTGATCTGTGATCTGCTCCTATAAAGGTTTCAGCCTAGGAAGCCCTACAGGGAAGTTCTACTCTGTCCTATAGAGTTGCTATGAGTCAGAATCAACTCGATGGCACACAACAACATGGTTTACATTTGTAAAATAAGTTTTTATCTTAAAAAATTACTAGTACTTGCTTTATATAGGAAACAGGTGAAGAACCAAAAATACATTTATTGTATTTCCATAGCATCTATTATCTGAAGGCCCCTAAGTCATTTTAGTACCCTTTTTGAAAGTGAAGGTATTAAGGAAAAGCAAAGTCCCCAAACCACATTCAGTAGATAACAACTAAATTATGATACTTTATTACAGTAGTTTTTAAACTTTGATGTCTATCAAATTCTTCTGTGCAGGTTATAAAAGAGAGAGGGAGAGAGAAATGCCTGAAGCCTCCACCAGACCTAAGAGATCAGATTCTCACAGAAGGTGAGGCCCATGGGTATGTGGGTTTAGCATGGTGAGGACCTGGGTAGCTCAAATGGTTGAGCCCTCAACTACTAAGCAAAAGATGGTGGTTTGAACCTGGCCAGAAGCACCTTGGAAGGAAGACCTGGTTATCAGCTACAGAAAGTTCATACCCTGGAAAACTCCAGGGAGGGCACTTCTGGCCTGAAGCACAGGCGGTCACAGTGAGTCAGAATCGACTAGTCGGCAACTGGTTTGGTTTTGGTTTGGATGCACCCTAAGGTGAGAAAACCACTGCTGTAAGTGAAAAGATGCTGGTAGCAAAATGGGGAGGCAAAAGAACAAGAAAAGAAAAATAAGAAATTTCAAACTGAGAGAGTAATTTTTAAAAAGAAAGACATGGGAATAATGTCAGTCCTAGTTAGTGCCATTTCTTGCAGATGCTTTACCTACAGTCAAGATGGACTGGAGGGTAGACATTCGAATCAGTCCAATTCAGTGGTTATAGTGTTAACCAGAATGTCAATCCACTTCTGAAAATGTGTGTCAGGGAGCAAGGGAGTGTTCCTGTCAGCTGCTCCTAAGAAAGAAAATAAACACTCCCAACATGCACAGAGGCACAGGGAGTGGCTCAGGTTTCTAACACTTCCCTACTGTGGCAGAAAGGAGTAATAATTAACAGCTTCTTGGGCTTGGTGATCGTGCTGAGGGGCACAGCTAGGCGCAGAGCGCAGAGCCATGCCCAGAAAGCAGCCCTGTGCCGTCCCTCCTCTCGCGCTGAGCTCCGACCTCCAGTACAGGTGAGTGAACGGCCGCGAAGCCTGAGCACAACTGCAGGGCGCGCAGACTTTCTGCCAATCAAGAGCAAACTCTCCTGAGCGTGTTTAGCCCCGCTACTAAAAGTAAAGAGGCTCGTCCTGCCCGCAGGGTATATAACAAGTGAAAATTGTGGGCAAAGGGTTGAACCCCTCTAATCGCTCTCCGGGTCTAGTTGAGGGCAGTTACCAGAAAGCCGAACCTATAGGCGGCAAAGTTATCACAGCAGCCTGAAACTGGATATTATTTTTCTTCTTGATTAATTGATTTTCTCTGAATACCCATTCCTGACCAAGATAATTGTGTGTGTGTGTCTATATGTGGGGGGGGGGGGGGTGGGTGGGGAGTGTTGAAGGTGATGGGGTGTGACCAGTGAGCCCCTCCTTCCTTAAGGGAAGTAGCTCAATGGGCACTTTACCTGGAATTATGTCATGCTTACTCTTTTTTTTTTTTTTTTCTTTTACTCTTGTAAAGACACTACCCTCCTGCTTTCTCTGAGTCTCCTTATGGCTCGAATATTGTATTAAATCATCATACTTGGAAGGTCTTTTTAATAGAGGGTCCAGCTAAACTTTTATTTATTTCCACAAATCAACAGAAAGATCCCTCACAAAAAAAAAAAAAACTTGAAAAGGATTTCTGCTATAATTTAAGACCTCACCAAAGAATAAAATAATAATCATGAGTAATTTTTTTTTTTAAATTAAATGAGTGACCAGGAGTTAAGGATAACAAATTCTAAGGCAGGACAATTTTAGGTTCAAATCCTGACTTTGCTACTTACTAGCTTGGCCCTCATCACATTACTTAACCCATCTAAGCCTTAGTTTATGAAAACAAATGCCATAATAACCTGCCACATGAGGCTTTGGTAGGAATTAAACACCTAGCACATAGTAGGTGTTCTATAAATGATACTTGCTATTAGTATTAAGAAATAAGCAGCTCTGACAGAGGGGCTGTAGCAGGGAGGGTGAGCTAAGCTGGGTAAACCAGACAATCTGGGGCACTTGAGAAGAACTGGTTTCCAGAGAGTGAGTCCAGGATATGTGAGCAGGTGGCAGGTGGGCAAAGCATCACCTGAATAGCAGTGAAATTACCTGGCTGTTTGCCACTTTTCAAACAGAAAACCAAAACCAAAACCAAACCAAACCCATTGCTGTTGGGTCGATTCTGACTCATGGTGACCCTGTAGGACAGAGTAGAACTACCCTGTAGGGTTTCCAAGGAGCACCTGGTGGTTTTTTTTTTTTTAATTAACTTTTATTAAGCTTCAAGTGAACATTTACAATTCCAATCAGTCTGTCACATGTAGGTTTACATACATCTTACTCCCTTCTCCCACTTGCTCTCCCCCTATTGAGTCAGCCCTTTCAGTCTCTCGTTTCGTGCCAATTTTGCCATCTTCCCTCTCTCTCTATCTTCCCATCCCCCCTCCAGTCAAGAGTTGCCAACACACTCTCCAGTGTCCACCTGATTTAATTAGCTTACTCTTCATCAGCATCTCTCCACCCCCGCTGACCAGTCCCTTTCATGTCTAATTAGTTGTCTTCGGGGATGGTTCCTGTCCTGTGCCAACAGAAGGTCTGGGGAGCATTGCCGCCGGGATTCCTCTAGTCGCAGTCAGACCATTAAGTATGGTCTTTTTATGAGAATTTGGGGTCTGTATCCCACTGATCTCCTGCTCCCTCGGGAGTTCTCTGTTGTGCTCCCTGACAGGGCAGTCATCGATTGTGGCCGGGCACCAACTAGTTCTTCTGGTCTCAGGATGATGTAGGTCTCTGGTTCATGTGGCCCTTTCTGTCTCTTGGATTCTTAGTTGTTGTGTGACCTTGGTGTTCTTCATTTTCCTTTGCTCCAGGTGGGTTGAGACCAATTGATGTATCTTAGATGGCCGCTTGTTAGCATTTAGGACCCCAGACGCCACATTTCAAAGTGGGATGCAGAATGTTTTCATAATAGAATTATTTTGCCAATTGACTTAGAAGTCCCCTCAAACCATGTTCCCCAGACCCCAGCCCCTGCTCCGCTGACCTTTGAAGCATTCATTTTATCCCGGAAACCTCTTTGGTTTTAGTCCAGTCCAATTGGGCTGACCTTCCTTGTGTTGAGTGTTGTTTTTCCCTTCACCCAAAGCAGTTCTTATCTACTGATTGATCAATAAAAAACCCTCTCCCTCCCTCCCTCCCTCCCCCCTTCGTAACCACAAAAGTATGTGTTCTTCTCAGTTTTTTCTATTTCTCAAGATCTTATAATAGTGGTCTTATACAATATTTGTCCTTTTGCCTCTGACTAATTTCGCTCAGCATAATGCCTTCCAGATTCCTCCATGTTATGAAATGTTTCAGAGATTCGTCACTGTTCTTTATCGATGCGTGGTATTCCATTGTGTGAATATACCACAATTTATTTACCCATTCATCCGTTGACGGACACCCAAGGAGCACCTGGTGGTTTTGACCCTCCAACCTTTTGGGTAGCCGCTGTAGCTCTTAACCACTACGCCACCAAGGTTTCCTCAAATAGAATAGGTGGAGGCAAATTCAAGTTTATATGCTCAATCACTTTCATTTTTGAAAACTAATATTTATATTAATATGTTATTTCTACAAAGAAAATAGAATTTTATAGTAGGAGAGTTACACACAATCCCATGTTGTGGAAGCCATGGCATTTGCGTTTTAACAGAGAGGTTCCTCTTAACTAACTTTGATCAAGTTAGACCATGTAGTCCATATTCTTCCTTTGGATTGTTTGTATTAAGCTGATGTTGACTTTCATTTGTGTTTATGGACAAGAAATATAAGAATGATACCAGTGCTTTGTCAGTCTTTTCCTCTGAAGCTCAAATGACAGGGAAGCGACTTAATTTTATAAAAAAAAATTTTAGAGGCCATTTCTGTTATTGCTGCTGTTAGCTTTATTAAGGTTGCTAACTTCGAGGAGGGGTCATATCCCTAATAGCTTTGACTATCAGAGTATTTCCACTGATGCTGTTTTTTCTTTTATTAATACAAAATAAAACATTTAAATGGTCAATATTATTGTTTTAAGGGATCCTTTTTTTTCAAATTGCAGAATTGAAATTCTCCAATGTACGAAGTTTGTTTTAGTATACACATAAATTCTATTTTTAATGAGTATGACATTTTGTGGCGAACTATTAAATGTTATGGAAACCCTGGTGGTGTAGTGGTTAAGAGCTATGTCTGCTAACCAAAACATTGGCAGTTCAAATCCGCTAGGTGCTCCTTGGAAACTCTGTGGGGCAATTCTACTCTGTCCTTTAGGGTCGCTATGAGTCGGAATCAACTGGATGGCAGTGGGTTTTGGTTTTGGTTTTGGTTTATTAAGTGTTATAACCAGTCGAAAGAAAGAGAGAGAGACAATGATTAAGAAAAAAATGAACTTTTCCAATTATATTTGAAATAATGTAACACATGTTTAACACGTAATAGTTTCATACCTGACAGTTTTTTCTATTTTCTAAATTAAGAAATTAAATTAATGAATTAATTGAAATAGCCAGAAACCTAATGCTAAGAATCTACACCCTTGTACAGATTCACTGGTTGCAATGTAGATGGTGAACTCAGGTTTGCTCGAAATACATGGGTTTTGTGTAAAAGTTCAGACTTTTTAAAAAATATCCAGTTGAAGTTAAATTAAAAATACAGTCTCTGAAAAAACACTTCTGGATATTTTCCGTTTGCACTGAAGTCCAGGGTTGGAGAGTTATTTTGGTGCAAAAATTAATGTACCTCTCTCAAAACTATCAATTAGAGTGATTTGATTGCTTTCGTAATAGATGCCGTGTAACATTCCCCTTCGACATAATCTTAAATACCAAACTAACAGATACCACTGCTTTCGGTAGTTGAACATGAAGGTCTCTTCTCTTTAAGTGATGAGGGTGTTATCTTAGTAGCTTATTTGATTGAGATGGTTGGAGGAAAGGCTCTTCATCATCATCCCAGAGCCTAGTAAATTAGACTCAAGAGGAGAGGATGCTGATTCTTCTGCAGCCAACCTATGAACAGGAAAATGAGTAGTGATCCCATGAAGTAAACTTTAGAATTTCTTCTTGGAAATGCAGAGGAAGCAGAGAGTCCTTGAGCTTCACAGAGCAGCAATTCAGAAGAAGCTGTGGGCCGACTGAGCAGCTCCCTCCCTTTTGCCTGGTGACAAGATGTTTGTGGCCTTAAGTAGCTTAAGAAGAGCTTGCTTCTACTGCTCTGCTTTCGCACTGTAGGGAGGTTAAGGAAGGGCCTTGTAAATATGCAATAGAATATTCAAGACCTGGCATCTCAATTAGACTCCACTGGAGCTGACTGCAATCACATAGACGTCCAGTTGTTTGATCCACATCCTGTTTAGTCCTGTCTTAAATTCAAGGACTGTCATAAATTTTTATTTGCATCTCAAAGCAAACAATTCCTCACCGCAATCGATATTACTTAATAAACTGAGAGTTGCTGTACTCTCTCAACTTTTCTCATCTCTGTGAATGAGGCATATTCTGCCGGAAAAACAAAAATACGGAGCCAGATGTTTCCCAGAAACCATACTTCTATTGACTCTTTTCCTATTTTCCAAGAACTGGATACTGGATGGATGGAATCACTGGATGCTTTGTCTACTTTCCTTGAAGTGATGTTATAGCACATGGTTCTGCTCTTCTTTAGTCTAAGGTTCCAGGTCAGAGCTGTGAGAAAATAGCTCCACTTTGAAGCTTGATACATATTTGTAACTTTCCGTTGTTTCTTCAGGCTAAGCCAAAAAGTACAAAAAGAAAACCTTCATGTGTACAGCCCTTAATATAATCTTACCTGATAACTGAAATGCATACTTGCTATTTTAATGTGATTCTTTCTTTTTTTCTTTTAGTAAACTTTATGGCTTTAAGTGTGTATTATGTAAGTTGGAGCCCTGGTGGTGCGGTGGTTGGCTGCTATCCAAAAGGTCGGCCATTCGAATCCACCATTGGCTCCTTGGAAAACCTATGGGGCAGCTCTACTCTGTCCTGAAGGGTTGCTATGAGTCAGAGCCAACTCAATGGCAATGGGTTTTATTATGTAAGGTATATTCCTATATTACTTGCATATGACTTACAAAGTACATATGAGATCATAAAGAAAATAATTATCACTCATAATCTCATATCTCTCAATTAATACAGTCAATATTTTTATTAAAATATAAACCTCCATGGCAACTGGTTTGGTTTTTTGGTTTCTATACTGAATATATTCAATATTTTGTATGTGTTTTATCTATCTATCTGCACACATATAAACGAAAAAACCAAACCCACTGCCATCGAGTCGCTTCTGACTCATAGCGACCCTATAGGACAGAGTAGAACTGCCCCATAGAGCTTCCAAGGAGCACCTGGCGGATTCGAACTGCTGACCTTTTGGTTAGCAGCCGTAGCACTTAACCACTACGCCATCAGGGTTTCTGCTGCACACATATACTTACTATAAAAACCAGAATCAAATGCATTGCTGTAGAGTTGATTCCAACTCATAGCGACCCTATAGGACAGAGTAGAACTGCCCCATAGGGTTCCCAAGGAACTGCGGTGGATTCAAATGGCCGACCTTTTGGTTAGCAGCTGAGCTCTTAACTATTTACTACAGAAAATACAAAAATGAAATAAGCAATAATCCTATTCTAAAAGAGCTAGTAGTTTAAAATTAAGTAAAAAAAAAAATATATACATGGTTAGAATCAAGAAAGCTGCAGATAATTTGCTGTGAAGGTTCAGAGGCAGAAGAAATTCTCTTTGGCTGGGGAATGTTGACAAGTTAGTTACCTCAGTTTTTTTCCACTTCATTGTAAACTCCACCCATTGTCAAAGCTCACTCACCCAGTTGCCTCAGGAATCCCACCTGAGAAGAGAGGCTGTAAATACAGAATAGGCTAAGCTTGTGGTCAGCAGAGCAGGCTCAGAACAGGAGCTCCTGTAATACTTGTTGAATGTGCAAAGGAGGGAACTAAGTTTTCCACTTTTAAATTAGTGACCATTTAATTAATCCATGCTTGGGCACAGGAAGGTACTTTAAATGACTGGCCTGTTTGAGTTAAACGGGGCTTGGATTTCCTCCTCCCAATCCTCCCCGCCCCCACCTCTGCCCTTCTCTGGCCTTATTCTGGTCACATGGTAATTACTGGGTCCAGGGAAGCCCACATCTAGGTAGGAATGCAGAGCAGGGAGGGGAAGGCAAACCACTGATGCTTCAAATGCCCTCAGGTCTCAGCGTTGCCTGCACGCTGGAGCTATCTGACTCCACTTCCTTAGGCTCCAGATTCCATCTGCCTCCCAGATCTGTTCTACCTGCCTGGTCTCTTCTCCCTTCCCTATTTGGGTCATTTAGCCCTGGTGGTGTAGTGGTTTAAGAACTATGGCTGCTAACCAAAAGGTTGGCAGTTCGAATCCACCAGCTTTTTCTTGGAAACTCTATGGGGCAGTTCTACTCAGTCCTATAGGGTTGCTATGAGTTGGAATCAACTCCAGGGCAATGGGTTTTAGGCCTATTTGAGCCTACACCTGCTGAGTACTCCCAGGACAGTTGATTTTTTCAAGGCTTAATTACTGACCGGCTTAATTACTGACCTACTTAATTCCCTGTCTCTTGAAGCTCCATTCTGTCTGGGCAAAATGAAAAAGTAAATAACCAAGCTTATTGAATCAGTGATCTGATTTTATACCTAGTTCTAAACCAATAAGTCCTGGCCCCAGGGTCTGATAGTGACTCTTTGCTTCACCCACCAAGTATATGGCTTTGTAACAACAATTATCCTCAATCAGAGTTTACTATTTTCTACCAAAATAATTGTGAATATCCAAAGTACAACCTCTAGGCTTCAACATCTCTGTAAATCTTTTTTTCTTCATAAATCCCTCTATCTCTGCTATCCACCACCTCTGTTATCTTCCTTTAATCCCTTGAGGAAACAAGCTCAGTCTTACAATTTAGAAGATATTCACAAGGGCCCTACCACGTTTAAATTTTCCCTTAATCATGGTTACTAGGAATAGGGATATGGAAAAGGGAAACTATTTAAATTTATAGATCTAAGCCTCACTTGAGAGAAACCCTGTGGTGCAGTGGTTAGAATGCTTGGCTGCTAACCTAAAGGTCAGTGGTTCCTACCCACATGGGGTAAAGATGTGTCAGGCTGCTTCTGTAAAGATTTACAGCCTTGGAAACCCTATGGGGCAGTTCTGCTCTGTCGTATAGGGTAGCTATGAGTAGGAATCGACTCGATGGCAATGGGTTTGGTTTGGCTTTTTGGTTATGCCTCACTTGAGCAATTTATAATAATGCTAAGACTTTTGCCAAGGTACTTTTTACTTTTTAGGTATGTAAACTGTTTTCATATTTTGCTTAGCCAATTTTTAGATTCATATATGACCGACATTGTTTCCTATTCCATTATACTACCTGTGAACAAAAATTTTATCATGTTCTCATTTCCTTCAGTTAAACTCCATTCAATTATCTTCCTTTATAAGGTCAGAGAATACTGTAAGGACTTTGAAAATCCATTAATCACATCTCATGTCTTCTAGGACGGGTTATGATTTAGTTCAACATAATTAATTTGGCAATATAGTTACATAGCAATTGTTTGCTATCTTTAATGACATCTTTGTTGTGTTTCTCAAGAATACAAATAGAGAAGGAACCAACTAGGAAATCCCTTTAATAATTCTTCAGCTCATCACTGTAAATTTTTACTTTTTGAAAATATAACTTAATTTTTTAATTAAATTAATTTAATTTTAATTTAAATATATTTAAGAAACTTCTATTAGTTCCTTATTCCAAAATATCCCAACTCCTAAAAACAAAAAACCATTGCCATCAAGTCAATTCGGACTTACAGTTGACTCATAGCGACCCTAGAGGACAGAGCAGAACTACCCAATAGGGTTTCCAAGGAACGGCTGGTAGATTCAAACCGTCAGCCTTTTAGTTACCAGCCAAGCTCTTAACCACTGTGCCACCAGGGCTCCCAACTTCTAGTCCAGCTAAAATCAGGTTAACCATGAGATCAAGAAGAGTTTTATAGGTAGTAATTCATCTTTCTGACCATATCTCATCTCCAACTTACATTATCTTGTTGTTGTATGCTATCAAGTCAATTCCGACTCAAAGCAACCCTATATGACAGAGTAGAACCATCTGATAGTGTTCCCTAGGCTGTAATTTTTACAGGAGTATTTTTTTTTACATTGCCAGGTCTTTTTTTCTGTCAAATTCACTGGTGCATTTGAACCACTGACCTTTGGGTTAGCAGCTAAACACTTTAACTATTGGCCACCAGGGCTCCTAACTTACATTTAGTCACTTATCAATATTAATTGAATTTCTCCCCTGTTCCAGGAAAAATTCTAAGAGCTGGAGGTAGATGGGTAAAGAAACTAAACAAAAAAAGAACCCCCTGTCTCAAGAAGTTCATATTGTATTTGGGGAAGACAAATGATGTGAATGAAAAAGACTCAGATACAGATATGTACTAAGATGGAAATACAGTCATAGAGACTAACAGATACTTGGTTAGGGAAGGCCTTTGTGAGAAGATCTGTATGATAAGGAGGCAGCCATGTGAAAGTCAGGGGGAAGGGTGCACCATGTTGCAGGCGCACCAAGTACAAAACCCTGCAACAGGAATGAGTTTAGGGAATGATTGAAAATCAGAAAGAAGGCCAGTGTAGATGAAATGCAACCAGTGAGGAAAATAATGAAATGAGTGAATGCAGAAGAGGTAGACAGGACCTTGTGGGCAGATTGTATTTTATTTTCATTCATTCTTGGAAGTCTTAAAAAAAATTTTTTTTTTTTTTGGGGGGAAGTCTTAGCAGGGTTTTAATCATGGGATGAAGATTTAATTCAGTCTTTAAAAAAGATTATCCTGGATGCTATATGGATCAATTCCAACCCGTAGCGACCCTAGAGGACAGGGTAGAACTTCCCCATAGGGTTTCGAAGGAGCGGTTGGTGGATTTGAACTGCTGACCTTTTGGTTATTAGTCACATCACTTAACCACCGCGCCACCAGGTTCCATATGGAAAATGTAATACAGGTCATAATGTGGATGTAGGGAAACCAGTTAAGAGGCTGATGTGGTAAGCCAAGAGAAAGATGATGGTGACTTTGATTAGGGTGGTAGCAGTGGAAACAGAAGCTTTTGAATTCAGGATATATGTTGGACGGATAGTTGATAGGACTTACTTTTGGATTGGAATCTGGTTATGATGAAAAGGAAAAAACAAGACCAATTCTTAGTTTTGGTACTTAGTTGAGTAGATGGGAAAAAATTGTGGAGAAGGAAATTCTGGGAATTCTGACTTTGAAGAAAGTCAGTGGTTGTATTTTGGCCATGTTGAGGTTGAGATGCCCATTAGACATCCAAGTAGAGATTAAATAGGTAGTAACATGAGTCTGGAGCTCAGCAGACTGGAGATGAGAAAGTACAGAAATGAGAAGAGAGCCAGGGATGGACTACTAGAACGAGATAGCATTTGGTGATCTGATAGGCAAAGAGTCAGCAGAGGAGATTAAAAATAAGGCAAGGTTGCTCTTGCTGTTTTGTTCCAGAAACCTCAAGAAAAAAGTGTTTCAAAAGGGATACACAGTTAATCTTGTCAAATGATGCTAAGAGGCAGAGAGAATGAGGTCAAAGAATGAACCACTTGGCAAGGTATAGGCTACTGGAATGTGGGAGGAAAAAAGCAGTGAGGAGTAAAATTAAAGAAATATAAGGTAAATAATCTGGATCTAGGAGGGAGAAGGTAGAATTGAGGCAATGGGGTCATCACCGGGGAATCTCACTAGGGGGCATCAGTAACACTTGGTGTGAGTAATAAGACTGACAAAATCTAGGGGCATAACTCAGAATTCAGAAGCAGAAGCAAGGACTATGTAACCTGACAGCCCAACCAAATCCTGTGACTCCTATGAGCAACCTAACATACACGTATCTTCTGACCTACAGAGTTAATTTGCCTGATCTGGTTGGCTAAGCTTCTGTGGCTTCTTGCAGGAGTCCTCCATTAGTCTTCTATGATTCTTCTAATATTCAATTTCTGTAAATTTGAATAACTTTCAAACAGAATGTACAATTTCAAAATTAACAAAGTGCTTTAATCCCAATGATCAAAGAGGATGATATTCCCAACTAGTGGAGCACCATTCTTTGAGCAAGAGGATACAAGTAAACGGGCGATAATGCATAAATCTATAATGGCAATACAAGGTGGAAAGCAGGAAGAGGCATCACAGCAGCATACAGTAGATAAAAGGGTATGAGGAGACTTGATGGGATTCCACTTGAGGAGGGACAGGAAGGAAGCAGAGATCTGGACCTGCAAGGATGACGGCCCTCTGTTGGGAGGTGGACAGATACCCAGTGGCATAGGATTCCAGTAGACTAGAGAATTTGGTGTTGAAGAAAAGCTTCAGTTTTAAGTTTGGAAAGATAGGTTTGGGTGAAATTGCTGAAAGCCTGAATGTCAGGTTAAAGAACTTGGGTTGTAGTCGGTAAGAATGGGATCCTATGGAAAGTTTGTAAACAAGAGAATGATATGATGATCAAAATGGTAACAGCATAAAGGGAGCCTCCAGTCAAAACAGTCAGCTTATAAACAATGACAATATGCCCAGTGAGATATGCTCATAACTTTCAAATAGAATGTAAAATTTTAAAATTAACAAAGTACTGTAAAGAAAAAGATACATCAGGGTTTTTTTTTTTTGGACTAGTTAATTCTGGAGAAAGTAGACCTAGAGTGTCTTCCAAGTACCATACCCTAACCAAATAAACAGATTTGAAAGGAAAAAAAAGGAAATTTCTATGTGCCCCCCCCTTTTTTTTTTTAAATAAAAAGTTAAACTTTTCTCTCCAGCTCACTTGTTTTTATTTGGGCTGTATTTCCTACGATTCTGTAAGCTTGGAACCATGGTAATTAAATATTCAATTTCTGTAAAATGGAATGATTAGAAAATATTATATTTAAAATCTCTGGTTATCCCCAAATGCCATTTATATGAAAACATAAAAGAGAAAGTTATTCATGTCTGTTTTCAGTTTCCAGAGCTTGAAGGAGGCTTGAAGGATGTAACTGCACACTGAATCTGTTCTTCAAGTGGAAGTTTGATTTTAGCTGCCTGGAAATTTGAAATTGTGTTTGCCTGACTGGGGCAGGGTTCAGCCGGCTTGGGTTGAGTTGCTGCAATAGAAGGAATATGTTCCCATGTACAAAATCATAAAAAGATAAATAATTCTAGAATTACTGCAAAAACAGACCTCCCAAATTACCAACCCTTCTTTGCCTTGGGCCACTGTTTCTGTAGTTTTTCAGCTTACATAATACATTTTTCTCTCTTCTTCATTACCTCCAAACATTGCCTTAGGATTTTTTCTCTACTTAACCATCTTGTATTCCCATGTTGCCAAAAAATTTCAGTGATTGCAAAGCACTTTTTTTTGGATCATAGAAACCTCTGGGAATCTAATATCTTCTTAAAGAAAATAACACCAAACTGCTAAGTAAGCAGAAGTTTATAACTGACTGAATTTTTTTTATAAGTCTCTGGAAATCTTATTATAAAATAGAATAGCATCAATACATCTGGGATGTTTTCCATAAATTTCTGGAAATTTTACTGTAAAATATAAAACCAGCAAGACCTCAGAGAACCAGCAAGACCTCAGAGACATTCTTTCAGCCAGGCAAAATTTCTCATGTTTTCTCCTTTTTCCTTTTATACTTCTCAATAAAAAGTCAACCCTGCACCAGGAAATAAGCAGCTGCAAACACCCCAAGCACATTTGTGCGTTGACAGAGATAGGGAACAGGGGAATAACTTTAAATCACTAAAACTTGGTGGCCTCAGAACGGTGGATGGGATTGAAAAATGAAAAAAATCTTTAGGATGTATTCCAAATCAAATACTAAATATTTAGAAATGAGAGGTTTCTTACAACAGAAGTTACGTCAAATTCAGACATACCAGATGCACTCCTTACCAGGAACTGAGCTAATAATGTAGACGTCAACCATAAAGTGATTATCGACACAAATTTGATCCAGGATTTCACTTATAAATTTGCAAATTATTAGCATTTATTATGGGCCAGCATGGTGGTCTGTATTGTATTTTATTAGAAATATTGTTCCCACCCCCTCTCTGCCTTTCGCCACCTTTTTTTCTGTATCTATCTCTCTATCGCAAAACTACTTGTGGTTACCAGGGGTCAGACGGAAGGGGAAAGGAGGAGTTTTTGCTTAGGTGGCATTGAATTTATGTTAGTGGTAGTGGAATAATTTTGAAAAGGATAGTGATAATGGGTGGGCTACACGAAAATGTAATTAATGTCGCTGAATTATACATGTAGAAATTGTCAAATGTTTTGTTGCATATATTTTTGCTACAATTTAAAAAATTAAATAATGTGTCCTTCTTCCTTTACTATTTATTTTCCCTAAATTAGATGCAGAGTGTAATTCTCAAGTTAAAGAAGGAAATCAATATCAAGCGAGATAAAACGGGTATTCTGCAGAAGTATATATATTGAGTAATAAGAACTGAGAAAAACACCTAAACATTGCTAAAATCTTCCATAAACTTGTTACCATCAAGTTGAATCCGACTCATACCCATTGTCCTTGATTGGATTCCAACACATAGCGACCCTATAGGACAGAGTAGAACCGCCTCATAGGGTTTCCAAGGCTTTATGGAGGCAGACTGCCACATCTTTCTCCCACTGAGCCAGAGCAGCTGGTGGGTTCGCATCATCCACCTTTCGGTTAGCAGCCAAGTGCTTAACCACCGCACCACCGTGGCTGCTTATAGCAACTACAGGGTTAGGGGGTGCAGAAAAAGCAACGCATTATTACCTAGTCCCTAAATGAATTATCATGTCAACCATGATAAATATGAGGTTTAGAGGATATCATTCAGAAACCTACTCAAAGTGAGTTGTGGTTAAAACTGTGAGCTCTAAGCTTATTTTCTCGTGATTAAAGATTTTGGAGAAGAACATCTCACTTAATCCTCATAGACTTAGAAAAAAAAATCTTCACAAAGAATCTTAGATTGGACCCATTTATAGATAATGAAAAATTTTAATCTGTATAACCCTTTCTAAACTGAAAAAAAAAAAATTGGTGAAATGAAGAAAGTAGGGGTCTTGAAAACATTGAAAGTTGTTTCAAATTATATTTTCCACTACTTACTAAGTGATTTGAAATAGTAGTAATAACACCCATACCTTGCTGGGATGGTCTAAAGAGTAAAGGAGATAATGTGTATTAAAAAATGGCTAACATACAAAGTGTAAGATCCATGGAACATGCTTAGTACGAAAATATTCTTCCCTTTCCTTCCCTCTCCAACCTTACCCTCACGTCCATACATGAAATATCACTTAATAAGTCCCCAGAATATGTTTACACAACATAGACACAGTAAAATTATCAATTTAAGTCAAAATTGATTTATGAATGCATCACAGGAACAAATCACTAACGTTATTCTACTGGTTTAGGGCACCCCCAGACAATCTCAAAGAGGCGAGAAAGATGACTATGATGGCTCATCAGTCATCTTGGATCTTCATCAACGAGAGGACGTTCATTACCAGGTAACTACATACCTATATTAAATGTTACCCTACTCACCAGTCGTTTGTGGATTATACCAGTCAAAGTTTTCTAAACACGATCTACAGACCAAGAACATAATTATCGGCATTGAGGCATTGAGTAAGAAGTTGGATAAGTATGTATCTAAGGACTGCTAAACCATAAACATTCATGGTATGATTGCTCATATTCCATAACTGGTGATTTAATTTCCTTAAAACGTAAATTTCTTTTTTAATAGTTAGCACAGTTCTCAAGAGCAGCATTAAGTGAAGAATCTAAAGATCCTCATAAGTGGAACATCTGAAGAAATAATTAGCCCAGGGGCCAAAAACAGGCTGTTCTGGCCTTATCTCTCCGTTTCTTTTTCCTCAGGACTTTGTTTTTACTGGTTTCCTCTTGACATTTGATTATGCAATATAGGGCCAACATCCACAGCTGTTTTCTTATATGCAGCAAATAGCATCTTATGCTGGTTTAAGAATAATAGAACAGGGACTTGAAGACTATTAAGAGTAAAGATGAGAACTGAACCCAGCCAATCTAGAGTAGAAACTGAGGAGGGGGACAAGGAAACTGTAAAACACAAAGTGGCACTGGAACTGACCCAGCTCTTACAAGGGGTGGGAAAAGAAATGAAGCCAAATAAATGGTATAGGGAAATGGATATAAGTCATGCAGGATTGGAAAAGAGGAAATCAGAGGGAACAAATATGTTCAAAGGTGGGATTGATGCCACAGCTGGAGGATAAGCATGAAACACAAAAGGTGAGAAGAAGACATGAAGTGAAAGAGAAGTCATTTATTTGTCAAATGCTTTTTGACTGCTCACTGTGGACAGGTACTTTTCTGGACTCTGAGCATTCAGCAATGAATAAAACAAAATCCTTCTTTTTACATTCTAAAAGATAAATTTGGTAATAAGATAAATGAGTAAAAATATACACTATTAGACCGTGAAATGTGCAAAGAACAAAAATAAAGTAAGAAAGGGGAGTATTAAGTGCTGGGAGTGGGAAGGGTTATGATTTTATATAGAAAACCAAGGAAGTCCTCAGTGAGGAGGTAGCATTGGTTGGTATAAAAACTTGAAGAAGGTGAGAAAGCTGGAGTGCAGATACCTGTCTACAAGGGTTTGTGAGGCCTATGAAGGGGAAGTTGAGTGAGAAGGACAGTAGAAGGTGACATCAAGAACAAAATGAGCCAGGACATGTAGAGTCTTGTAGGGAATTATAAGATTTTGTCTTTTCCACTAAATAAGATGAGAATTCATTGAAGGGTCTTGAACACATGAGTGATTGGATATGACTTAACATTTTACTAAGAACACTTTGGCTGCTGTATTTAGGATTTGGGGGGACAAGAGTAGAAGCAGAGACCACAGAGGAACCTATAGTTCAAGGTAGAGATGATGGCTTGAGCCAAGATGGCAGCATGAAGTTGGAAAGAAATGGTCCAAATCTAGATATAGTTTGAAGGTGTAGACAAAAGAATTTGCTTAAGAATTTATGGGGTGTGAGAGAAAGAGTATAATCAAGGATGATTCCAAGGATGTTAGTCTAAACAACTGAAAGGATGGAGCAAACATTTACTGATATTATAAAGATGACAAGAGAATCAGGTTTGGGGTAGATAGTCAGGTATTCAGTCTTGGACATGTCACATTTGAGATGCCTATAAAACATCCAGTCTGAGGCATCAGTTAGGAGTAGGATGGATGACTGTGGAGGTCTACTCTGAAAATATAAATTTCATAATCATTAATACAGCATAAAAATAACATCTAAAGCCACAAAATTAAATAAGATCACTGAGGGAATAAGTCCTCTAATAAAGAAGATTAAAAGTCCAAGTTTAGGAATGTGGAATGATATAGAAAAAGTGGGAAACAGGAAAGGAAGGCAGAGTATATCAGGTGAAATGTGGGCAGAGTGAATTTGGAGGCTGGACAGAGGAAGAACAGTTAAATAGTAAGAAAAATATACAAAGAAGGCACAACTTTGGAAGGTCAAGATAACCCAAGTGTAGATAAAGATACAAGGAGATGGGGGAGTTGACAGACAGAGGATATGGGAAATTGAAATGAAAGAGAAACTTTTTTTTTAAAAAAAAACATCAAGTAAATGTGACTGATAATGAAAGTCATAGAAGGTAATATCCACATTAAGACAAAAGTTAAGAGGGACAGACAGATCCAGAGGAGGGTAAGAGATGGACCTGGAAACAACGCAGGCATTGTTGAGAGGACCAGACCAGAAAGATGACAGTCTGAAAGGGATGTGAGATCTACAGGAGGGACAGGAAGCAAATAGAGTTCAAGGCAAATGATGGAGTAGATAGGAGGAGTTATGAATAAAAGGCTGAGAGGGTCATAGTGGGGTGATAACAAGTGAAAAACAGGGAAAGAACCCAGGATACCCCCAAAAGAAGGTACCCTCACTTTTGTTTCCTCCAAAAAAAATTAAGAAGTAGAGAAAAATGTTTAGAAAGGATAGCCCTGTGCCTACACCAATGTTTCTTTTTGTCTGTTTCCCTTCTGTGCATCATAATTTTAACCAGCCAGGGAAACAAAATTGCCACACTGGGAAGGAAGTTCAGGGAAGGGACAGTATCAGCACAAGAATGTACAAACCTACGTGCTTACTTTTTTCTTACTCAGCTCAACCTGACTCAGTTCAGCTCGTGAAATCATGATTCAATCTAGCCCTGCCAGCACATTGCTAAACTACTCCTTGGGGCCTCTCTCTCAGTTTGGGGTCGCAACCATTTTTTCTTAATCCATTTTAGCTGTGACCCAGCAGTTCTTTACCTCCCAGATTCTTAAGAAGCAAGGGCCTTTCTCTCTCAGTTCTTTAGACCTAACCATTATGATCAGATTAGATACAGTTTTTTAAACAGGCACCAGATATCGCAAATGGGAATCAATAGTCAGTCCCCTGGCTGCACTCAATGGCATTTCCATGGACTAGCACCTCTTTCCCTTGGCAAAACCTCAAGGACAAATGTCCAAGAGAAGCCCTGAACCCTCACTGACTCTTACCCACCTCTGCTCTTTGGAGTATTCCTGCTCTTTCTAACCCAGGCCAATTGTGTGTGTGTGTGTGTGTGTGTGTGTGCACGTAAATGTGAGCGCGTCTTTATTCTCTAGGTTTGTAATGTTCCTAGAATGCTCAGATTCTTTATAACAGCTTCATCTTTCACCTTCATAGAGCTACTAGTTCTGTTGTAAATTGATTCATGTCCATGTCATTTGGAGTCATGACCAGTCAATGGTAAATTCTCCTCCTGGATCATTGCATTCTCTTCTTTTATTCATCTGTGTAATAGTAGCCTTGATTTTCACTGAAATAAACTTTGATTCCTTACACTGGAAATCACCAACTCCTCTTGTTTCCTTTGTAATAGTTTAGTTTCCCAGTCTCAGTTTCTCATTGTTCTCATGAAATTCTCCATAAGCTTCGGTAAGATTTTAATTAGTCCTTGTTAATTATTTTTGTATTTGTTCTTTAAGAATATTTCTGTCCTAATTATAAAAGTAATCACATCCTGCTCCTTATAGAAAGCTGACCAAATATAGAAACATGTAGACTGAGAGAATAAAAATAATTCATAACCCCATACCTCAGAAAAAATACATTGTTCAATTTGGCACAACCCCTAACTTCTAAGAATTCTCTTTTACATAGTTGAGATCATACTGCATCTTACTTTACACATCTGACATTATATTACAAAAGTTTCCCCGTACCATTAAAAAATCTTTCTAAACATGATTTTAATGATTGAATTATAACATTCAATGATATATAGAAATGCCATAATACAGTCATTTCTCTAATTTGGTCTTTAGAGTGGCTCCAATTTTTTTAATATATAAGGGGTAGTTTACAGAAATGGAATTATTAGATCAAAGTGTACACAGAAATTTAATGTTATTGCTACAAATTAGCTTTCTAAAAACATTTTCCAGGTTTACCCTCCCAACAACAGCTTAAGGCCTCCTGGTCTGTCTTCAGTGGTTCTTGCTCAAACACTTGCTTTTCCCAGATGGAATGTAACCCTTTGAGGGCAAGACCCAGGCATCTTTTGCTTTCTCATGTCCCAAGGTGTGGTACCTAGATGACTGTGGCACATGAGATGATTTTAGGTGAAACATTCTCCCTCCCCCATTGCCAACGAGTCAATTCTGACTCATAGCGACCCTATATCATGAATACTTATGGCAAGTATTAGAAAAATATAACTCATACAATCTTTGATTTCACAAATGTCATTGCTCAGGACAAATTAAAAGAGAAATCAATTTGAAAAACATGAAATGAGAACAGATGATACTTGGACTTGGCCAAAATCATGAAAGTAACGCAAGAATGGTTTCAAAAGCACTGCCCTAGCCCTCAGCCAGAATTTATTAATCGTTATTCCACAAAATAACCCAAAAGCCAGCACTCTGTAATAATATTTTGAGTTCTGAAAACATTTTTTATAGATACCTTGCAGTAGTTAGGGATATAAACAGGGAGAAAAACAACAAATTTTAAGAACTTTTATGCATTCCTGTTTGCCTGAGGTAAAATATATCACAATGCAACCACTTTTTTTTTTTTGAGGAGACATTCCAAAGAAGGGTCCTTACCGTGTGTTATATTTTGAATTGACAGGATTGAGAACTTGCAGTTTATCTTTTATAACCCAGAACCCCTTTCTGGGTCTATTTATCTATGTGTCGATTGGAGCTCCGGATGGTAAAGCAAAATATTATAGCAGCATAATTACACAAACATCAAACTTGAAGATAGCGTTTCTCAAAATGCGGCCATGGACCACCTGCTTCTGAGCCCGCTGCTCCATGCCAGAACTAATCAGGAGGTTCTGATACATTCTGAAATCTAAGAACCACTGCTCTTAGGAGGAAGAGGTTGAAGTTCTGAGGACCCAGACTTCCTGACAGAAACAAAATTCCTAGAGCCTAGGTGACCCAGGGAGGGCAGCTCTGGTGAAGAGGGGACACCAAAGGTTCCGAAACCTCTGCAAAACAATCCCCAGAAACTAAAACCTGACTGACCACCTATGATACCCAACATACCATGAATCTGGCAAACCCCACAGTTAAACCAGTTGCCATTGAATCAGCTCCAACTCATGTTGACCCCATGTGTGTCAATGTAAAACTGTGCTCCGTAGGATTTGCAGTGGCTTGTTTTTAAGAGGTAGATTGCCAGGCCTTTCTTCCAAGGTACTTCTGGATGAACTCGAACCTCCAACCTTTTAATTAGCAGCCAAGCGAGTTAACCATTTGCAGTACCATTTATTCAGTGAACAAGTAGTTATTCAGCTCCCCACTCTGCACTAGGTATTGCTCTAATGAATAAGACAGAAACTATCAACTTATTAAGGAATTATTATTTTCCTACCCAGAAATACATGAAAATATTGGAGATTAATAGAATAGAACCTGCTTACTCAAAATTTTGGTTTCAGCAAATTCCAAGAGAAATATACGTGATCAATAAAGTAGAAGTTCAAATATATAAGCAATATAATATTTGCATTTTACCACTGGATGAGAATTCTCTGAGCGTAGAAACGTCCCTGGACAAAGGGGTATTGGCATAGGTTAGCTTCATGCTCAAATGACTAAGTGTTCATTGCTGTTAAGTTGCCTGAGGCCATCACTGCTCTCTGCTTCACAGGGTTAATATTCCAAGTGAACTGGGTGAAAATGGCTCCCTCTGTGTGGTTGCTTTCAAAGTGCTTTCAGTTTAGGCCCTAAGCTATAATCAGGGCACTTTAGAGGTGAATAAATGCCAACTCTATTTAAAAAAAAAGTTCAAATCCCATTTTAGAACACAGATTAGCTTTCACTCTCAGCCTGTTAGACTTTTTCTCCTGCTTAGGAACCCAGTATAAACCCTTGCAAGCTGCAACTCTTCTAACAGCTGCCCAAAAGACACGTGTGCATTCCTGTCCTTAGTAAATAAGTTTAATTAGCATGATGTAATAACTTTTAGCAGAAAGTGCATTATTCCAAAGAGTTTCGTTTTCCAAGCCTGTTGGCTGGCACCCTTTCTAAAACAAAGGAACACAGCCACCTGCACCTCTAAGCACAAATTCAACACAAAGAGTCAGTGTTCCAGAGACTGCCTCCTACCTGGCGGGCAAAGCCAGAAGGCAGTGTTTGTCCAGGTTGTTTGTCCAGGTTCTATGTTCTTTTCTTGATCAAAGGAGCAGAAGCAAACACTGCCTGCCCTGGTGCGCACTGAAAGCCATTTCTGTCTTTAAACAAAGGAAAAGGGAGCCCATTCTGATAGATTTTATAAGGAATCAGGATCGCAAAGTAAACCAGAGGCAAAAGGTTTGAAACATGTACTCAAGACTGTCTCCTTTAAAAGTAAGAAAATAATTTCTGTGTTGGGATTGTTCTTAAAAATTCTCATTACTTATGTATGATGACCCAGTCAAAGGAAATTTTCACTAAGAAAAATTGAACAGCATGTCTTTTACTCTTTCACTGGAAGACCAATATTGTCATGCCCAGATATGTGAAAAAGGTCATTTATTAAGCTGTCTTTATACGAGACATTCTTTAATAAATGTATATTATCAACAGTCACTGAGCAGATCTGTGACCCAATTATCTGTAATTCCCAGTAACACTTAATTATTTTACCTAATTAACTATCCACATTTATTTCTCAGCTTGATTTAAAAAAAAAAAAAAAGAATCACCTGTCTGTCCAAGATATACCAAAAGTGTTTCCATGAAAAATTTGACAAAGTCAAAATTCAAAGACTCCAGAAAATATATTATACTTATGGAGCTTACTCAAATTTCTAGATATGTTAGCTACCCTGGTGAGGTGGTTTTTTTATTTTGTTTTGTTTTGTTTTCCCCTCTATGAATAGATCAAGGTTCAATTTCATATATTTTAGTTCCTTAAACATATAATTATTGAGGACATATCATAAGCCAGATGTTGTACTAGAAGCTAAAGTATATACCATTTTGAACAAAAACAGACAAGGGCACTACTCTCATGGAGCTTAATGATCTGCAGCTGCAGTTCTCAAATTCGAGCCTTCAAAAGATTCACTTGAAAAGCTTATTAAAATAATGATCGCTGGGCCCCATCTACAGAGTGTCTGACACGGCTTCTAACTGTCAGATGTTAAGGCTGTTGGTTAGGGACCAATTCTGAGAACCACTAGTAGAGCAGTAGCTCTCAAAATGTACTATACATAAGAATCACCTGGGAATCTTGTTAAAATGTAGATTCTGATTCAGTATATCTGGGGTGGAGATACAAATTCTCAGCAGAGGTTTGAACTGAACGAACTGGTTCAAAGCCCTATTTTCTGATTCAGTAGGTCTCTGGTGGAGGGCCTGAGAATTTGCATGTCTAAAAGTTCCCAGGTGGTATTGATACTGCAGATCTGGGGGTCACAATTTGAGAACAACAGGTGTAAAGTACCTTTTTAAGGAAAGGAGCCCTGTTCTATGAAACAATAAAAACCTAGCCTAAATCGGGGTTCCAGTAAGGTTTCCCCCTAGAAATGTGTTTGTGCGGTGATCTGAAACATGAGGGAATTACCAAGTTAAAGGGGTGTGAGTGGGAGAGCATTCCTGACCCAGGGAGCCTGCCTACATTCCTCATGGCCAGGGGGAGCACAAAGTTCCAGCAAGAGACAGGTGGCCAGCATGACTGAGGTGCAGGATTCAGGGATAAGTGTCCTTTGAAAGGAGTCTCAAGAGGAGGGCAAAAGAGATAACCAATTAGGGCTTCATCTGCCAGGATGAGGATTTAGGGTTTTTACCCCAAGAGCGGTGGGAAGATTTTATGGACAGGATTTTAAGCAAAGAGGATGATATGATTAGATACATTCTGTATACTCTAAATATAGTGTAGAAAATAGATGGAGGATGCCCAGAATAGAATTAAGAAGGTTGTTTAACTTTTTTTTTCCCACATATAAGGAGAATTAAGATCCCTGGGTGACTCAAACGATTAAGTGCTCAACTACTAGCCGAAAGGTTGGCAGTTAGAACCCACGCAGAGGCACCTCGAAAGACAGTCCTGGCAATCGGCTTCTGAGAGGTCATAGCCTGGGAAACCTTAGGGAGCGGTTCTAATCTGCATACATGGGGCCGCCATGAATCAACTCAACGACAGCTAACAACAACAAATACAAGAGAATCAGTTGTCAAAGTCACGGCAACTTTACAGATGAGCAAAGTAAAAGACAGGTGGTGATCCTCTGTGGGACACTAGTAGCAGGGACTGGAAAGGCTCTTATCTCTAAGTCGTGCTCACGTTGATACCCCTGAGAATCCCAACCATCTGCTGTACTTCAGAACCTGGAGTAACAACTCCAGGGTCCAGGAGGCTGAAAGTATATCAATAAAAAGAACTCATTAATAGAATAGATAATTTCCTCCTCTCAAGGGAACAAGGCACATCAAACTGGAAGGCAAGGTAGTCATCCTCAATGATCACAAAAGCCCGTAGCATTTTGTCCACAAAGTGTATTATTTTACCTCCAGCCTGCATCTGCTCCAACTACAACTGGTATTGTGTGGCATGCCTGTGTTTACTTTTCAACTGACTTAAAAAAAAAGAAAAACTAAGCCATGGAGGAGTGAGAAGTAAGATCTCAGTATATCAACTGACTTAAAAAAAAAGAAAAACTAAGCCATGGAGGAGTGAGAAGTAAGATCTCAGTATGAGCTAGATACCAGCTTTAAATTGTTCCCACCCCCTCAACTCTGTACCCAGCCCCACAACAAATCCATTCTGCTCACTCTCTCTAAATTATATTCCCAAATCCAACCATTTCTGTCCATCTTCACTGCCATCAATCTAGTCCAAGCTACCATCATCTCTTGCCTGGACAATTGGCAACAGCCTACTGTTACGGACTGAATCGTGTCCCCCCAAAATATGTGTTATACATCCTAACCTAACCTGTGGATATAATCTCAGTTGGGATTAGGGTTTTCTTTGTTATTTTAACGAGGCCGTATCAGTATAGGGTGTATTTTAAGCCAATCACTTTAGAGATATAAAAGGAGCAGATCAGACACAGAAGAAAGGAAGAGCAAAATGAGAAAGATCAATGCCATGTGGAGATCCACAAGGAACCCATGAAGAGAAGCTGAGAGAGAAAAGGATTTTCCCCCTGAGGACAGGGAGAGCTTTCCCCTAGAGCCAGCGCCATAAATTCAGACTTCTAACCTCCTAAACTGTGAGAAAATAAAATTGTGTTCATTAAAGCCTCCCACTTGTGGTATTTCTGTTATAGCAGCGCTAAGAAACTAAGACATCTCCTAATTGAGCTCTCTCTTTTAATTCTTTGTCCCTACAGTCCATGCTCCCCGCCAGCGGCCAGAGGCCATTTAAAATATAAATTATATCATCCTGCTTAAACTCTCCAAAGGTTTCCTGTTACACTCAAATAAAACGCAAACTCCTTACCATAGTGTCTAAGGCCCAATGTGTTCTGGCCTGGAGGACCTTTATACCTAATTCCGAATCACTAATTTACTGGCTTTCTCTCTGTCCTTCAAACACGCTGAGCTTAGTCTTGCCTGTGGTACGCGGCACTTGCATCTTCTGCCTAGAACACTCTCCCCTCAGCTCTTCACATGGCTGGTTCCTTCTCACTATTTAGGTTTCAGTTTAATACTTCAGGCCTCCTGACTACCCTCTCTAAAATGTCTTCTTCTTATGCACTGTATCACATGATCCTGTTTTATTACTCTCATAGCACTTATTCCCACATGAAATTATCATATTTCTTTATCTGCTTTTTTTCTTCTGTCTTCCTACACTACGAGGTAAACCCCGTGACTGCAGGGGCCACGTTGGTTTTATGCACTGCAGTATCCTCAACATCTATTGCATTGTTTGTTGCATAAACCCGTTGCTGTCGAGTAGATTCTGATTCATAGTGACCCTATAGGACAGAGTAGAACTGCCCCATAGGGTTTCCAAGGAGCAGCTGGTGGGTTCGAACTGCCAGCCTTTTTAGTTAGCAGCTGAGCTGTTAATCACTGCGCCACCAGGGCTCCATCTGTTGCATAAGAATCCCTCAATAAATATCTATTTATTGGATGCGAATGAGTATGGGAGTGGCAAATCTCAAAGAACTAAGTTGGATACCAGTATCATGACTTTACATGTGTCACCCTTAAATACTGTTGTATTTCTAGGGGCAAGGTCTACACCAGTGTTTCCCAAATTTTAATGTGCATACAAATTTCCGGAAACCCTGGTGGTATAGTGGTTAAGTGCTACGGCTGCTAACCAAAGGGTTGGCAGCTCAAATCCGCCAGGCACTCCTTGGAAACTCTATGCGGGCAATTCTACTCTGTCCTTTAGGGTCACTATGAGTCAGAATCGACTCGGTGGCATTGGGTTTTTTGGGTGGGTATACAAATTTCCTGGGGATTTTAGTTAAAATGTAGATTCTGCTATCTCCCAGATATTCAGACAATAAAAGGGTAGATAGAGGCTAGATAGATAAAAGCCTAGATAGTTGCAATTGAGCCTACTCTGACTCATGGTGACCTTATGAATGAATGAAATGTTGCCAAATCCTGCATCATCCTCATGATTGCTGGCACGTTTGAGTCTATAGTTGTGAATATTATGCCAATCCATCTCACTGAGAGTCTCTCTGGCTCTTGCTGGCCCTCTACTTCACCAAACATCATGTCTTCTTCTAGCGATTGATCCCTCCTGATAACATGTTCAAAGCAAGCAAGTTAGACAATGTTCCGTTGTGATTTATAAGGTTTTCATTGGCTAATTTTCTGAAGTAGATCACCAGGCCTTTCTTCCTCGTCTCTCTTAGTCTGTAAGCTCCACCTAGTCCTGTTCAACCTAGGTGACCTGACTGGATAGAAGGAGTCACTTTTAAATCCTGTGATAGGCATAATAATGGCCTCCCAAAGTTATCCATGTCCTAATCCCCAGACTTTGTGAGAACATTATTTTACATAGCAAAGGGTCAGTAAGGTGGCAGGTGGAATAAGGTTGTTTATCAACTGACCTTAAAATAGGAAGATTATCCTGGATTAGCCAGGAGGACCCAATGCAATCAAAAAGGTCCTTAAATGTGGAAAAAGGGGTACAGAAGAGTCAGTGTCGAAGTGATGCCATGGGAGACTCCAACCACTGTGACTGGTTTTGAATGTGGAAGAAGGGGCCACAGGGAATGTGGGCAGCCTCTAGAAGCTAGAAAAGGAAAGGAAACAGATTCTCCTCTAGAACCTCCAAAAGGACCATGGCTCTAACACTGTGATTTTAGTCCAGTGAGACCCACATCAGACTTCTGACCTACAGAATTGTTAAAAAAAAAAAAAAACAAAAACCGTGTGTTGTTTGAAGCCTCTAAGTTTGTGGTTATTTATTACAACAGTGATAGGAAACTAATACAAACTTCATCCCAAGGCATGTTTGGTGAGACAGTGTTCTCAGGTCCCTTACTTCAATAATAGAGAAGGGAGGAGCAGGCATGTTAGTAGACTGATCATATGTCATTATTTTAGTTCTATCTGGAATGATCACCTATTTCGACCTGCAATCTGCCAGGAGAAAAGATTCCCTTCCCCTGAAAGAATAATATCACCTTGATTCTCAGCTCTCTAAAGTCTAAAAGAGTGGTTCCCAAAGGGTGGTCCCTGGACTGGCAGCATCAGAATTGCCTGGGAACTTGTTAGAAATGCAAATTTGCGGATTTCACCCCAGAACTACTGAATAAGAAACTCTGAGGGTGCATCCTAGCAACAAGAAGTCCTTCAGGTAATTCTGATGTGCACTCAAGTTGGAGAACCACCGAGAGCACCTGCTGTGCTTCAGAACCTCCAGTAAGCTGGTAAGTTTGTGTACCCCTGGGTTTCATGTTGTCCACACATACAGGGGCAGGTACACAATTTTTCTGGAGCTTTGAAACAATATCGTTAGCCACCAAGTGGCTGTAACAAGAGACAACTATTTCATCAAAGTGGAGGGAGTATCAAGTCCCTACTTTGAATTCAAATTAAAATATGAAATATAAATATTGGTACTGATCTGTGATTAAGTTTAGGATCCACTCCACACTGGTATAGCCTCATTAACATAACAAAAGAATACTCCTATTTCCAAGCAGAATTGCATCCACAAATGCAAAAAAAAAAGTTGCCATCTAGTCGATTCCAACTCAGAGCAACCCTACAGGAGAGCAGAACTGCGCCATGGGGTTTCCAAGGTGCAGCTTGTGGAGTCAAACTGCCAACCTTTTGGTTAGCAGTCGAGGTTTTAATGACTATTCCACCAGGGCTTCCAGCAAGTGCAAGGAATTTAACACATATTTGGGGTGGGAGGAGGGACACAATTCAATCCATAACACCAATATTAAAAAAAAAAAAAAGGATTTCTTAAAAATAGACAGCAGATCTAGAGCACATTCCTGCTTTCTTCAGAAGCACGAGCATTAAAAAAATAGTATGTTATGCTTTTTCGCATCTCTTTTTGCCCTTTTTTCTATACGTCTATTTTATCTAGTCACAGGGAACCCTAGTGCGTAGTGGTTAAGTGCTATGGCTGTTAACCAAAGGGTCAGCAGTTCATACCCGCCAGGTGCTCCTTGGAAACTCTAAGAGGCAGTCCTACTCTGTCCTATAGGGTCGCTATGAGTTGGAATCGACTTGACCGCACTGGGTTTGGTTTTGTTTTTTGGTATCTAAAACCCAGAAACCCAGTGTTCGGTATCTAGTGACGCCATTTTGAGTTGCTAAAGCCTCTTAATTAAAAGGGGGAATTTTCATGTTAAGAAAACATTGTGGGTGGTTTTCTTTGTATCTACAGACTCGTCATCACTTAAGAATTCTTTTTAGTACTGTGAAATTTTTATTCATTAATCGTTTTTCTCTAAACTGAGTTTTATGAATCGAGAGCCTGAGAGACGCAGACGTAAGTAGCTCTTCTACCCACTCACAGCTCCAGTACCATTTGTTACAAGCACAATCTTGAAAAAAATGAATCTCCTAGAAAATATGAAAGTTAGAAAATGGCCAAAAGCAGCTGAAAAGGTGAAAGAATTGTGGTCCTATTGCCTGATTGATTAGATCACTAATGGGTGTCAAGAAACTGCCAGGTTCTTTTTATTATCAGTTACCAACATTGAAGACGCAGTTGGGGTCTAAGGATAAAACCCAGAAACCCAGTGCCGTCGAGAACGGAGAAAATAAATCACAGGCACCACGATCCCAACTGCACCAGCAGCACCAGCAACAATTTTTTTTTTTTTTTCTACCAGAGCTGCTTGTGTTAGAGACTTTTCTTTTTCAAAAAAGGCAGCCCCTTTGGCACATGTGTGCCTCCCCAGGGCTTTGAAGCAGGAGAGTTAAAACTTAGAGCTCCCGGACGGTTAATAAAATAAAAGAAAAACCCTTGCCATCGAGTGGATCCCGACTCCTAGCGGCTCTATAGGACAGAGTAGACCTGCCCCATAAAGTTCCAAAGGAGTGCCTGGTGGATTCCAACTGTGGACCTTTTAGTTAGCTCTGAACCACTACGCCACCCTGACAGTTTAGGGTTTGCATTTTTTTTTTTTTAACAATCGAGATAGCCCTTCTCTCCTCTACATCTCAGTTTTCAGACCTTGCAACCCAATCCCTTCATTTGCAATGGAAATGTAGATAACCTACTTTGCTAGCTAAGGAAGGTCTGTCTGCAAAGGTTGAAAGGCATTTTTTCTTCCTTGTCTTAACTGAGCTAGGAGATGAGGCCAAGGACTTGGAGCCTTGGATGTTTAGGGAAAGGGACTATTAAAAAAAAAAAAAAAAAGAAGAAGGTTGCAATTTTAATTCCAGGATTCAAGTTGACAGTAAAGGATAAAGTGGGTTAAGAGAATTCTGCTACTGCTTGCAGGTGTTAGTAATATGGAATGTTGGTTTGTCTTGTGTTAATACTTCGAATGAGATTCTATTTATTGTTTTCTGTTGCATTCATATATCCTGCCTCTGCCTTTCCAAAAACATACAAGAGTTTATATTTTACTGTGTTTTATGGAAGTAAAAATATGAAAAAAAAATATTACGAACGTATTACATGATCATTATGTAGTTTGAAAAATATACAAAATTATAGTATATATTAATAATTCAGTATATATTAACAACTATTAATATAAATATATTTATATGTATAAAATTACAGTATATGTTAATAATTAATCATCACTTATAGTCTTTTTTTTTATAGTCTTAAATAATTAATCATCACTTTTGTTATAGTCTTACTCCCCGGCAAATAATCAAATTATGTTATCTTTACATGTTTCATTCATTATGATTTTATAAAATAAGAACACATATGTAAAGGTTTAAGTTCAGCTTTTTTTAATTTAACATATGAAATTTCTAAATGATCTCATTTCTGAAATTCAGCAATCTGAACCAAATTCAGTGAAAAAGAAAATAGATGTAGGAGAGAGCAAGTAGCTTTTTTACTCTGCCTCAGGTTTTCATCTCTTCAAAGAGACTCTTTCAAATGTTTTAGATTTAGGCTCTTTAACATGGCAACACACACAGTGGAACGTTGTTCCAAGTGTCGCTGTCAAAATGCAGTTCAGTGGTTGCCTGCTTTTAACCATAAATGCTTTCTCAGCAGGTCTCCAAGAGGCAGAAATAACACAAACTCAGAAAGCACCCCCAAAACCAAACCAAACCGACTGCCATCGAGTCGATTCCAACTCATAGCAACCCTACAGGACAGAGTAGAGCTGCCCCACAGGGTTACCAAGGAGCAGCTGGTGAATTCAAGCTGCCGACCTTTTGGTTAGCATCTGTGGTTCTTAACCACTGTGCCACCAGGGTTCCATGCATCCAGTTGTAAGGATCACTTCATAATGAGTGGGACAGAGTTTTTGGTTTCCAGAGAAGGAATCAGATATCCACTTAATGCTGTAAATCATTATTAACACAAGAGGAAAACCCTTATTATAACTAATATTTGACATCTGTTCTGTCTGCGGGTATAACTCACTTCCACCCATCATGTTATCCCATATCCATGCATATTGCAGTTTCATACAATCAAATAAAAAATTGCTTCTTCTGGCCAACTGAATTGTCTGGTAAGATTGAGGAACTCATTTCTTACTAAGTCCATTATTCATGGCAGACGTCAGAATGTGGGTAATTCCCATCTGCTGAGCAGCTGCAATTCAGTGCTGAAAGTACAAAGTACATCTAAGTGTTTTACAATTAGCTCTGTGTCCTCTATTTTTCCTCTATTGCTGTAACCAAGCTGGGCCTTAAAGGGACAGGAACCCTGAGTTCTCCTCCCACCCCTTCCTCACACCTGGCACCCCCACGTTAAGTCTCTCCCTGGCTAACCCTCTTCCAGGAGCTGTAATAAAGAATCCTGGGGGTCCATCAGTCACTACCAGGGTTCTCTCCCTGCCATGCCAGTGGCACAGCTTTTGTTCTGGGGAAGCTTCTGATTCTACACACATTCATTTCATTAGAAGTCCAGTTCATATGGAAGATTGTCATTCCTCTGTTTGGCAAAAAACACCATTCTCTTCCAGTAATGTGGTGTGTGAAACGGTCTTTCACGTTGCAAAATAAAAATAAGTCTTTTCCTTAAAAAAATCAATCTGGTATGATATCACAAAAAACATATAGGCCGTTTAAACCTCCTGTCTATCCCTTGGGCATCCCTGTGGCTTCCTGATGTAGACTTGTAAACTAAAAGTTTGGACATAGAATCTGTTTAACAACCAGTTATGGCTTTGTTAGGGCTGTTGAAACAGTCTGGTCTAGGCTGGGTGGGGAACTCTCTGGGTAGTCAGAGGGAGAGGTGCACAGGCTTACTTTTTTCATTTGGTCCATATGTCGCACTTAAATGGACCCTAAAACATCTGAAAAATTATCATTGACAGGCACACACACACACAAAAAAAGTGCCCTCTTTTGTGCCTAGAGGATGCCCAGAGAAACTAACTAGTGATTACTATTAGAATTCCCTAAGCTCTGGTGGTGTAGTGGTTAAGTGCTACAGCTGCTAACCAAAGAATCAGCAGTTCGAATCCACTAGGCACTCCTTGGAAACTCTATGGGGCAGTTCTACTCTGTCATATAGGGTCCCTATGAGTCGGAATCGACTCAATAGCAATGGGTTTGGGTTTTTTTGGGGGGGCGGGTATTAGAGTCCTTAAACCATACAATCTCTATACTTGTTTGGGCCCCTTCTAGAATTTAGATTCTTCTGCGTATGTGGGACATTTTATCACCTTTTCATGGAACATCAGCCTTGTTTCTGCACCTCTAGCCAGGAAGTACTGCAAACTCTGTTGCTGCCTACATATTGTCTTGTCCTGAAATCTGTCTTCTATACTGTACCTAGTATCCCTTAGTACCATCACGCCATTCTCTTGCTTAAAATCTTCAGTGGCTGCCCATTGCCTGTAGAATAAAATCTAAGCTTTTTAAACAGGCCCACAGGGTCCCTTCCTACTTCTTCAGCTAGTTGCTCACCACCCCCCATTTTACATGTGGTTGTTGCTGTTAGTTACTGTCAAAGATTCTGATCCATGGTGACCCCACATACAACAGAGTGAAATGTTGTCATATCCTGCACCATCTTTATGATTGTTGGCACAATCGAGTCCGTGGTTGTGGCCAACATGTATTTCCAGTGCCTTCCAACATTTTTTTTTTTCCAACATAGGGGGCTCATCTTCTAGCATTCTACTGGACAATATTCTGTTGTGATTCATAGGGTTTTCATTGTGTAATTTTTAGAAGTAGATAGCCAGGCCTTTCTTCCTAATCTGTCTTAATCTGGAAGCTCCACTGAAACCTGTCCACCGTGGGTGACCTTGCTGATATTCGAAATACTAAGGACATAGCTTTCAGCATCATAGTAACACGCATGTCACAGTACAGCAAACTGACAGAAAGGTGGTATATTTTACACATTCTCTACAAAGTACAGAATTAGCGACATGCCCTGGCTAATGTTGTTTCCTTTGCCTGGTAAGCTCTTCACATCCTTCCTCTCTTGTTTAATTTCTACCCTCAAATGTCCACCATAGGCGCATCTGTTCTTCGATGCTGTCACCCACTGAGGCCCCTTGATCATACTCAGACAGCAACTCTGGCATGTATGAATGACTGAACATTACTGCGGGCCTTCTGCTAGAGGACATAATTTGTATCATTCATCTGACCCAGATAAAATTAATATATCACACTAAACTTCCTATAGAACCAACATAAAAAGTTGTCATTCTTTCCTTCTAACGGGACACACCAAAATACCCGGGAAAGATAAGGATTTAGTTCTAAAGGCCTTCAGAGGAGATTTCATGTTTTTACCCCATGACTCATTCCAGCAACTCCTAGTGAACAACTCCTGTTGTTGTTAGGTGCCATGGAGTTGGTTCTGACTTATAGTGAACAACTCCTAGTGCCTGGAAATGGTCCACCGTAATTTTTACAAGTTCCTCCTGCAGAGTTTTAAGCATACATCTTTACTTTTGCTGTGTCTGTAACAAAGGAAAAGTAAATTAACTAGTGTCCATTCTTCATAAAACAGGAATGAGGAATGTTTTGACATGCTCCCTCAGCTGTCATCTCTTCATGTAGAATAATCAAAACTCTTGTCATTTTAAAAATAATTGTTCAACATTTATTTTTACAGCTTTAGAGTTCTTATGTGGCCTAGCATTTTTTCCATACCTTTCTTTAACTGATATTTAGAGATTGCCTCATACCTCCTATATATTCTCTCGCTCTCTCTTCACTCTTCCCAGTATGCATGTTTCATTTTTTTAAGGTGATATTAATTGATTTCTAATTAATTATCAGCTTTTTTGCCACAAAGTTTCCAATACCTATTTTTTTGTGTCTGCATTTAACCATTTCTATTTGTCCAGTTAATTTTCCCACCTAAAATATACTGTCCTTCATTTCTTCTTACTGACCTACAGTTCTGATCACAGCTGTAGTTTACCAGAGTTACTAGGAATTCAGAGCTCCCCCAGATGAGACTCAGTAGAACGTAAGAGTTTAAACCCGTGAGCAGAGGAGGCAGACCAGCTTGGCTATGTGACCTGATATGTATCTTCATTTCTCTGAACCTCAGTTTTCTCATTTGTAATTGAGAATAAGACCTACCTTATAGTATCATCAAGGACATTTAAATGGTCAATATAGTTAACAGCACTTACAACAACACATGGCTTGTAATAGGTGCTTGATAAATGTTAGCTATTCTTTCTGTCCCAGATCATAAACTAAAATGCTCCATTTTGGGCCATCATCTTAAGAATCCTACTTGTTTTGCATTCCCCAAAATGACACTGAACCACTGATAATCAATTTGAGAATAACTCTTCACCTCCTTGTGTCTCCACTGCCAGCAAGTCAAATAAGAATGTTACAGGCTAACATTTTATTTCCAATGTCTTTTAGATCCATTGTTTCATCAGGTGCAAAAACTTAACAAATCTTCAAAAGTTCCTCTGAGGGTACATGCAATTAAATGGTGGAGTGCATTCACAATTGCTATAGTTGTTCACTTAACTTCTTGATTTTCTTTTCTAATTCTAATACTGTACCATTAATTTACCTAATTTAACAGCAACATCTTATTTTATTATGCTCTAATCTTTACACGCCAAAATCCTTCAAAGTGCTGTTAATACTCAAGCAGAAAAAAATACAGAAGACTTCTACGGTATCTGGAGCTCTGGTAGCCCAGTGGTTAAGCTGCTAAACAAAAGGTCTATATTTTGAATCCACCAGCTGCTCCTTGGAAGCGCTATGGGGCCGTTCTACTCTGTCCTATAGGCCGCAGTAGGTTTAGTTTTTTGTTTTGTTCCTGTGTTATACAGTTATCATATGTTACACTAAGGTTTCGGGTCATCAAGCTTTCTCTGTAAGGGCCAGGTAATATATATTTTAGGCTTTGTGAGCCATCTAGGGAGTCCTTGTGTGGCACAAAAAGTTAAGCGCTGGACTGCTAACCAAAAGGTTCATAGTTTGAACTCACCCATAGTTGGCTAGGAAAAAAAGCCTAGCAGTCTCCTTCTGGAAGATCATAGCCTTGAAAACCCTATGGAGTGCAGTTCTACTCTGCGACACATAGGGTTGCCGCAAGCTGGAATCAACTTAAACACAACTTGTTTTGCTTTGTTCTGTTTTTTTTTGCAAGTCATGTGGTCTCTGTTGCAACTATTCAACTCTGCAGTTACAGCAGGAAGCAACCGTAGACAATACATAAATTGAAACTCTGGAGGTGTGGTGGTTAAGAGCTATGGCTGCTAACCGAAAGGTCAGCAGTTTGAATCCACAAGGCGCTTTTTGGAAACCTTATGGGGCAATTCTACTCTGTCCTATAGGGTAGCTATATCGTTGTTTTGAGTCGGAGTCTACTCTACAGCAATGGTTTTTTGTTTGTTTGTTTGTGTACATTCCAATAAAACTTACAAAAACAAGTGGCCCTGGGCCCCAGTTTGCCAGCTCCCTAGGTCATCTGGAGATTTATTTCAGTTAAGGAAGATTTAGTCAGTCTCTGTTCAGGTACAGAAACATTTTCTGAGAGGCTTGCTTCCACCGGCTAACCTTTCTGGCTGTTCGTGGTCCTGAGGTAAATACTTTGAAAGATACTTGTACCATACTTTATAATGCAGTTTTATCAGAAACAGAAGCTGAGGGAATAAGGTTATGTAAACCTTCATTTGCTTTCATAACAACCTCACAGCTCAGCATATCAGGAGCTGCATCTCAGGTGAACCTGAAATTTCTGTGTGCTGCTCTGGCACTCCCTGATGTCAGCTCTGAAAGTGTTCCTATTCTTTGTCAGTACTACACTTTTTAGAAAATATCCCACAACAATGACCCCGGGGGGGGGGAAAAATTAGTGTGCCCAAAGATATTTAGAGCAGAAATATTCATTAACATTAAATACTTAAAGTAGCCCAGTTGGTGGGAATGATAGCGTGGAAGAATTCTGCTGAGTCATTTTATGTGGTCGTTCTGTGGAGTATAGCGATCCTTGGATATGTGCACATTAAATCATAATTGAGAAAGGGGTAAAACCAAAAAGTATGTTTACATGATTTCAAACATGTAAAAATCCACATGCATGAGCTCTTTCATTCAATAGTCAGTGTTTATTTAATAAGTGCCTATTTAGGAGCAAGTCTCTCTTGTAAGTCGGCACTGAAAAAAAATGGACTCAAATCTCTGCCCTCATGGAGCCTGTATTCTTGGAGGAGGAAAATAGAAACTACTGAGGATCAGAGGGATTTTAGCAATAATTTATGCTTTAATATCATATTTTTGTTTTTGCCTATAAAACTGCTTATGTAAAAAACACCTTTCCTCTCATTTGGTATTTTTTTTTTTTTTTAGGAATAGGAATTTACTGAAAATTTCCTTCAACAAATATTTTTTGAGTTCCTATTATGTGCCAAGCACTCTTCTGAGCATGTGGAATAAAAGAAAATAAAAAAATAGTTGCCATCAAGTTGATTCCAACTCATGGCAACCCCATGTGTGTGAGTAAAACTGTTCTCCATATGGTTTTCAATGGCTGATTTTTCAGAAGTTGGTTGCCAAGCCTTTCTCTGAGGCACCTCTGGGTAGACGCAAACCTCCAGTCTTTGGGTTAGCAGCCAAACATCTCAACCGTTTTTACCACCCAGGGACTTTACATGGAATTTTGTGTAAACAAAACACACAAACATCCCTGCTCTCATGAAGCCTATATTTGAGTGGAGGAGACAGAGAAGAGATATAAGTAAAATACGTATTATTTAGGGGAAAGGTAAAAAAAGAAAAGGAAGACATGAAATGTCAGGGTAAAGCAAAATTTTATATTGAATGGTTGAGAGGACTACCTGAGAAGGTATCTTTTGAGTAAATAATTAAAGAAAATAAATAAGTTACCTAGCAATGTGAAGATCTTGGGAAGGTCATTCTGGGCAGAGAGATCAACAAGTACAAAGGCCCTGAGGTAGGAGGGTGCCTGGTGTTCTGATGGAGCATCATGGAGGCCAGTGAGCTGGAGTGTAGTAAGTGAAAGAGAGAGTAGGAGGAAATGAAATCAAAGAGGCAACAGAAGGCCAGATCACATCCCTCTTTTTAAGTCATTATGAGAATGTTGGCTTTTATTCTGAATAACAGGAAGATATTGGAGAGCTTTGGGCAATGGAGAGGGTGATCTTGCACTAAAAGACTTCCAGCTGTGTGGAGAACAGACTACAGGTCAGCAAGGACAATGGAGGGAGGCATTTAAAAGACTATTGCAGTAACTGAGATGACAATGGTGGCTTAGAGCATGGTGGCAGTCATGATAATGGGTCAAATTAAGGAGTTTTTTTTTTTTTTTTATGAACTAGATAGGGAGTGCCAGAGAAAAAGGCATCAAGAATGACACAAAGAATTTTGGCCTGAGCAATTAAAAAAATAGAGCTGCCATTACCTAAAATTGGAATAACTTGCAGAGGAGCAGGTCGGAGGTGATGATAGACGCTCAGTTTTGAACATGTTAAGTTTGAGATGGCTACCAGCCTCCGCAGATTAGGCGGTTGGATGTAGGAGTCTACAGTTTAGGAGAGGAATCTGGACTAGAGATATTGGAGTCATCAACTTAACTCCCTAGCATGATTTAGGGAGATAAATGAAATAGAGGAATTCTGTGTGGCTTTTTTTTTTTTTTTTAATATATAACTCTCAGGAACCATGAGCTCCTGGATGTCTTTTAGTCCAGTTCTCCCACCTGGTATTCCTAAGTACTATGAATCCCTTACAAGAGAAAAATGAAAACGGAACAGATACAGACTGTACAGATAGGTAACTTCTGCTCTCAGAGGAAGAGGCTAATCTGTTTCCCCTCAGATGGCAGCACAGGTAGTGGTGAAGAAAACAGTTTCTGAAATTGAGCTGCCTGGATTCAGATCCCAGTTCTACTACCTACCAGCTGTGTGGCTCTGATAAGATCATAAACCTTACTACATCTGTTTCTTAGGCATAATACAAATCTTACAGAGTTGACGTGAGGATTAAATGAAATAATATGTAAAAAGTACATAGATCATCTAAAGGCACATAATTGCCTGTTACTATAAATTGCCCAGAAGACGCCATACTGCTTGGTGTCTTTGTGCCCTCTGGAACGATACAAAGGGTGGGTCCCTGAAACTAGTGAGGCAAAGAGGGGTGGGGGGATTTCAATGTACAGCTTCTCAGCACCCCAAGAATCGTGCTTTTTGTGTTTTATTATGTGACATTTCCTAGATACATGAAGGCATGATTAAGGTTTCTATGAGAATCATCAGGTAATTCTTGATTCATTTTCCTTTACACATATTGTATGAAAGTCAGTAATGTGGAAAAAACCAAGAAAGGATTGGGAGCTTGTAGAGCAGGGCCATCCTGACTGTATTCATCTGCAGAGCCTAGGCAGCCAGATGACTTCCTTGGACACCAGTTTCCTCCATTGTACAGTAAGGAGATTGTATCTGAATATCTTCTGGCTCTAAATTCTGGGCGTGATTCCGTGACTGTCCTGACAATATTTCTCTCTAAGAACGAAAAAGTGTTTATTTAAACAATGAAAATTATCCTATAAGTAGAAACAGAAATGGATGAAATGTATTCCCAGAGAAGTAGATAAACTCTAGATGACCAACCCAATTGCTCAGCTAAGAGAACTGCTACCTGTAAATTATGTCTCTTCCACATGAGTTAAGTTTAACATGCAGCAATATTCCAACTACTCAGTTCAAGAACAGGAAAGCACCTGTTTTCCACAGGCTTGTATTTGGGGCTGTGAGGTAAGATAAGTATCTCAAGCTGTGGCATCACAGAAGGAAGCGGGGAAGCAAGGCGGGTACCAAAGTTCCCCACTCCAGAGTCCACCTACCACAAGGAGTGAGGTCCTCAAGAGCAGGGACCATTCCTTAACCATTGTTGCATTCCCAGAGGGAAGCAGATTGTTGGGTATATAAAAAGTGCTTAATTTAGGTTGGTTAAATGTTGGATGAAAAAAAGGAACATGAAACCAAATTTTGGGTTCATAGCTGCCGCTTGCCACATAATACCTTCCTCAACATGTTTGCCTTCAGTCTCTTTCCCTTCTTTGGTTATTTATTTCCTTATTAGTGATCTTCCAAGAATACTTCAGTTGTCAATGACCCACATGAAGGTAAAATGACAGAACAGTAAAAATTCCATTTCTGTCTCACATCTTTATGAACTATAAATATTATTACTGCCTTTTACCATTAAAAAGCCTAAGACTGTAATTGAATTCATTTTTTTTTTAGAGAACAACTTGATTCCTTATTGAAGACCTATAACATTTTTTATGGGAACCAGAAAAATCTACATATTTTATGTGCACAGGTAAGCACATCAAAGAAATGCCATAGTTCGAGTCACAGAAAAATAAAAAAAAATGCTGTAAATGTGAAGGGGAGTCAGGATGAAGGAAAGTCCATAATCGGATGGCACAAATGGCCTGAGAGAAACAGAGGGCCTATAACTTGATTATTATTTTTGTTTTTAGACTGTATCACAAAATCACAGTCTTGGAACATCTGTGACTTTCTAAGCATTTTTTGGAAGAAGGAAGCATTTGTAAATATTTTTTGTGGCATATTTGCTTTCTATTTTGAAAACAGAGTATGAATAACTTATGAACAGCAACTCCATTAGAAATCTATCCTAGATATTTTCTTTAAAATGCACCAGGATATATGTAGAAGGATGTTCATCGTGACCTCATTTGCAATGGAGAAAATATGAAGATATTTTAAGTTTACACCAACGGAAGAGCATTCAGATAAACCACGACATATCTGTAACGTGGGTTTCCATTCCATTGTTAAAATGATGACTTAGGTTCCAATGAATGTGTACTATGTCATAATAATAACAAATTCAAAACTTTTAAAGAAACAATTCAGGTATGTTCTGAAGCTAGAAAGCGTTTAGGGGTGTAACAGCAGTCTAGTGGTTAAACTGGCTTTAGATTTTTTTCTTTTCTTTTCTTCTTTTTTCTTTTTTGTGCTTTAGGTGAAACTTTATATTGTTCTCTGTCTTTCCCATCACCAGAGTTAATACTTACCTACTATCTTGTTAATGATTTCCCCTCCCCAATCTTCCACTCCCTCATAACCATCAATGATTGTTTCTTCCTACATGTAAGCCTTTTCCTGAGTTTTTATAATAGCCGTCTCATACAATTGTCCTTTTGTGATTGACTTATTTCACTCAGTGTTCTTATTTTTTTTGTTATTATTGCCAACATAGGGTTTTGTGTGTATGTGTGCTTTATTTCTTGTTTTTTTTTTTTAAATTTGAACACCTCATTCTCCACAAGATTCTTCATTTAGTTTTATATTTAATGGAGCTGACTTTATACTGGCACATAATTTTCCTGAACCCAAGGAACATTAAAATCTTCAACCCCTGATTTAAATCTTCAGACTTGCTGGCATACCACTGAATTCAGGCAACCATGACTTGGCTTGAATCTCAGTTGGGACAGAGGCAGTTTACAAAGTCCTCCGGCCTTTATTCTAGTACCACCAGTTGCTGGCCAGTTGACTCTCACTAATGGCAACCACATGTGTCAGAGTATATCTGTGCTCCACTGGGTTTTCAATCGGTGATTGCTTACAAGTAAATTGCCAGGCCTTTCTTTCAAGGTGCTTCTGGGTAGACTCAAACCTCCAGCCTTTTAGTTAGCAGACAAGCATGTTAACCGTTTGTACCACCCAAGGACACCCTGGCTTTTATTAGTGCACTTAGAAGATTTAATTCAATTGGATATTTCAGTTACCTTCCTAAATGTAATGATATATAGGAGGAGAATATAACTAATTCCTTTTTTTTTTTTTTAAAGAAACAGGCCTAATATTAAGTTATTTCGACATCATTCTGTATCTTAGAACTTTAATATATGTAATCGTAAAGATCTTAGACTTAGGAAGGAGCCCTGATGATGCAGTGGTTAAGAGCTCAAGCTGCTAACCAAAAGGCCAGCAGTTTGAAAACCCTACATGGCAAAAGATCAAAATTTAGGAAAATGGCAATTCATATTTTATTTTGATAGTTTCCACACAATTCATGATGTTAAGAAGTTTGTTTTCTGTAGGAAATTTTTTTATTTTTGATATGATTGTGATACTTAAATTGAGGCATCATCTTTCCAATTGTATAAATCAGTGTTCAATTTACAATGCTGGTGTCTATTAATTATTATAATACACAGATTCATGTTTTATATAATTAACAAATTGCATGAAGTGAAATGCACAGTGAGGCTATCAGAATGCTAAATCTTTCAATGTTTGCTTGCTGCTCAGAAAAGTTAGAATCCAGCATTTTCAAACTCTGCAGACGTATGGATGACGTAGTTACAGTGATGAACACTGTTAAAGAGGCAGTCCATGGAGGATGATATGCAGCTTTCCTCGTCTCTGATTGATTGATGGATTAAACAAATATTTATTGACTATCTACCTCGTACCAGACACCATTCTAAAAGCTTAAGAGATAGCAATGAAGAAACTAGACAAAATACCCTGCCTTTATACTACTTACATTCTAGTAAATAGACGAGAATCAAATACGTAGTGTCAGTTATAAGGGCTGTGGAGAAAAGCAGGGAAGACGGCTCAGGAATTGGGGTGGCGTGGTGGAAGAGGGACATTTGAGCAAAGTCTCTGAAAGTTGTGAAGGAGCAAACCATGCAGAAGTCTGTGGGACAAGCATCCCAGGCAGAGGTGGCAGCCTGAGTAAAGGTCCTGAGCCTGGCCAGGGTGCTCAGGCACAGCAGGACAGTGTGGCAGGAGCCAAATGAAAATGAGAAGGTAGTAGATGGTGCAGGCAGAGAGATAAGTGAGAAGGGGAGGGGCCGGATTGTGTAGGGTCATGAACGTCATTGTAAAGATTTTGGCTTGTACTTGGTATGAGATGGGGAGCCCTTGGAGGGTTTTGAGAAGAAAAGGACATAGTCTATCTTACATTTTTTACTGGGAATATATACAAGGGCAAAGGAAGGATGAGGTAGACAAGTGAGAAGACCATTGCAATAATCCAGACAAACAACGGCATCAGTTTGGACCAAAATTGTGGTGGTGGACGTGGTGAGATATGGCCAGATTATAGATATATTTTGAAGAAAGACCGCTACAGGACTTGGTGATGAATTGGATGTTAGATATGAAGGAAAGATTAAGGGCAGCTCTAAAATTCTCAGCCTGAGCAACTGGAAGGATGAGGGTGCTATTTGCCAAGGCGGGAAAGACTGGGAGAGGAAAAAATTTATGTGAGAATGACTTAGTGTTCAATTAGGAACCTATTAAGTTTGCTGTCGACTAGGCAGTTCAATAGCTGGAATTTAGGGGGAAAGTATGGGCTGGAGATAAAATGTTGGGAGCTGTTAGTTTGGAGATTGTTATTTAAAGCTCTAAGATTGGCTGGGAATCCTTGGGTGGTAGAAAAGATTAATGTCCTGAGCTGCTAACCAAAACATTGGAGGTTCAAGTCCACCCAGAAGCACATTGAAAGAAAAGCCTGGTGATCTACTTCCAAAATTCAGTTATGGAAAACTCTACTCTGACACTCATAGGGTCTTGATGAGTTGGAGTCAACTCTACAGCAACTGGTTTTAAGACTGGTTGAGATCATCTAGGATATTAGCAAAGATCCAGAAAAAAAGAGATCCAAGAGTTGAGACAAAGAGATTTTCACGGCGGCCAAGTAGATTCCAACTCATAGAGACCCTCTAGGACAGAGTAGAACTGCCCCATAGGGTTTCCAAGGTTATAAATCTTTACGGAAGCAGACTGACACATCTTTCTCCTGTGGAGCAGCTGGTGGGTTCAAACCGCTGATCTTTTTGTTAGCAGATGAGCACTTTAACCACTGTGCCATATAAATAAGCCTCCAGGGGAAATTTATTTAGTTGCTCTCTAAGGAGATGTTCTCTGATTTTAGAAAATATTCTGACATTCACTAATGAGAAAACATGTAGTCTGTAAATAATTGGAATATTAGATAACCTCAGAAGAGCAGTTAATTCTGCGAGTTTTTGATGTAAAGGATTAACTCACGTCTCATTATGCAAAGAAAAGATGCTAAACATCAATAACTAAATCTCAGGATCTGCGTCCTGCACTGCCAGTTCAAAGAACAAATTATATTTGGTTGCTGGAAACTCCCAACTACTAACCTGACCTCTCGGTAACATGAGATGCAAGCTGAAAAGTGGGAAAAATCAAAACTTTGTTTTAGGAGTTACTTCAAGGTAGACTTATCAGCCAGAGAAATAATAATCAATAACATTTATTGAGCATTTATTGAATACCAAACCGAAAGAATTAGGAGCCATTATAATGTTCGTTTTTCAGAAGAGGAAGTTCAGGCTTAAAGCCATTTGGGAATTTGTAACACAGCTAGGAAGTGGCAGAGTCAGGGTTTGAACACAGGTCTGTCTGATTTCAGAGCCTGAAGCTTTCATCATTATGCTTTTAAATAAAAATTGAATCGTATTTATGTTGTTTAATGATTAACTTTTTAATGATTAATTTTTCATAATAACAGTAGTTTGGTTTAGATGGTTGGGATATGGCTCTTTATTTCTACATTTTCCAAATGTTCTATAATGATAACATATTACTTTAATAACAGTAAAATGTTTACAATTAGAAGTGAAAAACTGACTAGAAAATAATTTCCATGGGGATATGTCTTAGTCTTAATATTTTTTTTCTCCAAAGTGTAAGTGTTCAATCCATGTTTGTTAATTTTTCTTTCTTTGTATTGCTTTTCCTGCTTTTGTTACAGTATTTATAATTTAAAAGAAATTCTTCAAATTCTATTGATTTTTTGAAAAATACCACATCTCTATAACATTTGCATTTTACACTGTGTTTTCATATACATTATTTGTTCTGCATAACAGAGTTAATTTTTCCTGTTCAGAACAAATGAGGAAACAGCCACTAAGTCTCTCAATAGCTTCTTCTTATTCCTAGTTGTATACAGTTTTCGAATCTCGTACAATTTTAACTTAAACAGAATTAGAGAATTAAATGTCTGTTTAGTTGGATTCAAAAAGCAATTTAGCATACTATGCCCCCTGGTGGACATTTCATTACCATTATGACTTACTTTGCTGGTGATGGCTGTTTTCAAAAATAAAAGAATGTTCCAGTAAAATAGAATTATTTTATTGATAAATTTAGAAACCAAACAGTTCCTTCTGGGAATTTTTTTTAATCTATCAAGAATGCTTATAGATTTAATTTTTACATCTTCACTTAAAACATTTACTTTCTATAAATAATACAGAAACAGTAATTGGGGTTATTGGTTTCTCCCCTAGACTGAAGATGGCCAACTAATTGTTGAAGGAATGCTAGACATTTTTTGGGGAGTAAAACGGCCTATACAGCTGAAAATACAAGATGAGAAGCAAATCCCTTCTTTTACTACAATAAAGTCACCAGACATGTTTTCCCGAAAAGGGTAAGCCATCTCTCAGATTTTTAATTCCTTTGAAGATGATCTTAATACCTAGTTTTTTTATGTACTCTTAAAGATGAGAGCTCTTTATACACAGTACTCAGTTCTTTCTACACAATCTCATTTAATCCTCCAGCGACTCTGTGATGTAGGTGTTCAGAGACCAGGGCTCTGAGAGGTTAAGTAATTTGTTCAAGATATCCAACTCTCATGTAGCAAGAGTAGAACTGGACCTCTGGTCTCTGGGCTTCAAAGCTTGTGCTTGAAACCTCTTGGTTGTGTTGCTTCTCTTCTGGAAGACTTCGATTTCTTCGTTAAAAAGGCAAAAGGTAATGGTAAGATTTGATTAGCCCTGTCCTGATCGCCACAAAAGGGAATAAATTTTAAATTTCTCCTATCCTTGGAAAAAAGGGCTCGCCTTGCTTTCTAGAAAACCAAGATCAGTTGTCGTTGAGTCATCTCCGACTCAGGTGACCCATGTGTCAGAGTACAGCTATGCTCTGTAGGATTTCCAGCGGCTGATTTTTTCGGGTAGATCATCAGGTCTTTCTTCTATGGTGCCTCTGTGTGGACTTGAACTTCCAACATTTTGGTTAGCAGCTGAGCACACTAACCATTTGCACCACTCAGGGACTTCACGTTCTAGAAGGGACACTTAATTATGCTCCACCTGATTGTCCTGGTCCTGTTCAACAGGGCACTATAAGGTGCATTTGAAGTTAAATAAATGCACAAAACACTTCCCTATGTGGCTTTACACAACTGTACTTTGCATATGCAAGTCAAGCTGATTTTTTTATTACTCTTATAATTTTCAGGAAAATTAATAAATATTTCTAGTAAAACACATCCTTATAACGGTTTTTTTCTTCCTTTCTTCCTTGTTTCCTTCCTTTCTCCTCCCCTTTTTTAATCCTTGACTTTCCAACTCATAGCAACCTTTTCCCTCATACCATCCATTTGCCTATTCATGATGACATGGGTTTGAGTAGCACAGGAGAGGCTGGAGAGAGAACTACAGGACAATTTCCCAGTTTAATCTTTGGCCACAACCAAGGGAGACCAGATACCACCTTGAGATAAGTCTTGCTTTTCCTTTAGAGAAAACACCATGATTTGTACCTTGGCAAATCATAATGTTTCTCAAATATTATGCTCCAGTAATACCAAAAATTTTGTAGTTCCTGGCACATGTCATGCAGTTCCTTACCTTCATGACTCTTTGCCTGGAAGTCTACCTACTTCTCCATGCTGGTTTAACTTGGGTCAGGTAATATCTCCAGAAGGGCTTTTTTGAACCCCTCAGTTTGTACTAGGTACGTGAAAACTTTTATATATCACTTCCAGAGCGTGCAATTAATTGTACAGTTATGCAATTCTTTTTCCCCACTAGACAGTGATCTTCTTGATGGTAGGGGGCATGCCTTATGCATCTTTGTGTCCAGTATACCTGGCACAACGAAGGGACTCAAAATTAATAACAAGTGGAGCTGTCAGAGGCCTGTGGCTAAATTACCTCTTTTTTTGGTGTGAGAACTCTGTCTCTTGATCTACCACTTCTGACTAGCCCCCTATGAAAGTTAAGGATTGCCTTTGTGCATGGAGTCAGTTGCTTGTGGAAGAGCAGAAGGGAGACCAGGGTCTTAGGCAGTCTGATGATGCCCTGTACCCCTCACCTCAGAAAGGGGCTGATGATTCTAAATGACTAGGGGGCATCATTTAAAAGGAAAAAATTACCTGTGGGCTCTGCTTTTAGAACACTGTATAGAATATGAGCTCACAAAATTAGCCACCATTCTTTATATGACCTAAGAACTCATTGAAACATTCTCTGAGCATCAAGTTCCCTCTGATGCATTTTAATTATTTGACTTCTGAAAACTTGATAAGTAAAGAAAGACACCAAGTAGGTGAAGTAGGGTGCTGTTATTAGCACATTAAGCCATCATTATTTTGAATGGCTCTCCCAAGTTATTTTTTAATTTCTCAAATTCAAAAGACTTGTCCCTAGAAATTCTGATATTATGGAGGCATTTCAAAAGTCCAGGTGAACAAGATAATATAGATGCCTCTCTATATACTATGTCATATTGTAAAATAATATCATCATAAAGAACCTTCTGCATTGCCAGCCCCTGAATGATGCAAACATTAACGTGCTTAACTGCTAACCAAAAGGTTGGAGGCTCAAGTCTACCCAGAGGCACTTTAGAAGACTCATCTGGTGATTTGCTTCTGAAAAATCAGCCATTGAAAACCTTATGGAGTACGGTTCTATTCTGGTACACATGGGGTCACCATGGGTCAGAGTTAACTTGATGGCAACTGGTTTGGTTTGACTTGGATAGAATCCATTTGCATTTTTCAGTATTTACCAGACCATTGCTGTGCGGCAAATAGGAATTAGATCCTTTTGTTTTAAGTTGAGAAAGAGCTACCTAGAGAACATCAGTTTGCCCTTTACTATAGTAATAAGACTTACTGGGAACATTTGAGTGCATACTTGACATGGATCAGATATTTCTGGAGGGTTAGAATTGGTAGAACAAAACTTCATTCCTCACATACACACAAACTCACACACATATACACAAGAGTAAGATTAGATTTAGTTCTGCTTAATTAGCCAAGTATACCAAATGCAGCCAGCTCATAATTTGGACTGGGTTTTCCCTGGCCTCTTATTCTCTAATGGGGTGCGCAGCCACCTAAGGAGCTATTCTTTGTTTTAGTCCAATCCTAGGGACTATTCTTTGTTTTCACCCAGTCCTAGGCACCCTCACTCTGGCTGCCGCCCTTAAGGTGACTTTCATTTAAATTCTGAGCTTCAAATTCAATCATGTAGAGAAACTGACTATTCCCTCACTCTATATGACTTGTCCCAAGTTCCCTTTCCCATACTGGGTTTCTGTGGCCAGAACTTCCACTCATCTTCTCACAGGATCACAGATTTTATATCTCCAGCAGGTAGAATAAAAGTAGTGGAAGCTGTATACTCAGCTGTAGGAAAGGCTGTTAGTTTACCATTTCAGAGAATTATCAGTCTTGTCTTGCTAGCTTCTTTCAATTATGTTTGAAATGAGTCACGCTCAGAAGTGTCAGCTTAATGGGAGTGGTAGAAGCTTAAAAATAAGTTTGTTTGAGCTGTGACCACCTGTGATGCTTTATTGAAATTATTCTATGGAAAGTACTTTGATCTCTCATATCTGGTCCAAGTGTTTTCTTTTGGAAAAAAAATTCATTAAAAAAAAAAACTTCATTGAGGTTATGTTTGCTTGCACCATTTTTCATTTCTGTTTTTAATGTCTTTTCAAAGTCAGCTTTGACATACTTCAGACAAGTCATGGCATAATGACATAAAGAGCAGAAACTGGACAGGTGTACAGTTAAATAACATTAGTAGTGTGGTTTTTTTTCTTTCTTTCTTACAATACAGGCAGGCAAATGACTACATTCTCTTCGTCAGTCAAATTTTCTACCTACTTTATATTTTTCAACTCATTAGAAGACTTCCCCACCATTTAAATTTGCAAATAATATAAATCCTGAAGTGTCAAAGCAATGCAAATAGCCCTGTTTGGGCCAGTTAAACTATCTGATATCACATAAAGTTCTAACCCGTTTTCTTTTGAAAACTCTGACAAAACCAGGCCTGGAAACTGGTGTTTTCTGCTGTGGGTGGCAAGGAGGAAAGGGGACCCAGCACCGCATATATTGAGCCATGTTTGCCCTTTATTTGTGGGGAGGACAGGCGTGAAGTCTTCCAGGATCATCAAGAATTTGCTTTGCCTTTTTACTTTCTTCTTTTCATTGGTATTCCCTCTCTTCCACTGGCAACCCTCCCTTGATAATCTTATCTGTCCCCTTTTGTTTATTAATCATCTAAAGACTGGAGAAAATGAATAATTGTATTTACTATAAGAGTAACTAGATTCTGAGTCAGAATCTGAATAGCTCTTCTTTGCATTAGATTCACTACCTGTATGACATTTATGACATTTGTTTTGACTGGCTATATCCGGGATAGTAGAGATTGCTGGAAAGAAAATTAGTTAGCAAATATAATAGGATTTCCTTATCTACCTCATAAGGTTATTGTGTGGCTCAAATGATACACTAGTTGTAAAAAAAAAAAAAAAGACTTCAAAAGAAGTCAAAGGTCAAGGAAAGAAAGGATCATGTTTATTCATATTCACCCCTGTTAGTATTAACAAGTATTTTTTGGTCATAAGGGCAACAGCTATTGTAGAAAAGATCCTTAGTAGGACAATAAAGATTGATTCCATAAATGACAGTGTCTACCTACAAAAAAAACAAGGATCCATGAATGCCTTGGCTTCCTAATGGTTCCTGATCCATCGTGAAGCAGCTCTAGATGATGGTGATTATGATGAGGAGGATGAAGATGAGGATGAGGATGGTCATGATAATTTTAAACATATGTTGAGTGATTGCTATGGACTGGGCACTGTTTTAAGGATTTTAACACAAATTAATTCATTTAACCCTCACAACTCTGTCCTACTCTGTACAATTATCATCCCCATTTTACAGATGAGGACACGGAGGCATGGAGAAGAAAAGTAACTTTTGTATGGCCAGTAAATAAAATAAGTGTTTGCCCCACTGTAAAAAATAAGCAGTTGCCCAGTTTTATTTTTCTGGGCACTAGAATGCATTGCTAATTGCTAGTATCCTGTCTGGAATCATAATTTTCCAACAGTTTCTCATATATTTGTCTCCTCTGTAAATTGCATTATTCACAGCAATCAAGAGCCTTAAAGAGAGGCACAGCATCTTACCATTTTAGATCTACTCTACCTAAACAAACAAAGCCCTGGTAGTGCAGTGGTTAAGTGTTAGGCTGCTAACCAAAATGTCGGCAATTTGAATCCACCAGCTACTCCTTGGAAATCGTATGGGGCAGTTCTATTCTGTCCTATAGGGTCTCTGTGAGTCAGAATCGACTTGACGGTAATGGGTCGATGGGATCCTACCTAAACTATGCTTCGAATACAATAGATACTCAATACATGTTTGGAGAATCTACACTTTTATACCTAAACTCTCTAAGAACATTGTGAGATACTTTTACAAAAATGGATTATGTTGGTTTCTACTAATTCCATTTGCACATAAGTTTTATACGATCTATATAACCTTGTGTTTCAGTGTGTAACTGAATTTTTGCAGTAAGATGTCAAGACATACTCAATAAAAGCATAAAAAAAAAGCATAGGAAATATTTAAAACACATGGTGACCCCTCTGGTATAAATACAATTTTAATAATATCACAAAATTGTTATTAGCTTTGTATAAAATGCCTAACTACAGAGACCCAAGAAATACTATTATTATTACTCCTATTATTATGGTAAACCTGAAAACCATCATAGACCTCACTACAAATGGAACTGATGTCACTTACATGACTTTTCACTTTTCAGGGGAATGACACGCTGGGGAGAATTTGATGATCTTTATCGTATTAGTGAGCTGGACAGGACCCAGAATCCTGTGACTGTAGTGAAGGACCCTGAGGAAGGTCAGTATCTTATTAGTAGGGCAGGTTTTTTTTTTTCTTTTTAACCAATATAAAACAAAACTTTAAATGTTCTGAAATTTAAGTTTATATGCCACTCTTCAGTGAACTATTGTTTTATGTATATACATTTAAAGTCTCTTACAGCATACTAATCTAAGTCACTGCAGTGCTCATATGATATTTAAGAACCTGACTTTGCTACATAAATGATGACTTTTAAAAATTACAGCTCATCATTTATATGTATTAGGTTAGGAGAGGTAATGGTTTGAATAAAGTGTGTGTACATAAAATTGTTCAATATTTTCTACAAGTATTAAGGTTATTTATTATACTCAGTAGCTTTTTATGTTAGACCAATCACCTCGGACCTAATCCTACATTTTTTTAGGAACTGAATATTTTATCTAACTAATGAGTATTTACATAACATTGTCCCTTTCAAAGAGGCAGATATGCTGGAGTCACTATTTATATTTCATGGAGTCATTTGAAACATTTATTTTAAAAAGATAAAAATAAATTTGCTTGAACATCAAGTGGGCTAATATCAAGCTTGCCAAACCAATGAAAACTGCTAATTCATGTGAAATATAACAATAAAAAAAAAAACAAAAACCTGTTGCCATAAAGCTGATTCTGACTCACAGCGGCCCTACAGGACAGAGTAGAAGTTCCCCATAGGGTTTCCAAGGAGCAGCTGGTGGATTCAAACTGCCTATCTTTTGGGTTAACAGCTGAGCTCTTAGCCACTGAGCAACCAGGGCTTCAAATTAACATTAGTCATCATAATAATGATTAAGATACATTGATAATAATAATGATATTGATAGGTGTCATTTAATGAGACTCTGCTGTGTATCAGGCATGAGACTTTGTATTTTATATGTAATTCTCCATTACATGTAGAGTTATTTCAAGATCTAAGGATGAACTGATGACTGAGGCTAGGGGTGGGGTTTATTTTCCAGCGATGGTGATATAACCAAGCCAGATTCAGACTAAACAGGATAATATGCTAGAATTATCTTCAAGAGCTTACCAACAACTTCCAAATTTTAGTTATTATTTTTTTCCAAGTCCTTCACAGTTTGGGCTCCTCTGCTTTCTCCATAGCAAACCACATCCTATAACAAACATCCTCTTCCTCTAGGGGTTCCTTATCTTAACTTGTGGGTTCTTGGAATCATGTTATATACAGCCCCTTCCAACTAGCCCTTTGAATTCCAGGGAGACCCAATATCTTGGCATCAAAGACACCATAAAAATCTACTTCTATTCTAACACATCAAAATCAGATAATCACCAGTGTCAGAGAAAAATGAAGGATCTCATATCTATTTGATGATAAAAAAAAAATTAGATGATACTCTAATCATAATAATAGATACTTATTTAAGAGCCCAAAGTGAAACAGAACAAAAATGCCAACAGATGGTCCTGTTCTTAGATACTAACATGCTTAGTTGAAGAAATTAGCAAAGATGCTAACTACAAGTAGGCAAAGGAACAGAAAACAGATTTGAAATCATCTGCCTCTTCAGCTTAGAATATATTATAGCTCAGCCCAGTTCCATTTAAACACCCTCTGCCCACCTAATAGATAGGTAAGTCCAATGCTACACTACAATCTTACATTCCAAAATTTTCTAGAGAAATTGGACTAACTCAATAACCTAATTAAGACTAGTCAACTATAGATCATTGTTGGGTATACATGGGCAAATGAAAAAGAACAATGAAATAGTGGACAATTAGGAAAAAAAGTTGTTTATATCATATTTCTTGCATGTTCTGGAAAAAATTTGTGTGAATCACCTCTGTAATATGTTACTATTAGACACTAATACAAAGTATCATTTTCCATTTGCTTTTATAAAAGTTGGGAAAGTCCTTCAAGTTTCCCTATAGAACATAGCTACCTTCTCAAAGATCTTTCACAATTTTATAGGGAAATACAGCCCAATGTCCACCTTTTTAGGAAAGATCCAGTGAACTTTGAGTCAAAGAAAAATGGGGATCCAGACCTAAATCTATCATTTATGAGTACTATGTCCATAGTAAAGTCACTTTAGCTCATTGTACTTTAATTATGGGCTCAGAATTGGTTATTAAGTTTCTTCTAGCTATGTTGTTGTTAGGTGCCTTTGAGTCAGTTCTGACTTAGAGCGACCCTATGTACAATAGAACAAAACATTGCCCAGTGTTGCACTGCCCTCACAATCGTTGTTAGGTTTGAGTCCATTGTTGCAGCCACTGTGTCAATCCATCTCCTTGAAGACCTTCTTCTTTTTCTCTGACCTGCTGCCAAGCATGATGTCCTTCTCTAGGAACTGATCCTTCCTGATAACATGTCCAAAGTATGTGAGATGAAGTCTCGCCATCCTCAGTTCTAATGAACATTCTGGCTATACTTCTTCCAAAACAGATTTGTTGGTTCTTCTGGCAGTCCATGGTACATTCAATATTCTTTACCAACACCATAATTCAATTCTTTTTTGGTCTTCCTTATTCATTGTTCAGCTTTCACATGCGTATGAGGACACTGAAAACACCATGGCTTGGGTCAGGTGCACCTTAGTCCTTAAAGTGACACCTTTGCTTTTTAACACTTTAAAGAAATCTCCCAGCTATAACATCCTGAATTTCCATATAATGCACCAACCCACCAAAAAAAAAAAAACTGAAAGTAACTCCAACTCCAGTCATATGATAATTTCCTTTGATACAAAATTCATTGCAAGAATTTACCAGGAATAGCCACAGACATCATTTAATATACAAATATGTACCTAAGCAGTGGACTATAATGCTTTTAAACAGCCAGGAAAGAACAATATTGCTAAAATTAATGCAAACATATACAAATACACCCAGGATGTGAAGAGGTGGAGAGCTAAATGACATGGGCTTATAATCTTTATTCTTCCCAGATTATTTATCTTATCACAGCAGCACCCTGAAGCCTCACGCAGTTGAAGAGCTGGAATCCCCACTGCTCTACAGAACCATGAGTGAAGCAACCCTTGTAAGAAAAAGGATAAGGCCTCCACCAATGGACAGAAAAGACAGACAGAACCATAGGGCCTCTATTAACGGACACGTCTATAACTATGAGGTGAGTTACATTTCCATAAATTCAGTTTAAAATAGTGTTGTCTCGAACTAAGAATTCCACTCAATTCAATTTACAATTAAAAATAGTAATAATAACAATAATATGTTGCCTTGTGTTGATTCCAACTCATGGCGAACCCATGTGCATCAGAGTAGAACTGTGCCCCATAGAGTTTTCAGTGGCTGATTTTTCTGAAGTAGATCACCAGGCCTTTTTTCTGAGGCTCCCCTGGGTGGACTTGAACCACCAACCCCTCCGTGAGCATCCGAGGGAGTGCATTAACTGTGCCACCCAAAGACTCCCAAATAATAATAGTAGTAGTATATCTAACAATTATTGGGCACTCCCTATGTACCAGATATTAAACTGTTTTAAGTTGGTTTTTAATTAATTATCTCATTAATCATTAAAACAACCTTTCGAAGTAGATACCATTGTTTTCTCCACTTTAAAAATGAATTAATTGAAGTTCACAGAGGTTAAGTAATTTGTCTTAGATATACTGCTTTTAAGTGGCAACTCTGAACTTGAACTCAGGTTTGTCTGACTCCAGAACCCAGGTGGTTAACCAACGTGATGAGTGAACCCATCTGTACTGGGCTGAATAAAAACCAAAAACCAAACCCATTGCCGTCAAGTCCAACTCACAGCAACACTATAGGGCAGAGTAGAACTGCCCTACACGGTTTCCAAGGAATGGCTGATGGATTCAAACTGACAACATTTTTGTTTAGCAGCTGTAGCTCTTAACCACTATGCCACCAGGCCTCCCTGGGTAGTATCTCCGAAAAATTCATGTCCACATGAAACCTGTGAATGTGATCTTATTTGGGGAAATAGAGTTTTTTACTGATGTAACTAGTTACGGTAAGCCTTGATCAACTGTGGTTGGTGTCCTTATAAGAGGAAAATTTGGACACGGAGACACAGACAGAAGGGAGCCATGTGAAGATGGAGACAGAGATTGAAGTGATGTATCTACAAGACAAAGAATGGCACATGAGAAGGCCAGGTTCAAAACATTGACTATTATTAGTTAATATAATTTTAAGGACTTACATGACAATTCTTTTTCTTTTTTTTGTAGACATCAATTTTCACTCCAGCCTATGAATCAGAAACTAAAGTCAGAATAAACAGTAACATGAGAACTGAGGAAGTGATAAAGCAACTTCTCCAAAAATTCAAGGTAATCTTTATCACTAAACTTAACTATAAATGTCTTGTATATAATTTAACTTTAGACACTTTTCTAAACACACTCTTTGGAAAAAGGCTTAAGAACATATAAGGTCCATCTTAATTGGCTGTTCTGTTCTGAAGGATTCTTTCTTATATATAGCTGCTTTTAGTAACTGTGCCTAGAAAAAATAGTATTATTCCCAGAGAATTAGAGAACTCTGATTTATTGTCTGAAAATGAAAAATGGAAGCTAAGAAGCAAATACATAAATTGAATCTAGTTAGTTTAGATAAGATCATATGACAACAAAGAAGCCTTGTTTGTTTATATATTTTTTCTTTTAACAGATTGAAAATAGTCCCCAGGACTTTGCTCTTTATATTATTTTTTCAACGGGAGGTAAGAAAGCTTGGTAATTTAAAACTCACTCTTCTCACATGACTCCAATATGTTGTAGTTTTCAGGCCATAGGGAAGGCAGAAGACCAATGTACCTCATGCTGTGGAAGGAAGGGAGGAAGGGAGGAGAGAGGGAGGGAGGGAGGACAGAAGGGGGAAAGAAAAAGGAAAAGGAAAGGAGGGAGAGAGGGAGGTAGTGTGTTTGTGTGTGCACATATGCGTATGTGTGTTTTAGAAGATTATTTATACTCCAGAATTTCAGAATAAGACAACCTAAGAATAGGATATCCTCAAAGACTTTGTAATACCAAAATGTTTGCTTCTAGGTCAGACATTGGATTGTCTGAATGGGGATCACAACTCTTGGGGATATGTTGAGGATTCTCATGGCTATTCACCTCTGTATATTTTTCTTTTTGGCTTTCCCTTCTCACTCTGGCTTTTACTGGAGCTATCCTGACTGGCATTTCTTTTTGACCTTGTTTTGACCTCTTTCTGAGCACAGGATCTGACACATGGTGTGTTACCTCCTGCCCAGTAGAGAGGCATATGCAGAGTTTGGTGGACGGGGGTAAAAGAACTCACAAGTAGCAGAGAGATGAAAGAAAACCTAAGGCAGTGTTGAAACACATTTTTGAAAACCTCAAAAATAAAAAATTTCATAGAAAAAACCCAGGCTATACTTAAAGTGTCAGAATGTTCAAGGCAGAAATTGAAAAGAATAAAATAATAAATTTTGATGCTAGAGCATTGTAAGAAAATAAAAGTTTTACCTCCAAACACATGTAAAATTAAAGGCCTTAAGAGCTGAAAGCTTAAATACAAGTACATACATATACATTTCTTTTTTTAATTCTAAGGGAATTTTCAAGAGGAAAATATATATATTGTTGAGGACAAGAAAACTAAAAGGTATACTATAAAAGGTATAAATATTGGGCTGCATAAAAATTTAAATTTTTTAATGAAAAAGATATAAACAGTAAATTAGGAAGAATATTTTTAATGTATACCAGATAAAAGATTAATACCTACAATATCAAAGAGCTCTTGCAAAATGATAACAAAGAGACAACCAATCAAATAAAAATAGAAAAAAAGTATGAAAAGCAATTCAAAGAAAAAAAATTAATATAACCAGTAAATATTTTGGGGAAAACTTTGAACTCACCGGTAGTCGGAAACATTCAAGTTCAAGCCACAGTGCAACATTACCTCGCGCTTACTAGCTTGGCAAAACGTTTTAGAGTAAGTCTACCTGTGGCTGGCATGGATAAGGGTAAAAGCATTTTCATGTAACACTGATGATAATATGATTGTCTTTGTTTTTTGGAAATCATTCTAGCCATACTTATTAAAATTTACAGTATACCTATGCTTTCACCCTGTGATCCCATTCATGAAACTCTATTCCGCAAAATAAAAGCACCAGCACCAAGAGATTTAGGTGCAAAGCTTGTTTATTATAGCACAATTTATAATGACAAAAAGCTAAAGAAAAAATTACCCCTCATAGGGAAATGATTGAATAAATGATTATACAGATATTAAATGGAATAACTTAGATTTATATCAGCAGGCATGTGCCAGCTTAGGGCCTTTTTACTTGTGCCTCTGTATGGAGCACACTCCCCCAGATAGCCTCATGGTTCGGGGTTCCTCATCTCCTTCACGTCTTCGTTCAAATATGAGGCCTTGCTGGCAATTCTATCAATACCTGCAAACTTCTTTCCTGCACAAACGTATTCACACATACACATGCTTCCTACACCCCTCCCTTGCTTTATTTTTCTTATCACTAACATGACATGCTTTCTTCCTTACTTTCCTTGTCTTCTGTCTCCTACCTTCAGAATGTAAGGTCCATGAGGGAGGGGATTTTAGTCTGCTTTGTTCTGTTATGTCCCCTGCCCAGAGAAGAGAGTCTAGCACATAGTTGCTAGTCAATAAATTGTTTTTCTTTTTTTTTAATTGTACTTTAGATGAAGGTTTACAGAAGAAACTGGCTTCTCATCGAACAATTAGTACACACATTGTTTTGTGACATTGGTTACCCACCTCATGACCTGCCAACACTCTCCCTTCTCAACCTTGGGTTCCCTCTTATCCACTTTCTTGTGCCCTCTTGCCTTCTAGTCCTTGCCCCAGGCCTGGTGTGCCCTTTTAGTCTCGTTTTGTTTTATGGGCCTATCTAATCTTTGACTCAAGGGTGAACCTCAGGAGTGACTTCATTACTGAGCTAAAAGGGTGTCTGGGGCTATACTTTTGGCGTTTCTCTAGTCTTTGTCAGGCCACTGAGTCTGGTCTTTTTCTGTGAGTTAGAATTTGTTCTATGTTTTTCTCCACCTCTGTCCAGGACCCTCTGTGGTGGCCTCTGTCAGAGCAGTCAGTGGTGTAGCCGAGCACCATCTACTTGTGTTGGACTCAGTCTGATGGAGGCCGTGGTAGTTATGGTCCATTAGTCCTTTGGACTAATCTTTCCCTTGTCTCTTTGGTTTTCTTCATACTCCCTCGCTTCTGACAGGGTGAGATCAGTGGATATCTTAGATGGCTGCTCACAAGCTTTTAAGACCCCAGATGCTACTCACCAAAGTAGAATGGAGAACATTTTCTTTATAAACTATGTTATGCCAATTGAGCTAGATGTTCCCCAAGACCATGGTCCCCACAGCCCTCAGCCCAGTAATTAGGCCCCTCAGGGAGTTTGGATGTGTCTATGGAGCTTCCATGACCTTGCCTTGGTCAAGTTGTGCCAGCTTCCCCAGTATTGTGGTACTCAATAAATATTTGCTGAAGGCAGGAAGCGCATGGGAGAGAAGATGAAAAGATGGATATAGGAGACTGTGTTCTGTTCATGTTTTATTCTAATAAAAATAAAATCACAGATGTGAAATTGCTTTAACAAAAAGCTACAAATACTTTTGAGGTTGTTGTTGTTAGGTGCTGTTGAATCGGTTCAGACTCATAGTGACCCTACAGGACAGTGTAGAACTACCCCGTAGGATTTCCATGGAGCGGCTGATAGATTTTGAACTGCTGAACTTTTGGTTAGCAGCTGAGCTCTTAGCAGGAGTATTTATATTATAACTTTTTTTGAAGTTTGAAGTTCTTGGAAAATACTAAATTGGAGGGTATTTTCTTTCTCTGTGTCATTTTTTATAGCTGAATGGATGGTGCCCGCAGAGGAATAAGATAATCAAAATACTGACTCCTGATCGCAAAAACATTCTGAATGTGTGTTTAAGGAGAAGCCGAGGATAGGTGTGGGGTGAAAAAGAAAGGAGAAATTGAGGATAATTACAAGGTTTAGGACCTGAACAACAGGAAAATGGAATTACATTAACTGAACTGGGAAATAATAAGTATTTGAATGAATGAAAAATATATATATATATATAAAATTATATATCTATGTATAAAATTATATATATATATATATATAGTAAAACTTTTGAAAGTGGGAACCTGTGTAAGGTGGAAAGCTGTCAGAGAAGGAAAACACAAATATTTTCCACTAAAATGAGTGATGGAAAAGTTTGATAGGAGTAAGACTGCATCCTGTCAAATGTGGAAAACTTGTAAGACCTGGAAACACAATGCAGTCCCGTCAAGTTCTGGTTCTCACAGGTTTCGCTATATATACTTACAGAGAGAGAAAGTCAGTCTCTGAGCTGTGCAAGTGGTTAAGTGCTCAATTACTACTGGGGAGGTTGCCGGTTCAAAACCACGCAGAGCCACCTCAGAAGAAAGCCCTGGTGATCTGCTTCCAAAAGTTTACACCCTTGACAACTCCATGAAATGCAGTTCTATTCTGCACACATGGAACCACCAGGAGTCAAAACAGACTTCAAGGCAACTGGTTTGGTTTTTTGGAAATATATATATATATTTTGAGGCATGTTGCTTGAGAAAAGCCATAAATGGGATGCACATTTGTCTAAACAACCTAACCAAAGGCAAAGAGCAAAAGAAAGAATGCCATTTTTAGTTCATTGAAAAATTTTCATTTCAATTTGTCATTCTGAGTGAGCGTCTCCTTGTATGTGTTCTTTTCAGGTCCTGTTCATTTCAATGTGAGCTATAGAAAGAGAGGAATGGGCAAACTGTCATTCTCTTTTTCCTCTATCATGAACTCCTGCCTGCGGTTAACTCTTGTGTTCATTTGCAGAGCGGAGACGGCTAAAGGAGACAGATATTCCTCTACTGCAGAGGCTCCTTCAGGGACCTTCCAAAGAGCATGCTCGCATTTTCCTCATGGATAAAGATGTGGAAGAAATTAGCAGTGATGTATGGACACCACAACCCAGAATCTGTCTCTGTTTCCCTTCTGAATCAGCATCTCCAACATAAACGCTTTCTTCCTCTTTTTTCTTTTTTCCTTCTCAGGTGGCTCAGTATATTAACTTTCATTTTTCTATCTTGGAATCCATTCTTCAAAGAATAAATGAAGAAGAGAAAAGAGAGATTCAAAGAACAATAACAAAGTAAGCCAAGAGTAAAGCATTTTGGGTGTCGGTCTTTAATAGGTTCAAAGGCACACAGTGTGCTCAATTTTTAATATTTTTTTCTCTCCTTATTTTCAGATTCACTACAGAAAAGGCTATTATACTGAAATATCTTAAAAGTAAACGGGTAGTAAGAACAGAGACGACAGTTTAGCTTTACAGGCCACTATTGCTAAAACACTTCAACAAAGTTAGAGAGCTGTTACTTTGATGAGTGCATAAATGCTATACCTGAATTCGGCATTCATGCAAATATATATCTAAAGTTGAATCTGTAGAAAACTGAAAGTCCAAAAAGCTTGTCTCTCTCTGAAGTGATGAGGTTAACTAGAGTTCACAGATGGACTAAAATGAGCTTGAATTTAGTTTCAGTAACTGAAATAAGCTTGAATACTGTGTATTCCAAATACCTTTTATAGTAAAATATCCAATGAACTTGAATTTAAATGGCATTTTCAGACATCATGCAGTTTAATCTCCTTTTAGCTAGAACTCTCAAGAGAACTGAAATACCATCAACCAACTCTCAGAAATGACTCAGAAGTAAAAGGTACCAGTTCTCAAAATAAAAAAGAAGCACATTACTACACCAAGAAGGCGTGTTTTAAGCTCTTTGAGAATTCTGCCATTTTCATACAATCTAGGACTATCTTGACATGGGAAGATGATTTCTGGCTGTCTGTAACGTCAGAGAGAGATATGTCCTTTGGGAAGGAAAATATGGACTTTGTTAAGAAATCTAAATTGCAATTTTCTCAACCCTGAGTCCTCTGTTTTTTTTGTCTCCTCTACTGATTAGGTTCAAAAGTATTCTTAGGCTTTTTTTTTTTTTAATGTCAGATGAACTATTTTTCTTTATTTTTATTTTGCCAAACAAATGAACCACAGATACTTAACATATTTTATCAGCTAGGATAGTACTCATGGCAACGTCATGCATTGTAGAGTAGAACTGCTCTATAGGGTTTTCAAGCCTGTGACCTTTCAGAAGCAGATCACCAGGCCTTTCTTCTGAAGGGTCTCTGAGTGGGTTTGAACCACCAATCTTTGGGTTAGTAGTTGGGCACTTAACCGTTTGTGCTACCCAGGGACGCACGGGTTTACCATGAGTTGGAAATGACTCAAAGGCAACTGGTTTTTTTGTTTGTTTGGTTTTGGGTTTTGGTTTAAGACAATGCTTAGCCCATAATAACTATTTGTAGCTGAACAAAAACAACAGATAAGGCAAAGCTGGTATAGCTGAAGCCAAGCAGGGAATGTGGAGCTCAGCCCTCTCAGCATCAGCCTGACCCTACAAGACAACCCTTAAGATACTTCCTCAAATCTTTATAAGTTTGCTAAACCCTTCCTCGAATCTTTTAAGTTTGCTAAACCCATTTGAAAAATACAAAAACAAACAAAAAAACACTAAGAATGAAAAGATGCCGGAAGTATCATCTATGAATTTATTTATGAACTATATACTAAAATGGAGTTTTATGTAACAGTCTTCCATTCTCTAACCTACTTCCATTTAAATTCCTTATATTTTTTTAATTTTAAAAGTCCACAAGGGAACAAAAAATTTCACAAGATGCATAAGAAAAGTACCAAGATCCAATATAGTACCTTTAATAAAAAGTATTTTGATAGAAAAAAAAAGAGGGGAGGGATGGCATGAAAAATACCCAGTGAATCTGAATTTAAATGTCATTTTCAGACATCATGCAGTTTAAGCTCCTTTAGCTGGATCTCTCAAGGGAACTGAAATACCATCAACCAACTCTCAGAAATGACTCAGAAGTAAAAGCTACCCGCTCTTGAAATTTAAAAGAAAAATTCTCACACCACAGAGGAGAAAATGCAAATGGCTAATAAGCATAGGGGAAAAGTTTCAACTTAACAGTAATCAGTTCTATTTGTCTGTGTCCAATTAGGAGACAGAAATCACACAGTGATTTAAATTGGAGAGTATTAATAGAAAGAATTATTAAGTTATGATAGGAGAGTAACTATAAAGATAGAAAGAGAGCTCTAAAGGTTACCCTAAGACCGAAGGAGAGTACCACAAAAGGGACAGCTTGGAATGATGGTCCAGAATCCACTGGAGAAGGTGGGATCGCAATCCACCGAATGGTGATGTTTGCTGGGTTGCCCAAACCAGAGCTGGGACACAGCTGCCAGACAAACAGAAGCAACACTCTGGGGTGTGGATGAGCCAAGGCAAGTGGGCAGGTGGGCAGAAGGAGTTCGGGTGTCACTGTAGACACAAAGCCTGGAGTGCTTGGTGTCTATGTCAGAAAGGTAATAGGAAACAAACCTTTGGGGAACGTGTAAGCCAAGGCTGATGGGTGGGCACAAAGGAGTCAGGCATGCAGAGGGAGCTGGGGCACAACTGTGGGAGCTTCCAGGACTGTAAGCTTGAGAACCTGTACATTTCTGTGTGGACTTGGCTTGAACAGCTTCAAGAGGCTGCACTAAACAAAGATTGGGCAGCTGGCTAGTTAGATGGCCAGCCCCATGGGCCCTCTATGTGGACATGCACAGGGCCTAGGAGAGAGTGTGGAGAACAGTGACTTGAGGTAGGGTGCAGGGCTACACTGGGGCTCCAGGCTACACTTAAAAAACAGGTTGTCCTTGAGTCAATTTAGACACATGGAACCCCATGTGTGTCAGAGTAGAACTGTGCTAGGTAAGGTTGTTCACTGATTTTTTGGAATTAGATTGCTAGGCCTTTCTTTTGAGGTGCCTCTTGTGGACTCGAACCACCAACCTTTCAAAAGTTAGCAGCCTTTTTCACCATCCAGGGACTACCCAAGCTACACTACTTCTGCCCAAATCTAGAGCTGGAGAAAGAGAGGGAGCCCCTTATAGGCAACTACCACCAGAGAAAACACTGGGCAGAACAGTGGAGAAAACCCACTCTCCAGAATTCTGGCCAGCTAACCAAAATGTCGGCAGTTTGAATCTACCAGCCATTCCTTGGAAACCCTATGGGGCAGTTCTACCCTGTTCTATAGAGTTGCTATGAGTTAGAATTGACTCAGTGTGGCAATGGGTTGGTTTGTTTGTTTACGTGCTTGCTTTTAATCAGTTTTCACAGAGCAGACAACGAAGAGTGAATCTGGAGTTAAGAAGCAATAAAATGATAACTGGCACATCAAAAAACAAAATTAAAGAAAAATGAAATACATTTTTTGTCTATTAAATTAGAAAAGATTAAGAAATAATAAACACTCAACAAATTACAATGAGGTGGGCACTCATAAACTGCTGGTAGAAATACAAATAGATACAACTTTTCTTAAAAGTGATTTAGTAGTAAGTTTATCCTATATTTTTACGTTTAAGATTTTATCACATGGAAATAGAGATACAAAGACATCCTGCAAAGATATTCATTATATTCTTATTTATTATGGCAAAAGGAAATAGGCTAAATGTTCAAAAATAGGAAAAAAGATAAAAGAAACACTTACTCTAGACTATATATAGCCATTAGAATTATATTTCCCAATAAATTTTAGTTGTAGAGGTAAATTCTCCTTATATATCTAAGAAGACACACACACATTCTAAAATATGTATTATTCATAAGACGTGTTACAGGTTGAATTCTGTCCCCAAAAAACATATGCTACAATCCTTATTCCTTTTATTATGCTAATGAGGTTATGCCACAGTAGGAAAAAAAACTAAACCTAATCCCTTTTAAGTAGTGTCTTATTAAAAGAAAAATAATAGCTATGGAGTAGGCTATCTTGGAAGTAGATCGCCTAGCCCCAGTCCAGCCTTCAGATGACTACAGCCCTGTCTGACAGCCTGACTGCACCTTCATGAAAGATCCTTGCCAGAAAACCCAGCTAAACCACTCCTGGATTCCTGATTCTCAGAAACTGTGTGAGATAATACATGTTAATTGTAGTTGGCAGCTAAATTTTGGGGTAATTTTTTACTTAGCGGTAGTACAATTTCTGAGACAAAAGTATGTTGGTTCATCGCAGAGACATCTTCTTGCAAAAATACGAGAATATAAACTTTTGTCACAAAACTATTTATTCTTGTTTTAGGTGGTCTCTCTTTTTTTTTTTTTTTTTAGTATTTCACTACCAGTTACATATTAGTTCAAAATCAATTCTAGATTGTATTTTATACTTATTAATGGTAGAAGACCTGTCACGTTTATCTTTGTATACTTTGTTGTACTTAATGTTGTATCTTGTATACAGCATGTGCTCAATAAAAATCAAATGAATTAATTAGTGAATGAATAAATGAATGAGTAAGTGAATGGCCTGAAGTATTTTTATAAAATCTCTGTGTATATGCCTCCTTTTACACAGCCTGATCTGGTAGTTGAAGAAATATAGAACCCTTTCAACACGCTCGCTAACATAGTGATATGTTTTATTATCCTTTGGCTCTGTGAAATATTCAATTAGACAGTGTTATTGTAAGATCTGATTTAGGCCTATTCAGGTTGGTTTCAGCAACTGAAAGGGAAAGAAGTCTGTTAGCAAGGTATTGACGAGGAGGAAGAAACAGCAGGTATAACCATTAGACTGAGCTCTATACATGTGAAAAGGAAGAAAGGAATAAGATACAATTGCGACCTCATGCGTTACAGAGTAGAACTGCTCTATAGGGTTTTCTTGGCTGTAATCTTTGCGGAAGCAGTTCACCAGGACTTTTCTTCAGCAGAGCCACTGGGTGGGTTCTAACTGCCAACCTCTGGGTTAACAACTGATCACAAACCACTTGCACCACCCCTTCAATGAGATCATCTGTCTTCTAAATTGACAATAATAGCTAACATTTAAACAAACTCAAAAATTTTGCAATTGCCAATATCTGACCTAACAAAAAAGGCAGTTTCGTATTGCTCAAACTAATAATAATAAAAAACATTGCCATCGAGTTGATTCAGACTCATGACAACCCCATATGTGTCAGAGTAGGACTGTGCTCCATAGGGTTTTCAATGACTGTGAACTTTCAGAAGTAGATTGCCAGGACTCTCTTTTGAGGTGCCTCTGGGTGGACTCTAACCGCCAACCATTTGGTTAATAGTTCATTGCTTAACCATTTGCACCACCCATGGACTCCTTCAGGTTAAGCGTACTTACCATTTGCCAGACACTATTTTAAGTGCTTTACATATATTTACTCATTTAATGTTCATTACAATTCCCTGAGGAAATTACTTTTCCACTCCATTTATCAATAAGGAAAATAAGCCAAGGAGAGGTTAAGAGACCTGCTAAGGTCTCTGTTAGAAGAGCTAGGTGGGATTTGAACCAACGCTCCAGAGTTCACACTTTTAACCACCATACTCTATGACCTCACCCTAAACTACATTTCCTCAGTCTGGCATTCTCTTATGTGTCCTTATTTGTAAATTGGGAATAGCACCTCAAACATTGGATGATTGTTGGAGTTATATGAGATAATACGTGTAAAAGCTTGCACAGTGCTGAGCATATAAGAAATGCTTGACAATATTATTGCTATAATAAAACTACAATATATCCCCACCCATCGTTATATTCTTATCTTCCACTGACTTACTGCCCATGACTCCTCATTTTGTCTTGAGACAAGCAAAACTGAATCACTCACCATTTCCCTGAAATACCTCATACTTCTCCAGATCTATATCTGTTGACTCTGTTGATCTATATTCCTTGGCCAGAGTCACGTCTTCCGAGCCTTTCCTGGTCTTTGTGACAATGTTGACCTCAAACTCCTGTGCACCACCATATCAGTTATCTCTGCTCTTGTGAAACCAGAAATTTGAAACTTACTTTCATTAGAATTTCATAAGCACTTATCTTTTATCTTGTATGAATTCATTAAGGTTCTGATGTTATCATCATATCCATTTTTGTATTATTCCCTGTGGTATCTATTACAGCATATTGAATGTAGTGAGTACTCAGCAAATGTTTACAAGATTTAATTTGATCATGTATATGAACATGTTGAAATCACTGGAGTGAGGAGAAACAATTATTTAAAAGCAAAAGAAGAGTATTATAAAGAGGATTAAATTTTCTTTCTCCATTTTTTCCTGATTAAAATAATTCACTTATTTGATAATCACTAAAATATTACTGCTTATTTTCACTTTATCTATTAAACCAAAAATGGAAAAATAAATAACAAGTCCAAATTATAAACAAATTCTTTATGTAAACTATAGTAGAATTCTTGGTGAAAAAGATTATCATTAAGAATCATCGTCAAAAGCTCAAATTCATATAAAACATTAGGAACTCTTGATTCTAATGTCACCATCACATATTTCATTCAGCTCACCAATAACACTTTTCAGTAGCAGTACAGACAGAAACTCCAAGTTGTAGCTTGGGTCTTTTTACTCTGGAAACCCAGCAGCCAATTCCTGGCTAGACGTGGCAGCTCATTACATCTATCTCAGGCTTTTGAAAAGCCCACTGATTTCTTGTTGCTGTTGCTGCTCCTGAGAAGCAGCTTATGGAGGTGGGGAGAGGGGAGTTTTGTCTGAGGATTATGAGAAGTAGATTCTTCTGCTGAGAAGGAAAAGAGAGATTAAGTGTACACTGGCCAGTGTTCATGGAAACATTGGAAAGTAGCTGAAAAATTGGTTATTTGATTCTTCTTTTACATTTGACATGAATTTTGTTATTCATGAAAAGTAAAATGCAGATCCTGAATTGACATTTTCTGGGATCATTTAGCCTCCTAAGAGAGACTGGCACTTTTCCATCAGTTCAGACCCCTAAGAGAAAAAAGAAGCAAACAAGCACGTTTGTGAGGGAAAAATACTTGAACAGCTAAGATCTCCAAACAGAAACTCTTAAGACTTGCCTGTTACATCTGGGATAAGCTCTATTGTGTCCTGCTGTCATGGTCTTGTCAACCCTGCCCTAGTCCCTCAGCTCAGGGACTTCATAAACTGCAATTCATCTCCCTCTTTCATGACCCAAATTTGGACTAGATAAAAATTTGTTTCCTCCTCACAAAAATTTAGACTGTTTAGTTGCAGGGTAAAAACAGACCTTCAACATCAGCTTTTCATTCAATTTTAAAACTACCGTAGGCTAATGCCATGTTAAATCACTGCATAGTCCAAATTCAGGACCTCAATAGGTACAAAACCACTAGCATTGAATCAAAATATATCTACCCACTAAAGACATGCTGGTATATACCTCTATATTAAGCCCAGCAGTTTTCCCCAATTTTTAGCTATATAATCTCTCTTCAAATAAAAATTACTTGTGGGAACCCAATATACGATAGATAAAAGTGAGGTCTTTGGCTCAATTAGGAATGGACCCCTGGAACTACACACACACGCACACACACATGCACACATTCTGGGGGACAGCTAACTTGTACTCTTAAGGACCCCTAAGGCCCTGTGAAAAACAGTTAGAAGTCTATTAATTTAGTTCTTGCTCCTACCCTCAAAGAGTACCACACATAAATCATTCAGACATGTTATAATCTATTTAGGCTTATTTTGCTTTTTAAATACCTCTGAAGTTTAAGGCATCCTTGCTTCTTGGTAACCCGTGGCTTTGTTACACAATCTTCATGGGAAATTTTCCCATAAGCTTGACCTAAGACTCTCATTTTAATCTTGTCCATTTTCTCTGAACCTAACAGTAGCGGAAGAAATCATGTTTCTCTATATCAGTTCTTCCTGACCTCATTTATTCCGTAAATCCTTGGTAAATTTAATACTGTTTTACTCATCTGTCACTACGAGTCAGAATCAACTCATAGCAATGGATATAATACTCTTCATTTGCTTTTAAATAATTGTTTTTCCTCACTCTGGTGATTTCAACCAAAAGTAGGGTAGCAGAAAGGCTTCTGAGAAGAATACTTTAATAATGAGCAATGCCTAGCACAAAATATGAATAGTGATGATAACTCTTGAGAAACCCCAGCTTGAGATAAACTCCCAAGCAAGATTTTTTTTACATAAAACATGGATTGTTATGATGGGATGGGAGGACGGGAAAAGAAACAGGAAAGCTCTTCTTTACACTGGGTCAAAATCTGCCACTCTTTGATTTCCTAGTTTTCATTTCAGGAATTATATAGAAACAGTGATATAGTCCTAAGCATGTTGAGGACTCTTAATATATCACCACCACCCCTCGCCCCAAGACATTGGGCTAAACGTTACCAGTCTATCCCTCCTTATCCCTGTAAAATGGTTTTCAATTGTCTTTCCATTCTAGATAATCTCTGGGCATAACAATTTGCCAGAATCCTTTTAAAATGTGTTGTATCTCATCCTTTCCAAACTTCCAGTGTGATAACAGTAAAAATAGATACCACCCCAAAAGATAAAGCCATTGCAATGTTTTTTAAATGTGCCATCAATGTAAGAGATATTGATGAATTTCTGAGGGGGAAAAAAGTGAAATTGCGAGGGCATTGACGAATATATCAAACTGGAGAAATAGAAGTTCCAAACAGTCCCATAAGAAGGTGTAGCAGAACTAAAAGTCATTGATTTCTGACCTGCTTTAGTTCCTATCTGCTATGCAGCCTGTTTTTCAAACTCCTTACAGATTCTTGAAGCCACCATTATCCTTTTCATAAATTCACTTTTCCTTAGCCAGAATTTGATCTTATTATTTGCAATTAAAGAACTCCAACTGACATTCCAGGAAAAAAATTTTTTTTGTCAGACATACAGGGAGCTAGAAAGTTCATCTCCCAAATATCCATGAATGAGTGAAGAAATGAATGAACAAATGGCTTAAGAATGTAGCACAGAAAAATCTGAAAAAATCCAAGAAAGAGTACAACACAGGATTCCAGAAATAGTCAAATTTACTTCAGCACTACATTGAAAAGAAACTTCATGTGGTCAGCCACACATCAGGCCTAGAAAAAACTTAATCCAAATTGAAAGACAAAGCTGAAAGGCTTTCTGAAAATAGCTTTAAAATGATAGGATATTGTATTACAGAACTATATGATTAAGAACCTGATTAAGAATTTTAATTGCATGATAAAAGTAGGTGTTTTGTCAACATGAAAAATGAAAGGCAATTAGAAACACTGAAAAAAGAAGGCTATACTAGAGAATCATACTCCAAATTTGAAATATATATATATATATATATACGGCATGATTTTCTGCAGTTAATAGTAGGTAAGAAAAGGGACTTCATTGAAACTTGACATCTTTAACATCCTCTTTTGAGGGATACTACCTACCTACCCATTGCTGTCAAGTCAATTCTGACTCATAAAAAAAAAAAAAATTTTTTTTTTGACTCATAGCAACAGATAAATAAAATGGTATTAAATTTATTCCTCTATAGGTCCATTCATGGTTCCGCTATAAATAATATTCACATAAAATGCTACTGAATATACTATTCAATGGTTTCCAGTTTTTAGGATCAGCCTATTGACAAAGCACAAAGTTTCATTATATTTACAAAGTACGATGTAAAGGTTATAAACTTAGACCATGTAGAAATAACAGTATAATTGAAAAAAAGATGAGAACAATTACAGAGAAGTCAAAGGAAATTTAGATATGCAAATTATGTTTTGGGGAATCAATAGATGCTGACCAAAGTTGAAGGATCAAGAAATCTAAAATCTAAAAAACCAAACCCAGTGTGTCAAGTCGATTCTGACTCATAGCGACCCTATAGGACAGAGTAGAACTGCCCCACAGAGTTTCCAAGGAGCGCCTGGCAGATTCGAACTGCAGAACCTTTGGTTAGCAGCTGTAGCACTTAACCACTTGATAATAAAACCAAGTAAAGAACTAAAAATAATTTAACTTAAAAAAAAAAATTAAGAAAGATTCCACGGGTAGTATGGTGGTTAACGTTAGTGTAAGTACACTACAATCTTTATGTGATGGCAATATTTTAATAAATCACTAAAATGATAATGGTAATCACAAGGAAAACCAAAAGTGAAAATTCTAAAATTGGCTGCCTTTCAGGAATGGGATAATGGTGTATCTTTCTCTTCTGTTTGAACTTTCCCAATGTTCATGTATTACTTTTATCATTTTTAAAACTTGTGTTAACTTATCATTGAAAACTCAGTATGATAAACCAGAATGACCTGATCAACATAGGTTGGAATTATCATCTTTTGTTAATCTGATCTTTTTTTTTTTTTAATGCATCCCAAGATTGCAGTTGCTTTGATAATAGACCACTCAAGTTGTAGAAACTCACTGTAAGTGTAAACAAAAACCAAACCAAACCCACTGTCATAGAGTTGATTCCAACTCGTAGTGACCCTATGGGACAGGTTAGAACTGCCCCAGAGGGTTTCCAAGGCTGTAAATCTTTATGGAAGCCATATCTTTTCTCCCGTGGAACAGCTGGTGAGTTCAAACCATGGACCTTTTATAGCAGCACCAGATGACTAAGATAGTCCTGGAGCAGTTAGGCTTTTATCACCCTGCTGATATCTACAAACTCAGTTGGCTGAATTTCTTCATCCCTGGGTTGTTGTTTGACTCCTGGGAAGCCCAGCACTCCCTTCTACCTCACTTCTAACTTCTGACAAACTACAAGGCATTATTCCATAACACTACAGTCAAACTTAGACTCCTTCCACAAACACAGAGCACAGAGACACACACAATTTCTTGGTACCTAACAACAATAACAACATTTATATACTAATTCAGAAACACAGTTCCTTATAAAAATCTTTAAAATAAATTAAGGTTACGTTAAAAAATAATCCTCATACTTAATATCCCCAAATTCTTTCATTTTATTTCCTAAATATATTATTTCAAATTGTTTAGCTATCTTCATTGCCTTCCTTGGTTCTTACTTCTCAACCAAGAGTTAGACCTATGGAATTATGGAGATGGGGTGGGGGTGGGGGGACAATTTATGGTTATCTTTTCCCACCTTAAAAGCTGACTCCTCAAAGTCAGCTCTTAATGACGTGGATGGAGTAAAACTTTTCAGGACCTTCATTTGCTGATGTGGCATGACTCAAAATGAAAGAAAACAGCCACAAACTTCCATTAATAATTGAAGTGTGGAATGTATGAAGTATGAATCTAGGAAAATCAGAAGCTGTTAAAAAATGAAATGGAATACTTCAAGATCAATATCTTAGGCACTAGTGAGCTGAAATGGACTGGTATCGGCCATTTTGAACCAGATAATCATATGGTCTACTATGCCAGAAGGACAAATTAAAGAGGAATGGCATCACATTCATTGTCAAAAAGATTTCAAGATCTATCCTGAAGTACAAGGCTGTGAGTGTTAGGATAATATCCATCCAGCTACATAGAAGACCAGTTAAAATGACTATTATTCAAATTTATGCACTAACCACTAATGCCAAAGATGAAGAAACTGACAATTTTTACCAAGTTCTGCAGTCTAAATTGATCAAACATGCAATCAAGATGCATTGATAATTACTAGTGATTGGAATGTGAAAGTTGGAAACAGAGAAGAAGGATCTATAGTTGGAAAATACGGCTTTGGTGACAGAAATGATGCTGGAGATCACAGGAGAGAATTTTGCAAGACCAATGACCTATTCATTGGAAATACCTTTTTTTAACAACACAAAAAGTGTCTATACATGTGAACCTAACCAGGTGGAATACACAGGAATCAAATCAACTACATCTGTGGAAAGAGACAATGGAGAAGTTCAATCTTATCAGTCAGAACAAGGCCAGGGGCAACTGTGGAAGAGACCATCAGTTGCTCATATTCAAGTTGAAGCTGAAGAAAACTAAAACAAGTCCATGAGAGCCAAAGTATGACCTTGAATATATCCCACCTAAATTTAGAGACCATCTCATGAATAGATTTGACACATTGAACACTAATGATTGAAGACCAGATGAGTTACGGAATGACATCAAGGATATCATATATGAAGAAAACAAAAGGTCATTAAAAAGACAGAAAGAAAGCAAAGAGCAAAATGGATGTCAGAAGAGATGCTGAAACTTGCTCTTGAACATAGAGTAGCTAAAGCAAATGGAAGAAATGATGAAGTAAAAGAGCTGAACAAAAGATTTAAAGGGCAGCTCAAGAAGACAAACTAAAGTATTATAATGAAATGTGCAAAGACCCGGAATTGGAAAACCAAAAGTGAAGAACACATTTGGCATTTCTCAAGCTGAAAGAACTGAAAAAAAAAAAAAAAATTCAAGCCTTGAGTTGTAACCTTGAAGGATTCTATGGGCAAAATATTGACTGATGCAAGAAGCGTCAAAAGAAGATGGAAACAATACACAGAGTCACTGTACCAAAAAGAATTGATCCACATTCAACCATTTCAGAAGGTAGCATATGATCAAAACCAACTGTACTCAAGGAAAAAGTTCAAACTGCACTGAAAGCACTGGCAAAAAACAAGGCTCTAGGAATTGATGGAATACCAACTGAGATGTTTCGACAAATGGATGCAACACTGGAAATACTCACTTGTCTATGCCAAGAAATTTGGAAGACAGCTACTTGGTCAGTTGACTGGAAGAGATCCATATTTGTGCCCTTTCCAAAGAAAAGAGATCTAACAGAATGCAGAAATTATCAAATAATATCACTAACATCACATGCAAGTAAAATTTTGCTGAAGATAATTCAAAAATGGTTGCAACAGTACATCGACAGGGAGCTGCCAGAAATTTAAGCTGGGTTTAGAAGAAGATGTGGAACCAAGGATATCACTGCTGATGTCAGATGAATCTTGGCTGAAAGTAGAGATAACCAGAAAGATGTTGATCTGTGTTTTATTGACTATGCAAAGGCATTTAACTACGTGGATCATAACAAATTATGGCTAACATTGCCAAGAATGGGAATTCCAGAACACTCAATTGTGCTAATGAGGAACCTGTACACAGATCAACAGGCAGTCATTTAAACGAAACAAGGGGCTACCATGTGGTTTAAAGTCAGGAAAGCTATGTGTCAGGGTTGTATCCTTTCGCCATACTTTTTCAATCTGTATGCTGAGCAAATAATCTGAGAAGCTGGACTGTGCAAAAAAGAATGGGGCAACAGGATTGGAGAGAGACTCATCAACAACCTGTGTTATGCAGATGACACAACCTTGCTTGCTGAAAGTGAAGAGGACTTGAAGCACTTACTGATGAAGATCAAAGACTACACCCTTCAGTAGGGATTACACCTCAACATAAAGAGAATGATAAAGTCCTCTACTGGACCAATAAGCAACATCATGATAAATGGAGAAAAGATTGAAGTTGTCAAGGATTTCACTTTACTTGGATTCACAAACAACATCCACGGAAGCAGCTGTCAAGAAATCAAACGACATATATTAAAAAAAAAATTTTTTTTTTTTTTTACATTGGGCAAATCTGCTGCAAAAGACCTCTTTAAAGTGTTAAAAAGCAAAGTCGTCACTTTGAGGACTAAGGTGCACCTGACCAAAGTCACGGTATTTTCAATCACCTCATATGTGTGGAAAGCTGGACATGAATAAGGAAGACTGAAGAAGAATTGATTCCTTTGAACTATGATGTCAGCGAGGAATACTGAATATACCATGGACTGCCGGAAGAATGAACAAATCTGCCTTGGAAGAAGTACAGCCAGAATGCTCCTGAGAAATGAGGATGGGAGACTTCATCTCAAGTACTTTGGACATATTATCAGGAGAGACATGTTATCTGTATGGGTATGGGACTGTTAAAAAAAAGGAAAAACAGTTGTCATGGAGTTGATTCCAACCCACGGCGACCCCATGTGTATCTGAGCAGAACTGTGCTCCACAGGATTTTCAAAGGCTGATTTTTTGGAAGTAGATCACCAGGACTTTGTTCCAAGATGTTTCTGATTGGCTTGAAGACTTGAACCTCCAACCTTTTGGTTAGCAGTGAAGCACATTACTATTTGTACCACCCAGGGACTCCATAAAGTTGTTAATCAGGTGGAAAAATGTTTTGTGAATGCTTTACAAAAAGTCTTTTGGTGAAAAGGATTTACAACTTAAAAATGAACTCTAGTATGTGTCAGTATCATTATTTCGTGTATTCGCTAGCCCAAGGACAGATAGTTAATATTTGCAGCTTGGTCAGAACTACTCAATTCTACAATTGTTCAATTCTAATGTTGTAGCCATTAAACAAAGACTATATGTGAGTAAATCAGCACGCTGGTGTACCAATTATTTACATAAAGAGGGGGTAGGGCCAGGCTTAGGACTGAATTTTGCTGACCGGACTGGACTCTGGATATATGGCTTTTAACATAAGAACATGTACAGTTTAGCTGAATAGGTGGAAAGGAGATACTGCAAGTAACTAAGGCAATCATGAAAATTATTACCTGTGAAAACATTTCCCAGGGCCACGTTAAACTTAACCCCAGCCCTCACCAGCCCCTGTTGCTTTTGCCAAAGCGTGCTTGATTTTTTAACCACACACTTGTGTTCCTGTACTCAGACACACCTACTGTATCAGTTTCTTCCCTTCAAGTTGTCTCTGAGAGAGCAGCCCATGCCCCACTCCCCTGCATTGATTGTTCTTCGTGAATTTTCATGAATTTTCTGTGCCATTCTACCGTGATGTTTGCAGCAACTGAAGTCTGACAAACTACTTTAACATCACATGAAAAAATCATTTACTTGTTAATTATACTCAATTAGATTAATCACAAAAATAGTGTCGCCGTAGTTGGCATGTATGCCTAGGTAGGCAGTCTTTCCTGGTCTGTGTTCTTTCCCTTCTCATTCTTCACCTCCTGTTCTCATGATCCTCTGACCAATGGGAACTTCTTTATCTGGTTCTCTAGTTAATTCCTTGTTATGGGTTGAATTCTGTGCACAAAAAAGATAATGTTCAAGTCCAAATCCCAGTATTTGTGAGCGAGACCTTGATTGGAAATAGGATCTTTGCAGATGCAATCAAGTTAAAATGAGGTCCTACTGGGTTAGGATGGGTCTGCTCCAACGACCACTATCCTACAAAGAGCGAAATTTGGGCACAGACACATAAGGCAGAATGTCATGTGATGATGGAGGCAGATATTGGAGTGGTGCATCCACACACCAATGATTGCCAACAACCACCAGAAGCTAGAAAGAAACTAAGAAAGAGTCTCTTCTAGAGAGAGCATAACCCTGCCATCACCTTGATTTCAGACTTCTAGCCTCCAGAACTGTCGGAGAATGAATTTCTGTGGTTTTAAACTCCCAGTGTTTGGTAATTTGTTATGACAGCCCTAAGAAACTAATCCTGCCCCAAACCACATTTGGTGACTCTTCCTGCTTGTGCCCCCAGAAAATTCTAGAACAAAACTCCAGTTTTCCCACACAGGTCTTTAAGTTACTATTTCTTTAAAAAATTTCTCTAAATTTTCCAAGTACACCATTTCTCTAAAATTACCAAATTTCTTTAATTCATCCTTCTTCCTTCAACCCCCAAACCAAAGCATCCCCAGTGCAACTGGTGTTATGATGCTTGTATTCACTTCCATTCATGTCTAAGACTCCCAATTTCCTCAAATAAACATATATACTCAAACATCCTAAACCCAAATATATTCAAGTACTTCAATCCATCTAAACTGTGATTTTTCTCCAAATCTATTCATGACTGGGATGGGGAAACGGTTTTCCTTACAGTAGCATTCCTCAATTTTTTTTTTTTTTTTTTTTAGCTTAAATAACTCCTATGAGTGCTAAGAGAATAAACAAGGAAACAGGAATACCTTCCTTTGAAAACACATTTCCCTTTTCTCTGCTTGGCAGCACATCTCCACCAGGCGGGTAAAATCTGCGATGACTGATTGGAACTGTGTCTCTGCTGCATGGGGATTCTGCTTCACAAGGTTGCTGAGGAGCCTGAATCAGAAATGAGGAAGCACTCCCAGAGTTCTAGAAGCCAAGTTATAAATGTGCCATTACCTAGGGCTGCACACCACCCATCACTCCCACTCTTAAGTTTAAAGGCTCTGAAAATGCCCTGAAGTCTTCATAGTTCACAAATCTCCGTCCTCTTCATGTCTTATTAAACATACTTTTCTTCAAGCACATCTCTTTAAGACAATTATATCATTAAATTCTCTTTATGTAATTACTAGTAAACATTTTGTTTCCTAAACTTTTCATTGTATACAGAGGGTTAATACACTCTATAGTAAATTATATGGTTGTATCTTTTTTTTTTTAATCTACAATAGTTTATTATGAATTCTAAACAACTAATTTCTGAATAAACATTAAGAGTATAACACACCTGGAAATTGACAGTCCCTCATGTTATCAATGATAAAACCGATAAACTAATTTGAAAACACATGGCTTGACATTCAGCTCAGACTTTCCCTCACAGTGTATGTTTTTCCACAACTATACTGGGTTTTTTTCTGTATACAAATGGTATTTCAACCACCTTGAACATTCAAAATTGTAACTTGGTTTCTGTCTCCCTGTTCAATAACCAGTCATCCAATTTTCTCTTTTTTTTACTGCTTTGTTGTTGTCGCTGTTGTTAGTGCCATTGAGTAGATTCCAACTCATGACGACCCCACGTGTGCAGGATGGAACTGCTCCACAGGGTGTTGAAGGCTGTGACCTTTTGGAGGCAGATCACCAGGCCTGTATTCTGAGGCAACTCTGGGTGGGTTTGAACTGCCAACCTTTCAGCTAATAGTTGAGCACTTAACCAGTCGTGCTACCCAGGAACCCCTATTACTGTTTTAGACCCAAAAAACCCCAACAAATTAACCACAAAGAAAATAAGGAATAAAAAGTAGAGAAATATAAATTAATTGGTATTCTACTGTTTACCCCAAATGAGCTAAAAGTCTTTGCATATTCATTTCCAACTCACTTTGATAATACCTAGTGGTCTAATTTGTGCCTTGAATGGGTATAAAAGAAAATATTTCAAAGCTCTAAGTAACTATCACAATTACAATTTAACCCAGGAGTCCGAAAACTTTTTCTGTAAAGGGTCATATAATAAATGCTTTAAGATTTGCTGACAGAGATGACACTATGTAGGTATTTATATTATATTACAGAAACCTCCCGAACCACCTCATTCCATTGTTTCTTTGGGGTGGTCCACCCCAGGTGGTGGGCACAATTTTCCTCCAGTTGCCATCAGCTGGAGGCTTTGCTCTGGGTAAAGGTGAAACGGGACCAGCCAGTGGGCAAGAGCCCTTCCAAGCCAGCGGAGGGGGGTTGGGCGATGGGAGCATTATGGTTAGTTTCACTCCTGCCCCAGTGACACTCATCCCAGGGCTCCCTTCTCTTCATCCAGTTGTCTCTATTTAGGCAATTAACAGAACTGAGGCATGGCGATTCACTGAATCGCTGACACTTGGACTGAAATGCTACCCTTTGCTGCCAGGCAGTCGCGAACAGCTAAGTCCCCAATGTGTATATGGCACTAGTGCAGGGGAGGCAGGCTCTGGGAGTAGAAGGTGGAACAACGGTGGAGCAAACACCCCCAGCTTGGTCTCTGCAGCTCCCAGGACTAGCCTACCCCACTTGTACCTGTAGACCCTACAAAAATATCCTTGGGTGGATGGCTGTAGCTTGTCATCCCTGATCTAACCAATAAAAGACTTCCAGGCTAATATGGTGGCCCAGTGGACCTGTCTCTTCTGAACTTCCCATTTCCGCCCTATCTCCCTCTACTCCCCACCTCCTCTCCTAACCCCCAATCCTTTGCCAAAAACTTCCATGAGGATAGATAAAAATTGAAACAACAGCATAGCTAAAAATAATACAGAAACAAAAGCCAGTTTTTTTTTTTGTTGTTGTTGTTAACTACTACATTGATGAGGCTAGTGTGGGAAAGCACATTTTTGATGCACCTTCTGAGTACCAGCAGAGGTACAGGAATATAGGAAATTCTAACTAACTCTCTGTTTACCCTTTATTCCAAATTCTAGGAATCTATCCTGAGGAAAGATCAGATATGGGACAAATACTTATGGACAAAGGTTTTCATTCTAATGTAATTTATGAGTTAGAAATTGAAAACAATCTTCATGTCTAACAATAGGGAATGGTTAAATTCATCATAGTACCTACATAGTGAATAACACAGAACCATTAAAAGACTTATTTGAAGAATAATTAGCAACAAAAATGTTCACATTATAATTTTTTTAAAACTGCTTATGCTGAGCAAAATACACCAATCACAAAAGGACAAATATTGTAGGACATCACTTACATAAAAAGACAAAAAAAAAAAAACTAAAGGGAGAGATAAATACAGTGGTGAAAGGCAACATCTATTGAGTATATTGAGAACTTGCTATGTTCCAGGCAATGTGCTAATAATTTTTTATTTTATCCCATGTAATGCCCTATTTCCTAAAGAACCCTAAGTTATCTCCATTTTGGATTTGTAATAGGAGTTCCAGGTTCCATAGGAATAATGTAAGTCTGGGCATATGTAGCAAACTGGTAGGGTGAGTTTCCCTTCCAGAAGGTGTGAGGATTGGGATCTACTTGTGAGAGCTCATCCTGAGATAAGAAGCCAGTCTCAAGGACTTCCACCCAGTAAGAAAAGCTTGGTCAATGGAAGACACGGTCATTCTGTGATTCCCCAGCCTGGCCTCCAATAAACTTACTTCTGGGTCATAAACGAAGATCAGAGTAACTCTTTGAAAACGTACTAGAAGAGCACTGTCATTCAAGTTCTGCAAACCATTACCACAAAACAGCTCTGCCAGGAGACCCTCTAAAAGTGCATAGGCCCGGGGGAGGTAGTCTGTCTGCCTTACAACAAAGCATAAAGCAGCTTTGCCATTTCAAAGGATCCAGCCTGCAGCTGAGCAGGAGACAGCAGTGCCTGGAGGACAGGAAGATTCCCAGTGATTCAGTCACGGAGCCAGGGAGATTGGTGACTGGAGAACTCCTGGGGACGGTGAGGTGAGGCGAGTGTCATAACCTCCTCCAGAGGATTCTGGGAATAATTGCTAGAACTGAAATTCTGTATAAGAAGGTAGTAGCAAGGACCTGCAAAACCTGTATTATTAATCATTTAAAACCATGGACTGATGGGCAGAGGGGAGTTGTGGGAGTGTGTGCTTGTATTTACATGACACTACATGCTCCTATACTATACCTCATATACAGCCACCACCATCTATCACTGGAGGCTTGTGTGTTGTTATGTTGCTGAACAGGTCTCAGGGGAGCTTCCAAACTAAGACAGACTAAGACAAACTAAGCTTCGAAACTCAAAAAGGAAGACCTGGCAATTTACTTCCAAAAAACTCAGCCAATGGAAACCTTACAGTTCACAATGGAATGGTGTCTGATCTGCAACTAACCTTGGGGAAGGCACAGGACATGACACTGCTTCATTCCGTTGTGCATGTTGGGCACCCTGAATTGGAGCCAAATCAATGGCTTCTAACAACAACAAAAATACACATATTTATAATGGGCATAAATGAGAAACAATGACTATCTCTGTATTGTTAGAACACAATGATTATAGTTTTCTTCTCTCTACTCTTCAGTATTTTTTTTAATTTTCTGCAATGATGGTGTTGCATTAGTAGTAAAATAAATATTTTAAAAGAAGTAGAATAGTATAAGAATTGTCTTTTCTACCTAATTGTTCTATACATTTTGAGCCTTCATTCCAAATTAGACCTAAACTTAATCCCATCTGAAAGAAAACACTGTGCTTATTTCTAAGTGCCTCTATATTACTCGAATCTATACGGTCAGGATATATGTTCAAATCAGTTTATACTACCTTTTTTTTTTTATGACTAATACCCCACCCCACTAAAGTTGTCAGATTTTAACAAATTAATTACTCAAAGTAAGAAATGCAGGGTATCTCTCATTGAAATTTGGTGGTTTTTATCTCTGAATATATTTTTCTACGGAAACATTGCTTGTGATGCTGAAATTCATTGGCCAACTCATAAAAATACAGACTAGCTTAAATCCCAGATTACAAAAATTAACCTCCATGAGGACCTTTGGGAAACTCAAATCACAGACCTCGCTCTGATGCAGGCCTAAGCAGTGTGTTTACCCTATTTCCAAACACTTGTTTGTGGCTTCCATGGTCTGGGGTAGAGGATTCAGCACTACAAGAAGCTGAGGCTGGTGTAAAGAGGGGACAGGGTTTCCTACTAGTCCATGCCAAACCAAGTCACTCTCTAACATCATGAAAAAGGCATAAACGTAAAAGTCAAGCTTGGTTTAAACTAGGTCCTCCACTCGCTAGTTTGTGTTACAATGGGTGACAATACTCAACCTCTCTCTGCTCTTCATCTGTAAAAAAAGAAAATTTGAATATCTACATTGCAAGGTTTTTGTGAGGACTAAAGCTAATATATTGAAGGGCTGAGTACAGTACCTGGCACATACAAGGGACTCAATAAATAGCGGGAGCATTAACAACAATGAATAGTAATAATAATAGGACTACTTTCTTCTATTTCAAATTATCAGTTGCTTCCACCCATGGTCTTCCTAGTCCCTGACCCTCACAATAAATACATCCTCACAGCTTTTCCTCCATCCATTCATTTACTCATTCACCAAGTAATTGATCAGCATCTTTTCCATTTCCCTGAGGATTTGAGTTGTACATTCAACAATAACTAAACCTAAAGGTTTCTCACCTATGAACTGCCAGATCTCAAGTCCCTTGGTGACTTGGTCCCTCCCAGCCCCTCTAGTCTCATCTCTGAAAGTCCCCCCACTTCTGTCACCCTATGCTTCCCTCCTCCCGAAACTCCCTGCTTTCAAATCCTTTCCCCTGCTTGCTCTGCTGGTTTCTGAATGCGCTTCCCCAGAGGGACCAGTAGAGGGAAGACGAGCACGACGGCAGAGTTTCCAGAAGCTCAGCCAGGGCTGTATAGTTAAACAAGGAGAAACGCCCCCAACATACGGGTACAGGCAAGAAAAAAAAAGTCTCCCATGATCAGAAAGCAGAAGCTCTGGGAATAGTAATGAGATAGCAGGCAAGGGCATCAGCCGGTCTTGTCACCTCTCCCTGGCACCCCAGATGTAAAAGCTGCCATTTCTACAGCCGGGGAGTCTGTAGCACGTGGAAGCTGGAACTCCCAGGATTCTGTTACAGACCCTTATCTGCTGGCGTCCAATTACTTCTCTTCAGTCTTCCTCCCTCCCCCACCTTGCTCTCACCAATTACCAAATTTACCGTTAGGATTTAAAAACATTGCCCGTAACCTTTTCTACTCTTCTTCTTTTTAGATTTTTAATTTACCTTTTTAAATCTTAAATCCTGTTTTTAACCGTAAATACCATCAGTTTGTTTTCAGTTTTTTTACTTCTGTGGTTTTTTGGGGGGGGGTTAGTCTTTTAATCGTTTATTCCCATTAAATATCAATTATTTCGTTTTAAGCACCTTCTACTGTGCATACTGTTTTAAACCTTAACGTTTCAACTCCACATTTTTCTTAATTGGATTTTAATTTCTTAATTTGAACTTCTTTTTCCTTTTTATTTTCTCTATCTTACACTTAAATTTTATTCCATTACCTCTGGGTCTACTTTCTTTTTATTACCCTGATGATTTTTTTCTTTCTCCTCCATGTGTCCCTTCACTTACTTTAAAAAAAAAATTTCTTTGTGGATTTGTGCTGTGATGGTCAGCCAGAGGAAACCCTGGTGGCATAGTGGTTAAGTGCTACAGCTCCTAACCTAGAGGTTGGCAGTTTGAATCCACCAGGCGCTCCTTGGAAACTCGATGGGGCAGTTCTACTCTGTCCTATAGGGTCGCTATGAGTCGGAATCAACTCCACGGCAGTGGGTTTGGTTTTGGTTTTGGTCAGCCAGAATTATATAGGGGTGGAAGCCGTGGAGGGAGCTCTTGCCATTAGCAGGAGAGAAGTTGAAGGCTGGCCGGGAACCTCCCAGCAACTTCCAGAAATGTCCACGTTAACTGTGTCTATGCAATGGCTTTCTCTGTACAGAGAACACAATGAACTTCCTGGAACAGGCCTGCTTCCTAATAGTTCACACTCTCCATTTTCTAGCCCTTACATGAAAAGCTTCATTTTTAAAAGTTACGGAGCTCAGTATTATAACCCCTTGATTTATGACATACAAAAAAAAAAAATAGGGTCACTATGAGTTCGAATCTACAGGATGGCAATGAGTTTTTTGTTTGTTTTTTTTTAACCAGCCAGATAAAAAAGCACATAAGCTTGAGCCAGACAGCTTGGGTTCAAATCCCAGCTCAACAACCCATGTACCTGGTGAATGACCCATACCAGATCCATTTGCTCTTTCAGCCCCAGTTTCCTCATAATTAAAGTGGAATTAATAATAGTACCTATTATTTCACCTCATAAATTTTTGGTAAGGATTTAATGGCATGGTATATATACAGTGTTTAACACGGTGTCTAACTACACCCAGGGAATTTTCTCAAGAGAAAGTAAAGTCTGTCCTCTGGAGGTGAAATGGGCTTCATCAGGCCCAGGCTAAAGAAGGAATGAGAAAATAAATGTCGGAATCATCTCTGAGTGCTTAATGGAAAATTCATGATCTGCTTACCTTAGGAAAAAAAAAACCTCAGAGATGGCTGCTTTATGAGTTGAAGGACTGTGATGATACAGAAAAAGTAACCTTTTACTTGCTGACCACGAGAATGTGTTATCTCCTAGGGCTACAAAAACTTTGAACCCCTTGACAAGATAATACTGCTGGGCTAATATTTTTTAGGTCCTGCTTTGAAAGAGCAAATCTTGGCACAAATAAATTCATAATAAATGAGCTCCCACTTCTGATGATCTTGGAGGAGAGGAACAATGAGGACTGGCCCTGCTTTCTCTTGAGGACAACAGCAGAGGTATATGAGGAGGGCAGGAAGGGTGGAGCCACTGTAAGGAAACTGCCCCACTCTCAGGAGATGGAGTGTTTTTGGGTGGACCCTGCTTGTTCAGGGAAGGCTGAATTTCACCCTTTGGCTTTTCCTAGAACAGTCACCTCTAACATGATATCCAACACCAGCCAAATTCATCCCAAGGGAGAATGCCTGGACCATGGGAATGTCTTGGCTGTAGGATCCGGAGTCAGGTAGAAGTGGAGGGATGGAGAGAAGCCACTAAGAAGCTTTCTCTGCAGCAGCAAACAAGTAGCCTCTCTTCTAAACTGATACAGTAAAACCTGTGAAAGCCGGAACTTGTGTAAGATGGAAACCTGTCAGAGAAGAACTGAAATATTTTCTGCTAGAACAAGTGATAGAAAAGTGGTAAGGCTGAACCCTGTCAAAGGTGAAAAACTTGCAAGACCTGGAAAAACAGGGCAGTCCCATGGAGCTCCGGCTGTCACAGTTTTCACTGTAATAAGTATTCCATTCAATCAGTCTATGTGGGTGGGATAGGAAGAATCAGAGGAAATGCCAGCCTCTTGTGAGGTCTTATTCACTTAGTGCTCTTGGCAGCCAAGAGCATGACCAGCTGCCCAAACATTGTGTGTCCTGGATATGCTATTTCCAGGGCCAAGCTCATCATGACTTGTTCGCCTCAGTCACAGATGAGCTTGGCCCTGAAAAGTCTTGGCACTGCAAGTCTCCCAGATCATCTATCATCAGAATGATGCTCTCTATATCCCTAACTGAACCCATTGCCTCCTGTCCCTGCCCTCACTAACTCTTCCTCTGTCTCCTTGGCTTTCTCATCAGAAAACTCCCCTATCCGCAATCGCAATCGCTCTCTGAACTTCTCTTCTTCCTGTGTGTGAAACAAGAAGCTCCCCTGAGGACACTTTCCCCCAAGACTTCTCAAGTTGTTGTTAGGTGCTGTCCAGTTGGTTCCGACTCATAGTAACCCTGTGTACTACAGAACGAAACACTACCTGGTCCTGTGCCATGCTCACAATCGTTGTTATGCTTGAGCCCATTTTTGCAGCCACTGTGTCAGCCCATCTCATTGAGGATATTTCTCTTTTCCCTGACCCTGTACTTTAGGAAGCATGATGTCCTTCTCCAGGGACTGATTTCTCCTGATAACATGTCCAATCGGTCAAGTTGTTGTCGTCACTTTGATACCATGTAGATAGCTTTTAAAAGAGCATATATTCAAGGAAGACATTTTTTACTAGTTAAGCTGACTATTGTTTGGTTTTAAGAAGACTTCAGGGGATATTTTGGTTTAAGATTTAAAGATTATCTCAGGGTAATAGTTTCAGGGATTCATAAAACCTCCATGGCTCCAGAAAGTCTGGAGTACCTAAGAATTTGAAATTCTCTTCTCCATTTTCCCCCTTATGATCAGGATCCTTCTATAGAATCTTTGATCAAAATGTTCAGTAATGGTAGCCAGGCACCATCTAGTTATTCTGGTCTCATGGCAAAGAAGGCAGTTGTTCATGGAGGCAATTAGCCACACATTCTATATTCTCCTACTCCTGACTCTCCTTCCCCTGTTGCTCCAGGTGAATAGAGACCAAGTGTTGTGCTTTGGATGGGACATGGCACATTTCTGAACCTAGTCTCCTCCACACTTCCCCTTTCAAATGAGAAAGCATGAGTTAGCCTACTGGAAGAAAGACAGCCACATGCAGCAGAGGCAAGCCATCCTAGTAAGGCCATCCTAGGCCAGCCAGCCCCCATCTGACTTAGCAGCTGACCGCAGATCTGGGAGCAAGCCCAGCTGAGAATGGCTAAGGCTAGCCCAGGTCAGAAGAGTCATTTAATCAACCCATAGTCACTTAGCAATAATAAATTGATGTTTAAAGCTACTGCAGTTTGGTGTGATTTGTTATGCAGCAAAAGCTACCTGACATCATACGAGTAAAGGATGAGGGAAACTATGTGATAACAGACTGCAGTAGCAGGAGGGCAAGAGGGTGAGCAGCTGTGAAGGCAGGAGTAGAAAAGAGGACAAGAGTGAACTCTATTGCTGAGTTTATCCAAAAACCCTTCTAACATAGAACACTCATTGGGAAGCCCTGCTCAAATTTAAAGAGAATGTGCTCTACAGACAATATTTCTGACCAACAGACTTCAGTATCAGTAACAGCAACAGCAACAAAATCAGAATAGGTCTTTGTAAAATAATAACTTAGATTTACCTAATTTTCTAATTTATAAATGTTTTAATATATTATATATGTATATAAAACGGGTCTGGTATATAAAACCCACTGCTGTCGAGTCAATTCCAACTCATAGCGACCCTATAGGACAGAGTAGAACTGCCCCATAGAGTTTCCAAGTGAGCGCCTGGCAGATTTGAACTGCCGACCTCTTGGTTAGCAGCTGTAGCACTTAACCACTACACCACCAGGGTTTCCTATATGTAAAAAAAAAAAAAAGTATATATCCTAAAAAACCAAGCCTACTACTACCAAGTCGATTTCAACTCAGTGACCATACAGGACTGCCCCATAGGGTTTCCAAGGTTATAAATCTTTACAGGAGCAGACTGCCACATCTTTCATGGAGTGGCTAGTGGGTTCAAGCTTTGACCTTTGAGTTAGCAGCAAAGCACTTTTAACCACTGTACCACCAAGGCTGTCTATATATCATGTATATGTATGTATATTTCATTCATATATGTATGTGCCTGTGTGTATAAATATTGCCATTGTCATATATAAGCTTGGAAACATCGCACATCCTTCCTCTTACTTCCTCCTAGAGATCTACCCTCATACTAAGAGTGTGAAAACCCCACCTCACCCTCAGCTGATATCCAAAGAATGGGGATTCAGCCTTACTCAGCCACAGAGAATATCCGTAAGGTATTTCTGTAGCTTCAGAAGTATAATTCACTGTCCGTGGTTGGAAGTGACAAGGAAGCAGATTTCTACTTATACTCCCCCCAGAAAGGAGTTTTGTAATAATTAAACATATCTAAAGATAAAATTGGAAACCCTGGTGGCATAGTGGTTAAAAGGTACAGCTGCTAACCAAAAGGTTGGCAGTTCAAATCTACCAGGCGCTCCTTGGAAATTCTATAGGGCAGTTCTATTCTTTTCTATAGGGTTGCTATGAGTCAGAATCAACTTGACAGCAACGGGTTTGTTTGTTTGTTTGTTTGTTTTTGGTAAAGATAAAATTGGAAGCTCTGGTGGCGTAGTGGAAACCCTGGTGGCATAGTGGTTAAGAGCAACGGCTGCTAACCAAGAGGTCGGTCATTTGAATCCACCAGGCGCTCTGTGAAAACTCTAGGAGACAGTTCTACTCTGTCCTGTAGGGTCACTATGAGTCAGAATCAACTCGACAGCAACAGGTTTTACAGGTAAAGATAAAACAGGCTGCTTCAAGCAAATGGTCTTCCCACCAATGGAAATATTCATGAAGAAACTGCACAGACACAGGTCCAGTGTATTTGCGAAGGATTTCCTAATCTTGGAGTGGGGAGGATTGACGATATCTGAGTTGCCTTCCATTTTCAGGATTTCTTAATTTTATGTCCTCATAGAAAAGATATATATGGTATTAAATGTTTATTTCCTATATTGTGAGTTTATGGCGATATCCTGTTTTCTTATATTCTGAAAAGTTACTACAAATGCCTTATCTGATTCAGGAAACAGCATTACAGAAAAAGGGGAAAAGGAAATCAAGGAATCAAGAAGTTGACCTCACAGACATTACAATATCACCCAGCTAATCACTCAGAAACAGTCTTTCCAAACAGATAAAGCAGGCACTCCCATTAACAGTAGGGGCAGTAATAGGAAAAGTAATTATATACTATGAGCCGATAAACATCACTCTAATGGAAAGTTTCCAAAGTCATGTCCCAGCATGCTTGTCCTGCAGAATCTTCTGTGACCGCAGTGAGTCTGGGTTAGAACAAGCTAAACAGGTTACTGTGCAGGACTCTGACTTCCAATGTTAAGGGAAGATATGAATTTCTAAGAGGATAAAGGAAATACAGTATTCCTAAACTTATTTAATCACAGAACCCTTTTGGCATGAAATACTTTATGACACTAATGTTCCATAGTTCATATTTTAGGAAAAATACAATAGTCAATTTTGATTTCTGATCAATGCACTTCAGTATCATTAGCAGTGATAAAATTGGGGTAGCAACCACGATAGCCATAATTGCAAAACTGCAGAATATTTTAAATTCCACTTGACCTGCAACCTAACATTTAGGTGCTCTGTTCATTAAGCAATACTTATGTCTGTGCCTAGTTTAAAGCTCTTTATACCTGTCCCCTCCACCCCCTCTTGATGGTAAAGAACATAGTAAACAAATATCCTTACTTTTGCTTTTCAGTTTGGAGTTTCTCCTCCGGAGCTTTGCACAAATCCTCTTTAAGGCTGATGACTTGGTCACAGGATAGAGATGGAGAAACGTAAGTTTCATCTGCTGGCAGATCATCAAAGCATGGCTTCCTGAAGGCATAGGAGTCCTCACAGCAGTGACGCACGCCAGCATTGATAGGCTTGGCCTCATGTCTTCTGCATAAAGCTCCAAGAATTAGCTTTGCCTTTCCCAGAAAAGAATTAAAATAAGAGCCATAAGGTTTATGGTCTTTTTTTTTTTTTTTTTTTTTAAACCATACAAAAATAAGATTATATTTAAGTATTCTCAAATTCTAGATTCTGTTAGTTCAGTCTGGACTTCACTGTTTGGGAAAAAGCAAGAGTGTCAGATGCAGCCTGGCTCCCAGCCTTATGCTCCCTCTTCAAGTCATGTGCAAGTTGCATTCACTTGGACACCACTGCAGGTTCCTCCCTAGCCCAGTATTAGACAAGTGTTGACCTGAAGCAGGAGTTCCTTTACACTCCACCAAAGACTCAATGCTACGTTACTGCAAATTTGCCTCAGACATGAGACTCGTGATTGGACTCCTTACTTAATAAGCTCAAACCCTATTTGTTTCTGTTGTTATAACTAAACTTGACACAGAACTTGACACATGTCAGACGCTCAATGAATATTTGTTTAATGAATAAAAAATGGATAAACAAATGATGAAAGAATTCATGGTTCCAATTTTAGTTACTTTCTTCATATCCTTGTCCCCTTCTAGAACTGGGACCTTGCTTTACTCACAGCTTGGTGTTCTGGACACTGATACTATCCTGATGTTGTCCACGATCCTGCCTGTATGTCTGTCTGAGTACAATGACCACCCAAATTCCCTGTCACTGATGTATGTGGGATGAAGTAATTGAGACTAATGAGCATTTGCATTTAATGTAAGAGTTTATTCATTTCAAAAGCAGCCAAAGAGATTGCCTGTAATCAAGGCTTTGGGAATATACAAGTCTAATCAAAAGTGTTCCCCAAAGAAGGCATAACTATATAATAAAAATTAATAATAAAATAAAAGGAAGGCAGGGCTGGATAATAAAAACTTTTAGATCTGCAACCTAAACAATTCTATTTTATCAGAAGAAAGACCAAGTTAGCATAAAGAGATGCTCTACCAAAAACATAGGGTAGAGAAAGGCTGTAACCGAATCAGAATTCAGTAGTGTTAAAATAATACTGCTTGAGAGAGAAATAAGAGGTCCCTCGGTGGCACAACAATTTGCACTCAAATACTAACCCAAAAGTAGTGGTTCAAACACACTGAGCAGCACTGTGGAAGAAAGGTCCGGTAATTTGCTTCTGAAAAGATTACAGCCAAAAAAAAAAAAAAAAAAAACCTATGGAAGAGTTCTACGCTGTAACACCTGGGGTTGAGTCAGAATCAACTCAATGGCAGGGAGTTTGGTTTTTGTTTTTGGAAGAGAAATACTAAATCTCAGAGACTTGAACATGCTGGTTCCTGGGGAGAGGTTCTCCACTGTGAGGGAGGAATAATTTTTCATGCCTTGCTATAGCCTGGAAGAAATATTCCTTGGTACCATCCCTGTCCTTCTTCTGATTCCATGTGCACTAATACCCACATCACAACTGAGCTCCCCAAGCATTCTGAACGAGGAAAAAGTGTACTCCAGAATGCGAACAGATACTTGTACACCTATGTTCATTGTAGCATTATGCACAATAACCAAAGATGGAAACAGCCTAAATGTCCATAAGTGGGTGAACGGATAAACAAAATATGGTGCCTACACACAATGGAACATTACTCAGCTATAGAGAGAAATGAAGTTCTGATACATGCTACAACACGTATGGACCTTGAAAACATTATGCTGAGTGAAATAAATCTGTCAAAAATGATAAATATTGTATGATCCAGCTTATATGAAATATCTAGAATAGATAGGTGCATGGAGATCAAGGAAACCCTGGTGGCATAGTGGTTAAGAGCTACAGCAGTTCAAATCCACCAGGCACCCGTTGGAAATAATATGGGGCAGATCTACTCTGTCCTATACGGTACTATGAGTTGGAATTGACTTGACGGCAATGGGTCTGGGTTTTTTTTTTTGAGGGGGGGAGGAGGTTTATAGAGATCAAAGCGCATTAGTGATTACCAGGGGCAGGCAGGAGGAAGGGGAAAAGTGAAACATGATAAGGGGGACATTGAGCATCTGTTAAGGGTGATGGAAAAATGTGAAAATGGTCATGGTTGAACAACATGATGAACATATTTCATATCACAGAACTGTACATGTGAAATGGCAAATGTTTTGTTACCTATATTTTTACTACAATTAAAAAAAAAATTGTACCCTAGGTTTTAGACCCAATTATTCCTGCCAATGGAAAGGGGCATTGTGAATGAACACACTACTGTTCTGTCCATAAATTTAATTCATATAAGTTTGATTTAGATGAGCTAGGCTAAAATTAGCATTACCTTTGAAGCTGCTTACAAAATCACTTTTGTAGACCAAAAAATCTAAGGAGTAGTTTCAGGGATATGATCCCGGGAAAGGCCTGGGGAATCTGACATCCCCAGTGTCAGAGAGGTGACAGTCTGCTGCTAACCCAAGACAGTTGGCATGAGCTGACCTGAGAGCATTTCTCCTGAAGACAGAATCATTAGGCTCTACTGACAGTTCACAGAAGGGAGAGTGATTGCTGGCGGGTGGAGATACAACTTTCAAGAACAGGCAAATGTAAAGGCATCAGGCATGCTTACCGAGTCTTCTATGCAGGCAAACTGTTGCTCATCACTCAATGGGCAGCATTTGGAGGCAGCAGCTGCCATGCTCTTTGTGAACACAACCAACTCCTCAGCAGATAGCTGTGGGGCTTTCTTAGTATAAAGGACTATGAGCCTGAAAGAATAATTTCCTCTTACTTCTGATAGTGGCTATGTGCCCAAACATGAAGAATTCTACAGAATATAAAGAATTCCACAGAATATAAAGAATTCCTCGATATCTAGCATTATCTCTGATTTAAGATAAACAAGGCATTAAATTGGGTTTAATTCTATCCTTTCAGTCCTTGTTCCAATGGTCCAATGACTTATTCAAGATACCTGGAATTCTCTTCCCATCTCACGCATTGCTCCACCATGGCCTATCTTCTGTTTATCAGGGGCAATGTGAAAGCTAATCTGGATGGCTGTAAACTAGACTTGAACTAAATAGCTTCTGTAATAAATATATTAAGGCTTTTTTTGATTGCCTTCAAAGAGTTAAGCATTTTTATAGGAACAGGGGATACTGCAATGATCAGGAAGCTGTCCATACTCTCATAGTGGGGGAAATCAGCAAGGACTGGATGTGGGGAGAGGAGAACAGAAGGCTGCAGGTGCACACAGAATGACATTGAATCCCATCCCAGAGAGGTCAGACAGGGCTCCAAGAGGAAATGCCATCTAAACTGAGACCCGACAGATGACTAGGAATAAGCCAGGTTAAAAGAAGTGAAGGTGTGAGGGGAGCACTTGGGAAATCATTTAATGTGGATTTGTTTTCATGGTAGGGGGGCTAGAGATTGAAGAGAAAGGAAGGGAGAAAGCTTAGTTACAGAGTCAGAATTGCATTCTTTACCATCATTATGGTTTCTTTATAAAGAATGGATTGGCGGTAGGGAAAAGGCAAAGTGTGGGAAGAAACTGTGTTCTAGCAGTCCAGGTAAAAGACAGCCTGAACTAGGAGAGTGGTGGTGGGAACTGAGAGATACGGAGAGAGATCTCAAGGAGAAATACCTAACAGAACTGAATTTGAGGACAAATAATTGGAATTAATTATTGCAATTATACTAGTAATGGAGTTGGGGGAAGAGTTTAGTTTTCACAACATCCAGTGAAACATTTCACCTAATCCAGGGGTTCGCAAAGTGTGATCCCCGGCCCAGCAGTATCAGCAACTCCAGGAATTTGCTAGAAATGTGATTTCTCAGGGCCCGTCCCAGTCCTACTGAGTCAGAAGCTCAAAGTGGGATCTGTGTTTTAATAATCACTCCGGGTAATTTTAACGTACTCCGAAGTTTGAGAACCATAGATCTAATCTTTAAGTAGGTCATTAGCAACTGAGCACAACATAATAGAAAAGTAATAAGCCAAAAATTCTTTCTGAAACAAAAATACTTTTTCTGAATCCATTATCCTGGACATGTAATTTAAGCTCAATATTATGAGGCACTATGTCAAACTGAAGTTTTCCGCAGTACTCTGCTTCTAAATATACTGTAATAGTAAGAGTCTAAAGACTACTAAAAATTGGCTTTTGATTTTTGATATCTCAAGCTTTGAAATACTATGAGCTTTACCAGGCTGTACACGTAAAGAAGTATGTGTGTTCCCTCTGGCAAATAACCAAGATATCGATTTATCTCTTGTCTTGGTGGCGAAAAGGCTAAATTTGCTGTATGAACTTGACTTGAAACAGATAAAGGGACTATGGATTAGATCTCTGTTATAGCCTTGATACAGAATCACAGGATTTTTCAGGATTCCAGTGTGAGGAAAGGGCCCTGTGTGATTGCAGGGGGCGGCGAGGGCCTGCTCTGATTCACAGTCTCTGGGCCTTAACTGGAATCCAGAGGACTGGCCTGGAGAGAGAGCACTGTAGAAACATCCAAGGTTGTGTAGACATCTATCTTGTCAAGACAAAGACAGCTAGGTTAATTCTGAACTGATATTTTCCTTGGCCTCCAAGATTTTAAGGTTAGATCTAAACTCTTAGCAATTCTCAAAATCAGGATTTAACTAAAACTCACCAACAAGCGTAAACCCAGAGAATAGCTTCAAGACATACCTGTTGTGGAAGTTACCATCTCCTAATTTCTCATGTAAAGCACAGAGGTTTTTTACATGCTCGTTGCCTTCCTGAACCACTCTTTGAAATATTTCTTTCTGAAAAAGAAAAACAATCAATGTTTATCTATGATGGCAACAATATATCCAGAGGTAAGACTGCAAAGCTACCTTCTGTAATAGTTTAAATATAACTGTTTTTCTAAACCCAAAGCTTTATTTACCTTGTGAGTTTGCAAATCTTGAAAAGCATGTTTTGCTAAAAGATGAACCACCATGTACTTTATGGAAAAGAAATGAGAAAGCAGGATTGAAATTGTTTCCCGTGATATAAACCAACTCATTTGTGGGGTTACATAGCATATTTTATATGCATAAGGTGAATCATTCTTCAAGTGTGATTCAAGATTAAGTCTTTAAGCCAGAAAGAGATCTTTGTTGTTGTTGTTAGGTGCCATCGAGTTGGTTCTAACCCCTAGCGACCCTATGTACAACATAATGACAATGCTGCCCGGTCCTGCACCATTCTCACAATTGTTGCTTTGTTCAAGCCCATTGTTGCAGCAACTGTGTCAATTCATCTCACCAAGGTCTTCCTCTTTTTCACTGACCCCCTACTTTACCAAGCATGATATCCTTCTCTAGGGACTGGTCCTTCCTGCTAACATGTTCAAAGCACACGAGATGAAGTCTCGCCATCCTTGCTTCCAAAAGGCACTCTGGCTGTATTTCTTCCAAGACAGACTTGTTCGTTCTTCTGGCAGTCCATGGTATATTTAATATTCTTGACCAACATCATAATTCAAAGACATCCATTGTTCTTTGGTCTTCCTTATTCATTGTCCAGCTTTTGTAGCATATGAGGCTATTAAAAAGATCACGGCTTGGGTCAGGCACACCTTAGTCCTCAAAGTGACATCCTTGCTTTTTAACACTTTAAAGAGGTCTTTTGCAGCAGATTTGCCCAGTGCAATACATCATTTGATTTCTTGACTGCTGCTTCTGTGGGCATTGATTGCAGGTCCAAGTATAATGAAATCCTTGACAACATCAATCTTGTCTCCATTTATCATGATGTTGCTTATTGGTTCAGTTTGAGGATTTTTGCTTTCTTTATGTTGACATGGAAACCCTGGTGGCGTAGTGGTTAAGTGCTATGGCTGCTAACCAAAGGGTCAGAAGTTTGAATCCACCAGGCGCTCCTTGGAAACTCTATGGGGGTAGTTCTACTCTGTCCCATAGGGTCGCTATGAGTCAGAATCGACTCGAGGGCACTCGGTTTTATGTTGAGATGTAATCAATATTGAAGGCTATAGTCTTTGACCTTCTTCAGTAAGTTCTTCAAGTCCTTTTTACTTCAGCAAGCAAGGTTATGTCATCTGCGTAACACAGGTTGTTAATGAGTCTTCCTCTAATCCTGATGCCACATTCTTCTTCATAGTCAAGCTTCTCAAATTATTTGCTCAGCATACAGATTGAATAAGTGTGGTGAAAGGATGCAACCCTGATAATTTTCATTGGTCAGTGTGTGTGTTGGTAATTTTTAATACCTATTGCCTGTTTGCATAACCAACACCAATAGAGATCTAGGTACAGGTATAGAAATACAGATACATATTAACAAGTCATGGTTTAATAAAAACACATACCAGTGGTGAACACAATAAGCACTCCACAAGTACACATTGAAGTGAATCAAATAGAACTTTTAGAAAAAAAGGAAAATTCAAAAAGTTCTTGAACCCTGAAAATAAAATTCCATTGGGAAGATACCAGTGACCTTATAGGCTTAGCTCTTTTGTAGGAGAATTGGTTATCCAATTCAGTCCACCTGATTGTATCGGATTTGCAAATAGTTGACCTGGATTTAATACTTAGCCCTGTTCTTACTGCTTGTGTGATGTTGGTTAAGTCACCTAAACTTTCTGAATCTCAGCACTCTCATCCGTAAGATGCAGTTAATTATCAGCATTGCCTTTTTTGCCAGGCTGTTGTGAGGATCGAATAGGACACTCTTGTGAAGTGCTTTGTAAAGTCTGAAACTCCATGCTCCTGTAAGGCGTTGTTATCATCATGAGTATTGTGGAGCTTGCAGTGATGGTAGGAGAAGGCTCTTACTATAGAAGAGTAAATGATACTCACTTATCCTTCTCTCTGGGAGCAGACAGATGCTAGGTGTACCTGTTTAAGCCTAGACAGGATAAGAGATGCCACTTTGCATCTCCCCAATCCTCTGCAAGTAGGCAGGTCATTGATTAAAATAACAAACCAGAACCATCCTGGCTCAGGGAAAACTATGGACATGTGATCTTCTGACCAGAGGTTTGTGAGGCCACCTGCTTTTTCATGTCAGATGCAAAACAGAAGCTGCTATCTCTGAACAGGAAGATTTTTGGAATGAGATAAAGGCAGTTTCCAGTCCTGCTTAGTGAAAATAGTAGACCTTCCCATACTCTAATAGGCTGCACTTTCATGTTACCTGCTATGGTGCTGAGCAAGCATCTTTAGTCACTTCAAAGAGGAGGTTACACAGAGAAGGTTTTAGGAAGCACAGAGTCTACCAAGTAATGCCTTCCCCAGAAAATTGCTAAGGTTTGATGATGTGGCCTTTGGTTTAGATGGGAATCATGTTTCTGATCTAGCACTTACAATTAGCAAGAGCATCATAATCTTCTTACAAAAGTGAGGTGCTACTCATGGCACTGGAATTTTTCCTATTTATAGTCACTTATCTGTAACAGCTTAAAAAAAAAAAAAGTAAGAAATTTACCCCATGGCTATAGCATTCCAGCGGATTTTGTAATTTGCAGCATTTTCCCAATAAATTTTGATACACTGCATCCACTCTTAAAATCACTGGAACTGCCAATTTTGGATGTCTTCTTGAATATTCATAAAGAAACCTGTATCATATGAAACATATTAGAAAGTAAAGAGTAAAATTCAGAGGCCACAGGTTTTCTTTCCAAAGCCAATTATGACTCTGAGATGTATTCAATATTTTAACTGACCTTAAGGTATTGATTCATTATGAAAACCTTGGGAGGGAGGCAGAAAGGTTTTTGTTGCCTCTGTTTTGAGATAAGGAAACCAAATCACTGACATTAAGCGATTTTCTCGAAGTCACGAAGTACTGAGTGGCAGATTCTGAAACTGAACCTAAAACATCCTGATTAGCTGCTATTTCTGGCTCAAGGTCTCTACTGATTTTTACTAGAAATTAATTTCAAGGGTTTTATTGAAAATACATTTCCTCAATGATTTTGGAGGTCAAATTTTAAAAATATTAGTTTTGTTTCTTTTTTTTTTTTTAGTTCTGACTAATATTGATTCATCATCCTCTCCCCTTTTACAAATAAGCCATCATGCATGAGTCATTCATGTATAATCTAGACATTCTTCTGGGTTGCAAGAAAGAGAAATTTAGACTCTAGTATATTTTCAAAGGAATCATAGAATCACAGAAGGGGCCTTTGTGGTTATTTTCATCAACCATCACTGTTTACATCTGGGACACAAAGGCCTGAAGCAATGGAGTGACTTACTTGACTTACACTCCAAAGCTTATGTGATAAAGATGGGACTGGTCTTCAAATCAGTCCAATATGCTTTCTGCTAGTAGAATGTACCTGCCAACTTCTTTTTCAGTACCAAATGCAGGTTTAAGAATTTGTGACAAGTGGGTTTATACAATGGCATTTACTATTATAAGTCAGTATCAAACATAATTTCAGAAATACAACTAGTGTTATTCTCCAAAGAACTTTGAGGGAAACTCAGATTCTTACAATGCATTAAAATTTAGCCGTTTCAAATAACTCTTCACAAAGTGATTTTGAAAATATTTCAGTCACACAGCACCATTGTCTTAATATTGTATGCGGAAATCAATTTGCCTCACATACGAATTGACACGCACTTCTGAATGGACATCAGCCATGTTCATGCTCCATCTCTCTAATCTTCAAATGCCACACTGTGGGTTTAGTAAAAGCCAGTTGCTGGTGAGTTGACTCTAATTCATAGCAACTCCATGTGTGTCAGAGTAGAGCTGTGCTCCATAGGGTTTTCAATGGCTGATTTTTTGGGAAGTAAATTGCCAGGCCTTTCTTCCAAGGTGCTTCTGGGTGAATTTGAGTCATCAACCTTTCTATTAGTAGTAGAGCACATTAACAGTTTACACCACCCAGAGAGTCCTATAGGTTTGATTGTCGATGTTGTTGTTGTTAGATGCCGCCATGTTGGTTCTCACTCGGCGACCCTATGTACAACAGAAGAAACACTGCCCAGTCCTGCACCATCCTCACAATCATTGCTATGTTTGAGCCCACTAATACAGCCACTGTGTCAGTCCGTCTTGTTGGCAGTCTTCCTCTTTTTCACTGACCCTCTACCAATCAAAATGTCCTTCTCTAGGGACTAGTCCCTTGCGATAGCACGTCCAAAGTATGTGAGACAAAGTCTCATCATCCCCACTTCAAAGAAGCATTCTTGGCACTATTTCTTCAAGACAGATTTGTTCATTCTTTTGGCAGTCCATGGTATAGTCAATATTTTTTGCCAACACCATAATTCAAATGCATCAATTATTTTTCAGCCTTCCTTAGTCATTGTCCATCTTTTACATGCATATGAGGTGATTGAAAATACCATGGTTTGGGTCAGACATACCTTAAAGTTACATCTTTGTTTTTTAGCACTTTAAAGAGATCTTTTGCAGCAGATTTGCCCAATGCAATACTTTGTTTGATTTCTTGACTTCAGTTTCTATGGGCATTAGTTGTGAATTCAAGTAAAGTGAAATCCATGACAACTTCAAAATTTTCTCTGTTTATCATGATGTTGCTTATTTGTCCAGTTGTAGGAGTTTTCATTTCCTTTATGTTAAGGTGTAATCTGTACTGAAGGCTGTAGTCTTTGATCGTCATCAGTAAGTGCCTCATGTACAATAGGTTTAGTAAAATGAACAAACAAACAAAAAACAAACCGGTTGCCATTGAGTCGATTATGACTCATAGAGACCCTATAGGACAGAGTAGAACTGCCCCCACAGAGTTTCTAAAGAGCGCCTGGTGGATTCGAACTGCAGAACTTTTGGTTAGCAGCCATAGCACTTAACAACTATGCCACCAGGGTTTCCACAGGTTTAGTAGTAGGTATTAAACTGAATAAGGAAGACCGAGGAAGAGTTCATGGATTTGAATTATGGTGCTGGCGAACAATACTGAATATACCATGGACTGTCAGAAGAATAAACAAATCTGTCTTGAAAGAAGTAGAGCCAGAATGCTCCTTTTAGGAGCAAGGATAGTCAGACTTCATCTCATGTACTTTGAACATATTATCAGGTGGGACATGTTATCTGGAGAAGGACATCATGCTTGGTAAAGCAGAGGTTCAGCACAAGAGAAGACCGTCAGTGAGATGTATTGACACAGTGGCTGCAATAATGGGCTCAAGTATAACGATTGTGAGTATGGCACAAGGTCAGGCAGTGTTTTGTTCTGTTGTGCATATAATCCCTATGAGTTGGAACTGACTCAACAGAACCTAACAACAAAAACAACATTAAATTGATTAGAATAGGAAAGTTGACCATATGCCAACCCTAAACTCTTTCTCATCTCTAAGTGCCTTAAAACAAAGTTTGCTAATACTTGGTCTTCAGACTATTATTTAAAATTCCTGTATTAGTTGTCAACATGTAAAAAATCGAGAAATTTTCAGCTTCCCTCAAGGCCTGTATACACATATGGCAACAATTGGCTGGAGCTGCCGACTTTGGACTTCACAAAGCATCTCCTCTTGGCCACAGGTCTCACTTAGTCAATCATTTGTGTCATTTTTGGCACCTGTCATCATTTGAGTTTGCAACCCCTCCCAAAGAATTCATAAATGTAATATTCATTACTAAAATTTTATAAGAAGCTATATTACTCTTGTAGAAAGTCGTCTTGCTTGTCAGTGAATTGTTTGCATACAAACTGGCCTTCTGTAAACCTGCTGAGTGGCAGGGATGAGAGGTCAGGTTCATCATCATTTTCTGAGGTGATAATGCATTCCCCTCGAAATGGTGCTGGCTGCTCACAGCACTGAGTAATTTTGCTGGATAAAATAGCCTGTTTAGAGCAGGTATAGTTCATAAGCTGGCTCTAGAAAACACAAAGTGGAGCAGTTATTTTTAACTATTTCACTCTGAACTTATTTATTTTTATTACTAGTAGAAAACCAGAGAAAGAATTTGGTACCTTATACTCCTTTTTCCCTGGTATGCTGGGAGATCAAAAAGGTCATTTATAGTAACTCACCCTAATGAGGAAAGGTTCTTCATTTGATCTTACCAAGCATCACAAGCTCTTTTACTATCTTTTAAAGAATATAAGGGAAAACATCATGTTATTGTTTCCCTGTTTAGCTCAACAAAATACAAATGGGGAGTTTTATTGTTTTGCTATTATTAAATGGGTCTCCCACTTTAGGAAGCATTTTGTCTCTGAACCATATCACAATTTGTTCATTTACTATACATGATACATCTACACACACACACACACACATATATACATATTTATTTATACACATGTATGTGTCTGTGAATAAACCAGCCTCTGTATTTAAGGAACTTACAATCTAGGAGAGTCAAATATTTAAAGAAACAATAAAAATGAGGAACTCACAATCTAATTGGAAAGTCAAATAACTAAAGGAACAATGACAATAATAATGCATCATAATAAAAGATTTAACACAAGTGTACACATAATGTTTAGGGTGAAAAAGATATTAATAGTCCAGCTAGGATAGAGGTCAGAGTGAGGATCCTGAAAGAGCTGGGTCATGAAAGACAAGTAGAAATAACATGTGAGCAGATGAGTAGGAAAGACATTCTAGAATTACTCAACTTTATATACGAAGAATCTTAGAGGTGAGAGAGCATGGCATGTTTTGAAATGTTTTATAGTATATTTGGAGGGTTTTGAGAAAATTTGGATGGCAGATGATGTGGTAAGAGCCAAATCAGTGATTGGGTACACTTAAGTGCTACTGAGATGTAGCATTAACAAGATTTTAATAAATAATAATAAGGTTAGGGTAAGGGGGAGTGAGAAAGAAGAATCTGGTTTGATAAGGGGGACTGGGTCAATGTTAGAATATTTTACCAAAATTGATATTCAAGAGAAGGAACAGATTTGGGGAAGGTGGCTGGAGAGGGGAGCCATCGTTGGAATATAGAGTTTAAGAAGATTTTGAGGTATCTGAAGAACCCTGGTGGCACAGTGGTTAAGTGCTGGGCTGCTAACTGAAAGGCTGGTGGTTCAAACCCACTAGCTGCTCCATGAGAGAAAGACATGGCAGTTATTTCTATAAAGATTTATAGCCTTGCTAGGAGGTGGGGCCAAGATGGCGGAATAGCCAGACACTTCCAAGGATCTCTCTTGCAATAAAGATGCAAAAAAAAAAAAAGTGGAACGATTATATTTATGACATCGATGGCACTAGAGAAAAAAAAAAAAGGAGCCCTGAACATCAAAGGAGAAGTTAGAAAATAGACTGAGCTGCAGGGGGAGGGAGAGACAGTTCAGAAGTGGAGAGAAGTTACTGGACCTGAATCACTAGGATCCCTCAGGCACGATTCCCGGGAGTGGCTGCAGCAGGCTAGTGGTAGCATTCAGCTGCAGATTCCTTGGGAAGAAACAGCCAGCCACACAGCCTACTTACACCTCCAGAATCAGAGAAGAATGGCACTGTCAGCAAAAGCTAAGAACTTCTGTATATTTTACCATGCATCCCACCCCCAAGCTGGCTTCAGAGGCTGTTGATTTCCCTGGGCCTGAGATAGGTTCTGTTGAGCATGCAGAGCCATTCTCCTGGCCTTGGAGAAGGAATAAAATCACAATTGGGGGAAAAGATAATTTGCTAGCCTCACTAACAGGGGGAGCTTAGGATAGAAGTGGCCCTTGTCCAGGCATAAAAGGTCCATGGACTTTGAATACCTTTACCCCCCGCATGGACCTGCATGGGCGTATTTCAGGAGAAAAGACCATTGTTGGCAGACCACAACCTTTTCAGCCATGTGGTAGAGAAATGTGTGTTTGATGTTTGACACCGCTTTGCCTATGAAACAGTGTCCTCACCTACCCACACCAGGGGCATAAGGACTGGTGGCTCCACTCAGGTCACCCAGCCACCCATGACAGGGGTCCAAAGATAACTGGTACCTCACAGTCCTTACAACCAAAAGCACTGGGTTCCCATGGTCTGTCTGCAGAACCCACCCACCTGTAGTTTCTAGGGAACAGGGATGCGCTTTCCTCGCAGCACTCAGGGGACAGTTCTCAGCCTCCTGCTTTGTTCAGAGCATGACCCCCTGCTGCAACCAGATGCTGGTCCCTACACCAATCACCTCTGCCCCTCTAAGACTGTAGGACAGAGCCTGTACCACACATTTGATGACCAGCTACCTGGACACCTGAGCCGAATTCATACAAGAAAAGTAAATGGACTCCTAGACTGATATACCTGATAACAGCTCTAGCCATTTGGTGACAGGACATCAGAGCTTCAAAGGTGAAAATAATCAAGCTAGCAGACTCAAGCAACCCATTTAAAAATCAAAATAAAACAAAGCAAGAAGCTAGGGTACAGTAAGCAAACATAAAATAATACAATAACATATAGATGGCTCAGAGACAACAGTCAATATCAAGTCACATAAAAAAACAGACCATGATCACTTCAATAAGCTCTCAAAACAAAGAATCAAGGGATCTTATGGATGAAGGTGCTTTCCTACAATTACCAGATGCAGAATTCAAAAGATTAATATACAGAACTCTTCAAGACATCAGGAACAAGGTCAGGAAGTAGATCAGGCAATACACAGAACAAGCCAAGGAACACACAGATAAAGCAGTTGAAGAAATGAAAAAGGTTATTCAAGAACATAATGAAAAATTTAATAAGCTACAAGAATCTACAGAGGGACAGCAATCAGAAATTCAGAAGATTAACAATAAAATCATAGAAGTAGACAACTCAATAGAAAGTCAGAGGAGCAGAATTGAGCAAGTGGAAGGCAGAACTGGTGAGATTGAAGATAAAGAACTTGGCACCAATATACTTGAAGAAAAATCAGATAAAAGAATTAAAAAAAAAATGAAGAAAGCTTAAGAATGATGTGGTACTCTATCAAGAGAAATAACCTACGAGTGATTGGAGTACCAGAACAGGGAAGGATAACAGGAAATACAGAGAGAATTGCTGAAGATCTGTTGGCAGAAAACTTCCCTGATATCATGAAACATGAGAAGATATCTATCCAAGATGCTCATTGAACTCCACATAAGGTAGATTTTAAAAGAAAGTCACCAAGACATATTATAATCAAACTTGTCAAAACCAAAGATAAAGAGAGAATTTGAAGAGCAGCTAGGGATAAACGAAAAGCCACCTACAGAGGAGAGTCAATAAGAATAAGCTCAGACTACTCGGCAGAAACCATTCAGGCAAGAAGGCAATGGGATGACTTATATAAAGCATTGAAGGAAAAAAAATTGCCAGCCAAGAATCATATACCCAGCAAAATTGTCTTTCAAATATGAAGGTGAAATTAGGACATTTCCAGATAAACACAAGTTTGGGGAATTGTAAAAACCAAAACAAAACTACAAGAAATACTAAAGGGAGCTCCTTGGTTACAAAATCAATAACAACAGGTATTAATCCAAGACAGAAGTCAACCCAGATAGGGAAATCACAAAAATAAATCAAGAAAAAAGAAACACTCAAAACAGGGAAACAGCAATATCATTAAGTAAAAGAAGACAACATTAAAACAATAAAGAGGGACTAAGAAAAGCAGTCATATCTTCTAAATGGAGAGGAAGACAAGGCAATATAAAGAAATAAAAGTTAGGTTTAAATTTAGAAAAATAAGGGTAAACATTAAGGTAACCACAAAGGAGACTACCTATCCTACTCATCAAATTAAATATGAGAAAAAAATAGCTACTTAGCAGAAACAAATCAACGGCAATGAGTAAAAGGAAAAGACAATATATAAAGACCAACTACTCAGCAGAAATAATTAAGTGGGAAAAAGAAACTGTCAACAACACACAAAAAAGACATCAAAATGACAGCACTAAACTTATACCTGTCCATAATTACACTGAATGTAAATGGACTAAATGCATCAACAAAGAGACAGAGATTGGCAGAATGGATAAAAAAAAAAAAATGACCTGTCTATATGCTACTTAAAGAGACACACCTTAGACTTAGAGACACAAACAAACTAAAACTCAAAGGATGGGGAAAAAAATACATCAAGCAAAAAACAATCAAATAAGAGCAGGAGTGGCAATATTAATTTCTGACAAAATAGACTTTAAAGTTAAATCCACCACAAAGGATAAGGAAGGACACAATATAGTGATTAAAGGGACAATATACCAGGAGGATAGAAACATATTAAATATTTATGCACCCAATGACAGGGCTGCAAGATACATAAAAAAAAAATAACAGCATTGAAAAGTGAGATAGACAGCACCATAATTATAGTAGAAGGCTTCAACACACCACTTTCGATGAAGGACAGGACATCCAGAAAGAAGCTCAGTAAAGGCATGGAAGATCTAAATGTCACAATCAACCAACTTGACCTCATAGACTTATACAGAACACTCCACCCAACAGCATCCAACTATGCTTTCTTTTCTAGTGCACATTGAACATTCTCTAGAATAGACCATATATTAGGTCATAAAGCAAGCCTTAGCAGGATCCAAAACACTGAAATATTACAAAGCATCTTCTCCGACTATAAGGCCATAAAAGTAGAAATCAATAATACAAAAAGCAGGCAAAAGGACTCAAACACTTGGAAACTGAACAATACCCTGCTCAAAAAAGACGGGGTTATGGAAGGCATTAAGGATGGAATAAAGAAATTCACAGAATCCAATGAGAATGAAAACACTTCCTATCAGAACCTTTGCGACAGAGAAAACAGTGCTCAGAGGTCAATTTATATCAATAAATGCACACATCCAAAAAGAAGAAAGGACCAAAATCAAAGAATTATCCCTACAACTTGAACAAATAGAGAGCAACAAAAGGAACCCTCAGGCACCAGAAGAAAGCAAATAAGAAAAATTAGAGCAGAATTAAATGAAATACAAAACAGAAAAACAATTGAAAGAGTTAACAAGACCAAAAGCCGGTCCTTTGAAAAAATTAACAAAATTGATAAACCACTGGCCAAACTGACAAAAGAAAAACAGGAGAGGAAGTAAATAACCTGAATAAGAAATGCGATGGGCGATATTACAACAGACCCAACTGAAATTAAAAGAATCATATCAGATTACTATGAAAAATTGTACTCAAATTAGAAAACCTAGAAGAAATGGATAAATTCCTAGAAACACACTACTTACCTAAACTAACACAACCAGAGGTAGAACAATGAAACAGACACATAACAAAAGAAGAGATTGAAAAGGTAATCAAAAAACTCCCAACCAAAAAAAAGCCCCGGCCCTAGTGGCTTCACTGCAGAGTTCTGCCAAACTTTCAGAGAAGAGTTAACACCACTTCTACTAAAGGCATTTCAGAGCATAGAAAAGGATGGAATGCTCCCAAACTCATTCTATGAAGCCAGCATATCCCTGATACCAAAACCAGGTAAAGACACGACAAAAAAAGAAAATTACAGATCTATATCCCTCATGAACTTAGATGCAAAAATTCTCAACAAAATTCGAAGTCAATAGAATTCAACATCATATCAAAAAAATAATTCACCATGACCAAGTGGGGTTCATGCCAGATATGCAGAGATGATTCAACATTAGAAAAACAATTAATGTAATCCATTATACAAATAAAACAAAAGACAAGAAACACATGATTTTATCAATTGATGCAGAAAAGGCATTTGACAAAGTTCAACACCCATTCATGATAAAAACTCTCAGCAAAATAGGAATAGAAGGAAAATTCGTCAACATAATAAAGGGCATTTATACAAAGCCAACAGCCAATATCAACCTAAACGGAGAGCGTCTGAAAGCATTCCTCTTGAGATTGGGAACCAGACAAGGATGCCCTTTATCATCACTCTTATTCAACATTGTGCTGGAGGTCCTAGCCAGAGCAATTAGGCTAGATAAAGAAATAAAGGGCATCCAGATTGGTAAGGTAGAAGTAAAAGTATCTCTATTTGCAGAGGACATGCTCTTATATACAGAAAACCCTAAAGAATCCTCAAGAAAAGTACTGAAACTAATAGAAGAGTTCAGCAGAGTATCAGGATACAAGATAAAGATACAAAAATCAGTTGGATCCCTCTACACCAATAAAAAGAACTTCGAGGAGGAAATCACCAAATCAATACCATTTACAGTAGCCTCCAAGAAGAAAAAATACTTAGGAATAAATCTTACCAGAGATGTAAAAGACCTATACAAAGAAAACTAGAAGACACTACTGCAAGAAATCAAAACAGACCTACATAAGTGGAAAAACATACCTTGCTAATGGATTAGAAGACTTAACATTGTAAAAATGTCTATTCTACCAAAAGCTATCTATAGACACAATACAATTCCAATCCAAATTCCAACAACATTTTTTAATGAGATGGAGAAACAAATCACCAACTTCATATGGAAGGGAAAGAGGCCCCAGATAAGTAAAGCATTACTGAAAAAGAAGAACAAAGTGGAAGGCCTCACTCTACCTGATTTTAGAACATATCATACCACTGTAGTAGTCAAAACAGCCTGGTACTGGTACAACAGCAGATACATAGAGCAATGGAACAGAATTGAGAATCCAGACATAAATCCATCCACATATGAGCAGCTGATATTTGACAAAGGCCCCCAATCAATTAAATGGGGAAAAGACAATCTTTTTAACAAATGGTGCTGGCATAACTGGATATCTGTCGGCAAAAAAATAAAACAAGACCCATACCTCACACCATGCACAAAAGCCAACTCAAAATTTATCAAAGACCTGAACGTAAAATCTGAAACGATAAAGATTATGGAAGAAAAAGTAGGGACAACACTGGGAGCCCTAACACATGGCGTAAACATTATATGAAACATTACTAACAATGCAGAAGAGAAACCAGATAACTGGGAGCTCCTCAAAATCAAACACCTATGCTCATTCAAAGACTTCATCAAAACAGTAAAAAGACTACCTACAGACTGGGAAAAAGTTTTTAGCCATGACATTTCCCATCAGCATCTGATATCTAAAATCTACATGATACTGCAAAAACTTAATTACAAAAAGACAAATAACCCAATTAAAAAATGATATGAACAGACACTTCAGGAAAGAAGACATTCAGGTGGCAAACAGATACATGAGAAAATGTTCATGATCCCTAGCCTTTAGAGAAATGCAAATCAAAACTACAATGAGATTCCATCTCACTCCAACAAGACTGGCATTAATCCAAAAAACATAAAATAATAAATGTTGGAGAGGTTGTAGAGAGACTGAAACACTTATACACTGCTGGTGGGAATGTCAAATGCTACAACCACTTTGGAAATCAATTTGGCACTTCCTTAAAAAACTAGAAATAGAACTACCATACTATCCAGCAATCCCACTCCTTGTAATATATCCCAGAGAAATAAGAGCCTTTACACAGGCAGATATGTGCACACCCATGTCCATTGCAGCATTGTGTACAATAATAAAAAGATGGAAGCAACCAAGGTGCCCATCAATGGATGAATAGTTAAGTAAATTTTGGTATATTCACACAATGGAATACTACACATTGATAAAGAACAGTGATGAATCTGTGAACCATTTCATAACATGGAGGAAAATGGAGGGCATTATGCTGAGTGAAATTAGTCAGTTGCAAAAGGACAACTATTGTATGAGACCACTATTATAAGAACTCAAGAAATAATTTAAACAGAGGAGAAAATATGTTAGAGGAAATCCATGAGTGTTTTTTGGGCTAGTCCTAAAAATGGCATAAATCACTTCCAGCCACCCATTAGGCTGTTGTGACACAGACAGGGAAATGCAGTTCCCAACCCAGTAACTGTTCTATATTGTGGTTAAGGGAAACGGAATCCTTTTGGGGGGCTAGCCATCTTTGGTAGCATGTGTACAGTAAGAAAGAAAAAGAACCAAGAACAGAACAGTAAGGAATACTAATTTTTAAAGGGCAGCTGGAGGAAAATGAGCCCATGATAAAACTGAGACTAAGAAGCCAGGATATGGGAAGGAGACAGGGAGAAAGTAGCGTTTCGGAGCACCAAAAAAAGTACAGACTACGAATAATGAGATATTGGTGTAAAATACCTCAAATTTCAAATGATACTTAGGGTAAAGAACGCATTGAAATTGGCCTCACTGGCAGCCTCACCAATAGCAGCTTCAGTGGTGAGGTACAGGCAGAGGCCAGGTAACTCTCAGCAGAGGAAAAAACAGGAGATTAAGGAAATTGGGACAATGCGTAGTAATTGCTCTCTTAGAAGATTTGAAAGGAAGGAGAGAGAGAGGACAATTGTGGCTGTAGCGGAGAGGGCTCTAGGAATATAGGACATACACACACACACACAAATACATACTGGCAGACTTAGAGTTTGTATATTTTTATTTTGAAGAGAAAGAGCCCATAGAAAAAATTGAAAATACAGGAAAGAGGGTAAAAATTGACAAAAGAAACTGAGGATACAGGCATTCCAACAAGATGAAAAATTTCTCCCTGCATCTATTGTCTTCTAGATAGCAACACTGCAGCCATCATTGGAAAAATAAATTAGTGCAGTGGTTGGCAGCAGAGGCTCTAAAGTGAGACATCCTGGGTTCTAATCTTGTCTTTGCCACTTTCTAGCAGTGTGACTTTCATTAAAAGCATAGAACAGAACCTGGCACCGAGTAAGTGCTTAAAAGTGTTTGATAAATAGAAATAAAGGTGTTCTGAATTAGTGCTTGGCACACAGAAAAGTTTCAAAAATGTTAGTATTATTACACAATCTTAGAATATTATTCCTATAATGACTTGAAGTCAGAAAATAGAGATCTTTACCACTTAAAATTGAACTACGTTGAGTGAGTGATACAATAAATTGTTAAACTCTCTTAGTGGTTAAGAGCTCAGGCTGCTAACTAAAATGTCAGCAGCTTGAATCTATTAGCTGCTCCTTGGAAACTCTATGGGGCAGTTCTGTTCTGTCCTACGGGGTCACTATGAGTCAGAATCGACTCAATGACAACAGTTTTTTTAGTATTAAAAATTCATATCGATTATAACATACTTGCATTGTGAGTTGGTGTGATGTTTTGAAGCAGTATGGCGAGGTATAATTAGCTCTGATAAAAATAGACAATTTTCTAGGACCCACAACTAAAATGCATGCAATCCATGCTCCCTTCCTTAAAGTGTTATGAGAAATTCTCTAATCAAAAGAGAAGTATATCAATATAATAAAATAAATATATAAAATAAATGATAGTTACGTGAAACAATTACTATTAACAAAATTATTTTAAAAGAATGAGTATAAATAAATAAAGAGGCCAACCAAAACAACTGGGATAAAATTAAGAGTGAAACCCAGTAGGACTGATAAATAAATCCAAGATCTCTGTATTAGAAAAGTTTATATAATAAATTAGATAATCTCTTGACAAGGCTAAATAATTAAAAGAGAAAAATATATGAGAAAAAGGTGAAAGTACATAATTGATGGTGTTTTTAATTAACAAATGATATTATACATAACTCTGTATTCTTAAATAAGAACATGCTGATCAAAGAGATTTTTTTTTAGGAAAATGTATATTATCAAACCTGACAAAGTAAAATATCACAATACACCCTAACAAGAGAAATATCAGACTAGAATCCATCTCCACCCCCCTTCCATTCCCTACTCCATAATAGGTACTGAATCCTCACAGTTTCACGGGCAAGTCTTTCAAAACTTCAAAAAACAGATAATTCTCACTACTATTCATATTATTTCAGAGTCTTCAGAAGAGAAATAAGTTCTAATTTATTTATTAATTTATTGGAAATTAGCATACCAAAACCTGACAAAGAATGTGCCAAAAAACAAAATTATAGACCACTCTCACATCTAAATATAAGTGCAAGTTTTTTAATTGTATAAGTAGTTAGATAGATAGATGATAGATGGACGGATGGATGGATAGATAGATGATTAGTCAATCATGTCTAGAGATAAGTTGCTATTGTTTTTGTTAGGTGCCCTCGAGTCAGTTCCGACTCATAGCAACCCTATAGGATAAAGTAGAGCTGCTCCATAGGGTCTCCAAGGAGCAACTGGTGGATTCAAACTGCGGACATTTTGATTAACAGCCAAGCTCTTAACCACTACACCACTGACTTGAGGAATATAAAGAAGGTTAAAAATTAAGAACGCTCCAAGGGACCAGAGTAGCAGGGGTTAGGGTCTGGGGACCATGGTTTTGGGGGACATGTAGGTCAATTGGCATAACAAAGTTTATTAAGAAAATGTTCTGCATCCCACTTTGGTGAGCATCTGGGGTCTTAAAGGCTTGTGAGCACCATCTAAGATGCATCAATTTGTCTCAACCCACTTTGAGCAAAGAAGAATGAAGAGCACCAAAGACACAAGGAAAAGATTAGCCCAAGAGACAAAAGGCCGCATAAACTAGAAACTCAATCAGCCTGAGACCAGGAGAACTAGATGGTGCTCAGCCACAACCAATGACTGCCCTGACAGGGAACATGACAGATAGTCCCTCATGGACCAGGAGAAAACTGTGAAGCAGAACTCAAATTCACATAAAAAGACCAGACTTATGGTCTGACTGAGACTGGAGGAACCCTCGAAGCCATGGCCCCCAGGTGCTCTGTTAACCCAGAACTAAAACCATTCCCAAAGCCCACTCTTTAGACAAAGATTAGACTTGACTCTAAAACATACAGTAATACTCATGAAGAGCATGCTTCTTAGTTCAAGCAGATAAAGGAGACCAAATGGACAGCTCCCCTCTGGAGGCAGGATGAGAAGGCAGGAAGGGACAGGAGTTAGTTGGATGGACACGGGAAACCCGGGGTGGAAATGGGGAGTGTGCTGTCACATTATAGGGTTTGCAACTAGTGTGTATAAATTTTTGTGTGAGAAATTAACTTGAGCTATAAACTTTCACCTAAAGCACAATAAAAACAAAAAAATTAAGAAATCTTTTCATATAATTTGTCAATGAATAAGTCAAAAAATAGAAATAAAAAATGACCATCCTAAAATAACAAAAAAAATTTATGTTTGGAATCCATCCTAATTAAAAACAAAACAAAAACATCTCTAAAATAGAACTGGAAATCTCTTAACACATAAACAGTATCTTTGCCAAGCCAACAACTCTAAAGCTGTTCCCATTATAGTCGGGACTAAGACAGGAATACCAGGACAACCTACCGTTGTTAAGATAGTTTGTGAATACTAGTCAATACAATGAAATAACGTAGATTATTCTGTCACTCATATTGTAGTCCAGGCTACTGTGGGAGCAGTTCTATAGTCTCTGGTTTGGCATCAGTATTGTTACTACGCTATAGGATTCTCGAGATTTTGTTTTGTTCTGTTTTAATTAAGATGCATTCTGTGAGTCTTCAAAGACCCTTTTACTTTAGGAAACCCTGGTGGCATAGTGGTTAAGTGCTCTGGCTGCTAACCAAAGAGTCGGCAGTTCGAATCCTCTAGGCATTCCTTGGAAACTCTGTGGGGCGGTTCTACTCTGTCCTATAGGGTCACTATGAGTTGGAATCCACTCGACGGCACTGAGGGCTTTCGCTCACAATCTTCATGCAAATAGGATTCAGACAGCCTGTCCTGAAGAGCTAGCACTTCATCAAGGAATGCAGGATAATATTCCCTCCAGCACCAGTTTAGATTCTTGCTGTGCAAAAATAGCAATCCAAGGAGCAACTTTAAATTGTCCAACTGGGGGATGGGATTGGCAGTGGCAGCTGCCCTCCTACTCAGTGGTGGAGCTGAAAGTGACACTGATGTGACAACTCCAATGGCTACCAAGGAAAAGCTGTGCTGGAATCATATCTCTCTCAGTGTCAGCAAAGGTGAGACTTTAGGACCTGGAATCCTAGAGCTTCTATTGAGCGCTCTAGTCAATGAGTTCGCATTTTAATTGCTATTGTTACCCACACCCCTTAATCTGTTGTATAGTAGGATTAAAATTGTTGGGTTTCAGGTTTTTTGCCCATAAAATCATGGGTCTCCATGAAATGGGGCTATTAGTTTTACTTTGTTTCTGCTTTTTTTTCAAAATCATGATGAAAACTATTCAATTTTCACTTTGCAGAATGAATGGAAACATGACATTTCACTTGTGACTAACTAAAGCCTTTTCAGGTTTTTGACAGTTACTACGTATTCCTTTTCTGGATTCCGGGGCTGTATTTTTTTTATATTTAGATGTGGGGCAGATGAGTTCCATGCTGTCCCTCCCCCTCTCCCCGTGCTTCCTGATACTACTCTTTTGTCCCCTTCTGCTCAGGCTGATATGGCCTGAGGGTGACGGTAACTATTTTAGAGACTCTTCAAAAGACTTAAAGATGAATGAAATAAAGTCTTAATTTGGAAAGAAACTGGAAGCCAGCTCTAAAAATTCACAGAATAGAGGAATAATCTGAAGGGCAGGGAAGAGAGGGATGGAGGGAAGAAGAAACAAAGGAAGGAAAAGTGGGAAGAAGAAGGGAGGAAGGAAGGAAAGCAAGAAGGAGAGAAGAAGGGGAAATTTTTACATGAGTTGGAAACAGAGAGGAGGGTAAACAATATTCTACATGTAATATTGAGAAATGACAATTCCTTTTTTAAATTTATTATACTACTGCCACCTTTATTGAAGAATCATACGTTTGTAAAGGCTGAAAAGAGTTTTAAGAAAAAAGAGAATCTTACCCTGCCAAACATACATTCTAGTGTATTTCCTTCACAACAGGTTTCATGCAAACTTTTAACATCCATGGTCAGTTTGGCAATTTCAGAAAAGTTAGCTTTAGGTTGCTTTTTAGTCAGCAGAACTAATTCCCTAGAAAGAAAAATAAATTCATTTTTCAAGGTATTTTGAATTTGATTCTTCCCAAAATTAGTTCTAGTTCAGTGAATAACCAAAAGAATAGAAACACATTTTCAAATGTGGAATGAAGTGAGTATATTATAAATGCATTCTATTTCTTCAAAGATAGTTCCCAGAGCCATACAAAGATCTAAATCACAAAGTAAGCACCATTTAGTTCATAATCATATAAAATATGATCATTTTCATAGTTTAAATTACTTTAATTTAATTTAATTACTTAATTACTACTAGAAGAAACTGAGTTGCTTAGATAGGTAATGAAATGTAACAGTTTATGTTTCAGTCTCCAGGTTTCTTAGGTGACTAATCTTGGGAATTTATCTGACATGACTTTCCTAGGTAAAACTATTGCTTGTAAAGACAGAAATTATATAATAGACTTGGGTCTCCCCTGCTTCTCTTGGCACCTGAGCAACATCCCTGAACTCTTTCTGGAAATAGGGAGAATGGACCTGCCTTGTGAGGAAAACTGAGCTCCAGGCAGCCCAATCTTGTCCTAAATTGGGAAAACCAAAACTAAACCTATTGCCATGGAGTCGATTCTGACTCATAGAGACCCTATAGGACAGAGTAGTACTGCCCCAAAAGGTTTCCAAAGAGCGACTGGTGGATTCAAACTGCTGAACTTATTGGTTAGCAGCCATAGCTCCCCATAGCTCATAACCACTGTACCACCAGGGCGCCAAAATTGGGAAGGAAGATACTATAAGTAAGACGTATATCTTCAGAAGTCAACTTGAACATAAACATAATCTAGACCAAGAAATAGGCACACTGAGTAACAACAGATTCTACTCCCACACCACAATCCTCCATTCCCACCCAAAAAAAAACACCACTTGTTTTTCTCTTCTACATGGTGTTGGAGCCAATGTTTTTCTATCTTCTAAGAGAAAAAAAAAATACTTTTGTCCTCTGGACTTTACCATGACGAGCAACCCAGTAAGTGCCTGTATCTGAACGTCCAGATTCTGCTATACAATGGGGAAGAGACTAAGGGATTTGAGGGATGGACAAAATTGAGGTAAGAGATAACAGGGGAATTGAGGATTATGCAGTTTCATCTACAGTCCTATAGTCCCTGTTCACCAGGTAAACAGCACTGTTGTTGTCGTTAGGTCCATCAAGTCGGTTCCAACTCATAGCCACCCTATATGACGGAGTTGAACTGCCCCATAGGGTTTCCAAGGAGCGGCTGGTGGATTCAAACTGCCAGCCTTTTGGACGGCAGCAGAACACTTAACCGCTATGACACCAGGGCTCCTTAAACAGCACAGGTGTAGAGAACAGAGCCAGGTTTTTATCAGGGCTTCAAATAGGTTTATTTTGGTTCAATCCCCAGCTGAGAATTTGTATTTCCACGCCATATGTACTGAATCAGAACCTACATTTTAACAAGACCTCCAGGTGATTGTGATATAAAACTTGTTAGAAATGCAGGTTCTCAGCAGGGAACTTGTTAAAAATGCAAATTATTAGCAAGGGTTCCAACTGAAATGAACCCATTGTAAGCCCTGGTTTGCATGGAGGGGCATTATTAAATGAGGGATAAATGACTTTCAAATAATTTTAATCAAAAAGTGTGAACCAACAGCAACAAAAGTCACAAGTCTAAAAAGGTAACTTACACCGCTTTTGCTACTCTGCTATTGAATTTAATCCCAATTTCACATAAATGATGATGTCTCAAGGAGATTTCTCTGGCATATTTTCTGATGGGTTCTAGCTGTAATCAGAAAAAAACAGATCATCAAAGAAATATGGTAGAACAGAAAAAACTTAACCTCATTACTTACAGTAGAGAATGAGAGAAAAGTAAAAATTATGTATCCCCTCAATATTAGATGGTCTCTTATTGATTTTTTAAGAGAGGCCAAGATGCCAAAGCATAACATGGTGGTTTTTGTAAAATTACATCTCACTTCTCCAGAGATCACTTGTTCCAGAACCTCAAACATTTAAACTATAAATGAGAACAAGAAAGTGAGCAAATAAAAGTACAAAGAGCCACCAGAATTGGAAACCCTAGTGGTGTAGTGGTTAAGAGCTACAGCTACTAACCAAAAGGTTGGCATGATATATTTTGTTTTTATTAAACTTGCTCACCATTTCACCTTGGGCATGTTTCATGCTACTTTTCTAAAATATATGCTCCAAAACATACAGAGGAATACTATGCAACCATGAATAACAATGATGAGTCCTTGAAACATAACATGGATAGATCTGGAGAACATAATGCTAAGTGAAATAAGTCAAGCACATAAGGACAAATATTATATGATCCCTCTTTTATAAGAAGACAAGCATAGACATATATAAAGAAACAAATATTCACCAGTGGTTACCAGGGGGATGAGGGAGGGAGGGAGGGAGAAACATGCTTTAGCTCATAAATACTTGTTATTTTTGGTGATGAGAAAAGTGGCACTGAATATGGGTGTAGCGAACACAGCATGACCAAAAAAATGATGCTCCTGAGAAGCGCTCGTGAGAAAAGGATGCCTGTACCAAAGAATTTGACATGTATAAGAGGGCAACAAATCCAACAAAGTACAAAAAACGAGTCTAGGATCACATAAGGATGAGTATTGGCGTATACATATACATGTAGGTACAGGTGTACTCTTATGTGAGAACAGATAGACATTATCTACATGTAAGTGTAAATACAGATGTATGTAGGCAGACACATATATTTATGTAAGGCACAACTACAGATACCTCTTAGATGTAAACAAACACTTTCCGAGATCAGTTTCCTGATTTAGGACCATGGTCTCATGGGACAACTCAGTCAGCTAGCATAACATAGCTCACAAAGATTACGTTCTGCATCCTAGTGAAATCAGTATCGTCTGGAGTCTTAGAAGTTTGCCAGCAGCCATCTAAGATACAATTATTGATCTCTACTAGTCAGGAGCAAAAGAGTAAAAAGGTAACTAAAATCACACAGAAGAAATAAGTATATAAGGTTGATAGCCTAACCCGAGACCAGAAGAACTAGGTGGTGCCTGGCTACCACCACTGACTGATTTGGCAGGGACACAATAGATGATCCTGATTAGAATGGGAGAAAAATAGAGAACACAACTAATGTTCTTAAAAATGGTCACACTAACTGGACTACCTGAGACCAGAGGACTTCCTGAGACTCTCTTTAAACCTTGAACCAAAACTATCCTCTGAGACCACCTTCTAAAAGAAAAGCAGAGTGACACACAAAATAAAGGATATTACCTGTTAGATCAGAGCTCTACTAAAAGAAACACCTGTATGAGTCCAAAAAGTCAACAGTTAATTCACAGCAAAGATGAGAAGACAAGGGGTAGGGACACTAGTATACTGGAAATGAAACAACCAGAATACAATTAATGAGAACGTTGACACAGTGTGAAAAATTTAACTAATGTCATGATCAATTTGTGTAGAAATTGTCAAAGGAGAACTTAACTTGCTGTGTAAACTTTCACCCAAAACACAATACAATGTTATTAAAATAACAAGTAAAAAAAAAAAAACAAGAAAAATAAAAAATATATATGCCACAATTTTGCAATATATATTAATGAAGCCCCTTCCCCCAAACAGTGTTCATAGACTTTAACACAGGATTTCTACTTTTGAAACTCTACTAACTAAATAAAAACATAATTTTGCAAAAAGAAGTTCATGCACGTTTTATTGTGATAGGAAAATTTTGGAGACAAATAGAACGGTACAAGGGCAGGGTGGTGGTGAAGTAAATAATAGCACATTATTTTTGACAAGGTTTATACTTTTCAAGAAAAATAGGCATATTTAAATCTTTAGTCAAAGCTATATATTTAGTGTTATCACATCCATATGCAAAATAAAATGTACACAAAGAAAAAAATATAAAGAAATATAGCAAAACTGGAATCTCCGTGTGGTGGGAACATAAGTAAACTTAAAATTTCAGAACAGCTCTATACTTTCATTTAAAACATTACATTGGCCAAATACAACTTTTACAATGGGCTACTGTACCTTATAGTGCTATTTTTTAAGAACAAGCAATATCCAAACCACAAAACAGGCATAATAATCAGTATTATTAATATTATTATTATTACCTTTTTTCTTCATTGTCTCATTAAAAATCAAATACAAACAAGCTTATCCACTTCTTCATAAGAGAGCCTATCATGGACTAAATTGTGTCCCCCCCAAACATGTGCTGTAAATCCTAACCCTTATAAAAAAAAAACCCTTATACTGTGGATGTAATCCCATTTGGGAAGAGAGTTTTCTTTGTTATGTTAATGAGCCCACATCTGTGTAGGTTGTGTTTTAAACCAATCACCTTTGAGATATAAAGTGAGTAGATTAGGAACAGAGAAGCAAGCTGAGATGGGCAACAACAGATGCCACACCACATGACGATTACCAAGGACAGGGGGAACAGGAGCTGAAAAGAGCCAAGGCCCTTCCCCCAGAGCCAAAAGAGAAAGAATGTTTTTCTCTAGAGCTGGTGCTCGGAATTCAGACTTCCAGCCTTCTAAATGTGAGAAAATACACTTCTGTTTGTTAAAGCCACACACTTGTGGTATTTCTGTTATAGCAGCGCTAGATTACTGAGACAGAGTCTCTGAGGCCTTAACTTATACACTCTATTCTTCAATTATAGACACAATTTTTACACAATTAGTTATCTAATTTTCTCCAAGGAAGGAACCAGAGCTTCGGGAAACAGATATCCTCACAGCAGCAAGAAATGACCCATAAACATCCTCAAAGTGAGGAAGAGAAGAAAGAGCTCTATCTGACTTAAAAGCATAGCAGCAGATTAAGAAAAAACTATCTATATGCATCCAGTGGCCCCTGGAGGCACCTTTGAATACAGCACAGTTTGTAGAGCTGACACCACATTGTCAAGACACTTGTTCTTAGGTGCTATCAGTCAACTCATAGTATTTGCATTTAGTCTTAAGAAATTCATCAGAATAATTATCAAACTACCACTCTTTTTCAGCACAACCTTTGGAAAATCTATCTGGTAGCCTCCTCCAGTAAAGACAGTTATTTTATGCTGATGTTTTGAAACTTTAATGAGCATTGCACAAAAAGTACTTTAATCATGAAACTAATCACTGATTTACACCTCTCCAACGAAGGAGAAAAGGCCACACCAGTAAAATTAAGTGTGGCAGATTGCATTTTCCAAAGTTGGCTACAACAATATCTCCCATCCTATGCTCTTCTTACAATGTGACTTTGACAATCCTCCCACCAAAAGGTGGGGTTTATATTACCTTCCCCTTCAAACTGGATGCGGTTTTATGGTGTTTCAACTAACCCAGTATGTCAGAAGTGACTCTATATAACTTCCGAGACTAGATCATAAAAGGCCACGCAACTTCCACGTTGCCCACTAGAATAGTTGTTCTTGAAGGCTTCAGCCACATGTAAGCCCTCCAACTGCCCTGAGGAATTGATGCAGTAAGGAATCAAACTAGCCAAGGCAGAGAGACCACATGGAGAGGTGCTAGGATAATATGAGAAGAAAGAGATATCAAATTAGTCCCAGATGCTCCAGCCACCCAGTGTCCCACATCTAACCATTGTCTCACTGGAACCCTATGAAAGACCATGATAAAGAACTGCTCAGATGGGCCCTTCCTGAATACCAGACCCACAGAAATCATGAGAGATAACCGTTGTTCAGACAGAACAAGGGAATACCTAGTAGTTTAGAGTCAGGAAAGGTGTGCACCGGGGTTGTGTTTTTCACCATACCTATTCAATCTGTATGCTGAGCAAATAATCTGAGAAGCTGGACTCTATGAAGAAGAACAGGGTGTCAGGATTGGAGGAAGATTCATTAACAGCCTGCGTTATGCAGATGACACAACCTTGCTTGCTGAAAGTGAAGAGGCCTTGAAGCATTTACTGATGAAGATCAAAGACCACAGCCTTCAGTATGGATTACACCTCAACATAAAGAAAACAAAAATCCTCACAACCAGATCAATAAGCAACATCGGATAAATGGAGAAAATACTGAAGTTGTCAAGGATTTCATTTTACTTAGATTAATAACGTCCATGGAAAAAGCAGTCAAGAAATCAAACATTTGTATTGCATTATGCGAATCTGCTGCAAAAAGATCTCTTTAAAGTACTAAAAAGCAAAAATGTCACTTTGAGGACTAAGATGAGCCTGACCCAAGCCATGGTATTTTCAATCACCACATATGCATGTGAATGCTGGACAATGAATAAGGAAGACCCAAGAAGAATTGATGCCTTTGAATTATGGTGTTGGCAAAGGATAATAAATATACCATAGACTGCCAGACAGAAAAAACAAATCTGTCTTGGCAGAGGTACCCCTAGAATGCTCCTTGGAAGTGAGGATGACAAGACCTCATCTCATATACTTTGAACATGTTACCAGGAGGGGCCAGCCCCTGGAGAAGGACATCATGCTTGGTAAAATACAGGGTCAGCAAAAAAGAGGCAAACCTTCAACAAGATGGATTGACACAGTGGCTGCAACAATGGGCTCAAGCATAACAACAATTGTGAAGATGGCGCAGGACTGGACAGTGTTTCATTCTGTTGTATATAGGGTCACTGTGAGTCAGAATCAACTGAAAAACACCCAATATAGAGCCTGAGCACCAAGAACAACAACAACAACATCTATTTATTATAAAGTCATATCTATGCTCTATAACACTTCTCAAACTTTAATTGGTATACAAACTACCTGGGGATCCTGCTAAAATGCAGAGTCTTAGTCTCTAAGTCTGAAGAAGAGCCTCAGAGTCTGCATTTCTAAGAATCTCCTGGATGATGTATGTGCTGCTGGTCCACAGCCCACATCTTGAGTGGCCAGATTCTAAATCACAGTTGAGATATGAATGTTATACCTGTATCCAGAGGCATTCAGTTTTATTTTCTTCTTGGCAGCATGACTGAATAGCTGTCTCATAACAAGCAGACAAGGTCAGAATAGTGGGTCCATACAAGAATGGATGTTTTCTAGAAGTTTCATACATGTATCTATAATTGGACAAACACAAAATTTTATAATTTGGAATTCAAGAACATTTGCTGACGCTGTTTTTAAACAATTTAGGATTCATTCAGTTTTGTTGACTTGAATCTTCTAGGACCTCATGGTGATGGAGATGAGGTAACACTATACTTAAATGCATCAAATGTTTACTCGGGACAGATCCCTGTGAGGTTGGTCAGACATTCCCAGAGTGCTCCTGAAGTGACTCACCGAACCTTCCCACCTGGTGAGAAAGGAAAATCAGTAATTTAAATATTTCACTTTTATATGGAAGTGGGAGGAAGAATGTTGGACAGTCTCAGTGAATTGTAAATACAGGATTGTAGAGTTGGTGCAGGTGAGTTAAATTTTGAAAATATTGAAGGATAGAGAGAAACCTCTCCAGATCATGCAGAAGTTCTTTCTGTACTTAGTAATTACAACCCACAAACACCAGTAGAACCCTCATCTAAGGTAAGTTAATGCCACTGTCCTCCAAGATTCAATATTTTGGTTTAAATGACCAGTCTTTATTTCCCTCTCTCATTCATTCTTCATACTCAGCGTAGAGCTGAGCACCAGACTCACCTTTCATTTGTAATCATCTCTCTGCATAGTCGTCTGCAAAGCTTGTTCAAACACTTACCCCCTACACACACACACACACACACACACACCTAACAACATTTTGCATTACTGACAGAGACTGACTTAATGCTCACACCGATCCATTTTTTTCTTCCTTTCTGTGCAAGGAGACCATTTTCTCAGCATCCTTTGCAGTTAAGTCAGAAACATGTAACTGAATCTGAATTTAGGCTTAGACATACATTTCTTTGTACAATTCCCTACACTCTCTCTCTTTCTGCTCCACAGTGACTTTGGAAGAACATGCTTCAGATGGTATATCCCCAAGATGGAAACATCCTAGGTTCCTCAGTACCTGTTGGAGAAGAGCCACCTAACAAAGCAAACCAACACATTTTAGACTGAGAAATGACAAAAAAAAAAAAAAAATGTTTATTGAATTAAGTCACTGAAACTTTGGTGTTTACTTGTTACCACAACATAGCCTAGTCTATACGGACTAGTATAATTTATGGCTTATGAAGGTTTAGGATATAATGTCTACTAAGTAGGCCTATGTCACCAGAAAAATGATCCCCTAACCAGGGTCATTTTTATCTACTTACTAGACATTACAAGATTAGTGATAACAGGAAAGTGATAAAGAAGGACTTGGTTCTTGTTTTGAAAACTTCCTCCCACCTTAGTTTCTTGGATAACATATATACTCTTGATTGCTACAACTTCCCTAACTCCCATTGCTCTTGTGACACCAATTAAGGACACAGTTGTAGCAGTCCTTGAAGTTTGCCATGTTTCCTTGCCTTTAACAATTGAAAAAGAAATTGTATATCATGCAAACACTTGAATTGCTTGAAATATTTTAATAAGTTCCCTAGTTATACAGAATGTAAAAAACTGAACCACTGCAAATGAGCAAGCTACAGTTTCTGTGGTCAGGGGCTATGTTGATATGTAACTGCATCAAAAGGGTATTTCTTGCTGCTCTGTGGAGAGCCAGATACAGAACAATGGTGCCATATTGAAAGAATGGAGCTTTTCTAGGAGGCCTGAAGTGCTAACCAAACATCAGTAGAAACCTGACCTAACAACTGATGTGATAGCAATCCTATATAGATATTTCCTTTGTTTAAAAGAAACCTTTATTGTTGGTGGATGATTGACGCAGTGGCCTTTAAAGTGGTTTGCCAAATATTTCCAGTGCCCCTCCTTCCAGGCACATGGCAGGACTGCATGGTTCACCCTCTGAAGTGAGGCATGATAATGTGACTTGCTGTAGCTAATGGTACGTGAATGGAAATGATGAGTGTTACTTCCATATTGGAGCTTAAGAGCCCATGGATGATTTACCATCACCCCCTTGCTTTGCCACAGTAATCAGTAAGATAAATGTTGAGATGGGGTGAGTGATGAGCCTGGGTCCCTAAGTGACTGTGATGAGTGGACCTCCCACTGATGTAAATTGGACAGATAACATAAGTACAAAATAAAACTTTTGTTATGATAAGCCAAAAAAGCCCTTTGCTGTCGAGTTGATTCTGACTCATAGCCACCCTATAGGACAGTAGAACTGCCCCATATGGCTTCCAAGGAGCTCCTGGTGGGCTCGAACTGCAGACCTTTTGGTTAGCAGCCGTAGCTCTTAACCACTATGCTACCAGGGTTTCCTTGTTATGATAAGCCACTAAAAATTTGAGCTCATTTGCTACCATGGCATAACCTAACCTGTCCTGAACAATACACAATTGGGATTACTGTTTTTGCTTTTTTTACAAACCTATAAAGGGAAAAATCAGCCACAGACCTGGAGGGATAAAAATAGGTCAGATACTAGAACTGAAGCCTCGCTCTTCAGCAGCTGGACAGGGCTGTACCTCTGCATAAAACCCATCTTAACTGACACCAAGGGAACCCAAACATTGCCCCTGGTAATTCAGTCAAAGGGTTGGTATCAGCAGAGTTTATCAAGCCCAACTTATATAAACCAAATAGCATCATCAACATCTACCTTCCTCCTAAGATAAGGCAAAATTCTTCGTCAATTTCAAATTTCATTGGAGCCGTTCTATACCTCTGCTTTCTATCAGGTACAATGATGAATTAGGCGTTCATTTTTTCTCTGAAGTAATTTCCTTAGAGAACATTCAAGAAGAGCCAATCTCATTTCAAATCTCCAAAGGCAGAATTTAACTTAATATAAGGAAAAGCTTTCTAATAAAGAGAGCCATTTGAAAGTGGAATGTTCTTATGGTAAGGTAAAGTAGGGTCACACTTGGTTTGGATTCGGGTACCAGAGTCAGGATATAAAATAAAAACTTATAGTGATCAGAACTATTACTGAAAATTTCTTAAATAATTCAAAGATACAGTAACCATGGTTTTGTATATATGTGTACTACGCTATCTTCTGTTCAATCGAAAATTACCAGCATTTCCTCCAGCTTTGAAATAGGTTACTGTTTCCTTGGTTGAAAATTAAAGTTATTAGCCTATAATTATGAGGTAAGAAGTTACAAAAAACTTTTCCCCTGAGTGTTTATAGTATATGCACATAATTTTAAAGTAGCATATACGATAACTCCCTAATATCATTATAAGTAGTCAAGAAGACATTGGATTCACTGACTCTTGGTAACATTTTGTAATCTCTAAACTTTCAACTTAAAAACTGATCTATAATACCCACCAAGAGAGAGTAGCACCATAGCAAGTGGGTAGGCAAACTCATATTTTGGTTCCCATTTGGTTTCCCCTAATGTCAGACATGTTGGAATGATAGCGAGTACAGCCAGCAGCTGCTCAGCCACAATCAAGCAAGACCACAAACCTCCTATTCCATCATCATCAAGACCCTGAGTGCTGCCTGTAGTTCAGCTTCTGCCTTAAATTAGTTAAAATTAGTTCACTAGCCACAAAAGTGTACTAAAAGTAATCTAAGCCTCGTTCTAATAGCAAAATCTCCACCCAGGGTGGGACTTACCCACCATTTTCTATACAAAAAAAAAAAAGTTGCCTTTGAGTTGATTCCAACTCATAGAGACCCTATAGGACAGAGTGAAACTGCCCCATAGAGTTTCCAAGGAGTGGCTGGTGGATTCCAAATGCCAACCTTTTAGTTAGCAGCCGGGCTCTTAACCACTGTAGCACCAGGGCTCCTTTTCTATGCATACTAAGGAAAAAAAAAAGTAATTTGTCTTACTGCATCTGTGTGCCATGAAAACCTATGTAATCGATGATGTTTATGTGTATTTCCTTGTGAGAGACTGTATAAAATGTTCTGCCTCCCTTTGCTCAGGAAGCAGAACTTGAGAAGCTTCCTCTCTGCTGCTTGCTCTTGCACTTGAAATAAATGCTCTTCCTCACTCCTCACCTCGGTCTGTCTTTATTGAGGAAAAGCCACACTGGACAGGAACTGCTTCAGGCAACAGGAATGTGCCTGGTCCCTTTTCACCTAGTCCTTTCTTCCAAGTGGCTGGGGCCACTTACCTCCTTTTTGAAAACTCAATAATCTCTGGGCAATTCTGCCCCTGTATGGGAGAATTAGAGTTTAGGCAACTCAGCAACAAGTCACCCTGTCTGCTCATTGACCTGTGGTCTAGAGATTCATGTCTAAAATCTCTCAACTGACAGACTTCTCTTATGCCAACTGGGAAAACAAAATATGAGTTCAGCTACCCATTTACTGCAGTGCTATCCACTCAAGGTGGGAATTACAGAATCAGAGTTTTTGCATTGAAACTCATCTCTATCTGATCTACAATTATTGCTGGTTTCTAGGTTCTCAACGACAGACTATCTCCATGCTTATCAGATACCCTTCTTGCTATACCTTGATGAACCTCCCCAATACCAGCCCCTTGCCTGAACTATTACCTGCTATCTGACCCCAGTACTCTGTTTATCATGCTTTGCCTGCTTGACTGTACATTTCAACTTCATTTGCTACTCATCTGCCTCATCTAACCCTTAAGGAAATGGATTCCTTTACAGATGCTGGCCATTCCTAATCTGCCTTGTGGTACAGACATTCTCATGCCCTATTGGCTCGATAAGATGGTAACCATCGTTCTGAAGGAAAAGTAATATATTGTAGCCCAAATTTTCACTTTAATCCCATGCCAAAAAGCATTGTTTTCTCAGAGGCTCCTGTATAAATAAGACCTGTCTTCAAAATTGGAAAGCACTATTTCTTAACAACAATGACAAGGAGAAATGGCTTACCTCTCCTTCACTGACACCTGATTCTCTTTGTCCATCTCACAGATCTCAGGATTTGGAATTTGGAATGTATCTCTGCAACCTGCATCATCTTTTTTATGTGACAGGAAGCATTTGTGCCTTGCTGTGCTATTTTTATTGCAACAGTCAGAAAACCCATATTTGTCAGCCATTCCTTGGGTGCTACAAATACGTTCTAGGAAGGTAATCATCTGTAGGAGGAAAGGATAGCTTAAAGGGGAAGTATCTGCAGTCCACATTCCTTACCACAGGAAAGTTAAGACAACTGAGTACATACTGTTACATTTTAGACGCAGTAAGCTCCAGACATAGGCTTTTTGAGCAAAAGGCATCTAGGTTTTCATTTTAAATTCCCACATAGTAGGCCTCAACCATTTATCGTTTCTCTTCTTCTTCCATCTAATTACTTTATTTTCACACAGCTGAGGGTTATTAAAATACACATAAACCAGAATGTCCAGGGCCTAAAGAAATCAAGGTATTTGTAAAGAGAACTATCCACCAAAAAGTAGATGGTAATCTGTTTTTCTGCTTCCTAATTGTTTTTAGTTTGGTTTCCATGGGAACTTAAGAATTGAACTCTGAACCAACGCACATTCAGTGTCAAATACCCAAATGGAAATGTAATAACTCTGTTTCGAATACCTTTCAATGGCAATGAATGTGTGGAACACTGTAAACCCCAAATGACATTTATGTCCAAATTTGGAGGATAAGACCAGAAACGAGTTCTTTTCTGAAAAGGAAATCAGTAAAAATCACTATAAAATAAGTGACACTGGCCATTGGCAGGACTTCGTTTAAAATGTGTTTCTAATGAGACTGATGATTTTTCTGTATCTGCTCAGAGTCTAGTCAAAGCCAGCCAGATTTGAGTCCCAGGAAGGTGGAGTGCAAGAACTATAAATAAAGAAGAAAACTACTCATTGGTATTTTAAGTTGTTTGGTATGAGACTAATTGGTCCAAAAAATATGTGACTATAAGAATAAAAAAAAAATATGTTAGTGTTTATCAAGCATTTTCCAAAACAAACACTAGTTTTTACTGCATTTTCTAATCAGGAGACAGATTTACTTTTTGACATAATAGCAATTTGCCATGATTTTCTACTGACTGGGAAAAATAGCCCATAATAATATTCACTTCTCTCTTTTTACTGGGTTTCTCTCTTTTCACCTTCTTTAAGAAACTATTTTAAATTCATAGTTCGATTTCCCTGGAACTTTTCTACAGGAGTGTCAGACAACAGCATTCTAGTGACAGAGACAGAGCAACCAACTTAAATTCACAAATTGGTGTTCTGGGTTATGATTCATTCTATTGAATGTTTGGATCTCAGAGCCTGATCTCCCAGAGATGAACTGATAAAATGTAGGTTTATAAACCTACAAAGATTACATCTCGGGTGTGATCCATCTACATCATTGCCTTTGAACTGTCTGCCTAATTTTTCAACCAGTCCCCCTTATAACAGCATGTTCTGGTTACAATTCAGTTCAAAAAAGAGAAAAAGGCAGAACACGATCCACCTACCAGTTGGTGAGAGCATGCTGAAGGTGGCTCATGTGGCTTGAGGCCCTTGCACTTCTCTGCAAGACCTAGCAGCTCTTTAACAATGGTTTGTACTTCCTCATAAGTTGCTTTCTGAAGAAACTGGGCAACCATAATGCTAGTACTGAAACATAACACTTGGAAGCATTAACCATAGAATCAAAGCAGTTTTCTCCTTCATGTTTTGTTTGCATCACTGCCCTGTTCCCCTCCCCCAAAGTAACTCATTAGTATGATTTCAACTTTCAGATAAAAGAATATTAGTGATAAAACTCACACGTCTTTTAAGTTCTCCTCCAAATAATTCTGGCTATAAAGGTGCTGCATGGCTGAAAATAAAAGAGATTTTATTTGCATAAGAGGGAATTTTCCAAACAGAAATCCCCCTTTTTAATTCTGAAATCTGTATTTAATCACGTATAAATTTCTAGGTCTATTTTTATCTACCACGAATAAATTATCTTCACTAGTATTTAAAATGTATTCTGTAAGGGACTAATTTTTATACTTAAATACATTGCTGTTGTTGAAATCTATCATTGGCCCACAGTAGCTGTATTTATTTATGTTGACACTTCCGAATTAATTAAGCCTGATGATTTGGTTATTTGTGGCTGTGTTGTTGTTAGCTGCTATTGAGTCAATTCGAACACATAGAGACCCCATGTGTGCATAGTACAACTGCTCCATAGGGTTTTCAAGGCTGTGACTTTTCAGAAACACATCACCAGACATGTCTTTCGAGGTACCTCTCTGGTGGGTTCCGACTGCCAACCTTTCACCCAGTAGTTAAGTGATTAATTGTTCGTGCAACCCACGGACTCTACCTATCAGCATGTCCAAGGAATACTAAGGAAACAAAAGTTAACCATTGGGAACAAAAGTTTAAATATTAACACCCTTTCCCAGACTTCATTTGGCAGAGACAGTATCTCACATATCTTAGACTGCTCATCACCTCTACCCACTCACCACAGACACACCAGAGCATTTATCAAAACCCATGGGAACAGAGAGATCAGGTGTGTTCCTTTTTATACCAATAGCTCTTAACAAGCTTAAGGGCTATCTATTAAAAAAGAAGGCATTATTATTCTCTATATCAACATAGGGAAAAGAGTCTTGGTTTTGGAGACAGCTATTCTGAGTTCAGTTTCAGCTCTGGTTCTGTATGTGACCTTGGGAGAATAACTTAGCCTCTCTGAATTTGTTTCTCTATCTGCAAAATTTAAATAAATTCTAACACATTAGGATTAAATGAAAGCATCTTTGTGTAGATCTGAGTACATTCCTAGCACATACAGGGACTGAATCATGTAGCTCACATAAAATTATTCCTACTATTATTTACACAGTTGCTATATCTAAAAGCACGTATCCAATTTTGAATACAAATTTGAAATGTAATATTCCCTCAGCTAAAGTAGAAGTCACTCAATAAAAGTAAGATATTCCTATGTGTTGCTCTCTTTTTGTATTCATTCCACAAGTTAATTTCTAGGGATTGACAATGACTCTATTGACCAAGGTCCCTGCTGAGAAAGACAAGCCTTTCATATACATTTCAGATGTGAGCCTGCCTTATCTCCTGGCACATGAGATTTACAGATTGTAAATAGCAGTGATTTCCTACCTGCATCTTGTAAACTTCTCTGAAGAGTTTTGCATTTAATGTAACTTGAAAAAACAAGAAAAGATAAGAGTCTCACAGTCTTCATTATTTCAGATGAACGTCTCAGTCTTTTGAGAGAAGTGAACGATCCCTTTATAGTATTTCCAAGTAATTACTATTAACAATTAACCTTTCTCTGGTGATTTGTTTTTTTTCCAGGCCACGGTGACCCTGAAAAATTGAGAAATTCACAACAATGAAAAATTGAGGTGATTGATATTCATTAATGAATACTGGATTTAAAAACAAGCCATGTGAATCTAGTTGTTTTTTTCAAGATTACAACATACATGTCTTGTACTAATCAATAAACACATTGGGTAAATACTGGTCTGCAACACCTCATTTCCTAGAAAAATTTGTTGACATGTGCAAAGTTTTATAAGTAGCAAGGGAGAAGGTATAAGACTTACTACTACAGATCAAATAAATGGTCAGGGCCCAGGTTCCTGTGCTGGTCATATTTTCAAGGCCCTGAGGAGCATAGGGAGTTAAACCCAAAAGGAAAGGGACCTAATTTATTGACTTTATAAGACTTTTAGGTAGAGAGCAATGTTCTGATTTCTTAAATGAGAAATTAAGACCCAGGGACATGTAATTTACTCATGAACTTGGAGGCAGACAGCCAGATCTAACTTCAGAGGCCACACTGACCAAGAGTGAGTGTTAAAAATGAAATCCCTTAGGGGCATATTGCTAAGTGAAAGATGCCAGTCTGAAAAAGCTACATACTTGATGATTCCAACTAGATGACACTCTGGAAAAGGCAAAACTATAGAAACTGTAAAAAAGATCAGTGGTTTCCAGAGGTTCAAGGGGAGAGGAAGAAGGATGAATAGGTGGAGCACCGGGGATTTTTCAGGCAGTAAAATTGTTCTGTATGAATACTGTAGAGGAAAAACCACTAAGAAAAAAACTTCTTGATTCTTTGCAGACTGCCTCTGGGCTAGGGCAATCCTAAGCAGGCTCACACTGAACCAGGAGATCCAGGCAGGGAGTTTTGGATTTCTTCAGATTTTTCTGGGTTTGTGTGTGTGTCTCCAGATTAAACACTCGAGTACCTCTAAATGTCCCAGTTTCCCAAGTAAAACTTCTCTCTAGAGTTTTTATCCCAGCATCTCTATTACCCTCCATTTCCCCAGGCTGCCACAGGCTCTGTTGTTCACCTGTTAGAGTGTCCCAGGCTACGCTCACCACTCCTTTGTTCCAGCGAACTCCAAAATGGATGAAACAGAGGCAAGCACTGACTCAGTCAGTCAAACACCATTCTCCGTTAATGAAGTGTTCTCGCTCCCGTCATAAAGTAACGACGTGTGGTCTATTTAAAGTGAAATCAAGAGGGATTTATTGGAAGAAAAGACAACTCCAGCTGAGAGGTGCTGAGTCTCACAACGTGAAATCCAGCACATTCAGAGGAGTTACAGGCATCCAGGCAATATTTATATTGTTACACCAGGAACTAACAACATAATATCTGATTGGCTTACTAGTGATTTGTAAAAGTCAAACGAAGGTTAACAAAAGTGGGGGCTTTACGGTCATTGGTTTAAAAAGTCTTTGTTGAGAAAGTCACCAAGACATATTATAATCAAGCTTGCCAAAACCAAAAATAAGGAGACAATTGTAAGAGCAGTGAGGGATAAAAGAAAAGTCACCTACAAAGGAGAGCCAATAAGAATAAGCTCGGATTACTCGGCAGAAACCATGCAGGCAAGAAGGCAATGGGATGACATGTTTAAAAAATTGAAGGAAAAAAATTGCCTGCCAAGAATCATATATCCAGCAAAACTGTTGCTTAAATATGAAGGTGAAATTAAGACATTTCCAGATAAACACAAGTTGAGGGAATTCGTAAAACCAAACCAAAACTACAAGAAATACTAAAGGGAGTTCCTTGGCTAGAAAATCAATAATATCAGGTATCGACCCAAGACTAGAACACTGGGCAGAGCAACCAGAAGTCAACCCAGACAGGGAAAAAAAAAAAAAAAAGCCCAACACAGGGTAACGGCGACGTTATCATATAAAAGAAGGCAACATTAAAATAATAAAGAGGGACTAAGAAATGTAATCTTACAACTTTCATATGGAGAGGAAGATATGGTGATACAAAGAAATAAAAGTTAGTTATAAATTTAGAAAAATAAGGGTAAGTAATAAGGTAACCAAAAAGCAGACAAACTATCCTACTCATCAAAATAAAATACAAGGGAAAAAAACAGACTCAGCAGAAACAAAATCAACAACACCAAATGTGAGAAAAGGACAATATATAAAGAAAATCTACTCAGCACATAAAATCAAGGGGGAAAAAGAAGCTGTTAACACACAAAAAAAGACATCAAAACGATAGCACTAAAATCATACCTATCTATAATTACCCTGAATGTAAATGGACTAAATGTACCAATAAAGAGACAGAGAGTGGCAGAATGGATTAAAAAACAAGACCCGTCTATATGCTGCCTACAAGAGACACACCTTAGACTTAGAGACACAAACAAACTAAAACACAAAGGATGGAAAAAAATTTATCAAGCAAACAACAATCGAAAAAGAGCAGAAGTGGCAATATTAATTTCTGACAAAATAGACTTTAAAGTTAAATCCATCAGAAAGGATAAGGAAGGACACTATATAATGATTAAAGGGACAGTACACCAAGAAGATATAACCATATTAAATATTTATGCACCCAATGACAGGGCTGCAAGATACATAACACAAACTCTATCGGCATTAAAAAGTGAGATAGACAGCTCCACAATAATAGTAGGAGACTTCAACACACCACTTTCAGTGAAGGACAGGACATCCAGAAAGAAGCTCAATAAAGACACGGAAGATCTAAACGCCACAATCAACCAACTTGACCTCGTAGACATATACAGAACACTCCACCCAACAGCAACCAACTATACTTTCTTTTTTACTGCGCATGGAATATTCTCTAGAATAGACCACATACTAGGTCATAAAATAAGCTTTAGCAGAATCCAAAACATGGAAATATTACAAAGCATCTTCTCTGACCATAAGGCCATAAAAGTGCAAATCAATAACAGGAAAAGCAGGGAAAAGAAATCAAACACTTGGAAACTGAACAATACCCTGCTCAAAAAAGACTGGATTATAGAAGACATTAAGGATGGAATAAAGAAATTCAGAGAATCCAATGAGAATGAAAACACTTCCTATCAGAACCTTTGGGACAGAGCAAAAGCGGTGCTTAGAGGCCAATTTATATCAATAAATGCACACATCCAAAAAGAAGAAAGGGTCAAAATCAAAGAATTATCCCTACAACTTAAACAAATAGAAAGAGAGCAACAAAAGAAACCCACAGACACCGGAAGAAAACAAATAATAAAAATTAGAGCTGAACTAAATGAAATAGAAAACAGAAAAACAATTGAAAAAATTAACAAGACCAAAAGCTGTTTTTTTGAAAAACTCAACAAAATTGATAAACCACTGGCCAAACTGACAAAAGAAAAAGAGGAGAGGAAGCAAATAACCCGAATAAGAAATGAGTTGGGCGATATTACAACAGAACCAACTGAAATTAAAAGAATCATATCAGATTACTATGAAAAACTATACTGAAACAAATTCAAAAACCTAGAAGAAATGGATGAATTCCTAGAAACACACTACCTACCTAAGCTAACACAAACGGAGGTAGAACAACTAAATAGACTCATAACAAAAGAAAAGATTAAAAACGTAATCAAAAAAACTCCCAACAAAAAAAAAACCCTGGTCCAGATGGCTTCACTGCAGAGTTCTACCAAACTTTCAGAGAAGAGATAACACCAGTACTACTAAAGGTATTTCAGAGCATAGAAAAGGATGGAATACTATCAAATTCATTCTATGAAGCCACCATATCCCTGATACCAAAACCAGGTAAAGACACCACAAGAAAAGAAAATTATAGACCTATATCCCTCATGACTGTAGATGCAAAAATCCTCAACAAAATTCTAGCCGATAGAATTCAACAACATATCAAAAAAAAATAATTCAGCATGACCAAGTGGGATTCATACCAGGTATGCAGGGATGGTTCAACATTAGAAACACAATTAATGTAATCCACCACGTAAATAAAACAAAAGACACGAACCACATGACTTTATCAACTGATGCAGAAAAGGCATTTGACAAAGTTCAACACTCATTCATGATTTTGTCTCAGCAAAATAGGAATAAAAGGAAAATTTCTCAACATAATAAAGGGCATTTATACAAAGCCAACAGCCAACATCACCCTAAATGGAGAGAGCCTGAAAACATTCCCATTGAGATCGGGAACCAGGCAAGGATGCCCTTTATCACCACTCTTATTCAACATTGTGCTGGAAGTCCCAGCCAGAGCAATTAGGCTAGATAAAGAAATAAAGGGCATCCAGATTGGCAAGGAAGAAGTAAAAGTATCTCTATTTGCAGATGACATGACCTTTACACAGAAAACCCTAAGGAATCCTCCAGAAAACTACTGAAGCTAATAGTTCAGCAGAGTATCGGGATATGAGACAAACATACAAAAATCAGTTGGATTCCTCTACACCAATAAAAAAAACATCGAGGAGGAAATCACCAAATCAATGCCATTTACAGTAGCCCCCAAAAAGATAAAATACTTAGGAATAAATCTTACCAGAGATGTAAAAGACTTATACAAAGAAAACTACAGTACACTTCTGCAAGGAACCAAAAGAGACTTACATAAGTGGAAGAACATACCTTGCTCATGGATAGGAGGACTTAACATTATAAAAATGTCTGTTCTACCAAAAGCGATCTATACATTTAATGCAATTCCGATCCAAATCCCAATGACATTCTTTAATGAGATGGAGAAACAAATCACCATTTTCATACGGAGTGGAAAGAGGCCCCGGATAAATAAGGCATTACGGAAAAAGAAGAACAAAGTAGGAGGCCTTACTTTACCTGATTTTAGAACCTATTATACCGCCACAGTAGTCAGAACAGCCTGCTACTGGTACAACAACAGATACATGGACCAATGGAACAGAATTGAGAATCCAGACATAAATCCATCCACATATGAGCAGCTGATATTTGACAAAGGCCCCAAAACAGTTAAACGGGGAAAAGACAGTCTTTTTAACAAATGGTGCTAGCATAACTGGATATCCATCTGCAAAAAAATGAAACAAGACCCATACCTCACTCCATGCACAAAAACTAACTCAAAATGGATCAAAGACCTAAATATAAAATCTAAAACGATAAAGATCATGGAAGAAAAAAGAGGGACAACCCTAGGAGCCCTAATACATGGCATAAACAGTATAGAAAACATTATAAAGAACGTAGAAGAAAAACTAGATAACTGGGAGCTCCTAAAAATCAAACACCTATGCTCATCCAAAGACTTCACCAAAAGAGTAAAAAGACTACCTACAGACTGGGAAAAAGTTTTTAGCTATGACATTTCTGATCAGCGCCTGATCTCTAAAATCTGCATAATACTGCAAAAACTCAACTGCAAAAAGACAAATAACCCAATTAAAAAATGGGCAAAGGATATGAATAGACACTTCACTAAAGAAGACATTCAGGTAGCTAACAGATATATGAGGAAATGTTCACAATCATTAGCCATTAGAGAAATGCAGATCAAAACTACAATGAGATTTCATCTCACTCCAACAAGGCTGGCATTAATCCAAAAAACACAAAATAATAAATGTCGGAGAGGCTGTGGAGAGATTGGAACACTTGTACACTGCTGGTGGGAATGTCAAATGGTACAACCACTTTGGAAATCGATTTGGCACTTCCTTAAACAGCTAGAAATAGAACTACCATATGATCCAGCAATCCCACTCCTTGGAATATATCCTAGAGAAATAAGAGCCTTTACACGAACAGATACATGCACACCCATGTTTATTGCAGCACTATTTACAATAGCAAAAACATGGGAGCAACCAAGGTGCCCATCAACGGATGAATGGATAAATTATGGTATAGTCACACAATGGAATACTACGCATCGATAAAGAACAGTGAGGAATCTGTGCAGCATTTCATAACATGGAGGAACCTGGAAGGCATTATGCTGAGTGAAATTAGTCAGTTGCAAAAGGACAAATATTGTATAAGACCACTATTATAAGCACTTGAGAAATAGTTTAAACTGAGAGGAAAACATTCTTTTGTGGTTACGAGAGTGGGGAGGGAAGGAGGGCAGGAGAGGGGTATTCACTAATTAGATAGTAGATAAGAACTACTTTAGGTGAAGGGAAAGACAGCACACAGTACGGGGGAGGTCAACACAATTGGACTAAACCAAAAGCAAAGAAGTTTCCTGAATAAGCTGAATGCTTCAAAGGCCAGTGTAGCATGGGCAGGGGTCTGGGCAACATGGCTTCAGGGGACATCAAAGTCAATTGGCATAATAAAATCTATTAAGAACACATTCTGCATCCCACTTTGAAGAGTGGTGTCTGGGGTCTTAAATGCTAGCAAGCGGCCATCTAAGATGCATCAATTGTTCTCAACCCACCTGGATCAAAGGAGAATGAAGAACACCAAGGACATGAGGTGATTACAAGCCCAAGAGACAGAAAGGGCCACATGAACCAGCGACTACATCATCCTGAGACCAGAAGAACTAGATGGTGCCCAGCTACAACCGATGACTGCCGTGAGAGGGAACACAACAGAGAACCCCTGAGGGAGCAGGAGAGCAGTGGGATGCAGACCCCAAATTCTCGTAAGACCAGACTTAATGGTCTGACTGAGACTGGAAGGACCCCGGGGGTCAGGGCCCCCAGACCTTCTGTTGCCCCAGGACAGGAACCATTCCCGAAGCCAACTCTTCAGACATGGATTGGACCGGACAGTGGGTTGGAGAGGGATGCTGGTGAGGAGTGAGCTTCTTGGATCAGGTGGACACTTGAGACTATGTTGGCATCTCCTGCCTGGAGGGGAGATGAGAGGGTGGAGGGGGTTAGAAGCTGGCGAAATGGACACGAAAAGAGAGAGTGGAGGGAGAGAGCGGGCTGTCTCATTAGGGGGAGAGTAACTGGGAGTGTGTAGCAAGGTGTATGTGGGTTTTTGTGTGAGAGACTGACTTGATTTGTAAACTTTCACTTAAAGCACAATAAAAATTATTAAAAAAAAAAAAGTCTTTGTTGACTAGTTACTACTTGGTGATATGTGTGCTTTGTTGATTAGCTACTGCATGGTGACTCTAGGGGGTTTCTTGATTGGTTTGATATTGTTTGCATCAAGGCTCCTAGGAACAACCTGTAAACATTCTTTCTTAACTTGGCTACAAAGATAAATATTTCTGTAGATAGAAGATCAAGTCTCCACAAGATTAACTGTTGCTAAAGCAAAGGCAAAGGTTTGAAATGGGGTAGGGCCTAAACAAACCATTTAAGATATGCCAGACACCTCTATTTTAAAAGCCCCTATACGTCCCAGAACCAGAGGCCAATCTCCCAAGCTGAAAATGTGTCTGCCAGCAACATGATGCTTAAGCCAGGATTAAAAAAAAAAAAAAAGGATTAAGAGAAAAAAAAAAGTCTCAAAGCCTTCCTACCATTCTGCAAATCTTTGTCCTGCTACCATGATCTCTTAGCTGTTCTCACCAGCATCTGACAGGGTGGGAGTTGCCATTTTCTGTTTGATTAAAAAAAAAAAAAATTTTTTTTTTTTCTGTGGGTGGAGGGAAGTGTGGAGCTTCCTACTGCACCATCTTCCTTCTGGTATCTCCTGCAAATTAATATTGAAAGCAGCCTGTTCACATCTAGGAGTAATAACCCTATAAAATTCCTGCCTAAGCTGGCCTATTTTACGACCACATTCATGGGACCACCACATCCTGCTATATATTTATCCTCTTTTCTTGCCTTCTTGCCCTATATTCTTTACTCTGTCTGCAAAGAATCACCAGTACACACCTGCCCCTGTCTTGTTGTCTTCTTCCTCTCTCTTTTTCCTTTTTTTTTTTTGGTCCCCACTCCCATTACGTTCTAGAAGACACAGCCCCAAAATGCCAATCTTATGGTAGGGCTGTGTTTCAGTAGTAAACTCAGGAGTAACAGCCTCTGGCAGAATCTTGCTTTGGCTCTTGGATGAGAATCCTAGACAAGAATGTGCTATAATTTATTTAGATAGCACTTGATTTTGAACTGGCAAAAGAATGCTACTGCCTTAGCAATTTGCAGAGAAAAGCATATTGTTACTAAATTGTCACCATTTAACCCCTAAAACTGCCAAACTTGCCTCAACGTAGACCAGAGGTGATTTTATTCCTTAGGCTAATTGGGGAAAAAGTGCCCTGGAGTGGTGGGGAAGAGAAGAGTCCATCAAAGTTTGAAGTGAAAATTCTATCCGATACTCTTTTTCTCTCTTTTTTTAAAACATATATTCTCCATTTACTTTAATGGTGAAGTCATGCAGTTCACAGACTTTGACCTGGTAAGTAAACAAGGCAATCTTAAAATTAAGCAAGAGTATTCAATATGCCAGGTACCAGAGCGTGAGTTTTCAAGGACTAGACACCTTCCCATGTCACTGGTGAGAAGTGAAAAGGACAAGGTTACCAATCATTCCACACAGTGCAAAATCCAGTAGTCAATTCTGTCTTTGTCTTACCTGAATTCTGTCAATAAAATTTGACACAACTGTTCACCTGCTTTTCTTTGAAAGGTTTTCCTCACTTGGCTTCTGAATTTTACTCCAATTTCAATTGTCTGCTTCACCTCAGTCTCCTTTGCTTCACCTACCTCAACAATCTCACCTCTAAACGTTGGAGTCTCAAAGCAGCCCTTCCTGAATCTAAACTTCCTTTCTAGGTGATCTCATCCAGACTCAGTGCATTAAATACCTTGTAGAGTTTAAGAACACATACTTATATATCTAGCCTGGATTTCTTCCTTAATTTTCAGACTCCTGTGTCAGCTTCCCTCCTGACATCTCTGTGGTGAGAATGCACGGACAACTTAAACTTAGCATATTCCAAACTGAGCAAAGCTTTCAAGCTACATCTAGAATTTGTTTTCTCAAAATCTCTAGTATTGTTTTCAATTTTTTCCCCTTCTTTTAAGTTTTTTTTTTTTTTTTTTAATTTGTTAAATGTGTGATTCCAAAGCTAAACTCTGTAACAGATTCCGGCCAACATGGCGCCATAGACAAAAGCACCATGCCCTCCCTCCACAGCAAAGGCCCATAAAACTGAGTAAAACATAGGCAAACATCATTCCTGGAACCTGAAGTGCCAAATGAAGAGATAGAGAGCTCAGCCAACCGCGGAATGGAATAAGAAACTGACAGAGGACAGAGAGTGAGGAGAGATATGTGGGGAAGGCCCCATTAGCTAATGCAAAACGGATCTGCCATCTTGGACTCCATTCGGGAATTGGCAGACAGGGAGCATGGAAAAGCAGCTTTGTGAAACTCCCAGCAGGAGACAGAGCACCCAGTAACCAGCGATACATGTTTTCCCACCCCCCATTCTCTCCCCCACTGCTCTACCTCCCAACTTCCTCGCTGGCTTCGGTGGCTTAGCCAGTCAGGAAGTGCAACATCCCTGCTGCTTGGATTCGCCCCACCCACATTGGAGATCAGCAGACAGGGAGTAGGGGAGCGCAGCTTCAGGAAGTTCCCAGCAGGAGACAGACCACCCAGTAATGAGAGAGATGTACTTTCCTAGTCTCCCCCTTTTCCCCAACACCCTTGGCCTCCTCTGCTTCCCACCAGCCACAGTCTCTTGGCCCGGAGGCAACTGCTTTGACCTCAGGCTGCTTAGATTTGCCCTGCCCACATTGGCCAGGCTTCTGAGCTGGTATTGTTTCTTTTGGTTTCTTCTGTGCCTCCTACCACCTTCCTCTCCTTTCTCTGGAGCATCTGGCTCTGTGTGCCATCTTTGCTTCTTCTTGAAAAGCTGTGAAGCCACACTTGACTGGGAAACCACTCCCCCAGCACACAACACCAGGCTGGTGGGATCCTTGGGACTTTTTTTTTTTTTTTTTGCCTTGTTTTGCTTTGTTCTTTTCTGTTTGTTTTCTTTTTCTTTTCTCAGCTTGGGAGCCTCTTCTAGTCCGGCTGCACTGCACAACTTAGGAGCCACTCCCCCAATCTGAGCAGCTGCAAAGGTGGGATCCCTAGGGGCATTTCTTTCTTTCTTTTTTTTTTCCTTTTCTCTCTCTCTTTTTCCTCTTTCTGTCTGTCTTCATTTCTCAGTTCTTGTCTTTCTACACTTATCTTCTTTTCCTATCTCCTGAATATCTGGTGCTGTGTGACATCTATACCCCTTCTAGCTAGGCTATACTGTGCAGCCTGGGAGCTACTTCCCTGGTCTCAGAGCTCCACCAGTGGGACTCCAGGACTCCTGGGGCCTTTTCTTTTCCAAATTTTTATCTAGGGTTTTTTTTTTTTTTTTTGCTTTTCTCCATTTCTCATCTCTCCACTCCAACAGCACGCTCCCTTAGCACTCTTTTTTCTTCTTCTTTCTTTGTTTGCTTATTTGTTTTTGTCTTCTTTTTCTCTCCTCTCTCTCCTCTTTCCCATACCCCTATTAGCTCCACACATCACAACCTCCCCCCTCTTTCCTGCCTACCTGCACTGTGCACTAAACATCACACCTCCAAGCAGCATAGGCATGGCCCACTGGAACCTGCCCAGCACTGACTCCTGGTCTGCCCTGTCAGCCCTAGTAATGCCACAAACAACCCATTGCAGCCCCTCCCCTTCAGCTGGACCTGCTCTGCTGCACCATAGCTGATTGACTGGCCCTGCCCATTGGAAAAGGAGGTGAAAGGTATCGTGGCTACAGACGAGCAAATAATAAAGAATGCACAGCCCACCTGCTCGAACATAACCAAATAAAGCAAAAAATCAGGATGAAACAAACAAATCTATAATCAAGAAATGAAGAAAATACTGAATGTCCCGAAGACAGCAGACAGTATCAAAACATATATAAAAAAAAACAGGACAGCATGGGTCCAGTAAGCACCCAAAATAAAACACCATATGACTTTCCAGTAGAAGAAAAGGCACTAGAACTACCTGACAGGGAATTCAAATCTCTAAAATTCAGAACAATCCAAGAGTTGAAGCAAAAAGCAGACAAAAATGAGGAGAAAATAGACGAATTTTTGGAAAAGGTAGACAAATTCATGGAAAACACAGACAAAAAAAGTGGAACAATTCAAGAAAGTAATACAAGAACAAAATGCCAAAATAAATTCACAACTAGAAATCACACAAAAACTACAATTAGAAATCCAAAATATGAACAACAATTAGAAATCCAAAATATAAACAACAAGGTTTCAGAAATGGACAGTGCCATAGAAGGGCTGAGGAGCAGGTTTGCAATGAAGACAGAATCAGCAAAACTGAAGACAAACACTTGGATACAACTCTGAGGAAAAATTAGAAAAAAGAATGAAGAAAAATGAAGAAACCCTGAGAATTATGTGGTATACAATTAAAAGCAAACATTTGCAAGTGATTGGCGTTCCAGACCAGGGAGAGAAAATGGAAGACACAGAGAGGATCATTGAAGAATTGCTGACAGAAAACTTACCTAATATCATGAATGATGAAAAGCTGACCAGCCACAAGAAGCTCAATGAACCCCAGATAGGGTAGGCCCCAAAAGAAAAACACCAAGACATATCATAATCACACTTGCTAAAACCAAAAATAAAGAAAAAATCCTGTGAGAAGCTCGAGAAAAACAAAAAGCCACATACAGAGGAGAAACAATAAGACTAGTTCTGATTATTCAGCAGAAACCATGCAGGCAAGAAGGCAATGGGATGATGTATATAAAACCTTGAAAGGAAAAAAATTGCCAACCAAGAATAACATATCCTGCAAAACTTTTGTTCAAATATGGTGGTGAAATTAGGAATTTCCAGATAAACAGAAATTAAGGGAATATGTAAAAACCAAACCAAACTTACAAGAATTATTAAAGGAAGTTCTTTGGTCTGAGAACAAACAACATCAGACCACAGCCTGAATCTAGGACTCAAGATTATACCAGCCAGATACCAACCTAGGAAATGAACTCTCAAGGACTATCCAAAACCAAAACAATTGCAACAGGGAACTAGAGAGGTTAATCTGTAAATGACAACAATGTCAGAACAATAAAAGAGGAAATAAATGGTATAGCTATAGAACTTTCTAATGGAAAGGAAAGCAAAGTGATACCAAGTTATAATAGGCTGGTTCAAACCTAAGAAGTTTAGGGTAAATTTCAAGGTAACCACAAGAAAATTAAAAAACCTACTCATTGAAATAAAGAAGAAAAACATAAAGCCTCAATAAAAACAGAACCTACAAAAAATAAACTCTAACAAAGTGTATTTAGAGAAGTCTCACTTCATTCCTATCTACTCCACCCTATCCCCCATTTCTCCTATAGACAACAGCTTTTCTTGGCTCTTTTTTTTACACACCCTTTTTTTCATTTTTAAAATCTATGTAAATGTATATACACCCATTCCTCACTTATTGACATGGTTAAGTTCCAAAGACTGGGTAGTTATGTGAAAACTGACATTATGTAAAAGTAGAGGATGACCATATAAGATCACAAAATGGAGGATGACTACATCATTACATAACTGCCAAATTACATCATCATATAACTGCCAGATTGCATCATTACATAACTGCCAAACCATTAAGAATCATGGCCCAGCCAAATTAACACTTAACCTTAACCATCTCAACCACCGTCACTCTTACCTTGCACCTCAGCATGAATTATTGCCAGACGTATGTCATTAATGCACAAAATAATTGGATAGTAGATTTTTTACTATTATCATAAATGCAAAATGTCAGATAATGAGATAGTCAATAAGTGAGGAGTAGGCGTAATCCTTTTATACCATCATAACGTTACCACACAAGAATTTGTATATTATATATATTATTCTATATCTTGCTTTTTTTTGCTGAACAATACGTCTTGAAGATCATATCATATCCTCCACATATTTTTCCTCAGTTCTTAAAAAAAAAAAAAAAAATTTTTTTTTTCAATAGTTTCAAAGAATTGTCTTGTGTGGAGGTGCCATAATTTATTCAACCAATCTTCTATTGATGATCATTTGAATTATTTCCAGCCTTTTGCTAACGTAAATAATGTCACAATGAATAATCTAGTGCTGAAGTCATTTTCTAATAGTGGCAGTGTATTTTTAGGGTACATATCTATTAGAGGGTTCATTAGTTTAAAGGAAAAATGCATACTTTTTTTAGATCTTAAAAAATTCCTATACATAGATACTGTACCATTTTGCTTTCCCACCAGCAACAGTTGAGAGGACCCATTTGCCCATAGTTTTGTCTTACCTGTATGTAGTTGAACTTTTACATTGTTGCCAATCAGCTGAGAACTCGTGATGTGGTACTGTTTAGATGTGTTTTACGAGCATAGTTTCTTATGCACAAGGCTCATTTATTTTTATTTATTTTTTTTTATAATAACTTTTATTAAGCTTCAAGTGAACGTTTACAAATCCAATCAGTCTGTCACATATAAGTTTACATACATCTCACTCCCTACTCCCACTTACTCTCCCCGTCTTGAGTCAGCCCTTTCAGTCTCTCCTTTCTTGACAATTTTGCTGGCTTCCCTCTCTCTCTATCCTCCCATCCCCCCTCCAGACAAGAGTTGCCAACACAATCTCAAGTGTACACCTGATATAATTAGCTCACTCTTCATCAGCGTCTCTCTCCCACCCGCTGACCAGTCCCTTTCATGTCTGATGAGTTGTCTTCAGGGATGGTTCCTGTCCTGTGTCAACAGAAGGTCTGGAGAGCATGACCGCCGGGATTCCTCCAGTCTCAGTCAGACCATTAAGTTTGGTCTTCTTATGAGAATTTGGGGTCTGCATCCCACTGCTCTCCTGCTCCCTCAGGGGTCCTCTGCTGAGCTCCCTGTCAGGGCAGTCATCGATTGTGGCCGGGCACCAACTAGTTCTTCTGGTCTCAGGATGATGTAGGTCTCTGGTTCATGTGGCCCTTTCTGTCTCTTGGGCTCTTAGTTGTCATGTGGGCTTGGTGTTCTTCATTTTCCTTTGCTCCAGGTGGGTTGAGACCAATTGCTGCATCTTAGATGGCTGCTTGTTAGCATTTAAGACCCCAGACGCCACATTTCAAAGTGGGATGCAGAATGATTTCATAATAGAATTATTTTGCCAATTGACTTAGAAGTCCCCGCAAACCATGTTCCCCAGACCCCCGCGCTTGCTCCGCTGAGCTTTGAAGCATTCATTTTATCCCGGAAACTTCTTTGCTTTTGGTCCAGTCCAATTGAGCTGACCTTCCATGTATTGAGTGTTGTCTTTCCCTTCACCTAAAGCAGTTCTTATCTACTGATTAATCAATAAAAAAACCCTCTCCCACCCTCCCTCCCTCCCCCCCTCGTAACCACAAAAGTATGTGTTCTTCTCAGGTTTACTATTTCTCAAGATCTTATAATAGTGGTCTTATACAATATTTGTCCTTTTGCCTCTGACTCATTTCGCTCAGCATAATGCCTTCCAGGTTCCTCCATGTTATGAAATGTTTCAGAGATTCGTCACTGTTCTTTATCGATGCGTAGTATTCCATTGTGTGAATATACCACAATTTATTTACCCATTCATCCGTTGATGGACACCGTGGTTGCTTCCAACTTTTTGCTATTGTAAACAGAGCTGCAATAAACATGGGTGTGCATATATCTGTTTGTATGAAGGCTCTTGTATCTCTAGGGTATATTCCGAGGAGTGGGATTTCTGGGTTGTATGGTAGTTCTATTTCTAACTGTTTAAGATAACGCCAGATAGATTTCCAAAGTGGTTGTACCATTTTACATTCCCACCAGCAGTGTATGAGAGTTCCAATCTCTCCGCAGCCTCTCCAACATTTATTATTTTGTGTTTTTTGGATTAATGCCAGCCTTGTTGGTGTGAGATGGAATCTCATCGTAGTTTTAATTTGCATTTCTCTAATGGCTAATGATCGAGAGCATTTTCTCATGTATCTGTTGGCTGCCTGAATATCTTCTTTAGAGAAATGTGTGTTCATATCCTTTGCCCACTTCTTGATTGGGTTGTTTGTCTTTTTGTGGTTGAGTTTTGACAGAATCATGTAGATTTTAGAGATCAGGCGCTGGTCGGAGATGTCATAGCTGAAAATTCTTTCCCAATCTGTAGGTGGTCTTTTTACTCTTTTGGTGAAGTCTTTAGATGAGCATAGGTGTTTGATTTTTAGGAGCTCCCAGTTATCGGGTTTCTCTTCATCATTTTTGGTAATGTTTTGTATTCTGTTTATACCTTGTATTAGGGCTCCTAGGGTTGTCCCAATTTTTTCTTCCATGATCTTTATCGTTTTAGTCTTTATGTTTAGGTCTTTGATCCACTTGGAGTTAGTTTTTGTGCATGGTGTGAGGTATGGGTCCTGTTTCATTTTTTTGCAAATGGATATCCAGTTATGCCAGCACCATTTGTTAAAAAGGCTGTCTTTTCCCCAGTTAATTGACACTGGTCCTTTGTCAAATATCAGCTGCTCATACGTGGATGGATCTATGTCTGGGTTCTCAATTCTGTTCCATTGGTCTATGTGTCTGTTGTTGTACCAATACCAGGCTGTTTTGACTACTGTGGCTGTATAATAGGTTCTGAAGTCAGGTAAGGTGAGGCCTCCCACTTTCTTCTTCTTTTTCAGTAGTGCTTTGCTTATCCGGGGCTTCTTTCCCTTCCATATGAAATTGGTGATTTGTTTCTCTATCCCCTTAAAATATGACATTGGAATTTGGATCGGAAGTGCGTTAAATGTATAGATGGCTTTTGGTAGAATAGACATTTTTACTATGTTAAGTCTTCCTATCCATGAGCAAGGTATGTTTTTCCACTTAAGTATGTCCTTTTGAATTTCTTGTAGTAGAGCTTTGTAGTTTTCTTTGTATAGGTCTTTTACATCCTTGGTAAGATTTATTCCTAAGTATCTTATCTTCTTGGGGGCTACCGTGAATGGTATTGATTTGGTTATTTCCTCTTCGGTGTTCTTTTTGTTGATGTAGAGGAATCCAAGTGATTTTTGTATGTTTATTTTATAACCTGAGACTCTGCCAAACTCTTCTATTAGTTTCAGTAGTTTTCTGGAGGATTCCTTAGGGTTTTCTGTGTATATAATCATGTCATCTGCAAATAGTGATAACTTTACTTCTTCCTTGCCAATCCGGATACCTTTTATTTCTTTGTCTAGCCTGATTGCCCTGGCTAAGACTTCCAACACGATGTTGAATAAGAGCGGTGATAAAGGGCATCCTTGTCTGGTTCCCGTTCTCAAGGGAAATGCTTTCAGGTTCTCTCCATTTAGAGTGATATTGGCTGTTGGCTTTGCATAGATGCCCTTTATTATGTTGAGGAATTTTCCTTCAATTCCTATTTTGGTAAGAGTTTTTATCATAAATGGGTGTTGGACTTTGTCAAATGCCTTTTCTGCATCAATTGATAAGATCATGTGGTTTTTGTCTTTTGTTTTATTTATGTGATGGATTACATTAATGGTTTTTCTGATATTAAACCAGCCTTGCATACCTGGTATAAATCCCACTTGATCAGGGTGAATTATTTTTTTGATGTGTTGTTGGATTCTATTGGCTAGAATTTTGTTGAGGATTTTTGCATCAATGTTCATGAGGGATATAGGTCTATAATTTTCTTTTTTTGTAATGTCTTTACCTGGTTTTGGTATCAGGGAGATGGTGGCTTCATAGAATGAGTTGGGTAGTATTCCGTCATTTTCTATGCTTTGGAATACCTTTAGTAGTAGTGGTGTTAACTCTTCTCTGAAAGTTTGGTAGAACTCTGCAGTGAAGCCGTCCGGGCCAGGACTTTTTTTTGTTGGGAGTTTTTTGATTACCGTTTCAATCTCTTTTTTTGTTATGGGTCTATTTAGTTGTTCTGCTTCTGAATGTGTTAGTTTAGGTAGGTAGTGTTTTTCAAGGAATTCATCCATTTCTTCTAGGTTTTCAAATTTGTTAGAGTACAATTTTTCATAATAATCTGAAATGATTCTTTTAATTTCATTTGGTTCTGTTGTGATGTGGTCCTTCTCATTTCTTATTCGGGTTATTTGTTTCCTTTCCTGTATTTCTTTAGTCAGTCTAGCCAATGGTTTATCAATTTTGTTAATTTTTTCAAAGAACCAGCTTTTGGCTTTGTTAATTCTTTCAATTGTTTTTCTGTTCTCTAATTCATTTAGTTCAGCTCTAATTTTTATTATTTGTTTTCTTCTGGTGCCTGATGGATTCTTTTGTTGCTCACTTTCTATTTGTTCAAGTTGTAGGGACAGTTCTCTGATTTTGGCTCTTTCTTCTTTTTGTATGTGTGCATTTATTGATATAAATTGACCTCTGAGCACTGCTTTTGCTGTGTCCCAGAGGTTTTGATAGGAAGTATTTTCATTCTCGTTGCTTTCTATGAATTTCCTTATTCCCTCCTTGATGTCTTCTATAACCCAGTCTTTTTTCAGGAGGGTATTGTTCATTTTCCAAGTATTTGATTTCTTTTCCCTCGTTCTTCTGTTATTGATCTCTAGTTTTATTGCCTTGTGGTCTGAGAAGATGCTTTGTAATATTTCGATGTTTTGGACTCTGCAAAGGTTTGTTTTATGACCTAATATGTGGTCTATTCTAGAGAATGTTCCATGTGCGCTAGAAAAAAAAGTATATTTTGCAGCAGTTGGGTGGAGAGTTCTGTATAAGTCAATGAGGTCAAGTTGGTTGATTGTTGTAATTAGATCTTCCGTGTCTCTGTTGAGCTTCTTACTGGATGTCCTGTCCTTCTCCGAAAGGGGTGTGTTGAAGTCTCCTACTATAATTGTGGAGGTATCTATCTCGCTTTTCAGTTCTGTTAAAATTTGATTTATATATCTTGCAGCCCTGTCATTGGGTGCGTAAATATTTAATATGGTTATGTCTTCCTGATCAATTGTCCCTTTTATCATTATATAGTGTCCTTCTTTATCCTTTGTGGTGGATTTAAGTCTAAAGTCTATTTTGTCAGAAATTAATATTGCTACTCCTCTTCTTTTTTGCTTATTGTTTGCTTGATATACTTTTTTCCATCCTTTGAGTTTTAGTTTGTTTGTGTCTCTAAGTCTAAGGTGTGTCTCTTGTAGGCAGCATATAGATGGATCGTGTTTCTTTATCCAGTCTGTGACTCTCTGTCTCTTTATTGGTGCATTTAGTCCATTTACATTCAGGGTAATTATAGATAAATAAGTTTTTAGTGCTGTCATTTTGATGCCTTTTTATGTGTGTTGTTGACAATTTCATTTTTCCACATACTTTTTTGTGCTGAGGCGTTTTTCTTAGTAAATTGTGAGATCCTCACTTTCATAGTGTTTGACTTTATGTTAGTTGAGTCGTTACGTTTTTCTTGGTTTTTGTCTTGAGTTATAGAGTTGTTATACCTTTTTGTGGTTACCTCATTATATACCCCTATTTTTCTAAGTAAAAACCTAACTTGTATTGTTCTATATCGCCTTGTATCACTCTCCATATGGCAGTTCAATGCCTCCTGTATTTAGTCCCTCTTTTTGATTATTGTGATCTTTTACCTATTGACTTCCATGATTCCCTGTTATGTGTATTTTTTTTTTTAATTAATCTTAATTTGTTTGTTTTTGTGATTTCCCTATTTGAGTTGATATCAGGACGTTCTGTTTTGTGACCTTGTGTTGTGCTGATATCTGATATTATTGGTTCTCTGACCAAACAATATCCTTTAGTATTTCTTGTAGCTTTGGTTTGGTTTTTGCAAATTCTCTAAACTTGTGTTTGTCTGTAAATATCTTAATTTCGCCTTCATATTTCAGAGAGAGTTTTGCTGGATATATGATCCTTGGTTGGCAGTTTTTCTCCTTCAGTGTTCTGTATATGTCGTCCCATTCCCTTCTTGCCTGCATGGTTTCTGCTGAGTAGTCAGAACATATTCTTATTGATTCTCCCTTGAAGGAAACCTTTCTTTTCTCCCTGGCTGCTTTTAAAATTTTCTGTTTATCTTTGGTTTTGGTGAGTTTGATGATAATATGTCTTGGTGTTTTTCTTTTTGGATCCATCTTAAATGGGGTTCGATGAGCATCTTGGATAGATATCCTTTCGTCTTTCATGATGTCAGGGAAGTTTTCTGTCAGAAGTTCTTCAACTATTTTCTCTGTGTTTTCTGTCCCCCCTCCCTGTTCTGGGACTCCAATCACCCGCAGGTTATCCTTCTTGATAGAGTCCCACATAATTCTTAGGGTTTCTTCATTTTTTTTAATTCTTTTATCTGATTTTTTTTCAGCTATGTTGGTGTTGATTCCCTGGTCCTCCAGATGTCCCAGTCTGCATTCTAATTGCTCGAGTCTGCTCCTCTGACTTCCTAGTGTGTTGTCTAATTCTGTTATTTTATTGTTAATCTTTTGGATTTCTACATGTTGTCTCTCTATGGATTCTTGCAACTTATTAATTTTTCCAGTATGTTCTTGAATAATCTTTTTGAGTTCTTCAACAGTTTTATCAGTGTGTTCCTTGGCTTTTTCTGCAGTTATCCTAATTTCATTTGTGATATCATTAAGCATTCTGTAAATTAGTTTTTTATATTCTGTATCTGATAATTCCAAAATTGTATCTTCATTTGGGAAAGATTTTGATTCTTTTGTTTGGGGAGTTGGAGAAGCTGTCACGGTCTGCTTCTTTAAGTGGTTTGATATGGATTGTTGTCTCCGAGCCATCACTGGGGAACTAGTTTTTCCAGAAAATCCGCTAAAAAAAAACTGCAGTCAGATCCCTATCAGAGTTCTCCCTCTGGCTCAGGCTATTCAGATGTTAATGAAGCCTCCTGGGGAGGGTGGGGGAGGGAACAGAGAGATAGGAGAGTAGCACCTCAGAATATAGCCAGAGTTGCTTGTCTTGTTTGGAATGACTATTATATCTGAGATTCCCGCGGGCGCGTCGCCTATGTGTGCTGTCTGTGTGGAGATTGCCCCCGGGGGGTCTGGCCCGCTGGAGTCACGGTCAGATCCTCCGCTTCCAGCCCCACGCCCAGCGTCAAGGCTCCCCTACTGGGACGGTGCACTCTCGACTCCAAAATCAGTCGCTGCCTCCCGGGGACTTCTCGTCCCTCCAGCCGCGTGGCCGTGCCGCCCCCGTGAACCAGGTGGGCCCCCTCCCGGGGTTAGTTCAGATGGGTGGAGTAGCTCCCCGTGCTTGTGCCGCGACCGAGTGTCCCGGCTGGAACGCTGTTCTCCCCGCTCCAATACCAGTCGCTGCCTCCCGGGGACTTCTCCTACTGGCTGCGTCCCACGCCGCCCGCGCGACCCGGATGGTCACCTTCCCGGGGTTAGTTCAGGGGGTGGAGCAACTCTCCGTGTTTATGGCGTACCTGCGTGCAGTCCAAATCCCTGTGGGGCGGTTCCCCGGCTCGGATGCTGCTCTTTCTGCTCCAAGATCAGTCACTGCCTCCCGGGGACTTCTCCTAACGGCTGCGTCCCACGCCGCCTGTGGAACCGGCTAGTCCCCCTCCCGGGGTTAGTTCAGGGGGGTGGAGCAGGTCTCTGTGCTTGTGCCGTACCTGACTGGTATGCTGGCTCCAGGCTCTGGAAACAATCGCTGCTTCCCCGTATTAGTTCGTTCTCCGTCTCTAAATCTGTGTTTGTTGTTCAGGGTTCGTAGATTGTTATGTATGTGATCGATTCACTTGTTTTTCCGTGTCTTTGTTGTAAGAGGGATCCGAGGTAGCGTCTGCCTAGTCCGCCATCTTGGCTCCGCCTCCCCTCATTTATTTTTTTTTTATGCCCAATTTTGAATCAGATTGTTGGTCTTTTTTTTCTCTTCAGTATTTCAGGAGCTCTTTTGTATATTATAATATAGCTTGCAGATACCTTTTCTCAGCTTTTTGTGTTTTGACTTTGCTTATGGCATTTTTCCTATACAAAATCCTTAAATATGTTTTTATGTTATCGAATTTATTACTGCTGCTGTATTTTGCATCATAATTAGGAAAGTTTTCCCCATTTCAAGCTTACAGAGAAGTATATTAGTCTCCTATATTTGCCATAATAAATTACCACAACCGTGTGGCTTAACACAACAGAATTATTCTTTCACATTGCTGGAAGCCAGGATGTGAAATTAAGGTGTTGGCAGGTTGGTTCCTTCTGGAAACTCAGAGGGGTAACTTGTTCCATGCCTGTTTCCTAACTCCTAGTAGCTGCCAGCAATCCTTTGTTTATAACTATATAACCTCAATCTCTGCCTCTGTCTTCACATGACCTTCTCCTCTATGTCTTCTTCCCTTTTCTTTTCTCATAAGAGCACTTGTTATTGAATGTAGGATGATCTCATCTCAAGATCCTTAACTTGATTACATCTACAAAGACCTCTTTTCCAAATTAATATTCACAGGTTCTGGAGGACACATGGAAACCCTGGTGGTGTAGTGGTTAAGAGTTTGGCTGCTAACCAAATGGTCAGCAGTTCGAATCCAACAGGCTCTCCTTGGAAACCCTATGGGGCAGTTCTACTCTGTCCTATAGGGTTGTTATGAGTCAGAATCGACTTGACTGCAAGAACAGGTTTGGTTTCTTTTTTTTTTTTTTTTTGGAGTACACATGAGATTGCCATGAGTCAGAATTGACTTCATGTCTTTTGGAGGGGGCATATCTTTATATGGGGCCACCACTCAACCTACTACAAGGAGTCTACCTTTGTTTTCTTGTAGTACTTTTATGGTTTCTTTTTTACATGTGGGTATCAAAAAAAAAAAATTTTTTTTTTTTTAATCTGATCTATTAGGAATTATTCTAGTGTGTGGGCATATGCATTTGAGTCTAATTTTGAACTTCTAGTCTGTTGTATTGGTCTGCCTATTGATTGCCAATACCATACAGTTTTGATTATGATATTATCGTGCTGCACTAGCCCTTTGCTCTCTCCCCCACCCCAGTAGTTTTTTTTTTTTTTTTTCCCCTTCAGGGTTTTCAGGTTGTTCTTCTTTCTCATGTATATACTGCGGTCATTGGGTAAATGCCTCTAGCTTCCCAGTCCTGTGGTGGGACAATTCTAGAGCTTCTTCCACACAGTTTCTCAGACAGTTCCTAACAGGATTAAGCCCCAGTTGCCTACAGTGTTACCCTACTCACCAGCAGTGGCTCTGTTGGCTCTTTGCCCTGCTGTCTCATTTCCTCCCTTGTGACTCCTAGAATTCCCTTTCAGATAGATTACCTGCATCCAAGTCTTTGTCTGGAGGTCTGCTTTTGGGGAACCCAAACTAAGAGAGTCACTTTTGGATTTTGACCTGGAGTCGCAAGACCCACTGTGTGGTGCTGTTGGGAAGCGCCAGCGGTGTCCGCTTCTAATTCAGGTGTTATTTCCCCATGGCCCAAGCCTGTTCTTTATATTCTTTAGGCTTAGAGCTTCTCTGGGATGTTCTTTGGAAGAACTGATCTCTTCCATGGTTTGAGCTGAAGTTTCCCTTTATCTATTTTCCCCACCAATTTAATTCCATCTGCTTTAGTTTCCAGGATTTTCTCAGAGTTTCAAGCATACCACTGGCCTTTCATTTTTCAGTGTTGTGTGTGTGTGTGTGTGTGTGTGTGTGTTGAAGCAAAATCTGTCAGGCATACTTATCTGAGCAAGTCTCAGAATTCATTACTCGTTAATGGGAGAGGTAGCAGTCAAATTAATTCCAGGCAAATTGAAAGTGACAAGGAAGAAAACCAGTTTAAGCGCATAAAGCTTTAAACTAGGCATGGACTGCTTTTTGAATTCATATGGTCATTAAAATACTAAAATTTTTTCAGTGGTAAGGAAAGTTAAATTTGTGAAATGGGTGAATTGGAGCCATCTCATAACTGCCAAGTATGAACCAGTAATCAGAAATAATAAGTAACACAGCTGAGAAGAAAATAAAAAGCAAGTTGATCTCTGACTAATAATTAAATCTGTCTCACAACATTGGTTTTACCCACCAATAAAAAAACAATTAGGTCAAATAGCGGTCAGCTAGCAGAAGCCCCTAATCATGAGTTCTCCGGTACTGGGTCAGTAACATTTGCACAGCTGCAAGCAAACTTGTTGCTGACCGCGTAGTCGCATAATTCTCAGTTTGGGGATAAAATCCATCTCTCTCTCTGCTTTTGGTTTGATGGATTGTTCAGCCTTCCATTTTCTACATCTAGCATAAAAAATTTGAGATTCTGCTCTTTCACTAAATATTCTAAGTATGTCCTCCTGTTATTATATACTCTTCATATTCATTCACCTTAAAGACAATAACCCACAGAGTGACTATATCACTATTCACTTACTCATTTCCTCTAGATAGATACTTAGCTTATTTAATATTCTGTCATTTTCCTCAATGTTTTTGTTTGGAAATATTTCCAAACTTCATAAAGTTACAAGAATAGTAAAATGAACATCCACATAAATTTCACACCAATTTTCTAATTATTAGCATGTTGTCACGTTCGGGCTCTCTTTCTCTCTCTCTGTATATATATACATACACACACATATATGTATATATATTTTTTCTGCACTTTTTGAGAGTTTGGGAAACCCTGGTGGTGTAGTGGTTAAGCGCTATAGCTGTTAACTAAAAGGTTGGCACTTCAAATCCGCCAGGCGCTCCTTGGAAACTCTACGGAGCAGTTCTACTCTGTCCTATAGGGTCACTATGAGTCGAATCGACTCGACAGCAGTGGGTTTGGGTTTTTTTGGGTTATTCGAGAGTTTGTGGCAGGAATTATGACACATAAATACATGAGCATGTATCTTTCAAGAACACAATATTGTCTACATAACCACATACAAATATCATACATGAGTAATTTATCAGTGACACAAAATCTAATACACAGTCCAAACTACAGATTTCTCAAATTGTCCCAATAATCCTTTATAGTTATTTTTAATTTCAGTTCAGGGTCTAACTAAAGACCACTTATTACATTTAGTTGTTAGGTCCTGTTGGCAATGTTCTTTAATCTAGAATATTTCTCCAGCTTCCTTTCCTTTGTTCCTTCTTTCGTTTCTTTCTTTTTTGCCTTTCAAGACATTTTGGAGCCACCTAGGGCACTTGTTTTACAGAATGTACCACATTTTGGATTGGTCTGATTGTTTCCTCACGATTAGATTCAGGTAAAACATTTTTGGTATATGCATTATGTAAGAAATATTGTAGCCTTTTTCATGCATAATGTCAGGGGCATCCAATACCACTTTTTCCATTACTAATGATGAACAATTTGATCATTTGGTTATGGTGGTGTTCACAGCATTCTCCACTGTAAAGATGTCTTTTTCTCTTTATAACTAATAAGTGATCTGTGAAGTAATACTTGGACACCGTAACTATCCTGTTGCCCAAAAATCTTTCACCCAGCAATTTTAGCATCCATTCATGAAACTGACCTAAATTGGTTATTACTATGGGGGCAATATATTCGCTATGAGTCAGTATCGACTTGACGGCACTGGGGTTTGTTCATGGGGGCAATGGTGGCTCGGTGGAATAATTTTTTTTTTTTTTTTTATTGTGCTTTAAGTGAAAGTTTACAAATCAGGTCAGTCTCTCACAAAAAACTTATATGTACCTTGCTACATACTCCCAATTGCTCTCCCCCTACTAAGACAGCCTGCTTCCTCCCTCCACTCTCTCTTTTTGTGACCATTTCGCCAGCTTCTAAACCCCTCTACCTTCTCATCTCCCCTCCAGACAGGAGATGCCAACTCAGTGGAATAATTCTTGCCTTTCATGAGGGAGACTCGGGTTTGACTCACGGATAAATTTACCTCATGTGCAGCAACCACCCTTTCGTCAATGGAAGCTTATGTGGTTTGAATAGGTTTCAGCAGAGCATCCAGACTAAGACAAACCAGAAAGAAAGGCTTGGTGGTCTACTTCCAGTATCAGCAATGATAACCCTGTGAATCAAAATGGTTCGTTCCACACCTGGTGATGGGGCTGGCACAGGACCAGGAAGCATTTTGTTTTGTTTTGCATGGGGTCACCATGAGTTGGAGCCCAACTCAATAAAAACTAATAGACTCAACAACATCGTAGTTACAATTATGTTTTATTTTTAACTATATTTTATTCAAAACATTTATTTAAATCAATACCTTATTTAAAATAAGGCTCCAGGAATTGACAGAATACTAATTGAGGTGTTTGAACAAACAGTAGCAACGTTGAAGCACTCACTCACCTATGCAAGAAATTTGGAAGACAGCTATCTGGCCAACCAACTGGAAGAGATCCCTATTTGTGCCCATTCCAAAGAAAGGTGACCCAACAGAATGCAGAAATTATCCGATAATATCGTTAACATCCCACGCAAGTAAAATTTTGCTGAAGATAATTCAAAAGTGGTTGCGGCAGTACATCAAAAGGGAGTTACTAGAAGTTCAAGCCAGATTCAGAAGAGGCCATAGAAAGAGAGATATCATTGCTGATGTCAAATGGATCTTGGTTGAAAGCAAAGAATACCAGAAAGATGTTGATCTGTGTTTTATTGACTATACAAAGGCATTCAACTGTGTGGATCGTAACAAATTATGGATAACATTGCAAAGAATGGGGATTCCAGAACACTTAAATTGTGCTTGTAAGAAACTTGTACATAGACCAAGAGGCAGCCTTTCGAACAGAACAAGGGAATACTGCATGGTTTAAAATCAAGAAAGGTGTACGTTAGGATTATATCCTTTCACCATACCTATTCAATCTGTATGCCAAGCAAATAACTCGAGAAACTGGGCTACATGAAAAGAATGCGGAATCAGGATTGGAGGCAGACTGATTAACAGCCTAGGATATGCAGATGACACAACCTTGCTTGCTGAAAGCAAAGAGGACTTGAAGCACTTATGGATGAAGATCAAACACTACAGCCTTCAGTATGAATGACACCCCAACATAAAGAAAACAAAAATCCTCACACCTGGACCAATAAGCAACATCATGATAAACAGAGAAAAGATTGCAGTTGTCAAGGATTTCGTTTTACTTGGATACACAATCAAGACCCATAAAAGCAGAAGTCTGGAAATAAAACAACATATGGCAGTGGGTAAATCTGCTGCCAAAAAAAAAAAAAAAAAAAAACCTCGTTTAACGTGTTAAAAAGCAACAATGTCACTTTGAGGAGTGAGGTGCGCCTGACCCAAGCTGTGGTATTTTCAATTGCATAATATGCATATGAAAGCTATGCAATGAATAAGAAAGACCAGAGAAGAAAAGATTCCTGTGAATTACAATGTTTGCAAAGAATATTGAGTATACCATGGACTGCCAGAAGAACGAACAAATTTGTCATAGAAGTACAGCCAGAGTGCTTCTTATAAGGATGGCGAGACTTTGTCTCAGTACTTTGGACATATTATCAGAAGGGACCAGTCACTGGAGAAGGACATCATGGTTGGTAAAGTAGCAAAAGAGTCAGCAAAAAAGAAAACCCTCAACGAGATAGATTGACACAGTGAATGGAAAAACGGGCCCAAACGCAGCAACAATTGTGAGGATGGTTCAGGACCAGGCAGTGTTTGTTCTGTTGTACATAGACAGGGTCGCTATGAGTCGAAACCAACTCAACGGCACCCAACGACAACATAGACTATGACCTTTTTTTTAATTTAATGGTTACATTCCATTCCTGTCATTGTTTATTTTAATTATCAAATTGGCCCACTGGTTTCTCTCTCCTTTTGACATGCCCACGTCTGTTTTTGAGAGCTTCCATATTTTCTGTACAAGATATTCTAGGCTCACTTTATACTTTTCTTGTCCCAGCCCTGAAATCATTCATTTGTCTAAGAAGCCCAGGCTCTTTTTAGTAGAGAATACTGTTTAGAGATGTGGGCCCTAACTGTGCTCTTTGCTACTGAGTTGTTACTGCTTTTAGGGCCTTTCAGTGTCCAGAGCTAGGAAATATATATCTTCTTTTATCATATAATTAAAATATTTTTGTATTTAAAATCATGTTTTTAGTATCAAAAACAAACCAGTTGCTATGGAGCCAGTTTCGACTTACGACGATCCCATGTGTTTGCAGAACGGTGCGCCATAGGATTTTCAACGGCTGTAACCTTTCAGAAGTACATCACCAGGCCTGTCTTTCAAGGTGCCTCTGGGTAGATTTGAACCCCCAACCTTTCGGTTAGTGTATCTATTCCCAGAATTTAAGTGATTTGTCCACAGGAAATGAATATTTTTTGAGACTATTGATCTTTATTATAAACTTGTTTTCCAAAAGCTTTGATTTTATGAGGGTACCTGTTTTGCTATATGTTTACCAGAATTAGATATTCTCTTTTTTTTCTTTTTGAAATTTTAATAGCATTATTTTGAAATTTGAATTCCTTATTCCTTTTATTACCAGTGAAATTTAAAATCCTTCCTTTTTTTTTTTTGGTGAATTAGCTATTGTAGTCTTCTTTTCTTTAGCGTTTGCAGTATTTCAAGATTTTTTTCCCCTTTTGTTGTCTATTTGATTAGGCATTGTGCATACTTAACCTGTATACTCTTTGTTTTTAACTCAATAGATTTTTTCAGTGAAACAGTAGCAATTTTTTCCAAGTTAATAACTAGCCAAAGACTCTGCTGTGTAATCAAATAAAAATCAGATATGCAGTACATCAGAGATGGATTAAACAAGTTACTGTTTTACTATTAGTGTCAAAGCCTAGTATAAAGCTCCAAGCACACTACTCTCTTTGTGAATGTAATTTCTATAAAAATGAAACAGTTAAAACTTATAGGTTTTTTTATTTTCTTGTTCTTTTTGACTGAATCCCTATCAGTGCCCACAAAGCCTCCAGATACAGGTAAGGAATTTTCTTGTACGTTAGCTAAAGTATGACTAAAGTTGGAATAACTTTTCTTTTTTTAATCTTGTTTTCTCTCAGTTCTTCACTTGTTTTTTCTTCCTCCATCTAGTTTGTATATAATGGTCAGGTATTTCAAAATAACCTTCCCAGAATTTGTGTCTTGGTGGTCATATTGCCCATTGTGACCACATTACCAGTGACACAATGTGTATGGTTTATGTAACAGTGAGAAATATATATGAGTTGGGATCTTTCTGGATTCTTTGGTTGTATTTCCCAACTAGATGGTAAACACCTTGAGGGTATGCAGGACTCACTTCCTTCTTCTGTGTGAATAGACACCTCCTCAAGCCTGGCTGAGGCATTGTCAGCCAGGAAGAAAGGGTGACTTTTATATTTCTTCCATCTAAAGAAGGTATCTTTTCGCCCTCCCTCTCTCCTGGAAGGGCAGCTTTTTGTAACTTGAACAAAAGTCCTATAAGCATCACAGTGGCCCTGAAGATGGGGATTGTGTCTTACTCAGTTTGTCATCCCCCACAGTGCCTGTTAGTGAGACCAGTCACAGGGCTTGAAGAAGAGTGGTCGTTCCTGAGTTCTCCATATCCTTTGCCGCTTACAACGAACTTGTAAAACTATTGATTTTTGTCCCTTTGGTGTCTTTTGCATCTGTGTTTTCCTCTTCATGCCCATTACCCCTGCCAAAATTCAGATCCTCCCGATTTCTCAAGCAGGATAATTGCAAAAGTTTCTTAATGGTGTTCTTGCTTTTTTTTCATCCATCTGTGGGACAAATAATTATTGTCACTTTTTATTTGTCAGGCACTGTGAGATTCCTGATATATTAGATATACCACTACCTGACTGATATTTTTTAATCCATAGAAATGATCATATTCCTATCCTGTGTAAACATTTTCAATGGCTCTCCATGGCTTCCAACTGAAGCCCAAACTCCTTGGCTTTATATTCAGGTCCCTCATAATCTGGCCCAGGATCTTTCCATATTTAGGTCCCATTATTCTTCTTTATGACCCAATTTCCAATCGAAATGGATTAATCATCTTTCCCCAAACAGATTCCAAGATTTCTTACCTCTGTATTTTTAATCACTTAATTATCTCCACATAGAGAGACATTTCTTATTTCTCTGCTAGGTGAAATCTTACACATTCTTTCAGACTTGACTCATATGCCACTCCTACTATAATTCTTTTCTGATCACTCACCCAGGGATCATAAAACATTCCTGTCATATACTTCCAGTTGCAGTTGACTCTGACTCATGGTGGCCTACGTGTGTGAGAGTAGAACTGTGCTCTATAGGGTTTCAATGGCTGGTTGTTTGGAAGTAGATCACTTAAAGGCTTCCCAAGACACCTCTGGGTAGACTGGAACCTCCAATGTTTCTGTTAACAGCTGAGTATGTTAACCATTCGCACTACATAGGGACTCCGTCTTATACTGCCTCCACTCTAAATTGGATTATAGTCATGTACACAAGTTGTTTCTACTCTAAGAGTGCTTAGCAACCTGAGGTTCAGGGGAGATATCTTAGTCATCATTGATTGCCTCGTAGTGTCCAGCACAACACATTGCAAAAAGTAGGGAGTCCATAAATGCAATCTATGTAGATAAGTGTAAATCACTCTGATTAGTATATGCTCACTGGGGAAAAATCGATGATTTTAGGCTAGTCCAAAGATTACCAAAGTATCCGCGTCTGGCTAGCACTGTAAATTATGCTCACCACCAGCATGCTATGACATCTTCCATCAGGCCCTGTCATGCCATTCCATCCAGTATCAGCAAAATTTCATATTACTTCTCTGATCGTAAATGATAGATACCTAGCCTGGAACTAAACCACAATCACTTGCCATCAAGTCAATTCTGACTCATGGCAACTCCATGTGTTGCAGAGTAGAACTGCACCCCATAGGGCTTTCACAGTTGCGGACTTTCAGAGGCACATCACCATGTCTTTCTTCCAAAGTTCCTCTGGGTGGATTCAAACTGCTAACATTTTGGTTAATAGTCGAGCTCTTACCTGTTTGTGCCACCCAGAGATCTGGTAACGGTGCTTGTATTTGACATTTGTGCCTTCAATGACAAATCTGAAATCTGTTCAATTTGAGATTACCAAAACCCAAAACTAAGCCCATTGCCATCATGTTGATTCTGACTTATAGTGACCCTACGGGACAGAGTAGAACTGCCCCATAGGGTTTTGAAGGAGCATCAGGTAGATTGAACTGCCAACCTTTTGGTTAGCAGCCAAACTCTTAACCACTGTGCCACCAGAACTCCAATTGGAGATTACTGCATGTCAGTTCAACCTAGTGAGTATTTCTTGAGCACATAATCAGCTGTAATTAAGATTACATGTGGTTCATATGACTTCTTTCCTTCTTATGAAATATGCCAAATTATTTTCTACCATCAGTTTGCTATTTTTTGAACACTTAGAAGTCATCAATAGCTATTTATTGGGAAAATGTTAAAATATCAGGAAATTAATAACCTAAATATTATTGTTTTTCAGACAATTTCCAAGACACTCAGAAATTTATAGAGGATAATGTTGGATTTCTGTGAGTTTTGTTAAAGACTTTTTGATGACAATGTTTATTTCAATTCTATCTGATATATTCCAAAAATGTTAATGATGATCAAAAGTAATTTAATTAAATAGAGACAACATCAAAAAAGTAATTACAACATTAGTCTTAAAATCAGAGGAGGCAAATGAACTGTCTAGAAGTTGTAAAATTTATAGTCTTCACACTTCTTAGTTAGATAATTTCCCAAGACTAGGCAGTAAGTGGAAACCCTGGTCGCATAGTGATTAAGTGCTATGACTGCTAACCAAGAGGTCAGCAGTTCGAATCCATCAGGAGTTCATTGGAAACTCTATGGGGCAGTTCTACTCTGTCCTAAAGGGTCAGTATAAGTCAGAAGTGACTCAACGGCAATGAATTTGGTTTTTTGGTTAGTCAGTAAGTGGGTATTTCTATGAGTTTTTGTTGAACACAAATGGAAATTCTGCAAATGATAACTCTGTATTTTCTGTGGACTGTTGTAGCACCATCATTACATTTGCTCAATATGTTCAGAAAGCAACCTTTGAAGAAGCGGAAATGCTGGTAGAAGAGATGATGGAAATTAGAAATAAATGCTTGGCTGACAGAATACTTCCAAACTGTGCAGAATTAACCGTAAGTAAATTGCTTGCATTTCTTAAACAAACAAACAAAAAAAAGCTTATTTATGAACACTCAGAAATTTTCTGGATTGAAAATATGGAAAGATGACCTATGCACCTCATTTTTATTTTGCCTGACTTTGGTGTCTTAGGATAAAGCGGTTTCCCCTGGAGAGATGCAATTCTGTATTATAAAGCACAGGAGGACTTGCCTATGTCCTTGCAGCCCATGTGACACGTATACAGGTAGAGGAGGTAGCCAGTAGCCTGGCAAAGAGAATGGAGGTAAAGGAGCACCCTCCTTAGCTGTCTCTCTCAGTATGTGCTCTATGGTCACGCTCCCTTTTCTGGGCTTCCTCTACACAGAGTCACCAACTGCATCTCTAGAAAACTGGTACTAATCACCATTACTAAATAATTTACCAGCACACTAATACACTGTCCTTGTTACCATGAGACAAGGAGAAAAGCCACTGTGGAAGGGAAATGTAGGCAGCATAGAAACAGTAAGAGGTTAAGAAGCCTGAGGCTAGGATAGAGAAGGGTCCCCATAGCGTGGGAGAGTTGTCAACGGCATGGGCGATAGTGGGAAAACTGCCATCTCTTTCCCAAAGGGTCACACTGATCATTCCTTAAGTCTGTTGTGTCATCTCAGAAGGCAGAGAAGAACATGGCTTTACAATGAGTAAAAAGTACCCTTTTCTCCTCTGTTGTCCAGAATGATGTTTTACAGGAAAATATATGTGCTATGGAGGGGCTGCCACAAAAATACAATTTTTCACACTGCTGCAGTAAAAGGGACTTTGAAAGAAGGCTGTTTCCTCTATAACAGGAAAGCTGTTGTAGGATTTCTACCTCCTTTCCCTATAAAAAAAAAAAAAATATAGCGGATCCTAAAAAGAAATGCCAGGCTTATAAACAGAAGAAAGACTTTTTTCTAAGCAAGTAGGTTTATCCTTAGTAGAAAAATGCTCTAATCAAAGAATTTTTCTTAAACTACATCCAATCCCTATCCCAAAGGAACATGATTGGATTCACTGATTCATTCATTCAACATGTATTACTTATGATTCTGTGCTTAGTGTTAAGGATATCAAGATGAATAGGACAAGGACTCTGATTTCAAGATCCTTCCATTAATGGTACATATTTCTAAGGTGATAGGCCTTTGATGTGTGTGCACTGTGCCAAATTGCTAGGACGCACTGTGCAGGAAATAATATATTCTGCCCAAGAGGAAGGTGCAGCTTTCACTGAGATAAACATTAAATTACCAGATGTTTAGCAAAAATCTGTTTTCAACAGTGCAGTCATTATAGAAGTGGAGACTTTTTTCTGGAAAGCTACTATGCTCATTGGAACTCAAATCCCAAGTTTATTTGAACATAAGTGAAAATGACTCCTGCACCTGAGGGGGCATGTGAAGCTATAACTGAACATGAAAGGGAATGCTGCTGACCCCTGACAGCAAGGGAGGGAAGGAGCATAGCCACACTCCAGTGTTCAGGGTTCAGGATTAGAACTGCAATTTATGACCCTTATGTTGGAGTTAGCAACTTCAGTGATAAGGACTCTAAAGATATTTTATTGAGGATGGATAATACTGCCTTATCCTAAAGCCTTCTATTACGACAAACCCTTTTTCTTCTAACCTTCATTTTCACAATTTTCTCTTTTTACTTCTTTCTATCTTTCTTTTCACTTCCCTTTTCTTGCCTTGCCTTCCCTTCCCTTGTCTACTATTCCTTTTCTGTTCCTTCCCTTTCCCTCCTTCTCTCTTTTTTTCCTTTTAATTTTTTCTAGATACCTCTATGAAGTTGCTAGGAGGAACCCCTTCACCTTTTCTCCTACACTTCTAGATGCTGCTGATCATTTTAAGGAAGTGGCTGAAACATGTTGTGAGGAACAAGACATAGCCAGTTGTTTTCAAACAAGGGTGGGTATTTCCTTTATTTCGTTAAAGGATAAGGAGTCCCCAACATCACAATCTTCACTTAACATTGAATCATAGCAAAAGGGTTGCTTGCCACTTATGACATTCTCTTGCCATGTTCACTGGTTTTCAACCCTTTGGTCTCCAGTTGCTGACCTAAATGTTCTCATGACCTGAGACCCTTGAAAGACAGTTCCCCATTTCCAGGAGCTTTCTTCTGGCTTTGTCTTCCTTGTAAATTGGAAGAAATATAAGAGAATGAATAGGCAGCTGAAAGATGGCCATTTTACTTTGTATCCTAGGAAGTCTTCTTTGGCTCCCCATAAAATGGAATTATCCCAGGAGAGATAGCTGAGCTCATAGAGTGCCCCATGAGATGAACACCGTGCACCTTCCCACCAAGTATAATTCAGTCATCAGGAAGACTGACCCACTCTTTATTATGTGCCACAAATTCATATTTCTTTTGATATATACATTTACTAAGATTTAAAATCTCCTTAGTTTTCTAAGCACATATCTGAATAGCTTGATATATAGTTAAAAAATTATAATAGTAAGACCACAGTCGGGTTGCGCTTGCTTTGACAGAATTTTTTCTTTCTCCTTCAGGCAGCACCTGTCATACAATATTTAAAAAAAGGCTCTGAGGATGAAAAAAATACCTGTGGGGCATTTTTGAGATTTGGACCAAAAACCTTAAGCTCTGTGTGAGTTTTATAGTCTGTATCTCTTCTCTACTTGTGTTTTCTTGTCTGTGTCCCTTTGTTGTTTAATGGTTGATTACTTCTTACCTATACCCTTTCTGGTTCCCCAGGGATTTTGAGGTGGGTCTTAGTCTATGTGGATAGCTTAGAACCAGATGCTAGGTCAGGATAAGAGAACTGGGAGGTGGGGGACTCCAGAGAAAAAGGGGACTACTTCTGAGATATGTATGCGTGTGTGCTTGTGTTTATTAATTGGGAATCTTAATAGGTCCAGAAATTCCCAACCAGGGTTCCGAGACCCCCCAAGTGCTTTAGACATGATTCATCCATCCCTCTCTGCCCTTAATGACTAGGAAACAACTTACAAAGATAAATGTTATTTCTAGTGCTAACAGCCCCAATCAACTAGTGATGGCGCTATAGCAATATATTCAGAAAAGTCCTGAGACTTCAACTAGATCAGCAGAAAATAGTCCTGTGATGGATTACCTATGCCTGCCACAGGCTAAAAACAGGAAGCGGGTGACACTTGCACCTTTTGGTTTGCTATAATAATTGTGGAAGACAGCACATCTCTCTGGCCTTTATTTGCTCTGACCCAGGGACCTGGGTGTCCCACAATATCAGCATGGAACTTTTAAAGTGATCTTGCGGGCCAAGCAGCATGCAAACAGCTGTTTGGTAAAAACAGCTATGAAAACCCAAGGGATCAGTGCTTTTTGCAGCTATTTATACTGTAGTAGCAAAGAACTCCCTCTTGTCATACTTCTTCAGACTATTTTAGTGGTTCATCATTCTCTTTCCAGATGCACTGCTATAGTCAGCCAAAAATTCCCCCAGATTGAATTCAAGGAAATTATTTCCCTACTAGAAGACATCTCTTCCAGGTTAGATGGATGCTGTAAAGGTGATACTGTGCAGTGTATTCTACTCGTGGTAAATATTCTCTAAAACCGAGAAAAAATAGTGAATTTTGGCAGCCAGTTTTTTTTTTCTGAGATTACACTCATGTGTCGCTACTTTGTCTCAATTAAATTAAAATGTTAGTAAATTGTCAAATGAACTGTAATTTTTTATAAATGGGATTTTTTAAAAAAGATTATCCAGCAGATTATATGTTATATAGCTAAATGTCCTTGAAATAAAATTTCAGGAATCTAGAATTTTTAAAAATCCATTTAGGCCAGATTGGAGTTTTGTTTTGTTTTGTTTTTGCATGGCAAATCCCCTTTTAGAGATGTTAGAAATTAGTAGTAAAACTCCGAGAATGTCTAAATAGCTAAATAGCTTCCTCAGGCTATTTACAAAAAGGCATTTCCAAATAAGTTGATATGCTAATTACAAATAATGTTTATTTTTAAAAATGATTGTCTAAGGGCATATAATGCTGAATACATTGTTGGCCTAATTTAAGCTGTCCATACAATCAAAAGCAATAAGATTTCATTAAAAATATCCTGATTTTTTGGTCTCACCCATTCGGGAGCAAGGAATAATGAAGAAAACTAAAGCAACAAGGGTAAGATTAGTCCAAAGGATTAATGGACCACATCTACCACAGCCTGCACTAGACTAAATCCAGCAAATCTAGATGGTGCCTGGCTACCCCCACTGACTGCTCTGACAGGGATCACAATAGAGGATCCCAGACAGAGCTGGAGAAAAATGTAGAACAAAATTCTAACACAAAAAGAAAGACCAGACTTGCTGGCCTGACAGAGACTGGAGAAACCCTAAGAGTATTGCCCCTGGACACCCTTTCAGCTCAGTAATGAAGTCACTCCAGAGATTTGACTCTTTAGCCAAAGAGTGGACAGGCCCACAAAACAAAACAAGACTAAAGAGGCACACTAGCCCAGGGAGAAGGACTAAAAGGCAGGAGAGAACAGGAAAGCTGGTAATAGGAAATCCAAGGTTGAGAAGGAAGAATGCTGACATGTTGTGGGGTTGTTAACCAATGTCAAGAACGATATGTGTCTACACATTTAATGAGAAATTAGTTTGTTCTGTAAACCTTTATCTAAACTATAATTTTTTTTTTAATTCTGATTTTGGGCTTGAAGTTTGAAGTTTGGCTTTGTCTTAGTGATTTTCCATTAGTTTGTCTACTTTTTTTTTTTTTAGTTTGTCTACTTTTGACTCACGGTGAAAACAGAATGTTAATTAAATAACTTGAATTTTAGAGACCCACCCATTGCCATTGAGTCAATTCTGACTCATAGCCACCCTATAGGACAGAGTAGAACTGCCCCACAGGGTTTCCATGGAGTGGCTGGTGGATTGGAACTGCCAACCTTTTAGTTAGCAGCTGAGCTCTTAGCCACTTGTGCCACCAGGGCTTCATAAGATATGTCCATTTTATTTCAAGCAGTGGAAAACACATGCCCCAAGAGTTATTTTGTCCCTAACTGTACCCCAATTAAAAAAATCTCACTCTGTATTTATTTTTGTATTGTTTATGAGATTGTGGGTTTTAGTTTTTAAATAGATGTATAGAATTAGAATATAACTGAAGATTTTCTGTGAAGTTTGAAACGGAGACTAAGGGATCATATGATGTCCCAAATTAATGCCTTTATGGAGAAATAGGAGGAATTGAATTTTGGTTTATTCATAATAGAGGGAGGATGGTCTTTTGAGGAGCTATATATGTGCTTGCAAAGATTGCCTCCCTGGTTATATGTGGTTTGTTGGGACGTGGTCCCTAACCTACACTCATTTCTCACCCCATCCCTGAGCTTCACCCCATTCCTCACCCTCACATTCACCAATGAGATAAGAAGGGGATTGCAGCCCTGGGGAGCAGCTTGAGCAAAGTTAGGGAGGCCTGAAATAGCCTGGTGTATTGATGGAACTCAGCTTAGTTCAACTGAGGATGGAGCAGAGAGTAGGGTGAATGTGTGGATGGTGATCAGTCTGTGGAAGGGACCAGGGCCAGATCAGCTTTTAAAAAAATTATCCAACTAATTTGTAAATAAGATTACCTCATCTTCCTCAATCCCCACAACTTCACGTGGAGGCCAGAACTGGGATGAAGAATGGAGATGGGGGAATAGAGAAAGGTTTTCTATTTTGTACATTATTTGATACTTTGAACAGCTCCAAATAAAATATATATATAGGAAATCGATACAATTATTGGAATAGCTTCTTATATTTGAGAGCTGTTCATTTGGTGTTTGCTATAGAGGTTCATTTGTTTATCATTCTTTCATTTGCTCACCAAGTATTTATTGTCTACTCCGGGCTTTTTTTAGTATGTAGTTCCAAGCCATAAGAGAGGGAATTCAGGATGAGGGGTACTACGGTAACGTGTCTTTGGTGGCTCCCATTGAAGACACAGATGAAATCTTACGGGAAAAGAAACAGTATTTAGGATAAAAAAAAAAAAAAAAGATGCCAATATTTCAGAGGAATGGGGTAAATCATTTAAAAAATCAATACTTAATAATGAATTTAAGTTTATGATAGAACTCACTTTTCATAATTATGTCACCTTACATTCTGAGAAATAAAGTTTGCATTAATTTGAAACTTCATCATGTGTATTAAAAGAATAAAAAATGTAAATAAATATTACCCATTAAATTAGCTGATAAAGTGATTGTATATGTTACACTCATGGTTGTTTTTGAATGTAAACATTCTATTATATAGGAAAACCTAGCCTTGAAAGACATAAAAATAAAGTCATTCTTCACTCTTATTTTGTACAGAACAAGTTTATAAAACATCTCTGTACAGGACAAAGTTCCACCTCCAGCAAAATCAAAGAGTGCTGTGAAAAGAAAACATCAGAGCGTCATGACTGCCTACTTCACTTAGACAAAGAGAAACCAAAGGACTTATCTCTAAGAGTAGCAAAATTTACTGACAGCAAAGATGTGTGTCAACACCGAGATGCTGATCAAGAGAACTTCATGAATGAGTAATGTACTCTATGTTGAAATATATAAGGCAAACAGAAAGAAACTTATAAGATTTGGCCTATTTTGCCTAATTTAGCTGGAATGAAGAGCTATTTAAATCATTAGGTGTCATAATTTTTTAAAAACATGTCTCTAGGTTATAGTATTTTGTATAATTTTCTGAGTAGGCAATTCGTTATTACAGCCATGACTAACATATACTGAGTATTTGAAATATGCCCTGGTGGTGCAGTGGTTAAGACCTGAGCTGCTAACCAAAAGGTAAGCAGTTCAAATCCACCAGCCTCTCCTTGGAAACCCTATGGAGTAGTTCTATTCTGTCCTATAGGGTCATGATGACTGGATGGCAATGAGATTTTGTGTTTGGTTTTGATGTGTGCCAGGCAAAGGACTTTATATAGATTGTCTATTTTAATCCTCACAACAATCATGTAAAAGAGATACAATTTTCCCCAGTTTTTCTGTTCAGCAAACTGAGGCGCTAAGAAGTTTAGTGATTTGTTCAAGGTTCACAGCTAAAAAATGGCAAAGTAAGGATTTGACCCTAGGAGGTCTGGCTCGAAAAGCTGCAGGCTTAAGCCCCATACTGCACTAGCCTATAAGTGTGAAGGGAAAGAGTAGAGGGCTTGGAATCAGAGGAACTAGGTTTGAGTTCTGGTTCAGTCACTGGGACTAGTTAATCTCTCTGTGCTTCGGTTCATCATACACAAACATTCACATAAAAATATTCGTTCATTCAAGGTTCGTTGGGGATGAATATATTTCAAAGACTTTACTAGGTTAGACAGGGTTTCTACTCCCAAGAAGCTTTCATCTATCTTGAGAGAGATGTGGGAAGAGACAGACTTATAAATAAAGAAGTGTAAAAATGGTTCTTTTAGTTCCGACAGCACTGTGTGCTGGGTATTGTGGGGACAGAGGAGGAAGTGGTCTCTTGTACCTGGGACCCTGGAAAGGCTTGATAGGGGAGATGGCACTTGAAGAAATTTTGATAATTTAGACAGGGGGGCAGAGATGGATAGAAGTGTGAAACTGCTTGGTGTGTATATGGTAGTGATCACACAGCCATGCTAAGTAACAGGATGCTGCAAAAGGGTTTTTACTGAAGAATGAGGAAGGACAAAATCAGTTTTGTTTTGTTAGAAACTTCATCTAAACGGAATCTCAGTTTGGGACTTAGGTGACTGCATGGCTAGTTTTCACATTCAGTGAGATGTGAACACAGGTTAAGATGTTGGTTTTGTTGGCAAGATAATTTTTGTGTCTAAGAGTGGTGACTTTGAGGTACCTGTAGAGTTAGTTACTAGTTGGGAATATCAGGAGGCAGCTTTATATATGGAACTGGAACTCTGGAAGGAGGTCTGAGTTGAAGACACGTTATGATTACAGCTAATGTTCACTGAATGCAGGAAGTCCCGGGGTTACCAATGAGATCTGTTCCTCAGTGTGTCTTTAAGTCAAATTTGTCAGTAAGTTGGGACAGGTGCATGCAGTTCTTATTTAGCCTCACTTTAGTGCAAGAAAAGGCCTGAAGACTTTTCAGTGATTTAAAAGCTGTAAGTGCAGCAAGCAAAGGCGATTGTGATGAAGAATTTTTTTGGAGTAGGGATGGATTCAATCATTTCAAAGTGAGGGCAAATTTGCATAGCATTAAAGGGCAAGTATGAGTGTCCTTGAGTCAGAAGTTCATAACCTTCTGAAATGTTACTTATGAAATTTTAAGTGTTTCTTGTCTACCAACAAATTTAATTTCCAAAACAACCCTCTGAGGTTAGTTTATTTTTATTATCCCCAGTTTCCAGGTGAGGAAACTGGGGCACAAAGAGGTTGAGTACGTTGTCCCAAAGCCATCCAGCTAATATGTGGTAGAATCAGGATTTAAATGCAAGCAGTCTGGCTCCAGAGCCCAGTTCTTATAACCACTAGGCTATATTGCTTCTCATGAATCGTGGATAGTAAGTCAAATTAAACTAAACAAGATGATAGCTGTAAAGCACTTCACTTGTACCTGACATAGGCTCATTGAATAGAAGTGGTTTTTGTCATCATCATCATCATCACAGCACTAATAGTGGTTGAATCCATGGAGAGAAAAGATAGAGCAACAATGGGCACATTGAGTCAAGAGCAGCTTCAACAGTCTTTCTGAATGTGAACATTTGAGGCAAAACCTCAATGGATCCGCTAGCCTACAGTAGACTTCCAGGTGTTTTGGTTTGCAACTTTTAGGGATGCATTTTTAGCTGTAATTTTTTTTCCTGGGGAAAGGGTACATGGTTTACAACAGATTTTGAAAGGAGCCTTTGTTTCTCTGAAGTTTAAGATCCACTGCTCTAAGGTACAGGAATATATCCCACAAATAAGACTGAGAAGACAGGTGGAGAAGCTGGAGAGACAGTGCCAGGGAAACCAAGATTAATCAAAAGGATCAATGGTTAAAAAAAAAAAAAAGGGTGGGTGCTGAAAAGAATTCCCTGAACTTGTGCTGTTTTTTGTGTTATTTTCACAAAACATGAATGATCATCTAAACTTATTTTGAATGAGTAGATAAGATTCTTTTATGAAGAAGACTGTAAATAATGCAGCTGAGGTACTAAGAGAGGACACTTGTCTCTTGAGAAGAGAGTCAGGTTGGTATAAAAAAAGACTGAGCTGGGCATCCCTTGGGACCTAGGTTCAAATTTATATCTTCCAGTTACTAGCAGGGTACTTAACTAGTGTGAAACTTAGGTTCCTTCACTAGGAAGTAGTGCTTATCCTGAGGACTAAGCGAAGTTAAACAACAGTGTGTATAAAGACCAGGAGTGTATCCTTATCTTGATCCAGTGCTTAGCACCTACCCACTGCCGTCGTGTCAACTTTGACTCGTAGTGACCTCATGTGTGTCAGAGTAGAACTGTGCTCTGTAGAATTTTTCAGTTACTGATTTTTTGGAAGTAGATCATCAGGCCTTTCTTTAAAGAGCCTCTGGGTGGACTTGAAACGCCAAGCTTTTTGTTAGCAGCAGAGCATGTTAACCATTTGTACCACCCAGGGACTCCCTGCCTAGCACCTAAGCCAAACCAAACCAAATCCATTTCTGTCGAGTTGATTCCAACTCATACTGACCCTATAAGGCAGAGTAGAACTGCCCCATGGGGTTTCCAAGGAGTGGCTGGTGGGTTCGAACTGCCAACCTTTTTGGTTAGCAGCTGAGTTCTTAACCACTGCACCAGCAGGGCTCCTGCCTAGCACCTACTAAGGGCTTAATAAGTGCTGGTCTCTCCCTTTTCCACATTCTCCCCAAACAACACTCTCTTCTGCCACTGGAGTCTCTATGACCATGCAAACCACTGATTTACAGCTGAAGGGTGATCAGGCCTATATTTAACCATTTGTACCACCCAGGGATTCCCTGCCTAGCACCTAAGCCAAACCAAACCAAATCCATTTCTGTCGAGTTGATTCCAACTCATACTGACCCTATAAGGCAGAGTAGAACTGCCCCATGGGGTTTCCAAGGAGTGGCTGGTGGGTGGATGGATGTGGCAGGATGAAGTAATGGCAGGATGGCAGGATGAAGTAATGGGCCAAGGCTGCTCCCCAATCCCTCACTGAGGCTTCGCTGGGGTTGAGATGAAAGACATTCCCACTATCCCTCTTTGTAATTCTGAGTGCATTTTCCAACAGAATTACGCCTGATACTTTCTAAAGTACTGATGGCACAATATAGTATTTCTGATGCTTTATGAGTGAAATCTCTCTAAAAAAAATTAAATAACTAAAGAACTCTATTAATTATATGACTTAGAATCGACTCTATAGAAATGGGCTTGTTTTTGGTTTCAAAGTAAAAAGCATTGCCAGTTTAAAACCAAACATGGAAAAGAAACTTTATAAATGATCCGCCATCACTCCCTGACCAAACCATGTTGTTGTTAGATGCCTTCAAGTCTGTTTCAACTCATAGTTACCCTATGTACAACAGAACGAAACACTGCCCAGTCCTGCTCCATCCTCAGGATTGTTCCTGTGTTTGATCCCATTGTTGTAGCCACTGTAGCAATCCATCTTGTTAAGAGTCTTCCTGTTTTTTGCCGACCCTCTACCAGTATGATGTCCTTCTCAGGGACTGGTCGCTCCTGCGAACACATCAAAAATATGTGAGATGAACTCTTACCATCCTTGCTTCTAAGGAGGATTCTGGCTGTACTTCTTCCAAGACAGATTTTTTCATTCTTCTGGCAGTCCATGGCATACTCAATATTCTTCACCTGCTGCTATTTATAAGGTTTTCACTGGCCTTTTTTTTTTAGAAGTAGATGGTCAGGTCCTTCTATCTAGTCTGTCTTAGTCTGGAAGCTCTGCTGAAACCTGTCCACCACAGGTGACCCTGCTGGTATTTGAAATACTGGTGGCATAGCTTCCAGCACCACAGCAACATGCAAGTGACCACAGTTCAACAAGCTGACAGACACGTGGTAGACCAAACCACAGGAGGAACTTAACATTTGGAAGCAGATTTCCTCTTAGCAGATCTGACTAGACTAGAAGATTGCAGAGTTTGATGTTTTGCTTGTTCTCTAATATATAAAATATTTTACACAAAGTAGGTTTCTTTATGAATACTCAAGGAGATATCAAGATCTGTCTATACCAGAGCTTTTAAGAATTGAGGAAGTATATGAGAATCTCCTGGGAAATTGCTGCAAAACAGAAAACCCTCCAGATTGTTACGGCCACACGGTAGGTTATGTTACTGTAGGTTCAGAGAGTTTAAAAAAAAAACTTGAAAATTGATATCAGAGTTTTGGTCTAGGCTAGGGGATAAAGATTGTGACTGACCAATCTGAGTTCACTTTAAACTCATGTAGACTGATCATTGGGAAGACTGGCATTATGAGTTTGGTTTATGCCTAATGTTTTGAATTATGAATCCAGTGCATTGATTCAAAAATTTCTGCCAATTAAATATTTTGTACTCACATTTTTATTTATGTACTCTTATCTTTGTTATCTCTTGCTGCTATAATAGAAATATCACAAGTGGGTAACTTTAACAAATAGAAATTTATTCTCTCACAGCATAGGAAGCTAGAAGCCTGAATTTAGGGTGCTGCCTCTAGGGGAGGGCTTTATCTCTGTCAGCTCAGAGGAAGATCCTTGTCTTTGGAGCTTTTGTTCCTGGGTGTTCTTCACGTGGACTGACATCTCTCTTCCCCCATCTTCACTTCTATCACTTGCTTGTTTAATCTCTTTTTAATCCTCATTGATATAACCAGTCCTGCTTCATTAACATAATGAACACAACTCGTTCACAAATGGGATTATAACCAGGCAGAGGCTAGAATTTATAACATATCACAAAATGAAGAATAATTATATCAGATCACAAAATGAAGGACAACCACACAATACTGGGAATAATGGATTAGCCAAGTTGACACATATTCTGGGCAGAATACAATTCAATCAATGACAGTTCAGTATGTTATTTAGCCATATTGGAGTCCTATTTGGTTATAAAAGCATTATATGATTATTGCAAATGATTAGAAAATACTAAATGTTCCAAAAAATGTTTAAATCTTTCTGATTCAATTATCGAGAAATAGGTACAGCTAACATTTTCTTTCTTTTTTTTCTGTGCCTATAAGCCTTTTATATTTTAAAAATTTTTTCAGATGTTAATAATTCCTCATTTCTGATTTGTTTCTCTTTCCTTTGATGCATGTTGCATTTATTTTAAAATTTTCTTCCATTTGTCATAAAAATCGTTTTCTTACCAGCTTACCACCATTCAAATTTGGGCAACGGAATAAAAGGATTTGAGTTTCAGTTCCTGCTCTGACACTGTCCCTAAAGAGCCAGACTGTCTTTTTTAAATGAACCATATCACTAGAAAAATTATTTTTACCCTGAGAAACAATTTGTCCAACAGTATCCATCTACTGGTGTGTAGTTCTCTCTGTGGTGACTACTTAATAGATGTTCAATTTTATGCTACATGACAGAAAATTTATCAAATATTTGAAGATAACTACTGAGGGTTTTCAGTTCCTGTTCTAAATGAGGAAAAAGAAAGTATAAAATAAAAATGACTTAAAATGCTCTGTCGCAATACTCACTAGTTGGGTCATTTTGGGCAAGTTACTTAACTTCACAAGGCTGGTTTCCTTTCCTTAAAAATGGAGCTAACAACTGCTTTGGCCACTTCAGAGTGAGAATCCCATGTGATAACATTTGAACCATGCTTTGTAAACTGTAAAACTCTAGACAAATGTATAGGATAATGATAATGATGAAAAATTTAGACTTGGAATTTAAGCAAAAACCATATCTATGGATATAATTGAAAAGATTCAAATTTTTACACATATGTAAAAAGTATCCCCAATTTAGTGGGTAATAAATGATAATTGTTGGAAAATGTGGTAAAAATAAAAAAAGGTATTTAATGAGTTGGCATGAAGGTTATGATTAAATTTGAGATAAAATGATCACAAACATGACTGCTCTTATTTTCAGGAAGAAAAATTCAATGAGACAACTGAGAAAAGCCTCAAGATGGTACAACAAGAGTGTGAACGTTTTCAGAATTTGGGGAAGGATGACTTGAAATACCAGTAGGTTGTTTATCAAAGCATATTAACACCTGTGACCAGGATAAAATAAAGTCACATCTAGATTAGAAAATTTAGCCAAGTTATGGCCAATTTATAAACTTTGGGAGGAATAAAGACACAGGTAAAAAGTCAAGAATACACACCGAGCTGTCACAACCCTCCACCAGAAGTGAGGCTCAAACTAAAGTTCATGCAACTGAGAAAGAAATGAGGCAAAGATTCTGGACAAATTGTTTCTCTATTGCTTTAGTTTCTATTTGGACTTCCCTTTCTTATTTCCAATTGCAGTCAGCCCTCCCTGGATTCTACCACCTTTGGGATGAATGGAACAAACTTCAGGTTGTCACAGGTTTCTGGGAGAGAGAGCTGATCAGGACTTACACCCAATTTAACAGAGTTTGTAGAAGTAACTGGATTTGTTTAACACTTGCATATTTATTAGTGTTTTTGTGAGCACTGACGGAAAATATGCAGTGTATTTGACTTTTCTCAATTATCATACTAGCATAGTGTTTGATAAACCCAAACATCTTTAAATTCAAACAAAAAGACAGTTTAAAAAAATATGCTTTCACAGTTCCTGCAACCTGGCTATTAGCTGAGAATTCAAACTCAGCCCACAAAAGAGCTTAGTTTCCTTCTCAGATTATCCTTTTCCAACTGTTGTTGTTGTTAGGTGCCATTGAGCCGGTTCCGATTCATAGCAACTCTATGTACAAAAGAACAAAACACTGCCCCATCCCATGCCATCCTCACTATAATTTCTATATTTGAGCCCATTGTTGCAGCTACCAGGCCAATCCATCTTGTTGAAGGTCTTCTTATTTCCTCTGGTCCTTTACCAAGTATGATATCCTTCTCCAGGGACTGGTCCCTCCTGACAACATGTCTAAAGTACATGAGACGATGTCTTGCCATCCTCTCTTCTAAGGAGCATTCCGGCTGTGCTTCTCCAAAGACAGATTTGTTCATTCTTTTTGGCAATCCATGGTACATTCAATATTCTTCTCCAATGCCATAATTCAAAGCCATCAATTCTTCTTCTGTAATCTTTATTCATTGTCCAGCCTTTGCATGTGTATGAGGCAATTGAAAACATCTTGGCTTGGGTCAGGCTCACCTTAGTCCTTAAAGCGACATATTTGTTTTCTGGGTTTTTTTTTTTTTTTTTTAATACTTTAAAGAGGTCTTTTGCAGTAGATTTGTCCAATGCAATGTGTTGTTTGATTTCTTGACTGCTGCTTCCATGGGCATTGATTGTGGATCCAAGTAAAATGAAATCCTTAACAACTTCAATATTTTCTCCATTTATCATGATGTTGCTTATTGGTCCAGTTGTGAAGATTTTTGTTTTGTTTATGTTAAGGTGTAATCGATACTGAAGGCTGTGGTCTTTGATTTTATTAGTAAGTGCTTCAAGTTCTCTTCACTTTCAGCAAGCAAGGCAGTGTCCTCTGCATATTGCAGGTTGTTAATAAGTCTTCTTCCAATCCTGATGCTGCATTCTTCTTCTACAGTCCAGTTTCTCGAATTATTTGCTTAGTATACAGACTGAATACCTATGGTGAAAGGAAACAACCCTGATGCACACCTTTACTTATTTTAAACGGTGCAGTATCCCTTTGTTCTGTTCCAATGACTGCCTCTTGGTCTACGTATAGGTTCCATGTGAGCACAATTGTTTTGGACATGAATTAAGTGTTTCCAATACGAATGTATTAAAATCTCCTTTAAAATAATCTACTCACTATACAAAGGGTTTCAAGCAGGGTTTTACAGAGTAGTCAAGGTCTATTGCCAAGCAGTTCCTATGTTCACAGGTGAAACAGGACAGGCAAACATGAGAGCTTCTGAGATTCCCACAAGATTAGAGAAGAAGACAAAATGCAGAGATATAGGAGGCAGAGTGCAGGGAAATGGGGAGTGAAGAGACATTTATTTTTCTGCCATTTTAAAAACAGAGCTGAGGTTCACGTTGGACTTACATTAGCTTCTCTAATCTGTAAGAGCTTGGGTTTCAATGTTAGAGTAGGGTACATGGGTATATTCTTTCATTCAAACCACAGAAAAATATTCTTTCAGCTACCTTGTCAAATTCACAAAGATGGCCCCCCAGCTCTCCACCAACGAATTGATCTCTGTCAGCAAGGAAATTGTGGCAGCTTTGGCCATGTGCTGTGCACAGAATAAACAGTTTGCCTGTGTTGACTATTCGGTGAGCATGTCCCATTTACCTACTGTCCTTTAAAAAAGCAAACAAAAAAAGAATATTTGTACTCTTTGGTTTGTAGGGATTATCTATCTCTGTTTTCCTTTCCTTCTCCCTCTTACTCTCTTCATTGTTTTGCACATCATCAAGCGAAGAACATCAAATTTTCCTTTTGGCTCACTGCATCAAAACACTAAGAAGCACAAAAAAGAGTCTTAAATATTTTCTTGGGATCCTGAAACCATTGGTCTCACTTATTATTTATATTAGAAGTGATTTGTCAGGGAAAATGATAAGGAATCCCAACATTGTTCCAGAATGATATAGGAAACATTATTATTTTAAGTAATGTTACAAACCCTTCCTCCTCCCTCACCAGTTCAGTAAAATTGCAGCTTCCAGCACAATCAAGTGCTGAGTGTATTTCTTTAGGGTTTGGGAGGAGAGTGCACTGGGGACACTCCAGGAGGAGAATAAACCCAAGAGCCCCAGTGTTTGTGTACCACTTTCAGGTAAGTATAGCTCTCTGCTCATAGTTACAAGTTCATGTATATGTTAGGAAGAGATTAATCTGTAGGCATTTAAATTGACATACTTTGAATTTTTGTCATAATGCCATTTGAAACCCCTCCCTCTAATTAACTTTGTACACAGTGTAGCTTTAGAGTGCATGTGATTTTTTGAGTAAAGTTATCAATGATCTAACTATTCATCTAACTACTATTTCAAAAGTTCAGTCAAGTTTTAAAATCACGTATGAGTTCTAACTCTCATTGGTACAGGTGCATTTAGTTCTTGGAGAATTATGTGGAATTATGTGGAGTGAATAAAAATCGAACCATCAGCCCTGCCATGGACCAGTGTTGCAAATCAAGCCCTGCTTTCGGAAGGCATTGCTTTGAGGGTCTGAAAGCTGATGAAGCATATGTGCCACCATCAGCCTCTAAAGGTTTATTTACCTTTCACACAGACTTGTGTCAGGCTCGAAATGGAGCATTCCAGAGAAAGAAAGAAAGGTACAAATAGTCTCTTCCATTCACCTTTTCCTTCAGTCTGAAGACAAACCATGCATTATTGAGCAGGTTTATTGTACTAGATATGTACAGTTAGTGTCACAATCCTGTTCCTTCCTTCAAAATGTCTAGTCCCTCCAATTCAGAAAAACAGTAGAGAATACTTATTGTCATTGTTTACAAATAAAATCCTAGCTTGTCTTTTCCTTTGCTAAAGACTTGGAGGGTCCACTGAGCTGTAGTTTGAAAAGGTAAATTAGGCAGCCAGATAAAAGACTCACAGGCAGGTTCATTATGAATCAGATTTTCCCTAGAGAATGACATAGGTGTTTGCCTTGAGAATCTCCCTTATGTTTGAAAAAAGGAAGAGGAATTTTACTTTTGCTCTCTCAGGCAATGCTATAAGTGCCAAGAAAGAAGACCTTTTTTTGGATTTAGGCAGTGTCTGTACCAAGAGGAGTGGAAACAGCATTCAGCTACTGAGGAATGGGGATTGGAGGTTGTTTTGAATCTGAATTTTCTAGAAAGATCAAATGTAGTCAAATATTCTACGATAACGTGCATAAAAAGAACTTAATATATGTTCACATTTTTATATCATTTGCCTGTGTTTACATAACCCTCCAAAGTATGTTACCATGGAATCTATCCCATAACTTTAAAAGAAAATTTTCAAGGGACCCTTTCAAATTTTAATATTCTAACTCTTTACACTTACCCAAATTGAGACCCCTAAGACATGTGATTCTGTGAAAATCACTTTGGAGGAGCTTTGGAAACCATTCATTAATTGATTCTGTTTGATGGTATCTGTGGCCCACAGGTTTTTTGTTGAATTAGTGAAGCTGAAGCCTCAACGTACAGAGGAGGAGCTGCGGTCACTGCTTACAGATTTCATCAATGTGGTGGAGAAGTGCTGCAAAGCAGAGGGGCCTGAAGCTTGCTTCAATAAAGAGGTAGTTATATTTCCTTTCCTTTGAAACTCAATTGGCTCTCATGGTAAAATAAAATGAAATAGAACTCCCCGTCAGACCCTGCTTCCTCCCTACAGTGTCTACAAAGTCTATTCCTGAGAGCAGAGTTACTACATAACTGGTGTGCAGACATGTCTCTGGTAGGAGTTTAGCACTGTCTTCTTGGTAACGATGTGGTGTAGGAAAAGATGTCAACAAGACGTGGATTCTATTCCCAGAAAACTTGGTCATGTAACTTAAACTAAACAGCTTTCATTATCTATAAACGAAGATGATAATTATTATCCTTGAATTACAGCATGTATCCTTACTGTTCTTTTTTGAGGAAACCCTGGTGGCATAGTGGTTAAATGCTACGGCTACTAACCAAAAGGTCAGCAGTTCGAATCCACCAGGCGCTCCTTGGAAACTCTATGAGGCAGTTCTACTCTGTCCTATCATGTCGCTATGAGTCGGAATCGACTCGACGGCAGCAGGTCTTTTGGTTCTTGGTTCTTTTTTTAATTACCCAGTATCTTGATAAAACAAATTCTCAAACTGACTTGCAAAGGAAATCACAATCAGCTGCAAAGACAGGACAACAGGAAGTGAAGTCCTTCAGAGGGTAACTCTTTTAGCTTTCCATGCTGTCTTAGTCATCTAGTGCTGCTATAACAGAAATACCACAAGTGGATGGCTTTAACAAAGAGAAATTTATTCTCTCACAGTCCAGGAGGCTAGAAGCCCAAATTCAGGGTGCCAGCTCCAGGGGAAGGCTTTCTTTCTCTGTTGGCTTTGGGGAAAGTTCCTTGTCATCAATCTTCCCCTGCTCAAGGAGCTTCTCAGCTCAGTGAGCCCGGGTCCAAAGGACACGCTATGCTCCTGTGCTACTTTCTTGGTGGTGTGAGGTCCCCATGTCTCTCTACTTGCTTCTCTCTTTTGTATCTGAAAAGAGATTGGCTTAAAATACAACCTAATCTTGTAGATTGAGTCCTGCCTCATTAACATAACTGCATCTAATCCTGCCTCATTAAAATCATAGAGATAGGATTTACAACACAGGATAATCACATCAGATGACAAAATGGTGGACAATCGCACAATTCTTAGAATGATGATCTAGCCAAGTTGACACATATTTTGGGGGACACAATTCAATCCATGACATGTGCCTTGACCCAACATCCCTCAGTTGAGAATACATGTGTGCGAAGTGAGGAAGTAGAAGGTAAGGGTAGCAGCGGGAGGAGAGGAAGAAATGTTCCCTGCTTGTTTTTACTCTAATTGTTCTCACTCAGTTACTTCTGAATGTCAACACCAATTGGTGGTCCTTGGAATGTCTGTTCATTGTTTTTCAACTTCCTTTCTCATGGTTTCTTTCCTAGTAACACCCACTGCACTCTCAAACTCACTCAAAATTCACACACACACACATAGACACACTCTTCATGAATACTCACATGCACAGCCGTACACATGCACTTCATGAACACTCACATGCACACACTCACACACAGATCACGAACATTTACGTGAACACACACTCACACAAATCTTTCATTCTGATTGAGAACCCTCTACTTTCCTGAGTGGGTCCTTAGTTTTTGGAAATTTTCTTGAACAAATTGCACCTACTCCTCACTTACAGATTACCTCGTTATAGGACATTACTTATGACAATGGTAAAAAAATTTACCACCTGACTATTTTGCACATTAACAACATATTTCTGGCGGTAACGGAAAGCCGAGATGCAGGACAAGAGGAATGCTAGCTGTGATGGCTCAGGTTATGTGTCAGGTTGGCTGAGCCATGATTCTCAGTGGTTTGGCAGTTATGTAATGAAATAATTTGGTTGTTAGGTAATGATGTAATTTGGCAGCTGTGTAGTGAAATAATTTGGCAGTTATGTAATGATGTAGCCATCCTCCATTTTGTGATCTAATGTGGTCATCCTCCATTTTTGCATAATGCCAATTTTCATGTATCTACCTGGTCTTTGGAACTCAACCATGTTGATTAAGTGAGGAGTGGATGTATTAGTTCTTTAAAAATGTGCTTTCATTTAATTAGAGGTTAATAGTTCCTATCATTTATCTAAGTGAGTGTATACATGAGGATTATGTAAAGGCAGGGATGGGTTTATTGGCAGTTCATAAAAACCTTGGAGATCTGTTTTCAAGCTCACTTGAAAGAAGAGTTTTAACCATCTCACTATTCAATATGAGAGTGGTTTAATTTTTCTTTCCCATATTCAGGGCAACCTCTATCTCTAAATATAAAAAAATAGTAACGTAATTGTTTATTCCTATTGGTTCTTTTCTGTCCCCTCAGGGTCTAATATTGGAAGCCAAAAGCCAGGCTGCCTCAAAAGCATAAAGTAAAAAGCACCAAAGGTAATATCTTCCATCTCAACCAAATGCCAAGTATATTTGCAGCTTATTGGACCTCTCTGCCTTTTTTACTTTCACCCTTCAATGTTAATTTCTGCTCATCTCTCATGCCTTGCAGCTAACAGACCACGAATACTGGTCCTGGAGTATTTCTCTGGGCATCAGTTACTCAAGTGTGGCTATGCTGCACACATGCCAACATTTTTCTCACTGTTCAGGTAGTTTTCTCGGCGGCCAAAGGCATCAATTCCGATGCCTTTTTGCTACTGCACTCTGCTGTTTGGTTCAGAAAGGAGAGGCAATCACATCTCTGAATGTTGACAGAGAAAAGGGTAACTCTGTGGGGAGAGTGAGGTGCACAGATAAGTCTCAGTAATGCTGTCCCGGGAGACTTGCTGCAGCATTTACATGTACAAGGAGCTCTATGTTTGTGAATTCAAAAAGATATATAACGTATGCCCCTTCCCCTGCGGTTTATGTACAACTCGTATCACAAACTTGAGGAAAAAAATGGTGGCATAGATAAAGCATATGATATATGACATCTCAGAGGAGATACCTGAATCCCAATGGAGGGTAGGTTTGGATTTACAAGAGGAGAAACATAGTGACCACTAATGGTTTTTCAAACACACAATTTTCCATCACCCAATTTATAGTATATCATATTCTTTTCCTGCATAAGATACAATTTTTTCTTCCCAGGCTGCAGAGGAAAGAGATGAAGATCAACTTATCTGCTTCCCATCTGTACTGTGTTGAAGGCCTGAAATCATGTTATTGCAGCACCAAGAAACTCAAAGTTATAAAGTTTTTTCTCTAAGACTGATGTTATATATTAATTTGTTAACAAAATTAATTAAGCAGTCATGAGTCATTCATTCCTTCAACATCTTTTGCTCACTGGTACTTACTCTACTGCACAGAAGTTAGGTGTCCATAGTAGGAAATGTGTGGGCAGAGTCTTTGTGGATCCCACTCATGCTGCCACTGGGAAGGAAATGGGGAGGTGAGTGAGCATGCACCATTATTGATAATAAGAGCTGACATGTATTTAACATTCACAACGTATAAAGCATTTCCATAGGTATTTTTCATGCATCATTTTATTTAATTCTAACGACTCTTTGAAGTAGGCATCGTTATTATTCCCATTTTACAAACAGGGAGCATGAAGCTTGGGGAGACAAACTAACATGTTCAATGTCATACAACTAGTGTTTGGCAGAACCTAGGTTTCAATTTGGTCCTCTAATTTCCGAACAATACTTTTAACCACTAACTCATAGGCGTGGCATAGGTATTATGCCTAACAAAATTTTATTATTCAGAAAGGGGAGGAGCATTCAATGAATCAGGAACATGGCTTTCCTCTCCTTCCATTCCAAGCCAAAATGGCTGGTTATGTTGGAGCTGTGCTTGCCAGCGATGCCAGAGAGAGGGACTGATAGGAACAGTGAGGCCATGAAATGAAGGTTGATTGTGGGTTCATGGCTGATTACCCTTACTGTTCTCTCAAATTTTAAGATTTTCAGTTTCAATGTCTAGCACTGAAGTTGATGACCATTTACTAAATAATACATAGAAGTTTTTTTTTTTTTTTCCAGTATAGTGTTTACAGCACAGTCTTTGGAATTCTCATTTATTTACTCAACAAATATTTATTAGACTCCTAATGTGTGCTAGAAATCATGGACACAAAGGTGAGCAGGATGGACACAGCTCCTGCATCTCACTGAGCACAGGAAATGGACAGTAAGCAAGCAATTACATGCAATACCATAGGTGCAGTGATGACAGTAAAAGACCCCTTCTGTGGGTGCACATTGCATAGGCACCCAGCCTAAGCTATGGATGCAGGATGGGAAGTGGATGGTGGATTTCAAATTCCTACTGTCGTTAACTTACTATACAGCCTCTGACAAGTTTCCTACACTCTGCAACCTCCCTTTCTTTTTGTAGAATGGGATGATAATCTCCATGTCACAAAGGATTTAGAGGAATATATTAAATTACTAAATAGCACCAATACAATATCCACCAGATAATAGGTGTTAATAAAAAAAAAATTTTTTTTTTTGCATGAAGCTATTTTATCCTTTTACCATTTTTTACAAACACTTCACTTGCCAATGAGTATAAACAAGGAATAAAGTTTTACTTAAATAATGGGTAATAGCTTTTAGAATAAAACATAAGTGTAATGCTTCACAACCTATGTTTTTGACAATGGATTCTTAGATATGATACAAAAAACACAAGCAACAAAAGAAAAAAAAATAGAGCTCCATCAAAATTAAAAACTTTCGTGCATCAAAAGATTTTATCAACAAAGTGAAGAGATAACCTATAGAATGGGAGGAAACATTTAAGAACTGTATGTCTGATAAGAGTTTAATATCCACAATATGTAAATAACCACTATGACTCAACAACAAAAAGACAAATAATCCAAAAACCTGGGCAAGTTGCTTGAGTAGCTGTTTCAACAAAGAAGGTATACTAATGACCAATAAGCACATGAAAAGATGCTCAACATTATCAGTCATTCCAAAAAAATCCCATTGCCAACTCATAGTGGCCCCACAGGACAGAGTACAACTGCCCCTTAGGGTTTCCAAGGAGTGGCTGGTGGATTTGAACCATCAGCAGCCAAGCTCCTAACCGCTGCCCCACCAGGTTTCCTGTCAGTCATTAAAAAAAAAAAAAAACCCAGTGCCGCCGAGTCCATTCCGACTCATAGCGACCCTATAGGACAGAGTAGAGCTGCCCCATAGAGTTTCCAAGGAGCGCCTGGTGGATTCAAACTGTCAGCCCTTTGGTTAACAGCTGTAGCACTTAACCACTATGCATGCCATCGAGTAAATACAAATTAAAACCACAATGAGATGCCTCTTCACACCCACTAGAATGGCTTTTACTAGAAAAGCAGAAACCAACAAGTGTTGGCTGAGATGTGGAGAAATTAGAACTTTCATCCATTGTTGGTGGGAATGTAAAATGGTGCAGCCTCTGCGGAAAGTAGTTTGGTGGTTCCTCAAAAAGTTAAGCATAGAATTACCACCTGACCCAGGAATTTCACTCCTAGGTGTATATTCAAAAGAATTGAAAGCAGGGACTCCGACAGAGACTTGTACATCAGTGTTCATTGAAGAATAATTTACAATAGCCAAAAGGTGGAAAAAAAAAAAAACCCTAAATGTCTATCAACAGAAGAATGAATAAACAATATGTAGTATATACAATATTATTCAGTCATAAAAGAAATGATGCTGTAATACATGCTATGATGTGAAATAAGTCCATCACAAAAAGACAAATATTGTATGATTCCACTAATATGAAATATCTAGAATAGGCAAATGCATAGAAACCAAAGTTTATTAGTGGTTACCAAGGGTAACAGGAGAGAGAAAAAATTGGGAGCCATTGCTTACGGAAGGAGCCCTGCTGGTGCAATGGTTAAGTGCTGGGCTGCTAACCAAAAGCTGGTGATTCAAACCCACAGCTTCTCTGTGGGAGAAAAGACCTGACGATTTGCCAGATACACACCACAACCCAGGAAACCCTATGGAGCAGCTCTACTCTGTCATACAGGTATGCTATGAGCCAGAATTGACTCGGTGGCGTACAACAACAACAACATTGCTTGAGGAGTACTGAGCTTCTGTTAAGGGGATGGAAAAATTTGGAAGCAGATAGTGTTGAGGGTGGTGCAACATGACAAATGTAATTAATGTCACTGAACTGTACCCATGAAAATGATTGAAATGGCAAATGTGTGTTACATACATTTTACCACAATAAAATGATAAACAACAGATAATAGATTTAGCGAACAGAATGAAACAGAGCAGAGTTAGCTAATTTAATTTCATACCCGATAATGAGTTCTGCTCTGTGTCTGACACTATGCTAGGAACAGCAGATACAAGGCTGGAGACCTAAGAACCTGCTGCCATCAGGGGAGGCAGTCAAGCAACTCTCTCTCCATCCTCCCAGCAGGAGAACACACCGATAAAGGCAGGTTATCAATGCGGCAATGGGAGGGAGGGGTGAGAGGAGTGGTTTGATCAAGACACGTATTTTGCTTGGAGGTGAGAGGATTTAGGGTAAGGGCAAGTCGAACTTACTCAGTATTTTCAGACAGAACTCAGACCAATGAATAGAACATACCTGGACTCGGTGCAGAAAGAATTTTCTAATCCTAGAGATGTTTTTAAATCTAACAAGCCTCATGGCCAGTGCCCAGACAGCATGTACGTGAGCAGCCACTACCCTAGTGGGGTTCTGGGATCCTGGCCCTGGTCTCTCCATGGTGCCTTTGAATTCTGTTTCAGTGACTTGGCAAGAATTAGCTTTGCTGGGAACATAACGTTTAAGAATCATCACTATGTACTGATGTACTCCCTATGTTTAATCTAAAGGCTAGAATTGTCGGCCCGCCTGAAGAGTTTACTCTCTTATCACCAAACCCTCCCCCTTGCCTTTGCTTAAATAATTCCCTCTGCTCATGTCTCATATGGTCTGGAATTCCACCATTAGTCACTATAAGGGATTTAATATCTTTTTTAAGCTGGTTATGTGAAGAACAGGGCATCAGGATTGGAGAAAGACTCATTAACTACCTGCATTATACAGATGACACAACCTTGCTAGTTGAAAGTGAAGAGGACTTGAAGCACTTACAGATGAAGATCAAAGACCACAGCCTTCAGTATGAATTACATCTCAACATAAAGAAAACAAAAATCCTCACAACTGGACCAATAAGCCACATCAGGATGAACGGAGAAAAGACTGAGTTTGTCAATATGCAAGTGTTAATCGAATCCTGAGTCAATTCTATAAATTCTGTTTAAATAGGCATAAGTCCTGATCAACTGTCTCTCCCAGGAACCTGTGACAACCTGCAGTTTGTTCCATTCATCCCAAAGGTGGTGGAATCCAGGGAGCGCTGACTACAATTGGAAGTAAGAAAGGGAGGTCCAAACAGAAACTAAAGCAATAGAGAAACAATTTGTCCAAAATCTTAGCCTCATTTCTTTCTCAGTTGTATGATCTTTGGTTTGAGCCTTATTTCTGGTGGGGGTTAACGTGACAGCTCAGTGTGCACTCCTGACTTTTGTCTGTGTCTTTATTCCTTCAAGAGTTTATAAATTGGCCATAACTGAAAGATGGAGCGATTTTTCTTTTTACTGTAGATGGCACTCTTTTATCCTAGTCACAAGTACTAACCTTCTTTGGTAAGCAACCTACTGGTATTTCAAGACATCCTCCCTCAAATTCTGAAAATGTTCACATTCTTCCTTTACCATCTCAAGGCTTTCCTCAGATGTCTAATTGGATTTTTCTTCCTGAGAATGAGAACGATCATGTTTATGATTATTTTATCCAAAATTTAATAATAAATTTCATCCAAACTTGTCAAACAACTTTATTTATTTATATGATATTTTCAAATGGTTGTTATCATTCATTTCCCATTAAAGATACTATTTATATATGTGTGTACAAAGTTGAATCTTTTCAATTATATACATAGATAAGCTTTTTGCTTAAATTCAAACTAAATTTTTCATCATTATCATTATTGTGTACATTTGTCTAGAACTTTCCAGTTCACAAAGCATGATTCAAATCTTATGTTAACAGTGATCACATTGGATTCTCACTCTGAAGTGGCCAGAGCTGTTGTTATTTCCAATTTAAAGTAAAGGAAACAGGCCTGTGAACTGACTTGCCCAGAATGCTCCACACAGTAAAAATTGCCACAAAGCAGTTGTAATCATGTTTACCTTTATTTTTCCTCATTTAGAATAATAACCATAAACCTCCAATAATTATCTTCAAATATTTGATGAATTCTCTCTCATGTGGCATAAAATTGGACATCTATTAAGTGGTCACCAGAAACAGAACTAAACACCAGAGGATGGATGCTATAGGAGAAATTATTTCTCAGTATATTCTAGCAACATGATTCATTTAAAAAGGCACAGACTGCCTCATTAGGGGTAGTGGCGGAGCAGGAACTAAAACTCAAATCTTCTTACTCCTTTGACCAAATTTCAATGGTGGAAATATGGCTTGAAAATTGATTTTATGGCAGGTGGAAGAGAATTTTAAAATAAAGCAAAAGCAACACATATCAAAGGAGAGAAACAAATGAGAAATGAAAGCTATTAATTTCTATAATATATTGTTGTTGTTAGGTGCTATCTTAGACTGGGTTCTCTAGAGAAGCAAAACCAGTAAAGCATATAAATATATGTAGAGAAAAATTTATATCAAGGAAATGGCTCACATGGTTGTAAAGGCTGGAAAGTTCCAAGTTGTTGGGTCAGGAGGGAGCCTTCTCCTGATTCAAGCAGCTGCAGGGGCTGGGGAACCCAAGATCGGCGGGTCAGACGGTAGGCTTCTGATTCAGGCTGTGGAGGCCGAAAAATCTCAAGATCGGAAGGCAAGATGATAAGTAAGCTACTACCTCAAGTCCCAAAAACCGGAGGTCAGAGGAACAGGGTCCAGAACCAGCAAAAGCCAGTGAGCTTTGCCAGAGAGCTTTACCTGTATTGGATACAGACCACACCCCCAAAGAAAGGTCCTTTCAACTGACTGACAACCAAGAGCAGATCCTATCATGGAGGTGATCACATTATATCAGATCTTATCATAGAAGTGATTACATTATTATGCAACTGCCAAACTACATCATAACTGTCAAACCACTGAGAATCATGGCCCAGCCAAGTGTACACACAACCTTAATGATCACAGGTGTCACGGAGTCAGTCTGACTCATAGCAACCCTATGCACAACAGAACAAAACATTGCCTGGTCCTGCACCGTACTCAAAACCCTTGCTATATTTGAACTCATTGTTGCAGCCACCACGTCAATCCAACTCACTAAGGGTCTTCTTTTTTTTTCACTGACCCTCTGCTTTAACAGACATGATATCCTTCTCCAGAGACTGGTCCCTCCTGATAACATTCCCAAAGTATGTGAGATGAAGTCTTGCCATTCTCAATTTTTAGGAACATTCTGGCTATACTTATTCCAAGACAGATTTGTTTGTTCTGGCATCCGTGGTATATTCAACGTTCTTTACTAACACCATAATTCAAGTGCATCGATTCTTCTTCAGTCTTCCTTATTCATCGTCCAGAGTTTAAAGCGTATGAGGCAACTAAAAATACCATAGCTTGGGTCAGGCTCACCTTAGTCCTTAAAGTGACATCTTTGCTTTTTAACACTTTAAAGCGGTCTTTTTCAGCAGATTTGCCCAATGCAATATGTGGTTTGATTTCTTGGCTGCTGCTTCCGTGGACGTTGATTATGGACCCAAGTGAAATGAAATCCTTGAAAATTTTAACATTTTCTCCATTTATCATGATGCTACTTATTGGTCCAATTGTGAGAATTTTTGTTATCTATATGGTGAATTGTAGTCCATACTGAAGGCTGTAGTCTTTCATCTTCATCAGTAAATACTTCAAGTCTTCTTAGCTTTCAGCAAGCAAAGCTGTGTCATCTGCATATTGCAGGTTGTTAATCAGTTTTCCTCCAATCCTGATGCCTCATTCTTCTTGGATTATTTGCTCAGCATACAGATTGAATAAATATGGTGAAAGGATACAACCCTGACACATACCTTTCCTGACTTTAAACTATGTAGTATCCCCTTGTTCTGTTCAAACGACTGCCTCTTCGTCTATGTACAGCATACACATGAGCATAATTAAGTGTTCTGGAATTTCCATTCTTCACAATGTTATCCATGATTTGTTATTATACACAAAGTTAAGTGCCTTTGAATAGTCAATAAAGCACAGGTAAATATCTTTCTGGTATTCTCTGCTTTCAGCCAAAATCTAACATCAGCAATGATATCCTTCGTTCCATGTCCTTTTCTGAATCCAGCTTGAATTCCTGTTAGTTACCTGTCGATACACTGCTTCGATCACTTTTGAATTATCTTCAGCGAAATTTTACTTGAGTGTGGTATTAATAACATTGTTCTATGACCTCCATATTTCGTTGGATCACCTTTCCTTTGGAATGGGCACAAACATGAATCTCCCAGTCAGTTGGCCAGGTAGCCGTTTTACACTTCTTAGCATAGACAAGTGAGTGCTTCCAGCATCGCGTCCTTTTGTTGAAACATCTCAGCTGGTTGTCCATTAATTCCTGGAAGCTTGTTTTTCACCAGTGCCTTCATTCAAGCACAGTACGACACCACAGTACAACAAACTAACAGACTAGTGATGGTATGATATATAAACGAGTACATATAAATTGATTGTAACAGCACACTAACTTCGGTAGAAAAATTGATAACAGACATGAACAAATTATTCATATAAATTTTGCTATTCCAATAGCTAAAATTATGCGGGAAAAACCAAACAAGTTCTTCCTTAAGACAAAGTTAGTGTTTTTTACACATAAATCTAGCAAAGTTAATTTCTCTTCTTTTTCTTTTTTTTTATTGTGCTTTAGGTGGAGGTTTACAGAGCAAATTAATTTATTAAACAATTAATACACATACTGTTTTGTGACATTGGTGCTAAACCCACAAAATGACTACACTTGCCCCTTCTCCACCTTGGGTCCCTTATTCCCATTCGTCTGCTTTCCTGTCCCTTCCTGCCTTTTCGTCCTTGCCCCTGGGCTGGTGTACCCATTTAGTCTCATATACATTGTTGAGCTACATGTATTATTGTTTGTTTTATAGGCCTAGATAATCTTTGGCTGAAGGGTGCAACTCAAGAGTGACTTCAGTACTGAGTTAAAAGGGTGTATGGGGGCCGTACTCTCAGGCCTTCTCCAGCCTCTGTTAGGCAGGTAAGCCTTTTTTTGGGAGTTTGAATTTTGTTCTACATTTTTCTCCAGGTCTGACCAGGACCCTCTATTATGATCCCTGTCAGACAGTTGGAGGTGGTAGCTGAGCATCATTTAGTTGTGCTGGACTGAGTCTGGTGACGGCTGTGGTGGTTATGGCCCATTAGTCCTTTGCACTAATCTCTCCCTTGTGTCCTTGATTTTCTTCATTCTCCCTTGCTCCAGACGGGGTGGGACCAGTAGCTGTGTCTTAGATGGCCACTTATAACCTTTTAAGACCCCAGATGCTACTCACCAAAGTAGGATGTAGAGCGTTTTCTTTGTAAATTATGTTATGCCAATTAAGCTAGACGTCCTCCAAAACCCTGGTTCCCAGCCCTCAGTCCAGTAACTCAGTCCCTCAGGGGGCTTGAGTGTGTCTGTGATGCTTCTTTGGCTTTAGCAGAGTTAATTTCCATGTGTAGTGTTGGTGAAGGTAGAGGTGAAATGAAATCTCTCAAGCACCATTGTGGTAAAAATATTCCAGAAAGTCACTTGACAATTTGTGTCAAATGCGTGTTAGAAGTCTATATATTTTGACCCAACTGTTTCCCTTCTGAAAATCTACCCTAAGAAAATAGTCAGAAATATCAGTAAAGATTAATGAAATAAGATATCTATCTCAGTATTACTTACATAATTAAAAACAACCATAATATTCGAAATCTCCAACACACACAGTAAGAGAGCAGTTAAATTATTTTACATCACTATGATGAGATATCAGAGTCATTTAAAATAAAGTATATTTTAAAGGCTATTTAACAATACAAACTTTTTCTAAGATTAAATAATTCCGAATATTTCCTGAGAAAGTATTATTCTGATTTTACTTTAAAAAACACATATATATGCATATATGTATGGAAAAAGTGAAATAAAACATTAACCATAACTATTTTTCTGTGATACAAGCATAAGCTTTTCCAAATTTTTTTGTTATGTTTGTACTTTCTAATCATCTGCAATAATCATTTAGTACTTCTGTAATCATATAAAAATCCAGTGTTGCTAAATAAAATAGAGAGCACGTGAACGAAAATGTATACATAAAATGTTTAATGGGAAGAAATTTCAAATCAACATACCGGATTCATCATTCAAAACATCATGCACAAACCAAACTCATGATGCCAGTCTTCCTAATGATCAGCCACCAAAAATATAAAGTGAGCTTACATTGGTCAGTCGGAAGTTCCGTCCCTAAAGCGAGCCATACCCGTTGCCATCCAGTCGTTCCAACTCACAGCAACCCTATAGGACAGAGTAGAACCACCCCATAGAGTTTCCAAGGAGCAGCTAGTGGCTTTGAACTGCTCGCCTTTCGGTTAGCAGCTGAGCTTTTAGCCACTGTGCCACCAGGGCTACACTATATTAAAACGTTGCTATCAATTTTTATTTTTTTAATGCTCTGAGCCTACAATAATAGACCCTGCTGCATGGCCATAACAATCTCGAGGTTTTTTTCTCTTTTGCAGCATTCTTCCAGAAGATTCTCACACTTTACCAATTCTTAAAACCTCTGGTGTAGAAAGATCTTAATGTCTCTTTGAATACTCATATGAATACTCATGCTATTATATGTAAAATATTTTTTTATATTAGAAAACAAGAAAAATACCATACCCCGTTATTTTTTAGCCTAGTCAGATCTGCAATATGAAATCTGCTTCCAAATGTTAAGTTCCTCCTTCAAATAAATCAAGAAGCAATGGAGGATCAGTTAATGAAGATTCTCTTCTTTGTGAAGTTTTAAACTAACACTACATTTTACTTGGGGGATACAATTATTAGAGTTATTTAGAGTTTCTTATTAGAGTGGTTTCACCCTTATTGCATCAGAAATAGTATGTTGTGTCATGAGCACTTTAGAAAGTATCAGGCATAATTCTTTTGGAAAATGTACTAGTGATAGTGGGACTATGTCTTCCATCCCATCCCCAGTGAAGCCTCGATAACAGATTGGAAAGTAGCCTTGGTCCATCACTTCATCCTGATATTTGTCAAACATGGGAATGATCACCCTTCAGCTCTAAATCAGTGGTTTGCATGATCATAGTTAGAGACTAATGGCTTAAGTGAGTGTTGTTTGAGGGGAATGTGGGAAAGGGAGAGGGGAGAGTCCAGCACTTATTAAGCCCTTAGTAGATGCTAGGCAGGGAGTCCCCTGGGTGGTGTAAATGATTAACATGATCCACTGCTAACTAAAAGATTAGAGGTTTGAGTCTACCCAGAGGCTCCTGAAAGAAAGGCCTGGTGATCTACTACTGAAAAATCAGCCATTGAAAACCCTACGGAGCACCGTTCCACTCTGACACACATGGGGTCTCTATGAGTCGAAGTCATTTGATGGCAATGGGAAGGTTCTAGGCACTGGATCATGCTCTGGGTGTAAAAGATAAGGATACATTTCCTAGTCTTTATAAACACTGTCATTTAACTTCACTTAGTCCTCAGGAAAAGTGCTATCTTCTAGTGGAGGGAACTAAGTTTCACACTAGTTAAGCACCCTGCTAGTAATTAGAAGATACAAACTTTGAACCTAGGTCCCACAGGGTGCCTAGCTCATTCTTTTTTACACCAACATGACTCTCTTCTCAGGGGCAGGTGTCTCCTCTAAGTACCTCAGCTGTGCTAATTACAGCCTTCTTCATAAAAGAACCTTACCTATACATTCAAAGTAACTTTAGATGATCTTTTGCGTTTTGTGAAAATCATACGTTGCAAAAGTATCACAAGTCCAGGGAACTCTTTTCAGCTCCTCTCCCTCTTTTTTTTTTAAACCATTCTTGATTAATCTTGGTTTCCCTGGCACTGTCTCTCCAGATTCTCCATTTGTCTTCCCAGTCTCATTTGTGTGATATATTCTCGTACCCTAGGGCAGTGAATCTTAACCTTCAGAGAGTCGAGGGGTCCATTTAAAATCTGTTGTAAGGCATGCACTCTCCCCGAGGAAAAATATTACACCCCCAAAATGTTTCAAGACAAAATAGTACCTGTTTTACATGACTGTTGTGAGAATTAACATAGATAACCCATGTACTTAGTCTATTGCCTACCCTAGGCTGGGGGAATCCATTGAGGTCTTGCCTCAAACGTTCACATTCAGAAAGACTGCAAGTTGAAACTCTGCTTCTAACTCAACATGTTCATTGTTGCTCTATCATTTTTCCCCAAGACTTCAACAATTATCTATGCTGTGATTGTGATAATGATGATGACAAAAACTGCTTCTCTTTATGAAGGACTTACTATAGTCAGGTACAGATGGGGTGCTTTACATCTATCCTCTAGTTTAATTTGGTTTAATCCCTTGACTCATGAGAAGCAATATATCACAGTGGTTACAAGAGCAGGGCTCTGGAGCCAGACTGCTCGCATTTGTGTCTTGACTCCACCACATAGTAGCTGGGTGACTTTGGGGATACTTACTTAACCTCTCTGTGCCTCAGTTTTCTCACCTGTAAATGGAGATAATAAAAGTAAACTAATCCCAGAGGGTCGTTTTGAAAACTAAATTGGTTAGTAGACAAGAAAGACTTGAAATTTAGTGAGTATTCAATAAACACCAGCTCTTATTGTGACCTGTGTCTTCAAATCAGACCTCCTTCCAGAGCTCCATATATAAAATTGTCTCCTCATATGAAAACTAGTTACCCAGTCACCTAAGCCCCAAACTGAGATTCCTTTTCAGGTGAAATTTCTAACAAAACAAAACTGATTTTGTCCTTCCTCATTCTTCAGTAAAAACTTTTCGTGGCATCTTGTTACTTAGCACGGCTGCATGATCACTACCATATATACACCAAAGAGTTTTACACTTCTATCCATACTCTGAGATCATGGCCCATCCCACCACCCACCTCATCTGAATTAGCAAATTTCTTCAATTACCGTCTCCCCTACCAAGCCTTTCCAGGGTCCCAGGTACAATAAACCACTTCCTACTCTGTCCTCACAATACCTAGCACACAGTGCTGTCAGAACTAAAACAGCTGTTTTTACACTTATTTATTTATAAGTCTGTCTCTTCCCACATCTTGCTCAATATAGAAGAAAGCTTCCCAAGGGTAGAAACCCTGTCTAACCTAGTAAAGTCTTTGAAATATATCCATTCCCAATGAACCTTGAATGAATGAATATTCCTATGCAAATATTTATACCTGATAAGCTGAAGTACAGAGAGGTTACCTTGCCCCACTGACTCACCCAGGACTCAAATTTAGTTCCTCTGACTCCAAGCCCACCAGTCTTTCCCTTAACAGTTGCTGGATTACGTGGCATGGTGCTTAAGCCTGCAGATTCTTGGGCCAGACTCCCTAGGGTCAAATCCTTATTCTGCCATTTTTTAACTATGAACCTTAAACAAGTCACTTAACTTCTTTGTACCTCGGTTCTCTTAAAACCTAGGGAAAATAGTACCTGTTTTACATGACTGTTGTGAGAATTAACATAGATAATCCACGTACTTAGTCTATTGCCTAGCACACACCAAGTACTCGATAATTGTTGCTATTGTTGTTAGATGCTTTAGAGGCAAAATTCAACTCGTTAGTAACCTCATGTGACAAAGTAGAACTGCCCCATAGAGTTTTCTTGGCTGTAACCTTTATGGGAGCAGATCTCCAGGTCTTTCTCCCATGGAAATGGAGCCACTGGGTAGGTTCAAACAGCCCATCTTTCGGTTGGCAGCCACCAAGCACATAATCATCGCACACCAGGGCTCCTTTAATGAATTTTAGTTATCATTATAATAACACAGTGGCTTTTTCTAAAAATTATATTAAAGTATTATAGTTTATAGCCATGATTTTAAAAATACGCTGTGACTTTAATTGTTCCATATTCATTCCAGCTAAATCAGCCAAAGTAAGTCAAATCTTGTAAGTTTCTCTCTGTTTTCCTTATAAATTTCAACAAAGAGTTATATTACTCAGCCATGAAGTTCTCTTGGTCACCCTCTTGGTGTCGACACACATCTTTCCTGTCGGCAAATTTTGTTTCTCTGAGAGATAAACCCTTTGGCTTCTGATCTTTACCTAAGTAAATTATATACTCTCCAAGATCTGGGTTTTTTTCACAGCACTCTTTGACTTTGCTGGAAATGGGATCTTGTTTTGTACAAATGTGGCTCATAACATTGTTCTGTACATAATAAAAATGAGAAATGACTTTACTTTCATAATTCTTCCAAGACTGGGTTTCCCTTTATAATAGAATAGTTACATGCAAAACCAACCATAAGCGTAGCATCTGCAATCACCTAACCAGCTAATTTGATAGGTAATATTTATTTAAATTTTGTATTCTCTTAATACACATGAAGTTTCATATTAATGCAAGCTTTATTTCTCAGGATATGAAATGACATAATTATGAAAAAGAAGTCCATTATAAATTTAAATTCACTAAATATTGAGTTTTTTTTTTAAATACTTTAGTCTGCTCTTCTGAAATATTAGTATCTTCATCCTAAAGATACAGATATTGTTTCTTTCCAGTAAGTGTTCACCCATGCCTTCAATGGAGGCTACCAAGGACATGGGTTTCCTGGGTTTCCTCTCCTATGGCCTGAAACTACATACTAAGCACATGGTAGACAATAAATATTTGGTGAGTGAATGAAATAATGGCAGACAAATAAACACCAGATGAACACCTCTCAAATATAAGAAGCTATTCCAATAACTGAATCATTTTCCTATGGATATTATTAATTTGAAATTGTTCAAATTATCAAATAATATACAAAAAGAAAACATTATTCTGTTTTCCCTGTCTCTCTCTTCTTCCCAATTCTGGCATCCACATAAAGTTGTGGGGATTAGGGAGGATGAGGTAATCTTATTTACAAATTAGTTGGATAATTCTTTTTAAAAGCTGCTCTGGCCATCTCCAGACTGATCTCTCTCCACACATTCACCCTACTCTCTGCTCCAGCCTTGGGTGAACTACACTGAGTTCCATCAAGACACCAAGCTATTTCAGGCCTCCCTGACTTTGCTCAAGCTGCTCCACCTGGCTGCAACCCCCTTTTCATCTAACTGGTAATCATTGAGGGTGACAAATGGGGCTAAGCTCAAGGATGGGGTGAGAATTACTGCAGGTGAGGCACTGTGTCCCAACAAAACATGAACAAACCCGTAGGTAGTCTTCCAAATGCATATATATTTCCCCTAAAACCATTATTGCCCTAGGCAATGCAACACTTAGTCTCTGAGAATTCACTTCTATTTTGAATAAACTGCAATTCAATCCCTCCTATTTCTCCATAAAGGCATTAAAGGGAAGGAGAGTTGGCATATGATATGAGTCCTTAGTCTCAGCTCCAAACTAAACAAAAAACCCTCAATTACATCTTAATTCAGTACATTAGACTTAATACTATAAAACCCACATTTCTGTAAACAATCAACCAATATAGATATCAACAGAGGGTGTGATTGCTTTAATTAGGGTATAATTAGGGGCAAAAACTCTGGGTGACACATGTTGCCCACTGTTTGAAATAAAATAGGCATAGTTCAGTGTCTTAAAATTTAAGTAGTTAAATTAACATTCTGTTTTCACCACGAGTCTAAAACAGTCACACTAGTTAAAAGTCACAAAGATGAAGCCTAAGGAGTCCTGGTGGTGGAGTTGTTAAAAGCTTGGCTGCTAAGAGAAAGGTCAGCATTTCCAACCTACCAGTCACTCCACAGGAGAAAGATGTGGCAGACGGTTTTCACAAAGATTACAGCCCTGGAAACACTGTCCTATAGGGTCTCTATGTGTCAGAATCGACTCAAAGGCAATGAATGCGGTTTTTGTTTGTTTGCTTGCGTGTTTTGTTTTGTAAAATTAAGCCCAATTTCAGCCAAGAAAATATCAAGATATTTTAATAAAAAGCTATTATCTTTGAGTATGCGAACAGCTTAAACTAGGCCAACAATGTATTGTCTTAGTCATCTAGTGCTGCTATAACAGAAATGCCACAAGTGGATGGCTTTAACAAACAGAAGTTTATTCTCTCATAGTCTAGGAGGCTAGAAGTACAAATTCAGAGCACCAGCTTCAGGAGAAAACTTTCTCTCTCTGTCGGTTCTGGAGGAAGGTCCTTGTCGTCAATCTTCCCCTGGTCTAGGAGCTTCTCAGCACAGAGACCCCAGGTCCAAAGAACACGCTTGGCTCCTGGCTCTTGTTTCTTGGTGGTATAAGGTCCCCTGTAGCTCCGCTCACTTATCTCTTTTATATTTCAAAAGAGATTGGCTTAAAACACAACTTAGTCTTATAGATTGAGTCCTGCCCATTAACACAACTGCCTCTAATCCTGCCTTATTAACATCATAGAGGCAGGATTTACAACACATGGGAAAATCACATCAGATGACAAAATGATGGGCTATCACAGAATAGTGGGAATCATGGCCTAGCCAAGTTAACACACATTTTAGGGGCACACAATATAATCCATAACGTGTATTTACCAGCATACAACCTTACGGAATAGTTTTAAAGAATAAAGTTATTTGTAATTAACTTACCCACTTAGTTGGAACTGACTCTTCATTAACAGCCCAAGGAAGTGCAGAAACGACGGCTCTTAAAAACAATGGTAACAAATCATTCCAGAGCCTACTCTTAATTTCTAACATCTCTAAAACAGGATTTACCACGTTAAAAAAAAAAAACTCAATCTGGTCATAGGTTTTCAAAAAGTCCAAACTGTTGAAATTTTATTTCAAAGACACTTAACCATGTAAAATACAACCTACTGTCAAAAAAACTAAAGAAAAAAAAAAAGGTACAGCCTTTGATACCAGTTAGGCACAAACAAGCACCTCAAGGGATTAGTTATTGTGGTTTGATGGCTTAAGGTCATGGTTTCATGGGAGAATCCAGTCAATTGGCCTAATAGTGTTTTTAAGGTTTCTGTTTTACCTTGTAGTCCAGTGGGTAGTTCTGGGGATCTTAAAAGATTTCAAGTAGCAATCAAAGATGCAACAATTTGTCTCTACTTTCCTGGCACAGCAGCAGAAGTGGATGCAAGAATCAGAGAAGAAAGTGGATTGCAGATCTAATAACCTCCATGAACTATTATCTCCTTTACCATGACACAGGAACTTATGGTGCCTGGCTACCACTACTGAACACTTTGATCAAAGACTCAATGGACGAATACTGATCAAAAAGGGGAAAGAATGCCAGCCCTGGGCCAGGGACTGGAAGGCAGGAGGGAACAGGAAAGCTGGTAATAGAGAACCCAGGGTTGAGAAGGGAGAAAGTTGACATGTTGTGGGGTTGTTAACCAATGACATAGAACAATGTGTATACTGTTTGATGAGAAACTGGTTTGTTCCATAAACCTTCATCTAAAGTATAATTAAAAAAAAAATAAAGAAAACCTAAAAAAAGGGAGGGGGAGATGTGGAGTAGAATTTCAAATTTTTGCAGAACCTGGACTTACTAGACCCGTTGAGACTGGAGGGATGCCTGAACCTTTTGCCCTAAGATAATCTTTAAACCTTGAACTGAAACTATCCCTGAAGTCATCTTTAAACCAAAAGACAATTTAGCTTAATTAGTAAAAAATATTGCCTTGAGCATTGTACTCTTTCAAAGAATTGTCTATGTGAGATGAAATTGACAGCAGTAATTTTAAAGTATAGATGAGAAGTTTAGGAAGCAGTGAGCCTAAGTTAATGGTGATGAAATAATTTGGGTAGAGATAGCGAGAATAATGATAAAACGTGAATAACGTAAAGAATGAAAAAAAAATTCCTCACAACTGGAACAATAAGCAACATCATAATAAATGGAGAAAAGATTGAGGTAGGCAAAGATTCCATTTTACTTGGATCCAATCAACATTCGTGGAAGCAGCAGTCAAGAAATCAAGATACGCATTGCTTTGGGCAAACCTGCTGCAAAAGACCTCTTTAAAGTGTTGAAAAGCAAAGATGTCACCTTGAGGACTAAGGTGTGCCTGACCCAAGCCATGCTGTTTTCAATCACCTTATATGCATGGGAAAGCTGGACAATGAATAAGGAAGACTGAAGAAGAACTGAGGCCTTTGAATTGTGTTGGCAAAGAATATTGAATATACCATGGACTGCCAAAAGAAAGAACAAATCTGTCTTAGAAGAAGCACAACCAGAATGATCCTTAGATGCAAGGATGGTACTTCGGCTTACATACTTTGGACGTGTTATCAGGAGGGATCAGTCCCTGGAGAAGGACATCATGTTTGGTAAAGTGGAGGATCAGCGAAAAAGAGGAAGACCCTCAAGGAGATGCACTGATACAGTGGCTGCAACAATAGGCTCAAGTGTAGCAATGATTGTGAGGATGGTGCAGGACCGGGCAGTGTTTCGTTCTGTTGTGCATAGGGTCACTATGAGTCAGAGCCGACTCAATGGCACCTTACAACAGCAACATGTCACTGAATTATACAAATTGTTGAATGGTTGTATGTTTTACTGTTTATATATTTTCACCAAAAATAATATAAAAATTTTAAAAATACAATCTGCTAAATAATCTAAAAAGAAAATCCCATGTATTAAGAAAATTTCACCTGACAATTTATTAACATTCTGATTTAATTGAGGCAAAGTAGCCACACATCAGGACAATCTCAGAATAAGAACTGGTGCAAAATTCACTTTTTTTTTTCTTGCTTTAAAGAGAATATTTACCAGGGCTTGGATACACTCAATAGTATCCCCTTCACAGGATCCGTCATATTTGGAAGCAACATCTTCTAGGAGGGAAATAAATTCCTAAATTCAATCTCAGGGAATTTTCGGCTGACTACAGCAGTTACTGGAAAGAGAATGACGAATCACTGAAAGATTTTGAAGGAGTATGACAAGAGGAAGTTCTTTGCTACTACAGTATAAATCGCTGCAAAAAGCACTGGTCTCTTGGTTTCTCACAGCTGTTTTTACCACAAAGCTATTTGTATGACACCTGGCCTGCAAGATCTCTTTTAAAATCCTATGCTGTCCAAGAGACAGAAAGGGCCACATGAACCAGAGACCTACATCATCCTGAGACCAGAAGAACTAGTTGGTGCCCGGCCACAACCGATGACTGCCCTGACAGGGAGCACAACAGAGAACCCCTGAGGGAGCAGGAGATCAGTGGGATGCAGACCCCAAATTCTCACAAAAAGACCAGACTTAATGGTCTGACTGAGACTAGAGGAATCCCGGCGGTCATGGTCCCCAAACCTTCTGTTGGTCCAGGACAGGAACCATTCCCGAAGACAACTCATCAGACATGGAAGGGACTGGACAGTGGGTAGGAGAGAGATGCTGATGAAGAGTGAACTATTTGTATCAGGTAGACACTTGAGAATGTGTTGGCATCTCTTGTCTGGAGGGGGGATGGGAGGATAGAGATAGTTGGAAGCTGGCAAAATTGTCACAAAAGGAGAGACTGGAAGGGCTGACTCATTAGGGGGAGAGCAAGTGGGAGTATGGAGTAAGGTGTATATAAACTTATATGTGACAGTTTGACTTGATTTGTAAACATTCACTTGAAGCTCAATAAAAGTTAATAAAAAAAAAAAATCCTATGCTGATGTTATGGGACACCCAGGTGCCTGGGTCAGAGCAAGTAAAGACCTAAGAGATGTGCTTTCTTCCATAATTATTATACAAAATACAAGGTGTAAGGTCCACTGTTTCCTGGTTTCGGCCCATGGCAGGTATAGACAATCCACACAAGGACTATTTTCTGCTGATCTAGTTGAAGTCTCAGAAGTTTTCTCAATACATTTCTCTAGCACCATTACGAGTTGCTTGGGTTGTTAACACTGGAGATAAAATGTATCTTTATAAGGTTGTCTCCTAATCATCAGCGAGGGATGGATGAATCATGTCTAAAGCACTTGGGGTTTGTTGCCTGCAGGATCACTCATGATCACAGGTTTCAGTGGAGCTTCCAAACTAAGACAGATTAGGAAGACAGGCCTGGCAATCTACTTCCATAAATCAGCCAATGAAAACCTTATGGATCACAACAGAACATTGGCTTGTTTATTTTGAACAAGTCATCAGGGGGGATCATTCACTGCAAGAAGGTACCATATTTGGTGAGGTAGAGGGCCAGCAAGGACATGGGAGACCTTCAATGTGCTGGATTGGCCACAATGCTGGACTTGAACAAGCTGACAATTGTGAGGATGACGCAGGACCAGGAAACATTTTGTTCCACTGTACATAAGGTCACCACGAGTCAAAGTCGACAGAATCGTGGCAAACAACAATAATCACTAATAAAAATGTGATAATTTTATGACCACGGAAAGTCAATAGATCCCATGCCCAGTTAAAAACTTCATGCATTTAAACTAGTTTTCTTCCTTGTCATTTTGAATCTTCCTGGAATTATCTAACTGGTAACTCCTTCATTCCCTGTATGAAGAAGGTGGCATCAGGATTGGAGGAAGACTCATCAACAACATGCGATATGCAGATGACACAACTTTGCTTGCTGAAAGTGAAGAGAACTTGAAGCACTTACTGATGATCTAAGATTACTGCCTTCAGTATGGATTATACCTCAATGTAAAGGAAACAAAAATCCTCACAACCGGACCAATAAGCAACATCATGATAAACGGAGAAAAGATTGAAGTTGCCCAGATTTCATTTTACTTGGGTCCATAATCAACACCCATGGAAGCAACAGTCAAGAAATTAAAAGATGCATTGCATTTTTTTTTTTTTTGCATTGGCAATCTGCTGCAAAAGACCACTTTAAAGTGTCGAAAAGCAAAGATGTCACCTTGAATACTAACGTACACCTGACTCAAGCCATGATGTTTTCAATTGCCTCGTATGCATGTGAAAGCCGGACAATGAATAAGAAAGACCACAAAAGAATTGATGCCTTTAAATTATGCTGTTGATGAAGAATATTGAATATACCATGGACTACCAAAAGAATGAACAAATCTGTCTTACAAGTACGACTGGAGTGCTCCTTAGAAGCAAGGATCATGAGACTATGTCTCACATACTTTGGCCATGTTATCAGGAGGGATCAGTCCCTGGAGAAGGACATCATGCTTGGTAAAGTGAAGGATCAGCAAAAAAAATGAAAGACCCTCAATGAGATGGATTGACACAGTGGCTGCGAAAATGGGCTCAAGCATAGCAAGGATTGTGAGGATGGCACAGGACCAGGCAGTGTTTCATTCTGTTGTACAGGGTCAATAGGAGTAGGAACCGACTCAACAACACCTAACAACAACAACGACAGCATCAATCTTTATGGGAGCAGATCGCCAGGCCTTTCTCCCACAGAGCTGCTGGGTGGGTTCAAACCACCAACCTTACAGTTAGCCGCTGAGCACTTAACTATTGCACCACCAGGGCTCCTTCAAATATAATCTCAGCTGCCGTTTTCTGCATATACCCTTGATCAGGTTTGGGAAGTTCCCTTCTGTTCATTGTTTGCTAAGAATATTTATCAGGAATGAATGTTGGGTTTTCTCAAATGCTTTTTATGCATCTGTTGAGATAATTATATAGTTTTTTTTTTAATTTATTAGTACGTTGAATTGCATTGTATGATTTTTCAAATGTTAAACCAAACTTGCATTCTGAGAATAAACCCCACTTGGTCATGAATAAAGGACAGTTTGTTGGATTCAATTCCCTATAATTTTGTTTACAATATTTGCCTCTGTGTTTATGTGCAATGATCAGTAAACCACGACCCAAGAACCATATTGGCCCTGTGGCCTCTTTTTCTGGGGCACGGGAGCTAAGAAAGATTCTTCCATTTTAATGTGTAAGGAAAAGGAGATAGACTGAGATAGAAATAGGGATAGAATCTAAAATAGAGGAGTCAAGGAAGACATCATCCAGCAGATGACCCTGAGTAGAGGCCTTAGGAGCGACAGCGTGAAGCACTGCACATATCTGAGGCAATAGTTGTCCAAGTAAGAAGAATCACAAGGGCAAAATCCTGGGCAAAAATTAATTGGTAACTTCAGGAACAGCATGGAGGCTAGTGTGTCTGAGCAGAAAACTCCAATGGGAAAGCAGTAAGAGAGAAGGTGATAAAGGCATCATCACGTAGGGCCATTGTACAGACTTTGCTTTTTACTCTGAGTGGATGGAGAGCTACCTGAGCATTTTGAGTGAAAAGTGACAAGACGAACTTAGACGTAAAAGATTATTTAGATTACTGTGTTGAGGCTAGATGGGGGGAGGGGGAATAAGGTGGATGTAAGGAAACCAATTAAGAAGCTATCAAAGTAATCCAGATGAGGTATGAGTATGGCTGAAATCAGAGGTATTGAGAAATAGTTAAAGTATGGATATGCGTTGAAGGCTTTGATCACGGATTGATCAAAGGGGTGAAATGGAAGAAAGAAAGAAATAACAGATGACTCCAAGGCTTCTGCCTTGAGCAACTGCAAGGATGGACAAGACGGAGATACAGCTTGGGGCAGGGAGTAGATAAGGAGTTTGGAATGTGCTGTTTGAATTGTCCAGGGTTATCAGCACGGAGATGTTTGGGAGGAAATGTTCATTTCATAAATAACATGCCCTGGCAGCAACAAACAGTGCTTGACTTGGAAAAGTTTCATAGTTCACAAAGAGATCTAGCCTTCGTTATTGTAAATCCATCCTTGGATGGGTTTAATTTCTTGTAATAATAAATGTTCAGTGCTTTGAGCAGAATCTGCTCCAGGCAATGCTATACAGAATTATTTAAATAAGTTATGTACGTAACTTTTAACGAATAAGTACAATAGGCAAAAGGAGATATTTGTAGATTCTTTATTTCTATAATGGGGAAATGTCACATAAAAGACATCATTTTATCAATTTACTAGAAAGTACTAAGTCAGTTGTAATTAAAGGAAAATTTCCAACTCAACAATCAAGAGTCATTTTGGTTTCTTCTCTTCCTCCTGTAATATAAACAAATACATATTAAGTACTAATTAGATGAGTAGGTACAGTTAGTAACTGGTTCTATTATTTTAAATCAGAGGAATATTAGACACATAGGAAAGGCTTCTTATGGCATTCTTTGAAACCTTTGAAATAATCCAAAAGAATTTTGAATCAGTTGAGTCATTAATTTAATATTGTGGGCATAATTTTGGTCCAATGTTTTTAAAATAAACTTTTTTATTGAATTGCGTTTATTTTTAAGAAAAGTATTTAGTAGTAGTTTTTAGGATGCATCTCACCATGGAGAGAGTCGACATTATTTTTAGTCTTGTCTAAATTTTTTATTACCTGAAGTAGTTTAAACTCCCAGGGCAGCACGGGTTTTTGAAATCAGTTTTGGACCCTGAAAATTAAGAACATATGAGAATTATCAGATAAAAGAATGAAAGATTGTACCGATCATAAGTTAACTCACCATTATCCAGGGCAGATTTACAGGTTTGTAGATTAACCAAGTTAAAATAAAGATGTACTTTAAACAATCATCTACTGGAGACCAAACAGTCAAATTTACCCTAAAGCAAAGATGAGAAGGTAAGGGGGTGGGGGCAGGGGGCAGAGAAGCTAGATTAATGGAAACAGAACAAGCAGAATGGAAATAATGAGAATGCTGACACACTGTGAAAAATGTAACCAATGTACAGAAATTGTTAAATGGAAACTTAATTTGCTGTGTAAACTTTCACCAAAAACATAATAAAATATTATATATTAAGAAATAAACAAAGACATACTTCTCTGATGCCAGCGAGCTGAGACAGTAGGAGCCGGCAAGAAAAAGCACACCCATACCAACAGCAGATTTTTGTGATTCCTAGACCAATTTCCACCCTGGTAGCATAGTTTTTTGTTTTTTTTTTGGTTAAGAGTTACAGCTGCTAACCAAAAGGTCGGCAGTTCAAATCCACCAGGTGCTCCTTGGAAACTCTAGGAGGCAGTTCTACTCTGTCCTATGGGGTGGCTGCAAGATGGAATCGACTCGACAGCAATGGGTTTGGTTTGGTTTTTTTTTTATATCAATTTCCAAATTCTTACCAATCCTCACCACACCTTTCCCTTCCTCCACAAATCACAAGTCATTAGAAAATAAAAAGTATGTAGAGAAAGCACTGCTGCTATTTGTTAATATTCTCTACATCTAAATAAAAGTTGACTCAACCACACTTAACAACAACAAACATCTAAAGAAATGTCTTCTCAAATCAGACACATTCTTTTTTTTGTATCAGATTTATTAGAACTGGTTTGCATCAACTCCAGTTTATCCGTTTTGTTTTATTGAATTTGGTTATCTATGTCCCACCACCTCTCCCTGCAAACACAGATACCTACTGATAAGCACAGACGCTCGAGCACACTTAATTACATCACTTACAGAGGAAGCTCTACTTTTTTGAGATGTTATGTATCTTTGGACTTTACATATAATAAAACATAACAAACTTCTATATTGTGAGACAGATAAATTTGACAAAAAGCTGAATTAAGAATATTTAAAAAAAAATAATGATGTTATAACCAAGTCTGTTTTGTAATACAAGCTAAAGATTTACCAAATGTAGCCAACTACAAATGTAGCAGGGATTACTAAGTTATTATCACACCTACATACCCATTTACTTTCCAGTTGATTCTGACTCAGAGGCCCTGTGGGACAGAGTAGAACTTCCCCATAGGGTTTTCAAGGAACGGCTGGTGGATTTGAACTGCCCACCTTTGGGTTATCAGCCTAGCTCTTAACCACTACACCACCACACACGTAACAACAACCCTGTTTGTAGAATTAATTTGCTGTTAAATCCTTTTAGTTCGTTTAGCTGAATTAGACCAGAAGCTGTGCAAATTATCACCAATTAATTATGGATTCACTTTACAGTTTCCCCACTAGGAAAAAGTAAAAAAAAAAGCCTCTTTTAATATATTTTAAAATTACTCCTTTTCCTAATATTCAGTGGGAAATTTATGATTATTTTTTAGATCTCACAAAATTATTTCATTAAAAGAAATGTAAATCTCCTTGGCATTGTTTTAAAGTTGGAGGTTTATGGGATATTTTTCCCATTACTCACTACAGAAAACTCCATAGCAAGTATTTTGAGTGTGAAAATACGAAGCACATACCTCTTCTGCCAAGCAGACTTCCTGCTCCTGGCCTTGGCAGCATGTCTCCAACAGGCCAGAGAAATCTGCAATGACTGCCTCAAGTTGTTCTTCTGTTATCTGTAGCTTTTGCTTCACAAGGTTAATGAGAAACCTGTGATTCAAAACACAACAAAATATAAGTCAGTTAGGCAATGGTATTATTTCTAAAGCATTTCTGGTAAAGAACATTCAGAGCCCTGGCAATAATCAACCTAAACCCTCAGTCCATCACCCCATCACCCCACTTACTAATACTTCCTCAGGAGGGCTGAGGCTGTGAACAAGCCCAGTGCTCCACTGGTCAGGATTTGTGCACATTATAAATGGAAGGCTGCTTCATAGTTCCTCCATACTTACAGGTAGTGAAATACAGTCCATTATTTATTGACTAGGATATCTTTTCCTATTCTGTCTTCTAGAGGATGCCTTATCCATGCTTAAATGAGACCCAGATCGGTCTCATTTTCTAAACCCCTGACTTCTAGAATTATCACACCCTGTCCTGAATGCCGGCAGCACAAATTACCCACACTACTCATTTAACAATGCTTCCGCGTTGGGACTAATGTTGACCAGAGGAACGGGAAAGGCTTGCCAGAGGACATGGCATTCTTACTGTATCTTGAAACATGCCTCAGATTTTGACAGAGAAAAAAGAGAAGAACAGGTTTTCCAAAATGAGGGAAGACCATGTACTGTACAAAGCATGCAAGCATCAACATGCATGAAATTTGGAGAATGTGAGTTTCATTGGCTTGTATTACCATCACCATTACAGAATGTCTCCCACGACTAATTAAAATATACATGTCCTTTCGTATCACGGTTGAATCAAATTGTATTGCTATTCTCTTCAAAGAGTAAATAGTACAAAGTAAAATTCAATGGTGATTTTCCAGTGCTTGGAATGAAAGTACCCAGACTTGCTGCAAGGATATACACTATTTCCCAAGGACATTGCCTATTTTTCCTCAACCCTACAACACATCACAATAACTACTAAAATTAATTTACGAACATGAAATGATCTATCCTAGTGAATTTTTCCAGACCTGCTTCCCATTGAGGCTATGAGGACAATGAAAGACACTATTTTGAAAGACTCCGTAAGTGCTTTGGGGTTTAGCGTTACAGTAATGGGCCCAAGAGAGCATGCGTGCAAAGGCAAGTCTCAACTGCTATTTGGTCTTATCAGTCCTCTCCGTGCTAGCAAACAACCATGTCTTACTCTTGCTTCATCGATTGCAGCGCTACGCCCTGAGCTTGGCACAGATCCTTATGGAAGAGGAACTTGGCAGCAGAGAATGCTGGAGGGACATATGTTTCATCCACCAGCAAGTTGCTGAAGCATGGCCTCCTGTTGGCATATGAAGAATTACAGCAGTGGCCAACACCAGGGTTTACAGGGGTCTCCTCATGCCTGATACATAACTGTCCAATAATAAGGTCAGCCTAGTTAGGAAAATAAGAAAGAAAAAAGGGAGGAGATTGGATGTTAGCCACAAAGTTGATTCAGGATTCCAGAGAAACTGTTGTAATAATTTTTAACACATAATTAATATTACGGGAAAATCTGCTGTTTTACCACACCTTGACCTAAATCTGATTGCCCAGTTTTCCCTGAGTAAGGGCAACTTTCCAAGGCCCCCTACTTTAGGGAGCAACTAGATTGGCCTATGAAGTCTGATCTGTGACTCTGGTTTTTTGTTCTCCGAGATCACATGATGCCATATTCTAGATTCCAATACTCACTCATTTTCGGGGACTAACTCTCAGCATTTAGTAACAGATGTTCCATATGTGACACTGGACAGCTGTTTGTGTTTTATTAGATACACGCTTCCAGCTATATAGACATCTCTAGTGGAATTTAAAAAAGAGAGAGACTCTGCTTTAAACAAAGAAAATCAATACATGGCTTACCTTTCTATATAAATCTACAAATAATCCTAACCACATAATCTGAATTGAAAAGACATAGAGCCAATATCAGTATGTCTCTTTAAGTGCTAAAGACTTTCCTAATGTAGATCCCTCCTACCTTCCACACTTCAGAGATATGTCTTTAGCACCGAGCCATAATTTGGAGTCCCTGAGTGGTACAAATAGCTAATGCGCTCACTGCTAAAGGAGACGTTGGAGTTTGAGTCCACCCAGAGGTAACTGCGAAGAAAGGCCTGGTGATCTACTTCTGAAAAACCAACCACTGACAACCCTATGGAGTACAATTCTACGCTGACACACATGGGGTTGCCATGAGTTGGAATCGACTTGATGGCATCAGGTTCGTTAATAATTACTACTAAGATTAACATGTTTTCTGTGGATACTATGTACCTTACTAGTGCCAATCGACTTAGGTGGATTACCTCCTTTGAGACAGCCATTCTGTGAGTCTCAAATTTCAGATGAAAAACTCAAGCTTAAGGAGATAAATAACTTGCCCAGTGTGACGCAACTAATAAGTAGTAAAAGTGGAATGGAAATATAGTCAGGCAACCTCCAGAACCTATGCTCCTGAACCATTGCAACATCCTACTTTCCCTAAGTCGTCCCAATGTGTAGAATTCAATAAATGAAAAAGATAATGTTTAATTACAGGAAACTCTTTTTTCACTTCTTTGGAAACCCTGGTGGCGTAGTAGTTAAAAGCTACAGCTGCTAACCAAAAGGTCAGCAGTTCAAATCCACCAGGCACTCCTTGGACACCCTGTGGGGAAGTCCTACTCTATCCTATAGGGCTGCTATGAGTCGGTATTGACTTGATGGGAGTGGGTTTGGTCTCTTCTTTCACTACTAACCTTTGGTGAAAATTTTTAGGACATGAAGACTAACTAGCAAAAAATTCCGTCATCAGAAAGAAGAAAAGGGAAGAAATAGATACACAATTTTGTCCACAATTGTGTCCTTGAGGGAAAAGTAATTTAAAAAATTGAACCTATAATCATGTGTATGACACTGGCGACATCAGCAAGTAAAGATTATCAGTCTAACTAACTGGAAAGTCAATTTACTATTCAGACCATAGGACTCACCCACGACTGACAAAGGGGACAAATTGTCCGTAATAATATAATAAGAACAAGATTATCTTACAAACTAAGCCACAAAATGCGAAAATGTAAATATGGCTAAAAATAAAATGACTAACTTTAATTTAGGCATATCTTTTTTAAACATTAAACTATCTAGTGAACAAAAAAGAGAAAAATCAAGAGTTGAATAACTTTTTGGCCATCCCGTCTTTCCTGTACAAAAACTTGCTCAGATATTGATGAATAAACTGGCTGTGCTTCTAGCAACCACTCTAGAAGGACAGAAAGCCTGACTACAGGCCAACCGTGCAGAGCTGAGTTCTCATACCCCCTCCAAGTGCGATGCATTGAACAAGCCCAGTAAAGCCGCCTCCACGTTGGTTTTTACCATTTCCCCTAAATGGAAATGATGAAGCTATTTAAAGTAAAACAGGGTGGAAAACAGATGGGATTAAAAAGACAGGTACTCACTGCGTTCTCACCACAGGCCAATTGCTTGTCCTCACTGAGATGGCAGCAGGTGGCTCCTGTGGCAGCCATTTTCCTGGTGATGGCGATCAGCTCCGGTGTGGTCAGCTGAGGGGCTTTCTTCGTGTAAGCAACAAGAAACCTGAAACAAGCATTTCCCACAAGTCCTGGGGAGTCACTCATGAGATGTGGACACCTTCCTCTTTCTCAAGGCCCTCTATGCTAGCTGCTTCTAGTATCAAAAGACACGAGGTCAGTTTATTTGTTTCATCCACATTCTACGTGGGTCAACTTTTGATATGAATTTACTCTAACAACTTACTTTATCCTATTATAGCAACGTATCATACTGGCAAAAGAAACTCTGGGTAGAAAACTGACCCCTGTTCCCAACTTAAAAAAGTTCTGTTGATTTTATATTTGGTATTTTAACTATGAAAGAATGGATATCTTTTCCCTAAGAATTTGTGCCATTTGAAGAACCTGGAGCCAGAGTCACGGACCAGACTTCACAGGCCAATCTAGTTGCTCCCTGAAAGAGGAGGCCAGGGAAAGCGCCCTCACTCAGGGGGAATTGGGCAATCACATCACACTGACTTCCAGTCGCAAGGAGGGGCTGAAATTCAGAACAGTCATGAGTCACTAACCTAAGTTTATATTTCTCACCTGTTAATAATTTTAAATCACTAAAAATACTGTTTACAAAAACATACGCATTTTGTAAGTAATATTCTCCTAATTTCTGGAAGAGGCCACAGCTTCGCTTTGCCAGTGCCTGGCTCTCCTGGATATATTTCTCTAATTCTTCTTCCTGGAAATACAAGCATTATTATATACTTTTTTTTCTCTTAGTGGACATGTAACTTTGTGTGCAAACATTAACCAATATTGGTTTATTCTATTACGAAATCAATCTTAGGGTTTTTTTACATTAAAGATGGTAAGGTGTGAATTTTGAGAATTGAGATAAGTAGACCTTTTGAAGATTGAGGTTAAAACTTTGTGAATCACAAAATTATTTGATGGCAGAACTCAGTCTTTGGGTAAAGGGTTACAGTTCTTTTTGTGTAAAACTCCTGCTGTTGAAACACTGATATTATTTTTTTTCGTGTGTATATCCAAAGAACTCTTGGTTAACATATTTATTTCTAGCCACTAATCATAGAAAACTACTAGATATTTAGTTAATAGATATAACTAGCTAGCCACTAGTTAGTTACCAAACAATTTCAAACCTGCACAGCATTTTTCATGGATGACAACAATCCAGTGTTTCGAGTTCTTCCTAAAAATCTAGAACAACTTACCCCTTTATCCTGGCATTCAAGATGGTTTTCAGACTGGGAGCACTTCTCAGATAATTCCTGGTATCCTTTAACCACCCTTAGAACGACTGGGACGGCAAGCTCAGGATGTCTTCTTGCATATTCATAAGTAAAACTAAAATATGTGGGAAAAAAATGTGATAAGTTATTGGATCAAAGAGACAAAATCATCTATAAAGAATCATTAGTTTCTTAATTACTCCTGTAATACAGGAGCCCTGGTGGTGCAGTGGTTAAGAGCTACATCTGCTAACCAAAAATGTCGGCAGTTCAAATTCACCAACCACTCCTTGGAAGCCCTATGGGGCAGTTCTACTCTGTCCTACAGGGTCGCTATGAGCCGGAATCGACTCCAGGGCAATGGGTTTGATTTTTTTTTTTTTTTTTTTTGGTTTTCCTGTATAATATAGCATGTAGAAGTTGACATTCAGATAAATATAAACCTGGGAATCAGATGCGACTTGAACTATGAGAATGACAAAACTATTAATACAAATTATAATCCCTCAAATTGTCCTACTAAATGGTATTTTGTTCTCTTTTGCACCTCTCACATTGGCTTTTCAATTGTAGCCTTCACTTCTGTTTATTCAGCATATATCTTTTTCAATGCCTACTCATGCTAGCATTGCTGTAAGCACTCAGGATTCCTACCCTTGAAAACATACATTAAAATTTGGCAACAGGTATTGGTGATGGTTGTACAACATAATCGATGTAATTTGTTTTATTGAATTATACACATAAAAAATATTGAATTGGTAAATGTGCCCTTTATGTTTTCACAACAATAAAAAAAACTTTTAAGTAGCACGGATTATAGGGAGACAGACACAAATAAATAAGAAGTTGGTCACCTAATTGCAGGCAGTGATAAGACAATGAAGAGAAATAAACAAAGACAGAAGAGAGAGAAGGGATGACACACAAGGTGGAGGGGTCACTAATTTAAAGCATGTGGTCCAGAAAAGCCTCTCTGGGCAGCTGACATTTGAACAGAGATCTGGGTGAAGGAAACCATGCAAATGTCTGGGGGGTGGGGAGACCATTCTCAGCAGAGAAAATTGCTCCTGCAAAAAACCTTTCCAATTGAAGAATTGCTTCTATTGAAGTTAGTTTTAGATGTGTGTAGCTGTACAGACAAAAATAATTCCCGAATTTACTAATCGTATTCCCAAGTTACAGAAATTAGTTAGTAGTCTTTAGTCTGCTACCAATAAATTGTTGATATGTGTTTTTTTTTTAAGTCTGGACTTTGTTCTTGTTTGCCTAATTTTATTTAGCAGTGCAAACAATGTGTGAACATCTAATTCTAAGGCAACAATACCGTAGCATCCATTATTTTCATCACTACATTAGAATCATAGACTCAAATTCAGGAAGACCTTTGGAGATCATTCAGTATAATGCCCCACCCACCCATTGCAACCCATTGCCATCAAGTCGATTCCGACTCATAGCGACCCTATAGGATAATGCCCCAAGAGCTACACAAATCCCTTCTAAAATTATGCCCATGGATACACACTGTACAGGAAAGGAAAACGGATTAACTTGAATACATACTTCCCTTAAAGGCAAATAAAATGAGAATATGGTTTATCAATCACATTACAACAAACTACTATACTGCAAATGTCTCTAAACACACTTTGGTTACCTTAAAAAATAAAAGATGCATTCAATCAATAGCAAATAATCTATTGCAATAAAAGACCTTCTCTCTAGCATCATCTATTGAGTTTAATTTTTGGAAGCACTTTTTTTTTAATACTCTTCTTTTTACAGAAATATTCACATCCTACTTGAAAGTACAATGGTTGCCTTCATATGAGTAACTAATGCAGGTATGACAAAGCTTCTGACTCCAGAGGAGTTGACAGAAAATCAAACACAGCTTCATAAGCAAGTCAGTAAATGACAGCAGTGGGAAAGTCTCACCATGACAAGCTAGACCCCATTTTTTATTCCCTAGATGCAGCACTGGAGGTGCTCACTCATCTATGCCAAGAAATATGGAAGACAACTTCCTGGCCAACTGACTGGAAGAGATCTATATTTATGCCTATTTCCAAGAAAGGTGATCCAACCGAATGTGGAAATTATAGAACAATATCATTAATATCGCATGCAAGCAAAATTTTGCTGAAGATCATTCAGAAACGGCTACAGCAGTATATCGACAGGGAACTGCCAGAAATTCAGGCCGGTTTCAGAAGAGGACGTGGAAGCAGGGATATCATTGCTGATGTCAGATGGATCCTGGCTGAAAGCAGAGAATACCAGAAGGATGTTTACCAGTGTTTTATTGACTATGCAAAGGCATTCGACTGTGTGGATCATAACAAACTATGGATAACACTGCGAAGAATGGGAATTCCAGACACTTAATTGTGCTCATGAAGGACCTTTACATAGATCAAGAGGCAGTTGTTCGGACAGGAAAAGGGGATACTGATTGGTTTAAAGTCAGGAAAGGTGTGTGTCAGGGTTGTATTCTTTCACCATACCTATTTAATCTGTATGCAGAGCAAATAATCCAAGAAGCTGGACTATATGAAGAAGAAGGTGGCATCAGGATTGGAGGAAGACTCATTAACCACCTGCGTTATGCCGATGACACAACCTTGCTTGCTGAAAGTGAAGAGGACCTGAAGCACTTACTAATGAAGATCAAAGACCACAGCCTTCAGTATGGATTATGCCTCAGCATAAAGAAAACAAAAATCCTCACAACTGGACCAATGAGTAACATCATGATAAACGGAGAAAAGATTGAAGTTGTCAAGGATTTCATTTTACTTGGATCCACAATCAACAGCCATGGAAGCAGTAGTCAAGAAATCAAAAGACGCATTGCATTGGGCAAATCTGCTGCAAAGGACCTCTTCAAAGTGTTGAAGAGCAAAGATGTCACCCTGAAGACTAAGGTGCGCCTGACCCAAGCCATGGTATTTTCAATCACATCATATGCATGTGAAAGCTGGACAATGAATAAGGAAGACTGAAGAAGAGTTGACGCTTTTGAATTGTGATGTTGGCGAAGAATATTGAACATACCATGGACTGCCAAAAGAAGGAACAAATCTGTCTTGGAAGTAGTGTGGCCAGAATGTTCCTTAGAGAAAAGGATGGCCAGACTGCGTCTTACATACCTTGGACATGTTGTCAGTAGGGATGAGTCCCTGGAGAAGGACATTATGCTTGTCAGAGTACAGGGTCAGCGGAAAAGTGGAAGACCCTCAACGAGGTGGATTGACACAGTGGCTGCAACAATGAGCTCAAGTATAACAATGATTGTGTTTTGTTTTTTTTTATAAGGATGGCACAGGACCAGGCAGTGTTTCATTCTGTTGTATATACGGTCGCTATGAGTCGGAACTGACTCGACGGCACTTAACAACAACAATAACAGATTATCTGCTTAAATATACTTTGGCTTATAACATTCTAACATCCCTCTCTTACACTGAGCTCGAAAACCACAACCTTTTCAACAACTCCCCATTTCAACAATACAAAGCAGTCAGCCACAGGGTATTCTTCACTTTGTGAACATACATTTACAGAGTATGTTACCTTGCCAAGAAGATATCTTTTTCCAATGAAGAAAATTGGTTGAAATCTCTATCTCCTAAAAACCTGTTTATATTTGGAGATAAGCCCTCGGGTTTGTCATCATTTTCTGCTTGAATTATGCAGTGAGCAAGCTCGAGTGTGGGCAATTTACAGCATTCTGCTATTTTGCTCGACAGAGCATCTTGCTGAGAACATATGTAGGACATAACTTCTTGCTGTAATAGAAAAAATAAAGTATAAGTTTTAAAGTTCTATTTTTTAATGAGGAATCTCTGTGCCAGCTCTAGGAAAGAAAGGAAGGAGCAGGAGTAGAAGGGAACGAATCAGGGTGGAAGGAAAAAAGAAGGAAAGGAGAAAATAAGGGAGGGAGGAAGGAAGAAGAAAGAGCTGCTTTCTCCCCACTTTGCACCTAACTCCTTCCCACTTACACCATTTGTTCAATTCTTCTTTTCATAATTGTCAGCTAAACCACTTTATTTTCATAGGAAACTTTTAAAACAAATAAGAAATTTACTCCCCAAATCTAAAGACATGCTGGTCCCTGTGTATCGTTCTGTTAGTATTCAAACTTTCTGTTAGATATTTGCAGCTTGGCGAGCAAACTTTCTGGTCCCTCTTTATCAGAGAAAGTTGCAGTGACTCACTGTGGCCTTTAGAGGGCAGTATATAGATTGAAATGGCAAACCAAAAATACCAAACCCCTTGCCGTCCAGTCGAGCCTAAAAATTCCTGCTTGGGATTGAAAATTCTGTGCATTCTCAGCAGGGACAATTAGAACTCATTATTTAATTACTAAAATCCAACTTACATACCATACTGAAATTGATTTTTCCGCTTTAAAGTGAAAGGGGGACTATAAATTCCAAAAACTGGAAAACATTTTTGCTTTTTAATTACTATATAAGGCAGTAAAATTGTCATTGAAAGACTAAGGAAATTGAACTAAGGAAAAAACAAAACAGATCTTGTTGATGACCCTGATGTGCATGCAAATACTCCCAGAAAGGGGGGAAAAATCGTAAAGGCTTTTTTTTACAGTGACTTCCTTTCCGTTCATTTTCCTCAAATATTCATACCAGGATTCCCTGCCTGTGCTCAGGCACGTCATCCTCAGGCCTCCTTGCTGACTTCTAAGACGGTCTCAACCAAGTTGCAATGGGAGTGGGCTGAAATGAGCATTTTATCTTCACTTTCAGCCTTCTGGAAATGATTTCCAGCCCTAGTTTTCAAGCTATTTGAATACCTAAGAGCTGTGATTTTAAGCCTCCTGAGAGAAGAAACTGTATCGCTGGGAGCCAGAGAGGGAGTAATTTGGAGACAGAGAGGCCCCTCGTACAATATCTAGGAAGTCTAATGTTGATTCAAAAAAGGCCAGTGCTATACTGCCTGACGCGCTACTGTCTATGGCATGCCTGGAGGCCTGGTAGTGCAGTGGCTAAGAGTTACGGCTGCTAATCAAAAGGTCAGCAGTTCAAATCCACCAGCCGTTTCTGGGAAGCCCTACTCTGACCTCTAGGGTCGCTATCAGTCAGAATCTACTGGAAAGCAATGGGTTTTTGTTTTGTTTTGTTTTTTCTTTTCTGATGGCATGCTCAATAAATCTATTATTGGGTTTTGTGTATTTATTGGTTTGTCTTTGTTTGTTTTAGTTTTTTCATTCTCCTGTTCGTTTCCGCGAAGTCCATGCCAACTCTTGGTGATCCCACATGTGCAGAGTAGAACTGCTCCGTGAAATTTTCAAGGCTGTGACCTTTCAGAGGCAGCCAGCCAGGTCTGTTATTTTAGCTCCTCTGGGTGGGTTCAAACCACCAAACTTTCGGCTAGCAGCCAAATACCCGTTTGTGCCACCCAGGGACTCCCTTTTTGTTTGTTTGTTTGTTTGTTTAGTTTTTTCATTCTCCTAGAGCTCTTTGGAAACCCTGGCAGCTAGTGGTTAAGTGCTATGGCTGCTAACCAAAAGGTCGGCAGTTCAAATCCACCAGGCGCTCCTTGGAGACTCTATGGGGCAGTTCTACTCTGTCTATAGGGTCGCTATGAGTCAGAATCGACTCCATGGCAACAGGTTTGTTTTTTTTTTTTTAAGAGCTCTTTATTCACACCTCTCTTTAGCACGTCACACTTTTTACCTTGTAGAACAGTCTCTGATGTTATTCATGTTGTATTCATTCACTCAGCAAACTGTAATAGAGTGCCATCCATGTACAAGGCATGATCTTGGCAGCCTATTTAGACAGCAGTGAACAAAAGATAGTGCCTAGCCCCAAGATGCATTCAGCTTTACGTAAGGTCACCATCAGCGGGAGTTGACTGAACAGCAACAACAACAAGCCCAAGAAGGTCACGTGTCTTATCTATCCTGTCAGACTATAAATTCCCGGAAGTCAGTGGGTGTCTTAATAATAAGTGTCACAGGAAGTACTCAATACGTATTTGTCAAATGAAATAAATGAATATATTAAAAGGAAAGAGTCCACCCTCCAAGGATTCTATGTGGAACTCTCCAGAAAGATTACCATAATTTTTAGAAGGAAGAAATGACTGAGCCCTGGTCTCCTAAGGGAAAGGCAGGAACAACAAAAGATGGTTTAAGTAAGCAATAGCATTATTAACTTCACTCAGTCAGCTAGTTACCATTCCGTGTGATCAACTCAAGTCAGGCAGCCTTCTCCCTTTTAGATAAGAGAAAAAGAAAGAAAAATTGCCACAGAAATTCCAGGGAGAGAAAACATAGCATATTTAGGAAGCAAGACTCTTCACCCCATCATGCAGACACTCGAGCACGTTTCCTCTGCAGCATTCCTCGTGTATGTGGGCCGAGTCCAGGGTCATCTTCTGAATTTCAGTAAAATTTGCTCTGGGAAACTTTTGACTCATTTTAGTAAAAATTCTGGAAAAAAATGGAAAAAAGAAATCAGAATCCATCTTGTTTCTCTCTCAAGCTTAAAGAACATTTACAGAATGTTAGTATCACTGTATCCCCAAAGAGAAAGGACTAAAATGTTCTTGTTTAAAAAAAAAAAGAAAAAGTGTTGTAGGTTTTCTTAATCACAGCCCCATATTGGAAGGCAGTGACTCTGTAAACTGTGACCTGGCCCCACAAGTAATTTATCTTTCCCTAAAAACTTTCTTTGAGATGAAACCTATCCCTCTTTGCTGTTCATCTTTGATATCGAGCATCTGATATCATTGCAGTGACTGAATGAAAAAATTAAAAGGATAAATGATTAAGAAATGGAAAGTTCCACGAGAATAATAATTTTTTTTTTTTTTTAATTAACTAGGGAGGGAAAAAATACTTCTGAGAATCCAGGGAGGTCTGCATATGAAAATCAGTAAAATGGGAGAAGAAAGTGGGGCAGACTAATATTCTGCTTTCAGACCTATACCATGGCCAAAAAAGGGAAGTAGGAAATGAAATTTCTGATCCTTTCTGCAAATTTCATTGCGGTTTCTGTGATGTCTGCATAAAACCACTGACCCCTAGAACAGCTAGTGTTGCTGCTACTGATGATGATGGATTGTCTCTATAAATTTAGAACATTTAACTTCAGTCACTTATGGATAGCCAATGATAAAGCCAATATAATAACCTCTTAATTTATACTTTATTACTAAAATACATTTAAATAAATAAGTTCATGAATCATTAAGTTTCTGATAAAATTAATCCATTGCTGTTGAGTGGATTCTGACTCACGGCAACCCCACATGTGTCAGAGCATAACTGCCCAACGTAAGGTTTGCGATGGCTGGTTTTCAGAAGATCACCAGGCCTTTCTTCCGAGCCTCTTCTGGGTAGATTCAAACCACCGAACTTTTGGTTAGTACCCAAATGCCTAACCATTTTATCAATAGAACTAGAGGATAGTTAAAGCCTAATTCTGACCTCCTCCAAAAATAAGTTTCAGTGAATTTACTCTGTGAGTGAAAATTTTAATCTAGGTCTCAGCTGTGTACAATATTTTTTAAATGTGTTATTTAACAAATAAATAAAAAAATGAAAATCTGAATTCTAATACCTAACAGTCTCTGATTAGCATCTCAAATGTTTTCCTCTACTGTACATAGTTCATCATAAAATGGAGCTGAAGAGTACTGTAAGCCAGCACTGCCCGATAAATAAATATATAATGTGAGCCACATATGTAATTTAAAATTTCTAGCAGCCACATTAAAAAAAGTAAAAAGGGACAGATAAAATTCACTTCAATAATATATTTTGTTTAACCAAATATATCAAAAACATTATCATTTCAAAATGTAACCAACATAAAAGCATGTTAATGAGATATCTTGTGTTCTTTTTTTTTATACCGAGTCTTTGAAATCTGGTGTGTATTTTATATTTATGGAACAGTTCCTCAGTTGCACTAGGCACATGTCAAATGCTCAGGGGCTACATGTGGCTAATGGCTGCCATACTGAACAGCACAGCTCTAAACTGTTGGTAATTTTGATTTTTGTATGTGATCTCGGTGTTCCAATGGTTAGGGTGCAAACACTGACATAACAGAAAGACAGGTATAATGAAAATAAACCATGATCAGGGAACTAGAAAAACTGGGCCCTAATAACCAGCAATGTGGTCTTAGGCAAGTTGTTTTAACTCTCTGGACCTTAGGTTACTCATGTGAAAAAATGCAGAGGCTGAATTAGGTAACTCGATGACCTGTTTGAGTTTTTGCTTGGTTTTTTGTTTTGTTTTATATCCTCTCCATCCTAACAAGAACAGATAGTGAGATGATGGATTAGTAGATGGATGGAAGGATGGACAGACAGACAGACGGATGGATGATAGATAGATAGATAGATACACAGACACATAGATAGATACATATAAACATATACAACTAAAACTTGCATGGCTTGGACGTTCCGGAGCCCAAAACTTCTCATTAGTGCACAAACATGCTGATTTAACGAGCTGCTTTCTCCTAATTGTTTTGTAATAGATGCTCCCTGGATGTGGAAGAAATAGATGCCAAAAAACACGTATTTTCTTTGATAGGTTCTGGTAGTTAGAAAACCAAAGTTATACATAAAACACGAAGCTGCATAATATACAAAATTTTTTACTAAAAACTAGAAATGCCATGTATTTTTGTAGAATTTTCTTCATTCTTTCTTTTAGGTTAGTTATGCATCTATGCCAGATTGATTCATTGAAAATATTTTGAAAACAAAAATATTGAAACTTTCATATTTGGAATAATTAATGAACTGTTATTTTAAATAGTTTTAAGACATATAGAAGCCTGCTAATTTTTTTAATGTGTGTTCAGTCACAAAAGGTGAAATTGCATCCTATTTGATGTTCTGAGAATTGTCACAGCTCTTAAGTCATTTTTGTTGTAGCATTTTCCGGTAACAAGTCGTTAACTGTGGATCATATTATTTTAGCTCTCTGAACCTAAGAAGGTAATTTACTTCTCTAAACCTAAATTTCCTTGTTTGTTACGTGAGAATAATACTTAAACTTCAAGGTTTGTTACAAATATTAAAAGAAATAATACTCCAAAGCACTTAGCATAGTTCTCTCTTACTGTTTCTTTCTTCTTCCTCTTCCTTTTTTCCTCCTACTCCTTAGCCATCTTTTACTTTCTTCTTTTAACACCTGCTCCTCTCGTTTACATTTTTATTATTTCTCCCTCTGTCTTTTCTTTTTTATCCCACCAAACACACTTTCTGAACAACAAAATAGTTGTTGGCTGAATGAATGAACAAATTAACACAAAAACAGAAAATCTAATTTTTTAGCATAAAGAATATCAAACTGCTAAAATATCTTCTATTCTGAAAACAATCCTCAGCACACAAAAGTATATTTCTAATTAACTTTGTTTCATTTTAACGGGTCATGGTCACAGCTAGACTAAGGCATTGGTTTCTATATCAAGTTAATATCCACACAAATATACCTTTGTTTGGAAGCATTCAGTAGCATTTTCAGCTTTGCAGCAGAGAGGAATTATTTTGTCATAGCGAGAAGCCAAAAAAAGAACTGTAGGTGCATACAGGAAAGGGTGCCTTCTTGCTATCTCATAGATGTATCTGTGAAATGAAATAGAGTTATAAGATTTACAAAAACCAAAAACCAAACCCAAGCACAGAAAAATAGGACTACTACTGCCTGGTACCAGACTCTGGAATGAAACTTGTTTAAAGAGTTAGTTTTTGGTGGGTTTTTTTTTTTTTTTTTTTTAATGTTTTTAACTTTTTCTTTACTGTGTTCCTGAGGGGAAAACGGTCATATCTTTTCCATGTACTGTAAAAAAATTTCCTTAGCTTAGGATTCTCATGAAAAATCTGCTAAATAAAGCAGATTAGGATTCTTTTTTCCTTATCAGTCCGGAATGGAGTTATCCATCTTGGCAGTCTCCATAGCAGAGATGGTCTAAATGCAGGCTCTCTATTCACTGGTCTAGGCAGCTACATGGAAGATAGACGTGATTAAGAGGTAGAAACAGCCTTCACAGACAGAGAACCTGGGTTCAAATCCCAGCTTGGCAGCATACTAGCTGTGTGAGCGGAACCAGTTGTTTTAATATTCTAAGTGTCAATTTCCTCACCTGCAAAATGGAAAGAAGAATGAGGAGGAAGAGGAGAAAGAGACAAAATCAAAGGTTGTTTGTGAGCATTGAACCACTCATGTGTGCCAGGCACACGTGTTCATCCTACAACATCTTAAGCACTCAGTAAACGTTAGCCATGTTTATGTATCTTAAACATTCCTGAATCTCTTAAAAAATATTTTTTTCTTTTTATTGCCAGGCAATTTATTGAACACAAAACACCAACTATTTGGCTCTGTAAGGAGTAATTTGTGCAATACTAGTATAATCTTGGGCAAGCTAAAATGGAGAGATTAGAAAGGAAAAAAAAAGCGAGACATGTATCAAGAGACTAAAGCAACAGCTGGTGGGTCTGGTATGTGGTCCATGCTGCAGCTAGCATGTTGTAGAAACAAAGTTACACTTAAAGTTGATCCCCTAATTTCCTAGGGCATGACCTCAGCAAACATTTGTTTCTACTTACAGGTGCTTTATAGTGCATTTGTTAATTGCAGAAATACTAGATTCTGCTCCCTTTCTGGGGTTTTCACTTACCTTTAAATTGTATACTTACTGGTTCATGAACATCTCCCGGTTTTCTTCATATGCTTTACAACTTGTGACAGGTTCTGGAAACTGGAAGGGTGGAATGGATGCTGGAGCAGCCTTTTTGCGTGCTAGTAAGCAGTTATGTCTTTCCTCCTCTCTTTGGCTGCAGCAGTCTGAAAGTCCATACTTTTCACAAATTTCTTTCTCATGGCAAATTTCTTCCAGAAAAGCAGATAGCTACAGGAAAGATTTTTTTTTTTAATGATAGACAATTAACTTTACTAAAAATTCTATAAAGCACATGAAAAGTCTAAAATCTGAGTTAGAGATTGAGAAAATACTTTCCCATACAGATGCCAAAATATTTACTTTCAACTTAATGAGATAGCTTTCTTTAATGCCTTTTGGGAAAAGAAATTTTAGTTTTCAGACTTGAGTAATACACATGACTATTAGACAAAATTATTTTATCTTAAAAGGAAAAGATCATGTATTTTGTGTCATAATTGGAGACCTCTAATTATTTTAAATGCTTGACTGCTAACCAAAAGGTTGACAGTTCGAACTCATCCAGTGGCTCCAAGGGAAAAAGACCTGGAGATCTGCTCCCATAAAGATTACAGCCTAGAAAACCCTGTGGGGCAGTTCTACTCTGTTACATGGGGTTGCTATGAGTCAAAATCAACTCGATGGCACCTAACAACAGCAATTATTATAAAGTTCTTTTCTACATTGAGATAATAATAATAACTAGTATTTATTGAGTTTCTACACTGGACGTCTCATACTAAAATGTATTTGTTGTTTACCTGAAATTCAAATTTAACTGAGTACTGCATCTTAGTTGGAAACCCTGGTGACCTAGTGGTTAAGTGCAACGGCTGCTAACCTAAGGGATAAAAAAACGTTAGGCAGTTCGAATCTGCCAGGCACTCGGTGGAAACTCTTTGGGTCGCTATGAGTCGGAAACGACTCGACGGCACTGGGTTTGGTTTGGTTTCTGGTATATTAGTAGTTTTTGTTTGCTAAATCTGGCAACCTTAACTATGGGCTATGCATCTCACATTTACTTCACGTTGTAGTGAAGCCACTATGAGCATTAGCTCTGAAATAAGACTGCCTGGTTTAAATCCTGGTTCTGCCATTTTGCTGCTTTATTAAGAAAGTTACTTAGCCTCTCTGTGCCTCAGTTTCCTCAACTGAAAGACTAGCATCTATCTCCTAGGATCACTGTGAAGATTTAATAAATTAATATCTGTAAGCAGAGATTATAAAACCAAAAACAAACCAAACCCACTGCCATCAAGTCCATTCCAACTCATAGCGACCCTATAGGACAGAATAGAACTGCCCCATTAGGTTTCCAAGGAGCAGCTGGTGGATTTGAACTGCTGGCATTCTGGTTAGCTCTTAACCACTGTGTCAAGCAAAGATGCTATTCTATCAATAAGCCTCAACCAAAGTCTCTTCGGACTCACTGGACATTCATTCTAATCTGTCAGTTTAGTGCCTCATGTCACGAAGTACTTGGAATGTCACTTCCTAGAATAGTGACCATCGTATTGTCTATGCTTAATAAAGACTGTTGTTAGTTGCCGTGCAGTCAGCTCCGCTTCATGCCGGCCTTATGTATAACAGGCTGAAGCACTGTCCTGTCCTCTGCCGTGTTCATGATCTTCCATATGTTTAAACCCATAGTGAAAATTCGTTACTGTTGTTACATCAATCTCCATGACAACTCTGAAACAGCAACTATTATTATTCCTTATTTCGAAGATAAAGAAACAGAAGTTCAAATAAGTAATGTGTACAAGATCACCAAAATAATCTTATTTCAGAACCTTAGTACCCAGTCACCACGCTTGTTATTACCCATTGTTTCCTCTTCTGCCCTTTTCAGCAATTCACAGTTAATCTAATCCCTCATTCACACAACAGCTCTGCAAATACTTAAATGTGTCTCTCATGTCATTCCTGTATCTTCTCTTCTGCAGGCTAAATTGTAGTCAAGCATCACAGTGCTTTGTTTTATTATTCACTCACCTGGTTTTCTGAGCACCCAGCATGCTGCTCATTGCCAGCAGGCTTCTCAGTCACTGTCAGTGTGTCTTTTGCCATTTTGTTTACTTCCTGATAAGTGGCCTCTTGAACAAACTGGGCAAAGAATGTGGTAGCTCTGGAATCAAATGCGTGTGGATGTTTAAGGTGCAGAGTTAATGGACCTTATTTTCCTCAAGCATGGTTTTGCTTATTTGCTTTTGGTTTTACGTTGTGAACAGAACGCGCTACACAGTACCGTAGCAGCAACACAGTACTTTAAATTTTATTTTAGAAACTTTAGAAATGTGGAATGGAAGTAGAGCATTCAAGAGAACATCATACCCAATACAAATAACAGAAAACTGAACACTTCTAGAAGCACATAGAGAATATAGTAACATCATCCTACTGGCTTTGTTGGGAAAAATTCCCAAGTATCTATTCATCCATGATTTCCTCTGTTCAAAACTTGTCTTCAGTTTCTAAAATCTGATCTCATTTATTTACTGTTCATTTGAACTTATTTTGGTTTGACACATGGAATTCCAAGGAATCCAGGAGTTAATATCTGATGCATTGGCTAACAGGTCAACCTCTTCAAAATCAAGTTATATTCTCTTACAAATAAGTTTTCTTGATATTGTCCAATTTGCTTTAGTGCTTTTGAAAACTTACAGTGTTATCCAGTTTTGTTGTTTGATTTCCTAATAAAAGTTATCATTGCTTCCAAACCAAAACCAAACCCAGTGCCATCGAACCGATTCCGACTCATAGTGACCCTATAGGACAGAGTAGAACTGCCCCATAGAGTTTCCAAAGAGCGCCTGGCAGATTTGAACTGCTGACCCTTTGGTTAGCAGCCGTAGCACTTAGCCACTACACCACCGGGGTTTCCTATCATTGCTTAGCAGATCTAAATTGCATTTATATGAGCAAAACTTACAGGTCAACTAAATTCATCTCTGAAGAACATATGGAAGAATTCAATAGTGAAGCTGGAAAGCAAAATAACATTTCATGAAAAATTATGTTTTCCGCTGCAACCAGAAAAGGAATCATTGTTACATGTAAATGCATTTAAGTTAGAACTATACAATTTTAGGGCTGAGAAGATGTTCAGGATCATTTATCGAAACATCTCAAAGAAAACTAGGGAACAAAGTTAACAAGAATAATTTCTAGCAGATGTAGCACTAAAAGCCAGATTTTACATCTCTGGTTGTCTGGTTTTTCCCTGTACTTGAAAACCAAATGGTCAAAAATATTCAGTCACCCTTTTCAACATGATTGTACCACAGCTTGCTTGTCGCAGTGTTTCTTGTTCAGATATTCAAATAATGACCCTTTTTCTAATGTAAAGAATAAAGATATTACTTATTTTACCAATATGAGGGAATTTTACATATGAAGGAGCCAGGATTGTGGCCTGACATACACTAATACATTTTGCAAAGTTAATATGTATACCAATTTAATAAATAATACACACGAAATTTACTCAATGTAGAGCATGTAAACCATTCAGATAGATAATATTAAAGTTACAGCTTTAATTTTTCATTAAAATATGTCCAGCAATTAAATATATTTCCCCTGTGCAGAAAAATAAACATGAGAATGAATAAATACAAAATTAAGAACTTTTAAGAATTCTGATACAGAGAAAAGGCAAAAACTACACAAAATAACTTACCTACTCCATATGCATTTTTATGCAGTGTTCTAGAGTCAGTAAAATTTAGTAGAGAAATTAGAAAAATTGCTACCACCCACTTCATGGTTGCTGGTCACTTTCTTGTTGGCAATGGTGGGAGCAGAATATGGAACAATCACATTGAAATTCTTTTATACCCTTCTCAACCAGTATCTGTTAACTAGTAACTTTTGTTATTATACCTGTAACTTCATTTCCTTAGGTTGCAAGTGGGATGATTTGCCAATAATTAACAGCACAGGGGTTATTTGTATTTTATGTTCAAGGACACAGACCTCCTTGGGTGGAAAAAACTGCAAATTCATTCCATTTGCAAATATAACATTCTTTTCAAGTCACAGAGTATTCAAAAAGATTCTCCCCCCAAAATTGTAGGATAATTAATTCCTTTCAAGTAAAGACATTAATGGGATCAGAATGAAAAAACTAGGAGCCTCGGTGGTCAAAGCACTTGGCTGCTAACCGAAAGCTCGGTTGTTCAAACCCACCAGCCATTCCGTGGCCAAAGGATGGGACAATCTGCCTCCTTAACGATAATTCCCCACTTGGGACCCCGATGGGGCTGTTCTACTCTGTTCTGCAGGGTTGCCGTAAGTTGGGATGGACTCGACAGCAGTGAGTTTGGTAGGTTAATGAAAAGACATCAACTAAGTGCATTAATTTGTTAAGAAAATATTAATCAAATTCCTATCTATGCCAGACATTGGCCACATCATTTACCAGCTGAGACACTTTGTTGAAGAGTAGATCGCATAACTCTTTATGTTACTGTTTAGCTCAAAAATCCTTTTCACATGACTATATGTCAGTAAGGCACATTTTTGTCTACTGTGTGTGGCTTAATACATAAAAGTTGCAGCACAAATTCTGGTGAACCAAGTACAACAATTACATGTAGCAAAATAATTTTGCATGCATGTCAGAACCGTGAAGTGGTTCAGCTGCGCTGTTCATTCAGCAATTCAAGATGATTGTGTGGATACTAAATAAGGGCACTTAAAAACTCCATCTGATTCTAGGAGTAGTCCACCTCCTATCTTTCCATCAACCAGAGTTTTCAGCTTTGGCTACACATTGGAATCACTGGGGAACTTCCGAAATCTGCAATGCCTACCCCAGACCAATTGAATCAGAATCTCTGGAGTTGGAACCCAGGCATCAGTATTTTCTAAAGCTTCACAAGGGATTCCAATGTAATCAAAGCTGAGAGTCACTATTCTAAAGGTAACCATTTAACCTGTTGACGTTGAGTTGATTCCAACTCATAGTGACCCTATAGGACAGAATAGAACTGCCCCATAGGGTTTCTAAGACTGTAATCCTTATGGAAGGAGACGGCCACAACTTTCTCATGCACACCTTTTGGTAAGCAACCAAACACTCAACCACTGCTCCATCAGGGTTTCTTGGTCATATGCTAGGTGTATGTTTATCTTTTAAAAAGGGGATATATTTGAATAGATAATTCACTAAATAAGATATAAACAAACAATAAACAACCAAACCCATTGCCATCGAGTCGATGCCAACTCATAGTAACCCTACAGGACAGAGTAGAACTGCCCCATAGGGTTTCCAAGGAGTGGTTGGTGAATTCGAACTGCCAACCTTTTTGGTTAGCAGCCCTATCTCTTAACCACTATGCTACCAGTGCTCTATTCTAAAGGTAAGATTAGAAAACCAAATGGCCTACAGTACCAAATTCATTAAATAATATGGTACATTCATCAAATGGAGTAATTTTCAGCCATCAAAAAAATTTTGTGGAAAAATATTTAATGATGTGGAATTATGCTCCTAATATATTCCCCTCACTGCTGTTGAGTTGATTACGACTCAGCAACCCCGTGAGGTTTCCAAGGCTGTAAATCTGTAAGGAAGCCGACTGCCATATCGACTGCCGCCTCTTTCTCTTGAGGAGCTGCTGGTGGGTTTGAACGGCTGAGCTTTCAGTTAATAGTCAATTGCTTTAACCACTGCACCACCCAGGCTCCTCGTAATATGTTACTAGGTAGAAAATAGGAGAAATATATATATATATATGCAGGGTGATAATATTTTTGTATTTCTCCCACGCCACACATTATGGATTGAACTGTGTCCTCCCAAAATGTGTGTCAACTTGGCTAAGCCTTGATTCCCAGTTTTGTGTGATTGTCGACCATTTTGTCATCTGATGTGATTTTCCTATGTGTTGTAAAGTGTTGTAAATCCTGCCTCTCTGATGTTTAGAGGCAGTTATGTTGACGAGGCAGAGCTCAATCTACAAGATTAGGTTGTGTTTTATTCAATCTCTTATGAGATATAAAAGAAAGAGGGAAGCAGAGAGACATGGGGACCGCATACCACCAAGAAAACAAGAGCCTTTGGACCTGGGGTCCCTGCACTGAGAAGCTCTTCAGCCTGGGAAGACTGATGACAAGGACCTTCCTCCAGACCTGAGAGACAGAAAGCTTTCCCCTGGAGCTGGCACCCTGAATTTGGACTTCCAGCCTCCTAGACAGCGGGAGAATAAATTTCTCTTTGTTAAAGCCATCCACTTGTGGTACTTCTGTTATAGCAGCGCTAGATGACTAAGACAACCCCACCACCAGCATAAAAAAAGCATGGAATAAAAGAAGGGAATGCTAGACTACACTGCTTTAACATTAGCTTTCTCTGGATGGTAGGATTACAAATGAATATGATTATTTCTTTCATGCGTGCGTGTGCACTCTCCTTTTCAAAACTTGTTCAATCCAAGTGTGATATATAAAAAAAATTAAAAATTTAAAAGATAGATTTAGTGTATTTTTCAGAAATGAATCTTTACTTAAAAATAAAGTTACTTTTGTTAGCTGTGGTGGAGGCGGCCCCCGATTCATGGCCGCCCCATGTGACTAGGACTCATTTAAACAAAAGCTTATGAGCGCCTTTTTACATAAACTCTTGGCATTTCTAGAAGATACAGAGATTTATCATAGCATAAACAAGTTCTTCAATGTTGATCCAGTAAAATTCCCATTCATCTGGTCGCTTTGTTGGTTTTGTGCCATTGTGGCCTCCCTAGATTTTGTCTTGTAGGGAACACGCTAAAAGGAGTAGCCGTGCTCTGTGCTCTCCAGTGAGAGGCATTGCTCACCTGGTCTACCCATTTGGGTTCCAGGATGGTATGTAAGGGGCATCTCCCTTCAAACTCTCTCTAAAAGGAGCTCTTTACTGAAATATAATAAAACAAAAACATTAGTTAGTGAAGAACTGAGCCCATTTTAGGAAGCAAACTATTAACAACTTGGCTAAGCACTGGCATAACACCCCAGAGTCCTTCACTGTTCTAGTCCAGAGGCAGCACTCAATAATATTTGCAAAATGAATATACTTGTTCAAAGACAGGAGTTTAAGGTAGAGGAAGAGCTTATGTTTGGCAAACCCCAGGTCCACGTTCTATAAGCTCTAATATCTTCTTAACTTTGCCACATTTCAGGATTTAAGCTGAAATGTATTATTATATGTACATATAATAATTATTATCTGCAAGGCCAGGTACTCCAATCTCATCTAAGGGTTAGAAGGAAGGCATGTAAAATGCCTGGCAAATAGTGGGCATTTAATAAATCATGACTCTTTCAGTGTTAAACCAGTACAAGTCACCTTCAAGCAGATTTTCACTCATGGAGACCCCATGTGTGTCAGAGCAGAGCTGTGCTCTGTAGGCTTTTCAGTGGCTAATTTTTCAGAATTAGATAGCCAGGCCTTTCTTCTGAGGCACTTCTGAGTGTACTCAAACCTCCAACCTTTCGATTAGCAGCAGAGCATGTTACCCATTTACACTACCCAGGGATTCCATTTCTATATTATTGTACATATTATAAGTAGTTATGTGCATATAAATAGACACAAAACCTTTAATAATATGTACACATCACACTACAGGGGTGCTGTGTCAGCTACTGATTCATCAGGGTGCTGGTGAAACTGAACCAGAAGTAACAACTTTACTGTGAGCCTAGGTTCTCCTTGAATCCTTTTCTCTGCTACTGCAACGGTTTTGTTTTTTCCTTTAATCTTCTCACTTATCATGCTGATTTCTGCTCTTCCACACCATATGATCAGTTAGGCAGTGCAGTGTCATGTTAAACATGTGTACTCAGGGGCCACGTTTGAATTTTGGCCCTGCCACTTATTAGCTACATGATGTTGGGTGAATTATTCATTTCCTCTGGGCTTGATTTCCATCTTCTATAAAATGGGAATAATGATTTACCTCTTTGAGAATTAAATGAAGATTAAATAAATTAATGAGCATAAAGGGCTTAGAATAGGGCCTTGCACAAAACAGTACTTAATTAACGTGGGTTTTTATTGTTGGGGTTATTCCACGCCATTCACTCTGTAAAAATGTTACGTCTTCACGCCAGGCATTGTTTTATCATGGGAAGATGAGCAACAATAAAACAGGCACCACCCCACTCTGACTGAACTTACCATCTAATAGGAGATATAGACAATCACATACAATCACAGCAAGGTGTGATAGGTGTCATGCTAACTGGAGTAATGAGAGGGACACCTGGCATATTTAGATGGGGTCAGGTAAAGCTTTCTGTGCGAAGTAACATCTTAGTGGAAACCTGAAGAAAGTGGGCAAAATAAAGGGGGCAGGAAGAGTGTTTCAGGCAAAAGTAGAAGACAGTGTAAAGGCCCACTTGTGAGGGAGATCACATCTCATTTAAGGAAACGGGAGAAGTTCAGTCTTAATGAAGCGCCAAGTTTAAAGTTGAGCGAACTACTTCTACAAAGAGAAGGCACCGATGGCAGAGGCATTTCTCAAAGGCCTTTGAAGTTTATACCTCCTCCAGGGCATTGGGAGCCTGCAAAGGGAGCTAACAAAACTCAGGTTTGTGTTTTGAAACCATCTCTGTTATTATAAACGGAGACTAGGCTGTGATAAGGAGACAAGTTAGGAAGTTTTTGCAAGAATGTAGCCAAAATAAGTGGCCTAGATTAAATCAATCAATTAAAATGGAGGGGAGCTAACAGGAAATGAGAATTGTGGATACGATTAAGTGATATTTATAAGATAGAATCTGAAGTTAAGTCTTGGGTATAGAGGGCTTAAGATAGAGTGACCAGTTTATCCAGACAGACTTGGCTGATGCCTGTTGACTTCATTATTAACTGGATTCCCGTTTACTCTCAGAAGTGTTCGAGGCAGAGCATCCTGGTTTGCATGTTGAAATGCCTTCAAGACCTCCAAGTGGAGAGGTTGATAGGCAATTGAAAACGTGTTTCTGGTCCTGCAGAAGAAGAGAGAGGCTGGAGAGAGACATTTGGGAATCATGAGTTTATAGAAGGTTATTGGAGACATGTGAGTGGATGAGACAGGAGATTGTAGTGAGGTGAGTAATCCTGTGGAACAAACTTTAAAGCACAAGAATAAAGATGAGCTTTGAACCAGAGTTTGTATACTAACTGCAAACAGTCCTCAATCTATATGTGCCATTGCTCAAAGTTTAGTCTCAAGTACAGAGTCCACATCAAATGTTTTTCTGTTGCTCTAATTCTGATCCTGTTTACTTTCTCATACACCTGAGAAACAGCTCAGAAGCAACATGGCATGGTAAACTGGACTTCACTATCAGACAGATTCTAATCTCTGCTGTGTCAGTTACAACCCATAGGACACGAGGCAAGCAATTTAATCTATCACTCTAATTTTCTTACATTGTTGTTGTTGTTAGGTGCCATCAAGCAGGTCTGACTCATAGTGGTAGTTAGTTTTTTTTTTTTAATAATTTTCTTACATATATAATGAAAATGACATTATTTCCCTTGACGTTTATTTTGATTTTGAGGTGAAATAATGTATGTAAAGTGCCTAAAACCTAAAGGATATTTTTTAAAAGTAACAGTAATTATTATCACTACTAGGATGCATATTTATATTAAAGAAGAGCTATAGGAGTCCCTGGGTGGTGCAAATGATTCACAGAAAGACTGGAAGTTCAAGTGCACCCAAAGGCAAGTCAGAAGAAAGGCTTGGTGATCTGCTTCTGAGAAATCAGCCATTTAAAGCCCTGTGGAGCATAGTTCTACTCTGACACACATAGGGTAACCATAAATTGGAATTGACTTGATGGCAGCTTTGGGAAAAAAATAAAAAGGTCTTTGGTACCCTTTGTAGGATCTTACATCATACTAGTACATGTCTACAAAGAAGAGTTGTACATGGGGATTGCTGGAAAATGTCTTCTGTTCAGATAATACTGGATTCCTCATTTCTTCTGTGATATGCTTCATTTTTTTGATTGTTGGTATCATTGGTTAGTTGCTTGAATGACTGTTAATGTCTCTTCCGCTTTCCTATCGATGCTTGTAAGAATTTTATCCATTCATTAAAAGCTTTATCAAATAATTCTCCATGAATATATTCCTGATTAGTCCCTAACTAAAGAAGAGCTCTCCATTTTTGACAACTTGTAACACCTTTTAGATTTTTTTCTCAAAGTACTTCTTATCTGACCTTATATCACAGTCATTTGTACATTTGTGTAATCCTTCCTAGATGGTTAACATCTTTGATTCAATGACTCATTTTTGTGACTCCTGCGACGTCTGGCACAATGTCTGGCATAGAATAGAACCTTCATCAGTAGAAATTGAATGACTCTGAATTGGATTTTTGTAGTCAGCTTTTATGCACTAATTGTCCTCACTCATTCATTCTTCACAAATGAATGACACACCTCTCATACCCTTCTCACCTCAGGACATTACTGAAATGTTTACATTTATATCTTCTCTGATATTCAGGGACTAGATGCTCTGGAACAGATGTGAGAAGGGGACAGTACCCCAGGTACTGGGGGGGAAGCCAAAGAATCTTGTTGCAAATTACAGGACTTAAAACAACCTGCATGGAACAAATATGACCCAAATGTCAACAGGATGCATGTTCCTAAAGTCGTCCAGCCCAAAAGGGTGATCTTGTCCACTAAGATTTCATTATACTTAGCTCAAGTCTCATCTCACTTACAGGGACATGCCAGAATTAACCCACCCACTCCTATAGTTCTAAGAATTTAGCGGTAGGGGAGGAATGCTTACATTGATCCTAGATACCTCTAGCTCTTACTTACTGGGACTGCTAAATTCTCTTTACTCTTACTGTAACTTTTCTCCTGTACATGCTGTCCCTTTCCTTTCTGAACTGTGGCATCCCATAATTTTCCAAAGAACCCTCAACACAAGATTCTATCAAGGAACTTGAAATCAAGCATGCAAAAGCCTTTCAGCCCCTCTCAACACTGTCTTCATGTAGGACTCTGACCAGACTCCTTCTTGCTTGGTCTCTACCTTTCTCATCTCTCCTTGTCTAGTCTGGCTCCTATACTCCCCTTCCTATAATTGTTTTTAGGTGGAGCAAACCAGCCCTTTATTTGTTTAATTTGATCCTATCTAAACCATGTTCTGAAGGGAAGGGACTCCACCCTCAGCATCTGCTACCCCGAAAAGGTTATCAAATTGGTTTGCTCAACAAAAGATGAAGAATCTCTTCATCAAAGAAATCTGCCTCTGGTTTTTAAGAGGAAAAAAAAAAAATGTTTCCTCTCTGCTACACCAGGAACAAGAGTCCCTGCGTAGTGCAAGCAGTTAAGCATTTGACCTCTAATGAAATATTGGGAGCTCAAGTCCACATAAAAGCACATCAGAACAAAGACCTAGACTCCCCCCAAAATCAGCCGTTAAAAACCCTGTGGCACACAGCCCTACTCTGACACACGTCAGGTCGTCATGGGTTGGAACCAACTGGATGACAACTGGTTTGGTCCGGTTTACACCAGGAACACAGTGAGAGGGGCCAGAGTTAGATAAGGCAACATATTTGCTGTCAACCTTGAAAAAATACAAGGGCCATGAGGTCAGCAAGGTGAAATAAGACATCAATACGAATCAAGCACAGAAAAACCAAAGTGAGTTAAGGGCTGATCTGAAACTTCACAAACCTCTGTGCTGCATTAACAGCATTTCTTTTTATGTGGGTTGGCTGTTCCTGCTAGGGAGTCCCTGGGTGGTGCAAACGGTTAATGCCATCGGCTGCTCACTTGGCTGTTAATTCAAAGGTTAGAGGTTCAATTTCAACCAGAGGAGCTTTGGAAAAAAGGCCTGGCAACCTACTTCTGAAAAGTCAGCCACTGAACACCATATGGAGCACAGTTCTACTCTGACCCATGTGGGGTCGCCATGAGTCAGAGTCAAACAGACTTGGTGATAACTGGCTGGTTTCTGTTAGGCTAGGTATGGGATCTTAAAACAGAGGAACTGCTCCACATACCCAAATAGATTGCAGGTAATTTAGGACATATTTCAATTATGGCAAACTGCACTTACGTTGGAAAAGAACACTGTTATTAAGTCGGGGACTACCTGTACTACATAGAATGTTGAAGCACATATGTATGCTTATACGTAATATTTTCCACCTCCAAAGACAAATAAGGATCATATTTATAAAGATATTGATTTATTACAAAAAAAAAACCCAAACCCTTTCCATTAAATTGATTCTGACTCATAGAGACCCTATAGGACAGATTAGAACTTCCCCACAGGGTTTCCAAGGCTGTAAATCCTTACAAAAGCAGACTGCCGCATCTTTCTCCTGCAAAGAGGCTGGTGGATTCGAACTGTTGACCTTTTGGTTAGCAACTGAGCACTTAACCACCGCACCATCAGGGCTCTTCTAATACTGATAATAAAAGGCAATAATCATGAAAACTAAAAAAAAAAAAAAAGAGGTGTTCTACTGACATAAGAACTGACTTATGACAGAGTCATCAGAACAAAACCCCATCGTAAGTGGGGGACTACCTGTATAAACTACTTGAGGGAAACAAGCATACTTTAAGAACATCTCCTAAAAGATCTAAAACATGACCTTGCAAAGAGAAAGTCCTTTCTAAGTACTTTTTCATAACTGCATATGCTTTCTCTGGTGAGGAAATGGTTATGCACCCCCTCTTTTCCCAGCTTCTTCAGCAAAGACAGGGTGTGAGAAAAAAACAAAAGGAGTCTCTGGCCTTACTCCTCCAATGGCATGTTTGCTGCCTATTCCATTCCCTTAGCAAAGTAGAGAGATGGTTCATTGTTATAGGAGATTTAGAAAAACCTCCTACATGGGTCTGGAGATTTCACACACATATATACACATACACACACCTACAAAGAGACAGTCTTTTCATGGGAAATATATGGGATAAAAAACTAGAATTATTATCTATTATTCTTAAGTAAATTGTGCTTGATTTTAATGTTTCTAAAAAACAACAGGTGCGTAATATGTGCTTTTCAGTATTTTGTGTGATATAAGATATTGGTGTGTGGATCTCACTGTGGCCTGACAATTTCTGCCATGAGAAACGTAATAAAATGGGTCAGAACACATCTTCATTCTCACCCTCTGTACTTTGTGATAGTCCTTGGGCTGAGTCAGTTTTGCCTCAGGCAATGAATCTGTTGTTCACCCCATCACAAAGTTAAGGGCTCAGTTCACTAGCCTAAGATTGTTCTGAATATAGAGGAACCAATCCCCAGGTAGTGGAAAGATCAGTGGAGCTAATATCTGGATATCATTTGTGTGTGGTGGTTTCCATTTTTTTTTTAATTGCAATTAAAACAAAAAAACCAAGTATCATCTTTCCCAGAATGTGGGGCATCTTAATTTGGGCACACAGTCTCTTTGACAGCCACTGAAGCTACAATCGGCACTCTATTCCCCTACAGCCTCTGCCCTGGTTCCCTAATACCAATCCCAAAGACATTGGCTGACCCTATCTAAAATTTTAAAGTGTGCATCTGCCTTGTTAATGTCTTCTTCCATCATTGGAAGATGTTTGTTTCTCCTGATAATCCTGGAGCTGTGGTTCCTCAAGGTACCAACCAAATTACTACACCAAAGGTGTATGAGAGCCTTCCTCCTATCCCTACAGGATGGCTGGCCTTCCTCTTCCTGTTACTTACAGCACTCCCCAGTGATACTACTCTTACTTCCTAGTGATACTGCTCCTTAATCCAATTCCTCCTCTGGGATTCTTTCTTGTTAGCTGCCATAGAGTCACCCACTGACTCATGGCCACACCATGTACGAGAGAACAAAACACTGCCCAGTCCTGCACCATCTCCATGATCTTTCAAGGACTGGACCAATGTGATCCATAGAGTTTTCACTGGCTGGTTTTTGGAAGTAGTTCACCAGGCCTTTCTTTCCAGTCCATCTTATTCTGGAAGCTCTGCTGAATCTTGTTCAGTGTCATAGCAACATGCAAGCCTCCACTTACAGACTGGTGGTGGCTGTGCATGAGGTGCATTGGTCAGGAATTAAACCAAGTCTCCTGCATGGAAGGAGAGAATTTTGTTGAACCATCAATGCCTTCAGACTAGTTTTTTAAGTAACCAGTCCTTTTTAAGTGACTAAGTCAATGAATTAAGAAATTTTCAACAAACACAACTAAGACATTGACTATCCATGGTGATAAAGAGTAAATATGGATCAACTAAGAGGCCCCAAAGAGCTAAAGCAATACTGAAGAAGAAGGACAAAGTAGGAGGCCTTACACTTCCTAATCTCAAAACTTACTATACAGCCACAGTAATCAAAACAGCCTGGAACTGATTCAATGACAGAGATACAGACAAAGGGAGTAGAATTGAAAACCAGAAGTAAATCCATCCATCTATGGGCAGCTGATCTTTGATAAAGGATCAAAATCTATTCAATGGGGAAGAAACAGTCTCTTTAACAAATGGTACTAGCTAGCAAAACTGGATATCCATTTGAAAAAAAAAAAATGAAACAGAATCCATACCTCACACCATGCACAAAAATTAACTCAAAATAGATCAAAGACCAAAACGTTAATGCTAAAACTATAAAGTTCCTGGAAGATAACATAGAAGCAAAACTAGAGGACATGCTTTTTGGAATAAATAGTTTATCGAACACAACTAAAAATGCATGGACAACAGAAGATAAATTAGATAACTGAGACCTCCTAAAAGTTAAATATTTATGCTTATCAAAAGACTTTACCTAAAGAGTAAAAAGAAAACCAACAGACTTGGAAAAATCTTAGGCAATGACATATCTGATAAGGGTGTAGTCTCTAAGATATATAGAAAACTTCAACAACTCAACAACAAAAAGACAAACAATCCAATCAGAAAGTGGTCCTGAACTCTTAGGCTATAATTACTAGGTTTCTAGAATGGAGTCACTTTCAATGTAAACCACACCCCTGCCTTCCACACACAGCCATGAACAGGAGGATAGGCAAAGGAAGAAGGGTATGGACAAAGCAACAAGAGTGAGGGAGGTGGGAGCCAAGATGGTGGAATAGTCAGAGACTTCCTGTCATCCCTCTTACAACAAAGACCCAAAAAAAGAAGTGAATCAAATATGTATGACAATCTAGGGACTCTAATCATCGGAGACAAAGCTGAGGAATCAGACTGAGCAGCAAGTAGAAGATGAGACAATTCAAAAGCACAGAAACAGGGTACTGCAGATTGTGGGAACACTGGTGCCCTGCTAGCTGAGTCTGTACAGCACACATGTCTGACTCAGGAAGCAACATCCCAAGCTGAGGCCCACCAAATCTGGTGCAGCCAAGCAACAGCTAATCTGCACACACCTCCAAAACCAAATAGGAGCAACACCAGACATGCAAAAGTTAAGTTCATGCTCGCAACCTACTGTGAGCAACAACAAAATAACCCCTCCCCCCACCAGAGCTTCACAGTGGAGAAGCATTCCATTCCCCTCATGCACCCCCCACCCCACTCCAACACTAGTCGCATGATATTCAACAATGCCACACTCTTTAAGCCCCCTTTGGGCAGGTCAGGAGGCCCTGCCTATTTGCCCAGCCACTAGCATACAGGGTCCACAGACTTGTAGTGCCCTTCACCCCCACCCAGTTCCTTGTGGGCTGATTCAACACTGCATACCCTCATTAGCATAATACAGTAGGCGTATGCCTGAATCCCACTTTTACCTGCAGCAGCCAAGGGGGAACTACAGATTTGTGACATTCTACACTACCCCATCCCCTAAGAAAGGGCCTCTCCCACCCATGCCTGGAGTCTGAGGGCCAGTGGTACCACCCGTTCCATCTAGCCACCCATGACAGGGGCCTGAGAATTAGTGTGCCTCTCAACCTCTCCAGCCAACTTCACCAGGGGCCCAAAGACCAGCTGCAATACACCCCCAACTATGCACTCTTGGGGACAGGGATATGCCCTCCATTCAGGCACCTGGGGGCAGCCATCAGCCCCCTGCCTTGCCCTACACATTGCCTCCCACTACAACCAGATACCTGTGTCTGCTCCACACACACACAGCCCTACCTGCCTAGGACTATAGGTGAGAGTCCATACCATACATTTGGTGACCAGCAACCTGGATACCTGTGCCCTAAATAACCATATCTCCACAAAACAGTGAATCGATTCCTGAGCTCACACACCTAGTAGCTTCTCTGACCACGTGGAGACAGGACATGAGAGCTTCAATGACACCAACAACCAAAGTAGCTCACACACCCAGCCTACTTGGGCATGTCAAAACAAAAATACAGGACACAGTAAACAAAAATACAATAAATAAATAAACACATAACTTATTGATGCCTTGGAGACAATAGTCAATATCAAATCACATAAAGAAGCAGGACAAGATGGGTCCAGCAAGTGACGAATATAAAAAACAAGAAAACATTTGGGAGGAAGATAAGGCAATGGAACCACCTGAAAAAGAATTCAAAAGACTAATATACAGGGCTTTCAAGACATCAGGAAGAAGATCAGGAAAACTGAGACCAAGCCAAGGAACACATGGACAAAGCAATAGAAGAATTCAGGAAAATGATACAAGAATAGTACGACAGAATAAATAGGCTACTAGAAACCAAACAGAGACAGCAACTTGAAATACAAAGGATTAAGAATAAAATTTCAGAATTCAACAACTCAATAGAAGGTTGTAGGAGCAGAATTGAGAAAATAGATGTCAGAATTAGTGAGATTGAAAATAAATCCCTTGACATCAATTTGGTTGAGGAAAAATCAGAAAAAAGAATGAAGAAAACCTAAGAATTATGTGGAATGCTATCAAAAGGAAAAACCTATGAGTGATTGGAGTACTAGAACACAGGGTGATAATAGAAAACACAGAGAGAATTGTTGAAGATTTACTGGCAGAAAACTTCCCTGATATCATAAAAGATGAGAAGATATCTATCCAAGGAGCCCAACGAAATCCATACAGGGTAGACCCCAAAAGAAAGTCACCAAGACATATCATAATCAAACTTGCCAAAACCAAAGTCAAAGAAAGAATCCTGAGAGCGGTTAGGGATAAATGATAAGTCACCTAAAACAGAATGCTAATAAGGCTAAGTCTGACTACTCAGCAGAAACCATGCAGGCAAGAAGGCAATGGAATGCCATATACAAAGGCTTGAAGGAAAAAAATTGCCAGCCAAGAATTATATATCCAGAAAAATAGCCATCAAATATGATGGCAAAATTAGGTCACTTCCAGAGAAACGTAAATTAAGGGAATTTGTAAAGATCAGACCAAAATTACAAGAAATATTAAAGGAACTCTTCTGGTTAGAAAACAAACAACATCAGATGACAATCCAAGACTAGGACACAGGACAGATCAACCAGTTATCAACTCAGATAGGGAATTCACAAAAACAAATCAAAGCCAAAAGACTGAAAATAGGGAGTCAGAGGCATCATTATGTAAACAATGAAAATGTCAAAACAAAAAAGAGGGAATAAACAGTGTAATCATAGAACTTCCATATGGAGAAGAAGTTAAGGCGATAACAAGAAATAAAAGACTGGTTTAAACTTAGAAAGATAAAGGTAAATTTCAAAGTAACCACAAAGGAAGCTAACAAATGCCCATCTAAATAAAAAGGAAGTAAAACATAAAGACTCAGCAGACACGAAATCAACAATAATGAAAAGATGAAAAGAAAATACATAAAAAGAATTCAGTGCAAAGAATTAAGCAGAATGAAGAAACTCAACATCACACCAAAATAAATAAATAAAATAAAAATGACAGCAGTAAACTTATACCTATCAATAATTACACTGAATGTAAATGGCCTAAATGCACCAATAAAGAGACAGAGCGTGGCAGGATGGATTAAAAAAAACACCATCCCGTCTATGTGCTGTCTACAAGAGGCACATCTTAGAAACAAAGACATATACAAAGTAAAACTCAAATGATGAAAAAATACATGTCGAGCAAACAACACACAAAAGAGAGCAGGAGTGGCAATATTAATCTCCAGTACAACAAACTTAAGGCAAAATCCACCATAAAGGATAAAGAAGGACACTATATAATGATTAAAAGGTCAATACACCGGGATGACATAACCATAATAAATATATATGCACCCAGTGACAGGGCTCCATAATACATAAAACAAAATCTAAGAGCATTGAAAGGAGAAATAATAGTAGGAGACTTTCAACGCACCACTTTCAGTGAAAGACAGAACATCTAGAAAGAAATACAATAAAGATATGGAAAATTTAAATGCTACAATCAACTAACTTGACGTCACAGACATATATAAAACACTCCACCCAACAGCAGCAAAGTATACGTTCTTTTCCAACTCACATGAGAAATTCTCCAAAATAGACTAATTTTAGGCCACAAAGCAAGCCTTAACAGAATCCAAAACATCAAAATAATACAAAGCATCGTCTGTGATCACAGTCCCATAAGAGTAGAAATCAATAACAGAAACACCAAGGGAAAAAAATTAAATACATGGAAAATGAACACCTTGCTTAAAAACTAATGGGTTATAGAAGAAATCAATGATGCAATAAAGAAATTGATATAATCAAATGAGAATGAAAACGCATTTTACCAAACCTTTGGGACACTGCAAAAGCAGAGCTTAGAGGTCAATTTATAGCAATAAACACACACGTCAAAAAAGAAGAAAGGGGCAAAATCAGAATATTAATCCTATAACTCAAAAAAATAGAAAGAGAGCAGCAAAAGGAGCCCTCAGACACCAGAAGAAAGGAAATAATAAAGATTAGGGCAGAAATAAATGAAATAGAGAATACAAAAACAACTGAAAGAATCAACAAGACCAAAAGTTGGTTCTTGAAAAGATCAACAAAATCAACAAACCAATGGCAAAACTGACAAAAGAAAAACAGAAGAGGAAGCAAATAACCCAAACAGGAAATGAGATGAGTGATATCACAACAGACTCAACTGAAATAAAAAGGATCATAAAAGAAGACTATGAAAAATTATACTCGAACAAATTTGAAAACCTAGAGGAAATGGACAAATTTCTAAAAACACAGTATCTACCTAAACTAACACAAACTGAGGTAGAAAAACTAAGCAAACCTATAGCAAAGAAGAGATTGAAGAGGTAATTTAAAAACTCCCGACAACAACAACAAAAAAAGCCCTGGCCCAGACGGCTTTACTGGAGAATTCTACGAAGTATTCAGAGAAGAGCTAATGCTGATACTACTCAAGCTATTTCAGAGCATAGAAAGTGAACGCATACTCCCGAACTGATTCTATGATGCCAGCATAACCCTGACACCAAAGCCAGGCAAAGACACCACAAAAAAGAAAACCACAGTCCAATATCCCTCATGAACATAGATGCAAAAATCTTCAACAAAATTCTAGCCAATAGAATTTAACAACATACCAAAAAATAATACATCATGACCAAGTGTGATTCATACCAGATATGCAGGGATGGTTTAACTTTAGAAAATCAAAGTAACCCATCACATATTAAAACAAACAAACAAAAAAGAAGCACATGATCTTATCAATAGATACAGAAAAGGCATATGACAAAGTCCAACATCCATTCCTGATAAAAAACTCTGAGCAAACTAGCAGAGTAGAAATCAATAACAGAAACAACAGAAACAGCAAGGAAAAAAAATCAAATACATGGAAAATGAACAACACCTTGCTTAAAAACTAATGGGTTATAGAAGAAATCAATGATGGAATAAAGAAATCGATAGAATCAAATGAGAATGAAAACACGTGGGAAATTCCTCAGCATAATAAAATGCACTTATACAAAGCCAACAGTCAACATCATTCTAAACAGAGAGAGACTTTTCTGCCTTTATCACCACTCTTATGCTGGGGGTCCTAGCTAGAACAAGGCAAGAAAAAGAAATAAAGGGCATCCAAATTAGTCAGAAAAAGATAAAATTACCCCTATTTGCAGATGATATGATCTTATACACAGAAAACTCCAAGTCCACAGAAATGCTACTGGAACTAATAGAAGATTTCAGCAAAGTAGCAGGATACAAGATTAACGTACACAAATCAGTAGAATTCCTCTGCACCAACAAAAGGGCTTTGAAAAAGAAATCATCAAATCAATACCACTTACAATAGCCCCAAAGAAGATAAAGTACTCAGGAACATATCTAACCAGGGACATAAAAGACCTATAAAAAGAGAACTAAAAAGCACTACTGCAAGAAATCAAAAGAGGACTACATAAGTGGAAAAACACTATGCTCATGGTTAGGAAACTCAACATTGTGAAAATGTCAATTCTACCCAAAGCAACCTACAGATACAATGCAATCCTGATCCAAATTCCAACAGCATTTTTTAACAAATCACTAACTTTATATGGGAAGTGAAGAGCCCCAAATAAGTAAAGCCCTGGAGAAGAAAAACAAAGTGGGAAATGGCATACTACCCGATTTTAGAACTTATTATACAGTCACGGTAGTCAAAACAGCCTGGTATTGGTACAACAACAGATGCATAGACCAGTGAAACAGATTTGAGAACCCCGGCATAAATCCACCCACCTATGAGCAGCTGATATTTGACGAAGGCCCAAAGTGCATTAAATGAGGAAAAGACAGTGCCTTTAACAAATGGTGCTAGCAAAACTGGATGCCCATCTGTAAAAAATTGAAATAGAACCCATATCTCACACCATACATAAAATTAACTCAAAATGGATCAAAGACCTAAATACAAAATCTAAAGTGATAAAGATCATGGAAGAAAAAATAGGGACAATGCCAGGGGCCCTAATATGTGGCATAAATAGTATATAAACCATAAGTAATAATGCACAAACACCCAAAGAGAAACTAGACAACTGGGAGCTCCTAAAAAAAATCAAACACTAATGCTCATCAAAGGACTTCACCAAAAGAGTAAAAAGAGAACCTACAGACTGGGGGGAAAAAAAATTGGCTACAGTAATCTCTAAAATCTACAAGATACTACAATACCTCAACAACAAAAAGACAGATAATCCAATTAAAAAATGGGCAAAGGATATGACCAGGCACTTCACCAAAGAAGACATTCAGGCAGCTAACAGACTCATAAGGAAATGCTCTCGACCATTAGCCATTAGAGAAATGTAAATCAAAGCTATGTTGATAAATGGGCACACCAGCTCAGGTGCAAGAACAAGAAGGCAGGAAAAGACAGGAAAGCTGGTAACGGGGAACCAAGATTGAGAAAGGGAGAGCGTTGACAAGTTGTGGGGTTAGCAACCAATGTCACAAAACAATGTGTGTATTAATTGTTCAGTGAGAAACTAATTTGCTCTGTAACCTTCATCTAAAGTCTAATAAAATAAATAAATAGATAGATAAATGAGGAAAAAAAACATGCCCCACATGCATGATGGTGCAGGGCATTGACCCCAATGAGGAAAAGGGAAGCCAGGCTTTGCAGAGACGGGTTTACTGAAAACCATCTGCCTAAAGCCCTGATGTGTGTGTATACACGTGTGTACATGTGTATGCATGTCCATGTGTGCATGTGTGTATGTTTAGGGGCTGGGTAGTACCTGAGCAGCGGTTCAATCAGAAATCCTTGGCCAGCTCCACACAGTAAAAAAAAAAAAAAAAGGGAAAAACTGCATTGAGATACCATCTCACTCCAACAAGGCTGACACTAATCCAAAAAGCACAAAATAACAAATGTTGGAGAGGTTGTGGGGAGTTTGGAACTATTATGCACTGCTGGTGGGAATGTCAAATGGTCCAGCCATTTTGGAAACCAATATGGTGCTTCCTTAAAAAAGCTAGAAACAATAAATGAAGAAAATAACTACTGAATGTCCTGAAGAAAGCAGATAATATCAAAACTTATTTAAAAAAAGGACAGGATGGATCTAGTAGGCATCCAAAACAAAATAATATATGACTTTCCAGAAGAAGAAAAGGCACTAGAGCTACCTGATAGGGAATTCAAATCTCTAATATTCAAAGCTATCTAAGAGCTGAAGCAAAAAGTAGACAAAATGAGGGAAAAAAAGGTCAAATTTACGGAAAAAACAAATTCATGGAAAATACAGACAAAAAAATGGAAGAATTCAGGAAAATAATACAGGAACAAAATGCCAAAATAAATTCACAACTAGAAATCATACCCAGAACCCAGTACATTAGAAACCCAAAAGATAAACAAGATTTTGAAAATGGTCGGTGTCATAGAAGTGCTGAAGAGCAGGTTCAAAAGGATGGAAGACAGGATCAGTGAAACTGAAAACAAACACTTGGGTACAACTCCATTTGAGGAAAAATCAGAAAACGGAATGAAGAAAAATGAAGAAAGCCTGAGAATTATGTGGGATACAATCAAAAGCAAAAGTGTGCCTGTGATCTGAGCTCCAGAACAGGGGAAGAAAATGGAATACCTAGAGAGGATCCTTGAAGAATTGCTGACAGAATACTTCCCTAATGAAAAGCTGATCATCCAAGAAGCTCAACTAACCACACATAGGATAGACCCCAAAAGAAAATCACCAAGACACATCATAATCACACTTGTTAAACCAAAGACAAAAAAAAAAAGAATCCTGAGAACAGCTTGAGAAAAACAAAAAGTCACATACAGAGGAGAAACAATAAGACTAAGCTCTGATTATTCTGCAGAAACAATGCAGGCAAGAAGGCAATCAGATGACATATACAAAACCTTTAAAGAAAAAAATTGCCAACCAAGAATAACACATCCTGCAAAACTCTTGTTCAAATATGATGGTGAAATTAGGACATTTCCAGATAAACAAAAATTAAGGAAATATGTAAAAACTAATCCAAACTTACAAAAATTATTAAAAAGAGTCCTTTGGTATGAGAACAAACAATGTTGGACGACAGCCTGAATCTGGGATGCAAGATCAACCTGGAAATGAACTCTCAAGGAAGATCCAAAACCAAAAGAAGTACAACAGGTAACCAGAAAGGTTAATCTGTAAATAACAACAATGTCAGAGCAATAAAAGAGGGAATGAATGGAATAGGGATAGAACTTTCCAGTGGAGAGGGAGGCAAGGCAATGCAAAGTAATAATAGACTGGTTCAAACCTAGGTAGATAAGGGTAAATTTCAAGGCAATACCAAAGAAAGTTAGCAAACCAAAATAAAGAAGAAAATATAAAGACTCAACAAAAACAAAACCTACAAAAACAAAAGAAATCCATGAACAAAAGGAGTTCAGCACAGAAGAGTAAGAGGAACAAAGAAAACATCAGCTCTGCAAAAAAAAAGCACTACAAAAGGACAGCAATAAACTCACACGTATCAATAATTACACTGAATGCAAATGGACTAAATGCACCCATAAAGAGACAGAATGAATTTAAAAAACAGCATCCATCAATATGCTGTCTACAAGAGACACAACTCAGAAACAAAGATGTAAATTTATTAAAAATCAAAGGATGGAAAAATATATATCAAGCAAATAACTACCAAAAAAGAGCAGGAGTGGCAATACGAATCTCAGATAAAACAGACTTTAAAACAAAATACACCATAAAAGACAAAGAAGGGCACTACATAATGATTAAATGGATAACTCATCATGAAGACTTAACCATAATAAACATCTATACACTCAATGACAGGACTCCAAAATACATAAAACAAACTCTAATAGCATTGAAAAGAGAAATTGACAGTTCCACAATAATAGTAGGAGACTTCAACACACTGCTCTTGCTAAAGGACAGAACATCTAGAAAGAAACTCAACAAGGATACAGAAGAACTAAAGGGCACAATCAGCCAGCTTGACCTCGTAGACAAATAAAGAACACTCCAACCAATGGCTGCAAAGTACACATTCTTTTCCAACACACATGGAACATTCTCCAGAATAGACCACATCTTAGGCCACAGAGCAACCCTCAACAAAATCCAAAACATTGGGATAATACAAAGTACCTTCTCTGACAACAATGCCATCAAAGTAGAAATTAACAACAAGAATTGCAAGGAAAAAAAAAATGTCAATTACATGGAAATTGAATATACCCTGTTTAAAAACCACTGGGTAATAGAAGAAATCAGAGATGAAATTAAAAAAAAAAAAAAAAAAATTCCTAGAATCAAACAAGAATGAAAACACTTCACATCAAAACCTTTGGGATACAGCAAAGGCAGTGCTCAGAGGTCAATTTATAGCAACAGATGCACACATCAAAAAAAGAAGAAAGGAACAAAATCAAAACATTAGCTACACAGCTTGAACAAATGGAAAGAGAACACAAAAGAAGTCCACGGCCACCAGCAGAAGGGAAATAATAAAGATCAGAGCAGAAATAAATGAAAAAGAAAATAAAAAAACAACAGAAAGAATCAACAAAACCAAAAGTTGGTTCTTTGAAAGTATCAACAAAATTGACAAACCAGTGGCCAAACTGACAAAAGAAAAACAGGAGAGGATGCAAATAACCCAAATAAGAGATGAAATGAGGGACATTACAACAGACCATACGGGAATAAAAAGGATAATAACAAAGTATTATGAAAAGCTATACTCCAACAAATTTGAAAACCTAGAGGAAATGGACAAATTTCTGGAAATGCACTACCTACCCAAACTAACACAAAATGATGTTGAAACTCTGAACAGACCTATAACAAGAGAAGAGATTGAAAAGATAATTAAAAAAAAAAAAAAAAACTCCCAACAACAACAAAAAAAAGCCCTGGCCCAGATGGCTTTACTGGAGAATTCTACAAAACATTCAGAGAAGAGCTTACACCAATACTACTCAAACTATTTCAGAACATAGGAAAGGGTGTGATACTTCTAAATTCATCCTATGAAGCCAGCATAACCTTGATAACAAAACCAGGCAAACACACCACAAAAAAAGAAAATTACAGACCAATATCTCTCATGAATATAGATACAAAAATTCTCAACAAAATTCTAACCAATAGAATTCACCATCATATCAAAAAACTAATACACCATGACCAAGTAGGATTCATACCAGATATTAAAGGAGGGTTCAACATTAGAAAATCAATCAGCGTAATCCATCACATAAATAAAAGGAAAGAAAATAATCACACGATCATCTCAATAGACACAGAAAAAGCATTAAACAAAGTCCAACAACCATTCCTAATAAGAACTCTCTGTAAAATATGTAAAAACGGAAGGGAAATTTCTCAACATAACAAAGGACACCTATGCACAAGCAACGGCCAACATCATTCCTAACAGACAGAGGCTGGATACATTCCCTTGAGAACAGCAACAATACAGGGATGTCCTTTATCACCACTGTTATTTAACATTGCGCTGGAAGTTCTAGCTAGACCAATAAGGCAAGAAAAAGAAATAAAGGGCATCCAAACTGGAAATGAAGAAGTTAAACTGTCCCTGTTTCTGGTTGATATGATACTGTACATAGAAAACCCAAAAGACTCCATGAGAAAACTACTGGAACTAATAGAAAGATTCAGCAGAGTGGCAGGATACAAGATAAATATACAAAAATCAGATGGCTTCCTACCAACAACAAAGAGAATGATGAAAAGGAAATCAGGAAAACAGTACCATTTATAATAAAAAAAAAAATACTTAGGAATACATCTAACCAGGGGTGTAAAGGACCTATACAAAGAAAACTATAAAACTACTGCAAGAAAACAAAAGAGATCTACATAATGGATCTACATAAACGGAAAAACATACCATGCTCTTGAATAGGTAGACTCAACATTGTGAAAATAACAATTCTACCCAAAGCAATTTACAAATACAATGCAATCCGGATCCAAATACCAACAACATTCTTTAAAGAGATGGAAAAACTTATCATTAAATTTATATGGAAAGGGAAGAACCCCAGCATAAGTAAAGCACTATTGAAGAAGAATAATAAAGTAGGAGGACTTACACTACTTGACCTGAGAACCTACTATACAGCTACAGTAGTCCAAACAGCCTGATACTGGCACAATGACAGATTCATTGACCAATGGAGCAGAATTGAGAACCCAGATGTAAATCCATCCACCTATGATCACCTGATTTTCGACAAAGGCCCAAAGTCCATCAAATGGGGAAAAGACAGTCTTTTTAACAAATGGTGTTCGCAAAACTGGATGTCCATCTGCAAAAAAATGAAACAGGACCCCTACCTCACACCATATACAAAAACTAATTCAAAATGGATCAAAGACCTAAATATAAAGCCCAAAACTATGAAGTTCATAGAGTTAAAAATAGGATCAACGCTCCAAAACCACATTAACAGGATAAAAACCACAACCAACAACACACAAACTCCAGAAGATAAGCTAGATATCTGGAATCTTCTAAAAATTAAACACTCATGCTCATCAAATGACTTCACCAAAAGTGTAAAAAGAAAACCTACAGTCTGGAAAAAAATTTTTTGGCTATTACAAATCAGACGAAGTTCTAATCTCTAAAATCTATATGAAAATCCAGCACCTCTACAACAAAAGTCAAATAATCCAATTAAAAAATGGGCAAAGGAAATGAACAGACACTTCACCAAAGAAGACATTCAAGAGGCCAACAGACACATGAGGAAATGCTTGGGATCACTAGTCATTAGAGAAATGCAAAACAAGGCCACAATGAGTTACTATCTCACCCCGGCAATACTGGCACAAATCAAAAAAACAGGAAATAACAAATGTTGGAGAGGCTGCTGGGAGATCGGAACTCTTATGCACTGCTTGTGGGAATGCAAAAGGATACAACCATTTTGGAAAATGATATGGCACTTCCTTAGAATGCTAGAAGTGGAAATACCATATGATCCAGTAATCCCACTCCTAGAAATATATCCTAGAGAAATAATAGCTGTCACACAAATAGACATATGCACACCCGTGTTCATTGCAGCATTGTTCACGATAGCAAAAAGATGGAAACAGCCTAGATGCCCATCAGCAGATAAATGGATAAACAAACTGTGGTACATACACACAATGGAGTATTATGCAACAGTAAAGAACAATGATGAATCTGTGAAGCATCTTATAACAGATGAATCTGGAGGGCATTATGCTGAGTAAAATAAGTCTGTCACAAAAGGACAAATATCATATGAGACCACTACTGTAAAAACTCATGAAAAGGTTTACACGTAAAAAGGAACAATCTCTGATGGTTATGAGGGAGAGGAGGGGTGGGGTTGTAAAAACACTTAATAGACAATAGATAAGTGTTAACTTTGGTGAAGGGTAAGACGGTACACAACACTGGGGAAGCCAGCATAACTTGTACAAGGCAAGGTCATGGAAGCTCCACAGACACATCCAAACTCCCTGAGGGACTGAATTGCTGGGCTGAGGGCTGTGGGGACCATGGTCTTGGGGAATATCTAGCTCAATTTGCATAACATAGTTTAAAAGAAAATGTTCTACATTCTACTTTGGTGAGTAGCATCTAGGGGTCTTTAAAGCCTGTGAGCGACCATCTAGAATACTCCACTGGTCTCACCCCTTTGGAAGCAAGGAAGAATGAAGAAAACTAAAGAGACAAGGGAAAGATTAGTCCAAAGGACTCCATGTCTACCACAGCCTCCACCAGACTGAGTCCAGTACAACTAAATGGTGTCCGGCTGCCACCACTGCCTGCTCTGACGAGGATCACAATAGAGGATCCCAGGCAGAGCTAGAGAAATATGTAGAACAAAATTCTAACTCAAAAAGAAAACCAGACTTGTTGGCCTGACAGAGACTGGAGATACCCTGAGAGCATGGTCCCCGCACACCCTTTCAACTCAGTAATGAAGTCATTCCTGAGGTTCAACCTTCAGCCAAAGATTGGAGAGGCCCACAAAACAAAATGAGACTACAGGAGCACACCAGCCCAGGGGCAAGGACTAGAAGGCAGGAGGCAACAGGAAAGCTGGTAATAGGAAATCCAAGGTTAAGAAGGGAGACTGTTCACATATCGTGGGGTTGTTAACCACTGTCATAAAAAAAAAAAAAAAAAAAATGTGTACTAACTGCCTAATGAGAAAACAGTTCTGTAAATTTTCATCTAAAGTACAATAAAATAAAATAAAAGCTAAAAATATAAATATCACATGATCTAGCAATTCCACTCCTAGGACTATACCCTATAGAAATAAGAGCCAACACATGAGTAGAAATATGCACACCCATATTCACTGCACCAATATTCACAAAAGCAAAAAGATGGAAACAACCTAAATGTCCATCAACAGATGAATGGGTAAAAAAATTATGGTACATACACACAATGGAATACCATTCAATGATAAAGAACAATGATGAATCCACAAAACATCACTCAGCATGGGTGAATCTGGATGGCGTTATGCTGAGTGAAGTAAGTAAATCACAAAAGAACAAATATTGTATGATACCACTGTTATAAGAACTCAAGAAAAGGTTTACACACAGGAAAAAGCGGTCTTTGATGGTTTCAAGGGTGGGGAGGGAGGGGAAGGGGAAATCACTAACTAGATAGTAGACAAGTGTCAACTTCGGTGAAGGGAAGGACAACACAGAATATAAGAGAAGTCAGCACAGCTGGACCAAAGCAAAAGCATAGACATTTCCTAGATACATCCGAACACTTTGAAGGACTGAGCAGATGGGTCTGGAGCCTGGGCTAGGGATTTCTAGGTCAGTTGGCATAACATAGTTCATGAAGAGAATGTTCTACATCCCACTTTAGTGAGTAGCGTCTGAGGTTTTAAAAACCTGCAGGCAGTCGTCTAAGATACATCTACTGGTCCCATTCCACCCAGTGCAAAGGAGAATGAAGAAAACCAAAGATACAAGGAAAATACTAGCTCAAAGGACTAAAGGACCACATGAACCAGAGACTCCACCAGCCTGAGATCAGAAGATCTAGGTAGTGCCCGGCTACCACCAATGACCACCCTGACAGGGATCACAACAGAGAGTCCCGGATGGAGCAGGAGAAAGATGTAGAACAGAATTCAAATTCACATAAAAAGACCAGATTTACTGGTCTGACAGACTGGAGGAATCCCCCAAAACTATGGCCCTTGGACGCTCTGCTAACCCAGCACTGAAACCACTCCCGAAGCCCACTTTTCACACTAAGATTAGGCAGGCCTATAAAATGAAATGGAACACGTAAACATCTATAACCTAGGCATTAGTGAGCTGAGATGGACTGGTATTTGCCATTTTTTAATCAATCATATGGTCTACTATGCCAGGAATGACAAATTGAGGAGGAATGGTGTTACATTCATAGTAAAAAAAAAAATTTCAAGATCTATCCTGAAGTACAATGCTGTCATTGATAGGACAATATCCCTATACCTACAAGGAAGACCAGTTAATATGACAATTATTTAGATTTACACACTAACAACTACGGTCAGATGAAGAAATGGAAGATTTTTATCAACTTCTGCAGTCTGAAGTTGATCAAACATGCAATCAGGATGCATTGATAATTACTGGTGACTGGAATTTGAAAGTTGGAAACAAAGAAGAAGGATCAGTAATTGTATAACATGGCCTTCGTGACAGAAATGATGCTGGAGATCACATGGCAGAATTTTTAAGACCAGCGACATCATTGCAAATTCTTTTTTTTCAGCAACATAAATGGTGACTATACACATGGACCCCACTATACACATGGACCCCACTATACACATGGACCACACCAGATGGAATACACAAGAATCAAATTGACTAAATCTGTGGAAAGAGACAATGGAAAAGTCCACAAGAGCCAAAGCACGACCTTGAGTATATCCCACCTGAATTTAGAGACCATCTCAAGAATAGATTTGACACGTTGAACACTAGTGACCGAATACGAGTTGTGGAATGACATCAAGGACATCATACATGAAGAAAGCAAGACGTCATTAAAAATACAGGAAAGAAAGAAAAGATCAAAATGGATATCAGAAGAGACTCTGAAAGTTGCTCTTGAACGTCGAGTAGCTAAAGCGAAAGGAAGAAATGATGAAGTTAAAGAGCTGAACAGAAGATTTCAAAGGGTGGCTCCAAAAGATAAAATATTATAATGACGTGTGCAAAGATCCTGAGTTAGAAAACCAAAAGGGAAAAACATCTCAGCATTTGTCAAGCTGAAAGAACTAAAGAAAAAATTCAAACCTCGAGTTGCAATAATGAAGGGTTCTATGGGCAAAATACTGAATGATGAAGGAAGCATCAAAAGAAGATGGAAGAAATACACCGAGTCACTGTACCAAAAAGAATTCTTCAACATTCAATCATTTCAGGGGGTTGTATATGATCAAGAACCAATGGTACAGAAGGAAGGAGTCCAAGCTGCACTGAAGACATTGGCGAAAAACAAGGCTCCAGGGATTGATGGAATACCAATTAAGAAGTTTCAACAAACGGATGCAGTGCCTTTGAACTATGGTGCTGGCAAAGAATTTTGAATATACCATGCACTGCCAAAAGAATGAACAAATCTGTCTTGGAAGGAGTACAGCTGGAATGCTCCTTAGAAGCAAGGATGGTGAAACTTGGTCTCATATATTTTGGACATGTTATCAGGAGGGGTCAGTCCTTGGAGAAGAGCATCATGCTTGGTAAAGTGGAAGGTCGGGGAAGAGAGGAAGACCCTCAATGAGATGGATTGACACAGTGCCTGCAGCAATGGCTCAAATATAACAACAATCCTGTGGATGGCGCAGGAATGGGCAGTGTTTGGTTCTGTTGTACATAGGGTCACTATGAATCAGAACTGACTTGACTGCACCTAACGACAACATAAAACAAAAAATAACACTTGTGAGGAACATGCTACTTAGTTCAATCATATATATGAGCAAATGGGCAGCTCCTCTCCAAAAGCAGGAGAAGAAGGCAGGAAGGGACAGGAGCTGGATGAATGCACACAGGGAACCCAGGGTGGAAAGGGGGAGCATGCTGTCACATTGTGGGGATTGCAACCAATGTCCCGAAACAGTATGTATACCAACTTTTGAATGAGAGATTAACTTGAGCTGTTAACTTTCACCTAGAGCACAATTTTTTAAAAAGCAAAAAGAGTGATGGCATTCCTGCAAGGAATGTTTGGCAGGGCTTAAGCCCAACCCAGAGGAGTACAATATAACCGCATTGATAGAAGCAAGAGAGTACATCCACCGGAAGGGCCCACCCGCACTGCAGTGCAATTGTCTTCAAAGCCTTGGAGGAGATGGGCAAAACCGACCCTGAGGACTGCACTGCACATGATGAGGAGTTTGTGCAAAAGCTGAAGTGATCACCTTGAGTTTCAGTGGAAGAAGACACACAGGGTAAAGGGCACCTGCCCCCACCCCTGCCACCTCTGTGTACCGTAGACACAGGTTGCTCTTTCTTTGGAAGACAGCTGGAAAGAGCTGCTGCATGGGCCACGCAGGGTCAGTCAGTAGCCAGAGCCCTAAAGTCATCATGTGTCCCAGGTAAGTGAGTCATCCAAAATCACCATGTCATAACTTCACTGAGGAGGGCAGGGGGAAAATGAAGCTGAACTAACTAATTTTGTAAAATAATGTTTTGAATGGAAACTGTAAGACTGAAGACAAAAGGCACTGAACACAAACTGTGTTGGTACATTTGTTTCTCATCCAAGTCAACAATTTTGAAACTTCTTTACATGTCTACTAAGGTTGAACAAATAAATAGATGGATGGTAGATAGTGGGAATGAAGTTTCTCAGTTTCAAAGAGGGAAGTTACAGATAAGCCAGGGGGCACAGCTAGAATGAACACTGTGGTACTAGATTAGAGTCAGGGACATTGCTATGAGATCGTTTTTACTCAATTAAATAGAATGGATAGACGGATGGATGGGTGGGTGGATGGATGGATGGACAGATAGATAGGCAGACAATACACAATACATACATACAGAAATAATTACAGTGATATGTGTGTATACATGGGTTAGTATTGACTCATATTTCCTAGCTCTGTTCCCTGAGTTTAGAGGTAGTGACATCCCCAAAGAATATACCCAGTGCTCAAACCTTAGTTTCTAAGTATCAGTCTCCATTAAAAAGAACAAGGGCTCCTTGAAGAAATGACTTTCTAGGGCTGGAGAAGGGAAAATACTAGAGGTTCCTGGAGCACCTTATAGAACCAGAAAATAAAAAAAAAAAAAGAAGTGCTCAAAAAGCAAAAGGATGAGGGCATGTCAAAGAGACCCAAAAGCCAACCTGAAAGTACTCCCAATAGCCAAATCTGGAATAATTTGAGCAACAAAATAAGTAATGTAGCATTAAATTACAATCCAAAGTATAAAATAGATATAAATAGATGATTTAATTATAAATAGAGGATATAAATAGATGATTGAATAAATACATGGAGTGAAAAGATAAATCTCTATTCAAGAAGAAGTCTAAGTAATATACTTAGATATTCCCCTTCCAGTAGCTTAATCCCCGCCACCACCTTGAGTGTGGGCTGGAGTCGGAATCGACTCCACGGCAGTAGGTTTAGGTCTTCCAAAAAAAGGACTATGAAAAGCAAAAAATAATAACTTTATAGAGTGGAGAAACCTGGCAAAATTACCTTAACCAAGTGATCACAGCTAACACACCAGTGTTAAGTCATGTTGGTATCACATACTCCCTAATATGATGTGATAACAGAAGCACTACACACACACACACACACACACACGCACGCAAATCAGTGCCTCAGGACCATTCTGGTGACCCAATCTTTCTCACCATTCCATAAAAGAAATAATCAGACTGACAGACAGACAGGCGGACGAACAGCAACGTGCTTGCCAGGCTTCCTTCATGGAACCAGAGTAGATTTTGAGCTCCTGGATGACCCCTAGGCGCAAGTCTCTGAGCTCCTGGGAAAGTGTTTGACCCCCTAGGAAGGAAGGGGGATAAGGGTGAAACTGGGCCTCAGAGAGCTCCAAATTTTCGAATGCCTCTTTTGAATAATTTGAGGACTCTCTGGTGCCTGGGACTGGCTGGAATGGCAGGGCCATCCAGATGGGGTGTCAAGAGCTGGTCCCATGGGGTCCAGGTCAGCAGAAGAACTTTACTCAAAATTGTCTAAGTTGGTCTCCTGTGTCTTGGACCAGCCAGGGCCCATGATCTCTACTTTTCCCCTTTGGGGCTCTATCTGACACTTGTTATCACTGCCATCCATTTAGAAAAATATTTGAAACATTTAATGCCAGGCTAGAAGTGCGGTTAGAGGTGGAGAGTATGGAACTTTTCAAACTTGGTACCAGAACCTTTTGCAAACATCATACTTAAAATGAAACTGTAAAGCATTAAAGACAAGCTAAACAAGTTGCAGAACAGCATGTACAGTATGAAAACCAATTCTGTGAAAATGCACAAACCAATGAAGCACAACTGATTCATAAATATGTAAACTCATATACAAAGGTCTGGTAGGATAAGCACCAAGCTGGTATCAGTGGTTACCTCTTGCAGCGGAGAAAGAGGGCCCAGTGTTGGGTATAACCTCTTAATTTTTTACAAGGAAATTTCACCCTTCTGCCCTTAAAAAAACCACTGCCACCTGCCCTTACACTTCTTCAGTTCAACACACCTTCGTCACTCCTTACTGTTTCTCCATATCTCCTGATCCCCTCTTCCAGTAATGCTTCTCCAAACTTCTGACACTCTTTATGAATCATCATCCTAAATTATCTTAAGCTTTTTCTGGAATCACATTTTTTTTTTTTTCAATTTAAATAACTAACCTACAATCATCTCAATTTGTCCCTCACTATTTCCTGTAAAATCTTCACTAGTAAGAAAAAGCCATGTTTTATATGTGTTGCCAATACCAGTTTTTATTCTTTTATTTAGAATTATCATAATGTTAATGAATTACTATGAATATTTATAGTCTCTAACTCAGAAGGGTATAAACATTTCTTTATGAGGAACTAGAGATCCTCTGTTGAAGGGAACGAAGCACGAGAATACTGGCACTTTCACAGAACCTATAAGACGTACAGCACGACAGCAACACACTTTTGGAAAATAACAGTTCTGGACTATGGTGTCAGACTGTTTTCATTTTTTATTAATTCCAGTACAGAGAGAAGAGGCAAAATGTTCAAAGAAATTTGTGTTTCTTAGACAGAGTGTTGGTCTTACACCAACAGAAAAGAAAAACAGATGAGTAAACACTAGATCTTCATTTCTCTTGCTCTTATACTCAGGGTAGGCTGAAAAACAAAAGGACAAACGTTAAGTGCTGTTTGTAAAATGGCATGTCTTCTTCAAATCTATAAAAAGAAGTACCACAGTTTCTTAAGTTGTCTTTCTGCAATTCCCACAAATGAGAATAATCCACCAATTCAAGCCTACCCTAGATGTATGGCAGCTGACTACTACTCCTCTAGGGGAGAGGCCACACATATAAGCATTATGAAGTTCCCCCTACATCACTGAAGTCATGAGATTCCTCAGGCTTCAAGGCCACAGGTTTTTCCTCATCATGCCTCAGAAAAAAAAGCATTTAATTAACACCTACTTGTTTTTTTTTTTTTGTTACCTGAGTTAATTACAACCAAGAAGGTAGCTTTCCAAAGTTAGAGGTCTAGGAAGAAAATCTTGCTATTTGGGGCTAAAACAGAAGCCCTGGTGGCATAGTGGTTAAGCACTCAGCTACTAACCAAAAAGTTGGCAATTTGCACCCACACAGTGACTCGGTGGGAGAAAAGACCTGCCCGCTATGGGGCAGTTCTATTCCCCTATAGGATTGCTGTGAGTCAGCATCAACCCGACAGCACACAGCAACCACAAGGCTAAAACGAATCACATTCTGAAATGACCAAATTTGCAGAGATACAAAGTTGCCTCCTGCCCTGAATGCATAACACGCATGCATCATCATATGGACAAAGAGCAAGCTAAACCTAGTAGTGGAGTAGGCATTACAGTCAGTTTGGAAAAAGTGAAAATAATTCATGCTAACACACAGTTTGACAACTTCTTTTAAAAAAGAAAGCTAGTTCTTTTTTTAATTGTCCCCAAAATATTACAGCCAAAATGGGTAAAGCATGTTTATGTTCAAGCATCTACATTTTAAAGTGGGCCCTTTCATCATAAAAATGGGAATTTCATTAAAGATCAGTATGTTGGTACCTTGGAAATTTAGTAGTGGATTATTCACTATTAGCGTGGAAGTCCACATAAGATAGACCAATTATATTCTCCAGTAAGATGAGTTTGTTATTGAGCTATTAGGTTGAGCCATGTGAAATCATCACTATTCGACTACAAAAATGCACTTTCACATGGTCCAGCCTGATACCTAAAGCATCCCATGACTGAGCTATCACTTCTTTGAACTGCTCAGTGTAATCTGACATGTGAATCAGAATAGCACAGTGGTGAAGTCACACGTTCTGCAGTCAAATTAGTTCAGTTTGAATTTCGGCTCCACCTCTACTATCTGGGCCACACCTGGGTAAGTTACTTAACCTCTATATGCCTTAATTTCTTCATCTACAATGAGAATAATAATAGCACCCAATTGTGTAACTCTCCTAAGAATTAAATAAGCGTGTATATATACAAGGAGTTTAGAATGGTGATCAGTAGCAGGCCTATATGGCTCTTGGCAAATGGTCAATCAATTTTTACTATTTCAATAATAACGATTATACTTACTTATTTAAAAAGCAACTGAAGTATAGTTACCTGAGATGCTTGTGATTGTGTTATTTTTAAAGTAAGGCAGCTTGACTTGCAGTGACAAGTTTTGGACCCTGAATACAAAGAAATGACAGATGTGGGGAAAATATTAGCATTACTATTAGGATAAAAATGAACATTTACATAGCCATTGGTGATGACAAAATGCTTTCACATGCATCACATCATAAACAGAACTGATTTTACAAACATTTAATAATATCCCACGGGCCAGCAGCATAGAAAAACCCAAAACTACTTAAGTCACTTTGTAAGGCCATTGTAGGTAGAAAAAAAAATCTTACCCTGTATGTATAAAGTGTCCATTAGTTAGATAAGCTGCTAAGCCCTAACCTGATCAAATGCCGCAACCACGGAAATTAGCTGTATTAGAACAAAGACAACTCCAGTACCTCCTCGGCAAAGCAGGCCTCCTTATCCTCAGCCGCGCAGCACTTCTCCACCATGCCTGTGAACTGCCCTGTCACTGTTTTCAGTTGCTCATCCGTTGCCTTGGGCTTGTGTTTCACCAACTCAACAAGCACACTGTATTTCAATGAAAGAACAGAAAATAGGTTGCTCATATAGAGAAAAATGGAGGTGGTAAGAAGGGCAATGCTAATGGTTTAAGATTTTAAGTCTTAGAGCCAGATGACTCTGGGTTTGAGGCTCAGCTGTACCATTGTAAGCATCAATATTCTCATCTGCATAATGAGAATAATAAAACCTATCTTCATAGGGTTGGTGGGAGGATCGAATGAGATAATTAATGTAAATTGCTCAGCATCTTGTGCAGTGTCAAATACATAACAAGAGAAAAGGCCCGTTGCTTTCCAGTAAAGCTCTGGAAAGGATTATACATTAATGCAGATTTTGGAAGTTACATCCTATCGAATTGCACAGTTTATGTGAGAGCTAAAAATGATCCCTTAAAAGCTTAATTGTCTTGTACTTCATTTAAAAAGTTTTTCAATTGAGAGTCTTTATATTTGGTCTTTGAAATTTCACTCATTTGAAGTGTAATGGTGAGGAGACTACAGGAAATAAGCCTATCAAAGCTTGCGAATCCCAGAAACTATTGCCCTGAGGTAATCTTTAAACCTTATACCAGAAATATCCTCTGAAGTCTTCTTAAAACCAAACAATAGTTTAGCTTTAACTAGTAAAGAATGTCTGCCGTGAGCATTATGCTCTTCTAATCTCTATGGGATCAAACTGACAACAGCAACTTGAAAGATTAGATCAGAGCTTTAGAGGGCAGTGAGTTTATGATAACAGAGGTGGAACAACTCAGAAAAGGTGGTGAGAATGGTCACACAACTTGAAGAACGTAATCAGTGTCATTGAACTGTACATGCAGCAACTGTTGAATGGGTGTATGTTTTGCTGTGTATATTCTCAACGACCACAAGAAAAAATATATATATAAATTATTAAAAAAAAAAAAAAAACTTCTGGGAGCTGGGAGCTACCATTGCCATCTACAGAGACAACAACACCAGAGAGAGAGTTGTACGGTATGACAGGTTTTGCAATAATACTCTTAAGTCTGTGCCATGATCAGAGCCTACCAGAGATGATAGCAAATATCTGTTGCTAAATTTCATGCAATTCCAACCCCTCATGACAACAATATGGAGCCTAGCCTAGAACTTGCATTTCTAAATGTTTTTCATCCAAATTCTATTGCCAAAAGTCATATCTTGAGGATTTGCCTGGCCTGGGGATTCACCGTAGAACAAACTTAAAATTCCCATTCATGTCCAAAAATAAATTCTCTAAAGATTTCTATTAACTAATTTTCTATCTGCACAAATGCATCAGTTAATTGTCCAGCTTTTTTTTAACGGACCTAAGATATTATCCTACCGTGAGTCTTTATCTGTAAGATTATTCTGTATAATTTGTAGGCAAGATTATAATACAGTTTTCTGCTAAGAAAAAAAGAAAAAGCTATCCATTTTATTCTTGATACTTTTACCACTTCATACGCCTAATACTTAATACTTTTCTCTATGGAATATTATCACTACTTCATAAAAAGTTACTCATTTCAATTGACAGCTTTCACTATCAAGATTACAAAAGCAAGTAATAATGAAATACTCCTCACGATTGTTTCTTAATTTGTTTCTGTTCCTCAGGAAGTGTGCACAAATCGGCGTGGAAAGTAAACGTTTCAGCGTTAAATTCTTTGGGAACATATGTCTCATCAGTTTGCAAAGCAGTGAAACATGGCCGCCTGTTAACCAAGGACTCTGTGCAGCACTTGGTGATCCTCTCACTCACTGGTGTCTTCTCGTGCAGCACACACAGGCGGTTCAGGACCAGAGACAGCTGAGGGATAAGCAGGAGAGAGGAATTCAAAAGAAGCAAAGCTGAAAGTTTTTCATGAATGCCTACGTTCCAATGGACCAAACAGAACAACCAAACCCTTAGCCGTCCAGCCAGTTCTGACTCGTGGCAACCCTATAGGATAGAGTAGAACTGCCCCACAGAGTTTCCACGGAGCACCTGGTAGGTTCAAACGGCCGACCTTTTGGTTAGCAGCCATAGCACTTGACCAGTACGCCGCTAGCGTTTCCGATGGACCAAACGAAGTGTTATACTTTAACTAACACCATTGAACGGAGGGTTGATTTGAAGCAGTGGTTTGCTTATCTTCAGGACTACACATAATCAGAGACTTTTGAAAGTGTTTTTTCTTTTCATTACGTCTGCATTTTAAGAGTAATAACACTTAAGAAAATAATTGATGACGAAAATAATGTGAGGTGAGTCCTTGAGTGAGAAGGAAATAGTCTCTTTTACTGACACCTTAAAGAAGAGACCCCAAAGAAAGTGAAAATTTAGAAAAATGCCAGGAAGCTGTTGTTAGGCATTGAAAATAAATTCATGGAATTTTTTTCAAAACAATTTATCATCTTCGGGACCTTATCTCAATCATCATTTTGGCGGTCGGGATAACATAGGCTGCCAAGTAAATTCTGGCTGCTGTCACTATTGCCACTTATACACACACACACACGCACACACTGCAGTTAACCCCTCCTTTGGAAGTTAGCTCTGTCAGTATCTAAAGGCTCATCATTATTAGCTTGATTGTACTTTAAAAGACTCACATAGTCCTCAGCACAGGGCATCCTCTTGGCTTCAGCAAGTTTACAGCACTTGCCGCCCACCCTTCCTAGTTTTCTTGAGACCTCCACGAGAGTTGGAGTTGACACTTGAGGTACCTTCCTGGTGTAACGAACTGCGAGCCTGTAACAAAATAGTCCATGCGTTTTCAGCGGCGCAATAAATAATCTTTTTCTACACAGCAAATCAAGCAAACAATAATTAACCAAAATCAACTAAGAATATCTTATTTTCCATTTATAAAATTTTCTCCATCTTCAGGGTGGTTGAGCGGCACAGTAGGAAGACCTTGTCCCGAGAAACTAGGTAGACCTAGCTTTGAATTCCAACTGTGCCATATGAACTTAAAAAAAAAAAAATCACCTTATCATAAATCAGTGCCTTAATATTTCTATTAATTGCTTCTTTCTTTTCATAAATATCTATGTACTAGCATTCCAATAAACTTGAAACATGGATGAATTTTCTTGTCTATAAAATAGGGGAAAATATACTGACTCAACAAAGATTAAATTAAGAGAAAGAAAGTAGGCTATTAACTTGGTACAGTATCCAGAAAGTAGTAGCTGTTTATTAAGAATCTCCATCACCATGGGAAGTCAATGTAGGATGGTAATCTACTTGAAGGAAGAGACTGTGTCGTTTCACTGCTGAACCACTAACACCCAGAAGAGTGCTAACACGTATATACTGCATAATAACTATCTACTGAATGACGCGTCCCTTCTTGCCCTTACCTCTGTAAATAAGACTGTATTAAATTGAGATATTAGTTCATTGGGCCATACTGTCTCTGACACTGCTACAAAGGGAAATTCCAGAGGAAAACAAAGTTTTCACCATCAAAGTCTAGGTGTATCTCCCGAACGTCTAATCTTTCTCCCAGATAGCCCATTATGAATCTGATATTCACATGCCTATTTAAATTCATTTTATCTTACTTTTTTCTCTCCAACCCATATGTTACTTCTCGAGCTACTGTTATTCAAGTCCTACCACTCTCTTCCCTGTAAGGCTTTTATCTGTATGTGAGCTATGCCTTAACCTTCATTCTAATACAGACTTCTCCATCCCTTCGACTACCTTATCTCTTCTTCTCCAGATCTTGTATATATTACTTGTTGGGGAGTGATTATGAATGTATACTATATTTAATGATTAAGATTTCTATGATAATGCTCCATATAAAAAAAATATACCAAACTCATTGCTGTTAATTCTGACTCATGGTGACCCTATGTGTTACAGAGTGAAACTGCTCCACAGGGTTTTCTTGATTATATCTTTAAGAAATCAGATCACAAGACCTTTCTTTCAATGGCGCTGCTAGGTGAATTCAAGCTACCAACCTTCAGGTTGGCATGACAAGTGCAAACCATTTGCATCTCTTAGGGACCTAGTGCTCCATATTGAAGAAAACAAAAACAAAAAAATCACTGTTGAGTCGACTCCAATTCACAGCTGCCCTATAGAACAGAGTAGAACTGCCCCATAGGGTTTCCAAGGATATAAATCTTTCCAGAAACAGACTGACTCATCTTTCTCCCGTGGAGAGCCTGGTGGGTTCAAACCATTGACTTTTTGGTTAGCAGCCAAGCGTTTAACCACTGTGCCACCAGGGCTCCTTAGTGTTCCATATACTAAGTCTTAAAAAATTATAAATTGATCAAGAAAAAAACAAACCCACAAAATTACTTACTCATTCGTGAAGCCATACTCTCCAAGTTGCTCAAAATGTTCACAGTTTTGTTTGACTAAACCCTGAGGCTCCTCAACAAGGGGTGTAAATGCATCCAACTGAAAGATTTAAAAAAAAAAAAACTGAGTTTACTGTATTCCACCTGAGGACCAGATGCAGGTCATTTTTCATCGCTGAAAACAGAATCAGATTCTCCCTGCTTTTTGGCCAAAGCCACCTTAAATAGAGTTTTGATCCCAAATACATTACATTACATTTGAACCCTTTATTTTCATTGCTGAGGCTGTATAGTGAAAGTGCTTAAGAATATTCTGGTTCTGGATTTCACCTAGACCCCTTGTGGCACAGCGGTTAAAAGCTCAGCTGCTAACCAAAAGGTCAACAGTTTGAATCCATCAGCTGCTCCTTGGAAACACTACTCCGTCCTATAGGGTCACTATGAGTTGGAATTGACTTGATGGCAATGGATTTGGTTGGTTGTTTTTTTTGTTTTTGAGTTCACCCATTGGTATTTGAGTTAGGCCACTTGGCTTATTTTCTAGTTGTACACTTTACTTACTATCTCTTAAGTGTCAGAATCCTCACTACAAAATGGGGGTGATGACAGGTCAGTTGGATCCTACATTCTCTGAGATGAGAAATTTGGCTCTGGTCATCAGTGCCAGCATGATGCCTGGCATACAGCAGTTCTTGGCAGAGGGAAGAATGACTTTCCTCTGATTCAGAATAGTGTGGAAGGCATTGCATATGGACCTAAAAATCCTCCAGAACTGGTTTGCTCTCCTTACATAATTTCTTGAAAAACTATACCTAAACCTTCTCAAAAAGATTAGAAAATTTTCTAAAGGAATAGATTCTCCAAACTTCCTTAAGATACTAATTCTAGTACTCGATAAATTTTAGAACCAGAGAAATTTTCTTTATATCTGAGTTAAATCTCTTTTAATTAACATTGAAGTTTACTTTGTCTTTTTCTGTTCTTGGGAGTTTGAACAAGAAAAAACATGGTCAAGATTTTATGCTTTTAGAGATTTCTTTCTTTAGAGCTTTCTTTTTTAGGGTAGCTATCCCAGGTTTTATTAACCATTTTATTTAAGGCCATTTTTCTATAACTTTTAAGAGCACTGGATTGAAAACCACCTCACGAAAACTAAATTATGTTATACATCTCTTCACATTCTTCCATTATTTTTCTTTGTCATTATTGGCATCATCAGTCTAAAAGCCAGATTTTTTTTTTTTTTTTTCTGCAAGAAACCTACCACTTTGGCATAGCATGCATGAGGATCAGCGGCAGCACAGCACCTCTCCAGTGTGGCTTCATATTCCTTGGCAATTCTCAACAGCAAAAAGGCAGAGTACTCAGGATGCCTTCTTGAGTATTCATACAAAAACCTAATTAAGATAAAAATAAAATAGATTTAGCTGGACAAAAGAGCAAGATAAATTACAGAATCAAACTTGACATTAACTCATATTCCAAAGGTCTAAATTTGATTAAACCCTATGCAGGGAAAATAGTGGCTAAGAGGCTGAGGATCCAGAATTAAAGCTGCCTGGGTTCAAATCCTGGTTCTGTCAGTTATTTTATTATATCACATTACTACCGCAGTCTTAGTTTTCTCCTCTGTAAAATAAGGATAATAATAGAATCTACTTCATAAGGTAGATTGCTGTGAGACGTAAATGATATAATCTATGCAGAACACACAACGGCACATAGTAAATTTTTCATAAATGATACGTGTTATTATTATGAATATTTTGTTTGATTTGAATTAAACCTCACAAATGTTCTGAATTAAATACTTAGTCTCAACACCTTTCACTGAATTCTAGATACTTATGTTTGAGAGAAAGAGACAGGAAGAGAAGAATTTTTCATTTTTCTATCTGTGTAAGTGAAATCTTATACGGTGCATCATATTATGAAATATTATTTAGTGCATAGGATACTACCATAATCCAACAAAAAAGCAAGTTTTGTTATCCCACTAACACTTATGTATAATCATTTATTTTGGCCTTGAATTGCATGCTGCCTTGCCCCATCACTGAACTTTTGGTTTTCTCAACCAAATGTAAAACACCTAGTGGCAGACTCCATGTCTTATACTTCTTTTTATTCTTCTCTGCTGCCTGTCATTATATATACGTCCATATATACATGTACACACACATTTTTGCATTATAGTTGTTCAGAAAATACCCTTCAAATGAATGAGCAAATGAGTGAATAGTATGCATACATTTACATATTCACAAAATGTTTCTAGAAAAGTTATTTCCAGAAATGTCCCTAAGGAGTAAGGAATGGGCAGGGAGTATAAAATAGGGGAACTTTTATTTATTATTTTATACTTTTCAGTATGGTTGAGCTTTTGTTGTGAGCATGTATTCTTTTATAATAACTTTTTAAACTATGATAATTTTTGAAGACTAATTTTTAAAGCCTGGGTCAGGAAAAGGATGAAGAAGCATTCTGGATAACATGAAAATTATAGCAACTCCAAAGGGAAACCCAGTACATCTTCCTAAAGTGTGAGGCCATATAAAAATTATGAAAGATAATTCCCAATCCACTTACGTGCCCAGGAAGATATCTTTTGCCTCTTGGTAGTTTTTGCAAACATCCTTGTCCTCAACATAATCAGGAACTATTGAGGGCAGGTCAGCTGGCGGATCGTCTTTGTCTAACTCAGCAATGCAGTGGGATTTTGCAAGTACAGGCTTATCACAGCATTCCTTCAGTTTACTGGAAAGCGTCTCTTGATTGTCACATATATACTTGGCCAGATCCGCCTATAAGCAAGTTGATGAGAACTGTTCAGTATAAGTTGACATCTCCATACATTCTCTTCAGACGAGGAGCCCTGGCGGTGCCATGGTTAAAGCGCTTGGCCGCTAACTGAAAGGTCAGTGTTTCGAACTCACCAGCCACTCTTCAGGAGAAAGATGTGGCAGTCTGCTTCTGTAAAGATTTATAGCCTTGGAAACCCTATGGAGCAGTTCTACTCTGTCTTATAGGGTAGCTATGAGTTGGAATCAATTCGATGAAACACAATAACAATAACAGATAAAAAAAAAAAGAGTACCATAGTGCAAGAAATCTTGGAGGTAGAGCAGGTAGGAGCAGAGAACACAATCTCAACCCACTGTGATGTGTCACCATGATACTAAACGGATTCTGCCCGCGTAAGCGTATAAACTACCAAAGAGCATACTGACAATTCTTTACCCTGTCATCTGCACATTCAAGCAGGTCGCCATGGCAGCATTCCTGGTAGACTTTGCCAAGATCTGTCGCTAACTTAGAAACTTCTGCGAAGTCAGCTTTGGGAAATCTCTGGCTCAGGTGAGTTACTGCCCTAAAAACAAAATCCCCCCATCAAATGAATTATTAGCATGCAATATTTTATGTGAAAACACTAGGTAAATACTATTTATGTAATGAGGAAATTCAATGCAACTAACATATAGAAATAATCTGTAAAATTTATTATTTTAATGCTAGTTCTGAACCAAATTATCCTTTTCCTGTGGGCAGAATTATCCATTGTATGAGTGTGTGCAGTGGCTAAAAGTCTGTTGTTTGTTATTAGTTGCCATCAAGTCATTTTCGACTCATGGCAACCCATGTGTGCAAAGGAGAACTGCTCCACAGGAGTTTCAAGGTATAAAAGCAGCAATTAAAGAGGGATTCTAAAAGAAGCAACATGTTGTGAGCCAGCCAGTTTGAAGACCAGATTTAACTTCCAGACGTGGCTTTCTCACATATTAGTAGTGTGACCCTAGACAAGTTACTGAGCCTCTCTGAGAGTCAGCCTCTGTAGTCACAGCAGCAGTGTTGTGAGAATTAAATCAGATAATGCATATTAAAGCATTTTATAAACTGGAAAGTACCATACAAACTCTAGTTGTCTTTTTTTTAGTCCATTAAGACTTTCTAAAGGTTTCTAAGAAATGTCATAACTTCCACAGAATTAGGGAGTAATGAAAATTAAATTAAATAATGAAAAGTAATAAAAATTAAAATGTTTTGCCAAAAAATTAATCCAGCAGAGTCTCTAAGCTCTATGACAAGATGTAAAAGGCTAATATCTTCATTCTTCACAAATCATTTCAGAGGTGCCTAATTCTGGGGAAAAAAGGGGATATTTTCCCCCCAGAATCAATCATAGGTCTGTTTAACTGTGTTATCATTTCATGACGGGGTTGTTTGTTTGTTGATTTGGTTAATTTTGTTCTGTAGATGGTAGGGATGACAGGCAAAAGGAATTCAATCAATGGTTTTTAAAGAACATGCATAATGTCTATTATTTTCGTTTTATCTTCCACTTCTGTTGATTCATTGCTGACTAACACAAGAGGAATTGAGAGTTTTAGTATTTTCTCTCAGACCCAGGTAAGTAATATCAAAACAGAGGGCCCAGCAAAAATAAGCTATTAAGAGCAGAACTAAAGCTATGAGAGATAATGAAAAATGACCTTAATGGTTGAGTTCAATTATCAGGACCACAAAAGGACAAGCAGACACTTTCAGGTCACCAGGGAAAAAGGTAAAATTAAATTAAAAAAAAAAAACCCTGGTTACAGTTCTATAGAAATAATGGACCATTAGAATAAAATTCCCAGTGTTTACTAATAAAACAGGAGTTTGAATAACTCTCTTTTTTAAGAAATACAAAAAAAGCTAGGGTATCCTAAACTCTTTGACTACTTAGAAGAAAATAAGATAAATGAAAAAGTATGACAAATTGTCATTAATGTTCTGACTTTGACCTGTGTTAAATTCCTACTTTTTAGACAACCAAAAGGATTTATGAGAAAACAGTGCGTAAAATGTGACACAAACATATAATTTTGTCAACTGAACCATTAATTTTCATCATTCTAAAGATGCAAACTAAATTAAAATATTCACCATGCTTTGAAAGCTCTCTCTCCGAATTTGTGGATATTGGCACACTTTAATCTCTGTCGGGCAGCTGAAGCCAATACAGTGTCCTTCAAAGCATCAATCTGCAAAAAGAAATAGTTTTGGTAAATTTAGAAAAGGAAAATTTTACGTGAAACATCCCTTCAAAAACTCATATGAGATTATGCCAACTTAAATTTTAAAGAGATAATTTATACCTAAATTCCCAAGTGCTCACTATTGGTAACTATTTATTTTGCAATAAAGAGAAAAAATCAGTCTGGCCATAGTGGAAGCCTCTGGGTACTTGAGGAGTGGAATGGAGGCATTGTCAGAAATAACGCTGGAAAACAGAGTAAACCACCCAATCTCCCAGGGGAGATTGCTTTGCTGACTTCCTAATTTTGCCTGTAATTCATTTTGATACTTCCTCCACCAACTCTCCTAACATCAAGGAACTCCCTAGAAAAAAGAATACAGCTTAGAGTAAATATTTATAGAATGAAAACATGAACCCAGGCTTCCAGCTGCAGGAAAACTTTCCACTCTGAGTTCCTTCTCCAATAAAAGGGCTCATGAAAAGATAAACACTTGTGTTTCCTGGCTATGCAATTTGACAAATAAGTTTCTGCATTTCCTATAGTGACCAGCACTGTAAAAAGTGGGATATTTTGAAACATAGCTAGTGACTTCCTCTCCAGATCGGCGTTGGCAGATTTTAGAAGGGCTGAGGTAGTCAGATGCCTTCAAAGGAGGTAAAAGGTCTTTTCAGGGCTGGGAGGAGGGGAAAGAGTAGGAGGTGCTTTTTGACTGTGTTGGGAAATTTATATCATAGACTGTTGTTAGGTGCCGTTGAGTCGATTCGGACTCATAGTGACCCTGTAGGACAGAGTAGAACTGCCCCATAGGGTTTCCAGTTTCCAAGGAGCAGCCGGTGGATTTGAACTGCCAAACTTTTGGGTTAGCAACCAAGCTCTTAACCACTCTGCCACCAGGGCTCCATATCAGAGAACCAAGTTTCCCTAAATCTAGCCACACAAAAAAAAATTTTTTTTTTTTTTTGTGTGGCTAGATTTAGGGTAACCAAAATCTGAGTCTTGATTATGAAGTAATTCTTCTATTGTTCTTTTGGGGAATACCTTTGGTTTCAGGCAGGCAGCTTTATCATCAGCGTGGCAGCATTCTGTCAATATGTCTTTATACTTTTCACTATAGTAAATGAGTTCTGGGGCATAAAAGTAAGGATGTCTTCTGGCAACTTCATATAGGTATCTAAAATGTTAAAAAGGAAAACGGGGAGTCATTTTTCTTTAGTAGATAATACTATAGAAACCAATGTAATCAACATTCTCCTGGCATCCTCCAAAACCCAAAGAGCAGCATTTAATTCACCAATTAAGATAAGTCTGTATGTGATGACCTTACCTTTGCCATTCTTTAAGTCAATGAAAAGGAAGGAATAACAGTTACCCACAACAATATGGTTAAATTTTGGTCGTATAATGTTGTTGACTAAAATTACTGGTGGTACAAACAGTTAAGCGCTCGACTACTAAACAAAAGGTTGGTGGTTTGAACCCACCCAGAGGTACCTTAGAAGACAGGCCTGGTGATTTGCTTCCAAAAACTGACAACCTTGAAAACCCTATGGAGCGGTTCTACTCTGCACACACAGGTCGATAAGGTCAGAATCGACGCAATCACAAACTCAAGAACAACACCCTAGAGAAATGGATCTCCATCTTGCCCTCAAGTCTAAAACCCCATCCACGCGAGATTTGGGAAACTACTACTTTTAAATCCAATCTCTAGTCTTTACTCTTGATTAATTGTGTGATATAAAAGAAAGAATACTGGAAGTAACCAGATTTTTATTCCCTACTAACTAGCTGAGGAAACCCTGGTTGCATAGTGGTTAAGCACTATGGCTGCAAACCAAAAAGCTGGCAGTTTGAATCCACCAGCGCCCCTTGGACACTCTATAGGGCAGTTCTACTCTGACCTATAGGGTCGCTGTGAGTCGGAATCAACTCAGTGGCAACCAGTTTGGTTTGGTTTTTATTAACTAGCTGTGCGACTTATAGAAAGTCATTCTCCCTCTATGGGTCTCAATTACCTAATCTACAAAATGAAGAGAATATGCAAGTTGATTTCCAAGGCCCCTTTCAACTCTGAAATCCTATAAGTCCAACAGTATCAAGAGAACAGATTTGTATGCCCAATTATAACACTAATATGTTATGATTATGTAATCGTTCCAGTTTCCTCATCTGTGTGCCAGAGCACACTGCCTGTCTCAAGACTTACCTGGATGAATTAATAGAACGTATTAGATTGAATATAAAAGTAATGTCTGAGGTTTGAGGGAGCTCTAGCTACATAAAAATGTATGTACTATTTGAAGGTGTGTAATTGAACTAAGGGTGGGAAAGTTTACAGCCATTCTGGAATGCTCATATCATAAATATTAAATATTAATATTTGTATGTAGTATTTATTGTTTTAAAAGCTCTTATTTGTAAAATGAACTTCAGCGTATCTTTGAAAGTTGGCAAGTATTGTCTTTGATACGTTTTGTGGTCTTCTAGCAGTGCACGGAGGGAAAGTGTTATTGTATTTGTCGTTTGAGTTTCGTATTCTAAAGCTTTCCCCTCTCTTCTTTCAGTACTTTAAGAAGGGTTTATACTCAGGGAAAATTATTGAACTTAAGGTAAATGGAAACAACTTCTTATCATCAAATCCATGCTCTAAACTGAATTCATACCCTGTATAGAATTACTCAGGAAATTTAACAGGTCCTAGAAAATAAATTATGAGGAATCTAATAACAAGTTTCCAACATAAATATTGTGATAGGATAAAAGAGCCGTTTCTCCCCATTTTGCCTGAGTTTTAGGGTTGTTGAGAAATATTACAGCCCTAGATAAGAACAAAATTTCCTGTTGCAACAATGATATCATTTTTTTCTAATCAATATTAGAAATGTGCATGAACTCAAAGAGCAGGCAAAAAAAAAAAACAACAAAACAAAGGATTAGTAATTGAGCCATGTTTTAAATAAAAATTCTTATGATTTAGTTTATTAATGTTAATAATAAGGGTTTCTTATTATCATTCACAACAACAATAATAACAAAATCAATGTTATTATTATTGCCAAACATAAACAATTGAGTAATACAGAGGAAATTCATTTAGAAAAAATAATCTCCTGGCCAATAACCATATGTCTTCATAATATTTTAATAAATGCCAATCTAAGATATTTTCATATAGTTCACACCCTGCTTCGATGAACCCCAAAAGGTATTTGTTCCAATTTTTTGTTTTCCAGAATTTTGTAGGGTCAAATGCTATTTTTTTTTAAATTGGCCTCAAAACAAAAGCTTCCAAGTCTTTATGTTGAAAATATTTTTTGTTATGGTAACTGTTATAATGAGAATTGATCTTCAGGTTTATTATATAATGTTTAATTTCAAAGCATAAACATCCAATTACTTACACTCCAAAAAACTTCCTCTCGTTTTCTTCAAATGAGGCGCACAAGGCATCAGCAGGCGGTCTCACCAACGGAGGTAAAGCTGGGTTATCATCTTTGTGTTTCAGGAAACACTCGTTTCTCTCAGGTTCTTGTTTCCCACAACACTCAGCAAATTCACCATATGTATCTTGATGAGCCGTAACTCTAGCACATAATTTATCTCCAAAGATAGTATGCTAAATGAAAGAAATATAAGACAGTACTTTATCTTCTTTACACTTAGACTCAAAACACAGTATAAAAGCTTTCATATATTGGGTGATACTTGATTAGGAAATCATATAAATAATCCACACCTTCACCCCCAGCCCCTTCCTCGGTTTAGAAAGTTCAATTTAATTTAATTAAAAAAAAATTTGCTAAATAAGAAATGGTCCTTCCTCCCAGAGAAGTGTATACACAGATTGAGTGGTGAGAGAAAGGTAAACCTCTCCTTGTATTGAACACCTATTTGGAAATACCAAAAGTTCAAAGTTTTCAAAATGACTGAGCACTTTCCTTTCTCATTGTATGTAAAAATATGAATAGCCCTAAACGGAGGAATATATAGCTGTACTGTTATTTCACCCAGGTAACAAAATAAGCACAGAAATCAGCCGAGTGCTTTCTTAAGATAAAAGCCATACATGTGTTTCTATCCTATAAGCCTCTATGAGAAGAAACAAAACATCAATTTAAAAAAAAAAAAGATTTTTAACACATGACAAATTTCCTTTTAAACACACTCCAACTTTTGTGTGTAGTCTCAATAAAGAAACGTTTAAAAAGTCGTGGGTATAGTTAGAACATCTCTGTCATTGAAATAACAATGGCTTAGCAATCTGTACCCATTTTTGCTTACAAATGTACTTTTAATCTAGTCATTTAATAATGATTGGAAAAACCAAAAGAACATATTTTCCTTTTTAAAAGCTCGAGATTACTTAAAAAAAGAAATCTTCAAAATCAGTGTACTTACAAGTGAATCGCCACAATGTTCAGCTGACTCGTCAGCAGCACATGTTTTTGCCAAGTCAGTCACTGCAGTCACTGATTGTACATGCTCGTCATATGGGGACTTCTGGAGATACTGAGCAAAGGAAATCAGCAACCTGAAACAAAGGACATAGAAAGCACATGTGTACCATAAAAAACTCCAATATAAAGCAGGCTGCTATGCTCGAGGGCAAATCATGTATCTGTATGTAGTCTATATTTTATACTGCTTTCTCCCCATCAGGTATTATCTGAGGCCTAACCAGGCATACGTGACTTTCTAGGTATAGAGGATGTGTGTTTCCACCATGTTTAAGCATACGTTTGCACACACCAGTAGATGCACACCCATAGAGTAAGCAAGCAAATTGTATCCTAAATAGCTTTCCTTGTCAAGACTAGGGATTTACACTGACTCTGAATTATTTAACACAGTAAACAAAACCACACGCACATCTCATTTAATCAGACTGTAAGATGATATCAGCCTTTAAAAATAACCCATTTCTCATTTTTTACTAGCTTTAAAAAAAAGGTAAAAGTGCTCCCCTGAGAAACCACAGGATTATTTGCTACACAAAGCGGGTTTAGAAACTGAGTTACCAAAGGAACCATATATTAAAGTCCTTTCCGTCATGCAGGTTATATAAGAATTTCAAAGCTGCACTGTCCAATACAGTACCAAGAGCCACATATGGCTATTTAAATTTAAATGTAAATTCAGTAAAATTTAAATTTTCATTCCTTTGTTGCACTTCCCACATTTAAAGTGCTCAATAGCCGCACGTGGCCAATGGCTACCATAGTGGACAGCACTTATATAGAACATTTCCATCAATATAGACCCAGATGACAGGGATGTATTAAAACTTCAGAGTTATAATCAATGCTATTAAGCCCGTAATCCATTGCCATCAAGTCGATTCCAACTTATATTAAAAATTAAAAAAAAAAAAAAAAATAGCAACGTTAAATTTGATTCTTCAATATTTTAACTTACAGGCCTTTAAAAAGATCTTCTCCCAAATCTTTGTACCGATGAGCAATCTCACTCTTGTCTAGGGGGGAGAAGGAAAAATAATAAATAAATAACGCACACAAAGGATTTGTTTAAACATTGAATAAAACAATAGGTTATGATGCCACTTCTTATGTTTCCTTCCATTTGACTTAGGTTATTTGTTTGCTCCAAAAGATTGGGCTCTTTCCCTCTAGAAAATCTTAGGATGCTGGTGAACTTTTTCTTTTGCATTTAAACCCAATAATTATTCAGCCAGGAATTATATTATTTGAAAAATCATTAAATTTCTATAGTTCTATATTCAAACTTGGATAAGCGCTAATGCTCTCATAGTATCTGTTAACAGCTACTGAGAGGGTCGTCTGAAATGGAAATAAATATAAATTCAAGTTTTATTTATAAGATTAACAACACAGGTTTTGATTTTTATAAAGCATGGCACAGTGGGAATTTAGAGTTATGAATTCTATCTCCAACTTTATTCTGTAGAGTTTAAGTTTAAATGCCTAAAGTTTCTACATATGCAAAAGAAAATTACAATTATTAAACAATTCTCATCACTTTTGTCATTTGAATGTTAGACATATATTAATAACTTCCTATAGGTTCATAAACGCGAAATATCATCACAGTCTACAAATAAATGCTAAAGGAAATCCTAATTCTTTAAAGATGCAGGGTTTACTAAAACTTCATTTTATTAGGAAAATAAAATAAAAGTTGAATAATAGAAAAGTAAAATTCTTACATGCTTCTCGACGAAACACACCCCTGGAATAAGCGGAGCTGAAGAGAAAGGAAAGGGAAATAAAGATTACCCACTTCATTGTGCTGAAGACTTGTGGGAGTTATAGTAGAGAAAAGGTAGGAGGAATAGAGGGAAATTTGCACTAATATACCTCTCTAACCAATAATTGTAGATTATTAACTAGACTTATCTTTTATTTCATTGGTTCCCAAGTGATTACAAAATTCATAATATCCTTGCCAAAGAATTGTTTAACTGAATCCGTTGCATATGTTTGCCATCTGGAACTGTTTTCTCCATAAGACCTTGTCAATTCATTAAAGTTATGTAAAATGTCTTATCAAATTTTAGATAAGAGTTTAAACGATTTGTACCTATTATTCATTACTATGTTTTTGTTTGTTTTTAATCTTTGATTCTGCGTTTGAACATTTTGGTTTTCAACATTTGCAAATATGTGACCAAACCAATGAATTAGCTTGAAAATAAGACACACCCAAAGAGCTATGTTCTGATTATATTACTGATTCCAAGTTTGTTTTTATCCTTCAGTAATGAGTTAAAAAAAAAAAAAAACACATGTTTACACAATACAGATACACACACACATTAGAAGGCATCCATGTCTTTTTCATTTTTTTGAAACTTCCATCTGAAAAGGCTGCTGTTGCCTCCAATGCAAACTAAAAGAAAAGCCAGAACCACAGGAACAACTGAAATAGGTGTACCTAAGCTTCATGTTTGCATCCAGGCTCTGACCCATACGTGATTTAGGCTCTGCCATAGGACACTTAGGTCCACTATGGGCATCCCTCATGAAATTTTCAGTTAAGGAGACATGAGGAGAAAATGGAAATGACAGTAATGATGACCTTTGCCATCATAATACACTCAAGGACAGGTTGAACCCTGATTACACCTCCTCTAGAGGTTGCAGGGTTCAGGAGAGGTTGCAAGAAACGTAGACTTTCTCCACTAGAATTCTTCCCATCCCAGTTTCACACTTTTATCCTTTCTCCCTTAATAGGTAGAAACATCTGATGCCTCTTTTTTAATGTAACTCTAAATCTCAAAATAAATTTAACGTTATAATTAAAAGCAAAACTAGGACAATTTTTTTTTTTAATTTTTTTCGTACTTCCTTCCCTATTCTTATCCCGAAAGAATCTGATCTACGCTGAAAGGCTATCCGCCATCTGTCCTTTTGCTCTAAAGGTGAAGAACCACTGATCTCAACCACTAGGAATATTGACTTTCTTTGATACCACAGAAGGATAATTAGTATCAAATCAATCATTTCACTTAATTAAATAGCCCAAGTCAATCAAAGCTGCCAGTCCAATTCCCCCATGGCGCGTATAAGCACAGAGGCTAATAAATGCTCAACCAAAAAAAAAAAAAAAACAGACCATTTGCCATCAGGATGATTCTGACTAATGATGACCCGATTTATTGCAGAGAATTTCAAAGGAGGCATTATTTTTCATATTCAGTATTATGATGAAAGAAACGTATTTTCTATGAGCTTATTTTCTTTTCTTTCACTTTCAGGTTATGAGTACTCATTAAATAATCAAGCACAGAAAAGAAGACAGATAGATAATAGATTTTTTTTTTTTAGATAGCTAAAGGGAGTCCTGAATAATGGTGTCAGACTTACCTTTCAGGCCACAGATAAACAAAAATAAAAGAATATGGAATTATTTCTATTGGAGAAATTCATTTAAAAAAAACCCAGAAAACCCATATTGGAAAAGAAAAAAGGAGGCTAATCTTTCTAAATAGAGAAAATAATTCTCAGATAAATTAACATCAACTTTTAACCTCCTAGAAAGAGTGGGCACCATTTATTTCAAGATAGTGGCCAACTCTAGCCTGTTCCTTGCACAAGTCCCTGTGGAAGACCAAATCAAACATGGAATCCTTACCGTTGAATATAATTGTACTACTAATTCACAAATTCAGGCCTTTGCCAGTCACGCATATATTTTTTCACTTAATAAATTGAAAGAATAATATTAGTTTCTCCATCTATGCACTGCAATATCATATAGTAACATAATTGTAAATGCAAAGAAAATTTTTTTAATCCAAATTTATCATGACCAAATAGGAACTTAGGATTCATTTTCCTATTATCAACAGTACCAAAAGTTGGTACTTTGACCATATTCTGACAAAGTGCTTAGCCTGATTGATCAAGAAAAATAGCAAAGGCACAAATATGAAATATTAGGAATGGAAAAAGGAAATAAATACACAATTGAGATTTTAAAAATAAAAAGAGAATGATATAAACAACTTCATGCTGATAACTTGGAAAACTTTGAAAAAAAAGAATTGATTTTCCTATATTTAATGAAGCTTCCATTATCCTTTTAGGTAGGACCTAAAAGAATTTTTCCTTACAATACCCATAAGATGTTCTACATGTTATATATCCCTATGAAAGTTTGGTAGGTAGTTGAGAAATTAAAATATTTAATTCTTAACACTCAATCTACATGCTTAAAATCCATCTTAATTAAGAAACACTTGATCATTTGCATTTTATAGATTTCCAAATAAGTATTCCTACATTTTTCTGTGGAAACTTCTGGTATTAATTCTGCATGTGCATTGTATACTGAGAGGAATAAAACCACACAATTGTTGATCACTTCTCAATATCTGTTCTTCAAACTTTTAAATTCTATATTTAGTCACTCATCAAAGGGCTCTGGCAGAAGGGTAAATGAAATATTTAAACTAAGGGTTACAAATATGGTTTAGAGAATTTCTTATCTAAGTAAATAGAAAAGTAGCTCCAGGGTTGAACAACTGATTATTATAATTGATGTCAATAAGTTATACACCTGTAAGAAGTTGAATTGGCAAAAGTCGTATGATGGATATATTTACAACAGTGACAAAAAAAAAGTCACTGAGGCTGCTTATGTACAACAAAAAACCTAATGGGATTTGGTTCCTTGGTTTGGAGGTTTAGAATCATGGTTTCATAGGACATCCCAGTTAATTGGCCTAGTAATGTATTTAGTGCTTCTGTTCTACCTCCTATTTCTATGCATAGTGCCTGGGGTCTTAAAAGCTTGCAAGTGGCCATCTAAGACACAACAGTTGTTCTCTATTTACCTGGAACAACAGAGGAAGAAGAGTCATGAATAGGAGGAGAATATGGAATGTATGACTAATTGCCGTGAGACCAGAAGAACTAGATGGTGCCTGGCTATTATTAATGAACGTTTGGATCAAGAGTCTATAGCAGAATCCTGATCAAAAGGGGGAAAATGCAGAACAGCATTTCAAACTCTCATGGACTCCAGACTTTCTGGAGCCAAGGAGGCTGGATGAACCCCTGAAAACTATTGCCCTGACATAGCCTTTAAACTTTAAACTAAAAATATTCCCTGAGGTCTTCTTAAAACCAAACAATAGTTTAGCTTAACTAGTAAAAAACATCTGCCTTGAGCATTATGCTCTTTTAATAACTGTATGGGATCAAATTGACGACAGAAACTAGAAAGATTAGATAGGAAACTTAGCGGTCAGTTAGTTTATGTTAATGAGGGAGTGACAACTCAGGAAAAGAGGGAGAGAATGGTTGCACAACTCAAAAAATGTAATCAGTGTCACTAAATAATACTTGTAGAAACTGTTGAATTGGGTTATGTTTCGCTGTGTATATTCTCAACAACAACATAAATAAAATTTTAAAAAGTAGCTTCAATGATTCTTAAAGTTTTCTCACTTTTGTGAAAGAAGTTTAAAAAGGGAGTAGTAAAGAAAATTCCTTTATATAGAAATAATAAAAGTGTACTGCTCATTTAGAATGGGGCCCTGGTAGTGCTGCGGTTAAGAGCTTGGCTGCTAACCACAAAGGTCGGCAGTTTGAATCCACCAACTACTCTTTGGAAACCCTATGGGCAATTCAACTCTGTCTATAGGGTCGCTAGGAAACCCAAAATGTCCGCAGTTCAAGTCCACCAGGAGCTCTCTTGGAAACTCTATGGGCCAGCTCTACTCTGTCCTATAGGGTCGCTATGAGTCAGAATCGACTCAACGTCAGTGGGTTTGGTTTGATTTATAGGGTCACTATGGAAACCCTGGTAGCATAGTGGTTAAGATTTAGGGCTGCTAACCAAAAAGGTCAGCAGTTGGAATCCACCAGGCATTCCTTGGAAACTCTATGGGGCAGTTCTACTCTGTCCTATAGGGTCGCTATGAGTCAGAATCGACTGGACGGCAACGGGTTTATGAGTCGGAATAGACTGGATGGCATTTAAAAGAGAAAAAAAAAAAAAGGTCTCAACTGAAATGTAAATATAACTGGGAATTAAACCTGAGCAATTTGTCCTTCCTTTTACATTCATTTTGAGACAATTTTGAAGCAGATGAAACATCTCTTTGGACCACTTTCCCTCCTTTGATGTCCCGATAACCAGAACCTTAAACCTGTGCTTTCTGACCAAAGTTTATTAGTAATTACCAGGCGTGGAAGGGAGGAGAGAAGGGGAGTCATTGTTTAGGAAGCACTGAGTTTCTGCTTATGGTGATGGGAAATTTGGCAATGGATATTGGTGATGGTTGCACAACACGATTAATGTAAGTGATTTATGGTACACGTGAAAAATGTTAAATTGGCAAACTTTGTATTATATACATTTTTACAATAGTAAAAAATAAAAAGCCATGCTCTCTTGTGCCCCGAATTCTTGAAGCATCTCACCAAGTCGTTCAAACCAGGCTTGTTCTCCACTGGACAGTCTTCTTTGGTACAAGTGTTATGCTGCGTCCCTCTATGATAGATAGATTTCTGGGTCAGGCAAATCTTTTTTTAGCACTCTTCCTATTTGACTATGGACATATGCATACCTTACCTATGATGAAGGGCCTGGACTGTTTTCTAAAAAGTACAGAAGGGCAGAAAAGTGAAAGAACATTAAACATGAAACCAACCAACTGAAACGTAGTAAGCAATTTCTTATTCACGTGTGAAGACACATTTCTTCATTAAAGTGTAAGACATTTAGTTGCCCAAAATGTATAAACTTCATAGGCATTTTCTGATGAAAATAATATATTGTTATTCAATTCAGATACCAGTAGTCCCCTCATCTCTCTCCATAAATCATTTCTCCAAAATACATACTGAATTAATGGTTTTTTTGACAAATACAGAATTAATGAGGAATAGTAATTAACAAGAAATATTGAATTTGCTGAAGATTTCCTAAGGGACAAGGAGGGGAGAGTTTAAATCTCAAGGAGCACACTAGATCCCCATCTTTGCTTGTCTCATATCTTAAGTTTCTCTCCCTCCCAAGTTCCCATGGCAGGGAGGGTCTCCTTCTTCTGTCTTTTCCTCATATTCTCCTGGGGTTCTTGAATCTATGTCTACCGTCTCTCAGGCTTCCTAAACATTTACTTCAAATTTCTCAATCTTTTTTTTAACTCAGCTCAGTGTCAGCTTCTCGAAATTTGCACACACAGAGATAAGGATAGAGATAGAGATAAAGATAGAGATGGAGCATAGGGAGTAAGATAGAGAGATAGATACAAAACCAGTTGCCTTGGAGTTGGCTCCGACTCTTAGTGACTCCATGTGCGTCAGGGTAGAACTGTGCTCCATAGGCTTTTCAAGGACTGACTTTTTGGAAGCAGATCACTGTGCCTTTTTTTCACATCGCTTCTGGGAGAACTTTAACTTCTAACCTCTCAGCAGCTGAACACGTTTTACCATTTGCACCACCTAGGGACTCCAGATAAAGATATGGCTATGGATACAGACATAGAGACAGAGACAGAAACACAGACACAGATAGACACAGACACAGACACAGACACAGACACAGACACAGACACAGACACAGACACAGACACAGACACAGACACAGACACAGACACAGACACAGATATAGATATAGACAGGAAGTGCTGGTGGCATAGTGGTTAAGTGCTATGGCTGCTAACCAAAGGGTCGGCAGTTCGAATCTGCCAGGCACTCCTTGGAAACTCTATGGGGCAGTTCTACTCTGTTCTATATGGCCGCTATGAGTCTGAATCAACTCTATGGCACTGGGTTTGGTTTTTTGGTTTGGTATAGATATAGATAGAGACAGAGACAGAGATAGAGATAGATACATAAGTCCGTACCAAAGAGGTCGAGTTGAATTAAATTATCTTTAAGGACAGTTTAACCTTCAACATTAAGTGGTTCCATGCTTCTAATGTGACAGTCTTAGAGAATGAGAAAGAGACTGACTGGAACTAATATCAAGTTAAGGAGTTGGGATCCAAGTTTGAGAGCGTGTTCATTCCTGAGTTGTACAATGACTCCTTGGGCATTACTCTGCATCTAATTTAGCTTAATGTTTTTAAGAAATGAGAGTGTCCTTTAAACTTGTCTAAACTATTTAAATAAAATGACAGTTTCCCATATCCTTTTATCAAGTTTTTCTAAACCAAGAAAAAAAAATAGTTAATGCCTGCAATCCATGCTTTCAAAAAAAAAAGCCAAACCCGTTGCCATCGAGTCGATTCCGACTCATAGCGACCCTATAGGGCAGAGTAGAACTGCCCCAAAGGGTTTCCAAGGAGCTGCTGGTAGATTCAAACTGCCTACTATTTGATTAGCAGCCAATCGCTTAACCAGGTTCATCCACCCCCTTACTGTAAGTTAACATCAAATAGAATCTGTATGTAAATACATAAATTGAAAATAATGCTGGTATCATCTTTCTCAGAGTGATAGCTAGAGATGGAAATCAAACAGAAATGAATGCACTGCTGAGAGTTTAATAGTGCTTAGTCTATTCGTATTACTTATTTTTCCTAAATGGAATTCAACAGACTAAAAGAAAAAGTTTAATTTAAAGGTACAAAATTGAACTTTTTAATCTCCTGTGAAACAACAAAGGTTGCAAAGCTAGAATACTCCTATTTTGGAACTTAGGTGGATCAAATTTAGAATGTTTTCAGTAAAGGGAAAAATGTTTTTCTCCTTAATGTCTTCTAAAGCTTCAAATTTATAGGTGTTTTGTAATCTCCCCATGTCAGACCTGAGCTAAAATTTCACCAGCCTGCCATCCAGCTGAGCTTGGGAATTTAAGTCTTGGAATTCTCCTGTTTTTCAAGCAGCTACGAATGGCCTAACATCAAGAAATGGAATATTTGTTTCAAAGAAAGTTTTAACTTTGATGAAAAACATCAAATAAATAATTGGCCTAATTTTTTTTTTAAGGGAAAACTATCTCTAGTCTAATTACAATAAATTTTCAAATGTAAATGTCTTTGAAATGATTTTTAAATAATAGTGAGTATGTAAGCACTCCAATTGCTGAAAATTAATTTTTAATTACACAGGCTTTGAAAAGAATACAATGATTTGATTATAATAAGAGTGATTTGAATGTTCTGTTTGCAAATATTTAATAATAATGTGTTGCAACAAAAATATGTGTCCAAATAGAATGAAGAACTAATTTCAGTAAAACGCATGGTGTTGACAATGGCACTATCTTTCCAAAAATGCTTCTAATTCACTGTTGTGGCATACCCAGTATATTTAACGCCAATAGCTTAAGTTATTAAATGAAATGCATGTAATTACTATTTCAATTCAATTTAAATTTTTATATTCACACTAGATATTTATTGATCTATCAGAATTACATAAGTTATCCTCTCAGCATTTAATGCCTTATAGGCAAATAACTATATTGACAAGTCCAAATTTCTCTCAGTAGTTACACTAAAACTTGGAAAAAATACACATCAGGAAATGATAGTATCTGAAAACAAACATTGCCCTGGCATCAACAAGCACAGCTATTTATTTAAGAACAGCAGCATTCTTGCTGACAGGGCACAATCCAGAAAAGAATGTTCCATACTTGTTTTAGGGAGCACCACTTAATCTTTCATTCATGCTTAAAGGTTTTTTTTCACTATGCACCCAGCATTTGCTAGGCCCTGGGGATACAGAAAATTAATAAAACACAGTCCCTGAGTTCAAGGAGTTCACAGTACAATAGGAGAAACAGCTAGAAAGGTAATTGTAATAAAACATTATAAGTTGTTCTGCATGTAGAATGCAAGGTAGTCTTGGGACAATAGAGAAGTAGCAGAGTGGAAGCTCTAAGTCCAAGGTGATGCCCTGCATAGATAAGACATATGGGCTCTAATCTCTTTAGCGACCTATGCAACAGCAACAGGCTGTAAAACTTCAAATTTGCCTGCTCTGGGTTCATTTTTGCTTATGAGGGAACTTTGCCTGGACAAATGGGATAAGTAGGCAGAGGACCGAGGAAAGAAGAAGAGGATACGCAATCTCTAAATTTTTGATAAAAGGCCAAAAAACAGAGAGCAAAGAGATAAGCCCCAATTAGAAGGTGACTAAACTTCCTGCAGGAGTTTTAGGAAAGAAAAGAAAGGCAGGTTGGCAGGCAAAAAAGAAAAGTAGAATTTGCAATTATTTCCATTTCCAAGCAAAGTTAAGGATGAGAAGGAGGTCATTTTAATATTAAAAGCCCTGAAGAAAGATCTCAATCTTTTAGAAAGCTACAAAACTTCTGTGGAGACATAGTTTAAGATGACTGACAAAGTTGGTAGATCCCCCCAAAAACAAACCCATTGCCGTCGAATAGATTCTGACTCAGAGCAACCCTATAGGACAGAGTGGAAACCTTCATAGGGTTTCCAAGGAGTGGCTGATGGATTCGAATTGCCGGCCTTTTGATTAGAAGCCAAGCTTTTAACCACTGCTCCACCAGGGCTTCGAAGTTGGTAGACCACAGGAATATTCAGTGATGAAACAGGTGTTCTTCTTTCAAACAGTAGGTACTTACTTAGCAATACCATGTGCCTGGGAATCTGAAAGAATTTTTCTGGGGATGGGACATTTGAGCTGAGATATTCTAAATGGGCGTGAGTAATGAGAAAAAAATAATAATGTTCCACGCAGAGGGAACATCATATGTAAATACTTGAGGCAAGAAAGAAAACAGAGATCCGCAAGACACAGAATCAGGGGAACGCACAGTGTGAGACATGACACAAGAGTAGGAGATGGCTTTGCATGTCATCTTACGTACAGTAAGAAGTGAGTCTTTATTCTAAAACTAATGAGATGTTGAATGATTTTATTAGCTCAGTGATATGATTTGATTTATGTTTCAGAAAGGCTACTCTGGCTGCATTGTGGGGAAGAGACTGAAGATGGCAAGAGTGTAGGAAGACCAGTCAGGAGACTAATGTAATAGTCTAGGTAACAGATGATGAGAGTTTGAGCTATGGCAATGGTGTAGAAACAGAGAAAAGTGGATGGATTCGAGAGTTATTTAGGAGCATTACTAGCTTTAGACCCAAGAGACAGGAAACCCATGTGTGTCAGTGTAGAGCAGCACTCCCCGTTCCTAAAATCGATGTTTTAGAAAGCCCCCTCTGTCCTCCTCTAACCATGCTTTGCCATGCAGGACAAAGAGTGTGTAAAGAAAAGGGCCCACCAGAGCCTGTCTTCCTCCTCTCCTAGGCCATAATTCAGATACTCTTATGCTGGAATTCCCTGTGCAAACAGCCCTGAGCCTCTTCCAGGCCTGAGAGGGTCTCTTCCCTGGCTACGCCCCCTCTCATCACAGGCAGACCATGACACAGATGTATTTACCCCCAGGCAAAGAGACAGCTGTTTGGATGGGGTGTGGACAGTTGAGACACAAGGAGTGGAGTTTCCACATGCACATAAAATGAGGCCCCCTTACAATGCAGGAGAAGTCTCTAGGTGTTGCAAATGATTAACATGCTCAGCTCTAATTGAAATGTTGGAGGTTCAAGTCTACCCAGAGGAACCTTGGAAGAAAGGCCTGGCAATCTACTTCCAAAAAATCATCCTTTGAAAATCCTATGGAGCACAGTTCTACTCTGAGACACATGGGGTCACCACAAGTAAGAATCTACCCAGTGGCCCCTGGTTTCATAGCGGAGGAAGAAGTTGGGCGTAGGCAAAATAGAGAGGCAGGCCAGGGGTGGGGGCTAGTTCTTGCCAGCACCAAGGAGATAAAATTAGCAAAACTTGATGGATTAAAAATGGGTGATAAGGAAAATAGAGGTGTCATGACGATTTCTAGCTTTCTGCTATGCACAATTCAATGACTGTGGTACCACTTACTGGTCTAAGGAGCACCGAACAAGGACCAGAACCAAGAAGGCTAATCATTAGTGTTATTTGAATGAGTTGAATTTCAGGCAGCTTGAGACATCTCAGAGGCAATGTCAAGCAAGTAGTTATAAATAAAAATATATGGGTCTAAAGGTCAAAGGCAAGGTCTAAGCTTGGGATATTATTTGTGAGTCACCAAGCACTGCAGGATTGGGAAGAGAGTAGAGTGAGACAAGGAGAGGCCAAATGATGGAGTCTTGAGAAAGAGCAAAGATCAAAGAACAGGTGGCCAAAGAAGAGGGAAATAAAATCAGGATAATGTTATACTAGGGAAAACAGAGAAGAGAATATTTAAGGAGGAATAGGTTAAGACTTACAAATACTACTGACAGAAATTCTAAGGTGGGAATCGGAAAAAAAAAAAATCTACTGCATGGGGGTTACTATAGTAGAGCTGTTTCAGGAGAATGATGAGGCCAAAAACGAGACTGGGGTGGGTAGCGAAGTGACCGAAAGGTGGGGAATAAATGACTCCAATACAGATAACTCTTCCAAGAAATTTTGATGTAAAGGGAGACAGCTGATGAGGATTGAGGGTCAATGAAATTTTTTGTTTTGGTTTTTAAAGGAAGGCTTGTGAGCATTTAGAAGTCAGTGAGATGGATTCCATTGAGAGGCAGATATTAAGTACACCATAGAGAAGAGATGTTGATGAGTTCTTGAGAAGGCTGGAAGGGATAAGATCAAGAGTATAAGAGAAGGTAAGTAGAGGTGCAGCTAAACTAGAAAAATGGAAGGGAAGGAGAATAGGATGTGTATACACATAGGTTTATTTATTCAGTATCAGGAAGATAAAGGGTACTCATCTCATGACTTCTATTTGCTCTGTAAAGTAGAAGTTGGGGGTCACTTGCTAAGACTATAGGGCTTGGAGTTGAACATTTGAAGGAAATGCAAAAGATTGAAATAGTCATAAAGAATGGGAGAGTGCATTTAGAGGCTTACTGCCTTGGACTAAGTTAAAGAAAAGTTTGTGGCACTCATCTCCCTGTCCACCCCTTTCCTCTGTTCCATTCCACTGCCCTCTGCACACCTAAAACACCTGCCTTAGATGCCCCATCTGAACCACGCAACTCTTGGGTGTCCCAAGTCCCCCACTGTTGTCCTGCCTCTCAGCCTCCTTCCTGATGTACACTCCACGCCAAAACTCTCATTTCTTACTTGTGGGCAACTTCAGGTAAGATCAGCAATCTTACTAAACCAACTCTCCTAAATCTAAGACGTTCTCCTTATCCCGCTCTCCTAGTCTCCTCAACACTCCTTGTCTTCCACAAAACCACAACTAGCCTTTCTAGAAACAGAAGCATTTTAGAAGGGGCTGCTGCTGAATTCCTAGTAGATGGAATCTCAGACAGCTGATAAAGTGATAGAGCCACCTAAGTCAATATAATATAAGGAAAGAGAATTATGCCATGGTCGAAGAACAAATCTCACCACAAATGTCACTGTCCATTCCACTAGGACATAAGGTTAGTTGAACTTCTTTGTAAATAGCCATTAGGGCCTGAACTTTGATGCCTGAACTTTGGAGTTTCTATTTGGCTGTTCAAAAACTTATTTTTCTCACTTTCTTTTTTGGATCACTGAGGTCATTAGATCAGTATTGCCTTATAATCGAAATGGAACAGTTTATGTTCTACCATCCCACGATAGTAAGTTTCTTGAAGGTATAAACCATGTTAAATATATTTAACACCAGGTCCAGCACCTGACATGGATATAAAAGTCATTCAAAAATTTTATTGACTGCCAGTTTAATTTGACTGATTGAGAGGAACTGCACCCAAGTGGTAAATGACCATGAGCAAGCAACTTCCTCCCAGGTTTTTCTTTTCTTATAGGAATGCAGTCTAGGAATTAGGATAATTAAGGAGATAAAATGAAGGTAAACAAGTTAGTAGAAGCTGCCTGACTTCAGTCTTGGCCAACTGAAAAGGTAAAAACATTTTAGGCTCTGTTTAAATAGCCTAATGATATATCCCATTGGCCTAGCAGCCACATTCATTGCCCAGAATGTTAGTCAATACTTAGAATGTACAATATGGCTGGCACTTCTTTGCCCTCTCCACCCAAATCCAGGCCCCATGCCAATAGCGATTCCATTTATATTCTTTTTATTCAGTTCAGGTGAGTAAGCAAAGGGGATACTGGGGTAGTTTAAATATGAAATTCTTCCAATGACTCAACCACTCCGTGAAGCAAGGTCATTTGTTGTAGAGAAACTTGCTCATGGCTGCATACCACATGGATGTAGTTGCCTCTTCATCAGCCAGATTAAACTGACAGTCACAACAACCGAAACCAGTTCATTCAGAGGTTATTCTTTGTTCATTCTCACTATAAAACTGTCAGCATAATCCTGGGAAACATCAAATATGAATCATATCTGCAAAAATGGGGTGATCAGGGGATTGATAATATTCCTTTCCTCAAAAGGAAAAACCTGATGTAGTCAGACATTAACACAGATACCACTTTTTTTTAACTAAAACTTATGTATTTGTTAAAAAAAAAAGAATCATGTGATAAGATTCTATGCTACTTCCAATGTCATTTGTTATCTTCATCCTGGGGTATGTCTAATTTATTCATGTGTGGGAGGCTGCTCTGTAGCCATGGTCATCTAGGAAGAATTTCTGAATCTTGCAAACTTGAGCCTATTGCCTGATGCCATATGTTATAACTTCAAAATCTATCTTATTAGCCTTAACTTTTCTTGCACAAGTACTTATTATCAAAAACATCTACAACATAACTACTACTTTTAGGTATGTTGTATTTCTTAATGTCTTTAGCATGATTTTTCAAGCAGGGTCAGGAAATAAATTTGGTGCATCAATACCAGTATATTTTTATTGAAATAAAATGAATACAATATGACTGATCATAGTACATTTAATATCATAGGAGAATTATAATTTTGTTAAATTTTTGTTACATATGTATATATTAGACCATCATGTAAAAGGAATTCTTAATGGCCTTTAATGGCTCCCTATTACATTTTAAATAAATGTCAAGCTCCCTAACTTGTTATTTAAAATGTTTTGTAATCTGATTCCACTGGTTTATAATGTCCCTGTAAGCATAGACGCTATCATTCTCCATCACTGCACTATCCCCAGTGGGTAACACAGTGACCTAGCATATATGTGCCAGTAATGTTTGTTATTAATAATGGATGAGCAGATGAATAAATGAATTGAAGGAAGGAATGGTCTCTGTAGCATCTTTTATTTCTCTTTTACATATAAATTCCCCCACTAAGTCAGAAATACTCAATTTAATGTTTTGTACAGTCACCAGGTATAAAAACAAAACAAAAAACCCCACTGCCGTCAAGTCAATTCCGATTCACAGCAACCCTATAGGATTGAGTAGAATTGCCCCATAGGGTTTCCAAGGCTGTAAATTTTTACGGAAGCAGACTACCACATCTTTCTTCCATGGAGTAGCTGGTGGTTTGAACCATCAACCTTTTGGTTTGCAGCCAAGCACTTTAACCAGGGCACCACCATGAGTCAGAATCGACTCAACAGCAATGGTTTTGTTTTGTTTATAAAATACCATATTAGGTGAGGAGTCTGTGCAAGGAGCTATGAGGCCATCTAACACTTTCCCAACATGTCAAGTTCATTTTCACACCAAAGCCTTTGTTTATTGGATTGTCTGCGCCATGATGGCTTCTCCCTAAGGCTGCAAATGCTAACTAAAATCTCAAGTGTCTTTACTTTGGGTTAGACCTATATCAACTCTACTGAAGCACTGGATGTCAGGAGGAAATTGAAAGCAGGAGACTATGTTGATTTATCAAACATTCATAAAGTGCCTATAATGTGCCAGTTACTATTCCCATCAATGCTTGTTTAGGACTATTAGCCCATTTAACTCTCAGGACAACCTTTATGAGGGCAGTACAGTTATTTTCCTCATTTTACAGCTGAGGAAACTGAGGTTAGAGCAAAGTACTGAGATTAAGTAATTTGCCCAATGTCAACAGCTAATGAGCACCAGAGGCAAGGTTATGAGCTCTGGCAGTGTGTCTGGCCAGGGAGATCTATATAGATCTAATCAATGATGCTTTTCCAAAAAATTAGGTCAGTTATTCTCTGAAAGTCCCTCAAAACATTTATTCACAAAGCTATACCCATTGGCATTGGCAGTAGAAGCTTTTTGTTTTTACTTGGGTTTGGGCTACAGACACAGATATGAGGACGTGCCCTTTTTGTTTTGTGCTTTATTGTTCTCCTCCAGTAAAATCTCAAAGTGTCATAGAGGCCTTGCTTTGTATCTTACCTGGTAACAATCCCAGTGTCTATAGCAGCAAGAGGAAACCCTGTTGGCATAATGGTTAAGAGCTATGGCTGCTAACCAAAAGGTCAGCTGTTCAAATCCACCAGGTGCTCCTTGGAAATTGTATGGGGCAGTTCTACTCTGTCCTACAGGGGCACTATGAGTCGGAATTGACTTGAAGGCAATGGTTTTTCTTGGTTTATGGCTGTAAGATAGATAGTTGGGAGAGGGGGCCGTGCAAGCATAGAAGCAGGAGACAGGCACTGGTGACCACTTTGGGAATTATGCACTAAAGTACTTGTGCAAGTTTCACATTTCAAGTGGTCTGACGATAAAATAAAGCTAGAATTCACTATTTCACATTACTTTTATTCTATCTTTTCAGCTACAGCCAAACAAAGCTTTATTTTATAATAATTTAACTAATATTCTTTTCAATTATTGTTTTACCACTGCTAGAAGACATATAAAAAGAATATTCCTTTAAAACTCTAAAAACAAAGTCCTTCTAACACTTAAAACCCACCCAAAAGCCTGCTCTTCTTGAGATTAGGTTTGGATTTCTTTTCAGTTTACTTGTGCTGATGATTACCTGCCAAGCTAAGTAGGTTAGAAGAGAGAGCGGTGGAAACTGTTTGAAGACAAATGGTTGCTCAGATACAAAACTGCTGAATTAAGCAGAAACAGAGTGGACAGGAAGGATAAATACAAGTGCAAGCCCTGTGAAGGCAGCAACCAGAAAAACAAGACAGTCATGGTAATGAATATGCTCATTACTCAGTAATAATTATTAATTATTCAGTAATAATTATCTGGGGGCTTTCCTGGTAAGATATACAGCCACTCCATAGAACTTCTGCTGCACATTTTTATTTCTTTCTTATTCATTCATTTAGTTTATTCAGATTAATACTTCCCACATTTCTAGTATCTGTGTTAGATACTACACAAGTGCCACCAGTTGCCATCAAGTAGATTCCTACTCATGATGACCCCACGTGTGTCAGAGTAGAACTGTGCTTCATAAGGTTTTAAGTGGTTGTTTTTTTCAGAATTAGATTGCCAAGCCCTTCTTCCAAGGTGCCTCTGAGTGGACTCGAATCTCCAGCCTTTCAGTTAGTAGCTGAACGCGCAAATTATTTGCACTACCCAGGGACTCCAGGTAATACATGAGGCATTACCTTGTATTGGTTAAAAGCACAGAATCGGGAATTTAAATGCCAGACTTTACTATCTGTGCGGAATTGGGCAAGTAACTTCAGCTCTCTGTGTCTTGATTTTCTTTCCTGCAACTTGGGGATAGTGTTAATTCACGGGGTCCCCATGAGAAATTAAATTAGTTAATACATGTGAATTGTCTACGCATTGGCATTCAGTGAGATTTAGCTAGTATTCTCATTGTTATTATGAGGAAAATCAGGCTGGCACCAGCACAGGTTCTTATCTAGTCTTCAAATAAATTTGCAGCTATAGACATACATGCGATAGCACTTAACAAAGCCAAACACTATATGGCTAACTGCGGATGGGCCTGTAAGGACTCTAAGGTTGTCCATGCAGGAAAGGAGAGAGCCTTGGGGGTATGGGTAGTCAGAGATATGACTTAATCTAGGTCTTATGAAATGGATGTGACTTGGACATTTTGCAATTCCCAATAATCAGACCAATCTAGTATTAAGAGACTAAGGCAGAACCTTAAGACTGGAAAAGGCCTTAGAGATCATTGGTTCCATGCCCTTCATCTTACAGGTAAGACTCTATCTCCCTCTATTCTCTCGTTGTTGATGGCCAGTTAGCCAACCAATCAGCACATATTTTTTGATGACTTACTAAGTGCCAGCTTCTACTCTCAGTGCTGGAGATTCAGAATTGAGTAAGACATACATAACCCTTGCCTTCAAGCTTATATTCCACAGCAAGCAAGAATGGAGGCTGTGGCAGGGAAACCAGTTAGCAGGCCATAGCAGAGCCCAGGCAAGAGATGATGGTGATTTAGATGAGAATTATAGCAAAGGAAATGGTGAGCAGTGGTCAATTTTGAATAAACTTTGGGGGTAGAGCTGTCAGCACTTACTGAAAAATAGACTGTGAGGTGCGAGGGAAAAAAAATCTCAATAATGACTCATATTTTGATCTAAGCAACTGGGAGGTAGGAGCCATTAATGGATATGGCAAAGGCTTGAGGAAGGAAGGGCATGTGGAAGGGGAGGTGGGAGAGATACAGGGGATTTAAGGAGGTAATTAATAGTTCTGTTTTGGCTGTGTTAACTTTGAAATGTCTGTTTACACAAACAACGTGGCATCTGCTACATTTGCCAACTGTGCCCTCCCCCCACAAGGTATTTTCATAAGTGTGCTATGCTAATTTTTTAACAGCAACATTTGTGTAAAAATACAGTAGACATCTTGGTAGAGATTTCACATAATTCAATACATGAATCTAGAACTGAGGGGAGAAACCCTGTCTATGGATAAAAATTTGAAAACAAGTAGATAAATGGTGTTTAAAGCCATGGACTTAAATGAGATCATCTGATTACCGAGGAAAAGAGTGTGGATAGAGAAGAGATGAGTGCTGAGGACAGAATCAGCATTACAACTTTCAGAGGCTTAAAGGTGGCGGAAAAACCACAGAAGGCTAAAGAGAAGAAGCCACTGAGAGATAAGAAGAAAACCAGGATCATCTGTGATGTAGAAGTATAGAAACAAACAATCAGAGACTTTTGAAAAGTGATGCTCCACAGCAGTTCCACTCATAGCTATATATCCAAAAGGACTGAAAGAAGGAACGCAGAGACTTGAGTACCCATGTTCGTTGCAGCACTGTTCACAATAGCCTAAAGGTGGAAACAACCTAAATGTCCATCAGCAGATGGATGGATAAACAAAATATAGTACATACGTACAATAGAATATTATTCAATCATAAAGAGAAACTAAGCCCACAGCATGGGTAAAACTTGAACACATGCTTTGTGAAATAAGTCAGTCAAAAAGGGACAAATTCTGCATGATCCTACGTACATGAAACACCAAGAATAGCAAGCATGTAGAGACCAGAGTTTATTAGTGGTTACCTGGGGAGGGAGGGAAGGAGAGAAAAAGGGGGAGTTACTGTTTAGGGGACAGTAAGTTTCTGTTAAGGGAGATGGAAAAATTTAGAAAAGAGTAGTGGTGATGGTTGTACAACATGATGAATGCAATTAATATCACTGAATTGTACATGTAAAAAATGTTGAAATGGCAAATGTTTTGTTACATATATTTTTATCACATAAAAAAAGAAATAAAGGGGAAAAAAAGTAATTGTACTGGTTAGTGGCAGAGTTAGGACTGCTGTTAGGACCTTATAAGCACCTTGAAGACAGCAGAGACCTTAAGTTCCTTTTTTTTAATCTTTTCAGTATCACCAACAGTACTTGCTGTTGTAGGTCCCATTGAGTCAGCTGAGACTCATAGCAAGTTCAGTCTTATAAACAACAGAGCGAAGTTGCCCCATCCTGTGCCATCTTCACAATTGCTGTTATGCTTAAGCCCACTGTTGCAGCCACTGTGTCAATCCATCTCATTGAGGGTCTTCCTCTCTTTTTCTGGTCCTCTACTTTGCCAAGCATGATGTCCTTCTCCAGGGACTGGGCCCTCCTGATAACGTGTCCAAAGAATATGAGGACAAGTTTCGCCATCCTACTCTTCCACAGTACTTAACAGAGTTAAAGACATGGTGAAAAATGTGGTGAGAACTCACTGAGTATTTGTTAATTGGTTATACATATATGCAAAACATATATGCAGCACAATGAAAATCAGGTTTACCTCAATGTAATTACTTTCAATTTTTACTTAATTGTAGTCCTACTGAGTTGCAAACAGATATTTCCATGTAATATTTCTCAGTTATCCTCATGAACAATTTTTGGCTCATACTCTCTGATTTAGTTGTACAGTAACTATGTTGGTATATAAATATATAAGATATTTATATATCTTGACCCTAAAGTCTAAGAAATCTTGTGCAAAGGATGAGGTAGATTTGTATTTGCATTTAAACAAAGAGTTAATTCGAAATCTTTTTTAAGCATTTATATTGTATTGGAAACAATTTTAGGTCCTTTTGATACACATAAAAATTTTTAAGTATGAACAGTAATTTCTCCCAAGTATTTTACAAATTAAAAGGAAAAACAGACCAAAAGTAAAAAAGAAAAACTTTCTAATACAAGGCAGGAACCCCTGAGTGCTAAATAAAGATACAAGGAATATGCACTTCTAGTCAATTGTAGTACTTTTAAAATTTAACATATATGAATATGCAACTCCTTAACCTTTAGAATCACCTTTTAACACATTTAATTCATTTCACATACAATAAGACCATCCTTTAGAAATCTTTCAATATATGGAAGAATGAATTTGTTTAAGGATTTTTAAATTATAATAGCAGACTATCCATCGCTTTAAAGGCCACTGACCTGGTGATTACATGTTAATCCTTTAGGACAGATAATTTACAAAACCCAAGCAGATGGCAAACACACACCTATAATCAACAAAGAGTGAACTATGTCCATGGAAAAGTATACTCTGGGCAAATGAATTACAGAAAGTCCACACAAAATATGACCTCCAGACCAGCCTGGCTTTTAGGAGCGGGAGAAATGCTGAGTCCAGTATTTGTGTATCAGTCAGAAAGATCACATGAGCATTCAACAAATGAGTCCATCATCCTATAATATGGGTGACAGGTTACAGCTCTGGAAAGCTCCGATGATAAATACCAAAAAACTATCACTGCCTTAAATATGACAATCTAATTTTGAGACATACTAAAAACATATTCAGTTGTTACATCCTTGCATATTCTGTTGTGCCTATTTTTTACAGTTTAGTGGAGAAACATTTGTAAGTGACAGTGTGGTGCAATAAAACTAGGAATTATAATGTAGGTTTTCTACGACACCTGGGGACACCACTGTACCTCTTCCAATGTGAAAAGTCTTGAAAACATTGTGAGAGGTGTCATGTCCTTGTGTTAGTTGCCGTCAAGCCAATAGGCGCCATAATACATGCAAATTTGAAAAATGACTCCAGAGACATTAGATTGAGTTTGTAGTTCTTTTCCCTCCTAACCCTGTCAAAAAACCATGATGTACAAGAACATGCAGCTCTGATATTGCCACTTGTATTTTCAGATGGAGAAGTGACTATGAACACAGACTGCCTAGGTTTTATTCTCCCTCTGCTATGTACTCACTTTTTGCCATTGGGCAATTAACTACTTTTGCCTCAATTTCCTCAGCTATAATTCAGGAATATGAATTTCTTTTGATGATTCAATGATTTAATGCATGTAAAGTGCCTAGAAAGTGCCAGGCACATAGCAAGTGCTATTATTATTATTATATTTATTTTTATATTTATTATTTTATTTATTTTTGTTATTGTTATATGTAGTTAGCACACAAGTACAGGCGTATGTGGAAATTCTGGTTAAAAAAAAAAAACATAGAAAGCAAATGCCACACAAACAAAAGCCACCCAAAGACTCCTAAATAGGAACAATGAGTCCAAGAAGTTTAACCAACAGCATATGTTTCACATGGTGTGTGTGTGTATCATACATATATCATGTTCTTGATGTATGAACAAGTAACTCTAGGAAATATTTGCAAGGCTAACCTACACACTTCTTGTAAAGGACTTTTATATTTTCCTTGTTTGTGAGTCTTAGAATGATGCCTTTAAAAGTAGCCAAAATTAAATTGAAACCCCTGAGGGGGAGAAATAAAAAAATACTAGAAAATTTTATTTTATTTTATTTTATTTTATTTTATTTTATACATATTGTTTTTCTTGGCTGTCGAGTCGGTCTGACTCATAGCAACCCTATGTACAACAGAACGAAACACTGCCAGGTCCTGCGCCATCCTCACAATCATTGTTATGCTTGAGTCCATTGTTGCAGCCACTGTGTCAATCCATCTTGTTGAGGATCTTCCTCTTTTTTGCTGACCTTCTCTACCTTACCAAGCATGATGACCTTCTCCAGGGATTGGTCCCTCTGATAACATGTCTAAAGTATATAAGACGAGGTCTTGTTGTTCTTGCTTCTAAGGAGCATTATAGCTGCACTTCTTCCAAGACAGATTTGTTCATTCTTCTGGGAACCCATGGTATATTCAATATCCTTTGCCAACACCATAATTCAAAGGCACAGAGCCCTGATGTTGTAGTGGTTAAGAGCTACTAACCAAAAGGTCAGTAGTTCAAATCCACCAGCTACTCCTTGGAAAACCTATGGGGCAGTTCTACTCTGTCCTATAGGGTTGCTATGAGTCAAAATTGATTCAACAGCAGCAGGTTTATATATATATGTATGTTAAGTCCCTAGAACTGTGCCAGGCACATAGAATCCTGCACGTAAATCAGTGTTAAGATAGGAGTTAAAGTCAATTCTTAGCTCTGCCACTAACAGGCTGTCACTGTCAGCTTCTCAGTGTGCCAGTTTTACAGATACATTTGCAGGAGATAATAGTTACCATACATTCCTCATAAGTTTCCTCTGGTATTTAAAAAAAAAAAATACTACTTAATTTTTTTTTCAAGACGAATTAGGGCTCACTGTTAAACAATCCTAGTTTATCATTCTAAAAAATGGTATCACAGGAGAGAACATTTCTCTAAAGATCTTTACCCTGTATGTTAATGCAACTGCAAAGAATGCCTCAGGATTTCCTTACTTTACATAAAGATTTTCAAAATCTTTGGGGTTGACACTGCCATTGCTGTCACCTAGATATTTACAAACACAAACTAAAAGACAATCCAACCCCCCACCAAAAAAATAAACACAAGTACCTGTGTATTGTGACATCTCAAGTGATATTCCGTCAATTCCTGGAGCCTTGTTTATCGCCAATGCCTTCAGTGCAGCTTGGACCTCTTCCTTCAGTACCGTCGGTTCTTGATCATATGTTATGTCCTGAAATGGTTGAATGTTGACCAATTCTTTTTGGTACAGTGACTGTGTATTTCTTCCACCTTCTTTTGATGCTTCTTGCATCAGTCAATATTTTGCCCATAGAATCTATCAAAATTGCCACTTGAGTTTGAATTTTTTCACTAATTCTTTCAGCTTGAGAAATCCCAATTGTGTTCTTCCCTTTTGGTTTTCTAACTTCAGGTCTTTGCACATTTCATTTTAATACTTTGTATTCTCAAGCCACCCTTCCAAATTTTCTGTTCAGCTCTTTTACTTCATTTCTTCCATTTCCTTAAGTTACTTTATGTTCAAAAGCAAGTTTCAGAGTCTCTTCTCACAACCATTTTGTCTTTTTGTTGTTGTTGTTGTCTTTTTAATGACCTTTTGCTTTCTTTATGTATAATGTCTTTGATGTCACCCCGCACCTAGTCTGGTTTTCGATCATTAGTGTTCAATGTATCAAATTTATTCTTGAGATGGTCTCCAAATTCAGGTGAGGTATACTTAAGGTCCTATTTTGGCTCTCATGGACTTGTTTTAATTTGCTTCAACTTCAACTTGAACTTGCATATAAGCAATTGATGATCTCTTTGGAAGCTGGTCCCTGGCCTTGTTCTGACTGATGATATTGAGTTTCTCCATCACCTCTTCCTACAGAGGTAGTTGATTTGATTCTTGTGTTTTCCACCCAGTGAGGTTCACGTGTATAGTCACTGTTTACATTGTTGAAAAAGATATTTGCAATGAATAAGTTGCTGGTCTTGCAAAATTCTACCATGCAATCTCCAGCATCATTTCTATCACCAAGGCCTTATTTTCCAACTACAGGTCCTTCTTATTTTCAACTTTTGCACTCCACTTACTGGAAATTATCATTACATTCATTTCAACAAACGGATGCAGCACTTGAGGTGCTCACTCATCTATGCCAAGAAATTTGGAAGACAACTACCTGGCCAACCAACTGAAAGAGAGCCATATTTGTGCCCATTCCAAAGGAAGGAGATCTGACAGAATATGGAAATTCTCAAACTATATCATTAATAACAGTACAAGTAATATTTTGCTGAAGGTAAATTAAAAAATGGTTTCAGTAGTACATAGACAGAGAACTGCCAAAAATTCCAGAGGGATTCAGAAGAGGACTTGGAATGAGGGATATCATTGCTGATGTCAGATGAATTTTGACTGAAAGCAGAGAATAACAGAAAGATGTTTACCTGTGTTTTATTGACTATGCAAAGGCATTCAACTGTGTGGATCATAACAAATTATGGATAACATTGTGAAGAATGGGAATTCCAGAACACTTAATTGTGCTCATAAGGAACCTGTACATAGTCCAAGGGACAGTCATTTGAACAGAACAAGTGGATTCTGCATAGTTTAAAATCAGGCAAGGTGTGCGTCAGAGTTGCATTCTTTCACCATACTTATTCAGTCTGTATGCTGAGCATATAATATGAGAAGCTGGACTATATGAAGAAGAATGTGATATCAAGATTGGAGGAAGACTCATAAACAATCTGCGATATGCAGATGATACAACCTTGCCTGCAGAATATGAAGAAGACTTGAATCACTTACTGATGAAGACCAGAGACTACAGCAACAATGGGCTCAAGCATAATGATCGTGAGGATGGTACAGGACCAGGCAATGCTTCATTCTGTTGTTCATAGTGTCATTATGAGTAGGCACTGACTCAACGACACCTAACAACAGCAACCTATGTGTTGGGATAATAGTTCTTGATCTCATAAATTCTCTTCCTTTATTTTCATTAGGCACTTAAGTCATTATGGGCTAAATGCTTCAGAGGAGGGATGGGAGGAATGGAAAGCACAGACAAAGGGTTCTTTATGGTACTAGCTTCTAAAACCTAAGCTCTTTGAAGAGCAGAAAGTACTTGTGAAGTAGATCAAAGGTTTGGGAAAAATATTCAAGGAAGAGCAAAGGATCTGAGAAGAGACTAGAAAATAACCCTTCAGGCTGGGGAGAGGTAACAAACATCGAAGGAAAGGGATGAGAATACGGTCCTTGTATGCTTGAGAGAGGGTGTATCTGAGAAACTCCCTTTTCTGCAATAATATAGGAAACTTAAAGAAAAAAAAAAAAGTACCTTGAAAGAGAGGAGCCCTAGCTTCTATCTCAGGAAGGGCCTTGGGGAAAGTCTTAGGAAAGGGATACAACTCCAGCGAGAAAACCGCCATGTGGTGTGTCTTAGGCAGCCCATTAGGCAAGTTCACCAAAATATGACTACCAGTATAACCAGACTTGGTGTAGGAGAAAAGGAGAGCTTGGTCAGAATTGAAGAATTGCCAGCAAGTTGGAGGGGCCTCTCAGAGGTGAGCCACATGGGCAGAGAACAGAGGACTGGATGGGGCAAAGACATATCTCAGCAGAAAGCTGTATTGAAAAACAACCAAAAGGCCAATGGCCCATCACCCCAGGTCTTGGCATCTCTTGATCCAACTGAAAGAAAGCAAAGAGACTTCAAAGTGATCAGGATGAAATTTCTCCACTTCGACAGGTTCAAAATAACAATGAATTTGACTTTAAATAGTGAATAAAAATTACATTTCTCTCACAGCTGCTATATTTAAACACACACACACTTCTACAAGTTTCTAAGTAAATTTTTACCAAACTCTAGGGGTTTCTAATTCATGATAGGTGTCAGAACTCAAGATATTACATAAAATGGAAAAAAATCATTCAAACAGATAAATTATTCAGGGTCACTTTTTCTATTAGTTCTAAATGAGTTATTTTACGAAAATAAATCATATTCATTGTTTTCAGAAGAAACAGGATTTAAATACCGTGTTCAAAAGCCCCTTCAATCTGGTTGCATTACCAATATCTCAAAGCCAACATTTTTTCAAATATATATTCACAATGTTACATATATTTGCATATATTCAATGACTACACATAATTTTTTCAACGGCTTCTACTGATTTTTTTTTTAAGCAATGAAAGGCAAATTTCTGATTCAATTTGACAACCTGGAATTGCATTTAGAGCTTTCTGTTTTCATTCCACTCTTTAGTACGTTCATAGACTTTAAACATATACCTTGGTAAAGACTCTTAAATAAATACCCAGCTCATTCTGAGGTATATTTTGCTCTTTTGAAGTATTCGTTGTTTCAGCCAGTCACTAAATGTCTGCAGTATGCCAGGAACTATTCTAAAGATGCAAGCAAAATGCCTTGCTCCCAATACATAATTGTTGAATAAATAAACAGTAAATATTTTCAACATGTAGTTTTTAATATATTTTCATAAAATCCTGTGTGTGGTAGAGGTTGTAATGACATGTGGCTCTACTAGAATCCCATAGTTTGCAAAAATCCCGGGAAACAGGAAAAGTTATTGAAATTCAGTTAATTTGAAAAACCCATGAGAATAGCTGCTGAATTTGTCTTTTCAATTACACATTCTTCACAAAAATGATCAAGAATAAAAACTGGCCATCTCATGTCCCATTGGATTTACATTATTCTTTAACTTTAATGCATCATCAGTTATAGATACATCATCAGTATAATAAGAACTTTTGAGAGGGGAGAAAAGAAGGAAAAAAAGAAAGACATTAAAAATCACTCAGCAGTTGCAAGGTGCTTCCTCATTTTAAAAAATATTATGATGATAAAAACAAATATGCATCTTAGATTAAGTAACTACAGTATTTTAAAGGTAATTTTTAAAGTCATTTTTTTATTTCCATTCAACAGAATTATTTGTGTCATTTAGTTGAGTGCAGAAATGTAAATCTAAATGGCCTGTTTCTTGACAATAAATAGGCTTAACTTCTTTGGGGAAAAATCTAGTAAGACAGAAATAACAAGACATCTATTGGAACTTACTGACTGCCATCAGAATTGATCAGCTGATTTTAATACCTATGAAATCATGCATAACTTTTCATATCCTCTATCAAATCTCAATACACACCAAATACTATCATTGTGGTATTCTGATGTTCTGGTGCCAATTTCAAGAACTTATTAAATAAATTGTAGCTAATTGTGTATTTATAAGCACATACTACAACAAAGTTGCTACACCAACAGGAGTTACAGAGTTAATAAATTCAGGACATGTTTTAACAGAATTTCCTTCAAATTAACATGAAAGGTGCTGTGCTGGGTGCTTAAGGAATAAACCAAGAGATACATGACTCCAGTCAAATAATTAAAGTTTCAGGCAAAGTGGAAATAAACATATTACTATGTCTCATAGCTAGCCACAAAGACTTTTCCAAATTAAATATGCTTTTAAAGACTGAAATATATGAGAGAAAGTATAGCAGACACTTAAAATTATCTCCTTAACTCCCTGGATTTGCTAAAATCTCAGTAATGAGTTACTGACAAAGCCATGGAAAATAGAAACTCACAAAGTAATGTTGAAATGTATGAGGGGCTGGCTAAATTTCCTAGGTGATTCACGGTCACATAGTAAATATACAATAAATATTGGTTCACCTCTCAATTACCTCAATTAATATGTATGCCTTAGTGAACTATACACAGAGAGAGAGAGCGAGAAGACCTTCAGAGTTGCCTGGAAATAACCAAAACTATGAATATTAAATCTGTAATTACTAAGATTCTAGTGTCATCTCAGATATGTCATTGAACGGAATGTGACATAAAAATAGACTCATTGTCTGATGGTTAGCAAGAGACTCAATTAACCCCAACAAAGAAATAACAGATAACAAAATCTTAAGGAAAATATACTTTTCTAGAAATGCTCCTTATAAGTAATAGCTCACCCTTAGCACAACACAACTGTTACCACTTATCTCTTTACGTGGAGTTCTGGTGTCACAGTGGTTAAGAGCCCAGCTACTAGCCAAAAAGTCAGCAGTTCAAATCCTTCAGCTTCTTGAAAACCCTATGGAGCAGTTATATTCTGTCCTATAGGGTCACTGTGTGTCAGAATCAACTCGATGGCAACAGTTTTGATTCTGGTTTTTATCTCTTTACATGTTCTTCCCCCAAAACTGTACACATGATTTTGTCTGGTAAATTGAATTTTCTTAATCCACATAACTTAGGAGTTTTTGTGTTGAAGCGAACATTGCAATGAAAGTATTCTTCTTAGCGTTTTATATGATACGGTGAAGGCATCCTATTTTTCATTTTAAGTATTTCCTGGTATTTCTATACATTGGCATATTGATAAAGTGCATTCTGATACAAAATGCCTTGGACCACTACTGCCTTATCTTCAGTATTCTGTATTTTTTCATAACCTACCAATCCTTTCCTTTCCACCACGTGTCTGTCGGTTTGTTGTACTGTGGTGGATTGCATGCTGCTGTGACACTGGAAGCTATGCCACCAGTATTTCAAATATCAGTAGGGTCATCGATGGTGAATATGTTTCAGCAGAGCATCCATGCTAAGATAGATAGGGGACAAGTATCTGTCCATCTACTTCTGAAAAAATGAGTCAGTGAAAACCCTATGGATAACAGCAGAACATTGTCTGATACAGTGCTGGAAGATAAGCCCCTCAGGTTGGAAGGCACTCTAAACACTACTGAGGAAGGGTTACCTCCTCAAAGTAGAGTTAACCTTAATGACATGGATGAAGTAAGTTTTCAAGACCTTCATTTACTGATGTGGTAAGACCCAAAATGAGAGGAAACAGGTGCAAACATCCATGAATAATCAGAACGTGGAATGTACGATGTATCAATCAAGAAAATTGGAAGTTGTCAAAAATGAAACGGAGCATTAAAAGCATTAGTGAGCTGAAATGGCTATTTTGAATTGGACAATCACATGGCCTACTATGCTGGGAATAACAACTTGAAGAGGAACAGCACCACATTCATCATCAAAAAGAGTATTTCAAGATCTATGCTGAAGTACAATGCTGTCAGTGATAGGATAATATCCATACGCCTACAAAGAAGACCAATTAATACAATTATTATTCAAATTTATGCACCAAACACTAATGCTAAAGATGAAGAAATTGGAGATTTTTATCAACTTCTGCAGTCTGAAATTGATCAAACGTGCAATCAAGACACATTGATAATTACTGGTGATTAGAATGCAAAAGATGGAAACAAAGAAGGATAAAGATGAAGAAATTGGAGATTTTTATCAACTTCTGCAGTCTGAAATTGATCAAACATGCAATCAAGACACATTGCTAATTACTGGTGATTAGAATGCAAAAGATGGAAACAAAGAAGGATAAGTAATTGGAAAATATGGCCTTAGTGAAAGAAACGACGCCAGAGATTGCATGATAGAATTTTGCGAGACAAATGACTTATTAACTACAAATACCTTTTTTCAACAACAAAAATGGCAACTATACATGTGGACCTCACCGGATGGAATACACAGGAATCAAATTGACTACATCTGCTAGAGGTCATGGAGAAGCTCAATATCATCAGTCAGAACAAGGCTGTGGCTGACTGCAGAACAGATCATCAATTTTTTATAAACAAGTTCAAGTTAAAGCTGAAGAAAATTAAGTCTGCGAGAGCCAAAATGGACCTTGAGTATACACCACCTGAATTTGGAGACCACCTCAAGAATAGATTTGACACATTGAACACTAATGACCAAAGACCAGACAAGTCATGGGATGGATGACATCCAAGATATCATACATGAAGAAAGCAAAAGGTCATTAAAAAGACAGGAAAGAAAGAACAGACCAAAACGGAATGAGAAGAGACTCTAAAACTTGCTTTTGAACATAGAGTAGCTTAAGCAAATGGAAGAAATAATGACGTAAAAGAGCTGAATGGAAGATTTCAAAGGGTCGTTCAAGAAGACAAATTATTAAAATGACATGTGCAAAGATCTGGAGTTAGAAAACCAAAAGGGAAGAACACGTTTGGGTTTTCTCAAGCTGAAAGAACTGAAGAAAAAATTTAAGCCTCGAGTGTCAATACTGAAGTATTCTATGGTACAAAAAATTGAATGATGCAGGAAGGATCAAAAGAAAATGGAAGGAATACAGAGCCACGTACCAAAAAGAATTGGTCTATGTTCAACCATTTCAGGAGGCAGCATATGATCAAGAACCGATGGTACTGAAAGAAGGAGTCCAAGCTGCAATGACAGCATTGGAGACAAACAAGCCTCCAGGAATTGACAGAATACCAATTAAAATGTTTCATCAGATGGATGCAATGATGGAAGCACTCACTTTTCTATGCTAAGACATTTGGAAGACAACTACCTAGTCAACCAACTGGAAGAGATACATGTAAGTGACCATTCCAAAGAGGTCATCCACAGAATGTGGAAATTATGGCACAATATCATTAATGTCACATACAAGTAAAATTTTGCTGAAGAGAATTCAAAGACAGTTGCAGTAGTGTATTATCAGGGAACTGCCAAAATTTCGAACCAGATTCAGAAGAGGATATGAAACGAGGGATATCATTGAAGACATCAGATGGATCCTCACTGAAAGCAGAGAATAACTGAAGGATGTTTCCCTGTGTTTTATTGACTATGCAAAGGCATTCAACTGTGTGGATCATAACAAATTATGGATAACATTGCAAAGAATGAGAATTCTAGAACACTTAATTGTGCTTATGAGAAGCCTGTACATAGATCAAGAGGCAGTTGTTTGAACAAAACAAGGAAATACTGCATGGTTTAAAGTCAGGAAAGCCATGCTTCAGGGTTGTATCTTTTCACCATACTTTTTCAATCTGTGTGCTGAACAAATAATTGGAGAAGCTGGACTGTATGACAAAGAACAGGGCATCAGGATTGGAGGAAGACTCACTAACAACGTGTGTTATGCAGATGACACAGCCTTGCTTGCTGGAAGTGAAGAGGACTTGAAGCACTTACTGATGAAATCAAAGACTACAGCCTTCAGTATGGATTACACTTCAACATAAAGAAAACAAAAATCCTGACAAATAGGCCAATAAGCAGCATCATGATAAACGGAGAAAAGATTGAGGTTGTCAAGGATTTCATTTTACTTGGATCCACAATCAGCATCCATGGAAGCAGCAGTTAAAGAATCAAACGACACATTGCATTACGGAAATCTGCTGCAAAAGACCTCTTTAAAGTGTTGAAAAGCAAAGACGTCACCATGAAGACTAAGGTGCACCTGACCCAAGTCATGGGGCTTTCGATCTCCTCATATGCATGCAAAAGTCGGACAATGAATAAGGAAGACTGAAGAAGAATAGATGCTTTTGAATTGTGGCGTAGGTGAAGAATATTGAATATACCATGGACTGCCAAAAGGATGAACAAATCTGTCTTAGAAGAAGTACAACCAGAATGCTCCTTAGAAGCAAGGATGGTGAGACCATGTCTCATATACTTTGGACATGTTATCATGAGGGATCAGTCCTTGGAGAAGGACATCATGCTTGGTAAAATAGAGGGTCAGAGAAAAAGAGGAAGGCCCTCAAAGAGATGGAATGACACAGTGGCTGCAACAATGGGCTCAACCATAACAATGATTGTGAGGATGGCACAGGACCGGGCCGTGTTTCTTTCTGTTGTGCACAGGGTTGCTATGAGTTGGAACCAACTCAACAGCACTTAACAACAACAATAACAATTCATATAATTTAATAAATATTACATTTAAGCAATTTACAACTATATTTATCTCGTTATTTTATGTGTAAAATTAGTAATAAATATTACTAAGAATTCTAACAAATTATGGGTAACATTGGATTATAACAAATTATGAATAATATTGTGAAGAACGGGAATTCCAGAACACTTAATTGTGCTCATAAGGAACCTGTGCATACATCAAGAGGCAGGTGTTTGAACAGAACAAGGGGATACTGCATGGTTTAAAGTCAGGAAAGGTGTGTATCAGGGTTGTATCCTTTCACCATACTTATTCAGTCTGTATGGTGAGCAAATAATCTGAGAAGCTGGACTATATGAAAGAAGAATGTGGATCAGGATTGGAGGAAGACTTATTAACAAACTGCGTTATGCAGATGACACAACCTTGCCTGCTGAATGTGAAGAGGACTTGAAGCACTTATTGAGGAAGATCAAAGGCCATAGCCTTCAGTGTGGATTACATCTCAACATAAAGAAAACAATAATCCTCACAACTGTACCAATAAGCAACATCATGATAAATGGACAAAAGACCGAAGTTGTCATGGATTTCATTTATCTTGGATCCACTACCAACCCCTATGGAAGCTGTAGTCAAGAAATCAAATGACGTATCGCATGGGGAAAATCTGCAGCAGAAGACCTTTTTAAAGTGTTGAAAAGGAAGGGTGTCAGTTTGAGGACTAAGGTGCTCCTGACCCAAGCCATGGCATTTTCAATGCGTGCACAAGCTGGACAATGAATAAGGAAGGCCAAAGAAGAATTGACACCATTGAATTATGGTGTTGGTGAAGAATATTGAATATACCATGGACTGCCAGAAGAAAGAACAAATCAATCTTGGAAAAAGTACAGCCAGAATACTTCTTAGAAGGAGGGATGGTAAGACTTTGTCTCACAAAAGTACATTAACTTTGAATCAGATTAAGTTCATGAATTTTAATTAGGAAATGTGAGCTCTACTTGAGTTTTCTTACCTAAACTCTTAGGATCAGTTCAACTTGGTGAGTCTTTGTAATCCAAGGGGCCTCAAATAATCTGGATATTTCATGATCCCAACCAGATTAGGATCACCATCAGTAATAAACCTAGGCTGGAGTTACCTGCCTAATAGGGGATTATTTAAAGTGATCCTGGACAAGTAACTCAACTTCTGTGGGTCTCAATTTCCTCATCTATACAATCAAGGTATGATTCGTAAGGTTGTTTGCACAAATTTTTTGATTCCTCTGAAACTACTATAAATAAAGTCTTTCCCTCCGTGGCCAGAAAGCTGGGCATAAGGTGGGGAAATGAGTCTTTACTCCCAAAAAGAAACATTGAAGTATCATTTACTATAGGCCAGGTCCTGTTCTAAATACTTTACACATATGCATGCACTTAACCTTCAAAAGAGGGGTAGGTGCTATTATTATGCTCATCTGACAGATAGGGAGCTTGAGGTACAGAGGGGTTAAGTAGCTGTCCAAGCTACACAGTAGTGCAGTCAGGATGCAAACTCTAGCAGTTTGGCTTTAGAGACTATGCACTTAACCACTACACTTGGCTGTATGTCTAAGATTCACAGAGACCATGCACTTATTCATATGGCTGCCACTGATTATGTCAGACTCGCAGGACTCTTCTGGGTTCCCTAAACCTTGATGAAGGTTTAGGGGCAGGCCTAACCAAACACGTATTGTCCGAGCTCCAGAGGAAATGTGGCTCAAAACTTCCGATGCTGTAAATTTGATTGACAATGTGGTAAAAGTAACCTATCCTTCAGAAAAAAAAAAATACTATAATCCTGAATTCTTCTCAGTGTTGTAATGGTATTTGCTATTATCTTTTGAAAATGGAGGTCCCATTAAGAATTCACATCTTTTGGCCATTATTCTTATTGTAATATAAATTTCGTCTAAATTTTCATCCTACCTGTTGAAGGCCTTCATTAGATCCAGCTTACAACCCTTAATTATAAAATACCTCTCACACTGGAATGCAGGCTCCTAGAGAATTGGAAATTTATCTGTCTTGAGTCTCACTCTATCCCTAATGGGTAGGATACTGGGCATCCAAATACTCAGACTAGTCCTCCCTTATGTTCAGGGTATATGTTCCCAGACCCCAGTGGATGCCTGAAACTGCGGAGAGTATCAAACCCTATATATACTATGTCTTTTTCCTATTCATACATACCTATGGTAAAGTTTAATTCATAAATTAGGCACAGTAAGAGATTAATGACAATAACTAATAATAAAATAGAATAATTATTAAGTAAAATAAGGGTTACTTGAACACAAGCACTATGATACCTCGATAGTCTATCTGATAACCAAGACAGCTACTAAGTGGCTAATAAGCTTGTATCTGGTAGCACATACAGTATAGATACACTGGACTAAGGGTTGATTCTCGTCCTGAGCAGGACCAAGTGGGAAGGTGGGAGATTTCATCATTCTACTCAGAATGGCGTGAAATTTTAAACTTATGAATTGTTTATTTCTGAAATTTTCCATTTAATATTTTTAGACGTCAGTTAACCACAGGTTATGAAACTTCAGAAAGTGGAACCTCAAATAAGGGGCAACTATAGAGTCGCTGTGAGTCAGAATCAGCTCGATGGCAGTGGGTATTGTATTTGTTAAAGGAGTGAGCAGATATTCATGAAATGTTTGCTGAATTAATAATATAAAAATGTTTTAAAAAAAAGCTTCTTAGACATTTGGCCAATTTTATTCTGTTTCCTCTTCTTATATTAAAAATTAATATATTTAATGGTAAACAGTATTATTTCAGTATTTTATTTCTCAGTTTACCGCTTCCAGAATCAAATTATTTGATTCCTATGTATGGCAAATGACCACCTGAATTTACTGAGGCAAACTGATTTTTATTTGATTCTACTCTGTTCGATAATATCTTCAGTAAAAAGTATAACTAAAATATGGCTTAACTTTATGCATTTCAAGTCTTGCCATTTAAACTCCCAAATAAAACAGGAATCATTTGTTAGACCATGAATATTTATTTTTGGTTCAAAATATGAACCACATGATTTAATTGAACAGGCAGAAGTCTTTTATTCTGGGACATTATAATGATAGTGGGAGAAAGATATGGCAGTCTGCTTCCATAAAGATTTACAGCCTTGGAAACACTATGGGGCAGTTCTAATCTGTCCTATAGGGTCGCTGTGAGTCATAATCAACACAACGATAGTGGGTTTGTGTTTTGGTATAATGTTTGTGTTTTTGTATAACAGGTTCGGGTTTTGTCATTCACACATATATATTAGTGCAACATAAACAGGCCTGGAGGGCAATGATGAAAGTCCAGAGAGAACAAACTTGTCTAAGTTTAAAATACCAGTAAGTGGTAGACCCAGGCTGAAAACCTGGTTCTCCTAAATTCAGGGCTAGTGGCCTTCCATTAGTCCTATTCTTCATTTTAAATATTAAAACAGGTCACCTATGAAAGTGCAGAAAGATTTAACAACTACTACCCAAACATTAAAACCCTGGCGATACAGCAGTTAAGTGCTATGGCTGCTAACCAAAAGGTTGGCGGGTTGAATCCACCAGGCACTCCTTGGAAACTCTATGGTACAGTTCTGCTCTGTCCTATAGGGTCACTATGAGTCGAAATCGACTCAACGGCAATGGGTTTTTTTTTTTTTTTTTTACCCAAACATCAAAGAAATGCCTGTGTTAAATATATAGGTTAAATAAAATATTTTCAGGGCAATATTCGCCAATAAATAAATAAGAATTTTATTTTTGTGGCAGGTGAATGGATGAATCAAGAGAGAACAGTAACATCATGGTTTGATTACACATTGTGAAGCAGAAATGCAAGTTTGGCACTCACATGTAAAGAAACCTGAGAACTTAACACAATTAAAACTAGGAAAGGAGAAACCTAAATGAACATGAGGTGCCCACTGAGTGAGCATTCTTGTGCATATTAAAAAAAAAAAAAAAGACCATTGCCATCCAGTCAATTATGACTCATAGCCACTCTATAGGACAGAATAGAACTGCCCTATATGGTTTCCAAGGAGTTTCTGGAGGTTTCAAACTGCTGACCTTTTGGTTAGCAGCGGTAGCTCTTGACCGCTATGCCACCAGGATTTCCTTTGTGCATATAAGCACTGTTAAATGAATTTTGATGAGTCTTAGCCTCAACAAATTATCTTTGCCATGTTCTCTTTAGAAAAATCAATCTTTGCTCACCGGTGCACGAGAGATCTCTTCAATTAAAATTGAAATACCTGGTTTCAAAAATAAAGTCTATTTCAGTTTCAGCAACTATGAAACCTAACAACAAATACCCTAAACTTGAGTTTAGCAATCAAGTCACAAGCCCAATCCTGTTGTTTGCACAGAGACAATTAAAGACCCTTACTAACTTTGTTAGGCTACCTGACATTGAGTTGAATTAATTGAGTTAAAATCAAACCATAAAAAGAACCGTTTAAAATGGTGGAGCAAGGGGAAAACAAACATATGTTTATCCAGTTTAAAGAACCAAATAACCTATAGAGGCAACATTAATGATAAAAATGTGAATGATGGGCTCAGATTAAGAAACTTGTACTTCTGCTCAAAGAGAGTCAAGGTTAGCACTGCTTTTCTAAACAAATTCTAAAGCCCACACATAACCTTTGAAATTTTAACAGCGCATCACCAGATTTGCATTGATTGCTTCAGCTTACATGCCACTGGTCATAGAACTTTGAACCGGCCATTTTTGTTTGGCAAATTTGTAGATATTGTGTCTCTTTAAGTTAAACAGATGCTTGCACGTACACGCATGCTGTTTAATGAGCATTGTCCCCACAGATGGAAAATTTCACTGGTAAGAAATGGAATGGAATAGTACCGACCAAACCCAGTAGTTCCTGGGCTGGAAAAAATATTCTTATTTCCTATTTTGTCTCTTACCTATGCTTTATTTGAGAAGATAAATCTGCCTTTCTGTTTTATTCTTCAAAAAAATGATCCTATATGATCCTGAGTTAGGCTTATTCAAAATGTATGCTAAAATTTCACATTATGAAATTGTAAATATCATAAAATAGTTTGTTCCCTTTGCTTCACAAAATCTTTTAGTCAAATAAGAGAGTTTCTAAGCAATTTTTTGGTAGTGTAATCCTGTTTTTCCATTAAATTTTATTAAAATATTATGTTGTTGTTAGGTGCTGTCCAGTCGGTTCCGACTCATAATGACCCTATGCACAACAGAATGAAACACTGCCCCGTCCTGCGCCATCCTCAAAATGGTTGTTATGCTTGAGCCCACTGTTGCAGCCGCTGTGTCAACCCACCTCGTTAAGGGTCTTCCTCTTTCCCGCTGACCCTGTACTATTAAATAATTATAGGCACCTTTTTATAGGGGAAATTGTAATCCTAGATAAACTAAAAAAAAAAAAGCCACAATCAATTCCTATAGCAAAAAAAAAAGTTGTTTTAATAATTAGAGTAAATAAATGAAATTAATTTCCAATAAACATTAGCAATAGTGCTTGAAATATTATTAACATTATTGAGCTATAATCACTGCATCTTGGACTAAAAATTCTAAAAAGAGAAAATAAGCAGGCGCATTAAACTCTGACAATATCTATTTATTTCTTCCTTTATGAAGATTTTCAACACTTTTGTTTTTGCTTTTGTCTAGGTTTTTTTTCTACTGTTTCAAACTCTCAATACTTTATTTTTTCATATTTTACATAGTCTAATAAGTAGAAAGTATTATCTTCTAGCTACCTTCATTCCATGACACTGAAAGAAAAATACGTGGAAATCATGTAGTGGATGAGTTGCTTGAAGTAGGCTTAGTGGTAATTCATAGCCCGTTGAAATTGTGTTTGTGGAATCTGACATTAGCTTAATCATAGATGGACAGTATAGCTGGTTTCTGTAAATTAACGAAAAAACAAAAAACAAACCCACTGCTGTCAAGTCGATTCCAACTCATAGCGACCCTATAGGACAAAGTAGAACTGCCCCAAAGTTTTCCAAGGCTGTGAATCTTTATGGTGCAGACTGCCACATCTTTCTCCCCCAGAGCAGCTGATGGGCCTAACTGCCGACTTTTCGGTTAGCAGTCAAACACTCAACCACTGTGCCACTAGGGCTACTGGTGTAACTTAGCCATGGTATCAAAACCCAGTAAAAAACCAAGACAATGCAAAGATTAAAATCCATGTAATCTGTAAGTATAATACATTCTACTTAGAGTAAATTTAAGTCTTAATACATTGATGGCTTGAATTAAGAATTCTTCCTTTGTAATCTGGTTAAAAAGGTTAGAAGCAATAACCAAAATCACAAGGATCAGAATTAAAGATAACAAGTACAATATATCAGGACAAATCTTTTACTGCTCCCTCCCACTCACATTTTAATTTTGCTCTCCTTTCTCACTTTACCTTTGTGTATGCAATTAATTGGCCATGGTGTTTTCGATCACCTCATATGCATGCAAAAGCTGGGCAATGAATAAGGAAGACCAAAAAATAATTGATGCCTTTGAATTATGGTGTTGGCAAAGAATATTGAATATGCCATGGACTCCGAAAAGAATGAACAAATCTGTCTTGGAAGAAGTACAGCCAGAATGTTCCTTAGAAGCAAGGATGGCAAGAATTCATCTCATGTACTTTGGACATGTTATCAGGAGGTACCAGTCACTGGAGAAGAACATCATGCTTGGTAAAGTAGGGGATCAACGAAAAAGAGGAAGACCCTCAACGAGATGGATTGACACAGTGGCTGCAACAACGGACTCAAGCATAACGATGGTTTTGAGGATGGCACAGGACCAGGTAGTGTTTTGTTCTGTTGTACATAGGGTCCCAAAGAGTCAGGACTGACTCAACAGCACCTAACAACAACATGCAATTAATTATTAGTGATATTACTAATAAATGAAGTTACTTTTTTTTTTTAATTGTGCTTTAGGTAAAAGTTTATGGAGCAAATTAGTTTCTCATGAAACAATCAATACACAAATTGTTTTGTGACATTGGTTGCTAACCCCACGACATGTCAACACTCTCCCCTTCTCAACCTTGGGTTCTCCATTTCCATTCATCCAGCTTTTCTGTCCCCTCCTACCTTCTCATCCTTGCTCCTGGGCTGGTATGCCAATTTAGTCTCTTATACATGGTTGGACTATGTGTATTATTGTTTGTTTTATAGGCCTGTCTAATTTTTGGCTGAAGGGTGAACTTCAGGAGCGACTTCAGTACTGAGTTAAAAGTATGTCCAGGTTTCTTCAGTTTATCAAACCAGTAAGCCTGGTTGGTTGGTTGGTTGGTTGGTTGGTTGGTTGGTTGGTTGGTTGGTTGGTTGGTTGGTTGGTTGGTTGGTTGGTTGGTTGGTTGGTTGGTTGGTTTTGTAAGTTTGAATTTTGTTCTACATTTTTGTCCAGCTCTGTCCAGGACCCTCTATTGTGATCCGTGTCAGAGCAGTTGGTGGTGATAGCCGGACACCATCTAGTTGTGTTGGACACAGTCTGGTGAAGGCTGTGATAGGTGTGGTCCATTAATCCTTTGGACTAATCTTTGTCTTGTGCCTATGGTTTTCTTCATCATCCCTTGCTCCAGATGGGGTGGGACCAGTAGATGTATCTTAGATGGCTGCTCACAAGATTTTAAGACCCTGAACCCTACTTACCAAAGTAGGATGTAGAGCATTTTATTTATAGACTATGTTATGCCAATTGAGCTAGATGCCCTCAAGACAACGGTCCCCAGCCCTCAGTCCATTAACTTGGTTCCCCAAGGAGTTTGGATGTGTGTATGAATCTTTTATGACTATGCCTTGGTCAAATTGTGCTGACTTCCCCAGTACTGTGTACTGTCTTACCCTTCACCAAAGTTACCATTTATCTATATTCTAGTTAGTGTTTTTCCCTCCCCATACTTTTCTTCCCTGGTAACCATCAAAGATTGTTTCTTTCTGTGTGTAAACCTTTTCATGAGTTTTTTTAATAGTGGTCTCAAACAGTATTCATCTTTTTGTGGTTGACTTATTTCACTCAGCATAATGCCCTCCAGATTCATCCATGTTGTGAGATGCTTTGAAGATTTGTCATTATTCTCTATAATTGCGTAGTAGTCCGTTGTGTGAATGTTCCATAGTTTGTTTATCCATTCATCTGTTGGTGGGCACTTAAGGTGTTTCCCTCTTTTTGCTATTGTGAATGATGCTACAATGAACATGTTTATTCGTGTGATGGCTCTTATTTCTCTAGGATATATTCCTAGGAGCAGAATTTCTGGATCATATGGTATTTCTATTTCCAGCTTTTTAAGGAAGTGCCATATCATTTTCCAAAATGGTTGTACCATTTAACATTCCCACTAGCAGTGCATAAGAGTTGCAATCTCCCCACAGTCTCTCCAACATTTGTTATTTTCTGTTTTTTTTGATTATGCCAGTAATGTTTGGGTGAAGTAGTATCACACTGCAGTTTTTATTTGCATTTCTCTAATAGCTAGTGATCCCGAGGATTTCCTTATGTGTCTGTTAACCACTTGAATATCTTCTTTGGTGAAGTGTCCACTTCCTTTCCCCAATTTTTAATTGGATTATTTGTCTTTTTGTTGCAGAGGTGTTGGATTTTCCTGAAGTTCTTAAGATTTTTTAAAATTACTGTTTAATAACATTAACAAGAAAGAGCTATGAGCACTGAAAAGACTTTAGACATCACTAGCAGTTTACTGTGGAATATATTTTACCTCAACCTCAAAAGGTTTTGCTTCAAGAAACAATGACCAGTCTGACTGCTTTCTTAAGAAGAAAACCATTAACTGTGCTTTAAATCTAACAATGGGAATAAGCAGATTTATGTGGAGCCTTAATTTCATGTTTTGTTTGTTTTCTTGGTTTTATGATATGCTTATTTTTTATGGATTATAAATTGAGTCTGGTGAAATCCATAAAGAAATATATTTGATCTTTTAATTTTCTTGTCATTTTTTTTATGTAATCAATGATTGTGAGACAGTCTGCAAGTGTTTATTCATGGTAAACACATAGGACATAATTCAAAGAATATGGATAATTAGAAGTGGGTGAAGGTTAGAATAAATATAAGTATCACCAACGCAAAAATTTCCCCATTCCCAGCCTAAGGCTAACACTCGGGCCAGCAATAGTGACAATTCAAGTGAACTATTCAGTGATAGAATTCTCATCTTCCATACAGGAGATCCTGGTCCCATTCCTGGCCAGTGCACCTCATGTTCAGCCACCATATGTCAGTGGAGGCTTGCGTGTTGCTACGATGCTGAGGAGGTTTCAGCAGAGCTTTGAGACTAAGATGGACTAGGAAGAAAGGTTTGATGATCTATTTCCTAAAATCAGCTAGTGAATCACAATGGCTGATCTGCAACTGATCATGGGGATGGGTTAGGAACAGGCAGCATTACCTTCCATTGTGCATGGGGTCACCGTGAGTCTGGGGCCTACTCCAGGGCAGATAACAGCAACGTTCTAAGAGTATTCCTTTTTCATTTCCTAAATGTCTAACTCGTTCATGAATAAAGATATGGTATAAAATCTGGGGTTCAACTTATACATCCATTTGATATAGATGAAGCTGTGTGACCAGCCCATAATGTGATAGGAGCAGAAGCTCATCAGAAGGTACTTTCCTCCAACCTTGGTCTAATATCAGTATTAGTAAAACGTGTTGTTCATGTTGTTTACCCTACAGCAAACAGTGTTTTAAAAACAGTTTAATTTGCATGGCATTAGGTGGAATATGCCCTCTCTAGTTCACCACATGACTTCACTCCCAATAGTCTTATGTTGTTGTTGTTAGGTGCCATGAAGTCGGTTCCGACTCATAGCAACCCTATGCACAACAGAACGAAACACTGCCCAGTCCTGAGCCATCCTCACAATCGTTGTTATGCTTGAACCCATTGTTCCAGCCACTGTGTCAGTCCACCTCATTGAAGGTCTTCCTCTTTTCCACTGACCCTGTACTTTACCAAGCATGATGTCCTTCTCCAGGGACTGATCCCTCCTGACAACATGTCCAAAGTACGTAAGACACAGTCTCGCCACCCTTTCCTCTAAGGAGCATTCTGGTTATATTTCTTCCAAGACAGATTTGTTTGTTCTTTTGGCAGTCCATGGTATATTCAATATCCTTAGCCAACACCACAATTCAAAGACGTCAATTCTTCTTCAGTCTACCTTATTCATTGTCCATCTTTCACATGCATATGATGCGATTGAAAATACCATGGCTTGGGTCAGGCACACCTTAGTCTTCAAGGTGACATCTTTGCTTTTCAACACTTTTAAGAGCCCCTTTGCAGCAGATTTGCCCAGTGCAATGCATCTTTTGATTTCTTGATTGCTGCTTCCATGGATGTTGATTATAGATCCAAGTAAAATGAAATCTTTGACAACCTCAATCTTTTCTCCGTTTATCGTGATGTTGCTCATTGGTCCAGTTGTGATGATTTTTGTTTTCTTTATGTTGAGGTGTAATCCATACCAAAGGCTGTGGTCTTTGATCTTCATTAGTAAGTGCTTCAAGTCCTCTTCACTTTCAGCAAGCAAGGTTGTGTCCTCTGCATAGTCTTATGCTCAGCCTAATCCACCCATTTATGTCACATCTGCCGATCCTGGTAGACAGCTGAGTTTCTAACCCCTGTGTTAAATTGACTCGTGTTCCATCAAGGCAAAGAGAGCTTCAGGGAGATCCTCATTTATCGTGACAACTAAAGAAAAGCTGATCGGGTTTTAAAATCTAGAAATATTTACAGTATTAAATTCTCCCCAATATATTAAAGAAAATAGACTAGACACAGTCAATCAGGGGAAAGTCTGGTGCTCTGCAAGCCTCACTCCTGCTCTGGCCAAGGAGTCCTGGGAGTAGAACGTTCCCACAGAGACAGGTCTCCCTAAGAAGAACAAACTGCTAAAATGGCAAGTCTTGATTCCTCCTCCTCCACCGTCTGCAAAGCACGTTAATCAGCATATTCAACTCAGTTCTTAAGTTCTTAACATGAATTTTAGGCTTATCTTGAAGTGAGAGTCCACCAAATGAAAAGTCTGTGATGGCCATGGGTCTTGCATGCACAGTTACCTGATGATAAGACACCTGTTGACAACTACTCATTTCGTCTTCAATTCCCCCCACAGGTTTCTCTCTCCACCACTGCTCTAAGACTGCACTTCAAGTCATTATATTCAATCCCAACAGAAAACTATTTGCTGCATTTTCCAGGCATATGAAAGGACACAGTCAATGACATTTGATTAGCCTCTTTTATGTTGACTTTCATGAAATTACATTATTCTAGTTCCCCATCTTCTTCTTAAACCAATTTTTCTTTCTTATTTCCTAGCAACAGTTTTTTCAATCTTCCAGCCAAGGTCTTCTTTGCCTCCTGTTGAATCAATCAAGAAATCATTTAGTTCTTTTTTCTTTTGGTCTCTCTGTTTGCTCTCTCTCTCCCCCGCCCCCCTGTGTGTGTGTGTCATTCTGCTTTATTGTAGTAATGTATTAATTAGGGAGCCCTGGTGGTGCAGTGGTTAAGAGCTCGGCTGTTAACCAAAAAGTCAGCAGTTCAAATCCACCAGCTGCTCCTTGGAAGCCCTATAGGGCAGTTCTACTCTCCCATGGGGCCACTATAAGTTGCAATCAACTCAGTGGCAATGGGTTTGAGTTTTTGTGGTTTTTGTTAATGAGTATACCCGCTTCAAACCACTATCAATCCTGCACATTACAGTCAAAAATATCTTCCCATAATATCCTGTGCATTCATTACCCTCCATTCATTCAAAAATTTATAGTGGCTCTCCATTACCTATAACATAAATTCTGAACCCTAACAATATGTTGGACACTATGCTCAGCACAGAAGGGAAAATAGCATCTCTTTAGCATAGAAATGAGAGCTGTAATCTGAATCGCAAGTCAACAGATAGGTGAAATACAACATGCCAAAAGGAGAAGATCATACCTAAAACCAAAAAAAGCAAACCCGTTGCTGTCGAGCTAATCCTAACTCATAGTGACCCCACAGGACAGAGTAAAACTGCCCCATAAGGATTCCACAGCTGTAATCTTTACAGAAGCAGACCGCCACATCTTTCTCCCATGGAGCAGTTGGAACCACTGACTCTTCAGTTAGCAGCCCAGCACTTAACCACTAAGGCTCCTTCAGACTGTACGTAATCAGCGTTTAACACATGCTCATCGATGAACCAGAGTCAGATTTCAGGTTGAGAAAGGAACTATATAGAAAAGAAATAGGTTTGGGATAAAAAGGTTGGAATTCAACCATGACTAACGGAAAAAGGGAACAATCAGAGGAAAGGTGGCAGGAGCTAGATGGGTAGAGATAGTAATAGTTATAGTGATACTAGAGACAGGAGAAAGTGAACCTGGCAATGAGGGAATACAGCTTTTGATCAAGCAGATGTTGAGGAATTAAAGTCAGTTTACGGAAGGCAAGAAAACAGAGACATAAATAGAAATAGACATGAAAATATACACATATTTAACAAGAATGGTATTTTTGAAATATTTTTTTCTTTTTTGCTTCCTTATATGTGATCTTCCTACTCAATGCCTTGGGGAGTATTAAATTCATTATAGCAGGAAAGCAAAGTGGAAGGAATTCTAATATTCATCTATCATTATAAGATTTCTAAAAGACACAATAATCTTGGAAGAGATTGTAGAGAGAAGGAAGATTTTAATCTTAATCATTACATATTAAAAGCAAGACTTCAAAGATTTCAACCTACAGTGTCTTTTTTTTTTTTTTTAAACAGGTCTTAGCTAGAACTCTGAATGTAAATAAGGAGCATTCCATAAAATGAAGACCCTTTCTAGAGGAAAAAGTAACAGAAGCAAAAGGGAAATTCAAAAGGAATGAGAAGAGGGCAAATACTGCGGGACTATTGTCCTTCTGAGATCCAGCATCCCCCACAAAGGAAATAAACAAGATGGAAACCCAGATAGATTGAGGAGGAAGACAAAAGCAGGTTTCTACAGCTTCCCATTGGAAACTCTTATAAACAAGCCTCCCTCGCTGGATACACCTCTGTGCCAACATAAGGCAGAGCAGAAATTAACACAATTACATGGTGGCAGAGAGAGTTATTATACGATCTGCAGTACTGTCTTGTTGGTTTATAATCACATTTCACATGAAAGAAAAAGAAGTATGTGCAAAGAGTGTACTTCTTAGTTCAAGCAGATAAAATTGAGACTAAATGGGCAACTCCTGTACGGAGGCAGGATGAGAAGGCAGAAAAGCACAGGAGCCAGGTGGATAGAAATGGGAAACCCAGGGTGGAAAGGGGGAGCGTGCTCACATTATAGGAATTGCAACTAGTGTCACACAACAATATGTGTATAAATTTTTGTATGAGATATTAATTTGAGCCATAAACTTTCACCTAAAGCACAATTTAAAAAAAAAAAAAAAGAAGTATGTGCATTGAGCCCTGTCTCCAGCTCGTGAGCCTGAAGTTGAGGCAGTACAATCCCATTTGGTGAATTCACCTGATATTATACACGAATAGAAGTCCTGGTAATACAGTGGTTAAGAGCTCAGGCTGTTAACCAAAAGGTCAGCAGTTCAAATCCACTAGCTGCTCCTTGGAAACCTATGGTTTCCGAGATTGCTCTGTCCTATAGGGTCGCTATGAGTCGGAACAGACTGGACAGCAACAGGTTTGGTGTTTTTTTGTTTTTTTCGTATACATGAACATAGTCAAATATGGTCCTTATAGAGCTTTATCTTAGGTACAGAAGAATGAACGTTAGCATTTTCTGCCCTGAGTACATAGTACATTGTAGAATCTTGTAAAACTGGGACAGGAGACTTAAATGCAGCATTATTGGAGAGAAGATTAAAAAGTGCTCCAGAGCTGTAAAATTTGGAACTTTATGTATTTTGCAGATTTGGGAAGCTAAATTATAATCATTCTTTCAAGTTAGCCCCAATTAGGAAAGGAATGAAGTACTGAAGGAAACCCTGGTGGCAAAGTAGTTAAGTACTACAGCTGCTAACCAAAAGGTCAGCAGTTCAAATCCACCAGGCACTCCTTGGAAACTCTATGGGGCAGTACTACTCTGTCCTATATAGTCGCTATGAGTCAGAATCGACTCTAGGGCAACGGGTTTGGTTTTGGTTTTTTGAAGTACTGAACAATGACCACCATTACGATCATCATACTGTCCTTCCTGGACTACCTTGTGATAAGAACATGGTGTTCTGGGCAGATCTCAAGCAAAGCAGTCCAAACAATTATGAGGTAACAGTTCCTTTGGTAACAGTTTAATCAGGAAGTCCAATGTTGCGTGGAAAAATAATCTAGAGAATTAACGACACATCTTACTCCAGGGAACTCACCCACACATTTGTCTACGGTGTGCTGTACCACAAAAGTTAACCAATCCTACCAAGAAGAGCTTGTTGACCCTGACCATGAAATACTAACCACAGGGATTAACCAAAAACCAAACCAAACCTATTGCTATCAAGTCGATTCCAACTCACAGCGATTCCAACTTATGGGACAGAGTAGAACTGCCCCATAGGGTCTCCAAGGCTGTAAATCTTTACCAAAGCTGACTGTTACATCTTTCTCCTGCAGGGCAGCTGGTGGGTTCAAGCCACCAGCCTTTTGGTTAGCAGCTGAGTGCTTAACCATTGTGCCACCAGGGCGCTGGTATTTTAGGGTTGAGTTCTTTACCTTGGTGATATGTGACCACTAACCACAGGGCTTAGAGGTCACGTATTACCAAGATAAAGAACTGAACCCAAAAAACTGGGGACAAGCATCCCTTCCTTGAATTTTTTTCCCCCTCTTATTCCTAACATTTCCTCGTCGCTCTTGGCAAAGTTACTGTATCTCCTTTATTTCAAATAGATCTCTGGCATTTGCTTACAGACAAGCTACAAGACTTACTTTATTTTTTTCTGATATGAGTCTTATCATTTGCACAAAGAGCATTTCCTCTCTCTGACCCTTAATTTACCTCTAAGTTTGATATTCAATGGAATTTTAAAATATCGACCCTATGTTTTGTTCCGAAACCCTGGTGGTGTAGTGGTTAAATATTATGGCTGCTAACCTAAAGGTCAGCAGTTCAAATCCACCAGGTGCTCCTTGGAAACTCTATGGGCATTCTACTCGGTCCTATAGGGTCACTATGAGTTGGAATTAACTCTACGGCAAAGAGATTTTTTTTGTGTTGTTTACTTAGTGTTGCTATAACAGAAATACCACAAGTGGCGGCTTTAACCAACAGAAATTTATTTTTTCACAGTTTAGGAGGCTAGAAGTCCAAATCCAGGGTGCTGGATGGAGAGGAAGGCTTTCTCTGTCTGGGGGCTTTGGGGGTTCCTTGGCAATTGTCTTGAGGCATGGTATCTCTCTTCCTCCATTTGTGCTTACTTGCTTCTGTACTCAATCTTGTCTTTTTGTATCTCAAAAGTGATTGGCTTAAGACACACCCTACATTGATAATTGCCACACTAACATAACAAAGAAAACCGTAGCTGATGAAAAAAATATATCTGGCTCTTCTGCTTCTGAAAAAAGCTGCTACTCTGCTTGGTCCATACACTAATCTCTCTGGAGTCACATTATAACAGCTGGATAGAGCAAGAAACTTCAACAGCATCCTTCAGAAATCACTTCTGTCTTTGAACTTCATAAACTAAACATTAAATCTTAATCATTGCAGAACTGAAGGATACGAGAAGCCATGTTGAAGAAACCAGGGAAAAACAAAACAAAAAACGTAGCCTTTGTAAAACAAAATATTTAATTCTATTTGGAAACCAGCCAATGAGCTATATGGACGTACATTTTACTGAACAGTCCCTCTAATATTGTGCGGTTCTTGAGACAGACACCATCTTTTGTTCATCTCTGTAGCCAGCTAATACCTAGAACAGTGCTTTTCAAATTATGTTCTATGGAACCTTGGGGGTGCTTTCAGACATTCTGTAAATATTTCACTTGATGTAATTCTTTTTAAATATATATATATATATATATAACATGTATATGTGTTATAGCCATTATGTTATCGTTATTAGGTGCCGTCGAGTCTGCTCTGACTCATAGCGACCCCATGCACAACAGAATGAAACACTGCCTGGCCCTGTGCCATCCTTACAATTGTTGTTCTGCTTGAGCTAACTGTTGCAGCCACTGTGTCAATCCACCTCGTTGAGGGTCTTCCTCTTTTCTGCTGACCCTGTACTTTGCCAAGCACGATGTCCTTCTCCAGGGACTGATCCCTCCTGACATGTCCAAAGTATGTAAGACTCAAGTATCGCCATCCTTGCTTCTAGGGAGGATTCTGGTTGTACTTCTTCCAAGACAGATTTGTTCATTTTTTTGGCAATCCATGGTATATCCAATATTCTTTGCCAACACCACAATTCAAAGGTGTCAATTCTTCTTCGGTCTTCCTTATTCATTGTCCAGCTTTCACATGCATATGATGTGATTGAAAATACCATGGCTTGGGTCAGGCACACCTTAGTCTTCAAGGTGACATCCCTACTTTTCAACACTTTAAAGAGGTCCTTTGCAGCAGATTTGCCCAATACAACGCGTCATTTGATTTCTTGACTGCTGCTTCCATTGCTGTTGATTGTAGATCCAAGTAAAATGAAATCCTTGACAACTTCAATCTTTTCTGTGTTTATCATGATGTTGTTCATTGGCCCAGTTGTGAGGATTTTTGTTTTCTGTATGTAGAGGTGCAAGCCATACTGAAGGCTATGGTCTTTGATCTTCATTAGTAAGTGCTTCAAGTCCTTTTCACTTTCAGCAAGCGAGGTTATGTCATCTGCTTAACACCAGTTGCTAATGAGTCTTCCTCCAATCCTGATGCAGCATTCTTCTTCATATAGTCCAGCTTTCAGATTACTTGCTCAGCATACAGATCGAATACAAATGGTGAAAGGATATAACCCTGACGCACACATTTCCTGACTTTAAACCACTCAGTATCCCTTGTTCTGTCTGAACAGCTGTCCCTTGATCCATGTACAGGTTTCTCATGTCCACAATTCAGTGTTCTGTAATTCCCATTCTTGGTAATGTTATCCATAATTTGTTATGATCCACACAGTCAAATGCTTTTGCATAGTCAATAAAACATACGATCAGGAGCTGATGGTACTGAAAGAGGAAGTCCAAGCTGCTCTGAAGGCATTGGCGAAAAACAAGGCTCCAGGGATTGACGGAATATCAATTGAAATGTTTCAACAAAAGGATGCAGCGCTGGAAGTGCTCACTCGTCTATGCCAAGAAATACGCAAGACAGCTTCCTGGTCAACTGACTGGAAAAGATCCATATTTATGCCTATTCCCGAGAAAGGTGATCCAACCGAATGCGGAAATTATAGAATAATATTATTAACATAACATGCAAGCAAAATTTTGCTGAAGATCATTCAAAAACGGCTGCAGCAGTATATTGACAGGGAACTGCCAGAAATTCAGGCTGGTTTCAGAAGAGGACGTGGAACCAGGGATATCATTGCTGATGCCAGATGGATCCTGGCTGAAAGCAGAGACTACCAGAAGGACGTTTACCTACGTGTTTGTGTTTTCTTTTACCTGTATCCATTATATATAACTGAGAAAAAAAACCCAAAGCCATCGCAGTCAAGTCCATTCTGCCCCATAGCCACCTTATGGGACAGAGTAGAACTGCCCCATAGAGTTTCCAAGGAGCAGCTGGTGGATTCAAACTGCCAACCTTTTGGTTACCAACTGTAGCTCTTAACCACTGCACCACCAGGGCTCTTATATATTACATATATAATCATGTATATGTGTGCATTTAACTGTATACACATGCACGTATAATAAACACATTATGTATATAATGTGTTATATCCAAATTGAAGACACTGGAGAAAGCAAAAACATTAACTTTTATGGCTAAGGCATCTCATTTTTACTTAAATCTAGGAAATATCTCCTCTGCGCATACTTTTGAACTTCTGTTATCCCGCGAGTGGCCATCCCATGTTGCACGAACCCGCGTGCCCCGTCTGCCTCTTTATACACCGCGCGGACCAGGACTCCGTGGGTGCGACGCCACCCTGCGTTCCCTTTTCTTTTACTTTTTTTTTTTTTTTAATTTGGAAGAGAGAAAAACAGTGTTCGTTTCTGCCCTTTTTATGTTTCTACTAGAGAACAAACGTTGGTTGTGTGCGTGTTTTCTTATGTTGGTTTTTTAAAGAAATGGGAAGATGAAAAAAAAAAAAACTCCCCACTCCCTCTCCTCGCTCTCGCTCTCTCCTTCCGTCCTCCAGACACCCTCCCCAGTTTTTGTTTATTTTTTTATTTTGCAAGACCCGGCATTCCCGTATGTAATCCTTGGTTCGCCTGGTTTTCTGTTTTCAGTCAAGTCTCGCTACATCAAAAAAAAAAAAAAGTGCTTTTCTAAAATTGAGGACTGAACATACCCAAGTCTGAAAATTGCATGCCAACAGCACATTCTGCTCCTCTGCTGTCCCAAGCTGACTCTCTCTAGTCCCACTGGGATCAGGGAAAAGATTCCACTTCAAGTCACCATCACCTCTGAAGGTACAACAGATGCCCCTTATCCAAAGGAGATACTTCCAAGGCCCCCAAGGATGCCTGAAACCTTACCGAACCCTATATATACTATGTTCTGTTCTATACATATATACTTATGAAAAAGTTTAATTTATAAATTAGGCACAGTAAGAGATTACAACAGTAACTTAATACTACTCCTGCATAATAAATGCCATTAAAACCCCCAAAAAACCAAACCCATTGTCATCAAGTCGATTCCAACTCATAGCGACCCTATAGGTCAGAGTAGAACTGCCCCACAGAGTTTCCAAGGAGAGCCTGGTGGATTTGAACTGCTGATCTTTTGGTTAGCAGCCGTTACATAATAGCAAATTAGTAGCTTCTACATGAATGAGATGTACAATAAAATACCATAATATACGATTTGGGTTTTCCTAAAATCCTATATTCCAATGAGCTTACATAATAATACAGACATGCAAAAAACATTTGTTGTGTAGTCACTATATGCCAGATGCTATTTATTAATTAATTCAACAAATACTTCTTAAATTCCTACTGGGTGCCAGATGCTACTAGCACTGGGGTACAGAGGCAGGCACCATGGACAGAAAGATGAAAGAATATAACCACAGTGTAAAAACAAAAAAGAATGCCTTAGGAAAACATCTAGGTTAAAATTTTAATTTCACCATTTACTACCTGTATGACCTTGATAGATTTAACATGATATGTGAAGGAAAAAGAGGAATCAAGGATAACTGCTAGAATTTTGGCCAAAGCAACTGAGTTGACAATGGGGCTGTTTTACTGGGGTGGTAAGGCTGGAGAAAAAGCAGATTTGGGAAGGAAAATTGAGTTCTACTTTGGGTGTTTTATATTTTCACATATATTTACTTGTGTTTAAGTATGTCTATACCTATTCAATCTGTATGCTGAGCAAATATTACGAGAAGCTGGACTATATGAAGAAGAACGGGGCATCAGGATTGGAGGAAGACTCATAATAACCTGCGTTATGCAAATGACATAACTTTGCTTGCTGAAAGTGAAGAGGACTTGAAGCACTTACTGATGAAGATCAAAGGCCACAGCCTTCAGTATGGATTACATCTCAACATAAAGAAAACAAAAATTCTCACAACTGTACCAATAAGCAACATCATGATAAATGGACAAAAGACTGAAGTTGTCAAGGATTTCGTTTATCTTGGATCCACTATCAACGCCTACGGAAGCTGTAGTCAAGAAATCAAATGATGTATTGCATTGGGCAAATCTGCAGCAAAAGATCTTTTTAAAGTGTTGAAAAGGAAGAGTGTCAGTTTGAGGACCAAGCCATGGTATTTTCAATGCATGCAAAAGCTGGACTTAAAAGAAGTAAATAAATAAATAAATATATATATATACACACACACACAGATTTTGCATCCATCCAAGTAGATTTCAAATAGGTATTGGGATATATGAAATTAAAACTCAAAAGAGAAGTCAGGGCTAACGATCCTAACATGGGAGACAGCAGTGTATATATGATGGTAATTATACTATAACATGAAATGAATTGGTTAGATGAAGCAGATAGAGAAAAAAAAGGACTAAGAACTAAACCCTGGGTTACATCAAAAATGTTCGTTTTGGCAATGAACAAGATGCCATTCCTCTTCAATCTGTCATTCCTGGCATAGTAGACTATACGATTATCTGATTCCAAATAACCAGTATCAGGTCACTAATGCCTAGGGTGGAAACCCTGGTGGTGTAGTGCTTAAGTGCTAAGGCTGCTAACCAAAAGGTTGGCAGTTCAAATCCACCAGGTGCTCCTTGGAAACCCTGTGGGGCAGTTCTACCCTGTCCTATAGGGTCGCTATGAGTAAGAATCGACTCAACGGCAATGGGTTTATGGGTAATGCCTAGGGTATTTATCTTTACGCATTCCATTTCAATTTTGACAACTTCCAATTTTCCTAGATTCATACTTCGTACATTCCATGTTTAATTATTAATGGATGTTTGCAGCTGTTTCATCTCATTTTGAGTCACACCACGACAGCAAATGAAGGTCCAGAAAGCTTGCCTCCATCCACATCATTAAGGTTGACTCTACCTTGAGGAGGCAGCTCTTCCTCAGTCATATTTGAACGCCTTCCAACCTGAGGGGCTCATCTTCCGGCACTATATCAGACAGTGTTCCACTGCTATTCAAAAGGTTTTCACTGGACAATTTTTTCAGAAGTAGGCTGCCTGGTCCTTCTTCCTTAGTCTGGAAACTCTGCTGAAAGCTGTCCAACAAGAGTGACCCTGCTGGTGTTTGAAATACTAGGGGCAAAGCTTCCAGTATCACAGCAACAAGCAACCCACCACAGTAGGACAAACTGACAGACTTGTGGTCAGTTTGCTGGTCTATTTTAAAACAAATTCCAGATATCATATTATTTTTCCTTTCTTTTACATTCTTTCCAAATTCCAGCAACAACTCAAAAAATAGAACTTGTGTGCCTTAGCCTAAGTAGTAAGAAAATTTTGAGCATGGTTATGAAGAAGAAAAAACATTCCTGGCAAGTTAGGGCCTCATCAAATGAAAAATCCATGGTTTTCATTGTTAAATGGTTTTACATAAAAAAAAATACTAACTTTTTTTTTTTTTTTCAATTTGAAACCGTAAATACTATCTTGTATCTTCACATTTGGGGTTTAAAACTTTCAGTTAAAAGACTTTCAAATTTAAATCTTGGTCATCCTTTCATTAACTGATTAATTACTGACTCACAGTTAAATGGATGTATTTGAAAATTTAACTTTCCTCTCCAAATATTCTCATTCGAGAATACAAAACTCATTAAGTTATAATGTTAAGTAAAAGAAAATCAGAATGAAAATTATATATTCACTGTGAATATAATTCAAATGCTTTAGGAAAAAATAGATACATGAAGGAGGTAAACTGGAAAGAAGTATAGTGATATCATCATATTTGTAGAATTAGATTAGAATAATCCCTCTTTTCACTCTTGAAGTTTCCAGATATCCTATATCATTTATATAAATAAATATTATTTTAAAAATAGGAAATATATAGATTCTAGGGTTTTCTTAATATAATTTTCTAATTTCTTTGTTTTTCATTTCATAGGGTCATCTTCCCAAATTAATAATTATTTCCATTGTTTACACAGTTACACAATGTGTACCAAGGATTCCAGGTGGTTTCTTACAACAAAGTCAAAGCATTCTTGTTTCTATTAAGTGCATTTCATGAAAAGTTTCAAAAGATAAATGAAGCAAATGTATTTTGACAGGGAGATCAAACACTTTAGAATACAAACACCTCTTTTGTTATCTGGGGCATGTAAGAAGGCTCTGTAACACTATTCAGGTGGTGAGAAAGCTCTGTTGAGTATGCCAGGAGAACCAGGAGTAAGGGAACCTGAGTTCTAGTCTCTTTTCTGCTCTAACTTGCTGTGCAGTTTGACAAGTTTTCTAACCTGTTTGAGCCTCAGTCTCTCGCATGTCATAGGGCTGTTATGCAGATAAAGTTAGAGTGCTTTACTGTTATTTGAATATTATTGGCTAGAATAAGTGTTTAATCACCCAAGGACAACTGAAATATGAATTGAGGTGTCTGCTTAGCTGCAATATTAACCAGTTAAACCAGTTGCCATTGAGTTGATTCAGACTCATGACAGTGCCAGGTGTGTCAGGGTAGAACTGTGCTCCACAGAGTTTTCAGTGGCTAATTTTTTTTTAATCTTTTAAGAAGTAGATCACCAGGCCTTTCTTCTGAGGTGCCTCTGGGTGGACTTGAAACTCCAACCTTTCAATTAGCAGACTAGTGCATTAACCATTTGCACGACCCAGGGACTACAGCAACAATATTAAACAAGCCTAATTTCACAAGCCTAATGGAAATCACAGTTTGACAGAAAAGCAGCAAGTTTAGAGATAAAATAGTAAGAAGAAAATAAGTTGGAAAATACCACAGATTCCTCTAAAAAAAGGCATGAAAATTTTCAGAAATATTAGGTTTAATTAACTAAAGATGTTCATATTAATTATCTATTAGTAAATTGTGTTGTGGAATAGGTTTGCCCAGATAACATCTATCTCTTCTTAAGGATTTGCAAATTACTTTTGTAAAAATCCATATATTCTAACAACTGCCCACTTTGGCAGCACACGTACTGAAATTGGAAGATTAGCATGGCCTCTACACAAGAATGACATCCAAATTCATGAAGCTGTCCATATATTCTAAGAACTAATCTTTTATAAGAATTATAATAATAATGCTTCAAAGTTTTTCTTGAGTCTGTTAATGTAGTATTATAAAAAATGAAAAACTGTTGCTGTTGTAACTACATTGAGAATCAGTGGTTTGGGAGTTTAAACAAGTATACAGCACACTGCTGTCATTCTTTGACTAAGATGATAGCCTTAAAAGTGGTTGAAATTGGCATGCTCTACTATCTTTTTTCGGCAATACATGTACCTGTAGTCTTTTGGTCCATGGATGCCCATTCTGTTTGCAAAGTTCCCTGACCCATTGTAGATGCTCAGATCACATTTGTGAAGGCAACTGAACCCTTTTTACAGGTGTTTGACTGCCACTTTACACAAGCATATAAACTTATTCAAAAAAACCCACCCCATTCTGATAGGTGCCAAGGATCTATGAGAATTTCTGGTACTTCTTGCAGACAATTATGTAAATGCTTAACACATTTTAAGCAGTGCATAATTATAAGTCCAGAAATTTGTAAGTGATGTAATTCACATAAAAGAAAAAGAAAACAGCATTGTAAAACTACAAAATTTTTGTGTAAAAACACACAAAAAATTTTTTCTCTGACTTCTCAGAATCAGCAATCTCTCAAAGTGAATATAATCCATACACTTACAATATAAATACAGCTTTTTTTCCTAATTCATAGGCATCTTTAGAAAGGACTTAAAAATGGTGATATTACCTATCTGAAGAGAATGTTTTGCACAGCCTTTGTGCACCATTAAGCAACTCAGATTATTTTTGTCAGCCAATCAATACCTCAACCACCTCTGGTTTTCTTGATGCTTATCCAAATATTTTCTTTTCCATGTAACATTCACTCCATGGCCACGAGAGTTTTTAAACTTTAAGTTCTACCTTTGTACTTTGGTGCATTGATACATGATAGGCATGTCTACAATATTGTATATGAGACAAAAAAAATACTCCATTGTGGAATCCAGAATTTCTGGAGTCATGGACGTTGGATGAACCCCTGAAGCTATTGCCCTGAGATAATATTTAAACCTTAAACCAAAAATATCTCCACTTCGAAGTCTTCCTTAAAACCAAGCAATAGTTTAGCTTAACTAGTAAAGAATGTCTGCCCTGAGTATTGGTGCTCTTTTAAGATCTGTCTATATGGGATCAGACTGACAATAGCAACTGAATAGATAGAAAACTTACGGGGCAGTGAGTTTATGTTAATGAGGGAGGAACAACTTGGAAAAGGAGGTTGAGAATGGTATCACAACTTGAAGAATGTAATCAATGTCGCTGAATTGTACATGTAAAAGTTGTTGAATTGGTGTGTGTTCTGCTGTGTATATTCTCAACAACAACAAAAATAAAATAAATTATATATATATATATCTGCACACACACATATATATATTCCCTTGTGGCTGAATATGGGTAATTAGGATAAAAAACTAGCATTTACAAAGCACTTACCATGTGCTGTTATGGACTGAGTTGTGTCTCCCAAAAACATGTGTCAAATTGGCTAGGCCATGATTCCCAGTATTGTGTGATTGTCCACCATTTGATCATCCGATGTGATTTTCCTGTGTTGTGAATCCTGTCTCTATGATGTTAGAGGCAGTTATGTTAATGAGGCAGGACTCAATCTACAAGATTAGGTTGTGTTTTAAGCCAATCTCTTTAGAGATATAAAAGAAAGAAGGAAGCAGAAAGACAGGGGGACATCAAACCTCCAAGAAAGTAGTGCCAGGAGCAGCAAGTCCTTTGGACTTGGGGTGCCTGCACTGATACGCTCCCAGACCAGGGAAGACTGATGACAAGGACCTTTCTCCAGAGCCGACAGAGGGAGAAAGCCTTCCCCTGGAGCTGACACCCTGAATTCAGACTTCTAGCCACCTAACTGTGAGAGAATAAACTTCTGTTTGTTAAAACCATCCACTTGTGGTGTTTCTGTTATAGCAGCACTAGAGAACTAAAACACGTGCCAAGCACTAGCTTTTGCAGGTATTATCTCATTTAACTTTCAGAGCAAATGAAGAAATTGAGGGCTGGAGAGGTTAGGCTAAGGTCACAGACCTAGCTGGTAGGTAAGCCAGAACTCAAACCCAGACTTGGCTCAATACCTGGGCTCTTAGCCGTTATTCTAAGAGCAGTTAATTAAAACTTGCAGTAAAAGCAGTTTCAAGAACGCAGTGAGTTCTGAGAAAGACTTGGGTAGCGTAACCTTTTCAGTTCTCCTATATGTAACCTTCATTTTACCTGTGTCCAGAGCTATAACAAAGAGAGAGAGAGAAAGGGGCGGGAGAGAAAGAGAGACAGAAAGGAAGAAAGAAAAAAAAAGAAAAAGAAAATTTATGTACTTTTTCCCGTGAAAAATGAAAGAAGATTCCAAAAACATATAATTTGGATCATGTCATCTGGTTCTTAAACCACTGTCTCTCAGATCCAAGCTCATCCTTCTTTTCTCTATTTTGAAAAGCTTGAACATTGAACGGACTCTGAAAATTACTTTGCTTTTTTGTAGCTGTTGTTGTTGTTGTTGTTGTTAGGTGCCGTCGAGTAGGTTCTGACTCATAGTGATCCTATGCACAACAGAACGAAACACTGCCCGGTCCTGCACCATCCTTACAATCATTGTTATGCTTGAGCTCATTGTTGCAGCCACTGTGTCAATCCACCTCGTTGAGGGTCTTCCTCTTTTTGTAGCTAATTCCTGTTAAATTCTGCCAAAGGTGGGGGGGGAGGGGATGGAGGGTTGCAGAAGGAGATTATAAAGCAGGAGGATTAATATACATAAGAAAGAAACAGTATGGATAAGAACAGAAGTACTAAAAGTTAAAGAAAGATGGGGAAAAGGAAAGACCACAACATTAAACTTTGACAAGGATTTTCTGCTTCTGTAAAGATTTACAGCCTTGGAAACCCTATGAGGGCAGTTCTACTCTGTCCTATAGGATTGCTATGAGTCGGAATCAACTCGATGGCAATGGGTTTGGTCATGATTTTGTTTATGCCCAAATCATCTCCTCCAGGAAGCCTTCCATACAACTCGAAACCTAGATTATCTGCCCCACCTATGAGTTTCCATCCTCTGCTGTACTTCTCCCTAACTGATCATCTTTACAATACTTGACAAAATGATAATTTGTTTATATCTCTATATCCTCATCTGACCTGATGGTGGACCCTTGAAATCAAGAACTGTGTCTTTATTTCTGTACCCCAGCACCTTACCTAAAGAAGAATTTGACAGATGCTTATTGAATGAATTGGGAATGGAAAAAGCGGGGAAAGAGAATATTTTTTTCATGCAAAGGGGATTCACTTATAGACACGAAATGAAGTACAAGGATAAATTCATATTTCCTATAAAAAAAAAAATGAATAGCTAGGTCTCCAAGATCATGGACAAGTTAGGGCGTGTGCTGAGTTTTTTCTAATTGCTTCTCCATACCCATGCTCCACCCCTATCCACCCTGATCCTGTGCCCCAGAAAGCTGATTTGTATGGACTACTTCAGCAGTTCTCTTGCCCTCTAGCTTCCATTGGATTCTGTCAATGGGAAACCCTGGCATGGTAGGAGGTTAAGATATTAATTTCTCTGGGTCTGAGCCTGCTGGGTGGCTGTGTATTGGCTGCATCTCTTTGTAGAAAGCTACAGCTATTATCAGGCAGTCCTTTCCATACAGCTACGCTCTCTCTCCTTGCTTCTTCAGGCCTAGGAATAGTGTCATCTTGCCATTTGGATAGCCGGTGGTACAGTGGTTAAGCTTTTGGCTGCTAAGCAAAGGGTCGGCAGTTCAAATCCACCAGCCGCTCCTCGGAAATCTTATGGGGCAGCTCAGCTCTGTCCTATAGGGCCCCTATGAGTCGGAATCAACTTGACAGCAAAAGGTTTGGGGTTTTTTTTGTATGTTTGTTTTAAGGATGATACGGTTTCCTAAACTCTGCCTAAATCTTTGTAAACAGTCCTTTTATTTAAGCACTTCTCAAATTACTTGGTTTGAGGGTTCATCTGATTCTTGCTAGGACCCTGACTATTAGAAGGCCTTAGTTCATAATTCTGCATAAGATCTTGAAAAAGACACAAATTTTGATTGACATCAGTATTCTCTAGTTGTTTTGTTTTTTTAATCTAAATATATAATAATGAATATCAGGAGGATCTTCTGAGGTAGTGTTAATCAGCAGAAATGTGCTAAGAGTTTTACTGTGGACAAGGGTTCATGCATTTGGGAGCTAATAATATAACCTACGGTTAGAAAATAGCAGAAAACAAGCCATCAGTTATAATCCAGGAAGATCATTATTATTAGCATTTTTTTCCCCCACAACAATGATGTGATTTAGTGTTGAAACCTTAAAGAACAATAAAATACTGAGAATCACTAGACAATAAGTTCCCTCACTATGTTATTTATTTTTATATTCTGCACTCGCAGTACTTAGAAAAGCACCTTGGACATAGGTACTGAGTATTTATTAAATGAATTAATCAAGAAGAACACTGAAAATAAAACAGAAAATTTCATCTTACACTTGCATAAAGGGAAAGATTCCACACTGGGAATCTTAAGTGGCATTCAGGTCATTGCTTAACAACAAAGACAGAACAGACCTGAAGATAGGCTCCAAAAATAGTAAATATTTGTGAATAAATAAATCAAAATCATTCGTATATGTACATAGACAAAAAAGATCGAACTTGTTTGATAACAGTAAATACCATTTGTTAGGTGTCTACACTTTGTTAGGTACTTTACATGTATTAGTTTCAATCCTCACGCTCCTGCCCAGTGGAGGTAATCAAGGAAATCTTCTAGGAGGAAGTGATATCTGTGTTGATAGAAAGGAGGAGCAAGTATTAGCCATGAGAATGAACAGAGAGAGTTCCAGGTAGAATGTTATCATGGGCAAAATCACAGAGGCAAGAGAGCAGGACTCATTTCAGGAATTGCAGACATTTCAGTACTGAAGAAGAGTGAAAATTGACAGGAGACAAAAGGGGATCTTATCCTGAAAACCATAACCAAAAACCAAACTGTTACTGTCGAGGTGATTCCGACTCATAGCGACCCTATAGGACAGAGTAGAATTGCCCCAAAGGGTTTCCAAGGAGCTACTGGTGGATTCTACCTGCCAACCTTTTGGTTAGCAGCCAAGCTGTTAAGTACTATGCCAGCAGGGCTAAAGATCACCGGAAGCTATTATTCCTACATGGAAATATCAATGTCTAATATACATCTTTAATATACATCTTAGGCATGTGTGTAGAGCAGCAGTATAAAGATGATTGTTACAAAGATTAAAATAACTAATAAAAACAAAAAACCCATTGCCATTGAGTCGATTCCAACCCATAGCAAACGTATAGGACAGAGGGGAACTGCTCCATGGGATTTCCAAGGAGCAGCTGGTGGATTTGAACTGCCGACCTGTTGGTTAGCAGCCAAGCTCTTAACCACTGCACCACCAGGGCTCCAGAATAACTAATAAGGGTAACAAATAAATCACTGTTCAGATACTAGTTATTCATTTTCTTGTGTCATTGCTAGACTGCTTTTTGTCCCCCTGCCCCATTGTACTGGTCTACTTTCTAAGAAAAGACACCTATGGCTCTGTGTTCTGTCAACTGTTCAGTTTGTGGGCAGACCCCCAAGGGCGTTCAGACAGACTACAGCTTCTAAAGTTCTTCATCCTTTGTTTAATGTGCTAACACTGTTTTGCAGCATCAGTTGTGACAAGAGTGCCATCTCGTGTTGTATTGCTGACTCTTCACAATCCCTTACATGTTTTCACTTGAGCTATTTGTGAATGAGTCCACTGAAGCTTCTTCCCCGGACTAAATTGGAAGAGAAAATTGTTATCAAATATTTTTCCAAATGCAGCAGAAAGGGGGCTCTGGACCTAGACCATAGTAGATTGGTTCTTACATAGTGGAAAATACTTAGCCTGTGTCCTCTGAATTCTTGCTATCATTTTTTTAAACAGATTTACATTAAAAAAAAAATTCTAGGTTAAAAAATACAACTGGAGTTCGGTTCTAGGGGCTGAGAAAAGTTAAGTATAAACCTACCCTTCTTTCTGTCTTATAGGCCTACTCTCAATAACAAGTTCTTGGAAGAGATTTGAAGAGGTTGTTTGAAAGTACATTCCCTGATGTCAGCAAATGAAGCTGCAAACCGCAGGCAGACCAACTACTTAAACTTTTTTTTTCTTTTAATTTTATTGTGTTTTAGGTGAAAGTTCACAGTGCAAATTAGTTTCTCATTCAAAACTTTATACACAAATTGTTTGGTGACATTGGTTGCAATCCTCACAGTGTGTCAGCACTCTCCTCTCCCCCTTTTACTTTTCACCCTGGATTCTCCATGTCCACTTGTCTTCGCATCCCTTCCTGTCTTTGTGTCTTTGCTTTTGGGCAGGTGTTGCCCATTTGGTCTCATATACTTGATTGAACTAAGAAGCACGTTCTTCACATGTGTTATTGTTTGTTTTATAGGCCTGTCTAAACTTTGGCTCAAAGGTGGACTTTGAGAGTGGCTTAGTTCTGAGTTAGCAGGGTGTCCAGGAACCATAGTCTCGGGGATTCCTCCAGTCTCTGTCAGATCAGTAAGTCTGGTCTTTTTATGTGAATTTGAATTTTGTTCTACATTTTTCTCCCACTCTGTCCAGGACCCTCTACTGTGATCCCTGTCAGAGCAGTTGCAAAATTAGCCCCAAATTTCTGAAATCTTATTGCTATTGTCTTAATCAAAGTGTAATTCAACATATTATCACTGCACATCTAAAAATGTCACCATACACACACGATTGAACATGTAATGCAAACTGACCTCTTGTCCCAGAAAATAAACCCTAACTTTTTTGAGTACTTTCCATATATTAAGCAATTTAACCCTCACGAAAATCTTTTAATGTAAAGTTTAAAGCTCAGACAGGGTTATACAAGTTTACACATCTAGTAGATTATATTAAAAAAAAAAAAATCCAAATCTGTTGCCATTGAGTTGATGCAGACTCATGGCGAACCCATGCGTTACAGAGTAGAACTGCCCCCTACTGTATTCTTGGCTGCAATCTTTACAAAAGCAGATTGCCAGGCCCTTCTTCTGCAGCACTGTTGTATGGGCTTCAACTGTCAACCTTTAGCTTAGTAGCCAAGTGTCGAGTGTAAACAGTAAGTGGTATAATCATTTCAAATCCAGGTATCTCTGACTCTAAACCCCACGCCCATAGCCTCACGCTTTACTGCCTCTACCATAAAGCTCCAAATCATAAGCACATACTAGTAGCAACCAACTCTTAAGTACAATTCATAGATAAGCAAATTATGCATATATGCCAAAGCTGATAATAAATTTGTGAAATAGTGTGCTCATTCAAAAAACTAGCTGTATATGAAGGCTCTTCAGAAATATTTTGCCTTGAACACAGAAGCAGAGAGTCATATGGGGGTTCTGAAACACTGTCATAAGTCAGATCATGAATGTAAAAAACCGAAAGTCTCTAAGCCTTGCTTTGCTGCCACCCAGAAACTTATTAAAGACAATAAACCCAAAACCAGTTTCCACCGAGTTGATCACTCCTTATGGAGACCTTGTGTGTTTCAGAGAACTGTTTTCCATAGGGTTTTCAATGACTATGCTCTTTCAGAAGTGGGTTGCCAGGCCTTTTTTTCTGAGGCACCTCTGGATGTATTTGAACCACCAACTTTGCAGTTACTATCTGAGCACTTAACCATTTGCATGAGCCAGAGAATCCTATCAAAGACAATATTGATTTCAGAAACAAAAGAGTTATTGAACAAATGAAGGAATGGTGAATAAAGTAGTGAAGGTCCTGCAAAAGTTAACTTGGTGATATTAAAGATAAAAGCTCATGGAGATAAGTCATTACCACAGACAGAAAGAGTTTACTTTCAGGCTCCCTTAGCTATGGAAAGCGAAAAGAAAAGTGAATTCATGTTCTTTTGCCACTAATGAAGAGTAGGAAAGACTAGTGTCATGGATTGAATTGTGTCCCCCAAAAATATCTGTCAACTTAGCTGGGCCATCAGTCCATTATTGTGTGATTGTCTACCATTTTATGTGGTTTTCCTATATGTTGTAAATCCTATCACTATGATGTAATAAGATGGATTAATGGCAATTATATTGATGAGGTCTACAAGATTAGGTAATGTCTTAAGCCAGTCTCTTTGAGATATAAAAGACAGGCTTGAGCAGAGAGACAGGGGGACCTCATACCACCAAGAAAGCAGAGCTGGGAGCAGAGCCCATCCTTCAGACCTGAGGTTCCTGTGCTGAGATGCTCCAAGACTAAGGAAAGATTGATGACAAGAAATCTTCCTCCGGAGCCGACAGAGAGAGAAAGTCGTCCCCTGGGAGCTGACACCCTGAATTTGGACTTGTAACCTACTAAACTGTGAGAGAATAAATTTTTCTTTGTTAAAACCATCCACTTGTGGTATTTTCTGTTACAGTGGCACTAGATGACTAAGATAGCTAGGGACTTTTCAGTTTCTTTAGCCAGCCTGAAAATGACAACAAATACATAGTCAAGGAATTGAGTCATATTACTTCAGGAAAAGCTCTACTTGGATTAATCTTTGGAAACCATGAGTTACTAAGGAATATTAAAACTGGGTGTTTATTGTCATTTAGGGTACATATATTATTTTAATAATAAATATTAATTTTGGAAAATATTGATATTTACTTGAGATAGCTATTTAAGGATTCAAGGCAGAAACTGCAAAAAATATTCTGAGAACATGTTCAGGTCAATTTATTTAATGTAATATACTTATGTACTATTTTTTAAGTTGATTTATAGTTTATTTCTATCATGTCAATATTTATGTAACTTTATGAGTTTTATGTTAAATTTAATTTGGGATCATTGTGTCTTAAGTTTTTACGTGAACTGACATTCAATTTTCAATGATTCTATGTACTAATCATCTTTGGCTAGTAGATTTTTTTGCAGTAGCAAAAAACTTCACACTCTCAAGGGTTTGTAACAACACAGATGTATTTCTTGTTACATTACATGTCAGCTGTCGGTTGGCTCTATGCTCCACATTCTTTTCCCTTCATTATCCAGGTTAGGAAGCAGGCTCTGTCTGGAACTTTGTCATTATTGTGGTAGAGCGAAAGAGCAGGGCAGAGCCACAGATGACTCTTTGTACTTCAGATCAGAAATAGCACACATCATTTCTGCTTACATTCCATTGGTCCAAGCAAGTCACATGGTGAAGCTTGACATGACTGAGTCAGGAAGTATTATCTTCCTGCAAGAAGGGTACTACTGATCATATGACCAAGAATGACATCACAGGATGGAGAATTATCAGTCTGTCACAGAAAGAGGCAACAAGTCCATAGGAACAATAATCTACCATCACAAAAAGCCACAGAATCTAAAAAAACCTTAGAGATCATTTCATTCAATCTTCCAAGTCTGTGGATGAGAAATCTGAGACCTAGAAAGACGAAATGATTTACTTAAAGTTACATAACTAATTTGGGTGGGATTCCTGATGAAGAACTCCTCCGTTAGTAGAATTCACCCTTTTGTTTACATAAACAATCTATGAATGAAAATGGAACAGGGAATGCCAAGTAAACTATCCACCTGCACAAAACAAAAGCACATGCAAAGAACAGCTATTTTCAACCAGCGAATTCAAATGTGCACCCAAATACCATGTATATCCAACAAGGTCCTTAAATAGAAGAGAAATAATTTCTATTTATTCACTATAAGCATTACAGATCAGGCCTTGATTTGTTGTTTTGATGATAGACTTAAGAAAATTATGGAGAAACTGTTAATGACGTACTTTATTTTTAAAAGCCTATCATGTCTGTAGCCATTACTTCATGAATAGCACAAAAAAGTGAAAAATAGGGATCACAATAGAGGGTCCCAGACAGAGCTGGAGAAAAATGTACAACAAAATTCTAACTAAAAAAAAAAAAAAAGAAGACCAGAATTACTGGTCTAACAGAGAGTGGAGAAACCCCCAGACTATGGCCCCTGGACACCCTTCTGGCTCAGTAATAAAGTCATTCCTGAGGTTCACCCTTCAGCCAAAGATTAGACAGGGCCATAAACAAAATGAGACTAAATGGGCATACCAGTCCAGGGGCAAGAACGAGAAGGCAGGAGGGGAACCCAAGGCCGAGAAGGGGAGAGTGTTGACATGTCATGGGATTGGCAACCAGTGTCACAAAACAATATGTGTACTAATTGTTTAATGAGAAACTAATCTGCCCTATAAACCTTCATTTAAATACAATAAAAAAAATGAGGAAATATTTCTTCCAACATTTGAAAACTATTTTCTGATTCAGCAAATAAATCACTCACAACACTGCCAAACAAATGAAATTTCAACACACATCTTTGCTTTTTCACTTCTGTCTTAACGCATTGAAGGAAACATCAACCAACTAGCATGTAGGTCAGTTGCAACCACAGAGCAGCTATCGATATTACAGTTCAGTAAAAATCAATGAAAGCATCTGTGAGGATCAATTGGTTATATGGAATTTACAATAAAGAGCACTGTATTTTTATTATCATATGTAAATTGTGTGCTACACATTCTTTTTATCTATAAACTTTGTAATAAACATATGGACATATATGCAAATTTTTTTCCAATGAGCCTGTTGTTAAACATCTACCAGTATAGCAATAGGAATACAGAAAACTTATAATATTCATCAAGTACTCTTAAGTTCATAGATTTTAATTACCTAGTATGTGCAATATGTGTTTCTAATTGCTATTTTGGTAACTTCACTTTAAAATTATGAGGTAAAGATATAGCCTTTACCTCAACGGCATAAAAATCCATCAGAGGAAATATGTGTCATAACTATAACTATAATATAAAGCAGCATAATTGTCAAGAAGGATAGGATAGGTAGTAAATGAAGCTATGTTCCAGTGGCACTTTTGTCAGAAACTTCGAATCTAGACTTAGAAATGATATTTAAACACATTTCTAAAATAGTTTTAATGGAAACTAATAATTAGAATTAGTATTATCACAGTGGTTTGTGCATAGTAAATGACCACCATATGTCTCTTGAATTGTCATAAAGGTAAATAAGCCAGAAAAAAATAATCACTATCTACAAAAAAAAAAAATTTTTTTTATCGTAGTGAGAGAAAGGGAGTCCCTGGGTGGTGCAAATGGGCAAGCGCTGGGCTGCTAACCAAAGGGCCGGCAGTTTGAGCCCATTCAGGGGCACCTCAGAAGAAAGGTCCAATGATCTGCTTCTGAAAGGTGACAGCAGTGAAAACCCTGTGGACAGCAGTTCTACTCAGCAACACATGGGGTCATTATGAGTCAGAATCGACTCAAAGGCAACTGGTTTGGTTTTTGGATTGTTTTGCTTTGTTTTGTGTTGTTTATAGGGAGAAAGGCTGGCAGGGATTAGGCTAAAGAAGAGGTTCCCCAATGATTAGACAGAAAAGTAGAAAGAGGCACAGAGGGAAGGAGATACACTTATGGACACACCTGTAGGAACACAGGGTGGGCCCGAGATGGTGGAACAAACTAGTCTGGAGGAACCCAGCTATTGGGCATCCGCCGAAGTTCTCGAAACTAGGCTCTAGTTTGAGGAGGCTCCTCAAAAGAGTTTGGGGAGAGAAAGAGACATAAATCAATTTATTCTGGCCCTCCATTTTGAGTTACCCTAAAAGATAAACTTTTTACGGCTTGCGGGTTTGTATGCTTAGTGAGATCTCGGGGCTCTCATTGACTCTCCATCTTAATATCTTCCCCTTCTTGCAGATCCTTTTAAAACCCACAAACAGAGAATAAAAATTTAAATGCCAATGGATGGTTGAAATTCAAAAAAACTTCAGATTAAATATAATCAGGCAGTGAATAAATGTCAATGATAGGTTCTCAGATTTCTTCTGGATTTGATGAGATGAAAAGATAAAGAGAAGGAAGTTAAATAAACCCAAAGAAGAGAAAGGACTGTCAAAAGAGGAGTCTGGCAACAATACAAAACTGTGCCTTCACATCTTTGACCTAGAAAAAAAAATCATGGACTGAGATATTTTGTTACATAAATGAAAAGATAGCTTAGGTTTCATAAAGGCTTCTTCTGTTTTGTATCATTTTTAAAACAAGAACCCTCTCCGGAAGTTTAACTGATATATCAAAATGAGTAGATTGATTTCATTTCCCTGATTTCCACATCAGGTTGTAGTGGGAAAAAATTCAATAAGTACTCAAATGAGAGAGAGAGGGAAGAAAATCCAAACAAAGTGACAGGAATGAAATAATAATGTTACACCCAGAAACTGAAGAAATAGCAAACAAACAATAGGAAAGAATAGAAAATCCAGAAGCTAGTTATTTGAAAAGGGTAATAAAATAAGAAACCTTCTAGCAATCAAGGGGGAAAAAAAATAAGAGGAGGAAGTCACAAAAATAAGCAATATTAGGAATGAAAGGGGGACCTAACTACAAGAACATTTTAAAAATCATAAAATAGTATTATAAATTTTTGCCAATATTTTTTACAAGTTTATATATTTTATTTTGTAATTTCAATGTCTAGTACATTCACGGGAAACCCTGGTGGTGTAGTGGTTAAGTGCTAAGGTTGCTAACCAAAGGGTGAGCAGTTTGAATCCGCCAGGCGCTCCTTGGAAACTGTTTGGGGCAGTTCTACTCTGTCCTATAGGGTCGCTATGAGTCGGAATCGACTCGACGGCACTGGGTTTAGTACATTTACATGGTTCTAAATTGAAAATATTAAAGTACATATAGTAAAAAGTCTCTCGTATATGATATCCTCCAACCACCTAGTGTTTCTCTAAAAGCATCCCAATGTTATTTACTTGTGAGTATTTCCGAAGATATTTTATTCATTTACAAGCTAATTCAGATATGACTTATTTTACCCCCTTTTTCACATACTTCACAAAACCCTCAAGAAACAGGCAATTCCTGTCTTATACTGGATAATAGAGATATGAGAATGAGAATGACTACTAAATTGAATTGGCTCCTTCAATGACTATCCCACATCTTCACGGCATGCAGAAGCCATGTTAAAAACAGCGTTTCCCAGAATCTCTTTTGTTTGGGTTCCAGAAGTGACTTGGATTCCAATAACCAACTTTGAAGCCAGTGGTGGTTCAGCTGTAGAATTCTCACCTTCCATGCAGAAGATCAGGTCCGATTCCCTGCCAGTGGAGGATTGTGTGCTGCTAGGATGCTGAACAGGTTTGGGTGGCGCTTCCAGACTAAGAGGGGCTAAGAAGAAAGGTCTAGCAATCTACTTCTGAAAACCAGCCAATGAAAACCCTATGGATCACAACAATTCAATCCTATTATGCGTGGGGTTACCAGGAGGTCAAGGACAGCTAACAACAACAATATTCAACTTTACAGTGTGAAATTTTAACTTGAAAGTGAATCAAATGAGGAGGAAGACAGGGTGCAGGGCATTGGTTTTGCTAAAGGGGATTGTGACAAACTCAACTTTCTGATTCCTGAGCCAGTAGCTGAACTGCAGCTCTTGACTGCAAGTGGCTTCCTAATTTTGAGGCTTCCTGAATAGCATGGGTGGTGTGATTCTGCAGGTGGCAACTAGAGAAGCTACTATATCCTGATTTAGCAGGCAACTTCCTGATTCAGTGGCTTCTGATTGTGGCTGAGATACCCATGCCAGTCAAGTAGATTCTGACTCATGGTGACATCTGTGCAGAATAGAACTGCTCCAGAGGGTTTTCAAGACTGTGACATTTCAGAAGAAGATCACCAGGCATGTCTTCCAAGAGGCCTCTAGATGGGTTCAAGCCACTAACCCTTCAGTTAATAGTCGAGTGCTTATCCATTTGCACCACACAGGGACTCCCTTCCTCCTTATACAGAGATAGCAGCTTCTTAATTTTTCAAATCCTTGATTGAACCACTGGCTATATCTTCCTGGATGAGCCAGTTCTATACTGGAAATTCAGACAAAAGTCTTTTTTTTTCAGCCCCTTTAACATCCTGTAGGATAAACCCCTTTTTAGTTAGTATAAGATTATGTTGAAGGAGGCCTGGTGGCACAGTGATTAAGGCTTGGCTGCTAACCAAAACGTCGGTGGTTTGAACCCACCAGCCACCCCGCGGGAGAAAGATTTGGCTGCTTTTGTAAAAATTACAGCCTTGGAAACCTTATGGGGCAATTCTACTCTGCCCTATAGGATCACTATGAGTCAGAATTGCCTCGAGGGCAAGGGGTAGATTATATTGTCTTAAACTGAACCCTTACTAATACAGTACTCAGTTTACCCTGAAACTAAAACTCCAAAAGGACAGTTACAAGAACGGAAAATTGTATGTCAATGTGATTATAAAAATAGATCCAAAATCCTAAATAAAATATTTACAAATCAAATCTAACACTGTAAATACAGAGAGGTGACCGAGTAGAGTTTATTCCAGGAAAGCAAAGATGGCTCAACCTCAGAAAATCAATTCATGTGATTCCCGGCATTAGTAGTCAAAAGGAATAATTCAACGTTATTTCAATTGATGAAAAAATGCATTAGTAAAAATTCAACATGCATTTATGATTAATAGAAAAATTAGTAAACTAGGAATAGAAGAAAATGTGCTTAACTAAAAGTCATTTTCTAAAATCTTCCACAAGTATCATATTCAATGAAAAATACCAGAAGTATCCCTTTTAGAGTCATAAATAATGTCCAGATGCTGTCTTTCTTAGCGCTGCTATAACAGAAATACCACAAGTGGGTGGCTTTTACAAACAGAAATTTAATTTTCTCACAGTTCAGGAGGCTAGAAGTCCAAATTCAGGGCACCACCTCTAGGGGAAAGCTTTCTCTCTGTTTGCGCTGGGGGAAAATCCTTGTCTTAGCTTCTCTAGCCCCGGTGTTTCTTGATTCCTTGGTGATCACCACATGGTATCTATCTTTCCCTTGGCTGAGTTGCTTCTCTCTGTATCTAGGCTGCTCATTATATTATTCAGAAATGATTAGGTTTAGAACACATCCTACATTTATATACTCTAATTAACATAACAAAGAAAACCATAATTCCAAACGGGATTACATCCACAGGTATAGGTATTAGGACACCAACACATATTTCTTGGAGACGGAAGCCAACCTATTACAGATGGCAATAGCTACGAAACAGCCTTCCAACAGCTAAGAGCCCCTGCTTTTCAGCAATGCACAGGATGTCTCAGACAATGAAATCAGACAAGAAAAATAAATATGAATTATACAAATTATAAAGAGTTTTATCCCTATTCCCTTTTACCTCCATTATGTAGCAACAAGCCTGTTATCAACACCGGGGACTCATTTTTTTTCGTGTTTATTCAGTGGCATGAATTGCCCAAAATGGCCACTTGGCAGTCAGTGTCTGCTTTCAATTTAACTGAAATTTCCTCGTGTCTCTTGGTGGAAACATTTGTTTTAGATATGCAACCTCTAATCAAGTATAAACCAGTGTTGTAGAGATAGGATTCAAAAAAAAGTTATAAGTGGTTATTACAAGTAATTTCATGAAGAATTTATGTGTGGCTTCCCAAACCCATGCATTCAGGCTACGAGAGAAACAGCACCACCTATTGGTTTAGAGCATATAATGCATCATGTAAGATAACGCTGACCTTTCAACGCCTGCCTGGCATTGTAAATTTGTCTTCAATAGTACCTCCTGCCAACTTGTAAGGCAGATAGTAGGACATCACCTATAAACTGTAAAACTAATTTCTTGGATACAGGGTCATGTAGCATATAATGACTATAAATAAGTCACTCAGTAATTCCAGGGAATAGTGGTGCTTGCAAAAACATGAGAGGCAGAGAAATCTAATCTAAGTCCTGTTTACCTACCTGCTCCTCTCTTCCCTACTCCAGTTTTTGATATTATGGCAGAAAGTTCCTGAAGCTGTCCCCCATGAGCCCCACTTCCTGGTATTCATTCACACCCTCGTATAATTCCCTCCCCTTAAGTGTAGGTAGGAAACCCTGTGACTTACTTCTAACCAATAGAATATAGCAAAAATAATAAAATGTCACTCATTATTATACTGAATTATAAAAGATTCTGTCTTAGAAAACAGGATCTGGAGACTCTCCTTGGTGGGGGCAGGATTGGCAACATAATTTGTGGGGCTCAATCCAAAATAAGAACACGGGACCTTTGTTCAAAAATTATTAAGAACTTCAAGACTGCTACAGAAGAGTATTAAACCGAGTGTCTTAGGCTGGGTTTTCCAGAGAAGCAAAACCAGTGAAGCACGTGTGTGTTTACATATATAGAGAGAGAGAGACCAAAAAAACCAAACCCACTGCTATCAAGTCAATTCTGACTCACAGCGACCCTATAGGACAGAGTAGAATTGCCCCACAGAGTTTCCAAAGAGTGCCTGGCAGATTCGAACTGCTGACCTCTTGGTTGGCAGCGGTAGTACTTAACCACACCACCACCAGAGTTTCCATATATATACAGAGAGAGAGATTTACATCAAGGAAATGGCTCACGTGGTTGTAGTGTCTGGAAAGTCCCAAGTCCACAGATCAGGCATCAGGTTGCAGGCTTCTCCTGACTCACATAGCTGCAAGGGCTGACAAACCCAAGATTGGCAGGTCAGAGGGCAGGCTGCTGGCTCACGGGCTGCAGAGGCTGAGGAATCCAAGATAAGCAGGTAGGATGGCAAGCTGCTGGCTCAAGTCCCATGAACCCGAGTTCAGATGATGATGATCTGAATGCAGAATCCACAGCAGAACAAAAGCCAGCAAGATTTGCAAGAAAGTCCATATACATTGGACGTAGGCCATACACCCAAGGAAACTCCCTTTCAACCAATTGGCTGCTCGTAGCAGTTCTCATCATGGAGGAGATTACATTATATCAGATCTCATCATGGAAGTGATTACATCATTACATAACTGATTAACTACTTCATAACTGCCAAACCACTGAGATCATGGCCCAGTCAAGTTGGCACACAACCTTAACTATCACACAAAGCTTGGGACTTTCTACATAGGGGGGCCAGGTCACATGCCCAAGGAGTTAGCTCTGCTTGTGGTTTTGATGAAATAAGAAGGCATGTTGGAAAAGCACACATGAGAAGGAATTGTGAGAAGCCTGTAGAAATTGTGGATGGCCTGTAACACAACAGCTAGCAAAAAGCTAGTACCCTCGATCATACAAGCAACAACCTGAATGAGCTTAGAAGTGGATTCTTCCCCAGTTGAGCCTCCAGGTGAGAATACAGCCTAGCCAAGACTCAATTAAAGCCCTGTGAGACCCAGAGCTGAGGACCCAGCTAAGCCATGCCTAGCCTCTTAACCCATGGAAACAGTGAGATAATAAATGTGTGTTGTTATAAGTTGCCAATTTTATGGTAAATTTTACACAGCAATAGAAAGCTAATACAGGTATCGTATAAGAGATTGAGGGTAAGCTACTGCTGCTGGCAAGTTAGGCATTCAGCAACGATGGTAGCCAGATCAGCCTTGTAGAGTAAACACTGCTGTTGTTGCATGCATACATAACTTTCATCCCTGCAGGATGGTCATGTGCCTTTTGAGACTACAATGATGTAGTCTCAGAAAGAGGATGACTGACAGCTACAGAAATTGTTATCTTGTCCATCTGACTATTAAGATTCTTCTCTATGGTAAAGACCTTCTGGTGAACATTCATTTGGTACAATATTCTCATGTTGTAAATCCATTAGAAGTTTATCCACATATTTTGCTCCTCAAATGCCTTTGTCTCTGAGATTCCAATCTTCTTCCAAGTCCAATTATTAAGTGCCCATGATTGAGTGGTTGACTATACTTTGAGGAGGCAGCTCTTCCCCAGTCAACCTCTGAGTGCCTTCCAACCTGGGGGACTCATCTTCCAGCACTATATCAGACAATGTTGCACTACTATTCATAAGGTTTTCACTGGCTAATGCTTTTCAGAAGTAGACTGCCGGGTCCTTCTTCCTAGTCTGTCTTAGTCTGGAGCTCAGCTGAAACCTGTCCTCCATGGGTGACCGTGCTGGTATCTGAATACTGGTGGCATAACTTCCAGCATCACAGCAACACACAAGCCCCCACAGTATGACAAACTGACAGACACCATTTGCTGATGTGGCACCACTCAAAATGAGAAGAAACAGCTGCAAACAGCCATTAATAATTGGAACCTGGAATGTATGAAGCATGAATCTAGGAAAACTGGAAATCGTTAAAAATGAAATGGAACCCATAAACATCTATATCCTAGGGATTAGTGAGCTGAAATGGACTGGTATTGGCCATTTTGAATCGGACAATCATATAGTCTACTATGCTGGAAATGACAATTCGAAGAGGAATGGTGTTGCATTCATGGTCAAAAAGAACATTTCAAGATCTATCCTGAAGTACAACGCTGTCAATGATAGGATAATATCCATATGCCTACAAGGAAGACCAGTTAATATGACAATTATTCAAATTTACCCACCAACCACTAGGGCCAAAGACGAAGAAAAAGAAGATTTTTATCAGCTGCTGCAGTCTGAAATTGATCAAACATGCAATCAAGATGCATTGATAATTACTGGTGATTGGAATGTGAAAGTTGGAAACAAAGAAGAAGGATCAGTAGTTGGAAAATATGGCCTTGGTGATAGAAACAATGCCGGAGATCGAATGATAGAATTTTGCAAGACCAATGACTTCTTCATTGCAAATACCTTCTTTCACCAACATAAACGGTGACTATATAGATGGACCTCGCAAGGTGGAACACACAGAAATCAAATTGGCTACATCTGTTGAAAGAGACGATGGAAAAGCTCAATACCATCAGTCAGAACAAGGCCAGGGGCCGACTGTGGAAGAGACCATCAATTGCTCATATACAAGTTCAAGCTGAAACTGAAGAAAATCAGAGCAAGTCCTCGAGAGCCAAAATATGACCTTGGGTATATCCCACCTGAATTTAGAGACCATCTGAAGAATAGATTTGATACATTGAACACTAATGACCGAAGACCAGACGAGTTGTGGAATGACAGTAAGGACATCATACATGAAGAAAACAAGAGGTCATTGAAAAGACAGCAAAGAAAGAAAAGACCAAGATGGATGTCAGAGGAGACTCTGAAACTTGCTCTTGAGTGTCGAGCAGCTAAAGCAAAAGGAAAAATTGATGAAGTAAAAGAACTGAACAGAAGATTTCAAAGGGCGCCTCAAGAAGACAAAGTAAAGTATTATAATGACATGTGCAAAGAGCTGGAGATGGAAAACCAAAAGGGAAGAACACGCTCAGCATTTCTCAAGCTGAAAGAACTGAAGAAAAAATTCAAGCCTTGAGTTGCAATAGTGGAGGATTCTATGGGGAAAATGTTAAACGACACAGGAAGGATCAAAAGAAGATGGAAGGAATACACACAGTCATTATACCAAAAAGAATTAGTCGATGTTCAAACATTTCAAGAGGTGGCATATGATCAGGAACCGATGGTACTGAAGGAAGAAGTCCAAGCTGCTCTGAAGGCATTGGCGAAAAATAAGGCTCCAGGAATTGATGGAATTTCAACTGAGATATTTTAACAAACGGATGCAGCACTGGAGGTGCTCACTTGTCTATGCCACGAAATATGGAAGAGAGCTTCCGGGCCAACAAACTGGAAGAGATGCATATTTATGCCTATTCCCAAGAAAGGTGATCCAACCCAATGTGGAAATTATAGAACAATATCATTAATATCACACACAAGCTAAGTTTTGCTGAAGATCATTCAAAAATGGCTGCAGCAGTACATCAACAGGGAACTGCCAGAAATTCAGGCTGGTTTCAGAAGAGGACGTGGAACCAGGGATATCATTGCTGATGTCAGATGGATCCTGGCTGAAAGCAGAGAATACCAGAAGGATGTTTACCTGTGTTTTACTGACTACGCAAAGGCATTTGACCGTGTGGATCATAACAAACTATGGACAAATGGGAATTTCAGAACACTTAATTGCGCTCATGAGGAACCTTTACGTAGATCAAGAGGCGGTTGTTCGGACAGAACAAGGGGATACTGAGTGGTTTAAAGTCAGGAAAGGTGTGTGTCAGGGTTGTATTCTTTCACCATACCTATTCAATCTGTGTGCTGAGCAAATAATACGAGAAGCTGGACTATATGAAGAACGGAGCATCAGGATTGGAGGAAGACTCATTAACAACCTGCGTTATGCAGATGACACAACCTTGCTTGCTGAAAGTGAAGAGGACTTGAAGCACTTATTAATGAAGATCAAAGACCACAGCCTTCAGTATGGATTACATCTCAACATAAAGAAAGCAAAAATCCTCACAACTGGACCAATGAGCAACATCATGATAAACGGAGAAAAGATTGAAGTTGTCAAGGCTTTCATTTTACTTGGATCCACAGTCAACAGCCACGGAAGCAGCAGTCAAGAAATCAAAAGACTCATTGCATTGGGTAAATCTGATGCAAAGGACTTCTTCAAAGTGTTGCAGAGCAAAGATGTCACCCTGAAGACTAAGGTACGCCTGACCCAAGCCATGGTATTTTCAAACACATCATATGCATGTGAAAGCTGGAGAATGAATAAGGAAGACCAAAGAAGAATTGAAGTCTTTGAATTGTGGTGTTGCCAAAGAATATTGAATATACCATGGACTGCCAAAAGAATGAACAAATCTATCTTGGAAGAAGTACAGCCAGAATGCTCTTTAGAAGCAAGGATGGCAAGACTGTGTCTTACATACTTTGGACATGTTGTCAGGAGGGATCAGTCCCTGGAGAAGGACATCCTGCTTGGCAGAGTACAGGGTCAGCGGAAAAGAGGAAGACCCTCAACAAGGTGGATTGACACAGTGGCTGCAACAAGGAGCTCAAGCATAACAACAATTGTAAGGATGGCTCAGGACCAGGAAGTGTTTCGTTCTGTTGTGCATAGGGTCGCTATGAGTCGGAACCAACTCGACGGCATCTAACAACATGATTGAGTGCAGATTCTTTATTCATGCCTCGACTTCATGAAAACTAAAAAATTACCTGAAATGCTGAAAATTCTACCCAATGGGAGGAATTCTTTTTTCCATGGTCTTTTATGGGCTAACCCCAAGTGGGGTTGTCAGGCTGTAGCAGTCCATTTCCAGCTGGTGCCAGCAAATCACATAGAATGATCTGTTAAACAGGGTCAAATATTCCTCCTCAGTAAACAGGTCATAAGGAACTCCCATGACACCATAAATGAGGAAAAGGAAGAAATGACAATGTGGCAGAAGTACATACCCAGAATGTGACTTACTAGCACCTGCCTCTGGATATTCTCAGGCTCAAGTCCACATTACTACCTCCATTTCATGATGGGATACTTCTGAGCATGGTCAAATTTTCAGTTGTTTGGATTTGATAACACCTGGTTTATCATGTGCAGTTCAAATTTGGTAGTTACCTGGTCTCGTGGTCAGGAATTTACTGTCTTCCAGTATGGTAATCATGCCAATTTGTCTCTATTGATAAAGTGCTTCTAGTCAGCTTCTGCCAACCTAGAATCTCGTCATCCTCACCAAAGGAGTCCTCAAGACATTGGCATTCTCCTCTCCAATATATTTCTCAAGGCCTTGGTGAAGGAATTTTCTTGTAGACCCTCTTGAGGGATACAGTCAGGAGTCAGAGAACAGAATGCACATGATAAATTAATCTAGTGTTTCTACCTCCCAGGTCTTTTAATTCTTTTTTCTGCTATCAAAAGATTTCTGACTTTTGCCTCCCTTGGTTTAGGATGCTCAGATTCCATTATCACATGTATCACAGATTTGTGTCCATAAATAAGCAAAACCTTGAAATCCTTTTAAATACAAACCATTCCTGCTGGAGTTACCATTGTAACTTTACTTCCCTACCCCAAGTTCAAGTTAGGATTTGACTTTCGTTATACATCTGGAGATAATGAAGAGTGTTGGGAGAGGGGCAAGAAAGTCTGTGGAAAAGAAGTCTGAATTAATAAAACTAAATCCTTTTGTATACTCTATGCCAATTTTGGGTGTCTCACTCTTTCTTGATCAAGCTGTAATTTTCATATAAGACACTAAAAACTAGGAAATCTGCAAAATTAAACTTTGATTTTTGGCTATTTCAACCCTGTGGCTACAAGAAAAACAATATTATTTTAGCTCCATCATAGAAAAAGAGTTGATTTTCAATCTGTGCCTTAAGTAAAACTTTAAAATTTGAGAATGTCATTCTTTTTGTTGTTGCTGCTGTTGTTGTTTTTAACTGTTCAGCATATTTAGAACAACAACTCCAGCCCACTTCTGGAACACATTTGTATATAGGCATCATTTTTAGTTAGAAATAAAAAATAACCAAGTTCAATAATTTAAGCAGTATAGAAGTTATTAAGAGAATTTGGAGTAGCTCATAGTATCCTTCAGAAACTTGGAGAATTAGAATCAGGGCTTTGCAACTAAGAACAATGTAAAAAAAAAAAATCACACCATAGAAGTGATCTAATGAGAACCTCACCACAGCCTCCATCAAACACGAGTTGTTACAACCTGCACTGTAAACGGAGATGGCTCTGTACACTAAATGCCACCAATAGCATGACTGCCGCCATTATAACAAGTTTAATCTTGCTCCAACAACCTACCCAGCTGCCCAGGGTTCCTCTCTTCTGATGCATTGAATCCTAATTCCAAGTACAGAGCCAAAATCATGTGCCCACACCCTACGTGCAAGAGAAGCTGAGAAAGCAAGTATTTGACATTTTCAGACTAAAGCCAAGAAAACCCTATAGGGCAGTTCTACTCGTCACATGGTTTCACTATGAGTTGGAATTAGCTTGACCGCATCTAACAACGTAACAACATAGTAGAATGTAGGTTCTGCCTCCCACCACACACATAAAATAGGAAATTTCCAAAGCATAGGAAAGCTAATTAGTTGATGACCAGCAAAAATGAATGACAAATGTCATCTATGGTTGAAATTGTATACCCTATGTATCCTGTGATCCAGAAATTCTGTCTCTAGATATATACTCTAAAGAAATTTTCATACACGTAAAAGAAGAGAGCAAGAATGTTTTTCAAAGCATTGAATGTTATAGCAAAATGTAAAAAGAACTCAAATGCCGTTGGTAGTGGATCACATAAAAAGGTTGTGATACATTCATTTGATGTCGTGTTTCTTTTTAATTCAGCTATTGAGAAACTGCTATGTCAGACAGGATGCTAAGCAACGTGGACAGAGACTGGGTTGGGGTGGAGAAAGGATTACACATACGAATTTAAAGAAGAAAGCTCCCAATGGAGCGGGAGTGCAGAAACATAAGTACATCACTAGGGCTTATGTAATGTGGTCACAGCTCTACCGGATCCACATACGTGGTGCTGTGATGATGCTGTTAGAGGAATCCCTAACTGACTGCATTAACTGGGGCGAGGTGTCACAGAGGAAAAGACACATAATTTAAATTAGGCCTTACAAGATGCACAAGAGCGCATGATGTAAAGAAAAGAAGGTGTGTTCCAGGCAGTAGAAATTTTATTTGTAAAGGCACTACAGCTTGCTAAAACATAATATTTGTTGCCAAAAAAAAAAAAAAAAAGTGTCTAGCACCATCTCTTTCTTGGCGGCAGTTTTGTGGCATGAGTGAAAACCTCCAGGAAGAAATTTTCAGTTTTATAAGAATTCATCTCCAACTTCAAAACTAGTGAAAAAATGAACACAGGTAGCACATTCTAAAACCCAAACCCATCTCCAATCTTTCGGCTCCAACAAATAGTAACCCTACAAAAAGAGTAGAATAGCCCCATAGGGTTTCCAAGGCTGTAATCTTTACAGAAGCGGTCTGTCGCATCTTTCTCCTACAGAGCAGCTGGTGGGATGGAACCCACCTTTCAGTTAGCAGCCAAGCACTTAAACACTGTGCCACCAGGGCTCCTCAAAATCCACTCTAACTTTTTCCCACTGATAGCTCTACCATGGTTATATCATACCATTGAAAAAATCCCCTACAAAAAAGCGATCATAATTTGGTCAACCCAAAATAAGTAATTCATTCATAACAAACTAATCAATAATTAAGTAGAGTTACTTTTCTACCAAGAAGCCCTGGTGGTTGAGCACTCGGCTGCTAACCAAAAGGTTGGTGGTTCAAACCTACCAGCTGCTCCACAGGAGAAAGATGTGGCCGTCTGCTTCTGTAAAGATTACCGTCTTGGAAAGCCTATGGGGCAGTTCTACTCTGTCCTATAGGGTGGCTATGAGTTGGAATCCACTCAATGGCAACAGGTTAGGTTTTGGGTACTTTTCCAGCTTATGCAATAAAAAACTTTTGAAAATGTTGCCATCTAGTGGCTTCGAACTTAAAAAATAATTATTTACTCTGAAGAAGTTCTCTTGGAAGTTCTCAAACATCACACTTATACCTCTGCTTAAAGAGCAAGGAGTCTGGATTTTGACAACTGAGTTTTGAAGTTTGGCTTCATCATTTATTAGCTGAATGATCACGGGCAAGTTGTTTAGCATCTCTGTAAAATGCACGTAATAATGGTACCTAATCTTACAGAGTTGTCAAGAAGAAAGAATGAGAAGGTCCATATAAAGCTGTTTAGCACAACATTTGGCTCAGAGCATATATCCAGTAAGTAGTAATTACTATATTACTTGGTGGGGAAAGAGTTTTGCAAAATATCTGGGCCATCAGTAAGATTAAAGTTTTCATTTGATACAGCATTTAAAACGATGGCACTTTATATTGATGATGCTAGCAAAGCATTTTTTTCCCTGAGGTAGTAGAAACATATTGGTGAATGGTTGCTATCTAGATGGCAGCTACTAATGACTGGTATCCACTAATTCTGAAAGACTCATGAGTTAAACTATGTGATTTACTGTTACAGTATTTAAAAAGCCTAGTTTATCCCTGATTTGGTCTCTCAGCTATTCTACAATAAAATATAAATCTTTCCATGAGAACATAGAGTGAAGCAGTTCGGCCAGTTGGTTAAACAAACAAAAAAAAAGTCAGCTCTAAAACTGCCTGTGATAAAGGCAAAGAAGTAGAGTTGGCCTTCCCCTTTTATGGGATCGTTTGAGTTATAGTATTTGTCTTAGTTATCCAGTGCTGCTATAACAGAAATATCAAGTGAATGGCTTTAACAAAACGAAAGTTATTTTCTCACAGTTCAGGAGGCTAGAAATCTGAATTCAGATAGCCAGCTCTAGGGGTAGGCTTTTTCCCTCTGCCAGCCCTGGGAAAATGTCCTTTTCTCTGAGCTTCTGCTCCTGGGCGATGTTCACGTGGCTTGTCATCTCTCTTCCCGTGTCTCTGCTCCTCTCCATTGCTTGTTTAATGTCTTTTATATCCCAAAAGAGATTGACTCAAGACATACCCTACACTAATCCTGCATCATCCACATAACAAAGACAACTCATTTGCAAATAGGATTATAACCACAGGCATACAGGCTTGGATTTACAACACATATTTTGGGGGGACGCAATTCAGTCCATAACAGTATTGCTCTGACTTAGTTTATTCTTCGAGATAGTTCTTGAGGCTTATTTTAATTAGATTTCACATGTCCAAAGAAGTGGAAACAGTGTGATTCCTGAAATATGTTTGACAAAAAATGTCTCCTGAGATCTCCAGGGGTATGATGATAAAACGTTAGTCAGATGGCATTGCCGTTGAGAATTCACAGCTAGGCAAGCAGTGGTATTCACAGTATTAGTGAATTGACGTCAACCTAAAACTCATTGCCATCGAGTCAGTTCTGACTCACAGAGACCCTATAGGACACAGTAGAAGTGCCCCATAGGGTTTCTAAGGAGCTGCTCGTAGATTCAAACTGCCGATCTTTTGGTTAGCAGCCGGAGCTCAGCCTGACCTCTTAACCACTGCCGCACCAGGGCTCCAGCCTAGACAACCCTCTGGGGAAGTTCTACGCTGTCCTACAGGGTCTCTATGAGTAGGAATCCACTTGACGGCAGAACGTTTGGTTTAGAAATGGATAATTTTTAACTAATTTTTGAGATTTAGTCATTTTTGCACATTATGAATGAGAAATAAATGTTTTCAGTTTGAGTTCAAAGTGCTTTGAAGACTGACTGGAGATATGACATACCCATACATGCAATTAGCTCCATTCATTCCTTAGTTACAGTAAAATCTACTACTCCCTCCTCACTTTTCTATTTATTTTTTTAAAGAAAGCTGGTACGGTTTATTTTAACTTTGATAGTCCACGATGCCTTTTTTCTGTTACCCGTGAAATATTGTTCTGAATGTGGTAAACAGTGACTAAGATCCAGTGGCTTTTTCAGCTTACACAGCAGCCAAGGGGAGAACAGTCAAGAAGGACTGGTGATAAAAATAGACTTTGATGTTGAACCCTGACAAGCAGAATTTCTAGAGGCACTAACACAGTTCCTCTGGGGCAGGATCCTGGGGATTCACTCTGTTTTCTTTTAGAAGAGTATTTTCTTTCTCAAAATGAGTGAAAAGTTATTGCTCTTTTCATACTCTAGAGGGAGGTGCAGACTTTTGCTAAACTGACTCCGGAGGATGGTGGAAAGTCAAAAGCAGAGAGGTAAAAACGAAGAGGAAACACACAAAGGACGGAGATGATGGAGTGATATGATAAAGTTTTTATGTTAAATCACTATTTGAAATTACTTAAGGTTAAAATTTAAATCTCGATGCTGTATTTGGGTAATACATTGAACTTCACTTTGTTCTACAAGTCCAACACTGGTAGCCCTTTCATTTTATAGATAGTTTTCATATAAACTTTCATTTTATATTTAAGTTATAGCACATGATACTCTATAAAGTCCTTTAACTGCCCAAGGTGTAGGTGGAAATTGTCATTATGTTAAGCTTTTTAATGATGAGTTTCTTCATAATAAGTTAACTTCTTATAAACTTGAATTTTACTATGAGAAACTAGGAGATGCCCCTCCCCCCAAAAGTTTTTGTTAAATTAATTTAGTAAAAAGAAAAGGAAAACAAGGACATGAAGTGAGCAAGTAGATTAATCTTTTACTCTTGTTAAAAAGGAAATTGCAAGAATATATGGCCAGCCTTTCTATTTGTATATTTGTTAAAAAGTAATTTAGTGGAGATTATTCTGTTACTGGTGGTGCAGCAGAGCCCTGGTGGTACAGTGGTTAAACGTTCGGCTGCTAACCAAAAGATCGGCAGTTTGAATCTACCAGCTGCTCCTTGGAAACCCTGTGGGGCAGTTCTACTCTATCCTATAGGTTTGCTATGAGTTGAAATCCACTTAACAGCAATCCGTTTGGTTTGGATTTTTATTATTTTTTTTAATGTGTTTAGAAAGGAATTCTGGTGGCACAGTGGTTAAAGTGTTCAGCTGCTAACTGAAAGGTTGATGGTTCGAACCCACCAGCCATTCCATGGGAGAAAGACGTGGCAGTCAGCTTCCATAAAGATTTACAGCATTAGAAACTCTGTGGGGCAGTTCTACTCTGTCCTATAGGGTTGCTATGAGTTGGAATCAACTTGAGGACAGTGGGTTTGGGTTTTTTAATATATTTGGGAGTAGTCCCTGAGTGACCCAAATGGTTAAGGGCTCAACCACTGGTTGAAACTATTGGCTGAAAGATTGGCGGTTTGAACCCACCCAGAGGTGCCTCAGAAGACAGGGCTGGCAATCCATTTCCAAAAGGTCACAGACTTGAAAACCCTGTGGAACAGTTTCACTCGTCACATATGGGGTCACCATGAGTCGGAATTGACTCAAGTGTCACTAATAACAACAACGATATGTTCAGATGGTGAATTTTTTCTCTCTAGTTGTATTTTTAATTATAGCGAAAATATACACAATAAAACATTCAACAATTTCTACATGTGTAATTCAGGGACATTGATTATATTATTGTTGTGCAACCATTATTGCTGACCTTTTTCAAATTATGCCACCACCATTAATACAAATTCAATGCCTACTATGCAAAAATTTCCCCTTCCTACTCCCTTCTAGCACTGGTAGCCACTAATAATCTTTGATTTCTACATATTTACTTATGTCACGTGAGATCACGTAGTATTTGTCTTTTTGTTACTGACTCATTTCACTCAGCATAATGTTTTCAAGCTTCACCCAAGTTGTGGCATGCATCAGGACTTTGTCTCTCTTTATACCTGAGTAATATTCCAGACGGTCAGCAAAAAGAGGAAGACCCTTAATGAGATGGACTGACACTGGCTGCAACAACAGGCTCAAATGTAGCAAGGATTGTGAGGATGGCATAGGACCAGGGAGCATTTCATTCTGTTGTGCATAGGGTCTCTATGAGTTGAAATTGACTTGATGGCACCTAACATCAATATATATATTCAAATTTTGTTTATCCATTCATCTGTTGATGGGCATTTCAGTTGTTTCCTGGAAGATGACTTTTAATGCTCAATATGTTTCCAGTTATCTGAGGATTGGAAAGCCACATATTCAGAAAATACTCTTTTTGGAATGAGGTATATAGTTAGGTAGCTATTGCACCTACATTTTGAATTTGAGTGTTCTCTGTTACCATGTATTGGACATAATGAATCATGGGTCAGTTGGAGGTGAAAATGCTTCCAAAATTAGTATTTGCTTAATATATGTTTTGTATTATTTACTTTATATTATTATTAGATAGTCTATTATTTATATTAATTTATATGATTAAACAACAAAAAAAACAAACCCAGTGCCATCAAGTTGATTCTGACTCATAGCGACCCTATAGGACAGAGTAGAGCTGTCCCACAGAGTTTCCAAGGAGCGCCTGGCAGATTTGAACTGCTGACCCTTTGGTTAGCAGCCGTAGCACTTAACCACTATGCCACCAGGGTTTCCAATTTATATGATTAGATATGATTATTGAAACATTTTATATCCATGCAATGCAGAGTTTGCCTTTATTCTTCCTCCTGGTTTTTCTAAGGTTTCCAAACAAAATGGCAATGAAAGACAAAGAAATATTACTGACATGCTCATCACTTTATCATAGTCCCTGTTTCTTTACCCTTGTTCCATGACTATTGTGTCCATATTTATGTATATTTTAAATTGTTGCACTCGTGATGGACAAAATTTTGTGCTTTATCTTTCACTGAACATTGTATCAAAAATGTTTTTCTCCATGCTGCATGGATTTATAATTATCATCTTAATATGTAGACCAAGACTATTACTTGTGGAAGGCTAGGTAACCAGTCATGTTCACAGGTGACATCTACCTTGGTAAATTCTTCATTGTTCCCTCATCCTCACAGGCTTGACCCCTGATTTGCTCTCTAGTCCAGAATTGGTTGAATTCCATGATGTTAAGTCATGCTCACCCATCTCAAAGAGACTGACATATGACGAAATTAAAACAGCTACTTATTAGTTTAGGATGAACTATGTGACTATCAAGTCTATCGCCCGTGTTTGCTTTGCCGTAACTATCACTTTGGGAAGTCTAATCGCAGGGAGGCTGCATGATTAGTGTAGCCTATGAACAAAGGGAACCCTAGTGTAATTTGAAAGCCTGGCTCCATAATAGCGTCAATCACTTCTAAGAAAGATCAGATGAGGTCCTAGTCAGTGCTGGATAGGCACACCTGTTTTTGTCTTCAGGACTCCTTTTCTTGGTTGTTTGTTTCCACTGCTGATCAGTCTTACCCTCAATTTAGGCATTCTTTCTTTAAATGTATCAATAAATTCATTCTGGTTACAGATACATACTTTTGGTCTGGGAGCTTTTCTATCTTTTCTGCCCTGATTCACTATATTTTGATTTTACAGCATCACTTTTACAAAAAAAAAAAATTTTTTTTTCTTAATTCTCAGTTATTGTGAAACACCTCACTATTATCCTCCATGTACCTCAATCTCCTAAAAATGGCAGCATAGTATTTCACTGAGTTGTTGTTGGGTGCCATCAAGTCAATTCCAACTCATAGAGACCCCATGTGACAGAGTAGAACTGCTCCATAGGGTTTTCTTTGCTATAACCTTCATGGAAGTAGGTTACCTGGTCGAACGTCCAACCTTTCAGTTAGCAGCCTGAGCGCTTATCTGTTGCACCACCAGACTTCTTTCACTGAGTTACAGCACCATAATTTATTTAAGCAATTCCCTTTCATTGGTCATATATATTTTTCACTCCCCCACTCTATGAAATCATAATGCATATCATTTTTTTCCTTTTTGGAATTTTTCACAAGAATAAATTTGTGTGAGAAGGATTAGAGAATCAAAAGGAGAAATATTCACTGCCAAATAACTTCACAAACTCATTTGGGCAATTTACACCAACACCGGAAAAATATAACAATTTCATCATAATCTCACCGTTAGCCATTTTAACTTTTCTGAAATTTTTGCTACATTAATAATAATAAAATAATTATACTATGGTGTTATTTTAAATTGTATTTTCAATTACTACCGAAATTGAAAAATTTTCCTTGTGTCATTATTAATATTTTCATATCTGAAATATAAAATATGATATACAAATACAAATAAATAAAATTATAACTTTATATCTAATAATAATATAAATAATAGAATAATAATATAAATTAAATAATAAAATATGTATTAAAAACCAAAAAACCAAACCCAGTGCCGTCGAAGTGGTAACTGCTACGGCTGCTAATCAAAGGGTCGGCAGTTCAAATCCACCAGATGGTCCTTGGACACTCTACGGGGCAGTTCTACTCTGTCCTATAGGGTTGCCATGAGTCATGATGAAAATATGTACTAAGCAGTACTAATTCTGGAAGCATTCTGGTCTCTTCATTTTTTTTGAGAATTTGTTATTTAGCTTATCACTTTATGTGAACTTTTTATATGATATAGATATGGAGATTAATATGTTCCCAGTTAATTGCTTTTTATTTAAAATAGTCACATGTGCTCTTTTATATTCTATAAACTGTTTCAAATTGTATGTAGGCCAATAAATATATTTTAATCTTTACTTTTTTGACAAGATTTTTTTCAATCCTCCATTGATTTAAAATATCTGATTTGTTATATATTAGAATAAATTATCATATATAGCCAGCTGACCTTTCCAGCATTGGTTAGGAGAGTTATCGACCACCCTGAATAATGAATAAAGCCCTGCTGCCTCACATCCTGCAATATAATACACAGTGTTACCCCTTCAAAAAACAGTTCAAGTGGAGATCAATACCTAAAATCAAAGCTTCTTTCTTTATGAATTTTGACTTAGGCCCATATTTAAAACAACTGTCTGCTTTCTTTTCGTTGTGTTTTCCTGTGTGTGATCTGTCTCTCCAATTGGAGTTGCACAGGCCTCTTGTGGTCTCAATGTGAGTTCTTCCAGATTACTGCCTATCATTTTGAAGTGCTCTCCAGAGCTCCCCAAAATGATTTACTAAGAAGTTTAAGTGTTGCTAGGCTTTGTTTTTTTTTTCTGAATACACGTCATATTACATTTTTTTTTTTTTATGGATTGAATTGTGTCCCCCTAAAGATATATTGAAATCTTAACCCCTGTACCTGTAAATGTGACCTTCTTTGAAAGCAGATTCTTTTTCTGAAGACCTTATCAGTTTTTTTTTTTTTTTTTTAGGAGGTCATACCAGAGTAGGGTGGGTCCTGATCTTTTCTAAGTACTGTTTTGTAAAGGAGAGAACAGACCCGGAAATAGAATCACACAGAGGGAAGACACGTTGTATCTACAACTCCAGGAAAACCAAGGACACTTGAGGCTACCAGAAGCTGGAAAAACAAGGAAGGATTTTCCCCTAGAGTGGAAACAGAGAAAGCATGGCCCGGCTGACTCCTTGAATCTGGATTCCTAGACTCCAAAACTGTAAGCCAACAAATTTCTCTTCTTTAAAATCACTGACTTTTATTTTGTTATGTCAGCCTTGGGAAGCTAAAACAATTGTGTATATATACATAGTCATTATATTCTATTTTTGGTCACTAAACTTTTGCATTTTGGTTTGTATTTCAGGAACCTAAAGGTATCCTAAAACTAATAATTGTTGTTGTTAGTTGCTTTTTAGCCATTGCTTTTTAGTCTGCTCCGGCTTGTGGTGACGTTATATAAAAGAGGAGGCAATGTTGCTTGGTCCTGTGCCACCATTTTCATGATTTTTGATATGCCTGAGCCTATTGTTGAGGCTAATGGGTCAATCCATCGCATTGAGACTTTTTCTCGTTTTTGCTAACTCTATACCAAACATGATGTCCTTTTCTAGAGATTGGTCTTTCTTGATGACATGCACAAAGTAAGGGAGCTGAAGCCTTGCCATCTTTGCTTCCAAGAAACATACATTTCTTCTAAGTCTGATAAAACTAATAATTACACATATGAAAATACGTTAAAGATAATGTTCTTAAAAGTACAGTAAATTCTTTTTACTATGTACTTTAGATAGCAAACTCTACAGATAGAGAAATGGAGAGGAAAAGGGGAAGGGAGGGAGAAAAGGAAAGTAGGGAGGGAGGGAAGGAGAGAGGAAAGGAAGAAGAAAGGAAAGAGAGAGCTAGAGAAAATGAGAATAGAATAGTTATATTCATATAACATGTTATAGCATATAGTATATAAATTACATATATGTAAATGACTGTTGATTTTACTTCCAAGCTATATGGTTCTCTACTATACTATAAATACTATGCTAGGTTCTGAGCACACTGAGACTTGGGCAGTGTAAGGCATGTTTTTGTACAGCTTCCAACCGTGTATTCTCATGTTCTAAACACAGGAATGTATAGAATTAGATAAATGCTGCCCAGGGCAACAAAGAGCCTTTCAACTATGCAAAGGCAAGCCTTTTCCTGTTAGTCTGATCTCTCCTGGCTCACTAAAATTCTTATATGTGTCTCTAAATTGTCACAATGTGCATCAGGGCACAGGAATAATGTATATGTATGCGGGAAGGAGAAAGTAAAAAAAAAAACATAGAAGGACAGAAGACCCAGAACTAACAATCCTGAAATAATAAAGACACATTGGGACAAGAACAATCAGAATTTTAAGAGGGAAATACTATTATAATTTTTTATGCTTTTGTATAATATAAGTAAAAATTGTGAGGGGCTGAGATGAATTAAAAATACTTACACTACTCCAATGACCATGTTTAAGTGATCCCAGGTATTCATTAACGTCGTCAAATCACTTTGGAGGAAAATGATTTTTAAGTCTTTACTACTGTCAACTAACATACTTGAACGTGAAATTTCACACTCACAGGTTAACAACCAAGTTTTCCAGATAGGACACCTAGGTCAGTATATGGATTATTTTGTAACAACAACAACCAAAAAAACACAGAAAGCATTAAAAAGTACAGATTGTCATAGTTGATTTTAGTATTTTGAATTTAGCATGAACCCTTAATACCCTGATTGAAGAAAACTTTGGATTTTTTCGTTTGTTTGGATTGGTTTGGTTTGGTTTTCAAAAGGAAGCTATTTCTAAAAAGTATATATATATATATATAAAGACCTTTGGTAAAGATGTGCAACTCAAATTCTCAAACAGGAATTTCTTTTAAATATTCTACAGAAAGTAGATAATTCTAAAAATTTATTTGTGTTTTAAAAATATAAAAGCTTAATAGTTGTGCCATAAAATTATCTAAAAAGGATACTGTCTGCTTTAAATGAATGATTTTCAATTAAAGAAAACAAAAATTTCAGCCTTTCAATTTTATGCATTTTTGTTGTTTTTTTAATGAATGTGTCATCATCCCTGAGGCACAGAGTAGAAGTACAAACTGTTAACATTATAATCTTTTGAAAGCATTTTCAACAGTGAGTCCCTATTCCCAACCACATTCAGTCTAAACTACTTTTCAAGGTCCCGTTACTGTTGTGAGCTGTCACTGAGTCGTGTCATCTCCTCATGCTGACCGCATACGTTAGAGTAGAACTGTTCCACAGGTCTTTTTTGGGTGTAGTTTTTATGGAAGTGGATCACCAGGCCTTTCTTCCTAGGCACCACTGGGTGGGTTCAAACCTTTACGTTAGTAATTAAGCACAAACAGTTTGCACCACCCAGGGATTTTCAAAGTCCAAGAGTCTCCATAATCTGGGTTTAACTTTCTTGTTTTAACCCAATAATTCTGAGTGCTCTTCTTTTATTTCTGGATGGGTCTATTGAATTGATCCATTCAATAAATATTTGTTGAGTGCTCACTTGGCTGCAGGAGCCCTGGTTGCACATTGGTTAAATTGCTGAGCTGCTAACCAAAATGTCAGCGGTTTGAATCCACCAGCTGTTCCGCGGAGAAAGATGTGGTGGCCTGCTTGCGTAAAGATTACAGCCTTGGAAACCCAATGGGGCAGTTCTATTCCGTCCTACAGAGTCACTATGAGTTGGAATTGATTCAACGGCAACAGGTTTGGTTTTTCTTTTTTTTTTGGCTAGATACTGAGGTGCATTCAAGTGCGTGACACTTGGGGAGCTATGGTAATCAGTCCTTTTTTCGACAAAACTTTCTTGCTTAAACAACGACAACAAAAAGCCATTGCTGATTTGCATATAGAACCAGGGCAGGCTCAGGATATGACTGGGGCAAATCCTATAGATTTCCCAGGAGTATGGTCCTAAGAAAAATTATACCCATTCTTAATCTGTCAGAGGTTATTGAGAAACTGTTACCATGGTTTGTCGTAGCCCTTCCCCCTTCATAAATCTTTAACATAATTCTTAATGCTTTCACCAAGACTCCGTACAAATTGACCTTTACATTGGATCATATTCTTCGTCAGACCCTACTGCCTTGCTGATTAGGGAGGTGTTTCATCTCTATAAATTACTGGACAACTTAGAGTGAGACCCTGCACTGCAATTAGTCTGTTTCTGGAGGCCATCCACAAATTCTTCCCTGTCTGAATTCACCCTTCTCTTACCTGCTATCCACAGATGAGGATAAAAAGAATGTATCAACCAGGTATTGAAAGAAAACTTCCATAGTCTTCTATATTAAAAAAATATATATGATTAGGTCATCCACATTACAACAAAGAAGTTGGTCTGTAACAATTTTTACATTCCTATTCTACAACAAATATGGATTTTATTCCCTCTGCTATCCTTCATCACCTAGCACCACCATTACCTTTGCCCTACCTAGCACCACCATTACCTTTGCCATAAGTCAGTTCCTGAGAGATATCCAAACTAACCCAAAAGGAGCTATGGACATCTTCTGATTTAAGGCTTCTGCAGTTTTCATATTCACCATCATCCAGGCCTTGCAGCACATGAATCTTCTCTTCCTACATCCAGTGCTGTCTAGATGCTCCAACATGTGGGTTAGCAATTGCTATGTCTATGACCACCCTGGTCAAATCAGCTGGCCAGCTCCCATTGGCTGGTTCCCTCAAAGAAATTATCATGTCTTTCACCCATGGTTCCCTTTTATGACAAATAGTATGGCCATCCATCCTCTGCCTCACCTTCCTTACCATATGCTGTCCATTTCTCTTCTGCAGATCAGTCCCTGCCCCTTCCTTGCCTTCCAAACCTTAGTAAATGAAACAAACCAGTTGCCGTCAAGTCGATTCCACTTGGTAGTGAACCCTTTATAGCAACCAGGGCTTTCTAACTTGTCAGCAAGTCCCATGTACTCTTACTTCAAAATATATCTTGATGTTTTCCATTTCTAAAGAAATAACCATCTTAAATGGTCTTGAAGTGCTGTCTCTTGGTTTTGATTGGCATTTCCCTAGTGGCTAGCGATTTTGAGCATCTTTTCATGTGCTTATTGGCCATTTGTATTTCTTATTTGGTGAAATGTCTATTCAAGTCCTTTGCCCATTTTTTGATTGGGTTGTTTGTCTTTTTGTGGTTAAGTTGTAGGAGTTCTTTATATATTCTGAGTATTAAATCCTTATTCGATTAAAAAAAAAAAAGTTGCCGTCAAGTCAATTCTGACTCATGGTGACCCTATAGGACAGAGTAGAACTGTCACATAGGGTTTCCAAGGAGCAGCTGGTAGATTTGAACTCCCAACCTTTTGGTTAGCAATGAAGTGCTTAACTACCGCGCCACCGGGGTCCGACTGGATGTATGGTTCCAAAAATTTTCTCCCAGTCTGAAAATTGTCTCTTCACTTTGTTGATAAGTCCTTTGATGAAGAAAACTTTTTAATTTTGTTGAAGTCCCATTTATCTATTTTGTCTTTTGTTGTCCTTGCTTTTGGTGTCATATCCAGGAGTCCATTTTTAAGAATTAGGTCCTAAAGCAATACCCTTATGTTTATGGTTTCAATTCTCACATTTAGGTCTTTGGTTCATTTTGAATTAGTTTTTGTATGTGATGTGAGATACGGATTCAGCTTCATTCTTTTGGATGTGGAATTCCAGTTTTCCCAGTACCATTTATTAAAAAGACTTCTTCCCCCCTTGTCGAAAATCAGTCTATCCTAGATGTATGGGTTTATTTCTGGAATCTCAATTTTACTTCCTTGGTCTATATGTTTATTATACCAGTACCAGGTTGTTTGGATTACTGTAGCTTTATAATATGTTTTGAAATCAGAACCTGTCAGCCCTCCCACTTTGTTCTTCTTCGCGATTGCTTTAGCTATTCAGGGCCCCTTGCAATTGCATATAAATTTAAGTATCTTCTTTTCCATTTCTCAAAAAAAAGGCTGTTGAATTTTTTATGAGTATTGCATTTAATCTATAGATCTCTTTAGGTAGTATTGAAATCTTAACAATATAAAGTCTTCCAATCATGAGCACAGAATGTCCTTCCATTTATTTATTGTTGTTGTTAGCTGCTGTCAAGTCAGCCCCAACTCTGGCAGCCTCATGAACAACAGAACAAAACTTTGCCCAGTCTTATGCCATCCTCTTGATCGGTTGCAGATTAAACTGCTGTAATCCATAAGGTTTTCATTGACTGATTTTTGGAAGAGATTGTCAGCCTTTCTTCCTAGCCGATCTTAGTCTGGAAGCTCTGCTGAAACTTGTTCAGCATCAGAGCGACAATGACAGACAGGTGTTGGTTGTACAAGAGGTGCATTGGTCAGGAATCAGACCTGGGCCTCTCACATGGAAGGGGAAAATTCTACCACTGAACCACCACTGCCCTCACTCGCATTTATTTAGATCTTTAATTTCTCTCAGTAATGTTTTTTAGTTTTCACTGTACACGTTTTTCACTTCCCTGGTTAAATTTATTTCTAGGTATTTTATTCTTTTTTTTAGATGCTATTGTAAATGTAATTGCCTCCTTAATTTCCTTTTTAGATTACTCGCTGCTTATGTATAAAAGCTTGATTTATTTTTATATGCTGAAGATATGGAGAAATAGGAGACCTTATTAATTGCTGTGGGACTGTAAAATGGTATAGCCACTGTGGAAAATAGTCTGGCAGTTCCTCAAAAAGTTAAACATAAAATTACCATACAATCCAATTTTAGTTCTAGGTATATACCCAAAAGAATTGAAAGCAGGAAACCAAACACCAATGTTCATTTTAGCACTATTCACAATAGCCAAAAAGTAGAAACTGTCTAAATGTCCATTAACAGATGAATGGATAAACAAAGTGTGGTAGACACGTACAATGGACTACTACTCAGCCAGAAAGAGAAATGAAGCCCTGATATAAGCTACAACATGGATGAACCTTAAAACATCATGCTGAGTGAAATAAATCAGTCAAAAAAGGACAAATATTGTATGATTCCACTTGTATGAATTATCCAGATTAGGCAAGTGTATACAGACCTTAGTTTATTAGTGATTACCAGGGGAAGGTGCAAGGGGATGGGGAGGAGAGGAGAAGGAAACTCATAGCTCAGGGGACATTGAGCTTACATTAAGTGTGATGGAAAAATTTGGAAACAGATAATGGTGATAGCTGCACGATGGACACAAAGTCTCTGAATTCACTTGTGAAGCATGTTGAAATGGCAAATGTTTTATTACACATATATTTACCGCTGGAAACCCTGGCAGCGTAGTGGTTAAGAGCTACGGCAGCTAACCAAAAGGTCAACAGTTTGAATCTACCAGGCGCTCCTTGGAAACTCTATGGGGCAGTTCTACTCTGTCTTATAGAGTCGCTGTGAGTCAGAATTGACTCGATGGCAGTGGGATTGGTTTTTCTGATTTATTTACCACTATTAAAAATATATATATATAAATATATCTTGATATAGATAGATCGGTCTATTGATCAATCCAATCACTTCTAGCTACCTCCACCACTAACGACATAGTATAAACCAGCATTATATCTTGCCTGGATTTACCACATCAGCCTCTGATTGGTCTCCCTGCATCATTTTGGACTCCTCCACATAAGCAACCAGAACGATCTTTTCAAAACACATATCATAGCACTCTCCTGCTTAATGCATGTCTATGGCAACCCATCTTTCTTGGGGTAAAGACAGAAATCTTTAAATTGACCCTGTATGATTACCCTTTACCTGCTTTCTGCACTCATCTGACAAGATGCTTCTCATAGCTCTGACACTGTGGCAACAATAGCCTTCTTTCAACACCTCGAAGACACCGTAATTCCTTTAGCCACAGGGACTTAGGGTGGCTACGTTTTATCACTTCTTTTCACCTAGTTAACTCCTATTCTCCCTAAGATCTCAGTTCAACCATAATTTCCCAGGAAAGCAAGTCCCAGTTTATACTGAATCATAATATCATTTATTTCTTCTTTAGAACACTTAACATAGTTATAATTTTTATTCATTATAGCTATATCATTTTATAGTTATATGGTATAGTTGTATTATTACATTATATTTAGCTATAATTTTCATGAATTTTTTGATTAATGTATAATATCTTTCCTCCACCTAGCTTGTAGGCTCAGTAAGAGTAGAGCCATGCTGGTGTTTTGCTCACTATTTGTATTCCCAAGTTCTAGCCCACTGCCAATTACATACATGATAAACAAATACGCAAAATTTTAAAAACATTTGCTGTGGAGTTGGCTCCAACTCATGGCAACCCCATGCATGCCAGAGTAGAATTGCGCTCCACAGGGTTTTCAGTGGCTGATTTTTCAGAAGTAGATCACCAAGTCTTTCTTCTGAGATGCCTCCAGGTGGACACTTGCACCACACAGGGACTCAACATACATAGTAGGCTGTCTGTAAATATCTGTTAAATGAATGAAAGCTTAAGCTGACAGTTTTGAACACCAAAGGAGACAATATAGAGTGAAGATTCTGTGGCTCTCGTCACATTAGATAAACACCAGCCATCACTACTCTCTGGGCCTATACATAGTTAAACATGTTGTCAAGTTGATTCTGACTTATGGCAACCCCCTGGGTGTCAGAGTAGAATTGTGTTCCATATGGCACTGTTTTTCAATGGCTGATTTTTCAGAAGTAGATTGCCAGGTCCTTCTTCATAGGTGCCTGTGAGTAGACTCAAACCACCAACATTCTGGTTAGCAGCTGAGCACATTAACCATTTCAACCACCCAAGGACTCCTATACATGGTTACCGACACATGAAGTAGATACCTTCCACTTCCAGGTTTATCGTCCATGTATCCCAAATTCATTTTCACTGATCCTGTGCACGTGGCCCTAGAACACCCCTCTGAACTCAATGCCTTTGCAACATACTACAACTGCCAGAAACAAGGAGCCAAATTACACAGTAGGGGGTGTTCTGGACTTTGCCATTATTATAGCTAGCCTTCATACTCCATCTGGTGGGGATAATACTTAATTGAGGAATACACATAAGAACAGCCACTGATGTCAGTTCCTCCATGAAGGTCCAGTGGTTTTAGCTGAGGCACTGATCCATGACCAGAGTTGAGGCTTAGGTCTCTACAGAATAATGAAAGTAAAATAGTTTGGCATGGAAACGACCATTGAAACGGTCTTTTGAGAGCAAGCCAAGAATGAGAAAAAGAAACCAGATACCAAGTCTAGTTCAAAGAACAGAAGCAGAACTATAAATTGGAAACAGAGCCAGATGGACTATGGCATGAATGAGTACAGATCAGGAACCAGGGAGGTGTGTACACAGTAATTATAGTGACTAGATCAGGGCAGGCAAATGCCCAGGGACACGGCCATTTGGCTGATTTAAGAAATGGAGTCGAACCTCCTACCAAAGGAAATCCATTATTTTCAGGACAAGCCCTAGGAAAATCTTCCCTTCCTTGAGAGGGTGATCCTGATTATATAGGGGCCAGAGGAAAAAACCCCCATAACCATTTCCTTGTAATCCAGGTCCTCTCACATACTCGCCATCTGACCAACATCCAATAACAGGCAGCTTCAGGCAATCCAATCCTCAAGTCTAGAGTACTGAGTCCTCTACCGTCATTCCCATCTTGCTCCTTCTCCCACTGTATTCCTGTGTTGACATAACTTGTGACCTCTGGTTTGTCTTCTGGCTCTCTGTCCCATGTTTATTCTTTATATCTGACAACAGATTCAGTTTCATCAACTTAATGTCTAGCATTTTTTTCCTGGGCAATGTTTTGTAATTATCTCTTGCCTTCTTTTGCTTCTAGTTGCTTCAGATAATTAGCTAACCTAACTGATATTGCCTCTGGGGCCTCTTCTCTAGCTTAAATTTTAGTGGCTGTTATCCCTACCCAGCCTTCCCACTCCTGGAGTAGCAAGGGCAGGATTTATAGAATATTCAACTTAATATGCATTTGGAGTCCCTGGGTGGCACAGACAGCTAAGTGCTCAACTATGAACTGAAAGGTTGGAGGTTGGAACCCACACAGAAGCACCTCAGAAGAAAGTCCTGGCGATCTGCTTCTGAAAGATCACAGCTTTGAAAACCCTACAGAGCACAGTTATACTGTAACACATGGAGTCACCAAGAGTCAGAATTGACTCTATGCCTACTGGTTGGTTGTTGGTTAATACACATTTAGTTATTATCTTATAAATGAACCATTTCATGTGTTTCCTGTATGTAGGTCTTATGTTACAAAATAAATCTTAGATTTCTTGGGACACTGGATTGATTTTATGTTACTGCTCTAGTCCTTAAAATACTAAGCACCTAAGCAATATATTGGAGCTCTAGTGGAGCAGTGGTTAAGAGCTCAGCTGCTAACCAAAGTTCAGCAGCTTGATTGCACCAGCCACTCCTTGGAAACCCTATGGGGCAGTTCTACTCTGTCTATAGGGTCACTATGAGTCGGAATTGACTCAATGGCAATGGGTTAGTCAATATACTCTGTTTGCAAATAATAACAAATTGTAGGTGAGGTGCCCCCCATGTGTCTGTCAGTTTCTCATACTGTGGGGGCTTGTGTGTTGCTGTGATGCTGGGAGCTATGCCACTGGCATTCAGATACCAGCAGGGTCACCCATGGGGGACAGGTTTCAGCTGAGCTTCCAGACTAAGACAGACTAGGAAGAAGGACCTGGCAGCCTACTTCTGAAAAGCATTAGCCAGGGAAAACCTTATGAATAGCAGCTGAACATTGTCTGATATAGTGCTGGAAGATGAGCCCCCCAGGTTGGAAGGCACTCAAAAGATGACTGGGGAAGAGCTGCCTACTCAAAGTCGAGTTGACCTTAATGATGTGGGTGGAGTAAAGTTCAAAATGAGAAGAAACAGCTGCAAATATCCATTAATAATCAGAACCTGGAATGTATGAAGTATGAATCTAGGAAAATTGGAAATCATTAAAAATGAAATGGAACGCATAAACATCAATATCATAGGCATTAGTGAGCTGAAATGGACTGGTATTAGCCATTCTGAATCAGACAATCATATGGTCTCCTATGCTGGAAATGACAACTCGAAAAAGAATGGTGTTGCATTCATGGTCAAAAAGAACATTTCAAGATCTATCCTGAAGTACAACGCTGTCAGTGATAGGATAATATCCATACGCCTACAAGGAAGACCAGTTAATACGACTATTATTCAAATTTACGCACCAACCGCTACGGCCAAAGATGAAGAAATAGAAGATTTTTATCAGCTGCTGCAGTCTGAAATTGATCAAACATGCAATCAAGATGCATTGATAATTACTGGCGATTGGAATGCAAAAGTTGGAAACAAGAAGGATTGGTAGTTGGAAAATATGGCCTTGGTGATAGAAACAATGCCGGAGATCGAATGATAGAATTTTGCAAGACCAATGACTTCTTTGTTGCAAATACCTTCTTTCACCAACATAAACGGCGACTATACACATGGACCTCGCCAGGTGGAACACACAGAAATCAAATTGACTACATCTTTGGAAAGAGACGATGGAAAAGCTCAATATCTTCAGTCAGAACAAGGCCAGGGGCCGGCTCTGGAACAGACCATCACTTGCTCATATTCAAGTTCAAGCTGAAACTGAAGAAAATCAGAGCAAGTCCACAAGAGCCAAAATATGACCTTGAATATATCCCACCTGAATTTAGAGACCATCTGAAGAATAGATTTGATGCATTGAACACTAGCGACCAAAGACCAGACGAGTTATGGAATGACATCAAGGACATCATCCATGAAGAAAGCAAGAGGTCACTGAAAAGACAGGAAAGAAAGAAAAGGCCAAGGTGGATATCAGGGGAGACTCTGAAACTTGCTCTTGAGTGTCAAGCAGCTAAAGCAAAAGGAAGAATTCGTGAAGTAAAAGAACTGAACAGAAGATTTCAAAGGGTCTCTCGAGAAGACAAAATAAAGTATTATAATGACATGTGCAAAGAGCTGGAGATGGAAAACCAAAAGGGAAGAACACGCTCAGCATTTCTCAAGCTGAAAGAACTGAAGAAAAAATCCAAGCCTCGAGTCGCAATATTGAAGGATTCCATGGGGAAAATATTAAATGATGTAGGAAGCATCAAAAGAAGATGGAAGGAATACACAGAGTCATTATACCAAAAAGAATTAGTCGATATTCAGCCATTTCAGGAGATGGCATATGATCAGGAAACGATGGTACTGAAGGAAGAAGTCCAAGCTGCTCTGAAGGCATTGGCGAAAAACAAGGCTCCAGGAATTGATGGTATTTCAATTGAGACATTTTAACAAACGAATGCAGCGCTGGAGGTGCTCACTCGTCTATGCCAAGAAATATGGAAGACAGCTTCCTGGCCAACTGATTGGAAGAGATCCATATTTATGCCTATTCCCAAGAAAGATGATCCAACCGAATGTGGAAATTATAGAACAATATCACACGCAAGCAAAATTCTGCTGAAGGTCATTCAAAAACGGCTGCAGCAGTGTATCGATAGTGAACTGCCAGAAATTCAGGCTGGTTTCAGAAGAGGACGTGGAACCAGGGAAATCATTGCTGATGTCAGATGGATCCTGGCTGAAAGCAGAGAATACCAGAAGGATGTTTACCTGTGTTTTATTGATTATGCAAAGGTATTTGACTGTGTGGATCATAACAAACTATGGATAACACTGTGAAGAATGTGAATTCCAGAACACTTAATTGTGCTCATGAGGAACCTTTACATAGATCAAGAGGCAGTTGTTCAGGCAGAACAAGGGGATACTGATTGGTTTAAAGTCAGGAAAGGTGTGAGTCAGGGTTGTATTCTTTCACCATACCTATTTAATCTGTATCCTAAACAAATAGTACGAGAAGCTGGACTATATGAAGAAGAACAGGGCATCAGATTGGAGGAAGGCTCATTAACAACCTGCATTATGCAGATGACATAACCTTGCTTGCTGAAAGTGAAGAGGACTTGAAGCACTTACAAATGAAGATCAAAGACCACAGCCTTCAATATGGATTACACCTCAACATAAAGAAAACAAAAATCTTCACAAATGGACCAATGAGCAACATCATGATAAACGGAGAAAATATTGAAGTTGTCAAGGATTTCATTTTACTTGGATCCACAATCAACAGCCATGGAAGCATCAGTCAAGAAATCAAAAGACACATTGCATTGGACAAATCTGCTGCAAAGGATCTCTTCAAAGTGTTGAAGAGCAAAGATGTCACCCTGAAGACTAAGGTGCGCCTGACCCAAGCCATGGTATTTTCAATCGCATCAGATGCATGTGAAAGCTGGACAATGAATAAGGAAGACCGAAGAAGGGTTGACGCCTTTGAATTGTGGTGTTGGCGAAGACTATTGAATATACCATGGACTGCCAAAAGAATGAACAAATCTGTCTTGGAAGAAGAACAGCCAGAATGCTCCTTAGAGGTGAGGAAGGAGAGACTACATCTTACATACTTTGGACATGTTGTCAGGGGGATCAGTCCCTGGAGAAGGACATCCTACTTGGCAGAGTACAGGGTCAGCGGAAAAGAGGAAGACCCTCGACGAGGTGGATTGACACAGTGGCTGCAACAATGAGCTCAAGCATAACAAAGATTGTAAGGATGGCGCAGGACCGGGCAGTGTTTCGTTTTGTTGTGCATAGGGTTGCTATGAGTCGGAACCGACTCGATGGCACCTAATAACAACAACAACAGGTGAGGTGCAGTATAAATGGCCGTATTTTATGTCATTCAAAGGAGTGTTTCTGAGATGTTAAATGCTACCAGATCTCATTTAACTCTTTTACAATCAAATTTAACATAATGCCTCAGTCTTAAGAAGATTTTTTTTAAATGATACATAAATTTGTTTTTGAATAGTGTGCATTATATCAGGGAGTCTCTGGATGGCATAATTGGTTAAGCACTCAGCTATTAACCAAAAGATTAGCAGTTCAAATCGCCAGAGATGCCTTGGAAGATAGGTCTGGTGACCTGCTTACAAAAGGTCACACCCTTGAAAACCCCATGGAGTGCAGTCCTATTCTGTACCTATGGGGTCACTATGAGTCAGAATCAACTTGACAGCAACTGGTACTAGTATTATATTAAGTCATAGAAATTTACAATTGGAAAGACCCTCAGAAATTATTTAATATAATATCCTGATGTATTATTTTAAAAAAAAAAAAAAACAAACTCATTGGTTTGAGTTGATTCTGACTCATAGCAATCCTATAGGGCAGAGTATAGCTGCCGCACGGGTTTTCCAGGCTGTAATCGTTACAGAAGCAGACTGCCGCATCTGTCTCCCATGGAGATGCTGGTGGGTTCAAACCGCCAACCTTTCGGTTAGCAGCTGAGTACTTAACCATTGCGCCACCAGGGCTCCTCGATGTATTACAAAGTACCTGCTTAATATTAGTGTTGGCCTCCAAGCCAAGAGGGAACAGTCATAACCATAACCCATTCAAGGAGATCAAAGTCCGTTTCCCTGAGAAAATGACGTTTAAAGTAAACTGCAAGGAACAGCTATGAGTTAGCTAGGTGAAGGGGGTGGCGGGGGGAGTGTGAGGTAAATGATAGGGGAGGGTAGGCAGAAATATAGCAGTATCATGTGCAAAGATCTTTTGGTCTGCTGAGTTTGAGCAACTGAAAGAAGCCTCGTGCAGCTAACAGAGAATAAGGGGGAGAGTGGCACAAGACAAGAAACAGCTGGGTTTTGAAGGCCTTGCTAAGGATTATGGACTTTATCCTAAGAGCAGTGAAGAGCCGTTGACAGTTTTTATGAGAAGCATAATATGAAACTTGGGTTTTTTAGGAAGTTACTCTGGACTTTTGATTCTGCCTCAGAGTAACTGAGAATGGATTTACCCTTTCTAAAACAACTGAAAAGCGGACAAAATTTGTAAAATAGTGGCTCTCAAGATGTTGGCTATCAGGCAATGGCAGACAGTGATCCATGTCAGATGGGAAACAAATGAGGAGAGTCCTACAATAGCCCCGGCTTACTGCCTGGAGAAGTTTCCAGACCACAGCTCAGGGAGGGGAACCCTGATTTGAGGAGAAGGAGCTGGGAGTCTGGGGAAGTCAAGGAAGTTAGAGCTGGCAGAGCAGAGTACCAGAAATGAGCCATCTGCACACAGAGAACTACAGAGATCTGCAGAGTACCTCTTGAGTGCACTTTGAATATTCAGTTGAGCACTGATGAGCACATGCATGTGAGGACCCTACTTGAAGCTGGGGAGAGAACGACCCAAAAGGACTAGAGGAAACAGTACTTTTAGCTCACATGGGACTGGAATACTGCCTGTTTCAACAGCTAGAGTAGAAAACTTCACCACATTTTAGAAGACATCAGACAGAATACAGAGACTTGCTTCTATGCTGGGTAAAATTTAATGTTAGGATAAATGCTCTTCTGGTTCTGTCTAATAGAGCTTAACAGCAAAATTGTTTAGAACCAGTGATAAAGTGCAAATCTTAAAGGCAGTCAAAGAAAAAAGATATTTGACATAAAGGGGACCAAAGATAAAGGGTGAGAGTAGATTCCTCACCAGAACCAATGCAAGCTAGAAGACAGTGGAGGAATGTTCTAAAGTTACTGAAAGAAAAAAAAAAGTCAAAATACCCAGGAAAAATATCTTTCAAAAATGAAGATGAAATAAGGGCTTTTTTCAGATATAAACTGCTGGAAGAATTCATCACCAGCAGATCGGCACTATAAGAAATGGTAGAGGAAGTCTTTCAAACAAAAGGAAAACAGTACTAAATGGAAACCCGGATCTACATAAAAGAATGAAGAACATCAGAAGTGGTAAGTTCTTAGGGAAATATAAACACTTGTGTCTTATTTAAATAATTTTTTAAATAACTGACTATTTAAAGGAATAGTAACAATTTATTGTTGGGTCTAGAAAATATGTAGAGTAAAATATAAGGTAAAAATAGCACAAAGACTGGAAGGGGAAAAATAGAATTATACTGTTGTAAGGTTTTTATACCATGCATGAAGTAATGTAATACTACTTGAAAATAAGTTAAAGACATATAAACTTTAAACCAACACCTAAAATTTTATACCTTTTTATTGTGGACAATAAAAAGTTATAGCTAATAAGCCAACAAAGTAGATAAAATGGAATAAAAATAACACAATTGTTCCCCCAAAAAAAGGTAGAAAAAAAGAAAAACCCCAAACCAAACTCATTCTCATAGAGTCAATTCCGACACATAGCAACCCTATAGGAAAGAGTAGGACTGTCCCATAGAGTTTCCAAGGAGCACCTGGTAGATACGAACTGCTGGCCTTTAGGTTAGCAGCCATAGCTCTTAACCATTAAGCCACCAGGGTTTCCGAAAAAAAAAGAAAGCGGAGACAAAAGAACAGATGGGACAAATGGAAAATAAACAAATAGCAAGACAGTACATTTAAACCCAAACATCTCAATAACCACATCACCATAAATAGTCTAAACATCACAATTAAAAACAAAAGATTATCAGATTGCATAAAAATGCAAGCTCCAACTATTCTTAGCACATAGGTTAAAAGTAAAAGGATGGGAAAAAATATAACTTGCTAACACCAACCAAGGAAAACTGGAGTGATTATATTACTACCAAACAAAATGGACTTTAGGGTAAAGAATATTACTGGAGATGAGGGAAGACATAAAATGGAAAAAATTCTTGAAAGACACAAACTGCCAAAGCTCACTCAAAAAAAAAAAAAAAATAGGTAACAGAAAGTCTATTTGTACTTAAAAAAGATTTCCCACAAAGAAAACAGTAGGCCTATATGGCTTCACTGGTAAATTCTATCAAACATCTAAGCAAGAAATAATATCAATTCTACACAAACTTCCTGAAAACTGAAAAGGAGGGAATGCTTCCCAACTCATTCTATGAAGCCGACATTACTTGATACTAAAAACAGACAAAGACATTATAAGAAAACCACAGACCAATATATCTCATAAATATATATGCAAAAATTCTTAACAAAATTTTAACAAATCAGATACATCATGACCAAGTGGTGTTTATCCCAGAAATGTAAGGTTGGTCCTATGTTCAAAATTCAATGTAATGCACCATAATAAATAGGCAAGACTAAAAAGAAAAATCATATGATCATCTCAATAAATTCAGAAAAGCATTTGACAAATGCAAAATTCGTTCCTGATAAAAACACTCACAAAACTGAGAATAGAAGGGAACTTTCTCAATCTGATATGCAGAATGTATGAAAAACTTTTTGTTAACATCATACTCATGGGGAAAGATTGAATGATTTTCCCTAAGATCAGCAAATAGACAAGGATATATGCTCTCACCACTTCTATTTAACATTGTACTGGTGTTTCTATCCAGTGAGATCAGGCAAGAAAAACAAACAAAAGGCATCAAGATTGGAAAGGAAGAAGTATTAAAAAAAAAAAACTCCCTTTAATTACAGATAATATGATTTCTGTGAAGAAAATTGTATGGAATATACGCCTGACTAATAAAATGTTACTAGAACTAATAAGATAATTTAGCAAGGTTTTGATTATAACATTGACTTGCAGTAGAACATCATTTCATGTGCTTATTTGCCATCTGTATATCTTCTTTTGGAGCCCTGGTGACATAGTAGTTAAATGTTCAGCTGCTAACCAAAAGGTCGGCAGTTTGAATCCACTTGCTGCTCCTTAGAAACCATAGGGGGCAGTCCTACTCTGTCCTATAGGGTCGCTATGAGTCAGAATCGACTTGACGGCAATGCGTTTGGTTTTGGTTTATGTAAGTTTAGTTGTTGTAATGCTATATTTCACTCTGAAATTGTCTCAGTTTGGATTAAATTATATAGTCACCTTAGTCATTAGTGTAATAGTGACAAGTGTCATTCCACTGCCACTCCCTTTGTTCTCAGACCTATGTATTCTGGTTATTAGGAAAAGCAGCATCTGAATCCTGTAAGACAGTACTTCCCAACTCACACCTGGCATCCTGAGTTCTAGACCATGGCACCATTCTATAAAGCCATAGCTTGATAGTTCAGTAATCACATGGGTTTCTAGACCAGTGATCACATGCTTGTTAGTATTTTGCCTTAGTTCACCTACAGTAAAATGAGTTCTTCGTTCAGATGCAATGTTGTATGAGGTTTATAATGCTGAATGCAGTATTCCATAACTTTATAAATAGTATTGCTAGGCAAAGTATGACAGGCAAGAAAGGCAAATACAGCTCTACAATAGTTATTCACTCTAGGTCAGATTGTGTCACCTCCATCATGGAAGAAGTTTAATCATCAACCTGCTGCTAGATGCCTGGCTGGTCCACTGATTTATGATGTTGTAGAAAGGGTTCTGCATTGGATTCTGCTGCTGGCAGATTGGGCTCTCAGCTATAGCAGTAGACAGATCAGCCTTGCAGAAGAGAGGTCATGTTGTTCTGAGATCATACATAACTTCTGCCCCTGCCATCATGATACTTTATTTAAAGAACCATTGCTCTAGCACTGAAAAGCACTGGTTGACTAGTAATCACAGGAGAGGTCATAATGTCTATCTGCTTAATGATAAGCCTTCTCTTAATAGGTGGCATTTTTCTTTAGCATTTAGATGAGATACAAATATTTTCACACTCTGGAATCATTTCAGGAGATCTATCCACATATGCCCTGGTGACACAGTGCTTGGAAACCCTATGGGATCACTATGAGTTGGAATCGACTCTAGGGCAGTGAGTTTTATTCACATATGAAGAGCCCTGGTGGTGCAGTGGTTAAAGCGCTTGGCTGCTAACCGAAAGGTTGGAAGTTCAAACCCACCAGCCATTCTGTGGGAGAAAGATGTGGCAGTCTGCTTCATTAAAATGTACAGCCTTGGAAACCCTATGGGGCAGTTCTACTCTGTCCTATAGGGTTGTTATGAGTTGGAATTGACTCGACCACCGTGGGTTTTTTTGGTTGGTATTCACACATGACTTACCCAAATCTACTTTTCCCCCAGTCCTTGAGTCTTGTTTATTCCAAGTCCCTGTTCATCCAGTCAAACCATTAACCACTGCCCGTAAACAAGTGTATGGCATTGTTCTCCCAAGCAAACTGGTAAATAAGACACACTGATCAAAAGTTTTCCCCTTGGAAGGATTTTTCCTTCTGCGTGTATTTCAGAGCACCTCTGAGTGAAGTAATGCTATGGTAATCTGCTTCTGACTGATGTCATGTTCTGGCTCGTGTTCCAGGTATGACATTTTTATTCTTCAGTCAACTGCTCAGAGAGAATTCCCCAGGAGGTCACAAGTGTTGGTTGATAGAATGGTGGCAATGTAAAAGAAGTAGACATCTGGTAATGTGATCCACTCACTTGCTCATTTTATTTCCTAGTGCCTTCAATTTTTTTTTTTTTTTCAGGACCAGCTATGAGTTCAAACCGACTTGATGGCAATGGGTTTGGTTTTGGTTTTTTAGGACCAGCTGTAATCCCTGGGAAAATTTGCTGGGTGGCAAAAATAGTCTGTAATCAGCTACTAAGCCAAAGCTACTGAACACTGCTGGAAGTTTGAATCCAACCAGCAGTGCTGTGGAAGAAAGGCCTGACAATCTGCTTCTGTAAAGACTACTGTTGTTGCGTGCTGTCGAGTCAATTCCGACTCATAGCGACCCTCCATGACAGAGTAGAACTGCCCCCATAGGGTTTTCCAGGCTGTAATCTTTATGGGAGCAGATCGCCAGGTCTTTTCTCCTTCAGAGCAGCTGGTGGGTTTCAACTGACAACTTTTCAGTTAGCAGCCAAGCACTTAAGCATTGCACCACCAAGACCTCTTCTGTAAAGATTATAACCAAGAAAACGCTATAGAGCAAGTCTACTCTGAAACACACGGGGTTACCAAGAGTCAAAATTGACTCGACAGCGAAGGGTTTTCATTTGGATTTGGAGTCCCTAGGTCATGCAAACAGTTAAAAGATTTGGCTGCTAACAAAAGGTTGGGGATTTGAGCCCATACAGAGGTGCCTCAAAAATCAACCATTGAAAACTCTATGTGGCACAATTCCCCTCTGACACACATGGTATTGTCTTGAGTTAGATTAACATGATGGCAACTGGTTTTAGCACCAGCTTTACTACTTTTTTTTTTACTACAGTTTTCTATATATTGCTTCCAAATGCTTCTGGGTATATACAACTTTTTGGCTTGTTGGATTAGATAAAACTTAGTTTATGATGGTCTCCTAGGTCTCCAGCCCTTAAATTCCCAAGAAAGGTATTCAGGCTCTACCAGAGCCCAGAAGTCAAGCCAAGATTTTTTTTCTCAAAAGGAACAGTTAAAGGCCTTGATCCAAAGCCCTAGGGCTTACAAGTGAGTCTCCTACTGAGGCTTGCCATAGGCTTCAAATAGCATCTTGATCTGTCATAGACACTTCATCAACGGTCTTGCGGGCTAAGTGACAATCACTTATGCTATAGCCTAAATCAGCTGGAAATTTCTCTTCCTTTAAGGCCTGCTCAAAGCTGGTCATTTTCATTAAACAGATTGCAAAAGCATATCCAAATGTTCATAAAAAGGCTCATCAACTGCTATTTGGAAGGACTGTTCTGAGATGCCCCAGAGCCCCTGATCCTCAGGAATTTTTGTGAGATCACAGTTACCTGGATTTTCATTGGGATTTATCTCCCAGTCTCTGAAATCTAGTTACCTAGTTCCACGGACATATCATCCAAGTAGTTGGCCAGTGTGATGGTGCTTATGAGTGGGATTATCAGATGGTGAGATGATAAAATTTTCTGAAGATTAAATTGTAACCCATAGCTGGAGAGCTGAAATGGATCAGTGAAAATACATTCGTGTTCCCACAAGATAAAAGCAAATACTTTTTGAAGTTCTCTACTTAGCATGATAGAGGAAAAAAGCAATTGCCAGATTAATAGCTATATTCTAACTGCTAGAGGCTGTGTTGATTTGCTTTATTAAAGAGACTACATCTGGAACAGTGACTGTAACTAGAGTCACTATCTAATTATATTTATAGTGTCCACTGTTATTTCCCAAGACTCATCAGTTTTTAACTAGGACAAAGGGAATATATAAATGGGACTGGAAAGGAATCATTACCATTCTATCTTTCAAGTTTGTAATGGTAGCCCTAATCTCTCCAATTTCCCCAGGAACGCAGTACTGCTTTCACTTAACTAATTTTGTAGGGAAGAGTAGTTGCAGAGACTTCCACTCGGCCCCTCCTGCCATAAACGTCCTCGTACCATAGCTTAGGAAGGCAACATGGGCATTTCTACAATGTGCACAAAAAAACTGGACAAATAACAAAAGAATGGGTTTATAGGTCATCATGAGGAAGACTCAGACCAAAGCTTCATTTATCACCTGACCTCATAAGCAACTATTCTTACTAGTGAATCATAATGACATTCTCAGTTTAGGGGGAGGGATTGTTCAAGTTTGCTAAGAGCCACTGACCAATACCTTAGGAATTTTCCTTTCGTGAGTGCACAGGTATGGTATTGATTTAACTATAGGTAATTAATAACCTCAAAATTCAGTGGCTTAATACAATCATATATTATTGGTCACACATCTGTGGGTCAGCTGATCTAAAAAAAGATCTAGGCTGGATTAAATAGGTTGGAGCAGCACACCCAAATGCCATATATGTTACTATCAAAATCCAAAGAGCTCACCAGATGTTGCCCTTTTTTCTTATTGGTAGGAGGTGAAAAGACTTGCCTGGGTAGATCTGTTGATCTCAGCTGGGCTCACTCATGTATCTGTAGGTCACCTGAGGGTATCTGTGCTCCATGGTGCAAATTTGCTAGTGAGGTCTGATTCGGTGTCTTACTGTATTTTCCTTATAAGTAAACTAACTGGGATGTGTTCTCCTGACAGTGATAGAAGTGCAAGCGGTGAAGTGAAAATGTGCAAATACTTGCCTAGACTCAGAATTGGCACACCTTTATCATCTTGGCCAAAACAAGTCACATGGCTGAGCTCGAAGTTGTTGTTGTTGTTAGGTGCCCTTGAATCAGTTCCAACTCATAGTGACCCTATGTATCACAGAATGAAACACTGCCTGGTCCTGCGCCATCCTCACAATCATTGTTATGCTTGAGCCTGTTGTTGCAGCCACTTTGTCAGTCCACCTCGTTGAGGGTCTTCCTCTTTTCCACTGACCCTGTACTTTACCAAGCATGATGTTCTTCTCCAGGGATTGATCTCTCTTGACAACATGTCCAAAGTATGTAAGATGTAGTCTTGCCATCCCTGCTTCTAAGGAGCATTCTGCTTGTACTTCTTCCAAGACAGATTTGTTTGTTCTTTTTGGCAGTCCATGGTATATTCAACATTCTTTGGCAACACCACAATTCAAAGGTGTCAATTCTTTTTCGGTTTTCCTTATTCATTGCCTATCTTTTGTATGCATATGACAAGATTGAAAATACCATGTTTTGGGTCAGGCACACCTTAGTCTTCAAGGTGACATATTTGCTTTTCAACACTTTAAAGAGGTATTTTGCAGCAGATTTGCCCAATGCAATGTGTCTTTTAATTTCTTGACTGCTGCTTCTGTGGGTGTTGACAGTAGAGCTCATAGTTAGGGGTCAGAAAAATATATTCTGCTCATGGTAAGGCCATGGCAAGGATGTGGATGGAGAGAGGGGTGAAGAGATGGAAACAATCATTGGTAAATGTCTCTATGTCCCTTACAGAAAGTGAGGAGAAAGATTTACAGCATTCACTTGTGATGCATGCATCTTCCTCAAGTGACCCCTTCTTGGGGGTCTTGGAGACTGAAATGACTTGGGTTCAGAGTTTAGATAAGCAGCTCTGATTTTCAGTATCGTTTAGTTATATCAGGGCCACCATTTTGCACAATTCAAGGTCGCTATAGGGTTGCTGAGTTGGAATTGACTTGACGGCAATGGGTTTGGGGTTTATTTTTTTTTTAAAGAGCTGTGAGTAATGTGGCGATCCTGACTATTCTTGTGAGCTGCTGATCTATTGAAGTCCTAAGGAAATTCATGGTCAATTTGCCATTACCAAAGATCTGCATACCATTCCAGTCCTAGAACCTCTTATGGCAATCACACCTACATTGCCTCTGTTGCCTAAGTGCTACAATTTGGTTTCTACTCCGGGATAGCATTTGTATCAAAATCAGACAGGCTCTTTCAACAGCAGCATCTCCCATGTTACATCCCTAGCCTTTATTTTTAATTTATTTATTGTGCTTTAGGTGAAAGTTTACAAATCAAGTCAGTCTCTCATACAAAAAGCCATACACACCCTGCCATGTGCTCCCAGCTACTCTCCTCTTAATGAGACAGCACATTCCTCCTCTCCACCCTGTATTCCCCATGTCCATTCAACCAGCTCCTGTACCCCTCTTCCTTCTCCCCTCACCACCAGACAGGGGTTGCCCGCATAGCCTCAGGCGTTTACTTGAGCCACAAAGTTCACTCCTCGCAAGCATCGCTGTCTATCGCATAGTCCAGGCCAATCCCTATCTGCAGAGTTGGTTTCAAGAATGGTTCCAATCTTGTATCCCTAGCCTTTAGATGATAGACACTGGAGTGCTGAGCTTTTCAAGACTGCCAACACTGCCAATATTTTCTAAATACCTTGGTGAAGGCAATATCCTCTCAGCCCTTCTGAGAGGCAATAAAGAGTGAGAAAATAGTCAATATGATAAAGGCACTCAGATTTTCCCATCTCCTTAAGTCTCTCTGGAGGTCCCTGGGTGGTGCAAACAGTTTGCACTACTAGTCAAAAGGTTGGTGGTTCAAATCCACCTAGCAGTGCCACAGAAGAAAGGTCTGATGATCTACTTCTATAAGATTAAATCCATTAAAAACCCTATGGAGTGCAGTTCTATTCTAATACATCTGGGATCACCATGAGTTGGAATCGACTTGATGGCAATGGGTTTGGTTTTTTGAGTTTAAGTCTTTCTGGACTCCCTGGGTCATGCAAACGTTAATGCACTTGGCTGTTAACCAAAACGTTGGAAGCTTAAAGTCCACCCAGATATTGTCATTGTTAGGTGCCATAGAGTCAGTTCCAACTCATAGCGACCCTATGCACAACAGAAGGAAACACTGTCTGGTCCTGCACCATCCTCACAATCGTTGTTATGCTTGAGCCCGTTGTTGCAGCCACTTTGTCAATCCACCTCGTTGAGGGTCTGCCTCTTTTTCGCTGACCCTCTACCAAGCGGATGTCCTTCTCCAGGGACTGATTTCTCCGATAACATGTCCAAAGTATGTGAGATGCCATCGTGACATCCTTGCTTCCAAGGAGCATCCTGGATGTACTTGGAAGACAGATTTGTTTGTTCTTTTGGCAGTCCATGGTGTATTCAATATTATTCGCCAACACCACAATTCGAAGATGTCAATTCTTCTTTGATCTTCCTTATTCATCATCCAGTTTTCACATGCATATGAGGCGATTGAAAATACTGTGACTTGGGTCAGGCACACCTTAGTCTTCAAGGTGACATCTTTGCTTTTCAACACTTTAAAGAGGTCCTTTGCAACAGATTTGCCCAATGAAATGCGCCTTTTGATTTTTTGACTCCTTCCATGGGTGTTTATTGTGGATCCAAGTAAAATGAAATCCTTGACAACTTCCATCTTTTCTCTATCATAATGTTGCTTATTGGTCCAGTTGTAAGCATTTTTGTTTTCTTTATGTTGAGATGTAATCCATACTGAAGGCTGTAGTCTTTGATCTTCATCAGTAAGTGCTTCAAGTCTTCTTCACTTTCAGCAAGCAAGACCGTGTCATCTGCCCAATGCAGGTTGTTAATAAGTCTTCCTCCAATCCTGATGCCCTGTGCTTCTTCATATAGTCCAGCTCCTCGGATTATTTGCTCAAGGTACAGATTGGATAGGTATGGTGAAAGGATACAACACTGACACACACCTTTCCTGACTTTGAACCATGCAGTATCCCTTTGTTCTGTTTGAACGGCTGCCTCTGGATCTAGGTACAGGTTTCTCATGAGCACAATTAAGTGTTCTGGAACTCACATTCTTTGCAATGTTATCCATCATTTGTTATGATCCAGTAGAATGCCTTTGCATAGTCAATAAAACAGGGGTAAACATCTTTCTGGTATTCTCTGCTTTCACCCAGGATCCATCTGACATCAGCACTGATATCCCTCATTCCACTTCCTCTTCTGAACCTGGTTTGAATTTCTGGCAGTTCCCTGTGGATGTACTGCTGCAGCCACTTTTGAATGATCTTGCGCAAAATTTCACTTGCATGTGATATTAATGACATTGTTCAATACTTTCTGCATTTGGTTGGATCACTTCAAAAGAAAGTCCTGGCAATCTACTTCCAAAAAAATCAGCCATTGAAATCCCTATGGAGCACAGCTCTATTCTGACACATGTGGGGTGTCCATGAATTGGAATCAACTCAATGGCAACTTGTGTTTTAAATCTTTCTACCCCTTCCTCTACATTTTTTTTTAATTGTACTTTAGTTTAAGGTTTACAGGACAAATTAGTTTCTCATTAAATAGTACATATTGTTTTATGACATTGATTAACAACCCCAAGACATGTCAACACTCTTCCTTCTCAACCTTGGGGTCCCTTTTACCAGGATAACTGTTCCCTCCTGCGTTCTAGTCCTTGCCCCTGGGCTGGTTTGCCCCTTTACTCTTGTTTTATTTTATGGGCCGGTCTAATCTCTAGCTGAAGGGTGAACCTCGGGAGTGACTTCATTACTGAGCTAAAAGGGTGTTTGGGGGCCATACTCTCGGGGCTTCAACAGTCTCTGTCATACCAGTAAGTCTGGTCTTTTTTTGCGAGTTAGAATTTTTTTTTTAATAGTACATTTGTCATTTATTATAATACAGTCTTCCAAATAAATATATTTCAATAATGCCCAATCAAAATTTTTTACCTCTATAGTACTGAATTCTTTGATTTATGGCATACAAAAAGTATACAAATCAATACAGTGTATTACTTTACCTTGTATTTAAGAGGACATGTATCAACAAAGCACTTAACCACTATTATCTATAGTACATATACAAATTATTACATTGTAAGTTATTTAAACATGTCTCTTTAAAATTTGACATTACACTGAAAGAAGGCACATGAAAAATGACTCATATTTTAAGCATTTTCACATAAGGCAAGATGCAATAGTGTAGACAAATTTTCCAAAAACAAAATAACCAGGGTTTAGAACAGGTTCATTCAAGTTCAAACTCCTGCTGAGAATTTGCATTTCCAACAAATTCCCTGATGAAAATTTGCATTTCTAATAAGTTCTCAGGAAGTTATACATAAGAATCAACTGGGGGATCTTGTTAAAATGTAGATTCTGATTCAATATATCTGAGGCGAAAATGCAAATTCTCAGCAGGGGTTTGAACTGGAACAAACCAATTTGAAATCCTAGAAATAACACCAAGCTGATGTCTTATTATACAAAAAGAAAAGTACTTAATTTGAATATTGTAAGAAATCTTCAGGCATTTGGGATGCCACTTTAACATACTTAGCTTAGAATACCACAAGTTATAATAACGTATCCATTTAAGTTCACATGTATGAAGGGAAAACAGAAAGGTGGCAAAAATAGCCTATTCACTATCTAAATGACCAATACATCAGATGAAATAGTCTTTTCAAATTTTTTGTATTTCTAGAGAATCGAGTCTACATTTTAAAAAGTAAAATCACTCTTTTCTGTGATGTTTTCCCAGCATTGCATTTTATAGGTAAAGCTCATAGCCCCAAACGGTTCTCTACAGTATGTAAGCAGTCTGGTAGCTTCAGTGTATTTGACTACTACTGGCACAATTTCCCTCCACACATTTCCCTTAGTGAAACCTGTCCTCAGCAAAAACTGCTAATGTGGGCTGGCTAAGTATTTCCCAAACTCAAGTCTCAATATCACAAAAAAAGGGAAAAAAGCTTTAGCTCAGAATTTCTTTAAGATACTATGCAGGATGATAATAAACACTGCCTCCAAAAAGGGACCTACTTTCAAATAAGTAGTTTTCTTTATACAGAATTTCTCATAAACCATATGTCCATATAATGGAAAGCTGGAGAGGAGAAAGAATTATACAATGAAGCAGAATCATATGCTGCTGTAAATTCATTTCAATGAGTGTAATTCTGGTGTTTAAAAACACATAAAAATAAGTTTTTTAAAAATTGTATACAGCCCCTAAATGCTAGTGAATTATGTCACCTAATACAACCAAAGAAACAGCAATCTTGGACAATACTGGAGAAAAATACGACTGTAGCAGACTAGGTTTGCATTATTTTGTGGGCAAGAGAATTTTCAAAGGCAATTTTGTTTATACGTAATTTTTACCTTCCATGCTGATTTTAGAACTTAATTACCAAAACAGATGTACTTTTTTGAACAGAAAACTCTTCCCTAGAAATATCTCACAGAATTAATGCTCCATAGAACACACTTAGAAAAACTCTGACTTAGCTATACAAAGTCAACATTCAAAATGAACATTATGAATTCATAGTAGCATGCTAAGACTGTACATTTCATACAATAATTTGCTTTCCAGTTAAAGCTCGCTACTGTAAAGGTGCATTTAATAGAATAGAAATATGCTGTAAAACATCTTCTTAAATTAGAATTATAAAATTCATTAGACTCAAAACAAAGTCATAACACAGATTAAAGAGAGAAGATAATATGATAAATATATATTCAAGGCATTTTTATAATAGAAATTTTTAATCTAATAAAGAATATAAAATGCTGTTTTTTTTAACCGATTAGGCAGTCAACAAGTTAAAATAGTACCCTAAGAGTCAACTTTACCTTTGATTTTTCTTCTATAACCATAAATTTTGAATTTAATTTCCTCATTATAATGTCACCTCTAAATGCTGCTGTAACTCTCTTCCTATATCATGCCTCTAATCACATCTTTCCGCTAATCAAAAGCTTTCAATGGTTTCCCATTGCACATTGTTAAAGCTGACCTTAAAACCTGCATTTAATGTAATACATAATCTGGCACCAACCAACTTTCAAATTTATATTCTCAATTCCCCTTCACTCATTCTTCAATAAGAAACCTGAGAATCTAGCATGATTTAGGTACCAAGCTATATTCCAAAATACTTTTTTCCAGTGGTTCTCAAATTTTATCTTGCATCAGAATCATAGAGAAAGTTTGTTAAAACGCTGATTACTAAACCCCACCCCTAGTTTATGATTCAGCATGAAATGGGTGAGGCTTGAGAATTTACATTTCTAAACAGTTATCAAGTGATGCCTAGGTTGCTGGTCAGTCCCTATACTTTGAGAACCTTTTCTATATTCCAGAGGTCACAAAACTGGAAGCCCACTGGCTGAATGAGGCTCACTGAAATATTTTGTCTGTCCAGTGTTTTAAAAACATGTTAATTTTAAACATTTAAGACTTAGAAAATTTAACAAAAAATTTAGATTTCTGGCTTATTCCTACATATAAAAACTCAGCTGGAGCTAAACAGGAACACCTCATTTAGACGGGGGAGATGTCTAGGTTATCACAGCCCTCCCTGACTCTCCACACTCACATCACCCGGCTGAGCACTGTATTTTGTTTGTACACCCTGTCCCACTTTTCCCCATTCTCTGTGCCTTTTTTTAATGTTGCTCACTCTGACCTCAAACACCCTTTCTTCCCATACTGCTGAAATTCTGTTGTTGTTAGGCACTGTCAAACAGTTTTCAACTCATAGCAACCCCATGTGACACAGTAGAAATGCTCCATAGGGTTTTCTAGGCTGTAATCTTAATGGGTGGCATAGTGGTTAAGTGCTACAGCTGCTAACCAAAGGGTCGGCAGTTCAAATCCGCCAGGCGCTCCTTGGAAACTCTATGGGGCAGTTCTACTCTGTCCTATAGGGTCGCTATGAGTCAGAATCGACTCGAGGGCACTGGGTTTTGGGTGAATCTTAATGGGAGCAGATCGCCAAGTCTTTGTCCCACAGAGCTGTTGGGTGGGTTCAAACCCCCAGCCTTAACAGTTGTACCACCAGGGATCCTTTGCTGAAATTCTGCTTACCCCTTTATAAAGCTTGGCTTAAAAGCCTTTCTCAATGAAGCCCCAGCAAAAATAGAAATCCTTAAAGAATATACATATTAAAGATTTAACATAAAGTTGTATATTTTAAGAGTCAAGGTTTTATTTCCACAAATACCAAAATTGCAGTATTTACAAAAATAAACATAAAAGCAATAAATTGTATCATAAATTATAAACACACAGTATGTTTTTGGAAATTTTCATTTTAAATAAAATTTTAATTTTGTCCATTCTGATTTTTACTGTGAAAGAAATCTTTAGTATCGGACATTTAAATTAAGGCATACTTTAAAATCACATAGCCAAAATATAACACAGCTCCATTAGAATATTGTACCTAATTGCTGGCCAAAAAAGAGGAAGGGAAGATTGGGGAAATTGATAGAATTCCCCTGATTTCAAAGCCTAACAATCTTTTGAAGCAATTTTAATAAAATAAATATTTTTAGTTTTTAAATCTAGAGAATAGAGCATTTCTGCTTCTATGGGATAAAAAAAACCAAAACAAACCCACTGCCACTGAGCCAATTCTGACTCATAGCGACCTTTAGGACAGAGTAGAACTGCCCCATAGAGTTTCCAAGGAGCAGCTTGGTGGATTCAAACTGCTGACCTTTTGGTTAGCAGCCAAGTTCTCAACCACTGCGCCACCAGGGCTCCTCTATGGAATTGAAAAAAAAAAAAGAATAGCAGGGGGGAAAATTACACAGAGCCAGAAATGCTGAGTGCTGGTCATGCCTCTGCAATAAAAAGCTTTGTTATTCCATTATAAGTCACTGACTTCTCTCTGGACCTTAGTTTCATTACCTTTAAATTGAAAAGATGAGGAAAAAAAGGGGTCTCCAAATACCTTCCATCTCTAAAATCCTAGGACTTCTTCCAAAGATGAAAACATATTTAAAAAAAAAAATCGAAGTCATACAGACAAGCTTGTTATTTGGTTAGCACAGCTTTTACATCAGACTGATTTAAAAACCTTTAGTCTCAAAGCTCTAATTTAAAATGCTGAAGACTTAGAACTTACGGAGAGTATGTGTTTGTAAATATGTCTGCGTATTTTATATTTTTAAGGTCCCATGGTGGTGTGATGGTTAAGTGCTTGGCTGCTAACTGAAAGGTTGGCCTTCCAGCCGCTCTGTGGGAGAAGAGATCTGTGTTCTTCTCCCATAATGATCACAGTCCAGGAAATCCCATGGGACAGTTTGACTCTGTCCCATAGGGCTGCCATGAGTAGCAATCAACTCAAGGGCACACAATAACAATGACATGCTATATTTTAATGAGAAATTATCTTTTTATAAAGACAACAATTAAACTTCTTAGAAAAAAAAAATGAGAGGGAAACAATGAAATATATAATCATGCCAACCAATAAGTAAACTTGAATATATCTCAAAGGAAAATTTAGTAAATAAAAACTCACATCAACAAAGTTTTTCATTAATAGAGAGTAACATTTTTCAAGAATATGCATTTTGCTTTAGGATATTCTGAAAAATTAAAATTATTAAATTGCAAGATTCAAAAAAAAAATTGAGAGACCATTATATTCCGGCAGACCGTGCCGTTAAGCGAATTGCTTTCAGCCCTTCCACTTTTTGCTCTTAGGAGTTCTTCCTGTAGCTGTTGCCTTCTTTTCAATCAATCCCTCTTCTCCTGAAGAGAGAATCCAAATTTTTTTGATTTACTAAAATTATCTGATGCCCCTCTTTCAGCATTTGCAGAATCTGAGGATCATACCCTAATAGTGATCTAAAGTGTTCTCCACTCTCTTGCCAAAAAAATTCAACTCTCCTTAGAATAGAAGATGGAGACAATGTTATTCTCATGTCAACAGAGGACAGAGATGGCAACAAAGATTGATCTTTCCATAACATGTACTAATTCATGTTTTTCTCTTTGCTCAAAAGTGTCACTCTGTTGAGAACATAAAGCCAGTGGAGGAGGTGGTTTAACGTCTTCTTGCTTCAGCTCCATTGTAACAGCAACGGGTTGGTGATCCAACATTACCTGTAGTGAACTGGTACCAGCCTGTGCTTCCTCATCCAAGTTTGCACTGTATGAGGTGGATCTAATGTTGGCATCGCAGATGCTTCAGAACAATATTTTCCACTATAATTATCCCTGTGATTAATTTCTCTAGTATTCTCTTTAGTATGGAGAAGACTGAAACTGCATGTTCTGGAATCATTTTGTGACTTATTTGGTGCAACCTCAAATAATTTTACATCTGGATTCAGCTTTGTAATCTCTTCATTTGGACTTGGATTACTTCTTCCTGGGGGTATAAATCTTGGTTTTTTCAAGGGATTCCCCTGCCATTGACTTGGTGCTATGGATCGTCTCCTATTCAATAGCTCTAACCAACAAGAGGCCTACAGAAGACGCATATCCAGCGAAGACCAACCCCCGTAAGCAACGTTTCCCTCACTGCCCAAATAGATCGAGGTTCCCGCCTCCACGCCGCCAACCCCGACCGCGAGTTATAATTTTGTTCTACATTTTCCTCCAGCTCTGTCTGGAACCCTCTAGTGTGATCCCCATCAGAGCAGTCGGTGGCGGTAGCTGAGAACCATCTAGTTGTACTGGACTCAGTCTGGCGAAGGCCCTGGTAGGTGTAGTCTATTAGTCCTTTGGACTAGTCTTTCCATTGTGCCTTTAGTTGTCTTCATCCTCCCTTGCTCCCAAAGGGGTGAGACCTGTGTTGCACCTTAGATGGCGGCTCATAGGCTTTTAAGACCCCAGACGTACACAGCAAAGTAAATGTAGAACGTGTTCTTTATAAACTATGTTATGCCACTTGAGCTAGATGTTCCCTGAGACTATGGTCCCCATAGTCCTCAGCCCAGCAATTCGGTTCCTCAGGGAGTTTGGATGTGTCTGTGGAGCTTCCATGACCTTGCCTTGTACGAGTTATGCTGGCTTCCCCAGTACTGTGTATTGTCTTACCCTTCACCAAAGTTACCACTTATCTGTGGTCTATTTAGTGCTTTTACACTTCCACCCCTCCCCTCCCTGGTAACCATCAAAGATTGTTTCTTTTTGTGTGTAGACCTTTTCATGAGTTTTTACAGTAGTGGTCTCATACAATATTTGTCTTTTTGTGATTGACTTATTTCACTCAGCATAATGCCCTCCAGGATCATCCGTTTTATAGTCACAGGTTCATCTTTGTTCTTTATAGTTGAATAATACTCCATTGTGTGTATGTACCACGGTTTTTTTAATCCATTCATCTGTTGATGGGCATCTAGATTGTTTCCATCTTTTTGCTATTGTGAACAATGCTGCAATGAACACGGGTGTGCATATGTCTATTCATGTGATGGCTCTTATTTCTCTAGGATATATTCCTAGGAGTGGGATTGCTGGACCATATAGTATTTCTATTTCTAGCTTTCTAACCTTCCTTTACATTTTGCCGAGGAGTTTCTAATACCTCAAATCCACTTAGCACTGTCCATCATTGAAAATACGTTTTGGTCATGGAAGCAAGCAAATGATTGTAACCACTCCCAGCTGTCTGAATTAGCTCATTGAATTGAGAATGCCTGGTGTATGTACCCATATCAATAAATTTGACCCTATTTAAAATTGCATTCCTTTCTTCTCCATCTCTATTCATACTTACAGTTTTCTGGAGCTACAAATTAGCAAAATCTTGCCACTCTTTTATGCATAAACCTTCTCCTAATGGATTATGTCTCTAGCTATAGGTCTGGATGCAAGGAGAAGTGGTAGAGGTGTGGCATAAGGCAGTGTCCTTAAATGATGTTGTTATAGCAATTTCAGGTAAGGCAAGGATAGTCTCAACAGAAAGGGAACGGGGGCTGCTGCCAAGGGAGACACATTAAGTTTGGTGTTTTGTAGACTGCAAAAGTCATTTGAATTCACTCAAGTGTTCTCTGGGTCCCACTGTTTCCCAAATGCCCTTTGATTTTTACATATAAACCGTGGAGAACCCGAAAATTCAACCTTTCTTGTAATTCTGCAATTTGGAAGATCAGACTTGGCATCTTATTTTGAGATATGGTTGCCCTGGACCTAAAGATGCAAGAATTTCTTTTACTGCAATTATAGAAACTCCCTGATTCTCTGACCAGTCCTGGAGCCTGGAATTTAAAATCCTGAGTTTGTAGTTTTCTTTATTTAAGCTTTTTTGATATGAGAAGCAGACAGCCAACCCCACAAACCTTGTATTCCTTATTCTCACAATAGCCACATGATTGGCAAAATGTTTCCTTCAGTGGGCACTTCATTCTAGCCAACCACAAGGGATCATTCAAGTAAAACAGATTGGGTCCCACCCTCTGATATTAGAAGTATTCCTCCTTCCTTAAACCCTCCCAGATCAGATAACCAATCACATATTCCCATTTTCTTGAGACGATGTTGTCTGTAGGCACTGCTAATACTAATCTATGGGTCAGGGTTAAGTTGCAGAGACTAGAAAACATTCTAATTTAAACAGAAAGGAATGTATTAAAAAACCAAACCCACTGTCATGGGGTCAATTCGAACTCATAGGGTATCAAATGGCTTACAGAATTATTTTGGAGGACTACTAGAATGGATTTTAGCTGAGCTTCCAGAATTAATAGTCAAAGTCACACCCCAGAACTGGGCCACCAGGGGAGCTACCGCTCCTGCCAAGATCAGGAAACTACCAAATTTAAGCCATAGCTAAAGCATTTGGTTCCACAACAATTCCATCTCTGCTGCTAGAGCTTTTAAGTGAAAAATCATGCCACCTCTGCTACAATCAAAAAACTTCCTGCCAAAACCTGAAATCTATGTTTCAGAAATTTCTGCCAAAATCTGTACCAACAAAATGGATGTCCCACACTCTGCCTTTCTCCTGACCTAGCTTGGTTCTGAGTGCCAGTCTTTTGTGATTTATAGCTGACTGGAGGAAATTCATATCAAATAAACCGGGACCCCTAGATGTAGACAGGCTGGGCAAAGTAGTTTTCAGTTTTCCAGTACCTTCTGTACAGGAAGGCACACTAGTAGGAGGTTAGGCCTTTCTATTCCTCTGCCTGGAATACTTGCATGCCTGCATCACAGCAACATGTAAGCCTCCATTGACGGGTGGTGGCTGCACATGAGGTGCACTGGTAGGGAACTGAACCCAGGTCTCCCACATGGAAGGTGAAAATTCTGCCAATGAACCACCAATACCCTCATCTCCCAACTACATTGTGGTAAATTACAGGTCTCTCCCACATGTAGCACTCGCTGTCTCCCTTTTTTCCTTATTTCTCTTTTTCTTTTACTCTCCCATTAGAATAGAACCTAAATGTGTGCAGGAATTTTGGTCTATTTTGTTGATAGCTGGGTCCCCACTGCCTAAGTAAATATTTGTTAAGTGAATGAATAAATGGTGACCCAGAAACCACTATAGATTTCTTTGGTCATGTAGAATGTTTCTTTTTTTTTTTTTGATATACTGAAATTTATCACATTTTTCCTTTATGGATTATGATTTTAGTGTCTTGCTAAAAACCTTTTCTCCTCTATAATTTCATATAATGGTTTGTGTGTATAAAACCCATAGTTGTTGTTTGATACCAACTCATGGTGACCCCTTGTGTGTCACAGTAGAACAGTGCTCCACAGGGTTTTCAGTGGCTGATTTTTTCAGAAGCAGATCACCAGGCCGTTTTACGGAGGTACCTCTGGATGGACTTGAACCTCCGAGCTTTCAGTTAGCTGCCATTTGGAATAACTGCTTGCACCACCAAAGGTCCTGGGGTCTCTCTCTCTACACACACACACATTTCAGCATTTTATTCTAAAAGTTTTAAATTTTTGCTTTTTGGAGTGAGTTTTAATACATATGAAAATTTTAATTTACAGTGTGAAGTAGGGTTCTAATTTAATTTTTTTCCCCATTTTTTCCAGTTGTCCTATAACCATTTATTGAATACTCCATTCTTTCCCCTCTGATTTAAAATACTCTGTGTCATGTACTAAACTGCCATGTATGCATGTTTCTGAGCTTGCTCTTGCATGGGTCTATTTCACTCTTCTTGCTCTGTTATTTCACTGCCTATTTTTTCCATTTTTTGTTAATGCATGACAGTACCAAAGTTTAGTTATACTTTACTGTCACTTCTGGGTTAATTTATGTGATATAAAATATTTACTTATTTGAAGATTCAAGAAGGTCTCTGGGTAAACCCCTTGTTTGTATGTTAAGCATCTACTATACTACCTATTCCCTGAACAAAATGCAGTCATAAACAATGCATTTTTGTATGAGCTGTAACCAGTGCCCTAGATACTGTGTATCACATGATAGGTGTTTAATAAATATTTGTGGAATGATTAATAAATGTATGAAAGATTTACTTGTAACTCGTTGGATTCTTCTAGCGTCACTAGATCACTGTCTGAGTTTCTAATTGACTCAATTTGTCCTGAGAAAGATACAAGCCAGGAATTGTTCCATTTTTTTTTTTACAATTATTTATTAAAATGTTAAAATTTATTAGTTTTTTTCAAAATAAACACAAACCACATAATAAAATAAGTATAATCAAGCAATATTAGGGGAGTGTGTCCTAGAATTTTTTTCCCTCCAAACACATCTTGTCAATTTAGGAATCATATCAGAACTGTTATTTTTATCAACTCTCCCTCTCCCTCCTACATCTCTGAAGCAATCCCTTCTGAATTTCACCAATAGCTCCACAGAGTCCTGCCATGAAGCCCCAGGGACAAGAGCCTTACCTGCTCCAGGGTCATATGACTTGGGGATAATAGGGTGGTGCATGGTCACTGGAAACTTGGCCACCAAGGACTCACTTCCAGTGTGCCTTGGCCACACTGCAGACTCACTAGAAGGAAAGGAGATCAGAGCTTGGGGGCCACCACATCTGGATCATCCTCCACACTGCCCCTGGGAAGCCGACTTGATGGTGGAGTGAAGGTTTGGTAGGGAAAGTCCTGGCTAAAATGAGATCGAGGAGCCCAGATGGCCTGTGGATTAGACTAGTCTCATTCTGGCTCCTGCCTTGTTGTGTCTCTGGGGCAATCTGCTGAATGCCTCCTAAGCCCACATTTTTTTCCCCTAAGAGAATCTGGTGGGGTGGAGTGAGCACTGAGCTTGGAATCAAAGGATCTGGATTAAATTTTTAACTTTGCCATTTACTATCTGAAATAAACCAAAGCAGTTGCCAAATCCATTCTGGTGCATTGTGACCCCCTGTGTGTCGTGCTGGAACTGTGCTCTGTAGGGTTTTCAATGGCTGAATTTTTGGAAGCAGATCGCCAAGACTTTCTTTCGAGGCACCTCTGAGTGGACTTGAACTACCAACCTTTCAGTTAGCAGCCAAAGTGTTTGTACCACCCAGAGACTCAAAGTATTGAAAACAGCAACAGGGAAGTTAGGTTTTTGGGATTAGAAACAGGAGCAAGTGAAGAATCTTAAATACAGGCAGGCTTCCTGAAGGAGGAAGATTTTGAGAGAGCTTGGTGGTGTTTTCTGGCTCCTAAGTGTTTTGTAATCCAAGGACAGGATCTCACCCATGTCCGCTGGTTCATCATGCTGGTGTAAGTCACATGCTGGAAGATGAAATAAAAAAGTTCCTGGGGAACTGGTGGAAATAATCAGCTGCTTCTGGCCTCTGCCTTGCGCCACACTGGCTGTAGTGTCAGCAAGAGTGTTCAGTGTCCCCAGAGAAGCTGTCAGGGTGACCTACAGAGGGTGAGGCAGAAAGCTGCTAAACACAGGGACTGGAAAATGTCCAGGATGGCCAGCAGGGGGCAGAGCACACAGGGGTGAGAGGAGAAGCATCAGGAATGGTGTTCAAAGGCAGGGTTTCTCAAACCACTGGTATTGTTTGCTTGCAAGGCACCATTCTAGATTTCTTCTTACTCTGCAGGTTGCTCCTTTTGCCTTCTTTGCCCACTCCTCCTCCTCCTCCTCTTCCAAATGGGAATTGTTTCATTTTTTTAAATACTGTTGTTTGTAGTTAATATACTAACTTGCTTGGAACCTGAATCATTAGCCAATTCAACTTTTTTTTTTTTTTTTTTAATTTTTATTGTGCTTTAAGTGAAAGTTTACAAATCAAGTCAGTCTCTAATACAAAATTTTATATAAACCTTGCTATATACCCCTAATTGCTCTCCCCCTAATGAGACAGCCTGCTCCTCCCTCCACTCTTTTTGTGTCCATTCCACCAGCTTCTGACCCCCTCTGCCGTCTCATCTCTCCTTCAGATAGGAGATGCCAACATAGTCTCAATAAGTGAGGTTATAGAATATTCGTCCCTTTGTGATTGACATATTTCACTTAGCATAATGTCTTCAAGCTTCATCCATGCTGTAGCATGTATCAGGGCTTCATTTCTCTTTCTGGCTGAGTAGTATTCCATTATATGTACATACCACATTTTGTTTATCCATTCCTTTGCTGATGGACATTTATGTTGTTTCCACCTTTTGGCTATTGTGAATAGTGCATCATTGAACACGGATGTCGTGCTTTCAAGTCCTTTGGGTATATTCCTAGCAGTGGAATTGCTGGATCATATGGTAGTTCTTTTTTAGTTTTTCCACAACAGCTATACCATTTTGCATTCCCATCAGCAGTGGATAAGGGTTCCAATTTCCCTACATCTCACCAACACTTGTTATTTTCTGGGTTTTTTTTTTTTGTTTGTTTTAATCTCTTGCCATCCTAGTGAGAATAAAACGGTATCTTGTGGTTTTGATTTACATCTCTCTCATGGCTAATGACATGAGCATCTTTTCCTGTGTTTGGTGGCTATTTGAATATCCTCTTTGGTGAAATGTCTGTTCAAGTCCTTCGAGCAGTTTTGATTGTGTTGTAAGTCTTTTTGTTGTTAAATTGTCAAAGTTTTAGATATACTTTGGTTTTTAGATTCTTATTGGATATATGGTTTCCAAAGATATCCCAATCAGTAACTTGTCTTTTCACTTTTTTGTAGTCTTTTGATGAACAGAAGTATTTAATTTTTATAAAGTCCCATTTACTTATTTTGTCTTTTACTGTTTGTGCTTTTATTATTATATCAGATAATCCATTGTTAAAATCCAGGCCCAACAGTCTTGCCCCTGCATTCTTTTTCCTAAGAATTTTATGGTTTTATTTTTCACATTTAGGTCCTTCCTTAATCCATTTTGAATTTATGTTTGTGTATGGTGTGAAGCAGTGGATCCTGTTTCATTTTTCTGCATATGTAGACCCAATTTTCCCAACACCATTTGTTGAAGAGACTCTTCTTTCCTCCATTGAATGGACTTAATTAGCATCCTTGTAAAAAGTCATAGATGTGTGGGCTTATTTCTGGGCTTTCAATTCTATTCCATTGGTCTACGTGTCTATTATCATACCAGTACTAGGCTGTTTTGATTACTGTATAATATGTTTTGAAATCAGGAAGTGTGAAGTCCTACTTTGTTCTCTTTCAATATTGCTTTAGCTATTCAGGGCTTCTTGCCATTCCATATAAAGTCGAGGATTGGTTTTTCCATTTCTGTTGGAATTTTGATGAGGATTGCACTGAATCTGCAGATCTTTAGGTTGCGCTGACATCTTAACAATATTAAGTTTTCCAGTCCATGAACATGGAACATCTTAGAGTCAGTAGTATTTTATAACTTTCATTGTATAAGTCTGTCCTATCCCTGGTTAAATTTATTCCTAGGTGTTTTATTCTCTCAGATGCTATTGTAAATGCGATTGTTTCCCTAATTTCCCTTTCAGATTTCTCATTGCTGGTGTATAGAAATCCAACTGATTTTTTTTGTTGTTGTTGACCTTGCTAAATTCCTCTATTAGCTCTGGAAGCTTTTTTGTGGATTATTTGGAGTTTTCTCTATATAGGATCGTGTCACCCGTGAGTAGAGATTTATTTTATTTCTTCTTTTCCAATTTGAATATCTCTTATTTCTTTTTCTTATTTTATTGCTCTTGCTAGGATTTCTAATACAAGCAGACACCTTTGTCTTTATCTCGATTCCAAGGGGGAAACACTCAACTTTTTTCCATTAAGTAATAATGTTGGCTGCCGGTTTTTCATATATGCCCTTAATCGTATTGAGGAACTTCCCTTCTATTCCAGTCTTGTTGAGGGTTTTCATCAAGAAACAGTGTTGGGTTTTATCAAATGCTCTTTCTGCATCCATAGAGATGATCATGTGGTTCTTTTCCTTTGTTCTGTTAATGTGGTGTATTACATTGATTGAGTTTCCAATGTTGAACCATCCTTGCATTCCTGGAATAAGTTCCACGTGGTCATGGTATATGACTCTTTTAATATGCTGAATGGATTCTGCTGAGCCATGAAATGTTCTTGATGCTCATCTTAAAAGTAAAAAATATCAGAAACTCACAGATCTCTGTGTAGGAATTTTTCTATGCCATAATCACTTTCAGTTTCCCACACAAACAAGGACAAATTGCCAGACTAACAAACATAAAATGGAACACTAAATTTAACTGTGGACAGCTTACTTGTGTAGTAACCAAGAATATATGCACATCAGTTAGTTGTAGACTATGCTTGGCATATTTTTAACTTCATAGTGGCTTTCTATTGCTATCCAGGAATCTCTACATTTTTCTGTTTTTTTTTTTTTTTATTTCCTTCTTTATGCACCTAGAAGCACACTCAGAAAAATAATACCAATTTTAATTTTAACATAAACTTTAAGAGGAGAGATACTTTTTGAGCAAAATAAAATATAACAGTAAAGATATATTTATTATCCATATGACATTTTAATTGATTTTGAATTATTTATGCAGCCAACTCTGTTCTACTAACATGGCCAATAGTTAATTACTTTTTATGCTAGGTTGTCATCCCCTTAGCTCTCAGCTTATCTACTTCTTGGCTCTGCTTCCAGAACAATGGACTAAAAAATAAATAACAGAGCAGGGCTAATTTGTCCTTGATGCTACCTGTTATTACTTAACTGTGATATTTTTAACACTTTAACACTATATTAATTCCAGAAAAGTGTCATCAGTAGGTTAGAGGGATCTCAAAACCATCTCATATGAGGAATGACTGAAAAGAGAAGGATATTTATCTAAAGAAAAGAAGACTAGGATCATTGGATGGAGAGAAATTGGAGGAAGGGAAATTTTATCTCAATATACATCTCAAAATCCTTAGCATGGTCCACAAGGCCCTGGATGATCTGGCTCCTGTTTTCTTCCCCAGCCTTATCTTGCAACATTCTTCCATTCACTTTCTGTGTTACAGTTTTTTTGACCCAGTTTGATACCTCTTTTTTTCAGGGGTTTCATACATATACTCCTTCAGCCAGGGATATTTATCTCTACTTTTTTGCCTAAGTAGTTCTTACTATAAGGTTCCTGCTGGCACAAATGGTTTGCACTTGACTACTAACCTGAAGATTGGTAGTTCAAACTCACCCAGCACTGCTGTGGAACAAAGGCCTGGCAATCTGCTTCCATAAAGATTATAGCCAAGAACATCATACGAAGCAGTTCCACTCTGTAACACATGGGGTCAGAATCAGTTGGAATCCACTCAGTGGTAATGGGTTTTTTTGTTTAGTTCTCAGTCCAGACATTACTTCCTTAGGAAACTGCTCCCTCCCAAAATTAAACCAGACAGAACTCTTCAGGTCACATTCCTTGTACTTTTCTCTTGTAGTTGTTATTTCAGTATTTAGCAATAGATTTGTATGTCTCCCACACTAGACCATAACCTTCAAGCCAAAAGGGGCATTTGTTTTGCTCATCATTTTCTGACCTAATACAGAGACTGATATAGTAGGAATGCAACACATATTAGGTGAATGAAAGAAAATTTATTCTTACTTTAGCCAAATTGGCAACTTTCAACTCAAATTAAAAAAAAAAAAAACCCACAAAAAATAACAAAAATAAAAACAGGTAAGATAAATGAGTGAATGATACTGGGTATAAGAGAATAGGACTTCATGGGAACTGTAGGGAATTGAAGACCATATACCTTGTGAAAGGAGCCCTAATGGCACAACAGGTAGGCACTCTGCTGGTAAATGAAAGGTTGGCAGTTCAAACTCACCCAGTGGCTCCACAAGAGAAAAAAGAGCTGGCGATCTGCCCCTGTAAAGATTACAGCTTAGAAAACTCTATGGAGTGGTTCTACTCTGTCACATAGGGTTGCTATGAGTTGAAATCGACTTGATGGCGCCTAACAATAACAACATGCCTTGTAAGCAGTTCCTGGATGGTGTGAATGGTTAACTGCTGGACTACTAACCCAAAGGTTGGCGGTTCAAACTTACCTAGAGGTATTTCAGAAGTAAGGCCTGGTGATCTGCTTCTGAAAGGTCACAGCCTTGAAAACCTTATGGAGTACAGTTCTACTCTGCACACATGTGGTCACCATGTGTCAGAATTGACTCGAAGGCAGCTAACAAGAGTGACAACATGCCCATGAAAAGGCATTCAGATTTCTGACACTTTAAAATGCTGTACTGACAAAATAATAGCATTACCAGATCTGGCTCTAAGCTGCCAGTTTGTTACCCTTGTCTTACATAAATTGCTATGTCATTATCTATTCATCACAAATGATAGTGTAAAGGATGTGTAATGACCTGAGAAAATGCTCACACATACTAAGTTTTTAAAAAAGTACGCTAAACAGCAGCAGCAGCTTTCTCATTCTGTTTAAAAATAAACAGAAAATACTGTAAAGGTCTGTACTAAAATGTCAACTAAGGCTACCTCTGGCTGGTATAATTATCAGTATATTCTTGTGTGTGTGCCTTTCTGTATTTTCTTAATATTCTACAGTGAACATGTATTGCTTTGTATTCAGAAATAATTGTTTCTTAAAAGTTAGAAAAGCAGCTCAGGTGGCAATGTGGAGGATAAAATGGAATAGAATAGGATCAGAGGCAAGGAGATTAATTAATAGACTATTGTAATAGTATGGAAATCTTGGTGGTGTAGTGGTTAAGAGCCACAGCTGCTAACCAAAGGTCAGCAGTTCGAATCCACCAGGCACTCATTGGAAACTCTATGGGGCAGTTCTACTGTGTCCTGCAGGGTTGCTATGAGTCGGAATTAACTCCAAGGCAATTTTTTTTTTTTTTTAATAGTATGAGTGAAAGGGGATGGAAGCCAATTTAGGGCAGTGACTGCGAGGTCAAAGAAAAGAAAGCCATTAGATATGAAGAAAGTAAATAGAATTTGGTAATCCTGGATCTGTTTAGGTTGGATATAAAGGTTAAAGAAACATAAGCTTGAATACGGTGATTGAATTGGTCATCCTGAACCTATGTGGGCGGGAGATAATGGATATGGAATTATTAGCTTAAACATGGTAACTGAAAATGAGCTTCCTTAGGGGAGTGTATGTAAAATAAAACTGGGGCAATAAAAATAGGGAATTGTGGGGAACTCTTGAAATTTAAGGGCCAAGTAGAGGAAGAGAGGCTCATAAAGGAAAATAAGTAGGTTTAATTAGAGAGATAAAAGAATACCTAGGAGGTTATCATGCAACTAATGGAAGTGAGTTTCAAGTAGGAATCAGAGAAAATATGTTGCCCACTTCTGATGTTTGCTTCCTGTGAAAGGACCTCAATTAGTTCTAGGTCTTTCTCTATACTTGGGGAGGCTGAGTGATTTGTATACTGAGTAAATTTGTGAAGAATGTCTGATTAAGCTCCATCCCACAGCCTTTGGAGAACAAGTGTGTCCACAGAGACCAAGTTCTTACTTGACCCCCTGTACTATCCTTTTCTAGGAACTGTAGGTATAAATCTAACTGGGGTCCAGTTAGCAGGCCTATTTACTTTCGCACTAAGCAGCATCAACCAACTTAGTTTTATCATTAATAGATATACTTTGGCCCGATTTCTACCTCTTGTTGCATTTCCCAAAATGTTCAGAGCCTTGCCAGGGAAGAAGGATAATTATTTTATTGGGGACCCCTTGGAGATCCTAAATAGTTGATGACAAATACCATAAGAGTCAGGTAAGGTAGGTGCAGGAACAAGACTAATACATTTGACAATTAAGAAGTAATCACAAATCACTATCTTCCTTAATAAAGTCAAATACAGATTCTCCAAGGGTGTCAACTGAGGAAATATCTCCATGGTGGGGGATTGGGAGGGAAGTAGGGCGCAACCATAACTACTACCCCAAATCTCATTATATAAGATTCTCTAAGAATGGGGCCATGACACCTAGAACCAAACCTGTTGCTGTAGTTAGCATCTGAGCTCTTAACCACTGTGCCACAAGGGCTCCGAATGAATGAAGGGCAATAGGTAAATCTATAATCCTGGATTTCAAGTGGATGAAATCCTGGATTTCATCTGGACTATAGCTCCTTTTCTATTGCTCATACCTGGCTACTTTTGTTTTCATTACATAATACGATAGGCTCATTCCATGTTGTATCAAAGACGGTCAGCAGCAGCTCTGGCACAAGTAAAATTTTCAGAGGTGTCTCAGGAAAGACTGGCTTGGTTCATGTGTCCATCTTTATGGCACAGGACAAAAATCATACGATTGACACCCTTACCGAGCAAAGGCATTTTCTGAAGATAGGCAGACAAAAAGTGACTGTTGTCCACTACATTATACCCCTCGGCTACCCAACACCCATGCTTGTACTTCTATACATATCATTTAAAAAATGCCCTAGCCTAAGATAAGGCAACATAACCATCCCATGAACAACCTAAACTATATCCATAGCATGCCAAATTCTTATCCAGTTACTGCATTCTGCTTGAAAAGAGTTCCGGATGACATGCATTTCTTTTGGTCAGGCCTGGATGTAGCTCTTCACGGTACAGCAGGCCAAAAAAGCTAAACTCATTGCCATCAAGTCGATTCTGACTCATAGTGATCCTACAGTATAGGGTAGAACTGCCCCATTGGGTTTCCAAGGAGTGGCTGGTGGATTCAAACTGCCAACCTTTTGGTTAGCAACCATAGCTCTTAACCAACTCACCACCAGAGCTCCATGGTAAAGCATAGTAGAGATAATTTTATTATGTGGTAAATACAAGGAACAAAGAGAGTAAGGGCACCCTAGCTTTAGATGAGGTTCTTGGTCAGTTAATTTAGTGGCCTTGGGTTCTAGAATGCTCTCCTTTTCCCCTTGCCCAGAAATGAGAGGGTACTGGAAGCATAAGTCTTTGTTGGCAAAGCTTGGTATTTCTGTCAATACAATTCTCTTAATCTTAGTTGGCTGTTGGTCACTTTTTCAATAACTGTGGTTTGGAAAACAAAAGGAGAGATGACCTGTAAATCTGTTTTCTGCCCCTTAGCAATGGGTTGCAATACAATGTCTATACACCACCCAACAAAACTTAACTAAGTTATTTCCATTTTGGTCTTTGTATCTAAAATTATAAGCTAGGGAATCAGTTTGGGGATAATGCTGCTGGGTCATCTCTGTTCCCTTGCCCTCAATTTGTATCTCAGTGGATGGCTCTTCTAATTTGTTAACTTTTGTCATGCAGGATGTGTATGTACAATTAGAGATGTGGTCAAGGATCAGGCTTTTTTCATGCTCCAATCATATCCTTTACTGTTACCAACTCCCTGACTTTGTTGTACCAACTTCAGTTGGGACTAAAAATCCAATTTTAGTCTCTTCAGGTTTTAACAGTCTGTTTCAAATTTCAAATCAATTTTGGATTCAAGTTCAGGCAATTCAAAGTTTTAATTATTATCTGGGTATTCGCCCTTCTCTAAGAGTTTATCTGGTTGAAGAAGGTAATACCTTCAGCATCACAGACAGCATTGGGGCCAGGGCATTTGTCTGTTTGCTATCTTCTGCAACCTCTCTACATTTGTTGCTGAAATGTCCATGGTGGATACAACTTACAGTCTATTCTCTCAGTAAGGACAAAGTGTGATTGTTTTCCCTCTGTCCTTACCTCGGAACTTGTGGACGCTTTTGTCTTCTCAATAGCCTTCTCCATCCAATCCATGGATTCACACCAAAGCCTCTGCCATGGGGCTCTCTCATTCTGTACTGCAGCAAGTTCCTAGCAAGCAACTGGGCTTTTACTGTGAACCATATTTATGTCCCTCTTAAAGGAATATTTCTGCAACTCTTTTTTTCCACTCTACTGTAGTCAGTGGAGATGCAGCCTGATCCTCTCTGCTTAAACATAATCTGCTGCCATTTCTACTTGGTTGTAGCTGCCATGTTGGGCAGACTTCCAAGTGAGTAACAGGGTACAAGCCACAAGCTCCTTCTGCTTTTGAATTCCCAAATCTTCCTGGCAGTATCTACCCCTTACCCCTTACCCCTTGGGGATTCAGTGCTGAGAAGAGAGCAAGGAAATTTGAAACAGTTCAAGAGCTCTTTGCCCTCTTTCAATACCATTGAGACTGCCTCTGTTTTCCTGTAATAATTTCATTTTCAGGCAAGTTTTCTCTGCATGGTGACCAAAGGCCAGAGGCAATCTTTGCTTGTAATTTCAGAGTTCAGTGCCTCTTTCTCAATAGTGCAAGCCAAAATGGGGAGAATGTCTCTGATGAGCTTGGTTTTGTTAACCTGTCCATTCCTGAACCAATCACTATGGTTGGGGGATGGGAGTACTTTGGTCCACCTGATTCATGGGCTCATCCTTTGCTATGGGAATTAGGACTAGGTAAGGAATGGTTGTATCTGGAGGAAGAGGGGCAGGGCTATATTAGGATAAGCCCTCAAATCTCAGTGCCTTAACACAAAAGAATGCACGTGAACTCCAAGGAGGAAACCCTGGTGGTGTAGTGGTTAAGTGCTACAGTTGCTAACCAAAGGGTTGGCAGTTTGAATCCACCAGACGCTCCTTGGAAACTCTATGGGGCAGTTCTACTCTGTCCTATAGGGTCACTGTGAGTCGGAATCGACTCGACAGCACTAGATTTTTACTGGGTATCCTCCAAGGAAATCAGAGACCTTCCATTTTATGGCTTCGCCATCATTCAGACGTGGTTTCCAAAGCACATGCATTCATCTGCCTCAAGTTGGTGGGGAGTGGGGATGTCTTAAGAGGATTGCTCATGTGAAGTTTTTATAGGCCGGATCTGAAACAGGAGCACATCACTTCTCACATTCCACTGGTTAGGACCTCATGGGGACATCTAATGGTATACCTAATTGCAAAGGAGGCTGGGGAATAGAGTCTAACTGTATTCCCAGTAAGAAGAATCTAGTGTCTGCAAGACTACACTATCCTGATCATTAAATGTGTACCTCTCTTCCCATACATGGAACAATCCTACACCAAGGGAGACAACCTGAAGTTCCATCCAGTCACTGGATCAGGCAGAAAGTCTAGGATTTGCAAGTAATGTGCAGCTCTCTTCATTAGGTCCAGATGCAACCTATGAACTAAAAAGGTAAGTTATCTTAATTACTACCCCCTGTCCCTTCAAACCCAATATACAGTGGTAGATCAAGGATGAGATAAGTATAATATACACTTTCATTGGGAGGGAGAAAAATGTGAGACACTCAGTAATACTGAAGCATGACAATGACAAAATACTGGCAGGCATTTTGTGATCCATCTCCTGAGACTGGAGAAGTTTTGATGGGATCCCAGTTCTACTCTTTGGAAGGAACCCTTCTCCATTGTTCTACACGGCCCCTGATGCCAGCCTCTGAAACGTTCTTATTTGTTCATTTTTCTCCATGACCACATAACATGTGAGTATTGGTGAGATGTAAAGCTTTTATACTCTATTTCCTACTTATTCAAGTTTGGGGGCCTAAGAGTTGTTTCAACACTTTAACAAAGATATTTTCACATCTGGCTAAATTCCTTTAAAAACTTAGATTTCTTATTTACTTCCAGTAATTACACCCAAAGCTCTTTCTTACATAATTCTCAAGCCTGATTTAGTTCTTTGCCTCATGCTAGTTTCTCTCTAAACTTTATTACAGCCATCTTGAAGCCATCTGAAACAATGGACTTGGTTAGGAAGACCAAACCCTTGATCTGATCTTTGTTGCAGGACTAAATCATAAGGAAACTGTACTCAAGGTCTCTTCCAGTTCCATTTTTACTGTCTGAGGTCTAGAAAGTCAGCTTTTCCAACTCTTCCAGTTGCACATATCCCTGCACACTTTCTATTCCCTTTCATTTCTGCCAATTATTTCCTGAGCTTAGCTCTTACTTGTAAAACTTGGTTAAAAGTAAAATGTAAAAAGCAACACACACCATTACTTTGACTATTTTTCGACCATTTCCTCTAAAGCTACAGTGTCAGCAGATATGTGGTCTGCTTTTCAATAATCACGGGTGATAGTTTTACAATTACTTTGCCCCTACAATACATGGGCTTCTTTCCTCCACCCTCAATCTAAGTTTCCCCATCACCTGTTGAATCATTATCAAGCCAATGCCAAATATTTTAGGTTATTTTCTTAGCAGTACCCAACTTCCTGTACCAACTTCTGGATTAGTCGTGGTCATTCTAGCTCCTGTAACAGATAAAGTTCTCAAATTTCAATTTTTCTCTTTCACGAGGAGTCCAAAAAAGGGTGCTTCTAATTGGTGGGTAGCTCTCTTCCAAGTAGTGATTCAGCCACCATGCTCATTCTCTCATCCGACTCTAGCATCGTCAACATATACTTTACAAGGTCACTGTGCTCACTGGTGTGCAAAGAGCTGGAGATAGAAAACCAAAAGGGAAGAACACACTTGGCCTTTCTCAAGCTGAAAGAACTGAAGAAAAAATTCAAGCCTTGAGTTCCAATAGTGAAGGATTCTATGGGGAAAATATTAAATGACGCAGGAAGCATCAAAAGAAGATGGAAGGAATACACAGTCATTATACCAAAAAGAAATAGTCAACCTTCAACCATTTCAAAAGGTAGCATATGATGGTATCAAAGGAAGAAGTCCAAGCTGCATTGAAGGCATTGATGAAAAACAAGGCTCCAGGAATTGACGGAATATCACTTGAGATGTTCCAACAAACAGATGTAGCACTGGAGGTGCTCACTCGTCTATGCCAAGAAATATGGAAGACAGCTTCCTGGCCAACTGACTGGAAAAGATCCATATTTATGCATATTCCCAAGAAAGGTGATCCAACTGAATGTGGAAATTATAGAACAATATCATTATTATCACACACAAGCAAAATTTTGCTGAAGATCATTCAAAAACGGCTGCAGCAGTATATCGACAGGGAACTGCCAGAAATTCAGGCTGGTTTCAGAAGAGGACATGGAACCAGGGATATCATTGGTGATGTCAGATGGATCCTGGCTGAAAGGAGAGAATACCAGAAGGATGTTTACCTGTGTTTTATTGACTATGCAAAGGCATTCGACTCTGTGGATCACAGCAATTTATGGATAAGATTTCGAAGAATGTGAATTCCAGAACACTTAATTGTGCTCATGAGGAACCTTTACATAGATCAAGAGGCAGTTGTTCGAATGGAACAAGGGTATACTGATTGGTTTAAAGTTAGGAAAGGTGCGTGTCAGGGTTGTATCGTTTCACCATACCTATTCAATCTGTATGCTGAACAAATCATCCGAGAAGCTGGACTATATGAAGAACAGGGCATCAGGATTGGAGGAAGACTCATTAACAACTGGTGTTATGCAGGGACACAACCTTGCTTGCTGAAAGTGAAAAGGACTTGAAGCACTTACTAATGAAGATCAAAGACCACAGCATTCAGTATGGATTGCACCTCAACATAAAGAAAACAAAAATCCTCACAACTGGACCAATGAGAAATATCATGATAAACGGAGAAAAGATTGAAGTGGTCAAGGATTTCGTTTTACTTGGATCTACAATCAGCAGCCACGGAAGCAGCAGTCAAGAAATCAAACAACGCATTGCACTGGGTAAATCTGCAGCAAAGGACCTCTTTAAAGTGTTGAAGAGCAAAGATGTCACTTTGAAGACTAAGGTGCACCTGACCCAAGCCATGGTATTTTCAATCACACCATAGGTATGTGAAAGCTGGACACTGAATAAGGAAGACGGAAGAAGAACTGATGCCTTTGAATTGCTGTGTTGGTGAAGAATATTGAATTATACCATGGATTGCCAAAAGAAGGAACAAATCTGTCTTGGAAGAAGTACAACCAGAATTCTCCTTAGATACAAGGATGTCGAGACTGCATCTTACATACTTTGGACATGTTGTCAGGAGGGATCAGTCCCTGGAGAAAGACATTGTGCTTGGCAAAGTACAGATCAGTGGAAAAGAGGAAGACCTTCAACGTGGTAGACTGACATGGTGGCTGCAACAACGAGCTCAAGCATAACGACGATTGTGAGGATGGCACAGGACAGGGCAGTGTTTCGTTCTGTTGTGCATGGGGTCACCATGAGTTGGAAGTGACTCGAGGGCACCTAACAACAACAACATGCTCAATGGTATCAAGCTGATGAGGAAAGAGTAAGGAAAATCCTGTATGGGAGGAGTTTATGAAGTCTGAAAATGAGCATATCACTTTTGTTTACATTCCATTGGGTAGAACTCAATCATGTGGCCATACCTAATTGTAAGGAAAGCTGGGGAATTTAGTCTAACTATATGTGTAAAAGCGTCCATTAATGAATCAGAAATGACTTCATGGCAATGGGTTTGGTATATGCATAAGAATCAGAACTTATTTTCTTCTGAGTAATGCGGTTACTTGAAATAGAGCCTTTCTGATAGAGTGATAGCTACAAAAGTTAGACTGCAGAGGGTTGGTGGGTGAATTTCAGATAATAAGTTAGAAACATAAACTGTAGTATACTCTCTAAAGATGTTTGATCGTGAAGGAAAGGACATAGAGTGAATGTTACAGAGAGATAACGAACCAGAAATGTGGAGAACTGTAGAAAGGAAAAGATAATTAACGGAGGAGAAAGAGATTAGAACTAGAGTATGGATGTAGAGTTAATCTTGGTTAAGAGGAGGGAATTTCTCATTCTTCTGATACTGCAGAAAAGAAAGATCTGGAAGCATTTCGTTTCTAACATTTGGAAAATTGAAGTTTTGTGCCGAACAGTTTCAATCTTCTCTGAAGTTGGAAGTAAAGTGATATATAATAAAATGAGGCTGAGATTTAAAGACTGTAAAAAGTATTCTGGTAGAACAGGAGAAAAGGGTGCTTAAGGATATACAAAGTAGGAGGGAGGGATCAAGCTGAGGTTATAGAAGATATAAATCTGTAATGGTAAGATACACAAAGTGGTGTACTGTTATACACTGGAACTCAGCAAGTACTGAAGGAGAGGAACAGGCAGATGGCTAGCACTTTGTATGCTTATTTACGATAGCGCTTATTACACTATAAAGTCTCTGAATGCAGAGACTTTGATTTCCTAAGTACTTGACACACAGTAGGCACATGATCAATTTTTGCTTGAATGAATTGATTCAATCATTGCCAATTCTGCCATGGTACTCTGTAGAGTACTGGCAGCTACCCACATTTCATGTGGTATGCCAATGCTAGAAGAAAAAAAAATGCTAAAAATTTCAGGCACACTCAGCTAAACTTAGCATTCTTAAAATGGCAACTATGTCAACTGAGACATACTTTATCTTTGTTTCTTAGCCAGTACATCTGCTTTTGATGTTTGCTTCTTTTTCCTTATGCCACTGTGCTCATTCTAGACCAAAAAGGAGTAACTGAGTTCAATACACTATCATTTCAAAAATCCTAGAAGTCCTTCGGACACCTAAAAATGAACTCACAAACCCCATCTCAATACTTCTTCCAAGAGATGTACAGAGGCAAGGATGATTATTTAAGACGACGACTTCACAGATAAATGTTGAACTGCAAGAGCTAAATCAGGGTCATGCAGTAAACCGTATCCAAAGTGTGGCACACATCCCTCTTTTCCTCTGAGACCACCTTCCCCCACCCCCCCACCCCCCCGCAGCAGCGGTAACAGCGGTGGTGGTGGAGGAGGAGGTGGCAGCGGCAACACAAGCAGCAACAGCAGCAAGAAAGAAGAGGAAGATCACGAGGATCTGTAGTGATCTTGGACATCTCATCCACCTCCTTCATATTACACAAGAGGAAACTCAGGTTCAGGAAGTCTAACATCCAAAGACTTAAACGTTAAGCAAAGAAGCCTCTTTCCTTTACAAGACGCTATCTCTCAAAATCCAAAATCCTAATTCGTGATTTGGAGGCCGAAACAAACTGCCAAGAATTAAATGAAAAGTATGTACAGCAGCTCAGAATGAGGCTCCGCCTCCCGGATCTGGCCGATCCCGCCTCCAGTTAACAAAGCGCTCGGACTGCGCTGCAGCACCGGCTTCCCACACAGCCCGGGGCCCGCTCCTCTCCAACTTCCCCGCCCGCCCTACTCACGACAGCACTACCCTCCCACGGAGGCCCTCGAAATCTCACTTTCGCCTTTCGGCCACCGCGCGCCACCACTCAGGCGACGGCTGATGGCGTCACCTGCACTTCCGCCTGCGGGTGCGTTCTAGTCGCAAGCGAGGAAGGAAAAAGGGAGGGCTGAAAAGCTGTGTGTGGGGGAAGCAGCGAGGGAAGAGATGCAATCCACGCGCTCGCGGGCGCTACGGCAGTAACATCGGCCCCCTCTGTCCCCGCCGTCCCCCCATCGGAAGCCCCCCTAGGCACACTTCCCCTGCCTCTTTCCAGTCTCTCCTTCTCTGGGTCTCTCGACACCCACATCTGCCTCTACGGGCTCCCCCTCCCTGCTCCCCCAACCTTTGCTCCCTCACGCTCCCTCCCTCCCATCGTCAGGCTCCCCACCCTTAGTATCGCGAGACGAGGTGAGAGCTGGCGGAGCGGCGGCGGCGGCGGCGTTGGCAGGAGCAGCAGCGGCAGCGGTAGCAGCAGCAGTAGCAGTAGCAGTAGAGGTGACCGAGGCGGTGGCGGCAGAGGCGGCACCGAGTGCTGTGTGGGCCCCGGTGCGGCCGAAGTCACGGTAGAGCGTAGCCCCCACACTCCTCCCCCGTCCGCGCCCTCCCTCTTTCCCTGGGGATGGAGAAGGCGACGGTTCCGGCGGCGGCGGCGGCTGAGGGAGAAGGGAGCCCCCCGGCGGTGGTGGCTGTGGCGGGCCCCCCCGCGGTGGCGGCGGAGGTTGGCGGCGGCGGTGGCGGCGGCGGGGCTTGCTCGGCCTCGTCTCCTCGTGGGATGGTGCGAGTCTGCGACCTACTCCTGAAGAAAAAACCGCCGCAGCAGCAACACCACAAGGCCAAACGTAACCGGACTTGCCGGCCCCCCAGCAGCAGCGAAAGCGACAGCGACAACAGCGGCGGCGGTGGAGGCGGAGGAGGAGGAGGCGGCGGCGGCACGAGCAGCAACAACAGCGAGGAAGAAGAGGACGACGACGAGGAAGAGGAGGTTTCCGAGGCAAGGGCCTGGTTTCGGAGGAAGGAGGGAGGAAGGGACTGTAAAGGGTAGGGGCCGAAGGTGGGAGGTATCTGCGGTGGGACCGATTCCTGTGGGTTGATCCTTAAGGCCTGGCCTTTCTAGTGTCCCCATTCTTTCCCCGGCTTTCATCATGAGGCGTGGGAATGTGGGGGAGGGTAGCTGACACGTGGGGGTGGGTGGACCACGGAGTCCACGGAGTTGGTGAATGGCAAATTATCCTGGCATGGTTCACATGCTTAAGGATGGAGGAAACTGTTTAGATTCCCCATTTGCACACCCAGGCTTGGGGGGATCTGACTAGGGCCAGTTCCTGAAGCGGGGGCGGGACCAAAGCTGGAGGGGTAAGATAATAGGTAGATGAGTCTCTTGGGGAAAGATTAGGAGGTTGATAAATTTCTCCCAGTTGTGAGGTGAAGGGAAGCAGTTTTCTGGGGAGGTAAGGTTGTAATGGGCTCAGCTAAGTATTTGTGTATGTGAGAGACACGTGAGAAGCTGTACTTTTCCATATTGTTGTTCTGCTGCAGGTTTTTTTCATAGCTATTGTGGCTGCTGAAGTAACCTTCACTTCTCCATCTCTGAAGGATTTTGGATGACCTGATCTTACATCCATATACAATTATAAATAACTTATAAGGTGGCAAATATATTTTATCCTTATGTGCACGTACATATATATCTTCAAATAATTTCTTAGTGAGGAAGAATTAAACTAGGGCGTTTTGTTTTCCGGATAGTAGGGGACAGCTGAAGAGTCTGCTTTAGAGCCAGAGTTGGTTGTGGTGAGTTGGAATAGGAAGGCCTCTTGGTTTGTCCTAGTGATCTGGTTTCATAATAACTGTTTATTTTTCCTGGGTCCACAGACAGGCGGCGTTACAGGATCTTATTCTTCAAAGGCAGCCATATAACCCAAAAGCTGAGTAAAACATACCATACTGACAGCAAATTAAGAGTTAGCTTTGTTAGCTGCCAGCTCTATTGTAATTCTCTTGTCCACTCCCTGAGATGGAAGCTAAAAAATCTTATCTGGAGAAAGAAGTAGTAACTTAAGGTAGGAGAAGGAAAACAGCTTTAGAGGCTGATTATAAACTTAGTTATACAGGTGAGGACAACTGAATTATGCAGAAGTACCCATTGCCATTTATTCCCTTCCACAAACAGATCTTATTTAGTTTTTTCTGAAAATTGCATTTATTTGATCCTGGGCTCTGTTCAGATAGCTGATAGTCTTTTATATGGGAACATCTTTTAAAGGATTTAAGATTTATCTGTTAGTTGAAGATCAGATTCTCTTTTACCTCAGGCTGGAAGAAGTTACACAGGTAGAGATATAATCACTTCAGTATGTATACCAAAGAAATGGACACTCACTACTATTATTTCCATTTACGTTATTTGAGTCTGAGGATAGATTTGTATTGACATTTTATACTGACCTATTTGGATGTTTCAGGGTAGTGTATTGCTCAGGTTGCATTTGAAACAATGCAGAGAAAGATAGGTCCCATCCTTAAAGCCAATAAAATCTACTGCAGTACTTAGAATCATTCAGAGGTGAGAAAGATGTTAGAGATAATCTAGTCCAACCCCTTTACTTTAAAAAAATGAGGAAACAATGGTTTAGAGGAAACTGATTGTGGAGGGTAGTAGCAGAAGTATTAGCAGTAGTAGTTTTCTGATGGCTCAGGCCAGCACACTTTTTATGATAATTTATGACATTGTGTTCCCCTCCTTCCTTTTCGAAAATAGATGGTGAATTGCAGGGTAACACGGTAGTGCAGCTGTGGGCAAAATAGCGTCCTCCAACATTAAGCTCTGGTTTGGAACAAGATCATGATAGTTGAGTACAGTATTTACTGGAATAGTCTACTGTAAACTTTAGATACGTAGGTAGTTTAGTCCATTGGAATTTGGCCTAATAAGAAAAGCTTTTGGTAGTGTCTTAAAATCGTGTAAAATGGCTTTAAATTTTTAGGTATGTTAATCTTGTGGGTCAGATTTGTTCTGTTTGGAAAATGGGAGTGGAGTATATTGACTAACCAGCTAGGTGTTTGTGTTTAATGTGCTTTGTATTGTCTTCTGTATAGTGGGAAAAACAATGCGTTTGTCATTTGTTATGAAGATGAGTCAGGAGAAATAAGTGTAATAAAGTACAACTATGAAAAATAATCTATACAGGTACATGGTGAGAGATGACCAGACAAAGGGTACAGTGTTTCTCTCTACACCTGCTTCCATCCTTTGACCAAAATAAGTAAACCCCGCAGTCACTGTACACTATAAGTTAAATGGGTGAATTTAAAGTATGCAATACTTTTAATTGTCTTTTTACTGCATGTTAGCAGAAATTTAACTTTCTAGAACTAGGAAATCTTGTGGCTAATGCACGTAGTATTTAAGGCTTTTTTGTAGTTCTTCATTGTTACAGGCTACACAATTAAAAAGATGTGGATAACATGATCCTTGATTATCCTTCCGATCAAAAGGTTAAAAGGAAATATGACAAGTTATAGTTTTGAGGTTATTTAATCTGAGGAACTGAAGGATAGTTTAACAAAAATAAAGCTTTGCTGTGGAGAAATGAAAGCTGCATATTCTCTGTTGAAGGAAAAGTGGAGAGAAAGGAGATTCAATTTAAGTAAGTTTTATTTTAAATGATGAAGAACAATGAAATTCTTATTTAACATTAGAATAGGTTATTAAGAATTGAATTTTCTCTTTAGTATCTCAGAGAAAGATGTTTATGTTTTAGGATAATTTGAATAACTAGATATACCTGGAAACAAAATTATAAGACCAGGATCTCTTCCCCTCTATTTGACCCAGAACCTTAGATCTAAAATTGAAAATATATATAATTTTCTTAGCTTTCTTTTGGGTTTTTCAATATTGAAAGTAGAAATACATTTTCTAACATAAAAGCCATTATGTACTTCTTTTCAAATTAGTGGGCCACATTAATTAGATTGCTTACTTGAAAACTGCAGGAAAAATGTTAAAATCAATGAGCTGATACTCCGTTTAAGAAATACTATTGCATTCTATGGAATGCATTTTAAAAAATACAATTGAACAGCATCAGTATTTTCTAAAGCAGAGTTCAAAGAAAAAAAAACTTGCTCTTAAAGGTACATTTCTTAAGTTCAAAGTTTTGTTCAAGATGCATAAAATTTAAATACAATAGGAGTTGATCCTGAGGCTTTAAGAGAGAAGCCTAACCCCCCTTGCTGTTGAATTGATTCCATCACGTAGTGACCCTAGAGGACAGAGTAGAACTGCCCCATAGAGTTTCCAAGGAGTGCCTGGTGGATTCGAACTACCAACCTTTTGGATAGCAGCCATAGCACGTAACCATTACATCACTAGGGTTTCCAGAGACAAGCCTACTGAAGAAACTTTAGACAAGGGAAGGTAGTGAAAAATTAGTACCGAATTATTCAGTATTGAAAGGATTTTCAGGGCCGGGGAGAATCTATTTACAGATACAAAAATGGAGTTGAGAATGAGCTAAAATTAGGGAGAAAGAAAAATTATTTCTTTATTTTTGTGTCTTAATGGAAACATGCCTTCTAAGTTCCTCTCTTCTAAAGGTTGGAATGCCAGTTAGCTCAGAGAAGCTTGCTTGTGCTCCAGTTTCATCTCTTAATTGATGAAGTAGTATTTGTAAACTATTCGTTAAGATCTTTGAAGCAACAGTTCTGTTCAGAATTATTTTTGTTGCCTATCCTAAATAAGCACAGTACTTGGTAGAAAACACTTTAAATGAACAACTAGCTTGTGCTCAACTACTAACTGAAAGGTTGGTGGTTCGAACCCACTCAGCAGCGCCACGGAAGAAAGGCCTGGTGATGTGCTTCTGTAAAGATTGTTGTTGTTAGGTGCTGTTGAGTTGGTTCCGACTCATAGCAACCCAGTACACAGCAGAGGGAAACACCGCCCAGTCCTGCACCATCCTCACAATCATTGTTACGCTTGAGCCTGTTGTTGCAGCCACTGTATCAGTCCATCTCCTTGAGGATCTTTTTTTCACTGACCCTCTGCTTTATCAAGCATGATGTCTTTCTCCAGGGACTGGTCCCTCCTGATAACATATCTAAAATACATGAGACGAAGTCTTGGCATCCTTGCCTCCAAGAAGCGTTCTGGCTGTGCTTCATCCAAGACAGATTTGTTTGTTCTTCTGGCAGTCCATGGTCTATTCAGTATTCTTCACCAATATCATAATTTAAAGGCATGAATTCTTCCGTCTTCCTTACTCACTGTTCAGCTTTTACATGCATATGAGGTGATTGACAATATGGCTTGTGTCAGGAGCACGATAGTCCTCAGAGTGACGTCTTTGCGTTTTAACACCTTAAAGAGATCTCTTGCAGCAGATTTGCCCAATGCAACACATCGTTTGATTTCTCGACTGCTGCTACCATGGGCGTTGCTTATGGATCTAAGTAAAATGAAATACTTGATAACCTCAGTCTTTTCTCCATTTATCGTGTTGTTGCTTATTGGTCCAGTTGTGAGGATTTTTGTGTTCTATGAAGATTACAGCCAAGAAAATCCTATGGAGTGGTTCTATTCTGTAATGTATGGGATTGCCATGAGTTGAAATAGACTCGATGGAAGGATCCAGAATTCTTTCGGGAGGCAAAGAGAAAGAATAGAGTTTCTTCTGCCTTTTTGGATTCTGAAGTTTGGATTTCTACATCTTTCAGTTTCTTCTTTTAGTGACGGTGATCTTACATAAGTATTAGGGGTGAAGCCAATTTAACTAATAGACACTGATTATTGAATGCCTGATAACTTCCTTAACCCTCTTAGTTATATTTACATTTCAAAAATGTAGTACAAACTAATATATTCATTGCCCTGCCGAGTGTCAAGTTTAATGTAATGGTTAAAAGCACGGACTCTGGAGTTTGAGTTCAAATTCTTGATGTATCGCTTCCTAGCTTTGTGACCTTAGCCAAGTTTGTTAACTTCACTCCACCTAACTTTCCTTGGTTATTAATGGTGATAATAGTAGATTTTACCTCAGCGTATTGTTAAGAATATTATCAAATTCATGACATAGGAATTGTTTCATATATTCTCAACCATAACTTTAGGAAGTAGTTACTGCCATATTTGCTTCTTCAGTAAACAGACATTTTTTATCTGCTACGTGCTAGACATTGTGCTGTATCAAGTAGATAATGGTTAACAAAACTGTTTTAAGACATACTGATTTTAAAATGCACTAATGATTAAATGTATGTTTGGGGGGAGGTGTGAGAGTGAGGTTGAATTGCTAAATGTATATCCTGAATAATATGGGTCTTCGTTTCAGGAGTATGCTGTTTGGTAACTTTGCCATGGTTGCATAGCAGCACAGCAAGAACTTTACCTGGATCTGTTTGATTAAAAGCCTGCTCATTTTTTGCTCATTCACTCACTTATTCATGTGCTCTGTTATCCTGTATGATGTTGAGTGTAACATATCAGATGTCGGCATTTCAGATAATAAAACAAATTTAGATGGAGTAAAAAAAAAAAAAAAAATTTTTTTTTTTTTTTTTTAGATGGAGTAGGGGAAGATACTTTTTGGCAGTAGTGCAACAACTATTTGAAGACAAGTTGGCTACCTCCAACTTTTCTTGCTCTGAAGACTCAAAAAAAAAAAGCGTGCATACGTACATATATAAAAGAAATGCAGAATAAGTACAGATGAGTATGACTTATCTGTATACCCACCATCTAAAATTGACAGTTGTTAACAGAATGAAACTTTATAGGAAGAACTACAAGTCCCCTTTAACACCATTCCCATTCACATTGGTCTTTTCCCACTCTAGAGGCAATCCGTTGATTTTCTCCTGCCCTTCAAGATTTTTGTTTTTTATGATTGTTATCTTCCCTTATTAAACTATAAAACTATTTTTCTTTTAAATAGGAATTTTTAACTTGGTGTCTAAATAGGCTGTGAATACCCCAAAATTAAAACACAGAATTTTGTTGAAGGTATTTACAGGTTTTTTTTTTCGTCTTTCTCCCTTCCCTAACCTCATTTTATACGTGTAGAATTTTATTACACATTTGAGGAGGTCTTGTAACCACCACATCCTCTCTCCCTCCCCTTTTGTTATTTTGAAACATTCTAACAACAGCAGTATGGGAAATCTGGCCTCCATTTATTTAGATTGTTTAGAGTTAATAAACTGCCTCTTACTAGAAGGTGATGTGATAACCGGAAAGGCCTGTTTGAAGTCGTGGGTCCAAGATTGATCTGTTTTTCTGGTAAGCTAGTCCTAGGCCTTTTCTTAACTTTCCTCTTAAATCTTCATATTGTACCTCGTAATTGATGAAGTTGTTTCTATATAGCCTGCTATGGGCTGTCAGATCTGAAGGCGGACCCCTTTTCTTACTCATCTTTGTCTTTGGTATAGCGCATACCATGCATGTTTTGTAAGCCTTAGCTTTTTACCTCTGCTAGGTGTTTATGAAGTCAGAAAACTGAAGTAAAAATATTTCATGAATATTTCTTTATTAGCCACTTAAACTTTGGAAAAAATATTTGTGATCTCAAGTTTTAAGGTAACAAAACTCTGGTTGTAGATATTTACTTTTAACCCCGTAAGATTTTTTTTAACTGAATCCTCATTGTCAGTTTAGTCTAGCTGTTATTAACTTCACCAACCTAATTGGAATTAGTAGAATGTTGTGAGAATTTTCAGCGTTCAGTAATCACCAAAGCAGCACATTTTGGCTTCCAGAAATTCACTATTCAGACTGTTTCTGCCGGCATCTGAATTACATGATCCAGTTGGCCAGGAAGACACTTCAGGTGCTTGAGGCAGTGTGGTGGTAGCCACATTTAAGAAGATAGTTCATTCTGCATTTTTATAAAAATAATGGGTCAGACAATACAAATATAATGTGGTTCTTTATAATTTTTTCATACATAACCATAGATGAAAAGTTTTCACTTCATAATGGTGTGTGAAGTAACTGCTGATACCATTTAAGTTTTTTGGGGGGACCGATAGGGGGCACCAACGTCCATGGTAACTTCTGCCAAACCTAACTTCTTTCAGTTTTCATCTTTTGGGGAAAAAACCAAATCATTAGGTAATTGGAGGTAATGGGTATATATGAATATCCTTCTAGTCCCTTGAACTTTACGTATCTGGTGTAGTTATCCTCCTACATTTCCTACCCAGAAGCAAAATACTTTATTTTATGATGCTGCACTTAACTTTTTTCTTTTAGTCTTTAGAAACATTCCTATCCAAGTAGGAGGCGAGTGAAATTGTGGAGCAAAATAGGGACCATTTTATCATGATTTATAATTTGGGGTTTTTAGTATTGGAAGAGAAATGTTGAATTTTATTTTCCCCACGAATGCAGTGACTCTCTAAGTTAATATAGCCCACTATAAGTTGCCTTCTGTCATTATACAACATTCATAAGCATTACATGATGTTTGAAAAGTGTTCTCTTTTTAAGTTTTCTTCTGGGTGAGACCAGAGATAAAAGGGGGTAAGGGAGAAAAAAAGGAAAGATCAGAGTGAGTACTTTAGGAATTTCTACTGGAGCGAATATTATACAGTCTTTATAAACAATTTTGGTAAATGGTGAAATCTCTCTCAGAGCTGCAGATCATAAGGAATTGTGCTGATGTGAGTATACGATGATAATGAGAATATATTGAAAAATGATAAATAGTTTTTTATGACTCAAGCCTATAAAATAATGTACTGTTGAAACAGCATGCTTTTTGGGTAAAAAGTCAACATAAAGCTGAGCAAGATTAAATAAGATATTGGAGATACCCAAAATCATAATTTGATTTTTAATAATGCTCTGATACATCCATTTAAAAATAATGTGTATTTCTGACTGCTGTACCATGAAGATGATGGCTTCATGGTAGAGATCTGGAGAGCGAGAGTTTAAATATGATTGGAGAGTCAGGATTGGAATCCATGGTCACGGAGGACTGCAGATTTTGTTTGTCAATTGTATTCTTATTGCTTATTGCTTAATGTTCAGATCAACCAGTTGTTCACATCATAGCATGGAGAAAATCATGAGGTATGCCATATAAAAAAAAAATGTGTTAATTAAATTTTGAAAATAAGAAAACTCATTTTCATTTCTTGAGATTGAGGGTATGGAATAGGCCTGATAAATTTATGGAACTAATCTATAGCTATGTTTCTCTCGCAGGGCATTTCACTTCTTTTTAAGTCTTACAGCAGCTGTCAGCTGGTCTGATTTATCTTTTTTTTTTTTTTTTTACTCTCTTTGCCCCAAAAAAAACTAGAAAAAAAAAAAGTGAAGAAATAAAAACCTATCTTAAAATTAATTCTTTGGGTTTTTTACCTCATGGGTCATCTATTAATTAGTTTAAGGATGTTTGAGAAGTATTTTAGATCTGTGGAAAGATTGGTTTCATTAGTTTTGAATTTGGAATAAATGTACATTAAAATCAGGTTCTTTTTTCCTTTCCCACTTTCCTGTCACCCTGAATATGAACCTTACAAGGAAATGAAGGTCTGTGTCGCACCAAGTCTTTTTCCATTTTAGTCTTTGACCCCATTATTCCATCTTTGCTTCTCTATGCTGCATCATTTCCCTATTATTTTCTGTATAGAAATAATAGCAATAATAGTCCTGTTGCAAAGTTGCTAATGTAGTTCTCACTAGAGTGAGATGACAGTGAAGGAGTTAATTCTTTCACTTGACAAACATTATTTACTATGTGTTTCTGTTATCGGTACAGTCATGTGTTGCTTAATGTTCACGATAAGGTCTGTAAAATAAGATGTTATGTGATTTGGACATTGTGTGAACATCTTATTATATATAGGCATTCCCTGGATTATGAACGAGTTCCGTTCTGAAGTCTGTCCTTAAGGCGAATTTGTATGTTTAAGTTGGAACAGTTAGGTCTGGTATGTATCTAACATCAGTCAGATGTTTGTCTTAGTATATAGTATACCTTTCTGTTCATAGAAAAATTAAACACTTCCAGATATAATAAAACATCTTTAACATAATACTACAGTAATAATATAATACATAATAATTCAGTAATAATAAGGTTTTGGTGTATGTCACAAAGTAGTGCTCATTTGTTGTTATGAAATCATTATATGTACCTTGAATTTTTAACATAATAGGCTTTACTTTACAGGGGTTGTGACCGTAGACAGATATGTGGTTGGATGTTGCCCCAATGAAATATGACTGTGGTCTCAACCATTTCCCTCTGAATGAATATGAAAAAGTTAGCTGTATTTAAAATCACAGCTATATGTAATTTTATTCATATTGTAGTTAGTAAACCTTTTAAACTGGCATACGTGGAAACTTAGCACAGTGATAGAAATCAGTTGTATGTATGATTTTTAGCATATAAGCATTGCTGACTAGTATACTCTTCTAATTAAATTTATTTAATGAGCGTTATTGAGACTTAGCAGAACCAGGGATTATGAGGCATTTGAAGAAGCTGAGACAGTATTCCTAGCTTCATGATTTTTAAATCTTCTTGATGTTAATAATTTAAAACTGAAGATGATTTTAAATTCTGTGTAATTATTTTATTTTTTGAGAAGCTTTGTTTTCAGTGCAACTGTGTGCCTTTAAAGTTAGTCTGTGATCACAGGAACCATTCTGTATATACTTTTGAATAGTAGTAGGGTACACTTTAGTGCTTTTATGGGTGTCTTTTGGAATACTCACTAATTTTTTTTTTTTTTAAGATGAGACCTGTACATGGTATTTTTCCAGAATGTTCTTGACAACTAAATTATACTAAAGAATCACCCATCCTGATTTTACCTTGAAGATTTTGTAGTAAGAAAAGAACTATCTATATTAGTTTAAGGAGCCCTTGTGGTTCAGTGGTTAAGTGCTTGGCTGCTGACTAAAAGGTCTGCAGTTCGGGCCCACCAGCCACTCCATTGGAGAAAGATGTGGCAGTCTCCTTCTGTAAAGATTTTCAGACTTGAAAACCGTATGGGTCAGTTCTGCTCTGTTTTGTGGAGTTGCTATGTGTAGACTCGACCGTTACAGGTTTTTTATATTAGTTTACTTGTGATTACTTTAGGTAGAGATGTGTTAAAATATTAATTGCGTTACAGGAGAATGTAAGGTGAATGTTAAATATGTATTTTAAGTTATATGTTAAATGTATTTTGTTGTATTTTAAGTGTAGTTTTTTGTAATTAAATATTAATAATCAAACATACATATTTGTAGAAAATTTGATAAAATCAAAGATATAAAGAAAAATTCCCTACAGTTTGTGCTCTAGAATTAATCATTGTTGAAATATATCTTTCAGTCTTTTTTTTGATGTGTAGTAGTCAAATTATCACATAGAATAGAGCAGTCACTTAGAAATTTTGTCTGCTATAAGTGGCATCAATGAGAACTCTTCAAATACATCAATTCAAGAAATGAATCTTGTGATAATGTTTATATATTTAACTATAAAAAAAAACCCAGTGCTGTTGAGTTGATTCCGACTCATAGTGACCCAATAGGACAGAGTAGAACTGCCCCGTAGAGTTTCCAAGGAGCGCCTGGCGGACTTGAACTGCCAATCCTTGGGTTAGCAGCTGTAGCACTTAACCACTACGCCATAACTATAACAACTAATAAATGCATTCATACTTAAACAGAAAAAAAGTCTGATAATACATTTAGGTTTTTATCCCACTCTGTCAGAGTAAATGGTGCTATAACAGCATGGGGTGTATGAAATGTTTCAGTTCTCTTTCTTGGTGAGAGTGAGTGCATATGTGTTTGGGAGAGTACATTTGGATTTGCCTTGTTTTTATTTACTTATGAATGCTCGATAGTATGAATGTTCATAACTTATTTGATCTTTTGTGTTGGTAGACATTTAGATAGTTTTTATTACTTTGTTATTACAAATATAATGCTGAAGCGAATGTCATTTTATTGTTATTTTTTAGCGCAAACTTATTTTTGTGGATAGATCCCTAGAAGTGGAATTGCTGGGCCACAAGGTATACACATGTTAAATTTGATAAATAATCTCAAGTTTTATTTCAGTCAGTGTTATATGAAAGTGCTACTGGGTATGATCAATTTTAGTTTTTTAAATCTGTTACACAGAAAATAGTATTTCATTTTCATTTTACTATTGAAATTGAGTAAATTTTCGTATTTATTTTCTGTTTGGATTTCTTTTGAAAAGAGCAGTCAATTTTTTTTAATCTTTCTAAAACCTTTTTAAAACTTTTATCCTTGGGCTATTAGAGGTGGTCCCTGACTTGGGACGGGATTCTGTTCTTATGACTGTGTTGTAAGTTGGTTCTGCCGTAAGCCGAGTTTTTTTTTTTTTTTGGTTTTCATTGTTATTACCTTTTATTATTAGTATATTTATAAAGCCAATCTTTATTTGTCTTTGGCAGTTGAAAAATTATAAACTTACACATATATATTAATGCATACATAAAACCTGTTGCCGTCAAGTCGATTCCTACTCTTAGCGACCGTATAGGACAGAGTAGAACTGCCCCATAGGGTTTCCAAGGGTATAATCTTTACAGAAGCAGACTGCTACATCTTTCTCCCGCGGAGTGGCTGGTGGGTTTGAACTGCCAACCTTTTGGTTAGCAGTCAAGCACACTTAACCACTGTGCCACCAGGGCTCCTTAATACGCATATATATACATTAAGGAAAAAAGTAAACAAATCATAAAAATTTACTCTAACGATGAAGAGCAATTGGATGACGTTGGCATTTTGTCAGTTGTAACAGCTCTACTTGTGGAAGGTTATGGATCATCCGGACATCCCTGGGAATGGGGATAGTGTTCCTAGTCAGAAAATTAGTGAGAGTTGTCTGTATGGTCCTTTTTTTTCCTTCATATATTTTGTGGTAATATCTCACTGCTTCCCAGATCTGCCTGTTGTCTTTAGCAAAGCAACCAATGTTTGGGTCCATGTTTTCCAGCAACTGAATGTACTGATTTAGTTTAGAAAATCTATACGGGAGTGTTTTAAACAATAAATCATAAAATTTTACATCTGTGAGTGAGCATCTGAGAATGATAATATCAGCAAATTATGTGCTACAGCATTATATGAGTACATATCACTGATGATATGATTGATTTACAAAAAAGAATGGTCTTAAGTGCGGTTTGTTGTAACTCTGATATGCCGTAAATCCGCTTCTGCCTGTATTCTAATTAGAGTGCTAAAGTGATTTTTTAATTAGGTGCTTTTATATTTATGGTTATTCTTAATGGTGTTATTATACATATTCTCTGTTTACAGTGTCTTTCACAATATAGAAAAAATTATTTTTGTGTAGTAAAATGTATTATTCTTTTACGGCTTCTAGATGCCTTCCTCACCCCAGAATTAAAAAAAAAAAAAAAACTTAGAAATTTTCTTCTGATACTTTTGTACTTTGTTTTCCAAAGATACTTAAAATCTGTTTTTGAATATGTTTGTAATTGTTCTGCCCATATCTTTTTCACTCTTTTCACTAACGTTTGGCCTAGTTGACCAATGCTTGCTTCTGAAAAAGTGCTCCTCTCTTTGATTCTGTAACACCACTCATTCTTGTTTTATTTCTGCCTTACTAGCTGCTCTTTGTTGGTCTTATTTGCTACTTCCTCCTTCCCTTCTCACTACACATCCTTTGATTATTTGGTACCTCATTGTTCAGTCCTGGGCCCTTTTCTGTCTTGTATCTGCTCTGTCTTCTTAGGTGATTTTACTTTGTCTTGCGTCTTTACACATCATCCATATGCTAACCCATTGCTTTTGAGTTGATTCTGACTCATAGTGACCTTGTGGTCCAGTAGAACTGCCACATAGGGTTTTGGAGGAGCGGCTGGTGGGTTTGAACTGCCGACGTTTTTCGGTTAGCTGCTGAGCTCTTAACCACTGCACCACCAGGGCTCCAGTCCATATGCTAGTTACTTTCAATTTTGTATCTCTAACCTAAATCTTTCTTCTTGAGTTTTGGCCTCACCCTTCTGGCCACCCATCATTTCTTAAAACCTGTCTTCCAACCATAATCCTCTTCCTTCCTCAAGAGAACCAATCCAAAGTCCCATGCATTTTCTCACTGTTTCTCTTGGTTAAATAATATATAAAACAATAATTTGTCGCCCTCTTTTGCCTAGTCCGTTGTACGGTAGTCAGTAAGACTAGCATAATCATAATAAAAACTGCTTTAGAGAAAAAAAGAGGAAGTGCACAGTTATTGGTTCATATTAATAATTAAATATTCTGGGTAGGAGTTGTGACGACTCACCCTGGCAACGGTGTAAGTTCCTTGGTTAAACTGATGTTTCTCTGTGGGAGGAATGCTATTTTGACTATCGTTTATGTCTTTGACTTTGTCCATTAGATGATTCTTCCTTGTTATTCTGTGACCACATCCAAAGTGGACATTAGGGAGTATGATATCCCTAGGAATTGTACAGTTTTTTATCCTCCTATCTGTTGGTATAGATTTGGGGGCTGCGGTTGCTTAAAGTTCATTCATAGGTTTTTGTAGGCCAGTATTAAAGTTCGGAGGTAAAAATCTTTCAAAAACTTAATAGCTTTCTGTTCTGTTTGCTTTCAGTCAGTCCTATGTGGTATTAATTACAGTAAAAGATCTTTCACTCATAGTTCCGATTCTCTTATTTACTTGTCTTTGTGCTAGTCCTGTTCTTTCCCTTACATTTCCTGGCTGCCTTGATGGCATCTGAAGTAATAGGCTTGAGTGAAGTATCATAGTTCAACCAGAGAAGCAGAGCCTGTGGGGCTGTCTAGGCAAGCCCTGGTAAGATCACATGCAGGCTGGAACCCATGGGCACAAGCCGAAGCTGTTCTCCACAGGCAGCCAGGAAGGGAAGAGCAGTTGTAGACTCAGCTGCTGTTTGGAGTTTCGTTTGCTGTGGAAAATCTAATCTCTTTCTGAGGTTCACTTGATTATGTCATGTGCATAAGGATGATTTCTCTAGTGTGAAGTCAACTGGTTGGGGGCTTTAATAACATTGGCACCTAGATTACTGTTTGATTAACTGAGAAAAGGTATTTGTATGCTACAAAAGGACTGTTGTCCTCTCTTTGTTTAACCTAATGAAGTTGACATACTAGAAATTATCACAGGTGGGAAAGCAGTACTCTAGTCTCATCTTTGCTACTATCTGGCAAAGAACTCTTGAGGTCACAGACTTATCTCCTGGTATTTGTGGCACAGAAGGAGATTCTTCTCCCAACCTCACCGGCCCTGAGTTACTGAACTCTAACAGTTTGGAGTTTGCCGAGGTAGCGTCTTTTTGTTGCACTGTTCTCACGTCTGTCTCTACTTGCAAACTGCCTAATTCTTTTTCATTTAATTTAAATTTTTATTTTGTTGTTGAGAATATACACAGCAAAACTTACACCGGTTCAGCAGTCTCTACATGTACATATATTTAGTGGCATTGATTGCATTCATTGAGTTATACAGCCATTCTCACCTTCCTTTAATGAGTTGTTCCTCCTCTAGTAACATAAATTCGCTGCCCCCTAAGGTTCCTATCTAATCTTTTGAGTTGCTGTTGTCAACTTGATCCTATAAAGATAGTTCTTAAAGCATAATGTTCAAGGCAGACATTTTTTACTAGTTAAACTAAACCATTTATTGGTTTTAAGAAAACTTCAATAGATATTTTTGGTTTAAGGTTTAAAGCTTATTTCAGGGCAATAGTTTCATGGGTTCCTCCAACCTTCAAGGCTCCAGGAAGTCTGGAGTGTGTGAAAATTTGAAACTTTGCTTTGCATTTTCCCCCTTTTGATCAGAATTCTTCTATAGAGTCTTTGATCAAAATAAATGTTCCATAATGGTAGCCAGGCATCATCCAGTTCTTCTGGTCTCTTGGCAAAGGAGGCAGTTGTTCATGGAGGCAGTTAGCCACACATTTCCCTATCCTCTTAGTATTCCTGACTTTTCTCCTTCCTCTGTTAATCCAGGTGAATAGAGACTAATTGTTGTGCCTTGGATGGCCACTTGCAAGGTTTTGCAAACTAATTCTTTTTTTTTTCAACAATAGTTTTTTTTATTTATTTTTTTATTATACTTTAGATGAAGGTTTACAGAACTAATTTCTCATTAAACAGTTAGTACACATATTGTTTTATGACATTGGTTAACAACCCCACAACTTGTCAACACCCTCCCTTCTCAGTGTTACCAGCTTTCCTCTCTGGTCCTGCCTTCTAGTCCTTGCCCCAGGGCTGGTGTGTCCTTTTATTCTCCTTTTGTTTTATGGGCCTGTCTACTCCTTGGCTGAAAGGGTGAACCTTGGGAATGACTTCATTACTGACCTGAAAAGGCATCCGGGGGCCATACTCTCAGGGTTTCTCCAGTCTCTGTCAGAGTAGTAAGTCTGGTCTTTCTTTTTGAGTTAGGATTTTGTTCTGCATTTTTCTCCAGCTCTGTCTGGGACCCTCTATTGTGACCCCTGTCAGAGCAGTCAGTGGTGGTAGCTGGGCACCATCTAGTTGTACCAGTAAACTGCATAATTCTTAACTGAGAATTTGTGGTTGATTACACTACACGCCAGTACTGTGAGTTTTTCTAAGAGCTACAGGCTTGGTAGGCATATGATGTGCCTTCCCTCTTATTGCAGGTAAGAATCTTAGCAAGTGTTTTGCCACTGCATAACAAGGGCCATTAGCTTTCCAGCCTGAGATATGTTTCCTAGCTGCCTGACCTCTAAGCCTTATCTGAGTTTTTAGGAGTTTCTTACACGGCACTACACTTCTAATTTACTGTATCAGTTAAGGCATAGGATAGATTGTTTGAGCAAAGAGACTCCAAAACGCAGGTGGCTCAAACAAGGTAGAAGTTTGTTTCTTTCTTATATGATACTTCAGAGATAGTCCTTCAGGTCTTGCATGGATCTGAATTCCTGCTGTCTTACTGTTACATCATCCCTTAATCTATGCTCACTAGCCACATGTGGCTGCTGAGTTCTTGAAATGTAGCTAGTGTAACTGAGGATCTGAATTTTTAGTTTTTATTTAATTGTAATTAATTTAAATAATTGTATGTGGCTAGTGGCCACCTGGAGCCCTAGTGGCATAGTGGTTAAGTGTTTGGCTGCTAAAGCAAAGGTTGGCAGTTCAAATCCACCATCCACTCCTATGAAACACTTTGAGGCAGTTCTCCTCTGTCCTATAGGGTCACTGTGAGGTAGAGTAAACTCTACAGCAGTGAGTTTGGTTTTTGGTTTTAGTGGCTACCGTATAGGAGAGTACAGATACAGAACTCTGCCATCATTGTAGAAAGTTTTATTGGACAGCTCTGCTTTAGAGTGTTGACCTTATCTGCAGGGTATAATCTGGCTCACCAGCATCGTGTCCATGTTCTAGCCCACAAGAAGCTCAGATAGCTTCCTTTTTAGGAATTGAGCACGGAGTTGCAAACATCATTTCCTCTCGTAGCCCACTGGGCAGAACTTAGTTACAGGGCCACACCTAGAATATGTAGAACTTGCTGGGTGGTCATATACCCAGATAATACTTGTGGAGAGGTGGTCTTTTAGTAAAAGCAGAAGAGAAGTGAGGATATTGAGGGACAATTAATGTCTTCTGCATATGTAGTTCTGGATTTACGTTGTTCTTATGACTAGCAGTACAAAAGAAAAAGTCTCTCTTTCCTGGTTCCGGAAATAATCTTGTTAACCTGGCTTGGGTCACATGTCCGTTCCTGAACCAGCCACTGCCTCTAGGTCATGTCTTTTCACCCCATGTAACAGATTAGGAAAAGTTATCCCCACTTGAGCCTCATAGAATGGTTTCCCAAAGAAAGAGGGTTTCTGTTGCCAAAAAGGTGGAGTGTGAGAGTGTGAAGGAAGAGAGTGCTGGACATTCTTGTAACCCCCATGACAAAAATTTTAATTAGTGCTTACTATGTGCCAGGGTCGTTGTAATGCCTTATATACAGTCTCCTTTAAGAGCAATTCTGAGAGGTAGAGTTTTTCGATGTTTTATGATTGAAGATGTTAAGGCAAAAAATGAGTAAGCTGCTCCAGTTCATAGTAAATGATCAAAATGTAATACAGACATGAGCATTTTCACGTTAAACTCTGCTGTTTTTACCTTCCATATTCCGCTGCCTCACTCTACTGTTCTTTTATGGCCACCTTAGTAATTGCTAAAAAAAAGTATGTTTTGTATAAATTTCGGAGCGCATAGCTCATTCTGTCTTGCACTTAGGTTCTGTTTATAGATTTATATGTAATGATTTATTCCTGGGTCACTACACATAAGTAGTAGTAGTAGTTCTGGAATGCTTAGGAGTTGGTTAGAATACCAGATTATAAGACTCCCTCCAAAAACGACTTTATCCAAGGGTAGCTGGTTAATGTTGTTCTATTACGTATTGTTGTTTCTCTAATCTCCATCTTGGAAGACTTCATGTGAATGGTTTAGATATGGCTTCCACAGATTGTAAGTAGCATACTATTTACCAATTCTGGAACTTCAGATCAAAATTCTTGTAGATGACCTTTTTCATCATAGTGCTCAAAGTGTGAAATATGAATGTTTTAGATCCTGCTGTCTTCCTTAATTCATGCTCTCAGGTAAAGATGACATGTAAGCTGAATCTCTGAGAACCTCATAGAAAAGGGACAGGATAAAACCTTCTTTCTGGGGTGGTCAGATGAGATAATGTATGTGAAAACATTTTGTGAACTATAAGGATCTCTGCAAATACTAGTTAAGACTGAAGCATGAAGAAAAACGGAGAGCTTTGTGAAAATGGAGTTAATGACTAGTAAGATGTTTGGCTGTTTTTAATACAATTTGACACCTGTAATTTAGAAACACTTTACTCTTTCATTTTCCTTTTCAATTTCATTTGATTTGATTATTTTATTGAATTTATAGATTGCCAGTAAAGCTTTTCAGCTGTAATTGTGCATGTGGATTAATTTATTTTAGGTAGAGATAATATGTTTCTCTGTATGGAATTGGAAGTTTTTATTGTAGTAGACTGAAAACTTTTACTTAAATGAAGTATTTTTCTTTACTGATTGATTGCTCAGGTTGTTACTTTCTATATGTGAAGGAACTTCCTGATCTTTTTGGTTAAATTAATTATAAATTATACTTGTTTTTAATACTGCTAAATAGTATAGGACTTTTTTCACTATTAATATTATATTATTAAATATATTGAATTTTAACTGAATTACTCTTCTTTCTCTTATTGTTTGGCTTCTACTTACACATCCTTTGTTTTAAGGAAGAACCCAAAATGATGTATGGTATTTGCAGAACTAGCATCAAATTGAAAGTGTTCACTTTGGAATACTTTATAATAAAGATCATGTTTCTTCAAGACTAAATTATGTTTTAAATTTTTGAAAATAAAATCTGAGATAAATTCTCTACCATCCCTCATCTGTTTATTCCTTATCAAACACTCATCAAGCTATTGCTATGAGCTATGCTATGGAGTGGGTAAGTACTTGGTGACATTAAGGAGCTAAAAATACTAGTGATAGAGACAGACTTGTAAAACAGGTATGCACCCACTCCCCACTTATTGCTGTGGTTAGGTTCCAAAGACCAAGTCATTGTGCAAAAATTGGCCTTATGTGAAAATAGAGGATTTGTTTTTCCATTTTCAGACTTCCCATTTGTCTGATTTTTTTTTCTTATTTAGAAAATGTGATTATAGAAATAATAACAGCTAGGATTTACTGATATGCTGATCAGTGTGATGTGTCCAGTAATTTATTATCTGTCTATAGAGAAGGAGGCTTGGAGGAGACAAAGTTGGATAAAGCCAGGCTGTGTGACATTACTTAACCACTTCATCTTCCTCCTGTACTGGGTCAGAGCTTCCCTTGAGGAGCGACCTCCAGGGCTCCACTTCCACCCATGCAAGCCCTGCATTCACAATCCTGGAGCTTGCTCTGTCCTCCAGGCTGGCCTGCTGTCTTCTTGGAGGCTGTAGCTGGGGAGGAGGCTAGACCTGGTGTCCCTGCTGGCTGGAGGGAGTGGAGGGCACAGGGCAGCTCGGCCTAGGGCAGTTCAGCCTAGCTTCCCAGAAGCCACTCGGGGACCCTCCTTTAGGGAGGGGACTCTCTGCAGCCCTTGCTGCCAAGCCTGCTGCCTCGTTAATGCACAAAATAGTCGGATAGTAGATTTTTTTTTTACCATTGTTGTAAATGAGAAATGTCAGATAATGAGATAGTTGATAAATTAGGAGTAGTGTATTACAGTGTAGTTGATGTTTTAAAAATTTTTTTCGGAAGGAGCATCATCCACACATATAAAAGCCTGCATGGAGAAGAAGACCACAGGCTATGGGAAACGCAACCCCAGGAAAATAAATCTTTTAGACAGATTTTTAAAGGCTGTGTTTCTGAACATCTTGATGAAGCTACAAAAGCCACGGAGTGTCTCTTACAAATAAGAGTTAATAAAGGCACTTTGCACTTTTACATCCCAGTGTGCATGAGGGATAAAGTAAGTTGCATTTTCCCCCACACGAATAGTATAACAGAGATTAAAAGACAAACAAACTTGAACATATTCAGAGAATATCTGAAGACTTTAGAATGTGTTATTTGTGGAAATACTGAATGAACAGAATTAATTTGTATGAAGTAAGGAGACTCTGGAATATGGTAACTATCTTCACCTGTAATGTGACAGTGAACATTTTATGATTCTCCTAAATGAGTAGAGCTATAACTTGAATGGAAATAATGGGGTTGAATAGATTTGGGGCCAGTGTTTGGAACTTTATAACAGCTTTCTGGAGAGTTTTTTTTTTTTTTTTTTAACACCACATCTTACGTTTAAGCGTATGCTGAGGGGTTGAGATTCTGTAATGAAGATTGCACAAAGGATTAGTTGTGTGGGTTAAATGACCTTTTAGGATTAGATTCTGGATTAAATTTTGGGTATTTAAATAGAATATGTACTGGTTCTTAAATTTCCCTAGAATTTTAAAATTTATACTACAAAGGGAGAGATAAGAGTAATGGGAAATGCACGTACTTCTCTTCCCCGTTCATTTCCTTTCCTAGGAATGATGAAACAAACCATATTTCTGTGGCTTCTCTGCTGTAGGCTGAGCAGATGCTACTAGGGTTCTAGATAAAATGGTACAGTGTCAAAGATTTGAACAGGCTGTTTTCTAAATCTCAGAATCTTTAAAATGTATTCCTAACTCATTTTGTGGACTGTTCTTTCACTTGTACCTTTTCTTTCTGTTTTCTTACTCTGTACCCGTATAACCGCCTTATAGTCCCAAGATCCTCTCCTCCACCTGATTCTGCTTTCTAGCTCCAGCCAAAACTCCAGTACCTGAGTTCTCTTGACCTGATCCAAGTACTATAATATACTTCAGTTGCGTATGTGGGAGATGTTTCCATAAGAGGAAAATTTCAACAGATCTTCTTGTCTTTTATACCAAGACATAAAAAAAAAAGTGGTATTGCAATTGTTTGTCTTTTATGCGTAAGCAAATTTGCTTTGTGTCCAGTGGAGCCCAGAAGAGGACCTATTTATTGGCTTAGGCAGCTTTGAATGTTGAGGTACATAAATCTTAATCAAGTGCTGAAGTCCTCCTGACCTCACTACCATAAGCAGAAGTTTCTCTGAGAATCTTAATTACACAGTTAGGAAGTAGAGTCAGATTCCAATTTCATTAAACCCCAGGCATGTGAGCACTTGTTGATTTCCGTGCATGACAAAAAATTATATTGTTCTGAGAATAATCCATTGTCTTTGTATTTATTTTCTTACCAATATTTCTCTTATAAAAAGCATGATGAGGAAGGAGTTTGAAGCTGAGTTGGGCAGTAATGAGGAATGAGTTTGAAACTGCTTTATTGCCGTGACTTTGGTAAAGTTACTCCATGTTCTTCATCCATGTTGGGCTGAATGATTCCTTTGTAACAGAATTTTTATAAAGAATGGAAATAATCTATATATCTATACTGTCTTGCACATTAGAGGTATTCATTAATTATTACATGTTATTCTGGAATGTAATAATTAATGAGTACCTCCAGTGTTCAAACCCTGTAAAGACTGTTGGTGTGTGCCATCTAGTTGATTCTGACTTGTAGCAGCCTTCATAGGACAGAAAGAATTGCCCCATCGGGTTTCCTGGGCTGTAATCTTTATGGGAAACAATTACACCACCAGGGCTTCTCCCATAAAGATTCAGCCTAGAAAACCTTATGGAGTTCTGCTCTGTCACATGGGATTGCTGTGAGTTGGAATCGACTTGATAGCACCTAACAGCGCCACTCTGGAATGAAATTACCCTTGTTCTTTTCTAGTCAGGAGCAGGTTTCTTCACCTTTTTTTGGGTCATGGATTTTAGTGAGATTCTGATGAAATACGTGAACCTTTTCTCCCCTGAAATGTACATATAGCATTTTGCAATTTGTTTCAGGGGGTATAGAGTGTTTGAGATCTGTGAACCATGGGTTTGGAGTTTTAGGTCAAGAATATTGGATTTCATCTTTTATCCACTGAGGAGTTCATTAACTTCCTGTGCTTTTATCACCTTTAAAATTAAAAAGTAAATAATCTTTTCTAAATTTTCACCCCCAATAATCACACTAATAACTACAGATTTTTTCTTCCAAGAGTTGCCATCATAAGCATTGAGAAAAATTTTTTTTGAATAATAATTAATTACTAAACCTGCTGCCATTGATTCCAACTCGTAACGACCCTATAGGCAGAGTGGAACTGCCCCATAGGGTTTCCAAGGAGCGACTGATGAATTTGAACTGCCAACCGTTTGGTTAGCTGTTGAGCTTTTAACCACTGCACCACCAGGGCTCCAATAATTTATTAGGAAGTTTTAAATTGCTATCAACCTTCAAGTATTCTTTTTCTTTCTGAAGCCATTGGAATTTTGACTCAGAGAAAAAGCTAGTTAAGAGATCACTGGTTTTTATAGACTTTTTTTCCCCCTGGAGGAGTGAAACTTGTTTTATGGAAAGAAAAGGTGTCCTTAGTTAACAAATATTTCCTACCTTGTATGTTTAACAGCAAACTATGAAGGTATAATTTTATTTCTTCAGGCCTATTTTATAGTTGTTGACCTTATTTCTTTTAAATATGGTGGATTGAACATCCTCTTTTACCTTTCTTTCCTCCCACAGTCCCACTGATACTTTGTAAAGGTTGAAGTAAACCACAATTCTCAAAAGCAGGAAGAGATGTTCTTAGTCAAACTACGTTACAGAGGAGCAAAATAACTTCATTAGTTCTGTAACTTTTATGTGTGCTTGTGTGTGTGTATGCAGGAAAGGGTAGAAAATCTGACTTGGGCATGGATAGATCCAGACTTAAATAATGTCATCAGTACTTTTTCTCTCAATATTTTTGGCCTTTTTTTTTTTTTTTTTTTTAACCTCCCTGTATTTGCTTCGTTTTCAGCTATGCAAATATGGCTGGCACTCAGAGGAGAGGGGAATATAATATTTTAGCCAGACGTGGGTTGTTTGGTCAATCCTGTGGTGGCTGGGAAGGATCACCCAAACCACATAGAATATGTTCCCCACAAAAAGGAGGGATTATGTTGCTAGAAAAAGGGGGCGGGGAGAAAGCACGTTGAGCAGTAAAATTACAGTTCACAGTCCACTACAGGTACCATCAGAGGACCAGAAATTTTGAAGAAGATAGAAAGATCACGGAATCAGATTGACAGCAAAATCCCAGAGGAAACTGGAATCCAAGATACCAGAGGTAAGCCCAGGTTTTACCAGGGGAACATCAGAAAGGCTCCAGGCTTGGAGTCCAAAAAATATGATGACAGTAGGGGGCAGCTGGGTAATAATCAAGAATATTTTCTAAAGAGTTGTTTGCCAAAATGTTGAGTCAGTTGAGCCTCCCTCTTGACCTTTCTCTTGCCTAAACAGCTCTGGTGGCAGTAGTGTCTACCCTCAGGCCTGAAGTCTCAACTTTGTTCTCTTAAGAAAGTAGGCCAACAGTTCAGTAGGACATCTATTGAGTTGTTAGAACTTGAGAGAAAAGCAAAAGCATGAAAGCAGAGAAGCAGTTTTAACAGTTGTCAACCTGTTTGACTTCTCTCCAGGTATCTTACTGGGATGTCTGCTTATCCATATACCCTGCTTGCTTAATAGTGCTTGTAGTCAGCTCTCTTATTTAAGGGAGAAGCCGCTTGGAAAAATAAACGCAGACAACTTCAGGGGAAACCCACATTTGCTTCCTATACTGTCTAAAGTAATCTTTCATTTGTCAGTAGAAAAAGATAGGGATAACCGGACAATTGAGGAGAATCAAAAGGATGGCGGAACATTAAACAACAACTGACTTCAGTTGTAATTCAGAGAACAGAAAAAAACTTCAAAGGAAAAATGTAATTACTATGTCATTTAAGATAGAAAAACATGTTGTAATGATTAATCATAGCTGTGCTAAAAAAGGGGTGGAAGAGGAGAAAAAGTTTTGAAAATTATAAAGAAAAATTTCAGTGGATTGGCTAGATAACAGTTTAGCATAAAATAAGACTGAGTTGTTGATTTGGACCTAAAGAAGTGGAACTCTGTGTATATGGAACAAAAACATGAAATCTGGAGAAGCAGAGAAATTTAAAGAGCTGTGGAAAATCCTTCACAAAGCTGCCATATCCATAAAGGTGACTTCTACAAGCAGAGAACAGGAGCAATGGAAAGGAGAAAATGAAAGAAAACCTCCTGACCTGGAGAAGGATGAGTTTTCAGATTGGAAGAGCCCATGTACTACCAAGTGGGATAAATGAAAAAAGATCCGTATCTAAAAAAATCTGGTAAAATTTCAGAACTCTAAGGATAAAAAGCAAATCTAAAAATTATTGCCAGAGAAAGAGAATAAATCCAAACCTATTGCTGTTGAGTTGATCCTGACTTATTATGACCCTATAGGACAGAGTAGAACTGCCCCATAGGGTTTCTTTATGGAAGCAGACTGCTACATCTTTCGGTGCGTTTGAACTGCTGACCTTTCTGTTAACAGCTGAGTGTTTAATTACTGCGCCACCAGGGCTCCTTGAGAAAAGGAATAAGAAAAGGAAAATCAAATGGCTGAGCAGCCATGCTGAATGCTTGAAGATAGTGAACAGCATCTTTAATGTTTGGGGGAAAATAAGACTTGAACTTAAATTTTCTCTACCTCACCACAGCATTTATCATGTGAGGTCAAATACGTTTTTTTGCACTTGGAAAAACTATGGAGCCTATACTAAATATTATTTCAGATACCGTAGCACACACAAAAAATAATAAATCCAAGATAGAGGGTGTGATGGGGAGGGTAGGAATGGTAGGTAGCTACAATTGCATCTCAGGCCCCCAAGAAGAAGTGAAGAAAGCTAGAGTGTTACTAGTCTAGAATACATGGACATTTCTCCTTCAACTAGTAATATCTAAACGACAAAGTTATGTTTCCTTCAGTGGACAACATTTACCTAATCACATTATAAACTGCACTTGATGTTTTAGTTTTTAGAGTCAGCCTAGAAAATAGATAAAATGGACTTAGAGTTGTGAAGTAGAATGTGTTATAAATCTATAAGAAAAAAAAAACAAAAAAAACCCAGTGCTAATCTGTAAAATTAGGAGGTGGGAGGCAACAAAAGAAGGATAATTGCTCATTCTTTCCGTGGAGAGTCAATAGATAGCATCTAAGGTTCATGAGTCAAGAAACAAATGGTACTAAGGTTAAGCTGGTAACCACAAGCAGAAGTCTATAGCAGTGTTCCAATTCATTAGCATTTTGATGCAGGAAAGTAACAGAAAAGTCTTTTAATGTTCTTTCTGTGCATTGTAGTTTTTGGATTTTTAAAAACTCTCTTGTGCATGCATCATATCTATAATATTAAAAAGATTGCAGATGTGATGTGTATACCTTGTCAGATAATGCTGCACTTTGTGAAGCAAATGCATTCCAGGGTGACAGGACTTTTAGAAACCATCTGGGGAAGAAATAGATGTTGCTTGAGAATTAATTTCAGGAAAGGGGAAAGCTGCATAGAATATAAATATAACTATTTTTATATTGTTGTTGTTGTTAGGTGCCGTCGAGTTGGTTCCAACTCATAGCGACCCTATGCACAACAAAACGAAACACTGCCCGGTCCTGAGCCATCCTTAAAATTGTTGCTATGCTTGAGCTCATTGTTGAAGCCACTGTGTCAGTCCACCTTGTTGAGGGTCTTCCTCTTTTCCGCTGACCCTGTACTCTGCCAAGCATGATGTCCTTCTCCAGGGACTGATCCCTCCTGACAACATGTCCAAAGTATGTAAGATGTAGTCTCTCCTTCCTCCCCTCTAAGGAGCTTTCTGGCTGTACTTCTTCTAAGACAGATTTGTTCATTCTTTTGGCAGTCCATGGTATATTCAATATTCTTCGCCAACACCACAATTCAAAGGCATCACTTCTTCTTCCATTTTCCTTATTCATTGTCCAGCTTTCACATGCATAGGATGTGATTGAAAATACCATGGCTTGGGTCAGGCGCACCTTAGTCTTCAAAGTGACATCTGTGCTCTTCAACACTGTAAAGAGGTCCTCTGCAGCAGATTTACCCAATGTAATGGGTTGTTTGATTTCCTGACTGCTGCTTCCATGGCTGTTGATTGTGGATCCAAGTAGAATGAAATCCTTGACAACTTAAATCTTTTCTCTGTTTATCATGATGTTGCTCATTGGTCCAGTTGTGAGGATTTTTGTTTTCTTTATGTTGACGTGCAATCCATACTGAAGGTTGTGGTCTTTGATCTTCATTAGTAAGTGCTTCCAGTCCTCTTCACTTTCAGCAAGCAAGGTTGTGTCATCTGCATAATGCAGGTTGTTAATGAGCCTTCCTCCAATCCTGATGTCCTGTTCTTCTTCATATAGTCCAGCTTCTCGGATGATTTGTTCAGCGTACAGATTGAATAGGTATGGTGAAAGAATACAACCCTGATGCACACCTTTCCTGACTTTAAACCATTCAGTATCCCCTTGTTCTGTCCAAACAACTGCCTCTTGATCTATGTAAAGGTCCTTCATGAGCACAATTAAGTGTTCTGGAATTCCCGTTCTTCGCAATGTTTTCCATAGTTTGCTATGATCCACACAGTCTAATGCCTTTGCATAGTCAATAAAACACAGGTAAACATCCTTCTGGTATTCTCTCCTTTCAGCCAGGATCCATCTGACATCACCAATGATTTCCCAGGTTCCACGTCCTCTTCTGAAATCAGCCTGAATTTCTGGCAGTTCCCTGTCGATATACTGCTGCAGCCGTTTCTGAATGATCTTCAGCAAAACTTAGCTTGTGTCTGATATTAATGATATTGTTCTATAATTTCCACATTTGGTTGGATCACCTTTCTTGGGACTATGCATAAATATGGATCTCTTCCAGTCAGTTGGCCAGGAAGCTCTCTTCCATATTTCTTAGCATAGACAGGTGAGCACCTCCAGTGCTGCATCTGTTTGTTGAAACATCTCAATTGATATTCCGTCAATTCCTGGAGCCTTGTTTTTCGCCGATGCCTTCAGAGCACCTTGGGCTTCTTCCTTCAGTGCCATTGGTTCTTGATCATATGCCACCTCTTGAAATGGTTGAACATCGGCTAATTCTTTTTGGTATAATGACTCTGTGTATTCCTTCCATCTTCTTTTGATGCTTCCTATGTCGTTTAACATTTTCCCCATAGAATCCTTTACTATTGCAACTTGGGGCTTGAAGTTTTTCTTCAATTCTTTGAGCTTGAGAAATGCCGAGCATGTTCTTCCCTTTTGGTTTTCCATCTCCAGCTCTTTGCACATGTCATAATACTTTACTTTGTCTTCTCGAGACGTTTGAAATCCTCTGCTAAGTTCTTTTACTTCATCAGTTCTCCTCTGACATCCGTCTTGGTCTTTTCTTTCTTTCCTGCCTTTTCAGTGACCTCTTGCTTTCTTCATGTATGATGTTCTTGATGTCATTCCACAGCTCGTCTGGTCTTCAGTCACTAGTGTTCAATGCGTCAAATCTATTCTTCAGGTGGTCTCTAAATTCAGGTGGGATGTACTAAAGATCATATTTCGGCTCTCGTGGACTTGCTCTGATTTTCTTCAGTTTCAGCTTGAACTTGAATATGAGCAAGTGATTGTCTGTTCCAGAGCCGGCCCCTGGCCTTGTTCGATGATATTGAGCTTTTCCATCGTCTGTTTCCAAAGATGTAGTCAATTTGATTTCTGTGTGTTCCATGTGGTGAGGTCCATGTGTATAGTCGCCGTTTATGTTGGTTAAAGAAGGTATTTGCAAGGAGGAAGTCATTGGTCTTGCAGAATTCTATCATTCGATCTCCAGCATTGTTTCTATCACCTAGGCCATATTTTCCAACTACTGATCCTTCTCCTTTGTTTCCAACTTAAGTATTCCAATCGCCAGTAATTATCAATGCGTCTTGATTGCATGTTTGATCAATTTCAGACTGAAGCGGCTGATAAAAATCTTCTGTTCATCTTTGGTCCTAGTGGTTGGTGGGTAAATTTGAATAATAGTCGTATTAACTGCTCTTCCTTTTAGGCGCATGGATATTATCCTGTCACTGACAGCGTTGTACTTCAGGATAGATCTTGAAACGTTCTTTTTGACGATGAATGAACACCATTCCTCTTAAAGTTGTCATTTGCAGCATAGTAGACTATATGATTGTCCGATTCAAAATAGCCAATATCAGTCCATTTCAGCTCACTAATGCCTAGGATATCGATGTTTATGCGTTCTATTTCATTTTTGATGATTTCCAATTTTCCTAGATTCATACTTCGTACATTCCAGGTTCTGATTATTAATGGATGTTTGCAGCTGTTTCTTCTCATTTTGAACCGTGACACATCAGCAAATGAAGGTTTCGAAAGGTTTACTCCATCCACGCCATTAAGGTCGACTCTACTTTGAGGAGGCAGCTCTTCCCCAGTCATCTTTTGAGTGCCTTCCAACCTGGGGGGCTCATCTTCCAGCACTATATCAGACAATGTTCGGCTGCTATTCGTAAGGCTTTTACTGGCTCACGTTTTTCAGAAGTAGACTGCCGGGTCCTTCTTCCTAGTCTGTCTTAGACTGGAAGCTCAGCTGAAACCTGTCCTCCATGGGTGACCCTCTTGGTATCTGAATACCGGTGGCATAGCTTCCAGCATCACAGCAATACGCAAGCCCCACAGTATGACAAACAGTCTGACACGTGGGGGATTTTTATGCAGGATGCATAATTATTTCTTGACTGGATTACGTTCTTGATTTTGTATGTTAATTCCTGAATCCTTTCCATGATAAGTTTTTCTTTATGTTCCTGAATAATCTTTTTAATTTCTTCATCTGTGTGTTCCTTGGCTTTTTCTCCGTATTGCCTCGTTTCTTTCCTGATGTCTTGAATGGTTCTGTATATTAATCTTTTGTATTCTGCCTCTGGTAATTCCAGGAATGCACTTTGAACTAGAAGATCCTTTGATTCTTTGTTTTGTGAGCTTCTTGAGGCAAGCATGGTCTGTTTCTTTATGTGACTTGATATTGACTGTTGTCTCCGAGCCATCTGTAAGTTATTGTACTAGCTTATTTTATGTTTGCTTACTGTGTTGTAGCTTCTTGCATTGTTTTGTTTTATTATGTCCCAATGGGTTGCTTGAGTGAGCTAGGTTGATTATTTTCGCCTTTGGAGCTCTGACGTCCTGTCCCCAGATGGCTAGAGCTGTTACCAGGTATAGCAGTCTAGGAATCCATCCACTTTTCTTGTATGAATTCAGCTCAGGCGTCCAGATAGCCGATCATTAAGTGTGTGGTACAGGCTCTGTCCTATATTCTTAGAGTGGCATGGGTGATTGGTGTAAGTACCGGTATCTGGTTGAAGCAGGGGTTCACACTCTGAACAAGGCAGTGGGCTGAGAATCGTCCCCCACGTGTCTCTGAGGAAAGCATGTCCCTTGAGGAAAGCGTGTCCGTGATCCCTAGAGCATACAGGTGGGTAGGTTCTGAAGACAGACCATGAGCAGTCAGTGTTTTTGGTTGTAAGGACTGGGAGGTGCCACTTATCCTTGGACCTCTGTCCTTGGTGGCTGGGCGACCTGAGTGGAGCGACCAGTCCTTAGGCCCCTGGGTTGGGTAGGTGAGGACACTGTTTAGTAGGCAAAGCAGTGTCAAACATCTAACACCAAACTCTCTGCCGCATAGCTGAAATGGTTGGAGTCTGCCAACAAGGGCCTGTTCTCTTGAAATAGGCCCGCACAGGTCCATGCAGAGGGGAAAGATACTCAAAGTCTACAGACCGTTTATGCCTGGACAGGAGCTGCTTCTGTCCTGAGCTCCCCCCGGTTAGTGGAGCTGGCAAATTATCTTTTTCCCCAAATGCAAATTTTTTCGTTCCCCAAGGCTGGGAGGATGGCTCTAGGTGCTAAACAGTGCCTAGCCGAGTCCCCCAGAATTCAGCTGCTGAAGCCAGCTTGGGGTTGGGGGGGTGGGGCGCGGTAAAATATATGCAAGTACTTAGCTTTTACCGAGAGCGCCGTTCTTCTCTGGTTCCGGAGGTGTTAGTGAGCTGTGTGGCTGGCTGCTTCTCCCCACGGAAACTGCAGCCGAATGGTAGTACCAGCCATCCGCTGCACTGTGCCTGAGTGCTCCCCGCGATTCAGGTCTGGTAACTTCTCTCTGTCTCTGCACCGTCTCTTCCTCCGCCGCGGCTCTGTTCGTTTTCTAAGCTTGCCTTTGATGCCCAGGGCTCCTAGCTTGTCACGAATATACTCGTTTCACTTGTTTTTTTGGGTCTTTGTTGCAAAGAGGCTTGCTGGAAGTGTCAGTCTATTCCACCGTGTTGGCTCCGCCTCTCCTTTCCGTGATAAATAACATTCCTTTTATAATCTTTTTTTTTTTTTTTTTAAGTAATACGTTTATTGTGGGAAATTTAGAAATACAGGAAAATTCTGAGTTTTTCTGTGCTCCAGTGCCTTTAAATAAGATGACATTTTTTCTAGTATACTGATGGCCAGGTTTAGGAGCCTCCTTTGTCCTGGTGATACTTAAAGGGAAGTGTCATGGGATCACGGAGATAGTTTGCCTACTGGAGACAAACTGTGTCTCCGGGAAGAGCTGGAAGAAGAAAGATAGAAAAGGCCTTTTTTCCCCTTCCTTCTAAAAATGAGGATGATCTTATGTGCCAGTTCTCCCATCTTTAAAAAAAAAAAGTGAGGATTAAAAGAAATAATTCCTATAATGGATATACTTGTTTTTTATTTTAAAATGTAACATATAGAAAAATTGTGTGTGTAAATGTGATAAATAGTTTAGCAATTTTGCATACATTTTGTGACCCAGACAGTATTTGTTGAGTGAAAGAATCCTATTTTGATGCCACTTCAACTTAAAGGCAGTTTAGCATCCTGTTTATGCATTACATAGGTAAAATATTTTTTGAAATCTTAGTAGTGTTACATCAGGAATATGACCTTTTGGGAAACAGATTTCTAATTGTATGTTTTTAAGATTTGATTTTTAAAAATCCAAAATCTTAATAATATTTATATACTGAAGTGTAAACTACAAGAGACCTTAAGACATAAATATACCACCTATAATGATTCTTCTGGAATTGTATATAGTTTTCTAAGTAAACTGGAGTGCTGAATTATCAAGGTATGCAAGTGTGTAACTTTAAAATAATTTAAAGTATGAGAAATACTTTAAAAAATTAAGTATTTCACTAGAAATTACGGAATTTGTGCGAGAGAGAGACAGGTCCCTCAAGCATATAAAAACAAATATTAAATATAAATTTATACTTGGCAGTTCGGTTATGCTTGTAAACATTTTATAAGCTTCCAATGACTGGCCTTTAAACAATACTAACTCTTTGATTAATAGGAGTTGGCATCTGTGTTCTTGGACAAGATAGGAGTTGATAGACTTTCTAAAAATACTTGTCTCTGATAAGAAATTCGTGATAGAGGAGTTGAAAGAGATGAATGTGGGTTAAACCTGATTTCATAAAACGTGGTAATAGGTGCTGTTGGTTCAAAATAGTGTTGATACAGTTCGGTTGCATAGAATAATTAAATTTTCCTGTAAGCTTGATATGGTCTTATGTTGCAATTACTCTTTCCTAAGATGTCCAGAAGGAAACCCTGGTGGCGTAGTGGTTGAGTGCTATGGCTGCTAACCAAAGGGCCGGCAGTTCGAATCCACCGGGTGCTCCTTGGAAACTCTGTGGGGCGATTCTACTCTGTCCTATAGGATCGCTATGAATCGGAATTGACTCGACGGCACTGGGTTTGGTTTTTTGGTTTTAAGATGTCCAGATGTTGTCGTTGTTAGATATTGTGTAGTCACAACTTACAGCAAACTCATGTACAACAGAAGGAAACACTGCCGAGTCCCGTGCCATTCTTACAACCATTGCTGTATTTGAGCCCATCGTTGTAGCCATCTGGTTGAGGGTCTTCCTCTTTTTCGCCTACCCATGTAAGAAGCATGATATCCTTCTCTAGGGACCCGTCCCTCCTGATAACATGTCCAAAGTATGTGAGACAAACTCTCGCCAGCCTAGCTTCTAAGGAGCATTTTGGCTGTACTTCCTCCAAGACATTTGTTCATTCTTCTGCCATTTTATGGTGTATTCGGTATTCCTTGCCAGCACCATAATTCAGATGCGTCAGTTCTTCTCCCATCTTTCTAGTTCATTGTCTAGCTTTCACATGCATACAAAGTGTCTCAGTTATGTAGTGCTGCTATAACAGAAATACCAGAGGTGGGTGGCTTTAACAAAGAGAAAATTACTTTCTCAGTCTAGTAGAGTAGAAGTCCAAAGTTAGGGCCATCAGCTCCAGGGCAAGGCTTTCTCTCTCTGTGGGCCCTGGAGGTAGGTCCTTCTCATTAATCATCCCCTGGACTAGGAGCCTCTCCACACAGGAACCCTGGGTCCATTTGACGCACTCTGCTCCCAGCGCTGCTTTCTTGGTAGTATGAGGTCCCCCTGTCCCTCTGCTCACTGCTTTCTTTTTGTATCTAAGTCCAATCTTATAGATTGAGTCCTGCCTCAGTAACATAACTGCTGCCTATCCCACCTCATTATTATCATAGAGATAGGATTTACTAAGGATGGGAAAATCATATCAGATGACAAAATTGTGGACAGTCACACAATACTGGAAATCTTGGCCTAGCCAAATTGATGCACATATTTTTGGGGAACACAATTCAATCCATGACACGAGATTGGAAAGGCCATTGCTTGGATCAGGTGCACATGAGCCCTCAAAGTGATATTTCTGCTTTTTAACACTTCAAAGAGGTTTTTTACAACAGCTTTGCCCGGTGCAGTACAACCTTTCATTTCTTGACTCCTGTTTCCATGGGCGTTGATTGTGGATCCAAGTAAAATGAAATCCTTGACAATTTCAATCTTTTCTCCATTTATCATGATGTTACTTACTGGTCCAGTTGTGAGGTTATTTGTTTTCTTTATGTTGAGCTGAAATCCATACTGAAGGCTGTGGTCTTTGATCTTCATCAGTAAGTGCTTTAAGTCCTGTTTTCTTTTAGCAAGCAAGGTTGTGTTATGTACATAACACAGGTTGTGAATTAGTCTTCCTCCAATCCTGATGCAGTGTTCTTTTCCATATAGTCCAGTTTCTCGGATTATTGGCTTGGCATACAGATTGAATAAGCATGGTAAAAGAATACAACCCTGACACACACTTTTGCTGATTTTAAACCACGCAGCATCCGCCTGTTCTGTTTGAGTGACTGCCTCTCGGTCTATGTACAGGTTCCTCAAGAGCACAATTAAGTGCTCTGAAATTCCAGTCCTTTGCAGTGTTGTCCATAATTTGTTATGATCCACACATTTAATGCCTTTGCATAGTAAAAACATAGGTAAACATCCATCCAGTATTCTCTACTTTAAGCCAAGATCCATCTGACATTAATGATATCCCTCATTTCACATCGTCTTCTGCATTGACTGGAAATTCTGGCTGTTGCCTGTCAATACAGTACTGGAATCTTTTTTGAATTATTTTTGCATAATTGTACTTGCATGTGATATTAATGGTATTGTTCAGTAATTTTCGCATTCCATTGGATCACATTTGTTTGGAATGAGCACTTACATATGTGTCTTCCAGTTGGTTGGAATGCTTCCAGTGTTGTATCTGTTTCTTAAAACATCTCAGTTAGTATTCCCTCAATTCCTGGAGCCTTGTTTTTCACCAGTGCCTTCAGTGCAGCTTGGACTTCTTCCTTCGGTACCATTTGTTCTTGATCATATGCTTCCTCCTGTGAAGTGGTTGAATGTCGACCAGTTCTTTTTGGTACAGTGACTTCGTGTGTTCCTTCTGTCTTCTTTTGATGCTCCTGAGTCATTTAGTATTTTGCCCATAGAATCCTTCAGTATTGTAACTCTAGGCTTGAATTTTTTTCTTCTCTTTCCTGCCTTTTTAATGATCTTATGCTTTCTTCATGTATAGTGTCCTTGATGTCATCCCACAACTTGTCTAGTCTTTGGTCATTAATGTTCAGTGTGTCATATATTTTCTTGAGGTAATCTCTAAATTCAGCAGAGATGTACTCAAGGTCATACTTTGGCTCTTGTGGACTTGTTCTGTTTTTCTTCAGCCTCAACTTGCGTATGAGCAGTTGATAAGCTGTTTCGCAGTCAGTTGGTGACCTTGTTCTGACTGATGATACTGAGCTCCTCCATCCTCTCTTTCCACAAATGTAGATGATTTGATTCCTGTGTATTCCATCTGGTGAAGTCCATGTGTGTAGTCACCATTTATGTTGTTGAAAAAAGGTATTTCAAGGAAGAAGTGGTTGGTCTTGTAAAATTCTGTTGTGGTTTCCTGCATGGTTTCTGTCAGTGAGGCCATGGCATGGTTTCTGTCAGTGAGGCCATGTTTTCTGACTACCAAAATATGGCTCATAAAGCATACTGTTTAGATAATAATTATACACATAATGATGGGAAAATACTGCTTTGTGTTTATATCATATTTTTATTGGAGATTTAATTTTTTTTGGATGAATACCTTGAGAACTTTGGAATGTCACAGTAATGTTCTAACATCGTCTTTATGTGAAGACCCCCCAGAGAGTCTCTATTTATGGTCACGATCAGGTTAGTGGAAAATGGAGCAGTGGCCCATTATGCAATTTCTGGCCTAACCTTTGGTGGATAGAGAAAATTTAATGTAATACGTATCTTAGTAGATAAAATTATGAGTTTGAGAGAGCAGTTTTTGAACTTGTCCATTCAAGGTTTGTTATCAGTAGCATTAGGCTAGAAATAGCAGAGTGGTAACAGGCAGCTTGGAAACCCTCGTGGCATAGTGGTTAAGTGCTATGGCTGCTAAGCAAGAGGTTGGCAGTTCAAATCCACCAGGCGCTCCTTGGAAACTCTATGGGGGCAGTTCTACTCTGCCCTGTAGGGTCGCTATGAGTCCGAATTGACCTGACGGCAGTGGGTTTTTTTTTTTTTTAAACAGGCATCTTGTGAGACCAGACTGTTTGGAGCTTATTGCTAGAGACACCAGACTATCTAGGAACCAGAGGAGGAGACCAGTGACAGCAAAGGGTTTCCAAGGTTCCTTGGGTAGTTTTTAGCATCCTAATTATTCTCCATACCTTTTGATAATATCTTGAGTGAGTTATCTGAAGCTATTTTCTTTAGTCCCCCAGGATAGGACAGTTGTCTTTCAGATGGAGTGGTTGTAACTGGTTACTGAAAAATTGTCTTTGGACTTAAGTCTTTTCTTATAATTTGTATGTTTTATCTCCCTCTCCACACTGTGTATGTCTTTTCAATGGTAGATGCCATTTACTTTGGACCAGAGGACAGTTTACGTTTTGCTGAGCAGATTGAGACTGCCATACTATCAGTAGAGTTAGCTTATTTTAAAAAACAAAACAACTGAAATAAGCAATTTCTGTTATGCATGTATTTGTTTTTATTTTAAAATGTTGCGCGGTACAGAAAACTTAGTGTGAACCATTGCGGGTAGAGACAAGAAGTGCAAGTGTCCAACAGGCCCGACTATTACTGGAGATGTGAAAAAGTGGGACAAGCTGCTTTGTTTCTTAATTTGCTTTGTTATTTATATTTGGACATACTGTGGTTGTATTTCATTCGGTACATAGGACATATCTGGGTAAAATATTTTGTATTTAAGTATAAGTATAGTATTTCTCATTTGCACTATTCTGAGTTTCAGGTTTTATTTGATAGTTAGAGAATGGAAAATGTCTGTAAGTCAGTGAAAAGGAAAAGAAATCATTGGCGATTTTGATGTTAAATTTTGTTGGGAATCAGTATTGCTATTCTGTATTTAATGTCTAGTACATAAGGTCTTCACCTAGTAAGTGCCCAGTAAATATTTGTGTAATGAATAATGAAAATGCTGATAATCTTTAAAAAATGTTTCTTAGAGCTCTTAGCCAGTATTTTCCTTGGAAAAGTTCGTTTAAGCCATAAAATGAATTATAAAATCCTTCCTCACATACACTTAAAGTGTACTACTGGATGGCCTTTGCATTATTTTATTTTTATGTTACAATTTTATATAGCCTTTGTTATCTCCTTTTAGATAAACCTCCGTATATCTAGGAGCATGTCTAACTATTAAGATTAATTTTGGAAGCTTCTGGGGAAGGTTTAATCACTTTTATTTTAAAATATTGTTGTCTAAATTAGACCTAGGATGTAGTTAATAAAAACTGCTTATGGGTGACCCTGTCTTCATCTTCTTATTAGTATACATTGGATTTTTTTTTTATAATGATAGATTGATTACTTTTTTATATTTTGTGCTTTAAGAATGAATAATTTGAGAATAAATATGGCAGGTTATCAGATAAATACATCCAGCAGTATTTTTTTAATTTACTTTAGTGACAATATACCCAAATATTTTCCAAAAAATTTTGGATACTTGGAATACCTAAATTCTGACAGCAACATCTGTTCACAGTCTATTCCTAAGAACCCATTAAACCTTGGATGGAATTTGTATTTTAGTAGAAGAAATTTTTTTAAAAGGTAAAGCAGTTCACTCTCCATTCACTTACTGACATGGTTAGGTTCCAAAGACCAGGGGGTTATACGAAAATGGAGTATGACCACATCAGATCACAAAATGGAGGATGACTACATCATTCCATAACTTGCAAATTATATCATTACAGAACTACCAAACCACTGAGAATAATGGCCCAGCCATGTTGACACATAACCTTCACCATCATTGCTAGCTTTACTCTTGCCTCACACCTTGGTGTTCCTCAGACCTCGGTGTTCGTTACTGCAGATGTAGGTCGTTGATGCACAAAATAGATTTTTTAGCATTGTCGTAAATTTGAAATGTCAGATAACGAGATAGTTGGCAAGTGAGGAGAAGGTGTACTTGCATACATATAGAATCTGTGTTGAGGCTTTTTGTTTTTTATCTTATTGTTTTTTTAATAAGTTGAGATTAGTTCCTTGTCTGGCAAGGAATGAATCTATGTGAATTTTGTGATAAGGGACAAAAGAGGAGGTGTAATTTTGATTTGGGAGTCCTTAAAAAGTGTAATGATGAAGAACTAAGGATAAGTATAGATTATACATGTTTTAAAACTAATGCTAATTTCTGATCTGGCTTTTTTATAGGCTTGTGTTGATAAGACCTCATACTTGCAGGGAACTGGGCCATCTCATTCACTGAGAGAGTATGAATTAGTTTAACTGTTTTGGAGGGCAATTTGGTAACATCTATTAAATTTTAAATACATATACCCATCAAGAAATTTACTGTACAGTTATACTCAGGCATGTGCAGAGGATGTATGCCCAAGAATGTTCATTGCAGCATTTTGAAAGGTTAGAAATAACGTAAATGCCCATAAGTAGGGGATTGACAAAATATAGTACAGTTCTTTAGTGGAAAATTGAGCAGCTGTTTAAATCAAAGAGATAGCTCTACATGTGCTAATCTGGATGTTTTCAAGGAGTATTAAATTAAAAAAATAGAGACACAGGAAAGTATGCATAATATGCTTCCATTTCTATTAAAAAAAACTTACACTAAGTAAGATGTGCTTGATATGTGTAAGTTATTTTTAGGCAAATACACTAGTTGTGCCTCTTAGGGGTTGGTGAGAGGTAGATTTACTTTTCCCTGTGTTCTCCTTTATACTGTGAATGTTTTCCTTGTACATAGAACTGCCCCATCGGTTTTCCAAGGAGCTGCTTGTGAATTTGAATTGCTGATATTTTGGTTAGCAGACAAACGCTTAACCACTGTGCCACCAGGGCTCCATAAAACCATAGTTAATAATAATAAAAAAAAAAACTATAGTGATAGTGAAGAGAATATTGCTGTGCTATATTAGATGTGCATCTTGAACCTTCAGTCATTTTATAGGGTGATAGTTTATGAGAAATGCAAGTTAATATCATAAGGATAATGTTGTTGTAATAATGTATGAGCTTTCAGAAATTTTATCAGACTTTATTAACCTTTTAATTTAAATTCGATTTAACTCTGTAGTGTCTGTCTTTTTTTTGTACTTGGTCCCAGCTGTTTCACACTTGGGTTACAGAATTTTGCTGCAAAATGTAATTTACATGGTAGAAAGGAGAAGAGTAGAGATTATAAGGTAATACCTAAATTTCATACATTTGGAGGGGTGAAATTGGTTCTAATATTATTTTTTCTAGTAGTTTGTTTTTATATAGGTGAGTGAAATCATTATGTTTGTCCTACGACTGATACCCATCCTTGCTTTGCTTGGAAATGTGGATTTTGAAGTCTTTGCCTAAATAGAAAAAAAAAATATTTGCTGGGAATGAAACTTTACAAGGAATTTTTGAAAAAAGGTTTTATATTGGGGGGGGGCAAACATCAATAAAGAGGACTGCTTGCTTGTCAGTACATTTTTGTGTATATTTTTTTTTTTTTTCGATTTACTTGTTTATCCCTTCTTCAAGGAAACTAGTCCTGGTCCTAAAATAAAATTAAAAATTTTAGACAATCCCTTCATCCAATGTAGGTATTTATTGAGTTTCTTCTGTCCTTTTCTCCCGTTTTCACTTTGGACATTCATGTATTCTTTCTTTAGTCAGTATTTTCCTTCATGATTTTAAGTCATTTTTATGTGTTGATTTACATTTATTAGTATGTTGACTACTGTTTATACGCTTTGATTAGGGAACAAAAGGTCTTATACCATTGAAATCTACTTTAGGCAAATGGGAAGACAGTTTCTGCCCTGTAAAATGAGGGGCAAATGAATATTTTAAGATCGTATGACAAAGAATTACAGAAATTCTGAAATTTAGATTATGTTCAGTATTTTCATTATCTTATTTCAGTGACCTCAAGTTACAGTCAAAAAGCAATTTTTTTATTAGAAATCATTAATAGTGGCAGCAATAATTTCAAAGGAATTGGGATTATTACTGGGTATCAGATGATTCTTTTATTCATGCATTTATTTATTTCATCAACAAATGCTTAAGTGCCTGCTTTATGCCACAGATTGCTGGCCTTGTATATATATTGGTAAACAAAGCAGATGTGTTGCCTATTTTCTTCAACTTCTGCTGTGTAAGGAAGAGAGATGATTAATGGTATATAAACACTCATAATTCTGTAGGAAAGCCATTATAGCACATATTTATTATTAAAAACTTAACAATAGTCAGAAAAATTAAAAAATTTCACCCCATAATTTTATGACAGAAGGGAGGGGGAGAGTGAATTGTTTGATTGATTCTGAGCCTGAGAGCCTCAGTATTTTGCCAAGTAAAGGAGGAAAGCCTATTCTTGGCTTATGGGAAAAAAGAGTATTCCAACAGATGAGATTCTTGAAACCCAAACCTAACTGCTTGCTTATGTTGGAGAGGAGTTTGAGAAAGGAAGACTTTGTTGATGGCTTTTCCTAGTGGAAAGATGAAGCAGCTTATTTGAAGCAGGGAAAGAATTCACCTAAAGGCAGGAGATATTAAACACCATTTTTTTTTTTTTGCTAGTTCCTCTGAAAGAACATTGGAATTAACAGTTATTTTGTTTGATAAGCCTCCAAATGCCAGACATACGTATACATAAATATAAACACTATATATGGTTTGATATTATCTTTTATTTGTCATTCCACATGATTTTTGGAGTCAGACAGTCCTGGGTTTGAATCCCAGCTCTGCTATATATAGTTGTATGATTGTTTGAGACTTGGTTTGTTTCATCTGTAAAATGAGAATAATGTCACCTGGAGGAAGTATGGCTCAGAGGGTGTACTCTGGAGCTCAGCTGCCTGGGTTTAAGTCTTAGTTCCTCAGCTTAATAGCCATGACTAAGTTAGACAAGTTGCTTAATTTAATTTCTCCATGCCCCAGATTCCGTGTACAGTAGTCCCCCCTTATCCTCAGGGGATAAGTTCCAGAACCCCCGGTGGATGCCTGAAATTGCAGGTAGTACCGAACCTTCTGTATACTATACTTTTTCCTGTACATACATGCCTATGATAAAGTTTAGTTTATAAATAAGGCACAGTAAGCGATTAACAATAATAAACTAGAATAATTGTAACAGTATACTGTAATAAGAGTTATGTGACTGTGGTCTCTTTCTCAAAATTTTACTGTACTCAGCCTTCTTGTGATGATGTGAGATGGTTTTTTTCTTTCCTTACTTAGTCTAGTCTACTTTTCACTTAAAGAAAGCACTTCATGGCTTCTCTTTGGCATATCCAAATTGCCAGCATTACTACTCTGCGCTTTGGGGCCATTACTAAGTGAAATAAGGGCTACTTGAACGCAAGTGCTGCAATACGATGACAGTCAATGTGACAAGGTGGTTACTAAGTTACTACCAGGCGAGTAGCATATACAGCGTGGTTATGCTGGACAAAGGGATGATTGACACCCAGGATGGGACGGAGGGAGATTTCATCATGCTACTCAGAGCTGCACATGATTTAAAACTTACGAATTACTTATTTCTAGAATTTTCCATGAAATGTTTTTGGACCGAGGTTGACCACAGATAACTGAAACCATGGAAAGCAAAACCCAGATGGGGGACTGCTGTATGTAAAATGGGGACAATAATAGTGTCTGCATTTTAGGATTAGTATGAGGATTAAACTAGTTAACACTTAAAAAGCACTTAAAATGATGTCTGGCACATGGTAAATAAGCACAATGTAATTTTAATACTATTTTAAATTATCACTTGTCAGGATTGTTGTGAGGGTTAAATAACGTATTTATTAAAAAAAGAAAAATAACATACTGTCTAGCACAGTAAATCTTCTAAGTGTCAGGAACTGTGTAGTAGATACTTTATTTCACTTAATCTTAACATTATTATTGCTGTTGTTGAGTAGATTCCAACTCATGTAAACCTGTTAAAAAGAAACTGCACCCAGAACAGTTTCTGATACACAGTAGATGTCTAAGTTGAGTGAATGTCATCCAGTGTTACAGATTATATCTGAGGCCCCAGAGAACTCTAAAATCTCTTGCACTAAATCAGGGCTTCACCTTGAAGAGATATTGCTGGAAATGTCATTCACATCATCACTTCTCTCAGCTTAGATCTGGCCATATGAGTTGATCAACTGTTTACTCCCTCCATGTTTTCTCCTTTCCTTTTGAAAATTCGTTTTGTTAGGTTAGGAAAATTTAGGCTAGAAAAAGCTGTTCACCTTAGAATTATAATTGGATTGATTACTCTGCTCACTGAGAGTACTTCATCTTCAGTTCGTACGGCTCCTACAAGTGCTAGGTTATTTTATTAATGCCACAGAACATAAAACATTCCTTTCCCATTGCATTTCTCATATTCCAGATTGCATAAAGAAAAATATTAGACAACCTAAAAATTTTACAAAACGGAGGATCAGTCATGTAATGTATGACTGAATGTTTGTATATTTTTTTAATGTATGTAATGAATATTATATGAATTGTCTCTACTATCCTCCACCCACTTAATTTGCGATTTTTTAATGTATGTAATGAATATTATATGAATTGTCTCTACTATCCGCCACCCACTTAATTTGCGATTTGATGATCCAGATACATGTCTCTGATTTTTATTTATCTGGACTGTTTTAGTCTCTTGTAGTATTTATGGTAAGGAAGAGATAAAGGTCATTTCTTGGGTTCGTAAATGAAGTTAAAGGCATTACTAGAAAATGAATATACCAAGGTGTGTTACGTCTTGCTTCAGCAAGAGTAAATCAATTCAATTTTAATATTTCCAGAGAAATTAATTTATAGATAGTCAGTTTACCATTTAAAAAAAAATCTACAATACGGTAATTATTTTAAACACAGTCAAATTAGCAACTATAATACATGTGTTATATAATCCATTTGCGTGATGTAGCAAATTTTTAATTTGGCATTATCTTGCCTCCTTTGCGTATTTAATACAGCTCTTAATCTCGCAAGGCTTTACTAAGGATAAATTGCTGCATAACCCTCTTCAACCTCTTTTGTTCAACCAGGAAAGCAGACATGTTAAATAGGTTTTTAAAAAATATATAATTATTTCTCTTTTGAAATATTAAATTTTGAAATGGTAAAATAACAGACTTTATCTGTTTTGTCTGTTGAAATTACTTGACAGAAGTTTGCTTTGGAATAGAGCTTCTGTGTCTTTAAAAAATACACAGTGAGTCACCCCTGCTCTTTTGGTAGATGCCTGGCTAGTGAACAGCTAAGCTGCTTTAGGCATGTAATAGAACATTCCATTTCCTGTTCCCTTGCTGACACAGAGGAGTGTTCCTGCTGGCAATGACCTAATCATAGTGCAGTAAGAAACATGGCAGTTTGATAAAACATGGTGGAGACAGCGGCTGAAATGGAAGCATATGTTCTAGAAGACATTCTTGAGGTAGGGCTAGGTTTGTAAATGAAATGAAAGTTGAAATCTGAACAAAGAAATCTTATCTGCCGGAATTATTTTACAGATGAATAGATTAGAGGAGAGAGCAAAGAGAGGCAAAGCATAAAAGCAAGACACTGTCAGACCTTATTCCTTGTAAGAATTTGCCATTTGGTTCACATGATTATTAAACAAGTCTGGAATTATTTTGTTTATACTCAATGTTTTTGTAAGCTGTAGATGTATGTTTGGTAGGTAAAAAAAAGAAGGGACCTCAGACTTAATAAAAAGCCTTGTGCTGGTGGTGACCTTTAGATTAACTCATTAGAAGGTGGGGTCTGCAAAGCAGCTTTGAGTAGGTTTAGTATTATATGCCTTAGAAATCATTTGCATATCTAAACCTAAAGCTTTGCTTGGAGTAACTATTAAAAACAGCTGATTATTTCATCTCTAGGATAAAATTAAGCATGTATATCAATCTTATAGTTTAACTGGTATACTTTGTTCCTGGATTTATTTTATGTGACTTTGATCATTATAAAATATTTAAATTAAAAATTTTAAAACCCTCAAATTTAAGAAAAAATAAAGAGCTAACAATAAATTCCCCCTTTTTTTTGAGCCTTGAGAATTTTAAATTATATTTCCTTTTTTTGGTGCTAACAATTTTATAAGAACCTCTTTAAGTATAAATCAGTTCAAAGAAATACATGCTAAAGTGAAACTGTAATTAATTTTGGCCATAGGTGTAGTATATTGTCAAGCATTTGTATTTATAGGTATTTAAATCCCGTTTTCTTACTTGGGAGATTGTGGGATTTTGTCTTTTTTTTTTTTCTCCTTAAAGTAAAAAAAAAAAAAAAAAGCCCTAGCTAGTTTAGATAGACTTCAGGGTGGTGAGTGGTATTCCTATTATTTAGACTGTTAAGATAATTTATTAAATGTTTTACTGTCTTCAGGAAGAGATTTCATGGTGGGGGAGAAAGCTTGAGGGAAGAAGCTGCAAAGGGAAGCTAGGCGGGGTTAGCAAGAGAAAAAGCCTGTGCGCATTATAAAGTGCTGCATGATCAATGAGCATTTTCTGGAGTCCCTCAGCGTGTGCTTGGAGCTGACATTGCAGCAAGTCTCATGGTGTTCTGCAGAATGAAAACTGATTCCATTGTATTATCTAGCTCCTTGCAGACACCTGCTAACATACTCTTTTCTCCTCTCCTAAAAGCTTATTGTCTGAGTTGAATCATGTGGCTGATTTCCATTCATTTTCTCTTTTTTTAGCTTTGATACTATTAGTGAGGTTCCTTAGGAATGGTATGGTGAAATTGTCTACTTAAAAATAGTGGTATACACTTTCATCAGGGGACTTCAATAATTAGAAGTGATTACATGCCTTTTGTAGTGGTTTAAACAAATCTAAGTAAATTATGAAGTTCTAGTGGTACATTTTAATTTGCTTCTAAAAAAATTGCTTTGGATTTTAAAGTAGTGTACTTCATAGATTTCAAACAAATCTATTTGGCAACTTTCCTTGCCCATATAGAATTTAAATTTCTAACAGATTTTAGAAATCTTATGGGGGAAAACCCATTTTGAGCACAGTTAATTTTTATGCTTTTAAGTATAGTTTTTTAAAATGCTATCTAATTGGTTTTTACTTATTGTATTAAAACTATTTAATGTTGTGTTAAGATTTTACATTGCCTAAGTTATTGTTACTTATTATTAAAATCAGGTTTGCAGTTTTAATTGTCCTAATTTACAACCTTTCTTAATTTGGTTCCTTATACATATACCTATTGTATTAACCTATACTAAGTGAATAGCTTCCCTCTCTTTATTTAAAATATTATTTAGTTTAGGTGAGTGTTTGTCAATAATTGGGAGACTAGATATGAAAATTTTCCAAGTAGGAATAAAATAGGCTTCTTTTTCAAAGCTTTAAGTACACATAACTGACCTAAGGCCAAAAATAAGAGGCAAAGAGAATAAAATTGCTAACTTGCTGAAGCTAAGGGTACCATTTTCTGAAGTACCTCATACTGTAAGTAAGTAGATATGTATTATCCCATGAGCCGTCATACTTGTTTTTCTTTAAGGGCTGAATCCTTGCATGTTGTTGTTAGGTACTGTTGAATCAGTTCTGTCTCATAGAGACCCCATGTGACATAGGGTTTTCTTGGCTGTAATAGTTACAGAAGCAGATCGCCAGGCTTTTCTCCCATGAAGCCACTGGGTAGGTTCAAACTGCCAACCTCTTGGTTGTACCACCAAGGATTTTTATATGTATGTCTAATAATAAATAATGAAGCTCATCTACATACCACAGTGACAATTTTATCATGGTATCTAATATTGAGCTGGAGTCCCTGGGTGGTGCAAATGGTTAACGTGCCAGCGGCTAACTTAAAGACTGGAGGTTTCAGTCCACCTAGAGATGTCTGGGAAGAAAGGCCTGGTGATCTGCTTCCAGAAGAATCAGCCATTGAAAGCTCTAGGGAGTGCAATTCTGCTCACACATGTGGGGTTGCCATGGGTTAGAATCAACTTGATGGCAGGTGGTAACTGGTAATATTGAACTGTTTGAAGTCTGCCACCATAATTTTTCTTTTGTAATTTTATCTATTGAGCATCTGGAATTTTATGTAGATTTCTTGTTATTTACATTAAATAAATATTGACCCCCCCCACACACACAATTTTATTCTGTCTTTGGAAAGGTGACTTTTCATGTCATACTATGAGCCAAAATGGTCTATTTTATTTGCTACATAAGACTTTCCTAGTAATGGCAATTTAGATTTTATTTAGAATCACGTATTTTGAAAAATATATTTTGATTACTTACAAGCATTTCACAAAGTGAAATAGAGCTGAATCACTGTAACATCTAATCTACATAACTAGGAAGCTTTGTGAAGGCTTAGGTTAGAGACCTTCAGTGAACCTGTCTAGAATTGCTATTAGAAACAGTGCCCGTGTTTTAATATCTTTCTGATCTAGTCAGATTAATTTATAAGCTGTGCTGTAAGTTCCTGGCATAGGAAGCTTTACACTTAAAAACATAAGGCTTTTTTTTTTTTGCAATCCAAAAGAGCTAAAAGAGCAGATGCATGTTTGTAGGGAAAACCTTACTGTGCTAGGGTCAGAAGATCTGTGATTTGGGAACAGTGTCTAAGCAAAGCTGAAATGTGGTAACCTGGTCATTAAGGCAGAATCCATTTGGGCAGACGAGATTCCAGATGGGGAAGAAGTGGTTAGGAGGCAAATAGACATTGTGAAGAGTATGATAATAATTGAGCAAGGGAACAGCAGAGTAGGAGACAAAAACAGTTCTAGTTTGACAGATGAATAATGGGAACGGAGGTACCTAGGAGTTCTTATACTGGGATCTTATAACATTGACAGGCCAAGATATGGTTGATATGTCTCCCTTATCCTTTTAGAAAGATGTATGTGGGGGTGGGGCAAGGGGTAAGGGTTATTTCCTGTTGGAATATGTCCAACCCCATGGGAGGGGAGATACTTAGCTATTGAAATTGGGGGCATCTAATTGAGCCCTGGTGGCGTAGTGATTAAGCACTGCTAACCAAAAGGTCAGCAGCTCAAATCCACCAGTCACTCCTTGGAAACCTTATGGGGTAGTTCGTTCTCCTGTGTCCTGTATGATTGCCGTGAGTTGGAATCATCTCTGTGGCAATGGATTTAGTTTTTTTGTTTGTTTGTTTTGTTTTGTTGAAGTTGGGGGCCCAGAAAAAATGAAAATAAAATTTTGACTGTAACTTGGTCCTTTGAATCATAATTTTTTTTTTAGTTGACTTTGAACATCTTCTGTTTTTTTTGAAATAATTTTTATTGAGCTTTAAGTGAACATTTACAAATCAAGTCAGCCTGTCACATATAAGCTTATATACACCTTACTCCATACTCCCACTTACTCTCCTCCTAATGAGTCAGCCCACTCCCTCCTTCCAGTCTCTCCTGTCGTGACAATTTTGCCCATTTCTAACCCTCTCTACCCTCCTATCTCCCCTCCAGACAGGAGATGCCAACACAGTCTCAAGTGTCCACCTGATATAAGTAGCTCACTCTTCATCAGCATCTCTCTCCAACCCGTTGTCCAGTCCCTTCCATGTCTGATGAGTTGTCTTCGGGAATGGTTCCTGTCCTGTGCCAACAGAAGGTTTGGGGACCATGACTGCCGGGATTCCTCTAGTCTCAGTCAGACCATTAAGTCTGGTCTTTTTATGAGAATATGGGGTCTGCATCCCATTGATCTCCTGCTACCTCATGGGTTCTCTGTTGTGCTCCCTGTCAGGGCAGTCGGTTGTGGCCAGGCACCATCTAGTTCTTCTGGTCTCAGGATGATGTAAATCTCTGGTTCATGTGGCCCTTTCTGTTTCTTGGGCTCATAGTTATTGTGTGACCTTGGTGTTCTTCATTCTCCTTTGATCCAGGTGGGTTGAGACCAATTGCGAATCATAATTTTTTAAAGGCGCTTTTATTAAATCTTAGTAAAAAGGAAACTTAAAATCAGTACCATTACTGAATATTGTGCAGATTAATAATGTTATGGCTTACATTTTAAATTGTGATTGCTTATTACAATATATTTTTAGGTGGTTATTGTTTTTGTTGCAAAATTGTGCTTATTATAGCATTTACCAAAAATGTCCCTTATTCTTGGGCACTTCTTAGTGACATCATTTACCTTGGTCAAGCTGTGCACACTTCACCCACATTCCCATCACCAGAAATAACAAGTATCTATCTAATTTTTTTTTTTAATCTAGAGAGTGATCCCCCTCCTTCCCCTTCCTGTCTCCCATAACCACTGATGAACATTGGTTTCTGTATGTATTCCGTTGCATTTTTATAAAAATGAGATCTTACAATACTTTTCCTTTTGTGATTGACTTATTTCACTCAGCATAATATCCTCCAGGTTCATCCACATTATAATGCTTCGAGAACTCATCATTATTCTTTATGGCTGTGTAATACTTCATTGCACGTATGTACCACCTTTTGTTTACCCTTTCATCCATTGATGGGTACTTAGGTTGTTTCCATCTTTTTGCTATTGTGAATAGTGTTGCAGTGAACATAGTTGTGCATATGTCTGTGTCTCTTCTATTAGATCTCTAGGATATATACCTAGGAGTGGGATTGCTAGATCATAAGGTAGTTTAGTATTTCTGGTTTATGGAGGAAGTGCCATACTGTTTTCCATAGTGGTCGTACCATTTTACAACATCACCAGCAGTGGACTAGGGTTCCAGTCTTGCCACATCCTCGCCAGCATTTGTTGTTTTCTGTTTTTTTATCAGTGCCATTTTAGCAGGGATGAGATTGTATCTCATTGTAGTTTTGATTTGCATCTCTTTTTAATGGCAGTGGCTAATGATCTCGTGCATCTTTTCATGTGGTTGTTGGCTGCTAGAATTTCCTCTTTGGTGAAGTGTCTGTTCATGTCCTTTGCCCATTTTTAAATTGAGTGTTTTGTCTTTTTGTTGCCACTCAGGCACTCTTATTGGCATTTTAAGCATTCCTAATTTCAAGATGTGTACAGATGCATATTTGAGTACTAGTATTTTACTTCATTTATATCATCCAAATAACCTGAAACACGTTTTCAGCAGTGTCCTTCATGGATAATATACTTCATGCGTTCTGGATTTTTCACTAAGCGGATAATTTCGTTTATCTGGACACCTTCAGATTGTGTATTTAATGCTTATCTGAACGTGGCTATGTCAAAACCCCCTGAGACCCATTTCACCTTTTTATTCTTAAAGATTTTTCTGTTCTTATTTAAAGTACATACATAAACCTGTAACTGGTTGCCGTTAAGTTGATTCCAACTCATAGCGACCCTGTAGGTCAGAGTAGAACTGCCCGTAGAGCTTCCAAGGAGCGCCTGGCAGATGTGAACTGCCGACCTTTTGGTTAGCAGCCATAGCACTTAACTACTACGCTACATACATACAACACACATATTCATATATGTGTATATATACACATACACAGAAGCACAAACAGGACTCCCTTATTTACGTTACTTGAATCTCTGTGTTGATTAACCTCCATGTGTCTGTCAATTTGTCCTACTGTGGGGGCCTGCGTATTGCTGTGTTCCTGGAAGCTATGCCACCAGTATTCAAATACCAGCATAGTCACCCATGGTGGACAGGTTTCAGCTGAGCTTCCAGACTAAGACAGACTAGGAAGAAGGACCTGGTGGTCTACTTCTGAAAAGAATTAGCCAGTGAAAACATCATGAGTAGCAGTGGAGCATTGTCTGATACAGTGCCGGAAGATGAGCCCCTCAGGTTGGAAGGCGCTCAAAAAGCGACTGGGGGAGAGCTGTCTCCTCAAAGCAGAGTTGACTTCAGTGACGTGGATGGAGTTAAAGCTTTCGGAACCTTCATATGTTGATGTGGCACAACTCAAAATGAGAAGAAACAGCTGCAAACATACAAAAAATTACAGCCATTGAAAACCCTTTGGAATACAGTTCTTCTCAGAAATACATGGGATCACCATAATTTAGAATCAACTCTATGTTAGCTGCTTTGGTTTTTTTGTTTAACTAGAAGTATGTGAATTAATTAATTAATCTTACATGAGAATTGAGGAGAGTGTTGTTCAGTACTTTTGCCACTAGTCCCATGTCAGTTCATCATAGACTAATAGCTAATGCACGCGATGAAGTGTGAGTTAGGAAAGGTTGACGTACATTCTCTGCGTACGCATGCAACAACATTGGCACTTTTGTGGCTTTGAATTATTAGGGGCCTTTGTCCCGACACTTGACTGAAGAACTCATTCTGATATGAAGTGACTTGATCACTACAAAGTTGATGAGTGTCGAAGGTTTGCTTTACCATTGATTTGGTTTAGTATACATATGTTATGTGTTGCTGTTAGAGGCCGTCAAGTCGGTTCCGACTCATAGCGACCCAGTGTACAACAGAAGGAAACACTGCCACATACTGTGCTATCCTCATAATCGTTGTTATGTTTGAGTCTATTGGTGCAGCCAATATGTCAGTCCGTCTCGTAGGGCATCTTTCTCGTTTTTTGCTGACACTCTACCAAGCATGATGTTCTTCTTCAGGGATTGGTCTCTTCTGAAAACATGTCCAAAGTACGTGAAACGAAGTCTCACCATCCTCACATCCAAGGAGCATTCTGACTGTACTTCTTCCAAGACAGGTTTGTTCATTTCTTCTGGCAGTCCGTGGTATATTCAGTATTCTTTGACAACAACATGATTCAAAGGCATCAATTCTTTTTCAGTCTACCTTATTTATCGTACAACTTTCACATTCACATGGGGTGATTGAAAATACCACGGCTTGGATCAGGCACACCTTAGTCTTCAAAGTGACATCTTTGTTTTTTAACACTTTAAAGAGGTCTTTTGCAGCACATTTTTCCAGTGCAGTACATTGTTTGATTTCTTGATTAATGCTTCCATGGGCATTGATTGTGGATCCAAGTAAAACAAAATCCTTGTGCTTAAACCTATTGCGATTGCCATCGAGTCAATTCTGACTCATAGTGACCCTATAGGACAGAGTAGAACTGCCCCATAGAGTTTCCAAGGAGTGCCTGGTGGATTCGAACTGCTGACCTTTTGGTTGGTAGCCATAGCTCTTAGCCACTACACCATCAGGGTTTCCTCCTTGTGCTTATCCAAAAAAATCCAAATCCAGTGCCGTTGAGTCGATTCTGACTTATAGCAACCCTAAAGGACAGAGTAGAACTGCCCCATAGAGTTTCTAAGGAGTGCCTGGCGGATTTGAACTGCCGACCCTTTCGTTTGCAGCTGTAGCACTTAACCACTACGCCACCAGGGTTTCCTCTTTGTGCTTAGTACATAGTAAATACTAACCTGTTAACTATTTTTTAAAGTGATGATAATCCTCATTCCCTTTGATAATAAACTGTTATCCCCCACTTAACATGTAAAGAAAATTTGAACCTCGGAGGAGATCAGTGCAGCAATTCTCAGATATTTATGCCTAAAAGCCCTTTTAAGCTCTTAAAAATTATTGAGAGCTCAAAAGAGATTTTTTTTCCAGGTGAGTTATATCTATCAGTATTTACCAGGCTAGAAATTAAAATTTAAAAATTTTAAAACTTGTATCTATTTATTTAAAAATACTTAATGCTAAGCTCACTATGTTAACATATTTTTATAAATCATAACTTTTCTAAAGTGGCAAAACTACTCTTTTCTCAAGAGAGAAAAGAGTAGCACTGTTTTATGTTTTTGCAAATATGTTAACCTTCTTAATAAGAGATAACTAGATCCTTGTATCTGCTTTTCTATTGAATCTGTTGTATTAGACCATGTGCTGAAAGATTTATGGTTGAGACTCATCCAGAGGCACAGGCTTGGCGATCTGCTTCTGAAATGGTCACAGCCTTGAAAACCCTATGGAGCGGTTTTGCTCTGCACACATGGGGTCGCCATGGATTGGAATTGATGCAACAGCAGCTGAGAGCGGTAACATAGGAGTGTTGTTGTTGTTGTTGTTAGGTGTCTTTGAGTCGCTTCCAACTCGTAGTGACCCTATGCACAACAGAACGAAACACCGCCTGGTCCTGCGCCATCCTTAAAAGCGTTGTTATGCTTGAGCTCATTGTTGAAGCTACTGTGTCAATCCACCTAAGTGAGGGTCTTCCTGTTTTCCGCTGACCCTGTACTCTGCCAAGCCTGATGTCCTTCTCCGGGGACTGATCTCTCCTGACAACACGTCCAAATTATGTAAGATGCAGTCTCGCCATCCTTGCCTTTAAGGAGCATTCTGGCCACACTTCTTCCAAGACAGATTTGTTGATTCTTTTGGCAGTCCATGGTATATTCAGTATTCTTCGCCAGCACCACAATTCAAAGGCGTCAGCTCTTCTTCAGTCTTCCTTATTCATTTTCCAGCTTTCACATGCATATGATGTGATTGAAAATACCATGGCTTGGGTCAGGCGCACCTTAGTCTTCAGGGTGACATCTTTGCTCTTCAACACTTTGAAGAGGTCCTTTGCAGCAGATTTGCCCAATGCAGTGCGTCTTTTGATTTCTTGACTACTGCTTCCATGGCTGTTGATTGTGGATCCAAGTAAAATGAAATCCTTGACAACTTCAATCTTTTCTCCATTTATCGTGATGCTGCTCATTGGTCCAGTTGTGAGGATTTTTGTTTTCTTTATGTTGAGGTGTAATCCATACTGAAGACTGTGGTCTTTGATCTTCATTAGTAAGTGCTTCAAGTCCTCTTCACTTTCAGCAAGCAAGGTTGTGTCATCTGTATAACGCAGGTTGTTAATGAGCCTTCCTCCAATCCTGATGTCCCGTTCTTCATATAGCCCAGCTTCTCGTGTTATTTGCTCAGCATACAGATTGAATAGGTATGGTGAAAGAATACAACCCTGACACACACCTTTCCTGACTTTAAACCATTCAGTATCCCCTTGTTCTGTCCAAACAACTGCCTCTTGATCTATGTAAAGGTTCCTCGTGAGCACAATTATGTGTTCTGGAATTCCCATTCTTCGCAATGTTATCCGTAGTTTGTTATGATCCACACAGTCGAATGTCTTTGCATAGTCAATAAAACAAGGGTAAACATCCTTCTGGTATTCTCTGTTTTCAGCCAGGATCCATCGGACATCAGCAATGATATCCCTGGTTCCACATCCTCTTCTGAATCCAGCCTGAATTTCTGGCAGTTCCCTCTCGATACAGTGCTACAGCAGTTTTTGAATGATCTTCAGCAGAATTTTGCTTGCATGTGATATTAATGATACTGTTTTATAATTTCCACATTCAGTTGGATCACCTTTTTTGGGAATAGGCATAAATATGGATCTCTTCAGCTAGTTGGCCAGGAAGCTGTCTTCCATATTTCTTGGCATAGATGAGTGAGCACCTCCAGCGCTGCATCTGTTTGTTGAAACATCTCAATTGATGTTCCATCAATTCCTGAAGCCTTGTTTTTCTCCAGTGCCTTCAGGGCAGCTTGGACTTCTTCCTTTAGTACCATCGATTCCTGATCATATGCCACCTCTTGAAATGGTTGAACATCAACTAATTCTTTTTGGTATAATGACTCTGTGTATTCCTTCCATCTTCTTTTGATGCTTCCTGTGTTGTTTAATATTTTCCCCATGGAATCCTTCACTATTGCAACTCGAGGCTTGATTTTTTTCTTCAATTCTTTCAGCTTGAGAAACACCAAGCGTGTTCTTCCCTTTTGGTTTTCCATCTCCAGCTCTTACATAAGAGTACATACTCTAAAAACTGAAAACACACACGCAAAAAAATAGTAAATTAAGATCAGAGGTAAAAGTAGTATGCAGAAATGTGTATGTAATTAGAGCAAATTAAATAGCAGCCAGTGTTGCTTATGTACAGCCAAACACCTCATGGGATTTGCTTCCTTGGTTTGGAAGTTTAGGGTCATGATTTCATGGGACTTCCCAGTTAATTGCCTAATAACGTGTTCAGTGCTTTTTTACTACCTCTTAGCATATTGCATAGTGCTTGGGATCTTAAAAGCTTGCAAGCGATCATCCAGGGTACAACAGTTGGTCTCTATTCGTCTGGAGGACCAGAAGAAGAGTTAGGAATAGGAGGAGGAAATGGAGTGTATGGCTAATTGCCTCCATGAACAACTGCCTCCTTTTACAGGAGACCAGAAGAACTGGTTGGTGCCTAGCTACCATTATTGAATGTTTTGATGAAAGACCCTGTAGAAGAACCCTGATTAAAAGGGGAAAAATGTGAAAAAGAATTTCAAATTCCCATATACTCTCCAGATTTCCTGGAGCCATGGAGGCCAGATGAATCCCTGAAACTACATATACTCCTCACTTATGAAATCCAACATTTTGCATTTACAACAATAGTAAAAAATCTATTATCCAACTTTTATGCATTAATGAGGTGTGGTGGTCATGGCAGCAAGGGCTGTGGACTTCGTTCCCTCAAGGAGTGCCTCTGGGCGGCCTCGGTGAAGCTGGGCTGTGCTGCCCCGAAACCTCTACTGAGTCCTACCTGCAGGCGGGGCACCTTGTCCAACTCTGGAGGCCAGCATCCTCCATGGGCATGGCCTTTTCTAGGTTCCCAGCTCCTATTCAGCCTGAGGCATCAGAGGGAGTATTTGGAATAAAATGCATGTGAGTTTAATGACATTCCAAAGTGAGCCTAACTGTGCCTGAAGCCTCTGCCTAGGTGGAGCCAGGCGCTTAGCCAGTTTCCCAGTGCCCTTGCAGGAAGTCCAGGGCCTCAGTGACTCACCAGGCCTGGAGGGCACAGAAGTCGCCAGAATCATGAATACAGGACTTGTAGGGGCCTAAATGGAACCGTGGAGGCAACTTCACCAGGGAAGTTCTGATCTAGCACAGGAGGAAGGTAAAGTGGTTAAGCCATAGGCCCTCCAGTCCTACAGCCAGACTTTATCCAGCTTTGTGTCCTTCAAACGTCCTTCTCCACAGAGGAATAATCCATAACTGGATTTGTTGCCATGATGAGCACATCAGTAAATCTTAGCTGTTACTATTTTCATGTTCATATTTTCTTAAAAAAAAAAAAAGGGCAAACGATCAGAAAAAAAGAATCATTTTCGCATAATACCAATTTTTACCTAACTACTTGGTCTTTGGAACCTAGCAGTGTTGGGAAGTGAGGAGTGGGTGTATTGCCCTGAGATAATCTTTAAACCTTAAACCAAAAATATCCCCTGGAATCTTCTTAAAACCAAACAGTCGTTTAGCTTAACTGGTAAATAATGCCTCACTCTTTTAAGATCTATCTATACAGGATCAAACAGACAACAGAAACTTGAAAGTTTTGATAGGAAACCTAGGGGGCAGTGAGTTTATGTTAATGGAGGATGATCAGCTTGGAAAAGGAGGGTGAGAATGTACAACTTGAAGAGTATAATCAGTATCACTAAATTATACATGTAGAAAATGTTCAATTGATGTATGTACTGCTGTATGTATTCTCAACAATAACAAATTACCAAAAAAATTAAATAACAAAGTAAAATGGGAAAGTTGATGAATTTTAAGGTTTGCATTGTCCATAAGCACCATAGACATGATAGATCTGGGGAAGTGATATGTTTCCTGGAAATCAGGTCTGAGAAAAATATCTCCTTAGATCCTCATAATGAAGACACTGCGAGTTATAGTAGCTAAGTTCTGCAAGTTCACTATGAACAACAGGATTCATATTGTTTCTATAGCACGTAAGCCCAGAGTTTACTATTAAAATGCAGTTCAGTTAAAAATGTAATGTAGTATATGTGCCCAGATTTCTTATGGTCTGGTTTGTTTTGAGATTAAAATTTTGAAAATCTAGAGCAGAGGCTGTAAACTGGTGGTTTCTCATCCATATCAGACTAGAAATGTGTTTTGTATTGCCGACATGATGTTGGTCTGCGTGGTGTTTATATTTAATTTCTCTCAGCAGTGTTGTATAGCTTTTCGTGTTCACGTCTTGCAAATATTAAATTTTACCCTGTATGTTTTATGTAGCTTGATGTTATTGTAAATGGTAATTCTTTTTATTTCATTTTGCAATTGTTTGTTGCTTATATATAGGAATACAAGTGACATTAATATATTGACCTTATATCCTGCAGGCTTGACACATTTACTTATTCTAGTAAAATTTTTTTTCTGTGTAGATTATAAGATTTTCTCTGTTCATGATCATATCTGAAATAGTGAGTTTTTTATTCCCCTCTGGTTTTTATGCCTTTTATTTGTTGCCTATTGCCCTGTCTAGGACCGCCAGCAGAACGTCAATAGAATTGGTAACTGGATATCCTTGTTTTATTTGTGATCTTAGGGGGAAAGTGTTCTGTCTTTCCCTATAAAGTATGATGTTATACGTAGTTTTCTTTTTCTGCCTGAGCACATTTCATTTTATTCCTAGTTTGCTGAAAGTTTTTGTCATGAAAGGGTATTGAATTTTGTCAGGTGCTTTTATCTGTATCTTTTAAGATAATCCTAAGATTTTTTTTTCCCTTATTGTGTGAATTATATTAATTGATTTTGGATTATAAACCAACCTTGTATTCTTGGGATTAACTCCACTTGGTCTTGATGTATGACTCACTTTGTATATGGCTGGATTTGATTTACTAATGTATTGTAAAGATTAATGCTCTTCACAAGGCATTTTTCTCTTTTTTTTTTCCTTGTAGTATTTTTAGAAGGAAATTGGTTTATGCATCAGGGAAATGCTAGCCTCATAAAGTATTTGGGAGTGTATCTTCCTCTTCTCTTTTCTGAAAGTTTGAGTAAAATTGAATGTGTGATTGAACTAAACCATGTGTACTTAGCGTTTTGTTTATGGGAAGGTTTTTACTTAAGAATTCAATTTCTTTAATAGATACAGGGCTATTTAGACCGTTTAATTTGTGTCTTGCAAACAATTTGTCTATTTCAATCACAGTTGTTGAATTAATTGAAAAATAATTGTTTATAATAGCCTCATACTCTTTAAATGGTGGTAGGATCTGTAATGACGTTCCCTTTTTCATTCCTGATATTGATAATTTGTATTTTCTCAGTGTAATACTGTTTTTATCTATTTTATTTTTGATAAACTTTCAGTTGATTTTCATTTTTATCTTTCTGTATTTTGTTTAGTTTCTGTATAATTTGCACTCTTACTATTATGTCCTCCCTTCTGTTTAGATTTAACTTATTCCTCTTTCTAGCTTCTTAATGTGGAAGCTTTGATAACTGATTTTTTTTAATTGCAGTAAAAATACATAAAACATATACCATCTCAGCACATTCTCACTGTGTAATTCAGTGACATTGATTATTCAAGTTGTGCACCCATTCTCAATATCCTTTTCCGAGTCACTTCACCACCATTAATGTGAACTTAATGCCCCCTGATGTCATCCGAGGAAACCCTGGGGGCATAGTGGTTAAGAGCTACGGCTGCTAACAAAAAGGTCGGCAGTTCTAATCAACGAGGCGCTCCTTAGAAACTCAGTGAGGCAGTTCTACTCTGTCCTGTAGGGTCACTATGAGTTGGAATCAACTCATGGCAACGGGTTTGGTTTGGTTTGTCTTAGTCATATAGTGCTACTGGAATAGAAATGCCACAGGTGGATGGCTTTAATAAAGAAATTTATTCTCTCACAGTCTAGTAGGCTAGAAGTCCAAATTCAGGGCGTCAACTCCAGGGGAAGGCTTTCCCTCTCTGTCAGCTCTGGAGGAAGATCCTTGTCATCAGTCTTCCCCTGGACTAGGAGCTTCTACGCAGAGGAACCCCGGGTCCAAATGACATGCTCCGCTACTGGTGCGTTTTTCTTGGTGGTATGAGGTCCCCCATCTTCGCTTGCTTATCTTTGCTTTCATCTCTTGTAAGATGAAAGGTGGTGCCAACCATACTCCAAGGAAACACCCTGTAAACTGGATCAGGGATGTGGCCTTAGTAAGGGTGTTACAATCCTACCCTAATCCTTTTTAACATAAAATTATAATCACAAAGTGGAGAACAACCATGCAGTACTGGGAATCATAGTGTAACCAATTTGATGTGTATTTTGGGGGGACACAATTCAATCCATGACACCCCCTAAACAAAAGTTTCCTTTCCCTCTCCCTCCTATCCCTGGTAACCACTAATAATTCTGATTTCTTATATTTGCTTATTTCTTATAAGGGATCATACAGTATTTGTCCTTTTACAACTGATGTATTTCTCTCAGGATAATGTTTTCAAGGTTGATCCATAGTGTGGCATGGATCAGGACTTCATTTTTCTTCATGGCTGAGTAGTTTTCCATTGTGTGTATATACCACATTTGTTGGTGGACATTTTGGCTATTGTGAAAAGTGCTGCAATGAACATTGGTATATGGTTTTCTCTCTGTGTTCCTGTCTTCACTTTGGAGCATATATCTAGGATTGGGATTTGTGGAGCATAGATGATTGATTTTTAACCTTTTTCTTTTCTATTATCAATATTTAGAGCTCTATATTTTCCTCTATACTCTTCTTTAGATATATGCCACAAATTTTGATATATTTTATTTTTATTATCATTCAGTTCTAAATGTTTTCTAATTTCTTTTGTGATTTCTTCTTTGACTCATTCTGTCTTTCTTAAGTTTCATGGGAGATTTAATCCCTAATGTCTAAACCATCTATTTTCTTCTGTGCATCTATGATACCCACTGCTGTTGAGTCAGTTCTGACTCATAGCAACCCCATAGGGTTTCCAAGAATGTAAATCTTTACAGAAGCAGACTATTACATCTTTCTCCTGTGGAACCATTGGTGGTTTCCAACCACTGACCTTTCGGTTAGCTGTTGATTGTATTACCCACTGCACTACCAGGGCTCTTTGTGCATCTACGGTGGTACTAGTTATATACCATCCTTGGGAGAATTCAGAAAATAGTTGCTCAAATCATCTTTTTTTTTTCGGTTCATCTGCTGTTCATATGTAAAAAGATTCTCACAGCTGGACCCAGTAAACAACATCATGATAAACTGAGAAAAGATTGAAGTTGTCAGAAATTTCTTTTTACTTGGATCCATAATCAGCACCCATGAAGCAGCAGTCAAGAAATCAAACGACACATTGCATTTGGCAAATCTGCTGCAAAAGACCTCTTTAAAGTGTTAAGAAGCAAAGAAGTCACTTAAAGGACTAAGGTGCTCCTGATCGAAGCCATAATGTTTTCAGTTGGCTCATACGCGTGCAAAAGCTGAGCAATGAATAAGGAAGACTGAAGAAGAAGGATTGGCGCCTTCGAGTTACTGTACTGGCGAAGAATGTTGAATATACCATAGACTGCCAAAAGAATGAACAAATTTGTTGTGGAAGAAGTGCAGCCAGAATGGTCCTTAGCGAGGATGGCGAGACTTTGTCTTACATACTCTGGACATATTATCAGGAGGGACCGATCCCTAGAGAAGGACATCATGCTTGGTGAAGTAGAGGGTCAGCAAAAAAGGGGAAGGCCCTCAACAAGATGGGTTGACACAGTGGCTATAGCAATGGGCTCAAGCTTAACAATGATTGTGGGGATGGCTCAGGACCAGGCAGTGTTTCCTTCTGTTGTACATAGGGTCACACTGAGTTGGAACCTACCCAACGGCACCTAACAGTAATCATTCAAATGAGGAAGACTTGTTGGGATAGGCAGTGTGAGTTATTTAAAAGTGAGTTGTTTCATTTCTAAATATGTTGGGGTATTCTAGATTCCAATTTAATTATGTCTGGTCTGAGAATATACTATTTTATTTCAGTTCTTTTAAATATCCTGAAACTTGTTTTATGGCCCAAGATGTGGTCCACTTTGGTGAATGTTCCATGTGGACTTAAAGAATATGTTCTTTGCAATTGTTGGGTTGAATGTTCTATAAATGTCAATTGGATTAAAGTTGATTGATAGTGTTGTTTTAGTATGTCCTTACTGATCTTCTGGTCTGTCAGTTACTGAGGATGAGTGTTGAAATCTATATTGCTGTAATTGTGGAGAGACTCAGCTTTCATTTCTGATCTGTCCATTTTTGCTTGATATATTTTGGAGTTCTGTTCATAGGTAAATTCATATTTAGGATTATTATGTTTTGCGAAATTGATCTTTTTGTTATGAATGCTCCTTTTTATTAATTTTTTTTAATCTAAAGTCTACTTTGATGTTAAAAATTGCCCCACCAACTTTCCTGTGACTAACACTTGCATGGTACATTTTCTCCATTTTTTAAATTTATCTCTGTCTTTATATTTAAAGTGTGTTTCTTGCAGACAGCATGAAGTTAGCACTTGCCTTTTTATTTAGACCGTTAATCTCTGCCTGTTAATCACTGTCTTCAGTCCATTCTCATTTAATATAATTATTATGTTTAAGTCTACTGTTTTTCTATTTGTCTTGTCCCGGTTGGTATTGGTTTTTTTTTTTTTTTTATGCCTTCCATTTGATTATTTTTGGTGTTCCATTTTATCATCTCTGTTGGCTTATTGGAAACCCTGGTGGCACAGTGGTTAAATGCAGTGGCTGTTAACCAGAAGGTTGGCAGTTCGAAGCCACCAGGCGCTCCTCGGAACCTCTATGGGGCAGTTCTTCTCTGTCCTATAAGCCACCCAGTGCCGCCGAGGGTCACTATAAGTCGGAATTGACTTGATGGCAGTGGGTTTGTTTATTTTATTGGCTCATCACTTCTTTTTATTATTATTTCTATTAGTGGTTCTGAGGTTTGCAGTATGTATCTTTTGACTTATAGTCTGCCTTTATATAATTATCACTTTGTGTATAATATATGAACCTTACACCTGTATATTTTCATTTCTTATGTCTCTCTGGAATTATTGTTACACATTTTCTTCTTACATATATTGTGAACCTCCAGGATAGATTGTTATTATTTGAAGATTTTTTTTTTTAACAAGGAAAAGGAAGACCCCCTACCGCCACCCCACATATATACCTTCTGACGCGCTTCATGACTTTGTATGGATCCAGCTTTATCAGATACCATCTTCTATACACTTGAGGAATTTCTCTTAATTTTTTTGTAGTGTAGGTTTGCTTGCAACAAATTCATCTTTTGCCTCTTATAAAATTTCTATTTCCCATAGTTTTTGAAGCCTATTTCTATTTGCACTGCGTATAGAATTCTTGGTTGGCAGTTAATTTTTCTTTCAGCACTTAAAAGCTATCTTTCCTTTGCCTTTAGGTTTTAATTTTTTTCTGGTGAGAAGCCAACAATTATTCGTATATTTGTTTCTCTCAACATAATAAGTTTTTCTCTGGCCATTTTTAAAATTTTCCCCTCTTATTAATCATTTTCGTTGGTTTCATTTTGACATGCCTTGGTGCAATTTCTTTGTGTTATCCTGTTTGGAGTTTATTGTACTTATTGGATTTGTGAGTTTTTATTTTCTGTCTAATTTAGAACATTTTCAAAGGTTATTTCTTAAAATATTTTTTCCACCTTCTCCCTCCTCTGTTCCTGGGATTGCAGTTACAGTATGTTAGATCACTTGATGTTGTTCTTTTTTTCTCTGTGCTTCAGTTCGGATACTTTCTATTGCTCTGTCTTCATGTTTTTGGTCTTTACTTTGGTGGTGTCTAATCTGCTGGCAGAAAAATGATCTGTGAGGGGAAAAAAGCATGATGCAAATGTTTCTTCTAATCAAGATAGTTATTTTTGTCTTCGTATAATAAAATACTTTCATTATGGAACTACTAAGGAAGCCTTTAAAAATCCCTATGCCCAAGTCATACCCCAGAATGATTAAATCAGAATCTCAGGTGAGACTTAGACATCAGTATTTTTTACTGATAACTGCAGTGTACAGTTTAAGTTGAGCACCACTGCTCTAAGATAGTAGGGATAAAGAGGATTTAAACCAGTGTGTTCTAAAACTCCTAGGAGAGTAAAGTCACTTCCTGATGAATGGAAGCAGACCTTTCAAAAGGCTCATATTTTCTAAAGACTTTCGGAGGCAAGATTCCATAGCCTTTCGTAGTAGACTTCTTCAGTGTTCAGGTAATCTGGATAGAAATTTTCCTTGTATGTTTTTATTTTGTCTTGTAAGTCAAGCCCATTTTGTTCCATAATCAGTGCAGAGAGAAATAATCTTCTGTTTTATTTTTATAAAGCAGAATTCGTATGGAATTCATGTTGTTTTAAATGATAGAGACAAATCTTTGTTAGCACAAGGACACTTAATGCTTAGTATTTTTCTACCTTCAAAAATGTTAAAAATGAATACAAATTTTCATTTTAGTAGTGCCTCACTAGGTGAAAAAGATGTACTTCATGGACATGCTCCTGCCAAAAAACTTTTTATGAGAGATGTAGAGATGTATTTTATGGTCTCCAAATAAAGAACTTGTCAAAGTTAAATATCTTTAGCAATGTAATATTCAACAACAAATATTGACTATCTCTCAGGTGCCATGCAGTGCTGTTGGCTTGGATTACAGCGGTAAAAAAAAGACATAAAGTTTTTACTTCCATGGAGCTTGTATTTCATTTGTAAAGTTTGGCAGTATACAAGCAGACAAGAAAATAAATAATACAATTTAATATGATGGTTGTTAGGTGCCATCGAGTCAATTCCAACTCATAGCGGTTTTCTTGGCCGTAATCTTTATGGGAGCAGATGGCCACGTCTTTCTCCTGCAGAATTGCTGGGTCAGTTTGAACTGTCAACCTTTCAGTTAGCAGCCGAGTGCTTAACCATTGCGCCATCAGGGCTCCTTAATATAGTCATTAAAAAAAAAAAAAAATTAGTACTACTAAAAAATATAGCCAGGGTAATGGGATAGAGGGTAAAAGAGGGGAGGAGCTATTGTTCATAGATCAGAGAATACCACTCTGAGGAGTTACAGATTTAAGTAGAGACCTAAATCTTGAGAAGAAGCCAGCTGTTTGAAAATCTTAGTGAATTTCAGGCAGAGAGAACAATAAATGTAATGTCACTGGGATGTAAATGTGAACACTGATGTTCTGAAGGACATTAGGATGAAGTAGAATTAATGGGGGGTACACTTTATATAAAGAGTGATGGAAAATTGAGACTAGGTACTTAAGAGAGTTTCTTGCCTGGGAGGTTGATGAAGGAAGAGTTATCTAGTAGCTTAACCCTGCCTTTTTTTTTCTGTTTGCTTTGTCTTTTCCTTATCTAGGCCTGCGGCCCCCCACCCCAACCCCCCAAACATACTGTCAGACTACATTTTTTAGCAGTCTAGAGTGTGGTATGTCTGACTAGCCATGAAGGAGGGCCCCAGGCAATTTTAGAGATGACTTCTATAGCTGTGGCAGGATTGCTGATGTCTTGTTACCATAATGTTGAGGCATAGTGGTTAAGAGCTGTGGCTGCTAACCAAAAGATCAGCAGTTTGAATCCACCATGTGCTCCTTGGAAACTCTATGGGGTAATTCTACTGTGTTGTATAGGGTCACTATGAATCAGAATCAACTTTACCGCAGTGGGTTTAATGGCTTTTTTTTTTAGAGGCGTGACTAGAATGAGATGTGTTAATAAGAGAATGGAGTATTATTACTGTTTTTTTTTTAATTTTTTACTGCATACTCAGCCTCTTTATCATGAATTTGCTGTCAGGGAGTAGGAATTTTTTAAGATTTTTGATGCTGAACTGTTCAAATTCTTGTGTATCTCTTTATATGCTACAATTTTCAGGTCATCTTCCTCACCCAGGATATTCAACTTCATAATTTCTGAAATTTTGTTTATGACTCATCTAATTTGTTAGTGACTCACTGAGAAAATATAATTGTGTATCGTTGTTGAGGGGAAGAATGGCTTTGGTTTTTTGGGGTTTGTGATAGAGGGCAGATGTGCAGTGGAGGGAATATTTATAATTTTGACTTAATCTCATTTATAACTTTAGGTGAAGCTGTAATATATTAGCAGTAAAATATTGTTGGTTTTTTTTTCTCCCTTACTAGACTGCTTATTTATATTAAGAATTACTTCTTGAGATAGTAATGTTGAATCATGTGACTGTCAATATTTGAGTCATCTGGTTTCTTTTATAATGATAGAAGTTTGGGATGAAATTTTGCATATGGATATTTTAAAGCCCTTTTGCCAGCATAGCATATAGACAGCCTAACCAAAAGGAGTTCTCAAGCTTTTCAGTGTCAAATAGAACTAGCCTTAAATAATCTCTTTATCAAATGAAACACAGAAGTGGTGGGTATTCAGTTAATCTGTTTGGTATATATGTCGTTTATAATGAAACTAAATGATTTATCTGGATAATTTAAGGGTCTCAATGTATAGAGTTACTTTTTTTTTTTTTTTACTGATTAAATGATACTACTTCATCATCATTACTCTAGGTAATGGGTCAAATCAAATCAGCTGCTGTTGAGTCAGTTCTGATGCATGTTGACCCCATGTGTGTCAGAATAGAGCTGTGTACATAGGTTGTTCAGTGCCTGATTTTTCAGAAGTAGATCGCCAGGTCTTCCTGCTGAGGTACCTCTGGGTGGACTTGGACCTCCAGCTTTTCAGTTAGCAGCCAAGTCATTATCATTTGCACTATCTAAGTGGATGGAATGACCATAGGTTTAAATTTGCTTGGGACTTTCCTACTTGACTACTGTTTTGCTGCTGTAATTTCAAAATTTTTTCTGTTTAGAATGAATAAATATATATACTGTATTTTTACGCAAATAACACATCAAAAACCCAAACCAAACCCATTGCCCTCGAGCGGATTTCAACTCATAGCTACTCTATAGACAGAGTAGAACTGCCCCATAGGGTTTCCAAGGAGCACCTGGTGGATTCGAACTGCTGACCTTTTCTAGCAGCTGTAATACTTAACCAGTATGCCATCAGGTTTTCCAAAATAACACACAGCTTCTGCATTTGTTTTTCAGTTTGCCCTCCCCCATCCCTATGATACATCCTCACAAGTGCTGCCATGCCAATCCTCTTCCACATGTTGCTGTTAAAAAAAAATAGCATAGCTCCCTTATGAAAATACTTCACGGGGTTGGGGGAGGGCGAAAGTGGCAAACAAATGCAGAAGGTGTGTGTTACTGCGTAAAAACACAGTATATATGCTTTAAAGTTAGAGGAAGTTACATTGTATGAACCAATGTATGAACCACAGTTTTTGCCAATATTTTTAGGTTTCGTATAACTAAATAACAGGAGGTGAATACAAAATAAACTAACATAGCTGAACCCTGCAAGACAAAAAATAGTAAACAATAATATTACATGATACCTGTTCACCTGAGTTTCTTCCTCGTGGCTCAGTTTGGCCAAGTTCTCTCTTGAAAGTGCTTACTAATGGGCTCTCGTTTCTTTCAAAACTAAAGACTTTTATTTACTGTAGTATTTCTTTATTTGTGGGAATTTAATATGTCTTTTAAGTGTGCTAATATTTTGAGTACAATTGTTAGTTATTTTTCTTAGTGGTCTGGTTACAGAGTCGGGTAAGTTTTGAATGGAATGAATGCCCCCAGTCCTACTTTTCCCCTAAGCTGTGTTCTTTTTAATGTGCTGTTCTACAGGGTGTGAAGTTTGTCAGGGGTGCATTTATTACATTTTAACACCATTGTCTATATTGTTATAAGCATCACATATATCTTAATTTCCATAGTGTAGGCAGTATTCAGTATATGAATGTGGGAATCCAGTACTTGAGTGGTATTGCATGGTAATTTTCTACTTTCTACCACAAGAACGCTTTTTGTTGTAGCAGGGAAGCGTTAGCACCACAGCATCTACCAACTGTTTCAGAGCTGCTCAGTTTAGAATGACTAGTCGGAGTGGGTGGTTCAAAGCATGCTACCTAGAATTCATTCTGAGTTGTATATAGCCAGCAGACAAATAAGTATTTGTGCTAATTGTGGACTTTGTATAGATTTCTTTTTGAAAATTGAATATATTAAGTTTTCAAACATTTTATATTTAGGAAATAAAATATGATATTTAATGTTAAATTTAACCAACATTGACGTAGGACCTTTGATATGTAAAGTGCTGTGGTGTAAATAGTGATGAGTAAGACTTAACCCTCACTAACCAGAAGTTACTGATTTCATATTGAGACCCATCTACATTAGTTATCTAAACAATATCTGTTGGGTCACTCATGATGGTTCTTTCAATAATGCAGATGATAATCTAATAATGTAAATGATAACTTTTAATCTTTGTAATTTGAGGGATTTTAATTTCGTATTTGTTTAAACCAGCTGCAAAATAGTCATAAAATATCCTAGGATAAAGGGGAGACTTTTGTGTTAATGTTAACGTGAATCAAACTTTGGGTGCCTGTTGCAGCTTGACTGCCAGCAGACAGCAAAATCAATGAATTAGAAATAAAGACTTCAGTGGAAAAACAAAGACAGGGCCAGTTATGATTAACTTTGTAGCTTGAGGTTTTTTTTTAATGGACATGTATTTTCATGATTGTGATTTCATTTATGTCTACTAAGATTATTACAAAATAACAGCTATTTAATGATAACTTGCAAAGAGCAGCATGATTTCCAAGGGCCATCTGAATAAATTTGCAAACCTTTTATCAGACCATGCAAAAACAAAACAAAAAATGCGAAAGCTCTTAATATATTATGATCCTGTGAAATACTTGAAGTTAATGCTAAGCAAAGGATCCATTGTAATAGCTACTTGAATATAAACTTTAGCATATAGAGGAACTACTTAAAAGTTTTTTAAATTATTGATTTTTTTCCACTTTCACATTTTATGAAGTGGTTTTATTTTGATTCACATACACATTTGACCTTAATGTCTTTAAAGTCATGTAGCAGTTTTCAAGAGCACATTCTCATTTCCATTTAAGATTTTTGAGATAAAACACTTTCACAGTCTGTGAAATATGATTTTATCCCAAGACACAAATACCCATTCTTTAACTTTTAGACACTTTGGATTTTCAGTTTTCCTCTGTGTAGATATCTATTCTTGATCTCCACAATGAAATCATTTACTGGGTAATTTAAAAAAAAGTGATCTTTAAAGGGTTTGTTTACAATAATTTTCAAAACTTGAAATTGAAGGCCATCTCATTAAATGACCTTTATTTTACAATATGGAAACCCTGGTGGTGTAGTGGTTAAGTGCTATGGCTGCTAACCAAAGAGTCACCAGTTTGACTCTGCCAGGCGCTCCTTAGAAACTCTGTGGGGCAGTTCTACTCTGTCCTATAGGGTCGCTGTGAGTCGGGATTGACTCAGCAGCACTGTGTTTGGTTGTTTTTTTGATTTTACGATATTCTTAAGACATACAATTTTAATCCTATTATATTTATTTGCCTTAAAAAAGAGATTTTCTCATGTGTTTTTTATGTATATTTATATCCCAGATGTGTATTATTTTAGGCTAATGTGTCTTCCCAAGTAAGGAAAGAAAGGTGACTGTTTTCTGAGCATTTCTTTTGGAAAAAGCATTGCTTTACAGTGAGCATTTATGGTATTTGTTATCTGTTTGTGAATTCAGTTTTTGAGGAACTTATGTCTGTTTTTTTTTTATGTTTATATAAAATGCAATTTTAAAATTAGAAATTATCTTTCTCTAATTTCATCTGGATTGATGAGATGCTAATGTTTTTAAGCCTCACCAAAAAAGTATTCACAATTTCCCCCCCAATTTTTAGTGTTTTGAAATTTAGTGAAAATCAAAAGCAAGCATATGCATCTTATTCTTATTGGGTAGCATAAAATATTCTTTTAGGTCCTATGTTTAGATAAAAAAATCAATGGGTGGGGAAAAGTGTAACACCTACTCCTTACTTACTGACTGTCTTGTTATCTGACATTTTGTATTTATGGCAGTAGTAAAAAATCTATCCTGTTTTGCACATTAATGACATACATGTGGCAATAATGTATGCTGAGGTGTAAGGCAAGAGTAATGCTGGCTCTGATGGTAAGGTTATGTGTCAACTTGGCTAAGCCGTGATTCTCAGTGGTTTGGCAGTTATGTAATGATGTAATTTGGCAGTTACGTAATGATGGGATAGTCACCTTCCATTTTGTGATCTCTTGTGGTCATCCTCCACTTTGGCATAACACCGGTTTTTGCATAACAACCTGGTCTTTGGAACCTAACCAAGTCGATAAATGAGAACTGGGGGTAATTATACCAAAAACAAACAAACAAACAAAAACACCAAACCTGTTGCCATCGAGTCGATTCCAACTCATAACGACCCTATAGTTTTGGTAAGTCCTGAAATTTATATAGTATGTATGCCAGGAATATTTTTTTCTGTTGGATCTTACCCCAAAATTATTCAGCAGTTATCTTACTGAGCACCAGTCATGTTCTTGGTGTTTGGGTTGTATAATTAACCCAAATAGGGAATAATTCTTGCCCACTTTGGACACTATAAAGAGTCTGGCTTTTGGTCTATGTGAAATGGGAGTCTTTGGATAGTTTTGAACAAAGGAGTGAGATCTGATTTACATTATAAAGGGAATTAGAATCCTTAAGCAATCTTTCATTATTATTTGAGCTTGAGTAAGTTTTAGGTATTTTACATATACATTACTTTACATTTGGGCATTTATGATATATGTGAGCTGGTATTTATGATACGTATGATGGATGTTCCAGATACATACGTTGCTGTTATGTGCTGTTAAGTCTGCTTGGACTTATAGAAACCTTACGTATAACAGAATGATACGTTGCTTGGTCCTGTGCCATCCTTACAATCATTGCTATGTATGAGCCCATTGTTGCAGCCACTATGTTAAACCATCTTGTTGAGGGTCCTCCTCTTTTTTGCTGACCCTCTGCTTTACCAAGTGTGATATCCTTCTTCAGGGACTGGTCCCTTCTGATAACATGTCTAAGATACATGAGATAAGTCTTGCCACCCTTGCTTCTAAGGAGCATTCTGGCTGTACTTCTTCCAAGACAGATTAGTTTGTTATTCTGGCAGTATTATTTGCCACCTCCATTTTATATATATATATATATATATATATATATATATATATATATATACACACACACACACATATATATATATATATATACTTTAAAAAAACAAAAAAATATGTATACGTATGACAGGGTTCAGCCACTTATTTGGGTAATGATAGTCTCTTAGAAATCTGCTGTTTTTTTGTCACCTGTAGAATTTTACATGTGATTAGTGGAGTCAGTGAGGAGATGAAGGAGAATATAGAAAGAAGAGCTCTCTTTTGTTGGAGATGTGGAAGATGGCACTGAAAATATCAGTTTAAGATGTTTAATTGAGGTGCTTATAGCACATCCAGGAGGAGCTGTGTAGCTGTTCAGATAATACAGAACTGAAGCTTAGCAGAGCATTCTGGTCAGGTGGGAGAAGTATTTCAGTTATCAGTGGACTAGGTTATAGTTAAAACTTGTGTTTATAGAAGAACTTACCCTGGTGTATGTGTTTAAAAAAAGGTGGAGGGGCTAGGCCTCAGGATAGAATGAAGGAGAAACATTAGTATTTAAATAAGTTGCTTGGGAAGAGAAGCTTACAAAGGTATGATTTTTAGGGTGCTGGCCAGGGAGTATTTGAGGTGATGAACACAGTTAACTGTAAACTCCACAGGAAGGAAATGGTTTGGAAGAGCATAGGCAGACTGAGTAAAATAGGAAAGGTTTAGGGTCCTGAAATGCATTAAAGTACAGACTTAGTAATAATAAAATGATAGAATGGAGGGACAAAATATTAAACTTCAGAGTTAAAGCAAGAAATGTTCAAACTATAGCCATGATTGGGTGGTCTTTAAGATCTTCACCTTCAAAATTTTAGGAGTCTTAGAATGGAGCATTAACATTTTTTTTTGTTGAATTTAAAAGAAATATTGATACTAAGTCTTTAATGCATTTCTACGTGTATTTTTTTGGTATAATATGCTTCTATGTTGATTATTTTTCTCATATAAAATTATTTATTGTAAATAAAACTTCAAAAGCATTTTGACTTTGATTAAAAGAATTGCAATTATATGGTACTTTCTCTCAATCAATTGCTGTCCAGTCAATTTTGACTCTTAGTGACCCTGTAGGATAGGATAGAACTGCCCCATAGGGTTTCCCAGGAGAAGCTGGTGGATTTGAGCTGTCAACCTTTCAGTTAGCTGTTGGTCACTTTAACCAGTATACCACCAGGGCTCTAGTATGTTCTGTTCTCTTACCATAATGGAATTAAAAAAAAAAAAAAAAGGTATCTAGAAAATCCTCAAATATTTAGAAATTAAATAACATACTTTTACAGTAATCCATGCATCAAAGAGGAAGCTGTTTTGGAAATTAGAAAATATTTTGAATTGAATAAAATATATTAGAATTTGTGGTAAATAGCTAAAATAATGCTTAGAGGTAAATTTATACCATATTAAGTATGTATGTTAAAAAAGAAGAAAGTTCTTAAATCAGTGACCTAAAGTTCCACTTTAAGACTCTAGAAAAAACAACAACAAATTCAAGCCAAGCACATAGAAAGAAGAAAACAATAAAGATTAAAGCAGAAATTAAATTGAAAACAAAAACAGTAGAGAAAATACAACTGAAACCGGTTCTTTGAAAAATCCTTAAAACTGATAAACCTCTAACTGAACTTATGAGAGAGAAGAAGGAGAAAAAGACACAAATTAAGGGTAATCAATATCAGCAATAATAAAAAGGATTATTACTATATACTTCATCACATGCATTAAAAGGCTAATAAGGGGCTATTCGGAACAACTTTATTCCAGTAAATTTGATGATGTAAGGGAAGTGGACATTCCTTGAAAGACACAAACTGCCAAAGCTCACTCAGGATAATTAGATAGGTTGAATAATAATATGTCTGTTAAAGAAGTTGTAATTCTAATTTAAACCCTTAAGTAAAGAAAATTCCAAACCTCCGTGGCTTTATGTGCAAATTATATGAAGCATCAAAAAAAAAAAAAAAATTTCTACTCAAACTTGTCCAGGGAATAGATGAGGTATTACTTCCCAACTCGTATTATGAGACCACTAACCTGATAACCAACACTAAGCAAAGACCTTATAAGAAAATAAAATACATGTCATGAATATATCTCATGAATGTAGATGCAAAAATCTTAATAAAATATTAGCAAACGGAACCCAGCAATATGTAAACAAGATTATATGTCATGACCAAATGATACTTAGGAATGCACATACAAACATTTGATAACCACTCAGTGCAATTCACTATCAACACACCAAAGAAGAAAAACCACTTGATAATCTAGAATAGATGCAGAAAGAATTTGACAAAGTTCAGTATCCACTGATAAAAACAATTCTCATCAAACTAAGAATATGAGAGAACTTCTTTAACTTGATAAAGGCCACCCACGAAAAACCTACTGCTGATGTCCTACTTAACAGTGAGACAGAATGCTTTTCCCTTAAGATTGAGAACAATGCAAAGTTGTCCTCTCTCACCATTCCTTTTCAGCATAGTAATAGTGATTCTAGCCAGATAAGGGGAAAAAAATGTGCACAGACTGAAAAGAAACAAAACAAAGCATGTTCAACAAGACTACAGAATATACTTGAGAAAAATCAAAGATGACCTAAGTAAATGCACATAATTACCATGTTCATGGATTGGAAAACTCAGTATTGTTTAGATGCCATTTATTCCCTAAATGATCTACAGAGCTGATGGAGTCCCAAACAAAATCTCACCAGGTTTTTTTTTTTTTTTTAAAGAAATTGACAAATATTCCAAAATCTACATGTAAAAGATGAGGTTCTAGAATAACCAATACAATTTTGAAAAACAAGAACAAAGTTGGAAAATTTCAAGACTTACTATAAAGCTGTATTAATCAAGACTGATATTGATGAAAGGATAGACACATGGATTAATGGAGCATAATAGAGAGTCTAGAGATGATTCATAATAAATGGTCAGCTGATTTTTGACAAAAGTGTCAAAGCAATTCATTAGAGAAAAGGTAGCCATTTCAACAAAAGGTGCTGGAGCACATAGATATTCTTTTATAAAAAGGAGCTTTAAGCCATGCCTTGCACACATGTATAAATTAACGCGAAATGGATCATAAACCTAGATGTAAAAGCTGAAACATAAAACTTCTACAAGAAAACAGATGAAAATCTTTGTGACCTGGCTTAGGCAAAGGTTTTTTTAGATAGGGCACAGAACACAAATATAAAAGAGGAAAAAGAACATAATTCTAATTTCATCCAAGTTAAAAGCTTTTCATTCTTCAGAAGATGCTGAAAAGAAAATATAAAGACAAGTCACTGAGTTGGAGAAAATATTTGTGAAACATGTATCTGATAAAGGACTTATCCAGAATTCTCACAGCTCAATAATGAGAAAAAACCCAATTAAAACAATAGGGTAAAGATTTTAGTAGACACATCATCAAGGAAAATATACTGATGGCAAATAAACACAGGAAGATTCTGAAAATCTCTTCACTAGCTATTAGGAAAATGCAGATTAAAGCCAGAATACCATTTAATACCTAGTACAATGGGGGGGCGGGGAGGAGGAGAAATAAGAAAAAACTGGCAATACCGAATGCTAGGGAGAACGCAAAGCCACCTGAATTCTCATACACTGTAGGTAGTAATACAAAATAGTACTGCCACTTGGAAAACAGTTTAACAGTAGCTTATACATTTTTTTTATACATTTAAACATGTACTTGTTATATTACCTAGCTGTTCTTATATATTTACCCAAGAGAAATGAAAACATGTCTACATAAAGCCTTGTATTCAAATGTTCATTAGCTGGCGAATGGATAAACAAATTGTGTTACATCCCGATGTTGGAATATTATGCAGCAATAAAAAGGAATGAATTGCTAATGCATGAGTATACATCAATCTCGAAAGCATTATGCTTTTATGAGAGAAGCTAGGCTCAGAAGTTCATTTCATTTCTGGAAATGAAAACAGATCATGGTTGTTAGGGCTGAGAGTGGGGTAGTTAATTGACTACAAGGAGCAAGAGAAATTTTTGAGTTTTGAAGATATTGTTTATCTTGATTGTGGGTGATTATTACTGTATTTTTATCGTAATTCATAGACATGTACAGCTAAAAAAGAGTGAGCTTTACCTTAAATTATGCTTTAAATAAATCTGACTTTCAAAACAAGTTTATTGAATGCTGAAGGAAAAAGAATGAAGATAATATATTTTTCCAATTTTGTGTTTCAGAATCAGATAATTGCTTTTATTTAGTCTTACAATGATTTTTGATACCGACATTTGCTTTTTTCTTTCATTTAAAAATAGATTGCATGTGCATTCTTCAAACTGAATTACATTCATCAGCAAGTTAATTCTGTGTATCTCAAAACAACACAAATTGTTGTTATAGCTCTTTTTTTTTTTTTGCTCCAAGTATGGGAATGATTACGTCACTCTTGATGTTTTTGTTCGAAGATCTAAAGTTTTTTTCTTCTTAATTGCTAAAATCCCAATAGAAAACTACATGATGTCTTTTGTTTTTTACGCTAAGTAATAAAGAATGGTTCGGACCAGTAAAAAGGAAAATGCACATTAATCTTACTATTTGATTACCAATGTTAATAGCTAGGTTTATCCTTCTTAAAAAATTTGTGTTCGTTCTTGTACTTTCATATATATAAATTGTTTTGTTTTTAAAATCAATTTAAATAGGTACATAGTATGTTTGCTTTCGTGCAACTTGCCCTTTTTTTTTTTTTAAACCTAATGTAACATGGAGATCTTTTTGTATCAGTATTCTCATATTTAGTAAATAGTTTTAAGTAATTACTGATTGAAGGTACTGTTCTAGATGCTAGGGATAGAGCAAGAAACAAAACAGAGTCCCTGCCCCAGTGAAGCTTACTTTCATGTAAGAGAGAGATAATAAAATAAATTGGATAAAAATCGAATTAAATGTCATTGGTAAGTTTTTTCTATTATAATCAGTATTGTAATGAACATCCTTGTACATTTTTTTTTTTTTTTACTTTCATTTGCAAGTTCAGATGAAATTACCAGAAGGAAAACTGCAGTTTTAAAAGCTGATTTTAGATTTTTCCAAATTATCCTTCAGAACATTAGGTATTATCTGTCAATGGATGAAATATATCTGATTTTAATTTATATTTACCTGATTCACAAATAAATTAAGGAAATTTATTGGGCACTTGTATGCTTCTGTATATTGTCTTCTCATATTATTCGTCTGTTGTGGTGTTTGTCTTTTTCTTACTGAATGTTTAGAATTTCCTTATAGTATATAAAAAAATTTTTTTTATATATATATATACAATATAGCGTATAATATTTTTTCCTAGTCTGTTAATTGTCTTATTTTATGGCATCTTTCAAGTTTTATATTGTCAAAATCTATCAGTTGTTTCCTTCCTACTTTCTGGGTTTTGCATCTTTTATAAAAACCTTGTCTGCAATATTAAAATGATTTAGTCTGTTACATTTTCTTTTTCTACTACTTTAGTTTTATTTATGTTTCTATTAGATTTTAATTCATTTTTTTTGTTTATGTATTCTGTGGTAGGCACTTTACTTAGCTTCATAGCCAGTGTCCCAAAATTATTTATTTAACAGTATGTCTGTCTTCCCACTGATGTGAAATACTGCTTTCATCTTATTTTAAAAGTCCCAGTTATATATGTTCTGGATTCAATACTCCACTGTTTTGATTGATACCACTTTATATTATATTTGATACCTAGTAGGGCATCCTTCTCCATTGTCTTTTTCAAAAATTTCTTGGCAATTCTTGTGTATTTTCTCTTCCAGATGAACTTTAGAATCAACATGTCAAGTTCCATTAAAAATCCCTTTGGGATTTTGATTGGAAGTGCATTGAATTTACAGATTAATTTGGGGAGAATTGACATCTTTACACTATTGAGTCTTCCCATCCAGGAACATGGTATGCCTCTCCATTTCTTCAGGTGTTCTTTTATGTCCTGTAGTAAATTTTAGAGTTTTCTTCCTGTAGGTCTTACACATTTCTTGTTAGGTTTAATTCCTGGATATTTTGTAGTTTTTGTTGTTATTATGAGTTACATCCTTTCTTCCACTTTCCATTTTATTTTCCAGTTGGTTATTGCTGCTTTATAGGAAGGCTATTGATTTTTAAATGTTAATCTTATCATTTACTTTGTTTTCAATTGATTTTCTTGAGGTTTCTAGAAAGATGATTCTAGTTTTTAAGAAATGATGGAAGTTTTTTTTTGTTAGTATTTATAATTCTCTAGTGTTTTTTTGTTTTTGTTTTTCTGGTCTCATTGCATTGGTTGTTGTTGTTAAGTAACCCTGGTGGCTTAATGGTTAAGCGCTTGACTGCTAACCAGAAAGTTGGTGGTTCTAACCCACTAGCTACTTCCTGGGAGAAAACACCTGGCAGTCTTCTCCCATAAAGATTACAGTCTAGGAAACCCTATGGAACAGTTCTGGTTCATCACACGGGATCACTGTGAATTGGGTGGGTTAGGTTTCCAGAATTGTTCACTAGTCTTGACTTGAGCATCTTTGTCATGTTCCTGATTTAAATGGATACTTCTAATGTTCAAATCTCTACATTTATATATGCCTTAGTTTTCTTGTAAAACAATTTATCAAGAACAAAAGTTTTCTTCTTGGCTTACCAAATAGTTTTACAGTAATGGATATTGTGTTTTATCATTTGCTTTTGTTGAGTTGATATATATTCTTTTCACTTCTAGTGTTTTAATATAATGAGTTACGTTAATGCATTTACCAGCGTCGATCATGATATATTTTACTTAACAAGTATTTATTTGGATTTTATATTGCTCTAGGAAATTTTTTTTTAGGAAGGGTACCAGACACTGAGAGTAGCACTGAGTAAGTCTGAATGGTTTCCATTGTATGCAGAAGAGAAATTATAAGCAGGTACCCCAGAACAAGATAATTTCAGGTTGTGATAGTACTATGGAGGAATTAGAGAGAATAGTATGGTAGAGACATGAGGAGAGGACCTCCTTTGATAGTATCATTTGAAAAGATGAAATAGAAGCTAAAAAAAAGCATTTCAGGCAGGAATAGATCACTGCTTCTGTACGTATAATTAATTGTATTATTGTGTTCTTTTGCCCCCTTTCTTGTGTTTCTTGTATGATATTCTTTTTTCTCTACTGCTGGATTTGGTTTATAATAGTGTGTTTTAGGTAGGATTTTTGCATCTGTATTTAGCAGTGTAATCTAGGGGTTTTACTTGGGGAGGTTTTCAAGTTTGTCAGTAACTTATGAGCTAGGAAGTTTTTTTGTTTTCTGTGCTTTTGAAATAATAACAATAGTGCTCTATTCCTTAAATAATAAAATATTGCTCCTTAAATTTGGAAGAAAAAGCTCCTAAATCCGTTTGTGCTCAGTGCTGTTTTAAAGATTTCTTGTGAAGATACTCTACTAATTTTTCCTACTTTTTCTTGAGTTAATGTTGAAAATTCCTTTTCCTAGCAAATTATTTTGTTTAGACTTTTACATTTTAAATGTCAGAGTTGTGCTAAGTTTTCTAATTTTAATAACTTCTTATATTTTTTCCTTTTCTCATTTTCCATCATCAGACTTGCCAAAGGCTTGTCTCTTTCTTGCTAGACTTAACTCAAGAAACCAGTATTGGTTTTATTAATTACTTCTGTATCTCTTCTTCTTAATTTCTTCAATTCCATTTTTTAATCATTATTATATTGTTTTTTCATTTGTATTTATTTTTGAAGCTTTTAATTTATTTTAAATTTATCTTGGTTTCTAATGAATATATTTAAGGCTCGAAATTTTTCTTTAAGGCAGGATGGTCATCTCCCATAGGAGATAATATGCGCATTGTTTTAATTTTGCTATATACTGAAAATTAAGAGACTTTCTTCTTTTTAAATTTCCAGGTAGACTAGAGTATCATCCTCTTACTGTTATATCTTTTAGTTTCATTCTGCTTTGGACCAATAATTTTATCTATATAAATTCTCCGTTCTGAAATCTGTTAGGAAAATTTTCCTTTTTGTTTAAGGTATGGTCAGGTTTTTATTTGTTTTTAAAGACTCTGTATTCTTTTTTCACAGTATACTATGAAATATAAGTACACAGTGTATTCATTCTATTTCTGAATTCTCTATATCCTTGTATAATCTGCTTGTTGCTCATTTTCTGAAATAGGTATATGAAAAGTTTCCTACTAAGTTATATGGATTTTCTAATTGCTTGTATTTCTAGCATTTTTACTTTATGTATTTTAATGTTATATTAGGTACATGAAAGCTGGACACTTTTGGTATAGTGTATCTATTATCATTGTAATATATCTTTTTTTTTTGCCTTGAATTCTTTTTTGTCTGATATTAATAATGGCATACCTGAGTGGTATTGTTTCTTCACTCCTTTATTTTCCTTTGTGACCAAAGATTTAGATGTCTCTCTTACAGTAGGGTTTTTTCCTTCTTTTTTTTCCCCACTTAACCTGTATGTCATGTTTTTAAAACTCACTTCTGTATTAACTTAGTCTTTGGTCTTTCTCCTATCATTGAGGGGTTATGATCAAGATGTTCCATTTTCTTATTGTTTTCTTTCCTTCTGCCCCCTTTCTTTAGCTAATTTTGTGTGTGTGTGTGCTTTAGGTGAAAGTTTACAGAGCAAATTAGTTTCTTGTTAAATAATACACATATTGTTTTGTGACATTGGTTGCCAATACTCCTGTCTTCTCAACCTTGGGTTCCCCATTTCCATTCATCCAGCTTTCCTGTCCCTTCCTGCCTTCTCATCCTTGCCCCTGGACTGGTCTGCCTGTTTAGTCTCGTATACACAGTTGAACTATGTGTGTTATTGTTTGTTTTATAGGCCTGTCTAATCTTTGGCTGAAGCAAGAGCCTCAGGAGTGACCTGAGTACTGAGTTAAAAGTTGTCTGGGCTGAGTGAAATTAGTCAGTTGCAAAAGGACAAATATTGTATAAGACCACTATTATAAGAACCTGAGAGAAATAGTTTAAACAGAAGAAAACATTCTTTTATGGTTACGAGAGGGGGGAGGGAGGGAGGGTGGGAGACGGGCATTCACTAATTAGATAGTAGATAAGAACTACTTTAGGTGAAGGGAGAGACAGCACACAATACAGGGGAGGTCAGCACAATTGGACTATACCAAAAGCAGTTTCCTGAATAAACTGAATGCTTCGAAGGCCAATGTAGCAGGGACAGGGATCTGGGGACCATGGCTTCAGGGGACATCTAAGTCAATTGGCATAATAAAATCTATTAAGAAAACATTCTGCATCCCACTTTGAAGAGTGGCATCTGGGGTCTTAAATGCTAGCAAGCAGCCATCTAAGATGCATCAATTGGTCTCAACCCACCTGGATCAAAGGAGAATGAAGAACACCAAGGACACAAGGCGATTACGAGCCCAACAGACAGAAAGGGCCACATGAACCAGAGACTACATCATCCTGAGACCAGAAGAACTAGATGGTGCCTGGTTACAACCAATGACTGCCCTGACAGGGAACACAACAGAGAACCCCTGAGGGAGCAGGAGAGCAGTGGGATGCAGACCCCAAATTCTCATAAGACCAGACTTAATGGTCTGGCTGAGACTGGAAGAACCCTGGTGGCCATGGCCTCCAGACCTTCTGTTGGCCCAGGACAGGAACCATTCCCAACGCCAACTCTTCAGTCATGGATTGGACTGGACAATGGGTTGGAGAGGGATGCTGGTGAGGAATGAGCTTCTTGGATCAGGTGGACACTTGAGACTATGTTCGCATCTCCTGCCTGGAGGGGAGATGAGAGGGTGGAGGGGGTTAGAAGCTGGCGAAATGGACATGAAAAGAGAGAGCGGAGGGAGAGAGCGGGCTCTCTCATTAGGGGGAGAGTAATTGGGAGTGTGTAACAAGGTGTATATGGGTTTTTTATGAGAGACTGTCTTGATTTGTAAATTTTCACTTAAAGAACAATAAAAATTATTAAAAAAAAAAAAAAAAGTTGTCTGGGGGCCATACTCTCAGGTTTTCTCCAGTCTCTGTCAGACCAGTAAGTCCGGGACCCTCTGTTGTCATCCCTGTCAGAGCAGTCAATGGTGGTAGCCAGGTATCGTCTAGTTGTGCTGGACTCAGTCTGGTGGAAGCTGTGGTAGTTATGGTCCATTAGTCCTTTGGACTAATCTGTCCCTTGTGTATATGGTTTTCTTCATTCTCCCCTGCTGTAGACATGGTGGTACCAGTAGATATATCTTAGATGGCCACTCACAAGCTTTTAAGACCTGAGATGCTACTCATCAAAGTAGAATTTAGAACATTTTCTTTATAAACTATGTTAAGCCAATTTGAGCTAGATGTTCCCTGAAACAATGGCCCCCAGCCCGAAGCTCAGTAACTCGATCCCTGTAGGAATTTGGATGTGTCTATGAATCTCCTGTGACTTTGCTTTGGTCAGGTTGTGCTGACTTCCCCAGTATTGTGTACTCTTACCCTTCACCAAAGTTACCATTTATCTACTCTCTAGTTAGTGATTATCCCTTCCCACCGCTTGGCTCCCTCTTAACTATCAAAGATTGTTTTCTTTTCTGTGTGTAAACCTTTCCATGAGTTTTCAATAGTAGTAGTCTCATAGAGTGTCCTTTTGTGATTGAGTTATTCCATTCAGCACAATGCCCTCCAGATTCATCCATGTTGTAAGATGTTTTGCAGGTTCATCATTGTTCTTTATCACTGCGTAGTATTCCATTGTGTATACGTACCATAGTTTGTTTATCCATTCATCTGTTGATGGGCATTTAGGTTGTTTCCATCTTTTTTGCTATTGTGAAAATGCTGCAGTGAACGTGGGTGTACGTATGTCTATTTGTGTGACAGCTCTTATTTCTCTAGGGTCTGTTCCTAGGAGTGGGATTGCTGGATTGTATGGCATTTATATTTCTGGCTTTTTAAGGAAGTGCCATATCGTTGTTCCAAAGTGGTTGGACCATTTTGCATTCCTACCAGCAGTGCCTAAGAGTTCCAGTTGCCCCGCAGCCTTTCCAACATTTGTTATTTTCTGTTTAGTCCTAGTAACATCAGGGTGAATTTTTTTAGTTTTCTTTAACCGGTTTTCCCAGTTTCAAAATTATGTGTCTTTTTCTGGTTTTCTGCAGGAATTGAATTAAACAGCATTTATAACTAGTTACTCCCTTTCCCTGGAATGTAGGCCATTGCCATGATTTTATTCAATCCCTGCTTTTCTATTTTTCAAATCATCTCAAATTTTACTACCATGATTATGTTATAATATACTTGGACTTTTTGCTTTTTAAGGAATCGTTTATTAAAATTACGAGAAACGTTAAAGGTGCGTTGTATCTTACTGGTTTCTTTTCTAAAAAACTTAGTCTTGTAGTCTAATGATGCCGTTTCCTTGGATTCATTTTTCATTTTGTAGGGATATGTTCTTTGAATCCAGAAAATGTTTGTGGTTTATAAATTTTTCAAAGACCTTATATATCTAAAAAAAAATATTTTCTAGTTTGGAATTTCATTTTCAAAATCATTGTGCTTCATTCAGAACTTTTAATTGATTGCATTATCTTTTAGCATCGTTGTGTTGTATTTGGAAAATCGACTCTCAATTTAGGAGCCCTGGTGGCGAAGTGGTTCAGTGCTCAGCTGCTAACCGAAAGGTCAGTAGTTCAAACCCACCAGACACTTTGCAGGAGAAAAATGGGCAGTCTGCTTCTGTAAAGATTTATAGTCTTGGAAACACTGTGGCGGCAGTTCTGCCCTATCTATAAGGCCATTATGAGTTGGCATCAGCTCAATGACAACAAGTTTTTAATACCAATCTGGTCATCCCTGGGTGGTGCAGATGGTTAACATACTGAGCAGCTAACTGAAAGGGTGAAGGTTCGAGTCTACCCAGGGGTGCCTCAGAAGAAAGGGCTGGCAATCTATTTCCAAAAAATCAGCCATCAAAAACCCTATGGAACACAGTTGTACTCTGACACACATGGGTACCCATGAATTGAAATCAACACAATGGCATCTGGTTTAATATCATTCTGATATTTATTTCTCTACATAACAGGATATTTTGCCCTCCACTCTCTGGAATCTTTTTACACTTTATATCCTGCATTTCTGAAATTTCACCAGTTTTTTTTCTGTGTATCTCTGTTGTGTTTTAAAGTCATTTTATAGGGATCATTTTATTCTGAGGCTGTTTTTATGATACTTGTTGAATAATGGTAAACACCAGAAGCAGACTAAATTTATAATTTCACCCCACTTGGTGTTTAGGGGAAAATTTTAAAATACTCATCTTTAATTCTCTTGCCAACAAAAGCACTTGTAGATAAGCTCTCAATTTGGGAATTTCATGGACTCTTGTCTTATTTAAAACATTCATAATTTTTCTACTTTATAAAGTTTACAGTTAATGTTCAAATTTCATGATAAATTGTTAGTAATTTTATACTTCATTGTTGCAGGCAGATAAGTACCTTGAAGCATAAGAAAGGAGGTCATGTTTTGTGTAAGTTCCATGAAAACGAGGTTGTGTCAATCATTATCACCGATTCTTAGCAAATTCCTGGATTATGGTACAAAAAAACCAAACCCACTGCCGTTGAGTCAGTTTCGACTCATACCAATCCCATAGGTTTCTTCCAAGGCTTTAAATCTCTGTGGAAGCAGACTGCCACATCTTTCGCCCTCGGAGCTGCTGGTGGTTTTGACCTCTCGGTTAGCAGTTGTTCAGTTTAACCACTGCACCATAAATGGGTATGAATGAAAGAATGAAGGGTCAGTTTTATATGAACAGAATTTTTAAAAGGTTAATTATCTTCAGTCAGGTTTACTGTATTCTTACTTAGTTTCATCACAGGATACCCTAATGAGCCATACCATTAATTTTTTTTTTACATGATGGTATTTATTTCTTACGTGGATTTTTATTTTATTTCAGTCTATATATAGGTCAGTTTTTGGTGACTCTACTAAAGATTGTATTTTAATTTGTACAGAAAAAAATTCCAGCTATATTAATTTTGGAATAATTTGCTCATTATTAAGAGTTGTAATATTTTAGTTGTTTACCCTTTTTATTATTACAAAAAATATGAGAAATTTTTACAAGGTTTCAGGCCATGTACAAAAGAATATACATTATGATGACTTTATTTTATCTATGATAATCTGTGTTTATCAGTATTCTCAGAATTATGAAAAGCAAATAACTGTTTTCCTGCACTTGTTGAAGAGATAATGTAAACTATTAAACATTTATCATAGACTCAAGTTAGTTTAACTTTTTTATATCTTAAGTATTATATATGTAGCTTTTTTCCATATGACAGATACTTTCATGATCATAATACCAAAATTCAGAAACTGTTATTGCTTTGAATTATGTTTATATAGCTGGTGCTCTGAGTATCACTAACTAAGTGACACCTGAGTTGTTACGTAATGCAGTGCATGATAACAGCTTCAAGTCAGGCTGTTCTAAACTGATTTTTTTGTAGGTAAAATGGTATCAGGTATGGATCCAAGTCTGTAAACCTATTTTATGCCATGGAAATGACAAAATTGGTCACAAAAATCAAACACTAATTTTACTTATTTACAAATGAATGAAATTCAGAAAAAAAGTCATAAACATTCTTTTGGAGGGATCTTTTTGTGTGGGTTGGATTGATTAAGAAATCTTAAAGTTTTAAATTTGGATTGAAGGAATTTTTTTTTTCCTGGAGCAAGTGTAGGTAGGAACTCATTGCTGCTTGAAAATCCTTTTAAATGCTGTCAAGATTAAGGATTTTTTTTTTTTTTTAAAATACAGATTACCAACTTAAAAAAATTCAGTGATAAGTAGAATAGTTTCTGGAACAGCGAAAGTAGTAAATTGGTAGATGTAAGTAGGTTCGGGGAAAATGTGAAGTTGAAAGTCAAGAAGTCCACATTCTAAAGTTGCCAGTCTTCTAATTTTTAAAATGTATGTTTATGCTCATGCTTTTTCCCATCACTAACTCAGAATCTTGGATTTGATATATTAAAATGAATTCCTAGTTGGTTGGTTTCTTTCTTTTTTTTTGATGTCACATCTATCTAAAGCCAGTTTTCATATGGTCTCCAGTTACCTTCCTAAAACACTGATCCTGACGCTTAGCTCTTTCGGTAACCTACCATATAAATTCTGAACTTCACGCAATTATAGAAAGACACCCATCTTCCTTAAGCAGCTTTATTTGTACTGCCCTTGTTCATTAATTATTTTTTCCTTCCACTGCATAATCACTGTTTATTAGTATCTGTTTAGTATTCTTTTCAGTCTTGTGTGATGTAGTTAGTTGTTTCCATTGAAAATTGACCTTCTATCTTCTATACTTATGGAAGGCATTGTTTCTAATACAGCCATTTTCTTTCTTATATGTCACCCAGATTCAACATTTGTCAAGAATTTGCTGTAACTTTGCATCTCTAAAGTATTTGATGGCCAGTCCCTGATGTCATACCTATTACTTCTGTACGAAACTATAAAAGATAAAGACATTTTCTTATGTAACCAGTGATTCCTTTATACTAATACCCAGTTTCTAGTAAAATTTTGACACTTGTCTCAAAAATGTCATTTTTACAGTTGGTTTGCTTGAACCAGCATTAAAATAAGGTCTATATTATTTTGCTGTTTTTGTCTCTTGAGTCTGTTAATTATGAGTAGCCTCCCCTTTCCTTGCTCCCTTTCTTTCTTTTTTTCTCTGCTTCTACTGAGTTGTTAAACTGGTCAGTTGTACTATAAAACATTCCACATTTTAAGTTTTCTCTCTTTGCTTCCATGTAAGCCAGTGTTTCTCACGAGGGGACGATTGTTTCTCCCAGGAGACATTTGGCAGAGTCTGGAGATGTTTTTAGTTTCCATAAACTGGAATCTAGTGGGTACGGGCCAAAGATAACTGCCAGACATCCTAAAATGTGCAGAATTGCCCCCAAAACAAAGAATTATTTGGTCCAAAATGTCAGTAGTACCAAGGCTGAGAAACCCTGATCTAACTTGTTACAGTAATTGCCTTATTATGTTTTTGTTAACCGGAAGTTATCTGTAAATGCTGTTAGATCGTGGTTTAATTTTTCGGGGCAAGAATACTTAAAAAGAGGCACTGCATACTCTAGGAGCCCTGGTGGCTCAATGGTTAAGCACTCGGCTGTTAACGGAAAGATCAGCAGTTTAAAGCCAGCAGCCGCCGCTCTGGACGAGAATGATGTGGCAGTCTGCTTCTGTAAAGATTTATATCCTTGGAAACCCTTTGGGGAAATTCTGCTTGTCCTTACAGGGTTGCTATAAGTCAGAATTGACTCGACGGCAACGGGTAGTGTATGTTGCATCAGGGACACATCGTTTGGTTGTCCTACTTTTAGTAATTAAGCAGTGGGTTCAGGTGGTGACAGCCTGATACCTAAATATAGAATTTAAGGTCAGCTTTTCTGGAGCAGTGTGAAAGTTCAGCCCTTTTATACTCAAGCTTTGGATTTTCTAGTAGAAAGAGTATTGAACTAGTTGATTATGTTACTGGTCCCCTGGTACTAGATATTTAGAAACCAGCTATTTAAATTAAAGGACCTTGTTCTTCTGTTTTCTCATCTATAAAATGAATTGGATCTGGTGATGTCTAAGGCCTTTACATTTTTATGGTTTTTTATATTAGATAAAAATTTGATGTACAAGCATCATTTCATAAAATAATGTAGCAGATTAAAACCGCACATCCAAAATAATTTAAATATAACTTAAATTGTCACACTTTGAATATTGATAAATATTGATAACTTTGGTTGGTTTTATTCCTTAGCAAATAAATCTAATAAGGACATCCTTTCATCTCTCCCTTTTTCATGGAAATTATTTACTCATTTCACTTAAAGTGTTTTAAAGTATTTATTTGAATTTCTTACTCATACTATTTTAATTTGAATGATGTATTCCAGAATTTGGCTGTCTGCCATTCAAAATAAATTTTTTTCCTACAAAAATGAGATGAATTTCAATGGGAAAATGCAGTTTTTGAGGTGAATTATGTCCACTGAGGAAACGGTAGAGAGGCTTATGCCCATAACTGGTTTACATTTGTAAACGAGAGGATGTTTGTAAAACATCTCTGTAAAAAGAGGGTAGTGGTAAAGGAGGAAATTCTGTTTTACTTTGTCTTCTGAACTCCTATTGCTTTTTTTCTCGTTAACTTAGCTCTTTCTACCCTGTTGTTATTGTTCATTTATACGCAAATTTGGGTCTCTCAGAAAAATAATTTTCCAGATAGTAGGGTTGGTTTCACACATCTCTGTATCCCCCATAGTGCTAAGCAGTATCTGTCGCGCCTGGAATGTTTTCAATAAAAATTTGCTTAAAAATCAATGAGGATAGCGTTTTGCCCAACTTGATACCTAATGTAATATTTTTCTGTATCTCCTATAAGATCGATAAAATATAATCCTACATGTGTTTGACTACCTCTCTTATACAGTAGAGCCTTTTAGAACCTGAAAGAGAAGGATCCCAAAATCAAAGAGAAGTAAATTTTAGCTTCTTTTTTTTACAGATTGCCTTAATTATTCAACAAATATTTGAGTCTAGGCAATGTGTTAGGAGCGCTTTTAGATGCCAGGTATACAGAGGTGAACTAAACAAAGTCCCTGTTTCAGTGGAGCTTAGAGAAACAGTAAATACGTATGATATGTGGTGATAAATTTATGGGGAAAAAAAAGGCAGAATAAGGATCTAGAGATGGCTGAGAGACTTGTTTAGGTCTTATAGCTAATGGCTGAAGCAAGACTGGTACCTAAGTTCTTTTGACCCTAATAAAGTAGCCTTGAAATTAGTTCCTTTTTCATTACACAGGAAGTGGGAGAGGAAATAATAGATATCTATTCCTAGTCTTTCCTTTCATCCCTTTACCTTTTTTAAATAAGCTCTATATAAAGAGGTCACTATTTATATAAAGAGGAGGAAACCCTGGTGGCGTAATGGTTAAGAGCCATGGCTGCTAATCAAAGGATGGGTAGTTTGAATGCACCAGGTACTCCTTGGGAGCTCTGTGGGGCAATTCTTCCCTGTCCTATATGGTTGCTGTAAGTCAGAATCGACTCAAGGACAATGATTTTCTTTTTTTGTTTATATACAGAATTTCATAGTTGTTTGAATTTGCTGCTGTTCTATTTTAGGGATGATCCTGAGTCATAGAAACATCAGTATACTGTTTATGTCATGGTTTTATGTATGTGATTCATTTGGCAATATTGTGGCTTATTGGTGAGAATGAAGGCTATTTTCTTTTCAGATTTCTTAAAAATTTTTTTGTTTATTTTTTTTAGATTTTTGTATTGAGTTGCAGAGATTCACATTTTGATAAATTCATCTAATAATAATGCTAATGAGAGAAACTTTTATTTAATATCCCACTAAGGTTGCTTCAAGAATCTTTGGGTGGTGCAAACAGTTAAGCACTGGGCTACTAACTGAAAGGCTGTTGGTTTGAATCTACCCAGAGGAGTCTCAGAAAAAGACCTAGTGGTCTGCTTCTGAAAGGTCACAGCCCTTGAAAACCCTATGGAGTAGAGTTCTACTCTGACACACATGTTGTTCCCATGAGTCAGAGTTGACTCAACAACAACAGGTTTAGGTTTTTGTTGTTGTTAAGTTGTCAAGTTTTTTGCCTAGTGAAAACAGCAGAATGAAAAATCAACCTAAGAACTCCTTGTGGTAAAGTTTAAAATTGATAGGAAAAGAGATGTTTCTGTACTTGATCACTTATTAAGGGATTGGGTTGCAATTTTCTTACTAAGTATTCTCTAGCCTTAGTTATGATACAGTGTAGCATTGGGAACTTTGTGTCAGAAAATCACTTTTGATTGAAATTTCATACCTTCTATGATGTAACTTTTAACTTTATGACTCTTCCTACAGTAGACCCTCTGTTGTAACATATAGAAACTTTATACTTGTCTGCCAGTACCACATTTCTTCCTTTTCCTCTCTTATATACAAATTTCATCATCTCATAGCGACCCTATAGGACAGAGTAGAATTGCCCCATAGAGTTTCCAAGGAGTGCCTGGCGGATTCGAACTGCCGACCCTTGGTTTAGGAGCCATAGCACTTTTTTTTTTATATATACAAATTGGTTATTTTAGTCAAAGCCTTTTCGTATTACTCTTCCTGCATGCGTGGTCTCCTTTGAACAATTTCATTAGCACTCTGCTCTCTATCTTTGATTTGTTGGTTAACTATATGCTGACTCTTTGAGGTCTCTTGTCTTCTAAAGCTTTAAAATCTTATGTTTTTTAACTTTTTATCTGTTCATAACATCTATATTCATTTTCTTTGTTTCCCTTCTCCTGTCTTCTCCCATTGGATTGAAATGATTGTAGATATTTTAATGGAGAAAATTTCATTGGAAAACAGCCTTTTCATTAGGGAGACTCATCTTGTGGACCATGTTTGGAGATAGGAAGACATGATTTTTACATAATAATTTTGAATCACATCCTGCAGTGGCCAAACCATACCCAGATGTCTGCTTCCTAAAGTATCAGACTTTAATCAAGATTCTTGCTCCATCATGCTTTCACTCCAGCTTTGAAAAATAGCTTAAAAGATTAAAAGAAAAAAAAATTGTTCTTGTGTTTTATTCTTAACTCTATAGAATCTTAATTGTTATTGATTGGGTAAAGTTAATATACTGCAGAGTGAGGTGAAATTTTTTCAGATATTAACAGACTGTTGTCAGAGTATTCTGCTGTATTTGAAATACGAGATATGTCAAATGTTATTTCATGTTAAACTGCTTTAGTTAAAATTTTGGAAGAACCCTATATATGACTTGTATTATTTTGCCCCATTGTTAATAAAAAAAAAAAAAATTATGTATGTATTGATTCAATATAACAACTACGCCTGCCTACTAGATAGGTGATTTTCAAAGATGAAATAATGCACAATTTCTGATGTTATGATAATTAAAAATTTATTTCTTAAGGTCTTCTCCTTATACCTGACTTGTGGCTACTAGACATAGGGGCATGCTTGTATTCTAGACTATTAATTACTTTTATATCTATTTTATTTATTATAGTGTTGCAAGTACCTTTTACTTACAAAATACATGTCCTCTGATAATGTTAAAATTGTGAATTATTTTATGTAACAATCAATTTTTTTTGTCAGCAAACAGAATTTTTTTTTGGTACCTTATTGTAAGTACTGTTCGTATGCTTAAAAAAAAAAAAAACCCATTGCTGTTGAGTCGATTACAACTTATAGCAACCCTATAGGACACAGTAGTACTGCCCCATAGAGTTTCCAAGGAGTGCCTGATGGATTTGAACTGCCAACCTTTTGGTTAGCAGCTGTAGCCCTTAACCACTGTGCCACCAGGGTTTCCATGTGATAGAGAATGCCAAAACAAAACTTTTTTAAACTCTTAGGAGTTTGCTGTTTTCTAATTCAAATTTCCTTTAATTGAATCTGGTAAATACTACGATGTCAGTGGCTCTCAAGCATAGGCTGTAGACCCCTGAGTGTGACCATTTTAAGATATTCAAGGGCCAAAACTATTTTCATCATAATACTAAGATGTTGTTTACCTTTTTTACCGTGTTAACACTTGTACTGCTCATCCCTTTAAGAAGAATCAAGGCCGTGGCATCAAACTGTACCACTATCAGTTTCCTCTTTACTGATATGAAGCCATAGTTAAAAAAGTAAAAACCCAACTTCACTTTAAGATTGTCCTTGATGAAGCAATAAAAATTATTCGTTTTATGAAATCTCCACTTTTGAGTTCATCTTTTTAATATTGTCATCTGTGATGAAATGGCAAATAAACACAGAGTACTTCTGCTGAAACCAAAGTATGGTGTTTGTCTGGAGGAAAAACTCTTGATGTGATTGTTTGAGATGTGAGGTGAATTAGCCACCTTTTTTTTTTTTTTAGTGAAATGCCATTTTTACTGGAAAGTATAGTTGACAGATAAACTATTAATACTTATTCAAACTTCAGTATTTGGCAAACATCCTCAAAAATTATTGAAGTGAGCCTGTTGCTTTAAGGAAAACAATTGACAGTATTTGTTGCCAATGATAAAATTTAGCTTTCATGAAAAATTAGAATTTTGGAAAGGGCATACCTTCCTGCCTTTGATAGCTTGCCAGTATTGAAAGGCTTTTCCGAAACCAGTAGTGATATTAACGAAGGTAATTTATTAAAAAAAATTGTAGTTCCATTTCAAATATGGTAAATATTGGTAAATACAGCCATTATATGAAGTTCTAGCATCTTCAACACTTAAGTGTTTAAAAGAGTCCTGAGAGCAAAAATGTTTCATTATTGCTGATGTGGCTCATCTACTAAGGTCAGAGGTTTCACAGCTTAATCACTATCCTTGTACTCTCCCCTCACCCCAAATTAAAGTTGAAAACAATACACATAAAATTAGATTGCATATGAATATCATTCTTAAATTTTTTCTACAAATGTAAAACATTCAGTTTTCTCCTTTAGTTAAACGATGGACTTAGATATTTCATTGAATTTATTTAGAGTTACACTGTATTTATCATTGGTAATTATACTAAAATATTTTTTGTCTCCCCTTTTTCTTGTTTTTTTCTCTTCCCTCTTTTTTCACTCTTTACTTCTTTTATTTTTCCCTTCCTTTCTTTATTGGGTTTGTTTTCTAGGTGGAGTCTTTCATTTTGGATCAAGATGATTTGGAAAATCCAATGCTGGAAACTGCTTCCAAGTTACTCTTGTCAGGAACTGCTGATGGCGCAGACCTCAGGACAGTAGATCCAGAAACACAGGCTCGACTGGAAGCTTTACTAGAAGCTGCAGGTATGTCTACAAACTCTACATATGTAGTGTGTCTACATTATTATCTAAAGTTGCACATAAATCTAATAAAAACGGTTGTTATTATAAGTGTATGATCTTGAATATTTAGTATGAGACTATTCATAAAAAAGTTAATAATTTTCATAGAAAATTAGATGCAGCATTTCATTAAATATATTTTAATTTTCATTACCAGAGTAAATTCATGTGCTGCTATAGACTTCATAAAGAGGGACTTTACATAGAATTCTCTCCCTTGTTTTTGTTATACACTGTTTCTTGAAACCTTATTTTATTGTCTCCATAGAAACAGTGTTTTAATTAGGAACTATATACATATAATGAAAGATTTGTAGTTGTTGTTGGGTGCCATTGAGTCGATCCCAACTCATAGCAACCCCATGTGACAGTTGAACTGCCCCATAGGGTTTTCTTGGCTGTAATCTTTATGGAAATAATTGCCAAGTCTTTCTCCCATGGAGCTGCTGGGTAGGTTTGAACCGCCAACTTTTAGATTAGCAGTTGAGCGCTTAACTATTGCTACCAGGGTCCTTAATCAAAGACTTAGCATCATTGTACCTTTAATATGAAGGAATAATAACTAAATCTTTATGATCATTTTAAATAACCATAGTATTTTAAGTTTTCTAAATTAGACTTAAATTACTGTGAACATTAATTGTTTGTGGTTTAAGTGCTCCAGTGCATGTAAACTGCTACTTCACTGTAGCATAAAAGTGATCTACTACTGTTTGGTAATTTTTTCAGCATCTAAATATATGAAGGACTCATGATTATTCTTGATTTCTATCCTAGGCAAAATTTTAGTTGGATTATTAAAGGGATGACCAAATAAAATGAAAATATACTAGGGACATATGCAAGGTCCTGTCTTGGAATATGTAAAACTATTTGCACAGAAGAGTAGAGTCATGATTTAGCATTCACCAGAAGTTTGATGTGGCTATAGGAATTTAGACAAGAGCAATAGGATTGTGAAATTATTTGAAAACATGTCATAGGAGGAACAGGGGGTATATCTTCTGAAGACAAGATTTGGTTTGAATATGGTGCCCTTCAAATGCTGCAAGGCTACCACATAGAAGAGGGATATTTGTTTTCTGTGATTCCAGGAGGCAGAACTGGGTTCAAAGGTACTGCATGGAGGTAAATTTTAGCTTTAGATTTTACTTTTGGCGGTTGAGTTTGTTTTTATAGAATGCTGATAATGGCTTCATCTTCCTATTTCTGTGTTTATTCCCATTTTTTTTCCAGTTTCCTTTGCAGTAGCTAACAAGCTAATTTCCCCCTGCCCTTCCTCCTTCATTTCTTCTTTCCCTCTCTCCTTTATTTTCTTTCTTATTATTATGAAAATGTTCGCATACAAGCCTAGAGAGAATAGCATAAGAACTTTTTGGTAGCCTTCACCAGCTTCAGTCAGGGTATGGCCAGTCTTGCTTTGTCTTTACCCATTACTTCCCTGCTAACCACCACTCCTGATTAATTTGAAGCAAACCTAAATATATTATTTGTATGTAAATAATTTGGTATGTATCTTTAAATTAAGATATCGTTTAAAAAAAGTAACCGTAATGCCACATTACATATCTGTCTTAGTCATCTAGTGCTGCTATAACAGAAATACCACAAGTGGATGGCTTTAGCAAAGAGTAGTTTATTCTCTCATAGTCCAGTAGGCTAGAAGTCTGAATTCAGGGTGCTGACTCCAGGGGAGGGCTTTCTCTGTCCTTTGGCTCTGTAGGAAGGTTCTTGTCCTCAGTCTTCCCTTGGTCTGGGAACATCTCAGCGCAGAAACCTCACGTCCAAAAGATGTGCTCTGCTCCTCGTGCTGCTTTCTTGGTGGTATGAGGTCCCCCGTCTCTGTGCTTGCTTCTCTCTTTTATATCTCAAAAGAGATTGGCTTAAGACACTATCTAATCTTGTAGATCTCATCAATTCAACTGCCATTAATCCATCTCACTATATCATAGTGATAGAATTGATAACACATGGGAAAATCACATCAGCTGACAAAATGGTAGACAGTCATACAGTACAGGGAATCATGACTTGGCCAAGTTGACAGATATTTTGGGGGACACACAATTTCAATCCATAACAATATCTAAAGAAAAAAATAATAGCAATCCTTTGTTATTGCCAAATATCCTGTCACTGTTAGAATTGCCACAATTGTTTCATAATGTCTTTTTTTAAAAAAAAAAAACAATATTTTATTGAGTTTTTGGCTAAAGTTTACACAGCAAGCTAGGTTCCCATTTGGCAATTTTTACACAGATTTTTCAGTGACATTAGTTACGTTGTCATAGTGTATCAACATTGTCTTTAATTGTGTTCTGTTTGTTACCTTTCCAGTACTCTAGTTTTCCTGCCCCTTTATCTTCTTATCTTTGCTTTTATGAAATTGTTGACCTCTTGGTCCATACTGATGGTTTGTAAGTAGGGAACCGATCTTATGGGTAATATCCTTTATTTTGTGTGCCACTCTGTTTTCGCAAAAAGGTGATCTTGGGATAGGCTTGGTTCTAGGTTTAAAGAGTGTCTCAGGGTGATAACCTCAAGGGGACCTCTGTTCTCTACTGTTCTAGTTTGTCTGCTTGTTTTTTTTTTTTAAATGAGAATTTGAGTTCAACTCCTTTTCCTTCTCTGATTCTATCTGGGACCAATGGTCAGAAAACCAGTGTTGGAAGATGTTTGGTTATGTATGAGAGAAATATCTGTTTTTGTGTCTTCAGTGAACATATGTGCCCGTACCCAGGTACTTCTGTCTGTTCTGACCTGTGTGTGCATCTAGACCTACCTGTATTCCAATTTGCTTATACCCATCCACATGTGCTCAAACACTCAAGATTATTTTGGTTGTGCTGTACTCAGTACATCCACAATCAGTGCCATTTTTCCATCCCCCAAAACAACTAGCCTGTACTGTATAAAGCATACTTTCCCTACTCCACTCCCTTCCTGGTAGCCACTGGTGGACATTGGTTTCTCTGTATGTATCTGTTCTTACCGTCTTATACCAGAGGGATCGTTCAGTATTTATCCTTATATGCTTTACCTATTTCACAAAGCATTATGCCCTCCAGGTCCATCTATGTTATAATGTTTTTCATACTCATCATTGTATAGTATTCCGTTGTATATATGTACCACACGTTGCTTATTAATCTTTCCATTGATGGACACTTTGGTTGAACATTGGTATGCATATATCTGTTCATGTCGTTATTTTTAGGTCTCTAGGGTAAAAAAAAATATATAACCAAAAAAAAAAAAAAAATTTTTTTTTTTTTTTTTTTAGGGTATATAGCCTGGAGTGGAATTGCTGGATCACAGGTTGATTCTATTTCTAGTACTTTGAGAAAGTGCCACACAATTTTCCATAGTGGTTGTACCATTTTACAGTCCTACTAGCAATGAATAAGGGTTCCAATTTCCCTACATCCTTACCAACATTTGTTGTTACTTTTTTTTAAATCAGTGCCATTTTATCCGAGGTAAGATAGTATCTCATAGTTTTGATTTGCATCTCTCTAATGGCTAATGATCAAGAACATTGTTTCATATGCTCATTGACTGCTTGGATGTACTCTTTGGTGAAGGTTCTGTTCATGTTCTTTGCCCATTTTGTGATTAGGTTGTTTGTATTTTTATTGTTAACCTGTTGCAGTTTTCTGCAGATTTTAGGGATTAGACTCTTATTAGATAAACTGTTTCCAAAGATACTTATAATTTTTATTGTAAAAGTTTTTTATGTCTCTGATGGTGTTAATTCCTAGTTATTTTATCGATTTGGGGGCTATTGTAAGTGGTACTGTTTCCTTGTTTCTTTTTCAGAGTAGTCTTTGTTAGTGTAGAAGAACCCAGCTGATTTTTTTATGTTGATCTTATGCCCTACAATGTTGCTAAATTCTTAATATTAGTTCCAGTAGCTTTGTTGTGGAATCTTTTGGGTCTTCTATGTGTAAGATCATGTCTTCTGCAAAAACAGATAGTTTTACTTCTTCTTTACTGATTTGTATAACTTTTATTTCTCTTTTCATGTCTTATTGCTCTGGCTAGGACTTCAGTACAATGTTGAATAAGAGTGGTGATAATGGATAGCCTTCTTTCATTCCCATCATCAAAAAGAAGGCTCTCAGCCTTTCTGTGTTGAGTATAATGTTGGCTGTTGGTTTTGCGTATATGTCCTTAATTATGTTGACAAAATTCCCTTCTACTCCTATTTTGCTGATTTTTTAAATCGGGAAACGGTGTTGAATTTTATTCAGTGCCTTTTCTGCATCAGTTGATAGGATCATATGGTTCTTTTCCTTTTTTTCTGTTTGTGTGGTGGGTTACATTGATTGATTTTCTATCACTGAACCATCCTGTAATCCTGGTATGAACCCCACTTGATCAGGGTGTATGATGTTTTTGACAGTGTTCGTTTGCTAGAGTTTTGTTGAAAATTTTTTACATCTATGTGTACCGAAAGGTCGGCAGGTGGAATCCGCCAGGCGCTCCTCGGAAACTCTATGGGGCAGTTCTGCTCTGTCCTCTAGGGTCGCTATGAGTCGGAATCGACTCGACAGCAGTGGGTTGGTGGGTTATGTTCTTAAGGGATATTGGTCTATAGTTTCCTTGTTTTGTTATGTCTTTTCCTGGTGTAGATATCAGGGTTATGCTGGCTTCATAGAAAGAAGTCAGTAGTGTTGCTTCCTCTTCTGTGTTTCTGAGGAGATTGAGTAGGATTATTCAGTATCTTCTGAATGTTTGGTAGAATTCTCTAGTGTAGCCATCTGGTTCTGGGATTTTTCTGTTGTTGGCAGTTTTTTGTTGACATCTTCTATCTCTCCTTTTGTAATGAGTCTGTTTAAATTTTCTATCTGTATGTTAGTTTGGGTTGGTACTATTTTCCTAGGAGTTTGTCCATTTCATTTAGGTTTTCAAATTTGTTGGAGTACAGTTTTTCATAGTATTCAGTTATTATCTTCTTTATTGGATTGGTTGTAATGTCACCATTTTCATTTCTTAATTTGATTATTTGCCTCTTCTGTTTTTTTTCTTTTGTCATTGTAGCCACTGGTTTGTCTATTTTATTTATCCTGCCAAGGAACTAACTTCTGGTTTTGTTAATTCTATCAGTTGTTTTTCTATTTTCAGTTTTATTTATTTCTACTCTGATTTTTCATATTTTTTTCTGATAGTTTTTCGCTTCTTTTACTGTTACCTTTTCTATATGTTCAAGTTGTAGGTTTAAGTTAATGATTTTGGATCTTTTTTAATGTAGGCATTTATGGCTATAAATTTCCCTCTGAGTACTGTTTTGCTGTGTCCCAAAAGTTTTGATATGTTGTGTTTTCATCTTCATTTGATTCTGTTGTTGGTAGGTGCTGTTGAGTCAGTTCAGAATCACAGCAACTCTGTGTACAACGGCATGAAACACTGCCACGTGTCGTCCTCACAATTGCTGTTATGCTTGAGCCCATTGTTGCAGCCACTGTGTCAGTCCATTTCATTGAGGATCTTCCTCTTTTTTTGCTGATGCTCTACTTTACCAAGCATGATATCCTTTTCTAGGCACTGGTCCTTCCTGATAACATGTCCAAAGTATGTGTGATGAAGTCTTGCCGTCCTTGCTTCCAAGGACCATTCCGGCTGTACATTTTCCAAGACAGATTTGTTTGTTTTAGTCTAGAAATTTTTTAATTTCACTTTTGAGTTCCTCTATGACCCGACAGTTTTTTAGTAGTGTATTATTCAGTTTCTATGTGTTTATTCTTTTTTCCTTATTTATCCTATTGTTGATTTGTAGCTTCATTCTGTTGATGCTTTGTATTATTTTGGTCTTTTTAAATTTGTTGAGACATGTTTTGTGTCCTAGCGTGTGGCCTATTCTGGAAAATGATCTGCGTGTGCTAGAGAAGAATGTATCGTTCTGGTGTCGGAGTGGTCCAGTTGGCTTATGATTTTATTCAGGTTCACAGTTCCTTAGTGACCTTTTTTCTAGGTGTTCTGTCTGTAATTGAAAGTGATGTGTTGAAGTTCCCTACTATTACTGTGGGGTCATCTGTTTCTTCATTCATATTCGTCAGTATTTGTTTTATGTATTTTGGTGCATTGCTATTTAGGTGAATATGTATTTATATTTGTTATGCCTTCTTCCTGGATTGACCTTTTTATTGTTATATGATGCCCTTCTTTATCTCTTGTAATAAATTTTGATTTAAAGCCTGCTTTTTTTTTTTTTTTTAATCTGATACCAGTATGGCCACCACTGCTCTATTTTGTTTACTGATCGCATGGAATATTTTTCTTTGTCCTTTTATTTTCAATCTATTTGTGTCCTTATGTCTAAGGTGTGTTTCTTCTAGACAGCAAAAGGATGGATCATGTTTTTTTATACATTCAGCCACCCTCTGCCTTTTGCATGGGGAATTTAGACTATTTACATTTAAGGTTGTTACTGAAAACCAAGTGTCTGCCTCATACATTTTGGTATTTGCTTTTTGAGGATTCGTGTCTTGTTTGTTTTATTCTTATTTTTCTGTTTTTGTTTGTATTTTGGTGCTTTCTTGGAATGAACTCTTTTTTTATCTTACTCCTTCTCTTAATGCTTCTTCTTGGTCATTTCTTAGTGGTTACCACATGTGTTACATTACACAGCTTACGATTACAACAGTGTTTAATATATGAACAACAGTTAACATACAACCTTAACATAATACATCTATTCCTGATGTACTCCTCCCTCCTCCTTTTCTATTGGTGTTACTCTATTAAAATCAGTATACAACCTGTATTCAACAAGTTTACTTTGTACTTATTTCTTGATGCTCTTGCTTTTCCATTTGGAGTACTCCCTTGAGTAATACTTGCAAAGTTGGTTTGGTAGTGGCAAATTCTCAGAGCTTCTGTTTGTTTGAAAATGTCTTTACTTCCCCCTCATTTATGAATGACAACTTTACTGGGTAAAAAATTCTTGATTGCCATTTGTTTTGGTTTAGTATTTTATATATGTTCCTCCGCTGTCTTCTGGCCTTATAGTTTCTAGGGAGAAATCCACACTCATTCTTAGGGAAGACCGTTGGTATGTTATATTGAGTTTTTCCCTTGCTGCTTTCAGAATTCTCTCCTCGTCTTTGGTTTTAAAGAATTTTATTAGAATATGTTGCGGTGTTGAACTTTCTGTGTCTCTTCTAGTTAGGGTTTGTGTAGTGTCCTGTATTTGCAGGCTTGATTCTCTGTTCAGGCCTGGGAAATTGTCTCTTGGAAAATTTGCTTCTGTGGCTTTATTGTTGTCCTGGTGCTCTGGGACTCCAATAATTCTAATGTTAGATTTCTTAATTGAATCCCACATTTCCTTTTGGGTTTGTTTGCTTTCCTTTGTTGCTTCCTCTTGAAACTTGATTAAGTTCAGTTATTTTGTCTTCTAGTTCACTTATTCTGTCTTTTCTTTGTTCATCCTTGTTGTTCAGTGTTTCTCTTGCATTTTCTAATTCCAATGTTTTATTCTTCAGTTTGAGTAGTCCTCTTTTTTTGATATTTTCGATTTCTTTGTTAAGTTTCTCATTTTGTTCCGCCGTTGTTTCCTGAACTCCGCAGTTTGTTTCAGTGTGCTTTTTGCCCCATAGTCTGCGAATAATCAATTCCTCGCATTGTTCTGTCTTCCATAGGAGAGATTTCCTCTTTTTCATGTTTTAGTTTTGGTCCTTCTTCGCTTGTGATTTCATGTGTTTTTACTAACTTTTATTAAACTTGGACCCTTTTGTTGTCTTTTTAAAAAATTTTGCTTCGGGTTTTTTGTTTTGTTCGTTGAAGGTAAATTTTCTGATTGGGTGCCCTGGTAGCTCAGCAGCCACGCACGCAGCTGCAAAGTGAAAGGCCGGGGTCCACACCCATCAGCCGCTCCACAGGAGAAAGATTCAGCAGACCCCTTCTGTAAAGATGCACAGCTCTGGGAACCCCATGGAGCAGCTTCCCTCAGCCTAACAGATTTGCTATGAGTCTAAATGACCCAACCATTGTGGGCTTGATATTTTCTCCTGAGAAGCACTAGATGTCATTCTTATCTATAGTTTTTTTTTTGTTTTGTTTTTCCAGTGCTTGTTCAGAAGTTGCGTAGGCTTGGTTTCTGGAATTTAATACACATGCTCGCGATGGGGTGGGGGTTAGTTGTTCAGAGACTCCGTCATAAGTAGTGGTGCTCTGCTTTCCTGTAGCAACAGTATGGGACTCTCTGTGTCTTTCTGTCACTTGCGCTCCTGCATAGACACTCCCATCGTGTGTATGCTTTTTTCCCTTGTTCCTGTCAGTCTGAAGTATTTCCCTTGCTCTGTTGCTCTTGCAGCTTCTCCCTTTCCTAGTGCCCTTCCATCTGAGGCCACAGCAAGATTCAGCAGCACTCTCACAATGCCAAGTCTTCTTTGCCCCTCCCAATTGCATGGCCCATGAACTCCCATGGCCACTTTGCACTGCCTTAAAAAAAAGTCAGGCTAGAACTTCCTCAGATTAGCTCCTTTTCTCTGTCCCCTGTTTGGCATCCCAAAGTGGCTTCAATGAGTGAGCACTTCCTATGTTAGCAGGTAGGATTTCCCAGCTTCTAAGGTGACCTTACCCCTCTTCTCCCCTGCTTTTGGACTCACCTTTTGGACTCTCTAGTACCTCAGCTGCTGTTCAGAGTTCTGAGACCTCAGTCACTTCGCCATCTTGCCCCACCTCCTATAATGTCTTTTTATAGTTAATTTGATTGAATTAGAATCCAGACAAGGTTCCCATATTGTTTTACATTGAATACATTTCATAAATGTCTTTAAATCATAATAGTTCCTGCTCCTTTTTTTTTTTTTTTTTATTTTCCTTTTTCTCTATTTGTTGAAGAAACAGCGTCATTTGTTCCTTGAATTTCTCCAGTTAGGGATTTTGCCAGTTGCACCTCTGTGTGTTAAATTTCTTATAAACCAGAATTCGAATCCGGAGACTTGACTAGGTTCAGCTTCATTTTGTTTTTATCAAGAACACTTATTCACGATGGTGTATGTTTCCTTACGTATCACATTAAGAAAGAGCCAGATGTTTAGTTGTTTCTCTTTTTGTGATGTTGCAATTGATCATGGTTTTGGTATTCAATAGGTTTCTTGAAAAAGGATGCTTGAGAGGTAAATTTTTTTGAGACCTTGTCTGAAAATGCCTTTTATACTATCTTCATACTTGATGGGTTGACCAGGTATAGAATTCTAGTTTAAAAATCACTTTCTTACAGACTTTCGAAGTTCTTGCTTCAATGTCTTCTGATTTCTGGTGTTATAGTTGAAATGTTTGTTGCCAGTCTTATTTATGATTTTCCTCTATATCTGTGCCACTTTTCTCTACTTTTTCTCCCCCTGAACTTTAGTATTTTTAACATATTAAAATTTCACTCTCTTTTTGGATGTTTGTGCCTGTCTTTTCCTAAATGTCTGTTGATCCCTGGCTTCTGTTTGTAGTTAATAGCAATGTCATGAAAAGCTAAATTGGAAGCTCTGCATGCATGTTTTTTCAACTCATTGCATAGTGTGTATTAGTTTCTTATTGCAGCATAGCAGTTTATCATAACTTAGTGATGTGAAACAGCACTGATTTATTATCTCTCAATTTCTATAGGTCAGTAGTCTGGGCACAGTGTAGTTGGCTTTTCTAGCTCAGCGTCTCACTGGGATGAAGTAAGGTGTCAGCTGAGTTGAGTTCTCATCTGGAAGCTCACAGAAGATTCACTTTCAAGTTTAATCTTCTTGTTAGCAGAATTTAGTTTCTTGCAGTTATAGAACTGAGATCCTGGTTTTCTTGCTGGCTGTTAGCCCAGAATCACTATCACTTCCTAGAGGCTGCCAGCATTCCTTGACATGTGGCTTCTTCCACCCTCAAGCCAGTAATGGTAAATTGAATTCTTATGCTTTGAATCTCTGCCTTCTTTGTTTCCAACCACCCAAAGAAAACTCTTTGCTTTTAATAGGCTCATATAATTGGATCAGGTCCACCCAGATACTCTACTTATCTTAAAGTCAGCTCTACCATATAATATAACTTAATCATTAAAGTAAAATCTACAAACTTTATAGGATTATATAAGGTATGTATGTCTACCAGGGATGGGTAATCTTGGGAACATACAAAAATTCCTGTTGTTGTTAAAGTGCCATTGAGTTGGTTCTGACTCATAGAGACCCCAAGCACAGCAGAATGAAAAACTGCCCAGTCCTGTACCACCCTCACAGTTGTTGCTATGTTTGAGCTCACTGTTGCAGCCACTGTGTCATTTCGTCTCATTGAAGGCCTTCCTCTTTTTTGCTGACCCTCTACTTTATCAAGCACAATGTCCCTCTCCAGGGACTGTTCCCTCCTGTTAACATGTCCAAAGTACATGAGACAAAGTTTCACCATCCTGGCTTCTAAGAAGCACTCTGACTTTGCTTCTCCCAGTACAGATTTGTTTGTTCTTCTGGCAGACCATGGAATATTCAGTAGGCTTCCCCCAACACCCTAATTCAAAGGCATCAGTTTTTCATCAGTCTTCCTTATTCATTGTCCTGCTTTTGCATGCATATGAGGCGACTGAAAACACCATGACTTGGGTCAGGAACCCCTTAGTGACATCTTTGCTTTTTAACACTTTAACACTTTTTAACACTTTAAAGAGTTCCCCAGTCGTTTGATTTCTTGACTGCTGTTTCTGTGAGTGTTGATTGTGGATCCAAGTAAAATGAAATCCTTGACAACTTCAATCTTTTCTCCATTTTTCTCATGATCACAATTTAGTGTTCTGGAATACCTGTTCTTCATAATATGATCCATAATTTGCTGTGATCCACATAGTCAGATACCTTTGCATAGTCAGCAAAACACAGGTAAACATTTTTCTAGTATTCTCTGCTTTCAGCCAAGATCCACCAGACATCTGCAGTGATATACCTCATTCCACATCCTCTTCTGAATCTGACTTGAATTTCTGGTAGTTCCCAGTTGATGTACTGCCTTGACTGCTTTTGAATGACCCTCAGCAAAATTTTACTTGCGTGTGATATTAATGATATTGTTCTATAATTTCCACATTCTGTTGCATGTCCCTTCTTTGGAATGGGCACAAATAGTATCTCTTCCAGTCAGTTGGTCGGTTAGCTGTCTTCCAAATTTCTTGGCATAGACGAGTGAGTGCTTTTAGTGGTGCATCAGTTTCTTGAAACATCTCGGTTGGTATTCTGTCAGTTCCTGGAGCCTTGTTTTTTGCCAGTGTGTTCAGTGCACCTTGGACTTCTTCGTTCATTAGCATTGGTTCTTGATCATATTCTACTTCTTGAAATGGTTGAACGTTGACCAGTTCTTTTTGGTATAGTGACCCTGTATATTCCTTCCATGTTTTGATGTTTCCTGTGTCATTTAATATTTTTTCCCATAGAATCCTTCAGTATTGCAACTCAAGGCTTTGAATTTTCTCTTTAGTTCTTTCAGCCTGGGAAACGTCGAGGATGTTCTTTAGTTTTGGTTTTCTAACTCCAGGTCTTTGTGCATTTCATTCTAATACTTTTTTGTCTCCTCAAGCTGCCCTTCGAAATTTTCTTTTCAGTTCTTTTACTTCATCATTTTGCTTTCGTTACTGTGTGTTGAAGAGCAAGTTTCACATTCTCTTCTGATATGCATTTTGTTCTTTTTTTTTCTTTCCTGTCTTTTTAGTGACCTATTGCTTTCTTTATGTACGATGACCTTTCATAACTCATTTGGTCTGTGGCTTTTAGTGTTTAAAGTGTCAAATCTGTTCTTGTGGTGGCCTCTAAATTCAGGTGGAATATACTCAAGGTCATAGTTTGGCTCTTGTGGACTTGTTCTAATTTTTTTCAGCTTCGGCTTGAACTTCCATATGAGTAATTGATGGCCTGTTTCTACAGTTGGTCCCTGGCATTGTTCTAACTGACGATATTGACCTTTTCTATCATCTCTTTCCACAGATATAGTTAGTTTGATTCCTGTGTAAACCATCTGCTGAGATCCACGTGTGTAGTCGCCATTCATGTTGGTGAAAAAAGTTATTTGTGATGAAGAAGTCATTGATCTTGCAAAACTTTATCAAGCTATCTCTGCCATCGCTTCTGTCACCAAGGCCATTTTTTACAACTACTGTTCCTTCTTCTTTGTTTCCAACTTTCAAATTCCAATCACCAGTAATTATTAATGCAACTCGATTGCAAGTTTGATCAATTTCAGACTGCAAAAATTGGTAAAATTTCTTACTTTCTTCATCTTTGGCATTAGTGGTTGATGCGTAAATTTGAATAATAGTTACAACTGGTCTTCCTTGTAGGCATATGGATATTATCCTATCACTGACAGTGTTGTACTTCAGGATAGATTTGGAATTTTTTTGACGATGAATGTGACATTTCTCTTTAATTTGTCGTTCTCTGCATAGTAGACCATACGATTGTCCAATTCAGAATGGCCAATACCAGTCCATTTCAGCTCACTAATGCCTAGGATATCGATGTTTATGCAGTCCATTTCATTTTTGACAGCTTTTAACTTTACTGCATTTGTACTTTGTATATTCCTCATTCCAGTTATTAATGGATATTTGCAGCTGTTTCTTCTCATTTTGAGTCGTAGCAGCTTAGCAAATGAAGATTCTGAAAGCTTGACTCCATCCACATCATTAAGGTTGACTCTACTTTGAGGAGGCAGCTCTTCCCCAGTTGTGTTTTGAGTGCCTTCCAACCTGAGGGGCTCATCTTCCATCACTATATCAGAGAATGTTCGCTACTATTCATAAGGTTTTCACTAGCTAATTTTTTATAAGTAGACCGTCAAGTCCTTCCTACTCTGCCTCAGCCTGGAAGCTCCTCTGAAACCCCATGAGTGACCCTGCTGACATTTGAAATACTGGTGGCATAGCTTCCAGCATCACAGCAACATAAAAGCCACCACAGTTCAGCAAACTGACAGATGTGTGGGAATATTATTAGTGACTTCCTAGTTATCTTTAGTAATACACTTATCTTTATTTATGAAGATGTGAGTTCATACAGATTTAATGTGGATTTTTTTTTTGTTGTTTTTCTTTCTTTTTAAAGCAGTGATTATGTTCTGCTGATCTAGATGTATGCACTTGTCTGTTTCCTGTTGCTATCACTAACAAGTGTTTGTTATATAGCTGATGTGGGCGAGGTGAAAAATTGGAGCCACTTCTCTCATGGGGAAATGCTTCTGTGACCCTGTTCCCAATAATGCCACAGTATACCTACCTAACCAAAGATATCCTTTTGAATAAATCCTACTATAGCAGATTCAGACTACAGTGTGGTTTATGATGTTAGTGATGTGAATTATATAGTTTTACCAGATTACCAGATTGAGACTGTTTTTATCCTTTGCACATCCTGATTATAATAAATTTAATTGGTCTGAGTATTTCTTACGTCTAAAAGTCATGAAGTCTTCTTGACAGGTGTATTTTTGGTTCTTATAAGATCTAACATTTTAATTCTTGGATTTTTCAGAAAGAAAAATAGGTGTAAACTTTTATATGCTTTAAATACAAATTTTTATGATATTATTGAATGTTTTCACTGTTAAATCAGCTTGGACTTATTTCATTTTTTGAGTGGTCCTTTTTGTTTTTGTATTAAATTTTTTGTTCTAAAATCTATAATAATGTTTCTCAGTTTAACATGCATCTTAATCACTTGCAGATGTTGTTTAAAATGCAGGTTTTGGCTTAGTACGTCTTGTGTAGTGTTTGAGAGTCTGCATTTTTGGCAAAGTCCCAAGTGATGGCAATGTTTCTATTCCATGGGCCACATGTTGAGTATCAGGCTTCTATACTATGTATCCTAACATTATATTTATCATCAGATTATAGCAGAGGTTCTCATTCTTGACTGTGCATCCAAATCACCTTAGCGCTTTAAATATATATAGGCCTCCTACTTAATTCAACCTCAAGGTCTAGCATCTGTATTTTTTAATATCTCTGCAGGTAATGCTGATGGATTGAATGGATTAATAAGCACCACTGTGTTAGAATAATAAAAGTTAGAGGCTAGCTTGTTTTATTATAGTATTTTCTGGAAAAGCAGTAAGTTATGTTTCATGCAGATGGTTAGTGAACATTTCTGCTTTTGAAAAAAAATTTTCTTCTGCTACTTTCACTTTTTTTAGATATGGCTACTTTTAGATAGGACTTTGAGTATATAAGTTGCTTTCATAAGTAAAATATAAGGTAATCATATATAGGCTATCTCTTAGATATAACCGAGAGTGTTTTATTAGGCCATATTTTGTCACAAGTGCTAGTATCCCAACTTAAACGTTCTCAAGGAAAAGTTGGCATTTGCTGAATTATAAATAAAAAGTATAGGGATGGTGATGACTTTTAGCACTACTGGCGTCAGTGACTCAAAAGTAGTCTTATCAGGATTTTGTCTCCTTTCTGTCTCTGCTCTGCTCTCCTATGTTAACTTTATTTGGGATAGTTTTTCTCTCTGGTAATAAAAGTGGTCGAAGAACTTATGACTCACAATCTTACTAATTTAGCAACCTTTGAACATAGGTTCTTCTTTCACAACTCTGGCAGAAGCCTAAATGAGGACTCTGAATTGTCTCAGCATAGGTCAGTGACCCCATTTTTTCTGGCATCAGAGGGCACAGGGTCAGGTACTTATGAACCATATGGAAATAATAAAATTATTAGAGAATTAAAAGTAATAAAATTATTACAGAATTAGAGAAGACTATTTCCTAAAAAATGCTAGGCTGACAATATATGTGTCTACTCTGCCATTTGTAGGTTATTTCTGAATATCGTTAACATAAAATGTATAGGCTTAAATAACTTGAATTTTGCTTTGTTTCTCCTTTTGGGTGTATCCATATTGGTGTGAAAAATAACATACCAGGAATAGGCAAATTGTCCACAGCTGATGGTAAAGCCTTTGCAGACCCTGAAGTTCTTCGGAGATTGACCTCGTCTGTTAGTTGTGCGTTGGATGAAGCTGCTGCTGCACTTACTCGTATGAGAGCTGAGAGCACAGCAAATGCAGGGCAGTCGGACAAGTAAGTGAATTTTCACCATGATCAGTATGAAGGCATTTTCTTAAAAATAATAAAAATAGCTAACATTGACAGCATTTGTTTTGTGCCTGGCACTGTGCTAAATAAACACTTCACATGTGATACTTATATTTACAAAACTCTGTAAAGCCTAGATTTTTTTTTTAACTCCCATTTTACAGATGAAAACATTAAAGAGAGTTTAATAAATTATTCAAGATCAAATAGTGTCAATGCTGGGTCACCAGTATGTATCTGTCTGACTGTAAGGCTGAGTTGTTAACCAATATGTTATAGAAGACCTTTTGCTTGTTTAAATTCTTTCCTTTTAATGTTTTTGGTGACAAAGAAGTTAATGCTTTCCAGTTATTCTACTGGGCAAGGTTTTTATTTATTTTATGAATGTTTTTGGAATCAGTTTTTGTGTTTTTATTAATTTACTTTATCATTTTTCTCATAGATTGGCTCTCCTTCTTTAGTTAACCTCAGATTCTATTCCTTAGTTAACATTCAGTTTTTAGCCAAAAGTATTATTGATACTCTCCAGAATTTTTTTTATATGGTATCTGCTGTGTCTGGCAAGAGGTAAAACTAAAAATGCTTAAACAATATGTTAAATCTAGTTGAAGTAGGAAGTAGAATAGAAAAATAAAGTTATAGGATTTTGGCATTGAAAATACTGGAAGATATCAGCCAAATAACAACTGAGAGAATGTTTGCGACAATCATATTTATTCAAACAAAGCTTGAGATATGTGGCGGAATTAAGTGCAGTGAGTGTTATGTGCTGGATTTTATATTAGTTAAGTGCAGTGCCATATGCCAGATTTAATGTGCCTGTAGCACAAGTTCTGAAACCTGTTGCTAGAGTAGCTTCTGTAGCTTTGTTTTAAAGCTAGCATACACATGGGGAAATAAGTGAAAATCCAAGTGGGAAAGTAGAGGAGCTTGTGCAAGATGGGGGGAGAGAGAGAGACCTCAGCCATGTTAGAAAGGTTGGTGTAGGGGGAGGATACAGTTAACAAGTAAGTAAAATTCATAGTATAGCACATGACGATAAGAACTAGGAAAAAAAAGTTGGACAGGGAAGCGCTAGGGCAGCTTTTGTAGATTGAAGGCCACATTGCCTTTTTAATAAGGTGGTCAGGGAACTTTTCACTAAAAAGATGGCTTTTTAATAACGACCTGAAATAGGTAAGGAACAGAGCCATGTCTGAGAGGGGAGCCTTCATGGCAGAGAGACAGCATGTGCAAAAATCTTGAGACTGGAGCTTACTTAGAATATTTGATGAGTAGCATGAATGCCATTGTGGCTAAAGTGGAAACAGTAAGGGAGAGAGTAGTAGAAGTCAGAAGTAAAAGTGAGGAGGTGAGTGTGGTTGTGCAACTGGACAGATCTGATGGGGATTTTGGCTTTTTCCCTGATTGAGATTGGAGGCCAGTGGAGGGTTCTGAGCCAGGGAAGTGACATAACTACTTCCCTTTAAATAGGATCTCTCTGGCTGGCTTGTTGAGAAGAGCCTGAATGAGAGCAAGGGTTAAAGCAGAGAGACTGGGCAAAAGATGATGGTCTTGAAACTAGGTGATGGTAATAATAGAGGTACAGAAAAGAGGTTATCCATGATCCTTGAGTATCTAAAGTGACAAGGCGATGTTTCAAGAGGTAAGTATTGAGTTATATTTGAAAGAGAGTGTATTAATTAATAGCCGTAGATTTAGTGCTTTGTTTCTTTTCGTAAGAATGGGTTTTATTCAGGAGTAAGAGAAATCTTTAAGAATGTCCATCATTGAAATTGTTTTGGGAGGATTACAGGGCAAAAGCTTTTCTCTCAGTTGATTTTTCTACTATTTCCACTCTCCTTTTGCTTGAATTCAGCTTTTCTTCTTTTTTGGATATTTTTTTAAGACTTTCCTAAAACATGATGGTGTCAGTAAATACTTCAGAAAAAAAACTTTGTATCAGCTATTTATATACTGGTCAAAATTACATATTCCCATCTTTTTGGTCTGCTTTTCCTTTACTTGATTGAAAGATTGTAGGCCTTTCTAATTAGGACAAGTTTTACCCATTTTTATTAAATACTTTTACATTAAATTTTATAAAAATTTTCTAGTGGTTGAGCCAAAAAAAAAAAAAAAACCCAAAACTTGTAATTGTAACCTGTATTTTGTTCATACAATTTCTACAAAATTTTTTGTTTTAAAATTTTGTTATATCTCCACTTCTTGTAAGTTAGACTTTATCCCGTAGTTGCATAACTGAAAATATTTTGAATATTAATATTTTTAATAGCCTTTAAGGGTTTTTAAGTGTAGATATTAAAGACTCAGTAAACTTTAGCATTTTCAGGTTTCTTTTTGTCATGGATCATATTGAAATAATCATTCTAGTTTACCACTGCTGTGAAATTTTTTCTGTTATCCTTAAAATATTCTTCTAATAGCCGCAGTTTAGCAGAAGCTTGTTCAGAAGGAGATGTAAATGCTGTGCGCAAGTTACTCATTGAAGGACGAAGTGTAAATGAACACACCGAAGAAGGGGAGAGCCTCCTTTGTTTAGCTTGTTCTGCTGGATACTATGAGCTTGCACAGGTTTGTATTATCCAAATAAAGCTTGTGTTTTATTGTATTGCGTGCTTGTTAAGGAAACAATAAAGTAAAACCTTTTCCACCATTGGGTTCATTTCAGCAAACAAATTGCTAGCTAAATGTTCTATGTTTATTGGTCCTTTTACTATATTGTGAATATATTAGTATTACTTATGTTCAACATTTTTTTTTGAAGGAATCATCATTTGCTGGTATCCTTTAAACTTTATTTTTTTCCAAAAGGTTTTATTAGCAATGCATGCAAATGTGGAAGATAGGGGAATCAAAGGTGACATTACACCTTTAATGGCTGCTGCTAATGGGGGACATGTCAAAATCGTGAAGCTGCTGCTGGCTCATAAAGCTGACGTCAATGCACAGTCTTCAACAGGTAACGCGTGTCTGTTTTCTCTTTGGCTGTGTAGTAACACCCTTGGGGACAAGTGTTCCACATGAAAACCATCATTAGTGATTCTTTCGCTATTCTAATACGTGCTGCGCAACGTGCATAAGTCTGTGTATGAAGTTTAGAGTAAGAGAGGGAGAGCAAGAAGAATAGGAACGAAAGACAGGTCTGTCATCCCCTGCCATTATTAAATTATGGCCTGTAGAAAAATAGAGTGTTACGAAAACATTGTGCCGTGCGAGGGATATACCTTTAGTCTAAACTAACTTTTTTATTTCAGTCTTGGGCCTGGATGGATTTGTGTAAAAACTCTCAAATTGTATGGAAATGTATTTTGTTTTTCCTTCATATAAGATTTTCAACTTTATGTTTGGATACTTTGAGTAATTTTTAAGGCTTGTAAGTTCTGGTTTGAAGGATTTTAGATATCATTATATAACCCAAAAGGTTTATTTTCTTGTTATGTGTGAGATTTTTATCATCAAGAATGTTTTTGAAATTAATTTTGATTAGTTAACTGGTATTTGAAGTTGTAGTGAAAACAAATGCATATAGTTAAAAGGAACGACATGGGTGTGCGTATACACACACACTTTTAGATTGAAAAGACTAAATGAAAAAAAACTGAACTGTGTGAAACGTTTCTGTGAATAATGTTAGAATAAACATAACTTATTTCTCATCTGAAACAGAGAAGTTAGTCATTTCAGGGAAGACTATGCTTATTTTTTTTTAATAACTCTAGAATCTTGTTAAATGTAACTGATTTTCCATATGTATTTGGCCCTGGTTTTCAGTGGGGAAGGAGAATAGGGAGTTGATAAAAATATAATGAAGAGAGGAATTTTAAATATGTATGTGTGTGTGTGTGCATATATACATATATATATATATGTACGTATATAAACCCTGATGGGGTAGTGGTTAAGAGCTACGGCTGCTAACCAAAACGGTTGGCAGTTAAATCCACCAGGAGTTTCCTGGAAACTCTGTGGGGCAGTTCTGCTCTGCTTTATAGGGTTGCTATGAGTCCGAATCTACTCCACGGCAGTGGGTTTGGTTTTTGGATATGCATATAAAACCTGTTGCCTTCGAGTCAATTTTGACTGATAGCGAACATGTATATACACACACACCACACACACATATTTATAGACTATAGGTTCCGCGGAAACCCTGGTGGCGTAGTGGTTAAGTGCTATGGCTGCTAAACAAAGGGCCAGCAGTTCAAATCCGCCAGGCGCTCCTTGGAAACTCTATGGGGCGGTTCTACTCTGTCCTATAGGGCCGCTATGAGTTGGAATCGACTCGACCGCACTGGGTTTGGTTTTGGTGGGTTTATAGTCTCTAATTTAGTTTTCTTCATGGTCTAAATTAGAGGCTTCATTTAAATTAGAGACTCCACTTTTATGTTAAATGTCTTTTTGTCTTAAAACAGGCAATACAGCACTTACATATGCTTGTGCTGGAGGCTATGTAGATGTTGTAAAGGTGCTCTTGGAATCCGGTGCTAGTATTGAGGACCATAATGAAAATGGTCATACTCCTCTTATGGAAGCTGGAAGTGCTGGACATGTGGAAGTAGCCAGATTGCTGCTAGAAAATGGGGCTGGCATTAATACGCATTCCAATGAATTTAAAGAGAGTGCACTTACATTAGCTTGTTATAAAGGTACAGTATGTAATCCTTTCTTTTAAAAAAAAAGTTTTTAAACACATGAACTTGCAATTTTTATATATTCTGGTTTTTAAGATAAAAAGTAAAATTAAAATATGAATAATAATATAGTGTATGTAATTAAATATCAAACAAGTATTTAAAGTTAAAAACCTAATATGTAAATTTTTCAAATATACAGTCAAATATTGGTAATAGCAAGTGACTCAGTTGATCTACTTGTTTTTATCAGAAATCTACAGTTAGTTAATTTAATATGCACTGTTCTTATAGTCTGGAATGTCAGAGTATTTTGCTTCCTTTATGCAAAAAATTCTGTTACTCGTAAATCGGCAAGTTTAAAAGTAAAAGCAATGAAAATAGCCAGTTATTTCTTATGGTACCAAACACAAAGCAGAAAAATTGAAGAGAAGGAAGGGGATCCAAGAAGAGAAATATTTAAAATATTTTAAATGACATCAGCTAACCAGAAAATATTGGTAATACAGAAAAGTAGCCTCCCGTGGGAGGACAAGACAGTTGCCCAGAAAGGTATGCTTGGTCTTTTGACTAGTTAATGCTGTAGATTCTAAAGAGAACAGAGCTGAACGTTTTTGACTCCTACCTTTGTAAAGACCTTTTTGTAGAAGATGCAAATTTCATGATATTTTGTGTCTACATATTAATTCGTTTCAGTGTTTCCTACCATCTGCAGCTGTGCCATATTTGTATCTAAAATAACTGATAAATTCATGACCCTGAAAAAAAAAATAACTGATAAATTCATGACCCTGAGGCATCATGAAAAAAGCTCAAGGGAGGCACTTTATGTAAGCCTGAGAGTGAGAGTGAAATGCCTCTGGTGCAAGGCATGGTACAAAATTTAAAGAGGCACTCACTCTCAAGGGCTGGCCCTCATTTGCATGAGACTGAGTGGGTGCCTCCTTAAATTTAAAACCCTGGGTACTTGATTTGTTTCACTCTAGGCCCTGCTCTTGTTTTGTTGCATTATTTTTAAGAGGGGGCAAGGTTGTGTGATGTCTTTTGGAATTTAAAAAAAAATGACTTTGTTCAGATAATGGTTGGCCCATAAATGATTAAAATTTAAGTTAAATTTGAAAATATGCTTTATCTGAATGCTTTTGATTATCTGGTATTGAATGAACAGATTTTCAGATTAATGATCTTTAGGAAGCACAGCTGAGATCCTTTACTTCCCCAGCTTGGTTTGATAATGAGACCAAGGCTGATCTTCATTGGGGGAAGAGAAATTAAGCCTTGGGGCACCCTCTTCAGGGCTGGCTGATTTCAGCCGTACATTTGAACCCGGAACTGGCAGTATTTTACTACAAAGTCCCAGCTGGCCAGAAGAACTTTGAGATGGAGCTACGCATAATTACTCTTCCCTCTCCCCTTTGCTTCTAGCCCCACCCTGCTTTCCAAAAGGGGCAACTGAGGTTGGGTCTTGCAGGCTTTAATTAGAAGCTGGATCTAGACCTGAGCTGGTGGAGAACATCTCTACTACCTCCAGGGATCCACGGACCCTCTCCCCTTCCTCTATTTCTGGTGAGGTTTTCTAGGACACAGATTGACAGGGAAGAGATGGGGAAGGGGTAGAGCGCAGGCTAAACACGGATGCAGATCTTTGGAAGGGGAAAATGACAGGAAAAGGGAGGTAGGTAGTTAGCAAAAAGAAGATGTGGCAGATGTAGTAAGTTTTGTTTTACTGTACTTACTGTAATGAGTTATGTTTTAACTGTCTGACTCCACATCCACTCCTTCCCCTCACTTCTAGTTGATTAAGAATTAACTATAGCTCATTCCAAATAAAGCTGAAAAAAAATAATCTTTTTTTGTTTGTTTCTTGCATATTATCTGAAGTCCTTTTTAAAATACAATTTGTCTTCTGTATTTAACCGCTAATAAGGTATCTTTATCTGAACTAGAGTATATGATTTTTTGAAAGTGCATAAACAAGCGTGTGTGCATGTGTGTGTATGTTTATATGTAAGTACATGAATAAATGGTGTTGTTTCAGGAATGTTTTTATATATGCAGTTCCCGACTTAAAACAGGTTCCTAAAACGTATGTGAATTATTTATTGGAACTTAAAATAGACTTCCTTGCAGAAATAATTTGAATGAATGTTATCCTAGGCTACTGGTTCGTGAAAGCACATTTAATCCTTAGCATAAGTAAAATGATAACTGTGGTATGCTTGACCTCTTAAAAGTTTGTAAAGGGGATGGTCTGAGTGTTGGATTTTAAAAGTATCTGTACTTATTTGCATCCGGGATTCTAGTAGCAGCAATTTCTAGGGTAATTGGGTAAGGAGTAGAACAGCAAAGATCACTTGTATAATTTGTGTTCAATAGTTGAGGGTGGCTTGTGGCTGACTTTCGTATTATGCTTATAAATTAAATGCTAGAAGTTAAATGTAACTGTTTTCAAAATACCGTAGTAATTTTTTCTTATATTTAACTCTGGAATAATAAATATTTTTAAGTAATCTTATATACTTTTGGTTTAGGACACCTAGAGATGGTGCGATTTCTTTTGGCAGCAGGCGCGGATCAAGAGCATAAAACAGATGAAATGCATACTGCTCTAATGGAGGCTTGCATGGTAAGATTGGTAAAATACATACATAAAATATATTTATATATTAGATATAGACGGAGTTAGTGTATAATGAGTACCTTTTCCTTAAGTGTAAAGATTCCGTTTATCATATTGTGGAGTAGAACCTTACTCTTTTTTAACTTATTTATGTTATCGATAGTTTTCTGATTCAGTTGTACAACATTGACTGCTGTTAGAGTTGCTTTCTGAAGCTTTACACTGCCACCTTGGATTTCTTATTCTCACATAATTCTATGTTGATTTTTCATAGTTGGTACAAAAAGTGACGTTTAAAAAGGTTGTTTGAGTATATTAAAGAGAACATAATCTTCTGAATGTGCACATAGTACTAAGCAGTATGGTATATCAAAGTGAAATTAATTTTTAAAAGATTATAAAAATTATAGCATTATTTGTGTTAAATAATTGCCCGTCATGGTCCTTTTCTGAGCACTGGATTCCTTCTTTAAAAACTAAGAGTCTTTACTTGGGAACGAGTGATAATAGTACTCTTAAACCTCTGTATCTCATTCTGTGATTTGTGACAGAGATGGATCAGAGTAACATTACAGACAGAGATAGAAAAAGGCCTAAGTATATTTGAAGTTTCTTGTCTCTCCCCTTCAGAGAACGGGTATTAAAAGGATGGTAAATCTTATTTATTATTTTTTTTAACATATTATGTAGCCGTTTAAGACTTGAGTTATCTGTTGTTTTCCTTTATTGCCATGCCACTATTTGCTTTAGCAAATTATTCCTTTGAACAAATAAAAGGTTCCTGTGAAGTTTCTTGGTTCCCCATCTGTAAAATGAGAATAGCCTTCTTTGGGGTTGATGTGAGGATTGAATGAGATGATTTGGCAAACACCATTGAAATAATGTCATTGTTATTAGCAGTAATAGTTGTATTACTGTTCCCTATAATGAGGTACTTGAATTATCCTTACCACCTCCATTAGGGAAATAACCTATATGTAAATTAAGAAGTTAAAAAATGATATTTTGTAGACCTAACAAATATGCTCTGGAAATGAGTGTTATAAGTAGATATAAGTAGAAGGATATTACTAGGGCCAGACACTTGGAATACTTCAAAAAAAAAAAGGAGGTTTTAAACTGGACTTTAAAGGAAATTTAGGAGTCGAATATTTATGCAGAAGAGGGCATTCTGAGCTGAAGGAACAGCAAAGTAACCATAGCAATAAGACATTAGATTTATGTAATGTAGCAAGCATGGAGGCAAAAATGTGCACGATATACTCAAAAGAGAATGAAATGCCTGTAGGGGTAATATATAGAAGGAAAAAAAGAAGAGGGCAAAAGAACCTCGGAGTTGCCAATAGTTAGGAAATCTCTAAGAAAGGGCAACAAGTAAAAGATACAGAAGATAGTAAGAGAACTTGTTTTATTTTCCCTGGCATTTGAATGGTGAACAGCAAAGAAGGTGCCATGTACATATCGTGTTCCCTTTCCCCTAAGTTGTCATGTACCCTTCTCTTTACTCCTCCAGAAAGTACTGCTTTTTTTCTGTTTTCTACCTAAATTATCATTAATGGTTTTGTGACAATCCTGCTTTTAAAAAACTTTTCTCTGGTCTTTACCTTCTGTGACTTTATCTTCTTAGCACTTAAGTTTGTACCACGCAGTGGTGATGTTATCTGTGGTCTCATAGTAACTTCTTCTTCCATATACTTACTGTTTTCTTCCCTGGTGGCTATTAAGCTTCTTGAGTGAAGGTATCATTTTTCTACTTGTCTTCTATCTTCCACCTGTATTTCTAACTTCTGTACTAAGGAAATATAGGCAGGACTTAATAAATACTGATTTACTTTGCTAAATGTTGATTTTATTTCAGTGGTGATCATTGAATTTCACTGTATTGAGAAGTCTTCAAATTTTTTAATTCTTCTTTTTTAATTGCATTATAATTAGGATGGCCATGTTGAAGTAGCTAGGTTACTTCTTGACAGTGGTGCCCAGGTGAACATGCCTGCTGATTCATTTGAGTCACCGTTGACTTTGGCTGCATGTGGTGGGCATGTGGAGCTTGCAGCTTTGCTTATTGAAAGAGGAGCTAGCCTGGAAGAGGTCAATGATGAAGGTTATACACCATTGATGGAAGCAGCTCGTGAAGGACATGAAGAGATGGTGGCATTACTTCTTGGCCAAGGTAACCATATGAGTTAAGGAACTGACACATAAATATGTAAAACTAAAGATTATAGTTTTATAAAATTGAATTTCAGTTTTTCATCTTTCTAGTACGTTTGTGCTGAGGTGTTGTTACCCAAACTAATGATCAAGGATTTGCTGTGAAAATGACTGTCTTACTGTCCTAAAGAAAATCAGATAGATAAATAAAGAGCTTTTAGTGTGATCGTGTGCTGTGTGAATGAAAACAGACGACTTGGCATGATGTAGGGATGTGGGTTATATAGATGGGTCTATGGGATTCAATTTTTCTCAAGCTAATATACCCAGGAATTCTTTAGGGGGCAGAATACCTATTAAATAAGTATTTGACAGATCTGGTGTTTCATGAAACACTGAGTGGGAAACTCTGCTATAAAGATTAACCTGATGAGGATACTAGAATGCACATTAGAAGAAGTCAAGAAGCCCAGTACACAGTGGACTTCTTTTCTGGGAAAAGTGAAACAATTACTTTATTAGTATTAAGATACCTTAAGTTTACATGCAGTCTCCTATCTCTTTTTGTGTTTGTAGAGTTATTTTTCTTTTAATAATAAAGTTTTTGTTTGGATAAATTTAAGAGGAATGGCACATGAAAAAATTGAGAAGTAATATTCAACTAGGATTTCAAAAGCATAAATTCTGGAGGTATAAATCACAACTCCACTGCTTACCAGTTTTGTGACTTTAGGCAAGTTTCTGATGTTTTTGCCTAGTTTTTCTCAGCTGTAAGATTGTTGTGAGATGGGATGGTATACATGTATAAAGCTCTTGGAACAGCGCATGTCATACAGTGTCTGTTAAATGTCTGCTATGGTGATTGTGGCAGTGGGTGGTGATGATGATAATGTTATTGTGATATTGGGCAAGTTAATTACCCTCCATTTCCTTACCTGTAAAATGGAGCTAATACTTAAATAATATATAAAGTGTTCTGAACATTGCCTGGCACATAGTAAGAACTTATTAAATGTTAGCTATTATTTATCATCATCATCAACCTCTTTATCATCATTATTTTTTAATTACTATAATGAGAAGATATAGCTTATTTCTTAAGTCCTTTTATCACCTGACCTATTATACTTTCTGGTTGAATGGGTTTTATTCAAGCTGTATACACCAACTATGGAAATTTTTTTTTTGGCCTCCCAAGAGTAGGAAAGACATTTTCTTATTTAGTATAGTAATATAAACAATTCACTTTTGAGGTATAGTTTATTGGGAAACAACATGTTTCCTTATCTCTGAAATCAGTGAATTACTTCCTTTAAATAATTAGAATTTTTATTTTAGGAGCAAATATCAATGCACAGACAGAAGAAACTCAAGAAACTGCCTTGACTCTGGCTTGCTGTGGAGGCTTTCTGGAAGTGGCTGACTTTCTAATTAAGGCAGGAGCTGATATAGAACTAGGCTGTTCTACCCCTTTAATGGAAGCTGCTCAAGAGGGTCATTTGGAATTAGTTAAATACTTATTAGCTGCAGGTAGGCATTTTTTTTTTTTTTTGGATTTGGGAGAATTTTTTTACATGATTTATTTAAGTAAAAAAATTTTAATACAAGCTTCCTTTTCCTGACATTATAAGACACTTGAATATGTGTTACGAAAAAAAAAGTGTGATATGCTTCTGGGTGTACTCTGAAAAAATGATTTGCCTTACTGCACTTTGAAGTATCTGGAATTTTTAAGCAGTTTTATTTATTTATTTTTTGCTTTTAGAGTAAAGATGCTGAGAGTTTTATAGAAAAAGCTATTTTGTCTAATTTGAGAAAATATGGCTTATCTACGAGAAATCTATGTTCATAATTTGTTTTAAGGTTTTTTTTTTAATAAAGTCTGTGTTGTTTGTTAATAACTGTTACAGGAGCTAATGTCCATGCAACCACGGCAACAGGGGATACAGCACTAACATATGCCTGTGAAAATGGTCATACTGATGTGGCAGATGTCTTACTTCAGGCAGGGGCAGATCTGGTAAGCTAGGTTATCTTTTAAATTCTAGATGTAAAAATAAGACAACGAATTGATTTGAGATTTTATGGAGATTATTGATAACAAGTATTTCTTCTAATTTTATGTTGGCCTTTATACCTTTCTTTATCTCATTTTGTTGTGGTTTTTTCTGCACTATTTGGTGCCTCTTCTTTCCTTGAAGTGGTAGGACTATCCAATCCATTTCGCCTCACTTCCCATAATAAAAAGGACAATTTTTTGGTAGAGATGTTAACACAGATTCATTTTCCCATACGTATTTATGTAACCATTTTTAGAAGCTTTTCTGATATGGTATAAAAAGGAAAATGTGGCTTAGAGGTGTTTCTGTGCAGGGTAGGAACCAATAATTATGCCCACACTGTTCATAGTATTATATAATAAAGGAGTTTAAAAGATGGGTATTTAATAAGTAATCTTTGCCTTCAGGGAGTTTATGATTTAATAAGAAGGGTGAAATAAATACTGAGATCACTATAAGGTAATTATAAAGAGATTCATAAGGAAAGTGAAGAGAATAAAGAAGCTCAGAAGAGGTAAAGAGGTCATCTGGGTAAGATTTAAAGAAGGTAGCTATAGCAATATTGTGACAAAAGAAATATTCCATTTGGAAGATAATTTGAGCATAGCCTGAGAGGTAGGGAAGCATAAAGCAGATGGGCATGGGGGAATACCAGTTAGCCTGTGGGGAGTAGGGAGAGAGCCATGAAAAGATAGGTTTTACTTGAATTGTAAGCACTGGTGTAGCAGACAGTTAAGTGCTCAGCTGCTTTGTTAACTGAAGGGTCGGCAGTTCAGACCCACCCAGCAGCTCCGTGGAAGAAAGACATGGCAGTCTGCTTCTGGAAAGATTACAGCCAAGAGTATCCTGTGGGGCAGTTCTACCCTGTCACGTGGTGTCACTGTGAGTCAAAATTGACTCGACAGCACCTAACAACAACAACATGTTCACTGGGGTGAGATTCTGAAATTAATAAGCAAATGCGAGGTCTCCTGTGGGAATTCATACGTTTGTGACAGCAAGTCACATGCAGACAGAAACAGGCTCCTCTAGTAACTAATTTTGTAAACTTAATATTTTCACATAACTTCTCACGGTCTGAGTTTCTCATTTATGAAAAGAGAGGGTTAAAATATTGTGATCTCTTTCAGTTCTGTATGTGTTAATAACAACTCTTAAAGTACTTATTATACAAGTTATATTCTATTTAGTTATGTACATATGTCTCCCTTACTAGACTTTCAACTTCTACAGCTTAGGAAATGTTTCCATTGTTCAACTCAATGACTATGAAACATAAAGCCATATAATCTTTAGGGCTTGCTTAGTAGTTGCAATTAAACAACCTATAGTGTAGCTTAAGAAAAAAATCAAAAGTTGTTGATCATATATGAATGTTTTAAAAAAAATGGAAATATAAAATGCTTTGCCAAAGGTAGTTTTTCCCAAACCTTTATATTCTAAGATCTGAAAATTTCTCCAATATTGTTCTTAATAACCCAACAATTACAGGAATACAATAGATTCTCCGTCTTTTTAAGACACAGAAATCTCTAGTAGCGTCATATAATTGATGCTTTTTGGAATTACCATGTTGTGTTATTTTCACATAAGGTGAAATAGGGGGTAAGTATACAAAGGGGAAAAAAAAAATTTTTTTTTTTTTTATACAAAGGGAGGAAAATGACGTACTTAAAGAAATTTACACAGATAGGATTCAAACTAGTGAAAGGAAAACATGGAATGGATGAGCATGACGTTAATAATGTTGTTTGCGGAGGGCTGTACTCGAGTATTATATACTGTTCAAGTTCCACCATCCTTTTTGTAAAGAGACAAAGAAAAAGTACCCATATGCGTTTAGATGAGGGCATTGCAATTCCATGAATATACCTTCAGTTTTTAAGTTGTTTCCATAGAACATAGGTTTTAATTTGAGATTTTTTAAATTTAAAAATATATTCTTTAATTTGCTTCAGAGTTGATATACATTAATTCAGAAATTAACCCAATTCTTTTCCTTTTGCATCTCATAAAAAGAATAATTATACACTAGTAATTTAATTAAATATCAATTAAGTCTATATTTTTTAAACAGGAGCATGAATCTGAAGGTGGAAGGACTCCTTTAATGAAAGCTGCAAGAGCTGGTCATGTTTGTACTGTTCAGTTCTTAATTAGCAAAGGTAGGTTTGCATAAAACTTCAGTTTTTCCCAAAGGTGTATTGTTACCTGCCCTCACTGATTTAGAGATTGAGAGATGAAGAACATTTTTGGAGTATCCCATGATGGAATGAAACTAGTGACATTTAGTGAGTGGGTAGTTGATAAATATCCTGCAATGCATACAACAGTTCCAAACTGTGAAGAATTGTTATACTGAGCAGCACCCTTGTTGAGAAACACTTCTGTAGAGAAAAAACTCTTTGTCTAAAACTTTCAGAATTGAGATAATTTAACATCTGCTCTGTTTATGTAATGTAGTATTTTTCTTTTTTTGAAACCTGGGTTTTATGAGATTTCTGCCATAGAATAACTTGGAACAAGTCATTTTCCAACTTTATATTTCCTTGGCCAAAGTTTTCTTGTAATATACTGGAAGATGATTATAAAGACCATACAAAAAATATTCAACGTTAGGACGTGACAGATATGACAGAAAGCTTAGATATTTTCATTCATGTTCATTAATTCTAGTTTAAATACCAAAAACCTTAATGAAAACATTAGAATATGTATTACTTCCTTTAAATTATTTCTAAGGTCTTAATACGTACGTAAATTAGTTTTAATTCAGTAAGATTTTATTTTTGATTCAGTGTTGAATTAAAAAGACTATAGACTATATACGGTTTTAAAATAACAATATATGCCATTTCCTTCTTACCAAAAATACTAAAAAAATCTCAAGTTTGTAACTGTTAATGGATAAAGAAATTAAGATAGCAGAAATAACTCACTGGTCAACTTATTTTAGGCAATTTAAACACTTACTTGTGATGTATATTTATATCTCAGGAGTGGAATTATTTGCATAATCACCATCCCTTCTCTTTCTTGGTTTATTTTAATGGATTTGGCTCAAGTTCCTTCCTTCTGTTTTATTTCCATTTCTCACAATGCCTAGCTACAGTGATCGAAATTAGAGATAGATAATATATTTTTGGGAAAATATATCTGTTTTTATTCCCAGATATTTCTTAGTGAGAAAAGATAGCATTGCTCTTATTTTCTATTCTGTGTTAATTCTCTGCATATATATTTAGCCCATATAGGAGAGTGTGATTCATATTTCATTGGTCTTCAATAATTTTTTCTACCTAAAAACTTAAAATGCAGATCAAATTTCATATTCTACTTTTTTATAAAAAGAGATTGCATTAAGAATAAAACACTTTTATCCTCATCTTTTACTGATGCATTCTGAAATACATAAGGATGCAATTATGTCATGTCTTCTGGAATTTACGGTAATTCAGGATGGTAGAGGAGAGTTGATGTGGGTATATGTGAAATGAGATTAGCTGTGTGTTTATAATTGTTGAAGTTGGATAATGAGTATATGGGCCTTCATTCTGCTATTCTCGACACTTTATGACTTTGAAATTTATCATAATTTAAGAAAAAATACTATATTAACATGATTTTTCACACCTTGTTTATTTTAGGAGCGAATGTGAATAGAACCACAGCTAATAATGACCATACTGTACTGTCCCTGGCTTGTGCAGGGGGTCATCTGGCAGTGGTGGAACTACTTTTGGCTCATGGGGCAGATCCTACTCACCGTTTAAAAGTACGTTAACTCAAGTATTTCAAGCAACATTGTGAATTCTTCACGCTTGAACATTGCAAAATATTATCTGCAAGTTCCATTTATATTGCCACCCTAAATATATTCATTTTTTTCTATTTGATTAGAGGAAAGTGTTCTTTACAACTCTTGATTTTAGTGTGTCTGGTTGCCTGTTGGCTATATCTTCCTAAAGATTGTGGAAACTAATCATATTTTCCTCTTCCATATCTACTGTTTTAGGATGGTTCAACTATGTTGATAGAAGCAGCAAAAGGTGGTCATACAAGTGTCGTTTGCTATCTTTTGGACTATCCAAATAACTTGTTGTCAGCCCCTCCACCAGATGTCACTCAGTTAACCCCCCCGTCCCATGATTTAAATAGGGTAAGATTCAAAACTATAGCATATAGTACTGTTTATTCTTTGTCCCCCTTTCACTCATAGTTTCAGTTTAAACTACAATGATTATTTTTTGTTAGCGTACGTAGTCTTTTACAGATAAGGTGATTTAGTTGATGTGGTTAAAAAAAAAATAGAAGAATGTTAGGTTTTGCTTTACTTTTTTTTATTAAGATCAGAATGAACAGTTGATTTCAAAGTCCATTTAAAAAAATCATAGAAAATAATTGGATGTCAATACATTTTAAGTAAATCTGTCATCTTCTCAGATAAATGTCATATTAAAAATATGTTAAGTCTCTGTAATGTATTCTTTATTTAAAACATTGTTTATCAAAATGTGTAGAAAAAGAAGAAATATAATCAATTAGTGTCATTTGTCTTAGGCTCCTCGTGTACCTGTTCAAGCACTGCCCATGGTTGTCCCACCTCAGGAGCCTGACAAACCACCTGCCAATGTTGCCACTACTCTTCCCATCAGGAATAAAGGTCAGTTATGCTTCTAAAGATTGTGTTTTACATGTTGTCAAGGTAAAAATGATAAGGTTACAAAAAACTAGCCATTCTGAATTATTTTTCCACAAAAAATGAAATTTATTAAGTTGGCATAAAGATTTTTTTATCAACAAAAAATGTTTTTTGGAGAGAAGATAGTTAAAAGTAGAACAGTTATGCTAGAATTATTCAGATGCTCATCTGTGATGCAGTTCTGATTATCCATGATTTCCTCTAATAACTAGTAAGTTTATACATGTTAAAAGTTTAGTCTGGGTATAGTTGGGTGATAGTTTTGTAAATTACTTATTTACATGTCTATAGTGATATAAGGCTGAGATTAACAAGTTGGATCAAATGTTAAAATTTATTTTTTAGAGTGACTATATCTGGGATATCTTTTCTCAAACAATAATTCAAAGTTACTTCAGATATGCTTGTTTGCTCCTCTAGAATTCTGAGGTCCATATTTGATTTGTGGATTTTACCCCATGCATGTTTATAAGTTATGTCCCAAAACATTACAACAAACAGTTCGAATCAGTTTTTCTTTTTAGAAGTTTTACCTGAAGATCCAATGTGGTTTTAATTTTTTGGTTTTTGGCTACCTATATTCTTTTATGAACAAGAATACTAAGTATTTCCATCAGCTGTTTTCACTCACTACTACCAGTCTAGGGCCTTGGCACCTTTTTCAGTTGGTATAGAAAACAACTGATTACTACACCTGTAGCCAGAGCAGTTTATTCACCTGGCTGTCAGAAGAGACAGTGGGTGGCATAGTCCAGCATCTTTTCTTCCAGGGAAACTAAATCCCAGTTCTCTACTGTCCAGGTAGCTGTGTGAATGTGTGGATTTATATCTTGCCTTTATCGGTGTTGAAGATGATAGGCCCCAGCAAAGATATATTTAGTTGGATTTTAATTTCTTGGTATTTCTCAGTGGTTTGGGTAGAGAGAGAGAGAGTGTGTGTGTGTGTGTGTGTGTGTGTGTGTGTATAAAAGGCACAGAGTATTAAAATGTGGAAAAACCTTGACTTATAGGTCTAAGTATTCCCTACACTTTAATAATTTAGCATTATTTTTCTGTTCTTACGAATTTTTACATCTTTATGACCAAATGAAGTGTCTACACATAGCACTGAATTTTGCTTTAATTGCACCACTTAGATATCACAAACCTGCATCCCACTATTGTCTAATTTTAGCCTTGTGATATTTTTAAATTCTGAATTAATTTCCAAAGATTACTCTATGCACATAAAATCCCTACATTTTATATTTATGATAAAGAAGGTGGATTTGTTTTTAACTCCTTAACACTGCATTTTCACCTTCTATGGATATGATAACTTGGTGCATAACTGTTGGCACTAAACCTCCCAACAGTAACTCTGTAATGAGGATGCCATTCATGTGCACTTCTGAGGGGGTTTCTTTTTCACACAGCTGCTTCTAAACAAAAGTCCAGCAGCCATTTGCCAGCAAACAGCCAGGATGTACAGGGTTACATCACCAATCAGTCTCCAGAGAGCATTGTAGAAGAGGCTCAGGGAAAGTTAACAGAACTGGAACAGAGGATAAAAGAAGCCATAGAAAAGAATGCACAGCTGCAGTCCTTGGAACTGGCTCATGCTGACCAACTTACCAAGGAGAAGATCGAGGAGCTGAACAAAACGAGGGAGGAGCAAATTCAGAAGAAACAAAAGATCTTGGAGGAACTACAGAAAGTAGAAAGAGAATTACAACTGAAAACTCAACAGCAGCTAAAAAAGCAGTATCTAGAGGTTAAAGCTCAAAGAATTCAACTTCAGCAGCAGCAGCAACAGTCTTGCCAACACTTGGGACTACTAACTCCTGTTGGGGTTGGAGAACAGCTTTCTGAGGGAGACTATGCACGCTTACAGCAAGTGGATCCCATTTTGCTTAAAGATGAACCCCAGCCGACTGTTGCTCAGATGGGTTTTGCACCAATCCAGCCTCTGGCGATGCCTCAAGCTTTGCCTCTGGCAGCAGGTCCCTTGCCTCCAGGGTCCATCGCAAATCTTACAGAACTGCAAGGAGTGATAGTTGGACAGCCAGTACTGGGCCAAGCACAGTTGGCAGGGCTGGGGCAAGGAATACTGACAGAAACACAACAAGGGTTAATGGTAGCCAGCCCTGCTCAGACCCTCAATGACACGCTGGATGACATCATGGCAGGTGGGTTTATATTGTTATGAGCAGGTATCAAATATGATTTACTTAAGGCGAATAAGAGTGTGCCACAATTTTTTTTGCCGTTACCCAACTTGAGAACTGTTTTTGGACTCCTGACCCCTGTATATCTTTAGAAATATTAGTTCAATCTCAGAAGTTCTCAGATGGATACAGGTCGAATTAAATATTAGCTCATTGAAAAAAAGTGACTGAAACTTTCTGGCTTAGCTGAGTAGGCTGGTTATCTAGGTTTTTCAGTGGTGGGGTTGATTTTTGTTTTTTTTTCCCTTTAAGTTCAGAATACTAAGACTGAATTTTGGCTTTGGCTTTTGTATTCACACCAGTAAACTGGAAAATTGATAGACACTGAAGTGCAAAACTAGTAGGACACATCAGGAAACTTTATTGTGAACAGAAATACTTTATCCTAATGGATCAGACTTCAAACCTGATGGATATTTAAAAAAAAATAAAAAAATTCTTAAACACCTTTACAATAGTAATAAAGCACCAACCCAAATTGGGTCTGAATTATACTGTGAATGTTAATGTCTAGTCTCTTTATAAAGTATTATGGGAGGCTTTGGTCCCCTAACAGTGTTATAGATGATATATTTTTAAATGTATAGCCAGAGAAATTTTATTCCATTATAATTAGTTTCATTAACAAGAAGAAATATTTTGGTTGTTTTGATTCTTTTAGTTTTTAGTATTTATTTTTTGTGAGCTATGTAACAAAGTAGTGGAATGAGAGTTTGCAGGGTTAAGTCATAAGAGTGTTACACTGTGAAGGATAACTTGCTTCATTAAAAAAAGAAAAAGGAAGGAAAAGGGAAAAACAATGTAATTGCATTTTGATAATTTTAGAAATATCCTCCTTTGGTTCTTTAAAAAAAAAGTTTGTCCTCCTAAATTGTCATGTCATACTAAAGTAATGGTTATTAAGCCGTAAGTTCATGCAAGAAAGTTGAATTCTTCATGTCTGTTAGATTACCCCCCAAATTTTTTTTCTTATGATCTCTTCCTCTTTTATTATTTTGTTCATATGTAATTTTAAAATTATGTTTTAGTAGCATTACGTGTTGTAAAGAGATTATATATATAATTTTAACTTACATCTTTTAAAAGAATAAAAGAAAACTAAATTGTATAGTGGTTAGATATTTAGCTAACATTCAGAAACTAAGAAACCAGATCTTCTAGATTCCTCTAAAGTGTCTTAGTCCTCTTTTAGTACCAACTAGATAGTGATATGTGAAATGAATAGCAGGTGAAATAACTACCTTGGAAAAATTGCTATTAATCATTAATGGTAAATCTGTGAAGGTTCTTATATTGATAAGTATACAATTTTTCTATAGATTTGAAAATTACTACTAATCATTAGCTGTTTATAACATTTGGGAATGCAGTTTAAAAAAAAATTATGAAAACTGGAGCATAGTAGCCATGAATTCCAAATTTGATATTACTTCCATGGCCGTTAATCTAGATTATAATGTTGCCCTTTCTCTTGTCTCACTCAAACTACCAAAGAATGTGTAGAATTATTTATGCATTTTAATGAACAGTGCACATTTCATACCAATGATTGTTTTTAAATTTTTCGATATGCTGTCAGAGTTTACCTGATGTGTGTGGGCATAGTTATCAACAATGATTTGTTGTACAGTTTTTATGCTGATCAGAATTATAAAAGGGTTTAAAGTAGCTTTTCTGTTGACACACATAACAAACTGAAACAATTAAGTTCTACATATGTTCGTTCCAGGTGTTGACATTAAAAATTTTTTTTGAATACCACATCTTTCAAGAAATATGACATACTTGTCATAATATAAAAATACTTTATTTCTTTACTATGCTCATTTATATGGGGAGAGGAGAGAGGACCAGAAGAATAGGATAAAAACCTCCAACTGCCTACCTGGAACCCGCCCCTCTCGGCATGCCTGTGCGCGCACACATACACATATACTCGTTCACATCCAAGGCCTCGTTCTTTAAACATCCATGTTAAAAGTTCTTTGAGTTGACAGATGACCATTTTCATTCCCTTCTTTGGGTTTTTTAATTTATTATAAGATATTAGATTCATGGAAACCCTGGTGGCATGGCAATTAAGTGCTATGGCTGCTAGCCAAAAAGTCTGTAGTTCAGATCCACCAGGCGCTCCTTGGAAACTCTGTGGGGCAGTTCTATTCTGTTCTCTAGGGTTACTATGAGTTGGAATCGACTCGATGGCAATGGGTTTGGTGTTTTTGGTTTTACTAGACTCATATTCTTCCATCTCTCCCTGCAGCATAGCCTTTCCTCTTTATTCCTTAGCACCCATTTGTTAGCCTGCTGTCTTCAAGTTCCATTTTTTTTCTCTACTATTTGGCTGGTGAAAATCTCTTGCTCTCCCTATTCCTTGTACTTACCAAAGCAAAATCAGTTCCCTTTTTAACCAGTTTTAACACCTTGCGTTTGCTGAGGTCTCAAGTTCCCCTCTTTTTTATGTTAAAGTTTTTCTCAGTGTGTGGTTCTCCCTCTCTAAAAATCTAACCCTGAAATGGAGATTTTTCATACAAAGATCTGTACCAGAGTTTCTCCAGGTACCTGCATTTTTACAGTTGTTCCTTTTAACTATAGAGAATGTATGGATGTCAGATGTAGTTATTCAGTTTTATTTCATAGGTACCCCAAAGGAGGTGAAATAGGGGAATTGATTTTTCCTATCTCCTTTCAGATAAGGTGATAAGAACAACCAATTTGATCAAAGTAAGAAAATTCTCTCATTTTAGTAGACTGTAAAAGAAATTACTTGAATTGAAATGTTGAAAATAATTTAGTCATTTAACAGTAAAGCTTAGATTTTTTACTTGTCATTAAATAAAAACCAGTGCTTTGGACATCCTGTTTAAGCTACTTTTTGTATTTAGCATTTACATTTGTGTAAATCCCATCAAAGGAGAATCTGGAGTCTATTTTAAGAACTATAAATTTGATATGATTACCTTGATTCTTTTCTTAAAATATAAAGCTATTACTATGCAGTAACAATATCGAGGTCATTAGATGATCAATTTAATATATTAGTACATGCCCTTTTCTATTGGTTGGGATCTCTTTAAGAATTCAGTGTTTCTTTCTTCGTTTTTCCTTTGGCTTTTAAGTGGACTTAAGCATGTATAATTACAGAATGTGTGTTGCTATAATGTATAGTGTATGTTTGTGCCTGAACTAAGAATTTCATGTAAAATAGATTTCTTAATTTGGCAATCATGTTATAATTATAACTAGATCAATTTCAGTTTTGTTCTTGGCAGGGTCATAAACTTCTTTTGCCAGTCTGCTGGTTTCAGATCCAGTTGTGAATCATGATTGTTTTCTGTCTGATGTAGTTGATAACTTCGTTGGTAACACACATCCACAATGCTGTTGATCATTGGAAGATTAATGCCCATACTTTAATAATATAACATTTTTAAAAGGGAGAAAATGGAATAACATTCACATATCAATTTTAGAAGTGAGTTGATGAGGGAATAAAGTACCCTCAACTGAATCTACAATATGTTACTACCTTTGGAATTCTTCCACTTCAAGTACTGACCCAATTAGCCCGTTCTTAAGTTGCATATTGTTGAAAACAACAGCATGGCAAAATCATACTTAGAAGAACTAACAATAATCCATATTTGAAAGATGATTGTGTGACTACATTTATTTTTACCCTAATTTTTAAATTTTGTCCTTATAAGTCAGTGTGATATACTGGATTGATTGGTGGGCATTTTACCCCCCTCAGAATAATCCTTCATGTGAGAAACTACATTTCTGTGTCAGGATCAAATCTTTATATTTGGATATGCTGTCATACTGAGGGCTGCGATACAGAATATTACTTTCCTCAAATCTACAGTTAGTAGAATAGTAGGAGGTACTTATGTGATTAGATAACAGGATTCTCTCCATCCAAACAGTGATATTATTTTCATTAGTTCTAGAATAAAAGGTGTGAAATTACCAAGTAAGAATCATATTTTTCTTCTTCTGAACTTAACTGCTTTTCCTTTTATTCTCTTTCTAATTAAGAAGATATAATGGACAACTTTCCATTTGCATTTATATTTAATTTTAATACATGAATATATTTTTATTTTTAGTTATTTTGAATTAAGGTTTTGTGACTACATATCATAAGAGGGAATTCGTTTTTCAAACAGATTATTTAGAAAATGGGTTACTCATATACATTTTGATTTTGGACTGTCATCCAAAATTAGAAATCGCTAGGAAAATGAGTAGTTAGTGCTGTGGCAGGCTCCCTGTAGAGATATTGTTTTTAAAAGTCTTTTAGTCTTTTCTGATAACTAATTCTTACTGTTACCTAACTGTGTTTCATCCTTATTAAGTACAGTTATTTTGTTCAACAGCAGTCAGTGGAAGAGCATCTGCAATGTCAAACACTCCTACCCACAGTATTGCTGCTTCCATTTCCCAACCTCAGACTCCAACTCCAAGTCCTATCATCTCTCCTTCAGCCATGCTTCCTATCTACCCTGCCATTGATATTGATGCACAGGTAAGCCCTGAATTTAGGAGAGATGGTTTTTAACTGGAATTATACCATCATAAAAGTAGTGTTAACATTTAGTGACTTAAACCATCTTTATCTCCTTTAAATGACCTTATCGTCCTTAGTAAAATCATCTACTGCTTTATCTCCAGGCAGACATGAGCCACAATTATAAATAAATTAAAATCCACATAAAAAAATAGTAAATATACATTATTACTGATAAGTATGATGCAATGGCCTGATTTCCAGGGTCATCATATAATCCTTTTTTTTTTTTTTTTTAAACTATTCTAGTTTGGAAGAAGATGTAAAAAGAAATAATTTAAGATTAGTACATATTTTCATCTAATCTGAAATAAGATAATGCCTTAAAATACACAATGAATGGCATATAAAAGAAAAACGACTCTAATATTTATAGATTTTATTCTTATATATCATATATGCTTAATTGCATTTATTTTATCTTTGAAAATTCTGGTCTTGCTGAGCCTATATATTTGAGCCTATATATTTGTGTCTATAGAATTTAGCTGTTAAAAGACTCCCAGGGGATGAAAAGCACTTTTTATCTCTTCAGATGATCTGAAGAAATAATGTGGGGGAAAAAAGACACTGTTTATATTGAGCTTTAGAAAGCTGGAGAGCTTTCAAGTAAATTATTTGTTTTTTAAATGAGTTTACCATGAAATTTCAGGACAGAAGTAAAATTGGAGAGAATAATTCTTTTTTTTCCTGACAAAAGGCTGAAGAAGCCTAGCCTAGAAGAGGTATATAGCCTTCTTCAGCACTGAGAAATGTTGCAGTTTTTTTAATTTTCATTTTTTGAATAATAGCTAGGGGTCAAAGTACATTATAAAACTGTTCGTTTTATAAATGATCCTTATAAACCTGAATTTCGGGAAAAGTGTGTATGTCTGTGTGTGTTGTGTGGACCATTAAAGGCATGTACTCTTAACCTATGACTATAAACTCTTTTTTAATAAAAATGTTTCTTAGTAACACTGTGAAAAAGGAATTTCTTTTCTGTTCTTCCTTGCTTCCCAAATATTTATTATTTTATATGTGCTAACATTTTCTTTTGAACACTTAAAGCATGTCAGGGATGGTTTTTAAAGAATTCTCTAATCTCATTTTCAGAACTTGAATCACCCAATTTCCCTGATGAGGAAGGTAAAGATAAGAGAGAATACTTAGCTATGAAGTGGTGGAGCTGGAATTCAAACTTGGGTCTGTTTGACTTCAAAGGCCTCATTCTTAACTACCTTGCAGTACATCCTCTTTTTTTTAAATATATCAGGCATTCACATGACAGACCACAATGATTTGCATTTAATGTTGCTAACATTGGAGAATTGGAATGAACTTCACAATGGATTTGCATTATACTCACCCAATTCTTTGCTACAAAACTGTTTTAGCCGGAAGTATATGTTTTCTGATTTTTGTGGGACCAAGACTTGATCTACATGCAAAAGTAAATACTTCACCAAAATACAAAAGAAATTCTTTTTTAAAGATGTTTTTAAAGAAAACAGTCAGAGAAAAGTTCCTCCAAGTGTGGTCGTGATTTTATTGTTTAATATAACCCGTGCTGTCAAGTCTATTCCGACTCATAGCAACCATATAGGACAGAGTAGAACTGCCCTGTAGGGTTTCCAAGGAGCTGCTGGTAGATTCAAACAGCTGACCTTTTCATTAGCAGCCATAGCTCTTAATCGCTGCGCCATCAGGGCTCCATTGTTTAATATAAAAAAACCCACTGTCGTCAAGTAGATTCTGACTCATAGCGACCCTATAGGACAGAGTAGAACTGCCCGACATAGTTTCTAAGGAGCACCTGGTGGATTCAAACTGCCAGCCTTTTGGTTAGCAAACTCTTAAGCACTATGCTACCGGGCTTTATATAAAATAGATTAATTTCTGAGAAGTTACATATAAAATTTTTTTTAAATGAATTACATTTTAAACTCAGTTGTAACGATTGTTTAAAATGATCTGACTCTGGATCCTTAAAAATCTACTTCCTGTTTATCTGGTCTATACATTGAGGTTTTGCATTTGTTGGGGTAACTTAACACACATTACACTCCTTTCCGTGGAGTTTATCATAATTGCTAGTTTATTGTTGTTAGGTGCTGTCAAGTCAGCTTCAACTCATAGACACCCTAAGTGCAATAGAAGGGAACACTGCCCGGTCCAGCACCATCTTCAGAGTTGTTGCTGTTTGAGCCCATTGTTGCAGCCACTGTGTTAATTGCTTGATTGGACATTAAACAATTCCTGCTTTGGGAAAAATAATTAAAAAAAAAAAATATTCAGGAACAGTTGTTCACCATTTTTTTCCTTTAACTTTTCATTTTTTTTGTTTTAATTTACTAGTTTCTATGATACCAAAGAGACACTAAGTAGTAAAAGTGGGATCCATTTGTACTCAATCCATCTGAAATTTTTTCTAGATACTAAAAAATTCTATAAGATCTGTCATAATGGGGATATTTTGGTTTATGTGTGACAGTGCTTTGTGCCATAACAGACTAGTAATATCATGAAAAAATTCCAAGATTTGTCTTGTATATTGAAAGATTAAACATTCTCTAATACTTGTATCTTTGATTTATTTAACAAATAGATAAACATGTGCAGTTCACATTATACATGCTTTACCAATTATTGACTTCTTTAATCTTTATAATAGTCCCATAAAGTGTAGGTACTATTATTCGTATTTTACAGATGAGGAAACTGACGTAAAGATATTAACTACCTTGCCCAACAGCTAATAAGTAGTGGAGTCAGCTTTCACGAATAAGCTAGGTGCTTTGGCTCTAGAATCAATGCTCTTAACCACAGCAGTATTCTACATGTTTTTTTAGTTGTTACCTTAGGTGTGAACATTTTTTAGAATTTGGGTCCACCACCTAGATGGTCAAGCATTATCTTTTGCCTTTCCTCTTTGCATCTTTTTAGCACCTTTCCGTGGCCATACTGCCTATTTGCACTAAACATTAAGTAAAAACAAAAAAGATGCTAATTTTTTAAAACTTTAGTCTCCTTTTAAAATGCCAACGACTCTTGAAAAAAGGATTACACCTTAAACTTTTTAATTATTTACAACGGATATTTTTAGCAAGGATCATCATTTTAATTTCTGAACGTTGAAGAATGCTAAAGATTTTTTCTTTTTATAAAGTTCCCCAAACCTTGTTTTACAACAAGAAATCACTTTTTGTATGAAAATATGTGCCATAGGTGCTCTCCAGCTGTCATATGTTTTTATTGAATCGAGTTATCTGAATATTTTCAAGACTTTTACAATTAATATTATATACTGTGCTGTTGGAATCCTGGTGGCACAGTGGTTAAGAGCTCAGCTGCTAACTAAAAAAGGTCAGCAGTTCGAATCCACCAGCTGCTCCATGGAAATCCTATGGGGCAGTTCTGCTCTGTCCTATAGGGTTGCTGTGAGTCAGAGGTGACTTGATGGCAGTGGGTTTGGTTTTGGTTTTACGGTGCTGTCATGTAACAAAATCAGTTTTAAGAAACATCAGTAAATGATAGTTTGAAGGAATTATTTGAGACTACTTTTGATGGCACAGCTCTGATGTTTTTCTTTTACTTGAATGGTATAACCAAACTTATTCTTGGGCACTGACCCTACATACAGAAATTAGGAATCAAGTAGGGATTTTAAGAGCATTGGTTTTTATATGAAACAGTAATCCAGGTTAGAGTTGAATACCATTGAATTAATTAAATATATGTTTGTAATTAATTGTATGAAATTTTTGCAGTTAATTGTATGAAATTTTGATTAACTATAGAAGCCACTGAAAGTGAGAAAGAACCAGTTGTTTTGTTCATGGGTTGTAAAAACTTGTGTTCAGCTCCTTGCACACCACATGTTGTTCATGTATCTGAATTGCTTGTAGTTTATTCTTAAACTTCTCAAGGCTATTTTTTAAAATACTCATTTTGTATATAATTTTGCTTTCTTCAGTTTTTAATAATTAAGATATTCATTATTTTTAAAAGGGTCAAATGTTAGATTTAACTTATTTACTATAAAGGCTGAAAATATAAAACTTGTGGAATTGTTTTAATTCTGTAAATATCATTTGGTTATATTTTTCTATTCCTACTACTAGTTTTACAGTACAAAGAACAATCTCATCACAATGATTTAAAACGACAAAGGGGCCAGGAAAAACGTGTTAATAGTGATATATAATTGCTGCCATTAAAGCATTCTATTTTAAAATACATGCATGCTGCTTGTTCACATGAACAGGAACAAGTTTTGAATAGGTTAATTCATTTTATTTATTATCATTTATTAAATACCCTAAAGGGCTGTTCTACTTAAGCTTACATGTAATCCGCTTGCTTAAAGACTGAGATGTTTGGGATTGGGAAGACTGTGGAGGTCTAAAAAATTCAGCTCTTAAAGTCTAATAGTTTTCAAAGCAGTTTAATCACTTTCAGAGTAATAAGTATATATATATACAGTTCAGGCATGTTTTCTCAACTTGAGTTCGTTTAAAGTGTTCATTTCTTTTTCACTCTTAGATATTCTTAGCAAAATTGAATAGTCACGTTGATAATTTATAGTAAATTTTTACATTGAATATGATTTTACCTTTTTTTTGTTAATAAATGAGAATCATAATGACAACATTATGGAATGGCCAGTTTTATGGTGAAGAAAGAGTTTTATGGTACCGTAGACTAAAAGGATAGAAACTTGGATGAACTCTTAAAAATGGTCTGAGCATCTCTCCTTTCAGGTTTGGGACTTCCTCCTAGATACATAGCAAATAACGTTGCTTCTTGAACAACCAATATAACATGACTTCTGCTTCAGTTAATTTGCTTATTGACATGTTATGAAGCAGCAGATTTTTTTTTTTTTTTACCATTTTAGGACTGTGTGGGTCTGTAGTTTGAAAAGGCCTTACTTAAGAATCTTTAAATTCTTTCATTATATATTAAAAAGACTCCTAAAGCATTAGTTGTTTGAATTTTCCGTATTGTAGACACTGGGTTTTTTTTTAGAAGTACAGGGCAGCTAAACACTCTTAACTTGAATTTCCCAAGGAATTTGACTAGCTCTTTTTCTCAGCTTTAAATCCTTTTTCCTTAACTCTTTATAATATTTATACTTCTCTCATGGTTGGAACCTAAATTTTGCCTACATGGTAGTAGGTAATCAGTAAGCTCCTAGTAGCAGGGCCTGTATTTACTCGTACTTGACTAAAAAAAAAAAAAATAGAGTAAATAGCAGAGTCCTGGTTTACTGATCCACTAAGATTTCCTGTGCTTATCTTTTTCAAATTTTATATGTCTCTTCATTCTCCATTTAAGATTGGCACAGCTTTCCTGATTTACTCTTTGAGTCCTGAAAGAAGTTTAGAATTCTCATAATGTGTATCATAAACTTGTCTCTTGTGCTGACTGTATACACAGTAATGTAGAAAATGCCTAAGGCAGGTAAACATAACATTGTGTTGACCATAGCCTGCTATGCTTTAGGGATGCTCTACGATGTAATCAGAAAAGCAGGGTTTTGTTATCAAGAAAATCCTCTTGAATTTTTTAACCCCATCCCTACTAGTTATTATCAGTGTGACCGTTGGAAAGTTATTTCTCTGAACTTCTGAAAGAAAAAAAGCTGTTTCTCTGAAATAGGACATAATCCCTTCTTTATAAATCTAAAATGAAGATCAAATACTGTGAAACAATCAGAGCTGTAACTCATTTAAGTATTCATGTCCTTCTCCGTTGTTGTAGTTGGTGCATCTCTCCCTTGTGGCCATCCTTGATCTCTGCAGTCAGTAGCTCTGCTCTCTGCCAGCCTCTTCTGCAGAGCAGCTTTTGCGGTCTCCCTTCTTCATCACCAACTAGTAGGCTTTTTCTTATTTCTTGACTCGTTATCGATTCTGCTTTTTGTCTCTTGTTACTCATTTTTTTATGATGGAGTTTAGTTGTTAGAGTTACTGACATTCTGAGAGAATATGCCTTTCCCCTTTATATTTATTATATAAATATAATAAACATAATGTGATAGTATGTAAGTATAGTAAACATAAATATGGTAAACACAGTAAGTAAATATTTCACATATATATAGTGTAGTAATAGTCTTTAAATCTGTGACCCTTTATAGCTATTGTCATTTGACTTAACTATCATTTATTGTTTCCTGGGCAGAGCATCACTTATAGGTGAAAATGCCAACACATATAAGACATGTTCCTTATATTACAGGAATTTATAGTCCTTTGAAGGTAGTAGACACATAACTATTATAGCATAAGGCAGATTAGTGACAGATGTTATAAAAGAGGTACATGTGTGAAAATGACAGAAAAGATAGCTTAGAGTTGTGTACTGTCCAGTATAAAAACAATGCCAGACACATGTAATTTTACATTTTCTAGTAGCTGCGTTAAAAAAAAAAAAAAAGGTGGAACGAATTTTAAGAACATATTTAATTTGATATATCCACAATATTGTTTCAACATGCAGTCAATACAAAAAAATTACTAATGAGATACTTTACTTTTTTTTGTATTAATGTCTTCTAAATCTATTGTGTATGTTACTTACACCCAGGGTGATCAAATCATCATAGTTTGCCTAGGACAGACTTAGTTTTAGCACCAAAAGTTCCACATCCCTGGATCCCAGGGAACTCCCCCAGTCAAGGCAAACCGGGATAGTTGGTTACTCTACTTAGAGTATATTTCAGTTTGGTCTTCATTGGAAACACTAGATCTGTATTTGGATTTGATTAAATATACAGTTGAAAAAACAGATTCATTTAACGAAGTTTTTAACAGTTTTCCAGTAACTGAACTACCAGTTTTTTAAATTTAAATACAGTTTAAATTTCCTTTTCTAAGTCACATTAGATATATTTCAAGTGCCAGTAGCCAAACGTTGCTAGTTGCCTTTTTGGACACAAGTTTAGAGTACTAAAAATATAAGAATTTAATTCGTTTATTACATAAGCATATAAACTATGATAGAACTACATCTGGTCTGGCCACTGGTAGGTCCAGTATTGGTCACTACCATTAAAGGTCATCAAAAGTCAGAAGTAAATTGTATATAAACTGTGTAACGTCTTGACTGCTGGTTGTCTATACTGTATGTCATACTGTATTTTAATTGCAATTATAATTGCCTTCAAAATACATGGTATTTTTTTGTATGTTCCTTCAGATATTTTGGGGCTTTGTTCTAGAATGCAGCTGTGTTACTTAGAAACTAATTTTTCATTTCAAGGCCTACTCTTTAGTTTTGGTAGGTAGATCTACAGCATCTAGTTTGGCCCCACTACTGAGGATTCTTCTTTAATGTCTTGTGTGTTTGAAAGTCTTTCCAATCTGGTTGGTGGCAATGGAACTGTTCCTGCTCCTTTGTGAGCTCTGGGTGTTGTTTAGCCTAGTTATTTTTCCCTTGTCCTCCAGTAGTTTTGCCACACACATGAGCTAATCAGCACTCAGCCGAAGAAGACCTGGGACCTTCTGCAGATGCCCGGAGTACCTTCTCTGTGCAGCTCTCTCCTCTCTAGTAATCTGTCTCAGAAATTCTATCCATCTTGACCTCTTGGAACTTTGCCTTTTCAATTTAGGAAGACTGCAAGGCTGGGTACCACCCCATGTACTGTAACATGGAAACTCTACAGGAATTAAGTTGGGTTATTCTTTTCCATTCTCAGGGATCATTGCCCTTTACTGTCTATCTAGACACCATCATTTCAAATAGTTTTTTTTTTTTTTTTGAAGTTGTTTAAAATGGAATGGTAAATCCAGTCTATGTTACTCCATTATGGATGGAAGTAAAAGTGAGTCCATGGTATTTCTTTTAATCATGTAGTTGAAAACAGCATATGGTTGAAAATTACCCTTTTTGCTTTCCATACTTGCTTTATGAGTTGCTCATAGTGGCTATTTGTAGTCTACAAAAAAATCACAGCTTTGTTACTAAAAACAAAAAAATAAAAAAATAAATGCAATTTACTATTCAAATGTTTGATCTAGCAAAGTGGTACATACGTATGTGAGCATTTGGTATTTGTGCATATTATGTAATTAATATTAACATTTTAAATTATCTAATTAACAAAAATAATTGATCTTTTACAGACTGAGAGTAACCATGACACAGCGCTGACACTTGCCTGTGCTGGGGGCCATGAGGAACTGGTACAAACTCTGCTAGAGAGAGGAGCTAGTATTGAGCACCGAGATAAGAAAGGTATACCCAAATTTTGTTAACCGTTGCCCTGATATATTTGTGTTGTGTGAAGTACTACTTCTAGCCCTGTTTTGATGCTTAATATTTTTCCTTTGCTTAGCATGTAGTGAGAAGATCATTATTTTTCTCCAGGTTTTACTCCACTCATCTTGGCTGCTACAGCTGGTCATGTTGGTGTTGTGGAAATATTGCTGGACAATGGTGCAGACATTGAAGCCCAGTCAGAAAGAACCAAGGACACACCACTGTCCTTGGCTTGTTCTGGGGGAAGACAGGAGGTAACATTTCCCCCAGTGTAATTGTTTTCATCTTTGTTTAGCAAAGGCATACTCTTAACTCACATGATTTTATTTGTCAGAGCAATGATTTTATATTTAGATTTATGGGTTAAAAAGAATTAGAGCTTAGTGATAAAACAGGAATGATTTTTTTTCCGACAGTTTTTGCTTGTCTCTTCTGTACTTTTGCCCTTTTATGTTTGGAGGAGATACGTATATGGATAGCTAGATGCACTTGCTACCAGGGATGTTCTGCACAAGAAAGGATAAGGGACCTGTCCCTACTGTGTTGTTCCTTCTGGTTGATAATGTGAATACATTCATATTTTTCTTCTGTAATCCACAGTGGAGGCGATTGGTATACATTTAATATTAATATTTGCTATTAATAGCGAGTAAGAGGAAGGGCAAGAGCTATGACCCTGAACAATCCTTAACTTCCCTGTGCCTCATTTGTAAAATGAGGATGAAAATACTAGTATTTGTGTAAAAGGAATTTTTTTGTGCTGTAAATGACATAGTGTGCAAGAGATGTGTGAATGGTCAATAAGCATTTGAATAAGTGCTAAATATTTTAGTCATCAGAGAAATGCAAGTTAAAATCCTGATAATGATACCAGCACACATCCACCTGAATGGCTAGAGTTAAAAAAACTGGCAACACCAAATGTTGGCAAGAATGCATTGTTGATGGGATTATAAAATACTATATCACTTGGGGAAATTGTCTGGCAATTTCTTATAAAATTAAACATACATCCAGAAATACTGTCACTAGATGAAACCAATGAGTAATGAAAACATATTTCCACAAGAATGTTCATAGTAACTTTATTCATAATACCCCAAAATTGGAAGCAACAAAGGTGTCAAGAGGCTGAAGGCATAATATGGCATATGTACTCATTAAAAAAATTAAGTTGCTGTCGAGTTGATTCTGACTCACAGCGACCCTACCAGACAGAGTAGAACTACCCCATAGGGTTTCCAAGGAGCACCTGGTGGATTCGAACTGCCAAACTTTTGGTTAGCAGCCATAGCTCTTAACCACTACACCACCAGTCTCCATACTCATACGTACTCATACCAAACAGCAAAAAGAAATACCGATAAACCCAGAAACATTATGCTGAGTGCGAGAAGCCTTAAAATCAAGAGTACATACTGTGCGATTTCCTTTATACGAAGATCTAAAACAGATGAAACTATTGTTAGTGGGGACTGATTGGGAAGGGGTATGAAATGAATAATAGGGGTTTAGATTATATATAGGTTTATGCATTTGTCAAAACTCAGTGAATGTATGCTTAAGCTTTGAGCATTTATGTTGTATGTAAGTTTCACCCCCAAAATATCCTTAATACATGGTCTACTCAGTGATACATGTGCTGAAGTAGGGGAAATTGCCAAGTGTCTTCAATTTACTTTGAAATGCATCAAAAAATAAGATAAATAGTTGTAAAGTAATTATAGTAGAATATCGATGGTAGAATATAAATATGTGTATTTGGGTGTTTACTGTAAATTTTTTCAACTTCTGTATATTTAAAACTTCATAGTAAAATATAGGTAAATAAATATTGTTTTTTACTTAAATGTTTAGTTATTGATTGAAAGTTAAAAATGTGTTTTCGGCACATGCGTATGTATAAAATGAAAAAAGTCTTGTCCCTTAGTCTTCTATTTTACCACTATGTGGTATAATAATACATAAGTACCAATTTCCAAAATAGCAGGTCATGACAATATATGAGGCCCAGATCTTCCGTGGACACACATTTCAACAGATTACTAAATGGGTTTTACTTGACAAGTTATTTCTTTGTTGGCTTCTATGACTCTTGCGGAAAGAAAGAGGCTGGTTTTATACAGAGGATGAAAGAAGGGCCTTTCATGTCTTCTGTCATAAAATATATCAGATGAAAGGAGAAATCAGAAATACATCAAAAATTGTCTCATCATACTAAGAAAACACTTTTTTTTTTAATTTTATTTCTAGGTGGTGGAGCTACTCTTAGCTCGAGGGGCAAATAAAGAACACAGAAATGTTTCTGATTACACACCTCTGAGCCTGGCTGCTTCTGGTGGCTATGTGAACATCATCAAAATATTACTAAATGCAGGAGCCGAGATTAATTCTAGGCAAGCTTATTCTCTCTACTTATTTAGTAAGAGTGTTATGTTAGAGATATTTGTAGAGCATCTACTTTTTTTGATGCTATGTTTAGGAAATTCCTTTACTAAAAAGTTAGACTCCAAATTGTGGGAGAGTTTTTAAAAAATTAATTTTCTTTAATTAAAACTATTGACACAGGACTTGAAATATAAATTACTGTATTATGGTATTAAGAGAAAACACGTCTTCTTGATGAGTTTTTATCAAAAACAAGCAAATGTGTATACTAGGATGGAAAGTCCAGACTAAGTCATTATGTTGAAAAAGTTCATAGTAAAAGATTTCTAATGGAGTGTGGATAATATCTCATAGATTTACTGTTAGTAGGTTGAGAAGAATGGTGATTTTAAATAATCTTACAAAGAATTTTGTTACTGTCTTTTTTTTGTTCGTTTAAAATATGTGTGTGTGTATATATATATATTTTTGTTGTTGTTGTTGTTCTCCCCTTATCTCTATCCCCAGAACTGGTAGCAAATTGGGCATTTCTCCTCTGATGTTAGCAGCTATGAATGGACACACAGCTGCTGTTAAGCTCCTGTTAGACATGGGCTCTGACATAAATGCTCAAATAGAAACCAATCGGAACACTGCCCTTACCTTAGCCTGCTTCCAAGGAAGAACTGAAGTGGTTAGTCTTCTGCTTGATAGAAAAGCAAACGTTGAACACAGAGCTAAGGTAAGAAAAGATCTGAGATTTATACATGGATTTATTACTTTGATATTTAAGGTTCTGATGTTAATTATAGTTATACTTTCTAGTAGCATTTATCATCTACACATATGTTTAATCAGATATCATTCTGTATATGACTCAGTCAAACATTAACTTTTGAAAATGTCTCAATAATAGATTTTTATAGGCAGCAGTAGCACTAGAACCCATTTCTCCAAGACTAATTTGTCTGTTCTGGCCAACCAAACCAAACCCATTGTCACTGAGTCGATTCCAATTTATGGTGACCCTCTAGTACAGAGTAGAACTGCCCCATAGGATTTCCAAGGTTGTAATCATTACAGGAGCAGACTGCTACATCATTCTCCCCTGGAGCGCCTGGTGGGCTCACTTGAACTGCCGACCTTTCAGTTAGCAGCCGAGCACTTAACCACGGAGCCACCAGTGCTCCTTATAGGGTTGCTAGGACTTGGAATCAGCTCAGTGGCAATAGGTTAGTGACATTAAGGTTATCAGCTGAAAAATATGTACTATTAGAGAAGGGAGGGGCGTACTTATTGAATGCCACATTCATGCTAGGTGCTTGCATAGGGTTGCTATGAGTTGGAATCGACTAGATGGCATTGGGTTTGGTTTCTTGGTTTTGCATCCTAAATGACTTTTTTCCACAATGGTATGATTGAGATTAAATAGAATTGTCTTTTTTTAATAGATCAGACTGTAACTCTGAGTCTGAGGTCAGCAAGGTAGTAAGTGACAATGCTGAAACAGTTTTGAGTCCTTGTTAAAACAGCTGTACCATATTTCTTTCTCAGATTGTTAACATTTTAGATCTTTCTGGTCTCCTATGTGTTCTTTTTATTTTCCATGAAACCTAGACTGGCCTCACACCACTAATGGAAGCTGCCTCTGGTGGATATGCGGAGGTGGGCCGAGTTCTTTTGGATAAAGGTGCTGATGTTAATGCCCCTCCGGTGCCCTCCTCGAGAGACACAGCTTTAACCATAGCAGCAGATAAAGGGCATTATAAATTCTGTGAGCTTCTTATTGGCAGGTATTATGTTACCCTTCATATACGAACACAATGTTACCAGTGATTACCATTTTCTCTGGTCGGTTGTACTATTAAAAATCAATTGTAATTACTTCGTATATAAACTACAAGCATATGTTTTAAAATCTGCCTTTGGTATTTTCTACCTGTCCAGAGCTATGAGCTTTGCTACAATGTCTTACCTGTTTTTCCAGTGCAACCTAAAAATAATACTTGCCTTCTGTGTGTATACTTTTAGTTACTAAAATAAGCTATCCAGTTATTATCCATACTTTCATGTCTCCCACTCAGTCTGGAAATGATCTATGGCTTCATTGTTGATTTTCTTGTTCTTTACAGTAATTAGGACTTCTGTGTGACAATTGTGGAACCAGTCAGGGTATCAGACAAGATCCAGGAGTTTCAGCTTTCAGTCACTTAGAAGTTGCCAGCTAGTCTTCCAAAAATGCTTCTTTGCTTAATTGGATTTACTGAAGAGTCTGGAAGACCTTTGAGTGGTGTTCCTAAACAGTAGCTGCTGTTAACTCTTATTACTCACCATGAGTCATCATACCTACCATTTTGCCCAGTGTGTGCTAAACCTTCATGTTGTTTTTAGGTTCATTCTTTCGTGAAGCTATATACTACAAGTACATGATAATCTGAAATAGATATGATTGCCTCACAGGATACTTTTTGTGTTTCTAGGATACTGTTTAATATATTTTAGGGAAAAAAAAATTTTTTTTTTTCCATTTTATGAGGTTACTTTTATTTTTTACTAAATAAAGAGAATTTCACATTTTCTCAGCACTTGAAACTCAATTATGCAAATGAGAAACACAAATACTGATCTATGTAAATATTCATTTATTAAATAAGGACTTATTATAATTTGAAGTCTGGAAAGTCTTTGTATTATAATTCTGAGGAAAAAAAATCTTATTTTAGTCCTTGAATAATAAAACAATTTTCATCTTTACAGTATATTCTCAGAAGTTAATAGTTGATCTTTATTGTTATCTGTGTTGTTGCATTTCATTTAAGAAGTGATATCTGTTGCTATTTGATGTTTAGGGGAGCTCATATTGATGTGCGTAACAAGAAGGGGAACACTCCGTTGTGGCTGGCAGCAAATGGCGGACACCTAGATGTGGTCCAGTTACTGGTACAAGCAGGTGCAGATGTGGATGCAGCAGATAACCGCAAGATAACTCCTCTTATGGCAGCATTTAGAAAGGTAGAGGGTTTTATTTTCCTGCATTTGCCTGGGTGTTATACACTAGCGCTAGGAAGTGCAGCCTGCATTTGCCTGGGTGTTATACACTAGCGCTAGGAAGTGCAGAGTTTAGTGATCACTGAAGACTTTTCATTTTATAATTTAACAGCTGTGATGAATGCAAAATTTAATCTGATAGCAACATTGAAAGGTAGACACATGTACCACAGGAGAACTAATATTGTACGTTAAAAAGCTGTTATGAAAAGTATTTTCAAAGTCTAGTTGAAGTCTTAACCTTTCACAGAATGTAGATCCATTTAAAGGTAGTGGTACAATTCTTATACTCCATGAAGGGAGGCATGGTTCAGTTTTCTGCCAGTGCACCACCTAGAGGCTTGCTTGTTGGTCAAGTTTCAGTGGAGCTTCCAGGCTAAGACAGACTAAGACACCGCAATCAATTGTGTGGTGGCACAGGACCCCATGTTTTGTTCTGATATGCATGGCGTCTCCATGGATTGAAGGTGCACTCCAAGGCAGTTAATAACAATAATTGGAGCTACTTATTTGTATGTGAATGAGAGTTTTCTTTAACTTAAGTTAAATTGATTTTATTTTAATCACTTTATTACTAAGAAAAAAAGGAATTAAATAATGAAAACCTGACTGCTGGTATTTTGAAACTACTGAAAACCAGTATACCACATCTAGACGTAGAAAGATGAACTTTGTGAAAGCGAGAAGTGCATCTGTTTCCCTTCCTATAATACATAGTACAGACTGTGTATGAGTAATTTTATTTAATGATTTCTTAAATACAGTTTTTATTTGTGATTGGGAAAACCAGATTAAGGGCCCATAACTTTGAGTCTTCTCATTCTGGTATATGTAGATAAAATCCCCTGTAGATTATAAATTATTTTACTGTATTGAAAAGTCTTAATTGGTAAATTATAGGAAATCATCTCTTCTTTTTTCTCTTACTCTTTTCTCTGACCTTTGTTCTTTATATCACCTCTTCACTGGGTATTCTAGACTGCCTAGCCACTGACACTTGGTTAATTTAAAAAAAAATTTTTTTTTTCCCCCTCACCAACATTTTTCACAAGCTACCTACCTCTTCTCCAAGCAGGGTGGCATACCATTATCAGGTTATCTTCCTAACCACTTTCACTCTGTCAGTACAGTATCCTGCTCAAGAGCTATGTTCTGCTTCCCTAGACTCTGAAATCATTTGAAAATCACTTGGAATCCAATCCTAGTTTGATATTCAAACCATCCCATTACCAACCTACCAATAACTGGTTGCCTTTGGGTTGAGTCCCTAATGTGCAGAGTCTTCTCATTGCTTAGTATTTGCCTTGTCCCTGTGCTCTTACATCCTGGAATGTCCACACCCTTCCTCAGTTTCCCAGAATTACTCATTGTATGCATTTAGCTTATGTCTCTCCTTCTACACAAGCTCTTTCAAGCCTGTTTTAGCCCACATTTAGCTCACATTGAGATCTCTCATTATCTTTCCAAATAGACTCTTACTCTCCTAAGAACACTGCTTATCTTTCATACTCTTTTGTATTAATTCCTTTTTTTAATTTTTTCATTACCTACCATGTGCAAGGAAACTCTGGTGGCACAGTGGTTAAGTGCTACGGCTGTTAACCAAAGGTCAGCAATTCAAATCCACCAGGTGCTCCTTGGAAACCCTGTGGGGCAGTTCTGCTCTGTCCTGTACGGTCGCTGTGAGTCGGAATTGACTGCAACGGGTTTGGTTTTTTGGTTACCATGTACAAGGGTTCTCCCTCCGCCCCCCCACCGCCAAAATATGTGTAATTTAATAGGAGAGATAAAATCCATACCCCAAACCAGATAGCCTTGAGTGGTGTAATATAGTTTAAAACCAAAACCTGTTGCTGTTGAGTCAATTTTGATTCATAGAGACCCTATGGTACAGAGTAGAACTGCCCCATAGGGTTTCCAAGGAGCGCTTCATGGATTCAAACTGCTGACCTTTTGGTTAGCAGCCGTAGCTCTTAACCACTAGGCCACCAGGGTTTCCAGTTTAAACTAAAAAAAAAATTTCGAACTGCTGACCTTTTGGTTAGCAGCCGTAGCTCTTAACCACTAGGCCACCAGGGTTTCCAGTTTAAACTAAGTACTGTAGAAATGTTAGAGCTCATCAGAAAATGATGTAATTGGTATCTGAGCTATTCATTAAAAGATGTTGTTATTGTTAGGTGCCATCAAGTTGATCCTGACTCAGGATTTCCTAGGCTGTGATCTTTATGGAAGCAGATCACTAGGTCTTTCTCCCCTGGAGGTGGTGCATAGGTTCGAACCGACAACCAGCCGAGCATTTAACCATTGCCCCACCAGGGCTTCTTCATTAAAAGATAGGGGTAGTTTAAAAAGATGTACAGGTAGCCCCCAACTTACCACGTATTCCAGTTATGACAAATTCCACTTACGACCGTCCGTTTTTTTTTTTTTGTATATCTTATTGTTAGTAATATGTACTACACACAATGTTAAACTATATCTGTAAGTTTTATGCAATGTTTCCAACCCCAAAGACAAGTATAAAGATTGGATTTATAAAGATGCTGACAATAAAAGGCAATAATAATGAAAACTTTAAACAAAAATGAGGTATTCAGTTTATGTCAAAACTGACTTACGACAGAGTCGTCAGAACAGAACCCCATCGTAAGCTGGGGACTACCTCTACATGAAAAGGAAGACCTAGAGGCAGTAGAGTAAATACATTAAAAATAACTAGCTGTTTATCCAGACTAACTTGTATCAGAGAGCAATAGTGTAGGTGAAAGTAGATTGGAAGAAGTGGAGTGCCTCTTGAATAACATAATTATAGCCCACACTTTAGGAAAGTGCTGTTATCTCTTTCATACTTTCTAGTACAGTGCTGTGCATTCATTTTTTTTTTTTATCTGAAAGAACAAAGTTCTTATTACCACTCTTTCAATGCTTAGAATTGAAATAAGATGTTTATCTTCAGTGCGTTAGTAAGGAATGAAAGTTTTTATTTTTTTTCTTTAGACGCATCCCTACTTCTTCATACTGTTTTTTTGTTTATTGTTTTAAAGTTCAGAATAGATTAGAATTTTAGGTCAGGGTACTGGTTATTCTGTACTTTTCGGGGTGAGGGGGAGGATAGGCTGGGGTGAGAATGTAACTTACTAGAACCAAAGCCTTTTCACTTGCAGTATGCAGTTAATCTTTGCTCTGTGACTCTAATATTAAAGGAATATTAGTTAGACTGTATATTTACTCAGTTATGTTAGAGTCTGTTTTCGATCTGACACTGATATCTATTTTTTAGGGTCATGTGAAGGTGGTACGCTACTTAGTCAAAGAAGTCAATCAGTTTCCATCAGATTCTGAATGTATGAGATACATAGCAACCATCACTGATAAGGTAATATATTGTTCAAATTCATCCCACTATATAAGCTAGGGATCTCATTTGGTTTGAAATATATATCTGTAGTCCACGTTAAGAAAACAAAAATCATAGTTTGAGAGATAAAGAGTGGTATACACTAATTTTCGTTTATATAGTATTTGGTAATGAAGCATGCCATTCAGGAAACTTCCAGAGTATTTACTTAATGGGTTTTTAAATGAAGCAGTAAAACATTTTCTGTGATACAATTACTTTATCTTTTCAAAGTAGTACTTGAACTAATTTAACTTTTATGTGAACACTAAATATGTGAACAGCAAATGTTGTTTATTAGTGCTACCATCTATATGTGTGTTTATCTAGATGGATATCCTGAGAGACTAATAAGCACACTGAATTTTTTTATTATTATCCCTAAGCAAAAATGATAGTCAGTCATGGGCAAGAAAACTCTTAAAATGTTTAACATTTTAAAAAAGTTGAGGTAACTGTCAGCATAAGAATGAATTAACTTTTTACTGAAAAAGTAGGAAAAATAATCCTTATTAGAGAACTAACTGGTAGTGTTTTGATTTGGACTTATACTAGTAATTGAACAAAAATGTTTATATGTTCTTAGACTAGAATAATAAATGCGCACCTCTGAAAATCCAAAGATACCTCTTAACAAATCTAAAAATGTCTTTCTATTATGTTTTCTCTAGGGCTGTTACATAACAGTGATCAACTTTTCCCTGTAGATTTTGTTTAACATAGTCAGCTCATGGTTTTACCTGCCTCTAGATTCCTCTATAGCATTAGCATTTATAGACCTCACAGGTTTTTTTTTTATTTTTATGGGAGAGTGTAGAGAATTTAAAAATAAGGCTTTTGTCCTTAATAAAGAAATATCCCTTTGCTGTCTTGAAGTATCTGTGTCTCTAACTCCTTTGTGAATGGTTCTTGCAAATGAAGTTGTAGCAACAAAGCTTAAATATATGCAAACAGTTTTTTCCAAATAAGTACTTTTTAAAATTTTTAATCAGTTGTCTTTCTTGATATTGACCATTTCCGTTAGCTCCATTAATCCCCTGAAATAACTATTGTACTTGTTTGCTGTATGATTTTCTATATTCCAATTATAGGAGTAAATAGTTTCAGTTTCCAAAGTGCCAGTCAATGGATATTATTTTGAATAACAGCAGATACTCTTTGCTTGTGTATTTTTTTAAATATATTATTTAAATTTTTTTTCAATTTGCACCTTTTTTTTTTTGCCTTTTTTTCCCTGCCACTGATCCTTATTGCTAATGTTTTAATAAAGGTCTTCATGTTTTTAGGAATCTTTCTAAGTGTGAATTGCTTTTTGAAACTGGAAACATCTTAATTTTTCATTTTAGGAGATGTTGAAGAAGTGTCATCTTTGTATGGAATCCATAGTACAAGCCAAAGATAGACAGGCTGCTGAAGCAAACAAAAATGCCAGTATTTTGTTAGAGGAGTTAGACTTGGAAAAGGTAATGATAATCTTTACATATGAAAACTATCCACTATTTTCCCTCATGCTTTTTTCTCCCCCTAATTTGTAATCTCTTTTTAAAAATTTCGTTTTGGCTTTAAGTTGTGTGTGATCACTTTAAAAGTCATTAAAAGAATTTCTTTGTAATAAAATTAACAAAATTTTATTATAGGAAGCACATTTATCTGGGAGTCAGAAAACAACTAATTCTAGGTTTTAGTTTTATCTTGACTAATGATCTCTTAATCCTCAATTAAATAGTCATTTAATCCTAGGCCTTGTAATTTATTGCTGACAGATTTTTCAGAAGTACCAACTGCACTCACTACCAAGGCATAACCAACTAGTGAAATACAACCACTTGGTGGAATGTTTAATTTTTTAAATGGGTGACTTCTCTTGTACTTTTCTCTTTCAGGCAGACTACAGCATCACTCTCATCTATTCCCATGGGGAGTAAAATACTCCAAAACAACATATAGTTTGGACATAGTTCCTTCCTCACTTCCCTTTCTTGCTAACTTTTCTCCAATAACTGTGTACTCTAGAACTAATAACAGCAGGAAAAGAATTGGTTGGCATTGAATAGTATAGAATACACATTCTGTATTTCATCTTCTATGAAAAGTTGAAACGATATAAAATGTAGCAGGTACTGTTTGTAAAGGACATACAGCGATAATTACGCTGCTTATGTCTTTCGATTCGTCAGGTCCACTCTTTTATACTCTACTTACTGACATAATTAAGTTCTATGTCAACCTACATTTCTAAAAAATATATATATATTTAACATTGGGAATTCTTTGTTTAAAAAAAAATCTGGTTTAGATTCTGATTAAACTGAAAAAAAACTTTTTTTTTTGTGGACCATTTTGAAATTTTAAAGAATGTGAATACTTTGAGAAGAGGTTATGATCATCATTATTTGGCCTATTTTCAGGTTTATCTAAAACTAAAGATATTATTACTTTCATATTATAGATCAGGAAGCTGAATCTGTGAAAGGTTAAGTAGCTTGCTTAAACTAGGATGGGATTTGAGCCCCAATCTTTTTTATTCCAGAGCCCCTTTTTTCCCCCCAATTGAACTTATCCTATCACTTTTAGTTTTTTCATTTTAAAGTATAATAATATCCCTTTTTTTAAGAACTCTATTTTTAAATGTTAGAATGGGTAATAATTATTTCGCTATAGTGTTTCTTTTATTATAAATCTAGAAAGCAACTGTTCTATAGCTGAGGCATAGGTATCTATTATTAAATAACATTAATTTTTTCATATTAGATGCTTGTCAATGACATTAAATACATTTGAGAATTTACAAAGGGAGCCCTGGTGGCACAGTGGTTAAATGCTCAACTGCTAACTAAAAGGTTGGCGGTTCAAGCCCACCAGTGGCTCTGTGGGAGAAAAGACCTGGTGATCTGCTCCTATAAAGATTACAGCCTAGGCAGCTCTGCTGTGTCCTATAGGGTTGCTATGAGTGGGAATCGACTTGATGGCAAACAGCAGTGGATTACATAAGTAGGAAACAGTTTTTAGGAGACACCCTATTCTCAGTCAACTGCAGTTTTTTTTTTCTACATTAATGGTGCTCATTTTAAACTGAAATATGCAGAGATAAGTAAAGAAAAAATATGGCATCATTATAAGGTAACAAAGTTAGCAGCCTGGTATAGTGATTGATAAGAAGACTTGGTGCACTGGTTAAGTGTTCAGCTGCTAACTGAAAGATCAATCTTAGGTTTGAACCCATCTACCAGCCGCTCTGCTCTGCCGGAGAAAGATGTGACTGCTTCCATAAAGATTACAGCCTCGGGAACCAGTTCTACCATGTCCTGTAGGGCCGCTATGAGTCAGAATCAGCTGGAAGGCAATGGGTTTGGTTTTGGTTTTTGCATTTTTGATTTCAGTAATCACTAACGGAAACCCTGGTGGTGTAGTGGTTAAGAACTACAGCTGCTAACCAAAAGGTTGGCAGTTCGAATCCACCAGGTGCTCCTTGGCAACCCTATGGGGTGGTTCTACTCTGTCCTGTAGAGTCGCTATGAGTTGGAATCCACTTGATGGCAAAGTGTTTGGTTTTTTGTTTTTTTGTTTTGTTTTGGTAATGTCCTTACCTCTACAATTACCTGTAAGGCCTTATGAGACCCTCCTTGATCAGCCCACCCACAGAGCTGCTCTCTCTGACCGTTTGGTTACTTAGTTTCTCAAAACATTGAGATACACCCTTGCTCTCAAGAGTTTTTACTTTTGCTGTGTCCTCTGCCTTGAATGTCCCTTGAGATGTGCTCATGTTTCAGCCTTACTTCCACACTCTACCTACTCTCCTGCTTTATTTTTCTCCTTCTGACATTCCAAATAATTGTATTTTGCTTAGTTACCTTGTTTGTCTCTACCACTAAAAGGTGTACACTACAAAACAGTGCCTGACATACTAGAGGCACTCAGTGTTTGTTGAATGAATAAATATATATACGGGGGTGGTGTACTTTTAAAAAAATGGAATCATGCAAACATAGTACTCTAATTTTTGCTTTTCTTTCTCAATAACTGATGGATATTGTCAATTGATAGTGATTTAAATAGCCGTTTCCAGTTTTTTTTTTGTCACTATAATGTTGCAATAAACATCCTTATACATATTTCCTTATATTTTGTTGCTTTTATTTTTACCAAATAAATTCTTTCTTGTGGGTCAATATATTTTTAATTTCTTAGATAATTCCAAAATACTTGCCTAAAAGGTTAACACTCCACCAGCATTATGTGAATGTCATCTCCTGGCCTATTTGCTGACATTTCCTAACCTTGTCATTCATGCTTTTAAGGGCCTCAAATTTAAGGGAAGCCAAGAGAAACTTCCTTCAAATGTCATTGTATATTTTTCCATAACATTAAAGCTCAAAGGCTGTGCATAATTCCTAATCATACATTAATCAGATGTAAATCAGTCTTCCTATTTGCATTGTATACTTTTTTTGTAGACAGTTTTGAATGGGGATATTACATTGATAGAATTCTAGGGTACAGAAGCTTTTCTCTTGGTTGGACTGGAGCCTACTATTTCTACCAGAAAGATTATCAGCTTGAGGTCTTAACGCTTGGTTCACTAGTTTTTAATCATAATTTATATCCGGGAAAATGAACTTTTCGACCTTTTGAGACCTTCTGTCATTTCTGATTGAGGAGCATCATTGGAGTTGATCTTTGTCTAATCTGACTTGTAACACTACATGAGAAACTAATTCCCTTGTATAAAAATTCTTCTTATGATTAGCCTTTCTGATCTGAAAATTTGTTTAACAGGTTTTTGTAGAAACTGCTGTTACCCATTATGTTAGTCAGATTTCCTAATACTTACTCAGTAAACACTTGTTTATTGAACATTAACTCTGGAGTAGATTTATTTGGTTGAATTACAGAATCCTCTTACAGTTGATTGCTTGTTCCTTTCTGTAAAAACATTAAAAACTAGGTTACGCTTTAGCTGCTCAAATTTTTAGTTATTCTTGGCCTGCATTTTTTTTTTTTTTTAATTTTGGAGCTGAATGTTGAAAAGGCAAACAATTTATTCACGTGTGTATTAAGTGACATTAGTTTCTCATGTTGTTCTACCGTTACCTTAATCCATTTCCAGATTTTCTCATCACCCTTAACAGAAGCCCAGTAAGTCCTAAGCAGTGAGCCCTCCCTCCCCGCCTTGGTAACCACTAATAAACTTTGGTCTTTATACACTTGCCTATCCTAGATATTTTATATAAGTGGAATCATGTAATATTTGTCCATCTGCGACTGAGTGAATTTCACTCAGCATGATGTTTTCAAGAATCATGCATGTTACGGCATTTATCAGGACTTCACTTTTCCTTATGGCTGAATAATATTCCATTGTGTGTATGTACCATATTTATTTATCCATTCACCTGTGATGATGAACATTTGGGATGTTTCCACCTTTTGGCCAATGTGAATAATGCTGCAATGAACATTGGGTTAAAGTGTTTGTATTCCTGCTTTCAGTTCTTTTGGGTATGTACTTTGTATTTTTGATACAAATATTTTACCACCTCCATTTCTTTACTTATTGTTTATCCCCTTCCCTTTTCTTTGTAAAGATGTATAACCTTTTAGTGTTCGTTTAAAAAATGTTCTTACTAGTTGTTTCCAATTGGGTGCTCTGCCATTATTTGAAACTTTTAATATATCCATCCCATAATCTCTATACCGTACATTTCATTCTCTGATTATCAACTCCTATCTTTCCAGCTTTACGCCCTCTAAAATTCCAACTCCAACCATCCTATAATACTCTAGACTCTTCCAGTCCATTTATCCTACCACCTGTTCATTGTCCCTTACCCCCTCATGTTTTTTCTTCCTTCTTATTTTCACCTGTACTGCAGGAATGAATTGCGTCTAGAAAAAACTCTCAACCTTGAGGACTGATTTTACTTTAAATGTATGACAATGAACTACTTAATGCTGCCCAACAGTCATACTATACTTCCCCCAAGTTTATTACTAATTCCACTTATCTAGACCACTAATTCTTGGTTTCTTCTTTAGCCTCAGACTTCTAACCTCTCCTCTTGCCTTTACTTTTAGCTGATTACCTTGCTTTCTACATCAGTGAGAAAATTGACACATGAAAACAAAAATTACAAAGACTTTACCTTCTCCAGCTATCCACACCAAGTGTCTGCACCCATTGTTATTACTAAAGAAACTTTTGAAACCAGCCCCTCCATTTGTGCACTAGGTCCTATCTGTTCTCACTTACTGAAGAACATTGCTGTGGCAGTTCTTTTCTTCTGTATCAGCTTTTTCCCTTTTGTGGATCATTCCCATCAGATTATTTCTCCAATCTTAAGAAAGGCCATTTTGGTCCCATTCACCCTCCATGCCCCAGCCTTCAGCTACAGATGTATTTCTCTGCTCTGCTTCGCAACAGTACTCCTTGAAAGAGTTGTCTCTTGGCTATTTCCAATTCTTGTTCCTTTCTTTTAAATCTAATTCTGCTAGGCTTACTCCCACAATTCCACAAAAACTGCTTTCGTGGTCTCTGGAAGCCTTCATGTAGCTAAATTCAGTAGCTACTGACTTGTCCACCCTAATCTTACTAAACCTGATAACATTTGAAATACTTTTTTTTCTTCACTTGGCTTCCATGATACTGTACGCTCTTGGTTTTTTTTCCTGCCTCTCTGATATCCGTTCTGTGTCTCCTTTGCTCTTTCCTCCTCTTCTCCACTGTCTTATTTGGGGAGCCCTGTGGCTCATTACATGGTCTTCTCTTTTCAATCTGTGATCCATCCATTGGTCCTTAGCTTTAAATATATGCCAGTTGATCCCAAATTTTACCTCCAGCCCAGAGCTCTCCCCTAAACTCCAATGTCATAACCTACTTAACTACTCAGCATGTCCAAATGGATATCTAATTAGACATCTCATACTTGATGTCTCCAAATCTGATTCCTTAATTCTTCATCTGCCATTGTATTGGAAAATCTTGTTACATTTCCCTTAAAAATATATTTAGAATTCTAATAACTTTCATCATTTCTTACCCTGGTTCAAGTCATCAGTATAATCTCTTACTTGTATTACTGCAGTACTCCTGATTTCACCATTGCCCTACAGTTAGAGTGATCCTTTTCAGATATTTAGGTCAAATTATATCTTCTGCTCAAAACCCTACAGTGGCTTTCCATTTACCTCAGAGTAAAAGATAACATCTTTAAAATGCCCTGTAAGAACTTACATGATCAAGCACCCTGGTACTGATTTTCTGCTTTTCTCAGCCACACTAGCCTACTTGAACATACCAGGTTACAGTTTTTGTACTGGGTGTTCTTTTTGAAATACTTCATATACTTCAGAAGTTTGTTTAAACTTTACCTTCAGTGGGCTTAACACTGATCACCCTATTTAAAATCAAATCCCTGCTAACTGTTCCCATACACAGACTCTGCCCAATATTACTTTCTTACATTGTACTTACCACCTTATAACAAACTACATAATGTATTTATTATGTTTATTCTTTGTTGCCCCTCCCCTAGCCCGCCCACTAAATTGTAAGTTTCCTGAGGTCAAGGATATTTTGTTGGTTTTCCTGATGATCCTAAGATATTAAAACAGTGCCTGGACATATAATAATAAAAAAAATATAATAAGTTATCAATAAATTTGGGTTGGATATTCTGCTTCCTTCCTCTAATACTCCTTGATGTCTATTTCTGTTATTGATATTATTACTCGTTACTCAGAAAAGAAACCTTGATGTCACTTTCAGCTTCTCACTTATCATACATGGCCTCACAATCCCTACATCCATCAAATGAGTTAGTATAGCAAATTAACTTTGACCAATGTCTGGCACATATTAACCCCTCTCTGTATTAGCTGGAAACCCTGGTGGCATAGTGGTTAAGAGCTACGGCTGCGAGTGAAAAGGTCGGCAGATGGAGTTTACCAGGCACTTCTTAGAAACTATGGGGCAATTCTGCTCTGTCCTGTAGGGTCACTATGAGTTGAAATCGACTAGATGGCAACAGGTTTACGTATTAGCTCTATTAAGTATCATCATCATCACATTTTATTCAGCTTCATCTCTAAACTTGAGCCTTCTATCCTCCCCTCACTAGGTTATCATTTCTCACTTGAAGCATGGCAGTAGGCTTCTTAACAGACTCCCTGTATTAATGCCTTTGCATCTCACCTTTTGCCTTTAGTCTAATCCTTTTCTCCAGGGTAACTTTTCCATAGCTCCGTATAGCTCTCTGACACCAAAACCAAACCCACTGCCTTCGAGTCGATTCTGACTCATAGCAGCCCTGTAAGACAGAGTAGAACTTGCCCTGTAGAGTTTTCAAAGTTGTAAATCTTTATGGAAGCAGACTGCTACATCTTTCTCCCGTGGAGCAGCTGGTGGGTTCAAAGTGCCAATCTTTTGGCTAGCAGCGGAGCACTTAACCACTGTGCAACCATGGCTCCTTAGCTCTCTAATAAACCAAAAAACTCATCGCCATCTAGTTGATTCTGACTCATAGTGGCCCTACATAGAACTGCCACAAAGGGTTTCCAAAGAGCAAATGGTAGATTGAACTGCTGACCTTTTGGTTAGCAGCCAAATGTTTAACCACAGTGCCATCAGGGCTGCAGCTCTCACACAGGTGGAATTGCCTTATTCCCTTCTCAAACATTCAGTGCTTCTTCATTACTACATTGGAAATTCTAAAAATTCAGATCCCCTCAGTCTGTTCCTATCCAAGATCATCACTCGCTATACATCTCTACGCTTCACATATCCCATTCACTTTCATATATCCAAATTTGCAAATGATATTTACTTAGCCTGGACTCTAACTCCCTAAAAAAAAAAAAAACCCAGTGCCGTCGAGTCGATTCCGATTCCATTGCGACCCTATAGGACAGAGTAGAACAACCCCATAGAGTTTCCAAGGAGCGCCTGGTGGATTCGAACTGCCAACCCTTATGGTTAGCAGCCATAGCACTTAACCACTACGCCACCAGGGTTTCCTCTGCCTCCCTATATGTCCTTAAATTCTCATAAAGTGTAGCTCTCAAATATAACTTCATTTTCTGAACCCTCAATTAGAAATCATCAGTTTGCTCCTTCCAGTTGCACAATGAGGCTATTCTATAACTTGGCCGTTTTCCTTAAGGCCTCTAACCCATTGCCCTTGAGTCGATTCCAACTCATTGTAACCCTATAGGACAGTAGAACTGCCTCATAGGGTTTCCAAGGAGTGCCTGGTGGATTGGAGCTGCTGACCTTTTGGTTAGCAGCCATAGTACTTAACTGCTACCCTGCCCAATATATACTCAGAAACAGTGATTGCTCAGGGAGATGAGGACTAGCCACATACCTTGTGAGAAAATACAGGAAGTGAGACAGAATTTCTGTTTTCCTGTACCTCCAGACTTATTTGAATATTGGTGGTATAGTTTGTTTTGCTTTTTTCATCTGTTCTCTCTGGGATCTCATATCAGGTATAAACCCTTTCCCCTACTCAGTTATCTTTCATGTCTGCTTTTTCATTAACTCTTATCCTTTGCCTATAACTTAATCAGAGTATCTCCATTCTAACGAAACTCTCTCAAACTTAGTATTATTTTTTCCCTTCTCCAGATGTCTTAAGAGAATAATCTATATGCCTTGTTGACTCTGCCTTTTAAATTTTTGATCAGTCCTCAGTCTAGAACCATTTGCCTGCTGCCCAACCACTTCAGTGGTGTAAATATGGCAGAGATCACCAGTGGCATCCTAAGTGTAAATTCTCTTAGCTCTTTATAGTTTTTGTGAACACTGTATCTCCTTGTATTACTTACAAATGTTGACCTTGCCATCCTTCATAAAACTCTTTTCCTGTGGGAGCCACTTTCTCCTGATTGTCTTTCTCTGCCTGATAATGCTTTCCTGAAGTCTCCTTTGCTCTTCCTTTTAAATAGTGAATATATTCATTCTTTCTCTCTTCACACAGGCACATAATTTTTTCCTGTTGGTGATAACATTCAGTCCATTAATTTCAGTTACCACCTGCAAACATAAGATGCTTCCTAAGTTGTATCTATAGATCCACGCTTGTCTAATTCTGCTTAGTCTTAGAGGTCTCTAGGTCTTGTAGACTTGGAATCCTTCTGCAGCTGTAGCCTGGGCTTTCTTTCCCTCCAGAAAGATGTAGCGTCTCTACTGATGTTGGTGGTGTTCTTGTTAGTTGCCATTGAGTTCATTCCGACTCTTGGCGACCTCATGCATGCAGAGAAGTGCAGAGAACTGCTCCATAGGGTTTTCAAGGCTCTGAACTTTCAGAAGCAGATTGCCAGGGCTGTCTTCTAAGGCACCTCTTAAACCTGTTACCATTGAGTCGATTCCACCTCATGGTGACCCTATAGGACAGAGTAGAACTGCCCCATAGGGTTTCCAAGGAGCGGTTTGTGGATTCTAACTGCTGACCCTTTGGTTAGCATCCGTAGCATTTAATCACTGGGCCACCAGAACTGCAGGGCACCTCTGGGACCTTGTGCTTTGCATCCCACTTTTTAGAGAGTATAAAGAGTGAAATCAAAGGGATTATTATTATTAAAACGTGAGTCCTAGATCTTCAAAGTTAAGAGACGGTAGTAAATACCTAGCTCTTCGGATGAATCCTTAAACATGATAACGCAGACTCAAATAACAGTGAACCCTGTTGGAACACAATGTGACTGCTTTGTTTTTCCTGGTTCTAGCAAGTTTCCCGTCATTGACAGAATGCAACTTAGCACTTTTTTTTCGCTCTCTATTAGTGATAAATATTTGAGTTTTCCTACTCTGACAGGTTGTTGCCTTACATGGGGTCTGGCTTTTGGCTTTTCTAGGTTTTACTGTACTTTTGCCAAAGGGCTAGCCCTTGCAGACTGATGCCTTTAAAGTTTGAGACGGTTTTATAGCTAAGACCCACTCACTTCCACCCGCCCAGAGCCACCATCCCCTCCCCCATAGGCCAGATGGGTTTACATACCAGGCCTAAACCAAGGCCTGCTTTCTGATTTAAACTGTTCATTTTTTTTTTAAAGTTATGTTCCTTTGAATACCAAACAGAGTTGTCTCACGGACAAGTTAAAAAATTCAGCAGAGTCAAAAGTCCATCCTGGCTGAGCCTAACGCCTCAAACATCACTTGATATTTTGGTTCCACAAAAGCCATTTCCTATACCTTTCTCAAGGCTTTTCTGCCCATTCAGATATGGAGATAAAAATATCAGTTTCATTACTGCCAATTCTGAATTGGAGCCTTGGTGCTGTAGTGGTTAAGAGCTTGGCTGCTAACCAAAAGCTGGGCAATTCAAATCCAACAGCTGCTTTTTGGAAACGCTATGGGGCGGTTCTACTCTGTCCTTTAGGGTCACTGAGTTGAAATTAACTCAACAGCATCTAGCAACAACAACAACAATCCTGAATTGAAGAGGCTTAATTTACCTATAGTCATGTTTGCTGCCATAGTCTTTCTGGTGCATCCTTCACCCCTACTTCTACTCCAGTTCCTATTATACTCACCCATTCCCTGAAGGTGAGAGCTGGATAGGACAACCACAGGCTTTCCTCATAGAACCTCATCAGAGAGCAGAGCAGAAAGCATGTTTTCTGTGGTCAGGCAGCTACTTCCGTTAAAGTAATGAGCTGAGTCACACATGCTTAGTTCCCTCCTTCAAACTCACCAGTCAGATAGTACTCCTCCCTCCATTGCAGTCAGGTAGGCTGTGGAGGTCACCAATTACTGTTTTCTTCCCAGTCCTTTAGAAAGGGCTTCAAACTGGAGCTCATGTGTTTCTGGAGGACTAGCAGAAATTCCCGTGTTGTACTATGTAGGCAGTTTCTAAATCTTCAGCTTCCATATGTGTTCTTTTCCAAAATGAATTTGCCTTAAAGAAACAAAAAAATCAGTGTTCCATAGATTCTCCTAAACTATTACCCTTTCAGGAACAAAAGACTTACCTCTTACCCAATGGAATGTAAATAAGGTGCATTGCCCCAAGGTGTAACAGCCTCCAAAGTGGGCAAAACCTTTCAGGCACCTGTGGTATAATTTGAAAAGGAATTATTCTTCAAGGAATAACTAGTAAAAGCAAAAGACTTGAAAAATAAGTCAGACTTTTTCTGAGGAAAAATAAGTCTAATTTGGTTTTGGAGTTTGACTGTGAGCACTGGTTTTACTAGTTATGATATTGTGGACATTTTCCGTAAACTGTGAGTATCATTGTTTTGACACATTTAAAATGCACATAAAATATACAGGACACTAGATTATGTGCAGGAGCTCTGGTGGCACAGTGGTTTAGAACTCCGCTATTAACCTAAAAGGAGCCCTGATGCCGCAGTGGTTAAAGCACTTGGCTGCTAACTGGAAGGTTGGAGGTTTGAATCCACTAGCCGCTTTGTAGGAGAAAGATGTGGCCGTCTGCTTCTGTAAAGATGATACAGCCTTGGAAACCCTATAGGGCAATTCTCTCTTTTTTTTTTTAAAAAAAACACCGAACCTGTTGCTGTTGAGTCGATTCCGACTAATAGCGACGCTGTAGGACAGAGTAGAACTGCCCCATAGAGTTTCCCAGCAGCAGCTGGTGGATTCAAAATGCTGACATTTTGGTTAGCAGCCTTACCTTGCCATAGCTCTTAACCACTGTGCCAGCAGGACTCCCTCTGCCTTACAGGATTGTCATAAGTCAGAATCAACCTGACTGAATGCCAAACGGTTTGGTTTGCTTTTTTGCTTATCTAAAGGTCTGTGGTTCAACCCAACAGCTGCTCTGAGGCAGAAAAGAGCTACTATCTGCTCCTGTAAAGATTGCAGCCTAGGAAGCCCCATGAGGCAGTTCTACTTTGTCATATAGGGTCACTATGAGTCAGAATTTGCACATAACAGCAGATTATGTACAGGGAGTACAAAGTTTAAAAAAAATCTTCTAGAGAGAATACAGGCAAAAGAATTTGAAGACTATGAGCCAAGGAGGAAAATCTAACAGTTAAAATAGCTAATTAAGACATGTTAATTGGATTTTTGCAGAGTCCCTGCGTGGCCCAAAAGGTTAAGTGCTCCACTGCTAGCCAAAAGGTTGATAGTTTGAACCTACCCAGAGGCACCTTGGAAGCCAGGCCTGGCAGTCTGCTTTTGAAAGGTCGTAGCCTTGAAAGCCCTATACCAAAAACATGTTGCCTTCAAGTTGATTCCGACTCAGAGCAACTCTCTGTAGCACAGAGTGGAACTGCCCCATTGAGTTTCCAAGGAGTGCCTGGTGGATTTAAACTGCTGACCTTTTGGTTAGCAGCCATAGCTCATAACCACTGTGCCACCAGGGTTTCCTGAAAGCCCTAAAGAACAGTTCTACTCTGCACACATAGGGTCACCATGAGTCAGAATTGTCTCAACAGCTACTGCTAACAACAGTAATTAGATTTTGAAATTTATTCTTGTTTTAACTATGAAAATAGTAAGTACTCTTTTTCACAAATGTAAACACTATACAGTTATATAAAGTAAGATTGAAAGTCACCATCTTCCTGCTCTCCCTCCTCCAATCCCAGCATCCAGAGGTAATCACCATGAAGCCTTTGATTTGTAGCCCAGCCTGTTTTCTGTACTTCACACAAGTAGAGATACATAAAGGGTTTGCTTCTCCCTTACAAATATAATTTGTAACAAATGTAAATTGTGAGCATTTCCCCAAGTATAGAGATTTATAACACTTTTAATAACTGCCTAGTAATCTGTTGGATGTATACTGTTATTAATTTATCTACTCTCCATTATTTTGTTTCCATTTATTGCCTTCATAGACAATTTTGTGGTTGAAATTGTTGAACATACATTTTTCATTAGAGGTAGTCATTTTGTAGAATAAGTTCTTAGGATACGCAGGTTTAATTTTGATAGCTTTCAAAATACCTTTCCCAGAATGTAAATATTCCCAAACTTTGCCAATGTGTGATATGTTTTTTTAATTTTGCCAAATTAATCAACAAAAAAATGGCACTTTGTTATAATTTATATTTCTTTAATGATTATGAGGCTATACATCTGTTTATCATTTGCCCGTTTTAAAATTAAATTGTCTTTATCATTGGCTTGATCTTGATATTTTAAAAATATTCTCATCTCTTTGGAGTGCTTTGAGTATGATCTTGATCAAACAATGAATTAAACTAGGTGGTTTTCAATTATATGGTATCCTGGTTCCCTTGTGAAAAATTACATTATGTGACAACTTTTTTTTCCCAGAATATATTCCAGTGCTAAATCTCTGTTTTATTGATCTTTTAACAGTTAAGGGAAGAAAGCCGGAGGCTGGCTCTGGCTGCCAAAAGAGAAAAGAGAAAGGAGAAGAGAAGGAAGAAAAAGGAAGAACAAAGAAGAAAACTAGAAGAAATTGAAGCCAAAAATAAAGAGAATTTTGAACTCCAAGCTGCTCAAGAGAAAGAAAAACTTAAAGTTGAAGGTATTTTCTCTAACAGCTATTCAAATGGTTTCATGTGATACATTTTAGTCAAAATTATATTTGTTTAAATCACTTAAAGCGAAAACAGACTTCTAAGTTATGAAGCTCCTAGAGTATTTATACACATTTTTCCTTTATTGTCTCTTCTTACAACTTTCTATTAAGAAATATTTCAAGCCTACAGACAAGTTGAAAGAATGATAAAATGAATACCTGAATACCCTCATTGTTAACATTTTACCATATTTGCTTTATGTTTTTCTCTGTAAATATATACACATATTTTTGTGAGCTATTTGAAAGTAAACTGCAGATATTCTGACATTGCACCTATAAAAATTTCAGCATGTATCCTTGAGCGTGACATTTGCTTACATAATCACAGCACCATTTATAATCCTAAAAAATAAATGACAATTCTATAATATCATCCACAGTCCAGACTATATTTAAATTTCCATACTAGGCTGTATTTAGAAGATAACTTGAGGTGGGAATATTGTGGGGAAAAACTATTGCCATTTAACCACAAAATATATATGCAGTGTGTTTGTTTTTGTTTTTTAATTTTCTCTAGCTTCAAGCCTTTTATTTTGAAGGATTTCAAACTACAGAAAGTTTAAGAATTAATACAGTTGAAAACCTGCATGTTGTCTGGATTCTTAGCTGATAACATTTGACATATTTGTTATGTCTATCATCTTCTTTCTCTCTCTTTTTTGTTGTTTGGAAGAGTTTGCACATAAGCTATATGTGTCGTGCAAAATCACCCCTAAATACTTGAGTATGTATTTCACAGAAAAAGAACATTATTTTACATAACCACAATAACATTATTATATCTAAGAAATTTAAATTGTCCAAAAAATATTCCTTATAGCCTACCTGCTATGCTTTGGATAGGCCTTAGAGAATTCTTGAGAATAGATCATTTGTATCCACTTCATTACCAACACGAATGACTGCCGATTTTATGTCTAGTCGTAGCAGAGTAACTCCTGGTTTTTGTTTTTTCTTTCTTCTTCAAGTGCAAAAAGCTACGTATATTCTAGGGGCACTTAAAACTTGCTAATTCAGTATTCCCACTTTACAGATGAGCCTGAAGTCTTGACAGAGCCTCCAAGTGCCACAACCACTACTACCATAGGTATATCTGCAACCTGGACAACTTTGGCAGGTTCTCATGGTAAAAGAAATAATACCATAACTACAGCTAGTTCAAAGAGGAAAAGCAGGAAAAATAAAATTACTCCAGAAAATGTTCAAATTATATTTGATGATGATCCACTACCAATTTCATACAGTCAGCCAGAAAAAGTAAACGGCGAATCCAAGAGCAGCAGCACCAGTGAGAGTGGGGACAGTGATAATATGAGGATTTCCAGCTGTAGTGATGAAAGTAGTAACAGCAACAGCAGCCGGAAAAGTGACAATCATTCACCAGCTGTGGTCACTACCACTGTGACCAGCAAGAAGCAGCCATCAGTTCTGGTTACGTTTCCAAAGGAGGAGAGAAAATCTGTTTCTGGCAAGACTTCAATAAAGTTAGTTCTGATTTTTGTTTTACTATGCATAATATTGCTCAACTGCTAACTGAAAGGCCGGCGGTTTGAACCTACCAGCCGTTCTGAGGGAGAAAGACATGGCAGTGTGCTTCGGTAAAGATTTACAGCCTTGAAAACCCTATGGGGCAGTTCTGCTCTGTCCTAAGGGTTGCTAAGAGTCGGAACCGACTCAGTGGCAGTGGCCTTAATATCTTCGTTAAACATTTTGTTGCTGAATTTTTAGTAATACAAGTGAATTACCAACTTACAACATAAGGATTTTTTTGTGCGTGTGTTAAGGTACGATTTTAATTGAAGGATAGCTGTTTTTTTAGATTTCGTATTTGTGAGAGATTAAATTCTTTTTGCTATGTAATTTCTCCTTTTTGATTGTTAGCTATGAAAAGTATTGATTTTGCTTTTTTTCAGGGATTATTATTGAGATTTACTCTGGTAAATTTGACCCCTAGGTAGTGTCTTCCTAAAAAACTGTTTGTATTATGCTAAGTATTTAAGAGAAGTGAAAAATAACTCCTCACTTGTTCACCATATTTAATCTAAATATAAATAAAATAAAATCATGTAATAGATTACCTTTATCGTTTAAGAAATTCTACATCCATTCAATATTTAATATACTTTCCCCTCCCCTCTGTAAAGATTGTCAGAGACTATCAGTGAAGTGACCAGTAATTCTCTGTCCACTTGCACAAAATCTGGTCCATCTCCCCTGTCCTCTCCAAATGGGAAGTTAACAGTAGCAAGTCCTAAGCGTGGACAAAAGAGGGAAGAAGGATGGAAAGAAGTTGTAAGAAGGTGAGTGATTGGTTTTCTGGTTGTTTTTCACATTCTTTATATATGCTGTATTTCACAGTGAAGTGTTAAATTCCTCCTGCTCTTTAATGGTTGCAAACAAACTCGTGGCCCAAGGCTGAATTTGGCAAAGACAGGTGACACCATATCTTAAATGAAAAAAAAAAAAAGTCAATACTTCAAAATTGAGAGAATTTACATAGAAAGTTAGGTACTTACGGGATCTGATTAGTACCGACAGACACTGGAATTTGCTAAAAACCAGTCTGAATTCTTTAAGGTTGTAGATTGTGTACTATTCTACCTTGTATCCCCAGAGCCCATTATGTAGTAGATATCAAGTAAATATTTAAGGACTGAATAAATACCAATTTTAAATTATTGATCTAATCCTGTTTTTAAATCATAAGTTACATTTATTTCTCTCAAGGGTTTTAGGATAAAAATATTATACTTTTCTTGGAATTTTTTAATAATTATGTGTCAAAGAGTAGGAGTACAGCATCCCAGAAACCAAAGAGTTCATAATAAGATACCACAAACCTAGAAAGAATGTAAGTCTTGGATCACTAATTTTAAAGAGCTTTTCAGAAATTCTATCAAAGATTTTGATTTTGATTATTTGAAACAAGAGCTATAATGAATCAAACTTATTACTATTAATCCCAAAACATGCTGTACAGTTTTTTTAGTCATTTTTGGACCAAAACCAACATCTCTATCTCACCCATACACTTATTCATATCCACACTCTCTATTGAACTAATTGAAATCAGAACATCAGTACCGTCTGTACCAAGAGTGAAGTAACATAATTCAGTTTTTCTGTATCCATTTTACATTGTGGTATAAAAAGCAATTCTTAACTAATTTGGAAATGATGCTAGCGGATGCTTAGTTATTATATAAAAGGTCAGGGATCAGATCCCACCTTTTAAAACATATAATATGAATATTTAATCTGCCATTCTGAATAAATTGACTAAATGTCTTTATTACATATTTGGCTGATTCTCTTTACTGAGAATTGTATATTTCTTTTAGAAGTATTTTTTAATTCAGACTTTTCAGAAATTTATATCTACCTTTCCTAAATCTGAATGTTTAAGATTATAATGTAATTTTGCAAGTGTTAGATGAGTTTTGCTTTTTTAAAAAATTCCCATAGAGGTTTCTCTTTCCTTGCACTACTAAACATCCTTCAATGAATTTCCAAATTTGTGGATAATTATTTTAAAGCCTCTAGAAAAATGCAGGGAAACAATGAAATTTTAATACCATCACTTCAGTTAGATATTAGGGGATAAAGAGAGAAATGCTAATAAAACATCAAAAGATGCCCACAAGAAGCCGTTCTTCTTTGTACTTCTCAGGCTAAACTGGCTGTCCCCACCTGTATGCCTTTAAGATAGCCCTATTAGAGCACTCATGACATGGTGTTAAGAATTTTCTTACGTGGTATCTAGTCAGTCAATATGTATGGGCAGGAACCCATGCCTATCTCATTTCCAATTAACATTTGCATTAGCTCAGTACATGTCTACCTAGTGGGTGCTTTACAAATATAAGTGAACAATGCAAAAACAACAACCAAATAAAATTAAAAATAAAAAGAAGCTTTGCGTTACTTAAAGGAGGAAGGTAAGGAGTGACTGCTTAACTACTAATATGCACAGGGTCCCTTTTGGGGGATGATAAAGATGTCCTGAAATTGGATTATGGTTGCATGACTCTAAATATACTTCAAACCATTAAATTGTATACTTAAAACAGGTGAATATTATGGTATGTGAATGATAACTCAATAAAGCTGTTAGGAAAAAACAAGTGAAGAATGAAAGTCAAGAAAGCAAACAATCTTAGGTGATAAGAAATTATAGTAAAGCTTTCTAATTTATCTATACATTCATTAGTGCATTTTTTTTTATTTTTCCTACTTTTCATCTACCTGTTCATCTATAGTGAGAATAGTTAGAAAAGGCTTATTCACCAGTAATCTATTATATATGTATTTAAAGAGATATACTTTAGTAACCTCTCTCCTTATTTTAAACACAACCACTTGATGACATGAATGATTTAACTTTGCAATTTTGTTTTAAAAAGGTCAAAGAAAGTATCTGTTCCATCGACTGTGATATCCAGAGTGATTGGAAGAGGAGGTTGTAATATCAACGCCATTCGGGAGTTCACTGGTGCACACATAGATATTGATAAGCAGAAAGACAAGACGGGAGACCGGATAATAACTATAAGGCAAAACTTTGTGTCTCTTATATTTTCTTCCTTTGTTTTATTGCACTATAGCTTGATGAAATAGAGCCATTTGAGTTTTTGATGGAACTTTGAGTTTAATAGCAGATGAGTACAGGAACTTTTAGTTTCTTTTTTTTTTTTCTTTTCTAGTTAATACTAGGCTTTTGTAAAAGGTTTTAAAGGAATCTGTATTTCTTTCTTGTGGGGGAAAGGTTTAGATTACCTTTTCCATACAGGAACTGCTCATACAACATTCTTAAAAATTTGTTCTGAAATTTGTTCTGAGACTTAAGAAGGATTAAGTTTTTACCAAGGAGCCCCCGCGTGGTGCCAACTGTTAAGCACTGGGCTACTTAACTAAAAGGTTGATGCCTCGAGCCCACCTAGAGGCACCTAGGAAGAAAGTCCTGTCCATTTGCTTCTGAAAGTCTTAAAAACCCTATGGAGTGAGGCTCTACTGTGGCACACATGGGGCTGCTATGAATCAGAATTGACTTGATGGCAACTGGTTTGGTTTTGGTTTCAAGTTTCTACATTTTAAGCGGGTTTCCATCTTGGATTAGTGTTTGAGATTTGTTATTCTTTGATTGTGACCTTAGGATATGATATGAGCTCAGTAATTCAAATTTGAAATGAAAATTTACTTATCTTGAATAAGTCTTTGAACGGGTCTGTGCTCGAATATCCTTAAGATAAGGATGATATTCTAAGAAATTTTAAGAATGCATAAAGATGTAATTTAATGACTTCAATGTAAACCCAAGTTCTTTTGAAAGAGTTCCATATGCTTTCAGACAGCAGTTAAAAGTTTATTTGGGAGAGGCAGATGCCTTTGTTGAAAGTTGGTAGTTTTAGCCTGCTTTGGAAGGAAGGAGACAATTAACCATCTCTATTTTCTACTCATCTCCTCTCCATCTTGTTTTTTCCCCTCCTGTTAATAATTGGCTAGCCACAACCTGCTTTATCACAGAAGTGGGAAGATACCCATACGGCTTCCCTTGCACTCAAATATTTGCCTAAAGATCCATCAGTAGGATTTGACCTTATGGACATTGTTTGCATTGTCAGAGTTTCTCTCTCATTTTGAGACATCTTTCCAGAGGAATTACAACAATTATCTTACTAATAGAAGAACCACTAGTGAATATGTAGATGTGGTCATCTACAGTGCCAGTATTTAAAATAAAATACTATTTTCTCATTCAGTTTCATTATTGTCCTTATTGTATTTTTTAAATTTTGATTGTTTAAATTTACAGTAACATTATGGATTATAGAGACTTTTAAGTGCAGTAGTTTTCTAAGTAATGTATATTACAGTTGGAAATGGTTTTTTTGTTTAAGAAAACTAAAAACCAAAAAAAAAAAAAAAAATACCCACTGCCATTGAATTGATTCTGACTCATAGCAACCCTGTAGGATGGAGTAGAATTGCCCCATAAGGAAATAATAGTAATTTATGAAAATAAATGATTTACTCTTTCTTTGAAATCTATAGTGGTAATTTAGTGCAGCGTATTTCTTTGTTTGCAGAATATCTTACGAATGATTAGCAAATTGCTGCTTAACTTTCGTTATCTGTTCTCTGTGTGTATAGGCAAACACATACACATGGTGAATTTAGTTTATACACATGGTGAATTTAGTTTATACATATTAAAAAGTAGAGGAAATTGGATCTGATTTTTTTTTTTTAATCAACTTTTAGGGGTGGCACTGAATCAACAAGACAAGCAACTCAGTTGATCAATGCTCTGATCAAGGATCCAGACAAAGAAATTGATGAACTTATTCCAAAGAACCGTTTGAAAAGCTCCTCGGCAAATTCCAAAATCGGGTCATCAGCACCTACCACCACTGCTGCTAACAGTTCCCTAATGGGAATTAAAATGACAACTGTAGCTCTCTCATCAACATCTCAAACTGCCACAGCACTCACTGTGCCTGCAATTTCTTCTGCATCCACTCACAAAACCATTAAGAACCCAGTGAATAATGTGAGGCCTGGTTTTCCGGTTTCTCTTCCATTAGCGTATCCTCCTCCACAGTTGGCACATGCTTTGCTTGCTCAGACTTTTCAGCAGATCCGTCCACCAAGGTTGCCCATGACCCACTTTGGAGGTACTTTTCCACCAGCTCAATCCACTTGGGGTCCTTTTCCTGTCAGGCCTTTGAGCCCTGCCAGAGCTACTAACTCGCCTAAGCCTCACATGGTGCCTCGCCATAGCAATCAGAACAGCAGTGGTTCTCAGGTGAATTCAGCAGGTTCTTTAACTTCAAGTCCAACAACTACAACCAGTTCATCAGCTTCAACGGTGCCTGGTACATCTACAAATGGCAGTCCAAGTTCACCTTCAGTCAGAAGGCAGCTCTTTGTTACAGTTGTGAAGACATCCAATGCCACCACCACAACAGTCACAACCACAGCAAGCAACAACAGCACTGCACCCACAAATGCCACATATCCTATGCCTACTGCCAAAGAACACTACCCAGCATCATCCCCATCTTCCCCATCTCCACCAGCTCAGCCAGGAGGGGTTTCTAGAAACAGCCCATTGGATTGTGGAACAGCATCTCCAAATAAAGGAGCATCTTCCTCTGAACAAGAAGCAGGTAGTCCACCAGTAGTAGAAACAGCAAACAGTAGACCTCCAAACAATAGCAGTTCTTCTGGGAGTTCATCAGTTCATTCTACTCAACAGCAGCCTCCGGGATCTGTTTCTCAGGAGCCAAGGCCACCTCTCCAGCAGTCTCAGGTTCCTGCCCCGGAAGTCAGAATGACAGTTCCTCCTTTAGCAACAAGTTCTGCTCCAGTGGCGGTGCCTTCTACTGCCCCAGTGACTTACCCTATGCCTCAGACACAAGTGGGATGTTCCCAGCCTGCTCCTAAAATGGAAACCCCTGCTATTAGACCAACCTCTCATGGCACAACTGCCCCTCACAAGAATCCAGCTCCAGTGCAGAATTCATCTGTTGCAGTCCTTAGTGTCAATCACATTAAAAGACCTCACAGTGTTCCCTCTTCTGTCCAGCTACCTTCAACCTTAAGTACACAAAGTGCTTGTCAGAATTCAGTACATCCAGCAAATAAGCCTATTGCTCCCAATTTCAATGCCCCTTTACCATTTGGGCCCTTTAGCACGTTGTTTGAAAACAGCCCTACTTCTGCTCATGCCTTCTGGGGAGGATCTGTTGTTTCATCTCAGTCAACACCAGAATCTATGATATCAGGAAAATCCTCGTATTTGCCAAATTCAGATCCTTTGCATCAGCCTGATACTTCCAAAGCTCCAGGTTTCAGACCACCATTACAGAGACCTGCTCCAAGTCCCTCAGGTGAGTCTGTGTTTTCTAAGGTTCTGTAGCTGTTCAGTAACATAGGTGATACGAAAACCCTTGCTCAGTTTCTAATGTTTTTACTCTATGACTAGACCATATGGACGGAGATTCTTGTATTTGGTTAATGAAAATGCTATTGTGAGTATTGTGTGTGTTTACTGTTGTTGTTGTTCTTAGGTGCCGTCGAGTCGGTTCTGACTCATAGTGACCGTATGCACAACAGAAAGAAACACTGCCCGGTCCTGAGCCATCCTTACAATCGTTGTTATGCTTGAGCTCATTGTTGCAGCCCATGTGTCAGTCCACCTCGTTGAGGGTCTTCTTCTTTTCTGCTGACCCTGTACTCTGCCAAGCATGATGTCCTTCTCCAGGGACTGATCCCTCCTGACAACATATCCAAAGTACGTAAGACCCAGGCTTGCCATCCTTGCCTCTAAGGAGCATTCTGGCTGTACTTACTCTAAGACATATTTGTTCCTTCTTTTGCCAGTCAATGGTGTATTCAATATTCTTTGCCAGCACCACAATTCAAAGGCCACAATTCTTCTTCGGTCTTCCTTATTCATCGTCCAGCTTTCACATGCATATGATGCGATTGGAAATACCATGGCTTGGGTCAGGCGCACCTTAGTCTTCAATGTGACATCTTTGCTCTTCAGCACTTTAAAGAGGTCCTTTACGGCAGATTTATCAAATGCAGTGCGTCTTTTGATTTGACTGCTGGTTCCATGGCTGTTGATTGTGGATCCAAGTAAAATGAAATCCTTGACAACTTCAGTCCTTTCTCTGTTTATCATGATGTAGCTCATTAGTCCAGTTGTGAGGATTTTTGTTTTCTTTATGTTGAGGTGCAATCCATACTGAAGGCTGTGGTCTTTGATCTTCATTACTAAGTGCTTCAAGTCTTCTTCGCTCTCGGCAAGCAAGGTTGTGTCATCTGCATAACGCAGGTTGTTAATGAGCCTTCCTCCAATCCTGATGCCCCGTTCTTCTTCATATAGTCCAGCTTCTCGTATTATTTGCTTAGCATACAGAATGAATAGGTATGGTGAAAGAATAAAACCCTGATGCACACCTTTCCTGACTTTAAACCACTCAGTATCCCCTTTTTCTGTCCGAACAACTGCCTCTTGATCTATGTAAAGGTTCCTCATGAGCGCAATTAAGTATTCTGGGATTCCCATTCTTCGCAATGTTATCCATAGTTTGCTATGATCCACACAGTCGAATGCCTTTGCGTAGTCAATAAAACACAGGTAAACATCCTTCTGGTATTCTCTGCTTTCAGCCAGGATCCATCTGACATCAGCAATGATATCCCTGGTTCCACGTCCTCTTCTGAAACAGGCTGAATTTCTGGCAGTTCCCTCTCGATATACTGCTTCAGCCATTTTTGAATGCTCTTCAGTAAAATTTTGCTTGCATGTCATATTAATGATATTGTTTTATAATTTCCACATTCGTTTGGATCAGCTTTCTTGGGAATAGGCATAAATCTGGATCTCTTCCAGTCGGTTGGCCAGGAAGCTGTCTTCCATATTTCTTGGCATAGATGAGTGAGCACCTCCAGCACTGCATCTGTTTGTTGAAACATCTCAATTGATATTCCGTCAATTCCTGCACCTTGCTTTTCGCCAGTGCCTTCAGAGCAGCTTGGGCTTCTTACATTAGCACCATCGGTTCCTGATCATATGCCAGCTCTTAAAAGGTTGAACATCAACTAATTCTTTTTGGTGTAATGACTCTGTGTATTCCTTCCATCTTCTTTTGATGCTTCCTGCGTTGTTTAATGTTTTCCCCATAGAATTCCTTCACTATTGCTCGAGGGTTGAATTTTTTCTTCAGTTCTTTCACCTTGAGTAACACCAAGTGTGTTCTTCCCTTTTGGTTTTCCATCTCCAGCTCTTTGCACATGTCATTATAATACTTTGTTTTCTTGAGACGCCCTTTGAAATCTGTTCAATTCTTTTACTTCATCAATTCTTCCTTTTGCTTTAGCTGCTCGATGTTCGAGAGCAAGTTTCAGAGTCTCCTCTGACATCCATCTTGGTCTCTTCTTTCTTTCCTGTCTTTTCAGTGACCTCTTGCTTTCTTCATGTATGATGTCGTTGACGTCATTCCACAACTTGTCTGGTCTTTGGTCAATGCATCAAATCTATTCTTGAGATGGTCTCTAAATTCAGGTGGGCTATGTTCAAGGTCATATTTTGGCTCTCGTGGACTTGATCTGATTTTCTTCCGTTTCAGCTTGAACTTGCATAGGAGCAATTGATGGTCTGTTCCACAGTTGTCCCCTGGCCTTGTTGTGATTGACGTTATTGAGCTTTGCCATTGTCTCTTTCCACAGATGTAGTCAATTTGATTTCTTTGTGTTCCATCTGGTGAGGTCCATGTGTATAAAAAAAAAAAAAATGTGTATAGTCGCTGTTTATGTTGGTGAAAGAAGGTATTTGCAGTGAAGAAGTCGTTGGTCTTGCAAAATTCTATCATTCCATCTCTGGTATTATTTCTATCACCAAGGCCATATTTTCCCACTACTGCTCCTTCTTCTTTGTTTCCAACTTATGCATTCCAATTGCCAGTAATTATCAATGCATCTTGATTGCATGTTCGATCAATTTCCAACTGCAGCAACTGATGAAAATCTTCAATTTCTTCATCTTTGGGCCCTGGTGGTTGGTACGTAAATTTGAATGATAGTCGTATTAACTGGTCTTCCTTGTAGGCGTATGGAGATTCTTATCACTGACAGCATTGCACTTCAGGATAGATCTTGAAATGTTCTTTTTGACGATGAATGCAACACCATTCCTCTTAAAGTTGTCATTCCCAGCATAGTAGACTATATGATTCTCCGATTCAAAACGGCCAGTACCAGTCCATTTTAGCTCACTAATACCTAGGATAGCAATATTTATGTGTTCCATTTCATTTTTGACAATTTCCAATTTTCGTAGATTCATACTTCGTACATTGTAGGTTCTGATTATTAATGGCTGTTTGCAGCTGTTTCTTCTCATTTTGAGTCATGCCACGTCAGCAAATGAAGGTCCCGAAAGCTTTATTCCATCCACGTCATTAAGGTCGACTCTACTTTGAGGAGGCAGCTCCTTCCCAGTCATCTTTTGAGTGCCTTCCAACCTGGGGGGCTTACCTTCCAGCACTGTATCAGACAGTGTTCCGCTGGTATTCATCAGGTTTTCACTCGCTAATGGTTTTCAGAAGTAGACTGCTGGGTCCTTCTTCCTAGTCTGTCTCAGTCTGGAAGCTCAGCTGAAACCTGTCCTCCATGGGTGACCCTGGTGGTACCTGAATACCTGTGGCACAGCTTCCAGCATCACAGAACACGCAAGCCCCCACATTTCGACAAACTGACAGACACATGGGGGGTGTGTTTACTATATGCTATTGTTTTTAACCTTTTTGAAAAGCTACAGTGGATTTCATCTTGAATTTCCAATAAATAAATTTCATTGGGCATTTTTCTCTCAAAAAAAAGTCTCTTATGTTTTAATTTAATAAGATAATGACATAGGAGTTTCTTTTTTCAAATACAAAATAATTAACAAAGGTTTTAAAAATTGAATTTTTATTCCTGAGTGTCTTTTTTTTTTTAATAATGAGAACATAAAGCTGCACTAATACAATAGCCACTAGCCACATATGCTATTTAAATTAAAATTAAATAAAATTCAAAATTAGTTTCCTCAGTCACGTTAGCTGTATTTCAAGTGTTTACTAGGCACATGTAACTAGTAAGCTACCATGTTGGACAGCATAGGTATAGAACATTATCATTATCATAGAAGGTTATATTGGACAACGTTGATATGTACAAAGAATCTAAGGATCTTATAGTTGTAGGCTGTTGCTTTTTTTGGTAAACTTTTTATTTTGATATAATTTTAAATTATAGAAGAATCCCCATGTATCTGTCACCCAGCTTTCCCTCATGAAAACATATAACCATAGCACATTTATCAAAAGCAAATTAACATGGGTACGATACGTTTAATGAGGCTACAGATTTTACTCAGATTTCACCAGTTTTTCCAATAACGTCCTTTTCTGTTCCAGGACCCAGTCCAGAATTCTAAGCTGCATTTAGATTCTTGCTTTTTAATTATGAGCATTTCAAATAATTAAGTGTAATGGTTAAGTGCTACCACTGCTAACCATAAAAGGTCAGCAGTTTGAATCTACTAGCTGCTCCTTGGAAACCCTAGGGGCAGTTCTCCTCCATCCTATAGAGTCACCATAAGTCAGAATCAACTTCATGGGTTTTTTTTGGTTTTAGTATGCCAGAGATTGATATACTATGGCCTGTGGGCCAAATCTAGTTTGCTGTCTGTTTTTACATGGTTGAAAACAGAAAATCGAAAGAAAAATATTTTATGACACAAAAAAGTTACATGAAATTTAAACATGAGTCTTCGTAAATAAAGTTCTGTTGGATGCAACTGTACCTATTCATTTACGTATTGTGTATGGCTGCTTTCTCGAGAAAAAGGCAAAGTTGTATAATTGAGAGAAAATCTGCCAAACGTAAAATACTGTGTAGTATTTGGCCCTTTACAGAGAAGTTGCCAACCCTTGATCTGTGCTAGTGTGGAGATGATCTTCTAGAACTGAATTTTCCGTGTTTACTGGGAACTGGATATTATTTTTGATCTATTTCTGTGTGTGAAATGTAAATAAAATATAATGAACGTGACCAGTAGATACTTCTTTGCTGAGGGTTGATTGACATATTCATGTATACTTTCAAAAACAATTTCTCTTGAGTACTAAAAACAATAGAATCAGTATAATTATTTTTTAAAAGATCCTCATATATAATGCATGGAAAATAATTTTAAATTTCATTTTTATGGTAGTTGGAATTTAATGGAAATAAAAATAAAATGGAAATACCTTCTCAAAATGTGGTAATCTATGTGGTGTATTTAGAAAGACTAAATTTAAGATTTAGAGAAAGAGAAAATAGGTTTTTTTGTTGTTTTCTTTTTTAATGGAAAGGTCTAGAAAGAGGACCAGCTCTATAGAACAGGAAGGTTTTTTTGGGACATACAGTTGATTAGAGTCAAAATGATTTTTAATTCCAAAGCCTGTCAAAGGGAAATATTGGTAGATTCAGGTCATTTAGAGTTAAAAATATTCACTCTAGTTATGTATTACATAGGAAGCATATTTTTAAAATTTTCTCCCGAACATATTCCAGATCTTAATTTCTCTTTCTCTAAATTTTTCCTAATTCATTTTGTGTTCCATACGTATTTTTCTTTCTTTGCCTAGCCATCATATGTAAATGATTTGTCCATTTTTATTTTAGATGCAGATCTGTTATTATAGCTTTTATTTTTAAAAAACTTTAAATCACATAAAATTTTAAGGAAAAGAGTAAACAAAATAGTAATCACTTGTGTACTCCCTCACTTATGTTCTCCAATTTCTAACATATTTTCAAACCCTCATTCTCTTTCCTTCTTTTCTCCCGACTTCTTTCTCCTTTCCTCTTTCTCCCCCTTCTTTTCTTCTCTCTGTCTCCTTCCATTTTCTCTTCACTATTTGTCAAATCATGGGAAAGTTAAATTTCAAGTATTATGACACTCACCCCTAACTACTTCGGCATGCGTCTTCCCAAAACAGAGATGTCCACCTTTACAGCTATAACACTAGCAGTGCACAGAAGAAAATCAACATTAATTCAGGAATAACATCCAATATAAAGTATCATTATCCCAATATATCCTCTATGTCTGTGTATGCTTTTTTTTTTTTTCTCCTTCTTTTGATCAGAATCCAGTGAAGATTCACGTATTGCTTTTGGTCTCCCCTAGTCTAGAGCCTTGGTGGTCCTAGTAGGTAAGCATTGGGCAGCTAACCAAAAGGCTGGCAGCTCAAATCCACCAGCTGCTCCTTGGAAACTATGTGCGGTAGTTCTACTCTGTCTTGTACAGTTGCTATGAGTTGGAATCGACTCGATAGCGTGGGTTTTGGTTTTGTTTTTTTAGTCTAGAGCATCCCACCATCTCCCTCTGTTCTTGACATTGAATCCTTTGAAGAGCCCAGTTGTCCTGCAGAATGTCCTACATTTTCGATTTGTCTGTTTGCTCATGATTAGATTCAGATCAGACATTTTTGGCAGGAGCATCATATACATGATGTTTTGAACTTCACACTGACTTCTGTCAGGAGGCACTTGATGACAGATTGTCCTACTGTGGGCTATAGAAAGCTAACCATCAAAATCTCTCTGTGTTAGAGACATATCTATAGCCTTTTTTTCCCCTACAACTTTTTATAGTAGATTTTATAAACTCCTTGACCGTTAACTATTTAACTATTAAGTTTCAGTACTGTAACTTCAGTACTCTTCTACAATAGCTAATAGAACACATTAAAATTAAAAATGTTTCCCTTGATAATTTTCGTTTTTTAGCTATCTTTATAAAATAATGGGGAAAATGAGGTTTCAGTGGACTGAAAAAAAAATGAACCAAGGAGAAATTTCTTAAATAATCTAAAGAATTTTGGTATATGTTGGGGGCCTTTTGGGATTTTAGGATTGTCTTAATTATTTCTCCCAGATTGTAACTATTATTATGATGTACATTATAGGTATTGTCAATATGGATTCGCCATATGGTTCTGTAACACCTTCTACACATTTGGGAAACTTTGCCTCAAACCTTTCAGGAGGTCAAATGTATGGACCTGGGGCACCCCTTGGAGGAGCACCCACAGCTGCTAACTTTAACAGACAACATTTTTCCCCACTTAGTTTGTTGACTCCATGTTCATCAGCATCAAATGGTGAGTACTGCACAGTATAGTTCTGTATTAAAAGTTTGCATGTATGTTTTTTAAAAACAAAAGATTTTAAGTTTTTCAGAATTTGTGATTTTAAGCCCCGGTGGCAAAGTGGTTAAGAGCTCAAGCTGCTAACCAAAAAGTCTGCAGTTTGAATCTGCCAGCTGCTTTTTGGAAACCCTATGGGGCAGTTCTGCTCTGTCCTGTAGGGTTGCAATGAGCTGGGCTCGCTATGACTCAATGGCACATAACAACAAAACATAATTTTAATACTATAAAAATATAATACTTACTCTTGGCAATCTGAAATCAGCAGGAATTTCTAGAGAATTTCCAGGTTTTAAAATTACTGGAATCAACCTAGATTATATGAAACCTAGAATATTATAATGAATCTCTTTCAAGGAGAGATCATTTCTTGAGAAAAAAAGTTAACCTCGGTTGAACCAGCTATTAATATGTATTTACTTTTAGTTTTTGGGGGGAATACAGGTACCAAGGAGAGTGTAAGTATCATGTGTTTTTTGTCAGCCTTTTGAATCTCATCTGCATAAACAGCACAATTGATGCCTATCACGATATCATATGTGTATTTTTAGTTGTAGTCAGTCACTAATAGGGAGTTCAATTCTTGTTAAGAAAATTCCTGTAGTAAGGTTTTTTTTTTTTGAGGGATGGGGGAATAAAGACGTTCAGTTGGTTACTCCTTGAGGAAATCAGGAAAACCTGGTGGTGTAGTGGTTAAGTGCTACAGCTGCTAACCAAAAGGCTGGCAGTTCAGATCCACCAGGTGCTCCTTGGAAACTGTATGAGGCAGTTCTACTGTGTAATATAGGGTCACTATGAACCGGAATCAGCTTGATGGCAATGGGCTTGGGTTTTTTTTTTTTTTTTTGAGGAAATTATAAATAGGAATCCTTTTTTTTAAACTACCAAATTTCTTCCAACTAACAGCATTAGAGTGGGTAACAATGTGGTTAACCGAATGAAAGAGGAAATAAGAAGAAATATTTGTAAGACACATGAAAGTACATTGCCAGTTAAAGCATGCAGTAAGTTGTGGCCTATAGAAGATTTATATATTGTAGTTTTTCTTGTGTTTGCCAAATAATAAGGATAATCATATAGAAAGCATCTTAACTTTCTTCGTAAAAACCAAACCAAACCCGTTGCTGTCGAGTTGATTCCGAATCATAGTGACCCTATAGGACAGAGTAGAACTACCTCATAGGATTTCCAAGCAATGGCTGGTAGATTCATAATGCCGACTTCTTGGTTAGCAGCCAAGCTTTTAACCACTGCACCACCAGAGTTCCATCCTTGCACAAGTGTCTGTTAAATGAGAATGATTTAAGAATGATTAGAATTTGAAATTAGAAATATGCCAGAAATAATATAAGAAGTATAAAGATAATATATCAAAAGAAGGAAGTGGAGGGAAAAAAACAGTGGCAGTTCTCATTGGAGATGCTTTAAATATCTTTGAAGAAGGTTCAGACTCTTAGGAGCCATAATTGGGGTAAAGTTAATATAGAGTAACAGTATTACATAGCCTAGTTTATTTTCAAAAAAGCCATTAAATAGAATACTTAAACTAAATAAAGGAATAGCTGGTTATCATATCACATTCGGGTCTCAGCTATCTTAGTTATAATTAAAGATTATAGCCCCAGTTATTTATAGCTGTATTCAGTGCAACAAATGTTTCTGTATACTAAGTTGAAGAATATGGTTTTTTAAAAAAAATTATAAGGAAGACTGTTAGATATATATTGAAGAATGGAAAGTAATTCACTCTGTATTAAAAAATTGGTATTTTATCCCATTCAGGAGTTCCTCTCTTTAGGAACATGCAAGTTACAATAGTTTAAAAAAATTTTTTTTTTTGAGAGAAAAGTAGTCTAAATGGGATTTCCAATCGTTGTTGTTGTTAGGTGCCATCAAGTCAGTTCCAACTCATAGCGACCGTACACACAACAAAAGGAAACACTGCCCAATCCTGCACCATCCTTGCAGTCGTTGCTATGCTCGAGCTCATTGTTGCAGCCACTGTGTCAATCCACCTCATTGAGGGTCTTCCTCTTGTCCGCTGACGCGGTACTCACCAAGCATGACATCATTCTCCAGGGACTGATCCCTCCTGACAACATAGAAGCCGTCCTTGCTTCTAAGGAGCCTTCTGGCTGTACTTCCTCCAAGAGAGATTTGTTCGTTCTTTTGACAGTCCATGGTATATTCAATACTCTTCACCAAGATGGCAATTCAGAAACATCAGTTCTTCTTCCATCTTCCTTATTCATTGTCCAGCTTGGGTCAGGCGCACCTTAGTCTTCAAGGTGACATCTTTGCTTTTCAACACTTTAAAGAGGTCCTTTGCAGCAGATTTACCCCATGCAATGTGTCTTTTGATTTCTTGACTGCTGCTTTCATGGCTGTTGATTGTGGATCCAAGTAAAATGAAATCCTTGACAACTTGAGATCTTTTCTCCGTTTATCATGATGTTGCTCGTTGGTCCAGTTGTGAGGATTTTTGTTTCCTTTATGTTGCAATCCATACTGAAGGCTGTGGTCTTTGATCTTCATTAGTAAATGCTTCACGTCAGTTTCAGCAAGCAAGGTTGTGTCATCTGCATAACGCAGGTTGTTAATGAGTCTTCCTCCAATCCTGATGCCCTGTTCTTCTTCATATAGTCCAGCTTCTCGGATTATTTGCTCAGCATACAGATTGAACAGATATGGTGAAAGGATACAACCCTGACTCATACTTTTCCTGAATTTAAACCAATCAGTGTCCCCTTGTTCTGTCCAAACAACCGCCTCTTGATCTATGTAAAGGTTCCTCATGAGCACAGTTAAGTGTTCTGGAATTTCCAGTCTTCCCAGTGTTATCCATAATTTGTTACGATCCACACAGTTGAATGCCTTTGCATAGTCAATAAAACACAGGTAAACATCCTTTTGGTATCCTCTGCTTTCAGCCAGGATCCATCTGACATCAGCAATGATATCCCTGGTTCCACATCCTCTTCTGAAACCGGCCTGAATTTCTGGCAGTTCCCTGTCAATATACTGCTGCAGCCGTTTTTGAATGATCTTCGGTAAAATTTTACTTGTGTGTGATAGTAATGACATAGTTCTATAATTTCCACATTCAGTTGGACCAGCTTTCTTGGGAATAGGCATAAATATGGATGTCTTCCAGCTAGTTGGCCAGGAAGCTGTCTTCCATATTTCTTGGCATAGTCGAGTGAGCACCTCCAGTGCTTCATCTGTTCGTTGAAACATATCAATTGATATTCCGTCAATTCCTGCAGCCTTGTTTTTCGCCAATGCCTTCAGAGGAGGTTGGGCTTCTTCCTTCAGTACCATCGGTTCCTGATCATATGCTGCCTCATGAAACCGTTGAATGTCAGCCAATTCTTTTTGGTATAATGACTCTGTTTTCCTTCCATCTTCTTTTGATAGTTCCTGCGCTGTTTAATATTTTTCCCATAGAATCCTTTAGTGTTGCAACTTGAGGCTTGAATTTTTTCTTCAGTTCTTTCAGCTTGAGAAATGCTGAGCATGTTCTTTCCTTTCGGTTTTCTGTCTCCAGCTCTCTGCACATGTCATTATAATACTTTGTCTTCTTGAGACATTCTTTGAAATCTTCTGTTCAGTTTGTTTACTTCATCATTTCTTCTTTTGCTTTAGTTGCGTGACGTTTGTGGGCAAGTTTCAGAGTCTCCTCTGACATCCATCTTCATCTTTTCTTTCTTTCCTGTCTTTGCAATGACCTCTTGCTTTCTTCATGTATGATGTCATTGATGTCATTCCACAACTCGTCTGGTCTTTGGTCACTAGTGTTCAACGCGTCAGATCTGTTGTTGAAATGGTCTCTAAATTGAAGGTCATATTTTGGCTCTCGTGGACTTGCTCTGATTTTCTTCAGTTTCAGCTTGAACTTGCATATGAGCAATTGATGCTCTGTTCCACCGTCGGTCCCTGGCCTTGTTCTGACCGATGATATTGAGCTTTTCCATCATCTCTTTCCACGAATGTGGTCAGTTTTCTGTGTGTTCCATCTGGTGAGGTCCATGTGTATAGTCAAGGTTGATGTTCGTGAAAGAAAGTATTTGCAATGAAGAAGTCGTTGGTCTTGCCAAATTTTATCATTCAGTCTCAAGCATTGTTTCTGTCACCAAGGCCATATTTTCCAACTATTGACCCTTCTTCTTTGTTTCCAACTTTCGCATTCCAATCACCGGTAATTATCCATGCATCCTGATTGCATGTTCGATCAATTTCACCCTGCAGTAGATGATAAAAATCTTCGTTTTTTCATCTTTGGCCGTAGTGGTTGGTACATGAATTTGAATAATAGTCATATTAACTGGTCTTTCTTGTAGGCGTATGGATATTATCCTGTCACTGGCAGCATTGTACTTCAGGATGGATCTTGAAATTTTCTTTTTGCCGATGAATGCAACACCATTCCTCTTAAAGTGTCACTCCTGGCATGGTAGACTGTATGATTGTCCGATTCAGAATGGCCAATACCAGTCCATTTCAGCTCACTAATGCCTAGGATATTAATGTTTACATGTTCCATTTCATTTTTGACAATTTCCAATTTTCCTAGAATCATACTTCATACATTCCAGGTTCTGATTATTAATGGATGTTTGCAGCTGTTTCTTCTCATTTTGAGTCATGCCACATCAGCAAATGAAGGTCCCGAAAGCTTTACTCCGGGTCTTTGTTCCTAGTCTATCTTAGTCTGGAAGCTCAGCTGAAACCTGTCCTCCTTGGGTGACCCTGCTGATATCTGAATACCGGTGGCATAGCTTCTGGCATCACAGCAACACACAAGCCCCCACAGTGCGACAAACTGACAGACACGTAGAGGTTCCAATCATAGTAGTTAACTTAGTAAGTGTTTAGGCAATATTCAAGCTAATTTTCCCCAGAAAATGCCCTTGTCAGCAAAATAGTACAGTTAGATGAGCTTAGGTCACTTCAGTGAACCTCAGTTTTCTGATCTGTAAAATTAAACAATGCTCACCACACAGGATTAGTGTAAGAAGTATATCCTGATTGCTGCAGCTAATTTCTATTGTTTTTTTTCCTCATTGATGATAGTAAGAATGAGGATGATTATGATGATAAATGTTACGCCTGTTTTCTAGCAGTTTTAGAAATGTGCCACTATAGAGTGAAACTTGGGAAAAGAGAAAGTAAAATAGATAATTTAAGAGCTATAGGTAAATCTTGAATATATGCTAATGATGAGAACCAGTGCAAACATTTTTAAGCAGTCAGTGACTTAAAAGTTCTAAAATATTTTTCAAATGATTTTACCTGTTTTTACTTGGACTCCTCTTAAAATTATTTTGTATCTCTAAAATATAGTGGATTTCGGGCAGTGTCTTCTGAGTCTGTTGAGCTGATTCTAAACCAGCATAGGAACATTTTCCTTAAAATGTCTATTTATTCGCCTATTTATATGGAAAAATAAAGATGGCTTTTTATTTTTATATTTGTACAAAAATAGGAAAGAAGAGCACTTTGCTCATTGAAATGTGTTGCCTAAAATTCTTTTTGTTTTTAATCTTAAAAATTATATGGATTATCAGGAGAGAAATTTTTAAAAAATATAAAAGCAGTCTTACTGATGTTACTGTGTGTTAACTTTAGGTAATACATTATTTCAGGAACTCTTAGATAAAATTCATAAAGAGTCATCTGTTGTGCTCAGGGGTTTGGTGTTTTTTTGAGGGGGGATTGTTTTATACTTACTGGATTTCTTGTTAAAAAGGCATTTTGCTTTTTTTTTTTTTTAAACAATTGAACCAATATAGATTGTGTTCTTCAATACATTGCTACATTGTTGATTCAGAATGTCATTGAGGCCAGTAAAATGCTTTCATTAGTATGTTTCAACAACTTTTTGTTTTGAAAAATTTCAGACCTACAGAAAAGTTGAAAAAACAGTACAAGAATCATCCATATTCTCTTCACTTAAATTCACTAATCTTTTTAAACATTTTACTGCATTTGTTTTATCTCTCTTTACTTTTTTGTTGTTGCTAGGCCATTTGACAACAAGATGCAGATACTATAACTCTTCATACCTAGAAAGTAGTAGCATGCATTCACTTAAGGATAACGGCATTCTCTTACACAGCAGCAGTACCGCTATTAAATACGTAATACCTTACCATTAATTCAGTAATATGTCTGACATAGGTGGCATCACTAGGGTTGGTGTGACCCATCTCATGCTAATTACCACAATATTGTAGCTAAAACACTGAAAAAATCAGCAACTACAAAAATACCGGGAGCAACGAAAACAACAGCAGCACATGCTTATAGCATCATTTGAAGCATCATTGTAATTGGGTGATAATGACAGTGCTCACCTAAGCACATTTAGAAGGTTCAAAAAGTAAATTAGCATAAAGTTTTAGCCTTATACCCACCCAACCCAATGCTGTCGAGTCGATTCCAGCTCATCGCAACTCTTTAAGACAGAGTAGAACTGCCCCATAGGGTTTCCAGGGAGTGGCTGGTGGATTTGAACAGCTGACCTTTTGGTTTAGTACCCAATCTCTTAACCACTGTACCACCAGGGTAGGAATACTGACATATGTAAACCAGGCTTACCAAAAATACTTTTGTTGTTAAAACTACAGGGATTTTTTTAATTAAAAATAATAAATTTCTACTGAAACATTGCATAAAAATTTTATAGACAGTCATTTTGGTGTCACCCCTCTGAATGTGTCATCCAGTATGGTCTGCAACCCCCCCTAGTGACACTACTTGTCTTAGTTGTCTAATGTGGCTAAAATAGAAATACCACAAGTGGATGATTTTAACAAGCAGAAATTTATCCTTTCACGGTCTTGGAAGCTAGAAGTCTGAACTCAGGGCACTAGCTCCTGGGGCTCATAGCGACTCCCAGCAACCCTATAGGACAGAGTAGAACTGCCCCATAGTTTCCAAGGAGTGCGTGGCGGATTCGAACTGCTGACCCTTTGGTTAGCAGCTGTAGTGCTTGACCACTACGCCACCAGGGTTACTATGAGTCGGAATAGACTTGACGGCACTGGATTTGTTTTTTTTTTTTTGTTTTAGCTCCTGGGGAAGCCTTTCTCTCTCTGTCAGTTCTGGAGGAAGGCCCTTGTCATCAATCTTCCCTTGGTCTCAGAGCTTCTCAGCGCAGGGACCCCGGGTCCAAAGGACACACTCCACTCCCGGTTCTTCTCTCTTGGTGATATGAGTTTCCTCTCCTGTGCTCAATTCTCTGTTTTATATCTCAAAAGAGACTGACTCGAGATACAACCTAATCTTGTAGAGTGGGTCCTTCCTCATTAACATAACTGCCTCTAACCCTGCCTCATTAATACCATAGAGGTTAGGATTTACAACGTATAGGTAATTACATCAGGTGACAAAATGGTGGACATCGATGCAGTGTTGGGAATCATGGCCTAGCCAAGTTAACACACATTTTGGGGGGACACAGTTCAATCCATAATACCATCATTGGGCATGCAGTCCATGTTTGCATAAGCCTAGTTGTCTCAAAACATCTTTTGTAACTGTTTCTCCCCCTTGATTCAGGATCCAGTCAAGGTTTACATGTTGCATTCGATTATTTCTCTCAGGTCTTTTTTTTTTTTTAGTTTTAAATTTGCACGAATAGCACAAAGAACTCTTGTAAATTTTTCCCAGATTGAACAATTGTTAACATGTTGCCCCATTCCTTTGCCTTCAGTGTGCCTGTGTATGTGTGTGTAAAATTATTTTTTCTGAAGTATTTGAAATTAAGTTGGAGACACTAAATTCTTTTATCAGAAATGCTTCAGATTTTATTTCCTATGGGCGAGAACATCCTCTTATACAACTATGACGTTTACCAAATTCAGCAAGTTTAGCATCGATACAATATTATCTAATATACAGTCCATATTCACATAGTTGTCCCAGTAATACCTTCATTTCTCCTCATCTAAGATTCAAATTAGGATCACAGTTTGCATTTAATTCCTGTGTCTTTTTAGTCTCAAATAAACCTGGAAGAATTCCTTCAATATTACCTTGTCATCATAAAAAAAAATTTTTTTTAAGAGTATAGTCAGTTGTTTGATAGAATGCTGCTTTAATTTGTTTTTCTTTTCTGATACTTCTTCATGATTAAATTTTTGGGGGGTACTTTTGACAAGAATATTGTCTAATCACTGTCTTATCTTTCTCAGTAAATTATGTTAGAAGGCATATAATATCAGTTTGTACCATTATTGGTGCTATTAACTTTGATTACTTGGTTAAGATTGTATACCCCAGATTTCTGTAATTTCCCCCTTTGTAATCTCTAAGGAGTTACTTTAATACTGTGTAAAGATCTTGTTCCTCATCAAACTTTTAGGCACAGAGTGTGAGGGAACAGAGAAAAAGTACAGATTCTCTGAGTATAAATTTTTACGTAGTTTTACTTTTGTAACCATATTAATGTTTACAAATTAAAAAAAAATCAACATAGATGAAGGAAAAAACTAAAATTGACACTAAAAAATAGAAACAAATGAACCTATTTGTATTTCACATGAATAATATCAACATACTAAAAGTAAAAGAAACAATCCAAAAACACTTGAGAACAGTACTTTGTACACCCTTGGTCCAAGGACAAATAGACTTCAGACAGTTCTTCAACTCTGCTTAGATTTGTTTCTCATAATGTTACAGATGAGCAACTCTACAACTATTTAAGGTATTATAGGTTTGAGTAAATGAATAAGTATATTAATGATTTTGAGATCCCAGGGTTCTCTGTGTGAGAGAAGAATGAAATGTGCAGTGGGGTAAAACAAGGCAGAATTGGTTGGAATTAGAGGGTCAATGTGAACTCATGGTTTTTAAACTACGTATACTAAACTACGTATACATCGAATTGAGCCAGCTATGTTTTCCTCCCAGCTCTGTTCATTGAAAGGGCCTGGAGGCAGTGAATCCCCAGTAGCAGCAAGTCCACATCCAATGCCCAGATTCAGTCTGTAAATATTTTTGCTCACTAAAAGGAACCACGTAGAGAAATGGCTGAATCCAGAGCTGGGGCAGGGGAAGTATAAGTGGAGCGTGCGAAGTCTTAAGCTGCTCAAAGTTAAGTGTCAAAATGATGGGGGCATGTCCGAAGGGCACAGGAGGCAGCCTAATGGGTCCCCTGCTGGCCAAATCCAGGACAATTTGACTATCAAAATGAATAATAATAGGGATTATAGCCCATTGGATAAAACAAGAATCCATAAGCCCATAATAATAAAAAATAAATTAAGTTAATACAGGAGAAAGGAATGCTTTTCCTTATAGTATAATGACAACTAATAAATGTAGAAGGAATACTAGTTGGAAAGTCATCATCTTGCAGTCTTTATAATGATTGATTTAGGCAAGACTCTCAAGGTTTGATCTCTTAACAGTGTATTTTTATCTGGTTTGCATTTTCTTCATGTAGTATAAGTCTTAATACTGTTGCTTTTTAATAATTTAGTTTGATTTGTCTGGCTTCTGACACTTTAGAGGGACAGGTGATCTCTGTCCACATGAGTGTAATTTTGTATGTTTGTTTATGGTACTCCTTTTTAATTCTATTTTCAGTATTTATCTTGATACTTTTTCTTAAAAGTTGCCATTCTGAGTGCTGTTGTGGAACTAACAGCAGAAGTATGACTTATTTTTCACAATATATTTAGCAGATTTTAGGTACTTGAATTAGGTTTTATCACATTTCTCATGTATTCCACCCCTTGCTCCTTTCACCACCACGCTGGGATATCAGGACATCAGACATTAAGACCTTAGGGAATTAAGTTGGAATATGGGGGACACAGGGTCTTTCCTTTAAAAAAAATGAAAGAAAGAAAAAGTATCCTCTCTTGAGGCCCCAGAGTTACAGAACAGTGGTGCTCAAGAGCCCTCTACATAAAGGACCAGCAGAGATCAATACCTTCCCCTGAGCCCTTATCCCATTCAAACTGCTGGAGTCTGCCCTACCAACACCCAGCCAGTATGTACACTGATGACTCAACACTGACCTATGATCACTCTGGTTTGTAAGTTTCAGTCCTTGGCAGATTTTGCCAGTGGGCCATTGTGACATTCAGTGTTACAAAACTGTTGTGGGATCAAAAACAGTTTAAAAAAAAAAAAAAAAGAAAAAGCAGCATTGCAGTTTTGAAAGGGAGAAGCTAATATGTTGGCTTTTGAAGTTTTTGACTATGACCTTCAGTGAGAAATAACATTTCACATTGTGACCAGGATGCAGACTGTGTGTATGTGTCTGTGGGTGTATGGGTGTGTGTGCACATGCGCGCACGCATGTAGCTGGAAAGAACGTTTATATAACAATACCCTCACGTTGCCTGGTTCACATTGGTATTTTCTATTTTATTTAACCTTTAAAAAAGTTTTATGCCAGTCATGACCAACCACATTTATCTCTTGAATCCACTGTAGTTTAATAAACATTAAACCAAGGCATGAGTAGAAACTCATTGCCTTTGGGTCGATTGTGAGGACTCTGTTGTCGTTTCTAAACTGGGGTGAATTGACTATTAAGGTAATGAAGCTTAAACTTTAGGACACCTCATTTGCTTGGCCCTGTCATGGATTGAGTTGTATCCCCCCAAAATATGTGTATCAATTTGGCTAGGCCTTGATTCCCAGTACTGTGTGATTGTCTACCATTTTGTCACCTGATGTGACTTTGCTATGTGTTGTCAATCCTACCTCTATAAAGTTAATGAGGTGGGATAGGCAGCAGTTATGTTAATGAGGCAGGACTCAATCTACAAGATTCGATTGTATTTTGAGCCAATCTCTTTTGAGATATAAGAGAGAAAAGTGAGCAGAGAGACGGGGACCTCATACCACCAAGAAAGCAGCACCAAAAACAGAGTACATCCTTTGGACCTGGGGTCCCTGCTCTGAGAAACTCCGAAACCAAGGGAAGATTGATGAAAAAAGGACCTTCCTCCAGAGCCGACAAAGAGAAAGGCTTCCCCTGGAGCTGATGCCCTAAATTTGGACGTGGAGCCTACTGGAGTGTGAGAGAATAAATTTCTCTTTGTTAAAGCCAACTACTTGTGGTATTTGCATTACAGCAGTTGTGGATAACTAAGACAAGTTCCTTCCAAGGTCCTGTACCTATTCTGCATTTGTAATTTTGAATTCTTTATCTAAAAAAAGGTTCCCAAAGTTAAAAAAGCTCCTGGCACCACAAAACTTGCTTCTGTCCCATCTTCTAAAACCTTTACCTTCTCTAATAGCTAAGATGGCATATTTTAAAATAACATGGATCTGAATTAGATTTTGCCTTCCCCCCCCCCCCCAATTAAAGAAAATAGAGCTGAGAAAAATATTTTCATTAGCTCATTTTGGTATATTAGGTTATAGTTTTCTGGTGTGCTTTTGGAGTATTAAGTTATAGCTTTCTGATGTGCTTTTATTGTCTACAGGGATGCTATGGGTCCATATTTCTTTTTAAATTTTATGTAAGAGCTTTGTATGGAATTAGACTACAATTCTATTCTATTCTGTTCTGTGTTTTTAAGTGAAATATGCTTTTCTGCACTTTTAGAAAGCATGGCTAGGTCAGGATATCTTCTTTAAAGGTTCTAGAATTGTTTTGTTGTTTTTGGGAAGTGTATGAAAATATGGCCTTGTACTTTATTAAATTTGTTGTCCTTAAACTCCCCTCCCCCGACCCTGCCCCACTTTCGACTTGGTGGTCTTTTCGCTTTGCTTCTGTTGTCCCTTTCCTGCTCAATTTAGAATCTGTTCCCAGCAGTTTCTTAATCAGTGTGGGGCTTTGTTCTGGAAGGAGGCTTCAGCAGGTTAGTTGCGAGAGTTCATAGGGTCCAGGCCGCTCCAACACCTTCGGATCTTACTGAGTTACCATTATAATTATTCATGAGGCAAAACCCTCCCAGTTGCACTTGCTGTTCTCAGATTGGCCTGTCTCACTTTACGTTAGACTCTTTTGAGGTTCTTCTGTTCTTAGGTCTAGAAAATTCTCTGTTGATTATTCCACACAGATGCTATACCACATGAATCTTACAACTTTTGGTGATTTGTCCCCATTCACTTGTACTTTTGGATTAATTTAGGTACCTTGTCTGTTAGTTTTGTTATAGGTGTCATCCATGGGTTTTAGTTTTGCTAATTTAGTGCTTTGTTTTTATTGGGGCGGGGAGTTTGGAAAGAATCAAAACCTATGCTAATGTCACCTCTATCTTCCCAGAACCCCCTCTTACACCAGTATAATTTTAAGGTAAAAATTTCATGAATTAAAAAAATATTTAAAATTGCCTTTAAGACACGTTTCAGGCTCTTTTTCTTTTTTTTTTTTTTAATGTCAGTAATGTTAATGGATCCATGACCACAGGAGATATATTTTGATTTTTCACTAGAGGGGTATCTTAGTCACCTAGTGCTGCCATAATAGAAATAACACAAGTGGATGGCTTTAACAAAGAGAATTTGTTTTCTCACAGTCTAGTAGGTTACAAGTCCAAATTCAGGGTGTCGACTCCAGGGGAAGGCTTTCTCTCTCTGTTGGCTCTGGAAGAAGGTCCTTGTCCTCAGTCTTCCCATGATCGTGGAGCTTCTCAGGCGCAGGGACCCTAGGCCCAAAGGATGCGCTCTGCTTCTGGTGTTGCTTTTTTGGTGGTATGAGGTCCCCAACTCTCTGCTTGTTTCCGATTCCTTTTATCTCTTAAGAGATAAAAGGTAGTGCAGGCCCTACCCCAGGGAAACTCCATTTAGACTGGATCAGAGAGGTGACCTGAGTAAAGGTGGTGGTACAATCCTACCGTAATCCTCTTAACATAAAATTACAATTACAAAATGGAGGACAACCACAATACTGGGAATCATGGCCTAACCAAGTTGACACATATTTTGGGGGGCGGGGGACACAGTTCAATCCATGACAAGGGGAATACTTTTTCTTGGTTACTTTTACAAATAAGAAGACCATAAAAACAAAACCTGTTGCCTTCAAGTCAATTCCAGCTCGTAGCAACCCTGTAGGACAGAGTAGAACTGCCCCATAGGGCTTCCAGAGAGTGGCTGGTGGATTCAAACTGCCAACCTTTTGGTTAGCAGCCAACCTCTTAACCACTGCACCACCAGGGCTCCATCAAACCCATATGTTTCATCTTTTTGTACCCCAATAATATTAGTCTATATAGTAATTACCATTTATAAGGTACAATTCATATTTATCTTTTATAGTTAATAGTCACTACAACTCAGTGAGAGGTAGTGCTATCAATTTAACCAAAACAGACTGCTGAGAACATTAGTAAGATGGGGTTGATCTCCATAGTACTTTCTAGCTCTGTATGACTCTAAAAATACATATGAAAAGTCTTTATAAAAATGTTTTATGGCTAATAGTATAACTGTTTTTGTCTTCTAAATTCTCTAAAAAGTATCTTGGGAGATACATTCACTGTGCTTTTATATTGTATGTGTGAGTGGATAGATTGATGGATAGACAGACAGATTTTGCAAATTTATTAGATACCTAAACCCCTTTGGGTATGTGTGCATGTGAACACACTCGTACATACATACATACACACACACATGCACACACAAATAAATACATATAGGAAAGTTAGATGTATGTATAGGTAAATGGAAATATATTAGTTTTTAGGTCATACAATCAGGTAGTTACAAATAGATGGTGGATCTTCGGGTAATAATGAATTTTAATCTTTAAGCTCCTCCACCATTTACACCTTATTTAAATTTAAATGTGCTTGATGTTTTAACTTTGAAATATGATTTTGAGATTTTTTTGTTCTTTTTAATAGTATGTAAAATAATTTATCACTAACGAATACTCCCAGATTGACTGTATTCAGAACCGACCTTGTTTTGACAAGTAAAGCTTATGTTGTCATTTTTTTAAAGTGTGTGAAAAACTTATGGAATACCCACAAGATACAACTAATAAATGTTAGGCAATGAGGCATACCTCCTCTTGGTATTCATGAGTATAGTAAAGGTTCTGTCAAGTCCTGACTTAAACATTTTTTTTTTAACCTCGGTTTTCTAAATGTATTAGACAATTGAATCGTTGTCTTTTCATCTCAATATGCCAAAGAGCAAGTGTTCCCTAGGAATAAAGTTTGAGAATTGCCAATAAAGGCAGTAATTTTCCTCTGTTTCTATTTTTTTTTTTTTTAAAGATCGCCTTTTCCTTGCATGTTGCTAGATTTTACTCTGTTAGTGTCATAGGTTAATTCATTTAAATATAAATTAGTTTAATTACATGTTTTTGTTGTTTTGTGTCATCGAGTTGATTCCAGCTAATAGCAACAAAGGACAGAGTAGAACTGTCTCATAGGGTTTTACAGGCTATAATTTTTCAGAGGCAGATTGCAAGGTCTGTTTTCCCTCAGAGCAGTTGGTGAGTTTCATCTGCCAACCTTTCAGTTAACAGCCAAGCACTTAACCATTGAGCCACCAGGGCTCCTTATAATTCCATGTATAATTGACTGCTTTTGCACTATTGACATTTTCACATCCTATTATCATGTAACTAACTAAATGGAAAAATTGTGAGCCAAATTAAAATGTGACTGTGAGATCATGAAGTTTTAACCAAATTTTAACGCGCATTATTATTTTAATTTTTGTATTTCGTTTAATACTTCTTAAACATTATCCTTATGTTTCATTTTCCCTCAGAGAATACGTATTTAAGTTGTCCTCAAAACTTAAGATTTATATTTACAAAATTACATCCTTTGTAGATGACATGTATACCATTTTGAATGTCTTTTCTCCAGATTCCCCTGCACAGTCTGTATCCTCTGGAGTACGTGCACCATCTCCTGCCCCATCACAAGTACCATTAGGGTCAGAAAAGCCCAGCAACGTCTCTCAGGACAGGAAAGTTCCAGTCCCTATTGGGACTGAACGTTCTGCTCGTATCAGGCAAACTGGAACTTCAGCTCCATCTGTTATTGGGAGTAATTTGTCCACATCAGTAGGGCATAGTGGCATCTGGTCCTTTGAAGGGATTGGTGGCAATCAAGGTATGGTATTTTATTCTACTTTCTAGAAATTGAGTTTATTCATTTAGCTATATAATATTGTAAACATTATTTAACTTTCATAGTCACTTTATAAAAATTTGTACTCATATCTCCTTGTTTTGACTATTTCATCACTTTTATTTAGGAGTTCTGGAAATTTTATTTCCATTGATCTTCCATTGAATTTATTTATCTTTGTTTTCTGAAAATAGTCTAAAATAAACATGTTTTCTTTATTTGTCATATTAAAGAGATGTTAATATTTCCTTTGAGTCTCTTTAGCTTTTATCTTAGCTTTTCTTCTTTTGTTTTTTAATGACAGATATTTAGGCTACTTTATTAGGCTACTGTATACCCATAAACATAAAAATACTGCAATAAATATATAAAAGTGGGTCATTATTTTCAAAGAATTCACAATTCAGTGTGGAAAATATTAGATAGGAATATATCATATAAAATGTGTTATTTGCTCTCCTTTGATTTTAATTATCACTGACTTTTTTTTTTTCTGCCTCTTTGTTTTCCCTCAGACAAAGTAGACTGGTGTAATCCCGCGATGGGAAACCCTATGATTCACAGGCCAATGTCTGATCCAGGAGTGTTTTCACAGCATCAAGCAATGGAGCGAGATAGTACAGGAATTGTAACTCCTTCTGGTACATTCCATCAGCATGTTCCTGCAGGATACATGGATTTTCCTAAAGTTGGGGTAATGTTGCTTTAAATAGCCATTTTCATTATTTCTCAATGTTTTCCTTATTCTTAGTTTTCTTTGACTTCTAAGTGGAAAAGCATATCTGAAATGATGCTGAGGCTTAGGAATGCAGTAACAGGCCAAAATCTCACTAATATAAATGTTTACAACTATTTACAAATCCTGACTTAGGCCCAGTATTTAAGAGTTTTTTGACCAAGTAATTTGGATATAGTAGGCTCATTTATAACCTAATGTTAGAAGACATCAAATAATGGAAAATAATTTCTACATTCTTCAGATAACATACTTTTCCAAAATGAGGTGAAGGTTCAAAAATCAATTTTACGGCTATCAGTTATATTAGTTAAAGTCAACACTGACATGAATGTGTGTAATCTTTGTTTTTCCTTTTAAGGGTATGCCTTTTTCTGTGTATGGGAATGCAATGATTCCTCCAGTAGCACCAATCCCTGATGGTGCTGGAGGACCCATATTTAACGGCCCTCATGCTGCAGACCCCTCTTGGAACTCACTGATCAAGATGGTTTCCAGCTCCACGGAAAATAATGGCCCTCAAACGGTAAGGCTGTCATTCAGTTGACAAATATTTGTTAGGTGTTCTTTGAAATGGCATAACAAATAGGATACAGGTAAATCATGGTAGTGAGAAAGTATGGTGAGTATCAAAAGTTGAGGAAATAGAGAGAAATTTAATACAGTTAAAATACAGCTATATGGGTGTGAAAAATGATAGCAAAGAAATGGTTTGGAGCCAAAATTATGAAAAGTTTTATATATTTATTTGGGTAGTGGATGGTAAGTAAAAGGTTTTAAGTTGTGAAGTGATTATTATATAATACAGTCTATACATCAGAATTCAGTTGTGGTGTAAAAAGGGCCATCTAGAGGTTATTTTACTGAGTATTTTTAATACCAAAACAGTATATATAATTAACTCTGAAAATTCACTAACGTGGTTATTTTAGCATATGTTTAATACCCCTGACTCATTGTTTTTCTGTAACCATAAATCTGTATGTACTTGGGTAATAGTTAAAAAAAAGAGGGGTGGTGGCAAATCAGATCCTGCTTGAGGTATATGAGGAGAAGAGATGTAGATAAAAAGTAGTTTTATCATTGTTTTTCTCATTATTTCCTAGTATATTGTGAATTTAATGAGGTTTAGCTATTTTAGTCCATAAAGACTAGAGCACTTGTTAGTTTTTAAAAGTTGTATTTTAATCAAATATATGTGTAACGCATATTTGATAAAATGTACGCTCTGTATTCATAGGTGTGGACTGGACCCTGGGCACCTCACATGAATAGTGTGCATATGAACCAGCTTGGCTGATGAAGATCAGCTTGTAGCCTGCAGATCCTTTTCATTCAGAGGAAATCACAAGTGGCCGAAAAAAATTTATGCTCCCAAATCATTCTACTGATGTGCTTGACTGAAGTGTGTAGGCTTTTTGCAGAAGAACTTACTAACTGACCTATTTTCTGTGAACATTTGTGACTGCCCATTCCCCATCATCATCCGTTTTACCTTAGTTAGCATTTTTCTTATCATTTTTCTTTTTTTCTTTCCCTCTTCCCCTTTGGACATAACTTTCTGTTGAAGCTGTTCTTTGGCTGGTTGGTTTTAGTACTGTAAACTGCTTCTGAGCAAACACGGAAATTTAGCAAAATTATGTAAACTTGATCCTGAAGTTTTAGAATGGCAAATAAATGTACAATTGTTTACATAACAGAAGAGGCTAAGCAGAAAGTAAATTTCAATATGTCAGTATAGAGGCTCTACTTTCTGTAGACTTAAATTAATGTGAGATATGTACCTTCATATTCAGAAATCTGGATGTTTCCTTCATACATTAAACTATTAATAAGCATAACTTTTCTACTTGTGTAATTTAAGGATAAAGTAAAAAAACATGGGCATTATCAGTGGGTGTTTCCCTATGTTGGTTTCTAAAATACCCAACTTGTTCTCTTTTGGGTTTTTTTTTTTTTTTTAGCAAGGCACACATAGAAGGAATTTCCCACTTTTCATACTTCAAACATCATACACACTTGTCTCCAGCTTTTTCTCTCTTCACTGTTACCACTAATACCAGTAAAATTCTCTTGCTGACAGTGAAACAATTCTGTAAACATTTCCACTATAATGGCTGCTACACAGAGAGAGAGAGCACCTTCATTGTTAACCTTAAAATGTTTAGACTTTGAAAGTTTCCAAAGCCACTTCTGGTTCCCAGTAATACAGAAACTCTTAATAGGTTGTTTATTATTAAATAATTCAGTGTAACATTTTATATTGGATAATATTGATTCTTAACATTGGCTTTCCAGGAATCAGGTCAGCATAAAAATTCCAGTTTTTAGTAACTTAGTAGAAAGTATCTAAGTTTCTTTTATCTCCAATCTTAGAGACTTCTTGTTCTCCACACGTGTATATTATCAGTGAAAAGGATCAGCAGCTAACCCAGGCAAATAAAAGAAATTTTGCATTTGGCATTAAGACAATTATTATACATGAATACATGATGATAATACAAAGTCTCCATTTAACCTGTTTATATAAGATACAGGGCCACACTAAACTACTCAGTGAGATTTATATATTCCATCCACTTGAAACAATAAACAGTAATGTATCCAAGAAGAATGTGTCCTATCCTGTCTCATATGAAAAAATAATAAGGTTGAAATGTAAAAGGAAATAACCATAAAAGTGAGATAATGTTTCTATCAATTTGTCTTTTTTTTTTTTTCCAATTAGATCCAAATTCCACGCTAGTAAAATATAAACATGAACTAAAATTCAGGTTAAATCACTCAGAGTTGGCAATATTAACTATAGTTCCCTGGCTAATAAATGAAATAATTTCTTTATTCTGGTAGCCTGAGGAAAGAGTAAAAAGATGATTTCTCAGTATTTCCAGAAGTTTCCAAACAACACATAAAGGTGGTCTTAAAATATATAATTTTTTAATTTGTTTTTCCACTTGTCTATGATTAATATGTCCAGATTTAAAGGAAAAACTAAATGATCTTATAAATAAAGCTATGAAATAAAAGTATAGCACTTTACTAGGAAAAAAGGTGGAATGCTATTTAACAGAGTATTTTATATATGACTTTTGTCAGCATTCTATATTTTTTTGCTTAATTCTTTTCTTGTTAACCAGAGTTATTTTCTATTTAAAATAATCCTGTTGGACAACAGATACTACCCAATATTTATTACAACATACAAGTTTTGTTGTTTCACAAAACTGAATTTTTCATGACATGGTGTCTTACCAATAAGACTACCAAGGAGGCGGGGGGGGGGGGGGGAAGACAACCTATATTTTCTTGATTTAAAATTAAAACTCTGGGCAGAGAATATAGATTGGAATGTCCCATATTCAGTTTGGGGAAATCAGGTTTGTTAAAAACAATACCATGGTTTTAGAAGTCTGTACTAGCAACATTTTCCAGATACATTTTTTATATTTCAGGTGTAATGAAGTGCATTTTTATTTGAACAATAAAAAAAAAAACATACTTTGAGACCGTGCAGGTCTTTTTTTTCTTTTTGAAAACATATGGTATGTGTATATGCAGACTACATGATGTATTTCTTTCCTTTCATTCTTTTAAGAAATGATTTAACTCTTGAAAGTAACACTTGGGTTAGTTCATACCTTAAACACAGAAACACGTAATATCTCAATTATTATGTAATCTGTTTATACCAACCATCCCATTTTAGAGATGATTCTGTTTACCAGTCTCAAAAATATGCCCTTTCAACATATATTTTTATTCACAAAAAATTGATTTTAGTGTTTATGTGAAAGAAATTTTCCTGTTTCCCATTAGTGTAAATTAAAATCATTTTTATTTTATTATCAATTGAAAATTATTTCTGGTAAATTACTATGCTTATTTCATAGCTAATTTTCTCCTCAGGAAAAAAAGGTAAATAGCTTATTAATCCTTTTCTTTAGACTCAAACTACCTAAATAATTGGATAATTATTTGTCACAGCGTATTATTCACTTTATTTTTATAACAGTACAAAGTGTTGGAATAAACAGGGAAACTCAAGATGATAGAACTCTTCAGATCCTTGATTTATTCAGCCTATTTTCACTTTGATGTTTTTCAGAAACAGTCCCACAGATCTGGCATTACAGACCCCTTTAATCATACTAAAACGTTAAGTAACAAAATTTTAAATCAGACTTTAAAATGGTTAAATCTTAAAAGGACAATTCACTTTTTAATTAATATATTCATTATTCCATTTTCCCAATTTTTACTCTAGACAAATGAATCAATCCAGATGTCTTACACTTTTAATATTTGGTATATTTACAATATATTTTGTAAATTCTGGATGCCCCTGAATTTACAAATATTGTAAATATTTATCCCATTAATAAATGCTTGTTAAGAACAAGTCACAACAGTTAACTCAGGTGGCTGGAACTTAAGATGAAAATATTAGTGCTTTAATATTACTATGTTATACGTCTCAATTACAAAATACAGACTTTGGGTAAGTGAATATAGAGAAAAATGTGCCACTGGCTTTGACATAAATAAGAATTCCTTTATAATGCTACAGTTGCAGTACAGGACTAACAGCTGGGATTCACATTAGACTTCTATCTTTAAATGAATTCACACTTGTGAAAAACAAAAGCCAACTTTGCATATTCAAGATGGAAGAACCAATGATAAGAAAAATTATATTAGAGGATGTTTTAGAGGAATAAAAAAAGCCAATTCTATGCTAGGCGGCTTTGGTTTTCAAAAGTAATGCCTTAAAAAAATTAAGACAAAGACATTAAACCTAAATCTGATTCCAGCAGTTCCACTTAAAGAACTACTCATGAAAATATCTTTTAAAGCTTTTTTTTTTTTTATCAAACATTGCAGAAGGCATATTTGGGAAATGAGAAATTTAAATGACTGTACATGATAATAATAGCCTATATTCAAATTTCAAACCACAATGAATAAGAATTTCAGAGGCTGCAGAAAGAGAATGTAATATACAGTCTGTTTTTAAGAAGCTTAAAGTTGAGACATAAAATAGTGTTGACAACAGTAAATATTAAAGACAGGAATATGCTAATTATAAATACTGAACATTTAAGATAGTATGTTGTACAAGTTCATTTGCAAGTTGTTAGGGTTGACATATAAATGATTTTAATTGGTTGCTTTGCTCAATATATATAAGGTCATTTTATATTGTACTGTGTAGCTCAAAAGATAGAAGATACCACAATGTTGGATGACCAGTACATACACATTAGTGATAACAATTTACTATTGTAAATTATGGTTTTATCTTTGAACATTCTCTACCAAATTCTGATTCTCGGCATTATATGGATTAAGAAATGTGTGTGTGTGCCCATGGGTGTAATATTAGCAGAAATTAAATATTCATACATTTTATTTATACTATTCAAACTTTTAAAACAATGGAACACTTTTTTCAATTAGAGTATGTCACTTCAATATATAGCAGAAAAGGTGTAGCTGCATTTGCAGAAGAGGCCCCAGTCTTCACCCACAATATGAGTCTTAGGATCTGAGGAATAGTTTGAAAACTCTTGGTTTAAATTTTATGAACAGTGAGTCCATAAATACAGTTTAGGTTTTTTTTTTTTTTAATCAACTTCCCCTCCTTGTCCTGGATATTAAGCAGTCAGTCTCTAGGCTACTTGCCACTGTAGAAGGGCCAGTTCTCAATGTCATCAGTTCTCCAGAAATAAGGGAATAAATGCTGCAGCACAGACTCACTTCATTACTTTCACAGTCTTTAGGTGAAGAAATTTCCATTTAAAACAATCTCCGTGTTAAAACAGTAGTCAGTAGCTACTGATTGTTTTTTAACTTAAATGGGTAGGAAAATAGATTGGTGGGCTTTTTCTTTTAAAAAGGAGAAAGTCTGCATACAGCGTATCTTGGTGTGTATGCATGTGTTTAAACACATATGTACCAGTCAGTTTTGAAGGAAGTTGCCTTCCTGAAGCTAGAGAAAAGTATCTCCTACCCTGCACAGAGAGGCAGAACAGTAGCTGCAGTCTGACATTAGTCCAATGTTAGCTGCCATTAAGTTGACCCCCAACTCATGACGACCCAATGCACAACTGAATGAAATGCTGCCCTGTTCTACATCCTCATGATGGGTCAGGGATCAGACGGTTATGATCTGTAGGGTTTTCAATGGCTAATTTTTAGAAGATTGGCAGGTCTTCCTTCCTAGTCTCTCTCAGACTGGAAGCTCTGCCAAAACCTGTTCAACATAATAGCAACATGCAAGCAAAGCCTCCCTTGACAGAGGGGTGGTGGCTGCTCATGAGGTGCATTGGCCAGGAATGAATTGGAGGCTTTCTTAAAATTCCAACATTTTATTTCGCTCAACACATTTTGGCCTCTTGGTCTAGGGGTGACCCTACTATGAAGTAACTACTCCATGTCGTTCCAATCCATTTGCTGTTGTCAAAAACACAAAACTGAAAACTATATAGTCCCCTTAAATTTTGCCGTATTCCTTTTAACCAGAGACACCCAGTTCTGTTGTTCATGCTCTTTAAAGCTTACATAGGATACATGTTAACTCTAAGTATTCACCATGCTGCCAGTGACCTTACCCTTAAATCAGGAAATGGTTCTTTACCCGTAAGGTAAGATCTTTGGTCCTATTAATAATGGAACATAAAACATTTAGGAAAACTAGTTTGCAGGTGGGGTTGAACCCACTATCTGGAACATACAGCCCAGTTACATCTTCAGACGACAGACTGAATTATGCCCAGTGCCTAAAGGATGTTGATTAAAACTCATCATCAGCCACACGCTGCTCTCCAATCCTAGAATGATCCTCGGCTTTCAGCAACGTGTTAATTTTTAGGCACTGTAATCCATAATAATCCCTAGCAGAAACAATCGGCGTGCACCTGAAGTGGCAGGGCCCGCTTTCTGGTTACAAAAGCCATCCACCAAAGTTTAATTTCACCACAAAGGACACAACCAGTTTAAAGGAAAAAGAATGCAAAGGCACACGCTGAAGACTGCCCTCATAATGCGAGAACTTCCGGAAGAACGTCCCTCCACGCCCAGGGCAGCAAGGCCTCCACTGGGCTCTGAAACGTCACTCCCGCCTCTGAGGAGCTCCACGCCAACAGGAGGAATGTTTCGTGGGTGGGCAGGCCTGCCCAGAGCTGCATATGAAAGGCGGGACTTCCCTAACTCTTGCGTCATTCCTAGTGCGACGGAAGACGTCATTGTCTTAAAGCGGAAGGTCAATTGTGGTTACGGGCAGACGGGCGCGCACGCACTTTACGCTCCTGGTGTCGGCAGAGCAGGCGTGGGGCGCCTCGGCCGAGAGCTGCGCAGTGGTCCTTTGTGAGGCTGGAGTCCTGGTGTCCGCCCCGGCTCCGACATGCTATGCCGGCTCGACCGTCGGTGGCTGCGGCGTCTGCCCGTCCTACAGCTCGGGACCCAGATCCTGCCGCTTGCTCCAGCCCCAACGGGCGGTGCCGAGCGCCCTGCTCTCCCAGCGTGGGCGGCGGCTTCATTCTCTACGGGTGGCGCCAGCGGCTGGTACGAGGTCGTGGCTGCGTCCGCGCCGGTGCGGGGCGCGGAGGAAGTGCTACTTAGCGCGCACGCCGCCTCGGGCCTGCCGTGGTGGGGCAGCATTCTCCTCACCACCGTGGCCTTGCGCGGCGCTGTCACGCTGCCGCTGGCCGTCTACCAACACTACATCCTAGCCAAGGTGAGGGGCGCCGAGCCACGCGTAGACCCTGCGCGTTCGCTTCCGCAGTTGGGGGCGAGGCCCAAGTACATCCGGGGCAGCTTTCCCCGGATGCTTCTGAAGTGCTTAATGTTCGTCCTGACCACTTAATCGTAAAGAAATCTACCTGCCATTGGGTGTATTAAGTAAGGATGTTTAGTGATACATGTACCTGTCACTTCGTTTATCTTTGTGTTTGGTAGTCAAAGCACAAGTGATTACTAAACTTGCTCCAAAATGAGAGGAAGAAATCAATAGCAGAAGAAATTGTATAGATTTATGACGTTACCTTCGTAAACGCCTGTGTGTCTGCAGTATCTTTCATCCACGGGTGCCCCAACTAATCTTTCTTATTGGAAAACAACTGCAAAGGTAGCAGTTTGCAAACTTGGTTCCTCATCCAGGCTCGACCATCTTTGGCAGGCTTGTCTGGTTATTCACAGTCACTCGACCTTTTAGTGCTTCGTTTTCTTTTCTTGTAGAAAAGAGGTGCGTACTTCACAATATTGTGATATCAAATCTGAGAGTATAGGTTAAAGTGTTTTGAAAACGAGAAAGCATTCAAATGTAAGACTTCAAAAATAAAGGCTTTCATGCTTTAAGATGCGGGGGTGGGGGAATCTGGGAACAAAGCAAGAAGAAAATCATCAGTACCGTTATGTCAGGGAGCTGTTTTAAGGAAAACAAAATTAACAGATCAGAAATAAGGCAGATTTTATTTCCGAATTTGTGGCTATCACACAGCTTATTGTTAGCTACCATTGAGTTGCCCCGCGACGCTGTGCACAACAGGATTGACTGTCATGACCCATAGAATTTCCAATGGCAAGTTTTCAGAGATTGATCACCAAGCCTTCCTTCCTAACTCTTCCTTAGTCTGGAGGCTCTACTGAAACCTGCTCAACATCATGTTGTTTATTGCTGTAGAGTCAATTCTGACTTATGGCGACCCAATGTGTGCAGAGTAGGACTGCTCCAAAGGGTTTTTAAGGCTGTGACCTTACAGAAGCAGATCTCCATACCTGTGTTCTGAGGCACCACTGGGTGAGTTCTGTCAACTTTTCAGCTAGTAGTTGAGCACTTAACTGTTTATGCCTCCCAGGGACTTCTTGCTCAGCATCATAGCAATACACAAGCCTTCACTGACAGAAGAGTGCTTACTCTGCTTCAGGTGCATTGGCTAGGAATTGAACCCTGGTCTCCTGAATAGGAGGATTCTATCACTGAACCAATACTGTCCTCTCCGCACAGCATATTGTTGTTCTAGGTGCTTTTGAGTCAGCTCCAACTCATACCAACCCTGTGTACAGCAGAATGAGACACTGCCCTGTCCTGCACCATCCTCACAATTGTTATGTTTGAGCCCATTATTGTAGCCACTGTGTCAGTCCATCTCCTTGAGGGTCTTCATCTTTTTTGCCAGTCATGTACTTTACCAAGCATGATGTCCTTCTCCAGGGACTGGTCCCTCTTGGTAACATGTCCAAGTACACGAGACAAAGTCTTGCCATCCTCACTTCGAAGGAGTGCTAAAACCAAAAACCCAAACCCATTGCCGTCTGGTCTGCTCTGGCTCATGGCAACCCTATGGAACAGAGTAGAACTGCCCTATAGAGTTTCCAAGGAGTGTCTCGTGGATCTGATCTGCCAACTTTTTGGTTAACAGCCGCAGCTCTTAACCACTACGCCACCAGCATTAAAAACCCTTAATTAATAGACTATTGTTTATTCAGTTTACAGGGAAATTTAGGGATGAAACAGTAAAGCCCAAAGTATGATTCTCATTTAATCCTTATAATAACTCTGAAGAAGGAGCTGTTATATATTTTATACGTGAGGGAACAGGATTTTAGAAGTTAAATAACCTGCTTGGAAGCACACAGCTAAGTGTACAAGCTGGATTTGAATTTTGTTGTGACTAAGGACATCTTAAGCAAATTCATGTGCTTAGATTTAAAGTTTCTTGAAATGATCAGTAAACCACATTTTTAAAGGAGTTGAGGCAATAAAGAGTAAAAGAAACTATGAGTAGTTATGAATAAAAATTCTTTATGTCCTCATAACAAATTTTACTTTTTCTTTAGCTAGGTGGAAAATTTGCAGCCAGAAATAAAAAGTATTGCCAGCCATCTTACCCAAGAAGTTGCAGTTTGTGCTAATCAGTTGGGATGGTCCAAAAGAGTTGCCAGGTAAGCTGATCCTATGCATTTAAGACCATGGATATATATAATGTTAAGTGATGATGTTAATTATAGGTTTGGACATTCAGTAGCTTGGTAACAAAGTATTTTTCATTTTTTCAATGAGTTTACTTGGTGTAATAAGTTTTATATACTAGATTCTGGGCAAAGGAATGGAGAAACAAAGACAAGAAGAGCATGTTCTCTGTGCTTGTTTGACTCGAGCCCATAAAAAAAGGATAGGTTTGTAATCACATAGAGATGTCAGTGAATTAAGTGCATGTAGGGGTTATGTACAAGGAGCTAGGCCATCAAGGAAAGTCTGGAAACTCTTCACAGAATGAAGATACTTGACCAGTCTATTGAGATACTAATCAACAAATGGCACAGGTTATTTACAAATTTGATATTTGTTGAAAAAATACAGCAGGTAATAGCTCGTGGGTATTAGGAGGTAGAAAATGTGAGTAAAATGATAGAAGCACGTGGATATCCATCATGGTTACCCTATGCAGTTTTCTGCCTGGGCTCTTAGAAAGCCCTTGCCCGAGAGTGCTTTGCTGTGCTGCAGTTTTCTGCCGGGAACTTCTAAGTGCTCCTGTTTCAATCAATTTAAGCTACTACTTAATCAGATTTCCAAATTCTGATTTTTACTAGATTGTGACAAAATGTTCACAAGTTTACAGGAATAAGGACAAACAAGGGTTTTGTAGTCTAACTCTGTAATATATATACAGGTAGTCCCCAACTTACAACAGGGTTCCATTCCAGCGACTCCATCGTAAGCCAGTTCTGGTATAAGTCAGATATTTCTTTTTTTTTTTTTTAGTTTTCGTTATTACCTTTTATTGTCAGTATCTTTATAAATCCAATCTTTGAACTTCTACAAGTGAACATCTGAGAATAACATCAGCGAATTATGCTCTTCGACATATATAGAACCTATTGTTACGATAACATGTACAAAAAAAAGATGGTTGTAAGTGCGGCTCATTGTTAACTCAAATATAAGTCGGGGATTACCTGTATATGGTTATCTGTATGTTTTTATCTACATAGGTATAAATTTGTCAACTGTCTTTAAGATGAGATTGTGTCCATCTTTATTTAGTGTTATAAAAAGGCCTGACATTTATTAAATCATTGTGGTAGCTTAATGACTTTTTTTGATAAAAAGTTGGCAGATCTCTAGTTTTGGAATTTTACTAGTCAGTTAATCCCTAGGCCAAAGGAACAAATTAAAAGCTGCTCATTTGGATTATAAATCCTGCCTAGAGAAGACTTCTGGCACCTTGTTTATACAGCACTGACAGGATGACTGTCCAGGCACATCCTTATACAGATGAGTGGCTTTTAAGGAAGACCCATCTGAGGGCTTTTTGCATTTTCTTTTTTTAAATAATTTGTTGTTGTTGAGAATATACACACCAAAAACATAACACCGATTCAAGTTTCTTCATGTACAGTTTAGTGACATTGATTACATTCTTCAAATTGTGCAACCATTCTCACCTTCCTTTCCTGAGTTGTTCCTCACTACCTACTAAGGTTCCTGTCTATCTTTTTGACTCACTACCTGCTAAGGTTCCTATCTGTCTTTTCGACTTGCTACCTGCTAAGGTTCCTGTCTGTTTTTTCCAGTTGCTCTTATCGCTTTGATCCCATATAGATAGATCTTAAAATCTTAAAAGAGCATAATGCTCAAGGCAGACATTCTTTGTTACTTAAGCTAAACTATTGTTTGGTTTTAAGAAGACTTCAGGGTATATTTTTGGTTTGAAGTTTAAAGATTATCTTAGGACAATAATGTCAGGAGTTTATCCAGCCTCCATGGCTCCAGAGAGTCTGGTTTCCCTTTGAATGTGAAATTCTGTTCTGTGTTCCCCCCCTTTTGATCAGGATTCTCCTATAGAATCTTTGATCAAAATGTTCAGTAATGGTAGCTGGGTACCATCCAGTTCTTCTGGTCTTGTGGCAAAGGAGACAGTTGTTCATGGAGGCAGTTAGCCACCCATTCCATTTTCCCCTCCTATTCCTATATTTTCAATAGAACTGAGTTGTGAGGAGTAAAAAGGGAGTTTATCAGGTGAACAGTCAGGAAAGTGGGCTTTTCACACAGATGATGTAATATTTCCAGCCATACTGATGTGGAAGTCTGATTTGTTGAATTACCTAAAATAACTTAGGAACCAGAATATACAGGAGATAAAGTCAGAATAGCAGGAAGAGACTTAATTACAAAGGGCCTAGTTATTTGTGTGTACAATCAGCATGCTATAGTTTGATTAAATTCAACAAACCTACTCAGCGCCTTCCGTGTACAAAATGTATCATACAGGAGACTTAAAGACAATAAGGCCCAACACTTGCCCTTTAAGGAGACTATAGGATGCAGAACTTCAGATAAGAATAGGAATAACTAATATGGCTAACAGAAATAGAATTAAAAAATCATTGTGAAAGAGTTGACTGAAGGGAGACAACGATTTTGACAGGCCAAGAGCATGTGTAATACAAAAGCATATAGCTAGAAGACGTATGTTCAGATATCAAATAATCAAGTTTGGTTGGAGAGTAGGGATTTGAGCCAAATTTGTTCTCAGCTCTAGTATTTCTCATATAAATTATCACCATACCATGTCAGTAGTGAAATTTCCACTGTTAATAAAAGTCCAATTGGCCAAAGACTACAAGAGAAAAAGACTCATAATTTGATAGTGTCGCATGTATTGGATTGTTAGGTACATTGTTGGAGAATTTTCAGTTAAAGGATTTATTTGCCTTTTGTTTAAGCAGCCTCTTATACAACTAAAAACCATACACAAATCCTTGAGCCAAAAGCCACACCATGATGTGTTTATGTGGTATGGATGAAGCACTGTTAGGAATCAGATGACACTTACCTGTTCTCTTTGTCCGTTTTCCGTCTGTCTAGGCTCACTTATCTCAAGCATATGCGGAGGCTTGTTTCAGAGCTGTATGTCCGGGATAACTGCCACCCTTTCAAAGCCACTGTGTTGGTCTGGATTCAGTTTCCAACGTGGATCTTCATATCTGTTGCCCTCCGGAATTTTAGCATGGGGGCAGCGCATTCAGAAGGCAATTATTATACAAGTCTGTTTTCTCCAAATAAGTTTGTATGAAACTTTGTACCAAAAAAAACTGTTCATAATTGGAATAATTCTACTATCTTCCTTACAAGCGGATAGGATTTAAAATCTTGAATTTAAACAAACTGCGTTGAGAAAAACGGATAAATCTATGAAAGACATCAGTAGTACTGCTACCCGGGGACCATAATAAAATTAATGTTATAATTTTATAATTTGGTTTCCTGGTCAACAATTTTTTCAGTTCATAAAATTGAAAGACCAGAAAAGTTTCGTTAGGTATAAATGTAAATATTAGTTAAGATATGATATAAACGAAAACACTTGTCTTTCACTTAAATTTAAAGGCATTTCTAACCAGAAAGTAAGCAGAATAGACTTGAAAGAAAGCCACCTGTGGGCAAATGATTATTTAAATCTGAAAAGTTTTCCATTACATATCTTTATGCTGTGTATGTCTGTTTGTTGCATATTGTTCCTTGCATCTTGCTGAGTACAGGAAGGACTGTTTATGTTGTAGAATGAAAAGTAACCTGAATAAAACCAACACACATCTTTAGTCTGAGGAATCCCTTATTGGAATTATCAGGACTTCTATGCCTTGTATGTTCGCCTCTGCTGTTTTTAGGAATTCTGTTGTTTTATTTGTAAAACTGTTTCAGCAGGTTTTTCTGTTCAGGAGCAGTTAGCTACCGGTGGGGTTCTGTGGTTTCCTGACCTCACTGCGCTGGATTCTACTTGGATTCTGCCTATATCCGTTGGTGTCATCAATTTATTAATAGTGGAGGTCAGTGGCTTAAATCATTGAGATTTTTGTTGTTGTCCTGACATCAAATATAAATGTTTTTGAGTTGGTGGAGTTAACGCTGAGCTAGAATTGAGACACCTTGGTTTCTGGTCCCAGATCAGCCAGTGACAACCTGTCTGTCTGTCTTAGGCCAGTTCCTCAATCTTCTGGCCTCACAGTTTTCATAATTAAAATAAGAGAGCTGAATCAGCACTTCCAAGCTTTCTTTCAGCTTTAAAATTACATGATTCTGAAATGTACAGTTTTGTGATTTACTTCTGGTAAAGATAGTAATTAAGATGCTGAATCTATGTGGTTTTATTCATACCATGGAGTAGTGTTTTGTGTATATGGTTAATATGTGAATTTGTAGGCAGGGAACACATTCTCTACCTGGTTACCATTTTTTTTAGCTATATGACCTTAGAAAAGTCATTGAGGTTATAAGATGGAGGGGGGAAAAAAGAGGATGGCGCAGGACTGGGCAGTGTTTTGTTCTGTTGTGCATAGGGTTCCTATGAGTCGGAACCGACTCAATGGCACCTAACAACAACAGCAGCAGCAACATATAAAAGATGACCCTATAGCCATGCCTTACGATTATCCCATGGTGCTTACTGAAGAACAGTTTAGGGGAAGGAAAGCATGCATGTAATTTCATAAAGCCCTATTCTCAAACTCTCAGTAGAACACAGACCCTTTGAACTGGAATAAATCTTAGAAATGATGTACCTCAGTTGAGATTTCATGAACTACATGTCCACTGGTTCTGTTTGGGAAATCTAATATACTGTTTAATTTTGTAGCTGAGGAATACGAAGATGATAAAATCAAAGATCTTGGGTGAAAGTTTCTCAAAGATAGAATCCATACGTACTCTAAATGTATTCCCTAAGAGCACCTAGTACAGTCTTGTGAATGAAGTTGGTACTTAGTGAATATTTGTCGGAAGGAAAGGACAAACATAAGGTCAAAATGCATTAATGGTCGAGGTAGGACTGATAGTCCTCTAGTCTTTCATCTATATTACTCTGCCATCCAGTGATCCAGCGTGCATAATTATATTAAAAGCTTACTCTTACTGAACATATACTATGTGCCAGGCACTGCAGGAAGCAATTTATATGAATTAACTCTTAATTTCTTAAAGAATCCTGTGATATTAGTACTGCTCTCCATTCTGTGGTGAGAAAGTAAGGTACAGGTTAAAAAACTTGCCCAGAGTCATGTAGCTACTAAATAAAGATCTAAGTAGTTTGACTGTAGAGCCCATGCTCTTAATGATTACACTGTGCCTCTTAAGTAATTAATAAATCATAAAATGCTTTCCCTAGCCCTGGTTCTTCCCTTTATTCCACATAGCCAGATCACAAACCTTTGAGATATCTGTTGAGTACCTTCTCTATACCATGCACTGTACTTCAGTGCCAAAAAACAAGGGTAATGATTCATACATAGTATTTATATTCAAGGAGTTTCAGTCTTAATGGACAATCTTTGGAAAATACTGACTTCTAAAAATTAGGCCTTTATTCTTTTCTGTATAGCTGCATCTCTTCTTTATTGCTGTTAATTAAAGCTGTATTTAAGAATTTTGTTTAATTAATGTTTAAAAGGGTAAATGATCAACCGTATAAATTCAACGATGTTTTTATTTTTTTTACTTTTATTAAAATATTGGTAGAGACCAATGAACAGTCAGTTCGTATGTCTGATTGAATATGCAGTTTAATAATCTTAGTGTGTATAAAAACCAGACCCGGTGCCGTCTTTCGATTCCAACTCGTTTGTGTGTGTATATATATGTATTCTACCCTTTCAGATTTTTGCTCTGCAAAAAGTCGGAATATCTCATTTTCAGAAGTATGTCACGTACTTTGTCCGTGGAATATCAGTGTTGATGATTCCAGTTGCTGCAACAGTACCTTCAGTGAGTAAGCACCAGCATTGTTGTGTTGTTTTTGTTGTTAGGTGCCCTTGAGTTGGTTCCAACTAATAGTGACCCTATGTACAACAGAACTAAACACTACCTGGTCCTGCGCCATCCTCACAATTGTTGCTATGTTTGAGCCATTGTTGCTGCCACTGTGTCAGTCCATCTCATTGAGGGTTCCTCTTGTCCACTGACCTTCTACTTTACCAAGTGTGATGTCCTTCTCCAGGGATTGGTTCCTCCTGATAACACATCCTCACTTTTAAGGAGTGCATCCTTGCTGTACTTCTTCCAAAACATATTTGTTTGTTCTTCTGACAGTCCATGGTATATTCAGTATTCTTCACCAACACCATAATTCAAAGGTATCAATTCTCCAGTTTCCTTATTCATTGTCCAGCTTTCCCATGTATCTGAGGCAATTGTGTTTAGCATTGTGTTTAACATGTGGTAAATCCTGTCTAACCTTAGCTTGAACTGGCTGGGGTCCTGCCTCTTCATTGAGCTTCCTCCCACTACTCTATCCCTTATTGATTGGGAGTTTCTGTAGTATATCTACTGTCTGTATCACCAAATGACACTTCAAAATTTCTTGGCATTGGTTCATCCTTTATGTAAATGTGTCCCTCCTACTAAAGCAAGCTCCATTTTCCTTTCCTTTTTTTTGTAAATTTTGCAAAGTACTTTGTACAGTACCATGGACATAGTGTTTACTCTGCTTGATTAGTTGACACATTAAGTTCTTTTTTGCCTACATATAATGGGCCAAGAAATTTAGCGCTTAAGAAACAAAGCTTTGTGTCAAGCCTGTATGGGTTCATGTGTAGTATTATTTAGCCTCATAACAATCCTGTGAGATGTGTTCATGTGTCCCTATTTGCACATAATTTTTGCTAGCAATATAGAAAAATAAATGATTATTTTCAGTTATTTCATATTTTTAGCTTTTTGCTTAAAGAAATTTAGAAGTTGCTAAGAGGGCAAAAATAGTTATATCTCCATCTTTGCTCAGAATTCACTTGTTGGTGGTAGTTAGGGTTGTATAAGCGTATGTAAAAGTACTTCACCTTAGTTGTTTCAGTAGTCACCAGCAGTATATTCTCAGCATAAAAATGTTGCTTTTAAAGCTCTAACTTTGATATGATACTGTCATTAATCCTGTGTAAAATAAATAAGTGTCCTTATCTCTAAAATAAGATAACATACTGTCTGTGGTAATTAATGAAATAACATCAGGTGCCCATTATGGTACTTTTCACTTAATAATATTGCTATAAAATATCTGCAAAAATAGAACAATACAGAGTCACCACATTTCTGGGGAGAAGTCATAACAGCTATAACTAAGCAAACCCCCAGATTAAATAGATTAAGAACAGTGAAGTTTCATTGAAGAATTGAGTTCAGAGTGAGCAACAGAGATGTAAAAAACTGTCTTTTTAAATACCCAAAAGTTTATCCTCAAATATAGGAAATCCAGAGGTAGGCAATTCAGGGCAGCTCTGTGAGAGACCCAGCCCGCTTTTCTTTCTGCTCCATCCTCCACAACCAGTGATGTCCATCCTTAAGGTCAGAGTGTCGTCATGGTGGATGCTGCAGTATGTCATCTTGCAGGAAAAGTTAAAGTGTGCTTCAAGCAGAGCCTTTGCCTTTTAAGGAGTCTTGCCAGACATCCCGCCAAACACTTGTGCTTATATCTTTAGTTACATGGCCATATGTAACATGGAGTGTGCCCAGCTAAAAATTATAATTTGGTTACTAAGGAAGAAGGGGCAGTACTTAGTAGCCAGCTTACAGTCTGCCATATTTGGGCTCACAGTAATTTTTTGGTGATGAATAAGTCAGATGATGATGATACAACATTTATTCAACATTGACTTTGTGCCAGGCCCTGTTCTAATATAGTCCTCATAAGATGCAACAGAATCCCTGGGTGATACAAACAGTCGATGTGCTCGACTGCTAACCAAAAGGTAGGAGGTTCAAGTCCACCTACAGGCACCCTGGAAGAAAGACCTGGTGATCTACTTCCAAAAAATCAACCATTGAAACCCTGTGGATTACACTTCTGCTGTGACACACATGAGATGGCCATGAGTTGGAATTCACTCGGTGGCAACTGCTTTGAACAGGGCAGTGAGGTAGGTACTGTTGTAATCTCTATTTTAGAAATGAGAAAACTGAAACAGAAATTAAGCAACTCATCCAAGGTTACTTAGCTGTTGTATTGCAGAGTCTTAACACTCATCCAGGCAGTTTGGCTCCTGCTCTTTACTACTACACTAACCTGGCTTGAGGACCTGTTACTTTCTGCGTCTTAAGATTTGCTTTGAAATAAATGTAAGTGCTTACTATAGGCCACATGTTGTGCTTAACACTCTACATGAATTATCTCATTCCTCATAGCAACCCTCTTACATAGGTACTATAACTGTCCCAGTTTTATAGGTGAAGAAAGTGAAACAGAAATAACTTAACCAAAGTGAAATAAATAATAAGTGTAATTAAAACTCAGGCAGTTGACTCTAGGACCTGGCCCCAACTGCCACGTGATCTCGCCTCTGGAACTGGATTACTTTCTGATGCCGAAGAAAAGTTTGGAACAAATACATGTATGGAAGTGTTTTGACAAGCTGCAGAACTTAGTCATTGACCTAAATAAGTCCATCTGGACGATAATACAAAAGAAGGTTGAAAAGTAATGCTAAGACTATTTGTCTCAGGAAAAAAAAAAAAGAGGCAAAGATAATGCATTCCTGAATACTCTGAGAAACTAAGTACTTGGGAAGAATCTGGAAGATAGATCATTATGGGGGAAATGAGGTCTAAGTTGCCATCTTAAATGATTACACCCCCATTCTCACCTTCAGTATAAGCAGCTTATCAGGCAGGACTCTTGTGGGAGAGAAAGTATGCTTAATTGCCAAAGAGGACAGGCGAGATCTCTCCTGGGCCTTTGCATAGGAGCTGCTGTCTCATCTACTTTCTATCTGAACACCTCTCCTTTTGCTTTTCAGTCTTCCTTTCAACTTCCTTTCTTACGTATTTGTTAGATACATCACAGGTGTCTAATATCTGTTTCAGGACTTGCTCGGTCCTGTTAATCGTTATATTTACAGAGGTTAATTGTTATTTTCTTCATTATGGCCTGCCTGTGTGTGGACTGGAAACCTTGGTGGCACAGTGTTCAAGTGCTGCAGCTGCTAACCAAAAGGTCAGCAGTTCAGATCCACCAGGTGCTCCTTGGCAACTCAATGGGGCAGTTCTACTCTGTCCTGTAGGGTGGCTATGAGTCGGAATCAACTCAACGGCGTGGGGTTTATGTGTGGACCTGGGTGCTTTGGAGAATGGACAGGTGCTAACATTAGTGCCCTTTCTTCTCTTTATAGTCAGTTGTTCTCTACTGGTTGTGCTCCAGCTTCATGGGCCTCTCACAGAACTTGTTGCTGCTTTCTCCTGGATTTCGCCGACTTTGCCGAATACCATTGACCAAGTCAGATTCGGACACTCCTTATAAGGACCTCTTTGCTGTCTTTTGTGCCAAGTTCATTTCAAGAAAATGACATACTTGCAAATATTTTTGAAGCAAAAGGGTCATTATCACTTTAATATACTTGGAAATTTAGAAATTCAGATGTTATGTAATTTGCCTTCATTTAAAATCATGAATTTTGTGAAGTACTGTGGCTTAAGACGTAATGCAGACGTATTTGACAATTATTAAAATCTTTTAAGTACTAGAAATGGCGTATATTTCATTATATACTAAGAGTACAAAAACGGACCCAAAGTTTCTAATCGGATGTACAAAATTACAACTTATTTGGGGTGTTAGAACTTTGGAAAACAGGATTAGATACTGAATGATGTCAGATTATACTAAACAGTCCCAGACATTAAAGGTTTGTAAAATAAGAGGATCCAGTGCGATGGTTCTTAATATATTGGAGGTGGGAAGAATCCGATAAAGGCTATGATTTTCTCTTCAGAAACATCCTCAGACTCATAATTTAGGGGACTTTGATCCCCTGAAGGCCTTCTGGGGACTCCTGGTTAAGAAATCTTGTTTTAATGGAACATACATTGATGATGAGTTAAATGTGTGGTTTAAAAAAAAAAGCGCTTGAAAGAAATGCAGTAGAGTAGCTCATGCATATAAGAAAATACCTAATACGGTAGGTAATTTTTCTTCCCAAACTTGCTTTAAAAAACACAGAGCGTACATTTCTTTTTCTATAATTTAACACACCTGGAATACAGAGGATAACTGTACTGTAGGAACCCAAAGTGGAAAGTCGTAAGCAATAGACTCCTTTAGTCAAAGAAGAAAGCCAGAAGGGCAGCTACCAATTATGGAGGTACTTTTAAACTTTTCTTTATTTAGGAGGATTGTGAGTTCAGGCTGTGATAGCGGTTTAATATAGGAAAAGTTGATCGGGAGTATAAATCATTGATCCAGTTCTTGTTTAATTTGGAAAGATGATAAAATTGATTGTGGTTGAGACAAATAAATTTGGCAGACGTTTGAGAAGATGATAAACTTTTATTGAGCTGGAATGTGTACCTGATTCTGAGATCCCCTATCATCCCATCTCATATTTTATGGTAAAGTAAAAAACTTAAATAAAATTAATTACATAGTCATTTATTTGAGTGATGTCTGTCAGATCTTAGCTGGCTTATTTAATGAAGTCATGAAGTTTTTTAATTAAAAAAAATACAATATGTAGAGGTAAGAATTTGGGTTGGCACGTTACTGCATCTCACTGAGACTTTAGAGGTAAGGTGGTGGCAGTTGGAACTAGGTTCTCTTTTCCTGACTTCCCAGTCTAGCTTGTGACTGCAGTACTGAAGCAGCCAAGCTTCGTGATCCAGCAAAGGAATTGAAACTTAAGTGTTTCAGTGTCTATGCAATCAAGGGAGCAGAGACTGAAATGTACACGATGGGTGTATTATAGCAAGGAAGGGAAAGGAAATTTGAGAACACTTTTAGCAGGCATGACTACCTCTAGAACAACTCAGTCCTTGGTATGTATCCAAATATTTTTTTTATAATGTGATGAGGGAAACTACCCTAATCAGAAGGAGTTCATCACTTTCTGACAGATTAAAAAAAAAGAAAGTGGTGTGACTCCCTTTTCAAATAGCTGCATTTTCTTTCATGTGCGTACTTTACCCGACTGCGATTACCCTTGCTTTTCAAAATGTATATTTGGATTTCTTTTCAAATGTGTATTTTACCTGTCTTATCATTAATCTCCCGTTTTCAAAACTTGAATTGCTTTTCAAATGGTTAAGTTTATTTGAGAGTACAAGGCTTTCCGTCCCTCCCAGATCCCCACATAATTTCTGGAGTGGCTGGAATCGTGGGATATACGCATGTATAAAGTACACTGGTATGTTAAGAACTGAGGTGATGTAGCCACCTGGCTTCAGGATGGTGCATACTCACTCATTTCATTCACCGGACAGATGTTTTAGTAAACAGTAAGTCATATTAGAAGATACTGAGTCTATGGTCTTTGGTCTTATTTCCCCAACAGTTTGTCATAGTATGGAATAATGCCAGATCCTGAGGTCAGAGGAGGCAGACTCCTGAACAGGGATGGAGGACATACATGTTAAGATCCCTTGAGTCTTAAGACTGTCCATCCTGCAGTCTCCCGTCAGCTGCCGAAAGGCTTCATGGCAGAGCTCTAACCTAGGCCCTGTCTGCCAAAAAAAAAAAAAAACCAAACCCATTGTCCTTGAGTCGATTCTGATTTCTAGTGATCCTATAGGACAGATTAGAACTGCCCCATAAGAGTTTCCAAGGAGTACCTGGTGAATTCGAACTGCTGTCCTTTTTTGGTTAGCAGCCGTATCACTTAACCACTATGCCACCAGGGTTTCCACCCTGCCAGCAGAGGTCAGGAAGACTTGTCTTTTCAGGTGGGATCCATAGACTGTGTTACCCTTCCATATCCCTTAAAAGGGCTGTTTGTTTTCCTGTGTGCTATTTTTGTGTCTAAGCTAGATTGACTTCTTGTGGGTACTTCTTATCCAAGGGTCAAGAGGGAGACTTACTCCCCAGATCAATTCATATTATACTAGTATAATACCTAAACTCCAAAGTGTATTAACAGATGGAACTGGCCTTCCAGAAATGACCCCAGATTAGTTTTCCATGGGACTATGATGAGAAAAAACCTGAACAAATCCTGTCTTGGTTGGATGATATAGCTGGGAAGATGAGGCTTACAGGAAAAAAATCCTTAATTGCCTTCCTCACAGATAACCCAGGGGAGCTTGCAAAACCGCCTTAAGGACCTGAGGAGAGAACAGAACATGGGGAGAAGATTTTCCAGGTATCCTTAAAGGGGCTCAAGAGCTAAAAATAAACCCTCACACCTCAGAAGACGTATAGGCTGCCGCTCCTAGACCTCATTGGGAAAATTGTCGTTTTTGTGGAAGAGTGAGTGCCAAATAAATCTCAGTAACCTCTGTGTTTGCACCTATATTTAAGTCACCCTTTGTGTTTTCTTCTCTGAACATCCCAGGAAGATCTGTGCCAGACTCCAGAGGGCCAAGAATTTCATTAAGAAGTTGTTAGATGCCGTCGAGTCGGCTCCGACTCATAGCGACCTTATGCACAACAACGAAACACTGCCTGGTCCTGCGCCATCCTTAGAGTCATGGTTATGCTTGAGCTCATTGTTGCAGCCACTGTGTCAGTCCACCTCGTTGAGGGTCTTCCTCTTTTCCGCTGACCCTGTACTCTGCCAAGCATGATGTCCTTCTCCAGGGACTGAGCCCTCCTGACAACATGTCCAAGGTATGTAAGACGCAGTCTCGCCATCCTTGCTTCTAAGGAGCAGCCTCTAGAAATGAAGACAAAACTATCCAGCACACACACACACATACACACACACACACCCCTACCTCACACACATACCTACCTCTAGGGAAAATGCCCGATTTCTAATTTTTTCTGTTTAGGGACTATTTGCCGGGAGTGCTTCTCTCTCTCTCTCTCCCTGATAAGACAATTACATTTGTTTTGCCTTAGTTGGGAAGGCAACTTTGTATTTAATTTAGCTTTGGTTTTTGTCTTCTGTGCAAATTATAGCTCTCTAGGGCAGCTTAAGTATGGACTATGGAAATATCTAGCTACATTTGTTTGATTGCAGCTGCATATCTGCATGTTCCAACTCTTGTACGGTTAATAATTTGAGGAATTTCTTCTAATTATAACCTCACTTTTCCTGGATCATCTGTGAGGATGGATCCTTCTGAAGGTGGGAGTATTGAAAATGTACTGTAAAATCTGTGGGAAAGAATGCCCAGCTTATTCCATGCTATTTAAAGTCAGCCACAGGTAAAATCTCTTGTGAAGTTTTTTAGAGATGCTTCAGTTGTACTTTTAATCTTAACTAATTTTCATATACAGAAGCTCTATTTTGGGGTCCGAAACAAAAACCTGAAGTATCCATTTAAAATTAAAATCACAACCAAGTGCAGATTTTGAAATGAAATATCTTCTCCCTCATTTTGAACTCTCAACTCCTCCCATCAGAGACAGAGCCTTTTAGATGAATGATTGGGGCTTATTCTTGTGTATCTATGTGATAATGCATTATTTTACTTTATAAGCCATGTGGTATTGTATGCATATAGTTAGTTTAACTCAAGGACCCTCAAATTATGACCCTATGGCCAAATTGGCCCACTGCCTTTTTTGGTGCAGCTTACAAGTTAAGAATGGTGTTTGCATTTTTAAGTGACTGAAGAAAGTTGAAGGAAGAATAATATTTTATGATACATAAAAATTACATGAAATTCATATTTCAGTGTCCATAAATAAAGTTCAATTGGAGGACAGTCCTGCTATTTGCATATTATCTATGACTAATTTTGTGCTTCAATTGCAGAGCTGACTAATGATGGAGAAGTGATGTCAGAGTGCTTTACGTTATGCTTGGCATACTACAAACCACAGTGATGCAGTTATAACTTCACAGCACTTTAAATGCTATACATATTGGCCTAGTTTGACGTTTACTTTTTATTACCAGTGTGTACCCAATCAAAACAAGAGAAAAGTAGACTTCAAATGTCAAGCTTTTAAGGCACAGTTGTTGGCTACCGTCACATGGATTCAGACTCATGGTGACTCTCTGACCCTACGTGTGCAGAGTAGAACTGCTCTATAGGGTTTCTAAGGCTGTGACCTTTCAGAAGCAGATTGCCAGACCTGTCTTCCAAGACACTTCTCGGTAGGTTTGAACCATCAGCCTTTGGGCTAGTAGTTGAGCGCTTAACCATTTTTGCCACCCAGAGACTCCTTAAGGCACAGTAGAGTGTGGATTATTTTGTTATTGAATTAGATGGCAAAAACATTGTGTTTATTATGCAGTGACCCTGTAGCTGTGCCAAAAGAATACAGTATATGTCATCATCCCCAGACATCATAATATTCCCAATTCACAGGAGAGTAATGGTCAGAAAAATAGAAAATTAAAAATGGAATATTTTATCACAGAAGAATGGGTTTAAATTGTTTTTTAATCAACACAATGGATATTTGAAATGAGTTCTCATTGATTAAATCAGTTGTGTGAAGACATTTGGATTGGGTGAAATAGAGACATGCCCTACATTTAAATGAATAGGGTATAAGAAACCCACGAGCACGCATCCTTAGGGATGATGTCTGAGACATGATCCATATGAACAGTTCTGGTCCCTTCTGAAGGTAACAGACTCTTGCCTGAGCAAACTTTTCACGCAAGGTATGGTGAGATCACTAGAGGATGAGGGCTGTGATTTTATTGAGTTCAGAGCATAAAACTATAAACTGTTTAATGTCTGCTTGCTAATACATTTTTGATTAAGAAATGTTGTCTTAGTCATCTAGGGCTGCTATAACAGAAACACCACAAGTGGATGGCTTTAACAAAGAGAAGTTTATTCTCTCATAGTCCCGTAGCCTAGAAGTCCAAATTCAGAGTGCCAGCTCCAGGGGAAGGCTTTCTCTCTCTCTCAGCTCTGGAGGAAGGTCTTTGTCATCAGTCTTCCCCTGGTCTGGGAGCATCTCAGCGCAGGATCCTCAAGTCCAAAGGAAGCGCTCTGCTGCTGGTGCTGCTTTCTTCATGGTGTGGGGTCCACAACTCTCTGCTTGCTTCCCTTTCCTTTTATCTCTTGTTCTATTTTTAAGATAAAAAGTGGTGTAGGCCACACCCCAGGGAAACTCCTTTTACATTGGATCAGGGATGTGACCTGGTAAGGGTGTTACAATCCACCCTAATTGTCTTTAACATAAAATTACAATGACAAAATAGAGGACAACCACAGAATACTGGGAATCATGGCCTAACCAAGTTGATACACACGTTTTTTGGGGGGACATAATTCAACCCATGACAAATGTATATGTGGTAGAGTTGGGTCTGAGACTTGCTTTCATTTTAACTTGCTGGTGAGGTTGGAGGGATGAGGTAGGGGAATAACTGAGAAGATGCCATGTCTACCAAAAAGATCTCTCATAGTGGCGCATAGCCAAATTGACTTACGTATTTATCACTTTTATAAACCACTAACCCCAACTGGAGTCCCTGGGTGGTGCAAACATTTAATGTGCTCTGCTGCTAACCAAAAGGTTGGAGGTTCTTGTCTACTTAGAGGCCACTTGGAAGAAAGGCTTGGCAGTCTGCTTGCAAAAAATCAGCCACTGAAAACCCTTTGGACCACAGCCCAACTGTGACACACATAGGGTCACCGTGAGTCAAAGTCGACAACAACTGGTTTTTTAACCTCAGACTGCCTGCTATGGTGAGAATAAAAGATGCAAGCCTTCAAAAGGCATTGGAAAGCCATATGCCATCAAGATGTTCTCTGAACTGAGGTGACATTTTTAAGAATCTAATGGTGGCAAAAAAAAAATTACAGTGGCTGCCCCACTAGGGTTGGTCCCTGGGACCAGATCTCATCATTGATCAGATCCTATGAGCTAAGACACCATCAGAAACCATCCTTCCAGGCCTTAGCAGATACCTCCTGACAACACGTCAAACCTCAAACGAGGGCACAGCTAGAGCTGATTATTTTGGAAAACCTGTGGCTGGCTATATCCAGTTATGTGTGATCACTGGTCCTTCCTGTCGTCCATCCCCTTCTGAGCTCTTCTCATTGTAATCTATGTTTCCTTTTCCTTTAGTGAGCCTCCAACTGCACCCCTACTCTCCTCAACCTTTCCACTCTGCTTTATCTTCACTGAATAGTAAAACTCTTCTAAAGCTTCTACATCCTTCTCAACTTCTGTATCCTTCTCAACTGGATGTTACTTTTCTGCCCTCGTTTTCCTTGTAACTCAGGATGATGGAGCGTTGGTGTTAGTTACCTACTGCTGCTATAATGCAAATACCACATGTGGGGGGTTTTAAAGAACAAAAATCATTGGCTCTAAGGGAGTATCCTTTTTGGTGATCCCAGGCATTCCTAGGCATTTCTTGGGTTATAGACGGTTCCTTACGTGGTCTATTTCCCCATTGTGTATGTCTGTGTGTATTTTGCTGTCTTCATAAGACACCACTCAGAAGGAATTAGGTTTAGGACCCACTTTGGTATGGCCTCATTAACAAAAAAAAAAAATCTATTTCCAAACAAGGTCGTATTTACAGGTCCAGGAGTTAGGACTTCAGCATAACTTTTTGGGGGAAAAATTCAATCCGAAACAGGTGGGGACCTGTATTTTTCACTAAGAGATTATTATTGTATTTCCCTATTGGGTCCTATGAGTTCGAATTGCCTCAGCGGCAGTGGGTTTTTTTTTGGGTTTACTCTTATGTAAAAATAACTTTCTCTCCATACGCATGCCATCTGGATCTACCACCACCTCTCTCTTTTTAAATATCTTGTTGAGAAATACACCAATTCAGCCGTTTCTATATGTACAAATGCAGCCATTTTCACCCAGCTTTTCTGAGTGGTTCTTTCCCCCATTAACATAAACTCACTGCCTCTAAGGTTTCTGTCTAATCTTTCGAGTTATTGTTGTCTCTTTGGCCCCATATAGATAGTTCTTAAACGTGCGTAATGCTAAAGCAAGACATTTTTTACTAGTTAAGCTACACTATTATTTGGTTTTAAGATGTCTTCGGGGATAATTTTGGTTAAGTTTTAAAGCTTATCTCAGGACAGTAGTTTCAGGGGTTCATCCAGCCCCCGTGGCTACAGAAAGTCTGGAGTCTATGACTTTCTCCTTTTTTTTTTTTTTTAAGTAAGATGTTTATTTCTAAGATAAGGGTAGCAGAGAAAACTTATCCATAAAGAGAGGACTCCGTCTTGCAAAAAGAAGCTGAGACTAAGAGATCTCACAGTCCTCACCCCCTTCAAATTCCAAAATTTGAATATTAAGCCATGTATTAATTTCCTATTGCTGCTGTGGCAAGATACCACAAACTTAGTGGCTGAAAGCAACACAAATTGATTATCTTACATATAACACTTGTCTTAGAGGATTGGCCTTTCTGAGTATTGAATAAAGTGATCCATCAACAAAAGTGTGCTTGCAGAATTTTGCTCTGTTTTTATGAAAAAAGTCAATGGACAGGAATTCTAGGGGTCTGCTAGTTAGTATCAGCCCAGATAGTCCACCACGGTGGGTAATATGTTCAAATGAACGCACTGGCCCCAGGAATCAGACTTTAGTCAAAATTGTGTGCCTTCTTTGGCCTGAAGAGTCACATCAAAATGAGCTCCAGTATGCAATTGCTCCCGGAATGTTCAGAGCTAACACACACAGCGCCCGGAACCCAAGGATGACATTTCTGCAGAGATGCCAGCTGTACTTAGAACCAGTTTATAGGGCACTGTGGCACAGCATTATGAGGAAGCATACTCAGGGGAGGTGTTACATGAAAACAGGAGCTCCAAGCTCTAAGGGTACTCATAAGGTTGGGGATTTGGTAACATCGAGTTAAGTGGGAACAAGGGCAACTGTCAGGCTGTTTTTTAGGCCATTCAACCACCTTACTCTGCTTATGCCAAATAATAACCATCAAAGTCATCTATAAGAAAAATGAATATAAGCCCTTGGGCCAGTGGGGCAAAGCAGTGCCCTCGGCAGCCAGCTACACCCAAGAGAAACAACCCTTGCCCATATGAGAAGACTTTTAATTGACGTCCTTCACCTTGCAGCGTATCCTTTCTTTACAATTACCCGAGGCTGCTTAACTAACATGCTAGCAGAGAAAGTGAAATCGACGACAAAAATACAACCAAAAATTACATATAGTTAAGCAAAGTCAAATATACTTTGACATATGAGCATCGGTCTTTTTCCTTGGTTCGCACAGTTAAGCACACTTTAAGAAATCCTCTCCTGTTTTCTCTGTCACCTTTGTGGCCTCCTGTTCCTCTCAAGTGTTGATAATTAGAGCTTTTCTTAGGCTTTCTTATCTCCCTCTATACTATCCCCCAGCCTCAGCATCATCTATACACTGAAATCTTCAAAGTCTGCACGTCCAGTTCTGTCATAGCTTCAAACTAATATAGTTAACTATCCGAAGTCTCCATTTGGGTGTCTGCAGGCACTGAACTCAGTACATCCAAAATTCAACCGATTATCCTTTGACCGAAAAAAAAACCTGCTTGTTTTTCTATGTTTTCTATCAGCCAAGTTGCACAGGTTAGAGAATTAAATATCCTGGAAATTCTCCCTCTCCCTTAACCTTCCTTCTCTGCCTCACACTGTGAAATGTAAAATCCTTTTGAACATACCTGCTTTTCTGTGTCCTCAGTTTAGGTAGCTACCGGCCACCATCATTGTCACTTGAATTTCTGCAACACCTTCCTAACTGCTCTGTCTCCAGTCTTGCCTTTTCAGTCTACATTCTGTAGTCACTGATCTTTTACAAAGGAAATCTGATCACATCAATTCCTGACTAGAACACTTTAGTAATCATTGTTCTTGAGGTAAAGTTAAAAGTCGTCAACATGCTAACTGTTAAACACTTGGCTTTAACTTATGCAACTTCCCAACCACTCTATGCCTGATCTCTTTTGTCCAGGCCTCTTTGTATGCCTGGGAACACTGCTTCAGATTTCAGTCCTTTGGATTTCCGCTTACATGCTGTTTCTTCTGGGAACTTGCCCTTGCCTCTCTCTGTGTGCATCCGTATCTCTTGTACTATTCTACCTTGGTACTTGTTAGACTGTATTGTAACTGCCTGTGGATGGGTATCCATCCTCATTAGCTTGTATCCAACGTGGGCAAAAAGGGTGTTAACAAATCTACCGTATTGAATGGTGCTTGTGCTGGTTCTGAGTTATTTAGTTTATTCCTTGCAGCCACCTGGTAAGGTAAGGACTTATCTCTAAATGATAAATGATGACACTGAGGCTTAAAGAGACTAAATATACCCAAGGGTACATAAAACCAAAAACCAAACCCTTTGCCATCAAGTCGATTCCGACTCATAGTGACTGTATAGGACAGAGTAGAACTACCCCATAGAGTTTCCAAGGAGCATCTGGTAGATTTGAACTGCCAGCCTCTTGGTTAGGAGCCATAACTCTTAACCATTACACCACCAGGGTTTCCACAGGTACATAGTACACAGTAATAAGTAACTCAGTCTGGAGTTGAACCCAAGTCCTTGACTCTAGCTAGATATTACTAAATTATAAAATGGAGAAGGGAGGTAGGGAGGTTGGCGACTGGGAAGGAGTATTATCCAAATTTGTATGAGAATAATGAATGAGAATATATGGATCCAAGACATTTATAACTGTTTTCTAGTAACTTAAAGCAAAGTATGTGAATCACCATCAGACCTTTTCAAATACCTAGAATATACTTATAATTGTCTATGAGAATTGAAAATATCTGAACTTTGACACTTTCAGAATCTTTCAGGACATACCTTGTGCCTGATTTCCGTAAGTGAGAAATTTTTTTTTTCCAAATGACTGTTGCAGGAGTGAAGGGGTGGATATTACATTTCAGGTTTGCCCTGACTGAAGAAGTTTGGGTATATGAAAATCCAATGTAAAAGAGAGAGTATTTAGCGGAGGAGTCTGGACTTTACAATAGTAATTCTTGCCCAGAATTTTTTTTTTCACCTTGAGTTATGCCTGGACATCAAAGAAGTGTACAGAGATTTAGCAATAAGAACGTTTATTTCAGTGTTAGGAGCTTAAGAACAGCAAGAAGTTTGCAAAAAAAGCAATTGATTAATTTTTTTCCTATCCATATAGTATAGTATTGTTCAGACATTAATAGTGATGATGGAGAAGATAACACAAAATATTTATAATTAGTGGGGGAAAGCAGATTATAGAACAATATGTGCAGTGTTCTTTGAAAAACAAATGTTCACACAAAGGGTAAACTACAGAATATTTATAGAGATATACTCAAAATGGCAATATTTGGGGGATTTCTCTAGTCTTTTTGTGATTATATGAATTTTTAAAATTTATTTGGTAAAAAATATTACTTTTGTCATAAAAACTTGTTACACACATCTTTTCAGAAATATATTTGTTTGGGTAAAGCAAAAACCTGTAATTGGTTTCAGTAAATATAACCATCAGTCTTACTTAAATAATTCTAGTTTTAAAACAAGTCAACATGAGAGTTCAGGTAATTGAAGATTGAGCTAAAAATGATTTCAGTTAGAATGGGGCCTAATAGTAAAAAAAAAAAAAAAATTGCCTTTATTCATAAAACATTTATAGACCTACTTGGTTGGAGTGTCTTATAGCACACATGAGAGAGTGACTGTAGTAATGAATAAGTGGACTGCAGACAATTCCCAGTAGTATATTGCAGTGGTTTTTCTTCAGGGCTCACCTGCAGGTTGTGTTTTAGGCAAATACCCCAACACTGCCCTCCTGTGGTTTGTAGAAACGGCATCAATGCTAAACAAAATAAAAAAAAAAACAGTTGTCATCACTCCTAATGATGCTCTCTATATAGAGTTCTCAGTGGTTGATTTTTTTGGAAGTAGATCACCAGAGGTTTCCTCCAAGGCACGTCTAGGTGGACTTGAACCTCCAACCTCTCAGCAGCTAAGTGTGTTAACCATTTGCACCACCCAAGGACTCCGACAATGCTAATAAAGGGCCGATATTTCTTCTAGAGGAGCACTGGTGGCAGTTGGCTGCTAACCAAGAGGTTGGCAGTTTGAACCCACCAGCTGTTTCGCAGGAGAAAGATGTGGCAGTCTGCTTCCATAAAAATTACAACCTTGCAAACCCTACGGGGCAGTTCCTCTCTGTCCTATAGGTTTGCCATGAGTTTGGTTCTGGGTATTTCTTCTAGGCTTATTACACCTAGGGTTTTCAAATTATAATGATTTTTTTCATGCTTATAGGACTTTATAGAATATAGTCTTTTTATTTTATATGTGAGAAATCGAGCAGTTAAATAGCCCCAGATCCTACAGCTAGATATAGAAATGGGGCTGGAGTCTCTAGCCAATGGGAAATCCCTCAAGCTGAGATGCCTTCTAAATTTGGTTGCTGATACGGTGCCAGCCAAAGGTATTTGTCAGACATTGTCCTGAATTGTGGACTCAGTTATGCACCGGAAGCTCATAACTCATTGTTTTCTACTCTTAGCTTTCCATGGTGATTTGTAATACCTTGGGGATAGACGAATCTTGGGAACCTTTTCATTTATCCCAGTTGACGTTATATAGTTAAAATGTGCACATGATTAACTTAAAACAGTGTCCAGATAGTTTGTTACTGCTGATGAGATAACAAAGCTGACACTTGAAGGGTGTACCGCCTAGAAATACGCTTCTTATCCCTGGCTAATAACAATGGCTGAAGGGTAACTGGAAGCATCACTAATATCACTTACTGCAAACATATTTTCAATATTAAAAGGGCATACATTTTTTAAGTTGAGACATCTCTGGAATTTTTGAGGTTCCAGTTTCATTATCTGTTAACACCCCAAACTTAGAATTTTGGCCTTTATGTTGTAGATCTTTCTTGTTGCATTGGCTGCAGCCGAAACTATGAAGGTATTAATTAATGAGATAGTAACAGTTTTACAAGATACGGATATTTGAATGTCCCCTCTGTTGGATAGGAGAACTTTAATTTTCAGGACGGTGGCTGGAGGAAGAAGAACTCAACTGGATTTTGAACTGACTTATCAGAGTTCACTAAATGAAGCGTAGACTTACGATTAATGCCACTAGGTGGTGCCTGTGACCTATATATGTCAGAGACAGAAGAACACTGCAAAAAAATAATGGGCTTTTTCTTATTTATTTTTGCCCCCATCTTCCAACCTCCAAGAAGAGGCAGTGTTAAAAACCAAAAAGTGAACTTGTGGAGCCTATGTGGCTATTCATTTCTCATTTTCCAATTTCCTTTGTTTTCTCCCGCCTTGGAAAAAGCGTTCACAAGTTTGGAACAAATAAATTTCCCCAGGAAGGGAGAAATTTGAACTTTTAAAAATTTACGACCAGTAGCTCTGTTTTTTTACCCAGTACTTGTGTGTCTTGAATCAATTCCAACTCATAGTGACCCCGCAGGACAGAGTAGAAGTGTCCCATAGGATTTCTAAGGCTATAAATCTTTGCAGAAGAAGACTGCCACACCTTTCTCCTGTGGAGCACCTGGTGGGTTTGAACCACCAACCTTTCAGTTAGCAGCCAAGTGATTAACCACTGTGCCACCAGGGCTCCTTTAATTATGTTTTTAGGAGTGATGAAATGACTATGTATATTAGTATATATTACTTGTATAATAAATCTATCCAGAAGGCATTCTAAAATCTAATATTCTGTTCTCTTTCTCCATGTTGCTTATGCCTAGTGATTTTTCCCTTCTCCTTTTTATTTTAGCCTTGGGGTGTATAGAATCTCTTCTGTTTCCAGCTTGTCAAGGCTAATTTTTTTAACCTTAAGGTTGTTTTTTCCAAGTTGGCATCTATCATATGTGGTTTTATGTGTATGTTTGTGCCACGGTATAACTAAGGTGAATGTCCGTGTATTGGGTTAGAAGGCAGACTTGGAAGCACCTTTGGAGATAGTGACAGTGGTTCCAGATCTTTGGTTTTCATGATGGATAAACTTTCAATCACAGAGAGGCTAGTCACTTTTTGGGCCTAGAGAGTTTAAGTAAAGTGCATATGGTCACATAGTCTATAATTAACAGAGTCTGGATTAAAACCTAGGTCAACCTGTCTCTAGATTCCATGATCCTTCTACTGTATCTACTCTTCCAGTGAATCTCAGTGGATTTTCAGTCATCTCACAGACCAAAAATCTGGGAGTCACTTTAGGGCTGGCAATATTCTACTGAGTAAGGACAATAAAACCACCCTTAAAATCCAAACTATCAGTCATTTCAGCACTGTTTCATTAAAAAAAAAAAAAAAGTATTTTAACTCTAGGTAGAAAGGGTTTAATCCCAGAATCAATGGCAGTCTTTTTTTAAAACAGCTTTATTAAGAAATAATTCACATATCATACAATTCAGCCATTTAAAGGGTACATTTCAATGGTTTTGGTATATAAACACATACATGCAACCATCACCAGTGTCAAGTATGAGCATTTTCATTGCCTCAGAAAGAAACCCCAAACCCTTTAGCTATTCTCTCTGGATTCCCCAGTCCCTCCTCCTTCAGCCCTAAGTAATCGCTAATCTACTTTCTGTCTCTACAGATTTCCTTATTCTGGACTTTCATATGAATGGATGTGATCTTTTGTGACTGACTCCTGTCACTTAGCAAAATGTTATCAAGGTTCATCCATGCTGTAACATGTATCAGAACTCCATTCCTTTTTTATGACTGAATAATATTCTAAGGTAAACAATTTCTTTTATAATGATCAGCAGAAAGCTGGTTCCTATGAGGTGGAGGTTAAAGATGTCCCAAATGTCCAGCTTTTCCAAGCTGCTGTACCACTCCATCATTTCTAACATCAACTACTCCCTCTCCCCTCAGTACTCTACCTCCCGTCTTGGGGTTCTCTAACTTGCTGCAATGTCTCACAGAACTCACAAACTGTATAAAGGAAATGGCTCATGCAGTTGTCCCAAGCGGCAAGTCCCAAATCTGTGAGTCAGGCATAGGCTTCTCTCAACCCACGGGGATGCAGGGGCTGATGAGCCCAAACCGCAGTTCAGACCACAGACTGCTGACTCACAGGGCTATGAAGGCTGGCAAATCCCAGAATCAGCAGGTCAGACAGCAGGCCTCTGGGGAGGCCAGTTGATTACAAACTGGACACAGGATCTAGATGCAGAGAAAGCCTTGCCAGGACACACACATGTATCTTAGATGGAAGCCACACCTCAGGGCAGGGCGTAACTTTAGTAAGTGTCCAGCTTGAGTCATGCCCTACTGGGGCTGCAACCCAAGACACACCTTATACTAATCCTGCCTCAGCAACATGCAAAGGTCAGGATCCACAACACATAAAATGGAGGGCAACCACACAATGCTGGGAATCATGGCCCAGCCAAGTCGACACACAACCCCAACCATCACAGGTCCCATATTCCATATTTGCATAGTCCCACTCAGTCATTGTGTGTGAGACACAAAGACTGTGGGTAGAAGGGCCATATATCTGTTTTTTCTTCTTTTATTGTGCTTTAAGCGAAAGTTTACAATTCAAGTCAGTTTCTCACACAAAAACTCACACACACATTGTTATGTGACCCCAGTTGCTCTCCCTACAATGTGACAGCACACTTCTCTCCACCCTGTATTTCTCGTGTGCATTCAACCAGCTCCTGCTCCTTCTGCCTTCTCATCTCGCCTCTGGACAGGTGCTGGCCACATAGTCTCATGTGTCTACTTGAGCTAAGAAGCACACTCCTCACCGGTATCATTTTATGTCTCATAATTCAGTCTAATCATTGTCTGAAGAGTTGGCTTCGGGAACAGTTTTAGTTCTGGGCTAACAGAGAGTCCGGGGGCCATGTCCTCTGGGGTCCCTCCAGTCACAGTCAGACCATTAAGTCTGGTCTTTTTACTAGAATTTGAGTTCTGCATTCCACTTTTCTCCTGCTCCATCAGGGATTCTCTGTTGTGTCCCCTGTCAGGGCAGTCATTGGTGGTAGCCTGGTGCCATCTAGTTCTTCTGGTCTTAGGCTGATGGAGTCTCTGGTTTATGTGGCCCTTTCTGTCTCTTGGGCTCTTATTTTGCTTGTATCTTTGGTGTTCTTCATTCTCCTTTGCTCCAGCTGGGCTGAGACCAATTGACGCATCTTAGATGACCGTTTGCTGGCTTTTAAGACACCAGACGTAGAAGGGCCATATTAGTTAATTCATTGCACCGCACGTTGTATGGCTATACCGTATTTCGTTTATCCATTTATCCAGTGCTGGACATTTGGGTTGTTTCCACATTTTGGCTATTACGAATAATGCTGCTATAAACATTCATGTACAAGTTTATATGTAGACATGTTTTCATTTCTCTTGAGTATATAGCTAGGAGTAGAAGTGGTGGGCCTCAATGACAGTCTTTTAATTTAATGATTTCTCTTAATGATGATTTTAGCTACATTCTTCTCCCTTTTCAGCTGTGGCTAAGTGAGAGATAAACACAAAAGCTAAGAAGAGACAGTATAAGGTAAGCATAAAATAGATTCCATAATGAAGATTTTTATTCTGTGTCATTATGGGATTTTTATTTTGTCAAATCCATTGTTTCTGAACCCTATTCAGGAATTTACTAGTTGTTATTCAAGGAAAAGGAATAATATTTATGGTGTGCTTGTTCTATGATAGGCATTGTGATAGGTGTTTTGCATACTTATCCATCTTCACAGCAACCGGTTCCACTTTTTAAATGGGGAAACTGGGTCAAAGAGAGTTTTTTGCTTAAGGTCTCATGGTAAGATTTGTATGAACCCAGATCTGTATGAATATCATTAAATTTCCAAGTTTTCCACACACTGTTGACTTTCATCATGTTTAGTATTTTTTTTTTTTTAGAGATGCGTGATAATCTCTTCTTGCCATTTTGAATTAATCATATTATTGCCCATATATGTCTACAAATTCTCCCTAAAACAAAAAACACCAAACACATTGCCATCAAGTCGATTCTGTATCATAACAACCCGATAAAACCCAGTGTCTCATAACAACCCAATAGGACAGAGTAAAACTGCCCCACAGGGTTTCCAAGGAGTGGCTGGTGGATTCGAACTGCCAGCCTTTTGGTTAGCAGCCTGCCTTTAGCTGTTGTCAGAGGAGGGGCTTTTTAGAAGCAGCAAAAAATAGGTTTGGTGGGGAGGGAAATATATCAAGATTAGCTACATTTTTACGCATATTAATAAAGGAGGTTGGTAGAAGATGTAGGACAATAACAAGTTTCATCTTTTAGAATCATTCCCCATGTAGAGAAAGGACAAAAATTCCGGAGTAGTCCGTTTTCGCTAATATGACCACCAGGGGGAGCTCAACACCGTCAGAGTGTGTTGGTTTAAAAAAAAAAATTTTTTTTTTTAGGCTCCAGTAATTTTTTTTTTTTTAATAGTAGGGTGCTACAGTGTTCCTGTAATTGTGTCTTTTCTCTCTGCCTAGCCTTTATTCTTCAGAATGAGTCCACGAGGCCCCTACAGTCATGCGTCACCTAATGTCCGTGATTTTTTTTTTCTAGCCATCGTGATACGTTCTGTGAAATAGGACATTACGTGACTTGGACGTTGTACAAACATCATATTATAGGCAGTTCCCTGGGTTATGAACGTCTGACTTACGGACAACTCGTGCTTAAGAACAGATTGCCATAAAATCTGTTATATTAAAAATTTGAGTTAAATACAATGGTTTGTAATAACAAACACATGCACTATGTTGTGACGCTTATGAAAATATTGCACAGTTTGAAGTGTTTCTTAAGTGTTTCATATGCCTAAAAAAACCCACTGCCGTCGATAGAAAGGTAAAATATATACTATATACTAAGACAAATATTTGACTAATTGATGCAAAATAAGAACTGTATGTACCTGTTCCAACTTACCTACAAATTTGACTTAAAGACAGACTTAGGAGTGGATCATGTTCATAACTCTTGGACTGCGTGTATACAAGAAATATGAGATACACGTGTTGCGTGCTGGAAGCTGTTGGCATTCCCTATGTCCATTACATCCACTATGTCCTCTTCTCTGATCATAATTTCTGAACTCTATTATGACCTTGGATCCATGATGGTGCAGTGGTTGAGACCTCAGGTTGCCAACCAAAATGTCAGCAGTTCAAATCCACCAGCTCTTTGGAAACCCTATGGGGTAGTTCTTCTCTGTCCCATAGGGTCCCTATGAGTCAGAATCGACTCAGCGGCAATGGATATTATAACCTTATGGAATCACAGACATATATGCAGTCGGATGTTGCCTGAACAGACATTATACGGTGCGTGACTATATTTTGTTCTTTAATTGTGTCTTGTCTTCCAAACTTTTAATATGATTCCATGGAAAATGATTCTTTTGTGAAATTAGGCTATATAATATATATGAAGTATTGAACTTGTTATCTTGACCCTTGCTTCTTGGGGTAACGTTCCTAGAAATTTCCATGAAGAAAATGCTGCAGGATAAACATGCTGCTGGAATACTCCTGCCTTTCACCTCCAGCTCTCTCATTTATTTAGTCCCAGCTTGTCCTTTGAGCCAAATTTAAATTATTTTCTCCTTATTGAAGTATTTTTCTGGCCTTTTGATTCTCAGAGAACTGTCTCTCTAGCATTCAGGCCCTTATTCCTAATCCACCACTGAGTTCTGTTTTGTCTAGCACCATTAACTTTTTTTTTTTTTAATTTATTTATTTTGTTGTTGTTGAGAATATACACAGTAAAACAAATTCAACAGTGTCTACATGTACAATTCAGTGACACTGGTTACATTCTTTGAGTTGTGCAACCATTCACATCCTCCATTTTGAGCTGTTCCTCCCCCGTTAACATAAACTCAGTGCCCTCCAATGTTCATATCTAATCTTTTGAGTTACTGTTGTCAATTTGATCCCATATAGATAGTTCTTAAAAGAGCATAATGCTCAAGGCACGCATTTTTTACTAGTTAAGCTAAACTATTGTGTGGTTTTAAGAAGACTTCAGAGGTTACTTTTGGTTTTAGGTTTAAAGATTATATCAGGGCAGTAGTTTCAGGAATTCATCCAACCTTCATGGCTCCAGGAAGTCTAGAGTCCATGAGAATTAGAAATTTTGTTTTGCATTTTCCCCCTTTTGATCAGGATTCTTCTATGGACTCTGATCAAAATGTTCAGTAATGGTAGCTGGGCACCATTCAGTTCTTCTGGTCTCATGACAAAGCAGGCAGTTGTTTATGGAGGCAGTTAACCGCAAATTCCATATCCTCCTCCTGTTCCTGCCTCTCCTTCCTCTTTTGTCCAGGAGAATAGAGACCAATTGTTGTGCCTTGATAGACACTTGTAAGCTTTGAAGACCCCAGGCACTACACATCGAACTAGGAGGTAGAACAGAGGCACTAATCATGTTATTAGGCCATCAGTGGGGTGTTCCATATGAAAACATGACCCTATTCCTCCAAACAGAGGAACCAAATCCCATGAGGTTTTTGGTTGTACATAAGCCGCCTCAGCAGCTACTCCTTCTTTTCTTTTCTTTTTGTGATTGTTGTAAATATATCTATCACACAACTTTTGCCAGTTCAACCTTTTACAGTGTACAACTTATTGACAGCAATTACAATAATCAGCTGTGCAACCCAACCCTTAATCAATGCAAAATTTTCATCACCATTAATGTCTCCCTCCCCCCACCCCTAGTAACCACTAATAAGCTTTGTTCTCTATGTTTGTTTTGTCTTTTTATAAAAGTGAGGTCTGTCTTTTTGTGACTGACTTATTTTACTCAACATGTCTTCGAGCTCCATCTATATTGTAGCACGTATCAAGACTTCATTTCTCCTACTGGCTGAGTAGTATTCTACTGTATGTATATACCCCATTTTGTTTATTCATTCATCTGTTGGTGGGCATTAAGTTGTTTTCACCTTTTGGCTAATGTAAATAGTGCTGCAGTGAATGTCAGTGCACAAATCTCTGAGTCTTTGCTTTTAAGTCTTTTGTGTATATAGCTAGGAGTGGAATTGCTTGGTCATATGGTAGTTCTATTTTCAGTTTTTTGAGGAACTGCCACACTGTTGCAACATTAACTTTTCAAGTGTTTTATTTCCTCAACAAAGTTAAGAGCTCCTGGAGGATAACCAATTGAAAACTTTTCTCCCCAGGCCACAATAGTCTAGGGGTGAAACTACAGTCTCAATGGCAGTGGCAAAACCTATTTCTCTGGCTTCCTCCTCACCCATTTTGTGAGACCCCTCGCTCCCCAGATTCTTCCAGACTAGCTCTGGTAGTCCTTGTGAGTTTTATTGTTAGTAAGTCAGTCAGGGCGGCTGTCAGGAAGAATCTGTGCTCTTTCTTCCCTCCTGCTCACTGCTTTGGCTGCTGCTGGTGCTGCCAAAGGCGTCTGGAATCCGTGTTGCACAGATGGCTGGTGCTCTTGCTAGTGCTATTAACACCACCACATCTGCCCATCAAAGCTAGGGTCCTCTCCAACTTCTCCTGCAGATGTGGCTTCTTTGGCTTTGCTGCTCAGGCATCTGTGCTGCAAAGGTGATCTTGAAGGGGATATTACTAATCCTTACTTGTACCATTTTCTGTTGCATAACTCAAGGTAATATAACCTTGTGATCATAAACTCTTACAGAAATCTTTTGCCAGTTCTTAGCTAAATAGCTGTTTTGATGTTTACCAGCCTTTATTTGCCTTTTATTTCTGAATAGATGTCTTTTAATTTTTTTTCCAACTTACAAAATAAATCCAAGCCCCTTGAGAAATTTTAAAACACAGAAACATTTTCTCTGTTTAGATGTGGCTATATGTGTACCTGTGTATATCTATGTGTGTGTGTCTGCAGTATGATTTGAATTTCTACAAAAGGAGACTATTACTGTGTATCTTATTTCCCAACAGTCTGTATCTACAAAATATGACCACATTTCCATTAAATATCCAAATAACAATGATTTGGCACCACCCTGACGGAAGAGTAGGAAGCCCAGTCTTTTCCCTGGCTTCTTTTTTTCCAAGTGTCCTGAAACTCCCCATGGTCACTTAAAGTCATACCTTAATTGTTTCTCCTCTACTCATCTGAGGCTGACTTCTGAAACTCGACTGCAGTTCTGAGGACCACAGAAACTGCAGTCCCAACCCCCCCCGCAGAGTTCTGCCTGTGGCCCCGGTTGCCCCCATGCATTTTCTTACTGTAGAGTCATCACTCTCAGGGCGTTCCTGATTGCCTGTTTGCGTTTGTCCTTGCTCCTGGTGACAGTATCTATGTATCCTAACTATGAGCTTTGAAACACTTCTTCTCCGCTTGATACTTAGTTGGGGCATCGCACAGCAAAACTTCCTAGTCCCGTGTGCATGGTTTTTGACTCATTTATTGATTCATCGACTTATTTTTTCATTCAAGAAAAGTTAAGTGAGCACTGGTTCTGCTAGGCACAGTGCTAGGAGCTAGATAGACATTTCCCTCATGGTATCCTTATAGGGCCTCAGGGTTGAAGAGCTGTGTTGGGATAGGTTTCAGTATTAAGTGCATGCTGATCCTGGAACCTCTGTTACCTTCAAAGACTGGGCCCTTTGCCTGAATTCTGGTGATTAGTGACTTAATATTTCTTCTGTGGGTGTCCTTGCTCAGTAACAACTTGTCTCATTGATATCTGGGTTTGGTTTAAGTATATTCCCAACACCTTCCACCCTACTTCATCAGATACATTTTTATACCTTTGACTCTCAAGAGTATGGTTCTGTAACCCTTTAATTTCTTATTGGGAGGCACATTTTACTCCATTATGCATTTCCAAAAGCAGAAGGTTCTAGCCAACTCCATCAAGCAGACCTGAGCTCTAAATTCAACTGCAGTGTTGAGAGAGGGGACACAATTTCTTTTACCTACAGAATCTGAGCCATAGGCTCTGGTTTGGTTGTAATATCCTGTAATAACTATGTATATAATTTGGAATTCTTTTTTTTCTTCCTCTTTTTCTTAAACTTAACTTTATATGTAATAAGTGCTAGATGATGTCATTAAATGTTCCTTGAAAAGATTAATCGATTCAACAATATTTATGGAGTCCTTTTTTGTGCCAAGGAGTCCCTGGGTGGTGCAAATGTTAAACACTTGGCTACTAAGTGAAAAGTTGGTGGTTTGAATCCACCCAGAGGTATCTTGGAAGAGAGTCATGGTAATCTGCTTCCAAAAGATCACAGCCATTGAAAACCCAATGGAGAGCAGTTTTTCTCTGTACGCATGGGGTCGCCATGAGTTGGAATCAACACGACAACAACTGGTTTTGTTTTCTTGGTTCTCTGTGCCAGACATTGTTCTCAATGCTAGGCAATAGGATGAAATCATGAGTAAGACAGTCACTACCCTCATAGAGTTCACATTCTCTTGAAGGAGACAGACAATGGACAAAACGAGGAATGGATATGTGAAGTAATGTCAGGTGGTGACAGGTACAACAAAGAAAGAAAGGAGGGTAAAGGTAGAAAGTGATGGGGATGGTATTAGATAATGTTTTCTGAGAAGATCTCTTGAGGATATGGAATTTGAATGAAATAAGAGAGTAAGTGAAGGGAAGTAAGTGAAATAAGCCAGTCATAAAGGGACAGATATTATATGAGAGCTATAGGCAGAGGGAACACAGATAAAAAACCTTGAGGTAGTAGGGAGCTTAGTGTTCTGGAGGAGCAGTAGGAAGACTTGTGTGGTTGAAGGGACCAATCTGATGGGGAAGGGGGGCAGTTATGAAATCAGGGATGTAGCCAGGGACCAGATCATGTGGAGCCCTGTAGACCCTGGAAAACACTTTAGATTTTAGTCAGGTATTTTGATTAAGACTATGATAAATTTATAAATTAATTTGGGAAGAAAATATAGTCTCTCAATATTTTTCTTTTTCCTGTATTCTTTTCTTTTCCTCCTCCTTTTTTTTTTTTTTTTGCTCTTCCTCTTCCCCATTCTCCTCCTCCTCTTTCTTTACACTTTACAGTAAATATCTGTCGTGTTTTTTACATAGGTTCTTTCGTTTGTTTTGGGTTATTTCTAAAATACTTTATATATGTTTATGCTATTGTCAGTAGAATCTGTTTCTCTATTTTCCAATGCTTGCTGATACAGAGAAAAACTGTGAACATGTGTATAACCTAATGTTTAAGTACTAAATTTGAAGGGATTTTAAGGTAATTCACTACCACTTGCTTTTTGTTGGGGTAAACATGTATGTAACAAATAATTTGCCATTTTAACATTGTTTACATATACAATTTACTGAAATTACTTTTTTTATGTTGTTCAGCAATCACCATTATCCATTTCCAAATTTTCCCATCACCCTTAACAGAAGCTCAGTGTCCTCCAAGCAGCGAGCCCCCCTTTGCCCCTCCCTCCTACCTGTACCTAGTGATCAGTAATAACCTTTGGTCTCTGTACACTTGCCGATCTTAAATATTTCATATAGGTGGAATCGTATGGCATTTGTCCCTTTGTGACTGACTTTCGTCTATGTTGTATCAGGACTTCATTTCTTTTTATGGCTGAGTAATAGTCCACTGTATACGTACCACATTTTATTTTTCCATTTATTTATTGATGGACATTTAGGTTATTTCCACCTTTTGGCTACTGTAAATAGTGTTTCAGTGAACATTGGTGTACAAGTCCCTGTTGGCATATGTGCTTTCAAATTCTTTTGGGTATACAGCTAGGAATGGAATTGTTGGATCATTTGGTAATTCTATGTTTAATTTTTTGAGGCACTGCCAAATTATTTGCCACAGTGGTTGCACCATTTCATGTAAACAGTTTTAATTTTGCTTTCCAATATAATGATAGCCCTTACCAGGAATCGACTCAACGGCACTGGGTACCAGGTCCCTGGGTGGCACAAATGGTTAAGTGCTCAACTACAAGGGGAATGTTGGTGGTTTAAACCCACTCAGAGGTACCTTGAAAGACAAGCCTGAAGGTCTGCATCTAAAAGATCACAGCCTTGAAAACCCTACTGAGCAGTTCTGCAGTGTACACATAGGGTCACCTGGGGTTGCCATGAGTTGGAATCAACTAGACAGCAAATAACAACAACAACCGGATCAAGAGTGATATTGGATCTTTGAGTACTTATTATTTATGAAAATGATTCTAGAAATTTACTTTTAATATAATGTTATCATTTGAGGATATTTATATTTATCTATTTGCACATTAAAAGAATTTCCTTCTAATTAGTTAGGCTTTTTTTCCCTTAAGCATGGGTTATTGACTTAGAGATTACTTTTTAGCGTCTATTGAGATGATTATATGGTATTTTTTCCATTGACTTATTAATAGATTTCCTACTGTTAAACAGTTGTTTCACTCCCTAGAATCAATGCTCCTTGATTATGGTAGATGTCTGTTCCAGTCTGCTGTTTAACTTACTTTGCTCTTTATTAACTTGGCCTTTTAAATCTACTTAAGTAAGTTGATCTACAGCGTTCATATTTTGGACTCTCTTTTGTCACCATTTGCCATTCTGGTTATGCTGACGCCATAAAATGAACTGAACTTCTCACCAGTAAAGATGTTTGGTCCTAAAATCTTTTTTTTTTTTTTTTCTTTTTATTTACTTTAGATGAAGGTTTACACAGCAAGTTAGTTTCTCATTAAACAGTTAATACATGCATTGTTTTGTGACTTGGTTGCCAACCCCACGACGTGTCAACATTCTCCCCCTCTCAACCTTGGCCTCCCATTAGCAGCTTTCCTGTCCTCTCCTGCCTTCTTGTTCTTGCCCCTGAGCTGATGTACCCATTTAGTCTTGTTTTGTTTTATAGGCTTGTCTGATCTTTGGCTGAAGGGTGAGCCTCAGGAGTGACTTCAGTACTGAGTTAAAAGGGTGTCCAGGGGCCATACTCTTGCGGTTTCTTCAGTCTCTGTCAGATCAGTAAGTCTAGTCTTTTTTTTTGTGAGTTAGAATTTTGTTCTACATTTTTCTCCAGCTCTGTCCAGGACCCGCTATTGTGATGCCTGTCAGAGCAGTTGTGATGCCTGTCAGAGCAGTCCACCATCTAGTTCTGCTGGACTCAGTCTGGTAGAGGGTATGGTAGTTGTAGTCCGTTATTCCTTTGGACTAGTCTCTCCCTTGTATCTTTGATTTTTTTTCATTTCTCCTTGGTCTAGACGGGATGGGACCAGTGGAGTATCTTAGACGGCCGCCCACAAACTTTTAAGACCCGAGACACTACTCACCGAAGTAGGATGTAGAACATTTTCTTTGTAAACTATGTTATCCCAATTGAGCTAGATGTTCCCCGAGTTGGTGCTAAAATCTTTTACTGCAGATAATTAGTTGATAATTCCAATCTCTTCCAAGTTTATTGATCTATCCGGGCTTGATATTTTTCTTAAGTCAGTTTTAGTTATTTATATTTCCCATCCCAACCATTCAGTTCATTGAGATTTTGGAATTTTATTGTTATAGTCTTGTGAATATAATTATCTAATTAAAAAAACAACTCATCTCTTACTTTTTATTGTAAGGCCCTTCCTATTCGTGAGACTTGGGCATGAGACCACAGGGGCATGACTGGAAGACAACCTGAGAGACAGACTGTGGGCTTGTGAAAGAGCCCACTAAAACTGAGAGGCTTGACATACTAAAATGGCTGACACAGGTCTGAATCGGACTCCATTTTATCCTAGGCCCCTGCTTCTGCTTTTTACAGTACATGATCCGTGGCTACACTTTTGACCAAGGTAACTTGTTCAAAACATTCTGAGTTGGCCCAGCCAGAGTGTTGCAGGAAACAGAAGGAATAAGCTCTGGAATGGAGGAAACTCTGGCTGAGGTCGAGTACCCCAGCCAAGAGAAATGCTTGATAAATGAGTCTTATGAGAGCATGTTGAATGTCAATCAACCAAATGTACCCCCATACTCTTCCCAACTCTGTACAGAGTTCTGCAAAACTGAGTAAAGGTTATATATGCTTATGCTCTGTCTTCAGAATGCAGTTTTGAACTTTCATTTTGGCACTGCCCAATTTGCAAATTTTTGAATCTGAATAAAACTCTTATTTTACAGAAATTCTGTTTCATTTTTGACAGGTGTGACTCAGTTGCCCTTCTTTCACCTCTCTTTGTCTATGGACAAATATGTGATATGTGGGAGGGTAGATTATTAATAAAAAATTAAGTTATTATAGAAAATGGTATCACTTGTTCACCTGCATTTCTAGGTTGTGGTTCCTATCTGCTACTTGTGCCACAGCTTGCTTTGCCTTAGAATGAATGACTTCTTTTCCAGGAAGTTCCCCAGTTCCTCCTAAAAATAACCCCCTGGTGGGCCCAGGCTCCAGGTCTCAGGACAATCCCAGGTATGTCTGAGTTTTAAAATATGATCTTTTCAGTTGAGGACATTACTGTATATATTAGATCTCATCAATATGACCCCAAAATGTAAAATGACTAAGGGTCAGAAGTTGTAGGGAGTTAGATTTGGGTTCAATATAAGGAAGAGCTTTTTAAAAATTTTTGTTTGGAGCTGGAATGGGCTTCTTCGTTTTATTTTATGGTGCTTTAAGTGAAAGTTTACGGATGAAGTTAGTTTCTCATGCAAAAATTGGTACACACATTGTTATGTGACCTTAGTTGCCCTCCCTATAATCTCCACCCCAGATTTCCCATGTCCATTCAACCAGCTCCTGTCTCTTTTTGCCTTCTCATCTCACCTCTGGACAGGCGCCACCCGTTTAGTCTCATGTATCTACTAGAGCTAAGAAGCACTATTTTCATGAGTATCATTTTATTATGTCTTATATTCCAGTCTAATCTTTGTCTGAAGAGTTGGCTTCAGGAATGGTTTCAGTTGTGGGCTAACAGAGAGTCCGGGGGCCATGTCTTCCAGGGCCCGTCCAGTCTCAGTGAGACTATTAAGACTGGTCTTTTTACTAGAATTTGAGTTTTGCACCCCACTTTTCTCCTGTTCCATCAGGGACTCTTCTGTTCCCTGTCAGGGCTGTTACTGGTGGTATCTGGGCACCATCAAGTTCTTCTAGTCTCTGGCTGATGGAGTCTCTGGTTTATGTGGCCCTTTCTGTCTCTTGGGCTCATATTTGCTTTGTGTCTTTGGTGTTCTTCATTCTTCTTTGCTCCTAGTGTGTTGGGACTAACTGACATATCTTAGATAGCTGCTCACTAGCTTTTAAGACCCCAGACGCCACTCACCAAAATGGGATGCAGAACATTTCCTTAATAAACTTTGTTATGCCAGTTGACCTAGATGTCCCCTGAAACCGTGGTCTCCAGACCCCTGCCCCTGCTACTCTGTCCCTCAAAGTGTTGGGTTGAATTCAATAAACTTCTTAGGTTTTGGTTTAGTACAGTTGTGCTGACTTCTACTGTATTGTGTGTTGTCCTTCCCTTCACCTAAGATAATTTTTATCTACTATCTTTGTTAGTAAAACCAAAATGTCAGCAGTTCAAATGTACCGGGCATTCCTTGGAAACTCTATGGGGCAGTTCTGCTCGGTCCTATAGGGTCGCTGTGAGTCAGAGTTGACTCCATAGCAACAGTTTTGGTGGCTGGTTTATCTAGTTAATGAATACCCATCTCCCTCCCTCCTGGAATGGGCTTCTTTGGATGGTTACCCTCCCCATCACTGGAGATACGTGAGGCTAAAAGAAAACCCAGAGAATTTACCACCGTGTTGTTCCTTGGGTCCCAAGGTCCTTAGCTAGTGTACCTCCTTCTTTCCATCTTTCAGAGTCTTATGTTTGTCCAAGGGTTTTAGTTGTACTTTGCAGGAACAGTAGGGAATGATTTATTCCATCTTCCCAGAAGCCTAAAAAATTTTTAAAAACTTTCCAGTGGCTTTTTGAAGCATATAAAATAAAATCAAAATTCCTATATCAGGCTCACTAAGCTACATCATCGTCTGTCTTCTTTCTGCTTCCTTGACCTCATCACACATCACACTGACTTTTACTGACCTCTTTCTATCTTCAGCAACACCAATCTCTTTCCTCCCTTGGGATGTTAGTATTACCATTCCCTCTGCCTGGACTACCCCAGCCCTTTGTATACTAATCCTTCTGGTTTTTCAGATTTCAATTTATTGTCATTTCCTCAGGAAGGCTACCTGGAGGATAAAATCTAAAATCCCACCCGCCCCCCCAAAACAAAAACAAAAATCAAACCTGTTGCTGTCAAATGGATTCCCACTCGCAATGACCCTAGAGGACAGAGTAGAACTGCCCCACAGAGTTTCCAAAGAATCGCTGGTGGATTTGAACTGTTGACCTTTCTGGTTAGCAGCCATACCATTTAACCACTGTGCCACCAGGGTTCTACCCACTCATGCTATATCACATCGCCCTATTTCTTCACATAGCTCTTATCACCACTTAACATTTTTCTTACCTGTTTAGGTAACTGTTTGCCAATTGATGACGTCTCTCTTGTGCAAGGATTCTTGTGTGACTTGTTCAGTGATGTATGTCCAGCACCTGGAACAGTTCATGGTATACCAAAAAACCAAACCCAGTGCCATCGAGTCGATTCCGACTCATAGTGACCTTACAGGACAGAGTAGAACTGCCCCATAGAGTTTCCAAGGAGCGCCTGGTGGATTCGAACTGCTGACCCTTTGGTTAGCAGCTGTAGCACTTAACCACTACGGCACCAGGGTTTCCACTTATGGTATATAAACTAAAAAAAACCAAACCTGTTGCTGTCAAGTTGATCCTGACTCATAGTGACCCTATAGTAGGTGTCTAATCACTCATTTAACAAATATTATTTAGTGGTTCCCAGGAATCAGATGCTATTTTATGTGCTTGTGAGACTGATGTAAATAAGATAGAGTTCATATCCTTGAAACACCTACATTTTTTTGGTGGAATTGGGGAGGATAAAAAACCCATTGCCGTCGAGTCAATTCCGACTCATAACGACCCTATAGGACAGAGTAGAACTGCCCCATAGAGTTTCCAAGGAGCGCCTGGTGGATTCAAACTGTCGACATTTTCATTAGCAGCCATAGCGCTTAAACCACTACACCACCAGGGTTTCCACTGGGGAGGACAGGTACTAAGAACATGAACTCTTTAGTGCTATGAAGAGGTAGAGAGTAACACTGGGGTGGGTACTACTTTAGTTAGAGTGTAAGTGGGTAACCTCTTTTAGGAAGTGACCTTTAAGTTGAGACCTGAATGACACAGACTTGTGAATATCAAAGAAAAAGAACAAGTACAAACGTGAACAACTTTATTCAAGGAATAGAAAGAAGAGCGACAAGGCAGGAGTGTAGTAAATGTAAGGAGGAAAGTTGAAAGAAAGAATGGCAGAGAGGGGGGCAGATCACATTGGGCACCGAGGCTATGATAAGAAGTTTTGGATTTTTTCTGGTTGTAAAGGCAAAACAATGGAATGTTTTGAGTAGGACATATTGGGATTTTATTTAGGTTTGAAGAAAACAATCACTTCTGATATTGAGAGAGTGGTGGACTATCAGGGAGTAAGGTTGAACAGGTAGACTACTGAGGGGAGTGTCGTAATTCTTTAGACCAGACATGACAGTAGCTTGGACTTGGGGTGTAGTGGTGGAGATGGTCCAAAGAAGTTGATTTTGTAATATAGTTTGTAGCTAAACTACATAGGATTTGATAGGATTTGCTGATGATTGGTTATGGGCCTTGGAGCAAAGAGATGATTCCTAAGATTTAGGACTAAGCAACTGGTTGCCATTTACTGAGATGGGGAAGGCTTTGGGTAGCAATAAGTACAGAAAATTAGAAAAGTAGTAAGAATCAATTGCACTGTTATATGAATATGAAGAAATGTTTAAGTTGTTTATTTTTATATTAGAAATAAAGAAATGTTGAAGGTTTTTTTGCTGTTGTTAGTTGAATAGTTAGCAGTCTCTATTTTCAGCTCATTGTGCTTACTACCCATAAAAAACACCCATTGCCGTCGAGTACAGGAATCCCTGAATATGTTAATATTTGAGCAATGATGGATGAATTTGTTTTAAAATTACAGTCTTTCTAGGAGGTTGTATTTTTTGGTACAAGGTTGCAGCCAAAGAGCAGTTTTGAAATCATGGGGGTTTTCCTCTTTGGTCAAGAGTATTTAGATCCTTAATTCTTCTCTTGATCATAGTAAAATATCCATTTTCTACAGCTGGTGCATTCTTCTCAGACTGAGTCTCTGTTTCCATGGTCTGGAGAAAGGGGTATAATCCTTCTCTGGGGATCTCCATAAACCAGTGCATTTGAGTGGGAAATTCTGTGTTCCTACCTGAGTTCTGTTGTACATGGCATTGCTATGAGTTGGAACCGACTCCATGGCACCTAACAACAACCTGAGTTCTTCAGATGTGTAGAACAGATAAATATCCTAGTTTGGAGGGCTTTTTTTTTAAATTTATTACTGATTGGTCAAAACTGCCTACTGCAAAGGAACCTTTATTACTTAGACAGACTTAATTTTTTTTTTCACAGAGGTGTGGGAGGACTTAATTATTGTTTCAACACACATTGGCATGCTTGGAACAATTCAGAAGGAAGTCAGAGAGTTATGAGACTTTAAGCCACGTTACTTATTCCATCTTTATTAGGTTGTGACTCGATGTTTATTTTACCAGTAAACATTCCCATAAGTACCAGGTAATGGGGCTTTATTCTATGGCCTGAGGGCCAAAATTCCTGAACTTGGTGAAACCAGCTAAAAAAGTGAATTCCAGAGATGGAATTTCTCCATGAAAAATGTGTTGCTTCCAGCCCTTGGTATTCACACCTAAGGCCTGTTGGCATCTGTTCTTTGGCTGGCTGAAACGGGCATGGTGGTACATAAAGGCAGTTTCCATGGAAATGATGCTGTGGCTTTGGAGATCAAAAGGCAACACCCTGAATTGTTTGGAGAGCCCAATGAAGTTTTTAGACTTTGTAGTTCTCCAGAGAAACACTATAGCCAAGATTTTGGAATGTTTTCTTCTCCAGGTGCATTAGAACTATGTGTACAAAATAGAAGCTTGTAGTTTGCTTGTGAATTTACCTGTTCTAATCATTTTTTTTTAATCATTTTACCAACTGTTTTGCAACATCCATCTCTGCCACAAAGAAAACTGTCATGTTTCGTTTTTTCCCTTTCTCCTCTTTATTTTAATAAATAGGTGATGCATTAAGGCACACAGAATATGCTGAGCTTATAAATTTGGTAGCAGTTAATGATTCCTCTTTTTGATAAATCATGGGTCATCCATTCAGTGTACAATTTTTCCACACAGTTTTAACATATGCAAATGAACTTGCCGCCAGATGTGCTCACAGCTGAATTGCAGTACTGCCTGTAAACGAGGCTTTGACTGACGGTAGCGTTCTCTGGCATACGTGTAGTCTTTAAACTGATTCCTTGCTTTGTATTCAAGACACTAACCCCCTTATCACAATATTAATAGAAATTAAAGCGGAAGAAAATATTTTCCCATGAATGTGTCTTCCCATGATCACATTTCATTTTTGTGGATCTTGATTTAGACATGTTTCTTCTGAAAAGCTCCCACATTATAGATGTCAGAGCATCCTGAGGAATGACATGAGGCATATTTCTCCTGGCTGATGGAGATCGTCAGTGTAAAAGAACTGAATGCGCTGCATTTGTCTGTGGGATTTAAGTCTTCGGTTTCCAGGACCACTTTTGAGCTGGCAGGATGTATTGTGGCTAGTCCTAGTATTCAAAAAGCATAATATTCACCATGAAATAATGAAATACAGACTGGATATGTTGTACCAAGATTTACAATTGTATTAACGTGTACACATGCAATATGGACAGGGAATGGCGAAATTTGAAGAAGTTCTCTATGAAGTATTTATTTAACCCTTTATAATCTTTACTTCTCAGAGATTTCCAGACTCAACATAATCAAGCTACCTAGACCATACTTACTGCAGTTTTTCAAACATTCCTATAGAGAGAGGGTGCTTCCTCCCACCTCACAGGGGCTACACCTTAGCTCCTCTCTGGGACAGTTCCCTTTTGCTGCAACCACATTTCCGTGCTAGTTCAACGTAAAGCCCTCACCTCTAATTCCTTCTTTCAGCCCTCATCAGTGAAGAATCAGGTGCATACTTGCCAGAATATTCTCTCCTATGTCTCTACATTCTCCTTCCCCCACCACCAAAAAAGGACATTTGACTCTGGATTGTGTTATACATTTATCTGGAATTGTAAATTCTCTGTACCAAAAAAAAAAAAAACTATGTTCAAATAGTGAGCTCTAAAAAAAAAAAAAGATTTTTTTTTTTTTAACTAGGGTTTAAATCAACTGTGAAACTGGCTGTTTGCCATTTAATACACAGAATTATAGGGTGAAAATATATAGAAGGGTCATTGGAGAGCATTTATCAGTGTTTTGCCATCATTTTCATTAAAGGGCTAGTAACAACAGAGGGAAAAGACCTTATCCACCAGCGGTCTGGAGGCATAGAGTCCAGCCCAGAATAAGCATAATATGTCTTTGAAGTCTTCTATTTTATCTTAAAAATTCCTGGAACTTTGAATTTTACTTCAATGTATATCCTTGCTTATTTTCTAATAGTTAACATCGAGGACAATGGTCCATATTTATCCTGCACTTTTGTGTAGCATGTAGCACATGTCCATGTATTTTAAGAATAAAAAAATTACGGCCCGAACAAATGGGTTTGGTTGTAGATGAGTGAACTGAGGTCTAGAAATGTGAAGAGATTTACTTATGATCACCATGGCAGAACCAGCACAAGAATTCAGGTTCAATGACTTCCAGTCCAATGGGCTTTCCATCAAATTCTGACAAATGTTTCAACCTGATGTCTTTTCCACATGGGTTCCTGGAAACCAGGGTTTCTGTAAGTCAGGAAAATCTTTGGAACTTGACTAAACCACATTTAACCTAGTGTCTGTGGCATATAATTAAAGCTGGAAAAGTACTGTAAGAGTAACATACATCTATATATGCCTCTGGTAGCAGCCTAGCTCAGAGGAGGAGTGTGTGTGGGTGTGAGAGAGAATATCGAGGGTAGGTGATGATGGTGGTGGCAGTGGTGGGTAGCATTCAACAGTAGATCATCATATTTTCCCATTTTCTAAAACCACTGTGATTTCCTGAAGCCCATTAGTCTGGTTGCTGAAGGAAAACTTGTTTAGTGAGTTCTGTAGCGTCTGATTCTAGTGGAACTCATGAGAATTAGGTGTGGCCGATATAAAAATTTTTCTAAACTTTGTTCAGAGTCACTTTGTACTCTATTTGTGAGCTTGATCTAAATAGTCCTGTTCACTATCTCCCAGATAAAATCCATGGATAAAAAGAACTTGATTTTTTTCAACATGGAGGATATATGTAAAAAAAAATTGAGTGATTGAACAAATGGATGAAACCTTGTGAATAACCAGTACTTAAATTTACATTGCCATTTTCAGAGGAAGCCAACCTGTAACTCTAAAGCCATGTTCAAGTCTTCAGACCTTTATGTATAAGGAAAAAAGTCTGGTTATTCAAACTAAAATTGATGAGGAGAGAAAAGATAATTCTGTGTCCTTTGAAAGCATGTAATACAAGGAAAGTGTAGATACTCTAACGAGACAGATATAAGGAAAAACCTTAATTGTTGCTTCTCATGGGTGTTCGTTGTTGTTATTAGGTGCCGTCGAGTTGGTCCTGACGCATAGTGACCCTGTGTATAACAGAATGAAACACTGCCTGGTCCTGCACCATCCTCATGATTGCTACACTTGAGTCCATCATTGTAGACGCTGTGTCAGTTCATCCTGTTGAGGGCCTTCTTCTTTTTTGCTGACCCTCCACTTTACCAAGGATGATGTCCTTCTCCAGGAACTTGTCTCTTCTGATAACATGACCACAGTATGTGAGATGAAGTCTCACCATCCTCGCTTCTAAGGAGCATTCTGGCTGTACTTTTTCCAAGACAGATTTGTTCATTCTTTTGGCCATCGATGGTATATCCAATATTCTTTGCCAGCACAGCAACTCAAATAGAAGGATATAAATTTTTTTTTTCCTGGAGAAAAAGGTAATGAGGCATTCTGGAAGGAGAAATAGCAAGGACAAGATGATGGAAATGGGTAAGTAATGTGTTCTTTCAGGGAAATGGTAAAGAGAAAAGGCAAGTCCAGGTCAGACTGAGAAGGGCATTCATGGCATTTGGGAGATAGCCAAGATTTTTCAGCCGAGAAATCACTTGATTGGATATGGTTCTTTAAAATGATATCACTGACTGGAACTTGTAGAATTGGTTGTGGTGGTGGGTACACCAATGTTATCTAATTCTGTAACTACTTTTTTTTTTTTTATATACAACCCCGCCCCCAAAAGTTTTTAAAATATTTTAACGTGTTTCACGTGAAGGTTTACAGAGCAAAATAGTTTCCCATTCAACAATTTGTACACTGAATGTTCCAAGACATTGGTCACAGTCCCCTCAATGTGTCAGCACTTTCCCCATTTCTGCTGTGGGTTCCCTGTTACCTTTCCTCTGGTTTTCCTACCTTTGCTCCAGCCAGAGTGGCTACTTGCAAGTTCCTAAGACTCCAGGCACTACTCACTAAAATAGGATGTAGAACATTGTCTTTTTGAACTATGTTATGCCAGTTGACATAGATGTCCCCCAAGTCTATGGTCCTCAGCCTTCAAGCTTAGTAACTTTGCCCTGTGAGGTGTTTGGTGATGTCTGGGAAGTTTCCACAACTATGCACCTTGTGTGCTCTATTGCCTACATTAATATACGTGCAGTATCTACAAATATGTATGTAGTAATACCTGCAACCCAACCTATATCAGCAGTTGTTCTCCGTTGTACCCTCCCTCTTCTCTTTAGCATAGCCCTGTAACTTTACACCCATTCATAGATTGTCAGTTTGTCATACTATGGTGGCTTGTGTGTTGCTGTGATGCTAGAAGGTATGCCACAGGTATTCCAAACACCAGCAGAATCACTCATGGTGGACAGGTTTCAGTGGAGCTCCCAGACTAACACAGACTAGGAAGAAGGACCTGGTGATATACTTCTGAAAAAATTGGCCAGTGAAAACCTTGTGACAGCAGAACATTGTCTGATAAAATGCCGGAAGATGATCCCCTAAGGTTGGAAGGCACTCAAAATATGACTGGGAAAGAGCTGCCTCCTCAAAGTAGAGTTGACGTTAATGACATGGATGGATTCAAGCTTTTGGGACCTTCATTTGCTGATGTGGCATAACTCAAAATTAGAATAAACAGCTGTAAACATCCATTAATAATCAGAATGTGGAATGTACGAACAATGAATCAAGGAAAATTGGAAGTCGCCAAAAATGAAATAGAGAGGCGGGGCCAAGATGGCAGAATAGCCGGATGCTTCCTATGAACCCTCTTACAATAAAGACCAAAAAAAACAGCTAAAATGATTATATTTATGACAACCTAGGAGCCCTGATCATCAAAGGCAAAGTTAGAAAACGGACCAAGCGGCAGGGGGAGAGACAGTTCAGAAGCGGAGAGGAGTTGCCAGACATGAATTGCCAGGATCCCTCAGGCACCGTTCCCGGGAGTGGCTGCGGAAGACTGGTACTAGCGTTCGGCTGCAGTTTACACAGGGAGAAGCAGCCAGCCGCATATCCTACTCACACCTCCGGAACCAGAGAAAAATGGTGCTCTCGGGAAAAGCTAAGTACTTGTGTATATTTGACCAAGACTCCTACCCCCTAGCCAGCTTCAGTGGCTGTTGATTTCCCTGGGCCTGAGATAGGCCCTGTTGAGCACCTGGAGCCATCCTCCCAGCCTTGGAGAAGGAATAAATTCACAGTTGGGGGAAAAGATAATTTCCCAGCTCCACTAACCTGGGTAGCCCAGGACAGAAGCAGCTCCTGTCCAGGCATAAACAGTCTGTAGACTTTGAATACCTTTCCCTACTGCATGGATTTGTGTGGGCCTATTTCAGGAGAATAGTCCCTTGTTGGCAGACTACAACTGTTTCAGCTGTGTGGTGGAGAGGTGGGTGTTTGATGTTTGACACCACTTTGCCTATTAAACAGGGTCCCAGCTACCCACATTAGGGGCCTAAGGACTAGTGGCTCCACTCAGGTCACCCAGCCACCCGTGAAGGGATCCTAGGATAACTGGTGCCTCCCAGTCCTTACCACCAAAAACATTGAGTACCCATGGTCCTTCTGCAGAACCCCCCCCCCCCCACCTGTATGCTTTAGGGAAGAGGGACACGCTTTCCTCAGAGACACGTGAGGGACGATTTTTAGCCCCCTGCCTTGTTCAGAGCATGACCCCCTGCTGCAACCAGATACCAGTACCTACACCAATCATCCCTGCCCCTCTAAGACTGTAGGACAGAGCCTGTATCACACACTTCATGATCAGCTACCTGGACACCTGAGCTGAATTCATACGAGAAAAGGGAATGGATTCCTAGACCGATATACCTGATAAGAGCTCTCGCCATCTGAGGACATGATGTCAGAGCTCCAAAGGCGAAAATAATCAAGCTAGCTCACTCAAAGCAACACATTTGGGCATATCAAAACAAAATAAAGCAAGGAGCTACAATACAGTAAGCAATCATAAAATAAACTAATACAATACCATAGATGGCACGGAGACAACAGTTAATATCAAGTAACATAAAGAAATAGACCATGATCGCCTCGACAAGCTTTCAAAACAAAGAATCAACAAATCTTCTGAATGAAGGTGCCTTCCTGGAATTACTAGATTCAGAATTCAAAAGATTAGTATACACAGCTTTCCAAGACATCAGAAATGAAATTAGGAAGATCAGGCAATACGCAGAACAAGCCAAGGAACACACAGATAAAGCAACTGAAGGAATTAGAAAGATTATTCAGAACATAATGAAAAGTTTAATAAGCTGGAAAAATCCATAGACAGCAATCAAATTTAGAAGATTAACAATAAAATTACAGAATTAGACAACTCAATAGAAAGTCAGAGGAGCAGAACTGAGCAAGTGGAAGGTAGAAGTGGTGAACTTGAAGATAAAGTACTTGGCACCAATATATTTGAAGAAAAATCAGATAAAAGAATTAAAAAAATGAAGAAACCTTAAGAATCATGTGGGACTCTATGAAGAGAAATAACCTACGAGTGATTGGAGTAGCAGAACAGGGAGAGATAACAGAAAATACAGAGAGAATTGTTAAAGATTTGTTGGTAGAAAACTTCCCTGATATCATAAAAGATGAGAAGATATCTATCCAAGGTGCTCATCAAACTCCACATAAGGTAGATTTTAAAAGAAAGCCACCAAGACATAATCAAACTTGCCAAAACCACAGATAAAGAATTTTAAGAGCAACTAGGGATAAACAAAAAGTCACCTACAAAGGAGAGCCAATAAGAATAAGCTCTGACTACTTGGCAGAAACCATGCAGGCAAGAAGGCAATGGGATGACTTATATAAACTATTGAAGGAAAAAAAAAATGCCAGCCAAGAGTCATATATCGAGCAAAACTGTCTCTCAAATATAAAGGTGAAATTAGGACATTTCTAGATGAACGGAAGTTTACAGAATTCATAAAATCCAAACCAAAACTACAAGATATACTAAAGGGAGTTTTTTGGTTAGGAAGTCAATAATATCAGGTATCAACCCAAGACTAGAACACTGAACGGAGCAATCAGATGTCAACACAGACAGGGAAATCACAAAAATAAATCCAGATAAAAAAGCACTCAAAACAGGGAAACAATGATGTTATTATGTAAAAGAAGACAACATTAAAATAATAAAGAGGGACTAAGAAATGTAGTCATAGATCTTTCATATGGAGAGGAAGAGAAGGCAATATAAAGAAATAAAAGTTAGGTTTAAATTTTAGAAAAATAGGGCTAAATATTAAGGTAACCACAAAGGAGACAAACTATCCTACATATCAAAATAAAATACAAGAAAAAAATAGACTCAGCAGAAACAAAATCAACAACAAATACAGGAAAAGACAATAGGTAAACTACTCAGCACAAAAAATTAAGTGGGAAAAAAACTGTCAACACACAAAGACATCAAAATGACAGCACTTAATTCATACCTATCCATAATTACCCTGAATGTAAATGGACTAAATGCACCAATAAAGAGACAGAGAGTGGCAGAATGGATTAGAAAACATGATCCATCTTTATGCTGCCTACAAGAGACACACCTTAGACTTAGAGACACAAATTAAAACTCAAAAGATGGATAAAAATATATCGAGCAAACAACACTCCAAAAAGAGCAGGAATGGCAATATTAATTTCTGACAAAATAGACTTTAAGGTTAAATCCACCACAAAGGATAAGGAAGGACACTATATAATGATGAAACGGACAATATATCAGGAGGATATAATCATATTAAATGTTTATGCAACCAATGACAAGGCTGCAGGATACATAAAACAAACTCTAACAGCATTGAAAAGTGAGATAGACAGCTCCACAACAAGAGTAGGAGACTTCAACTTATCACTTCCATTGAAGGACAGGACATCCAGAAAGAAGCTCAATAAAGATATAGAAGATCTAAATGCCACAATCAACCAACTTGACCTTATGGACATATACAGAACACTCCACCCAACAGCAGTCAAATACACTTTCTTTTCCAGTGCACATGGAACATTCTCTAGAATAGACCACATATTAGGTCATAAACAAGTCTTAACAGAATCCAAAACATTAAAATATTACAAAGCATCTTCTCTGACCGTAAGGCCATAAAAGTAGAAATCAATAACAGAAGAAGCAGGGAAAAGAAATCAAACACTTGGAAACTGAAAAATACCCTGCTCAAAAAAGACTGGATTATAGAAGACATTAAGGATGGAATAAAGAAATTCATAGAATCCAATGAGAATGAAAACTTCTTCTCAGAACCCTTGTGACACAGCAAAAGCAGTGCTCAGAGGTCAATTTATATCAATAAATGCACACAACCAAAAAGAAGAAAGGGCCAAAATCAAAGAATTACCCCTACAACTTGAACAAATAGAAAGAATGCAACAAAAGAAATCCTCAGGCACCAGAAGAAAGGAAATAAATAAAAATTAGAGTGGAATTAAATGCAATAGAAAACAGAAAAAAATTTGAAAAAATTAATAAGACCAAAACCTGGTTCCTTGAAAAAATTAACAAAATTGATAAACCATTGGCCAAGCTGACAAAAGAAAAACAGGAGAGGAAGCAAAAAAACCTGAGTAAGAAATGAGAAGGGCAATACTACAACAGACCCAACTGAAATTAAAAGGATCATATCAGATTACTATGGAAAATTGTACTCTAACAAATTTGAAAATCTAGAAGAAATGGATTAATTCCTAGGAACACACTGCCTACCTAAACAACACAAACAGAGGTAGGACAACTAAATAGACCCATAATATAAGAAGAGATTGAAAGGTAATCAAAAAACTCCCAACAAAAAAAAGCCCTGGCCCTGAAGAGTTCTACCAAACTTTCAGAGAAGAGTTAACACCACTACTACTAAAGGTATTTCAGAGCATAGAAAAGGACGGAATACTACCAAACTCATTCTATGAAGGCACCATATCCCTGATACCAAAACCAGGTAAAGACACCACAGAAAAAGAAAATTACAGACCTATATCCCTCATGAACTTAGATGCAAAAATCCTCAACAAAATTCTAGTCAATAGAATTCAACAACATATCAAAAAAAACAATTCACCATGACCAAGTGGGATTCATACCGAGTATGCAGGGATGGTTCAACATTAGAAAAATCCACCACATAAATAAAACAAAAGACAAGAATCACATGATTTTATCAATTGATGCAGAAAAGGCATTTGACAAAGTTAAATACCAATTCGTGATAAAAAACTCTCAGCAAAATAGGAATAGAAAGAAAATTCCTCAACATAATAAAGGGCATTTATACAAAGCCAACAGCCAACATCATCCTAAGTGGAGAAAGTCTGAAAGCATTCCCCTTGAGATAGGGAAACAGACAAGGATCCCCCTGATCACCACTCTTATTCAATATTGTGGTGGAGGTCCTAGCCAGAGCATTTAGGCTAGATAAAGAAATAAAGGGCATCCAGATTGGCAAGGAAGAAGTAAAAGTATCTCTGTTTGTGGATGACATGATCTTATACACAGAAAACCCTAAGAATCCTCAAGAAAGCTACTGAAACTAGTAGAAGAGTTCAGCAGAGTATCGGGATACGAGATAAACATACAAAACTCAGTTGGATTCCTCTACACCAACAAAAAGAACATCGAAGAGGAAATCACCAAATCAATGCCATTTACAGTAGCCCCCAAGAAGATAAAATACTTAGGAATAAATCTTACCAGAGACATAAAAGTCTTATACAAAGAAAACTACAAAACACTTGTGGAAGAAACCAAAACAGACCTACGTAAATGGAAAAACATACATTGGTCATGGATAGGAAGACTTAATATTGTAAAAATATCTATTCTACCAAAAGCGATCTATAGATACAATGCAATTCCGATCCAAAATCCAGTGACATTTTTTAATGAGATGGAGAAACAAATCACCGACTCCATACGGAAGGAAAAGAGGCCCCAGGTGAGTAAAACATTACTGAAAAAGAAGAACAAAATGGGAGGCCTCAGTACACCTGATTTTAGAACCTATTATACTGCCACAGTAGTCAAAACAGCCTGGTACAGGTATAACAACAGATACATAGACCAATAGAACAGAATTGAGAATCCAGACATAAATCCATCCACAAATGAGCAGTTGATATTTGACAAAGGCCCCAAATCAGTTAAATGGGGAAAAGACAGTCTTGTTAACAAATGATGCTGGCATAACTGGAACTCCATCTGCAAAAAAAATGAAACAAGACCCATACCTCACACCATGCACAAAAACAAACTCAAAATGAATCAAAGACCTAAATATAAAATCTAAAATGATAAAGATTATGGAAGAAAAAATACGGACAAAGTTAGGAGCCCTAATACATGGCATAAACAGTATACAAAACATTACTAACAATACCGAAGAGAAACCAGATAACTGGGAGCTCCTAAAAATCAAACACCTATGCTCATTCAAAGACTTCACCAAAAGAGTAAAGAGATTACCTACAGACTGGGAAAACGTTTTTAGGTATGACATTTCTGATCAGCGCCTGATCTCTAAAATCTATACGATACTGCAAAAACTCAACTACAAAAAGCCAAATAACCCAATTAAAAAATGGGCAAATGTATGAACAGGCACTTCACTAAAGAAGACATTCAGGTAGCTAACAGATACATAAGGAAATGCTCACGATCTTTAGCCATTAGAGAAATGCAAATCAAAACTACAATGAGATTCCATCTCACTCCAGCAAGGCTGGCATTAATCCAAAAAACAAAATGATAAATGTTGGAGAGGTTGTGGAGAGACTGGAACACTTATATACTGCTAATGGGAATGTAAAATAGTACAGCCACTCTGGAAATCGATTTGGTGCTTCCTTAAAAAGCTAGAAATAGAACTACCGTATGATCCAGGAGTCCTACTCCTTGGAATATATCCCAGAGAAATAAGACCCTTTACACAAACATATGCACACCCATGTTTATTGCAGCACTGTTTATAATAGCAAAAAGGTGGAAGCAACCAAGATGCCCATCTACGGATCAATGGATAAATAAATTATGGTATATTCACAAAAAGGAATACTCTGCATTGATAAAGAACAGTGATGAATCTGTGAAACATTTCATAACGTGGAGGAAACTGGAAGGCATTATGCTGAGTGAAATTAGTCAGTTGCAAAAGGACAAATATTGTATAAGACCACTATTATAAGAACTGGAGAAATAGTTTAAACAGAGAAAAAGATATTCTTTGATGGTTACGAGAGGGGGGAGGGAGGAAGGGAAGGAGAGGGGTGTTCACTAATTAGATAGTAGATAAGAACTACTTCAGGTGAAGGGAAAGACAACATACAATACAGGAGAGGTGAGCACAACTGGACTAAACCAAAAGCAGTTTCCTCAATAAACTGAAATCTTCAAAGGCCAGCGTAGCAGGGGCAGTGGATTTGGAGACCATGGCCTCAGGGGACATCTAAGTCAATTGGCATAATAAAATCTATTAAGAAAACTCTGCATCCCACTTTGGCGTCTGGGGTCTTAAACGCTAACAGGTGGCCATCTAAGATGCATCAATTGGTCTCAACCCACCTGGAGCAAAGGAGAATGAAGAACACCAAGGACACATGGTAATTATGAGCCCAAGAGACAGAAAGGGCCACATAAACCAGAGACTACATCAGCCTGAGACCAGAAGAACTAGATGGTGTGCGGCTACAACTGATGACTGCCCTGACAGGGAACACAACAGAGAACCCCTGAGGGAGCAGGAGAGCAGTGGGACGCAGACCTTAAATTCTCCTAAAAAGATCAGACTTAATGGTCTGACTGAGACCTTCTGTTGGCCCAAGACAGGAACCATTCCCAAAGCCAACTCTTCAGATAGGGATTGGACTGTACAATGGGATAGAAAATGATGCAGGTGATGAATGAGCTTCTTGGATCAAGTAGACACATGAGGCTATGTTGGCATCTCCTGTCCGAAGGGGAGATGAGAGGGTAGGGGGAGTCAGAAGCTGGCCGAATGGACACGAAAAGAGAGAGTGGAGGGAAGGAGTGTGCTGTCTCATCAGGGGAAGAGCAATTAGGAGTATATAGCAAGGTGTATATAAATTTTTGTATGAGAGACTGACTTGATTTATAAACTTTCACTTAAAGCACAATAAAAATTTAAAAAAATGAAATGGAATGCATAAAAATTGATATCCTAGGCATTAGTGAGGTGGAATGTCTGGCATTGGCCAATCATGTGGCCTGCTATGCTGGGAATTACAAATTGAAGAGGAACGGCGTTACATTCATCATCCAAAAGAGCATTTCAAGATCTATTCTGAAACACAGTGCTGTCAGTGATAGGATAATATCCATAGAATTACAAGGAAAACCAGTTAATATGATTATTATTCAAATTTACACACTAATCATTAATCCCAAAGATGAAGAAATTAAAGGTTTTTACCAGCTTCTGCAATCTGAAATTGATCAAACATGCAATCAAGATGCATTACTAGTTACTGGTGATTGGATTGCCGAAGTTGGAATGGAAGCAGGATCTGTGGTTGGAAAATATGAACTTGGTGATAGATACAATGCCGGAGATCAGGTGATAGAATTTTGCAAGACCAATGACTTATTCATTGCAAATACCATTTTTTCAACAACATAAATGGTAATTATACAAGTGGACCTCAATGGATGGAATACACAGAAATCAAATCAACAACAGCTGTGGAAAGAGACCATGAAGGAGCTCGATATTACCAGCCAGAACAAAGTTGGGCTGACTGCTGAACAGAACAGCAGTTGTTTGTATGCAAGTTTAAGTTGAAGCTGAAGAAAATCGGAAGCCCTCAAGAACCAAAGTACAACCTTGAGTGTACCCCACCTGAATTTAGAAACCATCTCAAGAATAGATTTGATGCATTGAACACTAATGATGGAAAACCAGATAAGCTGTGGAATGACATTAGGGACATCATACATGAAGAAAACAAAAGGTCATTAAAAAAAACAGGAAAGCAAGAAAAGACCAAAATTGACATCAGAAGAGACTCTGAAACTTGCTCTTGAACATAGGGTAGCTAGAACCACCAGAAGAAATGATGACCTAAAAGAGCTGAACAGAAGATTTCAAAGGGCAACTTGAGAAGACCAAGTAAAGTATTATAATGAAATGTTATAAAGACCTGGAGTTAGAAAACCAAAAGGGAAGAATATGCTTGCCATTTCTCAAGCTGAAAGAACTGAGGAAAAAATTCAAGCCTCCAGTTTCAATATTGAAGGATTGTGTGGGCAAAATATTGAACAATGCAGGAAGCATCAAAAGAAGATGGAACGAATACAAAGAGTCACTGTACCAGAAAGAATTGGTTGACGTTTAACCATTTCAGGAGGTAGCATATGATCAAGAACTGAGCTATTGAAGAAAGAAGTCCAAGCTGCACTGAAGTCATTGGTGAAAAACAAGGCTCCAGGAATTGACAGAATACCAATTGAGATGTTTCAACAAACAGATGCTGCGCTGGAGGTACTCACTCATCTATGCCAATAAATTTAGAAGACAGCTGTCTGCCCTGTTGACTGGAAGAGATCCATATTTGTGACTATTCCAAAGAAAGATTATCTAACAGAATGGGAAAATTATCAAACAATACCATAAATATATCACACACAAGTAGAACTTTGCGGAAAATAATTAAAAAATGGTTGCAGCAGTGTACGTCAACAGGGAACTGCCAGAAATTCAAGCCAGATTCAGAAGAGGACACGGAACAAGGGATATCATTGCTGATGTCAGATGATCTTGGCTGAAAGCAGAGAATACCAGAAAGATGTTTACCTGTGTTTTATTGACTATTCAAAGGCATATGACTGTGTGGATCACAACAAGTTATGGAATACATTGTGAAGAATGGGAATTCAAGAACACTTAATTGTGCTCATGAGGAACCTGTGCATAGACCAAGAGGCAGTCCCTTGAACAGAACAAGGGGATACTGTGGGGCATATCCTTTCATCATACTTATTCAGTCTGTATGCTGAGCAAATAATTTGAGAAGCTGGACTATATGAAGAAGGAATTGGCATCAGGATTGGAGGAAGACTCATTAACAACCTTTGATATGCAAATGACACAGCCTTGCTTGCTGAAAGTGAAGAGAACTTGAAGCACTTACTGATGAAGATCAAAGATCACATCCTTAGTATGGATTACACCTCAACATAAGGAAAACAAAAATCCTTACAACTGGACAATAAGCAATATCATGATAAATGGAGAAAAGATTGAAGTTGTCAAGGATTTTATTTTACTTGGATCCAAAACACCTGTAGAAGCAGCAGTTAAGAAGTCAAATGATGTATTACACTGGGCAAATCTGCTGCAAAAGACCTATTTCAAGTGTTAAAAAGCAAAAATGTCACTTTGGGGACTAAGGTGTGCCTGACCCCCCCCCCAAAATTTTTTTTTTTTTAAGCCGCACGGTATTTGTAATCACCTTATAAGTATGTGAAAGTTAGACAATGAATAAGGAAGACCAAAAAAGAATTGATGACTTTTAATTGTGGTGTTGATGAAGAGCATTGAATATACCATGGACTACCAGAAGAACGAACAAATCTGTCTTGGAAGAAGTACAGCCAGAATGCTCCTTAGAAGCGAGATGACAAGACTTTGTCTCATATACTTTGAACATGTTATCCGGAGGGCCAGTCCCTGGAGAAGGGCATCATGGTTAGTAAAGTAGAAGGTCAGTGAAAAAGGAGAATACCGTCATGAGATGGATTGACACAGTAGCTGCAACAATGAGCTCAACCACAGCAAAGATTGTGAGGATGACACAGAACCACGCAGTGTTTCTTTCTGTTGTACATAGGGTCACTATGACGGCACCCAACAACAGCAACAGTATCTGAAACCCAGCCTATATCCGCAGGTGGGTGTGATCCCTTGTACCATCGCACTCCTCTTTAGCACACCTCTCTACTTGTATATCCATTTGTAGATTATTATTTGTTAATACTATTGTGGTAGGGGTGTCCATGTTATGGTAATTACTGTGATTGCCTTTTATTCTTGCATTCCTCTCAGTGATTTCCTTTGCCTTGGTTCTGTTGTGCTGAGTTCTCCTTATTGGATAATGTCTTTCCCTTCGCCTGTCTTCTTTCTAGTTGGCGATTCTCTCTCCTTCCCCCTCCTATCCAGTTACCATCAAAGAATGTTTTTGTGTGTGTCACCCCTTTATTTATTTTTATAGTAATAGCCTCATACAATTTTTTTTGTGATTGACTTATTTCATTTAGTGTAATATGTTCCAGGTTCATCCATATTGTGAGATGTTTCATGGATTCATCATTGTTCTTTATCATTGCGTAGTATTCCATTGTGTGCATGCACCATGCTTCTTTATCCATTTATCTGTTGGTGGCACTTAGGTTGTTTCCATCTTTTTGCTATTGTGAATAGTGCTGCAATGATCATAAGAGTATCTATGTTTATTCGTGTCATGACTCTTATTTCCTGGGGTATATACCTATGAATGGGATTGCTAAATCATATGGTATTTCTATTTCTAGCTTTTTAAGGAAGCACCACACTGTTTTCCATAGTGGTGGTACCATTTTACATTCCTACCAGCAGTGTAAGAATTCCAATCTCCCCACAACATTACCAGTATTTGTTGTTTTCTGTTTTTTTGAATAGTGCCATTATTGTTGGAGTGAGATGTGTGTCAACTTGGCTAGGCTGTGATTCCCAGTATTGTGTGATTGTTCACCATTTTGTCATCTGATGTGATTTTCCTATGTGTTGTAAATCCTCCCTCTATGATGCTAATGAGACAGGATTAGAGGCTGTTATGTTAACAAAGCAGGACTCAGTCTATAAGATTAGGTTGTATCTTGAGTCAATCTCTTTGGAGATATAAAAGAGAGAAGTGAGCAGAGAGACAGAGGGACCTCCTGCCACCAAGAATGAAGAACCAGGTGGGGAGTACATTCTTTGGACCCGGGGTCCCAGTGCTGAGAAGCTCCTGGACCAGGGAGAGATTGATGATAAGGACCTTCCTTCACCACTGAGAGAGAAACCCTTCCCCTAGAGTTGGCATCCTCCTGGAATGTGAGAGAATAAATTTCTCTTTGTTAAATCCATCCACTCATGGTATTTTCTGTTACAGCAGCACAGATGGTATCTCGTTGCAGTTTTGATACGTATCTCTCTGAAGGCTAATGATTGCGAGCATTTCTTCATGTGTTTGCTGCCTCAATGTCTTTTTTGGTGAAGTGCTATCCATGTCTTTTGCCCATTTTTTAATTGGATTCTTTCTGATTTTATTATTGAGGTGTTGAAGTTTTCTATAAATTTTAGAGATTAGACCCTTGTCAAGTATGTCATAGCAAAAGATTTTTCCCAGTTTGTAGGTTCTCTTTTTACTCTTTTGGAGAAGTTTTTGATGAGCATAAGTGTTTAATTTTTAGGAGTTCCCCTTTATGTAGTTCATCTTCTGCTGTTTGTACATTTTTAGTTATGTTTGGTATTCTAATTATGCCGTATATTAGGACCCCTAACATTGTCCTTATTTTTTCTTCCATGATTTTTATAGTTTTAGGTTTTATATTTAGGCATTTGGAGCCCTGGTGGCACAGTAGTTAAGAGCTTGGCTGCTAACCAAAAGGTTGGCAGTTCAAATCCACCAGCTGCTCCTTGGAAATCCTGTGGGGCAGTTCTACTTTGTCCTATAGAGTTGCTATGAGTTGGAATCAACTCGATGGGAACTTTTTTTTTAGGTATTTGATCCATCGTGAGTTAATTTTTGTGAATAATGTAAGTCCTGTTTCATTTCTCTATAGACAGACATCCAGTTTTGCCAGCACCGTTTGTTAAAGAGACTTTCTCTTCCTCATTTAATTGATTTTAGCTCTTTGTTGAAGATTAGGTGTCCACAGGTGGATGGATTTACATCTGGGTTCTCAATTCTGTTCCATTGGTCTATATGTTTATTGTGCCAGTACCAGGCTGTTTTGACTACTGTGGCTGTATAGTAGGTTCTGAGATCAGGAAGTGTGAAGCCTTTTCTTTAATAGTGCATTACTTACTTGGGGCATTTTATTCTTCCATATAAAGTTACTGATTAGATTTTTCATCTCTTTGAAGAATACTGTTGGGATTTGGATTGTGATTGCATTATATCTGTATTTTGCTTTGGGTAGTACTGACATTTTCAGAACTTTAAGTCTTCCTATCCAAGAGCCTGGTATATTTTTCCATTTATGTAGTTCTCTTTTGGTTTTTACTGGGCTTTTGGTTTCTTGCAGTAGTGTTTTGAAGTTTTTGTATAAGTCTTTTACATCCCTGGTCAAATTTATTCCTAAGTTCTTTATCTTTTGAGGAGCTTTTGTAAATGGTATTGCTTTCCTGGTTTCTTTTCAAACTTCTCTTTTTTGATGTAGAGAAATCTGACTAATTTTTGTATGCCGATCTTGTATCTCGCCAGTTTGATGAATCTATTTCAGTAGCTTTCTTGAGGATTCTTTGGGATTTTCCATATATAGGACCATATTGTTTGTGAATAGGGGTAGTTTTTTTTTTCTTTTATGATTTTTATTGTGCTTTAAGTGAAAGTTTACAAATCAAGTCTCTCACACAAAAACTTATATACACCTTGCTACATACTCCCAATTACTCTCCCCCTAATGAGACAGCCCGCTCTCTCCCTCCATTCTCTCTTTTCGTGTCCATTTCACCAGCTTCTAACCCTCTCTATCCTCTCATCATTCCTCCAGGCAGAAGTTGCCAACATAGTCTCAAGTGTCCACCTGATCCAAGAAGCTCACTCCTCGCCAGCATCCCTCTCCAACCCATTGTCCAGTCCAATCCATGTCTGAAGAGTTGGCTTTGGGAATGGTTCCTGTCCTGGGCCAACAGAGGTTCTGGGGGCCATGACTACCGGGGTTCTTCTAGTCTCAGTCAGACCATTGAATAGGGGTAGTTTTACTTCTTTCTTATCAGTTTGAATGTGCTTCTATTCCTTTTCTTGCCTTATTGTTCTAGCTAGGACTTCCAATACAATGTTGAATAGGAGTGGTGATAAAGGGCAGCCTTATCCTGTTTCTGTTCTCAAGGGTAATGCTTTCAGTCTCTCTCTGTTGAGGATAATGTTGGCTGTTGGTTTTGTATAAATGCCCTTTATGATGTTGAGGATTTTCCCTTCTATTCCTATTTTGCTGAGAATTTTAATGAGGAATGGGTGTTGGATTTTATCAAATGCTTTTTCTGCATTGACTGAGATGATCATGTGATTCTTTTCCTTTGTTTTATTTATGTGATGGATTAAGTTGATTGCTTTTCTAATGTTGAACTATCCTTGCATGCGTGGTATAAATCCTACTTGGTCATGATGTATTTTTGTTTTGATATGCTGTTGAATCCTATTGGCTAGAATTTTGTTGAGAATTTTTGCTTCTATATTTATGAGGGATATTGGTCTGCAGTTTTCTTTTTTAGTGACGTCTTTGCCTGGCTTTGGTATCAGGGTTATTCTGGCTTCATAGAATAATTTAGGAATATTCCTTCCTTTTCTATCTTTTGGAATAGTTTGAGTAGAATTGGTGTGAACTCTTGCCTGAATATTTGGCTTCTCCAGTGAAGCCTTGGCGGGGGCTTATTTTTGTTGGGAGTTTTTTTTTAATGACCTCTTCAATTTCTTCTTTTGCTATGGGTCTATTCACATTTTCAACCTCAGTTTGTGTTGGCTTAGGTAGGTATGTTTGTCTATTTCCTCTAGGTTTTCGTATTTATTGGAGTGCAATTTTTCGTAGTATTCTATCATGATCCTTTTTATTTCAGTTGTAATGTTACCCGTGTCATTTCTTATTTGGGTTATTTATGTCTTCTCCTATGTGTGTGTGTGTGTGTATATATATATATATTTTATTAATTTGGCCAGTAGGTTGTTGATTTTATTGATCCTTTCAAAACCGGTTTTTAGTCGTGTTGATTCTTTCTATTGTTTTTCTGTTCTCTGTTTCATTTATTTCTGCTGTAGTTTTTATGATATTTTTTCTTCTGGTGACTATGGGCTTCTTTTGCTGCTCATTTTCTAATTGTTCAAGTTGTGGGGTTAATGTTTTGATTTTTGCCCTTCTTTTTGAAGTGTTTTATTTATTGCTATAAATTGACCTCTGAGCACTCCTTTTGCTGTGTCCCAAAGGTTTTGGTAGGTCGTTTTTTCATTCTTGTTTGATTCTAGGAATTTTTTTGTTTCATCTTTAACTTTTTTTTTTTATTAGCCAATAGTTTTTAAGCAGGGTGTTGTTCAGTTTCTATGTATTTGATTTTTTTTCCTTATCCTTCCTGTTAATGATTTCTACTTTTATTAAGTTATAATCAGAGAAAATGCTTTGCATTTTTTTTTTTTTTTTGATGTTTTTCAGTTTGTGGCCTAAAATATGGCCTGTTCTGGAAAATGATCCATAAGCATTGGAGAAAAATGTGTACTTTACTGCTCTTGGGTGAAGTGTTCTGTATATGTCTATGAGGTTGAGTTGGCTAATTGTTGTATTTAGTTGTCTTGTAGCTTTGTTGAGTTTCTTTCCAGTTATTCTGTCCTTCACCAAAAGTGGCATGTTAAAGCCTTCTAGTATTATTCTGGAAATGCCTGTTAATGTGTTCAATACTGTTAGAATTTGTTTTATATATTTTGGAGCTCTGTCATTGGGTGTGTATATATTTATTATGGTTGTGGCCTCTTGGCGGATTGAGCCTTTAATCATTATATAATATCCTTCCTTGTCTTTTATGGTGGATTTTGACTTAATGTTTATTTTATCAGAGATTAATATTGCCACTCCTGCTCTTTTTTGGTTATTGTGTGCTCGATGTATCTTTTTCCATCCTCTAAGTTTTAGTTTATTTATAGATTTGTGTCTAAGGTGTGTCTCTTGCCGACAGCATATCAAGGGGTTGTGTTTTAATCCATTCTGCCACTCCCATCTCTTTACTGGTGCATTTAGGCCATTTACATTCTGTGTGATTATTGATAGTTATGACTTTATTGCTGTCATTTTGTTATGCTTTTTTTTTTGGTGCTGTTGACAGTTTCTTCATTCCACTTAATTTTCTGTGCTGAATTCTTTTTGATTGTGGATTTTCTTTTCTTTTCCTTCACTATTGTTGGTTTTATGTACACTGAGTCTTATCCTTTTCTTCTTTTTTATTTTAATGAGTAAGTTTGTTAACTTTCTCTGCGGTTATCCAGGAATTTACCTTTTTCATCCTGTTTAAAGCAGACATTTATTTCTTGATATCATCTTGACTTCCTCTCTATATGGAAGTTCTAAACCTATAGCATTTACTCCCCTTAATGTTTTTAAGTTGTCCTCAGTTACAGATCAACGTCCTGTTTTTAGCTTTTTTTTTTTTTTTTTTTTTTTGAGAGTTCTTTATCTGGGTTGATATCTGGCTGATATTGTCATGTGTTTTAATCTCAGGTTGTCTAGTGGTGTTAGTTTTCTGTTGGTAGGACTCCCTATGATATTTTTTATAAACTTGATCTGGTTTTTACAAATTCCCTTAATTTCTGTTTATCCGGGGATGTCCTAATTTTGCCATTGTAGTTGAGGAATAATTTTGCTGGACATGTAATTCTTGGTTGGCAGTTTTTTTTCTTTCAAGGTTTTATATATGCCTTCTTGACATTGTCTCCTTGCCTGCATGGTTTCTTTTGGCTTTTCAATTCCACATTTTTGCACATTTCATTATAATACTTTACTTTGTCTTCTCACACTGCCCTTTGAAATTCTCTGTTCAGCTCTTTTATGTGATCAGTTCTTCCATTTGCTACTCTATGTTCAAGAGCAAGATTGAGTCTCTTCTGACATTCATTTCAGTCTTTTATTTCTTTGCTGTCTTTAGAAAAGCTAATTTTATCTCTAATTGACTGAGGAGATGACAATATATACAGTTAAAATAAAGTCATGTGCAGTGAGATAGAGAGATATAGGTGCAGGAATTTTGTGAGAAAAGAATGAAACTACCTGTAAAAACCCCAAGACATTTAGAAACAGTGACCCATCCAAGACTGTACAGATGGCAGGAATCAGTCACAAAATGATTGCTTAGCAAACTAGAGAAGAGAGGGAGAGCCCAGAGAGGGCATATCCATATTATGTGTTTGTTTATCCACATGATTTAATATTAAATGAAAAAATATCCAGATATAAAACTTTTTAATAGCCATCATATTTTTAAGAAACAAAAATGCGCATATGTATAAAACATTAGAATTAAATTCAGCAGCATGTTTTAGGAGTGCTGATACTAGTTCATAGGTTCAGATTTTCTTCACAGTTGCAGGGCCTGACTGTGTTCTCATGTAATCTGACCTTGTACTAGATCACCCCAGAACTACTTGGCAGGTTTACATCACTAGATCTAAATAATGTTAGAATGGGATTACTTGGGCCAGGAGCCAGTTCCTTTTCTTCATGAAAATTTATAGATACAATGAGTTTGTGGGAGGAGATCTCCACTTAACTCCACGTTAGAGCACCAAAGTAAACATGTTAAAAACCCCACTGCTGTCGAGTCGATACTGACTCATAGTGAACCTATAGGACGGAGTAGAACTGTCCCGTAGAGTTTCCAAGGAGTGCCTGGTGGATTCGAACTCCTGACCTTTTGGTTAGCAGCCATAGCTGTTAACCACTATGCCACCAGGGTTTCCAAACATGTTAGGGATGCCTAAATAATTTCAAAATACCATGATACATATTCATGTTGGGGGGCAGTACACATTTACAGTCCCTAGCTCTCATATCGTCCATACCTTCAGACCCTCCAGCACCAGCGTAAATGTGTTAAGAAATCCAAGCAAAGCAACAGTGGTAATGATAGTGCGGTAGTGTGGAGGGCAGGTGTATATATAGGAAATCAGGTGCTAGCTGTGGTTTTTTAAAAAGTATAGTTACCTATGTCGGAGTGAAAAAGAATGTGATAGCATTTGGAAAGAAAAATGGTTAAGGGAAAGACATTTTCAGAAAAAGTTATCTAGCAATCTAAACAAAGCCTGTTTCAGACTCTCTTGTTATTTTTTGTTCCTGTTAAATTTGGGAGTACACTAGTGACAGAAAGAGGAAAAAATGAAGAATGAAATATTTTGTGGTTACTAATTGTATGAGAAGGAATTTTTATAGCATTCTTTAAGTACTGACAGATAGTTTTAAGATTACAGCAAGGATAGACAAAGTTCATGGATAGTTTTGGAAATTAAATGGTTAACATTTTAATTAAATCCAAAATTGGAAGAAAAAGAAGAAATGATTTGTTGTGTTTAGAGGGATAAAAAATGATGAAAAATAACAATCCTTGATATCCCAAGATTTTCAATTTGAGCAGGAAGATTCTCCCCACTTTTCTACTGCCTATCATACATACTTCCTTAATAATTGAGTCAGAATTGATAATTTATGTCATGTAGAAGCCTTGAAGGCTTGTTGTTAGTTTGTATCCTTGCACATATTGGTGGGAGGGGAGTCCGTTTTCACCCATTTTCCTGTGAATTAAATTTTGGCACAATTGTCTTCTTAAGAACATTGGAATGCCACCTTTTGGAATCACTTCCATTTTGTGTGTATGTGGCTTTGAAACAAGGACCCTGTTTGGGGACTGCTTGAAAAAGCAGAAAGATTTTGCTCTATGGAAATTTATGTGTAGTTATAATTCCAGTATCTTTAGCTCTTGAATTTTGAAGGCAGCAGTGAGAGGGAACACAGCAAGTGGTAAATGTATGTATAGGGACATGGAAAGATTTCTACATCTAATGTGAGGCCAGGTATTTTTTCTTTTTTTCTGTTTTAGGGATTGACTGGGGTCCATTAAGAATATGACTCCAGTGAACCATGCAAACCTCTCTTCTTCAGAGCACTGTGCGGTGTAAACATGTATTCTATCTCTTGAGACTCTTGTATAAACAAATGCTATTTAATCAAAATCAATATGTGCAAGGATACAAACTAACAACAAGCCTTTGAGGCATCTAAAAAAAAATCTACGTGATATAAATTACCAGTTTTGATTGAAATTAATTGTTAAGGGAGTGTGTATGATAGGCAGTAGAAAAGTGGGGAGAATCTTCCTGCTCAAATTGAAAATCTTGTGATATCAAGGATTGTCATCAAGACTTCTCTTTAAGAGGATTCTCCAAGACTTCCAGGAAAACTGACTACACTAACTATAGTGATGATTTTCATTGAGCTAGACACTTGTGCTGTGTATGCTTTTCTGAGTGTATGTTATACTTAGTATGTTAGGTGCCATGGAATTGGTTCTGACTCGTAGTGACCCTATGTACAACAGAACGAAACACTGCCTGGTCCTGGGCCATCCTTACAATCTTTGCTGTGTTTGAACCTAATGTTGCAGCCACTGTGTTAGTCCATCTCATGGAGGATCTTCTTTTTTTGCTGGTGCTCTGGTTTACTGAGCATGATTTCCTTCTTCAGGAACTGATCCCTCCTGATTACATGCGCAAAGTACATGAGATGAAGCTCACCATCCTCTTTTCTAAGGGACATTCTGGCTGTACTTCTTCCAAGACAAATTTATTCACTCTTCTAGCAGTCCATGGTATATTCAATATTCTTTACCAACGCCGTAATTCAAAGGTATCATTTCTTTTTTGGTCTTCTTTATTCATTGTCCAGCCTTCCCATGCATATGAAGCAAATGAAAGTACCACGGTTTGAGTCAGGCTCACCCTAGTCCTTAAAGTGATGTATTTGCTTTTTAACACTTTAAAGAAGTCTTTTGCAGCAGATTTGCTCATTACAATGTGTCATTTGATTTCTTGACTGCTGCTTCCATGGGTTGTTGATTGTGGATCCAAGTAAAATTAAATCCTTGACAACTTCAGTCCTTTTCTGTTTATCATGATGTTGCTTATTGGTCCAGTTGTGAGGATTTTTGTTTTCTTTATGTTGAGGTGTAATCCATACTGAAGGCTGTGGTCTTTGATCTTCATCAGTAAGTGCTTCAAGTTCTCTTCACTTTCAGCAAGCAGGGTTGTGTCTTCTGCATATCGCAGGTTTTTAATGAGTCTTCCTCCATTCCTGATGCCCCGTTCCTCTTCATATAGTCCAGCTTTTTGGATTATTTGCTCAGCATACAGAGTGAATAAGTATGATAGAAGTGTACAACTCTGACACACACCTTTCCTGACTTTAAACCATGCAGCATCCCCTTGTTCTGTTCGACTGACTGCCTCTTGATCTGTGTACATGTTTGTCGTGAGAACTGGGTTAGAGAATATTTATAAACAATATCCTTCTCCATTAACATAAACTCACTGCTCCTAACATTTCCCATTTAATCTTTTGAATTGCTGTTGCCAATTTGATCCCATATAGATAATTCTTAAAAGAGCACAATACTCTAGACAGACATTCTTTATTAATTAAGCTAAACTATTGTTTGGCTTAAAGATGACTTCAGGGAATATTTTTGGTTTAAGGTTAGAGGCTTAAAGACTATTTTAGGGCAACATTTTGGGGGTTCATCCCGACTGCATGGATTCAGAAGGTCTGGAGTCTGTCAAAATTTTAAAGTCTATTCTGCATTTCCCCCCTTTTGATCAGGGCTCTTCTATGGAATTTTTTTTTTTTTCACTGTGATTTTTTTTTTTAATAATTTTTATTGTGCTTTAAGTCAAAGTTTACAAATCAAGTCAGTCTCTCACACAAAAACCCATATACACCTTGCTACACATTCCCAATTACTCTCCCCCTAATGAGACAGCCCGCTCTCTCCCTCCACTCTCTCTTTTCGTGTCCATTTCGCCAGCTTCTAACCCCCTCCACCCTCTCATCTCCCCTCCAGGCAGGAGATGCCAACATAGTCTCAAGTGTCCACCTGATCCAAGAAGCTCACTCCTCACCAGCATCCATCTCCAACCCTTCTATGAAATTTTTTATTAAAATGTTCAGTAATGGTAGCTGGGCACCATCCAGTTCTGGTCTCATGGCAAGGAGGCAGTTGTTTATGAAGGCAATTAGCTACACATTCCATTTCCTCCTCCTATTTCTGTCAGAAGGAGTGTTTCTGAGGATATCACTTATAAATATTCTCTAACCTAGCTCTGGGTGTGAGTATATTCTAAGTTCCATAAGAGAGGGACCATAAAAACTGAAATAACAATTTGTTCTTTGGTTGTCAAGTAAAAACTTATAAGCTTGAGGATGGTGATTGTGTTATGGGGAAAAACAAACAGAAAACATCAAGAGTTAGATCCATGAATTAGTTAAACAGTGGGGCAGCAATGGTAGAAGCAAGGGCAATTGAATAAGACCACAGGGAGATAGACTGGAAGTTACAGTAGTAACAGCAGAATTGGTTGGAGACCATAATCCAAGGAGAACTAGACTCCTCCAGGAATCAGTGAAACAGAGAGAAGTGTTTGGCGTTTAAAGTCTAGGGGCTGAATATTCAAATATCACTATGACGCTTACCTATACTTTTGATCATCCCTGCAATTCCCTTTCCTCCTTTAACCTAACCCTCCACCTACAAGTGACTGGGGAAAACAGGTGCCATTTTCTTATTGTCATTTCATTTGTCATCCAAATCTTGGTTGTCTAAACTGGAATGATTCCGGGAAATAAAATTTATATTTTAAATAAAAGTAGCTAGAGCATGGAGAGTAGACTTTGTTAAAAAATATATTTGTGTAAGTAAGATATATATATATATTTAATCCTATCTTGTGAGAATATTAAATTCACATATAGCTGGTAAGTAAATTATTTAGGGCATTATGTTAAGTGTTGAGAGAAATACCAAGAAGTTAAGACCAAGTCTTAGCTGTCAGGAAATTTAGTGAGGAAACTGATAAAGTATTAATTTGTTCCAGGTTCTCAGTTCTAGGGCTGGGTGGTGGTTTGTGGGGTAAATTATTTAAGATAGGCTAAATATTCAAGATAGACATCCAAGTATCTGTTTAGATTTCTGCTTTCAATTCTTTTGGGTATATACCTAGTAGTGAAATTGCTGGGTCATATGGTAATTCCATATTTAACTTTTTGAGGAACTGCGAAAATGTTTTCCACAGCAGCTACACCACTTTATATTGACACCAAAAATGGATGAGAATTCCAGTTTCTCCACATCCTCACCAATACTTGTTATTTTCCAGTTTTCTGATAATAGTCATCCTAGTGAAGTACTATCTCATTGTAGTTGTGATATGCATTTCCCTAATTATAATGACATTGAACATGTTTTCATGTGCTTATCGGTCGTTAGTATATCTTATTTGGAGAAATGACTATTAAAATCGTTTGCCCATTTTTTCTATGGGTTGTTTGTCTTTTTGTTGTTGAGCTGGACACTAAACCGTTTATTTTCTATCAGTCTGTATATTGTCTTTTCACTTTGTTGATAAAGTCTTCTGATGCATAAATGTTTTTAATTTTGATGAAGTCCAATTTATTTATTTAATCTTTTGCTGCTCATGAGTTTGGTGTCTTATCTAATAATCCACTGTCAAAAACTAGGTCCTGAGTCTTTATCCCAAGAATTTTATGGTTTTAGTCCCTATATTTAGGTCATTCACCCATTTTGAGTTAATTTTTGTATGTGGTTTTATGTATGGTCCAACTTCATTCTTTTGCTGTGGAAAGCCAGTTGTCCCAGCACAGTTTATTAAAAAGACTATTCCTTTCCCGCCTTGAATGGATCTGTCACCCTTGTATAAAATCAGTTCACCACAGATGTATGGGCTTATTTCTGGACTGTCAGTTCTATTCCTTTGATCTATATGTTTAACCTTATACCAGTGTTGGAAACCCTGGCAGTGGAGTGGTTAAGTGTTATGGCTGCTAACCAAAAGACTGGCAGTTTGAATCCACCAGGAGCTCCTTGGAACTCTATGGGGCAGTTCTACTCTGTCCTGTAGGGTCACTATGAGTTGGAATCGACTTAAGAGTAACAGTTTTTTTTTTTTTTTTCTTGGTTTTATACCAGTGCTACACTGTTCTGATTATTGTAGTTTATGGTATGTTCTGAAATAGGGAAGTGTGTGCATCGTCGTACTTTGCTCTTCTTTTTCAAGATTGCTTTGGCTATTCAGGGCCCTTTGTAATCCCATATGAAGTTGAGGATTGGCTTTTTCAATTCTGTAAAAAAGGATGTTGGAATTTTGAGAGGCATTGTGTTAAATCTATAGATTGCTTTGGGTAGTAGTGATACCTTAACAATACTAAGTCTTCCAATCCATGAACGAGTGATATCTTTACATTTATTTAGGTCATCTTTAATTTATTTAAGCAATGTTTTATGGTTCTCGGAGTATCCATAGGGTTTTTATAGATGTGTTTTTTAAAATCCGTTTTTACTGCAGAAGAGATTTACTTCCAGAATTTCACCGATTTGTGGTATATTAAAAAGCAATAAAATACCTAAAGTAATGGATGTATGATTGGTAGGGATACTATAACTTAATAACTGAATTTAGAACAATTTAAGACAAAAAGGCTGATAACTTTCTACAAGTGTCTTAGCTGGGACACAGTATGAAGGTGACTAATCCATGAAGTGGCAAAAAAAGTGGTATTCTTAGGTATAATGTACAATAATAAATCTCCAAAATAAAAGACTTCCAAGTAGTACTAAAAAGAGAAGCTGAATCAGACGGTTCTAGCAGAACTTTGCCATCAAGATCCTTGTGCCAAGACTGAGGAGACAAGATCAGCAGGTTCCTCTTTGAAAATTAATGTATTTTTTAAATCTTTATTGAGGAATAATTCACATAAAATTCATCAGTTTTAAAAGGACACTATGATTTTTCCCCATCCCTTCTCCCCCAGTTCCCTGGTAAATGCCACCTTCTTTGTTTTGCTGGATTTACCTATTCCAGATATTTTATATAACTGGGATCGTACAGTATTTGTTCTTTTGTGTCTGGCTTATTGCACTTAGCAAGATGATTTGCAGGTTCATCCATATGGTGTCATATTTCAGAACTTCATTATTCTTTGCAGCTGAATACTCCATTGTGTGTATATGACACATTTTGTTTATCCATTCATCTGTTGATGGGCACTTGGGTTGTTTCCACTATTTAGCTGTTGGGAATAATGCTGCAATGAACATTGATGTACACGAGTCTTTTTGAGTCTTGGTTTTCAGTTCTTTCATAAGAGTGGAATTGCTGGGTCATATGGTATTTCTATGTTTAACTTTTTTTAGAAACTTCCAAACGGTTCCACAGCGGCTGCACCATTTATATTTCCACCAGCAATGTACAAGTGTTCATATTTCTTCACATCCTCACCAATATTTGTTGTTTTCTCTGTGTGTGTGTGTGTGTTTTTTTTTCCTTTTTTGTTAATAATACCCACCTACTGGGCATTTCATTGTGGTTTCAGTATGCATTTTCCTGATGACTAATTATGTTGAATATCTTTTTGTGTACTTATTGATCATTTGTTTATCTTCTTTGGAGATATTCCTACTTATGTCTTACACGTTTTTTAAATAAGTTGTCAGTCTTTTTGTTGCTGAATTTTAAGAGTTCTTTATATATTCTGGATATTAAACCCTTATCTGGTATATGGTTTCTAAATCTTTCTTTCTATTCTGTCAATTTTCTCTTCACTTTGTTTTTTATTTCTTTCTCTCTTTTTTCTGTACAATGGATACACTTTATTTTTTTACTGTTCACATAGAATACAAAAGAAAATGATCATCTACCAGGCCACAGAGAATATCTCAAAAATCTTACCTTGGTCTGTTTTTCACTTCGATAACATCTCAGCGTCTTGGATCTGGACCCCTAGCAATAGAAGCCTACCGGAAAATTTAGTAATATCCTAAGCTCCAGAATTAACGTTTGCACTCAGTCATCCTAAATTGTTAGGAGGACTTGCCGACCCAGTGTCCCACTAAACCGAAAAAAACCAAACCCAGTGCCATTGAGTCGATTCCAACTCATAGAAGGTAGAATTTTACTATTGTTCCTGGGTTTGCTAATTCACAAATAAACCGTATATAAGACTGTAAACATATGTCATTTTCTTTTCAAGAAGGACAATATCTGAAGTTTTATCGACAAGTTACTGCATTCACAAATCGTCTGACAAGTGAAAGTAGAATTACTAACAGTATACCCTTTTTTATTTCTCTTTCATTTTTTGGTGAAAATATACACAGCAAAACATACACCCATTCAACAATTTCTACATGTACAGATCAATGCCATTGGCTACATTCTTCACATTGTGTCAGCATTCTCACCATCTCTACCCATATTCTTACACACCATTAATTTTATTCTCTGTGCCCATTAAAGTTCTCAAATGTGTTTTAGTTACTGTTGTCAATTTGTTCTCATATTGATAATTCTTTATTGAGTTAAACTGTTGTTTTGTTTAAAGGTCTCTCTTCACTTTCTTGATAATGTCCCTTGCTGCACAAAAGTTTTTAATTTTGACGAAACTCACTTTATCTACTCTTAGTTATCTAGTGCTGCTGTAACAGAAATACCATAAGTGCATGGCTTTAACAAAGGGAAATTTATTCTCTCACAGACTAGGAGGCTAGAAGTCTGAATTCAGGAGAAGGCTTTCTCTCTGTCAACTCTGGAGGAAGATCCTGTCATCAATCTTCCCCTTCTCTAGGAGCTTCTCCATGCAGGAAGCCGGAGTCCAAAGGATGCACTTTGCTACTGGTGTTGCGTTCTTGGTGGTGTGAGGTCCCCATGTCTCCCTGCTCATTTCCCTTTTTTATATTTCAAAAGAGATTGGTTTAAGACAAAAATCTAATCTTGTAGATTGAGCCCTGCCTCATTAACATAACTGCTGCTAATCCCATTTTGTTAATGTCATAGAGATAGGATTTACAACTCACAGGAAAATCACATCAAATGTCAAAATGGTGGACAATCGTACAATACTGAGAATCATAGCTTAGCCAAGTTGACACATATTTTGGGGGACACAAATCAATCCATGACTTCTACTATATTTTTATGCAAATAACAGTGCATTCAGTGTTTTTTGCCAATTGCATGCACAGTCCACACCCAGACATTTTCGTAAGTGTGCTATCCTAATTTTTTAAAGCAACATATAAAAATATTAGCATAGAACGCTTGTGAAGACACCTCTAAGGGGAGGGTGTGGCTGGCAAAAAAAAATGTAGAACACACATGTTATTTGTGTAAAAATACAATATTTTTTTCTCTTGTTGCTCAGGCTTTTGGTATCAGGTCTAAAAATCCGTTGCCTAAAAAATGGTCTTGAAGCTTTACCATTATGTTTTCTTCTAAATATGGTTTAACCTCTTATATTTCAATCATTGATCCATTTTGAGTTAATTTTTTTAATATGGTATGAGGTATGGATCTATCTTCATTCTTTTGCATGTGGAAATTTAGTTATGCCAGCACGATTTGTTGAAGAAACTATTTTTTCCCCTATTGAATAGATTTGGCACCATTTTCAAAAATCAATTAGCCATAGATATGTGGTTTTATTTCTGAACTCTCTATTCAATTGGCCTATATGTCAATCCTTATACACTGTTGTGATTACTGTACTTTTGCAATATGTTTTAAAACCAGTAAGAATGAGTTTGTTCTTTTTCCCCCCATGAGTTTTTTTTTTTGCTTTTTGGGGCTCCTAGAAATTCCATATGAATTTAAAGACCAGCTTTTCCAATTCTGCAAATAGGCTTTTAGAATTTTGAAAGGAATTGCATTGTATCTGTAGATCACCTTGGGTAGAATTGATATCTTAAGAATGTTAAGTCTACCACTCCTTAAACAAGGGATACTTTTTCCGTGTATTTAGATCTGTTTTGATTTCTTTCAACAGGGTTTATAGTTTTCAGTATAAGGGTCTTGAGCAGTGTTCTGTTCTATTGTACATAGGTCACTATGAGTCAGAACCGACTTGACCCCACCTAACAACAACAACAACTATTAAACAATCAGTGGGGTAAATAATAAATCAGAAAATAGTTAGAGACAAATGAAAATGAAAGCCAAAACCTAACAAATGCAGAAAAGGTAGTACTCAGATGGAAATTTAAAGCTGTAAATGCCTACATTAAAAGAGAAGAAATAGCTCATATCATTAAAATACATTTAAATTTGAGAAACTAGAAAAGAAAAAGAAGACCATAGCAACCACAAGGGAGGAGATAATTAACATTAGAGTGGAAATAAGCAAAAGAGAATAGAAGAACAATAGAGAGAAGCAACAAAACTAAAAGTTGCTTTTAAAAAAGCACTAGCAAAGAAAAAAGAAAAAAATCAGAAATGAAGATGGCGACATTACTACTGAACTTACAGAAATTAAAAGTATTGTAAGAAAACACTATGATCTGTCCCAACAAACTAGATAACCCAGACTAAATGGATAAATTCTTAGAAACATACAAACTACCTAAATGACTCAAGAAGAAGCAGAATACCCTAACAGATATATAACAAGGGAAGAGATTGGAATAGTAATCTAAAGCCTCCCAACAAAGAAAAAACGTGGACCAGTTGGCTTCCTGGTGAATTCTACCAAACATTTAAGGAAAAATTAGCATTAAATCTTCTCAAACTCTTCCAAAAAATAGAGAGTAGAATATTACCTACCTCACTTTATGAGGCCTGCATTACTTTGATACCAAAGCCAGATAAAAGTCACCAGAAGAAATAGACCAATGTCCCTTATGCAAATAGATGTAAAAATCCTTTATAAAATTCTAGCAAACTGAATCCAACAATATATTGTAAGAATTATACTCCATAACCAAGTGATATTTATCCAGGTAATGCAAGGGTGATTCAACATTAGAAAATTAATCAGTATAATAAACTGTATTAATAGAATGACAGAAAAAAAAAAAAGATCATCTCATTTCATGCACAAAAGGCATTTGACGAAATATAATACCCTTTCATGATAAAAGGAGTGCCTGAGTGGTGCAGTTAATGCACTTGGCTGCTAACTGAAAGGCCAGAGGTTCAAATCCCCCCACAGATATCCTGGAAGAATGGCTTGGTGATCTACTTCTGAAAAATCAGCCATTTAAAACCCTATGGAGCACAGTTTTACTCTGATACACATGGGATCACCATTAGTCGGCTCAATGACAGCTGGTTTTCATCAGCAAAGTAGGAATAGAAGGAAAATTCCTCAACATGATAAAGGGCATTTATTTTTATTTATTTATATTAACTTTTATTAAGCTTCAAGTGAACATTTACAATTCCAATCAGTCTGACACATGTAAGTTTACATGCATCTTACTCCCTTCTCCCACTTGCTCTCCCCCTATTGAGTCAACCCTTTCAGTCTCTCGTTTCGTGACAATTTTGCCGACTTCCCTCTCTCTCTATCTTCCCATCCCCCTTCCAGTCAAGAGTTGCCCACACACTCTCCAGTGTCCACCTGATTTAATTAGCTCACTCTTCATCAGCATTTCTCTCCCCTCCGCTGACCAGTCCCTTTCATGTCTGATGAGTTGTCTTCGGGGATGGTTCCTGTCCTGTGCCAACAGAAGGTCTGGGGAGCATTGCCGCCGGGATTCCTCTAGTCGCAGTCAGACCATTAAGTATGGTCTTTTTATGAGAATTTGGGGTCTGTATCCCACTGATCTCCTGCTCCCTCAGGAGTTCTCTTTTGTGCTCCCTGACAGGGCAGTCATCGATTGTGGCCGGGCACCAACTAGTTCTTCTGGTCTCAGGATGATGTAGGTCTCTGGTTCATGTGGCCCTTTCTGTCTCTTGGGTTCTTAGTTGTTGTGTGACCTTGGTGTTCTTCATTTTCCTTTGCTCCAGGTGGGTTGAGACCAGTTGATGTATCTTAGATGGCCGCTTGTTAGCATTTAGGACCCCAGACGCCACATTTCAAAGTGGGATGCAGACTGTTTTCATAATAGAATTATTTTGCCCATTGACTTAGAAGTCCCCTCAAACCATGTTCCCCAGACCCCTGCCCCTGGTCCGCTGACCTTTGAAGCATTGATTTTATCCCGGAAACCTCTTTGCTTTTAGTCCAGTCCAATTGGGCTGACCTTGCTTGTATTGAGTGTTGTCTTTCCCTTCACCCAAAGCAGTTCTTATCTACTGATTGATCAATAAAAAACCCTCTCCCTCCCTCCCTCCCTCCCTCCCCCCCTCGTAACCACAAAAGTATGTGTTCTTCTCAGTTTTTTCTATTTCTCAAGATCTTATAATAGTGGTCTTATACAATATTTGTCCTTTTGCCTCTGACTAATTTCGCTCAGCATAATGCCTTCCAGATTCCTCCATGTTATGAAATGTTTCAGAGATTCGTCACTGTTCTTTATCGATGCGTAGTATTCCATTGTGTGAATATACCACAATTTATTTACCCATTCATCCATTGACGGACACCTTGGTTGCTTCCAGCTTTTTGCTATTGTAAACAGAGCTGCAATAAACATGGGTGTGCATATATCTGTTTGTGTGAAGGCTCTTGTATCTCTAGGGTATATTCCGAGGAGTGGGATTTCTGGGTTGTATGGTAGTTCTATTTCTAACTGTTTAAGATAATGCCAGATGGATTTCCAAAGTGGTTGTACCATTTTACATTCCCACCAGCAGTGTATAAGAGTTCCAATCTCTCCGCAGCCTCTCCAACATTTTTTATTTTGTGTTTTTTGGATGAATGCCAGTCTAGGTGGTGTGAGATGGAATCTCATCGTAGTTTTAATTTGCTTTTCTCTAATGGCTAATGATCGGGAGCATTTTCTCATGTATCTGTTGGCTGCCTGAATATCTTCTTTAGTGAAATGTGTGTTCATATCCTTTGCCGACTTCTTGATTGGGTTGTTTGTCTTTTTGTGGTTGAGTTTTGACAGAATCATCTAGATTTTAGAGATCAGGTGCTGGTCTGAGATGTCATAGCTGAATATTCTTTCCCAGTCTGTAGGTGGTCTTTTTACTCTTTTGGTGAAGTCTTTAGATGAGCATAGGTGTTTGATTTTTAGGAGCTCCCAGTTATCTGGTTTCTCTTCATCATTTTTGGTAATGTTTTGTATTCTGTTTATGCCTTGTATTAGGGCTCCTAGAGTTGTCCCAATTTTTTCTTCCATGATCTTTATCGTTTTAGTCTTTATGTTTAGGTCTTTGATCCACTTGGAGTTAGTTTTTGTGCATGGTGTGAGGTATGGGTCCTGTTTCATTCTTTTGCAAATGGATATCCAGTTATGTCAGCACCATTTGTTAAAAAGACTATCTTTTCCCCAATTAACTGACACTGGTCCTTTGTCAAATATCAGCTGCTCATACATAAAAAAAAAAAATCATGGATGGATTTATATCTGGGTTCTCAATTCTGTTCCATTGGTCTATGTGCCTGTTGTTGTGCCAGTACCAGGCTGTTTTGACTACTGTAGCTGTATAATAGGTTCTGAAATCAGGTAGAGTGAGGCCTCCCACTTTCTTCTTCTTTTTCAGTAATGCTTTGCTTATCCGGGGCTTCTTTCCCTTCCACATGAAATTGGTGATTTGTTTCTCTATCCCCTTAAAATATGACATTGGAATTTGGATCGGAAGTGCGTTATATGTATAGATGGCTTTTGGTAGAATAGACATTTTTACTATGTTAAGTCTTCCTATCCATGAGCAGGGTATGTTTTTCCACTTAAGTATGTCCTTTTGAATTTCTTGTAGTAGAGCTTTGTAGTCTTCTTTGTATAGGTCTTTTACATCTTTGGTAAGATTTATTCCTAAGTATTTTATCTTCTTGGGGGCTACTGTGAATGGTATTGATTTGGTTATTTCCTCTTCGATGTTCTTTTTGTTGATGTAGAGGAATCCAAGTGATTTTTGTATCTTTATTTTATAACCTGAGACTCTGCCAAACTCTTCTATTAGTTTCAGTAGTTTTCTGGAGGATTCCTTAGGGTTTTCCATGTATACGATCATGTCATCTGCAAATAGTGATAGCTTTACTTCCTCCTTGCCAATCCGGATACCCTTTATTTCTTTGTCTAGCCTAATTGCCCTGGCTAGGACTTCAAGTACGATGTTGAATAAGAGCGGTGATAAAGGGCATCCTTGTCTGGTTCCCGTTCTCAAGGGAAATGCTTTCAGGTTCTCTCCATTTAGAGTGATATTGGCTGTTGGCTTTGCATAGATGCCCTTTATTATGTTGAGAAATTTTCCTTCAATTCCTATTTTGGTAAGAGTTTTTATCATGAATGGGTGTTGAACTTTGTCAAATGCCTTTTCTGCATCAATTGATAAGATCATGTGGTTTTTATCTTTTGTTTTATTTATGTGATGGATTACATTAATGGTTTTTCTGATATTAAACCAGCCTTGCATACCTGGTATAAATCCCACTTGATCAGGGTGAATTATTTTTTTGATGTGTTGTTGGATTCTATTGGCTAGAATTTTGTTGAGGATTTTTGCATCTATGTTCATGAGGGATATAGGTCTATAATTTTATTTTTTTGTAATGTCTTTACCTGATTTTGGTATCAGGGAGATGGTAGCTTCATAGAATGAGTTGGGTAGTATTCCGTCTTTTTCTATGCTTTGAAATACCTTCAGTAGTAGTGGTGTTAAGTCTTCTCTGAAGGTTTGGTAGCCAACTCTGCAGTGAAGCCGTCCGGGCCAGGACTTTTTTTTGTTGCAAGTTTTTTGATTACCGTTTCAATCTCTTTTTTTGTTATGGGTCTATTTAGTTGTTCTACTTCTGAATGTGTTAATTTAGGTAGGTAGTGTTTTTCCAGGAATTCATCCATTTCTTCTAGGTTTTCAAATTTGTTAGAGTACAATTTTTCGTAGTAATCTGAAATGATTCTTTTAGTTTCATCTGGTTCTGTTGTGATGTGGTCCTTCTCGTTTCTTATTCGGGTTATTTGTTTCCGTTCCTGTATTTCTTTAGTCAGTCTAGCCAATGGTTTATCAATTTTGTTAATTTTTTCAAAGAACCAGCTTTTGGCTTTGTTAATTCTTTCAATTGTTTTTCTGTTCTCTAATTCATTTAGTTCAGCTCTAATTTTTATTATTTGTTTTCTTCTGGTGCCTGATGGGTTCTTTTGTTGCTCACTTTCTATTTGTTCAAGTTGTCGGGACAGTTCTCTGATTTTGGCTCTTTCTTCTTTTTGTATGTGTGCATTTATCGATATAAATTGGCCTCTGAGCACTGCTTTTGCAAAGGACATTTATTTTAAAAAATCCCACAATAAATATCGTACTGAATGTTGAAAGACTGAAAGCTTTTCCCCTAATATCAGAAATAAGACAAGGATGCTCAGTTTCACCACTGATATTCAATATTGTACTGGAAGTCGTAGCCAGAGCAATCAGGCAAGAAAAGAAATAGAAGGTATCCAAATCAGAAGAGAAGAAGTAAAATTATTTCTATTCACAGAAAACATAATACTACAAATGGAAAATCCTTAAGAATCCAAAAGAAAGCTACTGGGATTGATAAATGAATCCCGAAAAGTTGCAGGATACAAGATCAAAACAGAAACCATTTGTCTTTTTATACATCAGCAATGAACAATCTGAAAAGGAAATAAAACTATTCCTTTTACAATAGCCTCTAAAATAATAAAATACCAAGGAATAAATTTAACAAAAGAGGTGAAAGACCTTTATGTTTTTCTTGTTAGGTGCCATCAAATCAGATCCAACTCAGCGACACTTTGTACAACAGAATGAAACACTGCCCAGTACTGTGCCATCCTCAAAATCGTTGCTATGTTTGAACCCATTGTTGCAGCCATTGTGCCATTCCGTCTAGTCAAGGTCTTCCTCTTTTTTGCTGACCCTCTACCTTAACAATCATGATGTCCTCCAGAGTCTGGTCCCTCCTGATAGCATATCCAAAGTACATGAAAGGAAGCCTCCCCATCCTTGCTTCCAAGGAGCACTCTGGCTGTACTTCCAAGATAGACTTGTTTGTTTTTCTGGCAGTCCATGATATATTGAGTATTCTTCACCATTACTGTAATCAAAGGCATCATTTCTTCTTTGATCTTCCTTATTCATAGTTAGCTTTCACGTGCATATGAGGTGATTGAAAATACCATGGCTTGGGTTGAGTGCACCTTAGTCCTCAAAGTGATATCTTTGCTTTTCAAAACTTTAATTTTTTTTTTTTTTTTATGCAGTAGATTCGCCCAATGCAATATGTCATTTGATTTCTTGACTGCTGCTTTCATGGGTGTTGATTGTGGATCCAAGTAAAATGAAATCCTTGACAACTTCAATCTTTTCTCCGTTTATCATGATGTTGCTTTTTGGTCCAGTTGTGAGAATTTTTGTTTTCTTTATGTTGAGGTGTAATCCATATACTGAAGGGTGTGGTCTTTGATCTTCATGAGTAAGTTCTTCAAGTCCTCTTCACTTTCAGCAGGCAAGAGTGTGTCATCTGCATATTGCAGGTTATTAATGAGTCTTCCACCAATCCTGATGCCACGTTCTTCTTCATGTAGTCCAGCTTCTTGGATTATTTCCTCAGCATATGGATTGAATAGGTATGGTGAAAGGATACAACCTTGATGCACACTTTTCCTGATTTTAAACCGTGCAGTATCCCTTTGTTCTGCTCAAACGACTGCCTCTTGGTCTATGTACAGGTTCCACCTAAGCACAATTAAGTGTTTTGGAATTCCAGTTCTTCACAGTGTTATCTATAATTTGTTATGATCCACACAGTCAAATGCCTTTGCATGGTCAGCAGAACACAGGTAAACATCTTTCTGGTATTCTCTGCTTTTAGCCAAGATCCATCTGACATCAGCAGTGATATCTCTCATCCCATGTCTTCTCCTGAATCTAGCTTGAATTTCTGGAAGTTCCCTGTCGATGTATACAGCTGCAACCATTTTTGAATTATCTTCAGCAGAAGTTTACTTCTGTGTAATATTAATGATATTGTTTGATAATATCCACATTCTGTTGTATAACCTTTCTTTGGAATGGTCACAGTATGGCTCTGTTCCAGTCAATTGGCAAGGTAGCTGCCTTCCAAATTTCTTGGCATAGATGAGTGAGCACCTCCAGCGCTGCATCCATTTGTTGAAACATCTCAGTTGGTGTTCTGTCAATTCCTGAAGCCTTGTTTTTCAATACAGCTTGGACTTCTTCCTTGAATACCATAGGTTCTTGATTATACGCCACCTCCTGAAATATTTGTATGTCAGTTCTTTTTGATACAGTGTCTCTCTGAATTCCTTCCACCTTCTTTTGATGCTTCCTGCATCATTCAATATTTTGCCCGTAAAATCCTTCAATATTGCAACTCAAGGCTTTAATTTTTCTTCAGTTCTTTCAGCTTGAGAAAGGCTGCGCATGTTCTTCCCTTTTGGTTTTCTAACTCCAGGTCTTTGCACATTTCATTATAATGCTTTGTCTTCTTGAGCTGCCTTTCGAAATCTTCTGTTCAGCTCTTTTACTTCATCATTTCTTACATTCACTTTAGCTACTCTACATTAAAGGGCAAGTTTCAGAATCTCTTCAGACATCCATTTTGGTCTTTTTTTCCTGTCATTTTAATGATCTCTTACTTTCTTCATGTTTGATGTCTTTGATGTCATTCCACAACTTATGTGGTCTTTGGTCATTAGAGTTCAATGTGTCAAATCTATTCTTGAGACGGTTTCTAAATTCAGGTGGGATATAGTCAATGTCTTATTTTGGCTCTTGTGGGCTTGCTCTAATTTTTTTCAGCTTCAGCTTGAACTTGCATATGAGCAATTGATGGTGTGTTCTGCAGTCGGCCCCTGGCCTTGTTCTGACTGATGATATTGAACTTCTCCATCCCCTCTTTCAACAGGCTGTTAATCTTTTACACAGATCCGACCCTATCACTAAGTAACTAACCCTATCATGAAGGAGCCTACCCTATCACTAAGGAAATGTTTTTCTTTGTGGTTAAGCTAAACAATGTACCTGGGGGTAGGGGAGTATGTCTTGACTCAAATGGTAATCAAAACCCATTGTGTAACAATCTGTTCTCAGAATGCGTGCTTTGTAATCACCCTGTGAACACCAAACGACCCCTCCCCATTATCTGCAATTATGCTCTGTACCCAGTCTTTAAAAGCCAGCTGTAATAATGTAACCAATGATATCTAAAGCACTGCTCCTCAATGTCCTTCCTGAGTTTGATTCTCTCACTTCGTTGTCTACTAATCAGATTATTGTGGATTGTACCTCCTAATTTGCCCAATAACTGGGGTTCTATCACAGCCCCATCTTGGATTCGTGAGCTTCAGTTGCTGAGGTTTCATGTCTCCCCATTTGAACGTCTCTTGAGTTTTCAATGAATCCTTTCCTTTTGCTTTAACAGAGCCAGGAAGTCTTTTCTCTAGGACAAGTTCTATGACTATGTTTAAAATAGTTCTTCTAAAATCTGTATCTAGTAGGTCCAAGGTCTTGTCTTACTCAAAGATGGTCCCCGTTGACTTATTTTGTTTCTTTGAATGGACTATTCTTCCCTGTTTCTCTGTATGTCTTGTGATTTTTATTGTTGAAAACAGGATATACGAAAAATATAATACAGCAGTTTTAGAACTTAGGTTCTCTTCCTCCCTCACGGTTTGTTAGTTTTTCTTTCTTTTATGTTCTCCTTTCCTCTCTCTTTTTCTCTTTTTTTTTTATTATTGAAGGCTGTGATATTCCATTAGCTTAGTGATCTTTTCAAAATATTTTTGCAGATGCGAGTGTTATGGATTAAATTGTGTTCCCCCCAAAATATATGTGGTAAATCTGAAACCCCTATACCTTTGGTTATAATCTCATTTGAGAATGGGTTTTCTTTTTTATGTTAATGAGGCAGGGCTAGTGTTGAGTCAATCTCTTCTGAGATTTAAAAGGAGCAGATTAACAGAGCTCAGACTGGGGAAGATAGATGCTATGCCACATGATGATCACCATGATCGCCAAGAAATAGAAGCTGAAAACAGACAAGGAGCTTCCCCCAGAACCAACAGAGAGATAAAGCCCTTCCATAGAGCCAGTGCCCTGCATTCAGACTTATAGCCTCCTAAACAATGAGAAAATAAATTTCTTTCATTAAAGCCACCCACTTTAATTTCATTTAATCCACTTGTGGAATTTTGGCTATAGCAGCACCAGATAACTTAAGACGCAATTGAAGAAAAAAAACGCTGGAAATAAAATCTCTTTATTCTTTGCAGACTGGCTGTAGACAGGGACACTCCATAAGCAGGTTTACCCTGAACCGGGAGATCCACCCAGGGAGAAAGTTTTGAATTCCTTTAGATGTTTCTGGGTGTGTGTGTATCTCTCCAGATTAAACACAGTTGGGTGCCTCTGAATGACCTTATTTCCCAAACAAACCTTCTCCCTGGGGTTTTCACCCCAGTGTTTCTATTCTCCACCTTTCCCCCAGGCTGCCATGAGCTCCTTTGTTCACCTCTTAAGAGTGCCCCAGGCTATGCTCACCACTCCTCGTCCTAGTAAACTTCAAGGTGGATGAAACAGAGGAAAGCACTTTAATTCTTTGAGTAGTCACTCAACTAATTCAGTCAGGTAAATGCCATTCTCCATTAATAAATTGTTCTTTGCTCTCTCCTGTCATAGAATAATGATGTATGCTCTATTTAAAGTGAAATCAAGAGTAATTTATTGGAAAGAAAGACAATTTGAGTTGGGAAGACAGTCTTACCGTGTGAAATCCAGCACTCTGAGGAGTTATAGGCATCCAGGCAATATTTGTATTGTTAAACCCGTGTAACTGAACACCAATTGGGTTCTTGTCCTGTCCTATTAGCTGATTGAAATAAGATGGACACTAATTGCAAGGGAAACAGAAAGTGGCAAGTTTATTTTCTGCTCATACAAGGAGCAACACAGGGTCTAGGGACCATAAGCCACATGCTCACCGTATGAGGGGGTTGGGGAGCTTTTTGTTTCCAGTGGCATCGGGGGTTGGGTTTGGTACCCGGAACTCTCTGCCCGTAGCTCTCCCATGCCCATATTTGGAGGTCTGGATGTTAAATCATCTTCTGCTGGATGTCAGTGTAGTGGGACCTCTTGCTCCTAAAATGGAATCAGGTGAAATCATGGGCTGGGAAACATCGTTCTTTCCAGTGACAGTCAGGTCCAGGGCCAGTTGAAGGACGTGATCTCTTCAATCTGCACGTGCTTCAAGGTGTAGCTTGGGCCAGTTCAGTGGATGGAGCCACTATCTACTGCGACTTCCTTAAAAATGTTGGTCAAAACAAGCTTTTGGTTAGCAAGACAAAGGAGGGGAAGGGGTGTTGATTGGGGTTTTCAATCCCTTCTCTAATAGGTTCCTTTTAATCTTTAAAAGGGGATTGGGTTGAAGGTCTCATCTGTAACTTCATGCTGAAAAGGGGCGAAGTTAGGGGCCTTCATGGAACCTGTGCACTGCTGCTTCTTGGGGGATCGGCTGGAATCCCTGGACTGCTACCATTTGGGAATGTAGCTTTTCAAGTCTGGAAGAAACAAACTTTACGAGACAATTAAAAATGCAAGGGCCAAATAGAAGAAAAGCGAGGATCATGCAGATTGGGGGAACTAGGGGCCATAGCCAGCCAAAGAACCATGGAAACCACTCTCCCTTTAAGTCGCTGATAATGCCAGGCAGGTTGTTGGCGGATATGAGGATGGCCTGCAGCCTTTTTGACCAAGCTGCTTTCCCAAGAATGTGCTGAATATTGACCTCCACTTTGGCCAAGTTATTAATATACATACAGCAGGAGGTGTTAGCCATGGCACATACTCCTCCTTTAGCGAGAAGGAAACCCAGTGCCATGACCGTGTTAACCAGGGAATCTAGGGACTATTGCTGAAGCTTAATGGAAGTTCCTCTTTCATTAGCAATGTGCTCCAGGGTGTGTGTGAGATTGGCTAGCTTGAGCTCATGATTTAAAATGGCTGCCCAGGGCACTGCCAGGTTAAATGACTTAATTGCCCAAAGGCAGTTGTATCCAAAATCTCTTGTTCTTGACAGCATGATCCTCATTGTCTCTATGTACATAGAGCTCTAAAGGCTTGGTTAGATCTGGAAGACCAAGGGCAGACACCTTCATGAGGTAGGCTTTTAGTTCTTGAGATGCATGTTGGTACTGGGGTGTCCATATAAAAGGATCCTTATCTGCTCCCTTTGTGGCCTGGTATAGGGGCTTTGTGATGAGCCCAAAGTTAGGGATCCAAATTCGGCAGAACCCTGCCATCCCCCAAAACCCTCAGAGTTGCTGCTTTGTTGAGGGGACCTGAGTTTGGCAAATGACCTCTTTACGGGCTGGGAGGAGAGTTCTTTGTCCCTCCATAAGGGAAAAGCCTAGGTATTAGACCTCTTGGTGAGTGACCTGGGCCTTTTATTTTGAGACTTTATACCCCAAGGCTGCCAGGTGATTCAGGGTTTTAATTGTATTTTTGCCTGAGGCCTCTTTTTTGTTGCTGGCAATCAGCAGGTCTTCAACACATTGGAGAAGGACCCCCTCCTCTAATTGTAACTGTTGGAGGCCCCTCCCTAGGATTTCCCCCAAAATAGTGGGGCTATTTTTGAACCCTTGGGGCAGTACTGTCCAGCAATACTGGGATCTTCATCCACTTTTGTTCTCCCACTCAGAAGGAAGATTTCTTGAGGATCTCTTTCAAGGGGATGCAGTAGAAGGCATCTTTTAAGTCTAAAACAGTGAACCATATGCATCTCCCAGAAGTGCAGATAATAGGGTGTATGGGTTGGGGACCACAGGGTGTATGTCACTTACGATTTGGTTGATGGCTCTCAGGTCTTGTATAAACCAATACTCTCTAATCGGTTTCTTCACCAGGAGAATCGGGGTGTGGTAGGGAGATTGGCATGGCTGGATCAATCCATGCTTCAGGAACTTGCCTAGCACCTTCTGGAGCCCACCTTTTGCTTCTTGCCTGATGGGATAGTGTCGCAGGCAGGGGACGGGAGCCCTGTTTTTGAGCCAGATTCTAACAGATTGGGCAGAGACTGCCAGTCCTGGGAGTCCGTCAGTCCACGCACCGGGATCTTTTCCCAGTCTTTTTCTAGGGAGAATTTTTCACCATGGGGCCTTCGGTTATCAGCGAGGAATGCCTGTAAAGCCCATGCTTGTTCTGGGGGGTACACTTACCTCAACTGCTGGTGAGGCCAGTGTGACCTGGGCCTGTAATTTGGTTAGGATATCTCACCTGAGCAGGGGGATAGGGCATCCTGGGATATACAGGAAGCTATGCACCAATTAGTGGGCCCCTGCTTTGCAGGTGAGGGGTTTCAAGAAATTCCATTTTTCTGGTTGCCCTGTAACCTTACAACTTGAGTTGTTTTCTTAGATAGAGGGGCGGGGGCTTGATTCAAGACCGAGTGGGTGGCGCTGGTGTCCAGTAAGAGCTCAACTTTTTCTCCCCCCACTTGCAGGGTTACACAGGGTTCTTTGGGGAAGATTTTAACTGACCCCTTAAGGGGGTCAGTTGTATTCCCTAGGCCCTGTCACTGTGAATGTGTGTCTTGACTCACCATCTAGTATTCTCCCTTCACATTCCCTCTATACCTTCTTCTCCGGGGACATTCTCATTACCAGTGGCCCTCCTGTTTGGAATATGCACACTAGTTTGGGCCCAAAGGGGGGCAGCCTCTTGGTGCTCTGGGCTTCTCTGGCTGGACTCTAGGCTCTCTCCCCAGCATCAGGAAACTTGGATCTGTACCGTAGGTGCTGGTTGGGTCAGGGCTGCCACGAGGAGGGTGGCCTGCCATCTCATCTTCCGATTTTCTTTTTGTTCAGTGTCCTAGTCCCTGTTGTTAAAAACTTGAAAAGCAATTTCTACCAACTAGAGTATTGGCATACCTGGCCCCCTTTCTACCTTTTGGAGCTTTTGCTTGATGTCTGGAGCACTGTGTCTGATGAAGATCACATTAATCATTTGCCGATTCTCTTCCATTTCTGGATTCAGGTCCATGTGTTGTTGAAAGGCCTAAAAGATTCTCTCAAGAAACTCAGAAGCATTTTCTTTAGGTTTTTGTTCTACTTCATATATTTAAGAGTTTTTTTTGTTTTTGAGCCCCCTGTTTTAGACCTGTTAGTAGACAGTGTCGGTAGCCTCAGCCTGTTCTGTCCTAGTTCCTGATTGAGATCCCAGTTGATGCCCTGCCCTGCTACGACTAAAGGTGCCTCTTGTTTAACTGGGTCCTGTAGGTTCTAGTATGTTCTCGCTCTGCCTGTTGCCTAGCTTTTTCTAGTATCGTTCTCTCTTCTTCTGCTGTAAGGAGGACCTCCATTAGAGCTTGGCAATCTGCTCAGGTGGACTGGTGGGTGTTGAAAACGGAGAACATATCATGCGTCTTTAGGAGGTCTTTCTTTTATGTGGGTAAATTGTTTTTCCAATTAAACAGGTCTGAGGTGGTGAAAGGTATGTGAATGAGAGTATAGCCCTGTGGTTGACTGTCCACAGTGCTCCTGACTTGGGAATTGGCCTCCACTGGTTGAGGATACACAGGTGGCTCCTGGCTGAAAGACAGCCCACTATGGGTGTGGGAGGGGGAGGCTGTCCCTTCTGCTGGGCTTGTTCCCCTTGGCCCACTTAATCCTGTGGCCCGAGCCATACTCCCCGACACTCTAGCCCCTGGTCCTAGATTGGTGGGACCGTTTGGAGGATCTGGGGATAGATGGGTTGATATGGGGGAGGGGCTGAGAGTCCAAGAATGGGATCTTCCTCTGGTTATGTAAGGACGGGGGACCCCTGCTTTTCATTAGGCTTTTGCTTTTCTTCCTTTTGAACAATTATTTTATACTGCTTTTGTAGACCCTTGTCATTACAGAGGGCCATAAAGGTCTGTACATAGAAGATCTCATCCCACGTTTCCTCTCTTTTACAAAATAAATCTACCTCTAAAATGGTGTTGTAAGCTATAGATCCACCAATGAGCCATTTTTTTGGTCCCCTAGTTGGTATTGGGGCCAGGCTACATTACAAAAGAAAATTAATTTCTTTTTCTTTATTCCCTCAGGTTTGAAAAAATCCCAATACTTTAAGACACATCCTAGGGGGGAGTCACAAGCACTGAACTTTTATTCCCCATTTTCTTTAGGTATTTATCACTACTAGATTTCTGCCTCTTATGTTCAATTAGGGGTCGGACACCATAGCCCCTAACCCAAATGAAGTTGGATTCTTAAAAAAAAAAAAACTTGAAGGCTATGGAGGGACTCTCAAGCTTGTCTTCTTGGGTTACTCCCAAACCAAGACCTACATCTACAGCCCAGAGCCAGGGTTAGTAATTCTTGGGATTACAGTCTTCCCAGGAGTGAAAAACCTTTTTCCACATGGACAGGAAATAAAAGACGGAGAGCAAAAAGAGAGCAGAGTGGATACTAGGATGAGAAAGGAGGGAAGAGTGTTCCAAAAAACCACAGAGGGACTCGAACCCCTGGGTCACCAACAGGGCAAGGGCCCCTTTACTAGGCAAGAGTGGGTTCCAGAGGGCCATGACCCCTATTTCCCTCCTTGTTATGGGTCTGGTCATAGGACTGCACTTGGCCACCCTCTTCCTGCCTAATTCCCCAAGACCAGTGGAACAACCTGATCGAGCTCACTTGCCTGAAGTTAGAGGCCTCTGCCGTCTAGTTTCTGTTCTCAAGCTGAGGTGTGGGGACCTGGCAGACTTCATCCCAAGCAGGAATTGCAGTTACCACCCACGACTCCTTACCAATCAAATGAGATTGGGGTGCATCTTAAGGGGTACCGGGGATCCAGATACTCACTGCCTGGGTTTTGCAGTCTGCCATCCCGCTGGAGTCACCAGAATTTGTAACCAAACACCACTTGGGTTCTTGTCCTGTCCTATTAGCTGATTGAAATAAGACGGACAATAATTGTAAGGGGAAGAGAAAGTGGCAAGTTTATTGTCTGCGCATACAAGGAGCAACACAGGGTCTAGGGGCCATAAGGCCATGTCCTCACTGTATGAGGGGGCTGGGGAGCTTTTTGTTTCCAGTGGCATCGGGGGTTGGGTTTGGTACCCAGAACTCTCCACTCTTAGCCCTCTCGTGCCCATATTTGGAGGTCCGGATGTTAGGTCATCTTCCGTTGGATGTCCGTGTGGTGGGACCCCTTGCTTCTAAAATGGAATAGGGTGAAATCATGGGCAGGGAAATATCATTTTTTCCAGTGACAATCAGGTCCAGGGTCAGCTGAAGGATGTGATCTCTTCGATCTGTGCATGCTTCAAGGTGTAGCCTGGGCCAGGTCAATGGATGGAGCCACTACCTACTGTGACTTCCTGAAAAATGTTGGTCAAAAGAGACTCGTGGTTAGCAAGACAAAGAAAAGGGGGGAGGGGGGCGGGGGCGGGTGTTGATTGGGGTTTTCACCAGGCACTAACAAGATGATATTCTGATTGGCTTACTGGTGATTTCTAAAAGTCAAAGGCAGGAGCTTTAAAGTGATTGGTTTAAAGTATCTTTGTTGACTAGTTACTAGTTGGTGATATGTGTGCTTTGTTGATTAGTTACTGCATGGTGAATATAAGGAGTTTCTTGATTGGTTTGATGCTCTTTACATCAAGGCTCCTTGGGAACAAATTGTCAACATTCTTTCTTAATTTGGTTACAAAGAAAAACATTTCCATAGATACGAGATTAATTTTCTACAAGATTAACTGTTGCTAAGGTAAAAGCAAGGAGTCCTGGTGGCTTAGTGGTTAAGAACTCAGCTGCTAACCAAAAGTCTGGCAGTTCAAATCCACCAGCCACTCTTTGGAAACAGCATGGGAGCAGTTCTACTCTGTCGTATAGGGTCCCTAGGAACTGGAACCGACTTGATGGCACCTAAAAACAAATCAAAAGGCAAAAGCAAATTTCAAAATGGGGTCGGGTCCAAACTTGAACCAATCACTTCAGATATGCCAGAAATCTCTATTTTAAAGCCCTTACATATTCCCTCCTTATTATTAAGGATTTCAAGGGAAATTCTTTGATCACTTTATTAACCACCACTGAAAAGAGTGCTTTTTTCTGCATGGACTTTAGGTTTATGATTTTTTAGGATGGCTGTTTGCTTTAACAAGCCTTTAAGACTCAAGACACTGACATTCGAGTAGCTGTTGTGTTCATCATGCATTGACTTAGTATTCTGATATCATTTAAGTGGCCATTTCTTTTGGTAAGCATTTAAGACACCAGATGCTATGATGTGGAAATGTAGCCGAGTATCATCTGATGTCTTCACCACACCATAGCATTGACCCCTTCCTTCCGTGGTTTTGTATGTTAGGTTTTGTGTGGGGAAAGGCCATCTTGAAGGAATGATCTGGCATCTGAAAAGCAAGTTTAGAGATTGAGCTCGAATCTGTCTGAAAGGTTGGTACTTTCAATGTACAGTGTTCTTTTCATAGGTATTAAATTGGGTTTCTATAACATTTGTAAAACATTTCATGTAACATTTACTTATTCCTAAAACAACAGTTGTCATAAGTACCGGTAAACTAGTGAATAAAACAGAGTGAATCCAAGGTCTCACTCCCGTAGGTAACCAACTGAAGATACTAAAAAAGGGAGCATTGGGCATAGGGGACACATGGAGTCAGGTAGCTTTCTGGCCTGTTTGTTTAACGTCTTTTTTTTTTTAAACCTCTCCTGATGTATTTATCCATGTGCAGCAGGAGATGTTATCGATGGTACAGACTTCTCCTTGCTGTGTCAGGAGGAAATCAAGGGTTTTTCTATTATCTAGTACCATTTTGGATAGGGAATTTAAAGATTTCTTTTGGGTGGCCGTTCCATCAGCAACATTATTAGCTATTTTCTCCATGGTGGCTGACAGGTTATGAATGGATCTTTCAAGTCTGGCGATACCATAAACCGGTAGGAGGGCTTGGAGGAACACCTATCCTTTTCCTGACTTTTCTACTATAGGATTTTTATCATGCCCAACAATTTTACTTCATGATTGGGAGAGGAGTTTTAAATTATTTGTTTAATGTATACTTTTATTGTGAGAATGGCAGGTTAGTGGGACTCTGAAAGTCTCCAGCGTGTATTGGCCATTCATAGTGCATCCATTTAAACAGGGTAAGGCCCAAGTAAAAGGCTTAGCATTAGGATCTTTATCTAGATAATCTGATCCCCCATGCAAGAACACATACCCGTAAGGGGCACAAATTATTCCCATTCCCATTAGGGAAACAGGAAAGGGAATAGTCCAATTTGCTTTTTTAAAGCCATTTTTTAATAAGGGAGTTATTACAAATAAACAAGCTTCCTAATTCTGATTTTTTTTTTCAAGACAATAGCAAATAAGGGCCTCTGAATTCTGATAATTACAAAATTGCACTAAAGCAATAAAACATCTATCATTACTGACAAAAACGGATAAGACGTCCATTACCATAAACAACACCAAGACAGGTGAATACATGGGTAAGATAAAAACAAGGTACAGAGGATAAATAGGGAAATGAGAGGGATGCCATAACCTGACACAGATGGCTCATTTGGCTTCAGCACTTGTATTGACAGTGGCAGCAAATATGAAGTTATAGTTGAAAATTGATAAAACTGAAGGATCAGAATTATCATCTACAATTTGTGGGGAAGGATGACCAATCCAACATTTAATTAAATACCTGCCCTTGCCACCGATTGGGCAAGTTTACAAAGGCATTTTTATGCCAAGTCTCAATGGGATTATGAATATGAGAAAGAGATACTTTGAGAAAAACTTCATAATGAAGAAAATTTGCCTTTAAAAAGTATATAAGAGCAAAAAGTATATTAATTACAGCAATAAGGAAGCATGCTCCTCCAGGTATTGGCATAAAGAATGATAAAATTATTGATGGGAGGGAAAACAGAAAAATGGTTTAACGCTAAAGACAAAGAGGTATATGAGGACTTCCACATTTATGTGTGAGACAAAGATGAGAAATAAAACAATAATAAATTTCTTACTAGTCAATAAAGACTAACTTAAAAAACAGAGCTACTTTAAAGGCTATAAATATTAAGCAGAGTGAAATAAGCTCGAGTTGACATACAGGGTTATTAAAATTACCATAAGATGATTTTACACAATTTCCGGCCAATATGGCACCATAGACAGAAGCACCACACTGTCCCTCCACAGCAAAGACCCAAAAAACTAAGTAAAACAGAGACAAGTATCATTCCCGGAACCTGAAGTACCAAATGAAGAGGTAGAGAACTTAGCTAAACACCAAATGGAATAAGAAACTGACAGAGGACGGAGAGTGAGGACAGATGAGCGCAGAGCGCCCTGTCAGCTAATGCAGCACTGATCTGCCATCTTGGACTCCAGTTGGGGATCAGCAGAGAGGGAGCATGGGAAAGGAGCTTCGTGGAACTCCCAGCAGGAGACAGAGAACCCAGTAACCAGTGATGCATGCTTTTCCACCCCCTATTCTCTCCCTGCTGCTCTACCTCCGAGCTTCCTGGCTTACTGCGCTGGCTCAGCCAGCCAGGAAGTGCAGTGTCCATGCCGCTTGGATTTGCCCCACCCATGTGGGCAGGGAGTACAAGAAAGCATCTTCAGGAAGTTTCCAGCAGGAGACAGACCACCCCAGTAAGGAGCAATATATGCTTTCTGAGCCACCCCTTGCCCCCCTTTCAAAGTCCTCTACTTCTCGTCAGCTGCAGTCTCTTGGCTGGGAGGCAACTGCTTTGGCCTCAGGCTGCTTAGATTCGCCCTACCCACACTGGCTGGGCCCCTAAGCTGGTACTGATCTTTTCCGTCTCTTTTGGTTTCTTTTGTGCCTCCTACCACCTCCCCCTCATTTCTCTGGAACACCTGGCTCCATGTGCCATCTTTGCTTCTTCTTGAAAGGCTGTGAAGCCATGCTCGACTCCCCCAGCCCACAATACCATGCTGGTGGGATCCCTGGAGCTTTTTCTCCACCTTGTTTTGCCTTGTTCCGTTTTGTTTGTTTGTTTTCTTTTCCTTCTCACAGCGTGGGAGCCCCTTCTAGCCAGGCGCACTGCACAGCATAGGAGCCCTGCCCCAATCTGTGCAGCCACGTAGTTCAGATCCCTGGGGACATTTCTCCTTTTCTTTCTCTCTCTTTTTCCCATTCTATCTTCTTCGTTTCTCAGTTCTCATCTCTCTACACTTATCTTCTTTTCCTGGCTCCTGCATACCTGGTGCTGTGTGACATCTATACCCCCTCTAGCCACACTTAACTGTACAGCACGGGAGCCACTTCCCTGGTCTTAGCAGCCCCACGAGTGGGACTCCAAGACTTCTGGGGGCTTTTCTGTTCCAAATTTTTATCTAGTTATTTTTTTTTCTTTCCTTTTCCCTTTTTCTTTTTTTGCTTTTCTTCATTTCTCATTATCTCGTGTGTCCACTCCAGTGGCAAGCTCCCTTAGCACTCTTTTTTTTCTCTTTCTTTGCTTGCTTGTTTGTTTTTGGCTCCTGTTTTTCTCTCCTCTCCTTTTTTCCATAATCCTTTTAGCTCCACATATCACAGCCTCCCCCCTCTTTCCTGCCTACCTGCACCGTGCACTAAACATCACACCTCTGAGCAGCACAGTGCTGGAACCTGCCCAACACTGATTGCTGGCTCTCCCTGTCAGCCCTATTATGTGCCATAAACAACCCATCCCAGCCCCTTCCCTTCAGCTGGACCTGCCCCACTGCACCATAGCTGAATGACTGGCCGTGCCCATTGGACAAGGAGATGAAAAGTATCATGACTACATTCAATCAAACAACAAAGAATGCACAGCCCCCCTGCTCAGACATAACCAAACAAAAAATCAGAACAAAGCAAACAAATCTACAATCAAGAAATGAAGAAAATAACTACTGAATGTCCCAGAGGCAGTAGACAATATGAAAACATACTTAAAAACAGGACAGAATGGGTCCAGTAGGCAACCAAAATAAAATACTAGATGACTTTCCAGCAGAAGAAAAGGCACTAGAACTACTAGATAGGGAATTCAAATCTCTAATATACAGAGCAATCCAAAAGTTGAATCAAAAAGCAGACAAAAATGAGGAAAAAATAGACAAACTTTTGGAAAAGACAGAATTCATCAAAAATACAGACAAAAAATGGAACAATTCAGGAAAGTAATACAGGAACAAAATGCCAAAATAAATTCACAACTAAAAATCATTCAAAAACAACAATTGGAAATGCAAAAGATAAACAAGATTTCAGAAATGGAGAGTGTCGTAGAAGGGGCTGAGGAGCAGGTTTGAAATGATGGAAGACAGAATCAACAAAATTGAAGACAAACACTTGGATACAACTCTGAGGAAAAATCAGAACAAAGAAAAATGAAGAAACTGCAAATTATGTGGGATACAATCAAAAGCAAAAATTTGCAAGTGATCGAAGTTCCAGAACAGGGAGAGAAAACAGAAAAAACAGGATCATTGAAGATTTGCTGATAGAAAACTTCCATAATATCATGAATGATGAAAAGCTGACCATCCAAGAAGCTCAGTGAACCCCATATAGGATGGACCCCAAAAGAAAAACACCAAGGCATATCATAATCACACTCGATAAAATCAAAGAAAAAAAAAAATCCTGCGAGCAGCTTGGAAAAAGCAAAAAGCCCCATTGAGAGGAGAAACAATAAGACTAAACTCTGATTATTCAGCAGAAACCGTGCAGACAAGAAGGCAATGGGATGACGTATATAAACCTAGAAAGAAAAAAATTGCCAAGAAAGAATATGTCCCGCAAAACATTTGTTCAAACGTGATGGTGAAATTAGGACATTTCAGATAAATAGAAATTAAGAGAATATGTAAAAGCCAAACTAAACTTACAAGAACTATTAAAGGGAGTCCTTTGGTCTGAGAACAAGCATCAGACCAGAGCCCAAATCTAGGACACAAGATTGTACCAGCCAGATACCAACGTAGGAGATGAACTCTCAAGGACTATCCAAAACCAAAACAATTACAACAGGGAACTGGACAACAGTGTCAGAACAATAAAAGGGAATAAATGATATAAGTATAGAACTTTCTAATGGAGAAGAATGCAAAGCGATACCAAGTAATAATTGGACAGTGTCATAGAAGGGGCTGAGGAGCAAGTTTGAAATGATGGAAGACAGAATCAGTGAAATTGAAGACAAACACTTGGATACAACTGTTTGATGAAAAATCAGAAAAAAGAACAAAGATAAATGAAGAAACCCTGTGAATTATGTGGGATACAATCAAAAGCAAACCTAGGAAGATAAGTGTAAATTTCAAGGTAACCACAAAGAAAGTTAACAAACCTACTCATCAAAATAAAGAAGAAAAACAAAGTCTCAATAAAAACAAAATCCACAAAAACAGAAGAAATGGAAAAGGAATCCACAAAGAAAAGGAACTCAGCACAGGATAGTAAGAGGAATAAAAAAAACGTTAGCACCGCAAAAAAAAAAAAAAAAAAATTACAAAATGACAGCAATAAACTCAATGATTAACAACAACGATGAATCTATGAAGCATCTTATAACATGGATGCATCTGGAGGACATTATGCTGCGTGTAATATGTCAATCACAAAAGGATAAATATTGCATGAGACCACTACTGTAAAAACTCATGAAAAGGTTAACATACAAAAAGAAACAATGTTTAATTGTTACAAGGGAGGTGAGGGGTAGGGGTGGAAAAACAGTTAATAGACAAAAGATAAGTGATAACTTTGGCGAAGGGTAAGATAGTACACAATACTGGGGAAGCCAGCACAACCAGTGCAAGGCAAGGCCACCGTAGCTCCACAGACACATCCAAACTCCCTGAGCAACCGAATTGCTGGGCTGAGGGCTGTGGGGACCATAGTCTCAGGGAACATCTAGCTCAATTGGCATAACAGAGTGTATAAAGAAAATGTCCTACATTCTACTTTGGTGAGTAGTGTCTGGGGTCTTAAAAGCCTGTGAGCAGCCATCTAGGATATTTCACTTGTCTCACCCTGTCAGGAGCAAGGAAGAATGAAGAAAACTAAAGACACAAGGAAAAGATTAGTCCAAAGAACTAATGGACCACATCTACCACAGCCTCCACTAGACTGAGCGCAGTACAACTAGATGGTACCCAGCTACCACTACTGACTGCTCAGACAGGGATCACAAGAGAGGGTCCCAGACACAGCTGGAGAAAAATGTAGAACAAAATCCTAACTCAAAAAGAAAGACCAGACTTGCTGGCCTGACAGAGACTGAAGAAACCCTGAGAGTATGACCCCCAGACACCCTTTCAGCTCAGTAACGTGGCCACTCCTGAGGTTCACCCTTCAGCCAAAGATTGAACAGACCCATGAACAAAGCAAGACTGGAGGGGCACACCAGTCCTGGGGCAGGGACAGGAGGGCAGGAAGGAACAGGAAAGCTGGTAATAGGGAACCCAGAGTTGAGAAGGGGGAATGTTGACATGCGTGGTGTTGTGTAACCAGTGTGATACAACAATGTGTGTACTGACTGATGAGAAACTAGTTTGTTCTGTAAACCTTTATCTAAAATTCAATTAAAAAAAAAAGGAGGGGGGAGATGGTTTTACAAATGTGTAATAGTTAAAAAAGGACAAGGAGTCTGAAGATCAGAAAATCAAGTATGAAAAGTCCAAACTTTGTAGCATTCTGCCCGAATCTTGTTCTGCAGTCTTGGGTTCAGTTGTCTATCTCCGGTATAGTCATCTTCTTCTGGTCATTGAGGCATTTAAATTTCAATTTGAATCCTTTAGTCCTTTAGTAGATTGGACAATCCAGATAAGGGCCATGATCCTTTTTAATTGGGGGAGATGAATCTAAGTTTTAACTTCATGTAATTTAGTAGCGCAAGGATTAGTAAGAACAACCAGGTAAAGCCCCTTCCATTGAGGCTCAAGAAAAATTTTCAATTGTTTCCTTTTCTAGATAACATAATCTCCAGTTTGAATATAGGATAATTTAGATAGTTCTTGCTTTTGACTATCAAAAGCTTCTTTAACTTGTGAAAAATGTTCTTTAGACTATTGGATTAAGGGCTTACAATATGGGAACAAATCATATTGAATTAGTTTTGATTAAAGGCATGTTGTCTGATAGGGGAGGGCCATTGGCTGTCCAGTAATAATTTCAAAAGGAGTCACTTTGAGAAGTCTAAATGGAATAGTCTTCAAATTTAAAAGGACTAGAGGCAACACTTCAGTCCAGGGCAACTGTAAGGATGTGGAAATTTTGGCTAGTTGAGTTTTTATCATACCATTAGTTTTTTTCAAGTAGACCAGAAGATTGAGGATGATAAGGATAATGAAGTTTTTGAAAAATGGGAAAGATTTCTTTAATTATTTGCCAGTAAAATGGGTTCCTCGGTCCCAGGTGAGGATAATATTCTCAAGAAGTTTCTTAATTACAAGGGCAGCAGTAGTTTGATGACTAGGGAAAACCTGTACACAGTGGGAAAATCTATAAATTATTATTAATACAAACATAATTATTTGAGGATGGGAGCTGAATAAAATCTATTTGCCACTCAAGAATTGGTCCTGAAGGCAGAGGAAAATTTCCCAGGTGCAGCTCTAAAAGCTCTGCCTAAATTATATTGTGGGCAAATAGGATATTGACAAGTCGCTTGTTCAGAGGTTTCATAAAAGTACTCTCATTAATATTTCTTCAAAATTTCTGTCATCTTTCTCTTCCTGAATGGGTATTCATGTGCAGTGCCTCCAGTACAGAGGTTTACAAAGACTAAGCTCTCATTAGGGTCCATCCATATCCCAGAGGTAGAATACTGGGAGCATCCATATTTTTCCATTTCTCTGTTTTGTCATGTGGGGGTTGATTTTTTATATTCCTACACATTTTTTAAGGCAACTCTTTCAGGCCTGGAGGGGTTTTCTATAAGCATGTTAAAAGGTTGTTTGTCATCTAAAACAGTGCCCCGATGTGAGGAAGCACACATAACCATTAAAAGCTTGTGAGGAGCATTGACATGATTGAAACAGGGAGTGTGATTTTTAAAACTGTGAGAACATGGTTTACAACAGCAGAAAAATCTCCCCATCAATGGGCTTCTGAAGCCTAATTAGTTCATTTGCCATTATTCTCTGTATTATCATGCAGATAATTTCAAACCATTGGGACATGTAAGCACTCTGGCAAACTGAGTTTATAATTAGGCCTGATCCACAATCCAGTGGTTGAATTCTGATGCCAGCTGGCCTGCTTCCATTCTTTAATTTCTTCTGTGGGAGTTAACTATTGGTGTTTAAAAAGTGACTTAGAAATTCCTTTCGGATTAAATTTTGGTGGACATTTTACAGGTGCCATATTTACAGGTGTCAACTTTTTTTATTTACAGGTGTTATAACTATTATTTACATTCATTCCCTCCTTTACATCATGGTCACAAGTAAGGTTATCGTGATCATGAACGAGGGTATTGTTCTTAGAGGGCAGCTGGGGAGTGGCCTGTTAGCCGCTCTATTGGATTGGTTATTATCTTTAATTTTTTTTTTTTTTTTTTGAACCTCTTTAGGTTGATGGGCTTCAATTTTAATAACAGCAATCTTGGAGAGGAGCAAAAGGACTTCTAAGAGGTCTGCCGTTAAATGGCTATTTTTATTTGGGCCTCAAAAGAGTTTAGGAACCCCCTCTGTTTCTATAAAATACCAAAATCATGAGTAATTTTGAATCACACTCAAGTCCCTAAAAACATTTACCAACTGTCTAGAAGTGAATTTACATGTGAGCACGATCACTTCCACTTGGGCTAAAGTGACTTCAGGGAGGGTTCCATTCTTGAGGATTTTTGTAGATGTGGTCAAAGTATAAGTTCCTGGTAATGAGAGCTAGTAGGTTCAGGTTTTTAAAATGACCTGTTAATAAATAAAACTAAATTAGGATTTGGTTATGGGGTTTCTTGTAAATCTTGTCTAGGAGATGAAAGTTGTTTTATAAAATTTAAACAATTATGGGGAGGATGGTTATGTTTATTGGGTGGTGGTAACAATGTGGCTGGGTTTAAAGAGGTTATAGTATGTAATCAAATATCGCTGTTGTTAGGTGTGATCAAGTCAGTTCTGACTCATAACAATGCTATGTACAACACTGGCTGGTCCTGCACCATCCTCACAATTGTTGCTGTGTTTGCGTCCATTGTTGCAGCCACTGTGTCATTTCATCTCGTTGACTGTTTTCCTCTTTTTCAGTTACCCTCTAGTTCACCAAGCATGATGTCTATCATTGATTAAATTGTGTCCCCCCAAAATGTGTGTCAACTTGGCTAGTCCGTGATTCCCAGTATCGTGTGATTGTTCCCCATTTTGTCATCCGATGTGATTTTCCTATGTGTTGTAAATCCTACCTCTATGATGTTAATGAGGTGGGATTAATGGCAGTTATCTTCATGAGGTAAGACTCAATCTACAAATTTAGGCTGTTTTAAGTCACTCTTTTGAGACATAAAAGAGAGAAGTAAGCAGAGGGACTTGGAGACTCAATACTACCAAGAAAGTAGAGCCGGAGTGTGTGTCCATTGGAGCTGGGGTCCCCATGCTGAGAAGCTCCTAGAGCAGGGGAAGATTGATGACGAGGACCTTCCCCCAGTGCCAACACAGAAAGAAAGCCTTCCCCTGGAGCTGACACCCTGAATTCAGACTTCTGGCCTCCTAGACTGTGAGATGATAAATATCTCTTTGTTAAAGCCATCCACTTATGGCATTTCTGTTACAGCAGCACTAGATAACCAAGACAGTGTCCTTCTCCAAGGACTGGTCCCTCCTGATAACATATCCAAAGTTCGTGAGACAAAGTCTCACCATCCTCACTTCTAAGGAGTATTCTGGCAGTACTTCTTCCAAGATAGATTTGATCATTCTCCTGGCAGTCCATGATATATTCAGTATTCTTTGCCAACACCATAATTCAAAGGCACCAATTCTTCTTCAGTCTTCCTCATTCTTTGTTCACTTAGAAGCAGCTAAAAGAAGAACTTCATGAGAAGTCATTTTGTTGACTGAGAGATGTTGAATCGGTGTTGAATTTAAAATGGTTAACATTGTATGAGGGATGTAAACATCAAGAAAGAGAAATTTAACTATATTTGCTGAGGTCTCAATTAGCCTAGTGGTTGCAGCAACTGCTTTAAGGCAAGGGTCAGGGTATCTTCTAGTAACAGGGTCTAACTGGATAATATAATAGCTAATGGGCTTTCAGAAAGTTGAAAGGAGTCAGGTTTGGGACTTTTTAAATTTTTTCAGTGTCTGGGTTTCTTGTAATAAAAGCAGACGTTAGCCCCAAACTTATTGTTATTTCCAGGGCTTCTTTTATAAAATAGGAATTTCTTGCTTGGCTGGGTTTGTGGCTATGGGTGTAAAGCCATTAATTTACTTGTCTTAGCAGTTTGTTTAGTTTCTATGGTTGAGTTAGTTCATGAGCCAAACCTGTTAGCTCAGCAACAGGAGTGATTTTTCAGTTAAGCTGATTCCTTTTTATTGAAGCTGAAAGTTTAAAATTAAGGCAGCATAAATACCCTTATTTTTAGTTTTCATGCAAGAATTAATTTTTATCCAATGTACTATAGGAGTAAAGGTTTTACTAAGAATCTCAAGTAAGTTCCATTTTTTCTGGGCTTCTTTAAGCATTTTCTCAGGTGTCATGTTGGGATTTAAAGAAGACTAGCCTGGGCACCTTTTCAGCTAGCATGCTCTAATCATATTTGAGCTTCTCCAGGACTCACTAGCATGTGTACTAATTGATATAGGGGCAGGAAGGTAAGAATGGGTAAAAAGGAATGGCTTCTGGAAGGGCAGGGAAAGGTAGAAAGAGCATCACCAGATAAGTAGCCAGTGAGGTTTCAGAGCTCTGACATTGTAATCAAAAAAAAAAAAAAAAAAAAATCCATTCAGTCTGTTTCGAAATAGTGTTCTGCAGAGAGGCAAATTTGCTGTTTGATACCTCCTGGAAGCTTCCAAATATTAATTATTAAAGGGATTCCATTGTATTAATTAGGGAATATTTGGCCTCTAATTTACTGTGCAAAATGCCTCACAAGGGTCACTTTCCTAGATTTCAAATGTAAGTACATGCCAGCAGTTAATACACAAAACTGAACTGGGGCCATAATACTTCGTCATATGAGCTACAGTAGACCTTGGAGGGGTCTTGCATCAGTTTTGGATTGGCATTCCCTGTCTCTTAAGAGATTGCTTACTAAGTAAACATGTGTTAACCTGATGCACAATAGCTTGTGTGTTTTACCCGAAATACATGCTGGAAGAAAGAAAAGAAGAAGAAAAAGGATTCAGATGAACTGACACCTATTGGCCACTAGATGTAAGTCCAGTCAAACTAAACTTGACAACAATCTGAAAGTGAGAGAAAGGGAGTTTCAGAACATGGCTGGCAGTAGCAAGTTAGATGTTGGCCCCACCAAACTTAATTTGGGAAGAAACTCAGCATCACACTCCAGAGGTGAACAGAATTGAAAGTAAAGTAAAAAGACAGACAATAAATCTCTCAGAGCTGTTGGTGGTTGAGAGGGTTTACCTCTGGTGTGTCCCAAGAATTCATGGAGACAGTTGTGGATGCAAGAGGCCTGTGCTGATACCAAAGCTGGTCGAGTCTGCAAATTTTCAGGAATGTGGAAGAGATAAAGCTCCTTTGGCTCCTGCCTGGTTTGCCAAAAAATGCCATAGAGTAAAGATGCATTCTCTATTTAAAGTGAAATCAAAAGAGATTTATTGGAAGGAAAGACAATTCAAATTGGGAAGACACTGAGTCCCACAATGTGAAATGAAGCACACTCTGAGAAGTTACAGGCATTCAAGCAATGTTTATTTTGTTAAACCAGGAACTAACAATATAATATTCTGATTGGCTTACTAGTGATTTGTAAAAGTCAAAGGAGGGTTAACAAAAGCAGGGGCTTTACAGTGATTGTTTTAAAGAATCTTCGTTGACTAGTTACTACTTGGTGATATGTGTGCTTTGTTGGTTAGTTACTGCATGGTGATTGTAGGGATATTTTTGATTGATTTGTAACTGTTTGCATCAAGGCTCCTTGGGAACAAACTGACAACATTCTTTCTTAACTTGGTTACAAAGAAAAACATTTCCATAGATACAAAATTAAGTTTCTACAAGACTAACAGTTGCTAAGGCAAAGGTAAAGGTTCAAAATGGGGTTGGGTCCAAACCTGAACAAACCGTTTCAGATATGCTGGGCACCTCTATCTTAAAAGCCTCTACACACTCCAGAACCAGGGGCCAATCTCTCAAGCTGAAAACATGTCTGCAAGCAACATGATGCTCAAGCCAGCATCAAGGAAACAAACAAACAAAAAAGTCTCAAAGCATTCCTATCATTCTGCAAGTCTTTGCCCTGCTGCCATGATCCCTTGGCTGTTCTCACCAGCACCTACAAGGTGAGCTCTGCCGTTTTCTGCATGATTTTTTACTTTCTCTGTGGGAGGAGGGGAGCATGGAACTTCCTACTTCACCATCTTCGTTCTCGTATCTGCTGTAAATTAGTATTGAAAGCACCCAGTTCACATCTGGGTTTGATAACCCTGTAAAATTCCTGCCCAGGCTGGGCTATCTTATGATCACATTCATGGAAGCACCACATCTTAGTACACACTTATCCTCTCTTCTTGTCTTCTTATCCTATATTCTTTATCAGTTTGCAAAGAATCAAACCTCTCTTATTGTCTTCTTCCTCTCCCTTTTACCCTTTTTTTTTTCCCTTTGATCCCTACTCCCATTCTAGAAGACACAGAACATAGCCCCAAATGCCAATCTCATGGTAGAACTGCATTTCAGTAGGAGACTCAGGGGCAATAGCCTCTGGCACAATCTTGCTTTGGCTCTTGGATGAAAACCCTAGACAAGAATGTGCTGTAATTTATTTCAGCATCACCTGATTTTGAACTGGCCAAAGAATGCCACTGCCTTAGCAATTTATAGAGAGAAGCATATTGTTACTAAATTGTCATCATTTAACCACTAAAGCTGCCAAACTTGCCTTAATCTAGATCAGAGGTGATTTCATCTTTTAGGCTATTTGGGAAAAAAGTGCCCTGGAGTGATGGAAAAGAGAAAGGTGTGCGGAAGTTTTAAGAGGAAGTTCTATCAGATACTCTTCTTTTTTCCTCTTTTTTTAAAACACATACTTTGTTTACTCTAATTGTATAGTCATGCAGTTCACAGATGTTGACTTGGCAAGCGTGAACAAGGCAGTCATGAAATTAAGCAACAGAGTGTTCAATGTGCTAGATACCAGAGCATGAGTTTCCAATGAAGTAACACCTTCTTACGCCACTGGTGAGCAGTATAAAAGTCAAGGTTACCACTTCCACAGTTCAAAATCCAGTAGTCAATTCTGTCTTTACCTTACCCAAATTCTTTCAATAGAATTTGACACAACTACTCACTCCCTTTTCCTTGAAACATTTTCCTTACTTGGCTTCTGCATTTTCCTCCAGCCCCATTTTCTCCCTTGCTGTATCCTCCTCAACTCTCTGACCTGTAAATATTACAGTCCCAAAGCAGACCTCCCTGAATCTAAACTTCCTCTCTAGGTAATCTCATCCAGACTCAGTGCATTAAATATCATGTAGATATTGAGAAAACATACTTATATATCTAGCCTGGATTTCTTTCTTAATTTCTAGACTCATATGTCAGCTTTCTCCCTGACATCTCCATGCTGAGAATGCATGGACAACTGAAACTCAATGTATTCCAAACTGAGCAAAGCCTTCAAGCCATGTCCAGAATTTGACTATTTTGCAATATCTCTGATATTTTTTCAAATAGTTTTTTCCTTCTTTTTACTTATTTTTTATATTTGCTAAATATTTATAGGACTCCAAAGCTAAACTCTATTAACAAAGTGTGTTCAGAGAAGTCTCACTTCCATTCCTCGCTTCCATTTCATCCTGTCCCTTCTTTCTTCTATAGAAAAGAGTTTTTTTTTTTTTAGTTCTCATTTTACCCATTCTGCTATTCATTTTAAAAATCTTAGCAAATATGTATACACCCACTCCTCACTCATGGGCATGGTTTTTAGGTTCCAAAGACCAGGTTATTATGTGAAAAGTGTAATTATGCAAAATGGAAGATGGCCACATCAGATCACAAAAACGGAGGGTGGCTACACACTACACAACTGCCAAATTACATAACTGCAAAACCACTGAGAATCATGGTGCAGCCAAGATGACACATAACCTTAACCATCACAACTAGTGTTACTCTTGTCTCACACCTCAGCATTTGTTACTGCCAGACATTCCTTGTTAATGCACAAAATAGTCAGGTAGTATATTTTTTACTATTGTTGTAAAAGCGAAATGTCAGATAACAAGCTAGTTAATAAGTGAGGAGTAGGTCTAATCCTATTCTACTACCATAAACTTACTACACAAGAATTTGCATATTATGGGGAGGTGGAGCCAACCTGATGCTATAGACAGAAGCACCGTGCTGTCCCTCTGCAGTGAAGACCTGGAAAACTAAGTAAAACAGACACAAACCTCAATCCTGGAGCTCAGAGTACCAAATGAAGGAATAAAAAACTCGATCAAGTGTCAAATGGAATTAGAAACTGACAAAGAATGAGGAGAGATGTGGAATGGAGGTCCCATACCAGCTATCATGGCCAGATTCACCATTTGGGCTCAAATATAATGGTGAAATTAGGATATTTCCAGATAAAAAGAAATTAAGGGAATACATAAAAACCAAACCAAACTTACAAGAATTATTAAAGGGAGACCTTCAGTTTGAGAATCAACATCAGACAACAACCTGAGTGTAGCACATGAGACAGCATCAGCCAGATACCAGACTAGAAAATAAACTCTCAAGGATAACACAAAACTAAAAAATTTATAACAGAGAACCAGAGACGTCAATCTGTAAATGAAAACATCAGAATAATAAAAGAGGGAATAAATGGAATAGGTATAAAACTTTCAAATGAAGAGGAAGTCGAGGCATTATCAAGTAATAAAAGACTGGTTTAAACTTAGGAAGATGGGGTAAATTTCAAAGAAACCACAAAGTTAACAAACCTACTCATCAAAATAAAGAAAAACATAAAATCTCAGCAAACACAAAGTCTACAAAAACAAAAGAGAAAAAATACAGAAAAGGAATTAGTAAGAGAGTAAGAGAATCAAAGAAAACATCAGCACAAAAAAGCACTACAAAATGACAGCAATAAACTCAAATCTGTTGATAATCACACTGAATGTAAATGGCTTACATGCACCTATAAAGGGCAGACAGTGACAGAATAGATAAAAAAGACAGGACCCATCAACATGCTGCCTACAAAAAATACACCTTAGTAACAAAGACATCAAACCCACCCAGTGCCATTGAGTCGATTCTGACTCAAAATTTTATTAAAAATCAAAGGATGGAAAAAATATATCAAGCAAACAGCTACCACAAAAGAGCAGGAGTGGCAGTACTAATCTCAGATAAAATAGACTTAAAAACAAAATCTACCATAAAAGACAAAGGAGGGCACTATATAATGATTAAAGGGACAGTCCATCATGAAGACATAACCATAATAAATATCTACACACCTAAAGAGGCCTCAACACGCCACTCTTGCTAAAGGACAGAACATCTTGAAAGAAACTCATCAAATATACAGATCTAAAGGCCACAGTCAACCAACTTGACTTCATAGACATATATATAACACTCTACCCAACAGCAGCAAAGTGCACATTCTTTTCCAACACACATGCAATGTTCTCCAGAATAGACCACATCTTATGTCACAAAGCAACCCTCAACAAAATCCAAAACACTGAGATAACAGAAAGTATCTTCTCTGATCACATGCCATCAAAGTAGAAATTAATGACAGGAAGAGCAAGAAGAAAAAAAAAAAAAAAACCAACTTGGAAACTGAATAACACCATGCTTAAAAATCACTGGGTAATAGAAGAAATCAAAGATGAATCCAAAAATTCCTAGAATCAAACAAGAATGAATACACATCATACCAAAATCTTTGGGGTGCAACAAAGGCAGTGCTTAGAGGTCAATTTATAACAATAGATGCACACATCAAAAAAGAAAAAAGGGACAAAATCAAAACATTAGCTACACAACTCGAACAAATAGAGAATAGCAAAAGAAGCCCACAGCCATCAGAAGAAGGAAATAATAAAAATCAGAGCAGAAATAAATGAAATAAGGAATAGAAAACAAAAACAAAAGTTGGTTCTTTGAGATGATCAACAAAATCAAGAAATCACTGGCCAAAGTGGCAAAAGAAAAACAGGAGAGGACACAAATAACCCAAATAAGAAATGAAATGGGGGACATTACAACAAGCCCAACTGAAATAAAAAGGATCATGATGGAGTGTTATGAAAAACTCTACCCCCAAAATTTGAAAACCTAGAGGAACTGGATAAATTTCTAGAAACACACTACCTACTCAAACTAACACAAACTGAAGTTGAAAATCTGAACAGACCGATAATAAGAGATTGAAAAGGTTAAAAAAAAAAAAACAAAAAAAAAACTCCCTACAACAAAAAAAAACCCTGGCCCAGGTGGCTTCACTGGAGAATGCTGCCAAACATTCAGAGAAGAACTTACACCAGTACTAGTCAAACTATTTCAGAACATAGACAAGAAAGGATACTTCCAAATTCATTCTATGAAGCCAGCATAATCGTGATACCAAAACCAGGGAAAGACACCACAAAAAAGAAAATTACAGACCAGTGTCTGTCATGAATATAGATGCAAAAATTCTCAACAAAATTCTAGCCAATAAAATTCAGCATCATATCAAAAAGATAATACACCACAACCAAGTAGGGTTCATACCAGCTATGCAATGATGGTTCTACATTAGAAAACCAATCAGCATAATCTACCACATAAATAAAAGAAGAGAATCACATGATCATCTCAACCGACACAGAAAAGGCACTCAACAAATTCCAACACCCATTCCTGATAATAACTCTCAATAAAATAGGTATAGAAGGGAAATTCCTCAACATAATAAAACCAACATCTATACAAAACCAACAGCCAACATCTTTCTTAATGGGTAGAGGGTGAAAACATTTCCCTTGAAAACAGGAACAAGACAAGGATACCCTTTATCACCACTCCTATTTAACATTGTGCTGGAAGCCCTAGCTAGAGCAATAAGGAAAGAAAAAAATAATAAATAAATAGCATCCAAATTGGTAAAGAAGAAGTGAAACTTTCCCTATTTGCAGATGATGTGATACTATACGTAGAAAACCCAAAAGACTCCACAAGAAAACTACTGGAACTTATAGAAAGATTCCGCAGAGAATAGCACGATACAGGATAAACATACAAAACTCAGTTGAATTCCTATACAACAATAAAGAGAACTTTGGAAAAGAAATCAGGAAAACAATACCATTTATAAAGCCCCTAAAAAAATAAAATACTTAGGAATACATCTAACCAGGGATGTAAAAGACCTACACAAAGAAAACTACAAAACACTACTGTAAGAAACCAAAAGAGACCTACATAAATGGAAAAACACACCATGCTCAAAGACGGGTAGACACAGCATTGGGAAAACGTCAATTCTACCCAATGCAATCTACAAATACAGTGCAATCCCAATTGAAATACCAACAGCATTCTTTAAAGAGATGGAAAAACTAATCATTAACTTTATATGGAAAGGGAAGAGGCCCCAGATAAGTAAAACACTATTGAAGAAGAAAAAAGAATTCACACTACCTGACTTCAGAACCTATACAGCTATGGTAGTCAAAACAGCCTGGTACTGGTACAACAACAGACACATTGACCAATGGAACAGAATTGAGAACCCAGATGTAAATCCATCCACCATCTTTGATAAAGGCCCCAAATCCATCAAATGGGGAAAAGACAGTCTTTTTAACAAATGGTGCTGGCAAAACTAGATGTCCATCTGCAAAAAAGTGAAACAGGTCTGGGGTCTTAAACGCTAGCAAATGGCTGTCTAAGATGCATCAGTTGGTCTCAACCCACCTGGAGCAAAAGAGAATAAAGAACACCAAGGACACAAGGTAATTATGAACCCAAGACACAGAAAGGGCCACATAAACCAGAGACTACATCAGCCTGAGACTGGAAGAACTAGATGGTGCCCGGCTACAAACGATGCCTGTCCTGACGGGGAGCACAGCGGAGAACCCCTGAGGGAGCAGAAGAGCCGTGGAATGCAGACACCAAATTCTCATAAAAACGCCAGACTTAATGGTCTGACTGAGATTAGAAGGACCCCGGTGGTCATGGTCCCCAGACCTTCTGTTAGCCCAAGACAGGAACCATTCCCAAAGCCAACTCTTCAGACAGGGATTGGACTGGACAACAGTATAGAAAAAGATGCTTGTGAAGATGAGCCTCTTGGATCAAGTAGACACTTGAGACTATATGTTGGCATGTCCTATGTGGAGGGGAGATGAGAGGGTAGAGGGGGTCAGAAGCTGGTGGAATGGACACAAATAGAGAGAGTGGAGGGGAGGAGCAGGATGTCTCATGAAGGGGAGAGCAATTAGGAGTACATAGCAAGGTGTATATAAGTTTTTATATGAGAGACAGACTTGATTTGTAAACTTTCACTTAAAGCACGATAAAAGTTAAAAAAAAAAAAGTGAAACAGGATGCATGCTTCACAACACACACAAAAACTATTTCAAAATGCATCAAAGACCTAAACATAAAATCAAAAACTATAAAGATCATAGAAGAAAAAATAGGGTCAACTCTAGAGGCCCTAATACATGGCATTAACAGGATACAAACCATAACTAATAATACATAAACACCAGAAGGTAAACTAGGTAACTGGGATCTTCTAAAAATGAAACACTTAGGCACATCAAATGACTTCACAAAAAGAGTAGAAAGAGAACCTACAGACTGCAAAAAAATTTTTGGCTATAACAAACCTGACAAAGGTCTAATCTCTAAAATCTACAGTGAAATCCAATACCTCTACAATAAAAAGACAAATAATTGATTTAAAAAATGTGCAAAGGGTATGAACAGACACTTTACCAAAGAAGACATTCAAGTGGCTAACAGATATATAAGATATGTAAGTAAATACTCCGAATCAGTGTTGTTGTTGTTAGGGGCCCTCAAGTCGGTTCTAACTCATAGGGAGCCTATGCGCAACAGAATGAAACACTGCCCGATCCTGTGCCATCCTCACAATTGTCTCTATGCTTAAGCCCCTTGTTGCAGCCACTATGTAAATCTACCCCCTTAAAGAGTCTTTCTCTTTTTTGCTGTCCCTCCACTTTACCAAGCATGATGTTCTTCTCCAGGGACTGATCCCTCCTGATAACGTGTCCAAAGATGTAGTCTCACCATCTTTGCTTCTAAGGAGCATTCTGGTTGTATTTCTTCCAAGACAGATTTGATCATTCTTTTGGCAGTCATGGCATATTCAATATTCTTCACCAACACAATTCAAAGGTGTCAATTCTTCGGTCTTCCTTCATCATACAGCTTTCACGTACATATGTTGCAACTGAAAACACCATGGCTTGGGTCAGGCACGCATTGCTCCTCAAGGCGACATCTTTGCTTTTCAGCACTTTAAAGAGGTCTTTTGCAGCAGATTTGCCCAATGAAATGCGCCTTTTGACTTCCTGATTGCTGCTTCCATGGGTGTTGATTGTGGATCCAAGTAAAATGAAATCCTTGACAGCTTCGGTCTTTTCTCTGTTTATTATGGTGTTGCTTATTGGTCCAGTTGTGAGGATTTTTGTTTTCTTTATGTTGAGGTGCAATCCATACTGAAGGCTGTGGTCTTTGATTTCATCAATAAATGTGTCTTAGTCATCTAGTGCTGCTATAACAGAAATCCCACAAGTGGATGGCTTTAACAAAGTGAAATTTATTCTCCCACAGTCTAGTAGGTTACAAGTCCAATTTCAGGGTATCAGCTCCAGGGGAAGCCTTTCTCTGTTGGCTCTGGAGGAAGCTTCTCAGGCACAGGGAGCCCAGGTCCAAAGGATGTGCTCTCTCCCGGTGCTGCTTTCTTGGTGGTTTGAGGTCCCCAACTCTCTGCTTGCTTCCCTTTCCTTTTATCTCTTGTAAGACAAAAGGTGGTACAGGCCACACCCCAGGGAAACTCGCTTTACATTGGATCAGGAATGTGACCTGTAAGGGTTTTACAATGGCACCCTAATCCTCTTTAACATAAAATTACAATCACAAAATGGAAGACAACTACACAGTACTGGGAATCATGGCCTAACCAAGCTGATACACAAATTTTGGCGAGGGTGGGGGGGGTACATAATTCAATTCATGACAATGTGCTTCAAGTCCTCTTCACTTTCAGCAAGCAAGGTTGTATCATCTGCATAATGTAGGTTATTAATGAGTCTTCCTCCAATCCTGATGCCCTGTTCTTCATATAGTCCAGTTTCTCAGATAATTTGCTCAGCATACAGATTGAATAGGTATGGTGAAAGGATACAATCCTGACACACACCTTTCCTGCATTTAAACCATGCCTTGTTCTGTTTGAACAACTGCCTCTTGGTCTATATACAGGTTCCTCACGAGCACAATTAAGTGTTCTGGAATTCCCATTCTTTGCAATGTTATCCATAATTTGTTATGATCCACATAGTCGAATGCCTTAGCATAGTCAATAAAACACAGGTAAAGTTCTTTCTGGTATTCTCTGCTTTCAGCCAGGATCCAGCAATGATATCCCTCATTCCACATCCTCTTCTAAATCCAGCTTGAATTTCTGGCAGTTGCCTGTCAATATACTGCTGCAGCCACTTTTGAATGATCTTCAACAAAATTTTACTGTGTGTGATATTAACGATATTGTTCAATAATTTCCACATCTGGTTGGATCACCTTTCTTGGGAATAGGCATAAATATGGATCTCTTCCAGTTGGTTGGCCAGGTAGCCGTTTTCCCATTTCTTGGCATAGACGAGTGAGCACTTGCAGCACCACATCCATTTGTTGAAATATCTTGATTCGTATTCCGTCAACTCCTGGAGTCTTGTGTTTTGCCAATGCCTTCAGTGCAGCTTGGACTTCTTCCTTCAGTAACATGGGTTCCTGATCATATGCTACCTCCTAAAATGATTGAACTCAGCCAATTCTTTTTGGTATAGTGACTCTGTGTATTCCTTCCAACTTCTTTTGATGATTCCTGCATTGTTTAATATTTTCCCTGTAGAATCCTTCATTATTGCAACTTGAGACTTGAATTTTTTTCTTCAATTCTTTCAGCTTGAGAAATGCAGAGTGTGTTCTTCCCTTTTGGTTTTCTAACTCCAGGTCTTTGCACATATCATTATAATACTTTACCTTGTCTTCTCCAGGTGCCCTTTGAAATCTTCTGTACAGCTCTTTTACTTCATCATTTTTTCCCTTTTGCTTTAGGTACTCGATGTTCAGCAACTTTCAGAGTCTCTTCTGACAACCATTTTGGTCTTTTCTTTCTCTTCTGTTTTTTTATTGACCTCTTGTTTTCTTCATGTGTGATGTCCCTGGTGTCATTCCACAACTCATTTGGTCTTCAGTCATTGTGTTCAACGTGTCAAATCTATTCTTGAGACGGTCTCTAAATTCAGATGGGATGTACTCAAGATCGTACTTCAGCCCTCCTTGACTTGTCATAATTTCCTTCAGTTTCAACTTGAACGTGCATATGAGCAATTGATAGTCTATTCTGCAGTCAGCTCCTGGCCTTGTTCTGACTGATGATATGAGCTTTTCCATTGACTCTTTCCACAGATGTAGTCAATTTTATTCCTGTGTATTCTGTCTGGTGAGGTCCATGTGTATAGTCCCCACTTATGTTGGTGAAAAAAGGTATTTGCAGTGAAGAAGTCATTGGTCTTGCAAAATTCTGTCATGCGACCTCTGGCATTGTTTCTATCACCAAGGCCATATTTCCCAACTACTGATCCTCTGTCTTTGTTTCTTTCTTTTGGCTGATTGCATGTTCGATCAATTTCAGACAGCAGAAGATGGTAAAAACTGTCAATTTCTTAATCTTTGGCCTTAGTGTTGGTGAGTAAATTTGAATAATAGTCTTATTAACTGGTCTTCCTTGTAGGCATATGGATATAATCCTATCACTGACAGTTTTGTACTTTAGCATAGATCTTAAAATGCTCTTTTTGATGATGAATGCAACTCCGTTCCTCTTCAAGTTGTCATTCCTGTCATAGTAGACCATATGATTGTCCGATTCAAAATGACCAATAACAGTTCATTTCACCTCACTAATGCCTAGGATATCAATGTTTATGCACTCCATTTCATTTTTGACGATTTCCAATTTTCCTAGATTCCTATTAGCAACCAGTAGCCATTAGGAAAATTTGAATCAAATCTACAATGAGATACCATCTCACCCCAACATTATTGGCACAAATCAAAGAGAACATAACAAATGTTGGAGAGGCTGCGGGAAGATTAAAACCCTTGTGCAGTGCTGGTGAGGATATAAAATGGCACTACCATTTTGGAAAATGCTGTGGCACTTCCTTAAAAAGCTAAAAATAGAAATACCATATGATTCAGCAATCCCATTCCTAGAACTATATCCCAGAGAAAAAAGCCATCACACAAATAGACATATGTACCCCCATGTTCATTGCAGCATTGTTCACAATAGCAAAAAGATGGAAACAACCTTGGTGCTCATCAACAGATGAATGGATGTCATGGATTATATTATGTCCCCCCCAAAATGTGTGTATCAATTTGGCTGGGTCATGATTCCCAGTATTGTGTAGTTGTCCTCCACTATGTGATTGTAATTTTATGTTAAAGAGAATTAGGGTGATATCCCTAATCTAAGGTCACATCCCTAATCTAAGGTCACATCCCTCATCCAATGTAAAAGAAGTTTTCCTGGGGTGTGGCCTGCACCACCTTTTATCTTACCAGAGATAAAAGAAAAGGGAAGCAACCGGAGAGTGGGGGACCTCATACCACCAGGAAAGCAGTGCTGGGAGCAGAGCATGTCCTTTGGACCTGGGGTTCCTGTGTAGAGAAGCTCCTAGTCCTGGGGAAGATTGATAACAAGGACCTTCCTCCAGAGCTGAAAGAGAAAGCCTTGCCCTGGAGCTGACACCATGAATTTGGACTTCTAGCCTACTAGACTGTGAGAAAATAAATTTCTCTTTGATAAAGCCATCCACTTGGGGTATTTCTCTTATAACAGCACTAGATGACTAAGACAATGGATAAACAAACTATGGTACATACACACAATGGAATGCTTCACAAGGATAAAGAACAACGATGAATCTCACAACATCTATGAAGCTGGAGGGCATTATGCTGAGTGAAATAAGTCACAAAAGGACAAATATTGTATGAGGCCATTACTATAAAAACTCATGAAAAGGTTTACACACAAAAAGAAACAGTCTTTGATAGTTATGAGGAAGCAGAGGTGTGGGAGGGAAAAACACTAAATAGACAAGAGATAAGTGGTAACTTTGGTGAAGGTGAAGACAGTACACAATACTGGGGAAGCCAGCACAGCTTGTCCAAGGCAAGGTCATGGAAGCTCCATAGACACATTCAAACTACCTAAGGGATCAAACTACTGAGCTGAGGGCTGTGGGAATCATGGTCTTGGGGAACATCTAGTTCAACTGGCATAACATAGTTTTTAATGTAAATATTCTACATTCTACTTTGGTAAGTAGCTTCTGGGATCTTAATGGCTTGTGAGCAGCCTTCTAAGGTACTGCACTGGTCCTACCCCATCTTGAGTAAGGGGGAATGAAGAAAACCAAAGACACAAAGCAAAGATTAGTCCAAAGAACTAATGGACCACAACCACCATGGCCTCCACCAGACTGAATCCAGCACAACTAGATGGTGCTTGGCTACCATCACTGACTGCTCTGACAGGGATCACAATAGAGAGTTCTGGACAAAGCTGGAAAAAACTGTAGAACAAAATTCTAACTTACAAAAAAAAAAAACAGACTTAGTGGTCTGACAGACCCTGTAGAAACCCTGAGCATTTGGCCCCGGGACACCCTTATAGCTCAGTAATGATGTCACTCCTGAAGTTCACTCTTCAGCCAAAGATTGCACAGGCCCATTAAACAAAATAAGACTAAATGGGCATACCAGCCCAGAGACAAGGATGAGAAGGAGGCAAGAGAGGACAAGAAAGCTGGTAATGGGGAATCCAAGGTCAAGAAGGAGAGAGTGTTGACATGTCGTGGGGTTGACAACGAATGTCACAAAACAATATGTGTATTAATTGTCTGAAGCCTTGGTGGCGTAGTGGTTAAGCATTTGGCTGCTAAACAAAAGATTGGCAGTTGGAATCCACCAGCCGCTCCTTGGAAACCCTATGGGGCAGTTCTACTCCTTCCTGTAGGGTCTTTATGAGTCAGAATCAACTCGAGGGCAGTGGCTTTGGTTTTTTTGGTTTTATTAATTGTTTAATGAGAAACTAGTTTGCTCTGTAAACATTTATCTAAAGTACAATTAAAAAAATAAAAAAGAATTTGTGTATTATATATATTGTTCTGTACCTTGCTTTGTTTTGCTTAATAGTGCATCCTAAAGATCAGGTAATGTCATGCATATAGTTTTTCCTCAATTCTTTTAATAGTTTCATAGAATATGTTTGTGTGAAAGTACTATAATTTATTCACCCAGTTTCTTATTGATGGGTATTTGGATTATTTCCAATCTTTTGCTGATATAAATAATGTCAAAATGAGTAATCTAGTGTTGAATTCATTTTAGGATAGATACCTATTAGAGGGTTTGTTGGCTCAAAGAAAAAATGTATTTTTTTTTTAGATATTGAAAAATTCCTTTCCATAGGTATTGCACCATTTTGCTTTCCCATAAGCAATGGATGAGAGGACCCATTTCCCCACAGCTTCATCTTAAATGTATTTTGTTGGTCATTTAGATTTTTGCCAATCAGATAGCTGAGAACTGTGATGTGGTGTTGTTTAGATGTGTATTTCTCTTATTATGAGCATAGTTTCTTATGTTTAAGGCCCATTAAAAATTTTTTTTTTTCTTTTGAGAATTATCTGTTCTTACGCTCAATTTCATATCAGATTGTTGGTCTTTTTTTCTCTTCAGTATTTCAGGAGTTCTTTGTATATTATAATATAGGTTTCAGATACCTTTTCTCAGCTTTTTATTTTAACTTTGTCTATAGCATTTTTTCCATACAAAATCTTTAAATTTTTTAGGTAATTGAATTTATTACTGCTTTTGCATTTTGAATCATAATTAGGAAAATTTTCCCCACCTCAATGTTACAGAGAAGTATATTAGTTTCCTATGTCTGCCATAATGAATTATCAAAACTGCATGGCTTAACACAACAGAAATTTATTCTTTCACATTTCTGGATGCCAACCCTGCCAACACCTTAATTTCACATTTTGTGAAATTAAGGTGTTGGCAGGGTTGGTTCCTTCTGGAAACTCTGAGGGATAATGTGTTCCATGCCTGTTTCCTAACTTCTAGCGGCTGCCAGCAGTCGTTTGTTTATAACTTTGTCTTCACATGACCGTCTCCGCTGTGTCTTCTTCCCTTTCCTTATAAGGGGCCTTGTCATTGAATTTAGGATGATCTCATCTCAAGATCCTTAACTTGATTACATCTACAAAGATTGCTTTTCCAAATAAATTAATATTTACAGGTTCTGGAGGACACGTGGGGTTGCCATGAGTCAGAATTCACTTCTTTTTTGTTGCGGGGGGACATATCTTTTTGTCGGGCCACCATTCAACCCACTACAAGGGGTTCACCTATTTTTTCTTGTAGTGCTTTTTTGGTTTCTTTTTTACTTTTGGATGTCTGATCTATTTGGAATTATCTTTTTTTTTTTTTTATGGACATATTCATTTGAGTCTAATTTTGGACTTGCAATCTGTTGTATTTGACCTGCCTGTTTTTTTTTTTATTGATTGCCAATACCACACGGTTTTAATGATGGTGTTTTATAATTTTATCTGGCAGTGCTAGCTCTTTCCTCTCCACCGCTTCCCCCTTCCTGCAGTAGCTTCTTTTCTCCTTCGGGGTTACAGATTATTTCTTGCCCACATATACCTTAGTTAATGGATGAACACCCCAGCTTCCCAGTCCTCTGGTGGGACAATTCTAGGGCATCTTCCACACAGTTTCTCATATATTTCCTATCAGGATTAAGCCCCAGTTGCCTACAGTGTTACCTACTCACCAGCACTGGCTTTATTGGCTCTTCTCCCTTCTCTGCCTCACTTCCTCACTTGTGCCTCCTCAAATGCCCTTCCAAATAAATTACCTGCATACAAGTCTTTGTCTGGAGGTCAGCTTTTGGCGACACAAACTGATTATGTCGCTTTTGTATTTTGACCTGGAGATGAAAGACATCACTGTGTGGTGCTGGTGGGAGGGGGGAGTGGTGTCCTCTAATTTAAGTGTTCAGAACATAGTTTTATTATTCGGATTATTTCCTGTTCTTTATATTCTTCAGGCTTGGAGCTTCTCTGGAACGTTCTTTGGAAGAACTGATCTCCTCTTCCATGTTTTGAGCTGAATTTTCTATTTTCCCCATTAATTTAATTCCATCTGTTTTAATTTCCAGGGTTTTCTCAAATTTTTGAACATACCACTGGCGTCCTCTCTCTTTTCAGTGTCTGTGTATATATATGTATGCGTGTGTGTGCGTGTGTATGTTTTTGTTGAAGCAAAATTTCTTAGACACACTTTTCTGAGCAAGTCTCAAAATTTATTACTCATTAATGAGGGAGTTCCTGTTGCTGTTAGTCAATTCTGACCCATAACAACCCTATAGGACAGAGTAGAACTGTCCCACAGGGTTCCATGGAGCTGCTGGTAGATTTGAACTGTAGACCTTTTGTTAGCAACCAAGTGCTTGGACACTGTACCACCAGTGGTCCAGTGAGGGAGTTAGCAGTCAGATAATTCCAGTCAAATTCAAAATGACAAGGAAGAAAACTAGCTTAAATACACAGTGTTTTTAACTAGGCATGGACTCCTATTTGAATTCATATGGTCATTAAAATATTAAATTTAATATCAGTGGTTGTTGTTGTTAGGTCCCCTCAAGTAGATTCTGACTCAAAATGGCCCTATGTACAACAGAATGAAACACTGCCCGGTCCTACGCCACCCTCAAAATCATTGCCACGTTTGAGCCCATTGTTGTAGCCACTGTGTCAGTCCATCTCCTTGAGGGTCTTCCTCTTTTTCCCTGACCCTCACTTTACCAAATGTGATGTTCTTCTCCACGTACCAGTACCCCCTGATAATGGGGATGGCGCCAGACAAGGAAGCAATTCATTCTGTTGTACATGAGTCACAGGCTGACTCAACAACAGCTAGTGACTCAATAACATCATAGTTACAGTTGTGTCTTATTTTTAACTACATTTATTTAAAACATTTATTTAAATGAATATTTTAAATAAGGCCCCAGGAATTGATGAAATACCAATTGAGATGTTTCGACAAACTGATGCAACACTGCAAGCAGTCACTTATCTATTCCAAGAAATTTGTAAGAGAGCTACCTGGGCAAGTGACTGGAAGAGATCCATCTTTGTACCCATTCCAGAGAAAGTTGATCCAATAGAATGAAGAATTGTTGGATATTATCATTAATGTCACATGCAAGTAAAATTTTACTAAGATCATTCAAAAGTGGTTGCAGCAGTACTTTGACAAGGAACTGCCAGAAATTCAAGCTGGATTCAGAAGAGGACATGGAACAAGGGATATTGCTGAAGTCAGATGGATCTTGGCTGAAAGCAGAGAATACCAGAAAGATGTTTACCTGAGTTTTATTGAAAATGCAAAAGGCATTTGACTATGTGGATCATAAAAATTTTGGATAATATTGCCAAGAATGGGAATTCCAGAACACTTAATTGTGTTCATGTGGAACCCGTACGTAGATCAAAAGGCAGTCGTTTGAACAGAACAAGATAGATACTGTGTGGTTTAAATCAGGAAATATGTGCATCAGAGTTGTGTCCTCTCACTATACTTATTCAATCTGTATGCTGAACAAATAATCTGAGAAACTAGTCTATATAAAGAAGAATGTGGCATCAGAGCTGGAGGAAGACTCATTAACAACCCATGGTATGCAGATGACGCAACCTTGCTTGCTGAAAGCAAAGAGGACTTGAAGAACTTACTGATGAATATCAAAGGCTAAAGCCTTCAATATGGATTACTCTTTAACACGAAGAAAACAAAAATCCTCACAACTGGACCATTAAGTACCATCATAATAAATGGAGAACATATTAAAGTTGTCAAGAATTTCATTTTAGTTGGGCCCACAATCAACACCCATGGACGCAGAAGGCAAGAAATCCCACATCTATCGCATTGGGAAAATCTCCTGCAAAAGACCTCTTTAAAGTGTTAAAAAGCTAAGATGTCACTTTGAGGACTAAACTACGCCTGACCCAAGTCAGAGTATTTTCAATTGCCTCATATGCTTGTGAAAGCTGGGTAGTGAATAAGGAAGACTGAAGAAGTATTGATGCCTTTGAATTATGGTGTTGGCGAAGAATATTGAATATATCATGGACTGCCGAAGAACGAACAAATCTGTCTTGGCAGAAGTACAGCCAGAATGTTACTTAGAAGCAAGGATGTAGAGACTTTGCTCAAAGTACTTTGCATTTGTTATCAGGAGGGACCAGTCCCTAGAGAAGGACATCATGCGTGGTACAGTAGAGGGTTGGCAAAAAAGAGGAAGACCTTTGATGAGGGTCAACACAGTGGTTGCAACAATGGGCTCAAACATGGCAATGGTTGTGAGGATGGCGCAGGACTAGGCAGTATTTTGTTCTGTTGTACATAGGGCTGCTGTGAGTTGGAACCAACTCAACAGCGCTTTCGTGGATTGGAAGTGCCCCAAGAGTATGTCTATCAATTTGTCTGGGCCATGGTTCCCAGTATTGTGTGATCATCCACCATTTTGTCATCTGATATGATTTTTGTTTGCGTTGTAAATCCTATTACTATGATGTTAATGAGATGGATTAGTGGCAATTATATTCATGAAATCTACAAGATTAGACTGTTTTAAGCCAATCTTTTTTGAGATGTAAAAGAAGCGGGCAGAGAGACAGGGGGACTTTATACCACCAAGAAAGCAGCTCTGGGAGCAGAGCACATAATTTGGACCCAAGGTTCCTGTGCAGAAAAGCTCCTAGACCCGAGGAAGACTGATGAAAAGGACTTTCCTCCAGAGCCCACAGAGAGAAAAGGCCTTACCCTGGGGCTGGTGCCCTGAATTTGGACTTCTAGCCTACTAGACTGTGAGAGAATAAACTCTCATTAGCACTAGATGACTAAAACAGGCGCCTAATGACAACACAGATTATGAATTCTTTTATTTTTGTTTTTAATTTAATGGGTACATTCCACTCCTGCCATTATTTAATTGTCAAATTGGCCCACTGTTTTTTATCTCCTTTTGACTTGCCCCCATTTGTTTTTGAGCACTTCCTTATTTTCTGTTTAATATGTTCCAGGCTTACCTTATACTTTTCTTATTGCAGCCCTGGAATCATTCATTTGTCTAAGAAGCCCAGGCTTTTTTTAGTAAATAATAGCACTAAGAGATGTAGGCACTAAATGTGCTCTTTGCTACTTTGTTACTGCTTTCAGGGCCTTTCCCTGTACAGAGCTGGGAAATAAATTCTTGTTTATGATGTACTTAAAATATTTTCATATTTAGAATTATATTTTCAGTATAAAAAAAACAAACCAGTCGCCCTGAAGTCATACATGACTCATGGCAACCCCTATGTTTTTCAAAGTAGAACTGTGCTCCATAGGATTTTCAATAGCTGTTGCTTTTCAGAAGTAGATCACTAGGCCTTTCTTCCGAGGTGCCTCTGGGCAGATTTGAACCCCCAATCTTTTGGTTAGTGTATATATTCCCAGTATTTAAATGATCAGTTCATAGGATATGAGTATTTCTTGAGACTATTGATTTTTATTATAAACTTGTTTTCCAAAAGCTTTGATTATATGAGAGCACCTGTTTTACTATGTTTACGAGAATTAGTCTCGTTTTTTTCTTTTTGAAATTTTAACAGCATTATTTTGAAATTTGAATTTCTTATTCCTTTATTATCAGTTGTCTTAGTCATCTAGTGCTGCTGTAACAGAAATATTACAAGTAAATGGCTTTAACAAAGAGAAATTTATTCTGTCACACTCTAGGAGGCAAGAAGTCCAAATTCAGGGTGCCAGCTCCAGGGGAAGGCCCTCTCTCTCCATTGGCCCTGGAGGAAGTTCTCTGTCATCAATCCTCCCCAGTCAAGGAGCCTTTCAGCGCAGGGATCCAGGGTCCAAAAGACATTCTATTCTCCTGGCTCTTGTTTCTTGGTGGTATGAGGTCCCCATGTCTCTCCGCTTGCTTCTCTCTTTTATATTTCAAAAGAGATAAGTTTAAGACACAACCTAATCTTATAAATTGAGTCTTGCCTCATTAACTTAACAGCCCTAATCCTACCTCGTTAACATCATAGAGGTAGAATTTACAACACACAGGAAAATCACATCAGATGACAAAATGGTAGATAATCACACAATACTGGGCATTATGGACCAGTCAAGATGACACACTTTTTTGGAGGGACACAATTCAATCCATTAAAAAGAAAAAAAAAAAAAATTTAGTACCTTTCTAGTGGTATTTTTTTGTTTCTTTTTTTTTGGTGAATTAACTATTCTAGTACTTTTTTCTTTAGCATTTGCAGTATTTCAAGATTCCCTCCTCCCACCCCCTTTTGTTGTCTGTTTGATTAGTCATTGTGCATACTTAACCTGTGGACTTTTTTTTTTTTTTTTAACTCGGTAGTTTTTTTCAGTGAAACACAGTGGCAGTTTTTTCCAAGTTAATAATTAGCCAGAAATTCTGCAATGTAATCATATAAAGTCAAATATCCAGTGTATCAGAAATTGATTAAACAGGTTACTTTATTACTTAGTGTCAAAGCATAGCATAAAAACTCAATTTTCTGCAATCACACTACTCTCTTTGTGAATGTGATTTCTATAAAAATGAAGCAGTTAAAACTTACAGGTTTTGTTATTTTCTTGTTCTTTTTGACTGAATCCCTAACAATGCCCACAAAGCCTCTGGATATAGGTAAGAAATTTTCTTGTATATTAGCTAAGGAATGACTAAAGTTGAAATAATTTCTATTTTTTTTTTTAACCTTGCTTTCTTTCAATTTAATTCTTCACTTGCTTTTTCTTCCTCCATCTAGTGTGTGTATACTAGTCAGGTATTTCAAAATAGTCTTCCCAGAGTTTGTGTATTGGTGGTCATATTATCCGTTGTGGCTGTGTTACCAATGACCCAATGTGTATGGTTTATGGTAACGGTGAGAAATACGTGTGAGTTGGGATTTTTCTGGTTCCTTTGGTTGTATTTCCCAACTAGATGGTAAACACCTTGAGGGTATGCAGGACTCACTTCCTTCTTTGTGCAGCTTGTGTGTAGAAAGATACCTCCTCAAGCCTGGCTGAGGCAGTGTCAGCCTGGAAGAAAGGGTGACTTTATATCTCTTCCACCTAAAGAGGGTATGCTTGGAACTGTCCAGAGAAGGCGTCTTTTTGTACTCCCTCTTTTCTGGAACGGCTCCTTTTTGTACCTTGAACACAAGTGCTGTAAGCATCACTGTGGCCCTGAAGATGGGGATTGTGTCTTACTCAATTTGTTATCCCCCACAGTGCCTGTTAGTGAGACCAGTCACAGAGTTTAAAGAAAAGTGGACATTCTTGAGTTCTCCATCTTCTTTGTCCCTTACAACAAGCTGTTGCAAAATTCTGCTAATTTTTATCACTTTAATATCTTTTGCATCTGTGTCTTTCTTTTCATACCCATTAAAAAAAAAAAAAACAGTACTCCTACCAAAATTCAAATTCTCGCAATTTTACAGCAGGACAATTGGAAAAGTTTCCTAATGGCCTTCTTGCTTTTTTTCCTCCTATCTGTGCAACAAATAGTTACTATCACATTTTATCAGGCATTGTGGGGGTACCTGATGTATTAGATATACCACTACCCGACTGATATTTTTTTAATGCATAAAAATGATCATATTACTATCCTGTATGAACATTTTCAATGGCTCTCCATGTCTTCCAATTGAAGCCCAAACTCCTCAGCTTTATGTTCAGGACCCCCATAATCTGGACCCAGGATCTTTTCATACTTTGGTCCCATTATTCCTCTTTAAGATCCAATTTCCATTAAAAATGGATTAACCATCTTTCCCCAAACAGATCTCAAAGGTTCTCACGTTTTCTATTTTTATGCACTTAAAATTACCTCCATGCAGAAAGACATGGCTCCTTATTTCTCTGCTAGGTGAAATCTTACACATTCTTTCAGGCTCAGCTCATATGCCACTCCTACTGTAGTCATTTCCTTATCATTCATCCAGGGAGCATAAGGCATTCCTGACATATACTTCCAGTTGCAGTCAAGTTGACTCTGACTCATGGTGACCCATGTGTGTCAGGGTAAACCTGTGCTACACAGAATTTTCAGTGGCTGATTTTTTGGAAGTAGATTGGCAGGCTTTTCCAAGACACCTCTGGGTGCATTAACCATTCACACCACTCAGGGACTTGGTCTTAATACTGACTCCATTCTAAATTGGATTATAGCCACGCACACAAGCCACTTCTATTGTAAGAGTGCTTGGCAAACTGAGGTTCAGGGGATATATTTGAGTCATCATTGATTACTTCATAGTGTCCAGCACATTACTTGGCAAAAAGCAGGGAACCCATAAATACAGTCTATATGGATAAATGTAAATCACTCTGGCTAGTATATGCCCACTGAGGAAAAATCAATGATTTCAGGCTAATCTGGCGATTACCTGAGTATCTGTGTCTGGCTAACACTTTAAACTATGCTTACCTCCTGTATGCTGTGACGTTGTCCATCAGGCCCTGTCATGCCATTCTATCCAGTATCAGCGAATCTTCATATTACTTCTCTAACCATAAATGGTATATATTTAACCTGGAACCGAACCAAATTCAGTTGCTGTCAGGTCGATTCTGACTTATGACGAGCCCATGTGTGCAGAGCAGAACTGCACCCCATACAGCTTTCATGGCTGTGACCTTTCAGAAGCACATCACCAAACCTTTCTTCCAAGATGTCTCTGGGTAGGTTCAAACTGCCAACCTTTTGGTTAGTAGTCAAGTGCTTAACGGCTTGCACCACACAGAGACCTGGTAATGGTGTTTGTATTTGACATTTCTGGCTGGGGAGCCTTCAATGGCAAATCTGAAATCTGGTCAATTTGAGATTAATTCATGTCAGTTCAACCTAAGTAATATTTCTTGAGTACATAGTCAGCTGTGATTAAGATCTTATATGTGGTTCATATGACTTCTTTCCTTCTTGTGAAATGTGCCAAATTATTTTCTACCATCAGTTTTCTATTTTTTGTGCACTTTGATGTCATATATAGGTATTTATTGGGAAAATGTTAAAAATACCAGAATATGGCATAACCTAAATATTATTGCTTTTCAGACAATTTCCAAGTCACTCAGAAATTTGTAGATGATAACACTGGATATCTGTAGGTTTGTTAAACTCTTTTTGATGATAATGTTTATTGTAATCTTATCTGCTACATTCCAAAAATGTTAATGATGTTCAAATGTAATTTAATTAAATAGAAATGATTAAAAAAGGAAATACAGTATTAATCATAGAATTTAGATGAGACAATTGAACTGTCAAAATGTTGTAAAATTTATAGGCTTCACACTTCTCAGATAATTTCCTGAGACTAGTCAGTAAGTGAGTGTCCCTATGAATTTTTGTTGGACACACATGGAAATTCTGCAGATGATCACCATGTATGCTCTGTAGACTGTTGTACCACCATCATCACATTTGCTCAATATGTTCAGGAGGCAAACTTTGAAGAAGTGGAAATGCTGGTAAAAGAGATGATGGAAATCAGAAATAAATGCGTAACTGACATGACACTTCCCGAATGTGCAAAATTAGTTGTAAGTAAGTTGCTTGCATTTCTTAAACAAAAAAAGCATTTTTATGAACTCTGAGTGATTTTTTTCTGGATTGAAAATAGAAAAGAGAGATGACCTATGTACCTCATTTTTATTTTACCTGACTTTGGCTCCTTAGGATAAGGCAGTTTCCCCAGGAAAGATGCAATTCTGTATTATGAAGCACAGGAGGGCTTGCCTATGTCCTTGCAGCCCATGTGACACGTATACAGGTAGAGGAGGTAGCCAGTAGCCTGGCGAAGAGAATGGAGGTAAAGGAGCACCCTCCTTAGCTGCCTCTCTCAGTGTGTGCTCTATGGTCATGCTCCCTTTTCTGGGCTTCCTTTACACGGAGTCACCAACTGCATCTCTAGGAAACTGGTACTAATCACCATTACTAAATAATTTACCAGCACACTAATACACTGTCCTTGTCACCATGAGACAAGGAGAAAAGCCATTATGGAAGGGAAATGTAGGCAGCATAGAAACAGTAAGAGGTTAAGAAGCCTGAGGCTAGGATAGAGAAGGGTGCCCATAGCGTGGGAGAGTTGTCAAGGGCATGGGCGATAGTGGGAAAACTGCCATCTCTTTCCCAAAGGGTCACACTGATCATCCCTTAAGTCTGTTGTGTTGTCTCAGAAGGCAGAGAAGAACATGGCTTTACAATGAATAAAAAGTGTCCTTTTCTCCTCTGTTGTCCAGGATGATGTTCTACAGGAAAGTATACGTACTATGAAGGGGCTGCCACAAAAATACAATTTTTCACACTGCTGCGGTAAGGAGGACTTTGAAAGAAGACGTTGTTTCCTCTATAACAAGAAAGCCGATGTAGGGTTTCTCCCTCCTTTCCCAACAGTGGATCCTGAAAAGCAATGCCCAGGATTATAAACAGAAGAAAGACCTTTTTCTAAACAAGCAAGTTTAATTATTGTAGAAAATTTTTCTGAAGAATTATTCTTAGACTGAATTCAATAGATATTACAAAAGAACATGGCTTGTTTGATTGATTGATTGATTCATTCACATGTATTGTGTATCAAATTCTGTCCTCAGTGCTGAGAATATAAAGATGGATAGGATATGGACTCTGATTTCAAGATCCTTCCATAATGATACATATTTCTAAGGTGGTATGTCTTAGATGTGTGTGCACTCTGCCAAATTGCTGGGATGCACTGTGGAGGAAATAATATATTCTGCCTAAGAGGAAGGTGCAGCTTTTACCGCTGTATGTTTAGCAAAAATCTGTTTTCAATAGTGCAGTCATTACAGAAGCAGAGACTATTTTCTGGAAAGCTACTATGCTCACTGGGACTCAAATCCCAAGTTTGTTTGAACATCAGTGAAAATGACTCCTGCACCTGAGGGGGCATGTGAAGCTATAATTGAAAGGGAATGCTGCTGACCCCTGACAGCAAGGGAGGGAAGGAGAGTAGCCATATTCTAGTGTTCAGGGTTCATATTCTAGTGTTCAAGGTTCAGGATTAGAATGGCGATTATAACGCTTACGTTGGAGTTGGCAACTTCAGTGATAACTCTAAAGGTATTTTATTGGGGACTGGATAATGCTGTCTTATTCTGAAGCCTTTTATCGTGACAAATGCTTTTTCCTCTTACCTTCATTTTTACAACTTGCTCTGTTTTTTTTTCTTCTTATCTCTTCCTATCTTTCCTTTTGCTTCCCTTTTCTTGGCTTGTCTTCCCTTCCCTTCCCTTCCCTTCCCTTCCCTTCCCTTGTCTTGTCCTCTATTCCTTTCCTGTTCCTTCCCTTTCCCGCCTTCTCTTTTTTCTTTTTTCTAGTTATCTTTTTGAAGTTGCCAGAAGGAATCCCTTTGTCTTTTACCCTATACTTCTAACTGTTGCTGCCCGTTTTGAGGAAGTGGCTAAAACATGTTGTAAGGAACAAGACATAGCCAGCTGCTTTCGAACATGAGTGGGTATTGCATTTATGTTGTTAAAGGACAAAGAGTCCCCAACATCACAATCCTCAGTTAATATTGAATCATAACAAAGGGGTTGCTTACCACTTATGACATTCTCTTGCCACTTACACTGGTTTTCAACCCACTGGTCTCCAGTTAATGATCTAAATGTTCTCATGAACAGGGACTGTTTAAAGACTGTCTCTCTTCTGGCTTTGTCTTCCTTGTAAACTGGAAGATACCTTAGTAGGTGAATAGCCAGGAAAAGATGACCATTTTACCGTATCCTAGTAAGTCGCCTTTTAGCTTCACGTAAAATGGAATTACCCTAGAAGAGATGGCCAAGCTTATAGCAGAGTGCCCCATGAGATAAACACCATGCACCTTCCCATGAAGTATAATTCAGTCATCAGGAAGACTGACCCACTCTTTACAATGTGCCACAAATTCACATTTTTTTAATACATAAATTTACTAAGATAAAAATCTCATAGATTTTCTGTTTCTGAGCAACTATATCAGGATAGTTTGATATGTAGTTTTTTTAAAAAATAAGATAACAGTAGGGTTTCGCTTTTGCTTCAACAGAAATTTTCTTTCTTCTTCAGGCACCACCTGTCATACAATATTTAAAAGAAATGTCTGCTTATGAAAAAAAAAACCTGTGGTTTATTTGTCAGATTTGGACCAAAAATTTTCAACCCTATGTGAGTTTTATAGCACATATCTTGCCTCTACTTGTATTTTCTTGTCTGTGTTCCATTTTTGTTTAATGTTTGATTGCTTTTTACCTATATTTTTTCTGGTTCCCCATGAATTTTGAAGTGGGTCTTAGTCTATGCAGGTAGCTCAGAACCAGACATTAGGTCAAGATGAGAGAAGACCTGGGAGGTGGGAGACTCAAAGAGAAAAGGAGCTACTTCTGGGATTTTTTTTTTCACTGCTTGAGAATCTTAACAGGTCCAGAAGTTCCCAACAGAGTTCCAAGACCCTCAAGTGCTTTAGATCATGATTCATCCATCCCACTCTACCCTTAATGACTAGGAGACAACCTTACAAAGATAAATGTTATTTATAGTGCTAACAATCCCAATCAACTAGTAATAGTGTTAGAGCAATACATCGAGAAAAGCTCTGAGACTTCAAATAGATCAGCAGAAAACAGTCCTGTGATCAATTGTCTATACCTGCCAAAAGCTCACAACAGGAAGCAGTGGCCCTTACAACTGTGTTTTGCTATAATAATTATGGAAAGAGCACATCTCTCAGACCTTTACTTGCTCTAACCCAGGGCTCTGGTGTAACCCCCAACCAACACCCCTTCCCCTCCTTTCTTTGTCTTGTTAACCACAAGCTTGTTTTGAGCAACATTTTTCAGGAAGCTGCAGCAAGGAGTGGCTCTATCCACAACACCAGCCCAAACCAGCCTTTGGAGCATGCAAGACTGAGGAGATCAAGTCCTTCACCCAACCCTGGACCCAGTTAGCAGGGGAAAGGAAGATATTTCCCAGCCTATGGTATCATCTGAGCCCTTTTGAGAAGCGAGAGGTCCCGCTACATGGATATCTGACAGAAGATGATTCAGCATCCAGACATCCAGATGTGGACATGGAAAGGCTAAGGGCGGAGAGTTCCTGGTTCCAAACCCAACCCCCAGACACCACTGGAAATAAAAAGCTCCCCAACCCCCTCAGATGAGGAGCATATGGTCTTACAGTCACTAGGCCCTGCGTTGCTCCTTGACTGTTCAGACAATAAACTTGCCACTTTCTGTTTCCCTCGCAATTAATGTCCATCTTACTTCTGTTGGCTAATAAGACAGGACAAAAACCCAAGCGGCATTCCGTTACACTGATAATATCAGCATAGGATTTTAAAAGTGATCCTGTAGGCCATGTAGCATACAACAGCTATTTGGTAAAAACAGCTGTGAAAATCCAAGGGGCCAGTGCTTTTTGCAGTTTATACTGTATTAGCAAGGAACTCCATTTTGTCATACCTCTTCTTCAAACTGTTTTAGTGGTTTATCGATTTTCTTTTCTGAAACTTTGCTGTATTAAGCCGAAAATTCCCCAAGATTAAATTTAAGGAACTTACCTCTCTCATAGAAGAGCTTTTGCGCAACTACGATGGATGCTGTGAAGGGGATACTGTGCGCTGCATCCGTGGCAGAGTAGTCTCTACAGCCAAATAAAAATAGTGATTTGGGGCAGCCATTTTATTTTATTTTTATTTTGAGGTTGCCCTGATGTGTGGTTACTTTGCTTCAATGAAATCAGCATGGTAATAAATTGTCAAATGATATTTGAGTTTTTTTATAAATGAGATTTTTTTATAAAGATTTTTGAGCAGATTGTGTTTTATATGGCTAAATGTCCTTGAAATAAAACTTCAGGAATTTAGAATTTTTTAAATCCATTTAAGCCAGATTGAATTTTTTTTCTTTTTCTTTACATGGCAAATCCTCTTTTATGAATGTCAGAAATTAGTAGTAAAGCTCAGGAAATGACTTGTTACCACTGTGTTTTTAAGAGCTGCTTTCGCTGAGCTTCCTCAGGCTATTGAGGAACAATCATTTCCAAATAAGTTGATATGTTAACTACAAGTAATGTTTATTTTTAAAAGTGGTTCTCTGAAGGCATGTACTGGTAAATATATTGTTGTCCTAGTTTAAGTTGTCTATACACTCAAAGGTAATAGAATTTCATTAGAAATATCCTGATTTCTTCTTAGTTGAAATTTGGCTTCATCTTAGTGACTTTTCATTAGTTCAACAGCTTACGACTCACAGTGAAAACAGAATGTTAATTAAATAACTTGAATTTTAGAATATTGTGATATGTGCATTTTATTTTAGCAGTGGACAACACATGTCCTGAGAGTTATTTTGTCCCTAACTACACCCCGGTTAAAGCAATCTCACTCTGTATTTACTTTTGTATTGTTTATGAAGATGTTGGTTACAGAATTAAAATATGACTGAAGATTTTCTGTGAAGTTTGAAACTGAGACTAAGGGATCATATTATGTCCCAAATTAATGCCTTTATGGAGAAATAGGAGGAATTGAATTTTGGTTCACTCAAAATAGAAGTGAATTCTCAAGGGGTTTAAGAGTTGCGTTGAAGCAACGGTGGCCTTGGGAAGATATGTATGTGTTTGCAAAGATTGCCTCCCTTGTTATACTTGGTTTGTTGGGACATGGTGCCTAATCCCCACTCATTTCTCACCCTATCCCTGAGCTTTACCCCATTTCTCACCCTCATATGTACCAGTGAGGCTAGAAGGCGATTGCAGCCCAGGATAGCAGCATGAGCAAAGTCAGGGAGGCCTGAAATAGCCTGGTGTATTGATGGAACTTGGAGTTGTTTAAATGAGGATGGAGCAGAGAGTAGGGTGAATGTGTTGACTGTGACCAGTCTGTGGAGGGGACCAGGGCCAGATCAGCTTTTTAAAAAATTATCCAATTAATTTGTAAATAAGATTACCTCATCCTCCCTAATCCCCACAACTTCATGTGGAGGCCAGAATTGGGATGAAGAATAGAGAAAAGGGGAATAGAGAAAGGTTTTCTATTTTGTACATTATTTGATACTATAATATCCACAGAAATTGATACAATTGTTGAAATATCTTCTTATATTTGAGAAGTGTTCATCTGGTGTTTACTATAGAGGTTCATTTGTTTATCATTCATTTACTCACCAAATGTTTATTGAGTGTCTACTATGTGCTTAGTATGTAGTTTCAAGACATAAGAGAGGAAATCCAGGATGAGACATACTGCAGTAACATGTCTTTGATAGCCTCCATCAAAGGCACAAATGAACTCTTCTGGAGAAAAAAACAATATTTAGGATATAAAGTGCCAATAGTTCAGAGCTGTGGGTAAAGCATTTTAAAAAACAACACTTAACGATGAATTTAAATTTATAATAAACCCTATTTTTCGTAATTATGTCATCTTACACCCTGAGAAATAAAGTTTTCATTAATTTGAAACTTAGGTGTATTAAAAGAATAAATTAGCTGATTAAGTGATTGCAAATGTTATGCTCCTGGTTGGATTTGCATGTAACAACTCCATTATGTAGGAAAACCCAGCCTAGAAGGACTTATAAAAATAAAGTTGTTTTTCATTCTTATTTTGTACAGAGCAAGGTTATGAGACATATTTGTACAAAACAGGACTCCATCTCAAGTGAAGTCAAAGAGTGCTGTCAAAAGAAAATGCTAGAGTGTGGTGAGTGCATAATTAACTCAGAAAATGATGAGAAGCCAAAGGACTTATCTCTAAGAGAAGCAAAAATTACTGACAGCGAAGGTGTGTGTCAACACCGAGATGCTGACCAAGAGAACTTCATGTCTGAGTAATGTTCACTATGTTGAAATTAATAAGGCAAACAGAAAGAAACATGATATTTAGCCTATTTTGGCTAATTTAGCTGGAGGGAACATGGAACCATTTAAATCATTGGGTATCATATAATTTTTAAAAAACGTGAAAAATAGATTATAGTATTCTATGTAATTTTCAGCAAAGGCATCTGTATCGTTGTAGTGATGACTAACATTTATTGAGTATTTGATATGTGCCAGGAAAAAGGTTAAGTGCTTTATATGGATTATCTATTTTAATTCTCAAAACAATCATTTAAAACAGGTACAATTTTCCTTAGTTTTTCTGATGAGGAAACTGAGGAGCAAAGAAGTGACTTTTTCAAGGTATACAGCTAAAAAATGGTAGAGTAAGGTTTTGACTCTAGGAGGCCTGGCCCAAGAAGCTACAGGCTTAAGCCCCCTTCTGTACTACCCTATAAATGTTGAGGAAAAGAGTAGAGGGCTTGGATCCAGGAGAGCTAGGTTTGAGTTCTGGTTGAGTCACTGGGATAAATTAACATCTCTGTGCTCCAGTTCATCATATACAAACATTCACATAAGAATATTCATTTATTCAAGGTTTATTGAGAATGAAATATATTCCAAAAACTTTACTAGGTTATACAGGGTTTCGATCACCAGGAAGCTTTCATATATCTTGAATGAGATGTGGGGAGAGACAGACTTATAAATAAAGAAGTGTAAAAATGGCTCTTTTGGTTCTGACAGCACTGCGTGCTTGGTGTTGTGGGGACAGAGGAGGAAGTGGTCTATTGTACCTGAAGCCCTAGAAATTCTTAATTAGGGAGGTGGTAGTTGAAGAATTTTGGTAATTTGGACAGAATCGACTCAATGGCAACGGGTTTCAGATAATTTTGACGGGAGCAGAGATGGATAGAAGTGTGAAACTGCTTGGCATGTATATGGTACTGATCACGCAGCCATGCTAAGTAACAAGATGCCACAAAAAGGTTTTCTATTGAAGAATGAGGAAGGGCAAAATCAGTTTAGTTTTGTTACAAACTTCATCTGAAAGGAATCTAATTTGGGGCTTAGGTGACTGTGTAGTTAGTTTTCACATTCAGTGAGATGGGAAGTACAGGTTAAGAGGCAGGTTTTGTGGGAAAGATTATGTTTGGTTCTGAGCATGTTGACTTTGAGGTGCTTGTAGAGGTAGAGTTACTTACTAGTTGAGAATATCAGGAGGCAATTTTATATGTGGACCTGGAACTCTGGAAAGAGGTTTGGGTTGAAGATAGAGGTTATAACAGCTAATGTTTATTGAATACAGGCAGTCCCACGGTTACGAAGGAGATTCATTCCTAAGTGTGTCTTTAAATCCAGTTTTTAGGTGAGTTGCAACAGGTGTATGTGGTTCTTATTTACCCCTTACTTTAGCGCAAGAGGAAACCCTGGTGATGTAGTGGTTAAGTGGTATAGCTGCTAACCAAAGTGTCGGCAGTTCAAATCCTCCAGGCACTCCTTGGAAACTCTATGGGGCAATTCTACTCTGTCCTATAGGGTCTCTATGAGTCGGAATCGACTCAATGGCACTGGGTTTGGTTTTTGGGGTTTTTAGCACAAGAAAAGGCTCAAAGCCTTTTCAATGACTTAAAAGCTACACATGCAGCAAGTGAAAGTGATAGTGATGAAGAGTTTGTTGCAAAGGATTGGTTCAGTCTTTCAAAGTGAAAGCAAATTTACATAACATTAAAGGGCAAGCAGGAGTTGTCCACCCCCATTTTTCTGTCAGTTTGTTGTATTGTGGGGGCTTGCGTGTTGCTGTGATGCTGCAAGCTATGCCACCGGTATTCAAATACCAGCGGGGTCACTCATGGTGGACAGATTTCAGCTGAGCTTCCAGACTAAGACTAGGAAAAAGGACCCGGTAGTCTTTTTTTCTTTGGTCTACTTCTGAAAAGATTTAGCCAGTGAAAACCTTACGAATAGCAGCAGAACACTGTCTGATAAAGTGCTGGAAGATGAGCCCCTCAGGTTGGAAGGCACTCAAGAGACGACTGGGGAAGAGCTGCCTCCTTAGAGTCTACCTTAATGACATGGGTGGAGGCAAGCTTTCAGAACCTTCACTTGCTGATGTGGCAACGAGAAGAAACAGCTGCAAACATCCATTAATAATCAGAATGTGGAATGTACTAAGTATGAATCTAGGAAAATTAGAAGTCATCAGAAATGAAGTGGAATGCATAAACATTGATATCCTAGACATGAGTGAGCTGAAATGAACTGGTATTGGCCATTTTGATTCGGACAATCATATGGACTACTATGCCAGGAACAATAACCTGAAGAGGAATGGCGTTGCATTCATGGTCAAAAAGAACATTTCAAGATCTGTCCTGAAGTACAATGCTGTCAGTGATAGAATAATATCCATACACCTACAAGGAAGATCAGTTAATACAACTATTATTCAAATTTATACAAACCACTGAGGCCAAAGATAAAAAAAAAATTGATTTTTACCAACTTCTGCAGTTTGAAATTGATCAAACATATAATCAGGATGCATTGATAGTTACTGGAGATTGAAATGTGAAAGTTAGAAACAAAGAAGAATGACTGCTTGTTAGAAAATATGACCTTGGTAGTAGAAAGAATGCCGAAGATCAAATGATAGAATTTTGCAAGACCGATGACTTCTTCATTTCAAATACCCTTTTTCACCAACATAAATGGTGACTATACGTGTGAAACTCTCCAGATGGAATACACAGGAACCAAATTGACTACATCTGTTGGAAGAGATGATGGAAAAGCTCAATATTATCAGTCAGAACAAGGCTGGGACCGACTGCAGAACAGACCATCAATTGCTCATATGCAAGTTCAAGTTGAAACTGAAGAAAATTAGAACAAGTCAAGGAGAGCCAAAGTACGAACTTGAGTATATCCCACCTGAATTTAGAGACCATCTCAAGAATAGATTTGACACGTTGAACACTAATGACCAAAGCCCAGATGAGTTGTGGAATGACATCAAGGACATCATACATGAAGAAAGCAAGAGGTCACTAAAAAGACAGGAAAGAAAGAAAAGAACAAAATGGATGTCAGAAGAGACTCTGAAACTTGCTGTTGAACATTGAGTAGCTGAAGTGGAAGGAAAAAAATGATGAGGTAAAAGAGTTGAACAGAAGATTTCAAAGAGCAGCTCAAGAAGACTAAGTATTATAATGACATGTAAAGACCTGGAGATGGAAAACCAAAAGGGAAGAATATGCTCTTCATTTGTTAAGGTGAAAGAACTGAAGAAAAAATTCAAGCCTCGAATTGCAATATTGAAGGATTCTACGAGGAAAATATTGAACGACTCAGGAAGCATCAAAAGAAGATGGAAGGAACACGCAGAGTCACTATACCAAAAAGAATTGGCCGACATTCAACCATTTCAGGAGATACCATATAAGCAGGAACCTATGGCACTGAAGGAGGAAGTCCTAGCTGCACTGAAGGCACTGGCAAAACACAAGGCTACAGGAATTGCCGGAATACCAACTGAGATGTTTCAACAAACAGATGCAGATCTAGAAGCACTCAGTCATCTATGCCAAGAAATTTGGAATACAGCTACCTGGCCAACCAACTGGAAGAGATCTATATTTATGTCTATTCCCAAGAAAGGTGATCCAACCAAATGTGGAAATCTTTGAGCAATATCATTAATATCACACACAAGTAAAATTTTGTTGAAGATCATTCGAAAGTAGCTTCAGCAGTATATTGACAGGGAACTGCCAGAAATTCCAGCTGGATTCAGAAGAGGATATGGAACCAGGGATATCATTGCTGATGTTAGATGGATCCTGGCTGAAATCAACGAATACTAGAAAGATGTTTACCTGTGTCTTATTGACTATGCAAGGGCATTCGACTGTGTGGATCATAACAAATTATGGATAATATTGCGAAGAATGGGAATTCCAGAACACTTAATTATGCTCATGAGGAACCTGTACATAGATCAAGAGACAGTTGTTCGGACAGAACAAGGGGATACTGATTGGTTTAAAGTCAGGAGAGGTGTGTGTCAGGATTGTATCCTTTCACCATACCTATTCAATCTGTATGCTGAGCTACTAATCTGAGAAGGTGGACCATATGAAGAAGAAAGGGGCATCAGGATTGGAGAGAGACTTATCAACAATTTGGGTTATGCAGATGACACAACCTTGCTGAAAGTGAAGAGGACTTGAAGCACTTACTAATGAAGATCAAAGACCACACCCCTCAGTATATGGATTATACCTCAACATAAAGAAAACAAAAACACAACTGAACCAATAAGCAATATCATGATAAATGGGGAAAAGATTGAAATTGTCAAGGATTTCATTTTACTTGGATCCACAATCAACACCCATGGAAGTAAAAACAGTCAAGAAATCAAAAGATGCATTGTATTGTGCAAATCTGCTTCAAAAGACCTCTTTAAAGTGTTGAAAAGCAAAGATGTCACCTTGAAGACTAAGGTGCGCTTGACCCAAGCCATGGAGTTTTCAGTCATACCCTATGCATGTGAAAGGTAGACGATGAATATGGAAGAATGAAGAATTGGTACCTTTGAATTGTGGTGTTGGAGAAAAATATTGAATACACGATAGACTACCAGAAGAACGAAGAATTCTGCTTGGAAGAAGTACAACCAGAATGCTCCTTAGAAGCAAGGATGGCGAGACTTTGGCTCACATACTTCAGACATGTTGTCAGTAGCGATCAATCCCTGGAGAAGGACATCATGCTTGGTAAAGTAGACGGTCAGCAAAAAAGAGGAAGACCCTCAATATTCTTCTCCTGCTGCTATACATAATGTTTTCACTGGCCAATTTTTTTTTTTTTTTTAAAGTAGATTGCCAGGTACTTCCTAGTCTGACTTGGTCTGGAAACTCCGCTGAAACCTGCCCACCATGGATGACTCTGCTATTATTTGAAATACTGGCTGCAAAGCTTCCAGCATCACAGCAACATGCAAGCCACCACAGTATGACAAGCTGACAGATGAGTGGTGGACCAAAGCATAGGAGGAACTTAACATTTCAAAGCAGGTTTCTTATTAGCAGATCTGACTATACTGAAAGATAGCAGGGTTTGCTGTTTTGCTTGTTCTCTAATATATAAAATATCTTATGCATAATAGGTTTCTTTATGAATACTCAAGGAGACATCAAGACCTGTCTACACCAGAGGTTTTAAGAATTGGTGAAGCATATGAGAATCTCCTGGGAGATTGCTGCAAAACAGAAAACCCTCCAGATTATTATGGCCACATGGTAGGTTATGTTACTGCAGGTTCAGAGAGTTAAAACAAAACAAAACAAAATGAAGCTTAAAAGTTGACATCAAAGTTTTACTCTAGGCTAGCGGGTAGAAATTGTGACTGACCAATTGGAGTTCACTTTAAATTCTTGTTGGCTGATCATCGGGAAGACCGCCATCATCAGTTTGGGTTATGCCTAGTGTTTTAGACTATGAATCCAGTGTGTTGATTCACAAATTTCTTCCGATTAAACATTTTGTATTTACATTTTTATTTATGTAGGCTTGTCTTAGTTATCTAGTGCTGCTATAACAGAAATACCAGAGTTAGGTGGCTTTAACAAATAGAAATTTATACTCTCACAATTTAGGAGGCTAGAAGTCTGAATTCAGGGTGCTAGCTCTAGGAGACAGCTTTCTCTCTCTGTCAGCTCAGAGGAAGGTCCTTGTCTCTTTGAGCTTCAGCTCTTGGACGATCTTCATGTAGCTTGACATCTCTCTTTCCCCATCCCTGCTTCTCTTCTTTGCTTTTTTAATCTTTTGTATATATCAAAAGAGATTGACTCAAAATACACCCTAACCCTGCCTCACCACATAATAAACATAACCTAATCCTCATTCAAATAACCTAATCCTGCTTTATTAACATGAAAACACAACCCATTCATAAATGGGATTATAACTACAGGCAGAGGTTAGGATTTGCAACACATCACAAAATGGAGGAAAATTACACCTGATCACAAAATGGAGGACAACCACACAATACTGGTAATCATGACCTAGCCAAATTGACACCTATTTTGGGGGGATGCAATTCAATCCTTGACAACTCTGTATGTTATTTAGCCATTTTGGAGTTTTATATGGTAGTAAAATAATTAAATGATTATTACAGATGAATAGAAAGTACCAAATATTCCAACAAATAAAAATAAAAACTTTCTGATTCTATCGTTGAGAAATAGATATGGCTAACATTTTCATTCATTTTTTTCTGTTCCTGTAAATATACATACATGTTTTTTCAAAGTAAAATCAGGGTAATACTTTCTGAAGAAATGTTCGGAATTATTTAGTATCAGAAAAAAATTGTCATTAAATGGACTTCAAAATTTATTTTAAATGACTATGTGATATCTCATCACAAAAAAACCAAACCAAACCCAGTGCTGTCGAGTCGATTCTAACTCATAGCGACCCTATAGGACAGAGTAGAACTGCTCCATGGAGTTTCCAAGGAGTGCCTGGCAGATTCAAACTGCCGACCCTTTGGTTAGCAGCCATAGCACTTAACCACTACGCCACCAGGGTTTCCAATCTCATCATAGTGATATAAAAGTAATTTATTTTACTGATCTCTTACTGAGGGCAGTGATTTAGAGCTAAAGGGTGATCACGCCCATATTTGGCAGGTGACAAGATGAAGTAATGGGCAAAGGTTGCTTCCTTATCTCTCACTGAGGCATTGCTGGGGGTGGGATGAAAAACATATTCCAGCCACCCCAATTTGGAAGTCTGAACGTATTTTCTAACAGAGTTTGCCTTACTTAGTGTTATGCATTAAATTACGTGTTCGTGAGGCAGGACTCAATCTACAAGATTGAATTGTGTCTTGAGGCAATCTCTATTGAGATATAAAAGAAGTGAGCAGAGAGACAGGGGGACCTCATACCACCAAGAAAGCAGTGTTGGGAGCAGAGCGCGTCCTTTGGACCCAGCCTCCCTGCGTGGAGAAGCTCCTAGTCTGGGGGAATATTGATGAGAAGGCTGACAGGAAGAGAAAGGCTTCCCCTGGAGCTGATACCCTGAATTTGGACTTCTAGCCTACTTTACTGTGAGGAAATAAACTTGTCTTTGTTAAAGCCATCCACCTGTGGTATTTCTGTTTTAGCAGCACTAGATAACTAAGACACAAAGTATTTTGGACATTTTGAACACTTAGATTGTTTTTAGTTTTGTAAGCAACCCTGAGATAAGTATCTTATTTTAGTCATCTTCATTGATATTTCTATTTTCTTAGGATAGATTATCAGAATGGAAACTATTGGATTAAAATATATAGACTTCTAAAAAAATTTGACACATATTGCCCAGTTACTTTCTAGAGTGATTTTACCACAACAGTGCTTTAGAGTGTTCATTTCATATCCACCTTCACCGACATTGCACATAGAAATTAATTTTGCTAGATTTATATGTTGAAAACAAAAACCCTCTTTTGTCTTAAGCAAGCATTTTTTTTAATGAAATTAAATTTTTCCCATATGATTTGCAAATTTTCTATGAACGAGTTGTTCATATTCATTACCCACTTTCCTATTAAAATTAGTATTTTTTAAATATCAATTCATATGTACTCCTATATCAATATCAATTCAATAGGAATAAATAATTCCTCATTCCTGATTTGTTTCTCTTTGATATGTGTTGCTTTTGCTTTATTTTAAAATTTTCTTCCATTTGTCATGAAAATCATTTCCATACCAGCTTAAAAAAAAAAACCGCTGCTGCAGCTTATCACCATTCAAATTTAGGCAATGGAGTAAGAAGATTTGAGTTTCAGTTCCCACTCTGACACTGTCCCTAACAAGGTGGTCTGTGTCTTTTTAAATGAATCATATTGCTAGAAAAAAAAATTTTTTTACACTGAGAAACAACTTGTCCAACAATCCGTCCACTGGTATGTAGTTCTCTTAATAGATGTCAATTTTATGTTACATGAGAGAAAATTCATCAAATATTTAAAGATAACTATTGGAGGTTTTCAGCTCTTATTCTAAACAAGGAAAAAGAAGGTATAAAATAAAGACAAAAATGATTAAAAATGCTCTGTCACAATATTTATTAGTTGGGTCATTCTGGGCAAATCACTTAACTTCACAAGACCCCTTTCCTTTACTTAAAAATGGAGATAATAACTGCTATGGCTACTTTAGAGTGAGAATCCCATGTGATAACACTTGAATCATGCTTTGTAAACTGGAAAACTCTAGACAAAAGTACAAGATAATGATAAGGATGAAAAATTTGGACTTTGAATTTAAGCAAAAACCAAATTCTTACACACATATGTAAAAAAGTATCCTCAATTTAGTGGATAATGTATGATAATGACCACTTGAAAATATTGTATAAATAATGGTATTTGACAAGTCAAAATGAAGATTATGATTAAATTTGAGATAAAATGATCATAAACATGATTGTTCTTATTTTCAGGAAGAAAAATTCAATTAGAAAACTGAGAAAAGCCTCAAGATGGTTCAACAAGAGTGTGAACGTTTTCAGAATTTGGAGAAGGATGACTTGAAATACCAGTAGGTTGTCTACAAAAGCAGGTTAACACCTGTGACCAGGGTAACATAATGTCCCACCTAGAGTAAAGAATTTAGCCCAGTCATGGCCAATTTATAAACTCTGGCCAATTTACAAATAGGCAAATGCACTTTGAGCTGTCACATCGACCCTTCACCAGAAATGAGGCTCAAACTAAAGGTAATGCAACTGAGACAGAAATGAGGCTAAGATTCTGAACAAATTGTTTCTCTATTGCTTTATTTTGTTTGGAATTCCCTTTCTTACTGCCAATTGCAGTCAGCCCTCCCTGGATTCTGCCACCTTTGGGATGAATGGAACAAACTGCAGGTTGTCACAGGTTCCTGGGAGAGAGAGTTGGTCAGGACTTTTGTCCATTTTAGCAGTGGTCCATTTTAGCAGTTGGTAGAAGTAATTCCACCGTTACTCATAAGGTTTTAGCTAGCTAATGCTTTTCAGAAGTAGACTGCCGGGTCCTTCTTCCTAGTCTGTCTTAGTCTGGAAGCTCAGCAGAAACCTGTCCTCCATGGGTGACCCTGCTGGTATCTGAATACCAGTGGCATAGCTTCCGGCATCACAGCAACACGCAAGCCCCCACAGCACGACAAACTGACAGACACGTGTAAGCTGAACAATGAATAAGGAAGACCGAAGAACAGTTGACGCCTTTGAATTGTGGTGTTGGTGAAGAATATTGAATACACCACGGACTGCCAAAAGAACGAACAAAAATCTGTCTTAGTAGAAGTGCGGCCAGAATGCTCCTTAGAGGCAAGAATGGCGAGACTGTGTCTTACATACTTTGGACATGTTGTCAGGAGGGATCAGTCCCTGGAGAAGGACATCATGCTTGGCAGAGTACAGGGTCGGGGAAAAGAGGAAGACCCTCAACGAGGTGTATTGACACAGTGGATGCAACAATGAGCTCAAGTATAACAACAATTGTAAGGATGGCTCGGGACCGGGCAGTGTTTCATTCTGTTGTGCATAGGGTCGCTATGAGTTGGAACCAACTCGACGGCACCTAACAACAACAACAACAGAAATAACTCTGGATTTGCTTAAAACTTGCATATTCATTAGTGCTCTTGTGAGCACTGATGAATAATGTGCAGTTCGACTTTACTTAATTAATTGTCATTCTAATGTAGTGTTTGATAAACCCAAACATCTTTAAATCCAGACATAAAGGCAGTTTAAAAAATATGCTTTCACAGTTTCTGCAGTCTGGCTATTAGCTGAGAATTCAAACAGTCCACGAAAAAGCTTAATTTCCTTCTCAGATTATCCTTTTCCAACATGTTGTTGTTGTTAGGTGCTATTGAATCAGTTCTGGTTCATAGTGACCCTATGTACAACAGAAAGAAACACTGCCTAGTCCTGCGCCATCCTCACAATGCTTGCTATGTTTGAGCCCATTGTTGTAGCTACTGTGTCAGTCCATCTCATTGAGGGCCTTCCTCTTTTTTGCTGACCTTCTACTTTACCAAGCATGATGTCCTTCTCCAGGGACTGGTCCTTCCTGATAATATGTCCAAAGTACATAAGACGAAGTCTCTCCATCCTCTCTTCTAAGGAGCATTCTGCCTATACTTATTCCAAGACAGATTTATTTGTTCTTCTGGCAGTCCATGGTATATTCATTATTCTTTGCCAACACCAATTATGGTTCTCCTTTTGTCTTCCTTATTTGTCATCCAACTTCTGCATACTTAGAAGATGATTGAAAATACCATGGCTTGGTCAGTGCACCTTAGCCCTCAAAGTGATGTCATTGCTTTTTAATACTTTAAAGAGACCTTTTACAGCAGACTTGCCTAATGCAATACGTCATTTGATTTCTTGACCGCTGCTTCCATGGATGTTGATTGTGGACCCAAGTAAAATGAAATCCCTTACAATTTCAATATTTCTCCATTCATCATGGTGTTGCTTATTGGTTCAGTTGTGAGGATTTTCATTTTCTTTATGTTGAGGTGTAATCCATACTATAGGCTATAGTCTTTCATCTTTATAATTAATTTCTTCAAGTCCTCTTCACTTTCAGCAAGCAAGATTGTGTCATCTGAAATATTGCAGGTTGTTAATGAATCTTCCTTTAACCCTAATGCTACATTCTTCTTCATATAGTCCAGTTTCTTGGATCATTTGCTCAGCATACAGACTGATTTTAAACCACGCAGTATCCCCTAGTTCTGTTTGAACAACTGCTTCTTGGCCTCTGTACAGAGTCTGCATGAGCACAATTAAGTGTTCTGGACATGAATTAAGTCTTTACAGCATAAATGTATGAAATTATCCTTTTAAATATATACTCACTATGCAAGGATTTCAAGCAGGGTTTTACAGAGTAGCCAATGTATTTATTGCCGGTGAGTTCCTGTACTCACAGGTGAGAGAGGACAGGCAACATGAAAGCTTCTGAGATTATCGTGAGATTAGAGAAGAAGTCAAATTACAGAGATGTAGGAGACATGGTACAGGAAAATGGGAAGTGAAGAGGCATTTAGTTCTCTACCATTTTAACAACAGAGCTGAGGTTCGCTTCGAACTTACACTGGCTGCCTCGAACCTTGAAAAGTTTGGGTTTCAAGTTTAGAGAAGGGTACTGGGTATATTCTTTCATGCAAAACTACAGACAGATGTTCTTTCAGCTACCTTGTCAGACTCACAAAAATGGCCCCCCAGCTCTCCACCAAAGAACTGACCTCTCTCAGCAAGGAAATTGTGGCAGCTTTGGCCATATGCTGTCCCCATAGTGAACAGTTTGTCTGGGTTTACAATTTGGTGAGCATATCCTGTGTGAGCACTGTCTTAAAAAAAAAAAAGAATATTTGCACTCATTGGTTTATAGGGATTATCTATGTTCATCTTCCTTTCCTTCTCCCTATCCCTCTTTCTCTCTTCATTGTTTTCAACATTATCAAACAAAGAACATCAAGTTTTCCTTTTGGCTCGCTGTATCAAAACCCTAAGAGGCGAAAAAAAAAAGTCTTAAGTGTTTTCTTGGGGATGATGAAACCATTGGTCTCACTGATTATTTATGTTAGAAGTGACTTGTTAAGGAAGATGATATAGGAATCCCAACATAGTTCCAGAATGATAATAGGAAACATTATAATTTTAAGTAATGTTACAAACCCTTCCTCTTCCCTTGCCCAACCCAACCCAGTGCCGTCGCCAGGGAGGTAAAATTGTAGCTTTCAGCACCATCTAGTGTTGAGTGTATCTCTTTAAGGTTTGGCTGGAGAGTGCAGTGGGGACATCCCAGGAGGAGAATAAACCCAAGAGCCACAGTGTGTTGGTGACACTTGCAGGTGACCGTTTGCAGCTCTCTGATCATAATTACAAGTTTATGTCTATGTTAACAAGAAATTAATCTGTAGGCCTTTAAATTGATATGTTTTGAATTTTTGTCATAATGCCATTTAGGACACCAGTTCTTAATTTACTTAGTACATAGTGTAGCATTATGAGTGCATGTGATTTTTTGGGTAAAGCTAACAAGGATCTGGGAACAATCTAACTACTATTTCAAAACTCCAGTCAAGTCTTAAAATCATATCTGAGTTCTAACTCTTATTGGTACAGGCGGATTTAGTTCTTGGAGAATTATGTGGAGTAAATAAAAATCAAACCATCAACCCTGCCATGGACCAGTGTTTCAAATCAAGCTTTGCCTTCAGAAGGCATTTCTTTTGAGGATCTGAAACCTGATGAAACATATGTGCCATCATCGGCCTCTAAATGTTTATTCACCTTTCACACAGACTTGTGTCAGGGTCAAAATGGAGCATTCCAGAGAAAGAAAGGTACATTCTCTTCCATTCATCTTTTTCTTCAGTCTGAAGACAAACCATGCATTAGTGAGGTTTATTGTAGTAGATACATACAATTAGTGTCAGAACCCTGTTCCTTCCTTCAAAATGTCCAGTCCCTACAATTGAGAAAAACACTAGAGAATATTTATTGCCATTGTTTACAAATAAAATCCTAGCTTGTCTTTTCGTTTGCTAAAAACTTGGAGGGTCCACTAGACTGCAGTTTGGAAAGGTGAATTAGGCAGCCAGATAAAAGACTCACAGGCAGGTTCATTATCAATCAGATTTTCTGTAGAGAATGATGTAGGTGTTTACCTTGAGAATCTCCCTTATGTTTGAAAAAAGGAACAGGAATTTTGCTTTTGTTCTCTCAGGCAATGCTATAATTGCCAATAAATAAGACCTTTTTTTTTTTTTTTTTTTTTATGGATTTAGGCAGTGTCTGTACCAAGTGGAGTGGAAACAACATTCAGCTACTGATGAATGGGGATTGGAGGTTGTTTTGAATCTGAATTTTCTAGATAGATCAAATGTACTCAAATATTCTATAATAATGTGCATAAATATAAGTTCACATTTTTTATACCATATGCCTGTGTTTACATAACCCTACAAAGGATGTTACCATGGACTCTATCCCATACTTTGAAAGGAAAGATTCAGGAGACGCTTTCAAATTGTAATATTTTAACTCTTTACACGCACCCAATTTGAGACCCCCGAGACATGTGATTCTGTGAAAAGCACTTTGGAGGAACTTTGGAAACCATTTGTTAATTGATTCTGTTTGATGATATCTGTGGCCTACAGGTTTCTTGTTGAATTAGTGAAGCTGAAGCCTCAACATACAGATGAGGAGCTGCGGTCACTGCTTACAGATTTCACTAATGTGGTGGAGAAGTGCTGCAAAGCAGAGGGGCCTGAAGCCTGATTCAATGAAGAGGTAGTTATATTTCTTTTCCATTGAAACTCAATTGGAGCTCATGGTAAAATAAAATGAAATAGAACTCCCTGTCAGACCCTGCTTCCTCCCTACGATGTCTACAAAGCCTATTTCTGAGAGCAGGGTTACTACATAACTAGGATACAGACATGTCTCTGGTAGAATGTCTCCTTGGTAAGGATGTGGTATAGGAAAAGATGTCCACAAGACCTGAGTTCTATTCCCAAAAATCTTGGTCATGTAACTTAAACTGAACTACTATGCACTCTGTATAAATGAGGATGATAATTATTAACCCTCAATTGCAGCATTTATCCTTCTCTTCTTTTTTTGAATCACCCAGTATCTTATCAAGCATATCCTCAAACTGACTTGTAAAGGAAATCATAATCAGCTACAAAGGGGGAGAAATCATGAACTGAAGTACTTAAGGGCGGCTGTTTCACCTCCCTGAGCCTTGTCCCCACATCCCTCAGTTGAGAATACATGTGTGTGAAGTGAGGGAGTGGAAAGTAAGGGTAGCAGGGAGAGGAGAAGGAAAAATGTTCCCTGCTGGTTCTCACTCTAGTAACTGGAATCTGTAGCTGTGGTGATCCAAGGATCCTGAGTTACTTCTGAATGTCAGCCCCAAGGTTGATCTGAATGGCTTCTTGGGATGCCTATTCATTGTTTTCCAACTTTCCTTTCTTGTGGTTTCTTTCCTAGTAACACCCTCTGCACTACCAAAATCACTCAAAATTCACACACGCACACACACACACACGCAGTCACTTCATGAACACTCACGTGCACAATCATACACACGCACTTCGTGAACACTCATGCACACACACGTCACAAACACATGAACACACACCCAAATCTTTCATTCTGGTTGAGAGCCCCCTACTTTCCTGAGTGGTGCTTAATATATGGAAATTTTCTTGAACAAATTACACCTACTCCTCACTTACAGATTATCTCATTACACAACATTTCACATTTATGCCAGTAGTAAAAAATCTGCTATCCTACTATTTTGCACATTAACGATGTACATCTGGCAGTAATGAACACTGAGGTACAAGCTTAGAATAACGCTGGCTGTGATGGTTAGGGTTATGTGTCAGCTTGGGTGGACCATGATTCTTGGTGGTGTGGCAATTATGTAATGATGTAATTTGGCAGTTACGTAATGGTGTAGTCATCTTTCATTTTGTGATTCGGATGTGGTCATCCTCTATTTTCACATAATGCAGATTTTTGCATATTGACATGGTCTTTGGAACCTAACTATGTCAATAAGTGAGGAATGAGTATATTAGTTCTTTAAAAATATGATTTAATTTAATTAGGGGTCAATAGTTTCTTGACAGCACCTAACAACAACACAGTTCCTACCTTCCATTTACCTAAGTGTGTACATGGAGGTCATGTAAAGGCAAGGATGGGTTTATTGGCAGCTCACAAAAACCTTGGAGATTTGTTCTCGAGGTCACTTGAAGAGTTTTCACTATCTCCCTGTGCAATGTGAGAGTGGTTTTTCATTCCGAAAATCAGGGTAATCTGTATCTCTAAATATAAAAAATACTGTCTTAAAAATTTTTTTTTTTTTCCTGTGTGTTCTTTTCTTTCTCTTCAGGGTCCAAAATTGGAAGCCAAAAGCCAGACTATTTCACAAACATAAAGCAAAAAGCACCAAAGGTAATACCTTGTATATCAACTAAATAGCAAGTATATTTGCAGCTTATTCAGTCACCTGCCTTTTCCCCTCTCATATTTCAATGTCAATTTCTGTCCATCTCTTGTGCCTTGTAACTAGCAGGCCCCAATACTGGTCCTGGAGTGTTTCTCTGGGTATTAATTTCTCCTTAAGTGTGGCTATGCTGCATGTGTGCTTGCATTTTTCTTACTGTTTAGACAGTTTTCACAACAGCCAAAAGACACCAACTCCTCTGCCTTTCTGCTATTATACTCAGCTGTCTGGTCCAGAAAGGAGGGGCAATCACATCTCTGAATGCTGATAGAGAGAAGGGTACCTCTGTGGAGGGAGAGGTACACAGACAAGTCTCAGTAATGCTATCAAGGAGATTTGTTACTCAGTATTGCTCAGACAGAACTCAAACCAATGAATAGAACACACCTGGATTGAGTACAGAAAGACTTTTCCAATCCTAGAGATATTTGCCACCATGTGTCTGTTATTTTTTCTTACTGTAGTGGCTTGCATGTTGCTGTGATTCTGGAAGTTTTGCCACCAGTATTTCAAATACCAGCAGAGTCAGCCTTGGTGGACAGGTTTCACTGGAGCTTCCAGACTAAGACAGACTACAAAGAAGGACCTCACAGTCTTCTGTGAAAAAACTGGCCAATGAAAACCTTATGAATAGCAGCAGAACATCATCTGATATAGTGCTGGGAGATGAGCCCCTCAGGTTGGAAGGCACTCAAAATACAACTGGGGAAAAGTTACCTCCTCAGAGTAGAGTGAGCCTTAATGATGTGTATGCAGTCAAGCTGTTGGGACCTTCATTTGCTCATGTGGCACGACTCAAAATGAGAATAAATACTGCAAACATCTCTTAATAATTGGAATGTATGAAGTATGAATCCAGAAAATCTGAAAGTTGCCAAAACTTAAATTGAACACTTGAAGATCAATATCCTAGGCATAATTGATCTGAAATGGACTGGTATTGGCCATTTTGAATTGGGCAATCATATAGTCTACAATGCTGGGAATCACAAATTGAATAGGAATGGCATCTCATTCATGGTCAAAAAGGACATTTCAAGATCTATTCTGAAGTACACTGCTGTCAGTTATAGGATAATATCCATACACCTACAAGGAAGACCAGTTAATATGACTACTAGTCAAATTTATGCACCAACCACTAAGGCCAAAGATGAAGAAATAGAAGATTTTTACCAGCTTCTGCAGTCTGAAATTGATCAAACATGCAATCAAGATGCATTGATAATTACTAGTGATTGGAATGGGCAATTTGGTAACAAGAAGAATTGGTATGGAAAATATGGCCTTGGTGATAGAAATGACAATGGAGAGCACATGATAGAATTTTGCAAGACCAGGTACTTCTTTATTGCAAATACCCTTTTTTTCAACAACATAAATGGTAACTATACACGTGGACCTCACCAGGTGGAATACATAGGAATCAAATTGACTACATCTGTAGAAAGAAACAGTGGAAAAGCTCAATATCATCAGCCAGAACAAGGCCAGGGGTTGACTGTGGAACAGGCCATCAATTGCTCATATGCAAGTTCAAGTTGAAGCTGAAGAAAATTAGAACAAGTCCACGAGAGCCAAAGTACAACCTTGAGTATATCTCACCTGAATTTAGAGATCATCTTCAGAATAGATTTGACCCATTGAACACTAATGACCAAAGACCAGAAAAATTGTGGAATGACATCAAATACATCATACATGAAGAAAGCAAGACGTCATTAAAAAGACAGGAAAGAAAGAAAAGACCAAAATGGATGTCAGAAGACTCTGAAACTTGCTCTTGAATGCAGAGTAGCTAAAATGAAAGGAAGAAATAATGAAGTAAAAGAGCTGAACAGAAGATTTCAAAGGGTGGCTCGAGAAGACAAAGTAAAGAATTAATGAAATGTGCAAAGACCTGGAGGTAGTAAACCAAGAAGAAAGAACACACTTGGCATTTCTCAAACTGAAAGAACTGAAGAATAATTTCAAGCCTTGAGTTGCAATATTGAAAGATTTATGGTTGCCCAGTTTCTTCAGGGAAAAAATGATGACGTAGAAGAGCTGAACAGAAGATTTCAAAGGGCAGCTTGAGAAGACAAAGTAAAGTATTATGATGACATATGTGAAGATCTGGAGGTAGAAAACCAAAAGGGAAGAATGCACTCAGCATTTCTCAAGCTGAAAGGACTGAAAAAAAAAAAAAAAATCAAGCCTCCAGTTTCAATATTGAAGGATTCTATGGGGAAAATATTAAACAACTCAGGAAGCATCAATAGAAGATGGAAGGAATACACAGAGTCACTATTCCAAAAAGAATTGGTTGACATTCAACCATTTCAGGAAGTAATATATGATCAAGAACCAAAGGTACTGAAGGAATAAGTTCAAACTGCACTGAAGTTATTGGCAAAACACAAGTCTCCAGGAATTGATGGACTTCCAACTGAGATGTTTCAATAAACAGATGCAGTGCTGGAAGTGCTCACTAGCCTATGCCAAGAAATTTGGAAGACAGCTACCTGGCCAACTGACTAGAAAAGATCCATATTTATGCCTATTCCCAAGAAAGGTGATCCAACTGAATGCAGAAATTATCAAGCAATATCATTAATATCACACGGAAGTAAAATTAGGCTGAAGATCATTCAAAAGTGGCTTCAGCAGTATATTGACAGGGAGCTGCCAGAAATTCAAGTTGGATTTAGAAGAGGACATGGAACCAGGAATATTATTGCTTATGTCAGATGAATCCGACTGAAAGCAGAGAATACCGGAAAGATGTTTACTGGTGTTTTATTGACTATGCAAAGGCATTCAACTGTGTGGATCATAACGAATTATGGGTGACATTGCAACGAATGGGAATTCCAGAACACATAATTGTGCTCATAAGGAACCTTTACATGGATCAGGAGGCGGTTGTTCAGACAGAACAAGGAGACACTGATTGGTTTAAAGTCAGGAAAGATGTGCGTCAGGGTTGTATTCTTTCACCATACCTATTCTATCTGTATGCTGAGCAAATAATGTGAGAAGCTGGACTATATGAAGAAGAACGGGGCATCAGGATTGGAGGAAGGCTCATTAACAACCTGCATTGTGCAGATGACACAACCTTACTTGCTGAAAGTGAAGAGGTCTTGAAGCATTTACTGATGAAGATCAAAGACCACAGCCTTCAGTATGGATTACATCTCCACATAAAGAAAACAAAAATCCTCACAATTGGACCAGTAAGCAACATCATGATAAATGAAGAAAAAATTGAAGTTGTCAAGGATTTCATTTTACTTGGATCCACAATCAACACGCATGGAAGCAGCAGTCAAGAAACCAAAAGACACATTGCGTTGGGCAAATCTGCTGCAAAAGACTTCTTTGAAGTGTCCAAAAGCAAAGATGCCACCTTGAAAAATAAGGTGCACCTGACACAAGCCATTGTTTTCAATTGCCTCATATGCATGGGAAAGCTGAACAATGAATAAGGAAGACCGAAGAATTGACACCTTTGAAGTGTGGTGTTAAAGAAGAATATTGACTATACCTTGGACTGCCAAAAGAACGAACAAATCTGTCTTGGAAGAAGCACAACCAGAATGCTCCTTAGAAGCAAGGATAGTGAGACTATGTCCACATACTTTCAGTGTGTTATCAGGAGGATCAGTCCTTGGAGAAGGGACATCATGCTTGGTAGAGCAGAGGTCCGGCGAAAAAGAAGAAGACCCTCGACAATATGGATTGACACAGTGGCTAGAGCAATGGGCTCAAGCATGACAATGATTGTGAGGATGGCGCAGGACGGGGCGGTGTTTGGTTTTGTTGTGCATAGGGTTGATATGACTCAGAACCGCCTCGATGGCATCTAGCAACAACAACAACAGTTTCTTCAGAAAGCAATTTACAAAGAAGTACAAACTATTGTTAAAGAGCTGCTAGGTCTTGCAGAGAAGGGCAAGGGCCTCAAGCCACATAAGCCACCTTCACAATGCTCTCGCCAATTAGTAGGCGGATTATGTTCTGCTTTCTTCTCTTTTTTTTAACTAAATTATAACCAGAATGTGCTGTTATGAGTGGACTGGTTGATTAATTAGGCAGAGAGTTCAAAGATAATGATACGTAGATGCATCACACCCAAGATATAATCTCTGCAGTTTTAAAAACCTACATTTTATCAGTTCATTTCTGGGAGATCAGGCTCTGAAATCCAAACATTCAGTAGAATGAGTCATAATTTGAATGCCAATTTGTCTATTTAAGTTGGTTGCTCTGTCTCTGTCACTAGAACACTATTGTCTGACATTCCCTTAGAAAATTTCCAGGGAAGCTGAACTACAAATTTAATATAGTTTCTTAAAGAATGTGAAAAGAGAGAGAAGTGAATATTATTGTGGGCTCTTTTTCCCGGTCAGTAGAAAACCATGGCGAATTGTTATTATCTCATATAGTAAGTCTATCTTGTGATTAGAAAATTCAGTAAAACTAGTGTTTCTCTTGGAAAATGCTTCATAAACACTAACATATAGTCACATATTTTTTGGACCAATTATTCTCATACCAAACAATTTAAAATACCAATGAGTTGTTTTCGTCTTTATTTATAGACCTTATACTCCATCTTCCTGGGACTAAAACTTGGCTGGCTTTGACTAGACTCTGAGTAGATGTAGAAAAATAATCAGTCTCATTAGAAACACATTTTAACTGAAGCCCTTCTACCAATGGCAGGTATCACTTAATTTTATAGTGATTCTTACTGATTTCTGTTTTAGAAGATGATTTGTTTCTGCTCTTATCCTCCAAATCTGGAAATAAATGTCATTTGGGGTTTACAGTGTTCCACACATTTATTGCCATTGAAAGGTATTTGAAACTGAGTTATTACATTTCCATTTCAATATTTGACACCGAGTGTACATTGCTTGAGAGTTGAATTCTTAAAATAAGTTCCCATGGAAACCAAACTAAAAACAATTAGGAAACAGGAAACAGATTACCATCTATTTCTTGGTGGATAGTTCTCATTACAAATACCTTGATTTCTCTAGGCCCTGGACTTTCTGGTTTATACTTATTTTAATAGCCCTCAGCTGTATGAAAATAAAGTAAGTAGTTGAGAGAAGAGGCAAATGATAAATCTATTTGGTGGAGGTCTATTATGTAGGAATTTAGAATGAAAACCCAAAAGTCTTTTGCTCAAAAAGCCTATGAGGCTTACTGGGTCTACAATGTAGTAGTATGAACTCAGTTGTCTTAACTTTCCTGTGGTAAGGAATGTGGACTGCAGATACTTCCCCTTTAAGCTATGTTTTCCTCCTAAAGGCGATTACCTTCCTAGGGCATGTTCATAGCAACCAAGGAATGGCTGACAAATATGTGTTTTCTGACTGTTGCAATAAAAATAGCACAGCAAGGCACAAGTGCTTCCTGTCACATAAAAAAGGTGCAGGTTGCAGAGATATATTTCAAATTCCAAATCCTGAGATCTGTGAGATGGACAAAGAGAATCGAGTGTCAGTGAAGTACAGGTAAGCCATTTCTCCTTGTCATTGTTGTTGAGGAATAGTGCTTTCCAGTTTTGAAGACATCTTATTTATATAGGAGCCTCTGAGAAAACAATGCTTTTGAGATGGGATTTAAGTGAAAATTTGGGCCAAAATATGTTATTTTTTCCTTCAGAATGACAGTTACCATCTTATTGACCAGTGGGGCATGGGAATATCTGTGCCACAAGACGGATTTAGGAATGGCCAGGACCTGTAAAGGGATCCATCTCCTTAAGGGTTAGATTAGGCAAATGAGTAGCAAATGATGTTGAAAGGTAGAGTCAAGTGGGCAAAGCATGATAGACAGAGTACTGTGGACAGATAGCAGGTAATAGTTCAGGCAAGGGGCTGGCATTGGGGTGGTTCATCAAGGGATAGCAAGGAGGGTATCTGATAAGCATGGAGATTGTCATTGAGAACCTAGAAACCAGCAATACTTGTAGATCAGATAGAGTCGTGTTTCATCTCAAAAACCCTGATTCTGTAATTCCCACCTAGAGTGGATAGAACTACAGTGAATGTGTAGCTGAGCTCACATTTTGGTTTCGCCGTTGGCTTAACAGAAGGCTGTCAATTGAGAGATTGTAGACATGAAACTCTAGACTAGAGTTGAGTGAGGAGACAAGGTGACTTGTCGCTGAGTCACCTAAACTCCTTTATTTCACCCATATGGGGCAGAATTGCCCAGAGATTGTTGAGCCTTCAAAATGGAGGTAAGTGGCCCCAGCCCCATAGGGAGAACGGACTATGCAGACAGGGAGCCAGGCAGGTTCCAACATGTCTGAAATTAGGGAAAACAAAATGGGAACCAAAATATGAGCTTGTGTACCCACTTGCTATGGTGCTACTCTTCCTCAGTGGGTATTATAGGTCAGTTTTTGAGTCGCATGTTTAGAGATTAGCAAATGCTACCATCAGTGAATGCAATCTCTTCTTGACCATTTACAATGAAGTTAATGTTAGGGAGTTATTTATTAATTTTAATTCATGTGCATTTGACTATAGACCCTCAGGGAAAAATAATATTCTGACTTCTTACCTCATAATTGTATGCTAACAACTTTAATTCTCAAGCAAGGAAACAACAACCTATTTCAAAGCTGAATGAAACATTGGCAATTTATACACATACACAAAACCATAGTTATTGTATCTTTGAATTATTTAAGAAATTTTCAGTAATATTATGATTAGTAGGATGTTCACTCATCATAGTCACTCAGGGAACCATGCTCATCACCCACCCCATCTCAACACGCACCTTATTGATTACTGTAGCAAGCGGAGGAGGCAATGGTAAATCATGCATGAGCTCTTAGGCTTCAATTTAGAAATAACACTCATCATTTCCACTCACATACCATTAACTACAGCAAGTCACATTGTCATGCCTCACTTCAGAGGTTGGACCATGCAGTCCTGCCATGTGTCTAGAAGGAGGGGCGCTGGAAATATTTGGCAAGTCACTCTTATGACCACCACCTCAATCATCCACCAACAAGAAAATATTTTTTACTTTTAAACAAAATGAAACATTGCTACAGGATTGCTATGCACATCAGCTGTTAAATAAAGTTTCTACTGATGTTTGATTAGTGCTTCAGGCCTCCTAGAAAAGCTTGCATTTTTCATTGTGGCACCATTGTTCTGTATCCGTCTCTAACCTCTAGAGAACAGAAAAAATACTCCTCTGATGAAGATGCATATCAATATAGTCTCTGACCCCAGAAACTCTACCTTCCTTCTTCAAAGTGGTTTAGTTTTTTACATTCAAGAATTTTTCATGATAAATAATTGCTTCTTCAAATGTTAAAGGCAAGAAAACATGACAAACTTGCCCCTTGACTGGACTGAAAGGGCTGCTGCAATTGTGTCTTTAGTTGGTATCACAAGAGCAATGGGAGTTAGGGAAATTGCAGGAATCCAGAGTAATGTACATTGTCCAAGGATCTGGGGGTGAGAGGAAGTTTTCAAAACAAGGACCAAATCCCCCTTCTTTATCTGTCACTTCCCTGTTATCTCTTTAATGTTGAAAACTAGGGCCATTTTTCTGAGAATGTAGGTGTGCTTAGTATACATTACATCCTAAACCTCCATAAAGGACAATATTATAATAAAAAAATACCAAGTATAAACTATGCTATGCTGTGGTAATAAGTGAACTCCAAAGTTCCAGTGACTTAATTCAGTAAACATTTATTGCTTGCTCATTTCTCAGTCTAAAACTTGTTGGGTTGCACTCTTAGGTGGCTCTTCTCCAAGGGGTAACTGAGGAATGCAGGATGTTCCCATCTTGAGGCTATACCATCTGAAGCATGTGTTTCCAAAGTCACTGTGAAACAGAAAGAGAGGGTATAGGGAATTGTGCAAAGAAATTTATGTCTAAGCCTAAATTCAGATTCAGTTATATGTTCCCAACTTCACTGCAAGGGAAACTGGAAAAATAGTCTTCTTTGGCACACAGAAAGAAAAAATGAGTTGGTGTGAGCATCAAGCTAGTCTATCAGTAGTGTAAAATGTCGTTGGGTATGTATTTGCATGTGTGTGTGTAGAGGGTAAGTGTTTGAACAAGCTTTTTGGACTACTATGCAGAGATATGATTACAGATGAATGACAGGTCTGATGCCCAGGCTCATTACTGAGTCTGAGGAATGAATTAGAGAGAGAAATGTTGTTGCTAGATGCTGTGATGGTTAAGATTGTATGTCAACTTGGCTGGGCCATGATTCTCAGTGTTTTGGCAGTCATATAGTGTTGTGATCACTTCCCTGTTGAGATTTGATATGTGATCACTCCCATGATGGAATCTGCTGTGAGTAGCCAGTCAGTTGAAAGGGAGTTTCCTTGGGTGTGTGGCCTGCGTCGAATATAAGCGGGCATTCTGGCAAAGCTTGGGGGCTTTTTGCTCATGCTAGATCCTGCAGCTGGCCCTGTTTGTTTGACCTCTGGTTCTTGGGACTTGAGCTAGCAGCTTAAGTCTTGCCTACCGATCTTAGGATTCATTGATCTTTGCAGCCTGTGAGCAAGAGCCCTGCTTTCTGACCTGCCAGTCTTGGGTTTGCCAGCCCCTGTGGCTATGTGAATCAGGAGAAGCCTCTATTCTGACTCATGGACTTGGAACATTCCAGCCTCTACAACTGTGTGAGCCATTTCCTTGATGTAAATCTCTCTCTCTCTATATATATTTATTCACTTTACTGGTTTTGCTTCTCTAGAGAACCCAGCCTAAGACAGATGCCATCGAGTCCAGTCCAACTCATAGCAACCCTATGTATAAAGAAGGAAACATTTCCCAGTCCTGTACCATCCTCACAATAGTAGGTATGCTTGAGTCTATTGTTGCAGCCACTGTGTCAATCCATCTTTTTGAGGGTCTTCCTTTTTTTGTTGACTCTCTACCACACATGATGTCCTTCTCCAGAGACTGGTCCCTCCTGATCAGAATCAACTCAATGGCAACAGGCATTTTTTTTTTGGTAACATGTCCAAAGTAAACAAGACCAAAATATTTGATAATACATCTTAGGGGTCAATGGCATTAACTTACCTAAGTCTAGAAAGAACTTCTTGATAACCTGTAGCGATTTCTCTCCACCCTCCAATAGCTTCTACACTTAATCCCCCTGCAGCAACCCTATAATTCTGCATTTATAATTCAGTTTAGACTATTTAATGTTCTCCTTCCAATTCCAATATAAAAGTGAAAACTTTTAATTACTGATTTCCTTCCCCACCAGCCAGGAAAGTGCAGTGAATCACTTCATGGGCTTTCAGGGAGTGTCTGATCAACCTCTCAGGGATCTGTCCAGAGTAAACATTTGATGCATTTAAGTATAGTGTTACCTCATCTCCATCATATGAGATCCTACAAGATTCAGGTCAACAAAATTGGGTGAATCCTAAGTTGTTAAGAAACAGTGCTTGCGAATGTTCTTGAACTCCAAATTATACAACTTTCTGTTTGTCCAATTATAGGTACATTGATGAAACGTCTCGAAAACATCCATTCTTTTATGGGCCCACTATTCTGACCTTGCCTGCTTGCTGTGAGACAGCTATTCAATCATGTTGCCAAAAAGAAAATAAAATTGAATGCCTCCAGGTAAAGGTATAATATTTTTACTCAACTTAAGGTCTTGCTGCTCAAGGTATGAACTGTGGATCAGCAGCATATGCTTTACCCAGGAGGTTGTTAGAAACACAGAATCTGAGGCTCCTCTCCAGACTTAGTAAACAAGACTGTGCATTTTAACAAGATCCTCAGGTAATTTTTGTACCAATTTATACCAATTCTGCTGCCAATAAGTTTGCTTTTATTCTAAAAGTTTCTTGTATTGTTGCTATGCTTTTAAGCCTGCTAGGAGCTCTTTGAAAAGCTTGGGAAGTGCTATCTAGCCTAGATATTACTTTATGATGAATTTTTAATGTTCCAACTACTATTGCTAGATAACAAAATACCCAAAAGTATAGTGGCTGAAAGCAGCAACAATCACTTTATTATTTCTTGTAATTTCTGAGGACCTGGAATTCAGAATGGGCCCATCTGAGTGGTTCTTTCTCATGGTTTTTCATGGCATTCCAGTCAAGACAGTGTCTAGATGTGGGACTCTGGGTGGCTGGAACATCTGGGACTGGTTTGGCATCTCTCTCTTCTCATATTATCCCAGCTCCTCCCCATGTAGTCTCTCTGCCTTGTCTAGTTTGGGCATGGTTGCCTCAGGGCAGTTGGACTGCTTACCTGTGGCTGAAGTCTTCAAGAACAAGCATTTTAGTGGGCAAAGTAGAAGTCTCCTGTTCTTCTTTGATTTAGCCTCGGAAGTTACATAGAGCCACTTGATCGGTTAGAACACAAAACTTCACTCAGTTTGAAGGGGAAGATATACACATCTCATCTCTTGGTGAGAGGATTGTCAGAGGCACATTGTAAGAAAAGCACGGGATGAGAGCTATTATTGTAGCCATATTTGGAAAATGCAATCTGCCACACTTAACTTTACCTATGTGGCCTTTTCTCCTTCATTGGGTAGATGTAAATCAGTGCTTAGTTCCATGACTAAAGTACGTTTTATGCAGCATTCATTAAAGGTTCAAAATAACAATATAAAAAAAACCTAAATATATGATATGCCTTTACAATTTTAAGCAGATTTTGGTTCCTTTTAGTTTCTTGAAAATATAGTGTCCTCTCTACAAACTGTGCTGTATTCCAAAGGTGCCTCCAGGACCCATTAGATGTATTTGGGCTGTTTGTTCTTATTCTAAAAGTTCCTTGTGTTGCTGCTATGCTTTTAATCTGCTAGGAGCTCTTTCTTCCTCTCCCTCGCTTTTGGGATGTTTAGGGGTTACTTCTTGCTGCTGTCATGGTGTCTGTTCCTAGCAGCTCTGGCTCCTTCCTCGAGAAAATTAGATAATCAATTTGTGTAAAAGCTGTGTCTGTGATTAGAGAATGTGGTATATGAGTTAAGGCCACAGAGACCCTCATATGAAGAAGGTGCATAAGCTTGTTTGTGTTTGATTTCAAATGAGTGTGATACAACAAAATAAGGAGAATAATAATAACCATTGCAGTTATTATTACTATGCCAGTTTTGTGGCTTGAATGGTGCTTGTTCTTCAAAATTATACTCTAAGATCCAGTAACCCATTGTAAAAATCATAGATGATCAATACAATTTTAAATGAAAATATAGAACCATTTTGAAAATGTAAAATTTTGCTTATATTCCTACCACACAGAGAATTTTTGTGTGTTTTGTACATGGTTGTGATCATACTGAATACATAGTTTTGCTTGAAAATTGAAGCATACTATTTTTCTTTAAAAGTAAAAGCCTTCTCATTATTATTATTATTAACCATCAGCCTACTGTTAAGCATTTTATTTGTTTCCAAAATTTTGCTATCACAATAAAACATGCATGAACTTCTTTTTGCACAATTGTTCTTATTTATTTTTGCAAAATCATTTATAATAGCGTTTCAAAAGTGGAAATTCTGAGTTAAAGTGTAAAGCTCATGAACATTTTGGGGAAAGAGTGTTCATTAATATATGTTGCAAAAGTGAATCACTTATTTTAAATAAGCAGGATGAAACATGTCCGAGCTGACATAAAAGACAACTGTAAGACATCACTAAAATTGATTCTGGTGGCTCTTTGTACTATTATTTGTTCACTTTCTTATACTCATCTATAATCTAAATGTTTGAGGTTCTGAGACAAGTGATCTCTGGAGAAGTGAAATGTCAGTTTACAAAAAAACACTATGTTATGCTTTAGCATCTTGACCTCTTTTAAGCAAATCAGTAAGAGACCATCTAATATTGAGGGGGTGCACAAATTTTACTCTTCTGTCCTCCGTTGTAAATTATGTGGAACCCTGGCCACGCAGTGGCTAAGAACTCAGCTGCGAACCAAAAGGTCAGCAGTTTGAATCTACCAGCTTCTCCTTAGAACCCCTATGGGACAGTTCTGCTCTGCCCTATAGGGTCTCTATGAGTCAAAATTGACTCAATGGCAATGGGTTTTTTGGTTTATTGTTAATTGTGAGATTAGCTGTTCTCCGTTACTACTGTATTTCCCTGATGCCTTGTTTTTTTGATTACAGCTAGAATACATTAGAAAATATGTCACAGAAATATCTTTGAGGCGTCATCATTTATTGGGATTAAATTCAATCACAGAGAAGCAAAAGTGATGTAAGTTACCTATTCAGACTTTCTGTTCCTAGAGGGAAGGATAAATGAGTGTCATTTGTTTTCCTGTAGATAAACACTTTCTCCTACCATCACTGTAGGCCTCCAAAATACTCATGATGATAATAGTATCTTATAGGAGTATAGTGTTTTAGAGTTTACAAAGCAGCTTCACAGAAAGTGTCCTGTCTAATGTGTACAATAGCCTGGTAAAATGGACAATGCCTATAATTAACCACATCTTACAGGTGAGAGTGCTGAGATTCAGAAGGTTCAGGTGACTTGCTCAACATCACACAAGCAGTAAGGGCAGAGCTAAGTGTTAAAACCAGGTCAAATGTTTGCAGATCTCTATAACAAGTACTGCTTAGTAGGATCAGGTGGACTGGGTTGGATTAGTTAAGAAGATAACCAGCTCTCCTACAAAAGAGCTAAGGCTGTAAAGTTGCTGGTATATTCCCAATGGAATTTTATTCTCTTGGTTCGAGAATGCTTTGAGTTTGCCTTTAGCTCTGAAAGTTCATTTGTGTGTTTGTGGAGTGCTTACTATGTTCACAGATGTTGTTGTTGTTAGGTACCATCGAGTCGGTTCCGACTCAAAGCGACACTATGCACAACAGAACGAAACACTGACCGGTCCTGAGCCATTCTTACAATCTTTGTTGTGCCTGAGCTCATTGTTGCAGCCACTGTGTCAGTCCACCTCGTTATGGGTCTTACTCTTTTCTGCTGACCCCGTACTCTGCCAAGCATGATGTCCTTCTCCAGACAACATGTCCAAAGTATGTAAGACGCAGTCTTGCCATCCTTGCCTCTGAGGAGCATTCTGGCTGTACTTCTAAGACAGACTTGTTCATTCTTTTGCTAGTCCATGGTATATTCAATATTCTTCACCGACACCACAATTCAGAGGCGTCAATTCTTCTTCGGTCTTCCTTATTCATTGTCCAGTTTTCACATGCATATGATGCGATTGAAAATACCATGGCTTGGGTCAGGCTTACCTTAGTCTTCAAGGTGACATCTTTGCTCTTCGACACTTTAAAGAGATCCTTTGCAGCAGATTTACCCAATGCAATGCGCCTTTTGATTTCTTGACTGCTGCTTCCATGGCTGTTGATTGTGGATCCAAGTAAAATGAAATCCTTGACAACTTCAGTCTTCTCACCGTCCATCATGATGTTGCTCATTGGTCCAGTTGTGAGGATTTTTGTTTTCTTTATGTTGAGGTGCAATCCATACTGAAGGCTGTGGTCTTTGATCTTCATTAGTAGCGCTTCAAGTCCTCTTCACTTTCAGCAAATAAGGTTGTGTCACCTGCATAATGCAGGTTGTTAATGAGTCTTCCTCCAATCCTGATGCCCCTTTCTTCTTCATATAGTCCAGCTTCTCGTATTATTTGCTCAGCATACAGATTGAATAGGTATGGTGAAAGAATACAACCCTGACGCACACCTTTCCTGACTTTAAACCAATCAGTATCCCCTTGTTCCTTCTGAACAACTGCCTCTTGATCTATGTAAAGGTTCCTCATGAGCACAATTAAGTGTTCTGGAATTCTGATTCTTTGCAATGCTACCCATAATTTGTTTCACAGCTAGTACATATTTTTATTAAACCATGATTTCTTAATATGTATCTATATCTCTATATCTGTGCTATTTGTACAAAAAGGCTATACGGATTGATAATAACCAACACACACACACACACACACCCTGATTTGATGAAACCTAAGGTCTATAAACTACCTTTAGAAGTATGTTTCCATTGTCTATATGAGACGAAACGATCAACAATTACTTTAAAACAAAGATGAGAATGTAAGGGAGCAGAGAAACTAATTGAAATGGCATAACCAGAGTGGAAATACTGAGAATGTTCACACATTGTGAGGAATCTAACCAAAGTCACTGAACAATTTGTGTAGAAATCGTTGAATGGGAACCTAAACTACGGTGTAAACCTTCACCAAAAACACAGTAAAATACTATTTAAAAAAAAAAGTCTGTTTCCAGTTTGAAGAATGATTCCCCTTATGCATGTAAAATATGCCTTTTCCCCCCTTTTTTTAATGAAAGCTTCACATCTGTTTAACATCATATATGGCAGTGAGTGGCTGATTTTGACCTTAATTAGAGGTTGCTCCTGAGGGTGACAATAAGTGTTCATCTGTAGAAATATGTAAATCGCATCGGGGTACTGCTTGCTGCCTTTTTTTCCTTTCCTAGTGTTGTTATTAACTGAAAACCTCTGCTCCTGGCGGATCCAGGAGAGAGAGAGACAGGGAAAGAGGGAGCGTGGAGGTGGGGGACGTGGGACAGAGTCTTCTCCACAATAAGGGGCGATGCTGCCAGGCTCTGGTTGTTTTTTTTTTTGTACTGTAGGTGATGTTTTACAGAACAAACTAGTTTCTTATTAAGCGATACACATATTGTTTTATGACATTGGTTGCCAGCCCCATGATACATCAATATTCTCTACTTCTTGACCTTGGGTTCCCCATCACCAGCTTGCCTGTCCCTTCCTGCCTTTTCATTAAAAAAATATTCCATTTAAACCTACAAATGAGTTAATTTATATCACGGGAGACTGAATGTGATTCTTGCTGCCCTACTCAACAAAGTACACAGCAGTTCCTCTTTTAGCAAAACATGTTTTTCAAGATTTGCAAACTCACAAAGTAAATAAAGCCTTGAGTTTAGGAAAAGAGTTATATTAAACTATCACGGAAGGTAATTTTGCAATCTTACCTCTGGATAAAACCAAAAAAAACCCAAAACCCGGGATATATTGTTGCAATCATAGGTAAACACTGATTATCTTTCTTTTTGAGGAAGAGATGTTTCAAAGAATGGTTCAGGAAAGCCAGGAGCATTTAAAAAATCACTGTGCTTTACGTGAGAAGTTAGGAGATAGTAACTTCCACAACAGGTGTGCCTCTAAAATATTCTCTGGGTTTATGCTTTGTAGTGAGTTACAGTTAATTGCTGATGTTATGAATTGCTGAGAGTTTACATCTAACGTTAAAATCTCAGAAGCCAAAGAAAATATCAGTTCAGAATTAACCTAGCTCTGTTTGTCTTGATAAGATTGATGTCCACACAACCTTGGATGTTTCTACAGTGCTTTCCAGGCCAGTTCTCTGGGTTCAAGTCAAGGCCCAGAGGCTGTGGACCAGAGTAAGCCTTGGCTGCCACCTACAATCATACAGGGTCCCTCCCTCACACTGGAATCCTAAACATTTAGTTTGGGGCTTTGCCTATGGTTTTGTGTTAAAACTGACAGAAGTCTAATCTGTGGTCCCTTTGTATGTTTCAAATTAGGTTCATAGAGCAAATTTAGTATTTTCATCACCAAGACAGATAAATCGGTACCTTAGTTACATGCCAGAGTGAACACACATAGTTCTTTATGTGTAGAGCCTGGTAAAGCCCCCTGTATTTCAAAGCTTGAGATATCAACAATCAAAAGCCAATTTTTAGTAATCTTTAGGATCTTACATTAATAGTCTATTTAGAAGCAAAGGATTGAGGAAAAGTTCACTTTGATATTGTTCCCCATAATAATGAGCTTAAATTAAACGTCCAGAATAATGGATTCAGAAAAAGTATTCTTGTTTCAGAAAGAATATTTGGCTTATTGCTTTTCTGTTATATTGTGTTCAGTTGCTATTTCCTGTTTAAGGATAAGATATGTGGTTCTCAAACTTTGCAGTACATTAAATTTACCTGGAGTGCTTATTAAACCACAGACCTCACTCCAAGGTTCTGATTCAGTAACTCTGGGATGGGGCCTGATGGTTTGCATTTGTAACAAATCCCTGTTGTTATTGTTGTTAGGTGCTGTCAAGTCAGTTCTGACTCATAGCAACCTGATATACAACAGAACAAAACACTGCTCAGTCCTGCACCATCCTCACAATTGTTGCTATGTTTGAGGCCCTGGTTACAGACACAAATCCCTGGAGATGCTGATATTGCTGGTCCAGAGATCACACTTTGAGAACCACTGGATTAGGTAAACTGTTGCATTGGATGTTATGAAAACCAAACGCTTCCCCTAACTCCATTCTACGGTAATTGCAATAATTGATTCCAATTCTTTGTTGTTCTCAAGTCCAGTTCTGTAGAGTCTCCTTAAGATCTCTCTCCATATCTCTCAGTTCCCACCACCACTCTCCTAGTTCAGGCTGTCTTTTACCTTGACCGCTAGAATAGCCTTCACATGGTTTCTTCCCTCACTTTTCCTTTCGTCCACCTCCAACCCACTCTTTATAGAGGAACCATGATCTTTGTAAACACAATGTAACTCTGACTCTGTGACTAATCTTTCTCCCTTCCTCTCCAATCTCCAGCCCCCCAACCAAGAAAACAAAACCATGTTGAATGACTTCCCAAATGCTCCCCACCCACCTTTACTCCTCTTCACCTGGCTCATTCCTACTCACCTGTCAGATCTCAGCTTAGATGGTATTTCCTCTTGGAGCCCTCCCTGACCTCTCTGGGATGGGATTTGATGTCATCCTATGTGCACTTGCAGCCTTCTGTCCTCCTTTCCCCACATCCAGTCCTTGTCGATTTCCTCTAATAGGGTGTGAATCCCATGAGAGAATGGACAGCTTCTTGATCATTGCACTTTCGCCTATTCCTAGCAAATATATGTGACACATTAAAGACAATCAATAACAGCCTTTATGGCCTGTGCATACATTTATTTCAGAAGTTGTTTATCTCAAGTCTGATTTACAGCCATCCAAATTAGCTGTCATAGGATCCCTAACGAAGAGAACAAAGATAGGTCATGGCGGAGCACTATGTGAGATGGGAAGAGAATTCCAGGTGTCTTGAATAAGCCATTGGACCATTGGAACAAGGGCTAAAAGGATGGAATTAAATCCAGCTTAATGCCTTGTTCATACTAAATAAGAGATAATGTCAGATATTGCAGAAGATTCTGTAGAATTTTTTATGTTTGGGCACAGAGCCATTATCTGGAGTAAGACAAAATGATTCTTTCAGGTTCCTAGTCCTTTATTCTAAGAAATCCCCACAACTGCCTGCTCAAGAGTTGGTTATGTTCTCAAAGAATATGGCAGCCACTGCCTCCAAATGCTGCCCACCGAGTGATGAACAACAATTTGCATTAATGGTTCAGTAAGCATGTCTGTGCCTTTACACTTGCCTTTTCTTGAAAGTCATATCTCCACCCCCCAGCGATCAGTCTCACTTCTGTGTATACATCTATGTCAAAAGAGCCCAATGATTCTGTCCTTAGGAGGAATTCTCTCAGATCAGCTCATGCCAACTGTCCTTGGTTAACAGCAGACTGTCACCTCTCTAACACTGGGGATGTCAGACTCCCCAGGCCTTTCCTTTGATCATATCCCAGGAATTATTTCTTAGATTTTTAGGTCAACAAAAGTGATTTTGTTAGCAACTTCAAAGATAATGCTTACTTTAGACTAGCTCATCCTAATCAAAGTTGCATGAATTAAATTTATCAAACTCAACGCTAGAGTGTTCATTTCCAAATATCAATGTCCCTTTCCATTGGCAGGAATAATTGGGTCTAAAATCTAGGGTATGTTTTTTCCTCATTCAAAATACTTGGAAGGTTGAATTAGGGTATGGGTATTAGTGCACATGGAACAAAGGAGGGGTTTTTTTTCCTCAAACAATGAAATCCAGACTGCACTAGCAGAAACTAGGACTGGAGAATATAGCAGTCAAGAAATCTAATGATGTATTACATTGGGCAAGTCTGCTGCAACAGATCTCTGTAAAGTGTTAAAAAACAAAGATGTCACTTTGATGACTAAGGTGCACCTGACCCAAGCCACAGCGTGTTTTTAATTACCTCATATGCATGCGAAAGCTAGGTAATGAAAAAGGAACACCAAAGAAGAATTGACACATTTGCATTGTGGTGTTGGTGGAGAATACTGAAGACCATATGGACTGCCAGAAGAACGAACAAATCAGTCTAGGAGGAAGTGCAGCAAAAATGCTTCTTGTAAGCAAGGATAGCGAGACTTCATCCTGCTTACTTTGGACATATCATCAGCAGGGACCAATCAATGGAGAAAGACATTATGCTTAGTAAAGTGAGGGTCAACGAAAAATAGGGAGATCCTCAATGAGATGGATTGACCCTGTAGCTGCGACAGTGGGCTCAAACATAGCAACAATGTTTGAGGATGTTTGTGAGGATGGTGCAGAACTGGGGCAATGTTTAATTCTGTTATACATAAGGTCGCTGTAATGGTTATGTGTCAACCTGGCTAGGCCATAATTCTCAGTGGTTTTGTAGATAGTATGTAATCATCCTCTATTCTGTGATCTAATGTAAGCAGCCAATCAGTTGAAAGGGAATTTCCTTGGGGGTGCAGGCTGCATGCAGTACCTACGGATGTTCTGGCAAAGCTCTCCCTCTCTCGATGCTGCATCCAACTCGTCATCCTCTGAACTTTGGTTCTTCGGATGTGGACCATCAGCCTGCTGTCTGACTTGCAGATTTTGGGATTTGCTAGATCCCACAGCCCCGTGAGCCAGCAGCTTGATGTCTGACCTGCTGATTTTGGGTTTATCAGCCTCTGCAACTATGTGAGTCAACAGAAGCTGTTAGTCTGATGCCTGATCCACAGATCTGGAATTTGCCAGCCTCAACAATTACATAAGCCTTTTCCTTGAAATAAATTTCTCTCTACATATATTTATTAATATGCGCTTCACTAATTTTGCTACTCTAGAGAACCCAGCCTAAGCCATTTAGTACCAAATGTGGTTCTAGAGGTATAAAATTATAAGGATAAGTTTTCTGAATTTGTTCTCAAATCTAGCTAGTCTTGAAGGCATTGATGACTGCTTCCAGTAGTAAATAAGACACTGCTAATCCATGGCATGATGTGAAAATAGATATACTCAAAATATCACCACCAATGGATAAAATATTTGTGAGAGACAAGGGTCTGGGTGATTACATATTTGATACTTTTGTACAATTTTGTCAGAATGAGAAGTATAAGGAAGCTGGTTGGTTGGTCCTACTTTTGCTAGACAAAGTGGTGAAAGAAAGGGATGAGCTCAAAGCTTCAGTCATAGCTCAAGTGCCACACACAAGACCTGAAAGTTGCTACTTGCGCCCTGAAAGAAAGCTTTATTTCTTCTAGTAACAGAGCTGATATTTCTAAAAACTAAACTCAGAGTCTTATCATAAGAGTGACTGAATTACAGCACTAGTTGAATTCCCAACCTTGAATGGTGCCTGAAGTTAAAGTGAGGGCATCGATTGGAAAGAAATGGAATCCTGAAACTTGGGATGGTGGCATATGGGCACATAATCAGGTTTATGGGACTATGAGCCCCTAAGTTCCATTGAATCACTCCCACCAGCGGAACCAGATTTACTCCCATCTGAGGAGATTATCTTTGCTAAACCACCCTCCCAGTAAAACCACATGCTTCTGCTACCTCTGTCTGTTAAGATTAACTGAAGGGTTGCTATGAGTTGGAATCGACTCAATGGAAATGAGTTTATTTTTTTTTTGGTGCCTGAAGAGTGTTTGTCTGAGACATCACCTGGGGTACCACCTGGAGAGTTGCCTGGGGCATTGCCTGAGGTAGATCCCTTACAGCACATTGCTGAATGTCCCCAGGGTCCACCTCCACCACCCATTTTGCTTCTAGACCTATAACTAGACTTAAGTCCCAATGAGCCCCAAAAGTTAAAGTACAAAATGTGACCCATGAGGAGGTATGCTACACTCCTAGAGAACGGCTTGTTTTTTCTAATATATACAAACAGAAACCTGGGGATATGTATGGGAATGGCTATTAAGGGTGTGGGATAATGGTGTAAGGAACTTAAAGTTGAATCAGTCTGAGTTTATTGATATCAGCCCACTATGCACAGATTCTTCATTCAGTGTTTCACCTTAAGAGGCTAGGAAAGGACCTAATAGTTTATTTGGTAGGTTCACTGAAGCATGGATTAACCAGCGACCTACAATAAATCAAGTTTAAAAGCCAGATCTGCCTTGGTATACTGTAGGTATACAGTAGAAGAAGGTATCTAAAGGATTAGGGAAATTGCAATGTTTGAGTGAATGTATTAGGTTGGACCCACAGGCCCACCCATGGTGTGCCCAGAGGACGCACTTTCACCGCAACAGTGAGGAACAAATTTGCGAAGGGAGTCCCAGCATCCTTGAAGATTGCTGTGACTGCTATTTTTGTAAGTCATATTTGACAGTGGGAATTGCTCTAACTGAATTAAGACACCGAACTACAATGGAGCTGATTAGACCTTGTGATGGTAGACGCCAAATTGACAAAGACAAGGTGGATATGGTTACCATCATGAACAGTAGAATCAGAGCAGTAATCTAAACGTCTGGCTTGTATGGACTTATGGCATTGGCTACTTACTCATGGTGTCCCTAGGAATGAAATAGATGGTAAATCTACAAATATTTACATGATCTTTACAAGTGGAAGACCTCTAGGTCAAGTGAATGGCAGCCTAACTTGAATCACTAGAATAGAGGCCCATGGCCCCTCAGTCAACTTCCAGACTTCAGCCAGATTACAAATTCATAACCTCTTGAATTAAAGGGAGGCCAGATCCCCTTGAAGAAGGATCCCACTGCACTGCTAAAATTTTATACTGTTAATTTTTCTCCCAGCCTTCCCCAAAGGGATCCATGGCCTTTTTTGAGAGTGACTGTTCACTGGGGAAAAGAAAATAATAAATAATCAAAATTTTGGGGGGATTACTGGACACTGGCTTTGCCTCTGAACTAACACTAATTCTAAGAGACTGAAAATGTTACTGTGGCCCACCAGTCATAGCGAGGGCATATGGAGGTCAGGTTATTAATGGAGTCTTAGATCAGGCCTGTTTCACAGTTTGTCCAGTGGGTCCCCAATTCCAGAATGCATAATTGGAATAGACATATTCAAAACCTAGCAGAACTCCCACCTCGGATCCTTGACATGTGGAGTAAGGGCTATTATGTTAGGAAAAGCCATGTGGAAACCCTTGAACTGCCTCAACCGAGGGAAATAGTAAACCAAAAGCAATACCGCCTTCTAAAGACACAATCGCAGAGATTAGTGCCACCACTGAGGACTTGGAGGATGACGGTGTGGTGATTCCTACAATATTCCCATTCAACTCGCCTATTTGGCCTGTGCAAAAAACAGACAGATCTTGGAGAGTGACAGTGGATTATTGTAAACTTAACCAGATGATAACTCCAATTGAAGCTGCTGTTCCAGAAGTGGTTTCATTGCTTGAGCAAATTGATACATCTCTTGGTACCTGGTATTCAGCTATTGATCTGGCCAATGCCTTTTTCTCAACTCTGGTTTCTAAGGAATACCAGAAACAGTTTGCTTTCACCTGGCAAGGCCAACAACACACCTTCAGAGTTCTACCTCAGAGGCGTATTGACTCTGCAGCCCTATGTCATAATTTAACCTGCAGAGACCTTGATCACCTTTCCCTTCCACAAGATGTCACACTAGTCCATTACATTGATGACATTATGCTGGTTGGACCTAGTAAAGAAGAAGTATCAATGACTCTAGACTTATTGGTAAGATATTTGGATGCTAGAGGATGAAATATTAATCTGACAAAAATTCAGGCACCTTCTGCATCAGTGAAATTTCTAGGGGTCCAGTGGTATGGGGCATGTCAAGATATTACTTCTAAAGGGAAGGATAAGTTGTTACATCTGGCCCTTCCCATGACTAAAAAAGTAGTATATGGTTTATGGGACTATGAGCCCCTAAGTTCCATTGAATCACTCCCACCAGCGGAACCAGATTTACTCCCATCTGAGGAGATTATCTTTGCTAAACCACCCTCCCAGTAAAACCACATGCTTCTGCTACCTCTGTCTGTTAAGATTAACTGAAGGGTTGCTATGAGTTGGAATCGACTCAATGGAAATGAGTTTATTTTTTTTTTGGTGCCTGAAGAGTGTTTGTCTGAGACATCACCTGGGGTACCACCTGGAGAGTTGCCTGGGGCATTGCCTGAGGTAGATCCCTTACAGCACATTGCTGAATGTCCCCAGGGTCCACCTCCACCACCCATTTTGCTTCTAGACCTATAACTAGACTTAAGTCCCAATGAGCCCCAAAAGTTAAAGTACAAAATGTGACCCATGAGTGGGCCTCTGAATTTTGGAGGCAGCACATCCCTCATTTGGGTGTACTACCCCAGCCTATTTAAAAGTGACTCAAAAAGCTGCTAGTAAATTGGGCTGAGAAAAAGAAGAGGTTCTACAACAGGTTCAGGCTGCTGTGCAAGCTACTCTGCCACTTGGGCCATATGATCTGGCTGGTCCATTGGTGCTTGAAGTGTCAGTGGCAAATAGAGATGCTGTTTGGAGTCTTTGGCAGCCCTTATTGGTGATTCACAGCTCAGACTCTTAGGATTTTGGAGCAAAGCACTGCCATTCTCAGCAGATAACTACTCTCCTTTGAGAAACTGCTTTTGGCTTGTTGCTGGGCCTTGGTAGAGACTGAACACTTGGTCATGAGCCAACAAGTTACCACGCAGCCTGAGCTGCCCATCATGAACTGACTGTTGTCTGACGCATAGATTCATAAAGTTGGACATATACAGCAGCACTCATTATTAAATGGAAGTGGTATATACAAGATTGGGGCTCGAACAGGACCTGAAGGCACAAGTAAGTTACATGAGGAGGTGGCCCAAATGCCCACAGTCCCCACTCCTGTCACATTACCTCCCTTCTTCCAGTCTACACCTATGGCTTCAGGAGTAGTTCCCTACTATCAGTTGACTGAGGAAGATAAAATGCTTGCCTGGCTTACAGATGGTTTTGCACAATATGCAGGCACCACTTGGAAGTGGATAGTGGCAGCACTGCTGGCCCTTTCTGGGACCTCCTTAAAGGCAAGTGGTGAAATCCTCCCATAGGGGAGAACTTCAATCAGTGCACCTGGTTGTTCATTTTGCTTGGACGGAGAGATGGCTAGATATACAAATGTATACTGATTCATGGGCTATGGCCAACAGTCTGGCTGGATGACCAGGGACTGGGAACGAACATGACTGGAAAATTGGTGACACGGAGATATGGAGAAGAGACATGTGCATAGATTTCCCTGAATGGGCCAAAGAAGTGAAGATATTTGTGTCTCATATGAATGCTCATTGTCTTAGTTATCTAGTGCTGCTATAACAGAAATACCTCTCACAGTTTAGGAGGCTAGAAGTCTGAATGCAGGGTGCCAGCTCTAGGGGAAGGCTTTCTCTCTCTGTTAGTCTGAGGGAAAATCCTTGTCTCCTTTCAACATCTTTAGGCCCAGCAATCCTTGAAAATCTCTATGTGTCTTGGCATCAATCTTCCCCTGGGTCTAGGAGGTTTTCAGTGCAAGAACCATGGGTCCAAAGGGCACACTTTCCTCCCGGCTTTTCTTTTTGGTGGTAGTGAGGTCCCTCTCCTCTCTGCTTGCTTCTCTCCCTTTTTATCTCTTGTAAGATAAAAGGTGTGACTCAAACAAGGGTGTGACTTGCATAAGAGTGTGATCTGATGTGAGCAGCCAATCAATTAGTAAGGGTGTGACTTAAGTAAATGTGGAACTTGAGTCACACTCTCCAAAGTGATGACTCAAGATACATGCCACGCTGATCCTGCCTCATTAACTATAGAGGTTAGGATTTACAACATGTCACAAAATGGGGAATAATTACATCAAATTACAAAATGGAGGACAACCACACAATACTGAGAATTACGGCCTAGTCAAGTTGACACATATTTTTGTGGGACACAATTGAATTCATGACACTCACTAAATGGTGACTTCAGCAGAGGATGATTTTAATCAAATGGATAGGATGATGCATTCCATGGATACCAGTCATCCTCTTTCCCCAGCCACTCCTGCCATTGCCCAGTGGGCTGAAGAACAAAGTGGCCATGGTGGCAAGGATGGGGGTTTTGCATGGGTTCAGCGACATGGTTTTCCAGTCACCAAGGCTGACTTGGTTACAGCCACTGCTGACTGCCCAATCTGCCAGCAGCAGAAACCAACACTGAGTCCCCAGTATGGCACCATTCATAAGGGCGATCAGCCAGCAACGTGGTGGCAGGCTGATTACATTGGACCACTTCCTTCATGGAAAGAACAGCATTTTATTCTTACTGAATAAACACTCTGAATATGGATTTGCCTTCCCTGCATGCAATGATTCTGCTAAAACTACCATCGTGGTCTTACAGAATGCCTTATCCACTATCATGGTATCCCACACAGCATTGCCTTGGATCACAGAACTCACTTCACAGCAAATGAAGTGCAGCAATGGAACCATGCTGGTGGGATTCACTGGTCTTACTGTGTTCCCCATCATCCTGAAGCAGCTGGCTTGAAAAAATGATAGAATGGCCTTCTAAAGACACAATTATGGTCCCAGCTAGGTGGCAATACCTTTCAGGGATGAAGAAATATTCTCCAGAAGGCTGTGTATGCTCTAAACCAGTGTCCAATATATGGTGTTATTTCTCTCATAGCCAGAATTCATGGGTCTAGGAATCAAGGGGTAGAATTGGGAGTGGCACCATTCATTATTACCTCTAGTGACCCACAGTGAAAATTTTTTGCTTCCTGTCCTTGTAACCTTAAGCTCTGCAGTTCTAGAGGTCTTAGTTCCAAATGGAGGAATGCTGTCACTAGGAGACACAACACTGATTCCATTGAACTAGAAGTTAAGAATACCATCTGGCTACTTTGGGCTCCTCATGCTTCTGAATCAACAGGCAAAGAAGAGAGTTACCATATGGGCTGGTGTGGTTGATCCTGATTACCAAGGGCAAATCAGATTGATATTACATAATGGAGATAAAGAAAAGTATGTCTGAAATAGAGGAGACCCCTTAGGACGTCTCTTAATACTACCATGCCCTGTGACTAAAGTCAATGGAAAACCACAACAACCCAATTTCAAAATTAGTACTAATGGCCCAGACCCTTCAGGAATGAAAGTTTGGGTCACCCCACCAGGCAAACAACCATGACCAACTGAGGTGCTTGATGAGAGCAAAGGGAATATGGAATGGGTGGTAGAAGTAGGTAGTTCTAAATACTAGCTATGACCATGTGATCAGTTGCAGAAACTGTAATTGTATTTAGTATTTCTTCCTTGTTCTATGTATATGTGTGTGTATATATGTATGTATGTATATATATGTGGCTAAAGCGTTTGACTGCTAACCAAAATGTCAACAGTTGAAATCCACAAGCCACTCCTTGGAAATCTTATGGGGCAGTTCTACTCTGTCCTATAGAGTTGCTATGAGTCAGAATCGACTTGATGGCAACAGGTTTTTTTGTTTGTTTATTTTATATGGCAAGTATCTTAGTTTTCTTCCTCCCCTTATTCCACTACTTATTATAAAATACAAGATGTAAATGGATCTAGTGCATTTTTGGTTGTATCATGTTAGATACAAGTATCACTTTCTTATAATTGTTTTCATTTAGAGTTATGTATGTTTAAGGAGATGTTTAAGGAGATGTGTACAGGTGCCAAACTGGCAAGGGTTGGACTACGATGGTTAAGGTTGTGTGCCAATTTGGCTAGGCCATGATTCTCAGTGCTTTGGTAGATATTATACAGTCATTCTCCATTTTGTGATCTGATGTGAGCAGCCAATCAATTGAAAGGGGAGTTTCCTTGGCAGTGTGGCCTTCATCTGGTGTATATGGATGTTCTGGCCAAGCTTGCCCTCTCTTAACCCTGCATCTGACTCGTCATCCTCTGAACTCTGGTTCTTGGGACATGAAACAGCAGCTTGCTGTCTGACTGCAGATTTGGGATTCACCAGCTCCTACAGCACTGTGAGCCAGTAGCCTGCCGTCTACCTGCCGATTTGGGGTTTGTCACCCCTGCAACTACATGAGTCGGGAGAAGTCTCCAGCCTAATGCCTGACTCATGGGTTTGGGACTTGCCAGCCTCTACAACTGTGTGAGCCGTTTCTTTTAAATAAATATCTCTTTCTGTATATTTATTAATACATGTTTCACTAGTTTTGCTCCTCTAGAGAGCCCTGCCTAAGACAGTTGCTATGAGTTGGAGTCAACTCGATGGCACCTAACAACAAATATAATCTTATTTTCTATGGGTAAAAAAAAAAAAAAGTAATGATCACGAACCGTATGGCTCTAACTTTAACTCTGTTCTGGGAAAGGCAAAACTAATTCTTGGAGTTTTATGCAGAAGACATGAGGCCTAGCCTATTGATGCTGGCATGGGTCACTGCTGTAATGACTCCTATGCCTTCAGGAAGCCATGCTTTGATGATCTGCCAGCCGATGGAACTTATGTTTTTCCATCTCTATTCTGTGACCCAGTCATCAGCCTTAAAGAGGACTTGTGCAAAAGCTTGGAGCAGAAACTGCAAACTGAAACACAAAACTAAGGATGTTTGTTTACTTTGTTCTTTACCACTCGCAATGGGGAAGGTATAAAGAACTTTAAACTGAGTTCAGACATAAGTACTGCATAATGAACGGAGCACCTAAATGTTAGGTTGGAGGTCAGGTAGAATTTATAATATTCTCCAGTTTTGCAATTACCGTTATCATGATTGCTACCCCAATTTGGTCCCTGTTAATGAAACTTTAGCATATTGATGAAAAAATATTGACAAGGAAGTATATTATCTAAAGTATTTTTCCTAAAATGTAAACTATGGAACATTTGTCTTATACCATGCTCCATGCAAAAAGGGTTCTGTGATTAAATAAGTTTCGGAATTCTGAATTTACTTTCTCCTATTAGAAATTCACACCTTCCATTAACAATGGAAGTCAGACAGTCCTGCAATAAAGTAATCTGTTTAGCTTGTTCTAACCCAGACTCATTGAGGTCACAGATCCTACTAAGATTCTGCAGGACAAGCATGCTGGGACACTACTTTGGAAACTCTCCACTACAATGATGTTTATCAATTCAGAGTATATAATTACTTTTTCTACTACTGCCACTACTGTTAATGAGAGTGCCTGTTCTATCTGTTTGGAAAGACAGTTTCTGAGTGATTAGTAGAGGGTGCTAGCTGGGTGGTAATGTAATGTCTGTGAGGTCAACTTCTTGAGTCCTTGATTTCCTTCTCTCCTTTTTCTGTACTGCAGTTTCCTGCACCACTAAGGCATTTGTAGTAACTTCTCAGGATACAGGAAAACAGCATAACGGTAGAAACTCAAAATACAAGAATGAACATTGAAATGCCACATAGATTTTTTTTTTTTTAATGAAGATATAAAAGGACAAAGTCCTGAAAAAGGATGGCAGTTTAGATATTATTAATCCTCTCACCCCAAGTTTAGGAAGTCCTTCTAAAGCACTCTAGATCCTTGTCTGTGCAGTTCCTTCATGAATATTTCCAGTGATGGAAAGATCATTTGCTTAAAGCAGCTTATTTTATCTTTCTATATGCTTAATTGTTGGAAAGTTCCTCTTTTCTTTTGTTCAGTATAAATATGTTTCCTTGCCACTTCCAAACACAAAGAGTAATTTCTACTTCTGAAACTACAGATATTCTGTGTTGCTGAGTAAGGACGGATCACTATTCTTTGGATATCAACTGAGGGTGGGGTGGGGTTGTTACACTCTAAATATGGAGGTAGACCTCCAGGGGGAGGGTAAGAGAAATGATGTGCAGTGTTTCCAAGCTTATATATAACCATGGCAATAGATACAAGTTCAGAGAAGAGGTTGTGGATATAGGGGAGGTTTTTGATGAGAGAGCCATGAGTTACCAAGGAGACAGAGAAGAGTTAGGGAGGGCAGGGACAGCAGGAAATGGGTCCAGTTAGGGATGTAGAGGGCATCAATATGATGATAGATGATCTGGGATATTATATTTCTGTCACTGAGGTGAACGAGCCATGATGTGCTTGGCCCTGAAAATAGCACACTGAATATGCACTATTTTGTAGCAGCTCCTCTTGCTCTTGGTTGCCAAGAGCATTAGGTAAATAGAATCTCACTAGAGGCTGGCATTTACCCTAAGTTTTCTTATCCCACCCATATAGCCTGCCTGAATAGAATATGAAATAGAATATTATCAGCTCTGAGGGGGAAAAAAAAGGGGCTACCTGTTGGCTGCTGCAGATAAAGATACTACTTTCTTAAAACCCACTGCCATTGAGTTGACTCAGCCACCCAATAGGACTGAGTAGAACTGCCCCATAGAGCTTCCTAGGAGTGGCTGGTAGATTCGAACTTTTGGTTAGCAGCTGAGCTCTTAACCACAGTGCCACTGGGGCAGCATCAATTATTCATCCCTCCACTCCTACTCCACTCCTGAGTCTATAGCCAAGACATTCCCATGGTTCAGGCATTCTCCATTGGAATGAATTTGGCTGGTGATGGATATGATGTTAGAAGTGACTATTCTAGGAGAAGCCAAAGGGTGAAATTCAGTCTTCCTTGAACAAGCAGGGTGCACCTGAAAATACTCCATCTGCCGAGAGTGGGGCAGTTTCATTACAGTGGCCACCCACTCTTCCTACCCTCCTCACATACCCCTGCTCTTGTCCTCAAGAGAACACAGGGCCCAGTCCTCATTGTTCCTCTCCCCCAAGATCATCAGAAGTTGGGAGCTTATTTCTTATTAATTTATTTGCAACAAGATTTGATTTTTCAAAGCAGAATTTAAATATTATTAGTCCAACAATATTATCTTGCCAAAGGTGTCAGAGTTTCAGTAGCCATAGGAATGAATACATTCTCATGGTCAGCAAGTACAAGGTTGTTACTTGTTCTGTTTGATTACAGTACTTGCAATTCATAAACCAGTTTACTCTTTAAGTCCTTTCTTCTTTCCTAAAGTAAGCAGATCATAAATTTTCTAATAAGCACCCAAAGACCACACAGACATTTATTTCATCACTCCTTCATTAATTTGACCTGGTGCGAAATTAAGGAGAAAGAAGCCCATTCCACCTCCAGAGGATAGGCTTTGGTTTCTCTTGAGAAAGTTCCCTGGGCATAGTTAGGTACAATGTTAAACACCGTATATATGCCATGTTGTTAAATCCTCACCAAAACTTTATGAGGTAGGTACTATTTTAATTATGAAGACACTGAGGATGAGAGAGCAAATTGACCTGGTATAGGGTCATGCATCAGATACATAGGTTGTTGAACCCAAGCTGTCTGGCTCAAAGTGCAAGTGCTTAACTACCACCATCTGGCTGTTAAATCAAACGCATTGCCATCAGGTCGATTCCTACTCATAGCAACCCTACAGGACTGAGTAAGACTGTTCCATAGTGTTTCCAAGGCTGTAATCTTACAGAAGTGAACTGCCACATCCTTCTCCCACGGAGCAGCTGGTGGGTTTGACCTGCCAACCTTTTGGTTATCAGCCAGGTGCTTACCACCAGGGTGTCTTCATCTAGCTGTTAGTACTCCCTAATCAAGGGGTTATGATACTGAGTTCCAACCTTTTAAAACATGAAGCTCTTCATGTAAGGGCTAGAAAATGGAGACTGAACTACTAGGAAGCAGCCCTGTTCCAGTAAATTCACTGTGTTCTCTGTACAGAGAAAGCCATAGCATAGAGATAGTTATTGTGGATGTTTCTAGAAGGTCCGGGGAGGTTCCATGTTGGGAATCAAAGGCCAGGCTAGAAAAAAAAAACTCAAACTTCTCAGGCTAATTGGGCTCTCTCCTGGCTTTCTGCTCTATATAATTCTGGCTGACCATCACAGCACAAAATCACAAAGAAATAAACAAACAAGGGCCACATGGAAAGAAAAAATTCATCGAGGTAATAAAGAGAAAGTAGAAGCTGAGGTCATGGAACGAAACTCAAGTGTATGATAGAGAAAATAAAAAGGAAATAGATGCTCAGATTAAAAGAATTCAAAATCCAGTGAAGAAAAACGTTGAATTGAAATGTTAAGATTTTAAGTAGTAATAGAGTTTAATACGCTTTAAAGGAAATAATTAATAAAAATTTAATGGGAATAAAATATTAAAAGACTAATACCACAGAAATGAAAAACTGAAGACAAACTGATGGTACTGAGGATTAAAAACCAGATTTAAGACTTTAAAACGTAAATTAAAAATAAACAAAAAAAAAGGGTAGAAAGGATTAAGGGAAGTGTTTTTAAATCATAACAGTAAATGTAATTAGCGAGAGCAGGGTCGGGGAGGGAGGAAGAGGGAAGAGAAGTAATTGCACACCAGCAGATGGTCTGTAACAGAGTCCTGGGAGTTCCAGCTTCCACGTAGTTCAGAGTCCCCGTCTGTAGAAGTGGCAGCTTTTACGTCTGCGGCGCCATTGAGAGGTGACGGGACATCGTGATACCCCTGCCACTATCTCATTCCCAGAGCATCTGCTTTCTGATCCTGGGAGACTTTTTTTTTCTTGCCTGTACCGGTAGGTTGGGGCGTTTCTACTTGTTTAATTGAACAACCCTAGCTGAGCTTCTGGTAACTCTGCCGTCGTGCTCGTCTTCCCTCTGCTGGTCCCTCTGGGGAAGCGCATCCAGAAACGCCTGAGCAAGCAGGAGAAAGGAGAAAGGAGAAAGCAGGGGGGTTCAGGAGGACGGAAGCATAGGGTGACAGAAGGGGGAGGGACAGTCAGAGATGATACTAGAGGGGCTGGGAAGGACCGAGTCACCAAGGCACTTGGGATCTAGCAGTTTGTAAATGAGGGGAAAAAAAGGAGAGTATGTATGAGAGAGCCTTCCTGACTCTTCTTTAGGTTTCCCTGTTATTGTTGAATGTACAACCCAAATCCTCAGGGAAATGGAAAAGATGCTCATCAATTATTTGCTGAATGAGTAAATGAATAATAAGGGAAAAGCTGTGAAGATGTATTACTTATTGTGAGGGTCAGGGAGGAGGAAGCAACTGATAATTTGATGGAACCAAGTACAGGTAGTCCCCAACTTAGAAGTATTAGAATTACTATAAACTGTACTTAACATTGTCTGTTTTTTTTGTTTGTTTGTTTTTGTACATCTTGTTAGTAATATGTTGTACATACAATGTGAAATATAGCTGTAAGTTTATATGTAATGTTTCCAACCCCCAAAGACAAAGATTGTATTTATAAAGATACTGACAATAAAAGGCAATAATAATGAACACTAAAAAAAAAAAAATTAGGTATTCAACTTACATCAGAACTGACTTATGATGAAATCATAGGAATGGCACCCCGTTGGAAGTCAGGGATTACCTGTAGTCCCATTATGAGGAGTCTGGGTGGCACAAATGGAGCCCTGTTGCCACAGTGGCTAACAGCTCAACTGCTAACCAAAAGATCAGCAGTTCGAATCCACCAGTGTTCCTTGAAATCCCTGCGGGGAAGTTTACTCTGTCCTATAGAGTTGCTATGAGTTGGAATCTACTTGACAACAACAGATTTTGGGGGGGGGGTAGCACAAATGGTTTGCAATCAGCTCCCCAACTAAAGGTTGGCAGTTCGAACCCACCCAGTGGCTCCACAGAGGGCCTGACGATCTGCTTCCTTAAAGATCACAGCCAAAAAAACCCCATGGAGCTGTTGTATTCTGTTACACATGGGGTCTCCATGAGTTCGGGGCTGATTCATAGCAGCTAACAACAACAGCCCTATTATTATTATTCATTACTATTATTATCTTTGTCACGATTTATTGAGTGCCTTCAGTATGCCAAGTACTGTATCAGCCCTTTAATATATACTCATTCTTCACTTATTGACATGGTCAGGTTTCAAATACCAGATTGTTATGTGAAAATCGGCATTATGCAAAAATGGAGGATGACCCCAACAGATCAGAAAATGGAGAATGACTACGTCATTACATAACTGCCAGATCACATCATTACATACTGCCAAACCACTGAGAATCATAGCCCAGCCAAGTTGACGCACAACTTAATCATTACAGCCAGTGTTACCCTAGCCTTGCACCTTGGTGTTCATTAATGCCAGTAGTACATCGTTAATGCACAAAGTAGTCGGATAGTATATTTTTTTACTATTGTTGTAAATGCGAAACTTCAGATAATGAGATGTAAATAAGTGAAGAATAGGTGTATTATCTTCGATGGTCACAAAAACTTTGCAATGAAGATATTCAAATTTTCTTTTTACAGATGAAGGTCAGAGAGAGGTTAAGTATTTCACCCATTTTTACACAAACTAGTGAGTGGAGGGCCTAAGTTGAACCAGGCTTGACTTTTAAGTTTATGTCCTTTTCATGATATTAGAGGGTGACTAGATTTGTCAGGGACCATCAGGAAACCCTGTCCGTTCTCTAAACTAGCTTCAGCCGTTAAGTCCCTGTCTTAGTCATCTAGTGCTGATATAACAGAAATACCACAAGTGGATGGCTTTAACAAAGAGAAAACTATTTTCTTACAGTCTAGTAGACTAGAAGTCCAAATTCAGGGTTTCAGCTTTCTCTGTCAGGAAGACTTTCTCTGTCGGCTCTGAAGGAAGGTCCGTGTCATCAATCTTGCCTTGGTCTAGGAGCTTCTCTGCACAGGAACCTCAGGTCCAAAGGACACACTCTGCTCCTGGCACTGCTTTCTTGGTGGTATGATGTTCCCCCTTCTGCTTGCTTCCCTTTCCTTTTGTCACTTGTAAGATGAAATGTGGTGCAGGCCACACTGCAGGGAAACTCCCTTTACATTGGATCAGGGATGTGACCTTAGTAAGGGTGTTACAATCCCACCCTAATCCTTTTTAACATAAAATTACAATCACAAAATGGAGGACAACCACACAATACTGGGAATCATGGCCTAGCCAAATTGGCACGTATTTTGGGGGCACACAATTCAATCCATGATAGTCCTCTACCCCAGATCACAGAAGCCACAAACAGTTCTTGGAAACACTTCTTAGGCCTGAATCAGAGCAAGGCCAGTGATTTGAGCTTCCCAAGGTACCCATGGTGGTTGATGTCTGTAATCTAGTGCTTAAACTACTCTATGTTTTTATGGGCTGGCCAGTGAATTTCAGCATCATAAGCAATATTTTTTCTGTATGAAAATATATTCTGAGATAAAGCCCACGAACTTCTAATGGGAAATAGCCTATATTTCTCATATAGATGAGTAATATAGAGATATTTAGAAATAATCACAGTGTTTTCTTTTGGGTGGGATCAAGTTTATGTCTAAATTAGAATGAAGATTGCATATGTATGTTGTTGTCGTTAGGTGCCCTCGAGTCGGTTCTCACTCGTAGCGACCCTCTGTACAATAGAATGAAATATGTATAGAATTTGTATATGAACATGTATAGAACCAAAAGAAAAAACCCGTTGCCATCGATTTGATTCCGACTCAGTGACCCTATAGCATAGAGCAGAACTGCCCCATAGAGTTTCCAAGGAGCAGCTGGTGGATTTGAACTTTTGACATTTTTTGGTTAGCAGTCGAACACTTAACCACTTCGCCACCAGGGCTCCATGTATATAAGAGTTGGATAGAGAAAGTAATTATTATAGTATTCTATTTCTTTTTAAATATTGATTTATTTTGCTCTCAATATAACACATAATCATTGTAGAAAATATAGAAGAGTAAAAAGTAGAGAGAGGAAAATCATTGTTACAGTGGGAATTGTGTCCCCCTCAAATATATGTTGTAAATCCTGAGAAGAATTGATGCATTTAAATTATGGTGTTGGCAAAGAATATCAAATATACCATGGACTGCCAGAAGAACGAACAAATCTGTCTTGGAAGAACTACAGCCAGAATGCTCACTAGAAGTGAAGATGGCGACACTTCATTTTATGTACTTTGGACGCGTTCTCAGGAGGGTCCAGTCCCTGGAGAGGACATCATGCTTGGTAAAGTAGAGAGTCAATGACAAAGAAGATCCTCAATGAGATGGATTGACACAGTGGCTGCAACAATGGGGTCAAACATAGCAATGATTGTGAGGATGATACAGGACTGGGCAGTGTTTCATTCAGTTGTACATAGGATCGCTGTGAGTCCAAACTGATGACACCTAACAACAACAAAAAAATACCTATGGTTGTAATCTCATTTGGAAATGCGTTTTCTTTGTTATGTTAATGAGAACAGTATTATTGTAGGGTGTCTTAAGCCAATCTCTTTTGAGATATAAAAGAGATTAAACAAGCAAGTGAGAAGCAGAGATAGTATAAGATAGACACCAGGCCACATGAAGATCACCAGGTAGCCAAGGAATAAAAATCTTCCCCCAGAGCCAACAGAGGGAAAGCCTTCCCCTAGAGCTGGTGCTCTGAATTAGGACCTCTAGCTTCCTAAACTGTGAGAAAACAAATTTATGTTTGTTAAACCACCCATTTGTGGTATTTCTGTTATAGCAGCATTAGATAACTAACCAAAAAAAAAAAACCAAACCCAGTGCCGTCGAGTCAATTCCAACTCATAGCGACCCTACAGGACAGAGTAGAACTTGCCCCATAGAGTTTCCAAGGAGCACCTGGCAGATTCGAACTGCTGACCCTTTGGTTAGCAGCCACAGCACTTAACCACTATGCCACCAGGGTTTCTCTATTAGATAACTAAGATAACCATAATCATTGTGTTCTAAAAATGCAGAGATAACCATTATTTTTCATTTATGCCCATTATCAATGAATATATTGTTGTTTAGCTATTGTCGAGTTGGCCCCAATTCACTGCCTGTCCTGCACCAGTCCCATGACTGGTTGCAGATCAGACAGTGTTCCACTGTGAACCATAGGGTTTTCACTGGCGGATTTTTTGGAAGTAAATCAGCAAGCCTTTCTTTTAAGTCTGTGTGATGGTTAAGATCGTACGTCAACTTGACTGGGCCATGATTCTCAGTGTTTTGGCAGTTGTATAATGTTGTGATCATTTTCCTGTTGAAATCTGATATGTGATCACCCCCATGATGGAATCTGCTGAGTGGTACCAGCAGGGGCGGGGCCTGTGGCAGTTCACCTCCCCCTCAGCCTTCATCTCTCCTCCTTCCACTGACTGCTTCCTTTTTCCTGCTCGCCTTGCAATGTGGCTTGTTCTGGATCCAGCAGCTGTCTCTTGTATGATCTCTGGTTCTTGGGACTTGAGCTAGCAGCTTACTTGTCCGTTTTGGGATTCCCCTATCTTCATGGCCTGCAAGCAAGAGTCTTGCTCCCCGACCTGCCTATCTTGGGTTTGCCAGCCCGTGCAGCTGACTCAGGAGAAACCTTGTGGTCTTGCCTGCCGACCACGGGGATTCCTCAACCATCACAACCTGTGAGCGAGATCCCTGCTCTCTAAGCTGCTCATCTTGGATTCACCAGCTTCTACAGCTCCATGAATTGGGAAAGGACTCTATCCTGATCCAAGGACTTGGGATGTTCCAACCCCTACAATCGCATGAGCTGTTTCCTTAATATAAATCTGTATATTTATACGCATAACTGGTTTTGTTCTCTAGAGAACCCAGCCTAAGACAGTCTGTCTTAGTGCAGAAACTCTGCTGAAATCTGTTCAGCATCATAGTAACACAGAAGCCTCCACTGACAGATGGGTGGTGGCTATGTATGAGGTATAGAATAGGAATATATAGTGTCATATACGTATAAGCACATACTCCCACAATTACCATTTGCCCATCAGCCTATTGTTCTAAATGATTAATATTGTGGGTTTTGCAGGTCCTTGCTACTACCTGCTTATAATTTCAATTCTAGCAATTATTCCCAGAATCCCCTGGAGGAGGTTATGACACTCCCCTCACCTCACCATCCCCAGGAGTTCTCTAGTCACCATTCTCCCTGGCACCCTGACTGCACCAGTGGGAATCGTCATGTCCTCCAGGCACTGCTGTCTCTTGCTCATCTGCAGACTGGATCCCTCAAAATGGCAAAGCTGCACTTTTAGAGGATCTCCTGGCAGAGCTGCTTGTGTTGTAATGGTTTTCAGAACTTGAATGACAGTGCTCTTCCAGTACATTTTCAAAGAGTAACCCTGATCTTGGTTTCTGACTCAGAAATAAAGCCTATTGGAGACCAGGCTGGGGAATCACAGAATGACTGTGTCTTCCATTAACCAAGCTTTTCTTACTGGCCAGGGTCCTTGAGCCTGGCTTCTTATCTCAGACAGAATTCTCACAAGTAGATCCCAATCCTCACCATCTTTTGGGAGGGAAACTCACTCTACCAGTTTGCTAGATATGCCCAGACGGACATTATTCCTATGGAATCTGGAACCCCTGTTACAAATGCAAAATGGAGATACATAGGGCCTCTTTTTAAGGAGATAACAGAGGTCTGTGGGATAATGCTGTATATATAAAATTATTAGCACATTGCTAAAAGTATAGGTAGGCATGGGTTGCCAGGGAATTGACCTACAACTCACCTTTGGTCACAGAATTTAAAAAATGAGATGTTTCTCAGGTCTTGTGAAACTTCATTCCAAATCTCTAGTATCATTGGCATCTGTGTATTCCTGTGAGCTCTTGAGGAGTTCTGGGAAGATTCACCTGAACCTGAGATTTTGCTACATATTTCCTTCCTTCATTCCTACCTCCCACCGTCCCTTCTTTCCTCCCTCCCTTCCTTCCTAGTACAGATTACCCAGTAAACGAGGTAAGCATGTGCTTAGGACATCAACATATTTCCTTCCTTCATTCCTACCTCTCAGCCTGCCTCCTTTCCTCCCTCTCTCCCTCCCTCCCTCCCTTCCTTCCTGGTACAGATTACCCAATAAGCAAGGTAAGCATGTGCTTAGGACATCAAGGTTGTTTAAGGTGAGGTCCTTAACCGCTTCAACACTTTTGTTGATATCTGTCTCCTAAGGTCCTCTCCCATGTAATTGAAACTCCTTAGCTCAATGGGTCGACCATTGCAATGAATTCAGTCGTTACCTTTTAACTGTATAGCAATTTCGTATAAAGTTATATCCTAAGTTTTGTAAACAATAATATTTATAACTTTAAAATATGTTTGGCTTACACATGGACACAATTGAGCATACATTTAATATAATACTAATATGGGTAATAATTTACTAATGTAGCAAATGTCAAAAAAACACTGGAAATATTAATATTTATCTAACACAAAAAATTTTGTGTATCAGCCGAGTTTCTTTTTTTATATCTGTTGTGTGGGACACAGTGCTTCATGCTATTCTATATGTGCTAATAAATGAGGTATTAGGCACATTTAGAGGATGCAAAATTCAATATTTATCATACAAAATATATTGCCGTTTTGCAACAATGAGTGTGTTTCTAATTCGTCTTCCAAGAAAGCAACAAAGGACATTTATCAGAACATTGCATTTTTTTTTTTATCAGAATATTTATGTATTTCTATGTAAGGAAATTCAACAATTCCTCGAGGAAATAAACGACTATTTAAATAATAAAAATCATATAAATGTATTTTATTTTCCTTTTCCATTCCAACTGACATCCTTTTAAGAAATTGATTGATATTGCTATAACTCACAAAACAAACTTACTCATCGAGAAGTGGTGCTATTGTTCCATCAATATGTAGGTATCTCTGAATATGGAGTTGAACAATTCCACAAAGAAATAAAATGTGTATTTTATAAATTTTATTTATGATAATTATATTTTCCTTTCCATTTTGGACCAATCAGGTATAACCTCACATTCACTTCTTTCTTGTTGACCACATAAGAATGTACCAGCGGCAGTATAATCACATGACTTGTGACGTATCGGGTCCTATCCTGTGCAAAGTGAACCAAAATGCCTCTTCGGATAGAGCATGCCCTTGTATTTGTATCATGCTGTTTGAGATCGTTCTCGCCCCCATCAGTTAGCAGTAGTCCAATGAACTGTGAAGATGCAGTGTGTAAGGATGGAAAATGAGTGTGCAAGTTTTTAAGTATTGTTTCAAGACAAAAAACCCTCATGGAGATCTGTGAAGGGCCCGCCAACAAACATCATATGACAAAGGAAAGAAATCATTTCCTACTGCCTCGTAAGTACTATTTCTTTTAACTCTCTTAGACCTGAAGAACAAAATTACATGTTTCAAATCAATTTTTTTAATTTTTATTGTGCTTTAAGTGAAAGTTCACAAATCAAGTCAGTCTCTCACACAAAAATTTATTCACACTTTGCTGTATACTCCTAATTGCTCTCCCCCTAATGAGACAGCACACTGCTTCCTTCGATTCTCTGTTTTTGTGTCCATTCCACCAGCTTCTGACCCCTACTGCTCTCTCATCTACCCTCCAGACAGGAGATGGCAACATAGTCTCATGTATCTACTTGATCCAAGAAGCTCATTCTTCTTCACCAGTATCATTTTCTCTGTCTGAAGAGTTGGCTTTGGGAATGGCTCCTGTCCTGGGCTAACAGAAGGTCTGGGGACCATAACCTCCAGGGTCTTTCTAGTCTCAGTCAGACCATTAAGTCTGGTCTCTTTATGAGAATTTGGGGTCTGCATCCCACTCCTCTCCTGCTCCCTCAGGGGCTTTTCGTTGCGCTCCCTGTCAGGGCAGTCATGGGTTGTAGCTGGGCACCATCTAGCTCTTCTGGTCTCGGGCCAATGCAGTCCCTGGTTTATGTGGTCCTTTCTGTCTCCTGGGCTCATAATTACCTTGTGTCTTTGGTGTTCTTCATTCTCCTTTGCTCCAGGTCCAAATCAATTTTTTAACTTACTAATTTTCAAAGATAAATTTTTACATTAATGTCCAAATTTGGGTATAAATTTTATTTGTTTTCAATTATTCAAATTTATCTGCTATGGTAGAATCAAGTTTAAAAACTGATGTAATTTTATATCCAAGTAAAATGAAATGGCAACAATTGGAACACAAAAATGAAATCTGATAGAAGATGAAAAGAAAAGGATTTGTGAATTGCTAAAGACGATTCCAAAATTAACTTTCTTTTTAAAATGTAATGAATCAGGAAAGACTTCTTCTGTTCAGTGCTTGAATTTAATGGATGCAAATTGTTGTACTAGTACTGCTGGTGTTGAAATTACTAATAAAAATATGAATATAACAGAATTTCTTCCAAATTCTGCATCCGTTCCTTGCTATAGTAAAAAAAATTAAAAAATGGTAAAGAAAGTGAAACTACTTTAGAATCTGAAATTGTCACATTTGCAAACCCCATGAATAATAGAAATACAGATCCTACTTTTTGGAATAATTTTCCTGCTAATGATGTAAATTATTGGATCAAAAGAGGGCCAGGTGGTTGTCACCATTACAGTGGACTGTTTGAAAATTAATGTCGAAAATTTCCGGATGCTAAACAAACAAGGTTCTGTAACCAGAATATATTTCTACCGTGCAAAGCTAAAGGTGAAAATTATAAGGAGTGCCTACTGTATTCTCTATCAGTCAGTTCTGTATATTGTTTTGTTTGCAAACTATTCAGTCCTAAATCATATAATTCTCGATTTGCTATGGATGGATTTAGCAGTTGCCACAACTTGAATATGATTGACTAACATGTTGTTGTGGTGTTGTTGTTAGGTGCCGTCAAGTCGGTTCCGACTCATAGCAATCCTATGCACAACAGAAAGAAACACTGCCTGGTCCTGAGCCATCCTTACAATCATTGTTATGCTTGAGCTCATTGTCGCAGCCACTGTGTCAATCCACCTTGTTGAGGATCTTCCTCTTTTCCGCTGACCCTGTACTCTGCCAAGCATGATGTCCTTCTCCAGGGACTCATCCCTCCTGACAACATGTCCAAAGTATGTAAGATGCAGTCTCGCCATCCTTGCCTCTAAGGAGCATTCTGGCCGCACTTCTTCCAAGAAAGATTTGTTCGTTCTTTTGGCAGTCCGTGGTATATTCAATATTCTTTGCCAACACCACAATTCAAAGGCGTCAACTCTTCTTCAGTCTTCCTTATTCATTGTCCAGCCTTCACATACATCTGATGTGATTGAAAATACCGTGGCTTGGGTCAGGTGCACCTTAGTCTTCAGGGTGACATCTTTGCTCTGCAACACTTTGAAGAGGTCCTTTGCAGCAGATTTGCCCAATGCAATGCATCTTTTGATTTTTTTGACTGTTGCTCCCATGGCTGTTGATTGTGGATCCAAGTAAAATGAAATCCTTGACAACTTCAATGTTTTCGCCATTTATCATGATGTTGCTCATTGGTCCATTCGTGAGGATTTTTGTTTTCTTTATGTTGAGGTGTAATCCATACTGAAGGCTGTGGTCTTTGATCTTCATTAGTAAGTGCTTCAAGTCCTCTTCACTTTCAGCAAGCAAGGTTGTGTCGTCTGCATAACACAAGTTGTTAATGATTCTTCCTCTAATCCTGATGCCCCATTCTTCTTCGTATAGTCCACCTTCTCGTATTATTTGTTCAGCATACAGATTAAATAGGTATGGTGAAAGAATACAACCCTGGCGCACACCTTTCCTGACTTTAAACCAATCAGTATCCCCTTGTTCTGTCCGAACAACTGCCTCTTGATCCATGTAAAGGTTCCTCATGAGCACAATTAGGTGTTATGGAATTCCCATTCTTCGCAGTGTTATCCATAGTTTGTTATGATCCACACAGTCGAATGCCTTTGCATAGTGAATAAAACACAGGTAAACATCCTTCTGGTATTCTCGGCTTTCATCCAGGATCCATCTGACATCAGCAATGATATCCCTGGTTCCATGTCCTCTTCTGAAACCGGCCTGAATTTCTGGCAGTTCCCTGTCGATATACAGCTGCAGCCATTTTTGAATGATCTGCAGCAAAATTTTGCTTGCATGTGATATTAACGATATTGTTCTATAATTTCCACATTCGGTTGGATCACCTTTCTTGGGAATAGGCATAAATATGGATCTCTTCCAGTCAGTTGACCAGGAAGCTGTCTTCCATATTTCTTGGCATAGACGAGTGAGCACCTCCAGCGCTGCATCTGTTTGTTGAAACATCTCAATTGGTATTCCATCAATTCCCGGAGCCTTTTTTTTGCCAATGCCTTCAGAGCAGCTTGGACGTCTTCCTTTAGTACCATCGGTTCCTGATCGTATGCCACCTCTTGAAATGGTTGAATATCGACTAATTCTTTTTGGTATAATGACTCTGTGTATTCCTTCCATCTTCTTTTGATGTTTCCTGCGTCATTTAATATTTTCCCCATGGAATCCTTCACTATTGCAACTCAAGGCTTGAATTTTTTCTTCAGTTCTTTCAGCTTGAAAAACGCCGAGTGTGTTCTTCCGTTTTGGTTTTCCATCTCCAGCTCTTTGCACATGTCATTATAATACTTTACTTTGTCTTCTCGAGAGACCCTTTGAAATCTTCTGTTCAGTTCTTTTACTTCAGCAATTCTTTCTTTTGCTTTAGCTGCTTGACACTCGAGCAAGTTTCAGAGTCTTCTCTGACATTCATCTTGGTCTTTTCTTTCTTTCCTGTCTTTTCAGTGACCTCTTGCTTTCTTCATGGATAATGTCCTTGATGTCATTCCACAACTCATCTGGTCTTTGGTCACTAGTGTTCAATGCATCAAATCTATTCTTGAAATGGTCTCTAAATTCAGGTGGGATATACTCAAGGTCATATTTTGGGTCTCGTGGACTTGCTCTGATTTTCTTCAGTTTCAGCTTGAACTTGCATATGAGTTTGATGGTCTGTTCCAGAGTCGGCCCCTGGCCTTGTTCTAACTGATGATATTGAGCTTTTCCATCGTCTCTTCCCACAGATGTAGTCAATTTGATTTCTGTGTGTTCCATCTGGCGATGTTCATCTGTATAGTCACCGTTTATGTTGGTGAAAGAAGGCATTTGCAAGGAAGAAGTTGTTGGTCTTGCAGAATGACTAACATGAGAACAGTTCAATTCATAGAGATTGTATGTTGTCATATTTAAACCGAAGATATGGTTTTGGCTTAACTCATGTACTGGAAACACAAATTAAGAATGTCAGTACTGGAAGGCTGTTTTGCAATGGCTTTGTTGCTGTCATTACAGCAATCGCTGAATGTGGACTATCTTTTTGAAGAAGAGATGAAGGGTTTGGGTCACCACAAAATGGAAATTTTGGGGGTTTACTTGAACTTGTTGCTCAGTATGATCTATTTTTAGCAGGTCACATCTCAAAATATGGTAACACAGGAAAGGCTGACCCATCGTGTATGTCTAAAACAATATGTGAAGAATTAACACACTTAAGAAGGGATAAAATTTAAGTCAACTATTTTCAGTGAAGTAAGTACAGCTTCATATTTCAGTTTGTAGATTCCACTCCTGATTTTTATCATATAGATCAGTGAAGTATTGTTTTAAGATATGTACCTCCAACGGATGGAAAACCTGTCAAGCAATTTTCACATTTACTAGCTTAAAAAGTCATACCAGTGAAGAAAATTGCAAAGCAAGTACTTCACTATTTATGTGAAGTTTGCAAAATTGGTTTTTCTAAGTACAAAGGTCAGTCCTGTGACAATGCTGCCATTATGTCAGGGCATTAAAGGCGTGCAACAGAAAATTTTAGAACGTAATAAATATGCCATTTTCGTAGCATGTGCTGAGCATTCACTTAACCTTATAAAAAAGGACGTGACAAAGTGCAGTAGATTGTTGTCTGGAAGCAGTTGATTTTTTTTTCTACTGTTAAGTTACTTGACACGTTTTTTGCCCCCTCTACTCACCAATGGGCAGTTCTAATATACCTTTCTAATACACGCTGCGAAACACATGTTGTAGCAGTGAACGCAATCCTGGAATTGTATGCTCAGATTCTATATGCCTTAGAAAATATTGCTGAAGACCAGACATGAAAAGGAGACACCAAAAGAGAAGCTAAAAACATTGCCAACAAAATGCAAACACTAGATTATGTATTTATGTCGGTTATGTGGAATAATATATTGCAGCATTTTCATGCTTTCCAAGATTGAGAAGTAAATTTAAAGACATACACAGGTCTCTACCAGTCATTAGCAGGGTATTTACATAATTTAAGAGAAGACTTTGAAATTTTGGAAAACACAACAAAACAAATACTGTCAAATGCTGACTATCAAGCAATTCACTATCTTAGAAGTGGTAGAAACAAATAAATGATAGAAGTGCTCCAGAAGTATTGAGTGCCAAAGATCACTTTTTTAAAAATTGGTGCCAATTTGGCTAATGATAGTTTTTTTTTTTAATTGTTATTGTGCTTTAAGTGAAAGTTTACAAATCAAGTCACTCTCTCCTATAAAAATTTACATACTCCCTGCTTTATACTCCTAGTTGCTCTCCCCCTAATGTGACAGCACACTCCTTCTCTCTACTCTCTATTTTTGTGTCCAGATGGCCAGCTTCTGACCCCCTCTACCCACTCATCTCCCCTCCAGACAGGAGCTGCCCACATAGTCTCACGTGTCTACTTGATCCAAGAGGCTCACTCTCCACCAGTATCATCTTCTATCCCATAGTCCAGTCCAGTCCCTGTCTGAAGAATGGTTCCTGTCTTTGGGAATGGTTTCTGTCCAGGGCCAACAGAAGGTCTGGGGGCCATGACCACTGGGGTCCTTCTAGTCTCAGTCAGACCATTAAGTCTGGTCTTTTTATGAGAATCTGGGGTCTGCATCCCACTGCTCTCCTGCTCCCTCAGGGTTTCTCTGTTGTGTTCCCTGTCAGGGCAGTCATTGGTGGTAGCTGGGCACCATCTAGTTCTTCTGGGCTCAGGCTGATGTAGTCTCCAGTTTATGTGCCCCTTTCTGTCTCTTAGCCTCATAATTACCTTGTGTCTTTGGTATTCTTCATTCTCCTTTGTGCCAGGTGGGTTGAGACCCATTGATGCATCTTAAATGGCCGCTTGCTAGCATTTAAGACCCCAGTTGCCACTCTCCAAAGTGGGATGCAGAATATTTTCTTAATAGATTTTATTATGTCAATTGACTTAGATGTCCCCTGAAACCATGGTACCCAAACCCCCACCCCTGCTGAACTGGCCTTAGAAGCATTGAGTTTATTCAGGAAACTTCTTTGCTTTTGGTTTAGTCCGGTTGTGCTGACCTCTCCTGTATTGTGTATTGTCTTTCCCTTCACCTAAAATAGTCTTATCTAATTAGTGAAAACCTCTCTCCCTCCCTCCCTGCTCTTGTAACCACCAAAGAATATTTTCTTCTCTGTTTAAACTATTTCTCAAGTTCTTGTAATAGTGGTCTCAGATAATATTTGTCCTTTTGCAACTGACTAATTTCACTCAGCATAACGGCTTCCAGATTCCTCCATGTTATGAAATATTTCACGGATTCATCATTGTTCTTTATTGATAAGTAGTATTCCATTGTGTGGATGTACCATAATTTATTTATCTGTTCATCCGTTGATGGACATCTTGGTTGCTTCCATCTTTTTGCTATTGTAAACAATGCTGCAGTGAACATGGGTGTGCATATATCTGTTCATGTAAAGGCTCTTATTTCTCTAGAATATATTTCAAGGAGTGAGATTCCTGGATCATATGGTAGTTCTATTTCTAGTTTTTTAAGGAAGAGCCAAATTGATTTCCAAAGTGGTCGTACCATTTGACATTCCCACCAGCAATGTATAAGTGTTCCAGTCTCTCCACAACATCTCCAACATTTATTATTTTGTGTTTTTTGAATTAATGCCAGCCTTGTTGAAGCAGAGATCACTTTTGCGTATACTGCACCATCATTGACACAAACTTGAATCTTGCATGTAAAGAGATAAAATGTATGAAGTTCTTTCAAATATATTTTCTTTCTTAAGCAATGTGGATATATACCTAATGAAGAATGCATGAAGGCATCCAAGAAATTAGTTCAGGCTTATCCCGATGACTTAAGTACAGACCTTTACAGAGAAGCGTGACAATTTCATTCTTAAATGAGAACTAAGTTTACAGATTCAAGAAAGACAAATTTTATCACACGGTCGTGTAGGATGTCATAATAGAGGATAAAATACAGTGCATATTTCCCTATGTTGAAATTCCTTTGTGCATATCCCTAACTTTAATGACCACAAACCGCACAACAGAACACTCATTTTCATCCTTAAATCCTCAGTGTATAGCAATGATTCAAGAAAGACTCATTATCCTTATTATGTATGGAAGTAGACACTGTTTGGCAGGTTAATTGTGATGAAATCTTTGAAGAATTTGTAAGAGCAAAGAATAGAAATTTTTTTATTATAACATGTTAGAGTTGAAAGATCTATCTAAAAATAAAATATGGTAATTTGCTGTAATATTTGTTTTCTGATCATTGAATTTTCATTTGTTCATTTATAATTATAGCATTTATTACAAAGCAAGCATAAAAATTGAAGTATGAGCAAAATTGGTGAAAGTCAATTTTTTGTTGTGGGATATCAACAAAATTTTACATGGATTGTTGAAACAACTAAGTTCACTGACTCATTTTCTTTGTGGTAGAATATGTGGAATATTCTTTTTTGTAGAAAACGTGGTATATAATAAAAATCCTAGTACCCCACATCCACTAAAAATTTTAAAATCTAGTTCATCTCATCCCACTAAAAATGGCATAGGCCACTTTGGTGTTCAATTTCTAATATTATAGTCTCATTTAAAAAGAATTTACATCATGGATAGCTAAGACACACATACGTATACACAGGTATATATACAACTCAATTATTCCATTTGAAAGCCTGAGTAAGCAGATGAGGGGACACCACAAATTATCCGTGTTTAGGGCCCTCATGTGCCTTAATCCAGCTCTGCTTCCTTCCTTTCTTTCTTTTACTTTTTTCTTTCTTTCTCTCTGTTTTCCCACCATCCACTGTCCCCACACCATTATTATCCCCATTTTTTAGGTGGGAAAGTTGGGGCTTAGAATTATTATATTGTCAGGAAAATAAGTGGTAGATCTAGAGATGTTATGTGGTCTGCCTAAATTCAGTTACAGAAAAATAAAGAAAGCTCTGTTTTCATAGATATGAGAATTGATGACTACAGAGACAGCAGGGAAAATACGTAGGCATATAATTTCAGCTATCAAATAAAAAATGGACCGGAGTTTTTTAGGGGATGCATTTTTTTTATTGTGCTTTAATTAAAAGTTTACAAATCAACTCAGTCTCTCACACAAAAATTTATGCATACCTTGCTATGTAACCCTAGCTGCTCTCCCTCTAATGTGACAGCACACTTCTCCTCTCCACCCTGTATTCCCTGTGTTCATTCAACCAGCTTCTGTCCCCCTCTGCTTTCTCATCTTGCCTCCAGACAGGAGCTACCCACATAATCTCATGTGTCTACTAGAATCAAGAAGCACATTCCTCATTTGTATCATTTTCTTTCTTATAGTCTAGTCCAATCCCTGTCAGAAGAGTTGGGTTCAGAAATGGTTCCATTCAGGCTAACAGGTGGTCTGGGGGCCGTGACCTCTGCAGTCCCTCCAGTCTCAGTCAGACCATTAAGTCTGGTTTTTTTGTGAGAATTGGAGGTCTGCATTCCACTGATCTCCTGCTCCATCAGGGATTCTCTGTTGTGTTCCCTGTCAGGGCAGTCCTTGGTGGTAGCCAGGCACCATCTAGTTATTCTTATCTCAGGCTGATGGAGTCTCTGGTTTATGTGGTCCTTTCAGTCTCTTGGGCCCATATTTACCTTTGCTCTGGGTTTGGGTTGAGACCAGTTGATGCATCTTAGATGGCCACTTGCCAGTGTTTAAGACTCCAAACTCCACTCACCAAAGTGGGAAGTAGAAAGTTTTCTTGATACATTTTGTTATGCCAGTTTACCTAGGTGTCCCCTGAAACCATGGTCCCCAGACCCCCATCCCTGCTACTCTGGCCTTCAAAGCATTTTGTTGTAATCAAGAAACTTCTTCACTTTTGGTTTAGTCCAGTAGTGCTGAACTCCCCTCTGATGTGTGCTGTCTTTCCCTTCACCTAAACTAGTTCTTGTCTACTATCTAATTAGTGAATACCCCATCCCTCCTTCCCCACCCTCATAACCATCAAAGAATATTTTCTTCTATGCTTAAACTTTTTTATTTTGATGTGTAGTCTCCTTTGTGGTTACCTTAATATTTACCCCTATTTTTCTAAGTTTAAACCAAAGTTTTATCTCTTTATATCACCTTGACTTCCTCTCTGTATGAAAGATTTATGACTACATTTTTAGTCCTTCTTTATTGATTTAATAGCGTCATCTTTTACATAATGACATTACTGTTTCCCTGTTTTGAATGTTTTTTATCTTGGTTTATTTTTGTGATTTCTCTGGGTTAATATCTGGTTGCTCTGTCCCGTGTTCTAGTTTTGGGTTGTTATCTGATGTTATTGATTTTCTAACCAGAGGACTTCCTTTAGTATTTCTTGTAGTTTTGGTTTGATTTTTGCAAAGTCCTTAAACTTCTGTTTATCTTGATGGCAATGTCCTAATTTTGCCTTCATATTTGAGAGACAGTTTTGCTGGATATATGATTCTTGGCTGTCAATTTTTTTTTTCCTTCAAGGCTTTATATATGTCATTCCATTGTCTTCTTGTCCACTTGGTTTCTGCTGAGTAGTCCGAGCTTATTCTTATTGACTGTCCTTTGTAGGTGACTTTTCATTTATCCCTAGCTGCTCTGAAAATTCTATCTTTATCTTTGGTTTTGGAAAGTTTGATTATAATATGTCTTGGTGACTTTCTTTTGGGATCTGGCTCGTGTGGGGTTTGATGAGCATCTCATCTTTCATGATATCAGGGAAGTTTTCTGCCAACAAATCTTCAACAATTCTCTCTGTATTTTCTGTTCTCCTTCCCTGTTCTGGTATGCCAATCACTCGTAGGTTGTTTCTCTTGATAAAGTCCCACATGATTCTTAGGGTTTCTTCATTTTTTTAAATTCTTTTATCTGATTTTCCTTTGAATATATTAGTAACAAGTGTTTTATCTTCAAACTCACTGATTCTGACTTCCAGTTGCTCAATTCTGGTCCTCTGACTTTCATTAAGTTGTCTAATTCTGAAATTTTATTGTTAATCTTCTGAATTTCTGTTTGCTGTCTGTCTACGGATTTTTGCAGCCTATTAAATTTTTCATTATGCTCTTGGATAACTTAATTTCTGCAACTGCTTTATCTGTGTGTTCTTTGGCTTGTTTTGTGTTTTGCCTGATCTCCTTCCTGATCTCTTGAAGAGTTCTGTGTATTAATCTTTTGTATTCTACCTCTGGTAATTCCCAGAATATATCTTTATCTGGAAGGCTCCTTGATTCTTTGTTTTGGGAGCTAGTTGAAGTGATCATGGTCTGCTTCTTTATATGATTTGATATTCACTGTTTTCTCTAAGCCATCTATAAGTTAGTGTATTAGTTTATTTTATGTTTGCTTACTGTGTCCTAGCTTCTTGCTTTGTTTTGTTTTGATATTCCTAAATAGGCTGTTCACATGAGCTAGTTTTATTACTGGTGCAGTTAGAGCTCTAACTTCTTATCACCAGAAAGCTAGGGCTGTTACCAGGTATATAAGCCTAGGAGTTCATTCACTTTTCTTATATGGGTTCAGCTCAGGTGTCCAGGTATTCAGTCACCTAGCGTGTGGTGCAGGCTCTCACCTATAGTCTTAGAGGAGAAGGGGTGATTAGTGTAGGCACAGGTATCCAGTTGCAGCAGGGATTCATGCCCTGAGCAAGGCAGGGGGCTAACAACCATCGCCTGAGTGTCTGTGAGGAAAGCATGTCTCTGTTCCCTAGAGTGCACAGGTGGGTGGGCTCTGCAGCCAGATCATGGGCACCCAATGCTTTTGGCTGTAATGACTGGGAGGGACCACTTATCCTTGGACCACTGTCACAGGTGGCTAGGTGGTGTGGGTGAAACCATCAGTCTTCAGGCCCCTGATGTGGGTAGGTGAGGACCCTGCTTAATAGGTGGAGTGGCATCAAACATCAAAAACCCGTCTCTCCACCACACAGCTGAAATAGTTGAAGTCAGACCTCAAGCACATACACTGTTGCACTGTGCCAGTGAGGGCCTAAGCCAATGAAATGGGCCCACACAGGTCCGTGCAAGGGTGAAAGGCTTTCAAAGTTCATGGACTGCTTGTGCTTGTGTCCAGGTAAAGGATCCTCTTCTTACCTGAGTTCCTGGCTTTGGGGAGCCAGCAGATTATTTTTTCCCCATTTGTTAATTTGTCCCTTCTCCAAGGCCAGGAGAATGGCTCAGGATGTGCAATGGAACCTATCTCAGGCCCAGGGCATGCAACCACCACTGAAGCTGACTCGGGGGCTGGAGCAGAGGAAGGAGCGATCAGATGAATGGGAGAGAGTTCTTTTGAAAGGGGTGTTTTTTTGTCTGCGCAGTAAATTAGACACAAGTACTTATCTTTTCCCAAAAGTGCTGTTCTTCACTGATTCTGGAGGCATGAGTAGACTTTGTGCTACTTATTCTCTCTTGCTGAGGAAACCATGTCCCAAATGCTACCACCAGCCCCACTGTGGTTGTGCCAGGGTATCGGGCCTGTGGGCTGCCAGTTCCCACCAAGTTAGGTCTGACAACTCCTCGCTACTTCTGAACTGTCTCTCCCACCCCCGTCACTCAGTCTGATTTCTTTGTCTTTGATGTTCAGGACTCCTAGCTTCTCATACATATAATTGATTCAATTGTTTTCTCAGGTCTTTGTTGTAAGAGGGACCACCAGAAGTAGCTAACTACTCTGCCATCTTGGCTCTGCCTCCAGGAGATGTATTTTTCTTTAAATAAAAAAAATAGTTTCTCAGTCACCCGAGCCACATTTGGAGGCCTGGTGGTGTGGCGGTTAAAAGAGCTTGGTGGCTAACCGAAAGGTCAGCAGTTCGAATTCACCAGCCACTCCTTGGAAACTCTATGGAGTATTTCTACTCTGTCCTATAGGGTTGCTATGAGTTGAGATTGACTTGACAGCAACAGGTTTATGGCCACTTATGGCTAATGTAGTAAAACTTGTGAAAGCTGAAACCTGTGTAAGGTAGAAGCCTGTAAAAGAAAGAAAACTGAAATATTTTCCACTGAATAGAGAGTGAGAGAAAAGTGGTGACTACACCTTGTCAAACATGGAATACTTGAGGGAACTGGAAAGAGGAGGCAGTCCCATTGAGTTCCGGCTCTCAAAGATTTCACCGTACTGTCATACTGGACAGTGGAGACACAGAACATTTCCACCATTGCAGAAAGTTCTGTTGGACAGCACTGAACTAGAGAATAACTCTCATGTTTTAAATTTGGGCAGTTTGGTGAATTGCAGTGGCACTTACCAAAATAGGGAATATAAGAGAAAGAGCAAGTTTGAGAAAAAAAAAAGATAAGAACTTCTACATTCAGGCAACTAACAGACACATGAAGAAATGCTCGTGATCACTAGCCATTAGAGAAATGCAAGTCAAAACTACAATGAGATACTATCTCACCCCAACATTACTGGTGCTAATCAAAAAAACAGAAAGTAACAAATGTTGGAGAGGTTGCAGGAAGACTGGAACTCTTATGCTCTGCTGGTGGGAATGTAAAATGGCACAATCACTATGGAAAATGATATGATGCCTCCTTAAAAAAGCTAGAAATAGAAATACCATATGATCTAGCAACCCCACTCCTAGGAATATATGTTAGAGAAATAAGAGCTGTCACACAAATAGACATAAGCACACCCGTGTTCATTCCAGTACTATTCAAAATAGCTAAAAGATGGAAACATCCTATGTGCCCAAAACCAGATGGATGGATAAACAAATTGGGGTACGTATACACAATGGAATACTATGCAGTGATAAAGAACAATGATGAATCCACAAAACACCTCATAACATGGATGAATCTGGAGGGCATTATTCCAAGTGAAATAAATTGAAAGGACAAATATTGTAGGAGACGATTATTATGAAAACCCTAGAAAAGGTTCACACACAGAAAGAAAAAAATCTTTGATGGTTACAAGAGAAGGGAGAGATTGAGAGGTGAAGAGAAATCGTTAATTAGGTAGTAGACAAGTCTTTGGTGAAACGAAAGACAACACACAGTATATGGCAAGTCAGCACAACATGAACAAGGTAAAGTCATACAAGATTCATAGATACATCTAAACACTTTGAGGGACTGAGTTAACAGGACTGAGGTCTGGGGACCATGGGCTCAGGGGACATCCAGGTCAATTGGCATGAGATGGTTTATAAAGAAAATGTTCTAAGTCCTACTTTATTGAGTAGCGTCTGGGGTTTTAAAAGTTTTGGAGCAGACATCTAAGACACATCTATTGGCCTGATCATGTTTGGAGTGAAGGAGGTTGAAAAAACCAAAGACACAAGAAAAATATTAGTTCAAGGGACTAATGAACCACATGAACCACAGCCTACACCAGCCTCAGCCTAGAAGAACTAGATGGTGCCCAGCTACCACCACAGACTGCTCTGACAGGGATCACAACAGAGGGTCCAGGACAGAGTGGGATAAAAATGTAGAGCAAAATTCAAATTCTCAAAAAAAAAAAAAAAAGACCAGACTTAAACTGGTCTGACAGAGACTGGAGAACCCCCGAGACTATGGCTCCACAGACACCCTGCTAACTCAGAACTGAAGCCACTCCTGAAGTCCACCTCTCAGCCAAAGATCAGACAGGCCTATAAAATGAACAGTAACACATGTGGGGAATGTGCTTTTTAGTTCATTCAACTATACGAGACCAAATTGGCAACACCTGCCCAAAAGCAAAATGAGAAGGCAGGAAGGGACAAGAAAACTGCATGAATGGACACTGAGAACCCAGGGTGGAATGGGAAAGGGGGAGAGTGCTGACACATTGTGGGGATTGCAACCAATGTCACAAAACAATTTGAAGAAAAAAATAGTTTGTGCTGTAAACTTTCACCTGAAATACAATTAAAAAAAAAATGATAAGGACTTCTATTTAGACACATTGAATTTGTAAAGCTGTTGGGCATCCAGTTGAAGACAACAAATAAGTGGTTGGAAATTGGGTCTGAAACTCAGGAGAGAAGCAATGATTAGAGAGAGATATTTCAGAATCTTCAACTTATAACTACTAATAGAAGTCATGAAAGTGGGTATGAGAAGAGGACAAATAATATTTCAAAGAACTCTTTCACTTAAAGGGGGCAGAAGACTAGTAGTCTACTATGAAAAGCAATCCAAGGGAGAGCCATCAGAAAAGCCAAAAAATTTGGAGAGAGAGATAATCAAAAAGCCAACAACGAATTAGGCAAAGACATCCAAAGTCTTGGAGTACCCAAACAGAATTTGTCCTGAAAAGACTCCTTTGGTTTGGGAAGTCAGGAAGTCGTTAGTAATCTTGCCTGGAGTGGTTTCAGCGAGGTTTGGGAGAAGAAGCCAAAGAGCAGCCGGGCTAGGATGAAATGGGTGTGTGTGTGGGTAGGTGGGTAGTACAGGGGAGAGAAACTCTCCCTCCTACAGGAAGTTTGGTTGTGAGGATGGGAGAGAGGTCATTAGCTTGAGGGACAGGAAAGTTTATTTTTCAGAAGGTGTGAAACTTGAAATTGTTTTAAGTGTAAGGAAGGAGTAGGCAGAGTGGAAAAGACTTCAGTGACCTCACAGTGAAGGTACAATTACTGAGCCAAGTGTCAGAGATAGTGGAAGAAAAGGCGGGTAAGCCTTGGAAAGGGGAAAAGAAACTTCTGTTTCTCAGAGCCAGGATGGAAGGAGAAAATGACGAATATTTGGGGGGTGGAGGCAGAGAAATTTGAAACTGTTCACCTCTTGGAGTTTTGTAATATAATGTTTTCAACCAGAATTTCTAGACGACAGAGAAGTACTCTATACATGACTTATGTAGCACCTTGATAAAAGCCAAAGAGATGACACCAACATGTAACTCAGTTCATGTGATTTTGCAGTGTGGGAAGCCAATGAGGTCCAAATGGACAGTTTTCTAGACTGGAATGACTTGAGAGTACATCCCTTCAGCTATCTCTTCAGATGTTGGTGTCTTAGTTGGACATCTGTAGAGCAGGTTAGTAATCATCAGGTCAAAGTTGAACTTTGCGGTATGTGAGCATCAAAAAGGGCAATAAATGAATCCACATCTGGACACATTATAGTCCTACTGTAGGACACCAAAGATAGAAAATCTAAAAAAATGAACATAGAATAAAAAATATTGTCTACAAAGAAACAACTATTAGATTGACAATAGATTTCTTTATGGCAACAACAGAAGCCAGAAGACCAAAAGAGAATATATTTAAAGAAAAAATAGTTGTCAATCTAGTATACCCAACTAAACTATGATTTAAGAGCAAAGGTAAAATGAAGACATTTAAAAATTACCTTGAAAGAACTTATTAATTAGACATCCTCCCTGAAAAAGATTATCCGAGGATGCACTATAGGAAGAAAAACATTGAATATAGAAGAAACAAATGAGATGCAAGAAGTAATGTGACAAAAGAAGTTGGTAAACACCAGAATATCTAAATAAGCACCAACTCTATAGGCAGTGGGTTTTGAGTCTATAAAGTAAAAATAATACTGATTGCTTCAGAGGTAAAAACAAACAAACAAAAAAACAAAGTGGAAGTAAAATACTGGACTATAATAATGTGTAAAATAGGAAGGATGTGTTGGAGTGAAAAATTCCAAAGACCCTTTATTATTCAGAAAGAAGATAGAAAAATTGTTTTGGATTTTTTTTCCTCCCCAATGGCTATACTCTTAGGAAAGTAGATACCCCAGGCTTACTTCTATGACATTCCTGAGTGGATTTGTACTGACAATCTTTTGGTTAGTAGCTGACAGCAAAAAATTTTCACCACCCACAGACCTTGTTTTGGATTTTGTTAAGTCAAATTATGTGTGTAGAAACTGTAAAGGTAAAAACTAAATGTATAGAAATACAATATATAAATTCAAAATCTAAAAAACAAAGAAAAAAGATAGAAGAAAATTTAATGTCGAGCAAGGCAGCAGAAAAAGAGAGTTTTTCATATTGTAGCTAATGACTTTTTTATTCTAATAACAAAAAAAGTTCTTACTACCAGTTATGAATAATTTTGAGTGTATGGATTGAGGTGAAAAGAGAATATACAGTGTTTGTACATGCCTACTAACATGCCAACTAATAGTACGAGATGTTAGTGTTAACAGTGTTAGTTTGGAGATGAAACAGTTGTATGCATAGACATTTCAACAGATTTAAGCGGAAATTATTAGAACTAAGAAGAGAGCAAAGTTTTGGGGTACAAAACAACTTATAAAAATCAATAACATTTTCATATATCAGCAATTATCAACTAGAAAATAAACAGAAATAAGACGCTATTTATAATTTCACCCCAAATGATAAGTTTTTAGGAATCAACCTAACAAAAAAAGCCAATACCTTTATGGAGAAAAATTTAAAATTCCTTTAAAAACATATAAGCAGTTTTGAATAAATGGATAGGTTGATTTAAGATAGCAAAGATGTCAGTTTTCCTCAAACTATTCTACAAACTCAGTATGATTCCAATAAAAATTTTATTTATATTTTTGAAGAAAGTGAAAAATTTTCTAAAATTTGTTTTGAAGAATAAAAGTCCAAGTTTGAGAAGCAAGAGTAAGTAGAGAGGGTTTACTATACCAGTAATTAAGATGCTTAATAATGATATGGTTTAAAAAAAAAAAAAAAGTTGTTGGCTAAGGAATAGACAAAGTAGATCAATGGAATAGAATGAAGGCTCAGAAATTGACCTGTGTAAATGGGGAACTTTAAAAGTAGCTTACAGATAAAGTGGCATATTAAATAATGGTAAAAGATTATTTAGTAATGGTACTGGAGAAATTCTCATTCTAGGAAGAAAAATAAATCTGGATACACTGCATTCCAAGGAAATTCTAGGTGAATTAAAGACACAATCATGAAAGATAAAAAAATTTGTGGTGGTAATATGAGAAAATATTTCTGTGATCTAGGAGTGAAAAAGGCTTCTTATATAAGAACCAAAAAAACATACACCATAAGGAAAGATATTGTTAGTTTGACAACATTAAAATTAAGATCTCTATTCAGTGAAGGTAACAGACAAATCAAGACTGCAAAAAGATGCTTGCAATATCTGAGACTCACACTGGACTGGTATATAATATGGAAGGACTACCTGATCATCAACAAGAAACAGACAAGAGACCAAAAAGAAAAATGGGTTAAGGATATTAAAAGGCACTGTAAAGAGGGAAAGTGTGAATGGCCAATAAACTCATAAAAAAAAAAAAAAAAAGAGAGAGGCTCAAATGCCCCAGTAATCAGAGAATTAAATTAAAGCAACCGTGAGATACTACGTCAAAGCTATTAGAACAGCAAACCATTGGAAATGCGGTCAAGAAGAATTGGTCAGAATATGTAGCGATAGACACTTTTCTGCTCTGCTTGTGTGTGTGTAAACTTATTATACTCTTTATTGTTCTGCTCTATAGCCTGGCATATTACCTGGGTGTTTATCACAGAGAAATTCCTGCAAAAGGTCATGAGGGGCACATAGAAGATGGCTTATTGTTTTGTTGTTTTCGATCTCAGGGATTTGGAGATAACCTAGGATCCCTACTGTGGAATACTATGAGATAGTTTGTTGTTCTTGTTAGTTGCTGTGGAGTCAGCTCCGGTGACCTTTTATATAACAGAATGAAACGTTGCCCAGCCCTGTGTCATCTTCATGATCACTGACGTTTGCATCTTTGAGCACTATATTGGGCAAGGTTCTATTGTGATCCATAAGGTTTTCATTAGCTGATTTTCAGAAGTAGATTGCCAGGCCTTTCTGCTTGGAAGTTCTGTTGAAACCTGTCACCGTGGGAGATCCTGCTGGTATTTGAAATAGTAGTGGAATAGCTTCCAGTATCATGTTGTTGTGAGTTGCCACTGAGTCTGTTCCTACTCGTGATGACCCCATGTGTGCAGAGTAGAAGTGCTCCATAGGGTTTTCAAGGCTGGGACCTTTCAGAAGCAGATTGCCAAGCCTGTCACTGAGGTGCCTCTAGGTAGGTTCAAACTGCCAAACTTTCAGCTAGTAGTCGAGTGCTTAACCGTTTGAGCCACACAGGGACTCCTTCCAGCATCATAGCAATATGAAAGCTACAACAGTATGACATACTGACAGATAAGTGATGGACTATGAAGTAGTTAGATGTAACAAAGTAGATGTGTATATTGTAGCATGGCTAGATCTCAAACACAAGTGAAAAAAGCTTTAAATATAATTAGATTTATAGAAAAGTACCATTCTGCACATGCAGTCACACACATACACATATACATACACAAGCGTAATAAGTATTGAAGACAATCGTCTTCAACCTTCATCAGTAAAAAAGCAGTTAGGTACAATAAGAACTAAGGGGAAAATCCTAAAGCAGGCAAAAATATCGAGAGCTGAGAAAGGGAGGCAAGAGACCTTAGTGTGGTAACAAATTATTATTATTTGAATATTATTATTGGGCTGTCTATTTGCCCATTTTATAAGTGATACTCAAAATCAGGTCACACTTTCCAACTCCAGCAGATGGAATTCAGATTGAGAAAGTAAGCTCTGTTGTTCAATTTGTTTCCATAAGAATCCAGGAAAATCAGAGAGAAATAAAAAAATGACCAGAGTATGACATCTTCAAGACTTTCATTTTCCCAAATTTGCCAAACTTTTCATATGTTTACCTTTAGTTTCAGCTAAAACTTCCCTGTTTTGTCTAAATAGACCCATCCATTCACCCAACTGTATATTCAGCTCATGTTGTCAAAATAGGATCTTTTCTCCCGAGGGCCTTCGCTTTCCATTTAATACCCTCTGCTTCTTTTCTCTAAAATCCCTGTAACGAATATTAGCTTACAAGCAAGGAAAGCAAGGGGAAATTCAAACTGGGCCAGGGGCAGCAGTCTTAAAAATAACTCTGAGGAACAACGCTAATATATCCAATAAAAACATGAGCAGAATTCAGAATAATTATACTGTGGGACTTGTACATTTATCTACTCTTTGAAAAGGTAAAATAAACATGAAAAATTCCATAAAATCCAAACCAAAAGTCACCTGCCATTACCACCACTTTGCCGTTTCCAATAAACACGCATGTTGGCAGAGTCAGGAGGTTAGCCTATTTCTTGCTTCTTTAAGTGACAAGTATATCCTTTACTCATTTGCCAAGCTGCTTTTCTCCCTCTGAAGCAGCTGTTCTCAAAACTCATTGTTCCCTTCACTGGCTGGCCTCTGGTTCTAACTCTAAGCCAAGACTGCTTCTCCCTGAAATCTCTCAGGGACACTAACAGCCAGGACTTGGAAGATTGTGCCTACTTAAGGCAAGTTCGGTTTTAGGTTTGGGAAAGGGGAAAAAAACGGGAAGAGAGATGAATTGGAAATACTGTGTGGCAGCATGAGAACTCAATTGTGTTTGGATGATGCCTGATGCTGTAGTACAGCCAAGCAATGGTTGATGATTCTCATAGTGGTTTTCAGACTTTGAGACTATGGGAATTTTTACTGTTGTTCATAGCCTAGGACCACCAAGTTCTGCTGTGGAAAATATAAAATGCTCACAAGATAAATATGTCTATTATGACTACAATTCCTTTCAAGTCATCATGTGAACGAGCATGGGATACTTTGGGGGAAAACATTTAAACCTATTCACTTATATGGAGCCCTGGTGGCCCAGTGGTTAAGAGCTCAGCTGCTAACCAAAAAGTCAGCAGTTCAAATCCACCAGCAGCTCCTTGGAAACCCTATGGGGAAGTTCTACTCTGTCCTATAGGGTCGTTAGAAGTCAGAATCTGCTAGACAGCAACAGGTTTGGTTTTGGGTTTGACTCATTTGTATAAATAATTTCCATAAGTAACGGCGTTAATTAATTCTTTCTCAGAGACTATGAAGTGTGAATTATTTGTTTCTCCCAATTATTAGTGTTCTTCCTTTAGCCACAAGGGTGATAGTGTAAGAGAAAAAGGATACAAAGGCACATTTGTTAATTTCCAAATTCTAGAAAATCAACAAGCAAAAGAAAAGGCAGATATGTACAGATTTTTAGAAATTCTGTCTTTTTTTAAAAAGCTAAAGTTATCCTATGTTCAGACGTATCTTGATAAGTAACCAAGAATGATTTTTTTTTAACTCCACATATAGCTGTTCACCACTGTTTGCGGTACTTCTTGAAAGCACAACACATAAACCTGTCATTATGTTACAAAGAGATGTTCGTCTAAGACTAATGAATAGAATTGGTTAGAATATAGATTGGTGATATATAAAAGGGATCTAAAAACAGAGGCTTAAACATGATTATAGTTTATTTCTTGCTCTCATAACAGTATGGCTTCATACAATCCAGAGCCAGGATTTCTAGCTCTTTCTATTTAGCCATTCCACCATCCCAAGGACATTTCTGTCATCCACATTGTCCAAGATGCTCTTTGTCCCAGCCAAAAAAAGTGGGAAGGGGGAAGAAAAGGAGAGTATGCCACTTCCTTTTAAGAGCATGACTCAGAATTTGTACGTATTATTTCCACCTGCATTCCATTAACCATAATGTCATCATGTGACGATAGGCTGAAAAATGTTGTCTTTATTTGGCCATCCCTCTGCCCAGCTAAATATCAAGAATTCTATTAAGTACAGTGATTAGCATACTTTATCCACAGGCAAAATCTCACCCGTTGCCTGATTTTGCAAGACATGCAAGCTTAGAATAGTTTTTATATTTTTAAATTGTTGAAAAAAAAAGAACATTTCATAATGTGAAAATTATGTGAAATTCAAATTTTAGTTTTCATTAAAAAATTCATTAGAACTCAGACATTCTCATTTACTTACATATTGTCTATAGTGCAATAGCAGAGTTAAGTAGTTGTGACAGAAACCATATGACCCACAAAGCCTAAAATATTTATTACCTGGTCCTTTATAAGAAAAGGCTTTCTGACCCCAGCTTTAGAAGAAAGAGAAAAAATAGGTGTTAATGGACAACTAGCTAACTGCTACACAAGGTAGATGAAATTGGGAGGAGAAGGGGTACGTTTTAAAGGGGGCTGCCATTGTGTTCTATTTCTTTAAATAATTTTAACACAGTTGTATTAGTTATCCATTTATGTGGTACGAATTACCCCAAAACAAAGTGGTTTAGAGCAATGATCTTATATTAATCACAGTGTCTGTAGGTCAGGAATTCAGGAGCGCCTTAGTCAGTGGCTTTGGCTCAGGGTCTCTCATAAAGTTCCAGTTAGGGTGTAGACAGGGGCTGCAGTCTTATCTGAAGCTTGACTGTGGCTATAGGAGCCACTTTCTAGATGGCTCACACATGACTGTTCCTTGACATGTGGGCTTCTCCTATCATGGCAGCTAGCTTCCTCCAGAGCAAATAATGTGTGTGTGTGTGTGTGTGTGTGTGTGTGTGTGTGTGTGTGTGTGCACGTGTGTGCCTGTGTCTGTGTGAGAGAGAATAAGCAGAAAATGGTTGTATAGGGTACTGCATTTGGAAGAATTCCAGTTGATAGCTAGCCAGTCCACATTTTTTCTATCACTGGAGTAAAAAAAAAAAAAAGCAAAGAAACTTAAACAAATGAGAAATTAAAGAAAAGCAAGATGTGAGGCATGTTCAAGTCTCCAGAAATCTCATAAAACCGTGGCTGTCGGGCAGCTTTCCCAGGAGGTTTCTCTGGAGTGATGGTTTCCTATGAGATTCCTTCTCACACTCCCTCCGTCCCTTCCTCACACCAAGCCTCCATTTCTTCGACAATTGTTTATTGAACACCTATGTGTTGGTCATGTGTACTTAGGCCCCCAGAGATACAATGAGGAACAAGATAAACGCCCTACCCTCACAGTGAAATGGAAATTTCTGTCTTCTGGAAAAGCCTTAATTTTTTCCCCATTTCCAGAAGTTCTGCCTTATTTCTAATTCCTAGTTAATTATAATAGACATTCCAGATTAATATTAAATAATAATGGCGAGTTTTCTCATTTCCAATCCCTATATTGTAGAGTTTCTCAGAATGTGTGCTGCTGAACAGTATTTCCAATGGGTATTAATAGGCGCAATGTGGATAGAACGGTTTTGTGGTAATATTAGACTGGGAAATGATGGATTGAGCAAAGTTAAACATGTTTTACTCTTGCAGATGTGCCCAGGTACCTTCAGGTAAAGAATGGCAGAGGATGCTGTATTTCCCAAAGTTACTGAGTTTAAAATCCTGTGTTTTTTGTTTTATTTGGTTTGGTTTGGTTGAGTTTGGTTAGATTTGATACAGTTTGATTTTCACAGGATGATTATTCATCTGGTCTGGCAACTGTTGCTGGAGAGAATCAAAAGGCACTGAATTTCCTCACCTCCCTCTCAACCACAGCAAGTCTCTTGTTTTTCCAAGATCCTAGAGTCCATGGCAACACATAAATGTCCATTAGTACAGCAATATGTAAATCCTAGTTAACAAAAACAAAACAAAACCCAATGCCATGGAGTCAATTCCTACTCATAGCGACCCTATAGGACAGAGTAGAACTGCCCCACAGAGTTTCCAAGAAGCACCTGGCGGATTCAAACTGCCGACCCTTTGGTTAGCAGCTGTAGCACTTAACCACTACGCCACGAGATTTTCCAAATCCTAGTTGGAAAGGAAAAAAAAAATAGTGGCAAATACCCTCACAGAGTAATTCTTTAATGTCTGAGTATTTTAAATCCATACAAGTATTTAACAATACATAATTTAAAAATATAAATATATAGAATGCATATGTTTATGTAAAGATATGTGTGCATGCATGGATTATAATTACTACAAGTACAACATAATTTACATAAATGTTCAATATATATGTTATATATGCATATAACCCCTTGCTGTCAAGTCAATTCCAACTCATAGCAACCCTAAAGCACAAAGCAGAGCTTCCCCATAGGATTTCCAAAGAGTGCCTGGTGGATTTGAACTGCCAACCTTTTGGTTAGCAGCTATAGCTCTTAACCACTAAGCCACCAGGGTTTCCATATATACATATACATGTGTGTATATGTGTGCGTATATATATATATACACACATATGTATATGTGTATGTGTGTGTGTATATATATATATAGATAGATACACATGCATACACACATACATATATATATATAGCTCATTATCTTGGAGTCAAAGCAACTCTCCAGTAGCCTGAAAACTTATTAAGGGTGTCAGACACTTAGACATTAAATACAATGGGGAGAAAATGAAATGTTTACAAATGTTAACTCGTTAATGAAATTAATAGCTCAAGGATTTGAAGAAGAAAATCATTAAACATGTCATTACCATAATGGTTAGTTTGTAAATAAAAGTATAGAATACAAAAGGAGCATATATCAAGGGGCTTTGCTTCATTTGGAGGAGTCCCTGAGTGGCACAAACAGTTAAGTTCAACGACTAGCCAAGAGATCGGCAGTTCAAACACACCCAGAATTGTAGGCCTGGCGATCTGCTTCTGAAAGGTCACAGCCTTGAAAATCCTATGGAGTAGTTCTATTCTGTACACCTGGGGTCGTCATGAGTTGGGATGGCAACTAAGAACCGCTTCATTTAGGATTTGCATCCACTGTATATAACAGAAACCTGAGCACAGTAGCTTAATCAGATAGCCTCACATGAAGTACAGAAGCAAGCAGCCCTGTGGCTCCACAGAGTCATCAGTGCCCCAGGATCCTACTTCCTTTTCACTTCGCCATTCTTATTGGGTGGCTTAATTCCTCATCCTTGTAATGGGATAGTCTCAAGTTGACTGTTACCTCCAACCTTACTACCTGCTTTCCAAATAAGAACAAAAAAGAAGGGGAAGCATTAGAACCCAGCAGATTTCTTCAATTATTTCATCAACTGAAAATGTCATAGTTATTCCATAGCTACAAACAAGTCCGGGAAAGTATTTTAGCTGGGCCCGTGGATACCAAAAAACCAAAACCTGTTGCTGTCGAGTCGCTTCCGACTCATAGCGACCCTATAGGACAGAGTAGAACTGCCCCATACGGTTTCCAAGGAGTACCTGGTGGATTCGAACTGCCGACCTTTTGGTTAGCAGTAGTAGCTCTTAACCACTATGCTACCAGGGCCCGTGGATGCACTAAACAAAATTTGGTTTCTGTTAAAAAAAGAAAAGAAGTAAATGGGTATTTGGTAGATAAGTTCCCCTGTCTGTTCTAAACTTACCTGGTCTGTGAGGGTCAGAGAAGGCTGAAGCTAATAATAATAGTAATGTGATTAAAACAGATGCACTTGTTTCTTTCTAAATATCTCCTACTCATATAATACTAAATCTCCAAATGCCTTTACAATAGCATTTTATTTTTGTCATGAACATAAATTTTTTAAGAATTCCTATTACTTCCTTTAAATAGCAATGAGATAAATGTGTAAATACTTTCCATTAAATGTTTGAAATTTTCAGCTTTACTATGTTAAGAGAAATGGCTTGCTTCTGTTTTTACTTGAGATATTTTTGCCAGCAAAAACAATTGTTCAAATTGGCAGGAGGAGAAATTTGCCAGCAGGAAAAAGTGCTGTATAGAATAGTACTTAGCCTACCATAACACGTATTTTCTTACTCTCACAAATCTAGCTTAAAACCTTAATTTTTTTTTTATAGCTGTGGCCTCAATACTTCAGAATTTTGACTTTTTTTTTTCCAATTTTGTAGCATATAAAAGTACATGTGTGAGCTTATAGTGCCAAGAAAAGTTTTCTTAAAGTTATCGTATTTCTACGTGGAATTCCTGCTTCATTTTGCATGGACCATTCCAACTGCCTTCTTATCCAGAACACAGAAATACCGTATTATAGTCACTGATCTCTGGTCAAATGTGCTCAGCTGAGAACCAAAAGGTTAGAGATTCAAGTCCACCCAGAGGCACCTCAGAAGGAAGGACTACTTCTGAAAAAATCTGCTATTGAAATCCCTTTGGAGCACAGTTCTACTCTGACACACACGGGGTCAGCGTGAGTCAGGGTTGACTTCTCGGCAACTGGTGTTAATCTCTCTACTAAATGCCTTAAGTTTCTCTTTGACCCTCCTTAAAACCTAAAGAGCACTTTTCACTCTGTTTTTAGAAAATTAATTTCATAACATCAACTTTCTGTTGTTCACTTTCTACAAATAGCTGGTGGAATGCACACTGGGTAACTCTCATTTTTAACAAATTTATATCTCTATGGAATTCAAAGTGGTTGTTTCTAGAAACTTCATTACCCCCATATTAAATGCATCAAATTACCATTCATGAAGCATCTAGTTTAAGGTATCCATAAAATTGCATGCCTCTCTATATCTAGCCATTCAAGAATGGTTTATTGTACATATACTGTATGATGAATAATATCTTGTCATATAAAATGATAATGATTAAGACTATGTAACAACATGGGAAAATGTTTAGGACTTAATATTAATCAGATTACAGCTTGAGGAAAATAGAAGAGTTAAACAGACAAAAACTAGGTGACATGAAATATGCAATAATGACAACAATTTTGGTAGAAGGCCTACATTATATTCTTTTCAGTTCCTTAAATTTTTCTGTACAGAATATTTTTCAACATGTAGGCTTTATTTTGATAATTATGAAAAAGGAGAGTAAAATTTTTAAAAATTTAAGTGAAGAAAATTGTGTTTTCTAGCACCTTTTCTGTACTTTTTCCTGGATTTTGGCTCTTCCTTGAGATGATCAGTACCCTTCACTGTCCCTCAAATGCCTCCCTCTGCCACTTCCCTGCACAAAGAAGGCATCACAGACCTTTCTCACCCCTATACTCCCATCAACTTGTATAGGGCCTGTTTCTACTGTCCTTTCTACCAGCTAAGTGCTTTTTAACTAGTTATTGAATAAATTGCCTGAGGTTCAGCTCCCCAACTGTAAAAGAGTGATCATGTCCACCTATAGTCATATGAGGACTAAGGAAAGTGACAGATAAAAAGCAGTCAAAATGTGGTGCCCACCACAGCCACCCCGATTACACGATACTAACAGCAATGTTCATAATAGCGCTAATAGTATCCCTCCCAAATGCATATACAGTCAGTCCTCACTATTTGTGAATTCTATGTTTGCAAATTTGTCTACTTGCTAGAATTTATTTGTAACCCCAAAATCAATACCCACAGGTTTTCACTATCATTCACGGAAAAATTTGAGTCACCTGACATTCCCTGCTGAGGTCAAACAAGGCAATGCTCTGTCTTCTTGTTTCAGCTCTCATGCTGTTAGCAAGTATCTTTTTCACCATCTATGTAGTGCCACGTTTTGTTTTGGTTTGTGTGTGTGTGTGCGTGTGTGCGTGGCATTTGTGTGCTTTGTGTTGGTGAGTTTGCTGTTAAAATGACCCCCAAGCATAGTGCAGGAGTGTTATCTAGTATTTCTAACTAGTACCCCTAAGCACAAGAAAGCACTGATGTGCTATATATAGAAAATACATGAGCTATATAAACTTCATGATTCAGGCAGGGGTAGTAGTGCTGTTAGCTGTGAGATCAATGTTAGTGAATCAACAATATATATTTAATAAGGTGTCTTTAACAAAAACACACGTAAAACTAGGTTATGCGTTGGTCAGTGACCAGGCTTCTAGGAAACTAACCCAGTATTTCACTAGGACCAATGATTCAAATTCACTAATTCATCATTTGCATCAACTTCATAAAAAGTAACTACCACGAGTGAAAAAAATCAGTTTTATGTGTATTTTAACAAAGTTTTTAAAAAAAGGAACTTTCAGGTGACAGGATAGACCTATGGGAAAATTATTTTGAGCCAAAGCAAACAGGACAGTATTAAATAAGAAAACTGAGATTCAAAGAGGCTGGGGATTGCACACTGTCTCCCAACTACTAAATGGCAGAACAGAGATAGAAACCCCCATCTCCAGGCTCTGGATGTGGTACTCTTTACATTTGAACAACCCTATCAGTGTCTGGAGGGTTTTGTAGGACTTAATACTTAGCTATCTGCTAAGAAGAAATCTCTTCTTTGTTTTTCTCCTTTGCTGTAAATCTCCCTCAGATAATTCCATAATTCATGAACAACTGACCACCCACAAGGCAAAAAAACCTCATTTTTGCCTTTGGATCTTAGGACATAAAAATTGCTAATCCTTTCTTAAACCATTTGGCGACCCTCTCATTCTCAGAAGGGCGTTCACTCTATGGAGCCCTTTCCTGTTTGTTCCTCACTGGAACAGTTCAATGTGAATAATGGTGACCACTTCTAACTTCATCCTCCTAATTACCTCTGTCTATCTTTAGGCCCTGAATGAAGGTAAGGTCATCATCAGGTTTTTTCAACCTTTTGTAGAAAGACTGAGAAGGGAAGGAGTGGTTTTCTTGGACGCTGAGAGGGAAGGTTCCTGTAACACCCACATAAAGAGGCGATGTGAGAAAGCCAAAGCAAGCAAAGGGATTTAAAACAAGCTGGAGGACAGCCAGGAAAGAAGTTAACACCCTAGGCTTTCCATGGACTTTCCTACCATAAGTCCGAAATCAGAGGATCCTTGGTGACCAAAAATGATTGGAAATCTGGTTTCAAACTCACTGGAAAGATGGTATAAGAAATGCCTAACAGGGAAGGTTTTACTTAGATTAATTAATTAACTTATTCATTCATTAATGACATTTCAACTATTCAGGTTTACTTTGTGGGTGTAAATGTATGAGTAATACCCAAAACCACAAACCTAGAAGCAATAAAAGAGCTCAGGTTGAAAGTTCTACATTCAGAATTATCTTGATTTTCCTCCAAGCAACTATGGAGGTGAAAAAGAAAGAAACGAACAGGAAAACTCATAAATCTCCGACCCTGGAAGGCAAGGGTCAGATTTATTGGGAGAGAAGGCACTTCCCCAGGTCCGCTAGGAATTGCTTTCTGTGATGTGTTGTGAAGTGAATCTGGAGCAGAAAGATACTTTCAAACTTGTGTTTGGACGTGTCCTCTCCTTCTGCCTCATCAAGGCTTTACTACATCTTTACACATGCTGACAGGAGACCTCATGGCCCAGTGGTTAACAGCTTGGCTGCTATCCAAAAGGTGAGTAGTTCAAATCCACCAGCCACTAACTGGAAACCCTATGGGGCAGTTCTACCCTGTCCTATAGGGTCACAATGAGTCAGAATTGACTCAACAGCAACAGGTTTTTTGTCTGTGTTTTTGCCTATGCCGAGCACCACAGGACTAGCCACCTCTGGAATAGAATTAAGCCTCCAATGAACCTACCCAGCCTCCCAAACAACTCTTTAACCTAGTGATGAATGGCCAAAGACCACTTTGAACCCCTAATTTGTATTGACTCGGAGCCTAAAAGAAAACAGAGGAGAACATGAAAAATGATCAAGGTTCTTGGTCAAATCTCCGGCTGTGAGTTACCAACTTGTTTCCTCCAGAATCCTGACATTTTCCTGAACCCTTCACTGCCTAGAATTTTACTATGAAATTCTTAATATTTCTGCAATAATGTTTCAGACAGCTAACAATGTAACCAGAGTTCTAAGAAGTTAAAAGTGTCCGGGAGGGTGAGAACTTGATCCACAAGTATAGATGAGAGTCTGTATCTGCATATAAGAAGTCAGAGAAGTGTCTCAAAACTGTCCTTTTTGCTACCCTTCACATTATTGGTGGTGTCCCAGAATGCTGCTCTTTCACTCAGAATTTCAAGAACTTCCTTATTTCGTTTAACAAGCATGTATTGAGTACTTTGTGCCAGCCCTAGTCTAAGTCTGGGTACACACACTGTGAGGTGGATGCCCTCATGGAACTTACATTTTGGTGGAGAATCAGCTCTGTTGTTGTGTGCCATTGAGCCTATTCCAACTCACAGTGATCCCGTAGGAAGAGAACTGCCCCATAGGCTTTCCTAGGCTATAATCTTTACGAGAATAGATTACCAGCTCTTTTCTTCTGTGGAACAGCTGATGGGTTCAAACTACCAATATATCAGTTAGGAGCCAAGTGCTTAACTACTGCGCCACCAGGGCTCCTGCACTGGTTAGAGTCAGGTCAGCCATAAATGTAGAATTGCATCTGTGACCAGTAATTCTTACTTTGATTAAAAAAGGTTTAATATTATCAGCTGGAAGAAAACCTTCTTACTAACAAAGTGGGGTGTGTGAGGTTATAGTTGGAGGTGTGCTCTAGAGTGAATGACCCCCAGCTTCCCTTCATCTGAAGATCATAAAAGGCAGGAGCAGGTGGTTAGAGAAAGCTTTTAAGTCAGCCATTTTAATGTCGTAGAAGAAACATTTCCTTCACAAGTCACCTTCACACGGGCACCTGGTTCTAAGTCTTTCTACTCCCATGACCGTTTTATTTCAGGGAGCTTGTTCCTTGTTCCAGTCACTTGGCCTTGGTCACAGCTGCCCTGGTCCACCCTAAGTTTCTCCATACTGCAAATCTCTAATAGAAGAAGTCAGGCTCTCCCAGAATACACTCATATACAAATGGGAGTCCACACTCTCCATCAAGCTCTGCTTTGCAAGGAGCAGTACTGCCTTCTGAATTCAAACAAAGGCTACAGTGGGACCCTGTCCTCAGAGACTAGACAAGTGACAGACTTTTTGGAAAACAAAGAAAATTGATTCTAAGGTTGCTTTTTTAATCTCTATATAGAAAAGCAGTTGGCATCTTCTTCACGATAAAAACAAAACAAAATATAATATAAAAAATAAGTTTTGGTAGGGCAACCCATCAAACTAATCCATGTTAACTCTCAGTGGCTTTCTATTTTGATGTCTGTTAAAACCAAAACCAAACCCGTTGCTGCCAAGATGACTATGAGTCATACTGACCCTATAGAACAGAGTAGGACAGCCCCATAGGACTTCCACGACTGTAATCTTTACAGAAGCTGACTGCTACATCTTTCTCCCGTGGAGTAGCTGGTGGGTTCGAGCCGCTGATCTTTTGGTTAACAGCCAAGTGCTTAACCACTGCACCACAAGAGGGACTTCAAAATGCCTTGTTTAGTGTTAAGGAAATTTCAGACATCAAAAAGCATTATGATAGAAACCTGAGAATGGAAGAAGAGAGAACTTGCCGTCAGTTTCCTGAAGCTAAGAGTTATAAAATAACCCAAAGGCAATGAAACACTCTTAGAGTGATAACCTGAAAGAGTGCATTCTATACTTCACAATTTTTCCTGCAATCTCTTTCACCTGTAAGCATAATAATCTGAAAGTTTTTTTTTATAATTTTTATTCTGCTTTAAGTGAAAGTTTACAAATCAAGTCAGTCTCTCACACAAAAACTTATATACACCTTGCTAAAAAAAACTACTCTCCCCCTTGTAAGACAGCCCGCTCTCTCCCTCTGCTCTCTCTTTCTGCGTTTATTTCGCCAGCTTCTAACACCCTCTACCCTCTCGTCTCCCCTCCACGCAGGAGATGCCACTGTAGTCTCAAGTGTCCCTCTGATCCAAGAAGCTCACTCCTCACCAGCATCCCTCTCCAACCCATTGTCCAGTCCCATCCATGTCTGAAGAGTTGGCTTCGGGAATGGTTCCTGTCCTGGGCCAACAGAAGGTCTGGGGGCCATGACCACTGGGGTCCTTCTAGTCTCAGTCAGACCATTAAGTCTGGTCTTTTTATGAGAATTTGGGGTCTGTATCCCACTGCTCTCCTGCTCCTTCAGGAGTTCTCTGTTTTGTTCCCTGTCAGGGCAGTCATTGGTTGTAGCCAGGCACCATCTAGTTCTTCTGGTCTCAGGATGATGTAGTCTCTGGTTCATGTGGCCCTTTCTGTCTCTTAGCCTCGTAATTACGTTGTGTCCTTGGTGTTCTTCATTCTCCTTTGATCCAGGTGGGTAGAGACCAACTGATGCATTTTAGATGGCCACTTGCTAGCATTTAAGACCCCAGATGTCACTCTTCAAAGTGGGATGGGGAATGTTTTCTTAATAGGTTTTATTATGCCAATTGGCATAGATGTCTCCTGAAACCATGGTCCCCAAACCCCAGCCCCTGCTACACTGGCCTTCGAAGCATTCAGTTTATTCAGGAAACTTCTTCGCTTTTGGTTTAGTCCGGTTGTGCTGACCTCCCCTGTATTGTGTGTTGTCTTTCCCTTCACCTAAAGTAGTTGTTATCTACTATCTAATTAGTGAATGCCCCTCTCCCACCCCCCTCCCCCTTCTTGTAACCAGAAAAGAATATTTTCTTCTCTGTTTAAACTATTTCTCAAGTTCTTATAATAGTGGTCTTATACAATATTTGTCCTTTTGCAACTGACTAATTTCACTCAGCATAATGCCTTCCAGGTTCCTCCATGTTATGAAATGTTTCACAGGTTCCTCACTGTTCTTTATCGATGTGTAGTATTCCATTGTGTGAATATACCCTAATTTATTTATCCATTCATCCATTGATGGGCACCTTGGTTGCTTCCATCTTTTTGCTATTGTAAACAGTGCTGCAATAAACATGGGTGTGCATATATCTGTTGGTGTAAAGGCTCTTATTTCTCTAGGATATATTCCAAGGAGTGGGACTGCTGGATCATATGGTAGTTCTATTTCTAGCTTTTTAAGGAAGTGCCAAATCGATTTCCAAAGTGGTTGTACCATTTGACATTCCCACCAGCAGTGTACAAGTGTTCCAATCTCTCCACAGCCTCTCCAACATTTATTATTTTGTGTTTTTTGGATCAATGCCAGCCTTGTTGGAGTGAGATAAAATCTCATTGTAGTTTTGATCTGCATTTCTCTAATGGCTAATGATTGTGAGCATTTCCTCATATATCTGTTAGCTACCTGAATGTCTTCTTTAGTGAAGTGTCTATTCATATCTTTTGCCGGTTTTTTAATTGTGTCATTTGTCTTTTTGCAGTTGAGTTTTTGCAGTATCATGTAGATTTTAGAGATCAGGCACTGATCAGAAATGTCATAGCTAAAAATTTTTTACCAGTCTGTAGGTAGTCTTTTTACTCTTTTGGTGAAGTCTTTGGATGAGCATAGATGTTTGATTTTTAGCATCGCCCAGTTATCTAGTTTTTCTTCTACATTCTTTATGTTTTGTATACTGTTTATGCCATGTATTAGGGCTCCTAACATTGTCCCTATTTTTTCTTCCATGATCTTTATCGTTTTAGATTTTATATTTAGGCCTTTGATCCATTTTGAGTTAGTTTTTGTGCATGGAATGAGGTATGGGTCTTGTTTCATTTTTTTTTTTTTTTTTTGCAGATGGATGTCCAGTTATGCCAGCACCATTTGTTAACAAGACTGTCTTTTCCCCATTTAACTGTTTAGGGGCCTTTGTCAAATATCAACTGCTCATATGTGGATGGATTTATGTCTGGATTCTCAATTCTGTTCCATCGGTCCATGTATCTGTTGTTGTACCAGTACTAGGCTGTTTTGAATACTGTGGCAGTATAATAGGTTCTAAAATCAGGTAAAGTAAAGCCTCCCACTTTGTTCTTCTTTTTCAGTAATGCCTTATTTATCCGGGGCCTCTTTCCATTCCATATGAAATTGGTGATTTTTTTCTCCATCTCATTAAAGAATGTCCTTAGGATTTGGATCGGAATTACATTAAATGTATAGATCGCTTTTGGTAGAATAGACATTTTTATAATGTTAATTCTTCCTATCCAAGAGCAAGGTATGTTCTTCCACTTATGTAAGTCTCTTTTGGTTTCTTGCAGAAGTGTACTGTAGTTTTCTTTGTATAAGTCTTTTACATCTCTGATAAGATTTATTCCTAAGTATTTTATCTTCTTGGGGGCTACTGTAAATGGCATTGATTTGGTGATTTACTCTTTGATGTTCTTTTTGTTGCCGTAGAGGAATCCAACTGAGTTTTGTATGTTTATCTTGTATCCCAATACACTGCTGAACTCTTCTATTAGTTTCAGTAGTTTTCGGGAGGATTCCTTAGGGTTTTCTGTGTATAATAAGATCATGTCATCTGCAAATAGAGATACTTTCACTTCTTCCTTGCCCATCTGGATGCCCTTTATTTCTTTATCTAGCCTAATTGCTCTGGCTAGGACTTCTAGCACAATGTTGAATAAGAGTGGTGATAAAGGGCATCCTTGTCTGGTTCCCAGTCTCAGTGGGAATGTTTTCAGGCTCTCTCCATTTAGGGTGACGTTGACTGTTGGCATTGTATAAATACCCTTTATTATGCTGAGAAATTTCCCTTCTATTCCTATTTTGCTGAGAGTTTTTATCATGAACGAGTGTTGAACTTTGTCAAATGCCTTTTCTGCATCAATTGATAAAATCATGTGATTCTTGTCTTTTGTTTTATTTATGTAGTGGATTACATTAATTGTTTTTCTAATGTTGAACCATCCCTGCATACCTGGTATGAATCCCACTTGGTCATGGTGAATTATTTTTTTGATATGTTGTTGAATTCTATTGGCTAGAATTTTGTTGAGGGTTTTTGCATCTACATTCGTGAGGGATATAGGTCTATAATTTTCTTTTCTTGTGGTGTCTTTACCTGGTTTTGGTATCAGGGGTATGGCGGCTTCGTAGGATGAGTTTGGGAATATTCCATGCTTTTCTATGCTCTGAAATACCTTTAGTAGTAGTGGTGTTAACTCTTCTCTGAAAGTTTGGTAGAACTCAGCAGTGAAGCCGTCTGGACCAGGGCTTTTTTTCATTGGGAGTTTTTGATTACCTTTTTAATCTCTTCTTTTGTTATGGGTCTATTTAGTTGTTCTACCTCTGTTTGTGTTAGTTTAGGTAGGTAGTGTGTTTCTAGGAATTCATCCATTTCTGCTAGGTTTTCAAAGTTGTTAGAGTACAAGTTTTCACGGTAATCTGATATGATTCTTTTAATTTCACTTGGGTCTATTGTAATATCGCCCATCTCATTTCTTATTCGGATTATTTGCTTCCTCTCCTGTTTTTCTTTTGTCAGTTTGGCCAGTGGTTTATCAATTTTGTTGATTTTCTCAAAAACCCAGCTTTTGGTCTTGTTAATTCTTTCAATTGTTTTTCTGTTTTCTATTTCATTTAGTTCAGCTCTAATTTTTATTATTTGTTTTCTTCTGGTTCCTCTGTGTTTCTTTTGTTGCGCGCTTTCTATTTGTTCAAGTTGTAGGGATAATTCTTTGATTTTGGCCCTTTCTTCTTTTTGGATGTGTGCATTTATTGATATAAATTGGCCGCTGAGCACCGCTTTTGGTGTGTCCCAAAGGTTCTGTTAGGGAGTGTTTTCATTCTCATTGGATTCTATGAATTTCTTCATTCCATCCTTAATGTCTTCTATAATCCAGTCTTTTTTGAGCAGGGTATTGTTCAGTTTCCAAGTGTGCGATTTCTTTTCCCTGCTTTTCCTGTTATTGATTTCCACTTTTATGGCCTTATGGTCAGAGAAGATGCTTTGTAATATTTCAGTGTTTTGGATTCTGCTAAGGCTTGCTTTATGACCAATTTGTGGTCTATTCTAGAGAATGTTCCATGTGCACTAGAAAAGAAAGTATACTGGTTGCTGTCGGGTAGAGTGTTGTGTATATGTCTATGAGGTCAAGTTGGTTGACTGTGGCATTTTAGATCTTCCATGTCTTTATTGAGCTTCTTTCTGGATGTCCTGTCCTTCACTGAAAGTGGTGTGTTGAAGTCTCCTTCTATTATTGTGGAGCTGTCTATCTCACTTTTCAATGCTGATAGACTTTGTTTTATGTATCTTGCAGCCCTGTTATTGGGTGCATAAATATTTAATATGGTTATATCTTCTTGATGTATTGTCCCTTTAATCATTATATAGTGTCCTTCCTTATCCTTTCTGATGGATTTAACTTTAAAGTCTGTTTTGTCAGAAATGAATATTGCCACTCCTGCTCTTTTTTGATTGTTGTTTGCTTGATATATTTTTTTTCCATCCTTTGAGTTTTAGTTTGTTTGTGTCTCTAAGGTGTGTCTCTTGTAGGCAGCATATAGACGGATCTTGTGTTTTAATCCATTCTGCCACTGTCTGTCTCTTTATTGGTGCATTTAGTCCATTTACATTCAGGGTAATTATGGATAGGTATGAATTTAAAAAAAAAAATTTTTTTTAATGAATTAATGCTATCATTTTGATGTCTTTTTTGTGTGTGTTGTTGAAGCTTCTTTTTCCCACTTAATTTTGTGTGCTTTCCTCATATTTGTTGTTGTTGATTTTGTTTCTGCTGAGTCTCTATTTTTTTCTCGTATATTATTTTGATGAGTAAGAATTTGTCTCCTTTGTGGTTACCTTACAATTTACCCCTATTTTTCTATGTTTAAACCTAACTTTTATTTCTTTGTATTGCCATATCTTCCTGTCCATATGGAAGGTGTATGATTAAATTTCTTAGTCCCTCTTTATTATTTTAATGTTATCTTCTTTTATATAATATCATCACTATTGCCCTGTTTTGAACTTTTTTTTTTATTATTATTCTTGCTTTGTTTTTTTGGATTTCCCTATCTGGGTTGACTTCTGGTTGCTCTGCCCAGTGTTCTAGCCTTAGGTTGATACCTGATGTTATTGATTTTCTAACCGAAGAACTCCCTTTAGTATTTCTTGTAGTTTTGATTTGGTTTTTATGAATTCCCTGAACTTGTTTTTATCTGGAAATGTCTTCATTTCACCTTCATATTTAAGAGACAGTTTTGCTGGGTATATGATTCTTGGCAGGCAATTTTTTTCCTTCAAGTTTTTAAATATGTCATTCCATTGCCTTCTTGCCTGCATGGTTTCTGCCTAGTAGTCCGACCTTATTCTTATTGACTTTCCTTTGTAGGTGACTTTTCGTTTATCCCTCGCTGGTCTTATAATTTTCTCTTTACCTTTGGTTTTGGCTAGTTTGATTATAATATGTCTTGGTGACTTTCTTTTTAGATCGACCTTATGTGGAGTTTGATGAGCATCTTGCATAGATATCTTCTCATCTGTCTCAATATCAGGGAAGTTTTCTGCCAACAAATCTTCAACAATTTTCTCTGTATTTTCTGTTATCCTTCCCTGTTCTGGTACTTCAATCGCTCGTAGGTTATTTCTCTTGATAGAGTCCCACATGATTCTTAAGGTTTCTTCATTTTTTATAAATTCTTTTATTTTTCCTCAAATATATTAGTGTCAAGTGATTTATCTTCGAGTTCTGAAATTCTAGCTTCTACTTGCTCAATTCTGCTCCTTTGACTTTCTATTGAGTTGTCTACTTCTGCAATTTTATTGTTAATCGTCTGAATTTCTGATTGCTGTCTGTCTATGGATTTTTCCAGCTTATTAAACTTTTCATTATGTTCCTGAATAATCTTCGTAATTTCTTCAGTTGCTTTATCTGTGTGTTCCTTGGCTTGTTCTGTGTATTGCCTCATTTCCTTCCTGATGTCCTGAAGGGTTCTGTATATTAAACTTTTGTATTCTGGCTCTGGTAATTCCAGGAATGCACTTTCATCTAAAAGATCCCTGGATTCTTTGTTTTGAGAGCCTGTTGAGGTGATCATGGTCTGTTTCTTTATGTGACTTGATATTGACTGTTTTCTCTGAGCTATCCATAAGTTATTGTATTAGTTTATGCTTGCTTACTGTGTCATAGCTTCTTGCTTTGTTTTGTTTTGGTGTACCCCTATGGGTTGCTTGAGTGAGCTAGCTTTATTATTTTCACCTTTGGAGCTCTGGTGTCCTGTCCCCAGCTGGCTAGAGCTGTTATCAGGTATATCAGTCTAGGAGTCCATTCAGTTTTCTTGTATGAATCAGCTCAGTTTCCAGGTAGCTGATCATCAAGTGTGTGGTACAGGCTCTGTCCTACAGTCTTAGAGGGGCAAGGGTGATTGGTGTATATACCAGTATCTGATTGCAGCAGGGGATCATGTTCTGAACAAGGCAGTGTGCTGAGCACCGACTCCTGAGTGTCTCTGAGGAAAGCACGTCCATGTTTCCTACAGTGTGCAGGTGGGTGAGTTCTGCAGATGGACCATGGGCACCCAAAGTTTTTGTTTGTAAGGACTGGGAGGTACCAGTTATCTTTTGACCCCTGTTATGGGTGGCTGGGTGATCTGAGTGGAGCTACCAGTCCTTAGGTCCTTGATGTGGGTAGGTGAGGACCTTGTTTTAACAGACAAAGCAATGTCAAACATCAAACGCCCACCTCTCCACTGCATAGCTGAAATGGTTGGGGTCTGCCAACGAGGGTCTATTCTCCTGAAATGGGCCCACACAGGTCCATGCAGAACGGAAAGGTGCTTAAAGTCCATGGGCAGTTTATGCCTGGACAGGAGTTGCTTCTGTCCTGAGTTTCCCCAGTTAGTGGAGTTAGCAAATTATCTTTTCCTCCTATTGCAAATTTTTTCCTTCCCCAAGGCCAGGAGGATGTCTCCAGGTGCTCAACAGTGCCTATCTCAGGCCCAGGGAATTCAGCGGCTGAAGCCGGCTTGGGGAGGGGGGGTGGTGAGGGGGCAGTAAAATATATGCAAATACTTAGCTTTTGCCAAGAGCACCGTTCTTCTCAGGCTCCGGAGGTGTGAGTAGGCTGTGTGTCTGGCTGCTTCTTCCTGAGGAAACTGTGGCTGAACACTAGTACCAGCCTACCGCTGCCACCACTCCAGGAATGGTGTCTGAGGGCTCCCTGTGATTCAGGTCCAGTAACTCCTCTCTGTGTCTGAATGGTCTCTTTCTTCCCCTGCCCCTGAGTTCATTTTCTAAGCTTGCTTTTGAAGCTCAAGACTCCCAGCTTGTCACAAATATACTTGTCTCACTTGTTTTTTTTTGGGTCTTTTTTGTAAAGAGGGCTTCCTGGAAGCATCTGTCTATCCCGCCATCTTGGGTCTGCCAAGATTGTTCTTGATCAAAAATGTACAACTGATCTCATCTAGTTTAGTCTGATTATCTATACAGATGCCACAAAAGGGTTAATTCATCATATTTCAACTGCAGTATCTCACAAACTTTGGACATGTTATCAGGAGGGAGCAGTCCCTGGAAAAGGACATCATACTTGATAAAATTGAGGGTCAGCAAAAAAGAGGAAGACTCTCAAGGTGATGGATTGGCACTGTGACTGCAACAATGTTTTCAAGTGTGAAAACGATCATGAGGATGGAGAAGGACTGGGTGTGTTTCGTTCTGTTGTACACAGGGTTGCTATGAGTCAGAATCCACCGGACGGCACCAAACAACAACAAAAACATCTATATGTTTGCATGAATTTCTCTCTTCTTTAAAAAAAAAAAAATTGCCGTAGAGTTGATTCTGACTCATAGCGACTCTATAGGGCGGAGTAGAACTGCTCCAGGAGTTTCCAAGGAGTGCCTGGTGGATTCTAACTGCTGACCTTTTGGTTAGCAGCCATAGCACTCAACCACTACGTCACCAGGGTTTTCAGATGACTATGGTGTGCCTTTCCAATCACCTCATGTACATTCGATGCTGGATAACGAAAAAGGAAGACAGAAGAATTAATCTGTTTGAATTGTAGTGTTAGTGATAAATATCGAATATACCATGTACTGCCAGAAGAATGAACAAATTGGTCTTATAAGAAATACAACCAGAATGCTCCTTAGAAGTGAGGTTGGTGAGACTTAGGCTTGCTCACTTTGGACACTTCATCAGGAAAGATTAATCGCTAGAAAAGATCATCATGTTTGGTAAAGTAGAGGGTCAGCAAAAGGAAGGAAACCTACAATGAGATCATTGACACAATAACATAACAATGGATTCAAACATACCTACAACAGTGACACAAGACCAGGCAATGTTTCATTCTGTTATACAAAAGGTCAGCATGAGTCGGAGGTGACTCAAAAGCAACTAATAACAACTGCCCCCTCCTTCTTTTTTTTTAACTTGGCAGTGAGAATGTTAGTTATTAGAGTCTTGGGGTATAAATACATCTGAAAGTTTAAATAGAGAATAATGGGGGAAGGATTAGGAAGAAAGCAAATATTTCATGTGTCTCACCTATGATACATCCACATATTTGTACTAAGTTCTTTCCCTGTAAGGACCTGTGTAATAGGAATTATTATGCCCATTTTAAAGATGGAAGTCTGAAGCTCAGGGAGGTATTCATAACTTGTCTAACACTACCTGCTTATTTTATTAAATGGTAAAGTCAAGGCTTCTGAATTTATCCATGATTTTGATTCCAAAGCCCATGTTTTTCCCACTGCCTCATTTTGTCTACATAATAAAATCAGTACTGAATGTTTAATTTGATTAATCATTAAAAAATAACTGATCAGAAGTAAAATATTATTTAGTATTCCTCTTTTGTTGGTGTGTCAGTGATCTTAGGTAATGGAACTTTGTGTAAGGATGCAAGGGACTACACAGTCTTAAACCACACAGTCATTTGGGGCCCCAAAACTACTAAGGCTGGAATTAATACTTGTCAAGAAAAAAGAATCTAATGTGGTCTATTTGTCGGTAGCCATGATGGAGCTCCCTTCCTGGCAAGTTGCATGCAAATCATCTTAAAGTTGGTGGCCTCCTTTAGGTCTAAAATATTGGGTCACTTGCTTTTGGCTTGGACACTTGTCCCTGAGGATAAAGTAGCAGGTTTCATTCAGCATATATGGTGTGAATCATGAGCAACTTTTTGCAGAGTCTCTTGAGGATGCTGTTCTTAAAAGGAGGCTGTGATTAGAATTTCACAGACCCAATGCAGGTATGAAGCAGCAAACTGCATATAAAAATCAATGAACTCCAAAGAATATTCTGGGATCAGCATCTATCGCAATCTTTTTTATCTAGTCACCGGTATCAAGAGTATCCTATAAATGAATATGTGTTTTTTTTTTTTTGAGGGTCTACTTCATGTTAATCATGGTGAGAATATTAAGAATAATTTTTATAAGTTGGCAAAATTCTCAGTTCTCAGAGATCATCATTTTGTTTTGCTGTCACTATGAGTCAACACAAACACTGATACAGGAGTGTCTCAACCACTTTGGAAAAGTAAAAGGATTTCTTACAGTCTAGAATATTTGATTAGTCAAACACTATTCCCACAAAATCCTGGGTAATCAGTATTTATTTTGTGAGTTTCAGATGAAGGGTCATTTGTGCTGTGAAATATCTGGATTGTTCAATACACTTTATTGTGACTCTTCCCTTAAACACATGGGATGTGTGCATTCAAACAGGCACAGCAATGAATGTCAATGAACCTCTAGTGGGGACTGCATGCTCTAATTCCTATGGCTTGAGGGATGATTTTTTTATGCTTTTGTTTTCTATAATAAAAACCTACAACCATCAACACGTGTCTGGCAATTTAGAAATGTTAATAAATTAATGATTGGTAACAATACTGACCTATTTCTCCTAAAAGAGCCCTGGCGACACAGTGGTTAAGGGCTCAGCTGCTAACTGAAATGTCGGCTGTTTGAACCGACCAGCCACTCAGCTGAAGAAGGATGTTGCAGTCTGCTTCTGTAAAGATTTACAGACTTGGAAACCCTATGGAGGCAGTTCTACTCTGTTCTGTAGGGTCACTATGAGCTGGAATTTGACTCGACAGCAAAGGGTTTGGTTTGGGGTTTATTTCTCCTAAGGACTGATTACAGAAATTAAAGTTTTATTTTATAGCTCTCTTTAAATACAACATACAGTATTTGTTATGTAGATCATAACAAATTATGGATATCATTGCAAAGGATGGGAATTCCAGAACACTTAATTGTGCTCATGAGGAATCTGTACACAGACCAAGAGGCAGTTGTTCAAACAGAACAAGGCAATACTGCATGGTTTAAAGTCAGAAAGGGTGTGCGTCAGGGTTGTAACCTTTCACCATAACTTATTCCATCTGTATGCTGAGCAAATAATCCAAAAAGCTGGAGTATATGAAGAAGAACGTGGCATCAGGATTAGAGGAAGGCTCAACAACAACCCTGATTATGCAGTTGACTCAACCTTGCTTTCTGAAAGTGAAAAGGAGTTGAGGCACTTACTAATGAAGATCAAAGACCACAGCCTTCAGTATGGATTACACCTCAACATAAAGAAAACAAAAATCCTCACAAGTGGACCAAGAAGCAAATCATGATAAATGGAGAAAAGATTGAAGTCATCAAGGATTTCATTGTATTTGGATCCACAGTCAACACATGGAAGCAGCAGTCAAGAAATCAAAAGACACATTGCATTGAGCAAATCGGCTGCAAAAGACGTCTTTAAAGTGTTAAAAAGTAAAGATGTCACTTTGAAGACTAAGGTGCACCTGACCCAAGCCATGGCGTTTTCAATTACCTCATATGCATGTGAAAGCTTAACAATGAATAAGGAAGATGGAAGAAGAATTGATGCCTTTGAATTGTGGTGTTGGTGAAGGGTACTGAATATACCATGGCCTGCCAAAAGAGTGAGCAAATCTGTCTTGGAGGAAGTACAACCAGAATGCTCCTTAGAAGTAAAGATGGAGAAACTATGTTCTATAAGACAAAGTGGAATGAGAATAGTTATCCGGAGTGATGAAACCTTCCAGGCTCCATATAGCTGTTGGCTTTATGTCAATATTGAGTATATCTTAATAGATATAATTTTTTGTATCTAAAACTGAAGATAAAGGGTCATCAAAAAAGAGGAAGACCATCAACGAGATGGATTGACACAGTGGCTGCAACAATGAGCTCAAGCATAATGATGTGAGGATGGTACAGGACCAGGCAGCATTTCATTCTGTTGTATATAGGGTCACTATGAGTCAGAACTGACGGCACCTAACAACAACAATAACAAAATTGAAGAACCTGTTTATAGATATTGCACTCAAATATTTTAGTGACTCATTAAATAAATTATAAAACAAAATAATATATAGTAAGGAGTCATTTCTTTTTTATTGTGGTGAAAACATATACAACAAAATATTCATCAATTCACCTTTTACATGTACAATTCAATGCCATTGATTATACTCTCCATGTTGCACAGCCTCTGTCCCTTTTGTTTTCCTAATTATTCCACCATCATTAACATAAACTCAGGCCCCCTGTCTTAGTTATCTAGTGCTGCATAACAGAAATACCACAAGTGGATGACTTCAACAAACATAAACTCATTCTCTCACAATTTGGTAGTCTTGAAGTCCAAATTTAGGGCATCAGCTCCTAGCAAAGGCTCTCTCTCTATCAGCTCTGGAGGGAGGTACTTGTCGTTGATAGTCCCCTAGTCTAGGAGCTTTTCAGCGTAGGCATCCTGGGTCCAAAGGACATGCAGTCCTGGCTCTGCTTTCTTGTTATGAGGTCCCCATATCTCTCTGCTTGCTTCTCTCTTTTGTATCTCAAAAGAAATTGGTTTAAGACACAACCTAATTTTGTAGATTGAGTTCTACCTTATTAACATTATAGATGTAGGATTTACAACACATAGGAAAATCATGTCAGATGATAAAATGGTGGACAATCATACAATACTGGAAAACATGAGCCAAGCTGACACATATTTTTGAGGGACACAATTCAATCCAAAACACCCCCAAGCAAAAATTCCCCATTTCCCCCTCCCTCCCATCTCTGGTAACCACTAATAAGTTTTGGTTTCTACATATTTGCTTATTTCATATAAATGTGGTCATAGAGTATTCTTTTTTTTTTTTGTGACTAACTTATTTTGCTCAGTCTAATGTTTTTAAGGTTCATCCATGTTGTGACATATATTAAGGGATCATTTTAAAATAAATTTTCTAGTTTGGGTGTGTGTTAGTTTCCTAGTGCTTCTGTAACTACAAAAAGTACTACAAAAAGAGACTTAAAACAACAGAAATTTATTGTCTCACAATTCTGGAGGCTAAAAGTCCGAATTCAAGGTGTTAGCAGGGGTATGTTTTCTCTGAAGGCTCCAGGGAAAGAGCCTTCCTTGCCTCTTCCAGCTTCTGGTGGTTCCTGGCAATCTTTGGCATTCCTTGGTTTGTACAGTAAAACCTGCAAAAGCTGGAACCTGTGTAAGGCAGAAACCTGTCAGAGAAGGAAAACACAACTATTTTCCACTAAAATGAGCAGCAGAAAAGTGGTTAGACTGCACCCTGTGAAAGGCAGAAAACTTGCGAGACCTGGGAAAACAAGGGGATGTTGTCTAGTTTTGGCTCTCACAGGTTTCACTGTATATGCATCACCCCAATTTCTGCCTCCATCTTCACATGGCCATCTTCCCCCTGTGTCTGTGTCTCTTTGTGTCTCTTCTTCTCTTTTTATAAGGACACACCCAACGCCAGTGTGGTCTAATGTTAGCTGATATCTTCAAAGACACTATTTCTAAACAAGGTCACATTTACAGATACGGGGTTTCAACTTCAATATATGTTTTTAGGGAACACAATTCAATCCATAACAGTGGGTATCATTTTCAATATCTTAAAGGCTCGTGTGTTTAACACTAAAGGACAACTAGATAGAGACAACATCTGGGTATATCAACCGGTCGATACATAACAACTCTGGGCTTTTTAGGACTCTGGGTGTCATGGACTGACTTATGTCCCCCCTAAAATGTGTGTATCAATTTGGCAGGGCCGTGATTCCCGGTATTGTGTGATTTTCCTATATGTTGTAAACCCTGCCTCTATGATGTTAATGAGGGAGGATGGGCAGCAGTTGTGTTAGTGAGGCAGGACTCCATCTACAAGACTGTATTGTATCTGGAGGCAATCTCTTGAGATATAAAATAAAGAAGCGAGCAGAGAGACAGGGGACCTCATACCACCAAGAGAGCAGTGCCAGGAGCACAGTGCATCCTTTGGACCTGAGGCCCCTGCACTGAGATGCTCCCAGACCAAGGGAAGACTGATGCCTCACATGGACCTTCCTCCAGAGCCAACAGAGAGAGAAAGTCTTCCCTGGAGTTGGCATCCTGAATTTGGACTTTTAGCCTATTTTACCGTGAAGAAATAAATTTCTCTTTGCTAAAGACATCCACTTGTGGTATTTCTGTTATAGCAGCACTAGATGACTAAGACACTGGGCTACCAAAGAACAGGATCTGGCCCTCAATTTGTTGACCTACAAATTCAATCTCGTTAATGTTTGAATTGCCTGGAGTCAGGAAGACTAAACAATGCTTAACAAACTCATCAGTCTTATACATCAATTTAGTGGAGAGTTTAATCCCACAAACTGTTGGAAACAGACGGCTTGATGAACTCTGGCTTTGCTTTTTATTAGATTTTGACCTTGGTCAAATTATCAGACCTTGGTGACTTCCAGTGTCATTCTATGAAAAATTAGGGTACTAATAGGACTTCATAGGTTGTTATCAAGCTTGAATGAAATTATGCTTGTCAAGCACTTAGCCTGATTCCTGGCAATACTAAAGGCTTGATAAATTTTAGAAGTTGGTGGTTGTTATTGATGATGATGTCATTGTCGTTCTTCTTCTTATTTACTATCATTAGTATTTTTATCCTATAAACCAGAAAGTTAAGGTATAAACTTATAATGGAGTATGAGACAGTGGTTGGAATGCTTGTGTATCCTCTCTCTAGTACTTCATCTCTTGGTGTAAAAATAATGTTAGATATAGAATCAGTACTCATAAGACTGCCTGGTTAATGAGAACAAAAGATTAGTTTATAGACAAATAACATTTTCATTTTTTTACAATATCATTTCTTTGCTTTTAGCTGGATTTAACTCATCTTAATATAGTATCAGGTTATCTTGGCTGATAGAATGATGATTGGCCAGTAATTATCATTAATTTTTTTATTGGGTAAACTTTACATGCACAAAATTAACCATTTTAAAGTGCACAATTCCGTAGCATTTAGCACATTCACAATGTTGCACAAAAACTGCCTCTGCCTAGTTCCAAAATACTTCCATCACCCGGAAAGAAAACACTGTATCCTATAAGCAGTCACTCTGCACTTCTCCATCCCTGCAGCCCCCGGCACAACCAATCTGCCCTCTGTCTCTATAGATTCACCTATTCTGGGTATTTCATATAAATGGAATCACACGATATGTGACCTTTTGTTTCTGGCTTCTTTTACTTAACGTGGTATTTTTCAGGTTCACTCACTTCATAGCATGTATTAATATTCCTTTTACAGATGAGCAATAGTTCATTGTATGTGCCACATTTTTTTAGTTTTATAAATTTTTCTATTGTGGTAAAATGTATATAACATAAAAGTCGCCATTTAACCATTTCTAAGGGTACAACTCAGTGGAATTAATTATATGCACATTATTGAGCACCCATCACCACTATTTATTTCCAAAACTTTTTCATCACCTCAAACTGAAACTCTGTATCCATTAAGCAGTGACTCCCCATTCCCCGAGCCCCACTAGCCCCTGTTAACGGCTACTCTACTTTCTGTCTCTGTACATTTTGTGTAAGTGGAAAGATATAATATTTGTCCTTTTGTGTCTGGCTTATTTCACTTACCGTAATGTTTTCAAGGTTCATCCATGTCATAGCATGCATCAGAGCTTTATTTCTCTTTATAACTGAGTAGTATTCCATTGTAGGCTTACACCACATTTCATCTGTCCGTTCATCTGTTTATGATCTTCGATTAATTTTTATAAATGGAAAATTACTAAATAAATGCAGTTCAGAGGACAAATCCTTTCAATGTGGGATTCATAAGGAAAGATGATAAAAATAGGTCTTTGGTGAGGAAAAATGTTAAGACCATTAGATGTAAATTCTCACATAGCAGTGCCTACATTTGTCTAGTCATTCTTGAATCTCCAAGGACTGGCATAGAACCTGGCACATAGTAGGCACTCACTAGGTATTTTTCATATGAACAAATTAATGAACCACTATAATTTGACATTAGAAACTTACTTTTAAACAGAATCAGTGCTCTTCATTGCACAAACCCAACTAAAAGGCCAAGGACTAGGGAGCCTATTGATTGAGTCTGTACAGGTCAGCCCCTCAGGCACAGAGCAGGGTGGAGAAGGGTGAAGTGTGGATTTGGTGGGGCACACATACACACAAAAAAACTCAAACCCATTACTGTCCAGTAGATTCTGACTCAAAGCAACCCCATAGGACAGAGTAGAACCGCCTCATAGGGTTTCCAAGGAGTGGCTGGTGGATTCAAACTGTCGAGCTTTTTGGTTAGTGTCTGCAGCTTTTAACCACTGTGCCACCAGGGCTGTGTGGGGCACACAGGAGATCATAAATACCAAGGGTCACTCAGGTGATAAAGGGGACAATTAGCTGCATCCTTTATCTTATTGATCAGGGCCACATAAGAATGAGTGTTAAGTACCATAGATATATGCCCCATGCTTATACTTTTCCCCATTAAACCTCTTAATGTTTGGTTATAATGCAGAGAGTTAAAAAACTGATGATTTTGATTGGCATACAGTTACATTTTTGGAAACTGCTGACATTTAAGACCCGAAGAGTGACAGTAATGCTAAACTTTAAGAAAAAATGAAACTTGTCATACCATATATGTCATATGCCATAGATCTGATTGTAAAGAAGCAAAATGAAATGAATAGAAACTTTGCCAGTTTAGAGAGTCTGGGAAAGATCCTGTGCTGAAAAAAACTCACCACACATTTCACACATTTGCAAACAAAAATCTACCTTTAAGACATAACCTTCCTTGAATGTGGTTGTTGAAGAATGAATTTTCTTCGTTAGCTGTTTCAGGAGAAGAATCAGAATATTTTCATCCCCCAAAGCACCATTTGGTTATTCTGAGGATTGTAATGAATTTGCTTTGCTTCAGAATTACCTAATTTTTTTATGCTGGGATTAAATTTCATGAGAATTTTATTTGGCTATTTTAATTCAAGGTTTAAAGATAAATTTTCATGGATAATTTTCAGTGATGGTTTTATGATTTATGAACTTGCCAGTAGCTAGATGCGGTCTGTACACATAGCAGTTTGACACATTTTATTAATAAATATAGAAAATTAAGAAGTTGGAAGAGAGAAACATATATCAGCAAGAAGATAAGAAAACAAGATACCTGAGAAATGGCTAAAGAAATAGGTGTAGTTTAGCTTAAAGAAGGAGGAATTTGAAGAATTTAGGGAAAATGCCAACCACTTGGATCTTTCTCTTAAGGACACATGATAATGAATTTAGTGAATATAAGCTGAAAATGTGGATGTTAGATTCAAAGAAGCTTGGATTAGCATCCCCGCTCCAGACAGTTACTGGGAGTATGTAACCTTGGGTAAATTTCTTCATTCTTCAGATATTCAGTTTTCCCATGTGAAAAACAGAGACCATAAGCATAATTACTTCACTGGAAGAACTAAATGAGCTCTGCCCTGCCCCCTGATACACAGTAAATGTCCAATAAATGGAAGTTATTTGTACTGTTCGAAGTCAAGGACATTTAAATATCGGGTCATCAAAGGATTAGATCCTTCCCTTGAGATCACTGAGAATGTAAGAGGATCACCTCTATCTGTAAGAAACTTTCTTCTCCAGATGATCCATTTATGCATTTTCTAGCATAGTGTCTAGAAGAAAACTAGAAATATGGAGCAGCTATTATAAAAATCCTTTTTACTTTGTCAGTGTTGGCTTGCTACTTCTGAGAGGGGAATGTTTGCAATTTAAATTTCTTGTCTGTCACTCTGAGGTTGATTGGAATCAGAGCCTTACTGCCAATGGGGCTATACCAAAGCTTCCAGTGGGGAGTCCAGGCCCATGTATGTTGCTATTGGTGCTTGCAACTCTTATCTCTTGCAGTTGGGCCTTGCCATGTCAGTGAGACAGGCCAACTTCAAATGCCACCATCTGCATATCTTTACCTGAGATTTTCTCCATAGCCAAGGACGGCTACTCTTCCTGGGCACCTGGCAGGTAAGAAAATTGACACTTCCTAGGAACAAGCATAATAGCGATCACGAGGATGGCACAGGACTGGGCAATATTTTGTTCTGTTGTGCCTAGGGCCTCTATAAGTAGGAACCGACTTGGTGGCACCTAACAACAACAGAAGCAGCAACACAGTGGCTGCAACAGTGGGCTCAGACATAGAATGATTGTGAGGATGGCTCAGGACTGGGCAACGTTTTATTCTGTTATATAAGATTGTCATGCATCAGAGCTGACTCAAGACTGAACGGCAACTAACAACAACAATAACAACAGGAGCAGCCCTCACCGATGATCTCCTAGGCCCTTTACTCCTTGGATGAGGTAATTCAGCTTTATATTGTTTCCTGTAGAAGTCAATCCCAGTCACTCATGTGGAAAATGGCGTGATAACTCATTCTTTTTTGGTTGCCTCCTCTTCCTTATCTCACTTACTTCACTCTCTTGTGGTGTTTTTAAGGTCACCTCTCAAATAAATTGCTTGCATTCAAATCCTTATTTCAGAGTCAGCTTTCAGAGGAGTCAAAAACTGAGTCAGGGTGTCAGGGGCTATTTTTCCTGTTTTAAGAGCAATAACTATCACAACAAAGATTGTAGCAGGTTTGGTATGAATGGAAAAGGATGGGATTTATGGAAGAATTGGAAAGATGATCGTCTATTCATTTTACTTACAAAAATCTAATTGTATACTAAGTGTCAGACACTGGGCTAAATCTTGGTGACATAGAGATGGGTCCTACTTTGGAGGAATTTACATTCTTCTGGAAAAGTAGCAACTCACCGTTAAATTCCAAGGTGAACTGTAACTTAGGAGAGCTGAGTGCAAGGGCTATAGGAGTACAAACCAGAGGCAGAGAGACAGAGAGAAAGAGAGAGAGACAGAGAGAGGAGCTCAGAAGAGTAATGGAAGTGTATTTAATATAGCAAAAGGGAAGCAACATTTGCACTAAGGGATGAGTTGGACTTTGGTGGAAAAAGGTGAGAAGAGCATTCTAGGGAAGGAGAACTATTTGAATAGAAACTTGAAGGTATATGGAGTGTTCTGGTGACAGTTAAAGCAGAGTTCATTGTAAGGTGGAGAAATGGCAATGATTAAGACGGAGAGAGAGGTTGGGGCCTGAGAGAAAAGTCTTGCGGTGTCAATCCACCTCGTTGAGGGTCTTCTTTTCTCTGATTCTCCACTTTACCAAGCATGATGTACTTCTCTAGGGATTGGTCCCTCCTGATAACATGGCCAAAGTACATGCCCTGAAAACATGTACGAAGTCTCACCACCCTTGCTTCTAAGAAGCATTCTGGCTGTACTTCCTCCAAGACGGATTTGTTCATTCTTCTGGCAGCCCAAGGTATATTCAATAATCTTCCTCAACACCATAATTCAAAGGCATCAATTCTTCGGTCTTCCTTATTCATTATCCAGCTCTTGCATGCATATGAGGCAATTCAAAATTCCATGGCTTAGGTCATGCACACCTTAGCCCTCAAAGCAACATCCTTGCTTTTGAACACTTTAAAGAGGTCTTTTGCAGCAGATTTGCCCAATGCAATGTGTCATTTGATTTCTTGACTACTGCTTCCATGGGCATTGATTGTGGATCCAAGTAAAATGAAATCTTTGACAACTTCAATATTTTCTCCATTTATCATGATGTTACTTATTGGTCCAGTTGTGAGGATTTTTGTTTTCTTTATATTATACTGAAGGCTGTGGTCTTTGATCTTCATCAGTAAGTGCTTCATCAAATCCTCTTCACTTTCAGCAAGCAAGGTTGTGTCATCTGCAATTCACAGGCTGTTAATGAGTCTTCCTTCCAATCCTGACACTGTGTTCTTCATACAATCCAGGTTCTCAGATTATTTGCTCAGCATACAGATTGAATAATATTGTGAAAAGTTACAACTGGTTGCACACTCTTCCTGACTTTAAACCACGCAGTATCCCTTTGTTCTGTTAGAACAACTGCCTATTGATCTATGTACAGTTTCCCATGAACACAATTAAGTGTTCTGGAATTCTCATTCTTCAGGATGTTATCATAATTTGCTATGATTCACACAGTTGAATGCCTTTGCATAGTCATAAAACACATGTACACAGCTTTCTGGTATTCTCTGCTTTTAGCCAGGATCCATCTGACATCAGCAGTGATATCCCTGGTTCCATGTCCTCTTCATTAATAATGAAAAATCAGACATTGAAATGTTTTTGAAAAGATTGAACATCTTGCATTCTCATACCACACTAGAACCAGAAAGGGAGGAAACTGAGTAAAGGGACAATCTAGGAAATATAACAGTATCTTTTAAAGGTGTGACGAAAAACCTATTGCTGTCGAGTTGATTCCGACTCATAGCAACCCTATAAGGTGTGACCAAAGCACTAATGAAATAACACAACAAATTCTATTAATCTTCTTCCAGACTACTAATCTTAGTTGAAACAGAAATCTAACATACAAAAAAAAAAAAAAAACAAAAACCTGTTGCTGTCTGGTTGATTCTGAATCATAGTGACTCTAAAAGACAGAGTAGAGCTGCTCCATCGGGTTTCCAAAGTGAATTTGAATTGCCGACCTTTTGGTTAGCAGCCAAACTCTTAACCACTGTACCACCAGGGCTCCACTACCCACATAGTCAGGGCAAAAACATTTTTTTTCTATTTTCAAATAAAGCATTATTTGAAATATTCCATTTCTGTATTAGATTTTAAAGTACATCCTCGGTGCTTTAGAAAGCTACCACTTCAGAGTTACATAAAGGTCATAGAATATGGGCACTGGACATTTCTAGCAGAGACAGTTTCAGGTAGCAATTGTATAATGAGCATGTAAATCATTTTCCCATCAGCTCCTTGACCCATGACTCCCTGCTAGAACTGAAACAATGTTCACTGTATAGCACAGGCTTCAAAGGCTCTTTTAGAAACAACTGGAAAATGTTAACCTGCTGTTCCTGATGATGGTTGATGGTAATTCCTCTTTAGGCTGAAGAGGGAAAAATCTGATGCATTAGTCTGAAAACTTTATTTGCTATGGGAATTTGCTTTGGCTAATGTAGCTTTTAAGACCTGTTGGTTCACTCAAAGGTCAAGGAACATTTATGTAAGGAATCTTCAGTAACATTCTTTCAGCTTGGCAAGCAGAGAATGCCCTGATGCCAGCTTTTCCCTCTTTTAAGTATTAAATTTGTGTATGGCTTTATTTGACTTCCCACCAAACAGTGAAATTGTTTTCAAAATATGCAGATAACATCGTGTAAAGTTAAAGAGACATTTGTTTCACTTTAATTTCTTTTTTAGTGATTTTCTTTCTTGGTTTATGAAAAGCACTGTTTTTCAAATAATGAACATAACCAAAGCTTGCACTGTGGAAGTTCTTTTACTGTGCCAACAAGTCAGTTTGCATCAGAGAGGCTCTACAAGGGGATGCTTATCTGCACTTCCCAAAGTGTGTTCTGCAAAGCTCTAATTCTAAACACTGGTTATTAGGATGGAAATAACTCATTCAGTGAAAGTGTTCTGTGGTCAAATAAGTTTGAGTGATTCTAGAAATGTGGAGACCAGACATGGGGCCTTTTCCTTTCACTCTCAATTTGAAGCTACTTGACTTTTTTTGAGCCAGAAATCTGCTGAGCCTGTCGCCTCTGGAGTGTGGGTGAGATCTTAGGCACTCTAGATTCCTTTTGGTAAGAATTGGTACAGGGCTTCTTTGGATTACAAAATGAAAGACAGTGCAGTGAATCCTGGGAAGATCTTGAGATGAGTGTGCTAAGTCTCCCCTTCCTAAACGTCCAGAGATAAAGAGAGAGCTGAAAGTTAATTTGCATCTGCCCTGACATTTAGAGAGAGAGACTATAGCAAATTCTGTATGGGTTGGTACCCTGCTTTTTCATCACAGGCCCAAGGTCCAGAAGACCCTTTACATATCACTGCCTTTGAGAGTCTCACTGCCATTAATGCTACCTCGACAATAAAATATAAGGCCCAAATAAGCTTTAGAGAAAGATAAGCCCACCCAGGAGTGAAAGAAAAACTTGAGCTATTAGCACACATGCCAGGTATCTCAGTCATCCAGTGCTGCTATAGCAGAAATACCACAAGTGGATGGCTTCAACAAAGAGAAATTTATTTCCTCACAGTAAAGTAGGCTAAAAGTCCAAATTCAAGGTGTCAGCTCTAGTGGAAGGCTTTCTCTCTCTGTCGGCCTTCTCATCAATCTTCTCCCAGACTAAGAGCTTCTCTGCACAGGGGCTCCAGGTCCAAAGGTTGCCCTCTGCTCCTCATGCAGCTTTCTTGGTGGTATGAGGTCTTCAACTCTCTGCTTGCTTCCCTTTCCTTTTTATCTCTCGGGAGATTAGAGGCGGTACAGGCCACACCCCAGAGAAACTCCTTTTACATTGGCTCAGGGATGTGACCTTAGTAAGGGTGTTATAATCCCACCCTAATTCTCTTTAACAAAAGTTACAATCACAAAATGGAGGACAACCACACAATACTGGAAATCATGGCCCAGCCAAATTGATACACACATTTTTGGGAGGTCGTAATTCAATCTATGACACCAGGGAAGTAGGGAAATAGAAGCAGTGGAAGGAGACACATGAACACTTGAATTAAAAAATAATGAGAACACTTAAGGAGATCCAAGTGCTTCACAGAAAAGGCTTCCTGTGGCTTAAAAACATGATTTTAAAACTAAAGCATTCAGTAGGTGAAATAATGGAGAGGGTGGTCTCTGTTGAGACACAAATTAGTGGTCCAGAAGACCAAGTGCAAGAAATATGCCAAAGCATAGACCAAAATGCTAGAAGAAAATTATGAGAGAAGAGATGAGAGACTTGGAGGGTAGATCCAGAATACTACACATACAGGAATTAACTGTTCGAAAGGTGAAAAGAGGAGAGATGAAAGAAGTTGAGCCAAGTCTTCAGTCTATATATTTAAAGGACCCATTGAGTTCCGGTCTGGACTAATGAGAAAAGATATTCCACCAGCCATTTTCCAGAAAAATTCTTCAACTCTAATGGGTAAAGAAAAGTCATTTACATACTACCAGGAAGAAAGATTAAATTATCTACTGAGGAAAAAGAATCATAATGCCATTGGAATATCTATCTGTAGGCACAAGAAACTAAAAGACAATAGAACAAAGTCAGAGGGATAAAGAATAGCAAGTCAAGAGTTCCATATCAAGCCAAGGTATTCACCTGAATAAAGATATTTTATATGTAACAATTCAGAATGTGAGTAATCCAAATAACTCGTCCAAGGAAAATACCTGAGGTAGTCTAGATAAAATATAAATGAACCTAAATTAAGAACTCAAGACAAAGAGAAGGTGAAGAAGGTAGGAAATAATGATGAACAATTAACCTTGTCATATGAACATATTCATTCATTTATTCAACAAATATCTATTATCTACTATAAGCCAAACACGGTTGTTGACAGTGGATATATGACACTAATATAGTAGACAAGAATTAAATTTTAATAGATATACACAATCTGTTTGGGAATAAATAATATAGTCTTAAATAAATCCCGATGAAATACAGCAACACAATGTCATGGATATTCAAATACATAAACCAAAACTAACCCATTGCTTTCGAGTCAATTCCTACTCATAGAGACTCTATAGGACAGAGTAGAACTGCCCCATAGGGTTTCCAAGGATCCGCTGATGGATTTGAGCAGCTGACCTTTTGGTTAGCAGCCCGTCTCTTAATCACCACGCCACCAGGGCTCCATTCAAATATATATAGTATGTCAAAAAAGCCTAGAAGTGAAGAGTGGGAAGAAGGAATGCATCCTAAAGCTTCAAGGTGGAGGCAGAAATGATGAGGATTAGAGGGTGGGGGTTGGGAACGCGAAATTGAATTTATTCTAAAAGTTTTTTTCTATTGGAGAAGAATTGCATGGTAGCTATGTTTTAATTGCAAATATGAGACAGAATTCTAAAAATGATCTCCTAAGATTTCTTGCCCTGATCCCCAGGACTGTGAACGTGATGTGATATCATACCCATAATTGTGTTACTTTATAAGACAAAGGGATTTTGAACATGTAATTAAGGTTGCTAATCAGTTGCCTTGGAGTTAATCAAAACGGAGATTATCTGCTGGGGCTTAATTTAATCATAGGTACACATTAAAAGTAGAAAGTTATCTCTGGTTGTGACAGAAGGGGAAATCATATACATTCAAAGCACAAGATTTGATGTACCACTGATGACTTTGAAGGCAGCGGTGCAAGGGGCAAGGACTGGAGAGTGACCTCTAAGAGCTGATAGTGAACTTTGGCCAACGGCCAACAAAGGAATGAAGGCCTCATCTGTACACGCACAAGGCACTGGATTCTGCCAACAATCTGAATGAACCTGGAAGGTATTCTTTTCCAAGTCATCCAGATAAGAGCCCAGCTCATTGACACCTTGATTTTGGCCATTTGAGACTCTAAGCAGAGATTCCAGCTGAGTGTGCCCAAACTTCTAACTTACAGAACTGTGAGCTAATAAATGGGTTGTTGTTTTACGCCACTGAGTTTGTGGTAATTTGTTATGCCTCAGTAGAAAACCAATATATATCTGCTTGTAAAATTGTTAGCTGATCCTTGGTCTTTGCTGCATATTTTCTGCTGGCTAATAACAATTGAAGACAATGGTCTAATCTGAAATAAACATAAGGAAACAATGTATTTGGAAGCTCTTTTTTTGTATACCATAGCATGGTATACACAATCTTTAGAAAATAAATACTAATACAAATATAATATAAGTACTTACATAAATACAAATAAATACCAAATTGAAAAGGCTAGGAGAAAAAGATTAGGAAGGGGTGAATGCACTCCAAAAGCTTCATGGGGGAGTGGGAAATGATGGGACCTTAGGAGAGCACACAGAGGATTAACTCCGTTGGCTCTTCTTCCCCAATGTGACTCTTATTTAGATGTGCGTTAGCTCAAATGGAAAGTGGACTTGAACTAGGTTAACAGGAGAAATTTTCACTGCAAATCGGTAATGAACATAGAAAAGTGTTATATGCTTCTTACAGAGATTTTCTCATGCTTCATAACTGTAGCCTTTTAGTTTTTGGTTTTTAAGTGTTCTATTTTAGTGTTTCAGTTTTCATTTAGTCATTCACTTTACCATTGTATAAGAAAAAAATTTGATCAATAAGTCAATTAGAATTCAAAGGTTTTATTAGGTGGAAAAAAAAAAAAAACTATTCTCAAGCAGGGAGCTTGTCACATGACAATTCTGATCAGCATGTATACAGTTTAAACATTTAGGGGATTTTCCAAAAGGAAAATTTAAATTGATTGGCTGTCATTCATTTAATCGGCAGGAAGCGGCTTGGATTGGTTTATTAATTCGTGTGTCTCCATTCTATGGGCTAGTTATGGCTTATCTAATTATTTAATCTTTTCCCAGAATTGTCTTTATCGTGAGTTTTTAGTTTCCAGGACAAGTTAAGTTTAAACTGCAGGGGGGAGGAGGGAGTATTTTCTTTGAACACCATCTTCAGCTTTGCCCTCATTCTTGTGGTTTACATTTGCCTCAACTTTTACAAATGCAAATTAACCATCTTTATTTCCATCTATGGAATATGAAATGTGTCATTTCTTAAATAACTTAGATGCAACTTCTAGGTTTACCTGATCTCATAACTTCCTAATTAAAAGACATCAAAGTCACACAAAGCTTGAGAGCATTGTGAAATAGCAGAAACTTAGTGTTTGCTTTTTTATTCCTTCCACCTTTGTTCATTTGATGAAATGCTTTTCAGTATATCATGGCATTTTGCAAGAAATAAATTAACATACTCTTTGTAGATTGTTTTATGTAGAGATTATCTATTTTTTACATTTGCTCGTTTGGTAATTGTCTTTGATACAAAAGAGCAAAGTAAATTCATTTTATACCAAAAAAAGCCAAACCAAACCCAGTACCATCGAGTCGATTCCGACTCATAGCGACCCTACAGGACAGAGTAGACCTGCCCCATAGAGTTTCCAAGGAGCGCCTGGCGGATTCGAACTGCTGATCCTTTGGTTAGCAGTTGTAGCACTTAACCCCTACGCACAATAGAGAAAAGAAGCAGATGTTCAAGTTTATTGACAAACATAATGTATTTTAAAGATTTCCTTTTCTCTGAGATCCACATGAAATACATATAATTCAGTAATGTATATCATAGAATAAAAATAGTCTGTATAGTGTTGAAGTGCCCTTTGAAATAGATTTTCCACCACAGGATGACATTTATTGCTTATTTAACTATTCTATTTTTTGTACCTTAAGGGCTTTAGAGCTATTCAGATAGTCAATATACCTTAAAAAAAGTTTTCATTATGAAATGACACACATGATGTATTTGCTTATAATGACACCAAACTGCCAACCCCCCCAAGCAGGACAACAAAGTTCCTCAAGCCCTCTTAACAGTTCATTTGTATTCTTCAAATATGATTTTTTGCATATGTACTGCTTTTCTTGTGTTTGGGCTGTAACAAAATGCCTCAAATTGGGTGGTTCACAAAAACAGAAATTTATTGTCTCACACTTCTGGAGGCTAGAAGTCCAGATCAGGATATCGACCGTATTGATTCCTTCTGAGGTGTCTGAGAGAGAAACTGTTCCATGCATCTCTCATAGCTTTTGGCAGCTCCAGGCATTCCTTGGCTTGCAGCTGTGGAATCACGTGACATCTATTCCCTGTCTCCCTGTCTCTGTGTATCTTCTCTTTCATAAGGACACCAGTCATATGGATTAGAACCAACCCTACTCTTGGAAAGGAGCACTGGTGGCACAATTGCTTAGCACTCTGCTGCTAACTGAAAGTTGGTTGTTTGAACCCACCCAGCATCTCTGCAGGAGAAAGACCTTGCAATCTGCTTCTATAAAGAGTACAGCGAAGAAAACCCCAGTTCTACTCTGTCACATGGGGTTGCTATGAATCAGAATCTACTAGATGGCATCCAACAACTGCTACTCTGGGATAACTTCATGTTAACCGAGCTGATAACATCTTCAAAGACCCTATTTCCAAACAAGGTCACCTTCCTAGGTACTGGGGGCTAGGACTTCAACGTATATTTTTTTGGAAACGCAATTCAATCCATAACATGAGTCAAATTTAAAATTGGCTTATCTACTTTGTAGCCTCAGGAAGAGAATAATACTTGATCTGCTGGACAAGAGATGATAAATGAGACTTTTAATATTTAAGACTAAAAAGACATAATAGAAAGCCTGGGATTAGAGTGTAATGTAAAACTTTGTAATACTTCCAACGTAACTAAATGGAAGGAAAAAGTAGTTGGTCAGGGTGAGCAGTGAAGACATCAATTTAAAGAGCAGTAGCTCTCTTCTCAACTTTCAGGAAGTGGCCAAGGGCCAACTCACAAGTGAAAACATCACCAGCTTTTGAGAGAGACACCATGACCTTTAATTATGTTTATTTGGGTCAGTCTGGAAATGAAAATGATATGGTTGGTCATAGTTATCTTTGAGATTGTTCCAGAAAAAAAAAACATTTACTTCTTGCCAGAGGCTACAGGAGAAAGAAATAGTTTTTTGTTCTTTTTTTAATCTGAAATTTTTTTCTGTATTCAAGTTATCACTTCTCTCTCCACAGGAAGACTTCCTTTCCCCTGCTTCTCCCAGCTTCAAGAAGACAGGGACTGGGTCTTACGTATTTTTGTGTTTCTGGAACCTAGCATTGTACCTGGAATAAGGTTGAATGCTCAAAAAATAGCTGTTAAAGTGAGGTAAATAAAGTGATTTCTCACCATTTTTGTGCAATCATTTTAGCTCTTGCTTATGATGCTCTGTTGTGGGATCTTATAACTAGTACTATTGGTAGTATTTTAAAGCTCCCAGAAAAAAGCAGCTAAGTAACACTGACATAAATAGTAGCATTGCCTGTTTTTATGAATCAGTATACAAAAGAATGTTAGAGGTAAATTTCAGGATTTAGTATTGAACTTTCATCTCTACACTAAGTTAAAAAAAATCAAACCGGTTGCTGTAGAGTTGATTCTGATTCATGGTGACCCCATGTGCATCAGAGGAGAACTGCACTTCATAGAGTTTTCATGGCTGTGACCTTTTGGAAGCAGATCGCCAGGTATTTCTTCTAAGGCACCTCTGGTATGGTTCAAACTGTCACTCTTTCATTTAGTAGCACAGTGTTTAATTGTTTGAGCCACTCAGGTATTCCTATACTAAGTTTAAGGCTCTAGAAATCCTTCCAGTGTCTATGCAAAAAGGATATAATGTTAATTTCCAATGTTTTCAACCCAATTTAAATTCCTCAGAAATACTTTTCTAAACTTTCTCTTAAAGCCAGCATACCAACAGCTGAACAAATAATCTGAGAAGCTGAAGAAGAATGTGACACCAGGATTCAAGGAAGACTCATCAACACCCTGCAATATGCAGATGACTCAACCTTGCTTGCTGCAAGTGAAGGGGACTTACTGATGAAGATCAAAGACTACAGCCTTCAGTATGGACTACACCTCAACATAAAGAAAAATAAAAATCCTCACAACTGGACCAATAAGTAACATCATGATAAACAGAGAAAATATTGAAGTTGTAAAGAGTTTCATTTTACTTGGATCCACAGTCAACAGCCATGGAAGCAGCAGCTGAGACATCAAACGACACATTGCATTGGGCACATCTACTGCCAAAGACCTCTTTAAGGGGTTAAAAGCAAAGATGTCACTTCAATGACTAAGGCGCGCCTGACCCAAGCCATGGTGTTTTCAGTTGCCTCTTATACACAAAAAAGTTGGACAATGACTAAAGAAGACCGAAGAAGAATTGATGTCTTTGAATTATGGTATTGATGAAGAATATTGAATATACCATCGACTGCCAGAAGAATGAACAAATCTGTTTAGTGAGTCGATCCCAAATCATAGCTAGCCTATGTACCACAGAACGAAACACTGCCTGGTCCTACGCCATCCTCACAATCACTGCTATGTTTGAGCCTATTGTTGCAGCCACTGTGTCAATCCATATTCTTGAAATCTCCCTCTTTTTCACTGACCCCCTACTGTACCAAGCATGATGTCCTTCTCCAGGGTCTAGTCCCTCCTGATAACATGTCCAAAATACATGGGACAAAGTCCCACCATCCTCGATTCTAAGGAGCATTCTTGTTGTACTTCTTCCAAGTCAAATTTGTTCGTTCTTCTGGTAGTCGATGACATATTCAATGTTCTTCATTAACACCATAATTCAAAGGCATCGATTCTTCTTCAGTCTTTCTTATTCATTGTCCAGCTTTCACATGCATATGAGGTAACTGAAAATACCATAGCTTGGGTCAGGTGCACCTTAGTCCTCATAGTGATATTTTTTTCTTAAACATTTTAAATAGGTCTTTTGTGGCAGATTTGCACAATCCAATACATCCTTTGATTTCTTGACTGCTGCATCAATGGGCCTTGATTGTGGATCCAAGTAAAATGAAATCCTCAACAACTACAATCTTTTCTCTGTTTATCATGATGTTGCTTATTGGACCAGTTGTGAGGATTTTGTTTTCTTTATGTTAAAGTCTAATCCATACTGAAGGCTGTTGCCTTAGTCATCTAGTGCTGCTATAACAGAAATACCACAAGTGGATGGCTTTAACAAAGAGAAATTCATTCTCTCACTCTAGTAGGCTACAAGTCCAAATTCAGGGCATCAGCTCCAGTGGAACGCTTTCTCTCTCTGTCGACTCTGGAGGAAGGCCCCTTGTCATCAGTCTTCCCTTGGTCTGGGAGCATCTCAGCGCAAGAACCTCAGGTCCAAAGGACATGTTCTGCTCCCAGCACTGCTTTCTTGGTGGTGTGAGGTCCCCCATCTCTCTGCTCACTTCTCTCTTATATCTCGAAGAGATTGGCTTAAGACACTATTTAATCTTCTATAGCTCATCAATATAACTGCCACTAATCCATCTCATTTCATCATAGTGTTAGGGAAATCACATAAAATGGTGGACAAGTACACAATACTGGGACTCATGGCCCAGCTAAATAGACATATTTTTGGGGGGGGTCACAATTCAATCCATGACAGTTTAGTCTTTGATTTTCATCAGTAAGTCCTTCAAGTCCTCTTCATTTTCAGCATGGAAGGTTGTGTCATCTGCAGCCTGCAGGTTGTTAATGAGTCTTCCACCAGAGCTGATGCCACGTTCTTCTTCACATAGCCCAGCCTCTCGGATTATTTGCTCAGCATACAGATTGAATAAATATGGTGAAAATACAACCCAAACACACATCTTACCTGATTTAAACCATGCATTTTTCCCTAGTTCTGTCCGAATGACTGGCTCTTGATCTGTGTACAGGTTCTGCATGATCACAATTCAGTGTTCCGGGGTTCCAACCCTTTGAAATGCTACCCATAATTTGTTATGATCCACACAGTCAAATGCCATTGCATAGTCAATAAAGCACAAGTAAATGTCTTTCTGGTATTCTCTGCTTTCAGCCAAGATCCATCTGACACCAGCAATGATATCCGTAGTTCCAGGTCCTCTTCTACATCTGACTTGAACTTCTGGAAATTCCCTGTTGATGTACTACTGCAACCGTTTTTGAATTATCTTCAGTAAAATTTTATTTGCTTGTGCTCTTAATGATATTAATGATATTGTTAGATAATTTCTGCATTCTGTTGAATTCTTGCTTCTAACTAGCGTTCTGGCCATACTTCTTCCAAAACAGATTTGTTCATTCATCTGTCAGTGAATGATACGTTCAATATTCTTCATCAATACCATAATTCAAAGGCATTGATTCTTCTTCAGCACACAGATTGACTTTCTTTGGAATGGCACACATATGAATGTCTTCCAGTAGGATGGCCAGGTAGCTGTCTTCCAATTTTCTTGGCGTAGATGAGTGAGTGTTGCATCCATTTGTTGAAACATCTCAATGGCTATTTCTTCAATTCCTGGAGCCTTGATTTTTCACCAATGCCTTCAGTGCAGCTTGGAATTCTTCCTTCAGTATCATTGGTTCTTGATCATATGCTACCTCCTGAAATGGCTGAACATTGACCAATTCTTTTTGGTACAGTGACTCTGTATATTCCTTCCATCTTCTTTTGATGCTTCCTGCACTGTTAAATGTTTTGCCCGTAGAATTCTTCAATATTGCAACTCAAGGCTTGAATTTTTTCTTCTGTTCTTTCAGCTTGAGAAGTGCCAAGACTGTTCTTCCCTTTTGGTTTTCCAACTCCACATCTTTGCACATTTCATTATAATACTTTACCTTGTCTTCTCGAACTGTCCTTCAATATCTTCTGTTTAGCTCTTTTACTTCATTTCTTCCATTTGCTTTAGCTACTCTACATTCAAGAGCAAGTTTCAGAGTCTCTTCTGACACCTATTTTGGTTTTTTCTTTCTTTCCTGTCTTCTTACTGACCTTTTGCTTTCTTCATATATGATGCCCTTGATGTCATACTACAACTCATCTGGTCTTTAGCCATTAGTGTTCAACGTGTCAAATCTATTCTTGAGGTGGTCTCTAAATTCAGGTGGGATATACTCAAGGTCATACATTGGCTATCATGGACTTGGTATAATTTTCTTCAGCTTCAACTTGAACTTGCATATGAGCGATTGATGGTCTGTTTTGCAGTAAGGCCCTGGCTTTGTTCTGATTGGTGATATTGAGCTTCTCTACGATCTCTTTTTACAGATGTAGTCGATCTGATTTCTGTGTATTCCATCTGGTGAGGTCTACGTGTTCAGTTGCCCTTTATGTTGTTGAAAATGGTATTTGCAATGAAGTCATTGGTCTCGCAAAATTCTGTCATGCGATCTTGGGCATAGTTTATTTATTGTACTTTAGATGAAGGTTTACAGAACAAACTAGTTTCTCATTAAACAGTTAGTACACATATTGTTTTATGACATTGGTTAACAACCCCACGACATGTCATTACTCTCTTCTCGACCTTGGGTTCCCTATTACTAGTTTTCCTGTCTCCTCCTGTCTGTTGTGCCCCTTTAGTCTCTTTTTGTTTTACGGCCCTGTCTAATCTTTGTCTGAAGGGTGAACCTCAGAAGTAACTTTTTTACTGACCTACAATGGTGTCCGGGCGCCATACTCTCAGGGTTTCTCCTGTCTCTGTCAGGCAAATAAGTCTGGGCGTTTTGTTTTGTTTTTGCAGGTTAGAATTGTGTTCTACATTTTTCTCCAGCTCTGTTCAGGACCTTTTATTGTGATCTCTATCACGGCAGTCAGTAGTAGTAGCCGGGCACCATTTTGTACTGGACTCAGTCTGGTGGAGGCTGTGGTAAATGTGATCCATTAGTCCTTTGGACTAATCTTTTCCTTGTATCTTTAGTTTTCTTCTTTCTTCCTTGCTCCTGAAGGGGTGAGACCAGTGGAGTATCCTAGATGGCCACTCACAGGCTTTTAAGACCCAAATGCTACTCACCAAAGTAGAATGTAGAACATTTTTCTTTCTCTCTCTCTCTCTTTTCTTTCTTTCTTCCTTCCCTTCCCTTCTCCCTCTGCTTCCCTTCTCCCTCCCCTCCCCTTCCCTCCCCTCCCCTTCCCTTCCCTTCTCCCTTCCCTTCCCTTCCCTTCTCCCTTCTCCCCTCCCTCCCCTCCCCTCCCCTCCCTCCCCTCCCCTCCCCTTCCTTTCCTCCATCCCTCCCTCTTTCCTTCCTTTTTCTTTCTTTCTTTCTCTCTCTCTTTCTTTCTTCACTTTAGTTGAAGGTTTACAGAACAAACTAGTTTCTCATCAAACAGTTGGTACACATATTGTTCTGTGACGTTGGTTAACAAACCCACGACGTGCCAACACTTTTCCTTCTCAACCCTGGATTCCCTATTACCAGCTTTTCTGTTCCCTCCTGCCTTCCAGTCCCTGTCCCAGGGCTGGTGCGCCCTTTTAGTTTTGTTTTGTTCCATGGGTCTGTTCAGTCTTTGGCTAAAGGGTGAACCTCAGGAGTGACCTCATTACTGAGCTGAAGTGGTGTCTGGGGGCCATACTCTCAGGGTTTCTCCAGCCTCTGTCAGGCCAGCAAGTCTGGTCTTTCTTTTCGAATTAAAATTTTGTTCTACATTTTTCTCCAGCTCTGTCTGGGGCCCTCTATTGTGATCCCTATCAGAGCAGTCAGTGGTAGTAGCCAGGCACCATCTTGTTGTACTGGACTCAGTCTGGTGGAGGCCATGGTAGATGTGGCCCATTAGTCCTTCGGACTAATCTTTCCCTTGTATCTTTAGTTTTCTTCATTCTTCCTTGCTCCAGAAGGGGTGAGACCAGTGGAGTATCCTAGATGGCCACTCACAGGCTTTTTAAGACCTCAGACGTTACTGACCAAAGTGGAATGTAGAACATATTCTTTATAAACTATGTTATGCCAATTGAGCTAGATGTTCCCAGAGATCATGGCCCCACGGCCCTTCAGGCTGGCTTCATAGAATGAATTTGGAAGTGTCACTTTCTTTTCTATGTTCTGAAATAGTTTGAGTAGTACTGGTGTAAGCTTTTCTCTGAATGTTTGGTAGAATTCTCCTGTAAAGCCATCTGGGCCAGGACATTTTTTTTGCTGGAATTTTTTTTTTTTTTTTTTATTGCCTTTTCAATCTCTTCTCCCTTTATGGGTCTGTTCAGATTTTCAACATCATTTTGTGCTAGTTTTGGTAGGTAGTGTGTTTCTAGAAATTTGCCCATTTCCTCCAGGTTTTCAAATTTGTTGGAGTGCAGTTTTTCATAATACTCTATTATGTTTGTTTTTATTTCAGTTGGATCTGTTGTAATGGCCTCCATTTCATTTCTTATTTGGATTATTTGCATCCTCTCCTGTTTTTCTTTTCTCAGTTTGGCCAGTGGTTTGTCGATTTTGTTGACTCTCTCAAAGAATCAAGTTTTGGGTTTGTCGATTCTTTCTATTGTTTATCTATTTTCCATTTCATTTATTACTGCTCTGATCTTTATGATTTCCTTTCTTCTGGTGGCTGTGAGCTTTTTTTGCTGTTCTCTTTCCATTTGTTTGAGCTGTGTAACTAATGTTTTGATTTTGTCCCTTTCTTCTTTTTTGATGTGTGTCTTTATTGCTATAAATTGAACTCTGAGGACTGCCTTTGCTGTGTCCCAAATGTTTTGGTATGATGTGTTTTCTTTCTCATTTGATTCTAGGAATTTTATTTATTCCATCTCTGATTTCCTCTATTTCCCGGTGTTTTTTTAGGCAGGGTGTTATTCAGTTTCCATGTGTTAATTTCTACCTTGATGGTGTTGTGGTTAGCGAAGATACTTTGTATTATCTCAATGTTTTGGATTTTGTTGAGGGTTGCTCTGTGGCCTAAGATGTGGTCTATTCTGAAGAATGTTCAATGTACATTGGAAAACAATGTGTACTGTGCAGGTGCTGGGTGGAATGTTCTATATATGTCCCTGAGGTCAAGTTGGCTGAGCGTGCCCTTTAGTTGTTCTGTGTCTTTGTTGAGTTTCTTTCTAGATATTCTGTCCTTTACCAAAAGTGGTGTCTGGCATTCTCTTGCTATTATTGTGGAACTGTCAATTTCTCTTTTCAGTCTTGTTAGCATTTTTAATGTGTTTTGAAGCCCTGTCATTGGGTGCGTAGATGTTTATTATGGCTACGTCTTCATGATGGATCATCCCTTTAATCGTAATATAGCGCCCTTTTTTATCTTTTATGATGTATTTTGTTTTAAAGTCTATTTTATCTGAGATTAGTGTTGCCACTCCTGCTCTTTTTTTTCGTAGCTGTTTGCTTGGTATAGTTTTTCCAGTCTTTGATTTTTAATAAATTTACATCTTTGTTTTTAAAGTGTGTCTCTTGTAGACAGCATATTGATGCATCCTGTTTTTTTTAAATTTATTCTGTCACTCTCTGTCTCTTTATGGGTGTATCTAGGCCAATTACATTCGGTGTAATTATTGATAGGTGTCAGTTTATTGCTGTCATTTTGTAGTGCTCTTTTTTGTGGTGCTGACATTTTCTTTGCCCCTCTTACTCTCCTGTGCTGAGTTCCTTTTTTCTGGGGGGGGGGGGGGGGGGATTTTTTTCATTTCTTTTGTTTTTGTAGATTTTGCTTTTACTGTAAATTTATGTTTTTCTTCTTTATTTTGATAAGTACGTTTGTTAACTTTCTTTGTGATTATCTTGATACTTACTCTTATCTTCCTAGGTTTGAACTAGGCTATTACTACCTGGTATTGCCTTTCCTTCCGCTCCATTAGAAAGCTCAATACCTACACCATTTATTCCCTCTTTTATTGTTCTGATGTTGTCGTCATTTACAGATTAATCTCTCTGGATCCCTGCTGTAATTCTTTTGGTTTTGGACAGTCCTTGAGAGTTCGTTTCCTAGGTTGGTATTGGGCTGGTACAATCTTGTGTCCTAGATTCAGGCTGTGGTATGATGTTGTTTGTTCTCAGACCGAAGGACTCCTTTTAATAACTCTTGTAAGTTTGGTTTGGTTTTTACATAGTTCCTTAATTTCTATTTATCTGGAAATGTCCTAATTTTACCATCATATGTGAATAAGAGTTTTGCAGGATATTTTATTCTTGACTGGCAAGATCTTTCTTTCAAGGTTTTATATATGTTATCCTATTGCCCTTTTGCCGGTATGGTTTCTGCCAAATAATCAGAACGGAGTCTTTTTGTTTCTCCTCTGTCTGTGACTTTTCATTTTTCTTGAGCTGCTCTCAGGATTCTTTCTTTTTCCCTCCCTTTAGTGAGTGCCTTAGTGATTTTCTTTTGGGGGCTATCCTTTATGGGGTTCGTTGGGCTTCTCGGATGGTCAGTTTTTCGTCTTTCATGAATGTTTTCAGGGATGCTTTCTGTTGGCAGTTCTTCAATGATCCACTCTGTGTTTTCTGTTTTCTCCCCCTGTTCTGGAACTCTGATCACTAGCAAATTTTTGCTTTTCATTGTATCCCACATAATTCTTAGGGTTTATTCATTTTTCTTTTCCTGATTTTTCCTCAAACAAATTTGTATCCAAGTGTTTGTCTTCAGTTTCTCTGATCCTGCATTCATCCTTTCACACCTGCTCCTCAGTCCTTCTATGACACTGTCCCTTTCTGAACTCTTGTTGTTTATCTTTTGGATTTCAAGTTGTTGTTTTTGTATGATTTCTAGCTGTGAGTTTATTTTGGCATTTTGTTCCTGAATTATTTTCCTGAATTCTTCCATTTTTTTGTCTATATTTTCCACGAATTTGTCTGCCTTTTCCAGAAATTTGTCTATTTTTTTTCGTAATTTTTGTCTGCTTTTTGATCCAACTTTTGGATGGCTCTGAATATTAGAGATTTGAATTCCCTATCAGATAGTTCTATTGCCTTTTCTTCTACTGGAAACTCATCTGATCCAGTCACCTACTGGAACCATCCTGTCCTGGTTTTTTTTTTTTTTTTTATATGCTTAGATATTGCCTGCTATCTTTGGGACTTTCAGTAGTTATTTTCTTCACTTATCTATTGTAGATTTGTTTGTTATGTCCTGCTTTTTGTTTTACTTGGTTATGTCTGAGCACATGGGCTGTGCGTTCTTTGTTTGCTCATCTCCGGGCGTGATACTTTTTTGCCTCCTTGTCCAATGGGCAGGGCCAGTTGCTCAGCTGTGGTGCGGCAGAGCAGGTCCAGCTGTAGGGAATGGGCTGTAATGGGTTGTTTGTGGCATGTACTAGGGCCAATAGGGTGAGCTGGGAATCAGTGCAGAGCAGATTCCAGTAGGCCATGCCTGTGCTGCTCGGGGATGTGATATTCAACACATGGTGCAGGTAGGCAGGAAGGAGGAGAGAGGCTGTGATGTGTGGAGCTAAGATGGGTGCGGGAAAAGGAGAGAGAAACAGGAGCCAAAAACAAACAAACAACAACAGAAAGTGCTAAAGGAGCTTGCTGTTGGAGTGGAGAGATGAGAAATGGAGAAAAACAAAATGGAAAAAGAAAAAAGGAGAAGAGAATAAGAAAAATAAATAAAATTAGAAGAAAAAAATAAAAGCCCCCAGGAATCCCGCTGGTGCGGCTGAGAAGACCACAGAAGTGGCTCCCAGGCTGGATAGTACAGCCTGGCTAGAAGGGGTGGAGATGTCACATAGTGCCAGGTATTCAGGAGATAAGAAAAGAGGGTAAGTATAGAGAGATGAGAAACTGAGAAATGAAGATAGACAAAAAGAAAAAAAGAAGAAATGCCTCCAGGAATTCCACCAACACAGCTTCGCAGACTGAGAAAGTGGCTCTCAAGCTGCACAGTACAGCCTGGTTAGAAGGGGCTCCCAAGCTGGGAAAAGAAAACAAACAAACAAAAAAACAACTGAACAACAAAAACAAAAAGCTCTGGGGATCCCACCAGTGTGGTGGTGTGGGCCGGGGAAGCAGTTCCCCAGTCAAGTAATACTTCACAGACTTTGAAGAAGATGCAAAGATGGCACATGGAGCCAGGTGTTCAAGAGAAAGGAGGGGGAGGTGGTGAGAGTCAGGGAAGAAACCAAAAGAGGCTGAAAAAAGCAACAACGACAACAAAGAAATGGCACTCAGGGAGCCGGCCAGTGTGGGTGGGGCAAATCCAAGCTGTACAGGGCCAAAGCCAGTGCCTCCCTCCTGTCCAACAGACTGCGGCTGGTGGGAAGCAGAGGAGGCTGAGCAGGGGAGAACATGGGTGGGGTGTGAGAAAGTGTATATCTCTGGTTATCAGGTGCTGTGTCTCTTGCTGGGCGCTCTGTGAAGCTGCTTTCCCGTAGTCCCTGTCCACTGATCTCCGATATGGGTGGCATGAAACCAAGTGGCATGGGCCCTGCACTTCCCTGCCAGCCAAGTGACCTCAGCCAGGTATGAAGCAGGGGAGGCTGAATGGGGGAAAAGGATGGAGGTGTGGGAAAGCGTATATTGTTGGTTACCAGGTGTTCTGTCTCTGGCTGAGAGCTCCATGAAGCTGCTTTCCTGTGCTGCCTGTTCGCTGATCTCCAACAGGAGTCCAAGATGGTGAATTGCTGCTGTGTTAGCTGATAGGGACCTCCGCACATATCTCTCCTTGCTCTCTGTTCTCTTTCAGTTTCTTATTCCATTGGATGCTTGACTGAGTTCTTTATCTTTTCTTTTGACACTTAGGGTTCCGGGATTGATGCTTGTGTCTGTTTTACTTAGTTTTTCAGGTCTTTGCTGTGGAGGGACGGCATGGTGCTTCCATCTATAGTGCCATGTTTCCTCCTCCTCCTTGGGCATTGTTTCTATCACCAAGGCGATCCTTCTTTACTTCTAACTTTCACATTCCAATCATCAGTAATTATCAATGCATTTTGATTGCATGTTTGATCAATTACGGACTGCAGAAATTGATAAAATCTTCAATTTCTTCATCTTTGGTCTTAGTGGTTGGTGTATATATTTGAATAATAGTCATATTAAATGGTCTTCCTTGTAGGCATGGATCGTACCCTATCACTGACAGTGCCGTACTACTTCAGGATATATCTTGAAATGTTCTTTACGACTGAATGGCATGCCATCCCTCTTCAATCTGTGATTCCCAGCATAGCAGACCATATGATTTTTCAATTTAAAATGGCCAATCCCAGTCCACTTCAGCTCACTAATGCCTAGGATATTGATCTTCAAGCATTCCATTTAATTTTTGACAACTTCAAGTTTTTCTAGATTCATACTTTGTACATTCCACGCTCTGATTATTAATGGATGTTTGCAGCCGTTTCTTCTCATTTTGAGTCTTGCCACATCAGCAAATGAAGGTCCCAAAAGCTTGACTCCATCCATGTCATTAAGGTCAACTGTACTTTAAAAAGGAGACAGCTCTTCCCCAGCTGTCTTTTGAGTTCCCCCCAACCTGAGGGGCTCGTCTTCCGGTACTATATCAGATAAGGTTCAGTTGTTAACCATAAGGTTCTCACTGGCCAATTTTTTTTAGAAGTAGATTGCCAGGTCCTCCTTCCTATTCTGCCTTAGTCTGGAAGCTCTGTTGAACCCTGTCTACCATGGACGACCCTGCTGGTATTTGAAACCCTAGTGGCATAGCTTCCAGCATCATAACCACATGCAAGCCTCCACAGTACGAGAAACTTGACAGAGAAGTGATAGAGCTAAGTACTTAAGGCCATTAAAAACTCAACTTTATTACTGAAATTCCTGCAGGAAAACTAAATTTGTTATTATGAGTCTGAAACTCTCTAGTTCCAAACTGCTTGCTCCCCCACTGAAACAATTGTTTTCATAGCATGACTTTGGATAACTAAGATTTCTTAGGAACATAAGAATTACATTATAACAGAAGAAATGGTATTTAATGTGACACTAATAGTATATACGAGAGTAGCAAGAGACAGGTGGGCGGGTTTGTGAATATTTGAGTCATTTCCTTTAAGCTTTGTGATTTTGTTTTCCAGGTAGGAGTTTAGCTTTTAATGATTCATTTCTTTTGAATTTTGAAAACAGAATGATTTTTTTTTTGTTTAAAATTTGTATCAAACAACAAGTGCTTGAGCTTACTATATGTTATCTATATAAAATAATTAAATGTTATATATATTTGTAGTCTTTCAGGGAAACTGGGTGGTGCAAATGTTTAATACACTAGGCTGATGACTGAAGGTTGGAGATTTGAGTCTACCCAAAGCTGCCTCAGTAGAAAGATCTGGGGATCCTTCCAAAAATTCAGTCATTGAAAACTCTATGAAGCACGGTTCTACTCTGACACACATGGGGTCGCCATGAGTCAGAATAACTCAATGACAACTGGTTTTTATGCCCCTACATATTATTACATATACCTTTACAAATCTAAGTAATACAAATATACTTACATTCCTACATATACCAGTTCTTCCAAGAAAAACATTGCCAAAATGTATCCGTTTAGGGTTTCTTTTGTATGCTTCCTCACACAGCAGCACTCAAGTTGAAAGACAGAAGTAATTGGGAATATGTGTAAAAATACAGTTGGCAAAGAAGCAGGGAAAAAAAGTGAAAAAAATTCTATATCAGAGAAAAGAATACTTTGTGATCAGGAACTACAGAAGGTATTAAGATTTTGGGTACTATTTTTCCATCATTTTAAGGAACGTCACAAAATGTGTTAATCATGAAACAAGCCAAACCCTTTTTGGATACCTCATTCTTGTGTTATCTTTAGGTAAATCTGAAGCTGGTGCTTGTTCTGCTGGTGATTTCCTGTTAGCAGTGGGGAAAAAGAGTTACTATTTTTAGTTATATTATAGCAAAATACTTGTTGGTAGGACACATTACCTCTATTTGAGAAAAGTTTTACTCTTTGTACTTCAGGATGTTACACCATACCTTATTAGTTTTATTGTGTTTCCAGTCAAGTGAGGGTGAGCGATGGATGCGACAAAATAGGTCTCAAAATCTCTTCTTTTTCACTGTTGGATGAAAAGTGGAAACCCTGGTGGCTCAGTGGTTAAGAGCTATGACTGCTAACCAAAAGGTCTGCGTTCAAATTCACCAGGCACTCCTTGGAAACCATATGGGGCAGTTCTACTCTGTCCCATAGGGTTGCTATGAGTTGGAACCTACTCAAAGTCAAGGGGTTTAGTTGTTTTTTTGGTTTAGGTGAAAAGTATTTCGAGTTCTCCCTCCAATCAAAGAACACCAGGAATTGTGATATGCGTTTTCTTTAATATTTCTAAACAGAATAGGAAAAAAATTCATAAAGTGACAGTTATCTCTTGTTTTTAAAACATAAAGGTCGAATGTTGAGGAGGCGGGGCCAAGATGGCTGACTAGGTAGAAGCTACCTCGGATCCCTCTTGCAACAAAGACTCAGAAAAACAAGTGAATCAATCACATACATGCCAATCTACGAACCCTGACCATCAAACACAAATCTAAAGAGTTGACCTGAGTGACAGAGACTGAGAACAAGCAACCATGGGGAAGCAACGACTGTTTTCGGAGCCTGGAGCCAGCATCCCAGTCAGAAAACCTTGGTGCCGGGCTTTGGACTGGGCTCAGGGGAGCTGAGCACGGCATCCTGAGACGGCGCAAACACGGGACGAAGCCCTAGCCCCCAGAAGTGACCTCAGGGGAAGCCCAGACAGTGCACGCAGGCAGCGCAGCCACGCGGCTGACAGGAGGAGAAGTCACTGGGAGGCAGCGACTGGTTTTGGAGCTTGGAATGTGGCGTCCCAGCTGGGGAAACTTGGCGATGGGCTTTGGACTGGGAGCGGAGGAACCGGGCATGGCTTCTGAGACAGCACAAGCACAGGACGCGGGCCTGACCCTTGGGGGCAGTCCTGACCCAGCCAACACACACAGGCTACACACCCCTTGGGAATCTCAGATAAAACAGTCATCACCAAGCAAGATAAGTAACTTTGTCTATATTCCGGGGTGCTACTCTCTCCTATCTATCTGATCCATCCCCTCCCCTTCCCAGGTGGCTTCATTAACATTGGAATTTCCTGATCCAGAGAGTGAAGTGCTCTGTGCTTTTTTGTTTTGTTTTGTTTTTTCCTAACGCATTCTCCTGGCCTGAGAGAAGCAGCTACAAAAAACCCAGGGACCAAAAATCCTTCCCTCACTTCCCGAAATTGGACTAAAACTACAGAACCAGCTCCAGCCAAGCATATGAGATCCAGAGTCTTGGGCTTTCATCCCTACAGGGAACAAAGTGGCTATTATAATGCAAAGGCAATTCTGATAGGGATCTGACTGTAATTGTTTTAGCGGATTACTGGAAAGAAAAGTTTCCCAAGTCTGATATCTCTGCATATTAAACAGAGCCCTCACTGACCCACAACGGGGACCTGAGGGCTGAAGCTGCCCCCAGACCACCTAGCCTCCTGCCATAGGGGTCTGAGGCTGGTGACATCTACCAATCTGTAGAGGTACATACATTGGGTGCCTAAGGTACAGCTGCAGAGCCCACCTACCAAAGTGCTTTAGGAATAGAGACACACCTACCTCACTGGCACTTGGGGGAAGCCTGTCAGCATCCTGCCCCCCTGGAGTGTGAACCCCTGCTGCTACTGAATGTGGTGCACACAACTATCACCACTACTCCTCTAGGTGGATAGGAGACAGTCTGCACCACACACTTGGTGACCCCAAATCAGATTCTACTCAAGAATAGTGAATGGACTCTTAGGCTTATATATCTGGTAACAGCCTAAACCTGCTGGTAATAGGACATAAGTGATTCAAGGGCTACAACAATCAAGATAGCGCAATCTAGTAGCCCATCTATGTATATTGAAAGAAAACAAAACAAGATAAGACTCAGTGAGCAAATATAAAATAAATCATTACAATATCTTATAGATGGCTCAGAGACAGTAGTCAATATCAAACCACATAAAGAAGCAGACCATGATTGCTTCTACAACTCCCCAAACTAAAGAATCAAAATCTTCCCCAAATGAAGATACAATCCTGGAATTGCCAGATGCAGAATATAAAAAACTAAGTTACAGAATGCTTCAAGACATCAGGGATGACCTCAGAAATGAAATAAGGCAATCTACAGAAAAAGCCAAGGAACACACTGATAAAACTGTTGAAGAAATCAAAAAGATTATTCAAGAACATAGTGGAAAAATTAATAAGCTGCAAGAATCCATAGAGAGACAGCATTCAGAAATCCAAAAGATTAACAGAAAAATTACAGAATTAGACAACTCAATAGGAAGTCAGAGGAGCAGACTCGAGCAATTGGAATGCAGAGTGGGGAGATGGAGGATAAGGCAATTGACACCAATACAGTTGAAAAAAAAATCAGATAAAAGAATTCAAAAAAATGAAGAAACCCTAAGAATCATGTGGGACTCTATCAAGAAGAATAACTTGCGTGTGATTGGAGTTCCAGAACAGGGAGGGATAACAGAAAATACAGAGAGAATAGTTGAAGATCTGTTGGCAAAAAACTTCCCTGACATCATGAAAGATGAAAGGATATCTATCCAAGATGCTTATCGAACCCCATTTAAGATTGATCCAAAAAGAAAACCACCAAGACATATTATCATCAAACTTGCCAAAATCAAAGATAAAGAGAAAATTTTAAAAGCAGCCAGGGATAAAAGAAAGGTCTCCTACAAAGGAGAATCAATAAGAATAAGTTCAGACTACTCAGCAGAAACCATGCAGTCAAGAAGGCAATGGGATGACATATATACAGCACTGAAGGAGAACCACTGCCAGCCAAGGATCATATACCCAGCAAAACTCTCTCTCAAATATGAAGGTGAAATTAAAACATTTACAGATAAACACAAGCTTAGAGAATTTGCAAAAACCAAACCAAAGCTACAAGAAATACTAAAGGAAATTGGTCAGAAAATCAATAATATCAGATACCAGCAGAACACAAGGTCACAGAACAGAACATCCTGATATCAACTCAAATAGGGAAATCACAAAAACAAATTAAGATTAATTTTAAAAAGAAAAAAATGCTCAAAACAGGGAATCATTGAAGTCAATATGTAAAAGATCACAATGATCAAAAAAAGGGACTAAATACAGGAGGCATAGAACATACAAGTTAGGTTTTACTTAGAAAAATAGGGGTAAATATTAAGGTAACCACAAAGAGGTATAACAATTCCATAACTCAAAATAAAAACCAAGAAAAACATAACGACTCAGCAAACATAAATTCAACTACTATGAAAATGAGGAACACCCAATTTACGAAGAAAAACGTCTCAGCACAAAAAAGTAAGTGGAAAAATGAAATTGTCAACAACACACACAAAAAGCCATCAAAATGACAGCACTAAACACATACTTATCTATAACTACGCTGAATGTAAATGGACTAAATGCACCAACAAAGAGACGGAGAGTCTCAGACTAGATAAAGAAACACGATCCGTCTATATGCTGCCTACAAGAGACACACCTTAGACTTAGAGACACAAACAAACTAACACTCAAAGGATGGAAAAAAATACATATCAAGCAAACAACAAGGAAAAAAGAGCCGGAGTAGCAATATTAATTTCTGACAAAATAGACTTTAAAGTTAAATCCACCACAAAGGATAAAGACGGACACTACATAATGATTAAAGGGACAATAGACCAGGAAGATATAACCATATTAAATATTTATGCTCCCAATGACAGGGCTGCAAGATACATAAAACAAACGTTAACAGAGATAGACACCTCCACAGTTATAGTAGGAGACTTCAACACACCACTTTCAGAGAAGGACAGGACTTCCAGTAAGAAGCTCAATAGAGACACAGAAGACTTAATTGCTACAATCAACCAACTTGACCTCAAAGACTTATACAGAACACTCCGCCCAACAGCTGCAAAGTATACTTTTTTTCTAGTGCACATGGAACATTCTCTAGAATAGACCACATATTAGGTCATAAAACAAACCTTTGCAGAATCCAAAACATCGAAATATTACAAAGTGTCTTCTCAGACCATAAGGCCATAAAAGTGGAACTCAATAACAGAAAAATCAGGGAAAAGAAATCAAATACTTGGAAACTGAACAATACCCTGCTCAAAAAAGACTGGGTTATAGAAGACATTAAGGAGGGAATAAAGAAATCCATAGAATGCAAAGAGAATGAAAACACTTCCTATCAAAACCTCTGGGACACAGCAAAAGCAGTGCTCAGAGGTCAATTTATATCGATAAATGCACACATACAGAAAGAAGAAAGAGCCAAAATCAGAGAACTGTCCCTACAACTTGAACAAATAGAAAGTGAGCAACAAAAGAATCCATCAGGCACCAGAAGAAAACAAATAATAAAAATTAGAGCTGAACTAAATGAATTAGAGAACAGAAAAACAATTGAAAGAATTAACAAAGCCAAAAGCTGGTTCTTTGAAAAAATTAACAAAATTGATAAACCATTGGCCAGACTGACTAAAGAAATACAGGAAAGGAAACAAATAACCCAAATAAGAGACGAGATGGGCCATATCACAAGAGACCCAACTGAAATTAAAAGAATCATATCAGATTATTACGAAAAATTGTATTCTAACAAATTTGCAAACCTAGAAGAAATGGATGAATTCCTGGAAAAACACTACCTACCTAACTAACACATTCAGAAGTAGAACAACTAAATAGACCCATAACAAAAAAAGAGATTGAAAAGGTAATCAAAAAACTCCCAACAAAAAAAAAGCCCTGGCCCGGACAGCTTCACTGCAGAGTTCTACCAAACTTTCAGATAAGAGTTAACACCACTACTACTAAAGGTATTTCAAAGCATAGAAAATGATGGAATACTACCTAACTCATCCTATGAAGCCACCATATCCCTGATACCAAAACCAGGTAAAGACATCACAAAAAAAGAAAATTACAGACCTATATCCCTCATGAACATAGATGCAAAAATCCTCAACAAAATTCTAGCCAATAGAATTCAACAACATATCAAAAAAATAATCCACCACGACCAAGTGGGATTTATACCAGGTATGCAAGGCTGGTTTAATATTAGAAAAACCATTAATGTAATCCACCATATGAATAAAACAAAAGACAAAAACCACGTGATCTTATCAATTGATGCAGAAAAGGCATTTGACAAAGTCCAACACCTATTCATGATAAAAACTGTCATCAAAATAGGAATTGAAGGAAAATTCCTCAACATAATAATGGGCATCTATACAAAGCCAACACCACCATCATTCTAAATGGAGAAAGCCTGAAAGCATTTTCCTTGAGAACAGGAACCAGACAAGGATGCCCTTTATCACCGCTCTTATTCAACATTGTAATAGAGGTCCTAGCCAGAGCAATTAGGCTAGACAAAGAAATAAAGGGCATCCGGATTGGCAAGGAGGGAGTAAAATTATCTCTATTTGCAGATGACATGATCTTATACACAGAAAACCCTAAGGAATCCTCCAGAAAACTACTGAAACTAATAGAAGAGTTTGGCAGAGTCTCAGGTTATAAGATAAACATACAAAAATCACTTGGATTCCTCTACATCAACAAAAAGAACATCGAAGAGGAAGTCACCAAATCAATGCCATTCACAGTAGCCCCCAAGAAGATAAAATACTTAGGAATAAATCTTACCAAAGATGTAAAAGACCTATACAAAGAAAACTACAAAGTACTACTGCAAGAAACTAAAAAGGACCTACACACGTGGAAAAACATACCTTGCTCATGGATAGGAAGACTTGACATAGTAAAAATGTCTATTCTACCAAAAGCCATCTATACATACAATGCACTCCCGATCCAAATTCCAATAACATTTTTTAATGTGATGGAGAAACAAATCACCAACTTCATATGGAAGGGAAAGAAGCCTCAGATAAGTAAAGCATTACTGAAAAAGAAGAAGAGAGTGGGAGGCCTCACTCTACCTGATTTTAGAACCTATTATACAGCCACAGTAGTCAAAACAGCCTGGTACTGGTACAACAACAGGCACATAGACCAAGGGAACAGAATTGAGAATCCAGAAATAAATCCATCCACATATGAGCAGCTGATATTTGACAAAGGACCAGTGTCAGTTAATTGGGGAAAAGATAGTCTTTTTAACAAATGGTGCTGGCATAACTGGATATCCATATGCAAAAAAATGAAACAGGACCCATACCTCACACCATGCACAAAAACTAACTCCAAGTGGATCAAAGACCTAAACATAAAGACTAAAACAATAAAGATCATGGAAGAAAAAATAGAGACAACTCTAGGAGCCCTAATACAAGGCATAAACAGAATACAAAACATTACCAAAAATGACGAAGAGAAACCAGATAACTGGGAGCTCCTAAAAATCAAACATATATGCTCATCTAAAGACTTCACCAAAAGAGTAAAAAGACCACCTACAGATTGGGAAAAAATTTTCAGCTATGACATCTCCGACCAGTGCCTGATCTCTACAATCTATATGACTCAATTAAAACTCAACCACAAAAAGACAAACAACCCAATCAAAAAGTGGGCAAAGGATATGAACACGCACTTCACTAAAGATACATGAGAAAATTCTCTCAATCATTAGCCATTAATGCAAATTAAAACTACGATGAGATTCCATCTCACTCCAACAACAACAACAAAAAAGGCTGGTATTAATCCAAAAAACACAAAATAATAAATGTTGGAGAGGCTGCGGAGAGATTGGAACTCTTATACACTGCTGGTGGGAATGTAAAATGGTACAACTACTTTGGAAATCTATCTGGCGTTTTCTTAAAAAGTTAGAAATAGAACTACCATACAACCCAGAAATCCCACTCCTCCGAATATACCCTAGAGAAATAAGAGCATTTACACGAACAGATATATGCACACCCATGTTTATTGCAGCACTGTTTACAATAGTAAAAAGCCGGAAGCAACCAAGGTGCCCATCAATGGAGGAATGGTTAAATAAATTATGGTATATTCACACAATGGAATACTACGCATCGATAAAGAACAGTGATGAATCTGTGAAACATTTCATGACATGGAGGAACCTGGAAGGCATTACGCTGAGTGAAATTAGTTGCAAAAGGACAAATATTGTATAAGACCACTATTATAAAAAAAAAGTTATTATTATTAAAATCATCATTATTGTTATTATTGAAAGAGAGGTGAGGATGCCATCAACACCAGATCCCTGCCACCCAGGCCTGCCCAGGCAGCAGACCACATGTTGGAAGAATTGATGTACTTCAGACGTATTTTGACAAGATGTGCGTTGTATTAGTTATCTATTGCTGTGTAACAAGTTACCCTAAGACTTAGTAGCTTAAAGCACAAACATTTATTAGCTCACAGTGTCTGTGGTTCAGGAATCTGGACACAGTTCAGCTGGGTCCTCTGCCTCAGAGTCTCTCACAGGCTGTAGTCAAGGTGCTGACTGGGGCTGTGGTCTTATCCAAAGGCTTGACTGAGGGAAGATCCACTTCCAAGCCCAACTGCATGGCTGCTGGTGAGGTTCAGGTCTTTGAGGACTGCTGGTGAGGTGAAGGTCCTCGAGGACCACTGGTGAGGTGCAGGTCCTTGAGGTTCAGGTCATTGAGGACCACTGGTGAGGTGAAGGTCCTTGAGGACCGCTGGTGAGGTGCAGGTCCTTGACCACTGGTGAGGTGCAGGTCCTTGAGGACCGCTGGTGAGGTGCAGGTCCTTGAGGGCCACTGGTGAGGTACAGGTCCTTGAGGACTACTGGTGAGGTGCAGGTCTCTTGAGAAATAGTATAATCTGAGAAGAACACATTCTTTTGTGGTTATGAGGGGAGGAGGGAGGGAGGGTGGGAGAGGGTTATTTACTGATTAGTTAGTAGATAAGAACTACTTTAGGTGAAGGGAAGGACAATACTCAATACACGGAAGGTCAGCTCAACTGGACTGGACCAAAAGCAAAGAAGTTTCCAGAATAAACTGAATGCTTCAAAGGTCAGCAGGGCAAGGGTGGGGGTTTTTGGGACTATGGCTTAAGGGGACTTCTAAGTCAATTGGCAAAATAATTCTATTATGAAAACATTCTGCATCCCACTTTTAAGTGTGGCGTCTGGGGTCTTAAATGCTAACAAGTGGCCATCTAAGATGCATCAATTGGTCTCAACCCACCTGGATCAAAGGAGAATGAAGAACACCAAGGTCGCACGATAACTATGAGCCCAAGAGACAGTAAGGGCCACATGATCCAGAGACTTACATCATCCTGAGACCAGAAGAACTAGATGGTGCCCGGCCACAGCCAATGACTGCCCTGACAGGGAGCACAACAGAGAACCCCTGAGGGAGCAGGAGAACAGTGGGATGCAGACCCCAAATTCTCATAAAAAGACCAGACTTAATGGTCTGACTGAGACTAGAAGAATCCCGGCGGTCATGGTCCCCAAACCTTCTGTTGGCCCAGGACAGGAACCATTCCCAAAGACAACTCATCAGACATGGAAGGGACTGGACAATGGGTTGGTGAAAGATGCTGATGAAGAGTGAGCTACTTGTATCAGGTGGACACTTGAGACTGTGTTGGCATCTCCTGTCGGGAGATGGGAGGGTAGAGAGAGTTAGAAACTGGCAAAACTGTCACAAAAGTAGAGACTAGAAGGAGGGAGCGGGCTGACTCATTAGGGGGAGAGTAAGTGGGAGTATGGAGTAAGGTGTATATAAGCTTATATGTGACAGACTGACTTGATTTGTAAACTTTCACTTCAAGCACAATAAAAATTATTAAAAAAAAATAATAAAGGTCCCAGCATTTAGAGAGAACACTCAGTTCATCTTTAGATTAAGCCCAATCAGCATTTTTCCTTTGTTGGCCTTTTAAAGTTTGTAACTCTCTTAAGTACATCCCTTTACAATACAATCACTTTATCCAAATATATGTCCTGAAAAATTCTGGCACATAAATGCAATTGGCGAGTCATTTGTGGGATTATCATTTGAAATTTAGTTTTATAGGCAACGCACTAAAGAACCTGGTGGTCATTAAGCTAAGAACCAGTTTAATAATAGCTACAAGGAGAGGAAAAAACTGTGAGCTCAGAGAGAGTGCCATCCATGTCACTTCCATCTTTGTATTCCTAGTTGCTATTATGGTACCAGAAGTCTTGTTGGTGCAAATGATTAAACTCTTGGCTGCTAACTGAAAGGTTATCAGTGTCTCTGCAGGTGAATGACCAGGGGACCTGCTTCCTTAAAGATTATAGCCTAGAAAACCCTATGGGGCAGTTCTGCTCTGTCAAATGGTGTCACTATGAGTTGAAATCAACTCAAAGTTACCCAATAGCAACAGTATGGTACCCGGCATGTAGCAGGAGTTTAATAAATGATTTATCATGGAATAACCGGAAAGAGGAATGCATAACAACTGTGATTGGCACCTATAATAAGACAGAGAGCAAAGGCCCTGAGATTGGAGGGTGCCTGTTTGAGAAATAGTGAAGAGACTGGTGTGGTTAGAGGAGAAGAAACATAGACTATTATCAGGGAGGTAATAGGGTGTTGAGTGTGGAACCTAGAGACTTAGTAAGACAGAGAACAGAGGGGCCCCAAAACCTGCAAACAAAGTAGCAAGAAATGGGTCAGGGCACAGAAAAAAAGCCATTCCACAGAAGATGGGTCAGGGTATCTAAAAATAGCCCACAAACTTCTTTAAAGTTGCCTTTCAAAAGCAGCTGGAGAAAACCAGGCCTGGGGACATGCACAGAACATCCACCTGTGACTGCTGTGTGATGTTCCACCAGGGGCTGTGAGGGGCTACAGCCCCACTGGGGAATCGAATCTGGGGAGCAGGAGATGTACAGGCGCGACCCCCCAAAATAAGTCCTGCTACGAATCCCAGAGGCCTCCAGGATAGGAGCCATCTTGGAAAGCTGCTGCGTGTGCACCTTAGTTAACATATCCCCACCTGTGTCTATGAATAAACATGAATCTTTTCCCACCCAAGAACTTTTAAAAACTTGGGTCTGTCTTTTGTCCTGTGAGATGAGGGTAAGCGTTGCTCTAAGCCCTCCTTATCTTCCCTTGCAAGCCTCTTCAATAAAGCTTTGCTCATGTGGAAAACTACGTGCCTTACCTGCTCATTCTTGACCAGTAAGAGGCAAGAACCTTATTCCGGTAACAATGATACGTTATGTGTTATGTTATTTAGCCCTCAAACTTCACCTGCTTTATTGGTGAGGAAACCTTGACTAGGGAGTTTATTTAGCTTGCCCAAGGCCGCATTACATAGTAAGTGGTGGAGCTGGAATTTGAAGGCAAATTCTTCTACCTTCTGCTATACTCACTTGCTTTTACCACATTGTTCTGAATACTTAAAATTTCTTAGAAGGAAGGTAGAATTTCAAAGCCTGTAGTGAGTGTGTAGAGAACAAACATAGTTTTGCTGTCGCATCCCTTTGGGCGTAAAAGATGCTCAGTAGATTTTGAGTGGATGTTTGAAGGCTCTGAGTTTCTGTCTGAATTGGGCAGAAGCCACTTTTTAAAATGCAAACATTTCCAATAGCAAAGGAAGGGGAAAAAAAGAAAACACTTGGAAATCTTTATTGTCTTTTGAAAAGGCTTTTGAATACACAGGATGAAAAATTCCAACATCGTGTGGCAGCGGCTCAGCCAGAATGCTGGTGACAGTTGATAGGTCCAATTGCACCATTTATTCTAGTAATGACACCAACTTATTTTCCTTTAATTTTCTACTCTATTTTCTGTTCTAAGTTTAGATTTTTTGTAACATTAAACTCTTTCTGAAGCCGTTTCTAAGGAAACCTCTCAGGCAAGTCACTTAAGTCAGTAATTAGAAAGTCATTATGTGTAAATGAAGTGAAACAGGCTGTGTGCCTAGAAGAACAGATGGGAAGGGGCAGTTTTAAAGATTTCAGCTAGAGTGGCCTGTATGTTTTCTTTCTTTTCTGGCAGCCACCTGGGAAACAAACTTTCCAAGGTCCCCAAGGATGCTCAAGGTCACAGTGTAAGAACAGCTTTTTTAAGGATCAAAATTCGTGGGCAACAGCTATTTCTGACCCCCTCCCCACCCCCAGTAGTGATGTCAGAGCCTCATCTCACCCCGTCCCTGATCCTTTCTTTTTCTGCCACCCCGTCGCTCATGGGATGAGTTCAGCAACAGGGAGGCCTGAGAATTCCCATACTTGAATATTCTCCAAGTATTCCAGCTTTCCGGGATTATTTTATCCTTGAGGTTTAATTGAAATTGTTGCAACCCCCTTCCACTCACCTAGCATTATGTTTGGCGGTAACCCAAAACAATTCATAATATTTTTGGGCAAAAAGTAATTTTGGGGGAGAGAATGGAGGACAGGGATTATGATTCCCCTGGCTACCTCCAGCTCTCAATTCTTGCCTCTGCTGAATTTCTATGCGTTTTGCTCCTTTCTTCCCGTTCTTTATTGAGTTTCTCCAGATCAAAATTCTTCCTGTTCTATCATTAAGAGCTATTTGACTCTCTGTAGCCATGACTCCAAATTTAACTCTAGACCTATTTTTGCATATATTAAAAAAAACCAGTTAAAAAGCTTGCTAAATAAAGTCTGTGTTTTGTTAGCAGCATGAAGCTCCTTCAGAGGCTTTTAAAAAAGTCTTTCCCTTGGGCCAGCTCGAAAACTTAGGCAGTGCTTTGTCCTTAGAAGGTTACCCTCAGTAACTGTTTGCTTTTTTTTTTCCTAAGTATGTTAAATCTGTTGTAAAGTAATCATTGGTACTCTGATTAACATGAAATTGAGAGATTTACCGAAAGAACAGAGACATTTGCATTTGGGAATACACCGTATTCTACGCTGTGTAATCCAGTAATTCAAAATGGCAGCTAACTCACCACTGACGTTTTATAGGAGGGGAAACAGTGGCTCTGAAACACGTTACTTGATTGGTATTTACAAGCTTAGAGCACCAAAAGACACTACTCGATTGGCAGTTTAAGGCAGGGCTGCCGGTGGCAGAACTCGTGAAGGATGGATTCCTGTAGCAGAACTTGTAAGGAGGGCTACCTGTGCCAAGCTGTGTAAAGTAATTGGCTTAAAATCCTTTCTTAGATTGGTTACAGTGTGGCAATTACATGGGTATGCGGCAGGGAGGGGTCGAAGCATAGTTATGTCACCATTACGGGACATTCCTCTCTTAGAAACAGTACTGAAGATGGCCGCCGCTAGGGTGGAAACGGAACCAGCAAGCAAGGAATCGCGCACCCAGTCTTCAAACTGGCCATTTCAGATCCTATTAGGTACCTCATTTTTTTTTTTTTTAATTCCCTTACATAAATCTCTCTGTTTACTTACCTACCTACCTATTTATCTCTCTCTCTACCTACCTACCTATCATCCATCATCTATCTAGGAGATTTGTAATTTCAACATCTTTTTACATGTACAATTCAGTGACACTAATTATATTCATCACGTTGTTCTGTCATCACCGTTATTTGTTTCCAAATTTTTCTGTCACCCTGAACAGACGCTCAGTGCCCCCCTAAGTAATGAATTTTTTGCTTTATTCCTCAGGTTTCTTGTTTCCAGGTAATGTGGCATTCAATAGACTAACACACTTGGCCTCTTGTCGCTTCATTTAGTCCTTGGTGAATCTGGGACAAGAAACTAGGCAGGCAGCTTACATCTTCCTCCATCTGCATCTGGGTATTTGCCTGCCTAGAGGGAAGGTTCATCTGTTCTGCTCTGCCATGATGTGAGTTTTAAGGAAGACCTGAGGTTGTCCAGGGCTGCCTGTGACTTGATAGTAAGTCAAATTCCAAGTCCAAAGGTTTGGTATTACAAAGCACCCCCCCTTCCTTTTTTTTTTTTTTTTCTCTTCCCTTAAAGCAAGTCCTCCAACAGCTCCCAAAGTAATAAATGGGATATTTTAATCACCATTTATCTGACAAGTATGTGTTTACCTCTCAGCTGTTTCAGACCATATAGAGAAAGGAGGTGCTATTTGTTGGTTCACACAAACCCCATCAGCTTTAGGTCACACATTTTCTCCCTGAAATGTCATGTTTCCACTTTAACCAACATCATAGACCTTTCCCTAAAGCATGTTCCTTAAACCCTTCAGTCTCAGAAGATGACCTAGTCTCCTACTTCACAGAGAAAATCGAGCCAGCTGTTTTTTACTTTACCTTAAGTCTGAACAGTCTTCCCTTCTTTATTGCTGCCTCAGAGGAAGATGCATCTTCACTCTTGGGGTAATGACTTACATTGCTTTTAATCTCGTGCCCACATGCCACCTATAGGCCATTGCTTCATCTATTAGCACCTTCTCCACTTCAGTTTCTCTCATGCTGTTCTCTTTTTCTGATTACAAGAGTGTTTAGGTTTCCTCTGTTCTAGAAACACTTCTCATTACCCTGTATCCTTCTCATGCCATTTTCCTGATCCCTTTTTTTCCTTCACAAATAAATACTTTAAAGAGTAGTCTGCAGTCACTGATGACTGCCTCGTGTACATTTTTTAGCTCATTAAAGCTGGCTTCAGTCCTACCAGCCTATTGGATTTATTTTGATAAAAGTCTCCATTGACCTCTTAATTGCTAAATCCAATGAACCGTTTTCATTCTTCATTTGAATCCCTTCCCTACATCACTCAACACTACTTACAACTTCTTGAAATTCTTTTCTTGGATTTCATTCCACTGCTGCATAAAACCCAAACCAAACCCATTGCTGTCAGGTCGATTCCTACTCATAGCGACCCCATAGGACAGAGTAGAACTGCCCCATAGAGTGTGCAAGGAGCCGCCTGGTGGATTTGAACTGGTGACCTTTCAGTTAGCATCTGTAGCTTTTAACCGCTACACAACCAGGGTTTCCGACTTCTGCATAGTGAGTGTATTTTCTGGAATCTACAAGACCAGGGTTTGAATTCTGCCTCTAACACTAAGTAACTGTGAGACTTTGGACAAGTTTCTTAACCTTTCAAATCCTTAGTTTTACCATATACAAAATAGTGATAGTAATGGTATCAATCTCACAGGGTAAGTGTGAGAATAAAATAGAAAATAATGCATGCTAACCTCTTACCCTATGCCCTGGTACTAGAAATCTTCAGTTCCCACTGATCCACTGAAATGGCTCTCACAGAACAATGCAGATCTCAGTGTCATTAAATCCCAAATATTTTTCATTTTCTTTCTTGAATTCTCACACTATTCAATAATTTTGACTATTCTGTCCTTAAAACACTCTCTTCTCTTGGTTTCTGAGATACTCTACTGTCTTGGGAAAACCCTGGTGGCATAGTGGTTAAGTGCTACGGCTGCTAACCAAAAGGTCAGCAGTTCAAATCCACCAGGCGCTCCTTGCACACTCTATGGGGCAGTTCTACTCTGTCCTATGGGGTCGCTATGAGTAGGAATCAACTTGACGGCAACTTTTTTTTTTTATACTCTGTTGGTTTTTCTGTATCCCCCTGGCCACCGCCTCTCAGTACCTTTTTTTGGCTCATCCTTCTGTGGCTGCTAACCTGAAGCCTATTCTCAGGACTGGGGGAAAATAACACTGGTTTCTGAGTTAGCACTCATAAGATGTTTTCTACTTTTGATTCCGTAGCACCCTGAGAACATGCCTGTAATTTTATTTACCACATTATATTAAAATGGCCTGCAGTTCTGCCAAAGGGTTAAGAACATGGAGTCTGGAACCGGCTGCTATTTGAGATGGTATCTGCCACCCACAATTTTTCTGCCTCAGTTTTCTTAACTGTAAAATGGAGAATAAGGTGAAGATTCAGTGAGCTATATGAATAAAGTGGAGCCCTGGTGGTTCAGTCACTGCTTGGCTGCTAACCAAAAAGTCGGCAGTTCGAGTATACCAGCTGCTCCTTGGAAACTCTATGGAGCAGTTCTACTCTGTTCTGTAGGGTCTTTATGAGTCAGAATCGACTTGACGGCAATGGGTTTGGTTTGGGTTTTTCTATATTTGATAGTTAAGTGGTTGGAGTTCCTTGAAACTCTTTGTTCACTTTCTTTTCTTTCCCCAGTTAGTTCATCTGTGTCCATGGATTCAGTTCTTATGTATATGCAGATGACTCTTAAATTTATTTCTGTAGCTACCCTGCCCTCTGAGGTGCAGAACCATATATCCATCCATCTATCTAGAACTTGTGTGTCACAGGGGTCCATAAAACCTACATGCCTCAAATGAAACTAAAGTTGCTCTTTTCCCTTACTAAACCTAGACTTATCCAGAGTTTTCTAATATCACTTCCTTTCAGAAAATTTTCCCAGATCTATTAGGAAAGGTGAAGTTCTAAGTTTTCATAGCATTCTCTATTTCTCTATCATAGTACTATCACAGTTATAATTGTGTAAGCAGTCATTTAATATCTTCTTTCCCAGACAGTACAAATTCTGTGAGGATAGCTACTGCACCTGTCTTGTTAATAACCGCATAAACAGTATGTAGCACATTGCCTCAGATAAATATATATTTGATAAATAGTTAAAATAATAATTTAAGGAAAAGCTCTTCATAGAATTTCTGGCATACAGCTGCCACTCAGAAATGTTAGCTATTACAGTTGTAGCCATCAATTTTTAATTAGTTTCTCTCCTCCTGTCTATTCTTTTCAATGTTGGTATTCTCTAGGGTTTACCTATCTCTTATGGCATACTTTATATAGCCTTTCTAGGCAATATCATGTTCTTTTATGGTTTCAGCTATCCCCTGTGTGCTGATACTCAAACTAGAGCATTTATTTATGTAGAAAGGCTGGGGAGCTGACATATTGGTGCTGAGACCTGCAGGATGAGTATGGTCTGACTCCTAGAGGCTGGAGGATTACACGACCACTACAGAAAGGCTAAACCAAAAGAAAAACAGAAAAACTAATCCATTGCCATCGAGTCAATTCTAACTTGTAGCAACCCTACAGGACAGAGTAGAACTGCCCCACAGGGTTTCCAAGGAGTGCCTGGTGGATTCAAACTGCCAACCATTTGGTTAGCAGGCATAGCACTTAACCACTATGCCACCAGGGTTTCTACAGAAAGGCTAGTAGCTCTGAAAAGGCTATGGTGGAAGTTAACCACTAAGCATGAGGCACCTGAAACATGCATTCTGAATGAATCCCACACTTTCTGCTGACACTCCATTCTCTATGATTTGTTGAAGCAGTGTCACTGCTTGGACTCTGGCTCCAGCTTCTAATACCATTTATGCAGACCATTCACTAAACTGCAGTGGTTCTTCAAGATGCTGGGAGAAAAAATTCATCCCACTCACCCTCATTGATATATATGTGTTCTCTCTGTACATGTGTCTGTGTCTGTGTACATGTGTCTGTGTGTGTGTGTGCATGTGTTTGGGTATATGTGTGTATGTGTGTACATATGTACACATATGCACCTATTGATATATAAACATAGAAGTCTGGAAGGTTATTCATCAAATGATAATTGTAAAAACTGTTTTTTTTTCCCAAGTTGAACTAAAGAATGAAGAAACATAAAAATCATCCCAAGTTCCAAACACCTTGAGATAATGTTACATTTTCATCAAGAAATATTTTTTAAGTACCAAGTGTATGCCAGATACCATGCAAGTAGCTATCTTTTTTAAATAACATAAGCAATGAAGTGATTTAATTTTAGAAAAAATGTTGAATCTTTTTTGTATTTGTGGCTCTCTGACCAAATTAATTGTGCATTCATCCTTTTCCCATAGAACATTAGACTCAACTTGAGTATAATTTACATCATGCTAGATTCTAGTCATTTGCTTCCATGTTCATTGCCTCTGCTAGGTTATGATTGAGGGGCAGCTCTGTTTCTTCATTTTTATAATGCTAATTACTAGCTCAGTGCCTGGCCTATTAAAAAAACCAAGCAAAAACCCTTGCTGTTGCTGTTGGTTTCAAGTCAATTCCAACTCATAGCGACCCTAAAGGACAGACTGGAACTGCCCCATAGGGTTTCCAAGGCTGTAAACCTTTATGGAAGCAGACTGCAACATCTTTCTTCTACAGAGTGGCTGGCTGGCAGGAGGTGCCAAATTTTTTTCTTTTTCTTTTATTGTACTTCAGATGAAGGTTTACAGAACAAACTCTCTCATTAAACAGTTAGTGCGCATATTGTTTTATGACATTGGTTAACAACTCCACGACATGTCAACACTCCCCTTTTCAACCTTGGGTTCCCTATTACCAGCTTTCCTGTTCCCTCCTGCCTTCTAGTCTTTGCCCCTGGGCTAGTGTGCTCCTTTAGTCTCGTTTTGTTTTATAGTTCTGTCCAGTCTTTGGCTGAAGGATGAACCTCAGCAGTGACTTCATTACTGAGCTGAAAGGGTGTCCGGAAGCCACACTCTCAGGTTTCTCCAGTCTCTGTCAGGCCAGCAAGTCTGGTCTTTATTTTTGAGTCAGAATTCTGTTCTACATTTTTCTCCAGCTCTGTGTGGGACCCCTCTATTGTGATCCCTGTCAGAGCAGTCAGTGGTAGTAGCCGGGCACCATCTCGTTGTGCTGGACTCAGTCTGGTGGAGACCCTGGTAGATGTGGTCTATTAGTCCTTTGGACCAATCTTTCCCTTGTATCTTTAGTTTTCTTTATTCTTCCTTGCTCCAGAAGCGGTGAGATCAGTGGAGTATCTTAGATGGCAGCTCACAGGCTTTTAAGAACCCAGATATTACTTACAAACGTAGAATGTAGAACATTTTCTTTATAAGCTATGTTTTGCCAGTTGAGCTAGATGTTCCCCGAAATCATGGTCCCCACAGCCCTCAGCCCAGTAACTTGGTCCCTCAGGGAGTTTGGATGTGTCTATGGAGATTCCATGACCTTGCCTTGAGCAAGTTGTGCTGGCTTCCCCAGTATTGTGTACCGTCTTAACCTTCACCAGAGTTACCACTTCTTTATTGTCCATTTGGTGTTTTTCCATTCCCACCCCTTCCCTCGCTCTTAACCATCAAAGATTGTTTCTTTTTGTGTGTAAACCTTTTCATGAATTTTTACAGTAATGGTCTCATAGAATGTTTGCCCTTTCGTGACTGATTTATTTAACTCACCATAATGTCCTCCAGATTCATCCATGTTATGAGATGCTTCACAGGTTCATTGCTGTTCTTTATCACTGCGTAATACTCCACTGTATGTATGTACTAGTTTGATTATCCATTCATCTGTTGATGGGCATCTAGATTGTTTCCATCTTTTTGCTGTTGTGAACAATGCTGCGGTGAACATGGGTATGCATATGTCTATTCATGTGATGACTCTTATTTCTCTAGGATATATTCCTAGGAGTGGGATTGCTGGATCATATGGTATTTCTATTTCTAGCATTCTAAGGAAGCATCATATCGTTTTCCAAAATGATTGCATCATTTTGCATTCCCACCAGCAGTGCATAAGAGTTCTGATCTCCCCACAGTCTCTCCAACATTTGTTATTTTCTGGTTTTTGATTTGTGTCAGTAATGCTGGGGTGAGATGGTATCTCATTGTGGTTTTGATTTGCATTTCTCTAATGGCTAGTGATTGCAAACATCTCCTCATGTGTCTGTTGGCCACTTGAATGTTGTCTTTGGTGAAGTGTCTGTTCATTTCCTTTGCCCATTTTTTAATTGGATTATTTGTCTTTTTGGTGTAGAAGTTTTGGATTTTCTTGTAGATTTTAGAGATTAGACCTTTGTCTGATTTGTAATAGCCAAGTATTTTTTCCAAGTCTGTAGGTTCTCTTTTTACTCTTTTGGTGAAGTCTTTTGATGAGCATAAGTGTTTCATTTTTAGAAGATCCCAGTTATCTAGCTTATCTTCTGGAGTTTGTGTGGTGTTGGTTGTGGTTTGTGTCCTGTTAATGCCATATATTAGGGCCTCTAGAGTTTATCTTATTTTTTCTTCTATGAACTTCATGGTTTTTGGCTTTATATTTAGGTCTTTGATCCAGTGTGAGTTAGTTTTTGTATATAGTGTGAGGTATGGGTCCTGTTTCATTTTTTCGCAGAAGGACATCCAGTTTTGCCAGTGCCATTTGTTAAAAAGATTGTTTTTCCCCATTTGATGAACTTTGAGCCCTTGTCAAAGATCAGGTGACCATAGGTGGATGGATTTACATCTGGGTTCTCAATTCTGTTCCATTGGCCAGTGAATCTGTCATTGTACCAGTACCAGGCTGTTTCGACTACTGTGGCTGTATAGTAGGTTCTGAGGTCAGATAGTGTGAGTCCTTCTACTTTATATTTCTTTTTTAATAGTGCGTTACTTATCCAGGGCTTCTTCCCTTTCCATATAAAGTTAATGATTAATTTTTCCATCTCTCTAAAGAATGTTGTTGGTATTTGGATCAGGATTGCATTGCATTTGTAAATTGCTTTGGGTAGAATTGTCATTTTCACAGTGTTGTGTCTACCTATCCATGAGCATTGTATGTTTTTCCATTTATGTAGATCTCTTCTGGTTTCTTGCAATAATGTTTTATAGTTTTCTTTGTGTAGGTCCTTTTCATCCCTGGTTATATTAATTCCTAAGTATTTTATTTTTTTAGGGCCTTTTATAAATGGTGTTGTTTTCGTGATTTCCTTTTCCTTGTTCTCTTTATTGGTTTACAGTAATCCAACTCATTTTTGTGTTTATCTTGTATCCTGCTACTCTGCTGAATCTTTCTATTAGTTCCAGTAGTGTTCTCGTGGACTCTTTTGGGTTTTCTGTGTATAGTATCATATCATCTGGAACTAGGGACGGTTTAACTTCTTCTTTACCGATTTGGATGCCCTTTATTTCTGTTTCTTGCCTTATTGTTCTAGCTAGAACTTCCAGCACAATGTTAACTAGGAGTGGTGATAAAGGGCATCCTTGTCTTGTTCCTGTTCTCAAGGGGAATGTTTTCAGCCTCTGTCTGTTAAGAATGATGTTGGCCATTGGTTTTGCATAGATGCTCTTTATTATGTTGAGAAACTTCCCTTCTGTACCTATTTTATTAAGCGTTTTTATCAGGAATGGGTGTTGGACTTTGTCGAATGCCTTTCCTGTGTCAGTTGAGGTGATCATGGGATTCTTTTCTTCCCTTTTATTTATGTAGTGGATAATGTTGATTAATTTTCTAATGTTGAACCATCCTTGCATACCGGGTATGAATCCTACTTGGTCATGGTGTATTAGTTTTTTGATATGATGCTGAATTCTACTGGCTGGAATTTTGTTGAGAATTTTAGCATCTATGAAAAAAAATTATTTTTTAATTTTTTTTATGTTCATGAGAGATATTAGTCTGTAATTTTCTTTTTTTGAGGTGTCTTTGCCTGCCTGGTTTGGAAACCCTGGTGGCATAGTGGTTAAGTGCTACAGCTGCTAACCAAGAGGTCAGCAGTTCGAATCTGCCAGGCGCTCCTTGGAAACTCTATGGGGCAGTTCTACTCTGTCCTGGAGGGTTGCTGTGAGTCGGAATCGACTCGACGGCACTGGGTTGGGTTTGGTTTTTGGGTTGCCTGGTTTGGTATCAGGATTATGCTGGCTTCATAGAATGAATTCGGAAGTAACACTTCCTTTTCTAAGTTCTGAAATAACAGAACTTAGAAAAGGTGTAAGCTGTTCTCTGAATGTTTGGTAGAATTCTCCAGTGAAGCCATCTGGGCCCAGGGTTTTTTTTGCTGGGAGTTTTTTTTTTTTTTTAAATTACCTTTTCAATCTCTTCTCTTGTTATGGGTCTGCTCAGATTTTCATCATCATTTCGTGTTAGTTTGGGTACGTATTGTGTTTCTAGAAATTTGCCCATTTTCTCTAGGTTTTTAAATTTGTTGGAGTATAGTTTTTCATAATACTGTTATGATCCTTTTATTTCAGTTGAGTCTGTTGTAATGTCCCCCATTTCATTTCTTATTTGGGTTATTTGATCCTCTCCTGCTTTTCTTTTGTCAGTTTGGCCAGTGGTTTGTCAATTTTGTTTATCCTTTCAAATAACCACCTTTTGGTTTTCTTGATTCTTACCATTATTTTTTTATTCTCTGTTTCATTTATTTCTGCTCTGATCTTGATTATTTCCTTTCTTCTGGTGGCTGTGGACTTCTTTTGCTTTTCTTTATTTGTTCAAATTGTGTAGCTAATGTTTTGGTTTTGTCCTTTTCCGCTTTTTTGTTGTGTGCATCTATTGCTATAAATTAACCTCTGAGGACTGCCTTTGCTGTGTCCCAAATGTTTTGGTGTGATGTGTTTTCATTCTCATTTGATTCCATGGATTTTTTGATTCCATCTCTGATTTCTTTAATTGCCCAGTGGTTTTTAAGCAGGATGTTATTCAGTGTCCATGTGATTGATTTTTTTTTCCCTTGCTCTTTCTGTTGTTAATTTCTAACGTGATGGCATTGTAATCAGAGAAGATATTTTGTATTATTTCACTGCATTGGATTTTGTTGAGTGTTGCTCTGTGGCCTAAAACGTGGTCTATTCTGGAAAATGTTCCATGTGCATTGGAAAAGGATGTGTACTTTGCAGCTCTTGGGTGGAGTGTTCTGTATATGTCAGTGAGGTCAAGTTGGCTGATTGTGCCCTTTAGCTTTTCTTTATCTTTGTTGAGTTTCTTTCTAGATGGTCTGTCCTTTACCAAGACTGGTGTGTTGCAGTCTCCTACTATTATTGTAGAACTGTCAGTTTCTCTTTTCAGTGCTGTTAGAGTTCGTTTTATGTATTTTGGAGCCGTGTCATTGGGTGCGTAGATGTTTATTATGGTTATGTCTTCATGCTGGATCATCCCTTTAATCATTATCTAGTGGCCTTCTTTGTCTTTTATGGTGGATTTTCTTTTAAAGTCTATTTTATCTGGGATTAGTATTGCCATTCATGCTTTTTTTTGGTAGTTATTTGCTTGATATATTTTCTTCCATCCTTTGATTTTTAATAAATTTGCCCCTTTGTTTCTAAGGTGTGTCTCTTGTAGACAGCATATTGATGGATCCTGTTTTATTTTTTAATCTATTCTGTCACTCTCTGTCTCTTTATGGGTGCATTTAGGCCATTTACATTCAGTGTAATTATTGATAGGTGTGAGTTTATTACTATCACTTTATAGTGCTTTTCTTTGTGGTGCTGACATTCTTTGTTCCTTTTACCCTCCTGTGCTGAGTTTCATTTGTTTGTGGGTTTCTTTTTCATTTCTTTTGCTTTTGTAGATTTTGTTTTTATTGAGACTTCATGTTTTTCTTCTTTATTTTGATTAGTAGGTTTGTTGACTTTCTTTGTGGTTACCGTGACGTTTACCCTTATCTTCCTGGTTTGAACCAGTATATTATTACTTGGTATCATCTTGCCTTCCTCTCCATTAGAAAGTTCGATACCTGTGCTGTTTATTTCCTTTTATTGTTCTGATGTTGTTATTTACGGATTAACCTCTCTGGTTCCCTGTGTGTCATGGATTGAATTGTGTTCTTCTAAAAATGTGTGTCAACTTGGTTAGGCCAGGATTCCAAGTATTCTGTGGTTGTCCTCCATCTTGAGATTGTAATTTTATGTTAAAGAGAATTAGGGTGGGATTGTAACACCACCTTTACCCAGGTCACATCCCTGACCCAATGTAAAGGGAGTTTCCCTGGGGTCTGGCCTGCACCACGTTTTATCTCTCAAGAGATGAAAGGGAAGCAAGCAGGGAATGGGGACCTCATACCACCAGGAAAACAGCACCAGGATCAGAGTGCATCCTTTGGACTTGGGGTCCCTGTACATGAGGAGCTCCTTGGCCAGGGAAGATTGAGGACGAGGATCTTCTTCTAGAGCTGACAGAGAGAGAAAGCCTTCCCCTGGAGCCAACACCCTGCGTTTAGACTTTTCACCCACTTTACTGTGAGGAAATAAATTTCTCTTTGTTAAGGCCACCCATTTGTAGTATTTCTGTTATAGCAGCAGTAGATGACTAAGACACTGTTGCAATTCTTTTTGTTTTAGATTGTCCTTGAGAGTTCATGGAAACCCTGGTGGCATAGTGGTTAAGTGCAGTGGCTGCTAACCAAAGGGTCGGCAGTTCGAATCCACCAGGTGCTCCTTGGAAACTCTATGGGGCAGTTCTACTCTGTCCTGTAGGGTCACTATGAGTCGGAATTGACTTGATGGCACTGGGTTTTTTTGAGAGTTCATTTCATAGGTTTGTATGTGGCTGCTACAATCTTGCATCCTAGATTCAGGCTGTGGCCTGATGTTGTCTATTCTCAGACCAAAGGACTCCCTTTTATAATTATTGTAAGTTTGGTTTGGTTTTTACACAGTCTCTTAATTTCTGTTTATCTGGAAATGTCCTAATTTCACCATCATATTTGAATGAGAGTTTGCAGGATATGTTATTCTTGGTTTGCAGTTTTTTTCTTTCAAGGTTTTATATATCTCATTCCATTCCCTTCTTGCCTGCATGGTTTCTGTCAAGTAATCAGAACTTAGTCTTATTTTTTCCCATCTGTATGTGATTTTTTGTTTTTCTCAAGCTCCTCTCAGGATTATTTCTTTGTCTTTGGTTTTAGCGAGTGTGATTATGATATGCCTTGGTGTTTTTCCTTTGGGGTCTATCATATATGGGATTTGTTGAACTTTTTGGAATGGTCAGTTTTTCATGTTTCATGATACTAGGGAAGTTTTCTGTCAGCAATTCTTCAGTGATCCAGTCTGTGTTTTCCATTTTCTCGCCTTGTTCTGAAACTCCAATCGCTCGCAAATTTTTGCTTTTGATTGTATCCCACGTAATTCTCAGGGTTTCTTCATTTTTCTTTGTTCTTTTTTCTGATATTTTCTCAGATTTGTATCCAAGTGTTTGTCTTCAATTTCGCTGATCCTGTCTTCTGTCATTTCAAACCTGCTCTTCAGCCCTTCTGTGACACTATTTCTGAAATCTTGTTTATCCTTTGGGTTTCTAATTGTTGTTTTTGTATGATTTCTAGTCATGAATTTATTTTGGCATTTTGTTCCTGTGCTATTTTCCTGAATTCTTCCATTTTTTTGGTCTGTATTTTCCATGAATTTGTCTCCCTTTTCCATAAATTTGTCTATTTTTTTCCTCTTTTTGTCTGACTTTTGCTTCAATTTTTGGATAGCTCTGAATTTTAAGAGATTCGAGTTCCCTGTCAGGTAGTTCTAGTGCCTTTTCTTCTATTCAAAAGTCATCTGGTGTTTTATTTTGGATGCATACTGGAACCATCCTGTCCTTTTTGTTTGTTTGTTTGTTTGTTTTGATATTGTTTGCAGTCTTCAGGACATTCAGTAGTTATTTTCTCCATTTCTTGATTGTTGATCTGTTCATTTCATCCTACTTTTTTGTTTTATTTGGTTATGTGTGAGCAGGCAGGCTGTGCATTCTTTGTTTTTTGCTTTTCTGTGGTCTCGATACTTTTCACCTCCTTGTCCAATGGGCAGGGCCAGTCGCTCAGCTATGGTGCAACAGGGCAGGTCCAGCTGAAGGGGAAGGACTGGGATGGGTTGTTTGTGGCACATACTAGGGCCGACAGGGTGGGCTGGGAATCAGTGCTGGGCAGGTTGCAGTAGGCTGGGCCTGTGCTGCTTGGGGTGTGATGTTCAGCGCACAGTGCAGGTAGGCATGAAGGAGGCGGGAGGTTGTGATGTGTGAAGTTAATATGGATATGGGAGAGAGGAGAAACAGCAGCCAAAAACAAAGAAACAAAAAGCGTGGTAAGGGAGCTTGCCATTGGAGTGGAAAGATGAGAAACTGAGAAATGGTGGAAAAAAAGAAAAAGAAAAGGCAGAAAGAAAAAAAAAATAACTAGATAAAAATTTGGAAGAAAAAAAGAAAAGCCCCCAGGGGTCCCACTGGTATGGCTGCAAAAACTGGGGAAGTGGCTCCCATGCTGCACAGTATAGCCGGGCTAGAGGGGGTTTAGATGTCTCACAGCGCCGGGTATTCAGGATACAGGAAACATAAGTATAGAGAAATTAGAACAGAAATGAAGACAGACAGAAAGGAAAAAAGGAAAAGAAAGAAAGAAAAAAGAAATGCCCCCAGAGGTCTCACCTACGTGGCTGCACAGATTGGGGGAGTGGCCTGTAAGCTGTGCAGTGCAGCCTGGTTAGAAGGGGCTCCCACGCCGCAAAAAGAAAAACAAAGATTTAATCAAAATAAAACAGAATAAAGCAAAGCAAAACAACAAAACAAAACAAAAAGCCTTTGGGAACCCACCAGCATGCTGTCATGGGCCGGGGGAATGGTTCCCCTGTAAAGCGGTACTTCACAGCCTTTCAAGTAAAGATGGCACATAGAGCCAGATGTTGGAGAGAAAGGTGGGGGAAGTGGTGGAAGGCACAGAAGAAACCAAAAGAAACAGAAAAAAGCAACAACAGCAACAGACAAATGGCATTCACAGAGCTGGCCAGTGCCGGTGGGGTGACTCTAAGCAGCCCAGGGCCGAAGTAGTTGACTCCGGGCCAAGAGACTGCATCCAGTGGAAAGAAGAGGGGGCTGAGGGGCGGGGGAGAAGGGAGGGGGTTAGGGAAGCGTATTTCGCTGGTAACCAGGTGCTCTCTCCCCTGCTAAAACTTCACGAAGCTGCTTTCCCGTGCTCCCTGCCTGCCAGTCTCTGCTGTGGGTGGGATGAGTCCAAGCGACATAGATGTTGCTCTTTCCAGCTGGCTGAACCACTTCTGCCATCCGGGAAGCATGGAGTTAGAGCAGCGGGGAGAGAATGGGTTGTGGGAAAGCGTGTATTGCTGGTTACTGGGTGCTCTCTCTCCTGCTAGGAGCTCCGTGAAGCTGCTTTCCCATGTTCCCTGTCTTCCAATCTCTGACAGGAGTCTAAGATGGCAAATCCATGCTGCATTAGCTGATAGGGGACCTCCACATGTATCTCTCCTCACTGTTCTCTGTCAGTTTCTTATTCCATTCGGTGCTTAGGGCTGAGTTCCTTATCTCTTCATTGACACTTTGGGTTCCAGGACTGACGTTTGTCTCTGTTTTCCTTAGTTTTTTGGGTCTTTGCCGTAGAGGGACAGTGTGGTGCTTCTGTCTATGATACCATGTTGGCCAGAAGTCCCTAAATTTTTTCTTGATGCCAGTTTCTTAACTTTTCTTAAATAAACAGCTTTAGAGCTAAAATAAATGTTGTTGTTGTTTGCCTTCGAGTTGATTTCAACTGCTAGTGACCCTATTGGACAGAGTAGAACTGCCCTCTAGGGCTTCCTAGGCTGTAATCTTTATGGGAACAGATCACCAGGTCTTTTCTCCTGCAGAACTGCTGGTGGGTTTGAACCTCTTGGTTAGCAGCCAAGTGCCTAACCATTGCACACCAAGAGGTGTAATGTTTGTTGAATAACTTTAGCAGTAGGCTGTAAAAAAATACGGTAACAGAAATTATTTCCTAAGCAAAAGTGTCCAGAACTGAATTGGGGGGGGGGGGAAGTTTTACAGCTTGATATGAAATTAGTTTGAAACTTAGAAAGTAATGTGAAATTAGTATGAAGTTTCAGAATGGTTATAGGTTGCAGGAAAATGATCAGAGTTGACGTACGATGAACTTAAATTCATTTTGAGTAAGAACCATGCCTTATCATCTAGAATCTTAAAAAAAGCAGTTGCCATCGAGTCGATTTCGAATCATGGAGACCCTGTGTATTTCAGAGTAGAACTGCTCCATATGGTTTTCAATGACTGTGACTTTTTGGAAGTAGAGCACAAGGCCTTTCTTCTAAGGCACCTCTAAACCTTTTCGTTAGTAGCTGAGCTTTTAACTGTTTGCACCACCCAAATAGTTATTAAATGTATGAGCCTACATTTATCACAGAATTTTATTAAATGTTCCACTAAAAGTATTATTTGCTTTGATATTTAATGTTTATTTAATAATAAAGAATAATAAGAAAAACCTGTTACTGAGTTGGAAACTCTGATGGCATAGTGATTAAGAGCTGTTGTTGCTAACCAGAAGGTTGGCGGCTCAGATCTACCAGGAGCACTTTGGAAACTCTATGGGCTGGTTCTGCTCTGTCCTATAGGGTCACTATGAGTCGGAATTGACTCGACAGCAATGGTTTTTTTTTTTTAATTGCTGATTAAAGCATATACTTAGGAGTTAATTTTTTTTCTATGAACAGAGCAATTATTAAGCACTCAGTAAATACTTGTTAAAGGAACAAAACCAAGGGACAAGACTTGTTTGGTCAAACTAGACATTTTCTTTGTCATTTCATAGTCTATCTCTGTTGTAATTCTCATTGCTATGCTGATACTACTTATAATTGTTTATTTACCTGTTGATTTTACTCACTAAGGACTGAGTAAAGGGCCTAGTGTGTGGCAGCCTGGCATTTTGGTACAGATGCAGCCTGGCTCAATGGCCTTTGATATGTTACTCAACCTCTTGGAGTCTCAGTTTCCTGTGTATGAAGTGGGAAAAATTACACCAGACATCACAGCATTATTGTGAAGATTAAATAAAAATGTGCCCTGAAGACTTCTTAAAACCTAACTAAAAGTTTATCTTAACTAGTGAAAAATGCATGCCTTGAGCATTATGCCCTATTAAGAACTATATCTATATGGGATCACAGATAAGAGCATAACACCTATTCCAAAGAAAGGTGACCCATCAGAATGCAGAAATCACTGAACAATAACATTATGATGATATATCGATTAATATCATACACAAGTAAAATTTTACTAATTCAAAACCATTTGCAGCAGTACCTCAACAGAAAACTGCCAGAAATTCAAGCTGGATTCAGAAGAGAGGGTGCAATGAGGGATATCACTGCTGATGTGAGATGGATCTTGAAAGAAAGAATACCAGAAAGATGTTTACCTGTGTTTTATTAACTACACAAAGGCATTCGACTGAATGGATCATAACAAATTATGGATAATATTGTGAAGAATGGAATACTGTATGATTTAAAATCAGGAAAGGTGCGTGTCAGGATTGTATCCTTTCACCATACTTATTCAACCTGTATGCTGAACAAAATAATCTGAGATGCTGGACTATATGAAGAAGTTGGCATCGGGATTGGAAAGAAGACTCATTAGCAACCTGTGATACGCAGATGACACAACCTTGCTTGCTGAAAGTGAAGAGGACTTGAAGCACTTACTGATGAAGATCAAAGACTATGGCCTTCAGTATGGATTACATCTCAGTATAAAGAAAACAAAAACCCTTACAACTGGACCAATAAGAAATATCATGATAAATGGAGAAAATATTGAAGTTGTCAGAGATTTCATTTTGCTTGGATCCACAATCAATGCCCATGAAAGCAGAAGTCAAGAAATCAAATGGCATATTGCATTGGGCAAATCTGCTGCAAAAGACCTCTTTAAAGTGTTAAAAAAGCAAGGATGTCACTCTGAGGACTAAGGTGCACTTGACCCAAGCCATGGTATTTTCAAGCACCTTCTAAGCATGCAGAAGTTGGCCATCGGATAAGGAAGACCAAAGAAGAATTGATGCCTTCAAATTATGGTATTGGCAAAGAATATTGAATATACCATAAACTGCCAGAAGAATGAACAAGTCTGTTTTGGAAGAAGCACACCCAGAATGGCCCTTGGAAACAAGGATGGTGACACTTCATCTCATGTACTTTGGACATGTGTCAGGAGGGACCAGTCCCTAGAGAAGGACATCATGCTTGGTAAGGTAGAGGGTCATCAAAAAAGAGGTGGACCCTCGATGAGATGAATTGACATAGTGGCTGCAGCAGTGGGCTCAAAAAAAGCAATGATTGTGAGAATGGCTTAAGACTGGGCAGTGTTTTGTTCTGTTGTGCATAGGGTCATTATGAGTCAGAACCAACTCAATGGCACTTCAAAATAACGACTTATAGGTGATCAAATTGAAAACATCAACTTGAAAGATTAATAGGAACTCTAGAGGGCAGTGAGTTTATATTAATGGGGAGGGACAACTCAGAAAAGAAGAGTGAGAATGGTTGCACAACTAGAAGAATGTAATCAGTGTCCCTGGATTGTACATGTAGAAACTGTTGAATTAGTGTATGTTTTGCTGTGTATATTCTTAACAACAACAACAACAACAACAAAAGGTAATACATGAGTAAACTATTTAGTGTTGCCTTGTCTTCCAAAAGGAGCCCCTGGGTGGCACAAACCATTAAGTGCTCAACTACTGCCTGAAAGTTTGAATACACCCAGAGGTGCCTCAGAAGACTCCCTTGGTGATCTGCTTCTGAAGGGTCACAGCCATTGAAAACCCTATGGAGCACAGTTGGAATTGACTCAATGGCAACTAACAGCAGCAACAGTCTTCTAGATATTTGGAGTCACCCTGTCCATTAATAATCAGTTAAAAAGCGCCTAGTCCCCTCCCAGACAAATTGGGAAACCTAGTGCCTTCCTACCATTTTTGTGGATTCTCAAGGAAAGTTTGGGAGGAGCTTATGTTCTCCTCATACCTGGGACTTGAAATTGCTGCTCCAAGCTTTTGTATACCTTGCTCCCCATCTTAACTCCAGCTGCTATTCTCTCTCTACCCTTATTTGAAGAGCTGTTGTTCTCTCTCTGCCTCAGTGTGAACATTTCTCCTCCTCCCTTCTTTTTTCCACAGCACTATTCACACATCAGTGTTGTGAACAACAGATTTCCACCAGTTTTCCTGGTGATTTTGGAATTATGGGGCTGTGGCATTATCATGCAGAGTAGGAAACATAAAATTGAGTGTCAGTCCTCACCTCCTAGGGATTCATTACTTTTACCCATTTAGGGAGTTTCTGGCAGCCATGTGAACCTCTCCTTAGCCCTGACTTCTCGCCAAGGTGCTGAGACCTCCACATTCAGCTCATTTTCCATTTTTACTTTCCAAGGCCCATAAGGAATCCAACATTACATTTCTAGGCAGAACAGTTTTAATTCATTTTTTGTCTTATTCTCACATATTCAGTTGCCCCACCTTTGCATAATCAAAAGGCCCACTCAGGTACTTTCCCACCCTCCTATTCAAAACAGTTGGACTTCTCTGTGAGAGGAATCCCTCCTAGGAGAACCTCTAAAACCGTAGTTGGCTTTTGGCATGTGACCTGAGAGCTTCACACTTGGGCAGGGGGAAGTGGGTGGTGCCTTTATCAGAAACTGCGAAGTCGGAAGAAGAGCAGTTTGAAGGGAGCAATGGATGAAATAGTGATTGCTCTGAGTGTAAATTTCTGACAGAGTCTCCAGATGGGGCCATCAAGCAGATATTCGGGAAAGAGTCTGGGGCTTTGAGAAAGGTGTTGGTTAGAGAAAGAGAACCCAAGGACCTGCTCTGAGGCACTGTCTTAGTCATCTAGTGCTGCCATAACAGAAATATCACAAGTGGATGGCTTTAACAAAGAGAAATTTATTTCCTCACAGTAAAGTAGGCTAAAAGTCCAAATTCAAGGTGTCAGCTCCGAGAGAAGGCTTTCTCTCTCTGTCAGCTTTGGAAGAATGTCCTTGTCCTCAGTCTTCCCCTGGTTAAGGAGCTTCTCAGGCGCAGGCGCCTCAGGTCCAAAGGACATGCCCTGCTCCTGGTGCTGCTCTCTTGGTGGTATGAAGTCCCCAACTCTCTGCTTGATTCCGTTTCGTTTTATTTCTTGAGAGAGAGAAGGTGGTGTAGGCCACACCCCAGAGAAACTCCCTTTACCTTGGATCAGGGAGGTGAATCCCACCCGAATCCTCTTAACGTAAAATTACAAGCACACAATGGAGGACGAAGACACAGTAGTGGGAATCATGGCCTAACCAAGTTGATACACACATTTTTGAGGGGACATAATTCAATCCATGACAGGTACACACACCCAAATTTATTAAAGAACTAATCAAGTTGTCTTACAATGGATAATCCTTTGAGAGCAAAACTTGAAAACATTTATGTTTGGAAAATTTTAAGACTTATTATGAAAAATAATATTTATTGAAAATTATGATCCTTTGCATCTTGGAGTTTTCATGCTTTTTAGTAACTTACCTATTTTGATCAAGTCCTCTGAGGAGTATGAAGATGAGCGTGTTCTTTTGCTGTCTAAAATCCCAAACCCTCTGAGAGATGCATCCCTATCCTAGAGCCATTTATCCCAGGGCATCTTCCCTTTTGTATTTCACTTGCACAGAATAAATATGAAGGCAGAATGGGTACCTGGATGTTGTAATTAGACTGCATAGGTTCAAATCCCAGCACTTACTGGAAATTGACTTTAGGCAAATAACTTAACCTTGCTAAGCCTCAATTTTCTGATTTTTCTGATGGCCATTTAATATCTTCTTCCTCCGATAGTACAAACTCTATGAAGACAGTTACTGTGTCTGTGTTTTGTTTTTTTTTAATAATTTTTATTGTGCTTTAAGTGAAAGTTAACAAATCAAATCAGTCTCTCACATAAAAACTTATATACACCTTGCTATATACTCCCAGTTACTCTCCCCCTAATGAGACGGCTCGCTCTCTCCCTCCACTCTCTCTTTTCGTGTCCATTTTGCCATCTTCTAACCCCCTCTACCCTCTCATATGCTCTCCAGGCAGGAGATGCCAGCATAGTCTCAAGTGTCCACCTGATCCAAGAAGCTCACTCCTCACCAGCATCCCTCTCCAACCCGTTGTCCAGTCCAACCCATGTCTGAAGAGTTGGCTTCGGGAATGGTTCCTGTCCTGGGCCAACAGAAGGTCTGGGGGCCATGACCACTGGGGTCCTTCCAGTCTCAGTCAGACCATTAAGTCTGGTCTTTTTATGAGAATTTGGGGTCTGTATCCCACTGTTCTCCTGTTCCCTCAGGGGTTCTCTGTTGTGTTCCTTGTCAGGGCAGTCATTGGTTGTAGCCAGGCACCATCTAGTTCTTCTGGTCTCAGGATGATGTAGTCTCTGGTTCATGTGGCCCTTTCTGTCTCTTGGGCTCGTAATTACCTTGTGTCCTTGGTGTTCTTCATTCTCCTTTGATCCAGGTGAGTTGAGACCAGTTGATGCATCTTAGATGGCTGCTTGCTAGCGTTTAAGACCCCAGACACCACTCTTCAAAGTGGGATGCAGAATGTTTTGTTAATAGATTTTATTATGCCAATTGACTTAGATGTCCCCTGAAATCATGGTTCCCAAACCCCTGCCCCTGCTATACTGGCCTTTGAAGTATTCAGTTTATTCAGGAAACTTCTTTGCTTTTGGTTTAGTCCAGTTGTGCTGACCTCCCCTGTATTGTATGTTGTCTTTCCCTTCACCTAAAGTAGTTCTTATCTACTATCTAATTAGTGAATACCCCTCTCCCACCCTCCCAGCCTTCTTCCTCTTGTAACCAGAAAAGAATATTTTCTTCTCTGTTTAAACTATTTCTCAAGTTCTTATACTAGTGGTCTTATACAATATTTGTCCTTTTGCAACTGACTAATTTCACTCAGCATAATGCCTTCCAGGTTCCTCCATGTTATGAAATGTTTCACAGATTCCTCACTGTTCTTTATCGATGCATAGTATTCCATTGTGTGAATACAGCATAATTTATCCATTCATCAGTTGATGGGCACCTTGGTTTCTTCCATCTTTTTGCTATTGTAAACAGTGCTGCAATAAACATGGGTGTGCATATATCTGTTGGTGTAAAGGCTCTTATTTCTCTAGGATATATTCCAAGGAGTGAGATTGCTGGATCATATGGTAGTTCTATTTCTAGCTTTTTAAGGAAGCACCAAATAGATTTCCAAAGTGGTTGTACCATTTGACATTCCCACCAGCAGTGTGTAAGTGTTCCAATCTCTCCACAGCCTCTCCAGTATTTATTATTTTGTGTTTTTTGGATTAATGCCAGCCTTGTCAGAGTGAGATGAAATCTCATTGTAGTTTTGATCTGCATTTCTCTAGCGGTTAATGATCGTGAACATTTCCTCATGTATCTGTTAGCTACCTGAATGTTTTCTTTAGTGAAGTGTCTATTCATATCTTTTGTGTCTGTGTTTTTAACAACTGTATAGAAAGCAATTTATGAGAGTAGTAATGGGACTACCTACTGAATGGGATTGTTGAAAGGATTAGAGATATAATACATATAAAGCATTTGCTGTCTGGCACATGAGTTCCTAAATGTTTGCTATTATTGCTATGTTTTATAAAAATAGTTTAAACTGAGAAATCCTGGGACATTTGGTGATTTATGTGTGTTTGGTTCTTCTTATAATTTTTTTCCCCCAGTATCAGACATGGGGATATAAGCGTAACTGACCTTTTTACTAAAAACATTCTGATAATCAGAAGTTTGTCACATGAGTGGAAGACTTAGAGTTTAAAAACATATTCAAGTGAAAATAAGGTGCGCTATGTCAGAGGAGGTGGAAGAGAATGTCCAGATTCAGCTTTGTGTTGAAACCTTCTACCTGGGATCCTAGTCCTGTACTGTTGTTCAACATCTGAAAACAGTCAGTCATTGATACATTTTGCTCAGTTTTCTAGTCTTGTAATGTGGGAGGTTAAGTCCAGTTCTTTTTGCTTCTTCATGATCCAATACAGACATTTATGTACTAATATCATTAAAAAAAAAATAGGGACGTGATAGGGTTATAAACTTTTAATTTGAGAAAACAAAAAGATTTTATTTGCTATCACCCTCATTTCATAAAAGAAAGCATATTTTAACAACAAAAATTTAGAAAAAACATGCACTCAGTATATAGGATAATCATTTACATTGAATATATTTTCATGGAAATTGACATTATAATAGTTTCCCCACATTTTGTCACATATGTGAGAATTTACTTATGAAGCAGCTTCAATTTGCTGACCAGTGATCAGAAGTCACTTATCTAGGCCATGCCCTCATTTTCATATGCCCATTTTATCAAAAAAGAACTGAGATTAAGAGAAATTAAAGAGAAAGTGACATACACTTAACAACATTGCTAAGGCTAAAACTCCTGATTCTTACTACCAGACCAGACCCATTGCCATCTAGTTGATTCTGACTCATAGAGACCCTACAGGACTGAGTAGAACTGCCCCATAGGGTTTCCAAGAAGTGGCTGGTGGATTCAAACTGCTGACCTTTTGGTCAGCAGCTGAGCTTTTAACCACTGTGCCACCAGGGCTCTGACTCTTACTACAGTGTTCCTTTTCTATGTGTATGAACATAATCAAATTGGGTTACTAGACACTTTGGCCGTTACCTTCCTTGTGAGATGTTACCTCTCACAAAGTTATCTTGGCCCTTCCCCATTAGTTTCTAATCTGAGTGAAGTACTATTATAATAAAAAAGCTATCCAACATTTTCATGGTGCCTTATAATGCCCAAAGTGAGTTTGTGTCATTTTTCAGCTTCCAGTAATTAGGAAGTTTTTTCAATAAAACAATTAAAATAGGAGTGCCCAAATTTTATGAAACATTTAAACATATTAAGACAAATATTTATTGAATTGAACTGCATTTAAAAAGTTCTAGTTCAGGAGCATTAACCTTCAAAAAAATAATTTACTGAACATATCCCATTTATTAAATCAATGAGAAGTTACTTAAACAGATGATTTTACCTACAAAGAACTTGTCATTTTTACTTAGTTGTTTCCAAGCAATTAAGATTTCTTTTGTCACCATTAGAAAATCAATGTAATCCATCACATAAATAAAACAAAAGATTTACCTGATTGTCTCAATCCATGCAGAAAAGGCATCCGATAAAGACCAACATCCATTCCTGATAAAAACTCTTGATAAAATAGAAATTGTTGTTGTTGCTATTAGGTGCGTTCTAGTCAGTTCTGACTCATAGCTACCCTACAGGAGAGAGTAGGACTACCCCATAGGGTTTTCAAGGAGCGGCTGGTAGATTTGAACTGCTGATCTTTTGGTTAGCAGCCCAGCTCTTAACTACTATGCCACCAGGGCTCCTAAAATATGAATAGAAGGGAAATTCCTCAACATAATAAAGGGCATCTATACAAAACCAGGAGCTCTGGAGGCACAGGGGTTAAGAGCTCAGCTGCTAACCAAAAGGTCAGCCATTCAAATCCTCCAGTCACTTCTTGGAAATGCTATGGGGCAGTTGTACTCTGTCCAGTATGGTCACTCTGAATCAGAATCAACTCGATGGCAACAGGTTTGGTTTGATTTGGTTTTATACGAAACTAACAGCCAACATCATTGTCAATGGAAAGAGACTGAAAACAGAAACAAGACAAGAATGCTCTTTATCACCACTCCTATTTAACACTGTGCTAGAAGTCCTAGCTAGAGCAATAAGGTAAGAAAAAGAAAAAATGGGCATCCAAATTGGTAAGGAAGATGTAAAACTATCCCTATTTGTAGATAATATGATACTATACATAAAGAACCCAAAAGACTCCACAAGAAAACTACTGGAACCAACAGAAAGATTCATCGAATTGGGAGGATATAAGATAAAATGCCCAAAAATCAGTTGGATTCCTAAACATCAATGAAGAGAACTATGAAAAGGAAACCAGGAAAGCAATACCATAAAAAAAAAAAAATACAATAAAATATTTAGGACTACATCTAACCAGGGATGTAAAACACCAATACAAAGAAGACTACAAAACAATACTACGAGAAACCAAAAGAGACCTACATAAGTGGAAAAAATATACCCTGCTCACGGATAGGTATACTCAACATTGTGAAAATGTCAATTCTACCCAAAGCAAACTACAAATACAATGCAATCCTGATCCAAATACCAACAGCACTCTTTAACAAGATGGAAAAACTTATCGTTAATTTTATATGCAAAAGAAAGAGGCCCCAGATAAGTAAAGCATTATCGAAGAAGAGTAACAAAGTAGGAGGCCCCATGCTACCTGACCTCGGAACCTACTATACAGCTATAGTAGTCAAAACAGCCTGGTACTGGTACAACGACAAACACATTGACCAATGGGACAGAATCAAGAATCCAGATGTAAATCCATCCACCTACAGTCAGCTGATCTTTGACGAAGGCCCAAAGTCCATTAAATGGGGGAAAAGACAGTCTTTTTAACAAATAGCACTGGCAAAACTGATGTCCATCTGTAAAAAAACGAAGCAGGATTCATACCTCACACCACACACAAAAACTAATTCAAAATGGATGAGACCTAAATATAACACCAAAAACTATAAAGATCGTAGAAGAAAAAATAGGGTCAAAACTAGAGGCCATGATACATGGCAAAAATAGTATACAAACCATGACTGACAATACACAAACACCAGAAGATAAGCTAGATAATTGGGATCTTCTAAAAATTAAACACTTAATGCTCATCAAAAGATTTCACCAAAAGAGTTAAAAGAGAACCTACAGACTGGGAAAAAATATTTGGCTATGACATATCTGACAAAGGTCTAATCTCTGAAACCTATAGGAAAATCCAGTACCTCTACAACAAAGACAAATAATACAGTTAAAAAATGGGAAAAGGATACGAACAGCTGCTTCATCAGATAAGACATTCAGGTGGCTAACAGACACACGAGGAAATGCTTGTGATCACTAGCCATTAGAGAAATGCAAATCAAAACTGCAAGGAGGTTCCATTCCGCCCCGACATTACTGGCACAAATCAAAAAAACAGAAAGTAACAAATGTTGGAGAGGCAGTGGGGGAGATTGGAACTCTTATGCATTGCTGGTGGGAATGCAAAATAATACAACCATTTTGGAAAATGATATGGCTCTTCCTTAAAAAGCTAGAAATAGAAATACCATGTGATCCAGCAGTCCCACTCCTAGGAATGTAGCCTAGAGAAATAAGATCCATCACGTGAATAGACATGTGCACACCCATGTTCACTGCAGCATTGTTCACAATAGCAAGAAGATGGAAAAAATCTAAGTGCCCATCAACAGATGACTCGATCAACAAACTATGGTACATATACACAGTGGTATACTATGCAAGGATAAAGAACAATGATTAACCTGCAAAACATCTCACAACATGGATGAATCTGGAGGGCGTTATGCTGAGTGAAATAAATCAATCACAAAAGGACAAATACCGTAAGAGACTGCTATTACAAAAACTCACAAAAAGGTTTACACACAGAAAAAAACCACCTTTGATGGCTTAGAGGGAGGGGATGGGTGGGAGATACAAATACGAACTAGACAGTAGTTAAGTGGTAACTTTGATGAAGGATAAGACAGTACACAATACTGGGGAAGTCAGCCCAGCTTGACCAAGGCAAAGTCATAGAAGCTACATAGACACATCCAAACTCCCTGAGGGACCAAGTTACTGGGCCGAGGGCTGTGGGGACCATGGTCTTTGGGAACATCTAGCTCTATTGGCATAACATAGTTTTTAAAAAATGTTCTAAATCCAGCTTTGGTGAATAGCATCTGAGGTCTTAAAAGCTCGCGAATGGCCATCTAAGATACATCTACTGGTCTCACCTTGTCTGAAGCAAAGGAGAATGAAGAAGATCAAAGACATAAGGGAAAGTTTAGTCCAAAGGACTGATGGACCACAACTACCACAGCCTCCGCCAGACTGAGTCCAGCAAAACTAGATGGTGCCCAGCTACCACCACTGACTGCTCTGACAGGGATCACAGTAGAGGGTCCCAGAAAGAGCTGGAGACAAATGTAGAACAAAATTCAAACTCACACACAAAAAAGATCAGACTTACTGGTTGTACAGAGACTGGAGAAACCCTGAGAGTATGGCCCTGGGTACCCTTTTAACTCAGTACTGAAGTCACTCCTGATGCTCACCCTTCAGGCAAAGATTAGACAGGCCTATAAAACAAATATATGTCTGTCAGTTTGTTATATGAACAAATCTGTTAAGTACAACCAAAATGCTGCTTAGAAGCAAGGATGGCAAGGACTACATCTCACATAATTAGGACATATTGTCTGGAGGGATCAGTCACTGGAGAAGGACATCATGCTTGGTAAAGTGGAGTGTCAGCAAAAAAGAGGAAGACCTTCAATGAGATGGACTGACGCAGTGGCTGCAACAGTGGGCTTAAGCATAACAACAGTTGTGAGGATGGCACAGGACTGGGCAGTGTTTTGTTCTGTTGTACGTAGGGTTGTTGAGTCGGAACTGACTTGATGGCACGTAACAACAACATCGTCATAAAACAGATAATAACGTGTAGTTCAACCGTGTATATAAGACTAAATGGGCACACCAGCCCGGGGCAAAGATGAGAAGGCAGGAGGAGACAGGAAAGCTGAACAAATGGAAATGGAGAACCCAAGGTCACGAAAGGGAGAGTGGTGACAGGTCACAGGGTTGGCAACCAGTGTCACAAAACAATACGTGTATTAATTGTTTAATGAGAAACTAATTTGTAAACTTTAACCTAAAGGACATACAGACACACAGACACACGAAAGATTTATGTTGTCAAAAATTATGTCCCCCTCAAAAATCTTTTTTCTTCCACTTCTCTCATTCATTTGCTCATTATAGGAGCTTGGAAGTCATACTTGATTCCCTTTTCTCCCTCAACTTCCACAATCTGCAGTCTCTAAGTTTTGTCAACTCTATGTTCAAAATGTGCATCAAATCTTTATAGTTTTCCTCATCTAAATTACAAACCATTATTTCTTCTCACCTAAACAACTGTTTGGCTTCATCACAACTAGGTCAGCTCCAATACTTTACTCAGCAGATGAGGGTATTTTAAAAAATTCTAATCTGCTCATGTGACTTGTGGGAGAGACAGTGGTGTTCACCAGAACTTCGATCTGCTCCCTCACATTTACCAGCCTCCTTGAGTGAGGTGGAGCCATCTGACTAGTTCTGGACAATTGACTGTGGGCAGAAGTGACATGTGTTGGTTCCATGCAGAAGCACAGAAAAACTGGAATAGGGTTCACCAATGTCTTTCCTCTGTGGGGACCATGGGTTTGGAGTATTTCAGATAGAGAAGCTACAAGACAAAATTTCCTTCAGCCTGGGTTTTTGAGTGACTATGTGGAGAAGAGACTCTATCAGCTCATAATGGACATATAGTATGAGTAAGAAATAAACTTTTCTTAAACCACAGCCTAACTCAGCCTGGATTCTCATTGATTATAGAATGCAGTCTCAAAACCTTGAATGGTTCTGAACACACCTGCTTACTCTCCATCTTGATCACTACAGTTCTGTCACACTAGTTGTTCTCTCTTGCTAAATATTCTTCTTAAGCTACTGCATATCCTGGCAGTATTGAAGGTAACTGCATATCATATTTTGTGCACTGAAAGTCATATGATTGTGATAGAGGATTGGGGTAATTATAGCATGTCAACATATATCACATGGAAGTTTTACCAAATAGTGTTATTTTTCTAGAAGTGGCTTTGTTAGGCCCTTGTTATGGATTATTTTTTCTTTCAAAGTGTGGGTTGGAATACTAACCCCTGTACTGATGGATATAATCCCTTGTAGAGTTTTCTTTGTTATGTTAGTTACAATGCTCTGATCCCATAAGTTTTCTCTAGGTGTGTGTGGGTGTGTGGGGTAGTGTGCAGTAAACAGTTCTTAAAGAGATGTGATCGTTGTGAAGTGAGCAAAGATTCTGAAGGAATTTTCATCTCTGAGAGCTGAGAAGCAATGTTGAGAGCAAAACAAGGAGTTGGTAGGCTAAATTCACACAGTGATTACCAAGAGTTTATTTAGAGAAAAACATAGACTTGTAAAGCCAGGAACAAAGCTTATTTAATAATCAGAGAAATTATCAATGTATTAAATACATGGGTAGGGGATGAGATATATGATGAATTTTGCTTAATTTGTAGAGGCTTATTTTGGTTGGCCAAATGCTTATTAATTTAATAAGCTAAAATATATAAAATGTGCAATATATAGGAAGCACTGGTTAGTTCCACTTCTCTTCCCACACTCTTCCACCTTGAGGTCATCTTAAAGGAATCTAATACTGATGGCAGGATTATTGATTAGATAGATAGTAAAAGGCAAGGAAAGAATTAAAAGACCTGAGTTTCTGAGAAAGAAATTCAAGGAAGCTCAAAGGCAGCGAGAGTCTTATTGAGGTGAAGATGAGTCTTGATACCTTAGCCAGAAAGTTCCAAAAGGGGTACACACTCCTTAAGATAAAACACTGGGGTGCAGAAAGAAAAAATGAAAATTTGTATTTATACTTACTCTACGTAAAATTTAAAAAACAAATTAAACTTTGCTGATATTTAATATACAGGTTAACACTGGCATCCTAACTTGGACTGCATATTAGTCTAAAGGTACCATATCTAACATGTGAGATAGAAAGGCAATATGCATTGTAATTAAGAACACAGACTCTGCAACCATACTTCTTGGATTTGAGTCTCTGGGTGGTGCAAACAGTTAACATGCTTAGTTGCTAACCTAAAGGTTGGAGGTTGGAGTCCACACAGAGGTGCGTTGGAAGCCCTGGCAGTCTACTTCCAAAAAATCAGCTGCTGGAAATCCTATTGAGCACAGTTCTACTCTGACACACGTGGGGTTGCCATGAGTTGGAATCTACTCGATAGCAACTCGTCTCTATACCAGACGCCTGCATGACCTTACGTAATTACTTAACATCTCTGTGCCTTGCTTGCCTCATCTATAAATGGGATGGAAAACAATAGTGATTATTTCATGAATAGTTTTGGAAGTGTTTCTGACACATAGAAGCATTATATGAGCGTTAGGAATAATTATGATCCTGACAGAAGAGTGGGGGTTCTACAGCGTGGAAGAGTTGAGACCTATACCTTCCTTCATTTGTTCAGTTTAGGAATCATGTGATATATCACAGTTCAGATGTATCTCATTAAGTGGAATTCATACAGATTGCATCATAGTTTTAATGAGAACAGAAAAAAAAATTTTAGTACCATTAATAATTAAAAATAAGCAGCAATTATTTTTTCAAGTAAACTTTAGAATGAGAACTCTTTATTTTGGCTTTTTGTAGCTCTTTTTAAATTCTCAATGAAAACGATAGCTTCCAGGCTATTGTTTGCTATTCATATTCTTATTATTTAAGGTATATTTTAAGGCTTTCAATCTAATGCAAGAAAACTGACCGGAAAAGAATGCAATTACATTCATTACAATCAAGTTCTTACATCAGGCATCAGCAGTGTGATGGCATCTTAAGAGGTTGTTGGGGATCAAATCAAAGAACAGATAGATTTTGCCTTGAAAATATAAAAGCCTACCCCAGAAGTAGAATGTGTGGAGATAATTGTTGTAATTTTTGGTAGGATCTGAATAGACTGGATTGTTCAGAGATTGTTCTGCCTGCTTGGGAAATAGGTGTGGATGGTGGAGAAAACCTTAGAGGATGGACGAGATCAGCTCAAGGAACCCATTACGTAGGGGACATCTGTGCATGTCAAACCCTGCTAGCGCCTGTGCCATTGTGGTATAGATGGGTAGGTCAGGAAATATTTCAAGTTTTGTAAAAATTGCAAAAACCCAGCAGAGCTGGTATTGAGAATCCTGGAAAATAGTGGAAAGTATTTTTACATGGTTTCCTAAGATTAAGGGTAAGGAAGTTCCTCCTGGGCTGTTGTCCCTGTGTGACCCCCTTTCCATTTTCTTTCAGTGTTTGTGTATGTGCTTGGAGAGACAGAACTTGGTCCTTAGAGAGGAAATATAGCCAAACTCATGGAATTGCTCAAATATCAATGGCATTAGATCAGGAAAAACAAGCCTGTCTACTGGCTTAGGCAAGATACACTTAAAAAACTGAATGCAATGTGGAGATATGAAAAAATAAATAAAGAAAAATAGCTCTGAATCTTGAGTACAAGGCTGTCCAGAATAACCTCCTTTTTTATGCTAATAATACATTTTCTTTGAGATTAAGAACAGCAGAAAGCCTATGCAAATCATTATACAGTGTATCGATAAGTTGGGGAAATAAAAGTTAAGACAAGCTAAAATGGATTTTACATGTGTATAAAAAGTAAATAACTGCATCTTTTAATAAAGATAGCCTCTTCTTCAGAACTACACCTATAATTTTGATGCATATTATGGAATTGAATTATTAAGGTTAAAAGTAATACTGAGTATTTTGTATTTGTCTTTCAATCATTAGTTAGTGCTGTGTTTCATCATTCACCTAACATTATGGTCCTGTGTGTTGCCAGTTGTCTTAGTTTTCTAGGGCTCTCATAACAAAATTCCACAAGTGGGTGGCTTTAAAAATAGGAATTTCTTGTATCACAGTTTTGGAGGCTAGGAGTCTGAATTCAGAGTGTCTGGCAGGGCTAGGCTCACCCTTTCTCTCTGTGGGCTCTAAAGGAAGACCCTTGTCTCTTTCTGCATCTATAGCTCTGGGAGTTTCTTAGTTGCTTGTAACTTCACCTGGAGTCTGTCTTCCCCCTGTACGTGTGTTTCTTTGTCCATGCTGCTCTTTTTATAAGACACCACTCAGAAGGGGTTAGGGTTAGGACTCACTTTACTCTGGTATGCCTCATTAACATAACAAAAGAATACCCTATTTCCAAACATTGTCGTGTTTACAGTAAAGGGATTAGGACTTCAACATAGTTTTTTTGGAAACCCAATCCAATCCATAATAGCAGTGCAGAAAATAAACATGTGCAGTGTGACATTTATGATTCTCAAGGCAGCCACAAAACCAAGTAAAGGAGAAGATAAGACCCAGTGTTTCCAATTTCTCCTTTCCTATGTACAAAATGATCTAAATCTGTGTTTAGTGAGAAATGTTTTTTCCCCCTAAAACCTTGGAAAATATTCACTTGGGCTGAACCTTCAAGAAAGATTAGTGCTAAAGAGAGAAGAAAAAAGATTCGTAATCTGAGTGAAAGGCAACAGATTTAATAAATTCTCAAAAGGAGCATATTGCATGTTTAGGATGAATTCTGTTATCTTGGCCTTTGGAAGCACGTGGGTAGGTGCCTTGACAAACAGGCAGACGATGGTATTGGTGAAGTTGGTTTTTGTGGGCACTAAACTCACTCTGGCTTTACCAGCCTGCACATGCCTTTTCCGCCCATGTCAGGTATGCTTGTAGGAGTTGGAGATTCTGGAATCGATTTCCTTTGCTTCACCTAGACAAAAGCAAATAAATACTCACAGTTCATTCCCGATTTCACCACAAGTCCAAGCTCTTGCCAAATACTCCAGTACCTGAATCCAGAATTTTTTCCTTACAGACTTTCTTTCTCATAAGGTATTATTTTCATGAATATTTTTAGATTGGATGATGTGAATTTTAATTTAAACAAAAGGCAGTCATAATGCACTAGATGCTATTCGTGAGGCAGTGTCTGTTTGAGAACAGTGGTCTTTTCAGGAAGAATTAGATGTACGTATGGGAGGATGGGCTGCCAATTCCTAACAATAAAATCAGACTTCTTGGCAAAGGAGCTCTGTGTAATATGTAGCTTACAGTGCCCTTTGACTTACCGATTGGAGGGTTCCAGTTGATCTTCTTGCTGATACGTTCCTCTTGAATAATAAGGAAAATAAATCCAAGAAGGTATAGCGTGGGGGAGTTCGTTGCTATTGTCTCCAAGTTGGCAATTAGAAGTTACCAATCGCCAAGGAGGATGCACAGCTTGGAGAGGGGCCTAAGAAAGGAAGGTCAGGTAAGATTTTATGTCAAAGACATAAAAGATTTTATGTCAAGACATAAAATCTGATGGGGAAAGGGCTTCCAGGTTTGCAATTTTATTTAAACTACAGAATTCCTGTCCAGTTTTTGAAGACATGATGATAATTATATGCAGCAAGAAACAATAAAGTCAGTGGTTAAAATAGAGAATTGGTCAAATCATTTCCCTAAGCCCCTTCCTTCCTCTTTTGGCAAGTTCTTTTCTCTTTTCCTCATTACCCAGAGAGGTTGCACTTCAACATAATTACTTTTCCTATATCGTGTTCCTCTGAGGCTCTTCCAGACTAATGACAAAACTAAAAAATTATTTTTGATGACAGTATCAGTGACTCATTATTGTTCAGTTTGTTATCCCTACTTGGTAATATTGGTAATTTAAAAATAGTTTTCTGAACCTCTCTTCAAAGGAGTTTCTCATGATAAACATTTTAGGCCTCTTTCTGGAGTTACTCTAAATACCACCTTGACCCTAATCAGCAGATAGATTAAAGCATTCTTCTAGGTCCTATATTAAATTCAACAGGTACCTAATAAAAACCTACTGTTTTTCAGGGGAAATCCTGGTGGTGTAGTGGTTAAGTGCTAAGGCTGCTAACCATAAGGGTTAGCAGTTTGAATCCGCCAGGCACTCTTTGGAAACTCTATGGGGCAGTTCTACTCCGTCCTGTAGGTCGCTATGAGTCGGAATTGACTTGATGGCACTGGGTTTGGTTTTTGGTTTATTTTTCAGGGACTGTCCTAGCCATGGAGGAGCCCTGGTGGGACAGTGGTTAAAGTGCTCGGCTGCCAGCCAAAAGGTCAGCGGTTCAAATCCACCATTCACTCTGCAGGAGAAAGATGGGGCAGTCTGCCCCCGTAAAGATTACAGCCTTAGAAACCCTATGGGGCAGTTCTACTCTGTGCATACAGGGGATGCTCTGAGTGAGCAATGGGTACAGGTTGGTTCTAGCCATAAGAATACAGAAACAAATAAAACACAACTGTTGCTGTCAGTGAACAACCGTAGGGTGTTACTAGAATGAAAGTGTTATAGTCTTCTGGGCACGGCCTTAGAGTGAAGAGCTCATTCTGCTGTGAGAATGTGAAGCATGTAGGTTAGAGGAAAGAGTTGTGAGAGCCCATGGAACATGCTAGTCACACGTCTGCTTACCACTGAACCCTTACACGCTTGACTTCCCCACTATACTGTGAGCTCCTTGCTTAGGAAACAGTTCTTACTCATGCCCATATTTTGGTACCTGGAGTCAGACTGACAATTCAAATCCTGGCTCTACAACCTACCAACCGTATCTGTGAGCACATTATTTCACCTCTTCAAGCCCCAAGTTCCTTATCTGTGATAATGAGGAAATAATACTTTAACTTGTTTATTTTGGGGAGGATTTGATTGTGTAATACGTGCAAAGCACATACCACAGCTCCTTGGTACACAGTAAGCACTCAAAAAATGTTGGCAAATGTAATGTAAATAAAAATTGGTGTGCCACGTGACCTAATCTCTACATGGATTGAATCAAAGAACATAGAAATCCAACCCTGGAAGTCTTGAGTAATGTAGGGTTTGGTGTCATTTTTTGAAAGAGGCTGACTCAGAGATTTTATTGAAACTAACACGTAAGAATCTTCATAGAAATACTGTCTAGGCCTTGTTTCATCTCCCCGAATTCCACTGCATTCATTGCAACGCTAAAAATCTCCCTCACTTTTCAGCTACTCTGATCTTCCCATCAACTCACCACTTCCCGAAATGGCTCACTCCCAGTTCCTGCTCACACTCACATACTCACACTGCCCCACACACCTCGCTTCTGGAGTATGGCCATACCCAAAATACACAGCCCCGCAAAGCCTAGGTTTTCTGTTATTTGGATTTATTTTTTCATGAACAGTTTTTCCCCCCGTTGCCATCACGTTGACTCTGACTCAGGGCGACGCCGTGTGTGTCGGGATAGAACCGTGCTCCACAGGGTTTCACTGTCTGATTTCCCAGAAATTGATTGCCAGAACTTTCTTCAGATATGCCTCTGGGTGGACTTGAACCCCCAACTTTTTGGCTAGCAGCCGATCACTTTAACTCTTTGTACCACCTGGGGCTCCTTTTAAACAGCAGAGTAGTCCTCTTGAAATGTTTATGTTATATCTTACTGCATACAATAATAGCTATTATTATTACGTAAACAACCAGTGCATGACTCTGCCATTGTAGCAGGAAAGGGGTCATAGACGATACATAAATGGATGACTATGACTGTGTTCCAAATAAAACCTTTTCTTTCCTTTTTTTTTTTTCTTTTTTTTACAAAAACAGGCAGAGGCCTGTGGATAAGGACTTTGGCTTTTACTCTCAGAACATAGGGTACTGTTAAAGGGTTTTGGACAGAAGGGTGACCATCTAACTTGCATTTAAAAGGATCACTCTGGTTCTGTGTTGAGAATTGGTTCTAGGGAAGCAAAGGTAGAAGCAGGGAGAACAGGTAAGGGGCTTAATGCAAAAGGGGTTGGTGGCTTGAAAGTAAGAAGTTGTGGGATTCTAGAGATATTTTCAAGGTAAATATTTATGGAATTTGCTGATGAATTGAATGTGAGGCTAGGAATTGCAGAAGTCTGGGGTGAATGGGATGGCCACTTAGAAAGCAGTTCGATATTCCAGATGAGGGGTGATGCTGGTCTGAACTAAGATGGTGGCTCACTGGCTTTAAGCAAAAAGCTGGCTTCCTGCCGATGTGAAGGCCATTGGGGTGTTCCTTGACCCTCTTTTTAAATGAGAACAGTACTGATCTGCCTCATTTTATACCTAAGAGCTCCATGAGATACTTCTGGGCTTATAAAGCAATTTGAGAAAATTTAAGAAAGAATGTGGAGGGTTGCTCATAACATCAGCATCTTTTCAGGCTCTGTGCCTGCAGTTTCTAGCTTCAGTGGTGAGAATCCTCTTAGCCTGTAGGGGGTGATGTTTACATGCCTAATAAAAAGGAAGTAGGTTGACGTTGTCTGGACTCCCTGTCTTTACTCCACAGCTAGTATGTGGAAAGCCAAACCTTAGTTACATTCCTAGGGAATTATCTACATATTTCATCAAATTTAAGGTGCCTTGGCTTTTTTTTTTTTTTTTGATTCTATGATGCATCCTTTTAACCCCTAAAAAAATATAAGGAAATAATGCTTCCTTATTACATCAATTGTGAGACATACCCAGATTTTAGAGCTGTCAAGATGTTAAAGGATATGCATCTTAGAATTGATAAAATATAGCATGCTAAAAAAATGACAGCACTCTGAAGTTCAAAATCAAATGAAAGTAAGTGGCTTTTGTAGCAACGGGTACCTGTATTGTATCACTGTGCTACATTTCCCTGCCTCCAGTATTCACCATATATGAATTTTCCAAAATAACTGGTGTAATTATTTAAACTATATGGATATCTTGTTAAAATATATTTTACCTAACCCTACCACCTTATTTGAAAAAGAGCATGCTGAATAATAGTCCTTATTTTGTTTCAGAGATTCAAAATCATAGTTGTAAATATCACTGGCTTCCAAGACATTGCTCTCTTTCGTTTTACTCCTATTTCAGTGACTCATCATCTGGGGCCTCTTTGAAAGTTCCTTCTTATCTTCCCAACTTATAAGCATTGGACTGCCTGTGGGCTCAATTCTTGAAAGCCACACTTGGTCCTCAGGTGAGCTTATTTAGCTTCACAGTTATAAAGACTTGAAATACCTCCAGCCAGAACCTCCCTCTGAACCTCTCTCTTAAATCCAATTATGCATTTGTCTCTTCACCTTGGATGATGGATGAACACTTCAGATTTGACATCTCCAAACAAATCCCTTGTTTGCCCCTAAAACCTCTTCTTCCTGCAGTCATTTTTATTACAGTAAATGCATTTCCATTCTTCCAGTTTCTCAGGACAAAAAATATGGAGACATCTTTGATTATTGTCTTTCTCTCAACCACACATCCAATCTGTCAAGTAAACACTTTTGGCACTACCTTCAGAATATATTCAGAATCACATCACTTTTCACTACTTTCACCACCAGTATCTCTCACTTGGAGTTCAGTAGCCTCTCCCTGCCTCTACCCTTGTCTCCTTACCACCCTTTCTCTATGTGGTGGCTGTATGGATCTTTTTCAAATGTGGTCAGATGATGTCACCTTTCTGCTCAAAACCCTCCAATGGCTTCACGACTCCTTCAGGGAAAATCCAAGTCTTCACCCTGGTCTACAAGGTCTTTCACTTCCTCTCTGACTTCATCTTCAGTCACTCCTCCACTGATTTAGTCTTCTCATCACTGGCTTCCCAACCCAGAGGTTCTCAGCCTCCGCACTATTGGCATATGCTTTGTTGATTCTTCTGGTGTTGGAGGATGTTTGGTAGCATCCTTGGCCTCTACATAGTAGATGCCAAGTGTACCTCCTGAGTCATGACAAAAATGTCTCCAGATACAGCTGAATGTTCTCTGGGGGGCAAAATTGCCCCCAGTTGAGAACCACTGCTCTAGTATACCAAGCATGCTTCTTCCTCAGGACCTTTGCTACTTCTGCTCTCTCTGCCTAGAATATCCTTCTCCCAGATCCCACATGGCTTTCTCGCGTACATCCCTAGGTCTCTGTTTCAAGTATCCCCTTAATATAAACTAGTCACTGTACTCTCATTCTCTGTCAACCTTACATGCCTTTATTTTTCTCTGTTCTATTTACTGTTGCCTTACTGTAGCCACTTACTCTATCCAGGTGTTTCCTCCAATGTTGACGGAGCACAATTACGATAAAACTGCTGGTCCTTAATTCATGCTACCTGTGGGATAAAGAACTTGGTTCAGCCCTTTGACTCTGGTTTCTGAAAATACCTGAGCAGCCAAGGTGCCTTTGTTTTCTAAAATAGTGGGGCAAGTAGGGACTACACAGGTCCCACATCTGGCAGGCCCCACACCTGTCAAACTAACTTCAGGAAAGGAGAGGGGCTGAATGCAGTCATGCATATTCATTGATTGCATTGATCATAACTATACATTAAGGTTCAAGTCATGCATATTCATTGAGGTCCCAATGACTAGGAGACCCAGGACCTTGGAGCATTCTCTTTGGAGCCTCCTGGATCAGTGAGAATGTTCATACATGGGAAAGGGAGTGGCATGTCCCTGCTGACAATTGAGGCTCATACTGGAATCTCTCCCAGACTTTGCCTGATGTGTCTCTTTGCTTGTATCCTTTCTGGTTATAATAAATAGGTAACTGGATAGTCTCTGTGAATTTTGTGAGACGTTACAGAGAATTAATGAACTCACAGGGCCAATGAGCCAGCAGGGGCTGGAAGTACAGAGATGATTTGTATAGACCCAGTTCTGGGTGGCTGGTTGTTAGAGAAAGGCTGCATGGGCAGTCAGTGAAGAAGGCTAGTCTTTTTAACATGTGACCTAGTTTCAGGGGATGAGAGACAGAGAAAGAGAGAAATAAAGAGGAAGAGGGAGGCCAGCTGACGTGAAGTGCAGGGAGTTGTGGAGACTCCTGAGCCTGTGGCTGCTTCCTGATGGGCTGGCCTCAGGAGGCCAGGGATGTTTCGACCCGGAGGAAAGCCAGGGATGAGGTCTTGTCTAACTCTGAGTGGTTAAGATCAGAGAGAGGAATTGCCACAGAAGTGGCTGGTGAGCAGGAGTAGAAATGTGGGAAAATGAGGCCTGGATTCACGTCCAGCTGAGAATTGGGTTTATGCTGATCCTGGCATGATAAAGGTGGGATTTGCCCGACTTGCCCCTTTTATAGCATCCCACTACCCCAGGGAAATGGAATGACCTATCTGAGTGTAAATATGGTAAGAATAAACTGGGTGTTTCTGTCTCAGTCCTCATTTTTTTTTTGGAGGTGTGTGCCCCACAGCGAGGATATCTGTCCTAGTTCTGTGCTATCTGTGACTGCTTGGGTTAGCTTGCCTCAATCTGAAGCCCACTGAGTAAGCTATTTTGTCTAGATTCCCTTAGTTAGCTTTTTGATATTGTTGTTAGCTGCCTTAGAGTCAGCCACCCCATGCACAATACAACGGGAAGCTGCCTGATCCTGTGCCATCCCCATGATCGGTTGTACATTGGACTGTTGTGATCCATAGGGTTTTCGTTGGCTGATTTTCAGAAATAAATCACTAGGCCTTTCTTTCTTGTCCTTCTTAGCCTGGAAGCTCCACTGAAACCTCTTCAGCATCATAACAACATGTAAGCCTCCATCTGGGTGGTGACTGCTCATGAGGTGCATTGGCCTCAAATCAAATCTGGGTGTCCTGCATGAAGGGTGACGGTTCTACCAAAGAACCACCAATGCCCCATTTAGCCTTTACCAGTAATAAAGGTGCTATTTTAACTGCATTGCCATTCTTCTTATATCTCAATTTGTTCAAAGTTTTAGGGGAAAGGAGTGATATTTACAAAGCCCCTTAAGACCCGAACATTAGATATATTGAGAAATAAAGAAAGAATTGAAATTTGAGGAAGTAGAATAATATGTGAATATTTGAGGGTTCTGATGTGGTGAGAGCATGCCACTTTTTGGGACTTCATTGTGTGGGTGGGGTACGATGACCTTAGGTATTTGTAGAGGATTATGCTTGATCAGATTTTAACTACTGTGGCCTGGGCAAGAGGCTTTAAGCCTTAGGGCATGCATATTTTGACTAGGGTATGAGTACAGTTTACACAGGTATTTGCACAGGCCACCGGCTCCTTGCAGAGGCCACGCTGTGGGTTCAGGGCCTCAGGAAAGTCAGGGCTGCTTGAGCCTCAACAAGGGCACAGAGGTCACTGATCTTGTGGGTGGCCCTGGCAAAAGCCAGCCAATGAAGGTGCAGGTTGTGTGGGCCCCCAAGGTGCAGACCTTGGCAAGTGCGAGGACCTTAGCACATCTGTGTAGCCTCAGGTGAAGGCTGCTGCAACTTACCACACAGGTGCAACTTTTCCTGGGATATTGCTGAGGCAAAGACCAGACAATAGGGTGAAGAGGCTTTCCCTGTACAGCCTTTTTGGACATTGGGGGCAGGGAACCTATTCATTGCTTTTAAATAGCAAGGTAGCTACTCCCACATGCACTCTAGAATGCTACTGGAGGGATAAGAAGGGGGTGGAGTCTAGTTTTAATTGTTAGTGCCAGACCTAGCCAAACCAAAACCTGTTGCTGTGGAGTCGATTCCAACTCATCACGACCCCATGTGTTACAGAGTAGAACTGCTCCATAGGGTTTTCTTGGCTGTAATCTTTACAGAAGAATATCGCCATATTTCTTTGGCACCACTGAGTCGGTTTGAATCGCCAACCTTTAGGTCAAAAGTCCAGTGCAAACAATTTGTACCAGCCAGGGACCAGGCAGCACTATATTTGTGGCCCCAGATCCCCTTCATTATTCCTAAAGAAGGATCTGTGGAAGATAAATTTTGGATTTATGTGTTCTTTTCCTAGCCTGGTGGTGCAGTAGTTAGAGAGTTAACAGCCGCTAGAACCAGCAATATCTGATCAAAAGAGTGTGAACACTATAATGCTAGATAGAGTACACACTCTGGTTACTTCATTAGGAGGGCCCTAAATCAGGGCCCAAAAAGGAAATGGAAATTAAGATATGAAAAAAGGAAAAGTAGGGCTCCTTGACAAAGAACTGGTGGCTGGGGCTCTCCCTAATGCAAAATTTCACCCTTGTAAGAAGATACGATTCAAACCCACCAGCTTCTCCACAGGAGAAAGATGTGGCATTCTGCTTCCATAAAGATTTTCAGCCTTGGAAACCCTGTGGGGCAATTCCACTCTGTCCTGGAGGGTTGCTGTGAATTGGAATGGACTCAATGGCAACGGATAAGAAGATAGCAATTTCTCAATGCCACATGCTGAGAAAAGAGATAGAAGGCATAGATGAATTTTCCCCTCTCCCCATATTTATTGCCAAAGTTAACCTCTTACTGGGAGAGTTGTCCAAACTGAGGGTAAGTCCTCAGGTCTTGGACTTCAGACAATAGACTTACAGTGACTGCCATTCTTGTCAAACAACCTATTCTCTCTCTCTTTTTTTTTTTAGATAACATTGAGTCTGTAACACTAAATATTTAGTTTAAAGAACATTATTTTTCCTTGGATAATGGTTCTGGAGGTAGGGAATTGTTTATTTTCTAATTTAGTGGGTGCTGGCTGGTGCTGTGATATACTTATGTGTCCAATTAACTTTTTGGACTCTATAATAAGGGAGGTACATCAAAGACTTGGCATTACACTTCTGAAACCCTGAGGCAAACCACACACTTCCCGTAAGAGACAACCCACACTGCAGCTGATTAAAGGACCCCTGGCTTCACCCAGGCATCAAGAACCCCTTTGGAGCAGTATAAGAAACTTTAGAGGCAGAATTTTGGACCTGGATTTTGTTGACCTTTAACTTACATGGGCAAGAGTATTTGATTCCAATGAATTTTAATACTTTCGGACATTAAATTGCAAAGACATATAATCTCTGAGCTTTTAATTTTTCTCTGAAATAACAGAACAGAAGGGGGTTTTTATTCAAATGTGAGCATGGCATCTCTATGTTGGCATGCTGTGATAGAGTATCTTAAATTATTTACCTTCATTAAAAAAGCTCTGATACATTTCCTTAAACAATGGGGCTTATCATAAGTAGGCAGGAGAAATAAAATAGGGAGTGAATTTCCAAGCTTGGTACAGAGTGACCTTAGAGTTGATTTAATTATTATACTAGCCTAACCCGTTTTAGGGTTTCTGGGTGCAAATTCTAAGGCTTCCATTCATAATTCTAAGAATACGTCCCCCCTGCCCCTGCCCCAAGGCTGTGTCTAGTGTTAGGGGAGTTGCCTTATGAAGGAAACATCAGGACTGTCCTAATAAACTGCTTGATCATAGGCTTAATGGTTAAGCCTAATGGATTAAGAAACTAAAAGTTGGAGCATGTTGACGAAGGGAGTAGAAATGCTTCTTCAATGCTGGTGCTTCGTTCTGTCGAAGGAACTTCATTAGTGTAATACTAATGGCATCTCTCTAACCCTTTACTCACAGTACACCTGAAGAGAGGAAATGACCTAGCTGATTAAAAAATTTGGAAATAATAAACTGTACATGCTTGGGGTTCACATTCTTTATTTCTTTCTTGGGAGATAGTGTCCTGCTAAACAGCCATCTCTTCCTGGTCCTACCTGCCGTAAGTCTTAAGTTTTAACCCCAGTCGTTTCCACATGGGGACACCTTTCCTTGTGCAGGCTTGCCTATGACTGGGTGGGCAAGTCTGTCCAATATCGGGGTACAGTATCACATACTAGCCAGCCACCCCAACTTATCTTTTGTAAGTAATAAAGGAGATATTTGGATCTACTATCAATTTTACTGTTTTGTCTTATTTTTCAGTTTGCTTGGAACCAGAACAGAGAAGAGAGGTGTTATTTATTGAACCTTCTTGAAAATACCCACACTAACTTTGTGATGTGTCATATATTTATGTGTTTATTTTGTCTCTCTGGTAGGATACAAGCTCCAGGGCAGGAATTTGTTTTGTTTGCTGCTGTATCCCCAGTACCCAGGACTAACACAACGGAGGATCTCAATAAATATTTGTTCAGTTATTTAATAAGTCATCGCTAGGTCTTTCTCCCAGGGAGCCGCTGGGTGGGTTCAAACAGCCAACCTTTTTATTAGCAGCTGAGCACTTAACCCTTGCATCACCAGGGCTCCTTAAACACTTTATAGGCACCATTTTTTTTTCTTTTAGTGCAGTAATTTAAGGTGATTAGGCAGTGTTCTAAAGAGCCCTGATGGTGCAACTGTTAAGCACTTGGCGGCTAACTGAAAGGCTGGCGGTTTGTACTCACCCAGAAGCTTTGTGGGAGAAAGACCTGCTGATCTACTCCTGTGAAGATTAAACCCATTGCCATCAAGTCGACACCAACACATAGCAACTCTATAGGACAGAGTGGAACTGCCCCCTAGGGTTTCCAAGGAGCAGTTGGTAGATTTGAACTGCCAACCTTTTGGTTAGCAGCCTAGCTCTTAATCACTGCACCACCAGGGTTCCCTGTAAAGATTACAGCTTAGAAAGCCTCGTGGGGCAGTTCTGCTCTGTCACATGGGTCGCTGTGAACGGGAATCCACTCAATGGCACAACAGCAACAACAACAACAGGCAGTGTTCTACTGTGACATTGAGGGCAGTAAGTGGTAGAGATGTCTGGGGATCAAAGGTTTTGAGCAAAACTTGAGGTTGCCGAAGAAATTTCAACTTCTGCGTTTCATAACCAAAATAAATAAATTATTGTCCAAGTGCCTAGACCTTCCTTGTCTAGAAAGGAAATAATGGACCTTAAGATAACGTGGGAAAGAAAGCTGACTGACCCAGTGGACTGTTAGACTTTGGAATGAGCTACTAAGTGAGATTGTGAAATCCTATTCTATGGCTTCCTAGAAAAGTAGAATATTTTCTTATCTGTCTGATATGTTAGGACAGAGGATGGATAGGGGTGCAGGAGAACGGAGATGACCTCTCAAGGTCCATCCAGTCCTTACAGTGTTTTATTTTTGCAAAGGAATGCATAGTCTTGGTTAATAGGGAAATAAAAATGTCTCCTATCAAGAAGGCATCTTACAGATTGTAACTCCTTGGGAATTTTCCCAGGAACTTGTCAGTACAATATCTATATTTATTTGTCATCTTAACTTAAAAATGATGTTGCTTACTTTGATACCTCTAATATATATTTTTTCTAGGAAACCCTGGTATTTTTTCTGTTTGTACCTGATTTATGTAGGACCCCTTATTGTGATTATTTGGAAACCCTGATGGCTTAGTGGTTAAAAGGTATGGCTGCTAACCAAAAGGTTGGCAGTTCGAATCCAGCAAGTGGTCCTTGGAAACCCTATGAGGCACTTCTACTCTGTCCTGTAGGGTCACTATGAGTCCAAATTGACTCTATGGCAATGGGTTTGATTTTTTTCTTTTTTGGTGATTATTTCTATATTACATACATAATTATCGTATGCATAGATTTTTTTTCTTTTCTCTACTAGTCGAAGTGCTCCCTTTAGGCAAACACTATGTCTTTTTTTTTTTAATTCCTAGAACCTGACATAGTTCTAGAATGTAGCAGGTGCTGCATGAATTTTTGATAGACCAAACTGATCTGGGTAGATCTATCCTGAGCCTACCCATAAAACATCCTGCACCTTTTTTTTGTAGCACTGATTTTACTCAATGCTACAAGATCACTGTCATTTCTATCCAATTTATCTTCAATTTTAGGTTTTGCTCTTCCTATGTTTATGAGAAACAGTGTACTTTAGTGGTTAAGGTGTGGACTCTGCTGGATTAAAGATCTGCTTGTGCAATCTATTAGCTGTATGACCTTGCCCAAATTATTACATCTCTCTGTGCTTCAATGTCTTCATTTGTAAAATTGGGATTGATAGTACCTACCTCATAGTATTTTGGGGAGGTATTGGAGAAAAATATTTAATACACCGTGGACTGCCAAAAGAACAAACAGATCAGTTTTAGAAGAAATACAACCAGGATGCTCCTTAGGAACAAGGATGGTACGACTTTGTCTTGCTTATTTTGGATGTATCATCAAGAAAGACCAATCTCTAAAAAAGGGCATTATGTTTTGCCAGTGGAAGGTTAGTGAAAATGAGGGAAACTCTGAATGATTGGCATACTGGCTGCAACAATGGATTCAAATATGTCAAAGATCATAAATATGGCACAGGACTCGTCAGTGTTTCATTCTGTTGTACATAAGGTCACCATGAGTTGGAGCTTAGTCACAGCAACTAAAAACAACAACAAAATGTGATGAAGTATATGAGTTTAGCACAGTACCTTATAGATGACAAGTGTTCAACAAATGATACCTATTATTGTATATCCTCATAAGCAAGCGCCTAACACATATTCCTTGTGGGTGGGAGGCATACAATACAGGTGAAATGAAATAAGCCAGAATTTGGGGGAGAAGTAGTCAATTGCAGCAATGGATAAAGATTTGTATTAGATGGTTACCAAGTTGATGTTTAACTTAGTATTCAGCATAGTTTAATTATTCTTATCATTGTAATTTTTTAAAAATATGTTCTAACTAAACCCTCATCAATCCTTTGTACATTTTTAGAAGATATGTAGAATCTTACTTAATACTATGCTCTTCCAACATACTCAGAAGGTATATATATAACCTCACTTAATACCGTGTCCTTCCATGTGAGTTTTCTGAAGACAGATGCTTGTGCTTTCATGGGGAACTCATTCTCACTATAATGGAATGTGAGGATTTCATTTCAGAGAAGCATAATTGTTATAACAAGTGGGTACATTTATGATGCTATATAAATATAATGCTATATAAAATATAAACGATGCTAATGTATATTTTCCCAGGAATGCACTCTGGAGTAGCTTTAAAAAATTTTTTTGTTTCTAAGATAGAAATAGTTTATATACAGATACTACAGCTATTCATTCATTAACTTTTAAAAGTTAAACAATTATATCTTCTATGTGTCTCATCACATTTTCATTAAAAGGCATTTAAAAAAACTAGGATGGTACATAAACAGCATCTGTACACATGGATCTCATCAGATGGAATACACAGGAATCATATCAACTACATTTGTTTAAAGAGGCAATGTAGAAGCTCAGTATCATCAGTCAAAACAAGGCCGGGGACAATTGGACTAAACCAAAAGCAAAGAAGTTTCCTAAAAAAACTGAATGCTTCAAAGGCCAGCGTAGCAGGGGCAGGGGCCTGGGGATCATGGTTTCAGGGGGCATCTAAGTCAGCTGGAATAATAAAATAATTAACAAAACATTCTGCATCCCGCTTTGAAGAGTGACGTCTGGGGTCTTAAATGCTAGTAAGCAGCCATCTAAGATGCATCAGTTGGTCTCAACCCACCTGGATCAAAGGAGAATGAAGAACACCAAGGACACAAGGTAATTACGAGCCCAGGAGACAGAAAGGGCCACATGAACCAGCGACTACATCATCCTGAGACCAGAAGAACTAGATGGTACCCGGCTACAACCGATGACTGCCCTGACAGGGAACACAACAGAGAGCCCCTGAGGGAACACAACAGAGAGCCCCTGAGGGAACAGGAGAGCAGTGGGATGCAGACCCCAAATTCTCATAAGACCAGACTTAATGGTCTGACTAAGACTAGAAGGACCCCAGTGGTCATGGCCCCCAGACCTTCTGTTGGCCCAGGACAGGAACCATTCCTGAAGCCAACTGTTCAGACATGGATTGGACTAGACAATGGGTTGGAGAGGGATGTTGGTGAGGAGTGAGCTTCTTGGATCAGGTGGACACTTGAGACTATGTTGGCATCTCTTGCCTGGAGAGGAGATGAAAGGGTGGGGGGGGGGTTAGAAGCTGGCAAAATGGACACGAAAAGAGAGAGTGGAGGGAGGGATTGGGCTGTCTCATTAGGGGGAGAGTAATTGGGAGTGTGTAGTAAGGTGTATATGGGTTTTTGTGTGAGAGACTGATTTGATTTGTAAACTTTGACTTAAAGCACAATAAAAATTATTAAAAAAAAAAAACAAGGCCGGGGGTTGACTGAGGAACAGACTATCAATTGCTCCTCTGCAAGTTCAAGCTGAAGCTGAAGAAAATTAAAACAAGTCCATGAGAGCCAAAATACAACCTTGAGTATATCCCACCGGAATTTAGAGACTATCTCAAGAATAGATTTGACACACTGAACGTTGATGACCAGACGAGTTATGGGATGATGTCAAGGACATCATACATGCAGAAAGCAAAATGTCAGTAAAAATACAGGAAAGAAAGAAAAGGCCAAAATGGATATCAGGAGAAACTGTGAAACTTGATCTTGAACATAGAGTAGCTAAAGTGAGTGGAAGAGTCAGTCTGAGACCAGAAGAAGTAGATGGTGCCCAGATACCACCAATGACAGCCCTGACAGGGAACACAACAGAGAGTCTCAGACAGAGCAGGAGAAAAGTATGGAGCAGAACTCAAATTCACATAAAAAGACCAGACTTAATGGTCTGACAGAGACTGGAGGAACCTGAAACTGGCCCCCAGAGGCTCTGTTAACCCAGAACTAAAACCATTCCCGAAGTCCATTCTTCAGACAAAGACTAGACTGGGCTATAAAACAAAAAATAATACTTGTGAGGAGTGTGCATCTTAGTTCAGGTGCTTCTTAGTTCAAGTGCTTCTTAGTTTGATACATGAGACCAAATGGGTGGCTCCCGGCCAGAGGCAGGAAGAGGAGGTAGGAAGGGCCAGTAACTGGTTGAACGGACATAAGAAACCTGGGGTGGAAAGGAGGAGTTGGCTGTTACATTGTAGGGTTTGAAACTAATGTCACATAACAATAAGTGTATAAATTTTTGTATGAGAAATTGAGCTGTAAACTTTCATCTAAAGCACAATTAAGAAAATAAATAAAGCAAATGGAACAAATGATGAAGTAAAAGAACTGAACAGAAGACTTCAAAGGGCAGCTTGAGAAGACAGAGTATTATAATGACATGTGCAAAGATGTAGAATTGGAAAACCAAAAGGGAAGAACAAGCTCAGCATTTCTCAAGCTGAAATAACCGAAGAAAGAATTCAAGCTCAGCATCACAAAATTGAATGATGCATGAGGAAGCATCAAAAAAAGATGGAAGGAATACACAGTCATTGTACCAAAAAGAATTGACCAATGTTCAGCCATTTCAGGAGGTGGCATATGATCAAGAACCGATGATGCTGAAGGAAGAAGGCCAAGCTGCGAGGAAGGCATTGGCGAAAAACAAGGCTTCAGGAATTGAGGGAATACCAACTGAGATGTTTCAATAAACAGATGTAGCACTGGAGGTGATCAGTCTTCTATGTCAAGAAATTTGAAAGACAGCTACCTGGCCAACTGACTGAAAGAAATCCATATTTGTGCCCATTCCAAAAAAAGGCGATTCAATAAAATGTGGAAATTATAGAACAATATCATTATTATCACGTGCAAATAAAATTTTGCTGAAGATCATTCAGAAGTGATTGCAGCAGTATATCATCAGGAAATTGCCAGAAATTCATGCTGAATTCAGAAGAGGATATGTAATAAAGGAAATCATTGCTGATGTCAGATGGATCTTGGCTGAAAGCAGAGAATACCAGAAAGATGTTTACTTGGGTTTTATTGACCATGCAAATGCATTGGGCTGTGTGGATCATAATAAATTACAGATAACATTGTGAAGAATGGAATTCCAGAACAGTTAATTGTGCTCATAAGGAACGTGTACATAGACCAAGAGGCAGCCATTTGAGCAGAACAAGGGGATACTGCATGGTTTAAAATCAAGAAAGGTGTGTGTCAGGGTTGTATCCTTTCACCATACTTATTCAATATGTACGCTAAACAAATAATCTAAGAAGCTGGACTGTAGGAAGAAGAATGTGGCATCAGGATAGGAGGAAGACTCATTAACAACCTATGATAGGCCAATGACAGAACCTTGCTTCCTGAAAGTGAAGAGATCTTGAAGCACTTACTGATGAAGATGAAAGACTACAGCCTTCAGTATGGATTACACTTCAACATAAAGTAAACAAAAATCCTCACAACTGGACTAATAAGCAACATCATGATAAATGGAGAAAAGATTGAGGTTGTCAAGGATTTCATTTTATTCGGATCCACAATCAACACCCATGGAAGCAGGAGTCAGGAAATCAAATGACGTATTGTGCAAATCTGCTGCAAAAGACCTCTTTCAAGTGTTCAAAAGGGAAGATGTCGCTTTGGGGACTAAAGTGTGCCTGTCCCAAGCCATGGTATTTTCAATCACCTCATATGAATGGAAAAGCTGGACAATGAATAAGAAAAAAAAAAAAAATGAATAAGGAAGACCAAAAAAGAATTTCTGCCTTTGAATTATGGTGTTGGTGAAGAATATTGGATATCCATGGACTGGCAGAAGAATGAACAAATCTGTCTTGGGAGAAATACAACCAGAATGCTCTTTAGAGGTGAGGGTAGGGACACTTCATCTTGTGTACTTTGGACATGCTATCAGGAGGGACCCATCTCTGGAGAAGGACATCATGCTTGGTAAAGCAAAGGGTCATAGAAAAAGAGAAAGACCTTCAGTGAGATGGGCTGACACAGTGGCTGCAACTGTGGGCTTGAACACAGCAACAATTGTGAGGATGGCACAGGAGGAGGCAGTGTTTAGTTCTGTTAAACATACAGTCGTGATCAGTTGGAACCGACTCGATGGCACCTAAGAAGAACAACAGGATGTTAGGTAAGCTGAGTATTTACCTGTTCTTGGATTCATTTCTTTCCTCCCCTCCACCTTCATCTATTTTTCAGGCTCTCTTAAACAATGCCTTATGGCTAGGTTTGTCCAGTGAAAGGTCCTGATGGGAAAGTGGAGAATAGAGCCTCAGTATTTCCACCCTCATCATTTGCTCGTGGAAGGAAGAGACCTCTTTGCAAGTGGCTATGTCTTGTAATGGTTATAGCTGTTGCAGGACTGGCCCTCTCTTGATGGTCCCAGCTACCCCCTGGACCCAGCTTTTGCTGAAAAGCTTGACATTTGGGCTTAGTCTGTGTATTTCCCCCCTCTTTTAGTCCTTCTGGACTAGAGGTAGTTATAGCTTCCTTCAGTTGCTAATTTCTAGGTTGCCTCAATGACCTCTCTTTTGTTTTCCAGTTTTTCCAGATACATTTGTAGTATTAAAGATTGAAGTCTTTTTATTTCATTACCTCATATGTACCCTAACTTTTGCAGTAGGTTATTTAGAAATTTCCACAATTTAGATAGATTAGCAGAGACCTTTGCATTTTTATCTATGTGTGTCAGGCACAAAGTAGGCAATACAAAAGTTTCTGAAATGTTGCTCCTTCAAGTACAAGTAGAGCTTTATTTCTTAGATCAGTAAGGACTTGGATACTTTAGACAGCCTTATACGAGGCTGCAGCTTTTTCCTTATCAAAATTCCTGTACCCCCTCTCAGTAGCTGAGCACATGGATAACCATACTTTTCAGATGATGGGGATTTCCTGGTTGGTACAAACTGTTAATGTGCTAGGCAGCTTACCAAAAGCTTGGAGATTTGAGTCCAGCCAGAAGTGCCTCCGAATAAAGAACTGGCAACTTTCTTCTGGAAAACCAGCCTTTGAAAACCCTGTGGAACACAGTTCTACTCTAAGACACACATGTGGTCACCATTAGTTGGAATCGACTCCACGGCAATTGATATGGTATCAGTTGATGGACAGACGACCAAGCATGGAAAAGGGAATGTGAGGCTGTATACATTCCTCTTGACAGCTCAGAAACTCTACTTCAACCTCAAGCTCTTTTGTGTTGATCTCTAGCTTTCATGGAATAAGGAGCATCTTCTAGTTTTTTTTTCTCATGAAGGCCTGGGCATTTCTGGTGGACTTGTAAGAGGATATAACACAGCCTGGGGTGAAAGCTCATCACAACTATAAAACATGGTTCCCTTCCTCCTCCAACCTTCTCTTTCACAAACAGGAACATTACAAGTATTGATTTATACCATGGAAATATTATCAATAATGAGATGTTCAGCGTGTTCTGGATGTATATACTAACCTTAAGCAAAGAAAGTGCCAAAAGCAATGGCCAAGAACACCAGGTTACTGCCTGACCAACTAATATTCTTATTTACTGTTACTTGATTGATATAATACCAGGGATTGGATGTAGTGCATTTGCTGCTTCCAGAACCTACTTTTGATTGCTTCTAGTTCCTTTAGTTTCCTTTAAAAGAACACAAACTCAGATAACTGGGCAATGGTGATTTCAACCAGAGAAGGATTAATTCCGTCCACTTAATGGCATTATTACTTAATGTAAGAGGTTGCTGTTTGGAGATAAAGAGCCAGAGAGACAGTATCTATTAATTCTTAAAATGCTGAAAGCCCATAGCCCAGGCACATAATTTCTTATAGTAAAGAGAGACTCAAAATAATTACAATAACAAAAATCTCTAAAGTTTCAGTGAGAGAATATTTCCTGCCAATAACTTCATGATCCTTAAATAACTTAAATTTATAGTTTGAGATAATTTTTTTGAAGGGAAAAATAAATTGGTACTAAACCCTGGCATGGGCCCAATGTTTCTTGGACATATCCTATAAACATTCTTATAAAGATTATTTGGAAAAGTTCTTCACAACTTTGTATATTTTCTTTTACTAGTTTTATTGCCAAAGTAAATTAGCCCAGGGTCAATTGATGTCTTTCAGTCTTAGTTGGTCTTTTTTTTTTTTAACATCTGAAAAGCTTATCCAAGCCTAAAGTCATCCAGAATACCAATGATGGTTCTATTGAATTAAAGATTTAGAAGTTAGTTCAGTTCAATACACTTATTAAAAATCATCTATTCTGTGCTAGACAGCTGGGATATAAGATGAGCAACACAAGTTCTTACCCCACACATCTGTCAGTTTGTCTTACTGTGGTGGCTTGTGTGTTACTGTGATGCTGGAAGCTATGCCACTGGTATTCAAATACCAGCAGGGTTACCCACGGTAGACAAGTTTCAGCTGAGCTTCCAGACTAAGACTAGGAAGAAAATCTACTTCTGAAAAAAATTGGCCAGTGAAAACCGTATGAATAGCAGTGGAATATTGTCCGATGTAGTGCCAGAAGATGAGCCCCTCAGGTGGGAAGGCACTCAAAATACAACTGGGATGAGCTGCCTCCTCAAAGTAAAGTCAACTTTAATGATGTGGATGGAGTCAAGCTTTCAGGACCTTCATTTGCTGATGCGGCATGACTCAAAATGAGAAGAAATAGCTGCAAACATCCATTAATAATTGAAACATGGAATGTACGAAGTATGAATCTAGGAAAATTAGAAACTGTCAAAAATGAAATGGAATGCATACACATCGATATCCTAGGCATTAGTGAGTGGTATTGGCCATTTCGAATCGGACAATCATATGGTCTGCTATGCCAGGCATGACAAATTGAAGAGGAATGGCATTGCGTTCATCATCAAAAAGAATATTTCAAGATCTATTCTGAAGTACAACGCTGTCAGTGATAGGATAATACCTATATGTCTAACTGGAAGACCAGTTAATACAACTATTTTTCAAATTTATGCATCCACCACTAAGGCCACAGATGAAGAAATTGAAGATTTTTACCAACTTATGCAGTTTGAAGTCGATCAAGCATGTGATTGAGATGCATTGATAATTATTGGTGTGGGAAATGCAAAAGTTGGAAACAAAAAAGGAGGATCAATAGTTGGAAATATCACCTTAGTGATAGAAATGATGGCAGAGATCACATGATAGAATTTTGTCACACCAATGACTTCTTTGTTGCAAGTATCTTATGTTCAACAACATAAACGGGTGAGAGAGGAATCAAATCTACTGACCCAAGCCATGGTGTTTTCAATTGTCTCATATGCCTATGAAAGCTGGGCAATGAATAAGGAAGACCAAAGAAGACCTGATGCTTTTGAATTATGGCATTTGGCTCAAGCCTAACAATGATTGTGAGGATGGCACAGGACCGGCCAGTGTTTTGTACTGTTGTGCATAGGGTCTCTGTGAGTTGAAACCAACTCAGTGTCACCTAACAACAACAAAGATAAGTTCTTAGGACAGTGGGTTCTCAAATTTTAGCATTTATCAAAATCACCTGGAGAGCTTATTACAACACAGATTGCTGGGTCCCCTGCCCAGTGTTCCTGATGCAGCAAACCTGAGGTAGAGATTGAAAATTTGCGTATCTAGTTTCCAAGCAATGCTGATGCTTCTGGTCTGTAGTTCACACCCAGAGCATAAAATCATATAATTTAAATGTGACTTATATGCTTAAGAATTCACAAGGATACACAGTAGTATGAATAAACAGGAATTAAGTTCTTTATAGGAAGGGAGGTGGTAGTCAGGGAAAGATTCTGGCAAAGGATAAGACCTAAGCAGGGCTTAGAAGCGTGAATAGAGGTTCAAAGAGGAATAATAGGAGGGAATTTCTGTTAAGAAGTTTCAGCGTATTGAGAGGTACAGAGGTATGCCAGTCTGTGATTTATGCATTCCTTCAACACATTTTAACTGAACATCTAGCCAACCTTGAGAATAAAGTGGTGAGAAATAATGTGTTTAAAGAAACTCTCACTGGTAGATGACTCACAAGTAGCAGAACAATGATGGATGATGTTGTTGTTAGGTGCTGTCAAGTTGGTTCTGACTTATAGTGACCCCGTATACCACAGAACGAAACACTGCCTGGTCCTATGTCATCCTTACAGTCCTTATTATGCTTGAGCCCATTGTTGTAGCTACTGTGTCAATCAATCTTGTTGAGAGTCTTCCTCTTTTCCACTGACCCTGAACTTTACCAAGCATGATGCGCTTCTCCGGGGACTGATCCCTCCTGACATGTGTCCAAAGTATATAAGACGCAGTCTCGCCATCCTTGCTTCTAAGGAGCATTCTGGCTGTACTTCTTCCAAGACGGATGTGTTCGTTCTTTTGGCAGTCCATGGTGTATTCAATATTCTTCACCAACACCACAATTCAAAGGCATCAATTCTGCTTCAGTCTTCCTTATTCGTTGTCCAGCTTTCACATGCATATGATGCGATTGAAGATACCATGGCTTGGGTCAGGGACACCTTAGTCTTCAAGGTGACATCTTTGCTTTTCAACACTTTAAAGAGGTCCTTTGCAGCAGATTTGCCCAGTGCAACGCATCTTTTGATTTCTTGACTACAGCTTCCGTGGGTGTTGATTGTGGATCCAAATAAAATGAAATCCTTGACAACTTCACTCTTTTCCCTGTTTATCATGGTGTGGCTTATTAGTCCAGTTGTGAGGATTTTTGTTTTCTTTATGTTGAGGTGCAATCCATACTGAAGGCTGTGGTCTTTGATCTTCATTAGGAAGTGATTCAAGTCCTCTTCACTTTCAGCAAGCAAGGTTGTGTCATCTGCATAACGCAGGTTGTTAATGAGTCTTCCTCCAATCCTGATGCCCCGTTCTTCTTCATAGAGTCTAGGTTCTTGGATTATTTGCTCAGCATACAGATTGAATAGGTATGGTGAAAGAATACAACCCTGACGCAGACCTTTCCTGACTTTAAAACAATCAGTATCCCCTTGTTCTGTCTGAACAACTGCCTCTTAATCTATGTAAAGGTTCCTCATGAGCACAATTAAATGTTCTGGAATTCCCATTCTTTACAATGTTATCCATAATTCGTTGTGATCCACACAGTCGAATGCCTTTATATACTCAATAAAACACAGGTATGCATCCTTCTGGTATTCTCTGCTTTCAGCCAGGATCCAACTGAGATCAGCAGTGATATCCCTGGTCATCTTCTGAATCCAGCCTGAATTTCTGGCAATTGGCAATTCCCTGTTTTATACTGCTGCTGTCGCTTTTCAATGATCTTCAGTAAAATTTTGCTTGCATGTGATATCGATGATATTGTTCGATAATTTCTGCATTTGGTTGGATCACCTTTCTTGGAAATAGGCATAAATATGGATCTCTTCCAGTCGATTGGCCAGGTAGCTGTCTTCCGAATTTCTTGGCATAGATGAGTGAGCACTTCCAGCGCTGCATCTGTTGAAACATCTCAGTTGATATTCTGTCAGTTCCTGGAGCCTTGTTTTTCATCAGTGCCTTCAGTGCAGCTTGGATTTCTTCCTTCAGTACCATCGGTTCCTGATCCTACGCTACCTCTTTAAATGGTTGAAAGTCGACCAATTCTTTTTGGTATAATGACTCTGTGTATTCCTTCCATCTTCTTTTGATGCTTCCTGAGTTTCTTAATATTTTCCCCATAGAATCCTTCACTATTGCAACTCAAGGCTTTAATTTTTTCTTCAGTTCTTTCAGCTTGAGAAATGCCGAGCATGTTTTTCTCTTTTGGTTTTCTATCTCCAGCTCTTTGCACATGTCATTATAATACTTTACTTTGTCTTCTCGAGCCTCCCTTTGAAATCTTCTGTTCAGTTCTTTTACTTCATCATTTCTTCCTTTCGCTTTAGCTGCTCAATGTTCAAGGGCAGGTTTCAGAGTCCCTTCTGACATTCATTTTGGTCTTCTCTTTCTCTCCTCTCTTTTTAATTGACCTCTTGCTGTCTTCATGTGTGATGTCCTTGGTGTCATTCCACAACTCATCTGGTCTTCCATCATTAGCATTTGACAAGTCAAATCTATTCTTCAGGTGGTCTCTAAATTCAGGTGGAATATACTCAAGGTCGTATTTTTGCCTCGTAGACTTGCTCTGATTTTCTTCAGTTTCAGCTTGAACTTGCATATGAGCTGTCGATGGTCTGTCCCACAGTCGGCCCCTGGTCTTATTCTAACTGATGATATTGAGCTTTTCCATCGTCTCTTTCCACAGATGTAGTCGATTTGATTCCTGTGTATTCCATCTGGCGAGGTCCATGTGTATAGTCGCCGTTTATGTTGGTGAAAAAATGTATTTGCAATGAAGAAGTCATTGGTCTTGCAAAATTCTGTCATTCGATCTCTGTCTGGCATTGTTTCTATCACCAAGGCCATATTTTCCAACTGCTGATCCTTCTTCATTTCCAAGTTTCTCATTCCAATCAACAGTAATTATCAATGCATCCTGATTGCATGTTCGATCAATTTCAGACTGCAGACGCTGATAAAAATCTTCAATTCCTTCATTTTGGGGCTTAGTGGTTAGCACGTAAATTTGAATAACAGTTGTAACTGGTCTTCCTTGTAGGCGAATGGGTATTATCCTATCACTGACAGCGTTGTACTTCAGGATCGATCTTGAAATGTTCTTTTTTACGATGAATGCAACACCATTCCTCTTCAAGTTGTCATTCCCAGCATAGTAGACTATATGACTGTCCGATTAATAATGGCCAATACCAGTCCATTTCAGCTCACTAATGCCTAGGATATTGATGTTTATGTGTTCCATTTTATTCCTGATGATTTCCAATTTTCCTAGATTCATACTTCAAACATTCCACGTTCTGATTATTAATGGATGTTTGCAGCTGTTTTTTCTCATTTTGAGTCGTGCCACATCAGCAAACGAAGGTCCCGAAAGTTTGTCTCCATCTACATCATTAAGGTTGACTCGACTTTGAGGAGGCAGCTCTTCCCCAGTGTCTTTGGAGTGCCTTCCAACCTGGGGGTCTCATCTTCTAGCACTGTGTCAGGCAATGTTCTGCTGCTATGTGTGAGGTTTTCACTGGCTAATTCTTTTCAGAATTAGACTGCTGGGTCCTTCTTCATAGTCTGTCTTAGTCTGGAAGCCCGGCTGAAACCTGTCCTCCATGGGTGACCCTGCTGGTATCTGAATACTGGTGGCATAGCTTCCAGCATCACAGCGACACATAAGCCCCCCGGTATGACAAACTGACAGACGTGTGGGGGATGACAGATGATAGAGCCAAGCCAGACCCACTGCCATGGAGTCGATTCATGGTGACCCTATGGAACAGGGTAGAACTGTCCCATAGAGTTTCCAAGGAGTGCCTGGCAGATTCAAACTGCTGACCTCTTGGTTAGCAGCGGTAGCACTTAACCACTATGCCACCATCGTTTTCTGGGAAAATGGTTGAGGGCCATTAGTGATTCATGGAAGGTATGTATGCCATGCTAAGGAACTTGGATGTTATTCTCTATATAACCGAAACAAAACCAACCCTGTTGCCGTTGAGTTGATTCCGACTCATAGTGGCCCTATAGGACAGAGTAGAACTGCCCCACAGGTTTCCAAGGAGTGACTGGTGAATTTGAACTGCTGACCATATTGTTAGCAGGTGTAACTCTTAACCACTGCACCATAGTGGGGAGTAATTTGGGGAGATCACTCTGACAGCAGTGTAGAGAATGGATTGGAGGGAACAGATCAAGACTAGAGTAAAGGAGACCAGTAGAAGGGTATAGCAATAAACTGGGTAAGAGATGATAAAATGACCGAGCACAGCTTTATATAATTTGTGAATCATATGACATTTGTGCAGCACATATCTTCCACTCCCATTTAGAATAATGATTTTTTAGAGGCTAGATTATTAGTTTTATATTAAAAATTGTATGGTCACAAATGGGCTCAATTAGTATGAAAGAAAGTTTTTCTGTAACCATCTAAGCAAGTGTTGTTGTTAGGTGCCATTGAGTCGGTTCCAACTCATAGTGACCCTGTGTACAACAGAACAAAACACTGCTCGGTCCTATGCTATCCTTGTGATTGTTGTTATGTTTGAGCCCATTGTTACAGCCACTGTGTCAATCCATCTTGTTGAGGGTCTTCCTCTTTTTCGCTGACTTTACCAAGCATGATATCTTTCTCCAGGGACTGATCCCTCCTGATAACATGTCCAAAGATTGTGAGACGAAGTCTTACCATCCTCACTTCTAAGGAGTATTCTGGCTGTACTTCTTCCAAGACATATTTGTTCATTCTTTTGGCGGTCCATGATACATTCAGTAAATTCTGCCAGCATCATAATTCAAAGGCATCAATTCTTCTTCGGTCTGCCTTATTCATTGACCAGCTTTTGCATGTTTAGATGACTGAAGACAGTATGGCTTGGGTCGGGAGAACCTTAGTCTTTAAAGTGACATCTTTTCTTTTTAACACTTAAAGAGGTCTTTTGTAGCAGATTTGCCCAGTGTAATGCATCGTTTGATTTCTTGACTGTTGCTTCCATGAGCACTGATTGTGGATACAAGTAAAATAAAATTCTTGACAACTTCAGTCTTCCCTCCGTTTATTGTGATGTTGCTCATTGGTCCACTTGTGAGGATTTTTTTTTTTTTTTTATTTTTTTATTTTTTTATAATAACTTTTATTAAGCTTCAAGTGAACATTTACAAATCCAATCAGTCTGTCACATATAAGTTTACATACATCTCACTCCCTACTCCCACTTACTCTCCCCGTCTTGAGTCAGCCCTTTCAGTCTCTCCTTTCTTGACAATTTTGCCGGCTTCCCCTCTCTCTATCCTCCCATCCCCCCTCCAGACAAGAGTTGCCAACACAATCTCAAGTGTACACCTGATATAATTAGCTCACTCTTCATCAGCGTCTCTCTCCCACCCGCTGACCAGTCCCTTTCATGTCTGATGAGTTGTCTTCAGGGATGGTTCCTGTCCTGTGTCAACAGAAGGTCTGGAGAGCATGACCGCCGGGATTCCTCCAGTCTCAGTCAGACCATTAAGTTTGGTCTTCTTATGAGAATTTGGGGTCTGCATCCCACTGCTCTCCTGCTCCCTCAGGGGTCCTCTGCTGAGCTCCCTGTCAGGGCAGTCATCGATTGTGGCCGGGCACCAACTAGTTCTTCTGGTCTCAGGATGATGTAGGTCTCTGGTTCATGTGGCCCTTTCTGTCTCTTGGGCTCTTAGTTGTCGTGTGGGCTTGGTGTTCTTCATTTTCCTTTGCTCCAGGTGGGTTGAGACCAATTGCTGCATCTTAGATGGCTGCTTGTTAGCATTTAAGACCCCAGACGCCACATTTCAAAGTGGGATGCAGAATGATTTCATAATAGAATTATTTTGCCAATTGACTTAGAAGTCCCCGCAAACCATGTTCCCCAGACCCCCGCGCTTGCTCCGCTGAGCTTTGAAGCATTCATTTTATCCCGGAAACTTCTTTGCTTTTGGTCCAGTCCAATTGAGCTGACCTTCCATGTATTGAGTGTTGTCTTTCCCTTCACCTAAAGCAGTTCTTATCTACTGATTAATCAATAAAAAAACCCTCTCCCACCCTCCCTCCCTCCCCCCCTCGTAACCACAAAAGTATGTGTTCTTCTCAGGTTTACTATTTCTCAAGATCTTATAATAGTGGTCTTATACAATATTTGTCCTTTTGCCTCTGACTCATTTCGCTCAGCATAATGCCTTCCAGGTTCCTCCATGTTATGAAATGTTTCAGAGATTCGTCACTGTTCTTTATCGATGCGTAGTATTCCATTGTGTGAATATACCACAATTTATTTACCCATTCATCCGTTGATGGACACCTTGGTTGCTTCCAACTTTTTGCTATTGTAAACAGAGCTGCCATAAACATGGGTGTGCATATATCTGTTTGTATGAAGGCTCTTGTATCTCTAGGGTATATTCCGAGGAGTGGGATTTCTGGGTTGTATGGTAGTTCTATTTCTAACTGTTTAAGATAACGCCAGATAGATTTCCAAAGTGGTTGTACCATTTTACATTCCCACCAGCAGTGTATGAGAGTTCCAATCTCTCCGCAGCCTCTCCAACATTTATTATTTTGTGTTTTTTGGATTAATGCCAGCCTTGCTGGTGTGAGATGGAATCTCATCGTAGTTTTAATTTGCATTTCTCTAATGGCTAATGATCGAGAGCATTTTCTCATGTATCTGTTGGCTGCCTGAATATCTTCTTTAGAGAAATGTGTGTTCATATCCTTTGCCCACTTCTTGATTGGGTTGTTTGTCTTTTTGTGGTTGAGTTTTGACAGAATCATGTAGATTTTAGAGATCAGGCGCTGGTCGGAGATGTCATAGCTGAAAATTCTTTCCCAATCTGTAGGTGGTCTTTTTACTCTTTTGGTGAAGTCTTTAGATGAGCATAGGTGTTTGATTTTTAGGAGCTCCCAGTTATCGGGTTTCTCTTCATCATTTTTGGTAATGTTTTGTATTCTGTTTATACCTTGTATTAGGGCTCCTAGGGTTGTCCCAATTTTTTCTTCCATGATCTTTATCGTTTTAATCTTTATGTTTAGGTCTTTGATCCACTTGGAGTTAGTTTTTGTGCATGGTGTGAGGTATGGGTCCTGTTTCATTTTTTTGCAAATGGATATCCAGTTATGCCAGCACCATTTGTTAAAAAGGCTGTCTTTTCCCCAGTTAATTGACACTGGTCCTTTGTCAAATATCAGCTGCTCATACGTGGATGGATCTATGTCTGGGTTCTCAATTCTGTTCCATTGGTCTATGTGTCTGTTGTTGTACCAATACCAGGCTGTTTTGACTACTGTGGCTGTATAATAGGTTCTGAAGTCAGGTAAGGTGAGGCCTCCCACTTTCTTCTTCTTTTTCAGTAGTGCTTTGCTTATCCGGGGCTTCTTTCCCTTCCATATGAAATTGGTGATTTGTTTCTCTATCCCCTTAAAATATGACATTGGAATTTGGATCGGAAGTGCGTTAAATGTATAGATGGCTTTTGGTAGAATAGACATTTTTACTATGTTAAGTCTTCCTATCCATGAGCAAGGTATGTTTTTCCAGTTAAGTATGTCCTTTTGAATTTCTTGTAGTAGAGCTTTGTAGTTTTCTTTGTATAGGTCTTTTACATCCTTGGTAAGATTTATTCCTAAGTATCTTATCTTCTTGGGGGCTACTGTGAATGGTATTGATTTGGTTATTTCCTCTTCGGTGTTCTTTTTGTTGATGTAGAGGAATCCAAGTGATTTTTGTATGTTTATTTTATAACCTGAGACTCTGCCAAACTCTTCTATTAGTTTCAGTAGTTTTCTGGAGGATTCCTTAGGGTTTTCTGTGTATATAATCATGTCATCTGCAAATAGTGATAACTTTACTTCTTCCTTGCCAATCCGGATACCTTTTATTTCTTTGTCTAGCCTGATTGCCCTGGCTAAGACTTCCAACACGATGTTGAATAAGAGCGGTGATAAAGGGCATCCTTGTCTGGTTCCCGTTCTCAAGGGAAATGCTTTCAGGTTCTCTCCATTTAGAGTGATATTGGCTGTTGGCTTTGCATAGATGCCCTTTATTATGTTGAGGAATTTTCCTTCAATTCCTATTTTGGTAAGAGTTTTTATCATAAATGGGTGTTGGACTTTGTCAAATGCCTTTTCTGCATCAATTGATAAGATCATGTGGTTTTTGTCTTTTGTTTTATTTATGTGATGGATTACATTAATGGTTTTTCTGATATTAAACCAGCCTTGCATACCTGGTATAAATCCCACTTGATCAGGGTGAATTATTTTTTTGATGTGTTGTTGGATTCTATTGGCTAGAATTTTGTTGAGGATTTTTGCATCAATGTTCATGAGGGATATAGGTCTATAATTTTATTTTTTTGTAATGTCTTTACCTGGTTTTGGTATCAGGGAGATGGTGGCTTCATAGAATGAGTTGGGTAGTATTCCGTCATTTTCTATGCTTTGGAATACCTTTAGTAGTAGTGGTGTTAACTCTTCTCTGAAAATTTGGTAGAACTCTGCAGTGAAGCCGTCCGGGCCAGGACTTTTTTTTGTTGGGAGTTTTTTGATTACCGTTTCAATCTCTTTTTTTGTTATGGGTCTATTTAGTTGTTCTGCTTCTGAATGTGTTAGTTTAGGTAGGTAGTGTTTTTCAAGGAATTCATCCATTTCTTCTAGGTTTTCAAATTTGTTAGAGTACAATTTTTCATAATAATCTGAAATGATTCTTTTAATTTCATTTGGTTCTGTTGTGATGTGGTCCTTCTCATTTCTTATTCGGGTTATTTGTTTCCTTTCCTGTATTTCTTTAGTCAGTCTAGCCAATGGTTTATCAATTTTGTTAATTTTTTCAAAGAACCAGCTTTTGGCTTTGTTAATTCTTTCAATTGTTTTTCTGTTCTCTAATTCATTTAGTTCAGCTCTAATTTTTATTATTTGTTTTCTTCTGGTGCCTGATGGATTCTTTTGTTGCTCAGTTTCTATTTGTTCAAGTTGTAGGGACAGTTCTCTGATTTTGGCTCTTTCTTCTTTTTGTATGTGTGCATTTATTGATATAAATTGACCTCTGAGCACTGCTTTTGCTGTGTCCCAGAGGTTTTGATAGGAAGTATTTTCATTCTCATTGCTTTCTATGAATTTCCTTATTCCCTCCTTGATGTCTTCTATAACCCAGTCTTTTTTCAGGAGGGTATTGTTCATTTTCCAAGTATTTGATTTCTTTTCCCTCGTTCTTCTGTTATTGATCTCTAGTTTTATTGCCTTGTGGTCTGAGAAGATGCTTTGTAATATTTCGATGTTTTGGACTCTGCAAAGGTTTGTTTTATGACCTAATATGTGGTCTATTCTAGAGAATGTTCCATGTGCGCTAGAAAAAAAAGTATATTTTGCAGCAGTTGGGTGGAGAGTTCTGTATAAGTCAATGAGGTCAAGTTGGTTGATTGTTGTAATTAGATCTTCCGTGTCTCTGTTGAGCTTCTTACTGGATGTCCTGTCCTTCTCCGAAAGGGGTGTGTTGAAGTCTCCTACTATAATTGTGGAGGTATCTATCTCGCTTTTCAGTTCTGTTAAAATTTGATTTATATATCTTGCAGCCCTGTCATTGGGTGCGTAAATATTTAATATGGTTATGTCTTCCTGATCAATTGTACCTTTTATCATTATATAGTGTCCTTCTTTATCCTTTGTGGTGGATTTAAGTCTAAAGTCTATTTTGTCAGAAATTAATATTGCTACTCCTCTTCTTTTTTGCTTATTGTTTGCTTGATATACTTTTTTCCATCCTTTGAGTTTTCGTTTGTTTGTGTCTCTAAGTCTAAGGTGTGTCTCTTGTAGGCAGCATATAGATGGATCGTGTTTCTTTATCCAGTCTGTGACTCTCTGTCTCTTTATTGGTGCATTTAGTCCATTTACATTCAGGGTAATTATAGATAAATAAGTTTTTAGTGCTGTCATTTTGATGCCTTTTTATGTGTGTTGTTGACAATTTCATTTTTCCACATACTTTTTTGTGCTGAGGCGTTTTTCTTAGTAAATTGTGAGATCCTCACTTTCATAGTGTTTGACTTTATGTTAGTTGAGTCGTTATGTTTTTCTTGGTTTTTGTCTTGAGTTATAGAGTTGTTATACCTTTTTGTGGTTACCTCATTATATACCCCTATTTTTCTAAGTAAAAACCTAACTTGTATTGTTCTATATCACCTTGTATCACTCTCCATATGGCAGTTCAATGCCTCCTGTATTTAGTCCCTCTTTTTGATTATTGTGATCTTTTACCTATTGACTTCCATGATTCCCTGTTATGTGTATTTTTTTTTTAATTAATCTTAATTTGTTTGTTTTTGTGATTTCCCTATTTGAGTTGATATCAGGACGTTCTGTTTTGTGACCTTGTGTTGTGCTGATATCTGATATTATTGGTTCTCTGACCAAACAATAACCTTTAGTATTTCTTGTAGCTTTGGTTTGGTTTTTGCAAATTCTCTAAACTTGTGTTTGTCTGTAAATATCTTAATTTCGCCTTCATATTTCAGAGAGAGTTTTGCTGGATATATGATCCTTGGTTGGCAGTTTTTCTCCTTCAGTGTTCTGTATATGTCGTCCCATTCCCTTCTTGCCTGCATGGTTTCTGCTGAGTAGTCAGAACATATTCTTATTGATTCTCCCTTGAAAGAAACCTTTCTTTTCTCCCTGGCTGCTTTTAAAATTTTCTGTTTATCTTTGGTTTTGGTGAGTTTGATGATAATATGTCTTGGTGTTTTTCTTTTTGGATCAATCTTAAATGGGGTTCGATGAGCATCTTGGATAGATATCCTTTCGTCTTTCATGATGTCAGGGAAGTTTTGTGTCAGAAGTTCTTCAACTATTTTCTCTGTGTTTTCTGTCCCCCCTCCCTGTTCTGGGACTCCAATCACCCGCAGGTTATCCTTCTTGATAGAGTCCCACATAATTCTTAGGGTTTCTTCATTTTTTTTAATTCTTTTATCTGATTTTTTTTCAGCTATGTTGGTGTTGATTCCCTGGTCCTCCAGATGTCCCAGTCTGCATTCTAATTGCTCGAGTCTGCTCCTCTGACTTCCTAGTGTGTTGTCTAATTCTGTTATTTTATTGTTAATCTTTTGGATTTCTACATGTTGTCTCTCTATGGATTCTTGCAACTTATTAATTTTTCCAGTATGTTCTTGAATAATCTTTTTGAGTTCTTCAACAGTTTTATCAGTGTGTTCCTTGGCTTTTTCTGCAGATATCCTAATTTCATTTGTGATATCATTAAGCATTCTGTAAATTAGTTTTTTATATTCTGTATCTGATAATTCCAAAATTGTATCTTCATTTGGGAAAGATTTTGATTCTTTTGTTTGGGGAGTTGGAGAAGCTGTCACGGTCTGCTTCTTTAAGTGGTTTGATATGGATTGTTGTCTCCGAGCCATCACTGGGAAACTAGTTTTTCCAGAAAATCCGCTAAAAAAAAACTGCAGTCAGATCCCTATCAGAGTTCTCCCTCTGGCTCAGGCTATTCAGATGTTAATGAAGCCGCCTGGGGAGGGTGGGGGAGGGAACAGAGAGATAGGAGAGTAGCACCTCAGAATATAGCCAGAGTTGCTTGTCTTGCTTGGAATGACTATTATATCTGAGATTCCCACGGGCGCGTCGCCTATGTGTGCTGTCTGTGTGGAGATTGCCCCCGGGGGGTCTGGCCCGCTGGAGTCACGGTCAGATCCTCCGCTTCCAGCCCCACGCCCAGCGTCAAGGCTCCCCTACTGGGACGGTGCACTCTCGACTCCAAAATCAGTCGCTGCCTCCCGGGGACTTCTCGTCCCTCCAGCCGCGTGGCCGTGCCGCCCCCGTGAACCAGGTGGGCCCCCTCCCGGGGTTAGTTCAGATGGGTGGAGTAGCTCCCCGTGCTTGTGCCGCGACCGAGTGTCCCGGCTGGAACGCTGTTCTCCCCTCTCCAATACCAGTCGCTGCCTCCCGGGGACTTCTCCTACCGGCTGCGTCCCACGCCGCCCGCGCGACCCGGATGGTCACCTTCCCGGGGTTAGTTCAGGGGGGTGGAGCAGGTCTCTGTGCTTGTGCCGTACCTGACTGGTATGCTGGCTCCAGGCTCTGGAAACAATCGCTGCTTCCCCGTATTAGTTCGTTCTCCGTCCCTAAATCTGTGTTTGTTGTTCAGGGTTCGTAGATTGTTATGTATGTGATCGATTCACTTGTTTTTCCGTGTCTTTGTTGTAAGAGGGATCCGAGGTAGCGTCTGCCTAGTCCGCCATCTTGGCTCCGCCTCCTCCACTTGTGAGGATTTTTGTTTTCCTTATGTTGAAGTGTAATCCATACTGAAGGCTGTGGTCTTTCATTTTCATCTCTAAGTGCTTCAAGTCGTCTTCACTTTCAGCAAGCAAGGTTGTGTCATTGGCATTTTGAAGGTTGTTAATGAATCTTCCTCCAGTCCTGATGCCCCGTTCTTCTTCATATAGGCTAGCTTCTTGGATTATTTGCTCAGCACACAAATTGAGTAGGTATGATGAAAGGACACAAAACTGATGCACACCTTTTCTGACTTTAAACCATGTGATATCCCCTTGTTCTGTTCGAATGGCCACCTTTTGATCTATGTACAGGTTTCTCATGAGCACAATTTAGGTGTTCTGGAATTCCCGTTTCTTACAATGTTATCCATAATTTGTTATGACCAGCACAGTTGAATGCCATTGTATAGTCAATAAAACACAGGTAAACATCTTTCTGGTATTTTCTGGTTTCAGCTAGGATCCTTCTGAGATCAGCAATGGTAGCCTTCATTTCATTTCCTCTTGTGAATTCAGCTTGAATTTCTGATGTTTACCTGTTGATGCACTGCTGTAGCCACTGTTGAATGATCTTCAGCAAAATTTTACTAGCATGTGATATTAATGATATTGTTTGATAATTTCCGCTTTGGTTAGATCACTTTTCTTTGGAGTAGTGATAAATATGGATCTCTTCCAATCAATTGGCTAGGTAGCTGTCTTCCAAATTTCTTGACATAGACAAATGAGCACTTCCAGTGCTGCATCTGTTTGTTGAAACATCTCAACTGGCATTCTATCAATTCCTGAAGCCTTGTTTTTCTCCAGTGTCTTCAATGCAGCTTGGACTTCTTCCTTCGGTATCATCGGTTCTTGATCATATACTATCTCCTGAAATGATGGAATGTTGATCAGTTCTTTTCGGTACAGTGACGATGTGTATTCCTTTCATCATTTTTTGATGTTTTCTGTGTTGTTCAGTATTTTGCCCATAGAATCCTTTACTATTGCAACTCGAGGCTAGAATTTTTTCTTCAGTTCTTTCAACTTGAATAATGCTGAGCATGTTCTTCCCTTTTGGTTTTCTAACTCCACGTCTTTGCGCTTGTCATTATAATACTTTACTTTGTCTTCTCAAGCTGCCTTTGGAATCTTCTGTTCAGCTCTTTTACTCCGTCATTTCTTCCTTTTGCTTTAGCTACGCGACACTTAATAGCAACTTCCAGAGTCTCTTGTGACATCCATTTTGGTTTTTTCTTTGTTTCCTATCTTTTTAATGACCTCTTTCTTCAAGTGTGATGTCCTTAATGTCATTTCACAACTCGCCTGGTCTTTGGTCATTAGTGTTCAACGAGTCAAATCTATTCTTGAGATAGTCTGTAAATTCAGGTGGGATATACTCAAGGTCGTACTTGGCTTTTGTGGACTTTTTCCTAATTTTCTTCAGCTTTATCTTGAACTTGCAAATTATAGGGAATAATTTAGACTATAGGGAAAATAAAATTGAATACGTATTTTTGGATGTCTTAAAAATTATCTTTGAATAATTTATTTCCTGTTACGTTCTTGCCTGTAAGCCTAGCCAATAGCTCTATTGACATTATAAATTTAAAACTGTCTTCAGATATTATGGAAAGGTTTTAGGCATTGATAAAATTCTATATAGAGGACAAAACACAGAGCCTACTTTTCCTTCTGCTAACTCTATGAAATATCCTACCAAGGTGACAAGAATCACACAGGAGACCTTTCTCATACTGAAATTTTCTTAGTTCATTTTTTCGATTATTGTATTTTTGACTTTTGCCATGCCAAATGGCTAAATCAGTGGCAACATAACTAAAACAAACTCTCAATGATGTTCTACCTTAATCCCTGGATCCTATTAACTAACATGATGAGACATCACTCCCTTGATATGTTATATGGCACAGTTGTCCTGGGTGGGGCAATGATTAAGCCCTTTACTACTAGCAGAAAGATTGGTGGTCTGAATTCATCCAGAGCCTCCTCAGAAGAGAGGCCTGGCAATCTGCTTCTGAAAGGTCTCAGCCATGAAAATCCTGTGGAGCACAGTTCTACTCTGATATGCATGGGATCTCTATGAGTTGAAATTGACAGCAACTGGTTTGGTTTTTTGGTTTGGACCATAAGATAGGGACATTATTCATGTAGCTCTTACCTAATCACCAAATTCAAAACAAAACAAAACAAAACAAAACAAAACCCATTGTCATTGAGTCAGTTCCTACTCAGAGTTACCCTATGTGTTACAGGGTAAAACTGTCACAAAGCCTGTAGAAGCAGAGAATTTACCTCAGCTGGTAACAGAAGTGAAAGACAGGTTCAAATTGTGAGGAGGATTCGAGGCACCATTGCTGGTTTGAAGATAGAGGCAGTTGTGGGAGAAAGAATGATGGCAGTCTCTAGGAAGAGTGAGTGGCCCCCTGATTATAGCCAGCAAGGAAACAAGGATCTCAGACCTGCCACTACAAGGAACTGGATTCTGCCGACAACCTGAACTAGCTTGGAAGTGAACTTCTCCGCAGCCAGGCTGACATCTTGATTTTTGCCTTGTAAGACGATTAGCCTTTAGCAGACCTGTGAGCATAATAAAAGAGCGTTGTTTTAAGCCTCTAAGTTTGTGGTCATCTGTTATGCAGCAAGAGAAATGAATACAATATCCTAAATTGTTAATTCATAGCTGTGTCATTTAAATATAACTTAATATTTTTAAGTCCTGGAAATATTAATAAAAATTATTTGAGTGGGTATTGCTTATCTGAGGATTAATAGGCTTTTTCCAAACTCAAAAATGTGTTGACATTTTTCTCTATGGTGTGAACAAAGAGAATACCCATTATATCATGCAATCTTTATGGCTATAATCCAAGTTTATGGTCACGTGGTGATGCTAACCTTAAATTCAGGTTGAACTGAAATATGTCTGCATTTGGGTGCAAAAGAGTCAGTGGCTGCCGTGAGTGGAGGTTTGTACTAGATGATGGCCAAGTTAATGTTTAACTTTCTGTAATTCAATGTATTTTAATGATTTCAGTAGAGCTTCTAGATTAAGACAGACTAGGAAAAAAGGGCAAAATATTGAATGACACAGGAAGTATCAAAATAAGATGGAAGGAATACACAGACTTACTTTACCAAAAAGAATTGGTTGATGTTTCAACCACTTCAGGAGGTAGCAGATGATTAAGAACTGATAGTACTGAAGAAGAAGCCCAAGCTGCACTGAAGGCACTGGAGAAAAACAAGGCTTCAGGAATTGACGGGATACCAATTGAGATATTTCAACAAATGGATGCAGTGCTGTTTGTTTAATGATTACTTTTTAAAGATGAAGCACAGAAAAATCACAAACATTTGGATAAATTAAAAACAAGTAATTGATACGCTAAAGTGAACATCTTTCCAGGGCCCAAGCATCCTATTAATAGTTGAGTAAAGGTTTTTTAAAGTATCACCTGTGACCTTTAATATTTTACAGTCATGAGGACTAACTTAGTCATTCCTAAGTAGTTGATCGGCCACATCAAGTTAAACATAAAATTGTAATTTAAAAAGGGAAAATGAACAAGCAAAGAGCACTTTTTTCATGGTATAAATCGCTGCAGAGGAGGTAGATGAGGTAAAGTGCAGAGGTTCCAGGACTATGGGGAATATTTGAGTTTTTGTTGCATACCACAATTTCCTCTGAACAATTTCGGAGTGTGAGAAAACAGGTCATAGAAATTTATCAAAATAGCATGTCGTCTCATTGTCTCTGGAAAGTGACTTTTTTTTTGACTTATGTTTGAGAGTAATTAATTTTTTCACTTCCTGACCGTTGTTCACTTACTCATTAGGTTGGTAAATTTCACTTGAATATTTCCATACCTTTATCCACTTTGTGGATTATTATGCATAATTGTTCATATTTCATGCTCTGCAGCAAATATAAGACTAATGACCACTGAGAAAACATAATTCCATTCTTTTTATAAGAACTGAAACAAAAATACCCACATATAGTGTTTTTATGCTCCTAGGCTACATCGATGGCAGTAGGTTTTAGGTAGGCTACATGAGTTGAGAGTATCTAAACTTTGGTGAATTCCTGCTGAAAGAAATACTTCTTGAATTTCAACTAATGGGATTTCATGAAATTTCGGTGGCACCAGGTCAATTTTTTTTTTTTACTTCAAGAGGAAACTAAGCCTACTTGTAAAAAAATATTTATCCAATTTTATGCGAGAATACACACATATGGGTCATATCTGTCAATCCGATATGACTTTCTGAAAGACTCTTAAAAGCTTGGAGATGTCCAAAATGACCCCATGTTGATCAAAGAGCTTCAGGCTATGGGCAGAGATGAACTTAAAAATTCATTGTTTTTGTGTGAGTGTGCCAATTTGGCATGCACCCTGTCGCTCAAGGATTCCGGAGAAACTCAGCATGTTGTTCGGGGCATTTTCTTCCCTGAAAATGGCGTGTTTAATCTGGGGCAGCAAATCGACCTGTAAGTGTAGTCACCACACAGTGCTTGGTCTATAGGAGGCTGTCAATGAATAGTGCAGTAGAGAGAGAACAAAGGCTCTGTGAGTCGGATAACTTGTATTTGAATTTCATCTCTTCAGTCTCCCGGGTGCATGATCTTGCATATTTAACCTTACTAAGCCTCATTGTTTTTTTTGGTTTGTTTGTTTAATTTTTATTGTGCTTTAAGTGAAAGTTTACAAATCAAGTCAGTCTCTCATACAAAAATTTATATACACCTTGCTATGTACTTCTAATTGCTCTCCCCCTAATGAGACAGCGCATTCCTTCCCTCCACTCTCTATTTTTGTGTCTGTTCAGCCAGCTTCTGACCTCCTCAATCCTCTCATCTCCCCTCCAGGCAGGAGATGCCAACATTAGTCTCATGTGTCTACTTATCCAAGAAACTCATTCTTCACTGGTATCATTTTCTATCCTGTAGTCCAGTCCAATCCCTGTCTGAAGAGTTGGCTTTGGGAATGGTTCCTATCTTGGGCTAACAGAAGGTCTTTGGACCATGACCTCCAGGGTCCTTCTAGCCTCAGTCAGACCATTAAGTCTGGTCTCTTTATGACAATTTAGGGTCTGCATCCCACTGCTCTCCTGCTCCCTCAGGGGTTCTCTGTTGTGTTCCCTGTCAGGGCAGTCATCGGTTGTAGCCGGGCATGGTATAGTTCTTCTGGTCTCAGGCTGATGCAGTCTCTGGTTTATGTTGTCCTTTCTGTCTCTTGGGCTGATAATTACCTTGTGTCTTTTGTGTTCTTCATTCTTGCTTCAGGTAGGTTGAAACCCATTGATGCTTCTAAGATGGCTGCTTGCTAGTGTTTAAGACCCCAGAAGCCACTCTCCAAAATGGGATGCAGAATGTTTTCTTAATAGATTTTATTATTCCAATTGACTTAGATGTCCCCTGAAACCATGGTCCCCAAACCCCGGCTCCTGCTACGCTGGCCTTCGAAGCGTTCAGTTTATTCAGGAAACTTCTTTGGTTTTTGGTTTAGTCCACTTGTGTTGACCTCCCCTATACTGTGTGTTATCTTTCCCTTCACCTAAAATAGCTCTTATCTACTATCTAATTAGTGAAAGTCCCTCTCCTCCATCCCACATTTCGTAACCATCAATGAATATTTTCTTCTCTGTTTAAACTACTTCTCCAGTTCTTATAACAGTGGTCTTATAAAATTTTTTTTTTTTTTTTTTATACGATAGTTGTCCTTTTGCAGCTGACTAATTTCACTCAGTATAATGCCTTCCAGATTCCTCCATGTTATGAAATGTTTCACAGATTCATCATTGTTCTTTATGGATGTGTAGTATTCCATTGTGTGAATATACCATAATATCCTTACCTATTCATCACCTTGGTTGCTTCCATCTTTTTGCTGTTGTAAACAGTGCTGCAGTAAACATGGGTGTGTGTATATCTGTTTGTGTGAAGGCTTTTATTTCTCTAGACTATATTCCAAGGAGTGGGATTGCTGGATATTATGGTAGTTCTATTTCTAGTTTTTATTTTTTTTTTATTAAATTTTATTGAACTTCAAGTGAACGTTTACATATCAAGTCAGTCTGTCACGTGTAAGTTTACATACATCTTACTCCGTACTCCCACTTGCTCTCCCCCTAACGAGTCAGCCCTTCCGGTCTCTCCTTTCGTGACAATTTTGCCAGCTTCCCACTCTCTCTATCCTCCCATGCCCCCTCCAGACAGGAGATGCCAATACAATCTCAAGTGTCCACCTGATATAATTAGCTAACTCTTCATCAGCATCTCTCTCCCACCCACTGTCCAGTTCCTTTCATGTCTGATGAGTTGTCTTCGGGGTTGGTTCCTGTCCTGTGCCAACAGAAGGTCTGGGGACCATGGCCGCCAGGATTCCTCTAGTCTCAGTCAGACCATTAAGTATGGTCTTCTTATGAGAATTTGGGGTCTGCATCCCACTGATCTCCTGCTCCCTCAGGGGTTCTCTGTTGTGCTCCCTGTCAGGGCAGTCATCGATTGTGGCTGGGCACCAACTAGTTCTTCTGGTCTCAGGATGATGTAGGTCTCTAGTTCATGTGGCCCTTTCTGTCTCTTGGGCTCTTAGTTGTCATGTGACCTTGGTGTTCTTCATTCTCCTTTGCTCCAGGTGGGTTGAGACCAATTGATGCATCTTAGATGGCCGCTTGTTAGCATTTAAGACCCCAGACGCCACATTTCAAAGTGGGATGCAGAATGTTTTCATAATAGAATTATTTTGCCAATTGACTTAGAAGTCCCCTTAAACCATGGTCCCCAAACCCCCGCCCTTGCTCCGCTGACCTTTGAAGCATTCATTTTATCCCGGAAACTTCTTTGCTTTTGGTCCAGTCCAATTGAGCTGACCTTCCATGTATTGAGTGTTGTCTTTCCCTTCACATAAAGCAGTTCTTATCTACTAATTAATCAATAAAAAACCCTCTCCCTCCCTCCCCCCCTCGTAACCACAAAAGTATGTGTTCTTCTCAGTTTTTACTATTTCTCAAGATCTTATAATAGTGGTCTTATACAATATTTGTCCTTTTGCTTCTGACTAATTTCGCTCAGCATAATGCCTTCCAGGTTCCTCCATGTTATGAAATGTTTCAGAGATTCGTCACTGTTCTTTATCGATGCATGGTACTCCATTGTGTGAATATACCGCAATTTATTTACCCATTCATCGGTAGATGGACACCTTGGTTGCTTCCAGCTTTTTGGTATTGTAAACAGAGCTGCAATAAACATGGGTGTGCATATATCTGTTTGTGTGAAGGCTCTTGTTTCTCTAGGGTATATTCCGAGGAGTGGGATTTCTGGGTTGTATGGTAGATCTATTTCTAACTGTTTAAGATAACGCCAGATAGATTTCCAAAGTGGTTGTACCATTTTACATTCCCACCAGCAGTGTATGAGAGTTCCAATCTCTCCGCAGCCTCTCCAACATTTATTATTTTCTGTTTTTGGGATTAATGCCAGCCTTGTTGGAGTGAGATGGAATCTCATCGTAGTTTTAATTTGCATTTCTCTAATGGCTAATGATCGAGAGTATTTTCTCATGTATCTGTTAGCTGCCTGAATATCTTCTTTAGTGAAATGTGTGTTCATATCCTTTGCCCACTTCTTGATTGGGTTGTTTGTCTTTTTGTGGTTGAATTTTGACAGAATCATGTAGATTTTAGAGATGAGGTGCTGGTCGGAGATGTCATAGCTGAAAATTCTTTCCCAGTCTGTAGGCGGTCTTTTTACTCTTTTGGTGAAGTCTTTAGATGAGCATAGGTGTTTGATTTTTAGGAGCTCCCAGTTATCTGGTTTCTCTTCATCATTTTTGGTAATGTTTTGTATTCTGTTTATGCCTTGTATTAGGGCTCCTAGAGTTGTCCCTATTTTTTCTTCCATGATCTTTATTGTTTTAGTCTTTATGTTTAGGTCTTTGATCCACTTGGAGTTAGTTTTTGTGCATGGTGTGAGGTATGGGTCCTGTTTCATTTTTTTGCAAATGGATATCCAGTTATGCCAGCACCATTTGTTAAAAAGACTATCTTTTCCCCAATTAACTGACACTGGTCCTTTGTCAAATATCAGCTGCTCATACGTGGATGGATTAATATCTGGGTTCTCAATTCTGTTCCCTTGGTCTATGTGCCTGTTGTTGTACCAGTACCAGGCTGTTTTGACTACTGTGGCTGTATAATAGCTTCTGAAATCAGGTAGAGTGAGGCCTCCCACTTTCTTCTTCTTTTTCAGTAATGCTTTGCTTATCCGAGGCTTCTTTCCCTTCCATATGAAATTGGTGATTTGTTTCTCTATCACCTTAAAAAATGACATTGGAATTTGGATTGGAAGTGCATTGTATGTATAGATGGCTTTTGGTAGAATAGACATTTTTACTATGTTAAGTCTTCCTATCCATGAGCAAGGTATGTTTTTCCACTTAAGTATGTCCTTTTGAATTTCTTGTAGTAGAGCTTTGTAGTTTTCTTTGTATAGGTCTTTTACATCCTTGGTAAGATTTATTCCTAAGTATTTTATCTTCTTGGTGGCTACTCTGAATGGTATTGATTTGGTTATTTCCTCTTCGGTGTTCTTTTTGTTGATGTAGAGGAATCCAAGTGATTTTTGTATGTTTATTTTATAACCTGAGACTCTTCCAAACTCTTCTATTAGTTTCGGTAGTTTTCTGGAGGATTCCTTAGGGTTTTCTGTGTATAAGATCATGTCATCTGCAAATAGAGATAATTTTACTTCCTCCTTGCCAATCCGGATACCCTTTATTTCTTTGTCTAGCCTAATTGCCCTGGCTAGGACTTCAAGTACGATGTTGAATAAGAGCGGTGATAAAGGGCATCCTTGTCTGGTTCCCGTTCTCAAGGGAAATGCTTTCAGGTTCTCTCCATTTAGAGTGATATTGGCTGTTGGCTTAAATTGCATAGATGCCCTTTATTATGTTGAGGAATTTTCCTTCAATTCCTATTTTGATGACAGTTTTTATCATAAATGGGTGTTGGACTTTGTCAAATGCCTTTTCTGCATCAATTGATAAGATCATGTGGTTTTTGTCTTTTGTTTTATTTATGTGATGGATTACATTAATGGTTTTTCTGATATTAAACCAGCCTTGCATACCTGGTATAAATCCCACTTGATCGTGGTGAATTATTTTTTTGATATGTTGTTGTATTCTATTGGCTAGAATTTTATTGAGGATTTTTGCATCTATGTTCATGAGGGATATAGGTCTGTAATTTTCTTTTTTTGTAATGTCTTTACCGGGTTTGGTATCAGGGAGATGGTGGCTTCATAGAATGAGTTGGGTAGTATTCTGTCATTTTCTATGCTTTGAAATACCTTCAGTAGTAGTGGGGTTAACTCTTCTCTGAAAGTTTGGTAGAACTCTGCAGTGAAGCCGTCCGGGCCAGGGCTTTTTTTTGTTGGGAGTTTTTTGATTACCGTTTCAATCTCTTTTTTTGTTATGGGTCTATTTAGTTGTTCTACTTCTGAATGTGTTAGTTTAGGTAGGTAGTGTTTTTCCAGGAATTCATCCATTTATTCTAAGTTTGCAAATTTGTTAGAGTACAATTTTTCGTAATAATCTGATATGATTCTTTTAATTTCAGTTGGGTCTCTTGTGATGTGGTCCTTTTCATTTCTTATTCGGGTTATTTGTTTCCTTTCCTGTATTTCTTTAGTCAGTCTAGCCAATGGTTTATCAATTTTGTTAATTTTTTCAAAGAACCAGCTTTTGGCTTTGTTAATTCTTTCAATTGTTTTTCTGTTCTCTAATTCATTTAGTTCAGCTCTAATTTTTATTATTTGTTTTCTTCTGGTGCCTCATGGATTCTTTTGTTGCTCATTTTCTATTTGTTCAAGTTGTCAGGACAGTTCTCTGATTTTGGCTCTTTCTTCTTTTTGTATGTGTGCATTTATCGATATAAATTGGCCTCTGAGCACTGCTTTTGCTGTGTCCCAGAGGTTTTGATAGGAAGTATTTTCATTCTCGTTGCATTCTAAGAATTTCCTTATTCCCTCCTTGATGTCTTCTATAACCCAGTCTTTTTTCAGGAGGGTATTGTTCATTTTCCAAGTATTTGATTTCTTTTCCCTAGTTTTTCTGTTATTGATTTCTAGTTTTATTACCTTCTGGTCTGAGAAGATGCTTTGTAATATTTCGATGTTTTGGACTCTGCAAAGGTTTGTTTTATGACCTAATATGTGGTCTATTCTAGAGAATGTTCCATGTGCGCTAGAAAAAAAAGTATACTTTGCAGCAGTGGGGTGGAGAGTTCTGTATAAGTCAATTAGGTCAAGTTGGTTGATTGTTGTAAGTAGGTCTTCCGTGTCTCTATTGAGCTTCTTACTGGATGTCCTGTCCTTCTCCGAAAGTGGTGTGTTGAAGTCTCCTACTATAATTGTGGAGGTATCTATCTCACTTTTCAATTCTGTTAAAATTTGATTTATGTATCTTGCAGCCCTGTCATTGGGTGCATAAATATTTAATATGGTTATGTCTTCCTGATCAATTGTCCCTTTTATCATTATATAGTGTCCTTCTTTATCCTTTGTGGTGGATTTAAGTCTAAAGTCTATTTTGTCAGAAATTAATATTGCTACTCCTCTTCTTTTTTGCTTATTGTTTGCTTGATATATTTTTTTCCATCCTTTGAGTTTCAGTTTGTTTGTGTCTCTAAGTCTAAGGTGTGTCTCTTGTAGGCAGCATATAGACGGATCGTGTTTCTTTATCCAGTCCGAGACTCTCTGTCACTTTATTGGTGCATTTAGTCCATTTCCATTCAGCGTAATTATAAATGTTTAGTGTTGTCATTTTGATGCCTTTTTATGTGTGTTGTTGACAATTTCATTTTTCCACGTACTTTTTTGTGCTGAGACGTTTTTCTTAGTAAATTGTGAGATCCTCATTTTCGTAGTGTTTGACTTTGTTAGTTGAGTTGTTACGTTTTTCTTGGCTTTTATCTTGAGTTATGGAGTTGTTATACCTTTTTGTGGTTACCTTATTATTTACCCCTATTTTTCTAAGTAAAAACCTAACTTGTATTGTTCTATATCGCCTTGTATCACTCTCCATATGGCAGTTCAGTGCCTCCTATATTTAGTCCCTCTTTTTGATTATTGTGATTTTTAACATATTGACTTCCATGATTCCCTGTTATTAGTATTTTTTTTTAATTAATCTTAATTTGTTTTTGTGATTTCCCTATTTGAGTTGATATCAGGATGTTCTGTTTTCTGACCTTGTGTTATGCTGGTATCTGATATTATTGGTTTTCTGCCCAAACAGTATCCTTTAGTATTTCTTGTAGCTTTGGTTTTGTTTTTGCAAATTCTCTAAACATGTGTTTATGTGTAAATATCTTAATTTCACCTTCATATTTCAGAGAGAGTTTTGCTGGATATATGATCCTTGACTGGCAGTTTTTCTCCTTCAGTGCTCTGTATATGTCGTCCCATTCCCTTCTTGCCTGCATGATTTCTGCTGAGTAGTCTGAACTTATTCTTATTGATTCTCCCTTGAAGGAAACCTTTCTTTTCTCCCTGGCTGCTTTTAAAATTTTCTGTTTATCTTTGGTTTTGGCAAGTTTGATGATAATATGTCTTGGTGTTTTTCTTTTTGGATCAATCTTAAATGAGGTTCGATGAGCATCTTGGATAGATATCCTTTCGTCTTTCATGATGTCAGGGAAGTTTTGTGTCAGGAGTTCTTCAACTATTTTTTCTGTGTTTTCTGTCCTCCCTCCCTGTTCTGGGACTCCAATCACACGCAAGTTATCCTTCTTGATAGAGTTCCACATGATTCTTAGGGTTTCTTCATTTTTTTCAATTCTTTTATCTGATTTTTTTTCAGCTATGTTGGTGTTAATTCCCTGGTCCTCCAGATGTCCCAGTCTGCATTCTAATTGCTCGAGTCTGCTCCTCTGACTTCCTATTGCGTTGTCTAATTCTGTAGTTTTATTGTTAATCTTTTGGATTTCTACATGCTGTCTCTCTATGGATTCTTGCAACTTATTAATTTTTCCACTATGTTCTTGAATAATCTTTTTGAGTTCTTCAACAGTTTTATCAGTGTGTTCCTTGGCTTTTTCTGCAGTTTGCCTTATTTCATTTGTGATGTCTTGAAGCATTCTGTAAATTAGTTTTTTATATTCTGTATCTGATAATTCCAGGATTGTATCTTCATTTGGGAAAGATTTTGATTCTTTTGTTTGGGTGGTTGTAGAAGCTGTCATGGTCTGCTTCTTTATGTGGTTTGATATGGACGGCTGTCTCCGAGCCATCACTGGGAAACTAGTTTTTCCAGAAAATCCGTTAAAAAAAATGCAGTCAGATCCCTATCAGAATTGCCTTTGGGTTATAACCACCACCTTGTTCCCTGTAACATGAAAGTCTGAGATTTGGATTATATATGCTTGGCTGTAGCTGGTTCTGTGTTTTTAGTCCAATTAGGGGTGGATTTTTGGTCCCTGGGTTTTTTTTTGTTGTTGTTCCTTCTCTCAGGCCGGAAGAGTGGGTTAGGAAAAGACCAAAAGAAAAAAAAAAGGGGGGAAGGCAAAGCCGCCGCGAAGCCGGAGCTGTTCTCCCTCTGGCTCAGGCAGTTCCAATGTTAATGAAGCCACCTGGGAAGGGTTGGGGAGGGATCAGAGAGATAGGAGAGTAGCACCTCAGAATATAGCCAGAGTTGCTTGTCTTGCTTGGAATGACTATTATATCTGAGATTCCCACGGGGCGTGTCGCCTATGTGTGCTGGCTGTGTGGAGATTGCCCCCGGGGGTCTGGCTCTCTGAAGCCACCTGCTGCCAGTCTAAATCCTAGCGTGAAGGTTCCCCTGCTCGGACGCTTTACTCCCGGCTCCAAAATCAGTCGCTGCCTCCTGGGGACTTCTCGTTCCGCCAGCCGTCACCGCGCCGCCCCCGCGGACCGGCTGGGCCCCCCCCCCCGGGGTTAGTTCAGGGGAGTGGAGCAGCTCTCTGTGCTTGTGCCCTGCCAGTGGCCCGTCAAAATCCCGGCGGGACGGTTCCCTGGCTGGGACGCTGCTCTCCCAGCTCCAAGACCAGTCACTGCCTCCTGGGGACTTCTCCCACCGGCTGTGTCGTCACGCCACTCACGCGAACCGGCTGGGCCCCCTCCCGGGGTGAGTTCAGGGGGGTAGGGCTGGGCCCCTTGTTTGCGCCGTCAGCTCCCCTGGGCTCTGCCCTAAATCGGGCGCCAAAGGTTACCTGACTGGGACGCTGGCTCCAGGCTCCGAAAACAATCGCTGCTTCCCCGTATTTGTTCGTTTTCCGTCTCTAAATCTGTGTTTGTTGTTCAGGGTTCGTAGATTGTTATGTACTTGATCGATTCCACTTGTTTTTCCGAGTCTTTGTTGCAAGAGGGATCTGAGGTAGCGTCTCCCTAGTCCGCCATCTTGGCCTCACCTCCCTATTTCTAGTTTTTTAAGGAAGTGCCAAATCGATTTCCAAAGTGGTTGTACCATTTTACATTCCTGCCAGCAATGTATAAGTGTTCCAGTCTCTCCACTACCTCACCAACATTTATTATTTTGTGTTTTTTGGATTAATGCTAGCCTTGTTGTAGTGAGATGGACTCTCATTGTAGTTTTGATTTGCATTTCTCTAATGGCTAATGATCTTGAGCATTTTCTCATGTATCTGTTTGCTACCTGAATGTCTTCTTCAGTGAACTGTCTGGCCATATCTTTTGCCCATTTTTTGAATGCATTATTTGTCTTCTTGTAGTTGAGTTTTTGCAGTATCATGTAAATTTTAGAGATCAGGTGCTGATCGGAAATTTTATAGCTAAAAACTTTTTCCCAGTCTGTAGGTAATATTTTACTTTTCTGGTGAAATCTTTGGATGAGCATAGGTATTTGATTTTTAGGAGCTCCCAGTTATGTAGTTTCTCTTCTACATTGTTAGTAATGTTTTGTATACTGTTTATGCCATGTATTAGGGCTCCTAGTGTTGTCCCTATTTTTTCTTCTTTGATTTTTATCATTTTAGATTTAATACTTAGGTCTTTGATCCATTTTGAGTTAGTTTTTGTGCTTGGTGTGAGGTATGGGTCTTGTTTCATTTTTTTGCAGATGAGTATCCAGTTATGCCAGCACCATTTGTTAAAAAGACTGTCTTTTCCCCATTTAACTAACTTTGGGCCTTTGTCAAAAATCAGCTGCTCATATGTGGATGGATTTATGTCTGGATTCTCAATTCTGTTCCATTGGTCTATGTATCTGTTGTTGTACCAGTACCAGGCTGTTTTGACTACTGTGGCGGTATAATTGGTTCTAAAATCTGGTAGAATGAGGCCTCCCACTTTGTTCTTCTTTTTCGGTAATGCTTTACTTATCCGGGGCCTCTTTCCCTTCCATGTGAGATTGGTAATTTGTTTCTCCATCTCATTAAAAAATGTCGTTGGAATTGGGATTGGACTTGCATTGTATGTATAGATGGCTTTTGGTAGAATAGACATTTTTACAGTGTTAAGTCTTCCTTTCCATGAGCAAGGTATGTTTGCCACATACGTGGGGTCTCTTTTGGTTTCTTGCAGTGGTGTCTTGTACTTTTCTTTGTATAGGTCTTTTACATGTCTCATAAGATTTATTCCTAAGTATTTTATCTTCTTGGGGGCTACTGTAAATGCTGTTGATTTGGTGATTTCCTCTTCAATGTTCTTTTTGTTGGTGTAGAGGGATTCAACTGATTTTTGTATGTTTATCTTGTATCCTGATACTCTGCTAAGCTCTTCTGTTAGTTTCGGTAGTTTTCTTGAGGATTCTTTAGGGTTTTCTGTGTATAAGATTGTGTCATCTGCAAACAGAGATACTTTTACTTCTTCCTTACCAATCTGGATGCCCTTTATTTCTTTATCTAGCCTAATTGCTCTGGCTAGGACCTCCAGCACTATGTTGAATAAGAATGGTGATAAAGCGCATCCTTGTCTGGTTCCAGATCTCAAGGGGAGTGCTTTCAGACTCTCTCCATTTAGGATGATGTTGACTGTTGGCTTTGCATAAATGCCCTTTATTATATTGAGGAATTTTCCTTCTATTCCTATTTTGCAGAGAGTTTTTATCATGAAACGAGTGTTGAACTTTGTCAAATGCCTTTTCTGCATCAATTGATAAAATCATGTGGTTCTTGGCTTTTGGTTTATTTATATGATGGATTACATTAATTGTTTTTCTAATGTTGAACCATCCCTGCATACCTGGTATGAATCCCACTTGGTCATGGTGAATTATTTTTTTTGATATGTTGTTGAATTCTGTTGGCTGGAATTTTGTTGAGGATTTCTGTATCTAAGTTCATGAGGGATATAGGTCTGTAATTTTCTTTTTTTGTTGTCTCTTTACCTGGTTTTGGTATCAAGGATATACTGGCTTCATAGAATGAGTTTGGGAGTATTCCATCTTTTCTATGCTCTGAAATACCTTTAGTAGTAGTAGTCTTAACTCTTCTCTGAAGGTTTGGTAGAACTCTGCTGTGAAGCCGTCTGGGCCAGGGCGTTTTTTTATTGGGAGTTTTTTTGATTACCTTTTCAATCTCTTCTTTCGTTATGGATTTATTTAGTTGTTCTAACTCTGTGTTAGTTTAGATAGGTAGTGTGTTTCTAGGAATTCATCCATTTCTTCTAGGTTTTCAAATTTGTTAGAGTACAATTTTTTGTAGTAATCTGATACGATTCTTTTAATTTCAGTTGGGTCTGTTGTAACATCGTGTATCTCATTTCTTATTTGGGTTATTTGCTTCCTCTCCTGTTTTTCTTTTTTCAGTTTGGCTAATGGTTTATCAATTTCGTTAATTTTTTCAAAGAACCATCTTTCAGTCTTGTTAACTTTCTCGTTGTTTTTCTGTTTCCTATTTCATTTAATTCTGCTCTAATTTCTATTATTTTCTTTCTTCTGGTGCCTGAGGGTTTCTTTGTTGCTCTCTTTCTATTAGTTCAAGTTGTAGGGATAATTCTTTGATTTTGGCCCTTTCTTCTTTTTGGATGTGTGCATTTATTGGCATGAATTGACCTCTGAGCACTGCTTTCACCATGTCCCAAAGGTTCTGAAAGGAAGTGTTTTCATTCTCATTAGAGTCTATGAATTTCTGTATTCTATCCTTAATGTCTTGTATAATCCAGTCTTTTTTGAGCAGGGTATTGTTCAGTTTCCAAGTGTTTGATTTCTTTTCCCTGCTTTTTCTAGTATTGATTTCTACTTTTATGGCCTTATGGTCAGAGAAGATGCTTTGTAATAATTCAGTGTTTTGGATTCTGCTAAGGCTTTTTTTATGACTTAATATGTGGTCTGTTCGATTATAGTGGGTGGGTTTTATTCTAGAGAATGTTCCACGTGCACTAGAAAAGAAAGTATAGTTGGCTGCCGTTGGGTGGAGTGTTCTGTGTATGTCTATGACATCAAGTTGGTTGATTGTGGCTTTTAGATCTTCCATGTTTTTACTGAGCTTCTTTCTGGATGTTCTGTCCTTCACTGAAAGTAGTGTGTTGAAGTCTCCTACTACAATTGTGGAGCTGTCTATCTCACTTTTCAATGTTGTTACAGTTTGTTTTATGTATCTTGCAGCCCTGTCATTGGGTATATAAATATTTAATATGGTTTTATTCTCCTGTTATGTTGTCCCTTTAATCATTATATAGTGTCCTTCCTTATCCTTTGTGGTGTGTTCAACTTTAAAGTCTATTTTGTCAGAAATGAATATTGCCACTCCTGCTCCTTTTTGGTTGTTGTTTGCTTCATGTGTTTTTTTCCATCCTTTGAGTTTTTGTTTGTGTCCTTGTCTAAGGTGTGTGTCTTGTAGGCAGCGTATAGATGGATTGTGTTTTTTTAATCCATTCTGCCACTCTCTGTCTCTTTATTGGTGCATTTAGTCCATTTACGTTCAGCGTAATTATGGAGAGGTACGAGTTTAGTGCTCTCATTTTGATGTGTTTTGTGTGTTGTGGAGAGTTTCTTTTTCCCACTTAATATTTTGTGCTGAGTAGTTTATCTTTATATATTGTCTTTTCCTCGTATCCATTGTTGTTGATTTTGTTTCTGCTGAGTCTGTATTTTTTTCTTGTACTTTATTTTGATTAATAGGTTTGTTAGTCTCCTTTGTGGTTACCTTAATATTTACCCCTATTTTTCTAAGTTGAAACCTATTTTTTATTTCTTTATATCACCTTGTCTTCCTCTCCATATGAGAGATCTATGACTACATTTCTTAGTCCCTCTTTATTGTTTTAATGTTGTCTTCTTTTACATAGTAACATCGCTGTTTCCCTGTTTTTAGCTTTTTTTTTTTAATCTTGATTATTTTTGTGATTTCCCTGTCTGGGTTGACATCTGGCTCTGCCCAGTGTTCTAGTCTTGGGTTGATACCTAATATTATTGATTTTCTAAACACAGAACTCCCTTTAGTATTTCTTGTAGTTTTGGTTTGGCTTTTATGAATTCCCTAAACTTCTGTTCATCTGGAAATGTCGTAATTTCACCTTCATATTTGAAAGAGAGTTATGCTGAATATATGATTCTTGGCTGACAGTTTCTTTCCTTCAATGTTTTATATAAGTCATCCCATTGCCTTCTTGCCTGGATAGTTCCTGCTGAGTAGTCCGAGCTTCTTATTGACTCTCCTTTGTAGGTGACTTTCCATTTTTCCCTAACTGCTCTTAAAATTCTCTCTTTATCTTTGGTTTTGCAAGTGTGATTATAATATGTTTTGGTGGCTTTCTTTTAAAATCTACCTCATGTGGAGTTTAATCAGCATCTTGGATAGCTACCTTCTCTTTCATGATATCAGGGAAGTTTTCTGCCAGCAAACCTTCAACCATTCTCTTTGTGTTTTCTGTTATCCTCCCTGTTGTGGTATTCCAATCAGTTGTAGGTTATTTCTCTTGATAGGGTCCCACATGATTCTTAAGGTTTCTTCATTTAAAAAAAAAAATTCTTTAATCTGATTTTTCTTCAAATATATTGGAGCCATGTACCTTATCTTCAAGCTCACCAGTTCTGCCTTCCATTCACTCAGTTCTGCTCCTCTGGCTTTCTATCAAGTTGTCTAATTCTGTAATTTTATTGTAATCTTCTGAATTTCTGATTGCTGTCTCTCTATGGATTCTTGTACCTTATCAATTTTTTCATTATGTTCTTCAATAACCTTTTTAATTTCTTCAACTGCTTTATCTCTGTGTTCCTTGGCTTCTGCATATTGCCTGATCTCATTCCTGATGTTCTGAAGAGTTCTGTATATTAATCTTTTATATTCTGCATCTGGTAATTCCAGAAATGCACCTTCATCCTGAGGATCCCTAGAATCTTTGTTTTGAGAGCTTGTTGAGGTGATCATGGTCTGCTTTTTTATGTGACTCGATACTGTCTGTTGTCCCTGTGCCTTCTCGAAGTTATCATATTAGTTTATTTTGTGTTTGCTTACTGTACCCTAGCTTCTTTGTTTTGATATGTCCAAATATGTTGCTTGAGTGAACTAGGTTGGTTATTTTTGCCTTTGAAGCTCTAATGCCCTGTCACAGATGGTTAGAGCTGTTACCAGATATATGAGCCTAGGAGTCCATTCACTTTTCTTGTATGGCTTCAGCTCAGGTGTCCAGGTAGTTGGTTATCAAGTGTGTGGTACAGACTCTGTCCTACTGTCTTAGAGGGGCAGGGGTGATTGGTGTAGGTACTGGCATCTGGTTTCAGCAGGGGATCACACTCTGAACAAGGCAAGGTGCTGACAACCATCCCCTGAGTGTCTGTGAGGAAAGCGTGTCCCTGTTCCCTAGAGTGGACAGGCGGGTGAATTCTGCAGACGGACCATTGGCACTCAATGCTTTTGGTTGTAAGGACTGGGAAGTACCAGTTATCCCTGTATCTCTGTCATGGGTGGTTAGGTGACCTGACTGGAGTCACCTGTCCTTAGGTCCCTGTGTGGGAAGGTGAGGATCCTTTTAATAGGCAAAGTGGTGTCAAACATGAAACACCCACATCTCCACCACTCAGCTGAAACAGTTAGAGTGTGCCAACAAGGACTGTTTTCCTGAAATAGACCCGCACAGGTCCATGCAGAGGGGAAAGGCTTTCAAAGTCCATGGGCCGTTTATGCCTAGACAGGAGCCGCGTCTGTACTGAGTTCCCAGGTTAGTGGAGCTGGCAGATTATCTTTTCCCCAATTTCAAATTTATTCCTTTTCCAAGGCCGGGACACTGGCTCAGGGCATGCATCCAGACCTGTCTCAGGCCCAGAGAAATCAACAGCCAATGAAGCTGGCTTCGGACCTGGTGGCACAGTAAAATATATGCAAGTACTTAGCTTTAGCTGAGAGTGCCATTTTTCTGTTGTTCCAGTCTGAACGCTGCCACCAGCCCCCTGCTGCTGCTCCCAGTAATGTTGCCTGAGGGATCCTGGCGATTCAGGCCCAGTAACTGCTTTCTGCTTCTGAACAGTCCCTCCCCCCTCCCCCCCCCCCGCCTCCCACTCAGTCTATTTTCTAACTTTGCCTTTGATGTTCAGGGCTTCTATCTTGTCATAAATGTAATTGTTCCATTTGTTTTCCTGGGCTTTTAAGAGGGCTCACCGGAAGCATCTGACTACTCTTCCATCTCGGCCCTGCCGCCTCATTTTTTTTTTAATTTTTATAATGAGGGACAATAAAAGTACCTACTCAGTAAAGTTGTTGTAAGGTTTAAATGAGATTGTATATATATAAATGTTCAGCCAAATTTTGCCACTGGGTAAATATTGTTGTTGCTATCATTATTGAAAACATGCACCTCTTGTATGAGCTGTAAGAACCATATTATTTTTTTTCTTCCTACGGTGCTATAAAATGCAAAGGCTGTATTTCTCACCTAGATTTGCTAGTTGTAAATGAGGCTACCCACCACCTGTCTGCCAGTTCGTTGCACTGTGGTGGCTTGTGTGTTGCTATGATGCTGGAAGCTGTGTTGCTGGTATTTTAAATACCAACAGGATCACCCATGGTTGACAGGTTTCAGTGGAGCTTCCGGATTAAGACAGACTAGAAAAAAAGGGAAAATACTGAACAACACAGGAAGCATCAAAATAAGATGGAAGGAATACACAGAGTCACTTTACCAGAAAGAATTGGTTCATATTTCAGCCACTTCAGGAGGTAGCATGTGATCAAGAACTGATGGTACTGAAGGAGTCCAAGCTGCACTGAAGGCATTGGAGAAAAACAAGGCTCCAGGAATTGATGGAATAGCAAGTGAGATGTTTCAACAAATGGATGCAGCGCTGGGGGTGCTCACTCATCTATGCCAAGAAATTTGGACGAGAGCCATCTGGCCAACTGGCTGGAGGAGATCCATGTTTGTATCCATTCCAAAGAAGGGTGATCCAACAGAATGCAGAAATTATTGAATAATATCATTAATATCACATGCAAGTAAAATTTTCCTGAAGATAATTAAAAACGATTACAGCAGTACATCAAAAGAGAACTGCCAGAAATTCAAGCCAGATTCAGGAGTGGAATGAAGAATATCAATGCTGATGTCAGATGGATTTTAGCTGAAAGCAAAGAATACCAGAAAGATGTTTACTTGTGTTTTATTGACTGTACAAGCCATTCAGCTGTGTGGATCATAACAAATTATGGATGACATTACGAAGAATGGGAATTCCAGAACAATTAATTGTGCTCATGCTTAATCTGTTCATAAACCAAGAGGCAGTCATTTGAACAGGACAAGGGGGTACTGTGTAGTTTAAAATCAGGAAAGGTGTGTGTCAGGATTGTATCCTTTCACCATACTTATTCAATCTGTATGCTGAGCAAATAATCTGAGAAATTGGACTATATGAAGAAGAATGTGGCATTAGAATTGGAGGAAGGCTCATTAACAACCTGTAATATGCAGATGACACAGTCTTGCTCACTGAACGTAAAGAGAACTTGAAGCACTTACTGATGGAGATGAAAGACTGCAGCATTTAGTATGGATTACACCTCAACATAAAGTTAACAAAAATCCTCACAACTGGACATCATAATAAGCAACATCATGATAAATGGAGAAAAGATTGACAAGGTCAAGGATTTAATTTTACTTTGATCCACAGTCAACAGCCATGGAAGTAGCTGTCAAGAAATCAAACAATGTATTACATTGGGCGAATCTTCTGCAAAAGATCTCTTTAAAGTGTTGAAAAGCAAAGATATCACTTTGAGGACTAAGGTGTGCCTGATCTGAGCCATAATGTTTTCAGTCACTTCATATGCATGGGAAAGCTGGACTATGAATAAAGGACAGAAGAAGAATTGATGTCTTTGAATTATGGTGTTAGCAAAGAATATTGAATATATCATGGACTGCTAGAAGAACGAATAAGTCTGTCTTGGAAGAAGTACAGCCAGAGTGCTCCTTGGAAACGAGGATGGCGAGACTTTGTCTCATGTACTTCAGATATGGTATTAGAAGGGACCAGTCTCTGAAGAAGGACATAGCGCTTGGTAAGGTAGAGGGTCAGTGAAAGAGGAAGACCCTCAATGAGGTAGATTGGCACAGTGGCTGCAATAATGGGCTTAAACACAGCAACAACTGTGAGAATGGTGCAGCACTGGGCAGTATTTCGTTCTATTGTACATAGGGTCTCTGAGCTGGAACCGACTCATGGACATCTAGCAACAACAACCATAAGGAAAAAAGGCCTGGTAATCTACATCTGAAAATTATCCATTGAAAACCTTATGGATCACATCAGAACATTGTTTGACTCACTTGTGTTGGACATGTCCTCAGGAAGGATCAATAACTGGAGGAAGACATCATAATTGGTGAAGTGGTAGACTGGTTAGAGGGTGTCCCTAGATGAGGTGGATTAGCACAATAGCCACACTGATGGACTTGAACATGCCAGTGATGGTGAGGATGACACAGAGTTGGGCATTTCATTCTAATGTTCATAAGGTTGCCATGAGTTGGAGTTGACTCGATGGCATCTATCTGTCTAAATTATGTTATGTCATGATTTCTGATTAACTGTCTGCCTGTAAGAAAGGGTGGTATATTAAATTAATGTGTAGTTAATTTCACCAGGGAGAAAAACACGTACAATAGCTCTAACATATTGGGCAGTGTGTTGCACAGGCAAAATAGTCACCAGAATTCCAGAGGAGATGGAATCATGGAAATGAGTATATATTACCCTGGTGAAGAGTTAAAAAGATGATCTTTTTGGTGTAAATGCTAGATTTGAATTTCATCCTTGCCATTTTCTAGCTCTGTTAACCTTAGGCAAGTTAATTAACATTTCTCTTAGCTTTTGTTTTTCTGTAGACTGAAGATAACACTATTTGCTATGTTGTTTTGAGGATTATAATTAAAATGAGGGTTAAATGCATAGCACAGAGCCTGGCACAGAATATGTACTTAATAAATGCTATCATTCTGGTTACAGTCGTCACTGGTTCAGCTTCTTTCTGCTACAGCTGAGCTGTTATCTCTGATCATCTACTTTGACCCATTAAGTTTCAGTCAAAGATGGAATCCTTATAGTGAGAAGCTTATGCCAACTCCAGCAGATATGCAGTTCTAAAAGCTACTTCTCCATAATGTTTATGCACAGATCTCTTGGTATCACTAACCAGTTGCCTTAGAGTAGAGCCGACTCTGCCTCATTGTGACCACATGTGTTGCAGAGTAGAACTGTCCTCCATAGTGTTTTCAAGGCTGTGAACTTTTAGAGGCAATCACCAGGCTTCTCCTGAGGCACCTCTGGGTGGGTTCAGACCACTGACTTTTTGGTTCATAGTTGAGCACTTGACTATTTGTGCCACTCAGGACTCCCTTAGTACCACTAAAGGGCTATATTTTCTGGGTTTAAGATATGCACAAATATGTATTCCAATTGTGTGTGAGGGTTACTTTCACTTATGAAATTTTCAAACATACAGACAATTAGGAAGAATAGTTCACTGAATCACTCTATACTTTTCACCCAGATTCAGTAATTACCAAGGTTCTGCTACATTTGCTTCAACTAAGTAAAATTAGTGCATTTCCTGTAATATGAATTGAGCCTTAGTGACTTTAACAGATACACATTTAACTCTTTTTGGTAACAATATTTCAAAGGCAGAACTGGGTGCTTCATATTGTAGCTCAGCAGGAAACATACAACATCTGGTTGTCCCACTTTTATGGAGCTAAAATTGATCAGTGGGTTCAGGTGGTGACAGCCTTATTCCTCTGTTATAAAATTCCTTATAAACCCATTCATCCCATGGTTTCATCCACTGATGATCTATTCCAGGCTTACATATTTTTTTTTTTTAATAATTTTTACTGTGCTTTAAGTGAAAGTTTACAAATCAAGTCAGTCTCTCACACAAAAACTTATATACACCTTGCTACATATTCCCAATTACTCTCCCCCTAATGAGACAGCCCACTCCCTCCCTCCACTCTCTCTTTTCTTGTCCATTTTGCCAGCCTCTAACCCCCTCTGCTCTCTCATCTCCCCTCCAGGCAGGAGATGCGAACATAGTCTCAAGTGTCCACCTGATCCAAGAAGCTCACTCCTCACCAACATCCCTCTCCAACCCATTGTCCAGTCCAACCCATGTCTGAAGAGTTGGCTTCGGGAATGGTTCCTGTCCTGGGCCAACAGAAGGTCTGGGGGCCATGACCACCAGGGTCCTTCTAGTCTCAGTCAGACCATTAAGTCTGTCTTTTTATGAGAATTTGGGGTCTGCATCCCACTGCTCTCCTGCTCCTTCAGGGGTTCTCTGTTGTGTTCCCTGTCAGGGCAGTCATTGGTTGTAGCCGGGCACCATCTAGTTCTTCTGGTCTCAGGATGATGTAGTCTCTGGTTCATGTGGCCCATTCTGTCTCTTGGGCACCTATTTACCTTGTGTCCTTGGTGTTCTTCATTCTCCTTTGATACAGGTGGGTTGAGACTCATTGATGCATTTTAGATGGCCGCTGCTAGCCTTTAAGACCCCAGACACCACTCTTCAAAGTGGGATGCAGAATGTTTTGTTAATAGATTTTATTATGCTAATTGGCTTAGATGTCCCCTGAAACCATTATCCCCAGGCCCTTGCCCCTGCTATGCTGGCCTTCGAAGCATTCATTTTATTCAGGAAACTGCTTTGCTTTTGACTTAGTCCAGTTGTGCTGACCTCCCCTGTATTGTGTGTTGTCTTTCCCTTCACCTAAAGTAATTCTTATCTACTATCTAATTAGTGAATACCCCTCTCCCACCCTCCCTCCCTACCCCCTCTCGTAACCACAAAAGAATATTTTCTTCTCATACTATTTCTCAAGTTCTTATAATAGTGGTCATATATAATATTTATCCTTTTGCAACTGACTAATTTCATTCAGCATAATGCCTTCCAGGTTCCTCCATGTTATGAAATGTTTCACAGATTCCTCACTGTTCTTTATTGATGCATAGTATTCCATTGTGTGAATATACCCTAATTTATTTATCCATTCATGAGTGCGTTGATGGGCATCTTGGTTTCGTCCATCTTTTTGCTATTGTAAACAGTGCTGCAATAAACATGGGTGTGCATATATCTGTTCCTGTAAAGGCTCTTATTTCTCTAGGATATATTCCGAGGAATGGGATTGCTAGATCGTATGGTAGTTCTATATCTATATCTAGCTTTTTAAGGAAGTACCAAATCGATTTCCAAAGTGGTTGTACCATTTCACATTCCCCCCAACAGTGTATAAGTGTTTCAATCTCTCCACAGCCTCTCTAACATTTATTATTTTGTGTTTTTTGGATTAATGCCAGCCTTGTTGGAGTGAGATGAAATCTCATTGTAGTTTTGATTTACATTTCTCTAATGGCTAATGATCGTATTTCCTCATGTATTGTTAGCTACCTGAATGTCTTCTTTAGTGAAGTGTCTGTTCATTTTTTGAATGGGTTGTCTTTTTGTAGTTGAGTTTTTGCAGTATCGTGTAGATTTTAGAAATTAGACAGTGATCAGAAATGTCATAGCTAAAAACTTTTTCCCAGTCTTTAGGTAATCTTTTTAATCTTTTGGTGAAGTCTTTGGATGAGCATAGGTGTTTGATTTTTAGGAGCTCCCAGTTATCTAGCTTTTCTCCTGCATTCTTAATAATATTTTGTCTCACATATTTTAATAGGAGTTGTGAGTGGTATTTTTTCTAATGCTATCACTGCTTCCACATTTATTATTTGGAATGCTCTCATCAGTTAGGGCTATTTGACTGTCCTGAAATTCAGGAAAGTCAGGATACAGTTAAGATAAATGCTGAATATTTTCATTAACAAGCCAATATTCAGAATACATTGATGTCTTGGTTGTTTCCAGTAGTGTCCAGTAAGTTTTCAATTTTCTGTGAAGATGGAGCAGTAACTTTCACTCTGGTTTTTATGTAGTCGATATGCTGTTATCAGTTGCATTTAAAATGTTTTGATGGTCAGATTGTTTGCTTCATCTTAGGCCTTCATTCTGGGTGTTCTTTCGATATCACCTATTGGTTATGACTACCACTTGTCTGTCATTTGTTGTACTGTGGTAGCTTGTATGTTGCTATGATGCTGGAAGCTATACCACTGGTATTTCAAATACAGGCAGGACCACCCTTGGTGGATAGGTTTCAGTGGAGCTTCCAGACTAGGACAGACTAGAAAAAAGGCCTGGTGATTTACTTCTAAAAGTTAAAAAAAAGTTAGCCAATGAAAACCTTATGGATCACAACAGAACATTGTTCGACTCACTTACTTTGGACATGTGATCAAGAGGAATTAATCACTGGAGGAGGACATCGTGTTTGGTGATGTAGAGGGCCAGGGAGGGCAAGGGAGACCCTCAGAGAGATGAGTTGGTACAATAGCTGTGACGAGGGAGTTGTACATGTTGGCAAGCACGAGGGTGATGCAGGGCCAGGCAACAATTCATTCTGTTGTATGTAAAGTCACTATGAGCCCGAGTTGACTCAATGGCATCTGTGTCTGTTTATGTTTGTTTGTCTGTCTGCTATAGGGTAACTACGAGTTTGATTCGACTTAATGACAATGGGTTTTTTGGTCTGGTTATTGGTCATAAAATACATTGTAGAGCATATTGGAATCCAGTTGTTGAGTCTGTTCTGATTCTTTGAAACCCTATGAACAACAGAACAAAATGCTGCCCAGTCTTGCAGCATCCTCACAATCATTGCTGTGTTTGTGCTCGTAGTAGCAGCCACTGTGTTAATCCATCTTGTTGAGGGTCTTCATCTTTTTCTCTGATCTTCTACTCTGCCAAGCTTAATGTCCTTCTCCAGGGACTGGTCCCTCCTGATAATGTGTCCAAAGTAGGTGAGATGAAGTGTTGCCATCTTTGCTTCTAAAGATCATTCTGGTTGTACTTCTTCCAAGACAGATTTATTCATTCTTTTGGCAGTCCATGGTATATTCAATATTCTTTGCCAACACCCTAATTCAAAGGCATCAATTCTTTTTTGGTCTTCCTTATTAATTGTCCAGCTTTCCCATGCATATAAGGCAATTAAAAATACCATGCTTAGGTCAGGGGCACTTTAGTCCTCAAAGTGACATTTTTGATTTTTAACACTTTAAAGTGATCTTTTGCAGCAGATTTTCCCAATGCAGTGTGTCATTTGATTTCTTGCCTGCTGTTTCTGTGGGCATTGATTGTGGGTCAAAGTAAAATGAAATCCTTGACAACTTCAATCTTTTCTCCGTTTATCATGATGTTGCTTATTGGTCCAGTCGTGAGGATTTTTGTTTTTTTTTTTACGTTGAGGTGTAATCCGCACTAAAGACTATGTAATCTTTGATCTTCCTCAGTAAGTGCTTTAAGTCTTCTTTACTTTCAGCAAGCAAGGTCCTATTATCTGTATATCACAGGGTGTTAATGAGTCTTCCTCCAATGCTGATGCCGTGGTGTTCTTCAGACAGCCCAGGTTCTTTGATTATTTGCTTAGCATACAAGTTGAATAAGTATGATGAAAGGCTACAACCCTGACGCACACCTTTCCTGACTTTAAACTATGAAGTATCCCCTTGTTCTCTTCAAATGACTGCGTCTTGATCCATGCACAGGTTTCTCATAAGCACAATTAAGTGTTCTGGAATTCCCATTCTTCACAATGTTATCCATAATTTATTATGATCCACACAGTTGAATGCCTTTGCATAGTCAATAAAACACAGGTAAACATCTTTATGGTATTCTCTGCTTTTAGCCAAGCCCCATCTGACATCAACAATGGTATCCCCCATTCCATGTCCTCTTCTTAATCCAGCTTGAGTTTCTGACAGTTCCCAGTGAATGTACTGCTACAACCATTTTTGACTTATCTTCAGGAAAATTTTACTTGTGTGTGATATTAATGATATTGTTTGATAACTTCTGCATTCCATTGGATCACCTTCTTTGGAATGGGCCAGGTAGCTGTCTTCCAGATTTCTTTGTGTAGGAGAGTGAGTGCTTCCAGTGTTGCATTCATTTGTTGAAACATCTCAATTGGTATTCTGCACATTCCTGGAGCATTGTTTTTTGACAGTGCCTTCAGTTCAGCTTGGACTTCTTCCTTCAGCACCATTGGTTCTTGATCATATGCTGCCTCCTGAAATTGTTGAATGTATATTGGAATCCAGTAGGAAATCATAAATTCTGGATATACAGTATTTTCTATAAATTATGTAAAAGTAAAAATCACATAGCCAAAAAGGAATTTATTCAAGGTAACACAAAATAGCCAATAAAAGGTAACAATTTACTGGTAAATTGTGTTCTATACCACACATAGAGCACACACTGGCACTGTATCTCAATGAATATTGGTGACTAAAAGCAACCAACGAGATAAAAATAAATGCAAATAAATCTACATAGAACGTGCAGATTAGGAAATATCTTAGGACAAATTAAATAACAAAATAAGCACATTTACATATGTTTCTACAATGATAGCAAAAGTATGTGAAAACTAATCATTTGGTGAAATACCTGGTACAAACCTGAGGCCAAAAAATAATTTTGAAGTAATTACAATGCTATTCTCATGCATACGTTAAAGACAGATATCCCAGGCTACATTAGGACATTTCATTGAATATTAAAGTCAAAACAGGAGAAACATTAGAATTCAAATAGAAATTTGTATTCAGTGAAGATATGTTATATAACATACAGCAAATAATAAAGGTTTTGTCATCTTCAAAATCTAGAACATATCATCTTCAAAACCATACAGATTGTCAACCGAAAACTTGATAATCCATCATTACTGCAGTAATTCTGTGGCATTTATTCTCTTTATTGCTGGCATTCACTTCATTAGAAACTAAGTCATAACTATCTTCAAATTACTGTTTTATAGGAGTATTATTGTGTTTGAAATAATCTGTAATAATAAATTTGAAACGTATTTTATAGCCATATCTCATTACTTGTGAATGACAGGTTATAATAGTTAACATGTGATAAATGTGTACGTAAGAGAAATAAACCCAAATCTAATTTTGATTGGTTTTTTGGCCTGTGACTTGTTGTTTTTGATAAACAAATAACAACAGCAATACAAACTTCTAAAACTGCATGAATTTCTTTCTTTGTTGTGATGTTCTGTAGTATTGTTAGAGGTAACGTTATCATTACTGTTATTTTGGATGTAGCTGATTTCTAGTCTTTGATGACCACTCAGATCTGCCAGTTATGGGTGGCCTCTCAAGCATAATATAAGCTTTTTGCAAACAGGTAATTTTGTAAGTTTTGTTGTTATGCTGGAAGATATAGTCATTTTCTTCATAGTATATTCCACCATATGCTGGAAGATATAGTCATTTTCTTCATAGTATTCGGATATAGACACTGTCATGGTAGTCATGTGTGTTCTAGGTGCAGTGAATTCAAGCTTCAGTGTTCCCAGAATGGTATCTAAAACATCCTCTTTAAACTTATGAACGTTTTACAAAATATATTATTATACAATCAGGGCTCTGATAAGACCTTTAGCCTTAAACTATTTCTAATATCTCAGTGAATGCCTACTTAACTTTGGGAAAACATTTTATCTAAATTAAGGATAGTAAGGTGAATGTGTTCTTCATATAACATTGTCCATGTCCTGAATGTCCTGAGAATTTTTAAGGTTCAAGATATTCACTAATGAAGTCTGAATCTGCAACATATCCACTGTATTCAGGACTTTTCTGACTTCATCTTTGTTAAAATGGTATTTTAGGGAAATCCAGTGATTCTCATGCTGGGAGAACTTGTCAGTTGAGTGTTCACACTTTCAAAGCATATTGGCTGGAACTAGTGACATGTGCTGGAACTTGATGATATTTTCAGTTCTTAGAACTTTTTAATGTGAGTCGATTGTTCTCAAATCACCATGCTGTATCTCAGGAACATTGCATTAAGGCAATTTATAAATTTCCTCTCTTTGAAGCCTACATCCTTTTGGTTCTCAACTTTCTTTGGCATTCCAGATTTAGATTTTTAGAATCTAAAAAGACATAACATTTTTGTAAAGACTTTTTTTTTTTTTTTGTATGTATAGGAAATCAATTTACAAAGTGATTCAATAGATTTTTGTGGGTGTTCATGTTCATTTTCCTGGGGACAGGGGAGTATCATTCAAAAATTGATGACTTCTAAGTGGAAAAAAATAGAAGTGAATTTAAATTGTGCAAATAAAACCAAAAAATAAAGTTCCATTCTTCTTAATGGTCTATTTCTAAAAGAAGGGTGACGTTATTTGTTTTAATGAAGTAGACTTTGGCATAGCAACATATAAATTCTTTTTGACCTTGAACTGATTATAAATATTTGTGTTTTTTTTTTAAGGCAAAATTTCTCATAATCTTGGCTCACAGATCTACATAAAAGCAGACAGAATCAAAACCAGAATTAAAGCTCCTGTAGTTTGCTTTGTCCAGTGAGCGATAGCTGTTGTCATGGAACATGAGAACTGAATAAATCCCCTCATGTTGAATTTGGGCACTTCATTTGCTTAGTTCTCAAGGCAATATTGTCATCTTTGGTAAAGTTAACACTACTAATATCATGATAGCAAGGGATGGATTACAAATGCCTATTTTGATATTAAAGTCCAAGAAGTTGAAGAAAACCTCAGAAGAGTTCTGCAAGATTGCTTACCCTCTTTAACATCTGCCTACTGAGAAATGGACAACGATTTGTCGGTCTCATTTCCATCCTGTGAAGCACTTCCTTTGGCATCTTGGCCAAATATTGCTCATGATTTTTCAGCAGCAGGGCCTTAGATCAGAATATTTACCTTACACATGGCCAAAAATATTTGCCAAGTAAGCCATGCAATGAATGAACTTCTCCTTTTCAAATTGTTCTGAGTGGGCTTTTATTTTTCTTTTTGTCCATAGTTTAATCAAGTGCATTGGCTTGTCTCCTGGAATGCCAGTGAATGTCCATATAGCAGAAAAAATTTATAATCGTATTCCACTTTTTGACAGTATTTCTTAAAAAGGTGGTGATTCAAGGACCTGGCTCTGATGAAGTTGACATCTTTTGTAGCAACAGAAAAGACTTCTTTTAGTATTGGTGGCCAAATCTTTGATACCAGTGCAAGCCAATCTGTGGGGCAGTGCATTCCAGTGTCATGGGTTGCTTCTCTCTTCACCAAAGCAACAAAACTAGATGTATTGCCAAGCATCACAGGTGCTCCATTTTGCACAAAATACCAAGTTTTTCTTTCAGTTGAAGTTTTTCTTGGCAAAGAAACCATGTTGATGGCTGTTGGAGTTTCTAAAAGGGGCTCACAAAATAAGAATTCTTAAAAGAGCTCACTTGCTGTTACAGACATAAATAGTTTTATCCACTTGAGTGCTGAAGGAAAATGATTTTTCCATCATAATTTGACTCAGGTTTTTAGAAGAAACGTCAAAGATTCTGTACTGGATAATAGAATTTTACAGTGACATACCTTTTATTTTAATTCTTCGATCCAAGCCATAAATCGGCTGAACAATTTGTATGGCATGTTGTGTCAACACATTCTCTCTAATCATGCCATGCTACTTTTACCTATCCATGTGATCAATAACCTTCTAGGTTGCTTCAAGACAAACTTTGGATGTTGGGGAAAATCCATGTTTTGTAAAACAGTGGTCTTTTCAAATTGAGCTTCCTTTTCACGGTGAAAATCCACTCTGTCCTATGTATTTCCAGGATGAAACTCATAGAGAATTGTTTTGACTTCCTTAGCCAAATGAGTCCATTGGCAAAAACCCTGGCACACAGAACCTCTGAAGTTTTATGTTTCATCAAGTTAGGTGCTGAAAGTAAACCAAGAAGAATATAAGCCTGTCTCTTCCTCTCACCTTCCATCCCTTTCTTTTTTCCTTTCTAATTTTAATCAGGCCCAGTCACTACCATTATCATTATCCTTATTAAAATAGCAATGAATATTGTGTGAGTTCTTACTCTGTGTTGGGTTCAACCCTTGAGTTAGGTACTTTTACTATTCCCATTTTACAGATGAGGAAATTGAGGCACAGAGATTAGGTAATCTGTCCAAGTTGGTCAAGTAGTGAGTGATGGAGCCAGTATCCCAATCCAGGTAGTCTGGCTCATGAACTGAGCTCCTGACCTCTCTGAAAAATTATTATTATCTTGTCACGTATAGCAGTATCTTCTGCTATGTCATACATATTTGTAATAAAAACAGTATAATTTCACATGAAAAGTTTTTTTTCCCCCCACAAAACAATTTTCAAAGTAACAGCAAGGGAAAAATTATTTTTCCTTTTGATGGGGATCCCCCCATGTACCACGGATTAAAAACTGTGCCATAGCATTTTTTTTTCAGAGTAGTCTTCCTTGTTAATTGGCTGATGCTGAGGCACTGGAACCTAACACTGTTTGAGGGTTATTGGTTTGGACTTCCAAAAATTATGGTTGATTACAAGTACTTTCCCACGGTTTGCAATAGGTATTTTGTAATGTTGGCTGCACTACTGCCATTATGACATTCTGTGATTCTCCTTTATTTAAAAAAGGCAGCCCTATAATTCCTAGGGAGAACTCAAGAGTGTCTTATCCTAGAGTGGGATCATGCGTGAACCTGTTTGATGAGGACTATATATACAGCAGCAGTCTCTGCTTTTTCCTGTCTGGTAAGAAATGCCAAGGTATCTTCACGATCCACATGAATTTTTATCTTCTTTTTCATCTCAGTGTCTATTTTTATATCTAAGCTAATTATCACTTCACCTCTTGATTTTTCTACGTAACTAATTTCTATATTTTGAAAGACATGCTTTCCTTTTTCTTTCTTAAATATAAAGCAGATGTTTCCTAAAAACTATTTTCTGGGTCTTATAACACATCATTTCAAAAGTAATGTTTCACCATGAACCATATTACCTTATTTCGAATCCTTGGTGGATTGTATTCTGTATTGTTATTGTTAGTTGCCATCAAGTTGGCTCACCTTTTGTATATCAGAATGAGACGTTGCCTGGTCCTGCACCATCTTCATGATCATTGCTATGTTTGAGTCCATTTTTTTGGCCATGGTGTCAATCCATCTCACCAAGGACCTCCCTCACCTTCACCAATGATCCACTTTACTAATTATGATGTTCTTTTCTAGCAAATGGTCTTCCCTGGTGATGTGTCTGAAGTAAGCGAGTCAACGTCTTGCCATCCTCTCTTCTAATGAACATTCTGGTTGTATCTCTTCTAAGACTTCGTTTTTCTGGCAGTCCATGGTATATTCAATATTCTTTGTCAACACAGCAATTCAAATGTATTAATTCTTCTTCGATCTTCCTTTTTCATTATTTAGCTTTAGCATGCATATGAGATGATTGGAAAGACTGTGCTTGGATCAGATGAACTTTAGTCATCAGAGTGATATCTTTATTTTTTAAAACTTCAAAGAGGTCTTTTGCAGCAGATTTGCCCAATGTAATACGTTGTTTGATTTCTTGACTCTTGCTTCCGTGGATATTGATTGTTAATCCAAGCAGAATGAAGTTGTTGTCAACTTCAATTTCTTCTCCATTTGTCATAATGTTGTTTGTTGGTCCAGTTGTATTCTGTATAAAAAAAAGTATACTCACCCTTAATTGTCCATGAATGAGGAAAGATTTATATGGCACACAGGGGTTATAGCTCTTTCAAGATGGCCTACTTTCTGGGTTCATGTACATGGCTTGTAGGGCAATATTTTTGCCCATAATATTTCAAATTTGCAGGTCTCTAGGACTGAGGTATATAACCTTTCTAATTCCAATTGTGTAGTTTTCTGAATCTGTGAATAGATCCAACATGTTAAATACACAACCTCCAGCATGCGTTGCTCTAAGTACTCTTACAGTCTATTCCTCATGTAGGGATTACAAGTTGCTCAGTGGCACCACCCTTTTCTTCCACCTCCGGTTAATAATGCCAGGGTTGCAGCCTCTGAATGTGTGTAGAAAGAGGTACTGAGCGAGCAGGGAAAGTAAAAGGAACGTGACACTGAATATCCACTGGTGTTTTGATGCAGTAAGATAATGGCCATTCATCTTTCTGTTTGGAATACATCCAGCATCTGAGTCATAATTACATAGATGGTGGTGGTGTTTGGGTGGTGGGGTGTGGGCTGGTTAAAAGCATAAGATAGGTAATACAGGTCCCAATTATAATCATAGTTGGAGGGTCAGTCTATAGGACTGATTACTGGCTGCTTTTTATTTGGCCAGTCTGAGCAAGTGTTCTTGTAATTGCTAACTAACATACAAAAGAAGGTGAATTCAGACTAACTCTCCCTAATTCTAGGGCAGTCAGCCTCTGCTTTTTGAGTCTGTGAGGCATGCATATATCATTTATTGTATTTCTCAGCCTTGATGTACCAGCCTTGTAGTTAGAAATTCTTCCCAACTTCTAATTAGTGTCTTCCCTCCTTACATTTCAGTGGTACAATACATATATATATATTTTTTACTATGTCTTTTAAGGTATTTTATCAGGAATTTAGAATAGGCACTGCTAATGAAATGCCATTTAGTTCAGGTTATCTTCAAAGCTATTTTTTTTTTTTCTCTATGTCTGAGCTGAGAGATTTTTCTAAGCAGCTCCTGGGTTCAGTTCATCTGGATAACAAAGATATTATTGCATTTTCCCACCAAAAACACAACTCTTTATTTATAGTGTAATTGAATTTAAATTGATTGGTTCTGGGTTTTTAGGTCCCTAGGTGGTCCAATTGGTTTGCTCTAGGCTGCTAACTGAGAACCCGCCCAGTGGCACCACATAAGAAAGGACCGATGGTCTGCTTCTATAAAGATTATAGCTCTGAAAACCCTACGGAGTTCAGCTCTACTCTGTACCACGTGGGGTAGCCACCATTTGGATTTGACTTGATGGCAGTTTTTTTTTTTTTTTTTTTTTCCAGTCCTGGGTTTATGCAAAGCCTGCTTGTCTAAAAAAAGTCTAAAAAAAAAAACAGTATTTAATTGCTGCTTGCTCTTTCTCAGACGCTATGTAGCTGACTCCACTGTGACTTTACCAAACTTGACCCTTGGGTTAGCTGCCATTGGAAGCTCAGCACTAGCTAATCAATGATACCTTACACCCTGTCTCCCTTGATCATTGCTGAAAATGTAATGTCCTCTGTTAGCTGTTTTCCCTATCTTCTTCTCTCTGTATTACCATATGCTTTTTCTTCCTACGTGGCTCCTCCTCCTCTCTCTCCCCTCTTCTCATGCAACTGTATCTTCTGAAAGCACTGCCCTTAATGGCGAACTTAAATCTATAGTTCTGGAGGACCTCTGTGTGCAGTCTCTTCCCTGAATGCTAGAAAGATAGGACATTCTTTAATTTTCTGGCCTTCATTTTTTAGTAATTAGCAAGGCTATTTCAAACACCTGTCCTATGCACACGTGCGCGCGCACACACACACACATACATATGTTGTTGCTGTCGTTAGGTACCATTGAGTCGGTTCCGACTCATAGCGACCCTATGCACAACAGAATGAAACACTGCCTAGTCCTGTGCCATCCTCACAGTTGTTGGTGTGCTTGAGCTCATTTTTGCAGCCACTGTATCAGTCCATCTCATTGAGGATATTCCTCTTCTTCGCTGACCCTCGATTTTACCAAGCATGATGTCATTCTTCAGGGACTGATCCCTCCTGATAATAATAGGTCCTTGCTTCTAAGGAGCGTTCTGGTTGTTCTTCTTCCAAGACAGATTTGTTTATTCTTTTTGGCAGTCCATGGTATATTCAATATTCTTTTCCAACACCACAATTCAAAGGTGTCAGTGCTACTTTGGTCTTCTTTATTCATCGTCCAGCTCTTGCATGCATATGAGGCGATTGAAAACACCATGGCTTGAGTCAGGCACACCTGAGTCCTCAAGGTGACATTTTTGCTTTTTAACACTTTAAAGAGGTCTTTTGCAGCAGATTTGCCCAATGCAATGCATTTTTTGATTTCTTGACTGCTGCTTCCATGGGTGTTGATTGTGGATCCAAGTAAATCCTTGACAACTTCAGTCTTTCCTCCGTTTATCATGATGTTACTTATTGGTCCAGTCGTGAAGATTTTCATTTTCTTTGCATTGAGGTGTAATCCATAAGATGACAGAAACAGTTACGGATTGCCAATACCACGCTGCATACTGACTAGTGTCACAGAACTCCTGAAAGTAGAGAAAGATGTAATATATGTTATATGGAAACCCTGGTGGTGTAGTGGTTAAGTGCTACGGCTGCTAATCAAGAGGTTGGCAGTTCGAATCTGCCAGGCACTCCTTGGAAACTCTATTGGGCAGTTCTACTTTGTCCTATAGGGTCACTATGAGTTGGAATCGACTCGACGGCAGTGGGTTTTTTTTTTTTTTTTTGGTATATGTTATATATATGTGTGTGTGTGTGTTTCATTTCGATTTCTTGACTGTGTGTGTGTGTATTTGATTTTTTGACTACTTGCACATTCGTGCTTGTCCCTAGCCATTTATGAACTCATGGGATGGCCCATCTACCCTAACCATTGCTGTAATAAGGATTAAACCTTTATAGACAAAGAGTCATGTTTCTCAGCATAAAGAGATATTAAAACAGAAGTTAAATAGGGCCTATGATTCCTCTATACACTTCTGATTTGAGTGTTACATTCTTCTCTACTTTCAGGAGTTCTGTGACATTAGTCATATGCTGTGTGATATTGGCAATCTGTAACTGTCCCCGTCATCTTATGCACAAGTAAATGCCTGAATTCACCATTTTTTATGTGTCAGTTAGCAATTACAAGAACACTTGCTCAGATTGGCCAAATAAAAAGTGGCCAGTAACCAGTTCTGTAGACTAACCTCCTCCACCCCCAAATATGATTATAATTGGGACAATATTTCCCATCTTATGCTCCTTATGCCATCTCATTTCAGAGCACCTACTCTACGTTCTCTTTCTTAGCTAGGCTCTAGTGGCTGGATGCTGCTTGGTTGACAACTTAAGTAAGGACCTACTTTGGTCTGACTCCCTGTCAGAAACTTGACGTTTGTCACACTTGCTGAAATGAAAATCTCCATGTCACTTGGTGGTTAACCACTGCTCTTTCTTGAAACTCTACTCTCTTGGTTTCCATGACACTGTACTTTCCTGGTACACCACTCACCAGTGGGACCATTTTTTCATGTTTCTTTCCTTTAACGTTGGTGGTTGTTGGGGTTTGGGGAGTGATAATCATGTCTCTTTCCAGTGTGGGGTCTGAATCAATGGAGGAGGCAGCAGATGGAGATCAGTATACCAGCTTATTATGATAAGCCTGGATAGGAAAATGCAGCTCGAGGACACAATTGTATGATAATGCTTTCTGCCAGAAATAAATTGCCATTTTCATCCAGTTTCAGGGAATAAAGCAGGAAACCCTTGAGCCACTTCTTGCAGGGTAGAGCCTGCCTTAGATCTTCCTGCAGGAGAAGTAGGAATATGTGTCCAATATATGTATATATGAAACCTTGGTGGTGCAGTGGTTAAGAACTCAGCTGCTAACCAAAAGTTTGGCAATTGGAATACACCAGCCACTCCTTGGAAACCATATGAGGCAGTTGTACTCTGTCCTATAGTTTCGCTATAAGCCGGAACCAACTCAACAGCAATGGGTTCGGTTGGTTTCTTTATATGTATATGTCTTAGGCTCAGTTCTCTAGAGAAGCAAAACCAGTAAAACAGATAAATATATGTATATAGAGATTTATACCAAGGAAATGGCTCACACAATTGTAGAGGCTGGAATGTCCCAACTCTGTAGATCTGGATAGAGGCTTTTCTCGATTCACATAGCCACAGGAGCTGGCGAACCCAAGATCTGCAGGTTGGACAGCAGGGCTCCTGCTCTCAGGCTGTGCAGATTGATGAATCCCAAGGTCTGCAGATAAGCTGGTAGCTCAAGTCCCAAGAGCCTGAGGTCAGATGAAGAGGAGGCAGCCACAGGATCCAGAGTGAGCAAAAAAGCCAGAATATCTGCTTATGTTCGGATGCAGGCCACACCTCCAAGGAAACTCCGTTTCAACTGATTGGATACTCTCAGTAGATTCTATCATGGGAGCGATGACATATAAACAGTGAGAATCATGGCCCAGCCAAGTTGACACACAATCTTAACCATCACAGTATATATCCTTTGAATATTTCATGAATTCTTCTTCTTGTACCACAGAGAATAAGTCATCAATTCTCCATATACTCTTAATGATGGTAATCACCTCCTGACCCACCAAACCCCAAGTCCTTATGCTTATACCTAAGCCTTAATGATTGATCCTTTAGATGATCTTTCCTACTTAAGTAATTCTCTTTCCAGATTTTTATTCACATAACACTATCCTTTTTAGTAAAATAAAGAAAAGGATTATAAATAATCATTGTAAAGAAATATATTTTTTAGGCTTGATAACACACACTCCACGAGAATATCTCTTAAACTTAGAAAGCATGCATTCTCTAAAGTTGCATATATATTTAGATGTGTAATAAAGATGTCGTTTTCTTCTTTCTCGTAAAGTTATGCTATACTTGCCTAGTGAACCTCTCATCAGGCCTCAGAACATTGGCATTGATGGGCTTTGTATTTTACATGAACCTGAAGCTTTAGTGTGAGAGGAGTATTCTGAAATCTGTAAAGATTTGTGATTCTGAGTAGAAACTCTGATAAAACTTCTGGGATGTCTTTTATCTCCAGATGAATCTGAGCTGAGTTGGGGAAGGATTCTGAATGCCCTACTTCTCCAAGACTGAGGAACTAAATTAAAATTTAACCTCTCCATCTATAATCTTCCCCTGCCCCTAAAACCTGACACATGCGTACAAGTGTAGGACTTCGGCTGTTTACCCCATCTTGGAAATGGTCTTCCCAAGTGTGAGATCCTCATATTGACATGCAGCAAGGTAGAGACCTACTTTGTATAGAGAAAAAAGGGATGGGCAGTGAGCACTCTATGGCAGTTTAGGCCTGGAAGACAGGAGAGTACCAAGTGGATGATTCAACATTTAATGAGCTCCTCTTGCGTGCAAAGAGTGATCCAAATCTTATGGGAGATATAGAATACTGTATTAACTCATGTTATCCTCTTTTGGTCATATGCCTATTTTCTGATTGTAAACTTAGCATAAAAAGTAAAATTCTCCTGGGATGCTGCCTCTCATGGATTGAATTGTGTTCCCCAAAAACATATGTATCAGTTTGGCTAGGTCATGATTCCTAATATTGTGTGATTGTCTGCCATTTTGTCATCTGATGTGATTTTCTTTAGTGTTGTAAGTCCTATCTCTGTGATATTAATGAGGTAGGATTAGTGGCAGTTACGTAAATGAGGCAAGACTCAATCTACAAGACTGGATTGTGTCTTGAGCCAATCTCTTTTGAGATATAAAAGAGAGAAGCAAGCAGAGAGAGACGTGGGGACTTTGTACCACCAAGAAAAGAGCACCAGGAACATACATGTCCTTTGGATCTGGGGTTCCTGCACCTGACAAGCTCCTCACCAGAGAAAGATTGATGATAAGGACTTTCCTCCAGAGCTGACAAAGACTTCCCTTGGAGCTGACACTCTGAATTTGGGCTTCTAGCTTACCAGACTGTACTGTGAGAGAATAAATTTCTCTTTATTAAAGCCATCTACTTGTGATATTTGTTATAGCAGTACTAAATGACTAAGACACTACCTGAGTCCATCCACTAATATTATCAAATGTGGGTTAGAGTTCTAACTTTCAGAATTTATGTTATCTACTCAATCTGCTTTTTTTTTTCAGCACTCAATCTGCTTCTTGTGGTACTCAGTGTTTCCCGCTTACAGATTCATGGATCCTTTATAGATGAGCCATAAGAACAGATAACCCATCTGAGTATATCTTTCACTCTTTTGGTGGTTGGAAAAATATCTACAATCATTAGGTTTGTATTTTATTTGGTTTTCCAAAGTCTGCATTTCACTCAGTTGCTAGACATAGCACTAGGCTGTTTTCTGGGTTAGGCTACAGTATAACAAATAACTTCCTTTCTCATTCTTTTCCCAAGAAATCCTTTAGAACATTGACACACATGCAAAAGCACTTATTGATTTCTTCATTCACTCATTCAGCAAGTATTTATTGGGTATAAAGAGATTGTGTCTGGTTACCAGGATTACAAGAATAAGTAAGATATGGGCCCTGACTTGGAAACACTGATTATGTAATGAGGGAGACAAACATAGAAACAGGCAGTCACAGGATGATTTGACATAAGACTTAACAGAATTATGTATAGACATGAAGGGGTCAGCTGCCTTGGGATGAACAGGGGAATATTTAGCCATGTATTCTATAACGTATAGTGAGTTTACCAGGTGGGAGAGGATTATAGACAGAAGAACATATGCTTAGGGGTCATGTGATTATCTATCCTGCCAGAGCATTGTTTCTTTTGGGTAGATAAGCAGCAAGTGTTTAATTTAGAAATTTACAAACATGGAATGGCAGGTTTTCTTCCCAGCAGAGTAAGGCCCCTGGAGTAAAAGAGGAGGATGAATGGTCCTTATCCAGGGAAACATTGCAAAATCAAATGAGCCAAAGGCAGTTTCACATTTCTGCATTTGGATGCTCGTTTTTCATATTAAGTTTGTTCATCAAGTTCTAATTTAAAATTATTGCAAGGTCCAAATATTCCTTTGGTTGTTCATATGTTATTGAACTGAGAACAGCATGACTAGCGTAATCTTGATTTGACCATATCTTTGTTTGATTTTCTTCCTTCTTCCAGAATTATACACTGAGTGCGAGCAGCCAGACCAAAACCTCCGATGTGGCCAAAAACAAGAACTGGGTGAGGCAAGAGTGAAGGGGTAAGAGATGTTAGACGACTGTGTGGTCAAGCCAACAACATGCTTGGCTCCATTGCCACAAATGATGGCTGACTTTTTTAGAATAAGAAAAATGGTATAAAAGAGTGCTTTTGCACTCAAGTGATCATGCTGGAGACTTGTACGGACTCTAGCCCTGTCTATTTTGGATACACTGAGGAACATGGGGAGCAAAGGAAGATGGAACTTAGTGCTGTTTTGCCTTTCTCTGTACAGTGAATTTCATGTTGTTATTTAAGTAACTCTCCCCTTCAGAGTTTCTGGGTGGTGCAAATGGTTAAGGCACTTGGTTGCTAACCAAAAGGTTGGAGTTTAGAGTTTACCCAGGGGTGCCTCAGAAGAAAGGCCTGGCAATCTACGTGAAGAAAATCAGCCATTGTAAACCCTTTGGAGAACTATTCTGCTCTGATACCCATGAGGTCACCCATGAGTTGGCGGTTGTCTTGACAGTTACTGGTTTATTATTTTGTTCCTGAGATTTTTCTCTTTTCTATTGAAATTGAAATTCTTCACATAAATGTGGATGTTGCTCAGGGGGAGAAAAAGAAAGCTTGTTATCTTGGTCATCTAATGCTGCTATAACAGAAATACCACAAGTGGATGGCTTTAGCAAAGAGAAGTTTATTCTCTCACAGTCCAGTACGCTAGAAGTCCGAGCTCAGGGTGCCAGCTCCAGGGGAAGTCGTTCTCTCTCTGTTGGCTCTGGAGGAAGGTCCTTGTCATCAGTCTTCCTTTAGTCTGGGAGCATCTCAGCACAGGAACCTAAGGTCCAAAGGGTGTGCTCTGCTCCTGGCACTGCTTTCTTGGTGGTATGGGGTTCCCATGTCTCTCTGCTCACTTCTGTCTTTTATATCTCAAAAGAGATTGGCTTAAGACACTATCTAATCTTATAGACCTCATCAATATAATTGCCACTAATCCATAGTATTACATCATAGTGATAGAATTTATAACATATAGGAAAATCATATAAAATGGTGGACAATCACATAATCCTGGGACTCCTGGCCCAACTAAGTTGACAGATGTTTTGGGAGGACACAGTTCAATCCATGATGTTCCACCCTTTGGCCCCCCAAAATTCATGCCCTTGCCATACGTAAAACGTATTCACCACATCAAAGCATAGCAAAAGATTTAATTCAATTCCAAGTCCAAAATCTGAAAATTCCCCTTCATCCGTGAAATCTAAAATACAGGTTATCTGCTTCCAAAGTACAATGGCAGAGCAAGTATAAGCTAGACATTTCCATTACAGATGGGAGAAATCGGAGAGAAAGAAGGCATAACAGGCACCAAACAAGTTAGCAGAACACTTTACATTAGCCCTCAAGGCTTCAAAATAATCCTCTGTTCTCTGAGACAATTTACACAGTAGCCCTGCCCTCCAGACTCTAGGTATTGGCCACACTCTCCGGATTCTAAGGGGAGTCCACTCAGCCCTGGGCTTCAGCTCTGCCTTCCAGGCCCACTGGGACTGCAACTCTGCTCCCTCAGCTTTAGACACATAATTCTCCTAGTCCATTTGTGTGAAAACTCCACACTTAGAAACATCAGAGGCCATGGATCCACCCTTTGAAACCCCAGAAGCCTAGGTCATACCTTTTGAGACTGAGGTGGCTCAGCTTCCTGTGTTCCTTGTCTCTTCAGCTTCTGTTTCCTGGTTTCTTGGCCTCTGGGCCCTCGGGCTTCACGACCGCATCTGCCCTGCTGGGGCAAGTGTTCCAAAACTCTGTAGCTCCACTAGTAAGTGCCTGGAGGCACCCCACTCTGCTGGTAAACTTTGGCCAGAAGGTACTCAGCTCTCTTGCTCCATGGGTTGGCAAGCCTAACTCCACTGATAAGTGCCCAGAGGCACCCCATTATGCCAGGAGGCCTCCTGCGCACAGGCACTCAGCTCTCTCGTTCCGTGGGTCGGCTCCAGTGCTGTCTGGCACTGGTCTCCTGGTTCTGCTGCTGCCACTCCTCTGCCGTTGCCACTTTTCTGCTGTTGCTGGTCCTCTATCCATTCAGAGTTTCAAAACTGCTTCCACATTTTGGGTATCTGTTAGAGCGGCACTCCACTCCTGGTAGCACATTCTGTCTTGGTCATCTAGTGCTGCTATAACAGAAATACCTCAAGCGGGTGGCTTTAACAAAGAGAAGTTTATTCTTTCACAGTCCGGTAGCCTAGAAGTCAGAATTCAGGGTTCCAGCTCCAGGAGAAGGCTTTCTCTCTCTGTTGGCTCTGGAGGAAGGTCCTTGTCGTCAGTCTTCCCTTGGTCTGGGAGCATCTCAGAACAGGAACCTCAGGCCCAAAGGATATGCTGTGTTCCTGGTGCTGCTTTCTTGGTGGTACGAGGTTTCCATGTCTCTCTGTTCACTTCTGTCTTTTATATCTCGAGAGAGATTGTCTTAAGATACTACCTGATCTTGTAGACCTAATCAATGTAATTGGCACTAATCCATCTTATTACATCATAGTGATAGAATTTACAACAAATCACATAAAACGGTGGACAATCACATAATACTGGGACTCATGGCCCAGCTACGTTGACAGATATTTTGGGGGGAAACAATTCAACCCATAACACTTATTAACTCTTGTTATCATAAAATGCATTATGCTTAATATTTTGGGTAATGATTTGCATGTGAACATATTATTTGCTCTAAATGTGTGTGTTGAGATGGGAACATAACATGTCAAGTATGTCAGAGTATTCGTGAATTAATTTTAGTCTCGAAAAGGTGCTAGTGCATTGTATTGACAATATCAGCAACAAAAATTTCTATATGAGGTATTTTCCAACCCTTCCATTCTCCATATTTCTAAACACATTCTTGTTAACCTGCATGAATGGAATGAGAAAGATTTCCACAAGCCACATGTGAAAATCGCTTTTAATAATTTATGGCACCTTTGATTTACCAAGTCATCCATTCTGCCCGTCCCTCTTCTTCTCTCTTATAGTACAATCATTATTTTGCTATGAAAAACTGATAAAGAATGACAAATAGGAATCAAGGTACAAAGGTGTTTTTGTAAGACCTGCAGTGTGACAACAGGCTGCTTCAGAGGTAGGATCAGATGAGGAATAACTATTTATTAACTCAGTTCTTATAATAACTCTATCAGCTAGATGCCATTATAATCCCTAATTTGCAGGTGAAGAAACTGAGCCCAGAGATTTTCAGCAGCTGCCCAAGGCCCAGGAGAGTTGCTGGGACTTGAGGTCAGGCACTCCAGGCTCTCAGAGATCAAACTACAAATAAGTTTTGATGCTAGCGGAAAAAGAAATCATTTTCTTTGACTGAATTTAATTGATACAAAACAATTACCTAGCAAAATCTATTTTTCTTTTAATTCTTCTGATTTTATAAAAAGGACTGATTTTTGGGTACCTCCAGCTACTGTAGTTAGTGTCAGTGAAATGAAATCAGGTGGTGAGATACTCTGTGATAAACTAGGCAACTGTACTGAGACTCAGTGACTAGCATTTGGCTGAATCTTGCATCTGGTGTGAAGCACAATAAATACTCCTCTGGTTGAACTCAGGAATTCAGAACATTCAGTCTGCATGTGAGCAGATTCTTGTTTCCTTCACACAAGTGTGGATTTTGAAAAAAGTACAATACAAATATGCATGATTTTTCAGAGAGAGATTGTATTTTGAGGATTTACTATCTTCAGAATATGTTAAATTGAACATTGTAAGGCATTTAGTTAGAACAAATGAAAACTTCATATACAATGCAAATTAGAATCTATGCAAAATAATAAAATAATTGGCTATTACAACTCAATAGAAAAAGAGTACTGAATGATAAAAGGTGCTGTGTTTAGACTATTTAGGTCCAAGGACACTTCTGGCACTTAATAACTGTGTGGCATTGAAGAAGTCGTTTAACCTCTCTGTGCCTTGATTTCTTCACGTGTAAATTGAGGATAGTAATTGCACCACTATCATGCAAATATTGTGAGGATTAAATGAGGTAATATATAAAAAGCATATACAGAATGCCTGTAATCTTGTAAGCCCTTAGTAAACGTTAGCTATTATTTTCACATTCTTGTAAATGTATATTATGAATTGCTGTTTGTCTTAACTGGGCCATGAGTGATTTCAACCAATAAAAACTTCAATGAGCTATTTGTTTACATCAGCTCTCAGAACTCAACCGTCTACAGTGGGGTGACAGTTGATATTGTATAGATGTGTTTACAAAGTGGTGGGTTTGTGTTTACAAAATGGTGGGTGGCTTATGATACAATTGAAGGACTATGCCCCTCACATAAAGTTCTGTGAGTAGGTGAGTCTATGGCAAGACCAGAAAAAAACTGAATCAGGATATGCATAAAGGTAAGATAAGATGTCTTTAGTAAAATACAATTTGTCTCATGTCAGATTTATGCCCAAGGCCAGACTAATTCTTGAGCCTTCTCCGGGTCTAATGATATTAGTCTGTATTCCACCAGCCAGATGGATTTTGAGCTCTAAAATATTTTGATTTAAATATGATAATAATTTACAGGTCTTACACATCTTTTCCAAACTGTCCCATAAAAATATACTTCCAATAGTGCTAGAAATATGTCCACAATCTATGAGAAGTGTAACAGATTTCTTTGTTAAATCTTTTTATTAAAAGTGGGTTAGAGAGATAATCAGTAGAAATATTGCATTGATTAAAGATAGGATTGCACAGTAGATTATTGTAATTGCTGTGAATATGTTGTACACCTGTAAAAAGTTGAATTGGCAAAAGTTGTTTGATAGATACATTTACAAGAATGAAAAACAACAGCAACAACAAAAAAAACCCAAAACGAGTAGCTGCTGAGGCTGCTGAAGCTGCTTATGTACAAGCAAAAACCTAATGGCATTTGGCTGCTTGATTTGGAGGCTTAGGGTCATAGTTTCATGCCACACCTCAGTTAACTGGCCTAATAACATATTGCTTCTGTTCTACCTCCTGGAGCCCTGGTGGCATAATGGTTAAGAGCTTGGCTACTAACCAAAAGTCATCAGTTTGAATCCACTAGCCACTGCTTGGAAACTCTATGTATGGTACAGTTCTACTCTGTCCTATAGGGTCCCCATGGGTCGGAATTGACTTGATGGCAATGGGTTGGGTTTGGTTTGGTTTATTGCTTCTGTTCTGCCCCCTGGTTTGTTGCATAATGCCTGGGGACTTAAAACCTTGCAAGCGGTCATTCAAGACACAATTGGTCTCTATTTGCCTGGAGTAACAGAGAAAGAAGGAGTCAGGAATAGGAGGATATGGAATGCACGGCTAATTGCCTCCAAGAACAACTGCCTCCTTTGCCAAGGGGCCAGAAGAACTTGATGATACCCGGCTAACATTACTGAACATTTTTTTGTGTTTTTATCGTTCTTTACATGAAGGTTTACGGAACAAACTAGCTTCTCATTAAACAGTTAGTACACATATTGTTTTATGACATTGGTTAACAATCCCATGACATGTCAACGCTCTCCTTCTCGACCTTGGGCTCCTCATTACCAGCTTTCCTGTCCCCTCCTGCCTTCTATTCCTTGCCCCTGCACTGGTCTCATTTTGTTTTATGGGCCTGTCTAATCTTTGGATGAACGGTAGATCTCAGGAATGACTTCATTGCTGAGCTAAAAGGGTATCCAGAGGCCATACTTTTGGGGTTTCTCCCGTCGCTGTCAAGGCCAGTAAGTTTGTCTTTTTCTGGCAAAATAGAATTTTATTCTGTATTTTTCTCCAGCTCTGTCTGGAACCCTCTATTGTGATCCCTGTCAGAGCAGTCAGTGGTGGTAGCTGGGCACCATCTAGTTGTGCTGGACTCAGCCTGGTGGAGGCAATGGTAAATGTGGTCCATTAGTCAATTGGAGCAATCTTTCCGTTGTACCTATACTTTTCTTCGTTCTTCCTTGCTCCCGAAAGGGTGAGACCAGTGGAGAATCCCAGATAGCCGCTCACAGGCTTTTAAGACTCCAAACACTACTCACCAAAGTAGGATGTAGAACATTTTCTTTATAAACTATGTTAAACCAATTGAGCTAGATGTTCCCCAAGACCATGATTCCCGCAGCCCTTAGCCCAATAATTTGGTCTTCCAGGGAGTTTGAATGTATCTATGGAGGTTCCATGACCTTGCCTTATCCAAGTTGTGCTGGCCTCCCCAGTATTTTGAACTCTCTTACTCTTCACCAAAGTTGCCATTTATCTATTGTCTTGTAACTTTCCTCATAACCATCAAAGATTGTTTTCCTTTTGTGTGTAAACCATTGCATACAATATTTGTCCTTTTGTGACTGACTTATTTCACTCAGCGTAATGCCCTCCAGATTCATTCATGTTGTGAGATGCTTCACAGTTTCATCATTGTTCCTTATCGTTGCATAGCACTCCATTGTGTGTATGTACCATAGTTTGTCCACTCATCTCTTGATGGGCATCTAGGTTGTTTCCATCTTTTTGCTATTGCGAACAATGCTGCAGTGAACATGGGTATGCATATGTCTATTTGTGTGATGGCTCTTATTTTTCTAGGATATATTCCTTGGAATGGGATTGCTGGATCATATGGTATTTCTATTTCTAGTTTTCTAAGGAAGTGCCATATCATTTTCCAAAATAGTTGTACCATTTTACATTCCCGCCAGCAGTGTATTAAGAGTTCCAGTCACCCTGCAGCCTTTCCAACATTTGTTAATGTCTGTTTTTTTTTTTGATTTGTATCAGTAATGCTGCAGTGAGATGGTATCTCATTGTGGTTTTGATTTGCATTTTTCTGATGGTTAGTGATGGTGAGCATTTAATCATGTGTGTTAGCCACTTGAATGTCTTCTTTGGTGAAGTGTCTGTTCATTTCCTTTGCCCATTTTTTAATGGCATTATTTGTCTTTTTGTTGTAGAGGTATTGGGTTTTCCTGCAGATTTTAGAGCTTAACCCTTTGTCTGATTTGTAATAGCCAATTTTTTTCCCCTAGTCTGTAGTTTTTTTACTCTTTTGGTGAAGTCTTTTGATGAGCATAAGTGTTTAATTTTTAGAAGATCTCCATTATCTAGCTTATCTTCTGAAGTTTTTGTGTTGTTAGTTATGACTTGGGTCCTGTTAATGCCATGTGTTAGGGCCTCTAGTGTTGATCCTATTTTTTCTTCTATGGTCTTTATAGTTTTAGGTCTTTGATCAATTTTGAATTATAGTGTGAGGCAGGGGTTCTGTTTTGTTTTTTTGCAGATGGACATCCAGTTTTGCAAGCACCATTTGTTAAAAAGACCGTCTTTTCACCATTTGATGGACTTTGGGCCCTTGTCAAAGATCAGGTGACTGTAAGTGGATGGATTTACATCTGGGTTCTCAATTCTGTTACATTCGTCAGTGTATCTGTCATTGCGCCCATAGCAGGCTGTTTTGACTACCGTAGCTGTATAGTAGGTTCTGAGGTCAGGTAGTGTGAATCCTCCTACTTTATTCTTCTTCAATAATGCTTTACTTATCTGGGGCCTTTTTCTTTTGCATGCAAAGTTAATGATTAGTTTTTCTATCTCTTTAAAGAACGTTGTTGGGATTTGGATCAGAATTGCATTGTATTTATAAATTGTTTCGGGTAGATTTGTGATTTTCACAACGTTGAGTCTACCTATCCATAAGTATGTGGTATGTTTTTCCAGTTATGTAGATATCTTTTGTTTTCTTGCAGTAGTGTTTTGTAGTTTTCTTTGCGCAGGTCTTTTACAGCCCTGGTTAGATTTATTCCTAAGTTTTTAATTTTTTGGGGGGCTATTATTAATGGTATTTTCCTGGTTTCCCTCTCAAAGTTGTTTTTATTGGTGTATAGGAATTCAGCTGATTTTTGTATGTTTATCTTGTATCCTGCTGCTCTGCTGAATCTTTCTATTAGTTCCAGTAGTTTTCTTGTGGAGTCTTCTGGGTTTTCTACGTATAGTATCATATTATCCGCAAGAAAGGAACAATTTTACGTCCTCCTTACTAATTTGAATGCCCTTTATTTCTTTTTCTTATCCTTTTGCTCTAGCTAGGACTTCCAGCACAATGTTAAATAGGAGTGATGATAAAGGACATCCTTGTCTTGTTCCTGTTCTCAAGGGAAATGTTTTCAGCTTCCCTCCTTTAAGAATGATGTTGGCTGTTGGTTTTGCATAGATGCTGTTTACTATGTTGAGGAATTTCCCTCCTGTACCTATTTTATTAAGAGTTTTTTTTTTTTTTTTAATCAGGGATGGATGTTGGACTTTGTCGAATGTCTTTTCTGAGAAAATTGAAAGGATCATGTGATTCTTTTATTTATGTGATGGATTACATTGATTGATGGTCTAATGTTGAACAATCCTTGCATACCTGGTATGAATCCTGCTTGGTTGTGGTGCATTATTTTTTTGATATGATGCTGAATTCTGTTGGCTAGAATTTTGTTGAAAATTTTTGCATCTGTATTCATGAGAGATACTGGTCTGTAATTTTCTTTTTTTGTGGCGTCTTTGCCTGGTTTTGGTGTCAGGGTTATGCTGGCTTCATAGAATGAATTTGGAAGTATCTCTTCCTTTTCTATGTTCTGGTATAGTTTGAGTAGTACTGGCGTAAGCTGTTCTCAGAACTTTTGGTAGAATCTCCAATGAAGCTATCTGGGCCGGGGTTTTTTTGTTGTTGTTGTTGGGAGTTTTATTTTTTATTTTTATTACCTGTTCAAGCTCATCTCTTTTTATGGTCTGTTCAGATTTTCAACATCATTTTGTGTTAGTTTCCATTTTCTGTAGGTTTTCAAATTTGTTGGAGTATAGTTTTTCATAATACTCTGCTATGTTCCTTTTTATTTCAGTTGTGTCTGTTGTAATGCCCCCCGTTTCATTTCTTATTTGGGTTATTTGTCTTCTCTCCTGTTTTTCTTTTGTCAGTTTGGCCAGTGGTTTGTCGATTTTGTTGACTCTCTCAAAGAACCAACTTTTGGTTTTGTTGATTCTTTGTATTGTTTTTCTATTTCATTTGTTTCTGCTCTGATCTTTATTTCCTTTCTTCTGGTGGCTGTGGGTTCCTTTTGCTGTTCTCTGTTTCTTTGAGTTGTGTAGCCAAGTTTTGATTTTGTCCCTTTCGTCTTTTTTGATGTATGCATCTATTGGTATAAATTGACCTCTGAGCACTGCCTTTGCTGTGTCCCAAAGGTTTTGGTATGATGTGTTTTCATTCTTGTCTGATTCTAGTAATGTTTTTATTTCATATTTGATATCTTCTATTACCCAGTGGTTTTTAAGCAGGATGTTATTCCATTTCCATGTAATTGATTTTTTTCCTTACTCTTCCTTTTGTTAATTTCTACCTTTATGGCCTTGTGATCAGAGAAGATACTTTGTATTATCTCAGTGTTTTAGATTTTGTAGAGGGTTGCTTTGTGGCCTGAGATGCGGTCTATTCTGGAGAACGTTCCATGTGCGTTGGAAAAAAATGTGTAGTTTGCAGCAGTTTGGTGGAATGTTCTATATATGTCTATGAGGTTAAGTTGGCTGATTGTGGCCTTTAGATCTTCTATATCTTTGTTGAGTTTCTTTCTAGATGTTCTGTCCTTTACTGAGTGTAGTGTGTTGAAGTCTCCAGCTATTCTTGTGGGACTGTCAATTCCTCTTTTCAGTGCTGTTAGAGTTTGATTTATGTATATTGGAGCCCTGTTATTGGGCATGTAGATATTTATTATGGTTATGTCTTCATGGTGGATTGTCCCTTTAATCATCATCTAGTGCCCTTCTTTGTGTTTTATGGTGGATTTTGTTTTAAAATCTCTTTTATGTGAGATTAGTATTGCCACTCCTGCTCTTTCTTGGTAGCTGCTTGCTTGATATATTTTTTCCATCTTTGATTTTTAATAACTTTATGTCTTTGTTTTGAAGATGTGTCTCTTGTAGACAGCATATTGATGTATCCTGTTTTTAAATTTATTCTTTCACTCTCTGTCTCTTTATGGATGCATTTAGGCCATTTACATTCAGTGTAATTATTGATAGGTGTGAGTTTATTGCTGTCATTTTGTGGTGCTGAAGTTTTCTTTGTTCCTTTTACACTCTTGTGCTAAATTTCTTTTGTTGATTTTTTTTCCATTTTTGTAAATTTTGTTTTTACTGTGACGTTGTGTTTTTATTCTTTATTTTGATGAAAGTGTTTGTTAACTTTCTTTGTGATTACCTTGAAATTTACCCATATATTCCTAGGTTTGAACCAGTCTATTATTAGTTGGTATTGCCTTTCCTTCCTCTCCCTTAGAAAGTTTTACCCTTACCCATTTATTCCGTCTTTTATTGTATTGATGTTGCTGTCATTTACAGATTAACCTCTCTGATTCCCTTTTGTAAATCGTTTGGTTTTAAATAGTCCTTGAGAGTTCATTTCCTAGGTTGGTATCTGACTCTTGAGATCTTGCATCCTAGATTCAGGCTGTGGTCTGAGGTTGTTTGCTCTCAAACTGACAGACTCCGTTTAATAATTCTTATAAGTTTGGTTTGGTTTTTACTTATTCCCTTAATGTCTGTTTGTCTGGAAATGACCTAATTTTACCATCATATTTCAGTGAGAGTTTTGCAGAATATGTTTTTCTTGGTTGGAAATTTTTTTCTTTCAAGGTTTTTATATATTATTCCATTGCCTTCTTGCCTGCATGGTTTCTGCTGAGTAATCAGAGCTAAATCTTATTGTTTCCCCTCTTTATATATGTATATATATATATTATTGTTTCCCTTCTGTATGTATGTATATTAAGAAGTAAAAGAAAGAAATGCCCCCAGGGATCCCACTCGCATGGCTGCACAGAGCAGAGAAGTGCATAGTGCAGTCCAGCTAGAAGGGGCACAGTTGGACTTTTTGTTTTTCATGAGCTTCTCTCAGGATTCTTTCTTTGTCTTTGGTTTTAGGGAATGTGATTATGATATGTCTTGGTGATTTTCTTTTGGGGTCTATCCTATATGGGGTTTGTTAAGCTTCTTGAATGGTCAGCTTTTCATCTTTCATGATATTAGGGAAGTTTTCTGTCAGCAATTCTTCAGTGATCCTGTCTGTGTTTTCCATTTTCTCCCCCTGTTTTGGAACTTCGAGTACTCACACATGTTTGCTTTTGATTGCATCCCACATCATCTTCAGGGTTTCTTTGTTTTTCTTTGTTCTTTTTTCTGATTTTTCCTCAGACAAAGTGGTATCCAAGTATTTGTCTTCAATTTCACTGATCCTGTCTTCAATTGTTTCAGATCTGCTCCCCAGACCTTGTATGACACTGTACATTTCTGAAATCTTGTTGTTTATCTTTTGGATTTCTAATTGTTGTTTTGTATGATTTCTAGTTGTGGATTTATTTTGACATTTTGTTCTTGTATTATTTTTCTGAATTCTTCCATTGTTTTGTCTGTATTTTCTGTGATTTTCCTCATTTTCTTATGTTTTTTGCTTCAGCTCTTGGATAGCTCTGAATATTGTAGATTTGAATTCCCTGTCAGGTAGTTCCAGTGCCTTTTCTTCTACTGGAAAATCATCTGGTGTTTTATTTTGGATGCCTACTGGAACTATCCTGTCCTTTTTTTTTTTAAAATATATTTTGATATTGTCTGCTGTCTTTGGGACATTCAGTAGTTATTTTCATTTACTGATTGTTGATTTGTTTTTTTAGTCCTGATTTTTTTGTTTTATTTAGTTATATCTCAGCAGGCCAGCTGTGCATTCTTGTTGTTTGCTCACCTTTGTGCATGATACTTTTCACCTTCTGGTCCAATGGGCAGGGCCAGTTGCTCACCTATGATGCAGCAGGGCAGGCCCAGCTGAAAAGGAGGGGCTGGGATGGGTTGTTCGTGGCATGTAGTGTGGCTGACAGGGCTGTCTGGTGGTCAGTGCAGTGCAGGTTCCAGAGAGCCATGTCTGTGCTGCTCAGGGGCATGATGTTAAGCACATAGTACAGGTAGGCAGGAGGGAGGAAGGAGATTGTGATATGTGGAACTAAGTTGGGCATGGGAAAGGAGAGGAGAGAGAAAAAAGAACAAAAAAAAAAATAGCATTGAGGGAGCCTATTGTTGGAGTTGAGAGATGAGAAACCAAGAAACGAAGAAAAACAAAATGGTGCAAAGAAAAATATACAAAAAAAATTAAAGAAGAAAAGGAAGAAAGAAATGCCCCCAGGAATCCCACCAATAATCTGAGAAGTGGCTCTCAGGCCTCGGGACAGAGCCCATCTAGAAGGGGCAGAGGTAGCACACAGCACCAGGTGTTTAGGATACAGGAATAGAAGGTAAGCAGAGAGAGATAAGAAACTGAGAAATAAGAAAGACAAAAAGAAAAAGAAAAAAAATAATAATAAAAAAGAAAATTAAAAAAAAGAAAGGTCCCTGGGAATCCCAACCACATGTCTGTGCAGACCAAGAAAGTGGCTCCCAAGCCACAGAGTATAGCCTGGCTAGAAGGGGCTGAGATGGCACACAGGACCAGGTACTCAGGAGACAGGAAGATAAGGGAAATAGAGAGAGATGAGAAACTGAGAAATGAAGAAAAACAAAAAGGAAAAAAAATATTAAGAAATAAAAGAAAGAAATGCCCCCAGGGATCCCACCTGCATGGCTGCACAGAGCAGAGAAGTGGGTCCCAAGGTGTCCAGTGCAATCCAGCTAGAAGGGGCGCAGATGGCATACAGTGCCAGGTATTTAGGCTACAGGAAAAGAAGGTAAGTAGAGAGAGACAAGAAACTGAGAAAAGAAGAAGAACAAAAAGGAAAAAAGAAAGAAGAAGAAAGAAAAAAAAGACCCCAGGGATCCTACCAGCATGGTGGCATGGACTGAGGAAGCATTTCCCGGCCAAGTGGTCCTTCACAGCCTGTCAGGAAGAAGCAAAGATGGCACACAGAGCCAGGTGTTCAAAAGAAAGGGGGGGGAAGAGGTGAGAGGTAGGGAAGAAACCAAAAGAACCTGAGAAAAGCAACATCAGCAACAAAAAAATGGCATTGAAGGAGCTGGCTGGTGTGGGTGGGGCAAATCCAAGGCATCACAGAGCTGGAGCATCCTGGTCAAACAACGGTGGAGGCCAAGCAGGGTAAAGAAGGGTGGGGGATGGGAAAGTGTGTATCGATGGTTACCTGGTGCTCTGTCTCCTGCTGGGAGCTCTGTGAAGCTGCTTTCCCATACTCCGCGTCTGCAATCTCTGACAGGAGTCCAAGACGGTGAATATGTGCTGCGTTAGCTGATAAGGGACCTCTGCTCTTATCTCTTCTTGCTCTCTGTTCTCTGTCAGTTTCTTATTCCATTTGGTGTTTGGTTGAGTTCTTTATCTCTTTATTTTACGCTTCCAGGATTGATGTTTGTCTCTGTTTTACTTAGGTTTTCGGGTCTTTGCTGTGGAACGACAGCTCCACCTCTCATTACTGAAAATTTTGATCAAAGTTTCTGTAGAAAAATTCTGATCAAAAGTGAAAAAATGCAGAACAGAATTTCAAATTCTCGTGGACTGTAGATTTTCTGGAGCCAAGAAGGTTGGATGAACTCCTGAAACCATTACCCTGACATAATCTTTAAAACTTAAGCCAAAAATATTCCCTGAAGTCTTAAAACCAAACAATAGTATGTCTTAACTAGTAACAAATGTCTGCCTTGAGGATTATGCTCTTTTAAGAACTATCTATATGGGATCAAATTGATAACAGTAACTCAAAAGATTAGGTAGGAACCTTCCGAGGCAGTGAATATATATTAATGGGGGTGAACAACTCAGAAAAGGAGGGTAAGAATGGTTGCAAAACTTGAAAGATATAATCAACGTACTGAATGGTGCATTTAGAAACTATTGAATTGGTGTATGTTTTGCTGTAAAATATTCTCAACAACAATAAAATAAATAAAAATTTTTAAGAAGGGGATTTTAGAGGTAGTGTACTAGAGATTGGAATGTTCAGTGTTTTGTGCACTGATATTCAGTTCACTCTGAAACTTCAGAGTTAATTTTAAATGCTGCATATTTTATCTGCTATCATTAACATTTACAAATGGTTGCTAAATAAATGAATGAATGAAAAGAACAAAAAGGTTTCATATGCCATAATTGTATTCCAAAAAGACCCAGCCAAGTCTCTCAAAAATTCAGACTAATAGAAAGTAACCGAAAGTTTAAAAATAATAAACTTTTATAGAATTTTTGCTTTATTATACTTTTTAGTCGATGATTTTGACTGGAATGCTTGCCACATGTAACTTATCAGAATCTTTGGGCCTCAGTCAGTTCACTGATTTGTCCCTTGTATTAGGAAACTATCCTAACACCCAGGCAAAGGGTAAAACCCCTGTTAACTTGCATGTTCCAGAATTAATTTTATGAAAAGTGTGAACTTATAACTGCTGTCCATGATATAAAAAAGCATCTGGGATGCAAAAGTAGAGTGATTTCTGTGACAAAATTGAGCCCTATATTGAGGGTGAGAAGTGGGCTGGTCCCTTGTAGTATATCCCAGACGTAAAATGTGCACCATATGCCCTCCGGGGTGGCATGAAGATTTCATTTCCAGGTACCACTATTGTGTCTGTTCACATCTGTTGCCATCTTATGGGTGTGGGGTGCATGTGCTAATTTAGAGAAGGGAAAAACTGAGAAACTGTCCACACCATCTAAGTTCATGCGCCTTAAACAATATTTTTCCTGAAAAGGAGGATTGAGGGCTAAGTTGTGCCAAATAGAGTTTGTAATGGAGAAAGCACAGTTCTCATTTAATTGTTTGTGTGCGTTCTTTAGTAGACAGAACAGAAAAATGAAGGCTGTTTTTCTTCAGTGCAAAACTATTTAATTGCTTATGTAAAACATTGATGGCTTTAGTCCTAATAGACTCATCTACAAAAGGGATGGAAGTCTAAAGTGTGTGATTTCAAGAATGAAGAAACTGATTCAGGACTGTTGCCTATCCTTAGGGAGCAAGCAGGAATATTAGCTATGATTCTTCAGTAAATCTGTGTGCACTTGCTGGGAAAAAAGTATCCCCTTGCAGTCATATTGCTCTGTAACGCTTCTTATCATATATAACTGTATATTATCACTTTAGCACCAAATGGGATGACAAGACTGATCCTACAGTGAAAAATCAAGGGAAGAGAAAAAAGAAAAAAAACAAAACAAAAACCTAACAATTATCTGCCCGCTTTGTGCCAGACACAGTGCCAAGCATGTTTATCCGGTATTTCACTATCCTCAGTAAGAAAGACTTACTGTATCTCTTGTAGATCACTGATGTGTTAGCGCTACTGCATCTATTTTTTTTGTGGGTCAGTTCAGAAAATATTTGTATGAGCTATAAGTTGTTACCTGTTAGGTAGCATAAATACATTTATAAGTTTTATGGTTATATATTCCTGATAGCCTGACCCTCTTATCATTATAAAATGTCCCTCTTTACCCATAGTAACTTTTTTTTTTGTTTTACAGTCTATTTTGTTTGATATTAATGTAGCTACTCCAGATTTCTTATGGTTTCTGTTTGCTTGATGCACTTTTTTTCTGTCCTTTAACTTACAATCTGTTTGTATCTTTTGAATCTAAAGTGTGTCCTATATACCGTATATATATATATTTAAATGTAGTCTAATAATGTGTTTTTGAGATTGTTTAATGTTTTATTGATGTATTTGTTTTTTTAATGTTATTATTTATATAGTTGTTTATTTAATGTTATTACTTATATATTTAAATTTACATCATTTACCTTTCGTTTTCTATATGTTTCACGTCTTTTTGTTTCTCTGTTCTTTTTCCACTGTTTTCTTTTCCATTAGGTGAATTTTTCTGGTGTAACATTTTAATTCTTTTAATATTTTTTCACTACATTTTTAAAATTATTTTCTTACTGGGCTTACCATATACATTTAATTTACTGGAACCTACTTCAAATTTATAGTAACTTAATTCCAGTGAGATATACAGTACTCCTACATAGCTCTAGTCCCTCTTCCTTCTCTTTGTGCTGTTATGGTTGTACATGCTGTATCTATATAGGTTACAAATGCAACAATGTATTATTATAATTATTGTTGTTATTGTTAGGTGCCGTAGAGTTGGCTCCAACTCGTAGCGAGCCCATATACAACAGAACAAAACACCGCTGTGCCATCCTCACAATCATTGCTATGTTTAAGCACATTGTTGCCGCCACTGTTTCAATCCACCTTGTTGAGGGTCTTCCTCTTTTTTACTGACCCTCTACTTTACCAAGCATGATGTCCTCCAGGGACTGATCCCTCCTGATAACATGTCCAAAGTATGTGAGATGAAGTCTCATCATCCTCGCTTCTAAGGAGCACGCTGTACTTCTTTGAAGACAAATTTGTTTGTTCCTCTGGCAGTCCAAGGTATAGCCAATATACTTTGTCAACACCGTGATTGAATGGCATCAATTCTTCTTCGATCTTCCTTATTGATTGTCCAGATTTTACATGCATATGACATGATTGAAAACATCATGGCTTGGATCAGGTGTACCTTAGTCCTTAAAATGACATCTTTGCTCTTTAATACTTTAAAGAGGTCTTTTGTAGCAGATTTGCCCAATGCAATACATAGTTTGATTTCTTGACTGCTGCTTCCATGAGCATTTGATTGTGAATCGAAGTAAAATGAAATCCTTGATAATTTCAATCTTTTCTCCATTTATCCTGATGTTGCTTATTGGTCCAGTTGTGAGGATTTTTGTTTTATGTTCAAGTGTAATCCATACTGAAGGCTGTAGTCTTGGTCTTCATCAGTAAGTGCTTCAAGTCCTCTTTGCCTTCAGCAAATAAGGTTTATGTAGTTATAATTATTACTTTATACAATTTTAAAGAAGCTGAGAGAAGAAAGAATAGCATGTATATCTTTACAGAGTTTGTTTTATTAATCTTATTTACCATGTCTGGTTCTCTTTATTTGTTTCTGTGGATTCACGTTCTATCTGGTGTCACTTTCTTACTACAACAGAGTTTTGTTCCTATTCACCCTCTTTTTGTTATTATGGTCAAATATATTACATTATATATGTTGTAGGCCCAACAGTACAACTATATACATGTTTTAAACAATTACTTTTTAAATCAGTTATGAGAAGAAATATTCCTTTCTACTGCCTTTACAACTACTTACTTACTTCTACTTGTGCTGTTTGTTTTATTCATGTGGATTTTAGTTAGTTTCTGGAGTTACTTTCAACTTGAAAAACTTCGTTTAGATTTTATTGAAGGTGGATCTGCTAGCAATGAATTATCTGTTTTTGTTTACCTGGCAATGTCTTTATTTCATACTCACTTTTGAAAGTAGTTTTGCATGGTAGGAGGTTCTTGGTTTTGTGGATCACAATTTTTTCCCCCAGCCCTTTGAGTATAACATTTCACTGCCTTTGTCTTCTATTATTTCTGAAGTGAAGTCAGCTGTTAATTTTATGGTGGTTATCTTAGTTTTTTTTTTGGTTCCACTTGCTGTTTTCGAGGTTTTATCTTTGCCTTTAGCTTTCAACATTTTTACTATGATGTGTCTGGGTGTGGATCTCTTTGCTTTTATCATACTTGGAGTTTATCAAGCTTCTCAGATGCATAGATTGATTTCCCTCAATTTTGGAAGTTTTCAGCTATTATTTTTTTCAAGTATTTTTTTCCTCCTCCCTTCTCTTCCTCTTCTGTTTCTGGTACTCCCATTACATTTATGTTGGTGTACTTAATTTCCCTGAGGCTTTGTTCATTTTCTTCATTCTTTTTTCTCTCTGTTCTTCAAGCTTCATAATCCCTATTGATCTATCTTCAAGGTCATTGATTCTTCCTCCTGTCAGATAAAATGTACTATTGATCTTCTCTAAAGAAAACAAACAAACAGAAAACCAAACCTGCTGCAATCAAATGAATTCCAACTCATAGTGACCTTATAGGACAGAGTAGAACTGCCCCAAAGTGTTTCCAAGGAGCTGCTGGTGGATTCGAACTGCCAGTTTTGGTTAGCAGCCAAATGCTTAACCACTGCACCACCAGGGCCCATTGATCTACTCTAGAGAGTATTTAATTTTAGTTACTCTACTTTCCAACTCTAGAATTTCCATTTGTTTTTTTAAAAATAATTTCTATCTCCTTATTAATATTCTCTATTTGATAAGACATCACATGATGCCTTCCTTTACCTGTTTACTTTGTAATAGTTGCTTTGAACTCTTTTTGTCTGCGTCAACATATGGGCCCTCTCAAGGCAGATTCAGTTGCATACTCTTTTTTGTTCCGGTCATACTCTTCTGCTTCTGTTTTTTTGCATGTCTTTTTTTTTTTGCTGTTGAAAACCAGGCATATTAAATAATTTATTGAGGCAACTCTGTTTACAGAGTCCTTCTCTGCTCCCTATTCTCCGTGGCTTTTTGTTGTTGTTTGCCTTTATGTGTTTAGTTTCTTTGTCAGGCTATTTTAGTGAAGCCTTTTTCCCCTGCAGAGGGCTCTAATGTCTTTCCTCAGGGGACACATGCACAGTTTCCCTATGATGACAGTGGTTTCAGCAGGGCTCTATTTTATTATTCCTTTCTCTCATCTCTCTGTTAATCTGTCTGTCTCTTTTATATCACATCCAGCTGTGAGGCTCCACTGATTGCTCTCTTGTTTTGACAATGCTCTGGGCCATAAATTTCTCCACGGTCTGATCCAATTAAATTTGGGCCCCTTTGAAGGGGTAGTTTTTGAGGCCAGTCTTTGAGTTTGTTGCGGCCTCAGGAAAACTCTTCCTGCCTCTTTTCCTGGTACATTTACAGCTGCTTTATGGTATAGCTTGTTGTTCTTACAGAACTACAGCCTCCTTTTAATTACCACCAGAATCTGCATTGTTTTTGAGAGTGCCCTTAGGCCTGAAATTTCCCAGTCTCTGATCCTAATAATGTCAGTTCCCTTAGGGAGCATCTCAGAGCTCTCTCTTCTTATACCCTACCTCTTCGCTAGGCAACCCATCACCAGTGTTCTGGAGCTGGGAAAGATGACAGCAGCCTGATTTTCTTAGAGTGACACACCGCATTTACGAGAAGCATCCTGGGCCAGGCAGTAGCCTCTGATATTATTGGGCTACTTCATCTGGCATGTAGCCTCTGCTCTATGAGTGAGCTGGAGCCAGGAGGATTGAGGCCCTAGTATTCTAAGCCTGCTGTGCTTGGGATAGAGCTTGGACCTTATGATTAGGTGTCAGATAGAGTAAGAGAGCCCATACTTTACAACCATTCTTGCCTGGAGTAGGATTTCTACAAAATGTAGCTGGGTGATGGCAAATGCTGGCAGCTTGCCTCTTAGAGGAGATACCCATAGCCCTAGGCTGGGAGATAGGTAGGGAAAAGAGCCCTGTGTTCTTGGTTGCACCCATCTAGAGTGGAGCTTCCATCACACTGAGAAGGGAGGTGGGAGAGAGGAAGTCATGGCTCAGATTTCACAGATTCTCACTGTTGTTAGTAAGATTTAGTAGATTTTCTTCATTTGATGTATGCCTATAGGACAATTTCTAGGGACTTTAAAAGGTAGTTAAGAAAAAATAACTTCCACAAGTTATATTTATTTTGCTGGGGATTGTGTCTGTGGGCATTCTCATCCATGCATTCTGAATGTTGTTCACCACCACTCACTTCTTGATTTTTATCTTTTCATTTTTGACGGGTCAAGTCTCACTGATTGATTAGTTCTTCTAGGTGCATTTCCATTATAAGTCAAAGTAAAGTACATTCACTGGGCTTGTCCCAAGCTATTCCATCCATGTACAAATTGATATGTAGAACATCTTTGGAAAGATTAAGAATGTAGCTTCATTAAGCCAGAATATATAAAACATTTAATAATTCAAATGTCTTGCATCATGTGACATTTCCCCTTGAACATTCTGGAGAAGCATTCAAAGAGCATAAAAAAAAAAAGAAATGGCAAGAAAAAATTTGGGGGGACTGTTTCAGTTAGGTGTAACAAATCATGCCAAAACTCAAGGGCTTAAAACAATAATATTTTGCATGAGTCTACAAGTCTATTTATTTAGGTTGAGCTCAGCCGGGCAGTTTTGCTGGTCTTAACTGGCTCACTCACATGTCTACAGTTGACTGGAGGTGGCTATACTCCACGTGTCTCTCATGGTTCTCCTTCTATGACCAACAGGATAGCCTCTACTTGTTCTTCTCATGATAATGGAAGAGATGTAACAGAGTATTGGAAACATGCACGGTCTCTTTAGGCCTAAGTTTGTAACAAGGATAGCACTTCTACCTCATTCTTTTAGCCAAAGCAAGTCACACTTGGTGTGGAAATATACTCTGCTTTATTGGGAAGAACTCCTAAATCACATAATAGGGAGGGTGAAGAATTAGGGCCAATAGGGTCTCTATGAGTCAGAATCAACTTGACGGCAGTGGGTTTGGTTTTTTGGTTTCACTGCAATCCATCTACTACAGGGAGTTAGGGAGGAAGTAAGAGGATTTTCTCAGTTTGGTTATTTCTGCCAAACATAAAATAAGAGTTCCATTTTTTTTGTTAGACTGGAAAAGAAAGGAACAACTTTTTGCAAAATATACTAATTCTGTCCCATTGAGGGAGTGTGTGCAATATAGAGAGCTAGAGAAGCATGGGAAGGAGTTCACCTACTATCATTCAAGTGAGCAGGCTGATTTTCACATGATAACAAATATTTATTTTATGTTGTCTTCTGTGACTGTCTTGCGTGAGCATAGAGCAGATGACTCTAGAAAGTGGATAACTAACTAAGCATTTCTAATTCTTGGGAGGCTTAAGCTTTACTTTTCTCAGGAATGTGCAGGATCAGCAGGTTTTGTTTGTCTTTAAAATGGGGAGGATTCTCCTGAAGCGGACTTGTTACTCCACAAATATCTTAAAACTGTGGAACTTTCCCCCTGGAATTATTATATGTGAATGGATTCCTACGTTTTACAATGGAAAAATATGAAATCATAGCCAGCTTGGCTACTGCTATTATTCATTTAGCAGGCTTTATTCTTTATTCTTTTAACAGTTAAACTTCCATAACGTTTTACTATTTGTTACATACCATTTTTATGTGTTTCACAGTTTTATGTGTTTTGCAGTTAACTATTTGACAGGGCTTTAGTCCTTGAAAGTAAGAGTGATTTAACATTCTTATACTTTTATTTTTTACTAATGCTGTGTGTATTTTGTTTGAAAAATAATAATAGATTTGGTATTAAAAGAAGTCTAATAACACACTTTTTTTCTTGCTACCATTAACAATTCTTAATGTTTTAAATGTGGTGGGTGTGCTTGGGAATATGTAGACACAGCATACATACCTATAAATTTCAGATGCATGCATCAAACAGATGAACAACTACAGATAAAGAGGTACAGAAAGCTCTGGTAACCTTACCCAGATTTTGAAAAGACATCCCCCCCAACACACATGCATACGATGAAGTTGATAATCATATCCTATGCTAAGTGTAGGGGAAGTATATAGATATACACACATACATAATTTTGAATGAATTTTAGCTTATTTACCAGAACTTTTATTTATTATTCATAATTAATAAGACAGACTGGATTTTAACAGCAGATTGATCCTGATATTAAAAAGAATTAGCTTTCTTAGAGAGTAAAAAATTGCTATACATTTATAAAAATAATTTGCAATATTATAAGAAAGTGAAATGCTGTTTCCTTCTTTTAGATGCATCTTTATACACTTAATATGTGTAAGGTACGATCATAAGAGAATGAGAATATCGCACTTAAAAAAAAAAAAGAACCGTAGAATGTATACTTCAAATATATATGGTGTCTATCAAAGGAAGAAGTAAAATATTTTCTGAAAGCTACATTTTTTTTTATTGTATTTTAGATGAGGGTTTACAGAGCAAATTAGTTTATCATTAAACAATTAATAGACGTATTGTTTTCTGACATGGGTTGCTAACTCCACAACATGTCAACACTCTCCCCTTCTCGACCTTGGGTTCCTTGTAACCAGCTTTCCTGCCCCCTCCTGCCTTCTTGTCCTTGCCCCTGGGCTGGTGTGCCCATTTAGTTTGGTTTTGTTTTATGGATCTGTCTAATATCTGGCTAAAGAGTGAACCTCAGGGGTGACTTCAGTACTGAGTTAAAAGGGAGTCTGGGGGCCATATTCTTGGGGTTTCTCCAGTCCTTTTTTTGCTTGTGTGAGTTAGAATTTTGTTCTACATTTTTCTCCAGCTCTGTCCAGGATCCTGTGTTGTGATCCTTGTCAGAGCATTTGGTGGTAGTAGCTGGGCACCATCTAGTTGTGCTGGTCTCAGTCTGGTGGAGGCTGTGGTACTACTGATCCATTATGAACAATAATTTTTTAATTACTCCATAGAGAGTCAATTTCTGAGTTTTATAAGAAAATAACTTTCATTTCCTTATTATTAATCTCATCCATAAAAATTATTCAGCTTAATTGTCTACTTATTCTTCAGGCTTTACTTGACTTTGAAACTTGGTCAAGTGTTAAAAATATTAATTTCATTTAACTATTTTGATTAGTAATAGATTCACATGATTCTCAGACTCAGAAGCTACTGAAATTTTTCTTTTTTGGATATCCTTTGAGACATTTCAAGAAAATGCAGCCAAATGCATAGGTATGTTTACCTCCTTTTTTTTTTTTTTTAATGTAAATGGTAATATACTTACACACAATTCCTCTAACTGTTTTGCTTTATTAAGAAAAATGATTGGCAATCATTTTCTATCAATTTATAAAGAGTTCCCACACTCATTTTTTTCACATTCATTTTTCACAGCTTTAAAATACTCCAGTGTATAAGCTATTACCCAATTAATGGACAGTAGCAGACATTCTTGTATTCAAGTGACTTATGAGTATTTTAAAAAACAAGTTCATTTTCAAAGGGCAATACTATGGGTGTTGACAAGAACACATCACAGTTACCTGAAATAAGTGAGTCTAAATAATATAGAAAATAGTAATATAACAATAGTACTTTGAAGAGTATTATGATAATTTGGATGTACACGTTCTGGCACATGCTTTAAAAATCATTCTTATTATTTTATATCATGCCTCTTATTTTGGTCACAATAGAAGGACTTTTTTTCTGTGTGTCCCATCCCTAAATAATATGGGAGGAAAACTTTGATTTTTATTTTATTTTGTTTTTGTAGTTTTTTTTCTTTCTGCCTTTCTTGTGTAATGCAAAACCATTTTTACTTTATTACAAAAGCTTTTTTACAGCTTACAAATTGCTAATGAAACCCTGTGAAGTAGGTTAGTTATGTCATCTTTCAATTTTACTGAAAAGCAAATGGATTTGGAGAGATTGAATAACCTGCTCAAGTCATGAATCTAGAAGTCGATAGTACCAGGACTAGAATTTTGTTCATAAACTAAAATTAATTAATGCTATGGTTTATTTCAGAGCCCTGGTGGTGCAGTGGCTAAGAACTCGGCTGCTAACCAAAAAGTCAGCAGTTCAAATCCAGCAGCCACTCCTTGGAAACCCTGCGGGGCAGTTCTATTCTGTTTTAAAGGGTCACTCCAACAGGTCAGCAGTTCAAAGCCACCAGGTGCTCCTTAGAAAATCTATGGGGCAGTTCTACTCTGTCTTATAGGGTTGCTATGAGTCGGAATCGACTCAACGGCAGTGTTTTTTGTTTTTTTTTTTTTGTATGAGTTGGAATCAGCTCAATGGCAGTGGGTTAGTTTTTTTGGTTTATGGTTTATTTCATAAGAATGACTAGGCAGTGTGTCCAAGAAGATGACAATAACTTCTAAGATGAATGTCTGATTTGGTAAGATATCCTCAAATTTGGACAATCCAGAATCCAATTAAGGAGCAATGAGGTTTGCTGAATGCAATTACGTGTGGAAGGAATTAGCAGCAACATGGATAGTCTTGGGCAGAATCATTCTGAAATCATGTTTTCTCTCAACCACACAGTATCAGAATCTGGAATTTCAATCTAGTAACATCAACCTGTGTGAGATAGTAATATCCTTCCCGTTAGAAAACCAAAACCAAAAAACCAAACCCATTGCCACTAAGTCGATTCCAACCCATAGCGACCCTATAGGACAGAGTAGAACTGCACCATAGGGTTTCCAAGGAGAGACTTGTAGATTCCAATTGCCAAGCTTTTGGTTATCAGCCAAACACTTAACCACTTGCGCCTCCAGGGCTTCTCAAATGTCTTGTGAATCTTGGCTGTTGTCCAAGTGTTTTGGAGGTTGTGAAGTATTAGTGTTGACTGGAAGTATTGTACATGTGGATTGGGCTTATTGATGGGTTTCACTGACAGGTGATCTGGCTAGACCATTTCATTTCAGTAGAGAGCCTTTATTGTTAGTGAAGCCTTTTCCCTTGGATAAGCAGATTCCCCAGACAACAATCCTCACTGCCAACCAGGATGCCCCGTGCCTAGTGTCCCCCAGCCTGATAGCCCTTTCCAGAGAAGAAACTTTCAATCTTATGTGAACGAAAGTGGTAAGGGAATATGGTGGTTTAATTGCTTCTTATAGTTTCCACCAATATTTCTGATTTTTGTTATACCTCTACTTTCTTCTCCAGAGATATCTGGTGCCACAAAGTCCTGCCTTGCTTCCCACATCACCCTCCCGGTTGCAACCAGAGACCTGAACATGCTCCAAACAACCCCATGCAGTCCTGCCTGCCTAGGACTGTAGGTGAGAGCCTCCGCACCACACACTCAGTGACTGACAGCCCAGGCACCTGAAACCCAAACAGTCACACCTGCACAAAAACAGTGAGCAGACTCCTAGGTTCACACACATTGTTGTTGCTCTGACCACCTGGAGACAGAGGTGAGAGCTTCAACAACACCAACAATCAGAGTAGTACAAATGCTCAGCCTACTTGGAAATATCAAAACAAAATAAAAAAAAAATACAATAAATAAATATAATAACTAGTTGATGCCTTGGAGACAACAGTCAATATTGAATCACATAAAGAAGCAGGAAAAAATGGTTCCAGCAAGCAACCAAAATAAAGAAACAGAAAATCTTCTGGAGGAAGATGAGATGGAACTACCTGATAAAGAATGCAAAAGACTAATATACAGAGCTCTCCAAGAGATCAGGAAGAAGATCAGGCAAAACAAAGACCAAATCAAGGAACAAACAGACAAAGAAATAGAATTCAGGAGAACAATACGAGAAAAAACAACAGAATAAATAGGCTACTAAAAACCATACATAACAGCAACTAGAAATCCAAAAGATTAATAATAAACTTTCAGAATTAGACAACTTACTACACTGAGATACCATCTCACCCTGACATTTCTGGCACTAATCTAAAAAACACAAAATAGCAAATTTTGGAGAGGTTGTGGTGAGACTGGAAATCTTATCCAGTACTGGTGGGAATGTAAAATGGTACAACTACTTTGGAAAACAATATGGAACTTCCTTAAGTTAGAAATAAAAATACCATATGATCCAGCAATCCCACTCCTCGGAATATACCGTAGAGAAATGAGCTGTCACATGAGTAGACATATGCACACCCATGTTCATTGCAGCATTATTCACAATAGCAAAAAAGATGGAAACAACCTAAATGCCCATCAACCGATGAATGGATAGACAAATTATAGTACATACACACAATGGAATACTATGCACCAATAAAGAACAAAGATGAATCCACGAAACATCTCACAACGTGGATGAATCTGGAGGGCAATATACTGAGTGAAATAAGTCAGTCACAAGAGGACAAATATTGTATGAGATAATTATTATAAAAACTCAAGAAAAGGTTTACACACAGAAAAAAACATTCTTTGATGGTTACAAGGGAGGGGAGGGGAGGGGAAATCACCAACTAGATAGTAGACAAGCGTTGACTTCGGTGAAGGGAAGGACGACACAAAATTAGGTGAAGTCACCACTACTGGACCAAAGCAAAAGCACTGAAGTTTCCTACACACATCCAAACACTTTGAGGGTTTGATTAACTGTGGCTGGAGACTGGGGACCATAGTCTTGGGGGACATCTAGGTCAATTGGCATAACATAATTCATAAAGAAAATGTTCTACATCTCACTTTGGTGAGTAGCATCTGGGGTCTTAAAAGCTTGCAAGCAGCCATCTAAGATACATCTGTTGCTCCCATCCTATCTGAAGTAAAGGAGAATGAAGAAAATCATAGATACAAGGAAAATATTAGTTAGACCAAAGGACTAAAGGACCACATGAACCAGAGACTCCACCAGCCTGAGACCAGAAGGACTATATGGTGCTTAGCTACCACCAGCAGCTGCTCTGACGGGGGGATCACAACAGAGAGTCCCAGGCAGAGGGGAAGAAAAATGTGGAACAGAATTCAAATTCATGTAAAAAGACCAGACTTACCGGTTTGACGGAGACTGTAGGAACCTCCAAAACTATGGCCCCTGGACACTCTGCTTACCCAGAACTGAGACTATTCCTGAAGCCCACCTTTCAGACAAAGATTTGACAGGCATATAAAACAAAAATAAGACATATGAGGAACGTGCTTCTTAGTTCAATCAAATACAAACCCAGTGCCATCGAGTCGATTAATATAGGAGACCAAATAGGCGGCTTCTGCCCAAAAGCAAGACGAGAAGACAGGAAGAGACAAAAACTGGATGAATGGGCACAGGGAACCTGGGGTGGAAAGGGGGGAGCGTGCTGTCACAGTGTGGGGATTGCAGCCAATATCACAAAACAATGTGTGTCTAAATTTTTGAATGAGAAATTATCTTGAGCTGTAAACTTTGACCTAAAGCACAATAAAAAAAATTAAATCCATATTAATCGATTTGTGTGTATTGTACTTGAAAATGGAAGGAAAATGGCTTGTTACTGATGACTAAACACGAATCAGTAATGTAGATTTTTATGTATTTTTATATGTTAAGGCAAGTTACTAGATTTTGTCAACAAAAACATAGTTGAAAAAGAGCTCATAATCCTTCTGGAATCAACGTTCCAAGAAAAAACCAAACCTTTTGCCGTCAGGTAGATTCCAACTCAGAGGGATCCTATATCGACCATACAGGGCAGCGGAGAACTGCTCCATAGTGTTTCCAAGGAGTGACTGGTGGGTTTGAACACCAACTTTTTGGTAAGCAGCCGAATTCGTAACCACTGTGCCACCAGGGCTCCAGAATCAACATTAGTCAGGCTTTTATTACATTTTATTAAGGCGCCCACAATATACTAACTGAATAGCCTTTAGTGAGTCACTTGATCTCTCAATACGTGAGGTTTTTTCCTCCACAAAGCAAGAAAACAGCCCTGCATCCTAATCTTTACTGCGTCATTGTGATAAAGAAATTAGATGATAGCAAGGGAATCCCACATCTGCCACCTGCCAGAAAAGCAGACATCCTGCTCAACCCTTCTTTGGGACAGGCTTTGGATAAGCATCCCAACTCAGGGAAGGCTGTCCCAATTGAGGCAGAACAGCAGGGCACTCAAGCACATAGGCTCTGAGAGCAGGCTAGCATAGGTTCCTATCCCAACTTAATTTCTTACTTGATAAGTACCCTTGGACAAATTGTCTTAGTTTTCCAAGCCTTATTTCCCTCCTCTTTAAAATGAGGGTCATAATGATAATACAGACCTGGTAGAGCTAAATGAGCTAATATATACATACACTTACATAATATGTAAAACGGGAGCTAGAGCACAGATATTGCCCAATAAACATTGTAAATATCTTTTAAACTGATAACGTATTTTTAAAATTGTAAAAATTTATGTCAGTTAGACATTTTTCATGTGCACGTTTCAGTGACACCATTTATATCAACTACATGCAGCCATCACTATTATCTGTTGTCAAATTTTCCATCACCATAAACAGAAACTCAGTGCTTCCTCAACTATGCTTGCTCCTTCCTGCTCTTCTTCCCATCCTCAGTAACCACTAATAAACTCTGAACTCTATACATTTGCCTATTTTATGGATTTCATATAAGTGGAATCATACAATTTTGTCCCTTTATGACTTAGTTCAGTCAGCATAATGTTTTCAAGATTCATCCTTGTTGTAGAATGTATCAGGACTTTGTGTCTCTTTATGACTAAGTAATATTCCATTTTGTTTATCCATCTGTTGTTGATCACTTACATTGTTTCTACCTTTTGACTATTGTAGGATAGTTTTGCAACAAACATTGGCGTACATGTGCCTGATGTGGGACTTCTCCAGTATTTGAATGTACAGTAGCTTTAATTTATACCTCTCTGGGAGCCCTGGTGCTGTAGTGGTAAAGAGCTCAGCTGCTAACCAAAAGTTTGGCAGTTTAAATCCACCAGCTGGTCTGTAGAAACCCAATGGGGCAGTTCTACTCTGTCCCTATGAGTCGGAATCAACTCAATGGCAATAGGTTTTTTAGTAGCACTTAGGGCATTAGTGGTGCAGTGGTTCAGAGCTACTGTGGCTAAATACATAGGTCTCAGTTCAAATCCATTGGCTGTTCCTTGGAAACTCTATGGGGCGGTTCTGTTCTGTCCTATAGGGTCACTATGAGTTGGAATTGACTTAGTGGCAAAGTTTAGTAGTACTTAAGGAGCCCTGGTGATGTAAGCACTGGGCTGCTCCCCAAAATGTCAGCGATTGGAACCCACCAGCTGCTCCATGGAACCCACAAGCTGCTCCACAGGAGAAAGATGTGACAGTGTGATTCAGTAAAGATTAAACAAAAACAAAAAAAAACAAACTCATTGCTACTGATTCCAACTATAGCGACCCTATAGGACAGAGGTAGAGCTGCCCCATAGGGTTTCCAAGAAGTGGCTGGTAGATTTGAACTGCTGACTTTTTGGCTAGCAACTAAGCTCTTTTTTACCACTGTACCACCTTTTTTTTTTTTTTTTTTTTACCATCAGGGCACCACCAGGGCTCTGTATAAAGATTACAGCCTTGAAAATCCCATGGGGTAGTTCTACTCTGTCCTATAGGCAGTTCTACTGTATGTGTCAGAATCAGCTCGAGGTAATGGGTTTAATTTTGGGTTTAGTAGTTGTCTTAGGCTGGGTTCTCTAGAAGCAAAACCGGTAATATATATAAATATATATACAGAGAGATTTATACTAAGGAAAGAGCTCATGCGATTGTAGGGGTTGGAATGTCCCAAGTCCTTGGATCAGGATAGAGTCCTTTCCCAGTTCATGGAGCTGCAGAAGCTGGTTGAGCAGGTTGGAGAGCTGGGATCCCGCTCACAGGTTGTGACAGTCAAGGAATCCCCAGGATTGGCAGTCAAGACTACAAGGTCTCTCCTGAGTCAGTTGCACAGGCTGGCGAACCCAAGATATAAGCAGGTTGGGGAGGAGGACTCTTGCTCGCAGGCCGTGAAAATCGGCAAATCCCAAAATGGACAGGTAAGCTGCTAGCTCAAGTCCCAAGAACCAGAGGTTAGACAAGAGAGAGCTGCTGGATCCAGAACAAGTCAACAACCTTTGCGAGGTGAGCAGGAAAAGTAGGCGGTGGAAGGCGGAGAGATGAAGGCTGAGGGGATGGTGAGCCGCCACAGGCCCCACCCCTGCCAGTACCACTCAGCAGATTCCATCATGGGGGTGATCACATATCACATTTCATCAGGAAAGTGATCACAATGTTATACAACTGCCAAAACACTGAGAATCATGGCCCAGCCAAGCTGACACACAATCTTAACCGTCACAGTAGTACAGTACTTATTTTTGAATCAAAGTAGCATTTTGATTTGTTCAGAGCTCTTTGTGTCCTAACCTTATCCCTTCTAATTTAGTTTCTTTAGGACGGGTATTGTTTCATTCAATATTGATACTCTTAACTCTGTGCCTACTTAAACATATCTGTTGAAAGTAATGGAAAAGTTAAAAGTGCATGTAAAGCATATCACATATAATGAGATTAATTTCTGTATGTAGAGTGTGGAATTCCATGTCATTGCATTATATTTTCTTCCAGGAGTGGTGCAATGGAAAGAGACATGAGTTCAATTCTCATTCTTCCACTAACTGGCTTTAGAATAGTAACTTTACTTCCCTGAATTTCAGTTATGAAATTCAGAAAATAATAAGTAACTTACAAGATTGTTGTGAGGATTTGACATAAAATATTTGGTAACACCCAGCATATCAATATACATAACCTATTCAGATACAGTAAGTAGTTGTTATTTTTTTTTATTTATGTTGGTAACTAGCTAGGTTATCCCTGTGCTTTAAGAGGCAAATGTCAGCTCCTTCTGATGTTGGTAAGATGATTGCTTTCAAACAAACTCTGTGATCCATCACCTCCAATGTCTCCGTTTCTCACCTTTGGCAGCTCAGACTCTACATTCTAGGAGTTCTGTCTAAAATGGTCTCAGGGACCGTTTTGTTTTTAATGAAGATTTAAGAGATAGCTGATGTTCCTTTCTGGGGTCAGGGACCTAAGAAACAGGAAAGGGGTGTAGGCATGTTGACAACGAGCAGTTGGGAGCTAAGGAAGAGGGCCTGGATGGCAATCATCAGTTGGGCTCCTTACCTGAGGCACAGGTTCCTGTTTTGAAAACAGAGGGAAGAAAAGGACAAGAGTAGCAGAGGTGGGAGTCCTGAGTCCCACCGCTAAAGAGGCTAAAAGGGAGACACTGAGAACTACTGGGATTGAGTTGGAGAACCGCAACAGGTCCAGCCATTTTAAAGCACATGCAGTTGCATGAAAAGGCTGGGCAGTTTCACACAGCCATGCTATTTAGATGCTCTCCCCACTGATTGGAATTTATTTCCTTGCCCTGCACCCCCATGGTCAATATTTTTCAAGATTCAGCTGATGAGGCACCTTATCTCCAATACTGAGTTGTTGTTGTTAGCTGCCATCAAGTTGGCCCCCGACTCATGATGACCCCATACACAACAGATGAAATGCTGCCTGGTCCTGTGCTATCCCTACGATTGGTTGCAGATGGGACCATTGTGAATCATAGGGTTTCCATTGGCTGATTTTTGGAAGTAGATTCTTAGGCCTTTGTTCTGAATTCATCTAAGTATCGCAGCTCCACTGAAACCCTTTTCTGCATTATAGCAACACTCAAGTTTCCCTGATGCCCAATACTTAATAGAAAAGCCTAATTTCACCTTTGGATTTCCTTTAAAATCAGAACATATTTTTATTATAATACCTATAGTAGTTCTTTGCATTCACTTTAAAAAAAAGTCGTTTTCTTTTACTAAATTATAAGTTCCTTGAAGATAGAACAGTATATTGTTCATTTTTACATTTTAATGCCTAGTATGTGGTCGAGCACATTGTACACGTTCAATAAAAGTTTGTTAAGTGATTGGCTGTGTGAATGATCCTAACCCCAGAAAACCCACTGCTGAGTTGATTCTGACTCCTACCAAAACAAACAAACAAACAAACAAAACCAGTTGCCGTGGAGTCAATTCTGACTCATAGCGACCCTGTAGGACAGAGTAGAACTGCTGTATGAGGTTTCCAAGGAGTGGCTGGTGGATTTGAACTGCAGACCTTTTGGTTAGCAGCCAAACTCTTAACTACTTTACCACCAGGGCTCCATAGCAGCCCTACGAGAGAGTGGAACTGCCCCACGAGGTTTCCAAGACTGTAGTCTTTACAGAAGCAGACTGCTACATCTTTCTTCCATGAAGTGGCTGGTAGGTTTGAACCGCTGACCTTTTGGTTAGCAGCTGAGCGTTCAACTCCTGCACCACCAGGACTCCTTGTGACTGATCCAGAAGTTGGCAATTCAATGCCTTTGGTGCCCACTAATTTCCTCTCTGAACCAGGCAGTAACTTAACGTTGATGACTCACTTTTTTTAATATCTAAAAGTTGGGGCAACATGCATTTCCTTTTCCCAAAAGGACTTATGCAAGTGCTGTTGAAAGAAATTTTACTTGCTAGATGAAAACATTCCCTAAGTCCTGAGGACAACTTTCATAAGATGGTCATACCACTGCCAAGTGTCACTTTCACTTTATATTTCAATATTTGCCATTTATATAACAACCGTTTTTTGATGAGAACATAATGTTTAGCAGGAGAAAGAAAACATGTAGTTTCAATGCTGAGTTTACTTATATATTAGGAATTTGAGGCAGACATTTATTCCTGCCAATGTGAGAGTTTGTGGAGTGTGGGATTTTTTTTTTTTTTTTTTGTCTGCTTACTCAAATTACTTTCCTTCTCTGTTGTTCCATTGCTTTAAATTATATAATTTGTGGCACCACCGTTTTACCTCAGTTTAAAGCAGTTAAGAAAAAATTCCAGAACATAAGAACCAATGAGGAAAATAATAAATTTAATAAATGTTTTATATACACTTCCTTTGCAAAAGCCATAATTCTAGTTGTGAAAAGGAATACAACGTCTTCGCTACATACTAACAGGAAGTATATTGCACATGCAGAAATCACTGGCATGTAAGGAAGAATACCAGAAGTGGTGTAAACAATGTGCCAGAAGACCGATGTGGGGATTCAGTAGTGGCAGAGTTCACAAGTCAATGAATTTGTATTTAAAAGGAAGACACTTTCAAGTTAGATCATGTTTGGGGGCAGCAAATCTAAATTAACCCAAAATAGGATTAGGTCAACTCTTTAACTCTGTGCACTGTTTGGTTCTTGAGACCTGAGATAAATTTGTCCTCTGAGAGAGAGGTGGGGGTAGGAAATAAGAGCTACAATTTGTCCCTCTCCAGCCTCTCTTCTGGGGCATCTCAGTCCCTTTACTTCACGGAAACCAAGTAGCCAGCAGCCTTGAGACATCAGCTGAAGTCTCATAAGTAGAATGTCCAGAAAACAGATTGGCAAAATGTTGGCAGTTGGTTGAGCTGGGTGATGGTACATGAGGGTTCCTTATATTATCCTTGTCTACTTTTGTGTATGTTTGAAATTTTTAATAATAATAATATTTTAAAAAAGCAGCTGCAAGAAGCGAAGATGTTTGCTGTGAAGGAGCTCGTGTTCTGCTACTAACTACTGTTCCAGGTGTAACAGATTGAAGGTGCTTGGCCACTGACAGGGAGAGAACAGTTGCTTCCTTTCTCCGTGAAAGAGCCAGGAGATGGCAGAGTGGCCCTTGTAAGAGCTTACTGCAGCCCTTGCCAACCCTAGCAGTTAGGAGACTATGGCTGGTTGAATCTTCATTAACTGAGCCTGCGTTTTATCTATCAAGTCAGTGTGGTAAAGCATATAAAATACTAGATTGGGAACTAGAAGGTTTGGCTTCCAGGGTCGATTCTACCACCTACCAGCCAAATTTGCAGGGCAGGAAGCACTGTTTATTGTACACTTATCCTGGGCTAGGTGTTGTGCTCTAGGCGATGGCCAGATACCTCCTATGAAACGTGTAGAACAGAGATAACCTCTGCCTACTTCATAGGAATATTTTCTGGCTCAAGCAAGATAATGCATGCAAATAACTTGAAAATTTATAGACTACACATATATAAGATGTTATAAAGATTAGCAGTAGTGTGCATTGTTTATTAAAAGTTGAATATTAAAGAATATTCCATTAAAGACGCCAATAAATAGTTCTTTGAAATAGCTGACATAACATACCCAAGTATTCACAGAAGCTTATTGAAAGAGCTTTCTTTTCTAGTCTTGAGCCAGAGCTGCGAATAATTGCTGAGTAAACCATTATATATTCTGACGATAGTGTCATTACATATATGAATAGTAAAACGGACTTAACTAATAGTTTTCTAAGAATTTATTTAAAAAAAATTGTAATACATGCTTTATTTGCGTGTAATGCATAATTTTTGTCCCAGAGACCTTGGCAGAATCCTTAACACGCTGGTATTACTTTTTCTTTACCTGAAAGGAAGAGAAGGAAGCCAGCGACAGTTTTGCTGAACACTTGCAATTGCACCCCATGTGACAGCAGTAGTTGTGTGTGGGTCATTTCGTTTTAAGGCAACATCAGTCATGCAAATTTCACATCGATTGAAAATGAAGAGAAAAATCGCCTGTCAAATGGCAAAGGACCAAACCAGCAGAACTTGGTGAAGGAGATTATCTCTAACCGTCTGGGTAAGTGTGTTAGTTGCTGTCAAGTCCCTTTCACCTCATGGCAGCCCCGTGTGTGTCAGAGCAGAGCTGCGCTCCATCTGGTTTTCAATGGCTGGTTTTTTGGAAGTAGATCACCAGGCCTTTCTTCCAAAGCACCTTCGGGTGGACTTGAACCACCAGCTTTTGGGTTAGCAGCCGAGCACATTAACTGTTTGCACTACTCAGGAACTCCTGTGTGAGTACAGCTAGCAAATAATGCAGAATAAAAATGAGAAGGTATTTGGTGTAAAGTTGAAACAATACTCAAGGACTAAATTGGGCTTATTCTCATTTAGTAATTCAGGCAAATCTGGAAATACTCTGGGTGGTGTGTGTAATTCTTGGTGAAAATTATAATCCCTGTCTGGAAAAACACCAGTTGTAATGATGTGTCTTTTCAACATTACTTGACTGTGGAACATGAGGTTCTGAAGCTGGGTAAGCCCACACTGTTGCGAGAGTGATTATGTGAGCACATTCCGTTGAAATTTAGGGGTGGAGAGTGATGGTAGCATGAATTTGTGAGTCAAGTTTATACATCTTGTTACAGAGCCTTTTGTCTGGTTTATTGCTTAAAAGATACTTATATCCTTCCAATTTTATAATTATACATAGTTGGACTCAAAATGTCACACATGTGTCTATAATCTAAAAGAAATTTTCTTAATCTTGGAGAAAATTGGGTATGATAAACATGAAATCTGAGAGCTAGTATAGATTTCATTTGAACTTCAGCTGAAGTTCATTGGAACTTCAGAGAAACCAAACTTAGTGAGATTACATGGTTTAGTCAAGACTCATTCAAGGTTATGAATTTGTGAATTCAAGTTTATACATCTTGTTTACAATCTTTTGTCTGGTTCATTGCTTAGAAAGATAATTACATCCTTCCAATTTTATAAGTGTACCTAGTTGAACTGAAAATATCACGTGTCTATAATCTAAAAGAAATTTTCTTAATTTCAGACAAAATTGGGTAATGATAAACATAAAATCTGAGAGCTAGTATAGATCTCATTTTACCAACCTCAGTGAGGCTACAAGGCTCAGTCAAGGCCATTAGCTAGCACAAGAGATGTTCTCAAAATTCAAGGTTTATACTGCGAACCTCTTTCGGCCTCACTTCTCTTCCTTGCTTCATGGACACTGAAGTTCTTTCCAGCTTTAAAATACGGCAACCCACGTTGTAAAGCTCTCTGTTTTCTTATTGCTTTAAGATTTTATATTTAAGAGAACTTATTTTGAGAAACTGTGTTTAGACTGTACGTAAAATGGGGCTGGGGCCCTGGTGATGCAGTGGTTAAGCGTTTGGCTGTTAACCAAAAGGTCGGCAGTTCTAATCCACCAGCCTTTCCTTGGAAACCGTATGGGGCAGTTGTACTCTCTCCTATAGAGTCGCTATGAGTCGGAATCAACTGGAAGGCAACGGGTTTTTTTTTTGTAATATAAAATAATGGTTTTTCTTTTTATAACTTGGTGAAATAGGTGGAAAGCCTGGTTATTAATTTTGGTAGAGAATGTGCAACAAATCGGTGTATTTTGTATATAGAATACAACAGCTTATTAGATAGTTCACCATAAACAAAGAAATTACTTTGGCCGTGCTATCAACTATGTAGGTGATGCTAGATAAAAGAAAACTCTAAACAATTTACCATAGAGGCACAGTGATTTAGGAATATCCATTCTGGCTGTGTAGACAATGTCTGTAACCTTGGCAAATCATTCAAATGTATGAGATTCTGTAAAAGAAGGGACTCAAATTAGTGACATCAACATTTCTTCCAGTTCTGTGATTTTGGACTTTGAGATTGTGTTAACTCAGAACAGTATGATATAACTGGACTTACTAATGATTCTTTCTGCATTGTTATAGAACAGAGCCTCCTTTATTTTTTTATTTTAGAACTTTATTGTTGATACCTTTATTTTTTAAAACAACAGACTTATTTTTTTCTCTCTTTTCTTATTATGCTTTAGGTAAAAGTTCACAGAGCAAATTAGTTTCTCAATGAACAATTAACACACAAATTATTTTGTGACATTGGTTGCCAACCCCAAGATGTGTCAAAATTCTCCTTCTCCAGCCCGGGTTCCCTTTTCCCTTTTGTCCAGTTTTCCTGTCCCTTCCTTCCTTCTCATCTTTGCTTTTGGGCTGGTGTATCCATTAGTCTCCTGTGCATGAATTGAACTATGAAGCCCATTCCCCACGTGTATTATTGTCAGCCCCAGGGACCTGTCTGATCTTTGGCTGAAGGATGAACCTCAGTAGTGACTTCAATAGTGAGTTAAAAGGGTGTACTAGGCCCATACTCTTAGGGTTTTTCCAGTCTCCAGCAAGCCTGGTCTTTTTTTGTGTATGAATTTGAATTTTGCTCTACATTTTCCTCCCACTGTTCCCAGGACCCTCTATTGTGATCCCTGCCAGAACAGTTGGTGGTACTAACCAGGCACCATTTAGTTGTTCTGGGCTCAGTTTGGTGGAGCTTATGGTAGTTGTGGTCCATTAGTCCTTTGGGCTAATCTTTCCTTCAGTGTCTTTGTTCTTCTTCATTCTCCTTTGTTCTTCTTCATTCTCCTTTGTTCCAGCTGGGATGGGACCAGTAGATATATATTAGATGACTGCTCACAAGCTTTTTTTTTTTTTTTAATAACTTTTATTAAGCTTCAAGTGAACGTTTACAAATCCAATCAGTTTGTCACATATAAGTTTACATACATCTCACTCCCTACTCCCACTTGCTCTCCCCCTCTTGAGTCAGCCCTTTCAGTCTCTCCTTTCTTGACAATTTTGCCGGCTTCCCTCTCTCTCTATCCTCCCATCCCCCCTCCAGACAAGAGTTGCCAACACAATCTCAAGTGTCCACCTATTATAATTAGCTCACTCTTCATCAGCGTCTCTCTCCCACCCGCTGACCAGTCCCTTTCATTTCTGATGAGTTGTCTTCGGGGATGGTTCCTGTCCTGTGTCAACTGAAGGTCTGGGGAGCATGGCCGCCGGGATTCCTCCAGTCTCAGTCAGACCATTAAGTTTGGTCTTTTTATGAGAATTTGGGGTCTGTATCCCACTGATCTCCTGCTCCCTCAGGGGTCCTCTGTTGTGCTCCCTGTCAGGGCAGTCATCGATTGTGGCCGGGCACCAACTAGTTCTTCTGGTCTCAGGATGATGTAGGTCTCTGGTTCATGTGGCCCTTTCTGTCTCTTGGGCTCTTAGTTGTCGTGTGGCCTTGGTGTTCTTCATTTTCCTCTGCTCCAGGTGGGTTGAGACCAATTGCTGCATCTTAGATGGCCGCTTGTTAGCATTTAAGACCCCAGACGCCACATTTCAAAGTGGGATGCAGAATGATTTCATAATAGAATTATTTTGCCAATTGACTTAGAAGTCCCCGCAAACCATGTTCCCCAGACCCCCCCCGCACTTGCTCCCCTGACCTTTGAAGCATTCATTTTATCCCGGAAACTTCTTTGCTTTTGGTCCAGTCCAATTGAGCTGACCTTCCATGTATTGAGTGTTGTCTTTCCCTTCACCTAAAGCAGTTCTTATCTACTGATTAATCAATAAAAAACCCTCTCCCACCCTCCCTCCCTCCCCGCCTCGTAACCACAAAAGTATGTGTTCTTCTCAGGTTTACTATTTCTCAAGATCTTATAATAGTGGTCTTATACAATATTTGTCCTTTTGCCTCTGACTAATTTCGCTCAGCATAATGCCTTCCAGGTTCCTCCATGTTATGAAATGTTTCAGAGATTCGTCACTGTTCTTTATCGATGCGTAGTATTCCATTGTGTGAATATACCACAATTTATTTACCCATTCATCCGTTGACGGACACCTTGGTTGCTTCCAGCTTTTTGCTATTGTAAACAGAGCTGCAATAAACATGGGTGTGCATATATCTGTTTGTGTGAAGACTCTTGTATCTGTAGGGTATATTCCTAGGAGTGGGATTTCTGGGTTGTATGGTAGTTCTATTTCTAACTGTTTAAGATAACGCCAGATAGATTTCCAAAGTGGTTGTACCATTTTACATTCCCACCAGCAGTGTATAAGAGTTCCAATCTCTCCGCAGCCTCTCCAACATTTATTATTTTCTGTTTTTGGGATTAATGCCAGCCTTGCTGGTGTGAGATGGAATCTCATCGTAGTTTTAATTTGCATTTCTCTAATGGCTAATGATCGAGAGCATTTTCTCATGTATCTGTTGGCTGCCTGAATATCTTCTTTAGTGAAATGTGTATTCATATCCTTTGCCCACTTCTTGATTGGGTTGTTTGTCTTTTTGTGGCTGAGTTTTGACAGAATCATGTAGATTTTAGAGATCAGGCGCTGGTCGGAGATGTCATAGCTGAAAATTCTTTCCCAGTCTGTAAGTGGTCTTTTTACTCTTTTGGAGAAATCTCTAGATGAGCATAGGTGTTTGATTTTTAGGAGCTCCCAGTTATCGGGTTTCTCTTCATCATTTTTGGTAATGTTTTGTATTCTGTTTATACCTTGTATTAGGGCTCCTAGGGTTGTCCCTATTTTTTCTTCCATGATCTTTATCGTTTGAGTCTTTATGTTTAGGTCTTTGATCCACTTGGAGTTAGTTTTTGTGCATGGTGTGAGGTATGGGTCCTGTCTCATTTTTTTGCAAATGGATATCCAGTTATGCCAGCACCATTTGTTAAAAAGGCTATCTTTTCCCCAGTTAATTGACACTGGTCCTTTGTCAAATATCAGCTGCTCATACGTGGATGGATCTATGTCTGGGTTCTCAATTCTGTTCCATTGGTCTATGTGTCTGTTGTTGTACCAATACCAGGCTGTTTTGACTCCTGTGGCTGTATAATAGGTTCTGAAGTCAGGTAAGGTGAGGCCTCCCACTTTCTTCTTCTTTTTCAGTAGTGCTTTGCTTATCCGGGGCTTCTTTCCCTTCCATAAGAAATTGGTGATTTGTTTCTCTATCCCCTTAAAATATGACATTGGAATTTGGATCGGAAGTGCGTTAAATGTATAGATGGCTTTTGGTAGAATAGACATTTTTACTATGTTAAGTCTTCCTATCCATGAGCAGGGTATGTTTTTCCACTTAAGTATGTCCTTTTGAATTTCTTGTAGTAGAGCTTTGTAGTTTTCTTTGTATAGGTCTTTTACATTCTTGGTAAGATTTATTCCTAAGTATCTTATCTTCTTGGGGGCTACTGTGAATGGTATTGATTTGGTTATTTCCTCTTCGGTTTTCTTTTTATTGATGTAGAGGAATCCAAGTGATTTTTTTATGTTTATTTTATAACCTGAGACTCCGCCAAACTCTTCTATTAGTTTCAGTAGTTTTCTGGAGGATTCCTTAGGGTTTTCTGTGTATATAATCATGTCATCTGCAAATAGTGATAACTTTACTTCTTCCTTGCCAATCCGGATACCTTTTATTTCTTTGTCTAGCCTAATTGCCCTGGCTAAGACTTCCAACACGATGTTGAATAAGAGCGGTGATAAAGGGCATCCTTGTCTGGTTCCCGTTCTCAAGGGAAATGCTTTCAGGTTCTCTCCATTTAGAGTGATATTGGCTGTTGGCTTTGCATAGATGCCCTTTATTATGTTGAGGAATTTTCCTTCAATTCCTATTTTGGTAAGAGTTTTTATCGTAAATGGGTGTTGGACTTTGTCAAATGCCTTTTCTGCATCAATTGATAAGATCATGTGGTTTTTGTCTTTTGTTTTATTTATGTGGTGGATTACATTAATGGTTTTTCTGATATTAAACCAGCCTTGCATACCTGGTATAAATCCCACTTGATCAGGGTGAATTATTTTTTTGATGTGTTGTTGGATTCTATTGGCTAGAATTTTGTTGAGGATTTTTGCATCAATGTTCATGAGGGATATAGGTCTATAATTTTCTTTTTTTGTAATGTCTTTACCTGGTTTTGGTATCAGGGAGATGGTGGCTTCATAGAATGAGTTGGGTAGTATTCCGTCATTTTCTATGCTTTGGAATACCTTTAGTAGTAGTGGTGTTAACTCTTCTCTGAAAGTTTGGTAGAACTCTGCAGTGAAGCCGTCCGGGCCAGGGCTTTTTTTTGTTGGGAGTTTTTTGATTACCGTTTCAATCTCTTTTTTTGTTATGGGTCTATTTAGTTGTTCTACTTCTGAATGTGTTAGTTTAGGTAGGTAGTGTTTTTCCAGGAATTCATCCATTTCTTCTAGGTTTTCAAATTTGTTAGAGTACAATTTTTCATAATAATCTGAAATGATTCTTTTAATTTCATTTGGTTCTGTTGTGATGTGGTCCTTCTCGTTTCTTATTCGGGTTATTTGTTTCCTTTCCTGTATTTCTTTAGTCAGTCTAGCCAATGGTTTATCAATTTTGTTAATTTTTTCAAAGAACCAGCTTTTGGCTTTGTTAATTCTTTCAATTGTTTTTCTGTTCTCTAATTCATTTAGTTCAGCTCTAATTTTTATTATTTGTTTTCTTCTGGTGCCTGGTGGGTTCTTTTGTTGCTCACTTTCTATTTGTTCAAGTTGTCGGGACAGTTCTCTGATTTTGGCTCTTTCTTCTTTTTGTATGTGTGCATTTAGTGATATAAATTGGCCTCTGAGCACTGCTTTTGCTGTGTCCCAGAGGTTTTGAGAGGAAGTATTTTCATTCTCGTTGCTTTCTATGAATTTCCTTATTCCCTCCTTGATGTGTTCTATAACCCAGTCTTTTTTCAGGAGGGTATTGTTCATTTTCCAAGTATTTGATTTCTTTTCCCTAGTTTTTCTGTTATTGATCTCTAGTTTTATTGCCTTGTGGTCTGAGAAGATGCTTTGTAATATTTCGATGTTTTGGACTCTGCAAAGGTTTATTTTATGACCTAATATGTGGTCTATTCTAGAGAATGTTCCATGTGCACTAGAAAAAAAAGTATATTTTGCAGCAGTTGGGTGGAGAGTTCTGTATAAGTCAATGAGGTCAAGTTGGTTGATTGTTGTAATTAGATCTTCCGTGTCTCTGTTGAGCTTCTTACTGGATGTCCTGTCCTTCTCCGAAAGTGGTGTGTTGAAGTCTCCCAGTATAATTGTGGAGGTATCTATCTCGCTTTTCAATTCTCTTAAAATTTATGTATCTTGCAGCCCTGTCATTGGGTGCATAAATATTTAATATGGTTATGTCTTCCTGATCAATTGTCCCTTTTATCATTATATAGTGTCCTTCTTTATCCTTTGTGGTGGATTTAAGTCTAAAGTCTATTTTGTCAGAAATTAATATTGCTACTCCTCTTCTTTTTTGCTTATTGTTTGCTTGATATACTTTTTTCCATCCTTTGAGTTTTAGTTTGTTTGTGTCTCTAAGTCTAAGGTGTGTCTCTTGTAGGCAGCATATAGATGGATCGTGTTTCTTTATCCAGTCTGTGACTCTCTGTCTCTTTATTGGTGCATTTAGTCCATTTACATTCAGGGTAATTATAGATAAATAAGTTTTCAGTGCTGTCATTTTGATGCCTTTTTATGTGTGTTGTTGACAATTTCATTTTTCCACGTACTTTTTTGTGCTGAGGCATTTTTCTTAGTAAATTGTGAGATCCTCATTTTCATAGTGCTTGACTTTATGTTAGTTGAGTCGTTAACGTTTTTCTTGGTTTTTATCTTGAGTTATAGAGTTGTTATACCTTTTTGTGGTTACCTTATTATTTACCCCTATTTTTCTAAGTAAAAACCTAACTTGTATTGTTCTATATCGCCTTGTATCACTCTCCATATGGCAGTTCAATGCCTCCTGTATTTAGTCCCTCTTTTTGATTATTGTGATCTTTTACCTATTGACTTCCATGATTCCTGTTATGTGTATTTTTTTTTTAATTAATCTTAATTTGTTTGTTTTTGTGATTTCCCTATTTGAGTTGATATCAGGACATTCTGTTTTGTGACCTTGTGTTGTGCTGGTATCTGATATTATTGGTTCTCTGACCAAACAATATCCTTTAGTATTTCTTGTAGCTTTGGTTTGGTTTTTGCAAATTCTCTAAACTTGTGTTTGTCTGTAAATATCTTAATTTCGCCTTCATATTTCAGAGAGAGTTTTGCTGGATATATGATCCTTGGCTGGCAGTTTTTCTCCTTCAGTGTTCTGTATATGTCGTCCCATTCCCTTCTTGCCTGCATGGTTTCAGCTGAGTAGTCAGAACATATTCTTATTGATTCTCCCTTGAAGGAAACCTTTCTTTTCTCCCTGGCTGCTTTTAAAGTTTTCTGTTTATCTTTGGTTTTGGTGAGTTTGATGATAATGTGTCTTGGTGTTTTTCTTTTTGTATCAATCTTCAATGGGGTTCGATGAGCATCTTGGATAGATATCCTTTCATCTTTCATGATGTCAGGGAAGTTTTGTGTCAGGAGTTCTTCAACTATTTTCTCTGTGTTTTCTGTCCCCCCTCCCTGTTCTGGGACTCCAATCACCCACAGGTTATCCTTCTTGATAGAGTCCCACATAATTCTTAGGGTTTCTTCATTTTTTTTAATTCTTTTATCTGATTTTTTTTCAGCTATGTTGGTGTTGATTCCCTGGTCCTCCAGATGTCCCAGTCTGCATTCTAATTGCTCCAGTCTGCTCCTCTGACGTCTAATTCTGTAATTTTATTGTTAATCTTTTGGATTTCTGGATGCTGTCTCTCTATGGATTCTTGCAACTTATTAATTTTTCCACTATGTTCTTGAATAATCTTTTTGAGTTCTTCAACAGTTTTATCAGTGTGTTCCTTGGCTTTTTCTGCAGTTTGTCTTATTTCATTTGTGATGTCTTGAAGCATTCTGTAAATTAGTTTTTTATATTCTGTATCTGATAATTCCAGGATTGTATCTTCATTTGGGAAAGATTTTGATTCTTTTTTTGGGGGGGTTGGAGAAGCTGTCATGGTCTGCTTCTTTAAGTGGTTTGATATGGATTGTTGTCTCCGAGCCATCACTGGGAAACTAGTTTTTCCAGAAAATCCGCTAAAAAAAAATGCAGTCAGATCCCTATCAGAGTTCTCCCTCTGCCTCAAGCTATTCAGATGTTAATGAAGCCGCCTGGGCAGGGTGGGGGAGGGAACAGAGAGATAGGAGAGTAGCACCTCAGAATATAGCCAGAGTTGCTTGTCTTGCTTGGAATGACTATTATATCTGAGATTCCCACGGGGCGCGTCGCCCATGTGTGCTGGCTGTGTGGAGATTGCCCCCGGGGGGTCTGGCCCGCTGGAGTCACAGTCAGATCCTCCGCTTCCAGCCCCACGCCCAGCGTCAAGGCTTCCCTACTGGGATGGTGCACTCTCGACTCCAAAATCAGTCGCTGCCTCCCGGGGACTTCTCGTCCCTCCAGCCGCGTGGCCATGCCACACCCGAGAGCCAGTTGGGCCTCCTCCCGGGGTTAGTTCAGATGGGTGGAGCAGCTCCCCGTGCTTGTGCCGTGACCGAGTGTCCCAGCTGGGACGCTGTTCTCCCCGCTCCAATACCAGTCGCTGCCTCCCGGGGACTTCTCCTACCGGCTGCGTCCCATGCCGCCCGTGCGACCCGGCTGGTCCCCTTCCCGGGGTTAGTTCAGGGGGGTGGAGCAACTCTCCGTGTTTATGCCGTACCTGCGTCCAGTCCAAATCCCTGCGGGACGGTTCCCCGGCTCAGATGCTGCTCTTTCTGCTCCAAGACCAGTCACTGCCTCCCGGGGACTTCTCCTACCGGCTGCGTCCCCCGCCGCCCGTGGAACCAGCTGGTCCCCCTACCGGGGTTAGTTCAGGGTGGTGGAGTAGCTCTCTGTGCTTGTGCCGTACCTGACTGGTACGCTGGCTCCAGGCTCTGGAAACAATCCTTGCTTCCCCGTATTAGTTCGTTCTCTGTCTCTAAATCTGTGTTTGTTGTTCAGGGTTCGTAGATTGTTATGTATGTGATCGATTCACTTGTTTTTCCGTGTCTTTGTTGTAAGAGGGATCCGAGGTAGCGTCTGCCTAGTCCGCCATCTTGGCTCCACCCTCGGGAAAACTTTGCTCACAAGCTTTTAAGACCCCAGACAGTACTCACCAAAGTAGGATGTAGAACAATTTCTTTAGAGACTATATTATGACAGTTGGTCTAGATGTCCCCCAAGACCATGGTCCCCAGCCCTCACCCAGTAGCTCGGTCTCTCAGGGAGTTTGGGTTTGTCTGTGAAGCTTCTATGGCTTTACCCTAGTAAAGTTGTGCTGATTTCCCCAGTATTGTGTACTGTCTTACCCTTCACCAGAGTTACCACTTATGTATCATCTAGTTAGTGTTTTCCCTTCTCCACTCCTCCCCTCCCTTGTAAGCATCAAAGATTGTTTCTTTCTGTGTATAAACATTTTCATGAATTTTTATAGTGGTCTCATACAGAATTCGTCCTTTTGTGATTGACTGCTTTCACTCAGAATAATACCTTCTGGATTCAGCCATGTTGTAAAATGTTTTGTAGATTCATCACTATTTTTTGGCATTGCGTGGTATTCCATTGTATGTAAAAAAAAATTTGTATGTATGTACCATAATTTCCTTATGCATTTATCTGTTGATGGGCTCTTAGGTTGTTTCCATCTTTTTGCTGTTGTGAATAATGCTGTAATGAACATGAGTGTGCATATGTCTATTCGTGTGACGGCTCTTATGAAAACAGACTGTTTTTAAAAGTGACTCTCTAGAATACATCTGAATGTTGCCCCCTCATGTATGAGCCTCTAGCACTCTTTCGGTGTCTGTTTGAATCTATGGTGCAGGGAATTGCCTCTTGTGCTGCAAGGGTTTCTCTTTGAAATTGGGAGCAATGGTAAGCCTTTAGTATAATTTTCCATGTTACATAAGATTTTTGAATAAAATGCAATAGAGGTTTACATATATTATTTTGAGGAGAATGCAGCAAACTGTACTTCATAAGATTTGGAATTTATTTGAAGTCTTCACTGACACTTTTAGGTTTAGTAATAGGAAGCTGGACAGATACTGAAATAACTACAGATTCTTACAAGAATAGGAGAACTCAAAGACACACACACACACACACACCCCCACTGAAAAAATAAAATAAGAAGGGGAAAACTCACACTAGCATTTGTCCCAAGATAAGAGACGTAGTGCAGTTTTCTGAAGAGGAAGAAGTCCAGGCAATTTATGACTCTTGAGAGTAAAAGAGATAAAACTGGCATTCAGCGAATATGCCCTGGCAAGTATGGCATACTGGCTGGCACCCATTCTGATTGTTAGTACTCACATAGCACTAGTCTTTATTTTGAACATCAGTTCATAATTCCCAGAACTCTTAATCTTGCCTCCCTCTACCCAGATAAAAAAAAAATTTATAGTCCAGGATAATCTTCCTATCTCAAGGTCCTTAATTTATTCACATCTACAGATTCTCTTTTGTCATGTAAAGTAATATATCCACAGGTTCTGGATAGTATGAAGTTAGCATCTTTGAGAGATGGCCCTTATTCTCTCTACCATAGGAAGTATGCAGAAAAGGTGAAAAGGGATAGAATACAGACCTTAAATATACATATGCATATAAGAAGCAGTGCCTGAGCAAAGTAAGGAGAGAACAGATGGGGAAAAAAAAAAATCAATTAAATAAAAGAAGATTCCCCAGAGCTGAAGAAATAAATAAATCTTTAGGTTGTAAGGACCGTGTAGTACAAGCAGGGTGTATCGAAATAGACATACATCTTGTTAAGTGCAATCAAGTTTGTTCCAATTCACAGAGACTCTATGTACAATAGAACGAAACATTGCTCAGTCCTGCGCCATCCTCACAATCGTTACTATGCTTGAAGCCATTTTTCTCGCCACTCTGTCAATCCATCTTGTTGACTGTCTTCCTCTTTTTCACTGACTCTCTACCACGCATGATATCATTCCCCAGGGACTGTTACCTCCTTATAACATGTTCAAAGTAAGTAAGACGAAGTTTCGCCATTCTCCCTCCTAAGGAGCATTCTGTAGTGACCTACAACTGGACACTAGTGAAATTTCACATCTCCATGGATGAGGAGAAATGTTCAAAAACCTTCAGAGACACAGAACATCTTAAGCACAGAGGAGTGAAAACTCAGATTTTCACCAGGCTTTTACTAAGCAACACTAGCCGTAGTAAACATTACAATAAGGTTCTTAAAATTCTGAGAGAAAATTATTTAAATACAGAGTTCTATTCCCAGCCAAAATAACACTCAAGAGTGAAGATTAAGGATATTTTTGCATATGCCAAAACTTTCAAAGCTTTCCGCTCATCAACTTCATTAGAATGAATTACTTGAGGTTGTATTCTAGTAAAAGTAAAAACAAGTAAAAGAAAGAGGAAGGCAAGGGATGCAAGTAACACTGAAGAGCAAAGACATCAGTAAGACTAATAATTAAGTCTAAGTAATGGTGCTTATGTAAAAAGATAATAATTGCAATTTAAGATCACAGAGGATTCTAATGTGGATGCTGGTAGGGGGTGTGCGTAGAGTAGGAGTGAAATAAAGTCAATTTTTTTATCTTGCTGGGAGTGGAGATATATCTGAATGTGCTTTTAATTTGTATTTTCTTGATGAAAATTAAAAAAAAACTGAAAGATTAAATTGATGATATCCAGTGAGCTTATATTTGAAAGAGATTCTGCTAACTTTAAAGCTGTGTATTTAGTTCTTTTAAGAGTGCACTTTGTTTCCTTCAAATTTTAAAATGAATATACCTTTTGCCTTAGCAATTTCATCTCTACAGAAGTATTTCCATATCTACAAAAAGATTTTCAAGAATGTGTATATGGCCTTGTTTATAATAGAAAAAAAAGGATAATAACCTAAGCCCATAGGAAATAGTTAAATTCATTATTGACAAGTATGCCCTGGTTAAAAATCAAGTCATTTTATCAAGGTTTACAGACATGGAAATATCTTCAAGTCATATTTTTTAATAAAAAAGGAGGTACATAATAATAGCTGTAATTTTTATTTGTGTTAAATAATCCTGAAAAAATGTGTATATTTACATGTGTATGTGATTATAGAGTTGTGTCTGGAAGAATACAAGGCAAAATGCTAACGATTTTCGTCTTTGGGGAGGAGAGTTGATTTAGGAGAAGATTTGTTTTTAATTTCTGCTTATATTATTTTAAAATAAGAATATGTTTATGTATTAGGCATATCAGTCATGTAACATTTTAAAATTTCGAAAAGAAAATAGCAAAATTCTCTGAAATCCCACACAATTACAGTCAACAGTTTGTTGATCATACACCCAGACCACTTGTGTACATATGGTTATGCAGATATATTTAGTTTGCCATAAAAGAAAGCATATGCTAATGTTTTTAATTTTTTTCCGTTAAACTTGTCTGTTACATAATTGTAAATTCACACCTAGTTGTGAGAAACTACAGATAGATCCCGTGTGCCCTTTACATTTTCTCTGCCAATGCTGACATCTTGTAAAACTAGTACACACATGATATTGATGTTGCCGCAGTAAAGATACAGAACATTTCCATCACCACAAACATCCCGCTTGCTGCCCTTGTATAGCCAAAATCCACTTGCCTCCTGCCCCCTCCCCCCTTCTGAACTCCTGGAAACCACTAATCTCTTCTCCATTTCTGTAATTTTGAAATTTCAAGAATGCTATGTAAATAGAATCACAGTATGTGACCTTTTGGAATTGGTTTTTTTCTCACTCAGCATATTTCTCTGTAGATTTATGCAGATTTTTGCATGTTTAAATAGTTAACTCCTTTTTATTGCTGAGTAGTATTCCACAGTATAGATGTACCACCATTTGTTCAGCCATTCACACACTGAAAGACACCTGGTTTGTTTACCGTTATTGGCTGTTACAAATAAAGCTTCCATGAGCATTTGTGTACAGGTTTTTACGTAAACACACAGGCCTGCATTTTTCTAAGGTAAACACCCAGGAGTTCAATTGCTGTGCCATATTGTAGTTATATGTTTCATTTTTTAAGAAACTGCCAAACTTCTGCAGACTGACTGTACAATTTTACATTTCCACCAGCAATGTATGAATGGCCCAGTTTCCCTACATCCTCAGCAGCATTTGATGTTGTCACAATTTTGTATTTAGCCATTCTGATAGGTGTGTAGTGACACCTCATTGTGATTTTAATAGCATTTCTCTAATGGATAGTGACGCTGAGCATAATTTTATGTGCATTAAGGAGCCCTGGTGGCACAGTGGTTAAGGGCTTGGCAGCTACTGAAAGGTCGGAGATTTGAACCCACCAACTGTTTCATGGCAGAAAGATGTGGCAGTCAGCTTCTGTAAAGATTATAGCTTTGGATACTAATGGGGCAACTCTGTTCTGTTCTGTAGGGTCGCTATGAGTCAGAATGTACTCAAAGGCCATGGGTTTTATTTGCCATCTTTATATCTTTTTCTGTGAAGTATCTTCATTTCTTTTGCCCATGTTTTAATTGGTTTGTTTTCTTTTGCTTGGTTTTCATAGTTCTTTTTACAAATTCTACATAGTAGACCTTTGTCAATATATGGTCTGCAAATATTTTCTCTCAAACCATAGCTTGTCTTTTTGTCCTCTTAACAGGGTCTTTTGTGCAGCAAAAGTTTTAATTTTTGATAGTCTTTTTATGGAGGACTCTGAATCAAAGAACTCTACCTAGCCCAAAATCCTGAAGATTTTTGATTATGTGTTTCTCTAAATATTTTTTAGTTTTAAGTTTTACATTTGAGTTCGTGACCCATTTTGAGTTAATTTTTTTTAGAAGTTATAATACTTAGGTAAAGTTTCATTTTATTGTCCGTAACATCCAATTGCTCCAGTACAATTTGTGGAAAAATATGTCTTTCCTCCATTGAGTTGCTTTTGCTCCTTTGACAAAAATTAGTTGGGTGTATTTGTGTGAGTCTGTTTCTGGGTTCTCAGTTCTATTCTGCTGATCTCTGTGTCAGTCACTCTGCCAGCACCACATAGTCTTGATTCCTGTAGCTCTGTAATAGGTCTTGAAACAGAGTAAGCTTTTTTCTCCCACTTTTTCTTCTTTATTAATATTGTTTGAGCTATCCTAATTCCTTTGTCTTCCCATATAAATTTTAGAATAATCTTATAAATATCTACAAAAAACTCTTGTTGGGATTTTGATATAAATTGCATTAAACTTGCATATTACTTTGGGAAAACTTGACATCTTTACTATGTTGAGTCTTCCAATCCATAAACATAGCGTGCCTCTCCAGTTATTTCGGTCTTGTTTGATTTCTTCCACTGGTGTTGTGTTGTTTTCAACATGTTAAGTACTATACATGTTTTGTTAGATTCACTGTTTGGTTTGATAGATTTCACATTTTTTGAGTGATTTTTAAACAGTGTTGTATTTTTAATTTTGATATCCAAGCACTCATTTTTATTATATCACTGATTTTTGTAAGTTTGTTTTATACCCTGTGACCTTGCCAAGCTCACTTATTAGTTCTAGTTGTTTTTATAAATTCCTCAGTTTTTTTCTTTTTCTTTTGTTATGAAGATAATTATGTAATCTGCAAACAGGAACAGTTTTATTTCTCCATTTCCAATCTGTATGCATTTTATTTCCTCTTTTTGCCTTATTGCAGTACTAGAACTTCCAGTAGTACATTGAATAAAAGTGCTGTGAGTGGACATCCTTGCCTTATTCCTGATCTCAGGGGAAAACATTCAGTTTTTCACCATGAAGTATAATGTTAGCTGTAGGTTTTTTGTAGATACTCTTTTTCAAGTTGAAGAATTTATCCTTTATTTCTATTTTTTTTTGAGTTTTTATTGTGAATGTGTATTGAACTTTGTCAAAGGTTTTTTTTGCATTGATTGATATAATAATGTGATTTTTCTTCTTTTGCTTGTTAATATGGTAGATTTTTACACTGATTTTTGTCTATTGAATCAGCCTTGCATCTCTTGAATAAACTCCATTTGTATGACTCTTTTAACATATATATGGAATTCTATTTGCTAATATTTTGTTGGAAACCCTGGTGGCACAGTGGTTAAGAGCTATGTCTGCTAACCAAAAAGTAAGCAGTTCGAATCCACCAGGCACTCCTTGGACTCTCTGTGGGGGCAGTTCTACTCTGTCCTATAGGGCCACTATGAGTCAGAATTGACTCAACAGCAGCATTTTTTTTTTAAATATTTCGTTGATGATTTTTATGTAAATGTTCATGAGGAATATTGACCTTTAGTTGTCCTTCCTTTGTACTGTCATTGTCCAGTTTTGGTATGTGGGCAATACTAGCTTCATAAAATGAATTGTGAAATCCTCCTTCTTCTTTTATTTCTGGAAGAGATTTTTTTCAGTTGGTATTAATTCTGCTTTAAAAGATTGGTAGAATTCTCCAGTGAAACCATCTGGGACTGGAGATTTCTCTTTTGAGAGTTTTCACATTATAAATTCAATTTTCTTAATAGCTATGGGATATTCAAATTATCTATTTCGTAGTGACTGAGTTGTAGTAGTTTGTATTTTTTGATACATTTTCAAACTTATAGTGTTATTTATGGCATTCCCTATTTAATCTTTTTGAAGTCTGGAGCTCTGGTAGTGCAGTGGTTAAGATCCAGGACTGCTAAGGGAAAGGTCAGCAGTTTGAATTCACTAGCTGCTCCTCGGAAACCCTATGGGGAGGTTCCACTCTGTCCTATAGGGTAGCTATGAATTGGAATTGACTCCACGGCAACAGGTTTCGGTTTTTTTTTGGTAGGTTGTGCGGGAACATTCGCTGTTTTGTTCATGATATTGGTAATTTGCATTTTCTATTTTTTTTCTTCGCACTTAATGGGACAAATAAGGAAAAGTACACCTACGCCATCTTCCCAGAAGCGAGAGTTCTGACAATGCTGTTTTGCAACCTATTTTTTTTATTCAATTGTATGTTGTGAAGATCTTTCTATTTCAATGAATACTGATTCATATCATTCTTTCAAAGTCAGAATATTATTTTATCTCATAATTATCAGCATAACCCCCCAAAAACCTAAACCCATTGCTATCAAGTCCGTTCTGACCCCTAGTGACCCTAGAGAACAGGGTAGAACTGCCCCATAGGGTTTCCAAGGGGGAATTGGTGGATTTGAAGTGCGAACTCTTTGGTTAGCAGCCATGTCACTTAACCACTGTGCCACCAGGGCCCCATTATCTGGACCTCTATATTAAGAGATGTTAATCACAACACTGTTTATGGTATCACTAAATGCATATTAATAAAGGGTTAGTTAAAAAGAAACTATGGTTAGTTTAATACAGAGGTGCACATTCTCTTGACTGTAATTCTGAATTTCAAAAGCTCTATAAATGAAAAATTTATTATAATATTTTATGTTAATTCACTTGGTGGCAAATTTGGAACTCTTGTGAGACTATTTATAGTCTTTATTTATCCCACTTGTTTTCACTCTTCGTATATTTGCTATAGAAATATTAAGCTGCTTATGGGTTGCTGCCCAGAATCTGTTGGGGACATTATGAAATATGTGGTCTATGCACCTTATTACTTTTTAAAATTCAAATGTTCTGAATTTTAGCATGCATCTCTCGCAATCTTCTTAGGATAGCTTTCCAGGAGAGTGTTAAATTTAAGTCATACTCTCATATTGCACTCCTAAGATGTTGTACTATGCTTTCTAACAAAACATATGGGTGTCTATTTCTATATGTTCTCAGCAGCACTGGCTAATATTACACAGTAGTTTAAACTTACGTGTATTTCTTTCTGGGATTATAAATATATTCTGTAAATGTTCATCTCAGAAAAACCTAGAAAATGCAGAGCAGTATAAAGAAAAAATTTAAAACACTCACAATATCTCTATTAACTTTTAATATTTTGGCGTGTTTTCTTCATGCATACTTTAAAATAACAAAATTGGAATCATACTATATGTATTGTATCTTTATACTGCATTTTTTATTAACATTGTATTGCAAACAATTCCCCTGTCTCTAACATATAGCATGATTTAGATGATGGTATAGTTTTCCATTCTGCCACCTGTTTGTCAATTTGTTGTACTGTGGTGGCTTGCATCTTGCTATGATGCTGTAAGCTGTGCAACTGATAAAAATCACCTCTGATGCATGCAGAAGTTGGATGATGAAACAGGAAGACGGAAGAAAAATCGATGTGTTCGAACTATAGTATTGGCAAAGAATATTGAGTATACCATGGACCGCCAAAAGAATGAACAGTCTGATCTTAGAGGAAATACAACAGAATGTTCTTTAGAAGCTACGATGGTGAGATTTCTGCTCACTTATTTTGGACACATCATCAGGAAAGATTCGCTAGAGAAGGGCATCATGTTTGGTAGAGGGTCAGCGAAAATGAGGAAAACCCTCCATGAGATAGATTGACACAATAGCCACAACAATAGACTCAAACATACCAACGATCATGAAGATGGTGTAGGTCCAGGGAACATCGCACTCCGTTATACATAAGGTTGCCAGGAGTCAGCGCCAGTTTTTTCATTGACTGGTTGTAGTACCATGACTTAGGTAACGAATTCCTTATTGTTGGGCAAATGGGTTATTTCTAAGTTTTTCCTATTGTAATTACATTATAATAAACATAGTTGTGCACATTCCAAAGTGTAAGAGTTAAAAAGATGGAGGCTTGGCCAGAACCTGGTTTTTTATCCCTTAAAATAAAAATTCCATCTTTTCCTAAGGAGTTCCAGTTCACTCTAAATATGATAATATTATTTTCATAAAGAATGTGACCCAGAGTACAACTTGAGAAAAATTAGATTTACTTTCCTTTGCCCACACTTTCCTCTCTCCTCCCCCCCCTTACCTTCAGAAATATTTAAATATAATTAACAGTTGATTCTTGTTGTCAAGAAGCTCAGACAAACAGAGGAATCAGAATTTTGGTTCTCACAGTAACTCACCATTGAACCAAGAAAAGACACAAGTATTTCTTGTTTTCAGTTTCTTCAATTATAAAATGAAGGGACTTGAGGTAGTAGTCATCTAAGGTCAGTTCCACTCCAAATCTCTCTTTTTTTAAAATTTTATTTCAGGCTATCATAATGTCACTAAGAAGATGTCCTCATCATATCTCCCGTTGTTTCTGTTTGTTCATTTGCATGATTTTTTTTTTTAGTTGTTGTTTTTCTTTATTATTATTTTTAATTCTGACATGATTGTTTTGTGTGTGAAAAATATGAGGGGTATATTCTCTGGTTGCCATATTTTTTCTGTGTTTACTTCACCTGTCCTTGGGTTGGAGCCCTGGTGGCCTGGTGTTTAAGAGCTCAGGCTGCTGATCAAAAGACTGGCAGTTTGAATCTACCAGCTGCTCCTTGGAAACCCTAGGGGGCAGTTCTGTTCTGTCCTGTAGGGATGCTATGAGTTGGAATCGACTCAAAACAATGGTTTTTTTTTTGGTCTTTGGGTTAGTGGGAGAGTCAATCACCATCCCAAAATTTTCAATTTATCTATACAGAGTAAGAAATATTGAATACATGCCAGCTCACTTTGATAGCCATGTGACCATGGGCAAATCATTTAGTCTGCCTGAGTCTCAGTTTCCTCATCTGTAAAACAGAAAGAAAGTTATCTATCTCACAGCTTTCCATTAAGAGTAAATAAGATAATGAATGGGAAAGTCCTCTGTGGAGCAAACAAAGTCAGTGTGGAGGTAGAGCTGAATAAATAGGCTAGAAGGATCTCTTACTACTAGATGTCAGGGTGAGGCACTGAGTTTGCCCATCCTACTTTGGACCAGGCTGACCTTAGCTGTTCCAAACTCTATGCCAGCATCTGTTTCCTTCCCACCTTCATTAATTCACACTTCTGTTTCTACCTCTTTAGCACCTAAGACCTCCTGACTGGCATTTTGAAGTTTTCCTTCTTTTAAGCTGTTGAAGGATTTTTGGACACATGTTTGCAGTTGACTGGCCCCACCACCAGCTCCTTCCTTGGCTCACCAGTCTTGACTACTGAGGGGGAAGTCAAAACATCTCTGTCCAGAGGGCTTGGGTATCATTCCTGTTGGGTAGGTAGCCAATACCATAAGCCTTTCTCGTGTGCACCCATGTGGCTCTTGGCATTTTCGGAGGTCTGACATCAAGGGGATCCTTGGGGGTGGGGGAGGGCTAAACACTCCACATTCAGCACCTGGGATGTCAGTTCATATTCAGCCCAATCTCACTGGAGTGGGGGCTCTTTAGCACTTCACAACAGACACCAAAACCCTCTATAGTTTATGTGTGATCAGAATGACAGTTGAAGGTAATTTTCCACAGTTTTAGGTTTGTTCCTTAGAGGAATATCTAATTGGAGCTCAAAACCACCATAGAATGAATGAAGGACAACAGTTGTTTTCTTATTTTCTCTGATTAGAAGTAATACAGATATGCAGTGGCACCTCCTAGGCCTGGAACAGAACTGGGCACAAAAAATCTGCCTCACACTAAGAGCTGTCTTTCTAATAGGCCAAGCAGATAGATGGTCTCCCAAATAAGTGATCTAAGGAGCAAATTTTTTAAAAAAATTTTCCTTCCTAAAATGTCTTCCTCATAGGTCAGCTGACATGCTCAAATTTCCACCATTTGGGTTTAAGGCATTGTTTCTGTGTTCCCTGTAAAAATCCTCATGAGGTTATGCTTTTATATGAATTTATTTTAGATTTTCTATGTTAGCATGAGGAACTGGATCGCAGGAAGAAAACCGAGTTTTGATGGGATCAGAGCACAGGATATTTCAGAAGAAGAAACCAGAGAAGAAGATGGCAATCAACAAATATATATAGAGTGTCTACAAGGAGGCAGAGGAGTGTAGGATTAAGGATCATCAGCAGGTTAAATGAAATAATGTAGATGATGTCTTTAGCCTGGAGCCTGACACAAGCTAAGTCCTCAAAAAGTGTTATTTTCCTAAAGTTCTTGACACTTTCCAGATGCTGGAGCTACAACAGAGAACACTACAGACTTGGTTCTTGCCCTCACAGAGTTAAAGTTGGGTAGGTGGGCAACTAACCAAAAATTACAGTATTGTGTGTGGTAAGTGCAGTACGGTATTATGGGAGCTTGAAGCAGTATACCAATTGGGAGGGCTTTCCAGAGAAAGTGATGCCCTATTCTGAGACCTGAGGAGAAGTGTGATGCAGAAAAGAAAAGAGTTTCAAACACGGGAACACATGCAAGAAAATCCAGAACTGAGAGAAAGCAGGGCAGGTGCCAAGAGGTAGATGTCGAAGTATAGGGTCAGTGTCTTGAGATGAGGCTGAAAGGTTGGTGGCAAAAGAGAGAGTAGAGCGGAAGTGGTGGGCATAAAAGACGGTCATTTGAGTCTGGAACTGGTTGCTGCAAAGTCAGAAAAATCTTAATCAGCAGTACAGATCTGCTAATTTTTTTGGAATGTTGATGCCGCAATCAGCTTTTATTGAATTTGGGGGAAAACTGAACATTCTGATTTCCACTTTTCATGCTCTGAATCGTATGCCACACTTGGAATGTTGTTCCTTCTTTCCTTACAACTCTTCCTTTTCTCTTTTCCTCAGAAGGGTCAGAGTGATACAAAGGTCACTTCATTTGCATTCAACAATCATTTCTTGTATTCCTTCTGTGTGTGGGACTACAAAGAACAAGCAAGGATGTCTTAGTATAGAATGGGACACAGCTGAGTAAACAAAAAGTTTAAAATTTAAAAATTATTAAATATACAGTATCATTCATCCTACACCCATTCTTACCTTTTCCTAGCTAACCAATGTTAATAGATTGGTGTCTAAAGCTATATACACATATGGAGAGCTGTTGGCTAATTTTCAAAAGGATTATACATCACACGGTACTTTGCAACTTTCATTTTTAATTAATAATACATCATGGACAACATTACATTTTAGCAATACAAAGACTTAATTCATTCTTTTCAGTGTCGTTAGTTGCCATCGAGTTGGCTGTGACTTAATGGCGACCCTATGTATAACAGAATAAAACATTTCACGATCCTATGCCACCTTCACAGCTGTTGGTATGCTTGAGGCAATTTTTGCCACTACTGTGTATTTTGAGAGCCTTCCAACCCAGGGAGCTCATCTTCCAGCACTATATCAGACAATATTCTGTTGTGATCCATAGGGTTTTCATTGGCTAATTTTCTGTCAGTATGTCAATTTGTCATACTGTCTGTTGTTTCCAGTTTGTCATACTGTGGTGGCTTGTGTATTGCTATGATTCTGGAAGCTATACCACCGGTATTTCAAATATCATCAGGGCTACCCATGGTAGACAGGTTTCAGTGGAATTCCTTACTAAGACAGTCTGGTGATCTACATTATACTATTTCATAGTATACTATTTCATAGTATAATGTGCCATAATTTAATCAACTACTCACTATCGATGGATGTTCAGATTGTTCTCAGTTATTGTTTTTACCACTATAAAAATGCTGTAGTAAAAATGCATGCTTATAAATCTTTTCCTTTGAAACTGGGATCCCTAATGATTTCTGTTCCACTAATTAGATGAATTTAGAGACCATCCGAAGAATAGATTTGATGCATAGAACACTAGTGACCGAAGACCAGACGAGTTGTGGAATGACATCGAAGATATCATACATGAAGACAGCAAGAGGTGATTGAAAAGACAGGAAAGAAAAGACCAAGATGAATGTTAGAGGAGACTCTAAAACTTGCTCTTGAATGTCGAGCAGCTAAAGCAAAAGGAAGAATTGGTGAAGTAAAAGAGCTGAACAGAAAGTTTCAAAGGACGTGTCGAGAAGGCAAAATAAAGTATTATATGTGCAAAGAGCTGGAGATGGAAAACCAAAAGGGTAGAACATGCTCGGCATTTCTCAAGCTGAAAGAACTGAAGAAAAATTCAAGCCTAGAGTTGCAATAGTGAAGGATTCTATGGGTAAAATATTAAATGACTGAGGAAGCATCAAAAGAAGATGGAAGGAATACAAAGAGTCATCATACCAAAAAGAATGAGCCGATGTTCAACCATTTCAAGAGGTGGTATATGATCAGGAACGGATGGTACTGAAGGAAGAAGTCCAAGCTGCCCTGAAGGCATTGGCGAAAAACAAGGCTCCAGGAATTGATGGAATAGCAATTGAGATGTTTCAACAAACATATGCATCACTGGAGGTGCTCATTCGTCTATGCCAAGAGATATGGAAGACAGCTTCCTGGTCAACTGACTGGAAGAGATACATATTTATGCCTATTCCCAAGAAAGGTGATCCAACCGAACATGGAAATTATAGAACAATATCATTAATATTACACACAAGCAAAATTTTGTTGAAGGTTATTCAAAAGAGGCTGCAGGAATATATCAACAGGGAACTGCCAGAAATTCAGGCTGGTTTCAAAAGAGGACGTGGAATCAGGGATATCATTGCTGATGTCAGATGGATCCTGGCTGAAAGCAGAGACTACTGGAAGAATGTTTACCTGTGTTTTACTGACTATGCAAAGGCATTCAACTGTGTGGATCATAACAAATTATGGATAACATTGCAAAGAATGGGAATTCCAGAACACTTAATTGTGCTCATGAGGAACCTTGACATAGATCAAGAGGCAGTTTTTTGGACAGAACAAGGGTACACTGTTTGGTTTAAAGTCAGGAAAGGTGTGCGTCAGGGTTGTATTCTTTCACCATACCTATTTTGTGTTTTATTCAATCTGTGTGCTGAGCAAATAATCCAAGAAGATGGACTATATGAAGAAGAATGGGGCATCAGGATTGGAGGAAGATTCATTAACAACCTGTGTTACGCAAATGACACAACCTTGCCTGCTGAAAGTGAAGAGGATTTGAAGCACTTACTAATGAAGATCAAAGACCACAGCATTCAGTATGGATTGCACCTCAACATAAAGAAAACAAAAATCCTTACAACTGGACCAATGAGCAACATCATGATAAATGGAGAAAAGATTGAAGTTGTCAAGGATTTCATTTTACTTGGATCCACAATCAACAGCCATGGAAGCAGCAGTCAAGAAATCAAAAGACGCCTTGCATTGGGTAAATCTGCTGCAAAGGACCTCTTTAAAGTGTTGAAGAGCAAAGATGTCACCTTGAAGACTAAGGTGCTCCTGACCCAAGCCATGGTATTTTCAATCACATCATATGCATGTGAAAGCTGGACAATGAATAAGGAAGACTGAAGAAGAATCGATGCCTTTGAATTATGGTGTTGGTGAAGAATATTCAATATACCATGGACTGCCAAATGAACGAACAAATCTGTCTTGGAAGAAGTGTGGCCAGAATGCTCCTTAGAGGTAAGGACGGCGAGATTGTGTCTTACATACTTTGGACATGTTGTCAGGAGGGATGAGTCCCTGGAGAAGGATATCATGCTTGGCAGAGTACAGGGTCAGCGGAAAAGAGGAAGACCCTCAACGAGGTGGATTGACACAGTGGCTCAGTGGCCACAACAATGAACTCAAGCATAATGATTGTAAGGATGGCTCAGGACTGGGCAGTATTTTGTTCTGTTGTGCATAGGGTCGCTATGAGTCGGAACTGACTCGATGGCACCTAACAACAACAATTAGATGTACTCATGGACTCTGATTTGGGTCACAAGTGGAGCAAGGCAAGATGACGTCATCCCTTATGCCGGTCTGGTCCAGGGCAGAGGCAATGTGCTTCTGGAGCTGGCAGCTTCCTGGCTGTGCAGCTTCCTGACTATGCCAAAGTAGCAGGCCCCTCACAGATTTCACAGGTATTCTGGAAGATCAGCCTAGAGTCTCCTTCTTCAGTCCTCCCAACCATTCTTTAAGCTAGTCAAACTGTTTAATATACAATTTTCTGCTGAAAAAGCTGGAAACATCCTGCTATTTGAAGTTGGAAACTCTGGTCAATGCTGAGGCTAGCTCTTAGTTTCTTTTCTTTATTTTGATGAACAGGTTTGTTAACTTCCTTTGTGGTTACCTTGAAATTTACCATTATCTTTGTAGGTTTCAACTAGTCTGTTATTACTTGGTATCGCCTTACCTTCCTCTCCATTTGAAAGTTCTGTACCTACACCATTTATTCCCTCTTTTATTGGTCTGACATTGTTGTGAATTACATATTAACTTTTCTGGTTCCCTGTTGCAATTCTTTTGGCTTTGGATAGTCCTTAAGAGTTCATTTCCTATGTGGGTATCTGGCTGGTACAGTCTTGTGTCCTAGGTTCAGGGTGTGGCCTGTTGTTGTTTGTTCTCAGACTGAAGGACTCCCTTTAGTTATTCTTGTAAGTTTGGTTTGGTTTTTATGTATTCCCTTAATATCTGTTTATCTGGAAATGTCCTAATTTTACCATCATATTTGAATGAGAGTTTTGCAGGATATATTATTCTTGGTTTTTTCTTTCAAGGTTTTATATATGTCATCCTCTTGCCTTTTTGCTTGCATGATTTCTGCCAAATAATCAGAGCTTAGTCTTATTGTTTCTCCTGTGTATGTAACTTTTTGTTTTTCTTGAACTGCTCTCAGGGCTTTTTCTTTGTCTTTGGTTTTAGCAAGTGTGATTATGGTATGCCTCAGTGATTTTCTTTTGGGATCTGTGTTAGTTATCTAGTGCTGCTGTAACAGAAATGCCACAAGTGGATAGCTTTAACAAAGAGAAATTTATTTCCTTACAGTAAAGTACGCTAAAAGTTCAAATTCAGGGCATCAGCTACCTGGGAAGGCTTTCTCTCTCTGTCGGCTGTGGAAGAAGGTCCTTGTCCTCAATCTTCTCTGGTCAAGGAGCTTCTCAGGTACAGGGACCCCAGGTCCAAAGGGTGCATCCTGCTCCTGGCACTGCTTTCTTGGTGGTATGAGGTCTCCCTGTATCTTTGCTTACTTCTTTCTTTTATATCACAACAGATTGCCTCAAGAAACAATCCAACCTTGTAGACTGAGCCGTGTCTCACTAACACAACTGCTGCCCATCCTCCCCCATTAACATTATAGAGGCAGGATTTACAACATATAGGAAAATCACACAATACCGGGAATCATGGCCCAGCCAAATTGATACACATATTTTTTTTTTGGTGGGGGGGCATAATTCAATCCATTACAGGGTCTATCCTGTATGGGGTTTGTTGAGCTTCTTGGTTGGTCAGCTTTTCACCTTTCATGATATTTGGGAAGTTTTCTGTCAGCAATTCTTCAATGATCCTCTTTGTGTTTTCTGTTTTCTCCTCCTGTTCTGAAACTCCGATCGCTCACAAATTTTTGCTTTTGATTGTATCCCACATAATTCCCAGGGTTTCTTCATTCTTTTTTTTCTGATTTTTCCTCAAAGAGAGTCGTAGCCAAGTGTTTGTCTTCCATTTCACTCATCCTGTCTTTCATCATTTCAGACTTGCTCCTCAGCCCTTCTATAACGCTGTCCATTTCTGAAATCTTGTTGTCTGTCTTTTGGATTTCTAATTGTTTTTGTATGATTTCTAGTTGTGAATTTATTTTGGCATTTTGTTCCTGTGTTATTTTCTTGAATTCTTCCATTTTTTTTGTCTGCATTTTCCATGAATTTGTCTGCATTTTCCATAAACTTTTCTATTTTTTCCTCATTTTTGTCTGCTTTTTGCTTCAACTCTTGGATAATTAGAGATTGGAATTCCCTGTCAGGTAGTTCTAGTGCCTTTTCTTCTACCGGAAAGTCATCTAGTGTTTTATTTTGGACGCGCGCTGGAACTGTCCTCTCCTGTTTTTTAATATGTTTTGATATTGTCCACTGTCTTCAGGACATTCAGTAGTTATTTTCTTTGTTGATTGATTATAGATCTGTTTGTTTTGTCCTGCTTTTTTGTTTTATTTGGTTATGTTTGAGCAGGCAGCCTGTGCAGTCTTTGTTGTTTGCTCGTCTGTGGTCATGATACTCTTCACCTCTTTGTCCAATGGGCAGGGCCACTTGCTCAGCTATGGTGCAGCAGGGCAGGTCCAGCTGTAGCAGACAGTCTGGGATGGGTTTTTTGTAGCATGTACTAGGGCTAACCGAGTGGGCCAGGAATCAGTGCTGTGCAGGTTCTGGTAGGCCGTGCCTGTGTTGCTTGGAGGCGTGATGTTCAGTGCACAGTGCAGGTAGGCAGGAAGGGGAGGAGGTTGTGATGTGTGGAGCTAATATATATATGGGAAAGAGGAGAGAGAAGAGAGAGAAACAGGAGCCAAAAACAAACAAACAAACAGAGTGATGGGGAGCTTGCTTTTGGAGTAGAGAGAAGGGAAACAGAAATGGAGAAAAACAAAAGGGAAAAAGGAAGAAAAAATAACTAGATAAAAATTTTGAAGAAAAAAAAAGAGAGAGAGAAAAGCTGCCAGGGGTCCCACTGGTGTGGCTGCAAAGATCGGGGAAGTGGCTCACAGGCTGTGCAGTATAGCCTGGCTAGAGGGGGTATAGATGTCGCACAGTGCCAGGTATTCGGGAGACAGGAAAAGAAGGTAAGTATAGAGAGAGGAGAACTGAGAAATGAAGAAAGACAGGAAAGAAACGAGAGAAAAGGAAAAAAAGAAAAAAGAAATGCTGTGCAAAGCAGCCCAACTTGAAAGGTCTCCCAAGCTGAAAAAAGAAAAAACAAACAAACAGAACAAAGCAAAACAAAGGAAAAAACAAAACAAAGCCCCAGGGATCCCACCAGTGTAGTGTTGCAGGCTGGGGGAGTGGTTCCCCAGTTGAGTGGCGCTTCACAGCCTTTCAAGAAGCAGAGATGGCACACAGCCAGGTGTTCAAAAGAAATGAGGGGGAGGTGGTGGGAGGGACGGAAGAAACCAAAAGAAATGTAAAAACAGAAAAAAGCAGCATCCGCGACAGAATCCAAGCAGCCCAGGGCTGAAACATTTGCCTTCCAACCAAGAGACTGCAGCCAGTGGGAAGCAGAGGAGGCTCAAGTGTGGGGAAAAAAATGGGGGTTAAAAACAAAAAGAAAACCAAACCCAGTGCCATCGAGTCGATTCCGACTTATAGTGACCCTATACAGGAAAGCACATATCGCTGGTTATCAGGTGCTCTGCCTTCTGCTGGGAACTTCATGAGGCTGCTTTCCCATACTCCATGTCTGCCGATCTCAGATGCGGGCAGCATCCCTGCCACTTGGATTCGCCGCTGCAACCAGCCAGGAAGTATGGAGGTAAAGCAGCAGGGAGAGGATGATGGGGTAGGAAAGCATGTATTGCTGGTTACCGGCATTGTCCATCTCCTTCTGGGAGCTCTGAGAAGCTGCTTTCCCATGCTCTCTGTCCACTGCTACTGCGACAGTAGTCCAAGATGATGAATCTGTGCTGCATTAGCTGATAGGGGACCTCGGCATGTATCTCTCCTCTGTTCTCTGTTTCTTATTCCCTTCGGTGTTTGAGTTCTTCCTCTCTTCACTTGACACTTCAGGTTCCAGGAATGACGTTTGTCTCTGTTTTACTTAGTTTTTTGCGTCTTCCCTGTGGAGGGACGGTGTGGTGCTTCTGTCTATGCTGCCATGTTGGCCTCAAGTCCTAGTTGTTAGTTTAGATGGGTGTAATTCTCAAATTTTTGAATCTACAAAAGTTACCCGGGATGCTATTAATATGTGTATCTCAGGAGTAGGCGAGCTTACTTCTAGCTAGTAGCCAGCGTTGGTTACTAGAAGAAGTGGTACTGTGTTAAGTCTTGTGTAGGATTTGAACAAGCAAAATGTGGGAAAGGGATTCCAGGTAGAAGGAACAGAATGATAATGGGGAAATGAGAGGCATGCATGGAGAATCATGTTGTCTGAATTAAAAAGAGAATGGGAAGGTTGGAAGGAACAGATTTACTTAGATAGTCTTGATGGCTAAGCTACCTTTATTTTTTAGACAACTAAGTAGGAAATGAAGGTATTGTGTAAGGAAGTGACCAGACTGTAACACTTACCTCCTGGAATCCTGTAAAATGGTGTGAGTTCTACCTCTACATGCTAGAAATGGTGAAAGTCAGAGCAATTTAGTGTGGATTGACTCTGTGGCACAGTGGTTAAGAGCTACCACTGCAAACTGTAAAGTCCACCAGCCGCTCCTTAGAAGCCCTGTGGAGCAGTTCTGCTGTATTCCGTAGGTTCACTGTGAGTCAAGATCGACTCGACTGCAATGAGTTTGGTGTTATGGTTTTTAAGTATTATTATAAAGGAATTTGAAAACAATTTCTGTGAATAAGCATACGTTATGAGGCATGAGAATGAACGATTTGGGGGAGGCTGTTCCATTGGCAGCTATACAATTTTTTTTTGTCAATATTTCCAGTATTCGAGTACATGTATCCCGGCTGTCATGTTCATGTTTTGGTTCATGGAGGTGTCACACAACCAAAATATTGGGATTAGGTTAAACCAACATCCTAGTCAAACATTCTTGATATTAAATTCAAATTTTGTTTTGTTTGTATATTTTAATTCTATCTTTACAAAAATAATTTGGCCGTGTTTGCATGGTTACAGATTACCTTGGCCTGAGCATGATGCTTCTCAAGTTGGTACAAGTTAATATATTTTCATGTTTTGTATTCTATCAGTATTTTTGACTGTGACTTTTTTATTCTCTCTGGGACAGTAGGGTGAATTTGCTGGGATATTGAGATAGGTACAGGGTTGTCACATTGTGGTGTGTGAATGTGTACACGTTACCTGCACTTCCCTAATCCTAAACTATATTTATTAATGTAAAATTAAGTTCTTTCTCTTGGAAAAGTTGTGAGAATAAAATACTACTTTGTAAATGTTTTAAAATAAACCAGCAACATAGATTCCAACATCATAGCTCTTCTTGTATGAAGAGAAAAATGCAAAGCATTTACTTTTTTCAAATTGGAAATTTTTTTTTTTTTTTCTTTTTAATGATCCTATGGGACAGAGTAGAACTGCTGCATAGGGTTTCCAAGGATCAGCTGGTGGATTTGAACTGCTGACCTTTTGGTTAACAGCCAAGCTCTTAACCACTGCTTCTTTAAAAAGGTAATGGTTACAAATTCTAAGTCTTTGACAGGTGAGAAAACGCTCCTTGCTTTACAAGAAAGTGTGAAAGTCAGTTGCTTATCATCAGTTGAAATCAATGCATTGAAAATAATTAAATCATAGTAGAAAAAGTAGGTTTTCCAGTTGTACAAATGTCTGCACAACAGTTAAACTTCACAGATTGTTCTGACTTCTGATGTAACATCATAGTGAGCGGAGGCTCCCATCTTTTGTGGCCCCCATTTCTATAATGCACCAGTGGATCGAGATATTTCCTTAAGAATGCTTCTCATAATTGGGGTACACTTCAGAGCTAGCAGCACAGGTCAGGGAGAGGTAGGAGGGGAAAGAGGAGAAGTCATTGATGTGGAGTACTTTTCCTTCCTGTGATACACTTGTTGGCCTCTCAGGATTTCTTGTTAATTCTGGGCAATACAATGAAAGGTTTATTTATTTATTTGTTTGTTCTGGTAAGAAGAGAAGTTCTGGCGTGTAGGGCCCACAAAATCCATTACTTTTTATGCTAAATAACTTGGCATAATGGTAAGTGTGCTACTCTAGGAGGCAAATAGATAACTAAGCAGTTATATCACCTTTCATCCCTATGAAAATACGGATTTATAAAATAATGTAAAAATAGTTTTCTAAATTTCTTGGAAATTATGCTTTTTCTTTAAAGCTTCAGAAACCCTGGCGGCATAGTTGTTAAGTGCTACGGCTGCTAACCAAAAAGTCAAAAGTTTGAATCCAGGTGCTCCTTAGAAACTCGATGGGGCAGTTCTACTCTGTCCTATAGGGTCGATGTAAGTCAGAATCAACTTGACAGTAGTGGGTCTTTTTTTTTTTTTTTTGGTTCTTCAAAGCTTCAAGTCCTTGTCTGTGTTACTCCTTTTCTGTGTCTCGAAATGATTCTTCCAGAATTAAATAATCACTTTCTTAAAGCCTGAATTTTTTTTTCTAACACAGCTTTCAAAATCGGCAGGAGGCTGGGAGGAAGGTGCAAGAAGGGCAGAAGTTTTTAGAGCAAGAGAATGACAAAAAAAAAAAAAATCCCAACAACCAAACCCACTGCCGTCTTGTCAATTCTGACTCATAGCAACCCTATAGGATACAAAACTTCAGTTATTTTATTCTGCAGTGAAGCACTCTGAGTAATGTGAGATCATATTCCAGCGACCTACACATTTTGCAGTGTATGCACTCTGAGATTTCTACACATTGTAGTCAAATGTTTTGTCCACATGTTAATGAGTTTAATTAGCCTGACTAGTGTTAGGCACCAGGCAAACTAGAGGAGGGGTAGGACCTGGTAAGTGATGAGGGAAAGGGCTGGGACTCCGTAGACTTTGTAAGGCATAAGAAGAAAAAAAGTGGCATCGAGTTTGACTCCTGGGGACACCACACGTGTCATAGTAGAACTGTGCTCCGTGGCATTTTCAATGACTGATTTTTCAGAAGGACATCACCAGGCCTTTCTTTCAAGGAGCCTCTGGGTAGACTTGAATGTTCAACCTTTGGGTTAGCAGCCGTTTGCACTACCTTCTGATTCCGTTGTAAGGATAACTGTCCTTACGAAGGACAACTTTGTAAGGATAACTGTCTTACTACGCAATCTGGGGTGTAATAAGATTGGTCAGTGGCGCTCCTCCATGTGTGCTGCCTTTGGTCAACTTTCGTCACATGTTATTACTGACAACTAAACTCTAACCCCAGCAAATCACTGTAGGATAATTCATTCCCTTAATAGGGGAAAACTATGTTGAAAATAAATATATGTGATGAGGTTTAAGAGTGAGTGATTTGGTGTCAGTGGGGGGCTCTTCCATTGGTAACTACACAATATTCTTTGTCAGTATCTCCAGTATTCTTTAGAATGGATCTTTACCTCTATCCTAGCTGTCAGTAAGGGCTCCCTGTACCACCCATCCACCAACACACAATTTCTCTCTTTGCTTCATTTTTGATCACCAATTTCTATAGGAAACCTACTCATGGAAAGCATTTTTTGTTTTAGAAGAACTCCCTCACAATCTGGGGGATTATAGAAAGAGGTTAAAAGTAAACTACTGGTTTCCTTTCCATATTTCTTGGGTCCACTCTTCTACTTCCTCCTCTTCATCCTGCACCCTCCATCCCGGAATTATCCCCCAGGACTTGACATTTTCTCTTTTGGGGTATCAAGTGCTTTTCCTTCTGAATGCTTGGTAACAGGCAATCCTAGGTTTTGGGGAAGGGTGGTGTTTCTCAGCTTTGACCCTCTTCAAGCTTATCAGTGCCGCCCTTTGTGCACAAACTTGTTTATTTCAGGACCCCTCACACTCTCAAAAATTATTGAGAGCCCCAGAGAACTTTTGTTCACAGGGCCACTATCTGTCAATATTTACCCTACTAAAAATTAAAATCGAGGAATTAATAATAATAAATGTATTACATTTAACGTAAATAATTTTTTTATGGAGAGTAACTATAATTTCCAAAACAAGAAAAAACTAGTGAAATGAATGACATAGGGTTTTTTTTTTTTTATGCAACTTTTTTTATATTCAGTTTAATAGATGGCAGGACAGATTCTGATATCTGCTTATATTGTTTTGGTTGAACTAAATGAAGAAAATTCAGCCTCACACAAATATAGTTGATTCTTGTTTTTTGTGGTAGTTATGGTCTGTGAAGTTGCCAAAGACACTGAATTAGCAAATACTGAACCATTCCTCCTTGAGGAAGTATAAGGCTAGTTTCCTGCAAGCCTGTAGTCACAACATAACTTTGTTTTATGTGTGTTTCTGTTTAAAGACATCTTATTTAATATATTTTGTAATGCATTAACATTGAACTCACGCCAACAGCACTATAACTCATGCCTAAACAAAGTTTATCTAATGAGTATTTTCTTGGTAAGGCACATCACAGCCTTCTTGTGCTTAGGAATACTCAACAGTGCTTCAGCACTGTGCTTGGGGGCCATTTTAAACAGCAAAACTACTAGCAAAAAGCACAAAAATGTGAAAAAAGTAGACTAAATAGAACATAAAAGGGACACTTGTTTCAAGTATGAGAGCTGAAACAAGAAGGCAGAGTGTCACCTTGTTCAACCCTGTTGGGAACTTGCACGTTGGGTGACCAAAATTTTTTGCAGCTCTACTCATGTTGGTGAAAGACTGCAAAAGTGATGTAAGTATTGATTTCAAGGTTACAAGTAAATTTAGCTAGTAGGTGAATTTGCAAATATGGAATCTGTGAATAAAGAGGATCGACTGAATGTAATTGGAAAAGAGGAAAATTTTAATAGCCTTTTCAAATAGTTGCGGATATTCTTCTTTCATACCACATCAAAACTCTACAAGTGGTAGTTTTTTTAAAGGTTACTTGCAGTGAAGAATCCAAAACCAAGTTAATAAACCTCCTGACTCTGTTACATTAAAATTCACTGGTCTGTCTTGCTTTTTGAATGGATATTTTACTCATACATTGGTCATTTTGAAAATATGGGTTTCCTGAATCATGCAGGTCCTTCAAATATGATTGTGAACATCACCACCCGTCTCATGAGAGAAGTCTTTTTCAGTGGTAACAAGATGTAAGATCCTAGTGGCAAATATTAGTTTTCTAAATTTTAATTTCCACTTGAAAGCTCAAATATTATCTTTGGAAACAGATACTGTAAATTGTTTTCTTTGAAGTGACAGACTTCACTCCTTTTGAATAAAATGTTTGCCAAATGCCCAAGTACAAACAACCATAGTTTGTCTGTCAGTGTTTATTTCAAGTAATGGTGCTCCATGAAAAAGAGGTTAGTTAGCTTGTAACCCAAACAATCACACAGATGTTTTTCCTTGAGATAACCATTGTACTTCCATTTGCAGCAGTAATATTTTATGTATGTTGTTGTTAGCTGTTGTCAAGTCCTCAGCCCTGTTCCATCTCCGTAATTGGTTGTAGATTGGACCAGTGTGATCCATAGGGTTCTTCATTGGCTAGATTTCTGGAAACAGATTGTCAAGCCTTTCTTCAACTTTATGTATACTTATTTTTTGCCCACAAAATATTAAAATTAACATGTATTTGATGGTCAGTGGTTAAGAAAATCATAAGTTTTACTGCTTCATTGAGGACATTTGTAAATAAAACTGGCTTGTTTTTTTCCTACAAATGTGTTGCAGTTAAGAAATCGATGACTACTTCCACAGTTTGCTGCCAGTGCCTTGATTCATGCTGAGGTGACAGCATGAAACAAAAGTAGTGTTATCCTCCATTGCTTTTGGATCATCAGTGCACATGTCAACACAGCGAAAAAGCCACTGGTGTTTTAATATTATTCTGGAAATATTTTTGACCTCGTGGTCCCCCTGAGAGCATTACAGGTGCTCCCAAGGATACAGCCAAAGTTGTGGACCACTCTTCTAGATTACCCACCCAGACCATTAGTACTTCTCAAATTTGAATGTATACACGAATCACTTGGGGACCTTATTGAAACACACATTTTAATTCAATAGTCCTGAGTTTGGACCTGACAGTTGCACTTCTAAGAAGTTCAAAGGTGAAGGTAACGCTTCTTCTAGGTGGCTGCACTTTGAGTGCTAAGTCTGTAGAACTGCATTGTCCTATATGGTAGTCACATGTGGCTATTTCAATTTAAAGTAGTTAAAATTAAATATTAATTGCCTCAGTTGTACTAGCCACACATCTTGAGTGGTCATAGCCACCTGAAGCTGTTGTCATTGTTAGCTGCTGTACAGTCACTCCCTGACTCTTAGTGACCCCCTGTGTTATAGAACCCCATGTGTTATAAAACCATACGGTTTTCTTGGCTGTAATCTTTATGGAAGCAGTTCTTCTGGTCTTTCTTCATAGTGGCTATCGTATAGGGCAGAGCAAACATAGAACATTTCTACTATCACAGAATATTATTTGATAATGCTGTTGTAGATTGTTTATGTGGAGTTAATAATGACAGTGTGGTATAACTAGATTCACTTATCCTTCAAAATAATTTGGGTATAACATTATACATAACTTCACCATATTTCTGATCAACTGCAACAAAGACATACAATTTAGTTTTTTTTTTTTTTTTATATATTTTAAACTCAGTAGCTTCAAGTTGCCCAGCTAAATTCTTATAAACTACCCAGTGCCGTGTAAAATGACATTGCAAAGGTTGGTGCATAATATTCCATTTTTGTGGGAGAAAGAATTCTATTTAAAAAATAAACTGATCAGAATATCTGTTATGGATTAGATTGTGTCCCCCCAAAATGTGTGTCAACTTGGCTGGGACATGATTCTCAATATTGTGTGGTTGCTTTCCATTTTGTGATGATGTAATTATCCTGTGTTGTAAGTCCTAGCCTCCATGCCTGTGGTTGTGATCCTGTTTGGGAGTTAGCTGCTTGTTAATGACGTAGGATAGGAGGCAGTTATGTTAATGAGCCAGGACACAATCTGCAGGATTAGGTTGTATTTTGAGTCAATCTCTTTTGAGATATAAAAGAGAGACGCAAGCAGAGAGGAGGGGGACCTTATTACCACCAAGCAAGAAGAACCAGGAGTGGAGCATGTCTTTTGGACCTGAGGTCCCTGCACTGAGATGCTCTTAGGCCCAGGGGAACATTGATGACAAAGACCTTCCCCCAGAGCTGACACAGAGAGAAATCCTCCCCCTGGAGCTGGTGCCCTGAATTTGGGCTTCAAACTTTCTAGACTGTGAGAGAATAAATTTCTGTTGGTTAAAGCTATCCACTTGTAGTATTTCTGTTATAGCAGCACTGGATATCTAAGACAGCACCTGATAATGAGATTAAAAAAAAAAAAAACCTTTCTCAATATTCAAAACATGGCCCTCCATACCACTCATAAGGAACAATTTCAGTGAAAAAAGCTCTATCTACTGGGGAGAATGAAAGGCTAGGCCTCAAAGGTTAGCCGGCAGGATAGTGTTTCTCCTGGGCACACTCCAGTGCAGACAGCGTGCTGCGAGGCTTTCCTTCGGGTTCGCTTGGGCAGTTCTCGCTCTGATGAAAGCTGGCCAAAGTCCGCATACCCTACCTGGCTCATGGAAATGTTTCAGGACAGGCTTTCCAAAACATTCCTAGTCTGCAGAATTCACAAGCTGAGATGAGCCTAGTTGGAGTGAAGAGCAAGTGTAAAAGCTCACAAAAATAAGAAGAGGAAGGCCAGACTAGATTGTACTATGGGCTCTTACGTAGGGTTTTTCTTGTCAACTCTACACCCATAAGTACAATTTAATGTATACTTATAAAGAAAAAAAAAAATTTTTTTTTTTTTTCTGTATAAAGAATGAGTTGTGGATGTAGCCCAACTGAAACACAGCGTGTTACTTGGGCTATAAGAACATTGCAACAGCGAAGCCAAAAGCACTTTTATTGAGTCTTATAGTTTTAAAAGTGAAAAAAGTGCTGAATGTTTTGGGAGAAGTGAAAAATTCCTTTCCTGTTATCGGTCTTTATGTACCTAACACACTTCTATACAATTCTTGAGGGAGAAATAATAGCGGAAAAAGAGAGACTGGTCCATAAGTCTCTGTCACTGGTTGCCAGTGCCCGGAAGCACAAGATCAGCAGCTTTTATAATTTCATTCTCAGGGTAGGCGCGGATATTGTCTTGTCAGTTCAGTTCTCATTTGGGTAGATGGGCCTTGGCTTTGAAACTTCTCAGACATCAATAAAATACCTCCACAAGGAGCAGACTAATGAACTCCATTGGAATCTACATATACAAAATTACATTTCCCTGTTGCTGCACTAACTCTTACTCCATTTTTGTAAAAAAAAATTTTATTGTGCTTTAGGTGAAAGTTTATAGTGCAAATTAGTTTCTCATTAAAAAATTTATACACATTGTTTTGTGACATTGGTTGCAGCCCCTGCAATTGTCAGAAGTCTCCCCCTTTCCCTTTCCACCCAGGTTTCTCTGTGTTCATTCATCAAAATTTCCTGTCTCATCCTGCCTTCTCAACTTTGTTTTTGGACAGGTGTTGCCCATTCGGTCTTATATACTTGATTGAACTAAGAAGCACATTCCTGTGTGTGTTATCATTTGTTTGCTGAAAGGTGGACTTCAGGAATGACTTCAGTTCTGAGTTAGCAGGCTGTCTGGGGGCCCTAGTCTCTGTCAGATCAGTAAGCCTGGTCGTTTTTTTGTGTGTGTGAATTTAAATTTTGTTCCACATTTTTCTCCTGCTCTGTCTGGGACCCTCTATTTTGGTCCCTGTCAAAGCCATAGGTGGTGGTTGCTGGGTACCATCTAGTTCTGGGCTCAGGCTAGTGGAGACTGTGATTCATGTGGTCCCTTAGTCCTTTGGACTAATATTTTCCTTGTGTTTTTTGTTTTCTTCATTCTCCTTTGCTCCAAACATGATGGGACCAACAGATATATCTTAGATGGCCGCTTGCAAGCTTTTAAGATTCCAGATGTTCCTTACTCAAGTAGAATGTAGAACGTTTTCTTTATGAATTATGTTATGCCAATTGATCTAGATGTCCCCCAAGACCATGGTCCCCAGCTTTCAGCCCCAGTAACTCGGTTCCTCAAGGTGTTTGGATGTGTCTAGGAAGTTTTTATGACTTTGCCTTGTTCAAGTTGTGTTGATTTCCCCTATACTGTGTGTTGTCTTTCCTTTCACCAAAGTTAACACTTGTCTCCTATCTAGTTAGTGATTTCTCCTCCCCACCCCACCCCTCCCTCATAACCATCAAAAATTGTTTTTTTTTCTGTGTGTAAACATTTCTTGGGTTTTTATAATAGTGGTCTCATGCAGTATTTGTCCTTTTGTGATTGACTTATTTCACTCAGAATAATGCCTTCCAGATTCATGCATGTTGTGAAATGTTTTTCAGCTTCATCTTTGTTTTTTTTTTTTATCATTGCATAGTATTCCATTGTGTGCATGTGTCATAATTTGTTTATCCATTCATCTGTTGATGGGCCCTTAGGTTGTTTCTATCTTTTTGCTCTTGTGAATAATGCTGCAGTGAACATAGGTGTGCATAGCACTCTGGTTTTGAGAGCCTGTAATTGGTACCACCATTCTCTCAGTCTCCCAGCTCCCACATTTACAACTTCAGAACTAACTCTTGACTCTGTGCTCTGTTCATGTTATATCATCCAGGCTGTGTTATTTAGGCTCCTGCAGAATTGCTGTCACTGTGTTAAGATTTTCTCTGATCTCTCAGCTTTTGTCAGATGTACAGCCTCATAGATTCATTTTGTTGTTGTTCTTGTGATTAGTTGCCATCAAGTTCGTTCCAGCTCATGATGACCTCACATGCAACAGAACCACCTACACCATCTTCACAATCATTTGTATGCTCAAGTCCATTGTCGTGGCCTCTGTGTATCCTGAGTGCCTTCCAACCTAGGGAGCTTATCTTCCAGCGCTATATCAGACGATGTTCTGTTGTGATCCGTAGGATTTTCACCGGCTAATTTTCATAAGTGGATCCCCAGGTCTTTCTTCCTAGTCTATCTTAGTCTGGAAGCTCCACAAAAGCCTGCCCACCATGGGTTACCCTGCTGGTATTTGAAATGCCAGTGGCATAGCTTCCAGCAACATAGTAATACACAAACCACCAAAATATGACAAACCAACAGATGGGTGGTGGATAGATTCCTTTTAAAAACCCAAACCAAACCTGTTGGTGTTGAGTCGATTCCAACTCACATCAACCCAATACAACAGGGTAGAGCTGCCCTATGGTGTTTCCAAGGAGTGGCTGGCTGGTGGATTTGAACTAAGGACTTTTTTTGGTTAGCATCCAAGTCTTAACCACTGTGCCACCAGGGCTCCAGATTCCTTTTAGGTATAATTTATTCTAGTTTCTTCATTTTAGAAGTGAAGAACTTGAGGCCCAGAGAAGAGAAATGACTTGCTAAAAAAAAAAAAAGGAAAGAAAAAATTTACAAAAGTAAGTGGCAGAACCAGTACTGAAAACCCACCTCTCATTTTTCCTTTATTTGGTAATCCATTGGAAAGTCTTTCTGTCTCTCTTCTGCTGGGTATCCTTCCTTCTCTGTGACCTCATCTGTAGCTTCTGGTTTTGACAACCTAGATGAGCAGTGATGAGTAGAAAACATGCCCAAGAAATCAAGTGACATATTGCAGTGGACAAATCTGCTGCAGAAGACCTTTTTAAAGCACTAAAAAGCAAAGATGCCACTTTGATGACTAAAGTGTGCTTAACCCAAGCCATGGTATTTTCAAATGCCTCATATGCATGCAAGAGCTGGATAATGAGAAAGGAAGAACTGACCAATTTGAATTATGATGTTGGCGAAGACTGTTGAGTATACATACCATGGACTGCTAGAAGAACGAAAAATCCATCTTGAAGGAAGTACAACCAGAGTACTCCTTTGAAACAAGGGCAACGAGACAAAGTAAGCAAGGGTGGCGAGACTTGCTTACTTTGGATATGTTATTAGGAGTGACCAATCACTGGAGAAAAATACCATGTTTGGTAATGTAGAGGGCCAGCGAAAAAGAGGCAGATCCTCAATGAAGTGGATTGACCCAGTGGCTTCAACAATGTGCAGTGTTTCATTTTGTTAAACACGAGGTCACTATGAGTTGCAGCCAACTTGATGATACCTAACAACGAGAAGGAAGGTCTTTAAGATGATCCCTACATTCATGTTTTTCCTTTGCCAGCGGTTGTTGTTAGCTACCATCAAGTCAACCCTGACTCATGGTGACCCCATGCACAATGAAACAAAATGCCGCCCAGTCCTGTGCCATCTCTGTGATCAGTTGTGAATCAGGCTGTTGTGATCCGTATGGTTTTCATCAGCTGATTTTTGAAAGTAGATTGTCAGGTCTTTCTTCCTAGTCCATATTAGCCTGAAAGCTCCGCTGAAACCTGCTTCGCATCATGTTAACGTGCTAGCCTCCACTGACAGACAGGTGGTGGCTGTGCCTGAGGTGCGTTGCAGTCTGTTCCTTCACATTGGACTCTGAAGGTAATTAAACTTAAACAGAGCGTCAGTGTAATATTACCATCCCATGTATATAAAATCATTCTAACATAAACATTAGAACAAGACTATGTGGCTTCAAACCTATTCTACTACACCAGCTTTGGGATTTTAGGTAAGATGTTTAACTTCTCTGTGACTCAGTTTCTTCATCCAAAAGATTGGGGTAATAATAGCACCTATCTGAAAAGGCTGATATGAGGAATAGGTGAATTATTACATCCAAATCACATCCAAATAGTGCCTAGCCATCGTAGGTATCTTTATAGTCGAATCTAGATTTTCTTACTGAAAGGCATGAAAAACGAGAATTTTGGAGCAATGTATCTCAAGTAGATAAATATCACTTTATATCACTGTACTATTATTATGCATAATATATAAACCCGCTGCAGTCAAGTTGATTTCTGACTGATAGCGAACCCATGGGACAGAGTAGAACTGCCCCACAGGGTTTCCAAGGCTGTAATCTTTATGGAAGCAGACTGCCACATCTTTCTTTTGAGGCTTCAGACTACCAACTTTTCAGTTAGCAGCCAAGCACTTAACCACTGTGCCACCAGGGCTCCTCATGTATAATATATAAACCACAAAAACATGAATTAAAACTGGTGAGAGAAAAAGAAAATTATATCTGTTTGGATGTCCCGGGTATCTTCACTGGAAACTTGGACATTGCTAGTCTAACTACAGTGCTATGTATTTTATGCTATTGTATCTTTTTTCAACTTTATTTCACAGTTTACTGTAAAAGCTAAACGAGCAAGGAACAAACTTCTTTCTATCTCCCAAAGCAATTATCCATATGCTAACATTGCTAACTTTAATCGATTTACTGGCTTAAAGTGCTGATAATCTTAACAACATTTATCTTCAGTGATGAAGGATTTCCCCCATCTGGCACCAGTGGAATTATTTTGTGATTAGTCCTAGGCTGTAACAAATTACATTGTATGCTCAGTGGTTAGAATTTTTTTAAATGCTTAAAGCTGAGGCTGTAATAGCTTTTCAGTGACTTTATTTTTTTTACAATGTTTTGTTTGTTGATGGGAATGCATCAAAAAGGGCTCCTCTTTTTCATTTTTCTTAGCTTGTCAGTGGAAGATTTTTCATATGGTCCTAGTTACCTAGTACCAGAGACATTCCATTGAGGTCCTGGGTGTTCCATATGTCAGGGTCCCAGATGGGCTGCAGGTGATGTTTAAAATGAAAGTTGTCTTTGGATAGCTTTATACTAAAACACATTAAACACAATTTAGTATGATGATTCATGTTAAAGGACGATTTGCTCTAATTTTTATGCAGTCATGGATGTTCATGCAGCTCTAAGATGATAAGCAATTATGAAAATTCAAATGCATTTATATTAAGTGATTGAAGATGTGATCACTCATTTACATTTTAGAAGAAGAAAAAGTGCTCATTCAGTTAAAACATGAATGTAATGATACAATAAACATGACTGTATCACTGGAATCATTAGGAAGTTTATTTTATAACTTGTCTCAGCTACAATTTTAAAAAGTAATTATTAAATAAAATACCATGTTGAGATAGTTTTAAGGTTATTCTCTACCACCCATCTGTCAGTTTGTCATATTGTGGTCACTTGCGTGTTGCTCTAATGCTGGAAGCTGTGCCACTAGTATTGCCAATACTGGCAAGGTCACCCATTGTGGACAAGTTTCAGCAGAGCTTCCAGACTAAGGCAGACTAGGGAGAAAGGTCTGATTGTCTAATTCCAAAAAAAAAAAAAAAAAGAATCACGGAATATTGTCCGAGACTTCAACTTGCTTACTTTAGATGTTTCATCAGGAGGGACTCATTGCTAGAGAAGAGCATCATTCCTGGACTCAAATATACCAACAATCATTAACATGGCGCAGGAACAAATAACGTTTCATTCTGTTGTACAAAGTGTTCTCATGAGTCGGAGCCAGCGCAATGGCAAACTAACAGCAACAAAGGGATTTTTAACTTAGAGTTCACTTGTGTTATTTCGTGAATAATATTCTGTCACATAATGTTTTGAAGACAAAAAAAAGAACCTTGTATCTTCAGTTAGCAAATATTCGTTTGATTATTGCTATTTTAAATATTCTTTGGGAAATGCTATGGGAGCTTACAAAGAATGTAGTAGATATAATACACAACTTCAAATAGGTATTCTGTCTATGTGTATCCTATGTATACACATAGATAGAATACCTAGAAACATATATTTATGTAAGTATACATTTATAAATTTTATATAAATATAAATAAAATAAGTAACAGAAACTTAAAGCATATTCATAACTACACATAGCAATGATTATCTAAGTGCAAAAACCAGAAAAGTGGTTGGCTAAAGAACAATGAGTTGGGAGTAGCTACTAAAGCACCTGAATCCGGTTATGATTAAACTAGAAAGACTTTATGATTGAAGAGGATTTTTAATAAATATATTCAAGGTTAGAAGAAAAGGAAACAAATTTTTCCACCCTTAGATGTTTAATATAACCTATAAGAAATAGGAGTTGGGATTTATTTTGTAGTAGATAAAGAGCTACTTGATCCAGGTCTTAAGTTTGAGGAGGCCTCAAATGTTAGCTGTTGTTCAGTACAAAACTCATACAGGAAAGCAGGAGTAGGCTCCGTCACAAATGTTGATGCTAGCCTGGAACTATTTTCTCCATTTACTTGTTTATTGCCACCGATTATGTAGATTGTTGCTAGACATTGATAATAAATCTTAACTGGTGTTATGGGTTGATTTATGTCCCCTGAAAAGGGAGGTTCAAGTCCAAACCCCCGGTACCTGTGAACATGACCTTGTTTGCAAACACTATCTTTGCAGATGAAATAAGTTAATATGAAATCATACTGGAGGGTCCCTACTCCATTACGACTGGTGTCCTTATAAAAAGGAGAAGAGACACAGAGACAGACAGACACAGAGGGAAGGTTGCTTTGTGAAGATGAGGACATTGGAGTTACCAAAACCAAACCAAATCCAGTGCCGTTGAGTCAATTCCGACTCATAGCGAGTTAAAAAAAAAAAAAAAGCGAATTAGGCTGCAACAAATCAAGAAATGCCTGGTACTACCAGGAGCTGAAAAAGACAAAGAAGGATCTTCCCCTAAAGCCTTTGGAGAAAGCATGGCATTGCTGACACCCTGAATTCAGACTTCTAGCCTCCAGAATAGTCAGGCAATAGATTTCTGTTGTTTTAAGCCATATTGTTTATAGTGCCTTGTTATGACACCCCTAGGAAACTAAGACAACTGGTGAGCCAATTTTGTTGAAAGGGACAATGTAAGCCTAAGTCACTCTTCAAGCATACTGTGTAGACATTGTAATTGCACTTGCTCATGGTGACCAGGCTTTTCTCAAAGGCACAATAAGATTATATCTTTGAGTGACCATCTGTATTACCCTTGTGTATTCAAGAAAAAGTGTTGGAACTGCAATCATACAGTCATCCTTAGAAGAATGTATTTCTTACTTATAGGTTTATGATTATTTGTAGCATACTCTATAAAAATTTATTCCTGAAATTAAAAAAAAAGTTTTTATTTATATTTTTTATCCCTTTAAACTTGATTCCCACCACCTGTCTGTCAGTTTCTTGTACTGTGGTGGCTTGAGTGTTGGAGGCCTGGTGACCTATTTCTGAACCTTAGCTAATGAAAACCTTATGGATCAAAAACAGAACATTGTCTGACTTGCTTGTTTTGGACATGTCATCATGAAGGATCAATTGCTAGAGGAAGACATCATGTTTAGTGATGTAGAGGGCCAACGAGGGTATGGGAGACCCTCAGTGAGATGGATTGGCACCATAGCTACAACAATGTAGTCAGACATGCTAGCAACTGTAAGGATGATGCAGAACAGGGCAGTGTTTCATTCTGTTGTACATAATGTCACGATGGGTTAGAGGTGACTCCAAGGCTGCTAAGAACAACAATAAGCTTGATTTACGTAAAGCAGAAACATTTTATACTCACGTTTTATTCGTACATTGAACTATATCTTTTTCTTACTCCCCCCCCTTTCTACCTCTCTCTTTCTTTCATTTGTCACCTTTGTAATAATATTTTGAGATTGGTTTATAATCTTTGAATATCTGAACATTTTCAGTTGCCATTTGATTAAAAAAGAACATATTTTAATCACACACTGAATTTCCTGATTTTAGGTTTTATTTAGGGAGTGATTTAGTGAGAAATCTGTGGAAATATAGATGATCAAAAATTTATTCTATTCTATTATAATATAAAAACTATCAATCTATCATATGCAAGTTCAAGCTGAAACTGAAGAAAATCAGAGCAAGTCTGCGAGAGCCAAAATATGACCTTGAGTATATTCCACCTGAATTTAGAGACCATCTGAAGAACAGATTTGATGCATTGAACACTAGTGACCGAAGACCAGACGAGTTGTTCAATGACATCAAGGACATCGTACATGAAGACAGCAAGAGGTCTTTGAAAAGACAGGAAAGAAAGATAAGACCAAGATGAATGTGAGAGGAGACTCTGAAACTTGCTCTCGAATGTCAAGCAGCTAAAGCAAAAGGAAGAATTGATGAAGTAAAAGAACTGAACAGAAGATTTCAAAGGGAGTCTCGAGAAGACAAAGTAAAGTATTATAATGACATGTGCAAAGAGCTAGAGATGGAAAACCAAAACGGAAGAAGACGCTCAGCATTTCTCAAGCTGAAAGAACTGAAGAAAAAATTCAGGCCTCAAGTTGCAATAGTGAGGATTCTATGGGGAAAATATTAAATGACTGAGGAAGCATCAAAAGAAGATGGAAGGAATACACAGAATCATTATACCATAAAGAATTAGTTGATGTTCAACCATTTCAAGAGGTGGTATATGATCAAGAACGGATGGTACTGAAGGAAGAAGTCCAAGCTGCCCTGAAGGCATTGGCGAAAAACAAGGCTCCAGGAATTAATGGAATAGCAACTGAGATGTTTCAACAAACACATGCATCACTGGAGGTGCTCACTCATTTATGCCAAGAGCTATGGAAGACAGCTTCCTGGCCAACTGACTGGAAGAGATACATATTTATGCCTATTCCCAAGAAAGGTGATCCAACCAAACTTGGAAATTATAGAACAATATCATTAATATCACAGGCAAGCAAAATTTTGCTGCAGATCATTCATAAATGGCTGCAGCAGTATATCCACAGGGAACTGCCAGAAATGCAGGCCGGTTTCAGAAGAGGATGTGGAACCAGGGATATCATTGCTGATGTCAGATGAATACTGGCTGAAAGCAGAGACTACCGGAAGAATGTTTAACTGTGTTTTATTGACTATGCAAAGGCATTCGACTGTGTGGATCATAAGAAACTATGGATAACATTGAGAAGAATGGGAATTTCAGAACACTTAATTGTGCTCATGAGGAACCTTTACATAGATCAAGAGGCAGTCGTTTGGACAGAACAAGGGGATACTGATTGGTTTAATGCCAGGAAAGGTGTGTGTCAGGGTTGTATTATTTCACCATACCCATTTAATCTGTATGCTGAGCAAATAATCCAAGAAGCTGGACTATATGAAGAAGGACAGGGCATCAGGATTGGAGGAAGACTCATTAACAACTTGTTTTGTGCAGATGACACAACCTTGCTTGCTGAAAGTGAAAGGGACTCTAAGCACTTACTAATGAAGATCAAAGACCACAGCCTTCAGTATGGATTGCACCTCAACATAAAGAAAACAAAAATCCTCACAACTGGACTAGTGAGCAACATCATGATAAATGGAGAAAAGATTAAAGTTTTCAAGGATTTCATTTTACTTGGATCCACAATCAACAGCCATGGAAGCAGCAGTCAAGAAATTAAAAGATGCATTACACTGGGTAAATCTGCTGCAAAGGACCTCTTACAAAGTGTTGATGAGCAGGATGTCACTCTGAAGACTAAGGTGCGCCTGACCCCAGCCATGATATTTCCAACTGCATCATATGCCTGTGAATGTTGGACAATGAATAAGGAAGCCTGAAGAAGAGCTGATGCCTTTGAATTGTGGTGCTGGTGAAGAATGTTGAATATACCACGGACTTCCAAAACAACAAACAAATCTGTCTTGGAAAAAGTGCGGCCAGAATGCTTCTTAGAGGCAAGGATGGCGAGACTGCGTCTTACATACTTTGGACATGTTGTCAGGAGAGATCAGCCCCTGGAGAAGGGCATCCTGCTTGGCAGAGTACAGGGTCAAAGGAAAAGAGGAAGACCCTCAACGAGGTGGATTGACACAGTGGCTGCAACAATGAGCTCAAGGATAACAACGATTGTAAGGATGGCTCAAGACTGGGCAGTGTTTCGTTCTGCTGTGCATAGGGTTGCTATGAGTCGGAATGGACTCGATGGCACCTAACAACAACAACAACAATCTATACATGTATATAGATATATAATATAATAATAGCATATAAAAATAAGTCCATGAGAGCCAATGTACAACCTTTAATATATGCTACCTGGATTTAGAGACCATCTGAAGAATAGATTTGACGCAATAAATGGTAATGACTGAAGACCAGATGAGTTGTGGGATGACATCGAGGACATCATACTTGAAGAAAACAAAAGGCCATTAAAAAGATAGGAAAGAAAGAAAAGACCAAAATGGGTGTCAGAAGAGACTCTGAAACTTGCTCTTGAATGTACAGTAGCTGAAGCGAATAGAACTGATGAAGTAAATGAACTGAATAGAAGATCTCAAAGGGCACCTCAAGAAGAGGAAGTAAAGTATTATACTGAAATGTGCAAAGACCGGAAGATAGAAAACCAAAAGGGAAGAACACGTATCGGCATTTCTCAAGCTGAAAGAACAGAAGAAAATATTCAAGCCCCGAGTGACAATTTTGAAGGATTTTAAGGACAAAATACTGAATGACACAGGAAACATCAGAAGAAGATGGAAAGAATATACAGAGTCAATGTACCCAAAAGAATTGGTCAATGCTCAGTCATTTCAGGAGATAGCATATGATTATGAACTGATGATATTGAAGGAAGAAGTCCAAACTGCATGGAAGAGAACTGGCAAAAATCAAGGCTCCAGGAATTAACAGAACAGCAATTGAAATGTTTCAAAAAAATAGATGCAACGCTGGAAGTGCTCACTTGCTATGCCAAGAAATGTGGAAGATAGCTACCTGGCCAACCTACTGGAAAAGATCCGTATATTTGCCCATTCCAAAGAAAGGTAATTCAACAGAATTTGGAAACAATTGAACAGTATCACTAATATCACATGCGAGTAAAATTTTGCTGAATTCAAAAATGGTTGCAACAGCACATCAACAGGGAACTTCCAGAAATTCAGGCCAGATACAGAAAAGTACCCGGAATAAGTGATCTCATTGTTGATGTCGGATGGATCTTGCCTGAAAGCAGAGAATACCAGAAAGATGTTTAACTGTGTTTTATTCACTATGCAAAGGCATTCAAATGTGTGAATCATGATAAATTGCAGATAACATTGTGAAGTGTGGGTATTCCACAACATTTAATTGTAGGCCAAGAGGCAGTCACTTGAACAGAAGAAGGGGATAATGTTGTTGTTTTTTGGTGCCTTCGAGTTGGTTCCAACTCATACCGACCCTGTGCACAACAGAACAAAACACGGCCCAGTCCTGCGCCATCCTCACCATCCTCGTTATGCTTGAGCCCGTTATTGCAGCCACTGTGTCAATCCATCTCATTTAGCGTCGTCTTCTTTTTTTGCTGACACTCTACTTTACCAAGCATGATGTCCTCCTCCAGGGAACGATTCCCTCTGATAAGAGGTCCAAAATATGTGAGACAAAGTCTCACCACCCTTGCTTCTAAGGAACATTCTGGTTGTATTTCTTTCAAGACAGATTTGTTCAATCCTCTTGCAGTCTATGGTGTATTCAGTATTCTTCACCAACACCATAATTCAAATGTGTCAGTTCTTCTTCTGTCTTCCTTATTCATCATCCAGGTTTTGAGGCATATGAGGCTATTGAAAACACCATGGCTTGGGTCAGGCACATCTTAGTCTTCAAGCTGATAGCTTTGCTTTTCAACACTTTAAGGAAATATTTTGCAGTAGATTTGCTTGATGGAGTACATCTTTTGATATCTTGATTGCTGCTTCCATGGGTGTTGATAGTGGATGCAAGTAAAATGAAATCCTCGACAACTTCATTCTTTTCTCCGTTTACCATGATGTTGCTTATTGATCCACTTGTGAGGCTTTTTGTTTTCCTTATGTTGAGGTGCAATCCATACTGAAGATTGTGGTCTTTGACCTTCACCAGTAAGTGCTTCAAGTCCTCTTCACTTTCAGCAAGCAAGGTTGTGTCATCTGCATATCGAAGGTTGTTAGTGAGTCTTCCTCCAATCTTGATGCCCCGTTCTTCTTCATATAGTCCAGCTTCTTGGATTATTTGCTCAGCATACAGATTGAATAGGTATGGTGAAAGGATACAACCCTGACGCACACCTTTCCTGACTTTAAGGTATGCCGTATCCTCTTTTCTGTTCGAATGACTGCCTCTTCATCTATGTACAGGTTCCTCATGAGCACAATTAAGTGTTCTGGAATTCCCATCCTTTGTAATTTTATCCATAATTTGTTATGATCCACACAGTCGAATGCCTTTGCACAGTCACTAAAACACAGGTAAACATCTTTCTGGTATTCTCTGCTTTCAGCCAGGATCCATCTGAAATGAGCTATGATATCCCTGGTTCCACATCCTCTTCTGAATCCAGCTTGAATTTCTGGCAATTTCCTGTCGCTATACTGCTACAGCTTCTTTAGAATGATCTGCAGCAAAATTTTGCTTGCATGTGATATTAAAGATATTGTTTCAATAATTTTCTCCATTCTGTTGGATCACCTTTCTTTGGAATAGACATAAATACAGATCTCTTCCAGTCGGTTGGCCAGGTAGCTGTCTTCCAAATTTCTTGTCATAGAAGAGTGAGCACTTCCAGTGCTGCGTCTGTTTTTTTTTTTTTTGAAACACCTCTGTTGGTATTCTGTCAATTCTGGAGCCTTGTTTTTTGTCAATGCCTTCAGTACCGCTTGGACGTCTTCCTTTAGTACCACATCAGTTCCTGATCATATGTTACCTTCTGAAATGGTTGAACGTTGACCAGTTCTTTTTGGTATAGTGACTCTGTGTATGTATTCCTTCCAGCTTCTTTTGATGCTTCCTGCGTCGTTTAACGTTTCCTGGGTAGAATCCTTCACTATTGCAACTGGAGGCTTGAATTTTTTCTTCAGTTACTTCAGCTTGAGAAATGCCGAGCATGTTCTTCCCTTTTGGTTTTCTATCTCCAGCTCTTTGCACATGTCATTATAATACTTTACTTTGTCTTCTTGAGGCGCCCTTTGAAATCTTCTGTTCAGCTCTTTACTTCATCATTTCTTGCATTCCCTTTAACTATTCTACATTCAAGAGCAACTTTTAAAGTCTCTTCTGACATCCATTTTGGTCTTTGCTTTCTTTCCTATCTTTTTAATTACCTTTTGCTTTCTTCGTGTATGATGTCCTTGATGTCATTCCATAACCTGTCTGATTTTAGGTCATTAGTGTTCAATATGTCAAGTTTATTCTGAGATGGTCTCTATATTTAGGTGGAATATACTCCAGCTTGTACTTTGGCCTTTGTGGACTTGTTCTACTTTTCTTTGGTTTCTACTTGAACTTGCATCTGAACAATTGATGGTTTGTTTTGCAGTCAGTCCCTGGCCTTGTTCTGACTGATGATATTGAGCTTTTCCATCTTCTCTTTCCACAGATATAGTCTTCTTAATTCCTGTGTATTCCAGCTGATGAGGTCCATGTGTATAGTCACCATTTCTGTTAGTGAAAAAAGGCATTTGCAATGAAGAAGTTGTTATTCATGCAAAATTCTGTCATGCAATCTCCAGCATCATTTCTATCACGATGGAGATAATGCATGGTTTAAAATCAGGAAAGGTGTGCATCAGGTTTTTATTCTTTCACCATACTTATTTAGTCTGCATGCTGAGCAAATAATCCAAGAAACTGTACTATCTGAAGAAGAATGTGACATCAGGATTACAGGAATACTTGTTAACAACCTGTAATATGTTGTTGACACAACTTTGCTTACTGAAAGTAAAGAGGACTTGAAGCACTGATGAAGACAAAAGCCCACAGCCTTCAGTATTGATTACACCTCAACATAAAACAACAGAAATCATTACAACTGAACCAATAAGCAATGTCATCATAAACAGAAAATATTGAAGTTGTCAAGGATTTCATTTTACTTGGATCTACAGGCAACACCCATGGAAGCAGCAGTCAAGAAATCAATGGTGTAGTGCATGGGGCAAATCTGATGCAAAAGCCCTCTTTAAAGAGTGAAAAAGCAAAGATGGCAACTTGAGGACTAAGGTACGCCTGACTCAAGCCATGGTATTTTCAGCAGCCTCGTATACGTGCAAAAGCTTGACAGTGAACAAGGAAGACCAAAGAAGAATTGATGCATCTGAATTACAGTGTTGGGAAAGAATACTGAATATACCTTGAACTTCCAGAAGAATGAACAAATCTGTCTTAGAAGAAGTATAGCCAGGATGGTAAGACTTCGTCTTAGGTACTTTGAACACGTTGTCAGGAGTGACCAGTTTCTGGAGAAGAACATCGTGCTTGGTAAAGTAGAGAGTTAGTGAAAAGAGGAAAACCTTCAATGAGATGTATTGACATAGCAGCTGCAAAAATGCAGATTGCAGGGATTGTGAGGATGGCACAGGACTGTGAAGTGTTTCGTTCTGTTGTACGTAGGGCCACAATGGCATCTAACAGCAATAATAATATGCAAGTGTTCTGATTTTTTACGTTATCTTTTATTCTCAGATTTATTACAAGAAGCATATGAAATGCCTGGTATTCAATTGTTTTTGACCTATGAAATTGACAATTTTATGATTCAGTCAATCCAATCCTAAAGAAAGTCTATGGAGACCTTTGCTGTTGTTGTTTTTAGTGCTGTTTAGTTGCCTCCAACTCATAGTGACTCCATGGACAACAGAACGAAATGTTGCCCAGTCCTATAATATATTCAGGATCATTGCTATGCCCAAGTCTGTTGTTGTGGCCACTGGGTATTTTGAGTGCCTTCCAAACTAGCCCAATACAGGAAAATATTCTGTTGTAATCTACAGGATTTTCATCAGCTAATTTTTAGATATGGATTGCCAGGCCTCTCTTCCTAGTCTGTTTTAGTCTGGAAGCACCACTGAAACCTGTCCACCACTGGTTGCCCAGCTGGTATTTGAAATACCAATGGCATAGCTTCCAGCATCTTAGCAGCGCATAAGTCACCATAGAATAACAAACTGACAGATGTTATGATGGTATCAACACCTTAAAAAAAAAAAAAACAAACTGACCCATTGTCCGCCGTCAAGTCGATTCCAGCTCATGGTGACCTCATAGGGTTTCCAAGGATATAAATCTCGAGGGAAGCATACTGCCACATCATACTCTTGTGGAGCTGCAGGTGGTTTCAAACCACCAACCTTTCACTTAGCAATCAAGCACTTTAACCACTGCACCACCAGGGCCCAACACCTAGGACTACCTGTATCTGAGAGGGGGAGGTGATAAAAGTAAATGGTCCAATTGCTGCCCAGACCTTGTTGCAGCAATTGGGACAGTCCACTGTCCACAGTGGCTCAAATATAAGAGAGGCCATTCCTGTGTCTTGACCAGGAGTACACTCTGAGCAGTACCATAAAAAAGCTTGGTGAATAGGAGGAACAGTTATTGATAAACATTACTGCTGTAATGAAGCTTTTAGGCACAATCCTTTGAGTGATAAGGATTACAAAGATTATTAATTCCAATTATAGCTGAAAAATAAAATCTCAAATTTGAAGGTTGAGATAAGACCATGAACTAACAGAAGGGAGGCTATTTTATAAGATGCACTTGTTCATGGCTCTGGGATACAGGAGAAAAATTAGAATTGGGTTCACACACACACACACATACACACAACCCCATCAGTTTGTATGATGAAAGTAGAAATAGAGGTAAAACAATGTAATGCAAAATCATCAGGTGCTTTGGTTCCTTTAATGTATTTTAAGAAATGATAACATATCGTGCCTTAGAAAAACCATAAAGGTATTGTTCGTTGTTGAAAAACATTTTTGAAAGTTTTTTTAATTTCAAAATTTTGTTTTGTAGTAGTAATTTTCTACTAATTATAGCCTTCCTCAATGTAAACCACTTTATCGCTTCACACACGAGAAAAGAAAGTTCTAAAAAAGATAAATGGGATAGGACTGAAACAAAAAGATGGTGATAGAAGCATAATGTTTTATAACGTACAACATAATACAGCATAGGTTTCCTTTTGGGTTCAGGCTGGGCTGCTGCCCTGATTACATGTGGGTGACGATATTTGTGTTAAAACAGTGTTCTGAATTTTGCTGTACTAAAAGTTGTCATGTAACATGTGGTTCACCAAGGGTCATTCCCTCAAGTACATGATGTGCTGTGTGAAGTTTGAAACTACTAATCTTAACGGTACATAAAATGGTAGGACTGCAATGTGGTCTGGCCAAGATGCCACAAGACGAAATACCAGAAGAAAAGATGTTACCACAGTGCTCTTTGCCTTGTAATCATTCCTATATCTCTTGACCTTAGTTTTTTGTTTGTTTGTTTTTAACTCAGCTGTGACCTAAATATTTGGCTTAATCCAGTGAATTCTTGAAGTCATTTGCTTATCTGAGTTTTGCAATATACATAACCATAGCATAATTTAGAAAAGTTTAAGGTAACCAAGGAGATATAGCTTAAGATAAAAGAAATAGGGAGATAGCCTAAATATCTTTAAGTTCTGGACCTTCTTGTAGAAGAGGAAGAAAGCTTCTTCTGTGTTGCTTTAGACCAGAAATTTATAACCAACAGTCTTCAGGTTTTGATGCAGCTGTATAGGGTTTTTTTAACAATAGAGACAATTCACATAAAAATATGAGTTTCAAGCTTTCTCTTGAAAAAGGAGAACATTTTGGCATCATAAAGCCTGCTTTGTCACGTGGCAACAATCATCTGGTGTGGAATGGCAGCTACCTGTTCTAGATTAGGCAAGTGCTATCTTGTTTGCCACAGTTCCCACCACTCCTGGACAGCTTCCTGTAACTATGTTATCCGCCTGGTCCCTGTAGGCATCTAAGTTTGTGATTTTGCTTATAGATGGACTTTGTAAAAGGGTGTGTTTTAGTTCCACAGGATAGCTGTAGCCTTCTAATAGATATACTGCTACCTCGTGACGTAGGTTGTGCCCCTTGCCTGAGGTGTTAAAGCGGAGAGGGGCTGAATGGGAGAGAATTCCAAGAAATAGGTGGGAGGTGTGGCTAGAGACCTCTTAAAATTCTTTTCATCTCTAAAATAATTTGATTGATTTCATTAGCCTAGCATCATTTTCTGAGAAGTGTTCATCTTTACACATTTCATGTCATTTATTTTAATACCATCTTTACGAGAAAAATAGTAATTTTATATAATGAGAAACCAAGATATACAAGTAGGACATGCTTTAGATAATGAATGGAAAGTGTCTATCCTAGAACCTGGGACCTCATTGCTCAACATATCCATTTGTTCATTTGGCATTTATTTATTAAGAACCTTCCATGGAAGTCCCTGGGTGATTCAAAGGGTTTGCACTCAGCTATTAACTGAAAGGAAACCCTGGTGGTATAGTGGTTAAGAGCTACGGCTGCTAACCAAAAGGTTAGCAGTTTGAATCCACCAGGTGCTCCTTGGAAACTCTACGGGCAGTTCTACTCTGTCCTATAGGGTTGGTATGAGTCGGAATTGACTCGATGGCAGTGGGTTTGGTTTGGTTTTATTAACTGAAAAGTTGGCTGTTTCAAATCCACCCACTGGCACCACGGAAGAAAGGCCTGGAGATCGCCTTTCAGAATGATTACAGCCAAAAAAACCGGATGGAGTGCAGATCTGTTCTGCAACACATGGGTTTGCCTTCAGTCAGAGGCGACTCAAAGGCAACTTTTTTTGGGGGGGGGGGCTCTATGTGTTTACGAAGGAGTCCTAGTGGTGCAGTGGTTAAGTGTAGCTAACCGAAAGGTCGATGGTTCAAACTCAGCAGAGGAAGATGTGGCAGTCTGCTTCCATAAAGATTACAGTCTTGGAAACTCTGTTGGGTGGTTCTACTTTATTCTATAGGGTCACTATGAGTTGGAATCGACAGCAGTGGGTTTGGTTTTTTGGATTTATGTGTTCAGGATCCTGAGTTTATGGGGCCACAGTTGTAAAGACAAAGTATTACTCTTATGGGAGCTTATATTTGGGGATGGGAGACAGAAAATAAATCTGTAATTTCAGAAAATAATAAGTGCTATGAAGAAAATAAAACAGGGTGAAGCAATCTGGACATGCTCTTTTGGAGAAGGTGGTCTGGAAATGCCATTGTTAGAAAGTAACATTGGAACAGAGAATAAATGACTAGAAGGGGTTAGCTATGCAAGATATGGGGGAAGAGCACTGCAGGCCCAAAGGGGAGCAAGGGTAAAAGCCAGGAATGAGTTTGACTTCTTTAAGGTATGACAAGAAGCCATTGTGGATGGAGTCTAGCCGCATCTGGGAGAGGGTAAGGAACAAAGCCAGGTTGTAGGGAATGTTCTGAGTACGGTAGGAAGACATCTGAAAATTTAATCAGGGAATTGATGTGATCTGACTTAGGGGCTTGGAAGATAACTGGCTGATGTATAAAAAATAAACTGTAGGGAAGCAAGAGGGGAAGCACAGAGACTAATTGGAAGCCTGTCTTGTAGACCAGGAGGGGTGGTAGTGGTGAGAAGCGGTGATTTAAGATTTATATCAAAGAGAGAACTGACAACATTTGGAGATGGACTGAACTGGGGAACGAGAGAAAAAGAGAAGAGTCAAGGATGACTCTCAAGTTTTTAGTCCCAGCAATTGGGTGAATGATTGCTTATAACTGAAATAGTGAAAACTGTGAGACAAGCAGGTTATTGCAACAAAAAATAACACGGTGAATCCTTTCTGGAAGATGCAGGGCATAAATACACAGGAGAAATCCACTGGGCACTAGGTATGAATACACAAAATGAGCATGACACAGTTCCTGGTCTGGAGGGTTCATCATCTAGTGGGGTAAATACGTCAATAAAAATTTATATCCAGTATGACAAAGATGTGAGCAAACTGGAGGAGGAAAGAGTTTTCAGCGTGCTCATTTTCTTATAATCAAGAGGTAAATGCTTGTAACAACATGCTCAATTGGAGGGGTCCTGGTGGCACGGTGGTTAAAATTCTTGGCAGCTAACTGAAAGGTGGGCAGTTCCAACCCACCAGGCACTTCATGGGACAAAGATAGGCAACCTGCTCCCATAAAGGTTACAGCCTTGGGAACTGTATGGGGCAGTTCTACTCTGTCGTATAGGGTCGCTATGAGTCAGAATCAACTTGATAGAGTCCCATCTGGAACAAACGGTTAAGTGCTCGACTACTAACTGAGAAGTTCGTGATTCAAACCTACTCAGAGGTACCTCAAAGGAAAGCCCTGGCAATCTACTTCTGAAAGTTCACAGCCATGAAAGCCTTATAGAGTGAAGTTCTACTCTAAACATATGGGGTCACTGAGTCAGAATTGACTCTATAGCGAAGAGTTGTGGTTTTTGGTTTTAGGAATGGCTAGCAGCATGTTCTGTGAACCTCTAGTTCAACATTATTAATCACCATTCATCTATTCTTCTACAGGGGAAAGATTAGATTGTATTTAATCTTTTACCAGAGGTCTTATTTCCTAACATTTTAATCATTTCAATAATTCTCTGATTATCCCTTTGTATCATATCATGGAAAGAATATAGAACATGAAAGAAATTTGTTTCAATCTGTTTTCCTTTTCTCTACAAATTCTAATCTTGTTTCCACTCACCTATCTCTTTTCTATCTCAACAGCAACCAAAACCTAACAGTGTTTCTTGAGAGTCCATTATGAGCCAACTAGTTTGTTTTTTCCCACAATCTCTTTACTTTCTGGCACCATAACCTTTAAGTACAGTAAGATTTCCAGGTGTTGTTTTAAAAGCATTCTTAGACTTCCTCTCTTCCAGACTTGACATTTTATTTTCTTCACCATCTCCTATCTGCCTCTTTCCTCTGGCTCTCCATTTCCCCATTTTGCTTAAGTCACCAGTAACCTGATGGTCTTTGCCTGCCATGCTTTTTCTTCCTATGATTTAGATCACTCCCTCTTTTTTTTCTCCTGCACGTGCTTATTTTTCTCATTGCTTATTTTCAATTTGTAATTCCATATGTTACTTAGCTACCATTTCTCTAATTTTTCTAGGTTGTTCCCTGTCCACATCACTAAGTTCTGTTCTCTTTTATATGGTTTGCTGCTTGTCATTTCCTCTGAAAGTTCATATTCAAACAAATTTTATAGATGAACTTTTTATACAACTCAATAGTTTGATACATTGTTGGATTAAAGAAGTTTAACATCATCATAAGTGCTTAACCCCACTAAACAGCAATGCCTGCATTTTTTCTTCTTGTTCTTAGGGTTGCCATTGATACCTTTTCTTTATTAAAAAAAAAAAAGATTCTTACAAACAATTGATCTGCTTGGCTGGTTTTAATTGGGCAGGGACTGAGTAAGGACTATAGTTACTTGTGATCCAATAGCACCAAATAAAAATCCAAACTAAAAGGTTAAGAAAATTATATTTGGAGAAGATCCTATGACACAAATGAAGATACACATGAAGAAAAAAAGCAAGGAGTGAAACACATTCCCAAGGGCCTTACTTTTTAATAGATATTTAAGAGACCCTTATTAGAAATTTCTGTCATTATACATCCAGGAAGAGTTGTACTTCTTTGAAACTGAACTGATTTCTTTTTTTTCCCCTATGCACAGCTAGCAAGATTAAAGTCCAATTAATGGCCCAAAATAGCTTATTTTGGATTCACTGTCCTGTAGATATTTTTAAATCCCAAAGCATTTTGTTTACTTATCTACCAACTAGTTTTAATTTATGTTTTCTTGCTGTATATTACTTTGTAAACCACCCCAGTCCTTCCTGATGTGAGATAAGATATAATCTGTATTTCTTAATATATCTAACCATTTGGTGTCACTGTTCACCCTGTTTCTACCTCAGTCTTGACTAACTAGAATAAAAGCCATTTGGTTAGGAAAGCTGTCACATTTGGAAAGGAGCAGCCAGTCAGAGGGAAATTAAATTGTTTTTCTTTGTCTGCCTGCTGTTCCAAGTCTCTGCTGGCGTTGCCAGTCATTTGGAACAAGAAGTGTGGGGCTTGTTCAGCTGTCAGTGAGGGTGCAGGAGGATGAGTGGATGCTGGCCAGCCTCTCCTTTTTGCCATGGAACCAGTTACCAAAGGCTGGTTAGACACTGGCTGAAACTCTACCAGGTAATCCTCAGAGGAAGCAGCCGATACTTTCTGAGGAAAGAAGGCTCTGTCACTGTTGTGAAACTAATGGCATTGGTCTACTAGGCAAAGCTCATATTTTCCATTTTTCTTTTTTTAAATCTCCAGCATTAAGAGTCTTTGTGGACAAAACAACTCTAATGAATACTATTCACAAAAACTGAATTTGCCGTAAGGTTAGTCCAGTCATCTAACACTCCATCCATCCAATCTTAGTTGAGATGCTAAAATAATAAGAATTTCTCTGTGTGAGGCAGTCCCTGGAATGTTAGGTCAGGTCCTTTGTATTTGGATGAAGAGGACAATGTGGGAAGTGTTAGAGGAGTAGCTCTCAAGTATGACAGGGGTGAAAAAGGCATGCTTGGACTGAATCCATACTTGACTGAAAATGTTACTGAGGAAAAAAACTGATGCTCAGAAGAATGGTAAAAGTTATACCATGGAGCTCACTATAAAATGCAGAAAGGTGATATGTAATGTTTAAATTCAGAGGCCAGACAGTCAGCGTTAGCATGTATTTATTCCCAGATCTCTAGCAGAAATCAATGACTCAACTGCTGGTAAATTAGTCTAATGGTATTAGAACCGTGTCCTTTCCTACAGGGAAAGTATGAGTTAGAAAACTCTTATAGAAATAAATTACCCTTTCCCTCTTGTTGTGGATTGAGTTGTGTCCCCCCAAAATGTGTGTCTACTTGGCTGGGCCATGATTCCCAGTATTGTGTGGTTGTCCTCCATTTTGTGACATGATATAATTATTCTATGTGTTATAAATCCTAACCTCTATGATGTTAGTGAGGCAGGATTGGAGGCAGTTATGTTAATGAGGCAGGACACAATCTATAGAATTAGGTTGTATCTTGAGTCCATCTCTTTTGTGATATAAAAGAGGGAAGCAAGCAGAGAGGAGAAGGATTCCATTACCATTAAGCAAGAAGAGCCAGGACCAGAGAGTGCCCTTTGGACCTGGGGTCCCTGCACTGAGAAGTTCCTAAATCAGGGGAAGATTGATGACAAGGACCTTCCCCCAGAGCTGATGGAGAGAGAAAATCTTCCCTTGGAGCAGACACCCTGAATTTGGACTTCTAGCTTCCTAAACTGTGAGAGAATAAATTTCTGTTTGTTAAAACCATTCACTTGTGTTATTTCTGTTATAGCAGCACTAGATAACTAAGACATCCTTCTTTTGATGTTTATTTAGTGAGTGTCTGTGCTATTATGCTAAGGAATTTGATCCGTTATTTCATTTAATCCTTGTAACAATTTTATGAGGGAAACACTATTATCACCCCTGTTTTCTGAATGAAGACACTAAGGCTTGGAAAGTTATTGAAGCACTTGCCCAAGTTGCATAGCTGGAAAATGGTAGAGCCAGGTTTAAACCCAAACACTGCTCAGGTTATTAACCATTATGCTATATGTATTTCGGTCATGATATCAGTGCAAAAAGGAAGGTAGAAAAGTTACCTTACCCTTAAACATGTTAGTCACAGAGGCCAGCACTGGAAAAGGATTACTGCGTCATTGATGTATTTCTAAGGAACTGATGAGACATATGAAAAAATACCTCCAGCATAGAACTTTTCAAGAAATGCCAGACATGACTGCAATATGAAAAAGTTTTCACACAGATGTCAAAGCTTAGCCAGACAAAGGGTAAGACATTTATTGAGCACCTACTCATGTACTAGGCCCATCTTCATCATGTTTCATTGTTTCAAAAACAGGATCTACCATTTAATAGCTTCCTGACTTTGTTTAAGTTACTTCATTTCTCTGCACTTTATTTTTCTCACCTCTAGAATGAGAATAACTGTACCTACTTCTTAAAGTTGTTGATAGGATTAAAGGAGTTCATATGGTAAAAGATGGCCTGGCACATAACATAGTGGGTCCTCACATCTTAGCCGCCATCATTGTTAATGCCACCATGATTTCACTTAATTCCCTTTAATTCTCACAACATTACTTATTCCATGTGAGACAGTATTCTAAGTGGTTTGTATTTATTACTTCACTTCATGCCTATAACCTATGTGGTGAGCATTGCTCTCATCACTATTTTATGGGTAAGGATACTGAGGTTGTGCTGGAATGTAGAAAGTCTGCTTTCTTAATCACCACACTAAGGCTTATAGATACTGTAAGCAATCATTCCAACCTCAGACAGCTAGAAAGGGCCAGAGTTAAAATTCAGACTAGTATTTTCCCACGGTAAGTCTAGACTCTGATTTTTTTTTTTTTTTGGTATAGTTTAGGGATTGAAGAGAATTAAAGATTTAAAATTAAGACTTTACCTAACAACCAGAGATGTGCTAACATTGTTGCATACCAAATACCAACATAGGAATACCTTCTCATTTTGTCAAAGTTTAATTTTCTGGAAAAGAATTAAAAAATTTAGCAAATAGACTATGGACACAAGCAAGATGATGGAGTATATTACTAAAGTAAATTAAAATAACAGAATGGATCAAAGGAAATTTGAGCAAAGGTAGCCCCCCAAATCTAAATCCAAGCTCATTTGGCATGGTGAAAGAAAACCAGAAGCAAAATAATTGAATTAGTTGTGTGGTATGTTTGCTTGCTATTTGCTTGTTATTATACCCGTTGCTGTTGAGTCGATTCCCACTTATAGTGACCCTATAGGATGGAGTAGAACTGCCCCACAGGGTTTCCAAGGCTGTTATCTTTATAGAAGCAGACTGCTACATCTTTCTTCTGCAGTGGCTGGTGGGTTTGAATTGCCAATCTTATGGTTAACAGTTGAGCACTTAACCACTGCACCACCAGGGCTCCTTCCTCAAGTATAGTGGCTGCAGAAACTAACATATAAAAAAGATGATTCTTTTACCTCCAGATTTCTACATCCTTTTCTCTCTTAGTTCCTCACTCCCCGACCAAACCAGGAAAGACTCATTCATTAGATCTTTTGCCTTGCATTGTTCTAGATGCTGGGAGAAAGATAAAGACAGGTAAAAGTCCCTGCAATCCTAAAATAAAGGAGAGAAATTAAACGCTGAAAAATTGTGTCCAAATACAAGAAGATAAAGAAGTGTTTGTAGTCATCTTTGTAATACTGTAACTACTACTGAAAAAAAAAAAATAACAATAATAAACAATGGTAGCGCATTAGAAAACCAAACGTATTGCTGTCGAGTAGATTCCAAAAATTTATTGAGGACTTACTTCAGCAGGTAGTGCGGTGGTATAATTCTTGCCTTCCATGCGGGAGACCCGGGTTTGATTCCCAGCTAAAGCCCATCTATCAATGGAGGCTTGTATGTTGCTGTGATGCTAAACAGGCTTCAGTAGAACTTCCAGACTAAGATGAACTAGGAAGAAAGGCCTGGTGATCTACTTCTGAAACTCAGCCAGTGAAAACCCTATGGATCACAATGGTCTAATCTGTACCCTATCATGGGGATGGCACAGGACCTAGTAGTGTTTCGTTCCATCATGCATGGGGTTGCCATGAATTAGAGGGGAGGGGTGTGACTCAGCAGTGGCTAAAAACAACTCCAGCAAAGTTCGGTACTAACACTTTGTGTACATTATAGCTTTGAATATTTAAAACTGCATTGAATTAGGTATAATTATTATCCTCAATTTGCAGAAGAGAAAACCGAACCTCAGGGAAGTTAAATAACTTGCTCAAGGTCATACAGATAAAATGGCAGAGATAGGATTAAACCCAGGTCAGCCTGATGGAAAATTTCTTTTAATTTCTACCTCCCTGATCTGAGATGAAGTAGTCCCAAGAATCTTTTTGTCTAGCAAAAGCACTTGCATGAGGTTCTTGAACAAAGACTTCATTGTTATATTTGCAAGATAATGTGCAGATGTGCTTGATGGGAGTAAATGGGATCTATGTTGGGAAATACTGGGAAATGAGGATGGCTAATTTGCTCAAAAGAGCCCTGGTGGCACAATTGTTAAGCGCTCAGTTGGTAACCAAAAGATTGGTGGTTTGAACCCACCCTGCAGCTTGTTGGGAGAAAGACCTGGCGATCAACTTCCATAAAGATTACAGCCTAGAAAACTCTATGGGGCAGGCTACTCTGTCACATGGGGTTGCTGTCAGTCAGAATTGACTCAAGGGCACCTAACAAAAACAATAACAGTTTCATTCAGGCCAGTATAAAAGCCTTGAAAATTAAGCAGAGGCTCTTGGTCACCAAGAGAAAGAGCTATTACAAGCTTCTTAAGCCAAGGAGATAACTGATAAGAATAGCATTTAGGATAGATTGGAGGGAAGAAATAATAGATGTAAGAAGCAACTACATGGGTGAGTCTCAAAATTAGTTACAAACTAATAGGCTTTTGGACTCATGGTGCTGGAAGTGAAGATGGAGAGAAAAGAAGATACTTTTGAAGGAAGAAGTGATAAATTCATTTATTCAGCAAGTGTTTATTCAAAGCCTATATTGCCAGGCACTCTTCTAGAAGCTGGGCTTTCATCAGTGATCAAAACAAAGTCTGCTCACTGCTGGAGTTTATATTCTGCTACTAAAGTTGTTGTCGTTGTTAGTTTCCATTGAGTCAGTTCTGACTTACGGCAACCCCATCTGTGCAGAGTAGAGTTGCTCCACAGCGTTTTCAAGAATGTGACATTTCGGGAGCAGATCACCAGGCCTGTCTTCAAGGTGCCTCTGGGTGAGTTTGAACTACCAAACTTTTAGCCAATGGTTGAGTGCTTACCTGTTTTTTCCATCCAGGGACTTCTGGGACTAATATATAGAGAAAAATGACATCGAGTTTTGTGATCAGGCAAGCTGAACCAATGGTGAAGTCAAGGATAGAAGTGCAGTACTGGGAAAAGGAGCTAATCAAGGGAAAAGATGAGGAGTGCAGTTTCAAATATTGAATTTGAACTTATAGCAGATCATCCAAGTGGAAATGCTGTGTGGCCATTTGTAAATAGGGGAGGGGGCAGATGGGAGGTGAGAACTGGAGATGGAGACTTGGTGATTACCTTCTCAGAGGTGATAACTGAAGCAATGGAGAGAAATGTACGAAGGGCAGAGAACAAGAAACGGCTGGAATGATAAATAGGAGTTTAAGAAAAGAGAGAAAGAGCACTTAGACAACAGGAAGAAAACAGGACAGCTCCAAATGCAGCAGAAAGTTGAGGAGTTAGTGAAAAGATGAAAACATCATTTTTTTTGACAAGAAAATGCCTGCTGGTAAAAATCAAGAGAGCGCTTTAAGAAGAGAGGAAGCAAATGTGGTTACAGAAATCAAATACAAGAGATGGAAGGGTGTGGGTAGGCAGAAAATGGAGGCAGCAAATACAAAGAAGCCGAGATAGAACAATAGCTAAAACGGGTGGCAGAGTAAATTCCTAGAACAATTTGGCCACCCCATTGACTATTAAGGCAGAAATTGGTGTATCCTCAGTGAAGAAATTCTCATGAAATATTCAAAATAGCATTTTTGTGTGCAGTATTTGACTTTCAGAATACACTCATACACCTATCCGAGACTTCAGTATCAGCTCTTGAATACAAACAAGAATACCTGTGCCCTCCAAAGTGAAAGCTATATTTTCCCACATCTCTTTGCATAGAGATTTATTTTTGCTGTCAGTCAGAAGGGAAAACTCTCCCTGCGTAGGTGTAGGGTTTGCAGCAGGGGAGAAAATGATACATACTCTGTCACAAAATTGCATTTGTATTAGGAAAATATCATTTTGGCAGAGAGACACTGTAATTTGTCAAGCAGATTAATTTTGGGAATGGAAAGTCCCAATCAAATGGCGAAGACTTTAATATATCTCTTGGGTGGATAGGTTGGCTGCCGCCCTGTTACTGCTAATGGGAGTGCAAAGAGACACAATCTGCAAGCATCTAATGAATAGAAGTCATGCTAAATTTGGAGAATCTGTATAATAAGATTTGTTCAGCTTTGGTCTATTTACATCTCCAGCAATGCAGCAGAACAAGTAGAAAATGCTCATTTACAGAGCAGATTACATATAATACAATAACACTGCTTTATATCGATAGGTTATTAACAGCTAGAAAAGTAGAGAGATAATCAGAATGATTTTTTTCTCTTTCACTCTAATTCTATTTGTTGTCTTTTCAAAATAAGCAGAAAGGAATTGACATGGAGACAGTTAAAAACAACACACGAGAGCTAGAATTTGTCCTCGAGCCTTTAAGTGATATTTCAGTTGAAACTATATTTAATGTTACAAAAAAAAAACCAAACCCAGTGCCGTCAAGTTGATTCCAACTCATAGCAACCCTATAGGACAGAGCAGAACTGCCTCATAGAGTTTCCAAGGAGCGCCTGGCAGATTCGAACTGCCGACCCTTTGGTTAGCAGCTGTAGCACTTAACCACTACGCCACCAGGGTTTCCTATTTAATGGTAAGCTCATTCTAATTATACTTGGAAATTCTTGTCTCATTAGGACGTCCTTCAGGAAATATTTGCTTATTTACTGATAGATCCACAAAGACTAGGCTTTGAATGCTGGCGCTTCTGCTTGTATGTAATTACCAAAAATAGTGGTAGACCTAAGTTTCTCTGGGCCACTGAGATATTCGGGTTCACTGGACTTCATTTTATTAGTTGAAGGTTAGTACTGACTTCTGCATATCCTTCATGGCATTTAGCAGAGTACTTTATGTGTATTAAGCAGCCATTAAGTACAGTTGAGCATATGAACACAAAGAATTTTGTCATCTTTTCAACTGTAGTAAAATAGTTCAGAAAACGCATAAACAGACCAATTAGGTACAACTTTTTAAGAGCTTAGTACTTATTGCTAAATTACAAAATAGCCATTACCCAAATTCTTATTTATCAATGACTGGAAAATCTTAACAATTTAGAATAGAGACAGATTTTATCTAGTGTTTCTAGCTCACCACAGTCAGAAAGTTTGCCCTGTTTGATTAATGGAGACTCTGGGGGGCCAGTTGACGGAAACACAGTTCATATATGGCTGGGTGCTGCCTAAAATGTACATAAACTACCACTGCTCTATCAAAGTGTAAGATCTCTCCCTTCAAAATCTTAGACAGCTTATGCACACCATCTGTTCTTTGTCTGTATCCCTTCTGTGCTTTTCTTAATCTAGAAGAATGGCTCTTGAAATCCTTACAGGACTCTTTAAAACGTTTGCCACATATTTTGAGAAGCATCTGGTTGGAAGAAGTCCCGCTTTCTGTATTTGTTCCCAGTTGTCTGATGTGTGCCATGTTTCTTGTGAATTTAGTTCTGTTAACTTTTGGGGTGAATGCTTTTGCATTTGCTTCGGTACCTATTTATAGTGAGACTAATAGCCCAAGGCAAGTTGCTAAGAGTTGTATAAAAGAAAGACTCAGTGTCCGGAAAACTTGATTAATTTACCTGCCATCCGATTTGCACAAGGTTACCTGGAAATTGGTGTTTGTTTCTTTTGCTTGATGAGTTCAACATGGACCTTGTCCCTTTAAGGAATCCTGGATACCTTGAATACTTGCTCAAACATCTGCTCTGGTTTCATCAGGGGAACTTTGGGATAGCTCTAATTCACAGAGCTTTCCTTTAGCAAACAAGGCACCTACCTGTTAGACAAATTTTCCAAACAGCTGAAAAATGGAGAGTGTTATAAACAAGCTCTGAATCTTGATGGGGACAGAACCTTCAGGTCAGCCAGCTGTGGAAGGTTGCTGGTCACTTGTTATTATTTTCACATTTTTTGGGGGGGGAGGCATTAGATTATTAAATCAACACAAACACATGCTAAAATGTTGGAAATTTCAAAATGTATAAAGAAGAAAATTATGCATCATACATAATATCTAAAAAAATGATCAACTTACGTGGTGCTTACTGTGAAACAGGCACTGTTCCAAGTGCTGTACTTATGTTAATTCTTTTAACTCTCTCGATCACTTTAATGAGATAGATACTATTATTGTCTTCATTACATAGATAAGAAAACTGAGATAAGTAACAGGTTAAGTTACTTACCCAAAGTCACTTGGCTCATAGGTGGCATGGCCAGGATTCAAAAGCAGGCAGCCAAGGTCTAGGGTCCACTACTTAACTGCTAAGACATCACATTTATTTACCACTATTAACATTTCTGGTGGTATAGTTGGAAACTCTGGTGGCGTAGTGGTTAAGTGCTACAGCTGTTAACCAAGAGGTTGGCAGTTCAAATCCACCAGGCACTCCTTGGAAACTCTATGGGGCAGTTCTGCTCTGTCCTATAGGGGGTCACTATGAGGCGGAATCAACTCGACAGCAGTGGGTTAGTGGTTAAGAGCTATGGCTGCTAACCAAAAGGTCGGCAGTTCAATTCCACTGGGCACTCCTTGGAAATCCTATGGGGCAGTTCTACTCTGTCCTACAGGGTCGCTTTGAGTCAGAATTGACTCCATGGCAATGGGTTTGGTTTTATTAACATTTCCAGGAATTTCCTTCCAGATTGCTATCTGTCAAGTTTTTAAAACAAAGTTGAGTGCACCCAGAGGCACCTTAGAAGAGAAGCCTGATGATCTACTTACAAAAAAAAAAAAATCAGCCGTGGAAAACCCTATGGAGCACAGTTCTACTCTGAAATACATGGGGTCACCATGAGTCAGCATTGACTCAATGGCAATTTTTTTTTTTTGAGATTCTACAACAACAACCCATCACCATGGAGTCAATTCCGATTTATAGTGGCCCTACAGGACAGATTAGGACTGCCCCATAGGGTTCCCAAGGTTGTAATCTTTATGGAAGCAGGCTACCATATTTTTCTCCCTTAGCCTCACTCTCTAAGTCCCTAAGTCTCCATTTTTTCATCTGTAAAATGGGAGTAATGATATTGATGACCTACTGAAGAGTACATCAGTAATGGTGGTGGAGAGTTTTTTTAGGCTGCGCATGTGACTAGCCACGACTTAACTGTCAGTGGTAGGACAGAGAAGCCATGGCTACCGGTGTAGGCAGAGAGGCAGAGGATGGAAGTTTGGATTCCCTTAACTCTTCCGCACTTAACCCAGCAGCTCTGCTCCTTTTATCGTACTGTGTAGGGAGTTGTTATCTCAGCATTCTAGTTTCCTTATCTCTAACAGTGATAAAGACGGAGTCACCTCGAGCTAGTTCCTGGGGATGTCCACTGAGGTTTATCCAGTAGAGAAACACAATTGTGATATCTCACCACATCCTTTTCTTCACCATGCCTGCATTCAGAAAGGAGGAAGGAGAAACTTATCGCTTCTCACAGCATAACCCCAGCTGCAAGAAAAAGGGACTTCTGGTTCTTAAGAACTTTCCACCTACTTGTTTAGTCTTTGGAAAGACATATGAGTTATGTCTTCTCAGAACTCTGACCTTCCCCAGAAGGAGCAGGAGAAAATGACCAAATTTCAGAAAGCAGTGTCATTCAAGAACGTGGCTGTGGTCTTCACTGAGACCTGATGGTGGAAAACTTTAGGAACCTGGTCTCCGTGGATCAGGAGATCCAAGAACTGCTCACATCGCAGCAGAACCTGTTTACAGACATACCTTCAAACTAGATACACTATTCCAGTTGGAAGCAGAAGAAAAGCTTTGGATGATGGAGACAGAAACCCAAAGAAGCTGTAAGAATCAAAATGAGATGAAGACTCTTTGAAAAGTTGTATTAAAATACTTTTTCCATGAAGAGCTATCCTGTTGGGAAAAAGTTGCAAGTGAATTAACCAAGCATCAGGACTCCATGGTAAATCTTCAGGGGAAGAGTTCCCAGTTACTATAAGGTGATTCAACTCAGGTTTCTGAAAACAAGAACAGTGTAGTGAAGCATAAAGGAGATAGCTCCAATTGTATTGAAAATCAAGGGTTTTCAACTTCAAGAACCCAGGATCCTTGGAGGAAAACATATCTGAGTGAGTCACAGAATCAGAATAGAAGTAAAGAATTTAACATGAAAAGTAACCTTTGAATACATGAAGACTTCATGAAGAAATCACCACTTCATGAGTGTATTAAAACTTGCACAGAATTACAACCCTACAAATGTGGTGAATGTGGTAAACTCTTTAGTGATGACTCCAGTCAGCAATTACTCTTAGGAGAAAAGCCACATGCATGTAGTGAGTGTGGACAAGGCTTGAGTTATAGCTTGGTTTTTTCCATTCATCCAAGTGTTCACACAGGAGAGAAATGTTTCAATCAGAGCTCGCATCTGCAAACTCATCAGAGAATTCACCCAGGAGAACCTGATGATTGCTCTCATAAGAACTCCCTTCATGCTCAACAGTCTAATCATACAGGAGAGAAAGCCTATAGATGTGACAGTTGTAGCAAGGGATTCGGTAGCAGCACAGGTCTTATCATTCATTACAGAACTCACATGGGAGAGAAACCTTATAAATGTGAGGAGCGTGGTAAGTGTTTTAGCCAAAATTTGAATTTTCAATGCCATCAGAGGGTCCACACTGAAGAAAAACGGTACAAATGTGAAGAATGTGGCTTTGGTTGGAGTGTTAACCTTCATGTTCATCGGAGGGTCCACAGGGGTGAGAAACCCTGTAAATGTGAGGAGTGTGGTAAGGGCTTCCCACAGGCTGTGCGTTTTCACATACATCAGGGGGTCCACAATGGGGAGAAACCCTACGAATGTAACATCATGGTAAGGGCTTCAGGCACAATTCACCATTAATTTGCCATTGGAGAGCCCATGCTGGAGAGAAGCCACACAAATATGAGGGATGTGGGAAAGGCTTTACCTGTAACACGGATCTTCACGTTCATTATAGAGTTCACATGGGAGAGAAGCCCTATAAGTGTAATGTGTGAGGTAAGGGCTTCAGTCAGGCATCAGATCTTCAAGCTCATCAGAATGTCCACACTGGAGAGAAATGATTCAAATATGATACGTGTGGTAAGGACTTCAGCCAGTCTTCAAAACTTCATACCCATCAGAGAGTCCACACCAGGGAGAAACCATACAAGTGTGAGGTATGTGGTAAGGGCTTCAATTATAGTTCAAATCTTAAACTGCATCAAGTAATTCACACTGGAGAAAAAACATATAAATGTGAGGAGTGAGAAAAAGGTTTTAGCTGGAGATCAAATCTTCATACTTATCAGAGAGTCCACGTGGGAGAGAAACCCTATAAATGTGAGGAGTGTGATAAGAGCTTGTCAGGGCAAAGATTTCTGGGTGTATCAGAGAGTTCGTACTGGAGAGAAACCTTACAGATGTGGCGTATGTGGTAAAAGCTTCAGCCAGTCCTCAGGTCTCTAGTCTCATCAGTGTCCACACTGGAGAGAAGCCATGTAAATGTGACGTCTGTGGAAAGGGCTTTAGATACAGTTCACAATTTATATACCATCAGAGAGGTTGCACTGGAGAAAAACCATATAAATGTGAGGGATGTGGGAAGGCCTTTGGTAGGAGCTTGAATCTTCACCATCATCAGAGGGTCCACCCACGAGAAAAACCCCATAAATGTGAGGAGTGTGATAAGGCTTTCAGTCTCCCCTCAAATCTTCGAGTCCGCCTGAGTGTTCATACTAGAGAGAAACTATGTAGATGTGAGGAATGTGGTAAGGGCTTCAGTCAGAGTTCACATCTTCAAACCCTGGAGTCCACACTGGAGAAAAACCATACAAATGTTATGTGTGTGGTAAGGACTTCAGTCACCGTTCTCGTCTTATATACCATCAGAAAGTCCATGCTGGCAAGAATCTTTAGAAATGTGAAGTGTGGTGTTGGCTTTGGTCAGAATTCACATCTTCCAGTTTTTGGAGAGCCCATGCTGGCGATAAGCCCTGTGAAAGTATTGAGAGTGAAAGGGAATTTCTTCAGACTCAGAATCTTTATAACAAATTCATTAAAATGGCAGAATCATAATAACAGGAATATAACTCATATTTAGGAGAGAACTAGGTTGTAGACTTCTTGCTACCAAGCCCAAGCCTGTCGCCGTCGAGTCGATTCCGACTCATAGTGACACTATAGGACAGAGTAGAACTGCCCCACAGAGTTTCCAAGGAGCGCCTAATGGATTCAAACTGCCGACCTTCTGATTAGCAGCAGTAGCATTTAACCACTATGTAGCCAGGCCTTCTTGGTAGGACCCAATTAATATAAATTATTATCTTGTAATGGGAATTTATGTGTGAGGATTGTGGATCATGGCCAATATGCTAACTCATTTTTGAAGGGGTTGGTAGATACCAGGAAGGGTTTTGGATTATTTTTCCTTTTCTTTTTTTTTTTTTTTTAACTTACATTTTATACTCACATACAGTGACCATTATTTTTGCTAAAGCTGTAAAACTTTGAAAAATAAATAAAATTTCTGACTAAATAATAATAATAATGGAAACAAGAAATCAGTAGCATATATAAGATTTCCACGTATTTGTTCCCAGATTTTTTTCTGTCAGTTTTTTAAGCTTCTCATCTGTCTCTTGTCTAGCCTAAGGTCAACAAAATTTGATATATCAAATGCTTGCATTTTTCTTTCCTTTTTAATTTGTTGCTTGCCCCATTCACACCTCATTTCTCCCTTTTCACTTGCTCACCTAATTTCTCACTTTTGTTATCATCTCTTCCCTTCCCACTGTGATCAGTGTATGCAGTTCTTTTGTTTGTTGACAAGCCAGGTCTTGGGTTAGGGACTGAGTCCTGCAGTGGCCCTTTGAAAGGTGCTGGTCCATTCCATTTCTCAGCCTTGCAAGAACCACACCCACGTAATTTCAGATACAGGAGCATGAATGCACTTGTTATCCAGGCCCACAGGGAAGTGGTTCCAGCCCTCTGTTCCACAGTACTGCTGCATACAGCCTGTAGCCACAAGAGGCAACTTGATTAAGTGCACTGTTTTATAACTGACTTGGCTTAACCACTTGAGGAGATAATATTCAAAATGCTAGTAAAATTACAAAGAGGGTGAATTATTTTTTAATTTTCATTTCTTTCTGAAATTGGTTGAAAATATCTACATAAATTGAACTGACAACATTTTATATGAAACATTCTTCCTTGATTCTTTGGCTTTTGCTGTCTCAGTAGTAGTTCAGCACATGCTGAATGTTTTTGTATTTTCTTTTAATTGGGGCCGTGGTGCTTGCATTAGAAATCCTAGCAAGACTGAATGACATGTCCAGCAGAGGTGAAATACCTGCCTTGTAAGCCTGTTATGGAGATATTCTCGAGAATATTTACGTATTCAAGAGACCCTGCCCACTTCTTTGGATCCTTGTGACTCTGCTCTGGAGAACCAGGCATAGAAAATCCTGCGTGGGTAAGTCTAGACAAATTATTTTTGGATGCTCTGAGCATATCCCTCCAGATTAAACACTGTTGCCAAGGGGTTAATTGGACTCAAAGATTCCTCCCCATGAAGTTGGCAAGTCTGTGATATAAATTCCATCTGTTTCTTGAAGCAGTTTATGGGTTTGGCATATGATGTGTTGGCCTAACAATTGTTTAAAAAATCTTTTTAAGCCTGATACAGGTATAATTTTTTTTATAGTATCCAGATTTATTTTCTTCAACAGCTAATTTTAAATAAGAAACCAGTCCAGCCCTCTGTCTGGGATACCAAATTTGTTCTGAATGTTAGCATTGCATAGCCATCTCTTCACCAAAGAGGTGTAACATTCATACTGTAGTGAAGATGTAGAACATTTTCCCCCAATTTTGATGTTATGAGAATTGGAATGTTATAAGTAGTGAAAGTAAATCCTACACTATTTCTTGACTGTACTTCCTTTGCTTCAAGGAATTGTCTGAGTGCTGTCTTCAGTGGATTGTAGCATTGAAGACATTCTCTAGGTAGACAGTGTGAGCAAATTTCTCCATGAATAACTTTCATATAAGCAAATCCAGGTTTAAAACAAAACCAACAACAACAAAGCCAAAAAAAGCAAAGACAGCTTCAAAGGGAAAAAATTAGGAAAAGTCATCCTGAGAGAGGGTGAATTGGGAAAAGACAAGACGTAGTCTCATCTCTTTGTCTTAGTGATGGAGTGGAAGGGTCTGCTTCCACGTGGGCCTTCATTACCTACAATTCTGGCTTTGAATTTTACATATAGAGCTTGTTGTTGTTTTTAGCTGCCATTGAGCCAGCCCCTGACTCTTGATGAGCCTATGCCCAGTGAAACTAAGCCGATCCTCCACCATCCCCATGATCAGTTACAGATTGAATCAGTGGTATATCCATAGGGTTTTTATTAGCTCTCTCCCCTTTTCACGATGTTTAGAACTAGAGGAAATTACTGAAAGCAGAATTTAAGGGGAAGTTAGATCAGAGCAAAGTTTATAGCCTGAAATCATGTGAACAGATATGGTATAAGAAAAGGGAAGACATGAATATAGTCTGAAAGCTCCACTGAAACCTGTTTAGCATCATAGCAACACACAAGCCTTTTCTGACAGAGGGGTGGTGGCTGTGCATGAGGTGCATTGGTTAAGAATTGAACCCGGGTCTCCTGGATGAAGCCCTGGTGGCACAGTGGTTATGAGCTCACTGCTAACCAAAAAGTTGGCAGTTCAAATCCACCAGCTGCTCCTTGGAAACCCTACAGGGCAGTTCTACTCTGTCCTGTAGGGTTGCTATGAGTCAAATTCAATTCAATGGCAGCAAGTTTGGCTTTTCTGGTTTTTTGTCCTTCATGGAAGGCAAGAATTCTACTACTGAACCACAACTGTCACCACACAGAGAACTACGTTGGCTATATTCATTCTTGGGCAGGGAATTCCTTCAGGTCTGTCTGCTTTAACCTCCTCATGTTCTATGAAACATGATTTTAGACTATAAAATTTTTTCTGACTTTGACTTCCCTTTAAATTCAGCTTTCAATAATTTCCCCTTGTTCCACACATCATAACAGTTAGCAAAATTTTGCTCTGTTCCTGCCCCAATCACCCAAATTTGCACCAATTTGTACCAATCACCCAAATTTGCTATCTGGATTTATATCAACCCGTAACTTCCACTTGCATGAAGAACAAGGTTAGGCAACATTCCCTGAATCATGTTCAACTCTTAAAAGAAGCAAAACTACTAGGCCAGTTGCTATGTTTGCACTGAAGGTGGACAGAGTGCCTGGTCTGTGAGGACCCTGCACTACTTCTGTATCTCATCAGCCAACCACAGGATATAAGAAGCCTTAGCCACCCTCTACAGCCAGAGAAGGTGTCATGTTCCATTGTTTAGAACTAAAGGTAGCAGACTTCTGTCTCCAAAATGAGGTGGTTCAGGTAGCTTTGTGGACCAAGTAAATAAACCCATTTGTTCCACTTCTAGAATTCCACATTGATATGTTGAGCTCTTAAAAGAAGAAAACTGGGTGTCCTTGGCTTTATCAAGACTATTACAACCATGACAGAGTCAGCATCTGAAACTGCTACCTACTTTTGAGGCTGCCTGATCTCTTGGGCTAATGTTTATTCCACCAGCTTCCCTTTAGAACATGCCCAGCCTCCTAAGAGCCAGTTAAAAAGGTCTACATCCACCTGCTTTTCCACTTAGAACTTTCTCCTTGCTCCACTCCTCAACACCTCCTCCAAATCTCCCTCTTTTTAGCCCTGCCTGTCTCTACTTCTTTTGCATTTCACTTGGACTCCCCTTTCTTACCCTCTTTGAAATGGAAGCTTGATGTTAGACTGTCATCCTGGCATTTGTCTACTATTCCTCTGAGATGATACTTTTGGTAACTGCCTTTATCAAAAGGATTGAGAGCCCTGGCACTCCAACTTTGGCTATGGCTTCCTCACATTTCTAGGCATCAATTGAATCCTGTGTTTTCCACCAGTCATCTAACAAATAATAGTGTTGGAAGTCATGATAACAACTTTTTGCCTCTAGGTCAAAGTGACCATCTACTCTAGGGCACTGCTTCCATATGATCAGCTGCACCTGGTGTGAGCAGACATTTAGCTTCATTAGCAGGGATTATTGTATACCCATTACCCAATATACTGATTGGCAGACAGAATATCAATTGAATGAATGGCTATTGAATGAATAAATACCCCCAGGGACAGTTCAAGGGCGTATGTGCAACTTTAGGTTGAACTTTGTGTTCTTTCAAAAACTTAGTTATGAATTTATAAAGTTATGATAAAATTGAAACTTCAACAGAACAGAAGCGAAATTGAGATACATCAGACACTAAAGTGACTATAAAACAAATCTGTATATGCAGCATTACAAGGGAAATTTTGTTCACCAGATATGTGACCTTGAACTCTTCAGCTAAATCGGAGATCTAAAAAGGGATCAGGACGTGATTTGTGAAGATATTTATCTGGAGAAAAAACCCTTGCCAGACTATGATAGTTTCCATCCCCCGACACAAACACACACAGGATTAAGGAGTTCTGCTTTGTTCATCTCAGGCCTTGTGAGGTGAGCTGCTACAGCATCACTCTGGGGGCTTGCACTGGGTATTCACAAAAGAACTGGTGCCTGAATCATGTCTGAGAAAATTCAAACACGCTGTGGCCTGTTTGTGCAAAGAAATGTGTAGATTTTGCTCTGGAGCAGATATGGGCCATACAGGAGAGAAAGGCAGTGTTGTAACATCTTTGGTCCTGTCCAGTGGGACATCTGGAGGAGAGGGAGGGCTCCAGTAGTGAGAAGTTAGAGATGAATCCTGAATTCCTAGGACCTACAGAAAGAGTTGCAAGGGACAGTCCAGAATAGATATACATCTTTCCAGGTAAAGAGAACTGTAGGAGAGGGGCCCTCAATGATGGAAATTGCCAAAGAACCTTCAGAAACACTCACCAAAAAAAGAGCTTCAAACATTGGCCAGTCCGAGGACATTTATAGGAAGCCTTTGAGTGTCAGTTCAAATAAGAATTTTGTTTATAACTTAACACTTCTTCCCAACCCTATTTCATCCCAAAAGGGTTCAAAAACAGTGGACAAGCCAAGTGGGGTGGAAGTTGAGTACTGACTAGAGAAGAAGCCATTTATCACCTCATTCCCCCTACGTGTTTCCAGCCTAAAGAATGCTGGAAATTCACAGTTCTGATTACTTTCTTGACTGGAGTCTTCTAATTTCTAAATTAAGACTATGCTTGTGATTTAAAGTCACTGTAGCACTGTTCATTACCTCACAGTGAGCAGAAAAGTCATGGGGTCTGCCCAAATTTTCATCAGGGGACAGGAAAAGAGCAACAAAGGACACAGGGAAATATGTTGCAATATAAAAGACAGATACAGTGCCTTCACAGAGCTGAGAAAAAGCATACTTTTGGAAAAGACTTACCACAGGAAAAAGAAGAAACACGTAGAAGCTTCTGTTTTGTGTCTCCAAAGAAATACCAAAAAACAAAACAAAAACCCTGATCTCTTTGAAAGAACAAGATTAATTGAAAAAACAATACATTGAGATGCAGGTTGACAGAGGTAAGACATGAGTGAAGCAATTCAGTTGAATAATCATAGAATTAAAACACCAAAGGAGCATATAAAGAACCAAATTCACATGGCAGAAAATGCAATCAGTGAGCTAGAGGAAAAATCTCAAGCAGTCTTGAAGAATGCTGAGAAAAGTAACCAAAAATACTTATTGTTCAATGGTACCTATTGGACACCAAACACATGTTACAGAGGAAGAAACTGAGACTTGGCAAAATCACCTCACCTTTCCAGGCAAAACAGCCAGTGAGTGACAAAGCAGAACTCAAACTCAAATCTACCAGACTCCAAAGCATGTCTGTTAACCATTACACTATGCTAAATACCAGGACAAGAAAATATTTAGATCTGAAGGCGAATTCAGTATAAGCAAAAAAAGAATAAAATATTTTTGAACTGAAGAAAAGATTAATTCTCTGAATGACAGACCTTACCCAGTTATAAAATTGAATAATTGATCTAAAAAGCTAAGAACTGGTTATTTATGCACAAGTTGGTGTTTTTTTTTTGGGTGGGGATGGAGAAATAAACCACTAGTAAAATGTTGTTAAGAATGTGGTGAGACAAGTTTTTGTATTCATGGATGTATCAAGTAGATATAAAAAATACAGATATCAAGAAAATCTGAAACATGGACAAGAATTCATCTAAAGAAGGCAGACAATTTCATAATAAAAACTATTTAAGTAAGAAGTTTTAAAAATGTGAGCAGAACCAAAATGATCTTTTAATTTTTAGTATAGATTATGAAAATATAAGAAATATTTGCTTCCTGTTAATTGAGCCTGGTATCGCAGGCTTTTCATTGGTGGAACAAATTGTAGTATCCCATAAAAATGCTAAGAGGAAACTATAGACAAATTTGACCTAACAAACTAACAAAGAGAGTAAGATTGTATTGTTGTTGGCAATAATCTTTAAATTCCTTGATATACCCCTAGAGAAGCAGGATAGGGCAATGGGTGGCAGCTGGGCTTGAAGACAAAAGATGTGAATTCTCTTTTGGTTCTACCGCTCACTGTGTTAACCTTATGCAAATCAGTTTTTCTCTCTAAATCCTGTACTTAACCTAGAAGACCCTCAATAAATACTTTTTTTCAAGTTACTCACTCAAGACCACACAGGTAGTAAGTGTTGGAACGAGGAAGGTTTGGTGGAGCCAGGCTGGCTGAAAGATAATCAGACTTAGGGAGAACGTATAATAATATCTCAGTTTTCTAGAATGATTTATAGTTCTATAATATATCTATTTAATGCATTTTCTTATTTGGTCCTCAGAACAATCTTTGAAATTCGGAAGAACTGGCATTATCATCCCACACTCCATCTTCAGAGCCCTGGTGGCACAGTGGTTGAGATCAGCTGCTAACCAGAAGGTCGGCATTTGAATCTACCAGCTGCTCCTTGGAAACCCTATGAGGCAGTTCTACCCTGTCGTATAGGGTCGCTGTGAGTTGGAATCGACTCAATGGCAATGGGTTTTTTTGGTTTTTACCTCATCTTTGAATTACAAATAGAAAGACTGAGGGACAAAGAATTTAAGATGTTCTTTCCTAAGTAAGTAGCAGGCCATACTTAGTTAGGGAACTCATAGCAATTAGGTATAATATATTGAAACCAATGGAAGTCAACTTAAAATGAGAATTGAAAGTGATGGAGACTTAGTGTCTTGTCTCAGAGAAGTGATTGACAGGTGAGGAGGCAGTGCAGATTTCCATTAAAGGAAACGGAGGCTTAGGGTCAGAATCTGGGAATATGGATGATGATAAAGGAAAAAGACAATCCCCTAACAGCTTCCTAGAAGCCGGGTGGTAAATCTATTTCTAACAGTTCAGAAAGCATAAACGAAGCAAGGCAGAACCGTTTAAAAAAGAAGTTAACTTGGCTGATGATTTTGAGAGATTTCACTTCTACCTTAAGGCTAGACCACACCTAAAACCTCAACCATCCCATGCACATAAAAATCTTCCCTGTGTAAGAAGTCAAGAGGGGCTTTCTCAACCTTGTACACTGCAGACAAGTCTGTTGGGCCAAGACAGGTCAGAATGATCTGGGATCAGCCTGTTCTGCCCTAGCTTCAGCCAAGAATGATCTCAGCAACTGGCTCAGGCATGGTTGCTGTTGGATAGTGGAGCTCTGTCAAACCAAGAGGGTACTGGTGGAAGCAAGGAGGGTCACGTCTCTGGTTCCGTGGGGGCATACCACAGCTGACTCTTCTGCATATCTATAATGGCAGCCTCAGTTCATCTAGACCACCATATTCCCAGTCAAGTTCTCCACCCACTTGGTAGGTCTTTTAGACACCTGTGGCAAATGAATGCAGTTTATAAACATTATAAAAACAGTATAAACATTTAAAAAACACGCCTTTTTATATTTAAACACACACACATATATTTAAATAAGATATATTTATATTTATATCTATATCTCCCCATGCATCTGTCACATTGTCATACTGTGGTGGCTTGCGTGTTGCTATGATGCTGGAAGCTATGCCACCAGTATTCAAATACCAGCAGGGTCACCCATGGTGGACAGGTTTCAGCAGATTTTTCACACTAAGAAAAACTAGGAAGAAGGACCTGGCGATCTAATTCTGAAAAAACTGGTCAGTGAAAACCTTATGAATAGCAGTGGAACATTGGTATAGTAAGGCAGATGAGCCCCTCAGGTTGGAAGGGACTTGAAAGATGACTGAAGAAGATCTGCCTTCAATGTAGAGTTGACCTTAATAACATGGATGGGAATAAAGCTTTCAGGACCTTCATTTGCTGAGATGGCACCACTCAAAATGAGAAGAAATACTGCAAACATCCATTGATAATCAGAACATGGAATGTACAAAGTATGAATTTAGAAAAATTGGGGGTTGTCAAAAATGAAATGGAAATAATTAACATTGATATCCTGGGCATTAGTGAACTGAAGTGGACTGATGTTGACCATATTGAATCAGATAATCATATGATCTACTATGCCAGGAATGACAAATTGAGGAGGAATGTCATCACATTCATTGTCAAAAAGAACATTTCAAGATATATCCTGAAGTACAGCGCTATCAGTTATAGGATAATATGCATATGCCTACGAGGAAGACCAGTCAATACAATTATTATTCAACTGTACACACCAAACACTAAAGCCAAAGATGAGGAAATTGGATATTTTACAAACTTTTGCTGTCTGAAATTGATCAAACGTGCAATCAAGATGGATTAACAATTACTGGTGATTGGAATTTGGTGATTGGAATGTGAAAGTAGGAAACAAAGAAGGACCAGTAGTTGGAAAATATGGCTTTGGTGACAGAAACAACATTAGAGATTAGTGGTAGAATTTGGTAAGACCAATAAATTCTTCATTGCAAATACCGTTTCTCAACAACATAAATGGCGACTATACATGCTGACCTCATCATATGGAATACACAAGAATCAAATCGACTACATCTGTGGAAAGAGATGATGGAAAAGCTCAATATCATCAGTCATAACAAGGCCGGGGCTGACTGTGGAACAGACCATCAGTTGTTCTTAAGCAAGTTCAAATTGAAGAAAATTAGAGCAAGTCCACAACAGCCAAAATACAACCTTGAGTATATCCCACCTAATTTTAGAGACCATCTCAAGGATAGATTTGACATATTGAACACCAGTGGCCAAAGACCAGATGAGTTATGGAATGATACCAAGGACATGATACATGAAGGAAGCAAGAGGTCATTAAAGAAGACAGGAAAGAAAGAAAAGACCATTATAGATGTCAGGATAGGCTCTGAAACTTGCTCTTGAACATAGAGTAGCTAAAGCAAATGGAAGAAATGGTAAAGTAAAAGAGCTGAACAGAAGATTTCAAAGGGTGGCTCAAGAAGACAAATTAAAATATTATAGTGAAATGTGCAAAGATCTGGAATTAGAAAACCAAAAGAGAAGAATGCACTCAGCATTTCTCAAGCTAAAAGTACTGAAAAAAAAAAAAAAATTCAAGCCTTGAGTTGCAATACTGAAGGATTCTACCGGGAAAACATTGAACAATGCAGGAAACATCAAAAGAAGACCAAAGGAATACAGAGTCACTGAACCAATGGTACGAAGGAAGAAATCCAAGCTACACTGAAGGCAATGGTGAAAAACAAGGCTCTAGGAATTGACCAAATGCCAACTGAGATGTTTCAACAAATGGATGCACGCTGGAGTTACTCACTCTTTTAAGCCAAAAAATTTGGAAGATAGCTTCCTGGCCAGCTGACTGGAAGAGATGCATGTCTGTGCCCATTTCAAAGAAAGGTAATCCAATAGAATACAGACATTACCAAACAATATCATTAATATCACACACAAGTAAAAGTTTTCTGAACATCATTCAAAACTGTTGCAGCAGTACATTGACAGGGAACTGCCAGAAATTCAAGCTGGATTCAGGAGAGGACGTTGAATGAGGGATACCATTGCTGATGCAAGATGAATCTTGGTTGAAAGCAGAGAATATGAGACAGGTGTCTACCTGTGTTTTATTGACTATGCAAAGGCATTTGACTCTGTGGATCGTAACAAATTATGGATAACATTGCGAAGAATGGGAATTCCAGAACACTTAATTGTGCTCATGAGAAACCTGTACATAGACCAAGAGGCAGTCACTTAAACAGAACAAGGGAATACTGCATGGCTTAAAAGTCAGGAAATGTGTGCATCAGGGTCGTATCTTTTCACATACTTATTCGACCTATATACTAAGCAAATAACCTGAGAAGCTGGCCTGTTGTTGTTAGGTGCTGATGAGTTGGTTCCAACTCATAGTGACCCTATGTTCAACAGAACGAAACACTGCCCAGTCCTGCGCCATTCTTACAATCTTTGTTATGCTTGAGCCCATTGTTGCAGCCACTGTGTCCATCCACCTTGTTGAGGGTCTTCCTCTTTTCTGCAGACCCTGTACTCTGCCAAGCCTGATGTCCTTCTCCAGGGAATGATCCCTCCTAACAGCGTGTCTGAAGTATGTAAGATGCAGTCTCACCATCCTTGCTTCCTAGGAGCATTCTGGTTGTACTTCTTTTGAGACAGATTTGTTGTTCTTTTGCAGTCCATGGTATATTCAATATTCTTCACCAACACCACAATTCAAAGGCATCAATTCTTCTTCAGTCTTCCTTATTCATTGTCCAGGTTTCACATGCATATGATGGGATTGAAAATACCATGACTTGGCACAGGTGTACCTTAGTCTTCGAGGTGACATCTTTGCTTTTCAACACATTAAAGAGGTCTTTTGCAGCGGATTTGCCGAGTGCAATGTGTCTTTTGACTTCTTGACTGTTGCTTCCATGGGTGTTGATTGTGGATCCAAGTAAAATGAAATCCTTGACAACTTCGATCTCCTCTCCATTTATCATGATGTTGCTCATTGGTCCAGTTGTGAGGATTTTTGTTTTCTTCACATTGAGGTGTAATCCATACTGAAGGCTGTGGTCTTTGGTCTTCATTAGTAACTGCTTCAAGTCCTCTTCACTTTCAGCAAGCAAGGTTGTGTCATCTGCATAACACAGGTTGCTAATGAGTCTTCCTCCAGTCCTGATGCCCCATTCTTCTTCATACAGTCCAGCTTCTTGGATTATTTGCTCAGCATACAGATTGAATAGGTATGGTGAAAAGAATACAATCCTGACACACACCTTTCCTGACTTTAACCCCTCAGTATCCCCTTGTTGGACTACATGAAGAAAAATGCAGCATCCGGATTGGAGGGAGACTCATTTACAATCTGTGATATGCAGATGGAACAACCTGACTTGCTGAAAGAGAAGAGAACTTGAAGCACTTAGTGATGATGATCAAAGACTACAGCCTTCAGTATGAATTGCACCTCAACATAAAGAGAACAAAAATCCTCACAACTGGACCAATAAGCAACATCATGATAAACAGAAAACATTGAAGTTGTCAAGGATTTCATTTTACTTGGATCCACAATCAATGACAATGGAAGCAGCAGTCAAGAAGTCAAACAACATATTGCATTGGGCAAATCTGCTGCAAAAGCAAAGTACAAAAGCAAAACTCAAAAGCAAAGCTGTCACTTTGGGACTAAAGTGCTCCTGACCCAAGCCATGATACTTTGGATTGCCTCATATGCATTGAAAAGCAGGGCAATGAATAAGGAAGACCAAAGAAGAATTGATGCCTTTGAATTATGATATTGGTGAAGAATGTTGAATATACCATGGACTTCCAGAAGAACAAGCAAATCTGTCTTGGAAGAAGTACAGCCAGAATACTCCTTAGAAGCAAGGATGGCGAGACTGTCTCTCACATACTTTAGACATGTTATCAGGAGTGACCAGTTCTTTGGGAAGGACATCATGCTTGGTAAAGTAGAGGGTCAGGGAAAAAGAGAAAGGCCTTCGATGAGATGGATTGACACAGTGACTGCAACAATGGGCTCAAGCATAACAGCGGTTGTGAGGATGGCAAAAGCAAGGCCTGGCAATGTTTTGTTGTATAAGGGGTCTCTATGAGTCACACCGACCTGATGGCACCTAACAAAATCTTCATATCTCCTTCTCTCTCTCTTTCCACACACACACACACAAACACACACACACACACATATTTGTGTTTGTAGGCAATATCAATAGAGATAAAATAAGCTTTTAAAATGAACTTTAAAAATTTAAATACACCTACTTATATACACACTGCCTTATATGCATGTGAAAACAGGACAATGAATAAGGAAGACTAAAGATTATTAATGTGTTAGAATTATGGTGTTGGCGAAGAATATTGAGTATACCATGGACTGCCAGAAGTACAAAGAAATCTGTCTTGGAAGAAATACAGCCAGAATGCTCCTTAGAAGCAAGTATGTCAAGACTTCGTCTTAAGTACTTTAGACATGTTGTTAGGAGGCACCAGTTCTTGGAGAAGAACATCATGCTTGTTAAAGCAGAGCATCAATAAAAAAGAGGAAGACCATCGACAAGATGGATTGACACAGTGGCTGCAATGATGGGCTCAAACATAGCAACAATTGTGAGGATGATGCAGGACCAGGCAGTTTCTTCTGTTATACTTGGGGTCAAAATGAGTCAGAACTGACTCAGTGGCACCTAACAACAACAACTTTTACACACAAAATGCAGATACATAGAGATTTACTTCAAAGTTGGTCCATTTTATTTGTTAATTGGGCATGTGCTCAATGACCTGTGAAGTCACCTTCCTTTTCTGCATGAATTTGGGCCAGAAAAGGTGGTATTCAGTGGGGCTATGCCACCCATGCAATCTTTGCCGAACGGTATGGCAATTTCCCCAGTCTCTTCTAACCAGCAGAAAATCTCCAAACAGGTGATAGGTCAACCAAGTTTCTCTTTTCCCTTTGGATCACTCATATCCTTCACTCAACAGTCTTCAAAAACATCCCTGTCATCACTTGAAAATAAAAACAAAAAACATTCTCCTCATTTATTGGTTCCTGGGTGAAGAAATTCTCTTACAGCAGAAGCAGATTAGCTCTGTTCTTGTTCAACACCAAAGCAACAGCCCTAATCTTGATTGATGTTTAGAATTAAGTAGCCAAGAAATAGATGTACTTTTTTACTGAGGCTCAAATGGATTCCTTTGAGGTTTCCCAAGGAATTACATGCTACTTCATATTTTCTGAAAAGTATCATGCATCCCACACTTGGTCATGACCCAAAGATTCAGAATTATTCTCAATACACCATTAAGTCTGGAAATTCTGTAACTACACAAACATTTCAACTTTTAATTCCTTATTGTGCTATATCAATACCCTGAAAAGTTTTCAGGAAGAGATGGTTATTTGTGATAATTAAATATTTTACCATGCAAAAGACAAAAAGCAGATAGAAATAAGTGTGGGTTTTGTTTGTTTATTTCTGGATATCTTGACTGGAGTTGGCTGCAACAGAGTACATACATATTTAGAATTGGGTTTTATGGAATACTCTAAGTGTTTGGAGATTGTTTTCATGATTTCTATAAAAGTCTTCACCAACTCTCCATTTTTCCCAAACACAAATAAAGCCAAAATTGCTAACCAGTTAGGATCCTGCTGTAAGAAAAGAGTCAGTTGTTGATTTTTCACCTCATATGAGAGACTCTTTCATTCTCCATTTAGATCTTTCCAGAGGACTTATAAATATCTGTGCTGCAGCTGGCTACAAGTATAATGCTCTGTATCCAGCGTAAGTAAGGAGGTGTATAGAGAGGGCATACAAGTTGCTCTGATGTGGTAAGAACGGCAGAGGCAGTAGCAGTAGGTGGAGTCCCTATTCATTAGGAAATGAAATGGAGTTTACCTTTTCATCTCCCATAAAGAGGTTAGTGATAGATCAACTCGGGTCAAAGTTTTATGGCACCTAACCTGCCCTCCTTGTCTAATGAGCCTTGAACTATGGCCGCAATTTGTTGTGGCTCTTTAAGAGTCCTTGAAGACTTACTGGTTTAAGTAGTAATGTTTGGTGCCTAGTTACCCAGAACAGGATTTTCCTTTTGCAGTGATGACTGATGAGAGTTAGTTGGTCATCATTTTTATTATTTTTAAAAATCATTTTATCATTTCCCCTATTCCTTTTTTAGGTTCTGTGGTGGCTTTCATGTCTGTCAGTTTGTCATACTGTGAGGGCTTGTGTGTTGCTGTGATGCCAGAAGCTATGTCACCGGTGTTCAGATACCAACAGGTCACCCATGGCTGACAGGTTTCAGTGAGCATCCAGGCTAAGGCAGACTAGGAAGAAGGACCCAGCAGTCTACTTCTGAAAAGAATTAGCCAGTGAAACCTTCATGAATAGTAGCAGAACATTGTCTGATATAGTGCTGGAAGATGAGCCCCCCAGGTTGAAAGACACTCAAAAGACAACTGGAGAAGAGGTGCCTCCTCAAAGGAGAGTCAACCTTAATGATATGGATGGAGTAAAGCTTTTGGTGCCCTCATTTGCTGATGTGGCATGACTCAAAATAAGAAGAAATAGCTGCAAACATCCACTCATAATCGGAAAATGGAATGTATGAAGTAAGAATCTAGAAAAATTGGAAATCGTCAAAAATGAAGTGGAATGCATGAACATCAATAACCTAGGCATTAGTGAGCTGAGATAGACTGGTATTGGCCATTTTGAATCAGACAATCATTACTATGCTGGGAATGACAACTTGAAGAGGAATGGCATTGTATTCATCGTTAAAAAGAACATTTCAAGATCCATCCTAGAGTAGAACACTGTCAGTGATAGGATAATATCCATACGCCTACAAAGAAGACCCGTTAATATGAATATTATTCAAATTTACGCACCAACCGCTAAGATCACGGATGAAGAAAGTGAATATTTTTCCCAGCTTCTGCGGTCTGAAATTGATCGAACATGCAATCAGGATGCACTGATAATTACTGGTGATTGGAATGTGAAAGTTGGAAACAAAGAAGGATTGGAAGTTGGAAAATATGGCCATGGTGATAGAAAGGATGCCAGAGATGGTGTGATAGAATTTTGCAAGTTCAGCGACTTCTTCACTGCAAATACCTTTTTTCACCAAAATAAATGACAACTATGCACGTGGACCTCGTCAGATGAAAGATGCAGAAATCAAATTGACTACATCTGTGGGAAGAGATGATGGAGAAGCTCAGTATCATCAGTTAGAATAAGGCCAGGGGCCGGCTGTGGAACAGACCATCAATTGCTCGTATGCAAGTTCAAGTTGAAACTGAAGGAAGTTACAACAAGTCAATGAGATCCAAAGTGCAGCCTTAAGTGTAACCCATGTGAATTTAGAGACCATCTCAAGAATAGATTTGACACTGTGAACACTGATGACGGAAGACCAGACAAGTTGTGAAATGACATCAAGGACATCATCCATGAAGAAAGCAAGAGGTCATGAAAAAAACAAAGAAAGAAAAGATCAAAATGGATTGTCAGAAGAGACTCTGAAACTTGCCCTTGAATGTTGAGCACCTAAAACAAATGGAAGAAAAGATGAGGTAAAAGAACTGAACAGAAAATTTCAAAGGGCGACTCGAGAAGACAAAGTAAAGTATTATACTGACATGTGCAAAGAGCTGGAGATAGAAAACCAAAAGGGAAGAACATGCTTGGCATTTCTCAAGCGGGAAGAGCTGAAGAAAAAATTCAAGCCTCGAGTTGCAATAGTGAAGGATTACATGGGGAAAACATTAAATGACTCTGGAAGCATCAAAAGAACATGAAAGGAATACACAGAGTCATTATACCAAAAATAATTGGTTGACATTCAGCCATTTCAAGAAGTAGTATATGATCAGGAACCAATGGTACTAGAGAAGTCCAAGCTGCACTGAAGGCATTGCCAAAAAAAACAAGGTTCCAGGAATTGATGGAATATCAATTGAGATGTTTCAACAAATGAATACAGTACTAGAAGTACTCACTAGTCTATGCCAAGAAATTTAGAAGACAGCTACCTGGCCAACTGATTGGAAGAGATCCATATTTATGCTTATTCCCAAGAAAGGTGATCCAACTGAATGCGGAAAGTATTGAATAACATCATGAATATCACACGAAAGTAAAATTTTTCTGAAGATGGTTCAAAAGTGGCTGTATACAGCAGTATATCAACAGGGAACTGCCAGAGATTCAGGCTGGGTTCAGAAGAGGATGTGGAACCAAAGACATCATTGCTGATGTCAGATGGATTCTGGTTGAAAGCAGAGAATACCAGAAAGATGTTTACCTGTGTTTTATTGACTATGCAGAGACATTCAACTGTGTGGATCATAACAAATTATGGATATCATTGTGAAGAATGAAAATTCCAGAACAGTTAATTATGCTCATGAGGAACATGTACATAGACCAAGAGGCAGTTGTTTGAAGAGAAGAAGGGAATACTGCACGGTTTAAAGTCAGGAAAGGTGTGTGTCAGGGTTTTGTCCTTTCACCATACCTGTTCAATCTGTATGTTGAGCAAATAATCCTTAAAGCTGGACTACATGAAGAACGGGGCATCAGGATTGGAGGAAGACTCATTAACAACCTGCGTTATGCAGATGACACAACCTTGCTTGCTGAAAGTGAAGAGGGCTTGAAGCATTTACTGATGAAGATCAAAGACCACCGCCTTCAGTATGGATTACACCTCAACACCAAAAAAACCCAAAATCCTCACAACTGGACCAATAAGCCACATCATGATAAAAGGAAAAAAGATTGAAATTGTCAGGGATTTCATTTTACTTGGATCCACAGTCAATATCCATGGAAGCAGCAGTCAGGAAATCCAAAGACACATTGCATTGGGCAAACCCGCTGTAAAGGACCTCTTTAAAGTGTTGAAAAGCAAAGATGTCACCTTGAAGATTAAGGTGCACCTGACCCAAGCCATGGTATTTTCAGTTGCATTAGAATTGACTCAACAGCAATGGGTTTTTTCATATGTATACGAAAGCCAGACAATGAATAAGGAAGACCGAAGAAGAGAGTTGATGCCTTTGAATTGTGGTGTTGGTGAAGAATATTGAATATATCATGGACTGCCTAAAGAATGAACAAACCTGTCCTGAAAGAAGTACAACTAGAATGCCCCTTAGGAGCAAGGATGGAGAGACTGTGTCTTACATACTTTGGACTTGTTGTCAGGAGGAATCAGTCCCTGGAAAAGGACATCATGCTTGGTAGAGGGTCTGCAAAAAAGAGGAAGACCCTCAACGCGATGGTTTTTGATACAGTGGCTGCAACAATGGGCTCAAGCATAACAATGACTGCAAGCATCGTGCAGTACTGGGCAGTGTTTCTCCTGTCATGCATGGGGTCGCTATGCGTCGGAACCGACTCGATGGCACCTGACAACAACAGCAACATGGTGGCTTTGTCTTTAATATCTGGGCAACAACATAGTGGATTAAAGAGAACACTTTACTGGGAATTAGGATATCTGATTTTTCCTTCAGGTTCTGCTATTACCATTAAAAGGGAAAGTCAGAGAAATCATTCAGTCCTCCTGTGCCTCAGTTATCTCATCTGTAAAATGAGGATGGCATTTCCTGAAGCCAAATTCTGTGAGTGGGAACAGTCTCATACCACTCCTTGTTCCTAGATTATGTGGTCTGGAAAATTTTATGTTACTATTTTAAAAAATTGATTATAAAAGTAATAAGCATGTTTCCTGGAAATTTGGGGGAAAAATACACAAAAATAAAAGAATACAATTTAAATACTGAAAATCACTCCTACCTCAACCATCTTAGTGTTTACTCTGTTGGGTGCCAATGTTTTCTTTTGCATATGCGTGTGTGCATTTGATTCTTGTTTCGTAAGTATATGAACATGTCATTATAAATACATTTTGTAAGCAAATAAAAATGCACTTACAAAACATGTAATCATACTATATATGTAGTTTTGTATGCAGTTTATTGCATGCAACATTTTATTATGAATATTTTCCCATGTTGTTAAATGTTGTTCAAAATGTTATTTTTAATAACTACAGAATTATTCCTCTTAGCATAGTGGCTAGAGAGGAAAAAGATCCAGTATATTTTAACTTTTATTATGATGACATTATAAAATAATTTATTTTTAAAAATCTCTTATTTGGACACTTAAGTTGTTCCAATTTTTGGTATTTTAAACGATGCTGTGTTGAACATTCTTGCATATGAATCTTTGATAGGCTCTCTGATTATTACTTTAGGTATTGTATTAATTATTTTCACTGCCTGTCTGTTAGTTGGTTATGCTGTGGTGGCTTATGTGTTGCTATGATGCTGGAAGCTATGCCACCAGTATTTCAAATACCAGCAGAGTTACCCATAGTGGACAGGTTTCAGTGGTGCTTTCAGACTAAGAGAGATTAGGAAGAAAGGCCTGGCAATGTAGTGCCAGTAATTAGCCAACAGAAACCCTATGGATCATTACAAAATATTGTTTCTGATATAGTGCTAGAAGATGAGCTCCCCTGGTTTGGTGGCACTCGAAATACACAGTGACCTGAACAATCGACAAGCATACCAACAATTGTGAAGATGTTGCAGGACCAGGCAACGTTTTCTTCTGTTGTACAGTGGGTTACCATGTATTGGAGCCTACTTGACAACAACTAACAACATTGCTTATTTGCTGCTACACAGCAAATCACCTCAACCTTTTGTTGATTAAAACAGATATAAGCATTAATTATCTCACAGTTTTTGTGGGTCAGAAATTTGGGAGCAGCTTAGCCAGGTTGTTCTGCAGTCATCTGAAGGCTTGATTGGGGCTGAAGGTTTGCTGCTAACATGACTCATTCGTATGGCTGGCAAATCGAACTTGACTTTTGACAGGAGGCCTCAGTTCCTGATCTAGTGGACTTGTTCGTCGGCTGCTTGAGTGTCTGCATAACATGGAGGCTCGCTTGCCTACAGCAAGTGATCTAAGAGAAAGCAAAGCAAAAGCCTGAATGTCTTTTATGATGAGACCCTTTAAGTCATACTACATAATTTCTATAATATTCTGTTGGTTATAACCAACAGGTCACTTCTATTCACTGGGAAAGGGGTCTACATCAGGATGTGAGGATCCTTGGGGGTCATCTTGGAGGCTGGGTACCACAAATAGATTCCCAGGAATGCAATTTTTATGATTATATGAGCAAGTAATTTTAGTAGAAAAATCACTTTCCTGTTGATCATATTATTTTATATCTATTTATTCATATGTAACCCAAATGCGTGCAATGTCATGTCTCTAAGAGTTCCAACCTCCTTGGGTCACCCCGCCCTTTGGTATTTAGAGTGAATGGTTGTCTTAGTTAGTTAGTGCTATTGTTACAGAAATACCACAAATGAATGCCTTTAACAAAGAGAAATTTGTTCTCTCCTAGTCCAGGAGGGTAGATGTCTGAATTTAGGGTGCCAACTCCAGGGGAGGGTTTTCTGTCTGTGTCAGCTCTGGAGGAAGGCTCTAGTCGTCAGCCTTCCCCTGGTCTAGGAGATTCTCTGTGCAGGAACCCTGGGTCTAAAAGACGCGCTCTGCTCCCAGAGCTGCTTTCTTCTTCGTTGGAGCTGCTTTCTTTGTAGTATGAGTTCCTTCTCTCTCTCTGCGTACTTCTCTGTTTTACATCTCAGAAGTGATTGGCTGAAAACACAATCTACTCTTGCAGATTGAGCCCTGCCTCAATAACATTATTGCCACTTATCCCATCTTACTAACATCATAAAGATAGGATTTACAACACATACGAAAACCACATCAGGTGACAAAGTGGTAGATAATCACACAATACTGGAAATCATAGCCTAGCCAAAATGATATACGTATTTTGGGGGGACACAATTCGATCCATGACAATGGTTAAATCCCCAATTCACACAGGGATATATTGGGAAACAGAATTCTTTCCTCCCCAACATCTTAAGGATTTTGAAGGTTTTATATTTCTTCTGGTCACCAATTTCTCTCATTTTCTAATTCCATTCAATTCTCAGCCTTGCCCTACCTAGGATATTAACTCCATTTCTTTTTTTTTTTTTTTATTAACTTTTATTAAGCTTCAAGTGAACGTTTACAAATCCAATCAGTCTGTCACATATAAGTTTACATACATCTTTCTCCGTATTCCCACTTGCTCTCCCCCTATTGAGTCAGCCCTTTCAGTCTCTCGTTTCGTGACAATTTTGCCAGCTTCCCTCTCTCTCTATCCTCCCATCCCCCCTCCAGACAAGAGTTGCCAACACACTCTCAAGTGTCCACCTGATATAATTAGCTCACTCTTCATCAGCATCTCTCTCCCACCCGCTGACCAGTCCCTTTCATGTCTGATGAGTTGTCTTCGGGGATGGTTCCTGTCCTGTGCCAACAGAAGGTTTGGGGAGCATGGCCGCCGGGATTCCTCTAGTCTCAGTCAGACCATTAAGTATGGTCTTTTTATGAGAATTTGGGGTCTGTATCCCACTGATCTCCCGCTCCCTCAGGAGTTCTCTGCTGTGCTCCCTGTCAGGGCAGTCATCGATTGTGGCCGGGCACCAACTAGTTCTTCTGGTCTCAGGATGATGTAGGTCTCTGGTTCATGTGGCCCTTTCTGTCTCTTGGGCTCTTAGTTGTCGTGTGGCCTTGGTGTTCTTCATTTTCCTTTGCTCCAGGTGGGTTGAGACCAATTGATGCATCTTAGATGGCCGCTTGTTAGCATTTAAGACCCCAGACGCCACATTTCAAAGTGGGATGCAGACTGTTTTCATAATAGAATTATTTTGCCAATTGACTTAGAAGTCCCCTCAAACCATGTTCCCCAAACCCCCGCCCCTGCTCCGCTGACCTTTGAAGCATTCATTTTATCCCGGAAACTTCTTTGCTTTTGGTCCAGTCCAGTTGAGCTGACCTTCCATGTATTGTGTGTTGTCTTTCCCTTCACCCAAAGCAATGCTTATCTACTGATTAATCAATAAAAAACCCTCTCCCTCCCTCCCTCCCTCCCCCCTTCGTAACCACAAAAGTATGTGTTCTTCTCAGTTTTTACTATTTCTCAAGATCTTGTAATAGTGGTCTTATACAATATTTGTCCTTTTGCCTCTGACTAATTTCGCTCAGCATAATGCCTTCCAGGTTCCTCCATGTTATGAAATGTTTCACAGATTCGTCACTGTTCTTTATCGATGCGTAGTATTCCATTGTGTGAATATACCACAATTTATTTACCCATTCATCCGTTGACGGACACCTTGGTTGCTTCCAGCTTTTTGCTATTGTAAACAGAGCTGCAATAAACATGGGTGTGCATATATCTGTTTGTGTGAAGGCTCTTGTATCTGTAGGGTATATTCCGAGGAGTGGGATTTCTGGGTTGTATGGTAGTTCTATTTCTAACTGTTTAAGATAACGCCAGATAGATTTCCAAAGTGGTTGTACCATTTTACATTCCCACCAGCAGTGTATAAGAGTTCCAATCTCTCCGCAGCCTCTCCAACATTTATTATTTTGTGTTTTTCGGATTAATGCCAGCCTTGTTGGTGTGAGATGGAATCTCTTCGTAGTTTTAATTTGCATTTCTCTAATGGCTAATGATCGAGAGCATTTTCTCATGTATCTGTTGGCTGCCTGAATATCTTCTTTAGTGAAATGTGTGTTCATATCCTTTGCCCACTTCTTGATTGGGTTGTTTGTCTTTTTGTGGTTGAGTTTTGACAGAATCATGTAGATTTTAGAGATCAGGTGCTGGTCGGAGATGTCATAGCTGAAAATTCTTTCCCAGTCTGTAGGTGGTCTTTTTACTCTTTTGGTGAAGTCTTTAGATGAGCATAGGTGTTTGATTTTTAGGAGCTCCCAGTTATCGGGTTTCTCTTCATCATTTTTGGTAATGTTTTGTATTCTGTTTATGCCTTGTATTAGGGCTCCGAGGGTTGTCCCTATTTTTTCTTCCATGATGTTTATCGTTTTAGTCTTTATGTTTAGGTCTTTGATCCACTTGGAGTTAGTTTTTGTGCATGGTGTGAGGTATGGGTCCTGTTTCATTCTTTTGCAAATGGATATCCAGCTATGCCAGCACCATTTGTTAAAAAGACTATCTTTTCCCCAATTAACTGACACTGGTCCTTTGTCAAATATCAGCTGCTCATACATGGATGGATTTATATCTGGGTTCTCAATTCTGTTCCATTGGTCTATGTGCCTGTTGTTGTACCAGTACCAGGCTGTTTTGACTACTGTGGCTGTATAATAGCTTCTGAAATCAGGTAGAGTGAGGCCTCCCACTTTCTTCTTCTTTTTCAGTAATGCTTTGCTTATCCGGGGCTTCTTTCCCTTCCATATAAAATTGGTGATTTGTTTCTCTATCCCCTTAAAATATGACATTGGAATTTAGATCGGAAGTGCGTTATATGTATAGATGGCTTTTGGTAGAATAGATATTTTACTATGTTAAGTCTTCCTATCCATGAGCAAGGTATGTTTTTCCACTTAAGTATGTCCTTTTGAATTTCTTGTAGTAAAGCTTTGTAGTTTTCTTTGTGTAGGTCTTTTACATCCTCGGTAAGATTTATTCCTAAGTATTTTATCTTCTTGGGGGCTACTGTGAATGGTATTGATTTGGTTATTTCCTCTTCGGTGTTCTTTTTGTTGATGCAGAGGAATCCAAGTGATTTTTGTATGTTTATTTTATAACCTGAGACTCTGCCAAACTCTTCTATTAGTTTCAGTAGTTTTCTGGAGGATTCCTTAGGGTTTTCTGTGTATAAGATCATGTCATCTGCAAATAGTGATAACTTTACTTCCTCCTTGCCAATCCGGATACCCTTTATTTCTTTGTCTAGCCTAATTGCCCTGGCTAGGACTTCCAGCACGATGTTGAATAAGAGCGGTGATAAAGGGCATCCTTGTCTGGTTCCCGTTCTCAAGGGAAATGCTTTCAGGTTCTCTCCATTTAGAGTGATGTTGGCTGTTGGCTTTGCATAGATGCCCTTTATTATGTTGAGGAATTTTCCTTCAATTCCTATTTTGGTGAGAGTTTTTATCGTAAATGGGTGTTGGACTTTGTCAAATGCCTTTTCTGCATCAATTGATAAGATCATGTGGTTTTTGTCTTTTGTTTTATTTATGTGATGGATTACATTAATGGTTTTTCTGATATTAAACCAGCCTTGCATACCTGGTATAAATCCCACTTGATCAGGGTGAATTATTTTTTTGATGTGTTGTTGGATTCTATTGGCTAGAATTTTATTGAGGATTTTTGCATCTATGTTCATGAGGGATATAGGTCTATAATTTTCTTTTTTTGTAATGTCTTTACCTGGTTTTGGTATCAGGGAGATGGTGGCTTCATAGAATGAGTTGAGTAGTATTCTGTCATTTTCTATGCTTTGAAATACCTTCAGTAGTAGTGGTGTTAACTCTTCTCTGAAAGTTTGGTAGAACTCTGCAGTGAAGCCGTCCGGGCCAGGGCTTTTTTTTGTTGGGAGTTTTTTGATTACCGTTTCAATCTCTTTTTTTGTTATGGGTCTATTTAGTTGTTCTACTTCTGAATGTGTTAGTTTAGGTAGGTAGTGTTTTTCCAAGAATTCATCCATTTCTTCTAGGTTTTCAAATTTGTTAGAGTACAATTTTCCGTAGTAATCTGCAATGATTCTTTTAATTTCATTTGGTTCTGTTGTGATGTGGTCCTTCTTGTTTCTTATTCGGGTTATTTGTTTCCTTTCCTGTATTTCTTTAGTCAGTCTAGCCAATGGTTTATCAATTTTGTTAATTTTTTCAAAGAACCAGCTTTTGGCTTTGTTAATTCTTTCAATTGTTTTTCTGTTCTCTAATTCATTTAGTTCAGCTCTAATTTTTATTATTTGTTTTCTTCTGGTGCCTGATGAATTCTTTTGTTGCTCACTTTTTATTTGTTCAAGTTTTCGGGACAGTTGTCTGATTTTGGCTCTTTCTTCTTTTTGTATGTGTGCATTTATCGATATAAATTGGCCTCTGAGCACTGCTTTTGCTGTGTCCCAGAGGTTTTGATAGGAAGTATTTTCATTCTCATTGCATTCTAAGAATTTCCTTATTCCCTCCTTGATGTCTTCTATAACCCAGTCTTTTTTCAGGAGGGTATTGTTCATTTTCCAAGTATTTGATTTCTTTTCCCTAGTTTTTCTGTTATTGATTTCTAGTTTTATTGCCTTGTGGTCTGAGAAGATGTTTTGTAATATTTCGATGTTCTGGACTCTGCAAAGGTTTGTTTTATGACCTAATATGTGGTCTAGTCTAGAGAATGTTCCATGTGCACTAGAAAAAAAAGTATACTTTGCAGCAGTTGGGTGGAGAGTTCTGTATAAGTCAATGAGGTCAAGTTGGTTGATTGTTGTAAGTAGGTCTTCCGTGTCTCTATTGAGGTTCTTACTGGATGTCCTGTCCTTCTCCGAAAGTGGTGTGTTGAAGTCTCCTACTATAATTGTGGAGGTGTCTGTCTCACTTTTCAATTCTGTTAAAATTTGATTTATGTATCTTGCAGCCCTGTCATTGGGTGCATAAATATTTAATTTGGTTATGTCTTCCTGATCAATTGTCCCTTTTATCATTATGTAGTGTCCTTCTTTATCCTTTGTGGTGGATTTAAGTCTAAAGTCTATTTTGTCAGAAATTAATATTGCTACTCCTCTTCTTTTTTGCTTATTGTTTGCTTGATATATTTTTTTCCATCCTTTGAGTTTTAGTTTGTTTGTGTCTCTAAGTCTAAGGTGTGTCTCTTGTAGGCAGCATATAGACAGATCGTGTTTCTTTATCCAGTCCGTGACTCTCTGTCTCTTTATTGGTGCATTTAGTCCATTTACATTCAGCGTAATTATAGATAAATAAGTTTTTAGTGCTGTCATTTTGATGTCTTTTCATGTGTGTTGTTGGCCATTTCATTTTTCCACATACTTTTTTGTGCTGAGACGGTTTTCTTAGTCAATTGTGAGATCCTCATTTTCATAGTGTTTGACTTTATGTTAGTTGAGTCATTACGTTTTTCTTGGCTTTTATCTTGAGTTATGGAGTTGTTATAGCTTTTTGTGGTTACCTTATTATTTACCCCTATTTTTCTAAGTAAAAACCTAACTTGTATTGTTCTATATTGCCTTGTATCACTCTCCATCTGGCAGTTCAATGCCTCCTGTATTTAGTCCCTCTTTTTGATTATTGTGATCTTTTACCTATTGACTTCCATGATTCCCTGTTATGTGTATTATTATTTTTTTTTAATTAATCTTAATTTGTTTGTTTTTGTGATTTCCCTATTTGTGTTGATATCAGGACGTTCTGTTTTGTGACCTTGTATTGTGCTGGTATCTGATATTATTGGTTTTCTGCCCAAACAATATCCTTTAGTATTTCTTGTAGCTTTGGTTTGGTTTTTGCAAATTCTCTAAACTTGTGTTTATCTGTCAATATCTTCATTTCGCCTTCATATTTCAGAGAGAGTTTTGCTGGATATATGATCCTTGGCTGGCAGTTTTTCTCCTTCAGTGCTCTGTATATGTCGTCCCATTCCCTTCTTGCCTGCATAGTTTCTGCTGAGTAGTCTGAACTTATTCTTATTGATTCTCCCTTGAAGGAAACCTTTGTTTTCTCCCTGGCTGCTTTTAAAATTTTCTGTTTTTCTTTGGTTTTGGCGAGTTTGATGATAATATGTCTTGGTGTTTTTCTTTTTGGATCAATCTTAAATGGGGTTCGATGAGCATCTTGGATAGATATCCTTTCGTCTTTCATGATGTCAGGGAAGTTTTGTGTCAGGAGTTCTTCAACTATTTTCTCTGTGTTTTCTGTCCCCCCTCCCTGTTCTGGGACTCCAATCACCCGCAAGTTATCCTTCTTGATAGAGTCCCACATGATTCTTAGGGTTTCTTCATTTTTTTAAATTCTTTTATCTGATTTTTTTTTCAGCTATGTTGGTGTTAATTCCCTGGTCCTCCAGATGTCCCAGTCTGCATTCTAATTGCTCGAGTCTGGTCCTCTGACTTCGTATTGCGTTGTCTAATTCTGTCATTTTATTGTTAATCTTTTGGATTTCTACATGCTGTCTCTCTATGGATTCTTGCAACTTATTAGTTTTTCCACTGTGTTCTTGAATAATCTTTTTGAGTTCTTCAACAGTTTTATCAGTGTGTTCCTTGGCTTTTTCTGCAGTTTACCTTATTTCGTTTGTGATGTCTTTAAGCTTCTGTAAATTATTTTTTTATATTCTGTATCTGATAATTCCAGGATTGTATCTTCATTTGGGAAAGATTTTGATTCTTTTGTTTGGGGGGTTGGAGAAGCTGTCATGGTCTGCTTCTTTATGTGGTTTGATATGGACTGCTGTCTCTGAGCCATCACTGGGAAACTAGTTTTTCCAGAAAATCCGCTAAAAAAAAAATGCAGTCAGATCCCTATCAGAGTTCTCCCTCTGGCTCAGGCTATTCGGATGTTAATGAAGCCGCCTGACTGGTACGCTGGCTCCAGGCTCTGAAAACAATCGCTGCCTCCCGGTGTTTGTTCATTCTCCGTCTCTAACTCTAAATCTGTGTTTGTTGTTCAGGGTTCGTAGATTGTTATGTATGTGATCGATTCACTTGTTTTTCTGAGTCTTTGTTGCAAGAGGGATCCGCGGTAGTGTCCACCTAGTCCACCATCTTGGCCCCGCCTCCTCCATTTCTTTTTTAATCAAAGTATTTCAAACAAAAGAGTTGTGTGTAGCCAATTTTTATTAAAGATTTTTGGTAATGAAGAGGATTATAGCTCGGTATGGTATAGGCAATAACTTAGCGTAATATTATATGTTGCTGCCCTAAAATTTCATAACCACTTCCCACTTCAAGACATTTTTTGATGGCTACTTATTTATGTAGGCCCCAATTTACAACTTAAATCAAGTTGGAAAATTTTTTCCTTTTGTTTTCCATCTTAGATTTCTTTTCTTCTCCTTATTCTTAAGCTCCATCCCCAGTTTGTCCAAAGAAACTAAAATTGCCTTTTGCTTCATAAAGCAGAGTAACTCAACTTTCTTCCTATTGTACCATTTTCTTGCAGATTCTCCCGCAGGCAGCTACACCTTTGACATCCAAAAAGCCTATCAAATAATTTTCTTAAATAACAACTATCTTTCTTAATATGAACTACACCAATCCCCTAGCATGTTAAAATGGCTTTAGTAATTTTCTTTTTTTTTCAGATAGAAATATTAATTTTTTTCCTCATATTGTTTTTTTTAACTTTTTGTTTTGATGTAATTTTAGACCTACGGAGAAGTTGCAAGAAGAGTGTAAAGAATTCCCATATATACTTCAGTGAGTTTCTCCACATATTAATGTTTTACTGCTTTAACTTTAGTCTTCCTTCTTTCTCCCTGCATGTGTGTATATATAAATATACACATTTCCTTCTATTTATGTAAATTTTTCTGAACCATTTGAGAGTAAGATGTAGACAAGATGCCTCCTTGTCCCTAAATACTTCAGAGTGCATATCTTAAAAACAAAGACATTCTCTTATAGAACCAAAATACAATGATAAAAATCAGGCAATTAAAATAGATACACTGTAATTATCTAAATGGCAATACTTATTTAGATTTTGCCAGTTTGCCCAAGAATGTCTTTTTTTTTAGCAAGAGACAATCCAAGATCATGTGTTGCATTTGGTTGTCACATCTCTTTAGTCTCTTGTAATCTGGAACAGGTCCTCATTGTGTTTCATTGACATTGCCAGTTTTGAATAGTACAGGCCAGTTATGTTGTAGAATGTTCCTCAAATTCAGGTTTGTCAGTATTTCCTCATGATTAGATTCAGGTTGTCCACTTCTGGCAGGTTATGTTGCATTTTTCTGACTGTTGCGGCTACTGGGTCAATAGGTTTCATTGAATGCTTCCCTCTTTTTCACTGACCCTCTACCTTATCAAGCGTGATGTCTTCCTCCAATGACTGGTCCCTCTTGAAGACATGTCCAAAGTAAGTGAGGTGGAAATCTTGCCATCCTCACTTCTAAGGAGCATTCTGGCTGTGCTTCCTTCAAGATTTGTTCTTTCTTCTGGCAGTCCATAGTATGTTTCGTATTCCTCACCAACACAATTCAAAGGCGTCAATTCTTCTTCAGTCTTCCTTTTTCACTGTTCAGCTTTCACATGCATATGAGACAATTGGAAGTACCAGGGCTTGGGTTAGGCTCACCTTAGTCATCTAAGTGACATTTTTGCTTTTTGAAACTTCAAAGAGTTTAGATTTTTATAAATATTCAAGATATATTTTTTGGCCATAGTTATATCTTTGACTTGGGCAGTTGATTTCTTGAATCAAAGTCATGCTTTGCTATTTATTTGTATTAAATTATATTTTGTTTGCTTTGTATCATTCCTTTTAGTATGGCATATATTTTTAAATCTTTATTCTGTTGTCTAGATCATTGACTATCTATCTAAACTTTTTGCTGTCTTCAAATTTGAGTTCTGTGTTACATAACCTCAGGGAAGTCTTTAGTTTAAAAAATATAACAAGAACAAGGCCTAGAACAGATCCTGTGGGCTATCACCAAAGTCTTCTTCCTTCCCACACCATCATGCTGTTGTTGTTAGGTGCCGTCCAGTCACTTTTGACGGGATGAAACACTGCCTAGTCCTGCATCATCCTCACAATTGTTGCTATGTTTGAGCCCATTGTTGCAGCCACTGTGTCAATCCATCTCGTCGAGGGTCTTCCTCTTTTTTGCTAACCATTTACTTTACCAAGCATGGTGTTTTTCTCTAGGAACTGGTCACTTCTGATAACATGTCTAAAGTATGTGAGACAAAGTCTTGCCATTTTTGCTTCTAAGAAGCATTTGGCTGTATTTCTTCTAAGACACATTTGTTCATTCTTCTGGCACCCCATGGTATATTCGATATTCTTTGCCAATACCATAATTCAAAGGCATCAATTCTTCCTTGGTCTCCTTTATTTGTTGTCCAGCTTTTGAATGCATATGAGGTAATTGAAAATATCATGGCTTGGGTTAGTCCTCAAAGTGACATCTTTGCTTTTTAACACTTGAAAGAGGTTTTTTGCTGCAGAGTTGTCCAATGCAATCGTTATTTGATTTCTTGATGGCTGCTTTCATGGGTGTTGATTGTGGATTCAAGTAAAATGGAATCCCACACCATAGGTTACCTCATTGCACTAATCAGCTCTCTCTCTGTGCACAGCTGATTCAACCAACTGCACTTACTCTGCGCTTATCGACTATGATGTTATCTGACATTTCGCATTTGCAACAATAGTAAAAAATCTACTATCTGACTATTTTGTGCGTTAATGATGTACATCTGGTAGTAATGAATGCTGAGGTGTGAGGCGAGAGTAATGCTGGCTGTGATGGTTAACGTTATGTGTCAACATGGCTGGGCCATGATTTTCAGTGGTTTGGCAGATATAGGATGATGTAATTTGGAAGTTATGGAATGATATGATTTGGCAGTTATGTAATGATATAGTCATTCTTCATTTTGTGATCTGATGTGGTCATCCTCCATTTTCATATAATGCCTATTTTCACATAAAGACCTAATCTTTGGAACCTAACCATGTCAGTAAGTCAGGAGTGGGTGCATACTATTTTCAAAATCATATTTTTCCATTTACCCCCATATTAGGGTACTTGTAGATTAAAGATTGTATTTCTTAAATTGAGGTGTGGTATATTTTTAAGTTCCTTTAGTCTACAAATCTAATAAGGATATTTTACCATTGTTTATTTTAACAGAACCCTTATTGAATCCTGGTGATCAGTGCTTCCTTTACATGCCACTCATTTAAAAAAGTCCTGGCAAATTTTTAAAAAATATTATTATTCAACAAATAATTTTCATTGTTGTCCGCTGAGTATAGAGTGTAGTTCTTTCAAGGGAATAGATTTCTAGAGAGAAGGACTTCACTGTTCAGACATCCAGCATAAAGACACTGTAGAGAAAGACAGCTTTGGTTAAGTAACTGTCTACATCTCCAGTCCCTTGAGCCTCAGATCATTTTAGTTTTTCCCTTGAGCTTTCTTTATTCTTCAACAAGAATGACAATTACCGTACTATGCCAATTTGCTTAATAAAACATTGAGGCTGGTTATCACACCAAACATTTTAGAAGTGAACTTTTATTTGTTGAAAGAGGAAAACACAGCTTTGTGCTTGTTTTAATTACACTGGGTCTTGCACGTGGTAGGAGCTTGAATATAGTTTAGCAGTAAGTGTTTGTTAAGAGGCTATAGACAGATGCTCAGTCATTAAGGTTGGAGATTTTGCTGTTTAAACTGGAATTACTGTAGAGACATTTGTTAGTTGAAGGAAATGTTATAAGTAGATCAAAACTTTCCCCTATTTGTCTCAACATTTACGTTATAAATATAAGCTATATATGGGAGTCAAGGTGTTGAGTGAGGTTAGAGGAGAAAAATGATTTTGGTTAAACATGTATTAAAGTGTATCATTAAATCCTTAATATAGGTAAATTATTTTTACTAAATGTTTCTTTGAATAATTGTAACACTATTTTTTTTTTTCAATTTCTCTTGGAATGAACAAGAGTACTTTTCAACCTGGGTTTGGCAGAAGAGCATTTTACCGTATCTGTCTTTCCCAGAAATGATTCTTTATATGCCTTCTAAATCATATATACAATTTAGAAATGGTTATTTTTGTCTGCCTGAAATTATGTCCTTTTGCTCATTAATTGGAAACCAACAGATGAGATACCTGTTTTGCTTTTCCTTGCTTATGGGATTCAGCAAAGGAAAAATAAATTTTATTTAAAATCTATGTTTCTCAAAATATTTGCTTCTCAATATTATCAATAAAAGTATTAAACAGAATTTAAAAATTTTTTGAACAAATGCTACAGGGAAATATGATAAGAGAGGCTTTTTTGTTGTTGCTGTTATTCTGCTTTGTTAAAGTAAATGTAAATGAATAAGATCAGTAACAAATTTACTGAACTCCATTTTTGTTGACCCAAGTTTCGCCAACTTCTTCGTAGTATTGCCTCACTTCCCAAAAAACACCTACTACTTTTTTTCAGTTCAAGCTTCCCCATTTCCAAATATTATGTCATTATTATCTGCTTTAATAAGGATACTAGGCAATGGAATCCAAAGAGGGGAACGTGTCTTGGAGTAGGATTGTGGGGTTATATTTCTTCACTAACATAGCAGCTAACATTTACTTAGTAGCTCGCATGAGCCAGGTAATTAGGAAGATCTAAGCAATATAAATATATTAACTCACTTAATATTTACAACAACTCTTATGAGCTGGGTTCTGATATAATTCCCAGTTTTAGGTGAGGAAACTGAGGCTCTGAAAGGAAGTTGTTCAAAGTTACCCAGCTAGTAGGAGGTGGAGCTGGAAGTTGAATTTAGACTGTTTGACTCTAGAGTCTGTCCTCTTAACACTGCTTTGGATACTGTACATTGGATTGAGAGAAGTCTTCAAATTATTGAATTTTTTTTTTCCAGAATTAGGAAGAATCCATTTTAATTGGTGAGATTTTTGAGTATTTGTGCTTGTATTGGTTTCCTGTAGCTGTTGTAACAAATTACCACGAACTGAGTGGCTTAAAACAACAGAAATTTATTCTTTCACAGTTTGGGAGGCAGGCCAGATGTCTGAATTCAAGATGTTGATAGGGTTGCACTCTTCCCGGAGGCTCAAGGGGAGAAATCCATTCTTTGCCTCTTCCTGCTTCTGCTGGCTGTTGGCATTCCTTGGTGATCCTTGCCTGCATCTCTCCAATCTGCCTCTGTGGTCACATTGCCTCCTGCTCTTCTGTCTGTGATTGGATTTGGGGCCCCCTCAAATAATCTAGGCTCTTCTCCTCATCAAGACCCTTAGTTTAATTACACCTGCAAAGACCCATTGTCCAAATGAGGTCACATTCACCAATATTCAACCTACTACAGTGCTGTTCTGTTTTTAAGACAGTGTTTTTTTTTTTTTTATTGTAATCATGATAAACCAATAACATTTAATTGAACTAATCAAGAAATACAGTGACAGTGAGGAAGGGAGAAAGGGAAGAAAGGAAGGAGGGAGGGAGAGGGAGGAGAAGAGAGAAAAATATCTCTAGGGAGAGTGACTGTTACAAATTGGTGTGTGTATCAACATTTGCTATCAAAGTTTAGTCCTTGTCATTTGAGAGTAGTTTAAACAAGTGAAAACTGATAAATAGAGGTTGGTGTGTGGGGAAATATGATTAAATGTTTAAAAAAATATATGGGGAAATGCTTTTATCCCATATTGAGATGATCTATTTTGAAATTATAAACCCTTAAAAAGAGCACTATCATAAAGAAACACATAAGATATTTAAGTCATTACCACAATTTTCAATAGATCTGTCCCCTTACTCCTGTTTCTATGTTAAGCAAATGATAACATTACAGCATAGTTTTTAAACTATTACTATAAGACTTAGAAATAGCTTGTCATTGGCATGTCTTATGAATGTAAGTCATTAGTGAATCTTTTGTGTATGAATGTTCATAATAACTTGCCAAAACATAGTTCAAAATCCAGATTTATAAGAAACTGAAATCTTATGCGTAATAAGAAAGTTGGAACTTTATTCAAAGTTTTTCACATCCTAATAAAAACATAGCAATGAGCATGAACAGACAATTCACAGAAGAAACACTATAAACACTAAAAAAAGTTCAAACTCAGCAATAGTAAAAGAGATGTAAGTTAAATATTTTTCACTCAACAGATTGACAGTGATTAAAAGAATAATAATATCCAGTGCTGTAAAACGTGAATGAAAGGGTATTTTTAAAATTGCTTGTGGGATGTAAATCAGAACCAATTTTCTCAAGAGCAAGTTGGATACATGTGTATCAAAAGCCTCCAAAATGTGCAAGTCCTTTGATCCAACAATTACACTTCTAGGCCCCAAAACCCAGTGCCGTTGAGTAGATTCCAACTCATAGTTACCCTGTAGGACAGAGTAGAACTGCCCCATAGAGTTTCCAAGGAGCACCTGGTGGATTTGAACTGCCAGCCCTTTGGTTTGCAGCTGTAGCACTTAACCGCTATGCCACCAGGGTTTCCCACTTCTAGGCAACATACCCTGAAGAAATAAAAGAATAAAAGTACGCATACTCAAAGATGAACAGACAGAGAGGCTTATTCCAATATGTTTGTATTAGTAAAAAAATTTCCAACATATATGTCCAACATCAAGATATTGGCTAAAAAATGTATATTCACATAACAAAATCTATGCAACTGCTAGGAAAGATGACGCAGATCCATCTCTAGTGACATGAAAATGTGTTAATGACACATTGGCATATGAAAAAAAGTTACTGAAGTATATGATTCCATTTTTGTGAAAAATATACTTTATATATTTTGTTCAGGTGTGTGTGTAAATATTTCACATATTTATTACACAGACACAACTTGTAAAAAAAAAAAAGGTTAAAAACATCTAGAATTTTTTTTTTAGAATAGACAGTAGGATTACGTGAAACTTTTTTTCATGTTTACTAATTTTCTAAAGAATGAATTTGAACTAAATATGTATAAGATAAAGTGTTTTAGAGCTATTTAAATATGTTTTTTAATGAGTTCTCCATCAAAAAGAACCAATATTTTAGGTAGTGGTTCACAAGCACATTTTTGAAATTTGCCTCAGTAAATTTTGCATTGTGGACATACATATCAAAAAAATCCAATCTCATTGCCATCGAGTAGATTCCGACTCATAGAGACCCCTTGAGATGGAGTAGAGCTGCCCCATAGGGTTTCTAAGGCTGTAAATCTTCATGGGAGCAGACTGCCACATCTTTCTCCTGCAGAGTGGCTGGTGGGTTTGAACCACCAACCTTTTGGTTAGCAGCCAAGTGCTTAACCACTGCCCCACCAGGGCTTCTGTGGACATATGCTTAATACAAAACACACATGAAATTTATTTTTAGGGGGAAATTTTATAATTGGTTACGATAGAGAAAAATAAATTTCTAAAACTAAAACCAAAATCCAATGTTTCTGCTTGCTTCTAAAGAATAGGTATTTTAAATTAGCAATAAATATGTAATTGGCAAGTTCTACAGGGCTCAAAGAAACAAGATGAAATGAAGGGAAATAGGTAGGTGTTAAAATAAGGTAGAGATTTCCTGCCATTATTGCTATTTGCTTTATATTCTAGAATAAAATATCTCATTGATACTTCTTTACATTCAATTCAATTCAGTAAACGTGCAGAAGTCACCATGTTCAAGAATGGAGAGATTAATAAACCACAGTCATTATCCTCCAGGAGGTCAAGTCTTGACCCACCCATATTCAAGTAACTTCCTGATTTATCCAAAAGAGAAATTGCACTGGTAGCCGCAGATGCTACCTAGGCAGTGTGACTCTATGAGCGTCTAATATTTTTAGTTACAAGTTTTTCATGCACACTGCACTTGAATGCCTTTATAGACAAACTATTGGGGTTAATATTTTGTTGTGATACACAAGGTTTTCATGTATCATGTACCTGTACCTCGATCAAGAGGCAGTTGTTCAAACAGAGTGGGGGGCTACTATGTAGCTGAAAATTGGAAAAGGCATGCAGCAGGGTTGTACCCTTTCACCTTGCTTATTTAATCTGTATGCTGAACAAACAATCATAGGAGCCAGACTCTATGAACATGGCATCAATACTGGAAGCTCATTAACAACCTCTGATATGTAGGTAATACAACTTTGCTTGCCAAAAATGAAGACCACTTGAAGCACTTATTGATGAAGGTCAAAGACTACAGCCTTCAGAGTGGATTAAACTTAAATGTGAAGAAAACATAAATCCTCACAACTGAACTGATAAACAGCATCGTGATAAATAGAGAAGAAATTGAAGTTGTCAAGGATTTCATTCTATTCTACTTGGATTAACAATCAGCATCCATGGAAGCAGCAGTAAAGAAATCAAACAACATATTGCATTAGGCAAATCTGCTGCAAAATGCTTCTTTAAAGTTTTCAAAAGCAAAGATGTCACTTGATGACTAAGATGCACCTGACCCAAGCCATGGTCTTTTCCGTATATCTGCATGTGAAAGTTGGAGAGAGAAAAAGAAAGGCAGAAGAAGGATTGATGTGTTCAAACTGTTGTTTTGGTGAAGAATACAGAATATATTGTGGATTGTCATAAGAACAAATAAATCAGCCTTAGAAGAAATACAACTAGTATTCCCCTTAGAAGCAAGGATGGTGAGACTTGCTTACTATGGACAGGAAAGACAATTGCTAGAAAAGAACATCATGTTTGAAGGCCAACGAAAGTGAGAAAAATCCTTAGAGATGGATTGACGCAATTGCTACAATAATGGATTCAAACATACCAATGATCATGAAGGTGGAGCAGGACCCTGCAACATTTCATCCTGTTACACATAAGGTTGCCGTCAGTCAGAGTTGACTTGACAGTAATTTTAACACTGAGGTTAAAAATCAAGCTTCTTCAGAGTAAACATGAACTCTCTGTACTTTTTCTTCTTTCGAATATTACTCCAAGAAAAGCTGTTAAGTATGGCAGGTAACACTAAGGAAGGGGCTCTCCCTCAGTGTCAGATATCAGCCTTTGTTTACTTTGAACTTGATTACCAAGTTGAAGGCGGTTATAACTGCCACATGCCTCTGTCACCTCATGCTTTGGATCTGTTTATTTAAATATGTTTGAAATACTTATTAAAAGATACACATGTATGTTAAAAAAAATAGATATCAGGAAAATTGAAATGACAAGGATGTGGAGAAATTGAACCCTTGTGCATTGCTGGTGGGAATTCAAAATGGTGCCTCCATGGTAGAAAACAGTATGGTAGTGCCTCAAAAAGTTAAATATAGATACATAGTGCCTGGAGTCTTAAAATCTTGCAAGCAGCCATCTAAGCACCAACAACAGGTCTCCATTCACTTGGAGTAGCAGAGAAAGAAGTAGAGTCAGGATTGGAGGATGAAATGTTGCCTCAGTGGACATCCTCCTCCTATGCCATGAGACCAGAAGAACTGGGTGGTGCCCAGCTACCATTAGTGAATGTTTTGATCTAAGATACTATAGAAGAATCCTGATCAAAAGGGGGCAAAAACAGAACAGAATTTCAAATTCTAAAAGGAATCCAGAACTTCTGGAGTCATCGAAGTTGAATGAACACCTGAAACTATTGCTGTGAGGAAATTTTAAACCTTAAACCTCAAACCAAAACTAACCCCTGAAGTCTGCTTTCATCAAAAAATAGTTTAGCTTAATTAGTAAAGTATGTCTGCCTTGAACATTGTGCTGTTTCAAAGAATTGTCTATGTGGAATCAAATTGACAACAGTGTCTCAGAAGGTTAGATGAGAAGCTTAGGGGAAAGTGAGTTCATGTTAGTGGGGGTGGAATAATTAGGAAAAGGATAGTGAGATGGTTACACACTTTGAAGAATATAAACAATATCACTGAACTGTACATGTGGAATTTGTTGAAATGGTGTATTCTTTGCTGTGTATATTTGCATAAAATAAATCAATTAAAAAAATAAAACTAAACATAGACTTAACACATCCAGCAATTCTACTCCTAGGCTTATACCCAATAAAATTGAAATCAGGGGCTCAAACAGATACTTGTACACCAATGTTCATTGCAGAACATTCATAATAGCCAAAATGTAGAAACAATCCAAGTGTCCATCAACAGAGGAGTGGATAAACAAAATGTGGTATATACATACATACAGTGAGGTATTATTCAGCTATACAAAGAAATGAGATTCTGATATATTCTGCCACATGGATGAACCTTGAAAACATTATGCTAAGTGAAATAAGTCAGAAACAAAAGGACAAATATTGTATGATCCCACGTATATAAAACACCTAGAACAGACGAATGTATAGAAACCAAAGTTATTACAAGAGGCCATGAAAAGGGTAATGGGAAGCTATTGCTTAAGGGTACTGAGTTTCTGTTTGGGGTGATGAAAAAAATTTGGAAATAGATAGTGGTGATGGTTATACAACATGATGAATAAAATAGATAGCTAGATGATAGGCAGGCAGGCAGATAGGTAGATAGTTTAAAAAAAAAGAACGCGAAAGACTTAAAATGAGGGAAAAAAACACTGTTCCATCTTTCACCCTTTGTTACTCTAAGTGTGAGTTCTGAAGTAGCAACTGTTTTTAACTTTTCTGGTAGTTTCCCCATGATTATAAGTAATATATTTGTACTTCTGTTCCATATTGTACCTAATTTTGGACATTTTCTGCTTCCTGTTAGGATATTGAGAATTTACTCTCTTACACAATCTTCATTCTGAAATTTTTACAAAATAACAATAAGCCTAATATTAGGTAAGTCAGTGAATAATATTTGCGTCAAGATAAAGAAATAATCTCTGCAGTGCCATACGGTGACTTACATAATATCCCTTTACTGTTAAAACATTTTCCCCCTAAATTTGCTAATTGGTTTATTTTTTATTGGGAACTTTTCTTATAGAAATGGTATTTCCTGACACAGCTTCGCCAGAGCTATTTTGCTGTTAAAAAAACAAAAGACAAATGGAGCCTAATATTCTTCTGTTGCACTCTTGGCCAGTGGCTCTCTAGGCCACAGTGGCCATCTGTTTCCTGGGTCACAGGCCTTTTCTTTTTTGGTGTGTTCCTTGGCATAAGGACTGTTGTTGTTGTTAGTTGCCTTTGGGTCGATCCTGACTCATGGTGACCTCATGGGTGCAGAGTAGAACTGTTCCATGGAGTTTTCAAGGCTGTGACCTTTCAGAAGCAGATCACCAGGCCTGTCTTCCCAGGCATCTCTGGGTGGGTTCAAATCATCAACCTTTTGGCCAGGAGTCAAGCACTTAACCATTTGCACCACCCAGAGACTCTTTAGATTACCACATCCTTAAATATTTTCTAGAAAGTGTACATAGAAGATAAATAAATGCATCCATGCATGTATGAAATTACTTTATTCAACTCACATCTATGATTGATGATTTCTTAAAGAGCTCTAAAATATTTTTTTTTAATACGCAAATTTAGGATATCTTACTTCTGACAGGCATTCAAGGAAAGAAACCATGAGAATTGGGGACAAAATGGAAAAGATGTGTGTGTGTATTGTTGTTGTTGTTAGGTGCTGTCAGTTCTGACACACAGTGAACCTATCTACAACAGAACAAAGCACTGCCCGTTCCTGTGCTATCCTCATGATGGTTGTTATTCTTGAGCCCATTGTTGCAGCCACTGTGCCAACCCATCTCACTCAGAGTCTTCCTCTTTTTCGCTGACCTACTTACCAAGCATGACGGATCCCTCCTGATGACATGTTCAAAGTATTTGAAATAAACCCTCACCATCCTTGCTTCTAAGGTGTATTCTGGCTGTACTTCCTCCAAGACAGGTTTGTTCTTCTTGAGGTCTTCCTTATTCATCATCCAGATTTCGCAAGCATGTGAGGCAACTGAGAACACCATGGCTCGGGTCAGGTGCACCTTAGCCCTCAAAGTGACATCTTTGCTTTTTAACACTTTAAAGAGGTCTTTTGTAGCATATTTGCCCAATGCAATGTGTCTTTTGATTTCTTGACTGCTGCTTCCAAGGGTGCTGATTGTGGATCGAAGTAAAATGAAATCCTTGACAACTTCAGTCTTTTCTCTGTTTATCATGATGTTACTTATTGGTCCAGTTGTAATAATTTTTTATTTTTTTTTATGTTGAGGTATAATCCACAGTGAAGACTGTAGTCTTTGATCTTCATCAGTAAGTACTTCAAGTCTTCTTCACTTTCAGGAAACAAGGTTGTGTTAGATGTGTATTACAGGTTTTTAATGAATCTTCCTCTAGTCCTGATATGCCGTGTTTCTTTTCATGGAGTTCAGCTTCTTGGATTATTTACTTGGCATACAGATTGAATAAGCATGTTGAAAGGATACAACACTGACACACACCTTTCCTTTGTTCTGTTTGGACCACTGCCTCTTAATCCACAAAGTTGAATGCCTTTGCATAATCAGTAAAACACAGGTAAACATCTTTCTAGTATTTTCTGCTTTCAACCAAGATACATCTGACCTGATAGAGTTGCTGTGAATCCAAATCGACTCGACACCAATGGGTTTATGTATGTATGTGTATATATGTACATACATACACATATATATGTATATACTTGCATACATATATAAACCCATTGTTATGTGTGGGTAATAACAAATTATGGATAACATTGCAAAAAATGGGAATTCCAGAACATTTATTTGTGCTCATGAGGAACCTGTATATATGTGTGTGTATGTGTATATGTATATGGAAACCCTGGTGGTGGTGTGGTTAAGAGCTACAGCTGCTAACCAAAAGGTCAGCAGTTCGAATCTACCAGGCACTCCTTGGAAACCCTACGGGGCAGTTCTACTCTGTCCTATAGGGTTTCTATGAGTCAGAATTGACTCAACGGCGATGGGTTTGGTTTTTACGGTTTTATGTGTGCATATATGTATATATGTACATACACACACACACACAGTCCTTGGGTGGTGCAAACAATTAAGTGGTTGGCTAGTAACTGAAAGATTGGCAATTTGAATCCACCCAGAGGCACCTTGAAAGAAAGGTCTGGTAATCTACTTCAAAAGATCAGAGCCATTAAAGGTCTTATGGAATACAGTTCTACCCTGACGCACATGAAGTCACTATGAGTCAGAATTGACTTGATAGCAACTGGTTTGGTTTGGCATAAAAGCTTTTGCATATATATATGTATGTATGTAGTTTTACATATATGCATATATATATATATATGGGAGTTAAGGAATCCAATTTTTTTTTTAAGCTACAGAATGAAACCGAAAGCTCAAATGTTTCCCTGAAATTTTGAAGAAATTTTTGTCTTCTAGTATTCAGTTTTGTGGATAAGAAGTCTGAAATTAATCAGATTCCCCTTTTTTAATTATCTGTTTTTACTCTCTGAAAGCTTTTAGGGTCATCTCCTCACTTCTGGAATTCTAAAATTTTGTAATGATGTGTGCTTTTGTCAGTATGTTTTAAAATCATTGTGCTGAATACTCAGTTTGCCCTTTCAGTCTGAAGTTTTATGATTCTTCAGCTCCAGAAAGTTTTTGTTTGGGCTTGGCTTTTTTCTAGTTTTTTTTCCTTTTTGAAATTCTTATCATTCAGAAGCTAGACCTCCTAGATTTGTCTTTATGTCTTTTATTTTTTTTCTTATATTTTCATCTCTGCTTTTTTTTCTATTTTTCCAAGAAATACTCTTTATTTTCAAAACTTTCTACTAATTTTTAAATTTAGTCACTCAAATATTTAATTTCCAAGAGTTCTTTCTTTTTTTTCTAAGTGCTTGTTTTTTATGGTGGCATGATTGCAGTATCATCCTGAATCTCTTTGGCGGTACAAATCAAAGGGTATTATTACAGGTAGTCCCCTACCCTACTTACCATGTATTCAAGTTACGACCAACTACATTTATGACTGTCTGTTTTTGTTTTTTTGCACATCTTGCCATTAGTAATATGTGCATATATACAGTATTGCAATGTGTAATTTGTTGATGTTATCATTCTCAGAAGTTCACTCCCAAATGTTCGATGTTAAGATTTATAAAGATACTGATAATAAAAGTCAATAGTAATGAAAAAACTTCTTAAAATGAGATGTCCTACTTATGTCAGAACCAACTTATTAGAGAGGAGCGGGAACAGAACCATGTGGTCAGTTCGGCACTACCCGTAGTATTATTTATGTTACTGATGGTGTAAACAGTTTGTACTCAACTATTAACCTAAACATTGGTGGTTGAAATCCACCCAGCAGCAGCACAAAAGAAGGGCCTGCTGATCTGCTTCCATAAGCATTACAGCCAAGAAAACCCTACGGAACAGCTCTACCCTGTAGTACATGGGATCACCGTGGGTGAGAACTGGCTCATTGGCAATGGGTTTTTGTTGTTGCCAGTATTATTGTTGTTGTTATCATTGGAATCCCCGGGTGGAGCAAATGATTAGCATGCTTGGCTGCTCTCTGAAATGGAGGTTTGAGTTCATCTAGAGGTGCCTCAGAAGGAAGGCCTGGAGATCTACTTCAAAAACTCAACTATTGAAAACCCTGTGGAGCTCTGACACACACGGGGTTGCCACTTTTATTAAGATCATTATTCTCTTATCTCCTCAGTTCTCTTTTTCTTCTGGGATTTTTTTTTTTCTCTTTATGTTATTTGTCTTACATATTGCAGCTTTATTTTTAAAGCATGGTGATTTTTGGTTGACAATGTGAGCTGTGTTTTTTATTTCCTTTTTATTTAGCAGCCCTGCCTTATAGCAATCAGACAGAGAGCTAGCGGACTCACAAATTTCAGAACACCAGGCATTTTTTTCCCGAGGTTCTTCAGTTTCTCCGGAGAAGAAACCTTCATTGTCTTATCTAAGAATTATTGACAACTGTTTTTCTGTCCATTCCTTCTAGGGTGGGGTTGGCAGTGTAGACATATGCAAGCTTTCAGTGATCTCACATTTTCGGCTCATTGTCTCATTCCACCCTTAACTTTCCCCTTACCCTCAAAATTAGCCTTTTGTATGACGTTCTGAAAGATACATTGCTTCCTTTTTTCTGAACCCTTGTCTTACAGAACTCTAAGTTAAGGCCTTCTCTGTAGTGCTACATCAGTTACCACTTTACATAACTTTCCATTTTCCAAAGTTTTGTAAAATCTATTATTCCTTGATAACCTCTCTCTTGTCTTCTTGATCATTCTTGGTTTAACTATATCTCTCTTAATCATCAATTATTCATCAAGTACCTGTTTTGTGCTTAAGTGATATATGAAGTACACGGCAACTACTAGGAGGAAAAGACTCTGCTTTAAAGAAACTTACAATCCAGTGGCTTATAAAAGACTGGTACAAAATATAAGTTATGGGCATTAGTATACAGCATCAAATTATAAGCCTCAGCCTTATAGTGCTCTGTGAGTTCAGAGCACTTGGAGTGAACTCAGAAGGACAGAGACATTTTAAACTAGTGGGAAAAGAGAATTTGTTGACCAGTAAATAAAACTGAGCAAACATCTTTATTCAGGAATGTGGCAATTTTATAGACTATTAAGTAGACCAACTGGCAAGTATAAAGGTTAAATATTGAAGAGAAGTAGGAATAGATACTCAAAGGCCTTAAAGTTTAAGCTTTGTGTGGTAGTAATGATCATAAAAAAATACAAAAAATTCATACATTGATTGCATGGAGTTGACCACTTGTATCTCTGTTGTGTAGATAAGGAAAGAAAGGCACTGATATTTTAATTTGGCCTTCAGTAACAAAGGAAGGTATCCAGGAATCCAGCATGGCGATATTGAGCCCAGGCTCCCTAATATATGGTCTATGTCCCTTTTTATTGCACATGGTCTAAATTTAATCACTGATGATAATTCAGTGATTTTGTTCTTTTCATATATGGAAGTCCTGAACAGGCTCAGAAATGTTTTATACTGGCCATTGTAATACGTAGTTGTGAAGCAGAATGCAAGCTTTATACAAAATTACTTTGATTACTATCTTTTGCAGTCTTCATTCACTGATTCATTCATTTACTCACTAATTCACTCAATATTCTATTCATTCTTTCCATGCAGGGGCTGGATCCTGGAAATACAAATATGAGTGAACCACTTTTCTCAAAGAATTCATTTTGTGGGTGTAAAGGAACAAATTTATGTTTTTTTTTTTTTTTTTTGGTATGGTTAAAAAATTAATTCAACTATTTGGATTGTTAGGGTCATTTCTAGCCCATGCTAGTTTCTGTTTTGCTCTCCCATTGTGGACCACCAACAATTTGAAAAGCAGAGTTCACTTTTTCCTCTTCCGGGTAACTCTCAGCAACAAGAGCAATATGACCAGGTACTGGATTTAGCAAACACATCCCGAAAGTATATTTTTTCCAAAGTATTTGAAAGATATTGGATTTATTGAAAAATTTGTATTTAGTAGAAGCCAAAACATAATGTATCCAGAACACTTTCCCCCTTGGTTTCTAAATTCCAGTCGATTTCAATGGACGTTTAATCTGCATGTTTCTGACTCAGCTACACTGAACTCAGTGCAGTGTTATTTTGTGAGAGTGGTTAGATGTCCAACTCTTTTCATGAGTTTCTGCCACTTACCCTTCTTTAGTCTTAACTCTTAACTTCACCCACCATCTCTTCATCCCCAACCAAATGAAAAAATTCTCTTATGGCCACAGAGCCTTAAATATTCAAGTTCTGCTTAAAAACAAAAATTTAGAAGGTTTGAGACTGAAGGTATGTGTTTATGGTTTATGGCTGCATTTCACATTTGTTCTTCGTGTTGAATGAATTATGTTTCAGAGAAAAACAAGAGGGAAGGATGGCAGGAAGGACAATTTTCTCCTACCAACACTTTAGCACATACAGTTTCTTCTGGACCTTCCCCACTTGCAAGTGTGATTATGAAGACAGATCTGGGCATGCTTTTTCCTTGAAGAATATGCTGGCATGGGTATTTCTGTTGATCTTGGGCTTTTGTAAAAATTGTGCAGAGTAAGAAGAAAGCAGTGATGGAAAGTTTCAGATTTATTCTTCCTTCCCCTTCCTTCCATTCCCAAGAAATAAAAAAAAATCCCACTGAGAATATGCAGCACATTCCAAGAGAGTTGATCATTATTGTGTTTTAGCAGCCCTTAAAGCTTATAAAGAAATATCCAAATTAATCTAGTGGAGGCTGTGATTTCATATCTTTTGGCTTTCCAGTTGTCCCTATTATGATTATGGCCATTGCCTTTATTATTACTGCAGGCATCTCACTGTGTTTTCAAACAAAAACCTGGCTTCCTGTTCTGAAAATATCATAAGAACTAAGCTCCCTGTAAAATTTTAAGGAAACATTTTAAAACTAAAGCTGCGCAGGTTCAATCTGAACTTCATTAATGGCCTCCTCGAAGCCAAACACAGCCTTGTGAGGCCTCTTAGTGTGATCTGGAGAGGCAAAGGCCCACATAGTTTCTTAGAGTCCAAAAATGCCGCACTGGAGCTGGCACCATTCCCTGAACTTCTGCTGTTGGAGGCCTTTGTTGGGTCCAGGTAAAAATCACATTTGGTACTTTCTCTTGATTCTGTCAGCTAAGAAGAAATACAAGGTAGTGCTTGCCTGCCTAGAGAGTTAGCAGCCAGATGAAGGGCCTTCTTTATTGGCAGGGCTGAGAGGGTTTTTCTGCTTGCATCTTCCGTTAAGGAGGGTGTCCTGAGGTTGCTCTGTGAAGTCTGCATTGATGGCTCTTTAATTACAATGCACATGCCCTAATTCTAAGGCCAAATATATAACAAGGGCTTAGTGGGAAATTCACAAAGGAACTCCTGGTCCCTAGGCTTGAGGATCAGATCAAGTGATGCATAGGCTCACTTTTGCTTGAATGGCTTTTATTTACTCATTCAACAAATGTTTATAGATAACCGCCCATATACCAGGCCACGTACTAGGTACTGGGAATACAAGGGTGAATAAGACAGACAAAATATATCCCCTGAAGGGGCATGCAATAGAGTGTTCGAGACAGATACAAACAATCTACAAATTTATAATGATTTGGAGAAAATCAAAGCAAGGTAACAGGATGAAGAATAATTGGTTGTGTATATGTGTGGAGAGGGTTGCAGCTATTTTAGACATGGAAATTAGGAAGGACTTCCTGAGGAGGTGGCATTTAGGGGGTATCTAGACCCCCCTAAATGTTTTTTAGACCTCCTAGGTAGAGTAAGCCATGGAATATCTAGGAGAATCCCATTCCAGAAACAGAGAACACTAAGTGCAAATGCCATGATGTTGAAATGAGCCTTGCACACTTGAATAACAACAAAATTCTAGTCTGGATAGAGGGCACTGAAATAGGGAAAAAATATTAGAAGATGAGATTAAAGAGTATTGTTGTTGTTACTTGCTGTTAAGTTGATTCCAACTCATGGTAACCTTATGTATGCAGACTAGAACTACTCCACAAGGTTTTTAAGGCTGAGACATTTCTGAACCAGATGGCCAGGCCTATCTTTCTAGATGCCTCTAGGTGGATTTGAACTGTCAATTTTTTGACTAGTAGTTGAACATTTAACTGTTTGTGCCACCCAGGGACTATGGAATAACTGGCCGCAGTTCTTTGCCTCTCCCACCGCAGCCTCATCAAGGGTGAGATGTTTACTCTGGGATCATCCATGTGGTTTTCTTTGGCCAATGGCAAGTGAGGGGAGTAACAGGGTACCAATTCTGAGTGAAGGCCTTAAGAAGCCTGGCACATTTCTGTTCTGGCACAGCTATTTCACCGGTCCCAGGAGGACGGGAAAGACATGTGGAGGGTAACTTCCGGACTACTGCAGCCTGAAGCAGCTCTGCCCCAGGAGTGGTAGGCTGAAGCAGGGCCACTTCAGCCAACTCACAGATCTTTGACAAGAAACGATTGTTTCAAGTCTCAGAGTCTTGTGGTTGTCTTTTATGCAGCTTTATTATGATGATGGCTAACCAATATGGGAGGCCAATAATTTAGGATCTCAAGGGCTTTGTTAAAAAGTTGGATATTCCTCTGTAATACAAAGCCATTAGAGGAGTTGGAGCAAGATAATGACACAAATTGAATTAAATTTAAACAAAAACATTAGATCCGCTAGCAAACAGCCATCTAAGATGCATCATTGGTCTCAACCCACCAGGACCAAAGGAGAATGAAGAACACCAAGGACACAAGGTAATTACAAGCCCAAGAGACAGAAAGGGCCACATAAACCAGAGACTACATCAGCCTGAGACCAGAAGAACTAGATGGTGCCTGGCTACAACCGATGACTTCCCTGACAGGGAACACAACAGAGAACCACTGAGGGAGCAGGAGAGCAGTGGGATGCAGATCCCAGATTCTCATAAAAAGACCAGACTTAATGGTCTGACTGAGAATACCCTGGTGGTCATGGCCCCCAGAACTTCTGTTGGCCCAGGATAGGAACCGTTCCCAAAGCCAACTCTTCAAACAAGGATTGAACTGGACAATGGGATGGAGAGGGATGCTGGTGAGGAGTGAGCTTCTTGGATCAGGTGGACACTTGAGACTATGTTGGCATCTCCAGTCTGGAGGGGAGATGAGAGGGTAGGGGGGTTAGAGGCTGGCAGAATGGACATGAAAAGAGAGAGTGGAGGGAGGAAGCGGGCTATTTCATTAGGGGGAGAGCAATTGGGATTATATAGCAAGGTGTATATAGATTTTTGTGTGAGAGACTGACTTGATTTGTAAACTTTCACTTAAAGCACAATAAAAATTAAAAAAAAAATGTTAGATCATCAAGTGAAGAGTCAACCTCCAGATTGGGAGAAAATTTAGGGGAGCTATGTGGTGCAGTGGTTAAGAGCTCAGCTGCTAACCAAGAGGTTGGCAGTTTGAATCCATCAGCTGCTCCTTAGAAAACCTATTGAAGCAGTTTTACACTGTCCTGTAGGGTCACTATGAATCAGAATCGAGTCAACAGCAATGGATTTTATTTATTTATGGTTATACATCATTAAAGAAGCCTGGTGGTACATTGGTTAAAGTGGTGGTAAAGTGGATAAAGGTTGGTGGTTTGGACCCAGCAGCTGCTCCACAGGAGAAAGATGTGGCAGTCTGCTCCCATAAATATTTACAGCCCTAGAAATGTTATGGGGTAGTTCTATGCTGTCCCATAGGGTCATTATGAGTTGGAATCAACTTGATGACACTGTGTTTGGTTTTGGTTTGGTTTGATATATCAGATAAGGATTTAATATCTGGACTATATAAAGAACTCCTATGACTTAAGAACAAAAAAACAACCCAATCAAAAAATGGGCAAAGGACTTGGAGAGACATTTCACCAAAGAAGATATACAAGTAGCCAACAAACACATAAAAAAATGCTCAACGTCATTAGTCATTGTTATTGTTGGTTGCTATTGAATTGATTCTGACTCATGGTGACGCCATGTTTGTCAGAGTAGAGCTGCTTCATAGGGTTTTCAAGGCTGTGACCTTTCAGAAGCAGATTGCCAGGCCTGTCTTCCGAGGTGTCTATGAGTGGGTTTGAACCATCAGCCTTTTGGCTAACAGTCAAGTGCTTAAGCATTTGTGCCACCTAGGAATTCCTTTATTAGTCTTTAGGAAAATGCAAATCAAACACAATGAGATACCATTTCAGCCCCACTAGAATGACTATAATTAAAAAAAAGGAAAGCATCATGTGTTGGTGAGCATGTGGAAAAACTGGAACCTTCATTCGCTGTTGGTGTAACTGTAAAATGGTGCAACAACAGTTTGGTGGTGCCTCAAAAAGTTAAACAGAATTACCACATAAACCAGCAATTCTACTCCTAGATATATGTGTGATTGTTGCAGTTGTATGTCAACTTATCTGGCCCATGATTCTCAATGGTTTGGCAATTATAATGTAGTTTGGCAGTCATATAACAATATGATCACCTCCTTGATGAGACTTGATATTATGTGATCATCTGAGTAGCCAGTCAGTTGAAAGAGAATTTCCTTGGGAGTATGGCCTGCATCTAATATAAGTGGACTTTCTGGCAAGGCTTATGGGCTTTTGCTTGCTCTGGATCCTGCAGCTGGCTCCTGTTTGACTGACCTCCGGTTCTTGGGACTTCAGCTAGCAGCTTACCTGCTGTCTTGCCTACAAATCTTGGAGATCTTTGGTCTTTGAAGCCTGTGAATCAGAGCCCTACTTCTAACTTACCGATCTTGGGTTCACCAGCTCCTGCAGCTAAATGAATCAGGAGAAACCTCTATCCTACCCACAGACTTGGAAAGTACCAGCCCCTACAAACATGTGAGTCATTTCCTTAAGATAAGTTTCTTTCTATATTTATTTATACGCTTGTTTTGGTTCTCTAGAGAACCCAGAGTAAGATATTATATACCCAAGAAAATTGAAAGCAGGGACTCAAACAGCAACCTGTATACCAATGTTCATTGCAGCATTATTCACAATAGCCAAAAGGTGTAAACAACTTAAGTGTTCATCAACAAATGAATGAATAAACAAAATATGATATATATATATATACATAGATTATTACTCAGCAAAAAGAGAAATGAAGTCCTGATACATGCTACAGCACGGATGACCTTGAATATATTATGTTGAGTAAAATAAATCAGACATAATAGGACAAGTACTATATGGTCTCATTTACATGAAATATCTAGAATAGGCAAATAAATAGAAACCAGAGTTCATTAGTGGTTACCAGGGGTGGGAGTCGGGGAGAAAGGGGGAGTCATGGGCATTGAGTTTCTGTTAATTGTGATGGAAAAATTTGGAAGCAGATAGTGGTGATGGTTGTACAACATAATGAACTTAATTAATGTCACTGACTGTACATGTGAGAAAATGTTGAAATGGCAAATGTTTTGTGTTATACTATATATATAATATATAAACAAAATGTATATTAGATATAGAACAATCATATATATGTATGTGTGTGTATGATGATTATTGAATGTACTGTGGAGAAAAAACTATAGAAGAGTGAAATCAGGCAGATTAGAAGTAGTAGTTCAAGAGATGTTGGCCGCCTAAAAACTTCCTTGTTTATTAAAAAAAAAAAGTAAATTCCTATTTCTGTTTTAAAACTTGGTAATGATATAACATTCAATGATGAAAGGCATTAATTTGTTCTGTGTTAATTAAAGATATATGATTTGCTCTACAACTAGAATGAGTCTTGTTATAGCATAATCAGTCAAGCTAGTAAGCTAGTAGATCTTTGCCCCCCCTCCCCCCACCATGGGAGGAAGGGAACACAGAGCTTGAAAATTAGGATAATCTCCTCTGATGGAAGCTTTTAGGTATAAAAACGAAAATCCAGGGCATAGAGAGAAGAAATCTGTTTAGGTGCTATATTTAAAGATGATGAGAATTATACAGATATAATGTGGTAGAAAGAAGGAGAGAGACAGAGAAGGAAGAGAGGGAGGGAGGTAGAGGGGGAGAGAAAGAAGCAAAGAAGGGAAGAAGAACTACTTGGACAGTAAGTCAAGAGAATTAATGTCTTCCTATTGTCTCTTCTAAATAATCTTGAGCAAGTTAAAGTCTTAGATTTTACTTGGGTTTAACTTTTCCCACCAGAAAAATGGGATAACAGCTGCCTGTCTTAGGCTGAGTTCTCTAGAGAAGCAAAACCAGTGAAGCATCTATAGAGCGAGAGAGAAAGATAGAGATAGCCATATAGTTAGAGAGAGAGAGAGAGAGATTTATATCAAGGAAATGGCTCACGTGGTTTTAAAGGCTGGACAGTTCCAAGTCCATGGGTCAGGCTGGAGTCTTCTCCTGGCTCACATAACTGCAGGGGCTGGCAAACCCAAGAATGGCAGGTCAGACAACAGGCCTCTGGCTCATAGGCTGTGGAGGCCAACAGATTGCAAGGTCTACAGGTAAGACTTGAGCTAGCAACTTACCTGCCATCTTATGCAATAATCACCATTATCTGTTTCAAGATTTTTTTCATGTTCTTTATAAAAACTAAGCACTGCTTAAGAAATACCCATCCCATTTCCCCCCCCAGCTCACCACCGTAACCACTAGTAAACTTTGGTCTCTATACATTTGGCTATTCTTAATATTTTACATAAATAACATCATACAATATTGTCCTTTTGTGTCTTACTTCACTCAGTATAATGTTTTCAAGGTTCATCCATGTCATAACATGTATCAGAACTTCATTTCTCTTGACACTGGGCCTTAATTTTTAAACCTTTCAGCTGATTTGTCAGCTGAAACATTGTTTTTGTACCTTTTAATATTCCTGTACACATAAACACATACTGTTAAGCACACACCAGACAACTTCATAAACACCATAAATCACAGAGAAGGTATATATTGCTAACTTCTGAAAATCTATGCTATTTTGTAGGAGCAAGCTACTTTTTGAAGTCATATTAATGTTTCCAAGTTCCTAAGTTGCCTTTTAGGACACTGAACTAAGGTTAGTAATTTGGTATCTATATGAAGTGAAAAAAACCTGGAGAGAGAAGGAAATAGAATACAGCATTAAAAAAAAAAAAAAAAATGAAGTATCCTGATGACAAATTATAGCAAAAGGTTTACTTCAGAGCACTCTCTTCAGCGGAATTGATTTGAAGGTTGCCAGAAAAAATGGTTAATTAGTGTCTAGTCAAGAAAGCTAAAATGAGTAGTTGATTCCAATCTTTGAGTATGTCTAATATCTAAAGAGTGTTTTGAATGAGTTTAGCCTGCCTGACAGATGTCAACTGTGAATGGGTCACCTGTAAGGCTGAATTAAGTGAAGAGAAAGCAGACTGCCTAGAATCTCAGACTAAACTCAACAATTCTGAATTAGATGCCCCCATCCAGACCTCAGATCTGCTCCTCCATGCAATCTGATGAGCTGGAACTGAGGTCATATAATCCATCCTGTAAAACCTGAGCTTACTTTAAGAAAAAAAATGAAATATCACCAATTCTCAACAATCTTTTGAGATACTCTATTCTTGTGGCATTTTGAGTCCTTCCACATCAGCAAATGAAGGTCTAGAAAGCTTGACTCCATCCACATCTTTAAGGTCAACTCTATTTGAGGAGGCAACTCTTCCCCACTTGTATTTTGAGTGCATTCCAACCTGAGGGGCTCATCTTCCCGCACTATATCAGACAATGTTCTACTGCTATTTATAAGGTTTTCACTGGCCAGTTTTTTCAGAAGTAGATCACCAGGTCCTTCTTCCTAGTCTGTCTTAGTCTGGAAGCTCCACTGAAATCTGTCCACCGTGGGTGACCCTGCTGGTATTCAAAATACCAGTGGCATAGCTTCCAGCATCACAGCAACACACAAACCACCACGGTGCCACAAAATGACAGAAATTCAAGCTGGATTCAGAGGATGATGTGGAATGAGGGATATCATTGCTGATGTCAGAAGGATCTTCACTGAAAGCGGCGAATACCAGAAAAATGTTTACCTGTGTTTTATTGACTATGCAAAGGCACTCAGCTGTGTGGATAATAACAAATCATGATAACATTGTGAAGAATGGGAATTTCAGGACACTTAATTGTGCTCATATGGAACCTATACATAGACGAAGAGGCAGCCATTCAAACAGAACAAGGGAACACTGCATGGTTTAAAATCAGGAAAGGTGTGCGTCAGGGTTGAATCCTTTCACCATATTTTTTCAATCTATATGTGAGCAAAGAATCCAAGAAGCTGCAGTATATGAAGAAGAACTTGGCATCAGGATTTCAGGAAGACTCGTTAATGACCCGTGATATGCAGATGACACAACCTTGCTTGCGGAAAGTGAAGAGGACTTGAAGCACTCACTGACGAAGATCAAAGACTACAGCCTTCAGTATGGATTGCACCACAACATAAAGAAAATACAAATCCTCACAGCTGACTAATAATCAACATCATAAATGGGGAAAAGATTGAAGTTGTCAAGGATTTCATTTTACTTGGATCCACAATCAATGCCTATGGAAGCAGCAGTCAGGAAATCAAATGACATATTGCATTGGGCAAATCTGCTGCAAAAGTCCTCTTTAAAGTGTTAACAAGCAAAGATGTCACTCTGAGTACTAAGGTGTGCCTGACCCAAGCTGTGATATTTCCTATTGCCTCATATGCATGTCGACATGAATAGAGAAGAACAAAGAAGAATCGATGCCTTTGAATTTTGATGTTAGCAAAGAATATTGAATATACTATGGATGGTTAGAAGAACGAACAAGTCTATCTTGGAAGAAGTACAGCCAGAGCTCTCCTTGGAAGGAAAGCTGGCGAGACTTGTCTCATGTACTTTGGACGTGTTATCAAGAGGGACCAGTTCCTGGAGAAGGACATCATACTTGGTAAAGTAGAGTGTCGGTGAAAAAAAGGAAGATCCTCAATGAGATGGATCGACACAGTGGTTGCAACAGTGGGCTCAAACATAGCAATTTATTTGTGAGAATGGTACAGGACCAGGCAGTGTTTCATTCTATTGTATATAGACTCTTTATGAGTCAGAACCAACTCAATGGCACCTAACAACAACAACAACAATTCTTATGGCAAGGAGCCCTGGTGGCATAGTGGTTAAAGCGCTGGACTGCTAATCAAAAAGTCGGTGGTTTGTACCCAAGAGCCAATCCAAGGGATAAAGATGTGGCAGTCTGCTTCTGTAAAGATTTATAGCATTGGAAACCCTGTAGGGCAGTTCTGTTCTAGCCTATAAGGTTGCTATGAGTAAGGATCAATTCAGTGGTGGTGGGTGGTGTTTGATTCTTAAGGCAAGGAGCCTTAGAGATGCAATGATTAACCTAAAAGTTGGTGGTTTGAACCCACTAGTGTCTCCACAGGAAAAAAGACCTGGGGCTCTGCTTCTATAATGATCACAGCCTAGAAAACCCCATGGGGCAGTTCTACTATGTCATTATAGGGTCACTATGAGTTAGAGTTGACTCAACAGCACACAACAGCAACAACGATATTCTATGGTGAAATTCTTACCTTAAACCTGGAATCTTTTTTCTTTTTTTGACATCTGTTTTTTAATTTTTTATTTTCTTTTTTATCTTTTTCTTTTTATACTTTAGATGAAGGTTTGCAGAACAACCTAGTTTCTCATTAAACAGTACACATATTGTTTTATGACATTGGTTGACAACCCCATGACATGTCAACATTCTCCCTTCTCCACCTTGGGTTCCCTATTACCAGCTTTCCTGTCCGCTCCTGCCTTATAGTCCTTGCCCCATAGCTGGTGTGCCCATTTACTCTCACTTTGTTTTATGGGCCTGTCCAATCCTTGGCTGAAGGAGTGACTTCAGTACTAAGTTGAAAGGGTGTCTGAGGACCGTAATCTCAGGATTTCTCCAGTCTCTGTCAGGCCAGCAAGTCTGGTCTTTCTTTTTGAGTTAAAATTCTGTTCTATGTTTTTCTCCAGCTGTGTCCGGGACCCTCTATTGTGATCCCTGTCAGAGCAGTCAGTGGTGGTAGCTGGGCATCACCTAGTTGTACTGGACTCATTCTGGTGGAGGCCATGGTAGATGTGGTCCGTTAGTCCTTTGGACTAATCTTTTCCTTGTATCTTTAGTTTTCTTCATTCTTCTTGCTCCTTAAGAGGTGAGGCCAGCGGAGTATCCTAGATGGCCGCTCACAGGCTTTTAAGACCCCAGATGCTACTTACCATGGTAGAATGTAGAACATTTTCTTTATAAACTATGTTATGCCAATTGAGCTAGATGTTCCCTGAGACTATGATCCCCACAGTCCTCAGCCCAGCAGTTCGGTCCCTCAGGGAGTTTGGATGTGTCTATGGAGCTTCCATGACCTTGCCTTGTGCAAGTTGTGCTGGCTTCCCCAGTATTGTGTACTGTCTTACCCTTCATTGAAGTTACCACTTATCTATAGTCTATTTATTGTTTTTCCATTCCCACCCATTCCCTCCCTGGTGACCATCAAAGATTGTTTCTTTTTGTGTGTAAACCTCTTCAGTACAACAGTGGTCTCATACGATATTTGTCCTTTTGTGATTGACTTATTTCACTCAGCATAATGTCCTCCAGATTCATCCATGCTATGAGATGCTTCACAGATTCATCGTTGTTCTTTATTGTTGCATAACACTCCATTTTGTGTATGTACCACAGTTGGTTTAGCCACTCACCTGTTGATGGGCAAGGAGGTTGTTTCCATCTTTTTGCTATTGTGAACAATGCTGTAGTGAACATGGGTGTGCATATGTCTGTTTGTGTGATGACTCTTAATTCTTTAGGATATATTCCTAGGAGTGGTGTTGCTGGATTTTATGGATCATACTGTATCATTTTGCATTCCTGCCAGCAGTGCGTAGGAGTTCCAATCTCTCTCCCTGCAGCCGTTCCAACATTTGTTATTTCCTGTTTTTTTGATTTGTGCCAGTAGTGCTGGGGTGAGATGGTATCTCATTGCGGTTTGGATTTGCATTTCTCTAATGGCTAGTGATCACAAGCATTTCCTCATATGTCTGTCAGCCACTTGAATGTCTTCTTTGGTGAAGTGTCTGTTTATTTCCTTTGCCCATTTTTTGATTGGATTATTTGTCTTTTTGTTGTAGAGGTGTTGTGTTTTCTTGTAGATTTTAGAGGTTAGACCTTTGTCTGATTTGTAATAGCCATTTCCTGCCCCCCCCCCCCCGCCTGTGGGTTCTCTTTTTACTTCTTTGGTGAAGTCTTTTGATGAGCGTAAGTGTTTAATTTTTAGAAGATCCCGGTTATATAGCTTATCTTCTGGAGTTAGTGTGTTGTTGGTTGTGGTTTGTGTCTTGTTAATGCTGTGTATTAGGCCCTCTAGTGTTGATCCTATTTTCTTCTGCTATGAACTTCATTGTTTTTGGCTTTATATTTAGGTGTTTGATCCATTTTGAGTTAGTTTTTGTATATGGTGTGAGGTATGGGTCCTGTTTCATTGTTTTGCAGATGGACATCCAGTTTTGCCAGCACCATTTGTTAAAAAGACTGTATTTTCCCCATTTGATGGACTTTTGGGCCGTATCAAAGATCAGGTGACCCTAGGTAGATGGATTTACATCTGGGTTCTCAATTCTGTTCCATTGGTCAATCTATCTGCCGTTGTACCATTACCAGGCTGTTTTGACTACTGTAACTGTAGGTTCTGAGGTCAGGTGGTGAGAGTCTTCCTACTTTATTCTTCTTCAATAGTGCTTTACTTCTCCGGGACTTCTTCGCTTTCCATGTAAAGTTAATGATAATTTTTTCCATCTCCTTAAAGAATGTTGTTGGTATTTGGATTGAGATTGTGTTGTATTTGTAATCACTTTGTGATTGTCATTTTCTCAATGTTAAGCCTACCTATCCATGAGCATGGTATGTTTTTCCATTTATGCAGGTCTCTTTTGTTAATTTTTTATTTTCTATAGCCAATCTTACTTTTTTATGGTCGCGGTAAAACATAAGAATCTGATTTAAAGATATATTTTATTCAATGGGAACATCTCCAAGGTACAAAAAAATAAGCCTGAGAAGGGAAACTGGATGTTATGAATTGAATTATGTCCCCCACATTTGGAGTCCTAAACCCTATATCAGTGGAATTAAATCCCATTTGGAATAGGGTTTTCTTTGTTATGTTAATGAGGCATTATCAGTGTAGAGTTATAAGAAGCAGCATAGACACAAAGACAAACACAAATTGGAGAAAGATAGATGCCACATGAAGATTCCCAAGGAACCAAGGAATGCTGGGGCTGCAGAAGCTGGGACAAGGATTTTCCACCAGAGCCAACAGAGACAGTGCCTTCCCTTAGAGCTAGTGTCCTGAATTCAGACTTATAGCCTCCTAAAATGTGAGAAAATAAATTTCTGTTCTTTAAAGTCACCCACTCTGGTATTTCTGTTACAGCAGCACTAGGAAACTAAGGCACTGGGGACAATGTTTTAGTATACTCTCATGCTTTTAGTAAATAAAACCATTTTCCTCCTAAATCAATTTTTTCCTTTAACAATTAGAAACAGTATTGCTCAAAATCCAACATCTATTGGAGTTCTGTGTTTAATTAGTTATTTTTTTCAGAAGGGTATAAATCTTCATGTTCATATAAATTTCTCCTTTCTCTTTGCAAATATACTTGCTGGTCTATTCTATTCTTCAGATCTCTCTCCTTTCTAACAATTTTAGACTGAAAATGTCTTTTATTTCGTTTTCTTAGTAACCTGTATTCATTTTAAGGTGTTTTTTTTTTTTTTCCCTCTAATTTATCTTACCTGAAGTCTGGTCTACCCACTGCTTCCAAAAGATTCCTTCTAAAATACACTCCATTCTCCCAGTTCAGTATTGCTGATTCTTCTACATAAATCCCAATGCTTGGCACAGAATAGATTTCCAAAACACGTACTGAATGCATACATTAAGTATCTATTTATCCCCATCTATTTCTTTCTTCTTTTTTTTTAAATCGTGCTTTAGGTAAAAGTTTACAGCTCAAGTTAATCTCTCATACAAAAATTTATACACATATTTTTATGTGACACTAGTTGCCATTCCCATTCCATCTGTTTCAACATGTAAAAATCCCAGTGGTATGCTGGAGCTGGCTCATATCAACTAATGACAGTAGTTTGTTCAATTTTTAGGAATTTTGAGAGACTTTTGATAAACACAGTCATTATTAAAATTAAATTATATAAATGTATCATTGAGTAGATTGATTATACTTAAAAAAGACAATAAATATTTAAACTCATAGCTTTCTAATTGCTTTACTACATTTTACTATTTTTCTATGCTCTTGAGGTTGTCCATTTTATTTACGTGTTAGAAATGCTACATAATATTGTGTTACAGCACATCTCTTCCCAACAGTGAGGTCAGATTGAAAGCTTGAAATCAATACAGTGAGAGCATTTACATAACTGAACTCAGCAAATGCAAATCAGGTTTTGATTTTTTTTTCTCATCGATACATAAGAAAGCGATATAGAAAATTTTAATAATAGAGACTAACTTACAAGTATGTCGTGTCTGGAGCTGTTACTATGTGAATAGCATCAAAAGTTGAGAAAATATTTTTCCAGTATTCAAAAAATTTATCTTATTCAGCCAAGACATTTCTAGAGTAATTGATGGATGAGTGATGTTCCAACATATACTTCAGTTGTTCCATTTTTGTATTATTCATTAATGTAAATGAAACTACCCTCAGTCATGTCAAAGTTATATTTGCTCATCAATTGCAAGTGTAGGTTGGCTATGAAAACAAGAATTAGGTAAAAGTCAAAGAAAGCCTTCATTCTGAGAGAATTAATTGGGTATATGGAATTTAAATAGAGTATTATTATTTTAATAAACCAGAAAACCAAACCCGTTGCCATAGAGTTGATTTCAACTCATAGTGACCCTATGAAGTCAGAATTAATTATTTTAATGTTATTTGTAAATTACATGTGTTTGCTACATATTCTTTATATTAGTAAGTTTATAATAAATGTAAGTATATATGTTATATATACAGATATAATAAGGTATTTAATTACTCATCTTTTCTTTCCATTTACTCCCTCTACAATCTGGCCCTATTCTCTTTTTGTTTCTTTAAATGAAGTTTTTTCCTTTCCTTATAACATTAACTATTGCTTTGCAGCCGTCCAAAGAGTCAGTCAATTGTATGGGTCATGATGGTAAAGAGTGACAGTATATTTTGATGGCATTTATATTTATATTTCATTTGAGAAAAACTAATATACCAAGTACTGCCATTCAGGATAATTTCTTTGTCAAGTGAATTGTGATCACTTGCTACTCAAAATATCTTAGCTGTCTAGGTAACTGGACCTCTCAGCTATATCGCTGTCCACTCAGCGTAGTGTTTCTGTGTAAAGAGAGAAAATAATGGGAAATATATGGCCTTTAGAAATCGCATTAGGCAACTCAAGAGAATTTTCCATTAGATATTAATTTTTAATAACTTTTTAAGTAGTAGTCATTATGGTCTTGTGAAATGAATGGATTTTGGTGGCCATCTTTAAGTTCATACCATAATTTTTATTAAATAAACATGCTAGTGGCAATCATGAGTTTTTCAAGTTTTTGGGACCTGAAGCTTATATAATTTGGGGAACCATTTTAAAGAAAAAGAATGTAAAAATTAAGTGTAAAATATTAAGTTATAAAAGTAAATAATTTAGAATAAAAAAATTACAAGTTTTGCAAAGATGACACATAGCATAAATATCACATATACAGAACTGACATGACAAAATCCATAACATCTTTATATGAAGATAATTTTGTAATATTTTCTATACAGAGAATAGAAAGATAATTGAATCTTTCCTCTAGGATTGTTGATAAAAGTTTGTTTTTATTATAGAAATAAAATTTTTTTTTATTACAGAAAATTCTCTTTCAGGTTTATAACTTTTTTTTTTTTTTTTTAGAAAAGTCATGCAAAGCTTTATGATAGCTGTCAAATTTGGGAAAATACCTCTCAAGTTTCTTTCACATATGAGCTGTAAGATATCAAATTTTCTTCTTTAGTGATCAATTGTAAATACACTTTGAATTGATGTTGTTGTTGTTTAGTTGCCATTAAGTCAGTTCCAACGCATAGTGCCCCTATGTACAACACAACAAAACACCAACTGGTCCTGTGCCATCCTCACAGTCACTGCCATGGTTGACCCCATTGTTGCAGCGAGCTTGTTCAAAGTCTTCCTCTTTTTCGCTGACCCTCCATTTTACCAAACATGATTTCCTTCCCCAGGAACTGGTTCCTCTTGATAACATGTCCGAAGTATGTGAGAAGTCTTGCTATCCTTGCATCTAAGGAACATTCTGGGTGTACTTCTTCCAAGATAGATTTGTTCCTTCTTTTGGCAGTCCATGGTATATTTAATATTCTTTGCCAACACCATAGTTAAAAGGTATTAATTCTTCTGTCTTCCTTATTCATTATTCAGCTTTTGAATGCATATGAGGCGATGAAATTATCACGGCTTGGTTCAGGTGCACCTTAATCCTCAAGGTGACATCTTTGCTTTTTAACACCTTAAATAGGTCTTTTGTAGCAGATTTGCCCAATGTGATATGTGGTTTGATTTCTTGACTTCTGTTTCCATGGGCGTTGATTGTGGATCCAAGTAAAATGAAATCCTTGAAAATTTCAATATTTTCTCTGTTTATTATGATGTTAGGAAACCCTGGTGGTGTAGTAGTTAAGAGCTACGGCTGCTAACCAAAAGGTCAGCAGTTTGAATCTACCAGGCACTCCTTGGAAACTCTATGGGGCAGTTCTACTCTGTCCTACAGGGTTGCAATGAGTTGGAGTTGACTCAACGGCAATGGATTTTTGTTTTTTTTAATCATGGCGTTGCTTATTGGTCCAGTTATGAGGATTTTTGTTTTCTTTATGTTGAAGTATAATCTATACTGAAGGCTGTAGTCTTTGATCTTCATCAGTCAGTGCTTCAAGTCATAACTTTCAGCAAGCAAGGTTGTGTCATTTTCATATCACAGATTGTTCCTTCAATCCTGGTGCCAAGTTCTTATTCATATAGTCCAGTTTCTCGGGTTATTTGCTCAGCATACAGATTAAGTATGGTGAAAGGATACAACCCTGACACACACCTTTCCTGATTTTAAACCATGCATTAGCTCATTGTTCTTTTTGAACGACTGCCTCTTGGTCTATGTGTAGTTTCCTCATGAGCACAAAGAAGTGTTCTGGAATTTCCATTCTTCACAATATTAGCCATAATTTGTCACGATCCACACAGTTGAATGCCTTTGCATAATCAGTAAAACACAGGTAAACATCTTTCTGGTGTTCTCTGCTTTCAGCCAAGATCCCTCTGTATCAGCAGTGATTTCCCTTGTTCCACATCCTCTTCTGAATTCAGCCTGAATTTCTGGCAGTTCCCTGTTGATGTACTGCTGCAACCATTTTGAATTATTTTCAGCAAAATTTTACTTGTGTGTGATATTAATGATATTTTTCAATACTTTTCACATTACATTGAATCTCACCTTTCTTCGGAATGGGCACATATATGCATCTCTTCCAGTGGGTTGGCCAGGTATCTCTCTTATAATTTTCTTGGCATAGTTGAGTTAGCTTTGCACCTGTTTGTTGAAACATCACAACTGGTATTCCGTCAGTTCCTGCAGCCTTGTTTTTTGCAAATTCCTTAAGTGAACTTAGACTTCTTCCTTTAGTACCGTGGGTTCTTGATCATGTTTCCTCCTGAAATGACTGAATGTTAACGAATTCTTTTTGGTACAGTGACTCTGTGTATTCCTTCCATTTTCTTTTGATGCTTCCTGCGTGGTTCAACATTTTGTCCATAGAATCCTTCAGTATTGCAACTTGAGTCTTGAATTTTTTCTTCAGTTCTTTTGACTTATATTGATGGTACTTATTAAACAGTGTGTCATTGATGTCCTCATTATAATGACATATAATGAATTTATGTTATCTCTTCAATGTCAGTTTTTTTTTTAATCGAATCAATAAGACATTAATAAGATTTAATTGGCCAAGGGAAGAAAATGAGCAGAGATATAGTCCAATGAAGGTGAGGAGTCAAGTTTGAATAGACTATAGTGAGAATAAGGAGAGAACAAAACAAAACAAAACAAAAAAGTGTATTGAACCCAGAGAGGAAGTAGGGGAATTTCATCATAGTCTGATGAATGTGTGAGGATAGTCATAAAAAGCTCTGCTGATGGATCACAAAGCATATGAATGACAGTAGAGTAGAAGTGTTAAGAGCATTATAGAGTCAAATAAAGCCAGGTGTGTACTGGTCTATGAAACCTTGCTACCAATAACAACTACACATGGAAATGACTGCAAATCACATACATATATACCACTAAACTAAACTAAAATTCTTCTCAAATCTCCCTTAGCCATACTTCCTCAGTGCTAATGGATCTTCCAATGACACCAAACACAAGGGGAAAGGAAGTGTGACAGAGAAGCTTGACTGAAAATAGTCAGTGGTCTTAACCAATCGCAGTTAAAATACCTTCAAACTGAAACCAAACCTGTTACTGTCATAGCGGCCCTATAGGACAGAGTAGAACTGTCCCATAGGGTTTCCAAGGAGTGGCAGGTGTATTCAAACTGCTGACCTTTTGGTTAGTAGTCAAGCTCTTAACCACTGAGCAACCAGGGCTCCTAAACTACCGTACTTTTTCAATTTTTTTTTTTTTTAACACATTTACAGTGCTCCTTGTGGAGGTTTAGGATGAGCTGTGCAAGTGAGAGGCCCATAAAGCTAAATGTTACCAGATTCATGGTAAATCTACCTCTGCTGGCAATGTGATTGTAGGAATGAAGTTTTCGGGACTTCTCATAGTAACATAATAACCACAGACTAAGGTGAAAATTGAGACTAACTATGAATTGGCTGACATCCTGCTCTTTCTGTACACTTACAATAAAATCACATTTATCTGTCTGGTATTGATCTGTCTTTTAACTATAGCAGCAAATGAAAATTGCTTGTTATTGGGCAACTGAAAAGAGCTTCCAGAGATCATTGCATTCATTTCCTGCTTCTGGCACACTTCGATTTATTAAAAAAGGCCAAAAGGCACTGGAGTAACTTCACTAACATATAATCTGTATTATACAGTCCTTCTTAAAAACTCAACACATTTAAGCACACAGTAGAGATTTTTTTAAAAAATGAAATTTCTCATTTTTTAAAGATGAGACAGAAAAGAACCATGTTTTTATAAATAAGAAACATCGTGTTTGCAGTTCATTAAATTTTCACATTCTGTTGGATCACCTTTCTTTGGAAAGGTCACAAATATGCATCTCTTCCAGTCAGTTGGCCAAGTAGCTCTCTTCCAAATCTCTTGACATAGATGAGTGAGCACTTCCAGCATTGCATTCATTAGCTGAAACAGCTCAGTTGGTAGTCCATCAATTCCTGGAACGTTGTTTTTCCCCAATTCCTTCAGTGTAGCTTGGACTTCATTCAGTATCATGGGTTCTTGATCATATGCTACCTCCTTAAATGGTTGTACAAATTCTTTTTGGTATAGTGGCTCTGTTTATTCCTTCCATCTTCTTTTGATGCTTCCTGCATCATTTAATATTTTCCTTGTAGAATCCTTCGATATCGCAACTAAAGGCTTGATTTTTTTCTTCAGTTCTTTCAGCTTGAGAAATGTCAAGTGTGTTCTTCCCTTTTGGTTTTTTAACTCCAAGTCTTTGCATATTTTACTGTAATACTTTGTCTTCTCAAGGTGCCCTCTGCAATCTTCTGTTCAGTTCTTTTACTTCATCATTTCTTTCACTTGCTTTAGCTACTGTATGTTCAAGAGCAAGTATCAGAGTCTCTTCTGATACCTATTTTGGTCTTTATTTCCTGTCTTAATGACGTTTTGGTTTCTTCATATATGACGTCCTTGATGTCATCCCACAATTCTTCTGGTTTTGGTCATTAGTGTTCAATGCGTCAAATCTGTTCTTGAGATGGTCTCTAAATTCAGGTGGGATATATTCAAGGCTGTACTTAGTCTTTCATGGACTAGTTTGAATTTTCTTTATCTTCAACTTGAACTTGCATATGGGCAACTGATGATCTGTTCCTCAGTTGACCCCTGACCTTGTTCTTTCGCTGATACTGAGCTTCTCCATTGTCTCTTTCCACAGATGTAGTCAATTTGATTCTGCGTATGGCATCTGGTGAGGTCCACATGTATGGACACAATTTATGTTGTTGAAAAAAAATAGGTCATTGGCCTTCAAAACTTTATCATGGGATCTGTGGCGTCGTTTCTATCACCAGGCGAGATTTTCTAACTACTGATTCCTGTTTTTGTTTCCAGCTTTCACAGTTCAATCACCAGAAATCGTCAGTACATCTCGATTGCATATTTTGATCAATTTCAGATTGTGGAAGTTGGTAAAAATCTTTAATCTCTTCATCCTCGGCATCCTTGGTTGGTGTGTAAATTTGAATGATAGTCATACGAACTGGTCTTCCTTGTAGGTATATGGATATTATCCTATCACCCACAGTGTTGTACTTCAGGTTGGATCTTGAAATGTTCTTTTTGACAGTAAATGCAATGCCCTTCCTCTTGAATTTGTCATTCCCGACATAGTAGACCATATGAATATCCAATTCAAAATGGCCAAACCAGTCCATTTCAGTTCACTAGGGCATTCCATTTCATTTTTAATGACTGCTAATTTTCCTAGATCCATATTTCGTACATTCTATTTTCCAATTACTAATGGATGTTTGCAACTGTTTCTTGTCATTTAGAGCCATTTCATATCAGCAAATGAAAGTCCCAAAAGCATTACTCCATCTACATTATTAAGATTGACTCTACTTTGAGGAGGCAACTCTTCCTGAGTCACATTTTGAGTGCCTTCTAACTGGAAGTGTCATCTTCTAGCCCCATATCAATGTTCTGCTTTTACTCACAAGGTTTTCACTGGCCAATTTTTTTAGAAGTAGATCACCAGGTCCTTATTCCTCGTCTGTCTTAGTCTGGGCTGTGCTGAAACCTGTCCACCATGGGTGACCATGCTGGTGTTGGAAATACCAGTGGCATAGCTTCCAGTATCACAGCAATACACAAGCCACCACATTATGACAACTGGCAGACAACCAGTGGCCTTTAAACACTGAAGATTGTTTGAAGAAGGCATGGCATTTCTATCTTTTCTTCATATCCCAACGTGATATTTATTGCAAAGAATTCCAACCAGTACCTCTTGATGGAGTGGAATAATTTTTACAGCAGAAAACTAGTAAATGGGATTTACACTTGCACTTTAGATCCTGACCTGCCTGCCACAACTTCTTCCTCTAATAATCTACTTTGGAAAGACTACACTGACCTTGATCTTTATTACCTTGCTAAAAATTAGTTTTGGAAGTCCTTTGATTTTCATTATCACTGGAGGGTCAGGGCACAAGGGAGTGACTATTAACGACAAATGATGATCAATGCCTGGGTTTTTTTTTAATTTCAGTAAGGGTGATTTGCTATCTCTTCTCATTTATTTATTATCTGGAATATTTCTTGAAAGAGAAAATTCCCCTCATTAAATTTTTGGTTAAAGTGTAGGAAGACATCATAGATACTTGATTCTTTTTTTTTTTTTTTTTAACGCTGCTTTCAAAGTAACACATTTGTTTCCCAACATCCTCCAGTGTTGACCTATGAAAATCCTTTATAATATTGAAATGAATGCAGTAGCTTAAACATATTTGTTCAATCTTTTGTAGCAATTATTTTTATTGATTTTCCAATTATTCTGTCACCAGTAGGAACCTTTTGAAATTGATTCTTGAATGCTTTAAACTTTACTCTAGGAGTTTTTGATATCCTTCTTGCTTTCTGGCATGATAAGATGTTCTAGGCTCATATTGTGTATTTTCTACCCCGGACCTGGAAGTAGCCAGTTCTGAAAGTAGTCCTGGCTCCTTTTATTAGAAAAATGGTAGCAACAACAATTGGGATGACAGGCATTCTTTTTTTATTATTAGATAGCCATAATTTCTAGGCATGTTCAATGGAAAGATCTCAGAAATATATATATATATGAAGATAAAATATATCATAAAACACATACAAAGATAGAATATATCATAAAACACATATAAAGAAAATATATCATAAGATATACTCATGATATATCAGCCAGTACCATCAACTGCATTCAGATTGATTCTAACTCATGGCAGCCTCACTTGTGCCAGAGTAGAACTGTGCTTCTTAGGGTTTTCTTTTTTGTTCAAGTGAAAATCATTTATTTGGGAGGTTCGGAAAACGTCAGTAAGGGAGTAGGGAAGAGATGCAGGGAAGAGAAGGCAGCCAACAGAGGGTAGTTAGGCAAGTGTGTCAGTTTTTTGGTTTTATTTTTAATTGTACTTTAGATGAAAGTTCATAGAGCAAACTAGCTTCTCATTAAACAGTTTGTACACATATTGTTCTATGACATTGGTTTACAACCCCACAACATGTCAACACTCTTCCTTCTTGATCGTGGGTTCCGTATTACCAGCTTTCCTGTCCCCTCCTGCCTTGTAGTCCTTACCCCTAGGATGGCGTGCCCCTTCACTTTTGTTTTGTTTCATGGGCCTGTCTAATCTTTTGGATGAAGGGTGAACCTCAGGAGTGACTTCATTACTGAGCTAAAAGGCTGTCCAGGGGCCATACTCTTGGGGTTTCTCCAGTCTCTGTCAGGCTAGTAAAACTGGTCGTTTTTTGTGAGTTAGAATTTTTTTCTACATTTTTCTCCAGCTCTGTCTGGGACTCTCTGTTGTGATCCCTGTCAGAGCAGTCAGTGGTAGTAGCCTGGAACCACCTAGTTGTACTGGATTCAGTCTGGTGGAGGCCATGGTAGTTGTGGTAGATTAGTCCTTTGGACTAATCTTTTCCTTATGTCTTTTGTTTCCTTCATTCTCCCTTGCTCCCAAAGGGATGAGACCAGTGGAGTATCTTAGATGGCCACTCACAAGCTTTTAAGATCCCAGATGCTACTTACCAAAGTAGAATGTAGAGCATTTTCTTTATAAACTATGTTATACCAGTTGAGCTAGATGTTCCCCAAGATCATGGTCCCCATAGCCCTCAGCCCAGCAATTCAGTCCCTTGGAGAGTTTGGGTGTATCTATGGAGGTTCCATCACCTTTCCTTGTAAGTTGTGCTGGCTTCTCCAGTATTGTGTACTGTCTTAACCTTCACAAAAGTTACTGCTTCTCTATTGTCTATTTAGTGTTTTTCCATCATCACCCCTCCTCTCCCTCATAACCATCAAAGATTGTTTCTTTCTGTGTGTAAATCTTTTCATGAGTTTTTATAGTAGTGGTCTCATACAATATTTGTCCTTTTGTGATTGACTGTTTCACTCAGCATAATGCCGTCTAGATTTATCAGTGTTGTGAGGTGTTTCACAGATTCATCATTGTTCTTTATCATTGCATAGCATTCCATTGGGTATATGTACCATAGTTTTTTTATTGATTCATCTGTTGATGGGGATCTACGTTGTTTCCATTCTTTTGCTATGTGAGTGTTGCTGCAATGAACATGTTATTTTTCTAGGATATATTCCTGGGAGTGGGATTGCTGGACCATATGGTATTTCTATTTCTAGCTTTCTAAGGAAGCGCCATGTTGTTTTCCAAAATGGTTGTATCATATTGCATTCCCACCAGCAGTGCATAAGGGTTCCAATCTGCCTGCAGCCTCTCCAACATTTGTTATTTTCTTTTTTTTGATTTGTGCCAGTAATGCCGGGGTAAAATGGCATCTCATTGTGATTTTGATTTGCATTTCTCTAATGGCTAAGTGATTGAGAGCGTTTCTTCAGGTGTCTGTTAGCTGCTTGAATGTCTTCTTTGGTGAAGTATCTGTTCATTTTCTTTGTCCATTTTTGTCTTTTTGTTGTAGAGATGTTGGATTTTCCCGTAGATTTTAGAGATTAGAGCTTTGTCGGATTTGTAATAACCAAAATTTTTTCCCCAGTCTGTGGGTTCTCTTTTTACTCTTTTGGTGAAGTTTTTTGATGAGCATAAGCGTTTAATTTTCAGAAGATCCCAGTTGTCTAGCTTATCTTCTGGAGTTTTTGTGTTGTTACTTATGGTTTGTATCCTGTTAATGCTGTGTCTTAGGGCCTCTAGTGTCGATTCTATTTTTTCTTCTATGCTCTTTATAGTTTTTGGTGTTATATTTAGGTCTTTGATCCATTTTGAATTAGTTTGTATGTGTAGAGTGAGGTGTGGGTGCTGTTTCACTTTTTTGCAGATGGACATCCAGTTTTGCCAGCACCATTTGTTAAAAAGACTGTCTTTTCCCCATTTGATGGAATTTGGGTCCTTGTTGAAGATCAGATTACCCTATGTGAATGGATTTACATCTGGGTTCTCAATTCTGTTCCGTTGGTCAATGTATCTGTCATTGTACCAGTACCAGGCTGTTTTGACTACCGGAGCTGTACAGTAGATTCTGAGGTTATGTAGTGCGAGTCCTCCTACTTCATTCTTCTTTGATAGTGCTTTGCTTATCTGGGACCTCTTCCCTTTCCATGTAAAGTTAATGATTAGTTTTTCCATCTCTTTAAAGAATATTGTTGCTGTTTGAATCAGGACTGCATTGTATTTATAGATTGTTTTAGGCAGAATTGTCATTTTCACAATGTTGAGTCTACCTATCCATGAATATGATATGTTTTTCCATTGATATAGGTCTCTCTGGGTTTCTTGCAGTAGTGTTTTATAGTTTTCTTTGTGTAGGTCTTTCTTTGTATGGTTAAATTTATTCCCAAGTATTTTATTTTTTTAGGGATTATTATAAATGGTATTGTTTTCCTGATTTCCTTTTTATCATAATCTTTATTGGCATACAGGAATCCAACAGATTTTTGTATGTTTATCTTGCATCCTGCTGCTCTGCTGACTCTTTCTATTAGTTCCAGTAGTTTTCTCGTAGAGTCTTTTAGGTTTTCTGTGTGCAGTATATCATCAGCAAATAGGGATAGTTTTACTTCTTCATTACCAATTTGAATGCCCTTTATTTCTTTTTCTTACCTTATTGCTCTAGCTAGGACTTCCAGCACAATGTTAAATAGGAGTGGTGATAAAGGGCATCCTTGTCTTGTTCCTGTTCTCAAGGGGAGTGTTTTCAGCCTCCCTCTTTTATTAAGAATGATGTTGGCTGTTGGTTTTGCATAGATGCCCTTTATTATGTTGAGGAATTTCCTTTTTATGCCTATTTTATGAGAATTTTTATCAAGAATGGGTGTAGGACTTTGTCAAATGCCTTTTCTCCATCAATTGAGATGATCATGTGATTCTTTTCTTTCCTTTTATTTATGTGGTGGATTACGTTGATTGATTTTCTAATGTCGAACCATCCTTGCATGCCTGGTATGAATCCTACTTCATTGTGGTATGTTATTTTTTTGATATGATGCTAAATTCTACTGGCTAGAAGTTTGCTGAGAATTTTTGCATCTATATTCATGAGAGATATTGGTCTGTAATTTTCTTTTTTTGATGTGTCTTTGCCTGGTTTTGGTATCAGGATTATGTTGGGTTTTCGTAGAACGAATTTAGAAATATCCCTTCTTTTGCTATGTTCTGAAATAGTTTGAGTAGTACTAGTGTAAGCTCTCCTCTGAATGTTTAGTAGAGTTCTCCAGTGAAGCCATCTGGGCTAGGGCTTTTTTTTTTTTTTACCTTTTCAATCTCTTGTTATGGGTCTGTTCAGATTCTCTACATCATTTTGTGTTAGTTTCGGTAGGTAGTGTTTTTAAAAATTTTTTTTGAATTTTATTGTTTTTATTGAGAATATACATACCAAAACATACACCAATTCAGCAGTTTCTATATGCACCATTTAGTGGCACTGATTACATTCTTTGTGTGGTGCAACCATTTTCACCCTGCATTTCTAAGTTGTTTCTCCCCTACTGACATAAATTCACTGCTCCGTAAGGTTCCTATCTAATGTTTCAAGATTCTTCTATAGAATCTTTGATCAAAATGTTTAGTAATGGTAGTTGGGCCACTGAGTTCTTCTGGTCTCATGGCAAAGAAGGTAGTTGTTCATGGAGGCAATTAACAACATGTTTCATATCCTCCTTCTATTCCTGGCATTCCTTCTTCCACTGTGCCCTAAGTCAACAGAGACCAATTGCTGTGCCTTGGATGGCTCCTTGCAAGTTTTTAATAACCTAGACACTATGCAATGAAGTAGAAGGTAGAACAGAAGCACTAAACATGTTATTAGGTTGGTTAACTGGGTGTTCCATGAAACTATGACCCTACACCTCCAAACCAAGAAACCAAAGCCCATGAAGTTTTTGGTGGTACGTGAGCAGCCTCAGCAGCTACTTTTTTTTTTTTTTTTTGTCATTTTTGTAAATATATCTATCACACAACTTTTGCCAATTAAGCTTTTTAAAGGTATACAACTCATACACAGCAATAAAATAATCAGCTGTGGAACAAACCCTATTCTTAATCAATGTGGTATTTTCATTACTGTTAATCCCTCCTTTTCCCCTACTTCCCACTCCTGGTAACTACTAATAAACTTTGTTCTCTATATATTTGCCTTTTCTTGTCTATTTATAAAGTGAGGCCATCCAATATTTGCCTTTTTATGATTGACTTATTTCACTCAGCATAATGCCTTCCAGCTCCATCCATATTGCAGCATGTATCAAGACTTCATTTCTTCTACTGGTTGAGTAGTATTCCATTGTATGTGTATACCATTCATCCATTCATCTGTTGATGAGCTATTTTATTGTATTGGTGTAGAAGTCTCTGAGTCTCTACTTTCATGCCTTTTGGTCATATACCTAGGAGTGGAAATCAAAATGGATTGATAAAGTGGCTGTATTAATGGGCTCAAGCATAACAGTGATTGTGAGGATGGTGCAGGACCAGGCAGTGTTTCATTCTGTTGTACGCAGAGTTGCTATGAGTGGGAATCGACTCAGTGGCACCTAACAACAACATGGTAGGTCTGTTTTCAGTTTTTTGGGGAACCATCACACTGTTTCCCACAACGGCTGTATCATTATGCGTTTTCATCAAAAACAAGTAAGAGTTCCAATTCCCCACATCCTCACCAAGGTTAGTTATTTACTTTTTTTTTTCTAATCTTAGCAATCTTAGTGGGAGTGTATGGTACCTAAATTTGGTTTCGATTTGCATCATTCTAATGGCTAATGATGCTAAGCATCTTTTCATGCGTTCAGTGGCCACTTGAATGTCCTCTTTGGTAAAATGTCTATTCAAGTCATTTGCCCATTTTATGATTGGTTTTTTTGCTTTTTTGTTGTTAAGTTGTTGAAGTTTAATATATATTTTGGTTATTAGATTCTTGTAAGATGTATATTTTCCAAAGATAATTCTCTCAGTCAACAGCTTCTTTTTTCACTTTGTGGGTAAAGTCATTTGACGAGCAAAAGTTTTGAATTCTTATTGTTGTTGTTAGGTGCCGTAGAGTCATTTCTGACTCATAGTGATCCTAAGTACAACAAATAAAACACTGCACATTCCTGTGCCATCATCACAATCATTGCTGTGTTTCAGCCCATTGTTACAGCCACTGTGTCAATCCATCTGGTTGAGGATCTTCCTCTTTTTTGCTGACCCTCTCCAAAACATCATGTACTTCTCTAGGGACTAGTCTCTCCTGATAACATGTTAAAAGTAAGTGAGATGAAGTCTTACCATCCTTGCTTCTAGGGAGCATTCTTGCTGTACTTCTTCCAAGACAGATTTGTTCATTCATCTGGCAGTCCATGGTATATCTAATATTCTTCACCAACACCATAATCGAAAGGCATCAATTCTTCTTCAGTCTTCCTTAATCACTGTCCAGCTTTTGCATGCATATGAGATGACTGAAAATACCATGCTTGGGTCAGGCACACCTTAATCCTCAAAGTGACATCTTTGCTTTTTAACAATTTAAAAAGATCTTTTGCAGCAGATTTGCCCAATGCAATACGTTGTTTGATTTCTTGACTGTTACTTCCATGGCCATTGATTGTGAATCCAAGTAAAATGAAAGCCTTGACAACTTCAACATTTCCTCTGTTTATCATGGTGTTGCCTATTGATCTATTGGTGAGGATTTGTGTTTTTTTTATGTTGAGGTGTAATCCATACTGAAGGCTTTCATCAGTTAGTGCTTCAAGTCCTCATCACTTCTAGCAAGCAAGGTTGTGTCATTTGCACATTGCAGGATGTTAATGAATGCTCCTCCAGTCCCAATGCTGTGTTCTTCTTCACATAGTTGAGATTCTCGAATTATTTTCTCAGCATACAGATTGAATAAATATGGTAAAAGGACACAACCCTGATGCACACTTTCCTGATTTTAAACTATACAGCTTCCCCTTGTCCTGTTCCCCTTCGTCTATGTACAGGTTCCACATAAGCACAATTAAGTGTTCTGGAATTCCCATTCTTAAAAATGTTGTCCAAAATTTGTTATGATCCACACAGTCAAATGCCTTTGCATAGTCAATAAAACATAGGTATTCTCAGCTTTCAGCCAAGATCCATCTGACATCAGCAATGATATCCCTCGTTTCACATCCTCTTCTGAATCTAGCTTGAATTTCTGGCAGTTCTCTGTTGATGTACTCTTGCAACTATTCTTGATTATCTTCAGCAAAATTTTACTTGCATTTGCAATTAATGATATTGTCCGATAATTTCTGCATTCTGTTGAATCACCTTTCCCTGGAATGGACACAAATATGAATCTCTTCCAGTCAGCTGGCCAGGTAGCTGTCTTCCAAATATCTTGGTATAGATGAGAGAGCACCTCCAGTGTTGCATCCATTTGTTGAAACATCTTGATTGGTATTCCGTCAATTTCTGGAGTCTCCTTTTTCATCAATGCTTTCAGTGCAGTTTGGACTGCTTCCTTCAATTGCATTGGTTCTTGATCATATGCTACCTCCTGAAATGGATGAATACAAGCCAGTTCTTTTTGGTAGTGACTTAGTGTATTCCTTAAATCTTCTTTGGGTGTCTCTTGTGTCATTCAATATTTTCCCCATAGAATCCTTCAGTATTGCAACTTGAGGCTTGAATTTTTTCTTCAGTTCTTTCAGCTTGAGAAATGCCAAGTGTGTTCTTCCCTTCTGGTTTTATAACTCTAGGTCTTTGTACATTTTATTATAGTACTTTTATTTTCTTGAAAGCTGCCCCTTAAATCTTTTGTTCAGCTCTTTTACTTCATCAATTCTTCCCTTTGCTTTAGCTACTCTTTGTTCAAGAGCAACTTTCAGAGTCTCTTCTGACATCTATTTTAGACTTTCCTCTCATTCCTGTCTTTTTAACGACCTTTTGCTTTCTTCATGTCCTTGATGTCATACCACAACTCATGCGGTCTTCGGTCATTAGTGTTCAGTGTGTCAAATCTATTCATTAGGTGGTCTCTAAATTCAGGTGGGATACACTCAAGGTTGTAGTTTGGCTCTCATGGGCTTGTTTTAATTTTCTTCAGCTTCAACTTGAGCAATTGATGGTCTGTTCCACAGTTGGCCCCTGGCCTTTTTCTGACTAATTATATTGAGCTTCTCCTTTGTCTCTTTCCACAGATGTAGTCAATTTGATTCCCATGTATTCTATCTGGTGAGGTCCTTGTATATAGTCACTGTTCATGTTCTTGGGAAAAGATACTTTCAATGAATAAATCATTGGCCTTACAAAAATCTATCATGTGATTTCCGGTGTTACTTCTGTCATAAAAGCCATATTATCCAACTACTGATCCTTCTTTGTTTCCAGCTTTTTCATTCCAATCACCAGTAATTTATCAATGCATCTTGATTGCATGTTTGATTAATTTCAGACTGCAGAAATTGGTACAAATCTTCAACTTATTCATCTTTGGTATTAGTGGTTGGTGCATAAGTTTGAATAATAGTCATATTAACTGATTTTCCTTGTAGGTGTATGAATACTGTCCCATCATTGACAGTGTTGTATTTCGGCATAGCTCTTGAAATGTTCTTTTTGACAATGAATGCAATGCTATTTCTCTTCAGCTTGTCATATTTGGCATAGTAGACCATATGATTGTCAGATTAATTTTTATGAGGTCCCATTTATTTATTTTGTGTTTTGCTCTTGTGCTTTTGTTATTAGATTATCCACTGTTAAAAGCTAGGCCTGACAGCTCTGCCCCTGCTTTTCCTTCTAAGAATTTTATGGTTTAATTTGTACATTTATATCCTTAATCCATTTTGAATTTGTTTTTGTGTATGGGTGATGCATAGATTCAGTTTCACTCTTCTGCATGTGGAAACCCAATTTTCCCAGCACCGTTTATTGAAGACTCTTCTTTCCCCATCTAATGGACTTAGCTCCTTTGTCAAAAATCAGTTGACCGTAGATGTATGGGTTTATTTCTGGACTCTCATTCTGTTTCATTGGCCCATGTGTCTATCGTTATAACAGTACCAGTTTGTTGGGATTGCTGTAGCTATATCCAAAAACCAAAAAACCAAACCTATTACCATTAAGTCGATTCTGACTCATAATGACCCTATAGGACAGAGTAGAACTGCCCCACAGTGTTTCCAAGGAATGGCCAGTAGAGTTGAACTGCCAACTTTTGGTTAACAGCTGAGTTCTAAACTACTGTGCCACCAGTGCTCCACTGTAACTGTATACTATGTTTTAAAATCAGGAAGTGTAAGTCCTCCTACTTTGTTCTTCTCTTTCAACATTGCTTTATCAATTTGGGGCCTCTTGCTATTCCATATAAAGTTGAGGATGGATTTTCTATTTCTGTAAAGAAGGCTGATGGAATTTTGATCAGAATTGCATTGAATCTATAGATTGCTTTGAGTAGTACTGACATCTTAACAATATTGTCTTCCAGTTCATGAACATGGAACGTCTTTCCATTTATTTAAGACTTCTTTAATCTCTTTCAGCAATGTTTTATAGTTTACATTATGTAAGTCCTTCACATCTCTAGTTAGATTTATCCCTACGTATTTTATTCTCTTAGATGCTATTGTAAAAGGAATTGTTTTCCGTATTTCCGTTTCAGATTTTTCATTGTTGGTGTATAGAAACTCAACTGATTTTTGTCTGTTAACCTTGTACTCTGCAACTTTGCTGAATTCGTCTGTTAGCTAGATGTTTTCTTGTGGACTCCTCGGGGTTTTCAATATATAGGATCATATCATCTACAAAATAGAGATAACTTTAATTCTTCTTTTCCAATCTGGATACGTTTTATTTCTTTGTCTTGTCTTATTGCTCTGGTAAGGACTTCTAATACAATATTGAATACAGCTGATGAGGGCGTGCACCCTTGTCTTGTTTCTGATTTCATAGGGACGGCTCTCGGTCTTTCTCCATTAAATATAATGTTGGCTGTTGGCTTTTCATACATGCCCTGAATCGTACTGAGGAATTCCCCTTCTATTCCAATCTTCTTTAGTGCTTGGATTTTATCAAATGCTTTTTTCTGTATCCATAAAGAAGATCATGTGGCTCTTTTCCTTTGTTCTGTTGATGTGGTGTATTATGTTGATTGACTTTCTAATGGTGAACCCCCCTTCATTTCTTGAATAATTCCCACTTGGTCGCGGTGTATAACTATTTTAATATGCTGTCGAATTTTGTTTGCCAGTATTTTGGTGACAATTTTTGCATCTGTACTCATATGAGATATCGGCCAGTAGTATTCTTTTCTTGTGGTGTCTTTTGCTGGTTTGAGTATCAGGGTTATGTTTACTGCATAGAATGAATTAGGGAGTATTCCTTCCTTCTCTATTTTTGAAAGAGTTTAAACAGCAGTGGTGTCAATTATTCCCTAAATGTTTGGTAGAATTTCCCAGTGAAGCCATCTGTCCAGGACTTTTTTAATTGGAAGGTTTTTGATCACTGATTCAATCTCTTCACTTGTTATGGGTCTGTTGAGATTTTCTATTTCATCTTACATCAGTTTGTGTAGGTTGTATGCTCCTAAGGATTTGTCCATTTCCTCTATGTCTTCCAGTTTGTTGCCATGCAGTTGTTTATAGTATTCTGTCATAATTCTGTTTATCTCTATCAGTTCAGTTGTAATGTCCCCTCTTTCATTTTTTATTTTGGTTATTTGTGTCTTTGTTGATCTAGCTAAAGGTTTGTCAATTTTATTGATCGTTTCCAAGAACTAACTTCTGGTTTTGTTGATTTTTTTTTTTCTGTTTTCAATTTTATTTATTTGTTATGATCTTTGTTATTTCCTTTCTTCTCCTAGGTTTAGTCTTAGTTTGCTCTTCTCTTTCTAGTTCCTGGAGTAGTCAAGTTAGGCTGTTGATTTGAGATCTTCTCTCTTCACGTAGGCATTTATTGCTATAAATTTCCCTCTGAGTACTGCCTTTGCTGCCTTCCATAAGTTTTGGTATGTTGTGCTTTCATTTTCATTTGACTTGAGGAAATTTGTGATTTTTCTTCTGATTTCTTCCTTGACTCATTGGTAGTAATAGTGTATTGTTTAATTTCCGTATGTTTGTGTGTTTTCCAGGTTTTATTTCTGTTAGTAATTCCTAGTTTCACTCTGCTTTGATCAGAGAAAATATGTTGTATCATTTTAACCTTTTAAAATTTATCAAGACTTACTTTATGACCTAACATGTGGTCTATTCTGGAGAATGATCCATGTACACCGGAGTGGAATGTATATTGTGCTGTTTGGGGTGGACTGTTCCATATAAGTCTGTTAAGTCTAGTTGGTTCATAGTGTCATTCACGTCCTCTGTTTCCTTGTTAATCTTCTTTCTAGATGTTCTGTCCAATATTGAACGTGGTGTATTGAATTCTTCAACTATTATTGTAGTACTATCTATCTCTCCCTTCAATTCTATCAGTGTTTTCTTTGTATATTTACATGTCCTAATGTTGGGTACAGATATATTTATGATTGTTAAATCTTCCTGATTAATTGACCCTTTTATCACTAATGTCCATAATATCCACATTTATCTCTCTAACACATTTTGGGTTAAAGTCTACTTTGTCTGATATTAAGATTGCCACCCCAGCTCTCTTTTTGCTGTTATTTGCATGGAATATGTTTTTCCATCCCTTCACTTTGAACCTATTTGTGTCCTTGGGTTTAAGGAGTGTCTCTTGTAAACAGCATATAGCTGGATCATGGTTTTTTTTTTTGGTACATTTTGCCACTCTCTGCCTTTTCATTGGAGCATTTAGTCCACTGTAATTATTGGTAAGAAGTGACTTACCTCTGTCATATTTTAATTTTTTGTTTGTTTCTTAAGCCTTCTTTGTCTTTGTCCTTTACTGCTGCTTGCTTTTGTGTTTTGTTGATTTATTGTAATGAGACTTTAGGTTCCATTCTCCTTTCCTTTTGTGTGTTTATATATATACACACATATATATATTTTTCTTACAGGTTACCATGAATATTACATTTGCCAGCTTGTATTTATAACATTCTTAGATAAATTGGTACCAGCTTAGCCTCAGTTACATATAAGAAATTCTCCATCTGTATCATTCCTTCCCTGCCTTTTGTTGTTATCACTAATTATTTCTTTATATTTCATACGCCTTGTAACATAATTTTATCCTTGATTTTTATGTATTTGTTATTAAAAACAATGAAGGGCAAAACATTTAGGGCTATCAAGCATGAATATCTTATTCCTAGCCATTATATTTGTCCATGCATTTCTCTTTATTAGGTATATATATATATATATTTCTTCCTTTTTTTGATATAGCTTTGAATTATTTTCTAGTGTCTTCTCCCTTCCATCTACAGAACTCCCATTAGTAGGACCAGTCTGGTGGATATGAACTCTCTCAGCTTCTGTTTGTCTAGGGATGTTTTAATTTCACCTTCATTCTTACAGGATAGTTTCACTGGGTATAGTATACTTGGTGGACAGTTTTTTGTTTTTTTCTTACAGTACTTTAAATGTATCATTCCATTGCCTTCTGGCCTCCAATGTTTCTAAGAAGAAAATCAGCACTTACTGGGGATCCTTTGTTTGCTTCTCTCTTTGCTTTCATGATTCTCACTTTATCTTTACTTTTTGAGAGCCTAACTATGATGTATCTTGGTGTAGGTCTCTTTGGGTTTATCCTGCTTGGGAGTCTTTGAGTTTCTTGGATTTGTAGATTCATGCCTTTCGTTAGATTGGGGAAAATTTATGTCATTATTTCTTCAAATATTCTTTTTGTCCCTTTCTTTTTCCGATCTACTTCTGGAATTCCCATGATGCATATATTAGGTTTCTTGTTATTGTTCCATAATTCCTCTAAACCGTGCTCAAGCTTCTTGAGCCTCCATCCTTGTTGCTCTTCAGCATCTGAAATTTTAACTATCTTATCTTCTAATTTGCCAGTTCTTTCTCCTGCCTGATTAAATCTGTTGGTAAGTCATATTATATTTCTCATTTTAGTTATTGTCCCTTTCAGTTGCAATATCTCTTTTTTTAGATCCTTATTTTGTGCTTGCATTGTTTTTCTTATTTTTTTAGCTCTTTATTTATGTTTTCCTTTAGTTTTTTTTTAACTTATGTTTAATGTTGTTGTATTATATTCTTTCATTTTTTTCATTATTTGGTAATCCCTAACTCTACTTTCACTCCCTTTGTCATGTTCATTTGGTTGGCCCATTGTTTCTCTGTTCTTTGTGTGTCTTGTGATTTTTTGTTGGGGCATTGGTATTTTTGAGGGTATTAACTTTCTCAGTTTTCGGCAGGATTTGGTGTTTTTGCCCGTCCTACTTTCTCTAAAAATCACTTCGTTGGGCAGAGCCTTTGGCCTTTGCTTGCCATTTCCTCTCCCTCTCTGTGATAGCTCCTTCTCCCTCCCTGGCTTAATTAGGATTTGAAAGTTGCAGGTCTTGGTTTTCAACTTTCAATCTCAGCCAGACACACTAGAGAACACTCTGTGGTCAGTCTGTTCACCAGCAGGCACCACCACTCAGGTGGGATATAGTGTGCTAATCAATCTGTTCCCAGGGGGTGCAGTCCTCTCTCTCTGGTTATTATTCCTTTTCCTTCTAATATTTCAGCAACCACATTTTTAGTCAGAAAACTCATACCCAGTGAGCCCCCTTCAGGACTAGGTGTTGCCCTTTAGTTATGCCCCAGGCTTTCTTCTTTTCACCGTGGGGGCTGCTTATTTCTGAGCTGGTATCTGGAGTCCTGGTGGTACAGTGGATAAGAGTTCCACTGCTAACCAAAAAGCCTGACAGTTCGAATCCATCAGCTGCTCCTTTGAAACACTATATGGGGCAGTTCTACTCTATCCTATAGGGATGCTATGAGTCAGAATCGACTCAACAGCAATGAGTTTTTTTCAGGGGAAGCACAGGCAGACTTCCCTCTGTTTCATAAAGAAGAAGGGGCGGCACTCCCCAGAAGGACCTCTGAGAGATCTGTCTTGTTAGTTTCAGAGACCCAATGGCTCTGTGGTGATTGGGGGAGCAGCCTCCATTTAGGTGGCACACCTCCTAATTCCACTATAGGGAACCTTTTGTAGTAGTTCATATCAGTCCAGCAGCTGACAGTTACTGGTTGGGGGAGAGGTTGTCACATTCCAAATGAACCTCCAGGGAGGTCTGCCTTGTTGCTTTCAGAGCCCATCCCATAGTATGTTGTCTGTGGGGGTTGCCACCACTCAAGATGTCTGCTTACCAGCACATAACAGCCATAGTCAGCAGTCCTCAGTGTTGACTGGCAGAAGGAACAGGCAGACCTAAACTGATCCTAATGGAGGTCTGTGCTGTTGGTTTCAGAGGCCTTATCTATGGGGTACACAGGGAGGTAGGCAGAGTGCTGACTATAGGAGCAGATTCCACTGCGGGGGCCTTCTGTAGCAGTTTGCAACAGCCTGGCCACCACCAAGTACCAGGTGGGGAAGGGGTGTCACATTCTCATCAGATTCCCCATGGAAGTCTGCCTTGTTGCTGTCGCAGTTCCCCCAGTAGATTGTTGGCTGTGAGTGCAGCCTCCACTCTAGTGGAGTGGACACTTCCTAGTACGTGGCAACCTCAGCCAGCAGTCCTCAGTGCCAACCAGAACTGGGGGCAGACTAACCCTAATTGACCCCATGAAGTTTGCTTTGTCGATTTCAAAGGCCAGAGCTATGAGATGTGCAGGGAGACAGGTAGAGTATTGACTATGGGAAAAGATTCCACTGCATAGGCCTTCTGTAGCAATTCTCAGCAGGCTTGCAGCCAGCAGTGTCCGGGTGGGGGAGGTGCTGGCACACTCCAAACAGACCCATGGGGAAGCCTGCCTTTTTGCTAACAGGGCTCCCCCGTGTAGCATATTGGCTATCAGTTTAGCCTCCACTAAAGATGCCTACTTCCTAGTACACAGCAGCCTCAGTCAGCAGTCCTCAGCACTGACCAAAAAAAAAAAAAAAAAAGACCAAAAGGGGGGTCAAAAATACCTGAACTGACTGCCCAGGAGGTCTGTCCTGTAGATTACAGAGGCCTGAGCTATGGGGTGTGCAGGAAGGCAGGTAGAGTGTTGACCATGACAAGACTCCACCGCATGGGCCTTCTGTAGCAATTTACAGCAGGCTTGCGTCAACAGTGATTGGGTAGGGGAGGTGTTGGCACACTCCACATGGACCCCCAGGAAGGTGTACCTTGTTGATTTTAGAGCAGAAGCTAGGGGTCCTGTTTTTTTTGTACAGGCAGGGTCTGTGATGGTTAAGGAAGAAGACTCCTTCTCTGGGGTCACTTCCCTAGTTCACAGCAGCTGGTGGCCTGGGTGGCTAGGTGGAGAGGCAGGCACAGTGGGAAAAAAGATTTCCCTATTGTATGCGACTTGTTGGTTCTTTGATTCTTGCCTATCTACAGTTCACTGTTTTCCTCTGCTCCCCCATTAAGAGTCCCTCAAAGCCGAGTACCATTTTATTGTTGTATTTGTGGGAAAGGTTGGAACAATGGTCTGTTTATGCTGCCCTCTTCCCAGAATTCCCCCATAGGATTTACAATGACTGATTTTGGGGAAGTAGATATCACCAGGTCTTTCTTCCAAGGCACCTCTGGGTGTAATTGAACCACCAACCTTTTGGTTAGTAGTTAAATGTGTTAACTGTTTGCACTACCCAGGAACTCCTCATACTAGTGTATTGTAATCATATTTGAAGCTATAGAGTTTTTCTAACCTATTGATCTTAAATCAGTATCTCACTTCCCCCACATCAAAAATTCTAGTTCTAAATGACTTTAACATAATTACTCATTTGCTTATTCTTTTCATATGCTCATTCTTCTTTTTATATGCTTTCCCATTCTCCCACCATCTTAGATAATTGTAGTGACTCTATGTGATTAAGGCATATAGGTATTTCATACTATGTTGTCTCCTTTATACCATCATTTAGGCTGCAGCTTATTCTCTAATAGAAGCTTATTTGCTTGTAAAGTCAATATTCCATGAGTTCTTGAACATTGTCAAAAGCTTTTTTAAAAACTTTTTATTGTGCTTTAGGTGAAAGTTTACAGTGCAAATTATTTTTTTATTCAAAATTTATACACAAATTGTTTTGTGACATTGGTTGCAACCCCAGCAATGCAGGGGTGGATTAAGCAGTATGCACACTATGCAGCAGCTCATCTTGAGCAAGGTATACATGGGCTGAATTGTATCACTTGCTAATCTGTGGTGAGCAATCTTACATGGGTTTTACCACATCTTTGGCATGACTGGGGACAGGTGAAATTTTGCACTGCGGATTCGTAGGAAGGCACAACTGGGCCCGTGCATGCCTTGCTTATTAGTGCAATGTGTTAGCACTCTCCCCATTTCCACCTCGGATTCCCTGTGTCCATTTGTCCAGTTTTTCTGTTCCTTTCTACCTTCTGGTTTTTGCTTTGGGGCAGGTTTTTTCCATTTATCCTCATATATTTCTTTTCTTTTTTTTTTTTTAATTTATTCATTGTGCTTTAAGTTAAAGCTTACAAATCAAGTCAGTCTCACATAAGAAAACTTATATACACCTTGCTTTGTACTCCTAGCTGCTCTCCCCCTAATGAGACAGCACACCCTCCCCTCTACCCTGTATTCCCTTGCCCATGCAGCCAGCTCCTGTCCCCCTCTGCCTTGTCATCTCACCTCCACACTGGAGCTCCCACATAGTCTAATGTGTCTACTTCAGCCAAGAGCTCAGTCCTCACCAGTATCGTTTTCTGTTTTTAGTCCAGTCCAATCCCTGTTGGAAGAGTTGGCTTCGGGAATGGTTCCAGTCTCGGGCTAACAGAGGGTCCAGGGACCGTGTCCTCCAGTGTCCCTCCAGTCTCAGTCAGACCATTAAGTCTGGTCTTTCTATGAGAATTTGAGGTCTGCATCCCACTGTACTCCTGCTCCATCAGGGAATCTCTGTTGTGTTCTCTGTCAGGACATTCATCGGTTGTAGCCAGGCACCATCTATTTCTTCTGGTCTCAGGCTGATATAGTCTCTGATTTATGTGGCCATTTCTGTTTTTGGGGGCTCATAATTACCTTGTATCTTTGGTGTTCTTCATTCTCCTTTGATCCAGGTGGGTTGAGACCAATTGATGCATCTTAGATGGCCACTTGCCAGTGTTTAAGACCCCAGGCGCCACTCACCAAAGTGGGATGCAGAATGTTTTCTTAATACGTTTTGTTACACCACTTGACCTAGATGTCTCCTGAAACCATGGTCCCCAGACCCCCGCCTCTGCTACTCTGGCCTTTGAAGCATTTGGTCATATTCAGAAAACTTCTTAGCTTTTGGTTTAGTCAGTTGTGCTGAGCTCCCTTGTATTGTGTGTTGTCTTTCCCTTCACCTAAAATAGTTCTTATCTACTATCTAATTAGTGAATACCCCGTCCCTTCCCCCCCATAACCATCAAAGAATATTTTCTTCTGTGTTTAAACTATTTCTTGAATTCTTATAATAGTGATTTATACAATATTTGTCCTTTTGCAATTGACTAATTTCACTCAGAATAATACCTTCCAGATTCCTCTATGTTGTGAGATGTTTCACAGATTCATCATTGTTCTTAATCATTGAGTAGTATTCCATTATGTGAATATACCGTAATTTATCTATTCATCCACTGAGGGGCACCTTGGTTGCTTCCATTTTTTTACTGTTGTAAACAGTGCTACCGTGAACATGGGTGTGCATATATCTGTACGTGTGGGGGCTCTTATTTCTTTAGGATTTATTCTAAGGAGTGGGATTGTTAGATTGTATGGTAGTTCTATTTCTAGCTTTTTAAGGAAGCACCGAATTGATTTCCAAAGTGATTGTACCATTTTACATTCCCACTAGCAGTGTATAAGTGTTCCAGTCTCTCCACAACCTCTCCAACGTGTATTATTTTGTGTTTTTTGGATTAATGCCAACCTTGTTGGAGTGAGATGGTATCTCATTGTAGTTTTGACTTGCATTTCTCTAATGGCTAATGATCGAGAGCATTTCCTCATGTGTCTGTTAGCTGCCTGAATGTCTTCTTTGGTGAAGTGTCTGTTCATATCCTTTGCCCATTCTTTAACTGGGTTATTTGTCTTTTTGTTGTTGGTTTTTTGCCGTACCACATAGATTTTAGAGATCTGATGCTCGTCAGATTTGTCGTAGCCAAAATTTTTCCCCAGTCTGTAGGTAATCTTTTTACTCTTTTGGTGACATGTTTGGAAGAGCATAGGTGTTTGATTTTTAGGAGCTCCCAGTCATCTAGTTTTCTCTTCTGGTGTTTGTGCATTGTTAGTAATGTTTTGTGTACTGTTTATGCTCCTAGCATTGTCCCTATTTTTTCTTCAATAATCTTTATCATTTTGGGTTTTATATTTAGGTCTCTGAACCATTTTGAGTTAGTTTTTGTGCATGGTGTGAGGTATGGGTCTTGTTTCATTTTTTTGCAGATGGATATCCAGTTATGCCAGCACCGTTTGTTAAAGAGACTGTCCTTTCCTTGGGGGCTTTGTCAAATATCAGCTGCTCATATGTGGATAGATTTATGTCTGGATTCTCAATTCTGTTCCATTGGTCTATGTATCTGTTGTACCAGTACCAAGAGGTTTTGACTGCTGTGGCGGTATAACCAACCAAACCCAGTGCCGTCGTGTCAATTCCGACTTATAGTGACCCCTAGAGGACAGAGTAGAACTGCCCCATAGAGTTTCCAAGGAGTGCCTAGTGGATTTGAACTGTTGACCCTTTGATTAGCAGCCGTAGCACTTAACCACTACGCCACCAGAGTTTCCATAATAGGTTCTAAAATCAAATAGTGTGAGGTTTTCCATTTTGTTCTCCTTTTTCAGTAATGCTTTACTTATCCGAGGACTCTTTCCCTTCTATATGAAGTTGGAGATTTGTTTCTCCATCTCATTAAAAAATGTCATTGGAATTTGGATCAGGATTGCGTTGTATCTATAGATCGCTTTGGGTAGAACAGACATTTTTACAATGTTGAGTCTTCCTATCCAGTTTCTCCACTTATGTAGGTCTCTTTTGGTTTCTCACAGTAGTGTCTTGTAGTTTTCTCTGTATAGGTCTTTTACGTCTCTAGTTAGAGCTATTCCTAAATATTTTATCTTCTTGGAGGTATTGTAAATGGTATTGATTTGGTGATTTCCTCTTTGATGTTCTCTTTGTTGTACATGTAGAGGAACCCAACTAATTTTTATATGTTTATCTTGTATCCTGATACTCTACTGAACTCTTCTATTAGTTAAATAGTTGGGGATTCTTTAGGGTTTTCTGTGTATAAGATCATGTCCTCTGCAAATAGAGATACTTTTACTTCTTTCTTACCAATCTGGATGCCCTTTATTTCTTTATCTAGCCTAATTGCTCTAGCTAGGACATCCAGCACAATGTGGAATAAGAGAGGTGATAAAGGGCATCCTTGTCTGGTTCCAGATTTCAAGGGGAATGCTTTCAGACTCTCTCCCTTTAGGATGATGCTGGCTATTGGCATTGTACAAATGCCCTTTATTATGTTGAGGAATTTCCCTTCTATTCCTATTTTGCTGAGAGTTTTTATCATAAATGGGTGTTGGACTTCGTCAAATGCTTTTTCTGCATCAATTGCTAAGATAATGTGGTTCTTGTCTTTTGTTTTATTTATATGATGTATTACATTGATTGTTTTTCCAGTGTTGAACCATCCCTGCATACCTGGTATGAGTCCCACTTGGTCACCGTGAATCATTTTTTTTGATATGTTGTTGAATTTTATTGGCTAGAATTTTGCTGAGGATTTCTGCGTCTAAGTTCACAAGGATTATAAGTCTCTAATTTTCTTTTCTTGTGGTGTCTTTACCTGGTTTTGGTATCAGGGATATGCTGGCTTTATACAATGTGTTTGGGAGTATTCCATCCTTTTCTATGCTCTGAAATACCTTTGGTAGTTGTGGTGTTAACTCTTCCCTGAAAGTTTGGTAGAATTCTCAAGTAAAGCCATCAGGGCAAGGGCTTTTTTGTTGTTGTTGTTAGGAGGTTTTTAATTATCTTTTCAATCTCTTCTTTTGTTATGGGTTTATTTAGTTGTTCTACCTGTTTGTGTTAGTTTAGGTAGTTTAAGTAGGTAGTGTGTTTCTAGAAATTTGTCCATTTCTTCTAGGTTTTCATATTTGTTAGAATACAATTTGTCTTAGTAATCTAACACGATTCTTTTAATTTCGGTTGGGTCTGTTGTGATAGCACCCATCTCATTTCTTATGCAGGCTATTTGCTTCGTCTCCTGTTTTTCTTTTGTCAGTTTTGCCGGTCATTTATTGGTTTTGTTAATTTTTTCAAATAACCAGCTTTTGGTCTTGTTATCTCTTTCAGTTGTTTTTCTGCTCTATATTTCACTTAATTCTGCTCTAATTTTTGTTATTTTCTTTCTTCTGGTGCCTGAGGGTGTTAAAAGTTTTTTGACCATTATGTTTGAATAGCAGTTTCAACTGGTATAAAATCCTTTACTCACATTTATTTTCACTGAATATCTTAAATTTGTTACTCCATTGTCCTCTGGCAAAAAGAATTTCTCTTAAAAAAATCTAATGGTGATCTGATTTTCTTACCTTTATAGGTGTTTTGTTTTTTGGCTGGATGCCTAAAGAGTTTTTCTTTTCCTTGACAGTACAGTAATTTTAGTATAATATGTCTTGGTGTTAACTACTCGAGGTTAGGTTTCTTAAATACAAAATATGCCATTTCAAAATACAGTTTTATGTCATTTCGTTGTTGCAGGAAAATTTTCTTCATTTATGGCTTTTTGTATTCTTTTATTTTTTTCTTCAACTCCTATTGAAGAAGATATGTATATGTTGGATTCTATTTACCTACCTTCTACATCTGTCAGTTTACTTGAATAGGTTACCAGCTTATAGATCTTTTGGGGTATTTATCATTGTGTTAGGAGCCCTGGTAACGCAGTGGTTAAGAGTTCAGCTGCTAACCAAAAGGCTGGCAGTTTGAATCCACCAGCTGCTCCTTGGAAACCTTATGGGGCAGTTCTACTCTGTCCTATAGGGTCGCTATAGGTTGGAATCGACTTGACAACAACAGGCATGGACCATAGTGCTTATTCACTCTTGAGTTCTACCTAGTTTAGCCTTCATTTCTGAAACAATACTTGTCTGTCTTTTCTTATTCTTTCCTGAGTCTGTCAGCTCTCATCAAATCATCCTATTCTTCAGTAGCCTCATTTCTATGTTTTCCTGATTCAGATTTATGTTGTTTATCAAGATGTATCATTTTTCTGTAAGAAATTAAGAAATTGTTTTGAAACATAATGTTATTATGTATATTTGTTTGATTCACATGTCTTTCTGCTGTACTTTTATTTCTCTATAGGGACACTGTTTCTCTCTTATCTATCTATCTCTTTCTCTCTTTTGTACAAACTTTTGGTTTGAATTCCACTATGATTCTTTTTATTGTAAATGAAATGAATTTCCTTCAACTCCTCAGCAGAGCTGGACCAGGTTAGCTTTCTTAGCTCACAAATCTGAGAACCCCTTTTCTCGTGTTTTCTTAAGGTCATAAGATATGCCACCCCATACTTTCAGAGATCTGTCTCCTCTGTTCTCCTCCCCTATTCTTGTTCTTTTCCAGTGGCATCACTAGGGTTGGTGTCACCCAGTGCAGTCACTCATGGTGTCACCCCCCCCATGAACCTCTTCCTATACCAGACCATACAGAATCCTTAGTAATGTTTCTTATCAATTTTAATCATAGAATAATATGTGATACAGTTATAAGTTGCTGAAATGTAATATTTCTTAGATTAGATGACTAGTAACAACAAAATTGTTTTGTAAAATCTTTCTACATTAAATTATAACTTATTAGTTACAGCATTATTAGTAACTGAGACAAACCTTTTAAATTTTTTTCTTCTTTTGCTTTAATTACTACTTCATTTTCCAAAAAGTTATTGAAATAGGTTCAAAAATACTAATTACTACAATACTGTAGCTAAAATACCAGAAAATATGACAAAATCAGTGACTATAAAAACACCAGCTACAATGAAAACAACAGTGAGGGCTTGTAGCACATGGAGAGGAAACCACATGATTTGAAGTGTCATTGTAACTGGGTAATAATGACAGCTCTGACTGGAGCACATTAGAAGGTTCAAAAAGTAAATTGGCATAGAGTTTTATTTAGCCTTGTAGGTATACTGATACTTGAAAGCTGGGCTTACGAAAAATGATTTTGTTGTTATCACTAACTACAGGACTATTTTTCTAAAAAATAATAAATTTCTGTGAAACACTGCACAAAAATTTATAGACAGTCATTTTGGTGTGACCCCCTCTAACAGTGTCAGCTGGTGCAGTCCTTACCCCCTGCTTGCCTCCAGTGACACCACTTATCGTCTCTTTCTTTTGCCCTTGTTGTCCCTCCCTTGCTTAATTTTGATTCGACTCCCAGGCATTTATTTTCAGTGTGGGGCTTTGTTCTGAAAGTAAGCTTTGATTTGTTAGCTTCTAGAGTTCATAGGACCCGGGCTGATCGGCACCTTTAGACCTTACTTCAATACTTTTGCACTAACCCACAATTTGGAGTCTTCAGAGTCTCTCTCAATTTCAGCTACTATTTCCAGAATGGTCCACTGGGCTTTTGTTGGTTTGGGATTCTCTTGTCTCCATGGACTCATATGCCTTATTACCTCCCCACCAACCCCCCAATTCTTTCTGCATATATGCTGATATGAGTAATTTGTGTAGTAGTTTGTCCCCACTACATTCTATTTTGGGGATCGTGAGGACAGCTTGTCTCTGGTTTTGTGGTAGATGTTGTCCATGAAATTTTTTGTTTTTGTCATCCGTGTAGCTCCACATGCTTTTTTTTTTTTTCTTCCAGTTTTTAGCAATTTATTTGTCATTGGAATTAATTTATGGCAACAATTCTATTGAGATCACGCTGTGTTTGTAAATCAAATACCTCTGTCTTTTCTCACATTTGACAAAGGCATTAATGCCATGTATCCACCATTACAGAATCATATAGAATATTTTCACAGTCCTGAAAACTTGCCTGTGTTTAACCTATTCAATACTTCCCTTTTCCCAAGAACTCTTGGCAACAACTGATCTTTCTACCGTCTCTATAGTTTTATGAATAACATTGCAAAGAAAGGGAATCCCATAACACTTAATTGTGCTCATGAGGTAGTCATTCAAATAGAACAAATGGATACTGCATGGTTTAAAATCAAGAAAGGTGTGTTCCAGGGTTATATCCTTTCACCATGTTTATTCAATCTGTTTGCTGAACGAATAAGTGGAGAAGCTGGACTACATGAAGAAGAATGGAGCGTCAGGATTGGAGGAAGACTCATTAACATCCTGTGATATGTTGATGACACAGCTTTGCTTGCTGAAAGTGAAGAGGACTTGGAGCATTCACTGATGAAGATCAAAGACTACAGCCTTCAGTATGGATTACACCTCAACATAAAGAGAAAAAAAAAAATTCTCACAACTGGGCCAATAAACAACATCACGATAAACAGAGAAAAGATTGACGTTGTCAAGGAATTCATTTACTTGGATCCACAATCAACACCCATGGAAACAGCAATCAAGAAATCAAATGACTTATTGAATTGGGCAAATCTGTTGCAAAAGACCTCTTTAAGGTGTTGAAAAGCAAAGATGTCACTTTGAGGACTAAGGTGCCACTGACCCAAGTCATGGCATTTTCAGTTGTCTCATATGCATGCAAAAGCTGAACAATGCATAAGGAAGACTGAAGAAGAATTGATGCCTTTGAAATATGGTTTTGCAAAGAATATTGAATGTACCATGGACTGCCAGAAGAATGAACAAATCTGTCTTGGAAAAAGTACAGCCAAAGTGAAGATGACAAGTCTTTGTCTCACATACTTTGGACATGTTATCAGGAGGGACCAGTTCCTGGAGAAGGACATCATTCTTGGTAAAGTGGAGGGTCAGAGAAAGAAAGGAAGGTCCTCAATGAGATGGGTTGACCCAGTGGCTTCAACAATGTGCAGTGTTTCATTTGGCTGCAATGATGGGCTCAAGCATACCAACAATTGGGAGGAAGGCACAGGACCAGGCAGTGTTCCATTCTGTTGTACTTAGGGTTGCTATGAGTCAGAACTGAGTGGATGACACCTAACAGCAACAACAGCGTAGCTTTGCCAGGAGCCCTGGTGGCTCAACGATTAAGCACTTGGCTGCTAACCAGAAGGTCAGCAGTTTGACTCCACCATCTGATGCAGGGCAGAGAGATGTGGCAGTGTGCTTCCTTAAAGATTTACAGCCTTAGAAAAGCTATGGGGAGTCCTACTCTGTCCTAGAGTCACTATGAGTTAGAAATGACTGAGTGGCAATGGGTTTGGTTTTGGTTTTTAGTTTTGCCAAAGAGACCTGGTGGTGCAGTAGTTAAGCACCTGGCTGCTAACACAAAGGTCAGCAGTTTGAATCTACCATCCAGTCCACAGGAGAGAGATGTGGTAATCTGCTTCCAGAAAGATTACAGCTACATACTGTATTATTCCAATTATTTGACACTTGAAACAGAAAAAAAAAAAAAAAACTCTGAACAAAAAAACAAACAAAAAAACACTTGTCATTCGGTGAACTCTTACTATGGTGACCCCATGTAAATCAGAGTAGAACTGTGTTCCATTGGGTTTTCAATGGCTTATATTTCAGAAGTAGATTGCCAGGCCTTCTTTCCAAGGTGCCTTTGGGTGGTCTCCAACCCCCAACCTTCCAGTTAACAGCAGTGTGTTAACCATTTGCACCACCTAGAGACTCCTGGCAAAACTATAAGCCAAAAAAACAAATCAGTTGCCTTCAAGTTGATTCTGACTCAAAGTGACCCTATAAGAGAAAGTAGAACTGCCCCCACAGAGTTTCCAAGGAGCGCCTGGTGGATTCGAACTGCCAACCTTTTGGTTAGCACCTGTAGCGCTTAACCACTACACCACCAGGGTTTCCAATCTTTACAGAAGCAGATTGCTCCATATGCTTTTATAGAGAGGCTTGCAGACATTCAAAACTGCCTCAGTCACTATCTTTCCAGAATCTTCTCTAGTATTTCGTTCTTACTGCTGTTAGTGTACATGCTTCTAGCAGCCTGGTTTCTACCTGTTTTATTTTGCAGCTCCTAATCTTTTCACTTTTTTTTTTTTTTTAATCTTTTCACACCAAAAAATAAACCTGAGGGTAAATTGATAGTAAAAAAGTCTTGAGTAAGCATCACATTAACAGACCTATCAGCCAATTATTTGCACAGTAGTTAAAAGTAGGGATTATAGAATTAATGAGATTTATGATTTAAATCCTAGAGTTTTGTCACTTACTGGGAATGTGACCTTAAACAAGTCATATACTAATACTTCATTTATCCTTACTGGAGTCCTGGCAGCACAGTGGTTAAGAGTTTGTCAGCTAACCAAAAGGTCAACAGTTCAAATCCACCAGCTGTTCCTTGGAAACCACATGGGGCAGTTCTACTCAGTCGTATAGGGTCACTATGAGTCGGAATTGACTTGATGGTAATTTTTTTTTGTTTTTAATTCTTAATTTTCTTATCTGTAAAATGGAGACAATAATATGCTTATTTACTAGGAATGTTGTGAGGATTTGTAAACAATACTTGTAAAAGTGTTTGGCATAGAAAGTACATAAAATAATTTGTATTAATTTTCTAAGGCCACCATAACCAAGTGCCACAAATTGGGTGGCTTATTAGTATACAAATTTATTGTCTCACAATTCTGGAGGCTAGAAATCTAAAATCATGGTATTGGATTTGTTGATTTCTACTGAGGGGTCTGAGGGAGAATCTGTTCCATGCCTCTTTCCTAGCTTCTGGTGACAGCCTATGTTTTGACTGGTGACTGGTTTACGTTGTTGTTGTTAAGTGCCGTCAAGTCAGTTCTGATGCACAGTGACCCTATGTACAGCCAAACGAAACGCTGCCCTGTCTTGCGCCATCCTCATAATCATTGTTAGGCTTAAGCGTGTTGTTGCAGCCATTGTGTCAATCCATCTTGTTGACAGTCTTCCTATTTTTCGATGGCCCTCTACTTCATGAAGCATGATGTACTTCTCCAGGGACTGATCCCTCCTGATAACATGTCCAAAGTATGTGAGACATAGTCTCGCCATCCTTGCTTCTAAGGAGGATTCTGGCTGTACTTCTTCCAAGACAGATTTGTTTGTTCTTTTTGCCGTTCATAGTGCATTCAGTATTCTTCACCAACACCATGGTTGAAAGGCTCCAATGCTTCTTCAGTCTTCCTTATTCATCATCCAACTTTCATAGCATGCATATGAGGCAATTGAAAACACCATGGCTTGGGTCAGGTGCACGTTAGTCTTCAAAGTGACACCTTTGTTTTTCAACACTTTGAGGAGATCTTTTGAAGCAGATTTGCCCAATGCAACGCTTCTTTTGATTTTTTCACTGCTATTTCCATGGGTGTTGATTGTGGATCCAAGTAAAATGAAATCCTTGACAATTTCAATCTTTTCTCCATTTATCGTGATTTTGCTTATGGGTCCATTTTTGAGGATTTTTGTTTTCTTTACATTGAGATTTAACCCATACTAAAAGCTGTGGTCTTTGATCTTCATCAGTAAGTGCTTCAAGTCCTCTTCACTTTCAGCAAGCAAGGTTGGTCATCTGCATATCACAGGTTGTTAATGAGTCTTCCACCAATCCTGATGCCACCTTCTTCTTCATGTAGCCCAGTTTCTCCGATTATTTGCTCAGCATACAGATTGAATACATATGGGGAGAAGATACAACCCAGAGGCACACCATTCCTGACTTTAAACCACTCAGTATCCCCTTGTTCTGTTCAAATGACTACCTCTTGATCTATGTCCAGGTTCCTCAGAAGCACAATTAAGTGTTCTAGAATTCCCATTCTTCACGATGTTATCCATACAGTCAAATGCCTTTACATAGTCAATAAAACACAGGTAAACATCTTTCTGGTATTCTCTGCTTTCAGCCAGGAACCATCTGGTATCAGCTATGATATACCTGGTTCCAAGTCCTCTTCTGAATCTGGCTTGAATTTCTGGCAGCTCCCTTTTGATATAATGCTGCAGCCTCTTTTGAATGATCTTCAGCAAAATTTTACTTGCGTGTGATATTAATGACATTGTGCGATAATCTCTGCATTTGTTTGGACCACCTTTCTTGGGATCTCTTCCAGTTGGCTGGCTAGATAGCTGTCTTTCAAATTTCTTGGCATAGGCAAGTGAGCACTTCCAGTGCTGCATCTGTTTGTTGAAACATCTCAGTTGGTATTCTTCAGTTCCTGGAGCCTTGTTTTTTGCCAATGCCTTCAGTGCAGCTTGAACTTCTTCCTTTAGTACCATTGGCTCCTGATCATATGCTACCTTCTGAAATGGTTGAACCTTGACCAATTCTTTTTGGTAAGGTGACTCTGTGTATTCATTCCTTCCATCTTCTTTTGATGCTTCCTGCATCACTTAATATTTTTCCCGTAGAATACTTCAATATTGCAACTTGAGGCTTGAATTTTTTTTTTTTTTCCAGTTCTTTCAGCTTGAGAAATGCTGAGCATGTTCTTCCTTTTTGGTTTTCTACCTCCAGTCTTTGCTCATGTCGTTATAATACATTACTTTGTCTGAGAAACCTTCTGTTCAGCTCTTATGCTTCATCATTTTTTCCTTTCGCTTTAGCTACTGAACATTCAAGAGCAAGTTTCAGAGACTCTTCTGATATTCACTTTGGTCTTTCTTTCTTTCCTGCCTTTTTAATGACCTCTTCATATATGATGTCCTTGATATCATTCCACAACTTGTCTGGTCTTTGGTCATTATTGTTCAACACGTCAAGTCTATTCTTGAGATGGTCTCTAAGTTAAGGTGGGATATGCTCAAGATCATACTTTGGCTCTTGTGGACTTGTTCTAATTTTCTTCAATTTCAACTTGAATTTGCACAGTTTGCCCCTGGCTTTGTTCTGACTGATAATATTGAGCTTTTCCATTATCTCTTTCCACAAATGTATCAGTTTAATTCCTTTGTATTCCATCTGACGAGGTCCACGTTTATGTTGTCCAAAAAAAGGTATTTGCAGTGAAGAAGTCATTGGTCTTGCAAAATCCTATCATTCGATCTCCACTATCGTTTCTATCACCAAGGCCATATTTTCCAACTACCTGTCCTTCTTTGTCCCCAACTTTCACATTCCAATCACCAGTAATTATCAGTACATCCTGATTGCATGTTTGATCAATTTCAAACTTCAGAAGTTGGTAACAGTCTTCAATTTCTTCATCTTTGGCCTTAGTGGTTGGTGCAGAAATTTGAATAATAGTCGTATTATCTGGTCTTTGTTGTAGGCGTATGGATATTATCCTATCACTGACAGCATTGTACTTCAGGATAGATCTTGAAAAGTTCTTTTTAATGATGAATACAGTGCTGTTCCTCTTCAAGTTGTCATTCCCAGCATAGTAGACATATGATTTTCTGATTGAAAATGGCCAATACCGGTCCATATCAGTTCACTAATGGCTAGGATATCAATGTTTATGTGTTCCATTTCATTTTTGATGACTTCCAAGTATCCTAGATAACATATTTCATGCGTTCCACGTTTTGATTATCAATGGATGTTTGCAACTGTTTCACCTCATTTTGAGTTGTGCCACATCAGCATAAGTAGGCCCCAAAAGCTTGACTTCATTCACATCATTAAGGTTGACTCTACTTTGAGGAGGCAGCATTTCCCCAGTCGTATTTTGAGTGCCTTCCAACCTAGGGGGGCTCATCTTCTGGCACTATATCAGATAGTGTTCCACTGCTATTCATAAGTTTTTCACTGGCTAATTCTTTTCGGAAGTAGACTGCCAGGTCGTTGTGCCAGTCTTATCCTGGAAGGTCAGCTGAAACCTGTCCACCATGAGTGACCCCGCTGGTATTTGAATACCTGTGGCATAGCTTCCAGCACCGCAATAAACCAAGCCCCCACAGTACAACAAACTGACAGACACGTGGGGGCCTTGGCTTATAGATCGCTGCTACCTCTATCTCTGTCATCACATGGCTGTCTTCTCTTTGTGTCTGTCTCTTTTTTTTTTTTAATAAGGGCACCAGTAATACTGAATTAGGATCCACACTACTCCAGTATGACCTCATGTTAACTTAATTGATAGTATCTTCAAATACCCTATTTCCAAACAAGGTCACATTCACAGGTAGCAGAGATTAGGGCTTTAACATATTTCTTTGGGGGACACAATGCAATTCATACGTGGGCATTTGTGATTCAGTGGTAAAATTCTTGCCTTCCGTGCTGGAGACCTGGGTTCAGTTCCTGGCCAATGCATTTCAAGCGTAGCCACCAACTGTCTGTCAATGGAGATGTGTGTTGCTATGATGCTGATACGTTAGCATCTAACAACAATTCAGTCCACAACAGACTTCAATAAATGCTAAGAGTTTTAATTGTTATTTGAATATTATTAAGGCTTTTTTTCTTATTTATTTTGCTGAAGATATCTCATTCAGGTTTAGTGTGAGAGGCATAGAGATAAGTATGATGTTATAATTATTTAGGTATTCAATGGGGTTCTGCACATCTAAAGTGTTTGATTGGCCATCATATGAATAGGTAACTGAAGTTAAAACACAAATACATAGCATCCTAGAAAGCCATGCAATGTGGTGAAAAGAACCTACTTTTTTAGGTATGACCTGGACGAACCACTTTATTCTTTGGAGCCTCTTGTTTTCAATATAAATTGAGACAGTTGGACTACATAATTTCATAAAAACACTTCTTGCCTTCATATTCTTTGACACTGTATCAGTATGTATTTCTCCTTTTATTTTGGCCACGGAGTTCTCAGCACTGGGGAGTAAGAGGTGGAAAAGAATAGTGACTGGGAATGGGGAAGAGCTACCTTGCTGATATGGGAACTGACATAAAGACATGTGTACCTGGAAATGATGAAGAAATAGCACAAAACCTAAAATATAGACCAGTTGTATAACATGGGTAGTAGACTTTGGACAAGGAGTAAAGGAGGAGATACTGTGTTTGACAGAAGGCAAAGGAATTCCTTGGTTTGGTGAAGCAAGCTCCTTGGAATCTCCCAAAATTAGCTTTGTACTTCAAGAAAACAACTCTTTAGAATTGACCTCAGAGAGTTGTTTTCTTGAAGTCAGGCTCTTTGGCTGACCAATGTCTATAAGTTCAAGAAGGCCATTTAAATTGGCCAAGTTTCTTACAAGGAATGCTGTAGCTTTTTAATTTATGGCGTGAAAATGAGGATTTCTCTGTATTAAGTCTACAATGTAAAACTAGAGGTACAAAACAAGTGTAGGGAGCCTTGAGATAGGGCCTTCAAACTAGGGCATTTTGAATATGCTCCTTGGTATATTATAAAAATATCCAAGGTTTGGCATTTAAGAACACTTGTCTGTTGTTGTTGTTAGGTGCCATCGAGTCAGTTCTGACTCATAGCCACCCTATGCACAACAGAAAGAAAAACTGCCCAGTCCTGCACCATCCTTACAATGTTGTTATGCTTGAGCTCATTGTTGCAGCCACTGTGTCAATCCACTTCACTGAGAGGGACTTCCTCTTTTCTGCTGACCCTGCACTTTGCCAAGCATGATGTCCTTCTCCAGGGACTGATCCCTTCTGACAATATGTCCAAAGTATGTAAGACACAATATCGCCATCCTTGCTCCTAAGGAGCATTCTGGTTGTATTTCTTCCAAGACAGATTTGTTCATTCTTATGGCAGTCAATGGTATATTCAATATTCTTCGCCAACACCACAATTCAAAGGTGTCAATTCTTCTTCAGTCTTCCTTATTCATTGTCCAGCTTTCACATGCATATGATGCGATTGAAAATACCATGGCTTGGGTCAAAAAAAAAAATTTTTTTTTTTTTTTTGGGGTCAGGTGCACCTTAGTCTTCAAGGTGACATCTTTACTTTTCAACAGTTCAAAGAGGTCTTTTGCGGCAGATTTGTCCAATGCAATGTGTCGTTTGGTTTCTTGGCTGCTGCTTCCATGGCTGTTGATTGTAGATCCAAGTAAAATGAAATCCTTGACAACTTCAGTGTTTTCTCCATTTATCATGATGTTGCTCACTGGTGCAGTTGTGAGGATTTTTGTTTTCGTTATGTTGAGGTGCAATCCATACGGAAGGCTGTGATTTTTGATCTTCATTAGTAAGTGCTTCAAGTCCTTTTCACTTTCAGCAATCAAGGTTGTGTCATTTGCATAACACAGGTTGTTAATGAGTCTTCCTGCAATCCTGATGCCCCGTTCTTCTTCATATAGTCCAGCTTCTCGTATTATTTGCTCAGCATACAGATTGAATAGGTATGGTGAAAGGATACAACCCTGATGCACACCTTTCCTGACTTTAAACCATTTAGTATCCCCTTGTTCTTTTTTTTTTTTTTTTTTTATTGTTCTGTCCAAACAACTGCCTCTTGATCCATGTAAAGGTTCCTCATGAGCACAATTAAGTGTTCTGGAATTCCCATTCTTTGCAGTGTTATCCATAGTTTGTTATGATCCACATAGTTGAATGCCTTTGCGTAGTCAATAAAACACAGGTAAACATCTTTCTGGTATTCTCTGCTTTCAGCCAGGATCCATCTGACATCAGCAATGATATCCCTGGTTCCACGTCCTCTTCTGAAACTGGCCTGAATTTCTGGCAGTTCCTTGTCGATAGACTGCTGCAGCCATTTTTGAATGATCTTCAGCAAAATTTTGCTTGCGTGTGATATTAATAATATTGTTCTATAATTTCCACATTTGGTTGGATCACCTTTCTCAGGAGTAGGCACAGATATGGATCTCTTCCAGTCAGTTGTCCAGGAAGCTGTCTTCCATATTTCTTGGCATAGACAAGTGAGCACCTGTAGCACTGCCTCCATTTGTTGAGACATCTCAATTGATATTCTGTAAATTCCTGGAGTCTTGATTTTCACCAATGCCTTCAGTGCAGCTTGGACCTCTTCCTTCAGGGATGCTGGCATAGTGGTTAAGAACTCGTCTGCTAACAAAAAGGTCAGCAGTTCAAATCCACCAGCAGGAAACCCTATGGGGCAGTTGTACTCTGCCCTATAGGGTCAGTATGAGTCAGAATTGACTTGATGGCCTTAAAACACTTGCCTAGAAGTTACAAAATGTCACACGGATTTTCTTTTGTGAATCTGGTCTTGGCAGACTTGGACTACCCCAAAGGAAGACTAAAATGTGACAAATCTCTGATGATATCCTCTGGCTTGGCTGCCTGCACAGCTTTATGTTCCTCTTCAAGACTCAATTGCCTTCTTTTTTGTTTTTTCTAAGACCTCAACTAATCTTTTAACAAAACATTAAGTATTTATATAGTATAAAGGTACAATAGGTCATTTCATTCTGCAGTATATCATTTTGAGCTCTGTCAGAGAGACTGTATTCTAAGTTTCTCATTAAGTGGTTTTTCCATTAGTTTTTCAAAGCTATATGTTCATAAGTACTATGATCAAATGGATAATGTTGAGAATTGTCATGTTGTTGTTAGGTGCCATCGAGTCGGTTCCAATCATAGTGACCCTATGTACAACAGAAAGAAACATTGCCCAGTCTTGAGCCATCCTCACAGTCATTGCTATGTTTGAGCCCATTGTTACAGCACTGTGTCAATCCATCTCGTTAAGGATTTTCCTCTCTTTTACTCACCCTCTACCAAGCATGGTGTCCTCCTCTAGGACTGGTCCCTCCTGATAACATATCCAAAGAACATAAGACAAAGTCTCACCTTCCACGCATTCTGGATGTGCTTCTTCCAAGACAGATTTGTTTGTTCTTCTGGCAGTTCAGTATTCTTCACCAACACTGTAATTCAAAGCTATCAATTCTTCAGTCTTCCTTATTCATTGTCCAAATTTCACATGCGTATGAGGCAATTGAATCCAGCATGGCTTGAGTCATGTGCAAAGTCCTGGCAGTGCAGTGGTTAAAGCTCTCAGCTGCTAATCAAAAAGGTCAACAGTTCGAACCCACCGACTGGACAACAGAGATGGATTTGGCAGCCTGCTTCCATAAAGATTTACAGCCTTGGAAACCATGTGGGGTAGTCCTACTATGTTGTATAGGGTTGCTATGAGTCAGAATCAACTTGACAGCAGGATTAGCTGAGGAACACCTTAGTCTTCAAAGTGACATCTTTGCTTTTGAACACTTTAAAGAAGTCTTTCGCAGCACATTTGCCCAATTCAATACATCGTTTGATTTCTTGATTGCTGCTTCCATGGGCATTGCCGGTGAATCTACTTAAAATGAAATCCTTGAAAGCATCAGTATTTTCTCTGTTTATCATGGTGTTGCTTATTGACCAAGTTTTGGGGATTTTTTTTTTTTTTTTTACATTGTGGTGTAATCCATACTGAAGGCTGCAGTCTTTGACCTTCATCAGTAAGTGCTTCAAGTCCATTTCACTTTCAGGAGGCAAGGTTTGTGCCATCTGCATATTGCAGGCTGTTAATGAGTCTTCCTGCAATCCTGATGCCACATTCGTCTTTATAGAGTCCAGCTTCTCGAATTATTTTCTCAGCATACAGATTGAATAAGTATGGTGAAAGGATATAACCCTGACACACACCTTTCCTGATTTTAAGCCATGCAGTATCCCCTTTTTCTGTTCTAATGACTGTCTCTTGCTGTATATACAGGTTCCTCATGAGAACCATTAAGTGTTATGGAATTCTCTTTGTTCACAATGTTATCCATAATTTGTTATGATCCACACAGTCAAATGCCTTTGCATAGTCAATAAAACACAGGTTAACACCCTTCTGGTATTATCCGCTTTCAGCCAAGATCCATCTGACATCAGCAGTGATATCCCTTGTTCCATGTCCTCTTCTGAATCCAGCTTGAATTTCTGCAATCATTTTTGAACGATCTTCAGTAAAATATTACCTGCATGTGATAGTAATGTTATTGTTTAATAATTTCTGCATTCTGTTGGATCATCTTTCTTTGGAAGAGGCACAAATATGGATCTCTACTAGTCACTTGGCCAGGTATCTGTCTTCCAAATTTCTTGGCATAGATGAGTTAGTGCTTTCAGCATTGCATCCATTTGTTGAAATACCTCAGTTTGTATTCCATGAATTCCTGGAGCTTTGTTTTTCACCAATGCCTTTAGTGCAGCTTGGATTTCTTCTTTCAGTACCATCAGTTCTTGATGATATACTACCTCCTGAAACTGAAGGATTCTGTGGGCAAAATATGTTGAGTAAAAGACTAAAAAAACGGTAGAATAGGACAAAATTTTGGAAATATCAGAACAAGATCAAAGCTGTCTCTGGTTGTAGTTATTTGTTTGACACCTTTTCCCAAAGCAGTTACTGGTTATACAAACAGGATTATAGAGGCTGAGGTGAGGGCAGGAAAAGAGAAACTGCATCCTGGTTCTGCTGTGGCATCGTTAACATCTGAGTGTGTGCAGATTCCCTGGTCATCACACAACATGAAGGAGCCATTCTTGCTTTTTCTTTTTTCCTCTTTTGCTGCTTCCATGTCCCTTGACTCTGAAGTTGTGGGTGGATAGGGAGGTGTTTGCACATTCTTTCTTTCATCACATAGCTGTTAAGTGCTTTCCATGTGCCAGAAACTATGCAGGTGTGGTAGTTTTGGTGAGGAGTAGAAATGTGGATGGTTATTTGTGTTCCCTTCTCTCTTCACTGTTTAAGCCCGGAGGGAAGATGACTAAAAGGTTTTATGAGATATTGGAAATAACTCAGGCCTAACCATTGTGATGACCTGAACTTTTGATGAGAGAATAAAGAAGCATGAAAGGATATTATTAATGTGATGTTTATAGTAACAGTGTATTAAAGCTCTCTGAATATAAATGGGGATCTCATCCCGCCTTGAGCCCAAGTCATACTTAACAATGAGATTCATGCAAGCGTGGGAAAACTCAATGAGCTAACGTAATGGGTGGCCTGATTCTATTTTCATAAGTTCTTAGCATGGGATGAGGTTGACTGCCTAAAGCAGGAGAATGAAATAAAATGGAGCTGCAGAGGACAGAAAGGTGTCTCTTGTAAATGTTTGTCTCCAAACTCAATGTCATGGACTTGTTTCTGAGACTTGTAAAGAGAGGGATTTCAGGTAAATTGCTGACCTTGGGACTAGAAGAGCTTCTTTAGCCTAAATATATCTGGATGTGAGACAGTGGGAAGAAGAATATTCTCATCTTTGCTCAATTAGGCATGTAGGGTAATGCTATTCAGCTATATGCATCCCCTCCCCAATGGAATCAGCTTTGCTCTTCCCCGAAGCATGCTGGGCATGAATTCGGGACGGACTCGGGCTAAGGTACAATGCTGGGAGTGGCATGACTGGGCCACTGGCCAAGGCCAAAGAATGCGTTAGCAACAAGAAGGAAAACATCTGGGCCTGAACGTGAAGTCCCTGAGAACACTGACTGCTCAAGGACGTGGCAGAAAACAGTGAGCCCTGGTCCCAGCTGGAATGGTACATAAGCTTGGGTTCCTTGCTAGGTGGTTGCAGAAAATACTCCAGCCAGCTGCCGCTGGAGAGCAGCTGCTTGCCGTGTCAGTAAGTTTCCTTGAACATGTGAATCTAGGAAGGGCTGTGTGTCAGTTCTTCAGATGATCTGCCAGGACTCACAGCGAGGGTCTTTCCTTGCTGGGGCTGTCCCCCAACAGGCACCTTGAAGTTGGTAGTTTCAGGAGCATCAGGAGATAGTTTTGGCACAACCACTGGAATTCTCTGTGCTTCCCATCAAGTGAGGCAATCTCAAATAATTTTATATGCAGTAGACATCAATGATTGAGTTGGAGCAGGAAGGATGGGTCAGATTCCAAGAAGTAAATGTGACCAACAGAATAGTCTGTGACTCTTTGTGCATTGCTGTTGTTGTATGTCACCGAGTTAATTCTGACTCACAGCTACTCTATATGACATAGGGTTTCCTAGGCTGTAATCTTACCCAAGCAGATCGCAAAGTCTTTTTTCCTGTGGAGCTACTGGATGGGTTCGAACTGTGCACCTTTCAGTTAGCAGCCAAGCAGTTAACCATTGTGCCACCAGGGCTGCTTCTGAGCATTACCAAACATAAATAAGTGAAATTTTATAGTATTTGAAGCCTTCTAAAAGCCATTGATATTAGCCTATACTCAAACTGGCGAGACCTGAAGAAATACAGTTACATGTGACTACAAAGAATACTTACGTAGCAGGATAGAAATATTCAATCTGTTCTAATTTGGCAATTTATCACTTTTGTTTTTCTTACTAATGTTAGCGTGTTAGAAGAATCTCCGTATAGTCCAGCTTCATGGATTATTTGTTCAGCATAAAGATTGAATAAGTAAGGTGAAAGAATACAATCCTGCAGCTTACCTTATATATGTAAAAGAAACAGGCAGTCCCTGAGTTATGAACATCAGACTTCGGGACAGCTCATACTTGCCCTTTAATATGATGTAAATTTGCCCTCACTTTGAAAGGATTGAACAAACCCCTAAAACCCATCCACCCTACTCACAACAAATTCTTCATCACAATCACCTTCGCTTGCTGCACACGCAGCTTTTAAATCACTGAAAAGACTTTAAGCTTCTTCTTGCACTGAAGTCAGGCTAAATGAGAACCACGCGCACCTGTCCCAACTACCCTACAAATTCGACTTAAAGACACAGGAACAGATCTTGTTGGTTACCCGGAAACTGCACAGATAGAAAGGGGGCCATAGACCAATGGTGAGAGTATGTAATGAACCAAATGTTATCTTTAATTCAACTCTGTAAGCAACATTACTTCAAAGGTTTAAATGATCAAGCCAAATAGCTTAATTTTGAGGATATGTAATATGCTTTTAATATACATATACCTTAACCTCTTTTAAAAATATTTTCTTGCTTTTTTAATGCTTTTGAATAAATGACTCTGGTATACATAAAATGTTCTGTATTAGCCTTGAAACTCATTGGTCTTTATATCTTGTTAATAATAACAACAATCACAACAAATACTAAAACTATCCACACTAGTGATTACACATTTTACTCTCTTTGTTTCAGTGAACTATGAGTAAAATGTGAATTATATAACCATGGTTTACCTCCACGTTAGCCATCCTAAAACAGTTTTAAACACAGAGCTAGTTTTCAACATCGTATCATTTGGCTGTCAGAGCTAATGAAGTAAGATAGATGTAGCAAGTTTCTATTTCTTAGATTTCAGAATAATGAAGGGAAAAATTATAACTTGGTTCCTATTACTTGAAATTTCTATTTAAAACAATGACGGAAAAAGGGAAAGTAAGAAAAATGCTTACAAATGATTACAAACATTGTCAGCAAGACGAATAGAAATCTAAGAACTAAGTTAACACTGACTGTTCATTGATTAAATTAAGTGAGTTTTATTAGGGGGAGAGGAGATATCATGAAAAACCTCATCATCACAACCCCTAAATAAAAGAGAGCGAGAGTAGTTCTGTGAGAGTCCAGAGGAAAACAAAACCAAGCACTGACCCTGGAGGCAACAGCAGATGTTTCCCTTCAAAGATGATTACAGCTGGGAAGCAATTAGCAACAGTAAAGTCTTAGAATTTCCTCATGTTAAGCAGATGCTTTAAAAGAACTTATTTAGAGAGGTACAACTGCCCCCAGTGTGATACTAAAATTAAGCTGAAGGAATTCTTCAAGGAATTGGCCATAAGGAAGACTCTAGAGAAAAGGCAGCCTGGGAACCCAATCTTTATGAAGTAGACATCAGAGGAAGCCTTTTTAGAAGACACTTAACCCAGCAGTTCATAAAGTTCACTAGAGACAGTAAGGGGAATTATGGGAGCAGTGGGACAAGACATCTAAGAGCTCCTCTCCTGGGGACGCCTTTCATTTTTGACACATTCACTCTTTGTTAGGAAATGATACAAATATTTATATTCTGGTTCACTCTGAAATGCCATGCCACCATTTTTCATTCTCACATTCTCTCAAATATATTCATATATGCTGTCTTGTACACACACACACAGACATTCATATAGGAAATTGTTCTATTCTCAAAAAGACGGTGAAAGCTTGGAGTTTAATGCCCCTCCAGATTTTTTTTTTTTTTAATCACTTCCCTTTCTGAGTCTGTTCAGACATTCTAAGGGAAGGCTGAAATTAAATGTGAGATTTCTTGGGCTGGTCTCATTGACTTTAGACAGAATAAAAGTGAAGGCTCTTGGCAGCAGAATCATAACATGTCTTGATTCTTTTTCTTGTGTGAAGGAGGTGGTGACCCTGGAGAGCAGAGCACTAAACATGTGGATAAGACACCAAGATATGATCTTTATAAAGCAGTGACAGGCCCAGCAGGGGATGCCAGTGACTCTGAAATCAGCTCTTACCAGCTGTGGAAGCAATTGCTGATGTTCACGGGGGTCCTGTCAGAGCCAGTATGGAACAATGTGCAGTGACAAGGCATGTATGTGCCCTGGAACCGATGGCTGGCTGTCACTGACAGTAAATCAGGATTAACTAGGATTGAGTTTCCAAAGAAATCAGCCTTCACTGGGAGTGTGAAGACAATCTGAACATGGAATGTATTTGGATCTTCTCAGGAATCCCAAATAAAAAGCTCACTAACTGATAGCATATGCACGGCAGAAGTCCCCTAGGTAATAAACCTAGGAAGTGAGACTTGATAAAAAAAATTCTGGGTATGGACCCCAGAAGAAAAGATAGGTTAGAAGAGCAAATTTGGCAGTAACTAGGTTAGGGTTTGGTGGGGAGCTTGTTGTGGTGATTCCGTCTTTCCTTAATGATCATAGAAATAAACAAAGTTGTTGTTTAGTTGCCATCTAGTTGGCTCTGACCGTGTTTCCTGGTCCTGCACCATCTTCATGAATGTTGGTATGCTCAAGCCTATTGTTGCAGCCACTGTGCATTTTGAATGCCTTGCAAGATGGGTCTCATCTTCCAGCCCTATATCAGACAATATTATGTTGTGATTCATAAGGTTTTCATTGACTAATTTTTGAAGTAGATTGCCAGATCTTTCTTTCTAGTCTGTCTTAGTCTGGAAGCTCTGCTGAAACCTGTCTACCATGGGTAGCTCTGTTGGTATTTAAAATAACAGTGACAGCATCATAGCAACATGCAAGCCACAGTATGACAAACTGACAGACAAGTAGGGGATAGAAAAGGAAAACCTTACTAATTTACAGGATGAAGAGAGAAGGCACAGTGGTTTCTGAGGTGGTGCTAAGAAGATTGACAGTGGGATGAGAAACATTAGGGGCTCTCAACTTGCCTGTCTTTCTGTTTGGAATATTCTTCCTCAGGTTTATCCCTAACATTTTATGGTCCTGGCAAGAATACACATGGGAGGCCTGGCTTGTGACCTGCCCCCTTCTCTTCTCACTCTGAGTCTACCACACATCATGAAGGGTTTTACGTGCATGCATTTGGACACCCCAGGATTGAAGTTAAAGTTCCACCTTTATCCCTCTGCACTAGGAAGCCAACAATCTTTTTGCTGAAGGAATGCAGAAGTAGTATACTTTCAGGAGGAAAAATCTAGGAAAAGGGCCTACACAAACCCTGAAATGGGCTCAGAGCCATTTGCGCAAGGAACTATGGGACATGGAATGCAGTCTAGAAGAGGGAGGCATGAACCCCGGAGACCACCTCCCTTAGTCCAGTAGACTCCTTGCTCAGTGAGAGAGCATGGTTATCCAGGTCTCAGGGGACTATTCTTCCTCCCAGTTATCCTCATGGATATTTCCCTCACTTCTTTCACTTTCGCTTTCTCAAATATGCAGGAAGTTGAAATAATTTGCAGTTGCCTTGGAGTTTTTTTTTTTTTTTTTCCGTTTCAGCTCCAGGAGCATTTATTCAACAGACCACTGAACCCCCAAAACCTTACTGATACGGTAGGCTTATCTCCCACTCTTTGGAGTGTGTGTGTCTTGTTTGGTCTGATTAACCTGATGTCATTGTTACAATGGATCAATGTGGTCCTACAGAATCTCCAAACGATTGGATTGCCTCAGACTATATTGAGAAAGAGGACAAGCCCCAGCTTAGGGCAAGACAATAGATGTATATTCTTATTCTCACATGAACAAAAACTGCTTCTGATCATCTTTCTTGGTAGGAATAGAAAAAGAAATGCATTTGCTGGATCAATAGCTGCATGCCACAATGCCAAATGCTGTGTTAATTTGCTCTTGCCAAGATAGCATGTTCAGCACAGCAAAATTGGAATGATTTTGCTTAAGCTTTTATTAGTCTATTTTCATCTGCCACAACCCATCTGGTTTTTGTAAGGGCCAGACTGATTAATTAAATGATGTATAATGGGGACCACCATCAATTCTTTCAGTTTTTGAGGGTGGAGTTAATATCTGTTATTCTTCCCAGGGTATGGTAATTTAAAATTTTTATTAACTTCGCTAGAAGGTGCCAGTTTCAGACATTTCCGTTTAGCCTTCCCCACTATGATAGCTCTTACTCCATAGGTTAAGGAACTAATGTGGAGATTTTGTCAGTAGCCATATACATTCATTACAGTATACATATGGCCACTGAGGAACTGTTTACCAGGTTGGGCGTCCTGTGGCTACCACCTCAACATTGCCTCTCATCACAATAATTGTACCTACTTTATTTCTGATGGTTAAGTGCCACCACCTGGCCTCTATTATTTTGGTATCATATAAACCCCATTGTTATCAGGGAGCTTAGCAGACCATTTCCTACACTTGCCTCTGTACTACAGAGGTCACCAACACTGAGATTCTCAACAATGGGGGTGCTCCTATCACCACTGCTTTTGTTATCACAGTAGATAGGGTGTCCTCTGGGTCCTACTACAGGACATATTTGGCTGGTGGGTTCTCAGCCTTATGTGGTATATCTACTTTAACATGACCACTTTTCTGAGCATTTTCGTCTCCCAGCAGTTCTGCCATTTCTATTTCACTTAGACCGACCGTTGTTTTTTTCAAGCTTCTAAGAGCCATACTAATGAAGCATTGACTCTGTCTTCCAGTGTCTGTGCCTAGATGTTAAGCCCTATATTATGACATTATATCAACTAACTTTCCCTTAAACAACTTAATGTGTCACCCCCTTGATCTAGAACCCTCAAGGTCCAGTTCCATAAATATTTTCCAAGCTCCATCCAAGGTATGTTAGCCAAATGCTGCAGCAACTTTAATGTAAACTCTCTCTACTCCCTTATCCCAAATTGAGCAAGGCTGGGATTTTACCCTTGTTACTGGCTTGGTCTTCAGGACAGGATGTGAAGATAGATCTGGAAGGGGAGAAGCATTCTCTCCTAAGACCCCTACCTTATTTGAGGTCTATGTATAATCTTCAGGCAAGCAGGCCTAGAATCTTCTTATGCCAGGCAGTTGGCTGCTTTTGCAGTCTTAGCATGTTTATGGAAATTTGGGATTTTAAGGTTCTCAATGCATCTACCCAGATATCCCCATCCCAAGTCTCAGTGTCCTATTCCTTCCTGATTATGCTCCTGATGTTTGCTTGAGAAGTCTGCAAGGGCTGAGAATTCAGGGCTGAGAATTCAGCATTCTCTGAATCTCTGCTACTCTTACAATTAAGTCCTGAGTTTATTTCTTTACTCTGTCTGCCCCCCATCTGCAAGAGATTATAGGTTTCATTAAATGCTGCCAGTAGACTCTCTGGCTTTTACATTTTACCTTCAGTTTTGATTTATCACCCTCATTATCCCTCTTCAATAACTCAGCAGTGCTCAGTAACTACCACCTGATTCCATAGTTCTTCCATTACTCTTCCCCTAATTTCTCTCAAGTGCCAGAGAATGAGTCCTTGCAGCCTGGGTTGGCCATGTGGTCACAAAAGCCCAAGCCCTTTCCCTCAATTAGGGACTACTCTGAATGGCCATTTCAGCTTCAGAGCTCTCTGTGGGACTAACTGAGGCTTCAGCTTCACATTGTAGATCTACTTCTGCTCTGCCCAACCCTGTCTGCCTTACTTCCTTGTAGGTGTATATATTGAGAAAAAAACAAAAACCAAACCCTTTACCACCGAGTCAATTCTGACTCAGCAACCCTGTGGGACAGACTAGAACTGTCCCATAGGGTTTTCAAAGCTATAATCTTTATGGAAGCGGGCTGCCACATCTTTCTCCCACAGAGCAGCTGCCAACCTGTATTGAGAACACCCCACTGTCTGCAATTAATCTTCGAATCACAACTCCTCATCTCCAATCTATTTCCAGGGAACCCAATCTAAGACTTTATTTGGTTAAACCAGCATAGTCAGCTTTCCGTCAATGCAACCAAGTGCAATCCTTAACTCAGATATAGTTTAGGAAAGATTCTTGAGAAATTAAGGTCCTTACCGATGGCAGTTACCTATGCCACTTTTGGAGCCCTGGTTGCACAGTGATTAAGAGCTCAGCTGCTAATCAAAAGGTCAACAGTTGAAATCCACCAGCCGGTCCTTGCAAACTCTATGGGGCAGTTCCACTTTGCCCTATAGGGCCACTATGAGTTTGAATCTACTGGATGGCAGCAGTTTTGGTTATGCCATTTTTATTTTAACAAACTCTGAGTTAAAACAAAAAGCAAATTTCTTATTTAAATGGCATGTAACTAGGATTGTTACCTTTGGTTTTTTTTTTTTTTTAGATCATAAATAGGAAATATCAACTGAAATATTGCCCAAGGGACAACACAGGTAAAATATTAGGACATGTAACTAGGATTGTTACCTTTGGGTTTTTTTTTTTTTTTTTTTTAATCATAAATAGGAAATGTCAACTGAAATATTACCCAAGGGAGAATATAGGTAAAATATTAGGACAGAGACATAATTTCTTGGACCAGGCATCGGATGGGAGAGGGGCCATGACTTTCAATAGGGACTTCTTGTAGCCCTGAGCATACATACCCTGAGATAGTTAATTCCATTTTTTTCTTTTCATTCATTCAAATTAATTTCTGCTTTTATACTTATGAAATACTATATTCTGTTTTACAAGAGATTTTTTTCTCTTTCCAGCTCTCAAGTTGAATGCATAGAGCATTTATTATAAACTACATATTTGAAAAAGTCAGAGGCATAATTATTTTTAAATCAATGACATTTTATCTCAGAGAACACTAAATTGACCCTTTCAAATACAACTCAGGTTTATTGGTGGATGTCAGGACAAAAAATTCTAAGCTCTTGGTTTTTTCTTTCTTTCTTTTTTTTCTTAGTTGCTTCCATGATCTGACCACAATATCAATGTCTGAAAAAGATATTCTATTTCATTTGCATTTTTGCTATCCCCCCATTTTTATTCCCACTGCAGTTTAAGCAGTGTAGTCATCTGAAAGATGACTCTCTGTTATAAAATAAAATTAATTTTCCAAATTTTTGAAACTACTTAAATATAGTGTATAGTAAATCCAACATTTCTAAAATTTTTAAAGTTTGGAACTTATCACCATAAATCATAGTAAGATGGTCAGCTAAGGACAGTATCTCTAACAAGCATAAAATAATATTGACTTCAACTAAGAATACTTTCCTGCATTCATATAATCATCATTTTTTCCATCTCAAGAGGAATTGTAAAAAAAAAAAAATATTGAATATAAAGTATTTTTAAGGAAAACTTCCATATAAAAATGAAGATACTGCCTTTCATATTTATCACATACCCTTCTACAAAGCAATGATTGAAGTCAAGCTACTTCTTTTGATGTAAAAATATTTATGAAATCCATGTGTTTGTATTCTCTGTTTCTTCCTTTCTTACTACCTTTTTGATTTCTGCTTTCTTTTTTTCACTCAGTCCTTTTTGTCAAAAATTACATTAATTCTACTAGTTGAGATCAATCCCTGTCACTTCTCTGGTAATGGCAGCCAAAGTATAGGGGAAAAATAAAAGCAAACGAGGGAATGATAAATATAGGGAGTCAAAGATTTCTCATAGTATATTTTACCCGTATATTTATCATCTTCATGAATCTCTCCAATATTCCTTTTCTGTTGTGGGATCCTTTGTTTCTTGGGTTCAAGAACTTAAGAAATTGACAAAATATGTGATTTGATGTTGGATAGGCACAGAATTGAACCCAAACCTTAAGCCTTAGTAGTGTTGTTGCCTTGTGCAAGTTTTATTAACTTCTCTGAAGCTGAATTTCACCATTCATAAATGGAGAAAATGCCTACCTTTAAGAGTTTTTATAACATTAAACCTAATGCATATAACACATCTAGAACAGAGTTTGGCATCCATTCGTTTATGCATTCTCACATTTGACAAATATGTAATGAGCACCCACTAGGTGCCAGGCACTGTGCTAGGTTCCAGGGTGTACTTAGGTTTTATTTTATGGTACATTTCAGCCTAAAATAATTGGTAACTATTAAGCTATAAGGAGCCCTGGTGATGCAATTGTTGAGAGCTTGGCTGCTAACCTAAGGGTTTATACTTTGAACCCACTAGCTGCTCCAGGGGAGAAAATACCTGGCAATCTGCTCCTGTAAACATTTCAGCCTAGGAAGCCCCATGAGGCAGTTCTACTCTGTCCTTTAAGGTAGTTACAAGTCAAAACTGACTCAACAGTGCACAACAATTAATGCTATTATTATAATAAATGATAAATTGAAATAGAAGAGTCTTTCAAAGCCAACTGAAGGAATTTAACCCAAGAAGGAGTTATAGAAAAAATGATAACTGACAACTTTAGCTTCAAGATACCTGACTGGGTATTTGCTACAACCTCCTCATGTTATTCCAAATCTATAGAAGTAATAGAAAAGATACTAAAAATAAATAAATAAATAAATCTATAACTTCACTGGGCATAAAAAAAGACTTTCATTAATAAATCAGAAACTGAGAAATCCGTACAAGTTGGAATGTGGATGTAATCTGACCGAAGAAATCTATAGCTTAAAGTACACACAGAAAAATTCAGCTTCAAAGGATAATTTCCAAAATCAAGATCAGCAAATACACTTCAAAAAGAAGCATAATGACTAGAGGAGGAACTAATGGGATGGGAAAATCAATAGTGAGCAAAGAAATTAATACAAATTTATTATTCATTTTCCTTAACTATTGACTGTGAGAATAATTAAGAACAAATGAGGGAAGTAAAAGTTTTCTAAAGTTATCGACACATTCTGGGGGCAGTGATAGACATTGATGCACTCTAGATATTAAAAAATATGAAGTCCAACTATGAATATCAATTCCATTTATTTTAAAAGAAGATTAGAAACAGACTATATAACATTCTCCATCTAGTAGAGGAAATAATAGGGAAGATAATCTTTGTACAAAAGGAAGAGGGAGATTAAAAACTAGTGGAGATGGAAAATGGGTTGAAATATTAGAATAAAAGAGCATGACATGTGCTTACCAACAATAAATGAGAATGATTTTTAACTGATATGCTTGGAGCTGCAACAGCATTTGATAACCATGAGGGGACGGCTAAGAAAATCTCAGTTCTACTGATCTAGGGCCATGACATCAGGCAGTTACTGAACCAACTCTGGAATCACCTACCTCTGTTGTTGTTGTTAGGTGCCATCCAGTTGGTTCCAACTCATAGTGACCCTACATACAACAGAATGCAACACTGCCTGGTCCGGTGCCATCCTCACGACTCTTGCTATGTTTGAGCCCCGTCTTATAGCCACATGTCAATCCATCTCATCGTGGGTCTTCCTCTTATTTCGCTGACCCTCTACTCTACCAAGCATGATGTCTTTCTCCTGGCACTGGTCCTTCCTGACAACATGTCCAAAGTATGGAGCCCTGGTGGCATAGTGTTTAAGAGCTAGACTGCTAACCAAAAGGTCAGCAGTTCGAATTCACTAGCTGCTCCTAGGAAACCCTACAGGGCAGTTGTACTCTGTTTCTGTAATTGACAGCAGTGGGTTTCAGCTACCTCTAGGCTTGTTAAACAGATATATTTTTGGTTTTGGCCTCTGTTGAAAATTCTTGTCACTCATGCACTAAATTATTGTCAATGAAACAGCTGTGAAGTGGTAGAAATTACAGGAAATTATGACCAATTTCTAAGTTTCCATTTAAGATCAGGATTGTTGTTGTTAGTAGTCACCATTATGGGTTGCCATGGACTTGATTCTGACTCATGGTGACCCCATGAACTGCTCTCTAGAGTTTTCAAGGCTGCGAACTGTCAGAAACAGATCACCAGGCCTGTCTTCTGAGGATCCTCTGCATGGGTTCAACCCACCAACGTTTTGGCTAGTAGTAAAGCACTTAACTGTTTGCAAATTAAAATTAACTGAAAGGCTTTCAAATTCCCATAAAATGTATTGTGATGTGTTACTACAGGCACACCTCAGAGATATTGTGGGTTCGGTTCAAGACCACTGCAATAAAGCGAATATTGCAATAAAGCAAGTCACAAGAATTTTTTTGGTTTCCAAGTGCATATAAAAGTTATGTTTACACTATACTGTAGTCTATTAAGTGTGCAATAGCATTATGTCTAAGAAAACAATATACATAGTTTAATTAAAAAATACATTATTGCTAAAAAATTATCTGAAGCAACTCCTCATCAGCTAGCCTTATCATGAGATTGCAGCAATTCAATCACATCTTTAGGTTCCACTTCTAATTCTAGTTCTCTTGCTGTTTGCACCACATCTGTGGTTACTTCCTCCACCAAAGTCTTAAACCACTCACAGTTATCCATGAGAGTTGGAATCAACTTCTTCCAAACTCCTGTTAATGTTGTTATTTTGACCTCCTCCCAGGAATCATGAATGTTCTTAATGGCATCTAGAACGGTGAATACTTTCCAGAAGGTTTCCAATTTACTTTGCCCAATCCACCAGAGAACTCACTGTCTATGGTAGCTATACCCTTACAAATGTGTTTCTTAAATAATGAGACCTGAAAGCCAGAATTACTCCTTGATCCATGGGCTGCAGAATGGATATTGTGTCAGTAGGCATGAAAACAACATCAATCTCCTTGTAAATCTCTATTGGAGCTCTTGGGTGACCAGGTATATTGTCAATGAGTAGCAATATTTTGAAAGGAATCTTTTTTTCTGAACAGTAGGTCTCAACAGTGGGCTTAAAATACTCAGTAAACCATGTTGTAAACAGATGTGCTGTCATCCAGGCTTTGTTGTTCCATTTATAGAACACAGGCAATGTAGATTTAGCATAATTCTTCCCTAGGATTTTGGGAATGGTAAACGAGTATGGGCTTCAACTTAAAGTCACCAGCTGCATTAGCCCCTAATGAGGGATTCAGCCTGTCCTTTGAAGCTGTAAATCCAGACATTGATTTCTCCTCTCTAGCTATGAAAGTCCTAGATGGCATCTTTTTTCAATGTAAGGCCATTTTGTCTATGTTGAACATCTGTTGTGTAGTGTAGCCACCTTCCTTGATTAGCTGGAACTTCTGGACAACTTGCTTTAGCTTCTACAGCAGCACTTGCTGCTTCACTTTGCACTTTTATGTCATAGAGATGGCTTCACAACCAATCTCATGAACCTCATGAACGAACCTCTGCTAGGTTCAAGCTTTTCTTCTGTAGCCTTCTTCACCTCTCTCAGCCTTCAAGTAATGGAGGAGTTAGGGCCTTGCTCAGGATTACGCTTTGGCGTAAGGGAATGTTGTAGCTTGTTTGATTTTCTATCCAGACCACTAAAACTTTCTTCATATTAGCAATAAGGCTGTTTTGCTTTCTTATTGTCCGTCCATGTGTTCACTGGAGTAGCACTTTTAATTTCTCTCAAGAACTTTTCTTTTGCAATCATGACTTGGCTAACTGTTTGGGACAAGAGGCCTAGCTTTTAGCCTAGCTCAGCTTTTGACATGGCTTCCTCACTAAGCTTAATCATTTCTAGCTTTTGATTTAAAATGGCAGACATGTGATTCTTCCTTTTGCTTGAACACTTAGAGACTACTGTAGAGTTATTAATCGGCGTAATTTCAATACTGTCATTTTTCAGTGAATAAGGAGGCCTGAGGAGAGGGAGAGAGATGGGAATGGCTGATAAGTGGAGCAGTCAGAACACACACAGCATTTATGGATTAAGTTTGCTGTATTATATAGGTGTAGTTCGTGGCATCCCAAAACAATTACAATATAACGTCAAAAATGACTGATCACAGATCACCATAACAGATACAACAATAATGAAGAAGTTTGAAATATTGTGAGAATTACCAAAATGTGACAGAGAGATGCAAAGTGAGCACATGCTGATAGACTTGCTCAATGCAGGGTTGCCACAAACCTTCAATTTGTAAGAGATGCAGTATCTGCAAAGCACAAAAAAATGAAGCACAGCAAAATGAGGTGTGCCTGTGCTGAGGAAGAGCATTTCTAAAAGCTTTGGTGTGACTGGGATTTCCACCTGGGTTCCAAGCCCAATCCTTTCTTGCTGTAAGAGGCTTCATATTGGAGTTCTTCTTGTCATATTACGAATCTTGTCATTTTTGCAAAGCCTTCCACTGCACCCTGACCTACAGTTTTGCTGCTAGAGGAAGCACTTGTGGTTAGAAATGGCTGATGTTAAAAAACAAAAATTCATTCAAGACCTATGCAGGTGTTAGAAGTGTGAAACATGTGGCCTAACTACTATGCCAGTTGTCAGAAAAAGTCCCCTTTGCCCTCCCTTGAAAAATGTTTTCCTAGCTTGTACCTAGGTACTTATGAAGCCTTGTATTTTTTTCTTTCATCTTTGTTAAGCATAAACTTGAGGGGGACTTAACACCCCTTAAAATTTATAATTAAAACAAACTAATGTTACAAAGTTATGGCTTTTCTGTGTCACCTAGAGCCATCCTTACAAAAAATGTCAGCACCTGTCAGGATGGTCAACTGAGGCATCGCCACCTGCAGATTTGTATATATATTAGCCAATCAAAATTGTTTTAGCTGTAATCTGCTGATTGCTGTTTTATTCTTTATAAGTCGTTGTATTACTGTAGCTCCCACTAGAGTACATTGTTGGATTTCTCCCAGCACTCTGTCTCCCCCCCGTTTCAGAAAGCTTTATTTGCCATAATAAAACTCTTCGATTTTAAACCTAAACAGACACGTGGTGTTTACACTACAACATGTGGTATCAGAAAATGTGGAATCCATAGGAGGCTCCCTCTGACAGCCCCCCAAAACTGAGAAAATGGGCTTTGGATCCAGCTGAGTTGATTGTACTCTCCTTTTTCTACAGACCTTTGGGGACTGTATAGGTGAATACCTTTTGCATAGAGCCTCGGCTTGTTGCGTCTGAAGTCCTCTGAGTTTTGTTACTGGTGTACTTTCATCCTTTTTAGCTTATTTTCATTATTATCAGCTCACCTTCATTCTTAATTTGGCCTGAATTTGTTTTCCCTTTTCTCACTGTTCTGGTTCTGACAGAAGTAAGACTACTCATTGAGTCTTAGCTTGCTTGCAAGTCTGGGTCTAAGTTCATCTTTGGGTGCCTTTGCTTCCAGGACAGCAATCAAGAGTAGTTCTCTGCCTCTATCAGTATGCCATTAGAGGAAATTGTCTACCTGCAGGTTTGGGTTGAGTATTTCCATCTGCAGGCCCAGGCACTTTGGCTGAAATAGTTTGTCTGCCTGTAAGTGTAGGTTAATGTTTCTGCTTGCAATTCTGGGCACTTTGGCAAAAATTGTCTGCTTGCCTGCAAGTTCAAGTTTGGATAAAATCTGATTCTGACTTTAGTGTGCACTTCTAGTTAACAAGGGAGATGGAGAATAACAAATCTAAGAGTGGAGAATATCCTTCGAGGACTTCTGCACAATTTATAAGCAAACATTATGATCCTACTACTCAAAGGGCAACCTGAAGTTGGAACTTTGCCCTTCTGCATTCTATGAATATATCTTCTACTCTTGAAGGCCTCTGAAATCAGTTAAAATTTGCATTCATACCTAGTCTACCTTTAAGAGAGAAAAATAGAGTAAAAGTCGAATGGCCTTATAGAGAACAGGATAAACAACCCATATAGAAAATTTGACATGTCTATTTTTTTTTACTGCACAGTAAATTAAAAAATAAAAATCACCTTTTGATTAATATCAGGAGGAATCCAAAAAACAGAGAGTAAAACTGCCTCCCTAAAAGGTTAAAATTTTAAGCACCTGCAATTTCTCTTTGCCGCCTCTGGTTTCAGTTTGCAATCTATACATCCAGCTGAATTTTCAACAGCTGAATCTTCAAAAACTGAGTCTTCAAAACTAGAGTTTAAGTTCTTTGAGAATTACTGTTTGTTTCATTTTGTTCTGTCAGCCTTCGTTTTATTACCTTAAGAATTTTACCAGGAGAGACATCCCCAAATGTTGTTTATACAAATTTTGCTTTCACTAGAAGCAATAGTGTGAGGTTGTAAATAGTTTATTTTTCTAAAAGTTTTCAAATTTGTAGGATCTCAGGCTCCATAAGCCACAAAGCCGAACTCTTCGGCAATCTTCATTAGAATTTTACTAGATCTGAGAGTCCTGAACCTCAAAACAAGCTAGAACCTTCAATAAAACAGTGTCAGGTTTCTTTTTCTAAACTTGTTTACCCAATGCCTATTTTACTTGGTACCTTAAGATTTAATGTTTTTTAGAAAATATCAAAATAATATACTATTCCTCAACTAACTAAGTAGAATCAGAAGCTACTCTGTCTAACCTTGTCAGAATTCTGCAGCTGCTCCCTCTTATCTATCTTACGGTGACAGCTTACTCTGTCTGAACTTCCTTTTTTATAGATGACTTCCTTTTTTCTTAAGAAACCTTTAATAATCACTTTAAGAAAATAAATTCCTCTTTACACTGCCCTTCTCAGAGACTTTTTGTTTAATGCTCAAGTTTTGTCAGAGTCTAATATTCTTCCATCTGAAACCCTAACAAACTAATGAGTTTATCTAAGACTTATTTTTCTGCTAAGTTAAGTCAGTCTTTTTTTTTTACCAAAGAATTGTTGTATGTGTTTAAAAATATATAAACTTTCATGCAATCTTTTTTTTCTATTTCTCTTTTTCAAGTTTCCTGTCTTGTTTTGCTGATTTTAGGCTGTGCCAAAGAAAAAAAGAAATTGTACCTCTTCTTGAATTAAATCTTTTTAGATAATGTGTACTAAATACTTATCTAGATTAAGAAAAAATAGAAAGCTGCTTTTGTTTTCAAGATTTTTCACTAGAAGATAATAGCGAAAACAGTAACCCCCACATGTTTCAGTGCCTTTTGTAGTTTGTAGCATGGCCTAAAGTTTTTGTCAACTTCTTAACAATATATGTGCTTTGTGTGCGTGTATGTGTGTGTGTTTTTTTTAAGTTCCATGTATAAGTTTCCTTTTATTTCAAAAAACCATAAATTAAACTTTCAACAACATATTAGTCCATTTAAGAAAGTGCACTAAAAAGATAAATTGTTTATTTGGTAGAACAAGGCCTTTAAATTATTGCTTCTTCACAAGATCCTATAATATGTAAAAGAAAAGATAATAATTTCTCACCTCCAGATGGTATTATTCTAAATAGTTTAATGATAAATAAGTCTTATACAGGCAAAATGACTTAATTAATGAGTTCTAAATTCAAATCCTAGCCTAACAAAAGTTTTTATGTTAACATTAAAAGCAAAACCTTTCCAAGTAATTTAAACGACATATTACATAAAGTATGTTTTATTTTAAAAATGAGATTAATTTTTATTAATAAAAAGAAAAAAGACTAAACTTATTACCAAGAAAATAAATAATAAAAGTTTGGATAGCAAATATAGACTATTTAAACAAAGTTACTTCAATATAATATATAAGTTTGAATTAATTTCTAAGGTTTTTGGATAACTTACTGATCATATACGTTATAATTAAAGTTTATAAGTCTTACTTTTATGTCACAGAAAAGATTATATATACATATTTATTTAAGTCTACTATTAAGTATATTCCTTTTTATCACTTAAAAGGGTGTACTATAAAGAATATGTAATAGAGACAAGACATTTAAAAGGTTCATTAAAAAGAAATTTATTTAATATAGTCAAAATTCTCATTGACTGCAAGTTTAATGAATTAATTTATAAAAATTTTAAGAGCCTTAATGTCAAATAATCGAGAGTTGAGTTTCTTACTGTTAAAAAAAAAAAAACCAAACCCAGTGCTATCGAGTCAATTCCGACTCATAGCAACCCTATAGGACGGAGTAGAACTGCCCCATAGAGTTTCCAAGGAGCACCTGGCAGATTCGAACTGCTGATCCTTTGGTTAGCAGCCGTACCACTTAACCACTACACCACCAGGGTTTCCTCTTACATCTGTTAAGAAAATATTATTTCTCCGTAACCTATGATAAACCCCTAACAATTTTGAAATTCCATGGGGAAAAGTGTTTAGTAAGCTTAATTTAATTAGTTTTAATATCTAAGAGTCATTAAGATTCATAAAAAGCCATAATTTTTTAATGAAGAAATTAGTACTAAAAAACCATATGTTATATGAAATGTGGTACATAATTTCAATTATTAACTTGGTCCTGTAGTTCAACTGGGGAATTAACATCATTACCCATAAAAGTTTTATTACTATTTGGATGTATACCAAAAGAAAAAACCACCAAACCCATTGCCGTCCAGTTGATTCCAACTCATAGTGACCCTGTAGGACAGAGTTGAACCTTCCCATAGGGTTTCTAAGGAGTGGCTGGTGGATTCAAAGTACCAACCTTTTGATTAGCAGCCAAGCTCTTAGGCACATGGCAATATAGTGTTATGTTTTATGACTATTAAAAGTTATATCTAAATCTCTTTAAGAAACAAAGATAATCATTACATCTAAAGGATTTTTTGTTTTGTTTTACATGCTTCTACAATTCTTTTAAGAAATATTGTCATAAGCTAACCATGAACATTTTAAGTTGTTATCCACAAATAGATTTCACTTCACTACTTAGCAAAATATTTCAGTGAAACTAGGCTATATCAGGCTTGCACAAAGGATTATATTTTATATTTCAAATGTGAAAATCTATAGACTAAAATCAAGATCTTTAAAATTAACAAAAACTTCAAATTACTATTAATCTAGGACTACACGAAACCAAATTAACTATATAAGATTTGGGTAAACTAAAAGATTACTTTAAAGTTTGTATAAGAGTGTTACTAATGACCAATGTTCTACTATGTTAGCTACAAAATTTTCTATAAATTAGAAGAAAATGTATTACTGAAATAATGAATTAATGAATGATAAAATAACTATGATAAGAGAAATAGTTCTTCAAAGTTGAATAGCCTTCGATGTCCTCACTACCACATAAAAAAAAGCACCTATGTCATTATTAAAACTGATTGCAGATGCTAAATCTTAAAAATTTTATTCCTTCCTTAACAGATATCATAAATGATTAGTTTTCTTTTTAAAGTTTACTGCCACTACTTTACTTTGAAACCTTTCTTATCATTTCCAATATTATAAAATGCTATAACAGCTATATTTAATTTTAAAGAAGTATTCTTCACAGGTCAAAAAAGCACTTGATACTCTCAAGCCAAATATACCTAAATCATCCTCTATTTAGTCTAGAGACTATGCTTATTTTAAAAAGACAAATCTTTTTGGGCTTGCCAGTCTATCAAAAGACTAAAAACTAAAATTCAAGTATCTAACCGACCGTTCAGCCAACTAAGAGACTTAGACTGAAATTCAGACATTTTTTTCCTGGACAAGAAAAAGCTGGCACCTGAGGAGGTTGCTTACATTTCCCGAGATTTCCAGGCCAGGCCTGCTGTATACTCTTCTTATGAAAACAGCTGAAATCTTTGAATTGTATTTTCTTATTTTCATTATTGTATTTCTTATCAGTATTCTATATCTCACCATTCATATCAGGTGGTAACTTTAAAACTAGTTACTCTTTGTTTAATTCTTATTGTCTTTAAAGTAATCTAGCTTTATTGGCTTAATCTCATACAATGGTAGGGAATTTAAGAGCAGAAATACTCGGAGTCAGTTTTTTTAGTTATTCTAGTTAAACTTATCATTATAAGTTTACTTCAGTTTTGGAATATCATTCCTTGTTTTAACATAATGCTCTTTCCTTGCAAAACCATACCCCTTGCCTTCAGTGCTACTATATTATAATGTCATCCCTTGTGGTAGTACCTTGTTACTAATGCAACCTATTTAAAGTCGTTATTCTCTCTCTAATACTCATTACATTTGAAATAGCCCAGCTTTTACTTTACATACTTAATACCCTTTTGTCATATTTTAGTTGATTAGAATTCATTACTTAGAAACTTAAGTAATGCAAATCATTGAGGTTGTTACACACTGTTTAATACTTACTACACTTGAGATAGTTCTGTTTTATCAGTTTAGAATCATTCCTTAGTAGTTCTTAAGCCTTTTTGTCATACTCCTTTAGATAAAAATTACTTATATTGACATTATTGATTTTCTTTTTATTATTACAGTAGTTTTAATATCAGTTTTTCAACTATCCTATTGTACAATTTTATTTTAATATTTAGTACAATTCTTTTTGCTTTTGAGATCACTGTGTTTAATCAATTAAAACTAGTAGAAATTACAATTGATATTTTTACAGTTTGCTTCATACTTATAATCATTCTATCTCTCATTAACTTATTACATTATTATCTCTTATTTTTAGAATTTCAGTTCAGTGTTTTTGCCATTTTCTATTTGAAATAACTTTGACTTATATACAGTACTTAAGAACATTTACTTAAGCAATTTTATAGAAGTTATTACATTTTGCCTAATGTTTATCATACACTAGAAATAGTTTTGTTTTATCAAATAAGATTTATTCCTTAGGCTTTCCTTTCATTCAAGTAGGTAAGGTTTTCTTTCACTATAACATTTGTTATACTCTTAATTTATATTTTTAAATGTTTTATTTCGTACTCTCAATAGAAGCTATTTAAATATCTTACTAATAGAGTTCATTATACCTATCCACCAATATAAGTGAACATTAAGCCAGTATCATTGCTAGTTGTATGGTTTCCATAGTCACATAGAAAAATAATACTTTTGAAAAAATAGCCCAATTCAACACAATATTAAATTTGCCATCCCTCTCTAACTGTATTAAATAACTTTTCAGACTCATTAGCTTCTCCAGTACAAAACAAGCTAACTCTTCCTCTAATAATTTTAAATAATATCCAAAAAGTATTAACTTTTAATTACACACTATAACTCTAAAAACCAATTAGCTTTATTGCTTATTACTATTCAAGAAAATTTGACCTCACACCTTAGTTTAGACTCTTCAGTCTATCAATTTGTTCCTTTCAATCTGGCCTTGCTCCATTCACAAAGTATTTAAACAATAGCGTGGTGAAGAAATATAGTGAAATGATGCCCAGTCACACTTCACCGAGAGGCTTAAAGCTTGCAAATAACAAATTGATTCAATGGCTGACAAAAGTGCCTGAAGTAGTAGTCGGCTATCCATTCAATGATGTCCAAACCTCATCATTCATCTGATAGTGTCCTGGGTCTTAAAAGACTTACAAGGTAAGCAGCCACCATTTGTAACCTTGTTAAAGCTTGCAGAAGATGAATTACTCCTTTGTGGATGACATGATAGCGGCTTGTCCTGAAGATGAGTTCCTACAAATAGCAAGACAATAATCTTGACCCAAGGACAAAGTCCATGCAGAAAAAATGTACACCTAATTCCCAGGTGAATTCTTGATCAAAAGGGGGAAGTGAGGAAGAGCATTTCCAAAGCTGAAACCCTTGGTATGATTGGGATTTCCAGCTGGGATCTGAGCTAAATCCTTTCTTATCCTGAGCAACTCCATCTTGGAGTTCTTTGTAATATAATGCAGCTTGTCGTTTTGCGAAGCCTTCCACTATACTCTGACCTACCTAGATAGATGTGGTTTTGCTGCTAGAGGAAGCATTTGTGGCTAGAGATGGCTGATGTTAAAAAAAAAATCAATTCAAGGCCTATGCATATATTAGACAGAAGTGTGAAGCATGTGGCCTAACTACTATGTCAGTTGTTAGAAAAGCTCCCTTCACCCTCCCTCGAAAAATGTTTTTTCTAGCCTGTGCCTAGGTCCTAATGAAGCCTTGTATTTTTTTTTTTTAACCTGTTCAGCCTAAACCTGAGGGAGGCCTAACTTCCTTTAGAAAAATTTATGATTAGAATAAACTAATGTTAGAAAGTTATAGCTTTTCTGTGTCACCTAGAACCATCCTCACAAAAAAGTCAACCCTTGCCACGATGGTCAACTGAGGCATTGCCACCTGAAGCTTTGTATATATTAACCAATCAAAATTGTTTTAGCTATAATCTGCTGCTTCTGTTTTTTTTTTTTTTTTTTTCTTTATAAGTCTTTGTATCACTATAGCTGCCCCGGAACACATTGTTGGATTTCTCACAGCACTGTGTCTCCCTGTTTTGCAGAATTATTTATTTGCCATAATAAAACTCTTTGTTTTCAAACCTAAACAGGTACATGGTGTTTACATTACAACAGTAAGTACATTCTCATAACACAGTGTTGTCCACGACCATTTCACCTACTAAAAGTTAAATTTCACTTAACTGACTATCATTTAATAAATTTGTGGGTATAACAAACATCCTTCATTTCCTCTGTAAGATTTCAATCTGAGTCCCTGAGCTCCCTGGGAGCTTGTGGCTTGTAGTCTATGGTTTTATATATTCATGTATTTCAGCTCCAACATGTTGACTTTAGTTTTGTTTGTTCCCAGATATTTTAGGCCAGTTGTATTTATTTTTGTAATTACACAATTTAATTAAACATAATGCAAATCAGTGAAATATGGATAGGAAACAAAAGAGAGATGTTTGTATGAAAATTAAATTAAATGCTTTGGAACAACCCAGTGAAGAGGAACAGCAGAAAATGCTGTTAATTTAGGTATATTTAGGAAAGATTATAAAACTGTAAATATCTAAAAGAATTTAACATGCTTTTTGCTTCACCAAGATACTTAAATTCTTGCATCCTTTAAAGTCACTGAATTTGGAAATCTTAGTCAATATTATGGGTGTGGTTTATGTAAGAAAGACCATGTGAAATTCCTATTAGCGGACACAAACCCCAGACAATAGCTTTCGTTCTACATTTAAAGATTGAAACATGAATGTATATTTATTTACTTTAAGTTAATAAAAAATTAAGTATTTATGATAACTATAATTTTTTCTCATTCCTAATTTAACTGAATTTTCCATGTAATCAGTTAACTACCACATTCAGTTGCATTGGTTAAAAGTACTCCTATCGTACTTCATGTATTTCTTTTGTTTTACAGTATTTAAAATTAACCAATTTTAATAGGTGAATAAGTCATTTGCTTTTTGCTTTTGGCCCGCAAGAGGATTTCTACCTTCTAATTGAACTTATGATGATATATCTGAAAATGGGATAGATCTCTGACCTTATCGTGAATGTACTAATAATCATACTTGGAGATTTTGTATAAAAAGACATACATTGTATGTGGCCAAGTGAAATTTTCTCTATTGGAAATTTTTAAATGAGCACACAATTTCTACTATAATTTTTTTGAATACTGAAGCCTTTTTTCCCCCACATGTAACTAACTTACCACCATTTTACCAGCAGCAGTTGATTTATGATTAGCTAGTTGCAAAAGCAATTGCACCAGGCCTCATTTTGTTCTGGTACTTAATAATAAGCTTTACCTACATAAGAAAAAGGAAAACAACTGGAGGCCACTGTCTTAGTTATCTAGTGCTGCTATAACAAGAATACCACAAGTGGGTGTCTTTAACGAAGAGAAATTTATTTTCTCACAGCTCAGGAGGCCAGCTCTAGAGGAAAGCTTTCTGTCTTTGTCAGCTCTAGGGGAAGGTCCTTTGTCCTTAGTTCCTTTGTGATCTTCATGTGCCTTGACATCTCTCTTCCCCCATCTCTGCTTGCTCACTTGCTTGTTTAATCTCTTTTATATCTCAAAAGTGTTTGACTTAAAACAAACCCTACACTAATACTGTCCCATTAAAATAGCAAATAAAACCCATTCCCAAATGGGATTATAACCACAAGCATAGAGGTTAGGATTTACAACACTTATTTTTGGAAGACATAACTGAGTTCAAAACAGCCACCTTCCTAAATCATCACTGAATTTAAAAATGTTGCTTTGCATGATTTAGAGTGTATATATGGATTTTTTTTTTTCCTTATATAGTGCTGTATTGTTTCATTACAGAGCTGGTAACATCTCAAACATGAGGGTAATCATTTGGTTTATGGCAGTCTGGCATGTATTGTTTATAATTCATGAGGTTAATAGTAAGCATGTGGGTCCATTTATTCTGAAATCAAGGAGCTCACTTATTAAGTGTACCATAATACATACTTTACCAATTATGGTCTTACTAGAAAATCTGACTTCCAGGAAGAGGTTACTTCACAGATTTCTCTGCAAAGTATGGGGAGGGGGAAGGGAGATTACCAAGTGCTAAAGTATCAGCTCCAAGGTTTAACTCCTAAATTGCTGGGATAGCTTATCAGGTTTTATATCTTCTTCATTTCTATGTTGATTTAACAGTAGAAATGGTTCCCATATGGCCCAAATCCACTTACTCTACAGAGAGTTGAAGAGCTACAAAAATTGTAACTTACTACTATTTTACTTTATGATTTTTTTCTCAAAAATTAGCAGAGTTTTGACTTAATTTTTAGAAACAAATCGTACCTGACATATTAATGATTCTTACATCCTTCTCTTTTTATATGTGTAAAAGGGCCACATATCCTACATACCTTTTTTAAAAGATCTTTTGGTGTTTTACAGATTCTTATGAATATCCATATAGAATTTCCCTTTGGATAAATTTTAAAAAGCAAAAAGTATTTGATGTTAATGGATTGAATTCACACTCTACCTGTACTACAAGGGGACTGCTGAAGAGTGAATATTGGATAGAGGTTAGAAAGTTAAGAGTTGCAAATGCTTTAGTTACAAGTATAAAAAGGTAAGGCTATAGAGACAAATAATCCTGCCAAGTGGCAATAAAACTCCAAATATTTGAGAGCCACCTACACACTAGATGATGTTATGCTGATATATGTGTAATAGTATGGTTGCCATTAAATAGCCAAAATAAAAAGAGTAGACCTTAACCTAGAGGAGCATGCAGTCACTTGGGATTATAACCACAAGCATAGGGGTTAGGATTTACAACCCTTGTTTTTGGAGGACATAACAGAATCCAAAACAGCCACCTTCCTAAATCATCACTGAACTTGAAAATGTTGGTTTGCATGGTTTAGAGTGTATGTATGGATGTTCTTTTTCTGATATAATGCTGTATTGTTTCATTACAGAGCTGGTAACACCTCAAACGTGGGGGTAATCATTTGGTTTATGGCAGTCTGGCATATATTGTTTACAATTCATGAGGTTAATAGCAAGCATGTGGGACAGCATGATAAGGCTTCTCCAAGCCTATTCTCATGACTGGGGAAAGAAATACTGGTTTCTGAATTAGCACTCATAAGATGTTTTCTACTTTTGATTCCATAGCACCCTGCGAACATGCCTATAACTTCATTTACCACATTATATTAAAATGGCCCTCAGCTCTGCCAAAGGGTTAAGAACATGGATTCTGGAGCCAGACTGCTACTTGAGATGGGATCCTAGATCTGCCACCCACAGTTTTTCTGCCTCAGTTTTCTTAACTGTAAAACAGGGACTAAGGCAAGGATTCAGCGAGCTATACGTATAAAATTGAGCCCTGTTGGCTCAGTCACTGTTCTCCTGCTAACCAAAATGTGGGCAGTTCAAATCTACCAGCTGCTCCTTGGAAACCCTATGGTGCAGTTCTACTCTGTCCTATAGGGTTGCTATGAGTCGGAATCCACTTAATGGCAATTTTTTTTTTTTAATGTATTAAGTACATAGAACAGTGTCTGACATAGAGAACATAGTCAATATGCAGTAGCTATTACCTTCATTGTTAAAGTAGAGGGTCAGCAAAAATGAGGGAAACCCTCAGTCAGTTAGACTGACCCAATAGCCACAACAATGGATTAAAAAATACCAACAATCATGGAGATGGCACAGGACTAGGGAATGTTTTGTTCTGTTATATATAAGGTCACCATGAGCCAGAGCCAACATGATGGCCTCTAGCAACAACAATATTATGTTCTTAGGCCCATTGCTCCCACTAGGACTAGGCTGGGAGGTCCTCTCAGGCAATATTCTTCTTTGTGTTCTCAGTAAATTGCCTGGGCATTAGGAGCTTTGTTTTTAATTGGAGAGACCACGATCCAAAATGTATCACCAGTTTTCTTTCAGTTTTTGGCATTTGGTGGATAAATGGTGCTGCAGTGGGGATTAGTGGGGGAGGAGTGGATCAGAGTGATATGGCAGCAACAGGCTGACAGCTTGATACCCACACTGAAAAGTTTTCTGTTTTCTGTCTTCCTCCTCCGCATGCCTGCTGTGCAGCTCAGAGAGAATGCAGGAATAAAAGGAGAAGGACAGTGGCCTCTGAGTTGCGATTGAGTGCATGGGAATGTGGGAGGTAATGTGAGAAAGCGAATGGGAAGATTTGGCTCTTAAAAAGGCTATAAAATGAAATTTTAGAAGCATTGCAACTATTGATTTCTAATCTAGCCCTAGGGAACAATTAATCTTGATGAGATTTCCCTGTCAATTTGGGGTTAATAGATCTTCATGGAAATCAGAGGAAAGGAATCAGAAAGTTAGAATTAAATACTATGCTCCAGGAGCATCCATTTTACTGTCCTCTGTGCTTCAGTACTGGCTTCTTTATATATCTATTATGCCATGGATAACTTATTTTATGCTTATTTTTTATAGTATTTTGTTACAATAGGTATTGCGAGACTACAATTCATATTTTTATTCCTAGCATCTAGCATGAAATCTTGCAAATGGTAGAGATATAAGAAATAAGAGAGGAAGGAGAGGGAGAGGAAAGGGAATCAGGAAGGCAGGAAAGAAGGCAGGTAGGAAAGAAGGAAGGCAAGAAGACATGACATGAAAAAAGGAAGAAGGGAATTAACTCCAAGCCAGTGCTTATTCTCATAGCTATCGTGAATGGCTACAGATAAATTCACTTTGTAAAGAGCCCTAGGAAAAATCATCATATAATCTTTCCCAATAATATAAGCCAGAGAGTAACACAACTATTTGAGCAGAGATGTTATGAGAACATAGATCTTTATGTAATCTAATCTTTATTCCAAAAGAAGTAAATTGTTAAGGATATAAGGAATGTATTAAAGAGACGTTAATCTGATTTAATTGAGACAGCACATATATCACAAAATAGCATGCTCAATAGTTAGGCAAAAAAAAAAAAAGTTTGTTACCCAACAAAATATTTTGAAGAATTAAATTGAAATGCCATTGTTATTCATCAAGAGCCCTTTCCAAGCACAAATACGAACTTTTCACATTCCCTGGTACATTGCATAAACTAAACTAGTGCACTTTTGTTAAACCAGAATGCCTTTCAAACCTTCCTTAGCCTCTTGAGTTTGATGAATTATTTATTGTTAAGCAATTTGGTAGCTAGAAGGAGACATTCTGAGGAGAGTTTGGAAGCTAAATATGCAAAGTTTCATAGTTTTTAAAGAAAACAGTACACTTGTTGAGAAGTGGTTTACTTGAATTCAAAGCCTGGTTCAGCAACATGCCATTTTTTATACATTGCTAAGTAGCTTAAAAAAAAAAAAAAAATTTTTTTTTTTTTTTTTTTAAGTAGCTTTATAACCTCAACTTACAAAGGCAAAGGCAGCTAGTACTTTTCACTGCTATTTCTGTCAGCACTTAAGGAAAAATCTCCTTTAAAAGAAGTTTGATACTGCTAGAGAGACACCGGTGATGAGAGAAAACACACAATTCCTTCATAAATATGTTCATTCAAAATAAGATGTCCAGATTTTAATTGTAAGGAAAAATATACCTCTCAATTCAAGTTCTTCTGGATACTAGAACAGGGAAAATATCTTCTGATTTTTTTGTGTGTTAATTAGTGGTGTTTATTTCTAGATTGAACAAATAAACTCAAGATTTTTCTATGACATGTAACTCCTAACTATATACTATAACATGTGACTCCTACAAATGTGTGTGTGTGTGTATGTGTTGTGTGTGTGTGTGTGTGTGTGTGTGTGTTTCATATGGATACCTCTAGTGCCCCAGCTGTACCCAACATACAGGCAGAGTTAAATAATTGTTTGTTGAACTGAAATTAGCACTCAATAAGTATTATTTGAAAAATTGGGTGGATGATGACCCATGAGTAATGCTCCTTTGGCTGTCTGTCCCAGTTATTCAATGTGCATTACCCTGGTATATCAAAAAGTCAGTCTTGCTGTCTGTCCATAGAAATAAAATGTTACTCTCTTTAAATTCAGTAACTACCCCAGTTTCAGGGACCATAGATGCACACTGTCTAAAGCAAATAGCATTTAATGAATGAAAACCAGAAGGCACACTTAACCTTTATATCAACCAAGTGCCTGCTTTTCCTGAGTGGAGATTCTTGGACAGGAATTTTTATACTCATTGAGGGAAAAGATATGGTAATTTATAATTTTTATAGTGGAGAAAAATCCAGTTCGTTTTCTTGGAACTTGAAGATTGTTCAACTGATTTTCCTCATACTTCCCAATAGTAAATGGGCAGGGATTAAACATGGAATGTTTCAGTTAAAGTGATTTTTTTTCAGAGCCAACTGTGCATAAACGATGAGAATCACATTGTCACTGCACTGGTGTCTTTGTGCTATCTTTGAATTCTTTCTGGCAGGACTTCTTACACTCTTTTAAGGGTCTATCATCTCTTTTCCACTCTAGTTCTCACTACATGTCTCCACCATATACATATCCCCCACTTCTGCTTGGGCCCACACACTCATCATTTTATATAAACCCAGGTTGACAGACTTTCACACTTACAGACTTGCCTGACCTCTTTTTTCAACGGTGGGAAGAATCCATTTCACTAGGTTTAAACCTCTTCTGGCATGAACCATAATGATTCTGAGAACTTCAGATTGTCTTAACAAGCAATTTTTTGCTAATTCCGGTATATCTACAGTAAAAAAAAAAAAAAAAATTGAATGTGTACAGTTCTGGACATTAATGACAATAAATCAAAAAACCCAAACCCAGTCCAGTTCATTCTGACTCATAGTGACCCTGTAGGGTTTCCAAAGCTGTAAATCTTTACGGAAGCAGATTGCCACATCTTTCTTCCAAGGAGCCGCTGGTGCCAAACTTTCGGTGACAACAGGAAGATTAAAAAATAACTATTTTAGTACAAATAATAGTTTGTGAATTGATCTGAACTACTAATGTTGTTGTTGTTGTTAGTTGCTATTGACTTGATCCTGATTCATGGTGACCCTACATATTACAGAGTAAAACTGCTCCATAGGTTTTCTTGGCTGTAATCTTAATGGAAGCAGATCTCCAGGCTTTTTCTTCTCTGGTACCACTCAGTGGGTTTGGATCACTAACCTTTGGGTAAGCAGTAGAGCACAAACCATTTGTGTCACCTAGGGATCTGGGGCACTAATAAGTACATGTTTTTATTTTCACTGAAATCTTCTGTCCTATTGAATTCATAGTCTGAAAGTGTCTTCTACATGCCAAGAGCATCGCTAAGCCCTTGTACATTATTTTTTCATGCCAAGGCTAGGCTGCTCCTGTCGCCATCGCCCAGCTCCTATTATATGTGAACCATCTGGAAAAAAAGAACCAAAAAAAAGAAAAAAAAGAAATTCCATTTAGATACAACTAAAATTTAAATGTCCAGATCTCTGGGTGGTGCAAATGGTTTGTGCTTGACTACTAACCTAAGGTTAGTGGTTCAAACCCACCCAGAGGTACCACAGAAGAAAGGCCTGTTGATCTGTTCCCCTAAAGATTACAGCCAAGAAAACCCTATGGAGCATGTAAAAATGCTCTATTAGTAGTACCAGAACCTGTCTAACTCCATGGGGGATAATGACCAGGAGCAGCACAAAGCTGATTCCTTATGAAGTAGAGGTTAGACATACCTCCACTCTCCAATCTTTTAACCAATTCTGATACCAGTTGTCCCTTCCATGGTACCCTTTACTCTTCTGGATTCGACAGTCCATTGCAATGGCCACACAGAACTCACAGACCATACTTACAGTCAAATGGTTTATTTTATTAAGGAAATAACAGGGCACTGCTTGGGATCTGGATCAACAGGCTACAACTTGGAATCAGGATCAGGAAGCATGTAGGCAAAGTCTCCCTTCTTCAGTGCAGGATGGCTCTCTCAGCTCCTCTCTGCTGTGCAAGCAAGCAAGCCCTTTTCTCTGCTGTGCACACTCCCTTCTCTGCTGTGCAGGCCTCCTCTCAGCCTTCTGAGGAAAGGCTCCTGTTGGTCTGCCTTCTGTCAGCACTGACTCTGCCTGGGCCCCTTCCCAGTGTCATCATTGTTACAGCCCCTGACCATGACTCATGTTACAGCTCTTTTAAGAGGTTCCTTGCCCCCTTTCTCCCTGCTTTTTCTCCCTTCTTTCTTCTTTCTGCTTCCTGTCTGATAAACCTGTGTGGGGTTGTATATACAAGCCCCTTATCAATTTTAAGGCATGGCCCTCCCACCAGGGCCACAAACTGACCAATCCCTTCTTGGTAGGCCACAGACACTTCATTTGCATAGTATATTGACCAATCCCTGCAAGATGCATACCAATCACGGGGCAGGCTGCAGCCCAGGACCAAATAAAAATATCAAACCACAAGTTGTCTACAGCTTACCCAGGAAATATCAATCAACCTGGACAAAAGTAACAAACCCTCTGGAGTAAAAAATTAGAGCAAAGGTAACTCCTCATGGCTTAGGGGAAAAAATCTCTCAAGCTGTTTTTCTAAAGAACCAGGCAAAAGGCAACTTCAAGGAACTCATTTCACCACAAAGCAATTCTACTCTGTAGCACTGCTCTGTCTCCGTGAGTCAGAACTGACTCGACAACAATAGGGTAAACGTCCATCCAGGTTTAAAAATACCACAGCAGAGATTTTTGTGTCAAAAATCTAATGGGAATGATCATAAAGTGTGAGGCTATGCTAAAGCACTGTGGTACTACATTGAAGTCTGGATACAGCATCCTTGTGGTCTAACTTCTCAGGAAACGTCATAACTTTACGACTGTGGGAGTGGAAGTGGCGTCAATGCTTGTACCATGTCAGGAAGAAAAACCCTGGTTGCCAGCCTAGTGGTATCACAAAAGCTTGTACTCTTGTTTTCTGCATCTCTTCCAAAACCCAGCACTGTAGCATGTGTCTTGAGGCAAGCAGGTACCATTGGAAGAGAGGAATATTTTAAAATTCTAAATATGGCACCACAAAGCAAGTCCAGTGGCAGGGTCAGACATTATAAACTCAGGAAATCCCCAGGTGTCCATGCTCCACTTTGAGATTATCCACTTTAAAAGGACTGAAAGGGTCTCGGCTTTCCTGATTGGACCCATTGCTAGCATTGATGTTCATGAAATAAGCACAGATACGTTCATTTTCCCTTATTTTAGCCTCCAAATGCCATTTGTATGGACACAATTTTCAGTGGAGGCATTCCTCTTTTACAGCCCTGTATTATTTATTTATTTTGGCTTAGCTGCCTGTGTCACCATAAATGTCATTCTCAAAACAACTGGTAGCTAAACCACAGAGGCATGGACTTTTTCATGTGGCCAATTAGGAGGAGCAGTGGGGAATTAGGCCTGACTTGGACTCCTGTGGAATGATGCCAAATAGGTAGGATATCTCGGTTATATACCCCAGTAGCTTTTTTGGCTTGGCAGTTGGGATCCAGTATCACTCTTTGGTTTTCTCCATGTCACCTCAGACTAATTTTCAGGCAGCAATATTAATAAGGGAAAGGGGTGGTGACAACTGAGGAAAGAGTCCCAAGAAACTTCTAAAGCTGTAGGCTGGTTTTCCAGGTGCATGCTTTGGGTCTGTGAAGGAGTTTCATGACTGTGTTATAACAGATGGTTTAAACTCCATAAGGTATATATTTTTTGTTATAAAAGACTGGCATTTTCTCTTTTAAAAATTGTCTTTACCTGTTCTTTCATCTTCAGGCTTTTATATTTTTCCTGTTGATTTGAAAAGTTATGTGTGTACATGTTAGTATGTGTTCATGCTGAGTATGTTCTACTGTTTTGGTTTTCTAATTCCAGGTCTTTGCACATCTTTTTATAATACTTTGTTTCCTCGAGCTGCCCTTTGAAATCTTCTGTTCAGCTGTTTTACTTCATCCTTTCTTCCATTTGCTTTAGCTACTCTATGTTCAAGAGCAAGTTTCCGAGTCTCTTCTGACATCCATTTTGGTCTTTTTTTTTTTCTGTCTTTTTAATGACTGTTTGCTTTCTTCATGTATGATGTCCTTGATGCCATCCCACAACTTGTCTGGTCTTCAATCATTAGTGTTTAATGCATCAAATCTATTCTTGAGATGATCTCTAAATTCAGGTGGAGTATACTCAAGGTAATACTTTTGCTCTTATGGACTTGTCTTAATTTTCTGCAGCTTCAGCTTTAACTTGCATATGAACAACTGATGGTCTGTTCCACAGTCAGCCCCTGACCTTGTTCTGACTGATAATATTGAGCTTCTCCACTGTCTCTTTTCACAGATATAGTCGATTTGATTCCTGTGCATTTCATCTGATGAGGTCCACCTGTATAGTTGGTGTTTATGTTGTTGAAAAAAGCTATTTCCAAAGAATAAGCCATTGGTCTTACAAAAGTCTATCATGCAATCTCTGTTATCATTTCTATCACCAAGGCCGTATTTTCCAACTACTGATCCTTCTTTGTTTACAACTTTCACATTCCAATCACCAGTAATTATCAATGCATCTTGATTGCATGTCTGATCAATTTCAGACTGCAGAAATTGGTAGAAATCTTCAATTTCTTCATCTTTGGCATGAATAATAGTTGTATGAACCAGTTTTTCTTGTGGACTTATGGATATTATCCTATCACTGTCAGCATTGTACTTCAGGATAGATCTTGAAATGTTCTTTTTGGCCATGAATGACAAGCTGTTCCTCTTCAACTTGTCATTCCCAGTATAGTAGAGCATATGATTGTCTTATTCAAAATAGCCAATACCAGCCCACTTCAGCTCATTAATGCCTAGGATATCTATCTTCAAGCATTCCATTTCATTTTTACAACTTCTGGCCTTCCTAGGTTCATTCTTTGTATGGTCTAAGTTCTGATTATTAATGGATGTCGTCAGCTGTTTCTTCTCATTTTGAGTCATACCACATCAGCAAATGAAAGTCCCGAAAGCTTGACTCCATCCACGTCATTAAGGCCAACTCTACTTTGAGGAGGCAGCTCTTCCCCAGTTGTATTTTGAGTGCCTTCCAACCTGAGGGGCTCATCTTCTAGCACTGTGTCAGACAATATTCTACTATTATTCATAAAGGTTTCGCTGGCCAATTTTTTAAGAAGTATATCACCAGGTGCTTGTTCCTAGTCTGTCTTAGTCTAGAAGCTCTGCTGAAACCTGTCCACCATGGGTGACCCTGCTAGCATTTGAAATAGCAGCAGCATGGCTTCCAGCATCACAGTAACACCAAAGCCTAACCAACACTAATTAACCTGTTTCAACTCTCATCTTTGTCTTCGGCTCTCTGTTTCAGCTTTACTCTTTCATCCTTAGCCAATGGAACTCTAAGAGATTTCTCTTTCCTTCTCCATACTTTCCGGGCTTAGCTTTTGTTAGGGACAGTGAGAGACATAGTGAGCATAGTTCTTGAGTTTCGAGCAAGCAAGGCTCTCTCTAGGGAATTTCAGGACTAATCCCACCATGGGCGTGGAGCATAGAGATGAATTACATCCTCGCCTTTTCACAATGGACCCAAATACATTTTAAGGGCACATATAAAGTGGTAAGTAAATTTTGCTTGATGATAGAGTGGCTTAATGAATAGCATAAACCTTAGAATTAGTTTCATCGGTAAGATGTTTCTTGACCACTCTCTGGTTTTTCCCCACTACAAACCCTAATATGTCATGTTATACTGAAATGAATTTTATGTCAAGCCATCTGTCCCCCTCCTCCCTGCCAAAAAAAAAACCAAACCCATTGTCACGGAGTTGTTCCTAACTCATAGCAACCCTATAGGACAGTTTCCAAGGCGTGGTTGGTGAATTAGAACAGCTGATCTTTTGATTAGCAGTAAAACTCTTAACCACTGTGTCACTAGGGCTCCATCTTTCCTCTCTACTAGATTGTAAAAAAGTCAGTGGCAAAAAAGAACTTTATCTTATTCACCCTCTATTCCCTGAACATAGAACAATGCTTGACCCTTAGAAACAATAAATTCCTATTGAATGAATAAATGTTGGTCTGTTTTGGTTTCAGTAATTGAATGAACTCCATTTCACCTTACTGGCAGTTTTCTGAATCACTATAACACAACCTGGATGTAGTATAAAACAGTCAGGAGGCTGAACAAATGATCTGGAGAAAAGGAAGGGGGTTTGACAATTTTAGTAACAGAATCATAATTAATTTATTCTCTTCTCATGATCAGGTCCAATTCAGGGGTGTTCCAAAATTGTGAAATGAATTGGTCAGATACATGATGTTACATAAAAAAATAAATCATCTCTACAGCAATGTCCAAGCCTTGGTGGCACAGTGGTTAAGAGCTTGGCTGCTAACCAAAAGGTTGGCAGTTTGAATCCACCAGCTGCTCCTTGGAAATCCTAGGGGGCAGTTCTACTCTGTCCTATAGGGTTGCTATGAGTGAGAATCTACTTGACGGGAACAGGTTTTTGTTTGTTTGTTTGTTTGTTTGTTTGTTTTAATAGCAATGCCAAGAAATAGATTCTTTTATCACTCATTTTGTCATCTATCATATATTAATAGTGATTTGATATTGTTAAGTTTATTAAATTATCTAATACTTTAGAGTTTAGGTAATGACTTTAATACTATTAGCACATCTAATCTTAAAAACAGCATCAAAATTTAGGAACTGACAGATTAAGAGTCTTGATCATGGTGACACAGCTACAAAGAGGTAGACTTGAACTTAGATCTTCTTGCTCCAAGAACTCTTTCCACCATATCATAGATACAAAACCTTATAGTGGAAGACTCAAACATGATCATGCATAGACTCCCCAAGAAGTATACAGTTCACAGGTGAGATTATTGACCATGACTCAAGGTAGAATTTACAGGTACCATCAGTAAAATATATGTAACTTCTAACGGAAAGATAAAGTAGTGAGAGCTGATATCCTCCCTGAATGTTGAATCCAGAAGTTGAAGACTGGTTTCAGGAATGAATACTGAACATTTTTAAAATGATGCTATGAATAAATGGAGATGTGTGGTAAAGAATGTTAGCTGATGGACTATTATCAGTAAAATATTCTTAATACACAGATTTTCACAGATTAATATATGAACGAGGCATTTAGAATGCTGCGAATTCAGACATTTGGACTGTAGGAAAAGATAATTCCAAGTTAAGGACATAGGCAAGGCTAGAGCCTGTGCTGAGATGAGGGAACAAGTGGCTTGGTTTGGCAGGACCTTTAATGGGTGTAGTGCATAATATGGTTGGAAAGGTCAGTTAGGGCCAGATTTGAAGAAACTTGAGTTCCAGACTAAGGCATTCAAATCTATTATGGAGGCAGTGATCACTGAGGATGGCAGTTTTCTGAGTGGACCATTGACAGTTGAGGAGGGGAAATGATATACTTGGACTGTGGCCACTGTACTCATATACCCCATTTTTATCAAATCAAATATATGTGCACCTGTTTCCTTGGCTGGTGTCAGGGAATCCTTTGATATTTCCCCAGGGTAATATTTTTCTTGTACACCGCAAAAGGGGAAACTGAAGATCCTATGAGCATTTCCAAGAAATGGCCTGTCCCAGGGCAGCCAGCCCTGACTTCTGCCTGACAAAATAGGTCTGCTCTGAGCAGGGTGTGCACTGCACACATTCAATTGATAGCAATGGGAAAAGCAGATATTCCATCTGCCAATGATCAAACACATAAAATCACACAGGAATGTACAGTATGCTAGTTTGAACTACATAGGCGTTTGCCTCAACCTTAGAGAAAAAACCTGCCCGTTTCTGTCCCCTGGTAAGGACATTAGGGAGGGAAAGCTTTGATGTTTAAGCAATCATATAATTGACTCTACTGTTGGATCCAGAAACCAAGGGTTGGTTTCAGGAATGAACACTGAACATTTTCAGTGATGCTATGAATAAATGGAGGTGTGTATTGAAGAATGTTAAGGAGATAGACTATTATCTGTGAAATATTCTGAATATGCAAATTTCAAACATTGTCTCTCAAAAGGTACACTACCAGTCTTGCCAAAGTTAGGCTTTAGATACCATTTTCTTGAAAATCTAAAAAACAACTAGGTTCTCAGATGTTATGGTCAGAATATTTTGTACAATTTTAAGAGGACAGAGTACATGGAAAGGATTTTGATAACTGTAGAAGACACATCTTCCCTAAGATTTTATGATTAGAATCAGAGCCAATTCCTTACCCCTTTGCTTCACTGCATATACAATCAGCTGCCCAGTTCTATCAATTTATCTTTCAAAAAAACCACAACCATTTACCCCTCTTTGTCATCAGCTTACTCCAGGACTTCATCACCTCCTCCCTGCTTTAGTGTAATAGTTTCCTAACTGGTTTTCCTGCTTCTATTCTCCTCTTTTCCCTATCCAGTCTGCAAAGTGTCTCCTCTTTTCTCATCCAGGCTGCAACCATTCCAAACTGACATTCTTAAAATACTACTCTGGCTCTGATACTCTTCTATTTATACCACCTCAGGTTCACTATTGCCTACTATACAAATGGGCATTCACACTACTCTTGAGGAAGTATATCAAAAGCTGATACTCCACTCCAATACTCTTCAACAAGTCTAATATTCTGCACTGTGCTACATCAGTCTCCCTATCGCTTGACAGCTTTGAATTTTCCCCATCCCATCCTCTGGTTAATGTGTTTTATCCTTTAATCTTCCTCTTCATCAGCCTAAATCCCACCTTTTCCATGGCTACACCAGTCCACTTTGGTTTCTAAATTTTCAGAATGCCTTTTTCAATTTATGTCTAAACTCCAAACTCTGGCACTAAATTATGAACTGCTTTATGTGGTTATTTAACAACTTTATATCTGAGTATTGTCTCCTCAAAGCAATTTTATGTGCCTTGAGGACAAGGACCATTTGTGGTTCTACTTTTATAACCTCTGCAGTGTTCAGAAATTTTATAGAGTGGTTCCAAAATAAATGCTTATTAAATTAATTGAATAAGAAAGAATTAAATTATTTTCACACAGGCAAGATAAATGTTTAAAATGTTTAGGTAGCTTATTTTATCTACAACCAGAGAAATGATAAAAATAAGATAAATTACAATAGCTAAGAACTAAGTTATTGCTTTTTTTTTTTTTTTTTCCAGGTACTGTTTTACAAATACTTAATGCATGGTTTTATTCAATTATTTTCAACAATTTTGTGAGGTAGGTACTAGCGTTGTTCTCGTTTTATAGAGAAGGAAACTGAACTTGTCCAAACTCACACAGCTGCCAAATGGTAAAACTGGGATCAAGTATATGCCGTTCAACTTCAGAAACTATGCTCTTAATTATACTGAAAGTCTAGATTTTTTTCTCTCCACCTGTTGTTTATTGATTCAAATACCTATTTCATGGTAAAATAGAATTATAAGAAATGTTGATAATATTTTACCTGGCTAAAATGACTTTTGAGTCAATGAGTACCCAAATCTAAAACAGCCCTACTCATATATAGAATGATCAGCTATTCTTAAATAATACTGAGGTAAAACTATTTCATAGAAAATAAGTCTATACTATGGGTAGAAAAAACAGCCAATGACAAGATGTATTAATATGAGCATGGCATTTAGGCATCATGAATTACATTTTCTTGTATGAACATGTATCACGTTATTATTTATAACAATCAATATATTAAAAAGTAATTGAACATTGTCTCTCTCTTCAACCATATGTTGGCTTTCATCACAATATTTTGTCCAGTTTGGAATCTGATAACTCAAATGGGTTATAAAGATAATAAAACTTGGAAAAAAATTCTAAATTTAGAATTATTTCTCTTAAACCATATTGTCTAATTTTATAGGGGAAAAAGAAAAGAAAAGTCTGACCCAGCTGGTCTATATTCTCAGTGAAAACAAGTAAGAGGAAAATGGATATTCTTCCAGCAGGAGGGTTTCAGGCAGTACGTATTGTGAGTTTGGGAACAAACAGCCCTGTGATTGAGAATTACAGTTGCATAATTGGAGTGTTTAATATATAACTTTTATATGAATGCTGTTAAAGAACCTCAGTGAGGGGGGCGGAGCCAAGATGGCGGACTAGGCAGACGCTACCTCGGATCCCTCTTACAACAAAGACACGGAAAAACAAGTGAATCGATCACATACATAACAATCTACGAACCCTGAACAACAAACACAGATTTAGAGATGGAGAATGAACTAATACGGGGAAGCAGCGATTGTTTTCAGAGCCTGGAGCCAGCGTACCAGTCAGGTACGGCACAAGCACAGAGAGCTGCTCCACCCCCCTGAACTAACCCCAGGAGGGGGACCAGCCGGTTCCGCGGGCGGCGTGGGACGCAGCCGGTAGAAGAAGTCTCCGGGAGGCAGTGACTGGTCTTGGAACGGGGAGAGCAGCGTCCCAGCCGGGGAACCATCCCGCCGGGATTTGGACTGGGCGCAGGTACGGCATAAACACGGAGAGCTGCTCCACCCCCCTGAACTAACCCCGGGAGGGGGCCCAGTTGGGTCGCGCGGGCGGCGTGGGACACAGCTGGTAGGAGAAGTCCCCGGGAGGCAGCGACTGGTATTGGAGCGGGGAGAACAGCGTCCCAGCCGGGACACTCGGTCACGGCACAAGCACGGGGAGCTGCTCCACCCACCTGAACGAAACGTGGGAGGCGGCCCAACTGGTTCTCGGGGGCGGCACGGCAATGCGGCTAGAGGGACGAGAAGTCCCCGGGAGGCAGCGACTGATTTTGGAGTCGAGAGTGCACCGTCCCAGTAGGGGAGCCTTGACGCTGGGCGTGGGGCTGGAAGCCGAGGATCTGACCGTGACTCCAGAGGGCCAGACCCCCCGGGGGCAATCTCCACACAGCCAGCACACATAGGCGACGTGCCCCGCGGGAATCTCAGATATAATAGTCATTCCAAGCAAGACAAGCAACTCTGGCTATATTCTGAGGTGCTACTCTCCCATCTCTCTGTTCCCTCCCCCACCCTCCCCAGGTGGCTTCATTAACATCCGAATAGCCTGAGCCAGAGGGAGAACTCTGATAGGGATCTGACTGCATTTTTTTTTTAGCGGATTTTCTGGAAAAACTAGTTTCCCAGTGATGGCTCAGAGACAACAATCCATATCAAACCACTTCAAGAAGCAGACCATGACAGCTTCTCCAACCCCCCAAACAAAAGAATCAAAATCTTTCCCAAATGAAGATACAATCCTGGAATTATCAGATACAGAATATAAAAAATTAATTTACAGAATGCTTCAGGACATCACAAATGAAATAAGACAAACTGCAGAAAAAGCCAAGGAACACACTGATAAAACTGTTGAAGAACTCAAAAAGATTATTCAAGAACATAGTGGAAAAATTAATAAGTTGCAAGAATCCATAGAGAGACAGCATGTAGAAATCCAAAAGATTAATAATAAAATTACAGAATTAGACAACGCACTAGGAAGTCAGAGGAGCAGACTGGAGCAATTAGAATGCAGACTGGGACATCTGGAGGACCAGGGAATCAACACCAACATAGCTGAAAAAAAATCAGATAAAAGAATTTAAAAAAATGAAGAAACCCTAAGAATCATGTGGGACTCTATCAAGAAGGATAACCTGCGGGTGATTGGAGTCCCAGAACAGGGAGGGGGGACAGAAAACACAGAGAAAATAGTTGAAGAACTCCTGACACAAAACTTCCCTGACATCATGAAAGACAAAAGGATATCTATCCAAGATGCTCATCGAACCCCATTTAAGATTAATCCAAAAAGAAAAACACCAAGACATATTATCATCAAACTCGCCAAAACCAAAGATAAACAGAAAATTTTAAAAGCAGCCAGGGAGAAAAGAAAGGTTTCCTTCAAGGGAGAATCAATAAGAATAAGTTCAGACTACTCAGCAGAAACCATGCAGGCAAGAAGGGAATGGGACGACATATACAGAACACTGAAGGAGAAAAACTGCCAGCCAAGGATCATATATCCAGCAAAACTCTCTCTGAAATATGAAGGAGAAATTAAGATATTTACAGATAAACACAAGTTTAGAGAATTTGCAAAAACCAAACCAAAGCTACAAGAAATACTAAAGGATATTGTTTGGTCAGAGAACCAATAATATCAGATATCAGCACAACACAAGGTCACAAAACAGAACATCCTGATATCAACTCAAATAGGGAAATCACAAAAACAAACAAATTAAGATTAATTAAAAAAAAATACACATAACAGGGAATCATGGAAGTCAATAGGTAAAAGATCACAATAATCAAAAAGAGGGACTAAATACAGGAGGCATTGAACTGCCATATGGAGAGTGATACAAGGCGATATAGAACAATACAAGTTAGGTTTTTACTTAGAAAAATAGGGGTAAATAATAAGGTAACCACAAAAAGGTATAACAACTCTGTAACTCAAGATAAAAGCCAAGAAAAACGTTTAACGACTCAACTAACATAAAGTCAAACACTATAAAAATGAGAATCTCACAATTTACTAAGAAAAACGCCTCAGCACAAAAAAGTATGTGGAAAAATGAAATTGTCAACAACACACATAAAAAGGCATCAAAATGACAGCACTAAAAACTTATTTATCTATAATTACCCTGAATGTAAATGGACTAAATGCACCAATAAAGAGACAGAGAGTCACAGACTGGATAAAGAAACACGATCCATCTATATGCTGCCTACAAGAGACACACCTTAGACTTAGAGACACAAACAAACGAAAACTCAAAGGATGGAAAAAAATATATCAAGCAAACAATAAGCAAAAAAGAAGAGGAGTAGCAATATTAATTTCTGACAAAATAGACTTTAGACTTAAATCCACCACAAAGGATAAAGAAGGACACTATATAATGATAAAAGGGACAGTTGATCAGGAAGACATAACCATATTAAATATTTATGCACCCAATGACAGGGCTGCAAGATACATAAATCAAATTTTAACAGAATTGAAAAGTGAGATAGATACCTCCACAATTATAGTAGGAGACTTCAACACACCACTTTTGGAGAAGGACAGGACATCCACTAAGAAGCTCAATAGAGACACGGAAGATCTAATTACAACAATCAACCAACTTGACCTCATTGACTTATACAGAACTCTCCACCCAACTGCTGCAAAATATACTTTTTTTTCTAGCGCACATGGAACATTCTCTAGAATAGACCACATATTAGGTCATAAAACAAACCTTTGCAGAGTCCAAAACATCGAAATATTACAAAGCATCTTCTCAGACCACAAGGCAATAAAACTAGAGATCAATAACAGAAAAACTAGGGAAAAGAAATCAAATACTTGGAAAATGAACAATACCCTCCTGAAAAAAGACTGGGTTATAGAAGACATCAAGGAGGGAATAAAGAAATTCTTAGAAAGCAACGAGAATGAAAATACTTCCTATCAAAACCTCTGGGACACAGCAAAAGCAGTGCTCAGAGGCCAATTTATATCGATAAATGCACACATACAAAAAGAAGAAAGCCAAAATCGGAGAACTGTCCCTACAACTTGAACAAATAGAAAGTGAGCAACAAAAGAATCCATCAGGCTACAGAAGAAAACAAATAATAAAAATTAGAGCTGAACTAAATGAATTAGAGAACAGAAAAACAATTGAAAGAATTAACAAAGCCAAAAGTTGGTTCTTTGAAAAAATTAACAAAATTGATAAACCATTGGCTAGACTGACTAAAGAAATACAGGAAAGGAAACAAATAACCCGAATAAGAAACGAGAAGGACCACATCACAACAGAACCAAATGAAATTAAAAGAATCATTTCAGATTATTATGAAAAATTGTACTCTAACAAATTTGAGAACCTAGAAGAAATGGATGAATTCCTGGAAAAACACTACCTACCTAAACTAAGACATTCAGAAGTAGAACAACTAAATAGACCCATAACAAAAAAAGAGATTGAAACGGTAATCAAAAAACTCCCAACAAAAAAAAGCCCTGGCCCGGACGGCTTCACTGCAGAGTTCTACCAAACTTTCAGAGAAGAGTTAACACCACTACTTCTGAAGGTATTCCAAAGCATAGAAAATGACGGAATACTACCCAACTCATTCTATGAAGCCACCATCTCCCTGATACCAAAACCAGGTAAAGACATTACAAAAAAAGAAAATTATAGACCTATATCCCTCATGAACATAGATGCAAAAATCCTCAACAAAATTCTAGCCAAAAAAAATAATTCACCATGATCAAGTGGGATTTATACCAGGTATGCAAGGCTGGTTTAATATCAGAAAAGCCATTAATGTAATCCATCACATAAATAAAACAAAAGATAAAAACCACATGATCTTATCAATTGATGCAGAAAAGGCATTTGACAAAGTCCAACACCCATTTATGATAAAAACTCTTACCAAAATAGGAATTGAAGGAAAATTCCTCAACATAATAAAGGGCATCTATGCAAAGCCAACAGCCAATATCACTCTAAATGGAGAGAACCTGAAAGCATTTCCCTTGAGAACGGGAACCAGACAAGGATGCCCTTTATCACCGCTCTTATTCAACATCGTGCTGGAAGTCCTAGCCAGGGCAATTAGGCTAGACAAAGAAATAAAAGGTATCCGGATTGGCAAGGAAGAAGTAAAGTTATCACTATTTGCAGATGACATGATTATATACACAGAAAACCCTAAGGAATCCTCCAGAAAACTACTGAAACTAATAGAAGAGTGTGGCAGAGTCTCAGGTTATAAAATAAACATACAAAAATCACTTGGATTCCTCTACATCAACAAAAAGAACACCGAAGAGGAAATAACCAAATCAATACCATTCACAGTAGCCCCCAAGAAGATAAGATACTTAGGAATAAATCTTACCAAGGATGTAAAAGACCTATACAAAGAAAACTACAAAGCTCTACTACAAGAAATTCAAAAGGACATACTTAAGTGGAAAAACATACCTTGCTCATGGATAGGAAGACTTAACATAGTAAAAATGTCTATTCTACCAAAAGCCATCTATACATTTAACGCACTTCCGATCCAAATTCCAATGTCATATTTTAAGGGGATAGAGAAACAAATCACCAGTTTCATATGGAAGGGAAAGAACCCCCGGATAAGCAAAGCACTACTGAAAAAGAAGAAGAAAGTGGGAGGCCTCACTTTACCTGATTTCAGAAGCTATTATACAGCCACAGTAGTCAAAACAGCCTGGTACTGGTACAACAACAGGCACATAGACCAATGGAACAGAATTGGGAACCCAGACATAGATCCATCCACATATGAGCAGCTGATATTTGACAAAGGACCAGTGTCAATTAATTGGGGAAAAGAAAGCCTTTTTAACAAATGGTGCTGGCATAACTGGATATTCATTTGCAAAAAAATGAAACAGGACCCATACCTTACACCATGCACAAAAACTAACTCCAAGTGGATCAAAGACCTAAACATAAAGACTAAAACGATAAAGATCATGGAAGAAAAAATTGAGACAACCCTAGGAGCCCTAATACAAGGCATAAACAGAATACAAAACATTACCCAAAATGATGAAGAGAAACCTGATAACTGGGAGCTCCTAAAAATCAAACACCTATGCTCATCTAAAGACTTCACCAAAAGAGTAAAAAGACCACCTACAGACTGGGAAAGAATTTTCAGCTATGACATCTCAGACCAGCGCCTGATCTCTAAAATCTACATGATTCTGTCAAAACTCAACCACAAAAAGACAAACAACCCAATCAAAAAGTGGGCAAAGGATATGAACACACACTTTACTAAAGAAGATATTCAGGCAGCCACCAGATACATGAGAAAATGCTCTCGATCATTAGCCATTAGAGAAATGCAAATTAAAACTACGATGAGATTCCATCTCACACCAGCAAGGCTGGCATTAATCCAAAAAACACAAAATAATAAATGTTGGAGAGGCTGCGGAGAGATTGGAACTCTTATACACTGCTGGTGGGAATGTAAAATGGTACAACCACTTTGGAAATCTATCTGGCGTTATTTTAAACAGTTAGAAATAGAAGTACCATACAACCCAGAAATCCCACTCCTGGGAATATACCCTAGAGATACAAGAGCCTTCATACAAACAGATATATGCACACCCATGTTTACTGCAGCTCTGTTTACAATAGCAAAAAGCTGGAAGCAACCAAGGTGTCCATCAACGGATGAATGGGTAAATAAATTGTGGTATAGTCACACAATGGAATACTACGCATCGATAAAGAACAGTGACGAATCTCTGAAACATTTCGTAACATGGAGGAACCTGGAAGGCATTATGCTGAGCGAAATTAGTCAGAGGCAAAAGGACAAATATTGTATAAGACCACTATTATAAGATCTTGAGTAATAGTAAACCTGAGAAGAACACATACTTTTGTGGTTACGAGGCGGGGAGGGAGGGAGGGTGGGAGAGGGTTTTTTATTGATTAATCAGTAGATAAGAAATGCTTTAGGTGAAGGGAAAGACAACACTCAATACCTGGAAGGTCATCTCAATTGGACTGGACCAAAAGCAAAGAAGTTTCCGGGATAAAATGAATGCTTCAAAGGTCAGCGGAGCAAGGGCGGGGGTCTGGGGAACATGGTTTGCAGGGACTCCTAAGTCAATTGGCAAAATAATTCTATTATGAAATCATTCTGCATCCCACTTTGAAATGTGGCGTCTGGGGTCTTAAATGCTAACAAGCGGCCATCTAAGATGCATCAATTGGTCTCAACCCACCTGGAGCAAAGGAAAATGAAGAACACCAAGGCCACACGACAACTAAGAGCCCAAGAGACAGAAAGGGCCACATGAACCAGAGACCTACATCATCCTGAGACCAGAAGAACTAGTTGGTGCCCGGCCACAATCGATGACTGCCCTGACAGGGAGCACAGCAGAGGACCCCTGAGCGAGCAGGAGATCAGTGGGATACAGACCCCAAATTCTCATAAAAAGACCAAACTTAATGGTCTGACTCAGACTAGAGGAATCCTGGCGGCCATGGTCCCCAGACCTTCTGTTGGCACAGGACAGGAACCATCCCCGAAGACAACTCATCAGACATGAAAGGGACTGGTCAGCGGGTGGGAGAGAGACGCTGATGAAGAGTGAGCTAATTATATCAGGTGGACACTTGAGATTGTGTTGGCAACTCTTGTCTGGAGGGGGGATGGGAGGATAGAGAGAGAGAGAAGCCGGCAAAATTGTCACGAAAGGAGAGACTGAAAGGGCTGACTCAAGAGGGGGAGAGCAAGTGGGAGTAGGGAGTGAGATGTATGTAAACTTGTATGTGACAGACTGATTGGATTTGTAAACGTTCACTTGAAGCTTAATAAAAGTTAAAAAAAAAAAAAGAACCTCAGTGATAGCTCAACTGTTACCTTGGGAATATCTTCATGAACAATCAATAACAGAGAAATGTGGAAAGTGGAAAGTGGTTAGGGCTGTTGACCGAGAGCTCCTTAGGGCATTAGTCCTCTCTGTGAATGGGCTGAAGACAGGAAGCAGGCTACTAGTGACTGGCTGAAAAGAGGGAGTAAGCTTTGAAAGATATAAAACTGTTTTTTTTTTTTTTCATTCGGGGGGGGCGTGGGAGGGAACTTTTTAAACAGCTCTGCATAGTTTCAGATGAAGATACTTCTACTAGTAAAGACGCATAAATAGCCTAGTTTAAAACAACAGCTTAGAAATAGAGCTTTGGAGTTAGCCATGACAAAGACTGGTAAATAATCCACATACTAAATCATTCACTCAAAAAATAACTTTTATCTCAACACGTTATACACAAAGCAGTTAACCAGCTTTCACATGCATATGAGGGGATTGAAAATATTATGGCTTGGGTCAGGCGCACCTTGGGTCAGGTGCACCTTAGTCTTCAAAGTGACATCTTTGTTTTTCAACACTTTAAAGAGGTCTTTTGCAGCAGGTTTACACGATGCAATACGTCATTTGATTTCCTGACTGCTGCTTCCATGGGTGTTGACTGTGGATCCAAGTAAAATGAAATCCTTGACAACTTCAATCTTTTCTCTATTTATTATGATACTGCTTATTGGTCCAGTTGTGAGGATTTTTGTTTCATGCCGAGGCATAATCCATACTGAAGGGTATAGTCCTTGATTTTCACCAGTAAGTGCTTCTTCACTTTCAGCAAGCAAGGCTATGTCATCTGCATAATTCAGTTTATTAATAAGTCTTCCTCTAATCCTGATGCCCAGAGGTAATAAAAATAGGTTTTTACGAAAGCAGCCTTTGCCTTCAAGGAGATCAGTATGGTTTCAAATCAGTGATTTATAAAAGAGAAGTGAGTTAGGGATGAATATAGGACTCTTAGGGTCTTAGAAAGGACCCCTGGTGGTAGAATGATTAAACTCTTGGCTGCTAACCAAAAGGTTGGCAAGGAAGAAAGGATCTGGTGATCTGTTCCCATAAAGATTACAGCCTGGGAAACCCTATGGGGCTTCTGTCATATAGTGTTGCTATGAGTCAGATTAGACTCAACAGCACACAACAGGATCTTAAAAGGTCACTGGTAAGGCAAACAGTTTTCACTCAACTACTAATCTGAAAGTTGGCTGTTCAAACCCATCCAGCAGCACAGCAGAAGAATGGTCTGGCCATCTGCTTCTGTAAAGATTACAGCCAAGAAAACCCTATGCAACAGTTTTACTGTGTACTACACGGGGTCTCCATGAGTCATAATCAACTCAAGAGTAATCGGAGGGTCTTTAGAAGGAGTCTCTAGGTGGTGCAAACAGTTAACATGCTCTGCTGCTAACTGAAAAGTTGGAGGCTTGAGTCCACCCAGAGGCACTCCGGAAGAAATGCTTGATGATTTACTTCTGAAGAATCAGCCATTGAAAATTCTGTGGAGCACAGTTCTACTCTGACACAGACGGGGTCACCATAAGTTGGAATCAACTTGACAACAGCTGGTAAAGGGTCTTAGAGACACCAGGGCAGGGTGAAGGAAATAAGTGACTACCAAGTTGCATGATAAAATTTCCTTCAACTCACCAAACTCATTTTAGATATTTCAAGGGGAAAGCACAGGTGTCTACTCATTTAGTCCAGCACAGAGACTGGAGCCCTTTAGTCCTAATGGCCAGGGGAGGCGTGGCCTGAGACAAGATAATCTTGATCTTAGACTGATGCTCACTGGGGATTTGCATTAAGCAGGGACTTCTAATCCTGGAAAAACAGAATTGGGATGAGAATAAGATCTAAAGTGTATCTCACTGGAGACTTCCTTTCCCAGAATACCTGAAATCTGTTATTGAATACTTTTGTGAAACTATCTTCCCTAAGAAAGATTAATAAGATATAGAAGGGGGAATCACTGGGACATTTTCAAATTTTAAGGAATAATTTACTTCCTATTGTGTCTCCTCATTACATCATCTTTATCCCATTCCTCTGCTTAAATCCATAAAACTTAACTACAAAAAAAAACTTCTTTATCATTCCTGCAAAAACAGACGAGAGACGAGTAGCCAGATTTCTGATCAATACTGTTAGGTTTGGAGCTTTCTTTATGAAAAACATTATTCTAATACCTTTGTTGTTGTCACCCAGTCATCTCTGACTTGTGGAGACCTTATGTATAAAAGAGAGAAACATTGCCCAGTCCTGTGCCATCCTCATGATCGTTGGTATGTTTGAGTACATTGTGGCTTTTGTATCAATCCAACTCATTGAGGATTTCCCTCATTTTTGCTGACCCTCTGCTTTACCAACCATAATATCCTTTTTTTAGTGGCTGGTCTTCCCTGATGACATGTCCAAAGCAAGCAAGCCAAAGTCTTGTCGTTCTGTCTTCCAAGGAACATTCTGGTTGTAGTAGCACCTTTGTTTTTGTTGTTACGTGCTGTTGGACCTTCTCATAGCAACTCCATGTGACAGAGTAGAACTGCCCCATAGGGTTTTCTCAGCTATGATATTTACGGAAGCAGGCGATCAGGTCTTTCTCCCACAGAGCCCCTGGGTGAGTTCAAACCCAGCCTTTCCCTTAGCACCTGAGCACTTAATCGTTTGTGCTACCAGGGCTCCTTAGTAGTACCTTTAGGGAGGGGATAACTATAATCATGAAAGACATGCCGTTTGATGACTGCTTGCTATGTACCAAGCACAGTTCCAGGTATATTTCATAGTTTATCTCAAAACAAATTTTGGAGGCCTGCATCTTATATTCTAGTTATGAGTTTTTCTATCTCTCTGCCTTTGCTTTATGCCATTTCCTCTGCTAAGAACCTCTTTTCCTCTCAAAACTATGAAAATTTCATTCATCATTCAAAACTCACAAATCCATATCTACTTATCTTGAAGACCTCCCTGACTTTCCTGAATCTGAGAAATGCGATCTTTTTTTTCCTCTAAATCTCTGAAGTAGATATTTATATTTTTCACATAGAACCTACTTACGCCTTATATTCAGTGCTATAAGCTTGCAAGGCCCATGTTTAAAAGCTTTGTCTTTCCTAAGGAAGGTGTTTTCAAGTTGTTCCATAAACCTTTTGCATCAGAATCATCTGAGTTGTCTGTTAAAAAACTAGATCACTAGTACTCACTCTAGCTTTGCCGAGTTAAATTTTAGGAGCTAGGGCCCAGGGACCCGTATTTTAAACCAGCGCCTTAAGTGATTCTTGTGCTCACAGAAGTTTGGGAATCTTTATCTTAACATTAAGCTGTGGTTCCCAACTAGGGGTGAGTTTCCCTCAAAGGGACATTTGGCAATGTCTGGAAACATTTTTGCTTATCACTCCTGGTGGTGGGGTGCTACTGGCATTTATTGGGTAGAGACCAGGGAGGCTGCTTAAATCCTACAATGCACGGGCCAGCCCCAAGTAACAAAGAATTATCTGGCCCCAAATGTCAGTAGTATTGAGGCTGTGAAACCGTGGCATCGTGTGCTTGTAGGTGATCAGTAGATGTTTCTTGAATAAACAAATTAGTAGTGAAGTAGGTTGAGAAAAGGAAAGCCCAAAGCTCTTAATGTGGGCTCAGCTGCAGACAGACCTGTGCTCCTTCTGGGACATGCCTGGTAGAGCTGCTTCACAACTTTGTACCTGCCTGGGTGTGTGTGGCACCTGCCTGTGTGGAGTCATGAAGGTCCAGGACTTAGTCAAGTCCATCCATTCTGGTGACTATACATCACACTTGTTGTTGCTGTTGGTTGTTCTCAAGTTGACTGTGACTCATGGTGACTTTATGCATAACAGAATTAAGCATTGCCCAGTTCTGTGCCATCCTCACAACCGCAACTTTTATGTGAGAGAGATAATTGTATTTTTAAAAAAAAGCTCACGTCACAGTAATTTTCTCCTTTTAGTTCTTTACCGAATGTCTTGGTATTTTAAAATCACCTAACATACATTCAACTTGACAGCAGCAGTTTTGGGCTTTTTAACATGCATTCCCTTAGGCAATCTCAGTACTCCCGGGGGTAGGAGGGAGCATAATTCTCCAGTTACAGACCAGGAAGCAGACTGAAAGTAGTTAAGTGATTTGCTGGCGGTCATGCAATGAATCAGTGTCCTCATTAAGATTAGAACCTACTGTTTTCCACACACAAACCACAAGCCACATTGCCTCTCAAATACTTATTTTAACAACTTTGGTTCATCGTTTGAAAACAGAGTCTCCTGAAATCTAGTAGTACATGCTTGAAATGTGTCTTCGTTTATCTTTTTGGTTGCCCAATCTCCAGTGAATCATCATCCACATAACAATGTAGTGTTTTTCCTGTCTGGATAGAGAATGTGTTTAAACTGCCTCTATACAAGAAGTCAACCAGCAGCTCATTTTGATTGGGGTCAATTCAGAACATTGTTGTTAGATGCCGTCAAGTCGGTTCCAAATCATAGCAACCGTATGTACATCAAAACAAAATACTGCCCGGTCCTGCACCATCCTCACAATTGTTTCTATGTTTGAGCCCATTGTTGCAGCCACTGTGTCAATCCATCTTATCGAGGGTCTTCTCTGTTTTGCTAACCCTCTACCTTACCAAGGATGATGTCCTTCTCCAGGGACTGGTCGTTCCTGATGATACATCTAAAGTATGTGAGACAAAGTCTTGCCATCCTTGCTCCTAAGGAGCATTCTGGCTGTATTTTTTCCAAGGCAGATTTGTTCATTCTTCTGGCAGTCCATGATATAGTCAATATTCTTCACCAACAACATTTCAAACATTATATATGGTAATCTTAGTGTGGAGATTATTTTCAAATGTAGGCCATTAGAACTTTTGGCAATATGATATTAGCATGATCACAAAGTATTTATTTCATAAGAATAAACTCTCAGAGATTAACTATTATGTGTATAAAACCAAAAACCAAACCCACTGCCATCGAGTCGATGCCAACTCGTAGCGACCCTATAGGACAGAGTAGAACTGCCCCATGGAGTTTCCAAGGAGCGCCTGGTGGATTTGAGCCACCGACCTTTTGGTTAGCAGCTGTAGCTCTTAACCACTAAGCTACCAGGGTTTCCGTTATGTGTATATATACATATAATTCTACAATATAGGGGCCAAAGAGGGAAAAAAAAAGATTAAATAAAAGATATGGGTAGACCCTTTCCTAGCTCTTCCTTTCTACCAGTTTCCCTCTTTTGATTTTTGTTTTGGTTAAAAAGTCCCCAGCCTGGCTGCTCTATGTTGAAGTTCTCTGGCATTTGGATAACACTTTGACTATATAACATCAGGGAAGAAGAGAACTGGGATTCAGTTACAGTTTGCCCTCTTAAATTCTTGTTTCTTTTTTTTATAAAAGATATTTATGCAGGAACCTTTTAGAATATAACTAAAATGTTATAATACATTATAGATTTTTCCACAACTTCTCAGAAGAATTCGGACAAAGACTATGTTACTCTCCTCTTTTTAAAAATTTTTTGGATACTCAGTTCTAGTCTGTTCAGATCAGAAGTCAAAATGAGTTTAAAAGACTGGAAAATACTTAATAGCATATAAAAACATTTTTCTTGGGTGGTCTCTCTGTAACTCATCTTTTTTTATTTCCCTTCCCCTTATCATCTATATTTTCAAACATATTTTAATATCAGACAAGTGAATCAAGTGGGAAAATCCCTTCTCAAAGAAACTTATCTATAGAGAGGAGAAAGGAGAAATGCAAAGGTTACTTATAAGAGTGTTCTACATTTTCTCTTCACTGTTTAGTACAAGGCTAACTCTCACTGCTGTCTAATAAAATGAACCAAGAGTGAAAAGTTCAAATATTAGGCTTCCCTGTGGTGCTGGCTTCATGAGGGCCCGAGAGGCAACATCAGCAGAATGACAGAAGGGTGTTCGTGTTTCTGTCTAGTCTGTGGTGGACTGCTGAGATGGCTACTTGAGGACAAATAAAATCCCCCAAACCAAAATTTAACCTGCAACTCAGAAGTTCAACGACCTTAGGTTAAAAAACCTTGCTTCAAGTCGCCACTGACTTCCTCTGCTTTTCACCAACCCCTCTCCCAAAATTACCTCCTCAAAGCTAAACAAACAAAAAAGGCAAAGTACCAGACTTCTCAACAAAAGGCATTTTGTTTTCTACCCAGTTTTTGTGTACAATATATGAAAGTTGCAGTCATGGCAGAAGGAAACTTACATTAAATTAACATTCCCCAAAACAACTTGAAATCAATGGATATGTTTTCTTCCAGAGAAATCCATAATTACCTTGGCTTCAGCACAGCAGAAAATAACAGAGTATCATAGACAGTTTTCTGAGTTGACTGTAGTTCAGATCAAGGTCCACATATGCTGCAAATCTCTGTAATGGCAAGTAACTATAGGGAATCTACCAAGCCATTTAGCAATTTAAGTAGTCCACACCAAAACTTCCAAATCGATTGGAACAAGTATTAATTTTTTATGGAATGCCTTCACATAATCAGTAGAAAACATTAAAGTAACATCTTAGATATTTAAGTGTGCCCTTAGATTAGGTTGCCAGATAAAATACAAGGTCAAGATGCCCAGCTAAGTTTGAATTTCAGATAAACAACAAAAATTTTTTTAGTGTAAGTATATCCCAAATATTGCATAGGACATACTTATACTAAAAAAAAAAAAAAAAAAAAAAAAAAAAAATTTATTGTTATTTGAAATTAAAAAGAAATAGAGCATTCTGTATTTTTATTTATTTTTCTTGCTAAGCCTGGCAGTCCTACTTAGAAGACATAGTCAAGTTTTAATTAAAAAAAATTGTTATTAAATACTAAGATAGCTGGATATCTATGTATTTTTTGAAATTTAAAAAGCTGTAAGAAGTATGTAAAATGTGAAGGATTGAATGCCAGTACTGGAAAGTATAATCTGTGAAATGATTGCTGATGAATTTAAAAAGAAAAAAAAAAAAAAGATGGGGATTTCCTAAGCCTGGGTCATGCTTAACACGTCTTACACATAGGTTGGCCCTCTCAGTGCATAATTATGACTTTCTGGGTCATTTACAGCCCCCTGTTCAGAGATTAACCAAACCTGTTTTTTTTTTTTTTTTATTACCATAGAGTGGCCACCAGTGGTCAAGAGCTACAGCTGCTACCAAAAGGCTGGCAGTTTGAATCCACCAGCTGCTCTTTGGAAACACTATGGGGCAGCTCTACTCTGACCTATAGGGTTGCTACAAATTGGAATCAACTCGACAGCAACAGGTTTGGTTTTTGTTTTTCAGAGAGTAAGGAGCCCTGGTCGCACGGTGGTTAAGCTCTGGTTGCTAACCGAAAGGTTGGTGGTTTGAACCCCCAGCTGCTCTGCAGAAGGAAGATGTGGCAGTCTGCTTCCGTAAATATTACACCCTTGGGAACCTTATAGGGCAGTTCTACTCTGTCCTACAGGGTCACAATGAGTCAGAATCGACTCAGCGGGAACAGGTTTTGGTTCAGAGATTGTTCAGGAAAACTGAATATTGAATTTACTTTTGATTCCATCACAGGCACTGGTAAACCCATTGTCATCCAGTTGATTCCCACTCAGAGCAATCCTATAGGACAGAGTAGAACTGTTCTGGAGGATTTCCAAGGCTGTAAATCTTTATGGAACCATACTCCCCCATCTTTCTCCTGCCGAGTGGCTGGTGGGTTCAAACAGCCGACCTTTTGGTTAGCAGCTGAGCACTTAACCCCTGTGCCACCAGGGCTCTCTTAGGCGCTGGATAGTTAATCTAGATTTCACTAAAACAGAATCATTTGATATCTGTGATTAATTAGTTGTTCTTAGAAGATGCGTAGGTACCAGAACAACATTCTATTTCTAGGAGTTCTCAATAATCATACTGTTGTGGTTGATACAAGGAGTTGGAGTCAGGCAGACCTGGATTCAAATACCAGCTCTGCCGTATATCCATGCATGAATTGGGTAAGTTATCTAATATCTTTAAGCCTCAGTTTTCAGTTGTTTATTCTCATTTTGAACAACATTAAAATAAGTTCACAAGAGCCAAAGTATGATTCAGCTGAATATATCACACCTGAATTTAGAGACCATCTCAAAAATAGATTTGACTCATTGAGCACCAATGACTGAAGACCAGATGAGCTGTGGAATGACATCAAGGACATCATACTTGAAGAAAGCAAAAAAAAAAAAACCCATTGCCATCGAGTTAATTCCGACTCATAGTGACCCTATAGCAAACCTATAGGACAGAGTAGAGCTGGCCCATAGGGTTTCCAAGGAGCACCTGGTGGATCTGAACTGCTGATATTTTGGTTAGCATACGTAGCTCTTAACCACTCCCCGACCAGGGTTTCTGAAGAAAGCAAAAGGCCGTTAAAAAGACAGAGAAGAAAAACAAGTCCAAAATGGATGTCAAAAAGACTCTAAAACTTGTTCTTGAACATAGAGTAGCTACAGCAAAAGGAAGAAATGAAGAAAAAAAGCTGAACAGAAGATTTCAAAGAGCAGCTGCAGAAGACAAAGTAAAATATTATAATAAAATGTGCAAAGACCTGAAATTAGAAAATCAAATGGGAAGAACATATTTGACATTTCTCAAACTGAAAGAATTGAAGAAAAAATTCAAGCCTTGAGTACCAATACTGAAGGATTCTATGGGCAAAATGTTAAATGACACAAGCATCAAAAGAAGATGAAAATGATACACAGAGTCACTGTACCAAAAAGAATTGATCGATGTTCAACCATTTCAGGAGGTAGCATATTATCAAGAACAAATGGTACTGAAGGAAGAAGTCCAAGCTACATTGAAGGAATTGGTGAAAAACAAGGGTCCAAGAATTGACGGAATACCAATTGAGATGTTTCCACAAATGGATGTAACATGAGAAGCGCTCACTTATCTATGCCAAGAAATTTGGAAGACAGCTACCTGGCCAACCAACTGGAGACCTATATTCATGCCTATTCCAAAGAAAGGTGACTCAATAGAATGTAGAAATTATCAGATAATATCATTAATATCACACACAAGTAAAATTTTGTTGTAGATGGTTCAAAAATGGTTGCAGCAGTATATTGACAGGGAACTGCCAGAAATTCAAACCACGTTCAGAAGAGAATGTGGAACTAGGGATATCTTTGCTGATGTCAGATGGATCTTGGCTGAAAGCTGTGAATACCAGAAAGATGTTTACCTGTGTTTTATTAGCTATGCAAAGTCATTCGACTGTGTGGATCATAACAAATTTTGGATAACATTGCGAAGAATGGGAATTACAACACTTAATTGTGCTCATGTGGAACCTGTACATACACTGAGACAGTTGTTTGAACAGAACAAGGGGAAACTGTGTGGTTTAGAGTCAGGAAAGGTGTGCATCAGGGTTGTATCATTTTACCATGTTTATTCACTCTGTATGCTGAAAAAATAACCCAAGACGCTCAAATATATGAAAAAGAAAGCATTGGGATTGGAGGAAGGTTCATTAACATCCTGCAATATGCAGGTGACACAACCTTGCTTGCTGAAACTGAAGAGGACTTGAAGCACTAACTGATGAAGCCTTCAGTATGAATTACACCTCGACATAAAGAAAACAAAAATCCTCACAACTGGACCAATAAGCAACATCATGATAAATGGAGAAAAGACTGAAGTTGTCAAGAATTTCATTTTACTTGGATCCACAATCATTGCCCACAGAAGCAGCAGTGAAGAAATCAAACAACTTATTGCACTGGACAAATCTGCAGCAGAAAACCTCTTTAAAGTGTTAAAAAGTGAAGATGTCACTTTAATGACCCAAGCCATGGTATTTTCAGTCACCTCATATGCACGCAGAAACTTGAAAATGAACGAAGAAGACCTAAGAAGAATTGATAGCTTCAAATTATACTGTTGATGAAGAATACTGAATATACCATGAACTGCGAAAAGAACTAACAAACCTGTCTTGGGAGAAGTACAGCCAGAATGCTCCTTAGAAGTGAGGATGGCATGACTTCCATCTGATGTACTTTGGACATGTCATCAGGAAGGTTCAATCCCTGGGGAAAGGCATCATGCTTGGTAAAGTAGAAGGTCAGTGAAAAAGAGGAAGACCCTCAACAAGATGGATTGACACAGTGGCTGTAACAATGGGCTCAAAATAGCAACAATTATGAGCTTGGCAGAAGACCAGCCAGTGTTTTGTTTTGTTGTACATAGGGTCACTATGAGTCAGAACCAACTCAAGGGCACCTAACAGCAACAACAATAAGCCTCAGTTTAAGAAGCTCTGTTGGTGCAATGTTTAAGTTTTCTGCTTCTAACCGAAAGGTTGGCTGTTTGAACCCACCAGCTACTCTGCAGGAAAAAAGATCTGGTGATCTGCTCCAGTAAAGATTGTTTTTGTTGTTGTTAGGTGCCATTGGGTCGGTTCCAACTCGTAGGGACCCTGTATACAGAAGAATGAAAGACTGCCTGCTCCTGCATGAGCCTCACAACCGTTGCTATGCTTGAGCCCATTGTTGCATCCACTGTGTAAATCCATCTTCTTGAGGGTCTTCTACTTCTTCACTGACCCTCTACTTTACCAAGCATGATATCCTTCTCCAGGGGCTAATCTCTCCTGATAACAGGCCCAAAGTATGTGAGGCAATGTCTTGCCATCCTTGCTTTTAAGGAGCATTCTAGTCATACTTCTTCCAGGACAGATTTGTTCATTCTTTTGGCAGTTCATGGTATATTCAATATTCTTTGCAAACACCACAATTGAAAAGCATCAATTCTTCTTCAGTCTTCCTTATTCATTGTCCGGCTTTAACATGCATATGAGGTGATTGAAAACACCATGGCTTGGGTCAGGCGCACCTTAGTCCTCAAGGTGACATCTTTGCTTTTTAACACTTTAAAGAGATCTTGTAGCCGATTTGCCCAAACCAATGCTTCTTTTGATTTCTTGACTGCGGCTTCCATGAGTGTTGATTGTGAATCCAAGTAAAATGAAATCCTTAACAACTTCAATCTTTTCTCCGTTTATCATGATGTTGCTCATTGGTCCAGTTGTGAGGATTTTTGTTTCCTTTATGTTGAGGTGTAATCCATATTGAAGGCCGTGGTCTTTGATCTGCATCAGTTAGTGCTTCAAGTCCTTTTCACTTTCAGCAAACAAGGTTGTGTCATCTGCACAACACAGGTTGTTAATGCATCCTCCTCCAATCTGATGCCCCGTTCTTCTTCATAGAGTCCAGCTTCTCAGATTATTTGTTCAGCATACAGACTGAATAGGTATGGTGGAAGGATACAACCCTGACGCACACCTTTCCTGACTTTAAACCATGCAGTATCCCCTTGTTCTGTTTGAACAACTGCCTCTGGATCTATGTACAGGTTCCTTGAGTGCACAATTAAGTGTTCTGGAACTCCCATTCTTTCCAATGATATCCATGATTTGTTATGATCCACTCAGTCGAATGCCTTTACATAGTCCATAAAACACAGGTAAACATTTTTCTGGTATTCTCTGCTTTCAGCCAGGATCCATCTGATGTCCACTATGTTATATCTGGTTCCATGTCCTCTTCTGAATCCACCTTGAATTTCTGGCCATTCCCTGTCATTATACTGCTGCAGCTGCTTTTGAATAATCTTCAGCAAAATTTTACTTGTGTGAGATATTAATGATACTGTTCGATAATTTCCACATTCAGTTGGATCACGTTTCTTGGGAATAGGCATAAATATGGATCTCTTGTGGTTGGTTGGCCAGGTAGCTGTCTTCCAAATTTCTTGGCATTGACAAGTGAGCACTTCCAGGGCTTCATCCATTTGTTGAAACATCTCCGTTGGTATTCTGTCAGTTCCTTGTTTTTCGCCGATGCCTTCCATGCAGCTTGGATGCCTTCCTTCAGTACCATGGGTTCCTTACAGGCTAAGAAATCCTATGGGACAGTTTATTCTGTCTTATATGGTTGCTATGATTCAGAATTGACTGGATGACAAAAAACAACAAGTCTCAGTTTCTTCATTCATAAAATGAAAGAAAAACCCTACCATGCAAGGAGCTAGAGTTAAGATTAAGAAAGATAGTGTAGTCAGAACAATCAGTGATTGGCACTTGTTAATTTTTAGGCTACAAACTCCCTGGACGTGAGGATCTGTTCTGTCCTATCTATGTTATAACATCAGCACCAAACATAGTGCTTGAGACATGGGAGGAGCTCACATGTTTATTTGATATTCTGTTAATAAGTATAGCGTAAAAGTAATTAGAGCAATTTAATAGGGTGCCTGGTAAATCTAGATCTTCAATATTTTAAGAGAGAGAGCTGCCTTGTGGATTGCTAGAAGATTTGGGTTTCCAGAAGTGTAGAAGCAAACTAGTAAAACGGATGCACTTTATTTTAGGAAAAATACCAGCAAGGCTCTTGAGTTATCCTATTGTAAAACAAGTACACATCCGTTGGGGGATATTGTGAGGTTACCTTGAATCTGAATGTAGATGCAACAGACTGAGATATTATATGTTCTTGCTAGCTAAAGTTGAATGTATCTTATTTTTTCTGGAATGTGCCTTTGAAAAATTAATGTAATGTTTACATAAATGTGGATTTTCATACATGGGCATCACCCATATGGTTTTGTTTAAAATTAAATCATGTAGAGGTCAGGGAAATATTTTATTAATCGCTATTATCCCTCTGTCTGAGCCCTCAAGGTCAGACCCCACTCCATGAGTTGAGAAGAGTTTTCTATTGAAAACCATACCCATTGCTGATGAATCAATCCCAACTCATAGCAACCCTATAGGACAAAGTAGAACTGCCCCATAGGATTTCCAAAGAGCAGTGGGTGGATTCAAACAGCTGACCTTTTGGTTAGCAGCTGAATGCTTAACCGCTGCACCACGAGGAAGGAAGTGGATATTCCCACCTTTGATTTTAGTGGAGCAGAAAAGAAGAGTGTTTCAAAGTGGAGAGGAGAAAACTTTCTATTCTGTAAGACTAACAGTTGCAACGCTAGACTTTGAAATGTGGAAATGTCCAAAAAACAAAAGCCATGGGAGCTGAAACTAGTGGAGGTTAATCTGGTGACAAAAATGTGGAAGCTGCTTGGGACCCAGATGGGGATGCCCATGTTGTAGAATAATTCCTGTAAATTTAAAAAATAGCCACTGCTATTAGTCATGTAAAACACTGAACCTTGTATTACAGTTGTCTCTTTAGCATTCAACAAAGTTTTGTAAAACACTACAGTAGCCATATTTGGAGGACTAACCAAGAGATCTGTGTCCTGTTGGAGTAAATTGGGATGGAGAGAGAAGGCAGCCTAGAGAATCATGTTATGAGATGATAGGATATGACCTGCAAAAGCTCTGGAGCAAAGGTTGGGAGGCCAGACAACTGGCAGAACCGAAAAGAGGCCATCGAGTTTGACTCACAGAACATATAAGAATTTTTCAGGGATTCCCAGAAATTACTTGAGAAGTAGAATACAGTGCAAGAGTTGAGCTCCTGAAATTGGTTTGGATATTAAAAAGAAATGACACAATATTTTGCATTACAAGCTGGTGAGATCTGAGGACACATTTATAACATTATGTTTATATTGGCTGCTAGATATCTTAGAACTGAAAGTATTGCTTAATTATAATAATTATCTCATCTGGAATTCCTAAAATCATTAGACGCTACCAGGAAGAGAAATCCAAGTACAAATATTTTTCTCCTCTCAAATGGCTTATGGCCTCTCTTTTAATCTTTATTATTATAAAAACTTTTTATGTGTATACCAAAGGGATCTGGTTTGTGAGTAAGCTGGGGTTTAGACATGCCTAGGCATGTGCAATGAGTGGAGGGCAGCCTGCCAGGAGTCTGATTACATGAGGGACTACGGAGAATCCTGAGAAGATGGAGTCAGTCACACACTTGGCTCAATAATAAAACAACAGACTTGCAGGGGAGGAGGACTCCTGGTACAATCTTTTTGTCACTTGTTGTAGTCATTGCTTTTGCCTGCATGGACACGTGTCTAGGTCTTGTGGGAAGAACTATGGGTAAAACCAGAGAAAAAAAACTTTTATTAAAACTCCTGCATGAGGACAAATAGCACTGTTTTAGCTCCTTTTTAAAAAATGGCCCCTACCTTTGGCTCCTCAAGAGTTCCAATACATTCACCAGATTGTCCATTGGGAGACAGTGGTGCATTGTGGGAGATAGCTTTAGGGCCTGATAGGAGGCACTAAGGTAAAGAAGGAATAGCTGTTAAAGCAGCAATAGGGGTGCAAGGTAGGCACTGAGGTACACAAAAGAAGCAACAGTAACCCATTGCCTTCGAGTTGATTCCGACCCACGGTGACCCCACTCCATAGGGTTTTCAAAGCTGTGACCTTTTGGAAGCAGCTCACCTATCAGATTTTTCTTCCAGGGCGCCTCTGTATGTGTTCAAACTGCCAACCTTTCGGTGAATAGTTGAGTGCTTAAGCATTTGTGCCACTCAGGGACTTGGAAGCAACAGCAGGGTCTGGTAAATGGGATAATACCCAGCATGAGAAACAATAGCTGGTAGACGTTGACGGTACCCAGTAGAAGAGGTGATAGTATCCAGAAGTGTGGAGGTTGCCAGTGTGAGTGACAGTACCAGCAAAAACAGCTGTGCATTCTGAGTGTTCTTTGAGACAGGTGACAGGACTAGCTTTGTGAACATGTATGAGACTTCCTGGATGATTCTCTGAGTATTTGGGAAAGGAGTCTTTTCAGGAGACTGGAGCACAACCCAAAGAAAGAGAGATGATATTTAATTCTCAAATGCAAATAGTAGGTATTTATCATAAATAAAATATTTTATAGTTTTACGTATTAATATCCTTACTTTACAGGTATGAAAAACTAAGGCTCAAAAAAGCTTTTAAAAGGCAGAGTTGGAGCAGAAATTTGAGTCTTTTGATACATTTTCAATGCTTTTCTTACTACAGTACAGCTGTCCCTCATGTACAGTATTTTCCATGCAGATAGTTGATGTCCAAGTTCTTTTAAAATTTAGATGATGTGTGCATTAATAAATTTCTGATTTTTCTATATGTCCAATGCAATATATTTCATACCCTCTGTGGAATTTTATTCATTAAAATTTATCCACAAATTTGTTCTTTGATGTATTGATTTTTGCTTTGTAAAAAGAGATCTTACCATAACTTTATTTGAGGAGATATTTACTAAATTTAAAATTTAGATATATATTCCAAATCTGTCAAGAGATAAGGAAATATATTGCTTAACAAAAAAAGGCAACTGAAGAATCTAAAGAAACATAAAACAGTTCTATCACTGTTTTTTTAAAAACTATCTTTGAAAAAGTTATTCAAGCAAGATGGCAACATGGGGCTGGACAGGGTCAAAACCAAGGGACTTGCCAGGTTAGACCAAAAAACTAGAGGAGGCATTAGGCTTAATCCTCAAGCAAGGAGGCAGCCAAAGTCAAGAACTGGAACCTTGCCAGAGGCTGAGCAGGGCAAATGCCAGAGGAGTAACCAAGAGAACAAGCAAAGGATTGGCAAGTAGAGACAGCAGCAGAAGTAACTGGAGACAAGACGTAGGAAGCAGTTCCTAGGCTATCACTATTGCTCTGGAGAGTGTCTCTTTAGCATGATACTACCTCTCTTTGTGCTCCAAGCAGTAGCTAACTACCTAGCATCTTGAAGGTATTTTCCTACACCTGATACCATACAACTCCAATCTAATCTTCTACCCCTTAAAATACAGGGTTTTGGTGTAGAAACAGAGTGACAGGAGCGTCTGAGCTATCAGGGTTATCATTACAATGTGCAGCACATTTTTTGGTCTATTTCTCAGGCCTGTGTCCATTCATGTCCCCCAGCCTCTGCTTTGGCACTGCAGAGAGCCTGACAGGGCTTGGAAAATATGTTCATGTTCCTGATCTATTGTTTTGGAAGCAGGAAGAAAGGATTCCAGATGTAGTGCGGAGTCCAAGTTTGACAGACTAGAAACCCAAGGAACAGTGTGTTCGCCTTAAGCCTCGAGGAAGTCATAGGCAGAAAATCTTGGTATTGAAATCTTAGAACTAAGGAAAAATCATGGAGTTTTTTTTTAGCTTTTAAATGACTAAAAAAAACCCAGTGCTGTCGAGCCGATTCCTACTCATAGTCGTGACCCTATAGGACAGAGTAGACTGCCCCATAGAGTTTCCAAGGAGCACCTGGCAGATTCTAACTGCCGACCCTTTGGTTAGCAGCTGCAGCACTTAACCACTACGCTACCAGTGTTTCCTTTAAATGATTAGGTACATAGATATGTCAGCAGAATTATTAAATGTGCTTACCTAATTTGCGGAGTGCTATAGTGCCTTCTTGCTGTTGTTAGTTGCCATCAAGTCAATTCCGCCTCATTGTGTCTTAGTATCTGTGCATCTCATTCTTGTAATTGGAGCTACTGTTATCCATAAAACCCTGTGGGGCTGGTCTACTCTGTCCTATAGGGTTGCTATGAGTCAGAAGTGACTCGATGGCAATAGGTTTGGTTTTGTTGGTTATCCATAAGGAAAGCATGGCTTGAGTCAGGTGCACTTTAGTCATCAAAGTAGCATCTTTGATTTTTAAAACTTTAAAGAGGTTTTATTGCAGCACATTTACAGAGAAGTGCTAAACCAAAAATAAATAAATAAAAGAAATAAAAACAAAAAAACCCAAACCAGTTATCATCACTTGACAGTTGATTCCAACTTATGGTGACCCCATGTGTGCAGAGCAGAACTTCACTCCATAGGGTTTTCAGTGCTGTGATCTTTTGGAAACAGATCACAAGGACTTTCTTGAGATGTGCCTCTAGGTAGGTTTGAACCGCTGGCTTTTTGGTTAGTAGTCAAACACTGAACCACTCGTGCCATCCAGGACCTCCTGGAAAGAGCTAGTTGGTGTTAAAACCAAGGACAGACTTGGGTAGTGGTGCAGAATCAAAGGTGGGCATATTGTTCAGCCTGTGACCTAAATGATGGATCATGTTCGGTCTGCCAAAATTGAGTCCCTAGGAGATATTGTTAGAAAATGGGATGCATTCAGAGCCTTGCTTGATAGAGGCAGCCTGAGAGTTACTGAAGGAGAGCAGCCAAAGTCAGGAAAGATGGGAATGTAGGAAGCAGTTGCTAAGGTAATCTGATCAATAATATCAGATGGTAACTGTGTCAGTATGATTGTAATAGGCCAGATACAAGCCAATATCTCAGAGATACCACTTCATTTAACAAACAGATTGTACAGTCTAAGTAATAAATTTAAGTAATACAAATATTTGAATTTGTTTGCATTCACATGTTAGTCCTTAGTCACATATAAAACATGTACTACTGACATTTTTATTATTGAGAAACAATGAAACATCGGGAAGGTGGTGGATTTAGGCTTCCCAATCCCAGGAGTCAAGAATGTACTGTTTTTGTAGTAGCACAGAATGAAAAGCATTTCTTTTGCCATTTTTGTTAAACAAAGGTCAAATTTCCCTGTTCCAACATAAAATTTTTAAGGTGTCCTTTAATGCTTTTTTTTATTTAATAGGGTTAAATTCACAATGGTCAGCATTAAAGAAGCCATTTGATTCTAGAAATGCTGCCTATAGTTTAGGTTTTGCAGAAGTGGGTAGTGATGCTTTGGTCATGGCGTCATGATCCAAACAACATACAGGTAGGTGGTTGTGATTGTCTGGAATGAATTTCAGCAAGGTTTTCCTCTCGCTACTGTGTCTTTTCCTCCATGTGTCTGTCAGTTTGTCATACTGTGGGGGCTTGTGTGTTGCTGTGATGCTGGAAGCTATTCCACAAGTATTAAGATACCAGCAGGGTCACCCATGGCGGACAGCTTTCAGTTGAGCTTCCAGACTAAGACAAACTAGGGAGAAGGACCCTGCGATCTACTTCTGAAGAGAAAACCTTATGAATAGCAGAGGAACATCGTCTGATATAGTGCCAGAAGGTGAGCCCCCCAGGTTGGAAGGCACTCAAAAAACGACTGAGGAAAAGTTGCCCCCTCAAGTAGAGATGGATTCAAGCTTTTGGGACCTTCATTTGCTGATGTGGCACTACTCAAAATGAGAAGAAACAGCTGCAAACATCCATTAATCATCAGAACGTAGAACGTACAAAGTATGATTCTAGGAAAATTGTAAACCATCAAAAATGAAACAGAATGCATAAACATTGATATCCTAGGTATTAGTGAGCTGAAATGCACTGGTATTGGCCTTTCTGAATCAGACAATCATATGGTCTACTATGCTGGGAACAACAACTTGAAGAGGAATAGTGTTGCATTCATCATCAAAAAGAGCATTTCAAGATCTGTCCTGAAGTACAGTGATGTCTGTGATAGGCCTACAAGGAAGACCAGTTAATACAGCTATTCAAATTTGCGTACCTACCAATAACGCCAAAGATGAAGAAACTGAAGATTTTTACCAACTTCTGCAACCTGAAATTGATTAACATTCAATAAGAATGCAGTGATAGTTACTCATGGTTGGAATGCGAAAGTTGGAAATAAAGAAGGATTGGTAGTTGGAAATTATGGCCTTGGTGATAGAAATGATGCCCGAGGTCTCATGATAGAATTTTGCAAGACCAACGACTTCTTCACTGCAAATACCTTTTTTCAGCAACTTAAAACGGTGACTATACATGTGGGCCTTGCCAAATGGACTACACAGGCATCAAATTGACTACATCTGTGGAAAGAGATGAGGGAAATGACAAGGCCAGGGGCCAACTGTGGAAACAGACCATCAATTGCTCATATGCAAGTTCAAGCTGAAACTGAAGAAAATTAGAACAAGTCAATGAGAGCCAAAGTACGACCTTGAGTATATCCTACCTGAATTTAGAGACCATCTCAAGAACAGATTTGACGTGTTGAACACTAATGACCAAAGACCAGTCAAGTTGTGGGATGACATCAAGGACATCATATATGAAGAAAGCAAGATGTCATTAAAAAGACAGGAAAGAAAGAAAAGACCAAAATGGATATCAGAAGAGACTGAAATTTGCTCTTGAATGTCGAGTAGGTAAAGCAAATGGAAGAAATGATGAAGTAAGGGAACGGAACAGCAGATTTCAAAGGGCAGCTCTAGAAGGCAAAGTAAAATATTATAATGACATGTACAAAGACCTGGAGATAGAAAAACAAAAGGGAAGAACACGCTCAGCATTTCTTAAGCTGAAAGAACTGAAGGAAAAACTCAAGCCTTGGAAGTTGCAATATTGAAGAATTCTATGGGGAATCGACTCAACGGCAACAGTTTTTTTTTTTTTTTTTTAATGGGGAAAATATTAAACGACACAGTAAACATCCAAAGATGATGGAAGGAATACACAGAGTCATTATATGAAAAAGAATGGGTCGATATTCAACAATTTCAGGAAGTAGCATATGATCAAGAACCAATGGCACTGAAGGAAGAAGTCCAAGCTGCACTGAAGGCATTGGCAAAAAAAAAAAACAAGGCTCCAGGAATTGATAGAACGTCACTTGAGATGTTTCAACAAATGGATGCAGCGCTGGAAGTACAGCTACCTGGCCAACTGACTGCAAAAGATCTCTTTAAAATATTAAAAAGCAAAGATATCACCTTGAGGACTAAGGTGCGCCTGACGCAAGCCATTGTGTTTTCTATTCCCTGTATATGCATGTATATGTTGGCAAAGAATACTGAATATACCGTGGACTGCCAGAAGAATGAGCATATCTGTCTTGGAAGAAGTATAACCAGAATGCTCCTCAGACGCAAGGATAGTGAGAGTACGTCTCACATACTTCGGACATGTTATCAGGAGGGATCAGGCCCTGGAAAAGGACATCATGCTTGGTAAAGCAGAGGGTCAGCCAAAAAGAGGAAGACCCTCGAAGAGATGAATTGACACAGTGGCTGCAACGATAAGCTCAAGCATAACTACGATTGTGAGGATGGTGCCAGACCGCAGTGTTTTGTTCTGTTGTACATTGGGTTGCTTGATGGCACCTAACAACAATTAACAACAGTGCGTTTTTTAATAATTAAATATGGGACCTATTGTTTTAAGCTCAATAATCCTATTATTTAAGATGACAAAATTGGAATAAGATTATAAGAAATGTTCTGAGGATAATTTACATCTATGTCTGTTCCCTCTTTTCTTAAAATATGAACATTTGAACACACACACACACGGACAAATAATAAAAAAGTAAACTCCCAGATGTCCACCACCCAGGTTAAGAAACAGAACATGACCAACTCCTTTGAAATTTCATTTTCCATGACCCATACCCCAGAAAAGGGTAAACACCATTCTAAGCTTTCTGTTTATGTTTCTTTTGCTTTTTTTTTTTTAAATAACAATTTCTTAGAGTAGTTTCAGGCTTACAGAAAAATAAAGCAGCACATGTGGAGAGTTCTTATATATTTCCTCTTCTCCCCGTCCCCGACCTGAGTTCTCGCTATAATTAACATCTTGCGTTGGTGTGGTATATTTGTTACAATTGATGAGCCAACTTTGATACCTATTGTAACTAAAGTCCAGAGTTTACCTTAGGGTTCATTCTTTGTGTTGATGAATGCATAATGTCATATGTGTTTTGAAAAATGCCTAAGGATCATATGCCCACCATTGCGGTATCATACAAAATAGTTTCACGGTCCTTAGAATCCCTGTGCTCCACCTATTCATCCTTCTCTTCCTGCTACCTCAGTCCTGCTGAACCCCTGGCAACCATTGATATTTTTACTGCTTGTATAATTTTGTCTTTTCCAGAAGGCCATAGAATTGGAATCATGCAGTAGATGCTCTTTTCAGACTGGTTTCTTTCACTTAACAATATGCATTTACGGCTCCTCCACATCTTTCCATGGCGTGATAGCTCCGTTCCCTCACTTTTTGCTATAATCTGTTCATTGTAGTTACAGTTATATTCCATACAGTGTTTGTTCAGTATTATATATTTGTGAAATTAAAAAATGAGATTATACAGTGCATATTCTGCTTCAACTTGCTTTTTTAATGGAATATTCATTTTTGAGATTCATCCATGTCACAGCTGTATAGAGTTCCATTGTATTAACATATCGCAACATACTTATCCAGTTGTGTATGAATGGACATTTTTTTGGTTTTTGGCTAATAGTAATTATGCTCTTGTGAACAGTCTTGTACAAATCTTCTAGAGTATAATAACAGGACATCAGACATAGAGACTAACACTCATTCTAGTAGTGCAAGTGGGTGAGCCAACTCTGGCTAGAGACAATGTTCAGGCTCTGCCCAGACATCTCGAAGGCTAAGGGAAGCAATATTGTAGGACACCTGTCACTGAAGACACACACTATTTGGGAAGCTCTGCTCTAGGGAAAGTAACTAAGGGTGGAGTAGCTGGGTCATAGGGTATACACATGTTCACATTGTTTTTCAGAGTGCTCCTTCAGCTTAAGCTCCTACCAGCAGTGGAGCAGAGTTCCAATCACTTGTCAGCACATTATATTGCCTGACTTTTATATTTTTGTTACTCAGGTGGATGCCAAATGATCTTTGTATTGTGATTTCAATTTTTGCATTTCTTTGATTATTAATGATGATGAACATTTTTTTCATGTGTTTATTGGTTATTGTTATTATTTTTTTGTCTGTAATATGCCAGTTTTGTCTATGTACATATTTTTAATTAGGTTATTAGGCTTTTTACTTAGTGATTTTTTTTAACAACCCCTTTTTCAACTGTGTGTGACAAATTTTTTTTTTGCCCCCCCGTGGCTTCTCTTTTCACTTTTTATAGTATCCTTTGATAAACAGATGTGCGTAATTTAAAAATTTTGAAATAAAATCATTTTAAAAGGGTAAAATTTATTATTATTTTTTACTTTATGTCATTAGGATATCTCATAGAAATGTCAGAATTCTGTGATTAAAGTCACTTGAAGTAATAGTGTCTGTGCCATCAACCAGGTATGCAGTTAGGTTCATTCGTTTAAGTTTGTCAATAGTTAGGGATTGCTTTGTTTTTTCGTTCGATTTAATATCTATTGGAATGATGCAAGCTATTTGCAGAGTTCCAAAAGTCAAAACCGTATGAAAATGTACATTCACAAATGTATCACTCCCAACCCAGACACTTCCACTCTGGTTTTCCTTCCCTGTCTGCATAACTATTTTTATAAATTTGTCTCATTCTTCCATTGTTGCTTTTTAAATATGTAAGCAAACATATATACATTATATATTAATATTCTTCTTGTTTCTTACAACATAGTATAAATGCTGTTCTGAACATCACTCTTTTCTTTAAGCAAGTCCACTCTGTGTCAACATAGACAACTTCATCATACCTTTTTACAACTACATAGGGTTGGGTAGGGTTGGGTTAGTACTCCACTGTGTGACTGAACCATAATTTAGTCAACCAGATTCTTATTGATAAGCCTTTGGGGATTTTTTGTATCTTTTGCTGTTATAAAGACTGTCACAAGGAATAGCCTTGGCACATGTTAATTCGTATTTTTGGCAGGTGTCTTTGGGACAGTTTCGGAGAAGTAGGATTGCTGGGTTAAAGGGTAAAATGTATATGCAATATTTAAACAGAATTTACAAAATTTCAGATTCTTAAGATTTTTTATTGCAACTAACATACAAGAGAGTCTTTTCCCTAACTTTCCAACAACGGAGAATGTTGTTAAGCTTTCAGATTTATGCCAATGTGATAGGTGAAAAATGGTATTTCAGTATAGTTTAATTTTGTACAAATAAACTTATTTGAAATGGATAATTATCTAAAAAAATATAATATACTCAAATGCTATCTCAGTGTGATTTTTATTTCTATTTATCTTACTATGAGTAAAGTTGACTACTTACATACTTAAGGGCTATTTGTAATTTTTTCTATAAACTGTCCTTTCATATCTTTTGCTTATTTTTTTCTTTTGTCGGCCTGATTTTTCTCATTTTTAGGAGCTAATTTTACATAAATGATATTAGCTTTCATTGTCATATTAGTTACCAATACTTTTCCAGTTTGTTATTTGCTTTTTAATTTTATTTTTATCATGAATTTTTGGTCATACTCCCAGGGGTTCATTTTTTTACATTTGTGTCTCTGATCTATTTAGAATTCATTCTGGTGTATGGTATGAGGAATGGATCCTGTTTTCTGCACACCTTTATAGTTGTAGAGGGTGCAGGATTGGGCAACATTTTGTTTTTATATGTCAGGTTGCCGACTCAATAGCAACTAACAACAATAAAAATCTATAGTTGTCTGGAGCCCTGGTGGTGCAGTGTTTAAGTGTTTGGCTGCTAACCAAAAGGCTAGCTGTTCAAATCCACCAGGTGCTCCTTGGAAACCCTATGGGGAAGCTCTAATCTGTCCTGTAAGGTCGCTATGAGTCAGAATCAACTTGATGGCGATGTGTTGGTTAAAGGCTGTATATTTCATCTAGTTTTTTAAAAATAATATATTGAGGTGAACTTCATGTATCATAAAATTAATCATTTAAAAGTGAACAATTCAGTGGCATTTAGTACATTCACAATGTACCGCTATTGTCTCTAACCAGTACCAAAACATTTCCATCATTTCAAAGTAAAACCCTTTATTCATTAAGCAATTTCTCCCCATTTTCCCCTCTCCCTACCCCCTACAAACCACCGATCTTCATTCTGTTTTTCATGGATTTATCTATTCTGAATATTTCATATAAATGGAATCATACAACATGATTCTGGCTTCTTTCATTTAGCATAATGCTTTTGAGATTCATTCACATCGTAGGGTGTATCAGTATTTATTCCATTTATGGATGAAATATTCCATAGTATGTATATTTCACACTTTGTTTATCCACTCATCCAGTGGTAGATATTTGGGCTGTTTCCAACTTTTGACTATTGTAGTGTTGCTGTGAACATGCATGTAAATGTACTTGTTTGAGTAGCTGTTTTCAATTCGTTTTGTGTATACCTAGGAGTGGAATTGCAAGGTCATGTGATAATTCGGTGTTTAACTTTTTGAGGAACTGCCAAATGTTGTCAGCGATAGCTGCACCATTTTACATTCCCACCACCAACGTACAAGGGTCCCAATTTTTCCACCTCCTTATCAACACTTGTTATTTTCTGTTTTTCTAAATTTCTTTTTTTTTTTTTTAGCCATTATAGTGAGTGTGAAGTGGTGCCTCGTTGTAGTTTTGGTTTGCGTTTCCCTAATGACCTAATGATGTTTAGCATCTTTTCATGTGCTTGTTGGCCAATTGTATATCTTCTTTGAAAAAATGGCTATTCAAGTCTTTTGTCCATTTTTTAGTTTGTCTTTTCATTTTTGAGTTGTAAGAGTTTTTTTTTATATATATTCTGGACAATAAATCCTTATCAGATAAATAATTTGCAAATATTTTCCCACACTGTAGTGTGTCTTTTTACTTTGTTGATGATGTCCTTTGATGGACATAAGTTTTTAACTTCAGTGAAGTCCAATTTATCTGGGTTTTTGTTTTTTTGCTGCTTGTGCTTTTTGATGTCATATCTAAGAATCAATGCCTGTATTTTCTCCTAAGAGATTTATGGTTTTAGCTCTTATATTTATTGCCTAGTTTTTAAAAGTTAATTTTCATATAGTTGTACAAAAGAATGTCAAAATGTTTTTTTTAATCATTGTGTTTTGATGGATATTTCCCCTTTTACATTTCTTTTTTCTATATTTTTCCTCTCTGTCTCTCCTCCTCAGCTAGTAATTTGTCTATTTTGTTGTCCTTTTCAAGAACCAACTTTTTGTTCTCTTGTTCTCTAGCACAACTTATGTTTTTACTTTTAGTAATTTCTTCCTTTTATTTTGTTGATATTTGTTTTAGTCATCTAGTACTGCTATAACAGAAATTCCACAACTGGATGGCTTTACAAAGAAAAATTTATTTTCTCACAGTCAAGTAGGTTACAAGTCTAAATTCAAGGCATCAGCTCCAGGGGAGGCTTTCTTTCTCTGTTGGCTCTGGAAGAAGGTCCTTGTTCTCAGTCTTCCCCTGGTCAAGGAGCTTCTCAGGTGCGGGGACCCCGTGTCCAAAGGATGCACCCTGCTTCTGGTGCTGCTTTCTTGATGGTATGAAGTCCCCAACTCTCTGCTTTCTTCCCTTTCCTTTTTAAATCTCTTGAGAGATAAAAGGTGGTGAGGCCACACCCCAGGGAAACTCCCTTTACCTTGGATCAGGGAGGAGACCTTCGTATGGGTGGTGTTACAATCCTACGCTAACCCTTTCAACATAAAGTTGTAATCATAAGATGGAGTGCAACCACACAATACTAGGAAGCATGGCCTAACCAAGTTGATACACACATTTTGGGGGGGACATAATTCAATCCATGACAATCTTTTTCTATTTTTTTTTTTTTATTGTGTGCTTTATTTTAATTTTCTTGCCAAATGTATTTAATTCTATGAACTTCTTTGGATGACCGCTTTAACATTATCTCATAGATTCTGAACATATGTCTGTGTGTGTTCGAACCTCACTCCTGGTACCAAAAAGTGTGTAAATTCTGTTTCTACATAACAGGCTACAACAAACTTATAGCATAAAAAATGTACATTATTAATTCAGCTTCTGTGGTTCAGAAGTTTGGACATGGCTCAGCTGGATCCTCTCATCAGGGTCTCATAAGACTGCAGCCAAGGTGTCAGATGGGCTATTTTCTTTTCTGGAGCTCTTCCAAGCTCAGGTTGTTGGTGGCAGAATTCAGATTCCTGTGGTTATAGGACTGAGGTCCCCACTTTGTTGCTGACACCCAACCAGGATTGCTATTAGCTGCCATAGGCCCTTTCAGTTACTTGCCAAGTGGTACTCTCACAGAACCTTTCACAGAGACAATTTGCTTCTTTAAAGCTGATAAAGGAGAGTCTCTCCCTCCAGTCTGCTGGGATGGAGTTTTATGTAATGTAACATAATTACAGGAATGACCATCCCATCATTTTCTGCCATATACACCAAACTCATTGCAGCTGAGTCAATTCCAACTCATAGTGACTCTGTAGGACAGAAGAGAATTGCCCTATAGGATTTCCAAGGCTGTAATCTTTATGAAGGCAGACTGCCACATCTTTCCCCCACAGGGTGGCTGGTGGGTTCAAACTGACAAGCTTTCAGTTAGCAGCCAAGCACTTAACTACTGCACCACCAGGGCTCATTTTGCCATTTAGCATAATCTAATTAAGAGAGTGACTATCCCGTTACCTTTGCCATATTCCACTGACAGAAACAAGCCACAGGTTCAGCCTGAACTCAAGGAGAGAAGATTATATACATTTGGGGCCACCGTAGGGTGTGCTAATCACATATTTATATGTTATTTGACTTTTCTGTCTCGCTGATCTTAAGAGCCTTTCTTTGTCTTTGGTGTTTGGCAGGTTCATTATGATGGTCTAGCAGTGATTTTGTTCATTTATTTACAGCTTATCCTGTGTTACCTATAGCTGTAGATTCATATTTTCAATAATTTTGGAAGTTCTCATTTTATTTTAGAAAATTAGCAGGGGGTTGCTTCTACCCTAGGACCACATAAACTTAATTTCTCAACATGAACACACAGGTAATGTAAATTTCAATCCTAGACTTGTGTGAAACCAGTTTTATGATTTTCAATGCCCAGTGGAGACTATATTTATGACTTATTTATTTTTCCTGCTCTCACGTATTTTCAGACACAAATAGGTTTCCTGAGCTGTTGGGAAGATTTTTTAGTCAACGTTTTCTCTGTAGGTATAGATTCTGGTTTTGTCAGCTTTATGCTGGGGTTTTAGTTCAGTTGCCCTATTTTGCTTAAGCCCCAGGTATGGTTTACTGTCCCTTCATGTACAGCCGTTGATCATCAATGCTTTGTATTCCTGGTATTGGAATTTATTCCCAGGAGAATCTTGTTTCCCACTTCTACTACCACCTGGTTGCAGCTCATTGTTCTTTTGTTGGATTGGTTTGTGTGTTTAAGTTGGTTGGTTTAGTTTTGATTTGCCTTTGGTGATTACTTTCTTTTGTTTTTGTTTTACTTTCTTGTGATTCAGAAATCCATTTAATATTGTTTGCCGTTATTTTCCCAGTATCTTTGAGTTTTACAATGAAAAGATATTTCAGAATATAGCCATATTATTGAAATGCCCATTAAGAAATACACATTTCTTAACTATTTTTAATCACTTAATCTATCCTTGATTTCTCTCTGAAGATTAAGTAGAATATGTCTTTTTATTTACCCTGGATGTTCATCTTGGATTTCTATAGTTTTCCTTTAGCTGATTGTCTTTCATGTACTGGGAAATTTATCATATCACACAAAAATTTGATTTGTTCATTTCTTCAAAGAAGGAGAACATCTTTTAGCAATATTTGTCATGTTGAATCTTTATGGAGGCAGGAGTAGATAGAAAATTAGTTTGCTGCAACCTGCAGTTGAGAGATATTTTACTAGAAAACAACTTAATTAAAATGCTTTCTCGTAACTTTTTATAAGGATGTGAATTAATTTTACAACTTTCCTTTCCGTTCTTATAATAATAGTCTAATTTCTATCTTAAACATCTGAGAATTATAATAACTATTTTTATTAACTGCTAGTAAATTTTTTTTTTGTATCTTGAATTATGATGGGAATTTGTGAGTAAATAAATTTATCTGCGATTTTTTTTTCTACATTCCAGAGGTGCTTCTACCTTTTCAGTTAATAAAGTTCTAGAGAATTCTCGAACTTTGATGTACGTAAGAATATTTAGAGCAATTTGTTAAAATTGGCTATTCTGTGTCTCTGTATACCTTCTGATGCTGTAAGGTTGTTAAGACTACAGTTTTTGCATTTTTAACAGACACCCCACATGAATCTTATGCACAAGAATTTAGCATCATAATCTAAACAAACCTGTAGAATATTGCTGCAAAAAACCTTTCAGTCATTCTAAAATCCCTTCCTCTTGTTTTTATTTGTCTGCTACAGTGCTTTTGACTTTAGGAGATGTCAGAAAACTGGCAACATGTTGGATTGAATTGAGTTTTAAACTATAATTTACCGACATGCTAATTATTTCCAGGCCTAGGTTAATTTGTTTCATGTTCTGGGTCTTTGGAATTTTTATGTTTTTATTGTATTAAATTTTTAATACTGACGTTATAAATTACAATCTTGACATTTGATAATCTTCTTGTTTGGCTGTATAACCCTATATTTTATTTTGCCAATTCACTATCAGTGATTTTTCCTTTCTCTTTTTGCAGTCATGCTATTGAAGTTACAGGCATTCAGCATTTTCATCTGTAATTATCACTGCTGTTTCCTTTCCTCTTCATTCTTTATCTGGAGTTTCCCTTCCTTAGATCTTCAAAACACTCATCCTTCCCTGGCTGTCTTCTTTTTTCATGCTAACAGTATTCTTCACTTATTGAATGGGTGACCTTATGAGTAATTTTACCTCTCTAAGACGATCTCTCAAATGTGATTCAAGACGTCTACTTAGTAAGGTTTTAGAGTCATTAAATGAAATAAAATATTAATAAACCTAATGCAAATTCAGGAAGCTACTAATATTATAAAGGAGCCCTGGTGGTACTGGGGTTAAGAGCTCGGCTGCTAACCAAAATGTAGGCGGTTTGAATCTACCAGCCTTTCCACAGGAGAACGATGTAGCAATTTGACCCCATAAAGATTACAACTTTGGAAACTCTCTGGGGTAATTCTACAGGGTCACTATGAGTTGAAATCAGCTTAACGGCAGGTTTTTTTTTTTTTTTTAATGTAATATTATAAGCCCATTGCCTTTCCTTCTAATCATTCTGTTTCTGTTCTTGGTGCTGTCAAGCCTGTTTTGACTCACAGTGACCGCATGTGACAGAGCAGAACTGCCCCATAGGGTTCTCTAGCCTGCAATCTCTACAGAAGCAGATAGCCAGGAGTTTCTTCCATGGAGCTGCTGAGTGGATTCAAACTACCAACCTTTTGTTTAGTAGCCAAGAGCTTAACAGTTGTGCCACCAGGACACTACTTCTTGTTGTTGTTATTGTTGTGTTAGGTGCTGTTAAGTCAGCTCCAACTCATAGTGACCCTATGCACAACAAAACAAAACACTGCCCAGTCCCGTGCCATCCTCACAATTGTTGCTATGCTGGAGCCCGCTGTGTCAATCCATCTTGTTGAGGGTCTTCCTCTTTTTTGCTGGCCCTCCACTTTACCAAGCACAATGTCCTCCTCCAGGAACTGATCCTTCATGATAACATGTCCAAAGTATGTGAGACATAATCTCACTATCGTTGCTTCTAAGGAGTATTCTGGTTGTACTTCTTTCAAGACAGATTCATTTGTTCTTTTGGCAGTCCGTGGTATAATCCATATTCTTCCCCAACATCACAATTCAAAGGCGTCAACTCTTCTTCAGTCTTCCTTATTCATCATCCAGGTTTTACATGCATATGAGGCAATTGAAAACAACATGGCTCAGATCAGGTGCAACTTAGTCCTCAAGATGACATCTTTGCTTTTTAACACTTTAGAGAGATCCCTTACAGCAGGTTTGCCCAATGCAATGCGTCTTTTGATTTCTTGACTGCTGCTTCCACAGATGTTGATTGTAGGTCCAAGTAAAATGAAATCCTTGACAACTTCAACCTTTTCTCCATTTATCATAGTATTGCTTATTGGTCCAGTAGTAAGAATTTTTTGTTTTCTTTATGTTGAGGCATAACCCATACTGAAGGCTGTGGTCTTTGATCTTCATCAGTATATACGTCAAGTTGTCACTTTCAGCAAGCAAAGTTATGTCATCTGTATAATGCAGGTTGTTAATGAGTCTTGCTCCAATCCCCTGGTTCTTCTTCCTATAGCCCAGCTTCTTTGATTACTTGCTCAGCATACACATTGAATAGGTATGGTGAAAGGATGCAACTCTGATGCACACCTTTCCTGACTTTAAACCGTGCAGTATCCCCTTGTTCTGTTCAAACGACTGCTTCTTGATCCATGTACAGATTCATCATGAGTACAATTAAGTGTCCAGGATTTCCCATTCTCCCATAATTTGTTATGATCCAAACAGTCAAATGCCTTAGCATAGTCGATAAAACACAGGTAAACATCTTCCTGGTATTCTCTGCCTTCAGCCAGGATCCATCTGACACCAGAGATGATATCCCTGGCTCCACGTCCTCTTCTGAATCCAACTTGAATTTCTGAGAGTTTTCTTTTGATATATTGCTGCAGCTGCTTTTGAATGATCTTCAGCAAAATTTTGCTTGCATGTGATATTAATGATATTGTTCAATAATCTCAGCATTCTGTTGGACCACCTTTCTTGGGAATAGGCATAAATATGAATCTCTTCCGGTCAGTTAGCCAGGTAGCTGTCTTCCAAATTTCTTGGCATAGATGAGTGAGCACTTCCAGTGCTTCATCCGTTTGTAGAAACATCTGATTGGTATTCCGTCAATTCCTGGAGGCTTGTGTTTCACCAATGCCTTCAGTGCAGCTTGGACTTCTTCCTTCAGTCCATTGGTTCCTGATCACATGCTACGTCCTAAAATGATTGAACATTGATCAATTCTTAGATATATTTTATTATAATTTTCTTTAATTACTCTATGGTTTCTTCTGTTAACTTCTCATAATATCTTACTTTTAGTAATATTAATATGTAGTAGTATCCAAATTTTACATAAAATACAATTAATGAAAGTAATTAATAACATTTAGTTATGTACTTTTATTTTGTATTCAGAGTTATTTTCCTTTTACTTATTATAGACAACTCATAACCTTAATCTTATACCTTTTTGTTTGTTTTCTTGAATTCACACTCATAGCTGATCTAGTACTAAGGTCTGGTCCATAACTGATCACGGGGATGGCATAGGATCCAGTAGCTTTTTGTTCTGTTGTGCATAGGGTCTCCGGGACCTGAGGGCCAACTCGACAGTAGCTAAAAACAACGACAAATCTAGCACTAAACTTAAACTACCATGATTTGATTTTCAGGTTTCTTTTTCTATAATGTGAGAAATTTGTTATAGCAGCAGTCTAGAATATACATTGAATAAGTACCTCAAAGTAAGTTATATTTGGCCTGTGTCAGGGCAATGGTAAAATATTGTGCACTGTTATTGAGTTTGTTCTTTAAAAGGAACTAGATTAACAGCACATGGAGTCATTCATATCTCATGTCTTTTTTGTTCAAAATTAAGTCTAGGGTGATGATTTGCTGGAAAAGCTCAGCAGACACTGAGAAAATCAGAGTGACCTGAGATATTGAATCCAGGCTTATAATGCCATCCTCCTGTAGGAGGCATGAAACACACAAAATAAAAACTAAACAGGAGCCAGACAAACCAGGGACGGCTTTCTTTGTTATAGACTTCTAGCAAATTTACCTCATAGCGAAAAGAAAAATGCAACTACCCAGGGGATTTCTTGAGCCTGTCTTCTGATCTCCAGTGGCCACAACCAGGTATCTTAGAGATTTAGCTACAGTGCTTAGGCATTTGGGGCAAAAGCTTGCCCTCTGAGAAACATGGCAATATGTGTCAGGAACCAGGGCAGATTAAGGGAAAATAGCTTCAGACTAGCAGTGACACAGCTGCCACCACAGGGTTTAGTTGGGAAGGAAAAATGATGCTACTGCGGACTTTAAGCTGTACTCTTTCGTATACTCAGATTTATATTAAATAAATTGAAAGTTCAATAGGTTTTTGTGCCAGAATCTATCATCCTCATAGCTGGCAAGGATTTTTTTTTTTTTTTTTAATGAGCTCATACAAAAAATATTTAGTGTTCATTTGGATCTAGGGAATTAACTGTAGAGTATTACTTTAGCTGTAGTAGTTAAATGCATACACACATACGTATACAATTCTGGAATGACAAAGTATAAACCATTACTAATTTTTTTTGTCTCTTTGATCACCATACAATTTTTTACTAATTAGAACATATTTTTAATGGAGTTCTCCAATGTTTAGCTCTCATGATACGTGAACATTGATGCAACAATGGTCTCCGATAGTAGAAAATGTCATATTTGAAGCCTTTCCATAGAGGAACCAGTCTTAACATTTTAACTCTCAGAATTTCTCTGCAATTCTATTTTGGGTTTGTGCAGCAAAACTAACGGGTCCTTGTTTCCTGGAACTTTTCGCTGAAGAACATTTGTCAGCTTATCTCTGTGGATGAGTCAAAGCCAGTTTACGCAATTTCAAACTGCGTTTTTTTAAACAGAGAAAAAAGCATATGGTGTTCTGGAATATCATGAGGAACTAGGACTCAAATCTGAATACTAAATTTTTGTGTGAGTTGGATAGTTGACTTATATTTTATAATTCTTGTACATTAACACATAATACTGGCTTATTTATACCTCAGGCCCTATTTTGAAATTTAGAAGGTAAAATATTTAATGGTGATATATATATTTTTTTCCACATACATATATTTCCTTCTGAGATAAATGGCACCATAGAAATCAAGTGCATAATCGTCATCATCAGTAATGGTAGCAGCAAAAGAGAAAGAAGAGGAAATGTTTCTAAGAATTTAAAACTTTGGAGTGGGAGAATAACGGTAGAAATGAGAGTGGTGGAACATTGCTGCTGCTCAATGCTCTGTCTGTGTTTCTCGTCCCTCCACTTTTACCTGATGTTTTTAGAGTATCTGAAGCACTCTCTGCTTGAATTGATTGCAATTTTCCTGCGCAGAGCAGAGCTGAATAAAAGGAGTCACAATTGGGAGTTTGCCTTCCAAGCTATCTTTTTCTTTATTTCGATGTAGTCAAGTACACTAGGAAAATCAGGCAATGTACAAAAATGAAGGGTTTCCGACATCTCAGATTCTAATCTAAATTGGTATATGTGAAAAATTGAATATGTTTTATTGTTATATAAAGCATTCACATTTGTTACTAGTGATCAACAGTAATTACAGTGATAAAATAATAATAGTAGTAAAAAAAACCCAAACCCACTGCTGTTGAGTCCATTCCGACTCGTAGCGACCCTATAGGATAGAGTAGAATTGCCCCACAGGGTTTCCAAGGAGTGCTTGGTGTGTTCAAACTGCTGACCTTTTGGTTAGCAGCCATAGCTCTTAACCACTATGCCACCAAGGTTTCCAATAATAGCAATAAGTAATGTTTTTTAGTGCTTCTTAACCTACACCATGCATTTTATATGTATTATTCATTTCCGCAGCAACCAAATAGATTAGGTACTATTATTATCCACATTTAGGAAAAATTTAACTATAAAAATTGCTTGTTTTACTATAAAACTTGGTTATTAACAGTGAAAAATTTTGGCTATGAACCAATATTTGAGTAGTTATTTAAAGTATAAATGCATAGGCAGACTTGTTGCTAGTTGCTGTTAAGTTGGCTCTGACTTATGGCAACCCCATATACAAAAGAATGAAACATTGCCCCATCCTGCACCATCTTTACAATCATTCATGTGCTTGAGTCCATTTTTGTAGCCACTATTTATTTTGAGTGCCTTTTAACCTAGGGGTTCATCTTTCAGAACTATATCAGATAATATTCTGCTGAGCTCCATAGGGTTTTTACTGGCTAATTTTCAGAAGTAAGTCACCAGGCCTTTCTTCTTAGTCTGTTTTAGTCTGGAAGGTCTGCTGAAACTGGTCTGCCATGGGTGATCCTGCTGATGTTCGAAATATTGGTGGCATAGCTTCCAGCATCACAGGAACTGTCACCATCACAGTACAACAAACTGACAGACGAGTGGTAGAGACTGTCTTTAGGTGCTACGATAAAAATATGATTCTCATGTCTTTTTTATATAGATAAAAAAAATTCCCCCATTTTTAGATAAAGGTGGTGAACCCCTTATCACGAAAGACTTAGGAATAGTGGACACGTTAATATTTGTCATAGATTTCAAAAGGATAAGTAGACATCTCTTTCAAGATGTGTTACTTAATGTTTTTAAGCCTCAGTTTCCACATCCCTAAAAGAAGGTATTATGAGTACACCTCATAGGGCATTTTAGGAAATAATTTAATAATGTAAGCAAGAATTATCTCACAACCCTGCCAAAAAGCAACATCATGATAAATGGAAAAAATACTGAAGTTTTCAAGGATTTCATTTTATTTGTATCTATTTATAATCAATGCCCATGGAAGTAGCAGTCAAGTAATCAAATGACGTATTGCATTGGGCAGATCTGCTGCAAAAGACTTCTTTGAAGCGTTAACAAGCAAAGATGTCACTTTAAGGACTAAGTTGCTCCTGACTCAAGTCACGGTATTTTCAGTTGCCTCATATGTATGTGAAAGCTGGACAGTAAATAAGGAAGACTGAAGAATTGATACACTTGAGTTATGGTGTTGCTGAAAAATATTGAATATACTATGGACTGCCAGAAGAATGAACAAATCTATCTTGGAAGAAGTACAGCCAGAATACTTCTTAGAAGCAAGGATGGCAAGATTTTGTCTTAAGAGCTTTGGACATTTTATTAGGTAAGACCAGTCCCTGGAGAAGGACATCATGCTTGGTAAAGTAGAGGGTTAACAAAAATGAGGAATACCCTCAATGAGATAGATTGACATAGTGGCTGCAACAATGGGTTCAAACATAGCAAATATTGTGAGGATGGCACAGGACCAGGCAGTGTTTCATTATACTGTACATAAGGTTGCTATGAGTTGGAACCAACTCAATGACACGTAACAACAACAATATAAACAATATTACCCAGAGTGCCTCATACATAATGCATTAGTTCTCATTTCTTTCACTCCATCTCCTGATGGTAAGGCAATCAGATATCATTCCATATGGCTATTAATCTTCAAAAACAAGTCAGGTGGCCCTCAAATAGCAATTTTTCTGTAAGTCACTCATTACCAACAAACATAAGCAATTTAACAATAGATTAAAAACAAACAAACCAGTTGCTGTCAGGTTGATTTTGATGACCCTATGTATTTCTTTTATGTATTTCGGAGTAGAACTATTCTCTGATCTTTCAGAAGTGGATTGCCCGTCCTTTCTTCTGAGGCATCTCTGGGTGGATTCAAACCACTAACCTTTCGATTATAGTCAAGCACCTAACCATTTATCCCATCCAAGTACTCTTTTATAATAGATACTGTAGTTTCTAGAAGAACTATGAGATATTTAGTAAGATTTCAATATACTAAAATAAATAATACGTACATAAACAATTAGGCAATAAGATGACATTATATTAAATTATATCGACATAATAAAGAGCTAAGTTATGTGTGGACACAAGGAGGGCAGGATGATATACAAGACACTAATTATTCTGCAGGGATTAAAAACAAACTCAAGGAAATAAACAGCACTGAGGCTTAGGGCTTTTAGGGAAAGCCTTGAGTAGTCTCAGAAGGATAAATGGTCTATGTACATGTGACAAGAGAAGGGAGAGAATTCTAAGCAAGGGGACAGCTTGAATAAAGGTACAAAATAGGAACAGAGTCCTGTAGGTATTTGTGTGTGTGATGTTGGCCCGACCTGAACCCAAAGTCCTTACTAGCAAGCAGATTGGATGGGTTTACTAAGGTAGGCTTATGCCATTCCTGAATCAAAGCACAAGAGCAGTGTTTCATCCCTGGCTTGGCCTGAGGGTATGTTCTAACAATTTCTGCTAACAATGTTGAGTTGGGTCATATGTATTCCATTTATGAGTATGTGGAATGGACTGATTTTTTTTCCTACTTATTTTTATGTATTTTTCCCAGATTGTCAGTATATCTTGTTAACATTGATTGTTTTATTCTATGAAAGGTAAGGTACATTTATTCATTGACTCTTGAATCTAATCAGGCACTAAGCTGGAGACAATATGAAGAAATACAGTTAAATTTAAAATATTTTTTGAGTACCTGTTGTATGTCAGACACTGGGCTAAGTTCTGAGGAGGCAGCAATAAAATAAAAAAGATAACCTCACAGAGCTGATAGCCTAACAGAAAACACAGACATTAATTTCAAAAACATGCAAGAATTTCTGAGAAAGAAGACATATAACCTATCCTACAGAGGGAGTGAAAACTCAGAGACGGAAAGGCCTATACTTTCTCATAAGGGAGTTCTACAATAGTTGAGCCTATCTCCCCACTGCCTCCTTTCTACCTGTGGAGGGTTAAGTACTTACAGAGATGGTGGGCCTTTATTCATAAAAGTTTCTTGGTATTTTCTACCTTTAAGTGCTTTGGAGAAGAAGCAAACACAGCAAAAAAGCCAAACAGCTCTTAAGGAGTTGTTGGAAAGTAAGGTAAACACATTTAAGAAAGGCATTACTGGTAGCTAGATGGAATCTCCTGCTTTTACTTCAGGTTCAGAAACTAACCAAACTAGACTCCAAATGTACAGTGAGGGTGTCCTGTGTTACTGCATTAAATTCCAAGAGGATAGCTGTATGAACTTTGGTGGCTCTGGTAGCTTGGCAGCTGTGGCCACTGGTTCATGTGTTAATAGTCAGGGTTCTGGAGCATCCATGGTCCACAGGGCATCAGCCAGTATACAGTTAATGACTCTCAGCTTGTATGAAGGAACATTCAGCAGGATTGGCTTTCTGGGAGCATTATTGGCAAGTGTTTCTTCAGAGGTTGCAATAGGGGCAACATCCAAGCCTTCTTACAGAATTCAGACACAAAGAAGTTCTGAAAGGTGGTCATGCAAAATATCATTATTCTGCACCCTGCTAATACGTATTGCTTGTTAAAAAAAAAAAAAAAGATGTTTCCTTGGTTTATTCAATTAGGGAAACTCCAGGATAAAGTCAACCATGATTTTTACACTCTTTAATGTGTTAATCTTAGAAGAAATAAAACAGGAAAGCTCCATGGAAGCAGGGATGGTGAAACTTTGTCTTCCTTACTTTGGAGACATCATCAGGAAAGACCAATCCCTAGAAAAGGATATCATGTTTGGTAAAGTAGACGGTCAGTGAAAATGAAGGAAACTCTCAGTAAGATGAGTTGACAATAGTCACAACAACGGGCTCAAACATATCAAAGATCACGAAGATGGTGCAGGAGCGGTCAGTTTCCTTCTGTTATACATAAGGTCGCCATGAGTTGGAGCTGATTGAATAGCAACTTACAACTAATAACAAATGTGTCAATGTGTGTTGTGGCTCTCTTAGACTGGATTATAGTATGCAGCATCTTCCAAACATCTTGCATTATGGGCCCTAACAACAGCATATACCAATGTTCATGCATCGTTTGGGTAGGGCTACAATAAATCATAGCAGCCTGATCTTGATTATGGTGAGATTTTTATTCCTTGACATCCGTGGGAGCCAAATCCATCTTTCCTCATTTTACACGCCTGACACAGCTCCTTTGGCCTACAACTGAAACCAGCTCTGGCTTGTCAAAGGAACTGACTGAAACCAGACTGACTGTTTTTTATCAAAGGATGCCACACACAAACTTTTAGAAACTCTACTCTCAGGAAGTCCTTAAATACTATGTCCAAAACAAATTAAATGCCTCAAGCTATAGCTTCAGTCCTGTATTTCTTATTCTGACCTCAGTGGAAATTCAAAGCAGCTGATAACTATTATATGATCATTCTCATATATTTGTTTACTGTTAACAAATCATTCTTTAGTTCTCTCTCTTTTTTTTTTTTAAACATGAATTACCCTAGTTCCTTTTAAACCTGTCACCTCGAACAAACATTTGGTTTATTTCTAGCAAATAATCCCAGTCATGGTTGTCTTGGGGGTATAAGCCTTGTTAGGAATGCAAATGGTCAGAGGTATGTTCTGTAGTTAAAAAATGCCTATAAACCTTTTGTGAAGAAATTTGTGTATTCCTACAATATTTCTTCGGCAGTGTTTAAACTTCAGTCCATTCATGGAATGGCCACTGATTTTTCTGACTAACATTATTGTTCCTACTCCTGAATTAGGGTTGTCAGACAAAATAAATGATGCTAAGTTAAATTTAAATTTTAGGTAAAGAGTGAATAATTATTTTAGTACTACTTTGGATATGTTATTAAGAGGGACCAGTATTTGGAGAACAGCATGCTTGGTGGAGCAGAGGGTTAGTAAAAAAGAGGAAGACCCTCAACGAGATGGATTGACACAGTGGCTGCAACAATGGGCTCCAGCGTAACAACGATTGTGAGGATGGTATAGGATGAGGCAGTGTTTTGTTCTGGGGTACATAGGGTCGCTATGATTCAGAAATGACTCGATGGCACCTAACAACAACATCCCATATGCTAAAAATTGTTGTTTATCTAAATTGAAATTTAACTGGGCATCCACTATCTTTATTTGCTAAATCTGGCAATCCTAACGAGATAAATGAAGAGTGCTCACTAATACAAGCAACACCAATAAATACTTGTGTTTTCAATTTATGATGAGTCCTCTACTTCTCTCCTACCCATATCAATATTTATTGTTGACTCTAATGGTGATAATTTACTACTGATGTCAAGGTTTGAAAGAGTTTCTTACCTACCATAGGAGAAAGCTTAGAAATCATAAATGTCATTATGGCTATGTAATCTTAGACAAGTTACTTAATTTCTCTGAACATCAGATTCCTAAGCTGTTGATGGAGATAATACCTGCCTTGTGTGGCAAGAATGAGAACAATGTAACTTTTGTAATGGGCCTGAAACAATGCCTGGTAGTTTCCTTAGCAACATCCCAAAAATATTGATACAGTGACAGTATGTCCCAGATGTTATCTGAGGAGCCAGAGGTATAATAGTGAACTAGTCCCTGCAGATGATAAACAAGTAAAGAAACAAAGAAGCAAGGCAGGTTTAGATAATGATAAGTGCATGAAAAAATAACCGGGTAAACAAGAGGGGCAATTAGAAGGGGGCATGCTGCTTAGAGTGGAGGATAAGGAAAGGCCACCATGAAATGGTTAGACTGAAACTAGAGGGAAAGAAGGAGACTGTGAGCAGGACATTCACGGCAGAGGGAGCTATAAGTGCAAAAGCAGAGCTAGGCTTGCTGGAGGAGTCAGAGGAAAAGAAGTAGAACTGGAGAATGAGTGACAGGCAAACTTCTAGAACAGTGTTTCTCAAACTATTTGTAGTGAAGGGTAATTTTTTTTTTCTTTCCTGATACCTTTATAAAGAGGAGCCAATGGTGGTGCAGTGGTTAAGCCCTTGGCTGCTAACCATAAGGTGTGCAGTTAGAACCCACCAGCCACTCTGTGGGAAAAAGATATGGTAGTCTGCTTCCATAAAGATTACAGTCTTGGAAACCCTATGGGCAGTTCTACTCTGTCCTGTAGGGTTGCTGTAAGGTGGAATTTGAGTTGACAACAATGAGTTTGGATTTTGGTTACCTTCATAAAATACAAGAAAAATTAATTATTATAAAAATGAAATGAAGAAATCCACATATAAAATGCAAGCCCTAATTTTTCATATTAAATTCAGCAGCATAAAATCATATTTCAATAAATGATATCAGAACAAACATAAGAGCAAAAATTACAAAAACTGTTACACATTCATAGAAAATGTATGTATAGACAATTAGCATACCCTATAGGAGCTCTGGAAACCCTGGTGGCGTAGTGGTTAAGTGCTATGGCTACTAATGAAAAGGTCAGCAGTTCGAATCCACCAGGCGTTTCTTGGAAACTCTATGGGGCAATTCGACTCTGTCTTATAGAGTCACTACGAGTTGGAATCATGATGGCAACAGGTTTGGTCTTTTTTTAATAGGAGCCCTGGTGGCACAGTGGTTAAAGTAATAGACTGCTAACCGAAATGTTGGCGGTTTGAAAGCACCATTGGCTCTGCAGGACAAAGATGTGGCAGTCTGCTTCTTTAGGTTTACAGGCTTGGAAACCCTATGGGGTCGCTGTGAGTTGGAATCAACTCAGCAGAAGTGGGTATGTTTTGTTGTTCAGTAAGATGGGCCCACCAATCATACTCGTGAGTGTTGTGACAATGGCAAAATGCTGTATAAGTTTCTCCGTCTTACTTTTGCAGGTGGGCAGTGGTCCATGAACAACACTTTGCATAACTGAAGCATCGTTCTAGAAAGAGAAAGGCAGAGGTCATAACAACCATGGTAAATGTAGATTTAATTCTAAATGCTAGGTAAATTAGTAATAATAAGAGTGATAATACCATGGACTGCCAGAAGAACGAACAAGTCTGTCTTGGAAGAAATATAACCAGAGTGCTCCTTGGAAGCAAGGTTGGCGAGACTTCGTCTCATGTACTTTGGACATGTTATCAGGAGGTAAATGAGAGGGTAATTGAAAAAGAGGAAGATCCTCAACAAGATGGATTGGCACAGTGGCTAAAACAATGGGCTCAAACACAATGACAATTGTTGGAATGGCGCGGGTCTGGGCACTGTTTTGTTCTGTTGTACATAGGGACACTGAGCCGGAACTGACTTGATGGCACCTAACAACAACAACGGTGATAATAATAATGAAGCTTTGTTTTTCATGTGTGCTCTGAAAAACCTAGGATTCTCCTGATCTAAGCTTCCTACAAACCCCGAGCTTGGTTAGGGTTAACTTTGTCTAAGAAGAGTGAGTTCATTATGAAGCTGTCCCTAATGGTAAAACCACATTCTCCCAAGGTTCTCATCATTTTTGTATCACCATCTGGTTCTTCCTTTCATTGAAATGTTTGAAATGGGGAGACGAGAATTCAGTTTTAGAGTGGCTCTAATATCAACCAGGATCATGGCTTGGTCAAGCTTCTTAACACTTCTAGGTCTTAGTTTTCTCGCTTCTAAAAATTAAAATGAAGAACTAGTTAATATATAAGATATTTTAAATTCTAAAATTTTTATAGATCTAGAATTCCAAGTACCTCTTTTTTTTATCAGTAGAATAAAACTTTCAGAAAGAAAATAACTTTCTAAATTAAATTCAAACTAGTAATTTGATTTTAGTGGAATGAAATCACTAGCAAATATTTGAATAGTTAGAATTTTTAATAATTACCATGCCTTGTCTCTGTACTGTGTGTATTGACTTATTAGCAAAGAGTTTCCAGCATATTCTGTCCAGGTTGCCTATAAATTCAGAAATTAGCATTAGTTCTCTTCCTGACTCCTTTGTTTTTACTCTAATAGTATTCATTATGCTTGAGACTTCAAGCTTATGGATTTTTATATAGGTCCTCTGTGCTAGTTTTGGGAGGTGCTAAAAAATTATAATTTGTTGTTGTTGTTTGTTGACTTTGAGTCAGTTCTGACTCATGGTGATCACATGTGTGCAGAGGAAAATGGCTCTGTAGGGTTTTCAAGGCCTTTTGGAAGAAGATCACCAGGCTTGTCTTCTGAGGCACCTCCGGGTAGGTTTGAACTGCCAACCTTTCAGCTAGTAGTTGTGCACTTAACCAATTGCACCACCCAGGGACCTCATTCCTTCTTAGAATGTTTTAAATGTAAAGTTTAATGTGACCCAGGTAAAGATCTTCTGGAAATTATCCATTCATCAATTAAATATTTATTGAATACTGTGTTAAATACTGGAATAATACAAAAGTAAGTGGTACCCAACAATTCCCATAAGAAGATTATGGTTTGTTGGGAGAGAAAGAGAAACCCTCAAAGCAGGTGAATGCAATGGGTAAAATTCTTGAATTGAGAAAAATACTAAGTGCTATAGGAACTGTGGAAACCTGATGGCGAAGTGGTTAAGAGCTACGGCTGCTGCCTTTGCTGTTTGAATCTACCAGGCGCTTCTTGGAAACCCAATGGGGCAGTTCTACTCTGTCCTATGGGATCACTATGAGTCGGAATGGACTTCACGGCCATGGGTTTTTGTTTTTTTTTTTGGTTTATAGGAACTGAGACACTGGAATGGCTAACACTGCCTGGGAAAGTTAGGACAAAGGTTGGGATACTTGATTAGTGTCTTGAAGAATGACTGGAAAAGGTATTTCAGTAAAAAAAAAAAAAAAAAAGGGAAGACGGACAGAAAAGCATGTGCACAGGTCCAACAGTGGAAAGGTGGAGGGGAGAAGGCAGGTGGCTCTGTGAGCTGTTTGGAGGCCACAGACGTGTGCTGCTACAGTTAGGTTTTGAAGGTTCTCTCTATCACATCTGGAAATTATTTTTATAATAAATGGGAATCAGCTTTAGTGGTATTCAAGCAGAAAACTGAGAAGAGCCATTGAGAGCCAGTTATATCAGATTTTTTTAACCAATATTACCTCATTTAATCTTGATGAATCTTTCAGGTAGTTTTAACTTTCCTACTTTACAGTTGAGGAAACTAAGACTCTGCCAGGTTTGTTAACTATCCGAAAGTAATGAGCTAATACATAGTAGAGCTGGCGTTTGATTCTAATTTTGCCTTCCAAGTTCCACAGTCTGGACATCTTACACTTCAGTACACTGTCCCCAGAAGGAGTGGATATGCTGCTGGTAGGAGAAGTTCTCATCTGTCTTTGCTCTCAGGCCACCCAGTTTCCCAGTGCTTCCTTCAAAAGCTCATCCCCCAGGGTATTTTATGAGCAAGGGGATGGGAATTTACCTAATTTGGGAATACCATTCCTTATCAACAATGGCCTCATGAGGCCTGCCTTCAGGCTTTTCCTCCCCTTCCAGCAGGTCTGCAGAGCGGTTCACAGGCAACAAGGACAAACTTAATTAAATTCAAGTGAGTGTTGTTATGAAGACCTGACAGGCGCAGTTGTATGCAGCCGAATAATTGAGTTGTGTGGGTTTTTTTTTTTTTTTCTTTGCCTTCTTGGTGGTAGGCTTTTTTGGGGGGTTTTGTTTTCTTTTGGTTTCTAAAGATGACCCTGACACTTTTCATAAAGCTGTTTTCTAGTAGGAACGCCCTCCATCAAAGAGGTGCAGTTTGGTTGCCAGGCTACCGTGAGAAAAGAGAACTCCGAAGTGACAATGCTGACCTTTCCTTGGGGTATCCAGGGTCTCTACTTGTTCAGTACAAAAGTACCTCCTATAGACCTCACAGCTAGAACTCCACAGTATCACTACCTGAAACCCAGACTGTTAGATAAGAAGGCACAGCTTCGCCTGGAGTAGCTCATAGCTACAATTGAAAAACAATCCATAGCAAATCGGTAGTGAGGAAAAGAAAAGGTCACTTAGAGATACATTTTAAAAAATATCACTCATGGTGAACACAGATGAAACCAATTAAGGAGTATTTTTCCCATGTAGACCTCTGGCACAGTGTAAAGAGTGATGTCTTCTTGGTAGAAAGAAGGGAACAAACGTTTTGCAGCTCCTTTACTTAAACATGTTTAGGGGTAGATCGCTTATGATCTGCAACTGGATTGTATGATCCCTCAGTATCTAGGATTTTGGCATTTAGATTTTTTTTTAGGTGACCTTTTTCCTTTTTGCTCTTTCATTATCACAAAGTTTACAACCCAAGGGTTCCCTAGTTATTGGTTCCTCTTTTATGGTTAGCAATCATCTTGTCTTTGTATTAATTTCTGGTTTCCAGTGTTAATTTCCAGTATGAAATACAAAAACAAATATCAATGAGAGTGAGTTTTTGTTTTTAATTTCTGTGATTCTTCTGTTGTATTTGAAAGAATGTGGACTGGTAGAAATTTTTCATTTCTCACCAGTATATAGGCTTTTAGAGATGACTTTGGCTTGAAATACTTGAAGGTATTTTACTACGAGTAGCTCAAACTGTGGTTGAAAGTCACTGCAGTGTTTAGAAATTAGGTGTTCACAATACATTGTTTCCTTCTTTTTAAAATATTTTGATCGTGAAGCGCCTTCCACCCTGGTAGTGGCATGGAATACCACAGTTCATAAAATGTTACCTTTCACATAGATTATTGGAGTAGATATTATTATCTACATTTTGCACAGGAAAAAATGGAGATTAAGTGACTATCCAAAGCTTCACACTGTCTCTGTCAACACTAGATTGTCTCTCAAGAAGTCTTCAGATGCTTGTGCTAGAGTGGGCAGGGGGAACATTCTGGCTCTCGATGTGATTCAGTTTTGCCCCCAGCTTTTTTTTTTTTTCTTTTAAGGACTGATTTTAGAAAGATCCCCTCTCTTTTCCTCTAGACCACTGGAGATCTTTGGATTTTCTATCTAGTCTAAACCTAGATGGCTCTCTAAAATAATACATGCTCTGGTCATTACTGCCCAGCGATTAATTCTTCCATAGGGTTCTATGATTTTACTTTTTCAATCAGAGAATATTCTGTGAAGTTTTCAACATTAAGTGTAAAAAGTATGGAAAAGTGGTTCATCAATTAATTTGCAATTCAGAGATGCTGTGGTGAAACCTCTGAAATGCATAGATTTATAAATGAACTAACTGAAGCACCTAATACATATTAATTTAACAAAATATTTATTTAGCAGTTATTATGTGCCAGTCACTGTACTAAAAACTGAAGTTATAGTAGTAAACAAAACAAAGTGCTTACCATGCCTTTATGTGTTGGTAGAGATCAATTCCAAATAAACACATGATTATATAACATGATGTCAGGTAGTTATATATGCTTGGACTCTGAGAAGACACAGGAAACACATGGATAAACAAGACAAGGGACTATACCATATAGAAGGAGCCCTGGTAGTGCAGTGGTTAAGTACTCAGCTGCTAACCATAAGATTGATGGTTCAAATCCACCAGCCACTTTATGGGAGAAAGATATGGCAGTCAGCTTCCATAAAGATTACAGCCTTGGGAATTGTGTGAGGCAGTTCTACTCTGTCCTCTTGGGTCGCTATGAGTCAGAATCAACTCAATGGCAAGGGGTTTGGTTGCAGTTTTATATCATATAGAGGGAGGAGTGAATATTTAGTGTTGGCTAGATATACAAAAAAAACAAAAAACCCATTGCCATCAAGTCAACCTCATGTATTACAGATTAAAACTACTCCATAGGGCTTTCTTGTCTGTGATCTTTACTGAAGCAGGTTGCCAGATCTTTCTTCTGTGGTGCTGCTGGGTGGATCCCAACAGCCAACCTTTAGGTTAGTAGCGGAGCACTTAACTATTTAAGTTACCTAAGGGTTGTATCCTTTTACCATACATATTCAATATGTGTGCTGAACAAATAATCCAAGAAGCTGGACTGTATGAAGAACTGGGCATCGGGATTGAAGGAAGACTCTAACAACCTGCATTATGCAGATGACACAACCTTGTTTGCTGAAAGTGAAGAGGACTTGAAGCACTTATTGATGAAGATCAAAGACTTTGGCTTTCAGTATGGATTACACCTCAGCAATAAATTCCTCACAACTGGATCAATAAGCAACACCATGATAAATGGGGAAAGATCGAAGTTGTCAAGGATTTCATTTTACTTGGGTCCATAATCAGTGGCCATGGAAGCAGCAGGCAAGAAATCAAATGACGCATTGCATTGGGCAAATCTGCTGCAAGAAACCTCTTTAAAGTGTTAAAAAGCAGAGATGTCACTTTGAGGATTAAGGTGGACCTAACCCAAGCCGTGGAATTCTCAATCGCCTCAAATGCACGCAAAGGCTGGGCAATGAGTAAGGAAGATTGAAGAGTTGACGCCTTTAAATTATGAGGTTGGCAATTGAATATGCTATGGACTGCCAGAAAAACAAACAAATCTGTCATGGTAGAAGTATAGCCAGAATGCTTATTAGAAGCAAGGATGGCGAGACTACATCTCACATATTTTGGACATGTTATCAAGAGGGACCAGTCTCTGGAGAAGGACATCATGCTTGGTAAAGTAGACAGCGAAAAAGCGGTAGTCCCTCAACTAGATGGATTGTCAAAGTGACTGCAGCAATGGGCTCAAGTGTAACAACGATTATGAAGATGGCGCAGGAATGGGCAGTGTTTTGTTTTATTGTACGCAGGGTCACTATGAGTCAGAACTGACTCAACAGCACCTAACAACAAACAACTATAAGGATCTTAGCTAGATATTTAGCTTCCACATCACAAATTGAGGGGATGGTACTATGTGCAATTACTTTGAGATCCCAGGAGTATGATTAGTGATTAAATGTCCTATTTTGATTTGTGTCAAAGAGAGCAAGTTGCTTTTTATGTTTATTTTATTTTTAAGAGCAATGGTGATCATTCTAGGATAATTGATCAAATACAGAAAAATACTAAGAAGAAATCAACAATCTTTGGTAATCTTACTGTTCAGAGATGATATTTTGATATATTTCCTACCAGTCTTTTAAAAAACCATGCATATAATATACATATAAATTATTTTAAGTTTAAATCATAACTATATATATCTATAAATCATATTTTTAATTACAGTATTGAAAGGATTTCCAAATGTTCTTAAAGGTAATTTTAAGGAGTTTTTGGCTATATAGTATTCTGTATTATATCTGGGCCTGAATTTATCTTTTTTTCTTATATTTGAGAATTTAATGGATTTCCAATTTTTCACAATGAGAAATAGTGGTTGGGTAGTATAACTACAAACCAGGAAACTTAAGCTCATGCTGTCAGGGTAAAGGCCATCGCCCGTTGCCTTCGATTTGATTCTGGCTCATAGCGACCCTTTAGAACCACGTGGAACTGCTCCATAGGGTTTCCAAGGCTGTAATCTTTATGGAAGCAGGCAGCCACATCTTTTTCTCCCACGGAGGGCCTTTTGGGTTCTAACCTCCGACCATTTGATTAGCAGCCAAGGGCTTAAGCACTGCTGCCAGGCTCCTTGTAGCATAAATGCAGGACCCTAAAAAAGTAGCTGAGTGTGAAGCAACATGGAGCTGTAGAACCGGTGATAGACACTGCAGAATGCATACCCCATGTAAGGGCATTCAGAACACACCAACACAAACAGAATGAGAACAAAAACAGCAAGTGGCAGGATTTGGCATCTGGATGGCTGTTTTGAGACTTCTGGACTTTTATTTTAAAAGCCTGCCAATCTACTTCTGAAATACTATCCTTTGAAAACCTTATGGAGCATAGTTCTACTCTGACACATACATGAGGTTGTCATGAGTGGGAACAGACTCAACAGCAACTAGTGCAAACTGGTGGGCTTTCACTAAAGCTTTCCAGAAAAGTCATTGTGGGAGATGGGCACTTGGCCCAATTGTTCCTCCCTCACTGAATCCACAACCTTGCTGTGGCTTCACTGTGGATGGAGTGTCTGTCCCTGTTCCTCGACTTGGGCTTGGCCCTGTGACTTTCTGTGGCTTACAATTTGTGCCAGTTCCAAGCCTAGGCTCTAAGGAGTCTTTCACTTCTACCATCACCATGAGAAAAGCTTGCCCTGCCAAGGGCGCTGGGTACAGGAGAAGAATGAGAGATACATAGAGGAGAGCCACGCCAGCGAGACTGTCAGTATGAAGCAGAGCTATCCCAGCTGCCCCAGAAACTTATAAGTGAGAAATAAATGCTTCTTTTTGTATGCCACTGAGATACTGAAGGTGTTTGTAATGCAGCAATAAGTAAATAATACAATCTCAAATTGTTTTTTAGAAAAGTGTCAATTTGTGTTCTTACCAACAGCGCATGAGTATGTTATAGAGTATTATACTGTTAAAATTTTTTTTCAAATTTGAAAGATAAAAATATTCATCTATTTTATTTTGCATTTTGGATTCTTTAAAATTGCACACAAAAGACATACTTATTAGTCATTTATATTTCTTCTTTTGATCATGTCCTTTGACAATTTTTCTACTAGAGTTTTATCTATTTGCAGGAGCTCTTTCTATTCTGTATTAGAAACACATGCTTTATTTATTCATTGTGTCAGGTACTTTTCTTATCTGTAATTCTTGTCACCAACTTTGTTTACTAAATTGCTCTTTGCCATTTAATTTAATCTAAGATTATTTTTATAACCTGTGTAATCAATTTTTTTTGTTTCTCTATTTTTCCTTTTCCTTTGTATTTAATGAATAGTAATTGGAAGGTGGATTTTTGAATCTTTTTCGTGTTGTTCTACTTTTTTGTACAGGTCTCCTCTCTGTGACACTCTGTCCTTCCTCTTGCTCTGCCCGACTTTCTTTTCATCCCTGTTTTCTCTCCCTTTCTGATTTTCTGTTTTTATATTAAAATTATAACTCTTCTTCTCCTATAACCTCGTAACTAGCCAGTTGCCATTGAGTTGATTCCAACTCACGGTGACTCCATGTGTGTCAGGACAGAACTGTGCTCCACAGGGCTTTCAATGGCTGATTCTCTGGAAGTTGATCACCAGGTTTTTCTTCTAAAGCACCTCTGGGTGCCTTGAACCTCCAAACTTTCAGTTAGCAGCTGAGTGCATTAACCATTTGTACCACTCCAGAACTCCTTAACTAGTCATGTATAAAATCAAGATTATTTTTAAATAATTCAGTCTATTGAATACAAATTAGAGTTTTCTGCATATAGGGCATGAAAACAGCGTCTAAGTATTATGTTTTATCTCTCTCATAAAACCTTAACTATATTGTTACTTTTAATTACCTAATGGTTGTAGGTTTTTTTTTTAAGTACATGAGCCTCCCACTTGAAAAATATTCAATCAAACAGCAACTCTATTCAATACTATAAATATGTGAATTTCTATTACGCATTCAGTGCCTCATAAGGGCCTTATTAAGAGACTATAATAAAGTATGAGGACTAGAGGAAAGGGAGCTAAGATGATCACACAAATAAAGGCAATACAATATAGAATGTGGAGATTGCTACAAGAGAGGTATAAACAATATGGATTGGTCGTTTAAAGAAGTGAGAAATTGTATCCAGTTTGGGAGGTGAGGAGACTTCCATGACGGGAAGCCATTTGAGAGAGACTCTGAAAGACTATAGAGTTTTGGAAATGTCAATTATATCTATAGTTTTGTCTGCTCAGGACCCATTTTCTTGTCTTTTGGTATCAGCACCTCGATTTTCCCCTGAGGATAACCTCTCTTCTACTCTGAGGCTCTGTGGTTTGGGTGGAATTGACTATATCTTTGGTTCCAGGATCTGTTTGTGATGCAAACCTGGACAGTCAAGTGTCAGGTAACAATGATTACTATGAAGGTATACGACCCAGTTCCACAGTAGTATATGACCCAGTGCGGGAGAAGGCTGCTTTCTTTGTTTTGGGGTTGCTTAGCTTGGAACTACAGAAATTTACTACATAGAGAATCTTGATAGTAATTTGAAGTCAATCCAAAGGAAAGTAAAGGTGAAAGATGAAAACAGAAAGAAATAGAAAGGACAGAGAGCAAACGAGAGAGAATGACAATGAACCTCACATCTTCATAATATTTCCTGAGTCCCTAGATCTATTTCTCAAATTGACATCTAGACTTTTCAGCTACATAAGTCAATAAAATGTTTTCTCCCTCTTTTTCTTCCTTTTCTTCTCCTTCTTCAGCTTCTTCTTCTTTGCATAAGTTTTCTTGAATTCGGTTTTAATTACTAGCTAATGAAGGAATCCTAATCAGCAGGAAGACGTGGTGGTGGGGGGAGAGAAGCTATATCAGAAACAGTGGACAGCATAAGCAAAGACATGAAGATGGGGAAGAGTGGGGCATGGTCAGGAAATAGCATATTATCTAAATCGAATGGAGTTTGTGGTATGTGTACGGAACTAATGGAAAAAAGTTGGGAAAGAAAGTTGGGACGTTATAGTACATTTTGCAAGACAGAGCAATGTATGCTTAATTGTGTGGTTCACTGCTGTCCAACAGAAATGCAGTGTGAGCCACATATATAATTTCAACTTTTTAGTAATCACTTTTTTAAAAATGGTAAAATTCATTTTAAATATTTTATTTAAGCCAATATATCCATAATATCATTTAAACATATTTTTTTAATCAATTTAAAAATTGTCATTAGGATATTTAATATTTTTTGTACTCTGTCTTAAGAATCAAGTGTGTGTCTTACATTTATAAAATTAAAAAAAAAAAAAAAAAATTGCTATCACTTGGATTCCGACTCATAGTGACCCGATACGATGGAGTAGAACTGCTCCAAAGGGTTTCCGAGGCTGCAGTCTTTACGGGAGCAAACTGCCACATCTTTCTCCCATGGTGCTGTTGGTGGGCTTGGACTACCAAGCTTTCAGTCAGCAGCCAAGTGCTTTTACCACTGTGCCACCAGAGCTCCCTCTTACACTTACAAAAAACCAAAGAGCCAAACTCATTGTCATTCAGTCGATTCCAACTCATAGTAACCCTACAGGACAGAGTAAAACTGCCCCATAGGATCTCCAAGGAGCAGCTGGTGGATTTGAACTGCCGACCTTTTGATTGGCAGCCATGTTCTTTAACCACTGCACTACCAGGGCTCCTAAGAGAGTGATAGGGAAAGGGAAATAATAAATATAAATATGGTATTAAAATGTTTATTTGATAACTTGAGAGAGAAATATAATCAAGGAAAATATTCATTTTCTCTAGATGAAAAAATATCTAAGCATATTTATAAAAGAAAGTAAGAAACCTATAGAGGGAAGAAACAAAGGTAAATACTAGAGGGAATATAGTAAGTATAGTAAGAATATAGTAAGTAAGTGCAGGCAGTATTAGATTTAACAGGCATTTACTAAATGCAGCCTCTGTACTAAGCACTATGCCAGGTGTTTTTATGGATGATGTCTTATTTAATTCTCATTACAACTCTGTGAGGGCAGAGTTATTATTCATGTTATTTGCAAAGACATTGTTGAATAGTGGTTAAGACTATGAATTTCAAAATCAGACTTTCTGAGCTCAAAATCCCACCACCACTTCTAACTAGCTATGAAAACTTGGGCAAGTTTCTTACCTCCTCCCTTACCCTTTCCTTATCTGTAAAATATTAACATCAATCTCATGGGATTGTTGTAAACATTAAAGAAATAATGCATTTGAAGCACTTAGCACAGTGCCTAATATATAGCAAATATTCTATAGCACTGGTTCTTGAACAGGGGCAATTTTACCTTCAAGGGGACATTTGAAAATGGAGATATTTTTGATACTTATCACTGGGGGTTGCTACTCACCACTAGTAGGTAGAGGCCAGGGATAGTGCTAAACATTCTATAATGCACAGGATAGCCCCACCACCAACAAAATGCCAGGCCAAAATGCCAGTAGTGCCGAGGCTGAGAAACCATGTTCCACAGGTCTTAGCTATTATTTATACTATTACATAGAAGGAAACTAATGGTCAAGGAGAAGCTCAGACCACACAATTAGAAAGTGATAAATCTGTCTCCTAATTCTAAGTTCAAATTCTATTCAAGTACACGTCCCACTACCTCACAATTGCTAGCCGAAAGTAAAATTGGCATCTAGTGCCCAGATCTTGGTTTCCAATACTATTCTCCAATAAAAGGAATCATGACTCCTTGGAGAAATGGCAGATTCTAGGGCTGGGGCAGGAAATATACAAAATGATCCTGGAGCATCTATAGTGCCAGAAAGTAAAGAAGTGATAAAACAAAACAAACAAAAAAAACCTGGAAGACAGTTGTGGGAATATGTCAAAGGGATACGGAGTCAACTGAAAGAGATCTCAGTGGTCAAAGCTGGGACAATATGAGCAATAAGTAATGTCGGATTATAACTCAAAGTATAAAATAAATACCCTTAAGTCCAAACCGAGATAAATGATTAAGTACATAAGTAAATGGGGGAATAGACAAATCTCTCATGCAGAATAATTCAAAATAATTTATGTAGATACCCTACCCTCAAGGAGGGCATTTAGTATGGCCTGTGTCTAGTGACTTTTATTGGAAGAGTACAGTATGGAATGTGAGGGTAGAGGGTAGGGGGTAGAGAGAAGAGTAACTTTACGGTAGAGAAGCTTGACAAACATTACCTCAGCCAGTTGATCAAGGTTAACATCAACAGTGATTAAATCATGTTGATGGTATGTACCCTTGATATGAGGTGATGAAAATTGCCCTTCACCTCTGTGGCCTTACTCCTCAAAACCCATAACCCCTGTCTAATCAAGAAAAAACCATCAAACAAATACCAGTTGAGGGGCATTCTACAAAATACTTAACTAGTACTCTTCTAAACTCTCAAGGTCATCAAAAACAAGAAACATCTGAGAAACTCACGACCAAGAGGCCCCTAAGGAGCCATGAAGACTAAATGTAATGTGGTATGCTAGCACAGAAAAAGAACATTAGGGGAAAACTAAGAAAATTGGAATAAACTATGGACTTTGTTTACTAATAACCTATCAGTATTGGTACTAATAAATGTACCCTACTGATATAAGGTGTTAACAATATGAAAACTGTGTGTGGAGTATATGGAAACTATCTGTGCTATCTTTACAACTCTCTATAAATCAAGAACTATTCTAAAATTAAAAGTTTACTTTTTAAAAACAGTAAACTTGAATAATTATCCTTGAAATTCAGAGCTGACTCCTCCCCACCTCTCAAAAACAGAAAGCAAGGTCAAGATAGGGCCTTGAGGAAAAGAGATACAGTTTCAGGAGAAGAGATGGCTCTAATATTCACAATAAAGTAAATATCAAGTAGGATATTCTGAAATATTTGGGGATTGGAGGAAATTGTGTGCTTGAAGATAGTATAAAACATTTTAAGTAGTAAATTCAATACGGATTTTCCAGAGAATGTAAGTAAATTGTACAAATTGTTTTAAATAGTCAAAGTAAAGATGAAACAAAATATACTTCATTTATTTAAATGAATACAAAAAATGTATTTAAATGATTCTTTAAAGTAAACATAATATTCATTTTTCTCAGCTATTGAGAATCCATACAACTCATCTGCACCAATAGGAATCAGCTGATGCTATAGGACCACATTCTCTAACAATGCGCTACTTGGGCCAAAGAAGAAGCATATGCCTGGGAAGTCTGCTTAGCAAGTAATGCTATGGTAGTTGTTTATCCAATATCCATTTTTTCTTTTGCGTACTTAAAGATCCCCAATTTTGTTGATGAAGGCAATGAGCCCATCTAAAATAATCCAATATCACAGACATCCTTGAAGCCAGAGTTGGCCACAGGACACAGTTGTGGCAATGAGGATCATAGAGAATTTTGTTGGATTTGGGAAGGTCTTGTTTTCTTGATTTTAGGTTCTCTTTTTCGTTGCTTTTTTTCTTCCTCCTTGTAACATGGGTTCTTCGCTTTGAGTGTGGCAATTGTTTGTGACCCTGAGGCTGTAATAATGAGGATGAGGCTCACACTAAGGAGAACAGGATGGAAAGATAGAAGGCGATGTCCTTGATAGTATTTTGCATAGCTGCACTAGCCTAGACAGGCTATTGACAGACTTCTTGTTACCTGATATAAACGAAGTCACTATTAGGAAAGCTTCTGTTCCATGCAGTCAAAAGCATTCTTTACTGATACAGGTCCCTAAACTGATTGTGTAACTTTAGGTAAAATTTCACATGGAAGAGTGAAGGAGGAAGGGAGTATTGATTTTAGTGAATCATATTAACTCATAATCAGGTAATAAACTGGATGGTTAATCCAGATATATCATCTCAACACAAGCTTTTAAACAGCCAATTTCTCCTTTTGATTTAGAAACTAATCTGTGGGGGGATAAGATCATGTCATCTCTGGTTGTGCTTCCTTGTTATCAGTAGGCCTGCCTTCCAGTATCAAATGAATATCAAAAAGGATTCATGATGAATGCATTTTCTTAAAACATTATTAACATGCAAAGATTGATTTAATATAATACATTTTGAAATACAAACCTGAGGGAAATTCCTCATACCTGATCACTCTGTTCCCTTGCCAATCAATTCAATATAATACAAAAAAAGAAAAAACAGACTATCTGAGAGCACAGAGAGAGCATTTTTTTCCAGAAGTATCATAGAGTATTGTGAATTGATCCATGAAAATTCTTTGAATGGACCACTGTCCATACATAACCAGCATATATAATTAGCATCTCAGAGAGTTAAATGAGAAATTATGTTATTAGTTTCGTTCACATGAGGCCTCCTTTTTTCAATTCATAGCAGTAATTGGGTAAAAGTACTTAAGTCATTTGTAATGGGGTTGGATACTAAAACTTAAAGGAAAAAAAAGAAAATAGATTGTGTAAATGGGGATCTAAAAAGTTATTTTTTCTGGTTATATTTTATCTTGAGTTTTACCATATTTTTCTTTGAAATTTTCTTATATTTTATATGAAAACATTTAACTTATTCAATTTTTTAATTCTTTTTGCTGTCAAGGAAATACGTCTTTTGGTAGCATTATTTAATAGTTTCAATTTATAAATACAATTGCTCCCTTTGTTATGAAGGGTGAACCTCTAATGTAGACTACTCTTTAGATTTAAAATATTATTCTCCTCTGTACACTGTGGGGGAATGGATTATTGCTCATCTATGGAGGGAAATATGTTCTCTTTGGACAAAAAGGCTAAAGGGATTTCTGAAGTGCTGGAACAAAACTCCTTTCCCAGAAGCTGGGAAAATTTGAAGAGAGCAACATAGGTTTTTCTTCCATTCATGTACCAAAGTAAGTCTAGCATTTTCCCAGATGTCAATGGATAAACTGACCCAGTTGTTAAGCACTGTTTTCAGAAAGTTCACAACCAGAGATAGAAATAAAATAGAAAGCATAGGGGTATATCCTAAGATATCAGTAGAAGGCATTTAGTGTCCCACACCCCCCCCAAAAATAAAGTCCCTACATTAACTAAAAAAACATTAACTAAGATTGTTAATTAAGGACGCATGACTATTGAACATATGGCCTCAATTGAAATGACCAATGGAATATAAAAGCAAGGAGTAATTTTATCAACTCTGGTAGCCCAAGAAGTGGTGATTTTCTCACATGAAAAACTTGGAGGAATTTCTGTTTGCCTGAATAAAGATGGGATTGAAGAAATGGTTAATTGGACACATAATCCTCTATAGGTAGAGTATTATGAACAAGTGAAAAAGGTATAGTCAAATCCTAGTAAGCCACAGCCCTTCTCCCCTCTTCCCCACCTAAAGTCAGTGAGACAATGTGGATCCTGTTACTGCTTCTGGGAAACACAATTGATTCCAGATGGTCTTGGTAAGTGGGGAGGCCCAAAGTGGCATTTGCTCCCTGCCTGCAATTGGCCGGGAGGTAAGGAGTGGGGGCTTTTCCTTAACTGGCTCCTAACAAATGCATCTGTACCAGGCAAAGAATGATCACCCTCTGCCAGCTAATTCCTGGCCACTGCTTGCTGTCCTTGGCTTCAGATACGTCCTAATTCTCCTCAGGCCACTATACCTCTGAACTAGCAAAGTATGATTACATTCAGTGTCTACTTTTCATTTTTTTGTATTTTTATGCTAGAAAGGTTTGAATAGAGATCAACACAGTCTTTGACAGTTTCATATCAGCTTCTAGTTGTGAACAACAGGAAAACTTCCTTTGCAGCAGGCGTAACTGAGAACACAGAAAAATCATCAGGCATATCAATTAAAAAGCAAAAATGTCACCCTGATGACTAAGGTGCGCCTGTCCCAAACCATGGTCTTTTCAATAGCCTCAGGTGCATGTGAAAGCTAGACAGTAAAAAAGGAGGACAAAAAAGAATTGATGCTTTCAAACTGTGGTGTTGGTGAAGAATATTGAATAATAGTGTCAGGGACTGCCAGAAGAACGAACAAATCAGTATTAGAAGAAATACAACCAGAATGTTTCTTAGAAGTGAAGATAGTGAGACTTGGGCTCATTTACTTTGGACACAATATAAGGAAACATTAATCACTGGAAAAGTACATCATGTTTGGTAAACCAAAGAGTCAGCGAAATTGAGGAAGGCCCTCAATGAGATGGATTGACACAATAGCGGAAAAAAATACACTCAAACATATTAGCAATGATGAAGATGGTGTAGGACCAGGCAACGTTTCATTCAACTACACACGTAGTTGCCATGAGTCAGAGCCAATTCGACAGCAACTAACAACAACAGCAACATCAATTACTTTTGTACAAAGAAAAAGGACTGCTCTGATGCACTGGTGGTTACCGTGAATGGTAGTAAATTTTAAACTCTCTTTGTGCGCTAAATAAGATTCAAAGATACATTGTCTATGTAAGAAACATGGTCAGTGACGAAAAGGGACCCATCTAAGAGCAATTTAGCTATAATTTAAAGGAGATTAAAAAAAAAGAACAAATGTCAAATTAAAAGCAGTGATAACAGGCAGTGAAGAAAGATTAGCTACTTCAGCAAAATGAATTTTAAAAGTTAGACATATTCAGTAAATTCTCCAAGAACCCAAATAAAGAGAGAGAAAGATAAAAATGATGAAAGAAAAGTTGAGATGAAAGAAAACCCAAATTAAAAAAAAGAGATAAAAATGATGAAAGAAAAGAAAAATAATGAAAATTTAAGAAAAGATGAGATGTAGAGAGAAGCAAGAACTTCAACATACATGTAATAGAGATTTCAAAAAGAGAAACAGACAAAGAGCAGTACTAATGAAAAAATGATTAAAGAAAATTTTGATGAAAATCCTAGTCCGAAAACTAAAATGGGCACATTGAACAAAGGAAAAATAAATAAAAAGGAAAATTAATAGCATAAGTTTAAAGAAAATAAACTCAGTTACTTCTAAGCAACCCTGGAACAAAAGAGAAAAATTCCAAATAGTCTCAATAGTTTAGAAACTACATGGAAAATTAGAACAATGGAAATTCAGTGCAGCAAAGCTTACAGTAAAAGACCAAAAGCCATTCTGAGAGGAAAATAATAGCCTACACATTTTCATTAGTAAGCACATATAAATAAAAATAAATAACTAAAAATACTCAAACTATTTGAAAATGAGCAGTCAAATTTAAGGAAAGTAGGAGAAAGAAGCTAATTGATACAAAAGGAAAATAAATTGGAAGGCTATTGTTGTTGTTAGGTGCTGTCCGGTCGATTTCCACTTATAGCGACCCTATAGCGAAGTCCATAGGTAATATAGTGAAGGCTGTAGAAAATATGGAAACCTTGGTGGCGTAGTGGTTAAGTGCTATGGCTGCTAACCAAAAGGTCGGCAGTTCGAATCTGCCAGGTGCCCCTTGGAAACTCTATGGGGCAGTTCTCCTCTGTCCTATAGGGTCGCTATGAGTTGGAACCGACTCCATAGCGGTGGTTTGGGTTTTCTAGGAAATATAGCGAAGTCTATAGACAATCATGAAAGCTAAGAACTAGTCTTTTAGAAATATAAAATATAAAGTTCTGCTAGATCTAACTAGAATTTAACTAAAAGAATCAAAACATTAATATAATGACAGATAAATGAAAAATTAAAAATAAGAGACTATTACATAATGCACTAGCGATAATGGGAAAATATCAATGATATATACTATTTTATAGAAAATATAAATCAATAAGGTGGATTATAAATAAAAAGCATCAAAAAAAAAAAAAAAAGCATGGAAGTAATTAAAAATTGTGTGCAATTAAGAAGTAAGGTTCTAGTCCAGATAGTTTGACAGGTAGATTATTTTAAACTTTCAAGGAAAATTTGCTATTCTGAATCTAGAAAAAAGAAAAACAACTTTCTAAGGCATTTTATTTAGCAAATGTAAGACTAATCTGACAAAGTGTAAAAAGCTGTGTTTCTATCTCAATTATGATGAAGGATGTAAACATTCTAAATAAAATATTAGCTAATTTAATACAGTATAATTTTAATAAAATAACATACTATGATCAAGTAGGAACTATACCAGAAATTAAAAATGGCTTAAGATTAGAATATTTATGAAGCAGTGTTTAACGACCATAGGTAAAGGAAGAGAACCTGTATAAATACATGTTGGTCCTTCAAGAGGGAGCAATAAATAACTTTCATTTTCCTTCTCCTGGAATTCTGAACCAACTGAGAGATAGACAAAGAACTCAGGTAGATGGAGATTAAAATATTAACTTCATAACTGTTTGAACTGTAACTACTTAGAAAATATAATAAAAATAAGACATCATTTGTAATAAAAACAAAAATTATAAACTTGCTGTGGATAACTTTAAGAAATGGTCAGTAGTGATAAGAAAAATTATGAAAATTTAATGAGAGCTCTAAAAAAGACAAATTGAAAGGTATATCATATGTGTGGAAGGGAGGACTTAATTTTATAAAGCTACAATTCTCCACAAAGTAAGTTCTAAGTACAACTCAATTCTAGTGTAATTTTCCTCCTTTCCCTTGTTCTCTTCCTTTTCTCTTATCCCTTTCCTTCTTAACCTTTTTTTTTTTTCTTTTATTTGCTTGTTTTCTTTTTTCAAGTATGTATAGCTAAGGTAATTTTATGAAAAAAGGATGAACACTGGGAATGATCCTAATATATTATAATGTTATAATAATTAAAATATCCAGGTTAAATATATATACATTTAATACATGTTTTTAAAAATATATGTATATATGTATATGATTTTTTAATCTATTGTGTTATATATGATGTTATGTCATATATATTTTACTATATTGTGTTATGTTGTTGTTGTTGTTAGGTGCCATCGAGTCGGTTCCGACTCATAGCGACCCTACGCACAACGGAATGAAACGCTCCCGGGTCCTGCACCATTCTTAAAATTGTTGTTATGCTTGAGCTCATTGTTGCGGCCACTGTGTCAGTCCACCTCCTTGAGGGTCTTCCTCTTTTCCGCTGACCCTATACTGTGCCAAGCATGATGTCCTTCTCCAGGGACTGATCCCTCCTGACAACGTGTCCAAAGTATGTAAGGCGCAGTCTTACCATCTTACTTCTAAGGAGCATTCTGGTTCTACTTCTTCTAAGACAGATTTGTTCATTCTTTTGGCAGTCCATGGTATATTCAATATTCTTCGTCAACACAATTCAAAGGTGTCAGTTCTTCTTCGATCTTCCTTATTCATCATCCAGCTTTCACGTGCATATGATGCGATTGAAAATACCATGGCTTCGGTCAGGCACACCTTAGTCTTCAAGGTGACATCTTTGCTCCTCGACACTTTAAAGAGGTCCTCTGCAGCAGATTTACCCAATGCAATGTGTCTTTTGAATTCTTGACTGCTGCGTCCATGGCCATTGATTGTGGATCCAAGTAAAATGAAATCCTTGACCACTTCAGTGTTTTCTCCGTTTATCATGATGTTGCTCATTGGTCCAGTTGTGAGGATTTTTGTTTCCTTTATGTTGAGGTGCAATCCATACTGAAGGCTGTGGTCTTTGATCTTCATTAGTAAGTGCTTCAAGTCCTTTTCACTTTCATCAAGCAAGGTTGTGTCATCTGTATAATGCGAGTTGTTAATGAGCCTTCCTCCAATCCTGCTGCCCCATTCTTCATATAGTCTATCTTATCTGATTATTTGCTCAGCATACAGATTGAATAGGTGTGGTGAAAGAATACACCCCTGACGCACACCTTTCCTGACTTTAAATCAATCTGTATCCCCTTGTTCTGTCCGAACAACTGCCTTTGATCTATGTAAAGGTTCCTCATGAGCACAATTAAGTGTTCTGGAATTCCCATTCTATATTGTGTTATATATAATGTTAATTATGTTAGATACTTAACATTTTTATGTTATTAGGTTTTCTATAAGTGTGTGTATCTATATGCTATATTACATATATACTAAAAAAAAAACCATTGCCGTTAAGTCGATTCCTACTTACAGCGACCCTATAGGACAGAGTAAAACTACCCCTGTGGTTTCCAAGGAGCAGCTGTTGGATTTGAACTGCCAATCTTTTGGTTAGCAGCCCTATTTCTTAACCACTTCGCCACCAGCGCTCCATGTTACATATATAAAAATAACATGTTGCTGTTATTCTTAAGTGCCACTGAGTAAGTTCTGACTCATAGAAACCCTAAGTGAAACAGAATGAAACACTGCTCAGTGCTGCACCATCCTCACAATCATTGCAATGTTTGCACCCATTGTTTCAGCTACTGTGTTGATCGATCTATCTTATTGAAAGCCTTCCTTTTTTCTTGACCGTTTCCTTACCAAGCATGATGTACCTTCTCCAGGGACTGGTACCTCCTGATAACATGTCCAATGTACGTGACACAAAGTCTCTCCATCCTTGTGTCTTAGCAGAGTTCCAGCTGTACTTCTTCCAAGACAGATTTGGCAGAGCATGTTATATTCAATGTTCTTCACCAATGCCGTAATTCAAAGGTATCAATTCTTTGGTCTTCTTTGTTCATTGTCCAGCTTTCAAATGCATATGAAGCAATCGAAAATAGTAAGGCATGGGTCAGGTGCACCCTAGTCCTCAAGGGACATCTTTGGGGCCTTTTGCAGCAGATTTGCCCAATGTAATATGTCATTTGATTTCTTGACTGCTGCTTCTATGGGCATCGATTGTGGATACAAGTAAAATGAAATAACTTGACAACTTTAATCTTTTCTCTGTTTATCCTGACCTTATTATTGGTCCATTTGTGAGGATTTTTGTTTTCTTTATGTTGAGGTGTAATCCATCCTGAAGCGTGTAGTCTTTGATCTTCATCAGTAAATGCTTCAAGACCTCTTCATTTTCAGCAGGGAAGATTGTGTCATTTCCATATTGCAGGTTGTTTATTGAGTCTTCCTTCAATCCTGACGTGAAGTTCTTCATGTAGTTCACCTTCTTAGATTATTTGCTCAAAATACAAATAGAAAAAGTATGGCGAAAGGATACAACCCTGACGTACACCTTTCCTGATTTTGACTCATGCAGTATTCCCTTGTTCTTTTCAAATGACTGCCTCTTGGACTGCATACAAGTTCCTCATGAGCACAATTAAGTGTTCTGGAATTCCCATTCTTGAAATGTTATCCATAATTTGTTATGTTCCACACAAACAAATGCCTTTGCATAGTCAATAAAACACAGGTAAACATCTTTGTGGTATTCTCCGCTTTCAGGAAAGATCCATCTGACATCAGCAATGATATCCCTTGTTCCACATGCTCTTCTGAATGTTGCTCAGCTTTCTGGCAGTTCCCTGTCAATGTACTGCTGCAAGTGTTTTTTTTAAATTTTCTTCAGCAAAACTTTACTTTTGTGTGATATTATTGATGTTGTTCCATAATTTCTGCATTCCATTGGATCACTTTTCTTGGAATTGGCACAAATATAGATCTCTTCCAGTCATATGGCCAGGTAGCTATCTTCCAAATTTCTTGCATAGATGAGTGAGCGCTTCCAGCGCTGCATCCATTTGTTGAAACATCTCAATTGATATTCCGTCAAATCCTGGAGCCTTGTTTTTCACCAGTGCCTTAAGTGTTGCTTGGACTTCTTCCTTCAGTACCATCAGTTCCTAATCATATGCTACTTCTTGAAATAGTTGAATATCAACCAATTCTTTTTGGTATAGTGACTATGTATTCTTTCTGTCTTCCCTTGATGCTTCCTGAGTCATTCAATATCTTGTGCATAGAATCCTTCAATACTGCAACTCGAGGCTTGAATTTTTTCTGCAGTTCTTCCAGCTTGAGAGATGCCAAGCATGTTCTTCTCTTGGTTTTCTAACTCAAGGTCTTTGCACATTTCATTCTAATATTATATTTGATCTTCTCAAGCCACTCTTTGAAATCGTCTGTTCAGCTCTTTTACTTCATCATTTCTTCCTTTCACTTTGACTACTCTGTGTTCAAGAACCAAGTTTCAAACTCTCTTCTGACATCCATTTTGGTCTTTTCTTTCTTTCCTGTCTTTTTAATGACGTTTTGCTTTTTCATGTATGATGTCATTGATGTCATCCCACAACTCGTCTGGTCTTTGGTCATTCACTAGTGTTCAGTGTGTCAGATCTATTCTTGGTATGGTCAGCAAATTCAGGTGGTACATATTCAAGGGTGTACTCTGGCTCTTGTGGACTTGATTTAATTTTCTTCAGCTTCAATTTGAACATGCATATGTGCAACTGATGGTGTATTCTGCAGTAGGCCCTTGAGTTCGTTCTGACTGATGATATTGAGTGTTTCCATCATCTCTTTCCACAGATACAGTCAGTTTGATTCCTATGTATTTCATCCAGCATAGTTTACGTGTATGCTTATTGTTTATGTTGTTGACAAAATGTATTTGTAAGTAACAAATCATTGACCTTTCAAAAGTCTATCACGTAATCTCAGGCATCCTTTCTATTACCAAAGCCATATTTTCCAACTACCAATCTTTTTCGTTTCCAAATTTGCATTCCAATCACTAGTAATTATCACTGCATCCTGATTGCATGTTTGGTCAATTTTAGACTACAGATGTTGGTAAAAATCTTCAAAATTCTTCATCTTTGGCCTTAGTTTGGTGTGCAAAATTGAATAATAGTTTCATTAACAGGTCTTCCTTGTAGGCATGTGGTATTATCCTATCACTGACAGTGTTGTACTTCAGGATAGATCTTGGCATGTTCTTTTTGACAATTAACGAAATGCCATTACTCTTCAATTTGTCATTCCTGGCCTAGTAAACCATATGGCTGTCTGATGAAAAATGGCCAATATTGGTCCACTTCAGCTCACCAATGCCTAGAATATCAGTCTTTATGGATTCCATCTCATTTTTGACCCCTTCCAATTTTCCTAGACTCATACTTTGTACATTGCTCATTCTGATTGTTAATGGATATTGGCAGCTGTTTCTTCTCATTTTGAGTCATGCCACATTAGCAAATGAAAGTCCCGAAAGCTTGACTCCATCCATGTTACTAATGTCGACGCTATTTGAGGAGGCAGCTCTTCTCAGTTGTATTTTGAGGGTCTTTCAAGCTAAGAAGCTCATCTTCGGGCATTATATCAAACAGTGTTTTGCTGCTATTTATAAGGTTTTTAATGGCCAATTTTTTTAGAAGTAGATCATGAGGTCCTTCTTCCTAGTCTGTTTTTGTCTGGAAGCTCCACTGAAATCTGTCCAGTAAGGGTGACCCTGCTGATATTTGAAATATCAGTGACATTGTTTCCAGCAACACAGCAACACTTAAGCCACCACAGTATGACAAACTGACAGACAGTTGGTGGACATAGTAACAGTATAACACATGAATGTTGTTGTTATGAGCCCTCAAGTCAATTCTGACTCATAGTGACACAATAGGGTTTCGAAGGTGATAATCTTTATAGAAGTAGACTGCCACATCTTTCTCCTGCAGAGCAGCTGATGGGGTTTGAACCACCAACCTTTTGGTTAGCAGCTGAGTGCTTAACCACTAGAGTCCCTTAACACAAGTATAACACAGAGTTGGTGGGGGGGTGGTGCTCCAAAAGATACCTAAAATGTGGAAGTTATTTTGAAATTATGAATGGAGAGAGGCGCCACAGTGGTAGAGGACCAGCAGCACCAGAAAACCTGTAGCAGCAGAAAAGCAGCAGCAGAAGAGAACCGGCAGCAGGAGAACCAGGAGACCAGCACAAGACAGCACTGGAGCTGACCCATGGAGTGAGAGAGATGAGTACCTGTGCATACGAGGCATCCTGGCAGAATCGGGTGCCTCCAGGCACTTATTGGTGGAGCTACAGAGCTTTGGAACACTTGCACAAGCAGGGCAGATGCAGTCATGAGGCCTAAGGAGCCAATAGGCCAAGGAACCAGGAAGCAGAAGCTGAAGAGACAAGGAACACAAGAAGTCAAGCTGCCTCAGTTTCCAAAGGTATGGCCATGACCTCAAGGGTTTCAAAGGGTAGAGCCATGGACTCTGGTGTTTCTAAGTGTGGAGTCACCACTCAGGTGGATTGGAAAAATAGTGTACCTAAAGCGGAGGGAGCAGAGTATTTGTCCCAGTGGGCCTGGAAAGTGGAGCTGATGCCCAGGGCCAAGGAGCTTCCACTCAGAATCTGGAAAGTGTACACAATACCTAGAATCTGGAGGGCAGGGCCATTGTGTAAATTGTCTCAGAGAGCAGAGGATTATTTTCAAAACTTTGACAGCTAATGTAATGTGTTCTGCTGCCTTGTTTGGTGCCTGTTATCCCTTCTTTTCCTCCAGTTTCTCCCATCTGTAATGGACATGTCTAGCTTGTGCCTGTTCTGCCACTGTAACTTTGGAAGCAGACAACTTGTATTCTAGATTTCACAGATGAAAAGGAATTTTTGGATTTTGGACTTGGAGTGAAGACTTTTGCTATGATATGATGGGATGAATATGTTTTGCATGTTGCAAGGATGTGATTTTTGCAGGGCTTAAGGGTGGGATCTCATAGATTGAATTATGTCCCCCCCAAAATGTGTGCATCAACTTGTCTAGGCCATGATTTCCAGTATTGTGTGATAGTCCTCCATTTTGTGACTGTAGTTTTATATTAAAGAGGATTAGGATGGGATTGTAACACCCTTACTAAGGTCACATCCCTGATCCAATATAAAGGGAGTTTCCCTGGGTGTGGCCTGTACCACCTCTAATTTTACAAGAGATAAAAGGAAAGGGAAGCAAGCAGAGCATGGTGGACCTCATACCATCAAGAAAGCAGTGCTGGGAACAGAGTGAGTCCTTTGGACCCAGGGTCCCTGTGCGGAGAAGCTCCTTGTCTGGGGAAAGATTGATGAGAAGGCCGACAGAGAGAGAAAGCTTTCCCCTGGAGCTGATGCCGTGAATTTGGACTGTTAGCCTACTTCACTGTGAGAAACTAATTTTCTCTTTGTTAAAGCCATCCAGTTGTGGTATTTCTGTTCTAGCAGCACTAGATGACTAAGACACTCAACAAATTACTAATTTTTTCTATTATAAAGTCCCACCTTAGAGAACTCTTCTAGGTATTGTTATGAATAAAGGTGGGCAAGACTTGCCTATTATAAACTCATGTCTAGTTTGGACAGATTTAGGTTTAGCATGTATGAATTTGTAACCACAACTGAGGTGTTCAAGAAATGCTACTTTATTTTATTTAAATCGAATTAAACCATTTTTAAACCCTCAGATCTCTGGGCCAGCAGGAAATTCCACTCCAATTACATGGTCTCACTGGAAACTTATACTCACCTGAACGGTAAGGGTGACCTCTCTGGGTTTGGAGACTCTGATTACCACTGAGATGCCCTGTGCCCAACCCTCTGTGGTTTTGCCGGGACCACAGGGGCCTGGGTTTCAGCTTATCCATGTCTAACAGGCAGATCTTCCCCTCCAAGGCCTGCTGTCTCCATGGACATTAGCTCCCCAGGGCTCGTGGGAATCTAAATCTCAAAATCTCTGTCTCTTACACAAATCAAAGTCACCCATTTCTCTATCCTTAAGACTCTGAAAAGCTAGAATGACAATGTATCTGTGGGGCACTTCTTGGCTTTTACTTGGAGCAAAGGAGCATGAACCCTGATGTGTGTGGGAAGAGAGATAGTAAAAAGAATAGCGTGAGAACAAAACACAAAATAAATATTTGCTGCTTCATAGGTAGTCAACCTCTTTATAGAAAGCTATCTTAATAAGGGTTATCTCTATATGTACTGCATATTAAAGATGAGGACACTTCATCCATTCTCATACAGGATGTAAGAACAGCATTTTCTAGAGTGATCAAAAAGCTTCATATGACATTTATAGACCCAGAAACTGAATTTAAAGAGGTCTTATTATGTGGATTTACAGAGTCTATTATGTGGATGACATGCCTGGGTGGCGCAAACAGTCAACACACTCACTGCTAACCAAAATGTTGGTGGTTTGAATCCACCCAGAAGACCCAGAAGAAAGGCTTGGTGACGTACTTCTGAAAAATCAGCCATTGAAAACCCTATGGAGCACAATTCTAACTCTGAGACACACGGGGTTGTCATGAGTTGGAATTGACTCAACAGAAATTGTTTTTTTTGTTTTTAATGTAGTTATTTTTTTTTTTTTATAAGAGAACAACCAACCCAAACCAAACCCATTGCTATCAGGTTGATTATAGGCATATGCATTTAAGAAAAATGCCGTGTGGTCTTGAAACGTTCTAGAATATTAAAATTACTTAAGACTTACTCTGTCCTGTATCAAATAAACAATTCTATAATTAATTTAAGTCCCTGAAACTATAGCATCTACAGAGTGTTTTGTGGTATTTTTTAATAAGAGCATGTGATTGAAATGTACAACTAATTAGTCCTTCAACTTTCTTTTCTGAAGAATGAGTAACCTCATTCAGTTCCTGAGCCCTAAATCTTACTTTGGGTAAACTTCTAATGCAGAGCAAATTGTGGATACATCTCTATCCTCAGTGCAGGTCACTGCACTCACAGTCCAGAAATGTAGACCCTCAGAAGGAAATGTCTGTCATGTGTTTTTTTGGGCACCAAACATTCCTGAAAGGGATTGTAGTGTGGACCATGATTTTTTTTTTTAATTAATAATTAACCTGTCTTAAACTGGTTTTATTTAATGTGCTCATTGTGTAAGAAAGTACATGGCTCAGTGACTTTTTAGTAAAAGCATGTTTAATTTCTTAATCAATGCCACAGAGATGCTTTCCTGAATTTATTTCTATTCAGTTCTGAATTATATGTTGATTGTGTATAATGGACGTTGGTAGGTAGCAGGGGACAAAATTAGATGTTATTCTAAATAGCACATTTTTGGTTTTAATGTCACATGGTTCCTATTTTCTGTAACTACGTACAAATAATATGTCCTAGGGCCTTGCAACTCGAAGTGTTGTCTGAGGGTCAAGAGTATCAGCATCACATGAGGACTTGTTAGACATGCCCAACCCAAACCTACTAAATCAGAGTCTGCATTTATTAGGCACATTAAAGTTTCAGAAGCACTGTTTTAGGACAGAATTTAAACAGAATTATCTGTGAAGTTTTAAAAGATATGTTGTTACCTGCCACTGAGTCAGCACCCAACTCATGTTGATTCCATGCACAGTGGGATCACCATTGTGATCCATAGGGTTTTCATTGGCTGACTTTTGGAAGTAGATTGCCATACCTTTCTTCTTAGTCTGTCCTTGTCTGGACGCCCCACTGAAACTGATTCAGCTTCACAGCAACATGCAGGCCTCCACTGGCAGATGAGTGAAGTCTATGCTTGAGGTGACTTGGCTGGTAATCGAACCTGGGTCTCCCATAATGAAGGTGAGAATTCTACCACTGAAATATCACTGCCCTCCTTTTAAAAATAGAGATGCCAAGGAGGTAGAGCCAACATGGAGCTGTAGTCAGAAGCACCATGATGTCCTTCTGTAGCAAAGACCCAAAAAACTAAGTTAAACAGATACAAATGTCTATCCTGGAACACTAAGCATTAAGTGAAGGGATAAAGAACTTGATCAACCACCAAATGGAATAAAAAACTGACACAGAATAGAGAATCAGGTGAGCTATGGAGTGGAGGCTCCCTATCAGCTAATATGGCACAGATTTGCCATCTTGAGCTATCACCACCAAGGACTGTGGACAGGAAGTACAGGAAGGCAACTTCATGGAGCTCCCAAAAGGAGACCGAGCACCTGGTAACAAGAGATACATGCTTTCCCACTGCCCACACTTCTCCCTACACCAGCCTCCACCACTTTCCAACAGGGTGCAGTGACTCACCCAGAGAGACATGGGATCATTGCCTCCTGGGTCTACCCAACCCCCAATGGCGGGTTCCCCCAGTGCCATATATATATATTTTTATTGTTTCTTTTTAGCTTTTTTTTTGGTTTTTTCCTCTCTCTCCTTTTTTCCTTCCTTTTCTCCTGCCCAGCTAGCCCTATGCACCATCCCTGCCCCTTCTCAAAGGGCTGTACTGCACCACTTGGCTAGAGAGCCACTGGCACAGCCTCCCTGATCACGTGCAACTCCCATCAGCTGGCTCCCTTAGTGCCATTTTTTTTTTTTCTGTTTCTTCTCTCTCTCTCCCTTCCTTTCTTTCTTCCACCCAGCTAGGACTATTCACCATCCCTGCCCCTTCTTAACAGACTATGCTGCACCACTTGACTAGTGAGCCACTGGCAAAGCCTCCCTGGTTCTGTGCTGCCCTCACCAGCTGGCTCTCACAGTGCTATCTTTTTTCTTTCTGTTCTTCTCTCTCTCCTTTCTTTTCCTTTCTCCTGCACACCTAGCCCAGTGTGCCATCCTTGACCCTTCTTGAAGGGTCATGCTGCACTACGTGGCAAGACAGCCACTGGCACGTGGCCCCCCCAGGTCTATGCTGCTGTCTTTGGCTAGCTCCTTCAGTGTAACTTTTTTTGTTTGTTTCTTCTCTCTCTCTACCTTCCTTCCTTTCCATTCTCCCACCCACCTAGACCTTCTTGATGGGCCACGCTGCACCACTTGGCTAGAGAGCCACTGGCACATAGTATCCCCAGGTGTGCACTGCTTCCACAGGTCGGCTCCCTCAGCATCATATTTTTAATTTTTCTTTATTTTTCCCTTTCTCCCTCTTCCTTCTCCCCCCTACCTAAGCTCTGCTCTGCCTCTGCCCATTCCTGAGAGGCCATACCATGCTGCCAGGCAAGAGAGACACCAGCTTGATGCCACTTCGATTCAGACCTGCCCCCAATGGCTGGCTCTCTCAGCACCATGTTTATTTATATTTATTTTTTGTTTGTTTATTCTCTCTCTTTTCCTCCTTTTCTTTCCTTATTCCTGCCCACCTAGCCCTGTTCTCTGTCAATGCTTCTCCTCAACAGGCCAAGAGGCACCACTCACCTAGAAAGCACACTGAAAATTTATTTACTTTCTTTCTTCTTCTTTTTCTCTTTTGCTTTTTTTTGCTTCTGTTTCTCTCTCTTCTTTCTCTCACCCACATACCTCCACACATCACATCCTCTCCCTTCCCTCCTGCCTATCTACACTGTGCACCAGGCGCTACATCCCCAAGTGGACCAGGCACAGATCCCCAAACCCCCGACCCCGCCCTCCACTGCCACCCAGTTTGTGACACAAATGACCCATTCTCACTCCTCCCACCCCAGCTCAGCTTGCCTTGCTGCACCATAGCTGAGCTACTGGCTTTGCCCACTGGAACAAGGTGGTAAGAACTATCTTGCCTACAGGCAAGCAAGCAAGCAAGAAAACATGCCCAGTCCACCTGACCAGACATAACCAAATAAAACAAAAAAGCAGGATGAAACAAATCTAGAATCAATAAATGAAGAAAATAATTCCTGAATGTCCTTGAGACAGCAGACAATATCAAAACATATAAAAAATAGAACAGGTAGGCTCTAGTAAGTGACCAAAATAAAAAAAACACATGAACCTGGAGAAGAAAAGTCACTGGAACTACCTGACAGGGAATTCAAAAGTCTAATATTCAGGCCTCTCCAAAAGATTAGGAAAGAGATGAAAGAAAACACAGATAAAAATAAGGAAAAAAAATAGACAAAATCATGGAAGATAGAGACAAAATCAGGGAAAACACAGCAAAAACAATGGAAAAATTCAAGAAATAATACAGAACAAAAAATCAAAACAAATAAACAACAAGAAATCATACAAAATAGCAATTAGAATCCAAAAAATAACAAGATTTCAGAAATGGACAATACAATAGAAGGGTTTAGGAGCAAATTTGAAACAATGGGAGACAGGATCGACAAATTTGATGAACTAACACAAACTGAGTTAGTAAATCTGAACAGACCCATAAAAGAGATTGAAAAGGTTAAAAACAAAAACAAACAAAAAAACTCCCTACAAAAAAGTCCTGATCTGGATGGCTTCACTGGAGAATTCTACGAAACATTCAGAGAAGAGCTTGCACCAGTAGTACTAAAACTATCTCAGAACACAGAAAAGGAAGGAATACGTCCAAATTCATTCTATGAAGCCAGCATAACCCTGATAACAAAACCAGGCAAAGATAGCTCAAATAAAGAAAATTACAGACCAATATCTCTGTCCTGGATTGAATTGTGTCCCCCCAAAAATATCTGTCAACTTGTTTGGGCCATGATTCCCAGTATTGTGTGGTTGTCCTCCATTTTGCGATTGTAATTGTATGTTAAGAGGGTTAGGGTGGGATTGTAACACCACCCTTACTCAGGTCACATCCCTGATCCAAGGTAAAGGGAGTTTCCCTGGGGTGTGGCCTGCACCACACCTTTTATCTCTTAAGATATAAAAAGGAAAGGGAAGCAAGCAGAGAGTTGGTGACCTCATGCCACCAGGAAAGCAGTGCCAGGAACAGAGCACATCCATTGGACCCAGAGTTCCTGTGCCTGAGAGGCTCCTCGACCAGGGGAAGATTGAGGACAAGGATCTTCCTCCAGACCTGACAAAGAGAGAAAGTCTTCCCCTGGAGCCAATGCCCTAAATTTGTACTTGTAACCTACTAGACTATGAGAAAATAAATTTCTTTTTGTTAAAGCCATCCAATTCTGGTATTTCTCTTATGGCAGAACTAGATGACTAAGACAATCTCTTATGAATATAAATGCAAAAATTCTCAACAAAATTCTAGACGATAGAATTCAACATCGCATTAAAAAAAAAAAATACAACCACAACCAAGTGTGATTCATACCAAGTATGCAAGAATGGTCCAACATTAGAAAATCAAACAATGTAATCCACCACATAAATTAAAAAAAAAAGGGAATCACGTGATCATCTCAATAAACTCAGAAAAGGCATTAAACACCCATTCCTGATAAAAGCTCTCCATAAATTAGGAATAGAAGGGAAATTCCTTAACATAATAAAGGACATCTATACAAAACCAACAGCCAACATCATTCTTAATGGAGAGAGGCTGAAAACATGCCCCTTGAGAACAAGAATAAGACAAGGATGCCCTGTAACACCATTCCTATTTAACATTGTGCTGGAAGTCCTAGCTAGAGCAATGAGGTAAGAAAAAGAAATAAAGGGCATCCAAATAGGTAATGAAGAAGTTAAACTGTCCCTATTTGAGGATGATATGATGCTACACATATAGAACTCAAAAGACTCCACAAGAAAACTACTGGAGCTAATAGAGAGTTTCAGCAGAGTAAAAGGATACAAGGTAAACATAAAAAATCAGTTGGATTCCTTTACATCAATAAACAGAACTATGAAGAGGAAGTTAGGAAAGCAATACCATTTATATTTATAATAGCCCCTAAAAAAAAAAGAAAAAATACTTAAGAATAAATCTAACCAGAGACATAAAAGACCTACACGAAGAAAACTATAAAATACTACTGCAAGAAAACAAAATAGATCTACATAAAAAATGGAAAAACATACCATGCTCACGGATGGGCAGACTCGACATGGTGAAAATGTCAATTCTACCCAAAAAAAAAAAAAAATTTTTTTTTACAGTCTATAAATACCATGCAATCCCAATGCAAATACCAACAGCATTTTTTAACAAGATGGAAAAACTAATCATTAACTTCATGTGGAAAGGAAAGATGCCCTGGATAAGTAGAACACTATTGAAGAAGACTAAAGTAGGAGGACTCATATTACCTGACCTCAGAACTTACTATACAGCTACAGTAATCAAAACAGCCTGATACTGGTACAACAGACACATTGACCAATGGAACAGAATCGAGGGCTCAGATGTAAATCCATCCACCTACAGTCAGCTGATCTGCTTCTGCAAAGGCCCAAAGCCCATTAAATGGGGAAAATATAGCCTTTTTAACAAATGATGCTGGCAAAACTGGATGCCCATCTGTAAAAAAAAATGAAACAAGGCCCATACCTCACACCATAAACAAAAAGTGATTCCAAATGGATAAAAGAGCTAAGTAAAAAACTAAAGAATATAAAGATCATAGAAGAAAAAATAAGATGACTCTAGTGGCCCTAATACATGGCATAAATAGAATATAAACCATAACTAACAAAACACAAACACCAGAAGATAAGCTAGATAACTGGCATCTTCTAAAAATGAAACACTTATGCTCATCAAAAGACTTCACCAAAAGAGTAAAAAGAGAACCTACAGACTGGGAAAAAATACTTGTCTATGACAAATCCGACAAAGGTCTAATCTCTAAAATCTACAGGAAAATCCAACACCTCTACAACAAAAACACAAATAATCCAATTAAAAAACTGGCAAAGGAAATGAACAGAACCTCACCAAGGGAGACATTCAGGTGGCTAACAGACACATAAGGAAATGGGAAATGCTCTCGATCACTAGCCATTACAGACTGCAAGTCAAAACTACAATGAGATACTGTCTCACCCTGACATTACTGTCACAAATAATAATAATAAAAAAAAAACAGAATAAGAAATGTTGGAGAGGCTGCAAGGAGATTGAAACTCTTATGCAGCACTGGTGGGAATGCAAAATGGTGCAACCACTTTGGAAAATGATATGGCACTTCCTTAAAGCTAGAATTAGAAATACCATGTGATACACAATCCCACTCCTAGGAATATATCCTAGAAAAATAAAAGTCGTCACATGAATAGACATATGCGCACTCAGTTTCATTGGAGCACTATTCACAATAGCAAAAAGATGTAAACAACCTAGATGCCCATCAACAAATGAATGGATAAACAAACTATGGTACATACACACAATGGGATACTATACAATGATAAAGAACAATGATGAATCTGCAAAACATCTCACAACATGGATGAATCTAGAGGGCATTATGCTGAGTGAAATAAGTCAATTACAAAAGGACAAATACTCTATGAGACCACTACCATAAAAAGTCATAAAAAGTTTACACACAAAGAAACAATCTTTGATGGTTACAAGGGAAGGAAGGGATGGAGAGGGAAAATCACTAAATAGAAAATAGATAAGTGGTAAGTTTGGTGAAGGGTAAGACAGTACAGAATACTGAGGAGGTCAGCACAACTTGACCAAAGCAAATCATAGAGGCTTTGAGATCTAGGCTTCATAGCACATCCAAACTCCCTGAGGGGCCAAGTTACTGGGCTGAGTGTTAGGGACCATAGTCTCGGGGGACATCTAGCTCAATTGGAATAACACAGTTTGTAAGGAAAATGTTCTGCATCCTACTGAGTTAGCAGAATCGGGGGTCTTAAAAGCTTGTGAGCAGCCATCTAAGATACTCCACTGAGCCCACCCCATCTGGAGCAAAGAAGTATGAGGAAAACCAAAAGCATAAGAGAAAGATTAATCCAAAGAACAAATGGACCACAGCTTCCACAGTCTTCACTAGACTAAGTCTAGCACAACTATATGGTGCCTGGCTATTACCACCTACTGCTCTGACAGGGGTCACAATAGAGATTCCTGGACAGAGCTGGAGAAAAACATACAACAAGATTCTAATTCACAAAAAAATACCAGGTATACTGGTCTGACAGAGACTGGAGAAACCATGTGAATATGGCCCCCGGACACCCCTTTAACTCAGTATTGAAGTCACCCCTGAGGTTCACCCTTCAGCCAAAGATTAGACAGGCCCATAAAACAAACAGTAATACATGTAGCTCAGGCATATATACAACACTAAACGGGTAGTCTAGCCCAGGGACAAGGACGAGAAGGCAGGAGGGGACAGGAAAGCTGGACAAAGGGAAATGGGGACCCCAAGGTCAAGAAGGGGAGAGTGTTAACACGTCACATGGTTGGCAACCAATGTCACAAAACAATATGTGAATTGTTTAATGAGAAACCAATGTACTCTGTTTACCTTCATCTAAAGCACAATAAAAAAACCTAACAACAAAATACATACAAAACTTTGACAACTTAAGAACAAAAAGACAAATAACCAAATCATAACATGGACCAAGAACTTGAATGGACATTTAACCAAGGAGGACATTCAAATGGCCACCAGACACATGAAAAGATGCTCAACGTCATTAACCATCAGAAAGATGCAAATCAAAACCACAATGAGATACCATTTCAGATTTCACTCTCACTAGGATGGCTAAAATTAAAAAAAAAAAAAAAACAATGGGAAACCACAAATGTTGGTGAGGTTGTGGGGAAACTGGAACACTTACCCATTGTTGGTGGGACTGTAACATGGCACAGCCATTGTGGAAAACAGTGTGGCGGTTCCTCAAAAAAATACATATGTATATCACTACCATATGATCCAGCAACTCCACTCCTAGGTATATACCCAAAAGACTTGAAAACAGAGACTCAAACAGAGACGTGCACACCAGTGTTCATCGCAGCATTATTCACAATAGCTGAAAAGTAGAAACGACCTAAATGTCCATCAACAGATGAATGGATAAACAAAATATGGAACATATATACAATGGAATACTACTCAGTCGTAGAAATGAAGTCTTGATACATGCTACGATATGGATGAAACTTGAAGACATCATGCTGAGTGAAAAAAAGTCAATTACACAAGAACAAATATTGTATGACTTCGCTTATATAAAATGACAAGGAAAGACAAATGTATAGAGAACAAAATTTGTTAGTGTTTACCGGGACGAGAGGTTAATGGTGATGGAATATCACATTGATTAAGGGCAGGGTAGCATAACCAATTATTGTAATAGCTATCAATAAGCTGCACAACTGTAAAAAACTGAATTGGCAAAAGTGTGATAGATGTATTTACAACAATGACAAAAAAGGAATAGGTGCTGAGACTGCTTACATACAACCAAAAACCTCATGGGATTTTGTTTCTTGGTTTGGAGGTTTAGGGTCATAGCTTCAGGGAACATCCAAGTTAATTAGCCTAATAACGTGTTTGTTGCTTCTATTCTACCACCTAGTTCATTGTGTAGTGCGTAGGGTCTTAAAAGCTTGAGAGTGGCCATTCAAGACACAACAATTGGTCTCTATTCACTTAGAACAACAGTGGAAGGAGGTGAGAAATAGGAGAGGGGTATGGAATCTGTGGCTAATTGCCTCCACAAACAACTGCCTCCTTTGCCAAGAGACCAGGAGAACTGGATGGTGCCAGGCTATAATTACTGAACATTTTGATTGAAGATTCCATAGAAGAATCCTGATCAAAAGGAGTAAAATGCAGAACAGAATTAAAATTCTCATGGACTCCAGACTTCAGAAAAGGAGGGTGAGAACAACTCAACAAATGTAATCAATGTCACTAAATTGTACACATAGAAACTGTTGAATTGGTATATGTTTTACTGTTCTCAACAGTAACAACAACAACAACAACTAAAAAAAAGAATTTGGTGCCTCCCAAACACACATCAGGAGGGTATGAAACTTCAGAGGATTTTCTCTCAAATACCGTCACACTCACTGGCTGTAGCCAGCAGTGATTTTGAAATCTTTTATCACTCTCAGGGGTGGATTATCCAATAGGCAAGGTAAGCAGGGTACTTACCTTGCCTACCAGATCATCTGTAGTGAACAATTTCACATTTTTTTTTTTTTTTTTTTTTACCACATCAAAGATTTTGCTTCTAGGCATGACTGGCATCGGTCTCTATTCCAACCCCAGAATCAAAGCAGCTTTTCAAATTTACAATCCCTGACGGGGACAGATTACCCAGTGGGCAGGGTAAGCATGGACTTGCTTGTGCTTGCTTACTGATCTATGGCAAGCAATTTCACATGGGTTTCACCAGTGAAGCCCATGTGGAATCGATCTCTGCAGATTGATGGATGAGTGCAGGTGGGCCCATGCTTGTCTTTTTTTGCAGGGTAATCCGTCCCTGTCAACAGTCTTTTCTTGGTGCCGCTGGGTGGGTTTGAACCATCAACCTTTAGGGTTGTACCACCCAGTGCCATATTTAACTCTATATTGAGTATAAATTATTAGTAACTTATCCTATTTTTTCCAAGAGAAATTCCAGCTTCTACGGAAGGTGATGAAGAGAATACCCTAGGAGATGGTGAAATTTCTTAAAATTACTCTATTATTGGAAACCCTGGTGGCGTAGTGGTTAAGTGCTACGGCTGCTAACCAAAGGGTCAGCAGTTCAAATCCTCCAGGCGCTCCTTGGAAACTCTATGGGGCAGTTCTACTCTGTCCTATAGGGTCGCTATGAGTCGGAATCAACTCGATGGCACTGGGTTTGTTTTTTTTTTTTTTTACTCTATTGAATATGGGCTTGTTATAGATTGAATTTTGTCCCCCAAAATATGTATTGGAATCTTAGACCCTATACTTGTGGATATAATCCTGTTTGGAAATAGTGTTTCCACTATTTTGATATTAGTGTAGGGTATGTCCTAAACCTAATCTGAGTTATAAGGAGCAGCATAGACACCAAGACAAGCAAGCACAAATGAGGGGAAGATAGATGCCGCGTGAAGATCACCAAGGATCCAAGCAACTCCTGCAGAAGCTGAAGGAGACAAAGATCTTGCACGAGATCTGACAGGAGAGAGAGTCTTTCCATACAGCCTGTGCCCTGAATTCAGACTTGTAGTCTCCTAACTCTAAGATAATAAATTTTGGTTCTTTAAAGCTACTCTCTTGTGGTATGTCTGTTACAACAGCACTAGAAATCTAAGATACAGCTTAATAAACCTTTTTATGAGTAAATGAAAAATGGAAGAAAGAGGAGTGGAGAAGGGAAAAATTTAAAAATGGAAACTGACTCTACTTCTTTATTTTACAAAGGGTAGTTAAATAGTACTTTGGCAAGAAACTAGGAATAAAAGGGACTGTCCTTAACCTAGTAAAGGATATCTATGAAAAATGCACAGCTAGAATTGCCCTAAGATAATCTTTAAACTTTAAATAAAAAATATCCCCTGAAGTGTTCTCAAAACTAAACAATAGTTTAGCTTAACTAGTAAAGAATGCCTACCCTTCAGAATTGTGCTTTTTCAAGATCTGTCTATAAGGGATCAAATTGACAACAGCAACTCAAAAGATTACATAGGAAACTTAGGGGGCAGTGAGTTTATGTTGATGGAGGAAGCACAACTCAGAAAAGGAAGGTGAGGATGGCTGCACAACTGGAAGAATGTAATCGATATCACCGAATTGTGCATGCAGAAACTGTTGAATGGTGTATGTTTTGCTGTGTATATTCTCAACAACAACAAAAATAATGAAATTAATTATTTTAAAAAAATACAGATAGATAGATGATAGATTAGATAGATAGATAGACAGACAGACAGACAGTTAGATAGATGATGGATAGATAGATAGATACATGCCAAGTTTCCAAAATAGATCTACCGAATCAGGATGCCTGCGGATTTCACACAGCATCCGTATTTTTAAAACACCTCAACAGGTCAGCTTCTGATATGCATCTAACGTTTTTTCTTATTAAAAAAAAAAAACATTGCAGTCTAGTCGATTCCGACTCAGAGTGACCCTATGGGACAGAGTAGAACTGCCCCATAGAGTTTCTGAGGAGCACCTGGTGAATCTGAACTGTCAACCTCTTGGTTAGCAGCCATAGCACTTACCCACTATACTACCAGGCTTTCCTTCTTCTTACACTGGGTATGAACTACATAGTAAGTGGAAACATTTGTTTTCAACATGAATTGCCACAGCAGGAATTTCGTTCAAGCTATTGAAATGTTGAGTGACCAAGACAAGAGATTTGAGGATTAACTGAAGTTTCAGATTAGCGTCACTTCCTTATGCTATTAATAATTTGAATTATTGATAAAAATAATTTTAGAGGTGAATATTTATGATAATTTTTCTCCAAATGTGTGAAAAACATTAAACTTTCACTAGGACATTTGATTCTAAGTTACACTGATAGTAAAAGTTCTTTATGAGATGTTCATGAATCTTCTAGATGGCATTGTTATTGTTGTTAGGTGTCACAGGTCAAATTTGACTCATCTCTACCCCGTATGACAGAGTAGAACTGTTTCATAGAGCTTTCTAAGCTACAATCTTTAGAAGAGCAGATGACTAGGTCTTCCTCCTACAGAGCCACTGGGGGAGTTCAAAACGTCAACCTTTTGGTTATCAGGTGAGCACTTAACTGTTGTGCCATCAGGGCTCCTTCTGAATGGCATAGAATTGTTAAAATCTACAATTTCACATTTTAACTGTCTCCATGAAACATTTCTCACTGGAAGTTTTCAGTGGTCACAGTAGCTCCTGCATCTGTGCTTTGCTCACTGTGATAATGAAACAAAAAGCCCTAGACATAAATCTTACTTTTAGTTTTCTTACATAAATGATCTTTTGTAATAATAGCAGCCAAAGAAAAACAGCAACAATTTCCAGCTTAATTATGTCTGGTTTATTGTCTGGCTGAAAATCTTATCCAGATCAAAATACAAACCTCCCAGATGAGAGTTGAGTTTTATTTACGTTTGTTTGTTTGTTTGTTTGTTTTTCTTCCTACAAAACCAGATCTTAAGGATTCTGAGTTGTGTTTCCTTAAGGAGAGACAGTCTTGACAGATTGTTGATTTCATAACTAATTTTTTTTTTTTTTAATTTCTTTGGTGGATTGTTTTGTCCTGCCCATTTTCTCTACGCTAATTATTCTTTGTTCCAGCCTGGCAAAAGTTAATTGCCATATTGATGTACTCATTTAACAACCCTGAGAACTATAGAACTGACCTTATTTAAAAGTTGTTTCTACTGGTTTGTGTTGAATTGAATTTTGTCTCCACAAAACATGTATTGAAGTCTTGGCCTTTATACCAGTGATGTGATTCTGTTTGGAAACTGGGCTTTCTTTGTTATGCTAATCACGTCATACCCAAGGAGGGTATGTCTGAAACCTGATCATTTCTGAGCTATGAAAAGAACAGAAGAGACACAGAGACAATAACAGTGAGAAGATACCATGTGAAGACGGACACGCACAGCGGAAGCATCTACACGCCCAGGAACTCCAAGGTTACAGGCAGCTACTAGAAGCTGATACAGGAAAGACTTCCCCCTAGAGTCACACTGAATTCGAACTTCTAGCCACCTGAATACTTAGAAAATAAATTTCTGTTCTTTAAAGCCACCAACTTGTGGTATTTTTTTTGTTACAGCAGCACGAGGTAACTAAGACAGGAAGACCTCCGATAATCCGTACGATGCAGCGTTTTGTTTTGCCTTAAGAGGAAAAAAAAATTCTTATAGACATTTCATGAAAACTTTGTCAGTCATTGGATAAGTAGTGTGAGGACTCAGGAAATTACTAGTTAAGTATGAACTCTCTCAGTTTAAATGCACTGCAGTAATGCTCGAAATATATTGTATCTTATATGGCAGAACTGTAGTCATTGGATTGCTGTGTAGTCATTGGATTGAATACTCAGAAGACATCAAGCTTTTTTTTAGTTTCTCTGCCTTCAGGCAGCACGGAAAGAGTTCAGTATTTATCCTAAATACAAACCTTCATAGGAAGTTTGATTACAGAATTTGCTTTGTTAACTAGAAGTAATTTTAAACAACTCTTAAGTAGAGGAATTCTCTCAAATGTAATTTTAGCTTAGCTTTTTGCACATAAACACATTTCATCGTGTTTTGACTCTAGAGTGAATTGAGAATGCATAAGTTTCTGCTTATTCGCATGTACATATGCACTCCGATAGGAGAACCAAATGAGCTGTAATCGGCAATTTGCTAGCTTTCTCTCTCTCTTAAGAAAGCATATTGAGCTCATATAAAAATTGTGAATCTTACTCTAATTTTATTAAATGGTAATTAATTCATAGTCTTTGATTCTGTGATGTACCGCCCCCTGAATATTTTATAGCATTGAGTTGAAAATTATAGAAAATGACTCCCAGTTTTGAAGTTAACAATTTGTTGATACTTCAAAATTCAAGTGTTGGTATAATTAGTAAGGTCCTGGGTGGTACAAATGGTTTATGGTCAGCTGAAGGGTTGGCGGTTTGAACCCACTCAGTTGTGCCACGAAAGTAAGGCCTGGCAGTCTGCTTACACAAGATTACATGTAAGAAAACCCTATGGAGCCAGCTCTACTCTGTAACACGTGGAGTCCCCATGAGTCGGAATTGACTCCACGACAACGGGTTTGGTTTTTCTGTTTAGTTAGCTATTTAATTAAATTTATCATATATTTATCGAACAACTTATTATTTAAAAATCACTATGCCACGTTTCTGATTTCCAATGCCAGCCTCTCCAGGAGAAAACATTGAAGGTTGTTAATTCAATAGTCTTAAAATACTCATCCGTTTTGTTCCAGGTTTTACTATACTAGATTTTCTTAAGCAATCAAGAGGAAAATCATTGCACAAATGCAAACATGGTAATTCTAAATGCTCTGCTAGTCAAGGATTTCATTTTACTTGGATCCACAATCAATGTTCATGGAAGCAGCAGTCAAGAAATCAAACGACATATTGCATTGGGCAAATCTACTGCAAAATACCTCTTTAAAGTGTTAAAAAGCAAAGACGACACTGAGGCCTAAGGTACAACTGACCCAAGCCATGGTATTCTCAATCACCTCATATGCATGTGAAAGCTGGGCAATGAATAAGGGAGAACAGAGAAGAATCGGCACATTTGAATTATGGTGTTGGCAAAGAATATTGAATATAACATGGACTGCCAGAAGATCAAACAAATCTATCTTGAAAGAAGTACAACCAGAATGCTCCTTAGAAGTGAGGATGGCAATTCTTCTTTGTCTTATATACTTCAGACATGCTATCAGGAGGGACCAGTCCCTGGAGAAGGACATCATGCTTGGTAAAGCAGAGGGTCAGAGAAAAAGAGGTAGACCCTCAACGACATGGATTGACACAGTGGCTGTGGCAAACGGCTCAAACCTAGCAAAAATTTTCGGGATGATCCAGGACCAGGAATTGTTTTATTCTGTTGTACCTAGGGTTATTATGTGTTGGAACCAACTCAACAACACCTAACAACAATAGTGAAATAGTTATAACTCTCAGGCTATACTATAACATTATTGAACACTTGAAAAATTTTTAAAATTTTAATTGCTGCCTTGTTTCTGTTTAAATTGTCGTCCCAGGAAGGCCCCATTGTCTATTACCATTTAGAGTTTACGAGCAAAAACATTTCAAAAGGCTTGAAGAAACAGAGAAATATGATCAAAACAACAGAAAGTAGACAGTAATATTGCCTCCGTTAGTTGGGTATAAGTAGTAAAATATATTAATTGTTAGACCAAACTTTATCAAGGAAAGAAAGAAGGCTAAGGTGCTAATAGTCAAAGGATTCATTGAATAATATCAAGAGAAGAAAAAGGAAGAAAATCAAGGACATGAGGAATAGCTTTTCTTCAAGCCTTGTTCCATTGTGGAATTACTCTTCTAAAAACAAATGATCAGATAAAAAATCCAGGACACCAAAATTTATCCTTGCGAAATACTGGTTTTCCATGAGGGGAGCATCACTGCCTCATCTACTAACCAAAGCATAAACCTGATTACAATAGGGCTTTTCCATTTCTAATTTCTAAGTCCTTGTTTTCATAGGATTCACAGGGTCGCTATGAGTCAGAATTGACTCAACAGCAATGGGTTTGATTTGTTTTTTTTGTGTTGATATATTTTCCTGTTGCTAATTTTTTTTTTCTTTCAATGGGATTTCTAAAATATTTCTGTGAAAAAGGCCCAAGTTGGGAATAGCTTATTCATTTGAGGTATGGGGATAATTTCATCCTATTAAGTAGAGGCAGTAAAAATGTACTCCTTTGCTCATTCAACATATTCTTTGAGTACCTACTATGTGCAATGCTTTATTCTTTAAGAATGAAAAGTTAGTATTCTAATGCCTTGATTAAAAAAAAAAGAAATACTGTATACACCACATGTGTGATTCTCTGACCCACAAATGAAAAATTAGCATTACATAAAACAAGGAGTATGCTGTGTGAGAGGAAAAATGAGGTTAAGGAAGAATCTTGACCTTAATGAACAAGAAAGGAATTCTATGCGTGCTGTTCTCAGACCCATTCTCTAATTTCTGAAGTCCTGTAACTGTGTTTTATGGTACTATAGGGGGTGGAGGGGTGGTGAAGATAGCCAATAGGTTCAGCTTTCCTTGTCCTTTAATGGTAGGCCCATGCACCAAAAACCAAAAACTATGGACACCCCATGTGTTACAGAGTAGAACTTCTCCGTAAGGTTTTCTTCACTATAATCCTTAGGGAAGCAGATTGCCAGGGCTTTCTTTCATGGTGTTGCTGGATGGGTTAGAACCACCAACCTTTAGTTTAGTGATTCTGTACAATTTACACCATCCAGGGCCCATGCACCTACTCTAATATTTCTCTGTGCTAGTTCTAGGCATTAATAATCACAGAACCTGGAAATAAAGCTCGTCAGCAAATGGGGAATAGGACACTAACTTCTCTTCATATGCTCAGGGTGTAGTACCTAACGTAGCTCGGCAACTTCATTGGAATGGAAATTGTGCTAGATTCGGGTGATAGGACGGAAAGCCTGGTGGCGTAGTGGTTAATTGACTCAACGGCAGTGGGATTACTGGTGGTAGAAAGTGAATAAAGCAGAAATCAGGGAAGAGGTAGATATAAATCTAGCCAACTATGATGCAATGAAATTCTTCTTATCCTTTGAACAAAGTTGAGTGCAGCGTTTCTCAGATTTATTTGACCTTGGCCGTGGGGAAACTTCAATTATTATAATGTTTAATAATACTGGAAGGAGGTCGTTAGAAATATTGAAAGTTTAGGAAAAGGTAGACACCAAGCAAAACAAAAACAAAAACAACTTATATATGAACTCTTTGCTGCAAGAAATGACAAAAAAATTAATTCATATGTTTAATACACAATCAAGTGTTTGTGTGTTAAACATACGAAAATGTACTAGAATGTTGTCAAATTGTAATAAGACATACAACACTGACCACTCAGCCTCAAACAGAAAAACACACACTCTGCTTGGATAAGTGTTGCTAATACAAAATCTGTTGCTGTCCACTCCATTCTGACTCATAGCAAACCTACGGGAAAGTATAGAACAGTCCCGTAGGGTTTCCAAGGAGTGACTGGTGGATTTGAACTGCTGACCTTTTAGTAAGCAGCCAAACAGTAGCTGCACCACCAGGGCTCCACGGCTAATACAAGGATGCACAAATTAAAATGTCCATACAATAACTGATTTCACGAGCTTAACCCAAACTCTTTGCCACTGAATCCATTATGACTCACAGGACCCTATAGAACAGAGTAGAACTGCCACATGGGGTTTCCAAGGAGCAGCTGGTGGATTTGAACTGTAGCTGTAGCTCTAAACCACTACATCACCAGGGCTCCAATGTCATGAAACTTAAGTCTTAAAGATGGATGATTTCCCAATTAGGGAGACTACATACATGTGGTTAATTTTGAATTTATTATTACAATTAAAATACATTTTGGAAGAAAGATTATTATAAGCATTGATTATTTTTGTGGAAAATCTATTAGCATCTCCTGTAATGTGTTCTTTGCTACGTGGGCAGAAAGAGGAAGGGTGTTACAGACTGTGAAATCAATATGAGCAAGTGTGTGGACATATGAGAGTTTGTGGGAAACAACACAGTAGCTGGAGCTAAAGAAACAGGAGGGGAAGTTAGGGATTTGACCCAAGACAATGCGAGAGAGGCAGGTCAAAATCAGCTTGTGAAAGGAACTGAGTGATTTCTTTGCCTTTGACTCCTAACATTATCCCTAATAAAATTAAAATTTGATCATGTTTTAGCTGTTCACATTTTCCCACTTTTCTTAGAAATCGCCACACTTCATTACTAGTGAGCCATCTGTACATATACCATATAGCTGTATCTCAAAAAAGAAAAGGGAAAAAAGGCTACATTTAAGCCTTGCTATTATTTTTTTATGTTCTAGACAATGTGCCAGACAGTGTACATCCATTGTTGTTAGATGCCCTCTAGTTGGTTCTGACTCATAGCAACCCTATGCACAACAGAACAAAATACTACCTGGTCCTGCACCATCCTCACAATACAAAAGCAACTTTGAGGAGGCAGCTCTTCCCCAGTCGTATTTTGAGTGCCTTCCAACCTGAGGGGCTCATCTTCCAGCACTATATCAGACAATATTCTGCTGCTATTCATAAGGTTTTCACTGCCTAATTCTTTTCAGAAGTAGACTGCCAGATTTTTCTTCCTAGTCTGTGTTAGTCTGGAAGCTCAGGTGAAACCTGTCCGCCATGGGTGACCCTGCTGGTATTTGAATACTCATGGCATAGCTTCCAGCATCACAGCAACATGCAAGCCCCCACAGTATGACAAACTGACAGATGAGTGGGAGCATATATACATGACCACATTAATTTTCGTGCACATTTTGCAAAAGCAATACTATTCAATTGATTTCAGAGTTGAGAAAACTGAGGCTGAATCTAGATATCAATCCAACCTATCTGATTCAAAGTTTATTTTAATAGTTGGTTTTTGTTATAGCATTTCCCTAAGTGTGTTCTGCATACTCTGGTATAAATACGGGGATCAAAGTGCACTACATCTTCCCCTTAAAGACTCAAATGTGCTTAGGATATTAAAGTCCCTGACAGGTTCTGAAATGAAGAACTCCATTTTGTTTTGTTTACCTGAGTACTTTATAAACTTTGTTGTTGTTCTCAGAACATTTTTTGTGTATGTATGTGAAACATTTAATATTTCATGGAATACTTTGAGAAACCCTGCCGTAGAGTATATTGGCAGAAGCTTATTAATCAGAAATCAACTTATTTAGAATCCAGGTAATATAAACCTTATCAGATGCTCTTAAATCAACATTTGTCAGAATGTAGGTTATGACTCATTGGGCTGTAAAATCAATTAAGTGGGTTGTGACCAGTATTTAGGAAAAAAAATGAAAAAGATGAAAAAGAGTAGGATAGAAAGTGTCAGAGTTGCTGCATGTAGTACAGGAAAGTCCTGAATATGAAATTCTTACTAGGTCACAATGTAAAATGTATTTCTGAGTTCATGGCCAAACGTGTCTGACACTCTGCTTTCATGAAAGTCTCATGAGTTACTTTAGTGTGCCGGGAGTTATAATAATGAAAAATGTCTGAAATTGTAAAATTAACACAAAAAAGACTACTATTACAATATGGCTAAGTATGATATTTGTTATTACTTAAAATCCGAGAATTTTAGAGCTGAAATACCTCACGCGGGAAAGCCAAAATATGGAGAATTTTAGTATAGGTCAGACAGCTGTTAGCTGGACCTGGAACCCAGGTTTCCTGATTTGTACTCTAGTATTCCTTCAACAACGTGAATGGTTATATACACATGGGCCTGGCCAGATGGGATACACAGGAATCAAATCTACCACATCTGTGGAAACAGACAATGGAGAAGCTCAGTATAATCAGTTAGAACAAGACCAGGGGCCAGCTGTGGAATAGACCATCAATTGCTCACAGGCAATTCAGGTTGAAGCTGAAGAAAATTAAAACAAGTCCATGAGAGCCAAACTATTATCTTGAGTATATCCCACCATCTTAAGAATAGATTTGACACATTGAACACTAATGACCAAAGACCAAACGAGTTGTGGGATAACATCAATGACATCATACATGAAGAAAGCAAGAGGTCATTAGAAAGACAGGAAAGAAAGGAAAGGATGTCAGAAGAGACTCTGAAATTTGCTCTTGAACATAGAACAGTTAAAACAAATGGAAGAAATGATGAGGTAAAATAGCTGAAGAATTCACAGGTGACTTAAAAAAACAAAGTAAGGTATTATAATAAAATGTGTAAAAACCTGGAGCTAGAAAACCAAAGGGAAGAACGGCTCAGCATTTCTCAAACAGGACAATAAATAAATAAATAAGCCAACCCGTTGCTATCAATTCCAACTCACAGTGACCCTATAGGACAGAGCAGAGCTGCCCTATAGGGTTTCCAAGGAGCAGCTGGTGGATTTGAACTGCTGAACTTTTGGTTAGCAGCCGAACTCTTAACCACTCTGCCACCAGGGCTCTGAGCCTAAAGAACTGAAGAAAAAATTCAAGCCTCGAGTTGCAATATTGAAGGTTTCTGTGGGCAAAATATTGAACGATGAAGGAAGCATCAAAATACGATGGAAGGAATACACAGATTCATTGTACCAAAAAGAACTGGTCGACATTCAACCATTTCAGGAAGTAGCATGTGATCAAGAACAACTGTACTGAAGGAAGAAGTCCAAGCTGCACTGAAGGCATTGGTGAAAAACAAGACTCCAGGAATTGTCAGAATACCAACTGAGCAATTCCATAAGAACCAAAATACAACCTTGAGTATATTCCACCTGAATTTAGAGACCATCTCAAGAATAGATTTGATGTGTTGAACACTAATGACCAAAGACCAGACGAGCTGTGGAATGACATCAAGGACATTGTATATGAAGAAAGCAAGAGGTCGTTAAAAAGACAGGAAAGAAAGAAAAGACCACAATGGATGTCAGAAGGGACTCTGAAAATTGCTCTTGAACATAGAGCTGCTAAAGCAAAAGGAAGAAATGATGACATGAAAGTGCTGAACAGAAGATTTCAAAGGGTGGCTGGAGAAGATAAAGTATTATAACGACATGTGCAAAGATCTGGAAATAGAGAACCAAAAGGGAAGAACATGCTCAGCATTCCTCAAGCTGAAAGAACTGAAGACAAAATTCAAGCCTCAAGTTGCAATATTGAAGGATTCTACAGGAAAATATTAAATGATGCAGGAAGCTTCAAAAGAAGATGAAGGGAATACACGTAGTCATTATAACGAAAATAATTGGTCGACATTCAACCACTTCAGGAGGTAGCATATGATTAGGAACCAATGGTACTGAAGGAAGAAGTCTATGCTGCAATGAAAAATAATGCTCCAGGAATTGACAGAATACCAACTAAGATGTTTCAACAAAGAGATGCAGCGCTGGAAATGCTCACTCATCTATGCCAAGAAATTTGGAAGACAGCTACCTGGCCAGCCAACTGGAAGAGATCCATATTTATGCCTATTCCCAAGAAAGGTGATACAACCGAATTTGGAAATTATTGAACAATATCATTAACATCATACGCAAGTAAAATTTTGCCGGAGATCATTCAAAAGCAGCTGCAGCAGTATATTGATGGGGAACTGCCAGAAATTCAGGCCGGTTTCAGAAGAGGATGTGGAGTGGTATCATTGCTGATGTCAGATGGGTCTTGGCTGAAAGCAGAGAATAGCAGAAAGATATTTACCTGTGTTTTATTAACTATGCAAAGGCTTTCAACTGTGTGGATCATAACAAATTATGGATAATGTTGCAAAGAAAGGAATTCCAGAACGCTTAATTGTGCTCATAAGGAACCTGTACATAGAACAAGAGGCAGTGGTTTGAACACAAGAGGATATTGTATGGTTTAAAATCAGGAAAGGTGTGAGTCAGGGTTGTATCCTTTCACCATACCTATTCAATGTGTATGCTGAGCAAATAATCAGAGAAGCTGGACTATGCGAAGAAGAATGTGGCATCAGGATTTGAGGAAGACTCATTAACAACCTGAGTTCTGCAGATGACACAACCTTGCTTGCTGAAAGTGAAGAGGACTTGAAGCACTTACTGATGAAGATTTAAGACCACAGCCTTCAGTATGGATTACACCTCACCATAAAGAAAACAAAAATCCTCACAACTGGGCCAATAAGCAACATCATGATAAGCGGAGAAAAGATTAAAGTTGTCAGGGATCTCTTTTTATTTGGATCCACAATCAACGGCCATGGAAGCAGCAGTCAAGAAATCCAAGGACATATGCATGCGGCAGATCTTCTGCAAAGACTTCTTTAAAGTGTTAAAAAACAAAGATGTCACTTTGAGGACTAAGGTATGCATGACACAAGGGATGGTATTTTCAGTCGCCTCCTATGCTTTGGAAAGTTGGACCGTGAATCAGGAAGACAAAGAATTGATGCATTTGAGTTAAGGTGCTGGCGAAGAATTTCGAAAATTCCATTGACTGCCAGAAAAATGAACAATCCATCTTGGAAGTAGTACAGCCAGAATGCGCCAAGATGGGAATATTGTGAGACTTCATCTTCTGTACTCTGGCACATTATTGGGAAGGACCAGTCCTGGAGAAGAACATCATGCTTGGTAGAGGGTCAATGAAAAAGAAAAAAAAAAAAACCCAAAAGAGGAAGGCCCTAACTAAGATGGATTGATACAGTGGCTGAAAAAACAGGCTGAAACATAGCAACGATTGAGAGGGTTTCCCAGGACTAGGCAGTGTTTCGCTCTGTTGTACACAGGGTTGCTATGAGTCTGAACTGACTTGACGGCATCTAACAACATTTCTTTACATAACAGTGTAAATTGACATAATTTTCATTTATACATCCCTAAGGACTTTTTTTTTTTTTTCTTAAGGACTATTTCTTTTTAATGAATAGGAAAAACTAGGCTCAAAGTTCGGCAAATCACTCCTTGGGAGTAAGTGAACGAGAAGTTACAAAAATGCTAAAGCCTTTAATTGAAGAAAAAAAAAGTAATTTACAGATAATTCAGAGCTGGGTCTATTTCTAGTTCCAACAATTATCTAATTAACCTGGTACCCTGTATTAGGTGAGGTCTTTTAGTAATCCGGTTTCTCATTTGTAGGCCTAAGTGTCCTAGATGTGTGATTTTGAGAAGCTTAGCAGGTGACACATCAGTGGACACGCAGTTTTGCCACGTGTAAGTTAAAGATGCAGCCTTTACTTTCACTCTCTAGGAATAAATAATGAGTCAAACTAATAGGAAACTCTCCAAACTCATTTTTAAAAAAGAAAAAGAAACTATGACTGAAGCATTCCACAGCAGAACAAACATTGGCTTCTACGTGTTTTATTTTAGGCAGGCCTCTTCAAAACTCTTTTCAGTGGAAGTCTTGAAAATCACACCTAAAGTTCTCCATATCACTCTTCTCTAATAGTATATTAAAACAAACGAACAAAACCCATTGCCTTCTAGTCAATTCTGACTCAGTGACCCTCCAGGACAGAGTAGAACTGCCCCATAGGGTTTCCGAGGAGCTCCTGGTGGATTCGGACCGCGGACCTTTTGGTTAGCAGCCTTAGCACTTAACCACTACGCGACCGGGGTTTCCAAACGGTATATTAGGGGAGGGGATGTCAGAGGCTGATCAGTGGAGATATTTCCCTTTCTTCCCCTGTGTTCCAGGAAAAGCGGCTACAGGAGTTCACCCCAGGGAGGTGAGTCCAGGCTAGGATTTCAGTAAACTCTTCTCAAGCTGTGGACGCCCAGGGTGCCATCTTTCCCACGGGCCGCTCGGGGCCACACTGAGTAGAAATCATTTGATAACTTAATCTTGGCTTGAGGAAGAGACGCTAAGGCCTGTGAACTCTAAGTGACACACGAAAAGCGTAAGGGTGAGTCAAGGAAGGGGCACGGTATCTTTTAAAACTAATATAAACAAAGCATAAACAAGAGCTCCAAAGGGGAGGTGGCATCTCCCATAAAATGTGGAAGGCGTCCGATGTCTGGAGGGGAGATAATCAAGACCTAAAGGTTCCCAGGGGTTCTCTGAGGAAAGACTTTTCCCAGGCTGTAAGAACACTGGAGGTTGGAGGAGGCGAATTTCCTAAAGCCCGGGGCATCTCCTGGACCCTCCCCCTTCCTATAATTAACTCCACGAGGGGCCCGCTGGTAGGGATCGGTGGCTCCCTTGGTCCTCCCCTCCTCTCACCCAGCTCGTGAGGAAGGAAAGGACGTCGGGGTGGGGAGTGGAGCGCGGCTGGCTGCAAGCCCCCGCGCGGTCTCAGGACCTGACCCTGCCTGGGGCCGGCAGCCTGCGCGATCCTCCCAGTCCCTTCTGCCGCCCCCTCCCGTGTTGGCCGCGCCCGCCCCGGCGGCCCCGGCGGGCGCGGGGGACGCGGGCCCCGCTCCGGGTGACGTGGGCGCCGCGGCGGGAGGGGCCGCCCGGGGGGCTCGAGCCGCCTTATTAGCGCCCCGCAGGTCGCCGGGAGCCAGCAGACGGCCGCTCTGCGAGCAACAGGAGCGGGCGAGCGGCCCTCTCCTCCCACCTCCTCCGCCGCGCCTCCTCCTCCTCCCTCCGCGGCTCCTCCCGCCCCCACCTCTGCGTGTGCGGCGGAGTCGCCCTCTCCCAGCCTCTTTCTCCCGCTCCCGCTCGCTCGTCTCTCTCGCTAATGCTTCCCCCTGCTGTGCTCTAGGAGACCCAAGCATTTTCCGCGCTAACCTTAGGGACCAATGGTGCTCGAAAAGCCTAGGAAAAGCCGCTTTGGGCAGAGATAGTTGGAAGCCCCTCGTCCCTTCCCCCTCTCCCGGCGCAGCCCGTGCCCGGCTCGAAGCACCTTCTCTCCTGCACACTCCGTTTGGGAGGACGGGGTGAGAAGGTGAAGTGGAAAGAACTGCAGAGCAGAGGGGGCCAGTCTCAGAGCTCAAATTTCATTTTCATTGAAGCAAAGCACAGAAGATCTTTTTTTTTTTTTTTTTTTCTGCATTTTTCCCTTTTTTTTTTAAAGAAACTTATTTTGGGGGGGGGGTTTGCTCTGGGCATTTGCTTTGCCCAGTAGTTGAAAAGTGAACTCGACTCGTGATGGTTCTCCTGTCACTTTGGTTGATAGCAGCCGCTCTGGTAGAGGTTAGGACTTCAGCTGATGGACAAGTAAGTGGAAAATAATAATAAAAAACTCAAACCCAACCTTTTCCCGAAAAAGTTCCTCCCCTTTCCCTCTCCTATTTCCTCTCCCCCTCCCACCCTTCCCTGTTATCTTATGCATTAAGGAACGGTGGTTTGAGGGCTGGGTACAACGTGCGGGCTTTTTGGGGTGGGGAGCTGAATTGCACAGGAGGTTATGACTCCCGCTCCTGAAGCCCAGGCTTGTCACACCTAGGGCTTCACCACTTTGCGGCATTCGTAACAATTACTGGTAACAAACTGCAGCCAATTCGCATCCTCGCCGAGCCATCTGGGTTTCCCCTTTCCGGAGGGCGGTCTGGGCGCTTGAATGAAGTTCTGAACGTTGGGTCCAGAATCCCAGAGCTCTCCTTGCTGCAGTCAGAGTCGGGTTCGCGGGGGCTTTCTGCCTCCCAGGCGGTTGTGACTGACTCACGGCTTTTTCGGGCAGCGGGAGGCGGGGGTTTCAGGAAGTCCTTGGGCCGGACAGGGAGCGATCCAGTAGACACGTGTCCTGGGAGGACCGCGGCCGGGCTGGGGTTTGACAGTTGGGGAGGGGGGCCGGGGACGTTTCCTGCCCAGCGTTTTCCTGGGCAGAGGCTGGAGTCTCGGGCCGCCCTTCTCCCCTCCCCCTCTGCACAGCTCCTCCTCTAAAGCTGAGTGCGGCTCTGTTTCTTCTGGGCCCTGCCCCCAGCCTTTGGAGACTCAAGGTGAAGCCCAAAGATCTCAGAAGAGTCCTTGAGAGAGCTCCGCAAGGCGAGCCTTCTGTAGTAAATCATATCAGTACAGGCCGGTGGGACTTAGGGTACAAAGTTGGTGGATGTTTTAGCTTCGCTGGTCTGTCTGGTCGGACCATCGGATTGATTCCTGATCTCAGATCCAGTCAGGCCCCCTCCTAGACGTTTTTTTCCTGGATAAATTCAGAGACTTTCTTTTCTAATCCTGACCCAGTATTGGAGGTTTCCAGAAGAGCGTATCAAGTGTCACATTTATTTTTGCTGGCTTCATAAGTGTTAGATTAAAACGGGCAAACGATTCCTTTCCCCAAATTGTTACTGAATTGGCTCACGTCCTGTGACAAGAACCTTCTATAAACCAAGATGCAGCCTTTAGGCACCAATCCCGGTTTCCAGCGTCTCCTGATTAGCTAACTCCTGAAAAGCATTAATGGTAGAAATAAAACGCACAAAGTGATAAGATGAAACCCAGTAACTGTTTTTTTTTCTTACTTTTTCCCCTTCCTTTTCCAGGCTGGTAATGAAGAAATGGTGCAACTAGGTAAGCCTTATCCTCAGATGTCACTGTTATCTTCATAGAAAATAAGGAATAAAGTAAGCGAAGCAAAATATTGTTCCTGAAATTTCTCCACTGGTGGTTAAAAAATAATTTGCTGTTCAGGAACACTTCCGTTCTTCTGTTCCTCTTTCCGAAGAAGGGTTCTGCGTTCCCTATTCTGAGTTATAACCCAAACCACACCTACTGTCTTGGAGTCAGTTCTGACTTACAGTGACTCTGTAAGACAGAACAGAACTGCTGCACAGGATTTCCAAGGCTGTAAATCTTTACAGAAGCAGACTGCCACATCTTTCTCCTTTAGAGGGGCTGGTGGGTTCCAACCCCCAACCTTGAACTGCCAGCCTTTCTGTTAGCAGCAGAACACTTTTAACCATGGCACCGCAAGGTGTCCTTATTCTGAGTTACAGTAATGGAAAAGTTCTCCGGAAGTTGGACTTTTTGAGCCTTGGCTTAGGACTGCCTTCCTCCGGAGAAAGATGTGGCAGTCTACTTCCATAAAGATTCCAAACGCATTGTCGTAGAGTCAGTTCCAACTCATAGTGACCCTATAAGAGAGTAGAACTGCCCCATAGAGTTAGCAGGGAGTGCCTGGTGGATTTGAACTGCCAACCTTTTGGTTAGCAGCTGTAGCACTTAACCATTATAGCACCAGGGTTTCTTCCATAAAGGGTAGAACCCAGGGTACAGCCTTGAAAATCCTATGGGCAGTTTTACCCTGTCTTATAGGGTTGCTGTGAGTTGGAGGCAACTGGATTGACAGTGGGTTTGTTTTTTTGGTTCATGGGCAAGTCACTGGTAGGTACTTAGCAGGTGGTCTAGGGGCTAGATCTGGAGATGAATGAAATCAAGTCAACTCATGTAGCGTTAGGAGGCGCACATCTAATTAGAACAGGAGGTAAGGAGTAAGAATGCTACAGAGAAGGGAAAACTGAAGTACAGGAAATGGAAATTGTTCTCTTAAACTTTTTCCTGCTAATGTGCAAGATACTGTTAGGCCTTTTGCAAATAACATCTAAGCCTCACTATTACCTTACGAAGCCGGTATTATTCTTCTCATTTTGTGGGTGAGGAGACTGAGGCTCACAGAGTGTGAGTAACTGGTAACAGGTCACTCCAAAGCCGAGGCTGTTTTCTGGAAGCTGTTTATAATAATATATCTGTTCTGAAAAGCTGCAAGTCATCTGGCAAGAAGCCAGGCTACATTCAAGGTCTTTCATACATGTTTTTTTAGGTTGCTTTAAAAGATAATTTCTCTTCTTGGCAGATTATTAGTCTCTGTAAATACTGTATTTGGCAAGTGATACTGTAAAGTCATCTTTTAGAAGAAAAGTTTTTTAATCATTATTGCTACTGTAAAAATAGTTAGAATTCAGTGACCATTTGCTGTACACCAGGCACAGTGTTGTTTTTTGTGTTTCATTAAATTCTTACAACTACACTATGAGGAAGGGATAGTATTGTGCTTATTTTTGAGGAGAATAAAGCTTGCAGAAGATATATTGCTACATTAAATTGCACATCGTGGAGTACTGAGGACATTCCACAACTGTTAAACTGTTCGGGGGAACCCGAGAGATCCAGGACCAGAGGTGTCTGTGTGTAGGTCACTATATGTCAGCATACGTCAGAATGCTCCTTCCTTGCTGGTGCTTAGCACTGCAGGATCTTTCCCCAGCTTTACACTTGTAAATAATATGCTGGCAGTACTTGGATCAATCAGGAGAATATTATCAGAACCCTTGTACCCTTCAAAAAGAATCACACAATGTATACTCTTTAGTGGTTAAGAGCTCAGCTGTTAACAAAAGGTCACCAGTTTGATTCCATTCACTGTTCCTTGGAGTCCTGTGGGACAGTTCTGCTCTCTCTTATAGGGTAACTATGAGTCAGAATTGACTTGACGGCAGTAGGTTTGTTTTTTTTGTTTGTTTGTTTAGTGTCTGGCTTAGGGAGCCAATTTTGAAGTATATCTCTGATGTGTTTCAACCTTCTAGAGTAGCAAGGCTTGTATTTAGGTAAGGAGAAGGTAGTTCGTGATGTGGGAAGGTTAGAAAAGGTGTATCACTTATGTAGGAATCTCTTGGTAATGCAAATAATTAAGCTTGCCTACTAACTGAAAGGTTGGAAATTCAAATTCACCAAGATGTGCTGTGGAAGAAAGGCCTGGCAATCTACTTCTGAAAGATCACAGCCTTTAAAAACCCTATGAACGAAACCCTATGAAGCATTGTTATATTGCAACACACCACATGGGGTTGGCGTGATTTGGAATGAACTCGATGGCACCTTTTATTTTTGGGGGGTTGCTGTTGTTTTTATCACAGTATTGCTTGTAGTAGGATCCCTGGTGGCACAGTGGTTAAGCGCTTGGGTGCCAACTGAAAAGTTGGCAGTTTGAATCCACCCCTGATCAACAGGAAAAAGATTTACAGCCTTGGAAACCCTATGGAGCAGTTCTACTCTGTCCTATAGGGTCACTATTAGTCAGAATCAACTTGACAGGAACAGATGTGGCTTTCTGGGTACAGTATGTAGTACAGTATATTGCCTCTTTCCTTCCATCTCCAGCCAGTGGAAAATGCCCTCTTGGTATGTGGGATAGTGAGATTCACTCAGAGATGACTAACTTGGTAGATACATTTTGAACCCTGACCTAGTTCTCTTTCCCTTTGTCAACTAGAGAGAGCATATCTGTCTACCAACCTGCCTGCACCCATACATACATGTATGTGCATGTGTCAACGTGTGTGTGTATATATGTGTAAGTGTGTTTTATGAGGTGATTAAGATACTTCTGTGACATATCAGGGCGTTCTTTCATTTCTAGTTTAGAATAAGGCCTTGGAAGGATGCCTACCATAATTGTGGGCAGCTGAATGGCTGGCCTGATTACGTAAAGAGGCTTGCTCCGTGACACACGCAGCTTAGGAAATAGTCATAGTTCTAAGCCATTAGACAATCTCGAAAAGAATTCCCTAAGTCTTTTTTGTTTCATAAGCTGCCACTTTGGGACTGCCTGAGTATCATTTGAGGAAAATTATTGTAAGGATTTGGTGTTGAGCTGCCTTCCTTCCCCTCCCAACCCTTCTCTTGGAAATGGGGCATATTCATCTTTCTCTTACCTTTTCCTGTTTCCCAGTTTAAAATTCCATTGCATTTCATTCTTAACAAAATAAAGCTACTAATCTTGTCTTCTCGGATATCCAGTTTACTGAGAAATGCTTTTTCATCATTTTCAGATATTTATATGGTTTTCAAGGTTTAGTGTGAGTCACTTACTTATTCCTTGGCACACAGTGAGCATTTCTACTACTGCAGACCTATGAGGGCAAAGACTGTCTTGATACATGCTGTATCCCTAGTATGTAGAACACTGCTTGGTAGCTAGTAGGTGCTCGTATATTTGTTGTTAAATGAATAGACCTAGCAAGCAAGGTATCATCATATTGGATACGCCTATGTTCTGAATTTCCTTAAATGCTCTCCTTCTGTGCCTCTCTTGTTTGTTTAATTGGCCCCCAAGAAAATGAAGATGGTGGCTAAGGCTATGCAATCAATGATTCAATGTTATCAATGCTTCTCATGACTCCTCTTTTTACCCCAGGAGCACAGAGACCTAAGCTTATCTGTTCTCACTTTTCTGTTTGTGCTCAATTTGGCAAATTGTGTTGAATTCTGTGTGCAGTTTTGGAGTTCTCATTAAGTTTGCATTATAGTCTACTTGGGATCCTTTGCCCTGTAGCTGGCATCAGGGGAAATGCGATAAGCTAAGATTAAAATCTATCAATCCAGTTTGCCAGCAGCAATACTAGAAAGTGTAGTGGAGGAGGAGGTTTAAAGGGGTTGTTTGTAAAATTTAGAATTTTAGCTACCCAAGCCGTTATTTTTCCTTGTAACTAAAGATCATAGACTTGGCTTTACTGACTTAGCTTTCACCTGACTTTTGAGCATCATAATGGTTAATGTTAAATGCTCTAGGCTTCCTAGATGAAGATGTTATTTAGTGCAGCATGGTATGATCACTGGCAACTTATTCTTGCTGTTTACTTGAAATACTTCTTCCCTATGTTTTCACTGATTTTTTTTATCTTCAATTAGAATTCTTTTGTTGTCATATCAAATGTTTATAAGATTACTCAGAAATTTTTAGAAACCCCCAAGGTTATCTGTGCTTCCAAGATGATGATCTCTAAGCATTCATAGCCAACTCAGATTACCTTTGAAATCCATTAAGGACAGTTCCGAATTGCCTGGTAAAATCATGGGTAGTTTTGACATGAAGAACTTGGCTATACTACTTGGACAGGACATATTGACAGTGATGACTTAGATGGGATTCAGATGCTTCCCCAAAGAGGACTGCTATTACCAGAATTTTGGGAACCCTTCCTTCAGCATTCTTGTAATAGCTTTTACTCCTAAATTATGCTACATCTATTATCATAAGTTATTACATTATTCTTTTTAATTCACCATTTATTTTTTTGAGCTTAGATATTTTACATGTGCCCATTGTAATTAAGTTCTTTAATCTTTCTGTATTTTCTGGATTTTCTCACAGTGATCCCAAATCCCTGCTTCAGAGATAAATGCTGTTAATAATTTAGCATGTTCTTCTTTCATCTTCTATTAATACACAGACTGTGTTTTTTTGTATACCTGTTTTTGTTTAGTTTTATAATTTAGTGCAATTTCTCCATGTTCTTAAAAACTCCTTGTAAACATCATTTGAATACCAGCATGATAGCCCATCCCCATCATATTGATAGAACATAATTTGTGTAGTTATTTTCCTAATAGTGTTCATTTTCCCGTGATAACTGATGTTTCTGCACAGTGTTTTGTATAGATCATTGCCTGCATTCCCAATGACTGTGTTACGAGGGAGTCCTTCAAGTTGATGACTGAGTAAAAATGAATTAACCGGATTGATTTTGACAAATGGCTTTTGAGAAAGTTTGTGTGACTTAAACTCCTCCTAGCAATTTAAGAAAGTGTGGCTTTTTAAAATTTTAAATTAATTTTGGTGCCCTTCTTCATATTTGGATATCATTTTTTTTAATACCTGGTTAGGCAGTCTCCAAAAGATGGCAATGGGTTCATCATTTTTCTAGCTATCATGTGCTCAGTAGCTACAGACAATTATAAAAATGGTTTGTAATTTCATTAGTACTATGAGAAGATTCATCTAACTTATAGAATTTGAGAAAAGAATATTCTTTAGAATGTGTAGTAAAGAGTTGGAAGAGTATCTTAGCTTGGGAAACATGTTCCCATATGTAATTGACCCATCCTAGTTTTCATGACTTTGCTGACTAACTGTAAATCCCTAGGAGAGATTTTGTGGTAAAATGTCAGTCTCTTGTTTATAAAACCATTGCCACATATTCTGCACGATGAATCTTCATGGAATTTAGAACAATTCATGAGTGGCATAAAGCCGTGTATCACCCTTAAAGTGAGTACTGACAAAGCAAAAGTGGTTTTTAAGAACTTGTACAAAGTCAATTTGATTAAATATATGGACCTTCAAGTACTGTGGCCTTATATATTAAATTACATCTCCTACAATTGTTTTTCATTTTTAGCACATATACTTTACATGTGTACATGTGCAGATGAATAAAACCAAAAAAAGTGACTGAAATCACTATGCACATGTTTGAGTTAGTTTTCTTTATATGTAAAAATCTCTGTTTTATGCATAAGGCTCATCATTTAGTTTTAGAAGCCCCTGTCATCATATCCAGAAAACTGAAAAACCAAACCCGTTGCCGTCGAGTCCGTTCTGACTTATAGCGACCCTATAGTAGCCTTAGCTCTTAACCACTATGCCACCAGGGTTTCCAGTATATCCAGAGGACTCACAAATACTTAACACCTGTCCTCCAACAAGTGGTCAGGAGCATACACTCTGTTAGATAGTATGGCTTAAAATCCCAACTCTACCCCTTTCTAGTTGGGTGACCTTACCTCTAGAAGCATCACTTTCTTATATGTAACAGGCATAATACTACTCCCTACTTCAGTGGATAGTGATGCTTAAATGACCATTTATAAAATGCTGGCACAAAATAAGCAAGCTAGAATAATAGCTATTATTATTAGTATGTCCTAGATATGTGGTGTCCTTGGGTGTTGAAAATAGTTAATGTGCTTGGCTGTTAACTGAAAGATTGGCAGTTTGAGTCCACCCAAAGATACCTAGAAAGAAAGACCTGGAGATCTACTTCCAAAGAATCAGCCATTGAAAACCCTATGGAGCACAGTTCTACTCTGACACTCATGGGCTCATCAAGAGTTGGAATCCACTCAGTGGCAACTGTTGTTCCCCCCCGCCACCCCTTAGACTTGTGCTTTTTTTTTTTTTTTTTAAATCTTTGCTCAAGTAGTGCTATGTCGTTCTAATCCCTGCATTTTGAATATATCTGTCAGCCATCATGAATTTCCAGGAAATTTAATTTACTCTGCCATGGACTTGTAAACTATTTAGTCACTCAGCTCCCCATGTGCCACCTCTTTGAGAGTTCTGTTTTTGTGTATTATCTTCATGTTGATATGGCAATGTAGTGTTGCTTAACCCATTGGGATACAGCAGTAGAAGGAGGGAGTTGAGTAAGGAATGGTGCAGAAAAAGTTGTTTCATATGTAATTCACAGCAACTATGTTTTGTGTATACCAGATCAATTCTTTCTTTTCTTTTCTTTTCTTCTTATTTACTGCATATCTAGTCCCCAAGTTACGAACGTCCAACTTAAGGACAACTGCTACTTAAGAATGGACTGCCATAAAAAACCTATTATATTAAAACTTTGAGTTAAATACATACAATGATTGGTAATAATGAATGCATGCACTACTTTGTGACACTTATCAAAACACTGTGCTGTTTGGAAGTGTTTCTTAATTGTCTTATATGGATAAAAACAAAAACAAATATGGATAGAAAGGTAAAATATGTACTATATACTAAGATAAACATTTGAAAAACTGATGATAAATAAGAACTGTATGTACATGTTCCGACTTACCTACAAATTTAACTTAAAGACAGACTTAGGAATGGATCTTGTTCATAACCTGGAGACTGTAATTCCTTTCTTTCCATGTTGTTGTGAGAAAGTTCCTCTAATAGCTGTAACTCCTTTAGATGCAACTGATAGGAACCTAATTCACACTGACTTAAGGAAAACAAAATTGGTCAAGTAATCTAAGTTAGGTATAGCTGGATCTATGGCTCAAATAACATTGTCAGAAATCAGTCAATCTCTCTCATTTTTTCTCTGTATTGGCTTTATTTCTCAATCGGGGTAAGAATGGTGGCCCCTCCAGTTGTGCCACTGACATCTGCAGGCTATTCTGTCAGTTTACTAACCCACTGGATAGAACACCTCTTTATTGACAGCTCTAGCAAAAAGTTCCTGGTGTTCCTGGTTGGACTTTTATTGACTACCTGGCTGGAGTCGAAAGCTTTCCTTGAGTCATAAATGTGGTCAGATGATGTAGTACCCTGATTGGCCTCGACTGAGACATTTTACCACTGACTACTAGGGACGTGGAGTGGGATGATTAACCCAAAGAAGATTGGAGTGCAGTTCCAGGAAAAAAGGAAGAATGGATGCTGGGGAGGCATACATGTAAAATAATGCCACAGCTGGGAGGACTTTCTGGCACACGGACGGGAAATGGTGATTGTGGTAGGCAGAAAAATGACCTTCCAATTATGTTCATTTCCTAATCCTGAAACCTTTGAATATGTTACATTACATGGCACACGGGAATTAAGGTTGCAGATGTCATTAAGTTTGCTACTCAGCCGACCTTAAAATGAGGATATCATTCTAGATATCCAGGTAGGTCCAGCGTAATCACACAATTCTTGTAAGCAAAACAGAGAGGGCAAAGAGAGAAAACTAGAGAAATAGCAGTGTAAGAAAACTTGGACTCACGTTGCTGGCTTGGAAAATGGTGGAAGGGGGTTATAAGCCAAGGAATGTGAGCAGCTTTCAGAAGCTGGAACAGGCAAGGATACAGGTTCCTTCCTAGTACCTTCAGAAGGAAGCTAGCCCACTGACAACTTGATTTTAGCTCAGTGAGACCTACTTGGGACCTGAGACCTCCAGAACTGTAAGATGATAAAATTGTGTTGTTTGAAGTACCGAATCTGTGGTAATTTTTAATAGCAGCAATAGGAAACTAATACAGAGACCTAGTGGACTGTCTTAGTTTCTCTTATTTCTGTCCAACCATGAGTCAGACTAAGTTGTCTTATTTTAAATTTTGAAAATGTGATTTACTACAAGTAAAGTTTAAACAGGGAGCCCTGGTAGCGCAGTATTTAAGCTCAAGGCTGCTAACTGAAAGGTTGGCAGCTCAAACCCACCAGTTGCTGTGTGGGTGAAAGATGTGGCAGTTTGCTTCTGTGAAGATTTACAGCCTTGGAAACCCTGTGGGAAGTTCTGCCCTGTCCCGTAGGGTCACTAGGAGTCAGAATTCCACCTGACGGCAGTGGGTTTGGCTTTGGGTTAAAATTTAAATGCTATCCACGTTTCTTAACTGTAATATTTTCCCCAGACTTTGGTCCTGGGGACAAATGCTAATTTTCATAGCTTTAAATTCCAGGCTCATTATTAGTCTTTAAAAGTATTATCCATCAAAAATTGTAAGAAGTGAGAAATCTTAATTTGTAAAATGCCTAATATATCTCTTAAGTCTATAAAACTTCTAATGATGATATATAACAAATAGAATTTTGCTTCTTTAAAACCTAAAATTGGAATGTTAAAATTTTGACTTTTGGTTACTTGATCATTTTTAAGACATAGCAGACAAAGAAAATACTTGGATTTATTTCTTCAAAACATGATTTTACTTCTCTTGAAAGACCCTCTCTTAACTGACTTCATGTTCTGAAACATTAAAGAATATGCTGTTCTTTCCTAAATGACTCTCAGCTGCAACGAATATTTATTAAAAGGCTGATAAAAAATGAGAAGAACTTTTAAGTTCACAACTATTTGTTCTTTCTTAATAAAGAGTAGCCCCTCCCTTTTTTTTCCCAAATAGCCTAATAAAGAATTTTTGATTAAATAAAGAGATTTGCAACTAATATAAAAAGTACACCAAGGAGCTTATTAGCCTCTTGGTAACACAGGCCTAGAGGACATGAAGTGAGGAAAAAATAATTTGTCTATGTTCAGAATTTTAACATATGTCGCAGTTAATTTTTAATTGCCTTTGAGAGAAGATGCATCCCTTCCACTTAAGTGCTGATAGTCTTGGTAAGCCCTTTGGGGTTTGGTGTCCCCTTTAACGTCCAGTCTTCACCCCGTGCTCATCTTTCCTGTAGCACCTGGCTCCCGTCATTTCTAATGAAAGTCATTCTCTTACCCTCAGCTCAGGATTTGGAAATACTGTTGTTGGAACTACTTCTGTAGATGATCTTATTTGATTTCATTCATGAGGTCAGATTGATGCATACAGAGAATTTATACCTGATGAAGGAAATTGCCTGTGTGAACTGTCTCTTTATAATAGGCTAATAAGCCAATTCTTGGGAATGAATTCCAGTCCTCTAGGCTGGGTAATGAGAAGTGGGTTGCTACTGCAAACCTGGACTTCAGGTCCTGTGTTGACGTGGAGCTTGAGGACCCTTCTAACAACACCAGAATTACCAGGCTGGGTGGGAGCATGGGGGAGAGAGGCCTGAAGGGAATTGGGACATGGAAGGAACCTGAAACTTTCTTCTTCCATTTCTCAAGGTAGTTATGATGAGCATGATGGTGATGGTAATTTCAGCTGATTTTGCATTTATTGAAATTTTAGATGTGCCAAGCCTTCTATATGCTTTATCTCATTTGGTCCCCATTTTTATCCCCATTTTACAGATTACCTCTACGAGCCTTAATTTCAATAATTTTCTTAAAGGATGCCAAAAAACTCATCAGCTTGGAATCAGAATTCAAATGCAGTTCTTTCTGACTCCAGACTGTTAGTGCTCAACTGTCATATCCTACTCCCTTAAAGTCTTCTTTGGGAACCATAAGCCAAATTGTATCAATTACAATTATAAGTAATCTCTGACTTACCGTGGGGTTCCGTTCCGATGACTCTGTTCTACGTCAGTTCTGATGTAAGTTGAGTACCTGATTTTTTTTTTTTTTTTTTTAGTTTTCAATATTGTTGCCTTTTATTGTCAGTTTCTTTATAAATCTAATCTTTATTTGTCTTTGAGGGTTGGAAACATTGCATATAAACTTACAGATGTATTTTAATACATATACACGTACATAAAAAATGGACAGATCATGAAGAATGGTTGTAAGTGTGGTTCATCGTATCTTGAACACGTCGTAAGTCAGAGACTACTTGTATTCAGTATTCTGTGTGCCTGGTAACTTTGGTATTAATTGCATTTGCTAAAAATTCTAAGATATGGGAGATTTATACTGCAGTCACTACAGGTCCCAGTAATGTTGGTTGTACTACGGAATATGTTTTTTCTTTTGCAGTCCTATAGTGTGGTCTTGATGGTGTGCTAGGCATTTCAGGTGTCCTCTGGGAGACATTTGTATATCATTCTACTACACGCTTAGAAGGAAAACCAAGCTGCCTGCCCTCAGTTGTAGGCTTGTGTGGCTGAACATGTGAGGGAATTATGGGGATCTCAGAGCATGGGCCAGTAGTGTCATACTGTGCACCCTGACCAGCCCACCCACAGAGCACTCCCTCCCAAGAATCCCCACTTACAAATATTCATTAACTTTTTTTTTTTTTTCCCAAAGAGTGACATATATTGGGTACATGTAAACACTGTTAAGATACTGCACCTCTTCCTCAAAGAGCTTAAAATCTCTGAAAGGATAAGACATAAGCATGTAATTTTTCACCTGTAAAGATCTTTAAAACTTTTATACAGGCAGTGCATAATTAGTGTCAAATGACATAGAAGTGAGAGCTATGGAACCCCGGACCAGGAGGGCTGGTCTCTGTGGACAAGTTGCCAGGGAAGGTTTTTTTTTGAAAAGATGGGACTTGAGAGAAGCTTGGGGTCGGGTTGAGTGTGTATAGATGGATAATGGAGCCCTGGTGGCATAGTGGTTAAGATCTCAGCTTCTAACCAAAAGGTCAGCAGTTTGAATCTACCAGTCGCTCCTCTGGGGCAGTTCTACTCTGTCCTAGTGGGTTGCCATGAGTCAGAGTTGACTCAATGGGACAGGTTAACATGGAGAAACAAGATCTCAATTATGAATCTATTTTATCCTGAAGGAATGGTGAGCTGCTGAAGCTATTTGAAAAGAATAAAATACTATTAATCACTAATAATTATTGAGTACTTACTATATGCCAGTGTTGTACATGCTTTGGATTAAGTCATTTAATTTTTACAGTAAGTAAATATTATTATTCCCATTTTTTGAAAATGAGGATACTTACATAGAAAGTCTTAAGTGACCAAGATCACAAAGGTTATCAGTGGTAAAACATAGGTATTTTAAATGTAGGGTTATCAAATAATTTTCCTGGCAGTAATTTGTGCAGTATTGTGGTAGTGAGGTACTATATATGGGAGTTTGGACTTGGCACTTGCAGATTTCTAGCGTGAGGTGACAAGGACTTGAAGGTGTCTAGTGGCATAGTGGTTAAGAGCTACAGCTGCTAACCAAAAGGTCAGCAGTTTGAATCCACCAGGTGCTCTTTGGAAACCCTATGGGGCAGTTCTACTCTGTCGCTATGAGTCAGAATCGATTTGATGGCAGCGGGTTTGGTTTTGCTTTTTGTTGTTTTCAATGGGACTAGAATTAAAGGGATTAAGTTGAGAGAAATTTTAAAGGAAAAATAATAAGGTGTGCATGATTTTATATGGGGGTGAATTTGAAAAGAAGTTACTTTTCTAGCATGGGATTTGAAAGAATCAGTACATCCTGAACAGAAATAATGGAGTGAGGAGGGAAAGCTGAATACTCAGGTGAAAAGGTAAAGCTTGGTTTAGATATATTGAGAGTAAAGTGAGAGTAAAATGTTATCCTCAGCAGAGAACTGACTTTAACTGTCCCTTTTAGGTTTCAGTTTAAGGGAACATCTTTTTTACTTTTAACCTGTTTTTTTTTTTTTTTTTACTGACAGCTTATTATGTACATGATACCATTTTAGGACACAGTTGTGTAAAAGGATCAAAAGCCTCAGAAATGATTAAAGTTGGGGAACCATTAGGAAAGCCTAACATGACTGATATTGAAATAGAAAGTCTGGCTAGTTCTAAGGTCTTTAAGTATGTGAATATAGAATACTGCCTCCTCAAATGCTTTTTTACGTAGGTTGTATATATTATTTGTGTGCATCTGTCTGGATGTATATATATATCAAACATGCAGACATGAACATTGCACTAAACAATGGGCAAATCCCACCTTTGTATTCAACTGCCAGGTAAAGATCAGCGTGAATCCAATCCCCAAAACTTAGAGGTTGATCCAGTCCTTACCTTCCCACTTCTCCATCTTTGTCACCAGCTGCGTACATGGCACACTCTCTCTGACCCTAGCCACCTGGAGCTAGGTCAGAGCTCATAAGTTAAAAGGACACCGTCCTTCAGTCCAGCTACCCTTGTAGCACTTCTCTGATTCTAGCCACTTGGAGCTAGGTCAGATTTCACAAGTTGAAAGGGCACCATCCTTCAGACTGTCAAATAGGCAGACACTAGCTGCAAATTTGGGGAGTCCATGTGACACCTTCACTTCTGACTTGCTGGCCACAAATTTGGGGCTGCTTTCCCACTACCCCTTCAGGATGCCCAGTCTACGCTCAGAAGTCCACATAACACCCTTACTTCCTGACCTGATGGTTCCTGCCGCCCCTTTGGGTTCTATAATTCACTGGAATGACTAACAGACTCTCATGGAGAGTATACCATACTTATGACTACAGATTTATTATAGCTAAAAAGGATACAAATGAAGAGACACATAGGGTGAAGGACGAAGGCCACCTTGCTTCGGGTAAAGCTAGGTCCTTTATGCCACACACATATACACAAGAATGTGGCTATTTCATGCAGCAGGAAGAGGAAGAAGCATTAAGTTAAACTCTATAATGATGAATTGATTTCAGTTTTAAGAGAATTCTCTTATGATAATTGTTCATGTTATAATTAGCTTACAAGTGGAGATGTGAAAATACTTTTTTCTTTGGGGTAGTGAAGTTTCTGAGAATATCCTGAATAAAAACATACTCCTCTTACCTGCCTGAGTTCTGAGCAAGTTAAGAAATTTAAAAAACAAAAACCAAAAAACTAAAGATGGAGGTAAAATATATTTTACAGAGAAGGCCAGCGCAAGACTTTAAATTTGATAGGCAAGTGGGCTGTCTGATAGTGCACACTGGCCTTCTGGGCTAGGGCAGGGCCTGCCCCTGCTGAGGTGGAAGAGATCCTGTGCTGCTTCTCAGGCTGGTTCCCAGGAAGAAGAATGAGGAGGGAGGTGCTGAGCTTTGCCAACATCTTATTCTTCCCAGATTTAACAGTCACATAAGTCATTCTTCTTCACTGGGGGAAGAGCGAGTTGAGGGATGGAGAGATGTCTGAGTACTCAGAGAAAAATCTCTTTTCCCAGAGAGTAGCAGCAGGTTAACTCAGCAGGTGCTTCAACTCTTAAGAAAAAATAATTTATTTGATATGGCATAATTGTAGGACAAGGATTAGATGATTTATTAAGGTCTTTTTCTTTTTAACCTGTTTAGTTATAATTCTATGGTTATCCAAAAGCGATTGCAGAATTCGGGCTAATTTCCCGCTGCTTTCTAAGGATGAGAAGCTCTATGTCTGCCTCCCAGGATATCTGTTTTAATGATTAGATCCATTTCTTCTTCTTGATAGCTTAAAACATAAGACCCATTTTTTTGAGGATACTATGAAATGTTTGATTTACAGGTCAGCAGAAACTGAAAAATACATGAAAGTTTTGTAAGCAAAATGTCCGGCTTTATATGATAACTTGAATAGTTTGCTGCCATTGACTGCTGAGTGGTAAAATTACTCTTTAGTAAAAAAGGGGACACACGCTAAGTTTAGATACCCATAGAGGCTCCAAGTGTTCTCATCCCTTCTTTCATTCACAGATATTTACTGAGCGACCTCAGGTTCTGTTTTTGGCACTGGGGAACTGTAGTGAAGACACCAGATAAAAATCCCTACCCTTATGAAGTGCATATATGTTAGTAGGTATAAAGAAACAAAAAAAATTTAAGTAAAATTTATAGTATGTCAGATTGTAATGAGTCTTGTGGAAAAAAAAAAAACTCAGGAGGGGGTGAGGATGATAAGATGGTTACAGGTGGTCAGGAAAGACCTCACTGAAAGTCACATGTCAGCAAATACCTAACCTGAGGAAATCTACAGGTTGAGCCTCGTACCTGATAGGGGAAGATACTTCTGTCCGGTTAAGGAAACAGCAAGCATAAAGACCTTGAGGTGTGAGAATTCGCAGCTTCTGGCTGGAGGGCCATGTGAGCCCTTTTACTGTGAGTGGGATGGGAAGCCAATAAAGGTTTTGAGAAGAGTGACATAATCTGAGACTTTAAATACTCTGGCTCTGTCTTGAGGACAACCCATAAAGGGGAAGAATAGAATTAGGGAGGACAGTTATGAGGCTATTTCAAAACTGATATGATGGTGGCTTGGATGAGGGTGGTAGCGGTGGAAGTGGTGAGAAGTGTTCAGAGTCTGGATATATTTTGAAGGTTGAGTCAATGGAGTTTTTTAAAAGATTGAGTTTGTGGTGTGAGAAAAGCTAATGGTGCTTTAGTCGAATTTTTGGTTTGAGCATCTGGAAGGGCAGCATTGCCATTTACTGAGATGGGAAAGACTTTGGAAGGAGCAGACTTAGGGGTGGGAAGATTGGGAGTTTACTTTTCGAAATGTACAGTTGAGACACACAGTTAATATCCAAGTGGAGGAAACTTTTAGGCAATTGGATATATAAGAGACAAACTGATGGGTGAGGCCTGGGCTAGAGATATAACTTTGTGAAGAGAGTATAGCAAGAGTGTATAGATGCAGAAAAGAAAAGTCTGTGGACCAGATTTGGTAGCACCTCGGTGTATAGAGGTAATGGAAACAAAGGGACCTGAGGTAAGGAGAATGAGAATGTTGACTAGCGAGGTAAGAGGAGAACCAGAAGAGAGTGCTGTCCTGGAAGCAAAATCAAGAAAGTATTTCAAAAACGAAGGAGAAATGAACTGGCTCAGATGCTACTCAGAGGGCAAATAAGAAGACTATCTTGGCTGTTGGCTTCAGCGTGGGGTCACTGGTGACCTTGATAAAGAGCACAGTTGGGGTTGGTTCTAGGACAAGAATGGGAGGAGAAAAATTGGAGACATATAGTCAGTCTTTTGAAGTATTTAGGTATAAAAGGAAATGAAGAAATGGAATATTCGCTAGAGGAGGATGTGGCATCTAGAGGAATTTTTGTTGAAGAGGGAAGGTATGATGGCATCTTTCTTATTTCCTGATGGGAATGATCTAGTAAAGATTTATAGAAAATTGATGAGGGAAGAGAGAGGATGATTTCTGATACTGTGAAAGCAGCAGAGAGGCCAGGATGTGGTACATAAGTGGAAAGTCTGCTCGTAGGTAAGATGGCAGACAGTTCATCCCTGGTAACAGGAGTACAGATGGCAGTAGCTTGATGGATCATTCTTGGGTAATTAGTGACCACAGTGTGGCTTTAGAATGTCTTCAGTCCCCTCTGCTGTGTAACTTATAATGACTCCCCAAAACCTTTACATAGCTACTGCTATGGCCCATCAGCCATCTCAGCTGACAGCTGTATAGTTTTAAATTTTAAAACTGAACAGGGGCATTATTTTAATGAGTAGCTTACTTATATTTAAATTAATAATAATAATATATATATATGATAAAAAAAATGATAGCTAATATTAATTGAATCTTGGTTAAGAGCTCAGCTGCTAACCAAAAGGTCGGCAGTTCAAATCTATCCGCTGCTCCTTGCAAACCCTGTGGGGTAGTTCTACTCTGTACTGTATGGTTGCTATGAGTCAGAATTGACTCGATGGCAACAGATTTTTGAGTTTGGAATATTTACTGAATCTTCTGCATAATGCCATTTAAAACCTCTCACCAACTATTAATAACTTCCAGTATACAATTGAGGAAAAAACAATCTAAGAGACAATCAAGAACTTGTTCAAGTCGACTTGCTGCTTTCTGACACTGTACTTCATTCCTTAACTATAAGCTGTACTGCTCTGTGGAAACAGCTGGGCCTGTAAAATATGTCATTTCTTAAGGCAGTAAATTAACATTGGATGTAATTCAGTTTGTTTATGTGATTGTGACCCGAGAATAAAAATGATTTTGGTAGCTTTGAGCTTCTCCACTCTGCCCCCTTTTTAATAAAAGACCAGAATTTAATAGCCTTTGGCAGAAATAATTAAAATTACAGTAGAGGAAAAATTACTTGACTGGCTATGGGTGGACAGAGAAGCATTTCTCTTGTGGTAGTTTTCTTTCATAAGTCAGATCTTAAATTAGAAATCTCCAGCAAGATATTTCATCTATTCTGAAGTGAATAAGAACATAGGAGCTTGGTCTTCAAAGTTGAAATGGTCAGAATTGAAATTTTCCTTTTACTGCTTGCTTGCTATGTGTCAGGTCTCTAGGCCTGCTTTCTCATTTGCAAAACAGGGGTGATAATACCAACCAACTGTGATTGTTGTGAGAATTAGAGACGATATATTACGAATCACAATGCACAGTGCATTGTGATTGTACTTAACTGTTGTTAGCTACAGTTGAGTCATCGTAAATCAAGTGGAACTAAATGCTGCCCAGTCCTGCTCCATCACCGTTATAAGTTGCAGATCAGACCATTGTGATCTGTAGAATTTTCATTGGCTGATTTTTCCAAAATAGATGGATTGCCAGGCTTTTCTTCCAGGTTTATCTTAGCCTGGAAGCTCTCCTGGAACCTGTTCAACATCATAGCAATGCCTAAGCCTCCACTGACAGATAGGTCAGTGTGCATGGGTGCATTGGCTGAGAACTGAGTCTGGGTCTCCTGCATGGAAGGCGAGAATTCTACCACTGAACCATCAGTGCTCCCATAAATGGCAGGTGGCTATGTAGCTCCTTTGTCTGTTCAGACAACTGCAATCCAGGGGCATAGGTAGTCTGAGAGGTTGTTAATGTGCTTCTTTTCTCCTGGTTACCTTGTTTCTTACCTGGAAAATCATTCATTCAGTTAAGTTTCAGAAATATTTCTTATGTGTACATTTTCAGGATGATTTATTATTTAGCATTAAGAAAGAGAAAGGTTCATAGAAATACACTGTCTGTATTTTGAATATAAAATTAGTACATAGAAAAATGGACTTTCCCAGAGAACCTAGGATATATGTCTTACTATGAGCATGAGGCTCTGAATATTCTCTTGGGTGTGGAGGAGCCTCCCTGCATTCTTCCTAAATTTTCTTGTTCTCCAGTCACTTAATCCAGGCATGAGTATATTGTCTAGACTTTGGTTGTGTGAATTCCCTAAGTGAAGCTGGGGAATCCATATAATGAAATTAAGCGTTGCTTCCTCCTTCCCTTGAAACAATAAACTTATGGCTGGAGAAGAGTTATAACTGAGATTATTGGTGTAGCCAGACTCTCATAGGTCTTGGGTAATATTTCTATTAAATCATAGCGTGTAACAATAGAGACAAAGCAAAGGTTCTTTGGTTACCTGTATTACTAACTTACTAAGTAATGGTACAAATCTAAAAATGACAAGAGACCCTGGCATGTATCAGAGTTTGTATTAGGTGATACTGTGGGAATACCAAGTTGAATGGGAAGCTCCTCAAGGAATTTAGAGTTAATTTGGGGCAGCTTTTTTTTTTTTTTTTTTTGGTCAGTCGATGCCGAAGGGCTTGATTCATCCCTTGCTGTGGCAACTTTCCCTTCTATCTGATCCCATGACACTTATGTTCATTCCCTAAATTTTTGGATTCTTTCTCTGAACTAAAATTTACAAAAATATTCACCATGGATTCACTTATAAGGGAGACCAAATCTCTGTGTCTGTGCGTATATACTAATGCCTAATGTCATTTGCTCACTATGACATATTTGCTCACTATGACATAGAAAGCCCACAGAGAAGGGCTTGTGCTGCTGCTGCTGCTAATACCAGTGTTGGAGTCAGGCTTCACTTTGCTTTCTTCTGCTACAGTCCTCACTCCTTCTCTGCCTAGAAAATATTTATAAGAGTGTTACTTGCACTATGCATTTAATAAAGTGAGATGCTTTGTTTAAATACATTGGTCATTTGTTGGTGGCATGATGATACCGAACGTGCACTCAAGGAATTCCTAAATTGCAAAATGCCTTCATATTTCTGCTGCTACCTTACAGATTGCTTAAGGTATTTAAAAACCAGGAAAATAATAAAAACATAGTGATTACTTAAAGATACTTTAAGAGCGTAGGTTATGGGTCCATTTATGGATCTCATACTCTAATTTATTGACTAAAAGCCTGGCAAAATTTCTATGTATGAACCACGTAATTTTTTTCAGGGCACTTGAATGCACTACAGGACTAGTCTTGGGCTAGAATTGTAAATTTCAATTTGTGTCCTTTGCTTTTCCTTTCCATCTTCTTTTTTCATCCCTGTTGCCCTACTTTATTCTCCAATATCCACTGTCTTCTGGCTTCAAAATAATTTCTCTTAAAGGGTAAACGGTTCATTCATAGTGTTATCTTTCCTATTTATATTTGCTTAGTAGAGACAGTACTCACATTTGGCAAAGCTCTAATTGTGAAATTAAGTTTAACAGGTAAGTAGCCACCAATGTTACAAGGTGGGCCCCAAATACATGTTAGTATTCAGCGGGTATCTGTGCCATGTAAGGAATATGGTGCAAAATGAGAATAGCATTCCCTCTTGATTAACTACTACTTGCATATATTCAATTTATAGATAATTATGCCTCCTTTATCATGCTCTCATTTTCTAAAAATAGTCTGTGATTTATAGGGCATGTCATGGCGTATCAGAATGAGTGTATAGGCTTTGGAGTATAACTTGGATTCATAACTGACCTTGGATACATACTCTCTCTGAATCTCAGTTTCCACACTTATGAAGTATGGTTGTTAGAGTTGTTATGATGGAAATAATGCCATAAAATATAAGTGTATAAATAAGCGCCATAAACTACAGGTGCATGGTATATGGAATGTAAGGTAGCGTTTATATTAAATATAAATCCTAGGATTTCTACAGGGAAATAATGAAAGCAAAGAGGAAAAAAAATTCTCTGACCTTATAGCAGCTTTGTTAAAAGTTTGTAGAAGATGTCAGTTGTGTCAATAATAAGTTAGTTGGGGTCATACCATGATTTTAAGGAAGCCAGATGTAGTTTATAGAAACTTATATTCATGTTCTCAAACAGATAAATTTGATATGAATGCACACATTTTGATAAACTTCCTTTAAGAAAAAAAAAAAAGATTGAACACAAGCCAACCCCATTGCCGTCGGGTTGATTATGACTCATAGTGACCCTATAGGACAGAGTAGAACTGCCTTAAACAGTTTCCAGGGAGCACCTGGTGGATTTGAACTGCTGACCTTTTGGTGAGCAGCCATAGCTCTTAACCCACTATGCCACCAGGGTTTCCTTATTGAACACAGTGCTGCTTAAATGCTTTTGAGAAATGATTTAAGTTCTCAAAATATAATACTTACAAGATGATTCAGGAATATGACTGTTATACATACTGAAGTATAATTTTGTAAACTGGGCACTTTATTCCTATGCTATGTCCTCTTGTGTTTTCTTGTTGCACAGAGTTCTATAATTCTATTTTTCACCCCACAGATTTACCAATAAAGAGACATAGAGAGTATGAGCTGGTGACTCCAGTCAGCACAAATCTAGAAGGACACTATCTCTCCTATATTCTTTCTGCAAATCACAAAAAGAGGTCAGCAAGGGACGTGTCTTCCAACCCGGAGCAGTTGTTTTTTAACATCACAGCATTTGGAAGAGATTTTCATCTGCGACTGAAGCCCAACAATCAACTAGTAGCTCGTGGGGCTGTTGTGGAATGGCATGAGACACCTCTGGTTCCTGGGAATCTAACTGACCCCATTAATGATCATCAACCAGAAAGTGCTTCAGAAAGGATCTGGAAAACAGAGCCTTTGCAGACTAACTGTGCTTATGTTGGTGACATCATGGACGTTCCAGGAACCTCTGTTGCCATTAGCAACTGTGATGGTCTGGTAAGACTCATTCCCTTTTGTGTGTATATGTGTGTAGGTGTTAGGAGTACTGCATGACTTCAGCATGGTTTGGAAGGTAGAGGTGGAAAGGGAGCCTCATGATTATATTTTAAGCTCAGGAAAAAGCATTAGAAAGCTTTGACTCTCTGTCAAAGATGTGTGCTTTGGCTTAATTTATGACACGAAGACACCAGTACTGCACGAAACAAAAGAAAACTGTTTTAGCATTTCTTGTTTATGTTTTCACTTGTGTTACATTGGGGAATTTTATTTCCTAAGGCTTGCTCATTCCAGTATTTGAAAATCTGTGATTATGCTAATAATTTCTTTTAAAGCTTTCTGAAACTTTAAGACTCCTCCAAAATGATAGTATTTCACTTCTTGTGTGGAAACTTTGGATATTGTCTTAAACTATTTCTAAAGCAGCTTTTAGCATCACACCAGAGTGGTAAAGTGGGAAATGAGCAGATCGGCTGACAGAACCTGTCTAAATAACACTACTTTTTTGAATATGAGATGCAGTTCTCTTTGTATGGTGGCTATTATTCGCTTTTTTCTTTATTTTCAAATAAAATGCATTTTTTTATGTTGCTTTCAGTTTTGTGGTTGAGGCCAGTACTTATTGACCTTTCTTTACATATTCTGCATATGTGAAAATTTTTTTTTGGTTTGTATCTCCAGATATATGAAAATTGTATCAGTGTTTATGCTTCTTCTATTCACAGTCGACTCCAAGTCTTTGTTCAAAATCGGCAACCATTTTTTTTCTTTCTATGGTTGTCAGGCTGCTGTTTCTTGGAAGCTCAGAGCTCTTCCTTTTGTTTTCTCATCATTTCTGTGAGTTCTTGAAATATTCCTCAAATTCCAACTTATAGTTATTCTCCTTTGGCTGGTCGACCAACGATCTCTAGACTGTTTTGGTGTTGTCTGTTTTATGCATAGGCCCAACCCAATGGAGTTAGGTGCCGTATGCTTTACCAAGTGCTGTTGAGTTCATTATGTTTTGGACTTTATTTTTGTAGTCTTGTATTGCCTCTCGATGTTCTGTATGGTTCTTAAAACCAGTACAGAGTAAAAAAAAAAAAAAAAAAAAATACCTGTAGCAGGTGCAAAATGAACTCCTTTAGTTCTTAATCCATACCCTCATATTGGTGCTGACCTGTGTTCTGGGGTTTAAAAATGTACTCAATCTCTCAAATTCTTCCAATTTTACATAAAAGATTGAATAGGTCTGAATTAAGTAAGTAATCAAATTTAAAAAATGCACTTTCTAGAAAGAAAGACTAATTTTTAAGTATTGACTGAGGGAACTTTGGTTCAGTGCCACTAAGATATAAAAGATGTCACTTTGAGGACTAAGGTGTGCCCGACCCAAGCCATGGTATTCTCAATTGCCTCATATGCATGTGAAAACTGGACAATGAATAAGGAATACCAAAGAAGAATTGATGCCTGTGAATGATGGTGTTGGCAAAGAATATTGAATACATCATGGACTGCAAGAAGAACAAAATCTGTCTTGGAAGAAGTACAACCATAACACTCTTTAGAAGCAAGAATGGCTAGACTTTGTCTCACATACTTTGGCTATGTTATCACAAGGGACAAGCACCTGGAGAAGGACATCATGCTTGATAAAGCAGAAGGTCAGCAAAAGAGAGGAAGACCCACAACGAGATGGATTGACACAGTGGCTTCAACATTGGGCTTAAACATAGCAACTATTGTGAGGATGGCGAAGGACCGGGCAGTGCTTCATTCTGTTACGTAGGTTCACCATAAATTGGAACCAACTCGTTGGCACCTAATGACAAGAAGAAGATATAAAAGGAAATAAATTCTATAAAATGATACTGTTTTAGAATGCTTATGGGTAAAATATCTTGAGTATAATTTTTTTTCCAAATTCAGTGTCATCTTTATCTGAAACATTTCTCATTACCCTAATAAGCAGAGACTAGTCATAACAATTGTGAGAGAAATCTGGGACATGGGTGTTTTAAAAGTTCACCAAATCTACAGACACTGTCTGGACAATAATTATAATAATAACTGCAAAGTCCAGGCTGTTAATGTTTTTTAAAAGTAACATTTAGCATGTTATTGCTGTTGTGACTCATTGTGACCCTATAAGACAGTGCAGAACTATCCCATAAAGTTGAGTATAAATCTTGATTCAGCATTGTTTTTCAGTGTTTTAGTGTTAAAAAATCATGTACCTTTTATCTTTTAAGTTACCATTTAAAAATTGATTTAAGGAAGGAGAAAGACAAGGCAGTTACTTTAATGGAATAGCAGAGTGATTTATAAACCTGACTTAGCAGTAAGTGTTTTTCTTACCGTACATGTCAGTTTATCTGGGGCAATAACAAGCTGTTGTAAGAGGAAAATAGGTATAAAATGTGCATGAACATTAGTTATTATGATTATTTAATTTCTCATTTTAAGGTTATTGTTACTGATATACGTGTCTATATCATATATATACACACTTACACACATATGTATATATGCAACTTGTTCGCTACAGGTATTTATTTGCACCATTATTTATTTAAAAATATTTGAAGAACAACTGAATAGTGCCTGTCTGCCATTACTGAACATTATGATGAAAGATTCTGTAGAAGAATCTGATCAAAAGGGAAAAACACAGAACAGAATTTCAAATTCTCAATGTAATCTAGACTTTCTGGAACCATTAAGGCTGGATGAGTCCCCAAAACCCTCGCCCTGAGATAGTCTTTAAACCTTAAACTAAAACTACCCCCTGAAATTTTCTTTGAACCAAAAAAACAGCTTATTTTAATTAGTGAAGTATGTCTGCTTTGGGCATTGCACTCTTTTAAAGAATTATCTGTGTGAGAGCAAATTGACAATGGCAACTTGAAAGTTGAATGGGAAGCTAAGGTGCAGTGATTTTGAGATAATTGTGAAATACAGTGGGAAAGGATAGCGAGAATGTATTACAAATTGAAGAATATAACCAATGTCAGTGAATTGTACATGTAGAAATTGCTGAGAATGGTGTATGTTTTACTTGTATACTTTCACCAAAATTAAAAAAAAATTGTAAGAAACCAATTACGGGCTAAGCACTATTCCAGATACTGTGAAATGGTGAAAAAAAGGTTTCCATCCTCATGGAGCTCAAAGATGTTAAGTCTACCATAGAATTTAAGTGTCATTACTGTATGTATTACATAATATATACAGAAGATATATTCCTTAACTACTATTTTTAAGTTACCACCAAACCCACTCCCGTCGAGTCGATTCCAACTCGTAGCGACCCTCCAAGGAGTTTAAATTAGCATACATATATTTGTTGTTGTGTACCGTTTAGTTGATTCCGACTCATAGCGACCCCACATGACAGAGTAGTACTGCCCCATAGGGTCTCCTAGGCTGTCATCTTTATGGGAGCAGATCACAGGTCTTTTCTTCCATGGCACCACTAGGCAGATTCGAGCTGCCGGCCTTTTGATTAGTAGCTGAGCTCGTAACCATTGCACCACCAGGGCTTCATCCATCCATCTATCTATCTGCATGTCTGTCTACCATCTATCATCTATATAATCTATCTAATCTGTCTACCTGTCTAATCTATCTCCTCTCTCTCTATATATATATCCATTCACATATATAAATATATATAATATTTATAGTCCTGCTTAACTTAAAAAAAATAGTGGTTAAAGAAAATATCTTCTGTGGAGATTGTATGAATAGGACAGATTTTCTAAGCAGAGATGCGTGGCCCAGACCCTGGGATAGATCCAGGAGAAGGGAGGGCCTGGAGTATACCTGGCAGTGCTGACTGTGATGGCATGCACAAATGGAAGTCTCTTGTAGAGTTTCCAGCTCAAAGCAGCTGTGTGCTAGGAGATAGAATGCAGATTATGGTAGGAAGAGAAGCAGGGTTATGGAGAGTGGGTGGTTGATTGTCCAGATCAACAAACTGGAGAGATAATACCAGCAGTTGCTGAATCAAGGTAGGGAGGCTCTGAATATGAAGCAGAGAGAAGGACATAGGGCAGCGTCTTTAATCTTGAGAACATTCCATTTATTAGTGACACAGCTTACTCTATTAAGCTGGGGAAAAATTCCTAATATTGCAGAATTGCATTGGACGGGGTAAGCAGAAATGAAGTGAGAAATTTAAATTGATAAGAATGTGAAGACATTTGCTAATTAGCTGATGGCTAAGTCTTTTTTGTTTATTTAACTTGCTATGTAGCGATTAAGCTTGACCTTCACATCCTCTGGCCCTTTCTTAGGAAGGGAAGTAGGGATACCCAGATAACATTGACTGCTGATGATTAACCTGATGGGAATAAAGCCCTGGGAGACTCTGGGATTCTAATCAAATCCAAATTGCCCTAGTAGAAAGTACCAAAAAAAATTCATTGCCATGGAATTGATTCCAGCTCGTAGCGACCCTATAGGACAGAGTAGAACTGCCCCCAAAGGGTTTCCAAGAAGCAGGTGGTAGATTTGAACTGCTGACCTTTTGGTTAGCAGTTGAGCTGTTCTTACCCACTGTGCCATCAAGGTAGAAAGTACAGCCACTAAAATGCTGATGGGAAAATCCCTGTGCAGCAAGAATGTAGTTAATTTATGATATGGAAGAAAATGCTATTGAAGCCCTGCCTGGATGGGAAATTTAACATTTTTCAATTTGGTTAATTTTAGATTGGGTTTAGAAGGGAATCCAGTGATCTGATCTGTACATGCCTCCTTTGAAGCAGTTACCCATAGGGAGTTGATGTGGGTATTTATTGTTCACCAAGGTTGGAAGGTTTATAGCAAGGGTCTATCTATAATGAAAGTCCTTACCCCTTTTTTCTCTAATGCTACATTGTAGGATGCTATATGATTTTGAAATTGGAAGAACACCCAGACAGAATTAGTTTGTGTTTTTAAAGTGCCACAAACCAGTGCTACTCAAAGCATGGCCCACAGTCCCAAGATAAATACAGAAAGTGAGACTAAGCATTTAGAAACTTGTATAGCAATTTGACTGAGTAGTTGTATGTGTGCTGGCTTTTGTGGAAAAAAAAAAGGGGGGGGGGTTGGTATTTTATGTATCTTTGTTTTTCATTTTAACTTTTTTTTAATAATTTAGTTTTTTATTACATTTTACAAAAATACCAGTCTGGGAAAGATTGGGGGAGAAAGAAGCTATTTCTTTACCACAGATAGTTTGAGAAGCAAGCAGTGATACTTAGCTGGTTTTACCCACTCTAGACAGCAGAAACTTGGCTAAAGTAGACAGATAAAAAAATCGAACCAAATCCATTGGTATGTTGAGTCGATTCCAACTCATAGAGACCCTATGGGACAGAACAGAACTGCCCCATAGGGTTTCCAAGGAGTGCCTGGTGGATTTGAACTGGTGACCTTTTGGTTAGCAGCCACAGCTCTTAACCATTACACCACCAGTGTTTCCAAAAGTGGTCATAGAGTCTATCTATTCCAGATAACTACATGAAACGATTGCAGGAAAGGTACTTTAACATAGACATTAATGAAGAGGGCAGAAGAATGTCTTGGGTAACACTTGCAGAGCCATGCTCTAGAATGAGACCTAGTCATGATAAGCGTAACAACGAAAATATTATTCAGTTATTATTTCAGGTCTTCGGAAATCAATATCAAGCTCAGAATTCTGCACAAAGTAGTTTGACAGTGGTTCTTGCTCATTGTGGCCAAGAACAATATCTGTTACTGTCTAGCTTTGACCCCTTCCTGTTCTCTGCCAGGATTATCACTTATATCATTAGTTGCTGTGGAGTTCACTCCAACTCATGGCAACACTATGTAACAGAACTAAATGTTGCCTGGTCTGGCAAGCACCATCTTCACAGTTGTTAGTAATTTTCTCTTGTGATCCATAGGGTATTCATTGGCCAATTTTCAGAAGTAGATTGCCAGGCCTTTTTTCCTAGTCTGTCTTACTATATAAAAGGCCGAAGCCAGTGCTGTCGAGTCGATTCCAACTCATAGCGAACCCTATAAGACAAAGTAGAACTGCTCCATAGAGTTTCCAAGGAGCGCCTGGCAGATTTGAACTGCCGACCCTTTTAAAAACCGGTACACCATAGGGGACCCTGCTGGTATTTGAAATACTAGTGGCATAGCTTCCAGCATCGTAGCAACATGCAGGGCACCAGAATAGGACAAGCTGACAGATGGGTGGTGACTACTTTATTCTTGCTCTGGTATGCCCTCCTTAAAAAAAAAAAAAAATTTTTTTTTATATAGACAAGAATTATTGAGATATCCGGTCATAGAATTGCCCCTGCTTTGTGACAACATCTGATCCAGAGCAAAGCCCTACTTCTTTAGACCCCTCCACCAAATTATTCAACCAAAGTCCAAGTCCTGTTTTAGGGTCTTTCAAAAACCCTTTTACTGTGATGTCCTGCCATTCTGTCTGGGGTGCCTTCTTGTTCCTTGCAACGAGTAATGAACCAGCTTGTCAACTGCAGATGTGTTCCTGGTGGGCACTGATATGCTTTACCTCTGCTTCTACATCTCTGAAACGAGAGTCTCATGGTCGAAAACCAGGATAATGACAGGCATTTCATACATTTCTTAGTGGGAAGACACTGGTAGCTTAAAATCCCAGTTGAACATATATTTCTTGGCTACACAGAGCATTTCCTCTGTAAATTTCTCCTGCATGTAGGGGAGGCTCCCAATCATAACTGCATAACCAGTTTGTGCCCACAAATTTGCGGTCTACAGATTTGCCAAAATAAAAGATTGTTTAGGTTAGTAGCTCTATGTCATGTAGATCATAAGATAAAGAAGGTGAGCTTATCTAGACTTGCTAGGACAGCATTACTTTGTTAACTTCTTTGCCTTGTCAATGAAGGGGACTGATTGAGAGGGCAAGAACTGATGAGAATCAACAGATGAGCTGGAGCTTTGGCTGATGGCTTTCCTGGGTTACCTAGCTCAGTGATTGCCTTGTGGGCTGATTTTAAGATCAGGTTTTTTTTTTGTTTGTTTTGGACAGATTTTCAACATTTTTTTTTTTAAGTTTTGGAATTCTTCCTTCAAATGAACTTACTGGGCATTGGTGGTTCAGTGGTAGAATTCTCACCTTCCATGCAGGAGATCTGGGTTCCATTTCTGGCCAGTACACCTCATGTGCAGCCACCAACTGTCTATCAGTGGAGTGTTGCATGTTGCTATGATGCTGAACAGGTATCAGCAGTGTTTTCAGACTAAGACAGACTGATAAGAAAGGCCTGGTGATCTACTTCCGAAAAACCAGCCAGTAAAAACTCTATAGCTCACAACGGTCCGATCTCAATTTATCATGGTGATATAACAGGACCGGGCAGGATTTTGTTCTGTTGTGCATGAAGTCACCATGATTCCTGGGCAACTCGATGGCAGCTGAGAATAACATCCACTAAACTAATATGTTAAGTAGATGAACTAAGAAAAGGTCTGATTAGAATAAGATGGGGGATGCTCTTCCTCCTAGCTTCTATTCCCCCTCTGCTGCCCTCACTCCAGCCCCTTGTTAGGCACCTAACAGAGATCTTCAGTTAGGGCAGGGATTAGTTTTGAGGGTTCTTAGAAGCTTGAAGTTAACCATTTAGGAACCAAAAATAGAACCTCCTTTCTAGAATATCTCATAGTTACATCCAGTTAATATCAGAGGCATTTATGTCCTTGTCAGACTTTGGCCAGGACAAAATGAAGTCTTTGTAGGCGACAGCAAGCTTATACAGAAAGCTTTCCCTAGCATTCTGCCTTAAGAGTTTGCTTTGGGATTTGGTCCCTTTGAAAACCTACTGTTGTCATGCCTATTTCAGTAAGTCTATGCAAGAGCACTTTAAAAAAAAAAAAAATCTACTTAGAAAAGTATTATGAGTCATTGTGCCTGTGATTGGGAACATTTGACCAGTGATTGTAAATACAGTTCAATTTCGTAAATGAAACATTTGATACTAAAAATTGGTACAAGCCTGTAGCTATTTATAGTGGATTTAGAAAAGAAAGTTTTCAAAGGTTGATCTTTAGATGTTGATATTTAAACATCTGCTTTTATAAGCAGAACCTGGTTTCTAAAGACCTGTCACCTCCCACTTTTTTCTTCCATGGTAGCAGGTGTCATTGTGTTTTGTTGATGGGACAGAGGGGATATCTGTGCCCTTATGGTTTATATTCTGATTTAAGAGAATATAGAAGATCCTTTTCCCAGTCTCTTCAGATATATTATGCTTTCCTGAGGAACAAAGGGCTAAAACTGTTCACCTCCAGGCAGCTACACCAGACTGTTTTAGCAATGCAGGATTAAAAGAAGCTCAAAGCCCCTCCTCACCTGCCCTGTATTCTTTAGTTTCCAGTGGTAGAAGGAAAAAGGCAACGGGCATTGGCCTCTTTCAAAATGAAGAATGTGTGAGAGCCTTCAAATTTAATTAGTCTAGGAGAGCCAGTGCTGTGACAGGCCTCACTGCTCCTTACCTGAGGCTTGGTGAAGCAGTGGCCTTACAGGAGCTGCAAGTACTTACCTAGTTATGTATACCTGCCTATGCCAGGCCTGGGCTGTTGGCTACATCTCCCACCTGCCTCCTTTGCAAAGAGGTAGGCAGCCAGTTGTGCTTATTCAGGGTGATGAGGGAAGGTTTGGCATAGTTCTTGATCATTTTCCCCTCTCTTACCTGATTTGCATGTTACTAGACTCATCAAGCCTTTTCCAAATTTTCCAGCTGTGTTTCTCTTATGTCGTTTTCTTTATCTTATATAAAGAATATCTAAGGATATAAGTTTAGAATAAAGTAGGAAATGAGAAAACAAGCAAAAAGTTTTTTTTATGAACTTTAAGGTATTTTGTAGTGAATTAAATTATTCATGTTTATTTATGAGTATCACCTATCCAAACCAAAAAAAACCTATTGGCATTGAGTTAATTCCAACTCATAGTGACCCTCAGAGTAGAACTGCCCCATAGAGTTTCCAAGAAGTGGCTGGTGCATTCAAACTGCTGACTTCTTCGTTAGCAGCCTGAGCTCTTAACCATTGCCCATGTCTTTGTTATTTGATCTATATCCAATTGATTATAGTTTGTTTTCTACTATCTCTTAAAATTTTGATATTGTAAAGTTTTTTAAATTAAATATAAAGATGAGTTAAAAATAGAGGAAAAAGTAAATTTGATATTGCAAGTCTTTCTGTGGACATATGTGGAGAAACTGAGAATAAAAAGGGAAAGCCCAAGAAAATTATAATTAAAACAATATCAAAGCACAACAGAGGATTGTGTGATGCCTTTGTACATAACTGTGCTTTTAGGTCAGAGTTCTTTCAGACTAAACCTGACCTATGGTCTCAACTGTAAGTACTGTGTACTGTGTTATTCATCTAATGTAGTAATCTTTGGTCTAGGAATACTAATCCAAGTCAGTAAAGCATTTTGAAGCACTAGTATGTGTAATGGAAACCCTGGTGGTGTAGTGGTTAAGTGCTATGGGTGCTAACTCTATGGGGCAGTTCTACTCCGTCCTGTAGGGTTGCTATGAGTCGGGATTGACTCGACGGCACTGGGTTTTTGGTTTTAGTATATGTAAAGTACTATACCAGTTACTATGGTGAATGTTGAAGTAAACTAGGCATATTCTTGTTTTTCAAAGACTGTTGGAAATTATATATTAACCAAACCAGGACCAAACCCGTTGCCCTCGAGTCGATTCTGATGCATAGCAACCCTATAGAACAAAGTAGAACTGTCCCATAGGGTTTTCAACAAGGAGCGGCTGGTGAATATGAATTGCCGACCTTTTGCTTAGCAGCCGAGCTCTTAACCACTGCACCACCAGCGCTCCAATATATGTAAAAGTATTACTAAAAATATAAGACAGAATGTTTTATGTACTATATGATTGGAACAGATGAAATATGAAAGCTTAGATGATGGAAAGATTATTTTCATGTGGAAGGCTTAATGGAAGAAGCAATATTTGTAATACTATAACGTTGAAAGATAAACATGGATGTTAAAGTAATCAAAGTAATCAAGGATGGTAGAAGGGGATAGGATAGGCAGGAAAACTTGAGCCTTTGAGGAAGTTAGGAGAGTTGTGAGGATATCCACCCATGATGATCCTATGAATGGGAAAAGAATGAGGTAAGTTGATTTCATGAGCTTTGTTGCATTTATAATGAGTACACATGAAGGCCAAGGTAGTCTTGGTCTATATTTATCTGAATATAGGAACTAACATAAGAGAACCCCACACATAAGAGAAAGAGGAGGACAAATCCCAGAGATGTATTTCAAGACTGAATTAAGTGAATGTCTAGTTGATATTGATGGGGTTGCACAGGCATTCAGGATAAGAGCAGGGCAAGGATTCTTGTTCTTTAATTATGTTGCTTCATAGAAAAGTTTCTCTGAAGTCATGAGGAATTTTTTCCCCTAGAGTTTAAATGTTTTCCCCAGTGTCTGTTTTGCTAGAGTTTTTTCCTAAGATTTTATCTGACAGTTATGAAATTTTATTTGGAAAAACATGAATTGTAAGGATTATCTAGGTCCCTCACCTTTCAAGTCTGATAATTAAGTGCCCCCAATTCAGTAAACCTCTTTCTATGACCTGGTTCTATAATTTCTTCCATCTCTGGCATGTTTTCCTCACTTTTTTGCTATATTTACAACATGTTCATATTCCTTACTTCTTTCTAGTCTTCATGGAACATTCCTAATTTTTTTTTAGTGATTTTTGTTTATAGTATACTGTTATATAGCAAGTAAAAAAGTAGAGCATAAAAAATAGTTTAGTCAGCTTAACATAACTCTCAAAAAATAAAACAAAAATAACCCCATCAATAAGTGATTTTGATATTAAATTTCAATTTGTTTTGTAATTTAGTATCTATGCTATATTGCTACATGTATGTATATATGTATGTTATATATAGGGAAAACCATAGAAAAGACAGAGAAAATCAGTGCTTAATTAAATGCTTTGATTCAAAGACCAGTGGCAGAATTTGTTAGGTCACAGTTGGCAGCAGAGCTGGATTGGCACGTAGGTCTGTTGACAACGAAGTCCATGGTTGTTCTATTACACTAAGCGACGTAAGTTCTGCAGTGCGGGTTGTTGACAGGAAAGCCATGATGTGAATTAATTTGTATGTTTTAACACTGTTAGAAAAATGGAGAGGAGTTAGTCCAAACTATAATTGAAAAGGGAGATTTTATCTCATGATTGTCAATCTACAATAGTTAAATTGCAAAAAAAAAAGAGGATAAAAAAATAAACTGTACTTTTTATTAAGGTAGGCAGACTGAATGAATTCTCTACCCCCCTAAAGCAAAGAATTTCACACACTTGGGTTTTTTTTTAAAAATGCTTACTTTCATAGGAATTGACTCATTTTTGAGCAATTCTAGAGTACAACTAAATGTATCAAAAGATTATCATTAGTCCTGTTGTGGTTTAATTACCAATCCTAAATAGGTTGTTGATAAACAAGTTCAAATCTTCCATAATTATAACAAATTTCCGAAAATTCTAGTGTATTGATTAAAGAAACAGGGATATATGATTGCACTGAGTGAGCTCTAACTTCAGAGTCAATAATACTAAATAAAAAGGATATTATATAGCTTGATAGCACATTGTATAGCCTATATAGCCTATCTAGATTGTTATAAACTACTTTTATAAAACATTTAGAAGCTCCTAAATTTGGAGTTCTATAGTGAGAATAACCAGTAGACACCAGTGAAAACCATAGTGGCCAAGCTAATCATAGTTATGATACCTTGGAAGAGTTCAATTTGTAGAAATTTAAGTACCATTGATTATGAAAGCCAAACATTTTGTAAAATTATTGAGGGAAATAGCACATATCAGGTAGTAGGCATGGTGTTGGTTTAGAATCAGACAAATCTTGGATTCTGATTCCAGTTCCACCACGTACCAGCCTTGTGAATTTGAACAAGTTATATAACCTTTCTGAGGTGCCGTTCTGTTTAATAAAATGGGGAAAGCAATGCTTGTCAGGCCAAGGCCTTACAGAGAATGTTAATGCATCTTTCACACAGCCTGGCTCTAAGGAAATCCGTGATTGTTACTGTGGTCCCTTTCCTTTTTCCATTTAGAAATTTTTTTCCTTAGTATTTTGTGATTAGTAATAATAATGATTTTAAGGTTTCAGATTAAGAAGTACTATAGTTACCCAACTCATCCTGTGAATTAACTTGTAGAAAATACAGTCTTACATCAAGTGAATACCTTGGTGAAAATTTTGCAATTTTAACATCTCCTTACCCACCTTACACAAGGCTTCCTTACCATTGTCTTCTCTGAAGGATACTGACCTGAAGACTTGTAAGGATGGAGAACTTAACTGTATTCCATTTTAGTTTTTATATAGCTCTGCCACATAGGAAGTTCATCCTTAGGCTCCGCTTGGGTATATGAAGTGAAAATGTCTTGTTCTACTTATTAGATTCATCAGAGTTGGCAGAGATAGAGTAACCATGAACTACCTCTTCTTATTATTATCACAGGACCCAGGTTTTAGGCAATGGATTCTTAAGTCATTCAGCGCGCCACATATCAAATTGTCTCTGCTGTTGGGAACATTTCCCTTCAGTGGTGTGATGTACATATATGGAATGGAGAATTAACCAGGCATATGTCACAATCTTAACATTCCTCTCAGGCTTCTAGATGGTATATATTGTTACCAGAGTCTTTCCAACTTAGTTCATTTCATATCTCTTTTCTTAGGTGATAGTTTACATGCTATCTTATATCTATTTTTTTTTTTTTTGGTGGTGTTGTTATTGTTTGTCTTTCAGTTCCGTGTCTCCCATGAAAAAAAAGCAAATAGGAAGGAGTGTGCTTGCTTTTCCCCCTCTGTGGAGGGAATTGAAGGGAATGGAAATAAAGGTGACATGGTGGGTGCCTAGCTGCAGCTACTGAAGATGCATTTTTAAACCTGAATGGCATTATTAAACTAAACTTCTGGTGTGTTGGTGAATTTGGTTAGCCGTTGGGACTTTCCAACCACAATGTAAAATGTAGGAGATTTCTGGAAGGTCTGCTTCTATCTAGTGATGTTCCTAAAAGTGCAAGATATTTATAGATTCAGAGAACTGTGTTATTAGATGCTGAGGTGACATATGAACATAATGGGACCCTGTCTTAAAGTAGATCCGTGAGCAGGTAAAACTGGAGAGAAAATGAAGAATACCACTTAGTGTGAGATTCTGCAAATGTTAGCAAGCCAAACACAGTGGGAAACATTTTATTTAGCATTATCTGTGAAACAAGATGCTTTCTACATAGCGATTGGAATCTTGGGGTAGTACTTCTTTTGGGCTTGCAGGATACTTGATCTTGCTTCGAGGGTGCCAATATTTCATACTTTCCTGCTTGGCTTCATATACTTCTTCATTTTTGCATACCTGGCTCTGAGGATGGTATTAAGTGGCTGCCAGGACAAGAAAGCAGACCAAACATAGTGATGTGGATCTAGATAAAATTAAGTCACCGTGAGATCTCTGTCTTTATTTGTTCAGCTGTACCTCAGCACCTGCTCTGCCTTCAACTAGGGCACTACATCTTGACTTAGCATGTAGTGATGAGGGAAAACCCTGGGCCTTGCTGGTCCTCGACCCTAACTGTTAGTCTAAAATTTTCAGGAAGGGGCCACTTTTTATATACTGTCCTTGGAAAAGAGTAGAAACATATTGATCTGTGAGAATGTTTTTTGAAATTTGAGCTATATTCATGGAAGCACCTTGTTATTCTTTCTCAAACAGAAACTGGGGGCTTGAATTAGATTAGCGATTCTGTCTTTTTGTTGGACTTTATGTTTTGAAAGCCAAAAAAAAAAAGGGGGGGCTTATTACATGATGAATTATTGTTCCTACTTAATTTGCTGCCATCAAGCTTATTTATTTGAGATGTTTTTCATGATTTCATTTGCTTATTAATGCCTTCCTTTTGTGTTAAGTTTGTATATTATAGGGGCTCAATTTAATTCTAGCTTTATTATGCAGAAGATATGATAAGTATGAAAGTCTTTAATAATTTCCTTTAAAAAAAAAACCTTTAGAGGACTCATTTTCAAGTTCACAAACATACTTGTCTTTGTTTCAGGAAGCAGCCCACTCCCATTTTTTATTTAGTTCATTTTCGTATTTGGAACTTTTTCTCTGTTTCAACCAAGTGAAAATAAAATGCTTCCACAATTTCTTTTTATACCTGCTATATAAAAAAAAAAAAATTATATGTAGTAATAAGCCATTACAGCAGAAAGTATTTGTGATGAGTTATGCCTTAAAACAAATGATAAATTCTGTTAACTTTTTTTGAACATTTTATTGTACTTTAAGTGAAAGTTTGCAGAGAAAATTAGTTTCCTATTCAATAATTTATACACAAATTGTTTCGTGACAATGATTGACATCCTGGCAATGTGTTAGCATTCTCTTCTTTTCCACTCCAGGTTCCTCGTTTCCATTGGTCCAGTTTTCCTACCTTCTCATCTTTGCTTTTGGGCAAGTGCTGCCAATTTGGTCTCCTATACTTGATTGTTCTAAGGAGCACGTTCCTCACAGGTGTTATTGTTTGTTTTTACAGAGCTGTCTAATATTTGGCTGAAAGGTGAACTTTAGTGGCTTCAGTTATGAGTTAGAAGGGTGTCTAGGGGCCATAGTCTTAGAGGTTCCTCTAGCCTCCATTAGACTAGTAAGTCTGGTCTTTTTGTAAATGTGAATTTTGTTCTACATTTTTTTCCCACTCTGTCTGGGACCCTCTATAGTGATCTGGTCAGAGCGGTCAGTGGGTTCCTACTTTTTGATAACCAAAGACATACAAAATTGTTGGTCAGAGTTCCCAGTTAGCACAAATTACTCTCCATTTTACATTGGTTGATTATCTTTTCCGGTAAAAGAGATTTAATCGTCCATTTGTTGTTGCTGTTGTTGGGTGCAGTTGAGTTGATACTGACTCATAGCAACTGTAATGAATGGTAAAGGTTGTGTATCAACTTGGCTGGGCCAAAATTCTGAGTGGTTTGGCAGTTATGATGTAGCTTGGCAGCTATGTAATGATGTAATTTGGCAGTTATGCACTGATGTAATCAACTCCAGAATGAGACCTGCAGTGATTAGCCAATCAGTTGAAAGGAAGTTTCCTTGGGGATGTGGCCTGCCTCCAATATTAAACAGGTGTTCCAGCAAGGCTCTCACTCTGGATCCTGCATCTGGCTTGTCATCATCCGACCTCTGGTTCTTGGGACTTGAGCTAGCAGCTTACCTGCAGATCTTGGGATTTGCCAGCCTCTGTAGCGTGTGAGCTGACTGCCTGCTACTGTCTGACATGCCAGTCTTGGGTTCATCAGCCTCTGTGGCTCTGTGAGTCAGGAGAAGCCTCTAGCCTGATGCCTGACCCACAGTCTTGGGACTTGCCATCCTCTACAACTATGTGAACTATTTCCTTGAGATAAATTTCTCTCTCTCGTTCTCTCTATGTATATATGCTTCAGTGGTTTTGTTTTTCTAGAGAAGCAAAGCATCATATCGACCTTTTTATTAATCATAGTCTGGAGTAGGAATTATGCGTAAGACTGTTAGACTTTTCTGAATGCTGGGTTGTGGTTACTTTCTAATAATGCATTTCCTACTTTTTTTTTTTTTTCTTTTGGTGTTTTTTAAATAGTGCATTAACTGAATAAGTCCTGTGTATTTGAAGGCTCCAAAGAACTAACTGCTCTTAAAGTTTTGGGAGATGTTTTAGCTTGTGCCTAACGTGGAAATCATGAAAACAACCAGAATAAACAGAAACATACACACACACACAAACACATATACATACACATATAAAGATATGTTTCTATAAAATATTAAGAGTGGGAGGGACTGTCCACAGACTGGGCTGTTTGGGAAGTGCCAAGTTAACTCCAGGTAGAAGCGTTGTGGCAGCTCTTTTGATGTAGTAGTTTCCCTGGGAGAATTCCTCATCTGTTGCATTTGACCAGCTTTCTTTGTCTGTTTCTAGTTTGTGTGTGATGGTATTGGATACTGGTTTTTCCCTGTTGACCTGCTTTCTCTGATAAGGAATATCACCTTTTTGGGGGATCTGTAATACTGTCTTGGCTTTTGCCCACTGCCCAGTCATAATCCTAGCCAGTCTGACTTGGCACGTGTCAGTCCAAGATTGGATTTACTGTGCCATAACTACCACTTTCTCTCTTAGTCCCCTTGCCTGGAAGCCACATGTTCATTGGAAGCATCTCTGATTGCTGTCTCCCCAGGCCATGTTCTGATTGAATACAAAAACTGCATGGACTTGGACAAGTCACTTAACTTGCCTGATCCTTGATTTCCTATTTAATTTAGGCAAAGATTTTCTGGTAGATGGAACCTTGAAATGGGTACTCAGGTTAAGCTGTTCAGTAATCACCAGTCATTAAGAAATGCTTGTGAGCTTCTAAAGCTGCTTTGGTTCCAAGAACTGGTGGTGGTACTGTGATGTGGGGCAAGGCAGAGGCGCTGAGATCTTTAATCATCCTGTGCTTTAACAAAAGAGTCACGCTTCCGGGGTTCTAATGAGTCAACCTTGTACTCTTGTCCTGTATGTCAGCTCTGTGATTTATCCTCTCCCTTCTGTTTTTTTTTTTTTTTTTCTGTATCTTCTCTCTCAATCTAGATGATCTTATCCAGTTCCAAGGTTTCAAATACCATCTGTACATTGGTGAGTCTGGTATATGTTTCTGGCTCTGACCTTTCCTCTGAGCTCCAGACTTGTATGTATATACTGTTGCCTACTTAACATCTTAGCCATCTCAAATTTAGTAAGTTGAAAGAGAAGCCACCCTGCAATCTCACCCGGCCAAAAAAAAAAAAAAAAAAAACTTTAGGCACTATTGCTTAGACCAAAAACGTAGGCTTATCGCCTCTAAACCCTAAAACCAAACCCATTGCCATTGAATTGATTCCAGCTGCCCCATAGGGTTTTCAAAGAGTGGATGATGAATTTGAACTGCCAACCTTTTGGTTAGCATTCAGTTTCTTAACCACTGTGCCACCAGGGCTCCTATCCCCTGTGCCCTCCCTCAAAAAACCCCCCAAAACCAAAAAACCATAAAAACAAAAAATAAAACAGAAACCAGTTGCTGTCCGATCAACTCTGACTCATGGAGACCCCATGTGTGTCAGAGTAGAACTTTGCTCCATAGAGTTTTCAGTGGCTGATTTTTGGAAGTAGATCACCAAGCGTTTCGTCTGAGGTACTTCTTGAGTGGACTTGAACCTCTAACCTTATGGTTAGCAGCAGAGTGTGTTAACTACTTGCACCACCCAGGGCTCTATATTTCTCTTTTTTCCTCGTATCTCCCATCGAATCCATAAATAGATCTCAAAGTTTTAGTACTACAAGCTATGTCCTGAATCTACTTATTAAGTCTCCAGTGTTACAACTCTGGTCTAAACCACTATCACCCATTCTCTGGATACTAACATGACCTCCTAACTGGTCTTTTTTGGTTCACTCATGCTTTCTTCAGTTCATGTATCAAATAGGAGCTACAGTAATCATCCTAAAGTTGATTATCTTTTCTCTCCTTAAATAAGAAACTAAGAAAAACTGGCTTCCCATTAAAATCCAACTTTATCATTACTTTGTAAGATTCCATGTCTGTGGTTCCGATAATCATTGTGTATCATAATCACCTGGGTTGATCCATTTGGTATGGGGTGGGCCTCAGGGATCCATAGATTAAATACTGCTGTAGGTGATTCTAGGAGCCCTGGTGGCACAGCAGTTAAGAGCTTAGCTGCTAACCAAAAGGTTGGCAGTTTGAATCCATAATCTGCTCTTTGGAAACCCTACAGGGTGGTTCTACTCTGTCCTGTAGGGTTGCTATGAGTCAGAATCGACTCAACAGCAATTGGTTTGGTTTTTTGGTTAGATGATTCTAATATGTCACTAGGGTGCTACCTCAGAGACCTCTACTCTTGTGGGCATCAGAATCCCCTGGAGGATTGTTAAACATACATTGCTGGGCCCCACCCTGGCAGTTTCTGATCTAGTAGGGCTTTGGAGGGGCCTGAAAGTTTGCATTTCAGACAAGTTTCCAGATGATGTCACATTTTGTCACTGTTCTACAAGATTTAGTCTTCTTCAGCGTCACCTCTGTCCACTACCTGCCTTGTTCACTCTGTTCAGCTACTCTGGCCTTTTTATCTTTTAAACAATCCGAACATTTTCTGTATCTGGCCTTCTAGACCTGCCATTTCTTCTTAGAATCTTCTTTTATAGATCTTTAAATATTCCTACTCATCAATCCTAACTGCGCCAGGTGAGTGAATCTCATTAGGGCAAGTGAAAATCTCATGTGTCTGGCCTTATCCTCTGCTGCTAAAGCAGCTCATCTCTATCCAGGGTAGCTGCTTATAGCTTTAAATAGCACAACCCTGGACTCTCTCTGCCAACTTTGCTCAATGCAGCCAGGGTTATGGTGGGGCCAGGGTAGCACTGACTATGCTTCCTGTGAGCAGCCAGGGAAGAGGCCAGAGAAGGGGTTAGCAGCTTGGCCAGCTGCCTGGGCACTGGTGCAGGGAAGCCACTGAGCAGTACAGCAATTTCCTGCTTTGGGTGAAGCCCTAGATGGGCTGGTGCTGGCTAACCCTAGACTCTTAAATTCTTTTGTGATACCTCACTATCTCCTCCCCAACCCCCCCCCCCATGTTTTTTTAAAGGGGTAATTTGATTTGTGCTATGCACAGGTACCTGGGAATGATTTAAGGGAATCATAAAGGCATTTTTTCCTCCACTAGCTCATAGTCATTCTGCCTGGAATTTCCACAATTAGGCAAGGGCATTCCTATTAAAATGCAAATATCCTACTCTCTAGTTATGAGTTTTTACCTTAGATCAAATCACATTAGAACTGAGCAGACTTGCTCCTGAAGGACACTGAAGGCATGGGAGGAAGGGCAGGTAAGGGGGCTGTGAACCGGAAGCATAAGTCAGGGAGGGTGTGAGGAATGGGGCGATGCCTAGGAGGTGAACAGTGGGAAAAAAGCACACATTTTCTGTTCTTCACAGTTTTACTTGAGTCTGATCTTAACTTTGCACATTCTCATCCTTTGGAGAGTGAGACCAAAAGAAGGTGAGGAAAGTTATTCCTATAAATCCCTCTAAGTCTCACTTCTTTAAAAGTGATTGAACTATCCCATACTACACGATGGCAGATACCTGCTAGTTTCCTCTTTGAGTTACTCTTATTTCTTTGGTGTTGGTTGTTGGTTTGTGTGTGTGCTTGCTTTTGCTTGTTTATTTTTGTTTAGCATCAGATGCATCACTAGCAATTGGTAGAATTTCAGGGAAAAATTTGAGGACAGGAGTTCTTCATCAATTTTAGTGGGGTGGTGGAGCTCTTCTTAGTGGAAGGAGCACCTGTTCATGCTTATACCTGGGTCTTTTATCTGATGCAGGTGCTTATCTAGAGCTATCTACACTGGAGCACTCTTCTCAATGAAGTGGAATCTCTCAAAGGAAAAGGATTTGTCCTGACTAAATAGGAGTGGGGTCCCTATCCCCTATCTGTTCTGACTTTCAGTAATATGGAGCAGATGCTCTTCCCAGGTATGATGCTTGGAACATGCTGAAGAGAGATCTTAGGGCAGCTTCCTTTTCTGTCCCATTCAATTTTTTTATCTTTGGGTCTCAGCTGACCCAAATGATTTATTTGCCAATATAAAATTAGTCATTTCAGTGTTTATTTGTGCTAGCTGACTTACGCCTAGTTCTCATGAAGCATAATGGCAGTTATGCACTTCATCAAATATGTGTGAGACTAACAATGCAAATTTTATGTAATAATAATGAAGCAAGTATACTGGTTACAGGCACAGACTCTGGAGTTAGCAGAATGAATCCTAGCTTTACCATATTAAAAAAAAAATTTTTTTTTACCATATAGTAGCTGTAAAACCATTCTAAGTCTCAGTTTCCTCATCAGTAAGACAGCGTAGTAATAGTAATGATAATACCTACTTTGTGAGTTATTGTGAGGGGTAAATCTATGTAAGTACTTAGTGCAGTGCCTAAAAAAAAAAAGACAGAATAAACATTCAGTAAAGTTAACTATTATAATTACCCTTTTGTTGTTGTTATGTGCCCTTGAGTCGATTCTGACTCATACAGGCACTGTATGACTGAGTAGAACTGCCCCAGAGGGTTTCCTGGGCTGTAATCTTTAGGGTAGTAGATGGCCAGATCTTTTTTCCCTCGGAGCAACTGTTGGATACGAACTTGTGACCTTTTGGTTATTAGCAGTATAACTACTGCTGTTGTTGCCTCACAACTTTAAAATTCATAGAACGTTGCCAAAACTAAAACCAACCACCAGTTCCTTTGAGTCAATTCTGACTCATGGTGACCCTGTGGGATAGAGTAGAACTGCACCATAGGGTTTCCAAGGAGCTTTGGATTCGAACTGCCAGCCTTTTGGATAGCAGCCTGAGCTCTTAACCATTGTACCACCAGGCTCCAGAACATCACCAACATGTGTTTACTTAGAAAAAGTCTGGTGGTGTTTTCACAAACAGAACAGAAGATCTGGGACAATTCTGAGGATCAGGTGTGTGTAGGTGCCTGCATACCTTCTTACCTTCTTCCTGCCTGTCTTCCTCCCTCCCATCCTTCTTCTTTTCTCCTTTTGTTGAATTCTCTCCCTTTTATTTGTGAAAAGATGTAAGGAGACCACATGCTAAGACAATGGCAGTTAAGTCATTTAAGGAAAGATCAGAACACAGACCAGGTGAAGGAAACTAAAAGAGATCTTTTCAAATACGGGAACTAAATAAAATTAAACACTTGGGAGATAAAGATTGCTCTAAAGTTTTTGGCAGTTAAGTCTTAAAAGGGAAATACATTAAGTTATATAGTTTTAGTTTCTTGACAATAGAAAACAAGATAAATCTTCAGAGCCAAATTATAAAGATTGTAGTCCTAAATTACATCAATTGAACCTGAATCATTAAACAGTACTTGATAAGTAGGTAACTCAAACCTTGTAAATCAGATTTGAATGTTATTTTCATCCTTTAGTATCACCATCTAATTATAATCAGGTCATATGTTAGAGAGATTGTTCATGTTATGCATGGAAATAATTAAATGTCAAAATTAGTCACTTTTGAGTGGGTTGCATATTGGTAGTTTCACTAATGTATGAAACTAACAGAGGCACTAAGACAAGTTATGCAATTATTTAAAAAACTGCTAAAAAGTTTTCAATGTAGATTCGTCATATTTAATTGTAATTGAAATTTAATACAATATGTAGAATTTTTTTACATGTCACCTAACACAGGATAGACAATAAGTTTTCTTGTATATTTCATTTTAATTTTGGTGACAAAATTTTACTGTTTGGTTTAATTTGTTTTCACAATACTGGAAGATAAAATGCTTTTATAAAACATGGGATAATATCCTCCAGGTTTGCTTTTATGTTGATTGTGTAAACAGGTAAGAATTCTAGAAACAGTGCTTTCCAGAAAAAAAAAAAAAAGATTATTACTCTGGACCTGTGTTACCTATGTGGAGATGTAAAGAAATTGTTTCAGAATTCATTGGCAAAAAGTTTTTTTTTTTCTTTTAATGGATGTGTCATATATAAATGGAATATGTACTCTGCCTACTGTGTTTTTTTTTTTTCCCCCTCCCTTACTCAACTTTTGGAATAGTAAAGTCTTAACTTTTTGCTAAATGAGAGATTATTGGTTAATGCTCAGGTCTCTTAAAAAGTTGAAATTTAGGTTATTAAATTCAAGTGTCATTATCCTCCCCCATTCATTATGATAAAAGATTCCTGTCTTAAAGTAAGAATATAGTCTTTCTTATCTGATGTTGTTAAGGTTGGGATTTCATATGTTTAAATCTTAAATAATTCTGTTGAACAATTGCTGGTTTTAGGAAAGCAGTTCACTTTGGTACTGGTCCAGCCTTATGTATTTCTTTCTTTTTTTAATGTCTGAAGTTAATGTTTTAATTATATAATTGTTTTAACCTTTAAAATTTTTTAAAACATTTTTAACAGTGTGAAGATTGTTCTTTTTGTTGTCATTGTTGGTTATGATTCATTTTTATACCAGTTTCCAAAAAAGCTGTTATACAACGTGTAGTGATTATTTGCATAGAATGGAACCTATATGTGGGAGACTTAAAAAATTCTATTTGATGGTAAGTGTAATCATACCACATTTTATCTAAAATTAGTAATGAAAATAGTTCAAAAAAAAATTTTTTTTTTTTTTTACCACAGTACCTGATGTGAATCATAGGCTTCATAGGTGCCTTTAGTTTTCTGTCAGTTACTGTTCTCTGAGTCTCAAATAAACAAGTGTCCTGTGAAAGTGTCCTCAGCATGCAGGGTTTCTGTCATCTGATGAAGATTATAGCCAGGACAATGTCATAGGTGCCACTTAACCTATTCTGTGGAGAGAGGAGATTTCATGGATCTTAAAACGTAAGTTGAAGGTAGAGAGAGACTCTAAATAGATTAAGTTTTATTTAGTGACTTTGGAAACTTGACCAGGTGTTAAAAAGATCAAGCTCTATTGTGAATTTGAGGATGACGTTTGCCCCACTACACCTACTCAGAAGGTCAGTGGTGGGAGGAAAGGTTTTCAATCTTTTTTTCTAATCATGGATTTGTGAGTAGGAGAAAGGATGTACTATTTCTTATTTGATTGTGAATTGACCTCCCCTTAGGATTCATCTTTTTTTATTGTGTCAGATCCAGCAATTTGCCCTGCCATCTAACTTAAGCTTCATTCCTGAAGAAGTCTTCCATGTTTTTATTTGAAATTCTTTCATATTCCTTCCTTTGGTTAAGGGGACATGTAAAGTTTTATGTTTCAGTGGGAAGTTTTGGGACCATCACAAATAGAAATCTAGACACTCCTACCTTATTTCAGATATCTAGGTAGAGAAATGCTGTGGTTAAATAGCCTGGAAACTTGTTTGAAATAATTTTGTTTGCTTACTGAAAGCATTCATTTGTATGTGGTTAGTTTGGCTTGATTTTTCTAGTAACTGCTCTTTATTACAGACATGGAGGTAGATAATTAAAAGCTGTGAATGACTGCAGTATAAATAGAAGTCATCATTGACAGAGAGAAGATTTAACATAAACTATAAAAAAAGAATTTTTTTTTTTATATAGGCAATGTCAATGTCCAGTATTTGAGATACTTACATGTATAATTTAAGAAATAGTCACTTTTGAGGATGTTTCCTTGTAGAATTCATTTCTGGAACAATTACAAATAAATCTAGCTTTCACAATGAAAATAACTTGAGCTAACTACATTGACTGAGTTACGTTCTGGGCACTATGATAAGCTTGTTATATTGTGGGTATTATGCTAAGCACTTTATGTGTATTATGTCATTTAATCCGAATAACAAACCCATGAGGTAGGTACTGATCTCTCATTATTTTTAACACCTTTTTGGAATTGATTTCAAAAGACACTTGTTTTTTTTATAACCGAACTGGTTGGAACTGGTTCAAACTGGTATTTTACGCTTCTATCTCAAATTTATATTCTGCAAATGGATAAACTGGAACAATTTCATCTGAAGAAATATGACGACAAGTTCTTTATATATTTTTTTCTTAATTTTTTAAAATTGTAATTTAGATGAAGGTTTACAGAGCAAATTAGTTTCTCATTAAACAATTAATACAAATATTGTTTTGTGACGTTGGTTGCCAACCCTGCAACGTGTCAACACTTTCCCCTTCTTGACCTTGGGTTCCCTGTTACCAGCTTTCCTGTCCTCTCCTGCCATTTCATCCTTGACCTTCGCTGGGCTGATGTGCCCATTTAGTCTTGTTTTGTTTTAGGCCTGTCTAATCTTTGGCTGAAGGGTGAACCACAGGAGCTACTTCAGTACTGAGTTAAAAGGGTGTTCAGGGGCCATACTCTCAGGGTTTCTCCGATCTCTGTCAGAGCAGTAAGTCTAGTTTTTTTTTTTCTCTCTGTGAGTTAGAATTTTGTCTACATTTTTCTCCAGCTTTGTGTCCAGGACCCTCTATTGTGATCCCTGTCAGAACAGTTGGTGGTGGTAGCCAGACACCATCTAGTTGTACTGGACTGAGACTGGTAGAGGCTGTGGTAGTTGTGGTCCATTAGTCATTTGGGCCAATCTTTCCCTTATGTCTTTGATTTGCTTCCTTCTCCCTTGCTCCAGATGGGGTAGGACCAGTGGAGTATCTTAGATGGCCACTCACAAGTTATTAAGACCCCAGACGCTACTCACCAAAGTAGGGTGTAGAACATTTCCTTTATAAACTCTGTTATGCCAGTTGAGCTAGATGTCCCCTGAGACCATGGTCCCCAGCCCTCAGCCTAGTAATTTGGTTTCTCAGGGAGTTTGGATGTGCCTATGAAGCTGTCATGACCTTGCCTTGGTCAAGTTGTGCTGACTTCTCCAGTATTGTGTACTGTCTTACCTTTCACCAAAAAAAAAAAAAATTTTTTTCTTTTTTAAGTTACCACTTATCTATTGTCTAGTTAGTGTTTTTCCTTCCTCACCCCTTCCCTCCCTAATAACCATCAAAGATTGTTTCTTTCTGTAGTTTTTATAATAACGGTCTCACACAGTATTTGTCCTTTTGTGATTGACTTATTTCACTCAGCATAATGCCCTCCAGATTCATCCATGTCATGTCATGTTTCACAGATTCATCGTTACTTTTTATTGTTGTGTAATATGACACTTTGGAAACTCTGATGGCATAGCAGTTAAAAGCCACGGCTGCTAACCTAAAGATCGGCAGTTTGAATCCACCAGACGTTCCTTAGAAACTCTATGGGGCGGTTCTACCCTGTCCTATAGGGTCACTATGAGTTGAAATCGACTTGATGGCAACGGGTTTAGTATGACACTTCCTATTTTTAAGGGGATGTGATTATTGGAAAAACAGAGAAGACAGATCACTGCATAGAACTAGGTTTAAATAGTCAGGCCTTGAATTACCTGACATAAAGTTTATTAATGTTTGGATTAACTTGAATGTTGGTAAAAATCATTAATAAAAATCATTAATTTGGACTCTGTCTCCTTGTGGTGCAGTGGTTAAGAGCTATGGCTGCTAACCAAAAGGTTGGCACTTAGAATCCACCAGATGCTCCTGGAAACCATTTGGGGCAGTTCTACTCTGTCCTGTAGGGTTGCTATGAGTTGGAATTGACTCGTTGGCAATGGGTTTGGTTTGGTTTTTTGGTCTTAGTTGTCTAGTTCTGCTGTACCAGAAATACCACAAGTGTATGGCTTTAACAAAGAGAAATTGATTCTGTGACAGTCTAGGAACTAGAAGTCTGAATTCAGGGTACCAGCTCCAGGGGAAGGCTTTCTCTCTCTGTTGGCTCTGGGGAAAGGTCCTTGTCAGCCTTCGCAGGTTAAGGAGTTTCTCAGCACAGGGACCCAGTTCCAAAGGACATGCTATTCTCCTGGCTCTTGTTTCTTGGTGGTGTGAGATTCTCATGTCCCTCTGGTAGCTTCTCTCTTATACCTGAAGAGAGATTGACTCAAGATAAAAGCTCATCTCGTAGATTGAGAACTGCTTCATTACATAACTGCCACTAATCCCATCTCATCTGCACCAAAGAGGTAGGATTTACAACACATAGGAAAATCACATCAGATGGCAGAATGGTGGACAGTCACACAATACTGGGAATCAGGGCCTAGCCAAGCTGTCACACATTTTGGGGGGACACAGTTCAATTCATAACAGACTCTTTTTTTTTTTCTTAGTATTAAGGGCTGACTGTGCAAGAAACTTAAATATTTTAGTGAGGAAATTGAAACATGGACCCTACTCTCGAGGAGTTTACAGTACAGTAAGGAACAGTGACTCTAGCTTAAGCCTAGGCAGAAGTACAGATAAGTCTGGGACATGGCAGGCAGACTGTCTGGGTGAACCTAGGGAAAGCTACTTGGGTGAAAAACTGATGAGCCTCTGAGAGAGAATTTATCCCAGGGAAGAAGCAGCCAGCTATTCTTGTTCTTAGGCATTGAGAGACAGAAATTCTGAGCGTAGTAAAATGCCTGTTCTTCCTCTATTTCTACTTATCTAATTGTGAATGGATTCATGTCTGAGCCCAGTGGAAATACAGGAGAGCATCTAAATAAAAACTGTACAGTGACAGAAGCCCTTTTTATGAGTATATGAGAAACATGTCTTAGAGTCTCTTAGAAATTCTTGTGTAACTTGTATGGGGCTGGGAATTCTGTGTCAGCATGTCCAAGAGTTGGTGGCATTTAAGTTATTATAATTAATTGGACCCATCAGTACTCATAGAGGGGTAAGATTCAGAGACATGGGAGTTATAGCAATGACCATTATACCAATGAAAATTAGAGGAGGGGACACACACACACAGTGAGAGAGTGAGAAGAGTGAGAGGCGCAGACAGACAGAAAATGGTGCTCATAGGCAGAATGATCACAATAATTACTCCTATCCTAGGAGGTTCAATAGGCTTCGGAGAGGAAGTGGCTTTTGAATAGGGTCTTAAGAATATTAATATTTAAGCTTACAGATATAGGAAAGAGGGGGAATGCCAGTCTGTATGGAGAAAAATATGGAAGCAAAGATATGACATGGAAGATAGAGGAAAGAGGTAGGATAGTGAGAACTTTAGTTTGACTTCATCATAGAGCATGTAAAGAGCTTCTCAGTGGAGATAAACAAGGAGCGTTCGGATTGGAGTTATAACTGAGAAAGTTAATTAATTATATTAGATTGTGGGGAGTAAAACTAAAGTGGAAACATAGTGATGGGAGCAATTTGGAGGCTACTGCAATAGATAGATAGTAGATAATATGATTGTGAAGTAGGGAAGTAGCTGTGGACATAGTGAAAGGGGAAAGACTGTATAACAGTATTGATTGGAATTCCTCAGGCTTGGTACCTAGTATGGATGGAGAGGGAAGAAGAGAATGTTTGGTGGGGGTCGGGGGCGGGGGGGTGGGAGGGAGGAGGGATCAAAGATGACCTGAAAGTTTTGAGCCTGTATGGGTAGGAAATATGAAAAACAGAAAAACAGGAATAGAAAATCTTTGATACGTTCTCTCTGAGACACAGTGCATGTGAACTGCCAACAGGGTGTACAGATGGAGATGTGTAACAGACAGTTGGGAGTTGTGGTAACTCTGGAGAGGGCACATGACCAGGAGGAAGAACTTAGGGGATATGGGTATAAACGAGGTAATCAAAGCTGGGAGGGCGGATAGAGTTGAAGATGTCCAGAGAGGAGAGCTGAAGTATAGAACCTTGGAGAACATCTGTTTTTAGAGATCTTTTAGAGATCAGAAAGAGGAGCCAGAGGAAGAGTCAGAAGAAGTGTCCACACAATGGAAATAAAATTCCAAGAGTAGAATTTTTACAGAAACCAAGGAATTTAAAATTTAGGGATAAGTTTAAATTAGTAAAAAAAAAAAATTAAATTACACAATATTTTGTTCTGAAATGCATTTATTAACCCAAATTATGCCAATGGGCATTTTCTAAGAAGAAATTTTTGTAGAATCCACTAATGAATAGCTAAGAGTGATTGTGACATCATTGCTGGTACCTTGTAATTATACTTGTTTGTGGTTGAATTAGCTAGATAATATTAGAGAAAAAAATTCTCTCAAATATTTAAAATATTTTTCTTCTTTTTTTTGAATATCAGAAACTCATTTAAATTCTTTTGACAAATCTCCATGTAAAATATGATCATACACATTGTTTTTTTTTACAGTTTTCTTGAAAAATATCTTTGACAAATAAGAAATATATTACTCTTGGTTTTCCAGTTCAAAGGATAGTGGTGGGAGATTTTAACCAGTAAACCAGGATAATCCATGTAGCCTGCTAATAGGCTTCTCCAGAACCATCATTATCAATGAGCCATTGCCGAGGTACAGAATAGCATCTAACACTCCCAACTCTTAACAATAGTTATTTATAGGGAGGACTTTTGGAGGGTAAGTGAAAGTGTGTATGTGCAGGGGGATTTCTGTGTTTTACCTTAAAGACTTAGGAATATTATATAATGTGCATGTCTTCATTTACTGCATTTCATATATGTACTTTTCAAATTGTACATGAACTATGCATGTTATAATGCATGGCAAATGCTATTATGTGTGGTGCTTGTTATTATTTGTATTATTTGTGCATACCCATGTTAAAAATGATATTCTTGATGTGTAGGGTTGCTGTGAATCAGAGTTTACTTGATGGCAATGGATTTGGCTTTTTTTTTTTTGTTTTGATGTGAATAGAGGCAAATATGACTTTAAAAAGCAGCATACATGTAATAAAACAGTATGTGGATGTACAATGAAGTATTACATATGAAAATCAAATAAGTCAAGGACACTCAATTGTGTATTGGACATTAATATCGAGATGTCAAAACTTTGGGTAGGGAATAGACAAAGTATCTATCAGAGTTTCATGTTAGGCTAACAGGAAAAATGTAAGATTGGATCGATTTTATATCAATGGGATGGGAATGGTAGGATTTTATTAGGGGTTCAGATGTTTCTTAAAAAACAAAAAAACAGGATTAATCATTGTTCTTTATTGTTGCACAGTATTTCATGGTGTGTATGTACCGTAATTTATTCATTCATCTGTTGATGGGCGTTTAGGCTGTTTCCATCTTTTTGTTATTGTGAATATTGCTGCAGTGAACATGGGTGTGCATATGTCTCTTCGTGTGCCCAGCCCGAGACCAGAAGAACTAGTAGGTGCCTGGCTACCACCAATGACAGCTCTGACAGGGATCATAGCAGAGAGTCCGAGACAGAGCAGGAGAAAAATGTAGAGCAAAATTCAAATTCACTAAAAAAAAAAAACAAAAAAACACCAGACTTAGTGGTCTGACAGAGACTACAAGAATCCCCCAAATTATAGCCACCAGACATTCTGCTAACCCAGAACTGAAACCATTCCCAAAGCCCACTTTCAGACAAAGATTAGACAGTCCTGTAAAATAAAAAATAACACACATGAGGAACGTGCTTCTTAGTTCAATAAAATATACAAGAGCACATAGGTAACTCCTGTCCAAAAGCAGGATGAGAAGGCAGGATGGGACAGGAACTGAACCAGTGGACACAGGGAACCCAAGGTGGAAAGGGGGAGTGTGTTGTCATATTATAGGGATTGCCACCAATGTCACAAAACAATATGTGTATAAATTTTTGAATAAGAAATTAACTTGAGCTGTAAACTTTCACTTAAAACACAGTAAGAAAAAAAAAAAGGAAAAATAAAAATAGTGCCCTATAATTCAGTGGATTGAAGGAGGGTGTAATCTAAGAATAGTCCCTCTTATCGTTAAGGCTGTTTGGCTGTTGGCAAGAGAGACAGTATCTAACCAACATTAGGAAAAATGGAATTTACAGAAGGCTATTAAGTGACTTACAGAAATTGAAGGAAAAAGTGTACAGTCAGGCTTCAAGAGAGGCAGGAACAAGGATTCAAATACATTTCCTGGGAGATGGGGTTGGTGGAGCTCTAATCATTATCTATAGTTCTTACCTAGATTAAAATTTTCAGGAGTGAGATTCTGATTAAATCATCTTGGATCAGGTCACTCTTTGAAAGGTGGTCCTGTAATTGATAGCCCAGGAGATCCACATAGACTGGGAGGAGTTGCTGTCCAAAAGAGGAATTAGGTATGGTTATCGTAAGAAAAGGATACTAGGCGGGTAAACACAAGTGGCCCACCGTAGCCAGTGATGGTGCTTTGTAGTTGTTTTTTAAAAAGTGAAGAAATGGGTTTGGGTGGTTTCTGAGACTAAATCTATATTTATACACAATTAATTACATATGAATATATATACATCCACACTCATATTTTATTGCACTTTTCTACATTGCTTTTGGATGATCTGCTCTATTCTTTTCCTCTATTCACTACTCTTGTGATTGATATATTGAATGACCTACTCACAGGTTACTTTTCTCCCCACAAAGAAGAAATTTAAAGAAATGCTAGAGCGCCTAAAAGATACATTATTATAGAGTATAATATATGGCATGTGTCTAGGTCGACTTAATTTGGAGAAGTTGTTTTTTTTGGTTATTAATAAAGACAGTTTATTCATTTATTTTAGGCATAGAAGTATTCTCACATCAGTGTGTTTTTGAGTGAAATTTACACTGACTTACATAAATATTCTTCTCTACCAGTAAGAGGAGTTTCTCCTGCTGAAAGAAGCTTTTCCTTCTGGTGTTCTGGTGTACTCTTTGGCTTCTGTTCCAGAGCTTGATTTACTGTACTTAAAAACATACACAGTGCTGTCAACAAAGGTCTAAAGCTTGTGCTTATATTTGTGAATAGATTGTTTTAGATAGATTTTCAGTATACTTTAATGTTGGGAAGAAATTTCTCATTGCAGTTCATAGGATGTAGACCAAATGGCTACAAAAATATCTTCTAAAGTCATTTACAGACCTTACAGGTTCCAGATTGGTGGTCCTCAAATATTAGTGAGCATAAGCCTCACCTGAGGAGGTAGCTAAAAATACAGATGCCTGGGTTTCACTCCAGAGATTTAGATCAGGTAGGTCTAATGGGGGGCTCAGGATTCCAGTTTTATCAGATATGCCAGATGATTTTGATGCAGGTGGTCTGTGGACCATACTCTGGAAAACTCGACTCTAGGCGATTTTATATTAGTTTATGAATAGTGTCAAATGAGTAAGAATTATGTATGTTGTTGTTGTTGTTAGGTGCCATGGAGTTGGTTCCTACTCATAGTGACCCTATGTACAACAGAACGAAGCACTGCCGGTCCTATGCCATCCCCATAATCATTGTTATGCTTAAGCCCATTGTTGCATTCAGTGTGTCAATCCATCTCATTGAAGGTCTTCCTTTTTTCACTGACCCTCTACTTTACCAAGCGTGATGTCCTCCGGGGACTGATTTCTACTGATAACATGTCCAAAGTATGTGATATGGAGTCTTGCCATTCTTGCTTCTAAGGAGCATTCTGGTCGTACTTCTTCCAAGACGGATTTGTTCGTTCTTTTAACAATGCATGGTGTATTCAATATTTTTCTCCAACACCACAATTCAAAGGCATCAGTTCTTCTTTGGTAGTCCTTATTCATCATCCAGTGTTCACATGCATATGAGGCAATTGAAAACACCATGGCTCAGGTCAGGTGTACCTTAGATTTCAAGGTGACATCTTTGCTTTTTAGCACTTTAAAGGAGACTTTTGCAGCAGATTTGCCCAATGCTATGCGTCTTTTTAGTTGTTGACTGCGGCCTCCATGAGTGTTGATTGTGGATCCAAGTAAAATGAAATCCTTGACAACTTCAATCTTTTCTCCATTTATCATGATGTTGCTTATTGGTCACATTGTGAGAATTATGCATAATTAGTTCAATATACCATGGACTGCCAAAAGAATGAACAAATCTGTCGTGGAAGAAGTATAACAAGACGGCACCTTAGAGCTTTGGACATGTTATCAGGAGGGATTCAGTCCCTGAAGAAGGACATCATGCTTGGTAAAGCAAAGGGTCAGTGAAAAAAGGGGAGTACCCTCAGCGAGATGGATTGACATAGTGGTTGTAACAATGGGCTCATATATAGCAACGATTGTGAGGGTTGATCAGGACCGGGCAGTGTTCCGTTCTGTGGTACATAGGGTCGCTATGAGTAGAAACCAACTTGATGGCACCTAACAACAACAATAACAGTTCAAAGGTTTGGCATTGGAACATTGAACATCTATCTCATATACTACTGAACCACCCTTCTACCAAAGTGGCCAGTAATTCTTCTGTTACTGAAAATACTGGGTAACTTTACATGGACATTAATAAGAAAGGACAGTTTCTAAGTGAATCCTATATTCCCAACAAACCTTTTAGTTATAGATGCATCTCATATATTAATTTTTTATATATATATATATAATTAATAAAAAAATTAAAAAACTGCTGTCGAGTTGATTCTGACTCATGGTGACCCTATAGGAAAAAGTAGAACTGTCCCATAGAGTTTCCAAGAAGGGCCTGGTGGATTTGACCTGCTGACCCTTTGGTTAGCAGCCTTACTACTTAACCACTACATCACCAGGGTTTTCATGTAATTATATATGTATATTTGTATGTGTGTGTGTGTGTGTGTATATATGTATATGAGCCCTGGTGGTGCAGTGGTTAGGAGTTTGGTTGCTAACCAAAAGGTCTGCAGTTTGAATATACCAGCCGCTCCTTGGAAACTGTTTGGGGCAGCTCTACTCAGTCCTGTAGGGTTGCTAAGAGTTGGAATTGACTCTACAGCAATGGGTTTTTATCTCTCTGTCTCTCTCTCTACATATATATATGCACACACACACAGTGATGTGTTTGACATCCACAATAGGTTCTGTGAAATAAGACATTATGTGAAATAGGATGTTATGTGATTTAGATGTCGTGTGAACACCGTATTATATACCATATAGAGTATGGAGGTGTGGCTGGTGGAAACGATCTTCTGTCTGGGCAGAGAGCACATCCTGTACATGGAATGTGTGTCACAGATCGTTCTCTGCATGAGTTGGTTCGACCCCAAAAGTGAGGCCGAGATCTTGATATTTGGGAGGCCTTATTACCAGAAAGACATAACCAAGATGATCATGAACTTGGTCTACTGTCACTGCCAGAACCAGGTGCAACCAGAAGGACATAACCAAGATGATCATGAACTTGGTCTACTGTCACTGCCAGAACCAGGTGTAAAGTTCAGAGAAGGGCCCTGCCCCAGAGGCTGACACCTAGCAGGCTCCAGAGGCAGCCCGGGAGGCCAGCACTCAGCAGGCTGTAGACCCTGCACAGGTTGGGTGGTTACTAAGCTTTGAAAGTAGTTAGTGACTCCAGGCAGGAGCCATACAGGGGTTAAAGTGGAAGCCTTATCTTGAATTCTGTTCTTTAGGCTCTGCTTTTACCCGCTGGGTTAAGAATGGTGAGGTGGGTTTTTTTTTTTTTTTTCTTTTTCTGTGTCAAATGTTTGCAAACACAATTTAAAGAGTTCTAATTTTTAATAAAGAATTGAATAAAAAATAAGACTGTGGATGTATATATACGGTTGGACTCTGCTCGAAAGCACATTTTGGAGTGCATGACTCTATACACACACACACGTGTGTGTATATATATATATATATATGAGAGCATTACAAGGTGAGTTAGAACTTTCTCTTTTTCCTGTTTGGAATCAATTGGTTTTGTCTGGAGTTGGTTTTGTCCAAGGCTTTGAACTGGTTTGGAACAGTTCAGTAATTGCTTACATAAATGAGAGCAGTGTATATGTTGCATAGCAACCAAATCTGTTGCCCAGAGGATTTTGACCCAAGTTGGAGCCCTGGCGGCACAGTGGTTAAGAGCTCGGCTGTCAACCAAAAAGGATCGACAGTTTGAATCCACCAGATGCTCTTTGGAAACCCTATGGGGCAGTTCTGCTCTGTTCTGTATGGTTGCTCTGAATAGGAAGTGACTTCATGGCCATGGTTTGGTTTTGGTTTAGGAAAAAAACAGTGGTGCCCTGCTCAAAAATGGTGGCAGACTGCTCGGCTTTCAATGCCTGTCACTCTCCACAGTCCTGCCAGTAATTCATTCTCCTGCACAGATCCTGAAAGTTTCAGGAGCATGACGGGGCATTTACTGAACCGTGGTTGGCAGCCCTGGTTTCGTCTGATAAATATGGTGTGATAGGCTGTGTGGTAAGAATCAGCATGAACTCAATCCCCAAAATGTGGAGATTGACCTACCTTACATTCCTGTTTCTCCATCCTGGTTGCCAGCTGCCTCCGAGGCATTCTGTCTTTGACCCTAGCCACCTGGAGCTAGGTCAGAGCTAACAAGTTAAAAAGACACTACCCTTAAGACTGCCAGATAGGCAGGTGACACCCACAAGAGTCCACACAACACCCCAACCTTCTGGCCTGCTGTCTACTAATTCCGGGCTGGCTTCCCACTACCCCTTGAGGATGCCAGCCACAAGCTCAGGAGTCCACCTGACACCCTCACTTTCTGACCTGCTGGCTCATACTACCCCTTTGAGTTCAATAATCTGCTAGACTAACTCAGGAAACTCACAGAGAGTATACCGTACTTAAAACTATAGATTGTAGCCCAAAAAGGATACAAACACAGAGATGCGTAAGGAAAGTTCTGGGAGGATTCCCAACATCGTGCTCCCGCGTCCCATGGGGCATGCTACCCTCCTGACAGATGTTCTTGTCAACCAGGAAGCTCTCTGAGCCTCCACGTGTAAAACGTTTATAGCACCAATCCTACATATTGGTAAAATGTAGGCTAAATCATGCCTCCTGAGGCTAGTTGATATGGGCCTTCCAAGTAAATCTTTTGTGGTCTGTCAAGCCCCCCTGCCAACTCAGCTTCTCAGGTGTGGTCTGGAGGTTCCAGACCAAGGTACCCCAGTTACTTCAATGGTTATTTCTCTGGAGTTAAGGACAGAGGCCACCTTACTTAGGGTAAAACTGGGTCCTTTACCCCACATAGGCACACTAACACTGTCAGTGATACAATGTAAGGATGCTGTGAAGTCTGATGCTAAATGTTGAAGGCATTGGGGATCGCTTAAAAGCTGTAGGGGCAGTAAGAATGGGATGAAATGCAGCAACCAGAAACAGTGTGAATTTTTCAGCAAAATTATAAATATTGCCAGCTTCAACATCTAGTGGGCTAGCTCTATAAGGACATATTTTACTACATACAATGTAGAAAACACTCGGTTACAACCAGTCCATTTAGGTATGCCTGAACATACATAGTTACAATCATCTACAGACGCATCCTCGTGTATAAAGAGAAAGACTAGAGAGACTAAGGGCCAAACTTCAGCTGATACCTAAAAGCTACCATCGCCTTTGAAATTCTCAAGCAGGAAAAGCAAATCTAGAAGGTTTTATCTTTTTTTTTTTTTAATAATTTTTATTGTGCTTTAAGTGAAAGTTTACAAATCAAGTCAGTCTGTCACATATAAACTTATATACACCTTACTACATACTCCCATTTACTCTCCCCCTAATGAGTCAGCCCGCTCCCTCCTTCCAGTCTCTCCTTCCGTGACCGTTTTGCCAGTTTCTAACCATCTCTACCCTCCCATCTCCCCTCCAGACAGGAGATACCAACACAGTCTCAAGTGTCCACCTGATACAAGTAGCTCACTCTTCATCAGCATCTCTCTCCAACCCATCGTCCAGTCCCTTCCATGTCTGATGAGTTGCCTTTGGGAATGGTTCCTGCCCTGGGCCAACAGAAGGTTTGGGGACCATGAGCACCGGGATTCTTCTAGTCTCAGTCAGACCATTAAGTCTGGTCTTTTTATGAGAATTTGGGGGCTGCATCCCACTACTCCCCTGCTCCCTCAGGGGTTCTCTGTTGTGCTCCCTGTCAGGGCAGTCATCGGCTGTGGCTGGGCACCATCTAGTTCTTCTGGTCTCAGAATGATGTAAGTCTCTGGTTCATGTGGCCCTTTCTGTCTCTTGGGCTCATAGTTATCGTGTGACCTTGCTGTTCTTCATTCTCCTTTGATCCAGGTGGGTTGAAGGTTTTATCTTTTAAGCGAGATAAGAAAACGTTCTTCGAAGAACATAATGGCTTATCTCTATTGGTGTGAGTTCAGCAACTCACTAATTTGCATTAGTCAAAATTATTTACACAAACTTCCATATAATGTTAAGATTAGTGGTCATTCTTAATATAAAATATAAGTAGACATTATTTCTCTTTTGACAATCACTAACTTATACAAGAAAACTTGAGATTTTGTTAGTGGCAACTTTGTTCAACTTTAAAACTAGTTTTTGAATTGCAGAGCCCTTGAGTATGTGTAAACGCTATGACGTAATGTATTTAGAGTGTAAAAATATACTTTCCTTAAAAAATTCGCTGGTATTTTATGATATTTTTCTGGATTAATAATTAATTTTGTGAGCTGTCGTCTGATAAAATGTTTTTACAGCAACTGAGACACATGTACACCAACATTCATTGCAGTATTATTCACAATAGCCACGAGGTGGGAACAACCCAAGTGTCCATCGGCAGATGAATGGATAAACAAAATGTGGTATATACATACAATAGAGTGTTAGTATATACATACAATAGAGTGTTAGTATATACATGCAAGAGTGTTAGTATATACATACAATAGAGTGTTAGTATATACATGCAATAGAGTGTTAGTATATACATACAATAGAGTGTTAGTATATACATACAATAGAGTGTTATTTAGTTATAAACAACAGTGAAGTTCTGATACATACCACAGCATGGATAAACCTTGAAAACATTATGCTGAATGAAATAAGCCAGACCCAAAAGGACATATATGATCCAACTTACATGAAATATCTAGAATAGGCAAATCCATGAGACAAAAGAGGATTAGTGGTTGCCAGGGGCTGGAGGAGGGGGAGTAATAAAAATATTTTTAATATACTATATTAAATAATGAATAGCAAGTGAAATAAGGATATGAGGTATAAGATGATCTTTGTTGGCTCTTTGGTTGTATCATTTCCATTAAAAGAAGTTAGAGATTGGAAAATGTTTTGCAGGTTTTCCAAAAGGGAATGTTTATAGGAACATTCTATAGGACAGAAACAGTAAGGCACTAATTTTACTCCATGCTGAGACTGCTTATTCTACATTTTTAATCATGATACCAAACATGTTCTAAATTTTGTGGTAGTGTCTGCACCCATTTCCAGGCTAGAGGTTTCTGTGGCCTTGGCTGATAGAGCAAAATACATATACATTTGTTCCAAAGATAAAACATTTCTAACAGTTTTGCCTTCCTTTCCTTTTAAATTGTTGATTATGTAGATTTGATTATATACAGTTAGCTGGTGCCTGCATTTAACATCTGATAACTTCCCTTTAGACAAGCAGAATGAATTTTGGTTTCATGGCTCTGGCAGCTGCCAAAGGTGGAAACTGGATTGACACCAGGAAGAAATACTGATATTAGAAATTTTTATGCAAAGTCAAGGGTAAGCATAGAGAGGGAGGAGTTCCTTTAGATTTGGCCTTTCAAAATCAGGAATCAATATGGCAGATTTTTACTGACATGTGGCTGAGTATTGTTATGATAGGTTTTTTTAAGGTATATTTGAGTTGAGGTATATAGAATCATAATTATTATCTTCAGAAACCGAATGGGGAAAGGGTGTACAAAAGGACAGCCTTTTAAAGACCCTTCCTTGCTATGTTTTATATCTATCCTCTTAGAAATTTCAATGGAATTAAACATGAATAGGGTCACTATATTACCCACAGGAAAAGTAATTGCCTCTGACTTACAATATGTTGATGTTTTAGGGCTGGAGTATGCAGTAAGTTCTGTAGTGATGGTGGTAGCTCTGGTTGTGGGAGTGGCAAGGACTTTTGTATATTAAGGCCTTGCAGAGGGATGGCTTGTGAGAATTACTATCCAATACGAAACATGCTGCTACAGACTGTGAAGGTTGGAAGGGGTCAGGCCGATGCTAAAAAAATAGTCCTGCCTTTATGAAATTAAAGGAGAAAGGTGAGATCTGAATGCCATGGTCATGATAGTCCACAAGATGGAGTTATTTTACACTAGTAAAACATCTCCAGAAAGAACACTTGGTGTGAACAATACTGTTTTCAGCAAGATAAAACCTAAGGGAAGAACACTTGGATTATTATGTTCAAACATATGACTAGAAAATCACACACTTCTTTGATAACCTATTCATCATTCCAGATCTTATCTTCTCATTTTGCCAAGCTTGCAGGTTGAAAATTTACCCTATAATGTTAAATATGCCCCTTTCTTTTTCTGTGTTTGTAAGAGAAACATCTGGCTCTTGGAAAAAGTCTGACAATTCCTCTTTATGAAGGTACAACACATTTCAAAGGATTAAATAAAAAAAAATTTTTTTTCTTTTATAAACAACAACAACAACAAAAAAACCTGTTGCCATCAAGTCAGTTCCAACTCAGTGACTCTATAGGACAGAGTGGAACTGTCCCATAGGGTTTCTAAGGAGCGACTGGTGGTTTCAGCCCGTCGAGCTTTTGGTTAGCTGCTGAGCTCTTAATTATCTTTTATTCCTAGCACTTAATGCCTGGCACATAGTAGGTGCATAGCATGTTTGTAGATGAACAAGATTGCTTACGTCGGGAGAAGTACAAGAGGAAGAATGCCCTATTGAGCTAGAAAATAATGTGCTAATTGTCTTCATTAAAAGTTCTTACTGTTTATTATGCTGATTATGCTTCCAGCTTCTTACTGTATTATATCTTGAAAACAAAAAAGTTCTTTTCCCAAAATGTTTGTAATGTTCTATAGATCTGGGTTAGCAGCACACCTAAAATAGTTGGTGGGAAAGTTTTTTTTTTTTTTTGCTGCAGCTAATTAAGAAATAACTAAACTGAAACAAGTAGGTGGTGATTGGATGATTTCCTAGGTATTTGTTTTGGAACTTTATAATTGAATCATGCTTTGTAACTTTGGCTCTATTTCTACAAAACAAGATTTTAAGGGAGTTTGGCAAATAATTTCCCTTCAGATTTTTTTTTTGTTAACAAAGGGTAGGGAATTTCAACATCATTCTTTCTAAACACACAGCTGATATGTAAAATATAAGCTTTTTAGTAATATAAACCTAGTCTTTTCAGTTTGAGTAATAACAAATTTTTCTGGCTCTGATAATATGCTTAGAAATTTATGGGCTCATACACAAAGTGCATAAAATCTGGGAACGTAGTCATTTTCTTCCCTATTTGTACATGGCCAAGAAAATAGATAAGGAGAGAGCCAAAGTTTTTACAAATCAAGCTTTAAAAATTCCATCAATATTTTATTGATGATAGTATTTATTTAGATTATTAAACTCTTTTAGTAGTGTAGAGAGAATATGGTCATATTTGGTTATAGCTATTTTTTTGCCATCTCTTTATTAATTAATTGATTATATATACCAGGTTCATTTACTCCTGTGCTTGTCTGTATATAGAACATGAGCTGAGAGTCCTATGCCTTGGTATATATGTAGAGCAAGAGAGTATGAAACTGAATAAGTAGGATAGCAAAAGTATTGTTGATAAGAGAATGGAAGGAATTTATAACACTGCCCAAGATGAGATTGTTGTTGTTATTAGTTGCTATCAAGTGGATTCCAAATCATAGTAACCCCATGTGTGCAGAGCAGAACTGCTCCATAGGATTTTCAAGGATCTTTTGGAAGCAGATCGCTAGGCCTTGTATTCAGGACACCTCTAGGGTAGGTTTAAACAGTTCTTATCCATTGTACCACCCAGGGAGTCCTTAATATAAGGTTGAGCATGCATATTAATTCTGGGACAAAAAATGGTGGTTGCACAGTGATGTAACGGATTGTGTATGTTACACTGGGAAGATGTTTCAAAGATAATAGTAGTAGCTATTAATATTCTTCTGGTTGGTCCTGTCATTTTCCTTCATTTTGGTCTAGTGAGTTGTTCTTGGCTCCAGGCCTCCTCTTAAGAAGTTGTTGATTCTTGTGATAGAGTGAGATTACTTGCTGTGAATTTTTAAAGGCCTATTTTTCTCTTCAAGGGAGGAAAAAAAAAAAAAAAAAACCGTTGTTAGGTTTTAATCTTCTGTTATCTTCTGCCTGTTATTTTTTCCTGAACATCGAGTCAATATAATTTTATTAATGCATATATTCACAAGAAGTCATGTTTTTTCTGAAGAATATATAAGGATGTAAAAGTCGACATATACATACCTTTTTTAAAAAAAGATAAAGCCAACCTTTGGTATATAGTAGACTTGTAAACTTTGCTTCTCATGACTTTGGGAAGTTTCAACCTCTCTGTATCTCTCAGTGATCATCCCTAAAATAAGCTCTTAAATTCATATAAAGATGAGCATAAAAGTCAGTTGCCATTAAGTTAATTCTAACTCATGGCAACCCATGTGTGTCAGAGCAGAACTGTGCTCCATAAAGTTTTCAATGGCTGCTTTTCCAGAAGGAGATTGTCAGGCCTTTCTTCTACGGTGCCTCTGGGTGGACGCGAGCCTCCAACCCTTTGGTTAGTGGCTAGGCACATTCGCCATTTGCACCACCCAGTGACTCTAAGAATGGGCGTAGTTTTTATTAAATCTAATCATTAGACAATCAGTAGTTTATTGAGCATTTATTATTTGCAGGGCTCTTTTCTCCCCTTCCAGTTTTTTAAACTAAGGATACTAAGAGAGTGAAGAAGTAATAGAATAATGGACTAAAACACGTCTGAGTGTGGGTGAAGTAGTCCCTTAAAGCTAGCATACCAGTTGTTCTAAGCCGTACATTAGCCACCAAATGCTGAAATCCCATGAATTAAGTACTCGACACTGTTTGTAATATAATGTTTTGGGGAAGAAACATTTTTTCCTCCTATTCTGGACTCAACTTCTAGTATTAGGAGTCTTTCTATCTGAAAATGTTGCTAGCCTTTGATCTTCTTGGAGAACTCTAAAAATACAGTGTACGCAAAGCCCTGAATTTATTAGTGGTTGGAGGGCTCTTGCTTCGAATACTTGTGGGGAGATAGAGAGTCCGTTGCCTTTGTGGAATAGACACAGAACTTGTGACTAAAAGACTTTTATTTGCAAAGGGGGCAAGGTAGGTCTCTCTGTACTGGACTTGGCAGAGTTATAAGTAAAGTGTATGAATATAAAAATATGGTAGATTAACAAGGGAAGTCTCAATACTTAATCATGATGGTAATGATAGATGTTTGACTTGAAGTAAATGAAACTGGATAAAAGCTGGGTCTTCCATCTAGAAACTTTGTAACATTGGGAAAGTGAATTGATTTCTCGGGGTTATAGTTTCCTCATTTTTAAAATAGGAATAATACTTACTATGGAGGTAATTTTGGGGGGGGATCTGGCTTAACATTGTACATTGTAAATCTCCTACTGTATGTAGTGCTTACGTGAAGGTACATTGTCGTTACTCCTTTTAGGAAGTTTTACCAGCTGCCTTTGAGTCCATTTTCACAGTGACCCACGTATGTCAGAGTAGAACTCTGCTCTGTAGGGTTTTCAGTGGTTGATTTTTTCAGAAGTAGACCACCAGGCCTTTCTTCTGAGGTGCTTCTGGGTAGGCCCGAACCTCCAACCTTTTGGTTAGCAGCTGAGCACGATAAGCATTTGCACTACCCAAGAACTGCTTTTAAGAAGCTGGAAGGTAGTAAGAAGTGTATATATGGTTAAGTTAGGATCAGCAAATATATCTCAGGGGAGAAAAAAAAAATGAAATTAGGGATGGAAAATTAAGGTAACTTAAATAGTAGAAAGTTGAGAAGAGAACTGGTAGAAAGAAATTCTTTTAATGATTTCTTTTTAATTTTTAAAATAATTTTTATTGAGCTTTAAGTGAACGTTTACAAATCTAGTCAGGCTGTCACATATAAGCTTATATACACCTTACTCCATACTCCCACTTACTCTCCCCCTAATGAGTCAGCCCTTCCAGTCTCTCCTTTCGTGACAATTTTGCCAGTTTCTAACCATCTCTACCCTCCTATCTCCCCTCCAGACAGGAAATGCCAACACAGTCTCAAGTGTCCACCTGATACAAGTAGCTCACTCTTCATCAGCATCTCTCTCCAACCCATTGTCCAGTCCCTTCCATGTCTGATGAGTTGTCTTCGGGAATGGTTCCTGTCCTGGGCCAACAGAAGGTTTGGGGACCATGAGCACCGGGATTCTTCTAGTCTCAGTCAGACCATTAAGTCTGGTCTTTTTATGAGAATTTGGGGCCTGCATCCCACTGATCGCCTGCTCCCTCAGGGGTTCTCTGTTGTGCTCCCTGTCAGGGCAGTCATCAGTTGTGGCCAGGCACCATCTAGTTCTTCTGGTCTCAGAATGATGTAAGTCTCTGGTTCATGTGGCCCTTTCTGTCTCTTGGGCTCATAGTTATCGTGTGACCTTGCTGTTCTTCATTCTCCTTTGATCCAGGTGGGTTGAGACCAATTGATGCATCTTAGATGGCCGCTTGTTAGCATTTAAGACCCCAGCCGCCACATTTCAAAGTGCGATGCAGAATGTTTTCATGATAGTATTATTTTGCCAATTGACTTAGAAGTCCCCTTAAGCCATAGTCCCCAAACCCCCGCCCTTGCTCCGCTGACCTTTGAAGCATTCAGTTTATCCTGGAAACTTCTTTGCTTTTGGTCCAGTCCGGTTGAGCTGACCTTCTGTGTGTTGAGTATTGTCTTTCCCTTCACCTAAAGTAGTTCTTATCTACTAACTAATCAGTAAATAACCCTCTCCCACCCTCCCTCCCTCCCCGCCTCATAACCACAAAAGTATGTGTTCTTCTCAGTTTATACTATTTCTCAAGATCTTATAATAGTGGTCTTATACAATATTTGTCCTTTTGCCTCTGACTAATTTCGCTCAGCATAATGCCTTCCAGGTTCCTCCATGTTATGAAATGTTTCACAGATTCGTCACTGTTCTTTATCGATGCGTAGTATTCCATTGTGTGAATATACCATAATTTATTTAACCACTCATCCGTTGATGGACACCTTGGTTGCTTCCAGCTTTTTGCTATTGTAAGCAGAGCTGCAGTACACATGGGTGTGCATATATCTGTTCGTGTAAAGGCTCTTATTTCTCTAGGGTATATTCCGAGGAGTGGGATTTCTGGGTTGTATGGTAGTTCTATTTCTAACTTTTTAAGAAAACGCCAGATAGATTTCCAAAGTGGTTGTACCATTTTACATTCCCACCAGCAGTGTATAAGAGTTCCAATCTCTCTGCAGCCTCTCCAACATTTATTATTTTGTGTTTTTTGGATTAATGCCAGCCTTGTTGTTGTTGGAGTGAGATGGAATCTCATCGTAGTTTTAATTTGCATTTCTCTAATGGCTAATGATCGAGAGCATTTTCTCATGTATCTGTTGGCTGCCTGAATATCTTCTTTAGTGAAGTATGTGTTCATATCCTTTGCCCACTTCTTGATTGGGTTGTTTGTCTTTTTGTGGTTGAGTTTTAACAGAATCATATAGATTTTAGAGATGAGGCGCTGGTTGGAGATGTCATAGCTGAAAATTCTTTCCCAATCTGAAGGTGGTCTTTTTACTCTTTTGGTGAAGTCTTTAGATGAGCATAGGTGTTTGATTTTTAGGAGCTCCCAGTTATCTGGTTTCCCTTCGTCTTTTTTGGTAATATTTTGTATTCTGTTTATGCCTTGTATTAGGGCTCTTAACGTTGTCCCTATTTTTTCTTCCATGATCTTTATCGTTTTAGTCTTTATGTTTAGGTCTTTGATCCACTTGGAGTTAGATTTTGTGCATGGTGTGAGGTATGGGTCCTGTTTCATTTTTTTTGCAAATGGATATCCAGTTATGCCAGCACCATTTGTTAAAAAGACTATCTTTTCCCCAATTAACTGACACTGGTCCTTTGTCAAATATCAGCTGCTCATATGTGGATGGATTAATGATTTTATAGTAAACATTTTCCCAGTCATCTTAAGAAGAAAATCGATAACCTCTCAAACCAGTACACAAGTAATTAAGGCTTGAAGGTGATAACAAGCAAAGCTACTAACATTTTGCATTAGAACAGATATAAGTTATTATCTATTTTTTCCGTGATTTACTTAGATTTTTAAAACTTTTATATCAGATCTGAAATCACTATGTATTTGACAATTTAACTCTAGACTCTAAAAAAATTAGCTTAAGCTCTTTGTGAATGAATCACCATGATTAGCATTTTTATAAAGGCTCAAGGAATGGAAAAACAGAGTTGGAAATAAAATGTGCAAGAGCAGTGTATTTGAAATATGTGGAGAAATTTTAGAATGTATTTCTTTAAACTATGGCTCTTATTATATGCTCTTATTGCCATGTTTTAGTGTTTGTAGTCATAAAAATAATCACAAACCCACATACCTGAGGCTGAATGAAAACCTGGTGGCAAAAGAAATAAGAAGTATAACTTGCGATAATTCTCTTTTTAACCCATTTCATCTAACTTATGTTTCACACAGTGTTTTCAAGTTCTGAGCATACCTAGCCTGTGCAGTTGCTTGGTTATTTGATTTTTGTAGTGTAGGAAATAGAGAAAAGAAGGAAGAATAGTTAAAAGGGATTGGCATTTGCAAACCAGCATTTTCCAAGCTGAAGAGAAATTTTTGGGCTTTATACTTTTAGAAGTCTATTTCCAACACTGGTCTTTTGTTACTATTTTTGATATTTGCTGTGTCAATTGAGTATCTCTCAGGAATCCACCTTTAACTTAGTCTGTAATCCTAACTGGCATCCCTGGGTGGAGCAAAAGCTTAAGCATTCAGCTGCTAACTGAAAGGTTGGCAGTTTGAGTCCTCCCAGAGGTGCCTAGGGAGAAAGGTCTGGCAGTTTACTTCCAAAAAATCAGCCATTGAAAACTCTGTGGAGCACAGGTCTGTCCTGACACATGAGGTCACCATGAGTTAGAATCCACTTGAAGGTAAATTTTTTTTTGGTAATCATAACTATATTACCAGCCCTCATCACCACTACCTCTTCCAGAGGAAGGGGATGTATTTACACACTTCCTGCCCTGCTGGCTATCTTCATCATGCAGGAAATTCCTACTTTTTCCTATATGAAAACTGTGGGAACAGCAGATTTGCTGTGAGAAGGCCGAGGGATCCACCCCATTTCTGCTAAGGTGAGCATAGACATTCAAGGGAATTGAATTTTCCTGGCTTCATCTCTGGGCTGGCTAAGGCATGTAGAGCAGATGCAATGTATGAAATGCAACTCCATCGGTGTGGTAATGGGATTCAGACTCACTCATCTGTCTTTTGGTCTTTTGTGTCTCTGCTTTAAGCCTGGGGTTTTTATTTTTTTTTTACTCAGGAATATTCAGGTAAGATGTAGAGGATTAGGCTCCTAAGTTTTGCAAAGGAAAATGTACGTGTTTATTTTATGAATAATATTGAAAATATGTATTTTAAAAGCTATATATGTTTTTTATATATGTATGTGTTTGTGTATACACTTTATTTTTATTTTTTATTATTGTACTTTAGAAGATTTCAGAAAAAACTAGCTTCTCATTGAACAGTACATATATTGTTATGTGACATTGGTTAACAACCCCACAACATGTCAATACTCCCTTCTCTACCTTGGGTTCCCTATTACCAGCTTTCTCATTCACTCTTGCCTTCTAGTCCTTGCCCCTGGGCTGGTGTGCCCCTTAGTCTTGTTTTGTTCTGTGGGCCTGTCTAATCTTTGGCTGAAGGGTGAACCTCGGGAGTGACTTCTTTTCTTAGCTAAAAGGGTGTCCGGGGGCCATACTCTTGGGGTTTCTCCAGTCTCTGTCAGGCTAGTAAGTCTGGTCATCTTTTGTAAGTTAGAATTTTGTTCTACATTTTTCTCCAGCTTGTCCAGGACCCACTGTTGTGATCCCTATACACGTTATTTTTAAAGCACTTTTATGTTTACAGAAAACCTGCAGAAATTATAGAGTTCCTGTATGTCCCCTCCCCGACTACAAACTTTTTTTTTAAATTAACATTTGGCATTCCTGTGGTACATTTGTTACAAATGATGAACCAGTCTTATATGTTATTATTACGAAAGCCCATAGTTTACACTAGAGTTCACAACTTGTGTTGTACAGTCCTATGGATTTTGAAAACTGTAAAGTTGTGTGTCCCGCATTATAGTATCATACAGGATAGTTTCACTGCCCTAAAAACATCCTGTATTCCACCTGTTCATCTTTCTCCCTCCCTCTAAACCCCTGACAACCACTGATCTTTTTATAGTTTGTATAGTTTTGACTTTCTCAGAATGTCATATATTTGGAATCATATACCATATGGCGTTTCCAGACTGGCTTTTTTCACTGAGCAATATGCATTTAAGGTTCCTCCGTGTCTTTTCATGGCTTCGGAGCTCATTTCTTTTTATTACTGAATAATATTCCAATGTATGAATGTACCACCATTTGTTTATCCATTCCGCTATTGAAGGACATCTTGGTTGCTTCTAAGTTTGGGCAGTTATAAATAAGGCTGCTGTAAACGTTTGTGTGAAGATATTTTTATGGACATACATTTTTATTTCATTTGGGTAAATACCTAGGAGGAGCTCATTTCTTTTTATTACTGAATAATATTCCAGTGTATGAATGTACCAACATTTGTTTATCCATTCCCCTATTAAAGGACATCTTGGTTGCTTCTAAGTTTTGGCAGTTATGAATAAGGCTGCTGTAAACATTTGTGTGAAGATATTTTTATGGACATACATTTTTATTTCATTTGGGTAAATACCTAGGAGGAGCTCATTTCTTTTTATTACTGAGTAATATTCCAATGTATGAATGTACCACCATTTGTTTATCCATTTCCCTATCGAAGGACATCTTGGTTGCTTCTAAGTTTTGGCAGTTATGAATAAGGCTGCTGTAAACGTTTGTGTGAAGATATTTTTATGGACATACATTTTTATTTCATTTGGGTAAATACCTAGGAGTGTGATTGCTGGATTGTATGATAGGCCTATGTTTAGTTTTCTAAGAAACTGCCAGAATGTCTTCCTAAGTAGCTGTACCGTTTTATATTCCACCAGCAGTAAATGAGTTTCTGTAGCTCTATACCCTCGCCAGCATTTGGTGGTGTCAGGTGTTTTGGATTTTAGCCATTCTGATAGGTATGTAATGGCAATCTTCCATTTCAGTTTATGATCCATATTGAGTTAATTTTTTCTGAAAGAAAGTTACTTCTGTGTCTAAGTAGTTTTTTTTTTTTTTTTGGCTTATGGATGTCTAGTTGTTCCAGCAATATTCGTTGAAAAGATGGTCCTTTCTCCATTGAATTCCCTTTGCTCCTTTGTGAAAGATCAGTTGACTATATTTGTGTGAGTCAATTTCTAGGCTCTCTCTTCTGTTCTGTTAATCTATTTGTTTATTCCTTCGCCAATACCACAGTGTCTTGATCACTGTAGCTTTGTCGTAGGTCTTAAAGTTCAGTAGCGTCAGTCCTCTGACTCTGCTTTTCTTTGGTATTGTGTTGGCTCTTCTGGGTTTTTTGCCTTTCCATGTGAACTTTAGAATCGGTTTGTCAATACCCACAAAATAACTTGCTGGGCTTTTGGTTGGAATTATGCTGAATTTTTAGATGAAACTGGGAAGAAGTGCTCCTTTAATAATATTAAGGCTTCCTTTTCATGAATATGAAATACCTCTCTATTTATTTAGATCTCTGACTTCTTTCTTCAGAGTTCTGTAGTTTTTCTCGTATAGATCTTATACATGTTCTGCTGGATTTATACCTAGTTATTTCTTGTTTTTGCATTAATGTAAATGGTGTGTTTTTAATTTCAGATTGCAATAGTTCATTTCTGTTATGTAAGAAAGCAATTAATTTTGTATATTAATCTTATATCCTGCTTCTAAGAATCACTTATTTTTTTGTCAGTTTTTTTGCATTTTCTACATAGATGATTATATCATCTGAAGACAAAGATAGTTTTATTTCCTCCTTCCCAGTCTGTATCCCTTTTACTTCTTTTTCTTGTCTAATCTAGAACTTCCAGTATGATGTTGAATAGGAGTAACGAGAGGGGACATTCTTGTCTTTCACTTCTTAATACTCATTTAATGTTACTCCACGTCTTGACTCATTTCTTTTTATCACTGCATAATATTCCACGTCATTTGAGTAAAAAATAAGGAACATGATTGCTGGATTATATGGTAAGAAACTCATGTACTGTAATTTAGTACTAGGTATATTTACTTATTATCCTTTTGCTTTTCTTTTTCACAAATTACAGTAATTACACTAATGTGTTTAAGAGAGAATAGGATGGGGTAGCTTGGTGAGGGGAGGAGCGGAGCATAGGTTCTTATAGAATAGAAATGTAGCAAATAAATGTTATGTTAATGAAAGTTTGGGTAATCTTTGTTTTTTATTTGTTTTTCTTTTCTACTTTTGTCCAAGTATTCACTTATGGTGACACTGGGCAGTAGAAGCAGTGTAAACCACTCTGAGAACCACTCTTCTCCATGTGAAACAAGGGCAAACCAAGTGTGTTACATGTCTACTGTGGGGAAAAAATGAAGAGTGTGATTCCTGGGGCTCATTGTTGAGGGACTGTATAGTATGACCTCATCTTACCTTGATTGCGTTCTACAAAGGCTCCGTGTCCAAATAAGGTTATATTCACAAGTACTGGGGGTTAGGAATTCTTTTGTGGGGATACAATTCAATCCACAACACATCAGGGTCACTTTTATTTATTTATTTGTATGTAGCTATCAAATTGTTTCAGTACTATTTGTTGAAAATATTCTCTGTTCCTCCTTTGAATTAATTTGATATCTTTGCTGAAAATCAAATGACCATATATATGTGGGTCTGGTTTGGACTCATGATTCTGTCTGATTGATTCATATGTCTGTCTGTAATACTGTACAGTTTTTATTACTAATTATTTTTAAATAAGCCTTGAAAATCAGGTAATATAAGACCTTTTTTTTTTTTTTCTCGTCACAATTAGTTTGGCTTTTCTAAGTATTAGACTCAGATTGTCTTTTTGGCAAGAAAAGACTTCTGAGATTTTGATTGGTATTGAATTGAATCTGTATATCAAATTTCAGGAAATGAACATCTTAACATTATTGAGAATTCTGATCCCAAAATACAGTAACTCTCTCCATTGATGTAAGGCTTTAGTTTCTCTCAGCAACTTTTTTTTTTTTACTTTTCAATATACAGCTCTTCACATATTTTTGTTGCATTTTTGCTGCCGTTGGAAATGGAAACTCTGGTGGTGTAGTAGTCAAGAGCTATGGCTGCTAACCAAAAGGTTATTGGAAATGATATTTCTTTTTTAAATTTAAATTTCTAATATTTCATTTATTCATTTTTGATTGTTATAAAAAATATAGATAACATTTGTCAATTCAATATTTTTCATGTGTAGAACTCACTGATACTGATTACATCAGTCATTTATACAACCATCACCAATATCCATTGCCAAATTTTTATTGCTAGTGTTTAGATATACTGTTGATTTTTGTATGCTAACCTTTATCCTACTACTTTTTAGTTTTAGTAGCTTTTTTTTTTTAAATGGGTATCTTAGAATTTTCTACCTAGATTATCATGTTGCCTGGGGATAAAAGGCAATTTTACTTCTTGCTTTCCAATCTGGATAATCTTGGTGCCTTTTTTTCCCCCTCCCCTCCTTGCACTGACTAGAATATCTGGTGATGTTGAAAGGGCAAGGTGATAGTTGGAATCCCTGTCTTGTTTCTAATCTTAGGGGAAATTCATTCAGTCTTCCATCATTCAGTGTGCTGTTAGGTTTGAGTTTTTCACTGGTACCCTAAATCAAGATGGGGAAATTTCCTTCTCTAAAAGTTTTCTAGATTCCCTGGGTGGCGCAAATGGTTAAGTGCCCAACTATTAGCCAAAAGGGTGGCAGTTTAAACCCACCCAGAGGCTCCTCAAAACAGGCCTGGTAATCTGCTTCCTTGAAAACCCTGTGGAGCAGTTCTACTGTGTACACATAGGGTTGCCGTGAGTCAGAATTGCTTCGCTCACCTCTAACAACTGCAACTAAAATTTTCTATCTTCCTAGGGTGCCCCTTTCCTGGTACTTTGGCTATAAAGACCAGGCTTTCGTTGGTGCTTTTTTTTTTTTTTTGGCCTGTATCTCTGTGCCTTAGTATTTCTGGGTTGCCAGCTTCTACTCGAAGTCAGATATGAGTCAAAAAAGAAAATCCAGTAACTTAACACCAGCCGGAGAATTCTAGCTGGCCTGTTTTCTTTTCTTGACCTTTCAGCCTTCTTAGGTTTGTTTTACATATAATGCCCAGGATATTTACTTGTACTTAGTGGGAAGAATCCCTAGATGGACTAGAAGTATATCTACTGTATCTTTCTGGATATGGAAATTCACAGTGTATGTATTAAAAAGGTCTCAGGATCTGTTGCTTTGGAGCACATGCTGAGTAGCAAGATTCCACATAAGTTACTTATTATTTTTATTAGTATTGATATTTCATGCTTTTTAGAAGTTCGGAAATGTGGTACCAAGTTACTTTTGTTGCAAATTACATATTTTGTTTTGCTCTATTTTAATTTTTAGATGGATTTCTTCTTTGCTTATATTTTTACGATCATCAAACATTAAGTTCAGGGCATATGGGATTGACCTGCCTCTTAACGTGAAAGAAATAATTAGCAAAAGTTCCTGCGATACTTAAGTCATTTTACAGCTGTCAGTGTGCGCTGTTGCTAAATGAACCGTTCTTGTTTTACCCTCCGCCTTGAGCACCTTAAGTGTGGCATATCTGATAATTACTCCTGTGAGAGTACTTGCTAACACAACTGTGATTTTTCTATTATCCATTGAGGATTCACAAGAACTGCAAAATAAAGGAAGCAATACCTCTCTTGAAAAAATTTAATCACATTTAATACCTTACTTTAAAGTGTATGGAAACCATGGTGGTGTAGTGGTTAAGTACTACTGGTGCTAACCAAAAGGTCAGCAGTTCACATCCACCAGCTGCTCCTTGGAAACTCTGTGGGGCAGTTCTACTCTGTCCTATAGGGTCCCTATGAGTCGGAATTGACTCGATGGCAACGGGTTTGGTATGGTTGTTTTTAAAGTATATATATATTAGGGAAATAGCAAGATGGTTAGAGTATTAACTCTGGAGGCATTGACAACATGAACTAATTGGTTAATTGACCTATTTTGGTGTTTGGTGAGAACAGTAAGAAAACAAACTGCTTTTTTCATGGAAGCAAACACAAGTTATTTTTATGTTTAAAAGCACTATTTACATGTCTTTAATATACTGTATAAGCCTACAGTGAATTGCTTTGCATGTTGTTAAAGACATTTCACCAGGGCTCGCTCTTTATCTGGCATACGTTCTACAATAACAGAGAATAATACTTTATTTTCAGAAGAAAAATGATCGGTATGTAGTTTGTTTTTTATAGGCTTCTTTTCTCCTATGGGGCATGAAATTCTGGCCTTAGCAAAAACAAGAGATGTGGTGGAATTGAGAATATATGAATATCAGAATATTTATAAAAACATTATTGCTCCTTCTATTTGCCATTTATATTGTCAAGCCTTTTCTCTTTATTCCTGGATCAGAATTTCCAGATGTGAAATAATATCACTTTCAGAAACTCAGTTCTTATTTCTAGGTCTTCCTTGTGTTTATCATAGGAATGCTAAGTGTCCGCTTTAAGTTGCATAGTTTCTGACATTCTGCCTCCAAATTGAGGGAGCGATGATGTCTAATAATGGCCTTCTACAGTGGGTTATCTTAATTTCTTTAAGCCTTCAGTTCTCAAACTTCTGAGACTCAGGACCCTTATATTCTGAAAAGTTATTGAAGATCACCAAGAGATTTTGTTTAAATATGTCAATCTATATTTACCATATTAAAAATAAAAGCTGAAAAATGTTAAAATTTTGATTTGTTAATTCATTTTAATACAATAATGGACTCATTATATGTTAATATAAATACATTTTAATGGAAAAATACCCATATTTTCAAAATAAAACAATATTGGGATAGCTAGCATTGGTTTATATTATGGCAAACTTCTTTAATGTCTGCCTTAATAAAAGACAGCTGGATTTTCATATCTGCTTCTGCGTTTTGATATATGAGGAAAAATCTGGTCATACAAACATAGGCAGTTGGAAAAGAAAGGAATATTTTAATAGACTTTTCAGATAATCGTGGGCATTCTTTGATTTTATACTGAAACTCAACAAATGATAGAGTTTTAAAGGTTAGTTGCAATGTGGGATCTGCAGCCATATCAAATATCTTGTACTTTGTTACGTTCAAATCTGTGTTGCCCTTTCAGTGTCTTGACCATTTGGGAAATACTGGTTCACTGAGTTTTGAGATATTACACTGTTAACCTTTGTTAAAGTATCCATAGATCTGATCTGAGAAAATCTTTTAGTAGTGGGAGGATGTCAAGCACAAGTAGCAGATACAAGTTCTCCAAAATTCTAATTTTTGCTTGAAAGCTTGAATTCTGTTATTGGCAATGAATCCTGTCAGTTGTTTTCTTTGAAGAGATAGGCTGATTGCTCACTTTGTTCATTTTCAAGATGTTTGTCAAAAACCTAGGTTTGAATAACCATAGTGTATCTGTTAGTCGTTATTTCAAGTCAAAATGGTGTTTCATGCAAAAAAGTGACTAGTTCATCTCACACCTCAAACAATTGCACAAGTGTTCTTCTTTGAGATTGTCTTGGTATGCAGCAGAAGTGCTGTGGGTACACTTCCCAGTTATGTCACGTAGAATATGAAAATGCAAGTACTCCAGCCTAGAGACTTCATACAGTTAATAATTTTTACTCCTCATCAAGACATTCTTAAATGAAGCTGTCTTTTTTTTTTTAATTATGTATTTTTTATTATTACTCTAAGTGTGTGGTAGTGAAGAGTGCCATGATTTCCAATGCAGTTTGTTGTCACCTCCTTGATTCAGGCTAGAGTGCCAGTAGTTTTGCCAGTAGTTACACCATCACTGCAAATAACAACACAATGGAAAAGGAAAATAACATCTTTGTATTAAGATGAGAATAGTTTTGACTGTGTAGAACCCCTGAAAGTGTCTTGGGTACCCCCCCCCGGAGTTTTTAGATCAAAATTTGGTAACTGCTGCTCTAAGTTATAGACATGCAGAGGTTAAGATACTAAAAAAAAAAAAAAGATACTTGTTTCACAAGTAACCTGAGGTTGCATCACTCATAAGGGCTGAATTTGGAAATCAAACCTGGACTTTCTCTATTCACTATATTATAGTGTCTTCATATCAGTGAGCCTTGCAGAGTACACTGTGAGTTGGTTGACTATTATAGTATATGTCTTCTAACTCTATTTCTATCTATACTTGTGTATACTTCAGGTCCAATTTTTACCTGAGAAAAACACTATTTTGTATTCATTTTCATCTAGCCACTAGGGGGGGCAAGAGTGTTAACTTGTTAGGTAGGTAAGGATTGATGAGTAAGGTTTAACTTAAATCATTGACTTTTACGATTGTAGGAAATCGTATATGGAAAATTCTGAAAAAAGTACCTTATGATTATTTCTGGTAAGAAAGGTGCTGTGCCATCTTCTTGTTGAAATCTAGAAGACTGAAGTTGCTTTCATCCATAAATATAAAAAATAAATGGATATTGTTTGATTTAGAAGTATGGCTGGCATTTGAAGGGAAGGATAGTTTGACATGGATTGGCGAGATAAGCAGTAAATTATGTCAGGAAGATTCAAATTCTAATCTCAAGTGTTTTCTATTTTTTTTAATATGCATTAATTTTAACATTTTTAATTTAACTTTGTTGTGATTCGTTTGATGCAATGCAGTCTGAAAGAAATGAGATTAGTTACCTAAGATATTATTTAAGCTTTAAAGGAAAGTGTTACATAAATTTTGAATGATACTTTGTTAATCATTGTTTGTCTTCCAGATATGTTGTTTAAATATGGCTTGGTATAGGAAGAGTCCCTTAGCATATATCTAGTTTCTCATTTATATGATGACCATACGGGTAATTGCTAGTAAAATTAAGAAGTACTTTTTTCTTTTAAATGAAAACGGTGAAATCATTGGATAATACTTGCCATTAAAGTATTTAAATTTGAAAAGAAAATTTGACTAATGTCATGATTTTTTTGTTTCTTACCAAACCAAAAACCCAAACCTATTGCTGTCAAGTTGATTCCTACTGATAGCCACCCTATAGGACAGAGTAGAACTGCTGTATCAGGTTTCCAGGGAGCAGCTGGTGGATCTGAACTGATGACATTTTGGTTAGCAGCTGTAGCTGTTAACCACTATGCCACTGGGGTTTCCTTTGTTCCGAAGGACTGCTATAAACTTTGGATGATGATTATTGTGAAAAAATGAGACATTCCATCAACAACATGGCCATGATAATTGTGAAACTTTGCCAATCTGATTCTGTTCTGCACATTACACATAATTTATCTTGGTGTTAAGTTAGAATTTGTAATGAAGGAAGCTAAAATATTTGATCATTTGACTGTTTTTAGGATAAAAGGAAGACTTTTCTTGAGCTCCACATAATGAATTTTTTTTTCTGAATTACTGAAAATCTCTGAAGGATTATTAAAATAATACATCTTTACATGATTCTAATTTTTGACTGTTGGAACAAAATGTCCCAGAGCTTGTAAGCTTCTTTACTCTGCTAATTACAGGTCAGGTGACTTTGGGGCATAGCTTAATCCCCTTGAACATCAGCTGATCCCTTTATATAGTTGAACTACATGGTTGCTGTAAGGTGCTAGATACCTTGGGATACAAAGACGAGTGACTAGTAGTTCTGTCTTCAAAGATGGCGGTCCAGTGGGGGCACTGTGCCAGTAAGCAAACACTACCAGTGCAGTATAGTGTGGGCAGTAGTACAGTGATGCAAAGTTGCCATGGCGTCACCTAAAGGATGCCTTCAGTGAAGACACTTCAAAGGAGGTGAGACCTGAACTTAAAGGGCAAGCAGGTAAAGAATTTGGGGAACTGAAGGAAAGAGCATATTTCAGGCAGAGGAAATAGCATGGGACAAAGCTGGTGGAATAGGACAATATGACTCTTTGAAATTGTAAGAATACTGGGTAAAGATGGGATAATGTAGAAGAGGAAATTGAAGATGTGCTATGGAACTACACTAGTGTATCTTGAGCACATATTAACAAGTTTGGATCTTCTGTAGACAATAGAGGGTTGTTGACAGGTTTTAAAGACAGAGAAGAGTCATACAATCTTTGAATTTCAGGAGGATCAATGGAACAGCACACAGGAAAAGTCAAGAAGATACTGCAGTAGATAATGTGCGAAGTTGTGTGGCCCGACATAAGATTGTAATGATGATATTCCAGATGTTGGTCAGTGGATTCTGGGAGCACCTAAGCATAGGATTAACAGAAAGGAATGGAATAAAGAGATATTTAAGAGTTTTAATGTGTAGACTTAGCAATTGGAAATCAGGCCTGAAGAGGCTGCAGGAGCCTAGGGTAACCCCCAGGTTGCACGCTTGGGTGACTATATGGAAAATAAAGGAGGAGAGGAGCATGGTCTTTTCGAGGGGACTTTCAGCTGGAGATACTGATTAAAAGAAGATAAAACATAACCTTGAAATAATCTTTGAGTACTTTCTGTGTGCCAGGAATACAGTAAGGTTTATAAATGTAATATATTTAATGATCTAAGTATCCCCTTGGGTGTTACTAACTCCAGTTAACAAGCAAGGAAGCTTGTTAACTGGAGATAGGCCCTGCCTCCTGCCTAAGACAATACAGATGGAAGTGGTGGGACTGGGCAGTGAGTCTGAGTCTATCTGACCATAAAGTACAACCTTTTTTTACACTGTTACTCTGGGAATCATCACATATTGCTATAGTTGAAGCAATACGTGTATGTGAACATATTCAGAGTTTCTAAAGTATACAGAGAAAAGAAGTTGGCCATTAATAAAACTTGGACAAATAACATTTGGGGACTGGACAGATTAAATGGAAACCACCTAGGATATATAGGAGATGCAGAGGTAGGAGGGACACTAAGACAAAAACATGAAACTCATCCTGGAAGATGCTCATTCTCAATTACCCTTACATGCAGTTCCTCAGCACATCCTGTTGGCTCTGCCTCCAGAACAGATCCAGAAGCGATCCCTCAGTCCAGGCCACTCACATCTCCTATGCTCTAACAGGACTTGATGCTTCTATACATGCTGTCCTACCATCTTTTCTCTAGCAGTGAAACCAGTCCTCTCAAATGTGGTAAGATTTTTCACTCCTCTGCTCAAAAGTACCCAGTGGTTTTCCTTGTTGCTCCAAATATAATCCATGCTCATTACCATGGCCTTCAAGGGCCGCGTGACTCTGCCATGGCTACCTCTCTAATCTTACCTTCTACATCCTCCCTGATCACATCACCAGACACAAGCCAAGCATACTCCTTCTCTGGACCTTTGCACTATTTTCCAACCTGAAATGGTTTTCCTCCAGATACCTGACATTCCATCAGAGAGACTCTCGCCCACCACCCTGTCTGAAACAGTACCTTCCATTATCCCCTCTTTATTCTCTTTTGCTTCTTAGAAGTTATCATCACTTGACATGTTAAACTTGTTTAGTTGCTTTATGTTCATTACCCCTGTCCTGTGCTCAAGCTTCATGAGGGTAGAGAGTTTGCCTTTTTTTTTTTTTAACTCTTGTATCTTCAGTATCTCATCCACCACCACCCACTGCCGTCGAGTTGATTCCAACTCATAGTGACCCTACAGGACAGAGCAGAACTGCCCCATAGAGTTTCCAAGGAGCACCTGGTGGATTTGAACTGCTGACCTTTTGGTTAGCAGCTGTGGCACTTAACTGCTACGCTGCCAGGGTTTCCCCTCAGTATCTAGAATATGATAAAATGCTCAACAAATACTTGCACAAATGAATACAGCCAGAGTGACCTTTCAAATAAGTCAATTGGATCATGTTGCCCCCTTGTTTAGCCCCCTCTTCACTAGTAGCCTCCCATCACTGTCAGAAATAAAATCCAGACTTCCTAACGTAATCTACAAGGATTTACATGATCAGGGCCTTGGCTGAGACTGATCTCTAGGCTTGCCACTCCACCCTGGTTGACTACACTCCAGCCACATAGGCCTTCTTGTTCTTCCTGGAACTTGCTAAGCTCGTTTCTCTTGCTGCTCACTTTGCCAGCTAACCCTTCTACATGATTGATTCCTTTTGGCCCTTCAGATCTTTGCTCAAACACTGCTTCTTCAGAAGAGCCTATCTGGACCACCCTCTCTTGAAAAGAATTACCGGTACCTACCCCTTTACCCCAAATCTTCCCAAAACTCAGACTGATTTTTAGGGTCAAAATTGTTACTAACTAAACAATATTATTTATTCATTTACATACTTAATATTTTCTCTCCCAAACTGCTTGCAAACTTCATGAGGGCAAGGGCTTTTTCTGTTGTGCTGACCATCATATTCCCAGGACCTAGAATGGAGTGCTTGGTGCATAGTAGAAGCCCCAATACTTAGTGAATGGATGAATGAAATAATTCTGCTGCTCCCTTGAGGGTGGCTTGTTTTTATGAATGCTTCAAAACACTCTTGATGACACACAGTTTAAGTAAACGTCTAAAACTTCTAGGATGAAGGTTATGAAGTTTGGACGTTAAGTAATGAAACTACCTTTCCAAACTGCCTCATGGAATTCTGGTGCATTGCTTTATAGAGACTCCTTTTGCACATCCTTGGGAATCCAAATCCTTCAAAGTTTCAGGATGTCATAATTTTTATTTTTAGTCATTGCCAAAAGTATCTGACTGAGAGACTTAAAAGCTCCTCAAAGGTGGTGAGTGTCATGCTCTTTCTTGTATCCCCAACAGCTTACACAGAGTTCAGCACAGAGTAGATGTTCCACAAATGTTTATTGATGGTGATTAAAAATATTTACAGTTCAAACTTTAGGATTTTCTGTGAAATACTTAGTTTTTATGGATTCCAAAACTGGGCTCCGTCCCCCTCCCTCCCTGTCCAAGAAACTTAACCTTTAAGAAATATTTGGCTACTGACAAACTCTAGAAGAGGAATGAAGGAGTGATATCCCCATCCTAAATTTAAGTTCTGCCCACCAGGCTGGAGAAACAGTGGAGACCTATAGTCATTTATTCACCTCCTGTACCTCTCTATTTGCATGGGGTTGGGTGGAGGCAGGGAAAGGCTCTGTGGCCCAGCATCCTTCTTCACTCTTGTTTTCTTTTTGATAAAACAGCCTGTGTTCAGTGTGGCTCCAGGAGTTTTGGTTTGGGGATTTAAAAACCGAGCAGCAGGTAGCTGTGACGCAGGCTTTGCACAGTCACTGAACTGCACACACCTTAAGCCAACATAACCAGTGAAAGGTGGCAGTGTTTGAACTGAATCTGTGCCTTTTAGATGAGCAGCACCTTTTCAATAAAAGCACGTTTATACCGACTCCTTAAGAAGTTTAGACTGGAGGGCTGTCTCCAGAAACCTACCCCCTTCAGCCAAGCCCCATTTGTTTGTCTTGGCAGGCTTGCTGTGTCTGCTTGGCGGCCACTAATGCTGGGATGTTAAATTGATGGAACACAGAGCTCTTGATCCTTTTCAGTGAGGCTTCTATTTGGTTAATGGCAGGGTAGAGCTCTTTGCTGCTAGCCACCTGTAACTGGCCAAGTAAAAAAAAAAAAAAAGATGCAGAGATGTGGAAGAGGAAATTTTTCGTTAAAAAAAAAAAAGAAAAAACTTACCAAATGCTTCAATTCTTTGCCTGTTTTAATTTCTGAAATAGGTTTAACAAACAAAGTAAAAAATCACCTAACTCCCAACACTCTTTGGGGGCAGTGGTGCAGGTGGGGAAAGTATGGAGAATGGATACTCTTGTAAAGTGGGTAGAGATCTGGGAGCTGTGGGAAGATACGTTATTAGAATAACTAAGCCTGCTTGTCCTTGTGGCTTTTGTCCTACTCTTTTTTTTGGTCTACTGAGACCAGTTGTCGTGGAGTTGATGCCAACTCATGGCGAGCCCCGGTGTGTGAGAGCAGAACTGTGCTCCATAAGGTTTTTAATGGCTGATTATTTGGAAGTAGATCACCAGGCCTTTCTTCTGAGGTGCCTCTGGGTAGACTGGAACCACCAGCCTTCTGGTTTGTGTCTGAGAGTGTTAACCATGCACCACCCAGGGTTTCCTATTTTGTTTATATAGAACATTAATGGTTGCCTTTTTTTCTTCAAGTGATTAAAATGTAGGATTCTGTTTGGCATAAATACTCAAGAATAGATAACCTGGCAAAAATATGGAGGGGTTTGATTTTTTTGAGAGTTTGGGCGTTTCAGAACTATTTATCCACTATCCAAAAAACCCATTGCCATTGAGTTGATTCCAAGAGACTAGAACTACCCCATAGGGTTTCCAAGGAGCACCTGGTAGATTCAAACTGCCAGCCTTTTGGTTAGCAGCTGAGTTCTTAACCACTATGCCACCAGGGTTTCCTTGCCAACTATACTTTTGTAAAATGCACTCATGTTTGCTTGGTGTGCTTGGGATTGGACTACTGTAAGACTCTTGGTCTTCGTGACTGCACATTTTTTTCAGCAGCCATGGCCCATGGCTTTTTAAAGTCCATAGACTTTTTACAACTGACAGCACAGAAGGAAGCAAGTGTATTAAATCACCTCTCTGGTTTATGTTTCTCAAGAGATTTATAATACTGCTTAAGCTGTTACAGGTGTTGATAGTCTCGTAACGCTGGTGGCTTTATCAATCCCTCACTTTATTCAGGCTTGTTCTCAAATATCACCTCCTCAGAAGACGCTTCTTAAACCATATTAAATAAAATAGCAAGCCCCCACCCCAGTCACTCTTTAAGGCCCCACATGCTTTATTTCTTTCATAGCTCTTATCACAATCTGAAGTTATATCTGTTTACTTTTTTATTTTCTATCTCTTCAACTGTGATGTAAGTTCTGTGAAAGGAGAGGTTTTTTTTTTCCTTATTCACCTCTGAACCCTCAGTGCCCAGAAGAGCATCCAGCATATAGTAAATGCTTGATAAATATGTGCTGAATGACTTAAATAAGAAAAGGAAAGGAGCAATAAAGCATGAAGTAAATAAAACTAAAGAAATAATGATCGTGTCTCAGATCAGCATTCAGTGAGCCACTAGTTGAACCAGGATAGGTAAGTCTGTCAGTCTTGCACATGTGAAATGTTTACTAGTACTTTGAATGAGACTTGGTGTGAAAAGTGGATTGTGTGCAGCAAACATATCACTTAGCCCCAAGTAAATGAATTATTTAAGTTAGCCAAAGATCAGGTAATTTGAAAATATTTAAACAGAATGAATGGTTGAACAGAAGGATTGAATTTGAAGAAACTGAATTTGTTTTAATAAAGGTGTTACAAAGAATGAGTTTGGAAATTTTACCATTGGTTGGTAGAGTGCATTTAAAATTCTCTTGCCCACCACACCCTTTCTTTTAGAGGGAGTAGATTTGTCAATTTCAGAATTTCCATTAGTTGCTTATATCCGTTCTCTGAGCATGTTTGCGTTTCAGGTGCTATATAGCACATGCTGCCACGAACAGATGGAATCAACTGAAGAAAATATCTCCAATCTTCTGTCCACTAAAGGAAAAAAAAAAATTTAAAGAGCATATTTGGCACATGACAGGTGGTATGAGAAAAACCTGTCAAATTGAGGTCAGTAATAATGAATTAGTGAACACTCTATCATTATCTATCAATTATTCTTCTCATAACTGTATTTCTTTCAGCTTTGTCCACTTTTTATAAGACTCAAATCATAGTACACTTTCATATTTTCACATACTAACTTTTATCGTAAAAATTTATCTGTTTTACAGTCTTCGTAATGGCTTTATCATATTCCATCAAATTGATGTATTAGAGTGAGGGTGTATTGAGAGCAGGGCTACCATGTCTTAAATCCATCGCTGTCGAGTTGATTCAGACTCATAGTGACCCTATAGGACAGAACCCTATAGAACTGCCCCATAGGGTTTCCAAGGAGCTGCTAGTGGGTATGAACTGCTGACCTTTTGGTTAGCAGCTGAACACTTAATCATTGCACCACCGGGGTTCCATCATATCTTTGTAATTTTATATATCCACATCTAGCTGTATGTTTGGCACGTTCGATTCATGGTTGTTGAATTTAATTGAATATTTCAGATTTATTTAATCTTTATTGTTGGGCATTTAACTTCTGTCTGGTTTACAGATATTATGGTTAATGATGTGGTGACCATCTATCTGAATGCCTGTGGCTTCGTGATTCTTTTGACTGATGATTTTATGATGAATTCCCGCAAGGGGGATTTCTCTCTCAAAAGTTGTGAGCATTTGTATAACTCTTGATTTGTGAATGGATGGCATTGTTTTACAATGACACCTTCAGAGTTTGAATATTCCTATGGTCTTATAAAAAAAAAGGGTATTTTGGAGCTTATCAAGCATTACTTATAGCCTTTTCTTCTTGACACATTATAGCTGAAAGTATTCTCCAAATTTGGATACAGGCTACAGCCTATTTCAGGTTGCTTTATAATTCTAAGCCTGCTTTTTTGTATGGTCATTTTCAGCATGTATGTGGCTTTTATTTATATATTATTTTTGTTATAAATTATGCATCTCAATTTCCTCAAGGAATTTAAAGCTCTTTAAGTTTGTTGTTGTTAGGTGCTGTCAAATCGGTTCCGACTCAGCAACCCTATGTACAACAGAACAAAACACTGCCTACTTGTGCGCCATTCTCACAATCACTGTTATGCTTGAGCCCATTGTTGCAGCCACTGTGTCAGTCCATCTCGTTGAGGGTCTTCCTCTTTTTCACTGACCTTCTACTTTACCAAGCATGATGTCCTTCTCCAGGGACTGGTCCCTCCTGATAATATGTCCAGAGTATGTGAGAAATAGTCTCATCATCCTTCTTTCCAATTAGCATTCAGGCTGTATTTCTTCCAAGATAGGTTTTTTATTCTTCTGGCAGTCCACGGTATATTCAATATTGTTCGCCAACACCATAATTCAGAGGCATCAATTCTTCTTGGGTCTTGCTTATTCATTGTCCAGCTTTGCATGCAGGTGAGGCGATTGAAAACACACTGGCTTGGGTCAGGCACACCTTAGTCCTTAAAGTGACATCTTTTTAACACTTTAAAGAGGTGTTTTGTAGCTGACTTGCAACATAAAACACAAAATATAAAAAATAAAAACAAAAAGTTTTATTTGAACCTTTTCAGTGGGTTTGGGTTTTGGTTTTGTTTAAGCTTATGCACTCGTTGCCAATTTACTTTTATTTTTTAAATCTTCTTCATGTAGAGTCTCTGACTTTGACATTCTTGAAGCTCTTTTGTTTCTTTCTTCTTCTCATTCAGTTTTGAAATGCTATCAGCTTTTGAAGTTGTTTTCAAATTATTAACACAAACATGCGCCCATACATACATACGGGCACACACATGTTCTTATGACATATGATAACGTAATTTTTGTTCCTTCCTCAGTTCTATTACCCTCGGAAGAACAAGAGAAACTAGAAAATCCATCTTAAGAAGTGCCTGTAGACAAAAGAAGAAATCTGTGACTGTTTAACAGATCGTATCTTTGGTGAAAAACCAGTTAATGACCAGTCAAAACAGAAGATACTCTAAATATTTAACCTTTAGTTCTATTTGATTCTTCTGTTTTTAAAGTTGTAATACTAAGATCTTCCTTTGAGTACTTCGCTCTAAGTTATAGTGTTATTTTTGATATATTTGATATTGATAAAAACTCATTGCTGTCATTTCCAACTCATAGCAGCCCTATAGGACAGAGTACAACTGTCCTATAGGGTTTGCAAGGAAGATTCGAACTGCCGACCCCTGGACTTCTTATGCATTTTTTCATTTAATGCTATTATTATCCCCTTTTTATAGATGATGAAACTGAGGCTGTGAGAATTTAAGTAAAACTTGCCCTGAAGGTGGGTGCAGTATTTAGGCTTGGGTCTATCTGGTTGTAAAACTCCGTGCTCTTAATCATGATGCTAGGCTAAGTACATTAAAAAAAGTACATAGGTTTTGCCAATTTGCATTTATTGCTAAGGAACTTAAAAAAAAAAAAAAAATCTTCCTTTCTGATGGTATACATCTCAGAATTTCCATATTAAGTAAATAAATTTTTACTTTTTCTCCAAAGAGTTCTTGATGACCAGGTATTGATCCACACTTGGAAAGCCATCTTCTGGTATCTTTCACAGAGTTAATGGTTAACTGTCATTTCTAAACTTTACTCCCTATTTTCAGTTGTATGACTTCTTCCTTAACAGTGTCCTCATCATTCACTAACTCCAAGGTTAGTTAATAAAAAAAAAAAAATTGATTCTGGTCCCTAAGATTTCTACTACATTCATTATCTACCAGTGGGTTTTTTTTTTTTTAATATTTAATGGTTTACAGTATATGAAATGCTTTTGAAAACTACAAGTTACTATGTATACAGAGATGTTTTTCATTAGCATTTTCCATTAATATTTTCTGTGTTCTGTCAATTTTTGGCAGTTGATGCCCTATGGGTGGTAAACAAATGAGCTTGATAAAATTAGGTCATTTGTGGGCACCAGGTTCCAATAGGATATTTAAGGGTTCTTCTAAGGCCCTTGTTACATTCAGTGCTGTGCACTGACCAGCAAAAACCCTTTCTTATGTCTGGACGTATTCAACAAATACTTTACAATCATCATTATTTACTAAGATATTTGAAACTGGGGCTCATGGGGTCAGGGAACTTCAAGGATTCTTAAACCTTGGAGAAGCGTGGAAAATTGTGTGCCATATAAACCTTTTTTAAGAGTTCATAATTTTCATCAAATTCGCAGGTAGGAAATTAGACCCAAAGAAAGTCTAAAAATATCCCTATTGTCAAAATTTTGGTCTCTACATTTGTTTAGCCACTTAGACTTTAATGCCAGACTTTTTAGATACCCGTTTTGACCATATTTTCTGTTTCTGTTCTCTTGTCAATTTCTTATGCTTAATTCTGAGTTTTTTTTTTTTTTTTTTTTTTGCCTGCTACTTTGTTTTTATGTAAGGAGGGCAAGGACGTTCGTTTTCTGTTTGTTTTTATTCTGATTAACATCAGAATCAGTTTCTAGTTGCACAAATGGTCATTTTTGGAGATTAAAGAGAGACTGTAATTTATAGAATTTAATCCTCTCTGATGATTCGCTAGTGTGAATTGAATATTTGAAACCTATTTTTATTATTTCAGTGAGTCAGTGAGGTATATACTACACTTTAACAATCTAATAAGAAAGAAAATGAATTTTATCAGTTTCTTTTTTCTTTATCACCACCTAAGCAACCACCTCACCCCCAAATTATTGCCAGTTCTAGACTCAACCAGGTTAAAACCCTGCTCTCATGTGTCAATCTGGAATGGACCAGTCACTGATGTGAAAAAGGAAGCAGTAAATCATTGCCAGGGACTCTCTGTTCTGTTTGTCCCTAATCTTCACTTTGCATCCTATCTCCCAAAGATGAGTCACAGCAACCTGCCTTTCTTATACTTGTCTAAAACAGATAATGAGCTTCCTTCAGTAATGACAGAGCAGAGAATCTGAAAGCAGGGTACAAACTGTGTTATTTGTTTTAAGGGCAAAGGTTGGTTTTGAATTAGTCTTTCATTATTCTAAGAGAAGACAGTACTACGTAGTAGTTAAAAGCTCAGGCTATGGAATCAATCTAAGATCCCTGGGTGGCATAAGTGGTTTGTGCTTGGCCACTAACCTAAAAAAGGTTGGCAGTTCATAATCCACTCAGGGCATCTTGCAAGAAAGGCCTGGTGATCTACTTCCATAAAGATTACAACCAAGCAAATCCTGTGGAGCAGTTCTTCTCTTACATAAGGTCAACCTGAGTTTAAATTGCCTTGATGGCAACTTTTATTTAATTTTTTTTTTTTTAATAGAATCAATCTTTCCTAGCTCTGCTACTTTCTAGCAGAGGATTTCCATTTTGGATTCTTTGGTGAGAATTATTTCCTTCACTTACAGTTTCACACATCCGGAGTAGCACTGGAAGGCTTTTCCACAGACCAGATTCTGGCTCCGTATAGTCATATACTTCCAACCTGGGCCCTATTTGATTAGACTTAAGTCAACATTTTTACATGTTCTTTAGAACATTAATAGATGGTAAGCAAAATAAAGTCTAATAAAATAAAGCAAAGGTTTGTGGCCAAATATGTTTCCGGATATGTTTCCGGTGCGTTTGGTTAAGCAATCAAGTTTCTTTTACAGTAGGATTCTTCTGATCTTTTGATATGCAAATGTATTGCAAATCTCTACACAGGGCAGAGACAGAGCATGTCGCCAGTGGATCCAGAGGCATCCCTCACACCTCCCACCCCTACCCGTGCCGTTTTTAAAGTGCATCCTTCAGGTTTAGTGTTCTTTGAGATGAACTTTGATATATCTCTTAGGATATCATCAGCTAAAAACCTGGTAGAACAGTATTTGGCAATATAATATGAGCAAGTAGTTGGAATCAAGAGAGTGGTTGATGGGGTTCAGGTTATAGGAGAGAGGCTTTGAAGGAGGACGTAAGAGAATACCAAAACCAAGGGAAACTACCCTGTTTTGTAGAACTGTTATGGCTACAGTCCGAGTCCCTGGGTTGTGCAAACAGTAAACGTGCTCTGCTGCTAACTGAAAGGCTAGAGATTTGTGTCCACCTGGAGGTGCCATGAAGGAAAAGCCTGGCGATCTGCTACTTCCAAACAGCCACTGAAAGCCCTGTGGAGCATAGTTCTACTCTGACACATACAAGGTCGCTATGAGTTAGAATTGACTCCACAACAAATGATACTGCAGAGACCCCATCAACTCTGGCATGCATGAAATTAACTCAAGCCTGCATATGTATTATGAGAATGGCAATGACTCAGACCAGTACTGAATTTTATTCAGAAATTTAATTGAAGGATTGAGCCTGTTTACTGAGGCAGTTTCGAAGGGAGGCCATTACTTGCCAGAGGACTCCTGTGCTAACATGCTGTTCCCATGGCAGCTGAAGCGAACCCTTATATTTTAGAAGCAAGTTGAAATGCAAATCACCTGAGTTCTAGCTTGTACTTCCTAGAGTAATTTGAACTGTTTGGTTTATAAGAAAGCAAAAGAAAAATCGTTTTTTTTCAAAGTAATAGTACCCAAAATATGGTCATTGAGTAGTATACATACCATTTTATAGCATGACTCTGTTGTTAATAAATGACACATTGTGTAAAGTTTATAGCTGGCCAGTACTTTTTAATATTTCAGTCAAGTACAATCTTTATAATTAGTTTCTGTTTTTACAAATGTGACTCTCTGAATAAAAGGGGGAAAAACCCCTCAAACTTTTAAAATATTGTTTAACAGTTAAAAATCTCCAATGATTTTTCATTAGCATATGAACATAATAGTGGATTCTATTTCCATCAGCATGCACAATTTCTATATGAAAAATGTTGGCAAAAATATCTGAAGTTTTGGTTTCATTAAGTCAAAATTTTGAAATATTTTGGGGCACATTTAGTGTAACAAGCTTTTTATTTTCCCCTGGTATCATGCTATTTCTGTATCTGTAGTTATAAACTTCTGGGCCTGAAAATGTTCGATTTACGTCATGAAATAGAGCTGGCCTTATTTCTAAATATATTGGCATTAGAACAAGGCTAGCTTTTCCACTAGTGCTTCCACACCTTCTTAAAATTTAGGTTTCAGATATTTTCTTTTGATTGCTAATCTAGTATACTCATGGTTTGCTACCATTTTGGAATATGTCAGGAAGAAATGACCTCAGGATTACTGAGAAATCTGTGTCATTCTTTTCCCATTATCTACTGTTTTTGTGCTGACATCTGGTCTGAGTAGCTCAAAGATCCACTTTAGCCAGGCAGTGACTTTGTGCTAAATGCTACTTGACCTTCAAATATCTGTGGATCCAGCCAGGATTGGGTCAGACTTGATCCTCTCCAGTTTTAGATACCTGGCCAACTTCTCTGGCCAGCATTAGGCATCGACACTCCTAAAGGTCGATGGATGATTTCATGACAGGGTATGCTATCCTTTCACTTGTCTACAGTCTGTTTCAACAATGGAAATAATGAAAATTGTGTGTTAGTTCTAAGGACATTTGGAACATCTCTGTTGCATTTTTTTCTCTCTCTCCCCTTTCCTCCTTTCTTCCTTCCCTTCCAACTCTCCTTCACTCCTTCCTTTTTTTTTTCTTTATCTCTTCCTCCTCCTCTTCTTATTACTTCTTTTGAGAGTAGTGATGGGTAGACGCATTCAGATGCCATTTTGTATCTGGTTCCTCTTGCTGGTATTCTTGTGAAGGCCTTTCTAGCAAGGCGGGTGAGAGAGATGGTTGCAATGCCTCAAGCTACCCAGCTGGCATGGGCCTGCATTACTGACTGAGAAAAGCTTCATGGAATCTATATATTTGTAGTCATAGGACCTTTGCCATAGATTGTAGTTTAGATAGACTTTCTTAGATGGTGTAATCCTGGCCAGCCTTGTGTACAGTTCTAAGACAAAACACTTGCTACCTTTACACAGACATGGTAAAACACAGGTTGTAAAAGAATTCTGCAAAAAACAGTAATTTGGGACTAGTCAGTTGGTGGATTAAATGCAGGTTTTTGTTGCTTTGATGACTCTTCCATAGCTACAATAACCCATTCTTACCTGAAAAACAAAATGAGATGTTTGTTTCCTAACATTGTTTTTGGTTCCCATCGAGATGGCTCTTATGATGACCATACGTATAACAGAACAAAATATGGCCCCGTCTTGGGCCAACTTCATGATCATTGGTATGTTTGAGTCCGGTGGTTTTCTAATTTAGCAGTGCCTTAAAAAAAAAATTTTTTTTTTTTATATGCTCTTCCATTGCATCAAAGTCTGGTTATGTGTCTCCTGGGACATATTTATGAGCAGAAAAGTTGATTATTTTGTTCAGTGTCTCTGTCTTAGAAACTGTGAAGTGAAAAAATGTGGTTCTAAGCAGTGGTCATGTGAAGAAAGATGTGGAATCAGCTGTGTCTGACCCTTTTTTCAAACCAACCAGTACACTATAACCTTTGAGACAAGCCTGGAGTGATAGATATTAACATTATTTGAGCTGTTTTTCTGAAAAATGAATTGAGAGCATACATAGGTAGGCTAGGTGCTGCTTTTGGTGATGGAGATAACACAGTAAACAAGGCAAACAAGCTTCAATGAGGAGACAGTAAGCATACAAGAAAACTATCAGATCAACAGAGATCTGAGGTGACATGGAGAAGTAAAATAAGGTGGCATAACAATAAGTGACTGAGGCATTTTTAGAATGGGTGGTCAGGAAGAGATGACCTTTAGGTTGTAAGCTGAAAGAAAAGACACCACACATGAAGAAAATCAGGAAAGTCAGGCAGACAGAACAGCTAAGTGAGCTATGGGGAGTGTTAGAAGACAAAGAGATTAAAAGAAGCCCAAATTTGTATGGCTTTGTGAGCCAAGTGAGCCAGTTTAGTTGTAAGTCTAATTGGGGCCCTGGAGGATTTTAACCAAAAGGATGTGGTAATATGATTTACTTTTTTTTTTCCCGAGAAAGTTACCTTTGTTGTATAGAGAATAGAAGGGAGAGGGGCAAGAATCTAAGGAGGAGAGTATTGTTATTTTGCAGGTGAGAAATGATGGCAGCTTGGACTATGCTGGTAATAGAGAGATGGAAAGGCATATATGGAGTAGGGATATGTTTTGGAGATAGCTTGTAGCTGGAGCTAAAAGATGCCAGAAATATCAAAACATCTGGAAAAACATAATATTATTTTCCTCTATGTTTTTGTGTGTTTCTCCCTTTTTTATCCTTACTCTTAAGATTGAACATCTTCATATTATAATTTTGTAATATTATCTTAGAGAGATTAGAAAGGTAATTCAGCCTTTAGCATAGTTGATCAAAATTATATTATTATTGATAAGTTTAAAAAAGTTTTTTGAGTGCTAAACCAAAAACCAAACCCATTGCCATGAAGTCGATTCTGATTCATAGCAACCCTATAGGACAGAGTAGAGCTACTCCATAGGGTTTCCAAGGAGTGGCTAGTGGATTTGAACTGCCAACATTTTGGTTAACAGCTGAATGCTTAACCAGTGTGCCACCAGGGCTCCACAGTTTATTATTGATAATATCATGGAAACTTTTAAGATTGTTGCCTAATTGTGGAAAACCTGTATCAAATTTCTTTCATATATGAGCTTTAAGATTTCAGGGCATTTTGAATTTTCATGTGCAGTGACTGATTATAAATACTCTGAATTGATGGCACTTATAAACCAGCTTGTGACTGATGTTTTTGTGTCAGGACCCTAGAAGACATTTCTATACTGAGAACACCTAGCAATTGTTCTTGAACTTGCTGTGGATTGAATTTGGTGTCCCCCCCAAAATATGTGTTGGAATCCCATTGGGAATAGGTTTTCTTTGTTATGTTAATGAAGTCATATCAGTGTAGGGTGTGTCCTAAACCTAGTCACTTTTGAGTTATAAGGAGCAGCATAGACCCAGAGACAAGCAAGTACCAGCAGGGGAAAGATAGATGCCATGTGAAGATTGCCAAAGAACCCAGGAATGCAGGGCTATAGAATCTGAAAGAGGCAAAGATCTTTACCCCAGAGCCAACAGCCAGTGCCCTGAGTTTAGACTTACAGCCTCTTAACTGAGAAAATTAATTTCTCCTTTTTAAAGCCACCCACTTGTATTTCTGTTACAACAGTTTAGGAAATAAGAAAGAATTATACAAGGAAGTTACTGTGAACCACAGATATATATCTCCCAACTCAATGTCCCTTTATGTAGATCCCAAAAATGTCTACCCATGGCAACCAACATAAGACCAAGTGTGGTGGAGGGAAAACTTGAAAGTAAAGTTCACCATAGAAAGATTGTTAGGGCCCCTCCTGGGTTTTAGAAGTGGCCTGTGCAGGTGAGGCACCCTAAACCTTAAACTTCTTCAGCTTCTTTAGCTTTAGCTTCATCTGGGAGGAGAGCATGATTAAATAAAGTGCATACAGAACAGATAAAAAAAATCAAGCATGGTGAAAACAGAGAGGACTTCATTGAATTTATACTCAGAACCAGCTATTTAGTATAACAAATTAGGTCTGACATCTTTGGTAAAAAGCTCTGTGTAAGTAGCAATGTGATGTGTCTAACAGATATCACCCTGATGAAATCTCCAGGCCAGCACGCAGAAGTGGTTACAATTTAGGATATGTAGTGGAGCTAAATGTGGTGGTTTCTGTTTTCCTCTCTGACTCAAAGGAAACTACAAACATCAGCTGACACTTGCTACATTGAGGTCATAAGTATTTTGCCTTTTAGAGAAAAGTGTGCTCTTTTTTGTTTAACATCTCTGCTACAAAAGGTGTAGATGAAGATGTAGATGGCAAAGAGAAAGTGGCGAAATCAAAGACTTTCCTCGATTGATTTCAAGTTCTTTCATTCTCTCATCCAAAACCTGCAATATTTTTGAGCCCAGAAAAAGACCTAAGTAGTTTCCACATTTACATTTTGTTCAATTTATTTTCAAATGTGGTGTTGGGGAGAATGTCCTGACATAAGTTTTTCAATAATTGAATATAAACTTAAGAACTTTGCTTGCAATTGACTGAAGTTCTGTTCAGAAAGTTAAATACATCTGGGTTGAGATTATATATATATATATATATATATATATATATATATATATATTTTAAATAATCATCAATATTAAGTACATGAAAATAGGTTGGAATGAGATTGGAAGGTAGAACTTGGAGGAGAAGAGGGATGTGATTGGAAATAATGGGCTTCTCCCATGGTATTGATGGCAACTTTTTCATTTGCTCCTTCTGCTTATTCATGTTGGCAGTGAGAGTAACAGAAAAGAAAAACATAAGGAATTCTCAGATACCAGCATTTATTCAGTAAATTATGGCCAAAGATGGAGCCCTTGTAAGATCTACAATCTGTTCTTCCACTTAGACAAACCTTAAGAACAGTTCCCTGAGATAGAAGATGATAAGAAATGAAAAGAAATGGAATTTATGTTTAGAATTGCTTTAGATAGCTCTGAATTTTTTTATTCTCTTTACTATATTGTCTGATTCAAGAGAAGTTTGTTTACTTATAAAGAATCATTGTTTTTTTCTTGCCATTTAAAAACATTAATTTTTAGGTTTTGAAGTTGAATTGGCAGATTTGTCAAGGAGGGCAAAGGGGGAAGTTATGGGCATGTTTCCTACCTGCTTGAGTAAGCCAAACTAGAGAAGGGAATACAGGAAATCTTAGATTAGCAAGTTCAACCTTCTTCAATCCACGACATTATGATAAAGTCTTCAAATATGTGAAGGGCCATGTAAAATAGAAGGTTCTTGCTTAATTTAATATAAGGCCTTACAAACTCTAGTTCTCCAACAATGTGTTAAGGGAAGACTTGTGAAAGGAAAGTCATCAGACTATTTTTGTGAAGACTGAATCACCATCTACAATGGAGATCACTATTCTTTGGAGATTGTGTCCCCCAAAAGTATGTGTCTCAATTTGGCTAGGCCATGATTCCAAGTATTGTGTGATTGTCCAGCGTTTTGTCATCTGATGTGATTTTCATATGTGTTGTAAATGCTATCACTATGAAGTTGATGAATTGGGATTAGCGGTGGTTACGTTGATAAGATCTGTAAGATTAGATCTTGTCTTAAGCCAATCTCTTTTGAGACATAAAAAAGAGAAGTGAGCAGGGAGACAGGGGAACCTCATACCACCAAGAAAGAAGCACTGGGAGCATAGCGAGTCCTTTGGACTGAGGGTCTCTGTGCTGAGAAGCTCCTCGACCAGGGGAAAATTGAGGACAAGGACCTTCCTCCAGAGCCGACAGAGACAGAAAGCCTTCACTTGGAGCTGACACCTTTGAATTTGGACTTCTAGCCTCCCAGACTGTGAAAGAATAAATTTGCCTTTGTTAAAGCAATTTAATTGTGGTATTTCTGTTATAGCAGCACTAGGTAACTAAGACATACAGCTTTCCTCTCTGTAGCTTAAAGAGCCTCAGTTTATTTTTTTCTACACTTGAGATGGCTTTTAGATCACTCACCATTGCTGATCACCTTACTTTCCTTTTAGTGATGGGTGCTGCTATATTAACTTCCTAGGGCTGCCATAAAAAAGTACCACAAACTGGGTGGGCTAAAACAATAGAAATTTATTCTTCACAGTTATGGAGAAAGAATTCAGAGTGTCATCAGGGCCATGCTGACTTGGGAAAGATCCTTCCTTGTTTCTTCCAGCTTCAGGTAGCTTCAGGCATTCTTTGGCTTGTGGCAGCATAACTCTAGTCTCTGCTTCCATCTTCACATTGTGGTCCTCCCTCTATATCTATGTGTCCCCTCTCCTTTTTTTTATAAGGGCATCAGTCATATAGGATTAGGGCCCAACCTTAAGTTAACTAATTACATCTACAGAAACCCTCTTTACACATAAGGTCACATTCACGGCTACCAGGTGTTAGGACTTGAGCATATTTTTTTGAGGTCACAGTTGAACCCATAAAGATGCTCACCTTCTTCCCTGGAATAGCCGTGATTTATTCATTATTCTACTCTCCTAGGTGATTTTGGTGGATGACTTCTCTTCCCCAGCTCCAGGGGTAAATCATGATTAGTATGAGCCAGCCATTGTGGTCTGATTAGACAAGTGACCCAATCCTGGCAGTGGAACTTGAGAGGAAGTCAGCCAGAGGACTTTTGAAAAAGCACTTTTTCCCAAATAAAAAGACCCATGGAGGGAATGCATTTTGTTTTCTTTCTCTTTGAATGTGGACCTGTCAGTAGGTGACACCTAGAACTGTAGTACTCAGCTTGGAAATATTAGGAGAGAGATCACCAGAGTATAGGGATGAAATATAGAATGATTGAAAGTCCTTGAGGTCCTTGAGGTCAAGTTGAGCAGCCGGGCATTCCTTCTCTTAACTTCTTGGTATGTGAGATAAGTAATTCCTTCCTGTTCTTATTTCCATTGTTTGCTTTTCTATTAATTGCAGCTCAAAGCATGCTAACTGATACATACACAATCCCTCTTACTGTTTATCTTAACAGCAACTTCTACCAACCACTGATACCATTAGCATTGTTTGTAATATATTTGTCATGCAATTTTTATATTTAACTGAAATATTTCTGTGATGATTCATAAACATAGGCAAAAGCAGATAACATAGTTTATATGAATATCAAATTTTTACAATTTTTTCCTGGAGTTAAGTTGTTAATACTTGACAGCATTTTTCTTCAGTGTGTTTTAACACTGAGTTGGGCTGTTTTGAGCCTATGATTTCTTTGAGTGAGATCTCCTGTCCCGTATACATTTAATTTTGGTTAGCTAGTCTGTTTTTTATAACTCCATCTTGCCGATAAAAGTAACATTTAAGAAAAATTTGTTCTTATTGGCTCTGGTTTTTCTTTCAACCCTCCAAAATAAATGCATTTAGACATCCTTCTATTTTACTCTTATAGAACTGTTTTCCCCATAGTACTCAAGTTATTGCGGACTATATACTTAAATGAGTTTGAAGCAGGTTGAGAAAACTTGCTCTAGATTATTAGAATATTTTGGTGGCTACTCTAACTTTGAGAAAAAATTTGTTTAGTTGTGGTGTTAGACTCAGGGAAGAGTTTTTTTCTGAGTTTTACCTCCCTCCTTATCCTCCCAGCTTTATGCATTATAAACATGAACAAATATTTATTTCCTATTCTCTTTCTATACACAAAGTAGGAGCCATGTGCCATTTATTGCTGCAAGGCGTTATCTATTCTTTTTTTAAACAGCTTTATTGAGATACAATTCACATGGCATACAATTCACTCTTTTAAAGTGTACCATTCAATTTTTTTAGTGTAGTCTCAAAGTTACACACCCATCTCCACAGTGAGTTTTAATACATTTTCACCACCCCAGAAACAAAACCTTGCAGTCACTCTCCATTTCCTCCCATTCTGTCACTCCAGTTCCATGCAATGTTTGTCAATTGCCTATTGTGGATATTTCATATAAATGGGATCATATAATATGTAGTCTGTTGTGAATGACTTCTTTCACTTAGCATGGTTTTTAAGGTGTATTCTTGTTAAAGTATGTGTGGGTACTTCATTCCTATTTAGTGGAAAATAGTATTCCATTGTATGGATATACTATACTTTATCCATTCATCTGTTGAGGGATATCTGATTGTTTCCACTTTTTGGCTAATATGTATTTTCTGGTGTTGTGATATGAATTTGTCTTTTAACTTTCTTCAGTTTGCATCACAACTTGCAATGCTGAAGAGGTAACTTTACGCTGTTTTCCTTTGGTGATATCCAGTGTTTAGATATGCCATTTCCATGTGTTGTAGGAGTGTGTTGACTGACCACTTAATTACTTAAAATGTGTTTATAGCTTCACACACAAAAAAAAGGAAAGAAAGAGAGAAAGAAAAGTCAGCATACATCTGAATACAAATGCCCATGCACATAAACCCCTGGATTTAAAATGTTAGAGAAATTCACATGTGAACCCATTACTTTTTAACATAGACAGCATTGTAAACTGGAGTTTAAATTTAAATTTGAAAAAAAAAATACACTGAGGTGTTTAATGTTTATCCTTAAACACCCAGGATAAAACCATGATGACAGCTACAAACTTATTTTTTTATGATCTTGGAAAGACATGAGAGGAATACATTTTTATCATGCGTCATACGCGGTGATTTGTGTACCTTCTTTACTTCCCCATTTGGACTTTAGTGGGAGTAGAAGGGAATTCTTTTCTTATTTGTTTTTCTGGGAACAGGAGAAGGAACTGTCTGTGCATTTATGTGTTTGTATTTTTTCCTCAGAAGGAAATCAGCACTGGTCCCATTTTGCTCAAACACATATAGCAGTAGCGGTGCAGTGTGCTTCCTAATGCCTGCTGCCATTGTAGCTGATAAGTAAGTTAGTTTTTAAGTTTTCTGTAGTGTGTAGTGATTAAAAATCAGGAGTGTTAATTGGGGTGATTACTTACCCTGTTTGTTTCAGTTTTATAAGCATTTGATTTTGTCTCCAGAGAGAAAAGCTGTGAAGAGCTTGGATAACCATTTTGCAAGCTTAGTGCTGATTCGGCTTGTGTGGGTTGGAACTGGTGATTGTAGGTTATATTTGAATGACCACAGGGGACCACCAAAGTGACCAGTGTTACTTTTTTCTATTTTCAGGATTTTGAGGAATAATTCACCTCATAATAGTAAAAACATGAAATAGGATTGATTTAATTTAGAATATGAATGAGGTTTCTTTGACCTGTTTTGGTTGTTTTGCTGCCCATTCTAGTGTCTCTGGGATTAGATTCCTCTAAAAGTAAACATTATCAGTTAAAATTGCATTAATTTATTTTAATTTGAATTGTCCTTGATTGCCTAACAATGAACTAAATGTGAACCAGACATAAGCTACTTTATCTTTTGGGGAGAATTAGTTGAACATTTATGGGAACCTACCAACTGTCAGGTACTATGCTGAATAAGATACAGTGGTGATTCTCAACCATATCATTGTCTAGGCACAGATAGACTTTTTTTTTAATTGTGGTAAAAATATGTATAACAAAATATTTGCAATTTCAACATTTTTTGTGTGTATAATTCAGTGAGATAAAGACTTTTTAACACTAGAGAGTAAGCTTCATGACAGTAGGAACTCAAACTGTGTTACTTAACATTGTATACCAACTCCCTAGCACAGTGCTTGATTAAACACCTGGTAGGCACCCAACAAAAATTCGGTGAATGAATGATTGTAAAATTATAGCATGATATTAAAGGGCTGTAATGGAAGTATGAGGGATGCAGGGAAACTGGCTTTGTACTGGGAGGGGGGAAAGTTTTACATATGCATATCTTTTAACTGAGTTGTGATGACTGAATAAGATTTCATCATACAGAAAAGAAGGCAACTAAATTATGAAAAGCAATTCCCATATCCAGACATCACATGTTGGATATGAAAATATTAACTGAAGAGTGTAGCATAATTGTGTTCATTGTGCAAAGGGGAAAATTGAAGCTTGGAGATTTTAAGTGACTAGGCTGAGGCCAGGGCATTGGTGGTTCAGTGGTAGAATTCTTACCTTCTGTGTGAGAGGCCCAGGTCTGGTTGCTGGCCAGTACTCATTATGTACAGCCACCACCTAGCTGTCAGGGGAGGCTTGCCTACTGTTACGATGCTAAACACATTTTAGGGGAGCTGCCAGACTAGACAGAGTAGGAAGAAAGATCTGGTGATCTACTTCCAAAAATTAGCCATTGAAAACCCCGTGAATTGCAACTGTCTTGTCCTCAGCTGATCATGGGGATGGCCTAGAACCAGGCAACATTTCATTCTGTTGTGCACGGGGTTACTGTGAGTCAGGGCTGACTCGAAGGCAGCTGACAACAGAATAGCCAGAGGTCAAAGAGCTTCCAATGATGGGTCCAGTTTTTGAACTCAAGGATATCTGTTACTACCTTCACACCAGTAACAAGTAACCTCCCTTACTTTGAGGTACAGCCAAAGATCTAATTTCAGGATGAAAGACTAGAAAATTGCGATTTCTTGCTATTAGTTAATATGTATTGGTAACTTGTTATGGATTGAATTGTGTCCCTCCAAAAGTTATGTTGACATCCTGACCTCTATACCTGAGTGTGACCCAGTTCAGAAATGGGTTTTACTTTTGTTATGTTAATGAGACCATGCCGGAATGTTCCTAAACCTGATCCTTTTGAGTGCTGTCTCAATAAGGGGAGTGCAGATTTACAAAGTCACACAGAGGGGAAGAGACCATGTGAGAATCCTGTATAAGCCAAGAACCCCAACAAACTCCTGGGACTGCCAGAAGTGAAAGAGACAAGGAACGATCTTCTAGATGTGACAGAGCATACCCTTCCAATACCTTAAATTTGGACTCTTAGGCTCCAAACCTAGGAAACAATACATTTTCGTTCTTTAAAGCTACCCACTTGTGGTATTTTGTTACAACAGCCCTAGGAAACTAAAACAGAATTCTTTTTTGTGTAATGCCCCCTCTCCTGGTGCTCAGGGTGACCCTTCTAAGGGCAGTCCCTCACCAGGAGATCCTTTTCTGGGTATTCCCCATATAGGTGATCCCTCTCGGTTTCTTCTCTCTGTTGCTGTATCTTGGAATCCAGCTGCCACACTGTGAGGAGCACTTAGCTATGCGGAGAGCCAAGCTTTTGAGATATCTCAGCCCAGATGCCAGAAATTTGAGTGAAGAGCCCCCAGATGATTCTAGACCCCAGCCATTCCAGTCACTCCCAAATCATTTGGTTTTCTCAGCTAGGCCCCAGACATTATGGAGCAAGGACAGACATTCTCATCGTGCCCTGTGTGAAATCCTGACCCAGAGAACCCAAAGAAAACATAATGGCCAGAGCTGTAGCGTTCATGGTGGAAAGGCCATTGAGAATTGCCTAGATGTTGGTCTTGACATCTTAAACTGCAGAACCAACACCTGTGGGTGCCATAAATAAGTTGGAATCAGCTAGATGGCAAAGGGTTTTTATTTCACTTTAATGTGGTTGAGGTTCAGGAGACTAGAAGGTGGTTTTGTGTGGGAGAAGACAATGAACGTTTAAGCTCATAGCTACAGGATTGAGCTGATTGATATTGACTCTGATATTTAGTCTATTCCCCATGACAAAAATGCAGCCTCTGATGATAGAGCCATTATAACAGGTGTATGGTGCTTCTAACCTGGAGAGAAATGTTGGTACATGGAATGAATAATGGGCAACTGTGAATGACGGACTGCAATTTTTAATAGTAGAAACCACAGAGAATGCTTGAAGGGGTTTTGTGTAATCTGTGGACATACACAGAGTTGGAAATCATGAAATATCTAAATCAGATCCCTTGAAATTCATAGAGGACAATGTGTTACCCCCTTTTTGCCGCCTTAGCACAGAGGTCCAACCAAACCTGGGTAGAGGCAGCTGCTCAGTCTTTTTCCAAAAGAAGAAATGAAGTGCTTTATACCAAACTCCATTTACACTGGGCTGCATCCTTGACTCTGCCAACCAGTGATACAATAAAAAAAAAAAACCCTCAGCCTCTTACTCCATATACAAAATTAATCTGAGATGGATCATAGACCTAAATATAAGCCCAGAACTGTAAAGTTGCTAAAAGAAAACATAGAAAGAAATCTTTGCAGTCTTGGGGTAGAGAAACATTTCTTGAACAGGATACAAAAAGCACTAACCATAAAAACCTTTGCTAAATTGGACTTTGTCAAAATTAAAAATTCTGCTCATCACAAGACACCAATAAGAAAATGAATAACATAATCACAGACTGGGAAAAAGTATTCACAGCATATATATCTGAAAATGTATGTATGTGTGTATATATATGTATGTATGTATATGTGTGTCTGTGTATATATATACATATGTATGTGTATGTGTGTATGTATCTGTATATGTATATGTATATGTAAAGAAATCCTATAAATTAACTATGAAAAAATGAACAATCTAACTTAAGATATGGGCAAAAGAATTGAATAGATGCCTCACAAAAGAAGATATATAAAATGTCAGTAAATAGATGAGTGGTGTGGAATTCAAAGGACTACTGCTTAGCAATAAAAAGAAGAAACTACTGATCTTTGCAACAACATAGGTGAATCTAAAAAGTTTTATGCTGAGTGAAAAAAAGCCAGATTCAAAAGTCTACATGCACTAGGATTCACTTATATGAAATCCAAGCTTAGACAGAAGAATCTGCAAAGATAGAAATCAGAAAGTGGTTGCCTCAGGGTGGGACAGAGAAATTGGCTGGAAGGGGGCATGAGGGAACATTTTGAGACTGCTGGAAATGCTGCATATTTTTAGTCTTGGCTACACGGGTATTTCCGGTTACGAAAACTCATTGCACAAATGCCTGAGATCTGTGCATGATATTGTATGTTAATTTACTTTGATTAAAAAGTGACACACATAAAAGCAATGGTATTTTTCTCATCGGTATTCTTCTATGAAAGGGGCAAATTTACATTGAGTAGATCTATTTTGCTGCATAGGACTTAATTAAATTATTTAGATTTTAATTATGAATGGACAAAATTCATGTTGTAAATATTTTTCATTTTGCTGAATTGTTTCTTCTGTAAAAATGTTCTCACCTACACTGTGCTGTCTTCGCAGGCAGAAGGAAGAGATTTGTTTAAAGGCACATGGGAATGTAAGCTGTGGTTGATGCAAAAGGTGTGATTGAGCATCTGCTGTGGGCCAGGTGCTGTGCAACCTGCAGATAGACAGGCACTCAAGGCCTATTTGTTAAATGAAGGAACTGGCAAGAGCTGAGACCTTTTGGGGACTGAATGGGCATCTTATGCTAGGCTAAAGAGTTTAGATTTTACCTTCTAGGAAACAGATATCCTATGGAGGTTTTTAGATGGGAAAGCTATTTATTTTTTCTGAAGAAGTTGGCTGGCTTTTTGGACAATAAGTAAAATATGGAGAAAGCAGTGGCCCAAACATTGGTGTGTGGATGTGATGTTTGCTACTGTCTTAGTCATCTAGTACTGCTATAACACAAGTATCACAAGCGAATGGCTTTAACAAAGAGAAAAGTCCAAATTCAGGGTGCCAGTTCCAGGGGAAGGATTTGTCTCTCTGTTGGCTCTGGAGGAAGGTCCTTGCCATCAATCTTCTCTTGGTCTGGGAGCATCTCAGCACAGGAACCTCAGGTCCAAAGGATGCACTCTGCTCCCGGAGCTGCTTTCTTGGTGGTATGAGGTCCTCCCTCTCTGCCAGCTTCCCTTTCCTTTTATCTCTTGAGAGAGAAAAGGTGGTGCAAGCCACACCCCAGCGAAACTCCCTTTACATTGGATCCAGGATGTGACCTGGGTAAGGGTGTTACAATCCCACCCTAATCCTCTTTAACACAAAATTACAATCAGAAAATGGAGGACAACCACACAACACTGAGAATCATGGCCAAATCAAGTTGATACACACATTTTTTTGGTAACACAATTCAGTCCATGATAGCTACTATGCAGCAATTGATCTACAATGAAAAACACTTTATGTTTTGCCAGATTTTGATGCATGATTATAAAATGGATTCAGATCTTTACCTCGTTGAGATTTATTTAGTATTTTCTTTGCATTTTTATTATTATATAATTATCATTCCTTTGGGCAATAACTAGTGAGTTTTATGAAAATTGTGAAGTTTGAAATATTAGTGGCTTTTTTTTTTACAATTTTACTTTTATTTTCAATCTGAAGTAAACAACTTCTGTATACATTACAAAATTTTTCAATGACATGTTTCTTTGCAAAAAAATCCTAAGTACCTTTTTTACTGAACTTATAGACAACTGAGGAAACCCTGGTGGCGTAGTGGTTAAGAGCTAAGGCTGCTAACCAAAAGGTCAGCAGTTCGAATCCACCAGGCGCTCCTTGGAAACTCTATGGTGCAGTTCTACTCTGTCCTACAGGGTTGCTATGAGTCGGAATTGACTTGACGGCCGTGGTTTTTTTTTTTTTTTTTTTGGTATAGACAACTGAAGAGTAAAAAATACTAACAAAAAAATTGAGAAGGAAGCCACATTTTTTCTTTTAGGGAATTATTGCTTTTGGAAATATATTTTAAGGTTTCAGCAGACACCTTTTCAGAAAATCATTTATTTAAACAAAATTATTATGCCAAGGTAAGGCTTATACCAGTAACATAGCAACTGTAGGTACACATTTAATTTTGTGAGAAAGATGGCAAGAAAAATGTCTTGAGTTTAAAAAATGAATATGTATTGCCAATTCAATAATGTTAAATATTTCACATGAAGGAAAATCCCTGGTTATGATGGTGATTTCTTGTAAGATTTTAATCTAAATAATATGATTTTATCATTCATGCTAAAGAAAAACAGAGCCTTAAAAAAAAAGAAAAAACAGTTACCGTCAAGTCTCATATTAGTCACTCTTAGTAGTTATATACATAATGTTTAAGAAATGCTTCATCTAAAAAAAAGGAATGAATGATGGAAACAGATGACTGGATTATTTGACTAAAGACTTACTCATACGTAATTTCATTTAATTTTAAGAACTAAAGGTGATGGAGGGAAAACATGTGGTTTGGCACTTGACTGTCATAAAGCAAAGTTAATATACTTTTTTCAGTAAAGCATTTTAAAAAATGAGCTAATTCTCAGGAAACTAAATACCTTTTTGTTTCTGTTCCTCAAGATAACTAGTTACTGTAAAAATAAGAATTTAATTGCATTTTGTGAATAAATAATAAAATGGCATGCACTACTTCTTTCATATATATGTGATTTTTTAGAAATGTCCACTTACTAAATTACATTGGTTCAGTCCCAAGGTCCCAAACCACAATAAATTAAATATGGCTTAACTTTTGACTAAATATAGCAAATTTTGCTGAAGATAATTCAAAAAGTGGCTGTAGCGGGATTCAGAAGAGAACTTGGAATGAGGAATATCATTACTGATATCAGATGGATGTTGGCTGAATGCAGAGAATACCAGAAAGATGTTTACCCATGTTTTATTGACTATGCAAAGGCATTCAACTGTGTGGATCATAACAAATTATGGATAACATCATGGAGAATAGGAATTCCAGAACACCTAATTGTGCTCACATGGAACCTGTATGTGGATCAAAAGACAATTGTTCAAACAGAATAAGGGACTACTTAGCGATTCAAAATTGGAAAGGTATGTAGCAGGATTGTATCCTTTCACCTTACTTATTCACTGTGTATGCTAAACGAATAATTGAAGAAGTGGACTGTATGAAGAATATGGTGTCAGCATTGGAGGAAGACTCATTAACAACCTGCAATATGCGGAGGATACAACCTTGATTGCAGAAATGAAGACAATTTAAAGAATTTATCAATGAAGGTACAAGACTACAGCCTTCAACATGGATTATACCTGAACATAAGGAAAACAAAAATCCTTACGTCTGGACCAAGAAACAACCTCATAACACATGGCAAAAAAAAAGTTGGAAGTTGTCAAAGATTTAATTCCAACTCATAGTGACCCCATGTACAACACAGTGAAATACTGCCTGGTCCCGAGCCATTCTCACAATTGTTCTTATGCTTGATCCCATTGTAACAGTCATTGTGTCAACCCATCTTGTTGAGGGTTTTCTTCTTTTTTGCTGGCCCTCCACTTTACCAAGCATGATGTCCTTCTCCAGGAACTGATCCCTCCTGATAACATGTCCAAAGTATGTGGGAAATAGTCTCACCATGCTTGCTTCTAAGAAGTATTCTGGCTGTACTTCTTCCAAGACAGATTTGTTTGTTCTTTTGGCAGCCCATGGTATATTCAATATTCTTTGCCAACTCCGGAATTCAAAGGCATCGATGAGGCGATTGAAAACACCATGCCTGGATCAGTCTTCAAGGTGACATCTTTGCTTTTTAACCATTTAAAGAGGTCTTTTGCAGACAGTTTACCTAATGCAATGTGTCTTTTGATTTTTTGACTGCTGCTTCTATGGGCGTTGATTGTGGATCCAAGTAAAATGAAATCCGTGACAACTACGATCTTTTCTCTGTTTATTCTGATGTTATTATTGGCCCAGTTATGAGGATTTTGTTTTCCTTATGTTGAGGTGTAATCCATACTGAAGGCTGTCATCTTTGATCTTCATCAGTAAGTGCTTCAAGTCCTTTTCACTTTCAGCAAGCAAAGTTGTATCATCTGCATAACGCCGGTTGTTAATGAGTCTTCCTTCAATCCTGATGCCCCGTTCTTCTTCATATAGTCCAGCTTCTTGGATTATTTGCTCAGCATATAGATTGAATAGGTATGTTGAAAGGATACAACCCTGACACACCCCTTTCCTGACTTTAAACCACACAGCATCCCCTTGCTCTGTTTGAATGATTGTCTCTTGGTCTATGTACAGGTTCCTCATGAGTACAGTTAAGTGTTTGAAATTCCCATTCTTTGCAATGTTATCCAAAATATGTTATGATCTACACAGTCAAATGCCTTTGCATAGTCAATAGAACACAGGTAAACATTTTTCTGGAATTGTCTACTTGCAGCCAGGATCCATCTGATATCAGCAATGATATCCCTGGTTCCATGTCCTCTGCTGAATTCAGCTTGAATTTCTGGCAGTTGCCCGTAATATACTGCTGCTGCTGCTTTTGAATGATCTTCAATAAAATTTTACTTGCGTGTGATATTAATGATATTGTTTGATAATTTCCGCATTCAGTTGGATCAACTTTCTTGGGAATAGGCATAAATATGGATTTCTTTCAGTCGGTTGTCCAGGTAGCTGTCTTGCAAATTTCTTGGTGTAGACAAGTGAGCATTTCCAGTGGTGCATCTTTTCGTTGGAACATCTCAAGTGGTATTCCATCGATTCTGGGAGCTGTGTTTTTCGTCAGTGCCTTCAGTGCGGCTTGGACGTCTTCCTTGAGTACCATCGGTTCCTGATCACGTACTACCTCCTGATACGGTTGAACATCGACCTGTTCTTTTTCATATAGTGATTATGTATTCCTTCCATCTTCTTTTGATGTTTACTGTGTCGTTTAATATTTTCCCCCATAGAATTCTTCAGTATTGCAACTTGAGGCTTGAAGCTTTTCTTCAGTTCTTTCAGTTTAAGAAATGTTGAGCGTGCTCTTCCCTTTTGGTTTTCTATTTCCAGGTCTTTACACGTGTTATTATAATACTTTACTTTTTCTTCTTGAGCAGCTGTTTGAAATCTTCCGTTCAACTCTTTTACTTCATCATCCCTTCCTTTTGTTTTACTCAAGTTTAAGGAGCAAGCTTCAGAGTCTGTTCTGACATCCATTTTGCTCTTGAAACTATCCACAGGTTTAGCAGAAGGTGTAGAGTTTGTTATACTTGAATTGTGAAATTTGTTTTCTTCAAAATGGAAAGAGATTTAAAAAGAAATGAAAAAAATACGTGTTCGGTGTGGGAAAATTCAGGAGATACAGTGCATAAATGTTACTTCTGTTAATATTTTGGAATATATCTTTTTAGAGATTTTTATATGCATAAATATACATATGCACAAAATAATTTTTAAAACTAAAATAGAGCAGATTTTCCATGACTTTTCACTATTTGCTAAACAATAGAGTTTAGCACCTTTTATCACAGTAAAACTGCATTGGGAAACTATTTTTAGTATGGATACACCATAATTGATTTACTTAATTCCTATTGATCATTTCTAGTTTTACTCTATCTTTAGCAATGTTGTAATAAACATTTATCTTTGGTATGTGTAAATTTAAATTTCTAGAATTGGAAATGCTGAATCAAAAAATACGTGCATTTTACAAAAGTTGAATACACATTGTTAAACATGCCCCCTGAAGGTCTGTAATAATTCATAATTTCAACAATAATATTTGAGAATATTTGATTCCCCATAACTGGAGGTTATCATTCTTCCAAATCTTTGCCAGTCTAATGAACATAAATGAGAATACTTATCTCTTACTCCTCATGCTTCTAAGTAGAGAGAATTCCATTAATGTATCACCCTGGTCTTCTCTCTACCCTCATTGCTGCTTTCTGCTTCCTTCTCCTTTATTCTCCAGGGAGGAATTTGGGGTATCTCTTTGGAATCTACCTGCTCAAAGGAGACATTCTGTTGCCAAGCCTCAGGTTTCCCAAGGGAGGGTCTGTAATGGGGGTAGTCTGAGGTTGTCCAACCCTGCCTATAACTAAGTTTCTCTAAATTAGAGAGAGTATTAGCAAATCCAATTGACTAAAAAAAAGCAGACCTAAAACCTTACTCTTTTACAACTTTATCAGTAATAAAGCTGCTTGATTCCTAGATATATGTAATTTATTTCAAACCTAAACTGCAAAAAGGAATGTTACTTATCGATCCACTAAAACATCAACCAAAGCAAAACCAAACTCTTTGCTGTCAAGTCGATTCTGACCCATAGCGACCCTATAGGAGAGTCGAACTGCCCCATAGGGTTTCCAAGGAGTGGCAGATGAATTCCAACTGCTGACCAAGCTCTTTACCACTGTGCCACCAGGGTTCCAAAACATCAACAGTAGGTTTCAAAGCATGGCAACCCATTGTTAATTTCAGTTTAAATATTACTAGTGTGGCTTCTCACCTGTCCATGCTAGAGTTATTTTGATTTCAGGTGGCATGGTGTGTGTAGTACAATGGCTTTCAAACTTTAACATGCACCAGAATCACTGGGAGGTTTTACCGAAATAACAGATTTTGGGGCCTATAGTCATTTTCTATTACTGTGTAACAAATTACCACTGATTTATCAGCTTAAAAAAAAGTCATTTATTATTTCACAGTTTCCTGGCCAGGAATCCAGGCACAGGTTAGCTGGGACCAGTGCTTGGAGTCTCGCAAGGCTGCAGTGAAGGTGTTGGGGAGGCTGGTTTCTCATCAAGAGGCTTCATTTGGGAAGAATCCACTTTCAAGCTCACTCAGTTTTGTTGTCAAATTTACTACCTTGAGACTATAGAACTGAAGCCTTGTTTTCTTGTTAAATGTTGGCTGGAGTGTGGCCACTAGAAGAGAGAGGTCTCCAATAGTTCATAGCTTCTTTTTTCATGGGATTTCCCCTACCTTACTGGTTTATTTGATCAATGAGCTGGGTAGTAATAGCAAGCAAGAAAGGGCAGCTGTTTTATAAAAACAGTGCTTTGTTGTTGAAAACAAATATTTTCTAATCCCAACTCACAGCTCTGAAACACACCTACAATTTAAAAAAAGACAAAAACATTAGTCACCTGGTATACGCAACAGAAAGTACACTTCTCTGGTCTTTAGAGATTTTACAAGAAATAACAAATATAAATATTTGGAAAATCATTTATACATCAAAACCCGTTGCCATCGAGTTAATTCCAACTCATGGTGACCCTATAGGACATTGTAGAACTGCCCCATAGGCTTTCTAAGGAGCGGCGGGTGTATTCAAACGGCTTACCTTTTTGTTAGGAGCCAAGCTCTTAACCACTGCACCATAGCTCACTGTCATGGATTAAATTGTGTCCCCCCCAAAATATCTGTCAACTTGGCTAGGTCATGATCCCAGTACTGTATGATTCTTGTCATCTGATGTGATTTCCCTGTGTGTTGTAAATCCTACTCTCTGCCTGTGTTTAATGAGGCAAGATTTAGATTATGTTAAAGAGGATTAGGGTGGGATGTAACACCCTTACCCAGGTCACATCCCTGATCCAATGTAAAGGGAGTTTCCCTGGGGTGTGGCCTGCACCACCTTTTATCTCGCAAGAGATAAAAGGAAAGGGAAGTGAGCAGAAAGTTCAGGACTTTACACCACCAAGAAAGCAACACTTTGGACCTGGAGTCCCTGCGCCTGAGAAGCTTCTCAGCCAGGGGAAGATTGATGACAAGGAGCTTCCTCCAGAGCCGAAACAGAGAGGAAGCCTTCCCCTGGAGCTGAGGCCCTGAATTTGGACTTGTAGCCTGCTAGACTATAGGCTTTGTTAAAACCATTCACTTGTGGTATTTCTGTTACAGCGGCACTAGGTGACTAAGACACATACTGTTTAACCAATATTATGACATTAGGGGAAACCCTGGTGGCGCAGTGGTTAAGAGCTACAGCTGCTAACCAAGTCAGCAGTTCAAATCCGCCAGGCGCTCCTTGGAAACTCTATGGGGCAGTTCTACTCTGTCCTATAGGGTCACTATGAGTTGGAATCGACTCGACAGCATTGAGTTTTTTGGCTTTATGACATTCGGAGACATATTTTAGTAACAACACACAGTTTTAGTAAATTTTTTTTTAGAATGATATCATATTTGTGTGGCCTTTGATTTTCACATAGCAGCGTTGTGGGAGGAAAGATTCAGGAAGACTAAATGCAATGTGTGAGACTCTGGGTCTGATATACATGAGATCAACAAATGCAGCTACTAAAAGCAATAAATGCTTTAGCTTGATACTCCCAGGGCCAAGGCTTCATTTGAAGCAAGGCCGAGCTTTTTTGGGCAGATGTGCCTTCTTTTCTTAGAATTGTGCATATTAACTATTACGCATGTCAGAACAGGAGCATTAGAAGAAACTCACGCTATGAGATGGATGCTGCAGAGCAAGGGCATTTTTATGGGGAAACAGAGGAAACTAGAAAATGTCTTTCTCTTTGAAGTTTGATAATGGACGTTTGCCACTATTGAGCTTCTAGCTGCAGAGATGCTTTGGCATCTTAATGTGACTTCCAGGCAGGGTGTGACTTTTGATCAGGAGCTGGCATTAATGATCACGGTCAGCTTTGGTTAAAGCTTGTTTTTTCCATCATAAGAAGATCATCAGGGAAAAAGCATTTTTCAATACTGTAAACTGTGTTGGGCTGGTTCAGCCTTTTGGCAGCCCTATAAACAGAGCTGAGTTCCATTAAAAGAATGAGAACTGAGAAATATATGATCTATGCTTTCCAGCCTAGGTGGACGCTCTTCCAGTGGAGAACTATTTTCTGAGTATTCGTTTTAAGAATTGTATCTTGTTTTTTCTTCTGAAAAAACATAAATAGCATAAATATGTATTGTAGGGTGTATAAAAAGTTTGACATAAAATATGCATTTCCTCTGGCGGGAGTAAATATAATGATGATACAGAAAATGTAAAAGGCTATCCATGAATTGCATTTTTGGCTCTTGGTGCCATCAGTATAAAATGAGGAGGAGGGGCTCAAGATGATTTCCATGATCACTCTCAGTTCTAAAGTTCTATCATTTTTATTAGTTCATTATAATCTGTATGTAAATCTTTTAATGAGGAAAGTGATATAGTTGTCAGGGTCCTGATAGCATGCAGTGGCATTCTTTAAAGGGTTTACCTGAGGAGAGTCTCATGAAGGGACTCTTTACCAAGCTGTGGGCAGGGTTAAGGGAACCAACATTGAATCCTGAGGTACCAAGAGCTGGGGAATTTTTCTCATCCCTAGGCCTTAAGGGGTAAGGCAGGGGAATGGCTGGAGCCTTTGAAAAGGATACCTGAGGGGAACTGACACAGCCACTGTCAGAGCTGTGATTTGGGGGGGAGGGGAAGTAGGGGAATAAATACCCAACCTCTGTCTTCTCCCACCCTGACATGAAGGATACTGTGGGAACATTTTATGGACCAGGTTGGGAAGTGGCATGTGTGACTTCCACCTACATTCCATTGGCTCATATATGGACACACTTAGTTGAAGACGAGATTGGGGAATGCAGTTTTACTCTGTGCCTAGGAGGGAAACAAAACTATACAATTGTATTTAAGTTGATTCCGACTCCTGATGACACCATGTGTGTCAAAGTAGAACTATGCTGCATAGGGTTTTCAATGGCTGATTTTTTCGAAGTAGATCACCAGGCCTTTCTTGGAAGGTGCTGTCTGGGTGGTCTTGAACCTGCCATCTTTCAGTTAGCAGCTGAGTGCGTTAATCATTAGCATCACTCAGGGACTTGTGTCCCTAGAAAACACCTGTTTGTGAGTTCCAGCAGCCTCTGCTACAGAGGGATCAAGAATGACACTTAACTTTCTGACGGAACACCTAGTGGATTGTGGTTAGCAGACTCTCTTGGGCTTTCTTCTCATCTTTTGGTAACCTTTTCATCTATGATAACTCCTAGCATTTTCTTTTATCACTACTTTTTCTTGATTATTTTTAGTACATACACATCTCCCCTCTCTTCCATCCCCTAAATATTTATCTCTTTACCCTGCTTTTTGTTTCTTCACAGTAATTATCACTCTATGAAATTATGTCACTTATGTAATTCATTTATCTATTTATTTTTCTTCTCAGTAGCATTTTTAGCCTTATGGAACGGAAGCTTTGTCATGTTCATCATGACAGTAATGACTCATACCAAGAACTCAACAAATACTTGTTCACTGAAAGTATCATCAAATTCCTTGAGCCACTGTTGCCATTGGAGCATTATTCTGTCTTTCTACTTGTATTTATGGCCACTGAATCTTCTGACTAGTTGTGTCTCTACCAGTTCTCTGTATACAACTTGTCCTTTTCTCTCTCTAGTTTATATTTCCTCTACTGATATTCTAGGTAGTGTAATGAAACAATTGTCACTGATGGTACCAAAAAACATCTTAAAGTCATATCCCAATAGACCATGTTTCATCTTTAAATTCCTAGTCTTGTTCTCAGGTTTCCATTTCATTGTCATTGTTAGCTACTGGTTGAGTCGGCCCCAAACTTGTGGATTCCCCATGCGTAAAGGAACAAAATTCTCCCCGGTCCTATGCTGTCCCCATGATTGGTTGTGGATCAGAATGTTGTGACCCATAGGGTTTTCATTGGCTGGTTTTTGGAAGAGATCGCCAGGCCTTTCATTCTAGCCTGTCTTAGTCTGGAAGCTCCGCTAAAACCTGTTCCCCATCGTAGCAACACTCAAGCCTCCACTGACAGATGGGTGGTGGCTGTGCTTGAGAAGTTTTGGCCAGGAATCAAACCTGGGTCTCCTGCATGTAGGGCAAAAATCCTGCCATTGAACTACCACTTCCCCTTCCATCTAATTCATTGCTATTTGTCACTGATGGCTTTAATGTTTCTTTGCAGTTGTTCCCATTCAGTTACTGTTACAATTCTTGCCTCATCCCAGAATTCACTTTCTGTTGTAGCCAGACTTTTCTTGGAGTAGTTTTGGAAGTTTATCACCAGACCTTTTCTGTCTGAGCTACACAGCTTCATCTAAACCATTAGAATAACATGTAAGGATTCAGTATTTGCCTTTTGCACTAGGTTTCCTTTCTCCACCCTAACTCTAACTCCGTTCTTCCAGTTTTCTGTTGCTGAGTAACAAAATACCCCAAACTTAGTGGTGTAAAACAATAACTGTTTTATTTTGCTCAAGGATTTTGTGTCTTTGGAATTCAGAGAGGGCAAGCATGGATGATTGTCTTTGCCTCAAAATGTCTAGGCCTTCATCTGGGAAGTCTCAAAAGGCAGGGAGTGATATGAATGGCTGAGGGTTGGGTCTGTCTGAACCCTTCTTCATTTGCGGGGCTAGTGCCTCAGCTTGGACTGTCAGCAGAGTGCCTACAAATGGCCTCTGTTTATGGTTTGAATTTATTACAGTAGCTGGGTTCTGAGAGGCAGCATATGGGAGAGAGAGTGTTCCAAGAGAACAAGGCAGAAACTAGAAGGCTTCTTCAATGTAGGCTTAGAAGTCATGAATTGAAACTTCCACCATATTCTTTTGGTTTCAGCAAGATACTAAAGCTGGCCGATATTCAAGGTAGAGAAATGAAACTCTACCTCTTGATGAGGGAGTGGCAAGGTCACACAGAGAAAAGCATGTGGATGGAGTATGTGTTGTAGTCATCTTTGGAAAATGCAGTTTACTAAATCAGCCTACACCTTATTCATGGAATATGCCCTGTTAATCTCAATGAGGTTAATCTCAACGAGTAGCAAGTGTCCTGAGGCCTTGCTACTAGCAGCATCAGCACCACCTGGGAGTTTATTAGAAATGTGGAATCTCAGGGCACTGAATCATATCTGTATAGTGATAAGATCCCCAGGTGATTAGTATACACTTTTAAATTTAATTAATAAACACTGCCCTAGGAGACATTGAGCATGATGTGGGCTTGCCCATATCCACCCGCTGAGAGAAGGAAAATAGATGGTACAAAAGGTTAACACACTCAGCTAACAGAAAGGTTGGAAATTTGAGTCCACCCAGAGGTGCCTTGGAAGAAAGGCCTGGTGATTTGGCCATCGAAGAACCTGTGGAACACACTTCTGCTTTGATACACACGGAGTTGCCGTGAGTCAGAGTTGACTTGACGGCAACTGCTAACTTGAAGGAAGAGCTGAACCGATGTGAATTGAATTCCTGTTTACAAGCAGAAGGCCTATAGTTTAAATTACACCTGTCATCACTAATTTTAACTCTGTCTATTAATGCTGATGTTATCTAGCTTATCTTTTTGAGAGCAGTGACAGTATCTTTTATATGTATCATCAAACTGTAGTAGAATGCACAATCCTCAATTTAATAATTTTTAATCATTAATTTCCTTGACTCGAGAAGACTTGGAATGATCATATACTTTGGTATATATAAGAATACAAATTTTAATAATTTCTGAGATCAAAAGGTAAATTCTTTTGGATTAATTACATTCCCCTTAAGCTATTTTTCAGTTGTTGAAATTTCTGAAAATTTTCCTCTTCCTGTGATAGCTGAATCTTCGTAGGTATTTATTTTCTATTGAATAAAATAGTATGGTCTTTAATTTCTCTCTCATAACTGTTAACTTAAGACACTTTGATCCATTCTGCAAACTCTTAAAAACCTGAGAAATGTATACAATATTTTATTATATCTTTAGTAGATGACTCATGTGTTTTAATTATTGCACAAAGTTCAATTCACAGATTCCATTTATTCATGTTTCCTTTAAGTAGTCATCTTTGTAAAAATTGTTTTAGAGTAGGGGAATAAACACCCAGAAATTCATTTTGACTGGCATATTATTTTTTAAGTAGGTTTTTTTTTTTTTTAAGTTATAATTTCCAGACTACTATTTGCAGCATCTGAAGTGCTTGTTAAATTTGCAGATTTCTGATCCCCATCCCAGTCTTTTTGAATCAGACTCTCTGGAGTTGAAACATGGATAAGTCTCTGAGGTTGGGACCTAAATTCTTTGGCACACTAAAGTTTGCGACCTACTTTCTTAAGGAGTTAATTATATTGGCCTTATAATCATATTTCAGGTTATTTATTGTGGGAATAAATGAGTCTGGGGATGTTGGCAGGGAGCATCTTTTCAAATTCATGTCTTTCCTGGGAGATTCTCTAATATTTGGACTATAACTTAAATAATGGAATAATTGAATTGGAAAAAAAAACTTAGAAATTATCTAGTCAGAAGCTTGCCTTTTTCAACATTATGACACTGAGCCCCAATAAGCTTAAGCAACTTTTAAAAAATCCTACTTCTAGGAGCAAAGCTATGTCCAGAACCCAGATCCTATGTCACCTAAGCTAGGTTCACTTTATCTTTAAGCCTTGTAATTACGTATCATAGTGGCAGGATTGTAAAAGAAATCCCAAGCACATCATCAGAAGGGATTTATTGGTTTGAGGAATTGACCATGTCAATAAAGTTAATGTTTACAGTCTTTGATCCCACAGGCTTTTATCATTTAAGTCTTAAAAGATTGTCATATATGTCCTTATGAACCTCATCATGACCAAGGTCAATTACTGCTTAAAGTGCCTTAAAATGAAAAACCCAATGTGAAAAATCAAAACAGATATACTAGAGGATAATTTGTTCTTTTTATGTCAAAAAATAAGGTGTTCTCTAAATGAACTAAGCATTATAGATGCTATAAGGTCAAACAATTATGAAAAGCATTTACCAAATATTTTAGACTTTCTGAAAATCAGGGTGGGGAAACCCCTCCGCCAACCCATCTCCGAATTCAATCCCCTTCATCCCCTTCTTCTTCTTCTTTACTTCTTGTATCCCAATCCATTCCTCCTCTATTTGCACCAAACACGAAAGCTATGGGTGAGGAAATTTACACATAATTTCTTTTCAGGTTGTTCAATAAATAAACTAACTTAAATTGCAAAAGGCACTTAAGAGTATTGCATGATTTTTGGTTTTTCAATTCTCTATTTCCCTCTCTAAAAGAAAAAAAAATAATTCTACTCTATTTGCTGTGTCTTAACATTTTTTGATATTTTACCTTTTTTAAATACATTTCAGCAAAAATTTATTATGACTGTTCACGTACATCTATATTTATATTTATATATTAGGAAGTGGAGAAAGGCCACTTCCTAATATAAAGTGGGTTTTTCCTCTACAGCCGGATGCACAGAGACCCCTCAGCAGTTCACGTTTTGTCTCTCTGCCCCTCACTGTGCTCCTTTGGCATTCATTTTGCTGACCCTCTGAAGTTGGACTTTTTTGTTGTTGTTTTTTAATGCTTTTTCTTTCCTTTCCTTTTCATTTTTCCCCTTTATTATATTTTTTAGTTTTGGACTTCAGATTGATTTTCTTTACCCCAATTCTACCCCCAGTGCCTCTTGGTAAAATGTAGCAGAGAACAGTGTCTGAAGTATGCCCTGCCTTAACTCTATTCCTCTTTATCTTAACTGGCAGGTGCAGAGAAGCTTACCTTGGAGCTTTGAGCTCAGTGTAGTAATATAAGGGACATTACTGCAGTGGGTTGTCAGCAACAGAGATGTGGAAAGAAGCCTTTGACACCCAACAGGGAGATGTGGTGGCCTTTCTCAGACCTCACTTTTTCATTGCAAATGAGAATTTCTTGAAACTTTAAGCTTAGTCTGTTTTCAGTTATATTGGAATTGTGAAGAGTGATTGTAGAACCCATTGAGTTCTAGGAGGGTGAGGAAGTGGGGAGTGGGCATAGGTGGTGAGTAGGATTAGATGAGCCTTTGGAAATAGTCAAAATGACCATTGTGGTGGAAGATGAGAGATGCCACAGTGGGTGATCACGGACATCTGCACTGGGATGGTCCATTGCTTTGCCTCAAATGCCAGTAAAACTTTTGAGGACTTGTTAATGAGGACTTTAAGAGTCAAATGGGATTTTCCACATCCATGGGTACTTTAGAACTTGGCATGTGAAGCAGAGGTATTGGTGTAGTTTTTTTACACAACTGATCCTTTTTTTTTTTTTTTTTACATTTTTTAGAATTGTGGTAAATATATATGTGACAAAACATGTCTTTTGAACATTCTTCACATGTACAATTCAGTGAACATTAATTATGTCAATCATGTTGTTCAGCCATCCATTTCCAAATTTTTCCATTGCTCTTAACAGAAACTTAGTACCCCCTAAGGAATGAGCCTCCTTTTTCCCCTCCTTCCTATCCTCTCCTGGTAACCACTAATAAACTTTGGTCTCTATATACTTGCCTATTCTAGATATTTCATATAAGTGGGATCATACAATGTTTGTCCTTTTGTGACTGACTTATTTCATTCAGCATAATGTTGTCAAGGTTCATGCATGTGCAGGTTTTGTTTGATCATTTGTTTGCTCACATAGGCCTCCATTTTCCAATTCATGGTTGTCATAGAAATCATAGGGAAGGGTAAAGGATGGTAAGAAGAGAAATTGAAGAGATTATTAGAGTTAGGAATGTTGGAAATTGTAGAAAGTTCTCTTTTGGGAAATATATATTGCTTTCTGTGTTTTATAGTATACATTTTGATTGCTATGTTTCATTTCTACCACTTGTATTAATCCATAGAATAATTTTTCTGGATATTATGGAGTCTCATTATATTCCATTTTAGTGGTAAAGGTGTTATTTTTTTCTCCATCTATGTTGCAAAGCATCTTCCCTGCCTTTTATTTTGAAAGTTACACAGCCAAGGTAGAATATTGACTTATTTCAACTATATTTTTGCAAATTCATTATAAAAATTTAGTACTGTCAGAATATCTTTGCATTAATTTTCAGTGCTGCATAGTGTTTTAATGATTTACACTTACATCAATATACTGTGGAATTTCTGGTCTTAGGAAGGGAAGAAGATTATGGTAGGTAGAATAATGACCCCCCAAAGATGTCCATGTCCTAATCCCCCAAATCTGTGACTATGTTATGTTACATGGCAAGGGAGAATTAAAGTTACAGATGAAATAGAGAGTGCTAGCTAACTGACATGATGGAAAGATCAGTTTAAATTATCTGGGTGGACACAGTGTAATCACAAGGGTCCTTAAAACTAGAAGAGGGAGGGAGAAAAAGAGATCAGTGATGCATTGTGAGATAGACTCAATCTGCTATTGTTGGTTTTGGGAAGTCCAGAACCAAGGAATTTGGGCTGCCTCTAGAAGCTGGAAAACATAAGGAAATGGATTTCACCCTAGGGCCTCCAGAAAGGAATGAAGCCTTGATGACATCTTGATTTTAGCCCAATCAGACTTCTGACTTCACGGAGCTGCTAGATAATACATTTGTGTTGCCTAAGCCACCAAAGGAAAACCTGGTGGTGTAGTGATTAAGAACTACATCTGCTAACCAAAAGGGTGGCAGTTTGAATCCACCAGGTGCTCCTTGGAAACTCTATGGGGGCAGTTCTACTCTGTCCTATAGGGTTGCTATTAGTTGGAATCGACTTGACAGCAACAGGAAGCCACCAAATTTGTGGTAATTTGTTACAGCAGCAATATAAAATTAATACAAGGGCTGATCCTTTTCCCAGATAACCTTAATTTTTAGGAAAAATCAAACTATGAAGAAGTGGAGTGTATGGCCATTTTGATTCAGTTATTACTGTTACTGTTCATTTGATTTGCTTTAGTTTGAAAAAGGAATGAGAAGGAGTAAAAGTAACCTGCTGCTTTAGTCCAGATATACCTTCTTCTAAGATGAGTGAGGTTGTAGCTTGGGTCTGTATTGTCGTTTTTTTCTGTGTATTTATTAATATACCTGGAATTATCTAGTGACATAGAATCAAACACTAATTCAAAATAAATGCATTTTATGTATTTTATGTTTAGGTGACTTTTGTACGCTGTGCATCATTAAGATTTTTTTTAAAGCAAGCTTTTGGGCATGAACTATCAGATTTTACAAAGAAATGGTAATTGATGCATCTTCAACATTTTGAGGAACACCCATGTATTTGTGAACTATTGGATACTGTTAAATATTTGTAATACACTTGACCTATGATTTATACATTTCTAGAACAAAATGCTTTTTTGATTTAGATTACTTAAACCATAACGTTGTTTTAGTTTTAGTTGGAGGTATAGGACTTGTACTTTCATTAGGCAATTCTCTCCTCCTTTCAGCATGATAATGGATATGTGGCAGTTTATATGCATTCAAACAGTAAGATATTGGAAACTGATTAAGTCATCAGGAAGGGAAAATAAGAAAGGAAAAGTGATGTCAAAGGAAAGGTCAATATCCAAAGATTCAAAGATAGGATATAATTTGACTTTGGATTTTCTAGCAGATACTTATTAGTAACATAATAGCCAGTATTCCGTGACGTAAAAATGAACCAGTTTCTCAGGAGAAGGAAAACTGTTCTTGGTACTAAAATCTGAGGTGCTTTATTCTCTGGATTCTCATATAGTAAACAGTGTGTGATATTGAGCGAGGTCTTCAAGAAACATACTGTTATTTTAGTAATGGGTTTCCTAGGGTTTTTATTTTGTGTAATGATCCTCCTAGACCGATATTTTAACACTTTCTTGTAGTAGAATGAAAGCAATTCAATGAGGGGCCCGAATAACCTTGGCCTAGCATAATGGGGGCAGGAGGTGGTAGTGGAAATTAGGAAAAAATTAGAGTAATTAGACTAGATAGATTGCAAATCCTTTTGCTTTCAGGAAATCATCCTAGAGTTTTATTTCTTGCAGCCTAGATTTTAATAAGAATCAGGCAGCAGAGGATTGGAGGCTATGCTATCTAATTAAGGAAGTGAAATTGTGATGACTAACATTGCTGATGAAGGTTAAATCCATTTGACTTAGCAGTTAATTGAATTGTGGGTCGAGATGATAAAATTATTTTTTTGAACATTTTGAATACCAACTATAATAATCATCTGACTGAAGGGCCTATCCAGCCCCTTCATAGAGGGGACTCCACAGAAAATACTTTGTGTTATTAATTTACAGGGGGTTATGTATGTTAGATTCTGTCGAGATTCAGAAATGATCCAGAAAGATCACTGTTGAATAAAAGGCAAGCTGAACCCAAATAGAAATCTGGCATTTAATTAATTTATATTTGGTTCAGCTGACATCTTATTCAACATCTCTTAATTTCTAGGCACTAACACAGTTAAGGAAACCCCAGTGGTGTAGTGATTAAGTGCTATGGCTGCTAACTAAGAGGTCGGCAGTTCGAATCTGCTAGGTGCTCCTTGGAAATTCTATGGGGCAGTTCTCCTCTGTCCTATAGGGTTGCTATGAGTTGGACTCGACGGCAGTGGGTTTGGTTTTTTGGTTAACACAGTTAACATAAATAATTATAATAAAAAGTTGACAGTAATAACTATCATAGAAAATATAGGTGGACAAGACATACCATACCATGCCATACCTGTCGCCATCGAGTAGATTCTGACTCATAGTGACCCTATAGAACAGAGTAGAACTGCCTCATAGGATTTCTAAGGCTGTAATCTGTATGGAAGGAGACTGCTGCATCTTTCTCCCACAGAACAGCTAGTGGATTTAAACAGCTGACCTTTCGGTTAGCAGCCGAGTGCTTAACCACTGAGCCATCAGGGTTCCTTCAACTTCTCCTTAATCTTCATAAAGTCTACCGAAATGAACCCCAAATATTTAAGCTTCTTCAATTTAAATAAAGAAATAGTGTCTTTGGTTTGCAAATGCAGCTTCAAATCAGTACTCCCTCATACTACCTTCCAGCCCTTCTCAGCCATGTTGCCTTCCCCATCACCTGCTCTGCAGAAATTTTGGGGATACCACTGAAATAACTTAGAAATTCAGGAAAGATTTGGAAGTCACCTTCATATGATAGTATCTCTCCATTGTGATGATAAAATAAGAAACAGGCAGCATGCTTTCATGGTACATTGGCAGAATAAATGTTTGCAGAAGCCGTACAGTGAAGCGATAATTTACAAGATGTGTTCCCTAGTTAGTGGAGACAGATTGATGTACACTAAGGTATAATGATAGTCTTTCTTGAATATTATACTTACATTTATTCTCTCTCTCACACATAGAACAGTATAAAAATTTCTCTGTCTTCTAGACATGTGAAACTTATTACCGTTATCCGATACCATACCAGTCGCCATCAAGTTGATTCTGACTCACAGCAAACTCACGTTGCAGAGTAGAACTGTATTCCATAGGATTTTCAAGGCTGTGGCCTTTCAGAAGCAGGTTGCCAGGCTTTTCTTCTGAGGCCCCTCTGGGTAGGTTAGAACAGCCAACTGTTAGGTTAATAGCACTTAATCATTTGTACCACCCAGGGTCTCCTTTCTTAAGTCAAACCAAAACCAAATCCGCTGCCTTCGAGTTGATTTCTGCTCATAGCAAACCTATAGGACAGAGTAGAACTGCTGCGTAGGGTTTCCAAGGAGCTGTTGGTGGATTTGAGCTGCCAACCTTTTGGTTAGCAGCCAATCACTTAACCTCTTCAGCACCAGGGCTCCTTCTTATGTTAGGACCTAGTATAAGATGGTATCCAATTTAACAAAGAATGATGGATATTTAATTAGCTTCAGCTGTAGTGACATATTGTAATGACATATTTGGCACATATTTCATGGTGTTTCAAAAAGGGCTACCTGACGACTGTCCTTCCTTCACAGATTTCAGAAATACCACAGAAAAACAGCATTTAGGTGTCACCAATGAAAATGGAATATTTCCATGGTTTGTTTTTTGGGATACCCAGCACAGAATTTTCAAGTAAATATAAGTATTTTTTGATGAAGATTTTTCAAAAATGGCTTTTATACTGATCTTTATGTTAAATAAATCAAGTGAGACACAATTTAGTTTTTTACTTGTGACTGATGTTTGTTATTATTGACATATAAAGACTCATGTTTTACATTTGTCTTTGGGCTTTGTAGTTTACAAAGATCATCTGTAGACATCATCTCACCTGAATCGCCCTGCTCCGCACACCGCTGATTCTCATTTGCTGTTTACGCTCTGATGAGGATTCAGAAACCATCTAACCTAGTTTGTTAGAATTGAGTGTCAAATATGACTGTGAGGACCCCTCCTAGTGAGTAAGGAGGGTGGCCTTTGTGATAGCTCTTTCCATGCTCAGAGGCTGTTTGGCTGAATTCAGGATTCTTGGCAGTGTTCAAGTTGAATGATGTAGCTTGAAGAGTTGACCTGATGAAGGGAGAATTATGTAGCTGTATTTTTAGCATAGATCATTATTTTATAAATATCTCCTCCAAAATGCTGTCAAGAGGCCTATGTGAGGACTTAATCAAAACATAATAAAATATGTTTAATACAATGTGTTTAATGCTATACTAAGCATAATAAATAATTAAAAAAATTGAACTGTGTTAAGTTTTAGAAAACTGTTTAAGAAATACAGTGATTTCCTGTACGGTTGCATGGGATTATAGAATGGTCAGTGTGGAGGGCTTTGTGTCATAATGAGAAATTTATTTTATATTATCTCAGTATCATACATCAATTAAATAACATTCAATTTCCGTTAAAGATTATTGCATCTGTGTAAACAGAGTCCCTTAGGAACATGTGTAATCTTCCATGTGGCATTTCTAAAATCTCTGATTTCTAATTTGAAAGTTGTAGATTATAAATGCTACTCATGTTTAGATGCCATGGTCTGAGAGTTTTAATTTTGTATATATTGGGTTTTATTCCTGTAAGTCACTCTACAGTAGTAGGTGATAAATGTGTCCTGTAAAATGAAACTGGAGATCTGAGAGTGGAGTGTGATTTATTTAGTATTGTAGTGTGACAACGCATGGTCTTTGAGCTTCCAAAAACATTCATCTTATGTGTGACTAGCTAAATGAATGTCTTAGCTACTGGGTAAAATTGATTTTTTCCCCCTATTACTTATGCATGGAGGGTCTTGCCTGAAAACACAGGTATTTCTTATATAGCCACTCTATTTTTGGTAGCTACTGAGGGAGAAAAATTAATATAGAGTGGTGAGAAGAACAGCAGAGGAATCTATCTATAATGGTTACAGATATTCAAGGATCTTGAATATATGCGGTTTTACCACCTATTCTTTCCTTAACTCTGTAATATCTCTTCAGCCCCCACTCCTCTAATTAAATGCTTCTGTTCATTTAATTTTCTTCTCACAGTCTTCATTCCTTATGTCTTTTTCACTGCATTTGCCTTTACATACTTTGCTAAAACTCCTGTTTTCATGCCCATGACACTATTCTCTGGTTTTCTCCCACCTCTTTTTTTGCCATTCCTTTTTGGTTTCCTTCTAAGATGTTTTATTTTCACTTGTCCATTGCTTACATTAATTTCCTTTCCCACTTTCCTTCAAATATTAGGCACCTACTTTGAGCTAGGGGACTTTTGAGGTCCTTGTATATAGCAATGAATAAGACAAAGTCCATGCCCGCATAAAGCTTATGTTCCAAAAGGGTAATGCGCAATCATCTAGGTGATGCACTGATGAAAAAAAAAAAAGGCAGGAATAGAGAGAGAAGGGGGAAGTAGTTTAGGTAGGTGGAGGTAGTGCTGGGAGGACGAGGGTCCATGTGGTGGCTAGTGCAGAGAGAGCAAGGTGTAAAGTATTAGAAGGAAAAGCCAGGAAAAAAAAAAAAAATGGACAGAGTTAGGCCATGTAAGCCATTGTAGATTATGGTCCACAGTTTGTATTTTTTGAATTTCCTAAGGTGCTGTGAGAATTTTATAAGATTCTCTGTTGGTATTTTCTCTAATCTCTTTATAAATTTTTCCTGTACATTTTTATCAACAGTGTTATGGATTGAATGGTATCCCCTAAAAATATGTGGAAACTTGGCTAGGCCATGATTCCCAGTATTGTGTGATTGCCTATCATATTGTCATCTGATGTGATTTTTCTATTTGTTGTAAATCCTACCTCTATGATGTTAATGAGGCCGGATTCAACCTACAAGATTAGGCTGTATCTTAAGTCAATCTATTTTGAGATGTAAAAGAAAGAAGTGAGCAGAAAGACAAGGGGACCTCCTACCACCAAGAATGTAAAACCAGGAGGGGAGGGTGTCCTTTGGACTCGAGGTCCCTGCACTGAGAAGCTACTAGGACAGGGGAAGATTGATGACAAGGACCTTCCCCCAGAGCTGACAGAGAAAGCCTTCTCCTGAGTTTGGACTTCTATCCTCCTAGACTGTGAGAGGGTAAATTTCTCTTGTAAAAGCTACCCGCTTGTGGTATTTCTGCTATAGCAGCCCTAGATAACTAAGACAGAATTTGGTACTGGGAGTGGGGTGCTGCTTTAACAGATACCTAAAATGTGGAAGCTGTTTTCAACTAAGTGGATAGAAGCAGGAAAAGTTTTAAAGTGCCTAATAGTAAAAGCCTAAAAGTCTTGAAGAGACTGTTGGAGGAATTATGGACATCAAAGACAATTTTGGTGAGGACTCAGAAAGAAGTTAGGAAAGCTGTTACACTTGAGACAGTGCAGACGGTAAGAGGAAGCAGCAGAGAAGCGGCAGCGGTGAAGAAACGGCAGTAGCTGAAGCAGGAGACCAGCAGGACACAGCTCTAGAGCTGACTCACGCAGTGAGACAGCTGAGTGCGTTTGCACAGGAGGCTTCCAGGCGGAGTGGGGAGCCTTCAGGCACTTATCAGCTTTGGAACACTTGGCCCAGCAGGGCAGTTATGGGCGGTGAAGCCCGAGGGGTTAAGAGGCTAAGGAACAAGGAAACAGAAGCTGAAGAGACAAGGAACACAGGAAATAGGCTCACATACGACTCGATGGCACTAGTTTTTTTTTTTTTTTTTTTTTTTAGGTCCATGCAGTAGGGAAAGGTACTCAAAGTCCATGGACAGGTTATGCTTGGAAAGGAGCCGCTTCTATGCTCAGCTCCCCTGGTTAGTGGAGATGGCAAATTATCTTTTCCCCCAGTTGTGAATTTATTCCTTCTCCAAGGCTGGGAGAATGGCTCTAGGCGTTCACCAGGGCCTATCTTCGGCAGGGGATGCAGTAAAATATATGCAAGTACTTAGCTTTTGCCAAGCGCGCCGTTCTTCTCTGGTTCCAGAGATGTGAGTAGGCTGTGTGGCTGGCCGCTTCTCCCTGAGGAAACAGTGGCCAAAAGCTAGTATCAGCCCACTGCAGCAGCTCCCTGGAATGGTGCCTGAGGGCTCGTGGAGATTCAGGTCCGGTAACTCTCTGCTTCTGAACTGTCTCTTCCTCCCCCTGCCGCTCAGTTCATATTCTAACTTTGCCTTTGATGTTCAGGGCTCCTAGCTTATCATAAATATTCTCATTTCACTTGTGTTTTTTTGGGGTCTTTGTTGTAAGAGGGCTCGCCGGAAGCATCTGTCTATTCTACCATCTTGGCCCCACCTCTCGGCAATCTATTTCTTAAAAGATCACAGCCTTGAAAACTGTATGGAGCAGTTCTACTCTGAAACACATAGGATCACCATGAGTCGTAATAGACTTGACATGAACTGGTTAATGTTCAAGCTGAGATAAAGAATGAAAAGTAGTCAGCTAAGGAAAGTGTGGCATGGTGTGGGAGTGGGGTCTTGTAAATAAAATGAAACACAGGTTTAAAGGCCTGAAGCTGTAAAAAGAATAAATAAAGTAAAAAAAAAAAAAAAAAATCCATTGCCATCGAGTAGTTTCTGACTCATAGTGACCACATAGTACAGAGTAGAACTGCCTCATAGAGTTTCCAAGGAGCTGCTGGTGGTTTCAAACTGCTGACCTTTTGGTTAGCAGCCAGGCTGTTGAACCACTGTGCCACCTGAGGCTGGAGTATCTTGAGTTTTTGAGAATGGTACCACCTGAGCTTGGTAGGCAGGGCCAGATGATGCAGGGCTTGAAGGCCTGAGTAAGGAGTATGGGCTATAAGGGAAGTACAATGGGAAGTAGTTGAAGAGTTTTAAGCAAAGGAGTAACATGATCTCATTTGTTTGAGACTGGGAATATCATCTGTTAATCAAAATCTGGCATACAGCCAAATTACGTCTCCCAGCCTTCTGCCATTGGCTGTGAGCCATGTGATAGCTTCCCACCCATGGAAGTAAGTGGAAGTGGTGAATACCATGACTAGGGCTGGCTCATAAAAATTTCCCACATAGGCTTCCTCATGCTGTTTTTCCTTTCTTAGTAACTGGGTGACCTTGAAAGCCAATTTTTGAAATGGCAGATCAGCTACCAGCCTGGGTCCCTACATGGCTGTGTGGAACAGAGCTCCCTCCTAGAACTGTCTGGGGTTTTATGTTATGCTGAACATTACATGTTCAGTCCATTTGTTACCACATCCTGGTTTGCCCAGATGAATACGCTAGTTTGAAAGGGCAAGACTGGCTTCTGTGCTGTGTAAAGATGTGAGGTGGTATGAACAGCACTGGTCAAAGTGAAGGTTTATTACGATGTGGACTAGGGAGATTTCAGTTGAAAGAGATGTTAGAGACTTTTGGATGTGGAATCAGAAGTTGTATTGATGGTTTGCTATGTGTAGGAAATTGTGGTAAAAAAATATCTGACTTGATTTGACTGTCAGCTGCCATATCACGTACTATTTGAACTTTCCATAGCATGTCTTACTAGTATCTTTAGGCACGTATTTTATTTATTTGACTGGTTGGAATCAACTGGAGGATAAATGAAGTATGTCTTTTAGAATTTTTATTTATGTAGTGTCTAATACAATGCCTTGTATAAAGTACTTTATTCATTAAACTTTGTTTAAATTAGTAGAAGGGTTGGCTCTCAGATTTCTTGCTCATGGAGCTTTTGGAGATCATGTGACCAAATTCTTGCCTTGCCATTGATATTGCCTCATCTTGGCTTAAATTTTCATTGTCTTCTGAGGGAAATGTTTAGTTATGTTAAATCTTGTTTGACCTGTGGTGTAGTGGGGAAAGTACCATTATGAGCCTGGGATTCCAATGTTTATAATAGATGGTAAGTTGAACAGTTTTTAAAAGGCACGCGAGCTAATCCTCAGTGTTATCTCATCACTTTCAAGTGACCCCAGTAGCCACTGCCACTGCTCAGAGTTGCTGACTGCTTCAGTGGCCACTAATTTCATCCACAGTTAACCACCCATCTGGGAGAATCATTATGATTTATGGAAAGTCTTAAGATAGGAGATAGTTTCTATAATCCAAATGAGCAATCATGAGGTATGTAACTAAGGAAGTGACAGTGGAAATAGAAAGAGAGGAAAAGGGTGTAAGAGACTTTGTGGAACATGGCAACTGAATGAATTTTGGGAAAAGTCCGGAATAAAGATGAATACACAAGCTCCCATAATGATGACATTCAAGTTATAAACTTAAATATATATATATCAACAGACCTAGTTTCCAAGATAATGCCTGTAAAAAAAAAATATATATATATTTTTTTTCTACTCGTCAGCAGGTGGTGTTGGCAGTGATGAGGTTGGCTATTTTAACCATGGGCATGGTGATGTTTGTTAATGTTATATGTTTACTGTGTTTGTGCTTAGCTTACATGTGTTTTATGAACATTTTTAACCCATTTGTGCCCAGGAAGGACAAAAGAAGTTACATTTGAAATTGCTGGTAAGAAGAGATGTAAAACTATGACAAAAATTCTGAAGAGATAAAAATTGAAAGTTGTGAGAAAAAGCATCGGAAATTGTAGAGGATATGAATCCATTAGAAACAGCCCTGAAAATTGAATATATAATCAGATTGCTTGTGAAAATCACTGTGTATTTCTCAGTAGAGCAGGGAAAAAGTAATTGACCAGATGAGCAAAAAAACTCCAGACATTAGAGTGTGTGCCTGGAAGATCTGCATTACTGTTGAATGTCCACTAGCTCAGTATTCATTTAAGTGAAGGCTAGAAGTTTGTTCAACAGGGTTAGGACTAATTATGTAAAAGAGCTATTGTGATGTTTCCCTTGGAAAACACAAATGGTCCCATAGTTTCAAGGGTTATTTGTATGCATACATCATCAAGATGAGTGCAGAAATGGTATGTGGAGATCTATGTTGTTGTTGTTCAGTGCTGTCAGTTCAGTTTTAACTCATAGTGACCGTACATACAACAGAATGAAACACTGTACTGTCCTGTGCTACCTTCACAACTGTTGATATGTTTGAGCCCACTGTTGCAGTCACTGTGTCAGCCTATCTCCTTGATGGTCTTCCTCTTTTTTACTGACCCTCTACTTTACCAAACATGATGTCTTTCTTCAGGGATTGGTACCTCCTGATAACATGTCCAACATAAGAGAGACGAAGTCTCACCATCCTTGCTTCTAAGGAGCGTTCTGGCTGTACTTCATACAAGACATATTTATTTGTTCTTCTGGCAGCTCATGGTATACTCAGTATTCTTTGCCAGCACCACAATTCAAATGCATCAATTCTTCTTAAGTCTTCCTTACTCATTTTCCAGCTTTCACGTGCATATAAGGCTACTGAAAATGCACAGCTTGGGCCAGGAGCACCTTAGTCCTCAAAGCGACATCTTTGCTTTTTAGCAAAGCAATGTTTTTTACAATAGGTCTTTTGCAGCAGATTTTCCCTATTCAATACATCATAAGATTTTTTTGACTGCTGTTTTCATGGGTGTTGATTGTGGATCCAAGTAAAATTAAATCCGTGACAACTTCAATATTTTCTCCATTTGTCATGATGTTCTTACTGGTCCAGTGGTGAGGATTTTTGTTTTCTTTATTTGGAAGTACAATTCATAGTGAAGGCTGCAGTCTTTGATCTTCATCAGTAAGTGCTTCAAGTTCTCTTCACTTTCAGCAAGCAAGGTTATGTCATCTGCATATCACGGGTTGTAAATTAGTCTTCTTCTAATTCTGATGCCATGCTCTTTTTCTCATAGACTGGCTTCTCGGATTATTTGCTGAGCATACAGATTAAATAAATATGGTGAAAGGATATGCTCCTGATGCACACCTTTTCCAGTTTTAAACCACACAGTATCCCTTTGTTGTGTTCCAATGACTACTTCTTGATCTGTGTAGAAATTCTGCATGAGCACAGTTAAGTGTTCTGTAATTCCCATTTGCCTTAATGTTCTCTATAATTTGTTATGATACACACAGTCAAATGTTAAAACACAGGTTAACATCTTTCTGGTATTCTCTGCTTTCAGCCAAGATCCATCTGACATCAGCAGTGATACCGCTTATTCCGCATCCTCTTCTGAATTGAAGTTGAATTTCTAACAGTTCCCTGTTGATGTGCTATAGCAACCTTTTTTGAATTATCTTCAGCAAAATTATACTTGCATGTGATATTAGTAATATTGTTTGAACATTGCCACATTCCATTGGTTCACCCTTCTTTGAAATGGGCATAAATATGATCTCTTCCAGTCAGTTGGCCAGGTAGCTCTTTTCCATATTTCTTGTCATAGTCAAATGAGCGCTTCCAGCTTTGCATCCACTTGTTGAAGCATCTCAGTTGGTATTTCATCAATTCCTGGAGCCTTGTTTTTCACCAGTGCCTTCAGTACAGCTTAGAATTCTTACTTCACTACTATCAGCTCTTAATCATGTTACCTCGTGAAATGGTTGAACACTGACTAATTCTGTTTGGTACAGGGACTTTGTATTCCTTCCATCTTCTTTGAATGCTTCCTGCATCATTTAATGTTTTCCCCATAGAATCCTTCAATACTGCAACTTGAGGCTTCAATTTTTTCAGCTTCAGAAATGCCAAGCATGTTCTTACCTTTTAGTTTTGTAACTTAAGTAAGGTCTTTGCACATTTCATAATAGTAATTTACTTTGTCTTCTCGAGTCGCCCTTTGAAATCTTCTGTTCAGCTTTTTTACTTCATTTCTTCCCATTGCTTTAGCTACTCTACTTTCAAGAGCAAGTTTCACAGTCTCTTCTGACATCCATTTTGGTGTTTTCTTTCTTTCCCATCTTTTTAATGACCTTTTGCTTTCTTTATGTATGATGTTCTTGATGTCATCCCACAACTTGTCTGGTCTTTGGTCATGAGTGTTCAGTGTGTTAAATCTATTCTTGAGATGGTTTCTAAATTCAGGTAGGATATACAGAAGGTTGTACTTTGGTTCTCGTAGGCTTGTTTTAATTTTCTTCAGCTTCAACTTCAACTTGCAAAGGAGCAATTGATTTTTCCACAGTCAGCTCGTGGCTTTGTTCTGAGTGAAGATATTGAGCTTCTCTACTGTCTCTTCTTCACAGATGAAGTCGATTTGATACGTATGTATTCCGTCCAGCAAGGTCCATGTGGGTAGTCATTATTTATGTTGTTGAAAAAAGGTATTTCCAATGAATAAGTTGTTGGTCTTGCAAAATTCAGTCATGTGATCTCTGGCAGCATTTCTGTCACCAAGGCCATATTTTCCAACAACGATCCTTCTTTGTTTCTGACTTTCTCTTTCCAATCACCAGTAATTATCTGTGGATCTTGATTGCATGTTGATCAATTTTAGACTGCAAAAGTTGGTAGACATTAGTGGTTAGTGCATAAATTTGCCTGGGTTGGATGGATACTCATATTAACTGGTCCTTCTTGTGGACATATGGGTATTATCCTATCAGTGATAGTGTTGTACTTCAGGATAGATCTTGAAATGTTTTTGTACTACATATAGTCCTGGTCTTTTCTGAATAAACAAAAGATGAAACAGATATAAAAGACAATAAAATTCACATAGGTGAAATGACTTGAACATAAAGATAATCTTTTCCGCATGGACGGATAAAAATGTGAAAATAAAAATGTGTAAGTTCATGAAGTTGCATTACGATATGTCAAAGTACTTCAAATTGGTAATTATTAGAACTGTGTAATTTGCACTGAAACTTAGAAGAAGCTGTTTAAAGACAGAAATGCTTTATGTACTGATTACGACATATAACTCATTCTATAGTGGTATGGGAAAAACATGTAAATTAGTTTAAGTATTAGTTAACATGCGTGGACAGCAGCTCCATAATGGTGGGTGTTGAGTTTATGTGTCCCATATGATTTCTTTTAGAGATAAAATACTAAGTAGAATACACAAATACATTTTTTTCCCAGTCTGATGGAAGGTATATATTGTATGATTTTTAAAAATTTTTATCCTATTTATACTTTTTATGCATACCATATGTGAATTTTTTTGTTCTCATCTAACATGGATTTCTCCCTTATATATGTTAGTATACTATGCTATAATAGCTTAACCAGTTTAAATGAATAGGCAAATGCAGAAAGAAAGAGACTTAGTTTTTAAAAATTGTATTCTTGCTATTTAAAAAGATTACAGATTACTTGGGAGCTGAATATGATAGATATTTCTTTTAAATTAACACAATTTATGCTTCCTCTAGGCTGGAATGATAAAGAGTGATAATGATGAGTATTTCATTGAACCCTTGGAAAGAGGTAAGCAGATGGAGGAAGAAAAAGGAAGGATTCATGTTGTCTACAAGAGGTCAGCAGTAGAACGGGCTCCCATAGACATGTCCAAAGACTTCCACTACAGAGGTAGGAATCTTTGACAAGGCTTAATAATTCAATGCAATTTTAAGGTATGATGAAAGCAACTCTCCCATCAGTTAAATGCTTTTGTATAAAGTGAAGGTAGGAATAGAAGTCTACATTTATAAATCATGCAATGTGGTTTACCATTTATAATACAAGCGTATATTTTAGAGGTATTATTTTATTCTAGAACATTATTGTATCTGATATATTTATTATTTATGATTTCTTTTAAAATGTTTTACATTAAAACATTTTTTCAAGCTTATCTTAAAATTTAAAAAATATTTGTGTTTTCTAGAAGCATCTAAATTATACATACATTATTAATCTTATTTTAAAACTTTTTAAATGGAATTTATTGACATGGCTAAGAGTTGCCTTTTGTTGTCAGACTAGTGTCGTGGTTGCATTTGAAAATAGTTATACTATTTGACTTTAAGCTTTATTTTGCAAAACTTTTTACATGTGGAGGAGACAACGAGCTAAATGTTTCTTATTTCAAAGTAGGCTAGAAAAAAGTCAAGAAAAACATGAAGATTTTCTATTTTTGATTGTTTATTTGTTTTAATGTAATCTGAAAGTAACTTGATAATAAGGAGATATTCTTATAAGTTAGTTATGGATGTTTCTTTTATGCAGAAGAAAAGACATTTGGAAATCTGTGTTTTTGGCCAAACTTCAGAAAGTATACATTTACTTTTGCCAGGCCAGCTTTCTGAGTTACAAATAAGGGAGAATTCCCCTAGACACGCGAGAACATTTAAGACTTCTTGTGTGTCGCTATTTATAAGAATTCATTGAACTAAATAAAACATTTGCTTATTTAAAATTAATAATGTCTTTGATTTTTATAAATGTATTGGTACCTGTATACGTATATACATACATTTAGTACCTCCAGGTAATCCAAGAAGTATCTTGCCTTTATGTGTCGGGGATATATATATATATATAATCTTAGTTTAGCTTTTATCTATCTTCTAGATTAATGATGTCATGGGTTTTGAGAGTCGTTACCTAGTTATTAGTTTGATTTTCAGATGCCTCCTACTTCCCTTAATATGCTGTACTAATGGACAATTTTTTGAGAAACTTTTTGAAAAATATTTCATAAATTTCTGACAACAGAGATGTATCAATAGGTACAGTAATGTGAAATGTATACCATCCTATAGAGTCAGTGTCGTGTACCAGGAAGGGAATGTACATCGGAGTTAGATGGGTATGAGTACTAGATCTGGCATGAACTGGTTGTGTTACCTTGAATAAGTACTTAACCTTTCTGAACCTCAATTTCTCTATTTGTGAACAGAGAATTAAAATACATTGCACACTTTTAGTATTAGGAATAATATCTATAGGTTTCTGAACGTAGTCCTTAACAATAAAGAAGAGGTGCTTAATTAATGGTAGTCATTGTTACTTTTAATTATGTTATACAAAAGATTTGAATGTTAGGAGTTTTGTTAAAATTGAACATTTAGATATTGCTTGCCTTTATATTGTGAATACATGACTTCTAATTCTCATATATGTTTTCATATTTTAAAAATGTTACTCTAAATTAGAAGACTGGGTGTATCAAAGGATAGGTAGTGAGATACAATCTTTTTCTGTAGACTTGGTTACTCCACGTTATTAACATATAATATCTCTTTGGAGGGAAATGTTAAATGCCTTCTTAAAAAGTAGAATCCACAAGTTATGGAATCATACAGTGGAACTGAAAGTCAGACCAGTCACTACGACTGTCCTCCCATTTGTGCCATCTCTCTTACCTATAGTTTCACCAAGATGTACCCAGTCGTTCCATTTCAGTCCCTGAAGGTGACTGTTTCTATAAAATAATCACCCATACCATTAGTCTGACATTTACAGAGAAGGAAAGAACATAATTTTTTTGAAACCTGCAAATTGTTAGAAATATTATGTTTCATTATGTATTTTTAAGATACTAGAATAGCAAAAATAATTTAATAGAGTATTTAAATTTAAAAGAATTGAATGGGGCTAGATAATTTGGAATATTATTTTAGGAAATTATTTAAAATATCAATTCTAGTAGCATCAACATCAACATAAAAAACCAAAAGCCAAACCTATTTCCACTGAGTTGATTCAGACTCATAGCAACCCTATAGGACATAGAGCTGCACCATAGGGTTTCCAGGGAGTTTGGCTGGTGGATTCAAAGGTTAGCAGCTGTGTAACACTTAAGTTTTTTTTTTTTTTTGGTTTGTTTATTTTTAAGAATGCAGACCCTGAAGCTATTTAGCTTTTCAATCATGAGCAAAGGATTACTTTATAGTAGAGATAGGCCACAAACAAGAGTAATACATTTTGGAAGCGTCTTCAGTGGTCATAGGTCAAAGCAGAAAGGGTCCTATTGCTAACTCTCAATTGCCTTGAAACTTGACCCATAGAAACATCCAGTTCCCTTAGAATGGTCAGTGTTAAAAGTAATGAGATTATTGATTGAGATTACTGATTTTTATTTTCATATTTCTGAAGTTCTGGTTGAACATAGTTGCTGGTGATACTAATTTACCTTCTTTTGAGAATCTTAAATTTTAACCATGTATTTTAGATGTGTAATTCTCTTTTCTAGAGTAAAGAGAGATTCTGATTTAGAACTTTAAGTACCACACTGTAGCTTTTAAATTCCTCTTTTTAACTTCTTGGTCACAGAAGGACAGCCAAGCTTTTCATAGACTAAATATTTTTCAAGTGAAAATTAATTTTTTTTTTTAATAATTTATTCTGTCATTCCAAAATACAAAATTGAGCAGGTTCTAAGGTTAGAATGGTATACTGATTTGGAGCCCTCGTGGCACAGTGGTTAAGAGCTCAACCACTAACCAAAAAGTCCATAGTTTGAATCACCAGCCTCTCCCTGGAAACCATATTGGACAGTTCTACTTTGTCCTATACGGTCTCTATGGGTCGAAATCAACTCCACGGCAACAAGCTTGGTTTGGTAAGTGAAAACTATAGTACCACGTTAGAAAGTGTTTTTTCTGGATCAATTCAGGATGTTATTTTAGAAGACACATGAGGTCTTCAATGATTCATTTGAGCCTAAGGCATAGTAGGTGCTCAATATATATGCATTGAGTGAATATAATTATGCATGTGCATTTTGGAAACCCTGGTGGCATAGTGGTTAAGTGCTATGGTTGCTAACCAAAGGGTCGACAGTTGAATCTGCCAGGTGCTCCTTGGAAACTCTATGGGGCAGTTCTACTCTGTCCTGTAGGGTATGAGTCAGAATCGACTCGATGGCACTGGGTTTGGTTTTTTGGGTTTATATGCATTTTGCAAAATAATTATTCTCAATTGAATTTTCCTTGTTATTTTTTAGAATTTTGGTATATTTTTCTCAGATTGTAGAGAATATTTGTTTCTGATTAATTACAGTCATTTACTCCATACTGATGATTTGTAGGTATGAAGCAGGAGCAAACTATTTCAATATTTTTCTCTACTTAATTTTATTCTCTGATCTTTCTTTCCCTTCTTGATGTTCAGTATTCGATCTGGAAGACTAGAGGATTCTCTTTCCAGAATTCAGGTCTAAGAAAAAACAGAAATAGGTTTCACGGAGAACAATAAGTGGGTAGAGCTTTGTATATATTAAGTTTGAAGACCACTGGAACAGTCAGTGAGTTAAAAACTACGTGTTCTGTTTTCATGATCATGCTCCAGAGTCAGTGTGTGAATGACCTTATATATGTGTTGTGGTAGAGACAGATACAGCTACATTGGGAGTCAGGTTGCAGGTACTGGTTTGTGGATGTTTGGAATGTTTCTGCTTGCTTTCTAGTCTCTCAGTCCCAGTTCTGTATCACTGAGAATCTGAAGGCATACATTGTTCAGATTTGAAAGGTGATTGCTACTACCATTATAAGGGACCAGGGCATTATTTCCTTAAAAATCAAAACCAAAAGCAACAACAAAAGCAAAAAATTATGCTTCTACCCACTCAAGAACCCTAGGCTCTTCCACTTAATTAAATGCAAGCATCTTTTTCCATTCACTACCCCCTAGGAAGTGGAGCCCTGGTGGCATAATGGTTAAAAGCTCAGCTGGTAACCAAAAGGTTGGTCGTTCAAATCCACCAGCTGCTCCTTGGAAACCCTACAGGCCAGTTGTGCTCTGTCCTGTAGGGTTGCGATGAGTCACAATGGACTCGAGAGCACCTAACAACAATGACCCCTAAAGAATATTTATCTGAGTTTTCAATAAAAGTCAAAGTTTGAACCTATTGAGGTAATGATATCATATGATACAAAGCAACGATTGTGAAGATGGTGTAGGACCGGGCAGTGTTTTCTTCTGTTATACATAGGGTCACTATGAATTGCAACTGACTTGAGGATACCTAACAACAAGATACAATTCAGAAAAAAATAAGATAAACAAACAAACAAACAAAAAAACCCCAACTCAACCAGTCTTATATATAGCTCAGATTATCTTTCCTTACCTCTCAATAGGGAAAATATATTATTTTCGAAATGTAGACAACTATGAAAAGCTGTTTTAAAAATACATGGAACCAGTGAAATCACAGATGCAGTGCTGTACTTTAGAATTCCTTTTTGAAGACTAAGACGTAAAGCAGCCTTACATTTGGCAGTATAAAATGATCTCGTCCACTTCAGAACTGGCACATGTCCAAATCACATAGCATTGCCAGTTTCTGGCCAAGGAATACCATCCTTTGCAGTAAACAACAAACATTAACTTGGCATGCTTATGATAAAGAAATTCTTCTACTTCTATGGAGAGTTTAATTTGCTTCTTTTTCTGACTTCTGCTTTGAGGTTCTAGAAATCACATATATTTTTGCACAAAATTATTTCTTATTTTAAAACTTTAGTAAAAACATGGTTAATAAACTATTAAAGGGTCATAAAATTCACTTCCACTTTTAATAATCTGTCTAAACTAAACTGTCTAAAAAATAACAAAATATACCCTTGACTATCTCTTAAGAATGTCTATATTCTCATCATTAAGAAGTTTAGGTAGTCTATTTCTGGGGGGAGATGGGCTATACTTGTATGACATCATTCAGCTTTTTATATTTTATTTAATCCATAGGCCTTTAGGCTTTTCCCCTCAAATGACAAACTATTCATTCACCAGAAGCTTAGTGTTAAAATAATTTTTGTAATTACTTCCTACCAGTGGGAAACAAGGAATAGTAAGCCTTTATCTCCCAGCTTCCTTTCAGGATTTTCATTTTCCTGCATGAACCCAAGTGTTTGTGTTGCTGGTGTGGTTGTCATGGTGCTGTGAAGGAGTGTCTTTGTCCCAGGTGGGAAACATGTAGAAGTCAGAAATGATTCGGGAGTTGCTCCTGGTTGCCCGGGAATGGAACTGTGAAACAAGAACTAGAATAATGGGAAGACTTTGCCTTATTTTGTGATGCTAGGAATTTCTTAGGCACAGAGTCCTTCTTTGAATCTATAGACATGTCAGTAGATGCTATAAGCCTTTGTATTTGGAATTTCTCATGACTTATGCCCTGATCAAAAAGTAGCATTGGTGGGCTTTGTACTCCATGAAAAAATAACCAAGAGAAATTAATTTTAACAGATGTTTTCTTATTAAATGAAGTATGGAATATAGTATCACTAGATGATTAAGGTCTATCAAATAGCAACTGTCTCCTCCTCCCCCACCCCAGGTGTTAATTATAAATATTTCACAGCTGCATAGTTTAATTTATAACCTAGTCTACTGGTAGAGTCAGCCATTCATCAAGGCTACTACCATTGAATTCATATGGAAATACTGACTGTATTTGTAGAATTTCCTTTCAGATTGGTTTTATATATTTCATAATCTGAGCATTTATAATGATTACTGACAAAATGAAGGCATTATGAACATTGAATTATTACATAAAATAATCAGGAAGCAGCAGAGAGCAGATTAAAGAGCCTTCTTTTCAGCTGTGAAACATAAAGGATAATAATTTATTTCCTATTAATTAACATCATGGTCATATCTTACTGAGCCTATCGCTTCATGTATAGGTTTAATGCAAGGAGTTTGCTTATGATATATTTAGACCAAGATTAAAGGGTTACAAATAGTTCCAGATTTTTTTTTTTAATCAAGAGTTGAATATAGAGAGACAAAAATCTGTTTTGAGAGTTTAGAGCTGCTGTATTCCTAGTTACTGATGTGCCATTAATGAATAAAGAGAATTAGAAGATCCTAGATATATCTGAATAACTGAAGTGAAATTGAAGATAGTGAAACTTAGACTAGGGTAGAAATAATTTATTCTTAAACTGAATACTTACTCAGATGCAGCTCTATCAATTATTGACTCATGAGGGAGCAGTTCATATCAAAAATCACTTTATTAATATTTAAAACTACTTTCTCTTTTTGAATGTAAAATATATCCTATTATAACAATATACTCACAGTGTTTAGGTTTCATTCATGTCAGCTGCTTTTGTTTAGGAGGGGTAGTTTTTACATTAGTAAAACTTTAAATTGTTGTTGTTAGTTGCTGTGGTGGTTGTTGTTGTTAGGTGCCATCCAGTCGGTTCTGACTCATAGTGAACCTATAGAACAGAATAGAATTGCCCCATAGGGTTTCCGGGGAAGAACTGTTGGATTTGAACTGCCGACCTTTTGGTTAGCAGTTGAGCTCTTAGCCACTATGCCACCTAGCTTCCAACTTATGGCAACCTTATATACAGGGTTGCTACGAGTCGGGATCAACTCAACAGCAAAAGGTTTTTTTTTTTTTTTTATGTATAATAGAAAGAAACATCCCCAGGTCCTGCATCATCTCCATGATCTTTAATAAGCTTGAGCCCGTTATTGCGGCTATGGTGTTAATCTGTATCATTGAGGGTTTTCCTGGTTTTCAGTGACCCTCTACTATCTTTGACACTTTCACTCAGCCCATGTCAAGTTTGCTTGCTTAAACGCATTTTAAAGCCTGTACTTACTTTGATTCTAGGTACGATGGTTTATAAACACTCATATTAACACATGGGAAGCATTTGTGCAAGAAATCTCAATAGTTCTAGAGGTTCAGTAATCTTTTGTTCTATCATTTCTGTTTCTAATTTATGTAATTGATATTTTAAAAAAGATAACTTGCTATATATTGGATTTATTTTTCTGTAATTGTTTGTTATATATTCCCTGCTGGACCATCAGTCATTGATTTTAAATTTGAATATATTTATAGAGATCAGTGGTATGTCCTCCTGAATATGTTCATTTGGTATTTAGAAAAAAAAAATTTTTTTTTTTTTTGTTTTGCTGAGTCCCTTGGATCCTTGTGAAGGATCCAGATGGATTACTCTTTCATGGAATGTTTTTATCTCTATCTCCCTGCTCGGCATCCTACTGGTATATGGGATAGGGGTTAGTGAATATGCACTGAAGAGAATTGGAGCAACAGGAAGTAATAAATATAGCACAGAAGTAATTTATTTAAAAATTGTTTGTGATTAGCTTATGAGGACTGTGAATTAAAACATGAAGGGTACATTTAGGCCAAAATAAATGTTCCTTCAGCCCATGAGTACATGATGCTGTAAGGAGAGCTGAAAATACTTGGTTTTGTTTTTGCTAGATACCAGAAATTTTACTCTTTTTAGGTGGAACTGGTCTAAATATCTACATTTTAAAATTCTTAATGGCACTTCTCAAACTTTGGATTTTGTATATGCCAGAAGGATTTATTTTAGGAATGATTGGAGCCATTACCAAAGTAAGACTATACAGAGTTTATTGTAGATAACTGACTATGTAGCATATTACTGTCTCACTTTCCAGTACTGTACTAAGTATCTGGGGAAAATCTTAAGAATTAATCCACATTGTTTCTTTAGTCTTTTGGGATTACTTTAATCACTTATATGCCTCAGTGTTAACGTGTTCTGTGCTTTTGGGCTGAGATATTTTTTCGTTATTTCACAGCTCTGATTAATAATCTCAAGCATAGTAAGCCTTTGTATATATTCTTGTTCAAAGGACAGTCTTTAATTCTAAGTGTTCGCTAGCCAGTTCATGTGGAAGGTTTTGCTTCTTTCCAGTATGCTTTACAAATTGCTGTTGTGCTCTTTAAATGTTAAGAATGATGTTTATGTGATATGATAAGTTTTTGTTCAGTCCTTTGTCTCAGCACTTTGGCAGGTTATATTTCCATGTTTTTAAATTTTGACAGGCTTTATCCCATGTGCTATAGGCATAAAAACAATGTCTAAGCCTCTTTTGGAAACCCTGGTGGCGTAGTGGTTAAGTGCTACTGCTACTAACCAAAAAGGTTCTCAGTTTGAATCCACCAGGTGCTCCTTGGAAACTCTATGGGACAGTTCTACTCTGTCTTAGTCACTACGAGTTGGAATCAACTTGACAGCAATGGGTTTTTTGGTTTTAAGCCTCTTTTGGTGAGACGATTAGTAATGAAAACTGATTCTTTGTATTTTGTGCCATGATGCCTGTACTACTAAAATGACATTAAACAGCCCTCAAGTAACAAGAAATTAGAATATTGGAACAGCTTTTCAATTTCGTCATTCCCAATTTTGGATGACGTACGTAGGTAAAACAAACATGTGATTTTGATGGAAATATGCATTATTGTTTCTCATTTCGTGAGCGTGGGCTTGGCCTGTGAGTCTAGTGGGAAGTGGACATCACTGCCAGGTGAAGTAGCTGGGCTTTCCTACTTGTGTTGAAATGAGGTAGAGTTAAGTTAATCAGATTGGAATGTGTTGTTTTGTCTCCCTCAACATCCTGATGATGAGCTAACATTTGAAAACTCAGCAGAAGCATTTGAAAAGGGTTGTTTTCAACTCAAGTTCCCCTATGCATCTTTCCCTCATTCACCTGTATTCTTTCTCTTAAATTTTTGGAGAAAATATTCTAAGATGCTGTCATCCCAGGCTTGTACATATTATTAGTGAACATTTTGTATATATACTTGGATTTTTTTTTTAAGTAGATTTGAGACCTGAAGCATGGACATTGGGCAAAATAACTATTACAATAATCACCTAGGTTCTTGTTCTTGAATAAAAGCCCCACATTTTGTGGCTGTGTCATTTTTCCTAGTTATATGGCCCAGGTCATATTGAGACTCAGTGCCTCAGTATTACTGAACTCAACTCACCGAGCATTAAGCCTGAAACCTGCTGCCATCGAGGCGATTCCGACTTATAGTGATCCTATAGGACAGAGTAGAACTGCCTCATAGGGTTTCCAAGGCTGTACATCTTTACGGAAGCAGATTGCCAGATCTTTCTCCCTCAGAGCACCTGGTGGGTTCTAACCACCAGCCTTTTGATTAGTAAAAGGAAGCTAAGAATTTACTCTAAGTAGTAGAAAAATGAACATTCCTTTTTTATATAGCAGGTATTAATTACTTACAAATGTTCATGGATAAAACAAAAGACAGGAAAAAAAAAAGAAAGTCCAGCTATCCTGTAATGTAGACTGTCCTGACAGCATGTGGAAGGTGTCCATTTTGGTTTTGTATGGGAGCATTCTGTGGTAGCCAGCATGTGGGCTTCTTTGGCTGGCTGAGCCAGTACAGCCAGACTGATATTCCCTGCGTACCTGGTTGCTACTACTCTGCTGTCATTCACTAAACGTCTTTTTAGGCTTGATTTGCAGCTTATGACCCTGAGTCCTTGCTGTGACTTCTGTTGCATCCAGCCCATGTGATCCCCCCCACAGCTCTTTATGGGGCCACATTGGCCCTGGGTCAGCAAACCCTTTCTTACAGGCATCCCAGGGGACCCCAGGTATTGTTGCTGCTGCTACACAGGGACCAAGGGGAGTCAGCTTCCTGGGCTGCAACCAGATTGAGCCCATGAGGTATTCTCTTTCCAGAGTTCCCAAAACAGAGCAGGTAAAAAGGGTTTGATTTTTGGAGTTCCCCAGATCCTTATGTTTTAATCTCATGACCCTTTCCTTGTGAAACTTGTCCCTGAGGGAACTGGGAAGAAATTAGAACCACTGTCTTCCATTCCTGTCTGCCTCCCTCATCCCATAAGCAGCCCAAGATCAAAAGAGCCAGGCTTACCTATTACTTCCTCTAATTAGATGTTTTTTCTTCATTATTCCAGCCTCATAACTAAGACTTACGGTGGCCAGGGCTTTCTCTAAACTGGAGGAAAACAGAAACAAAGAACCATAACTCTGTAATCTGGTCCCCAGGACTTAGCATTGATAACTTATGTGAAAACTAACAAGGTTTAGAAAATCCTTTCTCTTTCCACACAGCCTAACTTATGAATCAATTTTCTTTTGAGAAATCTTCTTTTAATGTCAGAAGCTGAATCTTGATTCAACTTGATGCAGCACTTTTAGGGTCCAATGCCCCCTGCTCTTGTCTCCCCTCTCGCTTCCCCCAGGGCCTCCCAGGTGGTGCTTCAGAATAATTAACTGAGTAGGTCATCTACATATAGGGCAGAGAGGAGTGCACTTCAGTAGTTTTAGAAACTTTATCCCCATTGTACAAAGTATCATATCTTTTTGGTCAACATTGTTGTAGATCTATATTGTAATTGCAGAAACCATGTATCAAGAGGGTGTTGAAAGGGCTGTTGGAATTTTTTTTTTTCCATTTGACGTGTGATTTAGGATGAGAGATGATAAATTAGCATATATACAATAGCAAACAAACAAAACAGGGTTAAAAATGGAATTGATGTCAGAAAAAATAAATTTGCATCATTTTATCTTAAGAACACTTTTGCCACATGATTTATAAGGTAAAATACATCGCAAATACAGCTTTGACATCCTGAGTCACTAGGAGAACCTTAGAATTTTGCATTGCCCAATGTTTATACATCTAAATTTGGAGACTAAGTTTGGACCATTATTTTCTTTTCTATCTAATATCTGCAAATATAGAGTTTTATCCCAAATACCACAGAATTGGTATGTATGATTGTCTTAGGCTGAGTTCTCTAGAGGAGCAAAACCAGTGAAGTGTATATATATAAGTATATATACACATAGGTTTATTTCAAGGAAATGGCTCACACATTTGTTGAGGCTGGCAAGTCGTAAGTCCTCAGGTCAGGCATCAGGCTGGAGGCTTCTCCTGACTGACGAGGTTGCAGGGACTGACAAACCCAAAATTGGCAGGTCAGACGGTGGACTGCCAGCTCACGGGGCTGCAGGAGCTGGCGAATCGCAAAATCTGCAGCTCAGATGGTAGGCTGCTGCTCATGTCTCAAGAGCTATAGTCAGAGAATGATGAGTTGGATGCAGGATCAAGAGACAGAGAGCTTTGCCAGGATATCCATGTATATTGGATGCAGGCCATACCCCAAGGAAACTCCCCTTTCAAATGATTGGCCGCTCACAACAGATCATGTCATAGACAGAAATTATATCTGCCAAACCACTGAGAATCATGGCCTAGCCAAGTTGACATATAATCTTAACCATCACAATGATTGAAAGTGGTTATAAAATGTATTCTCCTCATGCACATAGAAACATAATAATTTATGATTAAAACTACTAAACGATTTTGTGCAAATTAGAGAATATATGTAGTATGTAACATACTCGTTGTGCCACCATGTACTTACTTTAGCAGATTTTTCTAACCTTTGATCTAGGGGCTGAATAATGTGTTGGAAGCAGCAGAGGTACCATGTCCTGTCCTCCTTCAGTACAAAGAGGGAGGTCATTCATTTTAGCCTTCTTCAGTTCTTGGAAATAACAAAGGAAAAATTAACAAGACCAATCACAAAGGCGGTTCTTTACCTTAGGTACCCCGATGCAATGACTAGAGCTGAAAGTGGCTAAATTGACTAAAGAACAGCTCAGATGTAATACACAGCCAGAAAAACTAATGGGGCTGAGAAGCTGTAAGTGCTCAGAGTTTAGTCCTCTGAGAATACCCCTCACCGTTCTCTGTTCAAACTCCCTTTTCCACACTCCCTCCCACCTTAATTAATGGCCATTCCTGTGCAAAGTAAGGCCATCCAACTGTGTTAAATTTCTTAAAGTTAGCCAAGGATAGCCTGTTAAAACAGACTGATACGTTTGGATCTAATCTCTTGAGCCAGTTTTAAAATTGGGTCTTCAAACTGGGTTTTCAGAATGCTGCCATCAGTAATCTAAACAATGACTCTTTATATATATAGTATCTGTGTCCCCTTAAAAATATTATTATTTCATATCTCAAGGATAAGGAAAAAGAGCTCATATTCTCAGCTAGTTCATAAAAAAAATAAAACATTGAACAGAGATGGAGTAGATGTCCATAGTTTATGCCTTTAAAACTATAAAGATATGGTATGAAATTATCAATGATGAGTTTTAGATAAAACCTTGAGGATTATTGATGCAAGATACCTGATTATTGTTTATTCAGCACTTAATGTGTTCTCTCCTATCAAATAGCGTACAATAAAGATTGGTTAAGGAGCATAAAATAAAACTTGAATCACTGTACAATTAGCATTATAGTGAGTGATTTACAAAAATATATATTATATGCCATGGACAGCCAAAAGAACAACCAACCATAGCACTTAACCACTACTCCACCAGGGTTTCCAACAGATTGAATAGGTATGGTGAAAGGATACAACCCTGATGCATACCTTTCCTGACTTCAAACCACGCAGTAGCCCCTTGTTCTGTTCGAACGACTGCCTCTTGATCTATGTATGGATTCCTCGTGAGCACAATTAAGTGTTCTGGAATTCCCATTCTCCGCAATGTTATCCGTAATTTGTTATGATCTACACAGTCAAATGCCTTTGTATAGTCAATAAAACACAGGTAAACATCTTTCTGGTATTCTCTGCTTTCAGCCAAGATCCATAATATCCCTGGTTCCACCTTCTCTTCTAAATCTGACCTGAATTTCTGGCAGAGTTCCCTGTTGATATACTGCTGCAGCCACTTTTGAATGATCTTCAGCAAAATTTTGCTTGCATGTGATATTAATGATATTGTTCAATAATTTCTGCGTTCAGGTGGATCACTTTTCATGGGAATAGGTGTAAATATGGATCTCTTCCAGTCAGTTGGCCAGGTAGCTCTCTTCCAAATTTCTTGGTATGGACGAGTGAGCATTTCCAGTGCTGCATTCATTTGTTGAAGCATCTCAATTGGTAGTCCATCCATTCCTGGAGCCTTGTTTTTTTGCCAGTGCCTTCAGTGCAGCTTGATCTTCTTTCTTCAGTACTGTCGGTTCCTGATCATATGTTACCTCTTGAAATGGTTGAACGTCAACCAGTTCTTTTTGGTCTAGTGACTGTGTATATTGCTTCCATTTTCTTTTGATGCTTCCTGCGTCATTTAATATTTTCCCTGTAGAATCCTTCAGTATTGCAATTTGAGGCTTGAATTATTTCTTCAATTCTTTCAGCTTGAGAAATGCTAAGCGTATTCTTCCGTTTTGGTTTTCTATCTCCAGTGCTTTGCATATGTCATCATAATAGTTTGTCTTCTCAAGCTGCCCTTTGAAATCTTCTGCACAGCTCTTTTACTTCATTTTTTTTCCTTTCGCTTTAAGTACTTGATGTTCAAGAGCAAGTTTCAGAGTCTCTTCTGATATTCATTTAGGTCTGATGTCTTTCTTTCTTCATATACGATGTCCTTGATGTCATTCCACAACTCGTCTGGTCTTTGTTCATTACTGTTCAGGGCATCAAATCTATTCTTGAGATGGTCTCTAAATTCAGGTGGCATATACTCAAGGTCATATTTTGCCTCTCATGGACTTGTTCTAATTTTCTTCAGTTTCAACTTGAATTCGCATATGAGTAATTGATGATCTGATCTACGGTTGGTCCCTGGCCTTGTTCTGACTGATGATATTGAGCTTTTCCATTGTCTCTTTCCACAGATGTAGTCGATTTGATTCCTGTGTATTCCATCTGGCTAGGTCAATGTGTAAAGTTGCCATTTATGTTCATGAAAACATAAACATGTTTCGTATGCTGTGATCTTTTTATGGCTTCATGTGTCATCTTTACTGGATATTCCTAACTCTTTTCTGGTATAGGTTTTGAAGCCAGGCAGACCTGGGTTCAAATAGCGGCTCTGCCACTGATTATCAGTGTGACCTTAGGTACTTTGGAGAACTCCAGATACCATTGTCTCATCTATGGACTGTGAATTAGCCCTGCCTCAGCATATTGTTAATAACATGGTGCCCTAAACAAAGCGAGCATTCAACTCAGAATCTCTCGCATATCTGTCTGTCCTTTTTCCTTTCTTACTGCTACCAACACCATGGCCTATACTCTTTTCTCATATTTGTCTCAGGAAAGGTCAGTTAATAACAGATTAAGAAGAACCTTATTTTACAAGTTTAAAAAAAATTCTCACAGAAGTGATACATTATCACATGTATTTTAGAAAGATCTGTCTTCCATCTATTTGGAGTATAGAACAGAGGAGTGAGAGAATAGAGACAAGGAAAACAGCTTGGCACTTATTGTAGTAATCCAGGTAAGAAATGACGAGGGCATTAAACATTGCAATTCCAATGTGAAAAAGAAAGAGTGGATGGGGTTAAGCATAAGAAGCCAAACAAAACATTTTTATAGGGCTACTTTGGTGTGTTTATGATCATTATGACTATTGCATTTTTAACTTTTAAACTTTCAAAGTAACATGCACAACAGAGTGCCTTCACCTTCCCTGACCCCTTCACAATCTCTGAGCATAAAATACAGGTTGGATTAGGAATCTGGGCTGGAGTGAGGCTTTCTGCTGTATATATCACTTAGTATATTTTTTTAAATCCAGAAAGCATAATTTTTTTTTAAAAATTGGGGGGATCATGGAATAATTGTCACTATCCCAACATCATGTGCATAAAAAGTCATGTCAAAATGCCAGGAATCCCTCTTTATGGAGGTAAAATCAAGAACTTGGTACCTGATTAGACGTAGGTTTGGAAGAGACATCTAATTTAGTTAGGTGGTCTTCCTCATTGTTTCCCCTGATTATTATTACCTGTGTAGGCTTATTCATACTGTATCTGGAATCTGTTCTTGTCCTGTCTACTTAGTGTTCATGATCCAGCTTCAGTGCCATTTTTCAGCGAGTTTTTTTTTTCTTTTTTCCATGAAGTTCCGTGGTACTTACAAGTCACATTCATTGTCATACTTTGTCATATACAGTCTTATAATACGAACTATTTTGTATGTTTTTACTCCTCATCTTACAAAAACCTGTTTTCAGCTTCTGTTATTTATTACAAAGTAAATAACAAAACTCATTGATGATAAAGCTATGCTGACACATTTTGCTTTTTACTCATCTTCATTGCTGTGACTTCAGTCTCCTCCCTTGGCTTTCATGATCTGACTCGTACCTGGATTTCCATTTTCGCTGATAGTTTCTTTTTCCCATCCCTTTCGGGCAAGTCTTCCTTAAGGTTTTGTCTTTTTTTTTTTTTTTTTAACTTTTATTAAGCTTCAAGTGAATGTTTACAAATCCAATCAGTCTGTCACATATAAGTTTACATACATCTTACTCCGTACTCCCACCTGCTCTTCCCCTATTGAGTTAGCCCTTTCAGACTCTCCTTTCGTGAAAATTTTGCCAGCTTCCCTCTCTCTCTATCCTCCCATCCCCCCTCCAGACAAGAGCTGCCAACACACTCTCAAGTGTCCACCTGATATAATTAGCTCACTCTTCATCAGCGTCTCTCTCCCACCCGCTGACCTGTCCCTTTCATGTCTGATGAGTTGTCTTCAGGGATGGTTCCTGTCCTGTGCCAACAGAAGGTCTGGGGACCATGGCCGCTGGGATTCCTCTAGTCTCAGTCAGACCATTAAGTTTGGTCTTTTCATGAGAATTTGGGGTCTGTATCCCACTGATCTCCTGCTCCCTCAGGGGTCCTCTGCTGTGCTCCCTGTCAGGGCAGTCATCGATTGTGGCCGGGCACCAACTAGTTCTTCTGGTCTCAGGATGATGTAGGTATCTGGTTCATGTGGCCCTTTCTGTCTCTTGGGCTCCTAGTTGTGTGACCTTGGTGTTCTTCATTCTCCTTTGCTCCAGGTGGGTTGAGACCAATTGATGCATCTTAGATGGCCGCTTGTTAGCATTTAAGACCCCAGACGTCACATTTCAAAGTGGGATGCAGAATGTCTTCATAATAGAATTATTTTGCCAATTGACTTAGAAGTCCCCTCAAACCATGTTCCCCAGACCCCCGCCCCTGCTCCGCTGACCTTTGAAGCATTCATTTTATCCCGGAAACTTCTTTGCTTTTGGTCCAGTCCAATTGAGCTGACCTTCCATGTATTGAGTGTTGTCTTTCCCTTCACCCAAAGCAGTTCTTATCTACTGATTAATCAATAAAAAACCCTCTCCCTCCCTCCCTCCCTCCCCTCTTCGCAACCACAAAAGTATGTGTTCTTCTCAGTTTTTACTGTTTCTCAAGATCTTATAATAGTGGTCTTATACAATATTTGTCCTTTTGCCTCTGACTAATTTCGCTCAGCATAATGCCTTCCAGGTTCCTCCATGTTATGAAATGTTTCAGAGATTCGTCACTGTTCTTTATCGATGCATAGTATTCCATTGTGTGAATATACCACAATTTATTTACCCATTCGTCTGTTGATGAACACCTTGGTTGCTTCCAGCTTTTTGCTATTGTAAACAGACCTGCAATAAACATGGGTGTGCATATATCTGTTTGTGTGAAGGCTCTTGTATCTCTAGGGTATATTCCGAGGAGTGGGATTTCTGGGTTGTATGGTAGTTCTATTTCTAACTGTTTAAGATAACGCCCGGTAGATTTCCAAAGTGGTTGTACCATTTTACATTCCCACCAGCAGTGTATAAGAGTTCCAATCTCTCTGCAGCCTCTCCAACATTTATTATTTTGTGTTTTTTGGATTAATGCCAGCCTTGCTGGTGTGAGATGGAATCTCATTGTAGTTTTAATTTGCATTTCTCTAATGGCTAATGATCGAGAGCATTTTCTCATGTATCTGTTGGCTGCCTGAATATCTTCTTTAGTGAAATGTGTATTCATATCCTTTGCCCACTTTTTGATTGGGTTGTTTGTCTTTTTGTGGTTGAGTTTTGACAGAATCATGTAGATTTTAGAGATCAGGCGCTGGTCTGAGATGTCATAGCTGAATATTCTTTCCCAGTCTGTAGGTGGTCTTTTTACTCTTTTGGTGAAGTCTTTAGATGAGCATAGGTGTTTGATTTTTAGGAGCTCCCAGTTATCGGGTTTCTCTTCATCATTTTGGGTAATGTTTTGTATTCTGTTTATGCCTTGTATTAGGGCTCCTAGGGTTGTCCCAATTTTTTCTTCCATGATCTTTATCGTTTTAGTCTTTATGTTTAGGTCTTTGATCCACTTGGAGTTAGTTTTTGTGCATGGTGTGAGGTATGGGTCCTGTTTCATTCTTTTGCAAATGGATATCCAGTTATGCCAGCACCATTTGTTAAAAAGACTATCTTTTCCCCAATTAACTGACACTGGTCCTTTGTCAAATATCAGCTGCTCATACGTGGATGGATTTCTATCTGGGTTCTCAATTCTGTTCCATTGGTCTATGTGCCTGTTGTTGTACCAGTACCAGGCTGTTTTGACTACTGTGGCTGTATAATAGCTTCTGAAATCAGGTAGAGTGAGGCCTCCCACTTTCTTCTTCTTTTTCAGTAATGCTTTGCTTATCCGGGAGTTCTTTCCCTTCCATATGAAATTGGTGATTTGTTTTTCTATCCCCTTAAAATATGACATTGGAATTTGGATCGGAAGTGCGTTATATGTATAGATGGCTTTTGGTAGAATAGACATTTTTACTATGTTAAGTCTTCCTATCCATGAGCAAGGTATGTTTTTCCACTTAAGTATGTCCTTTTGAATTTCTTGTAGTAGAGCTTTGTAGTTTTCTTTGTATAGGTCTTTTAAATCCTTGGTAAGATTTATTCCTAAGTATCTTATCTTCTTGGGGGCTACTGTGAATAGTATTGATTTGGTTATTTCCTCTTCGGTGTTCTTTTTGTTGATGTAGAGGAATCCAAGTGATTTTTGTATGTTTATTTTATAACCTGAGACTCTTCCAAACTCTTCTATTAGTTTCAGTAGTTTTCTGGAGGATTCCTTAGGGTTTTCTGTATATAAGATCATGTCATCTGCAAATAGTGATAACTTTACTTCCTCCTTGCCAATCCGGATACCCTTTATTTCTTTGTCTAGCCTAATTGCCCTGGCTAGGACTTCTAGCACGATGTTGAATAAGAGCGGTGATAAAGGGCATCCTTGTCTGGTTCCCGTTCTCAAGGGAAATGCTTTCAGGTTCTCTCCATTTAGAGTGATGTTGGCTGTTGGCTTTGCATAGATGCCCTTTATTATGTTGAGGAATTTTCCTTCAATTCCTATTTAGGTGAGAGTTTTTATCATAAATGGGTGTTGGACTTTGTCAGATGCCTTTTCTGCATCAATTGATAAGATCATGTGGTTTTTGTCTTTTGTTTTATTTATGTGATGGATTACATTAATGGTTTTTCTGGTATTAAACCAGCCTTGCATACCTGGTATAAATCCCACTTGATCATGGTGAATTATTTTTTTGATGTGTTGTTGGATTCTATTGGCTAGAATTTTGTTGAGGATTTTTGCATCTATGTTCATGAGGGATATAGGTCTATAATTTTCTTTTTTTGTAATGTCTTTACCTGGTTTTGGTATCAGGGAGATGGTGGCTTCATAGAATGAGTTGGGTAGTATTCCGTCATTTTCTATGCTTTGAAATACCTTCAGTAGTAGTGGTGTTAACTCTTCTCTGAAAGTTTGGTAGAACTCTGCAGTGAAGCCCTCCGGGCCAGGACTTCTTTTTGTTGGGAGTTTTTTGATTACCGTTTCAACCTCTTTTTTTGTTATGGGTCTATTTAGTTGTTCTACTTCTGAATGTGTTAGTTTAGGTAGGTAGTGTTTTTCCAAGAATTCATCCATTTCTTCTAGGTTTTCAAATTTGTTAGAGTACAATTTTTCGTAGTAATCTGAAATGATTCTTTTAGTTTCATCTGGTTCTGTTGTGATGTGGTCCTTCTCGTTTCTTATTCGGGTTATTTGTTTCCGTTCCTGTATTTCTTTAGTCAGTCTAGCCAATGGTTTATCAATTTTGTTAATTTTTTCAAAGAACCAGCTTTTGGCTTTGTTAATTCTTTCAATTGTTTTTCTGTTCTCTAATTCATTTAGTTCAGCTCTAATTTTTATTATTTGTTTTCTTCTGGTGCCTGATGGGTTCTTTTGTTGCTCACTTTCTATTTGTTCAAGTTGTAGGGACAGTTCTGTGCTTTTAGCTCTTTCTTCTTTTTGTATGTGTGCATTTATTGATATAAATTGGCCTCTGAGCACTGCTTTTGCTGTGTCCCAGAGGTTTTGATAGGAAGTATTTTCATTCTCTTTGCATTCTATGAATTTCCTTGTTCCCTCCTTGATGTCTTCTATAACCCAGTCTTTTTTCAGGAGGGTATTGTTCAGTTTCCAAGTATTTGATTTCTTTTCCCTATTTTTTCTGTTATTGATTTCTACTCTCATTGCCTTGTGGTCTGAGAAGATGCTTTGTAATATTTCGATGTTTTGGACTCTGCAAAGGTTTGTTTTATGACCTAATATGTGGTCTATTCTAGAGAATGTTCCATTGTGCGCTAGAAAAAAAAGTATACTTTGCAGCAGTTGGGTGGAGAGTTCTGTATAAGTCAATGAGGTCAACTTGGTTGATTGTTGTAAGTAGGTCTTCCGTGTCTCTATTGAGCTTCTTGCTGGATGTCCTGTCTTTCTCCGAAAGTGGTGTGTTGAAGTCTCCTAGTATAATTGTGGAGGTGTCTATGTCACTTTTCAATTCTGTTAAAATTTGATTTATGTATCTTGCAGCCCTGTCATTGGGTGCATAAATATTTAATATGGTTATGTCTTCCTGATCAATTGTCCCTTTTATCATTATATAGTGTCCTTCTTTATCCTTCGTGGTGGATTTAAGTCTAAAGTCTATTTTGTCAGAAATTAATATTGCTACTCCTCTTCTTTTTTGCTTATTGTTTGCTTGACATATTTTTTTCCATCCTTTGAGTTTTAGTTTGTTTGTGTCTCTAAGTGTAAGGTGTGTCTCTTGTAGGCAGCATATAGATGGATCGTGTTTCTTTATCCAGTCCGTGACTCTCTGTCTCTTTATTGGTGCATTTAGTCCATTTACATTCAGCGTAATTATAGATAAATAAGTTTTTAGTGTTGTCATTTTGATGCCTTTTCATGTGTGTTGTTGGCAATTTCATTTTTGCACATACTTTTTTGTGCTGAGACGTTTTTCTTAGTAAATTGTGAGATCCTCATTTTCATAGTGTTTGACTTTATGTTAGTTGAGTCGTTACATTTTTCTTGGCTTTTATCTTGAGTTATGGAGTTGTTATAGCTTTTTGTGGTTACCTTATTATTTACCCCTATTTTTCTAAGTAAAAACCTAACTTGTATCGTTCTATATCGCCTTGTATCACTCTCCATATGGCAGTTCAATGCCTCCTGTATTTAGTCCCTCTTTTTGATTATTGTGATCTTTTACCTATTGACTTCCATGATTCCCTGTTATGTGTTATTGTTATTATTATTATTTTTTTAATTAATCTTAATTTGTTTGTTTTTGTGATTTCCCTATTTGAGTTGATATCAGGGCATTCTGTTTTGTGACCCTGTATTGTGCTGGTATCTGATATTATTGGTTTTCTGCCCAAACAATATCCTTTAGTATTTCTTGTAGCTTTGGTTAGGTTTTTGCAAATTCTCTAAACTTATATTTATCTGTAAATATCTTAATTTCGCCTTCATATTTCAGAGAGAGTTTTGCTGGATATATGATCCTTGGCTGGCAGTTTTTCTCCTTCAGTGCTCTGTATATGTCATTCCATTCCCTTCTTGCCTGCATGGTTTCTGCTGAGTAGTCTGAACTTATTCTTATTGATTCTCCCTTGAAGGAAACCTTTCTTTTCTCCCTGGCTGCTTTTAAAATTTTCTGTTTGTCTTTGGTTTTGGCAAGTTTGATGATAATATGTCTTGGTGTTTTTCTTTTTGGATCAATCTTAAATGGGGTTCGATGAGCATCTTGGATAGATATCCTTTCATCTTTCATGATGTCAGGAAAGTTTTGTGTCAGGAGTTCTTCAACTATTTTCTCTGTGTTTTCTGTCCTCCCTCCCTGTTCTGGGACTCGAATCACCTGCAAGTTATCCTTCCTGATAGAGTCCCACATGATTCTTAGAGTTTCTTCATTTTTTTAAATTCTTTTATCTGATTTTTTTTCAGCTATGTTGGTGTTAATTCCCTGGTCCTCCAGATGTCCCAGTCTGCATTCTAATTGCTTGAGTCTGCTCCTCTGACTTCTATTGCGTTGTCTAATTCTGTAATTTTATTGTTAATCTTTTGGATTTCTACATGCTGTCTCTCTATGGATTCTTGCAACTTATTAATTTTTCCACTATGTTCTTGAATAATCTTTTTGAGTTCTTCAACAGTTTTATCAGTGTGTTCCTTGGCTTTTTCTGCAGTTTGCCTTATTTCGTTTGTGATGTCTTGAAGCATTCTGTAAATTAGTTTTTTATATTCTGTATCTGATAATTCCAGGCTTATATCTTCATTTGGGAAAGATTTTGATTCTTTTGTTTGGGGGGTTGGAGAAGCTGTCATGGTCTGCTTCTTTATGTGGTTTGATATGGACTGCTGTGTCCAAGGCAGCACTAGGAAACTAGTTTTTCCAGAAAATCCGCTGAAAAAAAAAAATGCAGTCAGATCCCTATCAGAGTTCTCCCTCTGGCTCTGGCTATTCGGATGTTAATGAAGCCACCTGACTGGTACGCTGGCTCCAGGCTCTGAAAACAATCGCTGCCTCCCTGTATTTGTTCGTTCTCCATTTCTAAATCTGTGTTTGTTGTTCAGGGTTCGTAGATTGTTATGTATGTGATGGATTCACTTGTTTTTCTGAGTCTTTGTTGCAAGAGGGATCCGCGTTAGGGTCCACCTAGTCTGCCATCTTGGCCCCGCCTCAAGGTTTTGTCTTTGATGCTCTTCTTTTCTCATGGTTTGTATTATTGATAATCTGTATGTGAATTCTAATGTAGTATGTCTTTCCCACATTCGTCTCTTCAGCTCCAGGACAGTGTATCCAACCACTTATTAGCTGTCTGCATTTGGATACTTCTTAGGGACCTCTAGCTCAACTTGATCAATATTGAGCATGTATCTAATGATCCACAAATTACTAAACTGTTCTTTGCTTCTCTTTTTGTATCCCAGTCTTAGTGAATGGTACCTGCATCTACCCAGTTAATCCCTTCTATTTTTCACACCTATTATGAAATTGATCAGGAGGACCCACAACTCTGCCACTTTTTATCTCCATTACTAGTTTTGTTTAGAGCCTTATAATATTTTTATTTCTAATACTGCAGCAGCCTCCTAACTATTCTTGTGCTTCTAAACTTGAGTCCCTCTACTCCATTTTGAGAAAGACTGTTACCAAACTTTGTGGATTGTATACCTACCACACATGTAGGTATATTTTTTTATAAGTTCTAAACCTATGGTTGTATTATTATAGTCACATAGATCTTGCCCAGAATCTGTACTGTAGAGCATACACAGAGTTAGAAATTATAAAGAATATAATAAAAATAATTATATTAGAAGTTCTACTTTTCTCCATATTACAGTAAAGGTTGTTGTGCATGCTTGGTATACTCCTTTTCAGAGATTGTTGCTTTTGATTGAAGACGTAGTGATGTTTGTAAACTGAAATACTTTTATATCACGGTTTAGTCTAAAATTCTTAAGCCACTGTCCACTCCATATAGATAAAGTATGATTTTTTTTAGCGTGGTTCTCTGTGCTCTGGAAGCTCCCGGTTGTATCTATCATATTATTCATTAGTGACTTCTACTCCCCACTAGGTACTTTTTACTGTAGGTTTACTGAACTCTAAATTCCCTAAACACATATTGTTTTCACCTTGCCTTCCTTTTTTTGTCCTTATACATGCCAGACTGAATCTCTGTATTCCTTTTGGAATTGTGGTAACATAGTCCTATATCTATCCTCCTTTACCTGGCAAACACTAGACCCTCTTTTCGAAAAGAGAATGAATTTCTGCCTTGGGTTTGATCGAATCTGAAAAATGGGGATAATAATATTTGTCTTATACCTGAGGATTAAATGAGATAATGCATATAAACCCCTGTTATATGTATGGCCACATGCTTTAATTCATATCCATCCCTTAATTTTCACCTAATCTCATAATATTTTCTTGGGAGGACAAAAGCAAAAATTTTATTTTTCTTCATGCTGCTTGTTTATAATAATTTAAGGGATGTCCCTGGATGACACAAATATTTACGTGTTCAGCTACTAACCGAAAATTTGGCAGTTCAAATATACCCAGGGACACGATCTACTTCCAAAAGAGCACAGCCACTGAAAACCCCATGGAGCACAGTTCTCTTCTAAAACTCATGGGATCACCATGGGTCAGAATTGACTCAACAGCGACTGGTTTTTTTTTTTTCCATAAGTAACAGTGTATATAATTAAAGAAAGTCTACGATAAGACATGTTAGAGGGGAAAATTAGCAAATGCTTTGAAAAACTTCAGTCTCTTAAGAAAATCATTGTTCTATATAAAGACTTTCCGAAATAGGACTGGGCAAGATTTCTTCTTTTCTAATGAAATTGTACTCTCTAGGGTTTCTTATTCTGCAAGGGCTTCATAAGGTCTGCAAATTCTCTGTATTAAGGTACACAATTTTATAGGTATGTGTATATTTCCATTCCCCTTTTCCTCCAGAGAGGCTCCATAGCTTTTCACAGATTTTCAAAGGGCCCATGATTTAAAAAAAAAAAAAAGTTGGGGAATAACTGTCCCCTCAAACTATTTCACTGTTCTTTGGATAATTTAATTTGCTTTTCAAACAGTATGTACACATAGATTGGGGGCTAAAAGGGGGAAAAATATATCTTATTCATATAATGGTGTATGTTGCTTACCAAACTACTGGACTTTTAATATCAGAATATTAACTGAATAATATCCCCATTTGTCATAGCAAAGCAGAATCTTTCTTACATGTATGAGTAAACTGGTCTAGTCTAATAGTATGTACTAGCTGAACTAAAAAAGGTATGGTTTGGTGAGACGAAAACATGCTGCAAGATGCTTTCTTTTAAATAGTACTGAAGATAAAGAAAAATAACCCCCTGACAAGTAGAATTCTTTGTATTTGAAAGTTTAGGAAATGTGTGGTACAGAAAGATTAATGCTTTGGGTGAAGAGATCTTCATTATCTCAGCCAACACTGGTCTTCAGAAGCAGTGACATCATTGTTGCTTCACTAACTTCAGAATTCAGCAAAGAGACAGAAGCCTATGAACTTAGACAGCTTCTTTGTCCGACATGGTGTAGAAAGGAAGACACAAAGAGCTTCCCTTTGAGTCATGGCAGGCTTTGCGACTCCTTTCTTGGTCCTTTGTGAAAGCACATGACTGGACGTGTAGAAGATTAACCCCCTAACATTTCTGTAAAAAAAAAAAAAAATTAAACAAATGCAAAGCAGCTCTCTCACCTTTTTTCCTCTTTCTTGTGAATTCAGCATTATGGTGGGCAGTGAATTATTTTGAATTCCCTCAGAGAGGCCAGAGCAGTCAATGGGGACTGTGAATGAGGGCCCTCTGAAGGGCTCAGTTGTGGGTTTTCTTGGGCTTTCACTGTTCTTTACGGCATTATTCCTCTGAAAGAGTTCCCTCTAAAAGTGGGGTCAGTCTAGAGACCTTTACAGTGCTTGAAGTAATCCACCCTTTAATCTGTTCCTTCCTGTGGGAAAATCAGTATGAAAAAAGAGTGAACTGGTATTTACATCTGGTTGTGGATTGCTTAGACTGTTTACGTTTAATTTACTGCTCTTCTTTTTGTGAAAATAGCTTGTTTTTCAAATTCAGTTCTTTGAGAGAGAAAAAAAAATTTCACAAACTTGATAGTGGCTTGTGCTGATAACTGTATCTAATCATATATGAAAACTGAAGAGGAAACATTCTTAACCCAACTTCCTACCCTGAATTAGCATTTCACTAACCCAGCAGATATTACATATTGTCTTAAAATAAATATATATTATTTTATTGTCATGATGAGATAAATGATCTCTACCTGTTTTTAATTTCTTTGGCTCTGAGTTTATTTAATTGGTCTCTATATGGAAGGCTTGATTATTTTTTCATTAGTCGTGAAAATATTGTGACAAAATTGGGGACAGTGATAACACAAATAGCATGGATTTTGGGGATGGGATAGTAATTGGGAGATGGGATAGTGAGGGAAGTCTTGCTTGATTTTTAAAATTCAATCATGTATTCATGTATTATTTATATATTTGAAAAAATTAAAGCAATAAAAAGATTTTATTAGTCGGAAAAAGTGAGTATTTTAGTTCAGGTTCTCTTGCCTATTCTGATGCAAGTCTATAAAGATAGTGTTTCATAGCAGGTTGAAAAAAAAAAAAAACTAAACCAGTTGCCATCAAGTTGATTCCAACTCATGATGAGCCCATATATTTCAGAGTGGAACTGTGCTCCATAGGGTTTTCATGGCTATGACCTTTCAGAAGCAGATCACCAGACCTTTCTTTGAGGTGCCTGTGGGTGGAATTGAATTGCCAACCTTTTGGTTAGTAGCCCAGAGCCTAACTATTTGTGTCACCCAGAGGCTACTAGCAAGTTCAAAGTCCAGTCTAAAAACTCTTCATAATTAGGAAGAAGGAAAGGAGATGGAGACTAATATTTCTATTGCAAAATATGTGAAGGACAAGTTCAATGCTTTTTAGGCACTGTCTTTTGAAGACAAAGAGTGCATCACAATTTTCTTTCTGACTATGAAAATTAAAATAATGTTAGCTGCTTCCAATTATCTTTGAAATAAGGTAGAGTTAAAAAAAGAAGAAAAGAAAAAAATGGCTTTAGGAAAAGAAGGTCTGAAAGAATTTACATTCTTTTACTCCTCTGGCCTCCTTTTCTCTTTTTTCCCTTTTAGGACTGATCTTGGAGAAAATTGATGGTGTGCCTTAAATCCAGGTAGCACCTTACCCTAGTGCCTCATTTAGGGGCAGGCAGAACAAGGAAAACTATCAGAGTAATTTGAAACAGCAAATTTTCTGTACAAAATAATGCTGTGGTCTAATCATGTGATTTTCTCGCTGTTTTGGATTAATGGGGTGGAATTTTTTGATGTGTAGAAAGGTGAGAAAAAGCTCGTGGTGGGGTGGAGAGTGCTGGATGGGATTATAAACTGTTGCTGTCCAGTTGATTCCAACTCGTAGCGACCCTATAGGATGTGGTAGAACTGCCCCATGAGGTTTTCAAGGCTGTAACCTTTAAGGAAACAGATTGCCACATCTTTGTCTGGAGGGGCGGCTGGTGGATCAAACCGCTGACCTTATGGTTAGCAGCTAAGCACTTAACCGTTGAGCCACCAGGGCTCCTTATGGGAGCTATGCCTGTGGGAGAGAGGTGTAGATAGACACGTAAGGGCCCTGAGCAATTCTTATCACTGTTATCTCCTCCTCTTGTTCCTAGATGGAATGGTGAGGCTAAGAGGCAGCTGTAGCTACCTGCCTCAGGTGAAACATATAGATTTCCAGCAGCATAATACAGGGAAAAGGGCCCTGTTCTCTAGGAGTCAGGGAAGGTGAGTTCTAGTCCTCATTCTTTCCCTGCCAGTAGGATCTAAAGGTGTCATGCTTCTATTGTGCTTGTAGCCAGCCTCCAAAGGATGTATTAGGTTTTAAGCGTCTTGAAGCATCTTTATATTCATGGTGCTCAGCAGAAGGCCTGGCTTTAATGTACTCAGAATACATTTTTTTGCATGAAGAAATGAAAATACATCATTTTTCTAAACTGTCAAAATAGGGTGGGGTAGGATGGTTAGAGGTGCTTGTCTAAGGTTCCTTTAAACTCTAAGACCCAGATTTTAGGCTACCTGGTTTACTTTTTCTTCTCTGCACAGGTATCCCATCCATCATAGCCCTGACAGGTCACCATCCATTTTCTCTCCTTCAATAATATCTCCACTATCATTATGCTGTCTGTGTTTTCTCGTTTTTTTTTTATTGTTTCTTGGACTATTGACCAGTTTCCCAGCCTCCAGTCCTGCTTCTGTTTAGGGAGGTTCTAATTAGGTCGAACCATAGGTGATTGCCATTGTTGTAGGCCCCAAGCAGTTGGATATTGACAGTTTCAAATGGCCCATCTAAAGTTTATTCTTCCAAATGTAGTCACAGAGATTTGGTCTCTGCATTAGATATTTCAGTGACTTTCCATTACCCCCCTCTTCTTGTCCTGAATCACAGGGCTTTCACGATCAGACCCTTCATTTCCTTGCTGGCCGATTCAATGACCATTCTCTTTCACTGTCTGTAATTGAGCTGCACTGAAATTTCAGTTCCTAGACTGGTAAACTTTCCTTTTACTGTGAGTCTTTGTAAATGCCATTTCCTTTGCCAGAAACACTCTTCTCTCCCTCCTTCCCCAGTTCTCAACTCTGTCATTTCACTTGTCTAACATCCATTTTAGCAGTGAGAGAGAGAAAATATACACATAATAAAGAAATATAAACTATTTAGAAGAGTACGACCTTATGCTGAGTCCTGATAGTGAATCAGTGAACCTGGAAGTAGTCTTAGAGACCACACATACAGTAAGTCTTTGTATTGATTGGGATACAGAATAAGCTGCCAGCAAAAAAAAAAAAAAAAAAAATTTCCTTCCCTGTAACTGCCCCAGCCCTGCATTTTAAATGTTCCATTTAAATGATGAGCCCCATAACTGAACGCAGTAGCTCAAATGTGATCTCATGAGCAGAAACTGGAGTAGAAAGAAGGTTTCTCTTATTTGGGGCTCTGTAATTCTCGAAAGGTCCCTGAATGGTGCAAACAATTTGGGCTCAGCTACTAACCTAAAGGTTGGCAGTTTAAACCTACCCAGCAGTGCCGCAGAAGAAAGGTCTAACGATCTGCTTTCATAAAGATTACAGCTGAGAAAGCCCTGTAGAGCAATTCTATTCTATAACATAACACATGAGTTGAAATCAACTTGGTAGCAAATTTTTTTTTTTTAATCCTGTAATGCTATAAATCAGTGTCATTTTCTAAGGCAGTTGGTTCCCCCTCTGTGCTCATAGTGGTTTTCCATGGCCCAGCATATAAAAGGAGCTAAAAAAAATTTGACTAGAAATTATTTTTTATAGGAGTCCAGGAAAAAGGGGTCATCACTGGTCAGTTAGGAAGGCATGATAGTTTTCAGGAATAGACTTTTTTTTTTTTAATATCTTTCAGATGGTTATAGAACAGTTGAGGAAATGAAGCTCTTTGTCCAACGGGTGTTTTTGCTATGCTTTGGAATATTGGTGGGGGAGAAATGCTACTGAAACCTCTTTTTAATTCACAGGAGAAACATACCCTTTTGCTCTTTTCTATATAAAAACATTCACTTTGCCAAAATTATGAGTAACCAGTATAGGAAATGTAGTTATTTTTAGTTGAAAGTTATGTTTTCATAAAGAATGAGATAATAGGAAATGAAGTGGGTGAAATAAAGTTGAAAATACAGGCTTTGAAGCTAGGTTGCCTGGGCGAATCTGGACTCTTTAGAAAAGTTACTTAACCTTTCTGTGCCTCAGGTTTCCCATGTGTAAAAGAGGGGCATTAACAGTATCTTCCTCATTGAGTTGTTTTGAGAATTAAATGAGATAAAATGCTTAGAACAATCCCTGGCGAATCATTATCTTGGCTGTCATCAATAAGTGTGCTTATTATTTTTTAATAAAAATGGCTGTGGAGAATCCCAGGGGCTTGAGAAAAGTTTATTATTTTATGCTGTAATTCTTATGTGAATGCTCTCAAATTAATATAAAAAATCTGTTGCCATTGAGTTGATTCTGACCCATGGTGAACCTATAGGACAGAGTAGAACTGCCCCATAGGGCTTCCGAGGAGCAAATGGTAGATTCGAACTGCCAAACTTTTGGTTAGCAGCTGAGCTCTTAACCACTGCACCAACCAGGACTAGATATATGTGCAATTTTAGTTAGGATATATGTGCAGAAAAGAATTAACATAACAAACCTGAGACTTTATGTTAGAAAGGCCTGCTTGCAAAGTTGGCCATTGGCTGGTATCTAAAAATATCTAAGAACGTGGATTTCTAGAGTCCCCACCTGTTCCCAGAGCTGATAAGAGTGGAGTGTAAAAGCAGTGTGCTTCATGGTGAACACCTGCTTTCCTTCTGGGAATCTGCAATTTTTGTACGTGTTAGGCAGAGGGTGCCTGTATTTCCAGCCTCCAGTGAAAACCTTGAGCACTGAGTGTCAAGTACATTTCTGCGGTGGACAACGTTTCACATGTGTTGTCACAACTGGTTGCTGGAGGAATTAAGTATATCTCCACAGGGATAGGAATCGGGGAAGCTTGGGCCTGTTTTCCTTAGACTTCACCCCATGTGTCTTTTCCCTTTGCTGATTTTTCTTTATATCCTTTTGCTATACAAACTCTTAACCAAGAGTAGGACCATATGCGGAGGCCTGTGAGTCTTCCTAGTCTATTAGTAAACTTGGAAGGAGTCTTAGGGGCCACAGATAACGGTACAGCTTTTGTACTGATTGGGATACAGGGTAAGCTGCCACAACAAAGAGAACTTAAAAATGCAATGACTTGAAGAAAGAAATTTAATTTTTTTCTAACGTAAGTCCAGAAGTTGAAAGATTGTTAGACCAAATAACTCTAGCCCGTTTTGCCGTCAGACTTTGGGAAGGAGACCTCGATATTTGGGCTGTAGTGCTTTCAAGCTGCCCAAGGGAAGTACTGGTTCCTCCCCTGGCTTGATGCTGAGCCAGAATACAGTAACAGTGTGACCTAGTAGAACTTTGGCTCCAGCCATGTGTTGCCAGATCAGGGTTTGTGAGGGAACATTAGCCCTTCTGACACAATCAGTGAGTTGGTGCATGCCTCACAGTTGTAGCTAGGACATGACAAGTTAACAAGATATGTCACATCAGCATTCATCATTGAGAAGCACTCTTGTTTCCTCCCTATACTAAAAAAAAAAACAAAACATTGCTGTGCAGTGGATTCCTGTTCATAGTGACCAGAGAGAACAGAGTAGGACCAGGGATTCCAACCTGTTTGTTTGTTTTGGTTTGAACCCCTGCTGAAAATTTGCATTTTTATCAAGTTCCCTGCTGAGAATTTGCATTTCCACCCCAGGTACACTGAATCAGAGTCTACATTTTAACAAGATATCCAGGTGATTCTTATATAGAACTTCCTGGGAACTCCTTACAATTGCAGATTCTCAGCAGAGGTTCAAACAGGTTTGAAGCCCTAAGTGGGACTGCTCCACAGGGTTTCCAAGCCTGTAAATCTTTTACAGAAGCAGACTGCCACGTCTTTCTCCCTCAGAAATTTTTGGCCATAATTTCTTAAGTCATTTTTCTCCTAATTCTTTCTTGCCCTTTTCTCTTTCTCTGATTTCTGTTATATGTATGCTGCCTGTGGATATTGTTCCATAGTTCACTGAGACTCTGTTTTGTTTTCTTTTGTGACACAGACAGATGAATGTGCTTTTAAAAATAAGTTTGTGTATGTATAAACATACGCGAACATATGTGCATCCATACACACAAGTTGGGGGAAAAAAGAATATGACAGGAAAATGGAACTCAATTTCAGTTACTGATTTTAGGAAAGAGGTTGGTAAATGATGTATTTTAGAATGGGATTGTCTACCTAGAATGTGTACATATTTATTCAATGGTGGATATTAATATTGTTTTTATATATGGTGAACAACTTATTCCTTTAATAATGAATAATATGTTTTCAGTTATTTTCTGTCCTATTGACAAATGAAACAGAGATTGGCTGCTTATAATTAAATGGGGTCATTATGACTCAGGCATGGATTTACCCAATAAGCAAGTATTTGTGCTTAGGGACTAATCTGTAGCGCACAAATGATGTGAAGAAAAACAGGTGAAATTGTAACAGATTAATAAGTAAGCACAAGTAAGCCCATGTGTACCTTGCACATACCTGCCTTGTTTACTGGTTAATCTTGTTTACTGGATTTGACTTGATGGTACCTAATAACAACCAATTACTTGGTGCTTATCTGGATTTATGCTTTTATACCTTGATCTTAGAAAATTGCCTCTTTAGTCTGATGTTGCTAAATAACATTCTTTAGGAACTTGCAAAAAACACTTTTTTTCATCTTTTGTTAATTACACACTGTGGGGCAGCAATAATAGCATTTTTGAGTCTGAGCCTTTTAATTAACTGGGAAGAGACTGACCCCTTTGTGTTTTGACCAGCACCAGTTAAGTTGCCCTAGGCACCAAATTCAAGTTAATTTCAATGGGTAATTTTGATAGTATAGTATTCACCAGGGCACGATTGTCCCCAAACTATAGTTGCCTATTCTGGTTAATTAACCTAGTGACCTATAGCTAGAGTGAGCTAAGGCTCACCCATGATAAGGCCAATGTATACCTCTAATCCTGACCCCTTTCCTCAGAGTGTCAGTCTATAGGTGGTTTGATGTTCTACTCTTACCTGGGAAATTCAAACACAAGAACTGGCAGTTGAGTAGCACCTGGAATCATGCCATTTTTTTTGTGGAAGATATTTACCTTACAAAATTTTTATAATTATTTATAGTAAATGTAAGAGGGAGCAAGTACAGTCTACTGAGCACGGAATTTAGCTCCTGTGCTGAAGAACAACTGTAGCTCTGAGAGTTGTCAGTAATGTGGCTTCGAAGAGTAACTAAAACTTTGTTGATCTCTGTTTCATAGTCTATAAAATGGGTAGAACAGTGTGGGATGCCTGTCTAACAAAATTGTTATGAGGATTAATATGAAAAGCATCATGTAACCTGTAAGTTTTAGTTTTCTAGTACTTTTTATCTAGTACTAGTTATCTAGTACTTTTCAGGTATAATCCTGTAAGGGAATGTACTGTACTTAGAATCAAAAAAGAAATTCTAATTGGTAATGTCTTATCATGATGTCTATTAATTAACACCGAGAAATTAGGTAGTTTTCTTATTCTAAAACTTCGTAATAGTCAAAGATGAAGAAAAAGTTCATGGGATTTTAAATAGTACTTGCTTGCTATTAATAAGAGTTTTTATTTTAGTAAAAAATTTTAATTGTCTATAGGTAATTGTAACTAACTAGATATTGTACATTCACTGTTTTGTTTTTAAATAGGAGGGCTAATGAGTAAGATCCCCTGTAAAACCAAACCTGTTGTTGTCGAGTCGATTCTGACTCATATCAAAACTATAGGACAGAGTAGAACTGCCCCGTAGGGTTTCCAAGGAGTGCCTGGTGGATTTGAACTGATGACCTTTTGGTTAGCAGCTATAGCTTTTAATTGCTATCCCACCAGGATTTCCTATAAGATGTGCTAATTCACGATAGTGAGGATCTGCTTAATTATAAACTGTTGGTACATCACAGTGTTTTTAAACCTTGATTACTTGTTACGAAATGGATTTAAAGGGTAGGTTCACAGTCAGACTACCTAGATTTGAATCCTAGCTCCACACCTAACAGATGTAGAATGTTGGAAAAGTTACTTACTGTTTCATTTGTGACTGGCTCATAAAAATTTTATAATGGTACCCAGGGTGTATGTCTATATGCCTTTCCCTGTACTCAAAGGTGTTGATCAGTCTCTCTCTCTCCCTGTCTCCTCTTTTCTTTCTTTCTCTCTCCTTTATTTTAATTCAAAATTCGGAGGAAAAAAAAAGATTCAAAAAATAAATCTGGTTATTATCCTTTATACTTTTATTACACTGAGCTTATGGTCAAAACAAAACACAAACAATTTGAGAACCAAAGAGCACAGGATGCTGCTTTCTGTTGCTGGCTTGTGATTGCAAAATGGTCTTTGCCAACACCGATGAGTAGACTCTGGTATGACTAGAGTGACACAGACAGATGAATGTGCTCTTAGAAAAATAAATCTGTGTGTGTATATGTATATGCGAACATATGTGCATCCATATACACAAATACCAATTTGGTTGGGAAAAAAAAAAGTGACAGGAAAATGGAGCTCAATTTCAGTTATGGATTTTATGAATAAGTTGGTAAATGATGTATTTTAGAATGGGATCTTCTGACTGCATATGGAGATGTGTTCAGGAAATATCGCTGTGGAAATTCATTGGCTTTGTGGTATAAATTTGTAGCGAGTATGTACCCATATGTATGATGGCTGGAAGTCAGAAATGTTGCATATAAAACAAGAACACAGTGAAAAAGTAGACACTTTAATGCACGGGTATTTTCTCTATCAGTTGGAATTGACCCTACGGCAATGGTTTTTTTTTTGGGGGGGGGGTGGTTTATGGGGCCCTGGTGATGCAGTGGCTGAGGGCTCAGGCTGCTAAACAGAAGGTCGGTTGCTCCTTGGAAACACTATGGGGCAGTTCTACTCTGTTCTATAGGATCTCTGTGAGTTGGAATCGATTTGATGGCAATGGGTTTGGTTTTTTTGATATTAGGTTATAGAAGTTGTAACAAGCGTGAAAATCAATCTGACTGAAGTTTGAGTATAATAAAGCAAAAGTTTTTCATTGATTTTTATTTTCCTGATGAATTAACTTTTAAAATTATGAAATACTCAAATTTACCTGCATTTTTTGAAGTCTACTTTATCTGATATTCATATATCATACATACTGTACATGCTATAACTTTTTCCATGTTTTCACTTTTATTCTGTCTGTCTTAGCATATACTTGGGTCTTAACTCTTTTCTTTTTCAATTCATTTTGATAATCCAATCTTCTTATTTGGATCCCTTCATTTAATGTAATTATTGAAGTGGTTGGAGGTAAATCTACTGTTTATTCCTCTTTGTTTCTGTTTGTTCTATATGCTTTTTGTCCTGTGTACCTTCTTTCTTGCCTTCTTTTTGGTTAACTGAATATTTTATGTAACTCCATTTTAATTTATCTATCAGCATTTTGGTATACACTGTTTTTTTCAGGGAAACCCTGGTGTAACAGTGGTTAAGTGCTACGGTTGCTGACGAAGAGGTCGGCAGTTCAGATCCGCCAGGCGCTCCTTGGTGGAAACACTATGGGGCAGTTCTACTCTGTCCTATGGAGTCATTATGAGTCAGAATCGACTCGATGGCAGTGGGTGGTGGGTGGTTTTTTTTTTCAGTGGTTGAATTAGGGATTATAACATATATCCTTAAATATTCAATCTGCCCAGAATTGATACTGTACCAATTCATGTAAAATGTAAGATCCTTGCAATCATATAGGTCCATTTGCTGCCACCTCTTCTTTATTTTATAGTTATTACACATATTACCTATAATATGCTATCGACCCCCCATATGTTACATTTTTTGTTTCGAACATGTGTTTTAGAGAAACTAAGAGTTATGTTTACCTGCTGCCATGGATTAAATTGTGTCCCCTCAAAATATGTGTCAACTTGGCTAGGCCGTGATTCCCAGTATTGTGTGATTATGCATCATTTTGTCATCTGATGTAATTTTCCTACGTGCTGTAAATCCTACCTCTACGATGTTAATGAGGCAAGATTAGAGGTAGTTATGTTAATGAGACAAGACTCGATCTACAAGATTAGATTATATCCTAAACCAATCTCTTTTGAGATGATAGAAGAGAGAAGCGAGCAGAGAGACATGTGGACCTCATACCACCAAGAAAGTAGTACCAGGAGCAGAATGTGTCCTTTGGACCTAGGGTCCCTGTGCTGAGAAGCTCCTAGTCCAGGGGAAGATTGATGAGAGAGACCTTCCTCCAGAGCAAACAGAGAGACAAAGACTTCCCCTGGAGCTGATGCCCTGAATTTGGACTTCTGGCCTACTAGACTGAGAGAATAAACTTCTGTTTATTGAAGCCATCCACTTGTGGTATTTCTGTTATAGCAAGACTAGATAACTGAGACACCCCCATTATTTATTCTCTTGTTGTTCATTATTCTTTCCTAAATATTCAAATTTTATTTGGTATCATTTCTCTTCAGCCCAAGAAACTTTTAGTGTTGCTTATAGAACAGATATGCTAGTGAGAAATTCTCTTAATTTTTATTTACCTGAAAATATTTCTATTTTGTCTTCTTTCTTGAAAACTATTATCAATGGATTTCAAATTCAAATTTGATAGTATTTTTCTTTTAAAGCTTTGTGATGTTCCACTGTCCTATGGCCACCATTGTTTCTGATGAGAAGTTAAGAAAATTCGTATTACTGTTGTCCTATATATACTGTTTCCTCGAGCTGCTTTCAAGGTGTTATTATTTTGCTAATGTAAAAATATTTCAAGATTTTTTTTTTTTAATCAGCTTGACTATAAAATGCCTATGTGTGGTTTTCTTTCTGTCATGTTTGAAATTCACTGAGGTTCTTGCATCTATAAGTTTATGTCTTGCATCATATTTTGAAAAATTTTGGCCAGAATTTCTTAAGTCATTTTTCTCCTAATTCTTTCCTGCCTTTTTCCTTTTCTCCGATTCCAGTTATATGTATGCTACCGTTGGATATTATACCACAGATCACTGAGATTCTGTTTTGCTTTCGTTTGTTTTCCAATTCATAATCTCTTTGTTCTTTTTGGATACTTTCTACTGATCTGTCTTCAAGTTCACTGCCTCTTATATCTATCATCTCCAAGCTTTGTGAAGCCTAGCCACTTGATGTAAAAAAAAAAAAAAAAATTGTGTTTTTCAGTTCTGGAATTTGCATTTGATACTTTCATCTCTGTTGAGCTTTTCTATTTATTCATTCACTATGAGCATATTTTTATATTTTTCAGGAATTATGTAATCTTTGTCTCCTAATTCTAGGTCCTCTCAGATTTGGTCTCAATTAATTGCCTTTTTTTCTTGATTCTGTTTCTTTGTATGTCTAGTGACTTTTGACTGTACCTTAGACATTATGAATGATACATTGTAGAGACTCTGAAATTTGTTACACTCCTCCAGAAAGTGTTAATTTTTTGGAGAATGAGTGAAGTTTGTTTTAGGTGGAGAACTTGCCTGGAATCAAACTCTAAGCTGAAATCTCTCTTCATTTTTTTTTTTTAGTCTTTAGCTGGCCTGCATCCACACATGGTTCAGGAGTCAGCCAGAGATTTGAGCAGAGTGAATGTGCAGAATTTTGGGGTCACCTTCTGTGGCACTCTGTGTTCTGGGATTTACTGCCCCCTCCCCCTCCACCCACACTCCAGGTGTTGTGGTAACCCAAATTTAGTACTTGGGTTCATTAAGCTAGTAAAACTACAGGTTCACATTCAACTTTCAACCACCTGTGTGGATCTACCCCTAGGCAGAAAGCCGTAAAATCAGGAAACTTACCCACTGTGCTATTTCATTCTTCTAATTGTTGATTGCCCTCTTTTTTTTTTTCCTTGCATTTATTCATTTTCGAGTGACTTTAGGAGGTAGTTTTGTCTATTTTGTCTAATGTTTATAGTTGTTATCTATAAGAGCATTGCTTAATAGGAAATATTCAGCCATACCAAAGTGGACTGCTTTTATTGGTTTTGAAACGTTAAAGATGCCACCAGCAGTAAATAAAAACTGTGGGAAAAACATTTCTTCTTGAAAGAAAAGAGTCTTTCTACTCACAGGACACACTGCAAGAGTATAATCTTTGCTTCAGGAAAGGAACTACTTGTCCAGCAGGAACTCATTTAAATAAAAGTTAAACTGTACTAAATTCTATGGCAAACCCCAGAGGTACTTTAACTTCCTAAAAAGAAATACATTACTTGATGGTGGTCTTCTTTGGAGGTTTCTTTAAATTCAAACCTATAAATTACATACTATTTCCATTTTTGGCATTTGGCAAACTAGGCATTATAGCTCTTCTAATCCCTACCTATGTGGAATTGGGGTTAGTGGGAATGGGAGGGGAAAGTAGGAATGTGAAAAAGTGGATATAAATGAAACTGAAAAATCTCAAAGTGTTCTTTATGTTTGGATGATATTTGAAAGAGGATTAAAAAGGTCAGATCAGGGAAAGGAAAAAGACTGAAATATAAAGAGGAATACATTACTGTATGTGAAGGTGAAGTGAATACGGACTGGGGAAGAGAGAGCAAAATCTCTTACTGATGGCAACAGGTTCGGATTTTTTTTTTTGATACAAACCACAGGGATATATACACATAACACAGTGATGTGAAGTTCTTGCAAGCCTGGGTCATTAATGAGATATCTTTAGTTGACTGAGAAATATATGCATTATATGTGTGTACGTGTATGTGTACATGTGCATGTGTGTTTATGACAGAGAGAAAAAGGGTGAGGAAGTGTAGGAGCAAGAGCGTGTTCAAGAGATAGAATGTGAATGACATGCATGAATAAAGGGATAATGTAAAGTGCTATATTAGTTTGACATTGATTCATATTTTCTATTACTCTTCCACTCTTTAATCTGTAGAAGACCATTTGAGTTGCGTGTTTATAGTGATTTTTTTAATCTTCATTTTCTGTTTTTGCCAGGTCTTTATTATAAAGTTATTTGGCATGAACTTGAAGATTCTGTGCAGCTCATCCTTTAATACAGAATATCACATTTTAAAAAATATTTAACCGTCTAAAATCAAACTTGAAGTGATTATTATAGTCTATTGTCTGTCCTATAATTTAAAAGTTATAATTTCTAAATTGGTTATTGAAGATTCAGGAAAATAAATTTGAATGTGATGTCTCTCCCAAATGTCCTACAGATTCCGAGTTTTATTTTGAGAGTCTGATACAGTAGCTCTCAGTTCTGAATATATATCATATTAGCCTATGGGTTTTGTGAAAAAATATAGACTCCTGGGTTCCATCCTCAGATATTCTGACTTAATAATTTTGGGGTGTTGTGTAAGCATCTGGTAACATGTTGTGTAGATGACTCTTGCACCATAGCCAGGTTCAGGAATTACAGGTATATGTTTTTATCTCAACTCAGATTTAGGATTCCCAGGATATTTGTGGATGGGAGTTTAAGGATCAGTGGCACCTCTGAGTGAGTTTACAAGTTGGACCTATGACTTCTCAGGCATTTAATCCTAGAGTTATTTGCCTGCAGGCAACAAAATCTGATGGTACTAACTTAAGTAAAGACAAAAAGGAATCAATTGCTGAATAGTTAAAAGAATCAAAGAGCTGAACAAGTAAGTGTCAGACTTAGAGGAATGAGGTCACTTTGAGATCTTCATTTGCAGGAAGTCATGGAGATGCTCTCTGAGTGTGCTATTTTTAGATGACTCAGTTTCAACAGCCTTCAATTTTTTATGTCTCTTCTAAAGATTCACATTGCCAAGAGTGGACATATGTCCACTTCTTTTTTCAGAAGCAAAGGTCCAGAATTCAGAGACACTGAGGAAAAAAAAAAAAAAGATATCAGCATTAGATTCTGCCTAACGGCTCTCAAGCACCCACTTTACCCTATATACACAATTCCAGAAATTTCTCTATCTAACATAAATTTAGAATTTCCTGAATATAACTAGACATCTTCTTGCCCAAATGGTAGTAATCCCAAAATCATACCTGTCAAGCAGTCACTATTCTTCAGGTGTAGGTAAAAACCATTTCTCCTCCATGTTTTTTATTTTTCCATCTTAATATTCTGTAACCTTTAGACCAACTGGTAAATATAGACATTACTTTACTTGCCATATATATAACTGGGGAAATGAAGAAAATGAGAAATAACTGCAAAAGCATGTATGCATATTCTTGAAAGCTTTTTCATTCAAGTGGCTACTATGTCACAACTTATATTTATAGATTATTTTATCCATTCTATATTCTTGTCTTCACCAAGCATCTTAGCCAATGAGGAGACTAAAATGACTGAGGTGCACAGTTTCAGCTTCCATACAGTGGACCTATTATTATTTCCTGTTGAAATATTCTTCACTTGGTTATTAAAACACCCCAAAACAGCAGAACTCAGAATTGTACCAGTGGGAGAAAACAAAAAAAAAAGATATTTGGTCATTAGGTATAATTTTTAAAGATATAACTTCTTGGTTCATGGACCCTTATATTTTGACTATTCTTGAAACAAAACCACATGTCAGTTACTTGCTCATAGCATAAAACATCATGGAAGAGGTCAACCTAATCACACACAGTTTTGCCTCTGAAATTGAATTTTCAAAAGGCCATTCTTTTGGGTGCATAGGAAAAATAACTATGAATCTCTTAAATGTTAGCCTATTGTCTTACTTCTTTTGCTGGAATTTAAATTGCTCATTGGAGGCATCATTGTATGAGACACATACGGTTGTATAACGAATCCAGATGGTGATGCTGGAAGACTCATAGTAAGCAATAAAAGTAAATCTAAAACCCAAACAAGTTTATTGTCAGTGAGAACAAATTGTCACATTTTTTTCACAAAGTAAATAGGCAGTGTGGTCAGTCTGGCCAGTTCTCTTAATACCAAGCTGGCTTGGCATGGTACTTTCATGTACCATAATTGAGTTATTGGTTTACTGTTAGAATGATCCCTTTCACTTTGGCAGAAAGCATGCTTGTTTGTTTGCTCTAGTGTGCCATGCAAATTTTATCTTTATCTATGTGTTCCGTGATATGAAATATGTTAGGAAGCACCACCTTCGAGGTATTGCATCATAGCGGGGATGGATCCTGTACTTTGTAAGTCGGGCAATCAGCAGAGGTAGGATCCAGACTGTCCTTGAAGAGGTTACGTTCATGTTGTTAATTCAATAAACAACCTCAGCTGAGCTGGTTGGTGAAAGAGAAGATCTGACATGTACAAAGGCGTTCTCCTGTCCATCTGATTAAGAATCTGTCCTTCAGGGAATCTTCTGGTGACTATTCATATTGGACACAAATATCCTTAGATTCTGATCCCCTTTTAAAAAAATGTATCCCAACTTTTCCTTTAAAATTCCTAGCAACCAGTGTTCCAATTTTACTTCTTCCATAACTCTAATTACTTGACCAGACAACCCAGACATTGTTGTGTAGATCCTAACCTTGGGCAATGTATCTTTCCACACACAGTTAGAAAATTATGTGTAGTGCTTAAATTCAACCAATTTGTAGACGATCACAATGACTCTATGTACAACCGATGGAAACACTGCCTGATCCTGCGTCATCCTCACAGTGTTGTTATGATTAAGCCCTTTGTTATAGCCACTGTGTCATTCGATCTTGCTGAGGGTCTTCCTATTTTTTGCTGACCTGCTACTTTACCAAGCATGATGTCCTTCTCCAGGGACTGGTACCTCCTGATAACATGTCCAAAGTGTGTGAGATGAAGTTTCACCATGCTTGCTTCTAAGGAGCATTCTGGCTGTCCTTCTTCCAAGACAGATTTGTTCGTTCTTCTGGCATTCCATGGTATATTCAATATTCTTCACCAACACCATAAATCAATTCTTCCTTGGTCTTCCTTATGCACTGTCCAGCTTTCACATGCACATGAGGTGATTGAAAAAACCATGGCTTGGGTCAGGTGCACCTTATACACCCTTTTGTTGTGCTTTATGAGTTTTCTCAAGTTTATTGTTGTTTGTTTTGCTTTCCTTTTTTTTTTTTTTTTGTTCAGTTTCCATATCTATTTAAGAAGAGTATTTCTTCATAATGGCACTATATGCATACATGTCTTTTAGCTCCAAACTAACTGATTAACCTTTACAAATAAATGTATTTCAAATGCAGAAAACCTACAAGTAACCCTACCACATTCTCTGTAATGAATACAAGGCAGGAATGGCCGTTTTGACTGTTTGTGCTGAATTAAAAATGTCTGATTTGAAGTGCATTATGATCTACTAAATGCTTATTCATTATGCCCAGTGTTTTATAGAGGTATTTAAGGTAGGTGCAAAGAGCACCACTATTTTATATGGAAATTAATGAAGGAATTTTAGTAAAAAACACCAGTTTTTTAATAGGGATGAGTTTTTTTTTTTTTTATAAATTTAGATGGAACCATTTATACATTATCTATTTTCAATTCCATCTAGGCAAGAGTATTTTTTCCAGAATACATTTCCTGGAAGATTGTTTTTTCATGTCTCTAAGCATGTCTTTTTCACCTGATCATCACTCAGAATATGCAGATGGAGTCGGTTTGAACTGGTATATTCAGAAATAAATATGTGAAGAAGTTCATAGTGCTCATTCACTGTTATTCCCAGATTTTCCTAGATTTTCAGCTCCTAGTAAGTATATCCCAGTTTTTGAGCAAAGAAATTTCAGCTTTGACCTTTCTCTGAGCACAAGTAGAGATACTGTCCCAACTCCAAAGTATGAATTCCTTGTGTCTGTCCAATGCTTGCAACATTAAAGGCCACTTAGAATATCAAGGCCATAGCCCTAACCAACTCAAGGCGGCAGAGCTGCTGGTAATGGAACCATGTCACACCAGTTGGCAGCTTGAACTACTTCTAGCATCTGCAGACGGAAAGTTTACATAGCTTTGGAAAATGCTGGGACAGAGAGACAGATGTAGACCCAGGCATGCTCTGTGACTACAATGCCTTTATCTTCTAGTAGTCTGGGAAGGCCTTTTTAAACTGACTTTTGTGAACAGGTTTTAGTAATATGCGAGTGGAGTTATTCTGCAGTGACATCACCCTCAATCGTTCTTCTTCTTTCTCCATTCTCCTGGAAATTCTAATATGAATTCAAATGGAATAAAGATGCAGAGGAAGAACCAACTATGGTTGTAAGTTCAGTATTTGTATTAGAATGATTTGAACAGGTGTCTATAAGAAACTAGCAACAATTCCTTCCTCTTTTCTTTCCAAGCATGATTCAAAATATTTAGCCACTCATGTGGCATGTGAACTCACCAATCAGAGGCCACTGACAGAAGTGCCAAAAAGGGTGGTGGGGTCCCTTGCTCTGCCAGGCATTTCCTTTTAGTTGGCTTTGTGGATATGTAATACTTGGGAGGTGGCTTTGGCAGCAGCTATTTGCCAGTTGGTATGGAAGCATTTCAGTATTTTAACATCTGGTAAGACTATGCTAACAGCACTGGCTACATAATTACCCAGTGTTCTCTCTCTTTTTCAATATTTGAATTTCTGTTTATCTGTGTCACTTAAGTGAATGCCACCTGTGAAGAGTTCTAAGGTATTGATCAATACTGTGTCACACTAATGTGATGTCTTTTTTTTTTTTTTTTAACAAAATAGAGGCTTTCAGTCATTCAAAGATACCTTTCTTGGCAGTGCCACACAAGCGAAATATGAAACAGTTCATATCCTTATAGGGTGTACCGATTTCGTGCAGCAACCCTGTGAGGTAGGCCTTGGAGTTGGTAATATCTTCATTCTTCAGATGAGGAAACATGTGCTTAGAACTGTGGTTCTAAGTCTGGGGACCAGCAACATCAGCATCACCTAGAAAATAGAAATGTAGTTCTCAGACTCCAACCCATACCTGTTCAATCAGAAAATCTGGGAGTGGGGCCAAGCAGTCTGTGTTTTAACAAGCTCTCCCGTAGATTCTGATGCCCCCTAAAGTTTGTGACTCACTGCCTTAGAGGTTCAGTGATTCAGACCCTCAGTGAGTTTGAATGTGGTTGTGTCAGTGTTCAAGTCCAAAGCCCTCTGCACCTTTCCTTTCTGCCTCCACAGTCAGCAGGTATTTATCACATTTCTGTGCTGAGAATTTGAAACAATTGTGTGTCATCAATGTTGGGGTTAATGGTGAATACTATTTGTTTTAATTTTTTTGTGATGAAAATACCTGTTGCCGTGGAGTCGATTCCAACTAATAGTGACCCTATAGGAAAGAGTAGAACTGCCCCATATGGTTTCCAAGGGGTGCCTGGTGGATTCAAACTGCCAATCTTTTATTTAGCAGCTATAGCTCTTAACCACTATGCCACCAAGGTTTCTGTGGAGAAAATATACATAGCAAAACATTAGCCAATTCGAGAATTTCTGCATTTATAATTCAGTGACATTTATTATGGTCTTCATGTTATACAACCATTATCACTATTCTTTTCCTAATTATTCTACTACCATTAACATAAACTTAATGCCCTCTGAGCAAAGACTACCGCTTTCTCCCTCCCCTTTACCCCTGGTAACCACTAATAATTTTTGGTTTCTATTTTTTTTTTTTTTTATATATTTGCTTTTTTCATATAAGTGAGATAATACAGTCTTATCCTTTTATGACTGATTTATTTCAGTAAGCAGAATGTTTTCAAGATTCATCCATGTTGTGGCATATATCAGGTCTTAATTTCTCTTTATTGCTGAGTAATTCTCTATTGAGTGGAGTGCCTGGGTAGTGCAGATGGTTAAGTGCTCAACTATTAGGTAAAATGTTGGTGGTTCAAACTTACCCAGAGACACCCTTAGAAGAAAGGCCTGGTGATCTGCTTCTGAAAGTCATAGTTTTGAAAACCCTGTGGAGCTGTTCTACTCTGCACACATGGGCTTGCCATGAGTCAGAATCAACCGGATCACAACTAACAACAACAGTACTCCATTGCACGTATATACCACATTTTGTTTATCCATTCATCTGTTGATGGACATTTTGGTTGTTTCTACTTTAAGGCTATTGTTAAAAGTGCTGCAGTGAACATTGGTGTACAGGTTTCTCTTTGTATCCCTTCCTTTACTTCTTCTGGGTGTATACCTAACATTGGGATTGTTGGGTTATATGGTAGTTTTATGCTCAACTTTTGAAGAATTTCCAAACAGTTTTCCATAGCAGTGTACCATTTTCTAATCCCACTAGCAGTGAATGAGGGTTTCAATTTCTCCATACCTTCCCCAACTTGTGTGGAAGCATTTCAATATTTTAATATTGCCATCACCTGTTGTTCTGTTTTTTTGTTTTTATCCTTGCCATTTTAGTGGTGGTTAGGTGGTATCTCATTGTGGTTTTGATTTGTATCTCCCTAAAAGGCATCCTACTGTGTGTATCATAATAAATTATTGTGAATAATTGTGTTCATGCAGAAGCTGTACATGGATCAAGAGGTAGTTGTTAAAACAGAAGGGGATACTTTGTGGTTTGAAATTGGAAAAGGTGTACAGTTGGGTTGTATCCTTTCACCTTACTTACTCAATCTACGTGCTAACCAAATACTCTGAGAGGCTGGGGTATATGAAGAAGAATGCAGCATCAGGTTTGGAGGAAGACTCATAAACAACTCGAGATACGCAGATGACACAACCTTCAGTAGAGATGACCTGAAGCACTTACCTATGAAGGCAGGAGACTCTAGCCATCAGTATGGAATACATATGAATATAAAGGAAATTAAAATCCTTACAACTGGACCAATAAACATCATGATAAAAGGTAAAAAAAAAAAAAATCAGTGCCCATGGAAGCAGCAGTTAAGAAATCAAACGTATTGCATTGAGCAAATCTGTGACAAAAGAGACCTCTTTAAAGTGTTAAAAAGCAAAGATGTCACTTTGATAACTAAGGTGCACCAGACCCAAGCCATGGTCTTTCCAATCACCACATATGCGTTTGAAAGGTGGACAGTGAAAAAGGAAGACCAAAGAAAAATTTACACATTCAAATTGTGGTGTTGACAAAGAATTATAAATCTACCATGGACTGCCAGAAGAATGTACAAATTCATCTTGGAGGAAGTACAACCAGAATGCTCCTTAGAAGTGAGGATGGCGACACTCTGTCTTGCTTAATTTAGACATGTCACCAGAAGGCACTGGAGAGAGACATAATGTTTGATAAAGTAGAGGGTCAGCAAAAAAGAGGGAGCCCCTCAACGAGATGGATTGACACAGTGTCTGCAACAATGGACTCAAACAGATGACCCAGGACTGGGCAGTATTTCTTTCTGTAATACACAAGGTCACTATGAGCTGAAGCCTACTCGAAGGCACCTAAGAACAACAACAAATGGCTAATGACGTTGGACATCTTTTATGTGCTTGTTGGCCATTTAGATATATTTTGATGATATCTGGGTGTCAAGGGAGCTAATTTAAATGTAAAGGACAAACAAGAGTGACAAAAAGAATTGCTGTATCTTTTTACTTCCGTATGTACAAGTTTTTTTTTTTTCTGTATGTGACATTGTGAGTGAAATTGTTCTAATTTCAAGTATATAATCTTTGATATTTTACTTATATTTAACAGCATATAGTATTGTATAACATCATGTAACTGTTACATATATTTGAGCATAACTATCTGAGAATTTCAAAATCTAAAAGCCGTTGTTGGATACCCCACCTTTGATGTTCATCTTAAACTTGCTTCTCCTGTCATTTCTATTGCTGCTGTGTCACTGGTGTATGGCGCTTTGCCCCCTTTCCTCTCCACACAAGTAGATATCTAGCTTTGCAGTTTCCATTGTGTCATCTGTATTTTCCCCTATAGAATTACATGCTACATGGTGTCTGGTTCAAAGCTTTGGGTCCTTTTTTGGAGGCACAAAGAGGCTTTTGGCAAAATTCAAGGTAAGGGTGATTATTTTCTTCTCTGGCATGAAACAACCCTTGCACTTGAATACATTTTTATTCCGTTCCCCTGTCAAATTTTTAGATTTCTCCATCTTCTTACCCTTGGTTGATTATTTAATAATTTTCCAGTAGAGAGCACTTAGCCTTTCGTAGACCCAAATCCCCCTCATGCCGTGCAAGTTCTCATCTGGGATGCCTAACTATTATTCTTTCAGTCTTGGCTGAATGGCACTTCCTCTGGGCAGCCCTTCTTGACCCAGCAGGCCGGGTCAGGCAACCACCTTTCAGCCTGAAAGCACTCATCACAGTTTGTAATCATATATCTGTGCAGTTATTTGCCTAAGCTCTGTCTTTTCTATTAACGTGTAAGCTTTTGAAGGGTCAGGAGTCTCTCTGTTTTACTCATTTTCTTCCAGCGCTTGGCAAAGTACTAGGTGCGTAGTAGGCACTCAGGAAATAGTCGTGTAGTTGAATGACCTGAACCCCCTGGGATACATTAGTTGCCTGGAGGCAATTCCTTGTGGTCAAAAAAGGCTTTCTGGGCCAATTGCTGCCTCGTAGTGATGAAAAAAGAGTATTTACTTGTGGTTGCCAGAGTCATAGTTGTGGCCCCACTGAAGGTTTACTGAGTCATAGTTGTGGGGCAGGAAGACCATGGCTGGCCTACAATATGAAGGTGAGATGATGCTAAAAATGGAAGTTATGGGATGGAGGAATTGGTAATAAAATAGATAGCCAGGAAGATCAAGATCAAGAAGAAATATAATGAGAGGAAACACTTCAGGGCTAACAGCTCAGAACTAAGACTATAAATAGTGAGTCCATTTCACTTGTATCCTGTGAGATATGGGAGGGAGAGAGACATTTCCTAAAGGAACAGTAAAGAACCGGAAGAATAAAGCTTACATAGTGGCTTTTGGAGTTTCTTAGAAATACCTACTTTAAAGATAGTAATTATTTTTATCAAGAACAAGAGATTTTAAGTGATCATAAGCACTGGAATTAAAGGTATTGAGAGTATTTCTTTCTAGCTATTTCTGTTGTCATTTTTTTTTTTTGATGTCATAGTAACAGGTTCCACATTTAAAAATAAATTCCTTTCGCAGCATTTTAAACCAAGCAACTATGCAAAAATACAATCAGTCACCTCATTCTTTTGAAATGTATGACTGAAATAGCAATAAATAATCCACCAGTGCGGACAGGATGGAAGAAACAGAAGTGGAAGAAAATTTAGTGTAAGGAAAAAGTATAAAAATCTATTTATGGAAGGGTTTATTTTCATATTGCCTAGTTAATAATTAGTAACATCTTTTGCTTCTATTTATAACTTTCTTCTTCCATTTGCCGTATAAAATTATCCACTTTTTAAATAAATCATATGTGTAATAATTCGAGTACAATCCTCGAGGAGATAATCCCTTGTGACTGATTTTCTTCTGGATCAGGGACTTAATGCTGAAAACAACTCTTGGCTTGAATGGTTCAAAGCATAGCAAGAAGATAATAATTGGTAATTTATTACCAGCAAAAAAGGAAACTATTCCCAAACATGCAGTAGAATAGTTTGCCACTCAAGGTTTTTGGTTAGATTAATACATGTTTTTAATTATAAGATAGAGTGATCTATAAAGTCATTCTTTTATTTTTCTTTGTATTGCTAATAGCCTAAACTGAAAACATGTTTTAGATTCCTTGTACCACATTTTTTCTGGGGAAATGAAGGCCTAGGGCATAGGCTTGTCCTTGCATAGCATATTCTTCATTAAGCTGGGGAAAGAATCATTGCTCTTTGTATGAATTCCCTACATCACTTTGTATTTTCCTAGGATGCCTGCTCCCAGCTCAATACCTGGAACATTTTCAGCTCCCCAGATACTTCCTTCACCACTATCTTGACGTCATAAGTTAGCGTTGCCTGAGTTTGAACTTTAAGTAAATGGAATCACATAGTAGGCCCAGACAAGAAGAAATATGAAAGACAGTTCACATAGCATGTAGCCTTTTGTGTCTGGCTTCTGTCATTCAGGTTATTTTTGTGAAGTTCATCCATGTGTGCATAGCTGTAGTTCATTCTTACTGCTGTGGTGACTATATGTTATTTACCCATTTTAGTGTCGATGTGCTGGCTTGTTTCTATTTTTGGCTATTATAACTAATACTGCTGTGAACATTCTTATGCATATCTTTTGGTGCTTGTACATATGCATGTATGCTGGGTATTTAGGAGTGAAATTTCTGGGTAATAGACGCAGCTTTAGAAGATATTTCTAGTTTTCAGAGTTGCTTTGTCAATATATGCTATTGTCAGAAGTGAATGAGAAGCCAACTGTTGCTCGTTCTCATCAGCATTTTGTATTTTTGATAATATTATCATATCAATTTTAGCCGTTCCACGGGGTATGTAGTGATATCTTATTTAGGTTTTCATTAGCATTTCCCTCAGGATTTGAGATTGGGCATTTTATCATATGTTTATTGACCATTTGGGTATCCTCTTTGGTGAATTGTTTGTATAAGTCTTTTATCCATTTGTTTTTAATTGTAGTATATGTTTTTGTTATTGATTTGTAGAAGTTCTTTATCCAGTTACTTTATGTACTGAGTGCTTTTTCATGTATAATATTGCAAATATCTCTTATCACACTGTGACTTGCTTTCCACTTTCATAATGCCTTTTGATGAAGAGATGGTATTAATTTATCAAAATTTTCTGATGGTTAAGATTTTTCATGGCCTATTAAAAATTTTTGCTTATACCAAAGTCATGAAGATAATCTTTGGTTTCTTTTAAAAGCTTTACTGTTTTTTTTTTTTTTTTTCATATCTAGGTTTACATACCCTCTAGAATTGATTTTTGTATTTGATGGGAGATACAGCTCAAGATTCATTTTTCCTCCCGTATGGATGTCTTATTGACCCAGCACCATTTAGGACAAAGACTGTTATTTCCCTCATTATATTACAGTGTTGCCTTTGTTATACTTCAGGTGACTCTATGTGTATGGGTTTTTTCTAGATTCTGTGTTCTCTTTTATTGATCTCTTTGTTTATCTTTGCCTCACTGTCTTAGATACTTTAGTTTTATAATAGGTCTTGATATAGGATGGTTTAAGTTGTCCATGGTCTGTGCTTTTTTGATTACCTTAGATATTTTTCGGCCGTTTGTATATCCATTTGATTTTTTAAAAATAACTTCTGGTTTCTACAAAAATATTTATGGAGATTTCATTTGGGATTGCATTGAATCTACCAATTTGGGAAGAATTAACATCTTTATAATAATGACTCTTCCAAATCATTAACACAATTTATCTTCCTTTTATTTAGGTCTTATTTTCTCTCAGTAACTTTTTCTAATTTTTATTGTAGGAGCGTTGCATATCTTTTGTTGGATTTATTTCTAGTTTTTGATTTTTTATGCTATTGTGAATCCTATCTTTAAAAAATTAATTTGTTTCTGATATACAGAAAAAAATAATTTTTCTATTGGCTTTATATCCACCTTCCTTGCTAAATTCATTTATTAATTCTCATAGTTTGCCCATAGAATCCTTTGCATTCCTAGGAACATTTTTAATTACAAATACTGTTTACTTAATATGTGTAGTAAAATTTATATTTTCTTTTTGTAGCATTTTTGGTGAGCTGTGTTATTTAAAAATATCTATTTATTTTATATAAATTTTAAATTTTACAGACATAAGATTGTTGATATTCTCTTATTATTATATTTTTTAGAACATGTAGTGATATTCCATTTTCATTTCTTATATTGGTAATTTGTACTTTGTCTCTCCCTTTGATCAGTCTTAGTACCCAGTGCTGTTGAGCTAAATTTCAACTCACAGTGATTTTATAGGACAGATTAGAACTGCCCCATAGGGTTTCCAAGATTGTAGTCTTTATGGAAGCAGACTGCCACATCCTTCTCTCGAAGAGGAACTGGTGGGTTTGAACCGCCAACCTTTTGGTTAGTACCCAAGCATTTAACCACTGTGCCAACAGTGGTCCTTCAGTGTTAGTAGAAGTCTTTTAATATTTCATGGTTCTTTTCACAGATTCTCATTTAAGCACTGTCAGCTTTCCTTTGTATATTTTGATACTGTATAATTAGCATGCAAATTTAGAATTGGTATATCTTCCTTAGTGAATTGACTTTTTCATCCTTATAAACATCTCCTTTTTATTTTCAGTAATATTTCTTGATTTAAAGTCTAGTTATCTGATCTTAGTATAGGTATACATGCTTTCGTTTGTTTAATATTTGTTTGGTGTATCTTTCTCCAGGCATTCATTTTTAACTTTTCTGGATCTTAGTTATTAATGTGTGTCTCTTGTAAGAAGTATATTGTTGATTTTTATTTTAGTTGACTTATCCAGTCCAACAATCTTTGTTTTTATCCGTTTTTAATTGGTGGGGGATACTCAGGCTGGCGGCAGACCTGTAGTTCTCTATCCACAGCAGTGTGGCGTGGCTGGGCAGGGGTATAGGTGGCTACAGAGATTAAGTGGGAGGGAGGAAAAAAAGGAGAAAAGGGAAAAAGAACGGCATGGCGGGAGCTGGTGTGTGGGGATGGAGTGGGCCTGGGCTGGCAGCAGACCACTGTCTCTCTAGCCAAGGCAGCATAGCGTGGCCCATCAGGAAGGGGTGAAGATGGCATACTCGGCATAAGGATGAGGAGTGGGAAAGCATGTTTATGTGGTTACCAGGTGCCCTGTCTCCTTTTGGGAGCTCTGTGAAGTTGCCTACCCATTCTTCCCACCTAGGGTCATTGCTGGCTGTGACGAGATGGTGACGAGATGGTGACGCTGTGCCATGTTAGTTGGCAGGGGACCTCCCCTCCATATCTCTCCTTGTTCTCGTTTTCCTTCAGTTTCTTCCATTTGATGTTTGATCTAGTTCTTTATCCCTTCACTTCATGCTTAGAGTTCCAGGATTGATGTCTGTGTCTGTTTTACTTATTTTTGGGGTCTTTGCTGCAGAGGGACAGCATGATGCATCTGTCTAGGTGCCATGCTCTTGCCTTCATTTTTGAGAAATACAGGCAGTCCCTGGGTTATGAACGTCTGACTTACGTACAAGCTGCAGTTATAAACCAACCCTTGTAAAGCTTATTATGTTAAAGATTCGAGGTACATACAGTGGTACTTTGTGATGCACATCAAAACATTGTTATTACTGTATATTATGTTAAAGATGTTTTAGTATATCTGGAAGTGTTTAATGTTTTTTATGCATAGAAAAGTACACTATATACTATATACTAAGACAAACATTTAACTAACATTAGATACGAACCGTACCTACCTGTTCCAGCTTACCTGCAAATTTAACTTAAAGGTGGACTTAGGAACAGAACTCATTCATAACCCAGGGACTGCCTGTATTTCATTTTAACATCTTAAATATGTAATTCCACTGTCTTGATTTTTATCATTTTACTTGAGAGTCAGTTGCCAGTCATATTGATGTTCCCTTGAAAGTAATGTTCCTTTCTTTCTTGTTTTTTTTTTTTTAATCTATGATTGTTCCTATAATTTCCCTTTGTCTTTGGATATTAGTGCCTAGCTATGGTTTTCTTTCTGTTTATCCTTCTTGGATTTTGTAGTACTTCCTGAATGTCATTCATCACTTTTGGAAAATTCTGACCCATTTTTCTTTTCCCCTCCTGCAATTCATAGTATATGCATATTACATATTTGCATGGTGTCCCATATGTTTTTTTTGTGCTCTCTTTTTCTATTTTGCATCCTTTTTGCTCTCTGTGTTTCAGTCTGGATATTTTTACTGATCTTTCATTGCCTTTCTCTTCTGCTGTGTCTATTCTACAATTAAAACTATCTATTGAGATCTTTATGAAAATATTGAATTTTTCATTTTTAGAATTTCTCTTTAAATTCTTTGATATGTTTTAATTTTCTGTTGAAGCTTTCCCCTTTGTCTTCTTAAACATATCACTAACTGAGTTGCAGTTGTTCTTTTTCTATTGTCTGTTTTCTCTTTGGTACTATTTTTTTATTAACTTAGTAATTTTTATTTAATGATGAACATTGTGTGTGAAAAATAGGTGATATTCCAAAAAGATTGGGGGCAGATGAACTCAGTCCGATCAGTGACTGTGCTAACGTCAGGTTAGTTTGTAGTTTTTGTAACTCTCACCATGTATGGATTGTTCTTGATTCTGTAGTATGATATCCCAGGGTTGCAGCTAAAAGCCTGGAGTGTTGTCTAAAGCCTTCCCTACGAGGTTGTTCCTATTCAGGACTATGAAGGAGCAAAAACTCTGCTTTTTAACATTTTTTTTACTTTGTTCTTAACAGCTGACCTTACTTATTCATCAAATTTCTCAAAGAAAAAACTAGAATTCTGCCTTATGTCTCTGAGCCTCTAGTCTCACCAGAAATTTGACCCCTTAAGTCATCAAGTTGTGGGAACCCATAAACTTAAATTTTCGTCTATCCATTCCTGTGAGACTTGGAAAAACTTGAATGGCTTCTTTGATATTAGCAGTGCTCCCTTCACATACTCTTGACCTCTGCCTTCAACTTTACTCCAAGGAGTAAATAACCAGCATGCACTTCAAGGAGAAAACTTGGCTGCAAGCACGTCAGTTTACTTCTATGCAGTTTCTGTTTCCTAGTCTCACTACTGTTGATAACCTTAGAGGCTCTCCAATACCTTCAAACTTTTTTTCTATTTTTTTTGTTTCCTGGTTGTTATTGTAGGAGCATCGTTCTGCTGTAAGTTAGTCCACCAGAACTGGCTTTGGGTGTCTTCTACATATTTTTAACAAAGCAATGTGGAGTAGTAGAAAGAACATACATGAAGTAGCTAGTTAAATGATCTTCAATAAGAGGCTTAATTTCTTAGTCACATTTATAGGAATATAACTCCTTCATAAAGTTGTTATGAGGACTAAATGATATACAGAGAAAAAACACATAGTGTAATGTTCCTACTGTGTGTATAAAATACAGCCTGCTCTGTCTTCTTTTAGCTATTAATTTTTTATTCCCATCTGTGTATTATCTGTGTATATTTTATACCACTTATGTCTTGTCCAGAGTCCTGGTGGTGCAGTAGTTAAGAGTTCAGGCTGCTAACCAAAAAGCCCGTAGTTTGAATCTACCAGCTGCCCTTTGGAAACCCTGTGGGGCAGTTCTACTCTATCCTATGAGGTCGTTATGAGTCAGAATCAACTTGACAGCAACTGGTATGGTATGGTATTCTATGATATGGTATGGGGTATGATATGGGGTATGGCATGGGGTATGGCATGGGGTATGGCATGGGGTATGGCATGGGGTATGGTATGGGGTATGGTATGGTATGGTATGGGGTATGGTATGGTATGGGGTATGGTATGGTATGGGGTATGGTATGGTATGTATGGTACGGTATGATATGTCATGTCTTGTCCAACTGAGTGAAATCCAAACAGAATGTACTCAATAATAACTAATTCTACTAAGGCAATGATATTTATTCAGAGTCAATGTAGTACAGTGAAAATAGCATTTTTTGTAGTAGACAGATTGCAGCAAGTTACTTCCTTAGGTTCATTTTTTTCATTTGCATAGTAAATATAATAATGTTTTGCCATACATTAAATGTTTGAGCCTTCCTTCCTGAGTAATTTTGCAAGCTAGAGAGTCAGTATTAAAACATGAGTTTCTAGGTTTGTTCTGAAGTCATTTTTCATTTAAGCAGTTTTGTTTTCTTTTGTCTTTGATAGAACTTCTTTAATTAGAGCCATGTCAAAACCATGATATTAAGCTTATTTCCTTAGTCTAGCACGTCTCTTTCTTCTTCAGAATATCTTCTTCAAAGTCTCTCAACATTTAAAGGAGTTGGGAAGCTGTGTTTGGACTTAGAATGACATATACGTGTGAGAAAATATTGATTCCACCAATTAGTACATATTTGGTCTTCAAACTATTAATTTCTCCCTTATTCTTGTTTTTGTATGTGTGTGTTTAACGTTTAATCTGCTTCTCCTTTCTGAGATCTTCAGTCTTTTAATCTACTAGAACTCTTTACTGCAAGATATATTTTCATACTTTACTGTTATATGCCAGAAAACTGTTTTAATAAATATACAAATCTATTATGTCCATGATGTTTGTACCTGACATCAGCAATGATATCCCTTGTTCCACATCCTCTTCTGAATCCGCCTTGAGTTTCTGGCAGGATCCTGTTGATATATGGCTGTAGCCATTTTTGAACTATTGCCAACAATTTTGTTTGCATGTGATATTAGTGATATTATTTAATAATTTTGATGTTCTGTTGGATCACCTTTCTTTGGAATGGGCACGAATATGGACCTCCTCCAGTCAGTTGGCCAGTTAGCTGTTTTCCAAATTTCTTGGCATAGACAAGTGAATGCTTCCAGTATTGCCTCAGTTTGTTGAAGCATATCAATTGTTATTCTGTCAATTCTTGGGGCCTTATTTTCACCAATGCCTCCAGTGTAACTTGGACCTTTTCCCTCAGTACCATCAGTTCTCGATCATGGGCTACCTCCTGAAACAGCTGAACATCAGCCAATTTTTTTGGGTATGGTGACTCTGTGTATTCCTTGTTTTGATGCTTCCTATGTTGTTCAGTATTTTGCCCATAGAATCTTTCAGTATTGCAACTTGAGGCTTGAAGTTTTTCTTCAGTTCTTTCATCTTGAGAAATACCAAGGATATTCTTTCCTTTTGTTTTTCTAACCACATCTTTTCACATTTCGTTATAATACCTTACTTTTTCTTCTGGAGCTACTCTTTGAACCTTCTGCTTAGTTCTTTTACTTCATCATTTCTTCCATTTGCTTTAGCTACTCTATGTTCAAGAGCAAGTTTCAGAGTCTCTTCTGACATACATTTTGCTCTTTTCTTTCTTTCTGTCTTTTTAATGACCTTTTGCTTTCTTCATGTATGATATCCTTGAGGTCATCCCACAACTCTCTAGTCTGTGGTCATTACTGTTCAGTGCATCAAATCTATTCTTGAGATGGTATCTAAATTCAGGTGGGACATATTCAAGGTTGTATTTTGGCCCTTGTGGACTTGTTTTAATTTTCTTTAGCTTCAACTAGAATTTGCACGTGAACAACTGATGGTCTGTTCCACAGTCAGTTTCTGGCCTTGTTCTGACTGATGATGTTGAGCTTCTCCATTGTCTCTTCCCACAGATGTAATTGATTCGATTCCTGCATAGTCCATCCAATGAGATCCATGTGTATGGTCATCATTTATACTGTTAAATAATGGTATTTTTGATGAATAAGTCATTGGTCTTGGAGAATTCTATCATGTGATCTCCAGTGTCATTTCTTTCATCAAAGCCATATTTACCAAGTACTGATCTTCTTTGTTTCCAACTTTGGATTATAATCACCAGTAATTATCTATGCGTCTTGATTGTATGTTTGATCAATTTCAGACTGTAGAAGTTGATAAAAATCTTCAGTTTCTTCATCTTTGATGTTAGTGGTTGGTGCATAAATTTAAATAATAGTCCTGTTAACTGGTATTCCTTGTAGGCGTATCGATATTCTCCTGTCACTGACAGTGTTGTACTTTAAGATGGATCTTGAAATGTTCAGTTTTGACCGTAAATGTAGAACCATTCATCTTCAATATGTCATCCGCAGCATAGTAGACCATATGATTGTCTGATTCAAAATGGCCAATACCAGCCCATTTCAGCACCTTAATGCCTAGGATATCAATCTTTATGCATTCCATTTCATTTTTGATGGCTTCAAATTCTCCTTGATTCATACTTCGTACATCCCACGTTCCTGTTACTAATGGATGTTTGCATCTATTTATTCTCATTTTGGGTTGTGCTGCATCAGCAAATTAAGGTCCTGAGTACTCTATGCCATCCATGTCACTAAGGTCAACTCTACTTAGAGGAGGCAGCTCTTCCTGTTATATTTGGAGTGCCTTCTAACTTGAGGGGCTTACCTTCCAGCACTATATCAGACGATGTTCTGCTATCCATAGGGTTTTCCCTGGCTAACTCTTTTTTTTGGAAGTAGATTGCCAGGTCCTTATTGCTATTGTGTCTTAGTCTGGAAGCTCCCCTGAAATGTGTCCACCATGGGTGACCCTACTGGTATTTGAAATTCTGGTCGCATATCTTCTAGCATCACAGCAACATGCAAGCCACCACAGTATGCCAGACTGACACTTTGTTAGGATCTTTTTAAAGCAAAGTCACTTGTGACTTCTCATTTCTTCCAAGAGTGCTGAGTTTTATCTGTCCAAATAATCTATTAATTACAATGCGGGATACAGATTTAAACAAAGTATGTCTCCTCTCAGCATGGGACCTGTAATCTCATGGAGAGACAGCATTTGTATAGATACAGTTACAATAGTTACAATAACATGATTCAATAATCAGAAAATCATTGATCTGGATGATTCATAAAATCATAATATTAACACAGCAGGACTTCCAAGTAGGAAGAGATAAATGGACATAAGAAGAGATAACTTGAATAATTTCAGATAATCTGAATTTATAATTCCAGTTGAAAATGCATGTGGAATATCTAGCAGAACATTGGAAATGTGGGACAGAAGTTTAGGAGCAGTTTTTAAATTACTGATGTGAATTTAAAAATAGTAATAATTGTAATTTATATAGGACTTAATTGTAGGAGATAGCAGTTTCCTGTGTCAAATTATAACAATGCTTGAGGTGATTACTAGAGATATATGGAATCAAGACTTGACCAGGGCCGAGTTTTCTGGGGATGAAAGTATAGGAGAAAAGTGTTCGGTGATCTTGGGTCACAGGGATGAATGTTGTAAGGGCTAGAGAAGCAACTGCTGGGATCGTGGTAAAGAATGAGAATAGGCATCAATTTGAATTCAATGAGCATTTTAAATGCTTAGTCAGAAGTAGGCTCCTCGCTAGCATTCTATCATATCCTCAAAATGTTATTATTAAATTAAACAAGGTTTTATCTCTAATACCTTGAAATTCAAACGGTGTCCAGTATCTGAGAGACGAAGTAATTGTGCTCTTTTACCGAAATATTTGGCAATTACATATAATTTTTTTTTCTTCACGTAGCCTTTTCTTCATATTTCATTGCCACTAGGCATTTTCTTAACTTTGCCTGCTTATGATACCAAATATTATCAAAATGTTAAATTAACATATATAATTTACTTAATTAGTAAAAACCTAAAACATTATGGTGTGAATTACTATATAGTATATCTTGAGAAACTCAAAACAATTCACTGACCTTAATTCATTATTTTCACAATAATACCCTGAGATCCTGGGTCAGGTCTCATGTGGATTTTATATAAATGCAGATGCAAGCAAACAAGGGCATCTCGCAAGGTTCTTCTTTTGAACAACGGTACTAATCTGGGCCACTGTTTTTTGGTTTTTTTTTTTTTTTTTAGTTGCTTATTTAGGAAGTTATTTTTTTAATTGTAAAATTAATTTTGTTCAATGTTGTATTTTTTAATTTTCTAACATCTCAAGGAGCTCTGGTTGTGCAGTGGTTAAGTGCTCAGCTGCTAGCTAGAGGGTCGGTAGTTCGAACCCACCAGCTTCTACACAGGAGAAAGGTGTGGCAGTCTGCTTCCATAAAGATTGTAGTCTTGGAAATCCTGTGGTTCCAGAGTTCTACTCTGTTCTATATGGTCGCTATGAGTTGGAATCAACTGGTAACATTGGGTAATGGGTACCATCTCCTCTGTGTGGATTTTTAAGTCGGTCTTGTTTTCTCATGTTCTGATGAATGTTTCTGATTTTCCTCTAGTCACCATCTCATTTTAAGATATTTTTACATTTGTTTTATTTATCTTTAGTTCTTTTCTTAATCTTTTCTCAAATTTTTCTTTATTCTATTCCTGTTTTTTTTTTTTTTTTGGATGGTCTTATACCAATCTGCCTTTCATTCAGCCTAGCTGAATTCACTTTATAATCTCCACCCCCCCCATATTTTAATAATACACATGGGTATTTAAAGTTATTTAATTCACTTGACCCTGAATTTATATTTTACCAGACTTGAATGGCTCTTATCCAAGTCTCAGTTACCTGTGTTAAATTAATTAAGTTTACCTTTTGAGGAATTGTTTTATGCACATGATAATTCTTACCTAATATGGGAAATCATTAGTTACTTTCTTAGATTATTTAATAAGTTAGTGTTAATACTCTGATGTGACTGAGAAAAATTAAATCTGAATAGCAAATACAAGGTTTATAATAACTTTGAACACATATAGTTTATTGTTTATTGTATTAGAGTCTGTCATCCAAGCTTGAGAAAATCATGTAGAGAAAAGCCATTACATCTTTAAAATAGGCAGATCAACTAACAATGAATAGTTCATACTATAGTATTGAGCAGTGCGCTGTAAATGTGGAACGCGAACCACCTGATTCAAGATCTCCTGGGGTGCTTCTTGAAATGCAGATTCCAGGACCCCACTCCAGATTTAGTGCAGTAAAATGTCTGGGTGCAGACTCTAAGAATCAGGTGAGTCTTATGCACACAAGTGTTTTATAGAGAAACTGTTCCTTTTTCCTTAAGGTCAGCTAGGATGACGGCTGATTTTATTTAAAGACCTATAAGGTATACTAAAGGAGTGTCTAGCATACATAAATACCCAAGTAGTTTATATCATGTCAGGAGTATGGAGGGGGAGGCCTTTTGAAGAATGACCTCATAGGCATTCTTTGGCAAAAATCTGGCACATTCCTTGTGTACTCTAGCTGGATTTACATTAACCAGACATTCCACCCCCTAGGAAATACATTTCGTGGATTGATTTACAATGTTTTTGTTATCAAATCACTTTTTTAGGGAGGAAAGAAGGCAATGTTTGTGTGAGGCCTTTTACCACTTTGCACAATTTTTTTTTAAATTTAGGCTGCTACATTACTTCTGTCAGGGATTTATGATATTCTACAAAGAGTCATATTCCTATGCTTATATGTCAAAAAGGTCATTGGTATATAATAGATTTATATTTAAATCCTTTTGTGTTTTAAAATTTTTTTCTACATCCTCAAAAATACACAAAGTTCATGGTAAAGTTCATGAGAAGCATAGCAATAGAATTAAGTTTTAAGTTTTTAGCTCAGTTAATTTTTGTAAGTATAATGGCACTGGTTTTTTTTTTATAAGCATTACCCAGATTGAATTATAGAATACTTTAAGCATTCCAGAAGGTTACCCCACCAGGTAATCACTATTCTGAATACTATTGTCTTAGTCATCTAGTGCTCCTGTAACAGAAATACCACAAGTGGATGGCTTTAACAAAGTTTATTCTCTCATAGGCTACTAGAAGGCTAGAAGTTCAAATTCAGGGTGTCAGCTCCAGGGAAAGGTTTTCCCTGTTGTCTCTGGAGGAAGGTCCTTGTCCTCAGTCTTCCCCAGGACTACGAGCTTTTCCATGCAGGAACACTGGGTCCAAAGGACTGCTCTGCTCCTGGCGCTGCTTTCTTGATGGCATGAGGTCCCCTGTTTCTCTGCTCCCTTCTCTATTTTGTATCTCAAAAGAGATTGGCTCAAGACACAATCTAATCTTATAGATTGAGTCCTGTCTCATTAACATAACTGCCACCTATCCCACCTCATTACCATCATAGAGGTAGGATTTATAACACATAGGAAAATCACATCAGATGACAAAATGGTGGACAATCACACAATACTGGGAATCAGAATTTATTGATGGTACACATTTTTGAGGGACACAATTGAATCCGTAACAACTATTAAATGTAGACCTTTTCTTGAACTTAACATGATATAAATTAAATATAAACTAAATCATACAATCTTAATGCTTTTTCCCTTGTCTTGTTCCATTCAACTTGATATCTATGACGGTCATCCATGTGGCATGTAGTAACAATTTGTTCTTTTTTATTTCTTTATACTAATTTACTGTATGAATTTACTGCAGTTTATTCACTCAAACTATTTTCCAGTTTTAGCTATTATAGTACTACTATAATATACTTGTACATGCATTATTGTGTGCATATGCTCTCATTTCTGTTTGACTTTTACATAGGAGTAGACTTGCTGTGTCACAGGGTATGTATATCTTTCAACATTAGTAGATATTACCAGTTGTAAAAAGTGGTATATCAATATTCATTCTCACTTCCAGTGTGCGAGAGTCCCAATTGATCTAAATCCTATCCAATTCGTCATATTGCCAATTTTTATTTTTTTAATTTTAACCAATTTTTAAAAAACTGTAACCACCAACATGTATCTCTGTTTGTCATGCTGTGGTGGCTTGCGTGTTGCTGTCATGCAAGAAGTTTTGCACCAATATTTCAAGTAACAGCAGGGTTACCATTGATGTACAGCTTTCAGCAAAGCTTCCAGACTAAGACAGACTAGGAAGAAAGACCTGGCAGTCTACTTCCAAAAAAATTGGCCAGAGAAAACCTTATGAATAGCGGCAGAACATTGTCTGATATAATGCTGGAAGTTGACCCCTTAGGTGGGAAGGCACTCAAAAGAAGACTGGGGAAGAGATGCCTCCTCCAAGTAGCGTCAGCCTTAATGACATGAACGGAGTCAAGCTTTCAGGACCTTCATTTGCTGAAGTGGAACAACTCAAAATGAGAAGAAATAACTGCAGGCATCCATTAATAATTGGAATGTGAAATGTACAAAATATGAACCTAGGAAAATTGGAAATCATCAAAAATGAAATGGAACACATAAAGATTGATATCCAAGGCATTAATGAGCTGAAATGAACTGGTATTGGCCAATGTGAATCGGACAATCATATGGTCTTCTATGTCAGGAATGACAAAGAGGAATCGTGTTGCATTCATCATCAAAAAGAGCATTTCAAGACCTATCCTGAAGTACAATGCTGTCAGTGATAGGATACTATCCATGTGCCTACAAGGAAGACCATTTAATACCATCATTATTCAAATTTACCCACTAAACACTAATGCGAAAAAGACGAGGAAATTGAAGATTTTTTTTTTCTACAGTCTGAAATTGATCAAAAATGCAATTAAATTGCATTGATAATTACTGGTGGCTGGAATGCGAAAGTTGGAAACAGAAGAAGATTAGTAGTTGGAAATTATGGCCTGGATAATAGAAATGATGCCAAAGACCCCATGATAGAATTTTGCAACACCAACTACTTCTTGATTGCAAATACCTTTTTTAACAACATAAACAGTGACTATACCTATGGACCTCATGGAATGGAAAACACAGAAATCAAATCAACGACATCTATGGAAAGAGACAATGGAAGAGCTCAATGTTAGTCAGAACAAGGCCAGGGGATGACTGCAGAACAGACCATTATTGCTCATATGCAAGTTCAAGTTAAAGCTGAAGACAATTAGAACAATTCCACGAAAGCCAAAATACAACCTTGAGTATATCCCACCATCTCAAGAATAGATTTGACACATTGGACACCAATGACTGAAGATATCAAGGACATCATACAGAAAGAATGCAAAAAGTCATTAAAAAGAAAGAAAGAAAAGACCAAAATGGATGTCAGAAGAGACTTTGAAACTTGCTCTTGAACATAGAGTAGCTAAAGTGGAAGGAAGAAATGATGAAGTAAAAGAGCTGAACAGAGGATTTCAAAGGGCCACTTGAGAAGACAAAGTATTATAATGACATGTACAAAGACCTGGAGGTAGAAAAACAAAAGAGAAGAACACACTAGGCATTTCTCAAGCTGACAGAACTGAATAGAAAATTCAGGCCTCCAGTTGTAATTTTGAAGGATTCCATGGGTAAAATATTGAATGATGCAGGAAGCATCAAAAGCAGATGGAAAGAATACATAGAGTCACTGTACCAAAAAGAATTGATAGACGTTCAGCCATTTCAGGAAGTAGCATGTGATCAAGAACTGATGGTATGGAAGGAAAAAGTCCAACCTGCACTGAAGGCAGTGAAAAACAAGGTTCCAGGAATTGATGGAATGCTAATTGAGATGTTTCAACAATTTGATGCAGTACTGGAAGCTCTCACTCATCTATTCTAAGAAATTTGGAAGAAAGCTACCTAGCCAACCAAATGGAAGAGGTCAATATTCGTGTACTTTCCAAAGAAAGGTGATCCAACAGAATGCAGAAATTATCAAACAATATCATTAATATCCATGCAAGTAAAACTTTGCTGAAGATCATTCAAAAGCAGGTGCAACAGTACGTCCACAGGGAACTGCCAGAAATTCAAGCTGGATTCAGAAGAGGATGTGGAACCAGGGATATCACCACTGATGTCAGATGATTCCTCGCTGAAAGCACAGAATACCAGAAAGATGTTTACCTGTGTTTTATTGACTATGCAAAGGCATTCGACTGTTTGGATCATAACAAATTTTGAATAACATTGTGAAGAATAGGAATTTCGGAACACTTAATTGTGCTCATGAAGAACCTGTACGTGGATCAAGAGGCAGTTGTTCAGACAGAACAAGGGGATACTGCAAGGTTTAAAGCCAGGAAAGGTGTGCATCAGGGTTGTTATCCTTCCACCATACCTATTCAATCTGTATGCTGAGCAAATAATCCAAGAAGCTGGACTGTATAAAGAGAATGTGGCAACAGGATTAGTGGAATACTTATTAACAACCTGCGTTATGCAGACGACACAACCTTGCTTGCTGAAAGCGAGGAGGACTTGAAGCACTTACTAATGAAGATTAGACTGCAACCTTCAGTATGGATTACACTTCAACATTAAGAAAACAAAAACCCTCACAACTGTACCAATAAGCATCATCACGATAAATGGAGGAAAGATTGAAGTTGTCAAGGATTTCATTTTACTTGGATCCACAATCAATGGCCATGGAAGCAGCAGTCAGGAAATCAAATGACATATTACATTGGGTAAATCTAATGCAAAAGACCTTTTAAAGTGTTGAAAAGCAAAGGTGTCACCTTGAAGACTAAGGTACCCTTGACCCAAGCCATGGTATTTTCAATTGCGTCATATGCATGTGAAAACTGGATGATGAATAAAGAAGACTGAAGAAGTGATGACTTTAAATTATGGTGTTGACGAAGAATACTGAGTGTACCATTGCCTGCCAGAAGAAGGAACAAGTCCGTCTTGGAAGAAATATAGTTAGAATGCTCCTTTGAAGAGAGAATGGTGAGGCTTTGTCTCACGTACTTTGGACAGGTTATCAGGAGGGATCAGTCCCTGGTGAAGGACATCATGCTTGGCAAAGTAGAGGGTAAATGAAAAAGAGGAAGACCCTGGACAAGATGAACTGACACTGTGGCTGCAACAATGGGCTCAGACAGCAGTGATTGTGAGGATGGCACAGGACCGGGCATTGTTTCCTTCTGTTGTTCATAGGGTTGCTGTGAGTCGGATTTGAGTGGAGGGGACCTAACAACAACAAACGATTTTAACCATAGTGGGTATATCTTATCTGGCTTTAATTTCCTTTTCCTGATGGTTAATGATGTTAAGAATCTTTGAATGTAACTATTGGGTATTAGAATGTTATTATTGAGAAGTGTATGTGTAAGGACATTAAAAAAAATATTCTGGATATAGGTAGTTTGTTATATATATATAAAAAATATGGGGGGCAACTTGTAGTTTAATGTCTTTGAGTAGTGTTTACAGTTTATAGTATACACATTTAGCATACCTTTGTTAATTTTTTTTCCTAAGAATTTGATTTTTTATACTATCTTAAATGATAATTGCTTTTGTCATTGTTTGTTGCTAAATTTTATTTCTCATTATTTGTTGCTAATATAGAAATACAAGCGACTTGGTATATTGATTTTTTTATTCAGTGGCTTGCTTAATTCAGTTATTAATTTTAAGTTGATTTGTAGATACTTTTGGATTTTCTACATAAACAATCATGTCATATTGAATAGTGTCAATTTTCTCTTTCTTATCATATTTTTTATTTTATTTTTTTTCTTTATTGCACTGGCTAGGATGATGAATACACTATTGAGTAGATGTGATGACAACAGACATCCTTGCCTGTTTCAAAGGAAAATGTTCAATATTTTATCATTAAGTGTAATGTTTAGTCTGCTTTTTTCTTTTGTTTTGTTTTGTTTTGAGATACCTTGTGCTATTTCTCATTTGCTATGAATTTTTATCATGAATGGGTGTGGATTGTATTAAATACTTTTCTGCCTCTTTTGAGATGACCACATAGTTTTTCTGATTTATTCTGTTAATGTAGTGAATCACATTGATCCATTTCCAAATGTTAAACCATCCTTACATTCTACTTTGTATATTAATGATTTGTTGTTAGGTGCTGTTCAGTTGGTTCTGACTCACCACTATGACCCCATATACAACAGAAGGAAACACTGCCCAGTCCTGTGCCATCCTCATAACTGTTGTTATGCATGAGCCCATTGTTGCAGCCCCTGTGTCAGTCCGTCTCATTGAGGGTCTTCCTCTTTTTCACTGACTCTCTACTTTACCAAGCATGATGTCCTTCTCCAGGGTCTGATCTTTCCTGATAAAATGCCCAAAATATGTAAGATGTAATCTCGCAATCTTTGCTTCTAAGGAGCATTCTGGTTGTACTTCTTTCAAGACAGATTTATTCATTCTTCTGGCAGTTCATGGTATGTTCAGTATTCTTCAGCACAACACAATTCAAAGACATCAATTCTTCTTAGGTCTTCCTTTTTCATTGTCCAGCTGTAGCATGCATATGAGGTGACTGAAAACATCATGGCTTGGGTCAGGTGCACCTTAGTCTTCAAGATGACATCTTTGCTTTTCAACACTTTAAAGAGGTCTTTCACTGCCGATTTGCCCAGTACAATGCATCTTTTGATTTCTTGACTGCCGCTTCCATGGGCATTGATTGTGGATACAAGTAGAATGAGATTCTTGACAACTTCAATCTTTTCTCCATTTATTATGATATTACTTATTCATCCTGTTGTAAGGATTTTTGTTTTTTTTATGTTGAGGTGCAATCCATACTGAAGGCTGTGGTCTTTGATCTTCATTAGTAAGTGCTTCAAGTCCTTTTCACTTTCAGCAAGCAAGGTTGTGTCATCTGCATTTTGAAGGTTGTTAACGAATCTTCCTCCAATCCTGATGCCCTGTTCTTCTTCATGTAGTCCAGTTTCTCAGATTATTTGCTCAGCATACAGATTCAATAAGTATGGTGAAAGAGTACAACCCTGGAACACACCTTTCCTCACTTTAAAACATGCAGTATCCCCTTGTTCTGTTTGGATGACTCCCTATTGGTCTATATACTGGTTCCTCATAAGTACAATTAAGTTTTCTGGAATTCCCATTCTTTGCAGTGTTATCCAAAATATGTTGAGGTCCACACTGTTGAATGCTTTTGCATAGTCAATAAAACACAGGTAAACATCTTTCTGGTATTCTCTGCTTTCAGCCTGGATCCATCTGACATCGCAATGATATCCCTGGTTCTACGTCCTCTTCTGAATCCAACTTGAATTTCTGGTAGTTCGCTGTGGATGTACTGTTGCAACTGCTTTTGAATGATCTTCAGCAAGATTTTACTTGCATGTGATATTAATGATATTATTTGATAATTTCCGCATTCGGATGGATCTTCAATAATGGCTTTAGATTAATTACAAAGGATTTAGATAATGAACTGATGTGTACACCAAATTTATTTCTCTGCTCCATATTTTCCTGTAGGAGTAAAGGATTTTTAACAAAAGTTTTATGTCATTTTTATATGTTGCTGAATTAAATTAACTAAAAGTTTTCAACATATTTCATGAGAGAGCGTTAGCCTATAATATTCAAGGAATGCCCTGTCCTTTTAGTGTCAAATTTATGCTAGCCTTATACAACAAGTTAGGGTGTGTTTCAGCTTTTTTACTTCTCTGGAAGAGTGGATATAAGATTGTTTTTTTGAAAGATCGAAAAGAATTCACTGGTGAAGCTATGTTTACATTTTCTTTTGTGCTAAGAAACTTTAATGACACATTCAATATATTTACTGGATACGGTATGTCTTAGTTATCTAGTGCTGCTATAACAGAAATAACACAAGTGGATGGCTTTAACAGATATAAGTATATTCTAGTAGGCTAGTCCAAGGCAAGTCAAGCTCATTACTGTCAATTCAATTCTGACTCATAGTGACCCTATAAGACAGAATAGAATTGCCTCATAGGTTTCCAAAGAGCACCTGGTGAATTTGAACTGCCAGCCTTTTTGGTTAGCAGTTGTAGCTCTTAACTGGTATGCTACCGGGGTTTCCAATAGGCTAGAACATGGAATTCAGGGTGCCAGCTCTTGGGGAAGGCTTTCTCTCTCTGTGGGCTTGAGAAAAAATGTCCTTCTTATAAATCTTCCCCTGGTCTAGGAGCTTCTTACTGCAGAGCCTCTGGTTCCAAAGGATGCTGTTGCCCCTGGCACTAGTTTTTTGGTAGTATGAGGTTCCCCCCTCTCTCTGCTTGCTTCTCTCTTTTGTATCTCAAGAGACTGTCTCAAAATACAACCGAATCTTGTAGACTGGCCCTGCTTCATTAACATAACAGCTTCTAATCCTGCATCGTTAACATCATAGAGGTAGGATTTACCACAAATAGGGAAATCACATCAGATGACGTAATGGTGGACAATCAGTCACACAATACTGGGAATCATGGCCTAGCCAAGTTGACACATATTTTGGGGGGACACAATTCAATCCATAACGCAGTACTTTTCAGATTTCCTATTTCTCTATGTGTCAGTTTTGGTAAATAATGATTCTCTAGGAATTTGGTCATTTCATCTAAAATTTATTGACATAAAGTTTTTATGCTATTCCCTTATTATTTTTTTTTTTCTTATTATCCTGTTAAAGTCTGTAGAGTCTTCAGTGATCTTGTATTTTTCATTCAGGATGTCAGCAATTCGTGTTTTCTCTATCTTTTTCTTAATCAGTGTTAGTAGGGGCTTATCGATTTTATTAATTTTTCTGCGAAGAGCTTTAGGTTTGTTGAGCTTATCTTCTAATTGGTTGATTTTTGTTGCATCTTCATTTTTTCCCCATTTCTACTTCTTTTGAGTATAGTTTGCTATTTTTTTCCCTAGAGTTGTGAGAGATGAGCTTGTTGTTGTTGTTAGATGCTGTTGAGACGGTTCCAACTCATAGCGACCCCTATGCACAACAGAAGGAAACATTGCCCGGTCCTGAGCCATCCTCACAATCCTTGTTATGCTTGAGCTCATTGTTGCAGCCACTGTGTCAATCCACCTCATTGAGGGTCTTCCTCTTTTCCACTGACCCTGTACTCTGCCAAGCATGGTGTCCTTCTCCAGGGACTCATCCCTCCTGACAACGTGTCCAAAGTATGTAAGACGCAATCTCGCCATCCTTACCTCTAAGGAGCATTCTGGCTGTACTTCTTCCAAGACAGATTTGTTCGTTCTTTTGGCAGTCCATGGTATATTCAATATTCTTCATCAACACCACAATTCAAAGGCATCAGTTCTTCTTTGGTCTTCCTTATTCTTTGTCCAGCTTTCACATGCATATGATGTGATTGAAAATATCATGGCTTGGATCAGGTGCACCTTAGTCTTCAAGGTGACATCTTTGCTCTTCAACACTTTAAAGAGGTCCTTTGCAGCAGATTTACCCAATGCAATGTGTCTTTTGATTTCTTGACCGCTGCTTCCATGGCTATTGATCGTGGATTCAAGTAAAATGAAATCCTTGACAACTTCAGTCTTTTCTCTGTTTATCACGATGTTGCTCATTGGTCCAGTTGTGAGGATTTTTGTTTTCTTTATGTTGAGGTGCAATCCATACTGAAGGCTGTGGTCTCTGATCTTCATTAGTGCGTGCTTTGAGTCCTCTTCACTTTCAGCAAGCAGGGTTGTGTCATCTGCATAACACAGGTTGTTAATGAGTCTTCCTCCAATCCTGATGCCCCATTCTTCTTCATATAGTTCAGCTTCTCAGATTATTTGCTCAGCATACAGATTGAATAGATATGGTGAAAGAATACAACCCTGACGCAGGCCTTTCCTGACTTTAAACCAATCAGTATCCCCTTTTTCTGTCCGAACAACTGCCTCTTGATCTATGTGAAGGTTCCTCATGAGCACAATTAAGTGTTCTGGAATTCCCATTCTTTGCAGTGTTATCTAGAATTTGTTATGATCCACATAGTCGAATGCCTTTGCATAGTCAAAAAAAACACAGGTAAGTATCCTTCTGGTATTCTTTGCTTTCAGCCAGGATCCATCTGTCATCAGCAATGATATCCCTGGTTCCACATCTTCTTCTGAAACTAGCCTGAATTTCTGGCAGTTCCCTGTCAATATACTGCTGCAGCCATTTTTGAATGATCTTCAGCAAAATTTTGCTTGCATGTGATGTTAATGATATTCTTCTGTAATTTCCACATTCGATTGGATCGCCTGTCTCAGGAATAGGCATAAATATGGATCTCTTCCAGTCAGTTGGCCAGGAAGCTGTCTTCCATATTTCTTGGCATAGAGGAGTGAGCATTTCCAGCACTGCATCTATTTGTTAAAACATCTCAATTGATATTCCATCAATTCCTGGAGCCTTGTTTTTCGTCAATGCCTTTAGAGCAGCTTGGACTTCTTCCTTCAGTACCATCGGTTCCTGATCATATGCCACCTCTTGAAATGGTTGAACATCAGCTAATTCTTTTTGATATAATGACTCTGTGTATTCCTTCCATCTTCTTTTGATGCTTCCTGCGTTTCTTAATATTTTCCCCATAGAATCCTTCACTATTGGAACTCGAGGCTTGAATTTTTTCTTCAGTTCTTTCAGCTTGAGAAACGCTCAGAATGTTCTTCCCTTTTGATTTTCCATCTCCAGCTCTTTGCGCATGTCATTGTAATACTTTACTTTATCTTCTCGAGCCTCCCTTTGAAATCTTCTGTTCAGTTCTTTTACTTTATCAGTTCTTCCTTTTGCTTTAGCTGCTTGACATTCAAGAGCAAGTTTCAGAGTCTCCTCTGACATCCATCTTGGTCTTTTCTTTCTTTCTTGTCTTTTCAATGAAGTCTTGCTTTCTTCACAGATGATGTCCCTGATGTCATTCCACAACTCCTCTGGTCTTCAGTCACTAGTGTTCAATGCATCAAATCTATTCTTGAGATGGTTTCTAAATTCAGATGGGATATAATCAAGGTCATATTTTGGCTCTTGTGGACTTGCTCTGATTTTTTTCAGTTTCAACTTGAACTTGCATATGAGCAATTGATGGTCTGTTCCACAGTCGGCCCCTGGCCTTGTTCTGACTGATGATATTGAGCTTTTCCATCGTCTCTTTCCACAGATGTAGTCAATTTGATTTCTGTGTGTTCCATCTGGCGAGGTCCATGTGTATAGTTTCTGTTTATGTTGGTGAAAGAAGGTATTTGCAATGAAGAAGTCGTTGGTCTTGCAAAATTCTATCATTTGATCTCCGGCATTGTTTCTGTCACCAAGGCCATGTTTTCCAACTAATTATCCTTCTTCTTTGTTTCCAACTTTCACATCCCAATCACCAGTAATTATTAATGCATCTTGATTGCATGTTCGATCAATTTCAGACTGCAGCAGCTGATAAAAATCTTCTATTCATCTTTGGTCCTAGTGGTTGGTGTGTAAATTTGAATAATAGTCGTATTAACTGGTCTTCCTTGTAGGTGTATGGATATTATCTTATCACTGACAACGTTGTACTTCAGGATAGATCTTGAAATGTTCTGTTTGATGATGAATACAACACCATTCCTGGAAACCCTGTGGGGCGGTTCTACTCTGTCCTATAGGGTTGCTGTGATTTGGAATTGACTCGACAACAACAGGCTTGGTTTGGTTTTGACTCTTGTTCTTGTGCTGTTGTTGTTCTGTATATATTTGATGTATGTTTATATATTATGTGATTTTTTATGTATATTTATTACATGAAATATGTAACGTAACATGTGTGCAATTATGTATATTTGATAATCTATAATTTATTTAATTCTACTCCTACTGTTGGATGTATAAATTGTCTCCAGTTTTTCTTTGATATTATCAATTCCAGTACCATTAGAAACTTCAGTGCCAATTAGGTAGTTATGTTTTTCTATTTCTTTCTTTTGCATTTTGTACATTAACACACTATAATCCATTTACATTCTCATCTTCTCTAAGCCCAAACCATTTATTCATTGGTTTGCTCAGTTATTTATTTGTTTAGCAAACATTTATTGATCACTTATTGTGTTTCAGGCTTGCTGGACTTTTTTATTTTATGTGTTTTCTCATTTCTCTTGAAAAGGACTCAATCAGTAGTAGTTACTAGAGTTTTTTTTTTTTTTAATGGAATCAAACCCATTGCCGTCAAGTCAGTTCAGACTCATAGCGACCCTGCAGGACAGAGTAGAACTGCCCCATAGAGTTTCCAAGGAGCGCCTGGCGGATTTGAACTGCTGACTCTTTGGATAGCAGCTGTAGCACTTAACCACTACGCCACCAGGGTTTCATTTTAATGGAATAAGTATATATGTATATAAAACAAAACATTTGCCATTTCAGCATTTTTCACATGTACTATTTACTGACATTAATTATGTTCATCAGGTTGTGCAACCATCACCATTGTCCTTTTCCACATTTTTTCATCATCCTTAAAAGAAACTCATTGTTACCTAAGCAATGAGTTAGCCCCTTTTCCACCTCCCTCCTGCCTGTCACTGGTACCCACTGATAAACTTAGGTTTGTATACACTTGCCTATTCTACATATTTCATATGAATGGAATCATGCAGGATTTGCCCTTTTATGACTGATTTATTTCACTCAGTATGATGTAATCAAGGTTCATCGATGTTGTAGCATGTAGTACAGCTTCATTTCTCTTTAAGGCTGAGAAATAATTCCATTTTATGTACGTACCACATTTTGTTTATCCATTCATCTATTGTTGAACATTTAAATTATTTCCATCTTTTGGCTATTGTGAATAATGTTACAGTGAACATTGGTGTACCTGTATCTTTTTGTGTTCCTGTTTTTAATTCTTTTGGGTATATACTAGAAGTGGAATTACAGGATTGTAGGGTAATTTTACATGTAAGTTTTTGAGGATTTTACAATCCCGCGAACAATAGATGAGGATTCCTATTTCTGCATATTCTCGCCAATACCTATTGTTTTCTGTTTCTATTTGTTTTTTAATCATAACCAACTTAGTGAGCATGAAGTGATAACTCATTGTGGGTTTGATTTGTTTTTCCTTAATGGCTAATGATGTTGAGCATCTTTTCATATGCTTATTGGCATTTTGTCTTTCTTCTTTGGTGTAATGTCTAGTCAAGTCCTTTGCCCTTTTTTGACGAAGTTGTATTTTTGTTGTTAAGTTGTAGGAGTTCTTTATATATTTTGGGTTTTAAACACTTATCAGGTATATGGTTCCCAAAATTTTTCTCTCAATCTGTAGGTTGTGTTTTCACTTTATTGATGAAGTCCTTTGATGAACAAAAGTTCTTTGTTTTGATAAGTTTCCATTTATCCATTTTGTCTTTTATTGCTTGTGCTCTCAGTATCATATCTAAGAAGCCATTGTTCAAAACTAGATTCTGAAGCGTTACTCCATTTTCTTCTAAGAGTTTTATGATTTTAGATCTTATATTAAGGTCTTGGAGCCTGTTTAAGTTAGTTTTCATATGAGGATATTTTTATTACAAAATTATTCTGCAGTTAACATTTATGTCCATCTGTCTACTTTTTTTATCTATTGTATGTTTACACAAAAGATCCGCATCTTCTATGTTTGTTTGCCGATACTGCTCTCTCCCCATAAAGTATTTTCTTAAGTGTTGCTATGTCAGTATTTTTTACATGTTGCTGTAAAAAAAAAAAAAAAAAGCATAGCGTGCTTAGGAAAATACCTAATGGAGGGAGAACACAGTGGTCAAACAAACACAGAAGACAAGCATTATTTGCATAAAAATACAGCATAGTACCCTGCAGTCAGTAAAATGGAGTTTCAAAGTAGATAGAATAAAGGTCCACTACCTCTCACATGGAAACCCTGGTGGCGTAGTGGTTAAGAGTTTGGCTGCCAACCAAAAGGTAAGCAGTTTGAATCTACCAGGTGCTCCTTGGAAACTTTAAGGAGTGGTTCTATTCTGTCCTGTAGGGTCCTGTGACTTGGAATCAACTCTATGGCAATGGGTACCTCCCACATATCATAGGCCTCTTATGTGAGGACAACTGTATTATAACACATATTATTCAGTACATACCTAGCTTTCAGCATTGTTTTTATATGAAGTTGTGTGTTGCAAGTTTTATTATATGTGACTATTCTTTGCTTTCTCAGGGACTTACTCTGATGTTCATTAAGCAAGAGGAAAAATATACACATGAATACATATTCAGTGAATTTACCCTTAATAGTTTTATTTAAGGTTTTGGATTTATAGCCATTAGTAGAAAGTCCTCTGGGATTGCTGAATATATTGAAGTCAATAAATATTTATATTAATATATAAATATTGGTCAAAGATGGTCCCTTGGAACAGAAAAGACTTGAACATTCCTTTAAGCATATTTGAGATGCAAGGATTTCTTAAGGTCGAAAACATTCCAGGCTGATACAGTAAGTAAAATGGCAAAACAAAGTGAACTCTATAATGAAAAATAATTAGTTTAACTCTCCTGGAGAAAAAAAATAAAACTAAGATATAATGGGATAAAGAAATGTTTGGCAAGTGCAAAAAGGTTTAGATTTAATGAAAAAAGGAAATGTCCAGCGCCAAAACTCAGAGACACATTAGCAGTAGGATTGAATTATGTTTGCAGAAGATAATTTAAGTGGTTGAACATAGCGTAGAGGTAGAAGACAGAAAATGGGGACAGAGAAGACAAAGTCCAGCCTATAGGACCTGAAATATGAACCTGGAGGCAGAAATGCAGACAGGATGGAAAATCTTACAATATTGTGTAGCAAGAAATTGGTAATGGCCTAACGAGGCCAGCAAAGGAAAAATAACTTCAGGGTTTTGATTCCCTGCAAAGGAAATACAAGGAGATTTTTGAATAATATATGAAGTTGAGATAAACTAATGATTTGGTAATGTAATAATGAGAATATACTGGGACAACAAGGTACAAATGCAGTTAAACTCAGAATATATTCAGGGTCAAAAACTTTGTGACTAAACAGTTCATCCGAGGGAATATATATATAAAACAAAGGAGGACTTTGGATGATTCTCAGCTAATTAATGAGGAACACAAGAGCTAACAAAGGACCTCCTAGAGAGACATATTGAAATCTCAGATTGAAGAGGCATGGAATATGGAGTTGAAAGATTACATTAGTGATGGGAATGTGTGATGATTTACCATGTTGAAGAAAGCAAAATGGGCTAGAAAAATGGGTACAGGGTTCTGGAAAGAAGAGGAATGAACTCTTGATTTGAGTTATGTCAGTTTCTATAAAAAAACAGTTATACTGATTGAAGCCTGGAATGGGGTTAGGCGCAGTATCTACAGGCTGGGAATGAAAGTTATTAAATTGCAAATGAGTCAGAGAAAAAAATGTACTTCCAGGAACTTTTTATCAAATAAATGTCTTAGACTAAGTAAAAAAAGAAAGAAAGAAAAAGCAACAAACCTGTTGCCATTGAGTTGATTCCGACTCATAGTGATCCTATAGGACAGAGTAGAACTGCCCCATAGGGTTCCCAAGGAGCTGACTGGTGGATTTGAACTGCTAAACTTTTGGTTAGCAGCCCAAGCTCTTAACTACTGAGCCATCAGGGCTCCTAGACTGGGTCAAGGAGTTAAGATATTATTTAATAGCATCTGCCACGTAATAGGTGCTCAGTAGACATTTATTAAATGAATGAGTGGACTCTCATCCTTACCTTACATACATCCTATGCCATTTGATGCATTTTGTTGTTGTTAGGTGCCATCCAGTTGGTTCTGACTCATAGCAACCCAGTGTACAATGGAACGAAACACTGCCCAGTCCTATGCCATCCTCACAATTGTTCCTATACATGAGCCCGTTGCTGCAACCACTGTGTCAGTCCATCGTGCTGAGGGTCTTCCTCTTTTTCACTTACCCTCTACTCTACCAAGCATGATATTCTTCTCCAGGGAATGGTCCCTTCTGATAACATGTCCAAAGTACATGAGACAAAGTCTACCAAATTTGCCTCTAAGGAGCATTCTGGTTGAACTTCTTTCAAGACAGATATGTTTGTTCTTTTGGCAGTCCATGGTATATTCAGTATTCTTCACTAACACCATGATTTGAAGGCATCAATTCTCCTCTGGTCTTCCTTATCCATCATTTAGTTTTTGCTTGCATATGAGGCAATTAAAAGTATCATGGCTTGGGTCAGGCATACCTTAGTCCTCAAAGTGACATCTTTGCTTCTTAACACTTTAAAGAGGTCTTTTGCAGCAGGTTTGCCCAATGCAATGCATCTTATGATTTCTTCACTGCTGCTTCCATGGGTGTTGATTGTGAATCCACATAAAATGAAATCCTTGACAACTTCCATCTTTTCTCCATTTATCATGATATTGCTTATTGGTCCAGTTGTGAGGATTTTTGTTTTCTTTGTGTTGAGGCGTAACCCATACTGAAGGGTGTAGTCTTTGATCTTCATCAGTAAATACTTGAAGTCCTCTTCACTTTCAGCAAGCAAGGTTGTGTCATCTGCATATCGAATGTTGTTAACGAGCCTTCCTTCGATCCTGTTCTTCTTTGTATAATCCAGCTTCTTGGATTATTTGCTGAGCATATAGATTGAATAAATATGGTGAAAGGATACATCTCTGACGCACACCTTTCCTCACTTTAAACCACACAGTATTCCCTTGTTCTGCTCAACTGCTTCTTGATCTACATACAGGTTCTACATGGTCGCAATTAAGTGTTCTGGAATATCCATTCCTTGCAATGTTATCTATAATTTGTTATGATCCACACAATTGAATGCCTTTGCATAGTCAATAAAACACAGGTAAACATCTTTTTGGTATTCTCTGCTTTCAGCCAAGATCTATCTAACATCAGCAATGATATCCCTAGTTTCACATCATTTTCTGAATTCAGCTTTAATTTCTGGCAGTTCCCTATCAGTGTACTGCTGCGTCCCTTTTTAAATTATCTTCAGCACAATTTTACTTGATCGTGATATTAATGATATTGTCAATAATTTCTGCATTCTATTGAACCACCTTTCTTTGGAATGGGCACAAATAGGAATTTCTTTCCAGTCAGTTGGCCAGGTAACTCTGTCCATATGTCTTGGCATAGACTAGTGAGCACTTTCAGCATTGCATCAATGTATTGAAACATCTCAATTGATATTCTGTCAATTCATGAAGCCTTGTTTTTCACCAGTGCCTTCAGTGCAGCTTCAGTTTCTTCCTTCAGTACCATTGGTTCTTGATCATGTGCTACCTCCTGAATTCTTTTGACACAGTGACTCTGTATATTCCGTCAATCTTCTTTTGATACTTCCTGCATCATTCAATATTTTGCCCATAGAATCCTTCAATATTGTAACTCAAGATTTGAATTTTTTCTTCAGTTTTCTCAGTTTAAGAAATGCCAAGTGTGTACTTCCCCCCCCCCCCCTTTTTTTTTCTAATTCCAGGTCTTTGCACATTTCATTATACTTTACTTTGTCTTCTGGAGCTGCCCTTTGAAATGTTCTGTTCATCTCTTTTACTTCATCCTTTCTTCCTTTTGCTTAAGCTACCTGCATTCAAGAACTACTTTCAGAGTCTCTTCTGGCATCCATTCTGGTCTTTTCTTTCTTTCCGATATTTATAATAACCTTTTGTTTTCTTCATATGTGATATCCTCAATGTCATTATATAACTCATCTGGTCTTTGCTCATTAGTGTTCAGTACATCAAATCTATTCTTGAGATGGTTTCTAAATTCAGGTGGGATATACTTAAAGTTTTACTTTGACTCTCATGGTCTTGTTTTAATTTTTTTCATCTTCACCTTGAACTTGCATGTGAGCAATTGATAATCTCTTCTGCAGTCATCCCCTGGCCTTGTTTTGACTGATGACATTGAGCGCCTCCATCATCTCTTTTCAAAGATGTAGTCAATTTGATTCCTGAGTATTCCATCTGGTGAGATCCACATGTATAGTCACCATCTATGCTATTGAAAAAATGTATTTCTAATGAATAGGTTGTTGGTCTTGCTAAATTCTATCATGTGATCTCCAGCATTGTTTCTATCACCATGCCATCTTATAAATACTAAAAATATGTTAATAGGTTGTCTTATAGAAACAGTTATGTGGAAGTGTAATCTAGAAGCCAGATTATAAGCAATTCCTGAGGGGTGCAGGAGGTATTAGGCAAAGTCCCCAAGAGTGATGAATCACAGAAGTGGAATCTAGAGGTAGGAGGGATCTTCCAAGTTACTGAATAGCCCAAGTCTCTTATTACATGGATGTGAATTTGTGGCCCAGTTTTGTTAAATGCCTTTCCATGTATATCTCAGGGTTCAGCTCCAGGAAATTGAAACCGCTCTAGCTGTTCTGAGCATAAAAGGATTTAATATAAAGAATTAAGTGCCTCTTAAATTTTTGGAATGACTGGAGGAGTAGCCTCTAGGCTCGGTATCCAGGAATAGTTCCCAGAATGATACAGCAGATGGGCCCACCCAGGCATATGGTACTTCTGCTAAACACAGGAAGGGAGAAGTCACATGGGATCACTGGACCTGTTGAGTCCAAGGAATTTGCCACTCAAGACGTTATCCAAGGAAAAAAGAAACCTCCACTACTGCTATTACACTTTCCTCTCAGTACCCACACAGCTAGTGACAAGACATAGGACCCTACTACAGAAAAGTCTAGTCCCCACAGGATCTCTAAAATCACATTTCCCACTTCCGAATTGATTTAACCAAATTCTCATCTGGAATCCTAACTGCAAGCACGTTTGAGGAATGTAGCTTCAGCTTCCGCAGGAGTACACTACACAAGGAGGTTGAAATGGATGTTGATTGACAAATAACTGTATTTGCCACTGCTGTTTTCACCACTAGTAAAGAACATCACTGCAACAAGAACAGGTACCTCCTGCTATTGCAGTCTGTTATCATTGAAGACAAGTTCATAAAAGAAAATTACATAGGCTCAGCCTTTCATTCTAAAAATTATATGCTGAGACTGAGAGACCTGTAAATAGTGTGAACAATTAGTTTAGTATTCAAATTGGGACACATTTGAGAGTGAAAGAAGACGTTATTCATGCCAGGATAACACACATGACAGAACTCTCCCTCAGAAACCAGTCCATAGCCTGTCTATAAAATATTAAAGATTCTTCAGGAATCTTGCTTCGGTATCCCTTAAAAACCACATTTCTCAACACAAATCATGACTCACATTTTCTCCATCCTAGTTGAAGTTCTGCTCCCTCAATTTGTCAGCACTTTTCAGGTTATCTCCAAAAATGTGCATTGTCTAGAATGGCTCTTCCTATTTCTGCACTTGTCTAAACTTCTGGGAATTTTTGAATATCTAGCTCATATGTCACCTCTTTTGCTAAAACATTCTCAGATTATTCCAGGGAGAGTAAATTGATTCTTCCTCAGTTACATATTTATATTATATGTATCTATTTACATATCCTTCCCCAGTGGGCTGTATGAGCACCTCCATGACAGGCACTAGGCTTATTGACCTTTTATTCCTAGAAGCTAATTCAGGCTCTGTGCTGGAAAGGTGCTCAAGAAATGTTTGGAAATGAATGGAGGATGGGCAGGATAAACAGATGGATAAATGGATAGAAGGAACGAAGGGAGAAAGGAAGGAAGGAGGAGAGGAAGGTAGGAGGGAAGGAAGGAATGGATGGAGAAAGGGAGGAAAGAGAAGAAAAAGGGGGGAAGGAAAAGAAAGAGGGGGAGGGGGAGAGTAGGAGGTTATGAATCCTTTTCTAGTAACTGTGACATTTCATTTGTGACGGTTCGCCTTGTATTCCAGATCTTTAATTTAGAAATCTGTTAAATCTTTAAAACTACTAAATGAATTGAGATGTGAAATCACATATACACAGACTTGCTGCCTGTGGTCTGAATTTCGTTTCTGATATTTCCAGCAAATATCAGTATTTATTGTATTTTATGACCTTCACCAGTAAAATGTTTTCACTACCTCCATGTTAACCTATCAGATATGTCATTCTTTAAATCTGAGTCAAATGTCAATTTTTTCAGTTTCTTACACTAAAAGTGCAAAAAGAATCTAAAATATAAAAAAATATATATATATATATAGAAACATGAATTTAGGTATATTAGGTGCCGGTATATCATGAATTAGCATAATTTGACTTTCCTTATCTCAAGATAATTCCCTTTTTTTTAGAGCAGTTTCATACAGTTTGTTGTTGCTTTTAGGAAATGACTCACAATGAACCCTGATTTATAGAATTTATTTCTTGTCATCATCTCTGTAACATGAATCCCTGAAGTTTATACCAATTTTCTGTCCTCTAAATATTATTTTTAAGTATCTAATTTGTAATTCTCTAAAAATTAGTGCAAAATGTTTTCAGTGAACATTTCAAACACTGTGTTCTTTGGACTGTAAGGTGTTACCTAGTTTGCTAAGGTTTTAATTTTCTGAACTCCTTCAATGTGTGTATGTTTGTACTAAGTAACTAGCTACTTTCTTCTTTTTTTTTTTTGGCTGCTCTTGGGAGTTAATTTCTTTCTTTAAACACATTCACAGGGCCTTTTGTCTCAGCCAGCTTCCTTTTTTTTTTTTAAGGGCCTACTCACTCAGTACTGAATCAGCCTATGTACATTCTTTTCAGCCTATGTAAATTCTTTTATGTGTGTGCATTTTTTATTTTTATTAATTTTTTATTGTACTTTAGATGAAGGTTTACAGAGCAAATTAGTTTCTCATTAAACAATTAATACATGTATTATTTTGTGACATTGGTTGCCAACCCCATGACATGTCAACATTCTCCCCTTTTTGACCTTGGGTTCCTCATTCCCAGATTTCCTGTCCCCTCTTGCCTTCTTATTCTTGCCCCTGGGCTCATGTGCCCATGTAGTCTCGTTTTGTTTTATGAGCCTATCTAGTCTTTGACTAAAGGGTAAACCTCAGGACTGACCAGTATTGAGTTAAAAGGCTACCTGGGGGCCATACTCTCAGGCTTTCTCCAGTCTCTGTCAGACCAATGAGTAGTCTTTTTTTGTGAATTAGAACTTTGTTCAACATTTTTCTCCAGCTCTGTCTGGGACCCTCTATTTTGATCCCTGTCAGAGCAGTTGGTGGTGGTAGCCAGGCACCATCTAGTTGTGCTGGATTTAGTCTTCAGCCTGTTTCTTTTAATGAGAAAACTAGTTTATATTCTTTTATGAGAAAGGTGAAAGGTGAATACAATTTTTTATTTATTTTTTTTTTTGAGATTTAATAAATACTGCTTAACCTTAAATTTTTTTTTTTAACCTTAAATTGTGCTATTTTCCAGATGATATTATTTGTTTCAAGGACATAGACAAAGAGACTCTATAAGACACATAAAAACTTAGTTTTTTTTTTTTAATTAAATGGACATTGTCAGGGTTTTTACACTGAACATTTCACCTACCAGCTAACTCTTAATAAGTCGAAGTAAACATGTATAGAAAGTCATTTAGGGAAAGCTGAATAGCTCTTTAAAATTTTAAGTCCCCTCTAGTATTCAGAATAACATACCTGTAAATCCAAGCTTCTAAGCCACCATATGACCTTAGCAAAACCAACTAAGTGAACTTTTGTTTCTGGCCAAAATGAAATAACAGAGACTGGATTTAACCTCCTGCTATAAACAACAGAAACAAAACATAGGAAATAAATGTTTGCAAGACACTGGATATCAGGCAATAATAGGTAGTGATCCCTGACAGACAAACAGTGGGTGAGCCTCAGTATTACCACAGTTTACTGCCTTGAGAGTTTACTGTCTGAAACTCAGGGAAGGGGAAGCCAGGCTGAACCTGGCAGACTCTCAGAGTTGAAAAGCCAGAGCCATATCTTGGGAACTGAAGATGGCCAGAGTTTGCAGGACTGAGTATGAAAGAGGAAAGAGCTACGCAGGGATAGAACTCTGAAGATACGCAGAGGTTCCACTCTAGTTTTCAGCTGAGTACTGATCAGTACATACATGTGAGGAAACAGGGTAGTTGGGAAATACACCTCAAAAGATTAGAGGTAGTAATACCCTGCACTTATTTTGGGCTAAAAATAGTACTTGTTTCTACCAGCCACACTGGGTGAAATCATGATTCATACAGCATTGGAAACACTACACAGAGGGGTCTTGTCTCAGTAGTGGTGAATAATTAGCTTTAGGCTGAGCTCTGCTCCAATCCTGCCTAATAAATCTTAAAAACAAGACCCTAAAGCAACACAGAGTTTTCAAATAACTTAACTGCATCCAGAACAAAGTTAAAGAATATTTATAGGAATACAAACATATCCAACAACTAACATGTTAAAATACACAGTGTCAGGCATCTAATAAAAAATTACCAAGCATTTAAAGAACAAGGAAAATGTAACCCATAGTGATGAGAGCCCTGGTGGCACAGTGGTTAAGAGCTTGGCTGCTAACCAAAAGGTCAGCAGTTCAAATCTGCCAGCCACTCCTTGGAAACCCTATAGGGCAGTTCTGCTCTGTCCTATGTTCCCTCATAGGGTTGCTATGAGTTAGAATCAACTTGACAGCAATGAGCAGTGATGAAAAAAATCAGTTGAAACTGGCCCAGAACTGACATAAATGTTAGAATTAGCAGGCAAAAACATTAAAAACGATTATTAAAACTATTCCTGCATGTTCAAAAAGTTAGAGATATGTAAAAAGATCCCCCCCCCCCTTTTTTTTTTTTTTTGCTTTTATATGATCGAGGCTATCTGGGAGAATGTGTTTTAGGCATGGATTTGTATAGGTAAAATGTAAATACAACAATATTTCTCTCTTCTGACATATTTTATTCCTTGGGCTAAGAACAGTTTTATTTTAGAAAATCAGCCTCTTCAATGAAAACTCACCTTATGAATGGTTTAACAATATCGTTTGAATAATAATAAAAAAAAGCCATGTTATCAAATTTAACTTGAATAATATTTGTACATTAGGAATTTCACTAGTTCATTAATAGTATTTGATAGCAACTACTGTTCTGGCATCTTTCTCAAAGTTATATAGATGATCATGGAAAAGGGGGAACTAGAGCTCAGATACTCTTGCATGTGTTTCTTATGCAGTGTAACAAACCACCACAAACCTAGTGACTTAAAACAACACCTATTAGCTCACAGTTCTGTAGGTTAGAAGTCCAAGGTAGCTGGACTGGGTCCCACGCTTAGGGTATCACAAGGCCAAAATCAAGGTGATAGCTAGGCTGGACTCCTATCTGGAGCTCTGGGAAAGAACCCACATCCAGATTCATTCAGGCTGTTGGTAGAATTCAGTTCCTTGTAGTTGTAGGTCCGAAGTCTTCATTTCCTTGCTAGATGTTGACCAGGATTCACTCTTTGCAACTAGAGTTCCTCTTTGATCCTTGCACAGACTCCCTACATCTTCCTGCAGTGGTGGTCCTTCTTGTCGTCCAAATCTCTGTAACTTTCCTTTCTGACAGCAGCCGGAGAAAGCTGTCTGCTTTTATTGGCTCATGTGATTAGCTCAGGTCCGCCTAGATAATTTTGTTGTTGTTGGGTGCTGTCGAGTCAATTTCTATTCATAGCAACCCCATGTGACAGAGTAGAAATGTGCCATAGGATTTTCTAGGCTGTAATTTTTTTTTTTTTTAATGGGAACAAGTCACCAGGTCTTTATCCTGTGGTGCCACTGGGCGGGTTCCATCCACCAACCTTTTGGTTAGCAGCTAAGTGCTTAACCATTGTGCTACACAGATAATGACCCTATCTTAAAGTCAACTGTGCTAACATAATATAATCATGGGAGTGATATCTCCTTATGTTCTCAGGTTCTGGAGATTAGGGCAGAACATCTTTGTGGAGCCATTTTAGAAAGTAAGCCTATCATACTCCTGAACCTATTCTGATTTTCCTTGAATTACACCCTACAACCTCATTATGAAAGCTCTCCTACATAAATATGAATATAACCACCACCCATCCATTGCCATTGAATTGATTCCAACTCATAGTGACCCTACAGGACAGAATAGAGCTGCCCCATATGGTTTCCAAGGCTGTAATATACCACCGACTACCAGAAGAATGAATAAATTTGTCTTGAAAGAAGTAGAGCAAGAATGCTCCTTGGAAGAGAGGATGGCAAGGCTTTATCTCATGTACTTTGGACATGTTATCAGAAGGGACCAGTCCGTGGAGAAGGACATTATGCTTGGTAAAGTACAGGGTCAGTGAAAGAAAGGAAGACTGTCAACAAGATGGATTGACACAGTGGCTACAACAATGGGTGCAAGCATAGCAACGATTGTGAGGATGGCACAGGGCTGGGCAGCATTTTGTTCTGTTGTACATAGGGTCACTATGAGTTGGAATCGACTCAGTGGCACCTGACAACAACAACAACAATCTTTACCAGAGCAGGCTGCCACATCCTTCTGTGTTGCTGCTGCTGGTTTCGAACTGCTGACTTTTTGGTTACTAACCAAGTGCTTTAACCGCTGTGACACTTGAACCACGAAACCAAACTCGTTGCCATTGAGTTGACTCTGACTCATAGCTACCCTAGAGAACAGAGTAGGACTGCCCCATAGGGTTTCCAAGGAGCACCTGGTGGATTCGAGCTGCCGACCTTTTGGATGGCAGCCATAGCACTTAACCACTACACCACCAGAGTTTCTGCTGTGATACCAGAGCTCCTTAAATATTAAAAAGTTTACATATTTTTCATTGTAAATATAACTTTGATATTGATGTGGCTCACTCCATCACTTCATCTAGATCTCTGCTTTCTTTGACCACTTTATTTAAAATTGTGCCTACTTCACCTTGTCCATTTGCTCTCCTCATTCTATTTTATTATTCTTACCCTGGTCTATAATTCTTAGCACTGCTTCTGCTGGAATGTAAATTTCATGAGGACAGAACTATGAGGGCAATTCCATGTCTGCCTTGTCCTCTGCTGTCTTCCCATGCTTAGAACAATACCAGGTATAGATATTTATAGTGTCCTATAAATATCTATCTGAAAGAATAAATGTAAAATGTTAGTACTAGTGGATTGGCTGTAACAACTTGTTCACATTTGTATTGATCATTCCATGTGCTTTGGAGAAAAAATTAGTATGCTAAGTAACGTTTCTGGGAAAGTTTGAGGTGAAGCAACCTTTTATCCTTAATAAAGTAGTATATTGGAGGTGACTTGATATGATGGAAATAACATGAGCTTTGACATTGGTAATCCTATGAATGAAATCCCATCTTCCCTCCATGTGGTTGAATTCTTTAGAAAACCTCAATATCTAGCAGTCTTAGATTGCTAGAATGTAATCTAGTAAATTGGGTATGATGATATTCCCTTCCACTGTGTCCTCATTTTAGTGTTCATGTAGAGGCTGACTACAGAAGCAATGAATATGAGAAGATACAGCTTACTTAGAAAAGAGAACACAAAATGCTAATTGAAATTTGGCAATAGATACCAGTGATGGTTATACAACCTGGTTGATATAATTGGTATCGCTGAATTAATTATGGAAGTAAAAAACGTTGAATTGGAAAATGTATTTTATGTATTTCTGACAACCATAAAAAATGCCATTAAATATACAGAGTAGTAAGATGTAAAAATCTGAAATTGTGCTGTCTTCCAAAATTAACTATTATTTTAGATGGAAAGACCAACAGAAGAAATAAATTAGGGAGCAGATCACTAGTAAAAAAAAAAAAAAAAATCCTTTATTTAAAATATAATTAGGGAATACAATAATTGATTTGGGAGATAAGGTAGAATATATTGTCCCTTTCAAAAAAAACCAGGTAGCATAAGAGTCATTTACTAAAGAAGATGGGAAGGAAAATGAGAATAAATGATGAGATGACTGTGGCAGAAAGGATATAGATGGGTTTATTACTCAGAGTTCCTTTAGTTTCAAGTGTCAGAAGCCCACATCAAACTATCTTAAACAAAAGGGTGGGGTGGGGGGTGGAGGAAGAATAGGAAGGAAGAAAATGAATTGGCAGATAGTTTTTTGGTTGGTGAAAAGACCAAGATTTCAGGAATGGCTGAATTCAAGGGCTCAAAGTAATTACTGGAGCACAGTCTTTCCTCTTGCATTAAACACAGACCAACAGCTATGCCCATGCTAGTCCCAAGAACCTGTGGTATTATATTCTGCCAACTTTAGGCTTAGTAAAGAGAACTTCTCTTTCTTGGTAACTCCAAATAAAAAGTCCTCTGAGCCATGGTGTTATAGTGGTTAAGAGCTCACCTGCTAACCAAAAGGCTGGCAGCTCAAATCTACCAGCTGTTTCTTGGAAACCGTATGGGGCAGTTCTACTCTGTCCTACAGGGTCACTATGAGTCAGAATCCACTTGACTGCAACAGGTTTGGTTTTTTTGGTTGTTGTTTTTAGTCTCATTGGCCTAATTTGGGCCATTTGCCCATTTATTAACCAATTTATGAAATCACAGAAGTAGAATATACTACTTGGCCACGCATGTGTCAATGCCTACTCCTAGAGCAGAGTGTGGAGCCCTGGTGGCGCAGTGGTTTAAATGTTTGGCTGATAACCTAAAGCCCAGAGATTCAAACCCACCAGCCACTTCCTGGGAGAAGGATGTGGCAGTCTGCTTTTGTAAAGATTTCAGCTTTGGAATCTCTATAGGGCAGTTCTATTCTAACCTATAGGGTCACTATGAGTCAGAATGGACTAGTTGGCAACAGGTTTGGTTTTGGTTTTATAGAAGTTGGAGTGGGGAAGTGAGCAAGGTGGTTGTAAATCAGAGTAACTACATGGACTGCACAGAAAGTATATAGTTCTCCCACACCTAGGGTTGCCAGGTTTAGTAAATAAAAATATAAGATGTCCATTTAAATTTGAATTGAAGATAAATAAATGGTTAATATTTTAGTATAAGTATGCCCTATGCAGTATTTAGGAGATATTTATGCTAAAAAGTTTTTATGTTTGAAATTCTAATTTAAAAGGGAAAATTGTATTTTATCTGGCAACCTTATTTACACTCATTTTAGTACATTATTTAAGAAATGGTAGAATAAGGCTGAGCAAGCAACAGTGATGAAGGAAGGACTATGGTAATGAAGGACTGTACCTTAGAAAAGTCATAGAAGAAGCAAAAAGATTGCAGAAGTGCTCTCTGAGCAGATTACAATAGGAGTAATTAAACACTAATGAAAACTAAGATAGAATAAAAGAGACTCATAACCAGTTGCTGTTGATACCATCTCATGGCAACCTTGTGTGTCACAGTAGAACTGCACTGCACAAAGGTTCCAATGACTGATTTTTCTGAAGTAGATCACTAGGCCTTTCTTCTGGGGAACCTCTGGGTAGATTTGAGCTGCCAACCTTTTGATTAGAAGCCGTATACTTAATCGTTTGTCCAAGCAGGGACCTAAAAAGAGACTAATAGGTGGCCATTCTAAGGGGATAAGAGAAGAGGAGCATTCAGTAATTTGAGTTTCTTGTACAACATCCATTTCCTCTTTTGCTTTTATTTCAAGCCCTGCCCCGTTCATTTTTGAAAATAGATTCTCAGTATTATCCATGAGACCACCCTTCTCCTAAATATGTGCCTCAGAGGAAATCTCAGCCATGAGTTATTTCTCATTGGTTGAAGTTAGACATGGGTTCTAGTCGGGTGCCATTGTTTCGATCTGGGAATGATTGTTAAATATGTAGTTAAATTTACCAGAGGACTTTTAGAAAAGTTTTTTGCCTACTCTTAAGAGAGACATGCAGGAATATAGAATTTGTTATACCTGGCTATGATGCTGGAATCATTGCAGCCATTTGGAAATCATCAGGGGAGCTAATTTGAAGGCAAAGCTTGTACACCAAGAATTGAAAGATATGGATCGATGAGAAGAACTGAATCCTTGATAATATGTTGATGAACTGATCAACAGAGGGACCACCCTACCTCTGCACTTATTGTAATGCCAGCTATTGCTTATGACACTTTTCGCTTTTATTTGCAGCTAAAAATACTCTGTTATATTGGAGATTCTTACTAAAATTCAGAGTTTTCTATATACTAAACATAGAAGTGACTTTTTTTCCCTAATGACCACAAACCTAAAGCATGAAAAACATTATTTTTCACTTAAAAGGTAAGAAGTTTTCAATTTTTATAAATACCATATGTTAGCCCTTAAAGTAGTCAGTGAAAACAAAAGCAGGCTCATGCTGTTTAGAATTAGAACTTTTGGAAGAAGGAAATCATGGAAACTAATACTGATTCAATGGTAATGTCTTTAAAAAAAAAAGCAACAATTAGTGAAACTTCAGAATTGACATCATCAGTTGGACTGATTATAGTTCTTTGAACTATCACTATGGAATTTCCCAGTTGGTGAAGAATTCAGTTGCTTTTGGCAGAAATATTTTTTTTCTTGGTAGAATTAGTATCCACATATATATGGAAATGCTATTGTTGTATACTTTTAGGAGGTAATTAAAAAAAAGAAGATGTCAATGGAAAAAATCACTATTGGATGATACAAATGGGTTAACACAATTACTTAACTCGTGTCTTCTTCTGGAGTTGTCAACAGCTGACATTTGTTGGATTTTACACCTGTTTTTAGCTCTGATCTTTAGAGCTCCACCTACTATTGGAAAAGCCAGCTTATGGTATTCTTGCCACTTCATTTTCATAACAGTATTCTGTTCATGAAGCATGCCAAACTTCTACATATAGACTCACTCTGTATTTGTTACTGCAAAACAGTACAATTTTCTGTCATTTTTTAAAGTAGACATACTATAAAGAAATCCTCTGTAGACATTTTGTTAAAGTAGATCTTTAACATCCACTTATAAACTTTAAAATTAACTTCCATTCCCAAAGGGAGTAGGGGTGCGAGAGGAACCTAGTCAACAAAAGTAAATATGGTCAGTGTCATATCTGTTAAGATTAGATTCGGTGCCATATAAAATAAAACCCAAAACAACAGTGGCCTAAACGTGATAGAATTTTTATCCCTCATGGGTGACAAAGTCTTGAGCTAGGCAATTCAGAGCTGGTATGACAGCTCCACAGTCATCAGGAAGTCAGGCTTCTTCCTTGTAGCTTCCCTACCATTCTCAGCATATGCCTTCATTTCAAGGTCACCTCATAGACTCTTGCCATCACACTGCTTTCTGCAGGCAGCAGAAAGGAATACTCAGGGAAGGGCTGCAGAGTCACATCTACCAGATGAGTCAAATTCTGTTAAGAAGCCTTCCTAAAAGCCTTCCATATAAACCAATATAAAAACCTGTTGCCATCAAGTTGATACCAAGTCATGGAGACTCATGTGTTACAGAGTAGAACTGCTCCATAGGGCTTCCTTGGCTGTGATCTTTATGGAAGCAAATTACTTGACCATTTTTCCGCAGTGCCACTGGGTAGGTTTGAAGTGCCAACCTTTAGGTGAGTAGATGAGCACAAACCATTTGCATCACCCAGGGACCTAAACCATTATAAACCCTCCATATAAGCTAATGAGACATAAGCAGTACTTCTACTTACATCTTCTTGGCTTGTCCTTAGTCACAGCTGTCAGGGAGGCTAAGAAATGACTTCTAGCTGGATTTATTGCCATCCCAATTAAAACTAAAGTTCTGCTCTTTAGGGAAGAGACAATGGATATTGGGTAGGCGATTTTCTCACAGTTTGTACCACAGTATACTTAAGATTGCATTCAGATCCCAAATGTATGTGTATCTGATTCAGAACTTGATGGCCCCCTTCCAAATTTACCTCTGTCTTCTACACTTTCTCAGACTATAAGGATTTTTTCTGGTGTGGAGTGATTTTACTAACCCTACACTTGCATTTCTTATAATCATGATTGGATGTATAAATATGCTATTCACCAGGCTGATAATGCTTTAAGTCCAAGTATTCATAATCAGAATAAACTACTTTATCTGTTTCATAAGTTCAAAATTCTGATTAAAAGTGAAAATTCTACACATATACTAAAAATGACTACTTATTGTGGATCGAATGGTCACTTGTGTACCCCAAAATGTTTCATTTCAGTAAAATAAGCTTTATACTAAAATTTTACTTTTTCTGCAAACTCATGTAACAATTAGGAGCCTACGGGGTGTGCAAAAGGATACAATCAAAACATTTCCAAAAAAGAATTAATTCTTATCAGTCACTCCTAAGGTATATTTCAAAAATTTTACTTTTTTCCAATAAGTTTGAAAAAGAAAACTCTAAGTTTTAAGAGGGATTGCCTTGTTATTTCTGAAAAGCTTGAAAACTACTGTGAGCATCATTTTTCTGGAATGAATCATGGGAATAGTTGTAATACTGTACCTATTGCAGGGCCTTTTTTTTTTTTTTTTGGTATGATCAAATTGAGAAAACAAATGTGTTAGGAGGCTTTTCCAAGCCTGAGTTTTCCTGCTTTTCTGCTAATTCTGTTATCCGCTGCTCAGCCAGCCATATCCAACTCACTTAAGCACTTGTGTAGCAAGAGGCCAACATGGTGGTACCAGGCATCCATAATTTTCAACACCCAGTATAAAAAGTCGCATCGCATTTACTTCATGAACTTGCCTGCTGCCTTCTATTGATTGCTAGTAGTCCTTCTAAGCAGTAAACAGATCTGATAGGGAATGTTTGGACATGATTAACATGATAAAAATCAAACCCATCGCTATGTAGTCCATTCTGACTAATAGCAACCTTACAGGACAGAGTAGACATAGGGTTTCCAAGCAGTGTCTGGTGGATTTGAACTGCTGACCTTTTGGTTCGCAGCTGTAGCTCTTAACCACTGTGCAACCAGGATTTCTGATTAACATGATGTTCACCTTCAATTATTCCTATAATATATGGGGTATGGGGATAATGGCAGAATTAGGCACAGAGTCATCTAAGATTTTGTTAAACAGCGTCACCTTTAAAGGCCGAGACGTTAAAAGAAGTGTGTACTATTAGTAAAAGGTGTGTCCTTGCATGCTGAATAGGTTTGTCTAACCTAGCAATTGTGAAAGTGATCCAATCCTTTAGAAATATTTGTTGCTGCATGGTATAAATTCACTTATCTGAACATCAGTTCAGTACAATTGCGTGGGCAGAGTAGTTCTTTGCCTTCTCTGTGGCTATAGTGTATGTCGGTGCTTAATAAATATGCACTGAGTACAGATCAATGCAGGCTAAAGCTAGCTCTTTCCAATTTTGTCTTAGGTTATTAAGGTTATTTTGTATTAGGTTATTACTAAATAAGCTCATCTACGTTGGGTTTTACCCTAATTTTAACTGAAAGTAAGCATTCTACATTTTCCCCTCCCTGCATCTTCTTTGTGCTCTACAGCAGACCTTTTTACCCTCATTCCTTCTAAAATAAAATATGGAGAACTTTAAAAAAGTAAAGGATTCTCTTCATGGAAAAATAGTGGTGGTAGTAGTAGTAGCAGAAGTAAAAGTAGCAGTAAATACTATTGGTAGAGCACTTATATCCAGGCACTTTGTATAGTGTTTTTACCATCATTAACTTATATCACTACAGCAACTCTGCAAAGTAGGTATTATCCCATTTTACAGATAAGGAAACTGAGTCTCGGAGATGTTAGGTCTTCAAGTAATTCTCTGTGCTTGAATGTGACGTTCCTGGGATTTTTTTTTTTTTTATGTCTGATTCCAGAGTCCATGCTACTAATCACTTGACTATTACATGATAAAGCAGGCATACTGAGAAAATTTATTATGAAGGAGGATATTTTTTAGCCTCAGAACTGAGTGTATTTATTCTTTTTTTTTAAATTGTGCTTTAGATGAAGGTTTACAGAACAAACTAGCTTCTCATTAAACAGTATACATATTGTTTTATGACATTGGTTAACAACCCCACGGTCTGTCAACACTGTCCCTCTTCGACCTTGGTTCCCTATTACCAGCTTTCCTGTACCCTCATACCTTCTAGTCCTTGCCCCTGGGCTGGTGTGCCCCTTTAGTCTTGTTTAGTTTTATGGGTCTGTCTAATCTTTGGCTGAAGGGTGAACCTCAGGAGTGACTTCATTACTGGGCAAAAAGGGTGTCCAGGGGCCATACTCTTAGGGTTTCTCCAGTCTCTGTCAGGCCAGCAAGTCTGGACTTTCTTTTTGCAGGTTAGAATTTTGTTCTACATTTTTTCTCCAGCTGTGTCCAGCACCCTTTGTTGTGATCCCTGTCAGAGCAGTCAGTGGTAACTGGGAACCATCTATTTGTACTGAACTCAGACTGGTGAAGGCCATGGTACTTATGGCCCATTAGTCCTTTAGACTAATCTTTCCCCTGTGTCTTTTGTTTTCTTCGGTCTCCCTTGCTCCCAAAGGGGAGAAACCAATGGAGTATCTTAGATGGCCACTGACAGGCTTTTAAGACCCCAGTCACTACTCACCAAAGTAGGATGTAGAACATTTTCTTTATCAACTGTTATGCTAATTGAGCTAGATGTTCCCTAAGACCATGGTCCCCACAGCTCCCATCCCAGCAATTCAGTCCCTCAGAGTTCTTTAGTTTTCTTCAGTCCCCCTTGCTCCCAAAGGGATGAGACCAATGGAATATCTTAGATGGCTGCTCACAGGCTTCTAAGACCCCAGACACTACTCAACAAAGTAGAATGTAGAACATTTTCTTTATAAACTATCTTATGCCAGTTGAGCTAGATGTTCCCTCAGACCATGGTCCTCACAGCCCCCATCCCAGCAATTCAGTCGCTGAGGGAGTTTGGATGTGTCTTTGGAGCTTTCATGACCTTGCCTTGTACAAGTTGTGCTTATTTCCCCAGTATTGTATACTGTCTTACCCACACCAAAATTACCACTTACCTATTGTCTATTATAGTGTTTTTCTGTCCCCACCCCTCCCCCCACCCCATAACCATCAAAGATTGTTTCTTTTTGTGTGTAAACCTTTTCACGAGTTTTTGTAGTAGTGGTCTCATATAATATTTGTCCTTTTGTGATAGGCTTATTTGACTTTAGCATAATGCCCCCCAGATTGAGCCATGTTGTAAGATGCTTCTCAGATTCATCATTGTTCTTTATCATTGAGAAGTACTCCATTGTGTGTATGTATCACAGTTTGTTTATCCATTCATTTTTTGATGGAAATCTAGGTTCTTTGCATCTGTTTGCTTTGTGAACAATGCTGCCGTGAACATGTCTATTCATGTGATGGCTCTTATTTCTCTAAGATATATTCCTAGAAGTGGAATTGCTAGATCTTATGGTATTTCTGGAAACCCTGGCAGCGTAGTGGTTAAGTGCTACGGCTGCTAACCAAAGAGTCGGCAGTTCTTATCTGCCAGGCACTCCTTGGTAACTCTATGGGGCAGTTCTACTCTGACCTATAGTGTCGCTATGACTCGGAATCACTCGACGGCACTGGGTTTTTTGTTTTGTTTTTTTTTTAATGGTATTTCTATTTCAGCTTTTTAAGAAAGCACCATATCATTTTCCAAAGTGGTTGTACCATTTTGCATTCCCACCAGCCATAGGTAAGAGTTCCAATCTTGCCACAGCCTTTCCAACATTTGTTATTTTCTGGTTTTTTTTGATTCATGCCAGTATGCTCAGGTGAGATGGTATCTCATTGTGGTTTTGATTTACATTTCTCTGATGGCTACTGATCTTGAGCATTTCCTCCTGTGTCCATTGGCCACTTGAATGTCTTCTTTGGTAAGTGTCTGTTAATTTCCTTTGCCCATTTTTTAATTGGATTTTTTGTCTTTTTGTTATAGAGGTGTTGGATTTTCCTGCAGATTTTAGAGATTAGACCTTTATCAGATTTGTAATAGCCAAAGATTTTTTCCCAGTCTGTAGGTTCTCTTTTTACTCTTTTGGTGAAAAGTCTTTTGATGAGCATAAGTGTTTAATTTTTAGAAGATCTCATTTAATCTAGCTTATCTTTTAGAGTTTTTGTGTTGTTAGTTATGGTTTGTATCCTGTTAATGCTGTGTAGTGTATTAGGGCCTCTAGCATTGATCCTATTTTTTTCTTCTATGATCTTTATAGTTTTTGGTTTTACATTTAGGTCTTTGATCCATTTTGAGTTAGCTTTTGTGTATGGTGTGAGGTATGGATCCTATTTCATTTTTTTGCAGATGGACATCCAGTTTTGCCAGCACCATTTGTTAAAAACACTGTCTTTTCCCCATTTGATGGACTCTGGGCCCTTGCTGAAGATCAGGTGACCATAGGTGGATGGATTTACATCTGGGTTCTCAATTCTATTCTGTATCTGTAATTGTACCAGTACCAGGCTATTTTGATTATCGTCGCTGTATAGTAAGTTCTGACATCAGGTAGTGTGAGTCCTCCTACTTTATTCCTCTTCAGTAGTGCTTTACTTATCAGGACCTCTTCCCTTTTCATATAAAGTTAATTAGTTTTTCCATCTCTTTAAAGAATGTTTTTGGTATTTGGATCAGGATTGCATTGTATTTGTAGATTGCTTTTAGTACAATTGTCATTTTCACAATGCTGAGTCTACCTCTCCATGAGCATGCTGTTTTTCCATTTATGAATATCTCTTTTGATTTCTTGCAGTAGTGTTTTGTAGTTGTCTTTGTATAGGTCTTTAACATCCCTGGTTAGATTCGTTCCTAAGTGATTTATTTTTTTTACGAGCTATTATAAATGGTACTGTTTTCCTGGTTTTGTTTTTGTCATTCTCTTTATTGGTGATAGGAATCCAACTAATTTTTGTGTATTTATCTTGTAACTTGCTACTCTGCTGAATCTTCCTATTAGTTCCAGTAGTTTTCTCCTAGAGTCTGTTGCGTTTTCTATGTACAGTAGCATATCATCTCTAAATAGGGACAGTTTTGCTTCTTCCTTACCAATTTACCCTTTCTTTATTTTTCTTCTCTTATTGCTTTACTAGAACTTCCAGCACAGTATTAACTAGGAGTGGTGATAGAGGGTATCTTTGTCTTGTTCCTGGTTACAAGGAGGATGTTTTCAGCCTCTCTCCATTAACAATGATGTTGGCTGTTCGCTTTGTGTAGATGCCCTTTATTTTCTTGAGGGATTTACCTTCTATACCAATTTTATTAAGAGTTTTTTGTTTTTAATCAGGTATGGGTGTTGGACTTTGTCAAATGCCTTGTCTCTGTTGATTGAGATGATCATGTGATTCTTTTATTTATGTGGTGGATTACGTTGATTGATTTTCTAATATTGAACCATCCTTACATGCCTACTTGGTCATGGTGTATAATTTTTTTGATATGCTGCTGAATTCTATTTGTTAGAATTTTTTTTTTTTATAACTTTTATTAAGCTTCAAGTGAACGTTTACAAATCCAATCAGTCTGTCACATATAAGTTTACATACATCTCACTCCCTACTCCCACTTGCTCTCCGCCTCTTGAGTCAGCCCTTTCAGTCTCTCCTTCCTTGACAATTTTGCCGGCTTCCCTCTCTCTCTATCCTCCCATCCCCCCTCCAGACAAGAGTTGCCAACACACTCTCAAGTGTCCACCTGATATAATTAGTTCACTCTTCATCAGCATCTCTCTCCCCCCCGCTGACCAGTCCCTTTCATGTCTGATGAGTTGTCTTCGGGGATGGTTCCTGTCCTGTGCCAACAGAAGGTCTGGGGACCATGGCCACCGGGATTCCTCTAGTCTGAGTCAGACCATTAAGTTTGGTCTTTTTATGAGAATTTGGGGTCTGTATCCCACTGATCTCCTGCTCCCTCAGGGGTCCTCTGCTGTGCTCCCTGTCAGGGCAGTCATCGATTGTGGCCGGGCACCAACTAGTTCTTCTGGTCTCAGGATGATGTAGGTCTCTGGTTCATGTGGCCCTTTCTGTCTCTTGGGCTCTTAGTTGTCGTGTGGCCTTGGTGTTCTTCATTCTCCTTTGATCCAGGTGGGTTGAGACCAACTGAGGCATCTTAGATGGCCGCTTGTTAGCATTTAAGACCCCAGACGCCACATTTCAAAGTGGGATGCAGAATGATTTCATAATAGAATTATTTTGCCAATTGACTTAGAAGTCCCCTCAAACCATGTTCCCCAGACCCCCGTGCTTCCTCCGCTGACCTTTGAAGCATTCATTTTATCCCGGAAACTTCTTTGCTTTTGGTCCAGTCCAATTGAGCTGACCTTCCATGTATTGAGTGTTGTCTTTCCCTTCACCTAAAGCAGTTCTTATCTACTGATTAATCAATAAAAAACCCTCTCCCACCCTCCCTCCCTCCCCCCCTCGTAACCACAAAAGTATGTGTTCTTCTCAGGTTTACTATTTCTCAAGATCTTATAATAGTGGTCTTATACAATATTTGTCCTTTTGCCTCTGACTAATTTCGCTCAGCATAATGCCTTCCAGGTTCCTCCATGTTATGAAATGTTTCAGAGATTCGTCACTGTTCTTTATAGATGCGTAGTATTCCATTGTGTGAATATACCACAATTTATTTACCCATTCATCCGTTGATGGACACCTTGGTTGCTTCCAACTTTTTGCTATTGTATACAGAGCTGCAATAAACATGGGTGTGCATATATCTGTTTGTGTGAAGGCTCTTGTATCTCTAGGGTATATTCCCAGGAGTGGGATTTCTGAGTTGTATGGTAGTTCTATTTCTAACTGTTTAAGATAACGCCAGATAGATTTCCAAAGTGGTTGTACCGTTTTACATTCCCACCAGCAGTGTATGAGAGTTCCAGTCTCTCCGCAGCCTCTCCAACATTTATTATTTTGTGTTTTTTGGATTAATGCCAGCCTTGCTGGTGTGAGATGGAATCTCATCGTAGTTTTAATTTGCATTTCTCTAATGGCTAATGATCGAGAGCATTTTCTCATGTATCTGTTGGCTGCCTGAATATCTTCTTTAGTGAAATGTGTGTTCATATCCTTTGCCCACTTCTTGATTGGGTTGTTTGTCTTTTTGTGGTTGAGTTTTGACAGAATCATGTAGATTTTAGAGATCAGGCGCTGGTCGGAGATGTCATAGCTGAAAATTCTTTCCCAATCTGTAGGTGGTCTTTTTACTCTTTTGGAGAAATCTCTAGATGAGCATAGGTGTTTGATTTTTAGGAGCTCCCAGTTATCGGGTTTCTCTTCATCATTTTGGGTAATGTTTTGTATTCTGTTTATGCCTTGTATTAGGGCTCCTAGGGTTCTCCCAATTTTTTCTTCCATGATCTTTATCGTTTTAGTCTTTATGTTTAGGTCTTTGATCCACTTGGAGTTAGTTTTTGTGCATGGTGTGAGGTATGGGTCCTGTTTCATTTTTTTGCAAATGGATATCCAGTTATGCCAGCACCATTTGTTAAAAAGGCTATCTTTTCCCCAATTAATTGACACTGGTCCTTTGTCAAATATCAGCTGCTCATACGTGGATGGATCTATGTCTGGGTTCTCAATTCTGTTCCATTGGTCTATGTGCCTGTTGTTGTACCAGTACCAGGCTGTTTTGACTACTGTGGCTGTATAATAGGTTCTGATGTCAGGTAAAGTGAGGCCTCCCACTTTCTTCTTCTTTTTCAGTAGTGCTTTGCTTATCCGGGGCTTCTTTCCCTTCCATATGAAATTCGTGATTTGTTTCTCTATCCCCTTAAAATATTACATTGGAATTTGGATCGGGAGTGCGTTAAATGTATAGATGGCTTTTGGTAGAATAGACATTTTTACTATGTTAAGTCTTCCTATCCATGAGCAAGGTATGTTTTTCCACTTAAGTATGTCCTTTTGAATTTCTTGTAGTAGAGCTTTGTAGTTTTCTTTGTATAGGTCTTTTACATCCTTGGTAAGATTTATTCCTAAGTATCTTATCTTCTTGGGGGCTACTGTGAATGGTATTGATTTGGTTATTTCCTCTTCGGTCTTCTTTTTGTTGATGTAGAGGAATCCAAGTGATTTTTGTATGTTTATTTTATAACCTGAGACTCTGCCACACTCTTCTATTAGTTTCAGTAGTTTTCTGGAGGATTCCTTAGGGTTTTCTGTGTATATAATCATGTCATCTGCAAATAGTGATAACTTTACTTCTTCCTTGCCAATCCGGATACCTTTTATTTCTTTGTCTAGCCTAATTGCCCTGGCTAGGACTTCCACCACGATGTTGAATAAGAGTGGTGATAAAGGGCATCCTTGTCTGGTTCCCGTTCTCAAGGAAATTCTTTCAGGTTCTCTCCATTTAGAGTGATATTGGCTGTTGGCTTTGCATAGATGCCCTTTATTATGTTGAGGAATTTTCCTTCAATTCCTATTTTGGTAAGAGTTTTTATCGTAAATGGGTGTTGGACTTTGTCAAATGCCTTTTCTGCATCAATTGATAAGATCATGTGGTTTTTGTCTTTTGTTTTATTTATGTGATGGACTACATTAATGGTTTTTCTGATATTAAACCAGCCTTGCATACCTGGTATAAATCCCACTTGATCAGGGTGAATTATTTTTTTGATGTGTTGTTGGATTCTATTGGCTAGAATTTTGTTGAGGATTTTTGCATCTATGTTCATGAGGGATATAGGTCTATAATTTTCTTTTTTTGTAATGTCTTTACCTGGTTTTGGTATCAGGGAGATGGTGGCTTCATAGAATGAGTTGGGTAGTATTCCGTCATTTTCTATGCTTTGGAATACCTTCAGAAATAGTGGTGTTAACTCTTCTCTGAAAGTTTGGTAGAACTCTGCAGTGAAGCCGTCCAGGCCAGGGCTCTTTTTGTTGGGAGTTTTTTGATTACCGTTTCAATCTCTTTTTTTGTTATGGGACTATTTAGTTGTTCTTCTTCTGAATGTGTTAGTTTAGGTAGGTAGTGTTTTTCCAGGAATTCATCCATTTCTTCTAGGTTTTCAAATTTGTTAGAGTACAATTTTTCATAATAATCTGAAATGATTCTTTTAATTTCATTTGGTTCTGTTGTGATGTGGTCCTTCTCGTTTCTTATTCGGGTTATTTGTTTCCTTTCTTGTATTTCTTTAGTCAGTCTAGCCAATGGTTTATCAATTTTGTTAATTTTTTCAAAGAATCAGCTTTTGGCTTTGTTAATTCTTTCAATTGTTTTTCTGTTCTCTAATTCATTTAGTTCAGCTCTAATTTTTATTATTTGTTTTCTTCTGGTGCCTGATGGATTCTTTTGTTGCTCAGTTTCTATTTGTTCAAGTTGTAGGGACAGTTCTCTGATTTTGGCTCTTTCTTCTTTTTGTATGTGTGCATTTATTGATATAAATTGGCCTCTGAGCACTGCTTTTGCTGTGTCCCAGAGGTTTTGATAGGAAGTGTTTTCATTCTCGTTGCATTCTATGAATTTCCTTATTCCCTCCTTGATGTCTTCTATAACCCAGTCTTTTTTCAGGAGGGTATTGTTCATTTTCCAAGTATTTGATTTCTTTTCCCTAGTTTTTCTGTTATTGATCTCTAGTTTTATTGCCTTGTGGTCTGAGAAGATGCTTTGTAATATTTCGATGTTTTGGACTCTGCAAAGGTTTGTTTTATGACCTAATATGTGGTCTATTCTAGAGAATGTTCCATGTGCGCTAGAAAAAAAAGTATATTTTGCAGCAGTTGGGTGGAGAGTTCTGTATAAGTCAATGAGGTCAAGTTGGTTGATTGTTGTAATTAGATCTTCCGTGTCTGTATTGAGCTTCTTACTGGATGTCCTGTCCTTCTCCGAAAGTGGTGTGTTGAAGTCTCCTACTATAATTGTGGAGGTATCTATCTCGCTTTTCAATTCTGTTAAAACTTGATTTATGTATCTTGCAGCCCTGTCATTGGGTGCATAAATATTTAATATGGTTATGTCTTCTTGATCAATTGTCCCTTTTATCATTATATAGTGTCCTTCTTTATCCTTTGTGGTGGATTTAAGTCTAAAGTCTATTTTGTCAGAAATTAATATTGCTACTCCTCTTCTTTTTTGCTTATTGTTTGCTTGATATACTTTTTTCCATCCTTTGAGTTTTAGTTTGTTTGTGTCTCTAAGTCTAAGGTGTGTCTCTTGTAGGCAGCATATAGATGGATCGTGTTTCTTTATCCAGTCTGTGACTCTCTGTCTCTTTATTGGTGCATTTAGTCCATTTACATTCAGCGTAATTATAGATAAAAAAGTTTTTAGTGCTGTCATTTTGATGCCTTTTTATGTGTGTTGTTGACAATTTCATTTTTCCACATACTTTTTTGTGCTGAGGCGTTTTTCTTAGTAAATTGTGAGATCCTCATTTTCATAGTGTTTGACTTTATGCTAGTTGAGTCGTTACGTTTTTCGTGGCTTTTATCTTGAGTTATAGAGTTGTTATACCTTTTTGTGGTTACCTTATTATTTACCCCTATTTTTCTAAGTAAAAACCTAACTTGTATTGTTCTATATCGCCTTGTATCACTCTCCATCTGGCAGTTCAATGCCTCCTGTATTTAGTCCCTCTTTTTGATTATTGTGATCTTTTACCTATTGACTTCCATGATTCCCTGTTATGTGTATTTTTTTTTTTTAATTAATCTTAATTTGTTTGTTTTTGTGATTTCCCTATTTGAGTTGATATCAGGACGTTCTGTTTTGTGACCTTGTGTTGTGTTGATATCTGATATTATTGGTTCTCTGACCAAACAGTATCCTTCAGTATTTCTTGTAGCTTTGGTTTGGTTTTTGCAAATTCTCTAAACTTGTGTTTGTCTGTAAATATCTTAATTTCGCCTTCATATTTCAGAGAGGGTTTTGCTGGATATATGATCCTTGGCTGGCAGTTTTTCTCCTTCAGTGCTCTGTATATGTCGTCCTATTCCCTTCTTGCCTGCATGGTTTCTGCTGAGTAGTCTGAACTTATTCTTATTGATTCTCCCTTGAAGGAAACCTTTCTTTTCTCCCTGGCTGCTTTTAAAATTTTCTGTTTATCTTTGGTTTTGGTGAGTTTGATGATAATACGTCTTGGTGTTTTTCTTTTTGGATCAATCTTAAATGAGGTTCGATGAGCATCTTGGATAGATATCCTTTCGTCTTTCATGATGTCAGGGAAGTTTTCTGTCAGGAGTTCTTCAACTATTTTCTCTGTGTTTTCTGTCCCCCCTCCCTGTTCTGGGACTCCAATCATCCGCAGGTTATCCTTCTTGATAGAGTCCCACATAATTCTTAGGGTTTCTTCATTTTTTTTAATTCTTTTATCTGATTTTTTTTCAGCTATGTTGGTATTGATTCCCTGGTCCTCCAGATGTCCCAGTCTGCATTCTAATTGCTCGAGTCTGCTCCTCTGACTTCCTAGTGCGTTGTCTAATTCTGTAATTTTATTGTTAATCTTTTGGATTTCTACACGTTGTCTCTCTATGGATTCTTGCAACTTATTAATTTTTCCACTATGTTCTTGAATAATCTTTTTGAGTTCTTCAACAGTTTTATCGGTGTGTTCCTTGGCTTTTTCTGCAGTTATCCTAATTTCATTTGTGATATCTTTAAGCATTCTGTGAATTAGTTTTTTATATTCTGTATCTGATAATTCCAAGATTGTATCTTCATTTGGGAAAGATTTTGATTCTTTTGTTTGGGGGGTTGGAGAAGCTGTCATGGTCTGCTTCTTGAAGTGGTTTGATATGGATTGTTGTCTCTGAGCCATCACTGGGAAACTAGTTTTTCCAGAAAATCCGCTAAAAAAAAAATGCAGTCAGATCCCTATCAGAGTTCTCCCTCTGGCTCAGGCTATTCAGATGTTAATGAAGCCGCCTGGGGAGGGTGGGGGAGGGAACAGAGAGATAGGAGATTAGCACCTCAGAATATAGCCAGAGTTGCTTGTCTTGCTTGGAATGACTATTATATCTGAGATTCCCGCGGGCGCGTTGCCTATGTGTGCTGGCTGTGTGGAGATTGCCCCTGGGGGGTCTGGCCCGCTGGAGTCACGGTCAGATCCTCCGCTTCCAGCCGCACGCCCAGCGTCAAGGCTCCCCTACTGGGATGGTGCACTCTCGACTCCAAAATCAGTCGCTGCCTCCCGGGGACATCTCGTCCCTCCAGCCGCGTGGCTGTGCCGCCTCCGCGAACCAGTTGGGCCGCCTCCTGGGGTTAGTTCAGATGGGTGGAGCAGCTCCCCGTGCTTGTGCCGTGACCGAGTGTCCCGGCTGGGACGCTGATCTCCCCGCTCCAATACCAGTCGCTGCCTCCCGGGGACTTCTCCTATCGGCTGCGTCCCATGCCACCCGCGCGACCCGGCTGGGCCCCTTCCCGGGGTTAGTTCAGGGGGGTGGAGCGGTTCTCCGTGTTTATGCCGTACCTGCGTCCAGTCCAAATCCCGGCGGGACGGTTGCCCGGCTGGGACACTGCTCTTCCTGCTCCGAGACCAGTCACTGCCTCCCAGGGACTTCTCCTACCGGCTGCGTCCCACTCCGCCCGCGGAACCGGCTGGTCCCCCTCCCAGGGTTAGTTCATGGGGGTGGAGCAGCTCCCTGTGCTCGTGCCGTACCTGACTGGTGCGCTGGCTCCAAGCTCTAGAAACTATCACTGCTTCCCCGTATTAGTTCGTTCTCCGTCTCTAAATCTGTGTTTGTTGTTCAGTGTTCGTAGATTGTTATGTATGTGATCGATTCACTTGTTTTTCCGTGTCTTTGTTGTAAGAGGGATCCGAGGTAGCGTCTGCCTAGTCCGCCATCTTGGCTCTGCCCTCCCTATTTGTTAGAATTTTTTTGAGAATTTTTGCATCTATATTCATGAGAGATATTGATTGGTCTATAATTTTCTTTTTTTATGGTGTCTTTTCCTCATTTTGGTATCAAGGTTATGCTGGCTTCCTAGAATGAATTTGGAAGTATTCCTTCCTTTTCTGTATTCTGAAGTAGTTTGAGTAGTACTGGTGCAAACTCTTCTCTGAATGTTTGGTAGAATTCTCTGGCGAAGCCATCTGGACTAGGACTTATTTTTTTTGTTGGGAGTTTTTTTTTTTTTTTTTTTTTACCTTTTTAATCTCTTCTTCTGTTATGGGTCTATTCAGATTTTCAACATCATTTTGTATTAGTTTGGGTAGGTAGTGTGTTTCTAGAAATTTGTCCATTTTCTCTAGGTTTTCAAATTTGTTGGAATATAGTTTTTCATAATACTCTGTTATGATCCTTTTTATTTCAGTGGGGTCTGTTGTAATGTCCCCCATTTCATTCCTTATTTGGATTATTTGCTTCCTCTCCTGTTTTTCTTTTGTCAGTTTGGCCAGTGGTTTGTCAATTTTGTTGATCTTTTCAAAGAACCAACTTTTGGTTTTGTTGATTTTTTCTATTATTTTTCTGTTCTCTATTTCATTTATTTCTGCTCTGATCTTTATGATTTCCTTTCTTCTGGTGGCTGTGGGCATCTTGTGCTGTTTTCTTTCTATTTGTTCGAGTTGTATAGCTAATGTTTTGCTTTTATCCCTTTCTTCTTTTTTGATGTGTGTATCTATTGCTGTAAATTGACTTTGGAGCACTGCCTTTGCTGTGTCCCAAAGGTTTTGTTATGATATGTTTTTCATTCTTGTTTGATTCTAGGAATTTTTTGATTCCATCTTTGATTTCTTCTGTTACCCATTGGTTTTTAAGCAGGTTGTTATTCAGTTTACATGTAATTGATTTTTTCCCTTGGTCTTTGTATTGTTAATTTCTCCTTTGATGGCGTTAGGATCAGAAAAGATACTTTGTATTATCTCGATGTTTTGGATTTTGTTGAAGTTGCTCTGTGGCCTAAGATGTGGTCTGTTCTGAAGAATGTTCCATGTGCGTTGGAAAAGAATGTGTCCTTTGCAGCTGTTGGGTGGAGTGTTCTATGTATGTCTATGAGTTCAAGTTGGCTGATTGTGGCCTTTAGATCTTCTGTATCTTTGTTGAATTTCTTCCTAGATGGTCTGTCCTTTACAGAGAATGGTGTATTGAAGTCTCCTACTATTATTTTGGAACTGTCAGTTTCTCTTTTCAGAGTTTGTTTTATGTATTTTGGACCCCTGTCTTTGTGTGCAAAGATATTTATTATGGTTATGTCTTCCTGATGGATCATCCCTTTAATCATTATATAGTGCCCTTCTTTGTCTTCTGTGGTAGATTTTATTTAAAATCTGTTTTATCTGAGATTAGTATTGTCACTCCTGCTCTTTTTGGGTAGCTGTTTCCTTGATATATTTTTTTCCATCCTTTGATTTTTAATAAATTTATGTCTTTGTTTCTAAGGTGTGTCTCTTGTAGACAGCATATTGATGGATTTTTTTTTTAAACCATTCCGTTAACTTTTTGTGTCTTTATGGGTTCATTTAGGCTACTTACATTCAGTGTAATTATTGATAGGTGTGAGTTTATTGCTGTCATTTTATAGTGCCTTTTTGTGGTGCTGACATTTTCTTTGTTCGTCTTACTCTCCTCTGCTGAATTCCTTTTGCAGATTTTTTTTTCATTTCTTTTGTTTTTGTAGATTTTGTTTTTACTGAGACTTTATGTTTTTCTTCTTTATTTTAATGAGTAGGTTTCTTAACTCTCTTTGTGGTTGCCTTGAAATTTACCCTTATCTTCCTAGGTTTGAGCCAGTCTATTACCTTGATAGCTACACTGTTTATTCCCTGAATGTATTTATTCTTATGTGCATAGTTAAAAGTGCCAGAAATGATGCCGTTGTCTTTCTTTGGAATGGTTTGAAATTGTTCACTTTTGCAATCAAGGAAAAGAAAATTGAACAGAACAGGGAAATAAAAGTATTCTTAACAAAGCAATGGTTGAAATAAAAAGTAATTTTCCTCTTTCACACGTTCCTCATGCAACAACAACAACTACAACAAAATTCTCTTTTCTTACCAGAAAACCACCTATTTAAGGAGGGATGCAAAAGCTAAACCAAAGATGTGCTGCTAGGCAGAGCAGAATGAACTATCTTTCTGAAATGACTATTCAGCTTCTTGATTCATGTGTCAGATTTAATGCTATGATGACATTGCTAGCATATTTTCATTGGACGTTGTCTCTGACAGTTCTGCCAAAAAGAGCCATTTTTAGAACTGGGAGCTCATGTATGAATTTCCTGTTTTTACAATAGCTATCACAACCTTTCACATCTCAAGTGTGTGAAAAGACTTGAGGTTAGTAGTAAAGCTGTTTGCAGGTGTAGTCTCTTGCCCTCAGTGATGGTTTACCACTCTTCAAAACAACTTTTGAGGAAAGCTTTCTCTTTGATGTGGATGGTGGTGAGAGTTATTTATGTATTGTGGAACCAATGCAACTCCCCAGTGAGGAGAAAATTCCCAGCTAATGAGCTAGTAGTTGGGTTTGGGTCAAAGTGAGTTACAGTATAGCTTTCAGCCCTGAGCAGTCATATTCAGAGCCTATGGCCATGCTCGTGGGGGTGGGTGTTGGTGTTTCTATATATTTTTTAAAGGTGGAAAAGGTGTAAGTGGGATCTGTACTTCTACTTCTAATCCTGTGTGGCTAGGGCTTGGTCATCAATCTTCCTGTCCAAGAGACACTTTTTTTCCCCCCTCAACTTTACTAAAACCACAAAGGGAGAGAGAAAAATACCTATTCATTAATGTCAGACACTGATTGAGATGGCTTATGGGCCCCAGTGCAGCATTAAATAAACCTCCATATAAAACATGAGTCAGAATGGGTTCTGTCAAACTTGTTTTTAGATATGTGGTTGTTTTAGACATCCAGGTAGTTTATAAAATGAGATCCCATCCAGGTTTTATATATTTGAAATGGGAATGAATATGCTTTCAATTTTTATACCAGCAGTTTTGAATAATAAATTATTTTAATATCCAAATGATAGATTTTATTTTTTGATTCACTAAAACCTTTTCTTCGCCAAAAATATAGTAATCCGAAAACAGTTTAGATCATTAGAATTGAGAATATCTCTCTATATATGTATAGGTGTATATCTGAAGTGCTATTCGTGAAAAGTAAAATATTTAAATTCTTTGAACTGCATAAAAAAAAAATACTTGCACATTTATTTTTTGTCAGATAAAAGTAATTCTCAAACTGACTTCTTACTTTGGTGTCTCACAACTTCAGATATATAGCAATTGAAATTAACCACAATCCGGATGATGGCTAGTACAAACATGGAGATATGTAGCGTTACATACTGTTTATATCTACTTCTTCCTTAGCAGCATTCACTAGAAACCGGTAAGCAGAAGAAATTAAGTAAGATATGGTGACAGATAATCCTACTTCTAGATGCTGTTGTGATGCCATGCTATAATTTGATTTTTAAATTAAGACAACTGAAAAGAGGAGTAGTTTCAGTGTATATGATATAAATTCTATACTCCGTGATTGTGGTAACTTGAATTAACTACTGTAGACATATTGCCATATGATTTTTATTCATAATATCCATTTATTTAATAATTACCTAACTAGCACGTGCTCTTTATCCCCACTACCTTTGCTCTGCACTGGAGATACAACTAGGAGGAAAACTAAACCCTCTTGCCCTCAGGGAGCATTCAGTTCAGCATGTTGGCACTGCTCTTTGTACAATGATATTATTTTACCCTTAGTGTTCTCTGATGAACTTATGCAAAACCCATCTGATCCTATACATGTTCACATTATCTAAGCAATACACTGGAAAGCAGCATCTCAGTGATTATGGATTATAATGATAAGCACCCTAGAAGACTTGTTTCTAAAGAAAGTTATTAGAAGGCCCATTGGGAAAATTTAAAAGCCTGGGTCTCTTTTGTGTCTTAATAGAGTCAGATCTGGAAAGCCTTGATGATCTAGGTGCCGTTTACAGCAACATTGAACAGCAGCTGAATGAGACAATGAGACGCCGCAGACACGCGGGAGAAAATGATTACAACATCGAGGTGCTACTGGGCGTGGACGACTCTGTGGTCCGTTTCCATGGCAAAGAGCATGTCCAAAACTACCTCCTCACCCTGATGAACATTGTGAGTAGTTACTCCTTTTTGAGGCTTTTCTTTCTTTTAGTTCATCTCTCTTGCTTTTGCTGGTATCTTTTGGAAACCAATGTAAGACTCTCCATTTCCATGTGCCACATCCAACATGCGTAAATAACTGTATTAAATTGAAATATTGGCCTACATATTTAAAATATAAGAATGAAAAAAATAAAGCATGAAGCAAACATTTTTTTGGGTTGATCAACTAGTTTTCCATTGTCACCAAGGGGAAATCATGAGTTTAAAAAGACACAGTGGGAATAGAACTTAGTGAATTATGATTTTCCTTTTATTATCGGGTAAGAAATCTCTCGGGACTTTATCCATCTGCCTTGGTGTGGACCGTGGAGGATGAAATAGTTCTTTCCAGCATCATTCTGCGTCCTCAAAGGATGAAATGTAATTATGGCTGATAACTCTGTGGATTCTTATTGTAGAGATTCTGGACAAGTGTGATAGTTTTTCACCATCCTAAAGCTAAAGGTAATATACCTACAAAGCACATTCAACTAACACACTGCTACACAGCACTCACTAAAGGGCTTTTTAAATTTCCCTTTTTTTTCCCCTTTATGAACCTTAATCAAATTCAAAAGAAATTTTGTAAACATCCCCAAACTGGTATTCTTTTTATTTGTATTTTTTTTCCTTTTGTAAGTTACCCAGTAGGCTCTATTTTATATATTTTAACTCATACCATTATAAAATACATATGCTGTTGATCTAGTATCTTTATTGACTAAGTCTGTTCTCTTTCTTTAACACTCTCTATCTCTGTCTCACTTTTTAGGCTTTTATTTTTAATTTTTTGAGGGGGCATCTATATTGTTCACCATCTCCCTTTCCATGCTTAAGATAAGACTTCAAACAGTTATACTTGTGAAGAAAAATTCTTAACTTCGTGAATCACAGTTTTGTTTATGATATTGTTTAAGCCTATGTGCTAGCTTAAATATATTTGTGTTCACTGAAGTGTCAATTTATAAATGTACAGATAAATCATGTCTCTGTGAAATGGAAAATGAGCATAGAAATTCAAATATATTTTTATTTGTTCATTGGCGTTAATTTCTTTTATGAAGACCAAACGTCATACAGAAAGCAAATCACTAGCCTTTAAGATAGATGTGTACTGGAAGCCCTGGTGGCGTAGTGGTTAAGTGCTACGGCTACTAACCAAAAGGTTGGCAATTTGAATCCGCCAGGCGCTCCTTGGAAACTCTATGGGGCAGTTCTACTCTGTCCTATGGGGTCACTATGAGTCGGAATCGACTTGACGGCACTGGGTTTGGTTTTAGTTTTGTGGTATAGAAGATCATCATTTGTGAATTATATAAATGTTTTCAAATACTTGCCTATTAACTTTTTGTATGACGTGCTAGTTGTGTAATCTTACTTAGCCTCCCTGTTCCTGCCTCAATTTCCTTACTGTTTAATGAGAAAAAACAATAGGACCTAACCTATTAGGGATGTTGAGAGGATTAAATGAGTAAATACAGGTGTTTTATGTACATGTATTTATAAATTTTTTTTATAAATATACCATCATGCTTTATTTCTGCCTGTCAAATTGTACTTCCTAGATTATCTAAAACTTAAAAATTCCAATGGAGATGCTATTCCCACTTCAATCTTTCATTTTATCTCTGGGCTGCTTTCTCCTGCTACTAGGGAGGCAATCAGTCAGTAGACATATTAGGCATCTAATTGGTGCTTAGAACTACACAAGGCTCTTGGAGTAATACGCAGTGGTTTGCTATGGTCCTTGACCTCACACCAAAACCAAAACCAAACCTGTTGCTGTTGACTCGATTCCAACTCATAGTGACCCTATAAAACAGAGTAGAACTTCCCCATAGGGTTTGGTGGATACAAACTGCCAACGTTTTTGATTAGCAGCTGAATGCTAGAACTTATAATTTAGTTGGGAAGAAAAGATAAATGCATGGGAAATAAATAAGCTTGTTGGCCAAAAAAGTTATGCTATTACTAACAATTATATTATGATTACTATATTATAAATACTCTAGGACTTTAGAGAAGGAAGATCTCAAAATAGTCACTCAAGTCTCAAAGTGACAAGAGTATTAAAGTTGGGACTTTAGAAATCTTAGGCTTTAGTTCCAGCTCTATCACTCATTGGCCCTGTGATCTTAGATAAATCATTTTTCATTCCAGGACTTAGTTTCCACATTTATAAAGTTGAAGGGCTCAACAAGATGTTCATTAACTCTGTAAATTATCAGGAAGTTGAGAGTTGAATGGGGTCTTTAAAGATTTGCTTTTCTGGTTTTTTTTGTTTACTTGTTTTTGTTTTTTGATGGATATATGAAAATGTAAAGGATTTCTAGGCAGAATCTATTAACAAGAAAGTAGAAATGGCTATAGCATATTCACCGGGTAGGAAGTCTAGTTTGGAGTGTGTGCATTTTTAGATTTTATAACAATCAAATGAACTTTTGTTTTTAAGCCCATCATGAGTGATAGATAATAGACTGAGCCTCTGTATCAAATACCAGAAATTATTCTAAAGTTATTGGAGCATCAGAGAAAGGGAGCCATAGGAGAGAAAATAATTTTTAGAACTTAATAAGTTTCTTGTATCTGAAGTAATTAATGTGGAGGCACTAATAACAATCCTCTCCTTCCTTTCCAAGTTCACAATCAACTGAAAGATAGCTATTGATCAGACAAATGTAAAATAAAATAAATTGATTATTGATGAGAGCTAAATTGCACATGACTTAACAAAGTGTTTCCTTATTCTAAATCAGTGGTTCTCAACTGAGTGCAGGTTGTCCCTGCCTTATCTCTCCAAGGACATGAAGCAATGCCCAGAGACATTTTTGGTTGCCACAACTGGGAAAGGGGTGCTACTAGCACTAGTGGGAGAGAGGCCAGAGATGCTGCTTTACATCCTACAGTATACAGGCCAACCTTACACCACAAAGAATTGTGAATTATCCATCCCAAAATGTCAGTAATACCAAGATTAAGAAGCCTTGTTCTGAATTAGGTAGTCTTTGTCTCAACCTCATCCCTCTCCAGCTGGGTAATTTCAAGTTTTCCCTGTAGGGGCAGGAAGACAGCCTTAAGCATGGCAGACAGAAGACAGAATCCATCTCTACAGCACCCCATTTATCCTACTGTACACTGGAAGATTCAAAACTCTGAAATGACCGTGCCCTTCAAATTTATCAGATAAGAGGGAAAGGAAGAGAAGCCAGCATTGATATTCTAATGAAAATGGCTCGTGGAAATTTGAGGGCAGGAAAATTGAGGTTTTCTCCTAAAATTACTAAATCACCGTAATATACAAATGATTATTATCTCTTATTACATTTGTCATGTTTTATATCTTTCCTTGGTTATCTAAATCATGGCTCACCAAATTTTGAGGCCTACGTAGATAAAGAGGCGTTGCATGTCAGGTATTTTGAGACAAACTATTAAAGAGAATTGATAGCCCGAAAAAAAAAAAATTCTTATCACTTTGCATTGATTGGGAGAAGGGTGTCACTATGTCTAAGAGCAAGGTGCCTTTTTGTCTCATTTGGCACTTTCGCTTTAGTTGCTTAGTCAACAAATGGATTCTTTTTGCTTACGTGGTTGTCAATTTAGTTTCTTATCAGAACCCAGAAGATATTTACTGTACAGTTCTCAAATAAAGGAAGTACTTCCAGGTCCAGATGATTTGCTTCATGGTTTCCCTTTACTTTAAACTGAGGTACTTTCTAAACGGAGGATTGTATTTCTTTTTCCGTATTTTCTTATTGTGAAGAGGGTTCTTCAAATATTAAAAGTTAATTAAAAGTTTTATGTCTGATTAACAGATGAACAGATAATGTAGGGCTAGGATATGAGCCATCTTGGGAGGCAGAAGTTTTGGACTTAGAACAAGAGGAAATGAATGACAAATGAAGGTTTTAATCAGCTGAATGATATAATGAAAGCAATGCTTAAGAAGTAAATTAACAATGATTAGGTCTCATAATTTTTTCAACTGTGTTGCAAGATAGGAATTATTATTGCTGTTTTTCTAGAGGAAACAGGCTTTAAAAAGTAAAGTAAATTGAGATAAATTTTTAAAAGTATCTATAATTTGTAAAAGAGTTTCAAATAATCATAGTGTAGTAATCGCTAAAAAAGACGGTGATATTGGGCGGGGAAGCTGTCTGGTTTAGGAATTTAGAGTTATATTTAATTTTAACTCAGGTTTATCACAGTTCAAGTATAACCAAGATCAACACTTGAAGACACTGCATTGTATTTCAGGAGCAATGTTAAATAGTTTTGATTTATCTGCTGCTTTAAATTAGCCATGTGAATTGGCCACCTTTTGGGCACATATGTATTTAATCTATTTCAGGGCCATTTTGCCTAATGATATTGATGACTGTGCATATGAATGAGATAAAGCTCTATAGGTGACGTGCCATGCAATTTTTGAAGACTGGACATAGGGAAGGCAGCTCCCTAAATTAGCACCTTCATTTTTTTTTTTTTGCCCTGGGGGCAAGAGGCAAGTGTTTTGTTTGAAGAAGCCCCCTAGGTGATGGGAGGAATACCTTCTTCCCGTCTTCCAGCTCCTTTGTGAAATCAGTGAAGGAAAGAATAGTCAGATGCTTTCTATCTCCTTGTATTTTTAACTGTATAAATTGTGTATATTTTCTAAGCCTCGTTGACAAGGAAGTAAGAATTAAAGATAATCAGATACAAGTGTATTCAAAAACAACATGACGTTTGCCCATTCCTAGATTCTTGACAAGCTTTTTATGTTTCAAATAAGAATTACGTCATATATGTTAAGCTTTTGTCAGGATCCTTTAATCATATATTCTTGTTATATTAAGAAATGTTTAATTTTACCATGTTGTAACATGACTGCCTTCTAGGAAAGTGGTTCTCACCTGTAAGGCATGTCTCATTCTACAAATATTGACTCATTGGCTACTATAGGCCAGGCCTGTTTTAGGCATAAGGGACTATCCCAATGAACACTACAGAAAACTCTCTGCCCTCTTGGAGGTTGGTGGAGGAGACAGGTAATAAATAGTAAAATGATGAAATAAATGATTTTAGGTAGTGATAACTTCTTAAAAAAAATAAATCAGAGTAAAGGGATAGAGAGTCAAGAGTGGGCTATTTTTTCACAGGGAGATAGGAAGAGCATCTCTGAGATACAGAAATTCTGTGAGGAATTTCTGGGCAGAGATAAAAAAAATTCCGTGAGGGAGAGAGCCAGGTAAAGAACTGGGGAAAGCATTCTCCAGGATGATGGAACATAAATTGAAAAGGTACTGAGGCAAAAAAAAAGAGCTACTGAATTAGAGGTCAAACAAGGCCTGAAAAAAAAAAAAAAAGCAGGGTCTTAAAGCTACTGTTTTTTTAAGCACAATGAGTAACTTCGATTGACATCTCTAGTTGAAAATCATTACTTGTTGTTTTTCTTCGGTGTGGTCAAGCTGATTCCGATTCATGGTGACCCCATGTGTTTCAGGGTAGCACGGCACTCTGTAGTGTTGAATGGCTGATCTTTCAGAAGTACATCACCAGCCCTTTCTTCTGAAGAACTTGCAGGTAGATTCAAATTGCCAACCTTTATGTTAGTAGCCGAGCTCTTAACTATTTGTGCCAACCAGGGACTCCTAGTAGGACAATAAAGGAGAGAAACTGAGAGGAGATAACAGGAGTAAATTTTTGAAAATAAAGAAATAGAAAGGGAATATCTTAGAGTAAAAAATGTAAGCAATTGGACTACCTGGAAAATTCCCCCAAGAGTTTTTGTTTGTATCTTGAAATTCAAATAGTGTTAGAACAAATATTATCACGTAAGCTACCATCAAGCTCAGCTTACTGAAGTCTGAGCCTTCTGGGCCAGTCACAACATTTTCTTGAACCAGATATAATGGTTATTTCTTTGTATTTGCTTTCTTTAAGTTGACTTTTTAACCTGTTAATTACTATCTACCAGGCTTTATTATGCTTACAGTGTTTCATATCTTTGGGATATGTCTTAGCTACTGCAGGAGAAAATATGGAGTTTGCTAAGAAGGAATATAATACAGAGAAATGGGTAGATAACAGGTCTTATCCTTCATAGTTTTCTCTTGATCAATGATGGAAAATAATGGTTCCTGGCTGTATTCTGAAGGTAAAAGGAGAAATACCCTAAAGAGATTTAGGACATCTATGACTTATAATGATTAAAGGCAAGTTGGAAGTTTACTTAATGATCAAAAACAAAAGAAGGTCAAATTTCAAAGTATAACTCCAACACTTGAAGTTTGTAAATTTTAAGACTAAAGTACCATGATGTGAGTGGAATTTATGAAGCTCATTCCCAAGGAGCCAGTTTAGTGAAATTTGTTACAAAGATATCTGTTTTCCCATAATGCTTTTCAGGCATTTGCTCTTTTTACTAGACATTCTTTTGATAAGGAGCCCTAGTGGTGTAGTGACTAAGAGCTCAGCTACTAACCAAAAGGTTGGCAGTTCAAATCCCCAGCCACTTTTTGGAAACTCTGTGGGGCAGTTCTGCTGTGTTCTATAGGGTCACTATGAGTCAGAATCGACTCGATGGCAACGGTTTTGGTGGTTTATTTATTTATTTTATTATTTTTTATTGTGCTTTAGGTGAAAGTTTATAGCTCATGTTAGTTTCTCATACAAAAATTTATGCATGCATTGTTATGTGGTCCATTAGTACTTTGGAATAATCTCTCCCTTGTGTCTTTAGTTTTTTTTCATTCTTGCTTGCTCCCAAAGGGTTGAGACCAGTGGAGTATCCTAGATGGCCACTGACTGGCTTTTAAGACTCCAGACACTGCTCACCACAGTAGAACGTAGAATATTTTCCTTATAAACTATGTTATGCCAATTGAGCCAGATGTTCACCAAGACCATGGTCACCACAGCCCTCAGCCCAGCAATTTTGTCCCTTAGGGAGTTTGGATGTGTCTGTGGAGCTTCCATGACCTTGCCTTGTACAGGTTGTGCTAGCTTCCCCAGTATTGTGCACTGTCTTACCCTTCACCAAAGTTACCACTTATCTATTGTCTATTAAATGTAGAGCATTATTTTTGAAAGCAACCTATATTACAGTATAACTTACATACAATAGAATAAACATTTTTAATGTATAGTTTGATAAGACTTACTTAAACATTTTTTGTTTCAGTGCAGTTCTCTTTCAGATACTTTCAGATTTTACAGCAACAAATGAATGAGTCTTACCTACTTATCCTACCCTTTCTCAGTAAATAGCCCTCTTACGCACCCTGTTGCTCAAGCACTGAACTTTCGTTTATAATATAGATGTTTTCCTTCCTTGAGGGTCATACATTTGACTAGGGAAGTTGAGGTTTATAAATAAATAAGTATAATGCAATATAGAATGCTAATTGACTGAAAGGAAATATAGATGGGCTACTATATGGGAAAGTGTCCCTAAAAAGCTTAAGTTCTTACCTGCTAACCAAAAGGTTGGTGGTTGGAATCCACCTAGAGGTTCCTGGGAAGAAAGGCCTGGAAATCTACTTCCAAAAGATCACAGCCATTGAAAACCCTGTGGAGCACAGTTCTTCCCTGAAACACATGGGGTTGCCATGTGTTAGAATCGACCAAGTGGCAACTGTTTTGGTTTTGGTTACTTAAAGTGGATTAGAAATGTCTTTGAAGTAGGGAAATCAAGAAGAATGTTGTATGAATAAAAGCTGACATGAGACTAATTTCCAAACTTACATCCCCACTTTCCCATTTCATCATTCTGACGTTAGCCACCTATGTGGCACTTTCTCTGTCTGACCCTAGCCACCCAGAGTTGGGTCTGTACAATTAGGATTCTGTCCTTCCAGTTCCTGCCAAATAGACAAATGCCAGCTTCTCTACTGGTTCTCAGTGTCCCCAGTGGGTTTGATAATTCACTAGAATGAGTCACAGAACTCATGGAAACTACTACTTATACTTACAGTTACCCATTTATCATAACCAGAAAGAATATAAACATAGGACACATCAAGTAAGGTCTGGGAGAGTTCGTAGCAAGGTCCTCCATTGTCCCCAGGGACATGCCACTCCTCCTGTGCATGCATATTCTCACCAATCCAGGGAGCCCCAAAGAGAGCACTTCAAGGTCCTGGGTCGATTAGTCATTGGGACTCAGTGAATATGCATGACTGCATTAGGACCCCCTCCCTTACTGAAGTTAGTTCTCTAGGTGTGGAGCCTCTGTTGTAGCCCCTACTTGGAAAACAAAGCTTATCTTGAATGTTTGGGTTATTTTTAGAAAAGAGAGTCAAAGGGACAAACCAAGTTCTTTGTGCCACAGATATGAAAATGGTATACTTCAACTTGACTTTAATGTTAGGTAGAAGTTAGATCTTTGGAGATGGATGATAAGAATTCAGGCAAAGCTCTGGACAACATTTAGTATAAGACTGTAAGTTTCATGAAGGAAAATGATGCAAAATAAAAAAATGAAGATCTATGATGACTGTACAACTCCCCAGGAGCCCTGATGGTGCAGTGATTAAAGTGCTTATCTGCTAATCAAAAGGTCAGCAGTTCAAACCCACCAGACACTCCGTGGAAGAAAGATGTGGCAATCTGCTTCTGTAGAGATTACAGAGATTTAGTAGAGATTAGAAACCCTAGGGGCGGTTATACTCTGTCCTATAGGGTCATTATGAGTCATAACGGACTCAAAGACAATGTTTTTTTTTTTTAATTTTCATTATGCTTTAAGTGAAAGTTTACAAATCAAGTCAGTCTCTCACACAAAAATTTATATACACCTTGCTACATATTCCCAATTGCTCTCCCCCTAATGAGACAGCCCATTCCCTCCCTCCACTCTCTCTTTTCGTGTCCATTTCGCCAGCTTCTAACCCCCTCCACCCTCTCATCTCCCCTCCAGGCAGGAGATGCCAACATAGTCTCAGGTGTCCACCTGATCCAAGAAGCTCACTCCTTACCAGCACCCCTCTCCAACCCATTGTCCAGTCCAATTCCTGTCTGAAGAGTTGGCTTTGGGAATGGTTCCTGTCCTCAGGACAGTGGGTTTTTTGGTATATAAATCCCCAGGGAGGTTTTCTCTTCTTTGTTTAGTTCTGTTTTTAGAAACCAGTCATCGAGTTAACACTAGATGAGAGCTTACTATGTTTAAGGCATTGGGAGGATATAGAGAAGGATGAGAATCAGCACTAGATGAGAGTTTACTGTGTTTAAGACACTGGGAGGATATAAAGAAGAATAAGACATGGGTTCTTCCTCTAACATGATTAAAGTCTTGCTGTGTAAAATGTCGTACAGAGCAATACATATTTTATAAGGCATGATATAAGAACAATAGCTATAAAGAGTTGAGATAGCATGAGGAAGTATTAATTTCCACCTGGAGGGATCTAGAAAAATGTGACCTAGGAGTTGGCAAGTGATCAGGCTATGAGGTTGAACAGAATTTTTTAGGGAGCAAAAAGAGAGAATGCATTCATATGAGGGAACCACATAGGTAAAATCACAGATCTTGAATGTACATAGTGTGAAAGGAGAACAGTGAGTAATTACTTGAGGCAGAAGTAGAATTTTTATGACAATAGTAATATCTCACATTTACTGGGAGACTGCAATATGCTTGAGGAACCCTGGTGGTGCAATGATTAAGTGATAGGCTGCTAACCAAAAGGTTGGAAATATAAACCTATCCAGTGTCTCCATGTGAGAAAGAGGTGGTGGTCAGCTTCTGTAAAGATTACAGCTTAGGAAACTCAATGGGGCAATTCTCCTCTGTCACATGGGCTCACCACTGGGTCGGAATCAACTTGATAGCACCCAACAGCAACAACAGCTATGTGCTAGGCACTGTACTAAACGCTTTCATGGAATAATTCATTTTACCCTCACCTGTAACACAGCAAAGATCTGTAGGTGGCACAAATGATTTATGCTCGACTATGAAACCCCTGGTGGCATGGTGGTTAAATGTTACAGCTGCCAACCCAGAGGTCAGCAGTTCAAATCTGCCAGGCACTCCCTGAAAACTCTATGGGGCAGTTCTGCTCTGTCCTGTAGGGTCGCTATGAGTCGGAATCGACTCGACAGCAGTGGGTTTGGTTTGATTTTACTAACTTAAAGGTTGGTGGTTCAAACCTACCCAGCAGTACTACAGAAAAAAACAGGGCCAGTTCACACATGACCTAAAAAACGAAGCCAGAACAGACCCAAAGTTTTGAAATTTGAGTGATCCAGAATGATAACTGGAATGGAAAAAATTACAGTTTATGCCCTGGAATGGGAGACTCGGAAGAGGTGCAGTGAACCCTTTCAGGAGCCTGGTGTATGAGATTGGCTTATTGGCAGGGTTGCCCACCGTCTTTGAGTGGGGCACCACTGTTTCCAGCTCTGCTGAAAATCTGACAGGTAAGACAGTTTTTTGCTATGAAACATGTACGCTGCCCTTGTTTTCTAAGGGGGAGATTAAGTTTGTAGCAGGGTTTTGGCCCATAATTTTTCCCATTCTGGTTATCATTTTGGTTCACCCGATTTTGAAAATTCGGGTCTGTTCCAGTTTTGCTTCTTTGGCCATGACTGAACTCGGAAGAACGAGTTAAAAGCCCTGGAAAAAAAGGCCTGGTGATCTGCTTCTGTTATTATTACAGCCAAGAAAACCCTATTGAGCAGTTCTACTCTGTAACATGTGTGGTTGTCATGAGTTGGAATTAACTTGACAGCAACTAATAACAGCAGCAACACAGAGAGATGTCGAGATAATGCATCACTTGACCAACTTTGCAGTTAGTGAGGTGACATAAATAAACTCATGCACTCTGACTTCTTAAGCCTTTTCTTAATTTATATCCTTCTTTTTCTGGTGGAGGAGGTAGGAGAAAGGGAAGATTAGGTCATTTAATGATAGTCTATCTAAGGTCAAATTATGGATGACTTTAAATGCTATGCTAAGGAGCATACTGGATTTTATAATGTTGTCGTCATTGTTGTGTGCCATCAGGTCGATTCTGACTCATTGCGACTCTATAGCTGCCCTGTAGGACAAAATAGAACTACCCTTAAGGTTTTCTAGGCTGTAATCTTTACAGGAGGAGATTGCTAGGTCTTTTCTCCCGTGGAGAAGCTGGTGAGTTTGAACTGCTGACCTTTCGGTTAGCAGCCAAATGCTTAACCATTGCTTGGATTTTATAGACAGTGAGAAGTAATTCAAGGCTGAGAACACATGATCCAATCTTAAAATAAGAATTCTGATGACAACATGGAGAATGATTTGGAGACAGACAAGCCTGCCAACTATTATAGTACGTGAGGAGAGAGAGATGATAGACTAAGCCAGTGCTGAAGCATAGGAATGGAAAAAAATGAACAGTACTGAAATTTTGTGTTGATCAAATATGTTACCTGACCTTATTTTGCTAACCTAGGGTGATTTAAGAATCCAGTAATTCTAAATAAGTTCATTTTATTAATTAAATTGTAAGAAAAGGAAGAAAGCAAGAATCATTTAGTTCAGCTGTAAGTACTCTGTGAATACACATCAACTTGGTAATCATAAACCAAGTAGTTTAAAATTCAACAAAATGGGTTTTTGAAATATTCCAATATAGACATGAAATGCTGTTTCCATGCAGAAGTTTTCATTAGTCTCTTGGATTATGCAGTGATGGTGTTAGATGTTCCAGTTTGTGGAGAAAAAATTTAAAAAATGGATCCAAACCTTGTATGTGGCTTTTTTTTTTCCATGTTATTATCACATGGATATGGCTTTAAAATGAGATTGCAGTAATTTTTAGGCATCTCCAGTAATAAGCTTTTCTTTTTCCTGTGACAGCATTATTGAGAAGACACACACACACACACAGATTTATGCTACTGATCTGCCAGTCCTAAATTGGGGATTTAAACATTTAATCTTTTACTGAACACATCAATACAATGATCCATGTTTTTAAGAATCTCATAATTTAAGGGAAAAATCAATATTTGTGGGCTTCTACATCGTGAAGGACCTTAATGAGCTTCTTAAGGTAATCCCTTCACTTTATAGGTGAGGAAATAAGAGCTCACATATTCTATATGATTTTGGTGGTAGTAGCTATTGTTGGTCGAGAAAATAAGACACATCGACCTCAGAAAATCTCATCTTTTCACCATCTCTCTAATGATCAGGATAGTGCTGGATGTCGTGGCAGTGACAGTCCACTTGTATGCTTCTGTTCTTTGGTCTCTAAAATTACCTCCTTTTCATTGTCCCTTCTTCCCCTCTGCCTTCCCACTTCTGTATTTTTTTATGAAATTTCATTTATCAAGATCCAGATCAACTATTAGCCTCTTCTTATAAAATTTATGAATTCCTTGAGAGCGGTTCTCTAATAGATTGTTCCTTGAATACAATTACTGTATCTTATTAAGCTCCATGTTTACAACATTGAAAACAGAGACTGACATATATTAGACATGCAATAAAATTTTAATTAATTCAGCCTTTTAGCAAGTATCTTCTTTAATCATGTATACTAGATATATAGTGGTAAATATAAAAGACATGTTTCCTGCACCACAAGGGATTACAGGCTGGTGGGAAAATAAAACAAATACAACTTATGATAAGAGCTATTCAGGGAACCAACAATTTGTTGGGAAAGAGAATACAGGGCAAATGAGTGATAGGGGTTATGCATAGATGTGATTATCAAGAAAGTCTTTTCTCGAGAAAATTTAAATTGAGACTTGATGTTAAAGAAGGAGCCAGCCATTAAGTGAGGGCATGAGCTTTAGGAACTAAAAGAAGCTCATCATGGTTGGAGCTTAGTGTGCAAGAAACCAGGAGAAGCTTGAATTCTATTTTAAATGAAATGGAAACCCATGGAAGGCTCGACCCTGCTTCTGCATGCTTTGTAAATCATAGATTGAAGAGGCCTACAGATGATGAAGACAGACCAGTTGGAAATCAATTGTAGATGTCTAGGTAAGAGATAATGGTTAATTGCAGAATGGTGATTCCAATAATGATGGAATAATGATGCAATAATGACTATGCAAAGGCATTCGACTGTGTGGACCATAACAAATTATGGATAACATTGCGAAGAATGGGAATTCCAGAACACTTAATTGTGCTTATGAGGAACCTTTATACAGATCAAGAGGCAGTTGTTCAGACAGAACAAGGGGATACTGATTGGTTTAAAGTCAGGAAAAGTGTACGTCAGGGTTGTATCCTTTTACCATACCTATTCAACCTGTATGCTGAGCAAATAACCCAAGAAGCTGGACTATATGAAGAAGAACGGGGCATCAGGATTGGAGGAAGACTCATTAACAACCTGTGTTATGCAGATGACACAACCTTGCTTGCTGAAAGTGAAAAGGACTTGAAGCACTTACTAATGAAGATCAAAAACCACAGCCTTCGGTATGGATTGCACCTCAACATAAAAAAAACAAAAATCCTCACAACTGAACCAATGAACAACATCAGGATAAACAGAGAAAAGATTGAAGTTGTCAAGGATTTCATTTTACTTGGATCCACAGCAGCCACGGAAGCCAAAAACCCAGTGTCGTCGAGTCAGTTCCAACTCATAGTGACCCTATAGGGCAGAGTAGAACTGCCCCATAGAGTTGCCAAGGAGCACCTGGCGGATTCGAATTGCCGACCCTTTGGTTAGCAGCCATAGCACTTAACCACTATGCCACCAGGGTTTCAGCAGTCAAGAAATCAAAAGACACATTGCATTGGGTAAATCTGCTGCAAAGGACCTTTTTAAAGTGTTGAAGAGCAAAGATGTTACCTTGAAGACTAGGGTGCGCCTGACCCAAGTCATGGTGTTTTCAATCACATCACACGCATGTGAAAGCTGAACAATGAATAAGGAAGACTGAAGGAGAGCTGACACCTTCGAATTGTGGTGTTGGTGAAGAATATTGAATATACCATGGACTGCCAAAAGAACAAACAAATCTGTCTTAGAAGAAGTACAACTAGAATGCTCCTTAGAAGCAAGAATAGCGAAACTGCGTCTTACATACTTTGGACGTGTTGTCAGGAGGGATCAGTCCCTAGGGAAGGACATCATGCTTGACAAAGTACAGGGTCAGTGGAAAAGAGGAAGACCGTCAACGAGGTGGATTGACACAGTGGCTACAACAATGAGCTCAAGCATAACAGTGATTGTAAGGATGGCGCAGGACCAGGCAGTGTTTCGTTCTGTTGTGCATAGAGTCGCTATGCACCTAACAACAATAACAAATAAAAGAAAAAAATAATAATAATGATGGGGAATTTGTGGTAGAATCAATAGTACTCACTGGTGGATCCAATGGGGGATCTGAAAGGAAGGAATTCACAAGGATTTCCACTTTTCTGGTTTGAGCACTCTGCTGGATTACCATGCTATTTACATAGATGAGGTGGTCTATGAAAAATTATGTGCATGAAATCTTTGAACGTGTTTATAATCCCACACAGCTAGTAGGTAGCAAAGCCAGGGCTTGAGTCTGGATAGTTCGCTCCATCTTTGGAATTCAGTGCTCTCCCTCCATAAACTTTACTGCCAGGAGTTACAAAATTGAGGAATTTTATATACTACTAAAATGCTGATGTCTTTAGTTTACGTTTGTTGATGCTTTGTTACAGCATTCAAGTAATTGAAATGAGGATTCTGTTACTTATTGAATCAAACCAGGTAGCAATCCATTTTAAGATTCTCTCTCACGGGGCAATAAGGAAGATTTTATGATTAGGAGGGCATGTGCATGTGTGTTTTCTTTTCAGTGTGCCAGATGTTTCCTGAAAGCATCATTTTCAATGTGCCAGATGTTTTCTGAAAGCATCACCGTGCTGACTGTGGCAGGTATACTTGTTTTGCTAAGATCTATGAATATCGGTGACCTTCTGGGTCTATTTTTTCTGTTAAAAATTTCAGTGCCCTGCAAAGAATTGAGTCTACCCCTTAATCTCAGGATTTACTAAATGAAAATAAAATAGTTCACTTAAAATGATGCCTCCTCCAAAAAGCTTATACTTTCAGGTAATCATTAATAATTACGATCAAAAAGATAGAATGTACTAATTCTTTATATATTGAAATTGGCTACTTATGATGGACAGAGAATTAATAATAAAGTAGATGTATTATCTGGACATGATATAGCAGGCTGTTCTTCCTCATATTTTTACAATATAAATTTCTCAGAAGTACTCTGGTCCTAACAAAGCGTTAGTAGATGTATTTAAAGATTAGTAAATATGGGTGATTACTAATACTTAATGGTGATTAAATCTCTACACTGCTTTTGATTTCTTAATTTGTGTTTCTGTAAACATTGAATGTGAGGGCAAGACAAATTTGTCTGGAGCGTATATGTGTTCAGCCAACCTAAGCAAATCATGCAGCGGTTTTTCTATTTTGCATCAGTGTATGTGATTCAGAGCCACAGTGGCACAGTGGTTAAGTGCTCAGCTGCTAACCAAAAGGTTGGTGGTTCAAAGCCACCATCTGCTCTGTGGGAGAAAGATGTAACATTCTGCTTCTGTAAAGATTTACAACCTTGGAAACCCTATGGGGCACTTTTACTCTGTCCTATAAGGTCGCTATGAGTCGGAATTAACTTGATGTCAACAGGTTGATCTGTGGTCCACTTCCTACATTTGAGTTCAAATCAGTCCTCTGGGTATTTGTTCACATAGTATATACAGTCTACTACTGGCTGATTTCTGTTAGATTCTAGGGAGGCAAAAACTAATAAAGCTTAGCTCCTTTCCCCAAGGAGCTAATCCTAGCAGATGAGTTGAGCTAACAGATAATAATAATAAAATGGGATAGTTGCATCAGAAAATTCAACTGCAAAGTACTATGGAATCATAAGTTGAAAAGAAGGCAACTTGGGTTAGCAAATAATGCCTATGTCAGTTGAAGAAGTATTCATAGAAGATGTGCCATTTGAGCTGTACCTTGGAGAATGAATTGGCATTTCCTTGCTTGAAAAATAGAAGATGGGTCTTGGAAGACAGGGGAATAGCTTATAACAAGATATGGAAATTGTTAGCCCGAAGTGTCTGGGGCCATTGAGGTTTGTCTGTATGGTAAGACTGAGGATAATTGAGAGGAAACGGTGGAAGATGAGGCTGGACAGAAAAACTGTGGCTAACTTAAAATATCATATGTGCTATGCAAAAGGGTTTGAATTTTATCTCTCTTTTTTTTTTTAATGAAGAGCCATAAGGGCTTTTAAGATTAATGACTTGATGAGTTCGGTGTTCAGAAAGAGAACCCTGGATGCATTAGAATGAGTTGGGAGATAGAGACTCTGTAAGACACTATGCTATAAACATAAACACACGGTGTTTAAGTGCCAGAAGTCTGTCTTGCTCCAAACTCCTTGTGGTTTATACATCATCTCCTTGCCTCAACAAACTGCCTAATTTCCCCATCGTGGATTGAACAGAGGCAGGTTAGAGCAAGCACAAGTCAAATTAGCTACTTCTTATATAAATATGCACACCTTCCTTTGACTATCCTACACTGTGTCCATTAGAGAAGAGAGTCCCCACAGCCCAGGTTAAATTGACATAACACAGCATCTACACTGCTGCTTCAGGGGTCTCTTTGATTTCTACTGAAGCTTCTCAGTTTCCTCTCCCTCTTCTCCTTTGGTTCCCAGCCCCAAATTTCCTTCCTTATATTCACACATTCTTAATTTTATGCTACCTGTATCAGAATATATCCGACTTTATCCTTCCCAATTTAACTCCAGCTTCTATTTCCCCTGGGTTCCGAAAACATAGAAAAGCCTTTTTAGCTTTTTGATTGAATCATCTTACTCACTCTCAAGGAAGGGAATCAGTTCTACGTGGGCTACTTTTATGCTTCCATTTTCCCAAAGGCCAGATGAGTTTGTGAGGCCTTGCAGGTGCGTTGCCTATTCTTTGTCCACTCGAAATTCTTTTGATACTTAAAGACATTAAAGGTATAAGTAACATAAAAGGACAGACTTACGTTTATTGAAAATAGCCATCTAACCTTTATTATCTGCCCTTTTAAAAAATTACTGAAATGGGCTTAGGTTACCCAAATGTAATCATTTGCAAAAGTTTTAACAGGTTATTGCAGAAATCCAAGTGATTTGGATGGATGCCAGGTTGTTGGGTGTGGAAGTAGACAGGAGGAGATAGGTTTGAGGGATGTCCACAGGATTTGGTAACAGATTGGCCCTTATAATGGAAGAAGAGGAAGGATGATTTTGTTTCTGATTGTGATAGAATATCCAGAAAAAAAGAACAGGTTTTAGGGAGATGATGAGTGTACCTTGAAGTGTATGCTAGACATCTAACTAGGTAAGTCTGTTACTAGACTTGAATAGATGGATCTGGAGCACAAGAGAAATGAGTCAGTGTGAGATATATAAACATTTGGAACTCATCAGTCTGTAGGTATTGGATAAAATAACAGCAATGAATGCAATGTTACAGGGAAAGCGTGTGAGAAGAGTATTGAAAACAAAACCTTGAGAAACACCAACATTTATGGATTAGCCAGAGAAAGAAGAGCTCATATTGCTAAAGAAAGAGTGGTGGTTGTTGTTAGTTGCTGTTGAGTTGATTTCAATTCGTGGCAATGCCAAGTGTGCAGAGTAGAGCTGCTCCATAGGGATTTCAAGGCTGTGACCTTTGAGGTGCCTCTAGGTGGGTTTGAACCACTAACCTCTCAGGTAGTAGTCCAGCACTTAACTATTTGTGCCACCCAGACTCCAAAGAAGGAATGGCATCATTGATATATATAGTGACAAACAGTACCAAATCCATCAAAACACTGTAGGTGGGTTATTTTTTCATGATGAAGGAGAATTGAGCATGTAGCTCCTTTCTCTCCCTCCCCTCCTCTGTCTTTCACTCAGATTTATCTTCTTCATAGCACTTAATCTCATCTGAAATGAGCTTATCTCCATATCTTTATTTATTATTCCATGTGAATAGTCAATTTTCCCCATTGGAATATGTACATCATGAGAATAGGACTTATACTTGTTTACTATTCAATTCCCACTCCTAGAACACTTGGGCACATAGCCACTGTTCAGTAAATATTTGATGAGTAGTTAAGAAACAGAAGTTATCATTAGCATGAGATTGGAGATGAAAGAACAGGAATTGGCAAGTTGGGAAACAACTCCCTACTCTAAGAAAATGGGATATAGAGGACGGGATTGATAATCTGAATGGGTACGTGCGTGGAACTTTTAGCTTGAATTTTAGCTCTAAAAGAGAGAGTCATGGACAAAGTTATATTTTTTTCCAAGTCCATTTCAGGTTTTTTTTTTTAAGTCCAACCAGAATCACCCAGGCTAGCATATCATATCACCAGGAGCCCAGGTGGCAGAGTGTTTTAGAGCTTGGCTGCTAACCAAAAGATCGGCAGTTCAAATCCACCACCTGCTCCTTGGAAACCCTATGGGGCAATTCTACTCTGTCCTATAGGGTCGCTATGAGTCAGAATCAACTGGACAGCAACGGTTTTTTTTTTTTTTTTTTGATCATGTCATTGGTTGTTTATCTTCAGGTAACCAAAAATCATATATTAAAATCATATATATGTATTAATTATTTGCTTCTATATGAATAATAATGATGATGATGGCTAACAATTTTTTTAGTATTTGCAATAGCGAGGCAACATTCATTCTAAGTACTTTACATGTACCAGCTCATTTATTCCTTGCAGCGTTCCTATAAGGAGGGCGACTGTTACCATCCCATTTTACAGATGAGGAAGCTGCATCACAGACATTAAGTAATATGACCAAGTTTACATAAAAAATAGCCATGATCAAATCCAACCACTCTGTGTCCTTAACCACTGAGCTATACTGCCTCTAAAGACCTAATCCATCCATCTGAAGGAAAAATGACTGTTGCTTTGTTGAGCCCAGACAAAGCTGTTCATCAGCTAGTCAGACAAAGCAGGTCAGATTGTCCTGCCAGGGAAATGTCCTGGGAGAAATTGTCCTGTCCGGGAACAAACCTGGAAGGAATTTTCCTTTCAAGGAAAGGAATACTTGATTTGATTTTACCTTTTTTTTTTTTTTCCTCTCACATCATTGGCAACCCTTTCCAATTTAAGGTCATCTGAAAATTGAAATATTCTGTTTACCCCTTCTTTTAGGTAATTTAATAAAGACTCTGGGCTCAACCCTGGACACCTCATAGAAAATCTACCCATGGTCCAGTGGATCAGCTCACATGGTGAAAGGAAATCAGTTTTGCATAGGCATTCTTTGATTTGCCTTGTGTAGTGTCAAATACATGACCTCTTAGAATGGTTCGTGCTTAATGCTTTTCTTACAACCCAAAACGCAAGTTATAATGTCAACCTTATCTTTTCCTTTCTCCCTCAGTTTTTCCAGCAGTCTGCTCTAGCTCCTCTTTATTTTTTTCTTGATAGTTTTTGAAATACTATTATATCTATCAAGAGATCCTTATTCATATTCAATTCAGAGTCCAACTCCTCTTTTCTTTAAAGTTCACCTGAAGATTATGAAAAACAAGTGAGGTTTTTAAGTTATCCTTCTCAATGTGTTTCCACACCAATTTCTTAAACTCAGGAATATGGATTATTGTAAAACCAGATCTTTTGTGCATAGTGACTTGCTATGATCTGCAAGTCAGTGGAACTATAGCAAAATGGTTAAAACTACTGACTCTGGATGGAGTCAGAATGCCTGGATTTTCATCCCTTGCTTTATCTACTAGCTGTGTGCCCTTGGGCAAGTTAATTAATTTCACTGAGCTTCAGTTTCTTCAGATGTGAAATACACATAATCATAATACCTCTAACAGGCGGCAAGGAGTATTTTGAATTAACATAAGCAAAGTGTTTAGAACAGTGCCTGGAACCTGGAAAGCCCTGTGTAATATTAGCTGTTGTTTTTGTTTGTTGATGTGGCTGTTTAGGAAAATACTGCTTTCCCTGTCACTATAATTTATAAAAATACTTTCTTAACAAATATCATTTTGACGGATTCACATGGTTAATCCAGTGTGATATGCTTTTAGTTCTTATTTGGAAACCCCTGTGGCATAGCGGTTAAGAGCTATGGCTGCTAACCCAAAGGTGGACAGTTCAAACTAACCAGGTGCTCCTTGGAAACTCTATTGGGGGCAGTACTACTCTGTCCTGTAGGGTCGCTATGAGTCGGAATAGACTCGACCACAACGTTTTTTTTTGGGGGGGGGGGGGGTGGGGGGTGGGGATGGGTGTGTCATTTATTGACTGTTAAAATTTGTGATTACTTTGTTGCCAGATCGTAGGATTTGTTTATGCCTTTTATATGATGTTTTAATCAAGTAACAAAAACAAAAAACTAGATAAATATTTACTATTTGTTTGCTTTTTTAAGAGTCAAATGCGAAAGGGATTCAAAGGAAGATTTTCCTCAGGTTATATTATTTTTTAATTTTTTATTTATCTTTGTGGAAGAAAATTTATTTATGTGTAAATATAGGAAAAGGCAGACATATAGACTAGTGTGTCGATACATTCAGGTTCATTAGGCATCTTTTCCGTTATCCATGTTTAAAATGTGCACATACTGCCATCTGCTGGAAAGGGCTTTTCTACAGCATTTAAACTGCATCGTTTGGGGAAAAAAAAAATTAAAACTCTCAAAGGCTTTTCCAGTATTTTATTTGCTATATATTTCAATAACTGATATTTCATAAATTTCAAGTAAAAGAGCCTTGAAACCCCTTTCAGATGTTTTTATTGCTCTTTTGAGGTAGAATATGAAAATACATCTATAAATCTTTACAATTTTTTGCATGGCTAGGCAGGTATATGTGGAAGTGGTTTGTATTTGGCTGAGTGTAGCTGTGTGGTATTTTGCTTGAACAACTCTGTAAGGCAGTACAATTTCAGTTTGCCAATGAGAAAACAAGCTCAAAGAGGTTAAGTGACCTGCCCAAAGCCGCTTCGTTTTAGGTGGCAGAGCTGAGACCAGAATTTAGAATTTTGGGTATCTAAATTTTTTTTTTTTAATCTAATCCTGTGTTGACGGCAACGGGTTAATCCTGTGGTGCTGTATTATTTCTCCAACTCTTATACTCATTAGGTCTCAGAGTTAGGGCACCCCTATTGACAGGCCTGGCAAGATGAAAGTAGCCAATTACGAAGGGTATATTAAAAGTGAATAGTGTATAGGAAGCAACTTTTTTTAAGACTGAAAAACAAAATAATAAATGAGATACAGTGCTTTGCACAAAATAGATACCTAATACCTATTGATTTTCTATATCGAGAGTGTACTTTCTGCTATGTGAAAATATTATTCCCTTATATTTAATTATTTCTACCCATATACCCCATAGCAATTTCACAAGTGTGGGCTGACTCAGAGCATTCCATAACTGATTTTATTTTTTACTGGCATAATAGTGGATTTTGTTAAATAATGGTTTTCTTTTGGTGAATGGTAAATGTGACTTAAAAAAAAATGTGTCCTTTTTAAATGCTATGTAATCTAATCCTGCGTTTTGAAACATGCATTCTTTGGCCATTATCCTTTAATGGAACTGTGCTGATTTTAAAATGCACCGAGTACTAATGAATTTACTGATTCAGGATGATTTTATCTACTCTGTCCTGTGGGGTTGCTATGAGTCGGAATCAGGTTGACAACAACGGGTTTGGTTTTGGTTTCAGTATATGTACATTTTATCCTAACTAAAATATTCGAAGTTATTTGTCATTATTCCCGCCTTTCTCTTGCTTTATGGCTCTATCATTTTCTGAGGTGGGTGTTTCCTATGACATTTAATAGTATAATTGGTACTACTTTTCTGCAATAGTTTCTAAGTGTCTCCTGGCTGCCACTACTCTTGCATTCTCCAGAAATTAGTTTACTTTTTCTACCTAATTACTTTTCTCAAGTTTTAAATTTTATTGTTCCTCTATTTTGTTTATTTACTAACATTTTAACCTCTTTTTTTTTTACATTCAATCCATTTACATTTCAACTACATTAAGCTAAATTTAAAAAATGTCACTAATTTATATGTAAAACAGTGTTTCTAATTCAAACAGCTGCTTTATAAGAAGTCTCTTGGGATGAAACCTACCCAAGTCCATGAATTTTTGAATGAGTGTGTTAGTGACAGACTTGACTTCAGGACTTTTTACTTTTATTGACATTTTAATGTTGGGAATTTCTTATGAGATAATTAACCCACAAAAGGATGGAAGAGTTCCATTTTCTCTTAGGCAGTATGAGGTATGAAGTAAGATAAGAGAATCAGCCTATGATCAAAAAGGCCATAAAAAATGATATCTTTTTTGTCCAGCATTCAATTTTTCTTTATATTGATTGAGCTGAAATCTATCCATTTAATAATATGAACCCATGAATTTTACCTGTATTTTCTATAGATACACAGAATAATTCTAACCCCTCTTCGATATGGCAGCTATTAAGTCTTCATTCTAAGTTCTTCTTTTCACCTCCTACACTTCAGTGTTTTTAAACATCTCATTTTCTCACACTCATCATTTTTTGAGCAATTCTTTTTCATGAGTTAACTCTTTTAATTCTAATTTTACCCAACAAGGCAGTGTTGTTATCATATCCATTTGATCTAGGGCCAGAAAGATAAAGACACACAACCAGTTAGGAGTTGAGCCAGAGGTTCTACTGAAACTATTAGATTTTGGTGTCCAGGCTCTTAATCACTACATTTCCCCAAATATTTTTTATATGACACCTTTTCTAGGTCCATTTGCTAGGCTCTTTGCTCCTCTCTGTATGTGTTTGAGTCTGTCAGTGCCTCTTTTATACAACAGCACAGAAAAATGAACTCAGGTGTACCAAGTTCCACATTAGGTGTGCTCTGGCCTATACTGAGAAAATATGAGCAACCTGCCTGAACACCTATACCATGCAAGCGAACATTACAGACTTTCCCCCATGTCTTGGCTTACCTTGAGCAGCTGTTAAATTGGTTGTTACCGTTCTTTATGTGTATGTGTATTTGTAAATGTGGTTAAGTATTTGTGTATGTGTTTTTCAACTTAAAAGAACTCTAAATTTTATATTGTTAAACCATACCTTGTCGTCTTTGTCATTGTTGTTGTTAGGTGCAATTGAGTCTATTCTGACTCATAGCGACCCTGTGTACAACAGAATAAAACGCTTCCTGGTCCTGCGCCATCCTTACAATTGTTGTTATGCTTGAGCCCATTGTTGCAGCCACTGTGTCAATCCAACTCCTTGAGGGTCTTTGCTGACCCTCTACTTTACGAAACATGATGTCCTTCTCAAGGGACCAATCCCTTCTGATAACATGTCCGAAGTGTGTGAGACAAAGTCTGGCCATCCTTGCTTCTAATGAGCGTCCTGTCTATACTTCTTCCGAGACAGATTTGTTGGTTCTTCTGGCAGTCCATGGTATATTCAGTATTCTTTGCAAACATCATAATTCAAAGGCATCAGTTCTTCTTCAGTCTCGTTTTTTCATCGTCCAGCGTTCTCATGAGAGTGGGGGTGACTGAAAACGCCATGGCTTGGGTCAGGAGCACTTAGTCCTTAAAGTGAAATATTTGCTTTTTTAACACTTTAAAGAGATCTTTTGCAGCAGATTTGCCCAAGGCAATGTGTCATTTGATTTCTTGACTCTTGGTTCCATGGGCATTGATTGTGGATCCAAGTAAAATGAAATCCTTGACAACTTCAATCTTTTCTCCATTGTTCATCATGTTGCTTATTGGTCCAGTTGTGAGGATTTTTATTTTTCCTGTGTTAAAGTGTAATCCATACTGAAGGCCGTAGTCTTTGACTTTCTTCAGTAAGTGCTTCAAGTCCTCTTCACTTTCAGCAAGCAAGGTTGTGTCATCTGCATATCGCAGGTTGTTATGGAATCTTTCTCGAAACCTGATGCTGAGTTCTTCATGTAGTCCAGCTTCTTGGATTGTTTGCTTAGCATACAGATTGAGTAAATACAGTGAAAATGTACAGCCGTGACGCACACCTTTCCTGACTTTAAACCACGTAGTATCCCCTTATTCTGTTTGAACGAATGCTTTTTGGTCTATGTACAGGTTCCGCATCAGCACAGTTAAGCTTAGTCAGGAAATACAGATTACAGTCCACTTTAGAGTCATATCTGCCAATAAATTGCTGTGTGCTTTTGCTCATCTCTTAATCTCTACCCAGCTTCATCTTCCTTATCTGTATAAGACGAAGTTGGACTGTGGCCTCTGAGGCTGCTTTAATTCCAATATCTGTGATTTTAAAGTATACCAAATTACTTTTAGATGTTCTAATAACCAAAGGATCGGCAGTTCGAATCCGCCAGGTGCTCCTTGGAAACTCTATGGGGCAGTTCTACTCCATCCTATAGGGTCGCTATGAGTCGGAATTGACTCGAGGGCACTGGGTTTTAACCTAACTTTAAAGCAAATAAATCAGTCATGCAACTTGACTCTTCTGAGCTATATCCAGGGCTGATTTGTCCTTCAATATTTGAATTACTTATGTGACTACACATTAGTAATTCAAATATTGAAGAACTTTTAAACTGTTGATAAATAATCATTGTCCCAGCTTCTCCATTTATGAAGAACACTGGAAGGCCCCTTAAAAGCTTGCTGGCCCCCCGAAAGACCACCACAACTCCTGCACACCAGCCCCATCTGCATGAGCTCCACCAGTGGAACATAGCACCCTTGGCAGTGACACTGGCACCCAGCAGGCAAGTGCATGCTGTCTGTTTTTCTCCTCCTTTGTGGCTGTGGCCACTAACTCCTGGTAGATGCTTTGCCAGAGTCATCCATGTGTGGTTGCTTTTGGTGACTATTATAAGTGATTTGAAGCATACGTGGACTGTTTTTAGCACTCTAATTGTTTCATGAAGCCCTTTTTTTAATATAGATAATACTGTGGGCTTTACAGAATTGATTCATATAATATTCAAGGATTGTTACAAAGCTAAAGATAAATAACTTCATTTTAGATTTCAGCTTAAACTAAATGAGGAAAAACAAAATGTGATTTGATTCCAGTTCTGGTGGTGATTTTATGACTGATCCCTTAAATGTTGCAGATCTCATGAAATCCTTTCTGTTACCTTTCTTTTAGAAATTGTCTGTTTTGTTTCTAGGTGAATGAAATTTACCACGATGAGTCCCTCGGTGTGCATATAAATGTGGTCCTGGTGCGCATGATAATGCTGGGTTACGCAAAGGTAAATGTCTTCAACTATGTGGACTGTGAGCCTTAGGAATTGGGTTAGCAAACAGAAAACTAAATTTCAGCAGCCACAGCTAGCAGCACAGTTGTATCTCACTTTGATCCCTATGTTGCTCTCAGCTGAGGAGGAGAAACTGCCAGAATGAGCAAGGGAAATCTCTAAGTTGAGCAGGTAATGATTTTGTGCTGGTACCATTTGCTCTGTGTTCCTGTGTCTAATGGGGATGTAGCTAGTAATTGTCACTTTAGGCATGGCTACATGAATGAAAATAAATGGATACCATTGCAAAGAAAGAGAGTTTCCATGAATGAAAATAAATGGATACTACTGCAAAGAAAGAGACTTTCCTTAGCTTATCATTACCACCAAATTTGTGACTCATTATTCGTTTAATAAGTCTACACTCAGAGTCTACTATGTGGCAGACACATCCTAGGTGCTTGGAATATATTAACCCAGTGCCGTCGAGTCGATTCCGACTCATAGCGGCCCTATAGGACAGAGTAGAACTGCCCCATAGAGTTTCCAAGGAGCACCTGGCGGATTTGAACTGCCGACCCTTTGGTTAGCAGCCGTAGCACTTAACCACTATGCCACCAGGGTTTCCGTTGTTGGAATATATATAACTAATATATTGGAATATATTAGTGAACAAAAGAAGACCAAGATTTTTGCCCTGTCTTGATTTGCTAAAACATTATTTCAGTTGTGTGTCTTTCTACTTAAGAAAAGTGAAGCACATGGTGATTTTTTTTTCAGGTAAAAGAACTTTTATCCTTTTGAAAACAAAAAGTCGGATTATCAAAATGCACACAGTAGGCATTTCACATAATGGAACACAACTTGCCTGGTTTTAAAATGGTACTATGTATGCCCCTGTCCTTGGAAATGATAGAAATAAGTCTATTTTGGATGGAATGGTTTATTCCCTTTGAGAAGAAAACATGTGAAAGTGATTAACTTAACAATTTTCTAGAAGTTTCAAGGAAACCCCATAATTAACCTTCCTGATTATAAAATACTAATGAATTCGTGCATTTAGCAAACAAGAAAAATCCATGTGTTTACATTTCCTTGTCTACTTAATATCCACTTATCATTTCTAATGATAGCGTGTCATCGCTCTTTAGTTTATCCCATAAGCCTGACCTACTTTGTGTGGCTAACACTGAATGGGAGTCAACTCCAGCTGGAGATGTTAACACCCTTTGGTTGGTTTTTAAGTCATTTGTTCGGAGAAGTGTGTGATTAGTATATAACAAACCAAGCTAGTTTTACTAAGAATGTAAATGCTGATAATAATATCTGCTGAAATATTACAGAAGTGTCAGCCTGTTAGCTAAGCAAGGTACTAATTTGGGGTTCGAAGTTCAGTTCTTCATTCTATCAGAACTCCTCTGGGAAGTGTGACTCCTGGGTTCTTTTAAGGATGGGCCCCTTTCTTTCTCATTAGGGAATTTTTGCTTTTCCCATATGTGGGTTAATTCCTGACCAAAAGAAATAAACAGAAACCTTATCCAAAGATCTTTCGCTTAAACATATCTGGAAAATAAAAATCTCATGCCAGAATCTTTGCCTGTATTTTTCTTGTTAATATCTATGAAACTAAAAATCCAAGCTGAATCAAGAATTATTTAGACTACACAAACTCTTGCTGAAGTGATTAATACTGAAATGTCTCACAATATTAAGTCTCAGCATCAGATATTTCCATAAATAATGTCAGTCAACTTTAACACAGGCAATATTGATCATTATAAAGATACACTTCATGGGCATTTAGAATTCCCAAATCAAAGTTGCTATCTAAATAAACCCCAAATAATATTACTAAGCCATTATTTAAGTAGTGTAACCCCAAATTTCAACATCAGAGACAGTTATTAAAAGAAACTTTTGGAAAAATATGATGTGTGTCTTTAATATACTGTTTCCACTTAGTCCATCAGCCTTATAGAAAGGGGAAATCCATCCAGGAGCTTGGAGAATGTATGTCGCTGGGCTTGCCAACAACAAAAATCGGATCCCAACCACTCTGAACACCATGACCATGCAATTTTTTTAACCAGACAAGACTTTGGACCTGCTGGAATGCAAGGTATTTCCATTAATATGTAGGAGAAACACTGAAGGGCATGACTTTTCAAAAATTTAACCCTAAATCAGATCGTATTCAAATGTTCGAATCTCTATCACCACTTTCCGCCATGCAACAGGCAAGCATACATTTTCTTTCTGTTGCTTCCAGTAACTTTTTTGGAACTCATAGTGTTAAGTGCTTCTTAAATACCGTAGTAAATTTTGTTTTCCTTTAATGATTGTACACTTGGCATGGGGGAGTGGGGTGCAATGTGATTTCCGCTAACTGTTTGGAATGAGAAAAGAGATGACATGAGAAATGACTGCTGCCAAAGAGCTTTCTTCCAAAGTCGGTTTATATTTATCTAATAAATTCTGTGTGGACTTTGGAAAAAAGCAGACTTGATGATTTACTTTTCAATGTAGATGAAATTTCTGGCTCTCTTCACCAGCACCATGATAGGAAGAGCCGTTTACTGAAACAGAAAGACAAGGCATAGCTGGTGGGCAAAACAGAATGGTAACCCTGAGCAGTTCCGTTCCTTCCCTCAGGAAAGGGGAAAAGGCAGACCCAAATGAATCTTTCTGAGACCATTACCTGTGGCTTTCCCAAGAGAATGTGGCAAAATGCTAGCAGGGAAATAATACCGCCCCTGTTTTCCTGAAAAGCTTTTTTTCTAGGCAAAAGTCCACTAGTAATACTTAACGGGTTTTCTCATAAAATGAAAATAATAGTAATTGTAATTCTCTACAGGATATGCTCCGGTCACAGGCATGTGTCATCCAGTGAGAAGTTGTACCCTGAATCATGAGGATGGTTTTTCATCTGCTTTTGTTGTAGCCCATGAAACTGGCCATGTGTAAGTCACTGTTGACAGCTGTAAAGTAATAAAAGATCTTTTCTGTTTCTCCCAGTATTGTCCATGCTATGGGCAAAGAACATGCCAGCATGCAGTTCTATTCCCCTGCCAAATGTGAGTTGCTGAAACAGTGACGAGGTTATATAGTGAAATGAGATGAGTGAGTATTGCGTGGAAACCCTGGTGTAGTGATTAAGTGCTACGGCTGCTTACCAAAGGGTTGGCAGTTCAAATCGGCCAGGCGCTCCTTGAAAACTCTATAGGGAAAGTTCTACTCTCTCCTATAGGGTTGCTATGAGTCGGAATCGACTCGACGGCAACGAGTTTGGTTTGGTTTGGTTTATTGCTTGCAGAGTTACTCCTGTGCTTTTAATAGCTATAGAAAAAAAGAAAGAATTTCTTTCAGATTGCTCTCTATTTCACAGTTTCTGTGACTCATCCTAGAAAGCCACTTTGCCTTAAAAATATGCAGTCGTGTATCACTTAACGTCCACAATACTTTCTATGAAATAGGACGTTATGTGATTTGGATGTTGTACAAACGCCATATTATGGATGAAGGTCATTTCAGGCATTCACTTCCAGAATAAGGAGATTTTGTCCACATTAAAAATTTACTGAGGCCAATAACCTCCCTCTACAATTAGTTTATTTGAAGTTTTAACAAATTCTTCTGCTGCCTTCACATCAGCACTTGCAGACTGACCATTTACTTTCACATTATGCAGCGAAAATTGTTGTATGAAGCACTTGGACCACCCAGGCTAGCAATAAACTCAGTACCGTAGTCTGGTCCTGCTTTTCTTTAAGCATCTGGAACATGCTTCGTGCCTTGGCAGTGATAGTCAACATGCTGAGAGGGACTCACTTTTGTGTTTGGTTCTCAATCCATGTCATTAGCAATTTCTGCATATCTAATGTAGGTCCCTCACGCTTTTGTTAGCCTTGTAGCATACAGTGGGGCTTATCCTTTAACACCTTGCAGAATTTTTTTCTTTGTTTTTTAAGGATCGTCATGATTGTCAAGTGTGACATGCCTAAATCCACTCTGCCCCAATTTCCTATTGGGATTTCTTTATTACGACTTTATGGGACCACAGTCATATATGTGGTTGGATGTTGCCTGAATGGTCGTTATGTGGTGCATGACTGTATATATTTCCCAGTATTTATTTTCAAGACAGAAGTGAAACAAAAGCCATAACCCCTATGATTCTTACCAGTGGGGGTCTTACTTTGTGTTCTAGGTTGGGAATGGAGCATGATGGACAAGGCAACAGGTGTGGTGATGAGACTGCTATGGGAAGTGTCATGGCTCCCTTGGTGCAAGCAGCGTTCCATCGTTATCACTGGTCCCGATGCAGTGGTCAGGAACTGAAAAGATACATCCAGTATGTCTTCCTGCTGCATGTCATGAGAGCAATTATATTGTAACATGAACACAGACATGGTACTGACTTTTAGGACCTTGATTATAATAAGATTCCCAGTGAATGAAAACTCTTGTTCATAATGGACATTTTCTTATTACTCAGAGCACCTGGTATAATGATTCCATGGTCTAATCAAGATATTTAAACATATAAGACTAGAATTTGAATGTATTTTTCACTGTGCCTTCCCTTTACTAAATTCTTGATGGGGTCTTTGACTACTGGTCAAACTTGAGTTAAACAGAAAGAGAAGATGAACAAGTGACTCCTGCACATTATACCAGAACATCCCGTTAGTGTAAGTCTCAGGTTCTGTGTTGCCTCTCCATGTGGGGAAACAGCAAGCAATACAGAATAAGTTTGTCACAGCACTGTTGCATTTCTAAGTCGTGTTTGGCGTACTTTCATGGGGTAAATAAGAATGTGGGGTCTTTTTCCAAATGACAGCTGAAACCAGCAACCTTGAAATGTGTGCTTTTTAAACCTAGTTCTGTGATCTAATGAAATTTCAGAATATGTGAGCTAAGAATGCTTTTCTATTAGGAATGATTTAAAAAAAATAAAGTCAATTAACTGCATACATTATTTTCCTTCCTACAGTTCCTATGACTGTCTCCTTGATGACCCTTTTGAACATGACTGGCCCAAACTCCCAGAACTTCCCGGAATCAATTATTCTATGGATGAGCAATGTCGTTTTGATTTTGGTGTCGGTTATAAAATGTGCACTGCGGTACGTTCATCACAGTCAGTTTAGATTTTGCATCTTGCAGTCTGTTTACTTAGCTCCTGTTTGGTGAGCTTTACACATCCGCTGGTACAAAAATATCTACGATTGTTTTGTGTTTTCTCTGTTGCTATATGCTAAATCTAAGTGATTTAAATGTATTGTGTGATTTAATCCTTGTGACAGAAAAGAAGGAAGGTAGTATATTTTTATTTTACAGATGAAAAAACTAAGTCTTGCAGAACTTAAACAACTTGCCTAAGTCACACATGTGGTAAATAGGGGAGCTGGACTTTGAAACCAAGGCTGTAAGGCTCCTAAACTTTATGTTCTTTTCTTCATTTGGTTTCTGTGACTTTCAGAGATGAATCCAAAGCCTTCGATAGATTGTCTCTCTTTATCATACTGGTCACAATTCTATATAGCTGTGACTGAGGGAGTGGTTGTACATGAGAATCATATGAGCATCATATGGTATACCAGGAGGCCCAGGAATATGGACTCCATATTCCTGACTGCATGGTCAGGTCCTGAATCTGACACTTACCAGAGATATGATCTTGATCACCTTATTTAATCGATCTGTGGCTTTTTTTGTGCTTAGTTTTCTCATGTACATAATGTGGAAAACTGATAGTATTTGTCTCATAGCATTGATGTAAGGATTAAATTTGATAATGTAACTTAAGTGCTTACTTAGTACAATGCAGGCGTATAATAAATGCTTAATGAAGTCCATTAAAGCCAGTCTTCCATGTGGCTATTTGGATTAGAGGTATACTTGATTAAATGTCTCGGTTGATCTTTAGTAGTTCATAAAAAAAAAAAAAGGAAGGGCTTTTTTATATTTGGAGCAAGTTTATATGTTAGAAAAATAAGTCTATTTCGTGGTACTGAGAAGAAATTAATCTGCACCTCGGAATCTTCCATATGAAGATATCTACAACTATTTCATCTGTCTATAAGGTATATACTGTCAGTTCCTAAGTACATGCATTAATGCTTTAGATATGAGAATTCTGAAGGACTGACTCAATGCTATGGAAAAATACAATTTCTGCATTAAGTTATAGGAGCTGTGACCAAAAAAAAAAAAAAGAAAACTAGGTCTGAAATTGATACTAATAAAAAAAAATCTGTGATCATAAGTGAGTAATTACCTGTGTATGCAGTGAATAATTGGATAAACTGATGTCTGATATTTTACAAGAATCTGAAGAATGATAAGATGTTTATATTTAGAGAGAGCAAAGACAAGCACAGAGCACACGCAGATTTGTATGTGTACTTAAACATATATTTGAATATTATGTGATGTATTCAGAAAATTAAAAAAAAAAATTCTTTAACAGTGAGAAAACCATGATTTTCTGCTACTGTCAGACTTGTAGCCGTAACCGTAATCTTAACTTATAACCTATATTCTCAGCCACAGATTTTTGCGAGTATCAAATATATGGAAGAGCGACCTATAAACTATATAACGGTATTATATTTTATTATACCTGAAATACTTCATGTGACTTAGGAAGTTTGTTAAATATTTTCTTCTTTTCGTCAACTAATTCTGAAAAGTATTTTTATTAACTATATCTGACTATCTGGTTCATGGGAGCCCTGGGGACACAGTAGTTAAGCACTCGACTGCTAACTGAAAGGTTGGTAGTTCAAAACCATGAGCCACTCTGCGGGAAAATGATGTGGCAGTCTGCTTCCTTAAAGATTACAGCCTAGGAAACCCTATAAGATTGCTATAGTTGGAATCAACTCAATGACAACGGGTTTGGCTTTTTTGGTTTTATCTAGTTCATAAGGAGTTCCTGGATGGCAAAAATGGCTAAGCGCTGGACTGCTAGCCAAAAGGTTGGTGGTTCCAGCCCATCCAGAGGCACTGCAGAAGACAGGCCTGGTGATGTGCTTCTAAAAGTTCACAACCTTGAACACCCTATGGAGTAGTTCTACTCTGACACTCATGGGGTTGCTATGAGTCAGAATCAACTTGATTACAGTAACAACATCTAGTTTATGCCTACAGGTATAAAGAAGAACCATTTTGATGCTTGGAAGCTACAGAGCCATGATAATAAGTTTTCATATTTAAAGCGTTCATATAATTGTTCTTTGTAAAATTACAATATTGTCTATTTTAAAAACCTGAAAATGGAAATGACACACAGCAATATTAGAAGTCAAATAACCAGGGGATCTCAGACATCATTGGTATTTTAGAAAAGCAGAATTCTACTTGGAATTCTTATGCAGTACTTTCTCTTAACATGCCACGACTTTGACTATTAACTTGAAATGTAAATATCCAAGAAATATTACCTGAAGATACTATATGGAATGTATTGTTGGTGTACATCATACTATCTGTATTTCATTGAGAGTTTGATTCTTTCTTCTAGTTCCGAACCTTTGACCCATGTAAACAGCTGTGGTGTAGTCATCCTGATAATCCCTACTTTTGTAAGACTAAAAAGGGACCCCCACTTGATGGAACTGAATGTGCTGCTGGAAAAGTGAGTATATCTGTGTAAACATTGAAGGTTTAAGGTATGTTACATAATGATCCTCTAAAAGAGTCTGGAAAAAGATGTACATAGCTACATTGTCATGGTGCATGAGGTTTCACTATGGTAATAAACTAATATAGTTTAGTTCATACCTACAGGTATGAGCTAATATAGCATGTTACACTAACACACTAATATAGTGTATTAGTTTCTTGTGGCTGCAGTAACAAATTACCACAAACTTGATGGCTTAAAACAATAGAAATTTATCCTTTCAATGTTCTGGAGGCCAGAAGTTTAAAATCAGTTTCTCTAAGCTGAAATCAAGGTATTGGCAGGCCTACACTCCCTCACGAGCCTCTAGTGGAGAATCTTGCCTCTTCCAGCTTCTGGTGGCTTCCACCATTCTTTGATTTTTGGCCACATCACTACAATCTCTGCTTCCATGTTCATATTACTTCTTCTTCTTTTGAGTGTGTCAAATCTCCCTTTACTTCTTTCTTACAAGGACATTTTTTATGGCATTTAGAACCCTGGGTACGCCAAAATAATCTCCTCGTCTCAAAATCCTTAATTTACTCAAATCTGCAAAGACCCTTTTTTTCAAATGAGGTAACATTTACAGGCTCCAGGGATTAGGACCTGATATTTTTGGGGCCACCATTCAACCAGTTACAGATAGAAGAGGAAGTTGCTGCTCAATAGAATATCTGATCCCTACTAGTAAGATCTGATTTACTTGCTGGCATCCCATTCCTTGTGAAGGTTGCCCAGAAATAGTCAGGCGAACTTATACAGAAGATTTGGCCTAGCTCCTCGGGGACAGATGCCCAGAGGTTTTAAATCTCAAGTGGTGTAGCCAGGACTGGATGCCCAGAAACTGGCTGAGTGCCATGCTACACTCCTCACAAGGAGAATGATCCCAAACTCCAAACAAAGGCTTGTCAAGCACTCAATATGAAGAGCCTTGACTGGTTTGGAAATGAGAAATTACAATGGGACCAAAAACTGGCAAGGAAAATTTATGTAGCTTTTAGTCCTTTTAAAGTCCATTAAAGCTCTATTTCAAATGTGTATAAATTGTATTTTCTGTGAGAATTTATGCATCATCATAATAAAACCTGCCATTATTAGTGTTCAAACTGTGCTAGGCACTATGTTATAAATGCATTCCTTATAGGGTCTTGTTTTGAGAAAACTCATTACAAACTTTTGACTCAAAAAGCAAGAGCAATAATGATATGATTCATGTTTGCTTTATAAAAAAGATACCCTGTAAATCAACTCTGAACATCCAACTCCTCTAAATGTATTTGTGTTACATTTAAATTTACTGAAGTTGAATTTTAAGAAATACAGATATTGTACATAGTTTGAAAAACAAAGTTAAAATGTTGGAAAGGAACTAGCATTTCTTGAACATCTGCTTTGGGCTGGACTCCATGTTAGGCATCTCTATAGTATTAGGGTTCTAGTAGTCCCCAGTTTGTTCTTTACTGGCCAGGTGACCATAATCTCCTCATGAACATATTTGAGCCTCAATTTGCCTCATCTAAAAGGTGAGGATAATGTATCTGACCTGTTTCTTATTATGGAAACCCTGGTGCCATAGTGGTTAAGTGCTACAGCTGCTAGCCAAGAGGTCAGCAGTTCAAATTCACCAGGCACTCCTTGGAAACTCTATGGGACAGTTCTACTCTGTCCTATAGGGTCGCTATAAGTTGGAATAGATTCGACAGCAGTGGGTTTTTTTTTTTTTTTTTTTTGGTATTTCTTGTTATGAAGGAAAACTTTTAAAAGTATATGAAAGTGTTTGAAATTTGGGTATGATAAGAAAAGGTGCATTCTGTGTATGTTAAGTGATTTTTTTCCTAAACTGAGGCACATATTTTAATGTCATTTTGTTAGAAGGGCACATAACCAAAAAAAAGGGCACATATTACCCTTAAAAATCCTGATAATATAGATAATGAGAGATGAAGGGTAGATAGCACCTACTGTGCAATTTGGATGCTAATTCTTATTGATTATGATGTTTGATACTCACTGGTGAATGTATCGTTTACAAACTTGACTGAATGAATGTTATTTTTTCACTTTAAGTTTTATACTTAAAAAATACAAATCTCAGTTATTCTTCTTACAGGGTATCTTACTAGGATAATTGCTCTTGGATAATTTTAAATGCATTTTCACCTGGAAATAAAAGAGAAATGAAGCCTTCAAATAGGCTTTTAAAACAACTTTGGCTGTAGTGTATGCATGATACTCATGATTGCCTTGTGTTATTTTCTTAAGTGGTGTTATAAGGGTCATTGCATGTGGAAGAATGCTAATCAACAAAAACAAGATGGCAATTGGGGATCATGGACCAAATTCGGCTCCTGCTCCAGGACGTGTGGAACTGGTGTTCGTTTCAGAACACGCCAGTGCAGTAATCCAATGTGAGTGTAACCCCTATAATTCCAATTATTTTTGGACAAATCAGAAAATGTTACAAGATCCTGTTATTAATATTCTACTTCATGGAGTACATGTAAAATACAGAATGAGGGAACTAATTGTTCACAGTGCATAAACCAGTGACTATTTCAAATAAGGAGTCCCTGGGTGGTGCAAATGGTTAGCATGCTAGGCTGCTCACCGAAAGGTTGGAGGTTCAAGTCTACCTAGAAGCATCTCAGAAGAAAGATCTGGCCATGTACTTCCAAACACTAGCCATTAAAAACCTTATGGAGCACAGTTATACTGTGAAATACATGAGGTCACCATGAGTTGAGGTTGACTCGATGACAACTGGCTTTTTTTTCAGATAAACCTCTACTTATCAATCTTGCGAAGAGTAGTCAGTGATGAAGGTTAAAAGCTCAAGTGCAGATTTCAGATTTTTGAAGAATTAGCTATTCAGGAATGTTAAGAAACTGAGCAGGGAAAGTAGATCCTTGTGCTCTTAGGGCCTGGGCACTGCAGACTGTGAGATCTGGCTGCAGAAGTAAAGATGCGTCAGGGGAGGGGCAGTGTCAGCCAGAAAGACTCATCCACACTAGGGTTCAGAATGAGGCAGCGAAAAGAAGTCCAAGAAACTTTTTTTGGGAAAAGTTATTTATTCATTCACTCAGACTAAATTTAAATCCCTGTTGAGTGCTCAGCACACTTTATTTTCTGAAGGAAAATAAAAATGTATTGAATTTAGGACATTCTTCATTGTTTAGGGTTTAACATGTAAGCAGCCCTTTCTCTCCATCCATGGCAGCAAGATGTCGCTGAGCATGTCTTTTAATATGTCACATACTCACATACGTGTCTTCTCAGGAAGAGATGATGGTAGCTTCAGTGTAACAAAAACAATAAAAATTATACTAAAAGCAGCTAAGGTTTACTGAGAGGCAGGCTCTGCTGCACATGCTTTAAATATGTTAACTCATTTAATTCTCACACCTTTTCTTTACAGAAGATGGTATTATTATTTGCATTTTACATGTGAGGAAACTGAGGCATAGATTTGAGGTCAAAATTTCTTTGTGTTATAGTTACATGTTTTATACATCATGGAAAATATAATTTTCCTTAGTCCAGATACATGATATTTCTTTATATACTTTGTCCAGGCATTTAAAAGATACTGTTTGAAATGTTGACATAAGTTTAGGTTGTCCCCTCCCCGCCACCCAACTCCCCAGCAGGGATAGGGTGCTTTTGGAAAGGGACCAAAATTAGGAAGCATGAGTTCATTCACTTTGCACTGGCAGCCCAGAAGCCCTGGCTTCTTGCCCTCGAGCACTGTGTCTGGCAGTTTCAAAGGCTGGACCAAAGCCAAAAGTCCTTTTTAAATGTTGTCTTTTCTTTAGGCCCATCAATGGTGGTCAGGATTGTCCTGGTGTTAATTTTGAGTACCAGCTTTGTAATACAGAAGAATGCCAAAAACACTTTGAGGACTTTAGAGCACAACAGTGCCAGCAGCGTAACTCCCACTTTGAATACCAGAATACCAAACACCACTGGTTGCCATATGAACACCCTGACTGTAAGTAGACACCTGCTTTTTCCTGCCCTGTGGATGGTTACTTACAGTTTGAGCTTTGTCAACACCAATCCCTTGCTCTCTCAATCCCTCTTTGGTCACTTAGAAAACTTGATGCTTATACAGATAAGCCCTCCTCAGTTTCTAAGAGTAAAGCCAAAGTACTCCTTTCTCTAGAGATGTAAGAATTGTGGAATAGTTCCTGGCAAATAGTGTTACTACCATCACCAGTGAAAAGACCAGTGGAAAGCAACAAATGGGAGAGAAGTCTGGGCAAAGAAATAATGTCCTGATTGAACTGAGATCCCTCTATTAGGAAATGCTTCTGAAATATTGTGACAATTCCTTTCTCAATAACTAGAGGAAAATATAGCCCCTTTATAATTGAATCAGGACCAATAAAAAGGCCATTTTGCAATAATAAAATGTACTTCATAGCCTTTTATTTATGGACTGTATACGAGTTACAAAAAAAATACACTTGGAATTCCCTTTTGATGTTTCACTTCTTACCTCTGAATTTTTGGTTAAATATGATCAAATGGAAACTTCTTGCCATATTTCTTATTTGGGCAAATAAAAGAAAATATTTACATGGTTATCAAGCAATATAATACACTACTGGTTTCAGTTTGAAAGCCGTTTTGAAGGAAAGGTACATGCATATTGAAATTCAAAGTTGCAGTTCATTAAAAAGAAATGCATTATTTTTTATCTATTTTGATGAAGTGAGTTGCACAATTTATATTAAATTTAATTAAGGAGGCCCTACGAGAAGCAAAAACTATATTACATGATCAGGTCAAATCAGAGAGAAACTCAGCCCTCTAATAGCCACTAAAACCAATTAGGTTTTGAGTTAAAGTGTATTAAGTGGCTGTGATTTGTAAGCTGTAGGTCGAGGATTGGCTTACAACTCAGTGTGCCTGGGACAGTCCCGGTTTATTCCTGTTAGTGCTGCAAAATTATTAATAAGAGCCACCATTCACTTTCACAAGTATCCCAGTTTGGATGAATAAATTACATGGTCACCTTGGTTAAAATAAGACAAGCATACTTGTCTCTTATTCCTTGTTTTATTTATTTGCACAGTATCCCTTATATTTGCGTGAAATCACATTGACACTTTATATTTTAAAAATAACATAGACTGTGCTGTTGAAACATATCATATTATGTAAATCATTTTTATCCTCCATACTGTGCAGCCAAGAAAAGGTGCCACCTTTACTGCCAATCCAAAGAGACTGGAGATGTTGCTTATATGAAACAGCTGGTGCACGATGGAACACGCTGTTCTTACAAAGATCCCTATAGCATATGTGTGCGAGGAGAATGTGTGGTGAGTTAAACTTGCTCCCCAAAGACTTCCTACAGTGTGATGCAATTCTGCATTCATTATCATTCAGTGTTTTAAAAAAAATTTTCTTTAACTGTTTATTACATGTGAAATCACATTATAATGAAGCCCTGTGAATAAGTCAAGAGCTAAAATAAATTTGGGAGAAATTTTGCTTACTGAAATCAAACTTTGTTCACTGGGGAATCAAAATTCAGATAGTTTTCAGTATCTAAGTTATTCTGGTACCTCCAGATTGGAAATTCAGCAACTTGGGAAGAATGCATTGCTTTGAGTATTTTACTAGTAGCTATTTGATACTAAAATACACGCTTTTCTTTTTAAAAAAAAATTCAACGCGAAATGTACTTTATGTTTTTCTTGCTAAAGATAATAGAGACTTCTCTTTCTTCCTCTCTCACTTTCTAATTGATTCTAAGTTTAAATGCTGAGTTCCACATCAGAACAAAAGTAGTGCAGAAGCAGATAGGGATCACAACAGAGGGCCCCGGACGGAGCTGGAGAAAAATGGAGAACAAAATTCTAACTCACAGAAAAAGACCACACTTACTTGGCCTGACAGAAACCCCGAGAACATGGCCCCCGGACGCCCTTATAGCTAAGTACTGAAGTCACTCGTGAAGTTCACCTTTCAGCCAAACATTAGACAGGTCCATAAAACAAAATGAGACTAAAGGGGCACACCAGCCCAGGGACAAGGACTAGAAGGCGGAAGGGGACAGGAAAGCCAATAACGGGGAACCCAGGTTCGTGAACGGAGAGTGTTGACATGTCATGGGGTTGTTAACCTCTGTCACAAAACAATATGTGTATTAACTGTTTCATGAGAAGCTAGTTTGTTTTGTAAACTTTCATCTAAAGTACAATTTAAAAGAAAAAAAAAGTAGTGCAGAAGCAAGAACAATGATTTTTGCCCTCTTCTAACTGCTTTTTTAAAAAATATGGCTTATTTTCTTGTTCATGTTTATTAGTTAAATTTTAATATAAAATTGTCCTTATTAACTGAACAACTGGTCCTAAAGCCTATTGCCTTGTCATTTCGGTGCAATTAAGTTATTCTGTTAATGAGTCTCAAGTACATGGATGCCTCATAGTTGGACTGAAATGTCCCGGAGAGTAGAATCTATGATTTGTCCAACTTTTATCTCCCGCAGTATCTAGTGCATTATGTATATGTGCTGTCATTTCTTCCCTTGCCCACTTCCATCCTGGACTTAAGAGTTCAATGAGGTATCATTACCCTACACTGATTTACATCAAGGACTTAACCCAGCTCCGAAAATCGTCAGTAGTTCACTAGTAAATTAATGAGAAAATTTAAACTCTTCCTGGTATTCTAGGCCTTCCACAGTCTGTGCTATGCAAATCTGTCACCTGTTCTTCTGTCACGCAACACTAACCTTCCACTGGTTTCAATATTGGTTTAAGTATTGTTCTCTGAACCTACTTCTCTTGAGCGAACCACTTCCGTGGCTCTGTTTTAATCTCTTCACATACCGGAAATGCCTCTACTCTGTATTCCTTTAAGACCCTATGAAAGCCTCCACCTCTGGGAAGTTTTCCCGACTTTTAAGACTCTTACAAATGTATGAGTCACTATTTTATTATTCATATTTATAAATACGAAAGCAACAAGGAAAAAGCAACATTTTTTTCTGTTTTTGTCTTTCAACACCAGCTGCAACATCTATGCTCAATAAATGTTTGATGATTATAACAATGTATGATGGGGGTAAATATAAGTTTACAATTGTTCTTTGAAAGATTTTTAATAGATATTAAAAAGCAAGGCCACAGTGAAAACTTGTTGCAGACTGGCTAGATGTTGTAACATGGTTATACAAATGGCTCACCATTCTCTGAGATGCTGACCTTTACTTTGGCACATTGAAATTAGCGACGTTTAACACCTTCTTTCCCCAGAAAGTGGGCTGTGATAAAGAAATTGGCTCCAATAAGGTTGAGGATAAGTGTGGCGTCTGTGAAGGAGATAATTCCCATTGTCGAACTGTGAAGGGGACATTTACCAGAACTCCAAGGAAGCTTGGTAAGATGAAGTTTCTGTGCACCTAGTATCCTTCTTTTTGCCTTGTACTTTTTGAGAACTTTTAAGAATCCATCCTTTTCAATAAACGTAACAAAAAATTGGCAGGTGATTTATTTTTTATCTAGATTACCTTTTAGAAAACTATTTTAAATAATTAAAAAAAAAAAGCTCTGGATTCGCACTCCATAGCTACTATGATGAAAAAAGGCTACTAAAAACAATATCAATTATTGCAGTAAGATAAAATCTGTTTTATTTTGTGTTTTTAATAAAATGCACTAGATCTAATTAGTAGAGTTGCTGCTTATTTTGAATTTTCTTTTACACATAAATTGCTGATCAGGAGTTAAAAATCACCAAACATTAAATATAATGTTTTTAATGTTGCCAAAGTTTTGCTTTTTTTATTTTAAAACTGAGCAAGGTTATCCTATTTATAAATGTGTAATTTGAGAATCCATATTTCATATAGCTTTAAAAAATTTTATTAAAAAATTTGAGATACAACCAAAAATAAAAGGAACCCTGGTGACAGTGCTCAGCTGCTAACTGAAAGGTCGGCAGTTCGAACCCACCAGCCATTCCAAAGGAGAAAGATATGGCAGGCAGTCTGCTTCCGTAAAGATTTACAGCTTTGAAAGCCATGTGGAGCAGCTCTACACTGTCCTGTAGGGCTGCTATGAGGCAGAATTGACTCATCAGCAATGGTTTGTTTTGTTTGTGTATAATTGCTTGTATGTACAAACTTTCATGCTTGTTACCTAATCAATGTCCTAGACTGAAGCATACACCAAAGTTTCCACAGATGGAGCAAATAATACCCGCATACAACAAATATACAAAAATATTTGTATGCTCATAATTACTCATTGAAATTTTCATGAAAGGTTTAGATGCAAACATTACTAATTTCTTCAATTTGTAACAAATATTATTCAGTGATTCAACCAGCATTTATTGGGCAAATGCTTCTCTTGGCATTCAGCATTTAAAAATAAATTTGATGTGATGGCTGCCTTGAGAAGCTTCTCTTATGTCTTCTTAACACTGTCAATATAGTCTCTAAGAGAATGACAGGAAAAAAAAAAAAGAAAAGAAATTTGTATTACTTTGAGCATGTTGTGATGATAATTTTTCCTTTTAGGAAAAAAAAGGAAAGTATAAAAAAAGTTAGTCTTCATCCAAGTGGAATAATTCTTTGTTCTTTCTATAACCATTGTACACCAGCTATCCAACTTAAGCTAATTCCAGGCACATCAATTTTCATATATTTAGGACAGCAGAACTGGATGACTGCATTCTAATGTGCATCTCTTAGGTATCCCCTACACTAGTTACTGATGTCTTTTCTATTTCTGTGTGAGAGTTACTATGTTTTATACTTTGAAAATTGTCTTAAAACGTATTTTTAAAAGCAAATATTATCATTTCAGTCCAATTATTTTAATAAAGCAAATGAAATCAGAATTATATGCATTATATTATGGTTTTGGCACAGTTAAATGTATTTTTCTTCATCTGATTGTGAAATACTTTATTGGGCTTTCTTTGTTGGAATTATATGTTATCATTTTCTTTTGGGTGAAAAATAATTCCTTTTGCTTTATTTCCGGAGTGAATCACTATAGGGAAAAAATGTTTTTGCCATAATCATTTATTCCATATTATGTGTAATATAAGATAGTAATACTGTTTTTCAGATACCTCCAAAATTATGCTAAACCTGTGAATTAAAGGTCAGAAGAGGTGGTGATAGCTTTCATCAGCCATACAGCTCCAAACTGTTCGAAGTTAACCTAACATTCATTTCTTTGCAATAATGTTGTCTTCACAGTTATTCAATAGACTAATTAACCTTTTCCAACAGGAAAGCAATTAAGCAAGAGGTGCCAAAAAGAATTCAAGTTGCTGGAAAATGAAATCTGCAAGTATTCAACTTCAAATCACCTACATCATTTTGCATTCATGCTTAGTCTTATGTTCATTGACTATTAACAGTTTATTGGCACTAGCTAGCTATTGTAACTGCATTTTTATTTCAACATAAAAAACAACAACGTATTTTGTATCTTACCTTAATAAAATATGTATGGCTTATCACATAGTCAATGAAACAGCAAGACTTTGATAAACATGAAACCTCTACTAATTAAAGACATTCTGTTTAAGGGAAGACGAGAGGCGCTTTCACTTTACCCAAAGGAGCTCGCAATATTTCTCTTGCAGAAACAAGGGAAGCTAAAAATGTACTGGGTAAGTTGTAATGAACTGCAGAAAGACGGGCATCCATAAATGGCATCAAGCTGTTTTGCTGTGCCTGGCATCGTAAGCATGTTCCTTCTGGCCATTGCATACTCAGGCAAACATGATACGTTTGTTTCATGTCATCTGTTGAACTTCACCCCAGGCTAAGCCCTTAACACCAAAATGTCTCCAGTTAGTTAAGACATTAATAAACATGGTGAACAAAGTTAGGTACATTTACCCATAGGTACATATTAACTGTCCATGTACAAATAACAAAAACATGTTTGTTTATTTTTCCCAATCTTATCTGTAATGTGTATTGATTGATAACTGAGTTTCTTCCAATTTTTATTGTATATTATATGAATTGGGTATTTCATAATGTGCTGAAAGTGCAAGTTACATAATCTTCCTCCATTTAATTATTTTTCTCATAAAAATGAGATATTATCTTGGTCTCTCTATTTGACCTATTGTTGATTTTATATTATTTTTTTTTATTGTAAGTTATCATAATTCTAGGATGTGAGATACTACTAGGAAGGCTTTACCGTGTATCACATTGAATGTAATAGGATTGATACATGATTTTAAAACCAAAGACAGCCATTTAAGCATATTGGCTTTATTATTTCTGTCTTGGCAGAATGAGGTCAAAGTGAATGTAAATGCAATATCCAACATAACTGGCAGACCTTTTCCAATGAAATGATTTGGTTAAATCTACAACATGTATTTTAAAACATTCTCACTGTATAACTTGTTTAAGTCTTTAAAATTAATTGTTGATCATAATAAAAGTTAATTACTGATTATTCTTTGTCAGTTTCTTTAGAATGAAGTAGGCTGTTTTAAATATGAAAATATTTTGTTCATTAGAAGTGTGGCTATCTATACTTGCCACTTAGGCTATTAAAAGACTATATAAGCAGATAAAATATCTCAAGGAGTCAGTCCACCAACTAAGTACACAAAAAAATGGCCGCATTACAAAAGGGAGGTTTAGAAAGCTAGATTCACACAGGGGAACATAGAACGTTATAGTATTTGCCTAATTGCTGGCACAGTTCATAGATCAACACAAGATAAATGACTAAAAGATTGGTAACAGTATTAACTTTTCCCCCCACTTAAAAAAAAAAAGAAAGTGCCCTCTAAGCTCATGCCGATGTCACAAAAGCTACCAATTCTTTGAAATAATTTCTGAAACTGCTTCTTTTCATTTAGGGATGCCCTCTTCTGCATGTTGGAGCAGTAATAATGTAGTGCTCTACTAACCATGGTTGTTGCTTTTGTTTTTTTCTTTGCTTCTTCCAATATTTATTACACATGCAAAGGGTACCTTAAGATGTTTGATATACCCCCTGGTGCTAGACATGTGCTAATCCAAGAAGACGAGGCTTCTCCTCATATTCTTGGTAAGTGTCTCTGTCCTAATGGCTCTGCTTTAACGTGCATATATGTATATACATATATAAAACCCAAAAACCAAACCCAGTGCCATGGAGTCGATTCCAACTCATAGCAACCCTACAGAACAGAGTGGAACTGCCCCATAGAGTTTCCAAGGAGTGCCTGGTGGATTTGAACTGCCGACCCTTTGGTTAGCAGCTGTGGGTGGCACTTACCCACTACACCACCAGGGTTTCCATATACATATGTATGTACATATATATATGTGTATGTTGCTATAGGGTTGCTATGAACTGGAAACTACTGGATGGCAACAGGTTTTATATGTATGTGTATATGTATATGCCTATGCATATGTGTTCGTATATGTATACATATATATACAAACACACATGTATATAAGGATTAAAATTACATATTAGTACATCAATTTAATAAAGTGTGGTTTTAGTCGGTGGTTTTTTCCAACTATTCTTACTTTAAAACAAATATCCAAAACTAAAGCTTTAATTTGGGGTGGAACTTGGGATTGATTCATTATTACATGAGGAAAAAGAATCCTTTGAAAAGATTGTATTCATTGTATATTTTTCCTTTGCACTGAGGGCTGCTGAGAAAAATAAATATCCTAATTAATAAAATACAGTAAATTGAGGGATAATATCAGAAAAATATGCCGTATTTATGTTGATAAGTAAGTTCTGATATTTTGGTTGATGCTACACTGTATGCCTCCCTGTATTTTTATTGCGTCTTAAGTTCTTTGGCTGAAAAGCAACCACATGCTTCAGTGGATTTTTCCTAAATATCTGACATGTGTCAGGTTTCTGACTGACACATGCAAATCCATTTGCATGGCTGTTTAGAATTTCCAAAAGCAGATTCTTTTCCTCCTTTATGAGAGGATCACGTAGAAATGCTGCTTTGGAGGGATTTGTGTTGAAAGTGCTACGTGCAAATGTGAACGTAACTTTCACCTATTCCCTGGCCTATTTTATTAATAAGAAGAAAGGCATCACCTGTCAGCACCATGAAAATTTGCAGCAAATTGCCTGTTTTCATGTGTGACTTAAGAAAAACGCATTGTTTTATGGCGCTTCATTCAGAATTGTGGAGTTTTTAAAAATATCTAAATTATACGCACTGCTAGATGATGTAACAGTTTAGCAGTTAGCCATAGTTCTATCTCCAGTAATTAAAATTTCTTATTCGTCAACCTAGAGTTCAGATTATTATCTTTGGAAAATTTAGACTAAGTTCAAGAGGAGTAATTCTAGTTAATTAAAATTATTCATGTTTTCTAAGTATTGTCAGTAATGGTAATGACTTAGGTGGTTTTTCTAACTTATCACTGTATGTCGATAAACACTTCCAACATTTTAAGTCCCAGTTATTGCTTTTTATCCATTAGAGGAAATTTTTTTTTAATTTCAGAATGTATCGTAGATGTGTAATACATTAAGAATTCTAGCAGCAGTAAGCAGCTTTTTTCTAGCCTTGTGAGTAGGTGAGGTGGCCTTGGCACTTTATAATTGTAGGGTCGCTATGAGTCGGAATCCACGGCAGTGGGTTTGTGTTAAAAGCTAAATTGTTTGTTCGCCTGATAATTAGTTCAGCCATATTGTGTGCCTACAAATATTTTGACCAATTTTAAAGAGATACAAAGTAAAGTAAATGAGCCATTATTTTATAGCATAAGTGCTTTATACTAATTACTGGACATGTATCTACTGTTTTCAAAATATTCCCAGCTACCTGAGGAAATGTATAAGATGCGCGAGTTAGAAACTGTTAACCTCTTTGGCATTGTTTTCAAATTTGGGAATACGTGCTAAGATTATTTTCTTGCCATCTAAATATCTTTCCATTGTTTTTGACTAGTCAGAAATGCTACTTGAAGGTTTTGAATGCCTAGTAAAGGAAATGGGAGTCATATCAGACTTGACACTCATTTAGATTGTTTTAATGCTAATAAAGAAGCATGGTCTTACTATCATAGACTTACTGTGGAACTTCTGAACTGTCACTTGATAAGATGCAATGTGTACTGGTTACTATTTTCCTTCCTTTAGCTATTAAGAACCAGGCTACAGGCCACTATATTTTAAATGGCAAAGGGGAGGAAGCCAAGTCTCGGACCTTCATAGATCTTGGCGTGGAGTGGGATTATAACATCGAAGATGACATTGAAACTCTTCACACCGATGGACCCTTACATGACCCTGTTATTGTGTTGGTATGTGGTGCTGCGGACTCAATATGTAGTTGGTTTAATTTATAATTTCATAATTAATTAATCTGAAAACATGTTTAAACATTGATCATGTAGTTGCTTTTTTTTTTTAACTAAATCCATTTATTTCCCCCCTATTCTTTGTGCAATTTGTCATGTATTTTATTTTACATACATGATAGACGTAACAGTACAGTAAACAGTTCTCTGTTTCCGTGGGTTCTGCATTCATGGATTCAATACCTCAGATCAAAACTTTTTGAAAAAGAAAACAAATGTTACATTGTTGCTGATGTGTCTGACGTAGTTAGGCCTATGGCGGCTGCATCTGTACTAAGCGTGGCCAATTACCTAAACGGTACAGTAATGACAACTGTTTACACAGCATTTACATTGCGTCAGATATTATCAGCAAGTTAGAGATGATTTAAAGTATACATGAGGACGTACATAGGTTATATGCAAATCTTACGTCACTTTAAGGGACTCGAGTAGCCTCAGATTTTGGTATCTGTGAGGTCCTGGGACCAGTCCCCAGTGGATACTGAGGGACAACAGTATTACTTCGACTTAAGCAATCAGTTGTATTTTAAAGATATCCAGAGAAGAATAGATTTTTGTATTTACCCAGATACTTACAACTTCTGGTGCTTGTCATTCCTTCCTATAGCTCTGACTTTCCATCCGACACCATTTGTCTTCAGTATAAAGAACTTCCTTTAGCATTTCTTGTGGTGTGGGTTTACTAGCAATGAATTCTCTCATCTTTGAATTATCTAAAAATGTTTTTATTTCACCCTCACATTCGAAGGATGTCTTCACTAGGTGTAAAATTTGGGGATGCTAGCTTTATATTGTTGTTGGTTTTTCTTTTGATTCCGTTAAAGATATTTTTACACTGTCTTCTGGAATCTATAGCTTATAATGGGAAGTCAGTTTCATTTATATTGCTACTCTATGTAATGTGTTATTTTTTCTAGCTGTTTTTTAAGATTTTTTTTTTTAATGTAATGTGTTATTTTTTCTAGCTGTTTTTTAAGATTCACACTCTCTTTTGACAATTTGACTAGAATATATTTATATATTTAGGTGTTGTCTCTTTTGTATATATCCTGCTTGGAGTTTACTGATCTTGAGTCTGTAGATTGATGTTTTTGCCAAATTTAGGTAAATTCTCCATTGTCTTCAGCTATTCTTTTTGACCCCATCACTCTCTTCTCAACTTCTGGTACTCATTTACATGTGTGTTAAACCAATTGAAATTATTCCACAAGTCTCAGGCTATGTTCATTCTTTTGTAATCATTCTTTTTTCTCTGTTCTTCAGACTAGATAATTTCTATTGAGTTGTGTTCAGGTTCACTGACTATTTCTTATGCATCTCCAATCTACCATTAAGCCTACCCAGCCATTTTTTTTTTTTTTTTTAATGACAGGTGGTATACTTTTCTAGAATTTTCTTTTTAATTTCAATTTCTATGCTGAGATTTCCATATATTTTCACTCATTTTTGTCTAGCTTTCCCTTTAAGTTCTGAGTCTTCATGGCGTCTGTTTCTATTGGCTGTTTCTTTTTTGTTTTTTCCCCTTGATTAAATGTCTCATTTTCCTGCTTCTTGTAATTTTTTATTGTACACTGAACATTATGGTTGATAAGTTGTAGGATGTTTGGTTTATATTGCCCTCCTTAAAGTTTTTTCAGTTTTGTTCTCACAGGAAGCTAAATTATTGGTAGATCCTCTGATCTTGTGTAAGGAGCCCTGGTAGCCCAAATGGTTAGGCACTCAGCTGCTAACTGAAAGGTTGGCAGTTTGAACCCACCCACCTGCTGCATGGGAGAAAGACCTGGAAATCTGCTTCCATAAAAATTATAGCTAAGAAAACCCTATAGGGCACTTGTACTCTGTTATATGAGCTCACTATGTGTTAGAATGGACTCGATGGCACCCCACAACTGATCCTGTGCGGCCTGGTTTTATTCTTTGTCAGGATTGGCCTTTTTCACTTTTTTCTTGTTCTTATCACCTGGCCATCCTAGTGTCTTAACTGAATACGTGAAGTGGTAGTGAGGCCTCTCAACCCTGGCCGGATCAAAAATCCGAGTCTCTCAGACCTGACTGACCTCCAGTATTTCTGTCCCACTTGCAGTTCCTCAGCAGCTACTCATTGGTAGGTCTCATGGTGTCTGTCCCAGGCATGCACAGACCAGCCCATCAGTCAAGGACCCATGCAGACCAGCTCTCTATGAAGCTCTCCCTTTTTTAGTCTCCTGCCATGTAAGTTCCAAGCTGCTGTGATTCCCATCTCAATTCAGTGAGACCGCTGTGCTTAGCTTGGACTCCTCCTCCCAATGTCATAGTCTAGAACCTGTCCCCAGTCAGGATGCCAGGACCTGGTATGTTTCTCTTCTCAAAGCAGTCATTGTCCTGTACTCTCCATTATCCATTGCCAAAGGAACAGTTTCCTCATACATTCTGTTTGCCTTTGCAACAGGAGTGCAAATCCATTACTCTCTCATAGATGAAAGCAGAAGACATCTACTCGATTTGAAATGTATTGTTGGATACGGTACACAAATATTTATAGGATTCTCTGTTAAAAATACTACTCTAATCAAAAACCAAGCTTTCCAACTGGATTCCAAGTCTTTTTTCTTTTATTCCTTTGAAAATCATTTCCCTTTGGTGAAGTGTCTGTTTAAATGTTTTGTCCATTTTTAAAGTGGATTGTTTTCTTTTTACAGAGTTTTGAGAGTTCTTTAAATGTAATCAATGTAAGTCCTCTGTGAAAAATGTGATTTGCAAATATTTCTCCCAGCCCATAGCTTGTCTTTTCATTCTCTTAGTTGTACCTTTCACAGAGCAAAATATTGTAAAATTTTACTGAAGTTCAGTATTATCAGTTTTTTTCCATTACAAATCAAGATTTTGGTTTTCTGTAAGAATTTTTTTGTCTAGCCCAAGGTCAAAAAATTTTCTACTGTCTTTTTTTTTTTTTTTTGTAACAGTGTTAGAGCTTATATTTACATTTAGGTTTATGAACTATTTTGAGTTGATTTTTATATAGATTTTGTATAAGATATTAGGTTCATATTTTTGCATGTAGACCCCTGATTAGTTACCTATCATAGCATATCAAATGACCCCACACCTAATGGCTACAAACAAGAAACACTTATTATCTCACAGTTTCTGTGAGTCAGGAATCCGGGAACAACTTAACTGAGTCATTCTGGCTCAAAGTATCTCATGAGTCCTCACAACATGGCAGCTGGAATACCTCTCCTCAGAACTGCCTCACAGTGCAACATAGCAACTGACGTTCTTACCCTCAGGACTGGCTCACAGCACAACATGGCAACTGACATTCCCCTCCTCAGGACTACTCACAGCACAACAGCTCTGTTCCACCAGAGGAAGTAATTCAAGAGGCAGAGAAAGTGAGAGAGCACACCTAAAACTGAAGTCAGTGTTTTTTAACCTTATCTTGAAAGTAACATCCCATCATTTCTGCAATATTCTGTTTGCTAAAAGCAAGTCACTAAATCAAGTCCACACTCAAGGGGAGGGGAACTAAGCTCCACTAAGCGGGAAAAGTTATCAAAAAATGTATAGATATTTTTAAAGTCACCATACTCTCCAGCTACTCCAACATCATTTGTTAAAAAGACTGTCGTTTCTTGCTTAAATAGCTTTTTCATCTATGTCAAAACTTAATTGTCTAAATCCAATTGGGTCTATTTCTGGACCTTCTGTTCTGTTTTATAGGGTAAATAATTTTAGAACAAAAATATATATTAATCAAAATTTTATTTAGATTACCTTGAGTTTGAATGATTGGAAATCTAAAATTCTAGTTAGCTGTCAAATAACTACCCATTAAAAAAGTCCATTGCCGTCAAGTCAATTCTGATGAATAGCGACCTTACAGGACAGAGTAGAACTGCTCCATAGGGTTTCCAAGGAGCACCTGGTGTATTTGAACTGCCAACCTTTTGGTTAGCAGCTATAGCTCTTACTCACTATACCACCAGGGCTTCCTAAATAACTACACTGCCTTCTTTCCATTGGTACTGGTATTTGGCTTCAGAACCCTGATGTTTAACCACTATGATAGACTGCCTCAAGGCTTGGCCTACTGATTGTGGTGGAACTACAGGGAGCAGTGTGGGCTGGAGTGTAAGAATGAGATTTGTAGTTAGGAGAGGGGGCTTGTGGAGACGCAATGCTGACCTTTCTTTTCTTTCTAAAAGTTTGTAACTCCAGCATGGTGGCTAGGCTGTCTGGCACTGAAGGAGTTAGATATCTGGCTAGAGTTTAAGGACTGGTGCTTGATTTTTCATGCTGTTATAAAAACAAAAACTACAGAAAAAAGAAAACAGACCCAGATAACAAGATCATTTATCCCAGTGGGCTTAATATCACTAGATTTCTCAAACAATGACTGTTTCTGAAGGTTTATTTGAAAATACAAAATAACTGCTCATGTTTCTACCTTTGTGTAATTGGTATGAGGCTATAAAAGCCACGTTAAAATCAGTTAAAACTTATTTTTTTATCTTGGAAAACTTCTTTTCCCTAAACAAAATTAATGATAAATAACAGAGAAGATATTTACAATCCTTATTTAAAAAAGGATCAATATTTATTGTGTAAATTATTTAAGAAAAAATGTATATACCCATAAACAAGAGGTATTGGACATGAACATGCAGTGTACAGTAGACAAAATGCAAGTCCCCAGTAAACTTAGGAAAATCTAGCCTTACTAATTATCAAAGAAAACAGTAATCTTTTGTTCTCTAATTAACTAAGAAGAAATAATGTAATATGTAGTGCTGAGTGGTACACTTCCAATATGAAAGTAATAATTGCTCTAACTATTCTAGAGAGTCATTCAAAAGACTATAAACTCGTTGCTGTCAAGTTGATTCCAATTCATAGTTACCCTATAGGACAGAGTAGAACTGCCTCACCAGGTTTCTAAGGCTGTAATCTTTAGGGAAGCAGACTGCCACATCTTTCTCCTACAGAGCGGCTGGTGGGTTTCAACTGCCGACCTTTTGATTAGTAGTTGAACGATTAACCACTGTGCCACCAGGGCTCCTTTTTGTACCCTTTAACCTGCTAAGGAAAACCAAAAATTTCCACAAAGGTGAAGACAAATGCTATTCAATAAAGATATTCAGTAATAAATGGTTAAATAATGGATACTACTTACCCTTAGGATTAAAGATTATACTGAGATTTTTTTAAATCACATTTTTAATATCTATGTACTGTCTTGGGAAACATGCATAACACATTAAATTAAATACACAAGGCCAGGAAAATATGTATGTGTATATGCGCACACACATACATACACACTGTAAAAATATCTTGAGGGAATATCCCGAAATAACAAAAATGACTGGTTTCCTCTGGTTTGGTAGAATTATGAAGGATTTTTATTTTCTTTATATTTTTTCTGTAATGTGTGTGTTTTCTAGAAGAAATGTCATTATCTTTATCATCATGACAGAATAGTTTATTTTAATGAATAATTTAAAAATACACTGAGATGGTATTTCCTAAGGAAACGCTATAGTGAATCTTATTATAAAGTTACTATTTTTTTTTTTAATAATGCAAAGTCTTATCCTCACTGTATATATTTTTTGGGGTCAAAGCTTTATATATTTGCATTTTTTTCTTGAACAGGGCATGCTTGTATCCTAGTTAATAGAAACAAAAACAGTATGTTTTTAGAAACTACTCAAAGATTTCCAGTTTTGATTAAAGCAATATTCTGAACTATTTGTAATTTTTCACTCAAAATTTAACCTTCTCTCAGGTGATTTACACATCTGTTTCATGTGTATGTTAGATTATACCTCAGGAGAATGATACCCGCTCTAGCCTGACCTATAAGTACATCATCCATGAAGACTCCGTACCTACAATCAGCAGCAACAATGTCATCCAGGAAGAATTAGATACTTTTGAGTGGGCTTTGAAGAGCTGGTCTCAGTGTTCCAAACCCTGTGGTGGAGGTAACAATTGAACACCTATTTATTATATTAAAATGTAATCCACAAAAAAGCCAGTCTTCTTGCCTTTGCCTTAAGCATTGTCTCTAATAGAGGTCACAATCTGAGAAACGCTAAACATAACGAACAGAATATAAGTTAAAAGCATTTTTACTGCAATCCCAGACTCAGGAAAGGATAAGAATCCATTTGTAATCCTTAAAAGCCTTTTTCTCCTTCACTTGGGTTCTTTATGTTTCACATTCGTTGTCGGGTACTCTTAATTGCTTTATTCTTCCCAAATTCTAAGACGCTGCCAAATTCTGTGCCCTCTGGTTCTCGCCTTTCTTCTTCTCCACCTTTACCTCCATATCTATTCATTTCTCTTTTATCTGGGTTAATAATAGAATTATTAGTTATATAGCCCTGTTTATGTACCAGATACTGTTCTAAATGCTTCATATGTTAATTCATAAATCCTCACAATGGCCCTGTGGGGTCAGTATTATTATAATGCCTATTGTACTGATAAAAAAAAAAAAAAAAATTGCTATCAAGTAGATTCTGACTCATAGTGACCCTATAGGATGGAGTAGAACTGCCCCAGAAGTTTTCCAAGGCTGTAATCTTTATGTAAGCAGACTGTCACATCTTTCTCCTTTGGAGCTGCTGGTAGGTTCAAACTGGCGAACTTTCAGTTAGCAGCTGGATGCTTTAACTACTCTGCCACCCTAGCTTCGTTAACCGAAACCTGTTGCCATTGGGTCAGTTCTGACTCACAGTGACTAGCTCCCTTAAAAAGGTTCAATTCCTGGCCGAGACCCCTCACGACCTGTCTAGCAGTGGAGATTTGCATGTTTTTTATGATGCTAAGCAGGTTTCAGTAGAGCTTCCAGATTAAGACAGAGTAGGAAGAAAGGCCTGGCAATATGCTTCTGAAAATCAGCCAGTGACTACCCCATGGATCACAAAGGTCTGATTAGTAACCCATCATGAGGATGGAACAGGAATGGGCAGCATTTATTCTGTTGTTCATTGGGTCTTTGTGAGTTGGGGGCCAATCTGATGACAGATAACAGCAACATTGTACTGATGAGGAAACTTAAGCACAAAGAGAGTAAGTGATCTGCCCAAAGTCATACAGCTAGTAAGTGGCACAGCCAAGATTCAAACCAGGTAGCCTGGTTTCTGAGTACAGGCTCTTTCTTACTGACTGCATTATGTGCCTCTCTGCCCTCTCCAGAGTAAATCCATGAAGCTGTTCTCAGGGTTTTTCGATTTGTCTCATCATCCATTTCCCTAATTCTGAACAACATTGCTCTAGGACTAAGCCGGCCTAGGCAGAATTCCCCCCAACAGGCAGTAAGAGAGAAACTGCCACAATAATGATAGTAAAGAACTGAGAATAGAAGAATTGTGTATACTTTATCATTTTAAATTCAAGGATGTATTTCTAAAGTTGCTTTTTTCGTTTTTGGAGGGTACACAAAATATTATTACTGAGTTAATAAAATGAACTCTTCTTTATTCGTTAGAGATGTTTATTTAATTTGAATCCTCTCTTCTGCTGTACCCACAACACCTACCTTGTCACTAAGATTTGTCAGATACCCTTTTTTTAATCTGTCCCATCTGTTGCTTCCTCACCAGGCTTCCTTCACTATTTCAGAAGGGAAGATTATTACCACAGACTCTTAGTCAACTAACTTTGGTTTCCTTCTCATCTCTTACGTGCCAGAGTGGTCTTTCTTGAATGAATAAATGAATGAATGAATGAGTTGCATTATATTATTCCTCTCATTAAAATCCTTCAGTCTGCAAAGGTGTTACCCTGAGAGCACAGCATCATTTATGCAGTATTTTTGCCAAAAATGAGTAACCCGAATCTAATGATGATGAAGCAATTAAGGAAACCCAAATTTTAGGGACATTTTACACAAAGACATGTACATGTCAAAAAAAATTAAATATCACGAAAGACAAAGAGAGGCTCAGAACCTGTTACATATTGGTGGAGGCTAAAGAGACATGACAACTACATATAATGCATGATCCTAGTTGAAAAAAAAATTCTAGAAAGAACATTATAGAAACAATTGACAAAATTTGAATATGGTCTGTATATTAGGTAATATACATCATGGAGCACTGGTGGCATAGTGGTTAAGAGCTCGACCGCTAACCAAAAGGTCGGCAATTCGAATCGAACAGCTGCTCTTTGAAAACCCTATGGGGCCGTTGTGTTCTGTTCTGTTCCGCAGGGTTTGGATTCTCTTTTTTTTTAGTAGGTAATAGTATTGTATCTGCAAAATTTTCTTATTTTAAGAATTGTGGGTATGTAAGAGAATGTGCATGTTGTGAGGTATACGCTAAAGTACTTAAGAGTGAAAGATCATGATGTCTGTACCTTACTCTCAAATGGTTCAGCAAAATAACATGTATATAAAGAAAGAGATAAAGCAAATGTGGTGAAATGGTAACAAAAGGTGAAACTAGGAGAAGTACATACAAATGTTCATTGTACTATCCTTGCCACCTTTTTTTAGGTTTTAAAAATTTCAAAAAAAAAGTGTTAAAACGGAAATATAATTACAAATGTCACAGTTGGGGGCTGGGGGAAACCTCTTTCAGTAACTCCCTATAATCTTTAGGCTGAAGGCCAAACACTTGCCTGGCACTCAGACTTTCAAGATTTGATCCGTTTCTGTCTCCTTCCCCTTCACACATGATACTTGCACCATTCAAAGCCACCTGTCATTTCCTCTGCTTAGAGTGTTATTCTACTCCATTTCTTTTCTTTTATGCAGTGGTTGTTGAACTTCAAGCTTCTGATCAAGGAAGTGCTTATCTTGCAAGCTTCCCCTGCCCCTCCCCCAGCTAAGTTAGAAGACTTGCCCTCTGTGTTCCTTGAGTACCCTTTACAGTGAGAAATTTATATGAAAGACTTCTTGCCTTTCAGTCAATTCCAACTCTAAGTGGACCCTATAGGACAGACTAGAACTTCCCCGTAGGGTTTCCAAGGCTATAAATCTTTTAAGGTTAAGCACTCTGCTGCTAACCAAAAGGTTGATGGTTCTCACCCATCCAGTTACTCATTCTGGAAGAGAAAGACACAGCATTTGGCTCCTATAAAGATTGCAGCCTAGAAAAGTCTATGGGGCAGTTCTACCCTGTCGCATGGGGTTGACAATAAATCGAAATTGACTTCATGGCACCTAACAACACAAAAGCCTAAGGATCCCTGGGTGGCTCAAACAGTTAAGCAAAACGTTGGTGATTGGAACCCACCCAGAGGCAACTCAGGACACAGGCCTGAAAGTCCACTTACAAAAGGTCATACCTTTGAAAGCCCTATAGAGCAGTTCTACTCTACACACATGGGGTCGCCATGAGTCAGAATGGACATGAATGATGCCAACTAACGACAACAACAATAAAAGCCTACGTCATTAGGTATTGTCACCGTTGTTATCTGCCTCTTACACTAACTAGACTGTGTATACTCAAAGTCTAGTTCTTTAACAAGTATGTATTTGCTGTTTAATATTTTGTAATATTTAATAAAGGTAGGCTCCAAGAAAACAAACTTTTTTTGTTTATTTAATTCACCTCCAGCACCTAGAACAGTGCCTGGTTCATCATATACAATATACACTCAATAAATATTTGTTGAATGAATGATGAAATATATAACCACAATGAATAAGTGATTAATTCCAGAGAAACTTAATTCCTTTTCCAGGTTTCCAGTACACTAAATATGGATGCCGTAGGAAAAGTGATAACAAGATGGTTCATCGCAGCTTCTGTGAAGTCAATAAAAAGCCAAAGCCTATTAGAAGAATGTGCAATATTCAAGAATGTACACACCCACTGTAAGCATTTATTTTAACTCTCATATCTTTTTTAATTTTAATTTTTCATTTTGTTTTTGGCCAGAGCTTTACAAGTACCTGGTTTATATAGTCAAATCTTTTTATATAAAGTTGCAGTTCCCTCCCCTCCACTGTGTTATTACTCTCCAAAACAGCCACTTTCAGCTGTTACTTTTCTTCCTCTATTTGATAATTATATATTTCCATCTCTCTGAGTAAAATGTTTTGGCTTCTACTCCTTGATTTTTTTTTTTTAGATATTATATACAGAATTCCCACTGTGGAATGTGAGCTTCTAGCTTTCTTTTACCACCCCTTCCCAAATACACATTCACAGGCACATTTGTCCCATCCCCAGTACTTCCCAAATTGCTGTAGCATACCTTTTAGTGATATTAATATTCAGAGTTTATATTATTTCATTGTATAAATATGTCACATAGCATGCCCAGATTATTTCCTTTCTTATAGAACTGATTCATAATTAATAATCATCTTTTTTCTGTCTGATTTTTCTATTACTTTTCACTCATTCATCCCCAGACTCTCTTCCATGAGTATTAATTTTCTCTCAATACTAAACATTCAAATGTCCTGTCACGTTCATCTTCTTCAAGACATCTCCCAGGGAGTTCTCCATGTTCCTGCTCTGGCCTGGACTACCACACAGCTTTCATCCTGGGGTTTCTTTCTCCATCTTCCTGGGGATTCCCATGCCTGTGGATTGTACTAGATCTGCTGTTGCCCGAATTCCTCGTCTTATCTTTAGGTGTATCCGCTCATTCTGATGGATTATATCTTTCATTAGCTTCCTGAGAAAGCCCATTGCCATGGAGTCGACTCCAACTCATAGTAACCCTGTAGGACAGAGTAGAACTGCCCCATATGGTTTACAAGGAGCACCTGGTGGATTCGAACTGCCGACCTTTTTGTTAGCAGCCATAGCACTTAACCACTATGCCACCAGGGTTTCCTCATGAGAAAAGTATATACAAATTATGTTTTTTTAATATGATTCGAATTCTTACATATAAGAGTATATAAGAAGTTGAAGTATAAGAGCATATAAGAAATCTTCTACTCTAACCCTTGATCATGGGGATGTGTGTTTATATATATATATATGTGTATGTATGTGTGTGTGTATATATATTCTATGTATATTTATAAATAGAATATATATATGGAGAGAGAGAGAGAGAGGGGATATGTTGTTGTTAGTTGCTGTCGGGTTGATTCCAAATCATGACAACCGCATGTGTTACAGAGTAGAACAGCTCCATAGAGTTTTCTTAGCTATAATCGTAGTGGAACAGATCATCAGACTTATCTTCCGTGGTACCTCTGGGTGGGTTAAAACTACCAACCTTTAGGTTAGCAGTTATGCACAAACCATTTGTGTCATTCAGGGACCAAGGTGATATATAGGTATAGATACATATGAAATATATATATAGGGTAGTAGAAGATACGTAAATATAGATATGCTGTTTTTGTTGTGTGTCGTCGAGTCAATTCATAGAGACCCTAAAAGGCAGAGTACAACTACCCCATAGCATTTCCTAGGCTGTAATGTTTATGGGAGCAAATTGCCAGGTCTTCTTCCATAGAGCTGCTGGTAATCTTCCCACCTTTTGGTTAGCAGCCAAGTGCTTAATGATTTTGCCTTATATATATGAAATATATGTACATAAAAAAAAAACCTGCCCTCAGGTCAGTTCTGACTCATAGCAACCCTATAGGACAGAGTAGGACTGCCCCATAGGGTATCCAAGGAGTGGCTGGTGGATTTGAACTGCTGGCCTTTTGGTTAGCAGCTGAGTTCTTAACCACTGTACCACCAGGGCTCAATATGTATAGGAGATGTATGTATATATGGAGCCCTGGTAGTGCAGTGGTTAAGAGCTCAGCTGCTAACCAAAAGGTTGGCAGCTCAAATCCATGAACCGCCCCATAGGAGAAAAGATATGGCAGTTTGCTTCTGTAAAGGTTTACAGCCTCGGAAAGTCTGTGGAGCAGTTCTACTCTGTCCTATATGGTTGCTATGAGTCGCAATCGGTTTGACGGCAGTGGGTTTTTGCATATACATATGGTAATAAAGGAGCCCCGGTGGCACAGTGGTTAAAGCGATTGACTGCTAATCTGAAGGTTGCCGGTTCAAAACCACCAGCCAGCTCTGCAGGAGAAAGATGCAGCAGTCTGCTCCGGTACAGATTAACAGCTTTGGAAGCCCTATGGGGTCACTGTGAGTTGGAATTGACTTGACAGCAGTGGGAGGGTGGGTGGGTGGATGGATATAGTAATAGGAGATATATATATATATACACACACACACACATATATCTGTGTATACATACATGTTTTGCTTACATGTGATATTAATGATATTGTTTGATAATTTCTGCATTGGGTTAGATCACCTTTCTTGGGAATAGGCATAAATACAGATCTCCTCTAATTGGTTGGCGAGGTAACTGTCTTCCCAATTTCTTCGCATAGACAAGTGAGCACTTCCAGTGCTGCATCCATTTGTTGAAACATCTCAATTGGTATTCTGTCAATTCTTGGAGCCTTGTTTTTTGCCAATCCCTTCAGTGCAGCTTGGACTTCTTCCTTCAGTACCGTCGGTTCTTGATCGTATGTTACCTCCTGAAATGGTTGAACATCGACCAATTCTTTTTGGTTTAGTGACTCCATGTGTTTCTTCCATTTTCTTTTGATACTTCCTGTGCCGTTTAATATTTTCCCCATAGAGTCCTTCATTTCTTTCAGCTTGAGAAATGCTGAGTGTGTTCTTCCTTTTTGGTTTTCTATCTCCAGATCTTTGCACATGTTATCATAATACTTTGCTTTGTCTTCTCAAGCTGCCCTTTGAAATCTTCTGTTCAGCTTTTTTACTTCATTATTTTTTCCTTTTGTTTTAGCTACTTCATATTCAAGAGCACGTTTCAGTCTCTTCTGACGTCCATTTTGGTCTTTTCTTTCTCTCCTGTCTTTTTAATGACCTCTTGCTTTCTTCATGTACGATGTCCTTAATGTCATTTCACAACTCGTCTGGTCTTGGATCACTAGTGTTCAGTGTGTCAAATCTGTTCTGGAGATGATCTGTAAATTCAGGTGGGATATACTCAGGGTAGTACTTTGACTCTTGTAGATTTGTTCTTATTTTTTTCAATTTCAAATTGAAATTGCATATGAGTAATTGATGGTCTGATCCCTAGTCAGTCCCTGGCCTTGTTCTGACTGATGATATTGAGCGTTTCTATCGTCTCTTTCCACAGATGTAGTCAATTTGCTTCCTGTGTGTTCCATTTGGCGAGGTTCATGTGTGTAGCCATCGTTTATGTTGGTGAAAAAGGTATTTCCAATGAAGAAGTCGTTGGTCTTGCAAAATCTAGCCGCGTGATCTCCAGCGTTGTTTCTGTCTCCAAGGCCGTATTTTCCAAATACCGATCCTTCTTCTTTGTTTCTAATTCTCCCATTCTAATCATCAGTAATTATCAGTGCATCCTGATTGCAAGTTCAATTAATTTCAGACTACGGAAGTTGGTAAAAATCTTCTATTTCTTCATCTTTGGCCTTAGTGGTTGGTGTGTAAATTTGAATAATACTTGTATTAACTGTTCTTCCTTGGAGGCGTATGGATATTATCCTATCACTGACAGCGTTGTACTTCAGGATGGATCCTGAAATGTCCTTTTTGAGGATGAATGCAATGCCATTCCTCTTTATGTTGTTGTTCCCAGCATAGTAGACCATATGATTATCTGATTCAAAATGACTAATACCAGTTCTTTAAGCTCACTAATGCCTAAGATATCCATCTTTATGCATTTCATTTCATTTTTGACGATTTCTAATTTTCCTAGATTCATACTTCATACATTCCAGGTTCTGATTATTAATGGATGTTTGCAGCTGTTTCTTCTCATTTTGAGTTGTGCCAGATCGGCAAATAAAGGCCCTGAAAGCTTGACACCATCCATGTCATTAAGGTCGTCTTTACTTTGAGGAGGCATTCTTCCCCAGTAATCTTTTGAGTCCCTTCCAACCTCGGGGGCTGATCTTCCAGCACGATATCAGACAATGTTCTGCTGCTATTCATAAGGTTTTCACTAGCTAATTCTTTTCAGAAGTAGACCCCCAGACCCTTCTTCCTAGTCTGGAAGCTCAGCAGAAACCTGTCCGCCATGGGTGACCCTGCTGGTATTTGAATACCGGTAGCATAACTTCCAGCGTCATCGCAACACACAAGCCCCCACAGTGCAACAAATGACAAACTGACAAGTGTGTGGAGGATACATATATATATATATATATATATGGAAACCTTGGTGGCATAGTGGTTAAGGGCTATGGCTACAAAAGGTCAGCAGTTCAGATCCACCAGGCGCTCCTTGAAAACTCTATGGGGCAGTTCTCCTCTGTCCTTTAGGGTTGCTATGAGTCAGAAACGAGTCAACAGCAATGGGTTTTTGTTTTATATATATATATCAACAATCAAACCCATTGCCATCGAGTCAATTACGACTTATGGCGACCCCATGTGTTACAGTGCAGAACTGAGCTCCATAGGGTTTTCTTGCCTGTAATCCCTTTGGAAGCAGATCACCAGGACTTTCTTCCATGGCGCCTCTAAAACCAAACCAAACTCATTGCTGTGGAGTCAATTCCAACTCATAACAACCCATAGGTTTTCTGAGGCTATAAATCTCTACAGAAGCAGACTACTGCATCTTTCTCCTGCAGAGCAGTCTGGTGGTTTCAAACTGCCAACATTTGGGTTAACAGTCAATCGCTTTAACCACTGCACTACCAAGATTTCCTTATTACCATATATAAAGGAAACCTTGGTGGTGTAGTGGTTAAAAGCTATGGCTGCTAACCATAAGGTCGACAGTTCAAATCCATCAGCTGGTCCTTGGAAACCCTATGAGATGGTTCTACTTTGTCCTATGGGGTCGCTATGAGTTGGAATTGACTGGATTGCAATGGGTTTTATATATGTAAAAACCCACTGCTGCCAAGTCAATTCCACCTCATAGTGACCATATAGGACAGGGTAGAACTACTCTATATGGTTTCCAAGGACCAGCTGATGGGATTTGAACTGCCAACCTTTTGGTTAGCAGACTAGGTCTTAACCACTACTTCTACATGGTTCACATTGGTAACCTTTCTATGAGTGGTTGAGAGCAAACTGTTTGTGCTACGCAGGGACCATAGATACAGATATAAATTTGGATACACATATATGTATAAAACTCGAAACATTATTTTCTCTTCAATTTTTGAAGGCGTTCCATTGTTTTCTAGCCTTCAGTGTTGCAGTTGAAAAGTTGGTTGCCATTTTGATTCTCAAGTCTTTGTATGTAATCTGGTTTTGTTTCTTTATCTTTCAAAATTTGTAGGATCTTTTCTTTGTGCCCAGCATCCTGAAATTTCACAGTGATATGCCTTGATGCTTATCTCTTGGAACCCATTGTGCTGTGTGCGTCATGGACCTTTTTAATCTTAAAACTGGTACCTTTCATTTCTAGACATTTTTCTTCTTCTTCTTTTTTTTTTTTTTTTTAATAATTCCTTTCCCTGTGTTTTCATGTTTTCTTCTGATATGCCTATAATTGAGCTTCCTAGATAGATCTAATTTTCTTCTACTGTTTATTGTTCTTCTTACTGAATTTTCATTTTTGCTATCATATCTTTAGTATCCAAGAGCTTTATTTTGTTCATTAACTATTCCCTTTTCAAGTCATTCAATTCTTATTTCATAGATGTAATGTGTATTTTTATCTCTTTTAGAATATTAAAGATGACTTCCTATTTCATATATTACTTATCTATTTTGAGTTCTTTTCTTCTGTTTCTTTTTTTCTCTTCCCATTTATCTATTGTGTAAGAGGCTTTCTATGCCTGGTGATCCTTGGCTATCTACACATATATAAGAATGTGGTGTGTAAAAAACTGATGGAAGCTTTCTTTTTGGGACTTGTTAGCTGATGGGCTTCAGTGTAGGATGATCTGGCTTAGCCATATCATTAGAAAAACTTTAATAGTATACTTAGGTTTCTAACAAAAATGTTCAGATTCTAGACAGCATCATCAGTCTCTTCTTTATGGACTATAAGCTTGTTTTACAGCTCTTCCAGAAACCGTATGTTATAGGCAACCAAGGTCATCTCACCATTCCATATGTGGACTTGTATGTAACCCTCTATCTTAGTTTTATTGGACTTCCATAACAAAATACCACAAATAAGGTGCCTTTAAAGAACAAAAATTTATTGTCTTACAGATCTGGAGGCTAGGAGTCTAAATTCAGAATGTCAGCAGGACCATGATCTCTCTGTCCACTCTAGAGGAAGACCCTTTCTTGTCTCTTTCAGCTCCTGATAGCCCCAGGCATCCCTTGGCATGCCTTGGCTTATAGATGTATCGTTACGTGGTCTTCCCCTTATGCGACTCTGACTCCATGTCTGCTCTCTCCTATTATAAGATACCACTGACAAGGGTTTAGGACTAGGACTTCCGTGACCCCACTTAAGTGATACTATCTTCAGAGAAATACCCTATTTCCCCAAAAGGTCAAATTCACTGATTCAGAGTTTAGGAGTTCAACTTATCTTTTTGGAAGACACAATTCGATCCACAATACCCCCTATTTTCAGTATGGTCTCCTCTATCTTGACCATGCCTCTTGTTCCTGTATAAAAGCCTGGGTTACCTTCTACAGAGGATAAAGCTCAAGTATTCTGCTGGGTTAAAAGAGAGGCAACCACCACTGAAATTAAGGATCAGGAGATCTAACAGCTCCCAAACAGACTTTCCATCTGTTACCCTGTTTCAGCACTGCCTTCACCCACACTTTCCCAGGTACCTGGGCACTGATACGTGGACGTCTCTGAAGTTCTTTAGTGCAAGTCAGTTTACTTGTCAGCTTATACCGTAGACTTAGACTCCATTCTTCTTAAGTCTGCTGAGTTAGTTGCCAAATGTCCATCTGCTTTCTCAGTTCCAAAATTATGTTACTGTAGCTTCCTTTTTAATTTTCTTTTCCTTTATGGGTTTATGCAGTTTTTCTCTTTTATTTCCAGTTTGGGAATTTCAGGAGAGAATAAAGGTAACCAGAGTGTCTATAACCACAAAATCTACTCCTCATATATTTCTATTCAAATGATAATCACTAGTGAGGTCTTAAAAATTAGAAAAACACCTTAGTCTAGTTGCAGCAATACATCTGATTACCAGTTTGATAAGCTAGAGGCAGTTTTAAACTGTGACTACCAAAGGCTACTAAGGCTTTAGCATGGTTATATTTTGGTGCCCCATATAAGTGGAAAAATTATAGAAGGAAAAGGATGAACAAATAGTATGCCTCAATTATATTCCAGACTGATTAATTAACCAGGTAGAGTCAATGGTAACAGCCCTTTGGGACCCAATAACCACATGTAATAGAGAACTGTCCATAGTATTTGACCCATAGCTGATTTGGAGAATGCTCAGGGCACTGATATTGACACTAGGATTTTGGAATGCCCCATGGGAAATCTTTTATTGAAAATGTCTCCTTCAAAATATTTCCATCAGGTGCATTTATGGGAGCAGTTTTGGCCCAGTCCCGTATGCACACGGCCTTTACCCCTTTGTCAGACACATGACCAATAAGATCTGATTCTTTCAAACAGAATAGATGTCAGGTAGCCTCTGCAGCAGCAACAGTAGAAATGAAACATCTGAAAAATCAAAACATGAGTAAAGTGTATAGATTTCATGCAAGGAAAAAAAAAAAAAAAAGCAGCAGCCAAATCAGTTGATTTTACCAACCATCAGATGAATTCCTTCTTTAATTTACTTTCAGATGTTTGTTTAGCACTGTTAGGCAATGTGGGTGAGAGTGAATTGGTGCTATTTCTGCCTGAACCGAAGAATACAGCCTTAATACGAGTTTCAGAAGTCACTCTGCAAATCATCCTTTAGGAAAGAAGAAGTCTTCAGAGTCATTGGGAGGTGGACAAACAATAGGCGTTAAAAGTAGAAGTGTCTGTTCTATGATTATGAGAAAGCTCTAAGACCTTTTTATTGTTTGATGCCTCCATCTTTCTGGAACTGCCGCCTAAACTGCAGTGTGCCCCTGAAATTGCATGCCGTTCTGAGAGCAGAAATGACTAGGCTGTGCTGGCAGGAATGCACACTCTGTATATCCCAGTGACTGTGTTCAATCTTGACCCCCCCATACCCACAGCTGGGTAGCAGAAGAGTGGGAGCACTGCACCAAAACCTGTGGGACTTCCGGCTATCAGCTTCGCACCGTGCGCTGCCTGCAGCCACTCCATGATGGCACCAACCGCTCTGTGCACAGCAAGTACTGTGTGGGTGACCGTCCTGAGAGCCGCCGGCCTTGTAACAGAGTGCCCTGCCCAGCCCAGTGGAAAATAGGACCCTGGAATGAGGTGGGTGTGTGAATTCTGTGTGTGTGTATACAAGTGTGTGTGTAACACATTTTAATTACACCAGGTAGACTTTCTGTGAATTCAGAAATTGTCCCATATTTTGTAATCATTAAGCACCTAGAGCTGTTAGGAAAAATTAATATTTCTAAATAGTATTTGCATTTAAGAAGGTTAATTGATAGGGGCAAACCATATTTGGCGTTTTTGTGACATAAAGGAGGCTAAAAGGTGACTGGTCTCCTTTCTAATATCTTTCTTGACTCCCCCATTCCTACGGGATACATTCCAAGCAGCTGACACTGAATCCAGGGCCCTGCCCATTTCTCTCATTCTGTCTTTCTTCACTCCCAACTGAAGTTTTAATAACCTTCTCACTCTTTCAAGCACCATGCTGGTTTACAACTCCCTGCCTGTTTGCTGGCCTGCTCTCCCTCCTCCTATCTAGCAATTTCAGACTGCTCCAACAAAGCTCATCTCCACAGTCCACACACCACCACCAGGTGATGTCTTCCTGAAGCTCTTCCTCTGCACTCCAAAGGCGATTCTACCTGCCCCCTGGTGGCACCGTGGTTAAGAGCCCTAATCTAAAAGGACAGCGATTGGAATCTACCAGCCGTACCTTGGAAACACTATGGGGCTGTCGTGCTCTGTCCTATAGGGTCGAAAAAGACTCAAAGGAACATTTTTTTTTTTTTTAGTGTGATGTAGGTGGCAGAGTATTGTAACTCCTGTCCCTTAATCTGTGCTTACCACTAGTTCACACATTTGTCAAAAACACGGTTCTTTGCAGCCAGTTCCTGGCATGTGGTACCTGTCCAGATGATGTTTGTTTAGTGACTGGCTGACTAAATGGATTTTTTATTTTATTTATTAAATTATATAATATTTGTCTATTTTTTAAAGTTATTTTGTATTTCTCAACACTCAAAGAATCACTGAATCTTAGGAAGAGCATTTATAGGAGGAAAGGCTATCAAAAAACAGAGAAAAAATGAAAAAGTGAAGAGCAAGCTCAGGAAGGAAGGATCAGGCAAATGAAGTTCCCCCACGCAGGACCATAATGATAGCGCTTGTCCCATTTCCCCTTAGAGTCCCAGAACACAGGACCCCATCTACAGCTCCTACCTAGGACAATAACATGGAATTTTCTGAACTTAACTTTAAAGCATGAAGATTTTCGTTAAAGAGACGAATTTATGGGGACACAGTGACAGTAGTTTCCAAGAGGTTGAATTAACCAAGGGAGCATGTCAATAAATTCTGCCATCTGTAAGGAAGGTGTGGGGGGTGGGGGGGAGCTCAATACAGTGACTGGCTCACCCAAAACAAGCACCACGACTGTTATCAGGGGCCACATTGTTGTCAGATGCTGTCGAGTCAGTTCCCACTTACAGCGACCCTAGGTACAACAGAACAAAATGCTGCCCAGCCATGTACCATCCTCACATCTTTTGCTACATTTGAGCCCATTGGTGCAGCTACTGTGTCAATCCATATGGTCGAGGGTCTTCCTCTTTTTTGCTGACCCTCTACTTTACCAAGCATGGTGTCCTTCTCCAGGGACAGGACCCTCCTGATAACATGTCCAAAGTAAGTGAGACAAAGTCTTGCCATCCTCACTTCTAAGGAGCATTCTGGCTTCTTCCAGGACAGATTTGTTTGCTCAGTGTTCTTTGCCAACACCGTAATTCAAATACATCAATTCTTCTTCAGTAGCTGGCACTAATAGTATCATAAGGATGCCTTCTTTCATATCCAATGCTTACTAGGCACCAGGAGTTTTGCTACCTGCTTTATATACCTTGCCTCCTTTGCCTTCCTTTAACCCTACAACAATCCTGTGAGGCAGGTAATATTTATTATCCTAGGTCTCCAGATGAGGAAGCTGCGGCTGATAGAAAGCCTCATGGCAGTCTGGTAAATGATGGAGTCAGGGTGCAAATCCAGAATTACCTGTCTTCACAACCACTGTGCAACACCACATTCATAGAAAGAACCCCAGAGGCTTGCGTATGTGTGTGTGTGTATGTGTGTGCACGCCTGCGTGCATGTCCACATGTGTGCACGTGCGCACACATGCAGAAAGGAAGAAAGGTGATCTTGGCGGAATAAACTATCATCTGTAATCTATAGTCTATAATCCCAGCCTTTGTTTCTGTAGTGTTCAGTGACCTGCGGGGAAGGAACGGAGGTGAGGCAGGTCATCTGCAGGGCTGGAGACCAGTGCGATGGGGAAAAGCCCGAGTCCGTCAGAGCCTGTCAGCTCCCTCCCTGTAATGGTAGGTGTGACACTGATTGATTTCACTGCTCTGAGAATTTTTTTTCCTAACTTTAAAAAGATGAATTTATTTTCAGTATTAGGTCTGGAGTTTGAATTGGCTTATTGAGAAATAACCAAAGGAAAACACCCTTGAATATTAGCTTAACACAGTTCTTTAAGGTTGTGTTAAAGGCAAAGTCCTACACCAGCTAATTATGACTGCCGCAGTGCCTTCTGCCATTCCTTTTAGATAATGCTCGCGTAAGGGCTGGGTCATGTGTATGTAGCTTCTGTCAGTTTTTGTTTTTGCTTTTTTTGAAGGCTACTTAACGTTTTCCCTGTTACATTCTTTAAATATAACTTCACAGCATAGTAAAAGGCATACTCCTGCAGGAGTTTTTGAAACATTTTACTAAAATTATTCAATTTAGAGATGTGGATAATAAATGTCACCCCAACTCTAATGCCTTTTCCGTTATCTGTTCATTCATATACATGCACTTCAGCCGGGTGATTTTCAAATAGACACGTTGCACACATGCCCACATTCAGTATTTGCTTCAGAACCCTTCTTGTTGTATTTCAAAAGGAGAGTGTATTTCTTCATTTTAAAATATCAATTAATTTTCAATTTTAAAACAAATAATATGTCTTAGATGGTTTCATTCTCTATCATTTTGTCTCTTTCTGCCTCCTTTTCTGTTTGTCTCTGTTTCCATCTCTCTCTTTCCCATTCTCTGAGTCTGTCATCTTTACATCTCTGACTTGCTGTCATTTGCTGTCTCTGTGTTGCCCAATTTCTCTGTGCCTTTCATACACACTTTCTTGGCCTCACTGTCTTCTTGCTCTTTCTCTCTCTGCCCCTTTCTCTTTTTCTCCCACTGCCTCATTCTTTCTCCCACTCTGTCTTTTTTCTTCTCTCCCCCAACCTTTGCCTGTCTTTGACTCTCTGTCTCCCTCTCTTTCTGTGTCTCTCCTCATGCACTCTCCTCTTTTTCTATCTCCCTTTCTCTTCTTAACATCTTTCTTCCTCCTCTCTCTCTACAATGTGTTTTTGTCCATGTATATCTCTCTCTCCCCGATTCATCCTTCTCAGCATTCCATCTTTCTCTGTATACCCCCTTCTTTTCCCTGCCTCTCTTTCTTTCTCTCTCTTTCCCCTACTCTGTCAATCAGTCTTCTTATCTCTCCATCTCTGTCTCTCTCTCTCCAAGCCCCCTGTGTCTCTATTCCTCTGTCTGTTTCACTCACTGCATCTGTCTGCCTTTCTCTCCCTGTCTCTCTCACTTGCTTCAACCACTCTGTCTTTTCCTCTGCCTGTCTGACTCTCTTTGTCCACCATCTCTCTCTCTCATCTGTCTGACTGTCTCTCTTGTTCCCTCTCACACTTTTCCCTCCATCCTTTCCTTACCTTTTCTGCACCCCTACCTGCAGTACAAACTTGCTCTTGCATACAGCTCTCCTTCTTTTACCTAATTCCATGCCTAATGACAACTGTGGGCATTGCTTTGCCTCACTAGTGGGACTTGGGGAGTAAAGAAGTTAGTTTTTCTTTAGCCTACAACACCATAAGTAAGCTATTGATTGAATATTGACAACTGCTAAATGGTACTTTCTTTCTTTTCAATAAAAATAATGTCAAGGCACTATTTTAGCAGATGTTTCCTTTGTTAAGAATTTTCAGACTTCAAGTTTTTTAAGCCTTTTTTAAACCATAAAAATTTTCATTTGTAATGTGTAATGGCAAAAACAAGTATGACCACGAGAGGGAGACAAAGGACTTACATATTTGAGAGTTTACTTTGGAAAGTTAAAAAAAAAAAAAAAAAAAAACCCACATTTGAAAGTTCAAAATACAAGTAAAGTCAAAACAAAAAGAACAGGCATTACCTAGTTAGAAACCACAAAGTTTGCTGGCACTGTATGATTTTACTCACTGTAGTCCCTACTTCTGGGAAGCTGAACACTTTGTAAGCTTTATTGATCTTAATAGCTGGTAGAGCTACATATCTCAGCAACCGTACCGAACTGTCAACGCCAATGTGCTTGGTTCTCCTCCTTTAGCTCAAAGAAAATGTTTTTATTGTAAAACACAGGTGCTGATGAGATTGGCATAACCACGCTGGAGATTCCGTATTCGTTTTTGCTACTCTTCCTCTCAAATCTCGGCTCAAAGGCAACACTGGGAGTTCTAAAAGTTGTGTATTTTTACTACATTTCAATCAAATAAGTAATATGCCTATGCCCCACTAGAGTTTCAAAATGCTGTTAGAATCAAATGGACTTTTTTTTTTTTTTGGTACAAATATACACAACAAAACATTTGCCAATTCACCAGCTGTACATGCATAATTCAGTGACATTGATTACACTGTTCATATTATACAACCCTTATTCTTATCCTTTTCCTAATCATCCCACTAGCATTAATATAAACTCTATATCAAATGAGATTTTGAGACCATTTGTGAAACCCTTTCTCTGAAGTTTTTATAACGATCTGGAGGTGGAGCAAGAAGGCTAAAAGGCTTCCTTAATTGTAATGACTGATTTTCTCATATGATTCCATTTCATCACCCCACTTGATTGTACTAATTACCTGTTTTCCATTGAACCATTCTCATTTTATCCCTAGGCAAATTACCATAAAATCAATGTATTCCTTTTCTCTTACTTTTTCTCAAATACCTTTCCATTTGCCTCCTCCATACAGAAGCATATTTCTGCCTAATTAGACTCAGGCTGTGAACCTTCCTCTGCAGAGCTACTGTGTTCACGCTTAGATACAAGGGTCTCTCAGGTGGGCTTCTTTGCACTTCTGAGTTAGGCAGTGTGGAGCGATAGCGATACGGAATCAGGACCCTCTTCTGAAAAGAGGGTCACATAAGGCCCTCTCATTCTAGGGCTTGAAGACAAATAGGAGGAAGAAGTTTTCCTTATTTTAAGATAGAGAGATAGACAAAGTAATTTATAAATAAGGAATTGCTATTTGAGGTGAAACCCATTAAGGTGATTTTTAGGCATTCACAGTATAATTAGATGGTTAACTTAGCTAATATGAATCATTTTATCAAAATTTTTTATTATCAAAAGATTTATTTTCTTCTAACAGGTCATTAGTATCTTATTTTGATTCTAATTCTAAATTTGAGGTAGAGGCTACCCCTTTTGAAAGCCAGCAAAGTCATAAAACAAACAAACAAAAAACACAGGTGTCCCTTTATATCCTAAGAATGTTTGTGGTAAAATGAATTGTATTTTCTCATTCTAAGATCAGACGTGTTCCTACTAGGAAGAAAATAAATACCCTCAATAGTCTAAAGACTGCTAATGGAGACATTAGAATGGTGTTCAACCAAAGTCCTTTGTACACAAAGAACTATCTATTTTTACGCAAATAACACATGCCTTCTGTGTTTGCCAACTGCGCCCTCCCCCTTTGAGGTATTTTCATAAATGCCACTATGCCAACTTTTTTTTTTACTTGTCGGTTTAAAAAAAAAAAATTAGCATAGCACACTTACAAAAATACCTTGTGGTAAGAGGGTACGATTGGCAAACAAATGTAGAAGGCACACGTTATTTGTGTAAAACTATACATCAATAAATTCATTCCAGCATTCATATTTTTAATACAAAGACTTAGGTGGATAACTCCTATTAATGTCAGATTATACTTAAATCTTTTTATCTTTGTTAATAATTTCATTTGCCTTCCTCCTTTTATCTGTGTTTAGATATATGTATTAGTTTGTTTTATTTTAATTTTTTTCAGATGAACCGTGTTTGGGGGACAAATCAATATTCTGTCAAATGGAGGTGCTGGCGCGGTACTGCTCCATACCAGGTTATAATAAGTTATGTTGTGAGTCATGTAGCAAGCGCAGTAGCACTCTACCACCACCATACCTTCCAGAAGCTGCTGAAACTCAAGATGATGCTATCTTTAACCCTAGTGACCTCCCTGGATCTCTAGTGATGCCAACATCTTTGGTTCCTTACCATTCAGAGACCCCTGCTGAGAAGAAGAAATCTTTGAGTAGAATCTCTGCAGTGCAAGGTCCAAATGCAAATGCTGCTTTCAGGCCAAACAGTAAACATAATGGTGCTAATTTACCCCAGAGGAGAGCTCAGCAAGCAGGAAGTAAGACATTGAGAATGACCTCAGTACCATCTTCCCCACCCATGAAGAGTGTCCATCTCAATTCATCTTCACATATGACTGCTGCTTCCTTCCTTGCAGTCAATGATTCAATAGGTGCTTCTTCTCAGGCAAGAACCTCAAAGAAAAATGAAAAGGTTATTGACAAGAGACGTCCTATAAGGCCATCCACCTTGGAAAGATGAGAAAGGGAACCTAAAAGGCTGGTTAGGACCATCTCCCTCTCCACATGGTGCATACAGCTTGTGTAAAGTGGAAATCTCCATGGATCGTCAACTCATTCTGTCTGTAAGTGGAAGAAAAAAAAGTGCTGGTTCACTTTCTAGTTGCTTTCATCCTCCTTTTGTTCTGCATTGACTCACTTACCAGATATCGTTGGAAGAAAGCACCAAAGATTATTAGTGGAAGAAAAGTAAGTTGCTAAGTGTGTCGGTCACTCTCTAAAGCAGAAAAGGGACTGGAACCAATTGTACATATCAGCTGATTTTTTGTTCTAGAAAAGTTCCAGTAAAATTTAAAAAGAGGTGCCAGCGGTTTACACTTTTACAAAAAATTTTGGAAAGGGAGCAAAGAATCCTTAGACTTGCATTCCTATTTATCTATATTAGAAATATTGTATGAGCAAATTTGCAGCTGTTGTGTAAATACTGTATATTGCAGAAATCAGTATTATTTTAAGAGATGTGTTCTCAAATGATTGTTTACTATATTACATTCCTGGATGTTCTAGGTGCCTGTCGTTGAGTATTGCCTTATTTGTCATTCTATGAGTTGATTTTCAAAGTAGAATATTGAAAAGAAGTTAGAATTATGGCTACTGACAATACAAAGGGTTTTATTGTATGGGGTTGTCGAATCAACCATGTGATGCCGAAATTAGAGGGAAAAAAAACAGATAAGCTACAGATGTGCAGATTTCAGCTTACCCATTGCTTTCTACTCTTTAATTAAAAAGTAGTAGAAAAAAAAGGATTGTGCCTCGTGGTCACAGGGAACAGAGGATAGTAATAAGACTGTACAAGATAGAACTAAAACACTCATAACAGGGCCTCAGTACGTACCCCTGAGGAGTCCTGTGTTCTTATGCTGATTTTCATTTTCCCCCTGTTGACATATATAAACAGTTATAAACGGTGCACTGTAGTAATCACAAGGGAAGAAAGCTTGGAGGTAACCTATTTGTGTGTTGGTAGCTGAGAAAAGCATCATCCAATTAGTATTGACACTCTAGTATAATAGGGCTTTGGGCATTGGAAGCAGGTTCAAGAAAGCATTTGTCAAAAGTTGAGATATTTATTTTCCGCATGGTTCATATCCAATTGTTCACAACCACAATGCATCTGACTGCAATAACGTGCTAGTAATTTATGTCATTGATCATCTTGCTCACAGTGAAGCCAGAAATGCTCTCTCCAGGGAGTAGATGTAAAGTACTTGTATATAGGATTCAGACTCGAAGATATTTATTAAAAGTTGATTTTTTGGATAGTATTTTTATGTACTAAATATTTACACTAATATCAATGACCTATTTTGGTAAACTAGAGAGACATATTTAGAGATGCATGCTTTGTTCTGTTCGAAGAGAAGTTTAAGCTAACTACAGCAGCCAAATCAAGGAGCTAAAATTGAACAAATGGATATTATTCAAGTAGTTTTCATTTTGAAAGTAATTGATGCAAAGTTGATGACTTGTTCCCCTTCAAGGAAATAGACAATAGTATGAACTCAGATAGTTTGCTGTTTAATGAGATAGTGAATTAGAAATCTTTTTAAATGTATGTGAAAGAGAGGAGTACTTCATGAATTACACTTAAATAAAAAGAAAGATGAGTGTTATCAGCAAAATATTTTTGAGGTCAATGCCTGAACTGTTAAAAATATATTATGCAATCTAAAATGTATGTCTGTTAACTTCTCAAAACACAAAATGTGCAAGAACTTTTAACCATTGTAAACTGACAGCTTGACCCATTGACTCTATACCTCTAAAGAATAGCTGCTACTTTGTGCAAGACTTTCGAAGATCAAATGAATTTGATTAGTTACAGATCTTGAGACAATCCCTGAGCCTCAAATAGAAGTTTTTTTTTTTTTCCTATAAATTTTTCCAGAATGAAATTCTCTCTAGTTTGCTTGCGTGTGCATACCACAGGGAAAGATGGTCACACACATACACCTCCCATAAAGATGTACATATTCATTATACTTCTGCTCTTGGAGCTTTCTTTTCTACTAAGCTAAAAATTCCTTTTTATCAAAGTGTACACTACTGATGCTGTTTGTTGTATTGGGAGCACGTAGAAATAAAAATGTTAACACAATGGAGACGTGACTATGTAGATTTTATCATTAGATTCATCACAAAGTCATGGAAACCTGTCCTTTCGTCCTACAAAGTGTGAAAGGGCATGAAATCCATTTGCTACTTGGACTTTTTCTAAAGAAGCTCAAATAAAGTGACAGTATTTCCTGTTTTCACATCAGGGTGTGTCATAATTTCATTTAAAAAAATATAAAAATAAGAGGATCAGGGGATGGCTTTCTGTTTAAGTTCATTCTGTGGAATTACAAAGAAGCAGAGAAAAGGTGGTAATGATGCTAGGCCTTATGAGAAAGAAAGGGGAGCTTCTATTTTTAAAATACGCAATCCCAGAATGTTTTTTTAAATAAAAGATGTCCATCAGCTTTGAACCCTGGTTACCCAAGGATTTATGCAAGCACATCACTGGTGACTCAGGAGTGTGGGAAGAAAGAGGGCATCAGAAATGAGGCCCTTCATGATGTAACAGGGAGACCCCAAAGTGTGGTAGTTACCAGCTTGAACTGCAAAGGCAGACAGACCCAGGTCTAAACTCCCTGACCACTTGAGAACCTAAATGACCTTGGGTAATCTCACAGAGTTTCAGTTTCCTCATCTGTAAATTGGGAGGCAGAGCTGTCATACATCAGTGGGTAATTGCTGTGAGAAATGAGATAATATAAGTAAAGCTGTTTGCCCAGGGTTTGACACATAATTACTCACAATAAATATTAGCTGTTGTTGTCCTTGTCATCGCCATCTTCTTTATGTAACTAAACCACAGATCCCTGCATCAGCACATGTCTATATGATCATCCTTAAAAAGTGACTGGCAGTGTGGATTTTCAGAACGAAAATCTGAAGGCATAATTATGTACCTTCCACATCCAAATGGCCCTTGGCATCCCACCAATAATACAGGAACGCTTCCAGCTATGTGCTAGGAACATCTCCATTTGTATATATAGGCTTCTGGGATGAATCGCATTTCCCTAGCCTCGTTTTCAGAAGATCTTTCTAAATGATGAGCCTTAATATTCTGGTTTCTCAACTCTTATTTTTACATCTCAGATGTTGCATAGCCTCCAGCCAATTTCTTTAATATCTATAATGTTTTCAACATGGAACTCAAGTCGTCAGAAGAAAAGACCACTCATTCCTTTTGTCTTTGCTTTGGATTTTCATGGTTGCTAGAAATCACTTGAATGATGTGGGTGTTCTGGAAAGATAGTTTAACCATATGGCCAGTACTTCTCACTGTATTTGTTCTTCTACTTAAATCTTTATCCTTTCTTTTACACTAAATCCATAAACTTTATAAGCATGCTCAGAAAGAAGAATCAAATTTCCACCTGACTCTGCTTCTGTCTCACTAGCTACTATCTGATCTCTTTTCTTTCTTCACCACCAAGCTTCTCAAGAGTGGCCTACTTTCATTGCTTCTCCTTCACCCCTGGCATTCACTCTAGAACCCACTCTAGTTGGTTTTCTGCCCCAAGCACATGACAGAAGGAGATCTCTCAAAGGTTTGTTTCTCAGTCAGAATACTTCATGAATTCAGCAAACTTTCATTGAGGACAATTATGTGCCAGACATTTTTCTAGGTGCTTGGAATGCACAGTGAGCGAAGAAGTGAAGATTCTTGCTCTCATGGAGTGTACACCGTAGCAGAGGAAGAAGACAACAAAAAACACACAATGCATGGCTTTTTCATCTATGTTAAGAAGTAATGAAGAGGAGTATCTAGCCCTCTTGTACTGTCAATTTCCCTTCTAAAATATCTCTTGTGTCTATTCCCTTCTTTTGTTCCCATTGTCTCCACAAATTTTACATCAAGCTCTAACTGGAATCACCACAATTGCCTTGAGATTGTCTCCCTTTTTTGTGTAGTTTTTTTTTTGTTGTTGTTAGGTGCTATTGAGTCGATTCCAACTCACAGCGACCCTACAGTTACTGCCCTCTTACGACCATGCCAAAGCAAAACCAAAAGCACTTGTATGGTTTCTTTCTTTCATATCTTGGAGTCCTTACTGAACTTTTTATCTACATAGACCTCAAAATTCCATTCCTGATCTTTCTATTCTTCTACCTTATTCTCTTCCATAAAACTAACACCCTATAAAAACTATCTCCTTTATCTTCTACTATCCTTGTGAATTTGATTTTTGTGAAGGCAGGAACTAATTACTGTTATATCCTTAGAATCTTACACACACTAGGTGCTTATTAGATGTCTGTTGAATAAAAGAGAATTTTTTAAATTATTTATCATAATAGTTTTTCTTTATTCTCCATCACTTCTCTGTACCTGTGCCTCACTCTACTTATAGAACCTAAAGATTTGCTTGACCAAGATAATCAGCTTGTAGATGCCAGCTGAGAATATTATTTCCAAGAGGTAAATTAAGGTAAGATACCCAGAAGCCATATTAAAAAGGAATTTACAACCCTTATTTTGATCATATTATTATAATACTTTTAAACCAGTAGATGAAAAAGGAAAGCATATTGTCAAATTCACTTCTAAGTGGTGTCTGGATAAAAATCATTTGGAGTTTAAATTGTAGCCTGGCAGAGATTTCTAAAGCAGTGAGAAAATTGATGATCATGTCTAGTCTAATGTCTTTAAGCACCATCTCTTTTATTGGCTGAAAAGATGTCCAAAACAACAACAAAAAAAATCATTGCCATCTAGTTGATTCCTACCCTCACCAACACTATAGGACAGAGCAGAACTGTCCCAAGAGTATCCAAGGCTATAAATCTTTATGGAAGCAGACTGCTACATCTTTTTCCCATGGAGCGGCTGGTGGGCTCAAACCACCAACGTCTCAGTTAGCAACTGAACACTTAGCCACTGCACCACCAGGGCTCCCTGAGGTGGTCCAAATATCCTGGTGTGGTACAGTGTGTTATGGGGTGGTAAAAGCAATGTGCACTCCACTACTAAAGTTAGTAGTTTAAACCCACCTAGAGGCATCACTGGAAAAGTCCTGGAGATCTACTTCCATAAAGAAAAAGATTACAGCAAGAAAACCCTATGGAGCAGTTCTACCCTGTAACACATGGGCCACTGTGAGTCAGAATCAACTCAGCAGCAATAGATTTGGGTTTTTTTTTTGTTTGTTTGTTTTATTCCAAAATTTATTTCTCTAGCCCATTAAGATTTCCTAAACTCCAGATTCATATTTAAAACTGCTTACTTGATACTTCCACGTAAACAACTAGTAGATATTTCTAACCTAACAAGTCCAAAATTGAATTCATGGTCTTCCTACCTTACTGCCCAGCCAATCTGTTTCACCCAGAGTTTTCATCCTTTATGACTCAGGCCCCAAATCACAGAGCTGCCCATGACTCCTTATATTAGTTTTCTATTGCTGCTCTAACAAATGGCCACAAATTTAGTGGCTTAAACAATGTATATGTATTATCTTAAAGCCTGTGGGTCAGAAATCTGACACAGGTCTCACTAGATTAAAATCAGAGCATTGGCAGAACTGTGTTTCTGGAAGGTCTACCCCAGCCTCTACGACACTTGCTATTTTTGTTCGTCTATCTCTCCTCAACAAGATGGATTGACAAAGTGGCTGCAACAATGGGCTCAAGCATAACAACGATCATGAGGATGGCACAGGACTGAGCAGTGTTTCATTCTGTTCTACGTGGGGTTGCTATGAGTCAGAGCCAACTCTATGGCACCTAAGAACAACAAGTCTCCTCTTTAGTTCTGCAGTGGTAGACAGAGGAGTAGGCTTGAAAATGTTACAGAAACACACATCTAATCAAGCAGAGGTTGGGGAAGGAGGGGCAAAAATATTTTTGTGTTCCTTTTGCATATAAAAATAAGAATTAGAACTACTCATTTGTATTGAGTACTTTTAAAAGTGTTTCATGGCTATTAACTCACTTTGTTTAAACTTTTACCTTAACTCTGAAGTTACTCTGAATGCAGGCTTTGGGACCCCATTTCATCTGCTCTTGGGAAAGTATAAACCTGCCAATTTGGAAGTGAATCAATCAGATGATCCTCATAGGCAGAAAAGTTAGAGGGATGGCAACCATGAGCTAGAGTAAGCTGAGGAATACAAAAAGGCTAAATTAAGTGACAAGGTCTATCAATTTGCCTATTTGGCAAAGAAAAACATGAAATTTGGTTTTTATACAAATTTCTTTTACCTCCTCAAGTTTTCTTCCTTTGTTACCCTACCATATGACGTAAGAATGGCAGATGGTCTACCTTCCTTTTAGAGATAATGAGCTCAGAGATGCTCAGTGACTTATCACACAGAGGTTAGGGAAGGAGGGGCAAAAACCAACTAAGCAATCAAACAACCAAACAGACCAACAATAAAATGATGAGAAGCCTTTGTCCCATTTCCATTTATTTCTTTCTGTCCTGAGAATAACCATGTCTTTTGGTATGTAGGTATACCTAATGTTGAATTAAAATCTACAGGGTCCCCACACACCCCATCATTCTTAGTGATCTGCTGGATTCCTATTCCACCCACACTGTTGGTTGATGACCTTGCCTCATAGTTACCTGACCACAAAAAAAGCTATCGGACAAGTGTCCACTTCTTCCCACTGCAAATCATCCTACATAACCACCCACTTCTTCCCTCCTGATATATTAGAGCTACTGTCCCTCCTTCCACCTGGGATCTGGATCACATCCATTCCCATCTTTTCCAGGATTTTCCTTTATTTCCTCCTCTCTTGCATTATTGGCCTATGCTTCTTATCACTACTGCTAGCATTAAACATGCTTTAGTAGTTTTCGTGCTAAAAAAATTACTTGATCATACATTCTCATCCCATTCTCCCATCACATTATCTGTCTGCTCTCCTTTGTAGCCAAACTTCTTAAAAGATCTGCCTACACATGTTTTCTTTATTTCCTTATTGCCCATTTATTTTTTATTTACCATACTTCAGCTTCTGCTCCCACCTCTCTTCTGAAATTGATCATGAAAAGGGTCCCTCATGACCTTTATACTTACCAAATTCACTGGACACTTAGCTATGCTTATACTATGCATCTTATTAGCAGCCTTTTAAGATAGTTCACTACTCTCTCCTTGAATTATTCTTCCCTTGGCCTCTATGACACCACTTTTCCGGTTATCCTCCTATTTTATTAGCTGGTCTTTCTTTTTTCCCCTTGCTTGTTCCTCCTCTCCTATCCAACATATAAATTTTGGTGTTCTTCAGGTCTAAGTACTTGGGTCTACCACCATCTTTTTCTATATTCTCTTCCTTGGTGAGCTTCATGCCTATGATTTTAGTGATCATCTATAAGCAAGATAACTTCCAAATTTTTATCTCCAACTCAGATCATTCCTCTGAGATCCAGGATCACATGTCCTCAACTATGTTTTCTCAAACTTAACATATAAAACAGGACTCTTGATTCTCTTCAGACCTATCCTTCCCAACCAACTTCCCACCTGGCCTAGGTTCTTCCATATTTTAGAAATAGTAGTACCTTCCACTTGGTTAATTAAGCCAGAAACTGGAAGTCATCTCAGATTTTCTTTTCTTTCCTTCACTCCCATGCTCAGCATATTCAGTTCTTCAGAAAAACACAATCGCAAATGCAGCTACTTAACAGCATGTCCACTGCGACGAACCTTACTTCAGGTCACCCTTAGCTCTCTTGGACCTTAAAAAATGGTTCCTCCATTTCTACTCTTGATTGTATATAATTCATTATAAAATAATTATTTAAAATGTGCCCCTCCTTAAACCTGTAAATTGTTCTCCATTGTACTCAGAATAAAATCCACACTCCTTACTGTGGCCTCTATTATCTGACTCCTGGATGTTTATCCCACCTCAGTAACTTGTTATTAATTTTATATTATTTGTTTTGGTTAATTTACCTCCAAGTTACCTTTCTCTACTGTAGTTGGAAACACTGGTGGTATAGTGGTTAAAAGCTACAGCTGCTGACCAAAAGGTCAGCAGTTTAAATCCACCAGGTGCTCCTTGGAAACTCTGTGGGGCAGTTCTACTCTGTCCTATAGGGTAGCTATGAGTTGGAATTGACTCGAATGGCAACTGGTTTGGTTTTTCTACTGTAGTTACAGAGATCTGATTTTAATTCCTCAAAAGCCAGTGTCTTCGCACAAACTGTGTATTTGACTACCCTGTTATATTTGCCTGAAATGTTTAGCATCCACCCCTCCCCCCACCAACACCTACTATGGGGAATAAAGGGGTAAGACTGAGGTCACGAAAACAGCTTCAGAGAGGAACTAATGCTTGCCTTTTGAGCAGATTATAACGGCATTTTTAAAAGATTTTAAGGGAAGAAAAGAGGTCACAATGTAATCAAAGGGAAATGTGGAGGGAAAAAGGGAAGGTACATTCAGGTAAATGCCTAAGCAGGTATAAGGAAGTATTGCAGTGAACAAGGTGACACTTTTTGGGGATTGCAAGTAGTCTCATATGCCTTTAAGTGAATGTGCTTTGCATTTTAAATTGCCCCAGGGATCCTGGAAATTACCAGCCAATAAACATAAATTTTAAATTGAACTTATTACAGATGACAAACATGATTCTATTACAGAAAAGCCTCTATATTAAATGCACCTAGAACCTACTCCTTAAAGTGTCAAGCCTCCTGTCTCTTTGCAAACTATTTTCTTATCAAGTTTATGTCAGTTCTTTATTAGTAGTTTAAACTGACTTCTACTTTCTAAAAGGCATAATCTATTTCCAAAGTAAACCCACCAGTATTTGAGCAAATATTACTTGTATCTCCTAAAATAAAAATGAAATGAAAATTTTCACGCTTATCTAACACTCTCAGAAAACCAAAGAACATGATTTTTTTTCTATTCGGACTGGATAAGACACTGTTTTTTTAAAGCTAGGGTTCTAGTGTAATCCACACAGAAGTTCATTTAGTTACACTCTGTTCTGTGTCAAGGGACAGTCCCCCTACCACTATCTTAAAAATCTATGCCTTTGATCAAAAAGAATTGTAAGGGACTAAGTTTCCTGGATTTTCTACAAACTGTTCAATTTCAAGCCTTGAGTTAGTGACTGATTCAAATTTCAAATTCTCTCTTTTTCTATTTCAATGTTGTGGCAGATGCTACAATCTCCTTCTGTTGGTCCCACTCTGATTCACACACTCTTCCCAAATTTCCTTTCACTGGCTCAGCTTCAATTTCTGAATGACAAGAGATGGAGAGATTGACAAACTATCAAAGCCTAAAAAAAGAAGGAAAATTATAATAAAACCAACGGTATCATAATTGGAAAATTATTTGCTATCCCCATAACATGTAGTGGTGAGCGAATGGACTCCTGAATCAAACTGTTTGGATTAAAACACCATACATCCATTTCTTCATCTAAAAGGAAGTTAATAATCCTGGTAACTTGTAGAGTTATATGAGGATAAAACAGATAATACACTGAAAAAAAAAAAAAAGTTAGCAACATGCTGGTGATAGGTAAACATGCAATAAATTTAGACTTTCTGTTATTATTATTTTTACCATTTTCATTTCTTAATCTGCCTATTTTTCTACCTTTACTCCAAGCCTATTTTATATTTATTCCAAACATGAATCCATAAAGGAAGGAGGGGTGTGTCATTCCGGGATAGAGTAGCGTCCAGTTAAAATTTTGATGTAATTTAGAAAAAGAAATAGAAAAACAGCCTCTTTAAAAATAACAATAAAATGCAAAAGATGTATTCTCTGTCATGCTGTGTATAAGTCTGTCCTTATTAATATGTGTAAATTGGTATCTAACATCTCCCTTATTGTCATAAAAATAATTTGTAAAGATGTTTTTAATAAATAAAAGCATTAAGTACACTTTTACAACTATCTTACAGGAATTGGGGACCCTGAAAACTCACAAGCTCTAAAGCAAAGCAACATGCTCAGTCTTCAGGATGGCACATCGCAGTCTTATCAGAGTGCAAATAAATTTCCGTGCTAGCTGTCACATGAGCATAGTCTTCTTGTCATGCATATACATTCCCACCTTGGGTAATACAATTCTGACACTCTCTATCCCAGGATTATTCTGATCCACCTATTTGATGAATGGTGGCAGAATTCAAAATTGCTCATGAAGACTAACCTCATTTATAAAATATTTATAATCAGAGGAGGCTCTTACAAAATGGAGAGGTTGAATTGAGCAGACAGTAGTGGAGAAAAAAAGAGCTTAGTCACTAATGTTTCTGTTATATTTATTGCCTTCAGCCAACTGCCATCTTTTTTCCTTGTTTCTAATTCAATTGGTACAGCACAGAGACTCAGAAAAGCCTTTACTACCAGTTTGTAGGGGCAGAACTGATAAAGCTATGCAAGGCAAAGGGAACTCTACTTAGCTGTTTTCATGTAACAGTATTTACATGATATATAATACGGAAAACAAAATAGCTATGGGGCTTGAACTTTAACATCTGATGCCAGTAGAAGCTTAAATATGGCAATAAAGGCAAACGCTAATAGAACACAATATTCAGGTTCTTAGACTATTATTGGCTCAGCTGCAACTGTGACTAGAGGACAGAAAAGGATTTATTCTTTCTCTCTTTTTGAAATAAGCAAGAGAACAGGCAATTGTTATTTTTAGCTGTAAGAGCACATCAAGGGCACAAGGATGCCGAATCCATGAATGTTTAGAATGTCACAGTTTGTTATTAGGTGCCATCCAGTTGATTCCTACCCACAGCGACCCAAAGGAAAAAACACTGCGTGGTCCTGTGCCATCCTCACAACTTTTGCTGTGTTTGAGTCCATTGTTTTAGCCAATGTGTCAATCTATCTCGTCAAGAGTCTTCCTCTTTTTTGCTGACCTTCTAACTTACCAAGCATGATGTCCTTCTACAGGGACTAGTCCCTCCTGATAATATGTTCAGAGTACACAAGATGAAGTCTCACCATCCTTGCTTCCAAGGAACACTCTAGCTGTACATCTTTGAAGACAAAACTTGTTCTTTCTTCTGACAGTCCATGAGATATTCAATATTCTTCACCATCACCATAATTCAAAGGTTTCAGTTCTTCCTTCCATCTTCCTTACTGATTGTCCATCTTTCACATGCATATAAGGTGACTGAAAATATCATGGCTTGGATCAGGCACACATTAGTCCTCAAAGTGACATCTTTGCTTTTCAAGGCTTTACAGAGGTCTTTTGCAACAGATTTGCCCAATGAAATACATCATTCGATTTCTTGACTGCTGCTTCCATGGGTGTTGAATGTGGATCCAAGTAAAATGAAATCTTTGACAACTTCAATCTTTTCTACATTTATCATGATGTTGCTTATTGGTCCAGTCTTGAGGATTTTTGTTTTCTTTATGTTAAGGTATAATCCATACTGCAGCTGTAGTCGTTGATCTTCATCAGTAAATGCTTCAAGTCTTCTTCACTTTCAGCAAGCAAGGTTATGTAGTTTGCATATGGCAGGTCGTTAATGAGTCTTCCTCCAGTCCTGATGCTGTGTTCTTCATATAGTCTAGCTTCTTGGATTATTTGCTCAGCATACAGATTGAATAAGCGTGGTGAAAGGATGCAACCTTGACACACACCTTTCCTGACTTTAAACCATCACACAGTATCCCCTTGTTCTGTTCTGTTCAAAAACCTGTCTCAATCTGTATATAGATTCCTCATAAGCACACTTAAGTGGTCTGAAATTCTCATTCTTTGCAACTTTGTCCATAATTTGTTATGATCCACACAGCTGAATGCCTTCGCATAGTCAATAAAACACAGGTAAATATCTTTTAAAAAAAATATCTTTCTGGTATTCTCTGCTTTCACGCAAGATCTATCTGACATTAGCAATGATTTCCTTCATTCCACATCCTCTTCTGAATCTGACTTGAATTTCGGAAGCTCCCTGTCGATATCCTGCTGCAACAGTTTTTGACATATCTTCAGCAAAATTTTACTTGCGTGTGATATGAATGATATTGTTCAGTAATTTCCACATTCTATTGGATCAACTTTGTTTGGAATGGGCACAAATATGGATCTCTTTCAGTTGGTGGGCCAGGAACCTGTCTTCTAAATTTCTTGGCATGGAAGGGTGAGCGCCATGAGCACGGCATCAGTTTGTTGAAACATTTCAATTTTCTGTCCATTCATGGGACTTGTTTTTCTCCAAATGCCTTCAGTTCAGCTTGAACTTCTTCCTTCAATACCATCAGTTCTTGATCATATGCTACCTCCTGAAATGTTGAACGTCCACAAATCCTTTTTGGTACAGTGATTCTGTGTATTCCTTTCATCTTCTTTTGATTTCCTTGTTGCCCACAGAATTCTTCAAAACTGCAACTCAAGCCTTGAATTTTTTCTTCAGTTCTTTCAGCTTGAAAAGTGCTGAGTGTGTTCCTCCCTTTTGGTTTTCTAACTGCAGGCCTTTGCACATTTCATTATAATACTTTACTTTGTCTTCTCAAGCCACCCTTTGAAATCTTTTCTTCAGCTCTTATACTTCATCATTTCTTCCATTCACTCTATGTTCAAGAGCAAGTTTCACAGTCTCTTCTGGCATCCCTTTTGGTCTTTTCTTTCTTCCTTGTCTTCTTAATGACATTTTGCTTTCTTCTTGAAAGATGTCCTTGATGGCATCCCACAATTTATCTGGTCTTAGGTCATTTTTTTTTTTTTTTTTAGTGTTCATTGTGTCAAATCTATTCTTGTGATGGTCTCCAAATTCAGGTGGGATATACTCAAGGTTGTATTTTGGCTCTCATGGTCTTGTTTCAATTTTCTTCAGCTTCAACTTGAATTTGCATACAAGCAATTGATGGTCTGTTCCACAGTCTGTTCAACAGTCCCTGGCCTTGTTCCAACTGATGATATTGAGCTTTTCCATCATCTCTTTAAATTAGTAAAGAAAATTTATTTCTTAGCTTAGATTTTCAAAACCTTTAAAAACTAGTGAAAATTTTGTTCCTCAGGAGATGGAGAAAAATTTCTATTCCAACTTGAAATCTAAATTTTTTTTTAAGAGTATCTTTTATTTTTAGTTTCAGGATGTGCTTGGTTTCTTCCTGATTAGTCTATTGGAAATGTGATGAAACTGCATTTCAAAAATTTACCTTGGTCTTCTTTCAGAAAATTCCATTTGGCTCTTTTCTTTGCTCATTTTCTCCAAATATCTCTTCTTATCATTGGTCATCCGTCAAATTTACCTGCAGAATTACCAGCTCACACTTGGTTGTGAATTTTCTACTAGGAAAGTATAAAAAGAAGAGATGAAAGGATCCCTCCCTCCTTTTAAGACAATCTGATTGTGGATATACACGTATTTACAGCAAAGCTGAATATGTTTAATACACAACAGTTGTAATACATAAGCTAAGAAAGCAGAGAATAAGAAAAGGTTTGGGATAGCTGGGGAAACCTTTCCTGAAGGACATTCATTTTGAGCAGGAGGCAAAATGACCCCAGGAAACCAAGAGCAGAAAGAGTTTAATACAACTGAAAGAAGGCTCACCTTTCTTAAAAAAAAAAAAAAAAAAAAATTTCTCTTTAAACAGGGTTCCTGCATGACATCTATGAATCTTTAACTTTAAGCTGCATCAAAATATTGAAAAGAGAAAAGGTAGACTATACTATAGATCAAATTGTATTCCCCAAAATATGTGCTAGAATCCAAACTCCTATACATGTGGATGTATTCTTGTTTGGAAATAGGGTTTTTTGTTATGTTAACAGGACAGTATCAGTGTAGGATGTGACCTGAACATAATCATGTCTGAATTATATATATATATATATATATATATATATATATATATATATATATATATATATATATATATATATATATATATATATAAAGCCAATCACACACACACATGTACACACAGGGGAAGAGAGGTGTCATGTGAGCATCGTCTATAAGCCAAGGAACCAAGGAACACTTGGAACTACCTACAAGGAAGGATCAACTCAGCTGAGACTCTAATTTGGACTTTTAGTCTCCAGAACTGTGAGAAAATAAATTTCTGTTCTTTAAAGACAACCACTTGTGGTATTTCTGTTGTACCACTGAAGCTGCACTAGGAAACTAAGACAAATTGTTACCATTTATTTTTAATGCAGAAATACTTAGTTTTGGTTCCATGGACCTGCTATAATTGTATGCAAAGTTCTGTGTATATGTGGCAATGGGGATTTTTCTGAAAAGAGATTTCAATTTATTTATCAGTGAAGGCTCTAAGACTCACAAAATATTTTAAACTACTATTTTAGACAAAAACAGGTGATATTTTATTAATTAAATCAGGATATCTATGTCTATGTTTCTGGTATAATAATAGTTGTTGTTGTGTGCCATCAAGTGGATTCCTACTCATAGTAACCCCATGTACAACACAAGGAAACACTCACAATCATTGTTATGTTTGAACTCATTGTTGCAACCACAGTGTCAATCCATTTCATGGAGGTTCTACCTATTTTTCGTTGACCCTCTTCTTTACCAAGCATGATGTCCTTCTGCAGGAACTATTCCCTCCTGATAACAAGTCCAAAGTACGTGGGATGAACTCTTGTCTTCCTTGCTTCTAAGGTACATTCTGGCAACACATATTTGTACTTTCTTCTGGGAGTCCATGGAATATTCAATATTCTTCACCTACACCATAATTAAAAGGCTTCAATGCTTCTTCAGTGTTCCTTGTTCACGATCCACCTTTCACATGCATATGTGGCTATTGAAAACACCATGGCTTGGGTCAGGTCCACCTTAGTTCTCAAAGTGACATGTTTGCTTTTTAACACTTTAAAGAGGTCTTTTGTACCAGGTTTGCCCAATGTGACACATCATTTGACTTTTTGACTGATGGAAACCCTGGTGGTGTAGTGGTTAAGAGCTATGACTGCTAACCAAAAGGTCGGCAGTTCAAATCCACCAGGCACTCCTTAGAAACCCTATGGGACAGTTCTACTGTTTCCTATAGGGTTGACTATGAGTTGGATCTACTCAATGGCAACAGGTGTGGTGTGTGTGTGTGTGTGTACTTCCATGGGCGTTGATTGTGAGCCAAGTAAAATGAAATCCTTGACAACTTCTATATTTTCTTCATTTATCGTGATGTTGTTTATTGGACCAGTTGTGAGAATTTTTGTTTTCTTTATATTGAGGTATAATCCATACTGAAGATTTGTAGTCTTTGATCTTCATCAGTAAGTGCTTCAAGTCAGAAACCAAGGATGAGTCGTCTGCCTATCACAGGTTGTAAATGAGTCTTCCTCTAATTCTGATGCTGCGTTTTTCATATAGTCTAGCTTCTCAGGTTATTTGCCCAGCATACAGATTGAATCAGTTTGGTGAAAGGACACAACACTAATGTACACTTTCCTAACTTTAAACCATGCAGTGTCCCCTTGATCTGTTCAAACGATTGCCTCTTGGTCTATGTACAGGTTCCTCATGAGCACAATTAAGAGTTCTGGAATTCCCATTCTTTGCAGTGTTATCCATAATTTGTTATGATCCACACAGTTGAATGCCTTTGCGTAGTCAATAAAACACAGGTAAACATTGTTCTGGTATGCTCTGCTTTCAGCCAAGATCCATCTAACATCAGCAATCATATCCCTGGTTTCATGTCCTTTTCTGAATTTGACTTGAACTTCTGGCAGTTCCCTGTTGATGTACTGTTGCAACAACTTTTGAATGACCTTCAGCAATTGTTATTCCTTCAATTCCTAGATACTTGTTTTTTGAGATTCACTTTAGTGCAGCTTAGGCTTCTTCCTATAGTACCATAAGCTCTTGATCATATGCTACGGTCTGAAATGATTGAACAGCAACAAATTCTTTTTGGTACAGTGACTCCGTATTCCTTCCATCTTCTTTTGATGCTTCCTGCATTGTTCAGTATTTTCACCATAGAATCCTTCAATATTGCAGCTCGAGGCTTGGATTTTTTCTTCAGTTCTTTCATCTTGAGAAATTCCAAGCATATTCTTCCCTTTTGGCTTTCTAACTCCAAGTCTTTGCACATTTCATTACCATACCTTACTTTGTCTTCTCAAGCTACCCTTTGAAATTTTCTGTTCAGCTCTTTTACTGCATCATTTCTTCTGTTTGCTACTCTACCTCCAAGAGCAAGTTTCAGAGTCTCTTCTGACATCCATTGTGGTCTTTTCTTTCTTTCTTTCTGTCTTTTTAATGACCTTTTGCTCTCTTCATTATGATGTACTTGGTGTCATTCTACAAGTTAACCAGACAAGTTGTGGTATAGTAATCATGAAATGAGGATTTATTACATATTAGGATGGAGGTGTACATTACCATTTTAGTTTTCCTCGTAACCAGGGGTTAGTTTTTACTTTCTCATTGGGTATTTAAACATATTCAATTTTGTTTCAAATTCAGTTTTATTTCAGATATCAAAACATAAATCTAAATATTTAAGGGTTAGACTAAATGACATAAAAAAAAAACATGAGCCACTAAAATCAAAAGTAAAAGAATACTAGGTCTCTTCGCTAGTTAATTAATTTCAATATGGCATGGCTTTGGATATGTATGTATTTGCCAATGTGTGTGTCCTTTCCTCAATTCCCAGGTAATTTCCTGCTCTCATTCTCCCAACTCTTGGAAGTATAGCCAAGCATACCTGCCATTCTTCTTGTTAGCACCTTAACTTTACGATTATCAGACTAGACGTTTAATCATACATAATAGCATTGCATCAATAAATGCCATATGAAAACTAAAATCCTCAGTGTTCTGACATTTTAATCCATGAATGAACTCTCCTTGTTCATTGTATTTGGAACAAATGATCATTTTCTTGACCACTGACTTCTGGCTTCTGTGTTCTCTAATGCAACTTTCTTTGAAGGTCTCATTTTTTCCTGGATCTTGGCTATCTATGTTCTTGGTTCCTTGAATCATACCAAAATCCACTAAACAAATATAAATATAGCATCAGGAAAAAGAAAATACACAGAAGTAGTTTTTGTGACTTTCATTACATAATATCTCTTTTCCCTATTGAGCACCACCATCTTACTCTTCTTGCTTTGTTTTTTTCTTGTTGGAGAGTCTCTCTTTTCTATCAATAAGCAGCCTTTCCTCTCAATGACAATTATTATATTTTATTTTGTTGTCACTAGTAACAAAAATATTGTTTACTGGATCATTTATAAATGTTTATTTATAAATTTTTGTGCATGTACATGTGCATGTTCATATTACGTACATATGTATATATAATTGTATATAATTTTTGCATATAATTCTGGGTATATCTAGAAGTATATTGGTATGAGCTATAAAGAAATTATACATATTGAAAAAGTGACACAGATTGCCTTGAATTCTGACTTCAGCACCTTGCTTTCAACAGCTTCTAACATTTGGAATGTTATTTGAGTGTAAAAGAGCAATTATAAAATCTTTCTGCTATCAAAAATAATACTCACATTTAACAACTCCAATTTGCAATTTATCTTATATTTCTTTTGTTGGTAGATTTTTCTTTTTTTGATGCAAATTAAAAAAATAGTGTCACAAAATATACATAACATAAAATTTGCCATTTTAACACAATGGGCATTATTGGATCTAGAGTGGCAGGGGCCAAGTGGCAGCACTTAATTGCCAAAGACAAGGTGGGTGTGATTACCATAATGGACAGCAAAATCAAACCAGAAATCAGAATAGTCTGATTCACATAGATCTATAGTGTTGGCTAATTGGTTATGGTATCCCTAGGAGTGAAATAGAAGTCTACCAAATATTTACTTGGTTATTTTTTTTTTATATAAGTGGAAGAGTTCTAGGGTAAGGTATTAGAAATCTAAACTGAATCACCAAAATAGAGACTCATAGGCCTATATTCCATTTCCAGACTTGAGCCAGTTTACAGACCCACAAGCCCTTGAATGAAGGTGAACCCAAGCAAGAGACAGACTATTAAAATTTAGAGTACAATCTTCATCTTTACTAACAATGAAATAGCAGAGAGGTAGAGAAGTAGCCCTTTGATCATTTAGTTTCAGATTTTGCTCTACAGCTTACTAGCTCTGTTTTTCTGGGCAATCTACATCATCCATATTGCCATCCTTTATTCATTTGTAGAATTTAGATCATAATACTACCTAGAGTATTACCACTAATATGCTAATAAGACTGTTCTGAATAAAATACATCGAGCAGTGCCTGACACATAGTAAGCACTGTATACTTATTGCTGCTATTATTTTAAAGTACTTAAAATATTCTTGTTGTTTTCATTTAGTATGCTGTATTTGTTGAGTTTCATTGACATCCCTCTACATTTTATTAGTTCCTTCAAGTAACTATTCCTTTGTATTATTTATACGTGATCATATTCTTCTATCATAAGACTCCTAGGAATATCTGAATACAGATTTGCAGTGTTATGTCACAAAATATCAGTGCAATTTTTCTTACGAAAATTAGGCATTTAATTATTAGAGTTAACACTGAGAGTTGGAATAGATGTTGCTTATATTCTAATATACCAGGTAACCCAGTATGTGGCTGACAACCGTGAAGTAAAGAACACAACGTAGAAAACATCCACCACAAGACAGTCTTTCTCTATTAGTCTCTAATAAATTTCGATTATCATGTAGATTTTTGCTACTCCGTGGTTAGTGTATTAAAAAAAAAAATAATTCCATTTGCATATCAATCTCTTTCTCTCTCTCTCTCTCTCTCACACACACACACACACACATATGCAAACACCCCTTCTTTTTTCTGCTGTGATGGTTAAGACTGTGTGTCAACTTGGCTGGGCCAGGATTCTTAGTGTTTTGGCAGTCGTATAATGTTGTGATCACTTCCCTGTTGAGGTTTGATTCTTAATCAACCCCACGATGGGATCTGCTGTGAGTGGTATTGACGGGAGAGCAGGGTCTGTGGTGGCTCACTGCCCCCCCCCCCCCCAGCCTTCATCTCTTTGCCCTCTGCTGCCTAGTCCTTCCTGCTCTCCTTGCCAGGGCTTCTGCTTGTTCTGTATTCTACAGCTGGTCCCTGTTTTTCTGACCTCTCCTTCTTGGCACTTGAGCTAGCAACTTACCTGTAGTCTTGCCTGCTAATCTTGAGATCAGTGATCTTTACAGCCTGTCAGCAACTGACCTGTTCTCTGCCCTGCCAATCTTGGGTTTGCCAGCTTCTATGGCTACATGAGTCAGGAGAACCCTGCAAGAGCCCTGCTTGCTGACCTGCCAATCTTGGGTTCTCCAGCCCCTGTGGCTACGTGTGTCAGGGGAAGCCACTTTTCTATCCCACAGACTTGGGACATTAAAAAACATTACCAGCCTCTAAAAACTGCATGAGCCATCTCCTTGATATAAATCTCTCTCTGTATATATATCTATATGCTCTACTGGTTTTGCTTCTCTAGAGAACCCAGCCTAAGACAACTGCATAGTGTTGCAATCAAAAGTTTCCTAATGTTTTACTAAAATCTTGTGGAAATGTCTGTGTGGATGAGGAGGGTGGGGTTGCTATACAACAAAAAACAATTATTCCTAAAAATTCATTTTCAGAAAAAATTCTTCTTGAAGTCCTACTACTCCAAAAAGCTGCTTCTTGAAGTTCCCTGCATAGCCCCCCAAAATTCTTGGTTCCTTGCTTACCAGGCTTCAAATTTTTTTTTTCCTTCAGCAGAAAGCACCATCTATCTTCTCACTTGGTTGTCTTCAATTCTACCTTGAGGAAACTGTTGCAGTAAATTCTGAAAAGAGATGATGGTAATTAAAGGTATAGTATTGGCAGTAAGGATGGTGGTAAATGATAGATGAGGTTTTCAGAAGATGAATTTTAAGTCCTCAATGATCACCAAAATATGAAGAAAAAAGATGAGGGGGGGATTGCTAAGCAGGTTTATGGATTCCTTCCACCTTGCATAAGGTATGTTAAAATGTACCTACCTCTTACATTATGTCTAATATCTTACATAAAAAATTAAAGAGATACTTATAATACTGCTTTGAAAATTGTTTGGCTATGAGTCATTCAAATGATTTGTAATTGGCTCTGAGTTCTCTCACATCATCATGCATCTGTGGAAATTCTTTCAAAGTGAGGAAAATCTAATCCACAACTAGCTTCAAATGTGATAAAAATGAAAACTAAATTGAACAATAACAGTAGTTAGTGCAAAGTTATGCTATGTTGAACATTCAATATTTCTTAATTTTTATTTGGTAGTTTTGTTTTTCTATTGCTGAGCTAACCATGTTTTTTCTAGTTTCAAAAATGGAATAGGCCCCGAAAGAGCATGCAGTCCCTGGACTCTGTGCCTATAGTCTCTAAAGAATAAAACAGAATAAGGTTCAGCAAACACCAAGGCTCTGGTATCACCCCAGAGCCTTCCTGCATGGACCTTCAGAAGCTGTGCATTCAGTGAACTGTGCTACATTTATGCCTAGAAGATCATTTGAAATCTTGTCAACTTGGGGCCCTCGGGAAGCTGACTTCCCTTTTTAAAATTTCATAATCTTGAAGGACATTATTAAATGATCATGTTTATTGTTTTAAGTTCAAAATTTACAAAGAGAAATTTATTTCTTCTTTGATGATATTGGTTTAAACACAAATGACTTGAGTTTTCTCTCCCCAAAGCCTCAGAAGATAGGCTTTCATTCGAATTCTGTTATACTTCACCTTAAACAGAAGCTTCCCTCTGGCAAACGACTGCCTTTTAGAAGGTCACAGAGGAGTAATACACAATCATACAACTCATTTTTGGCTAAATGTTGTTAGCTGCTGTCAATTCAGCCCCAACTCCAGAGGCTTAGTAAGGGGAGTTAGAGGAGGCACGAGTCCAAAGGAGTGCCAGAGGAGGCCAGGGCAAACAAAGATTGCCCCTGGGCACTGTTACCCTTGCTACACTTGTATCCAACTCACGGTGATCCCATCCACAAAAGGAACTAAACACTTCCCAGTCCTGGCTGGGAATCAAACCTGGATCTCCCACATGGAAGGAGAAAATTCTACCACGGAACCACCAATGTTTCATAATCAAATGTTAGATTTCTTATAATTTGAAGGTGAGATGTAGAGTTATCAGCAATTCCTTTGGATAGGAATCATGGATTCCCTTACAGTTTTTGACAGCTCATGATTTACACAAATTAGAAAAAGTTAAGAAAGAAAACTGGACTCAATGACACACACATACACACAAACATGCTCACATAGACATGCATGTGCACACACACATTCTAATTGCAGCAGGTGGATATAACGTGATGACAACAATTATGAAAACTTACATTTGAATAGCCCAGGATAGTTTACAAAATACTTTCTCCAGTATGATTTCATTTAACCCTCCTTCTAACCATATGATAAAGGTAGCACTTGAGAGATTTCTAACCACATTTACTCATTTATTTGCATGACAATCAAGGCACAGTTAATCCAAGTTGTTAAGGATTTGGTGATATACATACTGACAACAGGATATGTGATCTGCAAAATTTTACAGTACCAAAAAGATAAACTATTAATAATGTCTTGAATGAAGGAAAATGAAAAGAGTGCTATAATTTACTGCTGAGAAGTGAAAATATAGAAGTTTTCATTATTATTAGAGACCTCCTGATTGTGAACAGAAAGATGATAGCTACTTGAAAACGAAACAAGAAAAATTATGACAAGACTTTACTCTTGCTCTAGTTTTCTAATTTTTTTGTTTTAGACATGGATTATGATAAATGGCAACACAAGAAAAAATTGAAAGAAGCATAATAGAAGTGGGAGATTTTAAAAACCCCTCTGGTAGATCAAGTAGAAATAATATAACATAGAAGATCTAAATTATATCATAAGCTAAATTTATGTAATAGATGAATTTTAAACAGTCTATCTTTCTATTAAAGAAGATGCCTTTTTTTCAGGACCCAAGAAATATTCCCAAGGAATAGACATGTCTATTTCCCACTGAAACTTTACTGAAAAAATCATCCAGTGGGCTGGTTTGGCCCACAGATGTAGTTATCTGATACCTGTTCTAACCATAAAAGTAACGCAGTAAGGAAAACAAAGCCCCTGTTATCGGGGAGCTTATATTCTTGTGGTGAGACAGATAATAAATAAACGTAAATTGTGTTGTTGCTGTTGTTAGTTGCCGTTTAGTTGATTCCAACTCATTGTGACCTCATGTGTGCAGAGTAGAACTGTGCTCTACAGAGTTTTCAAGGCAGTGACTTTTCATAAGTAGATCACCTGGCCTGTCTTCCCAGCCACCTCTGGGGCGGCTTGAACAGCAAACTTTTTGGCTAGTAGATGAGCAAGTAACAGTTTGTTCCAGGAAATAACAAAAAGCTGGACTATAGGAGGATAAGGAGAGAGAGAATGGGAAGAGAAAAGATTAAAAACAGATTCAAAAAATTGAAAAAATAGGAAAAAGAAATATGTGCATATATATGTACATATACGTGTGTATCCCCACGTGTCTGTCAGTTTGTCGTTCTGTGGGGGCTTGCGTGTTGCTCTGATGCTGGAAGCTATGCCACCAGTATTCAAATATCGGCAGGGTCACCCATGGCAGACAGGTTTCAGCTGATCTTCCAGACTAAGACAGACTAGAAAGAAGGACCTGGTGGTCTCCTTCTGAAAAGAATTAGCCAGTGAAAACCTTATAAATAGCAGCAGAACATTGTCTGATATAGGTTGGAAGGCACTCAAAATGTGACTGGGTAAGAGCTGCCTCCTCAAAGTAGAGTCAGCCATAATGATGTCGACGGAGTCAAGCTCTTGGGACCTTCATTTGCTAATATGGCATGACTCAAAATGGCAAGAAACAGCTGCAAACATCCATTAATAATCAGAACATGGAATATACTAAGTATGAATCTAGGAAAATTGGAAAAATGTCAACAATGAAATGGAATACATAAACATTGATGTCCTAGGCATTGGTAAGCTTAAATGGACTGGTACTGGTCATTTTGGAGTGGGCAATCATACTATGCCGAGAAGGATAACTTGAAGAGGAACGGCATTGCATTTGTCGTCAAAAAGAATATTTCAAGATCTATCCCAAAGTACAACCTGTCAGTGATAGGATAATACCCATATGCCTACAAGGAAGACAAGTTAATATGACTATTATTCAAGTTTGTGCACCAACCACCAAGGCCAAAGATGAAGAAATTGAAGATTTTTTACCAACTTCTGCAGTCTGAAATTGATCAAACATGCAATCAGGATGCATTGATAATTACGGGTGATTGGAACACAAAAGTTGGAAACAAAGAAGGGTTGGTAGTTGGAAAATATGGCCTTGATGATAGAAACAATGCTGAGATCTTATGAAAGAATTTGATAAGACCAATGGCTTCTTCACTGCAAATACCTTTTTTCAACAACATAAATGGTGACTATACACATGGACCTCACCAGATGGAATACACAGGAATCAAATCAACTACACCTGTGGAAAGAGACAATGGAAAACTCAATAACATCAGTCAAAACAAGGCCAGGGACTGACTGTGGAACAGAAAATCCATTGCTCATATTGTTCAAAATTGTTCAAGTTGAAACTGAAGAAAATTAGAACAAGTCCACTAGAGCCAAGATATGACTTTGAGTATATTTCACCTGAATTTAGAGAGTTTTTTTTTCAAGAATAGATTTGATGTGTTGAACATTAATGATCAAAGACCAGAAGAGTTGTGGACTGACATCAAGGACATCATACATGAAGAAAGCAAGAGGTCATTAAAAAGACAGGAAAGAAAGAAAAGACCAAAATGGAGGTCAGAAGAGACTGAAAACTGCTGAATGTAGAGTAGCTAAAACAAAAGGAAAGAAGTGATCATGTAAAAGATCTGAACAGAGGATTTCAAAGGGTGACTGGAAAAGACAAAGTAAAGTATTATAACGACACATGCAAAGACCTGGAGATAGAAAACCAAAAGGGAAGAATGGGTTCAACATTTCTCAAGCTGAAAGAACTGAAGAAAAATTCAATCCTCAAGTTGCAATATTGAAGGATTCTAGGGGGAAAATATTAAATGTTGCTGGGAGCATCAAAAGCAGATGGAAGGAATATGCAAAGTCACTGTACCAAAAAGAACTGGTGGATATTCAGCCAATTCAGGAGGTAGCATATGATCAGGAACCAATGGTACTGAAGAAGGAGGCCCAAGCTGCATTGAAGGCAATGGAGAAAAATAAGGCTCCAGGAATTGACAGGATACCAATTAAAATTAAATAAATGGATGCAGGACTGGAAGTACTCATAAGTGTATGCCAAGGAATTTGGAAGCCAGCTCCCTGGCCAAGCAACTGGAAAGATCCATATTTATGCCTATTCCTAAGAAAGGTGATCCAACCGAATGCAGAAATTATCAAACAATATCATTAACATCACAGGCAAGTAAAAGTTTGCTGAACATCATTCAAAAGCAGCTGCAGCAGTATATCAACAGGGAACTGCCAGAAGTTCAAGTTGGATTCAGAAGAGGACATGGAACCAGGGATGTCATTCTGATGTCAGATAGATTCTGGCTGAAAGTAGAGAATACTAGAAAGAAGTTTACCTGTGTTTCGTTGACTTTGCAAAGGCATTCGATGGCGTGAATCATAACAAAAAGTGGATAACATTGCAAAGAATGGAAATTCCAGAACATTTGATTGTGCTCATGAAGGAAATGTACATAGACTAAGAGGCAGTTGTTAGAACAGAACAAGGGAATACTGTATGGTTTAAAGTCAGGTAAGGTGTGCATCAGGGTTGTATCCTTTCACCAAACTTATTCAATCTGTGTGCTGAGCAAATTATAGGAGAAGCTGGACTATATGAAGAAGAATGGGGCACCAGGATTGAAGGAAGACTCATTAACAACCTGCGATATGCAGATGACACAACCTTGCTTGCTGAAAATTAAGAGGACTTGAAGCACTTACTGATGAAGATCAAAGACTACAGCCTTTAGTACGGATTACACCTCAACATAAAGAAAACAAAAATCCTCACAGCTGGACCAGTAAGCAACATCACCATAAACGGAGAAAAGATCGAAGTTGTCAAGGATTTCATTGTACCTGTATTTTTCACACCAGTCATCCAATGACAAGAACCAGTTCTCATATTCTACAGCCATTAATATCCAACCTGGCAAACATCTATTATGCAAACATACCTTTAGAGGTTGTTTGGAATTTATTATTTTATTCATTTTACCACAGAACAATTATTTCTGAGACTGGCAATGTGCAGACACAGGAATTCCAACAGTGAACAAGGAGGAATTTCTTAGCAATGGGCTCCCACTCTACAGGAGAAAAGTTACTACCTACAATCCTTGGGGAAAAGAACAGCTTCCAGTCAAACAACAATGTTAAAATTTCTCCCAGGCCTAAAAGAGAGACTGAGAGTCAGAGAAGAAAGTTTAGCACCTATAAATACAGAATTTATTCTTCAGGAGGAGAAGAGGTGTCTTTGAAGAAAATCAAAATGTGAAGTTCTGGGGTTTTTTTGCAAATAAAAATTAGTGAATAAAGCCAAAAGAAACCTTGACATAATTCATCAGCAGTTCCAAGATGACCAACTGCATTCTCATGTATGCTCACGTCTTGTTATTGACAATGAAGTAACCTCAGGGCTGGGAGCCTGACTTCCAGTCACCATCAGCAGCACGTTGTTGTTGTTAGGTGCCGTCAAGTTGGTTCCGACTCATAGCGACCCTATGTGCCACAGAACGAAACACTGCCTGGTCCTGTGCCATCCTTACAATCATTGTTATGCTTGAGCCCGTTGTCGCAGTACTATGTCAATCCGTCTTGCTGAGGGTCTTACTCTGTTTTGCTGACCCTTCATTAGCATTCTATGCCTGGTCTCCTGTCATAGTTACTTATCGCTGCTATAACAAAAAACACTACAAGAAGGTGATTTTAAAAACACAGAATTTACTGTCTCACAGTTTTGGAGGGTAGGAGTTTGAATTCAGGACGCTGACAGAGCTAAGCTCTGTCTTTGTCAGCTCTAGGGGAAGTTACTTCCCTGACTCTTTCAGCTTCTAGTAACTTCCTTGGTTGCTTGTAGATGTGTCTTTACATGGCGTCAGTCTTCCTCCTGTGTGCTCTGTCTATTCTACTCTTTTTATGACACCAATCAGAAAGGATTAGGTTTAGGATGCACTTTTCTCCAGCAGGACATTATTAACATAACAAAAGAAAAGCCCTATTTCCAAACAGATTCACATTCATAGGTACAGTGGTTAAGACTTCAACATGTTTTGGGAGGACACAGTTCAGTTCATAACAGCCTTCAAGGGGCCATATGAGGCCTCTTTCATGAGCTTGAAACGGTTTTTCCCTCCGACTACTTTTAGATGCTGCTAAGTAATGTGTCTGGTGTTCTGTAGCTCTATGGGTACAGAATGACTGTCTCTCCATAGTTCATGTCTTACAATATATAGCTAAAACTCAATCAAAGCAATGCTGAACATTATGGTGTCCTTCCTTTACCCACCCTCCCTTCCATTTTGTAGCTCTTCACCACTGGTAGAAAACACTCCCATACCTTGTTTCCTGACCCTTGACCATAAACATGTATTTCTTCTGGTGCCTTTTTAGAAATATGTGAAAGTATAGACACAGAGCAAATGGAGAGAATTACCTATACATACTATTGTTGCTGTTGTTAGGTGTCATCAAGTCAGCTCTGGAGGAAGGCCTTTATCGTCAATCTTCCTGTAGATTAGGAGCTTCTCTGTGCAGGAATCCCAGGTCTAAAGGGTGCGCTCTACTCCCAGTGCTTCTTTCTTGGTGGTATGAGCTCACCAACTCTCTGCTTATTTCCCTTGCCTTTTATTTCTTGAGAGATAAAAAGTGGCGCAGGCCACACCCCAGGGAAACTCACTTTACATTGGATCAGGGAGGTGACCTGAGTAAGGGTGGTTTTACAATCCCACCCTAATCCTCTTAACATACAAGTAAAATCATAAAATGGAGGACAACCACAGAATACTGGGACTCATGGGCCAACCAAGCTAATATACACATTTTGGGGGGGACATAATTCAATCCATGACACCAAATCAAAACAAAACAAAATTACCAGAATAATACAAAAATAAAAGCCAAACTTTAAAAGAGAACATAAACATCAGAAGAATAAGATACTTGCATTAACATAAAACTTATCCAGCAAGAAGTGACAAAAGAACTGTTAAATAAAAAATAATTTCAATAAGTAAAATGTTATATTATCTTCAGAGCATAGACTTAGCTCCTTATTTTGAGTTTTCACCTAATATTTAGTTATTGTTAATAGAAAATTAGATTCAATCCATCCATACTAAATAAATACTTGAAGCATATTTCTTAAATTACTGTTTGAAGGGCTACCTAATTATTTTCTCATCTGCAGCATCCCTGTGTCTCAGTCGGGCCATACCTGGGTTGTTAGTCACAACAGTGGAAACATTATACATGCAGGATGTGATCCTTAAGGTTGTGTTTCAACTTGGCTGGGCCATGATTCTCAGTGGTTTGACCTTTATGATGTAGTTTGGCAGCCATATCATGATGTGGTTACCTCCATGATGAGGTCTGATATAATGTGATCACCTGCATGATGGGATCTGCTGTGAGTAGCCAATCAGTTGAAAGGGAGTTTCCTTGGGGGTATGGCTTGTGTCCGATATAGGCGGACTGTCTGGCAAGGCTCACTCTGGATCCTGCAGCAGGCTCCTGTTCATCTGACCTCCAGTTCTTGGGACTTGAACTAGCTGCTTACCTGTGGACTTGCCTGCCGATACTGGGATTCGTCAGCCTCCACAGCCTGAGAGCCAGAGGCCAACTGTCTGATCTTCTGATCTTGGATTCACCAGCACCTGAGGCTATGTGAGTCAGGAACAGCCTCCAGCCTGACTTATGGACCTGAGTGTTTTTGCTGTTCACTGGGTATTGATTGAACACATCCACCTTTTTTTTGCAGACAAGGTTTGTCCTACTTTTCTTCTCCTCCTCCTTTAATTTTCTATGCTCCAATGCAACTAAGATAAGTGGATAATGGCTACTCCACATTTCTTACATTCTTCTCCCTTCAAAAATGGGATTCAAAAACCTTGATTGAGAATCTAGTTAGTCCATCTTCAGTCAGATATTCAACCTTGGTCACTTCCAATAAAGCAGGATTCTGTGGAACAAACATGGGTGTTGGAGGTCACACTGTGATAAAGGTATAAAGAAATAGGAGCTGGATGGACGGTTCAAAAGACGCCCTAAGTTTTCCATGAGTCACCACAGTATCTTTATTTAAAAATCCTTAACAATTCCTATTCACAGAATTAATTTGAAAAAAAAAAAGCAAGTAAAGTCATAAAATGAGTAAGACCAATAAAATATTATGATGTTCAAATAGAATTTATACAATCCAGAACAACTGCAGAAAATTTACAATTTACCAATGCTTATGCTTAATTATGGAAACCCTGGTGGTGTAGTGGTTAAGAGCTATGGCTGCCAACAAAAGGTCAGCAGTTTGAATCCACCAGGCAGTCTTTGGAAACCCTAGGGGGCAGTTCTACTCTGTCCTTTAGTGTTGCTATGAGTCAGAATCCACTCGACGACAAAGGGTTTTTTGGTTATGCTTCATTATGAAGTATCACTATGAAGCAAGTGCATGGCTGTACACTATCATGTGTTTTCTACGTCAAAATCAGTGAACTGAAATTAAAAAAATTTTTCTTTGTTGTTGTTGAGAATATACACAGCAAAACATACAGCAATTCAACCATTTCTACATGTTCAATTTGGTGACACTGAATACACTCTTCAAGTTGTACAACCATTCTCACCTTCCTTTTCTGAGTTGTTAATGCCCGGTTAACATAAACTCACTGCTGCCTAAGGTGTCTATCTAATTTTTTTGAGTTGCTGTTGTCACTTTGATCCCATTCAGATAGTTCTTAAAAGAACATAATGTTGAAGTCAGACATTTTTTACTACTTAAGCTAAACTATTGTTTTGTTTTAAAAAGATTTCAGGGGATATTTTTGGCTAAAGTTTTAAAGATTATCTTAGGGCAATAGTTTTAGGAATTCCCATTCTTTGCAAAGTTATCCATAATTTGTTGTGATCCACACAGTCGAATACCTTTGCATAGTCCATGAAACACAGGTAAATGCCTTTCTGGTATTCTCTGCTTTTAGCCGAGATCCATCTGACATCGGCAATGATATCCCTTGTTCCATGTACTCTTCTGAATCTGGCTTGAAATTCTGGAATTTCCCTGTCAATGTACTGCTGCAACCACATTTGAATTATCTTCAGCAAAATTTTACTTGTGTATGATATTAATGATATTGTTCGATAATACCCTCTTTCTATTTGATCATCTTTCTTTGGCATGGGTGTAAATATGGATCTCTTCCTGTCAGTTGGCCAAGAAGCTGTCTTCTAAATTTCTTGACACAGATGAGTGAGCACTTCCAGCTTTCCATCTGTTTGTTGCAACATCCCAGTTGGTATTGTATCAAGTCTTGGAGCCTTGTTTTTTGCCAACGTCTTCAGTACAGCTTGGACTTCTTCCTTCAATACCATCAGTTCTTGATTATATGTTACCACTGGAAACCAATTCTTTTTGGTACAGTTACTGTGTATTCCTACCATCTTCTTTTGATGCTTTCTGTGCCATTCAATGTTTTCCCCATAGAATTCTTTGAATTTGCAACTTGAGGCTTGAATTTTTCTTCAGCCCTTTCGACTTGAGAAATGCCAAGCATGTTCTTCCCTTTTGGTTTAGGGATCCTAGCCAATGGAATGGGTGCTCATAAGTGTATCATACATGACCAAAGGGAGGTATGCAGGCAGGAAATTTCAGAGTAGAGATAACACTAGTATCTTTATTTATTAACAACTTATTTATTTATTACTATAGTCAAATATTAATGTATATTTAATTAATATTATTACTATAAAAAACATTAATAAATACAGTTTAAGTAAAATATATGTATTTATTAGTACCAAATCTGATACTGACTAATAGCTGATGCTGGGAGAAATTTATGGACCTGTTTTCTTCAGAGGAGAACTTAAAAGCTTTATATAAAGATTCTACCTCAATGATTTGGATAAATGCAGAGACACAGGATCCACTCATGGCTCATCATTTTGATAGCAGACCCTATAAATAAACAGATGAATTGGATAATGACTCTAATGTTCATAGTCACCACTGACTATAAGACTGGAAAGAAAGGAAAGACCAAAATGGATATCAGAAGAGACTCTGAAACTTGCTCTTGAAAGTAGAGTAGCTAAAATCAGGGAAGGACTGATGATGTAAAACAGCTGAAAAGAACATTTCAAAGGGCAGCTTGAGAAGACAAAGTAAAGTATTATAATGAAATGTGTAAAGACCTTGAGTTAGAAAACCAAAAGAACTAAAGAAAAAAAGTCAAGCCTCGAGTTGCAATAGTGAAGAATTCTACGGGCAAAATATTGAAAGACACAGAAAGCATCAAAAGAAGATGGAAGGAATACACAGACCAAACAGAATTGGTTAACGTTCAACCATTTCAGGAGGTAACATATGATCAAGAACTGATGGCATTAATGGAAGAAACCCAAGCTGAACTGAAGGCATTGTCAAAAAACGAGGCCTTTTAGAGGATGCATTTATGAGAAAACCATGATAAGCCTATGTTATGGCAGGATTTCACTGGACAGCATGGCCTTTAATGGTTTTCTCCATTTTTTTCTTAATTGTCTTCTTTATGGTTAAGCTGGGCAGATAATAGAATGACACGATGATGTCTCTATGAGGGTAGATAAGCAATGTTATGCAATGGCATCTTGAAGCTGGTATTTGTGCGAATCTGTACTCTGATAGCAGTATATGGTCATGTCTATAAACCAGAGGGATTACAGATATTATTGAACAATGGCCCCTGGCCACTACTCTGGTGACTGGGTATGTATGATACACGGAAAATGCTTCTTTTGGGAAGGAATGGATAATTTTAATTGATACATGTTATGCCAAGCATTACTTTATCTCTCTTTCACAGTCCTATGGTGTAATAAAAGCATTTAAAGTTCATGTGTAGCCACGTGTTATCATGTGTTATCTCAGGTTGAGACAACATTTAGAAAATTGATTCTAAATTTTAAACTACTGTGGACAGTGGTGGAAAAAGAATAATGGAACTGGTAGGAGGATATCATAAGTCCTGTGAAGGAATATGGTTATGATTAACATGCTTTGTGGGGGGAATTTAATTGGAATAGAATATTGCATAAAATGCTGTAAACCAAATAATGAAAATACACCTGAGAAATATGTGGCAAGGAGATATTTACACATATGAAAGAATGAAATTGAAAGTAAATGGTTAAGTAACAGGTCTATGTTCCTTTCTCTCCCATTACCAAAGGGCACCACAGGGATAAAATGAAAGTGACCCTGTCAAATCTCTTTGTGCACATGGTAATGACAGATATTTTGTCAAACAGCCGAATGTATTTGCCAGAGAGGGAGTTCTTAACTATAGAACGCTTTAGTAGGATGCGGCTGGTTGTCTAAGGAGCACTGGTGGTACCGTGGTTAAACACTTGACTGCTAACAAAAAGGCCAGTGGTTCGAACCTGCCAGCCACTCTTCAGGAGAGAAAATCTGGCTGTCTGCTCCGATAAAGCTCACAGCCTAGGAAACCCTATCAGGCATTCTACACCGTCGTACAGGGTTGCTACGAGTCAGAATCGATTCAATGTCACGTCATATAAAAAATTCTCCAAACAAACATATTTGTTGAACAAACAAAAATTATCACACAAACTCAGCCCTATAGAATAGTGCTTTTGAGGGGAAACTCCCAAAGAAAGTAGCAGTGTCATGTATGTGGGGGCCTTCTGTTGCTCATAGCATTCTGGGATAGAAAACCAAACCCTGTTGCTGTCGAGTTGATTCAGACTCACAGCGACCCTATAGGACAGAGTAGAACTGCTCCACAGAGTTTCCAAGGAGCAGCTGGGTAGCAAACACGGATCTAATTCCACTAAAATCAGACTAGGAGAGGAACACTCTCTCTGTGAGGTGAAACTTTAGATGCATGAATAGGAAAACAAGAGCCCCTGCCCTATTGCAAGCATGGGTTAGGATCCAGTCCAACTCTGCCATCTCACGTTCCTAGGTGGGAAGATCACCAGCCCTTCTTCTGGTGTTATGGAGTCTAGAGTTCAAGTTTAGCATTTGTAGATATATTATTTGATAGACTATTGGCCTGATCACCCACCTCAGTATTCTCCCAGAACAAATTACCTTAAGAATTTGGATGTAGTTTGTTTTCATGGACTAGGTCCTGGCTGTGCAGTAGTTAACAGCTTGGCTGCTAACTAAAAGATGGGCAGTTTGAATCCACCAGGCACTCCTTGGAAACCCTATGAGGCAGTTCTACTCTGTCCTGTAGGGTCACTATGAGTCAGAACTGACTCGACAGCAACGGGTTTGGTTTTTTGGGCTTGGTTTCCATGGAGCTCCATTGGAGGCCAATATCTTCTCTGAGTGGGCAACCTTTAGAGAATCAGTCATGGACAAATTTACCTTTTTTTTTTTTTTAATCGTTTTTCTTCAATTTTTTATTCTTTACGAAATGCGTGTATGTTTTGATGTCCATACATTTATTTGCATAATCCATAATCCAATAGCCAAAATCCTGTTCTTTATGACCATGTAAAAAAGCCATCTATATCTTCAATTTCAAAATTAATGTTTTCGTATCCCTAACTGTTCCTAAAAGCCTCAGCCTCAGCCAGCAATTTGTCAGACAAGTTTTAGCAGCTTCAGACACTTGTTTCAGAATCAAGCACACATCCCATTGAGGCTTGTCAGATCTCTATAAATTGACATGTACACTTTTTAATAGAGTGTCTCAGAGTGTCTCAGTCACTAATTACAATGCATAACTTCCCTTGTGGGCCAGATTGAAACATAATTTCTATTTGTTTATACCTGGGGGACTTTCTTAGTTTCCTTGAGTAGGAAGTTCTATTCTTTATATTTTCACCCTTGGTTCGGTATTTAAATCACCTGGAAACAGTAAAACTATGAACGTCCCACTATAGACAAATTAAAACAATATCTAGGAGTGGAGAAAAAGTATCAATAGAATCAGGTGATTCTACTGAATAGCCAGGGTTGATTGTCATTACTTTAGAATGCTGTTGTGTGCCGTTGGTTGATTCCAACTCATAGTGACCCATAGGACAGAGTAGAACTGCCCTGTAGAGTTTCCTAGGCTGTAGTCTTTACCAAAGCAAATCCCCAGGTCTTTTTTCCCACGGAGCCACCTGTGCATTCAAACCACTGACCTTTTGGTTAGCCAGTCTAGGAGTGCTTTAACCGTTCCACCACCCAAACCCAAAAACCAAACCCAGTGCCTTCGAGACCATTCCGACTCATAGCGACTCTATAGGACAGAGTAGAACTGCCCCATATGGTTTCCAAGGAGCATCTGGCTGATCTGAACTGCCGATCTCTTGGTTACCAGCTGTAGCACTTAACCACTGCACCATCAGGGTCTCGACAGCCAGGCCTCCTAAAAAACCAAATCGAATCCATTGCCATCCTGTCGATTCTGACTCTTAGTGACCCTAGTGCTTCTCAAACAGTAAGGTAAAATGGGTCACCTAGGGATTTTGTTAAAACACAGATTCTGGTACAGTATGTATGGGGCTGGGCAAGATTCTGTATTTCCAATGGATGATGCTGCTCCGTGGACCACAATGATTATCAAGGCTTTTGAAGCCCTTGATTCCCTCTTCATGGCCTTAACCTCACATCAAAACTTTTCTAATTTGATGTATTTCTTAATTACTATTCCTCAAGTTCAAATTTTACAAACAAGATTACTCTCTCTCTGCCTGGTTAAATGGCCACAATCCCTTCTGGAGGACGGTATCTTGAGCTTCCTGTCTTTTCACCTTCTGAAAGCTAGAGTTGGAAAGAACGTTAGGGATTGACTAGCCTGATAGTTTTAAATACGTTTCTGAGGGAAATCTGGAAAAAAAAAGTTGGTGGATGCCACGAAGCAGTAAAGCCTCGTCCTTATTTTCATGAGAAAATTCCACATTTTTAGTTTTGTTTTCTTTTATCCTTCAATGTGAATTGAAAATAAATTTTATTGAAAAAGTAGCAAAACTAGTGCTTCATCTTAAAGATGAAAAAACTGAGGTACTTACTTAACTTTCATATGTAAGACCATTTTAATTCATTAAATGTTCAATTATAAATTAATAGTTTCTCAGAATTAAAAAAAACTAGTAACACAAAGTATAACACCTACTAACTTTATATTAAATGGAGATAAAACAGTCTAATAATAACTTTGCTTTTGGTGTCTATTAATATGCTTGTCACATTGGTATTTATTTATAGGTGACCCATCAATGATTTAATGGGAACAATTCATAACAATCCTTGCATGGCTCAAAGCAAGCAAGTAAAGGACAATGTTATAAACTAGGGAATAAAAAGACTAAATTGTTTGCAAATACCCAACTGTTCAGCAGTGAGCTCAAAATAGGACACATACTGTCTTTTCTTTCTTTTATTTCTCCCAATTGTGCTAAGGATTGAAAGACTTCTGTACTAATGAGAAGTCATTATGTATTTTTCCTAATTGTTTAATAACCTTGCTTTCTTCTTTTTTATGGAGGGGTGGAGAAAATACGACATGGAAGTACACTGTAAGGGCAAAGAGATGGCCTTTCTGCTTGCCGTAATTGCCCCCTTATGGTGGTTGAGGACATAATACAGCACCCAGCAAAGCCATAAGTACCATAAGGGAAAGAAATTTAACAAGTTGTTAACAAGGAAAAATCTGGTATTCATGTTCATCCTCAATTGGCCTGACGAGCTTTGCCCATATTTCCGTTTGGAGAAAAGCGTGAAACAAGGGTTAACTGTTAACACCTGGAACAATTCATTTGGAGAGCATGATCTGAAAAGATGTATGAGTGACTTCTAGGTAATAGTGAATCCAAGGCACAGTGGGCCGGGGTTGCCTGACTTCTGTGGTCCCTGAAGTGTTATTACTGCATACACTATTAGTCCTCAATAGCATCCAACTTTTTTAAATCTGATTTTACTTTTGTAATTTACGGAATCGACTTGTCGGCAGTGGGTTTAATCTCAAAGTGGAGCCCTGGTGCCACAGTGGTTAAGAGTTCAGCTGCTAAACAAAAGGTTGGCAGTTCAAATCCACCAGCCACTCCTTGGAAACCCTATGAGGCAGTTCTGCTTTGACCTATAGGGTCACTATGAGTTGGAATTGGCTCGACAGCAATGGTTCTTTTTTTTTTTTTCTTCCCTTTTCCCATTCTTTCTTTCTTTCTTTTTTATTGTGCTTTAAGTGAAAGCTTACAAGTCAAGTCAGTCTCTCACACAAAAACTTATATATACCTTGCTACGTACTCCCAGTTGCTCTCCCCCTAATGAGACACCCCACTCCCTCCCTCCACTCTCTCTTTTCATGTCCACTTGGCCAGCTTCTAACTGTCTCAACCCTCTCATCTCCCCTCCAGGAAGGAGATGCCAACATAGTCTCAAGTGTCCACCTGATCCAAGTAGCTCACTCTTCACCAGCATCACTCTCCAACCCATTGTCCAGTCCAATCCCTGTCTGAAGAGTTGACTTTGGGAATGGTTCCTGTCCTGGGCCAACAGAAGGCCTGGGGGCCATGACCACCGGGGTCATTCTAATCTCAGTCAGACCATTAAGTCTGGTCTTTTTACGAGAACTTGTGGTCTGCATCCCACTGTTGTCTTGCTGCCTCAGGGGTTCTCTGTTGTGTTCCCTGTCAGGGCAGTCATCAGTTGTAGCCAGGCACCAACTAGCTCTTCTGGTCTCCGGCTGATGTGGTCTCTGGTTTATGTGGCCCATTCTGTCTCTTGGGCTCATAATTACCTTGTGTCCTTGGTGTTCTTCATTCTTCTTTGATCCAGGTGGGTTGAGACCAATTGGTGCATCTTAGATGGCTGCTTGCTAGCGTTTAAGAATGGGTCGGTTTTTTAATCTCAAAGTATCTTTTATCAACTCATGTTTGAAATCTTTTAAAAATATTTATTTATATTCTTGTCTTAGCAATACATATAGAAAGGAAGTACGCACGTGTCTATACACACACGTCTCTCTCTCTCTCTCTCTCTATATATATATTTTGGTTGACTATGTATCTCTCCATTCTTCACATCATTTCATCAAACATTTATTGAAATTCAAGTTAGTTCCAGCACCATATCAGGCATCAACACAGCTGTATTCACCTTGTGCATGTATAGTGAAGTTTCTGGCTGGCTGGCACTCCTTTTGATTGATCAGGACCTGGGCCTTGCCAGTTATTAAATATTTTTATTATACTCTTAATAGGCACTTAAATGTACAGAGACTCAATTCCTTGCATTAAAATCCTTACATTTGATGTCAATAAACTGGGTATAAAAGTTAATGAAGCAAAAATAGAATGAAATAAAGCAAAATAAAAAACTCCTTTGAGGACTATGATTAGGTGCATTCCAGCTGGTTAGAATTTTATTGTTTTTTAAGGTACTCCTCAGAATTCTTTCAGTTGTTAAGAAACCTAATTCAATCTCATTCTCAAAAGAAGACCTGTTGTTGGCTTATCAGTTTGGAAGTTCAAAAGGTGAACCTTTCATCACTGATGTTTCCAAGGTTGATGCCATTGGAAATCTGTTCCTTTTACTGTAACTCTTGTTTCTTTTTTGCTGTTTCCTTCACTCTCAGCTCAGCTTTTTTTATGCCATGACAGAGATAACAAATGGCACTAGGTTTACTTTGTCTTATAGCCAGTGATTCCAGCAGCAAATCTGTGTATGTCACTTTTGGGGATTATCTTTGGGTTCACATGGGCTGACTTCCTGCTAGATTCTAGAATGAAGCGCTGATACAATGCTCTAAGATTATTCTGTTTCTCAAGCCAAAGTGATGGGAATGTGAATTCTCAGGTATTTTTGCTGACAGTATGGTAAAATATGTAAAAGTGGTAGTTTAAATTATTGTAAGTGGATAATTTCTTTTATAAGGATCAGCACCTATGAGGTAGAGATTAAAGATGTCCCAAATGTCCAACTTTTCCAAACTGCTGTACCACTCCATCATCTCTAACATCAACTACTCCTCCCCTTAGTAATCTCCCTCCCGTATTTGAGTTCCGTAATTCAGTGCAATGTTTCACAGAACTCATGAACTGTATCAAGGAAGTGGTTCATGTGGTTGTGGAGGCTAGCAAGTCCCAAATCTGTGGGTCATGCATAGGCTTCTCTTGACCCACATGGCTTCAGGGGCTGACAAATACAAACCAGCAGTTCAGACGATAGGCCGCTGGCCCACAGGGCTGCAGAGGCTTACAAATCCCAGAATCAGCAGGTCAGATGGCGGGCCTCTGGCTCAAGTCTCAAGAACCAGAGGTTAGACTATCAAGAGACAGATGCAAGATCCAGATGCAGAGAGAGAGGAAACCCTGCTAGGGCATCCACATATATACCTTAGATGCAGGCTACACCTCAGGGAAGGGCATAACTTGAGTAAGGGTGGGACTTGAGTCATGCTCTCCTGCAGGGCTGTGACCCAAGACTCACATCACTCCAATCTTGCTTCATCGACATGTAGAAGTCAGGATCCACAACACATAAAATGGAGGACGACCACACAATACTGGGAATCATGGCCTTAAGGAGTGTGCCCCAGGTCTCTGAGCCCAGCATTCTGGTGACAAACCTGTGTTTATTGTTCTCGAGTCGTCCACTTTCCCAGTTTTCAGAAAACAGGGTTAACTTTCAGGGCTTTCAGAGAGGATCAAGGAGAAGTGGTTTGGGCTTGGGTGTCCTGATTGCACAGGTCCAAATGTCAGTGATGGCTCAGCCCTGGGAGTCATCATCTTTCAGATGCACATGATTCCCATGTTGGGCTGAGGGCCTCCAGAGACGAGCTTGTGCCTTGGGAGAAAAACCCTCCCTCTTGGCCCCTCAATGATGCACCCTATGAACCTGGTTCCTGTTACCTGGGTCACAGCCTGGGAGGACACATGCTAGGTGGTCAAGAGTCTGCTGATGACTGTTGGGAGATGCAACCTCCAGGGCTGCATGGGTGCCTCCCCTCCTTTGGGTACATTTCAGGGCCAGAGCCCTGGGGGCTGCTGCAAAGGGTCACCAACCGCCGATAGCCCTTGTCTCCCTGGAACTCCATTGCTTCTAGGCTTTCAGGTCAACTGCACCATATCATAGTCTTTGGGCTCACCTCCTCCATGTAGTTCTCTCTGTGACCTTTCAAAGCCTTGTCCTGAATGGTCACCTGGGCAGGGGACTCAGCCTACCTCTTTACTATCCACAACTGTGCATTCTTCTGGCCACTTCCACTTTTTCACTCTCCACCAGAACAAACTGGTGCAAACCCCTGCTGAGAATTTCTAACAAGTTCCCAGGCGGTGCTAATGCTGCTGGTTAGGGACCAGTTTTGAGAACCACTAGTAGAGCGACCAGGGGTTCTCAAAACTTATTATGCATGTGTCTCAGCATGCACCTGTAATGCAAAACTTTCCTCCAAAAATGGAGGGCACAGAGAGACCAAAGAAAGAGGCGGGCAACTCCAGGGTCTCAGCAAAAGAGTATATTAGGGAGACCTATAGGATCAAACAGACCTCTGTGCCCTGCAGTGGGTGGGCAGAGGCTTTATAGCAGTGGTGGACAATAGTGGCTACGTTGCAGGGACTTAAATGAGAATGACCTAGCAAACTGTAGTGGACTAGTGGAACACCTGAGGGTGCTCACATTTGGTCTAGCAAAGACAGTTTTCCCCTCAGTCCACCCTTCAAGGCTGATTCTTACAACCTGGCAATTTCCCTTCTTCCAAAATTTCCCTGAGTGCCCTGAGAGGAGGTGTTAACACCTTTGCAGATAGGGACAGGCAGAGTTGCTGTAGTTGGAGGCACAGGCCACACCACCAATACAAACACAGCGGAAAAACCCTATACCCAGGAAAAGACCAACGCCCAATATAAAACCTTGCTAACCAGAGAGGAAAGAGGAAAACGAGGTGGCCATAGCAGACCAGCCATTAAGTGTGCCCAAGGCTTCTGTTTCTTCATATGGCCTAGCAAATCAGTTGTGTTCTGGTGATAGTCTAGTATATAGGTATGGCATTCAGTTTTTACCACGGCACGTGTCCCACCTTGAACAGCTGTTAGAATGTCTAGAACCATTCGGTTCTGAAGGACTACCTTCCACATTTGGGTGGTTTCTGCAGTTAATAGCCGAAAGATTTCTCTGCTATCATTCAGGGCCTGTTTAGTAAAATCATTTAGAGCTTCAATTTGTACTATTACTTCTAAGGAGCCAATGGGGGGAACAAAAACAGTTAAAAGGAAATAGTACCAGTGGAAAAGTCTACCCTTGGGGCCACCTGGCTTTTAAAAAATGGGGTAATTCAGAGGTTTTGGTATGGTTTTTCTAACGGTTCCTGCAGCACAGGTTAACCCCAAAGTACAGCGCCCTATCCAATTGTAATTTAATCAGGGCCACAAGTAGTGGCCACACAGCCACTGCGTGCCTCTAGGAGCAAGGTATGCTCCTGCAGTCCATTCAGTGGTATTTAGTGTTATCACCGGTCAGCTAGGAGTTCAGCCCACTATGGGGGAGGAGGAATTGGAGGGAGACAGGGGAACCCATGGGGTTTTACTTTGTTCAGACCAGCGAGAAGTGGGTTTCCCCATCACATCCTGTTCAGGTACCAACCAACATAAACCATTCCAGAGGTGGTGAACATCCTCTCATGGTCGCAACTGAGAGGCATTGTGGTCTCTTACCAAGATGCCCGTGTCCACAATAGTCTGAGTCCAGAAAAAGGTGATATTGTGCTCCCCTCCTTGTCCTGTTATACCCCACTCAGTAAGAGGCTTCAAACTGCCCCCCTCCCCCACAACACCATGTCTCCCATAGCTGCCCAGTCGGCTCTGGTCAGGGGCTCCACACTCCAAGGCATGCCTTCAGTGCTTGAGAGGGGGAGTTGTCCACAGGCCCAGCAGCTGCTTTTGTTGTAGACTATGGCAAAGCTGTGAGCCTACTCTAGGAAGACACTGGCAGCCCCGAAGGGAAGAAAGCAAAGTAGGCCGTACCTACAATTGTAAAGACAAGTGTTTAGTAGGTACCTAGAGGGGTAAATCTTCCCTTCTGTCAGGATCACACTAGTGGCTTCTCCTCTGGTGGTGAGAACAGTGGCTGTTTCAGGCATTTTTCCTGGCTGAGTGCACCATACATGCTGCCCTGGGAGGTCACTTGAGGGGTTGTGAGTAAAGTTATCTGTTTTGCTGTTTGCCAGAAAAGGAGATCCACTTCTGATTCTCGTGATATAGCCATCGTTCATTTCCAGGTGAAGCTTGACTGTCAAGGCCGTCCGGTACAATGGAATGGTGGGCTGCCAAGTTAGGCAAGTCAGTTCTTCCACCTCCAGAGGGATGAAGTAATCAATCTACCCTGGTGGGTTAACCCACAACAGGTGCTAATAGATGGTTTCACTTCCCTGTACCAGGGCCTGAGGTGTCCAGAAGACCATGATGTTCTGTTCCAGTATCAATCTTGGTCAATGTGCTTCCAGAGTCTGTGATGTCACTCATATCATTCTTGGAGGGCCACTTGGGGCTCCTAGCCTGGCATTTGGGGCTAAAGATCCAGGAGGAACAAAATATATCAACCTTAAAGACTCAGGCAGCACCTTGGTCCATTCTGCCAGGGAAGCCTTTGACTGTGGTTTCAGGCAACACATGAGTCTTGCCCGACCAGATGACTGCCTAGGAATTTTACTTACATTCCCAGCCCCTGTACCTTTTGGGGGTTCACAGCCCATCCTCTTCCCCGCAGGTGAGTGATTAGGGCATCTAGACACTCCTGTAACAGATAAACATCTTCAGCAGTTAACATGATGTCATCAATGTAATGAAACTAATGGACAGTGGCGGGAAGGGGAAAAGAGTAGAAGGGATCACCTTGTTCTCTCTAGTCCACTGTCATATGCCAGCACCCATCTGGTTTCTTCACAGTCCACACAGGGCTATTAAGAGCGCTGTGGGCTTCCGAGAGGAAGCCTAAACTTTTCGATTCCAAAATGGTTTCACTGATTTCCTTATATTGCCTGATATGTACCACTCTTCATGGTGGGGCCAAAGTCACTAGTTCCCATGCCATGTTTCTCTTCAAGACTGCTTTTACTACCCTCATCCACAGTCAGAATTCTCCCACAGATGTGGTCAAAGTCAGTCCATGAAGACATCCACCACTAGAATATATTCCAATATTAGGGAAATATAAACTTGATATTGTTTAGGGGTAGTACGTCTTATTTGTAGGGTCAGGAGTACCTGACACTTCTGGGTGGATTTTCCACTGTATCCATCATTTGCCAAGAAGGGTCCTCGAAAACATTTATGTTTCCAAAGATAAAGGTGTGCACTGTCCCAAATCAACCAGAGCCAGCACCTGCTACTTGTTTGTTCTTGACTAATGTATGGTGACCTCTACATGGAGCCTCAGGTCCCCCTGAGTTGCTTGTGACCTCAAATCCATTCATAGTCCCTAGTGCCTGGTGTGGATTGCAGTGCTGGTGGCAGTGGCAACAGCGGGGGTGCTTGTGAGCTGTGGGAGTCTAGGCCTGACTCCACCTCTGGGTGTTAGGAGACAAGTTGCCCTGGAGGCTGTCTCCTCCTCTTCTTTGCTCTCCTCCTCTCTGCTCACTGTCATCACCCTGAGCCTCCTGTTCCTCTTTCACTGCATCCTCCTCCTGCAGCAGCACTATTGTTGTTGTCGTTGTTAGGTGCCATCTAGTTGGTTCCGACTCATAGCGACCCTATGCACAGCAGAATGAAACACTGCCTGGTGCTGAGCCATCCTCACAATCGTTGTTATGCTTGAGCTCATTGCTGCAGCCACTGTGTCAATCCACTTCTTTGAGGGTCTTCCTCTTTTCCACTGACCCTGTACTCTGCCAAGCATGATGTCCTTCTCCATGGACTGATCCCTCCTGAAAACATGTCCAAAGTATGTAAGATGCAGTCTTGCCATCCTTGCTTCTAAGAAGCATTCTGGTTGGACTTCTAAGACAGATTTGTTTGTTCTTTTGGCAGTCCATGGTATATTTAATATTCTTCGGCAACACTGCAATTCAAAGGTGTCAATTATTCTTTGGCCTTCCTTATTCATTGTCCTGTTTTCACATGCATATGATGCTACTGAAAATACCATGGCTTGGGTCAGGCGCAACCTAGTCTTCAAGGTGACATCTTTGCTCTTCAACACTTTAAAGAGGTCATTTGCAGCAGATTTACCCAATGCAATGTGACTTTTGATTTCTTGACTGCTGCTTTCATGGCTGTTGATTGTGGATCCAAGTAAAATGAAATCCTTGACAACTTCAGTCTTTCCTCTGTTTATCATGATGTTGCTCATTGGTCCAGTTGAGAGGATTTTTGTTTTCTTTATGTTGAGGTGCAATCCATACTGAAGGCTGTGGTCTTTGATCTTCATTAGTAAGTGCTTCAAGTCCTCTTCACTTTCAGCAAGCAAGGTTGTGTCATCTGTATAACGCAGGTTGTTAATGAGTCTTCGTCCAATGCTGATGCCCCATTCTTCTTCATATAGTCCAGCTTCTCATATTATTTGTTCAGCATACAGACTGAAGAGGTATGGTGAAAGAATACAACCCTGGCACACACCTTTCCTGACTTTAAACCAATCACTATCCCCTTGTTCTGTCCCAACAACTGTCTCTTGATCTATGTAAAGATTCCTCAGGAGCACAAGTAAGTGTTTTGGAATTCCCGTTCTCCCCAATGTTATCCATAATTTGTAATGATCCACACAGTCGAATGCCTTTGCGTAGTCAATAAAACACAGGTAAACATCCTTCTGGTATTCTCTGCTTTCAGCGAGGATCCATCTGACATCAGCAATGATATCCCTGGTTCCACGCCACCTTCTGAAACCGGCCTGAATTTCTGGCAGTTCCCTGCTGATATACTGCTGCAGCTGTTTTTGAATGATCTTCAGCCAAATTTTGCTTACGTGTGATATTAACGATATTCTTCTATAATTTCCACATTCGGTTGGATCACCTTTCTTGGGAATAGGGATAAATATGGATCTCTTCCAGTCAGTTGGCCATGTAGCTGTCTTCCATATTTCTTGGCATAGATGAGTGAGCCCCTCCAGACTGCAGCAGCTGATAGAAATGTTCTATTTCTTCATCTTTGGCCCTAGTGGTTGGTGTGTCAATTTGAATAATAGTCGTATTAACTGGTCTTCCTTGTAGGCATATGGATATTATCCTATCGCTGACAGCGTTGTACTTCAGGATAGATCTTGAAACATTCTTTTTGACGATGAATGCAACACCATTCCTCTTCACGTTGTCACTCCCAGCATAGTAGACTATATGATTGTCCGATTCAAAATGGCCAATACCACCCATTTCAGCTCACTAATGCCTAGGATATCGATGTTTATGCATTCCATTTCATTTTTGAGTCATGCCACATCAGCAAATGAAGGTCCGAAAGCTTTACTCCATCCACATCATTAAGGTTGACTCTACTTTGAGGAGGCAGCTGTTCCCCAGTCATCTTTTGAGTGCCTTCCAACCTGGGGGGGCTCATCTTCCAGCACTATATCAGACAGTGTTCCGCTGCTATTCATAAGGTTTTCACCGGCTAAGGCTTTTCAGAAGTAGACTGCTGGGTCCTTCTTCCCAGTCTGTCTTATTCTGGAAGCTCAGCTGAAACTTGTCCTCCATGGGTGACCCTGCTTGTATCTGAATACCAGTGGCATAGCTTCCAGCATCACAGCAATACAGAAGCCCCCACAGTATGACAAACTGACAGACATGTGGGGGGCAGCAGCACTAGCAGCCACCAAAGCACCAGCCCTGCTCTCATTCTGCTCCAAAGGGGGATAGGTGGGGCAGCTGCAGGTTCCCACGACTGAGGCAGAGCTGAGGCTGTGGTGGATAGTTTTCATTTTGTGGGTAATGAGAGATTGTAGCCTGAGGGGCTGCTGTGCAAAGCCAGGCCTCTCCTTCCCCTCTTCTCTACAAACCTGCAGGTGAGTATATTTAGTTGATCATCCTGTTCATAGACGTGGCTGCTCAATACTTCAGTTGTGGTCACACATGAATGTCACACGTTCTTTTCCAACTGCAACTTTCTGAAAAGCTCTTACACATGCTTCAGCAGCTAGCTGGGCCAGTCAAATGGCCCAGAGCAGTGGCCACCCTACTTGGCTGCTAACCAAAAGTTGGTGATTTGAACCCACTGGCCACTCCATGGGAGAAAGATGTGGCATTCTCCTTCTGTAAAAGCTTGCAGCCTTGGAAACCCTATGGGGCAGTTCTACTCTGTCCTATAGGATAGCTATTAGTGCAAATCAACTCAATTGCAACAGGTTTTTTTGGTCTTGGGCTTTATCATGGCCCCTCACATGGCTAGATCTTGAGCTCCTTTTAGATCTACCTCTGGCCCCGGCATAAGGGTGTCACATCTGTCTAGTGTCTGTGTCTGACTCTTCAACTGGAATGGAAGCCCAGGAGGGCAGTGGTTTTGGTCTGGTTTGTTCATTGAATGATGCTAAGTACCTAGAACAGTGTCTGAAAAACAAACAAAAACAGAACCCTGGTGGTTCAGGGGTGCAACACAAGGGGTTGCATATATATTTATTGAATGAATGAACCCAACAAGCATGTACCCCGATATCTAAGTGGGCCTGGGACCCCTCTGCCAGCTCCCCAGGATCCAAGTTCTGGCTACTATAAAGTGGAGGACACAGTACATGGAATCTCAACCTCCTTTTAATGGGAAATAGGTTTGCTCAAAGATACGCAGTCAGTGAGGGGTGAGGCAGACAGCTTCGTTGGAGAAGGAAATAATAAATGTGAACACCCCCAGCCCCTCCAGCAGCCTTTTTCACAGAGCCAGGCTCTGGGTACATAGTTTTCATAGCTTGTCCCATGTGGTCCTGACAATAACTATAGCAGATTGGTCGTCTTATCACCTTACTTCTTCAAGGAGAAAACTAAGCCTCAGAGAAGTGAAGTGACCCACTAATGATTCCTTCCCTAAATTCTTGGGTCTAAACTGGGGCCTCTGTGTAGGGACTTGAGTCCCTGAATTCTATGTGATCATGGGGTTTGGGGCAGGGACATGAAGCAGGGCACCTCTTGTGCCAACCCAGCCCTGAGTCTCCAAGGTATCCAAACTAACTAGTAGGCCCTCCCATAACTCCTTTCCAGGTCAGACCCAGGCCCATGGACCAGTGATGATGAGGGCTTATGGAATGGGTTCTGGGTGAGTCCTCAATAAATGACAGTCACAAAGCAGCAGCATTTTTATCACTTTCATCATCACGTCTCGCTTCCCAAATGTCTACAGAGCAGATAATCTCCTCCTTTCCTGTCACCACCAATCTCTCTGCAAATGGACCCTTCCTCATTCCAACAACTTTCTGCCTCATCGGTTCTGTCCTCATTTTCTCCCTGCCCCTGTTATTGAGGGCCTCTTGAGGTTAATGGGTAACATGGCCTGGGGGCTGGTGTGGCCTGAGGGCAGGAGTGTGGGGCTGTTGAGTTGGGATCACAGTGGTAGTCTGACTTGGATTAGTAGCCCAAGGTGACCCTGTTACCTTCTTGTTCTTTTTGGAAAATGACCACAGCCTTCACTAATGGGAGCTGAAGGAACGGCTGAACTTCTGGAAGGGGGTTGAATTTCCTTGGGAAGAGGAAAGGCAACAAGAAAACATGTTCCTGGCTCAAGGGTCTCCACTCAAGTGAGCTGAATTGGGAGCTGTCTCTAGAATGTGGGTGCCTGGTTACCAGGGCTCCAAGTTCTGGTGTGCTCTGTTGCCAAGGAAGTGCAGTCTTATCCTCAGTCCCCTGACTTGTGCCCCAAGCTTGAATAAGATCTCCCCAAAGTCCCCTCTGGACTGCTGAATGATCACTTCTTCCCATGCCATCTCCATAACTGTACACAGTTATCAAAGCAGCCCTCCCCACAGAACCCAGGGAAGGCCTGGCTGTACCCAGGACCCCAGCTTTAAGACAGAGGTGTGTTGAGATACAGCTCATCCCTCTTAAGCAGTTTGCGACACTGGACACGTCACTGTGCCTCTCTAAGCCTACCTGCATAATGGGGTCATTCTGAGATCTACTGCTTAGGGATGTAATTATGTGTTTGTGAGATAATGCCTATTAAAAACAAAAACAAAAACAAAAACCTTTGTCTTGTGTCACATGCAGCTAATGCACAAACACAGAGATGAAAATATTTCAAGCAAGGGTGGGAAGCAACATGGAATACAAGTCAAAATCTGGCTGGGTTCTGGTGGTGTGATCTTAGCAAAATCACTTCCCCACTTGGCCTAGTTTCTTAGTCTGTACCATAGGGGAGATGGAATTAAATGAAAATCAGATATCGTAACCCTTTGGCATAAAACCCTTCAATAATTCCTGTTGTAATTTGAATCAGAACCAAGTCCCACATCTAGCACTAGAGGGCTGACAGCCTGTAAAATGGCTCCTGACCATCCCATATCCTGTGTAATTGCCTCCCTTGTGTGTGGCTTGCACTTAGGGACCGGCTTCTAAAGACTAGGATAGAGCAATGTTGTCTTGGCTCTCAGGCTTTTTCTCTTACTTTCTTTCTCTCTGTCTTTATCTCTGCCTCTCTCTGTCTCATATCCCTCTCCTGAGAAGCAGCTGTGATATATGATCTACTCTATGGAGAGACCCACGTGACAGAGAACCAAGAGAAGGCCCTGATCAATAGGGAGAGGAACTGAGGCTCCCAGTCCAACAGCTCACAAGACACTGAGTCCTACCCATAACATGGGAGTGAGCAGGAAGTGCATCCCCCCAGTCGAGTCTTAGTTGAGACCACATCCCCAGCCTCCTGAGACATTTTGTGGCAGAAGAACCAACTAAGCCACACCTGGAGTCCTGGTCCACAGACTGTAAGATCATCATTTGCTGTTACAGGCCACTAAGATTTGGGATGATGTTGTCCCACAGGAGTATATAGCTCATTCTGTTTACCAGGTCCTGAGGTCTGGGCCTGCCCTCCTCCTTTCCTTCCTCCTCACCTCTCAAGCTCACTCCAGCCACACTAGCTGCTATCTAACCTCTCCCGGCCCCCACACAAACTCATGTCTGCCTTTGAGTCTCCACACCAGCCATGTCTTCTCCCTGGCACACTGTCCCCAGACTAGTGGAGGGCTGTAGAATGGCTGTAAAAATAATATTTATAATATTTACAACATTGTTTTTAAAAAGCAGTGTCTGCCTTCCTCCTGGGCCCCAGTAAATACCAGACCTCAGGACGTTATGTGTCTATGAGGTTGGAGGAGCCCAGTTCAACCTGGCTATTTCCATAAGGTAGGTGGCCCAGTAGTAAGTACCCACTGTCTAATGGAAATGACACCCAGCCTCAGGCCCAGCAGGTCTGGGGTGCACAAGTAAGTTAATATAATAGGTGGTCTGGATCCCACATCATCCCCCTTTTTCTTCCCAGTTCACACCTTTGGACCCATGGGGTCTTCCTGTAACCAGCTTGTGCTGGAGGAAGAGCCACCAGCCCATTCATAGACTGTCAGCTTAATATGTTGGTGCACCCAGAATACGGGAGCAGCTGGACTACATTCCCACTCAAGTTTGTCCTGAAAGAGAGTGGATGGGGAATTACCCAGGGAGCAGAACTTCAATCAGGACACATGGCCAGCAACTTGGTGTGGTGGGAGAAGTGATCTGGACAATGAAGAATGACCACCTGCATGATCAGGGACCTCCTGAAATCAGCTCTCATCCGAAGACTGGAGTAGGTCTATAAACACCCCAGCCCCCTCACCACTCAGGGGAATAACTCTGAGTCCCATGTGCACCCAGATGTCTCAGGAGGATTGCACCCCAGGTCCCGCAGTGGTAACTGACTAAATAACAAATCATTTATTGGCTGCCTTTCCTTCTGATTTCACCTCCCCAACCCCGCCAGTGCTTCCTGGGTTGCCTCCCAAAGAAGCTTCTGCTTCTGGAAGACCTAAACTCTATAGTTTGGTTTATGCTATTGAGCGCTGTGACTTGAAATCTTTTGCTTGAATATTTGTTAGTATCATTGTTTCTCTAATATTATGTCCAAAAACGGAGTTATAAAATCATGTTGTTGTTGTTGTTAGGTATTGCAGAGCTGGCCCTTGACTCACAGTGACCCTATGTGTTATAAGATAGAACTGAGCTCGATCTTAATGGAAGCAGATCACCAGGCCTTTTCCTTTGCAGAGCTGCTGGGTGGGTTCAAACTGCCAAAATTTAGGTCAGCAGCCAATCACAAACTACTTGTGATACATGGGCTATTTATTAAGGCTTATACAAATTACAGTCCATAAGTGCGAAGGGCGACAGTTGACATTTATACAGACTTGAGCCACATATATATATAATATATATACAAGTGTGTATATGTGGTTTTTTTTTTAATATGTGTATCCCTCATAAAAAAAAAGAAATCCTAAATTGTGGGTGTCATGGATTGAATTGTGTCCCCAAAAATATCTGTCAGCTTAGCTAGGTCATGATTCCCAGTATTACATGACTGTCTACCATTTTGTCAACTGACGCGATTTCCCTATGTGTTGTAAATCCTATCACTATGATGTAATGAGTGGATTAGTGGCAGTTATATTGATGAGATCTACAAGATTAGATAGTGTCTTAAGCCAATCTCTTTTGAGATGTAAAAGAGAGAAGCCAGCAGAAAGACATGGGGACCTCATACCACCAAGAAAGCAGTGCCGACAGCATAGCCTGTCCTTTGGACTTGAGGTTCCTGCTCTGAGATGCTCCTAGACCAAGGGAAGACTGATGACAAGGACCAGAGCAGACAGAGAAGCCTTCTCCTAGAGCTGATACCTTGAATTTGGATTTGTAGCCTACTAGACTATGAGAGAATAAATTTCTCTTTGTTAAAGCCATCCACCTGTGGTATTTCTGTTATAGCAGCACTAGATGACTAAGACAGTGAATGCTCTTGTTATCTTCATTTTATGGACAAGGAAATCAAGAGAGCTTAGATAACTTGTCCAAGGGTAGATGATACCAAGGTGTCTAATGGCAGAGTCCTTACTCTCAATCCCAGTGGACAAATAACATCGAAGGGAACCTGTCTCAGTGCACCATCTCCAGCACTTTTTTTTATATAAAAAAATTCCACTTTGATAGGATCCAAGAATATATACAGTAGTGCCATAAAGAGAAATGAAGTCCAGATACATGATACAACATGGATGAACCTTGAAAACATTATGCTGAGTGAAATAAGTCAATCACAAAAGAACAAATATTTTATGATCTCACTTATATGAAATAACAAGAATACGCAAATGTATAGAGACCAAGATTTATTAGTGGTTACCAGGGATGGGAGGGAGGTGGAGAGGGGCCCTCATTGTTTCAGAAGCAGTGAGTTTTTGTTCATAATTATGGGAAATTTGGCAACAATTATGGATGATGGTTGCACAATGTGATTAAATGATATCACTAATTGTATACCTGAAAAATGTTCAATTAACAAGACAATGGTGCACGTTCTCACCACATCTACTCAGTAATGTATTAGAAGTCCTATACAGAGCAATGAGAAAAGAAAGGAATAACAGGTAACCAGATTGGAAAAGAAGTAAACTTATCTGTATTTGTGGATGACATGATCACATGTATAGAAAATTTCAGAGTCTACAAGTAAATTTCTAGAGCTAATAGAGGAATTAAGTGAAGTTGCAGGGTACGTGGTCAACAAACAAAAATCAGTTGGATTTCTATACACCAGCCAAGAGAAATCTGAAAGGAAAATTAGAGAGATAATTCCATTTGCAATAGCATCTAAGAGAATAAAATATTTGGAATAAACAGGGATGTGAAAGATTTACAGTGAAAATTATAAGACACTTCTGAAAGATATTAAAGAAGACTTAATAAATGGAAAGATTTTCCATGGTCATGGACTGGAAGACTTAATATTATTAAGATGTCAATACTACCAAAAGTGACCTATATATTCAATGCAATCCTGATCAAAATTTCAACAACCTTCTTTTCAGAAATGGAAAAACCAATTCTCAGCTCTATATGGAATGGTAAGAGACCTTAAATAGCTAAAGCCATGTAGAAAGAAAAGAATAAAGTAGGAGAAGCCACATTTCCTCATTTTAAAACAAACTATATAGCTACAGTAAACAAAAGAACTTAGAATTGGTATAACAATAGACACATGGACAAACTGAATAGAATTGAGAGTTTAGAAATAAACCCACACATCTATGGTCAACTCATTTTTGACAAGGATGGTAAATTCATTCTATGGGGAAGGGAGAGGCTCTTCAATAAATGGTGTTGGGAAAATTAATTTCCACATGCATAAAAATGAAACAGGATCCATGCCTCACACCATTCACAAAAAGAAATTCAAAATGGATTATGAATCTAAATGTGCAAACTAGAAGAAAATGCAGCTACAATGCTGTTGGGGCTGGCTTTTAACAAAGAATTATTCAATATAATAACAAAAGTATGAACAGCAAAAGACAAAATGAATAAATAGAATCTCATAAAAATTAAAAACTTTAGTTCACTGAAACACTTAACCAAAAATGTGAAAAGATAAGTTACCGACTGGGAGAATATTTTCAGAAATCATATATCCAATAAGAATCCAATAACCAAAATATACATAAAACTTTGACAACTTAACAACAAAAAGACAACTAACTCAATCGTAAACTGAGCAAATGACTTGAACAGACATTTCACCAAAGAGGACATTCAAAAGGACACCAAACACGTGAAAAGATGCTCAATGTCATTAGCCATCAGAGAAATGCAAATCAAAACCACAACAAGATACCATTTCACTTCCACTAGGATGGGTAAAATTAAAAAAGAAAATAACAAATGTTAACAAGGGTGCGGGGAAATTGGAACCCATATCTAATGCTGGTGGGAAGTTAAAATGGTACAGCCATTGTGGAAAACAGTCTGGCAGCTCCTCAAAAAATTAAAAATAGAACTACCCCATGACCCAGCAATTCCACTCCTAGGTATATACCCAAAAGACTTCAAAGGAACTCAAGCAGAGACCTGTATACCAATGTTCATTGCAGCACTGTTCACAATAGCCAAAAGGTGGAAACAATTTAAATGCCTGTCAGCGGATGAATGGATAAACAAAATGTGGTACATACATACATACAATGGAATACTACTCAGACTGCAGGGGAAATAATATCTTGGTACATGCTAAATATGGATGGAGCTGGAAGATATTATGCTGAATGAAATAAGACAATCACAAAAGGACAAATACTATATGACCTCACTTACATAAAAAGACAAGAAAAGGTAAATGCATAGAGACCAAAATTTATTAGGGGAACCCAGGGGCAGGAAAGAGGGGGAAAGGGAGGATGGCAAATAGTGATGGAAAAATTGTGTTAAGGGTATGGTTGCACAACTGATTATTATAATTGCCATCAAGAAGTTGTACACCTATAAAAAGTTGAATTGGCAAAAGTTGCATCATAGGTATATTTACAAAAATTACACACACACACACACACACACAAGTTGCGGCTGAGGTGCTTATGTCTAACCAACCACCTCATGGAATTTGATTCCTTGGCTTAGAGGTTTAAGGTCATAGTTTTATGGGACGTCCCAGTTAATCAACCTAATAACAAGTTTAGTGCTTCTGTTCTGTCTCCTAGTTCGTTGTGTTTTACCTGGGGTCTGAAAAGCTAGCAAGCAGCCATCCAAGGAACAACAATTGGTCGCCATTTGCCTGGAGCAACAGAAGAAGAAGGAAAGTCAGGAATAGCAGGAGGATATAGAATGTGTGACTAATTGCATTCATGAAAAACTGTCTCCTTTGTCATGAGGCTAGAAGAATTGTATGGTGCCCGGCTACCATTACTGAACATTTTGATCAAGGATTCTACAGAGGAATCTTGATCCAAAGGGGGAAAATATAGAACAGAATTTCAAATTTTCATGGAATCCAGACTTTCTGGAGTCAAGAAGTCTAGAGGAACCCCTGAAACAGTTGTTCTGAGATGATTTTTAAATCTTAAACAAAAAAATCCCGTAAAATCTTCTTTAAACCAAACAATAAAAAAAAAAAAAATTTTTTTTTGATAGCTTACCTTAAAACAACAACAAAAAAGCCTGTCTTGCACATTATGCTTTTTAAAAAAACTATATGAAATCAATGCAACAACAGCAACTCAAAATATAGGAACGTTAGGGGGCAGTAAGTTTATGTTAATAAGGAAGGAACAACTTAGAAATGGAGGGTGAGGATGTTTGCACAACTCAAAGAATGTAATCAGTGTCACTGAATTGTTCGTGCAGAAACTGTTGAATTTTCTGTGTATGTTTTGCTGTGTATATTCTTTTTTTAAAATAATTTTTATTGTGCTCTAAGTGAAAGTTTACAAATTAAGTCAGTCTGTCACATATAAGCTTATATACACCTTACTCCATACTCCCACTTACTTTCCCCCTAATGAGTCAGCCTGCTCTCTCCTTCCAGTCGCTCCTTTCGTGACCATTTTGCCAGTTTCTAACCGTCTCTACCCTCCCATCTCCCCTCCAGACAGGAGATGCCAACACAGTCTCAAGTGTCCACCTGAGACAAATAGCTCACTCTTCATCAGCATCTCTCTCCAACCCATTGTCCAGTCCCCTCCATGTCTGATGAGTTGTCTTTGGGAAAGTTTCCTGTCCTGGGCCAACAGAAGGTTTGGGGACCATGACCGCCGGGATTCTTCTAGTCTCAGTCAGACCATTAAGTCTGGTCTTTTTATGAGAATTTGGGGTCTGCATCCCACTGTTCTCCTGCTCCCTCAGGGGTTCTCTGTTGTGCTCCCTGTCAGGGCAGTCTTATCGGTGTGGCCGGGCACCATCTAGTTCTTCTGGTCTCAGGATGATGTAAGTCTCTGGTTCATGTGGCCCTTTCTGTCTCTTGGGCTCATAGTTATCGTGTGACCTTGGTGTCCTTCATTCTCCTTTGATCCAGGTGGGTTGAGACCAATCGATGCATCTTAGATGGCTACTTGTTAGCATTTAAGACCCCAGACGCGACACTTCAAAGTGGGATGCAGAATGTTTTCATAATAGAATTATTTTGCCAATTGACTTAGAAGTCCCCTTAAGCCGTAGTCCCCAAACCCCCGCCCTTGCTCCGCTGACCTTCGAAGCATTCAGTTTATCCTGGAAACTTCTTTGATTTTTGTTCCAGTCCGGTTGAGCTGACATTCCGTGTATTGAATATTGTCCTTCCCTTCACCTAAAGTGGTTCTCATCTACTAACTAATCAGTAAATAACCCTCTCCCACCCTCCCTCCCTTCCTGCCTCATAACCACAAAAGAATGTGTTCTCAGTTTATACTATTTCTCAAGATCTTATAATAGTGGTCTTATACAATATTTGTCCTTTTGCAACTGACTAATTTCACTCAGCATAATGCCTTCCAGATTCCTCCATGTTATGAAATGTCTCACAGATTCATCACTGTTCTTTATCGATGCGTAGTATTCCATTGTGTGAATATACCATAATTTATTTAACCATTCATCCGTTGACGGACACCTTGGTTGTTCCCAACTTTTTGCTATTGTAAACAGTTCTGCAATAAACATGGGTGTGCATATATCTGTTCGTGTAAAGGCTCTTATTTCTCTAGGTTATATTCTGAGGAGTGGGACTTCTGGGTTGTATGATAGTTCTATTTCTAACTTTTTAAGAAAATGCCAGATAGATTTCCAAAGTGGTTGTACATTTTACATTCCCACCAGTAGTGTATAAGAGTTCCAATCTCTCCGCAGCCTCTCCATTTATTATTTTGTGTTTTTTGGATTAATGGCAGCCTTTTTTGTTGTTGTTGTTGGAGTGAGATGGAATCTCATCGTAGTTTTAATTTGCATTTCTCTCATGGCTAATGATTGAGAGCATTTTCTCATGTGTCTGTTAGCTGCCTGAATATCTTCTTCAGTGAAGTGCATGTTCATATCCTTTGCCCACTTTTTGATTGGGTTGTTTGTCTTTTTGTGGTTGAGTTTTAATAGTATCATATAGATTTTAGAGATCAGGTGCTGGTCGGAGATGTCATAGCTGAAAATTTTTTCCCAACCTGTAGGTGGTCTTTTTACTCTTTTGGTGAAGTCTTTAGATGAGCATAGGTGTTTGATTTTTAGGAGCTCCCAGTTATCTGGTTTCTCTTCATCATTTTTGGTAATGTTTTGTATTCTGTTTATGCCTTGTAGTAGGGCTCATAAAGTTGTCCCAATTTTTTCTTCCATGATCTTTATCGTTTTAGTCTTTATGTTTAGGTCTTTGATCCACTTGGAGTTAGTTTTTGTGTATGGTGTGAGGTATGGGTCCTGTTTCATTTTTCTGCAAATGGATATCCAGCTATGCCAGCACGATTTGTTAAAAAGACTATCTTTTCCCCAATTAACTGACACTGGGCCTTTGTAAAATATCAGCTGCTCATATGTGGATGGATTTATATATCTGGGTTCTCAATTCTGCTCCACTGGTCTATGTGTCTGTTGTTGTACCAGTACCAGGCTGTTTTGACTACTGTGGCTGTATAATAGGTCCTAAAATCAGGTGGAGTGAGGCCTCCCACTTTCTTCTCCTTTTTCAGTAATGCTTTACTTATCCGAGGCTTCTTTCCCTTCCATATGAAGCTGGTGATTTGTTTCTCCATCACATTAAAAAATGTCATTGGAATTTGGATTGGAAGTGCATTGTATGTATAGATGGCTTTTGGTAGAATAGACATTTTTGCTATGTTAAGTCTTCCTATCCATGAGTAAGGTATGTTTTTCCACTTATGTAGGTCCCTTTTAGTTTCTTGCACTAGTACTTTGTAGTTTTCTTTGTATAGGTCTTTTACATCTTTGGTAAGATTTATTCCTAAGTATTTTAGCTTCTTGGGGGCTACTGTGAAAGGCATGGATTTGGTGATTTCCTCTTCGATGTTCTTTTTGTTGATGTAGAGGAATCCAAGTGATTTTTGTATGTTTATCTTGTAACCTGAGACTCTGCCAAACTTTTCTATTAGTTTCAGTAGTTTTCTGGAGGATTCCTTAGGGTTTTCTGTGTGTAAGATCATGTCATCTGCAAATAGAGATAATTTTACTTCTTCCTTGCCAATCCGGATGCCCTTTATTTCTTTGTCTAGCCTAATTGCTCTGGCTAGGACATCTAGCACAATGTTGAATAAGAGCGGTGATAAAGGGCATCCTTGTCTGGTTCCGGATCTCAAGGGAAATGCTTTCAGGCTCTCTCCTTTTAGGGTGATGTTGACTGTTGGCTTTGTATATATGCCCTTTATTATGTTGAGGAATTTTCCTTCAATTCCTATTTTGGTGAGAGTTTTTATCATGAATGGGTGTTGGACTTTGTCAAATGCCTTTTCTGTATCAATTGATAAGATCATGTGGTTTTTGTCTTTTGTTTTATTTATATGATGGATTACATTAGTGGTTTTTCTAATATTAAACCAGCCTTGCATAAAAAAACCTGGTATAAATCCCACTTGGTCATGGTGGATTGTTTTTTTGATATGTTGTTGAATTCTGTTGGCTAGAATTTTGTTGAGGATTTTTGCATCCATGTTCATGAGGGATATAGGTCTGTAATTTTCATTTTTTGTGATGTCTTTACCTGGTTTTGGTATCAGGGATATGGTGGCTTCATAGAATGAGTTAGGTAGTATTCCATCATTTTCTATGCTTTGAAATACGTTTAGTAGTAGTGGTGTTAACTCTTCTCTGAAAGTTTGGTAGAACTCTGCAGTGAAGCTGTCCGGGCCAAGGCTTTTTTTTGTTGGGAGTTTTTTGATTACCTTTTCAATCTCTTTTTTTGTTATGGGTCTATTTAGTTGTTCTACTTCTGATTGTGTCAGTTTAGGTAGGTAATGTTTTTCTAGGAATTCTTCCATTTCTTCTAGGTTTGCAAATTTGTTAGAGTATAATTTTCGTAATAATCTGATATGATTCTTTTAATTTCAGTTGGGTCTGTTGTGATATGGCATCTCGTCTCTTATTCGGGTTATTTGTTTCCTTTCCTGTATTTCTTTAGTCAGTCTGGCCATTGGTTTATCAATTTTGTTAATTTTTTCAAAGAAGCAGCTTTTGGCTTTGTTAATTCTTTTAATTGTTTTTCTGTTCTCTAATTCATTTAGTTCAGCTCTAATTTTTATTATTTGTTTTCTTCTGGTGCCTGATGGATTCTTTTGTTGCTCAGTTTCTATTTGTTCAAGTTGTAGGGACAGTTCTCTGATTTTGGCTCTTTCTTCTTTCCGTATGTGTGCATTCATTGATATAAACTGACCTCTGAGCACTGCTTTTGCTGTGTCCCAGAGCTTTTGATAGAAGTGTTTTCATTCTTGTTGCATTCTATCAATTTCTTTATTCCCTCCTTAATGTCTTCTATAACCCAGTCTTTTTTGAGCAGGGTGTTGTTCAGTTTCCAAGTGTTTGATTTCTTTTCCCTAATTTTTCTGTTACTGATTTCCACTTTTATGGCCTTGTGGTCTGAGAAGATGCTTTGTAATATTTCGATGTTTCGTATTCTGCAAAGGTTTGTTTTATGACCTAATATGTGGCCTATTCTAGAGAATGTTCCATGTGCGCTAGAAAAAAAAGTATACTTTGCAGCAGTTGGGTGGAGTGTTCTGTATAAGTCTATGAGGTCAAGTTGGTTGATTGTAGCAATTAGGTCTTCCATGTCTCTGTTGAGCTTCTTACTGGAAGTCCTGTCCTTTTCTGAAAGTGGTGTGTTGAAGTCTCCTACTATAATTGTGGAGGTGTCTATCTCACTATTCAGTTCTGTTAAAGTTTGTTTTATGTATCTTGCAGCCCTGTCATTGGGAGCATAAATATTTAATATGGTTATATCTTCCTGGTCTATTGTCCCTTTAATCATTATGTAGTGTCCTTCTTTATCCTTTGTGGTGGATTTAACTTTAAAGTCTATTTTGTCAGAAATTAATATTGCTACTCCTGCTTGATATATTTTTTTCCATCCTTTGAGTTTTAGTTTGTTTGTGTCTCTAAGTCTAAGGTGTGTCTCTTGTAGGCAGCATATAGACGGATCGTGTTTCTTTATCCAGTCTGAGACTCTCTGTCTCTTTATTGGTGCGTTTAGTCCATTTACATTCAGCGTAATTATAGATATGTGTTTAGTGCTGTCATTTTGATGCCTTTTTGTGTGTGTTGTTGACAATTTCATTTTTCCACTTACTTTTTTGTGCTGAGACGTTTTTCTTTGTAAATTGTGTGTTCCTCATTTTCATAGTAGTTGAATTTATGTTTGCTGAGTCGTTATGTTTTTCTTGGTTTTTATTTCAAGTTATGGAGTTGTTAACCTCTTTGTGGTTACCTTAATATTTACCCCTATTTTTCTAAGCAAAAACCTAACTTGTATTGTCCTATATCATCTTGTTTCCCTCTCCATATGGCAGTTCTATGCCTCCTGTATTTAGTCCTTCTTTTTGATTATTGTGATCTTTTACTTATTGACTTCAATGATGCCCTGTTTTGTGCATTTTTTTCTTTTTAAAATTAATCTTAATTTGTTTTTGTGATTTCCCTATTTGAGTTAATATCAGGATGTCCTATTCTGTGACCTTGTGTTGTGCTGGTATCTGATATTATTGATTTTCTGACCAATTTCCTTTAGTATTTCTTGTAGCTTTGGTTTGGTTTTTGCAAATTCTCTAAGCTTGTGTTTATTTGTAAATGTTTTAATTTCATCTTCATATTTCAGAGAGAGTTTTGCTGGATATATGATCCTTGGCTCGCAATTTTTCTCCTTCAGTGCTCTATATATGTCATCCCATTGCCTTCTTGACTGCATGGTTTCTGCTGAGTAGTCTGAAATTATTCTTATTGATTCTCCTTTGTAGGAGACCTTTCTTTTATTCCTGGCTGCTTTTAAAATTTTCTCTTTATCTTTGGTTTTGGCAAGTTTGATGATAATATGTCTTGGTGATTTTCTTTTTGGATCAATCTTTTCTTTTTTATATGGGGTTTAATAAGCATCTTGGATAGATATCCTTTTGTCTGTCATGATGTCAGGGAAGTTTTCTGCCAACAGATCTTCAACTATTCTCTCTGTATTTTCTGTTATCCCTTCTTGTTCTGGAACTCCAATCACACGAAGTTATTCTTCTTGATAGAGTCCCATGTGATTCTTAGGGTTTCTTCATTTTTTTTAATTCTTTTATCTGATTTTTTTTCAGCTATATTGGTGTCAATTCCCTTACCCTCCAGCTCCCCCACTCTGCATTCCAATTGCTTGCATTCTGCTCCTCTGACTTCCAATTGAGTTGTCTAATTCTGTAATTTTACTGTTAATCTTTTGGATTTCTAATGCTGTCTCTCTATGGATTCTTGCAGCTTATTAATTTTTCCACTGTGTTCTTGAATAATCATTTTGATTTCTTCAACTGCTTTATTAGTGTGTTCCTTGGCTTTTTCTGTAGATTGCCTTATTTCATTTCTGAGGTCATCCCTGATGTCTTGAAGTATTCTGTAAATTAGTTTTTTATATTCTTCATCTGGCAATTCCAGGATTGTATCTTCATTTGGGAAAGATTTTGATTCTTTAGTTTGGGGAGTTGTAGAAGCAATCATGGTCTGCTTCTTTATGTGGTTTGATATCGACTGCTGTCTCCGAGCCATTTATAAGATATTGTAGTGATTTATTTTATATTTGCTCACTGAGTCTTGTTTTGTTTTCTTTCAACATATGTAGATGGGCTACTAGATTGCGCTGTCTTGATTGTTGTAGCCCTTGAATCACTTATGTCCTATTACCAGTTGGTTTGGGCTGTTACCAGATATAGAAGCCTAAGAGCCCATTCACTATTCTTAGAATCTGATTTTGGGTCACGAAGTGTGTGGTGCAGACTGTCACCTATCCACCTAGAGGAGTATTGGTGATAGTTGTGTGCACCAGATTCTAGTAGCAGCAGGGAGTCGCACTCCAGAGGGGGGCAGGATGCTGACAGTCTTCCCCCAAGTGCCAGTGAGGTAAGTGTGTCTCTATTCCTAAAACACTTTGGTGGTGGGCTCTGCAGCTGTACCTTAGGCACCCAATGCAAGTACCTCTACCGATTGGTAGGTGTCACCCTCCTTAGACCCCTAGGGCAGGAGGCTAGGTGGTCTGGGGGGAGCTTCAGCCCTCAGATCCCCGTTGTGGGTCAGTGAGGGCTCTGTTTAATACACAGAGATATCAGACCTGGGAAACTTTTCTTTCCAGTAATCCGCTAAAACAATTACAGTCAGATCCCTATCAGAATTGCCTTTGCATTAAAATAGCCACCTTGTTCCCTGTAGGGATGAAAGCCCAAGACTGTGGATCTCATGTGCTTGGCTGGAGCTGGTTCTGTAGTTTTAGTCCAATTTCGGGAAGTGAGGGAAGGATTTTTGGTCCCTGGGTTTTTTGTAGCTGCTTCTCCAGGCCAGGAGAATGGGTTAGGAAAAGACCAAAAAAGAAAAAAAAACTGCAGAGCACTTCACTCTCTGGCTCAGGAAATTCCAATATTAATGAAGCCACCTGGGAAGAGGAGGGGAGAGATAAGATAGATAGGAGAGAGTGGCACCCAGGAATATAAACAAAGCTACTTATCTTGCTTGGTGATGACTGTTTTATCTGAGATTCTCGAGGGGTGTGTAGCCTGTGTGTTTTGGCTAGGTCGAGATTGCCCCTGAGGGTCAGGCCTGCGTCCTGTGCTGTCTCAGAAGCCATGGTCAGTTCCTCTGCTCCCAGTCCAAAGCCCAGCACCAAGGTTTCCCAGCTGAGATGCTGCACTCCAGGCTCCAAAACCGGTCACTGCCTCCCAGTGACTTCTCCTTCTGTCAGCCAAGTCACTGCGCTGCATGGGTGCACTGGCTGGGGTTCCCCCGAGGTCACTTCTGGGGCCTGGGCTGCATCCTGTGTTTGTGCCATCTCAGGATGCCATGCTCAGCTCCCCTGTGCCCAGTCCAAAGTCCAGCGCCAACGTTTTCTGACTTGGACGCAGGCTCCAGGCTCCAAAAACAGTCGCTGCTTCCCCGTGGTTGCTTGTTCTCTGTCTCTGTCACTCAGGTCATCTCTTTAGATCTGTGTTTGATGGTAAGGTTCGCAGATTGTCATGTATGTGATCGATTCACTTGTTTTTCCAAGCCTTTGTTGCAAGAGGGATCCAAGGTAGCTTCTACCTAGTCAGCCATCTTGGCCCCCTATGCTGTGTATATTCTTGGCAACAACAAGCAAATAACTTTTTTTTTTGAAAGAATGTAAGAGCAAGCTATTTAGATTGCTATCACAATAATATAAATGAGAAATGGTGGGGCTTGGTGCTAGTGTGGTGATAAATTATTGAGATCACAATATGGAACTTTCTTGTGGTTGGGCATGGAGCATGAGGAAATGAGAAAAATTAAGAATGACCTCTAGGGTTGTGACAGGAACCACTGGTTGGTTGGTCCTGCTAATAACCAAGATAGGGAAACATGGGGATGGATTGTATAGAGTCAATTTGTAGGGAAAATGAAAAGTTAGTTTTTTGACATTGCAAATGCAGATGTTAAGATCAAATCTGGAATATGCACACACATGTTCATTGGAGCATTATTCACAATAGAAAAAAGATGGAAACAACCTAAGTGTCCATCAATGGATGAATGGATAAACTATGGTACATACACACAGCAGAATACTACACAATGATAAAGAACAGTGACGAATCTGTGAAACGTCTCATAATATGGACAAATCTGGAGGACATTATGCTGAGTGGATTATGTCAATCACAAAGGAAAAATATTATATGAGACCACTATTGTAAAAAGTCAAGAAAAGTTTTACTGTCAAAAAGAAATAATCTTTGATGGTTACAGGGGAGTGGGATCACTCAGTCGGAATCGACTCAATGGCAGTAGGATTTTTTTTGTTTGTTTGTATTTTGTTTTGGTTTAGGTAGTAGTAGACTTGTGTTCACTTTGGTGAAGGGAAAGGCAATACACAATGTAAAGGAAGTCAGCACAATTTGACCAAGGCAAAGAAGACACAGAGGAACACACACACCCAAAAAGGCAACCACAATAAATACAATAACATATAGAGCCGTACAACAGTAAAAACAAGCAATAATTTTATAAGCAGATACTCAGGTAGATATGTATGCTGCATAGGGATAGGAGGGAGTATATAAGTACACCCAAGTACATGTATAGGTTTGGCTATGGTTATTTTTATATACATATGTATATGTGCAGCGTGTATACTCATGTATGTAATAGAGCACACTTGGGGCTCAGACATAGAGGCTTCCTAGACTCAACCAAGCACCTTGTGGACCGAGCTGCTGGGACTCCTAGGTCAATTGGCACAACATAATTCATAAAAAAAAAAAAAAAAAGTTCTACATCATACTTTGATAAGTAGCATCTGGGGTCTTAAAGCCTTGTGAGTGGCCATCTAAGATATTACTATTGGTCTCATTCCATGCAAAGAAAAGGAGAATAAAGAAAACTGAAGACTCAAGGGAGAAATTAGTCCAAAGGACTAATGAACTGCATGTCCCACAGTCACTACTAGCCTGAGACTATAAGAACTAGATGGTACCTGGCTATCACCACCAACAGCTCTGACCAAGATCATAATATAAAGTCCTGGACAGAGTAGGAGAAAAATGTAGAACAAAATTCAAATTCACAAAGTAGACCAGGCTTACTGGTTTTAACAGAGACTGGAGGAACCCCTGAGATTATGGCTCCTAGACACCCTTCTACCTGAGAATGGAAGTCACTCCCGAAGTTACCTTTTCTGCCAAATATTAAAAACCAAACCCTTTGCCATCCAGTTGAGTCCAACTAGACAGGTCTACAAAACAAACAATAACACTCATGGGGAAAGCGGTCTTTGGAACAATCAGGTGTAGGAAATCAAATGGGCAACACGTGCCAAAAAATAAAGATAAGAAGGCAGGAAGGGACAGTAAAACTAGGCAAATGGAAATGGGGAAGCTAGGGTGGAAGTGGGAGAATGCCGACATATTTGTTCAAATCTTCCCAGCAGCTCCATGGAAGAAAGGCCTGGCAAACTACTTCTGTAAAGATTATAGCCAAGAAAATCCTAGAGTGAAGTGTTAATCTATAACATGTGGGGTTGTCATGAGTCAGAATTGACTTGATGACAACGGGTTTAGTTTTTGATTTTGTGGTTTATTAGATTCTCACAGCAAATTTAAATTTCTGGAGTTAGCCACAAATAGTATACCAGCAAATAGAAGTTCTCATATACCACTCGCTACTTTATTTTGAGCATTGTGATAGGTCTGTGTGATCAAGAGGAAGTCCTCATGCCTCTCTTATTCTATAACCTTTCTTAGCACACAGGTTATACAGCATTAGCCTTAATCAGAAAGCCCCAGACAAAACTCTTTCTTTCTCTCCCCACTTTTTTGCGACTCACACTGACTTCCATTAGAAACCCTTTATGGCTTAGGCTTCCCAGCCTGAGCAACCTTTGACTCTACCTTCTTGATCCCATAATTTCAGGACTCTTCATAGCCATCACACTCTTTTCTCATGTGAAATCAGAATCCTTCTAACCCCTATGGTTCTAATGCATTTATCTAATCTAACCCTAGAAAAATTCAAAGCTTCATTTCATAGGAAACTTATCATTACCCTACTTTTACAACAAAGGACATTAGGAAACTCGGAAGAGAACATCCTGAACAGGATATACACAAAGGGAGTTATATTTTTATTATTTTACAGGATTCTGTTCCGACATCAGCCATCGAACATAATTTAATTGTGGACATGTTGACTCCCTATTATATGTTCAGCATGGAGTCAAGGAATAGAGCTGTACAAGCTCTGAAGTCATAAGCACTAAATCAACACAATTTTGCCAGGGAAAGAAACAAACAAAAAACACAACCCCTGGAACGGTTAGGATATAAGGTATGGCAGCAAATGATTAAATTCTAGTATATCTGCTACAGATAATACATGCTGTAAGAATTCACAAAATGGAAGGCTCATTTGCGTCCTGATTTCCCAGGAGAAAATTCTGATTTAACTGAATGGATTTTGAGGGAGAGGATGTGAATAGGCAGTGAGGAGCCTATGAAAAAGGGAAGGAACCGCATGGATCCATAAAATACATGCAGAACATATACCCGAATTAAACGGAAAGCAGACATTGTTTTATGTGTTAATGTATGTGGACTGGTGTTGCAAGGTCTGACACTTGAAGGAAAGCAAATGAACTCCGGGTGAAGGGTTGAACGAGAAATCTAATAGAACTCAATAGACAACAGACTCATGAAGGAAGGATAGTGAATGGAAACCCGTTGTCTCTGGAAACAATGGGGAACAAGGAAAAGGCAGCTGTTTCTTCATTCTCTGCCTTGAAGACAGACATGACAATGTCTGTCAGACTTAACGCACTTTCCAAATGCAATGAATCTAATGAGTGGTGATTTTAGAAAACTCCCCAAATACTCATGATAGTTTGTACTTCAAATTTCTAACATCTGACTTCTATGTTATTCTGAAAGACCACCCTGGCACTTCTGCAAAGCCCACCAATCTCAATTTTTTTCATTTGCCAATAGCACTTAACTTTCTCTCAGAATGACATTTTCTACCATCAGTCTCCAACTGAGAACTGATGCGAGAGAACTTGTAATTAATTCCACACAGAAGCAGAAGGGTAGAGTTAAGGCTTTCTATTGTGTTGTCTTGGAGCTCTACCAAGTGTTGGAGATAACTAAGATAATACAGTGAGTAAATTTACAACCTGTAGGTCTCACTGAAGGCTTAAAGTGATGGTAGTTGTAACAAGCAAATACACAGTAGGTTCCTGTGAAAATTAATTTCTTTTCCTTCCAATTTATTAATAGTGTCATCTGCTAAACAACATTTGAAACCTAGTTTCTTCCACAAACCACAGCATTCTAAGGTACATCTAATTCATTGCTATGATCATGTTTAACTGTGGGATTTCCCCTACAAATGATTTGCCAAGGTTATTGTTTTATGTATTTAAACTAATAAAGCATTTCCTAAAAACATTCCAAATCATCTAAAGAAAGTGTTTTGTTAGATTAGTTTATCAATTAGACAATTTAAATATCTTAGGTTATTATTTTTTTTCCTCCAATTGTCTCCCATCTTCAAATATTATGAATTTTTTTCTCTGCAAGCTTACATATATTTACCTCTCCATTTTAATTACAGCGATCACATACCAGTTATAAATTTCGTCTTTTTGCCTGAATTAGGATTGGTTTGTTTTTTCCTACAAAGTTGAATAATCTTTCTCATTCTTCTAATCACGTCACCTCTGTAGTTTACTTTATCACTCTGTTAACTATGAAATACTATTTTCTTGTGCTCAGCATATGAAACTTAAGCTTCAGGGAAAGTATTGAGTTCCTGATCTGTGATAGAAGAAGGGTCCTTGAAAGAACACTGAGAACATGTGAGTCATGTAGGAGAGAAAATCCCTGGAAGTGATAATCCAATATCTAATTGAAAAAAAGTATTTTCAGAATAAAGGAATGCTCAGTTGGTAAAAATGCTGATCAGAGATCATGTAGGATAAGGACTGATAATGACCAATGTAGTTCAGACAGAGTTGTTGTTAGTTTACATCAAGTCAGCTCTGACTCACAGTGATCCCATGTACAACAGAAGGAAACATTGCCCTGTCCTGCATAATCTTCAATATCACTGGTATGCTGGAGCCCATTCTTGCTGTTACTGTGTATTTTGAGTGCTTCTCAGCCTAACGAGTCCATCTTCTAACACCATATCAGCCAATATTCTGTGGTGATTTATTTGGGTTTTGATGGCTGATTATTTGGAAGATTGCCAGGCCTTTCTTTCTAGTCTCTCTTAGTCTGGGAGCACCTCTAAAACCTGTCTATCATGAATGATCCTGCTGGTATTTGAAATACTGGCGGCATAGCTTCTAGCACCATAGCAACATGCAAACCACCACAGTACAACAAATTGACAGATAAGTGGTGGTTAGAGGGATTAGGGATAAAAGATTCCTTGAAGTAGGCTCCACAAAGAATGACTTTTAAACAATTCTTTTGAGGGTTTTGCTCTGAAGAGAAGCAGAAGTATCTGGAGGGAGATAAGAGATCATGAGAAAGTATTTTTAGGATTGCAGATATTACAGCTCGTTTGGTTTTCAAGAAATAATCCAGGGAAGGAGAGGGGTGAAGGAACTAATGATGTATATGAAAGGGGGAATAATCTCAGAGCAAAGCCCTTAAATAGATAAGAAGAGTTGGCGATCAGTGCTCAAGTGGAAAATTTGCCCTTAGGGAATTCTGATAGGGAGTAAATGGCAGTGAGATCGGTAAAGTCATTGCTAATTGCACATGGAAGTTCTCTGCTGACCCTCTCACTTTTGCCTGTGAAATAGAAAGCAGTTACCAGAAGAAAATGAAGTGAACGGAGAAAAATTGGAAGTGTGTGGAGAGAGATGTGAAAGAGTTCACTGAAAGAAGTGAATAGTGAATCTCTTAGGGAAATGAAATGGAATTGGCAGATATTACAAAGGAGTCCTATTCCATAATTTTTATATTCTGTTATTCTCTCACTCTACTTTTTGTTTCTATCTATTGCTCTTTGTTAAAAATTTTTTATAATTGAAGTATTACATATGTAGTGGAAAAGCACAAATCTTAGGTGTATAACAGCTTAACAGGCTCAATTAGTTATCACAAAATGAAAACATCCATACAGCCAACACTCAGGTAAAGAAATGTATATTGCCAGTACCTTGGAATTACCTCTCATGCTGTTTGCCAGTCATTACTGAACCCCTTCCCAGAGTAACTATTATCCTGACTTCTATCATTGATTAGTTTTTCTTATTTTTGACTTATACGTTTTGAGTTGAAACTGACTCAGTAACACCTAACAGCAATAACAACAAAGATAATTCTGGGAAGGGCTCAGAAGAAGTGAGGAGAGCTATACAGAAAGCTTCTATTGCCATGAACGGAATATTCTGTAAATGTGGATATTAAATGTACTTCTGGTGAGGCCTTAAGAGGTATTGATGGTCATGTTATTGAATTAACGATCCTTGTTATAAAGTAGCGAAAAACGGCTGAATTATGGTTGAATGTTTTCGTGGGAAGTAGAGAAATATGTGCTGAACTTGGATATTTAGCTGTGGATATTTCTAAGCAAAATGCTGAAGGTCCAACCTGGTTTCTCCTTGCTGCTTATAGTAAAATGCAGAGAAAATACCTAAATTGAGGAATGAATTACGCAAAAAGGGAACAAAAATTAAATATTTCAAAATTCCCGACAGAGAACACAACAGAGACTCCTTGATGGAGCAGAAGAGCAGTGGGGGGCAGACCTGAAATTCTCGTAAAAAGACCAGACTTAATGGACTGACTGAAACTAGAAGGACCGTCGAGGTCGTGGTCCCCAGACCTTATGTTAGCCCAAAAAAGGAACCATTTCTAAAGCCAACTCTTCAGACAGGGATTGGACTGGAGTATAAGATAGAAAATGATACTGGTGAGGAGTGAACTTCTTGGCTCAGGTAGGCACATGAGACTATGTGGGCAGCTCCTGTCTGGAGGGGAGATGAGAGGGCAGAGGGGACAGGAGCTGGCTTAATGGACATGGGAGTACAGGGTGGAGAGAAAGAGTGTGGTATCTCATTAGTGGGAGAGCAACTAGGAGTATATAGCAAGGTGTATATAAATTTTTCTATGAGAGACTGACTTAATTTGTAAACTTTCACTTAAAGCACACACACACACACAAAATTCTCAGCCTATCCACGTAGTAAAAATTGAGAAAGCATGTCGTGGAGATAACGTCAAGGGTGTGGCTTGACAACTGTTTGCTAAAGAAATTAGGCTTGTGATTTATGAAGACAATAAACTATCTCAGAAGAAACACTGCCAGATTAGACTGAAGTGGACACAGATCGACTAAATAAAGTAAGGCTATTGGACAACTGAGATTCTATAAGGATGAATCAGGCGGATGAAGCTGATTGGCTATGAACATCTGTTCTCATTCAAAAAAGGGGAGGAATGACCCTGAGGGCAGTTCAGAAGGCGGTAGGGCTGCTGCTGCTACAACACACCTAAATATGAATGTACTTGAATTGATGTTGAAATGTATCATTTTCACAAAAGTCAGGGACAATTTCCATCTGTGCTCTCTTCAAATTATTTTTCAGGAATAAGCACAAACCTGGAAAGATACAATGATGAATATCAGCAATCTGATAGTAGTACATCTGCCTTCCTTCTGCTTTCTCCATGATTTTTCCCATATTCCTTTACTTTAATGAATGAAATGTGTGTACACATGCATGTATGTGCTATTCTTTGTTTATTTGTTTGCTAAAATCTAAAAACCACCATTGGTTAAAAATGTCTGGTGTATCCCAGACTGGCTTTGCTTTATGCTACACAGTGCTCAGAGTTAACACAGGGTATTATCCATGCTTTTGCTGCGAGGGTGTCATGTAGGATTTTATCTTCAACAAAAACAAGCAAAAAATGCTGATTTTTCAAGCCTAAACTCAGTTTATTGCAAGATAGTCATGGCAAGGCACGAAAGTAAGATTTTCATTTAGAACCAGAGAATCAGAATGAACAATTACAACCTTTGTTCACTGGTTAGAATCCAAACCTTTAGACTTTTTACTTTTTACGAGTAGTCTAGGGAGAAAGGCTCAATCAAGGCTCAAACTCAGGGGAGGTCCCTTGTGGCTAGGGTCTGAGGTCAGTTTTGGGCAGAGTCTCAGCCTACGCCTCTGGCAGGCCCTCCTCTTTGTCAGAGTCAAGAGGGTGATATTCTGTCTCTGTTTTCTCTCATCAAATAAGTGGACATCCAATGCTTATATATGAATTTCTTACCTTGGCCTCACGTGGTAAGGTACAGTGTGACTTCAAAGAGTAACATATTACATCTTCTCCCCAGGGTTAAAGATTAGCTAAATGTCACATCTTTTCTTTAAGGGTTAAAATTTAGGAAGCCGTTTACTATGTCATTATGCTCAAGGCTAGTTTACGAAGATTAACTATGTTATCTTTTATCACACTATGCCAGGTCAAAGTCAACTTGAAGGTTGTTTACCACATTCTTCACATGCTTCTGTGTTATGTCTAAGTTCAGAAATTTAATAAATTGCTTCCTAGTCATTTACAGGTTTCTAATGTCTTATAGGAAACCCTGGTGGCTTAGTGGTTAAGTGCTATGGCTGCTAACCAAAGAGTCGGCAGATTGAATCCTCCAGGTGCTCCCTGGAAACCCTACAGGGCAGTGGGGGTTGCTCTGAGTCATAATCGACTAGATAGGTTTGTTTTTTTTGTTTGTTTGTTTAATATCTTACAGTTGATGGTTAGATAGCCCCACAAAGGTAGGCATATTTCTATTTCTAAGTTAATATCATGAGTATTTATGTATCTAGAAAGCATAATAATAACCATTCTCTTATGAAATTTGCAACATTATAGAAAATATACAGAATTATTCCCAGATGCAAGTATTTAAGTAAATACATACAGAAAACATATATTGGGTCCTTTTTCCAACATATTAAATAATAGGTTTATAACTATGAAATAAATAGGTTGTATATCATGCCTTTAGGTTCTCTCCCATTTTTTTCTGACAGACTGTCTCATTGAAAGCATGCACGAAGACAACACAGGAGCCAAATAACAGAGTGAAACACATTCGCTGATAAACGCCCTTTGCTATAGCACTGTTAGAGTATTTATACCTGGGTATTGCTTCTACCCCACCCCTTAAATTCTCCCGTCTTCCCCACTTCTCTTACCAAAGTCCACACTTTTTTTGTGATAAATCTCTTAAAAGTTAATTTTCCTGTTTTAATAGAATTACTAATGTGTTTTTTTTTTATGGCAAAGTTATTATAAGCTCTGTTTTTCTTAAAATTACATTTTTCTTAGAGTTTAGAAAGAAGTGCACATTGTTTTACACAGTATAAAGAATTTTTGTTCTTTTACTTTATTAACTTAATTTACTTCGTCACTCACAAAAATAAAACCTTACTTGCATTGTAATCTATGAGGGACATGTGAGACTTCTGCTGTTTGTGTAACTTTTTAGACCTCACTAAACTGAACATTATTTAATAATTTGAAAGACAACGTAGCGTTTAGCTAGGACCGTTAAAAATGGTAATATAAAAATATGAATAACCACTTACCTATAATATGTGTAACTTTTGTTCTGTGTATTCATGCTCAAGACAAGTGCTCATTTAATAAAATGAGAGAAATATCTCAATTTTTTTGAATTGATATTTTATGACGACTAATAAAGTTGAGTATTTTCCACATTTTAATCACCAGTTTGGTATTGCTTTTCATTATTGATTTGAATGTGTTCTTTTAACAATAGATACTCTTTGTCACACAATATTTACTGATATATTCTGTAACTCATACATTTGTTCATGTTTCTTTTGTCTTATCACATTTAAAAAATTTATATACATCAATTATGCTATATTTTCTTAAGATATTTTTGGTTATTGCCTTCATTAAAAAAGATTTTGTATATTATTTTCATCCACTTATATTTATTTTTTACATAAAGATGAGTGTCTAAGTTCATTTTTCCCTGATCCGTAAATTATTACACCAGTACAATTTATTAAATAATACGTCTTTTCCCATTGTATTGAAATACCATCTTTATTATGTATTAAATCCCAAGATTTATTTCTAGAACCCCTATGGTGTTCTGTTGATTTGTTTTTCCATTCCTATACCAATATCGTGGTGTTTTTAGTTCAGTGGCTTTACAGCTTATTATTAAATTTTGAAAGGCAAGTCCTCTTATTCTTTTTCATAATTATTTTTGGTACTTTTGATATAGTAACTACATTACTTTTTTTTCCATCTGAAACAATAAAGTATTATTTCTCTTCCATCTGCTGACAGTCCCTATTGTGATTCTTATTGGAATTTTGATAACTTATACATTAATTTTCTAAGCACTGTCATTTTATTGTATAAATCACCAATTATTCCAACCCCCTGTGATCACATTTCTATCTAGCAAACTATTAAAACCACTCCATTTTCAGACTCAATTGGCATGCAAACTTCTACTAGAACACAAATGAGAAGGAAATCATTAGCAGAAGGATTGCATTTTATTCTCTTCTTTATTGTGGGATGGCCCAGGAAAGAAAGAAGCAGCGTGACTTCGTCAAACCTCCACATAAACTTATGTTAATAACAGAACTACTGGCAAAGTCACTATTAATATTTGCCATCGGGAGACTCTTTATCAATAGAATGATTTTAGCAGAACGTACAGGATCTGGCTAGGATTGCTTATGACAAATAAAACTGGAATCCATTGAGTTATGGAGCATGGTTCCCTGGAAGATAACATGTAAGCTATGTAACTATCAAAGCATAAAAATAGAGGTGTTGCATGACCAAAACTGCCCCTTTTGTGGGCATTACTAAGAGGTCTCATATGTTAATCTGGTTCAGAGTGAGTTCCAATCCCATAGGAAATGTCCTGGGAGGCTTTTTTGACTATTCCCAATCTCTCCTTTATTTAAGCCTTGCAATTTCTTGTATCTTTGATATTATTAATGAAGATTGATACTGGTTAAAATTCTTGATTTGTGTGAGTCTAATTTTTGAATGAGATCCTTTTTGTTATCTCAATAACATATTTGACTAGGCTCCAATAAGCAGATATCCTTTCCTATGAGCTCTGTATACTTTGTATTTTTTTTTAGTGCAGTACATGTCCACTACATATCAAGCCTGCTTCTGTCATTAAAATATTAGCTCTTTAAAGCAGGAAAGGTATGTAACTCATCTCTAACTCCCTAACTCTTACCACAGTACCAGATTCATAGCAGGAAACTGTGGTGGACACTGGATCACTCCTACCATTTCAATGTAAGCTTTCCTTAACAACCTACACCTACAACTTGTTTTGGGGAAACTCCACTCCTGCTTCTGGAGTTGCTTTGTCCAGGGAGTTGGAGTTATTAGGCAATTCACATCCCCTTACCCCTGTGGCTCTCAGCCAATTATTGATAAGGGGGAGGAAGGTAAAAGTCTCTAGTGTGCAAATTTTTATTCTGCAGCTTTCTGAGGCTGAGACCTTGCCAGAACCTGCATCCTTACGTGACTTTGTCTCCCTACCTCCGCTTCGACCTCTTTCCCTTTCTGGCTTCTCTCGGGAGCACTTTCTTACATGGACCTTAGTCTGAAAATCTGCTAGTAGGGAATCGAACCTAAGTGAACACCCAATTAAAATTTGAGGAATTATGAAGAAATGTATGAGAGATTGAATACTGACTTAGATTTTATTATGAGTGTTCACAGTCCCCACAGATACCCAACTTGTTGAGAATATTTTGCATTTATGATTACAGAATTGAAAGCCAAATAGAAGGAATATTAATAACTGATTAGGGAAAACTCATGAACTATATATATATTTTTGATTCACAAAATTAAGTTAAAAAGCCAGCTTTGTGTAATGGTAAGAGCATGACCTTTGGAATCAAACACATCTAGGTTTGAATCCAGGTTACAAGATGTACCAGGTCTTCATGGCTTCTAAGTTTAAAAACAAAACAAAACAAAACAACTTCATTTTATTTATTGCAGAGATCAAGTTATGAACAAAAATACAGGCATGTAAAAAATCTTGTATTTGTTCAGAGAAATGCTTTTAGCCTTGGGGCTGAACTAATCTGTTGCCTGGCAAGAAGTAGCAAGATGTGAAACTTTAGAAAATAAGACATTGGCAGATTGAGAGCAGCCTTGTACAATGTGAGTGCATACAGGCTTAGGTCTTCATCATGCAGATGATGTTGGAATTGTCACTAATCATTAGGCAGGGGAACATGTGTCTTCAAAAGATATTTGTGGAAGATGTTTGGAAGGTAAATCAGATTTAATATTTCTTTGATATCTTCATGTTAAAGGCTGTCACATTGTAAAACCAAACAATTTTTCATTTTGGAAATGTACGATATATCTATTTTATTCAAACATTTTCTTTCAGCAATGCTATTAGGAGATATTTTGGAATTTTACAGAGAAACTCACACATACAAACACACACATGCGTGTGCACGCACACACACACACAGAGCTCTCTTTATGTAATTTTTAATCAACTAGGTTCAATATGATTGCCATAATTAGCTCGGTTTGTCCTGTTATAGGTCCTTTGCTAAGTACAATATTTAAAATTAAGCTCTCTTTTAATGTTTTAGTACAAATTTGTACCCTTTCGTTTTAGCAAAATGTACAGAATATTAAATTGGATTTCTTGTACTATTCTTTTGACAGCTTTACAATTGAATGATTTTGGTTTATTGTGTGACAATATCAAATCGAATATCTGCATCATCACAAAATCTGTCAGAAATTTGAAGACACTTCCCAAAATTTAGTTTAAAAGCAAAATCTTTACTTTCTTTCCCTTCCAATTTATTCTTTGAATTAAAACCTGTTATGAAAACATTGAAAATTATACTTACAAGGAAAAACTTTGTTAACATTGTTTATTCTTTCAATTAACAAATATTTACTGAGTGCTCATTATTGTGGCATTATGGCAGGACTTTCATGGTCGGTATGGTAATAAAGGGTTGAAAACCCACACTCTGGATAGGATGGAACGAGTCCACAGATCATTGACTGGGAGTCTTCACTTAGGTCCAGTAAGGGTCTGCTATACTAGGGTCACTCAAAGTTCCTAGCTCCTTAGCTACTTTAGCTGGTGTGATGCTTGATGTTATGTGTCAACTTGGCTAGGCCGTGATTCTATGTGACTTGATAGATATTATGTAATCATTCAACATTATGTGATCTGATGTGAGTAGCCAATTAGTTGAAGGGGGAGTTTCCTTGGGAGGGTGGCCTACATCCAATATATATACATATTGCTTGCTCTCTCTCCATCAGAGCTTGCTTTCTCTTGATCCTGTATCCAACTTGTCATTCTCTGACCTCCAGTTCTTGAGATGTGAGCCAGAAGTCTGCCACCTGACCTGCAGATTTTGGGATTCGCCAGCTCCTGCAACCCTATGAGGCAGCAGCCTTCTGCCTGACCTGCTGTTTTTAGGTTCATCAGCCCCTACAACCACTGAGTCAGGAGAAGCCTCCAGCCTGATGCCTGACCCAAGAATTTGGGGGTTGTCAGTCTCCACAACTGCATGAGACATTCCCTGAAAAATCTCTCCACATATTGATTCAGGTGGGATATTCTCAAGGTGGCATTTTTGGCTTTTGTGGACTTGTTTTAAATTTTTTCAGCTTCAGCTTGAACTTGCATATGAGCAATTGATGGTTTGGTCTGCAGTCAGCCCCTGGCTTTTTTCTGACCGATGATATTGAGCTTCTCCATTGTCTCTTTCCACAGATGTTGTTGAAATGATTCCTGTGTATTCTATTCAGGAAAGTCCATGTGTATAGTTGCCATTTATGTTGTTGAAAAAAGGTTTTTGCAACCAGTAAATAATTGGTCTTGCAAAATTCTATTATGTGATATCTGGTGTCATTTCTATCACAACTACTAACTACTGATCATTCTTGGTTTCCAACTTTTGTATTCCAATCACCACTAATTATCAATGCATCTTGATTGCATGTTTGATCAATTCTAGACTGTAGAAGTTGGCAAAAATCTTCAATTGCTTTATCTTTGGCGTTACTGGTTTGTGTATAAATTTGAATAATAGTCGTATTAACTAGTGTTAATATTATGTGTGGATATAATCATATCACTGACAATGTTGTGCTTCAGGATAGATTTTGAAATATTTTTTTTCAATGATGAATGTGACGCCATTGCTCTTCAGTTTGTTATTTCAAGCGTAGTAGACTATATGATTGTCTGATTCAAAACGGCCAATACCAGTCGATTTCAGCTCACTAATACCTAGAAAATCAATCTTTATGCAGTCCATTTTGTTTTTGATGACTCCTATTTTTCTAGATTCATGCTTCCTATGTTTCATGTTCCAGTTATTAATGGGTGTTTGCAGCTATTTCTTCTAATTTTGAGTTGTGCCACATCGACAAGTAAAGGTCCTGAAAGCTTCACTCCATTCACGACATTAAGGCCAACTCTACTTGGAAGAGGCATCTCTTCCCCAGTCATCTTTTGAGTGCCTTCCAACCTGAGTGGCTCATCTTCTGGCACTATATCAGACAACGTTCCACTGCTGTTCATAGGATTTTCGCTGGCCAGCTTTTTCAGAAGTAGATCACCAGGTCCTTCTTTCTAGTGTGTCTTATTCTGAATGCTCTGATGAAATATGTCTAACATGGGTGACTCTACTGATATTTGAAATACTGATGACATAGCTTCCAGCATCACAGGAACACAAACTGGCAGACAAGTGATGGCTTTCACTATTAAGCATCTTAAAACTTTTCCAGCCTCTACCCACTACCCAATTCTGACACTGCTTCCACTTTTTTGTTATCTGTTAGAGCAGCACCCCATTCTCAGTACCAAAGTCTCTTTTAGTTATCTAGCCCTGCTATAACAGAAATACCACAAATGGTTGGCTTTAATAAACAGAAATTTATTTTCTCACAGTTTAGGAGGCTAGTAGTCTGAATTCAGAACTCCAGTCCTAGGGGGAGGCTTTCTATCTCTGTCAGCTTTGGAGAAAGGTCTTTATCTCTTCAGCTTCTGCTTCCTAGTTCTTTGGAGATCTCCATGTGTCTTGGCATCTACCTTACCCCATCTCTCCTCTGCTCACAGGCATAGAGGTTATAATTTACAACACATATTTCTGAGGGACGTAATTGAATCCAAAACAAGCTCACAAAAGTTTTTTTTTTTCTGTACTATTTAACAACTGCCCTCTCTTATAAGAATGATATCCTCTTTTCAAAGATCAGACAAGATACACTTAAGTAGAATACAACTCTTTTTGAAAGAGCTTGTAATCATTAAAAAGAGATCTGGCATTGTTTGAGTACTTAGTATGTGTGAGCCAAACATTTTGGCCCCTATTTTTCTTGTATGATCTTATTTAATTCTCATAAAATAATCCTATGAGATCAGTCCATATTAGTACCCTTATTTAAAGATAAAGAAACTAAGACACAGAGAGGCCAAGTAAGTTTCCAGCTTTGAAAATGTTAAAGTGATTTCCCCACAGAGGTTCTGCTAATTGTGGAGAGAAAATAGTTATACTATCTCACTTTTGCCATTTCTTTTTATCTTTAAAAGCTGATTTCCCTGCACTGGAATAGCATTTACATTTTTTGGGATCCATTTATAAAAAATAGATATTATTTATTTAAAGTAAAGTACTTTTATTTTGTAAATTACTATCACTGTTATTTCCTATGATTCCGTTTCCAGTCACACACATTGGATATGTATATTGAAAGGCTAAGCAAAGGGGAAGCTTGTTTTTCACATGGTGCACCGTTTTTAGAATTTATGGTCTTAATATGTCCCTAGGTGGAACAAACTGTTAAATGCTCAACTGCTAAATGAAAGGTTCATGGTTTGAATCCAACCAGAAGTGACTCAGAAAAAAGTCCTGGCAATCTACTTCTAAATGCCACAGAAATTGAAGACTCTATGTAGTGCAGTTCTACTCTGGCACACATAGGGTCACCATAATGCAGAATCAATTGGAAGGCAACTGCTAGAGTGTTAATATAGACAAAGAAAAGAAGCCGTCTATCACTAACCAAATGTTTGCTTCTTTTCTGTGGCAGAGGAATGGGTTTGCTGCTGCATTTGTAAATATATATTCAGGGGAAATGATTCTCTGGTGTGTGAGGGAAAATTTATGAGCATGATAATTCTTATCTTCTCTTATTTTATTCTATTTATTTCTGGAGCTTTTGAAACTTCGATCCACCCTTCTTAACTTCATTGAGCAGTCTGGCAGTGACGTCCATAATGGTGAGACTCAGTTTCATCTGATATAATTTAGGGCTCATCTTGTCATCTTACATCATCTGTTTTCATATTGCAGTTTCAATATTAATCAGCAAATATTTATTTTGTATTATTTTTCTACATTTGGATTTTCATTTTTAAGTTCTAAGAGTTCATACTGTGACATTTACTTGTACCTTTTTATTTATTGGTTTTACTTTTATTCTGCATCCTCATTTATCTTCTTTTTTCCCCCAGGTTATTCTTCTGTAAACAGCGATGCACCAGATCAATAGTTAAGAAACCTGGGCTCCAGCTCTTACCTTCTTATTATTGTTGCTATATGCCATCGAGTTGGTTCTGCATCATAGCGACCCTGGGTACAACAGAACAAAATACTGCCCAGCCCAGTGGCATCCTCACAATTGTTTTATGCTTGAGCCCATTGTTGCTGCCACTGCGTCAATCCATCTTGTTGAGGGTCTTCCTCTTTTTCACTGACCCTCTACTTTACCAAGCATGATGTCCTTTTCCAGGGACTGATTTCTCCTGATAACATGTCGAAAGTATGGGAGAATAGTCTCTCCATTCTTGCTTCTAAGGAACATTCTTAGAATCATATTTGTACTTCCTCCAGGACAGATTTGTTCCTTCTTTTGGCAGTCTATGGTATATCCAATATTCTTCTCCAGCGCCACAATTCAAAGGTGTCAATTCTTTGGTCTTCCTTATTCTTTGTCCAGTTTTTGCATGCGTGTGAGGCAATTGAAAACTCCGTGGCTTGGTTCAGGTGCACCTTAGTCCTCAAGGTGCCATCTTTGCTTTTCAACACTTTAAAGAGGTCTTTTGCAACAGATTTGCCCAATACAATGCATCTTTTGATTTCTTGACTGCTGCTTCCATGAGTTTTGATTGTGGATCCAAGTAAAATGAAATCCTTGACAACTTCAATCTTATCCCCATTTATCACAATGTTCTTATTGGTCCAGTTGTGAAGATTTTTGTTTCCTTTATGTTGAGGTGTAATCCCTACTGAAGGCTGTGGTCTTTGTTCTCCATCAGTAAGTGTCTCTAAAGTCCTCTTCACTTTCAATAAGCAAGGTTGTGTCATCTGCATACTGCAGGTTGTTAATGATTCTTCCTTCAATCTTGATGCATGTTCTTCTTCATATAGTCCAGCTTCTCTTTGCTTAACATACAGATTGAAAAGGTATGGTGAAAGAATGCAACCCTGACACACACTTTTCCTGGCTTTAAACCATGCAGTATCCCCTTGTTCTGTTGGAACAACTGCTTCTTGATCCGTGTACAGATTCCTCATAAGCTCAATTAAGTGTACTGGAATTCCCATTCTTCGCAATGTTTTCCAAAATTTGTTTCGATCCACACAGTTGCATAGTCAATAAAACACAGGCACACATCCTTCTGGTATTCTCTGCTTTCAGCCAGGATCCATCTGATGTCATCAACGATATTCCTGGTTCCACATCCTCTTCTGAACCCAGCTTGAATTTCTGGCAGTTCCCCGTTGATACACTGCTACAGCTGCTTTTGAATTATCTTCAGCAAAATTTTGCTTGCATGTGATATTAATGATATTGTTTGATAATTTCTACATTCAGTTGGATCTCCTTTCTTGGGAAAAGGCATAAATACGGATCTCTTCCAGTCAGCTGGCCAGGTAGCTGTCTTTCGATTCTTGGCACAGATGAGTAAGCACTTCCGAGCACTTCATCTTTAGATTGAAACATCTCAATTGGTGTTCCATCAATTCCCAGAGCCTTGTCTTTGGCCAATTCCCTCAGCGTAGCTTGGACTTCTTCCTTCAGTTCCATTGGTTCCTGATCATGTGTTACCTCCTGAAATGGTTGAATGCTGACCAAGTCTTTCTGGTATAATGACTGTGTATTCCTTCTATCTTCTTTTGATGCTTCCTGCATCATTTAATATTTTCCCTGTAAAATTCTTCAGTATTGCAACTTGAAGCTTGAATTTTTTCTTCAGTTCTTAGAAAGGCCAATTTTTATTTCAGTTTTGACTTCAGAAATACAACCTGAATTGCCGTATGCTGCCCTGAGATTGGTACGAAGTTTCCATTTCTTGAATAATGTAGTTATATATGATGTCTAGGAGCCATCAGCCCTGGATTGGAATAAGGGATATCACTGCTGATGTCAGATGGATCCTGGCTGAAAGCAGAGAATACCAGAAAGATGTTTACCTACGTTTTATTGACTATGCAAAGGCATTTGACTGTGTGGGTCATAACAAATTATGGATAACATTGCCAAAAATGGGAATTCCAGAACACTTAATTGTGCTCATGAGGAGCCTGTACATAGATCAAGAGGCAGTTGTTCCAACAGAACAAGGGGATACTGCATGGTTTAAAGTCAAGAAAGGAGTACGTCAGGGTCATATCCTTTCACCATACCTATTCAATCTGTATGCTGAGCAAAGAGAAGCTGGACTATATGAAGAAGAGCATGTCATCAGGATTGAAGGAAGGCTCACTAATAACCTGCAGTATGCAGATGACACAACCTTGCTTGCTGAAAGTGAAAAGGACTTGAAAAACTCACTGATGAAGACCAAAGACTACAGCCTTCAGTATGGATTACACCTCAGCAGAAAAAAAAAAAAAAAAAATACTCACAACTGGTCCAATAAGCAACATCATGATAAACGGGGCAAAAATTGAAGTTGTCAAGGATTTCATTTTATTTGGATCCACAATCAACACTCATGGAAGCAGCAGTCAAAAAATCAAAAGATGCAGTGCGTTGGGCAAATCTGCTGCAAAAGACCTCTTTAAAGTGTTGAAAAGCAAAGATGTCACCTTGAGGACTAAGGTGCCCGACACAAGCCATGGTGTTTTTAATTGCCTCATATGCATGTGGATGATGAATAAGGAAGACCAAAGAAGAATTGACACCTTTGGATTGTGGTGTTGGAGAAGAATATTGAGTATACTATGGACTGCCAAAAGAACGAACAATTTTGTTTTGGAAGAAATATGACCAGAACATGCCTTAGAGACAAGGAAGGCAAGACTACGTCTCACATACTTTGTACATGTTGTCAGGGGGCATCAGTTCCTGGAGAAGGACATCAGTGCTTGATAAAGTAGAGGGTCAATCATAACAAAAAAAGAAGACCCTCCGTGAGTTGCATTGACCCAGTGACTGCAACAATGGGCTTAAGTATAACAATAATTGTGAGGATGGTGCAGGACTGGGCAGTGTTTCTTTCTGTTGTACATGTGGGGTTGCTATGAGTTGGAACCGGCTCAGCAGCACGTAACAACAAAAACATACCCATCCTTATGTGATTCTAGACTCATTTTTGTTCTTTATTGAATTTGTTACCCTCTCATGTATTGTCTTCATGTATTGTCTTAGCTATCTAGTGTACTACTATAACAGAAATACCACTAGTGGGTGGCTTCAACAAACAGAAATTTATTCTCTCACAGTCTAGGAGGCTAAAAGTCCTAATTCAGGGTGCCAGCTCCAGGTGAAGGCTTTCTATTTCTGTCGGCTCAGGAGGAAGGTCCTTGTTATTGATCTTCCTTTGGATTAGGAGTTCTCAGTGCAGGCACCCCAGGTCTAAGGGACTCGTGATCCTGGCTCTACTTTTCTTTGTTGTATGAGGTCCCCATGTCTCTCTGCTCGTTTCTGTCTTTTATATCTTAAAAGAGATTGGTTTAAAACACAATCTAGGCTTGTAGAGGAAACCCTGGTAGTGTAGTGGTTTAAGTGCTATGGCTGCTAACCAAAGGGTCGGCAGTTCCAATCCGCCAGGCACTCCTTGGAAACTCTGTGGGGCAGTTCTACTCTGTCCTATAGGGTCGCTAAGAGTCGGAATCGACTCAACGGCACTGAGTTTGGGTTTTGGGTTTTTAAGCTTGTAGGTTGAGTCCTGCCTCATTAATGTAAGTGGCACTAACCCCACCTAATTAACATCATAGAGATAGGATTTACAACACATAGGAAAATCACATTGGATAACAAAATGGTGGACAATCACACAATACTGGGAATCATGGCCTAGCCATATTGATACACATATGCTGAGGGGACACAATTCAATCTATAACATGTGTATCAAGTTCTTTGGTACAGTCTTCCTTTTCGCATGAGCACTTCTCAGCAGCATCATTTACTTTGGTTGTTCTGTGCTCACTACATCCACGTTCAGTGCCACTTTTCCCATCACCAAAAATAACAAGTATTTTTGATCTAGGGCATACTTTCCCATCCTCTCTTCCTCCCCCTGGTAACCACCATTGAACATTGGTTTCTTTATATATACGTGTTTATTCTTGTCTTCTTATAGAAAAGGAACCATACAATATTTGTCCTTATGTGTTTGACTGATTTCACTTAGCATTATGCCCCCTAGGTCTATCCATGTTATTATATGTTTCACGAAATAATCATTGTTCTTTGTAGTTATGTATTATTCCATTGTATATATGTACCACTTTTTGTTTATGCATTCATCTGCTGATGGCACTTCAGTTGTTTCCATTTTTTTTTTTTTTGCTATTGTGAATAAAGCTGCAATGAACACAGGGAGTGCATATATCTGTTTGTGTCAGTACTTTTAGGTCTCTAGAGTATATCCCTAGAAGTGGGATTACTGAATCATAGGTCTCTTCGTCATCTAGTGCTGCTTTAACAGAAATACCACAAGTGGATGGCTTTAACAAAGATAAGTTTATTTCCTCATGGTAAAGTAGACTAAAAGTCCAGGGGAAGGCTTTCTCTCTCTGTCTGCTCTGAACAAAGGTCTTTGTCCTCAATCTTCCCCTGGTCAAGGAGCTTCTCAGGCTCAGGGACCCCAGGTCCAAAGGACAAGCTCTGCTCCCGGCACTGCTTTCTTAGTGGTATGAGGTCCCCAACTCTCTTCTTGCTCCCCTTTCCTTTTATCTCTTGAGAGATAGAAGGTGGTACAGACCACATCCCAGGGAAACTCCCTTTGCATTGGATCAGGGAGGTGACTTGAGTCAGGGTGGTGTTACAATCCCACCCTAATCCTCTCAACATAAAATTACAATCACAAAATGGAGGACAACCACACAATACTGGGAATCATGGCCTAAGCAAGTTGATACACACAGTTTTGTGGGGACATAATTCAATCCATGACAATAGAGTAGTTCTATTTCTGTTTTTTTAAGGAAGGATTGTATTGTTTTCCATAGTGGTTGTACCATTTTACATTCCTGTCAGCAGTGAGTAAGGTTTCCAATCTCCCCATACCCTTGTCAAAAAAATATATATATATTTTTAAATCAGTGCCATTTGATTGTGGGTGAGATGGTATATCATTGTAGCATTGATTTGCATCTCTCTAATTGAGACCTGGTGGCATAGTGGTTAAGAATTCAGCCACTAACCAAAAGGTTAGCAGTTAGATTCCACCAGCCGCTTCTTGGAAACTCTATGGGGCAGCTCTATTCCGTTCTACAGGGTCAAAATCAGTTGTAACAGACTCGACAGCAACTTTTTTTTTTTTAATTGCTAATGATCATGAACATCTTTTCATGTATTTGTTGGCTGAGTGGATGCCTTTTTTAGTGAAGGTCCTGTTCACATCCTTTGCCCATTTTACAATTGGGTTGTTTGCCTTTTTGTTGTTGAATTATTGAAGTTTTCTATACATCTTGGAGATTAGAACCTTATCTGATATGTTGTTTCCAAAGATTTTTTCCCTAGTCTGTAGGTTCTTTTTTTATTCTTTTGGTAATATCTTTAATGAGCATGAGTTTTTAATTTTTATGAGGCCCTGTTTTCTATTCTGTCTTCTTATATTCATGCATTCGTTGTTATAATTGTTATCCTATTTTTACAAAAAGTTACACCCCATAGTTTTTTTCCCTATGTTTCTTCCAGGAATTTTGTTGCTTTGTGTATTACATTTAGGTCTTTGATTCATTTTGAGTTAGTTTTTGTGTATGTTGTGAGGTATGGGTCCTGTTTCCTTTTCCTGCAAGTGGGTGTCCAGTTTTGCCAGCAGCATTTATTAAAGCACAATTTTTCCCCCATTGAATGGTCTTGATTCCTTGAGGAAAATCAGTTTTCTGTAAATGGCTGGTGTCTTAGTTATCTAGTGCTGCTGTAACAGAAAGACCACAAGTGGATGGCTTTAACAAAGAGAAATTTATTCTCTCACAGTCTAGTAAGCTAAATGTCCAAATTCAGGGCACCACCTTCAGGGTAAGGTTTTCTGTCTTTGTCAGCTCAAGGGGAAGGTCTTCGTCATCAATCTTCCTTTGGCCTCAGAGCTTCTCAGGGCAGGAAACTTGGGTCCAAAGGACACACCCTGCTTCTGGCTCTGCTTTCTTGGTGGTATGAGGTTCCTCTATCTCTCTGCTTGCTTCTCCCTTTTATATGTTAACAGAGATTGACTAAAGACACAATCCAGTCCTGTAGATTGAGTCCTGCCTCATTAACATCTCAGCTCATCAACATCATAGAGATAGGATTTACAACACATAGGAAAATCACATCAGATGACAAAATGGTAGGCAAGCCAAACTGATACACATATTTTCGGGGGACACAATTCAATCCATGACAGTTGGATTTAATTCTTAGTTATCAATTCTATACCACCTTTCTATGTGTGTGTGTTGTTGAACAAGTATCAGGCTGCTTTGATCATAGTGGCTGTATAGTATGTTTTGATATCAGGGAATATGAGGCCTTTTGTATTGTTCTTTTTCTTCAATATTGCTTTGGCTACTTGGGATTTCTTTCCTTTCCATATGAAGTTGATTAGTAGTTTTTCCATTTAAGTAAAGTAATAGGATTTTTGTCAGGATCACACAGTTGTATTGTTTGTGGAATTATATTACTGAGTTTTTTCCCTGAAAATATCTTGTACTTGGTGCTTATGATTGCTTGCGTTGTTGCATTTTTTGGAGATCTCTTCCTCTCTCTCTCTCTTTTTTTCCCCGTGTATAGACTCATATATTTGTTTAATGTTCTTGCCCTTCCAATTGGGGAATTTCCTTGAGTAATACTTGCAGAGCTGGTTTGGTAGTGGTGAATTCTCAGAGCTTCTATTTATTTGGGAATGCCTTAATTTCCCCTCGTTCTTGAATGACAACTTTGCTGGGTTGACAGTTGTTTTAGTTAAAGATTTTGTATATGTAGCTCCAATATCTTCTGGCCTCTAGTGTTTCTGGGTAAAAATCCACACTAATTCTTACGAAGGACACTTGGTATGTTATATTGTGTTTTTCTCTTGCTGCTTTCAGAATTCTTTTCCTCTTTGGTTATCAGGAATTTTATTAGGATGTGGCCCAGAGTTGAACTTTTTGTTTTTCTACTCATTGGGGGTTCACATAGCTTCCTGTATTTGCAGGCTTGTTTCTCTGTCCAGATCTGGGAAATTTTCTCTGATTATCTCTTGGAAAATTCTTTCTATGCCTCTGTTGTTGTCATGGTGCTCTGACATTCCAATAATTGTAACATTAGATTTCTTAATTGAATCTCTTATTTCCAATTGGCTTTGTTTGTTTTCCTGTGAGGCTTGGTATGTTCAGCTATTCTGTCTTTTAGTTCACTTAGTCTATTTTCTGTCTGTTCAACTCTGTTGTTGAGTGTTTGTCTTTCTTTTTCTAATTCAGTTGCTTTATTCTTCAGTTCCACTAGTTCTTTTTTTTTTTTTTTGATGTTTTCAATTTCCTTTTTGAGTCTCTCATTTTGTTCTTCCATTTGTTTCATGATCTTTGTTGTGTTGTTTTCTGAGTGCTTTTTGCTTTCTTTAAACATATTTAGCACCATAGCCTGAAATTGTTTTATTTTTTGGGTTAACCTGGCCTCCATAGAAGAAATTTCTCTTTTTCATGTTTTCCTTTTGATTGGTCCTTCTTCTCTTGTGATTTTGTATGTTTTACCATTTTTTAGTTGCATTTGGACCATTTTGATATCTTTTTTTTTTTAATTAGTTTAAATTCTGTTTTCTGATTTTCTTAGAAAAATTCCTGTTTATATTTGATTACCTTCACTATATTCTTTCAATCATCTCATATGCATGCAAAAGCTGGGCAATGAATAAGGAAGATAGAAGAAGAATTGATTCCTTTGAATTATGGTGTTGGTGAAGAATATTGAATATACCATGGACTGCCAAAAGAATGAACAAATCTGTCTTGGAAGAAGTATAGCCAGAATACTCCTTAGAAGTGAGGATGGCGAGACTTCACCTCATATACTTTGGACTTGTCATCAGGAGGGACCAGTCCCTGGAGAAGGACATTATGCTTTGTAAAGTGGAGGGTCAGCAAAAAAGAGGAAGACCCTCAATGAGATGTACTGACACAGTGGTTGCAACAATGGGCCCAAGCCTCACAATGATCATGAAGATAGCACAAGACTGGGCAGTATTTATTTTTGTTATACATAGGGTTTTTAAGAGTCAGAAATGACTTGATGGCACCTAACCACAAAAATAATATATTCTTCTAAAAAACACTAGAGGGTACTCTTATCCTTAGTTTTTTTTTTTTTTTTTTTCTTAGCACTAATTCAGGAATTCTGTGTGCTTGTCCTCTGAAGTTCAATATGTATGTGTCGGGGATTTTAGCTGGCTGTAGATGCTACTACAAGTGGCAGTGTTCAGCTTTCCCATGGCAAAGGTAGTGAGCACTATATGTCTTTCCTTCATGGGCACCCCTGCACAGGCTCTCCCATGGTATCTTGCAAGGAGTTGGCCATTTCTTTCTGTGTTGCCTGTCTAGAATAACCTCCTCATCCTGGTGCCCTTTAAGCTCCTTCTGGTCCTAGTGCCCATCATCTGGGGTCTTGATGAGACTCAACAGCACTCTCTCAGTGCCATGGTCTCCCTTTACCTCCTCCCAAGTATGCAGCCCACAAACTCCCACAGGCAGTTTGCATAGCCCTTGAAATCGGGCTACATCTTCCTCAGCTTAGGTCCTGTTCTATGTTCTTTCTTCGTGGTGTTGCCCAATCCCATCACAGAATGGCTGCAGCGAACAAGAACTCAGATGCTAGTAGATAGGTTTTTCCAGCTTCTGTACTGTTCCCACTCATTCTCTTCCCTGTTTCTGAACTCATCTTGACTCTCCAACACCTCAGCTGCTATCCAGAGTTTTGAGATCTCAGTCTGTGTTTGTTTTTATTTTTGTTCAGTGGGTTTTTTGTTGGGGGATAAATGGGAGTGACGACTCACTTTGCCATCTTGCCCTCATCCCCCATGTGTTTTGATACCCATTTAGGTTTGAAAATCATGGTTCTTTTTTGACTTTTCATGACTTTTTTTTTACCTTTTGTGCAGCACAAAAGGAAAACACTCTTTCTTTGGAGAGTCAGAGAAAACTAAAATTTTAGAAAGTGAGAGTTAGAGATTAAAATTCCTTGAATTGTAAAGTTGCTTTAAATTGTGAAATGGCAGATGAAGAACATTGGCAGATAGATATCTAGCTGTACATTCGATGAAGACTATAAACCTGGTTTCTTTTTTGTTAAGTATAGCTTTGTGGATTGTTCTGAGGGTTAAAAAAATGCGGGAGGCACAGAGTTACAAAACTGAAAGTAAGTAGTTTATGTACCTTGATGTTCAGGCAAGTAATAACAGGAGACAGTTGGTGATTAATATTATAAGGTAGTGAAGGTAGTGGGTAACAAAAGAATTTAAATGTCATGTCATGGACTTTAGACTTCAGTAAGAACAACTTAGGAAGGAAGGAAAAAATGTTAAGAAAAATATTTTGCTGTGAGTACTGACTGTGTATCAAAAGGTGTACAGGATTAGAAAAAAGGAGATGTATCTAGTATGATGACCTAGACATATGATGGCCAAGACTCAAATAAGTTGTTGAGGAGGTAGGAAGGAGGAGATCAAGTTAAGAAGTACTGTAAAGATAAAGAACTTGGAGACCAATTCATTACGGGGGATGAGGAAACAAGTAATAACAGAGAGTGAGGTCTCTAGTTTGGGTACTTGTATTAGTGGTAATGACAATAGCAAAAATAGTCTAATCAGCAAATCATTTTTTAGGAGCCCAGGCGGTGAGGTGGTTAAAGCCCTCGGCTGCTAACCCTAAGGGTTGGTGGTTGCAATCCACCAGCCACTCTGAGAGAGAAAGAAGTGGTAGTCAGCTTCCATAAAAATTACAGCCTTGAAAACCCAATGGGGCAGTTCTTAGGGTGTCTGTGAGTTGGAATTGACTTGACAGCAACAGATTTGTTTTTCTTGGTTTACGGTGAGTTCACTGGGGAGTGGTAGTTCACTGGTAGTTATTCTCACTTTCCGTGGAAAAGACTCAGGTTTGATTCCCAGCCAATGTACCTCATGTACAGCCACCACCCATCAATCATTGAGGGCTTGTGTGTTGCTGATTCTGAACAGGTTTCAGTGGAGCTTCTAGGCTAAGAAGAAAGGCCTGGTGATCCTAATTCTGAAAAATCAGCCAGTGATTTTCAAAAAATCAACCCTATGGATCACAAGGGTCTGAGCTCATTGTATATAGTGGGTCATAATGAGCCAAGTTGAGAGCAGGTAACCGCGTGCTGAGTTCCAGAATACATGTGTTGAATTTAAAGTACAATAAGGAGATAAAGTTGTTCAGCAGGTATTTAGATCTGTATTATAGGGCCAAAGAAAGAGGTCAGAGCTAGACTTTCATCATTCTAAGTTGATATTCCTTTAAATTTTTTTTTTAGGATGATATTGCCAGGTCATATTTTATGTAGAGTAGTTGTTCTGAAATCTATTTGACTATAGCCTATTTTTACATAACAAAAGGCATCATGGCATGTGTCTACCACTAGTTCCTACTTTTCAGTGGAAAAAGAACTTGAACAAGGTCATTATGTGAAAATTGAATTCATGTGAAGATGGAAGATGATCACAGGAGATAACAAAATGGAAAGATTATTTATTCTTCTGGCAGTCCATTGTATACTCAATATTTTTAGCCAACAGCATAGTTTAAATGCATCAGTCCTTCTTTGGTCTTCCTAATTCATTGTCCAGCTTTCACATGCACATGAGCTGACTGAAAATGCCATGGCTTGGTTCAGGCACACCTTAGTCCTCAAAGTGACATCTTTGTTTTTTAACACTTTAAAGAGATCTTTTGCAGCAGATTTGCCCAATGTAATGCATTGTTAAGGAGCCACAGTGGTGAAGTGGTGAAACATTTGCCTGCTAACCAAAAGGCCAGCAGTTTGAGTCCACCAGCCTCCCCTTGGGAACCCTATGGGGCACTTCTACTCTGTCTTATAGGGTCTCTATGATTCAGAATCAACTCGACTGCATTTTTTTTTTTTTTTTTTAATATGTAGTTTGATTTCTTGACTGTTGCTTTCATACATATTGATTGTGGAGCCAAGCAAGGTGAAATCCTCAACAACTTCCATCTTTTCTCCATTTATCATGATGTTGTTTATTGGTCTAGTTGTGAAGATTTTTGTTTTCTTTATGTTGTGGTGTAATTCATACTGAAGGCTGTGGTCTTCGATTTTCATCAGTAAGTGCTTCAAGTCCTCTTTGCTTCCTGCAAGCAAGATTGTGTCATCTGCATATTGCAGTTTGTTAACATCTTCCTTCATGCCTTATGGAATGTTCTTCATCATATAGTCCAGCTTTCCTGATTATTCACTCAGCATAAGATTGGATAAGTATGGTGAAAGGATACAGCCCTGATGCACACCTTTCCTGATTTTAAACCACGGAGCATCCCTCTTGTCTTGTTGGAACAACTGCCTCTTGGTCTATGTTCAAGTTCCTCATGAACACAATTAAGTGTTCTGAAATTCCCATTCTTTTCAATCTTATCCATTATTTGTTACGATCTACGTGGTTGAATACCTTTGCATAATCAATAAAACACAAGTAAACACCTTTCTGGTATTCTCTGCTTTCAGTCAAGATCCATCTGACATCAGCAATGATATCCCTGGTTCCACGTCCTCTTCTGAATTTGGCTTGGATTTCAGGCAGCTCCCTGTCAATGTACTGCTGCAACTATTTTGAATTATCTTCAGCAAAATTTGACTTGTGGGTGATATTAATAATATTGTCTGATAATTTCTTCTGCATTCTGTTGGATCACCTTTCTTTGGAACGGGCACAAATATAGATTTCTTCCATTCAGTTGGCCAGGTAGCTGTCTTCCAGATTTCTTGGCATAGACGAGTGAGCACCACAGTGCCAAATTCATTAGTTGAAACATCTCGATTAGTTTTCAATCAACTCTTAGAGCCTTGTTTTTTGCTAACACTTTCAGTGAATGTTGGACTTCTTCCTTCAATAGCATCAGTCCTTGATTATATGCTACCTCTTGAAATGATTGAATGTCGACCAATTGTTTCTGGTACAGTGACTTTCTATATTCCTTCCATCTTCTTTTGATGCTTCCTGAGTCATTCAATATTTTGCCCATAGAATTCTTTAATATTGCAACTCTAGGTTTGAATTTTTTCTTAAGTTCTTTCATCTTGAAAAATGCTGAGCATGTTCTTCCCTTTTGGTCTTTGCTAATTTCATTTTAATACTTTGTCTTCTCCAGCTGCCCTTTGAAATCTTATGTTCAGCTCTTTTATTTCATCATTTCTTTGATGGAGTTTAGCTGCTCTACATTCAGGAACAAGCTTCAGAGTCTCTTCTGACATCCATTTTGGTCTTTTCTTTCTTTCCTGTCTTTTTAATGACCTTTTGTTTCTTCATGTATGATGCCCTTGATGTCATCCCACAACTTGGTTGATCCTTGTTCATTAATGTTCAATGACTCAAATTTATTCTTGAGATGGTCTCTAAATTCAGGTGGGATATACTCAAGGTCATATTCTGGCTCTCATAGACTTGTTTTAACTTTCTTCAGCTTCAACTTGAACTTGCATATGAGCAACTGATGGCCTGTTCCACAGTCAGCCCTTGGCTTTGTGCTGACTGATGATACTGAGCTTTTCCATTGTCCCTTTCCACAGATGTAGTCAGTTTGATTCCTGTGTATTCCATCTGGTGAGGTCCACGTGTATAGCCATTTATGTTGTTGAAAAAAATGTATTTGCAATAAAGAAGTTGCTGATCTTGCAAAACTGTATCCTGTGATCTCTGGCATGGTTTCTCTTACCAAGGCCATACTGTCTCACTACTTATCCTACTTCTTTATGCTTCCAACTTTTTCATTCCAATCATCGGTAATTATCAATGCACCTTGATTGCATGTTTGATCAATTTCAGATAGCAGTAGCTGGTAAAAAAAATTACAACATTTTCATCTTCGGCCTTAGTGGCTGGTGTGTAAATCTGATTAATAGTCATATTAAGTGGTCTTCTTTGTAGGCGTATGGATATTATCTTATCACTGACGGCATTGTACTTCAGTATAGATCTTGAAATATTCTTTTTGACCATGAATGGGATGCCATTCCTCTTCAACTTGATATTGTCGGCATAGTAGACCATAAGATTGTTCAATTCAAAATGGCCAATACTGGTCTATTTCGGTTCACTAACAACTAGGACGTTGCTCTTTATGTGTTCCATTCCATTTCTGATGACTTCCAATTTTCCTAGATTCATACTTTGTACTTTCTACATTTCTATTATTACTGGATATTTATAGCTTTTTTCTTTTCATTTTGAGTCATGCCACATCTGCAAATGAAGGTCCTGAAAGCTTTACTCTATCCAAGTCATTAAGGTTGACCCTACTTTGAGAAGGGAGCTCTTCTCTAGTCCTATTTTGAGTGCCTTCCAACCTGGGGGGCTCATCTTTGGACACTATATCAGACAGTGTTCCACTGCTATTCATAAGGTTTCACTGTTTAGTTTTTTCAGAAGTAGGCTGCCAGGTCCTTCTTCCTAGCCTATCTTAGTCTGGAAGCTTTGCTGAAACCTGTCCACCACGTGCGACCCTGCTGGTATTTGAAATACCAGTGGCATAGTTTCTTCTAGCATCACAGCAATACACAAGCCACCACAGTGTGACAAATTGACAGACCAGTGGTGGTGTGCAGTTAAACTTGTGAAAGCTGGAATCTGCGTAAGGCACAAACCTCTTTAAGAAGGAAAAAATCAAGTATTTTCCACTAAAATGAGTGATAGAAATATGGTAAGACTATCCAAAGAAGAAAACTTGAGAGACCTAGAAAAACAAGGCAGTTCTGCTGAATTCTGGCTTTTACAGGTTTCACTGTAATAGCAATGCACAATTGAATGCATTTCTAAATCAGACGCAATAGTCTCCATTCTCTCTACTTTCCAAATTTGCATATTTCTAGAAGCCAAGGAAATGCTTACTTTATCTAAATCCTTATTATGTACCTGTCTATGAACCGACACAAAGGACACAAGCTGATGATTTTTGGGCACAAGAAACTTGTAGTTTATTGATGAAAGTGTTATAACATCCTTCTGTGAATCTTGCATAGTGTAAGTTCTTTAAATGTTGGTTTGTTAAAGTCTAGCTTAATTTTGTATCCTAATTCACACTTGTTCTTCCAGGTTCTTTTTTGGTTTTTGTCCTTTGTCATATATTTGAAAAGGAGAAGGAAGAAATTTCATTGAAACATGAAAATTCAGAAAGAAGATTCAGTAGAATTTTTTTTATGACAGCTTTAAAAAAAAAAATTTATCGAGATATAATTCACATACCATAAACTTCACCCTTTCAAGTGGTTTTTAGTATATCCACAGACCTGTGCAACCATAACTACTAATTTTAGAAAATTTTCATCGCCCCAAAAGACTCCATACCCATTGGTCATCACTCTCCACACCCACCTCATACTTAAGAGCCTGGCAACAAATATGCTTTCTGTTTCTGTGGTTTTGTCTATTTTGACATTTTATTTAAGTGAAATAATGCAATGTATAATCTTTTGTGACAATTTTCTTTCACTTAGCATACTGTTTTTAAGAATCACTTATGTTGTAACATATGTCAGAACTTCATTCCTTTTTATGGCAGAGTAATATTTTATTGTATGAATATACCCCATTTTGTTTACCCATTCATGCTTTGATAGATATTTGGGTTGTTTCCACCTTCTGACTGCTGGAAATAGCACTGTTACAAACATTTATGTAAAAGCATGTATTTGCATACCCGTTTTCAATTATTTTAGATATATATCTAGAGTGGAATTCATGGGTCGTATTTAACTTTTTGTTTTGTTTAACTTTTTGAGAAACCACCAAACCCTTTTCTGACAACAGCTGTACCATTTTCATTCCCATCAGCAGTGTGGAAGGGTTCCAATTTCTCTACAACCATGGCAACACTTGTTTTCAGTCTTTCTGATAACAGCCATCCTACTGGGTATGAAGTGATGTGTCATTATGATTTAGATTTGCATTTCCCTAATGACCAAAGAGGAGCCCTCATGGCACAGTGGTTAAGAGCTCAGCTGCTAACCAAAAGATCAGCATTTTGAATCTACCAGCCACTTCTTGGACACCCTATAGGGCAGTTCTACTCTGTCCTATAGTGTCACTATGAGTCAGAATTGACTCAATGGCAACAGGTTTGGTCTGGATTTTTTTAATGACTAATGATGTTGAGCATCTTCTCATGTGTTACTGGCCATTTTTAAATCTCCTTTGGGGAAATACCTACTCAAGCCCTTTGCTCATTTTTTAATTAATTTGTTTGTTTTCTTAAGGCTGAGTTTTAAGAATTTTCTGATACATAAACACTGTGTGTCTTTCTATTTGTCTGGATTTTCTTTAATTTTCTGAAACAATTTTTTTTTGTAGTTTTCAGTGTATAAGTCTTGCATATCATCGTATTTTATCATTTTTCATGAATATGGAATTATTTATTAACTTCCTATTTTTATTGTGATAAATATATAGCACATCATATACGATTTCAACATTCTTCACATGTACAATTCAGCGACATTAGTTATGTTTATTATGCTGTTCAAACGTTAACATTATCTGTGTCCAAATTCTCCCACGACCCTTAGCAGAAGTTCAGTGTTGCCTAACCAGTAGTCCCACTTTTCCTTCCCCTCCCACCTGCCCCTCGTAGCCACTAATAAAATTTGATCTGTATATACTTGCCTATCCTAAATATTTCTTATAAGCAGAATCATATAATATTTTCACTTGTGACTGAGTTTTTTTACTCAGCATAAGATTTACAAGGTTCATCCATGTAGTAGCATGTATCAGGACATCATTTCTTTTATGGCTGATAATATTCTGCATTGTATATATGTACCACAGTTTATTTATCCATTCATCTATGGATGCATATTTAGGCTACTTTTACCTTTTGTCAAGTCCTGTATGTACTAAAACCTTAAGACTCTTAGGGGAAAGCAAAAGGGTGATGCTTTGGGACCTAGTTTTTACAAATGGATTCTTAGATATGACACGAAAAGCACAAGACAAAATAGATGAACAGGACCTCATCAAAATTAAAAATTTTCTTCACCAAAAGACTTTATCAACAAAGTGAAGAGACAACCCATGGATTAGGAGAAAAAAAAAGGAATTATATGTCTGATAAGGGCTTAATATCATATATATGTATATTCACGTGTGTGTGTGTATATACATATATATGTATATATAGCTCTGGTGGCACATTGGTTAAGAGCTATAGCAGTTGACTGAAAGGTCAGAAGTTCAAATCCACCAGCCGCTCCTTGGAAGCCCTGTGGGACAATACTACTCTGTCTTATAGGGTTGCTATGAGTCGGAATCGACTTGACAGCAATGGGTTTTTTTTTGTTTGTTTGTTTATATGTATTTTTTGTTAGATATATATATATATTATATATGTTGTTTTTAAGTGCTGTCAAGTTGGTTCCGACTCATAGTGATCCTATGCACAACAGAACGAAACACTGCGCCGTCCTGAGCCATCCTTACAATCATTGTTATGCTTGAGCTCATTGTTGCAGCCACTGTGTCAATCCACCTCGTTGAGGGTCTTCCTCTTTTCCACTAACCCTGTACTCTGCCAAACATGATGTCCTTCTGCAGGGACTGATCTCTCCTGACAACACGTGCAAAGTATGTAAGACACAGTCTTGCCATCCTTGCCTCTAAGGAGCATTCTGGTTGGACTTCTTCTAAGACAGATTTGTTCATTCTTTTGGCAGTCCATGGTATATTTAACATTCTTCGCCAACACCACAATTCAAAGGTGCCAGTTCTTCTTTGGTCTTCCTTATTCATTGTCCAGCTTTCACATGCATATGATGTGATTGAAAATACCATGGCTTGGGTCAGGTGCACCTTAGTCTTCAGGGTGACATCTTTGCTCTTCAACACTTTAAAGAGGTACTTTATATATATATATAAATTATATGAACTCTTACAAATTAGCAACAAAAAAACAAACAGCCCAATCAAAAAATGGGCAAAGGACTTGAACAGACATTTCACCAAAGAAGAAATACAAATGGCCAACAAGCACATAAATAGATGCTCAAAGCCATTAGCCATTTTTGTTGTTAGTTGCCATTAAGTTGATTCCAACTCATGGCAACTTCATGTGTATCCATAGGGCTTCAAGGTTGTGACCTTCTGAAAACAGATCACCAGGCCTGTCTTCCGAGATGCTTCCGGGTGGGTTCAAACCACCAACTTTTCTGCTAGCAGTCGAGCACTTAACCATTTATGCCAGCCAGGGACTCCCATTAGCCATGTTGGTGTTGTTAATTGTCATCTAGTTGATTCCAACTCATGGAGGCCCATGTTATAGTTAACGAATATTATAAAAATTAATTATTCTGAAACACGTTATGACATGTTCCATCTTTAAATTACTTGTGCATTTCCTAAAATTGGTTTTATCTTGTTTTACTTGGTGTTTAGTGATTCCTTATTTTCTACTTTTAAGGAAATGCAATTTTTGTAGAGAAGAGTTAATCTCTTTTGATTATTTTAGATCTCAGAATTAGAGTAATTTATGTATAGTTTTATTCCTGAGAGTTTAAGGTAATTTTATTTTTTTAAAAAATAATGTTTATATTAAAATGTTCCCACGAGCATGTCTTTCCTGTAGCAATAATATTTCACTGAGGTAACTTGTTATTTTCCAGGCTTCCTCAAAACTGTCTTCACATTAAGAGGGTTTTTAGGGGGGGAAAAAAAGTGTCTTTAGAATATTTATCTAACTATATATATGCTTCTTGTAATTTAAGAATTGTACCATAACAATGAAATGCAGTACAACCCCTATAAAAAATGTCGTCTGAACATACAAAACACTATCTCCTTTAGAGAACTGAAATCAAATAGAAAGGTGGAAGATTTCTTTGAACATTGCAAGAGGGGCTTTAATAGGAACATGCTTCATTTTAAGTACTTAGTACAAGAAAATACTTATGTTCCAGTAAGCCTATTTAAGGCTTTGACATATTGATAAACTTGATGGACTATCTTTGCATTAACGTCTCTGGTTTTCAGGCTTGAATAACAAGTAGTCACAGCCTTACGCACATACAAACTCAAATATCTTGAAACTTTCTGCTACTTATACTGATAGTAGCCTCAACTTTCTGTATGTGATAGACACTATGTTATTCTCTATAAAAAATGTGATAAATATATTATTTCTCTTTCATCAATAGGGAAAATGAGTCTTAGAGTCGCTTAAATTTCCCATAGTGACAGTGAGAAGGCTGTAGAGTTAAAATTGTATTGTTTCAAACTCAATTTTATGCTCTTTACCTACACCAAACTGCCTCGAATAAGCAATAATATTACTTTTGCTTTAGAGTATTTGTTTACCTACAAACAAGAATTTTAAAAAAGACTTTTTTAAAATAAATTTTTTTTCCATAAATTTGGCATTAGACTCACCTGAATTTAAATATGAGTTTCACAATAATTTGTTGGGTGAATTTATTTGGACTCTCTGAGCTTCATCTTCATATGTAAAATGTTAATAGTATCTACTTTGTAGTTTTGTAATGATTGAATAAAGCAGTGAATGCAATGTACATATCACATTACTTGGCACATAGAGTTCAAGGCATGGTAACTGTTACTATCTCAGTTAGCCTTTCAGATTTTCTATTAACAATATGACATGCTTTTGGAATTTCTTTTTTGCCTATCTATTGTCTATTTCTGTTTTATTTATCACTGATATTACCAAATAGACAAAGTACTCTTCCAAAATAAATAATAATCCTCACTGAATAATATTTTCTTAAGTACATTCCCTAGATTCAAATTTAAGAAAGATAATATGGCTTATTAATTGGTTAGAATACGCCACCTAGTGGGATTGTCTAAATGGGTTGAATACAAATTTTTGAAATGAAAATAGGAAGATTGTACGGTTTGCTTAGGAATTGCTCAAGAAAGTTAACAGCACCTCATTCTAGGTTACTTTGCGTATAAGGGGATCTTGGGTATCAGATTGGATTTTGCCACTCTTCGTTGTAGGCATTCTTCCAATATGCCTAATATTTCCTCCCAAAATATATTAATCTTCTGGAAAGAGGGAAGTAGGATCATGTACCTTGGTCTGCCAGCAATACAGAGAGGCACCATACACATCAGCACCATCACTACTGGAAATGCAAAAAATTAGACAGTTGTCATATTTACATTAAAACATTCACCTTATTTTCAGTTTATCTTAATTGGTTTGATGACAGAGAGGAAGAATAGTAGACGATATATGGATAAATGCCCCATATAAGAGCAAAATTACTATTTTTATAAGTTGAATTATTATTTACAATCACCATTACTATCTAAGGATTATTATGAAGGATTGTGTGTCAAGGTGTATGCTGACAAAACTATGTACCCAGTACATTTTTTACTTTTGCTTGCTCAGCATCATCATTCCTGAGTTGGAATCAACTCGATGGCAACAGGAACACCAAGGAGTCCTGGTGGCCCAACGGTTAAGCAGCTCAGCTGCTAATCAAAAAGGTGGTGGTTCACACTCATGCAAACACTCCTTAGGAGGAAGATGTGGCAGTCTGCTCCCGTAAAGACTACAGCCTTGGAAACCCTATGGGACAGTTCTATTCTGCCCTATAGAGTCGCTATGAGTCCCAATTGACACAATGGCAATGAGTAATAACACCATACTTTTCTTCAGTGGTGGTGTGAATTGGGGATGTATTCCTGCCTCTATTTTGAGGCAACGTGGTTTGTGTGCGGATAGCCTCACTACCCAGAGATTGGAAAGGTGCTGTAGCCTGGACTATCAATATATTTTATCTTCCTACATGAAATGATGTATTCCACAAAGCATATATAACTGAATCCAGTCCAGTAGAACCTAGTTCTCAGATTTGAATTAAAACTATTGGGAAAGATGCAAAGGTCTCTTTAAACAGACATTGCCAAGCTCTTATGATGTAAATCTGGGGCTGCCAGAAGGCAGCCAGCTGCTAGAAGAGAATCTGAGAATTAGCCCAACATAGGAAATCAGAGCCAAGAAATGGAGAGAAATCGATGCCAGCCAACATCATTTTAGCACCTTGTCAAGTCACACCTGAATTGTCTGCTACTGGATATTCAGGTAACATAACAAAATAAAATTTGTTCTTGTTTAAGCAAGTTTAAACTTAATTTCTATTACTTTCAACCCAAAGAGACCCAACTAATATAAAAATAGATTGGTAGAAGTGAAATATTGCAAGTGACTCATTAAGATGAAGCCTGTTTCTAAGGACAGGCCCCAAAACCTTGATTTGAGAAGACCTATGGCTTTGGTTACTGGTCATGGAATTGTCAGAATGTAAGCAGATAAATAAATAATAAAGGCCTGAGATTGCTTAACCATTGATATAATTTCCAGAGCCTCCTCTCCAACCATGTCAATAGGAGTTGGACTGTTTTCATCATACATTCCCCTCAAAAATAATAATTTTCCAGAATGCCATGATAGGATTCATCCATGGAGTATTGATTTAAGCCAGTGATCAGTATATGCTTTCTTTTCTTCTTTTTACTGTGCTTTAGGTGAAAGTTTACAGAGCAAATCAGTTTCTCTTTCAACAATTTATACAAAAATTGTTTTGTGACATTGCTTTTAATTGCAATGTATCAACAGTCTTCTCTTCTCCACCCCAAGTTCCCCATATCCATTCGTCCTGTTTTCCTGTCCCTTCCTGCCTTCTCTTTTTTGCTTTTGGCCAGCTATTGCCCACTTGGTCTCATATACATGATTGAATTAAGACGCACATTCTACATATGTATTATTGTTTGTTTTAAAGACCTGCCTAATATTTGGCTGAAGGGTGAGCTTTGGGAGTGACTTCAGTTCTGAGTTAAAAGGGTGTTTAATTGTGGATCCAAGTAAAACGAAATCCTTGACAACTTCAATGTTTTCTCCATTTATCATGATGTTGCTCATTGGTCCAGTTGTGAGGATTTTTGTTTTCTTTATGTTGAGGTGCAATCCATACTGAAGGCGGTGGTCTTTGATCTTCATTAGTAAGTGCTTCAAGTCCTCTTCACTCTCAGCAAGCAAGCTTGTGTCATCTGCATAACGCAGGTTGTTAATGAGTCTTCCTGCAATCCTGATGCCCCGTTCTTCTTCTTATAGTCCAGCTTCTCAGTTTATTTGTTCAGCATACAGATTGAAGAGGTATGGTGAAAGAATACTACCCTGATGCACACCTTTCCTGACTTTAAACCAATCAGTATCCCCTTGTTCTGTCCCAACAACTGCCTCTTGATCTATGTAAAGGTTCCTCATGGGCACAATTAAGTGTTCTGGAATTCACATTCTTCGCAATGTTATCCATAGTTTCTTATGATCCACACAGTCGAATGCCTTTGCATAGTCAATAAAACACAGGTAAACATCCTTCTGGTACTCTCTGCTTTCAGCGAGGATCCATCTGACATCAGCAACGATATCCCTGGCTCCATGTCCTCTTCTGAAACTGGCCTGAATTTCTGGCAGTTCCCTGTCACTATACTGCTGCAGCCATTTTTGAATGATTTTCAGCAAAATTTTGCTTGCATGCGATATTAATGATATTGTTCTATAATTTCCACATTCAGTTGGATCACCTTTCTTGGGAATAGGCATAAATATGGATCTTTTCCAGTCAGTTGGCCAGGAAGCTGTCTCCCATATTTCTTGGCATAGAAGAGTGAGCACCTCCAGTGCTGCATCTGTTTGTTGAAACATCTCAGTTGATATTCCCTCAATTCCTGGAGCCTTGTTTTTCGCCAATGCCTTCAGAGCAGCTTGGACTTCTTCCTTCAGTACCATTGGTTCCTGATCATATGCCACCTCTTGAAATGGCTGAACATCGGCTAATTCTTTTTGGTATAATGACTCTGTGTATTCCTTCCATCTTCTTTGGATTCTTCCTGCATTGTTTAATATTTTCCCCATGGAATCCTTCACTATTGCAACTCGAGGCTTGAATTTTTTCTTCAGTTCTTTCAGCTTGAGAAACACCAAGCGTGTTCTTCCCTTTTGGTTTTCCATCTCCAGTTCTTTATACATATCATTATAATACTTTACTTTGTCTTCTCGAGCTGCCCTTTGAAATCTTCAGTTCTTTTACTTCATCAGTTCTTCCTTTTGCTTTAGCTGCTCAACATTCGAAAGCAAGTTTCAGAGTCTCTTCTGATATCCATCTTGGTCTTTTCTTTCTTTCCTTTCTTTTCAATGACCTCTTGCTTTCTTCATGTATGATGTCCTTGATGTCATTCCACAACTCATCTTGTCTTCGGTCACTAGTGTTCAATGCATCAAATCTAATCTTCAGATGGTCTCTAAATTCAGCAGGGTCACCCATGGAGGACAGGTTTCAGCTGAGCTTCCAGACTAAGACAGACTAGGAATAAGGACCTGGCAGTCTACTTCTGAAAAGCATTAGCCAGTGAAAACCTTATGAATAGCAGTGGAACATTGTCTGATATCGTGCTGGAATATGAGCCCCCCAGGTTGGAAGGCACTCAAAAGTTGACTGGGGAACAGCTGCCTCCTCAAAGTAGAGTCGACCTTAATGACGTGGATGGAGTAAAGTTTTTGAGACCTTCATTCGCTGTTGTGGCACGACTCAAAATGAGAAGAAACAGCTGCAAACATCCATTAATAATCAGAACCTGGAATGTATGAAGTATGAACCTAAAAAAATTAGAAATCATCAAAAATGAAACAGAACACATTAACATCAATATCCTAGGCATTAGTGAGCTGAAATGGACTGGTTTCAGCCATTTTGAATTGGACAATTATATAGTCTACTGTGCTGGGAATGACAACTTGAAGAGGTGTTGCATTCATCGTCAAAAAGAATGTTTCAAGATCTATCCTGAAGTACAACGCTGTCAGTGGTAGGATGATATGCATACGCCCACAAGGAAGACCAGTTAATACAGCTATTATTCAAATTTACGCACCAACCACTAGGGCCAAAGATGAAGAAATAGAAGATTTTTATCAGCTGCCACAGTGTGAAATTGATCAAAAATGCAATCAAGATGCATTGATAATTGCTGGCTATTGGTATGTGAAATTTGGAAACAAAGAACAAGGATCGGTAGTTGGAAATTACGGCCTTGGTGATAGAAACAATGCCAGAGCTCAAATGATAGAATTTTGCAAGACCAATGACTTCTTCATTGCAAATACCTTCTTTCACCAACATAAATGGCGACTACACACATGGACCTTACCAGATGGAACACACAGAAATCAAATTGACTACATCTGTGGAAAGAGATGACGGAAAAGCTCAACATCATCAGTCAGAACAAGGCCAGGGGCCAAAAGTGGAACAGACCGTCAATTGCTCATATGCAAGTTCAAGCTGAAACTGAAGAAAATCAGAGCAAGTACACAAGAGCCGAAGTATGACCTAGAGTACATCCCACCTGAATTTAGAGACCATCTGAAGAATAGATTTGATGCAATCTTACTTTAAGGTTGGCATAAGAGGAGGACCAGGGTTGTCATTAAGGACCTAGTTATAACCTGGTTACAATCATATACATGAACTCCTCACTTATCAGCTGTCTTGTTATTCAACATTTCTCATTTATGACAAGAGTAAATAATCTACTATCCTACTATTTTGTGCATTAGCAACATATATCTGGTATAACATGCCCAGGTGAGAGGTGAGAGTAACGCTGGCTGTGATGGTTAAGGTTATGTGTCAACTTGTCTGTGCCATGATTCTCAGTGGTTTGGCAGTTGTGTAATGATATAGTCATTCTCCATTTTGTGATCAAATGTGGTCATCCTCCATTTTCATATAACAACCTGGTCTTTGGAGCCTAATCATGTTGATAAGTGAGGAGTGGGTGTAGACTGGAAGAAAAACAGAAAATAGAACACAGATATTTGTGGTTGATCCCATAATATTTGGATCATGGGCAAAAGTCACATTGGCTAATTAATGGAGGCAGAGTTATTGATAATTATTTTCACAGTGTCAAATGTATTTGGAAAAATTTTCCGTGCAGCACTTTACCTCTTTATCACAATCCTTGTAATGCAAATATCATGATCATAATGAATCTATATATGAGGAAACTTTTGCCCGGATAGTGAAATCACCTGTTTTGGGGGTGTTCATTTAGCCCATGGTAAAACTACTAGTTGCCATTGAGTTGACTGATTGTGGCTACCTTATACATGTTGGAGTAGAACTGTGTTCCATAGGATTTTCAATGGCTGCTTTTTTAAAAGTAGATTTCCAGGTGTTTTTTCTGAGGCACCTCTGGGTGGACTTGAACTTCCAACCTTTTTGTTAACAGACAAGCAAGTTAACTGTTTATACTACTCAGGGTAGATGAGGAATTTGAATTGTCATTTTTTTTACTCCAGAGTAAAATCTCTCCTTTAGTACAGTACTTGGTAGAATAATTGAAGTTTATGAATTTTGGAATCAAAATAAAACGTACAATGTCATTTTGGATATTATTTTTAAATTGTCCCAATATGCTTTTCCCTTTTACTTTTAAATTTTTGTGTTCATTCTACCTTTTATTCTCATTCTGCAACACGGCTCTCATTATTTTCCCACTGTCTTTAAAATGTGTACACTTGAAAACTCCCTGTTCAACCATTTAAGCTCTTTAGAATAAAAACTCTATAAATCTTACAGACAATCTATATTCACCATGGAAAGTCTGTGGAAGAAATAGGTTTTAGGTTTTTCTTTTTGTAAAGAAATAAAGGTTCTTAAAAAAAAAAAAAGGCTGCTCGAGAAGGAAAGATAACTAGAAACATGATGAAAGAAAGCAATAAAGCAAAAAAAGTGATGATGCATATTTTATCCCTCTATTTCAGAAAGGTCACCTTAAGATGTCTGGGCAGCCTACAATAGATAGAGTGATAAGCTAAGCAGTTTGTTTTGAGTATTTGTATGGCACTCAGGACTTCAAACAGAAACAAGTACTATTCAAAACTTGTCATAAAATATTCTGTATCCATTATCCTCACGAGTATCTAATTTTGGTAGAACATAGTGCTGATATTATTTTGCTTTGAGAATAAGAATCTGTAAGAGAGAAAATAGCTGTGGGCCATAAAGTACGCTTAACATCAGCCAACTATGACAAATAGATCTGGCTAGAAGATCTCCTTATACTTTCTTTTGTGACAGCCATTGTGTAACCATGAGATAATAAGGAAAATATATCAAAGATAAAGTAATGGAATAATACAAAGAGGCTTTGATGGCATTGTTGAATAGCTGCTCCAAATATGGCAGCTATTATCCAGAAGTTAAACTGAGTGAGAATCAAGGCACTCTTTCATGTCTACATGAAAGAGAACATTTTTAAAATAGTTCCAAATTGTTTTTGAAGGTAGTTGTAAACATTTGTACTAATACCAGCAGTGTATGAGTTTTTAATGCTCACGTTGGTAGTCCTTCTTGTTATTTAATTTTTTAATTGAATATTTAGTTACATAATTTATCTGAAATCTGTGTTGATGACATGAGACAAGGAGCAGTTTTAATTCTTTTTAACATGGAAAGCAATTACCTGAGTACAATTTACTGATTTATTTATCTATTCCTCCTCCAATGCATCACTGTTTTAATTATTCCAGTTTTGATATAGTTCTTTGTATCATTCAAGTCAATTGCCATGTCCTCATTTTTCTTTTTTAAAACATGTCTCAGCTATTCGTGCACACATTGCTCCATGAATATTTTAGAATGATTTCGTCCAGCTTTACACAAAATACTGCTAGGATTTGATTGAATTACTTTGAAGTATACTGTAATTTGAAGATAATTGGTACTTTTATGGAAACCCTGGTGGTGTAGTGGTTATGAGCTACAGCTGCTAACCAAAAGGTCAGCGGTTTGAAACCACTAGGCCCTCCTTGGAAACTCTGTGGGGCAGTTCTACTCTGTCCTATAGGGTTGCTATGAGTTGGAATCAGCTTGATGACAATGGACTTGGTTTCTTTTGGTAATTTTATGATGTCAAGTTTTTTTATTCATAAATTTAGTAAATATCTCTATTAATTCATGTCTTAGTTCCTTCCACTCAACCCATGCCTAATTTCCTAATTCATGCCCCTCAATTACATTTGGTCTTAAACTTTTTTTAAATTAGATCTATTCTTTAAAACCTCAAACAATATTTTTTTTTCATATAGAAACTTGGAGATGGGAAAAATAATTGAGATTATCAAGATTAAGAAAGTGAGAAATGCTTATTAGCAGACAAATATGTCTGATCAAATGGTCGTGTTGTACATAGGGTTGCTATGAGTCAGAAGTGTCTGGAGGGCACCTAAGAACCACAAATGGTGGATTCCAACCAGTTGGTGGCTTGGCAATGCTTGTTTTTGTTTTCAGCGAGAGGAATGGAAAGCAACTGGAAGAGGTATCTTTCATTTATAATAAAGAAATATTTATAAAACAGTGGGTTTGTTATTAAGCAAAATTATCTAATTATGATTTTCCCTTAAGACCAGAATTTCTGAATTTCTTATTTAATATTATTTATATTTCTATAATTTTTCTCTTTCTATTCCAATTAGTATTTATCAGTATACAAAATCACAAATAGCAGTACTACCTTTAACATTTATCTGTTCCCGAGAAGAAATAAAAATTAACAAAGTTGTCACACAATTGACAAAGACAATAACTGGTTTCACAGTGGAAAATGATCAACTGTTTATTGGTGCAGTCAAAGAAGGTGTCAGAAGTAGCTGGAATTCATTGTCAATTATTGGTAGTGTTTACAAAGAGAGCTGTAGATAAATCTAGAGAAGTAAAACATGATTATAGGGTATGTTGATAGGATATTAGCAAATTTGTTTGCATCAGAAGATTCATTCAGTAAATAAATAGGTTATATGTTTAAGGATGATTTGGGATCAGGTCCTAGGGGATTCCACATAACCCTGAAGAACTTGGATTAATGTCAGGATGGAAAATACAGGGCATAAGTTTTGCCATGCCTTCACCTATGTCCAGGCGAGAAAGAAAAAAGGCAGACATCACTAATTGATCATGTCATTCATTCACACTGATCTGCATTCAAAATGAGAGCTTCTGACACCTCAGTGCTTGGTGCATTGATTGGATTTGGGATCTAAGTTGAACACACTTCAGCCTACCAGCTTTAGACAAGGAGAATAGTTAATGCTGGTCTAATAGAGCAATGATATGAAAAAAAGTGATATTTAAAAATACATATGAATCTTTTTACAATAAATTTTCATAAAGAGGTTCTGGATTACAGATACTTCCCAGACATAACCAAACACCTTGCAAGAGTGGTTTTCTGGGTTTGAAGGTTTAGGTCCTTAGTCTCATGGGACAAATCAGTGAATTGGCACCACAATGTTCACGTTATGCATCCTAGTAAGGTGAGTAGAACCTGAGTTCCTAAAAGGTTTCAAACAGCCATCTAACCTACAGCTATTGGTCTCTGCTTGTTAGGAGCAGGAGAAAGAAGAAAAATGAAGTCTCAGAGAAGAAATACTCTATAGCACCAATAGACTAAACAAGCCACAGCCTCATCTGCCTTGAGACCACAAGAACTATATGGTTGTCTGACCATTTACCACTACTGACTTTCTGATCTGGGCCACAATAGATGGACCCAGATAGAACGGGAGAAAAGCTCAAAATAGAATTCAAATTCTTTAAAAGTCCAGACTTACTAGACAAGTTGAGAATGGAGGACTCCCTGACACTATTGCCCTCAGATAATCTTTAAACCTTGAGCCAAAACTATCTCCTGGGGTCACCTTGTAGTGAAATAACAGATTGGCAAACAAAAAAAGGATATTGCTCATAAGTATGTAGCTCCATTAAAAAACTTATAATTGAGACCAAAACATCAACAATTACTTCAAAGCAAAGATGAGAAGACAAGGTGGGTAGAAGAACTGGAGTACTGGAAACAGAACAACCAGAGAACAGTTAATGAGAATGCTGACACACTGTGAAAAATGTACCTAATGTCACCAAATGACTTGTGTAGAAATCGTCAAATGGGAGCCTAATTTGCTGTGTAAACTTACGCCGAAAACACAATAAAAATATTACTGAAAAAAAAAGAGGTTCTGGAAATTGTATAGACTACGCTCAAGGTTATGAGGCCCTAGACTAGGGTTTTAAAGGAAATAAAGCAGTTAACACTGGACATTAAGAAATAAAAATCACCTTTATTTCATTATGGGTCATGGAAAGAAAAGTAGGAATCTAGACCATGCCTCCTCCAGGGAGATAACATTGCTTCCAAGGTGGCAAAAAGCGGTTCTTAGGGGACACACGCACACACACACACAAAAGCCTTAGTGACGTAAGGTACGAAAGTGTCTCTTAGAGATATTTAAGCATATTATTTAAAGCTATAAAAGGAACCAACAGAGAAAAATAAGTGTAATGAATAGAAATGCAAGTAATAGAAAAAGGAAAGGAATGCAGAGTTAAATGAGGCAAGTTAAGCATCTTTCATTATAGATAAAGAAACACTTTTTTGCCTAAGAAAACTTATAGCAGTCTCTGGATCAGTATATTCACTATCTTGTTGGTTCCCCACATACCTGACAGGTACTTTTGCATCTGCTGTAAAGATCATAAATAGGCCAATCTCTATGTCAGAAGTGTGAAGATATACTGTACTGCAGCTCTGGTAGGAAACATTAATGAGGACCCTAAAAACTGAATTTGTAGTAAAAAGAGTTGTAAGGGAAATGCCATGCACCTAAAGAGAACAGCCTGGTCTTAAATGATGCTCTGGGGCACAGGAGGAAAATGCAAGAGTCCTTGTGGCGGGACAACACTGCATAAAGTTAATCTGTGGGAGGCTGGTGTTGTGTCTCACTGGAGATGTATTCACATGTACGAAGAGATGCTTTTGTCACACACCAAAAATAAAAAAAACGCTAGGCTTTTCCCCTGTCACTTTGACCTTTCCATTTGTTTGATGACATTAAATGTATTTTTCCCAGATCACATTTGCTCAGAGTAAATGTGACCCTTAAAGTGAATTCTCTTGCTCTGGCACATATTTATGATGCAGATAACACTGACGAGTACACTGGCAGATCAAAGGTTATTTGTGTTAAGAAAGAAAATTGAGAAAACTTTTCCTTAAATACAACTAACTCGGGATTTTGGCAAATAAAAAGTACAATGATTCATTAAAAAAAAATTACAAATGCTAAATAAAGTCCTATAGAGCAACATAAAGTATATCTCATATACTCATATACAAACATAAAGACACACTTAAGTGAGAAAAAAATCTCCTAAGGATATTACTCTAACAGATTCTAGTGAGGTTGTTAGAGATTTTAGGGAATATAATGAGGTTATTTCAGAAGGTAGATTAGTATAGGTGATGGGAAAACTGAAGAACATAGTAGAATCCTTCAACCACTGAGACGTATATAAAGATACTTCCTTGGTAGCATGCCGAAGGTTCACTTTTATGATGATGCCTAGAATGTTCCACTAGTGGGTTTCAAGATGTAAGGGAGAAAAGACCCATTACTTGTCACTCAGTGCTATACAAACTCAAAAAGGCCACATTAAAATTTTCAGATTACTCAGAATTTGATTTCAGTGAAGAAATACTATGTTTATGTCCTTATAAAGCAATAAAACTGATTCACTTGCATGGCTTATGAGATCAGGGACATTAGTTTAAAGGTTATGCCTCATATTTATTGGGATTTATTTTTCTCTGTAAAATGATATCAATCCTCAGCTATTCCTAAATCCCAAACAGAAAATGTGCCTATTTAAAGTTCAACTAAGAATCCCTACTATAAAAATCACTTCTCTTAGATTTTCATTTCCTCACTTTCTTAGCAATCTTTGCCAGAGGTAAAATGGTTATCTGGAAAAATTGGTTTAACAAACATACCTCTAAATGAAATGTCAGAATAGTCTGAAATTAGTCACGCATTGTTCATCGTTCCATTCTCTCCCCCTACAAATTTGATGAGAAAACACATCATTTGTTTTCTCTTTCTGGTAATTCTGATGCTAGTGGGAGTTTGTGAGAGAAATTGAGAGGAAAGAAATTTGTTTGATGTTGGGACATTTAAGGAAGCTCCACTTAGAAATCTGTCTGATGAAAGAGCACAGGGTTTGGAACTGCATGGACTTGCGTCCAATTCAGAGCTTTCTCAGAGATTGGTTGTGCAAGTTTGGGGAAGTTACACTATGTCTCCAAGTCTTACATTCCTTACCTATAAAATGGGGACTAAACAATACTTATTTGATATTTTGAGATCAAATGAAATGATACTTTTTAATAAAATTTCTGGCACATGGGCACAATAAAAGATCTTCTAGTTTGTTTTTGCTATTGTCCAAGTGGCCAATTTAGAACAGTCACCGCTGACCACTAAATTCTTATTCTAGTAGTATTGGAAACCCTGGTGGCCTAGTGGCTAAGTGCTGTGGCTGCTAACCAAGAAGTCGGCAGTTCGAATCCGTCAGGCGCTCTTTGGAAACTCTATGGGGTAGTTCTACTCTGTTCTATAGGGTTGCTATGAGTCGGAATTGACTCCACGGCAGTGGGTGGTGGTGTGGGTAGAGCCCTGGTGGTGCAGTGGTTAAAGCAATGGACTGCTAACTGAAGATCGGCAGTTTGAAATCACCAGTGGCTCTGAGAGATAAAGATGTTGCAGTGTGTTTCCATAGAGATTTACAGCCTTGGAAACCCTATGGGGTTGCTATGAGTCAGAATCGACTTGATGGCAATGGGTTGGTTTTTGTTTTGAGACTCTTAAAAATAGGCAATAAATGTTAGACACGTGTGAACTGTGTTTCTTCTTGCTTAATGAAAAAGAGTTAGACAATTGTAAAAATTCAATGAGACAATATCTGTAAAGAGCTTAGCACAGTGCTTTGCAATGACAAACACTCATTAAAAGCTGATAAGGGTTAGAATGTGGCTGCATTGCTTACTCATTATGCAAACTTGTGTATTTATCTCTACTTCTGTGAGGTCAGTTCTTCATCTGTAAAGCCAGACACTAAAGCCTACTGCCTAGTGGTATGAAGATTTAAAATGCATCAACAATTGATAGCTCTTTTTAAGAGTGGCACTACTAAGGACTTTTGTCTTAGATTTCTTAATTCAGAAAAATTAAGTATTAAAAATACTTTGTCTCATCTGGAATAATTTTGTATGGGATAGATAAATGTCTGATGACTATAATTTTAAAATAAGCAACTATTCTTTTGTGATATTTAAAAAAGTAAATTTCCCAAATATAGATTTAAAATGTTTAGAATGTATTTTCAGGAAATTGAAATCCATATTAAATTAATACAGCAAAATACTAAAAATATAATTCCTGTCAAAATTGTATCTGAAATTTTACTCGTTAACAAAATACTTTGGGATTAACAGTAAAAATAAATGCATCACTGTGAGTCCTTCAGTAATATCAAAATATTTGTTTATACAGATTATTTATTAGAAAAACAAGAATTATTATTGGGGACATGCTTCATTTGTTTTATTCCAATTCACAATGACATAGCAAAATGGTTTATCCAGGAGACACAGAAGATGTTAGAGTAACAAGTTTAAGAGTAAGAACACTTGTTCCAACATCCAATTTAATTGTTGCTGATGTTGTTAGATGCCATCAAGTCGGTTCTCACTCATAACAACCCTATGTACAACAGAACAAAACACTGCCCAGTCCCGCGCCATTCTCACCATCATTACACTTGAGCCCATTATTGCAGCCACTGTGTCAATCGATCTTGTTGAATGTCTTCCTCTTTTTTGCTGACCCTCTACTCTACCAAGCATGATGTCCTTCTCCAGGGACTGGTCCTTCCTGATAACATGTCCAAAGTATGTGAGATGAAGTCTTGCCAACCTCACTTCTAAGGAGCGTTCTGGCTCTACTTCTTCTGGGACGTCCACAGTATAGTCAATATTCTTCGCCAACACCACAATTCAAAGGCATCAATTCTTCTTCAGTCTTCCTTACTCATTGTCCAGCTTTCATATGCATATGAGGCGATTGAAAACACCATGGCTCTGGTCAGGCGCACCTTAGTCTTCAAGGTGAAGTCTTTGTTTTCCAACATTTTAAAGAGATCTTTTGCAGCAGGTTTGTCAGTGCAATGCATCCTTTGATTTCTTGACTGCTGCTTCCATGGGCTTTGTTTGTAATTCCAGGTAAAATGAAATCCTATACAACTTCAATATTTTCTCTGTTTATCATGTTTTTTGGCATAGCTTCCAGCATCACTGCAATGCACAAGCCCCCACAGTATGACAAGCTGACAGACCTGTGTGGGCCAATTTAATTAAAATCAATTATTGTTCACCAACACATTCAGGGAAACATGCTGAGCTCTAAAGACGCACGATTCAGAAGTGGAATCTTTACCTTCAAAAGTCCATGGTACAAAGAGGAAGGCAAAGAAAAGGTGGGGGTGGGTGGGAGAGATACGTAAATTGATGATACATAGTTCTTGTTCACTTTTAGCCCATTGTCAGTCCTCCTGGCTTGAGATTTTATTTTACTTATTTCATTTTGGCTTTAATTATTCTTTATATGCTGCATATGTGTCAGATTCGATGACTAATTCACAATGTGGCACAGGCGAAATCTCACACAAAGTCACTACTCAGGGCTAAAGTGTCCGGTAAAGAAACTCACATGACTATTCTTTTTTTTTTTTTTTTAATCCAGTATCAAATAGTTTGACTTCTCTCACCTGAGTATGTGGTACGTTGTGACAAACTGCAGACGTGATTATGTGAAGACTTAGCATTAAATTCTCTATGTAATAAAACTCACTCAAGCTTGAAGGCAAACTTTCAGATAGGTAGAAGGTCAAGAAAACCGGGGGAAACCCTCAACGAGATGGATTGACACAATAGCCACAAGGATGGACTCAAACATGCCAACGTTTATGCAGATGACCTGAAGCCAGGCAACATGTCGTTCGGTATATAAGGTCACCATGAGTCAGAGCGGGCTTCATGGCAGCTGACAAACAACAACCTCTCTTTTACAGACCATGTCACTGCTGCAAGGGGGAATTAAGTAACTTGCCCTAAATCACACAGCTGGTTTCAAGCACTGGTTCCTTGATATGAACCTGTCTGTCCTGCTCCAGTGTCTGTGGTCCTAACTAGCACACTACACTGTCTCTGTGCCATGTTATGTATTAGCTACTGAAAAGACTACGGTGATCCTCTTCCCATATTATAATTAGACGTTGTAAAACAAAAACTTTTATCTATGCTGACATTTACACAGCTTTCTTTTCGATTCTTTTTATTGGAAATTTCTGGATAAATTCATTGAAGTTCTATTTATCTTTTAATATATTTTTGTATATTTATTTTACATATTCATGTTTATATTTTATCTATTAGTTGATTAATTAATATATTTTATATTTATCTCATGTCTGTTTTGCTGGATTGAACATGTGCTTACTCTGTGCATGGCGTGATCCACATGCCACCATCCCAACACTTAATTTTCACAGGAAAGGACTGCACCAGTTAGTCCCTAAAGCCAAGCAATAACACAAGCAACCACCAGGTGGGGCTGCTGTAGATGTATGCTCGGCAAATGTTACCTGTGAGAGAGAGCTTTCTCTAACTAGGGTTCCTTAACTAGTTAGAACACAAACCAGACAGAGATGCTATTGGGTGGAAACTGATTATATAGAGACATTTATATTTTTTTCTTACTTAATAAAATACATTTCAACTGAATCAAAGAATTAAACATAAAGAAGAAAAAGAAGGTATATTAGTTTTCTATGGCTGCTGTAAAAAGCTACCACAAATTTAGCCACTTAAAACAATACTAATGTACTCTCTTAATTCTATAGGTTAGAAGTCTCAATGGGCTAAAATTGAGGTATTGAAAGGAACGTGTTCTATTCTGGAAGTTCTAGGGGAAAATCCGTTTTCTTTTTCTTTTCCAGCTTCTGGAGTTCAGCCATGTTCCTTGGCTTAAGGACCCCCTCCTTTCAACTTAAAAGCCAGCAACTGTAGCTCGAGTCCTTCTCATAACATATCATCCCGACCTTTTTATCTGTAGTCAAATCTTCCTTTGTCTCTGGCTTCCGCCTCTCTCTTCCACTTTTATAAATCCTTGTGATTACATTGGGCCTGCCTGAATAATTCATGATAATCTCTACGTAAGGATTGATGTGCCCCCCCGCCCCCCAAAAAGATAGTCTGAAGTCCTAACCCTCTGGACCTGTAAATGTGACCTTGTTAGGAAATAGGGTGTTTTAAGATGTTACCAGTTAACATGGACTTAAGCCAATATGAGTAGTATCCTTACAAACAAGGAGACGAGATACAGAGAGAGACACAGAGAGAAGAAGGCCTTGTGATAACAGAGGCAGAGGCTGGAGCTGCATGCTAAGGAATCCCAGAATCGCTGGCTATCATCAGAAGCTAGGAGAGAGGCATGGAATAGATTCTCCCTCAAGGCTCGGAAGGAGTTAACATGGAAGATACCTGATTTTGACTCCTAGCTTCGAGAACTATGAGACAACAAATTTCTCTTCTTATAAGTCACCCAGTTAGTAACAATTTGTTACAGCGGCCCTAAGAAACTAATATACACTGTTGTTCCCCTTCCTTCACCACCCCTCCAGCTCCATCTCAAGATCTTTAACTTAATCACACCTGTAATATTTCCTTCACCAAGGAAGGGAACACATTCATAGGTCCTGGGAATTCAGACATGGACATCTTTGTGGGGGTCATTATTCCACCTACCATGGAAGGTAAATAGCTTACTTACTTCAAGGTGTAAAAAATGAAAATATCAGGGAATTGACATGTAATAATTAAAAATGATTATGTGGTGGAGGATACTAGTTGTTCACTGAAATAAGTTTTTCTTCCACAGTAGCAGAATTTAACCTGGGCACATTGCTGCTCAACTAAAGAATACATTTCCCAGTCCTTCTTGAAGCTTGTGCTGAAGACCTGGGTTCCAATTTCAGCCAATGCACCTCGTGTGCAGCCACCATCCATCTGTCAGTTGATCTTGCTTGTTGCTATGATGCTGAACAGGTTTCAGTGGCATTCCAGATTAACAGGGACTAGGACAAAAGGCCTGGTGATCTACTTTGAAAAATCAATCAATGAAAACCCTATGGATCACAATGGTATGAAGCTATCATGGGGATATCTCGGGACCTGGGCAGTATTTTTGTAGCATTGTGCATCAGGTTACTATGAGTCTGGGCCTACTTAACAGCAGCTATTGACAATAAAAACTTGAAGCTTGGTACGGCTATATGAGTAAGTTTGGCCAATTTTATGCGAGCAGAAGTGACTTGTATATCTTCTAGGTTATCCCCAGTTTAAAGGCAACCTGCTTGTCCTGGGGTTTCTCTTTTTCCCTTCCCATGTTCTGATTCATAGATACGCCCGTTAGTCAGTTTTGACCATAGAAACAAGAACAATCCCCTAGTGTAGGGGTTGGCAAACTTTCCAGAATTGACCAGATAGTAAATATTTTAGGCTTTGTGGATTATCTGATCTCTGTCTCAACTACTGTGCATTTCTATTATTATATAAAATCAGCCATAAATAATATGTGAACAAACGGGCATAGCTGTGTTCCAATAAGCTTTTATTTGCCAAAAACATGTGGCAGTCCAAATTTGGCCATAGTTTGCCGAATCTTGCTCTAGGGGATAGAGGAGCAATTACAAGGAAAGAGACTGTGTTCCTGTTTAAGGTTCCCAGTAAACTGGACAGCTGACATCAGGTACAATTTTGTGAGAAAGAAATAAACATTCATCTTCTTTAAACCAATGTATTTTTGGAGCTCTTTGTTATAGTAGCTTAGGCTTAACCATCATAACTACACATGTACTCACACACAGAGGCAAATATTGAATGGGCAAAAAAGTTTGAAATCTGTTTGATAGTCAGTGATTAATATCCTGAATTAGGACGTGCTTTTACAAATATTGAAAAAAAATCAAATAACCTAATGAAAAAGTAGGCAAAGAACATGAAGAGGAAATTGACTAAAGAGGAAATGCAAGTGAATACGAATGAAGTCAAGTGAATGCAAATGAATCCAATTGAATAAAGATTATTTTTTAATGTTCAGTTTTATAATAATGAAATTAAAGTAAACATTGAGAGGCAAGTTCTCTCTTATCAAACTAGCAAGAAAATCTAATTTTATAGAACGTGTACTATTTGTGAGTATGTGAGGAAACAAACTCTTATATCACTAAGGGAAGTATAAAATGTTAAAACCTTTCTAAGAGAAATTTGACAAGGTGTATGAAAGCATTAGGAAACACACATGCATTTTGAGAAATAAATAGCATTTCTTGAAAAATCCAGTCTAATAACAAATATGCCTAGGATTATAGAAGGTATACATAATCTTATAAGTTATAAGAAATAACATTTCCACCCCTAGGGAAGAAATTTAATAAACTATGGAACAGAATTAAAATGAATAAGACATTTGTGAAGACTATTAAACAGCTCGGAAATGTATTCTTGATACACTAAATGGATAAAAAGATTATAAAATATATACCCCAGAGTCATAACTTTACTAAAGAGTGTATCCATGCCTAAAACAATGTTAAAAATGGTTATGTCTAGATGACAGAACAAGGAATGATTTTCATTTTTCTTCATCTGATTTTCTAAATTGTTATTTCCATTATATTCTTTCTTGATATTTTTCTATATTGTTATTATTTCCATTATGTTCCGAATTATCTTCCCTATCCAATCTGAACCCACCAGGCACTCTGAGGGAGAAAGGTGTGGCAGTCTGCTTCTTTAAAGATTTACAGCCTTAGCAACTTTTTGGGACAGTTCTACTCTGACCTATAGGGTTGCTATGAGGCAGAATTGACGTGACAGCAGTGGGTGGATAATAATAAATAAAATTATAATTATAATAAGGAACTGGAAAATAATTGCAATCAATTAATTAATTTGTTCAACAAATATTTATGGTGCATCATCACGTGCCAGGTACTTTTAGAAACTAGGCTACAATGATGACCAAGTCTCTGTCATTTTTAAGTTTACTTTCTAGTAGGAGTATAGATATCACACACATAAGCAAATAAATTCTGAAAATAATTGCAGATAATGAGAATTACTACAGCAGAAATAAACAAAGCTCAGGTGAGTTTTGAGCTTAGCCCTAGAGGGTGAGAAGGAGCCAGTGTGTGCGGAGCCATAGGGAGAGCTCTTCCAGGCAGGAAATACACAGGTGCAAGCCTAGAAGCAGTGAAGAGCTTGGCAAATGACAGGGGAATACTGAATGATGAGTGTGGGGTTGGATGCAAAGCTAAGAGATAGGCAGAGGACAGAAAAAGCAAGAATGTATAAGAAAGAGAAATATTGATGGATCTTAAGCAGGGAAGTGGTGTTTAATTTATGCCTTAAAGATGGTAATTCTGCTTGTTAGGATTGACATGTCTAAAATATACAGAGTACATATTAATGAATAAAAAGGAAAAACAAAAAATAATGCATTGGGAAAATGACCAAAAAATGGGATCAGGAAGAAACCAAATTAGTAAGAAGCATGGAAAAATGTTTCAGTTTACTAGTAATCAAAACAGCAAATTTAGATGATTTTTTTACATATTATATTAGCAAAGTTGAAGAAGAAAATTTAATATATGTAACAATACAAATGATACAGACAACCACACATTTGGGGTTGCGCATTAATACGTTTTTGGAAAACAACCCAGCAGTAAGTATCAAAAACCTCACAATATATAATTCCCTCACAGTTAATTCCCCTCCTGAGAATCTTCTTTAGGGAAATAGTCACTCCTGGCAAAGATCTATGTACTCAGTGTTGATCTAAGCGTTGTTCACATTAAGTATTCTGAGCAGCTTTTTTTTCCCTTGGTTAAGAAATAAGTAATTTTTCTTCTTTGTACCTTTCTGTATTTCTTGAAAATTCTACAAGTAGTGTTATTTTTATAATCAGAAAAAGTGGTTATTGAAGACATTCAAAACAAGTTCAGCACTAGAAATAGATGATATGGTATAGAAGCGTGTCAGTGAGTGGGGTGCAAAAGGTTAAACGCTCAACTACTAGGCAAAACAGTGGTTCAAACCTACCTACAGGGTCCTCTGAAGACAGGTCTAGTGATATGCTTCCAAAAGTCACAGCCTTGCAAGCCCTCTGGAGTACAGTTCTACATGCAGTCGCCATGAGTTGAAATCAACTCAACGGCAACTAACGACAACAAATGGTATGGAAGCAAATATAAAGTTAAAAAAAAAAAAGTTTTTGAAATTAGGTATATCTGAGTTCCAACTTGTTTTACTACTTTCAAGCTTTATGACTTTGGGCAAACTAACTTCTCTTAGACACAGTGTTTTCATCTGTAAAATGGTGATAATAATACCCACCTCACCGAGCATAGTGATTCTGAACTATTATAACTACTACAGAGCACTAATATTAATGCTTCTAGGTATAATCGAAATAGCAGCAATAACAATTTTGCCCTCACTATGTGATAATCCCTCTGCTTTGTATTTTATAATTTTTTTTTTGTTTCTCACAACAAATCAAGAAGAAGGAACTATTGTTATTTCCATTGTACAGATGAGAAAATTGAGACATAGAGAAGTTATTTGTCCAAGGCACTAAGCTGTTAGGTGGCAAATGCTCTGATTTCAGAATCCAATCAGTTATTAGCGAGTATGCCTTGGTAATGCAGTGGTTAAGCACCTGGCTGCTAATTGAAAGGTCTGCCGTCCAAACTCGCCAGCCTCTCCACAAGAGAAAAATGTGGCAGTCTGCTTCCATAAAGATTTACAACCTTGGAAATCCTACAGGGCAGTTCTACCCTGTCCTATAGTGTTGCTATGAGTTAGAATGACTCGACAGCAGTGGGCTTGGATCTTGTTTTTTTGATGCATATTCAAGAGATTTTAGCTCTCTATTCCTTTTACCTTTTTTATTCTAATTTATAGACAAGCTTTCTATTTGTATATAATAGGTGTGCTGGAATCTGTATGAGAAATCTATTCATTCATCATTGATTATATTCATCTTAAACTGACAGATGGCCTTTGCTTGTAGTATTCATCCAGCATATATTTATTAACTGCCGATGACTGTGGTCCACACTATAGGGCATCTAAAAATGAGTCAGATCTGTTCGTCATGCCCTTAAGGAGTTTATATTCTAGTTGCAAGGATAAGACACAATGATTACAATGCAAGTTAGGTTGCCATAAAAGAGGTAGAGACTGCTAGGGGGAGTAATGTAAGAATACAGATAGACTTTCTGTGAGAGGTGGCTTTTGAACAAACCTTGGGCAAAGAACAGATAGGGGAGTGAGGTAGAGAAGTAGTAAATGAACAAACAGAACAATCTTGGCTAACTATTTCTATATGACGGGAGTTAAGAAAACAATTTTTGTTGTAGATATTACCAGGAGGCAAGGGCTAGGCCATGATAAGTTTGGAGTGTCTATACATGTTTCAATCAGCAGTGTGACCCTAATACTCCCCAGCATGTTTTCCATTTTCAATATGGGCAACTGAGAGCTAACAATAACTAACACCATGATGAACCTATAAGTTTGTTTGTTTTTTTCTTTTTTTTTCCTGCCTTCCCCTTTTCGCATACCTTTGTTAATGACTTTGTTTTGCTCTGTCTGGCCACCTGTGACTTACAACCCTCCACAAGAAGACTAGAGCCCAGATGTCTGGCAAGTGTATCTTTAGCCTGATAAGGAGATGTCCGGCATGTATCTCTTTAGTCTGATAAAGAGTCCCTTGTAATTACTCTGTAATGAATAACTTATCCAGCCATGCAATCTGTGGGCTACAAAGACACTTCTAACCTTTGTAAAAATCATATATATATGAGCTGTAATGTAAAAATGCCTTTAGGACAGCCTGAGTTGCTGCTGGATTCCCCGTTGGTGTCACCTTCTAAATAAACTTTCTCACTCTTTCCGACTTGGAGTATGTTTCATTGGCTTGACTGCTCTAGGGCACGGACCCTAATCAGGCAACAAATTTTGGGCACCCAATGTGGGACTCGAATTACTCAGGCCCTGGTTCCATCTCCTTAATGACTGAGCCCCCGGGAAGAACCCAGGAAGAGAGAAGGTGCACCCCTCCTTGAGTTGTGGAGGTCTCTCAACCTGTGGTGGCCCAGAGGTCCAGTGATGAGGAAGGGCTCCATGGCAGCGAACTCTGTACAGAAGGGGAAAGTTTCTGTTGGCCATGGTAGGTAACTGGACATTGGGTGGTAAATCCTCTATAAAAGCCACAGGGCATCAATTCTCACAGACTCCCTCCAAGAATGGGGGACTAGGTCCTGTGAGTTTGGAGGATAGACCAGTGAGGTTCCCCAATGCAAAGTGGGTACCCAGGAAAGTAACGTTCCAACCAAGAGTTCGCTAGGAACTGGACTTACTTCAGAGGGGATCGCCTAAGAGACATCTTAAAAATTTGTGTAATCAAGTATGGCCTTTGAATGGTTCTAGAGATTTTGGTATTATTCTCTAGTTTGATGTGTTGTGTAGTCAAACTAAGAAATGAGGTGAAAAGCTGTATGTAGAATGTTTTATGACTTTATGGCACGACAAAAAGGATAAAGTCTCTGTTTTAGCCCCTCCTGTGCAAGCGAATGATGATGACAGGGTAAGAGATGAAGAAACAGAGGATGTTCTTCTCATTCACCATGTCAAAACCCCCCCTTAGCACCCATTTGTGGCCCCTTCCTGGTGGTATCAGAAGATGAGGACAGGAAAGCATTAACAGGGGTGGAGGAGGTGGGACAGATATGGTCTCCCCACCTGATACTAGGAATGGGGTGCAATTCGGCCCAGTTCCCCGAGGAGGGCTTTATCCACTCTGGGAGATGCCGGTCTCTGCTGCAAAGGGGCCGCCTCAGATGATGTGGGTCTATAATCTGTTTCTGGCTTCCAATTTACACAATTGGAAGTGAAACCTTCTGGAGTATCAATCAGACCCACATGCTGTGACTGAATGCATTTAATGTTTTTACCAACAAAGATCAGATAAAAGAGGCTGAGAAAAAGAAAGAAAAAGATCAGGACATGAAGAAACAGGCCAATCTACCGGCAGATACTCTAGGATTATCTGCAGGGAGACAACGAGACCAAGGTAAGGACGAGTCCTGACTAAAGAAAAACCAATGTGCATTTTGCAAAGAGGAGGGACACTGAAAAAATAAGTGCCCCAAAATAAGAATGGAAAAGGGCCAGACAAGATCAAAAGATGGGAGACTCTTTTTCAAAGAATATAAAAAAGCAGGAGGAGGACTCTGAATGACGGAGACCGGGGGAGACAACTTTTGATTTACCTCCTACTGATTCCCTGGTAGAAGTTATGGTAGCCAGTAGACTTTTTGCTTGATACCAGAGCAGCCTTCTCAGTATTCACCCAGGAGCCTAAAGGGACTGCCTCGACCAATAATATTCAAGTTGTCAGGGTGACTGGAAAAGAGGTGACTAGATTTTTTTTTACAGGTAATAACTGTAAATAGGAGAAACTAAGCTATCCCACCATTTTCTATATATGGCCGAATTCCTGGTCCCCCTTTTTAGAGTGGGATGTCCTAAGTAAAGTGCATGCTGGAATCTCTTCTGATGAAAAAGTCTTGTCCCTGACAGTACCATCAGCAAACGCCTGGAAAGTACAAGCAGCTCTCTTAGCCTTCACCCAGCTGGTGCTATCTCCAGCATCCGTCTCACCCATGGTTCAGAGTGGTTGATGCTGTGGCCCCAGGCTTTGGGCCAGTGGCCAACCAGAACAAGCTCAGGCTGTCCTCCCGGTGACTGTGGAACTGTTACCCAACATCATGCCTCCTCAGATTAAACAATATCCGCTGACAGTTGAGGCTTGTCTGGGACTGCAGGGACTGATCGTTCCAGACCTAGAGTGGGGACTGTTGCAAGAGTGCCGATCTTCATTCAACTTCCTGGTCTGCAGGTAAAGAGGGTGTTGACCAGTGAGTACCACTTTGTTCAAGATTTGTACGCTGTTAACAAAGCTGTGAACACCTTGCACCCTTTAGTCCTGAATTCCTATACCCTACTATTGGCTCTCCCACCTTCCTGTACTCCTTTTACTGTTTTGGATTGAAAAGATGTTTTCTTTTGTATCCTACTGGCCACTGAGAGCCAGCTGATCTTTGCTTTTGAATGCGAAGGGGACAAAGGAAAGCAATAGCTCTCTTGGACTGTGTTACTCCAGGGGTTTAAGAACTCCTCCACTATTTTTGGAACAGCGCTGGCCCAAAATCTACAGCGGTTACCTCCCCTAACTGAAGAGTGGTCCTCCAATATGTGGATGACCTCCTGATAGGAAACGAGTCCAAAGAAGACTCTTAAAAATACTGTGACTGTCTTAAATTTTCTGGTTGAGGCTGGATACCGAGTGTCTTTAGGAAAGTTACAAGCTAACCTCCCTTTTTAACCTCATAGAGGTAAAATATCTGGGTTTCTTCATCTCCCACGGGCAAAGGCCCTTACTAACTGAAAGAATAGAAACCTAGCCCCTCCTAAGACATGCAAACAACTCAGAGGATTCCTAGGAATGGCGGGTTCTGTCGCATCTGGATTCCCAACTTTGGGATCCTGGCACAACCTTTCTATCAGGCTAGTTAGGGGGTGGAGAGAGATCCTTTCGAATGGACTCCTGAGTGTCAATGAGTCTTTTGTGAGTTAAAGACCCAGCTGATGAAAGCCCTAGCCCTAGGGCTGCCAGATGATCAAAAACCCTTTGAATTATATAGATGAAAGAAGAAGAGTAGCTGTTGGTGTGTTAACCTAGTTATTGGAACCATGGAGATGCCCTGTTGCCTATTTCTCTAAAAACCTGGACATTGTCTCAAAAGGCAGGCCAGCCTGCCTCTGAGTGGTTGCCACAGCTAGCATTATCGCCAAGGAGGCTAATAAATTTACTTTGGGACACCATGCTATTGTGTTTGTCCTCCATTCAGTAACCGTAGTATTGTAACAACAACAAAAAAAGGACATTTATGGCTCACCTCCAGTTGGCTAGCACTATATCAAACCCAGCTTTGGGAAAATCAAATTTGGCTTTTATAAAGTGCTCAAAACTAAGCATCAGGTGAAATATTTACTGGCATTGTAGATTCTTTTTCAGGATGGGTAGAAGCTTTTTCCTGATGGACAGAGACAGCTAGAGAGCAATACAGTAAGTTCCAACCACCTTAAGAATAAAGTAGAAACTCCATACAGCATGGAGCCCTCAATCTAATAGAAAGATCGAACGAATGAATCAGGCGGTAAAATGTCATCTTAGTAAACTGTGCCAAGAGACCAGGCTGCTTTGGATGGATGTTCTGTCACTGGCCCTCTTCCAAGTCCATATTGCACCCTGGGGAAAACTTAAAATCAGTCCTTTTGAAATACTTTATGGGAGACCATACTGTTTCAACCAACTCTCCCTGCAGTCCTCCACCCAGCCCTCCAATGTAATGATGTCTAAATATTTGCTTTCTCTAACCAAAAGTCTTTCCCAGTTGCTTCAGGCAGTGTGGATCCAGAAGAAGTTCTTGAGATAGCTGTGCATTCTTTCCAGTCCAGCTATCAGGTGCTCCTTCAAAAGTGGAAGGAACTTCCATTACAGCCTAATTGAACTAGCCCCTTCCCAGGCACTCACACAGCTGTGAAGCTTGCAGCAGTCAAACTGTGATTCCATCATTCCTGCATCAAGCCTTGCCTGGCCTACAGTGACAAGAAGGAATGGAAAGCCCATCCCACTGACGGCCTGAAGTTAAGACTTCCTAGGGTTAAAAAGTACGAATGTTTTTAATGCTAGCTTAGATGGGATTACCATTAGGTGCCAGAGAGACTTCTGCCCGAGGAATCCTTATCCTTGAGATAAACGCTTCCCCTGGCCCTTCGTTAAAACACAAAATTTTTTGGATCCGTATTGCTAGAGAACTCGCAACCTGTAATGATGAACTACATTTGTTAAGTGCAGCTACAGTCTTGTTTGTTGTCCCAGGTTTAGTGGTTGGGGCTTATCGAGAAATAGAACATCTAGCTTGCTTCATTATAAAATCACTGAATGCCAAGTCACAGGCCATAGCTGCTATTAGCCAGGAACTAGGACAGGTCAGGGAAGCTGTTTTAGAAAATAGCACCATTATAGACTACTTGCTTCTACAACACAACCACAGGTGTTAAGATTTCAAAGGAATGTGTTGTTTTAACCTTATTGACTTTGATTTTTCTTGGCTGACATCTTGGCTGACAGATTTTACTTGGCTAAAAACCTTATTCATTAGCGGAAGTGGATTGGGTGCTGTAGGCCCATAAGTCTGTTCCTGTCTCTGATTTTTGCCTATATGCGGGATGGCATTCTCTGTCCTGAGTCAGACTGTCCAATGGGTGGCTCAAACCCGTCGCAGGCAGAAGACTCGATCATTTCGCCTGAAACTCTCTGATCTAAAAGAATAAGTTGAGACTTGGGATAGGTGTCTATGACCACCCAAGCTTCAAAAGGGGGGAATATGTGACCCTAATATTCCCCAGCATGTTTTCTCCTTTTCAAAATGGGCGACTGAGAGCTTGACAAAACTAATGCCATGATGAACCTGTAAGTTTTTTTTTTCTTCTTTTTTTGCCTGCCTTCCCCTTTCTGCATACCTTTGTTAACGACTTTGTTTTACTCTGTTCGGCCACCTGTGACTGATGACCCCTCCAAGGGAAGACTAGAGCCCAGGTGTCTACCATGTATATCTTTAGCCTGATATGGAGATGTCCAGCATGTATCTCTTTAGTCTGATAAAAAGTCTCTTGTAATTACCTTGTAATGAATAACTCATCCGGCCATGCCATCTGTGGGCTACAAAGACAGTCCCAACCTCTGTAAAGATCACATATAAGCTGTAATGTAAAAATGCTTTTGGGGACTCCATAAAGACAGCCTGAGTTGCCGCTGGATTCCCTGTTGGTGTCACCTCCTAAATAAACTTTCTCACTCATTCTGGTGGAGTATGTTTCATTGGCTCGACTGCTCCAGGGCAGGGACCCTGATTAGACAACAGCAGAGATCCTCGGCAGGCATTTTACAAGGGAAAGCAAATCAGCCTTCCACTTCAGGATGATGACTCTGCCAAGTATAGAAAGAATTGAAAGACAAAAGACTAAAAGCAGAATGTGATTCAAAAAAGAAGGTTTTGCAATCATTTGGGAGAAGGTAATGAGAGATTGAAGGTAATAAAGGGAACGTAGATGAGAGGTAGGGATGTGGGTTTAGTTACGATGAGATTCAGGTACAAGTAGAACATTCGTCTGTGTGAGTTTCCACAAGAAAGTGATCATCTCTGTGAAAATAATCTTCAATGTCTAAGTGTCCCAACTGTAAATGGTATTTCAATAAATCAGAGTAAAATAAGATCAAATTCTATCTCTGAAACTTCAGAAAGTTGTCCTCAGTGGTTACAGGAAAAAAATACCTGCATACTCAAATATCGGATCCCACATAGCTCAGTTCAATTAAAATCAACAATTATTTCTCAAGGGTCTACAATGTTGAAAAGCTTTTAGCTTGAATCACATAAATAACTGGAAAAACACAATAGTTGCAAGTCCAGAAATTTATTATTTGCCAAAGTATTTGTTCTTCTATAATTTCTGATTTTTTATGGTTTTATATGACCCTAGAATAAAAATTAATATTTATAAGCATTGCCAATTATATAATTATATCATCACAAAAATCAAGGGCTGCCATGTCTATTTTTAACACTAGAACTAATTTACTAAACCTGGGATGCTGGATTTAAATGTTGTGCCCAGTAGGAATCTGGGATAATTGGTCTTGCTTTTCATGCACTTTATGAGAGTCTTATGATGATCGTTAAACATTTCTGATTAAGCACTTCAAAAGAAAGCTGCCATTCTTTTGCCATGTGTCGTATTATTAAGAGATTTGCTTCTTTATGTCAAAGGTTCTGTTAGAATAAGGGGAAGGCTGAGGTACTGAATCATCTCTATAACAAACATGATTTCAGTTAGGGCTAACATTTACAACAACACAAAAAAGTCAATAAGTGCACCTAAGGATCAATGTTATGGTTTTCCCAACTTTAATTGTTCCTTGAAAAAAATCTTCAAATGCAAAGAAAACTAGCATCCTTTTATTTACGCCAACAGTTTTCACAGAGAAGGTAAGGTCACCTGTAAGATAATTCACCACAGACCTATAAAATCTTGCTCTCAGGGTAACCCAGAGATAAATTAATGGAGATGAGAAAAGCAGTATCAAAGAACTTCATGAGTTTCAATACATTTCTGGGAGAGTTAAGTACGTTTTCAAAATTCAAGTAAATAAATACTTTTGTACTTTACAGTTTCAAATCCAAAAGCAAAGGGGAAATCTACAAAATTAATTTAATGCAAAGCACAGTCCATTTATCACCATTTGGGGATAATGGGTATGTGACCGTGTGTGTGTGCGTGCGTGTGTGTGTGTATCTGTATGTGTGTATATTTCCAAATACACACATGCACATATATGCATGTGCTTTACTCATGCACAAATGGTTGACTTGAGAAGGGTCAGGCTTTGAAAACTATTTCCTAGAAAATAGATTTATTTAAGCAAATTCATATACAAGTCACTGCACATATTTTAAATGCCACAGGATTGGTTATGATCATAAGACCATTTTTGTTTACTTTTTTCCCAGAGAGGGCTTTCAGTGTATGTTTTCTTTACAACATTCATAGAAAGAATTCTAAGTACAGAGCCACAGAAAGCAACATGATTTCAATATATACACATAGCAGAGTTAGAATAATTACACTAGCTCTCTTTTAATCTCATTGTTATTGGAAGCTTCTCCCAAATCTTCCATCATTAATTCCTGTTTGGATTTTTCAGCAGTTTTATTATAAAGCACATTTTCCCCGTGTGCATTTTGAAATGTAGTTTCCTGAGCTAGCTGATTAAATGTGTTTATGGCCATATTGGTACGTGCTCTTCGGGAGAAGGCTTCCTGGGGCTTCGCTCTCATTTGGCAGAACTGGAGCTGAAAAGCATCCTGGAAACCACGGTGAAAATTCTCATTGAAGAAACCATAAATGATGGGGTTGACGCTGCTGTTGCAAAAGGCCAGCCAGTGCGCAAAGGGGTAGATGTAGATGTTGATGACATATAGTTCATTTGGGGAAAGGTCAGCATAGTCTGAGAGCATCATCAGAGTCCACAGGGGCAGCCAGGAGAGAATGAAAAGCAAGGCCACAATCAGGAGCATCTTAATGACTTTCTGCTTCTTCTTGGACACTGCACGCCACTGCTCCTGGTTCTGCTTACCCGTGTGGGGAACTGGAGTCTTGAAGAGTGAAATCCCAATCCTTCCATACATGATGACAATGAGGGAGAGTGGAGCCAGGTAGATGTTGGCAAATAGCACAGTGGTGTAGATCTTCCTCATTTCCTGATTTGGCCAATCTTCCCGGCACCAGTAGACTGGACTGGTTTTACCCTGGGAGTTGAGTCTCACTTGGTAATATTTTTCTTCTTGTACATGTAACATTACTGCAGATGGAGACATAATGGTGATGGCCAGGACCCAGATGATCACAATAATGACAAATGCTGTCTTGATAGTGAGCTTTGGCTTAAAAGGATAGACAACACACCGGAACCTGAAATTAAAGGCAAATATAGTGAGGCACTGCCTAATAACTTCTGACCGAGTCATGAAACTAATCCTTTTAAGTAATTATGAGTCTCTCACCCACTTATATTCCACTCAGAAACAGAAAATTACCATATGTGGTAGAGAGACATGCATTGCTATTTTTCTGTGATTAATATGAGATAACCTCCAACTCAAAATGTGGATAAATGGAGTATATCAGATATTATTACTAATAAAATAAAAATGATAACTAGCATTTAATGAACATGAACATTTACAGCTCTGTTCCAGACATTATTCTAAGTATTTCGCGTGGATTTTTGCTTTAACTGTACCCACTTAAAAGATGGGAAAGCATGCTGTTGTTATATGCAATTGAGTTGGTTTCGACTCATGGTGACCCTATGTACAACAGAAGGAAACACTGCCCAATCCTTCACCATCCTCACAATCATTGTATATTTGAGCTCATGGTACCAGCTACTGTATCAATCCATCTCATTAAGGTCCTTCCCCTTCTCTGACTCTACTTTAGCAAGCATGATGTCCTTCTGAAGTCTCACCATGCTCACTTCTAAGGAGCATTCTGACTGTACTTCTTCCAAGACACATTTGTTTGCTCTTCTGGCAGTCCAAGGTATATTAAATATTCTTCGCCAACACCGTAATTCAAATAAATCAATTATTCTTCGGTCTTCTGTAGTCATTGTCCAGCTTTCACATGCATATGAGACAATTGAAAATACCATGGCTTGGGTCAGGTACAACTTAGCCCTTAAAGTGACATCTTTGCTTTTTGACACTTTAAAAAGATCTTTTGCAGCAGATTTGCTAATGCAACAATGCAATCCAACATTTGATGTCTTGACTGCTTCTTCCATGGGCATTGATTGTGGGTCCAAGTAAAATGAAATCCTTGATAACTTCAAAATTTTCTCCATTTACCATGATGTTGCTTACTTGTTCAGTTGTGAGGATTTTTGTTTTCTTTATGTTAAGCAAGCTTAAAAAAGGTAAAAATTTTGCCCATAATTACACAGGATTTTAATGTGGATAGTTTGGTTACAGAACCTGTACACTTAACTTTGGCAGTGTGCTCACTGGACTGCTAGCTCTATAGGTCTGTAGTAGACTTAAATCAATGGTAGTCAACAGACCATTTCTCCCTCATGCCCTTTTGTGGTTCCCTCCCACATTATCTGTGGGCTTGGCCATGCAACTTGCTTTGGCCAATGGGACATTAGCAAGCATGATGCAAGCAGAATTTTTTTTTTTTTAATTTTTATTGTGCTTTATGTGAAAGTTTACAAATCAAGTCAGGAGAGCAGTGGGATGCAGACCTCAAATTTTCATAAAAAGACCGAACTAAAATAGTTCTTGTGTACTATCTAATTAGTGAATACCCCTCTCTCTCCCTCCCTCCCCACTCTCGTAACCATCAAAGAATATTTTCTTCTCTGTTTAAACTATTTCTTGAGTTCTTATAATAATGGTCTCATACAATATTTGTCCTTTTGCATCTGACTCATTTCACTCAGCAAAGTGCCTTCCAGATTCCTCCATGTTATGAAATGTTTCACGAGTTCATCATTGTTCTTTATCAATGTATAGTATTCCTTTGTGTGAATATACCATAATTTATTTATCCATTCATCCGTTGATGGGCACCTTGGTTGCTTCCATCTTTTTGCTATTGTAAACAGTGCTGCAATGAACATGAGTGTACATGTATCTGTTCATGTAAAGGCTCTTATATCTCTAGGATGTATTCCAAGGAGTTGATTGCTGGGTAGTATGGTAGTTCTATTTCTAGCTTTTTAAGGAAGTGCCAAATCAATTCCCAAAGTGGTTGTACCATTTTACATTCCCACCAGCAGTGTATAAATGTTCCAGTCTCTCCACAACGTCTCCAACATTGATTATTTTGTGTTTTTGGATTAATGCCAGCCTTGTTGGAGTGAGATGGAATCTTATTGTAGTTTTGATTTGCATTTCTCTAATGGTTAATGATCTTGAGCATTTCCTCATGTGTCTGTTAGCTACCTGAATGTCTTCTTTAGTGAAGTGCTTGTTCATATCCTTTGCCCATTTTTTAATTGGATTATTTGCCTTTTGTTATTGAGTTTTTGCAGCATCATGTAGATTTTAGAGATTAGATGCTGATGCAAGCATAAGTTTTTATGTGTTCGCACACTGGGGTTTGTCCTTTTGGAATGCTTCCTCTCAAAAGCTAACTGCCAGGTTGTAAAGGAGCTTGAACTGGAGGAGAGGTCATGTGGAGAGAGAACCCGAAGGGTGAAAAGCCAGCCATCTTGCTCCTTCCTTGGCTTAGCTCCCAGATAAATGCTACATCATGAGCAATTTCATCTACAAGACATGGAGCAAGAGAACCAAATAGATGAGCCCATAGAACCATGGTTATTAATAATAAGAAATAATAAATTATTGTTGTTTTAAGCTACTAAGTTTTTTTGGTGGTTTGTGTCACAGCTATAAGAATCTGGGAATTTTCATTCTGAGTTCCGATTATGGGCCTACGTAACATTCTGTCCTCTAATAAGCATGGAAATTCAATGTGAGTATATAGAGTAAGCCTGATTCATTTTATTCTTAGTTAGTTATTGAGAATCTTAATATTACTATTGATGCTTATTATGTTAACTACAAAATAATCATACCATTATGTAACTGTGTAACATTTAATATTTCAATACTGTCAACTACCACTCTTATTTTATTTTTATGATGATTCTATGCAACTGAAATTTTATCAAAATTTTTAATTTCCAAATATGAGAATAAGTAAAACTTTTACATGACAGAGCAGCAACTCTAAGTTAACTTATCTGACACAGCTTGGTAGAATGACTAATTTGCTTGGACTTGGACTGCGTGTATGTTATTTTTTAATATGCCTTCATTATAGGTTTAAGATCCTCTCTCTTAACCTCAAAGTTTTCCTTTAGTTCTGTAATTAATAAATTCTCCCACTCACCTACCCTTAAATTATGGGTACACTCATGTGCACAATTCTAGTATTTTGCTCATTTTATAGACCAATAATGTGACTTGAAATGTGTGTGTATTTCCATATATAGATTTCCATATTCTTTGTGCCATGCCCTGGGAAGGCAAAATGAACCAGATAGAAAATGGTTCCTGCAGAGAAAGAGTCAATAGAAATATCACATAATAATTGCTAAAACCGTGCTAAAGAGGTTAGATTTTATCCAGAGGGCAATGCAGATTCATTAGAAAGATTTTAAACAGCTGGCGAAAGATCAGTTTTATAATTTAGTTAGCTTATTTGGGTCATTATGAGGGGAATAAATTAGAGATTGGCTTGACTAAAGACATAAGGCAGTTAGGAAGCAACCTCTGTATCCCTAGGGACAAAGGATAGCAGCATGATGCAGGAGAAAATTTAGGACTAGCTATCTCTCAGAACTAACAGAACCTGGAGAATGACTGAATAGAAGTTAAAGAAAGAAGGAGGAATCAAGGATACAGCTCAAATTTTTTACTTGAATTAGGTTAAGTGATCCAGCCTTTCACTGTTTTGAGGAACACGAGAAAAGGGGTTGATCTTTTTTTGTGTGTGTATGTGTGGGTGGGGGGAGTCTGGCAGTGAAGTTAAGTTTAGTTCTGGGCATATTTAGTTTGGATTGCCTGTTGTTAGATGTGCAGGTGAAGTTATAGCATTTTGAACGTAGGTATAAAATTCAGGGAAAAGCTTAGTTTGGAAGTTTTTTTTAGTTTGGCTTCCTCCAAGAGCTGACCTCGAGAAAAGCATTTGAGTATAAGTAGTTTATATGGAGATGAAGGTGTGGTAATTTTAAAACACGTCCAAAATCTTTGATTCTCCTTCCATAAAATGTGAAGTCTAATGCCCCTTCCTTAAAGATGGACTGGTCTTCATCACTCACTTTATTGAATAAAAGTCATACTGCATAATTTCACTGGATACACACCTTAACAAACAAGTAAGAAGTCGGTGGCCTTGAAGCCACCATGTTGGAGAGCCCATGCGGTAAGTCTACATAGAGTGCCTGAGAAGCCCCATCTCTTCTTTGCCCCTCACTGTTCAAGCTTTCCCAGCACAGACACCAGAAGCAAGCATGAGAGAGACTTCAGACTCAGCTTGGAACTGCTCTACCTAATGACAAGTGGAGCAGAGACAAGCTGTACTTGCTCAAGCTGCTCACATAGCAGATTCATGAGCATAATAAATATTACTGTTGTTTTAAGCCTCTAAGTGGTTTGATTCTTGGAGTTTTCTTCCTTTTTTTGGATGGAAAGGCAGATAATAAAGTGGGTGAATTAAACCATCAGTCACAGTGGGTAATTAGAGCTTTGTCCTGAGAAGAACCTCTGGTAAATGGTGCAAAATATTCACTTCAGAATTATCCCACTTGAGGGAAGAGGGAGCTGGGTATTTCTACACTAAATCCCTAAAGTTTTTGGTGGAGGGCTGCTTCTTGGGGTGTTAATTCTCTGGTATTTCTGGCTTGGTCTGCTCGAAAACAGAGTAGCTTTCCACAGTTTGGAAGAGAGATGCAGGGATGAAGATACCATGAGCTGAATGTCAGAACACACTGAAAGGTCCAAGAGATATGGGCAGGAAATTGAGAGCATCTAATCAATATGTCCACGACTCCTACAGTAAAAAAAAAAAAAAAAATTTTTTAGGAGTCGTGGACATATTGATTGCATTTGAAGACTATTGAATTGTAGATTTACACGTGCTATACCCTCTTTGTCAGTGCTGCTGGTGTAGTGGTATCATGCAAGATTCCCATTCTTGCAATCCGGGTTCGATTCCCGGGGGGGCACAGCCGTTTTGGAAACCCTGGTGGCGTAGTGGTTAAGTGCTACGGCTGCTAACCAAGAGGTTGGCAGTTTGAATCCGCCAGGTGCTCCTTGAAAACTCTATCGGGCAGTTCTACTCTGTCCTATAGGGTCGCTATGAGTAGGAAAGGACTAGAGGGCAGTGGGTTTTTTGGTTTTTTTGATATACCATCTTTGGTGCAGTGGTTAAGAGCTTAGCTGCTAATCAAAAAAGATCGGCAGTTGAAATCCACCAGCCACTCCTGGGAAACCCTACAAAGCAGTTCTACTCTGTCCTATAGGGTCGCTATTAGTCGAAATCGACTTAATGGCAATTTTTTTTTTTTTTTTTTTTTTTAATATTGTCTTAAGAACAACTATTCCTCACAAATAGAGTCAGGCAGGTTAAAATTTTCTCTTTTTCATTCCAATAAGATTAAGGCACCAAGATTTCCGTGGTATACTCAAAGAGTATTTCATTTGCGCAGGCAGGATTAAAATACCCTGTACATACCCAGTCCTGAACCATTGCTTAGTTCACAATCATCTTATTAATGAGCAATTATAATAGAAAAAGACCCAGAACATTTTCTGTCAAGTTTACTGTTTGTTTACATGCCTATAAAATATTTTAAAATCAGGAACATTTCTCTGAATGAAAAATGTAAACAGCTATCCTATAGTTTTTGCTTTCTTGTAGTTATTGATATTCTCAAATGTACATTTAATGTAATATTTTTGTTTTACCGGTGTCACCTGTGGACAATTAAAAATAAAATGAAGTGAAATTATCTCCTTAAAACCAGTTAAACCTTCCTAAAACACAATTTAAAAGATAATATTCCTCTGAAAATTAAACAACACTTCATGCAAAGAGGAAAAATAATCTTTATAGTCACTGATTACTCTTATTAAATACTTTAAGCATGTAAGAAATTTGGAGAAAAAATATAATATACACCTGTTGTTGCTATCCAAATTTCACAAATGTTAAATTATTTTTTGATTCCAACTCACAGTGACCCTATAGGACAGAGTAGAAGTGCCACATAGGGTTTCCAAGGAGTGCCTGGTGGACTTGAACTGCCAACCTTTCAGTTAGCAGCTGTAGGTCTTAACCACTACATCACCAGAACTTCCAAATTTAACAAATTTAAATTATTTGTCGTATTTTCATCATTAAAAAATAAAACATTACACATACAGTTGGAACCCTCCTGGCAGATCTGCTTAATCCCATTCTTCTCCCACTCTCCCGAGACATACTGAAGTTGTTATATATTCCTTCTGTCTATGTCCATGCTTTCATGTTTTTACAGTATTAGTCTGTATTTATAATGTTTTAAGCTTTACATAAGGGCACCATACTGTTTGTATCATTATGAAACTTTTTTTTTTTGAGATTTTGAGCTTTTAAGGTTTATGCATATTGATATCTGCTGACATAGCTCATTTGTTTTAACCACTGTACATTTCTAGACATTCAATAGATACTACAATTGATTTACACATTCTGCTTTCATTTACTTTTAAAATGAAGATCAATGCTTATTTCTAATTTTATGTTCAAGAGGCAGGCTAGAAATAATGAAAAGATAATTTAAGGATATTTCAGCACTAAATGTAATGTGGAAGTAAACATGATAAGGTCAAGATTCAAGTGGAAAATGCCACGGATATTACATTTATTCACTGTCAAGATGACAATTACATAATTATATAATTAAGGTATATCATTTAATATAAACATTCACATCAATCAATAATTTAGTATAATAGTAGGAGTAGTAACAAGATATCATAAATGGAAATAATAAACTCCCAAATTTTAATGTAAATCTCTTATCTAAAATAAAATTATCAGATCTATCCAGACCATCTTAAAATAGGTGCTCTAGTGACTCTAATGAGAATGAGTCCCCTGTCTCTTAAAGGGGTAGCGAATATGGATACAATTCTGAGCAGATACACATGATTCGTTGCAGACATGCCCATTTTTCCAGATTCGAAGCTTGACATTGACTTACCTATCCACTGCTATTGCAACTAAAGTGAAGACCGAAGCTGCAACTGATATTCCCTGCACCAACCCACTGATCTTGCACATTGTGTTTCCAAATGGCCATCCTGAAAACGAAATGGAACAGTCAGTCTATGCAAAGATCGTATTTTCTATCTCACTGAAAATACAAACAGAACAGCATGAAATCAAGGCTGATTCAACTTTTGCTAAACAATAGTCAGGGAGCAATCAATATGTTTTCCACTATTTTCACATATAGTGCCAAGTTCTGTTTTTCAGTACACTGATATTACTTGACTAATAATAAAAATGTCATACTTATAGTTACTACATGTTAGGCACTGTAATAAACATTTCTTATCTATTAACATTTTTAATCCCTGCAAGTTTTAAAGCAGATTTTATTTTTCTCCTTATGATACAGAAAAGGTGGCAAAGGCACAGATATTACTTACCTTGCCACAAAGCTAGTTAGTAGCATACTAATGGTTTGAACCCAGGGAGTATGGCTTCAGAATCCAAACCATTAACACCCAAAACCCAGAAAAAAACCCAGTGCCGTCCAGTCAATTCCGACTCATAGCGACTTACTCAATAATGGAATTTAAATGAATAAAACAGGCATATATTGGTTTTCTAATTTGGAAATGCACTCCATAAATTATGAGAAACTGGAAGTTTCATACAGAATAACCTAAATACTGCAGCTTATCACGTTAACTAACTATATTCAAGTGTGAAAACAGAATAAAGATTTGCAGACATGCAAGATCATAAACATTCTTATCTAATTGCACCCCTTCTCAGGAAACTATTAAAGTGATGAACCAAGAAAGAGGAAGGCATGACATCTAGAAACAGGTATTGAGCACAAAGTGACGAGAAATGTTAGCGTTTCAGTGAAAGAAACATTCCAGAACAATAACTAAGCTTCAGGCTTGGAGATCAATGTGTTCAGATGGGAACAAGAGAAGAGGAAATCACAGGAAGAGTAGCTCCAAGGAAAAGGTGCAATTTACAGGTTACCTGAAGTTTTGGAAGGTGTTAACAAGAGATTAACACTTCTAGAAGTGAATTTGGTGATATATTAATAATAAATATACGCCCAAAACTAAGCAAATCAAAATATGAGGCCCTTTTTAAATCTGGGGGAGGGGGATTTTATAAGAGAGAAATTGATATCATAGCAAGGTACGTGGATTAGCAGAGGTTAAGACACACATAATCACAGGAATGTATATTTGGAATATTGATTTACCAAAAATTGTGATATAATTATATTGGGAGGATGAGAGGAGGTAAAATTAATTAAGTGTGAATATGTATTTGTGTATATGTCCTGGGAGAGGATTATAAGAACTAAATTTACATCTTTTTAAGATAAAACATTGAAAACATGTTATTTAGAGGTATGGAAGTAATTACAAAAAAAAATTTGAAAGAGGCTGCCTCCTAGGAATGGAAACCAGGGGTAAAGAGAGGTAATGTACATGAAGAAATAATAATAATTCAATTAAAAATATTTACTGGGGATAAAGATTAAGAGTGTTTTTTCTTGGCAAAATTAAGCTTCCTGGGAGCAAAAAAAAATGATTTATATCCATTCTTTCACTCTTTTTGTGTCTAGAAGAGCATGTTGAGAACGTATACCATAGATAAATATTTTTTTTTGAATGGTAAGTACCACAAAACCAAAAGAATGAAATGGATCCTGTGCAGCACATGGCTGATGGAATGGCACTTTATACTCTCCCTGGCTCTCACTCCAAAGAAGGGACGGAAACAAAGGTGACCTACCTCCACAGAGAAACTTCTTTTCCTTTTTTATAGTAAACTGATTTTGAATTCTATGAAAAGAATACATGATATGGTTCATTATTGTTGCTCTAGATATTTTCAATATGCTGCTAATGTTTCATTTTTTTCTTAAATAAAATTGGGGTGTTGATGCATTGAGTCCATTCATTAATTAATTCATAATTTTATTAGCTAATACCAAAAGTGAACTGTGAGCTGGAGAGACACTGTTTCTGCATTTCTGTAGCATATAATGCAGTACTAGGCAATAAGGATGAGTCCCTGGGAGGCACAAATGGTTAACTTCTTGAGTGCTTGACTACTAGCTGAAAGGTTGGCTGTTCTAACTCACCCAGAGGTGCCTCAGAAGACAAGCCTGGTGATCTTCTTCCAAAAGGTCACAGCCTTGAAAACCCTACGGAGCAGTTCTACTCTGCACACATGGGGTCACCATGAGTTGGAATCAATTCTATGGCAACCAACAACCAGAGGTCACAAAGGCCCAGGAGCATTCCAGAATAGTGCCCTATATTACAATGTCAAAACTAAAACCAAACTTGTTGATTCCAACTCATAGAGACCCTATAGGACAGAGTAGAACTAACCCATAGGGTTTCCAAGGAGCAGCTGGCGGATTCGAACTGCCAATCTTTTGGTTAGCAGCTGAACTCTTAACCACTATGCCACCAGAGCTCAATTATAATGTGAAGTTACTTATTTTACACGTGTAAATTACCACTAATGAAACTACCACTTTTTGAGAAATCATTGGGACTGCTACTCCGAAACTGCTACTCTCAAAAACTGTTGGAAAGACTCCCTAGCTAACCACAGGAGGTCCTACGTTTGTATGTATGTTAGATTGAAGACATGCATCAACTGAGACTTGATTTACCAGTTCTTTGGCCTTTATAGTCCATAATATACTTAAAGATATTTCTACTATATTATACCTTGATTGAATGGTACTAAGAAAATTCAAGACTTGAATAAGTAGTAGATTTCATTCTCTTATGACTTGCAGTAAACACTCTAATTTTTTGTTGTTGTTGTTTATTGTCTATCCTCCCCCATTATAATGTAAACCTTATGAACTAATTATTTAGAGCAATGTTTGGAATGCCATAAATATTTGCTGAATGAATAAATGAATGAATGAATGCCCTTACCATGGCTGCAGGGAACAGGGACAGCCATTTTATCATATCACCTTTGCACTGCACACAAGTCAACATACCTGCGATAATATTGTCCAGCAGCGTTATGGGCATACAGAATATACCAACCAGTAAATCACTTATTGCCAAGTTCAAGATGAAGAGATTAGTGACTGTGTGCATGTGTTTGTTCCTCATTATAATAAAGCAAACCACTGTATTTCCCACCATGCACAGGAAGAAGATCAGAAAGTAGGAAATAATGAATATTGCTGCCACTTGAGGCTGGTGAAGATAATAATTCACATAGGTGACATTGATATCTGAGTACAGATCGTGCTTCGTGTCATTGACAGTCCACATGTGAGTCCAGTTTTCTGAAGAGTTGGAGTCCCATATCTCACTCATGGTGGACCTTAACAAGAGAGAAGCAGAAAAAAAAAATTTAATTAGAAAATAAGTTCTCAGCCTGAGCTTAAGAGATAAAATAAAGTTGCATGAAATTTTGAAGGACTTTCTGCAATAACTCATGGGATTTGCACAGAACTGAGTTACATACAAGGAATTCAAATTACCAGGAATTTAGCCAAGAGCATTTGAAAATTTCATTTTATGTTATAAGTAACAATTATTATTACATCTTATTTTGCCCTATACTTCACTTTTTTGGTCATATCCTCTATCCATTTGCAAGATTTCTTTCCCCTTCCAAAACTCCCTTTTGCCCTGCCTCCTACTGTCGTAACCTGTCAGATGCTCTTGTTATTTAAGCCTAAGTTACATGTTTGTTTGTTTTTACATGTTTTTAGCTTTCTTGAAAATCTAAACAAGATGTGGTCTTCACATTTTCAAAACACCTATAGAAATAAGCTTCTTGTATTTCTTTATTCAACTTTGACACAGTTAAATTTTTTTTTTATACACTTGTGTTTCAGACAATGTCACCATATTGTGAGTTCCTTAAAACAGGTCGAGTCTACTTATCTTGGTGACACTTAGCAACATTTCATTCACAGGTATTCAATGAATATCTTTGTTTTGAACCTGTATATCTTAATGTAAACATTTCATTCTACCCTTATATGTTGGTTGTACCCATGACGACCCCCAGGTTAGATGACTTACTAGAAGGACATATAGGACTTGGCATATAGTTGTACTCAGACCTTAATATTCATTACAGCAAAAGGATACAACACAAAATCAGCAAATGGAAAAGGTACATAAGAGGAAACTAGGTGCAAGGTTTCAAGAGTCTTCTCCCAGTGTAGTAGCATAACCAAACCAAAACCCGTTGCCATCCAGTAGATTCCGACTCATGGCGACCCTATAGAACAGAGTAGAACTGCCCCATAGGGTTTCCAAGAAGTGCCTGGTGGATTCAAACTGCTGACCTCTTGTTAACAGCCATAGCTCTTAGCCACTATGCAACCAGAACTTCTGTAGTAACATTAAAAAAAAAAAAAAATAGGACAGGCTTAAATCTCCAACAGCCTGTTGTGGCAACATGTTTGAAGTGTTGTCTTTCAGGAAAGCTCATTAGAGATTCAATGCCTGAGGATTTTGGGGGTACTCTCTGTCTACCATATATCAAAATCCCAGTCTCTCAGAAGAAAAGCAGATGTTCAACATAAACCACATTTTTTGTGCGACCTGGGTTTAGTCAGCCACTCATCATTTAGGGAAAGTTTTATGTCAGTAGAGGGAACTGTTTACCATTTAAGTTCCTACATACCAACCAAGGGCCAACTTTGCAAGGAGGACTTTCTAAGGATAGCAGTCTCAGGCCTGCTATTTTAACTTTTTTCTGCACGTCTTGTTAATTGCTTAGACAGAAGGTTATATGTGTCTATAAGGACAAAGAATTTGCATTGGACTTACAGAATTGAGCTTCCATATTCAAATTTTTTAGTAGTTTCATAGAGTTTGAATAGGTGTGGATAAATCCAAATGGGTCTGCTAAAGGTGGCTAATCAGGGCCAAGTTTAAACAAGTTTGGGACATTTAGTGACCTCATTATCACTTAGCATTTCTTGATTATTCACCAAGTGTACATTTGTATCATTTTAGGGGATAAAATTTTAGGGGATGGGGGATGTTTATTCCTGTAAATACTGCATAAAGATTAAGATATGTATTATTCACTTCTAATTTTTGATTTTGGATAGTTTTCTCTTTGTATTTTGAGTAGAAGGAAGAGTACTACTGAAGAGGAATAGTAAGCTGATAAAAAGGAATCATTTTTATCCAATAGTTCCCATTATATTGTCATTTTTTCCTTACATTGCCTCTGCTTTTTAAAATTTCTCTTTGCTTTTCTGCAGTTTATATCCCTAAGCATAGAAAAAAGAAACATAAAAAAGAGAAAGCAAAGTGAATGTGGGCTAGGGTGGGGTTTTGGAGAGGAGGAAAAAAGGACCTAGAGTACGATTTATATTCTCTTCTACTGTATACAGTCTAGCTGAGTGCGTCTTTTGTGTCCAGAGCCTGACATTGAGAGTACCTGCTGCCTTGATGAAAAAGCATTTCAAAGTCTCAAAACAAAAGTGTTCACAAAAATATGTAAAGATGTTCATACCTAAGAAACATGGTAAATACAAATGAGAAGTGTGTGAGGAAACTGTAGCTAGCTAAAAATTGCTATTAAAAACATCTGGCCACAGATTCAGTTACAGCTAGAAAACATTTGGGTAGAATATATTGTCAGACAGAATGCTTTATATTTGCACATTCTTTTTTTCTTATGTCTTTAGCTTAAAGCATCCACAAGTTTCCAAAACAGATAAGCATCTACGGTTCATTGTTGAAACAAGGGTCTTAGGACAGTTGAGATGAAACAGAGGTTTCAAAACCTTTTTTGTGGGTTAATTTAAATTACTCCTCAGTTGTTTAAAAGGGAAGTATCTCTATTCATCTTCCTCCAATGGATTATTGATAAACTAAAATCAGATTTTCTGTGAGTCAACATAGATTTTAAATTTTTATTATTGCCTTTATAACTACACTTGGCAAGATCGCATGCAAAATATAGCCTAGAGAGTTGGCCGAAGAATTCCATTATACAATTATTATATGTGAGTCACAGCTTTGACCATTAGATAGACCTATAATAGTATAGTGCTGGGATCATTATCATCACACATAGCATGACAGTAGTAAGATTAAGAAAGGCCAGACCCTGAGTGATCTTGTGGAGACCTACTTTTCTCAGCTTAATATAGCAAAGAAAATTGCCCTTTAGAGCCCTCGTGGCACAGTGGTTAGGCATTCAGCTTCTAACCAAAAGGCTGTCAGTTCAAATCTACCAGACACTCCTTGGAAACCCTGTGTCAGTTCTACTCTGTCCTACAAGGTCACTATGAGTCGGAATTGACGCGATGGTAATAGGTTTGGTTTTTTGTTGTTGTTTTTTTATTTTTCTTTCTGATAACTTAGAGGTTTTTTGCAATTGATTACAAATCTTTAAATGAAATCAACCCTTGACTGAATGACTTTAACACCATAATTTTTTTTTAAATGTAAAAATTATACTTTAGATGAAGGTTTACAGAGCAAATTAACTTCTCATTAAACAATTAATATACATATTGTTTTGTGACATTGGTTGCCAACGCCGCAACATGTGCACACTCTCCCCTTCTTGACTTTAGGTTCCCCATTACAAGTTTTCCTGTTCCCTCCTGCTGTCTTATCCTTGCCCCTGGGTTGGTGTGTCTATTTAGTCTTGTTTTGTTTTATAACACCAGAATTTTTTAAAGTTCTCTATTGATCATAGTAATTCTACACATGAAATCACATAAGAACTAAGAAAATCATGTATCCCAGTTTCAGGAAGAAAAATTTATACTCTGCTCATACTCATGACATATTAGTTGATAGAACATTTTATTGAAAATGTGTGATGTCTTTCTCTTTTAACCAACAGAAAATCTTAACTTTTCAAGTTAGTATTTCACAGGTTGTATAAATGAGTTTTAAGTATAAGCCATTCTACCACTAATTAGTCTTATACTCTTGATTTCCTGTGGGTAAATGTGTGATGAATAAAAGAGTATGGTTGTGGACTTTCTTCACAGTTCCTTCACTTTTAACTCTGAAGAAGAAATTGCTACCGGTTAAACTACATGAGCTCAGTTTAGCTAATTATATGCATGCAGTTTAACCTCTAGATATCAGTGCTATTCAAACTCTGATTCTGACATCTAGGAGGAGAGTCCAGGCCATAGGAGGAGGATGCAGGTTGGAAGTCATTATTATTATTATTTTCTTACCTGGAATTTGAATTTTATTATGAATTTATTGCTTATCTGCATATCCCATATTTTCTCCTATGAATTTGTAATCTTTTACAATCTAAAAAATACATTGTCATGTCATTGCCTGAATACAGACATACAGCATAAAACCAAGTGTCTATAAATTGAGTTATTCTCATAGATTCACCATCATAACTCATACACTGACTAACAACAGTATTATTATTTGCTTAAAATAGATTATGTCCCCAAAGTTTCAATTAGGAAAGAATTCATAAGGGCTTTAACTTATTAGGCTTAAATATACTGTTTCATACATATGAAAAGAAGAAATGGTCATCTAGAAGAAGAATCTCATTCTTTATTTTTGTATCAATATAACTCCCAGTAAAGGGACCAAATTTGCAGTCAGTTTTCACTGGTCATTATGAATTGAATTGTATCTCCTGAAAGTACTTGAAATCCTACCTCCTGTACCTGTAATATGACCCTGTCTAAAAATAGGGGGTTTTCTTTTTTATGCTAATGAGGTCATACCAGTGTTAGGTGGGTCCTAAACTGAAACACTTCTGAGTTATAAAAATAGTAGAGTAGACAAGGAGACACACAAGGGGAAGACATACATTCATGATAGATGAATCTACAAGCCCAGGGACTCCAAGGATTGCCATCAGCTAAGTTGAGATACACACAGAAGGACCTCCGCCTAGAGACATGACCCGAGTTCAAATTCTAGCCTCCTGAACTGTGAGAAACTAATTTTTGTTCCTTAGTTACCCACTTGTTGTATTTTTTGTTATGATAGCACTAGGTGACCAAGACAGCTACCTAGACTACCATCATATCAGAGTCAACTATGTCTGGTACTCTTCTTTGCAATTTCTCTTTTTTCAGGCTTTCTCATATTATCCCCATGTTTTTATTTTTTAATTTTACTGTCTTTTCATCTTTTCCTTTTTTCCCTCATGTCTTTATACAAAGAGATAAGGATAGAAGGGTATTTACTACCATCTTTCTGATTGATTATCTAAGGTCAACTGTGATGATTTTCATTAAAAGTTATTACAGTTGTTAAATACCCACCTTAATGCTTCTAAGGAGCCCTGGCAATGCAGTGATTAAATCTTTCAACTGCTAATCCAAAGGTTGGAGGTTCAAAACCACCAGTGGCTCCTCTGGAGAAAGATGTGGCAACCTGCTTTTGTAAAGATTTACAGCCTTGGAAACACTGTGGGGTCTCTATGAGTTGGAATCTACTTGATGGCAGTAGGTTTTGATTTTAATACCTCTGGATCAAGTAAATTAAACACAGTTATGACAGCTTAGATTGCTGAAATAATAATTAGGAAGAAAGACAGGAAAAAGGCAAGGACAGAAATATTGTAAATACCTGTGCTCATATAGTAATGCTTATGTTTAAGCTTACAAAGCACTTTCAAATATAACACCACATCTGATCTTGATGGCAACCTCTGAAAAACAGGCAACAGAGGTTTTATTAGTCCCACAGATTACAGATTAAGAAATTAATTAACAAATTGCAGATTCAGAATGGAGGACATATTCTAAATCTCTTGAATCCTAATTCAGTGCTGCTTCCACCTAAACACAACGATCTGGGGATACATGGACATAAATGACAGGCATAATAAGATGTGGAGTCCCTGGGTGGCACAAATGGTTAAGCACTTGACTCCTAGCCTAAAGGTTGGCAGTTCAAACCCACCCAGAGGCACCTTGGAAGACAGGCCTGATGATCTGCTTCCAAAAGGTCACAGCCTTGAAAACCCTATGGAGGAGTTTTACTCTGCACACATGACATCATCATGAATTGGAATGGATTCAAAGGCAACTAACAACAAAATAAGATGTATCTTAATGCTATGGCATGGAATAAAATGATGTACATCTGCGTATCTTAGGCTAAGTTCTCTAGAGAAGCAAAACCAGTAAAGAGTATAAAGATATATATAACCCAAAAAACCCTATATAGAGAGAGATTTATACCAAAGAAATGGCTCACTCGGCTGTAGAGGCTGGAACATCTCAAGTCCATGGGTCAGGCTGGAGGCTTCTCCTAATTCACGTAGCCACAGGGGCTGGTGAACCCAAGATTGGCAGATCAAAGAGCAGGGCTCTGGCTCACAGGCTATGGAGACTAACGAATCTCAAGACTGGCAGACAAGATGGCAGGTAAGAGCAGATGAGCAGGAGCCAGTTGCAGGATCCAGAGTGAGCAAAACCCCATGAGACTTGCCAGAAAGTCCATCTATATTGGATGCAGACCACACCCCCAGGGGACCCCCCTTTTAAATAATTGGCTACTAACAGTAGATCCCATCATGGAAGTGACAAACTACATCATAACTGCCAAACCACTGAAAATCACAGGACTTTAAATCCTCTTTGATGATGCCTATAATTGAGTAAAATTTCATTAATATTAGTGAATAACATTGAAGGGTTAAAATTGGATAAGTTAATGTAGATCACATGAACTGGGTTATAGACTGTTCAGTGGATGAGAGGTACTAAGAATTTTACTATATATCTAAATTTTGTACTTAAAGAATATTCCACATATTCTAGAAATCAAGTCAGTGAACCTAGTTGTTTTAACAATCAATGTAAAATTCTGTTGATCTCCCACAATAAAAGATCGACTCTCACCAATTTAAACAATTTAAACAACTCATACTTCAATTTTGATGCTTATTTCATAATAAATGCTATAATTATAAACAAATGAAAAGATGTCATAAAAGAAACTTTAATGATCAGAAAATAAATATTACAAAAAATACTGTATTTTCTTTGTAAATAGATCTTTCATCTCCCACATGTTATAATTAAAACATTTCTTTTTATTCTTTTCTCTTACAAATTCTACAGCAATTTCATCACAATTAAGCTGCCAAACAGTAAAAAAAAAAAAAAAAAATTTTTTTTTTTTACCTGCTTTTATATGCAATAAGAATACTGACTAAATAAAGTCTTCCTTGCATCACTGTTGTACACTGAAGGTTTCTGCGTCTCTTCAGAAATGAAAATGAGCATTCTGTTGTGCATTTTATGATTATTAAAGTTAGGAATATGTGTAAAGCAATTTCTACATTGGGAAATATGCACTGTATTTATCTTCTATTATGAAATCATACATGCCTACATGAGTAAAATTTTACTTTCCTGAATCTGTAGACTTAGCTCTCACGTAAGAATGAAATTGCCATACTTCTCCACAAAAGTTTGTATTTAAGTCATCAGGGTAAGCCTGCACTAATTTCTTAGATACCATCATGCATTCTTCATCAGGTATTCCACATTGTTTAAGAAGGGAAATACATTTGAAAGAACTTCATACACTTTCACCCTTCTCTTCATGCAAGATTAAAGTGTGCCAATGACGGTGTAGTATGTGGCTATGCAAAGTTGATCTCTGGCATTCAGTGATACTTCTGGAGCCCTTCCATCATTTACTTGTTTCTAATGCTTCTGCGATGGTGAACTGCTTGATGATCACTATTTGGCAGTATTTGTTTTGTTGTAGTTTCAAAATCTGTAAATGACTGGTAGAGATCTGTACATATCTTTAAATTTACTTCTGAATCTTGGAGAGCTTAACTCATCTGATGAAAATGCTGCAATATATTATTCCACATAACCAATATAAATATATACTCTAATGTCTACCTTTGGTTGGGGATGTTTTCAGCTTCTCTTTTGGTATCTCCTTTTTATGTCTGGTCTTCAGCAATATTTTCTAAGGCATCTAGAATCTTGGTGTATGATTCTAGGATGGCACCTGTTTCTACAGCATGCACTTCCAATGTGTATTAGAAAGACATTTTAATAATTGGTGATTGCCTACATATGTTTCCAGAACTACCCATCAGTGCGTAGAGGCAGCAAAAAATGTGTGGAGTAACTGAACAGTAAAAAAAAAATCAACGGCTTCCAGACAACAATCCAGCTCGCTATGTCCTACAAGATTATGTGAATGCATAGCACATGGTATGAAAATGGCATATTCATTAAGTTCTAAAATTTTCTGTTGCATGACTTTATAATGCCCTGACATAGTGACAGCATTGTCATGAGACGGGACTCTGCACTTAGAAAAATCAGTTTTGCAAACTGCGCATTCATTTATTTATTCACATTTACTTAGTGAATTGCTTGATTTGCAATTTCTTCACGTATGACTTTTTTAGCTAGATAAATCTCTTGACAGGTTTTGCATCTGTTGGAGATACGTATCTTAAAATAATACTTAACTGATCTGTATGAGAAAGATCAAGAGTGGAATATAGGCAAACTAAATATTGAGCTATACTTATTTCACCAAAAACAGTTGATTGAACTTTATCACTTATTAAAAAATTATTAGGTTTATTAATTATCGGCATGTTTTTTAGACACATATAATGGGTTGCTCTTTCCTGTGTTACTGTATTTTGAGATATGACCTGCTGAAAATGGATCAAACCAAGCAACGAGTTCAAGTAAATCCCCCCAAAATTCCATTTTGTGGGGACCCAAACACTTCAGTTTTTCCGTGATAAGTTAGCCTATGTTCAGCTATTGTGGTAATAACAGCAACAACCCATTGCAAAACGGCTTTCCAATACTGATGTTCTCCATAAATTTGTGTTTTCACTTCATGAGTTAAGTCAAAACCATGTCTTTGGTTTAAATATAACAACATACAATCTCTATGAATTGAACTGTTTTCATATTTATCAATCATATAGGAGTTGCACCAAACGCTGAATGCATCTGTAGCAAATCGAGAAATAAACGACTTAGGACTGAAGAGTTTGCAAACAAAACAATATATGGAGCCGACTGATGGAGAATACAGTAGCCACTCCCTCTTATAATTTTCACCATTAGCTTTGCACCCTAGAAACATATTCTGGCTTCAGAAACTTGTTTTTTTACCATTCAGAAATTTTTCATGTGAATTTTCAAATTGTCCACTTTGATGCTGACAATCACTTATCCCTCTTGATCCAACAATTTACATCATTAGAAAGAAATTTTTCTGCAAAGCAAGATCTGTTTTTCTGTAATTTATGGGGTCTGTCAATGCAATAATCTCAGACTTTAACACAGTTTCACGTTCTACACCTTTATTGATTTTTTTACTACAGCAAGGAATGAATGAAGAATTTGAAACCAATTCTGTTATATTTGTATTGCTATTAGTAATTTTAGCACTAGTAGGTAGTAGTACAACTATTTGCACTCATTAAACTCAAGTATTCAAAGAAGAAATTGTTTCTGGTTCATTATGTTTTAAAAAGGAAGATAATTTAGGATTGTCTTTAGGGATTCACAAATCCTTTTTTTTTTTTATCTCCTGCGAGCTTTCATTTTTGTGCTGTACTTAGTTGTTGCCATTTCATTTTACCTGGGTATAAAATTACATCACTTTTTAAAATTCGTTCTACCAAAGCAAATAATTTGAATAATTGAAAATAAATAAAACTTATAAAACAAGTAAAATTTGTAAAATAAAACATATATTTGAATTTGGACATTAATACAAAAATTTATATTTGAAAATTATTAAGTAAAAAATCAATTTGGAACAAGTAATTTTATTCTTCAGGTCTGAGATAGTCAAAAGAAAGAGTACTTACAAGGCAGTCGGAAATAATTTCATTCATTTGTTGTATGATATTTGCTGGCAGGCCCTTTGCCTTGAAATAATACTTAAAGATTTTGTCTTGAAATAATACTTAAAAACTTGTGCACTCACTTTCTGTCCTTTGAGCTGTGTCTTTCACATTTCATTGGACTACTATGGATACTCGACAGGGGTGTGAATGATCACTAAGAGCATGATACAAATATAAGGGTATGCTCAAACTGACGGCAATTTTTGTTTGCTTTATGCAGGACAAGATGCTTCATGATTCATGTGATTATAGTGCTGCTGGTGTGTTCTTATGTGGTCACAAGAGAACTGAATGTGAGGTTATACCCAATAAGTCCAAAATAAAAAGGGAAATATACTTATCATACACAAAATTATAAAACGGTATCAATTTCATTTAGTGCCCTCAGAGTACCTTTCCACTAAGGCACTCATTTTTCCTTGTGTCTTGTCTGCTTGGCATCTATAGGTCTTTGCTTTGGACAACTGGTGCCCCTGTTTTGTTGATGCCCTAAGCACGTGCTTACCTTGCTTATTGGGTAATCCATTCCTGAACAACATGCTTGGTAAAGTAGATGGTCAGTGAAAAAGAGGAAGGAAGACTCTCAACAAGATAGATTGACACAGTGGCTGCAACAATGGGCTCAAACATAGTAATGATTGTGAGGACCAGGCAGTGTTTTGTTCTGTTGTACACAGGGTCACTGGGAATTGGAACCGAGTTTTAACAATAACAGACTGCATGTTTTAGGTATATCTTGTTCAATAAGTAATGTGCAGAAATAAATGATTTATATGCTATGTAAATCATCTCAATAAATCTGCTAAACATAAAGAAGTAAAGTATAGAACAAAGACAGAGATTTTTGGAGCTAAGGATTTGTTTTGTTTTTCCTAATGAAACTTTATTATTTAATATCTAAGTAAGTGGAAACAGTACAGATAATACTTATTCTTCCTCTAAAGTGAAATCTAACTTTAGAAAACTGTTTTCAAGTAATTATGTTTTAGCAACAAGATACTATCATTGACTAGAAAATACAACTATTTCTCTCAATATAGCTATGAGAATGGAAAATGCATAGAAAAGTAGTTCCCAGACAATAGAGTTCCATCTAGAGATTTAAAACGTGAGAGTCCTAAAATAGATAACTCTCTCCTTCCCATTTCCTCAGCAGCAGTTTTGTACCAACACTTATGAAATTCCTGGAGTCTATATCACTTGCAGTTACTCCAATTATATTACCACCCTTGTGTTTTGATGACATATCTGATTATACTTGCCTATCAAATTCAAGAAATTTTTTTAAGCAGAGACCTACTTGCCAAATCTCAACCTATTAGTAATGGCATACAAAGTAAAAGAAAACAAGTAAACCTTACTACACTCTCTGACTTTGAGGATGATTTGTTAAGTCCTCAAACAGATTGGGATAAAGTTATATAATAATAATAATAACAATTATTATATAATCATGGTAATGATAGTCAATAATAATAACAGCTATTATTATTAGATTATCATCATTAGAGAGACTGAATTTATTACTAACAACTAGAATTTTATTGAAGCACATATTCTGTGCTTTACATTTATTATCTCATTTAGTCATCACATAAACCCTGAAATTTATGCATTATTATAAACATTTTATAAATTAAAAGATTAAAGGTTAGGAAGATTAAGTAATTTCTACATTAAGCAACAGGTCAAAAATTTGAATCCAGGTGTATCTGAATACAAAGCCCATGCAATTTTTTAAAATAATTCTTGAGTTATCGACCGATCTTAGCCAGTAGTAAGCCATTTTATCATTTATAAAATGTGGAGATCAAGTCAGATGTCTTTTTATTCCATCTTTTCCTTGTACTTCTCACAGTTATCTTTGGAATGAAAAACTCTTAATTTATTTGAAGCACAGACTATTGAATGCTGAAAACACATTCTCCAAGTAACATTAGAATTATCAAATATTTTTAAGGTAAAATTAAAAAAAAAAGTCAAAAATCACTTTTGTTGTTGTTCTTAGGCGCTGTCAAGTCGGTTCCGACTCATAGCGACCCTATGCACAACAGAACAAAACACTGCCCGGTCCTGCGTCATCCTTACAATCTTTGTTATGCTTGAGCTCATTGTTGCAGCCACTGTGTCAATCCACCTCGTTGAGGGTCTTCCTCTTTCCCGCTGACCCTGTACTCTGCCAAGCATGATGTCTTTCTCCAGGGACTGATCCCTTCTGACGATATGTCCAGAGTATGTATGACAAAGTCTCACCATCCTTGCCTCTAAGGAACATTCTGGCCGCACATCTTCCAAGACAGATTTGTTCATTCTTTTGGCAGTCCACAGTATCTTCAGCAGTCTTCGCCAACAGCACAATTCAAAGGCGTCAACTCTTCTTCAGTCTTCCTTATTCATTGTCCAGCTTTCACATGCATATGATGTCATTGAAAATACCATGGTTTGGGTCAGGTGCACCTTAGTCCTCAGGGTAACATCTTCGCTCTTCAACACTTTGAAGAGGTCATTTGAAGCAGATTTGCCCAATGCTATGCGTCTTTTGATTTTTTGACTGCTGCTTCCGTGGCTGTTGATTGTGGATCCAAGTAAAATGAAATCCTTGACAACCCCAATCTTTTCTCCGTTTATCATGTTGTTGCTCATTGGTCCAGTTGAGAGGATTTTTGTTTTCTTTATGTTGAGGTGTAATCCATACTGAAGGCTGTGGTCTTTGATCTTCGTTAGTAAGTGCTTCAAGTCCTCTTCACTTTCAGCAAGCAAGCTTGTGTCATCTGCATAATGCAGGTTGTTACTGAGTCTTCCTCAATCCTGATGCCCCATTCTTCTTCATATAGTCCAGCTTCTCGGATTATTTGCTCAGCATACAGATTAAATAGGTATGGTGAAAGAATACAACCCTGACACACAGCTTTCCTGACTTTAAACCACTCAGTATCCCCTTGTTCTGTCCAAACAACTGCCTCTTGATCTATGTAAAGTTTCCTCATGAGCACAGTTAAGTGTTCTGGAAGTCCCATTCTTCACAGTGTTATCCAGAGTTTATTATGATCCACACAGTCGAATGCCTTTGGATAGTCAATAAACCACAGGTAAACATCCTTCTGGTATTCTCTACTTTTAGCCAGGATCCATCTGACATCAGCAATGATATCCCTGGTTCCACGTCCTCTTCTGAAACTGGCCTGAATTTCTGGCAGCTCTCTGTCGACATACTGCTGCAGCCATTTTTGAATGATCTTCAGCAAAAATTTTGCTTGCGTGTGATATTAATGATATTGTTCTATAATTTCCACATTCGGTTGGATCACCTTTCTTGCGAATAGGCATAAATATGGATCTTTTCCAGTCAGTTGGCCAGGAAGCTGTCTTCCATATTTCTTGGCATAGACAAGTGAGCACCTCCAGCGCTGCATCTATTTGTTGAAATATCTCAATTGATATTCCATCAATTCCTGAAGCCTTGTTTTTCGCCAATGCTTTCAGAGCAGCTTGGACTTCTTCCCTGAGTTGAATATCGACTAATTCTTTTTGGTATAATGACTTTGTGTATGCCTTCCATCTTCTTTTGATGTTTCCTGCATCGTTTAATATTTTCCCCATGGAATCCTTCACTATTGCAACTCGAGGCTTGAATTTTTTCTTCAGTTCTTTCAGCTTGACAAACACCAAGCGTGTTCTTACCTTTTGGTTTTCCATCTCCAGCTCTTTGCACATGTCATTATAATACTTTACTTTGTCTTCTCGAGAGGCCCTTTGAAATCTTCTGTTCAGTTCTTTTACTTCATCAGTTCTTCCTTTTTCTTTAGCTGCTTGACGCTCAAGGTCAAGTTTCAGAGTCTCCTTTGACATCCATCTTGGTCTTTTCTTTCTTTCCTGTCTTTTCAGTGACCTCTTGCTTTCTTCATGGATGATGTCCTTGATGTCATTGCACAACTCATCTGGTCTTCAGTCGCTAGTGTTCAATGCATCAAATCTATTCTTGAGATGGTCTCTAAATTCAGGTGGGATATACTCAAGGTCATATTTTGGCTCTCGTGGGCTTGCTCTGATTTTTTTCAGTTTCGGTTTGAATTTGTGTATGAGCAATTGATGGTCTGTTCTACAGTCAGCCCCGGCCTTGTTCTGACTGATGCTATTGAGCTTTTCCATCATCTCTTTCCACAATTTATAGTCAATTTGATTTCTGTGTGTTCCGTCTGGTGAGGTCCATGTGTGTAGTCGCCGTTTATGTTGGTGAAAGAAGGTATTTGGAGTGAAGAAGTCGTTGATCTTGCAAAATTCTATCATTCTATCTCTGGCATTGTTTCTATCACCAAGGCCATATTTTCCAGCTACTGATCCTTATTCTTTGTTTCCAACTTTCGCATTCCAATCACCAGTAATTACCAATGCATCTTGATTGCATGTTCGATGAATTTCAGACTGCAGCAGCTGATAAAGATCTTCTATTTCTTCATCTTTGGCCCTAGTGGTTGGTGCATTAATTTGAATAATAGTCATATTAACTGGTCTTCCTTGTAGCTGTATGGATATTATCCTATCACTGATAGCATTGTACTTCAGGATAGATCCTGAAACATTGTTTTTGACGATGAATGCAACACCATTCCTCTTCAAAAAAGTTGTCATTCCCAGCATAGTAGACTATATGATTGTCCAATTCAAAATGGCCAGTACCAGTCCATTTCAGCTCACTAATGCCTAGGATGTTGATGTTTATGCGTTCCATTTCATTTTTGGTGATTTCTAATTTTCCTAGATTCATACTTCAGACATTCCAGGTTCCGATTATTAATGGATGTTTGTAGCTGTTTCATCTCATTTTGAGTTGTGCCACATCAGCAAATGAAGGTCCCAAAAGCTTTACTCCATCCATGTCATTAAGGTCGACTCTACTTTGAGGAGGCAGCTCTTCCCCAGTCATCTTTTGAGTGCCTTCCAACCTGGGGGGCTCATCTTCCAGCACTGTATCAGACAATGTTCCACTACTATTCATAAGGTTTTCACTCGCTAATGTTTTTCAGAAGTAGGCTGCCGGTTCCTTCTTCCTAGTCTTAGTCTGGAAGCTCAGCTGAAACCTGTTCTCCTTGGGTGACCTGCTGGTATCTGAATACTGGTGGCATAGCTTCCAGCATCACAGCAACACACAAGCCCCCACAGTAAGACAAACTGACAGACATGTGGCAGGGGGGAATCACTTTTATGGATGAAGATATTTCAATATTTCTGAAGGTAAAAATTCGAGCCTTAGTTTTGTGGTAAGATCACTAACATTTATTTATGTGTGTGAGCATGTGACCATTTGTGTGTTTCTGTGTGTGTGTCTCACATACATATAATTATGTATACTGTTCTTCTGTAATTAGCACATGAAGAATTATAAACCATAATAAAGTAATGCAATGTTGAGTTTTCTAAAATAGAATGGTTTTATCAGTGCATCCTAAAAGGAAAAAAAGGTAAACTCTATCATCTATCTCTCAGCTAAATCAGTTTTTAACAGATGCATTGTGCTGGTGTCAGCAAACATTATACAATATTTACAAACAGCAATTTATCAGGAGATAAATGGAATGGGAGATCAGCAGTGCTGAGATGCATGTGATTGCTACTATATATGCTTTCTTGCCTGGAAAAACCTTTTTATACTCATGATACATGAAGTAAATATTTTGGAGGGTAGTGATAAGAAAGAAGTCGAAGGCTGTACAAGTACACTGTTCTGTTTGTAGTTGCTGGTACACATTGCCTTAATACAGTACTTCATATCTGGACTAGAGACAATACTTTATGCTAATTAGGCCATTTTTCGTTTCCTTGTAGGCAGACAGGAAGAATCATTTCTGAGGCTCTTGCATTGAGACAGAGTCATAGAATGAGTTCCGGTCACATGAATGTGACAAGAGGTATCATGTGTCTCTTCCAAGCTAGGGCTCTAGGGGATTTTTTTGTGACCTTCTCCCATGTTCTCTCTTTTATTCATTTTTGGTGGTAAGAACTCTGATTTGTCTGAGACACACGATAGAAGAATGTCAGATGCTTGGATCATGTTTTGGAGGAGAGTCACAAGGAAGCTGCCATACCCACATCACAGTTGGGTGAATGAAATGTAAACTTTTATTGTTTTGAGTCACTGAGATTTGAGAGGTTATTTATGACCAGCACAGAGTCTATCCTATCCCAACTAGTTTAATACCACTGTTATTTGTTTACCACCCATCTTAGTTACTTAGTGCTGCTTTAACAAAAAAAATACAAGTGAGTGGCTTTAGAAAGAAGAATTTATTGTTTCCAGTTTTGGAGGCTAGGAGCTTGAATTCAGGGCATTTGCAGGGCTAGACTCTCTCTTGCGCGTGCGCGGTCACTTCTAGGGAAGATCCTTCTTGGTTTCTTTCAGCTCCTAGTAGCTGCTGGCAATCTGTGGCTACTTGTAGATATATTTTCACATGGTGCCTGTCTTCCCCCTGTGGGTGTTTCTGTGTCTGTTCTGCTCTTTTTGTAAGATGCCACTCAGAAGGAATTGGGTTTAGGACCCAACCTACTCTGGCATGACCTCATTAACATAACAAAAGAACACACACACCGTTTCTAAACAAAGTACTATTCACAGGCACTGGAGTAGAGCTTATGTTTCTGGATAATGCAATTGGATCCGTGACACAGTATTCTCTTATTTTCTGTATGTTTAGCTTGGTAACTGTAAAGGTTATATCTTACTCTTCTTTGTTTACCCTTTGGTACCTAAACCAGTGCCTTATATATTATTTGTTTAAATAAATATTATAGAATAAGCAAAACACCATGTAATTTCCCTAATTGTTAAAGGGAATATTCATCCATTCAATGCACATTCATCAAGCATCTATTGCATTCAAGGCTGTGCTTGGCACAGGGACTCAGATAAATAAGTTACTCTATTTGTCATAAGAAAAAATTACAATCTAAATGCAGGATAGATATGTAAATCAATATATGCAATACAGGTCTAAGGTAGGAGATACATTCAAGGTGCAGGAAGAATATAAATAAATACTTTGTCACCTCTGTCTGAAAAGATTAGAAATGGCTCCCAAGGAAATAAGTTGTTTGAGCCTAATATTAAGGATATAGAATGTTTCATTGAATGTTATCAAAGAGCAAAAAGTGGGGAATTGGAAACACATTGCCCACTTGGGACCTCTCTATTTTGCACAGTCTTCTAACCATTAGATATATCCCTGGGGTATTGTGATCTTTTTTAGATCTAAGTTTTATCACTGTGTGCTTGGGCACAGTTTATATATGTACTTTTTTCTTCCAGATAGGAAAGTGTTGCCTAAATGTCAAAGGACAACTTCAAATCAAGGATCCGGAAGCAAAGTAGAAAACAGGAAAAAGCTCCCAACAGTTAAAAGGGCTGCAGTGAAGTCCCTAATAAAAACAAAAAAACAAAAAAACCTGTGCTTTAAGGCATCATTCAGAGACTAATTCATTTAACTCATTACACCGGTTAGCTAGGTACATTATGACCTGGTCTTCAATGGATTAGGAGTGGGATGAAGGGAAGTGGATACAGATAGAATCAGTGGAAGAAGTGAGAAGGGTCATGTGAAAGCCTGAAAGTAAAGAAAGATCGAAAAAAACTACAAAACGCTGACGTATTTATAAAAGTACAGAACGCTGGGAAAATTTCATGCAGGGACCATCAACTCCACTCAGCCTCCGAAAGATACAAATAGATTGTCTTAGGATCTGTAGAAAAACAGAACCAGTGGGATATATATATGAGAGAGAGCGAGAGATTTGGAGGAATTGGCTCAGGAGGTTGTGGGTGGCTGGCAAATTCTAAACCTGTGGGTCAGACGACTGGCTGGAAATTCTGGCACTTTTGCGTTCCCAATCAGTAGGCCAGAATGTGGAGAAGAAGAATGCTGACAGAAAATCTATTTATCGTCTGGAGGCAGAATCTTCCCTCAGGAAACCTCCAGTTTTATTCTTAAGGCTTTTAACTGATTGGATGAGACGCAACCACATTGTGGAGGGTAATTGCTTTACTTAAGGCCAACTAGTTTAAATGATAATAACATGTCAGTATGCCATAACATCATCTAGACTAGTGTTTGACCAAACATCTGGGCACGACAGCTTACTCAAGTTAACATGCCAACTTAATTATGTGTTATAGCCACCAAAATAGTACTTGAAGACTCAAAGGCTGACACTGAATTATTAATTAAAATTTCAACTTTACAAGCTTGCTTTCTCCCAGGAGAAAGCAATGTATAGAAAATATTTTAGAAAAAAAAAATCCTATGATAGAGAAATAAGGCTTTTACAAAGTATTGATTATATTTAGGAAAATTTTCAATTACCTGGAAACTTAACATGCAGGAACATTTATCTTCTGTACTACCTGATTAAAGAGAGCATTTATTATTACTATTATTAGTATTATTTTTATATTCTAATTTTTCTACACAACAGCTTAAATCTTTTAAACAGGTGATGTATTTATGACAAAAATTTCACTTTTATTCATAAAAATACATTTGTTGGATACATAATATGCAAATAGGGGAACATAAATCTCTAATTACGTGTGACTGCTTTGCTACAAGATACCTAGAGATTGGCAAGCTTCATAAAAATTATAAATTTCTAAAGCAGAGAGACTTAGTTGATATTATTGGAGCTCTCTTTATACAATATATAAAAGTAAATGCTCAAGAATTTTAGTTAAGTGTTCTCCAAACTTTATATTAATTCAACAGTATTTATTGAGCTTCCTCTATTTTTTATGCTAGATGGAGCCCTGGTGGCTCAGTGGTTAAGAGCTATGGCTGCTAACCAAAAGGTCGGCAGTTTGAATTTACCAGCTGCTCCTTGGAAACCCTGTAGGGCAGTTCTACCTTGCCCTGCAGAGTTGCTATGGATCGGAATCCACTCAATAGCAATGGGATTTTGGTATGGTAGATATTATCAGGAAGGACCAGTCTCTGGAGAAGGACAACATGCTTGACAAAGTAAAGGATCAGCGAGTAAGAGGAAGACCCTCAACTAGATGGATTGATACAGTGGCTGCAACAGTGGGCTCAAACATAGCAACAATTGTAAAAATGTCACGGAACCAGGCAGTGTTTCAATCTGTTGTGCATGAGGTTGCTAGGAGTTGAAACCTACTCAATAGCACCTAACAACAACAACGTGCTAGGTACTGAATGTACATTATGAATGGAGCATGTATTGTTGCTGCCCTAATGAGATGTAAAGGCTTATACAATCCGTGGATGTTAATATGGGAGCTAATGTTGGAGCATTAGATTCAGAACGGACCCATACAGATTCATGGCCTAGTCTAACAGAAGGAATTATGCATCTCACCTACAAGTCATTTTTCTTAAAATTACCAATTTTATTTGGCACATTTCATTTTATCAAAGCCTCACCATCTAATATTTTAATGTCTCAGACATTTTAAAAGGTAGAGAATTATAGGAAGCAATCCTAAACCATCCATAATATCAATACAACTGGAAAAAGGCCTTATATTTTCATAAATATTAAATTAGAACTTCTACACCTGGCCAAGATGGAATACGAGAGAATGGATTTCCTCTCTTATGTGAAACAACAAAATAATGGAAAGAATGGTTTGAAAAGCACGAGACGTCAGGCAATTACAAGTCATTAGTGAGATATGAGAAGCAAATGAGGTGAGCTTATGATTGCCTGCTCCAACTTACTCTCTGACAGAGTTTCCCTGCTGCAGAGCAGAGAGTGGAATCCCAGCAGAGCCCTGTGGACTCCAGGAGTTAGGGAGATGCAGCTGAAATTCTAGGGGGACCAAAAGGGCTACAGTCCTCAGGACAGAGTGCTAAAAAGGTGATGGCTGCAGAGAAAGAATTTGAGAACTCTGCAAAAGGACCCCTTAGTATTCAGATTACCACTGATCAGAACAGGTATGACAGGAAACCATGTTGGGGGGGTGGTGGGGACAAGTCCCTCTTGCCCAAAAGATTAAAAGTACAATGCTTGAGGCTCACATAGGGTCAGAGCAGTGCCTCTTCCCTCCAGCCAGACTATATTGGTAAATATTTGATAACTGACTCTCAAAACAACAACGACAAGAAAGCCCTAATACATAGCCTATTTCCATGGTATAATTACTCCTGCCATGCATGATTTCAGTTCACCAATGATATGTCCCTGAATGCAGAGCTGAGAAGTGAAGCACATACTTGCTCTTGCTTGCTAGGAGCTAATAAAAGTCAGCCCCAGCACACCGCTGGGTACACCTTAAATTATGTTCACCCAGCGCTGACAGTGGTAGTTTGGTGGGGGGTGTTTTGATTTACTTTACTTCCTTTGATTTACTTTCTTCTCAGTACCACCCTGAAAATGAATTTAATGGATAGCAAGGTTTCATTTGTTAAAATTATTCATTAAAAAGGAAAAGAAAAAAGAAAGCAAAGCCTCTGGAAGAATAAAAATGTAGAAATATAATTTTTATCACTCATGATTGCTTTATCCATTTTGGGGAAAGATGAGAAATAGATGATTAAATTAACAGATAAACACCTATCTTCAAGTATATACAGACAAGCACATATATACAGAGTATATGTCTTATATTCTTTCTCTCCATATATCTATATATGTGTATTTATATATAATTTCATGATACATGTATATAAAACACACACTGCTGTAGAGTAGATGACTCATAGTGACCCTATAGGACAGAGCAGAGCTGCCCCACAGCATTTCCAAGGGTGCAAATCTTTATGGAAGCATACTGCCACATCTTTCTCCTGAGGAGCAGCCGGTGGGTTTAAACTGCTTACCTTTCAGTTAGCAGCCAAGAGCTTAACCACTGCTCCACCAGTGATATGTATATATGCTCAGCCAGTAACTGGAAGGTTGGAGGTCTGAGGCCACCCAGAGATGCCTTGAAAGAAAGGTGTGGCAATCCACTTCTCAGAAATCAACCATTGAAAATGCTATGAACACAGTTCTACTCTGACACACACGCCGTTGCCATGACTTGGGATCGACACTATGGCAATTGGTCATCATCATATGCATGTACAGCTTACTTGTTATACACAAGTTCGCCATGAGTCGGGCTGATTCAACAGCAATAAATGATGTATTTTATATACATAGTATATAACCTATCTTTAAAATGTAAGCTATATTACTTATTTTGAGTGTTTTTTTTTCTTTTTTTCCTTAAAATTCAGCTTACCTTAAACATCAAAAGCTAGACATTTTCATAATATGTTAGCAACACTAAGAAAATAAAAGTAGTATGTTATAGAAATAATGTACAACTCTTAGCACCCAAATTCTCTGGGTGCCTAATTCACCCAGATCTAAACTATCTACCCAGCTGACTGACCAATAATTTCCCCCCAAAAAGTGTACTCCCCTTTATTTCTACCTAAACTTCTAAGATAAATCTTTATCTTAATGTCTATTTTAAATGGCTAGAGCCCTGGCCCATGGATTGTGGTAAATCCATTCTCTCCACCTTTAGGAGGATAAAATGGTAGAAAAGGCTTCTGATCTCTTCTTGCACCAGATTCTAGCTTTCACTAAATTCTTCATTTCTTTTGTCTTCTTGGCTTTCTCCACTTTGATTTTCGAAAATACCCTTACGTAAGGCTATCTGATCATGGATGATGCTGGGAAATTGCAGCAAAGCCAGAAATGGAAACAACTTTAAGTTGAACTTAGGTATCATTTTTCTTAAAATCTCTTTCCCATCCCTGCCATAAAGAAATATTTTCCTCAGGGGAGTTTTTTTTTTTTAATTTTTTTTTTAACCACTGACTATGGGAACTATTCTCACTCTCATTATTCATAGGCTTTAACTTCCTTTTCTTCTACCAGTCCTAGCCACCCCCTTCCAGAAAGCAAACAAACACTCTTTTATTATCTAGGAAAAATTCTCAAATTCTGATTTATTGACTGCTCAGAAAAGTTAGCTTATTTCTCTGGATCCTCTGCGTCCGGGCCCTCACCCTCACAGTGGGAAAAAACGATGATCTAAACAAGAACATGTTGTTATTGTTGTTATGCGCCATCAAGTCAGTTCTGACTCACAGGGACTCTATGTACTACAGAATGAAACACTACCCAGTCCGGTGCCATCTTCACAATCGTTGCTATGTTTAAAATCATTGTTGTAGCCGCTGTGTCAATCCATCTTGTAGAAGGACTTTCTCTTTTTTGGTGACCCTCTACTTCACCAAACATGATGTCCTTCTCCAGCGACTAGTCCCTCCCAATAATGTGCCAAGTATGTGAGACAAGTCTTGAGATCCTCACTTCTAAGGAGCATTCTAGCTGTACTTCTTTGAAGACAGATTTGTTCATTCTTCTGGCCCAAACTTTTGCTGTCGAATTGATTCCTACTCATAGGAGAGAGTAGCACTGCCTCATAGGGTTTCTAAGGAATGACTGTGGATTCGAACTGCCGACCTTTTGGTTAACAGCCATAATAGCTCTTAACCACTGCCCTGCCAAAGCTCCAGGGGAAACACCAGGGGCCCTGAAAATTTCTTTTGTATGTTATTTTGTTTTGATTTCCTTCCTATTACATTAGCAACAGTGGCAAACAATGAAGCTCTTTGTAAAGAGAAATTCATAAAATCACTAATAGTATTAACCATATTCCCGGCAAACTACAGCGTGAACCATAACTCAGAAATTTCAGTGCTCAAAGGTGAATGTTAAATTGAGCTCCTATAAGCTGCATGTAACTTCAGGGCACAATTTCAACATCAAAATACATGTATCACTGAAATACTATTTGCATGAAGTAGCCTCTCTTTAAACCCTAGTAGGCATTTCTTTTGGACTCCAACACTATTGTTTTGCTATTAGCTGCAGTCCAGTCCTATGCACAATAGTAGGAGACACTACCCTATCTTATGTCATCCCCATGATCACTTGGGCATCAGATCGTTGTAATCCATAGGGTTTTCACAGGTTGATTTGAGAAGTAGATTGTTAGGCCTATCTTCCTAGTCCATCTTAGTCTGGAAGCTTTGCTGAAACCCATTCAGCATCATAGTAACAACTAAGCCTTTACTGACAGAGGAGTGGTGGCTGTGCAAGCAGTACATTGACTGGAATCCAACCCTGGTCTCCCAAATGGAAGACAAGGATTCCACCACTGAGCCACCAAGGCCTCCAACACTATTGTAATGCTAAAGAAAAAATTGTTTCCCTTTTATCTTTCATTTTTTTTAATAGAATATTTATGAGGAAACTACAGACTTGAAAAAAAATTTGCTGATTTTTTTATCATTACATATTGTCATCAAAGTATAGCAACAGTATAGCAATTTAAAAGATATATATTTTTGTGTTCTCACAGGATCATAACTCTTTATTAAGCACTGGATTATTTTACAATATTTATTTTTAATTCAGTCTCTACCAACAATCATTTTTCTATTTAATCTGTATTATCAATAAACTGTTAATAGTCTCCCAGAATATTTGGTGAGATTTATTTTGTCAAAAGTGAATAAATACAAATTTCTACAAAGTAAATTCTTTAGGAGGAGCCATTATGGAAGTATATGTCTTAGTTATCCAGTGCTGCTATAACAGAAATATCACACATGGGTAGCTTTAACAAACAAAAATTTATTTTATCGCAGTTTAGGAGACTAGAAGTCTGAATTCAGAGTACTGACTTAAAGGGAAGTCTTTCTGCCTCTGTCAGCTCTGGAGGAAGGTCCTTGTCTTTTCTTAGTTTCTGCTCCTGATTGATCTTCATGTGGCTTGACATCTCTCTTCCCCCATCTCTGCATCTTTCCCTTGTTTGTCTAATCTCTTCTATATCTCAAAAGAGATTGACTCAAGACAGGCCCTACACTAATACTATCTCATTAATATAAGAAAGACAACCAATTCCCAAAGAGGATTATAACCACAGGCATTGAGGTTAGGATTTATAACACATATTTTGGGGAGACATGATTTAGTCCATAACATTCTACTCATTGCCTGCCAAAATACATGTCCTTGCAACATGCAGAAGAAAGTCACCCAATGACATTATCCCGAAAGTCTTAAATCACTCCAAGTCCAAAATCTCATCTTCTGAATCATCTAAATTAAATATGGATGAGGCTTTAGAGGTATTCCATCCTGGAGCAAAATACCTTTTCATATGCTAACCTGTGAAACCTGGACTGCAAGTTATCTATTTCCAAAGTACAATGGTGGAACAGGCACAAGGTAGACATTTCCATTACAAATGGGAAAAATTGGAGGGAAAGAAGGGATAACAGGCACCAAGCATGTCCAAAATTCGCATTAGCAGAACAATTTACATTAGCTCTCAAGGTCTGAAAATAATCCTCTGTTCTCTGAGATCATCTGGGTAATGGTCTTGTCTCCCAGACTCTGGGTATTGGCCATACCCTTTGGATTCTGGGTGGAGGTCCCTTAGCCCTGGGCTTCAGCTCTGTCTTCCAGGCCCATTGGGACAGTAAATCTGCTCCCTCAATTTTGGGTGGCCCCATTCGCCTAGTCCATCTGAGTGGCAATTCTATACCTTTGGCCCCCACAGGCCCCATTCTTCTGCCACTTGGGCATGGCATCCCCACCCCTTCAGCTTTGGGCAGTGGCCCCATCTCCTTGGCACACCTAATGGCAGCCCTACACTCCAGAACCAAATTGGCTAAGATCCAACTCTTTGAAACCTAGGAGGCTGTGGCTCCACCCTTTGAGATCCAGGAAGCCGTGGCTCTATCCTTTGAAACGGACAAATCCCTGCTTCTTGTGCTCCTTCCAACAGTTCTGCTGATCTCCAAGCTGATCCAGGGACGGTCCTTTACTTTTCTTGGAGGACAACAGATGTAGCTCCTTTGGCCTGTTTCTTGCCTGTTGAACCCCAAGAAGCTAACAGCATTCTTTCCTTTCATTCCTTCTCTGAAAGTCTAAGCTGATGGGTTGTCTGCCATGGTAGCTGGTTAGATTCATCAGTCACAGGCCTGATCTCTATAACAAAAAAATTATGTACCCATGTCCTTGGTGAACATTCTTGTCCTTAGTTTATACAATAGTATTTTCCAAATCTTTAAGTTCTGTTTTCATTTTGCAGAGTTCATTTTTAAGTCCATCTCTTTCTTCTTGCATTTTGGTATAAGTGGCAAGGAGAAACTACTTGGCTCCTTTAAGATCATGTTTAGAAATCTCCTCAATCAAATAACCAAGTTCATCACTTATAAGTTCTACCTTCTACCAAACATTTGAAAATAATTCAAACAAGTTCTTTGCCAGTGCATAAAAAGCATTGTCCTTCTTCCATTAACTCTTCTAGCCTGTACCCATTACCCAATTTCAAAACTACTTCCACATTTTAGGTATCTGTTAGAGCAGCACCCCACTCTCAGTACCAAATTCTTTGTTATCTAGTGCTGCTATAAGAGCAATATCACAAGTAGGTGGCTTTAACAAACAGAAATTTATTTTCTAGCAGTTTAGGAGGCTAAAAGTCCAAATTTAGGGTGCTGGCTCTAGGGGAAGTCTTTCTCTCTCTGTCAGCTCTGGAGGAAGGTCCTTGTCTTTTCTTAGTTTCTGCTCCTGGATGTTCTTCATGTGGCGTGGTGTCTCTCTTCCTCATCCCTTTCTCTTTCGCTTGTTTGTCCAATCTCCTTTATATCTCAAAAAAGATTGACTCAAAATACATCCTACAGTAATCCTGTCTCATTAACATAAGAAAAACAACCAATTCCCAAAGGGGATTATAACCACAGGCATAGAGGTTAAGATTTACAGCACATATTTTGGGGTAACACAATTCAATCTGTAACAGCATACAATATGAGTAACGTAATTTTTAAGTATTCTGGACAGTATACAGAATTAAGCAGTAAAAACCATCAATTTCAACTTTTTTCTCCGTTAACCAGTTTAAAATGTTTCTGTAAATAGACATAAGATTATTTCCTTATAAATCAGTCAGAAAATCAGAAGGGCTATATAAATTATTTCTTTATATCTGAATTTCCAGACTACCCTTACTTAAGACCTAGGTTTTAATTGTCAGTTTGTCAGTTAACATACTCTCTAAATAGAACACTTTAGCTCATAAAAGTAGCTTAAGATGTAATGTAGCCTGCCTACAGTTAGATAGAACTACAGAGTTATTAGCAATATCTGTGTGCTGGGCCTTCAGGATGCTGCTTTTTCAGGAGACTTTGAGGTCTTAAAAATGCTCAAGACTTTACCACATTGCACACAAAAAAGGTGTACACTTTTGTGTCTTACCTAAGCAAGTTCATAGGTTTTTGTTGTTGTTGAGAATATACACAGAAAACATACACCAATTCAATCATTTCTATATATATAATTCAGTGACATTGATCACAGTTCTTTGAGTTTTACGACCACTCTAACCCTCCTTTTCCAAGTTGTTCTTCCCCAGTAACATAAATTCACTGCCCGCTAAGGTTCCTATCTAATCTTTCATGTCGCTGTTGTCAATTGGATCCCATATAATAAGTTCTTTAAAGAGTATAATGCTCAAGGCAGACATTTTTTACTAGTTAAGCTAAACTATTGTTTGTTTTTAAGAAGACTTTACAGGATATTTTTGGTTTTAGGTTTAATGATTATCTCAGGGCTACAGTTTTAGAGGTTCATCCAGCCTCCATGGCTCCAGAAAGGCTGAAGTCCATCAAAATTTGACATTCTGTTCTGAGTCTCCTCCTTTTTGATCAGTATTCTTCTATAGAGTCTTTGATCAAAATATTCAGTTATAGTAGCTAGCCACCACCTAGTTCTTCTGGTGTTATAGCAAAGGAGGCAGTTGTTCACAGAGGCAATTAGCCACATATTCCATATCCTCCTTCTATTCCTGACTCTCTTTCTTCCGCTGTTGCTCCAGATGAATAGAGACCAACTGTCATAACTTAGATGGCAAGATTTTAAGACCCCAGGCAATATGCAATAAACTAGGAGGTAGAACACAGGCTATTTGCTTTTAAATTACGTTCAGGCTTCAATAAACAGCAATACTTTGATCAGCAAACAAATTAACAGGAGATATCAAGGAAAAGGCATCCATTTTAAATGTACTATATGCTTGGCACTAGATAATCTCCTACATACTACGTTATGTAAAGAATGCTCACCACAACCCTTGAGGGCAAAAGGCATCCATTTTAAATGTACTATATGCTTGGCACTAGATAATCTCCTACATACTACGTTATGTAAAGAATGCTCACCACAACCCTTGAGGGCAAATTTATAGCCAGTAGTAGTTTTTCAATATCTTCTTGGTATGCGTTATGCAAGTCAGGCACAGCCCCTGCTCTCTCCCAGTTTATAAAATGAGGAGATCCACATTTTCTCTTCACTGATTCTTCTCCCAGATTTTGGCTTGCTGTGGCAATATGCATGTACACCTAAACTGATTCTTTTAGGAATTACCAACGTTGTCAGTCTGGTGTTTAGACATTAGTTTCATTTAAAAATTATAGTTTTCTCTACTAAAAAGTCAGATGTTGCAGAGGTAGGATGGGGTAGGCTTTAGAGGCTTTTTTTTTTTTTTTTTCTTTAAATAACAGCGAATGTATCTTTCCATCAAGGAAACATTTCTAGATTGTCTCAAGGACCTAAATAATTGAACCTGACATAATTTAGTTACTCTTCTTAACCGGTAATGATGTCAGTAAAATGTGAGAAAAATTAATATAGAACATCATTTGCACAGGCAATTATGCTGAAACAGCTACACTAAAAAGTAAAAAAGGTTCCATGCTATGATGATCTCAACATGGTATACCTCTAGTTGCACAGAAAGTTGAGGCATAAGAAGATGAAGGCAAAATGTAAAAAAGAAAGAAAAACAGTGGTTGAATCTTGAAATGCAAAATACAAGAAAGCAGGTATCAAAGTTCCAAACTGGCACAATAGCTTTTCTTTCTTCCTCTTTTGTAGCTGAATCAAGGTTATTTAGATTTCGTGGAAGATTGAGGTAGAAATGACATAAATAAAACAGGGAGGAAATAACTACACATTTAGTTGAAAACCATCTCATTTTGGTTGTAATACTGGAAAAAAAATGATACGGCTACAGATTTTAAAATAGTGTTAACATTTGTTGGTGTCTTCCTTTTAGTCCCATAGATTTCCAATTACACGTCCTTGGGAGACTTATAGCACTACTATGTAAAATGTCTTTTTAATCAGACTGTTTTCTCAGAACATTGTACAGTGTTCTCAATTAATAGTTCTTGAATAAAGGAATTAATGATTAATTGTCTTTTTAAAAATTATTATTCCACCTAAGACAGAGCCTAAGACAAGGACTCCAGTGCAGGTAGTTTATTTGGGAGCAATTCCAGGATGCAATAGTGAGGGAACAGGATGACTGATAAGGGAAAAATTAATATCAGTAAAAATGAATTATCAAGCTGGTTAAAACTGTGGACAAAGGGGGACTCTCTGAGGAACTGCGTTGAAAGCATATCAGAATTATATCTGTGAAAAAGAGGTCTCCAGGGTTTTTCCTACTGCCTCCCAACTCCCATTAGTTGACCATTTCCTGTCAGAGCATTAAGTATCTCCCATTCAAGGCTAAGAAACCCGCTGCTTCCAGGAAAGCACTGAAACAGAAAAACAGAGAATGAGTTGCAGGCTTTTTGAGATGGGAAGCTGATGTTATGCATGGGGAACTACCAAGATGAATCTGAACCATTGTCTAAAATATAATTGAAATAAAACTAGTGTAATGCCAATCAGTTGGTCTTAAAAACGCATATATAATTTTTATCCGGCCATTTTTATTGCTCAAATTCTTCAAAGAAAATCTGAACTTCTAATTTCCTAGACCATTCTCAATTTGACCCATGCCTACATTTGCAATCTCATCACCCTCCAACTTCTCACATACCTACCTCCACCTATATTGAAGTATTTGAAGTTTCCCAACTATAACATGCTGTTCTCTGTCCTTATGTGGAGTTGAGATAACAGAGTACAAGGACCAAATCAGGTAAGTCCTTATAAGCCATAGTAAACAGAATCAATTATAGTATAATAGAAAGGGTTTAAAGTGTTGGGGTAAATGATATAGTTTACATTTTTAAACCATTTTTGGTTGTTATATGTAGAATGGATTTGAGTAGAGGAGGGTAACAAGGGTAGAAGTAAGCAACACAATTAAGAAGTGATTCCAGTGGTTCACATGGAAGTTGTTGGCTCCTTAGAGTAGGTGATAGAAGTGTAAATGTAGCAAGGAGGGTGGATTGGTGATCAGTGTTGGAGGTAGTACCAACTTTACTTGCAAATGAATTGGAATTGAATTGGACAGAAATGAAAAGAGCAAGCAAACAGAGTCTAAGTTTGGCTTGAGAACTGAATGGAATGTAGAAACATTTATTTAAATTAGAAGTCTGCACTGTTTTAGACATATTAAATACTACATGCCTTTTAGAAAGCCAAGCAGAGGTATAAAGTACTAGACTATATGTATATGCTCAGGGGAGAGTTAAGGGCTGAAGAAATCAATTTGGGAATTACTGGCATGTTGGTGGTATCTTTTGAAACTGAAATCTGATGAGTCACTTGGGAAAAGAAGGTAGATAGAAAGGAGAGAGGTCCAGGGCCAACTCCAGGGTTCTTCAATGTTTAGAATTTAGGCAGAGGAGGTGAAGACAGCAAGAGTTTGAGAAGGGGCACTTAGGGAAGTAGAGAAAACCAAAAGAGTGTGATGTTACTGAAGCCAAGAGAGGAAATTATTTCAAAAAGTAGTGAGTAGTCGTTTATGTCAAACATGCAAAAACTGCTAAGAAATCAAATAAGATGAAGGCCAATGAGTTTGGAAAAATGGAAAATATGTATAAAGTAGACAATACCTTCTTTGCTAGAGTGGATGGGAAGAAATCCTGTTTGGAATGCATTAAGGATCCCCTCAGAGGGGAAGTTCTCTCCCTTTGGCTTCTACATCAGATAGAACACTTAAAATGTTTCTGCTGAGCTCCTTCTGTCCCTTGAAGGAAGCTGTCTTGGAGTGGTGATTTCTAATCCCATCCTGATGTCTATACATCAGTTTCCGCATCTGGTCCTTGAGAAGCATGCATCCTTATTTAATCGGTGGTGGGAGTACAGTTAATTTCCATCAGCAGCTGTGGCTTGTCTCTTGCCCATTAAGTCTGAATCAGTTGCAAGTCAGTAGTCTCAAGCTCTTCGTGGTCTACTGGAAGATGCCCCCAACCCAAGTCTAATGTTAGTAGCATATTCCCATTTTCTGCCTATGATGTAAGTGTGTATGGATGTGTGTGAGTGTGTGCGTGTGTGTGTGTGTATGGTAGTGAGGACGGGCAAGAGTGGGCAAAAGAAAATGCCACAGCCCTTCACCGATTTTCTCCAACAAAATTTTCTCTCTGATCTTTCACTGTACTCTTGACCTCTCTAAAACTATTCAGAGGTGGGAAGTGGGAGGTCAACTAAGACTTACTTAATCAATTATTAGCCATATCCTTTATAAATCCTGGTTTGGTGGTGTATCAGTAAGGTTTCAGTCAGGAAGGGAGAACCATAAGGAGATATGGGATTGATTTTATGAACTATACAGCAGAGATTGACAAAATTTTTCTGTAATGAGTCAGATAGTAAATATTTTTGGCCTTGTGGGCCATAAGGTCTCTGTAACAACTACTCAACTCTGCTTTATAACCCACGGCAGTCATAAACTATGTAAACGAATGGGCATAGCTGTGTTCGAATAAAGCTTTATTTGCAAAAACAGGTAGGAAAGACAAAGCTAGTTTGACCATCTCTTATTTACACAATGGTGGGAAAAGCTGAAAAAGTGAACTCTCAGAAGGGAGTGCTGGAGGATCACAGAAAAAATCACTAATCTCTCACCCTCAAGCACTGGTGTGGAGGACAACTTGAAGTTTGCAGGGACATCTGGAAAGGCAAGCAAGTTCAGCTTCCTTACAGGGACTGCATAAAGGGAGTTGGACAGAGGTCTATAGGAAGTTGTTGTCTTAGTTGTGGCTACTACTTCTGTTGGTCTGCATCCAATCGTGAAGACTGGGACTGCCGTTGGCCTCAGAGCCCACTGTCAGGAAGAAGAGCTAGATGCTGAGCAGAGGAGAGTGGGGAAAAGCAGGCACCTGCTGTGCACTTCTGTATCAGTTTGTCACTGCCTCTCACTCTTAGGTTTGTCTGAGGGTGATGATAACTGTTTCCACTTCACCTCCCTAATTTTTGTGATTTCCTCTCTTATCTAACTCAAACTGGAAGAATGCATAAAGGGGTTTCTAAGAGACATTTTTTTTTTTTTTTTAAGAGACATAGTTGCCAGCTTAACAAAGTAGACAGTAGAACAAATTGTTCTACTTTTGGCTCTCAGAAGAAACTGAAGCAGAAAGATTGCCATTTTAACATAATGCAACTGCAGGGAAATATATCTTCCCTGGATTTCTCAGTGTTCCTCTAAACAAAGCTTCAGATCCCCAAGGCACAGATTTTATACATATATATATATATATATATATATATATATATGATGTAAAGACAGAAGACATTTGTTTTCACTTCCCCTAGAAACATTTTACTTTCCACATCCATGAGGATTAGATATGTAGCCATTTTTTCCCTAATGATGGAGTTAATCACCCCCATCCAAAAGGCCAAGAAACCTATTATCTCCCCAAGAGTCAAATTGTTAAATCCTGGGGCAGGCATATAAGTTAACTCCAAAGGTAACTGAATAGGCTAGACACTGTCAGGAAGACTTAAGTGTCAATTTTCCTTGATATTCATATCTGAAAAGAGTTGAGCTCCAGATTCATGGAGACACTTCTAGGTTGTGAAAGCCACAGACACTGGATTTAGGCTCCTTGAGAGATTTATTTATATATAAAAGGGCTAGATGATGGACTCTTCCCATTACATCTCCAAAGAAGGGGAAGGGAGAAATTGAGCACTTTTCCCCTTTTAAGCACAGAAAATTCATTTTTTCTGTGTCCCTCATGTACTGAGGGTCAGTCAGTTGTGCAGGGCATTTCTGCATTTATTTCTCATTGCATCAATCTGTAGGGTTGCTGGGGATAAGGGACTGACCTTTACAGAATACTCTACTCAACAGCAGCAGAATACACTTTCATTTCAAGTGCTCATGGAGCATATACTAAGATAGACTACATCCTGGGCCACAAAATAAACCTTAACAAATTTAAAAGAACTTGAAATCATACAGAAGGTGTTCTTACAAAGATGGAACCACACTATAAGTCAACAAGAGAACAATAACAGCTTCTAAATACTCAGGAACTAAACAGCATATTTCTAAGTGAAAGAGAAAGTCTCCAAAATTAAAAAGCACATAAAATTGAATGAATATTAAAATAAAATGCCAAAAATTTTGGGACACAGCTGAAGCAGTGCTGAGAGGGAAATTTTAGGAATAAATGTATACATTAGAAAAAAGGAAAAGACTCTAATCAACGATCTAAGCTTCCATCCCAAGAACCTGAAAAACAAAATAATTCCAAAGCAAATAAAACAAAGAGAATAATACATATAAGAGCACACATAAATGAACTGAAACAGAAAAACAATAAAGAAAATCAATGAAACAAAGAGCTGTTCTTTGAAAAGATAAATAAAATTAACAAACCTCTAACAAGATTGACAAAGTAAAAAAGAGAAGACACAAATTATCAACATCAGGAATAAAACAGAGGTACTACTGTAGACCCTTCAGACAATAAAAAGGTAATAAGGGAATACTATGAACAGCTCTAAAGGTCTGTGGGTGGTGCAAACTGTTTGCGCTGGTGTACTAACCCAAAGGTCGATAGTTCAAATCCACCCAGCGATGTTGTGGAAGAAAGGCCTGGCGATCTTCTGTAAAGATTACAGCCAAGAAAACTCCATGAAGCAGTTCAACTTTGTTAACATGTGGGGTCTGCATGGATTGGAACAGGGAGGCTTTCTTTTTTTTTTTTGGTTTGTGAACAATTCTACACACATAAATTTGACAACTTTCATGAAATGGATCCATTCCTCGAAAAACAAACTACCACAACTCACCCAATATGAAATACATAGTTTGCTTAGACCTGTATCTATTAAGGAAATTGAATGTGTGATTTTATAACACTCAAAATGGAAATCTCCAGGCCCAGATGGTTTCAGTAGTAAATTCTACCAAATGTTTAAAGAAGAATTAACAACAATTCTACACAAATCTCTTACAGAAAAAAGGAGAGGCCACATCTCAATAATTATTTTGAAGCTAGTATTAGCATAAGAGTCCCTGGGTGGAATAACAGTAAGTGCTCGTCTACTAGCTGAAAGGTTGGCACTTCAAACCCATCAAGAGCTGCCTCAAAAGACAAGACTGGCGATCTGCTTCAGAAAGGTCACAGCCTTGAAAATCCCATGGGGCAGTTCTATTCTGCACACATGGGTTTGCCGTGAGTCAGAATCAACTCAATGGCAACAAGCAACAGCAGTATTACCCTGACACCAACACCAAAGTATAAAAACAGGAAACTACCAATAAATATTCCTCACAAATTTAAATGCAAAATTACTTAACAAAATATTTAACAAACAGGATTCAGCAACATATAAAAAGATCATACACCATGAAAGTGGGGGGGGGATATTCCAGGGATGCAAGGCTGTTTAAATCAATTTAGTCTACTGTATTATCAGGCTAAAGAAGAAAAAAAAATGCATAATCATATCAATCATTGCAGAAAAACACTCATTCATGACAAAACTCTTAAAAAACAAGTATAGAGGAAAACTGTGTTAATTTGATAAAGAATATCTACAAAAATCCCTACAACTAATGGTATATGTAATGGTGAAAGACTGAATGTTTCCCTCTAAAGTTGGGAACAGGCAAGGATGTGCACTGTCACCACCTTCGTTCAACATAGCACTGAAAGACACATCTTGTGCAATAAAACAAGAAAAAGAAATAAAGGTCCTACAGCCTGGGAAAGAAGAAATAAAGCTGTTCTTTGCAGACGAGATGAATGTCTACGAAGAAAAATAACATCTTTGCTCTTCAGCACTTTAAAGAGCCTTTTGCAGCAGATTTGCAGAATAAGGTATGTCATTTGATTTCTTGACTGTGGCTTTCATGGGCATTGATTATGGATCCAAGTAAAATGAAATCCTTGACTACTTCAATATTTTCTCTGTTTATCCTGACGTTGCTTATTGGTTCAGGTATGAGGATTATTGTTTTATGTTGAGGTGCAACTCATACTGAAGGCTTTGGTGTTTGATCTTCATCAGTAAATGCTTCAAGTCCTCTTCACTTTCAACAAGCAAGGTTGTGTCATCTGCATGTAGCAGGTTGTTAATGAGTCTTCCTCCAATCCTGATGCCAAGCTCTTCTTTGTGTAGCCCATTTCCTTGGATTATTTGCTCAGCATAAGGATTGAATAAGTATGGTGAAAGGATACAACCCCCACACACTCCTTTCCTGATTTTAAACCACACAGTACCACATCGTTCTGTTGAAATGAGTACTAACGTTTACATCTTTAGCAAGCCAAATAACCAGTAAAATTTCATGTTTTGGGTTAATTTTTCCCAGATTGCATTTTTAATCAAGTCTGCCTGCCCCTACAATAATTTCAGTTTAGTAGAAAGCAGTAAAAATTCTATGTTATTATTATCCGCCTTTCAAGGGAAACACCAAGGTCATGAAAATTTCATTTGTGTGTTATTTTGTTTTGATTTTGTTCCTATTACATTTGCAACAGTGGCAAACAATGAGGCTTTTAGTAAAGAAATTCACAAAATCTCTAGTGAGTTTTAATCATTTTTCTAGCAGGATGCAGTGTGAACCATAACTCATTTTTGACAAAGGTACAAAAGGAAGTAAGGAAGGATTATCTTTGCAACAAACAGTGGAGCAGGAGTAATCAGACACCTGAAAGCAAAGAATAATAATAAAAAAAAAAACCCAATATGTCTCACGCTTCATGCAAAAATTAAGTCAAAATAGATTACAGATGTAAATGTAAAATCTTTAAAAATTTAGAAGAAAAGATAAAAAAGCCATAGAAGGCAAACTTCGGGATCTAGTACTAAGCAAAGAGGTCTTATGCTTGACATTAAGAGCATGATCCATAAAAGAAAACACTGATAAATTAAACTTCCTCTAAATTAAAATTTTTTGCTGTGTGAAAGACCCTGTTAAGAGGATGGAAGACAAAATACATATGCACAGAAAATATTTGAAAACCTCATATCCTACAGGAAACTGGTATCTAGAATATGTACAGAACTCTCAAAACTCAACAGCAAAAGCTGAACGTTTAAATTAGAAAATGAGCAAAAGAAATAAAGTGACGTCTAACTAAAGAGGACGTATACAGATGGAAAATAAGCACAAAAAAGGTATTCAATAAAAACAAATGAGCTCTCAAGCCACAAAAAAGATATGAAGAAAAGACTCGACAGCAATGGGTAATTCAAAGAAGTCGGTCCAAAAAATCTACGTACTGTATGATTCTAACTATGTGACATTCTGGAAAAGGCAAAACAATAAAAAAAAAAAAAAAAAAAAAACTATAGAGACAGTGAAAAGATCTGTGGTGGCCAGGGAGTTGAGGGAAGGAGAGGGGGATGACTAGTTGAGCACAAGGCATTTTTAGGGCAGTGAAACTATTCTATATGCTACTGTAATGGTGGACATTGACATGCGTTTGTCAAAACCCATAGGACTATATACAAAATGAACCCTAATGTAAACTATGTACTTTAATTAATAATAATATATCAATATCAATTTATCAATTGTTACAATGTACCAAAGCAATGCAAGAGGTAAATAGATGAAACTATGCAGGGGCAGGGAGGCATTTGAGAACTCTGTATTTTCTGCACAATTTTTCTGTAAACCTAAACTGCTCTAAGAAGTAGTCTGTTTTTTAAAAGATGTTAAACAGCATCATCCATTGGGAAAATGTGAATTAAAACCACAATGAGATATCACTACACCAATCAGAATGCCTAAGATATGGGAGAAAAAAAAAAGTTACACCACCACATACCGTCAAAGGGGCAGAGAAACTGAAAGAACAGTTTGTCAGTTTCTTTAAAAATTGAATATGCCATTTCCATTCCACCCAGAAATTGCACTCCTAGACATTTGTCCCAGAGAAACAAAAGTTTACGTACACATACACACACAAAACAAAAAACAAAAAAATCTGTACATGGATGCTTACAGCAGTTTTATTAACTCAAAACTGGAAAAAACTTAGATTTTCTTAAATGAATAAATAAACTGTAGTTTTATCATGCGATACTACTCAGTAATGAAAAGAATGAATTATTGATATACTCGACAACCTGGATGAATTTCCAGAGATTTATGCTAAGTGAAAAAAGCCAGTCCTGAAAGATTATATAAGGTATGATTCTATTTATATGACATTCTTGAAATGCTAAAATTATATAAAGGGAGAACAGATTATTGGTTGCCAGGGGTTAAGGAGGAAGTGCAGGCAGGAAGTAAGGGTGAGCAAGAGAAATCCTTGGAGTGTTGGAACAGTCCTGTATCTTGACTTTATCAATGTCGATATCCTGGTTGTAATATTGTACTATAGCTTTGCAAGACTTTACAATTGAGGAAACAGGGTGAAGAGCACACTGGACATTGGGATATCTTCATAGAGGGATCTTACAACTGCATGTGAATCTACATTTATCTCAGAATTAAAAGATTAATTAAAAAATAGTAGAGCAAATGAATGAAGAGTGTTGGGTGTCATGAATCACAAAAATGGAATAAGGTAAACAGAGGTTTTTTTTTCATTTTTATTGAAATATGATTTACATACAGTAAAATTTACTTTTTTAGTCTATAGTTCTCTGTTTTGACTAACGTATCCAGCCATGTAACCACTACCACAGTTAAGATATAGTATAGTTTCACCACCTCCAAAAATTCCTCCATGTACCACTTTGTCGTTAACTCCCTTACCTCCAGCTGCTGGCAACCACTGATCTGTTTTCTAGTCCTACAGTTTTGCCTTTTCAATAAAGTCCTATAAATGGGATAATGTAGTGTGCAGCCTTTTGATTCTAGTTTCTTTTGCTTAGCATAATGCAGCAGAGATTTATCCACATTGTTGCTTGTATCAATAGTCTGTCTCTTTTTAATGTTGAGTGGTATTCCATTGTGTGGATGTACCACAGTTTATTTATCCTTTTTCCAGTTGAAGGACATTTTGTTTTGTTTTGTTTTCCTAGGTTGAGGCAATTACTAATGATTCCAATACAAACATTTTTGTACAGGTTTTGTACAAGTTTTCACTAATTTGGGTAAAAATCTAGGTGTGAGATTTCTAGGTCTTATGGTAAATGCATAATTCACTATAACGAGCAGCCAAATTGTTTAGGGTATGAGATGCATAAGGTATGAAGTATACATTGAGGTTCATATTTTATATACTGTATAGATATCCTATTGTTGCAATACTATTTTTTTTTTTTTTTTTTTTTACAGATTTAGAGGTTTTAATACAGATTTGCTGGAGTGGAGTGCTAAAGTAAATGAACTTGGCTGCAAAGAGTATTTCCTGAAATAAAGCTTTCAAAGATGATGCAGAAAATGTAAAATAAAAAAATCATGTAGGAAAACACCATTGCAGCGAAAGAGGTCAAGATACTGGGAAGCCATGATGAACTGCCAGCGCTCTGTTGATGTCACCAAGAAAAAGAGTTGAGGAGTCCTGAAGATTTTTGGCTAAGGTGCAAAAATAATTCCATATGATTATATGGAGTGAAAAAGTCCAATCACGAAATGTTACATACTATATGATTCCATTTAGAGAACACTCTTGAAATGACAGAGTTGGAGAGTAGATTAGTGGTTGCCAGTTAGGGAGGTTGAAGGGAGGGAGGAGGCTGTTGCTATAGAAGGGTGGCATAAGGGGTCATTGTGATGGAACTGTTCTCTATCCTGAGTGTGGTGGTGGTCAAACAAATCTACACATGTGAAAAAAGTACATGGAACCACACACAGACATGCACACACACACACACACACACGAATGTGTATCAAGTGGGTGAAAGCTGAATAAGGTAGGTGGATTCTATCAATGTCAAAATCCTGGCTGTGATATTAATACCTCAGTTATCCAAGAAGTTACCTTTGGGGGAAACTGGGTACGTGGGATACCTCTGTGTTACTTCTTACAACTACATCCTGCATGTGCATCTATAACTATTTCAAAATAAAATTTTAAAGAAGAGGATGGGAGGGAGATAGTTTGGCCCTAGTTTAGCTCCTGATGACAAAAAAATATCATAAGCTTCCAAAAACTATGGTTTGGATAACAGCCTTATGCAAATTTTAGTGATATTATGTATGCAAATTATCTCTCTAAAAACGTATTGCCAATAAGTCAACATAATCAAATTTTATTACAAATCAACGACTAAAATTAAGAAATTAAAACATGATTTTTATATTGTCATCACATTTTAACGACAGCTAAACCCTATGGGCTTGTTCTGCTCTGTCCTATAGGGTCACTGTAAGTCGGAATGTCAGCTAAGAGAGTCTAATATTAAAAAGAAGCCCACAAAACATGATAATTTATGGCTGATAACCCATGCCATGTATTGTGAAATAAACATTGTGAGTTAATGCACTGATTATAGATTATAAGTGATCATGGACTATTTTTTTCTAATTTATATGCACTTTTTAATTTTTCATGTAAGAGTGATTCCATCAAAAGAAAGAGGAAATGTCACCCCCACACCACCCCAGCACACATACAACATAAATGACCTTTAAAATCTCTATATGGAGATTGGAAAGTAAATCGCATTTATACTCATTCTATCTGAGCAAAATATCTGCTGAAGCAAATCTATTTTTACAAGATTGTGCCAGTTAATACTGCCTCTTAAAGAGCTAAAATGTAGCTAAAGAACTGACACAGGCAAATGGAATCAAGTGAAAATTAAAGCCCTATTCAAAGCGTGCCTTAAAAATTAGTACACATCTATGCTAAAGCTTTGATAGGTCCTTCTGAAGCTCTTACCAGAGTGGTGAGCTCCTCAAGTAGGTGTTTTAAGTTGTGCTTGTCAAGATTGTAACAATTCCAGTTTTAGTGTTAAAGACTGGCAAAATGGACACTCTTTTAGGGATGCTGGCTAATGATCAGTCTCTTAAGAAAAGTGCTTTATTTTCCTTCCCCGGGACTAAACCATGGTTTAGATATAAATTTTGTATTCACCTCATTGGAAAGTCATGTGGAAAGACAGAAGGAAAAGATCTCAGTTATATGCGTGTGGTAGTTGGGAAGGTGATTAAATTTTCCTTCTCTTTACATTTAATTCTACCTTTTATTATATTATCAGTTAATTTTCCATGTGCTCTGCTCACCACAGCCCCTAGAGCAGTGGTAGGAATATGTTAAATACCCTCATATTAACGACAAAATTTTCTTCTATTAGATTTTTGCCAGCAAACAAAAAAACATATTTTTAGTGTAGGCACATGGGATACATTTGTGAACACCTGGAAAGGAACTCAGAGAAAGAGTATTTTAAAATAGGCTGAGTATGAGTATAAATACAGGCGTAGGCAATGCAAGCCTGGGGACAAAAGGTCCCGGTATTATAAACAAAGAATTTTATCCCAGATACCTGGGAGAATCATTACTAGATAAGTGGGGAGGGAAGAACATTTTTTTTTTTTTTTCATTTTGGGAAAATGAGATAAGCTTACATTTAGATAATTCATTACTTGGGAGTTAAAAGTTCAATATTTTATTCTTTTTGGGAATATTCATTACTATAGGCAGCAACATTAAGTATTTTAAATATTATGTTTCACTGGAAGTGCATACTGCTTCTTGCCTCTCATAATTGCATCCCAGGTGTACTGTCTAAAAGGTAGCAAGAGAGAGTGATGAATGGTCTTACTCTCTGGGTGACTACTGCTTCGATTAATTCATTCTTTCTCTGACATTCATATATTATTGCATTTCTTTTCATTTCATGACTTGGCTACATTAGGTTTAACTTGTACTAAAATGGTCAGGTCGCCCTCCAGTCAACCTCCTCTTCTCACACTCATTCCTCATTTTTACTGAAGAATGATGCTCTCTGTTTTTAGTCTCTCAACTTCTACTCACTGTTCAGTGCACAGCAGTTTGGCTTCTACCTCCACATTCCACTGAATCTGTTCTTGCTAAAGTTACCACTGACTCTCTTAAGGGTCAAAGTCAATACTTCTTTTCCAGAAATTCCCCGGAAAGCTCCATTAATGTCACTGATTTGTAACAGGTAACATGCCTGTTCCTGAAGCAATAATTGTGGCCAGATGATGATATTCCACAGGTTAGCTAATGTTGTGGTGTCCAATATAGGAGCCACTAACCACATGTGGCTTCTTAAATTTAAATTACCTGAAATTTAATAAAATAAAAATTTATGGCTTCAATCACACTAGCCATATTTTAAGTTCTCAATAGCCACACACGTTGCTAGTGGCTACTATATTGGGTGGTGTAAATGATAGAACATTTCCACCATCACAGAAATTTCTGTTTTAAGTAGTATGTAAGGTCTCAATCACCCCACTCTTACAGCTAGGAAGGAGCTAGCCAACATCTTCTCTCATTTTATGGGCTATTGGCAGGGATCGAGGGGTGTGCAGTTCGGACAAATTGCCCAATGATGAAGAATGGGAACGGACTACGAAGGAAGCAACCACACGATCCATTACAATATACAATAGGTTTTTCACTTGTTGCCCTGTTGCTGTAGTTTACCTCTGTTTGCTACAACAAAAAAAAATTCAGAAAAAAATGTTACCTTGTTGCTGACATGTACTATGTAGTTAGGTCTATGATGGTTGCGCCTGTACTGAACATGTACAGACTTTTTTTCTTGTCATTATTGCCTAAACAATACAGTACAACAACTATTTGCATAGCATTTACATTGTATTAGGTATCGTAAGTAATCTAGAGATCATTTAAAGTATATGGGAGGATGTGTTTAGGTTATATGCAAATGCTGTGCCATTTTATATAAGGGACTTGAATGTCTGTGGATTTTGGTATCCCCGAGGGTGATGGAACTGATCCCCATGAATACTGAGGGACGACTGTGTATATATCCTTCCATTCTGTTTTTTCCCATGGGATGAATTCTTAGCAGTAAAATCCTGGGTCAAAGAACAGATATAGTTTTAATTTCAATGGGCGTTGTATAATTACTTTCTAAAAACTATAATTATTCCCATTTAAATGAGCAATACATGAGAAGGGCCCTTTGCCCATATATATTGCTGACAATAAGGGAGTTCAGTCCAGTGGTTAAAAGCACAATCTCTTGAGCCAGTCTTCTTCGGTTCAAATTCTAGCTCTGCAACTTTTCATATGTGTGACCTTGAGCAAATTACTAAACATGTATGCTCCTCAGTTTAACTGAGTGTAAAATAAGAGTGTTAATAATAGTATGTAAGTCATATGCTTGTTTTAAAAAAATAAATGATTTAATATACATGGAGCACAAGAACAGTCCCTAGCATATAATTGGTGCTTGATAAATGTCAGCTATTATAAAATAGATATGACCACGTTTGATTTTTAACAAGAAGTGGGTGTGATCACATCTTTGATCTTTGTATCTTTTCTGACATATTAAAAGTATTATCTCATTTTAATCTAATTTACACTTCTTTATTACTAGTAAGGTTGTGCATATTTTCATGTTTTATTGGCCATTTAGCTTTACTTTGCTGTGAATTTCTGATATATATCTCAATTTATTTTTCTATTGAAGTTGATTGTAGTTTTTTAATTTGTAGATATACTCTGTACATTAAGTGTCAACCTCAAAAGTTGGACTTTTTTTTCTAGTCTCTGGAAGGATTTTTGACTTTTTATATCTTTTGTTAATATTATTTATTTTCTTGTCTCATTGAAAATGCTTTGAAACCTTCGTGCCAAATAAGAAGAACAAGAACAAATGACATCTGCAGTGATCATGAGTATCTGTCTCATTCATTTCTACTTGACTAAAAATAGCTTAAGTGGGTTACTCCTTAGAATTTCTCCAGTTGGACTTTGATGAAGACTTTTTCCTCATACTTAAACAACTTTTTTTAATTCCTATTTTATTTAACACTTAAATTAGGAAAAGCGACTGAATTTTATGAAATGCCTTTTCAGGATGCAATAATAAAATCATAGTTCTAAAACTCTTTATCATGTTGATATAATGATTTATTTGGGTAATTTCCTATGATACTTTTTTTATGGGCATATGCCATTGTTCTTTTGACATACAGCTAATATTCAGACTGCTAATTATTTTTTTCCTTAAAAATCTGTAGTCATAAATGAGATTGCTCTAGTCAAAAGTGAGATTTAGCTAGTCTTTATAAGACTTAGTAATGCTATTCTTGTCTTTTCCTCTATAAAATAGATTAAACAGCATTGGAATTATCTATTCTTCAAAGGATCAAAGGAATAGTAGTACTGAGTGCGTATATGCCAGACACTGATCTAAGAGAGTCATTCTTATTAAGACATTTAGTCCTCACAGTGTTTGTTATACAGTAGAAGCTATAGTTATCATCACTATTTCTCAAGTGAAGATTCAAAGAAATAGAGAAATGGCACAACTTGTGTCCAAAGCCATGCAGCTAATAAATGAACTGCTGGCCTTGAACCTCAGGCAGTCAAATTCCAGAACCTTACACTTAACTACCATTCTATGCTGTCTCAGCTGGATTGCTCTGCTAATCACCTCCCCAAGTATTTCTACTGGTCTACCTGAGTTTTCTTCTTTGTTCATTTCCTCATTCTCCAATTCATATTTGCTGAATATCTACCATGTGCTGCTGACTATTCTAGGCACTGGAGATAGAGCAGTAAACCAGAGAAGGCCCTGCCTTCACGGAGGTGGGAAAAAGAGTCAGTAAACAAACAAATGCATAATATGTGAGGCGAAATATAACTGAGGGTAAAGGGAATAGGAAATGCAGGTCTAGAGTGGTTGCTATTTCATGTAGGGTGGCCAGGAAGATGATAAGACGATACGTGGGCAGAGTCCTGAAAGAAGCGTAGGGGCAGTTCTTTTTGAGATCTGGGTAAGGTGACTACAGGACTCAGTTTGCTGGCTTGGTTCCAGAATCCTTCTGCCTTTTTTGCATGTGTGTGTGGCAAATATATATGGAACAAAACATTTGCCATTTCGATATTCTCCACATGTACAATTCACAGGTATGATTCAGTGGCATTATTTGTATTCATCATGCTGTGCAGCCATCACCATTACCTACTTTGAAATTTTTTCATCACCCTTAATAGCAGCTCATTGTCCCCTAAGCAATGAGTCGCTCTTTCTTCCTCCCTCCTGCCTGACACTAGTAACCACTAATAAACTTAGGTTCGTATGCACTTGCATATTCTGTATACTTCATATAAGTGGAATCATACACTATTTGTCTTTCTGTGAATGAATTATTTCACTCACATGATGTTTTCAAGCTGCATCCGTATTGTTGCATGTATCAGGAATTAATTTCTGTTTATGGCTGAATAATATTCCATTGTGTGTTCTGTCTTGATGTAATTACTATAGCACTTCCTTTCAGAAAATACTAGGAACTGCATGTTGTTATGTTGTTAGGTACCCTTGAGTCAGTTTCAACCGATAGTGACCCTGTGTACTACAGAATGAAACACTACCCAGTCCTGCCTCATGCTCACAATCCTTGTTATGCTTGAGCCCATTGTCGCACCCACTGTGTCAATCCATCTCCTTGAGGCTCTTCCTCTTTTTCGCTAGCCCTCTAGCACGCATGATGTCCTTCTCCAGGGACTGATCCCTCCTGATAACATGTCCAAAGTATGTAAGAAGTCTTGCCATTCTTGCTTTTAATGAGCATTCTGGCTATATTTCTTCCAAGACAGATATTTTTATTCTTCTGGCAGTCCATGGTATATTTAATATTCTTTGCCAACATCATAAGTCAAATGCATCAATTCTTCTTCAGTATTCCTTGTTTATTGTCCAGCTTTCACATACAGATGAGCTGATTGAAAATGCCATGGCTTGGGTCAGGCACACCTTAGTCTTCAAGGTGACATCTTTGCTTTTTAACACTTAAAAGAGGTCTTTTGCAGCAGATTTGCCCAACGCAACACGTCTTTTGATTTCTTGACTGCTACTTCCATGGATGTTGATTTTGGATCCAAGTAAAATGAAATCCTTGACAACTTCAATCTTTTCTCCATTTATCGTGATGTTGCTTATTGGTCCAGGTGTGAGAATTTTTGTTTTCTTTATGTCAAGGTGTAATCCACACTGATCTTCATCAGTAAGTGCTTCACGTCCTCTTCACTTTCAGCAAGAAAGACTGTGTCATCTGCATAACGCAGGTTGTTAATGAGTCTTCCTCCAGTACCGATGCCCAGTTCTTCTTCATATAGTCCAGCTTCTTGGATTATTTGCTCAGCATACAGATGAGGAGGTATGGTAAAATATACCACCCTGACACACACCTTTCCTGACTTTAAGCCACGGAGTATCCTCTTGTTCTGTTGAAACAACTGCCTCTTGATGTGTGTACAGTTTCCTCATGAGCACACACACACACCTTTCCTGACTTTAAGCCACCGAGTATCCCCTTGTTTTGTTGAAACAACTGCGTCTTGATGTGTGTACAGTTTCTTCATGAGCACAATTAAAATAAAATAATATTTTTTTTAGTGCTCTGGAATTCCCATTCTCCGCAATGTTATCCATAATTTGTTATGATCCACACAGCCGAATGCCTTTGTATAGTCAATAAAACACGGGTAAACATCTTTCTGGTATTCTCGGCTTTCAGCCAGGAGCCATGTGATATCAGCTATGATATACCTGGTTCCATGTTCTCTTCTGAATCTGGCTTGAATCTCTGGCAGTTCCCTGTCAATATGCTGCTGCAGCTGCTTTTGAATGATCGTCAGCCAAATTTTACTTGCATGTGATATTAATGATAATGTTCAATAATTTCCACATTTGGTTGGATCACCTTTCTTGGAAATAGGCATAAATATGGATCTCTTCCAGTCCGTTGGCCAAGTAGCTGTCTTCCAAATTTCTTAGCATAGACGAGTGAGCACTTCCAGTGCTGCAACCATTTGTTAAAACAATCTCAATTGATAGTCTGTCAATTCCTGGAGTGTTGTTTTTCATCAATGCCTTCAGTGCAGCTTGGACTTCTTCCTTCAGTATCATCGATTCCTGATCATATGCTCCCTCTTGAAATGGTTGAAAGTCGACCAATTCTTTTTGGTATAATGCTCTGTGTGTACCTTCCATTTTCTTTTGATGCTTCCTTAGGTCGTTTAATGTTTTCACCATAGAATCCTTCACTATTGCAACTCGAGGCTTGAATTTTTTCTTCAGTTCTTTCAGCTTGGGAGATGCTGAGCGTGTTCTTCCTTTTTGGTTTTCTAGCACCAGCTCTTCGCACATATCATTATAATACTTTGTCTTTTCAAGCCACCCTTTGAAATCTTCTGTTCAATTCTTTTACTTTGTCATTTCTTCCTTTCACTTTAGCTACTTGATGTTTAAGAACAAGTTTCAGAGTCTTTTCTTCCATTCATTTTGGTCTTTTCTTTCTCTCCTGTCTTTTTAATGACCTCTTGTTTTCTACATGTATGATGTCCTTGATGTCATTCCACAACTCATCTGGTCTTCGGTCATTAGTGTTCAATGCGTCAAATCCATTCTTGAGATTGTCTCTAAATTCAGCTGAAATTATACTCAGGTTCATACTTTGGCTCTCATGGAGTTGTTCTAACTGTCTTCGGTTTCAGCTTGAACTTGCATGTGAGCAATAGATGGTCTGTTCCGCAGTCAGCCTCTGGCCCTGTCCTGACTGACAATATTGAGCATTTCTGTTGTCTCTTTCCACAGATATAGTCATTTTGGTTCCTGTGTATTCCATCTGGTGAGGTCCATGTGTGTAGTTGCTGTTTATGTTGGTGAAAAAGGTATTTGCTATGAAGAAGTTGTTGGTCTTGCAAAATTCAATCACTTGATCTCTGGCATTGTTTTTATGATCAAGGCCATTTTTTCCAACTACTGATCCGTGTTCTTTGTTTCTAACTTTCACATTCCAATCACCAAAAATTATCAATGCATCCTGTTCGCATGTTCAATCGATTTCAGACTGCAGAAGCTGGTAAAAATCTTCAATTTCTTCATCTGTGGCCTTAGTGATTGGTGCGTAAATTTGAATAATAGTTGTATTAACTGGTCTTCCTCTTAGGCATATAGATATTATCCTATCACTGACAGCATTGTACTTCAAGATAGATCTTGAAATATTCTTTTTGACAATGAATGCAACGTCATTCCTCTTCAAGGTGTCATTCCTAGAATAGTTGATCATATGATTGTCAGATTCAAAATAGCCAATACCAGTCCATTTCAGCTCATTAATGCCTAGGATATAGATGTTTATGCATTCCATTTCATTTTTGATGATATCCAGTTTTCCCAGATTCATAATTCGTACATTCCAGGTTCCTATTATTAATGGATATTTGCAGTTATTTCTTCTCACTTTGAGTTGTGCCACATCAGCAAATGATGGTCCGTAAAACTTGACTCCATCCACGTCATTAGGGTTTACTCTACTTTGAGGAGGCAGCTCTTCCCAAGTCCTCTTTTGAGTGCCTTCTGACCCGGGGGGCTCACCTTCTGGCACTATATCGGACAATGTTCCACTGCTATTCATAAGGTTTTCACTGGCTGATTCTCTTCAGAAGTAGACTGCTGGGTCCTTCTTCCTAGTCTGTCTTAGTTTGGAAGCTCAGCTGAAACCTGCCCACAGAGGGTGGCCCTGCTGATATATGAATATCGGTGGCATAGCTCCCAGCATCACAGAAACATGCAAACCGCCCACATTTCGACAAAATGACAGACGTGTGGAGGAAAAACTGCATAGTCAATCTAAATCAGGGGAAAGCTTTTCCTGGCAAAAGGAAATGAGCCTTCCAAGGGCTGTGCAATGTATTTAACAAAAATGTATTTCTGCTTGTGTCAATTATTGTTATTTGTATTTTAATAGGATTAGAATTTCTTTTTTTCTCAAAATTCAATAATTTCATTAATATATGATCAAGAGTTTTTTTTTAACTAATATTGAAATTTCATTTTCCTTTTAGTCTAGTGGGAGACTGAAAAAATTAATAATGGAATTTCATTTTTTTTTTTCTTGTAATCTGTTTGGGGAAACCCTAGTGGCATAGTGGTTAAGTGCTACAGCTGCTAACCAAGAGGTCAGCAGTTCAAATCCACCAGGCACTCCTTGGAAACTCTATGGGGCAGTTCTACTCTGTCCTATAGGGTCACTATGAGTTGGAATCGATTCGACCGCAGTGGGTTTTTTAAATCTGTTTGGGGGAAAATCTTTCTTCCTACCAATCCCCCTCTTATTTTTTTTAGTGATTGCCTGTCAGATCTCTGTTCCTTTTTCTCCTTCTAGAATTTATATTATTTGCATTTTAGATTCCTTCATTATTTCTACCTCATTCTCTTTTGTTTCTCTGATTTTTTTTTAAAGAACACTTTTTTAAACTTGATATTCCAGATCACTGACTTAGTTCTCAGTCATGAACATCATCCCTTTCCACTTGCCTACAGAATGATTTAATTCAGAAATGCATTTTTATTTTACAAAGTCTTTTAATGCTTTAATTTAACTTTCAAGATGGTCTTATATATACATATATATATATATTTTTTGCAAATTATCTCTCTCATGTCTAGTAGTTTTGTTTTTCTCTGAGCCACCTATGCAAGTGTGTTCTTATTTCTCTCTTGGGTCACTTGGTCTCTGAGATGCATTGATATTGTACTCTGCACTTTGTCTACCTATGACTCTGTTCACATTTGGCAGTCAGATGAAGCTTCGAGCATTCCTCCAGCAGCAGCATGCCTGTGGGATGGGGGAAGGGAAGAAGAGTCTCCATCACTGTGGACCAGTGCTATGTTCATCTGTAAGCTGTCAAACCTCTTTTGAGGCACGTGAAGTCTTTTTGTTCCTTGATCTCTCTAGATATAAGTCTTAATTTTTCTTAGCCTCAAACCTAGGGAGCAATGTATCCCACCTGCTGAGACTCTCCTGTGGTTCTCTTGGGGCACTAAAATGTTTGTCACAGTTTGCCACCTGCCTACCCCTTCAATTTCTTTTTTTGCTACCACAGACCTGTTTCCTGGAGTACTTATGCTTTTGATGGGTGGAGTAACTTTTACTATTTGTGGGAAGTTTTTTTTTTTTTTTCTTTCCTAAAATGGCTCCTGATGATCTATAGCTCCTAGAATCCATGACCTTGTATAATATTTTCCCTTTGAGTGTGGGGTGGACCTAATGAGTTGCTGTAAATGCCCAGAATATGGCAAAAATAACTGGAGTCACTTCTAACATTAGGTTATAAGTGACCGACTTCTGCCTTGCTTGCACTCTCTAACTCTTCTCACTTGCTTAATGTGAAGAAACAAGATAACAAGCTGTGATCTGCCATATGGAGAGTGGCAAGAAACTCAGGGTGACTTTAGGATCAACAGCCCACAAGAAAATGGATTCTGTCAACAACCGTATGAGTGAGCTTGGAAGTAGATCCTTCCCCAGTTGTGTCTTCAGACGAGGCCACAGCCCTAGTGTTGAATTTGATTGCAATCTTGTGAGAGACCTTGAGCTGTAGGATGTAGCCAGGCCATGCCTGGATTCCTGACCCACAGAAGCTGCAGATAAATGTTGTTTTAAGTAAATAAGTTTTAGGGTAATCTGTTCACAGCAATAAGTAACTAACATACGGTCTTTTACCATCGTATTTTATCAGCATCCTCTTTAGCCCTGGAACACCTATGCTCTTGGTAGGGTACAGGTCAGCAGAATTTCCAATAAGTTTGTAGGCTTCTAATGTCATGTGATTGTTACACAGCATTATTATAGTAATAGATAACTGAAACACACAATAACATAATTATTAAAAAACAGCAATAAGTGCACTTAAATTTAAAAAAACATTTTGCTTACGCGGAATCCGTATGTACACCAAGAGGCAGTCATTCAAACAAAACAAAGTGATAGTTACTGCACAGTTTAAAATCAGGAAAGGTGTGTGTCAGGGTTGTATCATTTCACCATACTTATTCAATCTGTATGCTGAACAAATGATCCGAGAAGCTGGACTATATGATGAAGAATGCAGCATCAGACTTGGAGGAAGGCTCGTTAACAACTTTCAATAAGCAGAAGACACAAACTTGCTTGCTGAAAGTGAAGAGGACTTGTCATTTCTCTGATTCTAGCTCAGCATCATTCTAACACTCTTCTATGCTCTTTCTCTATCACAAGAACTGGAAACCTGAAAACCTTATGTCCTAGGTTAGATTCCCAACAGTGATACGCAGACTTGTGAGCTTTGACAAATATGAAGTCTTTCGGTAACCTCCAAACCAAAACAAACAAACCAGTTGCTATCAAGTCTATTTCTACTCATGGCAACCCCATGTGTTACAGAGTAGAACTTTGCTCCATAAGGTTTTTTTCCTGATTTTTAAAAACTCATAGAGAACTTTAGAACCAGCAGCAGATCTCCCTGACCTTTGATCTTCCAGTAGAAGCAATGCTTTTCTAAGCATCTAATTCCCTGAATTAAATGCCTTTCTGCTATTAAAAACCTTTTTTCCTGACAGGACTATGACTGATATTATGTTGGGTACTTAAGCAACTCAATAAACAGAACCTCAAAAATTGTGATCAGTAATCAGTTATATACTTTGATTATTATTTTCTTTGTAAATGGAAATTGCTTTTTTAATTATAGGTCTATTTCCCTGTTGTATATTTACCATCTGCTAATCATGTGGCAAGCAGCCTTTTTTCTACAATTTGTATTGACAAAACTCAAAATATAATAAAAATTGAGTACAACTTTTTTGTAATACAGGACTACAGGTGAGAAAAATGGAATTCTTCTTGGGAGGATAACATTTCTCTTAACTGGGGTTCAAAGTTAGTGTTCTGTATCATCAGATTGATTCCAAATATTTATCTGTAAAAAACAGTCTTATCTCACAAATCTTTCAAAAACAGGCCATATAGTTTGCCAGCTTCTGATTTATTTTATCAACACCTTGTCTCTCCTACGTTTTGCTATCTGGGGCCTGTCATGGGTCTGATTCATCTTTGAATTCCTGGGAAGCACACTACCTGGCACGTTGTATGTGTTTAATGATGTTTTTTATGTTGTAAATATATGTATGGAAAAATATTTGCTGTTTCAACACTTTTTACGTGTACAATTCAGTGGTATTAATTATATTAATCATGTTGTGAAACCATCACCACAATCCATTTCTAAATTTTTCCATCATCCTCAACAGAATCTCAGTGTCCCCAAAGAAATGAAAGACTGAGGACCTCATCATCAGTAGAAAATACAATATTTATATTTTGTGGCATGCAGTGGCATAAAAAGTTACCTAAGTTATCACAGGTGTTTAGATGAATGAAGTACCTATCGAAGGGAACGTTTAGAAACAGCAAGTAGCTGCTGTGATAACTGTATTAGCTGTTAAGATAAGAGTACAAAGAGTACAAGACTGAAGTGGCTTGGCTTCAGACCTCTTGGGAAAGACTGTTAATAATGACAAGCTCATGGGTTTAAATTTTCAGTTCAAAGTATGGACAGAAAAGAAAAAAGTTGCTATTGCTGCTCCAAAGAATCTCATCTCTTAAGGCTACACAGCCAATAACATAAATTTAAAAAATCCAACTCAAAATTTGATCCTACAAGTTTTGGATTTATGACCCAAAATTGGATCTCAGCCTCATCATTAAATAGGATAATGAATTGGAAAGGAATGGAATTTTGAAAATTTAAATTGGGAATTTGGATAGATTCAGAAGACTCCGTAACATAACTAAAACTCTTTTGACAGCCAAAGCAGCCCTTGTCACCCATCTGAGGAATAGTTGCTCCTTGCTTGAAGAAATAGCTAAGTCAGCTTCCTTCCAAGAGCTGACAAATTCTCCTCAACCCCAACTCCACCAGACCTCATTTTTTCTGGAATAAAAGCTAATCAGGTGTGAGCATATCCCCAAGTGGAAGAACATAAAGACTGATTCAGGAGGAGGGGATGTACTTAAAGAAAGTTCTGAAAGATTCTGCCAATTAATCTCATAAATGTGAGAATATATGCAGAATTATATTCTGAGGATATTAGATCAGGGAAGGAGTAGCAATGGAATAGCAAAAATACCAAACCAGCTGCCCTTGACTCAGTTCTGACTCTTGGTGACCGTATGTGTTTCAGAGTAGAGCTAAACTCCCTAGGATTTTCAATGTCTGTAATTGTTCGAAAATAGATCACAGGGTCTTTCTTCTGAGAAACCCCTGGGTGGATTCAAACTGCATGATAATCCTGGCAAGCTAAAGTAAAATTCTATTCACACTGAATGCACTGAAATACATGTGTATTCTTCGTGAGGGCACTAAGTTGAAACTTCGGTATAGGTCTAACAAAAAGCAAACAAAGAAACAACTCATCCTTTAAATTAAACACTATAGGATTCTATTTAAAAATATACTTTACCCCTGTTTCCAAATAATAATTTTAAGAGGACACGCTCTCAGTCCAAACAATTCTATTTTTTTTTTTTTGGTAAGTTTTATTCTTGTTACTTACTTGCATAGAAATTAATCCAATTATATTGTGCAATAGAGCACTAAAACTATCAAACACAAAGTTAAAGAGTAGGTTTTAAAAATATTGGAATATAACAGCTAAGTACTTTCAAGTTTACTAACATGATCCACAGAGAACAAGTCCGTTGACGTAGTAGAACTACTCGCAATGCTTTACTCCTGAAGTTTTGGGTGAGATGAGAACTTTCTTGCTTTTCTTTATTGGAAAGTGTATTGCTATTGACCAAGTTGCTGTCAAGTCGATATCGACTCATGGTAACACCATGTGTGTCAGAGTACAACTGTGCTCCTTAAGGTTTTCAGTGGCTGATTTTTTGGAAGTAGATCACCAGGCCTTTCCTCTTACGTGCCTGTGGGTGGACTTGAATCTCCTTCCTTTGATTTAGCAGCCTGGTTAACTATTTGCACCACTGTGTGACTCCTATTACTATTGACTTCCATGCATTTCTTTCTTCAAAGTCGTGAAATATGGTGGGTGACAGAATCCTGAAGCTGAAAATGCATCAAGCTAGAGGACAAGAAACTTGATTTCTCTTCTTGGCTTTCCCTAAGTCATATGATTTAATATTGTCCCAGGGTGATGTTAACAGTTAAGCACTCAACTACTAGCCAAAAGGCTAGTGCCACTCAGAAGCACCTCAGAAAACAGGTCTGGTGACTTGCTTCTGAAAGGTCACAGCCTTGAAAATCCTATGGGGCTGTTGTACTCTGCACACATGAGGGTCACCATAAATTGGAATCCACTCACCAGCAACTAACACGTTTTAGTTCATTAATCTATAAAACTAGGAAGGCATTTTTAAATTATGCGTAGTGTTCTTTTTAGCTCTAAAATTCACAATAACTCCAATACAATTCATGCTTACTGATGCTGTGGGAAAATAACAGAAAAAGAGATAAGGGAAGAAATTAATTTTCTCACTTTTTGTTTACATTACAAAAGTATTGTAGAGAAAGTCTCATTATTCACATCTCTTGGCAGCAATCACTTCATTTAAAACACTACTTTCTGATACAAGTTAATAGTTAAAGAGGATTTTTTCTTTTACACATTCTTAGACAGTTTATTCATTTCCTCCACCAGGTACTTCTTTCATTCAATTCACAGGAGATCTACAATTGGAAAGGACATAGTATATTGCTAAATGGCTCAACTAACTTTTTTGAGAAAATAAGTAGTTAAAAAAATTAATGTTGCGATTTGTGTTTTAAGAATACTTTTTTTCTGATTAAAAATAGTGCAGGCTCATAAGAAAATACAGAAAATATAAATGATAAGCAAAAAACACAAATTACCACTACCTAGAGATAACTTGGAGCCCTGGTGGGTTGACTGCTAACCAAAAGTTCAGCATTTCGAATCAACCAGCCACTCCTTGGAAACCGTATGGGACAGTTCTACTCTGTCCTACAGGGTCGCTGTAATTAGGAATCAACTTGAGGGCACAAAGCAACAAGAGATAATTTATTCCCTATTCTTGATGTTTTCACATAGAGAAAGCTTCTCTTTGGTAAACCTCCTCAGAGAAGATGGTGAGTTTAGGAGAAGAAGCTGAAATTGCGTATTTCTGGACTTTTCATTGCTCCCTTTGGAACCTACTTCCTGTAAAGAGTATATACTTTCCATTAAACACACACACACACACACACACAAACAAACCAAAAACAAACCTAACCCAGTGCTGTCGAGTCGATTCCGACTCATAGCGACCCTATAGGACAGAGTAGAACCGCCCCATAGAGTTTCCAAGGAGCGCCTGGTGGATTCAAACTGCCGACCTTTTGGTTAGCAGCCATAGCACTTAACTACTACGCCACCAGGGTTTCCACACACACACACACGCACACACACCCATATATATTTACAGGAACAGACAGTCCTTTGGGAGAAGGGTGTGTTACCTCCCTATGACTAAGGAATTAAGCAGGAAAATATGTCTAATTTCCCCACTCATTACTGTTCAGTATGTCAAGTCTATTGTTGGGATAGTCTCTAAATTCAGGTGGGATACACTCAAGGTGTACTTTGGCTCTTGTAGACTTGTTCTAATTTTCTTCAGCTTCAACCTGAACTTGCACATGGGCAGTTGATGATCTGTTCCATAGGGATCCCCTGGCCTTGCTCTGTTCTGACTGAGCTTTTCTATAGTCTCTTTCCACAGGTGTAGTCGACTCGATTCCTGTGTATTCTACCTGGTGAGGTCCATGTGTACAGTTGACATCCCATGCTGTTGAAAAAAGATATTTGCAGTAAAGAAGTCATTGGTCTTGCAAAATTCTATCATGCAATCTCTGGCATCATTTCTATCACCACAGCCATATTTTCCAACCACTGTTCCCTCTTCTTTGTTTCCAACTTTCGTGTTCCAATCACCAGTAATTATCAAGGCATCTTGATTGCATGCTTGATCAATTTCAGGCTGCAGAAGTTGGTAGAAATCTTCAATTTCTTCATCTTTGGCCTTAGTGATTGCCACATAAATTTGAAAACTAATCATATCGACTTTTCTTCCTTTTAGGTATACGGATATCATCCTGTCACTGACAGTGTTGTAATTCAGTATAGATATTGAAATGTTCTGTTGGACAATGAATGCAAAGCCATTCTTCAATTTGTTATTCTCCGAATAGTAGGTCATATGAGCGTCAGATTCAAACTGGCCAATACCAGTCCATTTCTACTTACTAATGCCTAGGATATCGATGTTTATGCATTCCATTGTATTTTTTATGATATACAATTTTCCTAGATTCAAACTGTGTACTTTCCACGTTCCTATTATTAATGGATTTTGCAGCTGTTTCTTCTCATTTTGAGTCATGCCACATCAGCAAATGAAGGTCCTGGAAGCTTGACTTTACCCAAGTCATTTAGGTCAGTTCTACTTTGAGGAGTCAACTCTTCCCCACTAGTATTTTGAGTGACTTCTAACCTCAGGGGCTCATCTTCTGGCACTATATCTGATAATGTTCCACTGCTGTTCACACGTTTTCACTGGCTCATTTTTTTCAGAAGTAGACTACCAGGTCCTTCTTCCTAGTCTGTCTTAGTCTGGAAGCTCAGCTCAAACCTGTCCACCAAGGGTAACCCTGTTGTTATTTGAAATACCAGTGGCTTAGCTTCCAGCATCACAGCAACATGCAAGCCACAACAGTACAACAAACTGACAAATGAGTGGGTTAAAGGTAAGCATAAGACTCACATGTTATGAAAACAATTTATAACATTATTAAAAGACTATATAGATATGCTTCAGGAATGTGAGGTTATATTTATCTTGTTTTCTTTCAATATATATGACAGTTTTAAAAATTTCACCTAAAATCAATTTTCCCTCTCCAAAATAAAGATAACATTTTATAAAAAATGATTATTTTTAAGTATATGAGGTTTTAAGAAACTTAGTTCTTATTTTGTGCCTCTAATTATAGCTGAGAATCCACTTTAAAATAGTAAAAACATTTATGAATGTTAATCACAAATAATTATTAGCGTGGAATCAGAAGTCACACACATGAAAAGAAGCCAAGACAATAATAGTCACAATAAATACACTAATTTTCAAGGAGCAAATCTTTTACTTGGTAATGCTGGATTGATATCTATACATTCTACAGCCCTTAGCAAATGTGAAAGAGAATATGGGTGAACAGTGTGATTAACAGGAGCTACGTGGTAAAAGAATAATAAAAATAAAATAATACAATTTCTAATATGCACTTTAAAATACTTTGTAATTCATTCACAATATGCATCAAGACTAAAAATGTTAGATCAAGTAGACATATTTATTCAGACAGGGAGTTGAAGGAAAAATAAATATGAGCTCCAAACACTCTTTCAAAGATGCCTGAAGACATCTAAAAAAATAATGGGTGGTAGAAAGATTTTATTGGATTATATGGATTTTAGAAAAATGTATACATTTATAAAAAATGATAGGATATTGATACATGAGTAACTCATGTTTTATCACGCAATAATGAAAGCACATTTAAAGTTTTACAATGTCCACTCTTTAATATTATATGTGCCTTTAAAGATAATACAGTAACTAGTGAAGTAGCTGGAGCCCTGGTGGTGCAGTGGTTAAGAGCTTGGCTGCTAACCAAACACTCAGCAGTTCAAATCCACCAGCTGCTCCTTGGAAACTCTGTGGGGGCAGTTCTACTCTGGCCTATAGGCTCACTGTGAGTCAGAATTCACTTGACAGCAATGGGTTTGGTTTTCGGTTTAGTGAAGTAGCAAAGTAGCTGTTTTCTTAAACGATGGATCTATAACAGCTTTTAACAGACAAAAGACTATAATTGAACTCTGCGTACAATTGCCACTCAACTTTCTGTTGATGGTAATGGCAATATCTCTGAGCATTTTATGGCAATTTTGAAAACTCAGCCATAACTTGAAATATCATTATTAAGATAATTTTATCCAAACTAATTTGGTTTAATTTGAATTCCAACTGAAAACAGAAATATTTCCTTCACAATTTAAAATCCACTGACTTGCTCATAGTTGTTATCAATTGTTGTTTCAACTGTTATGCATTGAAAATGATTTGGATACATAATAGGAAGAGAAATTTAGATACATGGTAAAGACAACTTTGAATACTTTGAACATAAAAGAAAATCAGTACCTTCTTACAGCTTATACCATCTTAGATTTAAGATTGTTTAAAAGAAATCGATCTTTGAAATGAGAGGTCCCTGGGTGGTGCAAAAGGGTTGCTTTTGGTTAACCAAAAGGTTGGCAGTTCAAACCCACCCAGCTGTACTGCTGAAGAAAGGCCTGGTGATCCACTTTCTAAAAATCACAGCCAAGAAAAACCTATGGAGCTCAATTCTATTTTGTAACACATAGGATTGCCATGAGTCAGACTCAAATGGACCACAACGTTTTTTGTTTGCTTTTTATTATTATTTTTTTTTATTGTACAGCTGAGGGGGGATGGGGGATCAAAAATGTATTTTTATAAGTTTCTTAGTTTGTATCCTTAACCAGTAAAAACGACAGCATGGAGCAGATAATTTTCTTCTCCTCGGATACCCCTATGCACTTTGACATAAAGCTACACTGTTGGAAAATGCCTGGTGTTTTTACTAGAAGAGAGGCCGATTGCCTGGAAACCCTACTTCACCCCCAGAAGAAGCTAAAGCGCCTCTCAGAGTGCCTTCACGGAGAGCTTTGTGGTGTCCTGAACCCGGGAAAGAAATGGTAGTTTAGCTCCTCTGGGAAGTGGCGCACACAAGCTACAGCCTGAGACACTCAAAGATTGAATCATCACAGATGGAAAGAACAGTTAACTCTTGCTGACATCAAACATGCTCTCCAAGGAGATTCAACAAAGTTATAAAAAATACGGCTCTGGAGAGGGTTTTTGGAGAACTTTAAGAAAGTGCCCCCTAGTCCCTGCCCCGGGACCCAGGTTTACAAGCCTAGGATCACAGGTATCCATGGTGCCGAGAGGCAGGGCAGGAAGCTCCCCAACGTTCGGATGGTGACAAAACGGACGCCTTCCTGTACTGTGATTCCCCAGAGGGTGCCTGTTAAACTAGGAAAGGATATGGGAAAGGTAGAATAAAGTCGCCAAATCCAAAGTAACAGCCTCAGTCGCTAATTTGTATCATCAAAGCCAGCGGCGGGCGCAGGGAAAGGGGCCCCGCACCAGAGCTGGTGCCCCTAGCCCAGCCTGACCTTACCTGCTCCTGGTGAAAGGGCAGAGCCTTGGACGCGTCGGGAACCAGAAGCGGCCAAGCCGGGCTTAGGCAACAGGTTCTGCTACTGTCCCGGCCTCGGCCACGTTCCGCGGCCCTGGAGGCAACGCCGGAGCCGGCACCTGCCCCCTGGACTCCAGAGCGCAGCTCACTCGGCTCCAGACTCTGGGCGCCTTCCCCACTCGCTGGGAGCGCTGGAGGCTCAGTGCTCTGCGCTGGCTGTCTGCCTCCTCTTCCAGACAGCCACTCTCCGGGGGGCACCAGCCAGCTGCTGGGGTTCGGAAGAAGCTTGCCAAGAGTCATCCAATACCCTCTTGTGCAGTTCAGAACCCGTGGGCAGCAGTGGTGTCACTGAGGGGTGGAGGGAGGGGGGCGTTGCAGATCGCTGTCAGAGGGGGTGACACCAAAATGACTGTCTAAAAATTTTTATTCAGTGTTTTAGCAGAAATTTATCATTTCGTTTTATAAAAATATCCCTGTAGTTAAACAATAAAAAATATTTTTCATAAGCCCAGCTTTTATGTGTCAATATACCTACCCAAGGCTAAATAAAATTCAGTGCTAATTTACTTTGGAACCTTCTCGTGCTATCTGGTGGTGCAGTGGTTAAGAGCTATGGCTGCTAACCAAAAAGTCAGCAGTTTGAATCCAAAAGTTCTAATCTGTCCTACAGGGTTGCTATGAGTATCTGGCAATTTTTTTTTTTTTTTTTTTTAATGGTAATACCCTCTGGTCAGAGCTGTCATTATTACCCAATTACAATGCCTCTTCAAATCAAACGCTGTTGTTTTCAGGCTGTTATTTTCTTGCTGCCAGTGTTTTTATAGTTACTAATTTTGTCAAATTTTCTGGAATTTAACTACAGTATTGTGGTAATAAGCATTTGTGAACCTATATCAATAACTTTTTTTGAGAATGACGGATTCATAGCTACCCTATAGACAGAGATTCGAACTGCTGACCCTTTGGTTAGCAGCCATAGCTCTTAACCACTGTGCCACCAGGGCTCCATTTACAAGTAACATTAGTACAAAAAATATTACTGAGGATTCTGCATGGCCTTGTAGGAGAGGAGGTCTATGGAGGAGGGAGGTGACACCACAAGTTAGTGCACTGGGTGATACCAACCCTAGAGATGCCCCTGGTGTGCAGCAAAGAAAGGGAAACCACTATAATTAGTTATGTAATTGGTTCCCACCCTGTCAGCCTGTCTTCGAACCTTGGACAAATACTTTAGCCTTTTTTTTTTTTTTGTACCCCAGTTGGAAACCCTGGTGGCATAGTGGTTAAGAGCTATGGCTGCTAATCAAAAGATCAGCAGTTCGAATCCACCAGCCACTTCTTGTAAATTCTATGGGGGCAGTTCTGCTCTGTCCTATAGGGTGGCTATGAGTCCTTCATGGCAGTGGGTTTTAGTTTGGTATACTCCAGTTTCCCCATCTGTGAAATAGAGATGATGATAATTATAGTAAGTGAAAATTTTTACAATACAAAAAAAAAAGAATGTGTACATGCAAAAGTGCTTGGAATGGTGCCTGGTATATAGTATGCATTCAGTAAAAGGTTAGCTACCATGTTTAACCCTTCATTCATGATAATTTATTTAATTGATTGAGATGTTCATAGCAGGCTACAAACTGGCAACTCTTCCGCTCTCTGTGGATCTGTGAAAAGTCCTCTCAACTTGCAAGAAAATCTCTCTAAAATTCTGAAAATATTATTTCACATCATTATTAGAAGTGGAAAGAATAGAGCCAGGGGAAGATTTACAGTGATTCTAACTCAAGAAAATCTGCTTAGTTGGAGCTTGCCAATAAAGAGATCATGCCTAAAATTCAATACTTTACCTTAGAGATTTATACAGTTACTAAGAAGGGATAATTAAAGGTACTTTAAAAGATAATCTCTCCAAATCTACACAGAGACACCATGGTTCAGTGATTTGTTTAAGATCACAGAGGTAGTAAATTGCAGAGAAGATTCCAGAACACAAATCTGATTCTCTCACTAATACATTTCTGGGCCTGAATCACTGATAACTGCAGTATACAGGAAAGAGCTACTTAGAAGAGATTTTGAAAATAGGATTTCTTGATCCTGAGTTAAAGTTCCAGATTCAGACCAGTCTTTTTATATTATTTATTTATTTAAAACTTGGATTACAAACAAGCTGAGCATCCAGAAAGGGGTGTTTCCCAAGTTTGATATCCTCCCCATGTCTCTGAAATTTGTCAGGATAGCCAAAACACAGAAAGTCATAAGGAAAAAAAAAAAAAAAAAAATTAAGCAGATAACTAACAGGAGGCAGGGCTTAGAAGAATAAATTAGTTGAGGAAAATAAACCTAAACATATAAAAATCACTCTGTATTTAATTTGAGATTCTGAAATCAGAGTGCAAAAAGAGAGAAAAAAAAAATGTGGGCTATCACATCACTTTATAGACTCTCTCTTACCACTGGGAAAATCAAAGTCATCATAACAAATGGGAACAAAAAAATGCCTTTGATGAGACAGTGAGGTAATGTCTAGCTTGCAAGAATTCTATTGCAAATAAGAAAAATATATAAAACTGTCATGTAATAATCATTTAAACTCTGAGTCATTTGCTGTATCTTATAAAGCAGCACACTTGGACACCTGCTGTCCTCATCCTTCCCCAGCTTCTCCATGGGAAATGCTAAAACATAGCCATAAGCAGGAGAAATGTATACAAAATCAAAGAATCTGAAATGCACCTCACTCTCATTACTTTCCCTTTAAAATACATAAAGCCTATTCCGTTAACTTCCATCTTTTCATTCATCCCAATCTTCTTCCAACAGGAGAGCTTGTCTTCCTAGCTAAAACTCATCTCTACCATGGTGTGCTGTGCTTCTCCCTGTCTCCCACATTTCCAGGGTTCTCATACTGTCTCTCCCTTACATATTTCTCCTCTTCCAGGTAAATGAATTATTTCCACTAATTTTTAAGTATGTTGGATCTTTCCCATTTAAAAAGAAAAATCCCTACTGCTACTGCTTCTCTAAAAGTCATTAATTACTCACATCTTCCTTTCCAGGCACAGCCATACTGTAAACTGCTGTGGAATTCCAATGTTTGCATTTCCTTATTTCTCACTCATCAAACCATTCCACTTAGGAGCTCCTGACCTCCTCATCTGACGACCTTGTAAAGATCGTCAATATCCTCTATGTTGATGAGTACAGTGAATGTTTTTCAGCTGGCATTTTAGTTGGCATTTGGGCAGCTTGACTTCTTTCTGAAAGTTTCTTTGCTGGTCATTGATTTCAAAATACTCCCCTATTTTTGTTAGTTTTTTTACTCTTTGTCATGGTTGTGTGTTAACTTGGCTGGACCATGAGTCTCAGTGGTTTGGCAATCATGAGGTAGTTTGATGTTTTTGTCATTGTTGTTGTCAGGTGCTCTCAAGTCAGTTCCCACTTTGTACAACAGAACAAAACACTCACTGCCCAACCCTGTGCCATCCTCACAATCATTGTTATGCTTGAGCTCATTGTTGCAGATCCCGTGTCAATTCATCTCGTTAATGTAGATTAGCAGCTATGTAATGATGTAATCACCTCCATAATGAGATCTCATATAATGCAATCACCTTCAAGATGAGATCTGCTGTGAGCAGCCAGTTAGTTGAAAGGAAGTTTCCTTGTGAGTGTGGCGTGCATGCAATATATGTAGACTTTCCAGCAAAGCTCGTGGGCTTTTGCTCACTCTGGATCCTGCATGTGGCCTGTTCATCTGACCTCCAGTTCTTGAGACTTGACGTAGCAGCTTACCTGCTGATCTTGGGATGCCTCAGCCTCTGCAGCCATTTGAGCCAAGAGAAGCCTCCAGCCTGACCCATGGAGTTGGGACTTTCTAGCCTCTACAGGTGCGTGAGCCATTTTCTTGATATAAGTTTCTCTCTCTCTCTCTCTCTATACACAAACACTTCATAGCTTTTGCTTCTCTAGAGAACACAGCCTAAGATGCTTTGTACCTTTGACTGTTTATTTTCTGTAAACTTTACAGGCTCATTTGCTACACAGCAACTTAATATAGGCATTTCCATAATACTCAATGTTTCTCTTCTTTTTCTGGACTTTCTTATTCTCTCCTCACTAGTGGCCTCGATTACTATGTATATGTAGGAAAGTCACACATTTAAATTTCCAGCTAGGCCTCTCCTCTAAGTACCAGACTATCACTTAACATTGACAATGGCTATCTCAGTATCACCTCAAAGTCAACATGTCTAAAATTAGAGTTATGGTCTTCTTCCTAAAATATTATTTCCTAGCTAAGTTAATGGCATGACTATCCATTCTTCTCACTGCTAGTTTAAATATAGAACTCAAGCTACCATCTTGTACCATGGGGTGAAAACCACATGCAGATGGTAGTTGAGAAACAAAACAAAGGAACCTGAGTCTTGACAGCTCTAGAAATCTTCCTATCTAGTCCTGACTGCCAACCTATGGTCTTCTTTTACATGAGACATAAATAAAACCTTACCCAAACAAAACAAAACAGAAAACAGTCCTGACTGCCAACCTATGGTCTTCTTTTACATGAGACATAAATAAAACCTTACCCAAACAAAACAAAACAGAAAACAGTCACACATTTCATGATTCTTTACATATTACTTATGTAAGTGAAAAATCAGTACAACTTGTAAATAAATGATTCCTATTAACAAGTGTTAAAGTTTAAAAATAGGTATTACACTTTTAAAAAGTTTGCTACATCCCATTTAAAATTATCATGTATTCCACCAGTTGTATCCCACCTTGAGAAAGATTGTCTTAGGGAATAATTGATACTTCAGGTGCAGAAGAAAGGATCAGACACTGCAAACCATATGGCAGCTTTGGACGGACAGGTCCAGGAAGATATGATGGGAAAGAGAAAGAGAACTGATCCCAGAAAGGTGCAGAAAAGAACCAAATGACTTTTAGAAGGGCAATAAAAGAGAAGGTGGGTAGAAAAGATCATAGCTTTAATTGACAGTCTTTTTTTACTTAGTTATTTTTGTTCTGTTGTGTGTGTTTTGACAGACAAAAAAAAAATAGATTGATAAAAAAAGTTAATATTTGTCTTAAAAATAACAAAAGTTTCAAACATCTATGGCCAGCTGATTTTTGACAAGGGTGCTGAGTCCATTCGACAGGGAAAGAAGAGTCTTTTCAATAAATGGTGCTGGGAAAATTGGATTTCCACATACAGAAAAATTAAAAAAGGATCCATACCTCAAACCATTCACAAAAACAAATTAAAAATGGATTAAGGACCTAAATGTACAAACTAAAACAATAAAACTCTTGGAAGAAAAAGCGGGGGCAACACTGTCAGACCTAGCTTTTAACAATGGGTTATCCAAAATAATAATAAAAGCACGAACAGCAAAAGACAAAATAAATAATGGGACCTCATAAAAATTAAAAACTTGTTCATCAAAAGACTTTACCAAAAAAGTGAAAAGACAAGTTACTGACTGGTAGAATATCTTTGGAAACTAAGTATCTGACAAGAATCTACTATAAAAATGGGCAAAGGACTTGAATAACTTTTCACCAAAGAGGACATTCGAATGGCCACCAAACATTTGAAAAGATACTCAGGGTCACTAGCAATCAGAAAGATGCAAATCAAAACCACAAAGAGATTCCATTGTGGCACTAGGGTGGGGAGGATAGCCAAGATAAAAAAAAAAAAAAAACCTAAAACTGAAAATAACAAATATTGGTGAGGATGTGGGAAAATTGGAACCCTTATCCATTACTGGTGGGAACGCAAAATGATACAGCCATTGTGGAAAACAGCGTGGCAGTTCCTCAAAAAACTAACAGTGGAACTACCATATGGTGCAACAATTGCACACCTAGGTATATAACAAAAAAGACTTGAAAGCAGAGACTCAGAGACTTATACACCAGTGTTTGTTGCAGCACTATTCACAATAGTCAAAAGGTAGAAACAACCTAAAAGTCCATCAGTAGATGAAAGGATAAATAAAATGTGGTACACACATGCAATGAATACTATTCAGCCAGTAGGAGAAATGAAGTCTTGATCATACCACGATAGGGATGGAGCTGGAAGATATTATACTGCGTGAAATAAGTCAATCACAAAAGGACAAATATTGTATGACCTCACTTATATTAAAAAACAAGAAAAGGCAAATATGTAGAGAACAAAGTTTATTAGCAGTTACCAGGGACAGGAGGGAAGGGAAAATGGGGTGTTAATGGGGATGGAAAAATCACATTGATTAACATGTAGGTTAGGGTTTCAAAGCTGATTATCGTAGCTGTTGTCAAGTTGTACACCTATAAAAAATTGAATTGACAAAAGTTGTGTGATAGGCATAATTACAACAATGACAAAAAAAAAAAAAGTAATTGCTGAGGCTACTTATGTACAACCAAAATCCTCATGGGATTTTGTGATTTAGGGTCATGGTTTCATGGGACATCTCAGCTAAGTGGCCTAATACCTTGTTTGGGGTGCTTCTGTTCTATCTCCTAGTTCATAGCACAGTGCCTGGGGTCTTAAAATCTTTCAAGTGGCCATTCAAGGCACAACTGCTCTTTACCTGCCTGGAGCAAGAGAGGAAGAAGTAGAGTCAGGAATAGGAGGAGGATATGGAATGTGTGGCTAATTCCATCTGTGAGCAACTGCCTCATTTGCCATGAGACCAGAAGAACTAGATGGTGCCCTGTTACAATTACCAAACATTTTGATCAAAGATTCTGTAGGAGAATCCTAATTAAAAGGGGGGAGAATGCAGAACAGAATTTCAAATTCTCATGGACTTCAGACTTCCTGGAACCATGGAGATTGGATGAACCCCCGAAACTATTGCCTAAGATAATCTTCAAACCTTAAATCAAAATATTCCTCTGAAGTCTTCTTAAAACCAAGCAAAGGTTTTGTTTAACTAGCAAAAAATGTCTGGCTTGAGCATTATACTCTTTTGAGAACTATCTATATGGGATCAAACTGACAACAGCAACATGAAAGATTAGATAGGAACCTCAGGGGGCAGTGAATTTATGTTAATGGGGAAGGAATAACTCAGAAAAGGAGGGTGAGAATGGTTGGAAAACTTGAAGAATGTAATCAATGTCACTAAATAGCACATGTAGAAGCTGTTGAACTGGTGTCTGTTTTGCTGTGTATATTCTCAACAATGACAACATAAATAAAATTTCTAAAAAATAGAAAAACAAAGTTTTAATATTTGTTTTAAGAAAAATCTGAAGGCAGAAGCTATGGGGCAATCTGGTATATCAATTAAATTAATGTGGCCATGAAAAGTTTTAATTATAATGACAATGTATTAACATAAAGAAAAAATATGGAAAAAAGTAAACATGACATTATAGATAAATCAGAATTTTTATCTACGTAAAGTATGAATTCCTATGGAAAATGTCTAAATGAGAATTTGAATAAAACAGTCCCTTTATTATGGTGGTGTGATTGTGGGTGAATGCTTTTTTTTTTTCACTTTACTTCAATTATTCTGTACCATGTTGGTATTATTAAAAACTAAGATGTTCTTTAAATCAAATAAAATGCCAGGGTAGAAATAAGGAGCCCTAGAATCTGGCCCAGTCTTATCATTTTGGATTCCTTACTGATTTACATGGGCTTCAGTTTTTTCATATATAATATGAAGGGATTAGGGATTTAACTAGTGTTTTTCAAGTAGAAAAAAACTATGATTCTGGTTTCCGGTTTTTTCTAGTTACTTCAGCAAAGCAGTCTTCCTCATTAGTTGATTTCTCTGTCTTTGTAAAAGTCTAATTTGTTCACTTAATAGTGTTCCTTGATTCTCTACTATGTATAAAGTTGTGTGCTAGTGCTTTTTTGGGCTGGGAGGGTGGAGAGAGGAGCTAGATAAATAGGTAAAACACTGCCCCTGAACACAGAGAGCTTCCATCTTTGTTATGGAGAAACAAGGCACAAGGTAAACATGTGATTAAGGCCATGTGAGGTACAAAGAAAGAGGTTTAGAGTCAGAGGAAAGACTATCACAGCTGGAATCACTGAGAACATGACATTTGAACTGACTGTCAAAGAGTAAATACCATCTGAACATGTGGCGATGAGGGTGGGGGTGGTTTAGGTACTTCAGGCAAAGGAAACAGAATGAGGAAAGCATAGAAAATTCTTAGATTTGACAAAGGCTTAGACTGTAATAGAAAACAAAAAAAAATAATATTTGAATCACTAGTTATGACCAGGGCCACTTGCACAGCAGCTCTCAGAAGCAATGGGAGGGGCTTTTGCCAGGTTCCTTGTTGTGAACCCTGAGAAGGCCTCATGCCTAGGACTCAACAACATAGCCATCATGACGTGGGAGGGCCAGAGCATCCTTGGAGGGAGGGGGCCAAATAGATGCAACCAAATCTGTGTCCTCATTCCCCACCAGCTATATGTGGAATGCAGCAGAACCCATAAAAAAACATTTATATAACCAAATAAACACATATCCTCCACTGAGGAAATTCAGAGGTGCTGGGAGAGATTGTGTCAGGAAAAGGTAATCTGGAAAAGAGTCATATTCAGGAATGGGAGCAAGCTCATTTGTCTGAAAAGTCAGATGAGATAGGTAATTAGCTCAAGGGACCAGGCCTGACCTGTCATTTCCCAGCAGAGACCCTTTCTCCTGCCTCTAAATTATGAGATATCATCTTAGCAGCAAGCAGGGAAAGAGAAAAAATCCAAAAGACTGCATTTATGGCAAGATTTCAGTTTATTCAAGTAAGACAAGATTGCAATGTCATGAATTCCCGAGTGCTAAAGTTTTGTATCTCCATCCCCTCCCACTATGAAGACTTGTGTAAAGAAACTACTCCCCCTTCCCCCGCCCCTTCTAAATGTAGATTGTAATGGGCAACCCTGCTGTGAAGCTTTGAATCCTTGTGACTTGATTTACTGGTATATGACCACAAAGACACTACTATCCACAGAACTGGGAGATTCATTAGACATATAATATGAAAAAACAGGAGGCTTTGAAGATGCTTCTAATGTTTCAGACTTAGGCAACTGAATAATTTAGGTTGCTATTAACCAAAATGAGGAATATTGGAGCAGAACCACTTTAAGGGAAGAAAATTAACTCTTTTGAACATGTTGATCTCAGAGTGAAAAATATCAAATGGACACAATATACTTTCTGATTTATTCCCTGTCTCCTTTGCATTCTCGTCTCTCAGGAGTCTGCCTTTGAGCTTTATGTTCCAGCCACTCTGAGCTCCTTTCTTGCACTTCTCAAAAATGGCCGTGCTCTTTCAATTCTGGGTATTTGCAAATGCTGTTGTATTCTCCTGGATTTGCCCTAAAAAGTTTGCCCCTCTTCTCCCTTTGTGTACCCGTAGCACTTCCTGTAAACCTCTCTTAGAATTCATCACATCTCATTGTTATAATGTATTTACCTGTCTCTCTCCCTCATTAAAATACAAACCCCAAGTAAATGGGTCCTAACTTAGTAACTTTTGAATTGTTACTGGCACATGGTAGGTGATCAATATGTTTGTTGAACTAATAAATGCTTTAGGAAGTAAGGACTAGAGACAAGGAGGTGGAATCATCAATACGTAGTTACTTTGATAAAAGTAATATTTGTTATAAAGGCAATTGTGCATCATGGTTAAGAGCATGGCTCTGGAATTGAATTTTAGTTCCATAATTATTGGCTTTGTGACATTAGACAAGTTATTTAACCTCTTTGTGATTAGGTTTCTTTATTGTAAAACTGTGGCAATAACAATATCTGCTCATACTTTTTCTGTGAGCGTTAAGTTAGCTCATATAATGTGTAACAGTGCTCGGTACATCGCAGAGCTCAAATGTTGGGTATTAATGTCCTGATTTATTATTGATGGGTTTTAGTCATACTGGCTTAAGCATAACAACAACTGTGAGGATGACGCAGGACAGGGCAGTGTTTTGTTGTGTTGTACGTAGGGTTGCTATGAGTGGGAACCAACTTGATGGCACCTAACAGCAACCACAACAATCATAGGGGATGTATTAGAAAAAAAAAATTCCTTTATTTCTCTCTCTTAAGATTACATGTCCCTTTTCTTAGGATCTTCAGGAAGAAAACAACAACAACAAAACACTTAATGAATAATTCTTTTCAGCACCCAGCTCCAAGGAAAGTAGAATTTGGGCTATTTTTATTTAAATAAGATGGTTGCCATTACAATGTAAACAGCACCCCATTAGTCTTCACAGTAGGCTAGCAGATAGCTGACTGATAAATATCATTATGTCCCTATAGCTCTCTCTGAACATATATTGAAGTAAGAGATATTTGAATTGATTACTTAAGGAAAAAAATCACAAAGCAAGATAGGAAAAAGAGATTTGTTGCAACATAGCTGTCTTATTTCTGAACTCTTGCTTTCTTATTTTGCTACTAATCACCAAAGATAAATTTTCTTAGCATATGTGATAAGATTTACATAATTTTTATAAGATATTTATTATATATGTTGTGTAACAATTTGATTTACTATAATTAAAAATTATATGAGAATTTTCATTTAGTATTACTAGTTATGACCATAAAAAACCCAATAAATATACAAATGCAAAAATCTGGATATTTTTAATGATTTAAAAAACAATTAGTAATATTTTACCCTTTTTGCGTGCTTCTAAAAATGGGTACAGACTATAAGAATAGAAAGTCAAGAAATTTTATTGCAATTAGATTTGGAGTAAGGTTTTATACATATTCTTTAGAGAAATGATTAATTCATAACCAACTAACATATGAATCTCTAGAGGGCGCCCCTTGACAGCAAATTGAATTAGTAATATCCTTCTGCTTGACCTGGTTGTAAATCAAGATATTCTAATCCTGGTCTCACTCCAAATTATCTATTAATGTCTATTAAATAAAAAATAGTCTACTCTGTACCTAGATTTGAACGATTTATCACTTAGTGGTTACATTCATGACTTTGAAACACTTTAATGTGAAATATAAGTACTAAAATTATTAGAAAATAACATATTGTTCCGTTATGACTATATAAAACAGGAAAGAGAAGATTAGTTTGTTATTCTATTTATACTCTAAACTCTTTTATTCTCAATAACAAATGAGAAGTTCTAAAGGATCATTAGTTGCCTTAGAATTGGCTCCAACTTAAGGACACCGTATGTACAACGGCACAAAATGTTGTCCAGTCCTGTGCCATCATCATGATTGTTGGTATGTTTGAATCCATTATTATGGCTGGTGTGTCAATCTATCTCAATGAAAGTTTTCCTCATTTTCGTTGGCTTTCTGTTTCACCAAACATCATTTTATTTCAGAGATCAGTCTTTTTTAGTGATGGGTTCAAAGTGAGTTGAAGTCTCCCTATCCTCACTCCTAAGGAACATTCTGATCTTATTCTTCTAAGACTGATTTATTTGTTCTTCTGGAAGTCCACGATATATTCAATACTCTTCACCAACATCACAGTTCAAACACATAAGTAATTCTTCTGTCTTCCTTTTTCACTATCCAGCTTTCACATGCCTACAAGGTGATTGAAAAGACCATAGATTGGATCTGAAAGATTTAGATAAATGAAAATATCCTCAAACTGGAGAAGAACCAAAGTTAGCTTAAATAGTTCTATCTAAATAATGAATAATGATCACATGACAGAATTTTGCAAGACCAATGATTCTTCATTGTAAATATAATTTTTTCAACAACATAAAATGCAACCAGACACAGAGACCTCACCGGATGGGAAACACAGGAATCACATTGGCTGTATCTGTGGAAAGATGCATAGAAAAGCTCAAAACCAACAGTTAGAAAAAGGCCAGGTGCCAACTGTGGAACAGACCATCACTTGCTCATGTGCAAGTTCAAGACGAAGCTTAAGAAAATTAAAACAAGTCTGGAAGAGCCAAAATATGATTTTGAGTATATCCCACCTGGATTTAGACATCATCTCAAGAACAGATTTGATGCACTGACCGAAGGCCAGATGAGTTGTGGGATAACACCAAGGACATCATACATGAAGAAAGCAAAAGGTCATTAAAAAGATAGGAAATAAAGAAAAGACCAAAATGGGTGACAGAAGAGACTCTGAAACTTACTCTGAATATAGAGTAGCTAGAGCTAATGGACGAAATGATGAAATAAAAGAGCTGAAGAGATTTCAAAGGAAGGCTCAAGAAGACAAAGTAAAGCATTATAATGAAATGTAAACATACTTGAAATTAGAAAATTAAAAGGGAAGAACACACTCAGCATTTCTAAAGCTGAAAGAAGTGAAGAAAAATTCAATGCTTGAGTTGAAATTTTGAAGGATTCTACGGGCAAAATATTGAACGACACAGAAAGCATCAAAAGAAGATGGAAAGAATATACAGAGTCACTATACCAAAAAGAACTGGTCAATGTTCAACCATTTCAGGAGGTAGCATATGATCAAGAACTGATGATACTGAAGGAAGAGGTCCATGCTACACTGAAGGCTTTGGTGGAAAACAAGGCTCCAGAAACTGACAAGATACCAATTAAGACGTTTCAACAAACAGATACCACACAGGAGCTGCTCGTTAGTCCATGCCAAGAAGTTTGGAAAACAGCTACTTGGCCAACCAACTGGACAAAGTCAAGATTTGTGCCCATTCCAAAGAAAGGTGATCCAACAGGATGCAGAAATTAATGAACAATATCATTAATATCACACAAAAATAAAATTTCCTGAAGATAATTAAAAAACTGTTGCAGCAGTATATCTATGGGGAACTTCCAGAAATTCAAGCCAGAGTCAGAAGAGGACATGGGATGAGAGATATCATTGCTGGTGTCAAATGGACCTTGGCTGAAAGCAGAGAGTACCAGAAAGATGTTTGCCTGTGCTTTATTGACTATGCAAAGGCATTCGACTATAGGGATCATAACAAATTATGGATAACATTGTGAAGAATGGGAATTCCAGGACACTTACTTGTGCTCATGAGGTCCCCGTACATAGATCAAGAGGCAGTCATTTAAATAGAACAAAGAAATTTAATGTGGTTTAAAATCAAGAATGGTGTGTGTCAGGGTTGGATCCTTTCTCCATACTTATTCAATCTGTATGCTGAGCAAATAATCCAAGATGCTGGACTACATGAAGAAGAGCACAGCCTCAGGATTAGAGAAAGGCTCATTAACAACCCACGACATGCAGATGACACAACCTTGCTTGCTGAAAGTGAAGAGGATTTGAAGTATTTATTGATGAAGATCAAAGTCTACAACCTTCAGTATGGGTTACAACTCCTTTTATGGGAGTTTTGTGAAACGAGTATACTAAACCTCCCTCCTACTTAAAAATGTTATAAATAATGGGTTATTGTTGTTGTTAGGTGCCCTCAAGTGGGTTCAGATTCATAGCAGCCCTGTGTACAATAGAAAGAAACACTGCCCAGTCCTGCTCCATCCTCACGATTGTTATGCTTAAGCCCATTATTGCAGCCACTGTGTCAATCCATCTCATCAAGTCTCCCTCTTTTTCACTGACCCTTTGCCAATCGTGATGTCCTTCTCCAGGGACTGATTTCTCCTGATAATATGTCCAAAGTATTTGAGATGTGATCTCATCATCCCTGCTTCTAAGGACAATTCTGGCTGTACTTCTAAGACAGGTTTGTTTGTTCTTTTGGCAGTTGATGGTATACTCAATATTCTTCACCAACACCATAATTCAAAGATGTCAATTTTTGTTCAATTTTCCTTATTTATTGTTGAGCTTTTCCATGCATGTGAGGCGACCGAAAGCACTATGGCTTGTATCAGACACACCTTAGTATTCAAGGTGATATCTTTGCTTTTTAATACTTTAAATGGGTCTTCTGCAGCAAATTTGCCCAATACAATGTGTCATTTGATTTCTTGACTGCTGCTTCCATAGGGGTTGATTGTGGATCCAAATAAGATGAAATCCTTGACAACTTCAATCTTTTCTCCAGTTATGGTGTTGCTTATTGGTCCAGTTGTGAGGATTTTTGTTTTCTTTATATTGAGGTGTAACCCATATTGAAGGCTGTAGTCTTTGATCTTCATCAAGTACTTGAAGTTCTCTTCACTTTTAGCATTCAAGGTTGTGTCATGTGCATATTGCAAGTTGTTAATGAGTCTTCCTCCAGTTCTGATGCCTTGTACTTCTTCGTGTTATCTAGCTTCTCGAATTATTTGCTCAGCATACAGATTGCATAAGTATGATGAAAGGATCCAACACCTTTCCTGACAAATTTCAGCTGAGCTTCTGGACTAAGACAGACTGGAAGAAGGACCTGGCAGTCTACTTCTGAAAAAAATTAGCTAGTGAAAGCCTTTTGAATAGCAGCAGAACCTTGTCAGATATAGTCCTAGAAGATGAGCACCCCAGGTGGGAAAGCACTCAAAAGATGACTGGGGAAGAGCTGACTCCTCAAGGTAGAGTTGGCCTTAATGACACGTATGGAGTCAATCTTATGGGACCTTCATTTGCTGATGTGGCACAACTCAAAATGAGAAGAAACAGCTGCAAATATCCATTAATAACTGGAACCTGGAATGTATGAAGTATGAATCTAGGAGTATTGGAAATCATCAGAAATGAAATACAATGCATAAACATCAATATCCTAGTCACTAGTGAGCTGAAATGGACTCATATCGGCCATTTTGAATCAAATAATCGTATGGTCTACTATGCCGGGAATGACAAGTTGAAGAGGAAGGGTGTTGCATTCATTGTAAAAAAGAATATTTCAAGATCTATCCTGACGTACAATGCTATCAGTGATAGGATAATATCCATACATCTACGAGGAAGACCAGTTAATACGACCATTTTTCAAATTTATGCAATAACCGCTAAGGCCAAAGATGAAGAAGTTGAAAATTTTTACCAACTTCTGCAGTCTGAAATCGATCAAACATGTAACCAGGAAGCATTAATAATTACTGGTGATTGGAATGTGAAAGTTGGAAACAAAGAAGAAGGATTGGTAGTTGGAAAATAATGGCCTTGGTGATAGCAACGATGCTGGAGATAGCATGATAGAATTTTGCAAGACTAACAACTTCTTCACTGCAAATACCTTTTTTCAATATAAACAGCTACTGTACATGTGCGCCTCCCTGGTCGGAATACACAGGAATCAAATCAACTACATTGGTGGAAAAAGTCAATGGAAAAGCTCAATATCATCAGCCAGGTGCAGACTGTGGAGCAGATCATCAATTGCTCATATGCGAGTTCAAGTTGAAGGCAAAGAAAATAAGAATAAGTCCACGAGAGCCAAAATATGACCTTGAGTATATCCTGTCTGAATTTGGAGACTATCTGAAGAAGATATTTGATGTGTTGAACACTAATGACTGAAGACCAGATGAGTTGTGGGATGACATCAAGGACATCATACATGAAGAAACCAAGAGGTCTAAAAAGACAGGAAATAAAAAAAAGACCAAAAGAGATGTCAGAAGAGGCTCTGAAACTTGCTCTTGAACGTAGAGTAGCTAAAGCAAATGGAAGAAATGATGAAGTAAAAGAACTAAAGGGAAGATTTCAAAGGATGGCCAGAGAAGATAAAGGAAACTACTATAATGACATGTGCAAAGAGCTGGAGTTAGAAAACCAAAAGGAAAGAACACACTCAGCACTTCTCAAGCTGAAAAAACTGAAGAAAAAATTCAAGCCTCAATTTGCAATATTGAAGGATTCTATGGGGAAAATATTAAACAATGCAGGAAGCATCAAAAGAAGGTGAAAGAAATACACAGAGTCACTATACCAAAAAGAATTGGTGGATGTTCAACTATTTCAGGAGGTAGCATATGATCAGGAACCAATGATACTGAAAGAAGAGGCCCAAGCTGCACTGAAGGCATCGTTGAATAACAAAGCTCCAGGAATTGACGGAATAGCAATTGAAATGTTTCAACAAACTAAAGCTGGCTGGAAGTTCTCACTCATCTATGCCAAGAAATTTGGAAGACACCTACCTGGCCAGCAGGCTGGAAGAGATCCATATTTATGCCTATTTCCAACAAAGGTGATCCAACTGAATGTAGAAATTATCAAACAATATCATTAGTATCACACACAAGTAAAATTTTGCTGAAGATTATTCAAAAGTGGTTGCAGCCATACATCAACAGGAAACTTCCAGAAATTCAAGCCAGATTCAGAAGAGGTCGTGGAACAGGGGATTACATTGCTGATGTGAGATGAAAGCAGAGAATACCAGGAAGATGTTTTCCTGTTTTATTGACTATGCTAAGGCGTTTATTTGACTGTGTGGATCATAACAAATTATGAATAACGAAATAATGGATGCGATAAAAAAAAAAGTTTTGTTTTTTTTTTTTATATAACTGTGGTTTGAAATGACTGAGAGTGCCAGAGAATAGGAAATTTTCTGGGGTCAAAAATAAAAAAGAAGATGGTAAAAAGCTAGAGCTACAAACAAAGCCACCTTGAGAGCCTTTGCCAAAACTACCCCTTATGTTTTAATGCTCACAAAGAAAACAAAAGACAAGGACACAAAAACATGCAAGATGAGTTGGAACTGAGACCATCACTGAAGCCAAGACCCTTTAAAAGTTATACCTTTATTATAAAGGATGAAAGGAGAGGCAAGGAAAAAGCAGCAGTGGAAGATGACAAGGAAATGTATCTATCTAAACCTGAGCTCTAAAAAGTATCTCACTTAAGAAATTAAAACTATAATTCTACGTTTGTACAGACTTAGTATTTGAACTCTCACTACGTGGTAGGTCCTATACCCACAAGAGAATAAAGTAGCTGGTATGGCCTCAGATGAGTAGCTCTTTTGAGCTCGCTAAAGAAGTGAAAGCAAATTTCTTTATGGAATCCAGTCTTGTAGCATTCCCATAGATTAAGATCAGCCGGACAAAAGATTGCAGGCTAAAACTGTAGAAAATATAAGAAAAGAGTCATCAGAATAAAACTCAGAAGAGACATTTACAGAATTAGACCCTCTGGTATTTCCGATATTAGAATTATTGGAAATCCAATATAAAATATGTTAGAAATACTAAAGAAAATAAAGGAGGATGCCCCAAATATGAAAAAAAATTAAGAGGATATGAATGATTATACAGAAAAAATGAGATCCTTAACCATAGAAGAGGCAGGAGGAATGGAAAGGCCAAGATGGTCTTCTAGGGAATTGAATTTAATACATTTCAGAGATGAGGGAAAAAGGTGGATTAATGTGAATTTTATGTCTCCTTATGAATGTTCTGTATTCTCAACGGAGTCCTTTCCATAACTCTGGACTTTACCAAATTATGCTTATGTGATTGTCCTGACTTCAGAATCTAATCCCTTGCTTGCATCCTGAATGGTTGTGTCCTTTTCTCGTTTGTGAGATTTGACCTCTTTTTGATTTCAAATACAAATATTCCCAGAACAACAGCAAGAAAGAGCTCTAAGCAGATGTTTAGAATAAGTGAAGACATATAGCCCTGTTTAACCCAAATCCCAAGAGCAACACTAAGGTCCAAATGGCTACTAAACTATTTTATATTTTCCTGTTGACCAGTGCTGCTCCAAATCTGGTCCAGGGACAGGTACAGGTCTATGAGGACCATGTGCTAGAATGTAGATCAAATATGACACTGAACATACTGTTTAATTAGCTGACATTTATCTATGTATAAACCAAACCAAACCCGTTGCCATTGAGTCTATTCCGACTAATAGTGACCCTACGAGACGGAGTAAAACTGCCCCACAGCGTTTCCAAGGAGCAATTGATGGATTCAAACTGCCAACCACTTGGTTAGCAGCTGAGCTCTTAACCACCGAGCCACCAGGATATCCATATATATTTATGTATATACAAAAAGCAAGAATTTCTTGATGAAGGTAGCTTTGACTCATCTTATACCCTAGCACAAGCCCCTTATCTCATTGTGGTTTGAAACCTTCAGTAGCACTGCCCTAGGCACCTCTAGCACCTGTAACTGTGCCTGGCACAATAGTTGCTCAGTCAGTACTTGTTGAGTGAAAAATTTGACTCAGTGCCCAGTGGTATAACATGTAAAATTTAACGGGAGGTATTTTTTTTATTTTTACCTTTACATCAACTACCTAATGCGCCCAGCAACTAAAGGTTTTTTAGGCACCCTTTGAAAGGAATAATTTTAAACCACCCTCAAAAGGAACATTGCATTCAAATGATTAGGGCCAATTTCTTTGATTGAAAGCTATTTATTCACCCAAATGAATAATGTCATGGTCACTGTGGCAGAAGTGTAGTATCCTTGCTCTAAATGACAGTCATTGAAAGCTAAGAAGCTGAAGAGCCATCATGCCACTCTCCTTAATTATAGAAAACTAAATTGTGCAATTTTTACTTATGCTATATTCCAGTAGTTTTACAATGAAATGTTGAAAATTTGATTCTTTTTTGCTAATTGCGTGATCAATGAACGTGACACATCTGTTTCATCTAGATGTCTTATACCTGTGCGATTAAGATTTTGATCACCTAATTATGTGAAGATAATGGATAAATTCTACCATGTGAATACCTAATTGTCCTTCCAGTTCATCCTGATTTAGGAAAAGATGTTTGAGGTTTTAAATATTTTGTATGGCTCTGACATCCCACTCCAGACTGTGGAATACAGTGACTGTTTCTATTTTGGCCGACTTAGGGTTCTTTTGATTTGAATTAGGAAAAGCAGTAACATCTTTTAGTGCAAAGCTATTGTGGTATAAGCCACAAACATGCTGAGTCTGCATGCATTGAATGAGAGAAATCACTCAAGACAGGCAAAAATAGCTCTCTAGAGTAGACTGAAGCCAGCCATCCTGTTGCCCTATTAAACAACACAACCTAAAATCTAATAGAACAAGATGTAGGCTTTAGAATTAGTAGAATGACCTACTCCCTATGTATGGGCTGTGATAAATTCTGTTGATAGTATGTACGCTTGATATGATGAGAATGGCCTTTTACCTCTATGGGCTACTCCCCCCCGCAAAAAAAAACCCATAACCTCAGTTTAATCATAAGAAAAGTATCAGTTAAATCCCAATAAAGGTACATCTTACAAAATACCTAACCAATCCTCCTCAAATCTGTGAAGGCCATCAAAAACAAAGTCTAAGAAGTTGTCACAGCCAAAAGGAGCTGAAGAAAACATGACAACTAAATGTAACGTTGTATCCTAGAGGAGAAAAAGACATTAGGTAAAGTTGAATAAAGTATGACTTTAGTCAATAATAATGTATCAATATTAGTTCATTAATTCTTACATATGTACCACTCTAATGTAAGGTGTTAATAATAGCGGAAACTGTGTACTAGTTTCACAGTTTTTCTGTAAATTTCAAACTGTTCTAAAAATGAAATTAAAAAATAAAGTAAAGGGACACCACTCAATGTATAAATCAGGATAGCTGAAACCACTTGACACGTTTCATCAGAGGGAATTTAATACCAAGAACTGGGTTCCACACAGGGTGAAAGAGCTAAAAAAACAAACAGGGAGGAGAGAGGTGGTATTAGCAGAGCTCAGGAAGTGGCCACCAGAAGAGCTGAGGAGTCTGTCCATTCGGGGTTGGGATAACAGAGGAAGGGGTGATGTGCTGGAAAACTAGATCATGAAGGGGACGCAGTTGGAGCCAGAGTGCCCACCATCAATGGCATAAAGAAAAGAGGAAATATTCTGGCTTCTTCTATCCTTCCACCCCCCAGACTTGTACCAGTGGCAAAACTAACTAGAAGTCAGAAGAGAGGGTGTATCGAAGCTTGGGGAACGTAATTATTTCAGACAGAGAGAAAAGCAGGAGAAGGGCAAGGATGAATCTGAAGAGCAAACAGGCAGATAACAACTGCTCAAATCTTTCCTTTGATCAAAATTTATATGTTACATGAAAATGAGAATACTCCCTATTTTCAAAACCCACAGTCTTTGTTCTTTCTGCTTAATATGGGAAGAAAAAGAGTATATTTATTTGCTTCTGGGGGATTTTAATTGGTGTTTAGTAATTCCTTTCATTTTTATCCCTTCCCTTCTCACTCTCATATTTTTCAAGTGTTATTCTTTTACTTTTATTATTCAGGATTACCATTTCTTTTCATAAGCAGGGCTACCTCATATATTTTATCTTCCTGAATTAACTGTGAAGTTTTTTTGAATTTGCTTCTATTCAAAAGAGCCTCATTGTGGAAAACAATGTCAAAATTAAACTAGTTTAACATGAACATTCATTAAAAAAAGCCAAAACGAAACTTTTGCTCACTTGCTTTGCTATTTTTTTTTTTAATTAGGAGAAAAAGGAGAAATTATTTATTTATTGTGCTTTAGGTGAAAGTTTCCAAATCAAGTCAGTCTCTCAAACAAAAAGTTACACGCACCTTGCTATGTACTCCTAGCTGCTCTCCCCGAGACAGCACACTCCTCCTTTCCACCCTATATTCCCTATGTCCATTCAGCCAGCTTCTGTCCCCCTCTTCCTTCTCATCTAGCCACCAGAAAGGAGTTGCCCACATAGTCTCATATGTCCACTTGAGCCAAGAAGCTCACTCCTCATGAGTATCATTGTCTATCTTACAGTCCAGTCCAATCCCTGTCTGGAGAGTTGGTTTAAGGAATGGTTCCAATCTTGGGCTAACAAAGGGCCCAGGGACCATGACCGTCAAGATCCCTCCAGTCTCAGTCAGACCATTAAGCCTAGTATATTTATGAGAATTTGAGATCTGCACCCCACAGTTTTCCTGCTCCATCAGGGATTCTCTGTTGGGTTCCCTGCCAGGGCAGTGATCGGTGGTAGCTGGGCACCATCTAGTTCTTCCAGGGTCTCAGGCTCATGGAGTCTCTGGTTTATGTGGCCCTTTCTGTCTCTTGGGCTCATCTTTGATGTTTGTCTTTGGTGTTCTTTATTCTCCTTTGCTCCAGGTAGGTTGAGAGCAATTGATGCATCTTAGATAGCCGCTTGCTAACATTTAAGACCCCAGACGCCTCTCACCAAAGTGGAACGCAGAACATTTTCCTAATACATTTTGTTTTGCCAATTGACCTAGATGACCCCTGAAACCATGGTCCCTACTCTGGCCTTTGAAGTGTTTAGTTGTATTCAGGAAACTTCTTTGCTTTTGGTTTAATCCAGTTGTGTTGACTTCTCCTGTGTTGCCCTTCCCTTCACCTAAAATAATTCTTGTCTACTGTCTAGTTAGTGAATATCCCTTTCCCTTCCTCCCCACCCTCGTAACCATCAAAGAATATTTTCTTCCATATTTAAACTTTATGTAGAGTTCCTATAATAGTGGTCTTATACAATATTTGTCCTTTTGCAATTGACTAATTTCATTCAGCATAATGCCTTCCAGATTCCTCCATGTTATGAGATGTTTCACAGATTCATCATTGTTCTTAATCATTGCATAGTATTCCATTGTGTGAATATACCATAACTTATTTATCCATTCATCCGTTGATGGACACCTTGGTTGCTTCCAACTTTTTTGCTATTGTAAACAGTGCTGCAATGAACATGGGTGCGCACATATCCGTTCGTGTAAAGACTTATTTCTCTAGGATATATTCAAAGGGGTGGAATTGCTCGGTTGTATGGTAGTACTATTTCTAGCTTTTTAAGGAAGTGTCAAATCAATTTCCAAAGTGGTTGTACCATTTTACCTTCCCACCAGGAGTAAGTGTTCCAGTCTCTCCACAACCTCTGCAACATTTATTATTTTGTGTTTTTTGGATCAATGCCAGCCTTCCTGGGGTGAGATGGAATCTCATCGTAGTTTTAATTTGCACTCTCTAATGGCTAATGATCAGGAGTATTTCCTCATGTATCTGATAGCCACCTGAGTGTCTTCTTTTGTGAAGCGTCTGTTCATATTTGCCCTTTTTATAACTGGGTTATTTGTCTTTTTGTTGTTGAGTTTTTGCAGTATCATGTAAATTTTAGAGATCAATGCTGATCGGAAATATCATAGCTAAAGTCTTTTTCCTAGTTAGTAGGTAATCTTTTTACCCTTTTGGTGAAGTCTTTGGATGAGCATATGTGTTTGACTTTTAGGAGCTCCCAGTTATCTAGTTTCTCTTCTGGAGTTTGTACATTGTTAGTAATGTTTTGTATACTGTTTATGCCATGTATTAGGGCTCCTAGCATTGTCTGTATTTTTTCTTCCATGATATTTATTGTTTTAGATTTTATCTTTAGGTCTTTGATGCACTTTGAGTTAGTTTTTGTGCATGGCCTTTGTCAAATATCAGCTGCTCATATGTGGATGGATTTATGTCTGGATTCTTAATTTTGTCCCATTGGTCTATGTATCTGTTGTTGTACCAGTACCAGCCTGTTTTGGCTACTGTGGGGGTATAATAGCTTCTAAAATCAGGTAATGTGAGGCCTCCCACTTTGTTCTTCTTTTTCAGTAATGCTTTACTTATCTGGGACCTCTTTCCCCTCCATTTGAAGGTGATGATTTGTTTCTCCATCTTATGAAAAAATGTCACTGGTATTTGGATCAGGATTGCATTGTATCCATAGATCGCTTTGAGTAGAAAAGACATTTTTGCAATGTTGAGTCTTTCTATCCACATGCAAAGTATGTTTTTCCACTTATGTAGGTAAGAGGAGGAATTCTTAAGGATCAGGAACTAGTCGGATATTATGAATTATGTAGTATGGCCAAACACTGAGTGTCTGGGATTAAGCAGCATTTTGAAAGGGAAAGAGTATTTCAATGATTTTGGTGGATGGGACACTTCAAAAAGCACAAGAAACATGAAGTTTCTTTGAAGCTTCTGTAAATTCAAGATAACAGATTTTCCAGGGTTGCTGAGTTTTTAACTTACTTTCATTAAGTTTTTTTGGGAAATATCACTATCATCATGGATTCTCTAGCTCAAGCTTTGAATGGAGAGATTGAGTGGGTTATGTGTGAACCACTGTATCTAAACCAAGACACAGCACTTAGAAAAAGGATTTCCTTCCCAGCAGTGTTTGATGACATTGTTGCTTTTCCACAATTCTTGTTGAGAGCTCTTAGTGGGAGGTCTCCCAACAGTAGGATTTTTTTTTTTGCCAAAGAAAATGGCAGGGAAAATTGAATTCTAGGGGATTAAAAAAAAAAACCTAAACCTGTTGTTGTTCAGTTGATTCCTACTCATATCAACATTGATACCAAGAGAAAGATTTGAAATACACTACAATAGGCAACAAAGAGTTGAATGGCACTGTCTATATAGGATTAATTCTTTTTGATTCAAAGATTATTGTGTTAGGTATCTGTTATGGATCGAATTGTGTCCCCCCAAAATATGTATTGAAGTCTTGTATCCTCTACCTGTGAGTGTGATTCTGTTAGAAAATAAGGTTTTTAAAAATGTTAATGAGGTCATACCAGAGTAGGGTGGGTCCTAAATCTAATCACTTCTAGTTATAAAAAGAGCAAAATAGACACAGAGACAAACACAGAAGGCAGTCAGACACCAAGGAACTCCAAGCAATGTCAAGAAACGCCAAGGAACTCTCCGGGTTACCAAGAAGCAGCCCCCCACTCCCTCCCTACCTGTAGTACCAATGCCCTGATTTAGACACCTAGCCTTCAAAACTGTGAGACAATAGATTTTTGTTCTTTAAAGCCACCCACTTGTGGTACTTTTTGCTACAGCAGCACTAGGTAACTAAGACAGTATGCATAATCTGAAAAACAAATTTTGGGATGTATCTTCTTTCCCCAGTCCAAACCCATTGCTCATAGTGACCTTATAGGACAGAATAGAACTGCCTCATAGGGTTCTTTACAGTCTGCTTTACAGAAGCAGACTGCCATATCTTTCTCCCAAGGAGCAGCTGGTGATTTCAAACCACTGACCTTTCAGTTTGCAACCAAGCACTAAACTACTGCACCACCAGGGCTCCTTTTCTTTTCCAGCAGGCTGTAATTACAGCAGTGAGGACAAGATGCTGACTAGCACACTCCATGCTCAGAACTAATTTCAGCTTTGACCAGGGATGTCATCATTACTTTGAAATATGCTGTGACAAGTTTAGCAGCATGATTAAAGCACAACTTTGGGCATTAGAAAATTAAAAGAAAAAAAAAAAACGCACTTTATCATCACGTCCATGACAGCAATGACCAAACTTATGTGGCTAACAGTAGGGGGAGTGGTACCCACAGTAGTATAGGTATATGACCATTAGCCAACTTTGCTACTGCATCAGAACTGTGAAAGGTAAAGAAAACAGATGCCTTAAAATTGCTCATTAGTGATGAGAGCTTAGTATTTCTTACAGTAGCCATCAGCATGACTAGTATATAACCTAAAAACCCCACCCAGTGGGAAACTTAATCTTTTTAGTGCACGAAGTAATGACTTTTTCTCCTCATGTTTCCCCAGTTGTAAAGAGATACACTAAATGTTCTAGCAGGAAGATATTTCTCTTTTCTAAACTTCTGAATAGCCTTTGGTCTTTTCAATTTTCTTATCCGTCCTGCATACTGCTTCTAGCTTAATCTACCTAAAAAAGCAAGCAAGAAGAAACAAAAACTATTTACATAAAAAAGCTATTTATATACTGTGTAAAACACCCATACTTGGAAGAAAAAAACAATTTGTCAAATCTGAATTATGTAGCATATGTCATATTTTTGTCTTCTCATTCTGGGCACTAGAATCATGACTGCATTTGCTGGTTGGAGTTCAAACTGTTTGGTTATGTACAACTGCCTGTTCCAGAGGAGGGAAAAGAATGACACTGGAGAAGGGATTAGGCAAGGTACTGAATGGGGTTTTGAAGATTTGGGAACTGGAATCCCCTGGAGAGCAGGAGCAAGGGGCCATTATCTGAGATAATAGGAGGTGCAGAAGTTTGACAGTAGAGCTAAACTAGAAAAAGTTTTGGAAAATGATAATCCAAGTGCAGAAGAATGGTCCAGAGGAACGGCTAGTCCAGAAAGGGCAGGAAACAAGGATTAATATCAGTGAACTAATTAAGGCCATGAACAACTATCATAAGCAAAAATAAATAAAAATCATAATTTTGTGTGTGTGGAGGCAGGCAGTTGGTATGGGCAATAGATTGGCTGGCACGAAACGGTGAACAGCAAAGAAGGAGTCTGGGTAATTGCCTCAGTCAATGTATGCATTTCAGGCTTGATTCTGTGATAGACAACTATGGTCATTTTCAAAGTGTTGTCCTAGACCAGCAGTATAGGAATCACCTGGAAACTTAATAGAAATGTAAGTTCTTGGGCCAAACTAAAACCTACTCCATAAGAAACTGGACCCCTGGTAGGAGGGCTCAGTAGTCTATGATATAAAAAGTCCTCCAGGTAATTGTGATGCTCCCCAACATTGGAACCATTGGGCTAAACAGTAAACAACAATGACAAAACAAGCCAGTTGCCTTCGAGTATGTTCTGACTCGTGACAACCTCATATGTGTCAGAGTAGAACTGTGCTCCACAGGGTTTTCAATGGCTGATTTTTCAGAAGTAGATCACCAGGCCTTTTTTCCAAGACACTTCATAGTGGACTTGAATTACTAACCTTTTGTGTTAGCAGTTGAGTGTGTTAGCTGACTCTATGCCAGAAGGTAAGGGTGGTTTAAAAGAAAGAGATAGGGTGGGGTGCAGAAAATCCTGAAGATATCCTTTCACTTGGGAATATTTTTTTATTTAAATGCAAATATAATAGTCCCACATTAAAAAATAAGAAATTAGTTTGATTTATTAAATAAGTGCGCTTATTTGCTTTTATTTGCTCCTCAAGACCTACTCCCCACCTTTCTCCACCCTGCTCAGTGCTCCAGGAGACTGATTTACTTGTGCAGCATGAAAGGGCTTCTTGGCCCCCTGGCTTTTGGTTGGACTCAACTCATGGGCAGTTCCAGCAGGAAAGGGTAAGGAGAGAGGATAATGAGGTTAGTCTATTTATTTCCCTGGTTCCCTCTCTGTGGGGTCGACTTGGGCTGCCTGTGTCCTTTAACCAAAGTTGTCTCAGTCATCTAGTGCTGCTATAACAGAAATACCACAAGTGGATGGCTTTAACAAAGAGAAGTTTATTCTCCCACAGTCCAGTAGGCTAGAAGTCTGAATTCAGGCACCAGCTCCAGGGGAAGACTTTCTCTTTCTGTCGGCTCTGGAGGAAAGTCCTTGTCATCAGTCTTCCTTTGGTCTGGGAGCTTCTCAGTGCAGGAACCTCAGGTCCAAAGGACACTCTCTGCTCCCAGAGCTGCTTTCTTGGTGGTATGAGATTCCCACTCTCTGCTAGTTTCCCTTTCCTTTTATCTCTTGAGAGATAAAAGGTGGTGCAGGCCACACACCAGGGAAACTCCCTTTACATTGGATCAGGGATGCGACCTGGAAAGGGTGTTACAATCATACCCTAATTTTCCTTAACATAAAATTACAATCACGAAATATAGGACAACCACACAATACTGGGAATTATCGCCAAGTCAAACTAATGCACACATTTTTGGGGGACATAATTCAATCCATGTGACAAAGGCCATTGCTCCTCTCAAGGTTTTCTCTGTCCATGACTCTCTTCCTATGGATTCTGGGAACAGCTCCTTTCCCTTACCACCCTAGGCCTAGGGGTGGCGGCAGCTCTATTGTTATTAACTGAGTAACTGGTTGCATTGTTGCCTGTGGTTCTCCTAAAACTCACCCACACTTTGGCAGAATAAACTTTGTAAATAAACACTTTTGTCAATAAACTCTCTTCAAATTAACCAAACTTAAGTGCCAATTTATATTTTATTGGAACTCTGTATCAGACTTAAGGGAGCACTTGAGGTACAGTGGTTAAGCACTCATCTGTTAACCAAAAGGTTGGAGGTTTGAATCCACCAGTTGCTCCACGGGAGATGCAGCAGTCTGCTTTCTTAAAGATTTAGAGCCTTGGGAAACCTATGGGGCAGTTCTACTCTGTACTATAGGGTCACTGGGAGTTCGAATCAACTTGACAGCAATGGGTTTGGTTTTTGGCTTTAGGCATCAATTGCCTTAATTCTTCAACTGCTGGCTCTTTTTGCCTCACCTGCCTCCATGTGCAACCAATCCTCTTCTTGGACCTCTGCTGTCTGTAACCACCCAACCTCTCAGCCTGGGAGTGTTGGGACCCTTTCCCTTGTCCATCCAGTACATTCATGCTCACCAGTTGCACACCCAGAGTTTCTGGTTCCTGCCACTGCATCTGGACTTGAAAGGAACACCACGGCACAAGAATTGTGTTGCAGAAGAGACCAAATGATAAATGAAAGCCAGAAGCAGAGGGTAGTTAACTCTCCAAGGGACACACTTTGACCAATGGGAAATAGGAGCAGAAGGGAGCAAGGCAAGTAAATTCTCTCTTTTCTCTCTTCCATAGACTGCTCCAAGGCATGGTTTTTCCTCGCAGCCATTAAGAGGGGTCTCCCAGGCTAAGCACATGCACCTCCAAGCAGTGTGCTGTGTCTCTGTATGGCTCATTACTGAAGTGGCAGCCAGCACAGTCAAGAGTCACTTCCTAATGCTTCTCACTTTCTTTAATCCCTCGCTTTCATTTTTTTCCACCTTGCTATCTCAAGTTTGAAAATTCCAAAATAATGTGCAGCACTTTCATCCTAACCAAAGACTCAATTTTGTAGAGATCCCTGGCTAAAACTTCTCCTGACTGATACAATGTTGTTGTTGTTAAGTGCTTTCAAGCCCATTCCGATTCATAGTGACCCCATGTGACAAAGCAGAACTGCCCCATAGGGTTTTCTTGGCTGTAATCTTTATGGAAGCAGGTCAACAGGTCTTTCTCTCACAGAGATGCTGGGTGGATTCAAACCACTAACCTTGAATGCTAGCAGCCAAGCATTTAACCATTGCACCACTAGGGCTCCTCAACTATCATAATTGTGAATATAGATACAATAAAGTAAAACACCATGCGTACAAAAGTCGTCTGGTAGTAACATTCAATCCTTGCTATGAATTAGTATGGATTCTTTAGCTAGATGAGACTAAGGAATGTTATTGTGGCCCTGTTATGGAGCTTCTGGGTCTTCATTGCCCTGCTTTGCATTCTTACCCATCTTCTCTGTGTTCCATGTCATTTTTATCGGGAAAGGATGCTTCTTTGAATTCCTGTATTTACATTAATTGCAATCTGTTCATAATCTTTATATTTGTGTTTATTTAAAGTCCATGCACTGATATAAAGTTTTCATTAATTGATTTAGGAAGGTGAAGTTAAAGTTTAACTACTTCAGATTTAGTGATTGGTAAAGGGTAATATTGTTAGCAAAAGCCATTAGTTTTACCCTTAGTCTACCAGCCTAATCGATATTTAATTTTTGCCCTAAATCTTGGCTCCTCTAGTCTCTGTAGATTGAATACCATTATTTTATGAAGGAAAAAAATTAAAAAACAGATAAAGAGAAAATATGTAATGAAGATACACATTTTTAATAGTAAAATATTAGTTTAACAGGCATATGAGAAAATACAAGATGGTTAATTGCAGTATCTGGCTAAATAATGACAATCAGGACACATGCTTTGTTGTGGTGGTTCCCAAGCATTATCTAATGCTGAAAAATTTTAAAATCTACACATCTCTTGACTTGAAGGTGTAGTGGTTAGATTATAATTGGGCTTTCTTTGATTACTTAGAATGTCAAGGAGTTGCAGGACTGTGTTTATGAAGATAATGTTATAGGTCAGTAAATGCACTAATGCTTAATAAGTGAAGATAACATTGTGCATTGTAAACTTTGTAAACCAAAGAGTACTAAGATATTAATGCCATTTATACCGATATAGAAGAGTAATTTATTAAGGATGGAATGCCCAGGATGTACCATGATTCAAACTTAATGTCTTAAGCATTGTTTTTTAAAACAATAGAATGGAGAAAGCAAGCCATATTAATTTACAAAGGTCTGGTTGAGTTCTCATTAATTGATGAACAGATATGGTAAATAGTGCTTTAAAATTTAACGCTGATATCAGTTAAAATCACAGTTTGCTAACTGAGCCAGAGATGTTTTCAGAGATTCTGAAACCACAGTATTTTCTCTCAAAAAACATGTAAGCTGTCTGCAGGAACAGACTGTGTATTGAAATTCTTAGTAAAATTGCAGCTAAAAATATTATACTGCTTACCAAAACAGTTTTGAGAATGATTATGAATATTATGTTTGCTCTTTATTCTAGTACGCAAATCAATGATTATTGTTTAGATGAGCCTAAACATAAAAAGAAACTGTTTCCCCTTGAAACAGAGTAAAAAGAAAAAGAAAACATTGGAAAGTTTGTGAATGCAGAAATAAATGAGTCAAATTTAGAAGAATGGGAGCAACTGAAAAACTGAGGTTAGAACAGCACAACTAGATCATATAATTTAAATGCTTTTGGGGAAAAATCTTCAATTTGATCAACCTGTCAAATCTCCGACCTTGGCAAATAAATAGCCCTGTTTGTACCTAAGGCACACAAAATAAATCAAAAGGATGGAAAATTACTGTACTAGCCAGTGACTTGGAATTCTTACTGTTAACATTTATTATGAACATTTAAGCACTGAGTTCCATCTTCAACTGGAGTGAAATGGATGATATTTAATGGAATAAAATCAATCCCATTTTAATTTCAGATCATCTCATTAAAGTAACTTAAATGGTTATGTGACTCACTGGAGTTTATTTCTGTTCATCGAATACTAATAAATCTTTGAATTTACATCAAGATTTTTAGACCTCCTCGTAAATATACTTTTAATACAAGCTTTTATAACTTGGATTTTTAAATAGGTGATATTAATTGCTTTTGATCTTATCATTTTAATGACCCAAAAAACATACTACTATACACCCACGGAAGATTTCAAAGGGCGGCTTGAGAAGATAAAGTATTATAATGACATGTGCAAAGATCTGGAGTTAGAAAACCAAAAAGAAAAGACACTATGCATTTCTCAAGCTGAAAGAACTGAAGAAAAAATTCAAGCCTCAAGTTGCAATAGTGAAAGATTCTATGGGGAAAATATTAAATGACCCAGGAACCATCAAAAGAAGATGGAAGGAATACACAGAGTCACTATACCAAAAGGTCTGGTTGATGTTCAACCATTTCAGGAGGTAACATATGATCAAGAACCAATAGTACTGAAGGAAGAAGTCCAAGCTGCACTGAAGGCATTGACGAAAAACAAGGCTCCAGGAGTTGATGGAGTACCAATTGAGATGTTTCCACAAACAGATGCAGTGCTGGAAGTGCTTACTCGTCTATACCAAGAAATTTGGAAGACAGCTTGCTACCAGGCCAACCAGCTGGAAGAGATCTGTATTTATACCTATTCCCAAGAAAGGCGATCCAACCAAATATGGAAATTATTGAACATTATGGTTAATGTCACACACAAGTAAAATTTGGCTGAAGATCATTCAAAAGAGGCTGCAGCAATATACCAATGGGGAACTGCCAGAAATTCAAGATGGATTCAGAAGAGAACGTGGAACCAGGGATATCACTGCTGATGTCAGATGGAGTCTGGCTAAAAGCAGAGAATACCAAAAAGATGTTCACCTGTGTTTTATTGACTATGCAAAGTCATTCAACTGTGTGGATCGTAACAAATTATGGGTAACATTGGGAAGAATGGGAATTCCAGAACGCCTAATTGTGCTCATGAGGAATCTGTACATGGATCAAGAGGCAGTCGTTCGAACAGACCAAGGGGATACAGGGTGGTTTAAAGTCAGGGATGGTGCATCAGGGTTGTGTGCTTTCACCATACCATTCAATCTGTATGCTGAGCAAACAATCCGAGAAGCAGGACTATATGAAGAAGAATGGAGCGTCAGGATTGGAGGAAGACTCATTAACAACCTGTATTATGCAGATAACACAACCTTGCTTGCTGAAAATTAAGAGAGCCTAAAGCACCTACTGATGAAGATCAAAGACTATAGCCTTCAGTATGGATTACGCCTCAACATAAAGAAAGTAAAAATCCTCACAACTGGACCAATAAGCAATATCATAATAAACGGAGAAAAGATTGAAGTTGTCAAGGTTTTCATTTTACTTGAGTCCACAGTCAACAACCATGCAAGCAGCACTCAAGAAATCAAAAGATGCATTGCATTGGGCAAGTCTGCTACAAAAGACCTCTTTAAAGTGTTGAAAAGCAAAGATGTCACCCTGAGGCCTAAGGTGCTCCTGACCCAAGACATTGAGTTTTCAATTGCCTCATATGCATGCGAAAGCTGGACAATGAATAAGGAAAACTGAAAAATAATTGATGCCTTTGAATTGTGGTGTTGGCGAAGAATATTGAATATACTATAGACTGTCAAAAGAACAAACAAATCTGTCTTGGAAGAAGTACAACCAGAATGTTCCTTAGAAACAAGAATGGCAAGACTACGTCTCGCATACTTTGAACATGTTATCAGGAGGGATCAGTTCCTGAAGAAGGACACCATGCTTGGTAAAGTAGAGGGTTGGTGAAAAAGAGGAAGGCCCTCAATGAGTGGCTGCAACAATGGGCTCAAGCATAGCAACAATTGTGAGGATGGTGCAGGACCAGGCAGTATGTTTGTTCTGTTGTGCGTAGGGTCACTATGAGTCAGAACCAACCAATGGCACCAAACAATGACAACAACATACTCCCCCTCTTCAGTTATCCATATGATTAGGTGCCAAAGACCAGGTCATTGTGCAAAAATCATTGTCGTGAAAATGGAGTTTTTTTTTTCTGTTTTCAAGTCATCAATTTGTCTGATTTTTTTTTATTTAGAAAATGTCATCATAGAAATAATAACGGCTAAGATTTACTGACGTGCTCAACACTGTAACTAGCCCGGTTATGGGTTATTCCTCTGCAGAGAAGAAGGCTTGGAGGAGACAAAGCTGGATAAACCCAGGCTGTGTGACTGAAGACCCATGGCTTAGCCACTTCACCTTCCTCCTGTGCTGGGTGAGAACTCTGCTTGAGGAGCTGCTTCCAGGGCTCCACTTCCACCCATGCAAGCCCAGAGTTCATGATCTTGCAGCCTGCTTTTCCCTCTGGGCATGGAAGTCACTGAGGCTGAGGGCTTCCTGCAAGGGTACTGGGAGCCTGGCCATGCACCCAGCCCTACCAAGGCAGAGGCTTCAGGCCCAGCTCCACTCACTTTGGGAAGTCATTAAACTCACATTCATTTCTTTCAAACACCCTCTTCTATGCCTCTGTCATTCCTCCCTTCCTACCCCTCAGAAATTTTGAGCTGCATGGCCTCAGGCCTCATAGCATCTGGGAACCCAGAACAGACACCTGCTGACTCGGTGCTGCCTGCATGTCCTCCCAGAGGCCATGGTCACAGAGGCCAGTGCTGCATAGTGTCTGGATGAGATGCCCCTGCCAGCAGGCAGAAAGGAGTGGAGGGTGAGGGGCAGAGTGGCCCAATTTCCCAGAGGCTGCCCAGAAATCCTCCTTGGGGGGGGGGGGGGTTGCTGCAAAGCTATTGTTCCCATGCCTGCCAACTTATTAATGCACAAAATAGTTGGGTAGTAGTTTTTTTACTATTGTGTAAATGGGATACACAGGCTAAGGAGAAAGTTGGTAAGTGAAAGTAGGTGTATTATCAATAAGATGATTATAAAATGAATACACACAAGAAAAAATAAAAGTTGATTCATGCTAGTTTATTAGCTTTTGCAGATTTGACCTGAGGTTGCTTCCTGCCTATCTACCCCATGTGCTGAACATCACACCCACAAGCAGCACAGGCATGGTCTACCAGAAGCTGCCCTGTACTGATTCCTGGCTCACCCCTGTCAGCCCCAGTACGTGCCACAAACAACCCATCCCAGCCCCTCCCCTTCAGCTAGACCTGCTTTGCTGCACCATAGCTGTGCAACTGGCCCTGCCCCTTATACAAAGTGGTGAGAAGTATTGTGCCTACAGACAAGCAAACAACAAAGATGCATAGCCTGCCTGCTCAGACATAACCAAATAAAAAAGCAGGATGAAACAAACAAATCTAACCACCAATAAATGAAGAAAATAACTACTGAATATCCCAAAGACAGCAGACAATATCAAAACATGTTTAAAACAAAACAAAAAAAAAGAAGTGACAGGATGGTTCCAGTAGGTGTACAAAATAAAACACCAGATGACTTTTAAGTAGAAGAAAAGGCACTGGAACTACCTGATAAGGAATTCAAACCTCTAACATTCAGAGCTATCCAAGAGTTGAAAGAAAAAGAAAACAAAAATGAGGAAAAAATAGACAAAATCATGGAAAAGACAGACAAAACAATGGAAGAATTTAGGAAAATAATATAGGAACAAACGTCCAAAAATAAATTCACAACTAGAAATCATCCAAAAACAGCAATTGTAAGTCCAAAAGATAAACAACAAGATTTCAGAAATGGACAATGTCATAGAAGGTCTGAGAAGCAGGTTTGAAATGATGGAAGATAAACCCAGTGCCATCGAGTCGATTCCGACTCATAGCGACCCTATAGGACAGAGTAGAACTGCCCCATGTAGTTTCCAAGGATATAGGATCAGTGAAATTGAAGACAAACAGATACAATGCTATTTGAGGAAGAATCAGGAAAAAAAAACAAAGAAAAATGAAGAAACCCTGAGAATTATGTGGGATACAATCAAAAGCAAAAATTTGTGAGTGATCAGAGTCCCAGAATGGAGGGAGAAAACAGAAAACACAGGATCACTGAGGAATTACTTACAGAAAACTTCCCTAATATCATGAAAAATGTAAAGTTGGCCAACCAGGAAGCTCAAAGAACTCCATATAGGATAGGCCCCAAAAGAAAATCACCAAAGCATATCATAATCACACTGGCTAAAAACAAAGACAAAAAAAAAAAAAAAAAAATCCTGAGAGCAACTAGAGAAAAAATGAAAAGTCACATACAGAGGGGAAACAATAAGACTAAGCTCTGATACTTGGCAGAAGCCATGCAGGCAAGAAGGTAATGGGATGACATATATAAAACTTTGAAAGAAAAAAATTGCTGGCCAGGAATAATATATCCTGCAAAACTCTCATTCAAATATGATGGTGATATTAGTAGATTTCCAGATAAACACAAGTTAAGGGAATATGTAAAACCAAACCAAACTTCTAAGAATTATTAAAGGGAGTCCTTCCACTTGAGAACAGACAACATCAGGCCACAGCCTGAATCTAGGACACGAGATCGTACCAGCCAGATACCAACCCAGGAAATGAACTCTCAAGGGCTAATCAAAACTAAAAGATTTGCAACAGGGAACCAGAGAGGAAGATAAGGGTAAATTTCAAAGTAACCACAAAGAAAGTTAACAAACCTACTCATCAAAATAAAGAAGAAAAATATAAAAGTCTCAGTAAATACAAAATCTACAAAAATAAAGAAATGAAAAAAAAATTCACATACAAAAGGAATTCAGCACAGGAAAGTGAGAGAAACAAGGAAAACATCAGCACCACAAAAAAAAAGCACTACAAAATGACAGCAAAGAGCTCACACCTATCAATAATTACGCTGAATGTAAATGGCCTAAATGCACCCATAAAGAGACAAGCAGTGACCGAATGGATAAAAAAACACAACTTAGGAACAAATTTGTAAATTTATTAAAAAATCAAAGGATGGAAAAAAGTATATAAAGCAAACAGCTACCAAAAAAGAGCAGGAGTACCAATGCTAATCTCAGATAAAATAGACTTTAAAACAAAACTCACCATAAAAGACAAAATCCACCATAATGATCAAATGGATGGTCCATCATGAAGACATAGCCATAATAAATATCTACTCATCCAATGATAAAAAAAAAAAAAAGGGCTCCAAAATACATAAAAGGAGCTCTACCAAAAAAAACAAAACAAAACAAAACTCATTGCCATGGAGTAGATTCTGACTCATAGTGAACCTACAGGATGGAGTAGAACTGCCCATAGAGTTCCAAAGGAATGCTTGGTGGATTTGAACTGCTGACCTTTTGTTTAGCAGCTATAGCTCTTAACCACTACACCATCAAACAAATTATAACAGCACTGAAATGAGAAATCGACAGTTCCACAACAATGGTAGACTTTAACACATCACTTTCAGCAAATGACAGAACATCTAGAAAGAATCTCAGCAAAGATACAGAAGATCAAAAGGCCACAATCACCCAACTTGACCTCATAGACATTTACAAAACACTCCACTGAACAGCAGAAAAATACACATTCTTTTCCAATGCACATAGAACATTCTCCAGAATAGACCACATCTTAGGCCACAGAGCAACCCTCAACAAAATCCAAAACATTGAGATAATACAAAGTATCTTCTCTGATCACAGCACCATCAAAGTAGGAATTAACAACAGGAAGAGCAAGGAAAAAAAAAAATCAATTACTTGAAAGCTGAATAACACCCTTGTCTTAGGTTGAGTTCTCTAGAGAAGTAAAACCAGTAAAGCATAAAAATATATATAGAGAGAGATTTATATCAAGAAAATGGCTCATGCAATTATAGAGGCTGGAATGTCCCAAGTCCATGGATCAGGAGAAAGTCTTCTCTTGATTCATGAAGCCACAGGGGCTGGCAAACCCAAGATCAGCAGGATGCAGAGAGCAGGACTCTTGCTCCCAGGCTGTGAAGATAGATGAATCCAAGATAGGCAGGAAAGACCACAAGGATTCTCCTGATTCACATAGCTGCAGGGGCTGGCAAGCCCAAGATCTGCAGGTCAGGGGTCGGGGCTCCTGCTCATGGGCTGCGATGATCAACATATCAAAAGATCAGTGGATAAGCTGATAGCTCAAGTCCCAAAACCCTGAGGTCAGATGAATAGGAGGCAGCCACAGGATCCAAAGCAAACAAAAAGCCAGAATGTCTGCTTATATTCGGATGCAGGCCACACCCCCAAGTAAATTCCCTTTCAACTGATTCACTACCCACAGAAGATTCCATTATGGGAGTGATAACATATAAACACTAAGAATTGTGGCCCAACCAAGTTGACGGACAACCTTAACCAACATAACCCTGCTTAAAAACCACTGGGTAATAGAAGAAATCAAAGATAGAATCAAGAAATTCCTAGAATCAGACAAGAATGAAAACACATCATACCAAAACATTTGGGATACAGCCAAGGCAGCGATCAGAGATCAATTTATAGTAATAAATGCACACATCAAAAAAAAGAAAAGACAAAATCAAAATATTGGCTACACAACTTGAACAAATAGAGAACAGCAAAAGAAGCCCACATCCACCAAAAGAAAGAAAATAATAAAGATTAGAGCAGAAATAAATGAAAAAGAGAATAGAAAAACAATAGAAAGAATCAACAAAACCAAAACTTGGTTCTTTGGAAAGGCTCAACAAAATAAACAAACCACTGGCCAAACTGACAAAAGAAAAACAGAAAAGGTCACAAATAAACCAAATGAAAAATGAAATGGGGGACATTACAACAGACCCAACTGAAATATAAAGGATCGTAACAGAGTACTGTAAAAAACTATACTCTAACAAATTTGAAAACCTAGAGGAAATGGACAAATTTCTAGAAACACACCACCTACCCAAACTAACACAAAATTATGTTGAGAATCTGAACAGACCCATAACAAGAGAAGAGATTGAAAATGTAATAAAAAAAAGTTTCCAGTAAAAAAATAAAAATTCTGGCCCAGATGACTTCACTGGAGAATTGTACCAAACACTCAGAGAAAAGTTTACACCAGCACTACTCAAACTGTTTCAGAACATAGAAAAGGAAGGAATACTTCCAAATTCATTCTTTGAAGCCAGGATAACCCTGATACCAAAACCAGGCAAAGACACCACAAAAAAAGAAAATTATGGACCAGTATCTCCCATGAATAGAGATGCGAAAATTCTCAACAAAATTCTAGCCAATAGAATTCAGCATCATATCAAAAAAATAATACACCATGACCACATAGAAGTTCATACCAGGTATGCAAGTGTGGTTCAGTATTAGAAAATCAATCAATGTAATCTACCACATAAATAAAAAGATAGGAAAAATCACATGGTCATCTCAATGGATGCAGAAAAGGCATTCAACAAAGTCCAATACCCATTTCTGATAAAAACCCTCAATAAAAAAAATATAGACAGGAAATTCCTCAACAAAATAAAGGGCATCTATACAAAACCAACAGCCAGCATCATTCTTAACGGAAAGACGCTGAAAACACTCCCCCTGAGAATAGGAACAAGACAAGGATAGCCTTTATCATCACTCCTGTTTAACATTGTGCTGGAAGTCCTAGCTAGAGCAATAAGTCGAGAAAAAGAAACAAAGGACATTCAAATTGGTAACGAAGAAGTAAAACTGCCCCTATTTAAAGATGATGTGATGCTATACATAGAAAACCCAAAAGATTCCACAAGAAAACTAATAGAAAGATTCAGCAGAGTAACAGGATACAAGGTCAACATACAAAAATCAGTTGGATTCTTATACACCAATAAAGAGAATGATGAAAAGGAAATCATGAAAACAATACCATTATAATAGCCCCTAAAAAAATAAAATACTTAGGAATAAACCTAACCGGGAATGTAAAAGACCTATACAAAGAAAACTACAAAACACTACTGGGAGAAACTAAAAGAGGTCTACTAAATGGAAAAACATACCATGCTCATGGATAGGTAGACTCAACATAGTGAAAATGACAATTCTACTCAAAGCAATCTACAAATACAACACAATCCTGATCCAAATACCAACAACATTCTTTAAAGAGATGGGAAAACTAATCACTAAGTTTTTATGGATGAGGCAGGGCCAAGATGGTGGAGTAGTCAGACACTTCCTGTGGTCCCTCTTACAAGAAAGACCCGAAAAAACAAACGAATTGATTATATATGACAATCTAGGAGCTTTATACATCAAAGGCAAAGTTGAGGAATCGGACTGAGCAGCAGGGAGAGGGAGAGACGGTTCAGAAGCAGTGAGGAGTTGCCAGACCTGCCCAGGCAGGAACCAAAGCACCCTGCAGGCCTAATTGGCTGGCACGAGCAGTGAGGTAAGCAGTGGAGGTCAGGACTCGTTTTCCACATCAGAAGAGATCAAAAGGCTGAGAGTCTACTCAAGCCCCCAGATGAAGTGACGCTCAATCTGCAAAAGGTAAGTACATGAGTCTAACCAACCACATGGATCAAAAAACACCCCTTTATGAAAAACCTCTGTCCCATTTACCCCTACCTGTGGTGCCACAGGCCCCAGGCTGGATTCAGAGACTGCTGAGTCTCCTGGGCTGGAAACAGTACCCGTCAAGTGATCTGAGCCATTCTCCCAGCCTTGGAGAGGGAACAAATTAATGAACAGGAAAAAATAATCAGCCAGCTCCCCTAAACTGGCAACTATACACATGGACCTTGCCAGGTGGTATACACAGGAATCAAATCGACTATGTCTGTGGAAAGAGACAATGGAGAAGCTCAATATATCAGTCAGAAGAAGATCTGGGGCCAACTGTGGAACAGACCATCAATTCCTCATGTGCAAGTTCAAGTTGAAGCTGAAGAAAATTACAGCAAGTCCACAAGAACCAAAACATGACCTTGAGCGTATTCCACCTGAATTTAGAGATCATCTCAAGAATAGATTTAAGGCATTAAACACTAATGACAGAAAGTCAGAGAAGTTGTGAAATGATAGCAGAGGCACCATGAAGAAACCAAAAAGAAAGTCATTAAAAAGACAGGAAAGAAACGACCAAAATGAATGTCAGAAGAGACTCTGAAACTTGCTCTTGAACACGAGTAGCTAAAGCAAACGTAAGAAATAATGAAGAAAAAACCCAAACAGAAGATTTCAAAAGGTGGCTCCAGAAGACAAAGTAAAGTATTATAATGAAATGTGTAAAGACCTGGAGTTAGAAAACCAAAAGGGAAGAACACGCTTAACCTTTTTGAAACTGAAAGAATTGAGGATAAAAATTCAAGCCTCAAGTTCCAATATCGAAGAAGGAATCTATGGGGAAAATGTTGAACGACACAGGAAACATAAAAACAAGATGGAAAGAATATAGTTACCGTACCAAAAAGAATTAGTCCACGTTCAATCATTTCAGGAGGTAGCATATGATTGAGAACTGATGGTACTGAAGGAATAAGTCCAAGTTGCACTAAAAAAATTAAAAAAACAAATTTGTTGTGCTAGTTGATTCCGACTCATAGCAATCCTATAGGATAGAGTAGAACTGCTCCATAGGGTTTCCAAGGAACAGCTGGTGGATTAGAACTGCTGGCCTTTTGGTTACCAGCCAAGCTCTTAACCACTTTGACACGAGGGTTCCAGCTGCCCTGAAGGGAATGGTGAAAAATAAGGCTCCATGGAATCACTGAATACCATTTGAGATATTTCAACAAACAGATACAGTGCTGGAAGTGCTCAGTTGTCTATACCAAGAAATTTGGAAGACAGCTTTCTGGCCAAAGGACAGGAAGAGATTCATATTTGTACTTATTCCAAAGAAAGGTGATCCAACAGAATGCAGAAATTACCAAACAATATCATAAATATCACACGCAAGAAAAGTTTTGCTGAAGATCATTGAAAAGTGGTTGCACCTGTCCATCAACAGGTAACGGCCAGAAGTTCAAGCCAGACTCAGAAGAGGATGTGGTATAAGGGATATCATTGTTGATGTCAGATGGATCTTGGCTGAAAGCAGAGAATACCAGAAAGATGTTTACCTGTATTTTATGGATTATGCAAAGTCTTTTGACTGTGTGGGTCATAACAAATTATGGACAACATTGCGAAGAATGAGAATTCCAGAACACTTATTTGTGCTCATGAGGAACTTGTAGGTAGTCCAAGAGGCAGTCATTCAAACAGAACAAGGGAATACTAAAAAAAAAATTAGGAAAGGTGTGCATCAGGGCTGTATCCTTTCACCATACTTATTGAATCTATACCCTGAGCAAAAAATTCGAGATGCTGGACTATATGAAGAAGAACAAGACATCAGGATTGGAGGAAGAATCATTAATAACCTGTGTTATGCAGATAACAAACCTTGCTTGCTGAAAGTGAAGAAGACTTCAAGCACTTACTGATGAAGATTAAAGACTACAGCCTTCAATATGGATTACACCTCAACATAAAACAAAAATCCTCACAACTAGACCAATAAGCAACATCACAATAAGCGTAGAAGATATTGAAGTGGTCAAGGATTTCATTTTCCTTGGATTCACATTCAATGGCTAACAATGACAGTGAGGATGGTGCAGGACCGGGCAATGTTTTATTCTGCTTTACGTGAGGTTGCTATGAGTAGGAACCGACTTCAGGGCACCTAACAAGAACAACGTAACAATGATTAGTAAAAATCCTGTCAAGAATTTGGTTTTCTCCAAAAGAATGCTTTAAAAAAATCTTTGTTATGTTAATTTCCTTTTTGTTTTGTTCTGTGTGTGTATTTGTTTTGTTTTTTTTACAGAACTTTTGCAAAGGTAAATACCAAAACCAAACCACAGGTACTATGTTCTTTAGTTTCTTCCTTCTTCCTCTCTCAATCCCTCCCTCACTCCCTTCCTTTCTTCCTTGCTCTCTTTTCCCATTTATCCTTCTTTGAATTGGGAGTAATTTTATCAAGGATTGCTATTTGTCTAAAAGTCGTATGGGTAGATTATCCAGAAATACCAAAATAAATAAATAAATAAAACCAAACCCATTGCTGTCAAGTTGATTTCCGACTCATAACTACCCTAGAGAACACAGTAGAACTGCCCCATAGGTTTTCCAAGGGTGTAATCTTTATGTAAGCAGACTGCCACATCTTTGTCCTACAGAGGGGCTGTTGGGTTTGAATTGCCAACCTTTTGGTTAGTAGCTGAGTGCTTAACCACTATGCCACCAGGGCTCCTTTATCCAAGAAAGAAAAAAACTCCTGTTGCCATCAAGTCGATTCTGACTCACAGCAACACAACAGGACAGAGCAGAACTGCCCCAGGGGTTTCCAAGTAACAGTTAGTGGGTTCCAAGTGCTGACCCTTTGGTTAGCAGCTGAACTGTTAACCCCTATACCACGCCTGGGCTCCTATCCAAGAGTAGGTCCAGGTTAACGAGTAAAGTTCAAATATCCTCCTTAGAACTTAAGCTGAAGACTTAACTGATAATATTTAAATTACCCTTCAGTGATCCAAATAGCCTGAGGGCATAAAGCGGGACAGAAATTTTAAGCATATTTAGTTTTTTTCTCCATGTACATTGAAATTTCTGCCCCAGTAATCAACCCTCTCTGTCTTTAATATTTGCTCAGCCTGTTTTCTTCTCTAAGTATGCAGTGTGGCTGTGTCTTTCCCTCTTAGTTTTTCACCTGCCTTGTCAATGGATGAATCGCTTTCGTTATAAGGTTGTATTTCAAGTTGTCCCGCTTTGGAGTAATGAAAAGAATTGAGTTAGAGAAATGCGTTAATACTTAGGCTTTCTGTTAGAATGGTTATTCGAATTATACCCCAACAGCCACTTAATGGTTTTGTTTGTTTTATTGTTGTAGAAACATAGTTAAAACATTTGCCAATTCAACATTTTTCACACGTACGCTTCAGTCACTCAAGATGAATTTATCTAGGTTCTGACAAGACATGCAGTTAAAGTACAGCACGCGCCTGAGTTTTATAGCTTACACTGGGATCATTTTTTTCATACTTGTCATTTTGTAAGAACTCTGTTAGAGAACAGATTGAGCCTACCTCTCCACGCTCAAAATGAGAAAGAACAAGTTGAATTTTGATTCTATTCATGATGAATCACCTTTAGGGAAAGGCAGTGTCGTGGCCAGGACCCAGAGACTTTCCACAAAGAGAATCTTTTGTCATCCTCTCCTAAGACTGAGTAGGGGATGGGGGCTAGATAAATAGTTTGAAGAAGGTCTCAAATCTCTGCTAGAAATTTGAAATAGTGCCACTATTAAGAAGAGAAACTTTACTAAAAAGAAAATAGTGAAGGTGATATTTAATTATTACTTATCAGATATGAATACCTGATTATTATTTATATAGAGCTCCTGGGTGGCATGAATAGTTTGTGCTCAACTACTAACCTAAATGTTGGCCGCAACACAGAAGAAAGTCCTGACAATCTACTTCCTTAAAGATTACAACCAAGAAAACCCTGTGGAGCTGTTCTACTCTGTAACACATGGGGTCACTGTGATTTGAAATCAACTTGATGGCAACAGGGTTTTTTTCCTATCATTATTATGTATATATCTTGAATAGGAAATAAAGGGACTTGGCTGAAAAAACATTTTGATTTGGAATTTGTTACTCACCGTCTTATTAAAAACATAACTTTTCTAATTTGGATGTGCTGATGTGAGGGGAAGCACCCTTCATGGTTGGTAAAAAATCTTCCTGAGCCATTTACTCACGTTTCTGTCTTTGTCCTGCTAATTCAAAGGATATTGGTGAACTTGTCAGAGCTGCTTTTACTTTTTGTAACATGAATCTATCCTCCTGGGAAGGGAGGTAAGTGATGGCTCCCTGTGATTTTCTTTCTTTTCCTAGCTGTGCTCTATCTGACAGAATTACCTCAAAGTTTTCATTGCTGGGAATGGTTTTCGATTTCAGCGTTAATAACCCTGACCACCTCCACCCAGTGATTTTTGTCTTTGGTCATTGCCATCATTCTCTGGGATTTGATGGATTTGAGATAAGACTGACGTTGTAAACCTACTGTTAGGATTCCTGAACATGTTTTGAAGCTGTTATTTTTTTAACTGTTGACAAGAGGCAATAAGGACTATATTCAGCATTTTTTTTTTCTAGCATAACTAGCTGCAAAAAAAATCTTAGATTCATATAATCTCCTTTACTAATAAGTAGATTGATAAATAGAAGAGGAATAAATGTATTACATTTTTATATGCTATGTTATTATGTACTTATTTTGTTTATTACTCAAATATGTATTGCTTTAACTTAAATTCAGGATTTTTTTTTCTTTTATAGGTTTTTATCTACTAACTAAAGTGCGGAAATACAAAGAAAATGCTTCTTTATAAGATTTGATAAATAATTGTAGATAAGGTTTCATATGCTCTTGTAACGTGACCAGCTTGAAAAAAAAAAAGCAAGTAACAAATTGCAAAATTCATATTACATTTCGGATTATTTAAAATTTTGCTTTTCGGATTGGACCAACTAACTAGTCCTAAATAGGTAACATCAGCAAACTGGAGAAAGTGTTTGAAACGCTGAATAAACTGCATTTTGTACTTTGCACCAGAAAAACAGAATAATCTGAATAAAAACATTTAATATGGGAAATACGGGGTTCAATTAGGGTATTCTTCTTGAGCACCAGCTGTGCATCAGCCACTGTTCTGGGCACTGTTCCTATTTAAGAATGGTTGAATTCGACAGGTATGGTAGGTGAAGAAAGCCTTAGAGCTGAAAAAGGTCATAGAGACCGATCTGTGCATTTGAAGAACCAGAGGCACTGCAAATGTCCTCCAGCCAAAGACCGCCAGGGACACGTCCAGAGTGGAACATTTTGCTTTCGTTCTTGTTGCAGTGAGGGAGAATCTGCAACCATGGGGAACCATGAGGCAAATCAGTAAGGACGTATGAGAAAGGGATTATTTTATGATTCAAGCTTTGTTTTAGGTTTCTTCTGGGAGGGTTCGAAAAGGGGGGGTTTGCTGTGGCTTAGAGGCTGTCAGAAAATGAAGATAATTCTATAATCAGATATCTTAATAAATCTTATCTAGAAAGTGTGAGGAATGAAGTAAAACTAAAGCTGTAATTGTTAAAGAAACAGCAGTCACTTATATTAGCCAGAATAGGGGAATGTTTAGTCATTTCATGGCTTGGACAATATGTATTGCTCCAACATGATTACACAGTGGTTTTGTTTTGCCTTGATCTGTCATGACCACAGAGTGGCCCTAATTTCAGTGCTCTGGAAAATTGTGCATTTTAACAGGAAAACACAAGATCAGTTCCCAGGTGTCAGGGGTGGTTTTTCTTTCTCAGCCTTGATAAGTGAAGTGATGTCTTTGTGAGTGTGTGTGTGTGTGTTTCTATCAATCATTGAATAGATTCCTTTTCTTTCTTCATTTTAGGTAATAGTAAGGAACTCCCATGATGTTGTATTGCAAATAATACACTTTTTCTTATAAAAAGGAAGTTTTCTCTTAAATATGATGCTACTGAAAGACATTTTTGTTTTTGTTCTTGGCATTCATTTTACTTTCCATCTTTAAAGTATTATTTTGAGATGAAAGAGGCAATTGACTGTGTAAATTAATTTTTAAGAAAAATCTATTGTAATACAGCAGCTGGAAGGCTTAAAATTTTTCTCTTGATTTCCAATTTTTTTTTTTTTTTGGAACTACTGAAATAAAAACAAGAAGTAAAATATATAAAACAAAATGCACAATTTCCTATGTTTGATGGTTAGTATGTTGGGTCTTTTATAAAAAATGTACTTATTTTTAATATATTCAAACTAAGAACAAAAGATTAAAGTTTAGCAAATGAAAGCACCCTTATTCTCATCTCTCAGAGAAAATCACTGTTAATAAGCATTAGTTGAATATGCAATGCACGTATTTATATTGATATCTACAAATAAAAAAGTACTAACAGTATTCATACCTGTATATAACATTTTACACATAAATGTACCGCATCCAATGAAAAGCTGCAGAGTATCCTACTTTGTGGAACTATCATGGATTACTGAATTCCTCATTGATTAGGTCTAACTAGATCTTTTGGTCAATTTTTCACTATTATAAATGATACTTGAATGGATATATAATCTTTGCATATTTATCTAATTATTTTCATAGATGTTAAATTGCTGGATGCAATTATTTCCATGTTTTGCAACTTGGCATTTATTGTCAGATTTCACCCCAGAAATATCCTAGAATGTATCAGCAAACCAACACATAAGGGAGAACTTGTTTCTTCACATACAAATAGCTGCCATTGTCAGAATTTCATTTTTTGATTATTGGAATGCAAGTGATGCTAAATGGTTGGTTGGTGCATACATCAGCATCTGCTGGATCCACATTCATAGGAAAACTCCCAGAGGCAGGATCCTTACAAAGGGCATGCCCCACCACACCTGTCTTCCCTGCCCCATCACGATCTGGGGCAGTGGACAGAAATCTGGCAACAATCAGCTCAGTGAGAGGGGCCCTGACCCTTGGGGCTGTGCAGCTTGTAAGTTCATGATGAGAAGAAACATCAGACCCTTCCATGGTGGGATCAGGGACTGGGCTACATTAGTAGTATGATATGTTAGGACCTCAGCTCAGCCCTGTACTTGCAGTATACTCAGGAGCCCAGGGTTGAAGCTTTGCATTACAAGTAGATATTAGAGCAAGCTGGTGGCAGGATTTACCACAGCAGCTTCCATGACAGTGGAAGCACCAGCCCCTGCCCTGGCACGCAGGGGGCTGAAGTCCAGGGTCCGGGGTTGACCAGGATTGGCTGCCTTAAGCACTGGGCCATAGTAGGTTCCATGGTGATTTGCAGAAAGGGGAGGTTGACTCTTCTAGAAGGCCAGTTTGCAGGGATCAGCCTGGGACAAATTAACACTTACATCTCAATAATCAATGAAAACAAAAGCTTTTATTAAAATTTCCATTTCTTTGATTACTAATGTGATTGTTCATGTGTTTTCATAAATAATTTTTTGTGTTTGTTCCTTTGTAAAGTTTCCGTTTACATGCCGCATTTAACACAATTGATCCTTTCCCTTGGAAACACTTTCTTGCACTTGACTTTTGGGTTACAATAAATTCCTTGTTTACCTCCTACCTCACTGGGCATGTCTTCAGTCTCCTTCGGTATTTTCTTTTACTCTTCCTACTTCTAAATACTGGGATCCCTGACACCCTCACATCTCCTATCTGTTTAAAACAAACAAACAAATAAACAAACAAACAAAAAACAGCTGCCATCAATTTGATTTCAACTTTTGGTGACCTCATGTGTGTCAGAGTAGAACTGTGCTCCACAGGGTTTTCAATGGCGATTTTTCAGAAGTAGATTGCTGGGCCTTTCTCCTGAGGTTTCTCTTGGTTGACTTGAACCTCCCACCCTTCAGTTAGCAGCTGAGTGCACTAACCACTTTGCACCATCCAGGGACTCCTCTCTATAATCTCACAACTTACTCCATTTGGTCCATGGCATAAAATATCATCTAAATCCTGATGATTCCCAAGTATTTATCTTCATTACATTTCCTCTGGGCTCCTTACATGATGTCTCTACTTGAACACTTAATAACCAAAATCTCATTGATTCGTACTCATAACGACCCTATAGGACAGAGTAGAACTGCCACATGTGGTTTCCAAGGAGTGGCTGGTGGGTTCAAGCTGCCGGCTTTTATGTTAGCAGCCAAGCTCTTTACCACTGTGCCACCAGGGCTCCATATGAACACCAAATAAGAATTCTAAACTACAAGTCATAAACCAAACTCAGTCATGATTCCCTCTTCCATGCCTCCCTCCACAGCTCCCAAGTCAGCTTCTCCATCAGTCTTTCTTGAGCATATCAATAAATGTCAACACAGCTCACCGCTGCACAGGGGAAGATTCAGGAGTCACCCCACAGATAATTCATTTGCAGGGCCAGCAAGCTGTAACTTCAAAATATATCCAGATCTGATCACTTTCCATCACTTCCACTCTTGCTGTCCATAGCCCAAGCCACTATGCTACTACTCTACTAAACAAACAAACAAAAACTCATAGCGACCCTATAGGACAGAGTAGAACTGCCTCATAGGGTTTCCAAGGAGACTGGTGGATTTAAACAGCAGATCTTCTGGTTTGTAGCCAAGCTCCTAACCACTGCTCCACCAGGGCTCCTACTAACAAATCACCTCCTAATAAGCCATGCTGCTTTCGTCCTGTAGTCTCACTTCTACCTCCACTTTCCACAGAGTGCCCTTAGGGATCTCACACAAAGATAAATGGATGACTTAGCCCCTTTGATCCGTAGGATTTATTTATCTCAGCACTATTGACATTTTGGAGTCCTTGGATAGTGCAAATGGTAAACACTTCAACTGCTAACTGAAAAGTTGGACATTTGAGACCACCCAGAGGTACCTGAGAAGAAAGGCTTGGCAATCTAATTCTGAAAAATCAGCCATTAAAAATCCTATGGAGCACGGTTTTGCTCTGACACACAAGAGGCCATGTCAAGTTGACTAGATGGTAACTTTTTTTTTTTTTAATTAACATTTTGGGCTGAATGACTAACTCCACAGCAACTAACAACACAATTCTTTGTATTAGGGGACAATTTCTGTATTTTTTAGGATGTTTAGCAGCATCTCTTGCTTCTCCCCTCTAGATGTCAATAGCAAGTCTCAGTTGAGACAACCAAAACTACCTCCAGACACTAACAAATATCCCCTGGGGGGCCAAATCACACCAAGTTGAGAAACACCATTTTAGGGTTTTCTTTCACACTGTGATGGAATCCACACAAGCTTTTCCGTGCTCTAGTTACATCTCCTACCATTCTTCCCTTGTTCATTCTATGCTATCATACTGTCCTCCTTGCTTTCTGTGAACACATCAGTCTGTCTTATTTTCAATGCCTTTGTGCTCTCTCTTTCATCTGCCTTAAATGTGTTTTCCCAAATCAATTCATATTTAACTCCTTCACTTCACTCAGGTCTCTGCTCAAAGGTCATTAGCACAGAGAAGTCTTTCCTAATCACACCACCTAAAATATCCTCTTGTTTTAAATCATTCTTTATTTCTTGACCCTGCTTTTTTCATGTAATTGTCCATACCTGATATTTTAACATATAAATATTTATTGTTCATCTCTTTCATTAAAATGTAAGCTCCAATAGACCAATGAAACAGAATTGAGAATTCATACATAAATCCATCCACATATGAGCAGCTGATATTTGACAAAGGCCCAAAGTCAGTTAAATGGGGAAAAGACAGTCTTTTTAACAAATGGTGCTGGCATAACTGGATATCCATCTGCAAAAAAAATGGAACAAGAACCATACCTCACACCATGCACAAAAACTAACTCAGAATGGATCAAAGACCTAAGTATAAAATCCAAAGTGATAAAGATCATGGGAGAAAAAATAGGGACAATGCTAGAAGCCCTAATACATGGCATAAACAGCATACAAAACATTACTAACAATGCACAAAGACCAGAAGAGAAACTAGATAACTGGGAGCTCCTAAAAGTCAAATACCTATGCTCCTCCAAAGACTTCACCAAAAGAGGAAAAAGGCCACCTACAGACTGGGAAGAAGTTTTTAGCTATGACATTTCTGATCAGCACCTGATCTCTAAAATCTACATTATACTGCAAAAACTCAACTACAAAAAGACAAATAACCCAATTAAAAAATGGGCAAAGGGTATGAACAGGTACTTCACCAAAGAAGACATTCAGGCAGCTAACAGATACATGAGGAAATGCTCAAGATCATTAGCCATTACAGAAATGCAAATCAAAACTTCGATGAGATTCTATCTCACTCCAACAAGGCTGGCATTAATCTAAAAAACACAAAATAGTAAATGTTGGAGAGGTTGTGGAGGTACTGGAACACTTACACACTGCTGGTGGGAATGTAAAATGGTACAATCAATTTCAAAATTGATTTGGCACTTCCTTAAAAAGCTAGAACTAGCACTACCATATGATCCAGCAATCCTACTCCTTGGAATATATCCTAGAGAAATAACAGCCTTTACACGACCAGATATATGCACACCCATGTTTATTGCAGCACTGTTTACAATAGAAAAAAGATGGAAGCGTCCAAGGTGCCCATCAATGGATGAATGGATAAATAAATTATGGTATATTCACACAATGGAATACTATGCAATGATTAAGAATAGTGATGAATCCGTGAAACATCTCATAACATGAAGGGATTTGGAAGGCCTTATGCTGAGTGAAATTAGTCAGAGGCAAAAGGACAAATATTGTATGTATCCCACTATTATAAGAACTCAAGAAATAGTTTAAGCAGAGAAGAAAATATTCTTTGATGGTTACAAGAGTGGGGAGGTGGGGAAGGAGAGGGATATTCACTAATTAGATAGTAGACAAGAACTATTTTAGGTGAAGGGAAAGACAACACACAATACAGGAGATATCAGCACAACTGGACTAAACCAAAAGCAAAGAAGTTTCCTGGATAAACCGAATGCTTCCAAGGCCAGAGTAGCAAGGGTGGGGGTCTGGGGACCATGGTTACAGGGGACATCTAAGTCAATTGGCGTAATAAAATCTATTAAGAAAACATTCTGCAGCCCACTTTGGTGTGTGGCATCTGGAGTCTTAAACAGGAACAAGTGACCATCTAAAATGCATCAATTGGTTTCAACCTACCTGGAGCAAGGGAGAGTGACGAAGACCAAAGACACAAGTAATTATAAGCCCAAGAGACAGAAAAACCAAAAAACCAAACCCGGTGCTGTTGAGTCGATTCTGACTCATAATGAACCTATAGGACAGAATAGAACTGCTCCATAGAGTTTTCAAGGAGCGCCTGGTGGATTCTAACAGCCAATCCCTTGGTTAGCAGCTGTAACACTTAACCGCTACACCACCAGAGACAGAAAGGGTTACATAAATCAGAGACTACATCAGCCTGAGACCAGAAGAACTAGATTGTGCCAAGCTACAACCAATGACTGCCCTGACAGGGAACACAAGAAGAGAATCCCTGATGAATCAGAAGAGCAGTGGGATGCAAACCTCAAATTCTCATAAAAAGACCAGACTCAATGGTCTGACTGAGACTTAAAGGACCCCAGAGGTCATGGTCCCCAGACCTTCTGTTAGCCCAGGATTGGAGCCATTCCCAAAGCCAACTCTTCAGACAGGGATTAGACTGGACTATAAGATAGAAAATGATACTGGTGAGGAGTGAGCTTCTTGACTCAAGCAGACACATGAGTCTATGTGGGCAACTCCTGTCTGGAGGGGAGATGAGAGGTGGAGGGGGACAGAAGCTGGCTGAATGGACACACGGAATGCAGGTTGGAGAGAAGGAGTGTGCTGCCTCCTTCTTCTGAAGGGGAGAGCAACGAGGAGTACACAGCAAAGTGTATATAAGCTTTGTATGAGAGACTGACTTGATTTGTAAACTTTCACTTAAAGCACAATAATAAAAAAATATATATAAGCTTCGTAAGAAATGCTTTCAACAAGCCTATCCACTATAGCACCTAGTAGTTGCTGGGTAAGTAGTTTTGAATAAATGAATGGATAAAATAATTAAATCTTTCAAAATATTTTCTTCCCTGTGCAAACGTAAGGAAGGAAGGTATATAAAATCATTTTTATATTTGCCTCAGAGATAGGCAATTTTTTTTTAAATTGTATTTTAGGTAAAGGTTTACAGGAAAAATTAGTTTCTCATTAGTTTGTACACATATTGTTTTATGACATTGATTAACAACCCCACAACACGGTCAACACTCTTCCTCCTTGCCCTATTACTATCTTTCCTGTCCCCTCCTGCCCTCTAGTCCTTGCCCCTGGGCTGGTGCACCCCTTTAGTCTTGTTTTGTTTAATGGGCCTGTCTAATCTTTGGCTGAAGGGTGAATCTCGGGAGTGACTTCATTACTGAGCTAAAACAGTGTCCAAAGGTCATACTCTCGGGGTTTCTTCAGTCTCTGTTAGGCCAGTAAGTCTGATCTTTTTTTGTGAGTTAGAATTTTGCTGTACATGTTTATTTAGCTCTGTTTGGGACCCTCTATTGTGATGCCTGTCAAAGCAGTTAGTAGTGGTAGCCTGGCACCATCTAATTGTATTGGACTCAGTCTGGTGGAGGCTGTGGTAGATGTGGTCCATTAGTCCTTTGGACAAATTTTTCCCTTGTATCTTTAATTTTCTTCATTCTCCTTTGTTCCCGAAGTGGTGAGAACAGTAGAGTATCTTTGATGGCCACTCACAGGCTTTTAAGATCCCAGACAGTACTCACCAGTGTAGAATGCAGAACATTTTCTTTATAAAGTGTTATGCCAATTGAGCTAGATGTTTGCAGAGACCATGGTCCCTTCAGCCCAGCGATTCAATCTCTCAGGGAGCTTGGATGTGTCTATAGAGCTTCCAAGACCTTGCTTTGGACAAGTTGTGCTGGCTTCCCCAGCATTGTGTACTGTGTTACCATTCACCAAAGTTACCACTTATCTATTGTCTATTTAGTGTTTTTCCATTCCCACCTCTCCCCTTCCTCATAACTATCAAAGATTGTTTCTTTCTGTGTGTAAACATTTTCATGAGTTTTTACAGTAGTGGTCTCATACAATATTTGTCCTTTTGTGATTGACTTATTTCACTTAGCATAATGTCCTCCAGATTCATCCATGTTATGAGATGCTCAGCAGATTCATCATTGTTTTTTACCATTGTGTAATACTCCATTGTGTGTATGTGCCATAATTTGTTTATCCATTCGTCTGTTGATGGGCATCTAGGTTGTTTCCATCTTTTTGCTTTTGTGAACGATGCTGCAATGAACGTGGATATGCGTATATCTATTCTGACGGCTCTTATTTCTCTAGGATATATTCCTAGGAGTGGAATTGCTGGATCATATGATATTTCTATTTCTAGCTTTCTAAGGAAGTGTCATATCATTTTCCAAAATGGTTGTATCATTTTGCATTCCCACCAGCAGTGCATAAGATTCCAATCTCCCTGCAGCCTCTCCAACATTTGTTATTTCTTGTTTTTTTTTTTTTTTTTTTTGATTCATGCCAGTGATACCAGGGTAAGATGATACTTCATTGTGGTTTGATTTGCATTTCTTTAATGGTTAGTGGTCTTGAGCATTTCCTGTGTCTTGTTAGCCACTTTGTCTTCTTTGGTGAAGTGTCTATTCATTTCTTTTGCCCATTTTTAGTTGAATTATTTGTCTTTTTGTTGTAGAGGTACTGGATTTTCTTGTAGATTTTAGAGATTAGACCTTTGATTTGTAACAGCAAAGATTTTTTTCCCAATCCTTAGGTTCTCTTTTTACTCTCTTGGTGAAGTCTTTTGGTGAATATAAGTGTCTAATTTTTAGAAAATTCCAGTTATCTACCTTATTTCTGGAGTTTGTGTCCTGTTAATGCCATGTATTAGGGCCTCTAGCATTGATCCTATTTTTTCTTCTATGAACATTATACTTTTTGGCTTTATATTTAGGTCTTTGATTCATTCAAATTAGTTTTTGTATATGGTCTGAGGTATGAGTCCTGTTTCATTTTTTTTGCAGATGGACATTCAGTTTTGCCTGCATCATTTGTTAAAAATGCTTTCTTTTCCCCACTTTTGGATTTTGGGCCCTTGTCAAAGATCAGGTGACCATAGGTGGATGGATTTACATCTGGGTGCTCAGTTCTGTTCCATTGGTCAATGTGTCTGTCTTTGTACCAGTACCAGTCTGTTTTGACTACCATAGCTGTATAGTAGGTACTGAAGTCAGGTAGTGCAAGGCCTTCTACTTTATTCTTCTTCTTAAGAAGTGCTTTACTTATCTGGGGATTCTTCCCTTTCCATATATAGTTAATGATTAGTTTTTCCATCTCTTTAAAAAATGTTGTTGGTATTTGCATTGGGATTGCACTGTGTTTGAAAAATAGCTTTGGGTAGAATTGTTATTTTCATGATGTTGGGTCTACCTATCCATGAGCATGGTATTTTTTCCCATTTGTGTAGATCTTTGTTGGTTTCTTGCAATAGTGTTTTGTGGGTTTTTTTGTATAGGTCTTTTACATTCCTGGTTAGATGTATTCCTAAGTGTTTTCTTTTTGGGGAGGAGGGGCTATTATAAATGGTATTGTTTTTCTGATTTTCTTTCCATCGTTCTCTTTGTGCATGAAACTAATTTTTGTATGTTTATCTTATATCTTGCTACTCTGCTAGATCTTTCTATTAGTTCCATTTGTTTTCTTGTGGAGTCTTTTGTGTTTTCTATGTATAGTATCATATCATTTGAAAATAGGTACAGTTTAACTTCTTCATTATTCAATTTGAATGCCCTTTATTTGTTTTTCTTGCCTTATTGCTCTAGCTAGGACTTCCAGCACAATGTTAAATCCTTGTCTTGTTACTGTTCTCAAGGGGGATGTTTTCGGCTTCTCCATTAAAAATGATGTTGGCCACTGGTTTTGCATAGATGCCTTTTATTATGTTGATGAATTTTCTTTCTATGCTTATTTTTTTTGAGAGTTTTTATCAAGAACAGGTTTTGAACTTTGTTGAATGCCTTTTCTTCATTGATTGAGATGATTGCGTGATTCTTTTCTTTCCTTTTATTTATGTGGTGGATTACATTGATTTTCTAATGCTGAACCATCCTTGCATACTTGGTATAAATCCTACTTGGTCGTGGTGCATTATTTCTTTGATATGATGCTGAATTCTATTGGCTAGAATTTTGTGAGAGTTTTTGCATCTATATTCATGACAGATATTAGTTTGTAATTTTCCTTTTTGTGGTGTCTTTGCCTGGTTTTGGTATCAGGGTTATGCTGGCTTCGTAGAAGGAATTTGGAAGTATCACTTCCTTTTCTATGTCCTGAAATAGTTTGAGTAGTACTGGTGTAAGCTCTTCTCTGAATAGTTGGTATAATTCTCCAGTGAAACCATCTGGGCCAGTGCTTTTATTTGTTGGAATTTTTTAAATTACCTTTTCAATCTCTTATCTTGTTATAAGTCTGTTCAGATTTTCAAGATCATTTAGTTTGGTTCGGTAGTGTGTTTCTAGAAATTTGTTCATTTTCTCTAGGTTTTCAAATTTATAGGAGTACAGTTTTTCATAGTACTCTATTATGGTCCTTTTTATTTCAGTTGAGTCTGTTGTAATGTCTCCCATTTCATTTCTCATTTGGGTTATTCGTGTCCTCTCCTGTTTTTCTTCTGTCAGTTTGGCTGGTGGTTTGTTGATTTTGTCGATCCTTTCAAAGAACCAACTTTTGGTTTTGTTGATTCTTTCTACTGTTTTTCTGTTTTCTATTTCATTTTTTTCTACTGTGATCTTTATTATTTCCTTTCTTCTGGTGGCTGTGGGCTTTTTTGCTGTTATCCTTTTATTTGTTCAAGTTGTATAGCTAATGTTTTGATTTTGTCCCTTCTTTTTTGATGTGTGCATCTATTGCTATAAATTGACCTCTGAGCACTGCCTTTGCTGTGTCCTAAATGTTTTGGTATGATGTGTTTTCATTCTTATTTGATTCTAGGAATTTTTTAATTTATTTCCTCTATTACCCAGTGGTTTTTAAGCAGGGTGTTATTTAGTTTCCATATAACTAATTTTTTTTTTTCTTGCTCTTCATGTTACTAATTTCTGCCTTGACCACGCTGTGGTCAGAGAAGATACTTCATATTATCTCAATGTTTTGGATTTTGTTGAGGTTTGCTCTGTGGCCTAAGATGTGGCCTATTCTGGAGAATGTTCCATGTGCATTGGAAAAGAATGTGTATTTGCAGCTGTTGGGTGGAGTGTTCTATATATGTCTATGAGTTCAAGTTGGCTGATTGTGCCCTTTAGCTCTTCTGTATCTTAGTTGAATTTCTCTCTAGATGTTCTGTCTTTTACTGAGAGTGGTGTGTTGAAGTCTCCTACTATTATTGTGGAACTGTTAGTTTCTCTCTTCAGTGCTGTTAGAGTTTGTTTTATGTATTTTGGAGCCCTGTGATTGGGTGTGTGGATATTGATTATGGTTATGTCTTCATGATAGATTGTCTCTTTAATCATTATATAATGCCCTTCTTTGTCTTTTATGATGGATTTTGCTTTAAAGTCTATTTTATCTGAGGTTAGTATTGGCGCTCCTACTCTTTTTTGATAGGTGTTTGGTATATTTTTTTCCATCCTTTGACATTTTATAAATTTATGTCTTTGTTTCTAAGATGTGTTTCCTGTAGACATCATATTGATGGATCCTGTTTTTTCTATCCATTCTGTCACTCTCTGTCTCCTTATGGTGCATTTAGGCCATTTACATTCAGTGTAATTATTGATAGGTGTGAGTTTATTGCTTTCATTTTGTAGTGCTTTTTTTTTTTTCTTTGTGGTACTGACGTTTTCTTTGTTCCTCTTACTCTCCTGTGCTGAATTCCTTTAGTTTGTGGATTTTTTTTTTCATTTCTTTGTTTTTACTGAGAATTCATATTTTTCTTCTTTATTTTGATGAGTAGGTTTTTTAAGTTGCTTTGCGGTTACCTTGAAATTTACTCTACTCTTCCAAGGTTTGAACCAATCTATTATGTGGTATCGCCTTGCCTTCATCCCCATTAGAGAGTTCTAGACCTACACCATTTATTCCCTCTTTTATTGTTCTGACGTTGTTGTCGTTTACGGATTAACTTCTCTGGTTCCCTGTTGTAATTCTTTTGGTTTTGGACAGTACTTGATAGTTCATTTCCTACGTTGATGCCTGGCTGGCACAATCTTGTGTCCTAGATTCAGGCTGTGGTCTGATGTTGTTTGTTCTCAGACTAAAGGACTTCCTTTAATAATTCTTGTAAGTTTGGTTTGGTTTTTACATATTTCCTTAATTTCTGTTTATTTGGAAATGTCCTAATTTCACCATCGTATTAGAAAGAGAGTTTTACAGGATATATTATTCTTGGTTGGCAATTTTTTTCTTTCAAGGTGTTATATAAGTTATCCCATTTCCTTCTTGCCTGCATGGTTTCTTCCAAATAATCAGAGCTTAGTCTTATTGTTTCTCCTCTGTATGTGACTTTTAATTTTTTATCAAGCTGCTCTCAGGAGTCTTTCTTTGTCTTTGGTTTTAGCCAGTGTGATTATGATATGCCTTGGTGATTTTCTTTTGGGGTCTATCCTATATGGGGTTTGTCAAGCTTCTTGGATGGTCAGCTTTTTATCTTTTGTGATATTATATTAGGGAAGCTTTCTGTCAGCAACTCTTCAATGACCCTCCATGTGTTTTCCATTTTCTCCCCTATTCTGGAACTCTGATTATTTGAAAATTTTTGCTTCTGATTGTATCTCACATAATTCTCAGGGTTTCTTCATTTTTCTTCATTCTTTTTTTCTGATTTTCCCTCAAACAGAATTGTGTCCAAGTGTTTGTCTTCAATTTCACTGTTCCTGTCTTCCATCATTTCAAACCTGTTCCTCAGCCCTTCTATGACACCGTCCTTTTCTGAAATCTTGTTGTTTATCTTTTGGATTTCTAATTGTTTTTGTATGATTTCTAGTTGTGAATTTATTTTGGCTTTTTGTTCCTGTATTATTTTCCTGAATTCTTCTATTTTTTTTTTTGGTCTGTATTTTCCATGAATTTGTCTGCCTTTTCCATGAATTTGTCTATTTTTTCCTCATTTTTGACTGCTTTTTGCTTCAGCTTTTGGATAGCTCTGAATATTAGAGATCTGAATTCCTTGTCAGGTAGTTCCAGTGCCTTTTCTTCTACTGTAAAATCACCTGGTGTTTTATTTTAGATGCCTACTAGAATCATCCTGTCTTTTCTTTAATGTTTTGGTATCGTCTGCTGTCTTTGGGACATTCAATGGCTATTTTCTTCATTTATTGATTTTAGATTTGTTTGTTTAGTCCTGCTTTTTTGTTTTATTTGGTTATGTCTGAGCAAGCAGGTTGTGTGTTGTTTGTAGTTTGTTTGTCTGTGGACATGATACTTTTCACCTCCTTGTCCAATGTACAGTCTCAGTCATTCAGCTCTGATGCAGCAGGGCAGGTCCAGCTGAATGGAAGGAGTTGGGAGGGGTAGTTTGTGACATGTACCAGGGCCAACAGAGCAGGGTGAGAATCAGTGCAGGGCAGGTTCTGTTAGGTTGTGCCTGTGCTGCTTGGGGGTGTGATGTTCAGCGCACAGTGGAGGTAGGCAGGAAGGGGGGGAGGTTGTGATGTGTGGAGCTATGATGGGTATGGGAAAGAGGAGAGAGAGGAGAGAAAAACAGGAGGCAAAAGCAAACAAAAAACTTGCTAAGGGAGCTTGCCATTGGAGTGGAGAGATGAGAAACTGAGAAAATGGAGAAAAAAAGTAAGTAAATAAAAATTAAGAAAAAAATAAAAGAAAATCCCCAGGGATCCCACTGGTGTGGCTGCAAATACTGGGGAAGTGGCCCCCAGGCCATGCAGTACAACCTGGCTAGAAGGGGTAAAGATGTCACACAGTGCCAGGTATTCAGGAGACAGGAAAAGAAGATCAATATTGAGAGACAACAAACTGAGAAATGAAAAAAGACAAAAAGGAAAGAAAAAAGAAATGCCTGCAGGGATCCCACTGATGTGGCTGTGAAGAGGGGGGAAGTGGTTCCCAAGATGTTCTGTACAGCCCAGCTAGAAGGGGCTCTGAAGCTATGAAAAGAAAAACAAACAAACAAAACAACAAAAAAAGAAGAAGAAAAATGTTCTGGGGATCTCATTGACATGGCGGTGCAGGCTGGAGAAGCAGTTCCTCAGTCAAGTGATCCTCTGCAGCCTTTCAAGAAGAAGCAAAGATGGCACATGGAGCCAGGTGTTCAACAGAAAGGAGAGGGAGGTGGTGAGAGGCAATAAAAAAACCAAAAGAAATGGAAAAAAGTGACACCAACAACTAACAAATGGTACCCAGTGAGCCGACTGTTGTAAGTGGGGTGAATCCATGTGGCATGGGGCCAAAGCTGGTGCCTTCCAGCCAGGAGACTGTAGGTATTGGGAAGCAGAGGAGGCGGGGGTGTGGGGGGGGGGAAGAGTGGGGAATTGGAAAGCATATATCACTAGTTACCAGGTGTTCTCTCTCCTGCTGGGAGCTCTGTGAAGCTGCTTTCCCTTACTCCCTGTCTGCCAATCTCCAACAGGAGTATAAGATGGCTAATCTGTGCTGCCTTAGCTGATAGGGAGTATCTCTCCTTACTTTCCCTGTCAGTCTTATTCCATTTGGTGCTTGGCTGAGTTCTTTATCTCTCCATTTGATGCTTAGGGTTCCAGGATTGACATTTGTCTCTGTTTTACTTAGTTTTTTGGGTATCTGCTATGGAGGGAAGGCATAGTGCTTCCATCTACAGCACCATGTTGGCTCCCTTCTCCAGACAATTTTTTGTACATTATCATATCCAGAAGAAAGAATTGAGAATAAAACATGCCTTTGAAATCATGAGTCAGAGAGTAGTGCATAATAATAAAATGAATTCTCTTTATCCCTTACTGAACTTAACGCCAAGCTATTCTATTTTTTTCTGGTCATAGAATTGCATTTCAATAAAACGCTTATTTAGTTACAAATCTTTGTATTTCTGGCATATGCAGTAAAAACAGGGAAGAAGTAAATTTGCACATAGAAGCTGATAATAGCATTTCATTATATTAGTCTATTACTGACAGAAAGTTTCCATGGCAACTTATCAGTACCTTCAGAATATTATGTTGCTTTCAAATCCAGTTATGATTATTCATCATAATCATTTCCTCCCCGTTATCAAATAATTAGGATAGTTGGTGATTCAGGCTCATTTATAATTATGATACATTAAATTCTATAAAAATTAGTTTTATGGAACTAGCTATAAATGATACACACACTGTTTCTGAGCATATTAATTGGCAATTTTATTTTATCATTAAAAATGTAATTTTTTCCAACAAAATTTCTCTCTGTAATTTACAGGTCTTTATTTTTTCATTGTAAGTCACTTTTCCTATGCTTTTCAGTATAATAAATTATACATTAAAAATGAAAAAATTAAGTAGCTTAGTGTAACAAAACTATAATAGCTAATATTCAAATAAAAAATTTACATTAGTGCTAAATTTATGTGCTTCTCAATGAAACAGGACAACCCAACAATATATTCTATATAGAGCATTCTTTTCAAAATATCTTTATGGGCATGTTTAAACAATACAAAATAAGTTACTGGAAATTAAAAAATTATGCTTTCTTTCACTTAGACGTAATGATCAATCTTAGCATCACTAGTAGTGTGACACTCTGATATTTACGCTTCCTGATATGATGCATTAGGAAATCTGCAATGTTACTAATGTGGTATTCTTGCCAGAAATGTTTAGACTCAATCTAATCATGAGAGACTACCACACAAATGCAGACTGTGGAACATTTTGCATGAGAACTGGCAGGGATCCTCCAAAACAGTCAATACCATGAAAAACAAAACAAACTGAAAACAAAATGTAGCTGAGGCTCTTCTACTGTTATGTATTAAAACAGACTAAAAAATGTAACACCCAAAGTCTGCACATGAACTTTAGTTAGATCTTAAGGATCTTGTCTTAGGCTGGGCTCTCTAGAGGAGCAAAGCCAGTAAAGCATACAAATATTTATATAGAGAGGTTTATATCAAGGAAAAGGCTCACACGGTTGTAGAGGCTGGAACGTCCCAGGATAGAGGCTTCTCTCGATTCACATAGCCACGGGGGCTGGAAAACCCAAGATTGGCAGGTGGGGCTTTCAGTAGTTATTTTCTTCATGTTTATTGATTGTAGATTTGTTTGTTTCATCCTGCTTTTTTGTTTTATTTGGCTATGTCTGAGCAGGCAGGTTGTGCATTCTTTCCTGTTTGTTCATCTGTGGGCATGATAATTTTCACCTCCTTGTCCAATGGGCAGGGCAGTCACTCAGCTATGATGCAGCAGGGCAGATCTGGCTAAACAGAAATAGTTGGTTGTGAAGGTTGTGAAGACTGATGAATTCCAAGATTGGGACTGGTGTCCCATTGTTTCTGAAGGCCATTTAGCCCTAATCTTCAAGCTGATTCAGACTTTTTGAAAATAGCCCCTAACTCTAGAACTTTGATTAACAATTTCATTACTGACACTTTGGAAGTATGGTCAACTTTGCTTATACACAATGAATAGGAATAATTTTATATAAATACAAAGGCAACCAAAACAGTTAAATCCATTAATTCATTTAAAAATACTTCTTGATCATTTATTGGATAAAAGGTACTGTGAAGAATATTACAACAGCGTTAGAGATTAAATGATTTGCTTCTTGCCGTTATGCAATTTGCAAATAAGGTGGGAAAATAAGAGACAGTCCTGTCTGCAGGCAGAAATTTGGAAGTGCCCTCTGAAAGTTGCGGGTATATGCTCTGTTAAGTCTAAGAAGAAAAAAATTCCTTACTCCTGAAATAAACAGGATTCATTATGGAAGAATGTACTGTTTGATCTTAGCTTTAAAAAGTGTGCTTGATTTTTGAACAAACTTTTTCTGGGACCTAGCTAAATAGCAGAAGATCTAGAAGCAGAATAAATATTCCTCTATCCTTGTTGACTCACATATCCATAGATTATTAAAAATTGGACAACTGAGAAACAACTACATTATCTGTAACTCAACATAATCGCATTTGATAATTTGAATGAGTTGAACTTATTCTTTTTCAGACATAGGTTACAAACACAGTATAGACTTCTACTTTGGGCCATGGTAGAATACTAAACTCAAGAATTATGTTCTACATTTCTACTTTGGTGAGTAGCCTCTGGGGTCTTAAAAGCCGATGAGCAGACATCTAAGATACTCCACTGGTCTCACACCTTTGGGAGCAAGGGAAAATGAAGAAAGCTACAGACATAACGGAAAGATTAGTCCAAAGGACTATTAGACCAAAACTACCATGGCCTCCACCATTCTGAGTCTAGTACAATTAGTTGGTGCCCAGCTACCACCACAGACTGCTCTGACAGGGATCACAATAGAGGGTCCCAGACACAGCTGCAGAAAAATGTAGTACAAAAATCTTACAAAAAAAGACCAGACTTACTGGCCTGACAGAGGTTGGAGAAACCTAGTGAGTATGGCTTCCAAACACTGTTTTAGCTCAGTAATGAAGTCACTCCTGAGTTTCACCCTTCATCCAAAGATTAGACAGGCCCATAAAACAAAGAGAGACTAAAGGGGCACACCAGCCCAGGAGCAAGGACTAGAAGGCAGGAGGGGACAGGAAAGCTGGTAATAGGGAATATAAGGTTGAGAAGGGAAAGTATTGACATGTCGTGGGGTTGTTAAGCAAAGTCATAAAGCAATATGTGTACTAACTTTTTAATGAGAAGCTAGTTTGTTCTACAAACGTTCATCTAAAGTACAATAAAAAAAAAAGAACTAGGTTACCACTGTAAACAACCACAAACTGCACAAAATATATAAAACAATTTTTTTCAGATAATGAAAAAACTGCAGTGCAGAATTACAATCTCTGAGAAAGGAAAAACGTACAAATGAGTCCTATGATTTACCTGGCTTTCTACCTAAATGTACTTTCTGGATTTCACTGTGCAGAAAAGGCACCCTGAGCAAAGTACTCATCTGTTGAAATGAGAAAAGAGAGGTGGTGAAAAGGAGGCCATGCAGCTGGAATTTGCAAGAACATAATGAGAAAAGAAGTAGAAGGTATAAAAATGAACCACAAGGTTGACATTTCAAACTGACCAGCTGCTCTGTAGGAGAAAGGTGTGGCAGTCTGCTTCTATAAAGATTTACAGCCTTGGGAACCTTATGGGGCAATTTTACATAGGCACAGTGGCTGCAACAATGAGCTCAAACATAGGAAGGATTGTGATGGTGGAGCAGGACTGGGAAATGGTTGCTTATCTTGTAAAGTAAGAGCTATTTTAGTAGGAAAGGCCAAATGAAAGTCTCTGCAACTAACCCCTTCAGCCAAGAGAGTAAATCAATAGCAATACTGCGAACCAGGAAAATAGCAGAGATTAGTGTCACCCTCAATAACTTAAAGCTGCAGAAGTATTGGTCCCCAGCATATTCTGTCTTACCCAAATTTAATTTACTGTGATCCCTGTAAAAAAAAAAAATGAATCATGGCAATGACCATGGTGATGACAGTGGCAATGACTGCAAACTTAACAAAGTTGTAGCCCAAATATAGCTGCTGGGGTGGATGTGGTATATTTACTAGAGTTTATTAGCATACCTTCAGGTACTATTGATCTGCTGAATGCTTTCTTTTCTAAACTCATCAAGAAGGAGGCACAAAAGCAGCTTTCATTAGTATTGATAAACAAATGAATACATTCATGCTACAAGTCTATATTAATTTTCCAGTTCACTATCACAATATAGGGAACTGGGTCATCTGGGCAATTTGAAAAACTTGATGTTGTTCTATTATATTGTTGATATTGTGTTAATTAGAGCAAAATTTCAGGGATCTACAAATCAAGTGATTGGCTGGAAATTTACTAATTGCCTACAAACAAAGCATCTAAGTAGGAATTAAAAATTGTTCTAATAATAAGAATTAGTTGCTCTTAATATCTATCAAGTTTGTATTATGTAGAAAAATACAGTAAATGTCATTGCCAAAACAGACTTGCTCACCTATGTTAGTCCACACATTGTCTAGTGTGTGTGTGTTTTTCCCCAAATTAGAGAGTCATTTAGACATCATTCTCAATGGTGTTCAACTGAAGTGTCATTACACTCCAACTTTGTGCTTAAAAAAGAAAAAAAAAAAGCACTGAAAGTGCTGTACTTGTTCTTGAGAAGATGAAACTGTAAAACCATATTTTTCTTTCCCAAAGACAGAACTGTAAGAAATAGTGAGAAAGAGAATTAAAATGTAAAATGTTTCAAGGATACAAAAGAATAAAAAAACTGTTCTAACATTTCCACCCCTGTTAACTAATGAAGTATTTAAAATTCTTAAAATTTAGATGAACTGAATCCAAAAGCTTTCCACACTTTTTTCTCTCACTTCCTACTTTCAAGCCCATAACCCAACTTTCTCAACCTAATTTAAATGAGAGATAGCACTATAACCAGACATATAAAAAAAAAACCAGACATATAGATTCATCATTATCAAAGGTGTATTTAAGATTGTATTATTATGATGACTGAAAGCTAACAAGTAGATGAGTTTGTTAATGCATTATTAATTTTTGAATTAGCAATTTTTTCTTCTTTTCCCACCTTGTTACTTTGTGTTGGTTATTCGAATATGTCTCTTATTTATTCATTTATATGCTTATCAGTTCAAGAAACATTTATTGAATACCTACTGTGTTCCAGTTATCACACTGATAACCCCTGAAGATACCAACTTAAGCAGATTATGTGTTATCCTCAAAAAAGCCATTTCCTAAATATCCAGTTGTTTATTAAATTTTTTTTTTTTTTTTACTAAATTGACAGCTTCAGAATTTCAGTTGCTTCTTTTTCTTCTGAGTATATCCCAAATAAACTTTGAAAGAGTATTTGGGGGTGGGGGTATGGAGTCAATAAATAACACATTTTCTTCTCCCAATTTCTAAACCAGTTAAAGAGTAAGCCATAGGACAGTTGTTAAGTGCCTTCAAGTTGGTTGCAACTCATAGTGACTCTATGTACAACAGAATGAAACACTGCCCAATTCTGCGCCATCCTCATAATTGTTGTTATGCTTGAGCCCATCGTTGCAGCCACTGTGTCAATCCATCTTGTTGAGGGTCTTCCTCTTTTCCTATGACCCCCTGCTTTACCAAGCATGATATCCTTCTCCAGGGACTGATACCTCTTGATAACATGTCCAAAGTACTTGAGACAAAGTTTTGCCATCCTCCCTTCCAAAGAACATTCTCGCTGTACTTCTTCCAAGACAAATTTGTTCATTCTTTTGGCAGTCCACGGCGTATTCAATATTCTTTGCCAATACCATAATTCAAAGATGTCAACTCTTCTTTGCTCTTCATTATTCATTGACTGGCTTTCGCATACATATGAGGCTATTGAAAATACCATGGCTTGGGTCAGGTGCACCTTAGTCCTCAAAGTGACATCTTTGCTTTTTAACACTTTAAAGATGTCTATTTGCAGAAGATTTGCTCACTGGAATACATCGTTTGATTTCCTGACTGCTGTTTCCATGGGCATTAACTGTGGATCCAAATAAAATGAAGTCCTTGACAACTTCAATCTTTTCTCCATTTATCATGATGTTACTTATTGGTCCAGTAGTGAGGATTTTTGTTTTCCTTATGTTGAGATGCAACCCATATTGAAGGCTATAGTATTTAATCTTCATCAGTAAGTGCTTCAAGTCCTTTTCAGTTTCAGCAAGCAAGGTTGTGTCATCTGTGTTAATGAGTCTTCCTCTAATCCTGATGCCAAGTTTTTCTTCATATAGTCCAGTTTCTCAGATTAAAGCCATAGGATACTGGCAGATAAAAGTGAAAATGTCAGATTTATTACAGATAAGCTGATTAGAGAATGTAGTTCAAGATCTACAGCTTATTATGGAGCATTAAGGCATTCTGTCTCATTCTCCTCTAGCCTAGACTTTGATAGAGCCCAACCCAAGAAATTATTTAAAAAAAAAAAAAAAAAAAAATTTTTTTTTTTTTTTTACAGAATAACTTGTGGTCTTTTAATACAGCCCAAGCCGGTCAAAAATGTGGACAAATGAAATTATCCATTGGTGTTACTCATTCTATTTTTTTTGGTCTTCTGCTCTAGGAAATCCCTCCACCCAAAAGCATGAGAAAATACAACTGGGGAAGAGCTTTCTCCTCAAAGTAGAGTCAACTTTAATGATGTGGATGGAGTCAAGCTTTTGAAACCTTCATTTGCTGATGTGGCACAACTCAAAATGAGAAGAAACAGATGCAAACATTCATTAATAATTAGAACATGGAATATACGCAGCAAGAATATAGAAAGAAGAATGAACAAATCTGTCTTGGAAAAACTACAATCAGAATGCTCCTCAGAAGCAAGGATGGCGAGACTATATCTCACATACTTTGGACATATTATCAGGAGGGATCAGTCTCTGAAGAAGGACATTATGCTTGGTAAAGTAGAGGGTCAGCAGAAAAGAGGAAGACCCTCAATGAGATGTATTGACTCAGTGGCTGCAACAATGGGCTCAAGCATAACAACGATTATGAGCATGGCACAGGACCCGGCAGTGTTTTGTTCTGTTGTACATGGGGTCGCTATGAGTCAGAACTGATTCAACAGCACCTAACAACAACAACAGCAGAAGCATGAGACCAGAGGAAAGTAGGTTCCAAAGGGACTCACAATATTCTTTCAAGAGAATACTTTGGAAACCAAGTATATTGTTTTTATAGATTGCAGAGTCTACACTCTCCCAAATGAAAATGCGCTCATCTACTGATGATGCTGAATGTCTATCAAGGAGAGCACCTGAAAGTCCATCCATGTCCAAGAAATCTACCTTGGGAAATTCACAAAGAACTGGGTTAGGGCTCTCAAATTCACAGGCTGGTAAGCACAATATTGTCAGTGTCCTAAACTTGACCAGTCTCAAGGATCCTGAATCTTGCTGATGATGCTTGCTTTCTTTCAAATGTAAATTTATTCCATACACTGAGAAATAGAAATTTCAAGCAGATGAAACAATTGTGACTTCTGACCCAGGTTATATGGGAAATCACATTATCGTACGACCAGTTGATAAGTAATTAACAGCCTCTCGCTCTAAATCATTGCGAATACTCTTCTCTGTGTTTCTCTTTTTCTAATGCTTTCATCATTGGTCAGCCTCCTTGTTATTCTCACAGTCTTTTATCCAAATAAGGTGATACTTCTATGGGGGTTACAGCCTAAATCAAACCACCTGTGAAATCATTGTGAGATATTATATGTTTCACAAACTCTGAGAACTACCTAATTCCTGTCATTTCTATGGCTTTCTTCTCTGCTTATTGTCTTTCAAGAGTATCCCAAGGCTCACTCTTTTAGAGAAACTTAGGAGAGATTAGAGGAGAAGAAATACCCATGATGAGAATAAATTTGAATCAAGGTTGATTTAAATTGGCTGTAAAAAGCTCTAATTCTTTACTTAATTTAATGAATGCAGTAAATGTCATGCCTATTTTTCTTCTAAACTCTTATTTCATTTTCAAATCAATTTCAAATTTTGTAAGAAAAAGAGTAGCATTCTTAAAGGTAGTTTCTGATAATTGCCTTTGAGTTCTCCATCACAGGAAATATGTCTGTCTTCCATTTGTTTTTTTTTCTGTGGGGTAGGTCAGGAGAAAAATATTTGTCAGATATGGAAATCTCACAAAATTCTTCTTGCAAGAGCATAATTATTTATTTTAGCAGCAACATAATGTTATACTACTTCAAGGTAAATTAAACACCGTGGAAAACTTAAATGTATTTCAGGACCAAGCACAATAAATTCTTTCCTAAAAGTTGCATAAAGTCAACTTTTTTTATTTTGGTAAAGAAATGTTTCAAGTTTTATGCATCCAAGGAAACCCTAAACCACTTACAGAAATTGAATTGTTATAAATACAAAGACTTCAAGACTTCAAGAATAAAATGATGAACTCTCTGTTCCATTGTTTTTAGTCTGTAAAGGTAAACAGGAATCATTTCTTACAAATAAGTAACATACCTAAATTAGCCATCCTACAATGAAAACAGCATTTATTATGAAGGAGCCCGGTAGTGCAGTGGTTTAAAGCTTGTGGCTGTTAACTGAAAGGTCGGAGGTTTGAATCCCTCAGACACTATGCAGGAGACAGACGTGGCAGTCTGTTTCTTGGAAACCCTACTGGGCAGTTCTACTCTGAGTTGGAATCAACTCCATGACAATGGGTTTTTGTTTGGTATTTATTATGTTTTAAGACAGGAAAACCAAAACAAAAAACCTGTTGCCATTGAGTCAATTCTGACTCATAGCCACTATAGCACAGAGTAGAACTGCCCCATGGGGTTCCTAAGGAGCTGCTGGTGGATTCAAACTGCCGACGTTTTGGTAAGCAGAAGGGTTCTTAACCATTGAGACACCATGGCTCCTAAGACAGGAAAGTTGGGTTCAAATTTCTGCTGAATGATACTGGGTTATCTCAACCTCAGTTTACCCGTATATAAAATGGTACAAATAATATTTAGGTTGCTTAATATTTGTAAGAATTAAATGAAATAACCTAGATGCATTTAAGAACACATAGCACAGTGTTTTACTCATAGTAAGCATTCACGAAAAGTTCACGCATTCACTCATATTTCTCGAATGCTTCCTACTTTCATGCTCTGATATTAGCAGCCTACCTAGATCTGGAACTAAGTAATAACTTTGCAGTAACAGTGGTTTTTATAGCTGTGACAAAACATATGTGTCTTAGTAGAAATCAGCAAATCCTCTGGTTATCAATGCAGAAATATTTTAATCTAATATTGCTTTTTAGTAGAGCCAAAAGAATTTTTATAAAAAGGAATAAAAATTAAAAAAAAAAAAAGGCTTGGATTTTTGTGTTTACTTTTTTAAACAAAAGAATAAATTATCTTAATGTTGCATATTTAACTGTGTCCTACCAAAATGTATGTCAATTTGACTAGGCCATGATTTCCAGTATTGTGTGGCTGTCCACCATTTTGCCATCTGATGTGATTATCCTATGTGTTGCAAATCCTGGCCACTATGATATTAATGAGGCAGGATTAGAGGTAGTTATGTTAATGAGGTAGGACTCAATCTACAGGATTGAGTTATATCTTAAGTCAATCTCTTTTGAGATACAAAAGAGAGAATCAAGCAGAGAGGGGGAAGGACTTCATACCACCAAGAAAGAAGAGCAAGGAGAAGAGCACATCCTTTGGATCTGGGGTCCCAGCACTGAGAAGCTCCTAGGCCATGGAAAGATTAATGACAGGGACCTTCCTCCAGAGCCTACACAGAGAGAAAGCCTTCCCCTGGAGTTGGCTTCCTGAATTCGAACTTCTAGCCTCCTAGACTGTGAGAAAATAAATTTCTGTTTCTTAAAGCCTTCCACTTGTGGTCTAGCTGTTATAGTAGCACTAGATAACTAAGATCACTGTCTTCAGTATGGATTACACCTTAAGATAAAGAAAACAAAAACCCTCACAACTGGACCATTAAGCAACATCATGATAAACAGAAAAGATTGAAGTTGTCAAGGATTTCATTTTACTTGGATCCACAATCAACAACCATGGAAGAAGCAGTCAAGAAATCAAAACACTCATTGCATTGGGAAAATCTGCTGCAAAAGACCTCTTTAAAGGTTTTAGGTAAAGTTGTTCCATGTTCAACCTCATCCTGTATATGAGTGTTCGCATCATTATATAGGAATGTTCCAGTCTTATTCTATCTTTTAAAATTCTATTTCTAGCCACGAAGTTCTTTACTGTTATTGCTTCTTAAACAGTAGTCTTTATTCACCTCACTGTTTACTCCTCAACATCTGCCATCTGTCTTCTACCACCTTACCTCTATCATATGGAGGTAGCTTCTACAGCCAGTGGACTCTGTCAGCCTTCTTTCATTTGATCTCTCAGAAGCTTCCCTTCCTTGAAATGCCCTCTTCCCTTGGCATTCACCCTACCCCTGATTTCCAAGCTACCTCTTGGGCTCCTTCATGGGCTTCTTTTTCTCTGCCTATCTCTTTAATTTACTTGTTTCCTGGGGATTTTTTTCTCCTGCCCTCTTGTCTTCTCAATATACATGTCCTCCTCACTAATTTTGTTAATTCTAAAAACTTCCATTTCCATCTTGATTGTACTGAATCTTAAGGATATATTCTCAGGATATATCACATTTTCTCCTCATATTATCTTCATATCTAACAGCATAGTGAGCAGCTCTCTGTCAGTTTCCCATGGATACCTCGAAATCAGTATGTCCAAATTTAAGCTTATTCTTTCCTCCCTAAGGACTGGCACTTCCTCCACTACTTCCTGGTTGAAGGTCATCACCATTTCCAGTTATACAAGTCAACAACTTGGGGGATAGCCTCTACTTTCTCTCTCTTAATTCTAGCTTCTGGTCTTAACTTAATGATTCTTCCTCTTAAATATGTCCTATGTGCTGATTTCACTCTTCTACATCCCCAGAGTGTATCTACATTAGTGGAAACCACCATTGTTTCTTATCTAGATCATGGAAATATCCCTCTAACTGGTCTCTCTCCTTCTAGCACATTCTCCGCACTACATCCAGAGTGATCATTATAAAATATAAATCCTGTGCAGACCATAGCATTTCAAGGGAATGCTAATAGGGGAGGAGAGATTTATTTCATACTCTCCGGGCTTCTATGTGGAAGAATTTTCCTGATATAACCTTGTCTTAGTTATCTAGTGCTGCTGTAACACAAATAGCTCAAGTGGGTGGCTTTAAAGAACAGAAATTTATTTTTTCCCACAGTTCTGGAGGCTAGAAGTACAAATTAGGGCCTCAGCTGTACAGATTCCTTTCTTGTAGGTAGTCTAGGTGTTCCTTGGTTCCTTGCTTGTAAACAATACTTATATGACATCTGTCTTCCCTATATGTGTTTGCCTCTGTGTCTAAACTGTTCTTTTTATAACTCAGAAATGATTGGGTTTAGGATACACTGTACACTGATATGGCCTCATTAACATAGCAAAGAAAACCTTATTCCCAGGAGGGATTACATCCACAGGAATGGGGGTTAGAATTCCAACCCATATTTTGGGGGGCACAATATAACCCATAACAAAGCTTGAGCTCTTGTGCTCTGCAGCACTTACTTCTGCCATGATACTGCTGTTGCTGTTAGCTGCCCTCAAGTAGTGCCTTCCACTGATTCATGGAGACCCCATGCACAACAGGATTAGACCATTGTGATCCACAGGGTTTTCACTGGCTGATTTTTAGAAGTAGATATCCAGCCTTTCTTCCTCACCTGTCTTAGACTGGAAGCTCTCCTAAAGTCTGTTCAGTATCAAAGTAAAACACAAGCCTCCACTGACAGATCCGTGGTAGCTACACTTGTAGTACATTGGTCAGAAATTGAACCTACATTTCTTGCATAGAAGATGAGAATTCAACCAGGGAACCACTAGGTTGAGCTTATTTCATTGGAGACTTTGGGAAAGTAACTGCACATTTGTGGCACAAAGACTTCTTTCTCCCCCTCTCAGGAATGAGGTTCTAACAAGTAGCACTTCTGATGATCTGATCCTCCACTCCTGCTGCTCTTGGGAGACTGAGGTTTTCTAGCACAGGTTCAGACCTATACATCCAATTCTGAGGTTCAGAACTAGGACACATACTATGGCTTGCTACATACCTAAGCTGCATTTCCAATAGAGCCGTTCAGTAATAAAGAGAATATTTGGTTTTCAATATGCCTGATTCCATGTTTTATTTCTCAATTAGTTCAGAATTCCTGTGGGAAAAGTTTACTAACGAACTTCTATGTCTGTGGTTATAATTCCATTTGGGAATGGGTTCTCTTTGTTATGTCAATGAGACAGGATTAGTGTAGGGCTAGTCTTAAATCAATCTTTTTTGAGATACAAAAGAGATTAAACAAACAAGCAAAGGAAGTAGAGATGGGGAAGAGATATGCCAAGCCACATGGCCAGGAGCAGAAACTCAAAGAGACAAGGAGCTTTCTCCAGAGCCAAAAGAGGGGGGAAGCTTTTGCCTAGAGTTGACATCTAGCCTCCTAACTTGTGAGAAAATAAATCTGTTTGTTAAAGCCACTCACTTGTGGCATTTCTGTTACAGCAGTACTAGATAACTAAGACACCTGGAATATTAAAAAAAAAAAAAAAAAACAAGAAAATAGTGCCATGAGGAGAATGTGGCAGAATCACTGGCCCTCAATAGGCATTTAGGGCATTGGCTTTGGTCACCTCAATGTAACAATGCTCACTGCTCCGACTTAGAGCATCAAACTGTTGAGCTAAGTCCAAGGTCTAGGGTTGCCAAAAAAAGGACTATTTTCACACAAGCAGTAGATGGAACAATGCTTAATTCACAAAGAGATGAGACAGAGTAGGTCAGCTTCAATAGTGGCATTGGTACCCAGTGGCCAGTGGGTCACTCCTCTCAGCCAACAGAGGACTGGGTATTCTCTGCACACTCCTCATGTGCCACAGATAAGTGAAGGACTTCATTCCCCTCCCGACTAGGAACAGATATAGAAGTGGGATAGGCCAGGTGCCAGATAATGCAGTTTCTGGGAATGTTGACATATGTCCAGGGTGAGAGGGGAGGATATGCTGATAGTCCACCAGCTTCTATGGAACGTATTTTCTGTCAAGATGCCCTGAGAAAGATAGTCAGTCCACAGTCTTTAATTTAAATGTCCATAAAGCAGGATTATCTCATATACTATTCTTTGAGAGAAAAGAGACTGTGCTAGATGGGTTTTTCCTTCAGATACATTAAATTTCTAATATAACATAAGCCTCTTGAGAGATTTCTCCACCTTGAGTATAAGTTCGCTGAGCATGGACTCAGGACATCTAGCAAGGCTGAACAGAAAAGATTGTCCTATTTATAACCATGTTCCTCTCCCCGGTTCATACGCAAAATCACCAGCTGTAAGCATAATAAAGTTGTTATCATGGTGCCAGGGAGGAGGGCAGGGAAAGTGTTTATGAGAACAATTCAGCACAGAATCACTAGGCCATAGCTTAGATTACTTAAACCAGAAATAGTGGAAGATAAATAAGCACTGTAGTGACTCAGGATTTGATTATACATCACCACTCATCTCTCATCTGCATTTCATGAGCCAAATAACCTCAGATCATGACTGTGATAAACCATTAGTCAGTTAAACCAACACGACAGTTTTTACACAAAAAATGTGTGCCTTATGCATTTGTTTGCCACTCCCTCCCCTGATAGGTATTTTCATAAGTGCTGCTATGCCAATTTTTTTTTACATGTTGCTTAGAAAAATTAGCACAGCACCCTTCGGAAAATATCTGGTGGGGAGGAGTGTGCGGTTGGCAAACAAACGTAAAAGGCACAAGTTATTTTCTAAAACATACGGTATTCTCATCTTCCCCTGGATTCCATAGTACTTATCAAATATTAACTTTTAAAAACTCATTGCACATTTAGTTCATTTTGATCTTATGTTAATTACAACGTGCTGGTGTTTTATGCATGACTGGCTCTGCAGGCAGCTCTCTCCAATGCTGAAATCATGCTCTCTGCCTGGGCTTCGACTAGGTTGAAGTGATTGCCCCACATGCAAAATTTAAGGAGATGTCATAAAAAGGAAACAAATAATATTTTAATGTATTAAAAAAAATCCAAATGAATGCAAAAAAATTCTATGACGAACAAAATATTGAAATTTAAATACAGACTCAGTAAAAATGCCATTCCAGACCATATTGGAGTAATTAGACATACTGATCCACCCACTCTCTGAGGATCCTGCCACAATATCACCAACAGGACAGAATTTATCTGATCTGAATTCCACCCTCTATACCTCAGAACTCTCAGAATCTTCATTTCTCCTTAACTCCTGTCCCTGAGATGCTTTCCCTACAGGAATTTGGTATATTTGGGCTCATTTTCTTTCCCAATATAGCTCTTTCCTTGGCTTATGTATTTCTGCTGATGGCACAACTACACTCCCAGATGTTCAAGATTAAATCTGCTGCTTTAACTCCACCTTCACTGTCAACAGCTCTGTCACTTCTAACTGTGGATTCTAACCCAATCCACCGTTTCTAGTTCTTCTGCTGCTCCTTCCTTATTTATGAACTAAACTTTTAACGGTAGTGTTTGCGACTGCCTTTACCAATCAGTCTTCAGATTGTTGCCAGCTAAATCTCATTCAAGTACCTCCTTTACCATGCCATAACATGCCTTTATTGCTGCAATTCAATCTCTAAGAGAAGTTTTCTTTTTCTTTATGCTTACAAATATTGTATCCATTTCCCAAGGGCCAACCACCTCTACCATTAAATCTTCAGTGATAAAACTAGAAACAATCTCCCAACCTCTATATGACTTTGGTATTTTGTACCACCTACCTGTGGTGTAAATTCCTAGTTTTGAGCTTATTTATGACACATCTTTTATCCCTTATAAATTGTAAGCTCCCAAAAGCAAGTTCAATGTATTTGCTTTCAACACCCCTCAGAGCACTGAAACTTCAAAATGCATATATTTGTGAGTGAATAATCACTTTGAATATCTTTATCCAGTAATTTCCCCCCACATTGTAGCTTTTACAATACTAGCCACTAAATGCTGTTGGCCCTGAGGAGAAAACAGAGTAATATTCATGAAACTTCAGAAAAAAATTGTGTCCATAGGAAATTGAACTTTTTTTTTTAAATTTGTTTACAGGTTATAAAGTGAAAATGCATTAAAATGTTCAACGTGTTCTGGGCCTAAGGGAACCACTAAAACCACCAAAAATATTAACTTTGTCGTCTTAGAATAAAGTGGACATTTTTCATGCTTAGGTGACAATTATCCTAAGCATCCTTCAGAGAAGACCAGACCATTTTTACATTAATTAAACTCAATAATGTACTATTGAAAATATTATTTTGAAAGGTTGTTACTGCATGCTACCCACTCTTATACCTATACACAATGAAAATATTCTTATCTCCACAGTAATAAATGGGCTTATGTTGCAGCTGGAGAAAGCTTTTCTAATTTTCTAGATATTCTAGGAAGAAAATGACTTCTAAAAACGTTGTTGTTAGTTTCTGTCAAGTCAGTTCTGACTCGTGGTGACCTTATGTTTAACAGCAGGAAACATTGCCTGGTCCTCCAGTATTCTCACAATTGTTGATATGTTTGAGCTCATTTTTTTGGCTATTGTGTCAGTCTATCTCATGAAGGGTTTTCTTGTTTTCACTGATCCTCTACTTTACCAACACTTATATTCTTTTCTAGCAATTGTTGTTTCTTGATGATGTGTCTAAAGTAAGCAAGTTGGAGTCTCACCGTTCTCATTTCTGAGGAGCATTCTGGCTGTACTTCTTCCAAGACAGATTTGTTCATTCTTCTGGCACTCCATGGTACATTTAATATCTTCTTCGCCAACATCACAATTTAAATGTGTCAGTTCTTCTTCAATCTTCCTTTTTCATTGTCTGGCTTTCACACGCATGTGAGGTGATTGAAAAGACAGGGCTTGGATCAGGTGCATCTTACTCATCAAAGTGGGATCTTTGCTTTACAGAAGTCTTTTGCCTTAGATTTTCCCAATGCAGAAAGTACTTTATTTCTTGACTGAGGTTTCCAAGGGCATTGATTGTTGATCCAAGTAGAAAGAAATCATTGGCAACTTCAATTTCTTTGCCTTTTATCATGATATAGTTTATATGACTATATTTTTAAGATTGTTGCTTTCTTTGTGTTCAGATGTAATCCATACTGAAGGTTCTTCAAGTCATCTTCACTTTCGGCAAGCAAGATTGTGTCATCTGGATATCCTCATAGGTTCTTAATGAGTCCTCCTCCAATTCTAATGCTGAGTTTTCTTCATAGTCCAACTTCTCAAATTATTTTCTCAGCATACAGATTGAATGAGTAAGGTGAAAGGATTCAACCCTGAGGCACACCTTTTCTAACTTTGAACAGCATAGTATCCACTTGCTCTGTTTGAAGAACTGCCTCTTGCTTGATGTACGAGTTCAGCATGAAACAATTAAGTGTTCTGGAATTCCCATTCTTCATAATGTCATCAGTAATTTGCTATGATTCACACAGTCAAGTTCCTTCATGTGGGTGATAAAACACAGGTAAACATCTTTCTGGTATTCTCTGATTTTGGCCAATATCCATCTGATATCAGCAGTCATATTCCTCATTTTACATTCTTTTCTGAATCCAACATGAACTTCTTACAGGTCCCTGTCAATGTATAGCTGAAGTAGTTTTTTAATTATTTTCAGTAAAATTTTGATAGCATGTAATATTAATGATATTATTTGATAATTTCCTCATTCTGTTGGATCACCTTTCTTTGGAATGGGCACAGATATGGATCTCTTCCATATACATCAGTTGGCCGGATAGCTATATTCCAAATTTCTTGATATAGATGAGTGGGCACTTCCAGTATTGCATCCTTTTGTTAAAGCATCTCAGTTGATATTCCAACAATCCCTGGAGCCTTGTTTTACACCAATGTGTTCAGTGCAGCTTGAGCTTCTTCCTTCAGTAGCAGCAGTTTTTGATTATATGTTACCTCCTGAAATGGTTAAATGACAACCAATTCTTTTTTGTACAGTGACTCTGTGCATTCCTTCCATCTTCTTTTGATGCTTCCTGTATCATTCTATTTTTTGCCCGTAGAATCCTTCAACACTGCAACTCGAGGCTTGAATTCTCTCTTTCTTTCAGTTTGAGAAATGTCGATTGTGTTCTTCCCTATCAGTTTTCTAACTTCAGGTCTTTACACATTTCATTGTAATACTTCACCTTGCCTTCTCAAGCCACCCTTTGAAACCTTCTGTTCAGCCCTTTTAGTTATTTCTTCCATTCACTTTAGCTAGTCTGCACTTAAGACAAAGTTTCATACTCTCTTGTGACATCCATTTTTGCCTTTTCTTTTTCTTTTAAATGACCTTTTACTTACTTCATGTATGATATCCTCGATGTCATCTCACAACTCTCTGGTCTTCAGTCATTAGTGTTTAGGGCATCAAATCTATTCCTGAGATGCTCTGTACATTCAGGTGGGATGTATTAATACTTTGGCTAGTAATGGATTAGCCTTGAATTTCTTCAGCTTCATCTTGAACTCACACATTATCAGTTGATGGTCTTTCCTGCAGTTGGTCCCTAGCTTTGTCTTAACTGATAATATTGAGCTTTTCCAGGTTCTCTTTTCACAGATGTAGTCAATTTGATTCCTCTGTAACCCATCCCACAAGTTCCACATGTATAATTGTTCTTTGTGTTATTGAAAAAAAAAATTTCCTGTGAATAAGTCATGGTCTTACAGAATTCTATCATGTGATCTCTGGCATTGTTACAATCACTAAGGCCATATTTTCTAACTATTATTCCTTCTTCTTTGTTTCCAACTTTCACATTCCAATCACCACTAATCATCAATGCATCTTGATTGCACATTTCATCAATTTCAGACTGCAGCAATTCATAAACATCTTCAATTTCTTCATCTTTGGCTTTTGCGGTTGGTTTGTAAATTTGAATACTATTCGTATTAACTGGTCTTCCTTGCAGGCATATAGGCATATTCTGATGTACAACCAACAGTGTTGTACGTCAGAATAAATCTTGAAATGTTGTTTGGATGATGAATGCAACACTTCCTCTTCATTTTGTCATTCCTGGCATAGTAAACCATGTGGCTATTGAATTTAAAATGGCCAGTATCAATCCATTTCAGCTTGATAATGCCTAGAATATTCATCTCAAAGAACTCCATTCCATTTTTGACGATTTCCAATTTTTCTTGATTCATACTTTGTACATTCCACATTCCCATTACTAATGGATGTTTGCATCTGTTTCTTTTCATTTTGAGTCATGACATATCAACAAATGAAGGTCAAATTGACTGAAATTATTCACAAATTTTTTGATATCTAAGCCATTCCAGCACCTAGTTCTTGATGGGATGAAGTCTCTTTCTCTTCATTTCTCTGTTGTCTCTTAGAGAGCATATTAAGCTCTTAATTATGTCAATATACATTGTTTAAATGTTATATCATTTTTAAATTCTGGAAATTAGCCATTATGATACTTACAGTTATGTGTCAACTTAGCAAGGCCATGATTCTCAGTGGTTTTGCAGACACTGGACTGGGTATTCTTCCATAATTTGATATAATGTAAATACTGTTGGTGATGTCATCAATCACGTGAAAGAGATGTTTCCTTGGGGATGTTGCCCGCCTCCAATATATAAATGAATGCTCTGGCAAAACTCCTCTCTCTCTCTCTCTCTCTCTCAACTTTGCACTCTTCTTATCACCTGACCTCCTGTTCTTGGGATATAAGCCTGCAGAAGGCTCCAGCCTGCCACTTGATTTGTGGATCCCAAGCCTACTGCCTGAGCTGCAGCAGAGGTCTCAAGTCATGCATCCATTGTCCAGCTTTCTCATGCTTCTGAAGCAATTGAAAATACCGTGGCTTCGGTATTTTCATGATAAACAGAGACAATATTGAAGTGGTCAAAGATTTTCATTTTGCTAGGATTTACAACTGACACCCATGGAAGAAAACCAAAACCAAACCCACTGCCGTTGAGTCGATTCTGACCAATAGCGACCCCATAGGACAGAGTAGAACTGCCCCACAGAGTTTCCAAGGAACACCTGGTGGATTCGAACTGCCAACCTCTTGGTTAACAGCTGTAGCACTTAACCACTATGCCACCAGGGTTTCCGCCCATGGAAGAGCAGTCAAGAAATCAAGTAATACATTGCATTGGGCAAATCTGCTACAAAAGAACTCTTACTTGAAGTGTTAAAAAGCAAAGACGTCACTTTTTGAGGACTAAGGTGCCCCTGATCCGCCATCGTTATATTTTGCTGTATTTGTAATATTAAATTTTGTTTTAAGAGGATACTTTTTATCGTATTAAGTGTATAGCTTCTGGTTGTCTTTTATTAAGATATGTTTTAAATAAATGGGTGTTGAATTGTACCTAACATCTTTATCAGGATCCATTGAGATGTTTATATGTATTTTCTTCTTTAAAGATATATATTTTGTTTATATTTATGAAAATATATTTCCTAATTTTGAACTTATTTTTATTCTTTGAATAAATGCAATTTATGATAGTTTAATATACTTTTTTTACTTTTTATTTTGAAATAATTTTAAACTAATGCAAATGTCACAAGAAAAATGCAAAGAATTTCTGAACATCTTTTACCCAAAGTCCACAATTGTTAAGATTTCACTGTGTTTACTTTCTCTCCCTCTTTCTCTGTCTTTCCTTTTTTTTTCTGAACATTTGAGAGTAAGTTGTAGGCATGATACTCTATTATTACCTCTAAAGAGTTAATCATCTGTTTTCTAAAAGCAAGGACACTTCCCTACATAACCACAGTCTATCAAAATAGGAAAGTTAACATTTGATACAATGCTACCAACTAATACGCAGACTTCATTCACATTTCTCTAATGCTCCCAATAATACTCTTCATGGCAAGAAAAAGATTGATTTCTGTTGTTAATGTCATTTCAGGGCCTAACCCAGTATCATGTATACATTTATTTGCTGTGACTTTTTAGTCTCCTCAGTGTGAAACAGTGACTCAGTATATAGTCTTTCTTGACCTTGACCTTTCAAAAAACCATAAACCAGCTATATTGTGGACTAACCGTGTACCAGGGTTTCTGTGTGGTGATATTTCTTCATAACTTAGTTCAAGTTATGACTTTTGGGCAGGAATACCACAGAGTTGATGCTCTGTGCATCCTGTCAGAAAGCAATAGTGTTTATTTGTGCTTTTATCAGGGATGTTAACTTTGATCACTTGGTAAGGTAATACCTACCACTGTACAGCTACTATTTTTTCTCTCTGTAAATGTTAATTATTCTATGGGGCAATACTTACAGTATCTTAGTTTTTTGTTCCTCATTAAACTTTCACCCAGCATTTAGATGCTTAGTTTCAGCAACCCTTGATGATTTTTGCCTAAATTAATTATCACTATGATGGCTGTGAAATGATTTTCTAATTCTATCATACCTTTTATATTTATTAGATGATAATCTACCATTTACTTATCCATTTATTTGTTAACGTCAGTATAAATGCAAGGATTTTCATTTTATCAATATCAATGGATTTTGATCCATTTTATTCATTTAATCCATTACTATCATTATTTGGAATCAACTCAACAGCAATGGGTTATCATTATTTTAATACTTAACTTTTCCCAGGTTTCACCAGTATGAGCCACTTCAAACTGTATCCTCTGACCTTTTTAAAAGTCCCTATTATATCTTGATCACTCCTTCACTTTATAGTGCATGATATTTCAAATACATAGCAACAATAGGTGTGTGTATTTTTTTATTACTACATTCAAATCCAGATAAAAATCTCTTTGTACTAGAAACACACAGCAATAAATTGAGGCTGACTTGAAACAAGAAGAGATAGATGTGAGTTTCTTTTCTTTAATTGTTGCTTTAGATGAAGTTTTACAGAGCAAATTAGTTTCTCATTAAACAATTAATACACATATTGCTTTGTGGCTTTGGTTGCCAACTCTGCAATGTGTTAACATTCTCCCCTTCTCAACCTTGGGTTCCCCATTTCCATTTGTCCAGCTTTTCTGTTCCCTCCTGCCTTCTTGGTCTTTCCCTGGGCTTTGAGTTTATTTTCTACAGTGAAATAAAAATCATAATGAGGTTTGGATTCAGAATCATTGCATGAATGTAAGGATTGTGGCCAAACTCCCCCACCCATATAATACTTGAAAAAATTTGACACTCAGGGCTGAAGTTTCTATGTTAGGAGGAAACAAAGACAACTTCAAATCAGGACTGGGTCTAAATGTCAGCTTGCTTGGTTACTGGATCTAGAAAATAACTGTGGAATGAAAGTTGTGAGCCACTGATATAAGACCTGTTTCTGGACTGGGGCCTCAGAGGACTGGGGAAGGTTATCACAAAATGACCAGACAGGGAAGAAAGAGCATTTAAAAAGAGAAAAACAAATAGACAAGTGGACAACCTCCCACTCAAGACTGCAAACTAAAATTGCAAATCACAGAAAGGAATCTAACGACGAGATAACAAAATAAACAATTTGGAGCTTGCAAAATTCAAGTAATAGAAAATTCTAAACATGATTTTAAAATACTTATGCCTGAAATTCACAAGATGTCAACATGGAATGTTGTGTCCTTACTTCTAAAACCTCTTCTATTTCAAGCAGATGAAAATATTGGACAAACGAGCTACAAGAAAAAATGATAGGAATATAGCTTAGCTCCAAATCAAGATAAATTGATCAGTAATGGAACAGATTTGCAAAATCATTAGCAGGAACTAATTTGTGGGCTTACCAGAGTGATGGTAAACAAGCAGGCAGTAAAGAATTTGGCTCATAGGGATAAACCAAAAAACCACTGCCATCGAGTCGATTCCAACTCATAGCGACCCTATAGGACAGAGTATAACTGCACCCTAGAGTTTCCAAGGAGTGCCTGGCAGATTTGAACATGATGACCTCTTAGTTAAGAGCCGTAACACTTAACCACTATGCCACCAGGTTTCCCCATAGGGATAAAGGGGACCCAAAGACTACAGCATGAAATAGCAGACCACGAAAAAATAGTAGACCAGGCCAAAAAAAAAAAAAAAAAAAAAACTAGAGATAAGCTAGTGCCACAACATATACAAGAAGACTGAAAAATCACTACAAATTTATTTGCCTACTAACCAGGTATAATCAGGTAGACAACATACAACCTCAGTTCCAGATACTGAGCCAAACCACCTGTTGGATCCATGACTACATGTGTCAGAGCTCCACATCTCCACAGAGCCAGTAACTCCAAGCTATGATAATTTGACCTGATTATAGGCTTCAAAGAGAAATATAATAATCAATAACTTAGCAGGATATTTCATTTAATTTTTTTGTAATTAATGAATCAAGTAGCAATAAGCTAGTAAATTTCATGTAAATAAGAACAAATGACCAGATGGCATTCACACAAGTCTTGTTGAATCAACAAGACAGGAACGGTGGCAGAAGTGCATGTTCTCTGTTGCCCACCATAAGATTGAAAGCACTGAATAATCTGGCAGGCCAGTCATCAAACTTGGGCAGAGGGATCCTGGTGCATGGGATTAGGGGCTTCAATCTGCCTCTTTGAAAAAATTCCAACCATTTCCCTAGTGTTACCATAGGTTATGATAAAATAGCAATATAATGTGGGAGAATGTGGAGCCTACAATTCCTCCTGACATCACATTTGTGTTTGGAAGGATAACCAACCCATACCTGGTATGATCAGTGCCTGTTGGCCAAGCTTGCAGTTGCTGCTGTAAGTGATAGTAGCAAGCTGCAGCATTTACTGTATTAATGTCCATGGTTAGAGATGCACTAGCTTCCTTTCCTGTCATAATCAGAGAACTGGGGCCCAAATATTGTGGCTGACTAGAATTGTTGCCTTAACTAGTTAGATTTTGCTGATTTAACTACCACATACACTAGTATTGGCCATTTTGAATGAGACAATCTTATGGTATACTACACTGGGAATGACAAATTGAAGAGGAATGACATTGTTTTCATCATCAAAAAGAACATTTCAAGATCTATGCTCAAGTACAATGTTGTCAGTGACAGGATAATATCTGTACACCTACAAGAAAGACCAGTTAATAGAACTATTGCTCAAACCTGTGCACCAATCACCACTACTAAAAATGAGGAAATTGAAGGCTTTTACCAACCTCTGCAGTCAGAAATTGATAAAACACACAACCAACATACATTGATAGTTACTGGCGATTGGAACAGAAAAGTTGGAGACAAAGAAGAAGGAATGGCCATTGGAAAACATGGCCATGGTGATAGAAACGATGCCAGCGATCGCACGATAGAATTTTGCAAGACCAAGGACTTCTTCATCACAAATACCTTTTTTCACCAACATACACAGTGACTATACATATGGACCTAGACAGACAAAATACACAGGAATCAAACTGACTACATCATCAGTCAGAACAAGACTAGGGGCCGACTGTGGAACACACAATCAATTTGTCCTATGAAAGTTCAAGTTGAAGCTGAAGAAAATTAGGACAAGTCCACGAGAGCCAAAGTATGACCTTGAGTATATTCCACCTGAATTTAGAGACTTCCTCAAGAATAGATTTGACTCATTATAAACTAATGACCAAAGACCAGATGATATGTGGGATGATGTCAAGGACATCATACATGAAGACAGCAAGAGGTCATTAAAAAGACAGGAAAGAAAGAAAAGACCAAAATGGATGTCAGAAGAGACTCTGAACCTTGCTCTTGAATGTTGAGTAGCTAAAGCAAAAGGGAGAAATGACAAAGTTAAAGAGCCGAACAGAAAATTTCAAAGGGCATAATGAAATGTGCAAAGACCTGGAGATAGAAAACAAAAGGAAAGAACATGCTGGGGATTTCTTAAGCTGAAAGAACTGAAGAAAAAACTCCAGCCTCAATTTGCAATATTGAAGGATTCTATGGGGAAAATGCTAAATGACACAGGAAGCATCAAAAGAAGATGGAAAGAATACACAGAGTCACTGTACCAAAAATAATTGGGTGATGTTCAACCATTTCAGGAAGTAGCATATGATCAGAAACCAATAGCAGTGAAGGAAGAAGTCCAAGATGTACTGAAGACATTGGTGAAAAACAAGGCTCCAGGAATTGACAGAATACCAATTGTGATGTTTCAACAAACAGATGCAACCCTGGAAGTGTTCACTCATCTATGCCAAGAAATTTGGAAGACAACTACTTGGCCAACTGATTAGAAGAGATCCATTTTTGTGCCCATTCCAAAGAGAGGTGATCCAACAGAATGAGGAAATTATTTGAACAATATCTTTATCACATGCAAGTAAAACTTTGCTCAAGATCATTCAAAAGTGTCTGTAGCAGTATATCAACAGGGAACTGACAGAAATTCAAGCAGGATTCAGAAAAAGACATGGAATGAGAAACACCATTGCTGATGTCAGATGGATCCTGGCTGCAAGCAGAGAATACCAGAAAGATGTTTACTTGTGTTTTATTGACTATGCAAAGGCATTGAACTGTGTGGATCATAAAAAATTATGGATAACATTGCGAAGAATGGGAATTCCAGAACACTTACTTGTGCTCGTGAGGAACATGTACGTAGACCTAGAGGCAGTGGTTCGACCAGAACAAGGGGATACTGCATGGTTTAAAATCAGGAAAGTTGTACGTCAGGGTTGTATCCTTTCACCATACTTCTTCAATCTGTATGCTGAGCAAATAATCTGAGAAGCTGGACTATATGAAGAACGGGGCATCAAGATTGGAGGAAGACCCATTAACAACCTGCATTATGCAGATGACATAGCCTTGCTTGAAGAAAGTGAAGAAGACTTGAAGCTCCTACTAAAGAAGATCAAAGACCACAGCCTTCAGTATGGATTGGACCTCAACATAAAGAAAACAAAAATTCTCACAACTGGATAAATAAGCAACATCATGATAAATGGAGAAAAGATTGAAGTTGCCAAGAATTTCATTTTACTTGGATCCACAATCAACACCCATGAAAGCAGCAGTTAAGAAATCAAAAGATACATTGCATTGGGCAAATTTGCTGCAAAAGATCTCTTTTAAGTGTTTGAAAGCAAAGATGTCACTTTAAGGACTAAGATGTGCCTGACCCAAGCGATGGTGTTTTCAGTTGCTACATATGCATATAAAAGCTGGTCAATGAATAAAGAAAACTAAAGACATATTGATTCCTTTAAATTATGGTGTTGGTGAAGAAAATTGACTGCCACAGACTGCCAGAAGAACGAACAAATCAGTCTAGGAAGAAGTACAGCCAGAATGCTCCTTAGAAGCAAGGATGGCAAGATTTCGTGCCATATACTTTGGACATGTTATCAGGAAGGACCAGTCCTTGGAAAAGAACATCATGCTTGGTAATGTAGACCCATATCGTTGCCATCGAGTTGGTTCCGACTCATAGCGACCCTATAGGAGAGAGTAGAACTGCCCCATAGGGTTTTCAAGGATCTACTGGTGGATTTGAACTGTCGACCTTTTGGTTAGCAGCTGTAGCTCTTAACTGCTACACGACCAGTGGCTGCAACAATGGGCTCAAGCATAACAATGATTATGAGGGTGGCACAGGACCAGGCAGTGTTTCGCTCTGTTGTACATAGGGTCACTATGAGTCAGCACTGACTCGACAATACCTAACAACAACACCTCATTTTCTTCCCACAGTGCAAATTAAGTTAGAAATCAGTAAAAAAAAAAAAAAAAAAAAAAAGACTTTAAAAGACAATACATTAAGAGAGTTTAAAAAGCACTCTTATGAAATATAAAATCGCTAAACTTAAGTGAAAAAAACCCAAAAGTGGTTCCCAAATATGAAAGAAAAATGATAAAAATGGGGCTTGTAAATAGCATAACTGGAGACCATTATCTCAAATAACCTTAAAACTGAACATCTCTAGTGGACTAGACATTGTACCCAAATAAACCTGAAGAAAATTGTAAACTTTTCAATAATCATATTTCAATCATCATATTGTATTTACTCAGTGTTCTTGTTCTGAAAATACAACACATATATGTTTATGTGTGTCTTCCAAAAGAGAGGCTTTTATGGGCCAACTATGTAACAATTTGAGCATCAAAAAAAAAAAAAATACGTGGGTACAATCACTTTGGAAACCTGTTCTGCGTATGTACTCAGGTATATGTATATCTGACTACCAAGAAATTCTGCTCCTAGGTGTATCCGCAATGCATGCATATTTCATCAAAAGGCATATACAACTATTTCCATAGCAGCACTATTCTTACAGCAAAAGCCTGAGAACAATTCAAATATTCACCAACATAAAAAAAAACAACATAGAATGAATAAAAGTTACATATACACACTCAAAATTATACAGAAATAAGAATGAACAAACTATTGCTACATGCACCAACAAGTATGACCCTCACAAGGCTAATGTGAAATAAAAGAAAGCATATGCAAAGTGTATGTGCAATACTAAAATTTAAAATGGTCAAAGTTAACCTACGGTTTTAGAACTCAGGGCAGAGTTGCTTTTGGAGGGCTAATGAATGTAACAGGGCACGAGAAAGCTTCTGGGATGCTGCCAATATTCACTTTCTTGATCTGAATGGTACTTACACAATTGCATTTAACCTTTAAAAACCAAAAACCAAGCCAAACTAGTTGCCATCAAGTGGATTCCAACTCGTAGCACCCCTATAGGACAGAGTAGAATTGCCCCATAGAGCTTCCAAGAAGCGCCTGGTGGATTCGAACTGCCGACCTTTTGGTTAGCAGCTGTAGCTCTTACCTACTATGTCACCAGGGTTTCCTTTCAAAGGGGCAGTGAATTATGCATTCATTATTTACTAAGTTTTATGTATATATGTCATTCCTCAATATAAGTTTACATTAAAAAATAAGAAGAATGTTCTCACAAGGTGAGATGAAGTAACAAGCAACAAACCAGCGCTTTCACCAATATCAGCTGGGAAAAATAAAGAATAACAATGGATTGCCACACATCAAATATTTTAAATTCGCAAGTATATAATAATACTTTTTTTTTTTTTAAACTTCTTTGTTCACCATTGAGGGTGCTAAGGAATCAAATTATTATTCTGAAAATTTTGCATTATTCTGAAGCTAAGAAGCATTCATACTTAGTGTTTCAAACAAATTATACAAGATAGTTAATGATAGAAAGTTTATCTTTGTAGAAATTTTCCAGCCACTAAGAAGTGCTGGAATTATGAGAACTACTAGAAGTGCTAGAAGAAGAAATGCTAGAAGTGCTAAACAAAAGTGCCAGAAGTACTTAGTGGCTGCTAGAATCATTGGGGAGCTGATGGAAAAATTTATACTGAATGGTTCAGGCTGAAAATGAAATTCTCTGATCAATTTTAACATGTTAAAAAGAGAGATTACCGTACGTTATTCTCCTCCCAATTTGGTACAACAGGAAATACACACCACCATCTTTGAAAACCAAACTTTATGGATCCTCAAAATTTAATTACTGGTGAAAGGAAATACCAGAGACACAGTCACATGCAAACAGAATCCAGAATGTGGGAAATTACACAGGATAAATCATCTATTTTCTTCTACAAATAAATTAAAAGAAGAAAAAAAAGACAAGAATTTATAGATTAAAAGAGATATGTCATAGCAACAAAATGTAATATGTGAACTATGTGTGAATACTGACTCTAACAGTATAAAAAATATGGGAAAAAAGGGGTGGATATTTGAACACTTATATTATTTGACAATGTTAAGGTACTATCGTTAAAATTTTAGCTGTCAAATGGTATTATGATAATGTAAAAAATAGAGTTCATACCTTTTGTTATATACACTGAAGTGTTTAAAAATGAAGTAAATTGAAATTTTAAATTAGCTTCAAATAATTCAGTAGAAGGGGAATAATAAGCAGGGATATTGCAAACATGATAAACAACATATAAATAATTGTTGAAGCTGAGTGATGGTCCATAGAGGTTAAGTATACTATTATGTTATTTTGTGTATGTTTGAAGTTTTTAATCACAGGTAGTAAAAAGTATGATGTTGTTGTTGTTAGGTGCCATCTAGTCAATTCCGACGCATAGTGACCCTGTGTGCAGCAGAATAAAATATTGCCCTGTCCTGCACCATCCTCATAATCATTGCTATGTTTGAGCCCATTGTTGCAGCCACTGTGTCAGTCAAACTCGCTGAGGAAATTCCTTCTTTTTCACTGTTCCTCTACTTTATCAAGCATGATGTACTCCTCCAGGGACTGGTCCTGATAAGATGTCCAAAGTACGAATGATGAAGTCTCACCATCCTCACTTCTAAGGAGCATTCTGGCTATACTTCTTCCAAGATGGATTTGCTCATTCTTCTGGTAGTCCATGGTATATTCAATATTCTTCGTCAACACCATAATTCAAAGGCATCAATTCTTCTTCGGTCTCCTTTATTCATTGTCCAACTTTCACATGCATGAGAGGTGATTGAGAATACCATGGCATGTGTCAGGCACACCTTAGTCCTCAAAGTGATAGCTTTGCTTTTTAATACTATAAAAAGGTCTTTTGCAACAGAGTTGCCTAATGCAATATGTCCTTTGATTTCTTGACTTTTGCTTCCATGGGCGTTGATTGTGGATCCAAGCAAAATGAAATTATTGACATCTTCAATATTTTCTTTGTTTATAATGATGCTGCTTCTTGGTCCAGTTGTGATTTTTGTTTTCTTTATGTTTAGGTGTAATCCATATTGAAAGTTGCAGTCGTTGACCTTCATCAGTTTAAGTGCCTCAAGTCCTCTTCACATTCAACAAACAAGGTTGTGTCATCTGCATATCACAGGTTGTTAATAAGTATTCCTCCAATCCTGTTGCTGCATTCTTCTTCATATAGTCCAGCTTCTCGAATTATTTGCTCAGGATACAGATTAAGTAAGTATGGTGAAAGGATACGACCCTAACAGACATCCTCCCTGATTTTAAAATATACAGTATTCCCTTGTTCTGTTCAAACAACTGCCTCTTGGTCTGTGTAAAGGTTCTGCATGAGCACAATTAAGTGTTGGGAATTTTCATTCTTTGCAGTGTTAGCCACAATTTGCTACGATTCACGCAGTTGAATGCCTTTGCATAGTCAATAAAATACAGGTAAGCATCTTTCTGGTATTCTCTCTTTCAGCCAAGACTCATCCAACATCAGCAATGATATCCTTCATTCCATGTCCAGCTTGGATTTCTGGCAGTTCGCTGCTGATATACTGCTGCAACCACTTCTGAATGATCTTCAGCAAAATTTTACTTGCGTGTGATATTGATGATATTGTTTGATAATTTCCACATTCTGTTGGATTATCTTTCTTTGGAATGGGCAGAAATTTGGATCTCTGCTTGTTGTTTGGTCAAATAGCTGACTTCCAAATTACTTGACGTAGATGGAGTGCTCCCAGGGTTGCATCTGTTTGTTGAAACATCTCAGTTGGCATTCCATCAATTCCTGGAGCCTTGTTTTTTTGCCAATGCTTTCGATGTAGCTTGGACTTCCTCAAAATTGCGACTTGAGACTTGAATCTTTTCTTCAGCTCTTTCAGCTTGAGAAATGCCTAGCATGTTCTTCCCTTTTGGTTTTTTAAATGTAGGTCTTTGCACATTTCATTATAACACTTTACTTTGTCTTCTCGAACTACCCTTTGCAATCTTCTGTTCAGCTCTTTTACTTCAACATTTCTTCCATTTGCTTTAACTACTCTACATTCAAGAGCAAGTTTGTGTCTCTTCTGACAACCATTTTGGTCTTTTCTTTTTTTCTTATCTTATAAATGAACTTTTTTGTTTCTTCATGTATAATGTCCTTAATGTCATCCTTCAACTTATCTGGCTTTCAGTCGTTATCATTCAATGTGTCAAATGTATTCTTAAGACTGCCTCTAAATTCAGGTGGGATATACTCAAGATCATACTTTGGCTCTGTTGGGCTTGTTTTAGTTTTCTTCAGCTTCAACTTGAACTTGCATATGAGCAATTGATGGTCTGTTCTTCACTTGGCCCTCAGTCTTATTCTGACTGATGATACTGAGCTTCTCCATCATTTCTTTCCACAAATGTAGTGTGATTCCTGTGTATTCCATCTGGCGACTTCCACGTGTATAGTCACCGTTTATGTTGTTAAATAAAGGTATTTCCAGTAAACAGGTCATTACACACTTTTTTAAGTAAAGCACCTAAAGGGGCAAATTTATTACCTTTAGTGCATGTATTAAAAAACAAAAAGGGCTGGAAATTAATGAACTAAGCATTTGATATAAGAAGTTAGCAAATTATCACAAAATAAATCTTAAAATTACATAAAAAGGAGACAATATGGATAAGAACAGAAATTGTTTCCATAAAAAAAAAAAAAGCACTGCAGAATTCAGTAAACACAAAGGTGGTTCTTTACAAATTTTAATAAGATTTGCAAATTTCTGCAATAACTGATAAAAAAAGAGAAAAAGCACAAAAATAATTTGAATTGAAAAAGGGACACTTAGCTAGACCTACAACAGAGATGGAGAAAAATAATAGGGACTTCTGCTTCCAAGAATGACAGACAAGGCACTTTATATCTTTCAAATGCTGCCGAATGAAGCTAACGCTATCACAAGAGGTTAACATGGGGGGAAGATGAGTTCATAGAGAGATAATCAAGGCCTTGAGAAGCTGCTTTTGCCCTGAGGGTATTTATATATCCAGAAGAAACTTCTGTGAAACTGAGCTGCAATTCTGTCAGCCTCAGAAGACTATGGGAGCCTGTCAAAGTCTAGGGTCAACTCAAAGTGGAGATTTTGATAAACTACCAACCACTTTATCCAAGGCAAGGGTGAGCTGGAAGTAATTCAGCCCTCTTAAGGGCTTTAAGGTTATTTGTAATTGTAGGGTAGTTAAAGGAACCTCAACCCTAAAATTGGGATTAAGATCAATATAGTGGATATTTAGGGCATCCCCAGTCCTGGAAGTAGCAGATGAAAATCCTAGGTTTCAAATTTTTAAAAAAATATATGGCTCAACATACAAAGAAATATAGAAATGTGAGGAAAGAAGACACCAGAAGAAAAATAAAAGCATAAATAATAGACAACAGCAAGAGAACCAGAAATTCAAGCTTTGAAATTTTAGCAGGGAACTAGAAACTATAAAGAGTAATGTAATAGAAAAAAATAACAGAAATTGTAGAAGTGAGAAATACTGTGATGGAAATTAAATCTCACTGAAAGGGTTTAACAGCTGAAGAGAGAATTGCAAATTGGAAATTAAGTCCAGATTGTCAGCCAAAAGATAAATATATGGAATATAAAGATACAGAAAACTATGCAAGAGTCATAATAAAGAAATGCGTTCTGTAATGACTTAATTGAAATGCTAGAAAGAAAAAGGAAAATAGAACATATTTGAATAAATAATATTTGGGAATTTTTCAAAATAGATGAAAGATGCCAATATAGGATTCTAAAATTGCAATGATTTCCAAACTGCACAAGTGAAGTTTCAAACATAGAAGCCTCACAGTGACTTACAGAAAAACAAAAATGAAGCAAGAGGAAAAGCTGCAAGAATAATAAATTCCAGCTCACAATTGACTTCTCAAGGAGAGAAACCAGAAAATAGTGAAACTGTATCATCATTGTTCTACAGCAAAATAAACTCCAGTTTAGAATTCTATACAAAGCAAAAAAAAAAAAAAAGTTCTTTAATAATGCAGGTAAAATAAAGACTTTTTGAAAAGAAAATTTGTGTTTGCTACTAGCAAACCCAGACTTGTGTGATTTCTAGAGGACACTATAAACAAAAGAAAAAAGATGCAAGGTAGCTATTCTGAGATGCCAAATGTAGAGTTGAACCCTCAAAATGGTGACAAATGTGAGCAAATCCAAGTGAACATTGACTTTTAATAATAATAATAGTGATATCTTTGGGAGTTTACAAAATATATTGAAATAAAATACATTTTAAAAATATTAAATGTTAGTAGAAGGATAAATTGAGCTAAAGTATTATACTGGAGGTCCTAGCCAATGCCCTTAAGTTTAGAAAAGAAATTAGGGAGCATAATAAACATTATAATGGAAGAAAGAATAATATCATAACTTACAGATGATACAGAGAAAACAAAAAAATTCTATGGAAAAATTATTAAAATTAGTAAAAGAATTTAGTAATGTTGAATATGAAATCACTATCAATAATAGTATTTACTATAATTCAAACTGTAATTTACTTTAAAATGTAAGTATATTTTAAAAATATTATTGAGAAAAGATACCATTTACGACAACAAATATTAATTCCTATCCTTTACAACTTAATCTAGAAAATGGAGAATAAATTTAAGGTGTTCGATTCATTTAGCAAATCACTGTAAGTCAAAATTGATTTGATGGTGCTGAACAGCAAGTCCACTCATGATCCTAAAGTCAAATCAGAACAATTTAAGAACATTACAGGTTCATTTCACACACATATGGATATGCAATCATCATAAAGAAAATATTGCCTACATAATGCTACAGTACATTAAGAATAATTATCATGATCATCAGGGTTATCCCTGCAGATAAAGAATGGATTGATATCACAAAAAAAATCTTTTCATTATAATTCACCACTTTTATAGCCTAATGCAGAGAAATCATATTACTTTACAAATGAAGAAAAGAACTTTCATAAAGGTTGATACCTATTTATATGCAATAATAGTAATAATAACTTATAACAAATCAGGAAAAGAAGGAAATTTAGTTTATTAAAGATTTTATATGAGAACTCTGAGTAAAACTTACACTTAACAGGAAAATTTTAGATTCATTCTATTTACCATCAGAAAAAAGCAAGGATAGCGACTGTTAGTTCTTTTGAGTCTTTATTAGCCAATGCAACCAGCTTCTCGCCTCCACAAAAGTAAATAAGAGCTATGAGAATTACAAAGTGTCAGTCATGCAACACGTATTCCATCATGATTGTTGCTTCTTATGCAACAGGACTTGGGACAGATTTCACAATGCCACACACACGCAGGTGGATTGAGGAGTAAGCTCTATTGAGAAAAGAAAACTTTGTTAAGTCATGGATCACCAAGAGAGGAGAAGACATGGATCTGATATCTTTACTAATAAGGCCAAGTCCAGTGCAGTCCAGTCCAGTTGCTCTTGAGTCAATTCTGACTCAAGGTGATCCCATATGTATTAGAACAGAACTGTGCTCCATAGGGGTTTCAGTGGGTACCTTTTCAGAATTAGATCTCCAGGCTTTTCTCCTGAGGTGCCTCTGGGTGAACTTGAACCCCCAAACTTTTGGTTAGCAGTTAAGCACATCAACCATTTGTACCACCCAGGAACTGCAGGGCCAGGCCACTCCGTTGAATTTGTATTGTTTGGCCATGTTCCCCTTGGGTCTCCTTTTCCATAAGGCAAAGAGGGACAGCACCTCTCCTTGGAAAGGTATTGGACCATTTGGACACCAGGCAGTTTGGATTTGGGTGCAACTGTTACTCTGTCTGGGAAAGGGAGTTGCCTGTAATAGGATAATAAAGTATGTCACAGCATAGGAAGTAACATCAGGGAAAGGAAAGACCTTTTACAGGGCTATGTTTGTGTGCAGGTCTCAAAGTGGAAGAACTGGCATGTGAGTCTGCGGTCTCTGCTAGCTCATTGTCCTTTTGTACTTTCATCTTCTGCCTGACTGAAGTGCTGACTTAATGCTTAATGCAAAAACAAAAAAACAGCTGCCCTGGAGTTGATTCTAACTCAGGATGATCCCCTGTGTGTGTAAAAGTGAAACTGTGCTCCACCGGGTTTTCAAAGCTGTTACCTTTCAGAAGCCAACCACCAGGCTTTTCTTCCAAGGCACTTCTGGGCAGATTCAAAGTGCCAAACTTTTGACTAGCAGTTAAGTACGTAATAGGTTTCACCACCCAGAAACTACCCAACCTATAATAATGAGAATAAAAGAAATGCTTTCAGCATGAAAAAAGCATGAAGGAGCATGAAATACAAAGCATACTGGCCCTCAATGAAATAACTGAGCCACCACACCAGTCCTAGACTGTCCCCTTCCAAGCTTCCTACTGCAAATGTATTCTTTAGCTTTCTTAACCACCAGGGTACAATTGTCTTACCATGCAGCAGAACCTAAAATTAATTTACACAATTGCCTATACATAAAATCAAAGATACTCAAGGGACTAAATATTAGAATTAATAAGAGAATTTGTTAAGAGATCTAAATATAAGATTAACATAGAAAGCTCAATAGCATTCTTTATGCAAGCTACACATATTTAAAAGGCGATGTAAAATTATCCATTGTCAATAGCAATAAAACTATTCATTATATTAGTATAAAATCAACCAAAGATGTATACAATGGCTGCAGAAATATTATCAAAATTATTGAGGATTAAGACAGATCTTAATAAATGGAGAAAGTATACCCTACTTATGCATTGGAAGACACAATATTATAAAACTTTTAATTCTCTCTAAATCTATCTTTAAAATCAATGCAATTTCTACAAAAAATATCAACAAGTTTTGACATGAACCCACAACAGATGATCATAAAATATATAGGCAAAAATAAAAGGTAATTTTGAAGAAGGCCATGGCTTACTATTAAGCCATAGTAATGAAGGCAGCATGATATTTTTGTAAGAATAGGAAAAAAAAATTCATTAGAACAGAACAAAAAGGTCAGAAACAGATCTTACCTCACACCAACACAAATATGAATTTTGTGCAGCTTAGTTACTGTTATGGATTAAATTGTGTCCCCCGCAAATGTGTTTTAAATCCTAACCCCTGTAGTGTTATAATCCCATTTGGGAATGAGTTTTCTTTGTTATGTTAATGAGGCAGTATTACTGTAGGTTGTGTTTTAAGTCAATCCCTTTTGAGATATAAGAGCAGATGAAGCAAGCAAGCACATTTGGGGGAAGATAGTTGCCATGGTACATGAGATCTCCAAGGAACCAAAAAAGAAAAACTGAAAAGAGACAAAGACTTTCCCCCAGTACCAACACAGACAGAAAACCTCTCCCTAGAGCTGGCTCTCAGAATTCAAACTTCTAACCTCTTAAACAATGAGAAAAAAATAAAAAATTCTGTTTGTTAAAGCCACCCACTTGTGGTATTTCTGTTATAGCAGCATTAGATAACTAAGTTACCTAACGAGAAAAAAGCAAAGCTTTAGAATTTGGAAGAAAATGTAAGAGAATAGTTTTCATGTCATCAGGATAATAAGGAATTATGAGACAATCACAAAAGGCATATTACATAAAGGAAAAATATTGATGTATTTAACCACATTAGTTTTAAAATTTCTGCAAAGAAAAATACCATATAGAAAGTTAAAATACAGTTGGCAGAATAGAAGAATATTTGCAACGCATAAAATTAACAAAGGATTGGTGTTCAGGTTACATATAGAATGTCTACTGAACAATAAGTAAAAAGACAAAAAAGAAAACTGGCAAAGAATAGTAAAATATAAACCAGGGAAAAAGAAAGGATATTGGCCAATAAAGACACCAGGGTTTGTTTGTCTGTTTCCAATCACAAGGTAGGAAGATAGATGCTTCTTACAATTGGTTCAATGACTCAACGAATTTGGGTCTAACGTCTGCATATGCTCTTCACCTTTCCTTTTATAGGTCAAGATGGCCAATACAGTTCCAGCCAGCCACATCTAAGGCAACAAAAAGGGCAAAGGGGAAGCTCAATCAACTTCATCCTTCTTTTTTATTATCAGATGCAAAATTCTCCTCAAAAACCCCAACTGTCTTCTCCTTAAATTATAGTGGCCAAAAGTCAATATACTTACCATAATTAATCAAGGAAAAATGGGAACATGATTGTTTCTCCTGTGGCTGGGCATATGCCTTCTCATTAAACAAAAGTAGGGTTTTTGTCCATAAGAAAGAAGAGCGTTTTGGTCTAAGTATCCATTCACAATGTGATAAATTTTAGTTGAGATGTAGCAAATAAGACCATTTCTGGAAAAAAGCAGTATTAGGAATTTACCATGCATTGCAAAGAGATAATACAAAATAATATATAGATTGAGAGACACATGGAAGGGATTGAGGCTCCAATACACATCTGATAAATATTCCTGAACTAGAAAATGGAAGGATATATGAGAAAATAGTCTTGTGGCTTGAGATTTTTTTGAGAAATGAAGAGACACGAGCCTCTTTTTTTATTTAAGGAGAATATTTTTTCCTCCTCCTTCCAGATGAGAGAAATTTAATTGAATAATATTTCTGTCCTATCTCTGAGTCTTTATTGATTTTACCTTATGGAAGAAGCGTGACTTATATATTGGGTACATTAGAGAAAAAAATCACTAAGCAACTCTGCTCCCTTCATGTGAGGAAGTCCACTTCTCTGGGCCTGAATATGGGCAGTTCTGGAATTAGATAATAAGCAAGCACACTAGGCTAATGGGCCTAAAATTAAGTCCTTCAATCTGGCGTGTACCTGCAATAAAGAAGATATTTTCCCCTTCCATTTTACTTTGTATTGTTGTTGTTATGTTGTTGTTACGTGCCGTCGAGTCAGTTCTGACTCATAGCAACCCTATGCACAAAAGAATGAAACACTGCCCTGTCCTGAGCCATCCTTGCAATCTTTGTTATATTTGAGCTCATTGTTGCAGCCACTGTGTCAATCCACCTCATTGAAGGTCTTCCTCTTTTCCGCTGACCCTGTTCTGTCAAGCATGATGTCCTTCTCCAGGGACTGATCCCTCTTGACAACATGTCTGAGGTATGTAAGATGCAGGCTCGCCATCCTTGCCTCTAAGGAACATTCTGGCCACCCCTCTTCCAAGACAGATTTGTTCATTCTTTTGGCAGTCCATGGCATGTTCAATATTCTTCGCCAACACCACAATTCAAAGCCGTCAACTCTCTTTCGGTCTTCCTTATTCATTGTCCAGCTTTCACATGCATATGATGTGATTGAAAATACCATGGCTTGGGTTAGGTGCACCTTAGTCTTCAGGGTGACATCTTTGCTCTTCAACACTTTGAAGAGGTCCTTTGCAGCAGATTTGCCTAATGCAATGCGTCTTTTGATTTCTCGACTGCTGCTTCCATAGCTGTTGATTGTGGATCCAAGTAAGATGAAATCCTTGACAATTTCAATCTTTTCTCCATTTATCATGATGTTGCTCATTGGTCCAGTTGTGAGGATTTTTGTTTTCTTCATGTTGAGTTTTAATCCATACTGAAGGCTGTGCTCTTTGATCTTCATTAGTAAGTGCTTCAAAACCTCTTCAATTTCAGCAAGCAAGGTTGTGTCATTTGCATAATGCAGGTTGTTAATGAGTCTTCCTCCAATCCTGATGCCCTGTTTTTCTTCATATAGTCCAGCTTCTCGGATTATTTGTTCAGCATACAGATTAAACAGGTATGGTGAAAGAATACAGCCCTGATGCACACCTTTCCTGACTTTAAACCAATCAGTATCCCCTTGTTCTGTCCAAACAACTGCCTCTTGATCTATGTAAAGTTTCCTCATGAGCACAATTAAGTGTTCTGGAATTCTCATTCTTCGCAGTGTTACCAATAGTTTGTTATGATCCACACAGTCGAATGCCTTTGCATAGTCAATAAAACACAGGTAAACATCCTTCTGGTATTCTCTGCTTTCAGCCAGGATCCATCTGACATCAGCAATGATATCCCTGGTTCCACGTCCTCTTCTAAAACCAGCCTGAATTCCAGGCAGTTCCCTGTCGATATATTGGTGCAGCCATTTTTGAATGATCTTCAGCAAAATTTTGATTGCGTGTGATATTAATGATATTGTTCTATAATTTCCACATTCGGTTGGATCACCTTTCTTGGGAATAGGCATAAATATGGATCTCTTCCAGTCAGTTGGCTAGGAAGCTGTCTTCCATATTTCTTGGCATAGACGAGTGAGCACCTCCAGCACTGCATCTGCTTGTTGAAACATCTCAATTAATATTCCATCAATTCCTGGAGCCTTGTTTTTCGCCAATGCCTTCAGAGCAGCTTGGACTTCTTCCTTCAGTACCATCAGTTCCTGATCATATGCCACCTCTTGAAATGGTTGAATATCGACTAATTCTTTTTGGTATAATAACTCTGTATTCCTTCCATCTTTTTTTGATGCTTCCCACGTCGTTTAATATTTTCCCCATGGAATCCTTCATTATTGCAACTCGAGGCTTGAATTTTTTCTTCAGTTCTTTCAGCTTGAGAAATGCCAAGCGTGTTCTTCCCTTTTGGTTTTCCATCTCCAGGTCTTTGCACATGTCATTATAATACTTTACTTTGTCTTCTCGAGAGGCCCTTTGAAATCTTCTGTTCAGTTCTTTTACTTCATCAATTCTTCCTTTTGCTTTAGCTACTTGACACTCAAGAGCAAGTTTCAGAGTCTCCTCTGACATCCATCTTGGTCTTTTCTTTCTTTCCTATTTTTTCCGTAACCTCTTGCTTTCTTCATGGATGTTGTCCTTGATGTCATTCCACAACTCGTCTGGTCTTCGGTCACTAGTGTTCAATGCGTCAAATCTGTTCTTGGGATGGTCTCTAAATTCAGGTGGGATATACTCAAGGTCATATTTTGGCTGTTGTGGACTTGCTCTGATTTTCTTCAGTATCACCTTGAACTTGCATATGAGCAACTGATGGTGTGTTCCACAGTCGGCCACTGGCCTTGCTCTGACTGATGATATTGAGCTTTTCCATTGTCTCTTTCCACAGATGTAGTCAATACGATTTCTGTGTCTTCCATCTGGCGAGGTCCATGTGTATAATCACCGTTTATGTTGGTGAAAAACAGTATTTGCAATGAAGAAGTCGTTGGTCTTGCAAAATCCTATCATTCGATCTCCGGCGTTGTTTCTATCACCAAGGCCCTATTTTCCAACTACTGATCCTTCTTTGTTTCCAACTTTCGCATTCCAATCACCAGTAATTATCAATGCATCTTGATTGCACTTTCAATCAATTTCTGTAGCAGCTGATAAAAGTCTTCTATTTCTTCATCTTTGGCCCTACTGGTTGGTGCATAAATTTGAATAATAGTTGTATTAACTGGTCTTCCTTGTAGGCATATGGATATTATCCTATCACTGTTCAGCATACAGATTAAATAGGTATGGTGGCAGCGTTGTACTTAGGATAGATCTTGAAACATTCTTTTTGATAATGAATGCAACACCATTCCTCTTTGAGTTGTCATTCCCAGCATAGTAGACTATATGATTGTCCAGTTCAAAATGGCCAATACCAGTCCTCTTCAGCTCACTAATGCCTAGGATATCGATGTTTATGCATCCCACTTCATTTTTGATGATTTCCAATTTTCCTAGATTCATACTTTGTACATTTTAGGTTCCAATCATTAAGGAATGTTTGCACCTGTTTCTTCTCATTTTGAGTCTTGCTGCATCAGCAAATGAAGGCCCCAAAAGCTTTATTCCAGCCACGTCATTAAGGCTGACTCTACTTTGAGGAGGCAGCTCTTCCCCAGTCATCTTTTGAGTGCCTTTCAACCTGGGGGGCTCATCTTCCAGCACTATATCAGACAACCTTCCGCTGCTATTCATAAGGTTTTCACTGGTTAATGCTTTTCAGAAGTAGACTGCTGGGTCCTTCTTCCTAGTCTGTGTTAGTCTGGAAGCTCAGCTGAAACCTGTCTTCCATGGGTGACCCTGCTGGTATCTGAATACTGGTGGCATAGTTTCCAGCATCACAGCAACACACAAGCCTGGTCTGTCAGTTTGTTTTTTTTTTACTTTGCATTACTTTTAATAATTTGTTCAAAACTTAAATGAAGTAGACATCGGTTACTCATTGGAGCCCACTCAGAGACACCAAGATTGAACGGTTACATCTTTTGCCAAAACAAATAAGAATAATCCTCTTGATATGCAGTTTTCACTACATCAAATGCAGTACATCAAGTATAAAAAGAAAATCTTAAACACTACCAGAAAGGAAATAAAGATTACTTTCAAAAGAATTACTTAAACAGGCATCAGATGAAAGGAACTAAAGAAGTAAAATTACAACAGAGAGAGGGACGTTTAGGACCAGTTTTCAGATTATCAAGCATTTTCCATAATCAGAGCATAGCTTACTTCTACAGACGCAGTGGAAAAAAGTAGGGTAAGGGTAATTGGATCCCATTGTGGTGAGCCTTGAAAGTCACGATCCTTTTCTGCAAAGAATGGAAAACCAGAAAAGGCTTTATGAGTAAGGGAGAGAGATGTATGTATCTGGCAGCAAAGCATAAGATGATTTGAAGTAGGGCAATATAAGAAGAGAGATAATTTCATGACAGAGGACAGAGCTCTCCTTCTATGACAAAGTGGAAAGCATCTGCGGATAGATAGGAGAAATACAGGAGTACTGGCACATATAATATGGAAGTAAATTGTGTGAAGAGGCCATGTGCCCCCACTGATATGTTCTTTTCCCATTTTGTTCTTTTGCCTATTTTACTATCTGGCTATTCTGGAACTACTGCTTTTGAGCATGGATGTACAAGAGCAAAAATAGTGTTCCAATCATTCTGAGTTTTGGTTTAGGCAAAATATGTGAGGTTTGGAGAAGCAAAACTCACACTGCTACCATTTTTAAGTTTAGGATAAATCCCCTCAGGCTGAAGGAAGGGAAAAGAGATGAGTATTAAATTATCAAACTAGATAGGTGAAGCCCAGCATAAACAGACCTCCCATTTAGGACTAAAGGAATTTGCAACTATGAGTTTCATGGAGCTGGGTATGTAATCCCTCAGACCACAAAAGTCCAACTATATAGTAGGCACGATGTATCACTTTCATCTACACAAAAAGGATTTTTAGAGAACCCCTAAGTTTAAGATGCAAGAAGAGGAATCAATAAAGGAACCAGATGTAGGAAGGGAATGAAAAGGATATTTCTTATTCATTCATCAATCCAATAATTATTTGTTGTTCGTCTTGTGCAAGACATGGAGTGTAAAACAATGAAAAGAAATATAGCATTAAAGTTGGAGATATCAGTATGAACTCATGTTTAGCTTAATGCAGATATGGAAATATGTATATATATGTATATAAATACAAACATACACACACACACATAGGGCAGCATACACATGCATATTTTCTTGCCCTATCACCTGAGACCCCCCACATGTCTATCAGTTTGTCATACTATGGGGGCTTGCGTGTTGCTATGATGTGGAAGCTATGCCAGTGGTATTCAAATCATCTTCTGCTTTGCTGCCAAATACATCTTTCTCCCTTACTCATAAAGCCTTTTGTGGTTTTCCATTGTTTGCAGAAAAGGATCTTGACTTTCAAGGCTCACTGCAATATGATCCAATTACACTTACCCTATTTTTTTCCACTGCATGCCTAGGAGTAAGCTATGTTCAGATTATACAAAATGCTTGATAATCTGAAAACTGGTCATCTCTCTGTCATGCTTTTGCTTCTTTAAAGGATGGAAGCAAGGTTGGTGAGACTACGTCTCACATATTTTGGACATGAGGGATCAGCCTCTGGAGAAGGACATCATGCTTGGTAAACTGTAGGGTCGTCGAAAAAGAGGAAGGCCCTCAATAAGATGGACTAACACAGTGGCTGCAACAATGGGTTTAAGCATAACAATGATTGTGAGGATGGTGCAGGACCAGGCAGTGTTTCATTCTGTACTGCATAGGGTTGCTATGAGTTGGAACTGACTGAGTGGCACCTAACTAAAAAACATCACCTGGGAGGGCCTAGAAGTAATGACCTAGTAAATAGAGTATTACTGGGTTGTAACCCAAAGTCTAAAATAAATATTCATGAGTCCATACTGATTTCATAAATAAATAAATGGGGGAGATAAGGCAAATCTCTCATGTAGAAGAATTCCAAATAATTTATGTAGATATTCTGCCCTCAAGGAACCTAGCTCCCCACACTTCATGCACACATAGTAACTATGCTGTGCATAGTAACTCCCTTCCAAAGAATACAGTATGAAGAGGAGGTTGGAGGGGAGAGTAACTTTACAGTGGGCTAACTTTACCTGACAAATACTACCTGACAAAACCATTTGATCACCTCAGCCAGGTGTTCAGGATAACATCAATAGTGATAAATGATGTAGATAGCATGTACCCTTGGTATAATGTGATGAAAATGGCACTTTACTCCAGTGGTCTTCATGCCAAAAACCTACAACTTAATTCTAATCCTGAGAAAAACATCAGAAAAATCTCAGTTGAAGAACATGCTACAAAATATCTGGACAGTACTCCTCAAAACTGTAAAGTTTGAGAAACTCATAGCCAAGAGGAGACTAAAGAGACATGCCTACTAAATGCAATGTAGTATCCTGGGTGGGGTCCTCGAACAAAATAGGGCATTATGTGAAAACCTAAATAAACTATGAACTTTAGTTAATAATAATGTATCAATATTGGATCATTATTATAATAAAAGTACCATACTGATATTTTGTTGTTGTTGTCAGGTGCCATAGAGTCAGTTCTAACTCATAGCGACCCTATTTACAACAGAACAAAACACTGCCCAGTCATGCACCATCTTCACAATTATTGTTATGCTTGAACCCATTGTTGCAGACACTGTGTCAATCCATCTCGTCGAGGGTCTTCCTCTTTTTTGCTGACCCTCTACTTTACCAAGCGTGATGTCCTTCTCCAGGGACTGATCCCTTCTGATAACATGTCCAGAGTATGTGAGATGTAGTCTCGCCATCCTTGCTCCTAAGAAGCATTCTGGTTGTACTTCTTCCAAGACAGGTTTGTTCCTTCTTTTAGCAGTCCATGGTATACTCAATATGCTTCACCAAAACCACAATTCAAAGGCATCAGTTCTTCTTTGGTCTTCCTTATTCATTGTCCAGCTTTGGCATGCATATGAGGCAATTGAAAACACCATGGCTTGGGTCAGGCACATCTTAGTCTTCAATGTGACATCTTTGCTTTTAACATTTTAAAAAAGTTCTTTTGCAGATTTGCCCAATTCAATGCAGATTTTGATTTCTTTTTTTAGTAATTTTTATTGTGCTCTAAGTGAAAGTTTACAAATCAAGTCAGTCTCTCACACAAAAACTTATATACACCTTGCTTACAAAACCAACACCTTGCTACATACTCCCAATCGCTCTCCCCCTAATGATACAGCCCGCTCCCTACCTCTACTCTCTCTTTTCCTATCCATTTTGCCAGCTTCTAACCCCCTTTACCCTCTCATCTCCCCTCCAGGCAGGAGATACCAACATAGTCTCAAATGTATACCAGATCCAAGAAGCTCGCTCCCCACCAGTATCCCTCTCCAACCCATTGAACAGTCCAATCCATGTCTGACGACTTGGCTTCAGGAATGGCTCCTGTCCTAGGACAACAGAAGGTCTGGGGACCATGACCACCAGGGTCCTTCTAGTCTCAGTCAGACCATTAATTCTGGTCTTTTTATGAGAATTTGGGGTCCCCATCCCACTCCTCTCCTGCTCCCTCAGAGGTTTACTGTTGTGTTGCCTGTCAGGGCAGTCATTGGTTGTAGCCGGGCACCATCTAGTTCTTCTGGTCTCAGGATGATGTAGTCTCTGGTTCATGTGGCCCTTTCTGTCTCTTGGGCTCGTGATTACCTTCTGTCCTTGGTGTTCTTCATTTTCCTTTGATCCAGGTGGGTTGAGATTCATTGACACATCTTAGATGGCCGCTTGCTAGCCTTTAAGACCCCAGACACCACTCTTCAAAATGGGATGCAGAATGTTTTCTTAATAGATTTTATTATACCAATTGACTTAGATGTCCCCTGAAACCACGGTCCTCAAACCCCTGCCCCTGCTATGCTGGCCTTTGAAGTGTTCAGTTTTTTAAGGCAACTTCTTTGTTTTTAGTTTAGTCCATTTGTGTTGACCTCTCCTTTATTGTGTATCCTCTTTCCCTTCACCTAAAGTGAAACTTATCTACTATCTAATTAGTGAATACCCCTCTCCCTCCCTCCTGCCATCCCCCCTCTCATAACCATCAAAGAATATTTTCTTCTCTGCTTAAAGTTTTTCTCTAGTTCTTATAGTAGTGGTCTTATACAATATTTGTCCTTTTGCAATTGACTGATTTCACTCAGCATAATGTCTTCCAGATTTCTTCATGTTATGAAATGTTTCATGGATTCAACACTTTTCTTTATCGATGCATAGTATTCCATTGTGTGAATATACCAAAATTTATTTATCCATTCATCCATTGATGGGCACCTTGGTTGCTTCCAACTTTTTGCTATTGTAAACAGTGCTGCCATGAAAATGGGTGTGCATATATCTGTTCCTGTAAAGATTCTTATATCTCTAGGATATATTCCAAGGAGTAGGATTGCTGTATCGTATGGTAATTCTATTTCTAGTTTTTTAAGGAAGTGCCAAATTGATTTCTGAAGTGGTTGTACCATTTTACATTCCCACTAGCAGTGTATAAGTGTTCCAATCTCTCCACAACCCCTCCAATATTTATTACTCTGTGTTTTTTGGATTAATGCCAGCCTTGTTGGAGTGAGATGGAATCTCATTGTAGTTTTGATTTGCATTTCTGTAATGGCTAATGATCGTGAGCATTTCCTTATGTATCTGTTACCTGCCTAAATGTCTTCTTTAGTGAAGTGTCTATTCATATCTTTTGCCCATTTTTTAACTGGGTTATTTGTCTTTTTGTAGCTGAGTTTTTTCAGTATCATGTAGATTTTAGAGATCAGGCGCTGATCAGAAATGTCATAGCTAAAAACTTTTTCCCAGTCTGTAGGTAGTCTTTTTACTTTTTTGGTGAAGTACTTGGATGAGCATAGGTGTTTGATTTTTAGGACCTCCCAGTTATCTAGTTTTTCTTCTGCATTCTTAATAATGTTTTGTATGTTGTTTGTGCCGTGTATTAGGGCTCCTAACATTGTCCCTATTTTTTTTTCCATGATCTTTATCGTTTTAGATTTTATATTTAGATCTTTGATCCGTTTTGAGCTCGTTTTTGTGCATGGTGTGAGGTATGGGTCTTGTTTCATTTTTTTGCAGATGGATATCCAGTTATGCCAGCACCATTTGTTAAAAAGACTGTCTTTTCCCCATTTAACTCTTTTGGAGCCTTTTTCAAACATCAACTGCTCATATGTGGATGGATTTATGTCTGGATTCTCAATTCTGTTCCATTGCTCTATGTATCTGTTGCTATACCAGTACCAGGCTGTTCCGACTATTGTGGCAGTAAAATAGGTTCTAAAATCAGGTAAAGTAAAGCCTCCCACTTTGTTCTTCTTTTTCTGTAATGCCTTACTTATCCGGGGCCTCTTTCCCTTCCATATGAAGTTGGTGATTTGTTTCTCCATCTCATTAAAGAATGTCATTGAGATTTGGATCAGAATTGCATTAAATGTATAGATCACTTTTGGTAGAATAGACATTTTTATGATGTTAATTCTTCCTACCCATGAGTAAGGTATGTTTTTCCACTTATGTGAGTTTCTTGCAGAAGCGTACTGTAGTTTCCTTACATCTCTAGTATTATTTATTCCTAAATATTTTATCTTCTTGGGGGCTACTGTAAATGGCATTGATTTGGTGATTTTCTCTTTGATGTTCTTTTGTTGGTGTAGAGGAATCCAACTGATTTTTGTATGTTTATCTTGTATCCCAATACTCTACTGAACTCTTCTACTAGTTTCAGTAGTTTTCTTGAGGATTCCTTAGGGTTTTCTGTGTATAAGATCATGTCATCTGCAAATAGAGATACTTTTACTTGTTCCTTGCCAATCTGGATGCACTTTATTCTTTATCTAGCCTAATTGCTCTGGCTATGACATGCAACACAATGTTGAATGAGAGCGGCGATAAAGGGCATTCTTGTCTGATTTCCGGTCTCAGTGGGAATGCTTTCAGGCTTTCTCCATTTAGGGTGATGTGGCTATTGTCTTTGTACGAATGCCCTTTATTGTGTTGAGGAATTTTCCTTCTATTCCTATTTTGCTGAGAGTTTTTATCATGAATGGGTGTTGAACTTTCTCAGATGCCTTTTCTGCATCATTTGATAAAATCATGTGATTTTTGTCTTTTGTTTTATTTATGTGGTGTATTACATTAATTCTTTGTTTAATATTGGACCATCCCTGCATACCTGGTATGAATCCCACTTGGTCATGGTGAATTATTTTTTTGATACATTGTTGAATTCTATTGGCTAGAATTTTGTTGAGGATTTTTGCATCTACATTCCTGAGAGATATAGGTCTATAATTTTCTTTTCTTGTGGAGTCTTTACCTGGTTTTGGTATCAGGGATATGGTGGCTTCATGTGATGAGTTTGGTAGTATTCCATCCTTTTCTATGCTCTGAAATACCTTAGTAGTAGTGGTGTTAAGTCCTCTCTGAAAGCTTGGTAGAACTCTGCAGTGAAGCCATCCGGACCAGGGCTTTTTGGAGGGGAGTTTTTTGATTACCTTTTCAATCTCTTTTTTTGTTATGGGTCTATTTAGTTGTTCTACCTCTGTTTGTGTTAGTTTAGGTAGGTAGTGTGTTTCTAGGAATTCATCCATTTCTTCTAGGTTTTCAAATTTGTTAGAGTACAATTTTTTCATAGTAATCTGATACGATTCTTTTGATTTCATTTGGGTCTGTTGTAATATCGCCCATCTCATTTCTTTTTTGGGCTATTTGCTTCTTCTGTTTTCTTTTGTCAGTTTGGCCAGTGGTTTATCAATTTTGTTGATTTTTTCAAAGAGCCAGCTTTTGGTCTTGTTAATTCTTTCAATTGTTTTTCTGTTTTCTATTTTATTTAGTTCTGCCCTAATTTTCATTATTTCTTTTCTTCTGGTGCCTTAGGGTTTCTTTTGTTGCTCTCTTTCTATTTGGTCAAGCTGTAGGGATAATTCTTTGATTTTGGCCCTTTCTTCTTTTTGGATGTGTGCATTTATTGATATAAATTGGCCTCTGAGCACCGGTTTTGCTGTGACCCAAAGGTTCTGATAGGAAGTGTTTTCATTCTCATTGGATTCTCTGAATTTCTTTATTCCATCCTTAATGTCTTCTATAATCCAGTCTTTTTTGAGCAGGGTTTTTCTTTTATTGTTCAGTTTCCAAGTGTTTGTTTTCTTTTCCCTGATTTTCCTGTAATTGATTTCCACTTTTATGGCCTTATGGTCAGAGAAGATGCTTTGTAATATTTCAATGTTTTGGATTCTGCTAAGGCTTGCTTCATGACCTAATATGTGGTCTATTCTACAGAATGTTCCATGTGCACTAGAAAAGAAAGTATACTTGAGTGCTATTGGGTGGAGTGTTCTGTATATGTCTATGAGGTCAAGTTGGTTGATTGTGGCATTTAGATCTTCCGTGTCTTTATTGAGCTTCCTTCTGAAAGTCCTGTTCTTCACTGAAAGTGGTGTGTTGCAGTCTCCTACTATAATTGTGGGGCTGTCTCTCTCACTTTTCAGTGCTGATAGAGTTTGTTTTATGTATCTTGAAGCCCTGTCATTGGGTGCATAAATATTTAATATGGTTATATCTTCTTGGTATATTGTCCCTTTAATCTTTATATAGTATCCTTCCTTAGCCTTTCTGATAGATTTAACTTTAAAGTCTATTTTGTCAGAAATTAATATTGCCACTCCTGCTCTTTTTTGATTGTTGTTTGCTCGATATATTTTTTTCCATCCTTTGAGTTTTAGTTTGTTCCTGTCTCTAAGTCTAAGGTATGTCACTTGTAGGCATCATATAGACGGATCTTGTTTTTTAATCCATTCTGCCATGCTGCCTCTTTATTGTTGCATTTAGTACACTTACATTCAGGGTAATTATGGATCGATATGAATTAAGTGCTATCATTTTGATGTCTTTTTTTGTGTGTTGTTGACAGTTTCTTTTTCCCACTTAATTTTATGTGCTGAGTAGATTATATATTGTCCTTTCCTCATATTTATTGTTGTTGATTTTGTTTCTGGGGAGTGTGTATTTTTTTCTTGTATTTTATTTTGATGAGTAGGACAGTTTGTCTCCTTTGTGGTTACCTTATTATTTACCCCTATTTTTCTAAATTTAAACCTAACTTTTATTTCTTTGTATCGCGGTATCTTCCTCTCCATATGGAAGGTGTATGATTACATTTCTTAGTCCCTCTTTATTATTTTAATGTTGTCTTCTTTTTTATAATAGCATCGCTGTTACCCTGTTTTGAGCTTCTTTTTCTTTTTAAATCTTATGTTGTCTTTTTGGCTTTCCCTGTCTGGGTTGACTTCTGGTTGCTCTGCCCAGTGTTCTAGTCTTGGGTTGATACCTGATATTGTTGATTTTTTAACTAAAGAACTCCCTTTAGTATTTCTTGTAGTTTTGGTTTGGTTTTTAGGAATTTCCTAAATTCTGTTTATCTGGAAATGTCTTAATTTCACCTTCATATTTAAGAGACAGTTTTGCTGGATATATGATTCTTGGCAGGCAATTTTTTTCCTTTAATTTTTTAAATATGTCATCCCATTGCCTTCTTGCCTGCATGGTTTCTGCTGAATAGTCCTAGCTTATTCTTATTGGCTCTCCTTTGTAGGTGACTTTTCATTTATCCCTTGCTGCTCTTATAATTCTCTCTGTCTTTGGCACGTTTGATTATAGTCTGTCTTGGTGACTTTCTTTTAAGATCTACCTTATGTGGAGTTCAATGAGCATCTTGGATAGATATCTTCTCATCTTTCATGATATCAGGGAAGTTTTCTGCTAACAAATCTTCAACAATTCTCTCTGTATTTTCTGTTATCCTTCCCTCCTCTGGCACTCCAATCACTTGTAGGTTATTTCACTTGATAGAGTCCCACATGATTCTTAAGGTTTCTTCATTTTTTTTTTTTAATTCTTTTACCAGATTTTTCTTCAAATATATTAGTTCCAAGTGATTTATCTTCAAGTTCAAAAATTCTGGTTTCTATTTGCTCAGTTCTGCTCCTCTGACTTTCTATTGAGTTATCTACTTCTGTAATTTTATTGTTATTCTTCTGAATTTCTGATTGCTGTCTGTCTATGGATTTTTCCAGCTTATTAAACTTTTCATTATGTTCCTGAATAATCTTTCTAATTTCTTCAATTGCTTTATCTGTGTTTTCCTTGGCTCGTTGTGCGTATTGCTTCATTTTCTTCCTGATGTCTCGAAGGGTTCTTTATATTAATCTTTTGTATTCTGCCTCTGGTAATTCCAGGAATTCACTTTCATCTAGAAGATCCCTGGATTCTTTGTTTTGAGAGCTTGTTGAGGTGATCATGGTCTGTTTCTTTATGTGACTTGATATTGACTGCTGTCTCTGAGCCATCTATAAGTTATTGTATTAGTTTATGCTTGCTTACTGTGTCATAGCTTCTTGCTTTGTTTTGTTTTGAGATACCCAGATGGGTTGTTTGAGTGAGCTAGCTTGATTATTTTCACCTTTGGAGCTCTGACATCCTGTCCCCAGATGGCTAGAGCTGTTATCCAGATTATCAGTCTGGGAGTCCGTTCAGTTTTCTTGTATGAATTCAGCTCAGATTTCTAGGTAGCTGATCATCAGGTGTGTGGTACAGGCTCTGTTCTACAGTCTTAGAGGGGCAGGGGTGATTGACATATATACCAGTATCTTGTCATGCTCTGAACAAGGCAGGGGACTGAGAACCAACTCCTGAGTATCTCTGAGGAAAACACGTCCCTGTTCCCTAGATCGTGCAGGTAGGTGGTTTCTGCAGACAGACCTTAGGCACCCAAAGTTTTTGATTGTAAGGACCAGGAGGTACCAGTTATCCTTGGACCCCTGTCACAGATGGCTGGGTGACCTGAGTGGAGCTACCAGTCTTTAGGTCCCTGATGTGAGTAGGTGAGGACCTTGTTTAATAGGCAAAGCAATGTCAAACATCAAACACCCACCTCTCCACCGCACAGCTGAAATAGTTGGAGTCTGCCAACAAAGGCCTATTGTCCCAAAATAGGCCCTCACAGGTCCATGCAAAAGGGAAAGGTGCTCAAAGTCCACAGACTGTTTATGCCTGGACAGGAGCTGCTACTGTCCTGAGCTCCCCTGGTTAGTGGAGCTAGCAAATTATCTTTTCCTCCAAATGCAAATTTTTTCCTTCCCCAAGGCTGGGAGGATGGCTCTAGGCGCTCAACAGTGCCTATCTCAGGCCCAGGGAATTCAGCCACTGAAGCTGGCTTGGATGTGGTAAGATATACGCAAGTACTCAGCTTTTGCCAAGAGCGCCATTCTTCTCAGGTTCTGGAGGTGCGAGTAGGTTGTGTGGCTGGCTGCTTCTCCCTGAGGAAACTGCAGCGGAATGCTGGTACCAGCCCACCACTGCTGCTCCGGGAGTGGGTCCTGAGGGCTCCCTGCGATTCAGGTCCAGTAACTCCTCTCCGCTTCTGAACGGTCTCTTCCTCCCCCTGCCTCTCAATTTGTTTTCTAAGCTTGCCTTTGAAGCTCAGGGCTCCCAGCTTGTCACAGATATACGTGTTTCACTTGTTTTTTTGGCTCTTCGTTGTAAAGAAGGCTAGCTGGAAGCTTCTGTCTATTCTGCCATCTGGGCTTTTCCTCAGATTTTGATTTCTTGACTGCTGCTTCCATGGGTGTTGATCGTGGATCCAAGTAAAATGAAATGCTTGACAATTACTTGTCAAAAAAAAAATAGGAAAACTCAGAATGTTTTTAAATTCGGATTGAGTTCCGGAAAGGCTTAGTATAAAACTCACTTATAAGGTATTGACTCATTGACTAATGAATTTGTAAGCAAATCACAGGCACTATAAAATCAAAGGAACAAAACTATGAATGTAAATAGGTTTCTAAGGAATTTTAAAATATAGGAAACATAATTGCTGGCAGGTGGTCAGAAAACACTTGAATTATATTTTGTGAATGATCAAAACCATCCCCAAACTGTCTTTATAAAGTATTTGGAACATATATTTTAATGGGAACAAAATCTACAAATAGGAGGGGGACTTTTCTTGGCAAAGGAATGGAAAACCGTATAGTTAGTATGTGTATTTTTAATATTCAAGGAAAAGAGTAGCAAAGATTATCTACCCAAAATTTTCTAAGCTATAAAATACGTATAAGGACCACAGTATCAATGGGTTTATCAGATCAAGTCTTGGGAGCATGATTGATTTATTACAGTTCTTGAACTTAATAGTTGTTGTTGTTGTTAGGTGCCATCGAGTCGGTTCTGACTCATAGCAACCCTATGTATCACAGAACAAAACACTGCCCAGTCCTGTGCCATCCTTACAATCATTGTTATGCTTGAGACCATTGTTGCAGCCACTGTGCCAATCCTTCTGGTTGAGCCTTCCTGCCTTCCTCTGACCCTGTACTTTACCAAGTATGATGTCCTTCTCCAGGTACTCATCCCTCCTGACAATAAGTCCAAAGTATGTAATATGCAGTCTTGCCATCCTTGCTTCTAAGGAGAATTCTGGTTGTACTTCTTCCAAGACAGATATGTTCATTTTTTTGGTAGTCCATGGCATATTCAATATTCTTCACCAACACCACAATTCAAAGGCATCAATTCTTTTTCAATCTTCCTTAGTCATTGTCCAGCTTTCACATGCATATGATGTGATTGAAAATACCATGGCTTGGGTCAGGCGCGTCTTAGTCTTCAAGGTGACATCTTTGCTTTTCAACACTTTGAAGAGGTCCTTTGCAGCATATTTGCCCAATGCAGTGCATCTTTTGATTTGTTGACTGTTGCTTCCATGGGCGTTGATTTTGGATCCAAGTAAAATGAAATCCTTGAAAACTTCAATCTTTTCTCCCTTTATCATGATGTGGCTTCTGGGTCCAGTTGTGAGGATTTTTGTTTTCTTTATGTTGAGGTGTAATCCATGGTATTTATAGGGCTTTCACTGGCTAACTATTTTCAGAAGTGGACTGCTGGGTCCTTCTTCTTAGTCTGTGTTAGTCTGGAAGCTCAGCTGAAACTTGTCCTCCATGGTTTGGGTCTGAATACTGGTGGCATAGTTTCCAGCATCACAGCAACATACAAACTCCCTTAGTAGGACAAACTGACAGACACATGGGTGGAACTTAATAGAGGTCTACTAATTCACAACCCAAACAGATACTGCCCTGACAGAGATCACAACAGAGAGTCCCAGATAGAGCAGGAGAAAAATGTAGAACAGAATTCAAATTCAAGTAAAAAGACTAGACTTACTGGTCTCACAGAGACTGGAGGAACCCCTGAAACTACTGCCTCCTGAAGCTCTGCCAACACAGAGCTGAAACCATTCCTAAGGCCCACTTTTCAGACAAGGATTAGATAGCCCTATAAAACAAAAAATAACACACTTAAAGAAAATGTTTCTTAGTTCAATCAAATATACAAGACCAAATGGGCATCCCTGGTCCAAAAGCAGGACAAGAAGGCAAGAAGGGACAGGAACTGGAAAAATGGACACAGGGGTCCCAGGATAGAAAAAAGGAACATGCTGTCACATTGTGGGGATTGCAACCAATGTCACAAAACAATATGTGTATACATTTTTGAATGAGAAATTAACTTGAACTGTAAAATTTCACCTAAACCACAATAAAAAGAAAAAGATGAAAGCCTAGAAAATCCTGTGAGGAAGCTCTACCCTGTAACATTTGGTCCCTATGAGTTGCAATTAACTCAAGGGCACCTAACAACAACATTATGAAAAATAAATGGGAAATTATATTCATGAGATCCATTCATGAGAAAACATAATGTGTTTCTAGCATATTACAGGTAATTCAGTAAAGGATATTTGAAATAATGAAACTTCAGCTGAAGCAGGGGCAATGACAAAAAGGTCTAAAAGAATCTACAGGAATTAGAAAGTTAGAGTCAACGGGAGCTGTGGACTGATTAGATGAAGGATGTGAAAGAGAAGAAGAAAGCAAAGGCAAAGCCCTGTTTGGGCTTGGGTATCTTTTGGCATCCTTCACTGACATGGAACACATGAAGGGGATGAAATTTAAGTGAAAGAGGAAGAGTTCATATTTAGACATTTGAGTGTGAAGTGAGTATAAGATATTGAGGGGAAGACCTGTGGGAAGTAGTTAGATACAAACACCTATTGCCCATAAGTGAGAAAGTTACCAGAAATAAGAAATTTTTCTATCAGCAAAAAAGAAGACATGGGAATTGTGGTAGATGATGAAGATTTGCTCACTCAACTGAATTCCACCACTCTCATAGCACACCTTATTCTAGAGACTGAAAACCTAAAGAGGCATTTCACAGACCCCTTTAAGCTTATGTTCACACATGGCCTAGATTCCACTGAGAAGTTGTATCTTCATGAGATCTGGAGGCAGGAATCAGCCTTATAGGGAAGGGCATATTTCTGCTGTTCCTGCTGACATGCTCAGTTGTAAGGATATTTGGTTTTTGTGTTGCAGCTATAACTGAAGTCCCAATTTCTGGTCTGTAGCTTCATGTGTGTGAAGAAACAGGGCTTGGGGCATCTATTTTGCTGGAAAAGATTATACAGAGCTTACGTGGCCCTGAAGTCACCAGTTATGGGGGTGGTTTCTCCTTGCTGCTCTTGGCAGAGGTAGTAGCTCCCATAGTAAAATAGTAAACTAGCTCTGTGATGTTTTTCTGAGAGTCATTACTAGAAGTTTGATCTAGAACCTGATCCTCTAGACCAGTACTCTCCAATGGAACCTTCCGCCATGAGGAATATGTTACATATGGTGTATGTTACATATACCATCTAATATGGTAGTCACTAATCACAGGTAGCTACTGATCACTTGAAATATGCCTAGTGCAACTGAAGAACTAAATATTTATTTTATTTCCTCACTAGTCATATTAAATTTAAATTAATTTAAATTTAAATGTAAACAACCACATGTGGTTAATGGTTACCATATTTGACAGCACAGAGCTAGACCCTCCAATAATTTTGTAAGCACATAATTCCTTGGATTAAATTTCTTTTTAATTAAATTGTTAGAGTGGTTTCTGTCATACACAGTTAAACACTCACTGATATAGGAGATTTTGCAACTCCCCAAAGCAAATGCATAGGAGAGAAAAGTCTTAAAATATTGCTGAGGGAAAGCTTGTCAATCAAAAAATGGTCAGAGAAGGAAATAAATGAAAAGAGGAGTCAGACAGGTGGAAGGAAATCCAGAGGAAAGTGGTATCAAGATAGGAGAGTCTTTAGATAAGAAGGAAGTGGTCTACAGGAAACAAAATATAGCATCCAAAGTAGAGTGAGACCAACACGTGGCCAATGAAGACCCAAATTCCATCTCCGGTTTGAGTCATCCTTGACTTCTTCTTTGCATGACCCCAATATCTGTGGGGCTTTGAAGACATGCTATGTGAGCATTAATTTGGCATTTGTGTATGACAATGTGGAGGGGCCTAGTTTCAGAGATCTTGATTGGTATGAAGAAGAATATAGTCCCAATTCTGCTTCTTATTGTCCATAGCCTTAAGTTCCTGTCCCTTCCTGGCCTTCACCTTTTCATTTTAAAAAAAGAAGGATAATAATACCTCCTTACAAAGAACAGAGCTCTGGTGGCACAGTAGTTAAGAGCTCGGCTCCTAATCAAAAGGTCAGCAGCTCGAGTTCCCCAGCAACTGCTTGGAAATATCATGGGGCAGTTCTACTTTGTCCTATAGGGTCACTATGAGTTGAAATCAACTCAATGGCAACAGGTTTAGTTTTCTGGTTTTTTGTGAAGAATAAATGAAATACTGTATGAAAAATAAATGAAACATTCCAGCTGAAAAAATCTGTGCATGATTTGAACCAAAAAAGTGTATTCCACAGCTGGTCTGACATCATCCCCAGATCTCACAGAGTACTTTGGAATATCTATAGAAAAGAAGGGGTGAGTAGAACTCTATTTACATGAGTGAGAATACCACAGCCTTTGAAAAAAATCAACAAATTAAAACTTGATAAGATGAGGATAAATGTCAGCGTGAGAGATATCTGAAGAAAGTAATCTCATCCAGAATCTGCCAAAGAAATACGAACTTGCAAACAAGGGCAGGTATCAAAGAAACACATTATGCTCTTCTGAATAGAAGACCGAGAGAAAGGAACAACAGCTCTAACCTAGAAAGGTACTCTATACAATAAACTATGGGCTAGTAGTGTTTATCCTTACACTTAATATCTGTCTCAGTGTTTTGATTTTGTATCCCCTAAGGCAAGTTTTCTTGAGCTAGGCATTCTAAGGAAGGTGCACAGAATTCGAAATGATTCTGCCCTAAAAATGATTATTTTGGTGTAAAAGAAAGTCTTTGTTGTCAAATTGAAGAAACTAGTTGCCATCGGGTCAATTCTGACTCAGGACAATCCTGTGTGTATCAGAGTAGAATTGTACTCCATAGAGTTTTCATTGGCTCATTTTTCTGAATGAGACTGCCAGGCTTTTATTCTGAGACAGCTCTGGGTGGACTCAAACATCTAACCTTTGGATTAGCAGCTTAATGTGTTAACCATTTATACTGCCCCGGGACCCCTTCATAACAGATCACTTCCAACTCATAGTGACCCTGTAGGACAAAGCAGAACTGCCCCATAGGGTTTCTAAGGCTGTAATCTTTACAGAAGCAGACTGACACATCTTTCTCCCATGGAACAGCTGGTGAGTTTGAACCGCTGACCTTCTGGTTAGCAGCCAAGTGCTTAGCCACTGTACCAGCAGGGCTCCTTTCATAACAGATACAAAATTCTAAGCCACTAGTATTCAACTTTTGATTTTGGTACAAGTTCTGTGATGAGATAATGAACTTTTGGCAGAATGTAAATCATATCAACCCTTAAGTACATTGTTTTTTCAAAACAAGACTTTCTTTGTGAATGAAGCAGTGGATGGAGTCAGGTTTTTAGAATCTTCATTTGTTGATGTGGCATGACTCAAAATGAGAAGAAACAGCTGCAAACATCCATTAATAATCAGAATGTGGAATGTAAGAATCACGAATCTAGGAAAATTTGAAATCATCGAAAATGAAATGGAACACATAAACATCAATATCCTAGGCATTGGTGAGCTGAAATGAACTGCTATTGGCCATTTTGAATTAGATAATCATATGATCTACTATGCCAGGAATAACATCTTGGAGAGGAATGGCATTGCATTCATCTTCAAAAAGAACATTTCAAGATCTATCCTGAAGTACAACACTGTCAGTGAAAGGATAATATCCACATGCCTACAAAGAAGACCAGTTAATACAACTATTATTCAAATTTACACACCAACCACTAAGGCCAAAGATGAAGAAACTGAAGATTTTTACCAACTTTTGCAGTCTGATATTGATCAAACATGCAATCAGGATGCATTGATAATTACTGGTGATTGGAATGGGAAAGCTGGAAACAAAGAAGAAGGATTGGTAGTTGATAAATATGGCCTTGGTGATAGAAACAATGCCAGAGATCCCATGTTAGAATTTTGTGAAACAAATGATTTTTTCATTGGAAATACCTTTTTTCAACAACATAAACAGTGACTATACATATGGACCTTGACAGATGAAATCAAATCAATTATATCTGTGGAAAGAGACAAGGGAAATTTCAATATCCTCAGTCAGAACAAGGTCAGGGGCCTACATTGGAACAAACAATCAATTGCTCACAGGCAAATTCAAGTTGAAACTTAAGAAAATTAGAACAAGTCCACAAGAGCCAAAGTACGATCTTGAGTACATCCCACCTTAATTTAGAGAGATCATCTCAAAAATAGGTTTGATGCATTGACCCAAGACCAGTCAAGAAGACCAGATGAGTTGTGGAATGATATCAAAGACATCATACATGAAGATAGCAAGAGGTCATTAAAAAGATAGGAAAGAAAGAAAAAATAAAAACAAAATGGATGTCAGAAGAGTCTCTGAAACTTGCTCTTGAACATTGAGTAGTTAAAATGAAAGGGAGGAATGATGAAACAAAAGAGCTGAACAGAAGATTTCAAAGGGCAGCTTGAGAAGACAAAGTAAAATATTATAATGACATGTGCAAAGACCTGCAACTAGAAATCCAAAAGGGATGAACATGCTTTGCATTTCTTGAGCTAAAAGAACTGAAGAAAAAATTGAAGCCTTGAGTTGCAATAGTGAAGGGTTCTATGGGGAAAATACTAAACGAGGCAGGAAGCATCAAAAGAAGATGGAAGGAATATACAGAGTCACTATATCAAAAAGAATTGATCAATGTTCAACCATTTTAGGAGGCAGTGTATCATCAGGAACCAATGATATTGAAGGAAGAGTTCCAAGTTCCACTGAAGGCACTGGTGAAACACAAGGCTCCAGGAACTGATGGAATACCAACTGAGATGCTTCAACAAAAGGATGCAGTGCTGAAAGTGCTCACTCTCTATGCCAAAAAAATTGGAAGACAGCTACCTGGTCAACCAACTAGAAGAGATCCGTATTTATGTCTATTCCAATGAAAGGTGACTCAACCAAATGTGGAAATTCTCAAGCAATATCATTAATATCACTCGCAAGCAAAATCTTGCTGAATATCATTCAAAAGCATTTGCAGTGGTACATCAACAGGGAACTGAGAGAAATTCAAGCCAGATTCAGAACAGGACATGAAACCAGAGATATCATTGCTGATGTCAGATGGATCCTGGCTGAAAGTAGAGAATACTAGAAAGATGTTTACTTGTGTTTTATTGCCTATGTAAAAGCATTTGATCATAACAAATTATGGAAAACATTTCGAAGAATGGTTGCTAATGGATCTTTTGTTTAATTTGCTCATGAGGAACCTGTACATAGATCAAGAGGCAGTCATTCATAAAGTCAGGAAAAGTGTGCGTCAGGGTTGTATGCTTTCACCATATTTATTCAATGTATATACTGAGAAAATCATCTGAAAAGCTGGACTATATGAGGAGAATGGGGCATCAGGATTGGAGGAAGACTCACTAACAACCTGTGTTATACAGATGATACAACCTTTCTTGCTGAAAGTGAAAAAGACTTGAAGCACTTACTGATAAAGATCAAAGACCACAGCCTTCAGTATGGATTACACCTCAATATAAAGAAAACAAAAATCCTCACAAGTAGACCAATAAGCAACATCATGATAAACGGAGAAAAGACTGAAGTTGTCAAGGATTTCATTTTACTTTGATCCACAGTCAACACACATGGAAGCAGCAGTCAGAAATCAAATGACATATTACATTGGGCAAATCTGCTGCAAGACCTCTTTAAAGTGTTGAAAAGCAAAGATGTCACCTTGAAGACTAATGTACAACTTACCCAAACCATGATGTTTTCAATAATCTCATATGCATGGGAAAGCTGGACAATGAATAAGGAAGACTGAATGAGAGTTGATGCCTTTGAATTACAGCGTTGGTGAACAATATTGAATATACCATGGATTGCCAAAGAACAAACAAATGTGTCTTGGAAGAATTATAGCCAGAATGATCCTTAGAAGCAAGGATGGGGAGACTATGTCTCATATACTTTGGACATGTTGTCAGGAGGGATCAGTCCCTGGAGAAGGACATTTGTGCTTGGTAAAGTAGAAAAAAAACGAAAAAGAGGAAGACCCTCAATGAGATGGATTGACACAGTGTCTGCAATAATGGGCTCAAGCATAACAATAATTGTGAGGATGGTGCAGGACCAGACAGTGTTTCACTTTACATAGGGTCTCTAAGAGTCAGAAATGACTTGACGGCACCTAACAACAACATATACATACAAATATATATATATACACACACACGTATATATCTACACAGAGAGAGAGAGAGAGACATTTATATCAAGAAACGACTCACGCAGTTTTAGAAGCTGGAAAGTCCCAAGTCCATGAGTGAGGCATCAGGCTTCTCCGGACTCATGTAGCTTCAGGGGTTGATGAACCCAAGTTCGGCAGGTCAGAGGGCAGGCTGCTGGGTCAAGTCCCAATAACCAGAGGGCAGATGATGACAAGCCGAATGCAGGATACAGAGCAGAGCAAAAGCCAATGAGCTTTGCCAGAGATTCCACATATATTGGATTCAGGCCATATACCCAAGGAAACTCCCTTTCAACTGATTGGCTGGCTGCGTACAGTAGATTTCATCATGGAGGTGATTACATTATGTCATCTTTCCTCATGGAAGTGTTTATGTCATTTCATAACTGCCAAAATACATCATAACTGCCAAACCACTCAGAATCAAGGACCAGTTTGGTTGACACACAAATCATAACCATCACACAATCTAAATAGCTTCATTAAATCATTTTGTTATTTTATCTATCTTAATATAACTCCATTGTTTTAGAATACTCATAAACTGATTACTGTAACTTACTTCTTTAAAACATTTCATCATAATCAGAAGAATGGTTGTTGGTTTTTAAAATTTATTTTTTCTTTTATTATTATTATTCATTTTTCTACTTAATCAGTAGGAAACATTTATTCAGCCCCTACTATTAGCCAGATCCATACTGATTACTAGGACCACAAATATTATTTATGCAAAACCGTTAGCCAAAGAGTATTACTGTCTAAAGGGTTTGGGACCGGACCATTGTGAACCGTAGGGTTTTTATTGGCTAATTTTCAGGAGTAAATTGTCATGCCTTTCTTTGCAGTTGGTCTTAGTCTGGAAGCTCACGGAAGCCTCTTCAGTATCATAGCAATCTGGAGGTGGTGGCTGTTTTGTGGTGCATTGACCAGGAATCAAACCCAGCTCTCCCATATGGTAGGTGAAAATTCTGTCACCGAACCACCAATGGTTCTAATTCTTAAATAATTAGAAATAACTTGAATATTCATTATAAGGGAATTTCATGTTAATCATGTCACATAGTTATTATCAATAATTATTTCTGTGTCAAGGACTTCAATATATAGTCTTAGCTTATTTGCTTTTCCAAAGTTTTTACAATGAGTGCATATTAGTTTCGCAATAAAAAAATAAACAATAAAAGTTCAAACACAAAAGTAACAGAATTATCGGTGAATTCAAGCATTCAGTATTTCTGCATATTTCTTTCTCTCTCTTTTTTTCTCTTATCATCGTGACCTCAATACAATCTAAGTCCTATAATGTTCCTTGAATGAAAGAGACCCTCAGACACATATTCAAAAGCAATCAATGATTAAGGTAGATAACAAAAATTTGCTTTCAGTTAAATTTTATCCACCATTACACATAAAAAATATTCAAGAATATCCATTTAAAGCATGCAGAAGGAGAGGCGGAGCCAAGATGGCGGACTAGGCAGACACTACCTCGGATCCCTCTTACAACAAAGACACGGAAAAACAAGTGAATCAATCACATACATAACAGTCTACGAACCCTGAACAACAAACACAGATTTAGAGATGGAGAACCAACTAATACGGGGAAGCAGCGATTGTTTCCAGAGCCTGGAGCCAGCGTACCAGTCAGGTACGGCACAAGCACACAGAGCTGCTCCACCCCCCTGAACTAACCCCGGGAGGGGGACCAGCCGGTTCCGCGGGCGGCGTGGGATGCAGCCGGTAGGAGAAGTCCCCGGGAGGAGGCAGTGACTGGTCTTGGAGCAGGAAGAGCAGCGTCCCAGCCGGGGAACCGTCCCGCCGGAATTTGGACTGGACGCAGGTATGGCATAAACACGGAGAGCTGCTCCACCCCCCAGAACTAACCCCGGGAAGGGGGCCAGCCGGGTCACGCAGTGGCGTGGGACACAGCCGATAGGAGAAGTCCCCGGGAGGCAGCGACTGGTATTGGAGAGGGGAGAACAGCGTCCCAGCTGGGACACTCGGTCACGGCACAAGCACGGGGAGCTGCTCCACCCATCTGAACTAACCCCGGGAGGAGGCCCAACTGGTTGTCGGAGGCGGCACGGCCACGCGGCTGGAGGGACGAGAAGTCCCCGGGAGGCAGCGACTGATTTTGGAGTCGAGAGTGCACTGTCCCAGTAGGGGAGCCTTGACGCTGGGCGTGGGGCTGGAAAAAGAGGATCTGACCATGACTCCAGCGGGACAGACCCCCCGGGGGCAATCTCCACACAGCCAGCACACATAGGCGACGCGCCCGCGGGAATCTCAGATATAATAGTCATTCCAAGCAAGACAAGCAACTCTGGCTATATTCTGAGGTGCTACTCTCCTATCTCTCTGTTCCCTCCCCCACCCTCCCCAGGCGCCTTCATTAACATCCGAATAGACTGAGCCAGAGGGAGAACTCTGATAGGGATCTGACTGCATTTTTTTTTTAGTGGATTTTCTGGAAAAACTAGTTTCCCAGTGATGGCTCGGAGACAACAATCCATATCAAACCACTTCAAGAAGCAGACCATGACAGCTTCTCCAACCCTCCAGACAAAAGAATCAAAATCTTTCCCAAATGAAGATACAAACCTGGAATTATCAGATACAGAATACAAAAAACTAATTTACAGAATGCTTAAAGATATCACAAATGAAATTAGGATAAATGCAGAAAAAGCCAAGGAACACACCGATAAAACTGTTGAAGAACTCAAAAAGATTATTCAAGAACATAGTGGAAAAATTAATAAGTTGCAAGAATCCATAGAGAGACAACATGTATAAATCCAAAAGATTAACAATAAAATTACAGAATTAGACAACGCAATACGAAGTCAGAGGAGCAGACTCGAGCAATTAGAATGCAGACTGGGACATCTGGAGGACCAGGGAATCAACACCAACACAGCTGAAAAAAAATCAGATAAAAGAATTAAAAAAAATGAAGAAACCCTAAGAATTATGTGGGACTCGATCAAGAAGGATAACCTGCAGGTGATTGGAGTCCCAGAACAGGGAGGAGGGACAGAAAACACAGAGAAAATAGTTGAAGAACTCCTGACACAAAACTTCCCTAACATCATGAAAGACGAAAGGATATCTATCCAAGATTCTCATCGAACCCCATTTAAGATTGATCCAAAAAGAAAAACACCAAGACATATTGTCATCAAACTCACCAAAACCAAAGATAAACAGAAAATTTTAAAAGCAGCCAGGGAGAAAAGAAAGGTTTCCTTCAAGGGAGAATCAATAAGAATAAGTTCAGACTACTCAGCAGAAACCATGCAGGCAAGACGGGAATGGAACGACATATACAGAACACTGAAGGAGAAAAACTGCCAGCCAAGGATCATATATCCAGCAAAACTCTCTCTGAAATATGAAGGCGAAATTAAGATATTTACAGACAAACACAAGTTTAGAGAATTTGCAAAAACCGAACCAAAGCTACAAGAAATACTAAAGGGTGTTGTTTGGTCAGAAAACCAATAATATCAGATACCAGCACAACACAAGGTCACAAAACAGAACGTCCTGATATCAACTCAAATAGGGAAATCACAAAAACAAACAAATTAAGATTAGTTAAAAAAAAAATACACATAACAGGGAATCATGGAAGTCAATAGGTAAAAGATCACAATAATCAAAAAGAGGGACTAAATACAGGAGGCATTGAACTGCCATATGGAGAGTGATACAAGGCAATATAGAACAATACAAGTTAGGTTTTTACTTAGAAAAATAGGGGTAAATAATAAGGTAACCACAAAAAGGTATAACAACTCTATAAATCAAGACAAAAGCCAAGAAAAACGTAACGACTCAACTAACATAAAGTCAAACACTATGAAAATGAGGATCTCACAATTTACTAAGAAAAACGCCTCAGCACAAAAAAGTATGTGGAAAAATGAAATTGTCAACAACACACATAAAAAGGCATCAAAATGACAGCACTAAAAACTTATTTATCTATAATTACCCTGAATGTAAATGGACTAAATGCACCAATAAAGAGACAGAGAGTCACAGACTGGATAAAGAAACACGATCCATCTATATGCTGCCTACAAGAGACATACCTTAGACTTAGAGACACAAACAAACTAAAACTCAAAGGATGGAAAAAAGTATGTCAAGCAAACAATAAGCAAAAAAGAAGAGGAGTAGCAATATTAATTTCTGACAAAATAGACTTTAGACTTAAATCCACCACAAAGGATAAAGAAGGACACTATATAATGATAAAAGGGACAATTGATCAGGAAGACATAACCATATTAAATATATATGCACCCAATGACAAGGCTGCAAGATACATAAATCAAATTTTAACAGAAATGAAAAGTGAGATAGATACCTCCACAATTATAGTAGGAGACTTCAACACACCACTTTCGGAGAAGGACAGGACATCCAGTAAGAAGCTCAATAGAGACACGGAAGATCTAATTACAACAATCAACCAACTTGACCTCATTGACTTATACAGAACTCTCCACCCAACTGCTGCAAAATATACTTTTTTTTCTAGCGCACATGAAACATTCCTAGAATAGACCACATATTAGGTCATAAAACAAACCTTTGCAGAGTCCAAAACATCGAAATATTACAAAGCATCTTCTCAGACCACAAGGCAATAAAACTAGAAATCAATAACAGAAAAACTAGGGAAAAGAAATCAAATACTTGGAAAATGAACAATACCCTCCTGAAAAAAAGACTGGGTTATAGAAGACATCAAGGAGGGAATAAGGAAATTCTTAGAAAGCAACGAGAATGAAAATACTTCCTATCAAAACCTCTGGGACACAGCAAAAGCAGTGCTCAGAGGCCAATTTATATCGATAAATGCACACATACAAAAAAAAGAAAGATTTTGCCAAAATCAGAGAACTGTCCCTACAACTTGAACAAATAGAAAGTGAGCAACAAAAGAATCCATCAGGCACCAGAAGAAAACAAATAATAAAAATTAGAGCTGAACTAAATGAATTAGAGAACAGAAAAACAATTGAAAGAATTAACAAAGCCAAAAGCTGCTTCTTTGAAAAAATTAACAAAATTGATAAACCATTGGCTAGACTGACTAAAGAAATACAGGAAAGGAAACAAATAACCCGAATAAGAAACGAGAAGGACCACATCACAACAGAACCAAATGAAATTAAAAGAATCATTTCAGATTATTATGAAAAATTGTACTCTAACAAATTTGAAAACCTAGAAGAAATGGATGAATTCCTGGAAAAACACTACCTACCTAAACTAACACATTCAGAAGTAGAACAACTAAATAGACCCATAACAAAAAAAGAGATTGAAACGGTAATCAAAAAACTCCCAACAAAAAAAAGCCCTGGCCCAGACGGCTTCACTGCAGAGTTCTACCAAACTTTCAGAGATGAGTTAACACCACTACTTCTGAAGGTATTCCAAAGCATAGAAAATGACGGAATACTACCCAACTCATTCTATGAAGCCACCATCTCCCTGATACCAAAACCAGGTAAAGACATTACAAAAAAAGAAAATTATAGACCTATATCCCTCATGAACACTGATGCAAAAATCCTCAACAAAATTCTAGCCAATAGAATCCAACAACACATCAAAAAAATAATTCACCCTGATCAAGTGGGATTTATACCAGGTATGCAAGGCTGGTTTAATATCAGAAAAACCATTAATGTAATCCATCACATAAATAAAACAAAAGAGAAAAACCACGTGATCTTATCAATTGATGCAGAAAAGGCATTTGACAAAGTTCAACACCCATTTATGATAAAAACTCTTACCAAAATAGGAATAGAAGGAAAATTCCTCAACATAATAAAGGGCATCTATGCAAAGCCTACAGCCAATATCACTCTAAATGGAGAGAACCTGAAAGCATTTCCCTTGAGAACGGGAACCAGACAAGGATGCCCTTTATCACCGCTCTTATTCAACATCGTGCTGGAAGTCCTAGCCAGGGCAATTAGGCTAGACAAAGAAATAAAAGGTATCCGGATTGGCAAGGAAGAAGTAAAGTTATCACTATTTGCAGATGACATGATTATATACACAGAAAACCCTAAGGAATCCTGCAGAAAACTACTGAAACTAATAGAAGAGTTTGGCAGAGTCTCAGGTTATAAAATAAACATACAAAAATCACTTGGATTCCTCTACAGCAACAAAAAGAACACCGAAGAGGAAATCACCAAATCAATACCATTCACAGTAGCCCCCAAGAAGATAAGATACTTAGGAATAAATCTTACCAAGGATGTAAAAGACCTATACAAAGAAAACTACAAAGCTCTACTACAAGAAATTCAAAAGGACATACTTAAGTGGAAAAACATACCCTGCTCATGGATAGGAAGACTTAACATAGTAAAAATGTCTATTCTACCAAAAGCCATCTATACGTTTAACGCACTTCCGATCCAAATTCCAATGTCATATTTTAAGGAGATAGAGAAACAAATCACCAACTTCATATGGAAGGGAAAGAACCCCCGGATAAGCAAAGCACTACTGAAAAAGAAGAAGAAAGTGGGAGTCCTCACTTTACCTGACTTCAGAACCTATTATACAGCCACAGTAGTCAAAATAGCCTGGTACTGGTACAACAACAGGCACATAGACCAATGGAACAGAATTGAGAACCCAGACATAGATCCATCCACGTATGAGCAGCTGATATTTGACAAAGGACCAGTGTCAGTCAATTGGGGAAAAGATAGCCTTTTAAAAAATGGTGCTGGCATAACTGGATATCCATTTGCAAAAAAATGAAACAGGACCCATACCTCACACCATGCACAAAAACTAACTCCAAGTAGATCAAAGACCTAAACATAAAGACTAAAACGATAAAGATCATGGAAGAAAAAATTGGGACAACCCTAGGAGCCCTAATACAAGGTATAAACAGAATACAAAACATTACCAAAAATGATGAAGAGAAACCCGATAACTGGGAGCTCCTAAAAATCAAACACCTATGCTCATCTAAAGACTTCTCCAAAAGAGTAAAAAGACCACCTACAGATTGGGAAAGAATTTTCAGCTATGACATCTCAGACCAGCGCCTGATCTCTAAAATCTACATGGTTCTGTCAAAACTCAACCACAAAAAGACAAACAACCCAATCAAGAAGTGGGCAAAGGATATGAACACACATTTCACTAAAGAAGATATTCAGGCAGCCAACAGATACATGAGTAAATGCTCTCGATCATTAGCCATTAGAGAAATGCAAATTAAAACTACGATGAGATTTCATCTCACACCAGCAAGGCTGGCATTAATCCAAAAAACACAAAATAATAAATGTTGGAGAGGCTGCGGAGAGATTGGAACTCTCATACACTGCTGCTGGGAATGTAAAATGGTACAACCCCTTTGGAAATCCATCTGGCGTTATCTTAAACAGTTAGAAATAGAACTATCATACAACCCAGAAATCCCACTCCTGGGAATATACCCTAGAGATACAAGAGCCTTCATACAAACAGATATATGCACACCCATGTTTATTGCAGCTCTGTTTACAATAGCAAAAAGTTGGAAGCAACCAAGGTGTCCATCAACGGATCAATGGGTAAATAAATTGTGGTATATTCACACAATGGAATACTACGCATCGATAAAGAACAGTGACGAATCTCTGAAACATTTCATAACATGGAGGAAACTGGAAGTCATTATGCTGATCGAAATTAGTCAGAGGCAAAAGGACAAATATTGTATAAGACCACTATTATAAAATCTTGAGAAATAGTAAACCTGAGAAGAACACATACTTTTGTGGTTACGAAGGGGGGAGGGAGGGAGGGAGGGAGACGGTTTTTTATTGATTAATCAGTAGATAAGAACTGCTTTTAGGTGAAGGGAAAGACAACACTCAATACATGGAAGGTCAGCTCAATTGGACTGGACCAAAAGCAAAGAAGTTTCCGGGATAAAATGAATGCTTCAAAGGTCAGCGGAGCAAGCGCGGGGGTCTGGGGAACATGGTTTGCGGGGACTTCTAAGTCAATTGGCAAAATAATTGTATTATGAAATTATTCTGCATCCCACTTTGAAATGTGGCGTCTGGGGTCTTAAATGCTAACAAGCGGCCATCTAAGATGCATCAATTGGTCTCAACCCACCTGGAGCAAAGGAAAATGAAGAACACCAAGGCCACGCGACAACTAAGAGCCCAAGAGACAGAAAGGGCCACATGAACCAGAGACCTACATCATCCTGAGACCAGAAGAACTAGTTGGTGCCCGGCCACAATCGATGACTGCCCTGACAGGGAGCACAGCAGAGGACCCCTGAGGGAGCAGGAGATCAGTGGGATGCAGACCCCAAATTCTCATAAAAAGACCAAACTTAATGGTCTGACTGAGACTGGAGGAATCCCGACGGCCATGCTCCCCAGACCTTCAGTTGACACAGGACAGGAACCATCCCCGAAGACAACTCATCCGACATGAAAGGGACTGGTCAGCGGGTGGGAGAGAGACGCTGATGAAGAGTGAGCTAATTATATCAGGTGGACACTTGAGATTGTGTTGGCAACTCTTGTCTGGAGGGGGGATGGGAGGATAGAGAGAGAGGGAAGCCGGCAAAATTGTCAAGAAAGGAGAGACTGAAAGGGCTGACGCAAGAGGGGGAGAGCAAGTGGGAGTAGGGAGTGAGATGTATGTAAACTTATATGTGACAGACTGATTGGATTTGTAAATGTTCACTTGAAGCTTAATAAAAGTTATAAATAAAAAAATAAAGTATGCAGAAGGCATTCATAATTAAAAATTCATTGGTATGAACTCAGGAGAAACATCAAGCATTATAAATGCAATTAATTCATAGTGAAAATTGAGAATAACAGAAAGAAATGATGGTAATGTTTTACTTTTGAATGGAATTGAATGTTATCTACTAAATGCTGCTTAATGAGTAGTTAATACTGTTATAGACATAATAACATTTGGATTTATAGATTGGTTCCTTTAATTAATGGCTGAGCAATGAATAGTGGTGGAAGAGGCACATATTTCAAATATGTCCTCCTTGTATTTTATAATTACAAAATTAATAGATGTGTTACCTAAGGGGTCTATTCAGGCTTCCTACGAACTCATCCTTTGGAGTGCAGCTTTCTGAGCTTTTCAGTATGTGCATTCTGAGGGAGTATTAAAATGATTTTGGAGAGTGACAATCGTAATATGTAAGCATCTGGAGAAAGGTCTTATTCTGAAATATAGGAACATAATGCTTTGCAGCCTAGCAACAACTTACCAACTTCCCTGTGGAAGTTAATCATCATATTTTATTTATTATTTTTGATCCTCCACACACCAATGACCTTCTTCTTTTGAAAGTTACCACTACCCTGCTTTTCACCAAGTCTTATGGCCTTTTTCTTTTTTATTGTACTTTAGATGAAGGTTTACAGAACAAAACAGCTTCTCATTAAATAGTTAGTACACATATTGTTTTATGACATTGGTTAACAACACCATGACATGTCAACACTCTTCCTTCTTGACCTTGGGTTCCCTATTACCAGCTTTCCTTTCCCCCCTTGGCTTCTAGTCCTTGCCCTTGGGCTGATGTGCCCCTTTAGTCTCTTTTTGTTTTATGGGCCTGTCTAATCTTTGGCTGAAGGATGAACCTCGGGAACGACTTCATTACTGAGCTAAAAGCATGTCCACGGCAATATTCTCAGGGTTTTTCCAGTGTCTGTCAGGCCAGTAAGTCTTTTTTTCTTTTTTTGTGAGTTAGAATTTTGTTCTACATTTTTCTCCAGTTTCTCTCAGGCCAGTATGTTTGGTTTTCTTTTTGTCAGATATAATTTTGTTCTACATTTTTCTCCATCTCTGTCTGGGACCCTCTATTGTGATCCCTGTCAAAGCAGTTAGTGGTGGTAGCCTGGCACCATCTAGTTGTACTGGACTCAGTCTGGTGGAGGCTGTAGTAGTTGTGGTCCATTAGTACTTTGGAATAATCTTTCCCTTGTGTTTTTAGTTTTCTTCAGTCTCCCTTGCTCCCAAACTGGCAAGAGCAGTGGAGTATCTTAGATGTCTGCTCACATGCTTTTTTTTTTTTTTTATTAAGCTTCAAGTGAACATTTACCATTCCAATCAGTCCGTCACATGTAGGTTTACATACATCTTACTCCCTTCTCCCACTTGCTCTCCCCCTATTGAGTCAGCCCTTACAGTCTCTCGTTTCGTGCCAGTTTTGCCATCTTCCCTCTCTCTCTATCTTCCCATCCCCCCTCCAGTCAAGAGTTGCCAGCACACTCTCCAGTGTCCACCTGAGTTAATTAGCTCACTCTTCATCAGCATCTCTCTCCCCCCCACTGACCAGTCCTTTTCATGCCTGATGATTTGTCTTCGGGGATGGTTCTTGTCCTGTGCCATCAGAAGTTCTGGGGAGCATTGTCTCTGGGATTCCTCTAGTCGCAATCATACCATTAGGTATGGTCTTTTCATGAGAATTTGGGGTCTGTATCCCATTGGTCTCCTGCTCCCTCAGGAGTTGTCTGTTGTGCTCCCTGACAGGGCAGACATCGATTGTGGCTGGGCACCAACTAGTTCTTCTGGTCTCAGGATAATGTAGGTCTCTGGTTCATGTGGCCCTTTCTGACTCTTGGGTTCTTAGTTGTCGTGTGACCTTGGTGTTCTTCCTTTGCCTTTGCTCCAGGTGGGTTGAGACCAATTGATGTATCTTAGATGGCTGCTTGTTGGCATTTAGGACCCCAGGCGCCACAATTCAAAGTGGGATGCAGAGTGTTTTCATAATAGAATTATTTTGCCCATTGACTTAGAAGTCCCCTCAAACCAAGTTCCCCAGACCCCAGCCCCTGCTCCGCTGACCTTTGAAGCTTTCATTTTATCCCGGAAACCTCTTTGCTTTTAATCCAGTCCAATTAGGCTGACCTTCCTTGTATTGAGTGTTGTCTTTCCCTTCACCCAAAGCAGTTCTTATCTACAGATTGATCAATGAAAAGCCCTCTCCCTCCCTCCCTCCCTCCCTCCCCCCTTTGTAACCACATAAGTATGTGTTCTTTTCCGTTTTTTCTATTTCTCAAGATCTTATAATAGTGGTCTTATACAATATTTGTCCTTTTGCAACTGACTCATTTCGCTCAGCATAATGCCTTCCAGATTCCTCCATGTTATGAAATGTTTCAGAGATTCGTCACTGTACTTTATCGATGTGTGGTATTCCATTGTGTGAATATACCACAATTTATTTACCCATTCATCCGTTGATGGACATCTTGGTTGCTTCCAGCTTTTTGCTATTGTAAACAGAGCTGCAATAAACATGGGTGTGCATATATCTGTTTGTGTGAAGGCTCTTGTATCTTTAGGGTATATTCCGAGGAGTGGGATTTCTGGGTTGTATGGACTTTTTTTTTTTTTATGGTAGTTCTATTTCTAACTGTTTACGATAACGCCACATGGATTTCCAAAGTGGTTGTACCATTTTACAATCCCACCAGCAGTGTATGAGAGTTCCAATCTCTCCGCAGCCTCTCCAACATTTATTATTTTGTGTTTTTTGGATTAATGCCAGTCTAGTTGGTGTGAGATGGAATCTCATTGTAGTTTTAATTTGCATTTCTCTAATGGCTAATGATCGAGAGCATTTACTCATGTATCTGTTGGCTGCCTGAATATCTTCTTTAGTGAAATGTGTGTTCATATCCTTTGCCCACTTCTTGATTGGGTTGTTTGTCTTTTTATGGTTGAGTTTTGACAGAATCATGTAGATTTTAGAGATCAGGCGCTGGTCTGAGATGTCATAGCTGAATATTCTTTCCCAGTCTGTAGGTGGTCTTTTTACTCTTTTGGAGAAGTCTTTAGATGAGCATAGGTGTTTGATTTTTAGGAGCTCCCAGTTATCTGGTTTCTCTTCATCATTTTTGGTAATGTTTTGTATTCTGTTTATGCCCTGTATTAGGGCTCCTAGGGTTGATCCTATTTTTTTTTCCATGATCTTTATCGTTTTAGTCTTTATGTTTAGGTCTTTGATCCACTTGGAGTTAGTTTTTTGTGCATGGTGTGAGGTATGGGTCCTGTTTCATTCTTTTGCAAATGGATATACAGTTATGCCAGCACCATTTGTTAAAAAGACTATTCTTTCCCCAATTGACTCACACTGGTGCTTTGTCAAATATCAGCTGCTCATACATGGATGGATTTATATCTGGGTTCTCAATTCTGTTCCATTGGTCTATGTGCCTGTTGTTGTACCAGTACCAGGCTGTTTTGACTACTGTAGCTATAAAATAGGTTCTGAAATCAGGTAGGGTGAGGCCTCCCACTTTCTTCTTCTTTTTCAGTAATGTTTTGCTTATCCGGGGGTTCTTTCCCTTCCATATGAAATCAGTGATTTGTTTCTCTATCCCCTTAAAGTATGACATTGGTATTTGGATTGGAAGTGCGTTAAATGCATAAATGGCTTTTGGTAGAATAGACATTTTTACTATGTTAAGTCTTCCTATCCATGAGCAGGGTATGTTTTTCCACTTAAGTATGTCCTTTTGAATTTCTTGTAGCAGACTTTTATAGTTTTCTTTGTATAGGTCTTTTACATTTTTAGTAAGATTTATTCCTAAGTATTTTATCTTCTTGGGGGCTACTGTGAATGGTATTGATTTGGTTATTTCCTCTTCGGTGTTCTTTTTGTTGCTGTAGAGGAATCCAAGTGATTTTTGTATGTTTATTTTATAACCTGAGACTCTGCCAAACTCTTCTATTAGTTTCAGTAGTTTTCTGCAGGATTCCTTAGGGTTTTCCATGTATACGATCATGTCATCTGCAAATAGTGATAGCTTTACTTCCTCCTTACCAATCTGGATACCCTTTATTTCTTTATCTAGCCTAATTGCCCTGGCTAGGACTTCAAGTACGATGTTGAATAAGAGCGGTGATAAAGGGCATCCTTGTCTGGTTCCCGTTCTCAAGGGAAATGCTTTCAGGTTCTCTCCATTTAGAGTGATATTGGCTATTGGCTTTGCATAGATGCCCTTTATTATGTTGAGGAATTTTCCTTCAATTCCTATTTTGGTAAGAGTTTTTATCATAAATGGGTGTTGAACTTTGTCAAATGCCTTTTCTGCATCTATTGATAAGATCATGTGGTTTTTATCTTTTGTTTTATTTATGTGGTGGATTACATTAATGGTTTTTCTGATATTAAACCAGCCTTGCATAAAAAAAAAATCTGGTATAAATCCCACTTGATCAGGGTGAATTATTTTTTTGATGTGTTGTTGGATTCTATTGGCTAGAATTTTGTTGAGGATTTTTGCATCTATGTTCATGAGGGATATGGGTCTAAAATTTTCTTTTTTTGTAATGTCTTTACCTGGTTTTGGTATCAGGGAGATGGTAGCTTCATAGAATGAGTTGGGTAGTATTCCGTCTTTTTCTATGCTTTGAAATACCTTCAATAGTAATGGTGTTAAGTCTTCTCTGAAGGTTTGGTAGAACTCTGCAGTGAAGCCGTCCGGGCCAGGACTTTTTTTTGTTGGAAGTTTTTTGATTACCGTTTCAATCTCTTTTTTTGTTATGGGTCTATTTAGTTGTTCTACTTCTGAATGTGTTAGTTTAGGTAGGTAGTATTGTTCCAAGAATTTATCCATTTCTTCTAGGTTTTCAAATTTGTTAGAGTACAATTTTTCATAATAACCTGAAATGATTCTTTTAATTTCATTTGGTTCTGTTGTGATGTGGTCCTTCTCGTTTCTTATTCGGGTTATTTGTTTCCTTTCCTGTTTTTCTTTAGTCAGTCTAGCTAATGGTTTATCAATTTTGTTAATTTTTTCAAAGAAGCAGCTTTTGGCTTTGTTAATTCTTTCAATTGTTTTTCTGTTCTCTAATTCATTTAGTTCAGCTCTAATTTTTATTATTTGTTTTCTTCTGGTGCCTGATGGGTTCTTTTGTTGCTCACTTTCTATTTGTTCAAGTTGTCGGGACAGTTCTCTGATTTTGGCTCTTTCTTCTTTTTGTATGTGTGCATTTATCGATATAAATTGGCCTCTGAGCACTGCTTTTGCTGTGTCCCAGAGGTTTTGATAGGAAGTATTTTCATTCTCGTTGCTTTCTAAGAATTTCCTTATTCCCTCCTTGATGTCTTCTATAACCCAGTCTTTTTTCAGGAGGGTATTGTTCATTTTCCAAGTATTTGATTTCTTTTCCCTAGTTTTTCTGTTATTGATTTCTAGCTTCATTGCCTTGTGGTCTGAGAAGATGCTTTGTAATATTTCGATGTTTTGGATTCTGCAAAGATTTGTTTTATGACCTAATATGTGGTCTATTCTAGAGAATGTTCCATGTACACTAGAAAAGAAAGTATATTTTGCAGCAGTTGGGTGGAGAGTTCTGTATAAGTCAATGAGGTCAAGTTGGCTGATTGTTGTAAGCATGTCTTCCGTGTCTCTATTGAGCTTCTTACTGGATGTCCTATCCTTCTCCGAAAGTGGTGTGTTGAAGTCTCCTACTATAAATGTGGAGGTGTCTATCTCACTTTTCAATTCTGTTAAAATTTGATTTATGTATCTTGCAGCCCTGTCATTGGGTGCATATATATTTAATATGGTTATGTCTTCCTGATCAATTGTCCCTTTTATCATTATATAGTGTCCTTCTTTATCCTTTGTGGTGGATTTAAGTCTAAAGTCTATTTTGTCAGAAATTAATATTGCTACTCCTCTTCTTTTTTGCTTATTATTTGCTTGATATATTTTTTTCCATCCTTTGAGTTTTAGTTTGTTTGTGTCTCTAAGTCTAAGGTGTGTCTCTTGTAGGCAGCATATAGATGGCTCGTGTTTCTTTATCCAGTCTGTGACTCTCTGTCTCTTTATTGGTGCATTTAGTCCATTTACATTCAGGGTAATTATAGATAAATAAGTTTTTAGGGCTGTCATTTTGATGCCTTTTCATGTGTGTTGTTGGCCATTTCATTTTTCCACATGCTTTTTTGTGCTGAGACATTTTTCTTAGTAGCTTGTGAGATCCTCATTTTCATAATGTTTAACTTTGTGTTTGTTGAGTCATTACGTTTTTCTTGGCTTTTTTCTTGAGTTATGGAATTGATATTCCTTTTTGTGATTACCTTATTATTTACCCCTATTTTTCTAAGTAAAAACCTAACTTGTATCCTTCTATATCGCCTTGTATCACTCTCCATCTGGCAGTTCAATGCCTCCTATATTTAGTCCCTCTTTTTGATTATTGTGATCGTTTATCTATTGATTTCCATTATTTCCTGTTATGTGTATTATTTTGTTTTATTTTTTAGAATTAGTCTTAATTTGTTTGTTTTTGTGCTTTCCCCTATTTGAGTTGCGTTGATATCAGGACGTTCTGTTTTGTGACCTTGTATTGTGCTGGTACCTGGTATTATTGGTCATCCGGCCAAACAATCTCCTTCAGCATTTCTTGCAGTCTTGGTTTAGTTTTCGCAAATTCTCTAAACTTGTGTTTATCTGTAAATATCTTAATTTCTCCTTCATATTTCAGAGAGAGTTTTGCTGGATATATGATCCTTGGCTGGCAGTTTTTCTCCTTCAGTGCTCTGTATACGTCGTCCCATTCCCTTCTTGCCTGCATGGTTTCTGCTGAGTAGTCTGAACTTATTCTTATTGATTCTCCCTTGAAGGAAACCTTTCTTTTCTCCCTGGCTGCTTTTAAAATTTTCTGTTTGTCTTTGGTTTTGGCAAGTTTGATGATAATATGTCTTGGTGTTTTTCTTTTTGGATCAATCTTAAATGGGGTTCGATGAGCATCTTGGATAGATATCCTTTCGTCTTTCATGATGTCAGGAAAGTTTTGTGTCAGGAGTTCTTCAACTATTTTCTCTGTGTTTTCTGTCCCCTCTCCCTGTTCTGGGATTCCGATCACTCGCAAGTTATCCTTCTTGATAGAGTCCCACATGATTCTTAGGGTTTCTTCATTTTTTTTTAATTCTTTTATCTGATTTTTTTTCAGCTATGTTGGTGTTTTTTCCCTGGTCCTCCAGAAGTCCCAGTCTACATTCTAACTGCTCGAGTGTGTTCCTCTTTCTATTGCGTTGTCAAATTCTGTAATTTTATTGTTAATCTTTTGGATTTCTACATGCTGTCTCTCTATGGATTCTTGCAACTTATTAATTTTTCCACTATGTTCTTGAATAATCTTTTTGAGTTCTTCAACAGTTTTATCAGTGTGTTCCTTGGCTTTTTCTGCATTTATCCTAATTTCATTTGTGATATCTTTAAGCATTCTGTAAATTAGTTTTTTATATTCTGTACCTGATAATTCCAGGATTGTATCTTCATTTGGGAAAGATTTTGATTCTTTTGTTTGGGGGGTTGGAGAAGCTGTCATGGTCTGCTTCTTGAAGTGGTTTGATATGGACTGCTGTCTCCGAGCCATCACTGGGAAACTAGATTTTCCAGGTAATCAGCTAAAAAAAATGCAGTCAGATTCCTATCTGAATTCTCCCTCTGGCTCCGGGTATTCGGATGTTAATGGAGCCGCCTGGGGAGGGTGGGGGAGGGATCAGAGAGCTAGGAGTGTAGCACCACACAATATAGAGCTGAACACCGCGTTCACGCTCCGCCCCCGTCTACCAACATCCGGGCTGGACGGGTCCATGGCTGGGACGCTGCTTTCCCCCCTCTGAGACCGGTCACTTCCTCCCGGGGACTTTTCCCTCTGGTGCGCGGCACTGCTCACATGAACTGGGTGGGCGTTTCCTGCATGAATGGGTGGGCCCCTCCCCCATGGTCTATTCAGGCGAATATAATTGGGCCCCTCTGTCACGCCCCCCCCGCGCGCACGCCCAAATCCCAGCGGGACGACTTCCCGGCTGGGACGCTGCTTTCCGCGCTCCGGGACCAGTCACTTCCTCCCGGGGACTTCCCCTTCCGGAGCACCTCACTGCATGCGCGAATTGGGTGGGCGTCACCTGCACGATCAGGTGGGCCAGCCCCCTGGGTCAATTCAGGGGAATATAATTGGACCCCGCGCTCACGCCGCACCCGCGCGCGTGCCCAAATCCCAGCGGGACGGCACCCCGGCTGGGACGCTGCTTTCCCCGCTCCGAGACCAGTCACTTCCTCCCGGGGACTTCTCCCTCCGGTGCGCCACGCCACACACACGGACTGGGTGTGCATCCCCCCCCGCACGATCATGTGGGCCCCGCCCTGGGGTCGCTTTAGGGAAATATAGCTGACCCCCCCCGCTCACGCCCCGCCCGCTTCCCGCCAAACTCCCGGCAGGACGGCTTCCCGGCTGTGACGCTGTTCTCCCCACTTCCAGATCAGTCACTGCCTCCCGGGTGCTTCTCCCTCTGGTTGTGCCGCTACTCCGCCCGCGTCAACCAGCTAGACTTCCTCCCGGGATGGGTTCGGGGGGGAAGGGCTGGGCCCCCCTTCTCTGCCGTCTGCCCCCCTGGGCTCTGCCCCAGATCGGGCTCCGAAGGTCACCTGCCTGGTACGCTGGCTCCTATTTCTGAAAACGGTCACTGTCTGCCCGTATTTGTTCATTTTCTGTCTCTAAGTCTGTGCTTGTCATTCAGAGTTCGTAGATTGTTATGTATGTGATCGATTCCCTTGTTTTTCTGAGTCTTTGTTGCAAGAGGGCTCCGCGGTAGTAGCGTCCACCTAGTCTGCCATCTTGGCCCCGCCTCCTCACATGCTTTTAAGAACCCAGATGCTACTCACCAAAGTAGAATGTAGAACATTTTCTTTATAAACTATGTTATGCCAATTGAGCTAGATGTTCCCCAAGACCATGGTCCCCACAGCCCCCATCCCAGGAATTCAGCCCCTCAGGAAGTTTGCATGTGTCCATGGAGCTTTCAGAATGGCCAGTACCAGTCCATTTCAGCTCATAATGCCTAGGATATCGATGTTTATGCATTCCATTTCATTTTTTTTTTCTTTGATGATCGGCCATTTTAAATCAGACAATCATATAGTCTACTATGCTGGGAATGACAACTCAAAGAGGAATGGTGTTGCATTCATTGTCAAAAACAACGTTTCAAGATCTATCCTGAAGTACAACGCTGTCAGTGATAGGTCAATATCCATACGCCTACAAGGAAGACCAGTTAATACGACTATTATTCAAATTTACACACCAACCACTAGGGCCAAAGATGACGAAATAGAAGATTTTTATCTGCTGCTGCAGTCTGAAATTGATCAAACATGCAATCAAGATACATTGATAATTACTGGCGATTGGAATGTGAAAGTTGGAAACAAAGAAGAAGGATCAGTAGTTGGAAAATATGGCCTTGGTGATAGAAACAATGCTGGAGATTGAATGATAAAATTTTTCAAGACCAATAACTTCATTGCAAATATCTTCTTTAACCAATATAAACGGCAACTATACATATGGACCTCACCAGACGGAACACACAGAAATCAAATTGACTACATTGGCAGAAAGAGACGATGGAAAAGCTCAATATCATCAGTCAGAACAAGGCCAGGGACTTGCTCATATGCAAGTTCAAAGTGAAACTGAAGAAAATCAGAGCAAGTCCATGAGAGTATGATCTTGAGTATATCCCACCTGAATTTAGAGACCATCTGAAGAATAGATTTGATGTACTGAACACTAGTGACCGAAGACCAGACGAGTTGTGCAATGACATCAAGGACGTCATCTGTGAAGAAAGCAAGAGGTCACTGAAAAGACAGGAAAGAAAGAAAAGACCAAGATGGATGTCAGAGGAGACTCTGAAACTTGCTTTTGAGCATCGAGCAGCTAAAGCAAAAGGAAGAATTGATGAAGTAAAAGAACTGAACAGAAGATTTCAAAGGGCCTCTTGAGAAGACAAAGTAAAGTATTATAATGACATGTGCAAAGAGCTGGAGATGGAAAACCAAAAGGGAAGAACATGCTCAGCGTTTCTCAAGCTGAAAGAACTGAAGAAAAAATTCAAGCCTCGAGCTGCAAGAGTAAAAGATCTCATGGGGAAAATATTAAATGACCCAGGAAGCATCAAAAGAAGATGGAAGGAATACACAGAGTCATTATACCAAAAAGAATTAGTTGATGTTCAGCCATTGCAAGAGGTGGCATATGATCAGGAACCGATGGTACTGAAGGCAGAAATCCAAGCTGCTCTGAAGGCGTTGGCGAAAAACAAGGCTCCAAGAATTGTTGGAATGTCAATTGAGATGTTTCAACAAACAGATGCATCGCTGGAGGTGCTCATTCATCTATGCCAAGAAACATGGAAGACAGCTTCCTGGCCAAGAGGCTGGAAGAGATCTATATTTATGCCTATTCCCAAGAAAAGTGATCCAACCAAATGTGGAAATTATAGAACAATATCATTAATATTATATGCAACAAAATTTTGCTGAAGATCATTCAAAAAGGCCGCAGCAGTATAGTGACAGGGAACTGCCAGAAATTCAGGCCAGTTTCAGAAGAGGACGTGGAACCAGGGATATCATTGCTGATGTCAGACGGATCCTGGCTGATAGCAGAGAAAACCAGAAGGATGTTTACCTGTGTTTTATTGACTATGCTAAGGCATTCGACTGTGTGGATCATAACAAGCTACGGGTAACATTGCGAAGAATGGGAATTCTAGAACGCTTAATCGTGCTTATGAGGAACCTTTAGATAGATCAAGAGGCAGTTGTTTGGACAGAACAAGGGGATACTGATTGGTTTAAAGTCAGGAAAGTTGTGTGTCAGGGTTGTATTCTTTCACTATACCTATTTAATCTGTATGCTGAGCAAATAATCCGAGAAGCTGAACTATATGAAGAAGAACAGGGCATCAAGATTGGAGGAAGACTCATTAACAACCTGCATTATGCAGATGACACAAGCTTGCTTGCTGAGAGTGAAGAGGACTTGAAGCACTTACTAATGAAGATCAAAGACCACAGCCTTCAGTATGGATTGCACCTCAACATAAAGAAAACAAAAATCCTCACAACTGGACCAATGAGCAACATCGTGATAAACAGAGAAAAGATTGAAGTTGTCAAGGATTTCATTTTACTTGAATCCACAATCAACAGCCATGGAAGCAGCAGTCAAGAAATCAAAAGACGCATTGCATTGGGTAAATCTGCTGCAAAGGACCTCTTTAAAGTGTTGAAGAGGAAAGATGTCAACCTGAAGACTAACGTGTGCCTGACCCAAGCCATGGTATTTTCAGTTGCCTCATATGCATGTGAAAGCTGGACAATAAATAAGGAAGACTGAAGAAGAGCTGACGCCTTTGAATTGTGGTGCTGGCGAAGAATATTGAATATACCATGGACTGCCAAAAGAATGAACAAATCTGTCTTAGAAGAGGTACAGCCAGAATGCTCCTTAGAGGCAAGGATGGCAAGACTGCGTCTTACATACTTTGGACATGTTGTCAGGAGGGATCAGTCCCTGGAGAATGACATCATGCTGGGCAGAGTACAGGATCAGCAGAACAGAGGAAGACCCTCAATGAGGTGGACTGACTGCAACAATGAGCTCAAGCATAACAACGATTGTAAGGATGGGGCAGGGCCGGGCAGTGTTTCGTCCTGTTGTGCATAGTGTCACTGTGAGTCAGAACCGGCTCAATGGCACCTAACAACAACAGTAACAATGGAGTTTTCATGACCTTGCCTTGTACAAGTTCTCCTGGTTTCCTGAGAATGGTGTACTGTCTTACCCTTCACCAAAGTTACCATTTATCTCTTGTGTGTTTAGTGTTTTTCCATCCCCACCCCTCCCTTCCCTCATAACCATCAAAGATTGTAAACCTTTTCATGAGTTTTTGCAGTAGTAGTCTCATGCAATATTTGTTCTTTTGTGATTGACTTATTTCACTCAGCATAATGCTGTCCAGATTCATCCAAATGAAATTCTTTGCAGATTCATCATTGTTCTTTATCATTGCATAATACTCCATTGTGTGCTTCTACCATAGTTTGTTTAATCGTTCTTCTGTTGATGGGCATCTAGGTTGTTTTCATCTTTTTGCTGTTGTGAACAATGCTGCAGTGAACATGGATGTGCATATGTCTATTCGTGTGACCGCTCTTATTTCTCTCGGATATATTCCTAGGAGTGGGATTTGCTGGCTCGTATGGTATTCCTTGTGATGGTATTTCTTATGGTATTTCTATTTCTAGTGTTTTAATGAAGCACCATATTGTTTTCCAAAGTGGTCGTGCCATTCTGCATTCCCAGCAGCAATGCATAAGAGTTCCAATCTTGCCACAGCCTCTCAAACATTTGTTATTTCCTGGCTTTTTGATTCATGCCAGTAATGCTGGGGTGAGATGGTATCTCATTGTGGTTTTGATTTGCTTTTCTCTAATGGCTAGTGATCGCTAGCTTTTCCTCATGTGTCTGTTAGCCAGCTGAATGTCTTCTTTGGTGAAGTGTCTGTTCATTTTCTTTGCCCATTTTTAATTGAAGTTTTTGTCTTTTTGTTGTAGAGATGTAGAATTTTCTGGTAGACTTTAGAGAAGACCTCTGTTGGATGTGTAATAGCCAAATTTTTTTTCCCAGTCTATAGGTTCTCTTTTTACTCGTCTGGTGAAGTGTTTTGATGAGGGTAAGTGTTTAATTTTTAGAAGAGCCCAGTTATCTAGCTTACCTTTTTGGTTTCATATTTAGGTCTTTGATCCATTTTGAGTTAGTTTTTGTGTACGGTGTGATGTATGTGTCCTGTTTCATTTTTTTTCAAATGGACATCTAGTATTAAAAACTGTCTTTTCCCCATTTAATGGACTTTGGGCCCTTGTTGAAAATCAGGTGACCGTGATTGAATGGATTTACATCTGGGTTCTCAATTCTGTTCCATTGGTCAATGTATCTATCCTTGTACTTGTACCAGGGTGTTTTGTCTACCATAGCTGTGTATATGAGAGTCCTCCTACTTTGTTCTTCTTCTTCAATAGTGCTTTACTTATCCCTTTCCATATAAGTTAATGATTAGTTTTTCCATCTCTTTAAAGAATGCTGATGGCATTTGGATCTGGATTGCATTGCATTTGTAAATTACTTTGGGTAGAATTGTCATTTTCACAATGTTGAGTCTACCTATCCATTCGCCTGGTATGTTTTTCCATTTATGTAGGTGTCTTTTGGTTTCTTGCAGTATTGTTTTCTAGTTTTCTTTGTATAGGTCTTTAATGTCCCTGGTTAGATTTATTCCTAAGTATTTTATTAGGTGGTGGGGGGGGCTATTTTAAATTGTATAGTTTTCCTGATTTCCTTTCTGTCATTTTCTTTATGGTGATAGGAATGCAACTGGCTTTTGCATGTTGATTTGTATCTTGCTGCTCTGCTGAGTCTTTCTATTAGTTCTAGTAGTTTTCTCATGGAGTCTTTTGGGTTTTCTATGTATAGTATTATATCATCTGCAAATAGGGACAGTTTTAATTCCTCCTTACCAATTTTAGATGCCCTTTATTTCTTTTTTCTCATCTTATTGCTTTAATTAGGACTTCCAGAATAATGTTCAACAGAAGTGGTGATAAAGGACATCATTGCCTTTTTCCTGTTCTCAAAGGGAATGCTTCCAGCCTCTCTTTATTAAGAATGATGTTGGCTGTTGGTTGTGTATAGATGCCCTTTATTATGTGGAGGAATTTCCCTTCTACACCTATTTTATGAAGAGTTTTTATCAGGAATGTGTGTTGAAATTTGCTGAGTGCTTTTTCTGTGTCGATTGAGATGATCATATGATTCTTTTATTTTATTTCTGTGGTGGATTACCTTGATTGATTTTCTAATGTTGAACTATCCTTGCATACCTGGTATGAATCCTTCTTGGTTGTGGTATACTATTTTTTTTGATATGATGCTGAATTCTATTGGCTAGAATTTTGTTGAGTATTTTTCCATCTACAATCATAAGAGATATTGGTCTATAATTTTCTTTTTTAATGGTGCCTTTGCTTGGTTTTGGTATCAGTGTTATCCTGGCTTCATAGAAGGAATTCAGAATTATGCCTTCCTTCTCTATGTTCCGGAATATTTTGAGTAGTACTGGTGAAAGCTCTTCTCTGAATTTTTGGTAGAATTCTCCAGTGAAGCCATCTGGGCCAGGGCTTCTTTTTCTTGGGAGTTTTTTTTTTTTTTTTAATTACCTTTTCAATCTCTTCTCTTGTTATGGATCTGTTCAGATTTTCAACATCATTTTATCTTAGTTTGGGTAGGTAGTATGTTTCTAGAAATTTGCCATTTCCTCTAGTTTTTCAAATTTGTTAGAGTATAGTTTTTCATAATACTCTGTTATAATCCTTTTTATTTCATTTGGATCTGTTGTACATCCCCCATTTCATTCCTTATTTGGGTTATTTACATCCTCCCCTGTTTTTCTTTTTCAGTTTGGTCAGTGGTTTGTTCATTTTGTTGATCTTTTCAAAAAACCAACTTTTTGTTTTGTTGTTTCTTTCTATTGCTTTTTTCTATTCTCTGTTTCATTTATTTCTGCTCTGATCTTTATTATTTCCTTTTTTCTGGTGGCTATGGGCTTCTTTTTCTCTTCTCTATTTGTTCAAGTTGTGTTTTGATTTTGTCCTTTTCTTCTTTTTTGATGTGTGCATCTGTTGTTATAAATTGACCTCTGAGGACTGCCTTTGCTGTGCCCAAAGGTTTTGGTATGATGTGTTTTCATTCCCATTGATTCTAGGAGTTTTTTTGATTCCATCTTTTATTTCTTCTATCGCCCAGTGGTTTTTCAGTGGGGTGTTATTCAGTTTCCACGTAATCGATTTTTTTCTTTGCTATTCCTGTTGTTAATCTCTACTTTGATGGTGTTGTCATCAGAGGAGATACTTTCTATTATTTCAATGTTTTGGACTTTTTTGAGGGTTGCTCTGTGGCCTAAGATATGGTCTATTCTGGAGAACGTTCCATGTGAGTTGGAAAAGAATGTGTACTTTGGAGCTGTTGAGTGGAGTGTTCTATATATGTCTATGAGGTCAAGTTGGTTGATTGTGGCCTTTAGATCTTCTGTATCTTGTTGAGTTTCTTTCTAGATGTTCTGTCTTTTACTGAAAGTGGTGTGTTGAGGTCTTCTCCTATTATTGTGGAACTGTCAATTTCTGTTTTCAGTGTTATTAGAGTTTGTTTTATGTATTTTGGAGCCTTGTCACTGGGTGTGTAGATATTTATCATGGTTATGTCTTCATGATGGGTCTTCCCTTTAATCATTACATAGTGGCTTCTTTGTCTTTTATGGTGGATTTTGTTTTAAAGTCTGTTTTATCTGAAATTGGTATTGCCACTCTTGCTGTTTTTTGGTGGTTATTTCCTCGATATACTTTTTTCCATTCTTTGATTTTTAATAAATTTATGTCTGTTTCTAAGATATGTCTCCTTAGCATATCGATGGATCCTGTTTTTTTTTTAAAATCCATTCTATAACTCTGTGTCTCTTTAAGGGTGCATTTAGGCCATCTACATTCAGTGGAATTATTGATAGGTGTGAGTTTATTGCTGTCATTTTGTAGAGCATTTTTTTTTTTTTTTTTTTGGCGAAGCTAATGTTTTCTTTGTTCCTCTCACTCTCCTGTGCTGAATTCCTTTTGTTAGTGATTTTTTTTTTCATTTCTTTTGTTTTTGTAGGTTTTGTTTTTACTGAGATTTTATGTTTTCCTTCTTTATTTTGATGAATAGATTTGTTAACTTTCTTTGTGGTTACCTTGAAATTTGCCCTTTTCTTCCTAGGTTTGAACCAGTATATTATTACTTGGTATCATCTTGGCTTCCTCTCCATTAGAAATTCTATACCTGCACTACAATGTTTATTCCCTCTTTTATTGTTCTGACATTGTTATCATTTACAGATTAAACTCTCTGGTTCCCTGTTGTCAATCTTTTGGTTTTGTATAGTCCTAGATTGTTCATTTCCTAGGTTGGTATCTCTCTGGTGCAATCTTGAATCCTAGATTCAGGCTGATGTCTCACATTGTTTGTTCTCAAACCAAAGGACTCCATGTAACAATTCTTTTAAGTTTGGTTTCGTTTTTACATATTCCCTTAATTTCTATTTATCTGGAATGTCCTAATTTCTCCATCATATTTGAAACAGTGTTTTTCAGGATATATCATTCTTGATTGGCAATTTTTTTTCAAGGTTTTTTCATATATATATATATATGTCATCCCATTGCTTTCTTGCTTACATGGTTTCTGCTGAATAATCAGAGCTTAATCTTATTGTTTCTCCTCTGTATGTGACTTTTCATTTTTCTCAAGCTGCTCTCAGGATTCTTTATTTGCCTTTGGTTTTAATGAATGTGATTATGATATGCCTTGGTGATTTCTTTTGGGCTCTATCCTATATGGGGTTTGTTGAGCTTCTTGGATGGTCAGCTTTTCATCTTTCATGATATTAAGGAAGTTTTCTGTCAGCAATTTTTCAATGTTCCTCTTCGTATTTTTCATTTTCTCCTCTTGTTCTAGAACTCCAATCACTCAAAAATTTTTGCTTTTGATTGTATCCCACATTGTTCTCATGGCTTCATTTTTCTTCATTCTTTTTTTTTCTGATTTTTCTCAAAGTGGTATCCAATTTTTTGTCTTCTATTTCATTGATCCTGTCTTCCACTGTTTCAAACCTGCTCCTCAGACCTTCTATGTCATTGTCTATTTCTGAAATCTTGTTGTTTACCTTTTGGATTTCTAATTGTTGTTTTTGTATGATTTCTAGTTGTGAATTTATTTTGTCATTTTGTTCCTGTATTATTTTCCTGAATTATTCCATTTTTTGTCTGCATTTTTCATGAATTTGTCTGCCATTTTCCATGAATTCGTCTATTTTTTCCTTACTTTTGTCTGCTTTTTGCTTCACCTTTTGTATAGTTCTGAATATTAGAGATTTGAATATCCAGTAGTTCTAGTGCCTTTTCTTCTACTGCAAAGTTACCTGGCTTTTTATTTTGGTCATCTATTGGATCCATCTTGTCCTGTTTTTTTAAAAATATGTTTACATATTGTCTGCTGTGTTTGGGAAATTCAGTAGTTATTCTCTTCATTTATTGATTGTAGATTTGTTTGTTTTGTCCTGCTTTTTTGTTTTATTTGGTTATGTCTGAGCAGACGGGCTGTGTTTTCTTTGTTGTTTGCTTGTCTCTGGACACTATACTTTTCACCTCTTTATCCAACGAGTAATGACAGTATTTCAGCTATGGTGCAGCAGGGCAGTCCCTCCCATAGGGGAGGGGCTGGGGTGGGCCATCTGTGGCACATACTGGGGCCAACAAGGTGGGTTGGGGGTCAGGCTGTGCCTGTGCTGCTTGGGGATGTGATGTTCAGCCCATGTTGCAGACAGGCAGGAGGGAGGTGTGGGGAGGTTGTGATGTTTGGTGCTAGGTTGGGTATGGTAAGGATGAGAGAGAGAAAAGAGAAACAGGAGACAAAAACAAGTGCTGAGGGAGCCTACCATTGAAGTGGAGAGACAAGAAACCAAGAAGTGAAGAAAAACAAAAAGAAAATAAGAAAAAACATGCCACCAGTGCAGCTGTTCAGGCTGGAGAAGTTGATCCCAAGCCATGCAGTACAGCCCACCTAGAAGGGATGGAGATGGCACACAGCACCAGGTATTCAGGAGAAAGGAGAGAGAGACAAAAAATCCAAAAATGAAGAAAAATAAAAAGGCAAAAGGAAAGAGAAAACAAACAAAAAAGGAAACGTAAAAAAAAAAAGCCCCCAGGGATCCCACCAGTGTGGCAGTGTGTGTGGAGGCAGTTCCTCAGCTGATCAGGGCTTCACGGCCTGTCAGGAAGAATTAAAGAAGGCACATGGAGTCAGGTGTTGGAAAGAAAAAAGGGGGAGGAGGTGAGAAGTAGGAAAAAAAAAAAAAAAAACGGAAAAAGTAAAAAAAAAAAAGCTACACCAGCAATAAAGAAATGTCACTGAAGGAACCAGCTGGTGTGGACAGGGCAAATCCACATGAAACGGAGCCAGTGCCTCCTGGGCTGCATTCCCTAGGCTCGTGGGGAAGCGGCAGGTTGGCCCACAGGGAAGCAGCAGAGGCCAAGTAGGGGGAGGAAGTGGGGGGGGGAAGTATGTATTGCTGTTTACCAGGTGCTCTGTCTCCTTCTGGGAGCTCCGTGAAGCTGCTTTCTCGTACTCTCTGTCCACTGATCCTTGATAGGAGTCCAAGATGGTGAATTCTTGCTGTGTTAGCTGATAGCATACCTCCACTCGTATCTCTCCTATCTCTCTGTCAGTTTCTTATTCCACTCAGTGCTTGGTTGAGTTCTTTATCGTTTCACTTGATGCTTAAGGGTCCAAAATTGACATTTGTCTTTGTTTTACTTAGTTTTTAGGGTCTTTGCTGTGGAGAGAAGGTGTGGTCCTTCTGTCTTCAGTGCCATGTTGGCTCTGCCCCCATCAGATTTTAAATGCTACCCATGGATTCTTTGAAGTTAAATAATTATATAGCCTTTTATTTTATAATTAGTAAAGTCGAATGAGCAAGCATCTGTGAAAGATAAGCAAATTGGCATTTTACTTTCTCACACATTATATTGCCTAATGTTGTTTATAACCTGAAAATTAGACTCCATTTATTATAGTTAAATGATTTTAGCCATCTTTATTTCAATATTGTTTGTGATGTTTTTCTTCTGTTTAAACAATATGTATGATGTTTTAAACGTATTTCCTCATTTAAGAGGTTTCAATATAAGTGTCAGTACAAATATATGTTTGTGTTTGTGTGTTGTGGTTGTTGTTGTTACGTGCCATTGAGTTGGTCCTGACTCATAACTATCCCATGTGACAGAGTATAAATGTCCCCATAGGATTTTTTTTTGGGGGGGGGGGCTGTAATCTTTATGGAAACAGATCACTAGGTCTTTCTCCCATGGAGCCACTGTGTAAATTCAAACCACCAGACTTTCTGTAAACAGTCAAGTACTTAACCATTTGTACTACCAGGGAATATAAGTGACAAAACTCCTGTGTCCTTACACCTTTGAGAATTTCTTTCAAGTGCCTTAAAAATCAAATGATAACCTAGCTGTAACAATAGGTTCCTGTTATCCAGCTGAATCTTTGGTATTAATGAGGCAATAAGAAAAATGTTACAGCATATGGTATAATGACCTCTGGGCATTGAGAAACCAGTACTGTTGTGATATATACAGTGGGTAGGCATAACAAAATATTTGAGCCCTGGCACTAATCAAATCCATCTTATTCATAAAATGCCAATAAATACAACCCTACTCTTCTTACTCTTGACTTATCTCCACCTGAAACAGCAGCTGGGCCCTGTTGTTGGTTGCCCTTGAGTTGATTCCAACTCATGGCAACCCCATGTGTATAACATTAGAGCTGCTCCATAGAATTTTCAAGGCTGTGACCTTTTGGAAGCAGATTACCAGGCCTGTCTTCTGAGGTGCCTCTGGGTAGGTTCAAAGCCCCAATCTTTCAGCAAGGACTCATGGCACCATTCGTGCCACCTAGAGACCCCAGCTGGGGCCAAGGCACAATCAAATCGTGCCTAATTAGAGTCATTCACTTTGTCATTAGTCTCTTTCACTGGTGGGAAAAGTCCTTGGAGCAAAAGAATGTTCTGCCATGAAGCCAGGAATAGGAGGAGGGGGAAAGCAAATTGGTTTCTCATCCTTTGTTGTCCACACTTGCTCAAAATAACCTATCTTCCCCTTATGAGTGTTAGGATCTTAGGTGGTCAAATGATGGTTGTAATTGGGCACATTTGATAAGGTAAGACAGAGTAGTTTCCTCTAGGCAGTTCAAAAATTTTTTCTGCAACATCAAGGAAACCTGAAATGCTAGCAGTGGTCAAAAATCACAAAATGGTTATGAGTAAGTACTTTGCAGTTAAATAGATTATGATTCAAGTCCTAAAGTCCTACTACTTACAAGCCTAAAAAAGTCACTTAAACTTTTGAAGTCCTATAAGGCAAAAATAGCCTATCTGCTTCATTGATTTTAGAATGTCAAGTAAGACTACGCAAAGGCATTAGACTGTGTGGATCAGAACAAATTCTGGACAACATTGCAAAGAATGGGGATTCTAGAACACTTGCTTGTGCTCATGAGGAACCTGTACATAGATCAAGAGGCAGTTGTTTGAACAGAACAAGGGGATACTGTGTGATTTAAAGTCAGGTAAGGTGTGTGTCAGGGTTGTATCATTTCACCACACATATTCAATCTGTATGCTGAGAAAATAATCCGAGAAGCTGGACTATATGAAGAAAAATGGGGCATCAGGATTGGAGGAAGACTCATTAACAATCTGCTTTATGCAGATGACACAACCTTTCTTGCTGAAAGTGAAGAGGACTTGAAGCACTTACTGATGAAGATCAAAGACCACAGCCTTCAGTATGGATTACACCTCAACATAAAGAAAACAAAAATTCTCACAACTGGACCAATAAGCAACATCAAAATAAACAGAGAAAAGATTGAAGTTGTCAAGGATTTCATTTTACTTGGATCCACAATCAACACCCGTGGAAGCAGCAGTCAAGAAATCAAAAGACGTATTGCATTGGGCAAATCTACTGCAAAAGACCTCTTTAAAGTGTTGAAGAGCAAAAGATGTCACCTTGAAGATTAAGGTGTGCCTGACCCAAGCCATCGTATTTTCAATCATATCATATGCATGTGAAAGCTCGACAATGAATAAGGAAGACAAAAGAAGAACTGATTCCTTTGACTTGTGATGTTGGAGAAGAATATGCCATGGACTACCAAAAGAATGAGCAAATCTGTCTTGGAGGAAGTACAACCAAAATGCTCCTTAGAAGCAAGAATGGCAAGACTGTGTCTTACATACTTTGGACATGTTGTCAGGAGAGATCAGTCCCTGAAGAAGGACATCATGCTTGGTAAAGTACAGGGTCAGCAGAAAAGTGGAAGACCCTCAACCAGATGGATTGATACAGTGGCTGCAACAATGGGCTCAAGCATAACGAAGATTGTGAGCAAGGTGCAGGACCAGGCAGTGTTTTGTTCTGTTATACATAGGGTCACTATGAGTCAGAAGCGACTCAATGGCACCTGACAACAGCAACAACAACTGAGACAAAATATATAGCATAGTTATCATGGTACCTAGCCTCAAGTATGTACTCAATAAATTATTTATATACTGCTAACAAAAAAAGTTGTCATCATTATTATTATCTACGTGCTGCTAAATAGTCTTGGTGGCTTCTTTTGAAGCTAAGAAGAATTTTTTCCCCCCAATATGTTTGTATTTCCTTTGATTAAAGAACAACACTTAGAAATCTCAAGTTCCATTTTCAGGGAAAATAGTTCCCAATTTTATGGCATTAACTTTTGGATAAAATTCATCAAAATATAGAGGAGGGAATCAGCTTCACCAAGAATATAGAATAAGGATGGTTTATTTCATAAACCATGAAAGAAAATGAAATGAAGATACATTCCTGTAAGAATCTGGAAGAAGCTCCCCATAGACCTGTGCTGTGAGTCACACAATCAATAGTCTTGCTCTGTATCTAGAAAATACAGTATAATATCTCTTTTCTTCCACATACCTCCTAAGATTCTCTAGTGGGACCATGTGTTTTGATCAGCTCTTTCCAATCCATCTTTGGTGAACCATTATGCTCACAAATATTTCCTTATCTCTTTTGATTTTAAACAATATTTATTAAGTGAGTGCACAAGTGGCTTATATTTTTAAGGCTCACTCAAGTAAATATATGAATATAGTTGTTACTTTAGCCTCATGCAAAGAGAACCTAAAATCCACTACTGACCAAGGAAGAATGGCCCTTAGATTGAATGTTCAAAAGTGATTTAAAGCTTCTAAGAAATGCTGTGTTATCCATTTTGATCATAAATCCATTACTTTTGTCTTCCACTATTGCACTTGCCCACCTGAAATGTGTTTTTCTTCCCCTTGACCTAGTTTCTAGAAATTAAGTTGATTTTACTTCATATCACAGCATCACTTCAAAGCTTCTAGGATCAGAGCTTCTCAGGTAATTTTTTTGTTGATTAAATAAAATCAGAGCTTTGTTGTCACCGTGGGCCTACATAGACTCTGACATGATTGCATTTACTTATAATAACTTTTGTCAGTAAACTATAAATGAAGGATTCAGAAGTTGAAATTGTATTGATTTTATACTGCTTAGATTATGATATTATCCACTGCTTTGCTTAGTAATCACTTCCATTTTAAAAATAAATAAAACTAGGGAATTATCCTAACTCAGAACAAATAACTATTGAGCACTTTCGCTGTGCACCTTACCAGACTTTGTAGTGGCAAAGACGAATAAAGCCACAATCTCTGTTCTGGAATTACTCATGGTATTTTGGGGAAGATTGCAACTTACAGCTAGTCTGAAAGTACCATTGAAATAAAAGGGAAAAGATATCATAATGTTTTTCAGTAAAAATTATATTGTGAACCTATAAATATCTAAAATTTCTACTTGAATCCCACCAGTGAAAAATTAAAGGGAGAAGACACACACAAAAAAATGTTTGACAGTTTACTGTATTCTCAGAACTACGGTAGGTGTTTTCAATACATCATTTCAATTCACACTTATGGCAATATTTCAAGACAGATCATTCTTCTTTTATAAATGAGAAAAGTAAGATTTGGAAGATTAAGTTGCTGTTCCAGGATCACAAAGCTAGTAAATGATAAATTGATCATTTGAACTCAATTCATAGTACAGTAATGGGAGGAAAAGAAATTAGGTTACAGCCTATACAATCATGTATGGGGACAGAAGAGCGGTAGAAATAAGATACTAAAATATTCACCCAAAGCACAGCAGTTGCCCTGTGCTCTGTATCAAGTACTTAGATCACTGAATTGTGACTTTCTATTTAATGTCCTTCACAAAATCATGAGCTTATTGAAAACAAGGGCAATGTCATGCTCATCTTTGTATCTTTTTGCCCTGAATTCTTCTCAGTGTATGTCTGTTAAACAATAGCATTTGAATCAACAACTGAGTGCTTATCCTATGTTGAGTGCTATCTTTCAATGTTTGAAAATAACCACTTTAAGGAGGTGATGTCAGTTTCACAAAGCTGGTTGTCAGCTGACAATTCTACTCCACCATAGTGCTTCAATGTATACTTGAAATTCAGAATAACATCTCCAAGTTTCCCCAGAAAAGGAAGTTAGATGCCTTGTTGAAATATGACAAGAATAAGTTATTTTGTTTAGTTTTATATTTAATGCATGCAACAATCACTATTTAATAAAATCCCGGATGTTAAATCTTTAAATTTTTATCAGGTACTGAGGACTCATATATTTTTCTGATTCTCAATTTTCCCAATATTCTTTGTATTATAAAAATAAGTCAATTCGAATGTTTAGGAGGTTTTCACAGACAGTGTTTTATTGTGTAGAAATAAAGGAATTCAAGAGCTATCTCTATCATTCCCTCCAGTTTTGGATTTTCTTATTTTTTCCATTGATGAGTTTAAATCTATTTATATATTAGTGAACATTTCACTGATCTATTATTAGAAATATAGCAAGAAAAAAAAGGTAGTGTAATGACGGAAGCATACCAGAAAAGCCAAACCTATTGCCATTGAGTCGATTCCGACTCATAGCGGTCCTATAGGACAGAGTGGAGCTGCCCCCATAAGTTTCCAAGGAGCACCTGGTGGATTCGAACTGCTGACCTTTTCCTTAGCAGCTGTAGCACTTAAACACTACACTGGTTTCTGAGGGAAGCATACAAACTAAAAAAATAAAGCAAGAAAAAATGAGTTGCAATATAATGCATACTGTAAAGTATACAGCTAAAAAGGTTAGAGTAAAAAATAAAAGACAAGTCCTAAACTCAATGGAGGATTTAGGGAAGCTCAAAAAACAAACTCGGTTTAGAAGTATGAATAGGAGTATGCGAAGGGGTTAGGTAGCCACGAGGTTAAAGACATTTTAAGCAAAAAGATCAGTATGCACAAAGGCATGGTGAGGAAATCCGTGGGACATCAAAGAAAGATGAAATGTGCCAATCAGAGCAGGTGGCTTCCCTTGAACTTAATCCATTCCTTGCATATAAAAGATGGGTGTTTTCAGAAAACCCTAAAGAACCCTCAAGAAAACTACTGAAACTAATGGAAGAGTTCAGCAGAGTGTCAGGAAACAAAATTAATTTACAAAAATCAGTTGGCTTCCTCTACACCAACAAAAAGAACGTCAAAGAGGAAATCACCAAATCCATACCATTTATAGTAGCCCCCAAGAAAATAAAATACTTAGGAACAAATTTTACCAGAGATGTAAAAGACCTATACAAAGAAAACTACAAGACGCTACTGCTAGAAACCAAAAGAGACCTACATAAGTGGAAAAACATACCTTGTTCATGGATTGGAAGACTTAACATTGTAAAAATGTCTATCCCACCAAAAGCCACCTATAGATACAGTGCAATTCTGATCCAAATTCCAAGAGAATTTTTTAATGAGATGGAGAAACAAATCACTAACTTCATATGGAAGGGAAAGAGGCCCCGGATAAGTAAAGCATTACTGAAAAAGAAGACAAAGTGGGAGGACTCACTCTACCTGAATTTAGAACCTATTATACTACCATAGTAGTCAAAACAGCCCAGTACTTGTACAACAACAGATACATAGACCAATGGAACAGAATTGAGAATTCAGACATAAATCCATCCTAATATGAGCAGTTATTTGACAAAGGCCCAAAGTCAGTTAAATGGGGAAAAGACAGTCTTTTTAACAAACGGTGCTGGCATAACTGGATATTCATCTGCAAAAAAATGAAATAAGACCCATACCTCACACCATGCACAAAAACAAACTCAAAATGGATCAAATACCTAAATATAAAATCTAAAACAATAAAGATCATAGAAGAACAAATAGGGACAACGTTAGGAGCCCTATACAAGGCATAAACAGTATATAAAACATTACTAACAATGCAGAAGAAAACTAGATAACTGGGAGCTCCTAAAAATTAAACACCTATGCTCATCCAAAGGCTTCGCCAAAAGAGTGAAAAGATTACCTACAGGCTGGGAAAAAGTTTTTAGCTATGACATTTCCAATTAATGCCTGATCTCTAAAATCTATACATGATACTGCAAAAACTCAACTACAAAAAGACAAATAACCCAATTAAAAAATGGGCAAAAGATATGAACAGGCACTTCACTAAAGATGACATTCAGGTAGCTAACAGATACATGAGGAAATGCTCACGATCATTAGTCATCAGACAAAAGCAAATCAAAACTACAATTAGATTCCACCTCACTCCAACGAAAGAAAGGCTGGCATTAATCCATAAAACACAAAATAATAAATGTTGAAGAGGTTGTGGAGAGACACTTATACACTGCTGGTGGGAATGTAAAATGGTACAACCATTTTGGAAATCAATTTGGTGCTTCCTTAGAAAGCTAGAAATAGAACTACCATATGATCCAGCAATCCCACTCCTTGGAATATATCCTAGGGAAATAAGGGCCTTTACACGAACAGGTATGTGCACACCCATGTTCATTGCAGCACTGTTTACAATAGCAAAAAGATGGAAGCAACCAAGGTACCCATCAACAGATGAATAGATTAATAAATTATGGTATATTCACACAATGGGATACTATGCATCAATAAAGAACAATGATGAAACCATGAATCATTTCATAACATGGAGGAATCTGGAAGGCATTATGCTGAGTGAAATTAGTCAGTTGCAATAGGGCAAATATTGCATGAGACCACTATTATAAGAACTGGAGAAATAGTTTAAACAGAGAAGAAAATATTCTGTGATGGTTACAAGATGGGGGAGGAGAGGAGGGAAAGGGGTTTTCACTAACTAGATAGTGGATGAGAAATATTTTAGGTGAAGGGGAAGACAACACACAATACAGAAGAGGTCAGCACAACTGGACTAAACCAAAAGCAAAGAAGTTTCCTGAATAAACTGAATGCTTTGAAGGCCAGCATAGCAGGGGTGGGGGTTTGGGGACCATGGTTTCAGGGGACATCTAAGTCAATTGGGATAATAAAATCTATTAAGAAAACACTCTGCATCCCACTTTGGAGAGTGGCATCTGGGGTCTTAAATGCTAGCAAGTGGCCAGCTAAGATGCATCAATGGGTCTCAACCTACCTGGAGCAAAGGAAAATGAAGAACACCAAAGACACAAGGTAATTATGAGCCTAAGAGACAGAAAGGGCCACATAATTCAGAGACTACATCAGCCTGAGACCAGAAGAACTAGATGGTGCCTGGCCACAACTGATGGCTGCCCTGACAGGGAACAAAACATAGAACCCCTGAGGGAGCCGGAGAGCCGTGGGATGCAGACCCCAAATTCTCGTAAAAAGACCAGACTTAATGGTCTGACTGAGACTAGAAGGACCAGGTGGTCATGGTCCCCAGATCTTCTATTAGCCCAAGACTGGAACCATCCCCAAAGCCAACTCTTTAGACAGGGATTTGAATGGACAATGGGATAGAAAATGATACTGGTGAAGAATGAGCTTCTTGGATCAAGTAGACACATGATACTATGTTGGCATCTCCTGTCTGGAGGGGAGATGAGAAGGCAGAGACGGTCAGAAGCTGGCTGAATGGACACAAAAAAAGAGAGTAGAGGGAAGGAGTGTGCTGTCTCATTGGGGGGAGAGTAATTAGGAGTATATAACAAGGTGTATATAAGTTTTTATATGAGAGACTGACTTGATTTGTAAACTTTCACTTAAAGCACAATAAAAACTTTTTTTTAAAAAGGGTGTTTTTCTCATCTCATTTTCAGTCCTTGATTGGAATAAATTCATTAGCAAAGAAAAGCCACAGAGATACAGATAACATGGCCTTCGTAGTTTCCAGATTTTCACAGAAACAAAGCAGCAGCTACAGTAGGACTCAAGAATAGAAATGTGCACCAGGTTGGAGAGCAGCTTTTCTGGTGCATCAACTAGTAAAAGAAAGTTATCACTGTCCCTGCCAGACCCTCTTATTCTCCCTTCCCACTTAAACCCTGTACTGACAACCCAAAGTGAGTTTAACAGATAGGCAATATTTCCTTCTGTAGAAGGCAAAATTGCACTACACATCCTGACGTGGCCAGGCAAATGGATTAATTCAACATACTGCTATATGCCAGACCTTGTGATAGGCACTGAAGCCATGGACTATAGTCGTATTTATAGATATAGGGGATATAGATAGCTAACAGGAAATCACAGTGTCACATGCAAATACCGTAGGTATTTTGAGGACTCAGGAAAGTTTCCCCAGTGTAAGTAACATTTAATTTGGGTCTTGAACATATAGCTATAGAGATGCCAGGAAAACAGATTTAGGGAGGAGAACAGGGAACAAAATAAACAAGGTTGCCAGATTTATTAGATTCCTAGAGCTTCCATAATAAAGTACCACAGGCTGGGTGGCTTAATAAGAACAGAAATTTATCATCTCACAGTTCTGGAGCCTAGAAATTTGAAATCCTTTTGAGGCTTTGAGGGATAATATGCCCAAAGCCTCTCTCCTAGCTTCCGGTGACAGCTAGCAATCCTTGGCATCGTCAACTGCAACTTGCAACTGCAATCTTTGCCTCACTTGTCACATGGCTGTCATCCCTCTGTGTTTCTCTCTGTGTTTCTTGTCTACATTTATAGGACACCACTCAGATTAGGACCCTCCCAAATCCAGTATGAGCCTGTGTTACCCTAGCCTTTAACGTCCACAAAGGCCACATTCACACGTACAGGGGTTAAACTTCAATATATATTTTGGGGGAACGCAATTAAATCCATAACACAAGGGCAGTGACAAAAGTAGTCAAACCAAATGTTGTTATTAGTGCTGTCGAGTCTGTTCTGACTCATGGCGACCCTATGTACAACAGAACAAAACACTGCCCAGTCCTGTGCCATCCTCACAATTGTTGTTATGCTTGAGCCCATTGTTGCAGCCACTGTGTCAGTCGATCACTTTCATTGACCCTCTACTTTACCAAGTATCATGGATTGAATTATGTCCCCCCAAAAATGTGTGTATCAACTTGGTTAGGCCATGCTTCCCAGTTTTGTGTGGCTGTCCTCCATTTTGTGATTGTAATTTTATGTTGAGAGCATTAGGGTGGGACTGTAACACCACCCTGACTCAGGACACCTCCCCGATCCAAGGTAAAGGGACTTTCCCTGGAGTGTGGGATGGACCACCTTTTATCTCTCAAGAGATAAAAGGAAAGAGAAGCAGGCAGAGAGTTGGGGACCACATAGCACTAAGAAAGCAGCACCAGAAGCAGAGCACGTCCTTTCGACATGGAGTCCCTGCGCCTGAGAAGCTCCTTGACCAGCGGAAGATTGAGGACAAGGATGTTCCTCTAGAGCCGACAGAGAGAGAAAGTTTCCCCTGGAGCCAACGCTGGGAATTTGGACTTGTAACCTACTAGACTGTGAGAAAATAAATTTCTCTTTCTTAAAGTCATCCACTTGTGGTGTTTCTGTTATAGCAGCACTAGGTAACTAAGACACCAAGCAAGAAGTCCTTCTCCAGGGACTGATCCCTCCTGATAACATGTCCAAAGTATGTGAGATGTAGTCTTGCCATCCTTGCTTCTAAGGAGCATTCTGGTTGTACTTCTTCCAAGACAGACTTATTGGTTCTTTTGGCAGTTCATGGTATATTCAATATTCTTCACCAACACAATAATCCAAAAGCTTCAATTCTCCTTCGGTCTTCCTTATTCATTACCCAGCTTTCGCATGCTTTTGAGGCGATTGAAAACATCATGGCTTGGGTCAGGCGCACCTTAGACTTCAAGATGATGCCTTTTTTTTTTTTAACACTTCAAAGATATATATTGCAGCAGATTTGCCCAATGCAATGTGTCTTTTGATTTCTTGACTGCTGCTTCAATCGGTGTTGATTGTGGATCCAAGTAAAATGCAATGCTTGACAATTACTTGTCAACCAATTGACATCAAAATAGAAAAGTTATCCAGCAGATTTTTAAATTTTATAATAGTCTGGCTTTAGTTTGTTAATAACTACGTATTGTTACTTGGGTAGGCATTAAGGAATAATTGACACTGAAGGACACTAAGCTGCAGAAAAAGTTTGCATTAAAAAAAAAAAAAACCATTGCCGTTGAGTCCATTCCAACTCATAGTGACCCTATAGGATGGAGTAGAACTGCCCCATAGAGATTCCAAGGAGTGCCTGGTGGATTTGAACTACTGGCCTTTTGGTTAGCAGCTGTCACACTTAACCACTATGCCATCACACACACACACACACACACACAAAAGCAAGAGAATGACAGCATAAACAAACAAAAAAAGCAGCTACAGGATCAGGGGTTGTCCAGAACATCGAGTATTTTCTAGAAACATAGTTACCTTCAGAGTACAAGTCCAAACTCTTCTTGGCTTAAAGTGTTGTAAAGAACACAAGGAGAATGGAAAACAACAGAAAGGTGCACATCAATAACAAATTCTTTATTTTATCATGTTAAACCAAAAAAAAAAAAAAAAAAAACCCATTGCCATCGAGTCGATTCCGACTCATAGGGACCCTATAGGACAGAGTAGAGCTGCCCCCATAGAGTTTTCAAGGAAGGCCTGGTGGATTCGAACTGCCATACTTTTTTGGTTAGCAGCCATAGCACTTAACCACTATGCCACCACTGTTTCCATCATGTTAAACGGTAGCAAATAAATCTAAACTGATTATTTTAGAACTTAAATTCTCTTTTGTACATTAGAACTAGTCTCTAAGTAACAAAGAAACAGGGCAACAATATAACTTATCACCTAAATAGGATGATGTTGTGAGTTCAGGGAGAGGATATTAATAATTAGGCTAAGAAACAGGCATGACTGAGGTAACAACAACAACAACAAAAAAAAAACCTGGTGCCATTGAGTTGATTCTGACCGTACAGGAAAGAGTAGAACTGCCCCACAGGGTTTCCAATGAGCAGTTGGTAGATTCAAAATGCCAACCTTTTAGTTAGCAGCCAAACTCTTAACCACTGTGCCACCAATGCCACTACTGCTTCACACTCCTGGGCAAATAATGCGCCTGGTTCCCTAGTGATGGGAAAAGTAGTTAGCAACAAATAGGTACTGCTAAAGAGTTTAGACTTCAGAGCTGAGTTTTAGGTATAACTAAATAGAAACAATGACAGAGATTGAATGATAGAATTTTGCAAGACCAATGACTTCTTCATTGCAAATACCTTCTTTTTTTACCAACATAAACGGTGACTATACATATGGACCTCGACAGATGGAATGCACAGGAATCAAATTGACTACCTCTGTGGAAAGAGATGATGGAAAAGCTCAATATCATTAGTCAGAATAAGGCCAGGGGCTGACTGTGGAACAGGCCATCAGTTGCTCACATGCAAGTTCAAGCTGACACTGAAGAAAATCAGAGCAAGTCCATGAGAGCCAAAATATGACCTTGAGAATATCCCACCTGAACTTAGAGACCATCTCAAGAATAGATTTGATGCACTGAACACTAGTGACCAAAGACCAGACAAGTTCTGGACTGATATCAAGGACATCATACATGAAGAAAGCAAGAGGTCACTGAAAAGACAGGAAAGAAAGAAAACACCAAGATGGATGTCAGAGGAGACTCTGAAACTTGCTCTCAAATGTTGAGCAGCTAAAGCAAAAGGAAAAATTGATGAAGTAAAAGAACTGAACAAAAGATTTCAAAGGGTGGCTTGACAAGACAAAGTGAAGTATTATAATGACATGTGCAAAGAGCTGGAGATGGAAAACCAAAAGGGAAGAACACGCTCGGCATTTCTCAAGCTGAAAGAACTGAAGAAAAAATTCAAGCCTTGAGTTGCAATAGTGAAGGATTCTATAGAGAAAATATTAAACGACTCAGGAAACATCAAAAGAAGATGGAAAGAATACACAGAGTCATTATACCAAAAAACATTAGTCAATGTTCAACCATTTCAAGAGGTAGCATATGATCAGGAACCAATGGTACTGAAGGAAGAAGTCCAAGCTGCTCTGAAGGCATTGGCAAAAAACAGGGCTCCAGGAATTGACAGAGTATCAACTGACATACTTCAACAAACGGATGCAGCCCTGGAGGTGCTCACTTTTCTATGCCAAGAAATATGGAAGACAGCTTCCTGGCCAAGAGACTGGAAGAGATCCATATTTATACCTATTCCCGAGAAAGGTGATCCAGCCAAATGAGGAAATTATAGAACAATATCATTAATATCACCCGCAAGCAAAAATTTTGCTGAAGATCATTCATAAACGGCTGCAGCAGTATATCGACAGGGAACTGCCAGAAATTCAGGCTGGTTTCAGAAGAGGCTGTGGAACCAGAGATATCATTGCTGATGTCAGATGGGTCCTGGCTGAAAGCGGAGAATACCAGAAGGATGTTTACCTGTGTTTTACTGACTATGCAAAGGCATTCAAGTGTGTGAATCATAACAAATTATGGATACCATTGCAAAGAATGGGAATTCCAGAGCACTTAATTGTGCTCACGAGGAACCTGTACATAGATGAAGAGGCAGTTATTTGGACAAAACAAGGGGATAACGTGTGGTTTAAAGTCAGGAAAGGTGTGCATCAGGGTTGTATCCTCTTACCATACCAAATTCTGTATGTATGTATAATATGTATGCTAAGCAAATAATCTGAGTAGCCGGACTATATGAAGAACGGGGCATCAAGATTGGAGGAAAACTCATTGAAGACTAAGGTGTACCTGACCCAAGCCATGGTGTTTTCAATCCCTTCATATGCATGGGAATGCTGAACTATGGGTAAAGAAGACTGGAGAAGATTTGATATCTTTGAATTGTGGTGTTGGCAAAGGATATTGAATATACCACGGACTGCCAAAAAAACAAACACATCTGTCTTGGAAAATGTGCAACCAGAATGCTCCTTAGAAACAAAGATGGTGAGGCTATGTCTCACATGCTCTGGACATGTTATCAGGAGGGATCAGTCTCTGGAGAGGGACGTCATGTTGGTAAAGCAGCGGATCAGTGAAAAAGAGGAAGACCCTCCACGAGATGGACTGAGACAGTGACTGCAACAATGGGTTCAAGCATAATAATGATTGTGAGGATGCATGGTACCAGGCAGTGTTTCTTTCTGTTGTACATAGGAACGGCTATGTACATTTTTATTATTCTGAAATTAAAGTAACCCTTTTTTAAAATAACAAGATGGGGCATTTCAGGACATCTTGAAACTTCTGTATTGGTATACTTCATTAGAGTCTTGACACTGATAAATTTGCGGTGATATTTCGATATTGTCTTGTCTTGTTATAGTAATTTCTGGATGTAGTTTAGAAACATTGTAAAGTATGTGATTTTAGGCAATGTTTGTTGTTGTCGTTGTTAGGTGCCATCGAGTTGGTTCCAACTCATAGCGACCCTATGCACGACCGAACGAAACACTGCCTGGTCCTTCACCATCCTTACAAGCATTGTTACGCTTCAGCTCATTGTTGCAGCCACTGTGTCAATTCACCTCATCAAGGGTCTTCCTCTTTTCTGCTAACCCTGTATTTTGCCAAGCATGATGTCCTTCTCCAGGGACTGATCCCTCCTGACAACATATCCAAAGTATATAAGACGCAATCTTGTCATCCTTGCTTCTAAGGAGCATTCTGGTTGTACTTCTCCTAAGACAGATTTGTTCCTTCTTTTGCCAGTCCGTGGTATATTCAATATTCTTCACCAACACCACAATTCAAAGGGGTAAACTCTTCTTCGGCCTTCCTTATTCACTGTTCAGCTTTCACATGTATATGATGCAATTGAAAATACCATGGCTTGGGTCAAGGGCATCTTAGTCTTCAAGGTGACATCTTTGCTTTTCAACACTTCAAAGAGCTCCTTTGCAGCAGGTTTACCCAATGCAATGCATCGTTTGATTTCTTGTCTGCTGCTTCCAAGGCTGTTGATTGTGGATCCAAGTAAAATGAAATCCTTGACAACTTCAATTTTATCTCCATTTATCACGATGTTGCTGTTTATGTTGTTAAAAAAAAAAAATACGTCAATGAAGAAGTCATTGCTCTTGAAAAATTCTATCACGTTATTTCTGGCATCATTTCTATCACCAAGGCCATATTTTCCAACTACTGATCCTTCTCCGTTTCCAACTTTCATATTCCAATCACCAGTAATTATCAATGCATCCTGATTGCATGTTTGATGAATTTCAGACTGCAGAAGTTGGTAAAAATCTTCAATTTCTTAATCTTTGGCCTTAGCGATTAGTCTGTAAATTTGAATAATAATCATATTAATTGGCCTTCCTTGTAGGCATATGGATATTATCATTGACAGTGTTGTTCTTCAGGATAGATCTTGAAATGTTCTTTTTGATGAATGCAATGCCATTCTTCTTCAAGTTGTCATTCCTGGTATAGTAGACCATATGATTGTCTGATTCAAAATGGCCAATACCAGTTCATTGTACCTAATGCCTAGGATACTGATGATTTTGCATTCCATTTCATTTTTGATGATTTCCTATTTTTCTAGATTCATACTTCATACATTGCACTTTCCTATTATTAATGGATGTTTGCAGCTGTTTCTTCTCATTTTGAATCATGCCACATTAGCAAATGAGGGTCCCAAACACTTGACTCCATCCCCGTCGTGAAGGTCTACTCTACTTTGAGGAGGTAGCTGTTCCTCAGTTGTCTTTTGAGTGCCTTCCGACCTAAGGGGCTCATCTTCAGGCACTATATCGGACAATGTTCCACTGCTATTCATGAGGTTTTCACTGGCTAATTCTTTTCAGAAGTAGACTGCCAGACCCTTCTTCCTAATCTGTCTTAATCTGGCAACTCCACTGAAACCTGTCTGCCATGGCGGACCATGCTGGCATATGAATATTGGTGGCATACCTTCTAGCATCACAGCAACATGCAAGCCCCCACAGTGTGACAAACTGACAAACTGCATTTTAGCTGACATTATTTCATTAAAATGTTCAGATGACTTTTATTGTTGTTATGTGCTGGCAGTTGCCACTCATAGCAACCCCACGTACAACAGAGCAAAAACACTGCCTGGTCCTGTGCCACTCTCACAATCTTTGCTATGTCTGAGCTTATTGTTGCAACCACTGTGTCAATCCCTCTCCTTGAGGGTCTCTTCTTTTTTGCTGACCCTCTAATTTACCAAGCTGGATGTCCTTCTCTAGGGAATGTCCCCTCCTGATAACATGTCCAAAATGTATGAGATGAAGTCTTGCCATTCTTGATTCTAAGGAGCATTCTAGCTGTACTTCTTCCGAGACAGATTTGTTCATTCTTTTGGCAGTCCATGGTACACTCAATATTCTTCACCAACACCCTAATTCAAAGGTACCAGTTCTGCTTTTGTCTTCCTTGTTCATTGTCCAGCTTTCTCCGGCATATGAGGCAATAGAAAATAGTATGGCTTGGGTCGGGTGCACCTTAGCGCTCAAGGTTACATCTTTGCCCAATGCAATGCATCATTTGATTTCTTGAACTGCTGCTTCAATGGGCATTGATTGTGGATCCATTTAAAACGAAATCCTTGACAACTTCAATCTTTTCCCTGCTTATCATGATGTCACTTATTGGTCTAGTTATGAGAAGTTTTGTTTTCTTTAGGTTGAGATGTAATCCATACTGTAGACCATGGTCTTTGATCTTCATCAGTAAGTGCTTTAAGTCCTCTTCACTTTCAGTAAGGAAGGTTTTGTCATCTGCATATTGCAGGTTCTTAATGAGTCTTCCTCCAATCCTGATGCCCCATTGTTCTTCATATAGTTCAACTTCTCGGATTATTTGTTCAGCATACAGATTGAATTAGTATGCTGATAGGATACAACCCTAACACACACCTTTCCTGACTTTAAACCACACAGTATCCCCTTGTTCTGTTTGAACAACTGCTTTTTTGGTCTAAGTACAGGTTCCTTATGAGCACAATTAAGTGTTCTGGAATTCTGATTGTTCACAATGTTATGCATCATTTGTTATGATCCACACAGTTGAATGCCTTCGCATAAGCAATAAAAAACAGGTAAGCATCTTTCTGGTGTTCTCTGCTATCAGCCAAGATCCATCTGACATCAGCAGTGATATCCCTTCTTCCGTGTCCTGTTCTGAATCCAGCTTGAATTTCTGGCAGTTACCTGTGGATGTACTGCCACTACTATTTTCTCAATTATTTTAACTATGTTTTACTTGAGTATGTTATCAGTGATTATTGTTTGATAACTTCCGCATTCTCTTGGATCACTTTTCTTTTGAATGGTTATCTGGAAGGCTTGACCAAGATGTGTGCTTGGTGTTGTCAATCATGGATGCTTAAAAGATGTGCCTTAGCCACATTAGCCTTGCTTCTATTTACCTTGAAATGCTTTTTAAATCATAATATCTTGCTGAAACTTTAAAAGAATGTCATGAAATATGATAGGCTTTTACAGTAAGTTAGGTAGTCAAAATGGTCTAAAAGATTAATTCCTACAAGAAAATAGCAAAAAATTCTTGTAACATTTTATTGCATAATAGAAAACAAATTGGAGAAATCAAATCATTTTTGTTTTAGTAAGAAAAAAAAACACTGCATGGTTTAAAATCAGGAAAGTTGTGTGTCAGGGTTTTATCCTTTCACCATACTTATTCAGTCTACATGCTAAGCAAATAGCCTGAGATGCTGGACTATATGAAGAAGAATGTTGCATATGTGCTTCCTGTGAGGCTTTGAAAGAAAATGATGAACCTGTGATTGGAGAATGAAGGAAGGGCAATGATTTTTGTGCAGTGGAAAAGAGCTTGTCTGAATTATGTTCAAATGTTGGTGGCAGGTAGAACTTGTAAATGATGAACTTAGCTATCTGGCTGATGAGATTTCTAAGCAAGATCTTAAAGGGGCCACATGGTTTCTTCTTGTTGCTTATAGTAAAATGTGCCCTCTAAACTCTGAATGTTGGCCACACTCTCTGGATTCTGGGTGGAGGCTCATCGGCCCTGAGTTTCAGCTCTGCCTCCCAGGCTCTTTGGGTGGCAATTCTGCTGCCTTGGCTTTGGTTGGCCCTATTCTCCTAGTCCATCTGAGTGTTGACCCCATCCTCTTGGCCCTCAAAGACACTGTTCTGCCTCTTGGGCATGGCAGTCCCACATCCTCAGGTTTTGGCAGTGGCCCCATCTCCCTGGCACACCTTACCAGCATCCCCACACTCCAGAATCGAGTTGGCAAAGATCTTACTCTTTGAAATCTAGAAGGCTGTGACTCCAACCTTTGAGATTCAGGTGGCCATAGCCCCACCCTTTGAAACTGAGAAGGCCTTGCTTCCCATGCTCCTTCCAACCATTCTGCTGACCTCCAAGCTGCTCCAGGGATGGTCCTTTTCTTTTCTTGGAGGACAACAGATGTAGCTCCTTTGGTCTGTTTCCTTTCTATAGAATTTCAAGAGGCAGACAGTCTTTTTCCTTTCCTTCTTTTTCTGCCCCCTTCAGTCTAAGCTCATGGTTTTTCTGCTGTCGTACTTGGTTATATCCATCAGTTACAAGCTTCACCTCTTTAAGAAAAGATTGGATAGCCATGTCCTTGGTGTATAAACTAAGGACATACACTCTAGGACACGTGTCTTTAGTTTATACAACAGAATTTTCCAAATCTTTAAGTTCTGTTTTCATTTTGCACAGTTCATTTTTAAGTCCATTTCTTTCTCCTGCATTTTCCTATAAGCAGCAAAGAGAAGTCATGTGGCCCCTTTAAGATCTTGCTTAAAAGCCTCATCAGCCAGATATCTAAGTTCATTGCATACAAGTTCTACCTTCCACCAAACATTTGAACATAATTCAGACAAGTTCTTAGCTCTTAGCTACTGTATAAACAACATTGCTCTTCCTTCATTGTCCAATCACATGTTCATTGTTTTCTACTAAGGCCTCAACAGAAGCCCACTTAACATCCTTATTTCTAGCAACATTCTGCTGCTCCTGTCATATGTATTCTTTTAAGCTGATAGAGACTTTCTTTACAACTCTCCTTACTTCCTTCTGAGCTCTCACCATAATTACCTTTGATGTCCATAAATCTACCAACAGTATCTTCAAGGCAACATAGGCTTTTATTATTGGGCACTTTAAGACTCTTCCAGCCTCTATCCATTACCGAATTTCAAAACTGCTTCTACATTTTAGGTATCTGTTACAGCAGCACCCCACTACCAGTACCAAATTCTGTCTTAGATATCCAGTGCTGCTATAACAGAAATACTACAAGTGAATTTCTTTAACAAATAGGAATTTATTTTCTCACAGTTTAGGTGGTTAGATATCTGAATTCTGGGCGCTGGCTTTAGGCGAAGGCTTTCTGTCTCTGTCTGCTCTGGAGGAAAGTCTTTGTCTCTTCGGCTTCTGTTTCCCGAGTCTTTGGAGGTCTCCACTTAGCTTGGCATCTGTTCTACCCCATCTTTGTTCCTCTGGCTTTTTTGTTTAGTCTCTTTTATATCTCAAAAGAGATTGAATCAAATCACACCCTACACTAATCCTGCCTCATTCATATATAAAGACAATCCATTCCCAAATGGGATTATAACCATAGGCATAGAGGTTAGGATTTACAATACACATTTTGAGGGGACACAATTCAATCCATAACACCTGTGCTTATAATTTTTAGCTGGAAATCATTTTTCCTTAGCATCTTATTCTTGTGTCATGTGTGCATTTCCTTGTCTTAACTCTCTGAGGGTATTAAATATTTTCTCCTATTTCCTTCTCCAATGTCCTTCACCTTATTGTTTTGTTTGGTATGTTTTTCAAGTTGGTGACCTTCTGCTAACTTCTGTTCATTCACAGTTAAATGAAGTTCTGAAAACCCTGATTGGATATTGTGTGATGCACAGAGCTTGTTGACTGCTGGCTTCTCTGTGGTGTGTCTGGAGAACAAGATGGCTCAGTTGTTGGAAGTCTCTGAAATGTCAGTATCTGTAGGTCTTTTTCTCGGGATAGACAGTTTCTCCAGAAAGAAATATTCTGATTTCTGAGTGACATAAAAATATTTTCCAGCATTCTGAAAGCCAAGCAGGGGAAGAATTTTGTGTATGTGTGTATATGTGTGTGTGAGGCAGTGGTACGTGGGCACAACAGACTCATTCTTATACACACATTTATTTAATCTTCCTGATGTAAGAAATACACCTCAAAGCTGCCTTCCACTGTCCCTGATTCCACCTCCAGAAACTTCCCCTTATTTCAAGAGAGCAAACATTTCAAGAGGAAGTACATTCAGCTTGCTTGAGGGATTGGGAAGAAAATCATAGTCATTATAATTACTATTTCCCTGGAACCTAAGACCTGTGAAAGTTTGAACAATTACATGACCAGCACAAGTCAAGGTTAAGAGTATTCCATCTCATTGCCAGCCAGCCAACATGTAATCTAGCTCCAAAATCCCATTTTAAAGTTTTCTCCTAGGAGTACTCGCAACAGCATCTGACATAGGTTGGGTTCCCTGGGATTCTGAAACAGAAATTTGCATGGAGGTATGGGGTTTTATGGGGTGGGGTGGGGGAGGGGATGCAAGAAGTGATTGCTCTCAGGAGCAACACCTGTAAGGAAGTGACAATAGCAGGATAGGAAAAATCTGAACCAGAAGCTTCATTCAATTACACAAGGAGGCCTTGATGCTGGGATGGCCTTTCAGAAATGTCTTAAAATGAGGCAGGGGTTAGGTCTTTCTGCCCTCACATGGACCAGTTATTGGATGCAAGCTGCTGGCAGGGAAGGGGGATAGACTTTAAATGATGCTTCCCACTTTGGCCATGGCAATTCCTGGGGATAGACAGCTATGAGTCATCAGCAGGCAATGATCCCAGCAGTTGGGGGAATGAGTGTCTTGGTCCAGAAGAGGGGATCTGAGCATTGTACAACATCCATTCTACACCTCTGCTGAAAGCCTCTGCACTGCACTGTTTCCTGGCCCTACTGACTCATTTGCAGATATCCCTCAGCTCCAACCCATAGCATAGACTTGGTCCATGGAAACACACATCCTTTCACCACCACCGGTGAACTTGAGATTATCTTCATATGACCACCCTCCCCCCTTGCTTTCACATTAGCAGCAAATCCAATCAGCCTCTCAATCTCAGGGTTTCTGTGACAAGAGTCAAACTTTGCTCTGTGTGGCCCCAAAACTCCAGGCACTTGGTCAAACATTGCTCTTATGGTAGCCTCAGGCCCACAGCTCCCGTTACTTGGTTTGGAGTCAGGAAATTTCCTTAAAAGAAAATTTTCTCCATGAATCATATTCCTCTTGTATAAAGCAATGATAATTATAGAAGAGGGGAAGACAGTATCTGGATATCATTCAGCAAGTCCAGCAATGTATGTATTTTCTTTTTTAAAAGGGGTGAACTCTCAACACTCGCTACCATCACATTTAACATCTTGGTATACTTTTCCAGGAAGTCAACAATTTCCTCTGCTTGAAACTCTCTGCCATAAATAAGTTTTTCCTTGAGGAAAAATTGAGTAATCTGAATGGGAGTTGACACTGCTATTCTTTTATATCTTTATTACAGGTGAAGATGCCATTGATTATTGATCTAAATATCGCTTAGAATTACTAAATTTTCATATTAAGAATGGAGTGTCCTGTAAACTATTTTATTTAGCTGAGTTTTGTGTACCTTCTTATTTTCAGGTAGTTACATTTATATATCTTCTTTGAATCAATAGGCTTCATTGAATATTCCCAAAAGTCAAAAACTTAATATGAAAAACTCAATAGATAATAAACACAATTACATTCCACAGTAGGAAAAACACTCAGTATTCACATGATAATATGATGACTGGGATATGCATCTCAATGTTTAGGAATATGATTGGCTATTTGTGATATTTTGTTTTATGTTTCTGAGCTTGCGGTTGTTGTTAGCTGCCATTGAATTGATTCCTATTCATAGTGACCCTATGCACAATACAAGGAAACACTGCCCTGTCCTGCTCCATCCTCACAATTGTTGCTATGCTTGAGCCCATTGTTGCAGCCACTGTGTCAATCCATTTCCTTGAAGGTCTTCCTCTTTTTCACTGACCTTCTATTTTTCCAAGCATGATGTCCTTCTCCAGCGACTGATCCCTCCTTTTTAACATGTCCAAATGCGTGAGAGTCTCGCCATCCTTGCTTCTAAGGAGCACTCTGGTTGTACTTCTTCTAAGACAGATTTGTTCATTCTTTTGGCAGTCCACAGTGTATTCAATATTCTTCCCCAACACCACAATTCAAAGGCATCAATTCTTCTTTAGTCTTCCGTATTTACTGTCCAACTTTCACATGCATATGAGGTGATTGGAAACACCACAGCTTGGGTCAGGTACACCTTAGTCCTCAAGGTGACATCGTTGCTTTTCAGCACTTTAAAGAAGTTTTTTTCTGCAGATTTGCCCAATGCAATGCATCTTTTGATTTCTTGACTGCTACTTCCATGGACGTTGATTGTGGATCCAAATAAAATAGAAATTCTTGACAACCGCGATCTTTTCTCCGTTTATCATGATGTTGCTTATTGGTCCAGTGGTGAGGATTTTTGTTTTCGTTATGTTGAGGTGTAATCCATACTGAAGGCTGTGGTCTTTGATCTTCATCAGTAAGTGTTTCAAGTAAAATGAAACCCTTGCTTCACTTTCAGCAAGCAAGGTTGTGTCATCTGCATAATGCAGGTTGTTAATGAGTCTTACTCCAGTCCTGATGCTCATCTAGTCCACCTTCTTGGACTATTTGCTCAGCATACAGATTGGATAGGTATGCTGAAAGGATACAGCCCTGAGGCACACCTTCCCTGACTTTAGCCCATGCAATATCCCCTTGTTCTGTTCGAACAACTGCCTCTTAGTCTATGTACAGATTCCTCATGAGCACAATTAAGTGTTTAGGAATTCCCATTCTCCGCAGTGTTGTCCATAATTTGTTATGATCCGCACAGTTGAATGGCTTATCACAGTCAATAAAACATAGGTAAACATTTTCCTGGTATTCTCTGCTTTCAGCCAGGATCCATCTGACATCAGAAATGATATCCCTGGTTCCATGTCCTCTTCTGAATCTGGCTTGAATTTCTGGAAGTTCCCTGTCAATATACTGCTGCCGTTGCTTTTGAATGATCTTCAGCAAAATTTGTTTGCATGTGATATTAATAACATTGATAATTTCCACTTTCGGTTGGATCACCTTTCTTGGGAATAGGCATAAATATGGACCTCTTCCAGTTACTTGGCCAGGTAGCTGTCTTCCAAATTTCTTGGCATAGAGGAGTGAGTACTTCCAGTGCTTCATCCATCTGTTGAAATATCTCAATTGGTATTCGGTCAATTCCCGGAGCCTTGTTTTTCGCCAATGCCTTCAGTGCAACTTGGACTTCTTCTTTCAGTACCATCAGTTCCTGATCGCATGTTACCTCCTGAAACGGCTGAACGTCAACAAGTTCTTTTTGGTATAGCGACTCTGTGTATCCTTTCCATCTTCTTTTGATACTTCCTGCGTTGTTTAATATTTTCCCTGTATTGTATTTGAATCTGTCAGTTTGTTGTACTGTGGGGGCTTGCGTGTTGCTGTGATGCTGGAAGCTGCACCACCGGTGTTTAAATACCAGCAGGGTCATTGTTCATTTACTTACATGAAATCTGGAATCTGCTCTCAGATGCCAGAAATTTCTTAGGTAGAAATTCAAACGCCAATAGAGAGTCGAAGTTAGGAATGGACTTATCATACATGACCTGTATGTCTACCTCATAACTTGATCCCAAAAGAGGACCTAGTGTACACTATCTTCACCAAACATTAGGCTCTTTGTATTGGTAAGGAGAGTATCAGTATTAATGGAAAAGCACAATAGGATATTGCAATTCTGGAATTGTACAACCAATAATTAGCACTTAACCTACAGAGAATTTATATAAACAGCTGTAGGACCAAAGTGTCAATAAGAATGGATTGGCCTATAGATGGATGTCTGTATATCCAAGTTGCCCCAGAACCTTTCCAGTTGATATCTGTGATTCACTTTCTAAACAGTCTCAACTTGAATATTAAATTATGTATTATCTTACCTACAGCAATCTTTGGCCTTTGTTTAGGAATGTAACTTAGATTCTGGTAATTAGATATACCCACATAAGATTCAGAATATAGTCATGTAAAGAATGTACTGGGTACGGCACATCCATTGGGTAGGATGGACTGGGAAAGGTAGATCTTGGAGTCAGGGAAACAGAGATGGAAATTGGTGACACCCACTGATTGGTGAGCTGTCATTAGAAGCCTGCCATAGTGCAAAGCCATCATAAACCTCCTCTCAGTTAATCTTCATAAGAACCCTTTGGGGTGGATATCATCCACCCATTTATCAGACAAGGAAGCCAAAGCGCAGAGGGTTAGCAGCACACCCAAGGTCACTTGGTGAATGACAAGGCAGGGAGCCAAATACAGCAGTGTCTTGCCCAATATCTTATGATCATAAGTTATTGCAGTGATTAAGACATATGAAAATAAAGGGCTGAACTAAAAGAGGAAAAGTAGGAATGGGGAAAAAAAAAAACCCATTGCCGTCGAATTGATTCCAACTCATAAACTCATAGCGACCCTATAGGATAGAGTAGAACTACTCCACTGAGTTTCCAAGAAGCAACTGCTGACCATTTGGTTAGCAGCCAAGCTTTGAATCACTGGGCCACCAGGGAAGAAGGCTCAATTTTGAGAACTACATATATTAATAAAAGTTTCTTACACACCACTGTGCTTTTACAGTTCACAGAGCACTTTCATATTTGTTCTCTAATTTGCAAAGGAAGAATTGATTGTCAATTTTCATGGATTGAATTGTGTCCCCCCAATCATGCTAGGTCATGATTCCCAATATTGTATGATTGTCTACCATTTAGTCATTTGATATGATTTTCCTATGTGTTGTAAATCCTATCACTATGATGTAAAAAGATGGATTAGTGGCAGTCATATTGATGAGATCTACAAGATGAGATAGTGTCTTAAGGCAATCTCTTTTGAGATATAAAAGAGAGAAGCAAGCAGAGAGACATGGGGACCTCATACCACCAAAAGTGCAGCACTAGGAGCAGAGCATGTCCATCGGACCTGGGGTTCCTGCAAGGAGAAGCTCCTAGTCCAGGGGAAGATTGATGACAAGGACCTTCCTCCAGGGCCAATTAAGAGAAAGCCTTCCCCTGGAGCTGACACCGTGAATTTGGACTTCTAGCCTACTAGACTGTGAGAAAATAAATTTCTCTTTATTAAAGCCATCCAGTTGTAGTATTTCTGTTATAGCAGCACCAGATGACTAAGACATATGGCAATGGGGGTAGAGATTATATGCTGGTTCCTGAGTTTACATCTAAGGGATTGGCTAAAATAGGGATCAGCAAACTATAGCCCAAGGCCAAATCCTGTCTTTGTACAGCCTGTTAGCCAACGATGGTTTTCATATTTTAAATGGTTAGAAAAAAAATAAAGAATAATAATATGAGTGTTATAAAAATTTTAAAAGTTAGTAGGTCAGAGGGTGATTGGGAGTAACTGGCATCTATTTTGTATGAGATACCTATGAAAGGCCTCTATCAGGAGGTGAGTTTGTGGCAGAAGCCTGAATGACGTGAAATCAAGCATTCTAAGATTTGGAAGAACTGAATTCAGGAAGGTACAACAAATCATCAACAGAGAGGGTAAAAGCCCTGGGCTGGAAATAACTTGGTGAGCTTGTGGAAGGCCAGTGCGTAGCTGATGCTTAACGAATTGGGGATGTTACTGTAGGACCATAGTATGTAAGGCCTTATAGACCGTGGTAAGGAATTTATATTTTGTACTCAGTGAAAGGAAAAGCTATTGGGGGGTTTTAAATAGGGGCATGATATAGTCTGACATTAAATACCTAGTGTGTTGCAGAGATTATTCTAGGGACAGGGATACAACAGTGGCAAAAATCACTACCTCATGGAGCTTAAACTTAGAGTAATAAAGTAAATATAATTAACAAGTACCTTACATAATATTTATATGGTAGAAGATGACAAGCACTATAAATTAATATTTTATTAAAAGTTATAACTAAATAATAAGGCAGGAAAATAACATTCACAAAGCTTGGAAAGGAATAAATACAATTGTATTTTTTTATCAGCAAGTCGAAGAAGGAAATTAAGAATTGTATAATAATTTAGGTACCAGAAGGCACTAGGTAAAAGTCAACTGACATTCACAAGAGGAATTTAAGTACACTGAAATAAAATAACCATCAGAATAGTCTGTGAAATTCTGTTTTATTTCTAATTTTTGATTCAATCACATTTTTCTCCACTTTCTGCTTGGAAGGTTTCTAAATACATATCCTCCTATATGAAGCAGCTCTTTCATAATGTCTTCTAAATGAGAAATTGGGGAAACCTTTTATGTATTTTCTGCAAATATGTCCTGGATTTGCTTTAAACTAAAGATAAAGACATCATGATAAATTGATTCAAATTAAGGAGTTATGTGGATTGGTATAAAAAAAAATTGTTGGCAAGATGAATGTAAGTGTTGATACCAAAGTAATCAAGAAAACCAAGAAGAACTGACACCTTGAATTATGGTGTTGGCAAAGAATATCAAATACACCCTTGACTGCCAGAACAAAAAAGTATGTCTTGGAAGTAATACAGCCAGAGTGCTCCTTAGAAGTGAGGGTGGCCAGGCTTTTTTCATGTACTTTGGGTATGTTATCAGGAGGGAACAGACCCTGGAGGAGGACATTATGCTTGGTAAAGTAGAGGGTCAGCAAAAAAAAAGGAAGTCCCTCAAGGAGATGAATTGACACAGTGACTGCCAACAATAGGGTCAAGCATAACAATGACAGTGAGAATGGTGCAGGACCTGGCAGTGACCTTCTGCTGTACATAGGGTCACTATGACTCAGAACTGACTTGACGGCACCTAACAACAGCAACAGCACAATGCCTAGGACATGATGTTATTGTTAGTTGTCATCGATTTGATTCTAGCATCATAGGTGTAAGCATTTCTATTTAAAGAAATATAACCATACTATTTTTTTTTTTTTTTTATAGGGAGCCCTGGCGGTACAGTGGTTAAGAGATCTGCTGCTAATTAAAAGGTCAGCAGATCAAATCCACCAGCCACGCCTTGGAAACACTGTGGGGCAGTTCTACTCTGTCCTATAGGGTCTCTATAAGTCAAAATAGACTTGACGGCAACAGGTATATATAATGAAGAGCCCTGGTGGCTCAGTAGTTAAGAGCTCAGGCTGCTAACCAAAAGTTCAATCCACCAGCCACTCCTTAGAAACTCTATGGGGCAGCTCTACTCTGTCTTATAGGGTCACTATGAGTTGGAATTGACTCAATGGTAACAGGTTGGGTTGGGTTTTTATACATAATTTAACTAAGGTTATATGCTGGAAGAATAAAGAATCATTTCTTTATTAATATTATTATTAAATAAATAAATGAGATTGCAAGCTCGAAACAGTATTAGAAATGCCTGTCTTTGCCAGTGGATAACCACTAATAATATAACATACAACACTTACCAGCTGTTCAGTATGTGTTGAGCACTGTCTGATGCATTTTACATTTATCATCTCATTTAATCTTTGCAACATCTTACATGGAAATTACTATTATTTTTCCCATTTTACAGGTCAGGAGCAGAGGTACAGAGAAATCAGGTAGCTAGCATGCACTGGGGCTGGGATTCACATCCAGGGACTCTCGCTCCAGAACTTCCACTCCTAACCATAGTAGTATGCTGCTTTTCATGATTTTACTCAAATACTGCAACCTATTATAAAGGGTAAAGTTAGAATTTCCTAAGAATAGAATTCCTCTATAACTTTCGGTTAAAAAAAAAAAAAGAAAAAACCTGATCTGAAAGGAGGAAATACTACAGGTCTCATAGTTATTGTGTGAAAATTAATATTAAGATGTCTTCTGAAGAAGTTGTCTTTATGTTTTGTTACAGAAAATAATTGTCTCATAATGTCGCCAACAGACATTTTTAGTGTTTCTCTACTTTAGACTGTCAAGAAAAGTATCAGATAAAAAAGGATGAGTGTGAACCTGATTTCATTTTATTTTAGGCTGCGTTTAACTATTTTGAAAACCGCAAATCCCTTCAGAGATTAATTGGGTCACTCAAACTTTAAATATTATTGTTTTTTATTAGATTTGATTATGTTTTCCTTGACAATTTTGCGTTCATTTTTCTAAATTATCTATTAAATTATGTTCCTGGTTGTTTTCCCTTTGGTTGCTTATCATTTGTTATTTTTGGCTCACCTTTAATATTTTAATTTGAGGTGTACCTGGCTTAATTGATTCAATAATCAAACTACCATCCATTATTTTAGTTCTAATGTCGATATTTTTCATTATTAATTCTAAAGGATCCCCTTGCTGGTGGAGAATAATTTCTAAGAAATGAAGGCTCGGTGTTCTTCTTAGTTTCACTTAATCTCCTCTAGGATATGCTCCTTTTTACAGGTCCTTTTTTAGATCTGTTCACAGGCAAATTCCCTTAAAGATGTCACATGTGTACTGCTTTGCAGAGATCAATATATTTAGATGCTTTCTGTGTATAATTTGATCACTTATACCCCAAGAAGGAGCCCTCGTGGCACAGTGGTTAAAGTGCTCAGCTGCTAACTGAAAGGTCAGCAGTTTGAACCCACCAGCTGCTCCGTGGGAGAAAGATGTGGCAGTCTGTTTCCATAAAGATTTACTGCCTCGGAAACTACGTGGCAGTTTGCCTACTCTGTCTTATGAGGTCACTGTAAGTCGGAATCTACTCGACAGCAACAGTTTTGGTCTGGTCTGGTTTTTATACCCCAAGGCAGAGTAAGTTTTCAGTTTCCCAGCCTGAGATGTTGACATTAAATTATAAACATGGAAGAATAAGAATAAAAAAGTATATTAAAATTACTGTAAATAATATGTAAATTTTGGGAAACCTTTTACAACAGAAATCCAGGAGCTAGACCATTATAAATTGAAGTTTCGGGTCCTTGGTTGCCATGCTGTATTATCTTCTTCAAACCAGCTCTAAATTCTAGCAATGGCGGAGGGGGCCATCCCAAAGTTAATTGCTGAATTCCATTAAGTTCATTCTAAAGAGTCTTGAGATCTACACAGTATAAGTTGCATTCCACAGAGTGAGACCTGAGAAGAGCTTTCTCGTGAATCTTAAGTATTAAGATGTGTTCCAAGTTCCAAATACTAGTCAAGGAGTGAGGCAGTCAGACAAGGAATGGAAAGACACTAAGCCACTGTGCAATGTCAAGCAAAGCCCCACAGAGGCTAACCCCACATTGGGCTCTGGAGGCATTGCACTTCACACTTAAACAGTTGTCACAATTCCCAGAAGGGATGGATCTCATGTATCTTATTTCCTATTAGGAAAGAGAAACATGTAAACAGATCATTAAACTTAAATGGGAAAGAACTACGTATTAAAGGATAAGATAAAAAATTGCCATGTTATTTTAACATACTATCTTCATTCTCGTATATCCTCTAGAATTTACTGAAATTCCTTGTACTTTCTTTTTTGATATTATATACATTTAATTTTCTTGCCATTTAAGCTATAAAACATTACATTTGAGAATATATGAGTCTAATAATACTTTATTCTGTTGGTTTTTTTTATAGCCACAGTACTTGATTTTTCTTTTTTTAAATGGCCACATATTAGTATTTATATCCCTGCTTTTCTTTAGGGTTCTCAAATGCTTCTATAGATCTTAATAATTTAGCTAAGAGATTTCACTATAGGATTATTCATTCATGAATTTCATCAAAAATCCCAATATGATTACCATTTGTACTTTTGTCAAAAACAAAATTCGATTTTTCAGTTCATAACTATTCTTCATGTTCCTGGAAGAATTTTAGATTTGAAGAAAAAGAAAGTTGTTCTAACATATATTCTGTACATATCACATGAACATGAATTTCAAAGTATCTGCTAAAATAAATTCAAGAAATCCCATTTATTTACCATTTAAAACCCAGTAACCATTTTCTAGGCAACTCCTCAAAAAAAGCAGAAATAGTGCAAGAAGAGAAATTTTTATACTATGTGACCCGTTGCCATTGAGTGGTTTCCTACTCATAGTGACCCTATAGGACACAGTAGAACTGCCCCACAGAGTTTTCGAGGAGCGCCTGGGGCATTTGAACTGCCAACATTTTGGTTAGCAGCCATAGCACTTAACCACTATGCCACCAGGGTTTCTTATACTACGTAGTATGCAGCTTTTTCAAGTTTAGTTTTTTAATTAGTGCCACTTCCAAGCTGCTGATTTTCAAAGAATTGTAAATATGAAAACATTTCATGTGTCATTTCTAAACAATTAAATGATGATTGGAAATACCATCTACCCTCCTAAGGAGCAGTAAGGTCCATGAGACATTTTGCTAGGTAGTTATGTTGTTATTAGTTGCCATCAGTGGAGTCAGTTCTGACTCAGGCAACCCCATGTGTGTCAGAGTAGAACTGTGCTCCACAGGGTTTTCAAGGCTGTGACTTTTCAGAGGCAGATCACCAGGTCTATCTTCTGAGGAGCCTCTGGGTGGGCCTGAACCAGCAACCTTTCAGTTAGTAAGTGTTCGCACCACCCAGGAATGTGTAGCAGGTGAATTTAATAGAATCTGTGATCCCAAAGATCTATTGCATCTGAGGAGAAGGTTAAGGCAGGGCCAACTCCTTTCCAACGACTGTGCTAAGAGCAGATACGAGGGGCTGTTCAGTCTTCTATTTATTAGCTAATATCTTATGACAATTCCTATGTTACATGTAGGGAGTAGCATTATGATTGAGAACATGATTTCTGGAGCCAGACTGCCTGGGTTTGATTCCTGGCTCCAGCTCTTCCTATTGCTATGCCCTCTGTGCCTACTTCCCCAGTGTTATAGCGAGGAATAGAAAAGCTAGTACAAGCAAACATTTAAGACGCTGATATCTAAAACTATGTATAATTATATTGTAGCCTCGTTACAAAAAAACTCACTGAAATAAAATTAATAGTGTTAAGAAACGCCATAACTCTTCTTCAATATTCGTTTTAGATACTAACAGAACAGTGATTCCAGAATGGCAGAAGAGTAGTTTCAGAAGCATGTGGACCCCAGAACAGCAGCATCAGAGTCCACATCATCCAAGGAATCTCACCTCAGACCTACTAAATTAGAAGCTTTCAGCGCAATGTACAGCCACCTGTGTTTCAACAATTCTTTCAGATGACTCTGAGGTGTGCTAGTTTGAGAAACACTGTAATAGCATATCCTTGGCTATAGAGTATTCTTCAAGCTGAAATGACTTATATATATACCCATCAGTTAGTAATATGCAAAAACAGTAAAAAAAATATCCGTGGTGATCTATAACGAGAAGAAAAGTAAAAATTTCCAAAAACAAAACTGAAACTTGAAATTAATTCTTGAGAAAGGGAATTAAGAACTTGGAAAAAAAATTATATACCTCATGCCCCAAGCACTGTTTTTATGAAGAAGTACAATAGCAAGCCAATAAAAATGAGATTTATTCTTTAAACATTGATTGAACTCCTATTGCAAAATAAAACACCTTATGCAAAGTACTAACTTCAAGATTGGCAAGTAGTGTGCCCACAGTGAATAGTATTTATTATTACTCTTTACCTGGCACAGTTCTATGCGTAGATTAATGAGAATTATTCAAGGTTAGAATCAGAGTCCCCTAAACATGACCAAGGAAATTTGTCAAAATTTAATCTAAACAAACCTGAATTTCTAAACAAAACCATATTCAAATTATCTAAAAATTTAATTTAAATAATTTATTTTAATTTTGTCTAGTTAGGAAAAATATCATGATCATTTATTTCCATCACCACATGCTTTATTAATATTCAATTTGTAGTTGATTTTATTTGTATTCAAAAGAAAGCCAAAAGGCGATTAATACATTTCTTAATACAATGCATTTACAAACTTCTAAATAAAGCTCATATAAGCATGAGGCTGTAAGTAACATCAATATTTAACTAAATCCTTAATATAAAGAACATCATAAAGTTACCATGTATGTAATTTACATACATACAAGTGCCTCAGTTATTTAGTGCTGCCGTAACAGAAATACCACAAATGGGTGGCTTTGACAAACAGAAATTTATTTTCTCACAGTTTAGGAGGCTAGTTGTTGTTGTTAGGTGCCATTCAGTCAGTTCCTACTCATAGCGACCATACGTACAACAAAACAAAACATTGCCCAGCCCTGCGCCATCCTCATAATTGTTTGCTACTTTTGAACCCATTGTTGCAGCCACTGTTCAATCCATCCCATTGAGGGTCTTCTTCTTTTTTACTGACCCTCTAACTTACCAAGTATGAAGTCTTTCTCCAGAGCATGGTTCCTCCTAATAACATGACGAAAATACATGAGATGAAGCCTCACCATCCTTGCTTCCAAAGAGCACTCAGTTTGTACTTCTTCCAAGACAGACTTGTTCTTCTGGCAGTCCATGGTATATTCAATATTCTTCATATAATTTAAAGGCATCAATTCTTCTTCAGGCATCCTTATTCATAGTGCAGCTTTCACTGGATATGGGATGATTGAAAATATCAAGACCTGGGCCAGGTGCACCTTAGTCCTCAAAGTGACATCTTTGCTTTTCAACACTTTAAAAGGTCTTTTGCAGCAGATTTGTCCAATGCTATAATTAATTTAATTTCCCGACTGCTGCTTCCATGGGCATTGATTGTGGATCAAAATAATTATGAAATCCTTGACAAATTCAATATTTTCTCCATTTATCATGATGTTGCTCATTGGTCCTGTTGTGAGGATTTTTGTTTTCTCTATGTTGAAGTGTAATCCACACTGAAAAAAAAAAAAATTTTTTTTTTAAGGTTGTAGTATTTGATCTTCATAAGTAAGTGCTTCAAATCCTCTTCATTTTCAGCAAGCAAGGTTGGGTCATCTGCATAACCCAGGTTGTTAATGAGTCTTCCTCCAATCCTGACCCACTTTCTTGTTCATATAGTCCAGCCTCTCAGATTATTCCCTCAGCATACAGATTGAATATATATGGTGAGAGGATACCACCCTAACACACAACATTCCTGACTTTAAACCACGCAGCATCCCTTTGTTTTGTTCGGACAATTGCCTCTTGATCTATGTACAGGCTCCTCATGAGCATGATTAAGTGTTCTGGAATTTCCATTCTTCCCAATCTTGTCCATAATTTGTTATGATCCAGACAGTCGAATGCCTTTGCGTACTCAATAAAACTCAGGTAAACATCTTTCTGGTACTGTCTGCTTTCAGCCGAGATCCATCTGACATCAGCAATGATATCCCTTGTTCCATGTCCTTTTCTGAATCAGGCTTGAATTTCTGGCAGTTCTCTGTTGAAGTACTGCTGCAACAGCTTTTGAATGATCTTCAGCAATATTTTACTGGCATGTGGTATTAATGATATTGTTTGCTAATTTCCACATCCTGATGGGTCATCTTCCTTTGAAATGGGCATAAATATGAATCTCTTCCAGTCAGTTGACCAGATAGCTGTCTTCCAAATTTCTTGGCATAGACAAGTGAGCATCTCCCTGTCTGCATCCATTGGTTAAAACATCTCAATTGGCATTCCAACAACTCCTGGAGCCTTGTTTCTCACCAATGCCTTCAGTGCAGCTTGGACTTCTTCCTTCAGTACCATTGGTTCTTGATCAAATGTTACCTCCTGAAATGGTTGAACATCGACCAATTCTTTTTGGTACAGTGACTGTGTATTTCTCTCAGCTTCTTTTGACGTTTTCCTACATCTTTAAATATGTTGCCCATAGAATCCTTGAAAACTGCAACTTGAGGCTTCAATTTTTTATTCAGTTCTTTCAGCTTGAGAAAAGATGGTCTGTTCTCCCCTTTTGGTTTTCTAACTCCAGGTCTTTGCACATTTCATTATAATATTTTACATTGTCTTCTTGAGCTGCTTTTTGGAATCTTTAGCTAATCTGTGTTCAAAAGCAAGGAAGCTAGAAGTCTGAATTCAGGGTGCTAGCTTTTGGGGAAGGCTTTCTCTGTTGGCTCTGGAGGAAGGTCCTTATATCTTTTGAGCTTCTGCTACTGGGTGATCATCATGTGGCTTGGCATCTCTCTTTCCCCATCATTGCTTTTTGTGCTTGCTTGCTTAATCTCTTTTATGTCTCAAAAGAGATTGGCTCAAGATAACACTGTACACTAATCCTGTCTTATTGTTACAAGGGCGGATTAACCAATAAACATGATATGCACTAATTTACAGTAAGAAAGGCATGCACGGGCTTAGTTGCGTTTACTTACTAATCTGTAGTGCACAATTTCACATCAGTTTTACACATCTTTAATGTGGTGAAAAACAGGTGAAATTGTGCACTACAGATTAGTAAGCAAGCACAAGTAACCCTGTGTGCACCTTGTTTATTGGGTAATCTGTCCCTGGGTAACATTACAAAGACAACTCATTCCCAAATGGGATTATAACCAAGGTATAGAGGCTAGGATATACAACACATATTTTATGGGAACACAATTCAATCCGTAATGGTAAGGCTAACATGTATGAATAAAATAAGGACTTATGGCTATAGATCAAATCAGTAACCTACAAAATTGTGCCTGAGCATCATCTTAACCGTGCTAAAGAGAAATTAGCAGCTTTTGCTGTGACATATTAAATTATGTTTCCAAAAGACAGTTAACCACACTTAACTACAAAAATATATCAATGTTTGATAGCTTACCTGTCAAGACAAATGATGAAAGATATAAGACGACGGAAGGACGTCATTAAAGTATTGAAAGAAAACTGCCAAACAAAAACTTAGAAAATTTTGCCAACTGGCTTGTACTAAAAGAAATCCTAAGACTGTCTGCATGGCAAAAGGAAAATGATCTCATCCAGGAACATGAAATGCAAGAAAGATTAAAGAGCAATGCAAACAGAAATACAACAAAAATTGACTCCCCACAAAATGACATCTCATGGCATTTTATATGTATGTGGAAATGTGAAAACAGCAATGCAAGAGCCTAAGGCAATGAGTAATTGGAGTTGTTTTAAAATACTGCCATTATTGGGACTCGACAGTTTCATTTTTAGGTAAATACCCAGCATATTTATTCACTAAAAGATGAGTACAGTAATGCAGCAGTCTTCATAATAGCCACAAATTGCAAATAATCTCAATTGTGAAACTCAATATTTTTCCTTGCATCAATTTAGTTCACCATCAAAATTTAGTTCACTGTCAACAAATCTGTCAGACAGAGACAATCAAGTGTTTAAAACTGTTTAAAGTCAAGCAAAAAGGCCCTTCTCTCCTACTTCCTCCTCAGCCTCTCCCTTCTATTTCCTACATCAGGAGAATCAGGGCTGTGACACCCATTAAGGCATGCACAGCACTCCAGAGAATTTATTTGTCTCACGACGACAGATCTTCTGATCACAGCTTTATAATCATCCTGGGAACATAGGCCCAGAGAAGGACCAAAAGATGTGATTCTCCCATACTATGGGTTAGAGAAATTTAAATTAAATCAGAGCTTCATCGTGGTTTGGAGTCTACCAAGTGAGTCTTTGGTCCCAAGCATAAAAAACTAAGATCTTAAAATACTTTTCCTATACACAAATACACAGGACATCAGATTGCCTTTATCTAAATCTCTATTATTAATGAGTAGATAACGGAGAGCATTTATCCATGCTTTGGAGCCCTAGTGGTACAGTGATTAAGAACTCAGGTTCCTAACCAAAAGGTTAGAAGTTCGAATCCACCAACTGCTCCTTGGAAATCCTATGGGGCAGTTTTACTCTGTCCTGTAGGGTTGCTGGAAACCCTGGTGGCATAGTGGTTAGGTGCTATGGCTACTAACCATATAGGTCGGCAGCTCGAATCCGCCAGGTGCTCCTTGGAAACTCTATCGGGCAGTTCTACTCTGTCCTATAGGGTCACTATGAGTCGGAATCGACCCGATGGCAGTGGGTTTTTTTGGATAGGGTTGCTATGAGTCGGAATAGACTCGACAGCAATGGATTTGTGTTTTTTTTTTTTTTTTTGGTTTTTATCCATGCTTAGAGGGAAGTGATAGTTCAGTTGCAGAATTCCCAGAAAATTCACCTCAAGTGCAGCCACCACTCATCTGTCAATGGAGGCTCATGTGTTACTATAATGTTGAACAGCTTTCAGCAGAGCTTCCAGGCTAAGAAAGACCAGGAAGAATATCCTGGCAATCTCATTCCAAAAAACCAGCCATTGAAAACCCTATGGAGTATAGTTCTACTCTGACACACACAGGGTTGCCACGAGTTGGAGACAATTTGAGAGTAAGCGATTTTATCCATGCTTGGCTTTGTCTCTGTGCCACCTATGCCTGTAAAGAGAAAGCAGTTGATGTCCCGGGTCACCCATTTTGTTCTCAGCTCAGTCCCCAATGCTTCCCCCCGCTTTTTTTAAACTCTTGTTCTTTATTGCTCCGCTTCTCTCAGTTTTACCCTACCTCAAATCCCAAAGTCCTGTCAGACTTGTCTCTCACATGCTATGCTTTGTCTCTAGCTCAGAGTTCCTCACGGAAAATGTAAGGCTATCTCACAGGAGTGAAAATAAACTCACATAATCAACGAGACTCCATTTATGGGAAAGAAAATCGTATTTTTTTGGTAAAAAAATGTTAAAATGCCTTTTTTTCCTTCACTAAGACCAGAGCACCAAAAATTACCAGCAAAATCTTATTAGTGCAAAGGGTATTCAAAAAGTTGTGTTGTAATGGAATATTTTCCACATGAATACTATAGTAGAAAGCACATTAAGCAAATTCTTGGCCTGCAGAAGTGAGAAGAAAATTGATACCTTTAGTACAGCTCCCAAAATATTAAAATGTCAGATCCACAATATTCTCACCAATTAATTCCTTCTCAGTGATTGTCAAAGAAGCTGAGAAGAAGTGTTGAGGAGCGCACAATCTTATTACCAGGGGTACTTTTTAAAGTACACAGACTTGGAAAATTCTGAGCTACTGGTGGAGCCCTCAATTAGGAACCACTGCTCTGTCATATGGAAACCCTGGTGGCCTAGTGGTTAAGTGCTACGGCTACTATCCAAAATGTCTGGCAGTTTGAATCCACCAGGCAGTCCTTGGAAACCCTATGGGGCAGTTCTACTCAGTCCTATAGGGTGACTATGAGTCAGAATTGACTTGACAGCAACGGGTTTGGTTTTTTGTTACTTTTTTGGTGTGCAACAAAAGACGTACGAGATCCCAGTGACCTAGCGGTTAAGTGTTATGGTTGCTAACCAAGAGGTTGGCAGTTCGAATTTGCCAGGCACTCCTTGGAAGCTCTAGGGGGCAGTTCTACCCTGTCCTGTAGGGTCACTATGAGCCGGAATTGACTCGATGGCAGTGGGAATGAAAGACATTACTGATGAGCATGTGTTGCATTTGTCAACAGCAAGGGAGACAGAAAAACAAGGGAGTCATTGTAGGTTGTTACATCTTTGAGAGTATAATTACAAGTGATGAAGGCCAACCACAGACATAATAAAGACCACATGTAAGTTCTCCCAAATACCATGTCGACCAACTTGCAGAATTTTGAACTCTGAGCAATTTGAATTTTATTCTCCTTGATATAATCCAAAAGGGATTTTTTTTTCTCCTTAAAAAGCAAAAGTTTTAGTCGAATTTATTGTGATGAACTCTGTCTGCCTCCTACACTGGGGTGTGAAAAAAAGACAACAAAATCTTAAAGGGGACAGGTTTTGCTAAGACTGGGCATGACAGAAGTAAAGGAAAGGGTTGTAAGAAATAAGTAAATGAAGGCTGCTGGTTGAGAAGCTAATAAAGAAAAGTGGAGGTAGGGCCGCTAATAACAAACCATTTACCTCCCAGCATTTCTGAGACTGTGCCACTTGGGAAAAGCAGGAGGCTTCTCTGTCTGAGACAGAGTAAGAGGAGAAAATTACTTTTCTGACTCAACCTGATTTAATATAAAAGATAGACGAAGAACACAGATACTGACAACTAATTTGTTCCATTTCTTTTATTGCAAGCAGTTCTCTTGGTAATTATAGTGACTTTGAACTAGTTTCTGAAGTTGTTTCTTCATTCGTAAAAAAAAGAAAAAAGTAGAAAAAACACCTACTTTTACACGTCTAAGAATTAAATTATATGGCATACATTTGAGTGCACATTCCTAGCACTTAAAAAAAAAAGTTGCTGTTGAGTCGATTCCAACTCATAGTGACCCTATAGGACAGAGCAGAACTGCCACATAGGTTTCCAAGAAGCAGCTGGTAGATTTGAAAGGTCAACCTTTTGGTTAGCAGCCATAGCTCTTAACCACTGTACCACTAGGGCTCCATAATAGATGTTCAATAATGGAGCAAGAATCAATACATGAAGGAATTAATTGTGTAATTAATTGTTTGGCTATCTGCTGTAACTTGTACAAAGGTAAGGGAAAACACTAATATAGTAGGTGGAACAATCTTTAGATCAGGAATAGAAGACTGGGTTCTACTCTGTTTTCTCACTATCTGTGATTTGGGCAAGCCAATGCCCACTGTCAGTGTCTTCATTTGTAAAATTTGAAGAATGTACTAGATGATCTATATAACCAATTCCAGATCTCACAATATCAAACCATATCAAAAACAAAATACATCTGTACACAGATTACAACAGATAGAAGAATACCATTAAACAGAATGGGTAAGGATTAATAAATAATCTATATTCTTGGCAGCTATATTACAATAATAATTAAAATGTATAAATGTATTTCCCACTATAGGGTTGCTATGAGTCAGGATCAACTCGATAGCAACAGGTTTTGTTTTGTTTTGGTATCCAATAAATAGGAGCCCTGGTGGCACAGTGGAAAGCTTGGCGGCTAACCAAAAGGCTGGCAGTTGAAATCTACCAGCCATTCCTTGGAAACATTATGAGGCTGCTCTCCTCTGTCCTATAGGGCCTCTATGAGTAGGAATTGACTCGACGGCAACAAGTATCCACTAAATTACTCACAAACATTATGTATGCTGTATTCTTTTTTTTTATTCTCTAGTTTCTTCATTTATGTATGAGTTCAAAAGAGGTTTATAACATAGTAGAATTGAAAGTACATGAGTGCAGAAGATACATGAGAAAGACCTCTGATGATGGAAATGTATATGTTTTTCCATGTAGGGATCACGTATGTAAACACTAACTGATCTGCACACTTAAGATGTGTGTACTCTACTCTGTAAGTTATGACCTAATTAACTTAACGTAATTTTAATTAAAAAAAATAAAACTTTATGTGAATAAGAGTACATTTGCTTCTGATAATGATGGACAAGTTAATTCAGACTAACTATCCCATTATAACAAGAAAAAGGCTACATAAGGTATAGAAATAAAATCTAATTAAAAGCATCAAGCAACAACAAAAACAAAGGAAAGAAACTAGAGTAGGTGATCAGTAAAATATATTTCCTGGCACTAGGTTCATAGTGATGCTGTATGTCGTCTTCCTGGTATAATGGCACAAAGTAAATCAAATAGAAATAAAATCTATTCAGAAGAAAAAGTTTAAATTGTGATTTATTCTAAGGATTTGACAGATTTCCCTTTGGTGAGCAGTTTGAACCCGCAAACCCTGACACAGACCAATCCACTTTATCGACCCCTGGTCCAGTGCCCTGAGAAGTTCCCATCACTTCAAATCAGTAAATCCAAGAAGTACCACCAGGGAAGAAAAGTTCATTCCTCAGCTAAGCTTTGTTTTCAGATTTATAATAAAATACCTCTAAGTTACCCTTTATTAATAGTCTCAAATTTTGCCTCTTTTTTCAGGATACTACAAGCTGTTTCTAGGGCATCCTTTTGTGTCTGGGGAGCACAAATCACATGCAGCAACTAGTATTTATGAGAAATGCAATGATAGAAAGTACCCAGGCTAGGACATGTGATAGCACCAATTAATTATGTAAAAAAAACTCTCCAAAGGGGGTTCATTGGGGGCCAGTGTTACTGAGTAGACTGTTTCTGACTTGTAAGGAGGTTTGAGCATGCCTTAGAGACCAAGTACTCCTACTCCCTGGTACAATGACTATGCAGCATAGCAGGGAGTCACAGAACTGATGCCTTCAATGACAAACAAACCAAACTCAGAATCCCATACTAAATCAATCTCTAAGTAACTGGTATCAATTCCTTTAAGATCTTTCTTAAATTGTAAGATTAAGAATGTTGGATCACCTTGATCTGAGTTTGAATCTTCCTAGAGATAGGCACAGAGGATAAAATCACAAATAACAGTAAAAAAAAAAAATTTTTTTTCTCTGCACAAATTTGGACCTTTCTTCTCACAATGACCAGTAGGACTAATGACTGATACTTTCCAATAGGCCAATAAATATGGATAAAAAATAGTAATTACTTACATCTAACCCTTCAACAATGTCATCAGTCAGACATCTTCACCTCCATTGCAGAGTGGGCCACTGCCCTTCCGTCTGTGCCAGAGCTCTCTGTGCCAATTGGAACAATCAGAACTTGGATCATTGAGTCAATGGTACATAAGCATTCATCTCATTTGTGTGTTCTTGAATTGATTCCTCATCATTGCACCTAATTTCAATAAATAACAAATGCATGATGTTGAGAAGATGACAAACAAAAAATTAAGATGGGATTTGTTAATGCTTAGGTGAAAGCAGAGATTTATCAGAATCCAGGTTTGACACCAACAGTCATTTAAATGTTAGGATTGGTGTAGTCTCAATAAGAGGAAAGTATGAATTTTAAGTGGGAAAACGAAGAGTTGTTTTATTGATATAATGCACCTGACAGATAGTAAGAGTTCAGTCATAGCTGTTGAATGTAGTTTGAATAAATAGTGTCTTGCACTCTAAAGATACTGGCAGAGACAAGAAAAACTATAGGTGTATGATTCATACGACTTGTTGACTTCAAGAAGTTAAATGATAGAGTGAGCATATCTATATTACCAAATATTATATGGAATAAAATTCTTATAATTTATTTGTCCTATTTTCGAAGAAAATAATGCAAGGAGTTTCAGTAACCATTTGTAAGCAGTCATATTTGCAGCAAACAAATAAAATAATTACTTTGAAATAACCTTCAGCAAACATTTTTAACTTGAATTTTTATGAATTTTCTTGAGATTTAATTAAATAGCCTAAGAATTAGCAAATTCTGCTAAACATGCATAAAAGTATTCACATTTATTTAATTTGAAAAAGCAGATTACTATAACACAGGAGATTTTGACAAGGAGCACTAAACAATAACTTAGTGTTGTTAGGTGCCATCAAGTCAGTTCCAACTCATAGGCACCCTACGTGCAACAGAAAGAAACAGTGCTCAGTCCTGTACCTCACAATCATCGTTATGCTTCAGTCCATTGTTGGAGGCCACTGTGTCAATCCATCCTGTTAAGGGTCTTCCTCTTTCTCGTTGACCTTACTAAGCATGATGTCCTTTTCCAGGGACTGGTCCCTTCAGATAACACATCCAAAGTATTTAAGAAGTCTTGCCATCCTCCCTTCTAATGAGCATTCTGGTTGTACTTCTTCCAAGACAGGTATGTTCGTTCTTCTGGCAGTCCATGGCACATTCAATATTCTTTGTCAAAACTGTAATTCAAAGGCTTCAATTCTTCTTCAGTCTTCCTTATTCATTATCCAACTTTTGCATGATTATGAGGTGATTGAAAATATCATGGCTTGAGTAAGGCACAGCTTAGTCCTCACAGTGACATCTTTGCTTTTCAACACCTAAAAGAGGTCTTTTGAAGCAGATTTGCCCAGTGCAATGCATTGTTTGATTTTTTTGACTGCTGCTTCTGTGGTCATTGATTGTGGATGCAAGTAAAATGAAATCCTTGACAACTTCAACATTTTCTCCATTTATCATGATGTTGCTTATTGGTCCAGTTGTGAGGATTTTTGTTTTCTTTATGTTGACTTGTAATCCACACTGAAGGCTATAGTCTTTGGTCTTCATCAGTAAGTGCTTCAGGTCCTCTTCATATTCAGCGTGCAATGTTGTGTCATCTGCATATCACAGGTTGTTAATGAGTCTTCTGATGCAGTGTTCTTCTTCATATAGTTTTTTCTCGTGTTATTTGCTTAGCATATAAATTGAATAACTATGGTGAAAGACTACAACCCTGACACACACCTTTCCTAATTTTAAACCACACAGTATTCCCCTGTTCTGGTTTTTGGTCTGTATGCAAGTTCCATATGAGCAAAATTAAGTGTTCTGGAATTCCCATTCTTGAAAATATTATCCATAGTTTATTATGATCTACATAGTTATTGCACAGTCAATAAAATACAGGCAAACATCTTTCCGGTATTCTCTGCTTTTAGCCAAGATCCATCTGACATCAGTAAAGATATCCCTCATTCCACATCCTCTTCTGAATCTGGTTTGACTTTCTGGCAGCTCCCTGTCAATGTAGAGGTGCAACCATTCTTGAATTATCTTCAGCAAAATTGTACTTGCATGTCACATTAATGATATTGTTCAATAACATCAGCATTCTGCTGGATTGCCTTTCATTGGAATGGATACAAATATGGATCTCTTCCAGTCACTTGGCCAGGTAGTTCTCTTCCAAATTTCTTGGCATACACAAGTGAGCATCTCTGGGGCTGCATCCTTTTGATGAAACATCTCAATTGATATTCCATCAATTCCTGGAGTATTATTTTTTGACAGTGCCTTCAGTGCAGCTTGGCCTTCTTCCTTCAACACCATAGAATCTTGATCATATGCTGTCCCCTGAAATGGTTGAACATTGACCAATTCTTTTTGGTACAATGACTGTGTATTCCTTCCATCTTCTTTTGATGCTTCCTGAGTCATTCAATATGTTGCCCGTAGAATTCTTCCAAATTGCAAATGGAGGCCTGAATTTTTTTTTTTAGAGCTTTCAGTTTGAGAAATGCCGAGCATGTTCTTCCCTTTTGGTTTTCTAACGCCAGGTCTTTGCACATTTCATTATAATAGTTTTCTTTGTCTTCTTGAGCTGCTCTATGAAATCTGCTGTTTAGTTCTTTTGCTTCATCACTTCTTGCATTCACTTTATCTACTCTACATTAAAGAGCATTTTTCCGAGTCTCTTCTGGCATCCTTCTTGGCCTTTTTTTTTTCTTTCTTTCTTTTTAGTGACCTTTCGCTTTCTTCATGTTTGTTGTCCTTGATGTTATCCCACAGCTCATCTGGTCTTTGGTCATTAGTGTTCAATGTGCAAATCTGCTCTTGAGATGGCCTCCAAATTCAGGTGGGATATATTCAAGGTCATCTTTTGGCTCTCATGGACTTGTTTTAATTTTCTTCAGCTTCAACTTGAACTTGCATATGAGCAATTGATGGTGTGTTCCGCAGTCAGCCTGGTCTTGTTCTGATACTGAGCTTTTCCTTCATCTCTTTCCACAGATGCAGTTAATTTGATTCCTGTGTTTTCCATCCAGTGAGGTCCTTATGTATAGTCACCATTTATGTTTTTGAAAAAAGATATTCCCAGTGAATCTGTTATTGGTCTTGCAAAATTCTATCATGTGATCTCTGGCTTCATTTCTGTCACCAAGCCCTTATTTTCCAACTACAGGTCCATTTTCTTTGTTTCCAGCTTTCTCATTCCAATCACCAGTAATTATCAATGCATCTTGATTGCATTTTTATGTTTCGGACTGCAGAAGGTGGAAAAAATCTTCAATTTCCTTATCTTTGGCATTAGTGGTTGGTGCATAAATTTGAATAATAGTCATATTAACCAGTTTTCCTTGTAGGCATGTGGATGTTCTCCTACCACTGACTGCATTGTACTTCAGGCTAGATCTCGAAATGTTCTTTTTGACAATGAATGTAACACCATTCCTCTTCAACTTGCCATTCCTGGATTAGTAGACCGTAAGATTGTTTGATTCAAAATGGCCAATACCAGTCCATTTCAGCTCACTAATGCCTAGGATACTGATCTGTGTGTGTTCCATTTCATTTATTGCAACTTCCAATTTTCCTAGATTTGTACTTTGTGCATTCCAAGTTCTGATTATTAATGGATGTTTGCAGCTATTTCTTCTCATTTTGAATAGTGCCGTATCAGCAAATGAAGGTCCTGAATGCTGTAACCCACCCACATCATTAAGGTCGATTCTATTTTGAGGAGGCAGTTCTTCCTCAGTCATATTTTGAGTGCTTTCCAACCTGAGGGGCTCATCTTCTGGCACTATATCTGATAATGTTCCACTGTTATTTGTAAGTTTTTCACCGGCCAATATTTTCAGAAAAGATTGCCAAGTCCTTTTTCCTAGTCTTAGTCTGGAAGCTCCCCTGAAACCTCTCCACCAAGGGTGATCCTGCTGATATTTGAATACCGGTAGCATAGCTTCCAGAATCACAGCATCACACAAGCTACCATAGTCCGACAACCTGACAGACATGTGCTGGCTTCTACTATAAGAGGATTAATTGTTACAGTTTCATTTGAAGAATGCAGTTAACCGTATACATTTTCAATGTTTTTCCAAATTTGGTAAAATGTAACTGCAGTTACAATACACTGACATGAACTAAAAGCTAAAATGACATTGTAAATTGGAGCAGAAAATGCACTTCATATTGCTGACTGAAGTATAGCTTGCTCAGTCCCTGTTCTGTTCAACTAAACCTGCCTGGTGGTTTGGTTTGGTTTTGTTTTTTTTTTTTTTTTAACAAAAACTATTAGAAAAAATAGTAGCTTCATTTCCTTGCTAAATATTTCCAAGGAGTTAAAGAGAAAGAAAGATGGGAAAAGGAAATTTGAGAGTAATACATAGTTGAAACATGCTTTTTTCATTTGTAGCCCTGGTGGCGCAGTGGTTAAGAGCTTGGCTGCTAAAGAGGTCAGAAGTTTGAATTCACCAGCCACTCCTTGGAAAGTCTATGGAGTAGCTCTGCTCTGTTCTGTAGGGTCGCTATGAGTCGGAATTGACTCAAATGGCAAGAGGTTTGGTCTGGCTTGGTATTTTCTTTTATAATTCTGTTCAGGTTCATCATCTTATTTAACATATTTCTTAATGTATTTTCCTTACCGTGATGTTCTAATCACATAATATTCTCCAATTTGTATCTTAACAGATTGAGTAGTATTTTATTCTGAGTATCTCTCTAGTACTTCTTTGGGTTTGAAATAAATGTAAGGATAACTCTATTTTCCTTTCACATATTCAATTTGTATGACTATTTTCTAAAACCTCAAAATGATTACAATGTAGAAAAATTATCAGCTGTTCTACATTTCTACTGAGGTTTTAAGAAGAGAAAATGGAATTACATTGTGAAAAAATATGTTTAGATAGACACTACAACAGACAATTTTAAAGCAACAGATCATCAAGTTTGGGCTGGGAGCATTCTTTCCTGGCAATCTCTATAATTAGAATACATGAATGTTTTAAAATAATTTAGGTGAAAACTACTAGAGGGAGAGGAGGGATAGCATGATTATTTACCAACCTCAAATAACCAGTAATGTGATGGATAACACTTCTTATCACTTGTATTTACAGAAAATTCTTTTTTATAAATTTTTGTAAAGTTACATACATTTTATGAATATTAAGTTTTTAATAAATTAAGAGTTAATTTTATAAAAATCCAATAATTCTGTTAGCACTTTTGATACACATTTGATTTTTAACCCAAACACTTAAGGTGCTGTCCATTTTTTCTGTTAATGAATAGGAAAACACTATGACGTGTGTGACCTAGATTGTGAGTGGGCAACAGAGTGGAGGTATTTGCTTCCACGCCATTTCCTCTTATTTTTTCATTGTTTTTCTTGATATAACTTATTAATCACTCACCAACCCACCCACAGCAGTTCTTTTTATAAATTTTAATTTATGGCATAAATTATTATTTTTGCTTTTGTGTCTGTGAGAACAGATGCACTTTAATAACAAGAACAATAATAATAGCTTGTCAGGGACTTGGACTGGGTGCCTGGTTCCCAGTTCTATGCCTTGGCACATAGTAGGTATTCAATAAATATTTGTTGAATGCATAAGTGAGTGAAACTCCTAAGACCTCCTACAGGTGAACCAGACCCCTTCTCTAAAAGTAACATGAATCTGGAATTGACAAGAACAAGGAACACTAAATTACCAAGTGTTTGATAATGGATCTGAAGATTTTTTAGGCCTTCTTTTAGTTTCCCTACCACTATTTTTTTTTTTTTTTTTTACTGTTTGCTGAGTATCTCCACAGTTCAGACACTGAAATATCTCCTAATTCTTACCATAATACTGTGTTAATTACTATTATGATGTTTCCATTACCTAAGTTTACAAGGTTAGTAAGGAGAAGAGAAGGAATTTGTATTCAAGGGAATCTTATTCGGAGCTCTAGCATGTTTAACCACATTGCTATTTTGTCTCCCAAAGACATCATGAATAAACATCATCTGTAGCATAAGAATGCCATCATCTATCATTCAGTAAAACCAGAAAATGGGCAACATGACAATGGCTATAACATAAAAGTATGATGCACAAATATCTGGAAGTACAGTTAAACTTCCAGCAGCAATGGATACCTTTTACATCAGTTTAGAATTTACATGGACATTACCAGATCAATTTGAGAACCAAATGCAAATTAACTTCATTATTTTATAGATTAGAAAGCATATCTGGAATTCCCCTTCAAGTACTAAAATTCTCTTAAGATGCTCCCATCAGTTTGCTTTCCAACGGCAGCATAAACTCAACATACAATAGAAGTACCTTTTCAGTTGACTTCAAACTTAGACATGGAAATATATGTAAATTGATAGTTGCATGCTCATAAGCACACTCTAAACCAAAACCAAACCAAGCTCGTTGCCATCGAGTGGATTCCGACTCATAGCGACACTATAGGTCAGAGTAGAACTGCCCCATAGAGTTTCCAAGGGGCGCCTGGTGGATTTGAACTGCTGACCTTATGGTTAGCAGCTGTAGCACTTAACCCCTGCACCACCAGGGTTTCCAAGCTCTATAGTGTAATGGTGAGCAATCTGCACTCTGAGTCCAGCGATCTGAGTTCAAGTCTCGGCGGAATCTTAATGTGTAATTCAAGTGAAGCACACTCTAGTGCCTGCTTAACTTACCATCCTTTTGAATGTGCACACTCTTTCAATTTCTTTTCTGAACCCTCCAAGGATGCAAAACAACAGAGCATGACATTTCAAATAAGGCAATTGGATAAACATTGTGTTCCATAGATGCACTCTTGAGAAACCAAGTATTGCTCATTAACTAGTTCAATGAGCATGTAAGAAATTAGAACATCTGCAACCACTTTTGTTAGAATTTTTTCCTTAAAATGTTTAAATAACATATATATGTATATATATATTTTATATATATATATATATATATATATATATACAGTTGTTGTTAGGTGCCGTCTAGTCGATCCCCACTCATAGCGACCCTATGTGCAACAGAAGGAAACATCACCAGGTCTTGCGCCATCCTCACAATCGTTGGTATGCTTGAGCCCATTGCCACAGCCACTGTGTCAATTCATCTCATTGCGGGTCTTTCTCTCTTCCGCTGAGCCTCCACTTTACCAAGCATGATGGTCTTCTCCATGGACTGATAGCTTCTGATAATATGTCCAAAGTATGTGAGACATTGTCTTACTATTCTTGCTTCCAAGGAGCATTCTGGTTGTATTTCTTGCAAGACAGATTTGTTTGTTCTTTTGGCAGCCCATGATATATTCAATATTCTTTGCCAACACCACAATTCAAAGGCATCAATTCTTCTTCACTCTTCCTTATTTATTGCCCAGCTTTTGCATTCATATGACATGATTGAAAACACCATGGCGTGGGTCACCTTGAAGACTGCTCCATCCTGGATACTCAGAAAGGAAGAGGTAAACTTGTGGCTTTTGTGAACTTGGGCTGGAAAAATGGTTAGTCTAGAAGGATATATATATATATATCTCCTTGGTTGGTAGTGATGGTGGTGGTGCTGGTGGTGCTGGTGGTGCAGGTGGTGGTGGTAACTGCTGCCGTGTCGATTTCTACTCATGGCAACCCCATGTGTGCAGAGTCAAACTGTTCCATAGGGTTTTCAGGGCTGTGACCACTTGGAAACAGATCTCCTGGCCTATCTCCTGAGGCATTGCTAGGTGGTTCAAGTGAAAACTATCCAGGATGGAGCAGTTTATTTAATAGAGTATGAATATGATAATATCTGATGATATGATAATGATCCCTAAACCTAGCAGCCAACAATTCTCTCAATTCAACTCAATACACTCAATCCATCTACGACTAAAAGATTTCAAGTGGAAGGGGAACTTTCTGTTCAGTGTTTCAAAAGGCCTAAATTCACATTTCCCAAACTTGGATTAAAGTCATTAATTCTCAGATTGATCCCATGAAAAGTCCTATAATACTTTGCATTTTTTTTCAAAATGTCAAAACGGTAGTAGTAGTAATGAAATTAACCTTGCCCTCTCCCCTCCATAGCTTAGCTCCAGATTCAGAGTTGTCTATAGATTCTGAGATGGGTTAATTTGTATCTTTCAAAAATATGTGATCAAATTTTAAACTCCTAGTACTAGTTTTTTTTTTTTTTTTTTTTTTAGTACCCATATATGTGACCTTGTTCATAAATAGCATCTTTGCAGATGTAATCAATAAAGTTAAAATGAGGTCATACTGAATGGGTGGGCCCCAATAGAATACGACTGGTGTCCTTATAAAAAGAGAAGAGACAGAGAGACACAGAGGGAAAATGGCCATATGAAGCAGAGGCAGAGGTTGGAGTGGTGCTACCACAAGCCAAAGAATGTTTGAGGCTACCAGAAACTGGAAGAAATAAGGAAGGATGTCTTAATTATCTACTGCTATTGTAACAACAACAACAAAAATACTACAAAGTAGGTGGCTTTAAAGAATAGGAATTTATTACCTCACAGTTTTGGAGGTTGGGATTCTGAATTCAGGGTGTCTATTTATAGGTCTATGCTTTGTCCATTCTAGAAGATCTTGCCTTGTCTCTTTCAGCTTCTGGTAGACTCAGGCATTTCTTGCCGTTCCTTAGTTTGTTGACAAATTCTCACATGCTCTCTTCTCCCTGTATGTGTCTTTCTGTGTCTGTACTTCCTGTTTTAAGACACCACTCAGAAGGGATTAGATTTAGAATCAGTCAACTCCAGTATGATCTCAGTAACTTAACAAAAGAAAAATCCTATTTCTGAACAATCACAGATACAAGAGTCAGGACTTTAACATATATTTTGGAGGGGACACAGTTCAGTCTATAACAAAGAATCTGTCTCTAGGCCTTCAGAGAGAGCATGGCCCTGACTACACCCCAAATCTGGATTTCTAGATTTCAGAACTGTGGAAGAATAAATTTCTGTTTTTTTTTTTTTTTTTTTTAAGTCACCCAGTTTGTGGTACATTGTTACAGCAGCACTAGGAAATTATCCCAGACCCTTACCAGTGAGAGTCCTTGACTGGTTCTCATTTTGAATTCAGGGTCCCACGAAAAGTCTCTGTATTGGCTACAAAACAAATCTGATGTCCTGAGATGGTTTAGCTTAGTAATTCAAGGGTTTTCCTACAGGTACCTCAGGGACTATCAAAAAAAATAAGAAAAGAAAAATCAGTTGGGGAATTTTATGCTTCTCCACCCTAAATTCAGCCAAAATAGTACTGCTTTTACCAATTTTCCATATTGAGTTTTAGTTTAAAATTGTGTTGGAAGAAAGCACAGCTGAAGAAACTTTTGAAACCATGGCTTTAGAAAATGGATAGCCTGGAATCAGGACATGTCAACAGAATCCTTAAATTTGCCCCAAATTGCCAAGTGAAGTTATACTTCAGGAGGAAGACAAATATTATGGAGCATTTCCTTCACAGTATTTATATCTAAGGCAGATATAAAATTACATAGCTTCAATTTTAGAACTAATGGTATCAGTATTATCTACCTGATGATTTTCCAAAATATACGTTGGAGTAATAAAAACAAAATAAAACTTCAGTAACTATTCTTTAAGGAGGAACTGTGTATCCATCTCAATGGCTCATAGACCATTGCATTTTATTGTTTTCTTAACATAGTGTGACAGTTACTGCCCCATTTCACTTAAGAGAGTTATAGGAAATATGGAGTTTCTTAATTCCTACCCAAAGAACACTAGCTGTTGGTGATTCAATATACCATGTTTTTTACTCCAAGGAAGAATAAAATGGGTCACTTTCCCATTATATGCCCCAGCCTCCAAGAAATCTCATTTTGTATCTTGGGATGAAAATGTGCCTTCTTCTTTTTACAGTCTAATTACATTTTAATGCTTTTATCTGTACAAGTAACTGATATACAACAAAAGTTACACTGAAGAGGAAATGGTCCATAAGAAGAACAAATGCTAAATTGATCACATACTCACCACATGGCGAGTAAAGTCATTTTCCAAGGAAATCATGTAATTTTAAAAGAGTAAAAAACAAAATAAAATCAAAGCATTTCCAAATAAATCAGGTTTATGAGCTTAGAATCAGAAGAAAGGGGAAAGCATTATCTCCATTTCAAATTCAAGAGAGTTTCTATTATGTATTCTACATTTTTCTATAGCTTCCCATAATCTCCCCTATTAATTCCAGGATCCAGAATCCCAAGTGTCAAGTGTATTATTATTATTTGGCTCCCTCACTTATATTAGATTTGACTATAATCATACATAAATGTGATGAAGAAATTATGTGTGGCTTGTGTTACTAATGTTGTAGTGAAGGGTCTGCCCAACAGAGGTCCAGGGACAACTGGAGGTGTGTGGATAATTTTAGCAATCTGAGTTTTTGCTAAAAATTTTTAATTGTATGTTTTAATTTTGGAGATAACTCAGAAATTAAAAGAGCATTTTAATGAGTTGAATGGTTTCCCCCCAAAAATATATGTTAGAATCCTAACCCCTATACCGGTGGATGTAAGCCTATTTGGAAATAGGGCTTTCTTTGTTGTGTTAATGAAGACATATCAGTGTAGAGCATTTCCTAACCTGAATTACTTCTGAATTATATAAACAGGAGAATAGACACAGGGGCAGCACATACTAGGGAAGACAGAAGCCATGTAAAGATAGCTAAGAACCAAGGAATGCCCAAAGCTACCAAGAAGGCAGGAATCGACATGGCCGAAACTCTGATTTGGACTTCAGTCTCCAAAACTGTGAGAAAATAAATTTCTCTGAAGTCATCCACTTGTGGTATTTGTGTTACAGCAGCACTAGATAACTAAGGCAAGCATATATTGAATAAATTGAATCACCTACATATTACTGAAGATTGCAGTGTCTGAGTTTGCATTAGTGATTGCAGTTGAGGTAATACCAAGTAGTACTTCCTTAATTTTTCCAAGTTAATGAGAAAAGAACAAAGGAGATTTAACACATAAAAGGTTCATTATCCCCAGCTGAAAGCTAATTGATCTCCACAGTAGTTTCTGACAGAAAGTGATGGGAGAAGTGAGACTTCAAAGGCACACGTTAGAATAGGTATGCTGAACTTAAGACACGATAGCCAGCTCCACACTCCCTTAGCAAGCATTCAGTTTTAGAAAAGCAACATCATAAAAAAAGGAAAAAACCAAACTCAGTGCCGTTGAGTCGATTCCGACTCATAGCAACCCTATAGGACAGAGTAGAATTGCCCCATAGGGTTTCTAAGGAATGCCTGGTGGATTCAAACTGCCGAATCTTTGGTTAGCAGCCATAGCCCTTAACCACTATGCCACCAGGGTTTCCAGCTACATCATGCATCACATTAAATTTACATTATTAGTATGTCTTTTTTGATTTCTAGGTCTTACTTAATTTCTAAATTTGATTTTATGGCTTTATCAGAGATTTACAAATATAAGGGGATTTTACTTAGTTTGTAAATATTAACTATTACAACAAAAGTAATTCCTTGCTATGGCTTCAGTAGCCCTTAATGTATATTTTTAATAAATTAATAAAATCAGTATTATCCCCATGAACAGCTTTTCATGCATTAGTCAAGTTTGAGAAACACCATTATAGGTGGATGTCTTCTCATACGGAACACAATAATTTCACTTTTTCATAATGCCATCAACATAAGGTCCAGTTTTTCCCCAAACCTCATAATACTTAAAAATTAGTAGTAGGTTTGATAATTCCCGTGTTCATTCAGATCACCTTTCTTTGGAATGGGTACAGATAAGGACCTCTCCCAGCTAGCTGGCCAGGTAACTGCCTTCCACATTTCTTGACATAGACGAGTAAGTCCTTCCTATATTCTCTCAAATGTGAAAAATATTTCTATAAGGAGACTTTGTGACTACTTCCAAAGTCTCCAAGGAGGTAGGAAACAAATATAAAAAGTCACCTACAAAGTAGTCATACTCATAAAAACATCACATCTTTCTCATCCCAGTACTGTATGCTGGAAGATAAGGTAGCAATGTCATTGAAGTTCTGAGGGAAAATTGTTTTGGACATAGAATTCTACATGAAAGAACTACATATACATATGCAAAGACGCAAAGTTTACTATGACTTTCACCCTTCTGAAGAATTTTCTTTAAAATGCACCTTCAGAAAAAGATATCTAAGAAAGAAGAAAATGTGTGGGCTATTTTTTATAAGAAACAGCGGCAAGGAACTAGGAGTTCCAATGAAAAAAAAAATTACCAGAGTAAGTTTGTAGCAAATCTAGAAAAAATGTCCAAATTTGAACAGAAATTCAACTATTCGAGAAATACTTAAAGAAAAGAATGAAATATGCTCTAAGTAAGAGGTATCATAACAAACAGATTGACAGTTTAATTAAGTGAAGAAAGCCCATATTTCCTGTCAACAAGGAAAAAAAGCCAATAATAAATGCCAAGAAACATGATGAAATGTAGTAAGGCAAAACAAAAGGATTAAATTGTGTCCCCAATAAACATGTGTTGTAAATCCTATAGTTGTGGAGGTAATCCCATTTGAGGATAGCGTTTTCTTTGTTGTTAATGAAGCCACATCAGTGTAGAGTATGTTTTAAGCCAATCACTTTTGAGATATAAAAAGAATAGATTAGGCATAGAATCAAGGAAGCACAAATGGGGAAAGGTCACCAAGGAACCAAGGAGGAGAAGCTGAAAGGGGCAAGAATTTTCCTCCAGAGCAGAGAGCTTTCCCCCAGAGCCAGCACCCTGAATTTGGACTTCTAGGCTCCAAAACTGTGAAAAAAACAAATTTCTATTCATTATAGCAACCTACTTGTGTTATTTCATTTATAGCAACACTAAGAAACTACTATGAGAAATAAAAAACTCACTATATTTCCTCTTTTGCCCTGATTGCCAGAAGTCCAGAACTCATCTATGTTCAAATAACATTAATCATTATTATTTTTTAATATTCTGTTCCAATATGAGAATTTGCTTTCCAATTTAAATTGTATAAACCCTAGAATATTTTTATAAGAAATTGGGTATATATAAAAAGTTTAAATTGTGGGTAGCAAGGGAGAGAACCTTAAAATAATCAATTACTCTGATATGTAGACATTCTTACTCACCCAGAAAGATGCCTGGCTTTTTCTAACCAACAACTCATATTCTGCCAAAAGACAGAATCTCCTCTCACATACCTTTAGCCCATTATGATGAAGTTGTCACTCAAAAATGAATTATGGTCATGAAGATTTAGGGGCAAAGTAGGGAAATAAGCTCTTTCGTAAGAAACAGGCTCTTTGACTTTCATAGAATCCCAATAGTACTGTTGGCTGGTTATCCAGGCTGGGTGTACAGATATGGTTGTTGATGACTGTACCTGGTGGTCCTTGACAATAACTGGCTCCTTCTCTTGTTGTGTCAGGCTATAAATCTAGACATGCCTGAGAACTGGCATGAAAATGGGAGGCTCATTCCCTAAGTATCTTTTGAAATTGAAAGAAGAAACTCAGCTCAACAATATTCTCTTTTCCATACCACATTTTTATTGTAACCTGAGTAATTAGTCTACCTACTCAAACAATACGGCCTCTGTGCTTACAGCAGGGGAATTGAGATCAAAAGGCACTAACTTAAATTCTGGTTTTGTCACTTACTGTCTATGAAATTTACGAGAACTAATTTGAGCCTTCCTAATTCATAAAATATAAAACATAAGGTAGCAATTACATAATTCCTGGCATAACCTAAATTAACTCCCAAACTCAACTTCTGTTCTACAATCAGTGCCAGTTAAGCTAAGAGGTACAAACTTGATTCTTGTTGTTTTTGATAAATGGCCAGTGTATTTAATTATTCACCTATAAGTTACAGATTGTCCTCCCCTTCCCTGCCCTGCCTTTATCAGAAATACTTTTCATTAAAATTAAATTTGTTCCTACTTTAAAGGATGCCAGCCTCAAGGCTAAATGATTTTAAATGTACAATCTAAAATCATGCATGATCTTTTGTGCCTATAACTTCAGTTCCAGAGTGAGCTTTAGAAAGTTTATGGGGGAGAAACCTAATACTTGGGGTTTAGTTTGTTACTGTTTAATATTCACGTTATAAAATGTAACTATAAATTATAGTTACTAACAAATTAACTACAAAATAATAAGATTAATTTTCTTATTTGGCTTGCACATTGGCTCAAAATTCAATTCAAAAGAACATTAAGGTCATTTTGAGCAATTAAACAAATGCTGAAGTGTACGGGAGTCTATGGTGAGTACGCAACACTTAAGAGGTCTATAAATGTGTGTGTGTGTGTGTGGTATTAAAAAGCCTCATTATTTAATAGTAATAGAAGAAATTGATATCTGGGTGGCACTTAAGAGTTTTTGCACAGATACATATTTTTATCCTCACAGCAATCCTGTGCAATCTGTCCTAAGTGAAATTGAGAAATGGAAGTTCAAAGTGCCAGATTTCTCAAAAAGTAGAGTGTATGGAGAGAACAGGACTGATCCCAACTTCCATGCTATTTCCATTTAATATAATTTATAAACTGCTTTTTGACATATATTATTTCTCACTATAAAGTTTGTACTATTTTGATTTTAAGGTTTAAAAACTATGGCTCAATAAGCTAAAATACTTGCTCAGGTCATGCATTTATTTCACAAGTAGCGGAAGCTAGGCTTAAGCTCTGGCTTTGAAGTTTAGTCACAGAGATTACTTTTTGTGGCATAAATGCAAAAGGTATATTTTGTTGTTCTAAAGAAAGATACCCTATTTTAAATGATTATCCTAATTAGTCCAAAATATTTAATAAATCACTTGACATTCATATTCAACTTGACCTCCAGATACAACACACAAAAAGAAAATTACAGACCTATATCCCTCATGAACTTAGATGCAAAAATCCTCAACAAAATTCTAGCCAATAGAATTCAACAACGTAACAAAAAACTATTCCACCATTACCAACTGGAATTTATACTAGGTATGCGAGGATGGTTCAATATTAGAAAAACAATTAATGTTACGAACCATATAAATAAAACAAAAGACAAGAACCACACGATTTTATCAATTGATGCAGAAAAGGCATTTGACAAAGTCCAACACCCATTCATGATAAAAACTCTCAGCAAAATAGGAATAGAAGGAAAATTCCTCAGCGTAATAAAGGGCATTTATACAAAGCCAACAGCCAACATCATCCTTAACAGAGAGATTCTGAAAGCATTCTCCTTGAGAATGGGAACCAGACAAGGGTTCCCCTTATCACCACCTTTATTCAACAATGTGCTGGAAGTCCTAGCCAGAGCAATTAGGCTAGATAAAGAAATAAAGGGCATCCAGATCGGTAAGGAAGAAGTAAAAATATCTCTGTTTGCAGATGATATGATCTTATACACAGAAAACCCTAAAGAATCCTCAAAAAACTACTGAAACTAGTAGAAGAGTTCAGCAGAGTATCAGGTTACGAGATAAACATACAAACATCAGCTGGATTCCTCTACACCAACAAAAAAAACATTGAAGAGGAAATCACCAAATCAATGCCATTCACAGTAGCCCCCAAGAAGTTAAAATACTTAGAAATGAATCTAACCAGAGACGTAAAAGACCTATACATAGAAAACTACAAGGTACTATTGCAGGAAACCAAAAGAGACCTACCTAAGTGGAAAAACATACCTTGCTCATGGATAGGAAGACTCAACATTGTAAAAATGTCTATTCTACCAAAAGCCATCTATACATGCAATGCAATTCTGATCCAAATTCCAATGACATTTTTTAATGAGATGGAGAAACAAATCACCAACTTCATATGGAAAGGAAAGAAGCCCCAGATAAGTAAAGCATTACTAAAAAAGAAGAACAAAGTGGGAGGACTCACTCTACCCGATTTTAGAACCTATTGTACTGCCACAGTAGTCAAAACAGCCAGGTACTGGTATAACAACACTTTGACCAATGGAACAGAATTGAGAATCCAGATATAAATCCATCCACATATGAGCAGCTGATATTTGACAAAGGTCCAGTGTCAGTTAATTGGGGAAAATATAATCTTTTTAACAAATGGTGCTGGCATAACTGGATATCCATCTGCAAAAAAATGAAACAAGACCCATACCTCACACCATGCACAAAAAAGAGCTCAAAACGGATCAAAGATCTAAATATAAAATCTAAAACGATAAAGATCATGGAAAAAAAAAATAGGGACAACGTTAGGAGCCCTAATACATGGCACAAACAACATACAAAACATTATTAAGAATGCAGAAGAAAAACTAGATAACTGGGAGGTCCTAAAAATCAAACACCTATGCTCATCCAAGTACTTCACCAAAAAAGTAAAAAGACTACCTACAGACTGGGAAAAAGTTTTTAGCTATGACATTTCGTTCAGCGCCTGATCTCTAAAATCTGCATGATACTGAAAAAACTCAGCTACAAAAAGACAAATAACCCAATTAAAAAATGGGCAAAAGATATGAATAGACACTTCACTAAAGAAGACATTTAGGCAGGTAACAGATACATAAGGAAATGCTCATGATCATTAGCCATTACAGAAATGCAAATCAAAACTACAATGAGATTCCGTCTCACTCCAACAAGGCTGGCATTAATCCAAAAAACACAGAGTAATAAATATTGGAGGGGTTGTGGAGAGATTGGAACATTTATACACTGCTAGTGGGAATGTAAAATGGTACAACCACTTCAGAAATCAATTTGGCACTTCCTTAAAAAACTAGAAATAGAATTACCATACGATACAGCAATCCTACTCCTTGGAATATATCCTAGAGATATAAGAATCTTTACAGGAACAGATATATGCACACCCATTTTCATGGCAGCACTGTTTACAATAGCAAAAAGTTGGAAGCAACCAAGGTGCCCATCAATGGATGAATGGATAAATAAATTTTGGTATATTCACACAATGGAATACTATGCATCGATAAAGAACAATGTTGAATCCATGAAACATTTCATAACATGAAGAAATCTGGAAGACATTATGCTGAGTGAAATCAGTCAATTGCAAAAGGACAAATATTGTATAAGACCACTACTATAAGAACTAGAGAAAAACTTTAAGCAGAGAAGAAAATACTCTTCGATGGTGACGAGAGGGGGGAGGGCTGGAGGGAGGCAGAGGGGTATTCACTAATTAGATAGTGGATAAGTTTCACTTTAGGTGAAGGGAAAGATGATATACAATAAAGGAAAGGTCAATACAAATAGACTAAACCAAAAACAAAGAAGTTTCCTTAAAAAACTGAACACTTCAAAGGCCAGCATAGCAGGGGCAGGGGTTTGAGGACCATGGTTTCAGGGGACATCTAAGTCAACTGGCATAATAAAATCTGTTAAGAAAACACTCTGCATCCCACTTTGGAGAGTGGTGTCTGCGGTCTTAAATGCTAACAAGCGACCATCTAAGGTACATCATTGGGTCTCAACCCACCTGGAACAAGGAAGAATGAAGAACACCAAAGGCCCCAAATAATTATGAGCCTAAGAGACAAAAAGGACCACATAAACCAAAGACTACATCAGCCTGAGACCAGAAGAGCTAGATGGTACCTGGGCACAACCGATGACTGTCCTGACAGGGAACTCAACAGAAAAACCCTGAGGGAGCAGGAGAGCAGTGGAATGCAGGCCCCAAATTCTCGTAAAAAGACCAGACTTAATGGTCAGGCTGGGATTGGAGGAACCCCAGAGGCCATGCACCCCGGACCTTCTGTTACCCCAGGGCAGGAACCATTCTTAAAGCCAACTCTTCAGACAGAGATTGGACTGGAATAATAATAATAATAATAATGTACTGGAATAGGGGATGGAAAACGAGAATGGTGAAGAACAAGCTTCTTGGATCAAGTCCACACACGAGACTATGTTGGTATCTCCTGTCGGGAGGGGAGATGAGAGGGCAGAGGTATCCAGAAGCTACCCAAATGTAAACGAGGAGAGAGAAGGGAGGGAAGTACTGTGCTATCTCATCAGAGGGAGAGCAATTAGGTGTGTATGGCAAGGTGTATGTAAATTTTCGTATGAGGGACTGACCTGATTTGTAAACTTTCACTTAAAGCACAAAAAAAAAATAATAAAAAAGACTATCTTTTCCACATTTAACAGTTTTGTGGCCTTTGTCAAATATCACCTGTTCATATGTGGATGGATTTATGTCTGGATTCTAAATTGTGTTCCACTTGTCTATGTATCTGTTGTTGTACCAGTACCAGGTTGTTTTGAGTACTGTGGCAGTATAATAGGTCCTAAAATCAGGTAGGGTAAGGCCTCCCACTTTATTCTTCTTTACTTATGTGAGGCCTCTTTCCCCTCCATATGAAGGTGGTGATTTGTTTCTCCATCTCATTAAAGAATGTCGATTGAATTTGGATCAGAATTGCACTAAATCTATAGATCGTTTTTGGTAGAATAGGCATTTTTATAATGTTAAATCATCCTATCCAGGAGCAAGGTATGTTTTTCCACTTATGTAGGTCTCTTTTGGTTTCTTGCAGAGGTGTATTGTAGTTTTCTTTGAATAAGTCTTTTACATCTCTGGTAAGATTTATTCCTAAGTACTTTACCTTCCTGGGGGCTACTGTAAATGGTCTCTATTTGGTGATTTCCTCTTCGATGTTCTTTTTTGTCGATGTAAAGGAATCAAACTGATTTTTTTATCTTGTATCCCGATACTCTGCTGAATTCTTCTATTAGTTTCAGTAGTTTTCTTGAAGATTCCTTAGGGTTTTCTGTGTATAAGATCATGTCATCTGCAAATAGAGACAGTTTTACTTCTTCCTTGCCAATCTAGATGCAGTTTATTTCTGTTTTTTAATATAATTTTTGTTGTGCTTTAAGTGAAAGTTTAAAAATAAAGTCAGTGTCTCACACAAAAACTTATATACACCTTGCTACATACTCCCAATTACTTCTGCCCCTAATGAGACAGCCTGCTCTCTCCCTCCTTAGTAATCTGAACATGATTTTTTTAATTTCAGTTGGGTCTGTTGTAATATCACCCACCTCATTTCTTATTCGGGTTATTTGCTTCCTCTCCTGTTTTTCTTTTGTCAGTTTGGCCAGTGTTTTTTTCAATTTTGTTGATTTTTTTCAAAGAACCACAGCTTTTGGTCTTGTTAATTCTTTCAATTGTTTTTCTGTTTTCTATTTCATTTAGCTATGCTCTAATTTTTATTATTTGTTTTCTCCCGGTGCCTGAGGGTTTCTTTTCTTGTTTTGCATTTGTTCAAGTTGTAGGAATAATTCTTTGATTTTGGCCCTTTCTTCTTTTTGGATGTGTGCATTTCTTGATATAACTTGACGTCTGAGCAGTGCTTTCACTGTGTCTCAAAGGTTCTGACAGGAAGTGTTTTCACTCTCATTGGATTCTGTGAATTCCTTTATTCCATCCTTAATGTCTTCTATAATCCAGTCTTTTCTGAGCAGGGTATTGTTCAGTTTCCAAGTGTTTGATATCTTTTCCCTGCTTTTTCTGTTATTGATTTCCACTTTTATGGCCTTATGGTCAGAATAGATGCTTTGTCATATCTCAATGTTTTGGATTTTGCTAAGGCTTGCTTCATTCTCCAATATGTGGTCTATTCTAGAGAATGTTCCATGTGCACTAGAAAAGAAAGTATACTTGGCTCCTGTTGGGTGGAGTGTTCTGTATATATCTATGAGGTTAAGTTGATTTATTGTGGCATTTACATCTTCTGTGTATCCAATGAGCTTCATTCTGGACGTCCTGTCCTTCACTGAAAGTGGTGTGTTGACGTCTCCTGCTGTTATTGTGGAGCTGTCTATCTCCCTTTTCAATGCTGATAGAGTTTGTTTTATGCATCTTGCAGCCCCGTCATTGGTTGCATAAATATTTAATATGGTTAAATCTTCTTGGTATACTGTCCCTTTAATCATTCTATAGTCCTTCCTGATCCTTTATGATGAATTTAAAGTCTATTTTGTCAGAAATGAATATTGCCACTCCTGCTTTTTTTTGATTGTTTGCTTGATATATTTTTTTCCATCCTTTGAGTTTTAGTTTGTGTCTCTAAGTCTAAGGTGTGTCTCTTGTAGGCAGCATATAGACGGGTCTTGTTTTTTAAATCATTCTGCCACTCTCGGTCTCTTGTTGGTGTATTTAGTCCATTTACATTCAGGGTATTTATGGATAGGTATGAATTTAGTGCTATCATTTTGACATCTTTTTTGTGTGTTGTTGAGAGTTTCTTTTTCCCACTTAATTTTATGTGCTGAGTAGATTATATATTGTCCTTTCTTCATATTTGTTGTTGATTTCGTTTCTGCTCTCTATTTTTTTCTTGTATTTTATTTCGATGTTTTGTCATAAATTTAAACCTGACTTTTATTTCTTTGTATCATCTTATCTTCCTCTCCATATGGAAGACCTGTGACTGCATTTCTTAGTCCCTCCTTATTGTTTTAATGTTGTCTACTTTTATATAACAACATCGCTGTTGCCCTGTTTTGAGCTTTTTTTTTAATCTTGATTTATTTTTTTGATTTTCCTGTCTGGTTTGACTTCTGATCGCTTTGCCGAGTGTTCTAGTCTTGGGTTGATACCTGAGATTATTGATTTTCTAACCAAAGAACTCCCCTTAGTATTTCTTGTGGTTTTGGTTTGGTTTTTAGAAATTCTCTAAACTTCTGTTTATCTGGAAATGTCCTAATTTCACCTTCATATTTAAGAGACAGTTTTGCTGGATATATGATTCTTGGCTGGCAATTTTTTTTCCTTCAATTTTTTAAATATGTCATCCCATTGCCTTCTTGCCTACATGGTTTCTGCTGAGTAATCCGAGCTTATTCTTATTGGCTCTTCTTTGTAGGTAACTTTTCATTTATCCCTCTCTGCTCTTAAAATTCTCTATCCTCGGTTTTAGCGAGTTTGATTATAATATGTCTTGGTGACTTTAAGATCTACCTTATGTGGAGTTCGATGAGCAACTTGGATAGATATCTTCTCATCTTTCATGATATCAGGGACATTTTCTGCTAACAAATCTTCAACAATTCTCTCTGTATTTTCTGTTATCTCTCCCTGTTCTCCTACTCCAATCACTCATAGGTTATTTCTCTTCATAGAGTCCCACATGATTCTTAAGGTTTCTTCATCTTTTTAAATTCTTTTATCTGATTTTTCTTCAAATATATTAGTGCCAAGTGCTTTATCTTCAGGTTCAGAAATTCTGCCTTCCACTTGCTCCCTTCTGTTTCTCTGGCTTTCTACTGGGTTGTCTGCTTCTGTAATTTTATTATTAATCTTCTGAAATTCTGATTGCTGTCTGTCTATGGATTTTTCTAGCTTATTAAACTTTTCATTATGTCCCTGAATAATCTTTCTAATTTCTTCAATTGCTTTATCTGTATGTTCCTTGGCTTGTTATGCATATTGCCTCATTTCCTTCCTGATATCTTTAAGAGTTCTGTATATTAATCTTTTGTATTCAGGTTCTGGTAATTCCAGGAATGCACTTTCGTCTAGAAGATCCCTGGATTCTTTGTTTTGAGAGCTTGTTGAGGTGATCATGGTCTGTTTCTTTATGTGACTTAATATTGACTGTTGTCTCTGAGCCATCTATAAGTCATTGTATTAGTTTATTGTATGTTTGCTTACTGTGTCCTAGCTCCTTGCTTTGTTTTGTTTTGATATGCCCCAATGGGTTGCTTGAGTGAGCTAACTTGATTATTTTCACCTTTGGAGCTCTGATGTCCTGTCCTTAGATCGCTAGAACTGTTATCAGGTATATCAGTCTAGGAGTCCATTCACTTTCCTTGTATTAATTTAGCTCAGGTGTCCAGGTAGCTGATCATCAAGTGTGTGGTACAGTCTCTGTCCTACAGTATTAGAGGAGCAGGGGTAGTTGTTGTAGGTACGGGTATCTGGTTGCAGCAGGGGTCACACTCTGAACAAGGCAAAAGGCTGAGAATCATCCTCCACGTGTCTCTGGGGAAAGTGTGTCCCTGTTCCTTAGAGTGTACAGGTGGGTGGGTTCTGCAGATGGACCATGGGCACCCAAAGTTTTTGGTTGTAAGGACTGGTAGGTACCAGTTTTCTTTGGACCCCTGTCGGGGGTGACTGTGTGACCTGAATGGAGCTACTAGTCCTTAGGCCCCAGATGTGGGTAGGTAAGGACCCTGTTTAACAGGCAAAGTAATGTCAAACATCAAACACCCACCTCTCCGCCGCACAGCTGAAATGGTTGGAGTCTGCCAACAAGGGCCTAGTCTCCTGAAATAGGCCCACACAGGTCCATGGAAAGTGGAAAGGTACTCAAAGACCACAGACTGTTTATGCCTGGACAGGAGCCGCTTCTGTCCTGAGCTCCCCTGGTTAGTGGAGCTTGCAAATTATCTTTTTCTGCAATTGCAAATTTTTCCTTCCTCAAGGCTGGGAGGATGGCTCTAGGCACTCAACAGTGCCTATCTCAGGCCCAGGGAATTCAGCTGCTGAAGCTGGCTTGGGGGTGGGAGGGTGTGGTAAAATATACACAAGTACTTAGCTTTTGTCGAGAGCGTTGTTCTTTTCAGGTTTCGGATGTGTGAGTAGGCTGTGTGGCCGGCTGCTTCTCCCTGAGGAACTGTGGCCTAATGCTAGTACCAGCCCACCAGAGCCACTCCCGGGAATGGTGCCTGAGGGCTCCCCTTGATTCAGGTCCGGTAACACCTCTCCACTTCTGAGCCCTCTGTTCCTCCCCCTGCCCCTCAGTTCATTTTCTAAGCTTGACTTTGATGCTCAGGGCTCCTAGCTTGTCATAAATATACTCGTTTCACTTGTTTTTTTGGGTCTTTGTTGTAAAAAGGGCTTACCAGAAACGTCTATTTCGCCGTCTTGGCTTCGCTCCTTGACTGTATTTTTTGATGGAAGAAACAAATACAACCTGAGAGAACTATTTCTGAAACTTTGGGACTGTTTTTAATCACCTGTTTTTTTTTTTTTTTTTTTTAACTATGAAGTGCTTTTTTCTCTAAGCTTTTTACTTTTTATCTAAACATGATATTCCTTAATACAGGAGAAAACTCATTTATCGTTCTTATTCCCAGGAGTTACATTTTACTGTCCCAGGAGTCCTATGGCCTTGTGTATAGTATGGACAGACTTATTCTAGAATTCAGAGGTAGAAGAGATGGAACAAAGACTCACGTTTCTTTCCTGTTTGTTGTTGTTTTTATGAACAATGGTTGTCTTACTTATAAGTCATGCAAACTACAGTGGAATTATAGGCTATGTGCATATAATAATTAAAAACCGAAACCAAACCTGTTGCCATTGAGTTGATTCCTGCTCATGGCAACTCCATTAGTTATAGAGCAGAACTGCTCCATAGAGCTTTCTTAGCTATAGTCTTTACGAAATCAGATTATCAGGATTTTCTCCTTTGGTGCCACTGTGTGGTTTTGAACCTTTAGCTTAGCAAATGATCACAAATCACTTGAGCCAGCCAGGGATGTTATATAATATTTAGGCCATCCATATACATTTCCAATATCCAGTCAATAAGTAGAAAAAATATGAAGCTTAATAAAATTAAGATTCAGCCTCATAAGCTATGTGGTGTGGAAGGAGCACCTGATTAGAAAAGCCAGAATACCAGGATTTTTGCTCTGGTTTTGTATCTTGCTTCTTGTGTTATTCATTCTGTGTCCTCTCTTAGCCCCATCCTCTTAGCTCCAAATGGAGAGGTTTGACTAGCATCTAAGACTCCTTACACAACTAATAGGTCTATTTTTTTTTAGTGTGCTTTTTACTGTGCTGATTGTTGACACAGAACCCACTACCAGTATTTCCTCCTATTAGCTCATTGTTAACTTACATTTAAAATGATGTGGGCTTACAAACACAATGCCTGGTTCCTTTACAAAACTATTTTTTTTGTCTTTTCTTTGAATTTCTTTATAACGTGTGCACCATTTGAAAACCTGCTAAACCTAGAGTCTCTTGTGGCAAATTCTACTATAGCTTATTACACCTGACATTAAGCCCACATTACATCCTATTAAACATGACCCAGAGTTTCACCATACACTGTGGAAACTAAATACGACATGATTGAAGGTTTTTATCAGTAAACCATACTGGAGTTCAGAAAAGAGAGTATGCAGTGTGATGAATTACTTAGTATGGTCTTTTTTGCTGTGGTCTTGAAACTCCCACGTAGGTAATCAGGTGGGGCTTTGCAAATAACTGTGGCCCACTAAAGTGATTGGTCAGTTTTGCCTTAAAAGAGCCAATTCCAGAGCAAAGAGAGGAGCCCACCACTACCAAGGAAGGAAAGACCAGCAGGAGAAACCCTGAGCAGAGACCCCACAGCGGGAGATGGCATGGTGAGCTTCCCGGGCCACGGAGAGAGAAAGCTGAGTGCCTTTGGGAAGAGACTGAGGGCTAGAGGCATGCCTGTGAACACTGCTGGGAAGAGGCTATCCTGATGGAAGAACTGTATCCAGAATGTTCCTGAGCCTGAACTGTAACTGTTACTTCCCTAATAAATTGCATAATTGTGCGTATGGTCTGTGAGTTCTGTGTGGCCATTGAAATGAATTATTGAACCCAGTAGAGAGTGCTACGGGATGGATGATTTGTGTCGGAATTGGTAAAGATGGCAGTGAGAGGGCGCATGTCTGACCCCTGCCTCATAGGAATCAGCCTTGGGCTGTTGATCTTGATTCCAGACTCCACATCCATGCCATTTTTTTTTAAACAGAGTAAAAGGTGTAATAAAGAATTTAAGTTACAAAATATACGAATAGCATCTCAGTACACTTTTTTTTTTTTTTAATTGTGCTTTAGGTGAAAGTTTACAGCTCAAGTTAATTTCACATACAAAAATTCATACATATATTGTTTTGTGACATTAGTTGCAATCCCCACAATGTGACAGCACACTCCCCCTTTCCACCTGGGTTCTCTGTGTCCATTCAATCAATTCCTGTCCCTTCCTGCTTTCTCATCCTGCCTCTGGACAGGAGCCGCCCGTTTGGTTTCATGTATCTGATTGAACTAACAAGCACACTCCTCACGTGTATTATTTTTTGTTTTAGAGTCCTGTCTAATCTTTGTCTGAAGAGTGGGCTTCAGGGGTTCTGGGTTAACAGAACATCGGCGGGCATAATTTTCGGTCCAGTCTCTGTCTGACCATTAAGTGTGGTCTTTTTATATGAATTTGAGTTCTGCTCCACAGTTTTCTCTAGCTCCATCTTGGAATCTCTGTTTTGTTTCCTGTCAGGGTGGTCACCGGTGGTAGCCAGGCACCATCTAGTTCTTCTGGTCTCTGGCCGGTAGGGTACCTGGCTTATGTGGTTCTTTAGCCTCTTGGTCTAATATTCTCCTTGTGTCTTTGGTGTTCTTCACTCTCCTTTGCTCCAAGTAGGATGGGACAATTGATGCATCTAAGACGACTGCTCACAAGCTTTTAAGAACTCAGACACCACTCAGCAAAGCGGAGTGCAGAACATTTTCTTAATAAACTTTGTTATACCAATTGACCTCAGTGTCCCCTGAAACTGTGGTATCCAGGCCCCAGCCCCAGCTACTCTGCCCCTCAAAGTGTTTAGATGTGTCCAGGAAACTTCTTAGCTTTTGCTTTGGTCCAGTTGTACTGACTTCCCCTGTATTGTGTGTTTTCCTTCCCTTCATCGAAGTTGATCCTTGTCTACTGTCTAGTTAGTGAATCCCCTTATCTTCCTTCCCCACCCTTATAACCATCAAAGAATGCTATTTTCTGTGTTTAAACCTTTTCTTGATTTCTTGTAGTGGCGGTCTCATACAATATTTCCTTTTAGTAACTAATTTCACTCAGCATAATGCCCTCCTGGGCTTTTTTTAATGCCCTCCAGATTCATCCATGTTGTGAGATGTTTTGTGGATTCATCATTGTTCTTTATCGTTGCATAGTATTCTATTGTACGTATGTACCATAATTTGTTGATCCATTTATCTGTTGATGGCCACTTAGGTTGTTTCCATCTTTTTGCTATTGTGAACTAGGCTGCAATGAACATGGGTGTGCATATGTCTATTTGGGTAACGGCTCTTATTTCTCCAGACGAAATTCCTAGGAGTGGGATTCTGAATTGTATGGTATTTTTATTTCTAGCTTTTTAAGGAAGCACCAAATCATTTTCCAAAGTGGTTGTATCATTTTACATTCCCACTAGCAGTACATAGCATTCTAATCTCTCCACATCCTCTCCAACATTTATTATTTTATGTTTGTTGGATTAGTGCCAGCCTTGATGGGGTGAGATAGATATCTCATTGTAGCTTTGATTTGCATTTTTCTAATGGCTAATGATTGTGAGCATTTCCTCATGTGTCTGTTAGCCCAAGCCAAGTCAAGCCCATTGCCATCGAGTTGATTCCAACTCATAGTGACACTGAATGTCTTCTTTGATCAAGTGTCTGTTCAAATCCTTTGCCCATTTTTTAAATGGATTATATGTCTTTTTGTTGTCGAGGTGTTACAGTGTCTTGTAGATTTCAGAGAGTAGACCCTTATCAGATATGTCATAGCCCAAAATTTTTTCCCAGTCTGTAGGTTCTGTTTTTACTCTTTTGGTGAAGTCTTCTGATGAGCATGAGAGTTTGATTTTTAGGAGCTCCCAGTTATCTAGTTTCTCTTTTGGTATTTGTGCATTGTTAGTTATGGTTTGTATACTATTTATGCCATGTATTAGGGCTGCTACTGTTGTCCCTATTTTTTCTTCCATAGGCTTTATCATTTCAGATTTTATATTTAGGTCTTTGATCCATTTTGAGTTAGTTTTTGTATATGGTGTGAGGTATGGGTCTTGTTTCATTTTTTTCAGATGGATATTCAGTTATGCCAGCACCATTTGTTAAAGAAACTGTCTTTTCCCCATTTAATGGACTTTGGGCCTTTGTCAAATATCAGCTGCTCATAGGTGGATGGTTTTACTTCTGGGTTCGCAATTCTGTTACATCGGTCTGTGTGTCTGTCGTTGTACTAGCACCAGACTGTTTTGACTACCGTAACTGTATAATAGGTTCTAAAATCAGGTAGTGTGAGGTCTCCCACTTTGTTCTTCTTCAGTAATGCTTTACTTATCCAGGGCCTCTTCCCTGTCCTTACGAAGTTGGTGATTTTTTTCTCCATCTCATTAGAAAATGTCATCAGAATTTGGATCGGGATTATCTGTAGATTAGTTTGGGCAGAGTTAACATTTTCACAATATTGTCTTCCTATCTATATGCATGGTAAGTTTTTCCACTTATATGGGTCTCCTTTTGTTTCTAGCAGTAGTGTTTTGTAGTTTTGTTTGTATAGGTCTTTCATGTCTCTAGTTAGATTTATTCCCACGTACTTTATTTTCTTGGGGGCTATTGTAAATGGTATTGATTTGGTGATGCCCTTTCCAAAGTTCATTTTGTTCATTTAGAGGAATCCAACTAATTTTTTATGTTTATCTTGTATCCTGATACTTTACTGAAATTTTCTATTAGTTCCAGTAGCTTTCTTGTGGATTCTTTGAGATTTTCTGTGTATAAGACCATATCATCTGCAAATAGGGATACTTTTACTTCTTCCTTACCAATTTGGATGCCCTTTATTTCTTTTTCTTGTCTAATTGCTCTGGCTAGGACCTCCAGCACAATGTTGAATAAGAGTGTTGATAAAAGGCATCCTAGTCTGGTTCCTGTTTTCAAGGGGAATGCTTTCAGGCTCTCTCCATTTAGGATGATGCTAACTATTGGCTTTGTATAAATGCCCTTTATTATGCTGAGAAATTTCCCTTCTATTCCTATTTTGCCAAGGGTTTTTGTCATGAATGGTTATTGGACTTTGTCAAGTACCTTTTCTGCATCAATTGATGAGATCATGTGGTTTTTTTTTTTTGTTTGTTTTACTTACGTGATGGATTAGACTGATTGATTTCCTAATGTCGAATGTTCCCTGCATACCCTGTATGAATCCCACTTGGTCATCGTGAACTTTTTTTTTTTTGATACGTTGTTGAACTGTATTGGTTAGAATTTTGTTGACAATTTTTGTGTCTGTGTTCGTGAGGGATATTGGTCTGTAATTTTCTTTTCTGTGGTGTCTTTAACTGGCTTTGTTATCACAGTTATGCTGGCTTCAGAGAGTGAGTTCAGAAGTATTCCCTCCTTTTCTATACTCTGAAATACCTTTAGTAGTACTGGTGTTAGTAGTACCGAAAGTATGGTAGAATTCTCCAGTGAAGCTCTCTGGACCAGGGCTTTTGTTGTTGTTGTTGTTGGGAGATTTTTTATTACCTCTTCAATCTCTTCTTTTATTATGGGTTTATTTAATTTTTCCACCTTGGTTTGTGTTAGTTTAGGTAGGTAGTGTATTTCAAGAAATCTGTCCCTTTCCCTTAGGTTTTCAAATTTGTTACAATTTTTCATAACATTCTGTTATGATTCTTTTTCTTTCAGTTGGGTCAGTTGTGATTTCACCCATCTCATTTCTTATCTGGGTTATTTGCTTTCTCTCCTGTTTTTCTTTTATCCATTTCACCAGTTGCTTGTCGATTATGTTGATCTTTTCAAAGAACCAGCTTTTGGTCTTGTTAACTCTTTCAGTTGTTTTTCTATTCTCTATTTCATTTCATATTTCTATTTACTTCTGCTCTAATCTTCATTACTCCCTTTCTTCTGTTGCCTGAGGGCTTCTTTTGCTATTCTCTATTTCTACAAGTTGTAGTGTTAATATTTTGATTTTGACCATTTCTTCTATATAGATGTGACCATTTATTGATCTCTGAGCACTGCTTTTGCTGTGTCCAAAAGGTTCCGGTAAGATGTGTTTTCATTCTCATTTGATTTTATGAATTTCGTTATTCCATCTTTGGTTTCTTCTATAACCCAGTAGTTTTTGAGCAAGGTGTTGTTCAGTTTCCATGTATTTGATTTTTTTTTTCCTTGCTATTTCTGTTATTGATTTCTACTTTTATGACATTATAGTCAGAAAAGATGTTTTGTAATATTTCCATATTTTGGATTCTGTCAAGGCTTGTTTTGTGACCTAAAATGTGGTCTATTCTAGAGAATGCCCCAAGTGCATTGGAAAAGAACGTATACTTGGCTGCTGTTGGGTGGAGTGTTTTGTATATGTCTAAGAGGTCAAGTTGGTTGATCCTGGCATTTAGGTCTTCTGTATCTTTATTGAGTTTCTTTCTAGATGTTCCGTCCTTCACTGAAAGTGGTGAGTTGAAGTCTCCTACAATTATTGTGGAGCTATTTTTCTTTTCAATGCTGTTAGAGTTTGTTTTATGTATTTTGGAGCCCTGTCATTGGGTAAAAAAAAAAAAAAAATTGGGTACATATATATTTATTATGGTTATGTCCTCCTGATGTATTGACCCTTTAATCATTATATAATGTCTTTCTTATCCTTTGTGGTAAATTTTGCTTTAAAGTCTATTTTGTCAGAGATTAATATTGCCACTCCTGCTCTTTTTGGCTGTTGTTAGCTTGATATATTTTTTCCATTCTTTTAATTTTAGTTTGTTTGTGTCTTTGAGTCTAAGGTGTGTCTCTTATAAGCAGCTTATAGACTGATCTTTTTTTTTTTTTATTTCTTCTACCTCTCCCTGTCTCTTTATTGGTTCATATAGTCCCTTTACATCAGTTTAATTATTGATAAGTATGAGTTTACTGCTGTTATTTTGATGTATTTGTGTGTGTGTGGTGACAGTTTCTTTGTTCCACTTAATTTTCTGAACTGAGTCATTTTTCTTTATTTTCTTGTCATCTTTTTCATTATTGTTGGTTTTTATTTGCTGAGTCTTTACATTTTTCTTCTTTTTTATTTTGATGTGTAGGTTTGTTAGCTTCCTTTGTGGTTACCTTAAAATTTACCTTTACTTTTCTAAGTTTAAACCGATCTTTTATTTCTTTATATCACCTCAACTTCCTCTCCATATGGATGTTCTATGGCTACACTGTTTATGCTCCCTTTTGTTTTGACGTTGTCATTGTTTACGTATTGACATCTCTGGTTCCCTATTTTCAGTCTTTTAGTTTGACTTGTTTTTGCAACTTCCCTATCTGAGCCAATAACTGGTCAATCTGTCCTGTGTTCTAGTCTTGGGTTGTCAACTGAAATTGTTGGTTCTTTAACTGAAGGACTCCCTTTAATATTTCTTGGAATTTTGATTTGGTTTTTACAAATTCTCTTCTGTTTATCTGAAAATGACCTGATTTTGCCATCATATCTGAGAGACAGTTTTGCTGGATATATAATTCTTGGCTCGCAATTTTTTTTTTCCTTCAGTGCTTTGCATATGTCATCACATTGCCTTCTTGCCTGCATGGTTTCTGCTGAGTAGTCAGAGCTTAGTCTTATTGGTTCTCCTTTGCACTCCTTGCCACTCTCAAGATTCTATCTTTGTCTTTGGTTTTGTCAAGTTTGATTAAGATATGTCTTGGTGACTTTCTTTTGGGATCTACCCTCTGTGGGGTTCATTGAGCTTCTTGGCTACCTTCTCATCTTTCATGACATCAGGGAAGAAGTTTTCTGCCAACAAATCTCCAACAATTCTGTGTTTTCTGTTATTTCCCCATTCTGGTATTCTGATCACTCCTAATTTTTTCCTCTTAATAGTATTTCCCATAATTCTTAGGCTTTCTTCATTTTTTTTTTTAATTCTTTTTTCTGATTTTTCCTTGAATAAATTGCTATCAAGGAATTTATCTTCAGTCTCACTAATTCTTACTTCCATTGCCTCAATTCTGCTCCTATGACCTTGTACTGAGTTGTTTAATTTTGAAATTTTATCATTAATCTTTTGGATTTCTAATTGCTGTTTCTCTATGGTTTCTAGCAGCCTGTCAAACTTGTCATTTTGTTCTTGTATTGTTTTCCTGAATTTCTCTAATGTTTTGTCTGTGTTTTCCTTGGCTTGGTCTGAGTTTTGCCTGATCTCTTGGACAGCTCTGTGTATTAGTCTTTTGAATTCTATTTCAGGTAATTCCATGACCTTATCTTCCTCTGGAAGGTTTTCTGGTTCTTTATTTTGGTCACTTGTTGGAGCCATTTTGAACTACTTCTTTATGTGATTTGATATTGACTTTTGTCTCTAAGCCATCAATAAGTTATTATGTTTATTTATTGTATTTTTTTTTTTTTTTTTTGGTTTTTATTATATGTTTGTTTACCGTGTCCTAAGTTTTTGCTTTGTCTTGTTTTAATATGCCCCAGTAGGCTGGGTGTGTGAGCTACTTTGGTTATTGGTGTCTTTGAAACTCTCATGTCCTGTCCCCAGGTGGTTAGAGCAACTAGTAGGAGTGAGAGCCCAGGAGTCTGTTCACTTTTCTTTTACAGGTGTAGCACAAGTTCCCAGGTAGTCAGTCACCAAGTGTGTGGTTCAGACTCTCAACTACAATCCTAGATGATCAGGCCTGTATAGGGGCTTCCAGAGCAGGCACAGATATCTGGCTGCAGTAGGGGGCTATGTGTGGAACAAGGCAGGGGGCTGATGGCTGCCCCTGAGAGCCTGGGTGGAGGGCATGTGCCTGTCCCCTATAGTGTGTAGTTGGTGGGGTATTGCAGCTGGTCCTTGGGCAGCCAGTGCTGTTGTCTGGAGGGACTAGCAGGCACCAGTTATTCTCAGCCCTCAGTCTCGGGTGGCTAGATAGAGTGGGTGGTACCGCCAGCCCTCAGGCCTCTGATGTGGGTGGGTGAGGTACCTGCTTAATGGACAAGGTGGTGTCAAATGTCACAAATCTGCAGCTCCCCCATGGCTGCTGCAGTTGAAATGGGCTTCAGATGTATGCCTTGTTGTCTTATGCTAAGGAGGGCATGCGGTGTTGAATCGGTCTACACAGGTCTAGGCAAGAGTGAAGGGTGCTGCAAGTCTGTGGGCCCCTTATGCCAGCAGCTGGACAAAAGGGCAGGGCCTCCCAACTGGCTCTTAGTTCCTGGCTGGGGTGTGGTGTTTTTAAAGCTCACAGACTGGTGTGGGTGTGGAGGGCCCTGGGTTCCTGGATCAGGGGGCATGGCAGTTGTTGAACACTGCTGGACTGGTGTTGGAACAGTAGGGTAGATGGTGAGTGAGGGGAAGGAAACACATCTCCACTGTGAAACTCCTGTTGGGGAGGGGTTATTTTGCCCCAATGCAGTAGGTTATATGCTTCTACTTAAATTTCTAAGGTCCAGCACCGCTTCCACCTGCCTCTGGAGGCTTGTGCAGACTTATCATTGCCAGCCTCACCAGACATGGTGAGACATGTTCTGAACCCTACTGCTTATCTTAGCCCACATGCACTACATGACCCAGCCATCAGGGTACCAGCAACCTCATGACTGAGACTTCACTGCTTTTGAATTGTCTGTCCTTTCCCCTGCTGCTCAGTCCAACTCTTCAGCTTTGTCTTTGATGATCAGGGCTCCTAGATTTCCACATATAATCCATTCACTTTTTTTATTTGGGTCTTTGTTGTAAGATGCATGACAGGAAGCATCTGACTATTTCACCATCTTGGCCCCAACTTCTCAATATATTCTTGTCAAGACTATAAATACAGGACTGAATCTATCAATTCATCCTCTGCTTCAAGGCAGAGAGAAATGTGAGTATTGACAAGAGTTTCCTCAATGGATAATTGAATCAGCAATGAGTGGAAATTGAGACTACCTTGACTAGGAAGTCCGTGGGTAATGCAAACAATTAAACACTCAACTACTAACCAAAAGGTTGGCAGTTCAAACCTACCCAGAGGCTCCTTAGAAAAAAAAAGGCCTGGTGATCTGCTTCCAAAGGTCACAGCCTTGAAAACCCTATGGACCACACGAGGTCACCATGATTCAGAATTGACTCAAAAGAAACTGATTTTGATTTTGACTAGATTCTACTGGACAAATATACTTGGTTGTTTCAAAACATCAGGTGATTTTGTTACAAATCCCTGAGGCAAGCAGATTTCTTCTTGTCTCTAAAAACCCTGTTTCATGAAGGCAAGCACTTTTTTTTTTATTGAGGTTATCAGAGGATATTGTAGAAACTATCATCGCAAAGGAGATGTCTTTGAAGAGAGCTGCACAGCTACATTCTGGCTAATTTTTATGCACAAAACACCCCGATTCTGTCAGGTAGAGGGATAATGAGAGATACCAAAAAAAAAAAAAAAACAACCAAACCCACTGCCATCGAGTCGATTCCGACTCATAGTGACCCTAGAGGACAGAGTAGAACTGCCCCATAGAGTTTCCAAGGAGCTCCTGGCAAATTTGAACTGCCGACCTCTTAGTTAGCAGCCGTAGCACTTAACCACTACACCACCAGGGTTTCCTAATGAGAGATAATGAAGGTCTATTAGATGAAATAATGATATAGTGACTTCAAGTGACTTGCTTGGGTCTTTGCCAAGCCTAGGGTACAAGTCACTGATTCTGATGCTTGGCATTTAATTTTTGTCTTTTTCTGCTTCAGAGACTGCTTTGTACCTAAACAAACCAAAGATAAAAAAACAAACAAACAAACAAAAAACACAGTTAATGATTAAACAAGGTTCTAAGTAACCTGTGCAAGAAAAATGAGCAAGACAGATCTGCATTTAATTTAGGCCCACGGCTGAAATTCTAACAGCAGCAAGTTCACATATGTGATTCAAAGACCTTAGCAGTTGGTCATTATTGATAGTTCTAGTCAAAGAACTCACGTACTCATGAAGTCCTGTCATTGTAATCTGTCCCTTTCTCCAATTGCCAGAAGAATTTGACATTCTAATTTGCATGAATTGAATCATCTAAGCTGTTAAAGATCAAAATTAACTGATTAGCATACCACCAAAATTCAACTAATAGATTTAAGATTAAAGGCTTTTGTTGGTCAAATAATCATGTAGAGAATTCAAAAGTAAAATGCAGGGAACCATTTCTCTTTCTTATGCAAAGATTGTAAGATGTATCCTTTCCTTCATTTCTTGCTGCTGTGAAACATCAGGCGCCTGGCAACAGTATCTAAAATAACTTCTCCTGTTTAAAAAGAAGTACAGAACTTTAAAATTAACAAAACTGCATACTATATATAATGTTCTCTAACCTAAGAGCAAACACAGATAAATCACATGATCTAGACAAATATTTAAGGAGCACTGGTAGTACAGTGGTTAAGCACTAGGCTGATAACCAAAAGGTCGGTGGCTCAAACCCGCCAGCCAGCTGCTCCTTAAGAGAAGGATGTGGCAGTCTGCTTTTTTAAAGATTCACCAAACCTGTTGCCGTTGAGTTGATCTCAACTAGCAGCAACCCTACAGAACAAAGTAGAACTGCCCCATTAGGGTTTCCAAGGAGTGGCTGGTAGATTTGAACCACTGACCTTTTGGTTAGTAACCAAGCTCTTAACCACTTTACAGCCTTGGAAGCCCTTTGGGGCAGTTCTACACTGTCCTATACGGGTGCTATGAGTCAACAACAGTAACAGCAAACAAGTATTGGGGAAGAGGCTTGCCAAAAGAATGAAGAATGGCCATGGAAAGACATTAGAAGAGATGAGTACATGGGAGTGTGTATCTTGATCACTTCCAGCCAGAAACAAAAGTTGGCAGTGAGTGAAATATCGTGGGTTATGGCTTCATCACTCTGACAAGCCCCATGCCTCTGTATCATACAGACCATGTACTTTTTAGCTACTTTGAAAATGGCAGCAAAGAAAGGCTCTGCACCATTTCAAAGGGAGTCTTGAGGGCACTGGTTTTGGGTTATATACTACCTATTTTGAAGTTAAAATATTCTAGTTTAATTTTAAAAAAAGGATTATTTAAAAATATAATTAGCCTTTGAAACCAATGGGGCTGGATCAATTAAACATCCATAAGCAAAAATAAACAAATAGATAAATAAATGTTGACTTAAACCTCAAACATTATATAAAAATTAATTCAAAATGGATTTTATGCTTAAATGTAAAGTATAAAACTACAAAATTTTAGAAAAAACACAGGAGAAAATCTTCAGGATCTTAGATTTTAGTTCATAGATTTCTCCTCACGATCTCATTTCTGTCATAAGTATTTCTATAAATAATAAGATATAAAGAAACCATATTTCACAGCTATGAAAAATAAAAAAATGGGATTTGATTTACTTAAATAATTGTGTTTGGTATTCAGTGAGGGAGTACTTTGTTCAGTGCTAGGAAGAGAAACAATACAATGTTGCTGTTTTCACCAACGTTTAAAACTGACAATGTCAGTGGGAGAGTGATAGCCACCTTTATGGGGACATCAAACACCAGCCAGGAGTTTCAACACAACAGAGTCCCAAAAGTATAAACTCAGGAGGGCCCAGTCTCAAACTTGAAATGCTTTCCCATTGCCACAATGTCACATGAGCATTGTGAGACCTTGAAGAACAGGAATAGAGAAAAATGTAAAAGATAGCAATTTGCTCAAAAAAGACACCGTACCTAAAAGAGAATGTTTCTAAATGAATTTTAAAATAATCAAACAAAGATAACCTAACTGGAAAGTTTAAGCTGTTTTCCTTCTCTTGTAGCCACTCCTGATCATTTTATTTAATAGTTACTTTTAAAATACACTTTGATAAAGGAAATGAAGTTAAACCAACCCATGACTGGATAGGACCTCATGCCAAAGATTAGATCAAGGGAATTATATTTTCTTGGCATGTTCTTATCCATCTGAAACGTAGCTTGTGAAACTCAACCTTAATATCAATGGAAAGGAAATAGTTCCAATAGTTCAATCTATGAAAATACAGAAAATATCTCATTGTAATGGTAATCCATTGAAACTTAAAAAATTTTTTTTCTTTATAAATGTTATTTGAATTGTTTAAAAATATACAAAACAATAGAATTCCCCTGAGCTAAATAAAATCTTTGTAATGAAGCCTTCTGACTGGGTGGTATAGGTAGATGGGAGGAGACTCAAAGCAATAGAGCATTTTGTAGGAGAAAAGAGATCTGGGAATAGTGTTGCTTATCAAGAACACTTGTCTTTCAGCCTGCTCACGGCAATAATGAAAACCAAACCCTTTGCCATTGAGTCATTTCGATTCCAATTCATAGTTACCCTGTAGGACAGAGTAGAACTGACCCATGGGGTTTCCAAGGCTGTAATCCTAATCAAGAATAGGTTCATGTTCAACCATTTCGGGAGGTAGAATATGATCAGGAGCCAATGGTACTGAAGGAAGAAGTCCAATGCACTGAAGGCACTGGCAACAAACAAGGCTCTGGGAATTCATGGAATACCACTTGAGATGTTTCAACAAACAGATGCAGCGCTGAAAGTGCTCACTCATCTATGCCAAGAAATTTGGAAGACAGCCACCTGGCCAACCAACTGGAAGAGATCCGTATTTATGCCTATTCCCAAGAAATGTGATCCAGCCAAATGTGGAAATTATCGAGCAATATTATTAATATCCCACACAAGTAAAATTTTGCTGAAGATCATTCAAAAGTGGCTGCAGCAGTACATCAACAATGAACTGTTAGAAATTCAAGCAGGATTCAGAAGAGGATGTGGAACCAGGAATATCACTGCTGATGTCAGATGTATCCTGGCTGAAAGCAGAGAATACCAGAAAGATATTTACTTGTGTTTTATTGACTATGCAAAGACATTCGACTGTGTGGATCATAACACATTATGGATAACATTGCAAAGAATGGAAATTCCAGAACACTTAATTGTGCTCATGAGGAATGATTACATAGATCAAGAGGCAGTTCTAACAGAACAAGGGGATATTGCACGGTTTAAAGTCAGGAAAGGCGTACATCAGGGTTATATCCTTTTACCAGACCTATTCAATCTGTATGCTGAGCAAATACTCTGAGAGCAAATAATCTGAGGAGAACGGAGCATCGGAATTGGAGGAAGACTCATTAACAACCTTCGTTACGCAGATGACACCACCTTGCTTGCTGAAAGGGAAAAGGACTTGACACACTTACTGATGAAGATCAAAGTCCACAGCCTTCAGTATGATGACACCTCAACATAAAGGAAACAAAAATCCTCACAACTGCACCAATAAGCAACATCATAATAAATGGAGAACAGATTGAAGTTGTCAAGGATTTGATTTTACTTGGATCCACAATCAACATCCATGGAACCAGCAGTCAAGAAATCAAAAGATGCATTGCACTGGGCAAATAGGCTGCAAAAGACCTCTTTTAAAGTGTTGAAAAGCAGGTATCATGTTAAGGACTAAGGTGTGCTAACCCAAGTCATGATGTTTTCAATCGCTTCATAAACATGTGAAATCTGGATGATGAATAAGTAAGATCAAAGAAGAACTGATACCTTTGTATAGTGTTGGAGAAGAATATTGAATATACCGTGGATTGCCAAAAAGAACAAACAAATCTGTCTTGGAAGAACTACAACCAAAATGCTCCTTAGAAGCAAGGATGGTGAGACTATGTCTTACATTCTTTGGACATGATATCAGTAGGGATCAGTTTTTGGAGAAGGACATCATGCCTGGTAAAGTAGAGATTCAAAGAAAAAGAGAAAGGCCCTCAACGAGATGGACTGACACAAGGATTGTGACGATGGCGCAGGACGGGGCAGTGTTTCATTCTGTTGTTCACAGGGTGGCTATGAGTCAGAATTTAACTGACAGCTCCTAACAACAACAACAATCTTAGCCACTCCTTGGAAACCCTTTGTGGCAGTTCTACTCTGTACCATAGGGTTGCTATGAGTTGGAATCAACTAGACAGCAACGGGTTTGGCTTGGTAATCTTTACAGAGGCAGGCTACCACATCTTCCTCCTGCAGAGGGGCTAGTGGGTTTGAAATACTGACCTTCTGGTTAGCAGCTAACGCTCTTAACCACTGCACCACCAGGACTCCTTGTTCATAGGAACACACTGTCCCACAAATCACCTTCCTATGGAGTGAAGTTATCAGAACCACAGCAATGGGTCAGTTGGCCTGCCCTCTCTTCAAAGACCCAGAGTATTAATCCCACAGTATCTTGTACTCCTGTGTACCTCAGGACCACCAAGAACCCCAACCATTAACTTCCTGTCATTCCTACTGCTCTGTACTTTTGCTAATCTAATCCAATCCCTCTTCACTCCCTCCGCAACCCTCCACTCAGCCTTTAAAAGTCTCTATGACATAAACAAGTTCCTTTTAACTGTCCCAACCCCTTCTCAGAATGTTCCTTCCCCCTTGACTTAAATTAAAACTGGCTTTTTCCCTGAACACAGTAAATCATCTTGCATATGCCTCTCAACTGAACTTTATACATATATATATATATTTTCTTATTTAATCTCAAATAAGTATTTAGTTACTTTTAAAGTAAACCTTGAGAAAGTAAAAGGAGATAGGCCAAAATTTAATGTGTTTTTATTAATCTATATGATCATCTAATCAATGTGACCGGAGCTGACAGCCTCTGGCCACCATTACCAACCCCCAACTTGTAAGTAAAGTAGCATGAGCCACCTCCCCTTCTAAGTGGTTTCTCCAGATGCTTTTTAGGCAATCGGCCAACTTCCTGCCCAAGATAAGAAAAACAAGAAGCTGGGGTCGCAGACCACAGAACCAGGTAAGACCAGATCTGGCCCACCTAACATGTGCAGAACTATCAACCCCCGTCCTCTGTGTGACCCCGGAACTTTTCTCCCACTGGATGGAACAAACTTTAGCGGCCCAAGACTGGGGGAAGAGTTTAAGGAATTAAGGGTTCAAGCCTAAGATCCGGTTTGAGAGACTTCCCCCTCCCTTCTTTGAACTGAGCAATCGCAAATGAGGGAATTATCCCGGGAACGCCTTTTTGGCCAGGCCAATGACTTTGTTACTTCGTGCCAGGACCCTTCCTCAGTTTTTGCCCCTAATAAAAGCTGTTCAGAGACAGACAGGGAATCGGACTGGCTCAGGTAGATAAACTCTGGTTCAATATTCCTAACTGAAGCCTATACACAAGTTTCACCGCCCCTCCTCTCCTATGGATTGTTAGAATGTATTTCCTTCTGAGTAAATAACCTTTTCTTATATTTTGTCAGCAGCAGGTAAATGGCAACTTCCTCACGGTTGTTTTTCGGGTTCCCTGCCGGCTGCAGAGCTTGCACAACATTCCAGAGTGGGTCCTGTTTGACCCCCAGCAGCCCGCACGAAGGACTCCACCTTTGTTCCGACAGCCCTTGTTGGGGCTCCATCTTGAGTTTGGCAGCGAGGGCATCTGATTTTCATAATCCCTCCCCTTCTCTTGGAAATCTCCACCCATTTCATGAATAAAGATAATGCTTCTTCCTCGCCCCCCCCCTTCCAAAACCCTTATAAACCCTGGGAAGTCCTTTGTTAGTGGAGAGACTCGAGGCTAGCATAGGTTGAAGCCCATCTCTGTCTCTCCCTCAGGAGCCTCTGCCTTCTTTCTACCACTAATAAAAATAAACCTTTGTTTGTGTGGAAATTCTGAGCCTCTCTGGTCATTCTTGGTCAGGAGACGGCAAGAACCTAGGAAGAACTTAGTGCTGAACTGGGAAATCTTAACCTGCAACAACAGTTCTAGCTATTGTTCAGAGGGCCATCTTGACAAAAACAGTCCTGAAGTGCTCTTTTGCTTGGCCACCCAAATAAAGCTGCTTCTTTCACCTTCATCAGTTTCATGTCTCTGTATAGCCACACCGAGTGAGACCTAGACCCCTGGTAACTGACTGAAGAGCCGAAGTATAAACCTAAATCACATTAAAGTGTTAGTATCAAGAGAACACCTTGACTTTAATGGATTTTTTTTTAAGCCTTCTGATGTGCAAATTTGAAAATTATTAAGATATTTGCTTTAGCAGTTTAAAAGTTCAAATGGATTAGTTGCCTTATGAAATATTGTGGAAAGTCTGTTTATAATTAATTCAGATTGTTCGAGTCCAGTTATTGATTATTTTCAGAATTGTCACATTTATCTTTTTCTGGAGGTTAGTGGTGGTTCAGTGGTAGAATTCTTACCTTCCACGCAAGAGTCTTAGTTTCAGTTATCAGCCAATGTACCTCTAATGTAACTACCACCTATCTGTCAGTGGAGGTTTGTGTTTTGCTATGGTGCTAAACAGGTTTTAGTGGAGCTTCCAGACTAAGACAAACTAGGAAGATAAACCTGGAAATCTATGTCTGGAAATCAACCAAGGAAAACCCTTTGTATCACAGTGGTGCCAAACCATTGTACATGGGGTTGCCATGAGTCAGGGGCTGACTCCATGGCAGCTAACAACAACCACCACTTTTTTTCTTTTCTTTTTTGAGGGAGGGGTTGTCATTCCTTCTTGAAATTCTAATCTTCCTTCTAGGACCATTTTTCTCATTTTGAAGTTCATTCTTCAAATTTCATTTCATGAAGTGCTGTACCAATACACCAAAACCTGTTGCCATTGAGTGGATTCTGACTCATAGAGACCCTATAGGACAGGGTAGAACTGCCCCATAGGGTTTCCAAGGAGAAGTTGGTAGATTTGAACTGCTGATCTTTTGGTTAGCAGCCATAGCTTTTTACCGCTGTGCCACTGGGGCTTCAGTGAAGGGCTATTAGTGGTAAATAACCTGAGTTTCTGAGGGGATGGTACTCCTAAAACAGAAGTATCAACTTTCCATCAAATACCCGCTTAATAGTTTCAACATCTACCAACGATTCCTATTTGAATTGTTTCATTAAAAAGTTATAAAATGGCACTTTTTCTAGTTATTTTATTTCTTCTATATTTATTAGGGGCATTTTTCTTATACAATCAAATATAATTTACTCATTAACTAAGGCTATTTGGCTCTTCCTTTTTATTGTTTAATTACATTTTTAAAAGCCTCTATCCTACTAGGCTGAATCCTGCACATTGCTTTACAAGTGGATTTTGGAACAGTTTCCTCTTCTGAGACTAAACAGTATGCACAGAGTAACAAGGAAACAGCACGTGTATAAATCACTTATACACATCCATTAACAATAAAATGTTAGAGGAATGATCAATAATATGTCCCCAAATCAGTAAAAATAGTTAGAATAATCAACAGAGTTATGGAGTTTTTCATATTTCTTAGCCAAGATTTCAGTCAGGCAGTCTCACACCATTACTGCTGGAAGAGTGTCAGAGAAGTAGCTGCATTCTGAAGGTCGTAGTGTTACTTCAGCTCCAGATTGCTTCAGCTCACATATGTCTGAAATCTTCTTCAGAGAGATCAGAACTAGGAAGAAACGGGCCAACTAAGATCAATCCCATATAGGGAATACGGTGGTAAAAGAAAATTTATTATACTCTCCAGTCACTGAGGAGACAATCCTACCAACCACAGTAAGGAAACTTGACCTAAACAGCTCTGAAATATCACCAAGTTACCAGAGAATGAGATAGCACTTCTTTTTTCTTGAGTAGTAAACGTAAAATTTTTGTAGTAAAACTGTCTATGTCCAGGTGAGCAATATATTCACAGAAGTATTTTGGCATATACATAAGGAAAAGATTCCATTGCATATTCATTAGTTAAATGGTTGTGATTTTGTTTCCTCCTGACAATTATATTAATCCTACAGCAAACCCTAGCTTGGTGAGACAGCTTTTGTCCTTGAAGTTCTCCCACATTCTGTAGAGCATTCCATCTTTAATTCAGTTCACATTTTTATTGATTTGCAGTCATACCTAGGATATTATGGGTATCAAACCTTTGCCTGATATACTAATAAAGTCTAAGTGTTTTTGTTTTTTTATACTGTCTTTATAGTGGTTTTAAAATTTTAATACACTCAAAGCTATCATGTTTTTACTTTAGAGTTTACGGATTTAATGTCCTATGTAGAAAAATCTATGTCTTAAGTATATAAAAGCATACACTACTATTTTCTTCTAGAACTCTATCTTCAATTTTGACGTAAATCTTTTGTTGTTGTTGTTTTCCCTTCTGAAATTTTGGCTACAGAGTAAAATTGAAACCAAAATTTATTTATTTTTTTTATTTAGGCCACCTAGGAATAACATTTCCCAAGTTTTGAAATCTCCATTACATTCAGTATGTCTTCTGGAAGGCCAAAAAATCTGTTGTCATCAAGTCAATTTAGACTGAGAGAGGCCCTTTAGGACAGAGTAGAACAGCCCCATTGGGTTTCCAAGGCTATAATCTTTAGGGAAGCAGACTACCACAATTTTCTCCCAGAAAGCAGCTGATAAGTTCAAACCACTGACCTTTTGGTTGCCAGGTGAGTGCTTAACCACTGAGTCACTAGGGCTCCTCCTCTTAAAGACAATGGGTGGAAATGACTAAATATGCTAGAGTCCAGAACTACTGACAGAAGAAATGTTATCACTCACACCAAACACAGAAAAACTAGCCATCCGCTTCTCCAGAAGCAGACCAAGAAACGGTAGAAGTAAAGAAAAATCAAGGATTGACAAGAAAAAAAAAAATGTATACAAATCAGTAAACTGCTAGAAAATAGACTCAGGCTGTGGCTTGGATATATTTATCAGATATAACCACACCTTAACTTTTTAAATAATAAAGTGAAACATTCTCACTATCTAATTCTGATATGGCTGCACCAGGCAATCAAACAAATTTTGACCCTAAAACTGAAATTCCACTCAAAATCTTGGCTAAAATAATATAGAAAAGGTAATTGTATTTTGTTTATTACTGCTCTTTTGTATACAACTAGAGAATAAAACAAAACATGACAAAGCTAAATATTCCTTAGGATGTGGGCTCTCTAATTGGTAGCCACTAGCCAAATTAGAGGAGCCCTGGTGGTGCCATGGCTAAGCACTTAACAGCTAACGGAAATGTTAGTGGTTGGAACCCACCTGTTGCTCCTTGGGAGAAAAGACTTGACAATCTGCTCCTGTAAAGATTGCAGCCTAGGAAACCCTACAGGGCAGTTTTACTCTGTCATCTACTGTCACTACGAATTGGAATAGACTTGACTGCACACAACAACAACCAACCAAATTAGGCTACATAAACTAAAATTCAAATAAATAAAATTCTAAAATTTAGTTTTTCAGTCACATTAGATGAGTTTTCAGGCCTCAGTAGTCAGACGTAGTTAGTGGCAATCATATTAGACCGGACTTATTTTAGGTCAGTTCCATCGTTGCAAAAAGTTCCTTGGGGCAGAATTGCCTTGGAGAGCAGAATTCAACTCATAAAGTTTGAACTACAAAAAGCTAAGTCACATTAAAAAATCAATAGCATACCTTCCTTTCCCTTGTGATCATAATTTTATATATTAATTTATTCCTTCAAAAATACCTATTGAGTGTCTGCTATGCGTGAGATGCTAATCTAAGTATGGGACATAAAGGGGTAAAAAAGAGTGAAAACAACTCTTTTCTTGTAGCTTCTGCTTTCTATAGAGAGAGAACGGTAAAAAAAAAAAATAAACAAAAAAAGGATTTTGTTAGTAACCACACTTAGCATGTGAAATGAGAAGATATAATAGAAAGTGATTAGGAGAAGCCATGAGATGGGATCATGGAAGGAGATATTTCCTGATGTTAGAAGGTGAAACCAAACCCTTTGCTGTCTGGTCCATTCTGACACATAGCAGCCCTATAGGACAGACTAGAACTGCCCTATAGGGTTTCCAAGGCTGTAATCTTTACAAAAGCAGACTGCCAGGTCTTTCTGCTGACATTTTGGTTGGCAGCCAAGCACTTAAGCACTTCGCCATCAGGGCCCCTCATTAGAAAGTGAAGGCCTCTTTAAAGAAATTACATTCAGACCGAAACCTGAGAGACAAAGTGGAGCCCATCATGCAAACACCTGGGGAAAGAACATTCCTGGTAAAGGGTACAGCTAATGCAAAGATCCTAAGGCAGGGTCAGGTCTGGTTCATTCTAAACTGTGCAAAGGCTCATATTGCTAAACAGTAAAAAAAAAAAAAAAAAAAACGGGAAGACTGGTACGAAATGGAATCAGAAAGTAAACAAGGCTAGATCAAACAGGGTCTGATATTTCATTGTAAGGGTGTGAATTTTATTCCAAGTGTGGTGGGAAGTCATTGGAGAGTCTCCAGCATTGTTTTTAAACAATGGCTGTCGTGGTTGTCTGTAGATTTTGTCTGTCTACTAAATAACATTGACTGTCTGTACAGATATCTGCTTCACTCATTCCCAAAATTGTTATAAAGTCCCAGCCACAGAGCCAGCCTTCCCATGGTCAGCCTTGGAATTTAACATCCTTCAACTCTTCCCAGTACCACAAAAATACATTGAAAATCTTAGGTCAGGTCTGCAATGCCAAAAATATACTACCCACTCCACCACTTACTATTCATATGAGATTGCATAAGCTGTAAAACATCCATGGACCTCGTTTCCCCCACTCTAAAACAGGGCATGAAACCTACAACCACAATGGCCGAAAGGGATTAAGGGGGGAAAAAGTGTGTGAAAGTGCTTTGTGAAATTTAAGATTTTACTTAGTCATACCACAGCTTCATGTCCTGTGTTAAGTTTTGAACATAAAATATTTTAAAGTGTCAAATCTAGGAATGTAAGTTTTTATGTCTATAAATGTTGCACAACGGAACTAAATGCTGTCCAGTTCTCATCAGATCATGGTATCCATAGACTTTTCATGGCTGATTTTCAGAAGTGGATCACTAGTCCTTTCTCCTAGTTCATCTTATTCTGGAAGCTCCACTGAAATCTGTTCAGCAACACAGCAACAAGCAAGCCTCAACTGACAGACAGGTGGTGACTGTGCACAAGGTGCACTGGCCAAGAATTGAACCTGGATCTCCCTCAAGGAGGGCTAGAATTCTACTAGTGAACCACCAATGCTTCACCGATAAATAGGCCTAGCCAAGAGATGTATACTATATGATTTTTTTCAAAATAAATATTTAAGACCTAGGAAAGAAAGAATGAAAAAGACTTTACCATTCTGATAGAAATCTCCCAAGCTGTTACCTGAAATTTCTATGAAGTTACTACAGGTATTTTAACCTTAAAATTATTCAGCTTAGTCCATCAGTAAACTGTACATATGACTGAATATTCTCTTGATTACAAGCTGAAGTGCTAACAAATAAATGTATATGATCTAAGCAATCTCTTTGACACGAAGCTGACATTTCATTTTCGATTTTTTTCCTTTTCAAATTCAGTACATTGCTTTCAGTTGATTAGCAACCCGCTGGAAACATTTACTTTCCTGTTTTCCTTTTGTTGCCTCTCTGCTTACAAGCAGAGATGAAAACAGCTTTTGAATGTCAAGGGAAGTGAAAGTATGCTTCCTAAAGCTATTGTAAATATTCATTTTACCCTTTTACTCTTGGTTATAGAATCTTGAAGAGTTTCGTATACCATATTTAAGCAAATAATGCACACCTTCTATGTTTGTTTGCCAACCGAGCCCTCCCTCTGCAAGCTATTTTCATAAGTGCCGCTATGCCAATTATTTTTTATGTATTGCTGTAAAAAATTAGCATGATTCGCTTACAAAAATACCTTGGAGAAGCATGGTTGGCAAACAAATGTAGAGTTATTTGCTTAAAAACATGGTCTATGAAACTACCACCAGTTGGGATCCTGTAATATGTTTTTATTACATTCTATGGAATCTTTAAGAGTCCCATATATTCTCTTTATACTGTTTCTTAATATCTTACAATGAATACATCAGAATCAGTAATACCTTCTCACTCCATCTCTCCAATGTTATAGCAGATATTTGCATTTTAACACACTCTTACGTGCCAATTCTGGAAGTGGTTTAAAATATTAACATATTTAATCTCCATAACCACTGAAGTGCGTACTGCTTTGTTCCTATTTTACCACTGAGAAAATAAGAGAAACGTAGGAGTCAAGCAACATGTCTATACGTAAGCAGCTAGTAAAAGCTAGGATTCGAACCCAAGTAGTCTATGCTCTTAACCTGTACACTAAAATAGTCTATACTTGATATTATCAAAGTTGGTGTCAATGAATACGTGTAACAGACTGATCTAAGCCAACTTAGTCATACACATCCCTTAGGTCCTTCTTATAAAAATCAGTATTTGGAGGCTTCCTTACAAAGTTATAATGAAAGCAAGTCTCAGACAAAATTATGTCACAAATATGGACATTTATTACCTAGCAGGAACAAAGCAACCATACAATGGCCCAGTTCTGTCCTTTCAGTTGCTCTCGCAGCACTTGCATGAAAGATGCATGCATATTAATTGAGGCAATATCCTAGACACAGGCTCTGACAAATCATCTAGTCAGGGGTAGGGGGCCAAATAACTCTGAATTAGCAGCTGAACCCGGGATTACTTGAAAGTCAGCCTTAGGGCACCAATCCTTTAAGCTAAAAGATTCTTATAACCCATCTCTGTTAGGGTGAGAGTGTCTCTCCAATCAACAGATCATGAACATTACTAATTGTACCCATGAAAAGCCACTTCTACCATCTGCTAAGCTAATAACAAAACCTTTGGTACTGATCAGGGATAAAGGCAGCTGAAACACATATAGTAGCGTCCTTTTTAAGATTAAATGCTAGCCCACCACTCTAGGAGTATGCACCCCTTATCAGAGAAGCTGGGAACTTCTAGGGTATAGGCTAGAATTTATGTCGTACTATCAAAACTGAAGTATTGATAATAAAACAAATTATAGAACACCTATGTTATGGATTGGTGCCCTGGTGGTGCAGTTGTTAAGTGATATAGCTGCAAACCAAAAGGTCAGCAATTCAAATCTACCAGCTACTCCTTGGAAACACTATGGGGCAGTTCTACTCTGTCCTATAAGGTCTCTATGGTTCAGAATCAACTCAATGGCAATGGGTTGTTGGTTGGTTGGTTGGTTTTATGTTATGGATTGAATTGTATCCCCTAAAAATGTGTGTCAACAAATGATTCCATTTGTGATTTCCACCATTTTGTCATTTGATGTTATGTTAATAAGGTAGGACTAAATCTATAAGAATACATTGTATCTTGAGTCAATCTCTTTCGAGACATAAAAGAGAGAAGTGAGCAGAGAGTCAGGGGGACCTCACTGCAACCAAGAATGAAGTGCCAGGAGCAGCACGTCCTTTGGACCCTGGGTTCCTGTGCTGAGGAGTTCCTAGATCAAGAGAAGACTAATGATAATGACCTTCCCCCAGAGCCAATAGAGAGAGAGGGCCTTCCCCTGGAGCTGGCACTCTCAATTCATACTTCTAGCAACTGTGAGAGAATAAATTTCCGCTTGTTAAAGCCATCCACTTGTGCATTTCTGTTATAGCATCTAGATAACTAAGACTATTAGCTTTGTCTCCCATCTCCTTTAATAATCCTGATATTAGGCAATGCCAATATTGAATACCCATTAGGTAAACTAAGCATGTGTTTAAACTGCCAACAAAGCAGTGGTTTCCCAAAAATAAAAATTTTTTTTTCAAGTAAGTTGATTTCTATGTTTTAAAAAAAAGGGCTTTAGGTAGCCAATAAGTATCTTTTTTGGATTCGTTATATTATGATTTTTTTTTTTTAAAGGGTGTAGAGGAATAAGTCTTGGGCCTAATATTTAGGGTCTCTAAAGGTCTTAATCCAGCTCCAGAAATTGTCATTTGATCAAAATTACCCTAGCCTACAGCTCCCATGTATATATATTCATCCAATGTAGCTCTGCATCATTTTCATAGATTTCTTTTTCTTAGTTATATATTGTTTCATATTTTACGTTATTTTAAAAACAATGGAAGACCTCAATCTCGGGAAGTAGGTAACCATAATACGTATAACCTTTTAATAATCATCTTATGGTTTTTTTAATGCAAAAAAAGAGGCCTCAATCCTAAGAAGACTTAAAAATTTGTCCTAGGAGAAAATAAAAGAACTGTCTTTTCACGCACTTCTTGAAAAAAATAAAATCAATTTTCTTTTGTTGATGATAGAATGATTAAAGGCTGACACAAGGGTTGTAATAATTAAAAAAAAACAGCTCAATACAAAATGGGCAAAAGATCTCAACAGACATTTCACCAAAACAGGATATGTGAATGACCAATAAGCACATGAAAAAGTACTCAACATTATCAGTCATCGGGAAAACACAAACTAAAACCACAATGGTACACCACTACCACCCCACTACAATGTCTAAAATTAAAGATTGATAATACCAAATGTTGGTAAGAATATGGAACAACAGGACTTTAATATATTGTTCATGAGAGTGTAATATGATACAACCACTGTCTTTAATTATCTAGTGCTGCTATAACAGAAATACCACAAATGGATAGTTTAACAAACAGAAATTTATTCTTTCACAGTCTAGAGGCTAGGAGTTGGAATTCAGCATGCCAGCTCCAGGGAAAGGCTTTCTCATTCTGCCAGCTCTGGTGGAAGGTCCTTATCATCAATCTTCCCCTGGTCTAGGAGTTTCTCAGCACAGGAACTCTGGATCCAAAGAATGGACTCTCCTCTGGTTCTTCATTCTTGGTGGTAGGAGGTTCCATCTCCTCTGTGCTTATTTCTCTTCTCTGTAACTCAAAAGAGATTGACTTAAGATACAAACTAATCCTGTAGCTTGAGTTCTGTCTCATTAATATAACTACCCCTAATCCTGCCTCATTAACATCATAGAGGTTAGGATTTGCAATACATAGGATAATCACATCAGATCACAAAATGGTGAACAACCACACAATACTGGAAATCATGGCCTAGCCAAGTTGACACACATGTTATGGACTATTTAATCCATAACAATCGCTTTGGAAATGTTCTGTAATTTTCTTATAAAATCAAATTATAAGACCTAACAATTCTCATTCTAGGTATTTATCCAAAAAAATGGAGACATATATTCACAAAAAGACCTGAAAAAGAATGTGCATGGTAGCTTTATTTGCAATAGCCAACATCAGAAAAAAAGTGCAGGTGTTCATAAGAGGATGAGTAAACAAACTGTCATGTGTTTATACTACCAGCAATAAAAAATAAAACATTACTGATATATACAATGTAAATGAGTCTCAAAAGCATCAGCTAACTGAAAACGAGTCTTACAGAAAAGAGTCCATGTGTATGATTCCTTTTCTTTGAAAAGCTAAAAGTCATCTATAGTGGAAAAAGAATTAGAACATTGGTTACCTCAGGGTGGAGGATGGGGAGTTGACTGGGAAAGAGCATGAGGGAACTTTGTAGAATGATGATAATATTCTATATCTTAACAGGGGTTTGTGTTATGCAGGTCATACTCAGTGAATGTACATACAAGATTTATACACTTCGTTGTATCCAGCTTTTACAGAAAAGAAAAACAAGTGTAAATAAATATTAAACTATTGTTAATAATTTTATGTTGAATTATTTAGGAGGAAGTATACAGGGGTCTGGAGTTTGCATTGAAATTAACTAAAAATAAGATGGATTAGTAGATGGACAGTGATATAGAAATGGATAGAGAGGAGAATAGGTAGATAGATATGTGATGAAAACAAATGTAGTAAAACATAAATGGAAAAATCTAGATGTTAAGTATGCAAGTGTGCACTAAAAAATTCCTTCCATTTTTCTCTATGTGTGAAAATGTTCATAATAAAAAACAAAACAGAGAGCCTTTGTAGCATTTCATTCCACAAATATTTATTGAACACTTTGTATAAACCATGTATTGCTCAAGGTGCTGAGAATATGGCAGTGAAAAAAACAGGCAGAATCTTTTCTCTAGTGAAGCTTACATATTAACTATACAGAAAGAAATAATAACTAAGCATGAAAGTAGATTATGTGTCAAGTGGTGAGAGGTTCTTGAAATAAAAGTAAACCAAAAAAAAAAAAAGTTGCGGTCAAGTCAATTAGGACTCATGGTGACCCCACGCGTTTCAAAACTGAGCTCCATTGTGTTTTCAGTGGCTATATTGCAGAAGGTAGGTCACTAGGTCTCTCTTTTGAGGGGCATCTGGGTGGATCCAAACTACAAACCTTTCAGTTACTAACCAAGTGCTTAACCATTTGCACCACCCAGGGACTCCAATATAAGGGTATGGGGTTGCCATTCAGGTATGGCTAACAGGGAAGGCATACATGATAAGGTGACATTTTAGTAAGGACCTGAATGAAGTGAGAAAATATACCTGGGTTAATATTCCAGGCATAGGAAACAGCAAATTAAAAGGCTTTGAGGTGAGTATATATATGCCTGTTAAAAAATAAGGAGACCAGTGTGGCTGGAGCAAAACAGAAATGAAATAGAAAATAAGACCAGAGACATGGTGTTGGACAGAAGGATGGGGAAGATGAACAGTTCATGTGGGGCTTATAGACCGTGCTAAGAAATTCAGATTTTATTCTGAGATATATGGGCAGTCATGGAAAGGCTTTGAGAAGAGGAGTGATGGGATTTGACATAGATTTTTTAGAAAATCACCTTCACTGTTCTCTTGGTAACAGACTATAAAGAGACAGTCTTGACAATAGACTTGATGTGGACAAGGATACAAGGGAGACCACGTAGGTTTCTATAAAGCCTAAGTCCAGTCAACATATACAGGTGTCCCTGATTAGGGCAGTTGTAATGGAGGCGGTAAGGAATAACGTTATTCTGGAATATTTAGACAGTAAAGCTGACAGAATTTTCTCATGGATCTCATACAGGATGTGAGAGAAAAGAGACATAACAAGAAAAAAAAATAGAAAATGGAGTTTCCACATATTAAAACAGGAACTATTGAAGGGAAGAGCAAGCTCGAAATGGAAAAGATATTAAGAATTTACATCAAGGTCTGTCAAATTTGGCAAGTCTTTTAGCCCTCCAAAGAAGGGGTCTGTAGGTGGCTGGATAAGTGAAACTGAAGTTCAGGAAGTGGTTTGGTGTTCTGTGGAACTGGGTGCTATCAGCTGCGGAGTGTAGTAGATAGAATAAGAAGGAAGCTCAGTTCTACTCTGTCCTATAGGGTCGCTATGAGTCGGAATCGACTAGATGGCAGTGGGCTTTTCAGGTCTAGTACGTAGCTCTGAGGCACTTCAAATGTTAAAAGTCAGGGAGATGAAAGTCACCATTCAAGGAAACGAAAAAGGAATGCCCAGTGTAGTAGGAGGAGAAGTAAAAGTGTATATTCTGAAAGTTAAGTAAATAAATCTCAAGAAGGAAAGAGTAATGAAATGTGCCAAATGCTGCTAACAGCTCAGGTAAAGTGAGGCCTGATAATTGACAATTAGTGCTTATCAGCAACTAAATGCAAATCACCATGCTGCTGCTGCTGCCCTTGAGTTGATTCCGACTCGCAGCGACCCTAGGGGACAGAGTAGAACTGCCCCGTAGAGTTTCCGAGGAGCGCCTGGCGGATTGGAACTGCTGACCTTTTGGTTAACAGCCATAGCACATAACCACTACGCCACCAGGGTTTTCCAGATCACTATACTGCATGCATTATATTCTGATTTTTGAAGTTCTCTTTTACCCTTTAGTCTTCCATATTGTATGCTTAAGATTCTTAGAGCTGCTTTTTTCTTTAGATCTAACTAAATTAAATTTTAGTGCTACCTTTGAAACTGCAGTCCTCCCAACTGGTGGTGAAAAGAATTTCAAAAAGATGAGAAAGGGAGAATGTTCCATCTTCCCCTAGAGCTGCAAAAGAGCAAACAGAATTCTGGTCATAAAACCAGATTTGATAAGGTAGTAACTTGAAAACACCCATGGAAGGATTCATCTAACTTTTCTGTCCTGTGTGGAGCCTAGTACGGATGTAAAATTCTGTTCTATTTTTCTGACATTATAAAACTGTCCTTGAACTATTACATACACAAAAGTACATAAAAAGTATGCAGATGTATTGCTGAAGAGATTGTTCCCAATGTCCTGAGAAATGTAACCTTTAACACCTAAAACTCTCCAGTCTTATTTGTTGTTTTGACAATGTGTTCCCATAGTAATGACATTAAAATAACAACTCTGTGTTAGTTTCCTAGGGGTGCAGTAATAAAATACCACAAAGTGGATGGCTTTAAACAGTCCTGGAATCTGAGTGTACAAGATCAGAATGGCAGCCACGTTGAGATCTTTCGAGGCTTTGAGGGAGAATCTGTTCCTGACTCTCCTAGCTTCTGGTAGATCCGGGTGTTCCTTAGCTTGCAGCCACAGCATCACATGGTATTCTTCCTCTGCCTCCCTATCTCTGTGTATATCTTCTCCTTTATATAAGGACATCAGTAATATAGGGTTAGGACTCACCTTACTCCGGTATGACCTTGTGTTAACCTAACTGATAACATATTCAAAGATCCTATCTCCAAACAAGGTCATGTTCACAGGTGATAGGGATTACGACTTCAACATAGAATCTTGGGGGAACACAATTAAATGCATAAAAATATCTATTTTCCAAAAGGTTTAAATAAAAATGGCGATCTCTTTTTTAAGGCAAAGCTCCCCTCTTTTCCCTATATTAGTAAAGATTCTACAAGAATCCTTTTTCAAATAAGGAGTTCAGAGTCTTTGTTTCATTTAAATTAGCAGTGCCTTTCATCAAAGTCTTTAAGTGGAGTGGAGTAGACACAGTAAGTAAAGAAAACTCATCAAGAAGTTTTGCTGAAAAGGGGAGCAAAGAAATGGGACATTAGCTGAAACAGAATGTGGTTAAAGAGGATGAGTTTTATGTTTTTTTTTTTAAATGGAAATATTTATATTATTTTTGTATGCAATATAAATACAATGGAGACAGAAATTTTGAAGATGTAGGAAGGAGGGGTGGAGAATTGCAGGCACATGTCTTTGAGAACACTAGTGGGGATGGGACTTGAGCACAAGTGGAGTGGTTGACCTTGGATAGGACTGCAGTATCATCCAGTGTAACAGGAAGACAGGCAAAAACCTGAGTACAAACGTGATAAATTGCTACGTTTGATGGTGAGAGCATGTGGATGTTTCCTTTGCATTTCTCCGATTTTCTTGATGAAAAAAGGTACATGTTCATGTTCATCAGCTGATGTCAGGAAATAGAGTGTTCTAAGATTCAGGGAGTGGGAAGAAGAGAGTGGAAAATAGTGTGTAGAATTGAGGGAGAATATTATATTAAACACAGAGAACTTTAACAGAAACTTGACTAAACTTTAAAGGTCATAATTCATAAATACAGAGATAATTACAGTGCAGAAAAGCAGCAGCAGAATTTGAACAAGTAGTAACTGACTTAGCAAACCTAAGAAAACTGGTTCTAAAATGCAGTGGTGAAAGCTTAAAAGAAACCTCATTTATAGAGAAGGCTATGGCAAAGACTCACAAATTGATGATTGAGAGTGCAAAGAGATGTGGAACTAAAAACAACATTGATTGAAAGTCTGCTGAAGAAGGAGTTAGGAGTAAAAATAACAGAGTAAGGAAATCCAGAGGTCCATCCCTCAATAAAAGCAATGAAAAGACTAGCAAAAAAAAAAAAAAAATGGTGAGAATCAACACTTTTGGAACCTTAGAAACTAACGGTAAGTCTGCAGCAACTAGGGGAATGTTTAATGAAGAAAAACCAGTAGAATCTCAGTAAGAACAGCAAGATTTGTGGCATTTTGACTTACCCTGGTCCCATCCTCTGTTCCTGAGGCTGAGGTGTCCTTAAAGAAAAAAGCTCGCATTTCCATTACAGGTACCAGTACTGGAGGGAGCAGAAAGGATCTCATTTGTAAAGAGTATTGGTTGTTTTGACCAATCTGGTGGCTCCATGGAGGACCAGCTCAAAGGGCTTGCCTTTATCTTGCTTGACTCAAAATGACTCCATGTGCTGAGGCAGCTACCCAAAGGATGTTTTCTAAAAATATTTAGAGGCAAATGTATTAGTCACCTCTGACCAGGCAATGTGTAATAGTTGAGGGAAAACAGTAGTGGTTAAGAGCTTGGCTGCTAACCAAAAGACTGGCAATTCAAATCCACCAGCCATTCCTTGCAAACCCTGTGGGGCAGTTCTACTCTGTCCTACAGGCTCACTCGCTGTGAGCCAGAACTGACTAGAGGGCACCAAACAGCAACAAACAAAAATTTGAATAAAAGACTGGGTAATGAGGTAATACCATGAATAAGTGTATGACAACAAATTCTTAAAAACAAACTACCAGAATGACTGGAGAAGAAAAAGAAGATCTGAGAAATAGAAAATCTAGCTAGACCTATAAGAGTAAAGAGATTAAATAAGTAATCAAAAAAAATTCCAACCAAAAAAAAAAAAAAAGAAAGAAAAGCCAGGACCAGCTGCCTTCACTGGTAAATTCTACCAAAAGTTTAAAGACGAATTAACATGAATCTTTTCAAATTCATCCAAAACTAGAAAAGGAGGTAATACTTCCTAAATCACTCTCTGAGGCCAGTGTTATCCTGATACTAAAGCTAGGCAAAAAAAAAAAAAAAACCCACAAGAAAAGAAAACTACAGACTAATATCCCTTAAAAATACAGATGAAAATTTCCACCAAAATACTAAGAATCTAAATCTAACAGCATATTAAAATGATTATACATCATAAGCAATTGTGATTAATCCCAGGAATGCAAGGGTGGTTAACATATGAAAATCAGTCAAGGAAATACACCATATTAGAAGCATGATGGGGGAAAAACACATGATTATCTCAGTTGTTACAGAAAAAGCATTCTACAAAATCTAACAACCTCACATGTTAAAAATATTCAACAAACTAGGTAGATCTTCCTGAATCTGATAAAACATACTGATGACATCATACTTAATGGTAAAATGCTGAAGTTTTTCTCCTAAAGATCAGAAAAAAAGATCTATTTTTGTCACTTCTATTCAACATCTCACTGGTAGTTCTAAATCCACTGCTGTCGAGTCGATTCCGATTCATAGAGACGCTATAGGATGCAGTAGAACAGTCCCATAGTTTCCAAGGAGCTCCTGGTGGGTTCGAATTGCCTAACTTTTAGTTAGCAGCCATAGCACTTAGCCGTTACTCCACCAGGGTTTCCACTGGTAGTTCTAGCAAGAGTAATTAGGCCAGGAAAAGAAAGAAACAGCAACCAACTTGAAAAGAAATACAGTTATCTCTATTCACAGATGACATGATCTTATATATAGAAAACCTTAAAGAATACACACACACACATAAACTATTAGAGCTAGTAAACAAGTTTAGGAAAGTTGCAGGATACAAGATCAATGTGCAAAAATCAGTTACATGTCTATATACTTGAAATAAATAATACAAAAATGAAATTAAAAAAATCCATCCACAATAGTACCCAAAGGAATAAAATACTTCAGAAATAATTTAACCAAAGAAGTGCAGAACTTGTACACTGAGAAGTACAAAATATTGCTGAAAGTAACTTAAACAATGGAAAGACATTGCACATTCACAGATTGGAAGACTTAATACTGTTAAGATGGCAATAGTCCCCAAATTGAGCTACAGATTCAATGCAATCCCTAACAAAATCCCAGATACCTTTTTTTTTTTTCAGAAATGGACAAGTTAATTCTAAAATTGATATGCAATTACAAGGGAACCAGAATAGTTAAAAATCTTAAAAAGAACAAGTAGGAGGACTCAGAGTCCCAATTTAAAAATTTATGATAAAACTACAGTAATCAAAACAGTGTAGTATTGGCAGAAGGATAAACATACAGGTCAATGGAATAAATTGAGTGTCCAGAAACAAGCCCATACATCTATGGTCAACTGATTTTCGATGAGGGTGCCAAGACTATTAAGTTGGGAAAGAATAGCCTTTTCAGTAAATGGTGGTAAAACAACTAGATATTCACATATTCAAAAGAAAGAGTTTGGAACCCTACCTTAAACCAGAAAACCAAACTTGTTGCCGTTGAGCCGATGCCAACTCATAGTGACCCTACGGGACAGAGTAGAACTGTCCCATGGAGTTTCCAAGGAGTACCTGATGGATTCGAACTACACACCTTTTGGTTAGCAGCCATAGTTTTAGCCACTTGCCTCCAGGGACTCACTATATATAAAAATTAACTCAAAATGGATCAAAGACCTAAATGTAAAAGCTAAAATTATAAAAATCTTAGTCATTAGGGAAATGCAAAACAAAACCACTTCACGTCTACTAGAATGGCTATTAAAAAAAAAAAAAAAACAGAAAACAACTGTTGGTGATGATGTGGAGAAATAAGAATTCTTACTCATTACTGCTGGGAATGTAAAATGGTACAGTCACTGTTGAAAACAGCCTGGCGGTTCCTCAAGAAGTTAAACGTAAAAGTATCATATGCAATCTGGTGGTTCCACTCTTAGGTGCCCTGTGCCTAGAGAAATGAAGACATAGGGTCACGCAAAAACTTGTGCATGAATGTTCATAGCAGCATTAATCGCAATAGCAGAAAGATAAAGACAACTCAAATGTCTATCAATTGACAAGTAGCTGAGCAAAATGTGATATATCTATACAATGAAATATTATTTAGCCTCCTTCCCCACCAAAAAAATAGAAAAGAAGTACTGATACACGTGGATGAAATATATGGATGAAAGAAGCCAGATACAAAAGGCCACATATTATATGATTCCATTTACATGAAATGTAGATAAAGCCATAAAGACCAATGGATTGAATTGTGTCTCCTAAAAATATGTGTTGATAATCCATAGTGACTAACTTCTGGGGATTAGCAACATGTGGCCTTTTGTGTCTGGTTTCTTTTATTCATATGTTAACATGAATCAGTGCAGCGCAGTAAAGTGCTCGGCTGCTAAACAAAAGGTCAGTGGCTCAAACCCACCAGCCATTCCGTGGGAGAAAGATGTGGCAGCCTACTTCCATGAAGATTAAAGTCTTGGATACCCTATGGGGCAGTTCTACTCTGTCCTAAAGGGTCGCTGTGAGTCGGAATCAATCTGACAGCAATGGTTAATGCCTGTGGATATAATACCATTTGGGAATAGAGTTTTTCTTTGTTATGTTAGTGAGGCCATATCCATGTAGGGTGTGTCTTAAACAAATTACTTATGAGATCTAAAAGAGCAGGTTAGGCATAGAAGCAAGCAAGCACAGACGGGGGAAGACAGATGCCATGCCACACGAAGATCACCAAGGAAGTGACAAGGGCCTTCCCCCTGAGCCAACAGAGAGAGAAAGCCTTTGCCTAGAGTCAGTGCCCTGAATCCACACTTTTATCCTCCTAAACGGTGAGAAAATAAATTTCTGTTTGTTAAAGTCACTCACTTGTGGTGTTTCTGTTATAACAGCACTAAGAAACTAAGACAGTAACAGCAAGCACATTAGGTGCTGGGGAGAAGAGGAATAGGGGGTGACTGCTTAATGAACAAGAGGTTTCTTTTGGAAGTGATTAAAATGATCTGAAATTAGATAGTGCTGATGGTTGCACAACATTGTGAATATACCTGAACAACTGAATTGTACATTTTAAATTTATTTAAATGGTGAGGTTTTTTGTTGTTGTTGTTGTTATGTGAATTTTATCTCAATAATAATAAAAATAAATTAACCAGTTAGACACCCATATCCCTCCACTACAACTTGCAGCCAGTCAAGACCCTCCAACCACCCACTCTCATCTTCAACCACTTTGTGGAAAACTGAAGTTTTATTTTCTGGAGAGAGTAAAAGAAAATCTCTAAATGAGGGTACCCCAAGATTGTTTAATGGGAGTAAGATGGTTTTAACATTGAGAACTAAGTGGAAATGTTTATATTAACCACTGAGATGTTTAATCTGCTTCCCTCTTCTGGCTTCCAGAATTCTGGCAGCGAGGGTTACATCCATATGAGTTGAGGATGTCTCCTAGAACATGGAGTAAGATATTTTTAAAAACAGAAAAGAAGTTACAAACAATAAAATTAGAGAATCAATCCAAAAGATTGATCATCCAATTAATAGAAATTCCAGGAATATAGAGAATAAAGAAGATTAAGGAAAGGAAATAATCAGTAAGTAATCCCAGAAATTTTACAAAAAATTAGGCATGAGTTTTAGATTTACAGGGGCCATAAACAACCCAGTAAAATGGAAAACAAGAGACCCAGAACAAGGCCCATCTTGTGAAATTTCAGGACACTGGAGGCAAAAAAAGTAGATTGTGAAAGGTAAGAAAGAGAGGTGAAGAAGAAAAATGGTAGAGAATTAAAATGACATTATACTTCTCAACAGCAACATGGAAAGCTGGAAGATTAAGGAGCAAAGCTTTCCAGGTTGAGAATGAATTCCACACCCAATCAAGTTATCAATCAAGTGTAAGTATAGTATAAAGACAGTTTCAGACTACAAGGTCTAAAATATTTTATCTCACCTGTGATTCTATTTTTCTTAACAATTTCTGTAGAAATACTTTATCCAGGATTATAAGTTTGAGAAAAATACAAATTAATTTTTTAAAATGTTTCTTGTTTTTCATTGACTTACATTTAATGTAATGATTAATAGGAAAGTTAAAATTTTGAATTCTAACTTTGCTGAAGGGAAAGACAGTGCACAATATAGGGGAATCATCACAGCTTGACCAAGGCAAAGTTGTAGAAGCTTCATAGACACAGCCAAACACCCTAAGGGAAGAGTTACTGGGGCTGACAGCTTGAGGACCATGGTTGTGGGGGTTGTCTAAGTCAATTGGCATAACAAAGTTCATGAAGAAAATATTCTATGTCTAAATTTGGTGAGTAGAGTCTGGAGCCTTAAAAGCTTGTGAGCAGCCACCTAAGATACATCTGCTGGTCCCATCCTTTCCTGAGCAAAGGAGAATGAAGAAACCCAAAGACACAAGGGAAGTATTAGTCCAAAAGACTAATGGATCACAAGTACCACAGCCTCCACAAGCCTGAGCCCAGAAGAACTAGGTGGTGCCTGGCTACCACCACCAATGGCTCTGACAGGGATCACAATAGAGGGTCTTGAACAGAGTGGGAGAAAAATGTAGAAAAAAGTTGGCTTTGTCAAGTCTTTTCAATTATTCAATTTAGTTTCCATAGAAACAACTTTAACTATGTTACATAATTATAATAGCAAGTACAATTGGTACAAACACTTGGTAAACCTACAACTGGATTGATGGAAGCAGAAAAGAACAGCAGCCCACCAATCTGAAGGTCCAAAGTTTACCTTAGAGTTTCTGTGTTCAATATGGTGGTCATTATCCACATACGGCTACAAAGAGCTTGAAATGCAGCTAGTCTGCATATGTAATGTAAAAATATATACACAAAATTTAAAATACTCATTAAAAAAAGTAAAATCTCTTATTAATATATTTATATTGATTATATTTTGAAATGATAACTGGATATATTGGGTTAAATAAGATATATTATTAAAGCTAATTTTAATTAAGTATTTTTTATTTTTTATATGGCTATGAAAAATTTAATATGTGGCTATGAGAATATGTAGCCCACACTATATTTTCACTGAATTGCCTTGAAGGTAATAGGCAGCATTAAAGTGATTGGAGTAAGTAGAGCTTATTAAGAGAAATTCTACTGTGATTTGAAATGACTGACCCTTCAGCTCTGCTCCTCCAAAGCCTTGCTACTTATGATGATAGATCTGTGGGTGAGAATCAGCATAAAGTCACTTCTCAGAAGGCAGCGATCAATCCTATTCCTACTTTCCCATGTCTCCATAATTTCTGACACCAGCCACCCGCACAGCATGCTCTCTCCCTTGTCCCTAGCCACCTGAGGCTAGGCCAGGCTTTACAAATTAAGAGAACACTGCCCTTGGGATCATTAAGATCATTAATTCTTTGGAACAACTCACAGAACTCATGGAAGATATTAAACTTATGACTATTAGTTTTACTTTCATAAAATGATATAAATCAGGATCATCCTAAGGAAGAGATGCACAGGTGAGGGCTGGGAACGTTCCTGATGCAGAGCTGCCGTGCCTCAGAGAGGGCACATGACCCTCCCTTCATCAACCAAGAAGCTCTAGGAGCCTTAGTGTTCCAGGCTTTTATCGGCCAGTCCCGCATGATAGGGAAATCATGACTCCTAAGATTTGTTTATATCTACCTCCCAGGTGAGTCTTTTCTGGTCTGGCAAGCTCCCACTCACCAGCACGAATCCTGTGGTGCAACCTGAAACTTCCACACCAAGGCCAATTACTCCATGGATTATTTATCAGGAACCAAGTGCAAAGGACACCTTTCTTTTGGTAAAGCTAAATTCTTAACCCCACACTACCCCAAATGCCTTGGATGTGGAATCACAGCCTCTACCCAGACTTAAAGTTTACAATGTAGGTGATTGGTGTATATATTAAAATTTGGGAAGCTAAAGTTTTCTCAAAGCCTGGTCACCACCAACTCAGACTTCCTGAAATCCTCTGAACAAATAGATATTTCTAACACTCTCTCCAATGCCAGACTTTCTCCACGGGTATCTCTGAGAAGGGGCTCAGGAATGTTCATTGTAGCAATACCCTCTGTGATTCTAAAGTAAGTAATGTTTGATAATTGTTACTTTTAATGAAAGGAATATTAACATAAGTTATTTTCTATAGATCCAGAAAGAATGTTATAAAAATAAATGAGTTTCTCACTAGGAAAAAAAAATATGTGAATTCCAGCCACTTCTCTATTTCAAAAACAAAATCTCTGAATTTGATATGGTAAATTTAAATAAATTTAATGCAGTAAGTTAGTATCTATTTCCTAAGTAAAAAAAAAAAAGAAAAAAACAAAGCTTAGAAAGTCACAATCATCAGTCATATACCTGAAAAAGAAGAAGAAGGAGAAAAAAAAAGCTGTAGGTAGAAAAGGGCAGAGAAAGAGAGTAAGCAGAATGCTTAGGAAACACCTCCTACAGCAGTAAGGCTTGTAAAGAAGGTGAAAATTTAGTCAAATCATCTGCATATATTTATGCAGTACCTAAAATATACAACCACAAACTGCTTCTTTCTTCTACTTGTACTGGAAAATTCCCAAGGGAATCTAATAAATTTTAATTCTCATGTGTTGCCATATATAGAGCTAAAGCAGACAGACATTTTCAGAGATAAAATATGTGGCTAAAGGAAAAGATAAAAGAGGGAGGACTCTACGGTTTCAATTACAAAGAGGAAGAGGGCAGCACAGAAAATTGACCCATACCCTGAGACTTAAAACTCACAAACCAGAGCAGGAAATATGTCATAGATTTAAGAACTACAATCTGTAGTCCCTAATATATTCACATGAGTTTGTCAGTGAATATGTCCTAGAAACAGAGCTATTTCCCCAATAATCACAGTCACAGTATTATACAAATCATAAAGGTTGTGTTTCTAGAGATTGTGTAGCCTCGCTCTATGATTTATTTGAATATGTATTTAGAAACTTCTTATACTACTAATTTCATTTTCTGAAAGCCATAAAACATTTCCTATGCTCAAGAGCTTCAAATATTTCATTACTAAGAAGATAAAACCAACATAGGAATTATCCTTATGCATGTATAAGTAACTTCAACTGATGGACTTGTTAATATATTAAATTACTGTAACTTGGTATGATGATTTTTAAATAAAGGTTTCAGAGAAATTCCCAAATCATAGACTTACCCATCTCAGATGAAAGAGATCTCAAAATATGAAGTTGTATGTATCTCCATGAGATTATGCATGAGCTTATCCATGAGATTATGATTCTTACTTCAGACTTATAAATGATTTTGGTTATTTCAAGTATCTATACAACATTATTTTAAGTATAAAGATTTTTTTTAAAAAAACTGAAAAATACATATCTTAAAATAACTTATTTTGAAGTGAAGAGAATAAAATTTGTTGGAGTTTTATGAGAATTTATGTTTGACTATTTTTTTTTTTTTTTTTTTGCCATTGCCATCAAGTCAATTCTGACTAAGAGTGACCCTACAGGACAGAGTAGAACTGCCCCATAGGGTTTCCAAGGAGTGGCTGGTGGATTTGAACTGCCGACCTTTTGGTTAGCAGCTGTAGCTCTTAACCACTGAGCCACCAGGAGAATGGAAACCAATGATGCCTAAAATAAAATGATTTTCTTTTTTTATTTAAATCTTGCTTCAAGACTGGAAAATGTAAGCCTCTTATAAAGGGATCACCACAGAAAATCAATTTAGTTGAGAAGTGATGTGAAAATATTCTACCAAAAATTGTGTAAGTCTCAAGTTAGAAGCAAAGCAGACGGGAGGAAAAAATTATTCCATTATGCTTATAAATCTCTGAATAGAAAGGTGACCTGTCCACTTACCCTAGGGATTTAAAATAATTTATCAACCATGAGATAGTCAACAGCATATGGAAGAGATTAGAACTATTTTAGAAAATATGAGGCTACATAAATCCAAGAAAGATAACTCATTGCAAATGGCTGTAGTTAGACTTAAAATGAGTAGAGACACTAAAATGGGAGATAGGGTAGGTCAGAGAAATAATATGAAGTTCAACAGATAAACCTGATTGAAGAACTGGATAAACGAATGTGTAAGACTTTCTAGAAATAATAGAAAAAAAATTTGTTTAAATGCCCCCCCAAAAAATTTATGGGTGGGAGAGATAAAAGATTTTTGTTCCATTTTTTCTTTTTGCCTACAAAGGAGATAAAGCAATGAATGTTATTTTTCCCAATTCCTTATGTTCCAGAGAAAAGATTTGCCACTGTGAAATGTGAGCACAATTTTTCTGTTCTTATCTTACATGTGCCATGGACATCTCTCCCGAAGTCTTACACTACAGTGACCAAAGCATGCCTGGCCATAAATTGTTCAGAATGCTTCTACAGATTTCCTCTCACCAACATCAAAGAATCAATGGGGGCTTCATCTGGTTCCTGTTAGGCCCTAGAGAATGAAGGCCAAAAGATGCCTTCCCAGCTGCTAAGTTTGTCAGTGAATATGTCCTGGAAACAGAGCTATTTTCCCATTGATCACCATCCAATTTTGTAAAGCCAATTATAAGTGCTGAAGACTTCATTTAGTCCACTACAGGATATCTTAGGCCAGTAGGTGCTACGACTGTGGGGAATTTAGGCAATGGTTAATGTGAGGCATACTTGTTTGTCCTCTAATTCATGTGAGGTAACTCCCCTAAGATCATAGTGGATACCTGTTTTAATTTAGTGGGAACCCGAAGTATAACTGTAATTTCAGTGCTAGTACTGATTAAGGCCATAAAGTTTTGCCAACTAATATATTTTAGCATGTATTTCAAAAGATATTAAGAATTAGTCCAGAACCTTTGTTATAGAGGCAAAAAGGTCAATCAGAGCTCTTTTATGTTTCTGTCTAAATTATTTTACTGAGTTTTGGATTCCCAGGTGGGTCAAGTAATGAACCTCTATTTCAGTCTTTGTTTCCTCTCCCATATCTAGGTATGTCTGTTTTTTGGTGGTTACTGGATATACCTTGGTCCCTCTCCTGTTGTTGTTGTTGTTAGGTGCTGTCCAGTCAGTTCCAACTCAAAAAGAGCCTATATAAAAAAGAACGAAACACTGCCCAGTCCTGTGCCAACCTTACAATTGTTGTTATGCTTGAGCCCATTGTTGCAGCCACTGTTTCAATCCATCTTATTGAGGGTCTTCCTCTTTTCCTGTCACCCTCCACTTTACCTAGCATGATGTCCTTCTCCAGGGACTAATCCCTCCTGATAACATGCCCAAAGTATGTGAGACATAGTCTCGCCATCCTTGCTTCTAAGGGGCATTCTGGCTGTTCTTTTTCTAAGACAAATTTGTTCGTCCTTTTGGCAGTCCATGGTATATTCAATATTCCTCACCAGCACCATAATTCAAAGACACCTCTCACTGCCCTGCCAATATTTATAACTTCCTTCTGGAGTCTCAAGCCAGTATCTTCAGGGTTAGGGGCCTGCCCTGTAGCAATGGTGGTTTTGTTGGGTTTAAAGGCTCTGAGCTTAAGTTAGGTTTGAATTAATCCATTGACTGACCCATGGAGGTGCCGTGTGTGTATTTCACTATAATCCTAAGGATCAGCATCTTTCTGGCAACAGAAGCATAAACAGAAACATTTTGTAGAATCCTACCACGCTTTTCGACTAAATTTGTGGAAAGAGACAATGGAGAAGCTCAATATCATCAGTCAGAACAAGACTAGGGGCTGACTGTGGAACAGACCATCAATTGCTCATACGCAAATTCAAGCTGAAGCTGAAAAAAATTAGAACCAGTCCAGAAGAACCAGAGTATGACCTTGAGTATATCCCACCTGAATTTAGAGTCCATTTCAAGAATAGATTTAACACATTGAACGCTAATGATCCAAGACCGGGCAAGTTGTGGAATGACATCAGTGACATCATACATGAAGAAAGCAAGAGGTTATCAAAAAGATAGGAAAGAAAGAAAAGACCAAAATGGATGTCAGAAGAGACTCTGAAACTTGATATTGAATGTCGAGTAGCAAAAGCGAAAGGAAGAAATGATGAAGCAAAAGAGTTAAACAGAAGATTTCAAAGGGCAGCCCAAGAAAACAAAGTGAAGTATTATAATGGCGTGCGCAAAGACCTGGAGTTAGAAAAACAAAGGGGAAGAACACACTATGTATTTCTCAAGCTGAAAGAACTGAAGAAAAAATTCAAGCCCTGAGTTGCAATATTGAAGGGTTCTTTTATGGGCAAAATAATGAACGACATAGGAAGCATCAAAAGAAGATGGAAGGAATACATAGAGTCACCGTACTAAAAAGAATTGCTTGAAATTTAATCATTTCAGGAGGTAGCATATGATCAACAACTGAAGGAAGAAGTCCAAGCTGTTCTGAAGACATTGGCAAAAAAAAAAAAAAAAAACAAGACTCCAGGAATTGAGGGAATACCAATTGAGAGTTTGCTACAAATGGATGAAGCACTGGAAATGCTCACTCATCTATGCCAAGAAATTTGAAAGAAAGCTACCTGGTCAACTGACTGGAAGAGATGCACATTTACAAAGAAAGGTGATTCAACAGAATGTAGAAATTATGAAACAATATCATTAATGTCATACTCAAGTAAAATTTTGCTGAAGATCATTCAAAAGCTGTTGCAGCAGCACATTGACAAGGAATTGCCAGAAATTTAAGTCGGATTCAGAAAAGGACATGAAATGAGGGATATCATTGCTGATGTCAGATGGATCCTGGCTGAAAACAGAAACTACCAGAAAGATGTTTACCTGTGTTTTATTGACCATGCAAAAGAATTCAACTGTGTGGATTCTAACAAATTATGGATAACATTGTGAAGACTGGGAATTCCAGAGCACTTAATTGTGCTCATGAGGAACCTGCACATAGACCAAGAGGCGGTCGTTTGGACAAAACAAGGGGTTACTGCATGGTTTAAAATCAGGAAATGTGTGCATTAGGGGTGTATCACTTCACCATAATTATTCAATCAGTATGCTTAAAAAATAATCTGAGAAACTGGACTATATGAAGAAGAATAGGGCATCAGAATTGGAGGAAGGCTCATTAACAACCTGTTATGCTGATGACAGAACCTTGCATTCTGAAAGGAAGGAGGACTTGAAGCACTTACTGATGAAGACTAAAGACTACAGCCTTCAGTATGGATTACATCTGAACATAAAGAAAACAATCCTCACAACTGCACCAATAAGCAACATCATGATAAATGGAGAAAAGATTGAAGTTGTCAAGGATTTTGTTTTACTTGGATCCACAATCAACACCCATGGAAGCAGCAGTCAAGAAATCAAAACAACACATTGCATTGGATATATCTGCAGCAAAAGATCTCTTTATAAAGTGTTAAAAAGCAAAGATGTCACTTTAAGGACTAAGGCTTGCCTGACCCAAGCCATGATATTTTCAGTCACCTCCTATGCATGCAAAAGCTGGATGATGAATAAAGAAGACCAAAGAAGAATGATGCATTTGAATTATGACGCTGGCAAAGAATATTGAATATACCATGGACTGCCAAAAGAATGAACAAACCTGTCTTGGAAGAAGTACGGCCAAACTGTTCCTTAGAAGCAAGAATGGTGAGACTTCTTCTCACATACTTTGGACATGTGATCAGGAGGGATCAGTCCCTGGAGAAGTACATCATGCTTCATCAAGTAGAGGGTCAGTGATAAAGAGGAACACCTTCAACGAGATGGATTGACACAGTGGCTGCAACAATGGGCTCAAGCATAACAATGATCATGAGGATGGCAGTGTTTCATACTGTTGCACATAAGGTCACTATGAGTCAACTGGATGGCAGTTAACAACAACTGTTTAGGGGTGTGGACTTCAGCATGCCTCATGGTAACTCCTCTTCCTCCACATGAGGGAACAATGGGCCTACCTATTGCACAAAGTCTTTCCCCTGAGTGCTTGATTTGACAAGGCTCAATGCCTGCTTGAGACCCACAATCAATGCCCATAGAGTAAAAGTTATTCCCCTGAACATACAGCCAGTGTTGAAATACAGACAAACAGGTCCAAGCTGAGACATACGACCAAGGGTTGCTTTAAGGAGGGTCTCCTTATCGAAACTTTGACTTAGGTTAGTTACGTTTATAACAGAGTTTGGTAAAAAGCTGAAACCAAACCTGTTGCCATAGAGTCAATTCTGACTCATAGTGACCTTATAGGACGGAGCAGAACTGCCCCATAAGGTTTCTAAGGTTGTAATCTTTAAGGAAGTACACTGCCACATCATTCTGTGAAGCAGCTGGTGGGTTCAAACTGCCAACTTCTTGGTTAGCAGCCAAGTGCTTAACCACGGTGATACCAGGGCTCCTTAGAGGTTTGGTAAAACTCAGCAAATGCAGCCCACAGTAACACAACTCAAAGTGCAAGCTTGCCAGCAGGCAACAACACAACTCAAAAAGCATGCTCACCAGCAGGCGACAGAACCAATTAAAGCCAAAGCAAAAGAAAAAAAGATTCCCAGCTCTGCCTAGTTATCCTGCTCAAACATTGCTTGGATCCTACACCCAAAATTTGATTCAGATATTCAGACTGATCATGCTGCACATGCACCAGGAGGGTATGAAAAGTTTTATTACCCATGTAGTGAAGTTTCTGGGGAGAGCAGGACAGGCTGCAACACAGATCCAAAAATGGCTTGAGAGAGCAGGCAAAGAAGGCTCTTGGGATTTCATGGGGTAGAGGTAAGAGAAGGATAAGTGTTCTTCCTCATTCATTTTGGAGCTTGTATGATTTGAACTTTCTGCCAATGCCAAAGGAGGGAACATCTGGGCTTTCTTATCGGTGTGCCAGATCTGGAGCAGAAAAGGAGTGGCATTGTAGCACTTAAAGGCCCCTGGGTGGCACAAACAGTTTGTACTACACTAACTACACTACTAACCAAAAATTTGATGGTTGGAACCCACCCAATGGCAACACAGAAGGAAGATCTGGTGATCTGCTTCCATAGTGATTACAGCCAAGAAAACCCTATGGAGCTCAGTTCCACTCTGTAACAGCTGTGGTCGCCATGAGTCAGAATCAATTTGATGACAACTAATTTAGTAGGGTTTAACAGTTGTCAGGTGTCAAATATCAAAGATGGATCTTGGTCAATCAACATTGATTAGGACAGACATGGTCATAAGATGCAGTGGTAAAAACAGATGAGAATGAAAAGGGACTAGAGTACAAACATTTTCCTGCATATTCCATCTGTCAAGGTTTATGTGTGTAATTGCTGTTCGTGTTGTTGAAGAAAGATATTTCCAATGAATAGATCTTTGGTCTTGCAAAATTCTATCATGCAATATCCAGAGTCATTTCTATCACCAAGGCCATATTTTCTAACTACAGACCATTTTCTTTCTTTCCAACTTTGGCATTCCAATTACCAGTAATTGTCAATGCATCTTGACTGCATGTTTGATCAATTTCAAACTGCAGAAGTTGGTAAAAAATCTTTTCAATTTCTTCATTTTTTGCATAAATTTGAGTAATTGTTGTAATAACGAGTCTTCTTTGTAGATGTATGGATATTATCCTACCACTGACAGTGTTGTACGTCAGAATAGATCTCGAAATGTTCTTTTTGACAATGAATGCAACACCATTCCTTTTCAATTTGTCATTCCTGGCATAGTATAACATATGATCGTCTGGTTCAAAATGGCCAATACTAGTCCATTTCAGCTCACTAATGCCTAGAATACCAATCTTCAAGCATTCCATTTCATTTTTGACAACTTCCAATTTTCCTAGATTCATACTTCATAAATCTATATTGCGGTTATTAGTGGATATTTTCAACTATGTCTTCTCATGTGAGTTGTGCCACATCAGCAAATGAAGGTCCCAAAAGCTTGACTCCATCCATATCATTAAGTCGACTCTACTTTGAGGAGGAAGCACTTTCCGAGTAGTATTTTGAGTGCCTACTAACCTGAGGGGCTCATCTTCCAGCACTATCTCAGGCAATGTTGTGCTGCTATTCATAAGGTTTTCACTGGCCAATATTTTTAAAGGTAGATCGCCTGGTCCTTCTTACAAGTCTGTGTTAGTCTGAAAGCCCCACTGAAACCTGTCCACTGTTGCTGACCCTGCTTGTATTTGAAATACCGTTGGGCATAGCTTCCAGCATCAAAGCAACAGGCAAGCTGCCACAGTATGACAAACTGATAGAATTTTGCAAGATTAATGACCTATTCACTGGAAATACCTTTTTTCAACAACATAATATCAACTAAACACATGGACCAAGGCAGATAGAATAAACAGGAATCAAACAGGCTACGTATGTGGAAAGAGACAATGCGGAAGCTCAATATTATCAGTCAGAACAAGGCCAGTGGCTGACTTTGGAACAGATCATCAATTGCTTATACACAAGTTCAAGTTGAAGCTGAAGAAAATTAAAACAAGTCCTCAAGAACCAAAACGTGACTTTGACTATATCCCACCTGAATTTAAAAACCACCTGAAGAATACATTTGATTCATTGAACACTAATGACCAAAAGCCAGAGAAGTTGTGGGATGACATCAAGGACAACATAGTTGAAGAAAGCAAAAGATCATTAAAAAGACGGGAAAGAAAGTAAAGATCAAAATGGATGTCAGAAACACTCTGAAGCTTCCTCTTGAATGTAGAGTACCTAAAGTGAGTGGAAAAAATTATGAAGAAAAAGAGCTGACCAGACAAAGTAAAGTGTTATAACGAAATGTGCAAAGACCTGGAGTTAGAAAACCAAAAGGAAAGAATACAGTCAACATTTCTCAAGTTGAAAGCACTGAAGAAAACATTCCAGCCTTGAGTTGCGGTACTGAAGGATTCTACGAGGAAAATACTGAACATAGGAGGATAGAGAGAGAGGGAAGCCGGCAAAATTGTCAAGAAAGGAGAGACTGAAAGGGCTGACTCAAGAGGGGGAGAGCAAGTGGGAGTAGGGAGTGAGATGTATGTAAACTTATATGTGACAGACTGATTGGATTTGTAAACGTTCACTTGAAGCTTAATAAAAGTTATTAAAAAAAAAGAAGATGGAAGAAATGCACACAGTCACTGTACCAAAAAGAATTGGTTGACTTTCAACCATTTCAGGAAGCAGTATTTGATCAATAACCCATGATACTGAAAGAAAAAATTCAAGCTGCACTGAAGGTGTTGGTGAAAAACAAGTCTCCAGGAATTGACAGAATGCCAATTGACATGTTTCAAAAAAACAGATGCAACACTGGAAGTGCTCACCACACCTATGCCAAGAAATCTGGAAGACAGCTACCTGGCCAAGCAACTGGAAGAGATCCATATTTACACCCATTCCAAAGAAAGGTGGTCCAACAGAATGTGGAAATTATCAGACAATATCATTATCACACGCAAGTAAAATTTTGCTGAGGATTATTCAAAAATGGTGGCAGCAACACGTGGACAGCAAACTACCAGGAATTCAAGCCTGATTCAGAAGAGGATGTGAAATAGGGGTATCATCACTGTTGTCAGATTACTCTTGGCTGAAAGCAAAAAATACGAGAAAGGTGTTTACCTGTGTTTTACTGACTATGAAAAGGCATCTGACTGTGTGGATCATAAGAAATTATGGACAACATTTTGAAGAGTGGGAATTCCAGAACACTTAATTCTGCTCATGTGGAACTTTTGTATATACCAACAGGCAGTTGTTCAAACACAACAAGGGGGTACTGTGTGGTTTAAAATCAGGAAAGGTATGTGTCCAGGTATAAAAATGGTGCTGGGGCAGTGTCTGACCCACTCTAACTTGACAAGGGGGAAAGATAATCAAGATCAGCAGCCCAGGGCTGATTCCTATGATGTGGAGATAAGACATGCCTCCTCTCTCCGCCATTTTCCAATTCTGACACCAACCATCCCTCCCACGGCACACTATACTCTGCTGGGTTCAATAACTCATTGCAATGGTCACACAGAACTCCCAGACAACAGCCATGATTATGGGGTTTACTAGGGAAGTAACAGGTTATAATTCAGGTTGAGGAATGCTCAGGATACGGTTTTTCATCAGGAGATCCTCTTCCCAGCTGTGCTCTCAGGCAGGCATCTCTGGCCCTTGGCCTCTGGTCTCCTAGCCTTTAAGTGACCAGAGGTGCCCTACTCTGCCAGCAGGCCTTCTGCCCAAAGGCCCTCAACTTTCTCACTCCATGGGCCGGAAAGCCCACCACACTGCTTCCTGCCATTGTCTCTCTGCCACAGCCTCTCAAGAACTCTCTCTCTCTCTGTCTTGTGGTTCCAGGAGCCTCCCAGCACAGGGATCCCAGGTCCAAAGGATGTGCAGCACACTCCTTGCAGCTCCTCCATGGTGGTAGTGGGATCCTCTCTTTTTGGTCTCTGAGGTGGCTCATTTCAAGTCCAGTGGAATGGCAAAACTGACCGATCCAGCTGGTGGGCCACACTTACCCTATCTGCACAGTCCCACACAGTCATTTGGATGGGAGTTAGAAGGCCATAGCAAGAAAGGCCACACAAAAGTAATCCATCTCACCTCACGGGGTTGTATCTTTTCACCATACTTGTGCAATCTGTATGTTTAGCAAATAATCCAAGAACCTGCACTATATGAAGAAGAGCTCAGCTTCAGGATGGGAGGAAGATTCATTAACAACCTGTGTTATGCAGATGGCACAACCTTACTTGCTGAAAGTGAAGAGGATTTGAAGCACTTACTGATTAAGATCAAAGACCACAGCCTTAAGTATGAATTACACGTCAACATAAAGAAAAAAAAAATCCTCATAACTGAACGTGTAAGAAACATGACGATAAACAGAGAAAAGATTGAAGTTGTCAAGGATTTCGTTTTACTTGAATCCACAATCAACACCCATGGGAGTAGCAGTCAAGAAATCAAACGACGCATTGCACTGGGCAAATCGGCTGCAAAAGATGTCACCTTGAGGACTAAGATACACCTGACCCGAGCCATAGTATTTTCAATCACCTCATATGCATGCAAAAGTCGGACCGTGAGTGAGGAGGACCAAAGAAAAATTGATGTATTCGAATTATCGTGTTGGTGAAAAATACTGAATATACCATGGACTACGAGAAGAATAATCAAATCTGTTTTGGAAGAAGTACAGCCAGAATGCTCCTTAGAAGTGAGGGTGGCGAGACTTCATCGCACGTACTTTGGACATGTTATTAGGAGGTATCAGTTCCCAGAGAAGGGCATCATGCTTCATAAAGTAGAGGGTTAGTGAAAAAGAGGAAGACCCTCAGCGAGATGGGTTGACATATTGCTGCAACAAGGGACTCAGACATAGCAAAGTCCAGAGGATGGTGCAGGACTGGGCAGTGTTTGGTACTGTTGTACATGGTTGCTATGAGCTGGAACTGATAGAATGGCACTTAATAACAATAAAGCACTAAACATAAATGATAAAAATCTAATATATGGTATGTCTGGATTTTATCAAGGCATTTATGAGACCAATAATTAAATTTTATTCAAAAACAATTAGAAAATATAAGCTGAATAGAAAGGGTTAGGTAAACAATAATTAGTTTAACAACTGCACCCGTAATGATCAATATTAAGACTCTATGTTGAGGTTTATGTGGGGTCTGAAGTGTCAGAGATTTCGGATGAAATAAAAACCCAGGCAAGCTAATAAAAATATTTGATAGCAGAATCAGAATCTAAAATTTCCTGTCAGATTTAAGGAAGGATTTATATCTAATAATATGAATCTAAAAGTTTCTGCCTGAGTGCTTTAGGGAACCAGTGAATAGCATTCTTTCTTTCCCTGTGGTTTTAGGTCAATTGAACTATAAGTAACAACTAGAAACAAAAGTCAAAATTTCAACTTCATTATCCGTAAGGCAGACTGGAGTACATGGTTTAACATCTGCAGCTTAAAGGGACTGCAAATTCTTTGTCCTTGTATTAGACTGATATGAATAATCAGGAATGAACATGGCAGAATAACAACAGGATTCCCCAGTGGGGTCATAGTCTGACACAGGAAAACCTGCCTCAGGGCAGAAATGCAGACCAGCATATACCCTCTCTGTAGGGAGGAAGGTGAGAAAGAGGGAGAATGCTGGAGGACTCCAGGGTGAGGGCATGTGACCTGTAAATATCCAGTTCCTCACCCAAACTGACCAACCAGATATCACACCTCTGCGTTGGAGGAGTGCCTGAGGCTCTGGAAGGAGCTGCCCCTGTCATTCCAATATTCTAGCCTTCTGGGAAATCTCCTCTCTCTTGTTTATGGAAACTTGACAATAAGCGGCTACATGTCCATTCAACAAATCTCAAAAGATCAGTGTATAGCACAGGACAGGACCAATAAGGACATGTGACAAAGACTGGATGTCTTGTAAAAATTAGTGAACAGTGTAATAAAAAAAAAAAAAATGAACAGTGTGATAGTTACCAAAATTTGGGTGACCAAATGACCAGTTTGCCAGGGTCTGACGGATCTTCTAGACATGAGACCTTAAGTAACAAAATCTGAAAAGTCCTGGGTAAACTTGGACAAGCCAATAACTCCAACCAAAGCTTTGGATGGAATTAATATAATACCAAAATTCAAGGAAGTTCCTTGGGCTAGCCAGCTAGCTTCAATAAATCTCAACATCTTCATTTGTAATATTTCTAAAGGATTGTTTTAAGGATTAAAAAATGAAAAGAACAGTTTTTTTTTGTGTAATATCTGACATAAAGTAGATAGATAATTGCTGGCCAGTTTACTGACTCAAAACATTGCCTGGTCCTGCATCATCCTCATGATCACCAGCATGTTCCAATCCATTGTTGTAGCTACTGTGCCAATCCATCTCACTGAGAATTTCCCTTGCCCTCAATGGCCCTCTACTTCACCAAACATGATATCCTCCTCCAGCGATTGATCCCCCTTGATGACGTGTTCAAAGTAAGCAAGTAGGACAATGTTCTCACTCTGATAACCATAAGGTTTATATTGGCTAATTTTCAGAAGTAGATTACCAGGCCTTTCTTCCCAGTCTGTCTTAGTCTAGAAACTCCACTGAAACCCATGTACCGTGGGTGACCCTGGTGGTATTTGAAATGCCAGTGGCAAAGCTTCCAGCATTACAGCGATACTCAAGCCACCACAGTACAACAAACTGATAGATGGATGGTGTTTGACATACCACAGGCTCTAAAAAATTTTCTCCTTTATATCCTACCTAATGCAGATCATTGTTGGAATACTTCTATGCTCTAAATACAAGATTTTAAGATGAATAGAAGCCAAAATGTTGCAGAGCAACTGAAGGACAGGTAGAGATGATCGTCCATTGCTGAAAAGAACATTAGAAAATATGCCCAGCAAGCAACAGTCTAAGCCTGCTTTCTGCCCATATAAAGTTGAAAGTCAGAGGCCATTTTATCCAAGCTCGTGGCACTTTAGCCTGTATAATGCCCCTAAAAACATAATGGGTTTCTAACGAATTTGATTTGAGATTACTCCATTCAACAAAAGCTAAATCCACCATTCACTTTAAGACATTCCTCTCACTCTAGACGAAATCCAAACTACTTTCATGTATTTAAAGCTACTATAAGGCAATGTCCTTAAAATTCCTAGAGCTATTTTTCTAGCTGATAAAATTTAAAAGGCATCATCTTCTTTCACAGACCTCAACAAAGGATTTTAGAACCCTACTCTCGGTTTTAATTTTCCCTCTGGCCTCACGTTACTTTTAGAATCTTTTACAGGCTGGGGAAACTGAAGATAAGAAACAGGAAACAGTTTTATTTTCCAACCTGGCAAGTTCTGACTCCTGTCTGTTACCTCTAAATTCTACTTACAAACCAATCTGCACTTTCTGTAGCTTTTTTTTTTTTTTCCTAGTGCTTTTAACTCTCTCATTAACTCTTTCAACCAGGACTTTATTGTACACCAGCTGATATATAGTACATATCCTGGTAATCACCATGCCCAAGGCTAAAAGCTCATTAAGTACATCTTTTTTCATATATTCCAAATTACTGCAGGTAAAGTTTTGCCAAGTGTTTTACGACTTCGTAATTTGGGTTACCATTCTTCTAGTCTCTCATAGTTTTCTTGCCACATCTTTATTATAGGTATTTGTTATGCAGCATCCTACCCCAAACACCAATTCTGCATTTGTTAGCAATTGCAGTGTAAATCTCAAAACTTACTTACTGGCTTAAAAACAAAAACAAAACAAAAAGCATTTATTTAGCTCACAATTCTACCAATTGGGAATGTAGGGTGGAATCAGCTGGGCAATTCTTCTGGTCTTGGCTGTGCTCCCTCATGCACCTGTGTTCCCCGTGCATCTGTGATCAGCTGCAGATAGAAAGCAGCTCTCCTTTGGGATGGGAGATTGACCGCTGTCCAGGCACCTTGGCTCTCCTCCACAAGTCTCTTCCTCCACGTGTCTCTCGTATTCCTCAAACACGCTAGACCAACCGTGTTCTTGTGGCAAGGCTGAGGCATAACAGCAAGCAAGACCGTTTGAGTCAGAGCAAGCAGAAGTGTGGTATAGGCTCAGAAATGGAACATGCCACTTCTGCCACATTCTATTGGGCAAAGAAAATCACAAGACCAGCCCATAATCTGAGAAGGTAGGGACAACAAAATTATAGAGCCGCGGACATGAATATAGGGAAGCCTTTCATTGGAACCACCGATGCAATCAAATACAGGAAAGGCATAATTCCTGGGATAGCCACATAACTTCAATAGAACTAAACATCTTCATTTCTAGTATCTAGAAAGGATTGTTTCGAGGCTTAAGAAAAATCAAATATGTAATCATTTTTGTATCATACCTGACACACCAAACCTAAACCAAACAGCTGCTGTAGAGTCAGTTCCTACTCATGGCGACCGACCCCACGTGTGCCAGAGTAGAACTGTGCTCCATAGACTTTCGGTGGCAGATTTTTCAGAAGTCAATCACCAGGCCTTCTGCCAAGGTACCTCTGTGTGGACTTAAACCTCCAAACTTTTGGCTAGCAGTTTAGCATGTTAGCTATTTTTACCACCCAGGAACTCCATCTGAAGTGCAGCAGACCCTAAAAAGAGTAATTCCCTTTCTTTCTTTATATGCAGGGAGATACTGTGTCTCAGATGTGAAGAATCTGCTCTCCTGAACAAGCTAATCATTGCAAAGGTGGGCGTCTGATACAAGCCACGCCAATCAGAACTATTTCCCCAATTTTTGTCTTTTTTTTTTAACTTAACGTGGTGATAACAGTCAGTCCCTGTCAGATTATTAGAACTACGAAATAGAAGGCTTGGGAGCTATGAGTGGCCCTGTTTCCTATCATCCATCTGTTATGGAAGAAACAGTCAAGAGTATAAAAGAATAAAGCTCACACACAGAAAATATCACAGATTAAACCTGATTAAGACAGAGGGTTTTAGAGAGAGTTCAAGTGCTTGGTTCTAGCTCTCCCTGGAACCCACTTGTCCCAATGTCTTCCTTTAGTTATGCAAGATATTCCTATATATTTTCAAATTTTCATTTTTACCCAAGCAAATTCAAATTCGGTTTCCAATACAGCAGCTAAAAGAACGTTCGTTAATATACAGAGGCATATCCAAGTTCTTGTCAAACATTCTCTCAGTTCTGTAGGTAAACAAGAAGAACTAGAAACTGTGTTTTCATAGCTTTTAAAGATTAACAAAGGAGCAAAGGACAAATAATTGAGGTGGGAATGATTTAAAACAAAATTCTATGTTTGCATTTTCTATATATTTGAATTTTATAAATTCGATATAGTATGATATGAAAGTATCAATAGGCTTTGTTTTTGTTTTATGCGTAATAATGAAAATTCTCCTAAATGAAAAATTCGTCATGAATTCCAGTTTCCAACTGTGTTTTTGCCCTTGCCACATGGTACTGCCAATTTAAGTGAAACACAAAATATCAATTATTCTTCCTTATAATTAGACTCAAATTATGCAAAATTTCAATCATGCAAGTTTTAAAGATTGCACTCTCAAGTGAAATCTGATTGCTCTTTATTATTAATTAATAAGCACTCTGGTCAAGCCCTGAAAATTGTTACATGTTGGTCGGTTGGTTTAGAAACTTAGAGGAGCATCATACAAAAAGGTAAACTGTAGTCAGATGCTGATTTTAACAATCATTGGGTACAAAACATCTATAAGCTAAACAAGCCCATTACCGTAGAGTTGACTGTGACTCATAATGACTCTATAAGACACAGTAGGACTGCCCCAGAGGGTTTCCGATGCTGTAATCTTTATGAAAGCAGACTGCCACATCTTTCTCCCATGGAGCAGCTGGTGGGTTCAAATCGCCAACCTTTTGATTAGCATCTAAGCACTTAATCACTGCACCACCGAAGCTCCTTCCAAACGTCTATAATTATAAAAAAAAAAAAAAAAAGTTTAGACTGATTTATATAAAATTTCGAAGGTATTTAATCAGTTATATGTTTTAAGAGTTTATTAAGACAATGATAAATTACTTAAATTAAGAAAATGAACGTTCTATTTTTAAACTTTGTCTAAGATCTTTGCTTGTTCATAATAATAAGTTTAAAGTATTTTTTTATTTAGTGTCAAAAATGCACATGTCCAGTGGATATCTTAACTATTTAGATGGTTAATAACAGTACTTACTGTAAAATATTGACTGGATCACATATACAAAATATAATGACAAGCAATGGTAAGGACTAAAACTTCTTGAGTATCCTAGCACTATTCATTCATTGTGCTTTGTGTGTATTAATTCATTTACTCTTCAAAATAAATTTATGTGGTATTATAATAATTTTAAGAAGAAGAAATCGAAGCATAGAGATGTTGAATGACTGTACAAAGGCTACATAGCTAGGAGATGACCAGTATTTGAAGTGGGTAGTCTGGTTCTGGGGTCTGCAGTCTGAATCACTATTCTACTCTCAATATGTACTTACTAGCCAGAAACTTTTGAAATGAAGGTAACACTGCTGGCCTTGAACACAAAAATAACTCTATCACTGCATTCAGCAGGTACATTTTGTATACTGGTTAGAGGAATGGTGATAGGAAAGATGAGAAGAACTGAGGGCTGGGATGGAACGTTTTGAGTCAAACAGAAGGAAAAGTCACACACTCATACTATTCTGAATGACAGTGAAGCCATAGGTCAGTCACTATGGAATCCTGATTCTTAGGCTCATCAGTGGGTAAAGATCACAGGTGATATTGTCTTCTAATAAAAAGAGTAATTCTTAACAAAGAAGGTATACTATTCAGAAGCTACTAAAAAGTAGCTGGAATGTAGACATTATAAAAGCTGGAGCAAACCAAAAATATCAAGGGGATAAATAGGTAGTGGGTGGACTGAAGCAGCATTCAGTACTATGCTTCAAGTAAAGGAATGCTATAATGTCTGGACCCTATTCACTTTGCTCGGGGTGGTTGATGGAAGCTTTAGAAGTCAGGGCAGCCCCAGAGTGGAAGGGTTCTAGAAGCTGCCTTAGGCGATGCTTAGGAGTGACTTGTTGTTCGGTGCCATCGAGTAGATTTTGACTCATAGGGACCCCATGTGACAGAGTAGTACTTCTGTATAGGGTTTTCTTGCTGTAATGTTTACAGAAGCAGCTGGCCAGGTCTTTCTCCCGTTGAGCCACTGGGTGAGTTCAAACCGCCAACCTTTCAGTTATCAGCTGAGCTCTTAATGTTTTGTGCCACCTGGAAGGAGAAGGGAAACTGCAATGGGGGGAGGGGAATTTGGTGGTTCAGTGGTAGAATTCTCATCTTTCATGAGTGAGACTTGGGTTCAGTTCTCGGCCAATGCACATCATGCACAGCTGCCTGTCAGTGAAGGCTTGGGTGTTTCAGTGTAGCTTCCAGACTAAGAAGAACTAGGAAGAAAGGCCTGGTAATCTACTTATGAAAATCAGTCACTGAAAACCCTATGGATCACAAAGGTCCTATCCACCATTGATCATGGCGATGATGCAGAACTGGGCAGCATTTTGTTCCTCTGTGCATGGGATCACCATGATACAGGAGCCAACTCCTCAGCAGTTAACAGCAATGACAAGAAAAACTACATGGCTTTTGATGGAAAGACAATGCCTTCAGACTCTTTTGAGTAGCAAAGAAAAGTAGAAATGAGAAACCATGTAGCACTGTCAGCAGTCACTAAAATAATTGAAAGCAGGATGAAATGAGACTTGAATATGGCTTTATAGGTTCATTCCAGCATGCCCCTTTTTCATAGTTGTGTGAGGTTGCCACGGGGTAGTCAGAGAGCAATCCTAGACACTTTTACACTCACTTTCCAAAGTATGTGACTTCTAAGAGAAATAAACACACGGTATTTTTTCTGCAATCAGCTCAGAAAATGGTTGAGCCAGTTCCATGCAGCCTTGGCCTATATAATTTTTTAAGTGGTTTTGAAAGCATGTATCTTATTAGAATTATGTTCTCAAGAAAAGGTTAAAACAATCTTGACATCCTGGCAAGAGAGTAATCCTGAAACTAGAATGTGATGCCAGGAACTCTTTTTGGCTTTCTTTTTCCTGTTCTATAAAACTCCATGGCCTTTCCGTCCACCTTTGTAGGGGATGGACAGTGGGGCAGTGCACAGAGTGCTGAGCTCACCTCTGTATAGTCTCTCTGTTCTCTACACTAGCTCATAATCATGGTGTGGGGGTGATCTGGACAGAGAAAGCATAGGAGGACTCTCAACACTGCTGGTCATTTTCTTCTTGTTTTTTCCTCCCTATGCTCTTCTCCTGGTAGTCTTCTTTACTTTGGAGGAAACATAACAATTAAGAAATTTAAAATAATGGTTGTAAGAATAATTCTGTCATGATGGTTCTGATTTTAATCAAGCAACTGAGAGTAGAAATAGAAGAACTTGACTCTTCATACAGAACCCATTGAGCTCTCTCTACAGGCCAGAAGCCAGAGATGCACAAAAACCAAAACCAAATCCATTGCCTTCGAGTCGATTGCAACTCATAGAGATGCGCGTGGGGCCCCAAATATTCATATACATTCATGTTGTGGGCCCTTACTATGCAGAGGGCCCAAACCTAAATATTTGTGACATAGCAATAGACAAAAAAAAAAAAAAAAACTTTTCTCTCATGCAGCTTACATCTAGTGGGGGAGACAGGTTAAAAATATATGCACATAAGTGTATAATATATCAGATAGTAGTAAATGCTATAAAGAAAACAAGCAAAAGCAGAATCAGGGCAATGGAGTAATTGAGGATGAGTGAAAGAGGGTTATTTTCAGAGGGAAGGGGTCACTCTGATAAGGTGATAGTTTTGCAGAGAACTGTAAGAAGTAAGACAGTGACCTAGGAATACAGTGTTCTGGGCAAAAAGGAGAGTAAATGTAGAAACATGCTTGCTGAGTCTGAAGAACAGAAAACAGAGTGGTATGGTTGGAGTGGAGTAAGGAAGAAATCAGGAGGATAGGAATAGACGAGTTCAGAGGGATGGAAAAGGTTAGATGATGTTGGGCTTGTATATACCACAGGAAGGACTCTGAGTGAGATGGGAAGATATTAGTGGGTTTGGAGTAGTGAAATAGCAAACTCTGACAAATATTAAAAGGATCACTCTGAGACGTATGTAGAGCATAGTCTGTTGGTGATCAATGTGAAAGGGAGGAGACCTGAGAGATAAAAGACTATGGCAATAATTCAGGTGTAAGATGATGGTAGGAAACCCTGGTGGCATAGTGGTTAATTGCTATGGCTGCTAACCAAAGGGTCAGCAGTTTGAATCTGCCAGATGCTCCTTGGAAACTCTATGGGACAGTTCTACTCTGTCCTATAGGGTCGTTCTGAGTCAAAATTGACTCGATAGCACTGGGTTTTTTGGTTTTTAAGATGATGGTAGCTTGTCTATGGTGATGGCAGTGGAGGGGATGAGACATAGTTTAGACTTTCAACATATTTTGAAGACAGAATGAACAGCATTTGCTAATGGATTGGAATGGGGTGTAACAAAAGAGAGGAGTCAAGGATAATTGGAGGGCTGTTGGCCTAAGAAGAAAGTATAGAGCACAAGAAAGAGTTCTAAGCCAGAGATATAAACTTGAAATTCATCAGCAGATCACCTAGAGAATGAGCACATGAAAAGATTACGGTTTTAAGACAAGCCTTGGGGCAATCAATGAAAATAAAATAATGATATGAATAATAATTACAATATTAGTTGTTGTCATTGTGAGAGTTTACCATGATTCTTATTTTGTTTTAAGCACTTTACATTCAGCATCTCATTTAATATTACAGCAACAATAGGAAATAGTATTAAAATTAATATTTTGTACATAAAGATATAGACAATAGTTATTAATATTTGGACCCAGATCATTCCTAGTGAATTGGCAAGGGGGTGTGAAACACAAAATCTTTAATCCCGCAAGTCTCATCTAAAGTATTTTCTGTATTGTATTGTATTCATTCAGTGTATTTATTCAAGGCTAAATGGGGAAACTTTATTATCCCATTTAACCTGTCACAAACATGTTGTATAATGTCCAGCATTCATTTCCCCTTAAATCACAGCAAAAATATTTTTATTTCCTTTAATGTCCAGCAGGTATTTGCTGACCTGATTAAGCTGCTGGGTTAAGTTTACATGAGGGTCCCACTTCTTTGTACCTTTTAGTGACATGATCCGCATGAATCAGTTTTGATTGAAGTCTCTGTTACTTGCTACCAAAGATTCACAAATGAAATAGAACTATAAAAAAAAAAGTTTTTTTTTTTGGAACAAAAAATGATTTAGTGAAGTTTATCCATTTCTATTCAGTGAAGTTTTTATTTAATGAATTTTATTCACCTCTAAGCTCTTTCTTTCATAAAGAATCAAGGGAATTTCCTTTGAAAAACTTACATTTTCTTATTGTTGTTAGGTGTCGTCAAGTCGTTCTGATTCATAGCAACCTATGTACCACAGAACGAAATATTGCTTTGTCCTGAACCATCCTCATATTCATTGCTAAGTTTGAGTCCATTGTTGCAGCCACTGTGTCAATCCATCTCATTGAGGGTCTTCCTCTTTTTTCTCATCCTCTGCTAGGCATGATGTCCTTTTCCAGGAACTGGTCCTTCCTAATAATATGTTCAAAGTACATAAGACAAAGTATCACCATTCTCCTTTCTCAGGAGCATTCTGTCTGTACTTCTTCCAAGACAGACTTGTTCCTTTTTCTGGCAGTCCACGGTATATTTGATATCCTTCACCAACACCATAATTCAAATGTATCAATTCTTCTTCAGTCTTCCTTATTCATTGTCCCACGCATATGAGGTGATTGAAAATACTGTGGCTTAGGTAAGGCACACCTTAGTCCTCAAGGTGACATCTTTGCTTTTCAACACTTTAAAGAGGTCTTTTGCAGCACATTTGCCAATGCAATACATCGTTTGATTTCTTGACTGCTGCTTCCTTGGGCATTCATTACGGATCCAAGTAAAATGAAATCCTTGACAAATTCAATATTATCTCTGTTTGTCATGATATTGCTTATTGGTCCAGTTGTGAGGAGGTTTGTTTTCTTTTTGTTGAGTTGTAAACAGTACTGAAGGTTGTGGTCTTTGATCTTCATCAGTAAGTGCTTCGAGTCCTCTTCACTTTCAGCAAGCAAGGTTGTGTCATGTGCATAACACAGGTTGTTCATGAATCTTCCTGTAATCTTGATGCTGCATTCTTCATACCGTACAGCTTCTCAGAGTATTTGCTAAGCATACAGATCGAATAAGTATAGTGACAGGATATAATCCTGAAACACACCTTTCCTGATTTTATACCACACAGTATTTCCTTGTTCTGTTCAAACGCCTGCCTCTTGGTCTGTGTACAGGTTCTGCATGAGCACAACTAAGTGTTCTGGAATTCCCATTCTTTGCAATGTTATCCAAGGTTTGCTATGATCCACACAGTTGAATGCCTTTGCAAAATCAATAAAACACAGGTAAAAATCTTTCTGATATTCTCTCCTTTCAGCCAAGATCCATCTGACATCAGCAATGATATCCCTCATTCCACGTTCTCTTCTGAATCTGGCTTGAATTTCTGGCAGATCCCTGCTGATGTACTGCTGCAACCATTTTTGAATTATCTTCAGGAATATTTAACTTGCACGTAATATTACAGGCAGTCCCCAGGTTATAAATGAGATTTGTTCCTGAGTGTATCTTAAAGAATTTGTGGTAAGTCAGAACAGGTGGATACGATCTTTATTTAGCCTTACTTAAAAAAAAAATTACGTGCAGGAAAAGGCTCAAAGCCTTTTGTATAATTTAAAAAGGTGCATGTACAGCAAGCGAAAGAGACTGTGATGAACAGTTCGTGGTAAATAGGGGTTGGTTCTATGCACTTCCAGCACTGTACCCATTTGTTGAAACATCTCAATTAGTATTCCATCAATTCCTGGGGCCTGGTTTTTCTCCAATGCCTTCAGTGCAGCTTGGAATTCTTCCTTCAATACCATCGCTTCTTGAGCATATGCTACCTCCTGAAATGATTGAAAGTCGACCAGTTCTTTCTGGTACAGTGACACTGTGTATTCCTTCCCTCTTCTTTTGATGTTTCCTGCATCATTCAATATTTTTTCCGTAAAATCCTTCAATACTGCACCTCAAGGGCTGAATTTTTTCTTCAGTTCTTTCAGCTTGAGAAATGTTAAGCGTGTTCTTCCGTCTTGGTTTTCTAACTCCAAGTCTTTGCCCATTTTATTACAATACTTTGTCTTTGGGCGATGCCTATGAAATCTTCTGTTCAACTCTTTTACTACATCACTTCTTCTGTTCATTTAGCTACTGTACATTTTAGAGCAAGTTTCAGAGTCTCATCTGACATTCATTTTGGTCTTTTCTTTCTTTCCTGTCTTTTTAATGACCTCTTGCTTTCTTCACGTATGATGTCCTTGACGTCATCCCACAACTTGTCTGGTTTTCAGTCATTAGTGCTCAATGCATCAACTGTTCTTGAGATGGCTTCTATTCAGGTGGGATATACTCAAGACCATACTTTGGCTCTTATGGACTTGTTCTAATTTTCTTCAGCTTCAACTTGAAGTTGCGTATGAGGAATTCATAGTCTGTTCTGGAGTAGGACATTGGACTTGTTCTGACTGAGGATGTTGAGCTTCTCCATCATCTCTTTCCACGGATATAGTCGATTTAATTCCTGTGTAAATCCAGTAAGGCCCACATGTGTAGTCACCATTTATGCTATTGAAAAAAGATATTTCCTATGACTAGGGTTGTTGGTGTTACAAATTCTGTTGCACCATCTACGACATCATTTCTATCACCAAGGCCATATTTTCCAACTGCTGATCTTTCATCTTCATCCCCAACTTTTGGATTCCAATCACCAGGAATGATCAGTGCGTCTTGATTGCATGTTTGATCAATTTCAGACTACCAGAAGTTGGTAAAATGCTTTAATTTCTTCATCTTCGGCCCTAGTGGTTGGTGTGTAAATTTGAATAATAGTCATATTAATGTTTTTTTCTTGTAGACGTGTGGATATTATCGTATTACTGACAGCATTCTTCTTCAGGAGTGATCTTGAAATTTTCTTTTTAACAATTAATAGAGCACCATTCCTCTTCAATTTGTCATTCCCAGCATAGTAGACCATAAGATTTTCTGATTCAAAATGGCCAGTACTAATCCATTTCAGCTCACCAATGCCTAGGATGTCAATCTTAAGCTTTCCATTTCATTTTTGACAATTTTCAATTTTCCTAGGTTCATACTTTGTACATTCCACATTCTAGTTATTAATGGATCTTTGCAACTGTTTCTTCTCTTTCAAGTAATTTATTTTGAAAGTAACAAACCTTAAACTCTGTTTTCATTATTTTTTAATATATATAAAAGCATGTATTCTCACCCATTAACTAGCAATATCTTCATATGGTCCAGGATATAATCTTTTCAAGGAAACATTACTAACATCTGTAATCAATCATGCAATGAATGTTCACCTCTATGTACTGAGATCTTGTTCATTTTTAGTTTAATGATTATTATTTCTACAAAGTATTTTCTAATAGAGATGGAGCAATCATGTTCTTCTTTTTGCATTCTACTTGGCTAAATTCATATTTTAAAAGTTAGGACTGTGACCTAGTAGCTTGACTAATTATGCATTGAAAAATTAGGCCAATTAATAAGAAACCATAACAACGATTGGCTCTGAAGAGGGAATCTTGCTGGCTGGGGGATAGGGACAGGAGTCAATATTGCTTTTCACTCTGTATTCTTTGACAGCTTTTTAGTTTTTTACCATAGGCATATATTACCTATTAAAATGCTAATGTTCTTTCTTAAATTAATTTAAAAGGTTCAATTTGAAAATAAAACATTTCCTTCTCTAATATAAGCAACACTTTTAATATCCACAATACTATAAGCAAAAAAAATATTCTCCTAAAATATTAAATACCATTAGCATTATTGGATTAAGGTAATTAGCCTTAAATGCAACAGATCTGTAAAACACGAAGGAAAGATTTATCTCATGCCTGGATCTTTCTGCTTATTAATCCTTGTTGCCAAGAGCCAACACAAATTCTCACGTCACAGTAATAAAGGGCCTTAGATGTAATCTATTCTTATTGCCCAAATGAGGGCATTGCTGGTTGGTGAAGAGACTCCCTAAGCAGCCTGCACACTGAAATAGGAAAGTGTCATGGTATTTAATCCATCATTGCCTCAACATGACAAACAAGTAAAAATGTGATTGAAAAACAAAGCAACTCTATTGAGGCAGAATAGCCTAGAATTTAAATCATGAATCCTGAAACCCTACTGTCTTCTGCCACTTAAGCTCTGTGGAACCCTTCTCTTTGCTTCAGACATCTCAATTTTAAAATAGGGATTATAATTGCACCTGCCTATGGGATGTGTATGAGTTAATAACATCAAAAATGCCCAGAAATCGAAGATGGCGGACTAGGCAGACGCTACCTCGGATCCCTCTTACAACAAAGACACGGAAAAACAAGTGAATCGATCACATACATAACAATCTACGAACCCTGAACAACAAACACAGATTTAGAGACGGAGAACGAACTAATACGGGGAAGCAGCGATTGTTTCCAGAGCCTGGAGCCAGCATACCAGTCAGGTACGGCACAAGCACAGAGACCTGCTCCACCCCCCTGAACTAACCCCGGGAGGGGGACTAGCCGGTTCCACGGGCGGCGTGGGACGCAGCCGTTAGGAGAAGTCCCCGGGAGGCAGTGACTGATCTTGGAGCAGAAAGAGCAGCATCCGAGCCGGGGAACCGTCCCACAGGGATTTGGACTGCACGCAGGTACGCCATAAACACGGAGAGTTGCTCCACCCCCTGAACTAACCCCGGGAAGGTGACCATCCGGGTCGCGCGGGCGGCGTGGGACGCAGCCGGTAGGAGAAGTCCCCGGGAGGCAGCGACTGGTATTGGAGCGGGGAGAACAGCGTTCCAGCCGGGACACTCGGTCGCGGCACAAGCACGGGGAGCTACTCCACCCATCTGAACTAACCCCGGGAGGGGGCCCACCTGGTTCACGGGGGCGGCACGGCCACGCGGCTGGAGGGACGAGAAGTCCCCGGGAGGCAGCGACTGATTTTGGAGTCGAGAGTGCACCGTCCCAGTAGGGGAGCCTTGACGCTGGGCGTGGGGCTGGAAGCGGAGGATCTGACCGTGACTCCAGCGGGCCAGACCCCCCGGGGGCAATCTCCACACAGACAGCACACATAGGCGACGCGCCCGCGGGAATCTCAGATATAATAGTCTTTCCAAGCAAGACAAGCAACTCTGGCTATATTCTGAGGTGCTACTCTCCTATCTCTCTGTTCCCTCCCCCACCCTCCCCAGGCGGCTTCATTAACATCTGAATAGCCTGAGCCAGAGGGAGAACTCTGATAGGGATCTGACTGCATTTTTTTTTAGCGGATTTTCTGGAAAAACTAGTTTCCCAGTGATGGCTCGGAGACAACAATCCATATCAAACCACTTAAAGAAGCAGACCGTGACAGCTTCTCCAACTCCCCAAACAAAAGAATCAAAATCTTTCCCAAATGAAGATACAATTTTGGAATTATCAGATACAGAATATAAAAAACTAATTTACAGAATGCTTAATGATATCACAAATGAAATTAGGATATCTGCAGAAAAAGCCAAGGAACACACTGATAAAACTGTTGAAGAACTCAAAAAGATTATTCAAGAACATACTGGAAAAATTAATAAGTTGCAAGAATCCATAGAGAGACAACATGTAGAAATCCAAAAGATTAACAATAAAATAACAGAATTAGACAACACACTAGGAAGTCAGAGGAGCAGACTCGAGCAATTAGAATGCAGACTGGGACATCTGGAGGACCAGGGAATCAACACCAACATAGCTGAAAAAAAATCAGATAAAAGAATTAAAAAAAATGAAGAAACCCTAAGAATTATGTGGGACTCTATCAAGAAGGATAACCTGCGGGTGATTGGAGTCCCAGAACAGGGAGGGGGGACAGAAAACACAGAGAAAATAGTTGAAGAACTTCTGACAGAAAACTTCCCTGACATCATGAAAGACGAAAGGATATCTATCCAAGATGCTCATCGAACCCCATTTAAGATTGATCCAAAAAGAAAAACACCAAGACATATTATCATCAAACTCACCAAAACCAAAGATAAACAGAAAATTTTAAAAGCAGCCAGGGAGAAAAGAAAGGTTTCCTTCAAGGGAGAATCAATAAGAATATGTTCTGACTACTCAGCAGAAACCATGCAGGCAAGAAGGGAATGGGACGACATATACAGAACACTGAAGGAGAAGAACTGCCAACCAAGGATCATATATCCAGCAAAACTCTCTCTGAAATATGAAGGCGAAATTAAGATATTTACAGACAAACACAAGTTTAGAGAATTTGCAAAAACCAAACCAAAGCTACAAGAAATACTAAAGGATATTGTTTGGTCAGAGAACCAATAATATCAGATATCAGCACAACACAAGGTCACAAAACAGAACGTCCTGATATCAACTCAAATAGGGAAATCACAAAAACAAACAAATTAAGATTAATTAAAAAAAAATACACATAACAGGGAATCATGGAAGTCAATAGGTAAAAGATCACAATAATCAAAAAGAGGGACTAAATACAGGAGGCATTGAACTGCCATATGGAGAGTGATACAAGGCGATATAGAACAATACAAGTTAGGTTTTTACTTAGAAAAATAGGGGTATATAATGAGGTAACCACAAAAAGGTATAACAACTCTATAACTCAAGACAAAAACCAAGAAAAACGTAACGACTCAACTAACATAAAGTCAAACACTATGAAAGTGAGGATCTCACAATTTACTAAGAAAAACGCCTCAGCACAAAAAAGTATGTGGAAAAATGAAATTGTCAACAACACACATAAAAAGGCATCAAAATGACAGCACTAAAAACTTATTTATCTATAATTACCCTGAATGTAAATGGACTAAATGCACCAATAAAGAGACAGAGAGTCACAGACTGGATAAAGAAACACGATCCATCTATATGCTGCCTACAAGAGACGCACCTTAGACTTAGAGACACAAACAAACTAAAACTCAAAGGATGGAAAAAAGTATATCAAGCAAACAATAAGCAAAAAAGAAGAGGAGTAGCAATATTAATTTCTGACAAAATAGACTTTAGACTTAAATCCACCACAAAGGATAAAGAAGGACACTATATAATGATAAAAGGGACAATTGATCAGGAAGACATAACCATATTAAATATTTACGCACCCAATGACAGGGCTGCAAGATATATAAATCAAATTTTAACAGAACTGAAAAGCGAGATAGATACCTCCACAATTATAGTAGGAGACTTCAACACACCCCTTTCGGAGAAGGACAGGACATCCAGTAAGAAGCTCAACAGAGACACGGAAGATCTAATTACAACAATCAACCAACTTGACCTCATTGACTTATACAGAACTCTCCACCCAACTGCTGCAAAATACACTTTTTTTTCTAGCGCACATGGAACATTCTCTAGAATAGACCACATATTAGGTCATAAAACAAACCTTTGCAGAGTCCAAAACATCGAAATATTACAAAGCATCTTCTCAGACCACAAGGCAATAAAACTAGAGATCAATAACAGAAGAACGAGGGAAAAGAAATCAAATACTTGGAAAATGAACAATACCCTCCTGAAAAAAGACTGGGTTATAGAAGACATCAAGGAGGGAATAAGGAAATTCATAGACAGCAACGAGAATGAAAATACTTCCTATCAAAACCTCTGGGACACAGCAAAAGCAGTGCTCAGAGGTCAATTTATATCAATAAATGCACACATACAAAAAGAAGAAAGAGCCAAAATCAGAGAACTGTCCCTACAACTTGAACAAATAGAAAGTGAGCAACAAAAGAATCCATCAGGCACCAGAAGAAAACAAATAATAAAAATTAGAGCTGAACTAAATGAATTAGAGAACAGAAAAACAATTGAAAGAATTAACAAAGCCAAAAGCTGGTTCTTTGAAAAAATTAACAAAATTGATAAACCATTGGCTAGACTGACTAAAGAAATACAGGAAAGGAAACAAATAACCCGAATAAGAAATGAGAAGGACCACATCACAACAGAACCAAATGAAATTAAAAGAATCATTTCAGGTTATTATGAAAAATTGTACTCTAACAAATTTGAAAACCTAGAAGAAATGGATGAATTCCTTGAAAAACACTACCTACCTAAACTAACACATTCAGAAGCAGAACAACTAAATAGACCCATAACAAAAAAAGAGATTGAAACGGTAATCAAAAAACTCCCAACAAAAAAAAGTCCTGGCCCGGACGGCTTCACTGCAGAGTTCTACCAAATTTTCAGAGAAGAGTTAACACCACTACTACTAAAGGTATTCCAAAGCATAGAAAATGACGGAATACTACCCAACTCATTCTATGAAGCCACCATCTCCCTGATACCAAAACCAGGTAAAGACATTACAAAAAAAGAAAATTATAGACCTATATCCCTCATGAACATTGATGCAAAAATCCTCAACAAAATTCTAGCCAATAGAATCCAACAACACATCAAAAAAATAATTCACCCTGATCAAGTGGGATTTATACCAGGTATGCAAGGCTGGTTTAATATCAGAAAAACCATTAATGTAATCCATCACATAAATAAAACAAAAGACAAAAACCACATGATCTTATCAATTGATGCAGAAAAGGCATTTGACAAAGTCCAACACCCATTTATGATAAAAACTCTTACCAAAATAGGAATTGAAGGAAAATTCCTCAACATAATAAAGGGCATCTATGCAAAGCCAACAGCCAATATCACTCTAAATGGAGAGAACCTGAAAGCATTTCCCTTGAGAACGGGAACCAGACAAGGATGCCCTTTATCACCGCTCTTATTCAACATCGTGTTGGAAGTCTTAGCCAGGGCAATCAGGCTAGACAAAGAAATAAAAGGTATCCGGATTGGCAAGGAAGAAGTAAAGTTATCACTATTTGCAGATGACATGATTATATACACAGAAAACCCTAAGGAATCCTCCAGAAAACTACTGAAACTAATAGAAGAGTTTGGCAGAGTCTCAGGTTATAAAATAAACATACAAAAATCACTTGGATTCCTCTACATCAACAAAAAGAACACCGAAGAGGAAATAACCAAATCAATACCATTCACGGTAGCCCCCAAGAAGATAAGATACTTAGGAATAAATCTTACCAAGGATGTAAAAGACCTATACAAAGAAAACTACAAAGCTCTACTACAAGAAATTCAAAAGGACATACTTAAGTGGAAAAACATACCTTGCTCATGGATAGGAAGACTTAACATAGTAAAAATGTCTATTCTACCAAAAGCCATCTATACATTTAACGCACTTCCGATCCAAATTCCAATGTCATATTTTAAGGGGATAGAGAAACAAATCACCAATTTCATATGGAAGGGAAAAAAGCCCCGGATAAGCAAAGCACTACTGAAAAAGAAGAAGAAAGTGGGAGGCCTCACCTTACCTGACTTCAGAACCTATTATACAGCCACAGTAGTCAAAACAGCCTGGTATTGGTACAACAACAGACACATAGACCAATGGAACAGAATTGAGAACCCAGACATAGATCCATCCACGTATGAGCAGCTGATATTTGACAAAGGACCAGTGTCAATTAACTGGGGAAAAGATAGCCTTTTTAACAAATGGTGCTGGCATAACTGGATATCCATTTGCAAAAAAATGAAACAGGACCCATACCTCACACCATGCACAAAAACTAACTCCAAGTGGATCAAAGACCTAAACATAAAGACTAAAACGATAAAGATCATGGAAGAAAAAATTGGGACAACCCTAGGAGCCCTAATACAAGGTATAAACAGAATACAAAACATTACCAAAAATGATGAAGAGAAACCCGATAACTGGGAGCTCCTAAAAATCAAACACCTATGCTCATCTAAAGACTTCACCAAAAGAGTAAAAAGACCACCTACAGATTGGGAAAGAATTTTCAGCTATGACATCTCCGACCAGCGCCTGATCTCTAAAATCTACATGATTCTGTCAAAACTCAACCACAAAAAGACAAACAACCCAATCAAGAAGTGGGCAAAGGATATGAACACACATTTCTCTAAAGAAGATATTCAGGCAGCCAACAGATACATGAGAAAATGCTCTCGATCATTAGCCATTAGAGAAATGCAAATTAAAACTACGATGAGATTCCATCTCACACCAGCAAGGCTGGCATTAATCCAAAAAACACAAAATAATAAATGTTGGAGAGGCTGCGGAGAGATTGGAACTCTCATACACTGCTGCTGGGAATGTAAAATGGTACAACCACTTTGGAAATCTATCTGGCGTTATCTTAAACAGTTAGAAATAGAACTACCATACAACCCAGAAATCCCACTCCTAGGAATATACCCTAGAGATACAAGAGCCTTCATACAAACAGATATATGCACACCCATGTTTATTGCAGCTCTGTTTACAATAGCAAAAAGTTGGAAGCAACCAAGGTGTCCATCAACGGATGAATGGGTAAATAAATTGTGGTATATTCACACAATGGAATACTACGCATCGATAAAGAACAGTGACGAATCTCTGAAACATTTCATAACATGGAGGAACCTGGAAGGCATTATGCTGAGCGAAATGAGTCAGAGGCAAAAGGACAAATACTGTATAAGACCACTATTATAAGATCTTGAGAAATAGTAAACCTGAGAAGAACACATACTTTTGTGGTTACGAGGGGGGGAGGGAGGGAGGGTGGGAGAGGGTTTTTTTATTGATTAATCAGTAGATAAGAACTGCTTTAGGTGAAGGGAAAGACAACACTCAATACATGGAAGGTCAGCTCAATTGGACTGGACCAAAAGCAAAGAAGTTTCCGGGATAAAATGAATGCTTCAAAGCTCAGCGGAGCAAGCGCGGGGGTCTGGGGAACATGGTTTGCGGGGACTTCTAAGTCAATTGGCAAAATAATTCTATTATGAAATCATTCTGCATCCCACTTTGAAATGTGGCGTCTGGGGTCTTAAATGCTAACAAGCAGCCATCTAAGATGCAGCAATTGGTCTCAACCCACCTGGAGCAAAGGAAAATGAAGAACACCAAGCCCACATGACAACTAAGAGCCCAAGAGACAGAAAGGGCCACATGAACCAGAGACCTACATCATCCTGAGACCAGAAGAACTAGTTGGTGCCCGGCCACAATCGATGACTGCCCTGACAGGGAGCTCAGCAGAGGACCCCTGAGGGAGCAGGAGAGCAGTGGGATGCAGACCCCAAATTCTCATAAGAAGACCAAACTTAATGGTCTGACTGAGACTGGAGGAATCCCGGCGGTCATGCTCTCCAGACCTTCTGTTGACACAGGACGGGAACCATCCCTGAAGACAACTCATCAGACATGAAAGGGACTGGTCAGCGGGTGGGAGAGAGACGCTGATGAAGAGTGAGCTAATTATATCAGGTGTACACTTGAGATTGTGTTGGCAACTCTTGTCTGGAGGGGGGGTGGGAGGATAGAGAGAGAGGGAAGCCGGCAAAATTGTCAAGAAAGGAGAGACTGAAAGGGCTGACTCAAGACGGGGAGAGTAAGTGGGAGTAGGGAGTGAGATGTATGTAAACTTATATGTGACAGACTGATTGGATTTGTAAACGTTCACTTGAAGCTTAATAAAAGTTACTATAAAAAAAAAAAAAAAAAAGCCCAAAAAAAAAAAAAAAAAAAAAATGCCTGACAACTGGGAAGTACTCAGAAGCATTTTTCATGTTTTCTACTATTTAACTGATTTCTTGATTTTTTTAAGCTATGTCACACCTTCTCACAAAATTGTACATCTCTTCTATGGTAAGACATAAAACTCATAAATTCTGTGTTGCTTTATGAGTAAAAGTTTTAAAAAGTTGGGCTTCATTATTGACAGTTCATACTATGGGACTTTGGCAAGTCTGATTATTGGCTTACTTAAATATTTGATAAAATTACTCTAGTATAGGTTGCTCTTTGAAGAAGTTAACTTATTTTGTTAAGCAGCTCTACTTGCTATGGGACATAGGTCTTTGTTTGAATAACTATGTTTTCAAGTTAAATATGACAAATTGAACACATGAATTGACCCATGAATCACCACTAAAAGGACAGTAAAAGAATAAAAAAAATTAAATATTTAGCAAACACACTAGGAGAAAAAAATGACAGGAGATGAGAGATGGCAAGAATTTTTTGCAAGATGGAAAAGTAGATGGATGACTTCAGAGAAAGCTGAAATTTCAGGACCTCCTATTGCAATGGATAAATTTTCCATCTCCTAGGGCCAAGCTTTGACAGTACATCCTATCTTCTGTCTCATTGATTATAAGACATTGCTACAGCATTCTTCCTCATATCATCATTTGTTCCTCTCTTACTCATTTACATAACCCCATCAGCATGCTTTTTATTTCCCTTATACTCTCCAGTTATTGTCCCTTTTCTAAGTTATCTTCTAAAAAAATCACTTGAGAGTTGCTGGTCATTATCTCCAGTTCCCCTCTTCCCAATCATTCTTGAATTCAACCAATCTGGTTTCTATCCCCAACTCTCTGCCAGAAAAGTTTTGATAAGTTTTGATAAGGGTTATCATTTTTGCATTGATAAAATATACTATCAATTTTCATTTCTTATATTGCTTGATCTATCAGCAGTATTTGACAGCTGGACATTCCTGTCTTGAAACATTTCATTTTCACGTGGCTTCTGAGTTACCATCCTCACTTGCTTCCCCTTCTACCTCACCAGACATTTTCTTCTATGATCCTTTGCAGGTTTTTCTTCATCTCACCTACCTGTAAATATTCAGTCATTTGTTGTTCTTGTTGTTAGTTGCTGTCAAGTTGGCTCTGACTCATACAGACCTTACGTGCAACAGAAAAAATGTTGCCTGGTCCTGCCCGTTCTCATGACTGTTGATATGTTTGAGTCTGTTGTTATGGTTATTGTGTCAATCCATCTCATTGAGGGTTTCCTTCATTTTTGCTGACCCTGTACTTTACCAAACATGATGTCCTTTTCTAGGGATTGATCTTTACTGATAACATGTGCAAAGTAAGCAAGCCAAATTCTCACCACCCTTACATACAAGGAATATTCTGGTTATATTTGTTCTAAGAGTAATTTGTTATTCTATGGCAGCCCATTGTATATTCAATATTCTTCATTAGCACCATAATTTGAACACATCATTTCATTGTCCCACTTTTGCGTGCATATGAGGCAATTGAAAGGACCATGGCTCGGGTCAGGCACACCTTAGTCATTAGACTGTTCTCTAGCCCCGTTCACTAATTACAGTTGATATCATTTAGCTTGGTGACTTTAAAAACTACCTTACTTATATTTTATGTCTTACTGATATCTCCCAAATTTATATCTAAAGTTCATACCTTTCCCCTCAAATCCTCATCCATATATAAAACTCTGTATAGAATATTTCCTCAAAAAAATTAACTCCTGATTTATACTTCTCTCCCTCAATATTTGTGGTTCCCCTTATCATTAAAAAAAAAAAAAAATTTTTTTTTTTTTTTTTTTTTTTTAATCATAATATATGGTAACTCCATGCTTCCAGTTACTCAGGCCAAAAGTCTTAAAGTCATCACTGACTATTCTCTTTCTCTCGTTCTCCAAATCCAATATATCAGCAAATCCAGTTAATTCTATCTTGAAATTATATCTAGATCTTAACCAGTTTTACCACCTCCATTGATACCGTCCTGAACAAATCCACTGTTATTATTTATTCCTGTTTCTAACTTTGGAAAACGGAAGTTTATTTCCCATTCAGCAGCCAGAATAATCCTTTAAAATCCAAAGTCTGATTATGTCACTGTCATGTTGAAAACCCTGCAAAGGCTTACCATCACAGGTTCCTAGATGACTTGGTTCTCAACTCCTTCTCTGACTTCATCCCTTAACAGTCTCCCACTTGCTCATTTCTCTCCAATCTCATTAGCCTCCCTTGCTGAACATTGCACATAACTAGTACAGCCTCTGCCTGGAACACTGTTCTCCTGGATATCTGCATGGTCCCTCCCCTGACTCCTTTGAAAACTTTCTGTTCATATGGAACCTAACCAAGATAGCCAGCTCTCACCACGCTATATGGAACAGAAAGTCTCCTCCCTTACTCTGCTATTTCCAGTGCTTCTTACTCTGCTTTATTTTCTTCCATTCCTTTTCAACATGTGATATTCTATACACTTCTTGTTTGATTATTTATTTTTGCCCCCATGAGGGCAGGGACTTTGTCTCTTTTGTTCATTGCTCTTTCTCCAAACAGCAATGTGCATTACAGACACACAGCAAGGTTTTCGGAATGAGTGACTAAATAAATAAATAATTAAATAAATCAAATTGACATGATTCTCCCATTTGAAAGGGCTCACTGTGCACCTAGCACAATGAGTACACATAGACCTGCATCAGGACATGTTACTCTGAAATATTAGAAAATCTGGCATAAACAGAAGCTCCTTGAAGCTTCTGAAGAAAATATGAAGTCATATACAAAGGACCTGGTATCACAATTGCATCAGACTTCTTAATTGCCATGCCGCAACCTTCAAAAAAAAAAAAAAAAAAAATACAGTGGAGAAATGTGTTCTCAAAATTCTGAGGAAAATTATTTCCAACCTACTGTCCTACATCCAGACAAATATCAGTCATATACAAAGGGAAAATGAAGATGTTTTAGGCACAGAAGTTCTAAAAAAAAGATTAATTTCCTTCTTCTCTTTCTCAGGAAGCTATTAGAGGATGTGGTCTGTCAAAGAGAGGAAGTAAACAAAGAAGAGGTAGTCATCATGTTCAGTGAACAAGGTATCCAACATAGATAAAGGGGGACACTTTCAAGAATGGTGGTGGTAGCAACACTCCAGGATGTTACGTGTGTAGCAGGCCTAGGGAGAGATCAGTCCAGATAAGACCAGGAGGAATGGAACTCTCCAGGGAAAAAATATTCAATATACCAATGAAGCTTTACCATAGTAAATAGAACTTGACAGAACTGTTAGAAAGAATTACCTCTGGAAAAGCACAAAATGGTTCAGAAAAGAAATAATAATCGTAGAACACTGCCTGGCTCAGCTTTGAGTAGCATTTACATAGCCAAAATAGTATTAACAATGAATAGGTATTTAACCAAAAATTGTGATAGAGGATGAAAGGAGAAATTATTTGTATAAAGAGGAGGGATGGGAGGCTCCACCATGTAAAAAAGAATAGTATCTGATCAGAAGATGACAAAAGAAGTTGTAAAAAATTATTCTGGAAAGGGAGGTTGAAGGTTTGACAGATCTTTGAATGCCATCTGGAAGGCAATGCTTAGGGAAAAAGAACAAATAATTACAGCTGATATTTGAACGATGAATTTAAGATAAATAATCTAGAGGTGAGGAAACAAGTTTGAGAAGTGTGCATAAGACGATAGAAATTTAAACTGGACTGGCAGTGATCAGAATGTTGTTGTTAGGTGCCGTTGAGTCAGTTCCAACTCATAGCGACCCTACGCACAACAGAACAAAACACTGCCCAGTTCTGCACCATCCTCACAATCATTGCTATGCTTGAGCCCGTTGTTGCAGCCACTGTGTCAATCCATCTCCTTGAGGGTCTTCCTCTTTTTTGCTGACCCTCTACTTTACCAAGCATGATGTCCTTCTCCAGGGACTGATCCCCCCTGACAGCATGTCCAAAGTATGTAAGATGCAGTCTCACCATCCTTGCTTCCAAGGAGCACTCTGGTTGTACTTCCTCCAAGACAGATTTCTTCATTCTTTTGGCAGTCCATAATATATTCAATATTCTTCTCCAACACCACAACTCAAAGGCATCAATTCTTCTTCAACCTTCCCTATTCTTTGTCCAACTTTCGCATGCATATGAGGCAATTGAAAATACAATGGCTTGACTCAGACACACCTTAGTCCTCAAGGTGTCATCTTTTGCTTTTTAACACTTTAAAGAGTTCTCTTGCAGCAGATTTGCCCAATGCAATACGTCTTTTGATTTCTTGACTGTTGCTTCCATGGGTGTTGACTGTGGATCCAAGTAAAATGAAATCCTTGACAACTTCAACCTTTTCTCCGTTTACCATGATGCTGCTTATTGGTCCAGTTGTGAGGATTTTTGTCTTCTTTATGATGAGGTGTAATCCATACTGAAAGCTGTGGTCTTTGATCTTCATCAGTAAGTGCTTCAAATCCTCTTCATTTGCAGCAAGCAAGGTTGTGACATCTGCATAATGCAAGTTGTTAATGAGTCTTCCTCCAATCCTAACGCTCCGTTCTTCTTCACATAGTCCAGTTTCTAGGATTATTTGCTCAGGATACAGATTGAATAGGTATGGTGAAAGGATACAGCTCTGACCTGCAGCTTTCCTGGCTTTAAACCATGCAGTATGCCCTTGTTCTGTTCGAACAACTGCCTCTTGATCCATGTACAGATTCCTCATGAGCACAATTAAGTGTTCCAGAATTCCCATTCTCAGCAACGTTATGCATAATTTGTTATGATCCACACAGTTGAACTCAGGAAGCATCAATAGAAGATAGAAGGTGATCAGAATGGAAGAGGGAAAATAACCCTCAAGGTTGAATTTTTTTTAATGATTTAGGTCTGGAAAGATTGTGCAGACATATTTTCCTCTATCCCTTCTGCTATGTGCATGTAAAACCCCAGATTTTACATATAAAACAAACGTAAGAAAACTTTGAAAGCTGGAGAGAAGACAGATCAACTAGAAACCTCAGAACCTGACTAATAACACACGGTGAGTTCCTGCATGAACTTCTTTTTGCTTCATACCAAAAACCAAATCAAACCCACTGCCGTCTTGTTCATTCCGACTCATAACGACCCTATATAGTGCATAAATTTGGCATATTTGTCAAATCTGACAATTTAGTCAAAATGGACCAATTCCTAAAAAAAAGCAAACTATCACAACTTACTTAATATGAAGCAGTTAATTTTACTTGCCTTATAACTTTTAAAGAAATTGAATATGCAATTTAAAAACTTCCAAAAAGGATACCTCCAGGAACACATGGTTTCACTAGAGAATTCCAGTGAGCATTTCTATACAATGTTTCCAAGAAAACAGAAAAGAAAGATTCACTTCCCAATCCACTTTATGAAGCTAATATTACCCTGAAACCAAAACCAGACAAAGAAAATACAAGAAAGAAAAGTGCAAATCGATACCCCTGATGAATTCAGGTATAAAAATCCTTAACAAGATATTAGCACATACAATTCAGCAACATATAAGAATTGTACACCATGACCAAATGGTATTTATTTCAGGGATGAAAGGTTCATTCAATATTTAAAAGTCAATCAATGTAGAGATGCTGATAAGGAGTGAGCTACTTGCATCTGGTGGACACTTGAGACTATGTTGGCATCTTCTGTCTGGAGGGGAGATGGGAAGGTAGAAGGGGTTACAAGCTGGCAAAATGGCCACAACAAGAGAGATTGGAAGGAGGGAGCAGGCTGTCTCATTGGAATGAGAGTAATTGGGACTATGTAGTAAGGTGTATATAAGTTTTTATGTGAGAAACTGACTTGATTCATAAACTTTTACTTAAAGCACAATAAAAATTATAAAAAAAATCAATCAATGCAATCTGACATATTAACAGCCTTTAATAAAAACTGACATGATAATAGCTCTTAGAAAAATAGGAATAGAAGGGAACTTCCTCAATCTGATAAAGGACATCTATAAAAACTTACAACTAACATTATACTTAATGATGAAGAACTGAATACTTTCCCCTTAATACTGCAGGAAAAGGTAAGGATGTCCACACTCTTGAGTTTTATTCAACACTATTCTGAAGGTTCTAGCCAGTCCAATAAGACAAGAAAAGAAGTAAAAAGGCAAACATATTATAAAGGAAGAAATAAAACTATTCCTTTTACAAATGACTTGATTGTCTACAAGAAAATCTCAAGAAATCTACAAAAACACCACTTACGACTAATAATTGAGTTCAGCCAGGTCACAGGATAAAAAATAAATACACAAAAATTGACTGTATTTCTATATTAGCAATAAATACATGAACACCAAAATTAATAATTTAATACCATTTACAATCTCTCAAAATAAAATATTTAGGTCTAAATTTATTAAAACACACACAATTTGTATGCTGAAAACTACACAGTACTAATGAAAAAGACAATGAAAATCTAAATAAATGGAAAGACATACTATGTTCATGAATTAAAAGACTCAATAGAGTAAAGATGTTGATTCTCCCCTAAACTGATATACAGGTTTAGCAGAATTACTCTCAGTAACCCAGCAGCACTTAATGCAGATATAGACAAGATTATTCTAAAGCTTATTTGCAAAGGTAAAGGTACTAGAATAACTAGTTTTCAACAATTTTGAGGAATAAGAATAAAGTGGAGCAATCTGTCTACCCAGTTTTGAGGCTTATTGTATAGCTAAAGTGACAAAGACTGTGTGGTATTAACAGAGGAAACAGAATAATAAACCCCAAAATAGACCCAAACTAATATGCCCAAATGCTTTTTGACAAAAGTGTAAAAGGAATTCATTGAAGAAAAGATAGCTTTTTCAACAAATGGTGCTAGGGTAATTGGACACCCATAGCCCTCCCCCCAAAAATGAAACTCAACCTGAACCTCATATCTTATACCAAAATTAACTCAAAATGCATCATAGACTTAAATATAAAGCTTAAAACTATAATATTTTTTGAATGAAAGCTGGAGAAAATCTTTAGACTCTAGGGCTAGCAAACGGTTCTTAGACTTGACACCAAAAGCACAGTTCATAAAATGAAAAATGGATAACTTGGACTTCATCAAAATTTAAAACTCTTGCTCTGTGAAAGACCCAGTTATAGGACAAAAAGAGGAACTGAATATTGGGAGCAAATACTTGCAAACCACATATCCAACAGAAGATGAGCATATACAATACGTAAAGAACTCTGAAAAATAAATATTTTTTAAAAACCCACTTAAAAAATGGACAAAAGACACGAACATTTCACTGAAGCAGATACACAGATGACAGGGAAGCACATCAGAAGATGTTCAATGTCATTAGCCATTAATCAAAACCAAACCAATTGCCATCGAGTTGAATATTAGCCACTAGGAAAATGAAAATTAAAACTACAACAAGATATCACTATACACCTATCAGGATGACTAAAGTAAAAATAGTGACAATACCAAGTGCTGTCCCGGATGTGGAAAAGCTGGATCATTTTTGTGTTGCTGATGGGACTGTAAAATGTTACAGCTACTCTGGAAAATTCTTAAAAAGCTAAACATGCAAATACCACATAACCCAGAATTACATTTCTGGACATTTAATGCAGAGAAATGACTAATGTTCACACAAAAACTTGTACACAATTGTTTACGGCAATGTTGTTCATCCTAGTCAACTTCAGATGTCTTTCAATGGGTAAATGGCTAAAACAATTGTTGTACAACCATACAATAGAATGTTACTCAGCAATAAAAAAGAAACTAACTATTGATATATGCAACAGGCTAGATGAATCTCCAGAGGATTATGTTGAGTTAAAAAAAGTCAACATCAAAAGGTTCCATAATGTGTGACTTCATTTATATAACATTCTTGAAATGACAAAACTACAAAAAATGGAGAACAGGTTAGTGGTTGCCAGTAGTTAAGGAAGGAGGAAAATAGAGTCAGAATCGACTTGATGGCAATGGGTTTTGTATAAAATAGCAGCATAAAGAATCCTTATTGTGAGGGAAATGTTCTGTACCTTTACCGCATGAATATCAATATTCTTATGGTAATATTGTTCTACAGTTTTCCAAAATATTACTATTGTGGAAAACTGTATAAAGTATACATGAGATCTCCCTGTATTATTTCTTACAATTGCATATGAATCTATGATAATTTCAAAGCAAAAAGTTTAATTTAAAAAATTATTTGGAAGGAGGTATCTCTCTCTCTCTATCTATATATGTTATACTCCACCCCCCACCCTCGAAATAACTGGGATTTTGCTTTTTACTCTTTTAGGGAGAACATTTGAAGAAAGTCACACAGATGAGATTTGGGAGGTAACTCACCATTGGAGTAATTGGTGGTTATCTTGATCAGAGTGAGTAAGCAAATTCTTCACAAATCCTTCAAGGAATTCAAGCTCTATTTTCTATGCAAATCTTTCTATTATAAGAAGAAGCTCACAGGCAGATATGGAGAGGACTTACCCCTGACAAGTGCACAGGCAGCCCATCTTATGATATTTTTATTGTCCAGAAGGGAAATGGAAGGAATACTTAGTCTTCAGGGGTTGAAAAACAAATTTTCCTCACTCCAAAAGATCCCAGGATTGTGAATCAATTCACACCACCAAAAACCCAATGCAGGTGAAGTATTTTTGGATAGGCTGACCCTTTAACTGAGGAATGACTATGGTTTATACCAAAAGGGTGGGGCCCCAAGGCAGCCAGTATGGGGCTACTGAGTTTATGTCTAATAACGAAAGAAGAGATTCATCCTTAAAGTTGTTTGTCTCAAAAACCACTCTGTGAGCTAACCATGTCTAGCAAGACATGATTAGCAAGATTTTCATAATATGGATGACCATTATTCACAGAAAACACTATGTAACAGGGTGAGGCCCCAGCATCACAGATGGTAAAAGTGGATTAGGAACAAGGTCTCTTTCTACTTGTGTACGGCTGTCAGATGAATCTTCTTCTAGACTAGGTAAAGTGTTAGAATTTTAGAAAACCAATGGAAACGGAGATATTAAAACTGACACACTGACTCTTAAAATCGCAATCATTTTATTTGTAGAAATAAAGAGATGTGATCAAATTTGCTGATTTGTTTTGCATTATATCAAAAGGACAGGAGCCCTGATGGTGCAGTGGTAAAGTGCTTGGCTACTAACAAAAAGGTCAGTGGTTTGAACCCAGCAGCCACTCTGAGGGAGAAAGATGTGGCAGTCTACTTCCGTAAAGATTACAGCCTTAGAAACCCTATGGGGCAGTTCTACTCTGTCCTATAGGGTCACTATGAGTCAGTATCAACTTGATGGCAATGGATTTGGTTTTAATGATTTTATATCAAAAAGAAACAAGCTGGCATAGAGGAAAATAAAGAAAGGAAATACACTAAAACAGTAATGGTAGATAACATCTTTTTTCTTATTTTGTTTGTTTTTCAAATTTTCTTTAAGGTGGTTATGTCAATCATCTAATGGAATAAAAAATAAACTTTAAAGGATATGTAAATTGTAAAACACACCTAAAAGTAGAAAAATAAAATGATGTTTGTAAAAGGCAGAAGAAAAAATTTACCCCTGTCTCTTAGAAACAGTTGATTTAGTAAGAATTTAACATTGTGCCTACAACATAATTGAGTGTCACTGTGCCAGATTCTTCTTTGATTATTTTTTACAGTTCTTCGTTTCTAAGATTCTCATCTGAGATGTTACTCTATTTTATTTTCTGGAAAACAAGGTGACCTTTTGCTCCTGGGCATCCCTTGTCTCACCTCTTTTTCAAAGTGTCCTTCAAAATTAAAATAAAAAGTGCACATCAAAATCAAACTCTACCCCTCCTAACATAGAACTAAAGCCATCCCCAGAGGTCACCTTTCAGCCAAACAATAGATGGTCCTACAAAATAAGCAATAACACCCTAGAGGAACGAGCTCCTTAGAACAAATGAGACAAAAAGGCCAAAATCTGCCAAAAGCAAAGAAAAATGAGGATGGGGAAGGAAAACCAGATGAAAGGAAATGGGAACCGAGGGCAGAATGGGTAGAGTGCTTACACATTGGGGGGACTGCAACCAATGTCTTGAAACAGTCTGTGTACAAATTTTTGAACAGGAAACTATCTTGCTCTGTAATCCTTCATCTAAAGTACAATAAATTATTTTTCAAAAATTGAACTATTCTGGACTGATTTATATATGAGAATTAATGTCTTTAAAATGAAAAATGAAATTGGATTTTTTATGCCTAACTCTTAGACAAAGACAAAGACACCACAAAAGATAATCCAGGACATGAGGCATAATCATCAAATACAGGTTGATGACAGCTGAAATTGTGAAATGTGACTACTCTGGACTGAAGAAAACCACACCATAGACTATGGAACTCAGAGATAAGTAACCCACCAAGGTGGCGAGCCAAACGTGGAACATCAGAGAAAGGCAGATGTTACGTAGGCATCTATCTAACTTACACTCCCTTAAAGGTTAAAGCTATATATAGGAGCATGGTTGTCACAAGTGGTTTGAGGTGGGTTGCTGACCTAAAGGTTGGCAGGTGGAGCTGCTCTCATAAAGATTACAACCAAGAAAATCCTATGGAGCTTTTCTACTCTATAATACATGGGGCCACGACGAGTTGGGACCAACTGGGCTGGCAGCTAACAACAAAGCTATACTATATGTATATATATATAGTATATAGATATATAGAGTATATATATACAGTATATATATAGTATATAGATAAAGTATATATATAATATATATAGATATATATATACTATATAGATAAAGAAATATAAGGACACCAGGAAAGATCTAATGCTCTCAAAGTACGTGATCATCTAGCTATTGATGATGATGTAGAGATAGGTTTATTTGATAAAGCATAGTCTTCCATTAAAATGAAAACAACCACAAAAAAAAATCTTCTGAGTCAAATCCTTACCTAAAAGAGTTTAAAAAATTGTGGCACATGAAAGGAATACAGTTAAAGTAAAAGAAAAAAAAGTTTTAAAAAGAACAGAGAAAAAAAGAGAAAACTAGAAGGATCAAAGAAAAATTTTATCCTTTGGCATAAGTCTACACATATTTTCCTTTGTCTCATTCAGAGTGTCCAGAACTTTGATAGTCTCTAGTACAAAGACAAATCTCTGAAACCCAAGGCATTCATACAGTAAAAAAAATAGGTATTAGAAAATAGGGTAACCCAGACCCAGTGCTGTCAAGTCGATTCCAACTCATAGCGACCCTATAGGACAGAGTAGAACTGCCCCAAAAAGTTTCCAAGGAGTGCCTGTCGGATTTGAACTTTGGTTAGCAGCTGTAGCACTTAATCACTACACCACCAGGGTTTCCAAAAAAAAAACTTAAGCTCAGCAATAATTTTGTGACTTTCCATAACAGGGTCACTATGAGTCGGAATCGACTTGGCAGCAACGGGTGTTTTATTCACTAAAATCCTCTGATTCTCTAACCTTCCAACTTAAGAGCCAGTGGGCAGAGTCCTCTCAGACTGTAGGAGATGGTACTGTCCTTCTGCCTAAGTTGTCATTCTGAACAATATTTATGGCTAACATGATCTTCCTAATTATTCCAGTCTTATCTAACTTTCTGTTTTGGACCTATAATCTGCCCGATCTGTGACAATAGCCAAGTTTCCTCTCACTCATTTTCTCAGCACTCAGCTACATTGACTGTTTAAAAGAACCATCCAGATTTCCCCTATACACGGAAAAACTCATTTGCAAATTTTTATACTCTGTCCTAACATAATGGTTCTCAATTTGGACTGTACATTCGAATTGGTTGAAAGGTCTGAAAGTACAGAATCCCAAGCCCCAACAGAAGCCAATTAAAAATCCCTATGGGTAGGGCCCAAGCACAGTATTCTTAAAAGTCTCCAAGTGATTTGGCTGCATACTGTGGGTTCAGAACCACTCACAGGATGAGACACAAGTTTTTCAATTTGATGTACCTAAGAGTTTTTTTTTTTTTTTTTTAAGAGTTAGCTAAAGGTCTGGATAAAAAAAAAATACAAGTTTATGAATTCTTTAAATCTCAGATGAATCTCAGGAATCGAAATTCTTTATAAGCAACTTCAGATAATTCTAATGCAGGAGCATGAATCAAGGATCACCTCAGAGATACAACTCCCTAGAAGCAGCCCTGAATGCAAAACTGAAATTAAAAAACAATTAGATCTAAACATGACATGAGACATTAATTTACCGTTTATTGTAGAGACAATCTCTGCATGCATCTCAGTCTAAAAAATGTGGATAAAAACTAATGTCAAAGAGGACGTATTTCTGACAATATAATGGACCACACACATACAAAAACAACTTGTTTATAGAATATCTAAAATTTCTAGATAACAGAAATATTTTCATCAATATAAAGTATAGGAAACATTGAGAAGCCAAAATGATTGTATTTCTGTGTCTTCTTTGTTCCTCTTCTTCTCCACAGTCTCTTAATGTTGGATTACCATGGGCCAATGTGTGAATCCACCAGCTGCTTCTTGGAAAATCTATGGGGCACTTCTACTCTGTCCTTTAGGGTCATATGAATCAGAATCAACTCAATGACAACAGGTTTGATCAGCCTCCCCTGAAGAAGTGATGCTTGAGCAGAGATACAAGACATGGGAAGACACTAACAATGTAAGGGAATTAGAGAAAACAGCATGTGTAAAGGCCCTGTGGTAGAAGAGAGCTTGGGAATGTGTTGGGTAGTCAAACAAAACCAAGGCCCTTGAAGTGCAGAAAATGAGAGGGAACGGAATTTGAGATGAGGCTGATTGATAAGACAAAGCCATTCAGGGCCTTTCAGGGTCTTTATGCTAGATGGAATGCGAAGCCACTAAAAGGTATCAATCAGAAGAAGGAAAAGGAAAGAACATTCTGTAGTAATGTAGAAAACAGATTGAAGGGTACCCACATTGCATTTGAAAAGATGAGTTTGGAGACTATGGCAAAAATCTAGCCACAAAATAATGGCAATTTGACTAGCATGGTTTTGGCAGCAATAAAGAATGTCGGGTGGACTGGAGAGGTATTTAAGAAGTGAAATGAACAAAAATTTATGATAGAACTGATGGAGAGTATAAAAGAGTAGACTCCTGCATTTTGGCTAACTCGCCTACTTGGACTGTAATATTATGTATGACACAGAGACATTAAAAAAAAAAAAAAAGGTTTATCCTGATTTTGAAACATATTATACAGCTACAGTAATCAAAACAGCCTGGTACAGGCATAACAAGAGACACATAGGCCAATGGAATAGAATTGAGAGTGCAGAAATAAACCCACATGTCTATGGTCAACTAATTTTGACAAGGGTGCTACACGTTCATTTGATGGGGAAAGAAGTGTCTCTTCAATATATGGTGTTGGGAAAATTGGATTTCTACATGCAGAAAAATGAAACAGGATCCATGCCTCACACCATACATGAAAACAAATTCAAAGCAGATTAAGAACCTAAATGTACAAACCAAAACCATAAAATTCTTAGAAAAAACTGCAGGGCAATGCTGTCAATCCTAGCTTTTAACAATGGATTATCTAATGTGATAACAAAAACACAAACACCAAAAGACAAAGGAAATAAGTGGGACCTCATAAAATTAAAATTTTTCCTTCATCAAAACACTTTACTAAAAAAAGTGAAAAGACAAGCTACTGATTGGAAGAATACCTTCAGAAACCATATATCGGATAAGAATCTAATAACAAAAATATGTATAAAATATCAACAATTTAACAATAAAAAGACAAATAATCCAACCCTACAATGGATAAAGGACTTGAATAGACATTTCACAAAAGAGACATTCAAATAGCCACCATTAGTTATCAGAGAGATGCAAACCAAAACTAGAGCGAGATACCATTTCACGCCTACTAGGATGTTTAAGATTAAAAAAAAGAAGAAGAAAGAAAGAAAATAACAAATGTTGGTGAAGATGTGGGGAAATTGGAACCCTTATCCATGCTGATGGGAATGCAAAATGGTACAGCTGCTGTGGATAACAGTGTGATGGTTCCTCAAAAACTAAAAATAGAACTACTACATGACGCAGCAATTTCATCCCCAGGTATACGCCCAAAAGACTTGAAAGCAGAGATTCAAACAAAGACTTGCACACCAGTGTTCATTGCAGCACTATTCACAATCACCAAAAGTGGAAACAACATAAATGCCCATCAACAAATGAACTGATAAACAAAATGTGGTACATACATATAAGGGTATGTAACAGAAATGACGTCTTGATTGTTACAATATGGATGGAGCTTGAAGACATCATGCCGAGTGAAATAAGTCAATGGCAAAAGGACAAGTATTGTGTGATCTCACTTATATAAAAAGACAAATCTATAAGTCCAAAGTTTATTAGTGGTTACGAGGGATGGGAGGGAGGCTGAAAGGAGGGGGTTATTGCTTATGGAGTGCTGTTTTGGTTTATGGTGATAGAAAAAATGCGTTGATTAAGGTTAAGTTTGCACAGCCAGTTACTGAAATTGCTGTCAATAAGCTGTACAACTGTAAGAAGTTGAATTGGTGAAAGTTGTGTGATAGAATTATTTCAACAATGACAAAAAAAAGACTAGCTGCTGAGGCTGTTTATGTACAACCAAACACTTCATGGGATTTAGTTCCTTGCTTTGTAGGTCTAGGGTCATGGTTTCATGGGACTTCCCATTTAATAATGTGTTAGTGTTTCTCTTCTACCTCCTAGTTTGTTGCATGGTGTCTGGGGTCATAAAAGCTTGCAAGTGGCCATCCAAGGCACAACTGATCTCTATTCACCTGGAGCAACAGAAGAAAAAGGAGAGTCAAAAATAGGAGAAGGACATAGAATATGTAGCTAATTTGTCTCCACAATCAACTGCCATGAGATCAGAAGAACTGGATGGCACCAAGCTACCATTACTAAGCATTTTGAGCAAAGATTCTATAGAAGAATCCTGATCAAAAGGGGGAAAATGAAGGACAGAATTTTAAATTCTCCTGGAAGCCAGTCTTTCTGGGGCCATGGAAGCCAGATGAACCCCCAAAACTATTGACTTGAGAGAATCTTTAAACCTGAAACAAAAATATCACCTGAAATCTTCTTAAAACTAAATAACAACCTAGCTTAACTAGTAAAGAATGTCTACCTTGTGCATTATGCTCTTTTAATGTCTATTATTTATGGGATCAAGTTGACAACAGCAATTCAAAAGATTAGTTAGGAACCTTAGGAGGCTGTGAATTTATGTTAATGGGGAAGGAACAACTCAGAAAAAGAGCATAAGAATGGTTGCACAACTCCAAGAGTATAATCAATGTCACTGAATTATACATGTACAAACTGTTGAATTGGTGTGTGTTTTGCTGTGTATATTCTCAACAATAACAACAAATAAATAAATTTAAAAGAAAACCAATGGTACACAGTTTTACTCTGACACACATGGGGGTCACTAAGAATTGGGGTCAATTTGACAGCAGCTGGTACTGGTATAGCTCCTAGCTATGGCCAGCCCACAGATACTTAAGTGCATGAATAAATAAAAGCATATACAGAAAAAAAAAAAAAAAGGTTTAGAGGTAAGAAATTATTAATTTGTGTCTTAGTTGTCTAGTGCTCTTGTAACAGAAAACCACAAGAGGATGGCTTTAACAAACAGAAATTTATTGTTTCACAGTAAAGGAGGCTAAAAGTCCAAATTCAGGGCACCAGCTCCAGGGGAAGGTCTTCTCTCTGTCGACTTAGGAGGAACATCCTGTCATAAATCTTCCCCGGGTCTGTGAGCTCTTTTGATAAATTCAGTTACGCCAGTTAGGTAATTTTTTATACCAGGCAGGCACTCAGAGGAGAGACCTGGGTTTTAGATGTGTATTTGCTATCACCTGCATATATTATTATATTATTATTAGGTGCCGTTGAGTTCGTTCCGACTCATAGCAACCCTATGCACAACAGAACAAAACACTGCCCAGTCCTGTGCCATCCTTACAATTGTTATTTTTGAGCTCATTGTTGCAGCCACTGTGTCAATCCATCTCCTTGAGGGTCTTCCTCTTTTCCGCTGACCCTGTACTCTGCCAAGCATGATGTCCTTCTCCAGGGACTGATCCCTCCTGACAACATGTCAAAGTATGTAAGACGCAGTCTCGTCATCCTTGCCTCTAAGGAGCATTCTGGCCACACTTCTTCCAAGACACATTTGTTCGTTCTTTTGGCAGTCCACGGTATATTCTATATTCTTCTCCAACACCACAATTCAAAAACGTCAACTATTCTTCGGTCTTCCTTGTTCATTGTCCGGCTTTCATATGCACACGATGTGATTGAAAATACCATGGCTTGGGTCAGACACACCTTAGTCTTCAGGGTGACATCTTTGCTCTTCAACTCTTTGAAGAGGTCCTTTGCAGCAGATTTACCCAATGCAATGCGTCTTTTGATTTCTTGACTGCTACTTCCATGGCTGTTGATTGTGGATCCAAGTAAAATGAAATCCTTGACAACTTCAACCTTTTCTCCGTCTATCATGATGCTGCTCATTGGTCCAGTTGTGAGGGTTTTTGTTTTCTTCATGTTGAGGCGTAATCCATATTGAAGGCGGTGGTCTTTGATCTTCATTAGTAAGTGCTTCAAGTCCTCTTCACTTTCAGCAAGCAAGATTGTGTCATCTGCATAATGCAGGTTGTTAATGAGTCTTCCTCCAATCCTGATGCCCATTCTTCTTCATAGGGTCCAACTTCTCAGATTCTTTGTTCAGCATACAGATTAAATAGGTATGGTGAAAGAATACAACCCTGACGCACACCTTTCCTGACTTTAAAACAATCAGTATCCCCTTGTTCTGTCCCAACAACTGCCTCTTGATCTATGTAAAGGTTCCTCATGAGCACAATTAAGTGTTCTGGAATTCCCATTCTTTGCAGTGTTATCCATAGTTTGTTATGATCCACACAGTCGAATGCCTTTGCATAGTCAATAAAACACAGGTAAACATCCTTCTGGTATTCTCTGCTTTCAGCCAGGATCCATCTGACATCAGCAATGATATCCCTGGTTCCACGCCCTCTTCTGAAACCGGCCTGAATTTCTGGCAGTTGCCTGTCAATATACTGCTGCAGCCATTTTTGAATGGTCTTCAGCAAAATTCTGATTGTGTGTGATATTAATGATATTGTTCTATAATTTCCACATTTGGCTGGATCACCTTTCTTGGGAATAAACATAAATATGGATCTCTTCCAGTCAGTTGGCCAGGAAGCTGTCTTCCATATTTCTTGGCATAGACAAGTGAGCACCTCCTGTGCTGCATCTGTTTGTTGAAACATCTCAGTTGATATTCCATCAATTCCCAGAGCCTTGTTTTTCGCCAATGCCTTCAGAGCACCTTGGACTTCTTTCTTCAGTACCATCAGTTCCTGATCATATGCCACCTCCTGAAATGGTTGAATATCGACTAATTCTTTATGGTATAATGGCTCTGTGTATTCCTTCCATCTTCTTTGGATGCTTCCTGCATTGTTTAATATTTTCCCCATGGAATCCTTCACTATTGCAGCTCGAGGCTTGAATTTTTTCTTCAGTTCTTTCAGCTTGAGAAATGCCGAGCGTGTTCTTCCCTTTTGGTTTTGCATCTCCAGCTCTTTGCACATGTCATTATAATACTTTACTTTGTCTTCTCGAGAGGCCCTTTGAAATCTTCTGTTCAGTTCTTTTACTTCATGAATTCTTCCTTTTGCTTTAGCTACTTGACACTCAAGAGCAAGTTTCAGAGTCTCCTCTGACATCCATCTTGGTCTTTTCTTTCTTTCCTGTCTTTTCAGTGACCTCTTGCTTTCTTCATGCATGATGTCCTTGATATCATTCCACAACTCGTCTGGTCTTCGGTCACTAGTGTTCAATGTGTCAAATCTATTCTTGAGATGGTCTCTAAATTCAGGTGGGATATACTCAAGGTCATATTTTGGCTCTCATGGACTTGCTCTGATTTTCTTCAGTTTCAGCTTGAACTTGCATATGAGCAATTGATGGTCTGTTCCACAGTCGGCCCCTGGTTTTGTTCTGACAGATGATGTTGAGCTTTTCCATCGTCTCTTTCCACAGACGTAGTCAATTTGATTTCTGTGTCTTCCATCTGGCGAGGTCCATGTGTATAGTTGCCATTTATGTTGGTGAAAGAAGGTATTTGCAATGAAGAAGTAATTGTTTCTATTACCAAGACCATATTTTCCAACTACTGATCCTTCTTCTTTGTTTCCAACTTTTGCATTCCAATCACCAATAATTATCAATGCATCTTGATTTCACGTTCGATCAATTTCAGACTGCAGCAGCTGATAAAAATCTATTTCTTCATCTTTGGCCCTAGTGGTTGCTGCGTAAATTTGAATAATAGTCATATTAACTGGTCTTCCTTGTGGGTGTATGGATATTATCCTATCACTGACAGTGTTGTGCTTCAGGATAGATCTTGAAACATTCTTTTTGACGATGAATGCAACACCAGTCCTCTTTGAGTTGTTATTCCCAGCTTAGTAGACTACATGACTGTCTGATTCCAAATGGCCAATACCAGTCCATTTCAGCTCACTAATGCCTAGGATATCAATCTTTATGTGGTTCATTTCATTTTTGATGATTTCCAATTTTCCAGTTTCATACTTCGTACATTCCAGGTTCCGATGATTAATGGATTTTTGCAGCTGTTTCTTCTCATTTTGAGTCGTGCCACATCAGCAAGTGAAGGTCCCGAAAGGTTGACTCCATCCACGTCGTTAAGATCGACTCTACTTTGAGGAGGCAGCTCTTCCCTGTCATCTTTTGAGTGCCTTCCAACCTGGGGGGCTCATCTTCCAGCACTATATGAGACAACGTTCCGCTGCTTTTCAGAAGGTTTTCACTGGCTAATGCTTTTCAGATGTAGGCTGCCAGGTCCTCCTTCCTAGTCTGTCTTAGTCTGGAAGCTCAGCTGAAACCTGTCTTCCATGGGTGACCCTGCTGGTATCTGAATACCGGTGGCATAGCTTCCAGCATCACAGCAACACACAAGCCCCACAGTACGACAAACTGACAGACATGTGGGGGATCATCTGCATACAGATGATAAATGAAACATTAGGAGTGAATTACACCAATGTTGAACATAATGTAGAATAAGAAGAAAGAAAGCCAAAACTGAGGTTTAAGAAAATCTAATATTTGATGGCGTAACAGACGAGGATAATCCAGCAAAAAGAGTCAGAGAAGAATTTGGTCAAAGCAACAAAAAGAAAAAAGGAAGCGTCCAAACCAAAAAACCAAACCCACTGCTGTCGAGTGGATTACGACTCATAGCGACCCTATAGGACAGAGTAGAACTGCCCCATAGAGTTTCCAAGGAGCACCTGGCTGATTTGAACTGCTGACCTCTTGTTTAGCTGCCATAGCACTTAACCACTACACCACCAGGGTTTCCCAAAAGAAGTGTATTGCCGTAGAAATCAATTAAGAAAAGTATTTCAGGAAAAACGGAATGGTCAAACAAGTCAATTTTTTCTAAAAAAATCAAGTAATGTGAGCCATGACAAATGTCCATTAAATTTAGACACAAGGAAGTCATTGACTGGAAGGTAGTGAGAGGTAAAGAAATGGACACTACAAAAGTAGACATTCCGTGGAAGAGATTTGAATGAAAAAGAAAAGAAGATAACAATTATTGCACAACGAGAGGTTGGCTGAATTTGTGTTTTGTTTTTAAGGAGAGACACTTGGCATGCAAAAAGCCATTGGGATAAACACAGTTGAGGAGATTTAAGACTGAACCTACAAGACAGGCTGAATATAAATTCTGTAAACTTCCTGAGAAAGTGGAGAGAGATAGAACTCATCATTTAAAAAGTGGATAAATGACATAGAAAGTGAAATGTTTTGGTCTGTGCTTAGTATATGGAATGGTAGATACAGCCAATCCTCATTATTTGGGAATTCAGTATTGCGAATTCACCTATTTGCTAAAAATGCTCCTGGCACTCTCAAAGTCATTAGAAGTTATTCACAGACATATACTCATGCACAAGCAGTGAAAAATTCCCAGATGAAGTCAATTGGGTTCGTTTGGTATTTGCTAATTCAGTGTTGGGGGGGGACTTTATAGAGCATGATTATCGTAACAAATGCACTGTACTGTATCTGTTAAGACGGTTGCTATTTTAACAGAGAGGATTCTGTGGGTTGCAAGTAATGGAAAAAGTTCAAATTCATTTCAACGATAAATTTATTAGCAAATGTAACTGAAAACACAGAGAAAATAGGCTTAAAACCTTCCTTTTATCACTCTTCCAACTCCTTTTCTCCATCATTTTCTTGGCTCTGCCTAACACTAGAAAGAAGCTTTCAGATACCCGTTGCCTTTGAATTGATTCCAACTCATAGCAACCCTGTAGGGCAGAGTAGAAATGCCCCATAGGATTTCCAAGGAGCAGCTGGTGGATTCAAACTGCCAACATTTTGGTTAGCAGCCAAGCTCTTAATCACTATGCCACCAGGGCTTCTCAAGCTTTCTGATAACAAAGGCTGAAATACTTCCAAGTCTGTCATTAATAAACTATTACTTACCCCATCTGAGCCTCACTCTGGATGGTTCAGCTTAGGTTACAGACCTTCTGAAGCAATTTCTATGGGTAGGAGACAGCCTTCAACTGTGACAAAGGGGGAATTAACTATGATGTTTAGCTGTTCCCAGACAAGGCTCACTGGACATGGGACCAATCTTGCCTGAGCATAATCATTGTGTCACAGCAGTAAAGGATGGAATGGACGATGGTTTAAAAAAACAAAAATCTGTCTACTTGTCATAGAAACCCAAACTCTGTTTTTGGATGCCTCGACATTCCTTTTCTTCCAGCCTCTGCTTAAACATTACTTATTTCAAAAAAGCAGGCCTGCTTGCCTTCCTAATCAACTCACTCCCATATGCAAAATCCTAGATAACAGTCCAGACACAGCCCCTCCCCTCTCTGGCTCTCCCTTTCCTCACCCACAGATCATACCTGGGAATCTAGATAAGGACCCTCTGCCTTCCGTGCCAAATTCAAACCCCTAGGCCCCCAAAGTCCTCACTGCTTTCTTTAAATTAATTTAATCCATTTAAATGGATTGAATTGTGTCCCCACCCCCCCCCCACATGTGTGTCAACTTGGTTAGGCCATGATTTCCAGTATTGTGTTGTTGTCTTCCATTTTGTGAGTTGATTATCCTCCATTTTGTGATGTGCTCTAAATCCTAGCCTTTATGCCTGTGATTATGGTTCCATTTGGGAGTGAACCGTCTGTTATGTTGATGAGGCAGAATTAGGTCATGTTACTGAGGAATAGGGTGGGATGGAACACCCTAACTCAGGTCACAGCCCTGATCCAATGTAAAGGGAGTTTTTCTGGGGTATGGACTAAAAACAGAAAACATCACTTTTTATCTCACAAGAGATAAAAGGAGAGAGAAGGGACCAGAGAGAGAGGAACCTCCCACTACTAAGAAAGAAGAGCTAGGAGCAGGTGCACTCTTTGGACCCAGGTCCCTGCACTGAGAAACTCCTAAACCCAGGGGAAGATTGATGGAAAGGACCTTCCCCCGAGTCGACAGAGAAGAATTCCCCTGGAGCTGGCACCCTGAATTTGGACTTCTATCCTCCTAAGCTGTGAGAGAATAAATTTCTGTTTGTTAAAGCTACCCATGTGTGGTACTTCTGTTATAGCAGCACTAGATAATGAAGATAGTCCCTAAGCACAAGAAATAAATTGTACTCCCCGTGGAACCTATTAAGAGCTGAGCCGGGGTCCTCTCATGCTGTCTTTGATTCTCTCAGTCTTCAGCAGCACCCATGAGCTCTGTGTGAGGTCCTCAAGTATGCCCCCATTCAGTACCTGTAAGTAATACAATGTCACTTCCTCATTTTGGTTATGCAATGTTAAAGTACAGCTTCATAGCAAAACCAATCAAACAAACAAAAACTCCACTTAATATCCCTACGGGTTTTGTTTTTGTTTTTTTTTTTTTTTTGGTTAATATCCATAAAGTGGTCTCACTAGTGACTCCCTCTGGGTGACTGGGTGTTTCCCCCTGCAGTGGGCTCTCATCTACCTATTCACATTTGTCTAATATTAACACACTACATACTGTATTATTAACTATTATGATGGGGCTTTCCCCCTATTCCTTTGGAACATATTGAAAAAAGAATCTCTTACCTGATTTGGACCAATTAGAGGCTGATATAGAAGCTGAAGTTTTGGCTACTGGGCGTTATCACAGGTAATTAACTAACTTGGTGACTACAAGCAGCTTTACCAATCATGTTATTAGAAACCAAAGTTAATATTTGTTACCAAAAATTTGCTGAGAAAACCTCACTGAAATGTAACACAACAAAGATAATGAGCACATTTTTGTTTTTGTTTTGTTCCTTATAAACTTGATAATAATTAGATTCCCTCAGCAGTCAATTCGGTTATCATTGTTCTAAGCAGAATGTATTTGCACCTATGACAGTCAGTTACAGATACAAGAGTTTAAAAGAAGCAGAAGATAAGTAATCAAGATGGAAGAAAGTTGTAATAAGGCACAATCTCTGCACTGATTATTTATAGAGTGAATGTTCTCATTCTGCTCTTCATGAGGTAGTTATGTTTTCTTATTTTGCCCATCTTTAATGAATCCTCTTAAAAATCCATTGAGGCTTCAGTTAAAGATTGAAAAATGATTTTCAAATGTTCCCTGAATATGGTCAATCATTTTGTTATTCTACTTATCTTAGCTTTGTAAACTTTTCTTCAAGCTCTAAGGACTCATGGATATTTTACCACAGCACCATTTCAATTACTATCTATTCTCAGGCCTTGTTCATTCCCCTTCTTCCTTCATATTTTCTCTTCATGAACACCAAATTTCTGCTTTCTCATCCTAAGTGTTTCTCAATTCTTCTGCACATTAGATTCACCTGGAGGATGTTAAACACAAAGAAAAGAAGGAAAGAAGGCCAATGTGTGCCCCCTGCTCCGCAGAGACACTGGTTTACTGATCCAGGGTGAGGCACAGGCATGGTTGATTCCACTGGTCAGCCAGGATTGAGAATCCCTGCCCCAGCTCTCTAATCTCTAATCTCTCTGGCTATGCAATGTATTTCCAGTCTTTGGACTTTGGCCAGTCATTTTTATACATCTTTAGTCTTACTTCTCTCGTATACAGGCCAACTCTTGCAGATACACTCTGACAGAAGAATAATCTGAATCCTTTCAGCCCTTTTACCCAAGTCCTCATGTGGCTCCTAGAGCTTGTTGCCAAGAAAGATCTAGAAATAAAACTGTCCGAGTAAGAGATTCTTAGCTGTCTCTGACATTCCTAGTCACAAATGATAAATGTAGCCAATAATAATGCCTGTTCTCTCTAATAGCTGTACTTTTATTGCCTTTTATAAGTATCATAGGAAAGACCTATAATTGGTCTTCATATTTCAATTTTAGTTTGATTCCAGCAAAAAGGAAGTAGATTATGCAACATTAAATACAAATTATTATTAGAGAAATCAGAAGATTTTAAGCCTCTTTCATTAGGCCCAAATATGGCATAGCAATGCATCAAATACCTACATTAGAACTAAGCATTAAAGCCTATTCTTAATAGTCAAGTATTTTAATAAATTTTAAGAAGTGCTGGAATGTAGAGGCCAATATATATAAATATAAAAGATACTTTGAACTCAGGATTGATAATAGATTTGTTTTTTATGAAATCCAAACAGAAACAAGCCACAATTTCTTTGTATGGCTAATTATTTTGACTTATTGAAACCACCAAAAATAAGGAGAATACACAACTTCATCTCGAGAGGAATACATCTTTCTGGTGTGATGAAAACTACACCTTTGAAGGTAGTGACCATCGGAGATGTCTTCTGAATACTTATTTTAGCTACCCAGAGCTCAGCACATGGTAAATATTCAATAACTGCTTATCAGTTGCTCGATACAAGATCTATTGTTCAACTGAGCTGTTGTAATATACCATCTGCCTTTAGGTACCCACATCAGTCCTCTTGTTGCACCATCTGTAACCAGGCACTGTGAGGGTACCTTCCTTATAGGTAGAATCTTTATTTCCAGAAGAGTTTTTGTGTTATCTAAGTCTCTGGCTTTCAGTAGAGGTCCAGCTTGTATCTAGAGTCCCTGAGTGGTGATCATGATTAACATGCTTGGCTGCTAACTGGAAGGTTGGAAGTTTAAGTCCACCTGGAGATGCCTTGGGGGAAAAGCCTGGTAGTCTCTTTCTGAAGAAATCAGCCATTGAAAACCCTGTGGAGCACAGTTCTACTCTGGCATACATTATGTCACCTTGTGTTGGAGTCGACTTAAGGCAACTATTTTTTTGTTTTGTTTTTCTAGATGGTGACTAAGTTGTACCTTCAACTGGTGCTGTTTTCAGCTGCTACTTCACTGAAGTAAGAAGAAACAATGAAGTCCTCAGACCTTCATCTCAGAAAGCCTAGATTACCATAGAAAAAATCCAATATTTCGTTTATTCTTTTAACAAATACGTTGTTTATCGAGTGTAAATGGTTGAGGAATAAAACAGTGGCTGAAGCAAACAGTCTGTGCTCAGGAAGGGTGTATCCTTCTAAGGAATGTCAGACAGTAAACAAATAATTTAGATCTACATTTTTCGCATTTTAATATTTCTGCATTTAAATGTAGTCATTGTAAATCAAGCAGCAAGTGTGAAGTAGTTCTCATTGCCTGCACGTGTAAACTTGATCATAGCTGTGCATACTGTCATCACACCGAGAGTCTCGTGTATTGCTAATATTACACAGATTGAGTTTAATTGTTATTAAAATGCTTTCAAAAAGATTATATATGCACTGTCTTTGAAATGAGAAGTTATTCTGTCAGTCAAAAAGCATGGACACAATGCAATAAAGGGTAAATTTGTAGTAGTGAATGAAATAGTCATCACTGGAAATGTAATGACAATTCCATATTTTCTTTTTTTGCTAAGCAATAACCAAATGATTTACAGATGCCAAGAAAAGAAAATAACCTCTTCATAGTTTAGCACGGCCATGGAATTAAGCTCTGGCGGCTAATGGGTTATGAGCAGAACATCCTTTGGCAGTGGCTAGAACCTTCTTTAGAGTCCCTGGGAAAGATTTAATGTAGTCAGCTGCTAAATGAAAGGTTGGTGGTTCAACTCCAATGAGTGCTACCTAGCAATCTGCTCCCAAAAAATCAGCCACTGAAAACGTTATGTGGCAGAGTTCTGCTCTGACACACATGAGGTTGCCAGGAATTGAAATCACCTTGATGGCAGCTGTTCTGCTTTGTTTTGTTTTTTAGAACCTTCTTTAAGTGATGGCAGCACATGCCTCCTTCTTCTATGTCCCTTTGTTCATCCTGCTACCAGAAACATGATGGATGATGCCAGCTTGGACTATGAAGTGAGATAACGTATAACAGACTAACAAGGGTAGAAGGAAACTGGACCCTGACACCTACTAAACCACCTACCAGAAATTCCATGTGAGAGAAATAAATATCTGTCTAGTTGAAACAACTATTATTTAGGATTTTCTGTCAATTGCTGCTGGACCTAATCCAACCCAGAATGGGAAGATAAGTTGGGATAGTAGTGGATGCAAAGGTCCTGAGGCAGTTTTTTTAGCAATCGAAAGAAGGTCAGTGTGTCTGGAAAATAATGAGCAGGAGGAAATCTGATAAAAAAAAAAAAGATGACACTAGAAATATAAGCAGAGTTCAGGCACCAAAGTAATGGGAAAACAATAGAAAGTCCCTGAAGGACCAAGAAAGGGATAAATTTCAACCACCTTTCTAAAGATTCACTCCACTGTCCTATGGGAAATGGATAGAAAGAGGACAAGAGGGTAAACAGTGAGGTCACTAGGATGATACACAGTAATCAAAGTAAGAAAAGACTAGACCCAAATAAGGGGGTAGCAAAGGGTATAGAGAGGAATGAATGAATTAGAGATGTGCAAATTTCTTATCCTCTCAGAGCCTCAATTTTCTCTTCTTTAAGATTGGGATATTAACAGTATCTTCCTCACATTGCTGCTGAAAGAATTAAATGAGATAATCGTGCATGTAAACTGATTAGAAGCATCCTCTGCACAGAGAAAGAGCTCAACAAACGTTGACTACTGCCATTGTTCTTATAATGATCATCTTGCAAGTAGAAATGGAAGAACTTGCTGATAGCTTTTTTAAAATGTATAATCTGCTATGTTCTCAGCACTGTGCTCACCACCACACATTATGCCAACCTGATGGATTAGTTAACTTCTAGTGCAGGCAGGCCTATCAGTTTTACCCTGTGTCATAGCTTCAGAGTGCATATTCAACTTTTATTAACAATTTGCTACATTTATTTTTTCAAATATAGCAGTTATGAAATTTATTCCTCAATTCTTTGAGACAAGAGGTAATACAGCTCTTTATTTCTCTAAATCTAATTACATCTGTTCTGAATCTCCACACTCTTGCCTAGGGAGTAATTCAATCTTATTAATACTTTGGGAGCCCTTCCCTAAGGTTGTGTAAGAGCTCCGGAGGCTTCCAGCCCATTCAACAAGGACCTCTCATCAGCCCAGACTTGATAAGCCCCACAGTCTTGAGAAAACAGGGAACAATGCTGTTTCATTAGGTATGTTAGTTATCATGATCTTTGCCAGCTAGGGAAGTTTAGGTCTCTAAGCAGCTTTCAATCCCATCTGAGGTTCTATTACCTCCCTGGAGTGGTGCATGGAAGCAGTGAGCTGAACCTTACAATACCAGTGTCCCATATAATCTGGGAAATTTTCATTTTCTGGGAGAAAATATCTATTGACACCCCTTTCCATCTCCTCTATCTTAAGTACCACATTCCATTTCATCCCCCTCCTCTTCATTACTGTTCAGGAGACTTTACTTTTCTGTTTTGCTTGTATTTAGCTTATGAATAAAAAGAACAGCCAATTCCTAAGAATTTGGGGGGATCTTAGACAATACTGCTGGGTCAGGAAGTGGAGGCTTCTTGATCATTTGCCATATGACAAACCGCTTTCTTCTACGAGCTTATGAACTTGGTAAACTGTCATTAAGAGCACTAGTTCCAGCAAGCCTCAGGTCATTTTATTCCCATAAGATCATTCATGTAGGGTACAGCAAAGAGAGAGGAGAAAGATACACCAGATAGTCTCCAGTCTTTATATCTTGTATTGTGTCATGGGCATATCTTCACACCTCCTCTCTTGTCATATCTATTACCTAGAAAATGGTGCCCATCTCTCAGTGCCCCAAGCGAGAAAAAAGTTGCAATAAAAGTCATTCCTGCTGATCTGAGGTATAAAAGAGGAAGACTCTTCACTTCTTATGAAAAACACTGACCAGGCCATGTCCCCAAGTTTAATGAAAATGTAACCTCTTAACTTACACAATTATTTCCTCCCAAGAATGGGAGAAGATGAATTTTCATTTCTGCTCAAATCGTTGAAACAATTCAAAGAGACGTTACATCAGAACCCTGAGAACCCAGTAGGAGTAATATTGGATAATTATTTAATGTTACCTTGAGTAGAAAATAAAATGCCTTTTTATAAGCCCATGTGGCTAACACATGTCTACCTCTTAGAGTTCTGAACCTCATAAAAGTATACTCTGTGCCTTATAAAAATAAGTAGAGGGGAACTTCCCCTGATACTTGGCCACAGATTCTCCTAAAACATGCATCCATTCTCAAACCCCTCAAACCATTTAATATTAGGCCCTTCCCTTTTCCTTGCCTCCTGTTCACAGGGCCCCCACAGTGGTTTGGCCTCTGCCCCATTAGTCCACTGACGTGGCTGTCACAGAGGTATACAATTATTTAACCCTTCTTGATGGACATAAACCACGAAGCTCTTTACTTCCCCTGAGGAGTAGAAGAGGAAGGTATAAGGACAACTCAGAACTTTGCTCAATTCTGTAAACAATGTAAATGTCTACCAAAAGGAAAAGGAATAAATAAAATGTGACATATCTGTGCAATTACCTATTTATATAGCTGTGAAAATGAATGAAGTAGAGCTTTAGTCTAAGTAAATCTCAACATTGTTTCAAGGGAGGAAAAAGCAAGTTGCAAAAAGATGTATACAGTGTTGATAGCATTTATGTAAAGTTTAGAAACATGCAAAAAATATTGATAATTGTTTAGTGAATAATTCACTTGGAAAAAAATTAAGGAATTCATTTGAATGAAAAAAAAATACAAAATTTAGTATACTGACTGCCTCTGTGAAGGAGGTAAGAGAATGTGATTGAGGAGAAATGTTTCAATTATCTTTAGATATGATAGGTACATGGACTTAAACTGTCTTTATAACTTTCTACCCACCACTCATCTGTCAGCTTGTCATACTGTGGTAGGTTGCATGTAGCTATGATGCTGGAAGCTACTCCACTGGTATTTCAAATACCAGCAGGAGCATCCACGGTGGGCAGATTTCAACAGAGCTTCCAGACTAAGACAAATTAAGAAGAAAGGCCTAGTGATCTACACCCAGAAAAGGCCTAGCAATCTACTTTCAGTAAAAACCTTATGGGTCACAACAGAATATTGTCCAACGTAGTTCCCGCAGATGAGCCTCCTAGGTTGGAAGGCACCACACAATAGCCTCAACAATGAACTCAAAGGTAGCAATGATCATGAAGATGGCACAGGATCGGGCAATGTTTTTTTTTTTTTTTTTTCTGTTATGCATAAGGCCACCATGAGTCTGAATCAAATCAACAGCAACTAACAACAATAACATACCTTTCCACATGTTTTTAATAATACATAACATAGGAAAAAAAAATAAAGAAACAAAACTTAGTCCTCTCTTTCCTAGGAGTAGGGATAAGTGTAAGGAAAATGAAACAAAACAAAACCCACTGCTGTGGAGTCTATTCCAACTCACAGTGACCCTATAGGACAGAGTTCATTTTTAACCCTTACAGAGCAGCTGTCTTCCTTGTGGTGGCATCTCATTCCAGTCTGCTTCATATCAAAACATGCTTCTACATTCACCATTAGTAAGGAAGAGATCAGGAATAATTAATTCCATGAGGGATCTCGAGTGCTTCCATGCACAGCCAAATACATCATATGGCCATCCCTAGCTTCAAGGCACTGTGTCTTAGCCTGCATTCCCTCCCTGCCACCCACTGTTGCTGTCCAGTTGATTCAGACTCATAGTGACCCTATAGTACAGAGTGGAACTGCCCTATAAGGTATTCAAGGAATAACTGGTTTTTCCATATTCCAACTGCTGTTCCTAGTATTATTTTACAAAATAAATGATTTACATGCTCTTGAATCAAATTCTGCTTTTTAGCCTGCATTATCCCCCCCCTCAAAAAAAATAGAATTTGATTCAAGTGCATGCCTGTAAAAAATGTATTTTGTAAAATAACACTAGGAACAGTAGTTGGGGTCTGGAAAAAAGGGAAATGCAATCCTAGGAGTTTTAATCAAGTTAATTGTCTCTGTGAGGCTCAGTCAGGCTAAGAAGCTTCAGAGGAACCATGTAGAATATATCTGGGAATTGCCCATTGGAGGGGAAAGCAATAATGCACATAGAAAACAACACGTTCAGAGAAAAGTACTGATCCACCATTTGCCAACCACACTAGTCAGGAATTATCCCACATGGTAATAACTCTCTCACTTCCTGGCTGTTTTGTCAGAATGGCTGAGCTGGTTCTTGTCAATGTTGCACAGACTCATAGAGAAATATCAGGACAAAAAAGCAAGAAATACATAGTGCACCTGAGACAATTTGCTGTTGGGTTACACCTGTAAGTAGTGGGTTGCCATTGCAATAGCTAGACTAAAAAAAGTGGGCTGAGAGGATGTGAAGCAGAACAAAAGGGGGGCCAATACTGCCCATCCTTTTTACCACTGAGATTTGCTTGTGCCCTACTGTATATTCAATATGTCAAAGAGAAACAAATTACTATTCCCACTGCTGCAACTTAACACTTTAATACTCGAGTTGCAATAGTGAAGGATTCCATGGGGAAAATATTAAACACGCAGGAAACATCTAAAGAAGATGGAAGGAATAAACAGAGTCATTATACCAAAAAGAATTAGTCAATGTTCAACTATTTCAAGAGGTGGCATATGATCAGGAACTGATGTTACTGAAGGAAGAAGTCCAGACTGTTCTGAAGGCATTGGCAAAAAACCAGGCTCCAGGAATTGATGGAATATCAATTGAGATGTTTCAACAAACAGAGGCATCACTGGAGGTGCTCATTTGTCTATGCCAAGAAACATGGAAGACAGCTTCCTGGCCAACTGACTGGAAGAGACCCATATTTATGCCTATTCACAAGAAAGATGATCCAACCGAATGTGGAAATTATAGAACAATATCATTAATATCACACACAAGCAAAATTTTGCTGAAGATCATTCAAAAGCAGCTGCAGCAGTATATGGACAGGCAACTGCCAGAAATTCAGGCCGGTTTCAGAAGAGGACGTGGAACCAGGGATATCATTGCTGATGTCAGATGGATCCTGGCTGAAAGCAGACAATACCAGAAGGATGTTTACCTGTGTTTTATTGACTACGCAAAGGCATTCGACTGTGTGGATCATAACAAACTATGGATAACACTGCGGAGAATGGGAATTCCAGAACACTTAATTGTGCTCATGAGGAACCTTTATGTAGATCAAGAGGCAGTTGTTGGGACAGAACAAGGGGATACTGATTGTTTTAAAGTCAGGAAAGGTGTGCGTCAGGGTTGTATTCTTTCACCACACCTATTCAGTCTGTATGCTGAGTAAATAATACGAGAAGCTGGCCTATATGAAAAACAATGGGGCATCAGGATTGGAGAAAGATTAATTAGCAACCTGCGTTATGCAGATGACACAACCTTGCTTGCTGAAAGTGAGGAGGACTTGAAGCACTTACTAATGAAGATGAAAGACCACAGCCTTCAGCATGGATTCCACCTCAACATAAAGAAAACAAAAATCCTCATAACTGGACCAATGAGCAGCATCATGATAAACGGAGAAAAGATTGAAGTTGTCAAGGATTTCATTTTACTTGGATCCACAATCAACAGCCATGGAAGCAGCAGTCAAGAAATCAAAAGTCACATTGCATTGGGTAAATCTGCTGCAAAGGACGTCTTTAAAGTGTTGAAGAGCAAAGATGTCACCTTGAAGACTAAGGTGTGCCTAATCCAAGCCATGGTATTTTCAATCACGTCATATGCATGTGAAAGCTGGAGAATGAATAAGGAAGACTGAAGAAGAATTGACGCCTTTAAATTGTGGCGTTGGCGAAGAATACTGAATATACCATGGACTGCCAGAAGAACGAACAAATCTGTCTTAGAAGAGGTACAGCCAGAATGCTCCTTAGAAGCAAGGATGGCAAGACTGCGTCTTACATACTTCAGACATGTTGTCAGGAGGGATCAGTTCCTGGAGAAGGACATCATGCTTGGCAAAGTATAGGGTCAGCAGAAAACAGGAAGACCCTCAACGGGGTGGATTGACACAGTGGCTGCAACAATGAGCTCAAACATAACAATTGTGAGAATGGCTCAGGACCAGGCAATGTTTCGTTCTGTTGTGTATAGGGTCACTCTGAGTTAGAACTGACTCGATGGCAGCTAACAACAAGAATTGCTGCAACTCATCCCAAGTCTAGAATTGATATTCATTGTCTCCACCACACGTTTTAGATTTCCCTCATCCTTGGCCAAGACTTCAGTAGCTCCAGGGTTCTTGCCTAGTGGGGTAATATAGACCATCATGGGAGGCTGAAGCCTTCAATTACCTTACTGTGGTTTAACTCTGGTGGTTGGAATTGTGTACCTATAGTTCTTACTAAACACAGAAGCACTAAGATTATCCTGAGGAATCTACTGGATTCAAGATGTACTCCTTCCTGTTCCTAGCATGTAGCAACATCCCTATCTACTTGGTAATTGGAATCAATATTCCCACTCATACAGTAACTCCTTTATTTGTCTGGTGGTTTCGCAGCGTTAGAAGTCAAAATGACAAGTTAGCAGTCAAACTTCAGGTTCATCAGAACTCTTTTATGGACCTGATGGGAACTCAAACCTCTAAACCAGCAGAGCTGTCATAGTTTCCTAGTGCCACTGTAACAGAAATACCATGATTGGGTAGCTTTAAAGAAAAAAAATTGTTTTCTCACAGTTTAGGAGGCTACAAACCTGAATTTGGGGCATTTGCTATAGGTGAAGGCTCTCTCTGGCTTTGGGAGAAATACTTGTCTCAGGTTCTGTAGCGCCAGAATTCCTCAGTTCTTTGGTGACCTTCACATGGTATCTCTCTTCCCCTATGTGTGTCCCCTTATTTCTGTGTCTATACTGTTCTTTGTAACCCAGAAGTGATTAGGTTAGGATACACACTACACAAATATGGCCTCATTCACATAATAAAGAAAATCCTATTTCCAAACAGGATTACTTCCACATCCATAGGCGTAGGATTCCTATACATAAAAAAAAAAAACAGGATTACTTCCACATCCATAGGCGTAGGATTCCTATACATAGGGGCACAAAATTCAATCCATAATAAGAACCAAGGGATGTAAAGCACAAATTCCAAGGTATAAATCCTGCCCCCCACCACCAAAAAAGGTCACTTTGACTAATGGTGAGAAGGACCGATTCTCCTTGGAACCTTTGGTTCCCATGTTCATATGTTCTAGTTATTGAGGACACAGCACTATATATCACAATATATCAACCACTGGTTAGTGCATGTACAGGTAGTCCTCTATTTACAACGTATTTGAGTTATGAAGGAAACCCTGGTGGGATAGTAGTTAAGATCTACGGCTGCTAACCAAAAGGTTGACAGTTTGAATCCACTAGGTGCTCCTTGGAAACCTCATGGGGCAGTTCTACTCTGTTGTATAGGTCACTATCAGTTGGAATCGACTCAATGGCAATGAGTTTGGTTTTTTTTAGTTTGAATTATGAAACACACTTACAAGTGTCTTTTTTTTTGTACACCTTATTGTTTTTTATTGTTAGTAATATGTACTACATAAAATGTTGGAGCACATAACTTGCTAATGTTATCATTCTCACATGTTCCCTTGTAGATGTTCAATTTTATGATTTGCAGTTCAAAACACTGCCATATGGCAGGCTATGCCCTCCTCTACAATGAAGCTGGTGTTGGTAATGGGAGTCATAATGGATAGAGAGTTGGGCAATGCTCAACTCTATCAGACAATTGAACTGTGCACACACCTGACAGCCATTACAACTCTGACTTCATTGTTATGACATTGACACTGACTTCATTGTAGACCAGGTGTATAGTGTGATTTTATTCAGTGTTTTGTACCATAAGAAACATCAGTTGTTAACTTGAAGCTGAGTTGTTCAAGTTTCTCTAACTATAACACCTGCATTGCTTATACCCCCAACGATATGTCTAGTAAAAGAAGTCATGCCACTGAAAGTTATAATCCAAAAAAGAAGGCAAGAAAGGCTATAGACATGGATATGAAGATGAAGCTCATTAAGGCCTATACTAATGGAAAGAAAGTCGGTAAAACAGAGTGTGGAGAAAAACTGTCTCATTCAACCATTTTGACAAGCATTAAGGATAAGAATAGGATTTTGGAGGCAATTAAAATAGCAATTGACATAAAATCGACAATTTTAAGAAGCCAGGGCCAATCCAAGATATGGAGAAGCTGTTGATGATTTGGATAGAAAACCGAATCCAGAAAAAAATTCCTATGAATTTACTGGTAATTCAAAGGAAAGCACGCAGCCCTTTTGAAAACCTGAATGAACCGCAAGAAGAAGACTACAGCAAGTACTTCTATGTCAGCAAGGGCTGGTTTCATTGCTTCAAACACAGATTTGGCTTACCTGACATGCGTATAGCTGGAGAGGCAGGAAGAACCAATATTGAAGCTGCCTAAAAATTCAATAATGAACTGGACAAAACAATACAAGATGAAGAATATCTACCATAGCAGATATTTAACGTGGATGAAGAAGGCTTGTTTTGGAAAAGGGTGCCAGAACAGATCTATATTAACAAAGAGGCGAAGTCGATGCCTAGTTTCAAGGTATTTAAAGACAGAATCACGCTGTTGCTTGAAGGAAATACTGTTGAATTTAAATTAAAAAGTTTCTTGTTTACCATGCAGAGAACACCCCAGCATTCAAAAACATTGATAAAAATAAGCTGCTAGTCTTCTGCAGGAGTAATTCCAAGGCCTGGATAACAATTGTGCTATTCAAACACTGGTTTTTAAATTGTTTCAATCCAGAAGTGTGTGCCTACTGCCTTGGAAAGAGTATTCCTTTCAAGATTCTACTGTTACTTGGTAATGCCCCAGGACATCCTCCTCACGTAGATGATCTAAGACAAGACGTGAAAGTGGTGTATCTACCTTCCAATATGGCAGCTGTGATTCAGCCTGTGGATCCAGGTGCAATCACCACCTTCTAGGCATACTACCTATGGACTATGTTTGCTCAGGCAATAGCTGCAATAGATGGAGGTGCAGGAACATTGCACAATTTCTGGAAGAATTATAATATTCTCCAGTGTATCTGAAACATTGCATTTTCCTTGTACAAAGTTATGGGAAAATGCATGGGGGGGACATGGAAAAAATTGCTGATTTATGTGAACATGCTCCAAGCATTTGATCAGGATAATATGATGGAAGAGGTCTGTGGAAAAATCATCCATATGGCAAAGATGCTGAACTGAGAACTTGATATTGTCGATGTAGAACAGCTCATAGATCACGTAGAAGGGAATTGACCCATCAGGGCTGAATGGATTTTGAAGGGGAAAGAAATGCTGAAGAAGAAAGAAATAATGAGGAAGAGGAAGGAGAGTTGTCAAAAATTTTTACAGTGAAAAGATTAGCTGAAGCTTTTTCTAAACTAAATCAGGGACTTCATTTGCTTGAAAACATGGACCCAAACACTGATCGCTTTGCTGAAATCAATAGGCCAATTTGGGAAGCAGTGAGATGTTACCAGGAAATGTATGAGACAAAAAGAAAACAGCCATATAGACAACTCTCACTAATTTTTCTGACCTGAAACGCCATCCTTATTCCCAGGGATAATCCAGATGATCCAGAACCTTCCATAAGAGGAGTTATCACTGCAATTGACAAAATGCCAACATTGTCCAACTGTTCTTCATTGTCTGAGTAAGTTTTTATGTTTCATGTATTTTTTTATGTATGCACGTATTAAAATATATCTGAAAGTTTGCGTGTGATGTTTTCAACCCCCAAAGACAAATAAAGATCAGATTTGTAAAGATACTGATAATAAAAGGCAATATAAAAAAAAAAAAAAAATGAAGTATTCCACTTAACCTCAGAACTGACTTACAACAGAGTCATCAAGATGAATTCCTGTAGTAAGTCAGGGACTACCTGTACTGCATTCTGAATGACAGCGCTGCAACCAGTGGTGTGCTGGTAAACTGGCTTTTTTCAAAGCCATCTCTTACTCTGAGCCCTACTCAAACCTGGCCAACTTTCAAGAAACAAATGAATGAATCAGAGAAGCATTCCCAAATGTTGCCTCCAAAATCCAAAGAGGCCTACCAAGTGCTGAGCCTTTCTCTAGGGAACCTCTAAAAACTTCCCCTATTCAGGACCAACCCTTGAATCTTATTAGGGTATCTGAGTACATAACAATTCTTGTTCAACCATTGTGATTAGCATCGTGTCAACAATACAGTGAACCAGCATAATATTCTGCAATGTCAAGAAACTCAGGATCCCCAGGGCTATACTACAACAAAAAAGGAGAGTCAACACAATTCTAGGACAAGAGAGTGATTATACAGCAGTGATAGAAGATATGGCTCGATTTCAACACTGCCATGGAGGCTTCTTTGAATTTCACCGCATGCCTTGAGTTGATAATTGGCAATACTGAGCCCATTCTTTTCTTTTTTTCAAGGTTTCTAAAGGAGCTAACAAAAGCCAGTTAACTCCATAGTTACTATCTTTACTTTTGCCACAATAGCATTTAGCGCTACTATCACTATATAAGCCAATGACTCACTTTCTCCTGTACCTCTTCTCAATCCATCACTAGTTACAGTCTTAATACTGATGCTACTTCATGCCACCACCCTACCACCTGCCACCAGTAATGGGGCCTGATAACTCTGCAACCAGTGAACTACCAGTTCCAAAATCCCATTTTGAGGTCTGCTTTCTAGAGTTATGTCTCGCACCAACTGTCTTAGCCTGGGTTCTCCTTATAAATGGAGTCTGAGGCAAGAGCTTGAATACACGTATTTTACTATGGGATGTGCTCACCCACTAAGATGGCTCCCTCAGAGGAACCATCTACAATGCATCTCAAAATTCTCTGTTTGGAGGGTGGAAGAGAGTAGTATTTATCTACAAATGCCTGTTTCCCATTGTCAAGGCTTGTCTCCTGGGGTGTTAACTCCCTCATACTTCCAGCTTTGAACATGCATCAGAATGATGGAGAGTGAGGTGATGTCGGGTTAAACCTGTTCACAATAAGATAATATAGTAACATTTGAAGGAGGAAAGTTGGGCTGAAAGGATGTGAGGTAAGACCTAAGCAGTGCCCCACTCAGGCTGTGTTTCCGGAAGGGAAGAAGTCTGAAAACCCTGGTAAATATGAGTAAGGTCATAAAAAAAAAAAAGTCATAGACCCCATTAAATATATTAAAATCTGTAGAGTGAGTTTCAAGAAATCAGGACAAGGTCTGTTTTATTCATCGTAGTAAGAGCTCCACAAATATCTGTTGAATGAATGAGTGAAACAACAAATGAATAAATGAACATTGCTGCTTATAGTCCAACTCTTAATGGGATGCAATTTAAAACCATGCCATTTCACCTCCTAAATATATAAAAATATGATTCCTCATGATCGAATAACAGTGAACTTTAACATTCCATCACACTTTATCCAGGCAATCAATCTCAATCATCCCTTAATAATAGGCATTGGGTACAAAAGGCAGACTCATGTTCCTGTTGATTTAATCAAACGGTATTTACAGAAAAACACAGGAAATTTAAATAATGACATAATTGTGCTTTAAAACTAATAGGAAAAATGTATTTAAAATGAAGCAGATTTTAAGGTAGTTTAGAAATTTCTGAGTATGTAGTCAATTTTTGTTTGGGTTTTGAGGAATATTATCTTCTGTTCTCAGTTTAGGGGCAAAGTGATGCGGAAGTCTAGTGTAATCACAAAGCTATATACCTCCTCTAGAAGCCATTTTGCCCTTCCCTACTACTACGTATATTTTTAATGAATTTTGTGTGTGTGTTTCGAGAGAGAATGTCAGGCAGACAGAGAGAGGAAGACAATAAAATAAGAAAATAAGGTGTCAGCTTACTTGTAATCAATTATAAAGAGTTGCCCCTCATCACATAGATTTCAGAATTAATTCATTTTCAATTATGTAATTGGTTTGAGTTGATATTTCTGTTATACTGCTCTACTTTCTCTGTTCTTTTTTAAAACAAAAAGTGTGCATATCTAAAGTGGCCAGTTATGGTGAAACTATAGCCATGAAGAGTGTTTTTATGAGAGCAGTGCTACTATATATAAGTTCTGAGCTAATGATCCCATTAATGATCCCACTGCTAAGTTCTAATTCTGTGGCTTCCAACTTTTTCAAGTATGTGGATCCTTTTTTTTTTTACCAAAAAATTATCAACAACTACCACCCATAATAACTACTCTTAATTCAGCAAAGTCTTCAAGCAAATTTAAATTTTATTAATTAGAAGAGTTTTGTTTTTGTTTCTGTTGTTGTTGTTGGGTGCCATCAAGTCAACTCTGACTCATAGCTACCGCATGTGATGCAGTACAACTGCCCCATAGGGTTTTCTTGGCTGCAGTCTTTATAGGATCTGATTGTCTGGTCTTTCTTCCACAGAACTGCTGTGTAAGTTCAAATTGCCAACCTTTCTGTTAGTAACCAAATGCTTAATCACAATTAGAAAAGTACTTAAATATAATTGAAAAATAGAAGTATGGAAAAGATGTAGTCCACTTATAGTCGTTGCTCACTTGCTAATAGTAGAGTACTGGTTGAGGTGTAGTTCCTGGATCAAAATAAACCAAAAACCAAACTCGTTGCCATTGAGTTGATTCCAACTCATGGCAACTCCATGTGTTAGAGAGTAGAATTGCTCCACAATTTTTTTTTTCCTATAATCTTTACAGAAGCAGATAGCCAGGCATTTCTTCCATGTTGCCACTGGGTGGGTTCCAACTGCCAACTTTTGGATTGGTAGTCAAGCACAAACTGTGCCATCTAGATGCTTTCCCAAAGCTCTCAATTTCGACTCATAGTGACCCTATAGGACAGAGTAGAACTGGCCCATAGGGTTTCCAAGGCCGTAAAACTTTACAGAAGCAGGCTGCCACATCCCGTAGAGCAGCTGGTAGATTTGAACCACAGATCCTTTGGTTAGCAGCTGAGCATTTAACCACTGCACCACCAGGGCTCCTTTAGGTAGTTTACTGGGTCAAAATACTTGGTTTCAAATTCAGACTGTACTTATCAGAAAACTCTCTAAGCCTTGGTTTTTGCATTTGTAAAAAGCAGATGATGGTAACATATATACTATATATATACACACATATACCTATACCTATCTATCTATTTGTACATACAGATATGTACATACATGTATACACATACTCCTCACTTATCAACTTTATTATATGATATTTTCCATTCACAACAATAGTAAAAAATCTACTATCCAACTATTTTGCACATTAACAACAGACGTCTGGTAGTAATGAATGCTGAGGTGTGTAGTGACAGTAACACTGGCTGTGATGGTTACTGCTATATGTCAGTGTGGCTGTGATGGTTTAAGTTATGTGTCAGTGTGGCTGGGCCATGATTAGTGGTTTCGCAATTATGTAATGATGTAATTTTGGAGTTATGTAATGAAATTGTCATCCTCTATTTTGAGTTCTGATGTGGTCATCCTCTGTGTATTCCTTCCATCTTCTTTTGATGCTTCCTGCATCATTTAATATTTTCCCCATAGAATCCTTCACTATTGCAACTCAAGGCTTGAATTTTTTCTTCAGTTCTTTCAGCTTGAGAAACGCCTAGCATGTTCTTTCCTTTTGGCTTTCCATCTCCAGCTCTTTGCACATGTCATTATAATAGTTTACTTTGTCTTTTCTAGCTGCCCTTTGAAATCTTCGGTTCTTTTACTTCATCAATTCTTCCTTTTGCTTTAGCTGCTCGACATTCAAGAGTAAGTCTCAGAGTCTCCTCTGACATCCATCTTGGTCTTTTCTTTCTTTCCTGTCTTTTCAATGACCTCTTGCTTTCTTCATGTGTGATGTCCTGGATGTCATTCCACAACTCATCTGGTCTTTGGTCACTAGTGTTCTATGTGTCAAATCTATTCTTTAGAACCTGGAATGTATGAAGTATGAATCTAGGAAAATTGGAAATCATCAAAAATGAAATGGAACACATAAAGATTGATATCCTAGGCATTAGTGAGCTGCAATGGACAGGTATTGGCCATTTTGAATCAGACAATCATACAGTCTACTATGCTGGGAGTGACAACTTGAAGAGGAAGGTTGTGTCATTCATCATCAAAAAGAATATTTCAAGATCTATCCTAAAGTACAACGCTGTCAGTGATAAGATAATAGCCATACGCCTACAAGGAAAACCAATTAATACGACTATTATTCAAATTTACGCACCAACCACTAGGGCCAAAGGTGAAGAAATAGTAAATTTTTATCAGCTGCTGCAGTCTGAAATTGACTGAACATGCAATCAAGATGCATTGATAATTACTGGTGATTGGAATGTGAAAGTTGGAAACAAAGAAGAAGAATCAGTAGTTGGAAAATATGGCCTTGGTGATAGAAACAATGCCAGAGATTGAATGATAGAATTTTGCAAGACCAGCAACTTCTCCGTTGCAAATACCTTCTTTCACCAACATAAATGGCAGCTATACACATGGACCTCACCAGATGGAACACACAGAAATCAAACTACATCTGTGGAAAGAGACGATGGAAAAGCTCAATATCATCAGTCAGAACAAGGCCAGGGGCCGACTGTGGAACAGACCATCAGTTGTTCATATTCAAGTTCAAGCTGAAACTGAAGAAAATTAGAGCAAGTCCACAAGAGCCAAAATATGACCTTGAGTATATCCCACCTGAATTTAGAGACCATCTGAAGAATAGATTTGACACACTGAACACTAGTGACCGAAGTGGAATACTACGTATGGATAAAGAACAATGATGAATCCACGAAACATTTCATAACATGGAGGAATCTGGAAGGCATCATGCTGAGTGAAATTAGTCAGTTGCAAAAGGACAAATTTTGTATAAGACCACTATTATAAGAGTTCAAGAAATAGTGTTAACAGAGAATAAAATATTCTTTGATGGTTATGAGAGTGGGGAAGGAGGGAGGGAGAGGGGTATTCACTAAAATTAGATAGTAGACAGGAACTATTTTAGGTGAAGGGAAAGACAACACACAATACAGGAGAGATAAGCACAACTGGACTTAACCAAAAGCAGTTTCCTGAATAAACTGAACAGTTCGAAGGCCAGCATAGCAGGGGCAGGGGTTCAAGGACCATGGTTTCAGGGGACATCTAGGTGAATTGGCATAATAAAATCTATTAAGAAAACATTCTGCATCCCACTTTGGAGAGTGGCGTTTGGGGTCTTAAATGCTAGCAAGCGGCCATCTATGATGCATCAATTGGTCTCAACGCACCATGATCAAAGGAGAACAAAGAACACCAAAGACACAAGGTAATTATGAGCCCAAGGGACAGAAAGGGCCACATAAACCAGAGACTACATCAGCCTAAGACCAGAAGAACTAGATGGTGCCCAGCTACAACTGATGTTTGCCCAACAGGGAACACAAGAGAGAACCCCTGAGGGGAGCAGGAGGGCAGTGGGCTCCAGGTCCCAAATTCTTAAAAAGACCAGATTTAATGGCCTGACTGAGACTAAAAGGACCCCAGAGGTCATGGTCCCCAGCCCTTCTGTTAACCCAAGACAGGAACCATTCCCAAAGCCAACTCTTCAGGCAGGGATTAGACTGGACTATGGAATAGAATAGAAAATAATACTGGTGAAGAGTGAGCTTCTTCGATCAAGTAGACACATGAGACCACATGGGCAGCTCCTGTCTGGAGGGGAGATGAGAGGGCAGAGGGTGTCAGAATGGACATGAAAATAGAGAGTGGAGGGAAGAGTGTGCTGTGTCATTAGGGGGAGAGGAACTAGGAGTATATAGCAAGGTGTATATAAATTTTTGTATGAGAGACTGACTTTATTTGTAAACTTTCACTTAAAAAAAACACAATAAAAATTTAAAAAAGAATGAAGAAATCAATGTGAAAACAACAGTACTGTAGGATTTAAATTTTTTTAATCCCCTATTATAACATCACAAGTGGCAGTTAGACTATCTTGAAGGTCTCATTTATCTGTGAAAGATATTAGCCTAACCTAATCAGTGCAGACATATCTCAGTGCAGACTCTCAAATATGCTCTTATATGAGAATAATTCTAGATGATAAATGTCAATCCAAAACAAACACACACAAATAATATTAAATTTAAACTCCAAATAAACATTACTTGCACTAATTAAATGCACTGGGGAGTATAAGGCTTTTAAAATAATGAAATGTTAATTGGAATAGTTAAGAAAACTGAAAAATAATTAATATTATAAATTTACAAAGCTATTAGAATAATGGCTCATACCCAACATTCAGAGGCAAGACAGTAAATAAACCTACTGTTCAAGCAAAGCAAATAAATAAAAGGATTCTCCAAGTCACTTAGTTCAAAAGCTTAAATATTTTTGTTCAGTTCCTCAACATTACAGAGCAATTTAGCATTTTCAAACACTTAGTCTTTTCAATACTAATTTTCATCTTAGTATTGAAATAGATTTCCAGAGCAGATAAAAAAGGAAAAAAACAAACAAAAACTAAATATAAATACTTAAAAATTAAAGTTCAGTTTTTTTACAGTTTGGAATATGCCAATAAAATTTATTCTTAAATAATTGTTTTCTCATTGTTGTAAACTTATAGGCAAAGTCTTTAGATAGATTTTAGGTATTTTTTAGTTGTGTTTATACAAACTTATGTGCAACAATAATAAAATCAGCATAAATCCAATATCCTCACTCTTCCATTTCTCAGTCAGCTCTGACAGCAGCTGCCCACGCAGCCCTTCTTTCTCTGACCCTAGTCACCTGGAGCTAGCTTAAGATCTGATGAACTAAAAGGACACTGTCCTTCAGACTGCCAAATAGGTAGATGTCAGCTGCAAGTTTGAGGGGCCCAGGATCTTCCTTTACTTCTGACCTGCTGGCTGTAGATTCCAGGGTTTAACTCTGCCCCTTCAGGATGCCAGCCACGAGCTCAGGGGTCCCAAGCCTGCTTATTTCTGACTTGCTAGCTCCCATCACTTCCTTGAGTTTGATAAATTGCTGGAACGAATCACAGAACCTGTGGAAAGTACTATATTTACAATTACAGCTTTATTATAAAGGATACAAATTAGGATTAGCACAAAGACAAGACGTATAGGGTGAGGTCTGGGAGGGTTCCCAATGTCAAGCTTCCATGTCCTAAAGGATTTGAGTCACCCTTCCAAGAGCAGATGTTTTCACCCACCAGCATGCCCATAGAGCTTCAGTGTCCAGATCTTTTACTAGGAGTCTCACCATGTAATGCAAACTCTAGCCCCTCTCCCCTAAGGTCGATTGATGGTCTTTTTAGCCAGACCAGTCCCTGTTCTCTAAGACTGGTCAATATTATGAGGTGATTATGAGGTACTACACCGTAGGTCTTTCTGGCCTGGCCAGCCCCCACTCCAGAGTTACCTAATCACCTCACCTTATCTGTTAGTTAGGTATGGTCTGACAGTTAAATTCCAAGGCACCAAGGAGCCAAGGACAAAGGCAAAACTACTTGAAATAAAGCTAATCTTTATCATACAATATGCATATAGAGTATTTCCAGAGTATTTCCTCTTCCAGTATGATGGAATAACAGAAGAAACAAGTATCCAACTAGGTCACCTGTTGGAATGTTTTCAGGCATTAAACAGAAAGTGACACAAATTTGAGATCCCTGAGAGTAAAGAACCTCTCAAGATAAGTCCCAATGTTGCCCTGGCTTTCTATTAGTGGAAAATTTCCTGACTTCAGTGTATCAAGCTGAGGAGGCAGAGATCAGAGTTTAAGACAGCTGAAGCAAATGCAATTTGTAGGGCAGGTTACCAGAGAGGAAGAATCTCCATGGGAGCAGAGATTGCTCAGAGTCTGTGTGGAGGTTACTCACATGTCCTTGGCCAAGGCTGGCCTGGGCTCAAACAGGCTAAGAATATATGAGCCTTGCTAATGGGTACTAGGTTTCTTCTTCTTTCTTTTTAGTAACAACTTTATTGAGATATAATTCATATATCATACAATTTACACATGTAAAATGTACAATTTAATGTTTTTTAGTATATTCAGAGATGTGTGAAACCATCACGACAGTCAATTTTAGAACATTTCTCACCTCAAAAAGAATCCCTGTTCCATTTACCTATCACTTCCATATGCTGGCTCACCCACCAGCCCTAAGCAAACACTAATCTATTTTCCGTCTTTATAAATTTTCCAATTCTGGACATTTCATATAAATGGAATCCTCAGGTAGCTTATACCTTCAAAGTTCATTCATGTAGTAGCATGTATCAGTACTTCATTCCTTATTATTGTTATATAATATCCCACTGTATGAATGGTTGTCCATACATCAGATAATGGACAATTGGATTGTTTCCAACTTTTGGAAATTATAAATAATGTTACTGTAAACATTTGTGGGTTTTTTGTTGTTATTGTTAAAAAAAAAAATTAAGCCAATAGCAGAAATCGACCGGTTTATTTTCATCTATTCTTACTCTCCGCTCCGTTCTCCACACACTCAGCACACGTGTAATTTTGTTTTCAAAGCCTATCTTCCTAACTAGATTAGAAGTTTGGTGAGGGGGAGGACCATACAGTTCTTTTTGCCATTATACCTCCAACAGCTTGTGTGATATCTGGCAAAAAGTGGTGTGAATCATATGTGAGTTAAATAAATAAATGAAAGGCTTCTTTTGTTGAAAGATATAGGGGAGAAAGAACACAAAATAAAGAGTATTCCAAAGAAAAGAGTGTGTGAAAAGGGCTTTGGAAGACCAAGCAGCAGAATGTGTTCTGTGAACCATTAAGTTCCAGGTGTACTAAATTTAATATGCAAGACGGAAGGTGCCTCACAGAGGTCGGTAGGGTGAGGTCATGGACTTTGAGCACAGACATTTGTCCGAAGGGTTTTAAACATGGAGGCAGTAACACAGCCTTATTTGCTTTTTAGATAAATAATGGCCATCACAGAGGTGAAAATGATCTGAAGGTATGTTTGTCAGGATCCTTTTAATTGCAAGTGACATAAACTCAGCTTGAACAAGCTTAAGCAAAAAGGAATATTTATTGTAAGGCTATTGGAATTTCTCATGGAAGTCAAGGAGGGAAAAATGGTTGAGATACAGGAACACCCTGAAATCCAGATCGTTCTCTGCTCATCTTTGCACATTAACATTAAAGGTATTACGTAAAGCTACTAATATCCATTCCATCAGGTCTTTTATCAAGGAAAGATATAGATAATGCATGTTAGAAGCATAAAGAAAATCCAGATGAAGAGAAAAATCTGGCAAGTGAAATCAATTTGGAGAAGGTCATTTCTATTAGAATGCTACAATAGAAAGATTTTACCGTCTTGTAGCACTATAAAATGTTAATGGTACTGCTTTGGTAAAGAGTGTAAAAAACTGAGAGTTACTAAAAGTAGAGAAATGTGATAGGGAATAGAATTAAAGATCGACTTTTACTGCCTTACAATTTTGTCTACAACTAGACCTGTTTAGGGGAAAATCTACTTTTCTTCTGAAAACAGTGGTGAGATGGAGAAATAGACTATTTCAAATGAGTTCTCTAAAGGCAAAACAACTCTTGTAAAATTTCGCTGCTTCTGGTTTTTGTTGTTGTTAGGTGCCATCAAGTCGGTTCCGACTCATAAGGACCCTATGTACCACAGAACGAGAAAAACTGCCCGGTCCTGCATCATGCTCACAATCGTTATCCTTGAGACCATTGTTGCAGAAGTCTTGCCATCCCTCCCTCTAAGGAGAATTCTGGTTGTACTTTTTCCAAGACAGATTTGTTCGTTCTTTTGGCAGTCCATGGTATATTCAATATTCTTCACCAACACCACAATTCAAAGGCATCAATTCTCTTCCTTGGTCTTCCTTATTCATTGTCCAGCATTCACATGCATATGACGTGATTGAATATACCACGGCTTGGGTCAGATGCATCTTAGTCTTCAAGGTAACATCTTTGCTTTTTAACACTTAAAAGAGATCCTTTGCAGCAAATTTGCCCAAAGTAATGCATCTTTTGTTTTCTTGGCTGCTGCTTCCATGGGAGAAACCCTGGTGGCGTAGTGGTTAAGCGCCACAGCTGCTAACCAAGAGGTCAGCAGTTTGAAACTGCCAGGAGCTCCTTGGAAACTCTATGGGGCAGTTCTACTCTGTCCTATAGGGTCACTCTGAGTCAGAATCAACTTGATGGTAGTGGGTTTGGTTTTTTTTTTGTTTGTTTGCTTCCAAGGGTGTTGATTGTGAATCCAAGTAAAATGAAATCCTTGACAACTTCAATCTTTTCTCTGTTTATCATGATTTTGCTTACTGGTCCAGTTGTAAGGATTTTTGTTTTCTTTATGTTGAGGTGGAACCCCTACTGAACGCTGTGGTCTTTGATCTTCATTAGTAAGTGCTTCAAGTCCTCTTCGCTTTCAGCAAGTAAGGTTGTGTCATCTGCATAATTCAGGCTGTTAATGAGTCTTCCTCCAATCCTGATGCCCCGTTCTTCTTCATATAGTTCAGCTTCTTGTATTATTTGCTCAGCATACAGATTGAATAGGTATGGTGAAAGATACAACCCCGATGCATACCTTTCCTGACTTTAAACCACTCAGTATTCCTTATTCAAACAACTGCCTCTTGATCTGTGTAAAGGTTCCTCAGAAGCACAATTAAGTGTTCTGGAATTCCCATTCTTCGCAATGTTATCCATAATTTGTTATGATCCACACAGTCAAATGCCTTTGCATAGTCAATAAAACACAGGTAAACATCCTTCTGGTATTCTCTGCTTTCAGCCAGGACCCATCTGACATCAGCAACGGTATCCCTGGCTCCACATCCTTTTCTGAATCCACCCTGTCAAAATACTGCTGCAGCCACTTTTGAATGATCTTCAGCAAAATTTCGCTTGCGTGTGATATTAATGATATTGTTCTATAATTTCTGCATTCTGTTGGATCACCTTTCTTGAGAATAGGCATAAATATGGATCTCTTCCAGTTGGTTGGCCAGGCAGCTGTCTTCCAAATTTCTTGGCATAGTAAGTGAGTGAGCACTTCCAGCACTGCATCCGTTTGTTGCAACATCTCAATTGATATTCCATCAATTCCTGGAGCCTTGTTTTTCACCATTGCCTTCAGTGCAGCTTGGGCTTCTTCTTTTCATTGGTTCCTGATCATATGCTACCTCTTGAAATCGTTGAACGTTGACTAATTCTTTTGAGTATAGTGACTCTGTAGTCCTTCCATCTTCTTCTGATGCTTCCTGTATTGTTTAATATTTTCCCCCATAGACTCCTTCACTATTGTAACTCGAGGCTAGAATATTCTCTTCAGATCTTTCAGCTTGGGAAACACTGAGCATGTTCTTTTCTTTTTGTTTTCTATCTCCAGTTCTCGGCACATGTCAGTATGAATCTTTGTCTTCTCGAGCTGCCCTTTGAAATCTTCTGTTCAGCTCTTTTACTTCATTATTGCTCCCTTTTGCTTTAGCTCCTCGATGTTGAAGAGCAAGTTTCAGAGTCTCTTCTGATATCCATTTTGGTCTTTTTTTTTTTTTTTTTTCCTGTCTTTTCAATGTCCTTTTGCTTTCTTCATGTATGATGTCCTTGATGTCTTTGGACATTAGTGTTCAAAGTGTCAAATCTGTTCTTGAGATGGTCTCTAAATTCTGGTGGGATATACTCAAGGTCATATTTTGGCTCTCGTGGACTTGCTCTGATTTTCTTCAGTTTCAGCTTGAACTTGAATATGAGCAATTGATGGTCTGGTCCACTGTCAGCCCCTGCCCTTGTTCTGACTGATGATATTGAGCTTTTCTGTCATCTCTTTCCACAGATGTGATTGATTTGATTCCTGTGTGTTCCATCAGGCAAGGTCCATGTGTATAGTCGCCATTTATGTTGGTGAAAATGGTATTTGCAATGAAGAAGTCATTGGTCTTGCAAAATTTTATCATTCAATCTCTGGCATTGTTTCTATCACCAAGACCATATTTTCCAACTACTGAGGCTTCTTTGTTTCCAACTTTCGTATTCCAATCGCCAGTAATTATCAATGCAAACTGATTGCATGTCCGATCAATTTCAGGCTGCAGAAGCTGATAAAAATATTCAATTTCTTCATCTTTGGCCTTAGTGGTTGTTACATAAATTTGAATAATAGTCGTATTAACTGGTCTTCTTTGTAGACATATGGATATTATCCTATCACACTGTACTTCAGGATAGATCTTGAAATGTTTTCCTCTCTAAATTGTCATTCCCAGCATAGTAGACTATATGATTGTCTGATTCAAAATGGCCAGTTCTAGTCCATTTCAGCTCACTGATGCCTAGGATATTGATGTTTATGCATTCCATTTCGTTTATGATGATTTCCAATTTTCCTAGATTCATACTTCATACATACCAGGTTCTGATTATTAATGGATATTTGCAGCTGTTTCTTCTCATTTTGAGTCATTCCACATCAGTAAATGAAGGTCTCGAAATCTTTACTCCATCCACATCATTAAGGTCAACTCTACTTTGAGGAGGCAGCTCTTCCCCAGTCATCTTCTGAGTACCTTTCAAGTGGGGGGCTCATCTTCTGGCACTGTATCAGGCAACGTGCTACTGTTATTCATAAGGTTTTCAGTGGCTGATTCTTTTCAGAAGTAGACTGCCAGGTCCTTCTTCCTAGTCTGTCTTAGCCTGGAAGCTCAGCTGAAACTGTCCTCCATGGGTGACCCTGCTATCTGAATACCCGTGGCATAGCTTCCAGCATCACAACATGCAGGCCCCCACAGTACATCAAACTGACAGACACTGATTAGTTAAATATTTCATGAATATTTCTCTAAAAAAATCTATTTCTGGGCCCAGCATTTCCACTTTTGGGTAGATATCCAAATGAATTGAAAGCAGAGACTGAAACAGATACTTGCACGCTAATGTTCATTGCAGCATTATTCACAATAGTCAAAATGTGGAAACAACCCAAGTGTCCATCAACAAATGAATAGATAAACAAAATGTGGTACACATGTACAATGGAGTATTATTCATCAATTATTGTAATTGCGGTCAATAAGTTGTACACCTGCAAAAAGTTGGATTGGCAAATGTTGTATACTTACAAAAAAAAAAAAAGAGTAGCTGCTGAGGCTGCTTGTGTACAACCAAACACCTCATAGGATTTTATTCCTTGTTTTGGAGATTTAGGCTCATTGTTTCATGGGATATCCCAGTTAATTGGTCTCTAAATGTGATTAGTGCTTCTTTTCCACCTACTAGTTCTTTGCTTAGTGCCTGGAGTCTTAAAAGTCTGCAAGCAGCCATCCAAAGCATGGTAATAGGTCTCTATTTGCCTGCAGCAACAGAGGAAGAAAGAGGTCAGGAATATGAGGAGGATGTTGCTAATTGCCTCCTTGAATAACTGCCTCCTTTGCTAAGAGACCAGAAGAACTGGGTGGTGTCTGGCTACCATTGCTAAATTTTTCCATCAAAGAGTGTATAGAAAAATCCTGATCAAAAGGGGAAAAATCCAATTCTCATGGATTCCAGACTTTCTGGAGCCATGGAGCCTGGATAAACGCTTGAAACTATTGCCCTTAAACCAAAAATACCCCCTGAAGTCTTCTTAAAACCAAAACAATACTTTAGCTTAAATAGTAAAAAATGTTTGCCTTGAGCATTATGCTCTTTTAAGAGCTACCTATATGGGATCAAAGTGACAACAGCAACTCAAAAGATTAGATAGGAACCTTAGGGGGCTGTGAGTTTATGTAATTAGGGGAGGAACAACTCAGAAAAGGAGGGTAAGAATGGTTGCAGAAGTTGAAAAACGTAAACTTCACTGAATTGTATGTGTAGAAATGGTTGAATTGGTGTATTTTTGCTGTGTATATTCTCAACAACAACAACAAAATAAATTTTTTTAAAAAGAGTGAGAAATGAATGTCTGTCTGATGCATGCTACAACATGGATGAAACTTGAAAACATATGTTGAATGAAATAAGCCAGATACAAAAGGACAAATATTGTATAACTTCACTGGTATGAAATATCAAAAAAAGGCAAATGCATAGAGACCAAAGTAGATTAGTGTTTACATGGGGCAGGTGGGAGGGGGCCTGTGGAGTTATTGCTTAATGAATACTGGGTTTCCATTTGGAGTGATGAGAACATTTTGGGAATAGATAGTTGTGATGGTTGCACAACCTAGTGAACGTAACTAATGTCACTGAATTGTACACTTTAAATGACTAAAATGGCAAATTTTGTTATATGTATTACCACAATACATTTTTAAATGTGCATGTGTAATTTAAATAATAAGTATAAAATGAACACTTGTATTCTCACCAAAAATAAATCTATTTCTGGAATAAATTTCTGAGTTGCTTTGACTGCTGCTGTAAACCTTTTCTCCCCATCTGACCTACTAGTATAATCACTGCCACATGATGTTACTTATTTAGGCCAATCATGATTCTTTCTTCCTGGTTTTAGAATTGCTGTAAGCACTCAACATTTTAAAGATTAAGGAGAGTTACATAAATAAAACTGAGAAGAGTTTCATATATTTAGCTACTAGCATGTTAGTGCCAATTTTCACTTAGCAAAAGATAAACTCAACCAAGCGAATGTATTTGGCAGTTTTTGTAGAGATTTCTCAAGAGGACACCTAAACGAGATGTTGCAATTCTTGCTACATGTTGTTTATCATTAAACAAAAGTGGTAGACATTATTGCCAAAGCAGAGATAAAGTTATAATTTTTTTTTTTTTTAATGAGAGACCAGGTTGCTCTCAAACTCTGTAGCAAAATTCATGGGAAACAATTCAAATGTATCTTTGAATGAACTAATTGTTAGAAAAGTACTGTGAAATAATATTAAATAATAAATCATACAAAAGTTCATATGTTGCATTATCTTAAAAAAGCGGAAACTATAGAAACATACTACTAACATGTTAACAGCTATTCCTTCTGAGTTCTGGGGTTCTTGTTTTTTTTTTTGTTTTAACTTTTTTCACTCATTTAGGGTTTCTTTACTTCCAAATAATTTACAGTAAGCATAAAGCACATTTTTAAAGTTAACTTGTAAAATAAACTAGTAGTTGAACCAAAAGGGAAAGTTTAAAAGATTTGTAATAAGCAATAAGAAGATATAATAGGTCCTTGAAGGGAAAACTATCTTTCCACATTATTTAGTGCAGAAATGTTTACAGTAGTTGCTAATTTCATTTACCATATGAATTATTGACTCTGCTTTGATCTTGCTTAGTTATCATTTTCCTACAAGGTGAACTGTTTTCTTAACCTAGCTCCCCAAGTATTTTCAATATAGATAGGTCTGACTAAAAATGTAACTGCTTATTGCTGTTTATTGATATTTTAATGGAATCTACCCATTCAATCTTCCACTTTGTTACAGGACTGATTAGTTCCAATGACATTCTCAGATATGATTATAAATTTGGAGAGTCAGTGGGAGAAAGTGGCAACAACTAGAATAACAGGTAACATTAATGCATATTACCATGTCTAAGTGTTACAACAAACCCTGCAATGAATTATCTTCATTAAACTCAGAAGGACCTTGTGATATGGATGCTAAGAGTTATCACTATTTTACAGAGGAGGAAAATGAGGCTCAGGGAGCCAAAATAAATTTCCCAAGATTACACAGCCAGTAAGAGTTGTGTAGAGATTAGATTTCACAGTCTGTGTACCCAATCCTTACCTGACCCTGCTTCCTGAAAAACAAGGCTGGCAAAGAACTAGCAGCTATACTACTTCTGACTATCGATAGCTACCTGTGCCTCTGTGCCTCTCTGTGCAAGTCTCAGAATCTACCTGGGTTCAGTTTCCTCTTCTGTAAAATGGAGATGGTGAAATCTATGATCTATAAGGCCACTGTGAGCACCTAAATCATATTATCCTAAAATGTACTAGAAGAAAGAACTTTAAACAAGCTGTAAGGAGATCAATATTTGCCACTGATTTTTATGATTTGGGGCAAGTCATTTAACCTCTCTAGTATATTATTGGCCCACTTCAAGGACTATTTTTAACAATATGTATGCCAGTGCTTCAATAAGTATAAAACAGCATAAAGCATTAGCACATCATCTCATATAAAATTGTTTATAACATTGAAATTATGGATTTGGAGAGTGACATTGAATTGGCTTATCACTCTTTTTCCCCCCCATATTGCTTAATCATCTGATCTGTAATATTTTAAGATAATCCTTATTCGTAGTTGGTTTAAACAAAGAGGGAGAGAGACAGACAAAAAGACAGAGATCATCTCCAAAATCTCCATTTATACATGAGAAGGACAGGGAATGTCCAAATAAGACACATAATCTTATAACAAGGAACAAACGTACCCCTTACATTCAATACTTTAAATAAATTTTGGAGAAAGGAAGCAGAGGAAAATAATCTATGTACACTCTGGCTCTTCTGAAGTTTGACAAAGTTAATGATTAAAATCTCCTAGATTTTCCAATACATTATCCCCAGGGTGTCTATTTGTATTGATTGATGATATTATTTATCTCTGTGGGCTGAGGGTGACTGGCCTTTGCTTCTGTATAGAGATTAATAATTGATTAGTTCACAGTTGGGAGTCCTAGTAAAAGGGAACTGGTTACTCTTGGCTGTCATCTTTTCCGTGGTTATCTACGGGAGACAGAAGGTTCTGCGGGACTCAGCGACAGGAAGATGAAGGGGGTACTGGTTCTCCTGCTTACTGTAGCATTTGTCCATGCCCTAGAGAGAGGTAAGACTTCCAGTGCTGTGCCCGTTTACAAAAACTCTTCCTAGTCTAGTGTGCTGTTACCATAAAAAAATACAAAATAGGTGATAAACAAGTGAGAATTGGCAAATATGTTAGAGAGAAAGGGGATGATTTGATCAAGAAGGACCTAATCTGAGCTCAGCTGTGCCATATAGTGTTAAATTAGAACTAAAAAAATCAAGATCATAATCTCATGAAAGAGAGAAAAAGGAAGTTAAAGTTCATTGATTCCCCCCCCCCTTTTTTTCCTTTCTTTTTAATAAGTAAGGTCAGGAGAGAATAGTTTGAAATTAATTTTTTTTAATTGTGAAAAGACAGTGCAAATAGAGACTATGATTCATCACTGAGCATTCTTCCAGACTTCAAATATTTATTGTTATCGAGAGTACAATGCACCATGCCAATGGCACATGAAGTGAACTGCCAGATTTCTTTTTTATCCTCTTCAAGGAATCTCACAGTATTTGAAAATGCATTATAGTTCCTAAAAGGCCCCCACGTAAATGAGAATTTCCTATAGCTATGAAACCCAACCAGGTGGTTCATTAAAGCTATTCTTTAAATGGTGTCTTCATTTTTGGGCAATGTTTGAAAACATTTTTAAATGATACAAACTAAAATTCAGAAAAGTATGCAATTTTCTAAGTTTTGCAGCTTGTGGCACCTTCCGTATCAGTTTTAATTTTACTTTTCTGGTTAATCCTTTAATGCTTATAATGGATTCTGCATTCATCTTGTTAGATAAAATTAAATTTTTCATTTAATGCTGTCAGCTAGCAGCCTCACCCAAGTCATACTCCAGCATTAATGCTGATAATCTACCTAACCAATAGAATAAAATGTGTGCATCCCAGGAGTTATCCGTTATTAACTGTGACATGAATAGTCTTATTCCTGACTTTTCCTTATTCTTTTTATATTTTCTTTTCTTTGATCTTACTTTTATCATTCAAATTATTTTAAATTTGATTTTACTCACTCATAAGTAAGCGAAACTGTTGTCATCGAGTTGATTCTGACTTGTAGAGACTCTATACGACAGAGTAGAACTGCCCCATAGGGTTTCCAAGGAGGGACTGGTGGATTCAAACTGCCAAAGTTTTGGTTAGCAACCATATGCTTAACTAGCCCCAGGGAAACCTTGGGCCAATGAGTCAGCTTTCAGGATTCCTTGGGACTTGGACGATTCAGAGGGTTTATAAGGGACACAATTTATTTTGCCTTTTCATATCCCAACATATCTCAGGAAGATTTTACAGTCTTATTGAAGGACCTTTAGCTTACTTGTATAAGACTATAAAATCTTCCTGAGATATAATGGGATTTTAATAAGCAAAATAAATTGTGTCCCTTATAAGACCTCTGAATCGGCCAAGTCCCAAGAAATTTTGAAAGCTGATTCCTTGGCCCAAGTTTTCCCTGGGGCAGATCCAAACCTGAAAATTCTACTGAAACAAGTTCTGATCATGATCTTCAAAGAAAGAAGTTCCAGAAATGGCTACGTTGTAGAATGATATGTGCCTTGCAATTATATAGGACATAACCTGGGGTATGAATCACTGTTTCAGACTGCCAACTCAGTAAGTGTGCATTGGCGTTACCTCAAAATATGACAATGTTCTCTAGAGAATAACAAAGTATTTTGCAAATGATATTTTGACATTCTTCAACAATCCCTCAGACCCTGGTGAAATAGCTGCTAAAATCATCAGGTCAGCTCCCTTGAAGATCTGAACTTCACAATGAACTTCAGTCAGACTACCCAGGGGTCACAGGTCAGATTATATCCCTTGAGACATATCAAATATATTTGTTAGCAATAAATGTCCAGTATTTGAGTACAGTGGTTCTGACCTATTATGAGTTCTTTATTCTCTATTACCTGAGCATGCCCCAAAGAGCAAGGAATCTCCTGCTGACCAAGTCAGATATTTATTCGGAGGCTATGTGTGTTCTCTCCCAGTAGCAAGGCTCATCATTGTCTTAATTTGCCACAGAGCATCCACCAGGAAGCTGCAAAGTGTATGGTTTAGAAGAGTTCAGAGGAATCTTAGGTTCAGAGGAGTCTTGGAAGGTGAGGAATTGGTCTGAGTTGCAGTTCTCTCTGCTTGTTCCAGTTCTAGATAGCTGACCACCCACTGTGTTTTTCTAGAACTGCTTTTCCAAAGTGTGTTTTACTCAAGACTCACCCTTAAAAAAGTTTTCACTATCAAATATATTTAAGAAATAAGCCATACATTAGTCATTCTTGCTGGATTCACCATCAACCCCTTTATTATCTTAAAGGCTCTGGGAAGCTCTACAGAAAAGAAACTTTATTTAACCTAGAATTTGCCAAACATATTGACTCTTTTCTAAAATACCTATGTCCCATAGAACCACCCTTCAGGAAATTTTGGATATAAAAGAGAAAATCTGCTGTCAACGCGAGCATCATCTCCAATTAGGCCAGTATTCTCCCATCGAATGGCACTGGGATTCAGGAGGCAAGCTCTTAGGGGTCTCTTAGGAGAGAAGGCAAAAAAAAGCCAAACTTGTTGCCTTTCAATCAATTTTGATTCATGGCGACCCTATGTGTTGCAGAGTAGAACTGCACCCCCTAGTGTTTTCATGGCTGTGACCTTTTGGAAGCAGATTGCCAGGTCTTTCTTCCCAGGCACCTTTGGGTGGGTTCAAACCACCAATCTTTCCATTAATAGCCCAGCACTTAACTGTTTGGACTACCCAGGGACTGTCTTGGGTGAGACCGAAAAAAAAAACCCAAATGCGTTGCCATAGCGGTAGAGTCGATTCTGACTCAGAGTAGAACTGCCCCATAGGGTTTCCAAGGAGTGGCTGGTGGATTCAAACTGCTGACCTTTTGGTTAGCAGCTGTAGCTCTTAACCACTGCACCACCGGGGCTCCCTTGGGAAAGAAGGGCTTCTTAAATCTGCCAAATCTAGATGGTGTCATAAAAATACTTTCACTTTAGCCACTCCACACCCGACAGAAAGCTGTGTTTGCCAATTCAGTTCCCTCCATTTGGCTTCTTTTCCCAGAGCTAAAATACATGAGGCACTAATCTACTCAATTGTATATTTCCCTTTTCTCAAAAGCAGGCAACAAAGGCTGCTGACACAGTTACACGATTACTAAAAAAAATAATGCCAACAGGAAACAAACCATTGTACTTTATAAGAGCTCTTGTCAAGAAAGGGATATTTATCATGAACATTTTCTTTTTTAAGTATTTAATTTTTGGCCTACATATTTTTACTGAACACAATATCAAACAGCAAGAAGAAAGTCCCCTTTGGGTTGGTGGGAGCTATATTTTTCCTTCTCCCATTTCCCTGTCAAAACAGCCCTAAACAATGAGGACTATTCCAATCCCCTGAACCACCACTGAATCAATGTTTCAGTTTTGCAAGTTGTCCCTTTATCACTAGTCTCTTAAACAATAAAGTTGTCCTAAGTTTGATTCAGGATCTTAGCTGCACAGAATGCCAGAAGGAAGTAATTTGAGGTAAGTAGGTAAACTCTCTACACAATGGTTATTGAGGAGGTGATGTGGAATTCGAGATCTATGCGAAGAAAAAGAGAGAATCATGTAAAGATATAGAAGCACATTTCAAGTAGAAGGAATTTGGTACAGAACTTTCAGAGCTAAGGACAAGCTTGGCGTCATCTAAGTTGATAAAGAAGTCAGAGTAAAAGCATAGGCTTAGAAGGAGCTGATGTCAGAGAGGTAGATAAGTTTATCATCAAAAACCATGTTGACCTCACTGGAAATCAATAGCAATGTTAGCTTCATTGCTATAAAGTGCAATGCCAGGTATGCAGCCACCATTGTGAGTGTGTTATAGGGATAAGTGTCCACACATTCTTTAAAAGGCCTTGAGTTTATATACAAACAAAGAAAAGAACAAAAATCCTATAGCGAATCGATTACTCTCTCCCTCAGTATTTATGGTTACCTAACTTCTTTACGGAAAGTAGCAGGAGATGCTACCAGAGACGTAGGAGTAAGCAGAATAAAGAAGTTAAAAACAAAAAAGAAAATTTTCTTTTTTGTTTTTTAGTTTTTAACTTCTTTATTCTGCTTACTCCTACCTCTCTGGTAGCATCTCCTGCTACTTTCCCCCAAACTTATCTGCTCTGGCCACACTGGCCGCCACACTTCCCCATACTCAGTGTACTTTGTCATCTCAGGGCTTACACTAGCTCTTCCCTCTTCTGGATCCACTCATTACCCAGGTATCTACATGGCTCCCTCCCTCAATTCCTTCAGGTATGCTCCAAGCCCACTCTTAGAGAGGGGTTCCTGGCCAACCCACCTCACATACCACCTATCGCTCCATTACTTTCTTTCTGTCCCCTTATTCTGCTTTATATTTCTTCTTAGCATTTATCACCATGTGACCACTAGCTGTTGACTTATTAGAACAAATGTACAAATATAGAATGTAAGCTGTACAAAATCAAGGGGTTTAATTTTTGTTCCTTACTGTAATTCCCAGTTTCATAACACCACATGGCACATAGTAAGTGTTCGATAAGCTTTTGTTAGAATATCACAAAAAAAAAAAAAATTGGGGGTATTAAAGCAAAATTAAGTGTGAATTAGGATACATAATAGATATCCTAGAAGCAGTAAACTCTTTATTAAGGTTTGTTATTGTTTTTATTTTTATTATAATTACTATTATATAAAGTATCCACTGCCTGTGAAGCATTGGCATTAGGTTTTTTGCACTGTGATTAAAATAATAGTTAATATTTTATTTACAAGGTGCCAACATGTTTAAAATCTTTTGGATAAACTCACTTAATTCTTACAATACCATCATGAGTGTGTTATTATTATTACCACCATTTAAAGATGAAGAAACTGAGGAACAGGGAGTTTACAATAACTTATCCAAGTTTACTCAGCTGGTACGTGGTAAAACCAATATTCTAAACCAAGTAGTTGGGTTTCAAAGACAATAATCTCAGCCACTGTTGTGCTCATAAAATAGATATATGAAATATGATCTTTCACTAAACTAAGAACAAATATAAGAAATAACCAGTCACTAGCACCATTTGCGAAGCCCTGTTGGTATAGTGGTTAAGAGCTACAGCTGCTAACCAAAAGGTCGGCAGTTCGAATCTACCAGGCCCTCCTTGGAAACCATATGGGGCAGTTCTACTGTCCTATACAGCCACTATGAGTTGGAATCCACTCGACAGCAATGGGTTTTTTGGGATTTTTAGCACCATTTGTTGGCTCGGTGGTTAAGAGCTTAGCTGCTAATCAAAAGTCTGGCAGTTCAAATCTACCAGCTGCTCCCTGGAAACTATATGAGGCAGTTTTACTCTGTCCTCTAGAGTCACTATGAGTATTAATAGAGTCAGTGGCAATGGGTTTGGTTTTTTTTTTTTTAAAGCACCATTTGGGGGCCCTGGTGGCGCAGTAGTTAGAAGTTCAGCTGGTAACCAAAAGGTTACCAGTTAGAATCTACCAGCCACTCCTTGGAAACTCTATGGAGCAGTTCTATTCTGTCCTATAGGATTGCAATGAGTCAAAATCGACTTGTCAATGGCAAAAGATAGCACCATTTAATGAAAATTAAGTGAAATTCATGTTACTTATCACACTCATCCACAGCTAGTCGAAACCCCAGTTCATCACCATTCAATGAAACTGGCTCTAACTTGCCTATTTCTTTTCTTGGCTCTATCTCATTTTAATAATTTATATACAACCCTTTACAGTCTTGGATTTTATTTTGCTCTTTGTTCTCTACATTCAATTATTTCTAAAAAAATAAATTATTTCTACATTCTATAAATTCCAGCCCTGAAATGTTTCTCTCATGGATCAGCCTTGTACAGAGAATTTTGCTGTAGAAATCTCCTCAGTGCTTTCTCTGATTTCTTCCATCCTACAGAACCGCATGGCAATAATTAGTGTTGGTGAAGCCACAAATTCGTGGTAATTTGTTACAGCAGCAATAGAAATCTAATGCAGTATTTCTGGATGCTGTGACTGCCTGGCACTTCCTGAAGGGAAGAGCAGGGAGTCAAGGAATCTACCTGTTATTAGGCAACTGCTTCACGAGCCAGATTCAGGGAGGGTTGGCCAGGAGATAACGGGGTGGGGGAGGGGGGAGGGTACTGACTTATTTCCCTGCTTCCTGGTAGCTTACTCTCCCATTTTTATTTTTTCTTCCACATTCCCCTGATCAGAAAATAACCATTAACCTGCCGCCTCAGGCAAAGACTAGAGCGAATTCCATGATATTTGCATGTGTTTTATCATTGGATTTTACCGTAAAACAATGCTAGCATTCATTGAATATATACTGTTGGGCATTTTTACATAGATTAATATATTCCACAAAATAGCTATCTTAGTTATCTAGTGCTGCTGTAACAGAAATACCGCAGGTGGATGGCTATAACAAAGAGAAGTTTATTTTCTCACAGTAAAGTAGGCTAAAAGTCCAAATTCAGGGTGTCAGCTCCAGGGGAAGGCTTTCTCTCTCTGTCAGCTCTGGAGGAAGGCCCTGTCCTCAGTCTTCACCTGGTTGAGGAGCTTCTCAGGCTCAGGGACCCCAGGTCCAAAGCATTCGCTCTGCCCCTGGTGCTGCTTCTTGGTGGTATGAGGTCCCCAACTCTCTGCTTGCTTCCCTTTCCTTTTATCTCTTGAGAGATAAAAGGCGGTGCAGGCCACACTCCAGGGAAACTCCTTTTACCTTGGATCAGGGAGGTGACCTGAGTAAGGGTGGTGTTACAATTCCACCCTAATCCTCTCAACATAAAATTATAATTACAAAATGGAGGACAACCACACAATACTAGGAATCGTGGTTAACCAAGTTGATACACACATTTTTGGGGAGACATAATTCGACCCATGACAATACCTCTTAAAGAAGGTATTATTTATCTTAAATCCTAGACTTGTCCTTGAATACTACATGGGCTGGCCATTCCTCTACATAAATACATTTCAATAGATTCTCCAATACCTTAAAAAAAGAGATAAGTAGACTTGGCTGCAAAGACTTTTTGTGTTTAAGTTCCATACTGGTTTCCTTATTAGATTACTCGTTATTCTCCAGACATGACTTAGGAGTATTCTAACTCTTTCTCCTCTTAAATTTACCTCCAAAACTCATTTAAATAAAAACCAAACCAGTTACTGTCCAGTCGATTTCAACTCATGACAACCTCATGTGTTTCAGAGTAGAACTGCCCTCATAGGGTTTTCAGTGGCTGTGGTTTTCAGAAGTAAATCTCCAAGCCTTTCTTTCCAGCTACCTCTGGGTGGTTTCAAACCTTCAACTTTTTGGTTAGTAGCTGAGTGCTTAACAGTTTGCCTGGACTCCATCTTAACTCATTTACCTTTTTTAAAATCCTTTTTTTTTAAATCCCATCATTCATGGTCCACTTCAAGTAACAGTTCCTTTCAGGATGCTTTCTAAAAGCCTTCTTCCATTCTTAAGTTCCACACTGGTTTGTTTCAATCTGTATGGCAACAATCACTGTTGGTTTTGTATACTTATCTTTAGACATAGGATTCTTAAGGATTGGTGGCTTTAGAGTTTCCTTTTCACGGTGCCTTGCTCCTAGTAGATGGTCAATAAACATTTGCCTCATGCGTATGTATAACAGTAGCTACATATTGACTGGATTCAGGTCGTAATAATAATAACTACTGACAAGTGTATACTGTTTACTATGGAGGGGGTAGGCACTGTTTTGTGCACTTTACATATATTAATTTATTTACTCCTTACAGTAGTCATATGAGATACCATCACGTCCATTTTACAAATGAGAAAACTAAGGAATGGAGCAGATGGACCACTTGCCCCTGTCTCACTATTAACCGGGGCAGCAGGGATTCAAATCCAGGTTGCCTGGTGCCAGAACCTATGCTCTAAATAAAATACAGCCTCCCATGTATGTGTTTTCTTTAGCCTCATGGTTTGAACCAGCAAAGTGTTTTTAAAGTTTAATTTGACTTGTCACCAAGATTGAAAAACTTGGAGATTACACATAAAAACCTAGATTCTAGTCTCTCTAGAAGCATGAGACAGTGTGGTAAAAAGGGCCAAATTTTCAAATGGCAATAATGAATTTTGACTGCCCCTTTTTTACTAGATCCATGGTTCTCACCCTGGGCATTTTCCTTTCTTCACTTGGCTTGAATGTAAGTTACGCTGTTCCTAGACCCCATGAGCAATTGAGTTTCCCCTTTTTAGAGCCTTGGTAATAGTTTGAGTCTTCACGTTGTCTAAGGAAAGGAAGATTACCAATTGATTGCCTCTTTACACAAAAATCAGGCAAAATAATTAGTTATCAATCATTTATATCATTCATAAATGTAATTACATATAAATTCCATAATATGTTTATATTTAACAACCTGTGCATTTTATCTTAGAGAAAGAAAACCATGATGCTTTTACATGCAAACAACTGCAACTTTGTTTTATATTGAGCATAATAATAGATAACTAAGAATATAGTCTCTAAAAAACCAATACATTTTAGTCTTAAAATAGAAAGTAAAAGTAAATTCATAAATTTGTTACTTATCTTTCCTGCTATAAACATTAGCTAGTAATTGATTTTATTTTTTTAATTAACTTTTATTGAAGTAATTGATTTTAAAAATAAAATACTTTCATATGATAAATACATAGTAGGTTTTTTTTTTTTTTAACATCAATAACAAAAAATATTTGAATTGTTGACTTTGCTAACATTTAAGTGGGTGTTTCTTTTAAGGGAGGAGTCCCTAAGCAGTGCAAATTATTAACACACTCAACTCTAAGAGTCTGCCCTGAGGCACCACAGAAGAAAGACCTAGAGATTTCCGAAAAATCAGCCTTCGGAGACCCGATGGAGCACAGTTCTACTCTGACACACATGGGGTTGCCCTAAGTTGAAATTGACTCGATGACAGCTGTTTTTCTATTTTTATTTTAAGGTACAATACAGTGACAGCAGGAATTTAAAACTTGGTATACATTTTTTTTTATACATTCTACTCAAACTCTGCTGGCGTAGTGGTTAAGCGCGACAGCTGCTAACCAAAAAGTCAGCAGTTCAAATTCACCAGGTGCTTCTTGGAAACCCTATGGGGGTTGGTTCTGCTCTCCTATAGGGTCGCTATGGGAATCGACACGATGGCAACAGGTTTGGTTTGGTTTTTTTTTTTTTTTTTTGGTATGTTCTACAGGCAACAGTAGCATTTCATTTTCTACCTATGTGTTACTGGCAAAGCTCATTATTAATTATTTGTTTAAAAAGCTCTCTTTAGCCTCACTAAGATAAATGTAGTGCTATAAAGGCACTTAAAGCAATCTAAATTTTAATACTTGAACAAAATAGTAGTGAGTGCTTAATACTTACGAAATATTCCCATTTAAACCACAGTTCTTATAAGTATCTGATAATGAATCTTCAGTTTCTCCCTGGAATTTAGTGTGAAATTAGAAAATTTTATTCCACTGAGGGAAAAAAAATATCTTGTTAGCTCTTCAATGTAACAGATAATTACTACACAATTATTTGGGATTTATAAAAAACTAACACACAAGTATAGATTTTATGTTTATAAAAAGAATGATTACTAATTTTTATAAAGGATGTTTTCCTATGCAAAATAATGCTATTTATGGTAATCAGTTGTACTTAAAAATGCATTTAAATGGCTCAAGGGATCTTCTTGACAAAACCATGTGTGGAGATGGAGATATAGATGGCAAAAACCACACCCAAATCCATATCCGTGGAGTCGATCCTGACTCATAGTGACCCTGTAGTGCAGAGTATTGTATTTTTACACAAATAACACGCACCTTCTACGCTTGATTGCCTCCCCCACGAAGTATTTTTGTAAGCATGCTATGCTTTTTTTTTCACAGCAACATGTTAAAAAATAATTAGCCAATAAAGAGGAATCACCACCACTTACTCTTTCCATCACGTCGCCAATGACACTAATGTCATCATGTTAGTTGCCATGGAGCAATTCCAATTCATGCCAGTAGCCGAGCTTTGAACCATTTGAGCCACCCAGGGACTCCCATATCGAATATTTAGAACTGCCAAATTATTGACACTCAAATATTAAGTATTATAATAATGGATATCCTGGGTGGTGCAAATGTTAAAACCCTTGGCTATTAACTAAAAGGTTGGAGGTTCAAGTCCACCCAGAGGTGCCTTGGAAGAAAGGTCTGGTGATTTATTTACCAAAAAAAAAAAAAATCAGCCTTTGAAAACCCTCTGGAGCATGGTTCTACTCTTACACACATGGGGTCACCATGAGTCAAAATTGACTCGATGACAGCTAATAACATTATTATTATTTATCGTTGTATTGCTTTGGAGCCCTAGTGGCTCAGTGATTAAGAGCTTGGCTGCTAACCAAAGGGTCAGCAGTTTGAATCCACCAGACGCTCCTTGGAAAACCTATGGGGCTATTCTAATCTGTTCTATAGGGTCGCAATGAGTCGGAACTGTCTCAACAGCAACGGGTTTGTTTTTGTTTTTGTTCTGTTTTGTTGGCGGGGGTTATATAGTTTTAGAACCTAAGCATTGCAATGAATTTTAAGTTTCTTAATCAGATTCCTGGGGAAATTACTCCCAAAGGAGGGAGAAGAACACTTCCTTGTCTGTCTTTGCCTATGCATACCATTGCCGTTGAGTTGAATTCCAACTCTTTTTCAGTGACGCTATAAGACAGAGTAGAGCTCCCCCACAGGGTTTCCAAGGAGCAGCTGGTGGATTTGAACTGCCGACACTTTGGTTAGCAGTTATAGGTCCTAACCACTCTGCCACCACGCATATAAATGATGAAGTGGCCCACCTGTGGAGGTGAAGGGGAGGTGGGATTAGAAACATGGAAGAGGAATGCCTCCTTTGGGACCTTGGTGAATGTGAGGGGCAGCTGTATAGGTTTCTGCCAGGCTGGGCCCAAGAACAGTTGTTTGCATATGAAGCTACCCTCTATTGCTGCTGTAGCTTCTGGCTGATGTTTTCACTGGTTTTCGAATTTTGAAAATCTGAAGTGAAACTATATGTTCCAGTGATGACATCCTAACAGGTACATTTAATGTCCTCTGGATTAATTAATCTATAGATGTTACCTAGGTCTCTACGTTTAAAAAGAACTGAATTTCTTTTCATTGACTTGAACTCATAGAATTGCATGTATTTTCACACATCAATATTAACATGAAAAACTAGATCAATACTCTCTATAATAATTAAAAATATCGATAAGGATGAAACAAACAAAAAAAAAGCCTGAAAAATGAAATAAAAGAAAGTGCTCATAATTCAGTTGTCACTTCTTCATTGCCAATGTTTTCAGTGATACAGCAATAGTTTTTGTTATCTCCAATAATCAAGGCAGCTTCCTAAACCAGATCAGCTATTTTAATTTCTTACTGTTCTGAAATCACCAATATCTAGTTTGAATGGTTTGAATAAATACCACAAAGCATATTCTTAACAGAAAGTTTTATTGAAAACACTAACAAACGTGCTGATCTTTTTCAACAGTGATGAGCCTGTTATTGAAAAATGGAAAATAAAATGCCAAAGAAATAAAATTGCAAAAATATACACTGCTCAGTAGAACTCTGAAAGCCCATGATTCTCCAGAACACAAAAGGAAAATAGTTTAGAAGAGATCCTAACATCCTTTAAAAGTGCCTATTCAGTTCAATGTTATTTTGAGTCCATCTACTTCTCCTGATATACAAACAGATTTTCTAGGGGACCAAATTAGGTCTTAAAGAAATATTATAACAACAGTGTTCAAAGCATCCAAAACAACTTTTTTTAGTACAGTTTGTACCAATACGGTATCTTATTTGTTATCCCCATTAGAATGAAAGTTCTGTGAGGGCAGGGATGTGGCTGTCCACTATATATTTGGTCTCCACTGTGTATAATAGGAAACCTCGGTGGCTAGCAGTTAAGAGTGCGGCTGTTAGCCAAAATGCTGGCACTTCAAATCCACCAGGTGCTCCTCGGAAACCCAGTGGGGCAGTTCTACTCTGTCTCATTGGGTCACTAGGAGTCGGAATCAACTTGACGACAGCAGGTTTGGTTTTTTTTTTTGAACCCAATGCCTGGCACACAGTAAGCTCTCAAAAAATATCTGTTTCATATATGAATGAATGTTTTCAGCCTTTTTGGGAGAGTTGAGGTACATAAAGCAGTGAAGATTTCCCAAAAGTAAATCAAATTTGTTTTCAAAAGTCCAGAATTGGACATGACTTACCAGAGTGTTTCACAATACTGATAGAAAAGGGACATGCTGTTACCAAAAGCAAAAATTCCGTTAAAGAAATTTGTAAACATTTAGTACTGAAGAGTCACTTGAAGTGAAAATGATTTCAGCAGAGTCACTAAGATTATGCCAATATTTACTGGAGCTATATCAAAGTCCATGTCACCCTCTTTGTAATGAAATGGTACCTTAAAGGACAGAGCATGTCATTTACAATTCATTTAAGATGTGATTTAACTATATGAACCAAAGTGAACTCAACTGGTGTTAAAAAAAATAACAATAACACTTATTTAGCCATACTCCATGGAATCAGCAAGAAATTTGCAGTAATCACACTGCACATTAACTGGAGCATTGATTTGTTGTTTTTTTGAAAATGAGAAAATAACATGTATTTGCTTAGCCTTGTAAGCTATACAGACTCTCTTTGGACAAATGAATAAGTGACATTTACTTTTTAATAAAAATATGTTTCCATACTCCACCTGAAAGATGAATGGTACAAGAGCTTCCTCTGCAGGCTATTTTTATAAGAGCACTTTTACCCTTCTATTGTAATTCTGAGTTTTCTCAGTGCCTGCCTTTTGGGCCTCCTCTACTTGCTTCCTTTTATGCCCAAGGCCGAATGTTCCAGCAATAAATTGTCCCAAAACCACTTTAAACTTTAGGCAGTCAATCTAGTTTCCCATCTTTCTCTCATCATTGCGCATTCTAACTCAAGCAATACACAACACCTTTGAATTCCAAAATATTTGTGTGCAAACACAAGTAGTCCATTTAATTGAAGCTATTCGCCAGTGGATAATTTATAGTGTCCATTTAAACTCACATTCATGTGCACGCATACATTGCCATAACACACACACTGAAAGTCTGCTTCTTTGGTGAAACGAAAAATCTGAACCTGCAAGGCTAGAAACAGAATTTTCCACCAAATGTTTGTCTGAATTCATTTGAATTCAGACCTTCATTTTGCCTGTTATGAAATGGCCACAATAAAAGTATCAATAAAATAACCTTTTTAGTTTCACAGGGAAAGTTTATTAAAGGAAGTTAGCTCAAATGCGCCAAAGGAGAAAAAAGTTCTTCTGAGGCCTATTTTTTGTGGCTTGCAATACTTAAGATTTGGCAAAAAAAAAAAAAAAAAAAAGGTTTTATGAAATTTCTTACTATTTCTAAAAGGGATTATCTCATAATGTTGAAAGCGACCTTAAAGATCATGAGCATACAATATCCTACTGAATTCAGAAATCTTTAAAATATGTGGTTCTTTAAATTCTATTTGAATATTTCCAGTGACAAAACAAACCTACTTCTTCTAAAGGCTGCTTACCCTTTTGGTTATTGGTTAGCCATGGTTATAATAAAGTTTTCTTACACTGAATTAAAATCTACTATCTTTATAACTCGGAAACCCTGGTGGCATAGTGTTTAAGAGCTATGGCTGCTAACCAATATGTCGGCAGTTCAAATCCACCAGGTGCTCTTTGGAAACTGTGTGGGGCAGTTCTATTCTGTCCTATAGGGTCGCTATGAGTCCGAATCAACTTGACGACAATGGGCTTGGCTTTTTTTTTTTTTTTATCTTATAAATGCCAGACATTTTTCCTATTTATCTTAGGAGTAACATAAAACAACCCTATTGACAATCTTCATGGTACAGCTCTTCATTATATCAGGGTGGCTCTACCCTACCTAAATTATTTTCCTCTATGCTCTTATTTTCAGTACCACAGAGTAACACTGATGATTAACTAAAACTTTCCACATTATTTTGACCTTTGAACCTGTGACAAAATCCAACCATGTAAACTAATCAATAAATTCCAGCAAATATGCTAAATGTGAAGGTCCTCTGGTATATCAGAGGCTTGTTTTGAAGTGACTTTTTGTATTCCATTGATCATTAGCTTTTTCAACCCTACTGCCTAGTCCTAGTTTTCAAGATACTGTGAGATTTGAATATGTGGATTCTTTTCTACCTTCCATGTGCTTTTAAAAAGGCGGCATTTGATTGAGAGGGTCCCTATAGGATAGCTATCAGTCAGAAGCAACTCGACAGAGACAGGTTTAGTTTTGGTTTTTGGTCTCATTCCAAAGTGCTGCTTAAGAGTGGCTTTGTCCATCCATTCTGACTCTTCTCAGCTCAGCATCAGGGATTTTCAGCATTAAATTTCACAAATCCTAAAAAGAACCTTTAAAAAGAGGAAGGAAAAAAGAAACCTTTTCAGCCTCTATCCAACCACCCGCACCTCCATTCCTAACATAAAACAAAAATTTCCACTGTTTGGACTTGTAACTATGAGAGGGAGGAGGGCATCTTTTGTGTAAAAAGCATGATAGCAGTCACCATTGCATCACCTGAGATAGCTTTTCCAATATTTAAAGCCAGAAGGATACTTTACCAAAATCTACAACCACTTATCTCAGAACAGAAACTGGGCCATTTACATACTTCTTACTTTTTCTTTTTATTTAGAAGATAAGCGTCCAAGGGTGTTGGGAAATTCCTAGATTTATTTACATAAATGGTACATTAGAGGAGGAAAGCACGACTCACTGCCATGTGCCCCCTGGGTGAAATATGTAATAGGCATGTTGTGTAAGTGGGTCTCCGATCAGTGAAGAGCTAATCTCCTGCTATGGGGCTGGTTCTTCCCTGTTACTTGAATGGACTCAAGTGTAGGTCCTACGATTTTTTTTTCTTCACTCTCAAATAATAATAAGGTCCTTGGTTCCCTTTAAATCTCAAAAAAGAAACCTTATTTCCATTGCTGTCAAGTCGATGTTGACTCAGCAACCTTATAGGACAGAGTAGAACTGTCCCATAGGCTCCCAAGGCTGTAAATCTTTAGGGAAGCAGACTGCCATAGCTTTCTCCTGCACAGTGCCTGGTACATTTGAACTGCTGACTTTTTGGTTATCAGCTGAGTACTTTAACCGCTGCTCCACCAGGGCTTCCTGGAGAATGTAGAGTCATATTTAATAGTCAAAAATTCCTAAATTTATTTAAAGTTGAAACTACTCCCCCAAGTCAGCCTGTTTCGTTCCTGTTGCCTGTGGTGGGAAAGTGAGACATGTTCGCTTTCTTCTCTTGTTTGTTGCCTTATGCGCCTCTTCTTCTTCATCTCATTCTCTAAGCTGCTTCTGTCTTCTCCAGGGCTAACATGAAGAAAAGAGAAGCTAGCAGGGGAGGTAAGCAGCAGGAAAAATTAATTCAACATGTGGTGTGGTGAGCTGGTTTGATTTCCACCACCTGAAGAACGTCTTGGTCTCCTAGAACTGCCAAAACAAAATCCCACCTGATGAGGGCCTTTGAAGAACAGGAATCTATCATTGTCTCACAGTTCTGGAGGCTACAAGTCCAAATTCAGGGCATCGTCTGATAGGGCTATGATCTCTTTGTCTATAGCTCCAGGGGAAGATTCTTCCTGCCTCTTTGAGCTTCTGGTAGCCCTGGGCATTTCTTGGCACTACTTGGCTTGTAGACAAATCCTCACATGATGTCTTCTGCCTATATATGTGTGATCCTGACTCTGTGTCTGTTCTCTCCTTTTATAAGACACCACTCAGAAGTGATTAGGACCAAGACCTACTCTACTCCACTATGACTTAACTGACTTAACTGATAATATCTTCAAATAAAGACCGTACGTCCACAAAATGGTCACATTCACAGGTACAGGGGTTAGGACTTCAACATATCTATTAAGGGGGATAATCCAATCCATAACATGGGAGATGTTCAAAGTTGACTCTCTTCATGGGTTCTTTGGTGATCTTTTCCCCTGTCATCACTGGAGATCTCTCACATCTTACTGGCAACTTAAGGCTGCCCTTTGTGCCCCTGGTTTTCAAACTATCTGACCTCACACAGAGATGTCCCACTGTTGGTAGTCCACTGACCTCTAGATAACCATTTCGGGAGAAAAAGAAACATTTAAGACATCCCTAGGCCATCCTGCTCTCCTGCTTGACCCACATCGGATCCATAGGCTACGCCAAAACTTCTCCCTTTTGCTGCGCAGGCCACTGTGACCATCTCCTCACCTTTTAGATTTCTCAGGCCTGAATCAGACACTAGTCCATTGTACCCTAACCTTACCTATCAAGGTCTCTGAGTAGTTTCCTTAAAGCCTCTTTCACTATTCTTGAAGTGGGGGAAACATGTACCACCATTCCCCTAGATTATTCATACTGAGAATTTTCTCCAAAAAAATAGTTTGTCTAATTTCCATCTTCTCCCTAGCTGAATTTCTAGCCTTCCCTTATATAGACTGGAGGTGAGTAATGGAGCAAGGATGGCAACAGTAGATTGCACACACTTCCTTTAAAGTCCTGCATTGGAGAAACTAGCCCCTCACTTTGGAATGTAGATATACCCTCACCCCGTCAGGGGTCTTTTTTTCTTTTTCTTTTGAGGCCTTAGATGAAATTGAAACAAAGAAAAGAAGGAAGGGAGGGAGGGAGGAAAGGAAGAAAGAAGGGTGGGTAGGTGACATACTAACGTTGTTATAAAGAATGGGTCCAAAGAGAATGATTGTCCTATCAATAGGTTATGACTTATCAGTTGAAGCATATCATTTTACTTACCTAGGTTTATGTTCAGAATTATTGTGCTCTCTTCTTTCCTTTATTCCACTGTCCATTAAAAAACAATAATTCATCCCCAAATACTGGTCCATTGTGAGAAAACAGCTAGAAAGACACCAAAAATAGAAATTTCATATAGATGTTGAGAAAATGCCATTTTCACCATAGACCATGTGGAAGTCCCCTTTATATATGTACAAAACCAAAAATCAAACTTGTTGCTCTCCAGTCAATTCCCACTCATAGCAATCCTATAGGACAGGGTAGAACTGCCTCATAGGATTTCTAAGAAGCACCTCGTGGATTCAAGCTGCTGACTTTTTGTTTAGCAGCCATAACTCTTAACCACTGTGCCTGCTGCTAGGGCTCCTATACATGTACATTTAATGTAATACCATTTAAAGAGAAAAGTTCCAAATTTTTCTATTTCCGATTTCCCAGGCCGTGATTATGAAAAGGATAAAGTCTGCAAGGAACTCAGCAATCTGGGAAAAGATGACTTCAGATCTTTGTAAGTGTGCTTTAGCTACTCACTCACTTGGTAACTGGGCCTTGAGTGAAACTGAGTCTGAGGTAATTTCATTAAGCATGGAAGGCTGAACTGATTTCTGTTGAGACTGAAGTGGGAGAGCCCCAGGGACAATGTGGGCAGAAATGTCCTTCAAATAGACCTAAGTTTAATTAGGTTATTATGTTCTAAGAATGTGCCCCCATTATGTTTATTAATCAGTTACAAGAGAGCAAGTAGGCATCGTTTTCTAAGGTAAATTAAAATGCAGTTATTACAAGTTAGGACTCAAATTACTCACCAAAGGGACTGAGGTCCAGGACAGGTTCATCTGGGGAGGCTAAAGAGAGCAGAAAGAGAACACCAGTCTGGTTTGATGACAGCTTAAGTCCAATTTGTATTGCTTTCTAAGATAAATTCTCCTAGAATAAGAATTACTTTTTAAAGTAGCCTCATATTCCTTTCATTAACCAAGTAAAAAAGAAAATGCGTGCAACATTCCTTTTAAAAAACTGAAGAGATTTGATATTTTAAATTCTGCAAATGTGGAAGAAAAGATTTATTGCTAATTGATATTTTGACTTCTTCCCCCTCAGATCAATGGTACTATACAGCAGGAAATTTCCCAGTGGCACATTTGAACAGGTCAGTCAGCTTGTGAACGAAGTGGTCTCCTTGACTGAAGACTGCTGTGCCGAAGGGGCCGATCCTAACTGCTATGACACCAGGGTAGGTTTATGTGGCTGTGCATCTCTATGGTAGCCCACAGAAGGAAGCCGAAATAGGCCTTCATGTCATGACCTGGGCAAATCTTAGACCACAACTCCAAATACTACTAGTTTCAGGAAAACATGAAGCCTAAAATTTTTTTTTATTATTATTCTTGGGACCAAGGATTCTCCTAATGTAATCAAAGTCAATTTAGCCCATTCTTCTACAAGGTTTAAATGAGAAAACTGGAGCATAAAATGACTTACTGAAAGTACATTGTTATTAAGTGGTAGGTATAAAAATGGAATCCGGATCTATCTGACTGTAAAACCTGAGCTTTTTATTACTATAAATTTGAGCCTCTCAAATATTGATTCATCTGAAAAACCAACCTCTTAAAAATAATTTTAATGCATTCTCTGTACCTTCATAATCTAAAAACAACAACACAAAAAACCAGTTGATGTCAAGTTGATTCCGGCTCATGGCAACCCCATGTGTGTCAGAGTAGGGTTTTCTATGGCCTTTCAGAAGCAGATCTCCAAACCTGTCTTCCAAGGTGCCTCGGGTGGATTCAAAATATCAAACTTTGGGTTAAGTAGCTGAGCTCTTAATCATTTGCACCACCCATGTATATGTATATATGCCTACTCATACCTTTATAATTATGCCAAGAGCTGGTAAGAACCACCCCAGAATAATTTAGTGTTGGCTCCAAAATATTTTTGAGTTCAAAATTCACCCTACATACATGTCTTAGGCTGGGTTCTCTAGAGACACAAAACCATTGAAGAGCATATATATAAATAGATTTATATCAAGAAAACAGCTCACTCAGTTGTAGGAGTTGGAAGATCCCAACTCCTTGGATCAGGATAGAGGCCTTTTCCAATTCACGGAGCCAAAGAAGCTGGTGAACCCAAGATGAGCAGGTCAGAGAGCAGGGCTTCCGCTCACAGGCTGTAAAGGTCAAGGAATCCCCAAGGTCAGCAGGCAAGACCTCAAGGTTTCTCCTGATTCACATAGCTGCAGGGGCTGACAAACCCAAGATCAGCAGATCGGGAACCAGGACTCTTGTTTGCAGGCTGTGAGGTTGAAGAATCCCAAGATGAACAGGTAAGCTGTTAGCTCAAGTCCCAAGAAACAGAGGTCAGAAAAGAGACAGCTGCTGGATCCAGAACAAGCCAACAACCTTTGCAAGGTGAGCAGGAAGGAAGTAGGTGGAAGGCAGAGAAATGAAGGCTGAGGGGGTGGTGAGCCACTACAGGCCCCGCTCCCACCAGTACCACTCAGCAGATTCCATCATGGGGGTGATGGCATATCAGATTTCAACAGAGAAGTGATCACAACACTATACAACTGCCAAAACACCGAGAATCATGGCTTAGCCAAGTTGACACACAATCTTAACCACCACGATACACATAATAGGTTTTGGGTTTTCTCCCCTATAATATACAAGCAGAAATTAAAATGCAGAAATGGCAGACTTCAAAATATAGAAAGTAGTTGAAAAAGTTGAAACCAAAGGAGCTTCAGCAATTTACTAAATGCAGTTATCAGGCCTGGAGCAAATGACATTTATTTGCATTTTGATGAAGGCCTCTATAGAAAAATCTTTCACTGCTCAACCCTGCAACAGTCAGGCTGCAGAAACAGTGTTCCAAAGATTTGATTAGAATATATTCTATATAGTGATTATTCTTAGCCATTAATTGCTTTATCTGGCCCTTATTTATATTCTAAGAATTTTTATAATCATTTCCTTCCACCACCAACTCAACAAATACTAATTTTAACCTAACCCTCCAAACCATCTTAAAATGAACAAACACTCCTACCAATCATGGTCAAAATAACAGAATGCATTTTTATTTATTTCAGTTAGTGTTAGAAAATTTTGCGAATGCGTTTCTAGATCAGAGATAAGTTCCATGATTGTACAGACGGATTATAAGAGGAGAGAGATGGTGTTGACAATTTTTGTATGACACTTTTTTTCTCCTCCTTGCTCAAAGCATTTTTTTCTCTTTCTCAACCTCTTTTGTATTTAAAAGAAGTAATAAAAAAGGAAGAACAGAAAGTTTGCTAAGGAAAGAAATAGAAAGTGAATGGAGATTCACTGAAAAGAGAGATAAAAGTAAAAAAGAGAGTCTAATTCCTAAATTCTGAGATTTGATGGAAGATAGGTGTGATAGACACTAAGGTGTTGTTTATCTGTAGTTTATACAACTAATTCATCAATTCATCATGTTGCTTTCATCCATGAGAGGGAAGGTCTTTAAGAGTTTTGTCCTGCAAAGATCACTAACTCTTAAAATGAGTGTAAGAATGTAAGGCAAAGTTCTAATTTTTCCCATGATGAGTATTTCTATTCCTTTTTAAAATTTTTTCAAATATCAAATTCTTCCCAATAGAACTTTGTTTGTTTTTTGTTTTTATGCCACTGGCTTGTTGATGCTCTAAACTTGGGCTTACTATCTGTTTAACAGTGTTGAGATTGTGACTTAAACTACGCCTTGCTCTTTGACCTTTCCTGAGCATGAGGATAAGCGTTGGTGCTTTGGAAAAAACAAATTCTCGGGCCCCATCTTTGATCTACTGAATCAGAATTTCTGGATTATGCAGCCCAAGCATTTTTTATTTTTATATACTCTATGAGTGGTACTGTTGCAAAACTAGGCTCAAGAACTGCTAGGTAAGAGAAAGCAAACCAATGAAGAAGACAGTCTTAGGCTGGAGAAGCAAAACCAGTAAAGTCAACCTTAATGACTTTGATGGAGTAAAGCTTTCGGGACCTTCTTCATTTGCTGAAGTGGCACAACTTAAAATGAGAAGAAACAGCTGCAAACATCCGTTAATAATTGGAATCTGGAATGTATGACGCATGTATCTAGGTCACCATTATCAATGGTTATTTGCAGGGAAAAGCAGGTGGGTGTAGTCACCTGGAGAGCTTTTTCAAATGTCCTCTCTCATTCTCAGAGAGGCTAGTAACTCCGTGGCTGAAAGCAGACAAAAACAGTACATTTATTGATGAAACTTTTATTTTTGTTCTACTATGAAGGAGGGTCATTAATTAACATAAATAAGACCCTGTGCTTGCCTTTAACTATAATTATGCATCTTGTCATATTGACTGATCATCTCATGGAGTCTCTAGCATAGACAGTTGGTTGCTGATGAGAATTTTTAAACTACAGAGTAAAATATTTTACTGAATTTCAAAAAAAAAAAAAAAAAACTCCCCTTTTTTCATCTCCCATTCCAGACCTCAGCATTGTCTGTCAAGTCCTGTGAAAGTGACTCTCCATTCCCGGTGCACCCAGGAACTGCTGAGTGCTGTACCGAAGAGGGCCTGGAACGAAAGCTCTGTATGGCTGTCCTGAAACACCAGCCACAAGAATTTCCTACCTATGTAGAGCCAACGAATGATGAAATATGTGAAGCATTCAGGAAAGATCCCAAGCAATTTGCCGATCAGTAAGCTGCTTTCATCATAAGTAAAATTTTAAGTCATAAAATATCAAAAATGGGTCTAATCTAACCTCCTCCTCTGTATTAACACCTCTACATCAACCCAGCTGGTGATTTCTATTTGGACTGTTACAATAACAGGGAACTTGACTATCATTCAGCGTAGCCCATTTCCTGTTAGCGCTGATAATAATGAATATCTTTCTCAGAGAAATGAAGCCAGCTCCCAAAACTGTTCCTAGTTCTATTATCTGAAGCAGCATCACTTGGATTGCCTCTCCACAATGACGTATTTTCACATATTTGTTAGCATCTGTTGTGATTCCCCTGTGCTAAGGATCCTTGTGTACTGTATATGAAAGAATTAATTTTATTACTGTGCTCATTTTAAGACTTAACTTCCAGGAAAGCATAACTGTCTTAGTTATCTAGTGCTGCTGTAACTGCAATACCACAAGTGGATATCTTTAACAAAGGGAAATTCATTCTTTCACAATTTAGGAGGCTAGGAGTCTGAATTCAGGGTGCCAGCTCTGGGAAAGATTTTCTCTTTCAGCTCTGGGGGAAGGTCCTTGTCATCAATCTTCCCCTGGTCTAGGAGTTTCTCAGCTCGGGGACCCTAGGTCAAAAAGACGTACTCCACTCCGGCTGTTGTTTCTTAGTGGCAGGAGGTCCCTCTCCTCTCTGCTCACTTCCCTCTTTTATATCTTGAAAATGATTGACTCAAGATACAACCTACTCCTGTAGTTTGTATTCTGCCTCATAAACGTAACTGCTTCTAATCCTGCCTCATTAACATCATAGAGGTTAGGATTTACAACACACAGAATTATCAGATCACAAAATGGAGCAGAAAACAATATTGGGAATCATGGCCTAGCCAAGTTGGACACATATTTTTGGGGGACACAATTCAATCCATGACCATAACAAACTACTTTTTTTTTTGTTCATTCCTATAGCATATTTATTGCTAGAAACAGTTGTGAATGTGATATATGTTGTGCTACATAAGTAAGCATGTAACTTTGAGCTTCTTACTGTTTAACATGCCTAAATACCCAGAATATACATTGATTTTTTTACGTTAGACTTTGGAGGTCATAAAAATGAATAAAAATGGGGGAAAATTCAATTTAATATGTTTTCAAAAATTAAAAGCAATGCCATTCAAAGCAACTTTAAATGTGTGAAAAAAGTTACAATTTTATAAAAATTTGATTGGTTTTCCCATCCTTGTAAATTTTCAGAAAAGATTTTGCATAAGATTACAAAGTTATTTAAAAAAAATTATAGAGACTTATTCTCCAAAAAATTAAAAAGTACTCTTTCAACAAACGGAGCCTGGTGCCACAGTGGTTAAGAGCTACAGTGAACTACAGCTGCTAACCAAAAAATCAGCAGTTCCAATCTACCGCCACCCCTTGGAAATCCTATGAGGCAGTTCTACTCTCTCTTAGAGGATTACTGTGAGTCAGAATTGACTTGACAGTAACAGGTTCTTTCAACAAATAAGTAAACCTATACCTAACAATTGTCTAGGATAGTAAGCTGAGGTAGATAATGAAGGGTAAGTCCATGAATTACATTTGTTTTAATTTATTCAGTCAACATCAAAAAGCAGCTACTGTGGGCCATGCACTTGGCCAAAGGCTAAGTAAGTAAAAGGACAAATAGCTCCTCCACTCAAGCAGATCACAGGGGAATTTAGGGAGGAATGTATTTTTTAAATTAAAATATTAATTAAAAATTACTTCAGAATTATAACTTCTTCTAAATCCTTGGTGATTTTTAGATGTTAAAACCATAAACTCATGTAACATGCATCTTTTCGCCATCAAAATGCTTCTGAAAAAGATTTGTTTTGACAATCCTCCTATTTTTTTTCCCACAGATTTATATACGAATATTCCATTAATTATGGACAAGCTCCTCTACCACTTTTAGTCAGTTATGTCAAGAGTTATCTATCTATGGTAGGGTCCTGCTGTACTTCCTCGAGCCCAACTGTATGCTTTTTGAAAGAGGTAGGTACCAGTTTATTTTATATAACCAGTAAGTCAATTCCAACTCATATGTGACCCCACATGTGTCACAGTACAACTGTACTCCACAGGGTTTTCAATGATTGAGTTTTTGGAAGTAGATTGCTAGGCCTTTCTTCTGAGATACTTTTGGACACACTTGAATCTCCAACCCTTCAGTTAGCAAATGAGCTCATTAATTTTTTGCACCACCCCGGGGCTTCATTTATTATATTGTGGTATTGTTGTTAGGTGCCGTAGGGTCAGTTCTGATTCATAGAGACCCTATGTACAAAAGAACAAACCACTGCCCATCCTGCACCATCCTCACAATTGTTGCTATGCTTGAGCTCATCTTTGCAGTCACTGTGTCAATTCATCTTGTTGAGAGTCTTGCTCTCTGTCACCAGCCCTCTGCTTTACCAAACATGGTGTCCTTCTCCAGGGACTGATCCCTCCTGATAAACTGTCTGTTTTAGTCATCTAGTGCTGCTATAACAGAAATACCACAAGTGGATGGCTTTAACAAAGAAAAATTTATTTTCTCACAATCTAGTAAGCTGGAAGTCCAAATTCAGAGGTCAGCTCCAGGGCAAGGCTTTCTCTCTCTGTTGGCCTTCTCATCAATTTTCCTCCGGCCTAGGAGCTTCTCAGGCGCAGGGACCCAGGGTCCAAAGGACTCATTCTGCTCCCAGCAGTGCTTTCTTGGTGGTATGAGGTTCCCCATTCTCTGCATGCTTCCCTTTCCTTTTACCTCTTGTAAGATAAAAGGCAGTAGAGGCCACACCACAGGAAAACTACCTTTACATTGGATCAGGGATGTGACCTTAGTAAGGGTGTTACAATCCCACCCTAATCCTCTTTAACATAAAATTACGATCACGAAATGTAGGACTACCACACAATACTGGGAATCAGGGCCCAGCCAAATTGATATACACACTTTGGGGGGGGACATAATTCAATCCATGACAATGCCCAAAGTGTGTGAGACAGAGTCCTACAATCCTCATTTTGAAAGAGCATTCTGGCTGTACATCTTCCAAGACAGATTTATCCATTTTTATAGCAGTCAATATTCTTCCTTGACACCATAATTCAATGGCATCAAATTTATTATATATTATGTTCTAGTTTTTTCTTCTTTTAATGACTTTTTTTTTTTTTTAACTGTGGTGGGAGTTTTGATTCTGGATTCCATATATTTTCTAAAATGCTCCCCTTATATTTTATTATTTGGAAAATGAATAAGCCACCCCTGGAAAAGAAATATCGATAATTTCCTTTGGTCAGAATTCAGTTTTCTATTTATTTAAAAAAAAAAACTGAAATTAATATTCTCTGGTTTTGCCATTCCTGCATGTTACTTTCAATGGAGCTTGACCATCTAATGAGATTCTCTCTCTTGTTTTCTAGAGACTACAGATTAAGCATTTATCACTTCTAACCGTTATGTCAAATAGAATCTGTTCACAATATGTTGCTTATGGAAAGGAGAAATCAAGACTCAGGTAAAAAAATAAATAAACATCATCAGTGTGTTTATCTGTTTGATTCTATACTTTTTTTCCATATTAGGATTTCCTAAGAATACATTTGTAATCGGTGATTACAGTGTGCCCAAACAGCTTATGATTTAATACTCCTCAAAGGGATAGCTTTTTTTTTTCTTTTGTTTATAAAGAATAAGAAACAATAAGGAACAAGACTATGTTGTAAAATATGAGATTTGCTTTTAATGAACATTTTCCATATACTCTCTATACTGAAAAATTGGTAGACCAATAGAAACTATTTCCCCAGTTCCCATATTAGCATATATTACAAAAGAAAAGCTAAACAGATCATTTGTGCCTCACACGTCATTTGCGTTACCTGATTTTCTCTTGGAACGAGACGTCCTGAATTCTTACTTGCTATTAATTTATATATATATATATATATATATATATATATGAAGCTTCCTGCTCTACAGTATTATCTCCTGACCTATTTAAATTTATTAAAATATTTAGCTGTTTCAACTATTTGCAACCTTCACTTTGATGTTTGTATGGCTACTCCTTTACTGTTAACTTCATATTTTAGTTATGATGCTTTCTGTCTTTACGTCTTTGTCATCTCCTCAAACATCTAGATTTTACAGCTTAATCTTTTTAGTGCTTACAGTCCTTTAGCTCTTTCTACTCTGATCCATAAGCTTCTTTTCCTTAAATGGTAATGAAAAACTACCTATTTGTATTGTTGGTCAGTGCGTAACAAGCCTCCCTACAGGGAAAAGAAATTATTTTCATGAGTCCTTTAAAAATAATCTCCCATTAGAACTACACAGACCCATTCTCTCTAGACCTCCCTTTTCATTTTCCTTTTACACCTTCAGTGTGTTGGACCAGTAAAACACAGAAATTTATTTTTAAGTTGCTTAATTAATGATAAATTTATACTAACATCAATGTCTAAGAATTTACCCCAAGGAAATAGTATTGGTGTGAAAAAAGATTTAGCTACAAAATATTCCTGTCACATTGTTTTATATCTGGAAAAAAAAAGGACATTTCCTGAATATCCCTAGAATAGGGCATTACTTAAATTAATCATGGTATATCTAAATGAAACGATGCCATGCAATTTGTTACAATTTTATTGTAAAAGAATATTTAATGATATAGAACTTATTTCTGATATATTAAGTGAAAAGTCAAGTATGAGAATAGTATACAAAAAACCATTGCTGTCAAATCCGTTCTGACTTGTAGTGACCCTATAGGACAGAGAGTAGAACTGCCACATAGGGTTTCCAAAGAGCGGCTGGTGGATTTGAACTGCCAGCCTTTTGGTTAGCAGAGCATAGTTCCATTCATGCATGCAAACCTTATAAAATACTTAACGGTTACACACCAAAATATCAACATTTATTAAACTTGTGGTTTAGGGTGATAGGCCTTTACTCCTTCATTTATTTAATCTGTATTTACTAAGTTAACCTATTAAAATATTTTTCAATGAATGTGGCGGACCACAGAACACAATATTTGCCTTGTGAATAGAGAGACGTGATTGCTTTTCCTTATTTCTGATGTAAATCTAATGTTTTAAAGTCCTGCTTCAAGCATGTAGATCTGTCCAGAAGTGATGCACACAAGTACTTAACATTTGAAAAGATTCACTGGGGCTGTTTTTTTTTTTTTTTTCCTTTAGTCATTTTTTTTGGCACATAGGATCCATAGCATGGTAAATATGCTCCATGCAGCTGTTGAGGCCAGAGTGTTAAAGCTGTGGTATTATTCCTCCAGACTGTGTGCTTATAATGAAACAAAGAAAATTGAGAATGTTGGTTTTTAACAAATTCATTTTTAACTGCTTAGCCATCTCATAAAATTAGCCCAAAAAGCGCCCACTGCTGATATGGGAGATGTTTTGCCACTAGCTGAAGATGTTACTAACATCCTCTCCAAGTGCTGTGAGTCTACTTCTGAGGACTGCATGGCCAAGGAGGTAAGGGCTCCCTCCCTGTTACCATCATCATAGGCCACGCAATGAGGGCTATTTACTGAGTGACACACCAACATGCACCATCTCAATGAATCCTCACGTGTAACCTATGAAATATATTATTACCTCCATTTTACAGATGAGAAAACATAAGATTAGCAAGCCTCAATAATTCGAGGTCACACAGGTTGTAAATATCAGGGTCCACACTCAAGGACAATATTATTTGATTCTCAAGACTTTGGCTGTCCAAAATGATATCTACTAGCCATATATGGCTATTTAAATTGAATTATAATTAATTAAAATTTAATAAAATATAAAATTCAGTTCTTCCATTGCACTAGCCACATTTCAAGTGCTCAATAGTATTGGACAACACAGATACAGGTGACTTCCATCATTGCATAAAGTTCTCTTGGACAGTGCTACATATCATTAAACCATTAGAAGTTATTGATGCTTTTATTATCTTTTATAGTTTGATGTCTTTTCAATTTTTTCACCATTTTTCATTTACGTAATCATTTCAAGTAGATACAAATTTTAACAAGTTTCTAGGAAAAAAGTTTTCAAAACTTGAAAGAACATGAGGTTTGCTTTACATAAAGGTCATACTCCAAGGTCTTATCAACTTCTTTAAGAAAAGATTTGTGTGTTGCCTTGTTTCTTTTCCAATCAAGAATACATTTTCTGTGTTAATAAGTATTTCCCTATAACCTGATTTGTAATGGCTAAATAGAACTCTATCATATATGTCTACTGAATGTATTGAATTATCTACCTAGATATACTGTATTTTTATTTAACTGTTCTCAATTCTTAGATTTAGGTTGTTTTAATTTTTCAGTGTCTTCACAATACTTTAATTAATAGCCTTGTGGCTAAATTTTCCCTTCATTCAAAATAATTTTCTGAGGATAAATTCTTGTATGTGAAATTGTACGTTTCTAAGATTTTTTGTACATTTTGACAAATTACCTTCCAAATATACTGTACCAATTTAGTTTTTGAGAACATTCATACTGACTTTTATAGACACCATGCCAGGGCTTGTGGATGTGTAGTCTTATTTTTAGGTAAACCAATCAGGTAATTAACAATGCACAAACTCACCATTCCTTTTGTAGCTGCCTGAACACACAGTAAAAATCTGTGACAACTTATCCACAAAGAATTCTAAATTTGAGGACTGTTGTCAAGAAAAAACACCCATGGACATTTTTGTATGCACTTACTTCATGCCAGCTGCCCAACCACCTGAGCTGCCAGCTGTTGAGTTGCCCACAAATAAAGAAGTATGTGATAAAGAAAGCACCAAAGCCACAGATCAGTAAGTATAGTAAAAAAATATAGTTAATCAGAAATTTGTTTCCCTTTTAATTTCATCCAGACAAAGGGGAATCATGCTGTGGGGCCAGAATGAGGAAAGATACGGTATAGCTTGGCTTGTAAGCAAAAGGTCTGCAGTTCAAATTTACCAGTCCTCCTTGGAAACCCTAGGGGGCAGTTCTCTGTTTTATAGGGTCTCTATGAGTCGATTTTTTTTTTTTTTTATGAGTCGGGATGGACTCAATGGAAGTGGGGGTGGTATAGCTCAACTCATTTCAAATGCAGACAAAGTACTGTTTATGCTTTTTGTGTATATTCAGTATTTGTTAATTGATTTTGAATGACTTCTTAAAAAGAAAGTAATAACCTATTTTAAATAAAGAACAATTGAATTTTTAATATGGAGAAAGAAGTCCATGGTTTCCAATTCTGCCTCCTCAGATGAGTGTGCATGACCGAAAGAAGTGCCTTAACTGTTCTTTAGTCTCTTCTTAATTGAAAATGGTAAACTTGAGTTTTCGCATTTACTTTACATGCATTTCTCATTAGCAATCGCACTGGTTGCTAATGAGAAATGCATGTGCAAGTAAATGCAAAAACACCTCTATATACCATAAAATGCTGTATATGTGGAAAATATTATTATCATGGCACCAAAAATGCTTATCATATTATTTATCAGTTTAATTATATTACTTCGAATTCAGAGTCACAAATCAAAAGCCTATATTATATCCTACTTTTGGATAATTCAGCATTTTATACAAAAAACAGATAATGAATATAAAGTAGATTCTTCTCAACAGTACTGATATTCCTGACAATCAAATGAAAAAGAAATTAAATAGGATGTAATGGTAAAACTTTATCTGGTTTCATCCAACTAAAAAACATATCTGAAATAAATAAACTATGGTTTCGATATACCATGAGCTACGTACCCCATGAGTATGCATTCTCATGGTGTAAAGTTATTTCACAAATAGGTTGAAGAACCAGATTGGAATATCAATTGCCAATATCAGAGCCCCCCCATGTATCTGTCAGTTTGTCGTACTGTGGGAGCTTGCAGGTTGCTGTGATGCTAGAAGCTATGCCACCAGTATTCAAATACCAGCAGGGTCACCCAAGGCAGACAGGTTTCAGCTGAGCTTCCAGATTAAGACAGACAGTGAAGAAGGACACGGCTGTCTACTTCTGAAAAGAATTAGCCAGTGAAAACCATATGAATAGCAGCAGAATGTTGTCTGACATAGTGCCAAGAAGATGAGCCCCTCAGGTTGGAAGGCACTCAAAAGACAAATGGGGAAGAGCTGCCTCCTTAAAGTCGACCTTAATGATGTGGATGGAGTAAAGCTTTTGAGACCTTCATTTGCTGATGTGGCATGACTCAAAATGAGAAGAAACAACTACAAACATCCACTAATAATCAGAACATGGAATGTATGAATATCAATCTAGGAAAACTGGAAATATTCAAAAATGAAATGGGATGCCTAAACATCAATATCCTAGGTATTAGTGAGAGGAAATGGACTGGTACTGGCCATTTTGAATCAGACAATCATATGGTCCACTACACAGGGAATGAAAATTTGAAGAGGAATGGCTTTGCATTCATTGTCCAAAAGAACATTTCAATATCTATCCTGAAGTACAATACTGTTAGTGATAGGATAATATCCATATGCCTACAAGGAAGACCAGCTAATACAACTATTATTCAAATTTATGCACCAACCACTAAGACCAAACATGAAGAAACTGAAGATTTTTACCAACTTCTGCAGTCTGAAATTGATGGAACATGCAATCAAGATGCATTGATAATTACTGGAGATTGACATGCGAAAGCTGGAAACAAAGAAGAATGGTCCGTAGTTGGAAAATATGTCCTTAGTGACAGAAACGATGCCGGAGATCACATGATAGAATTTTACAAGGCCAATGATTCTTCATTGCAAATACCTTTTTCGACACCATAAATGGTAACTGTACACGTGGGCCTCACAAGATGAAGCACACAGGAATCGAGCTGACTACATCAATGGAAAGAGACAATGGAAAAGCTCAATATCATCAGTCAGAACAAGGCCAGGGGCCAACTGTGGAATAGACCATTAATTGCTCATAGTAAGTTCAAGTTGAAACTAAAGAAAATTAGAACAAATTCACAAAAGCCAAAGTAAGTCCTTGAGAATATCCCACCTGAATTTGGAGATTGTCTTAAGAATAGATTTGACAGGTTTAACGCTAATGACCAAAGACCAGAGGAGTTGTGGAATGATATCAATGACATCATACATAAAGAAAGTAAGAGATCATTAAAAAGAAAGAAAAGACCAAAATGGATGTTAGAAGAGACTCTGAAAGTTGCCCTTGAAAGTCAAGTAGCTACAGCAAAAGGAAGAAATGATGAAGTAAAAGAGCTGAACAGAAGACAGAGTATTATAATGTCATGTGTAGAGACTTGGAGATAGAAAACCAAAAGGGAAGAACACACTCAGCATTTCTCAAGCTGAAAGAACTGAAGAAAAATTCAAGCCTCGAGTTCCAATAGTGAAGGATTCTATGGGGAAAATTGTGAACAATGCAATAAGCATCAAAAGAAGGTGGAAGGAATACACAGTCATGATACCAAAAAGAATTGGTTGATGTTCAACCCTTTCAGGAGGTAGCATATACTCAGGAACCAACGGTACTGAAGAAAGAAGTCCAAGCTGCGCTGAAAGCATTGACAAAAAACAAGGCTGCAGGAATTGACATAATACCAACTGAGATGTTTCAGCAAATGGCAGCTGGGCTGGAAGTGTTCTCTTGCCTACACCAAGAAATTTAGAAGACAGTTACCTGGCCAACCGACTGGAAAAGATCCATATTTATGCCTATTCCCAAGAAAGGTGATTCAGTTGAATATGGAATTATCAAACAATATCATTAACATCACATGCAAGTAAAATTTTGCTGAAGATCATTCAAAAGTGGCTGCAGCAGTACATCAACAGAGAACTGCCAGAAATTCAAGCTGAATTCAGAAGCAGTTGAGGAAACAGAGATATCATTGCTGATGTCAGATGGATCTTGGCTGAAAGCAGAGAATACCAAAAAGATGTGTACCTGTGTTTCATTGACTATCCAAAGGCATTTGACTGTGTGGATCATAATAAATTATGGATAATATTGTGAAGAATGAGAATTCCAGAATACTTAATCATGCTCATGAAGAATCTATAAGTGAATCAAGAGGCAGTTGTTCAAACAGAGCAAGGGGATACTGTGTGGTTTAAAGCCAGGAAAGACGTGCATCATCAAGATTTTATAAAGAGAACATGGCATCACGATTGGAGGAAGAAGTAAGAGGACTTGCACTGCGTAACCTCAGAACCTACTATACAGCTGCAGTAGTCAAAATAACCTGGTACAGGTACAATGACAGATACATTGATCAATGGAACAGAATTGAGAACCCAGATGTAAATCTATACCCCTATGGTCACCTGATCTTTGACAAGGGTCCAAAGTCCATCAAATGGGGAAAAGATAGTCTTTTTAACAAACAGTGTGGGCAAAACTGGATGTCCATCTGCAAAAAAATGAAACAGGACCCATACCTCACACCATACACACACACAAAAAAAAAAAAACTCAAAATGGATAAAAGACCTAAATATAAAGTCCAAAACCATGAAGTTCATAGAAGAAAAGATAGGATAAATTCCAGAGGCCCTAAAACACAGCATTAACAGGATACAAACCACAACCAACAACACACAAACTCCAGAAGATAAGCTAGATAACTAGGATCTTCTGAAAATTAAACACTTATACTCATCAAAAGCCTTTACCAAAAGAGTAAAAAGAGAACTTACAGACTGGGAAAAAAAATTTGGCTATTACAAATCAGACAAAGTCTAATCTCTAAAATCTGTAAGAAAATCCAACACCTCTACAACAAAAAGACAAATAATCCAATTAAAAAATGGGCAAAGGAAATGAACATACACTTCAGCAAAGAAGACATTCAAGCTGCCAAAAGACACATGAGGAAATGCTCACAATCTCTAGCCATTAGAGAAATAAATGCAAATCAAAACCACAATGAGATACCATCTCACACTGGCATTACTGGCATGAATTAATAAAACAAGAAATAACAGATGTTGGAGAGGCTGTGGGGAAATTGGAACTCTTATGCACTGCTGGTGGGAATGCAAAATGATACAACCATTTTGGGAAACGATATGGTGCTTCCTTAGAAAGCAAGAAATAGAAACACCATATGATGCATCAATCCCACTCCTAGGAATATATCCTAGAGAAATAAGACTCATCACATGGACAGACATATGCACACCCATGTTCACTGCAGCATTGTTCACAATAGCAAAAAGCTGGAAACAACCTAGATGCCCACCAACAGATGAATGGATAAAAAAACTATTGAACATACACACATGGAGTATTATGCAATGGTAAAGAACAACAATGAATCTGTGCAGCATCTTATAACATGGATGAATCTGGAGGGTATTATGCTGAGTGAAATAAATCAATCACAAAAGGACAAATATTGCATGAGACCACTGTTATAAAAAATCATGAAAAGGTTTACACACAAAAAGAAACAATCTTTGATGGTTATGAGGGAGGGGAGGGTTGGGGATGGAAAAACACTTAAGAGATAATAGATAAGTGGAAACTTTGATGAAGGGTAATATAGTACACAGTATTGGGGGAGCCAGCACAACCTGTACAAAGCAAGGTCATGAAAGCTCCATACACACATCCAAACTCCCTGAGGGACCGAATTGCGGGGTTAAGGGCTGTGGGGACCATGATCTTGGGGAATATCTAGCTCAACTGGCATAACATAGTTTATAAAGAATAAGTTCTACATTCTACTTTGGTGAGTAGCGTCTGGGGTCTTAAAAGCCTGTGAGCAGGAGGCGGAGCCAAGATGGCAGAACAGACAGACACTTCCAGCAAGCCATCTTTACAACAAAGACCAGAAAAAGCAAGTGAAACGAGTATATTTGTGACAAGCTGGGAGCCCTGAGCTTCAAAGGCAAGCTTAGAAAACGAACCGAGGGGCAGGGGGAGGAAGAGACCGTTCAGAAGTGGAGAGGAGTTACTGGACCTGAATCACAGGGAGCCCTCAGGCACCATTCCCAGAGCGGCTGTGGTGAGCCAGCACTAGTGTTCGGCCGCCGTTTCCTCAGGGAGAAGCAGCCGACCACACAGCCCATTTACACCTCCAGAACCTGAGGAGAACGTCACTGTCAGCAAAAGCTAAGCCTGTGCATATATTTTACTGCGCCCCCCCACCCCACCCCCAAGCCGACTTCACAGACTGAATTCCCTGGGCCTGAAATAGGCCCTGTTGAGCACCTAGAGCCATCCTCCCAACCTTGGTGAAGGAAAAAATTTGCATTTGGGGGAAAAGATAATTTGCTAGCTCCACTAACTGGGGGAGGTCAGGACAGAAGAAGCTCCTGTCCAGGCATAAACCGTCCATGGACTTTGAGCACCGTTCCCTTCTGCATGGACCTGTGTGGGCCTATTTCGGGAGAATAGGCCCTTATTGGCAGACACCAACCATTTCAGCTGTGTGGTGGTGAGGTTGGTGTTTGATGTTTGACATTGCTTTGCCTATTAAATACGGTCCCCACCTACCCACATCAGGGACCTAAGGACTGGTAGCTCCTCTCAGGTCACCCAGCCACCTGCGACAGGGGTCCAAAGATAACTGGTACCTCCTAGTCCTTACAACCAAAAACTTTGGGTGCCCATACTCCATCTGAAGAACCCACCCACCTGCATGCTCTAGGGAACAGGGACGAACTTTCCTCAGAGACACTCAGGGGTTGCTTCTCAGCCCCCTGCCTTGTTCAGAGCATGACCCCTGCTGCAATCAGATACCGGTATATATGCCAATCACCCCTACCCCTCTAAGACAGTAGAACAGAGCCTGTACCACACACTTGATGATCAGCTACCTGGAAATCTGAGCTGAATTCATACAAAAAAACTGAATGGACTCCTAGGCTAATATACCTGATAACAGCTCTAGCCAGCTGGGGACAGGACACCAGAGCTCCAAAGGTGAAAATAATCAAGCTAGCTCACTCAAGCAACCCATAGGGGTACACCAAAACAAAACAAAGCAATAAGCTATGGCACAGTAACCAAGCATAAAATAATACAATAACTTATAGATGGCTCAGTGACAACAGTCAATATCAAGTCACATAAAGAAACAGACCATGATCACCCCAGCAGGCTCTCAAAACAAAGTTTCCACGGATCTTCTAGATGCACGTGCATTCCTGGAATTACCAGAGGCAGAATACAAAAGTTTAATATACAGAACCCTTCAAGACATCAGGACGGAAATGAGACAATACGCAGAACAAGCCAAGGAACACACAAACAAAGCAATTGAAGAAATTAGAAAGGTTATTCAGAAACAATGAAAAGTTTAAAAAGCTGGAAAAATCCATAGACAGGCAGCAATCAGAAATTCAGAAGATTAACGATAAAATTACAGAAGTAGATAACTCAGTAGAAAGTCAGAGGAGCAGAATTGAACAAGTAGAAGCCAGAATTTCTGAACTCAAAGATAAATCACTTGCCACTAATATATCTGAAGAAAAATCAGATAAAAGAATTTAAAAAGATGAAGAAACCTTAAGAATCATGTGGGACTCTATCAAGAGAAATAACCTATGAGTGATTGGAGTACCACAACAGAGAGGGATAACAGAAAATACAGAAAGAATTGTTGAAGATTTGTTGTCAGAAAACTTCCCTGATATAAAGAAAGATGAGAAGATATCTATCCAAGATTCTCATCGAACTCCATATAAGGTAGATCTGAAAAGAAAGTCACCAAGACATAATATAATCAAACTTGCCAAAACCAAAGATAAAGAGAGAACTATAAGAGCAGCAAGGGATAAGCAAAAAGTCACCTACAAAGGAGAGCCAATAAGAATAAACTCGGACTACTCGGCAGAAACCATGCAGGCACAAAGGCAATGGGATGACATATTTAAAAAATTGAAGGAAAAAATTGCCAGCCAAGAATCATATATCCAGCAAAACTGTCTCTTAAATATGAAGGTGAAATTAAGACATTTCCAGATAAACAGAAGTTTAGGGAATTTCTAAAAACCAAAGCAAAACTACAAGAAATATTAACGGGAGTTCTTTGGTTAGAAAATCAATAATATCAGGTATCAACCCAAGAGTAGAACACTGGGCAGAGCAACCAGAAGTCGACCCGAACAGGGAAATACAAAAAAACAAAGCAATATTATAAAATAAAAATAAAAAGCTCAAAACAGGGTAACAGTGATCTCGTTATATAAAAGAAGGCAAGATCAGAACAATAAAGAGGGACTAAGAAATGTAATCATGCACCTTCCATGTGGAGAGAAAGGTACGGCAACACAAAGAAATAAAAGTTAGGTTTAAATTTAGAAAAATGGGGGTATAAAATAAGGTAACCACAAAGGAGACAAACTATCCTACTCATCTAAATAAAATACAAGAAAAAAAGAGACTCAGCAGAAACAAAATCAACAACAACAAATATGAGGAAAGGACAATATATAATCTACTCAGCACATAAGTTTAAGTGGGAAAAAGAAACTGTCAACAACACACACAAAAAAAGACATCAAAATGACAGAACTAAATTCATACCTATCCATAATTACCCATAATGTAAATAGACTAAATGCACCAATGAAGAGACAGAGTGGCAGAATGGATTTAAAAAAAAGATCCGTCTATATGCTGCCTACAAGGGACACACCTTAGACTTAGAGACACAAACAAACTAAAACTCAATGGATGGAAAAAAATATATCAAGCAAACAACAATCAAAAAAGAGCAGGAGTGGCAATATTAATTTCTGACAAAATAGACTTTAAAGTTAAATCCATCAGAAAGGATAAGGAAGGACACTATATAATGATTAAAGGGACAATACACCAAGAAGATATAACCATATTAAATATTTATGCACCCAATAACTGGGCTGCAAGATACATAAAACAAACTCTATCAGCACTGAAGAGTGAGATAGACAGCTCCACAATAATAGTAGGAGATTGCAACACACCACTTTCGGTGAAGAACAGGTCTTTCAGAAAGAAGCTCAATAAAGACATGGAAGATCTAAATGCCACAATCAACCAACTTGACCTCGTAGACATATACAGAACACTCAACCCAACAGCAACCAACTATACTTTCTTTTCTAGTACACATGGAACATTCTCTAGAATAAACCACATATTAGGTCGTAAAGCAAGCCTTAGCAGAATCTAAAACATTGAAGTATTACAAAGTATCTTCTCTGACCATAAGGCCATGAAAGTGGAAATCAATCACAGGAAAAGCAGGGAAAAGAAATCAAACACTTGGAAACTGAACAATACCCTGCTCAAAAAAGACTGGATTAGAGAAGACATTAAGGATGGCATAAAGAAATTCACAGAATCCAGTGAGAATGAAAACACTTCCTATCAGAACCTTTGGGACACAGCAAAAGCAGTGCTCAGAGGAGAATTTATATCAATAAATGCACACATCCAAAAAGAAGAAAGGGCCAAAATCAAAGAACTATCCCTACAACTTGAACAAATAGAAAGAGAGCAACAAAAGAAACCCACAGGTGCCAGAAGAAAACAATAAAAATTAAATCTGAACTAAATGAAATAAAAAAACAGAAAAACAATTGAAAGAATTAACAAGACCAAAAGCTGGTTTTTTGAGAAAATCAACAAAATTGATAAAACACTGGCTAAACTGACAAAAGAAAAACAGGAGAGGAAGCAAATAACCTGAATAAGAAATCAGATGGGTGATATTACAACAGACCCAACTGAAATTAAAAGAATCATATCAGATTACTATGAAAAATTGTACTCTAACAAATTTGAAAAGCTAGAAGAAATGGATGGATTTCTAGAAACACACTTCCTACATAAGCTAACACAAACAGAGGTAGAACAACTAAATAGACCCATAACAAAAGAAGAGATTGAAAAGGTAATCAAAAAACTCCCAACAAAAAAAAAACTCTGGTCTGGACGGCTTCACTGCAGAGTTCTACCAAACTTTCAGAGAAGAGTTAACACCACTACTACTAAACGTATTTCAAAGCATAGAAGATGACAGAATACTCCTAAACTCATTCTACGATGCCACCATATCCCTGATATCAAAATCAGGTAAATACACCACAAGAAAAGAAAATTATAGACCTATATCCCTCATGAACATAGATGCAAAAATCCTCAACAAAATTCTAGCCAATAGAATTCAACAACATATCAAAAAAATAATTCACCATGACCAAGTGGGATTCATACCAGGTATGCAGGGGTGGTTCAACATTAGAAAAGCAATTAATGTAACCCACCACATAAATAAAACAAAAGACAAGAATCACATGATTTTATCAATTGATGCAGAAAAGGCATTTGACAAAGTTCAACACTCATTCACGATAAAAACTCTCAGCAAAATAGGAATAGAAGGAAAATTCCTCAACATAATAAAGGGCATTTATATAAAGCCAACAGCCAACATCATCCTAAATGGAGAGAGCCTGAAAACATTTCCATTGAGATCGGGAACCAGACAAGGATGCCCTTTATCACCACTCTTATTCAACATTGTGCTGGAAGTCCTAGCCAGAGCAATTAGGCTAGATAAAGAAATAAAGAGCATCCAGATTGGCAAGGAAGAAGTAAAAGTATCTCTATTTGCAGATGACGTGATCTTATACACAGAAAACCCTAAGGAATCCTCCAGAAAACTACTGAAACTAATAGAAGTGTTCAGCAGAGTATCGGGATACAAGATAAACATACAAAAATCAGTTTGATTCCTCTACATCAACAAAAAGAACATCAAAGAGGAAATCACCAAATCAATGCCATTTACAGTAGCCCCCAAGAAGATAAAATACTTAGGAATAAATCTTACCAGAGATGGAAAAGACTTATACAAAGAAAACTACAGTACACTTCTGCAAGAAACCAGAAGTGACTTACATAAGTGGAAGAACATACTTTGCTCATGAGTAGGATAGAATAGACATTATAAAAATGTCTATTCTACCAAAAGCGATCTATACATTTAATGCAATTCTGATCCAAATCTCAATGACATTCTTTAATGAGATGGAGAAACAAATCACCAACTTCATATGGAAGGGAAAGAGGCCCCGGATAAATAGGGCATTACTGAAAAAGAAGAACAAACTGGGAGGCCTCACTTTAGACCTGATTTTAGAACCTATTATACCGCCACAGTAGTCAAAACAGCCTGGTACTGGTACAACAGATACATGGACCAACAGAACAGAATTGAGAATCCAGACATAAATCCATCCACGTTTGAACAGTTGATATTTGACAAAGGCCCCAAAACAGTTAAATGGGGAAAAGACAGTCTTTTTAACAAATGGTGCTGGCATAACTGGATATCCATCTGCAAAAAAATGAAACCTCACTCCATGCACAAAAACTAACTCAAAATGGATCAAGGACCTAATTATAAAATCTAAAACAATAAAGATCATGGAAGAAAAAATAGGGACATTAGGAGCCCTAATACATGGCATAAACAGTATACAAAACATTATAAAAAAATGTAGAAGAAAAACTAGATAACTGGGAGTTCTTAAAAATCAAACACCTATGCTCATCCAAAGGCTTCACCAAAACAATAAAAAGACTACCTGCAGACTGGGAAAAAGTTTTTAGCTATGACATTTCTGATCAGCGTCTGATCTCTAAAACCTACAGGATACTGCCAAAACTCAACTGCAAAAAGACAACCCAATTGAAAAATGGGTAAAAGATATGAATAGACACTTCACTAAAGAAGACATTCAGGTAGCTAAGAGATATATGAGGAAATTGTTCACGATCATTAGCCATTAGAGAAATGCAGATCAAAACTACAATGAGATTCCATCTCACTCCAACAAGGCTGGCACTAATCCAAAAAACACAAAATAATAAATGTTGGAGAGGCTGTGGAGAGATTGGAACACTTATACACTGCTGGGGCGAAGGTCAAATGGTACAACCACTTTAGAAATTGATTTGGCGCTTCCTTAAAAAGCTAGAAATAGAACTACCATATGATCCAGCAATCCCACTCCTCGGAATATATCCTAGAGAAATAAGAGCCTTTACACAAACAGATATATGCACACCCATGTTTATTGCAGAACTGTTTACAATAGCAAAAACATGGAAGCAACCAAGGTGCCCATCAACAGATGAATGGATAAATAAATTATGGTATATTCACACAATGGAATACTACGCATTGATAAAGAACAATGAGGAACCCGTGAAACATTTCATAACATGGAGGAACCTGGAAGGCATTATGCTGAGTGAAATTAGTCAGTTGCAAAAGGACAAATTTTGTATAAGACCACTATTATAAGAACTTGAGAAATAGTTTAAGCTGAGAAGGAAACATTCTTTTGTGGTTACGAGAGGGGGGAGGGAGGGAGGGTGGGAGAGGGGTTTTCACTAATTAGATAGTAAATAAGAACGACTTTAGGTGAAGGGAAAGACAGCACACAATACAGGGGAGGTCAGCACAACTGGATTAAACCAAAAGCAAAGAAGTTTCCTGAATAAACTGAATGCTTCAAAGGGCAGCGCAGCAGGGGCAGGGGTTTAGGGACCATGGTTTCAGGGGACATCTAAGTCAATTGGCATAATAAAATCTATTGAGAAAACATTCTGCATCCCACCTTGAAGAGTAGCGTCTGGGGTCTTAAACACTAGCAAGCAGCCACCTAAGATGCATCAGTTGGTCTCGACCCATCTGGATCAAAGGAGAATGAAGAACACCAAAGACACAAGGCAATTACAAGCCCAAGAGACAGAAAGGGCCACATAAACCAGAGACTACATCATCCTGAGACCAGAAGAACTAAATGGTGCCCTGCTACAACCGATGACTGCCCTGACAGGGAACATAACAGAGAACCCCTGAGGGAGCAGGAGGGCAGTGGGATGCAGGCCCCAAATTCTCATAAGACCAGACTTAATGGTCTGACTGAGACTGGAAGGACCCTGGTGGTCATGGCCCTCAGACCTTCTGTTGGCCCAGGACAGGAACCATTCCCAAAGCGAACTCTTCAGACATGGATTGAATTGGACAATAGGTTGGAGAGGGATGCTGGTGAGGAGTGAGCTTCTTGGATCAGGTGGACACTTGAGACTATGCTGGCATCTCTGGCCTGGAGGGGAGATGAGAGGGTGGAGGGGGTTACAAGCTGGCAAAATGGACACAAAAAGAGAGAGTGGAGGGAGAGAGCGGGCTGTCTCATTATGGGGAGAGTAATTGGGAGTGTGTAGCAAGGTGTATCGGAAAACCTGGTGGCGTAGTGGTTAAGTGCTACAGCTGCTAACCCAAGGGTCAGCAGTTCAAATCCGCCAGGTGCTCCTTGGAAACTCTACGGGGCAGTTCTACTCTGTCCTATAGGGTCACTATGAGTCGGAATCGACTTGACGGCACTGGGTTTGGTCTTTTTTTTTTTTGTGAGCAAGGTGTATATGGGTTTTTCTGTGAGAGACTGACTTGATTTGTAAACTTTCGCTTAAAGCACAATAAAAATTATTTTAAAAAAGTGGAAAAATATGGTAAAAAAAGAAAGAAAGATCAGACTTGCTGTCCTGACAGAGACTGGAGAAGTTCTGAGAGTATGGCCCCCGCACACCGTTCCAGCTCAGCAATTAGGTCACTCCTGAGGTTCATCCTTCAGCTAAAGACTGAACAGTCCCGTGGAACAAAACAAGACTAAAGGGGTGCTCCAGCCCTGGGGCAGGGACTGGAAGGCAGGAGGGAACAGGAAAGCTGGTAATAGGGAAACCAAGGCTGAGAACGGAGAGTGTTGACAGGTCATGGGGTTTTTAAGCAATGTCATAGAACAATGTGTGTACTAACTGTTTGATAAGAAGCTAGTTTGTTCTGTAAACCTCCATCTAAAATGCAGTAAAAAAAATCTTTAAAAAATGAAAAAAAAATTGGAGGGAGACTCATTAACAACATGGGTTATGCAGATGACATAGTCTTGCTTACTGAAAGTGAAGAGGACTTGAAGCACTTACCAATGAGTATCAAAGACTACAGACAAGTATGGATTTCACCTCAACATTAAGAAAACAAAAATCCTCACAACAATAAGCAATACCCTGATAAACAGAGAAAAGATTGAAGTTGTCAAGGATTTCATTTTATTTGGATCCGTAATCAACACCCATGGAAAAAGCAGTGAAGAAATAAAAAAGACGCATTGCATTGGGTAAATCTGCTGCAAAAGACCCCTTTAAAGTGTTGAAAAGCAAAGATGTCACCTTGAAGACTAAGGTGTACCTGACACAAGCCATGGTGTTTTCAATTGCTTCATATGTATGTGAAAGATGGACAATGAATAAGGAAGACCGAAGAAGAATTGATGCCTTTGAATTGTGGTGTTGACGAAGAATATTGAATATACCATGAGCTGCCAAAAGAACAAACAAATCTATCTTGGAAGCAGTACAACCAGAATGGTCCTTAGAGGCAAGGATGGCGAGACTACGTCTCACATACGTTGGACATGTTATCAGGAAGCTTCAGCCCCTGGAGAAGGACATCACGCTTGGTAAAGTAGAGGGTCAGTGAAAAAGAGGAAGATCCTCAGTGAAGTAGACTAATGCAGGGGCTGCAACATGGGCTCAAGCATAACAAGGATTGTGAGGATAGTGCAGGACCAGGGAGTGTTTCGTTCTGTTGTACATAGGGTCACTATGAGTGGGAATTGAATTGACAGGATGTAACAACTACAACAACAATATCGGACAGCAGAATTTGGACCAGGCTAAAACTTTAATTTACATTTTTCAAAGTACTAGCTGTTTTTCTATTAAAAAAATAAAAAACAAAAACACTGCCATGGAGTTGATTCCGACTCATAGCAACTGTATGGGAGAGAGTAGAACTGCCCCATAGGGTTTCCAGGGCTATAAATCTTTATGGAAGCCGACTGCCACACCTTTCTCCAGAGGAGTGGCTGGTGGGTTGGGACCATTGACTTTTAGCTTAGCTGCTCAGACCTTTAACTACTGCTCCGCCAGGGCAGCCTTTTATATATGCATGGACAGAAATGGGATAAGACATAACGGTAAAATTTAAAGGACTCTCTTGGTGTTTTATATAGGGTCAGTTGTACTATGTTTGTACAAAGAACAATGCCATATTCATTTGAAGTATATATATTTACATAATATGCATATGTATTTGACAGGAGCCCTGGTGGTACACTGGCTAAGCACTCAGCTTTTAATCAAAAGGTGGGCAGTTCGAACCCACCAGCAGCTCTGTGGGAGAAAGAGGTGGCATTTTCCTTCCCTAAAGATTACTTTTTTTTTTTTTTTTTTTAAAGATTACAGGCTTGGAAACTCTATGCGGCAGTTCTACCCTGTCTTATGGGGTCATTATGAGTCTGAATAGAATCAATGACAATGGGTTTGGGGTTTATAAATGAAAGTATACACAATACAGTTTAAGAACTTTAATTCAGTATCAACTAGTCATAGTATCTTCATTTGAAACAACTATCTGTAACTTACATTCCAATGAAAATTTTTTGTAATCCAAACTTGTTGATTTGCATGTTAATTTTAGCTAATTTTTTTAAAATTAAGATGGAAAAGAACAGGTTTTCCCCTTTATGATAGATATGCCACATTTCATGACATGAACACACACACATCTACACACGTTAAAGCATATTATGTCCTTTTCTCTCTTATACCAGATATATATTTGAGCTAAGCAGGAGGACTCATATTCCAGAGGTATTCCTCACTAAAGTACTTGAACCAACCCTAATAAGCCTTGGTGAATGTTGTGACTCTGAAGACTCTACTACCTGTTTTAACACTAAGGTACAATTTGCTAGTTTTCTTTACTAGCCTTGGTGGAGATCAGGGGTTTGCAAACTGCAGCCTATGGGCTAAATCTGGCCTGATGCTTGCTTTTATATGACCTGTGAGCAAAAAATGTGTTAATAATATTCAATGGTTTCAAAGCATTTTTAAGAATAATATTGCATGATATATGAAAATTACATGAAATTCAGGTTTCAATGTTCATAAGTAAAATGTTATTGGAACACAGTCATGCTCATCCATTTAAGCATTTTTAAATGGCTACTTTTGCTCTGCAACAGCAGAGTTGGATATTTGTGATAGAGAACACAATGTCTGCAAAGTCTAAAATATTTACTATCTGCCTCTTCAGTAGAAAGTTTCCTGATGCCTGTTATATACATTAACATGGAATTATGATCTAACAGGCTCATGGGTGACCATTTCAAGATGAATAATTTGGTTATGTAACTATTATTTTTTACAGGGACCTCTACTGAAGAAAGAACTATCTTCTTTCATTGAAAAGGGACAAGACATGTGTGCTGATTATTCAGAAAACACATTTACTGAATACAAGAAAAAGTAAGAAACTCGTTCTGGCTGTATCCTCCAAATTTATCAATAATGTTTACCTGATATTGTGATTTGAAAGCATAAGATATGCTAAGTGAGCAACAAAAAAAAGGAGGTACAATAAAAAGAGAGTGAGAGGCTAGAATCTAGTTACCTGAACAGAAGAAGCTGAGTTCTCTTCTGGGGAAAAAGTGTCATGTATATCAGCTGAGAGGCCAATTAGAACACTGCCACAAAAATATAAGATACAAAATCTATCTGTAAGGATTTAGCTCAAGATGGCAAAATTAACACATAATTGATCAACGTTCTTGCCTCAAAGTGCGGATATTGCTATACATAACTGAGGAACGGTAAACCTGCTGAAAAAGGCACCCAGATCGGTGGCATATTGCCTAACAAGAAGACACAGGCTTTTAACCAAGAGTAGTGTCAGCCATCACCAGTACCTATTCTCTGTAAATCAGAAATACAAATGTGAATTAATTACAAATAATGTTGAAGTTTAGTCATTTTCTCAATCAAGAGGAAGAGAAAGCATTTCTTTATGAATAGGTGTTAGCACTGAAGTAATAGGCCAGAAAATTAGAGAAATTGTACTAGATTCCCGAAAAAAAGGCTTTGTTAAGAAGACCATGCCATTCCCAACTTTGTTTATTTAGTAAATTTCTTATGTCCATTTCAAATCTTTTTAAACAACATGGGCCTCAAGCAAGCACAGATAGATATCCACAAAAAGATCTTTCTAAAGAATCCCCAGAGAAGATACTCCATTCAGTGACCCCCCACAAGATTTACATTAGCAATACTCTAAAAGAAAATGAAAAACTGTCAAAGTCATAAATTCAAAATGGTTATTTTCCAATCTTCAGAAAACTTTTCGTTGTAGAATCTAATAGAACATTATGGAGACACTATAGAATAATGTTAAGCAGAAAATTCATGATTAAGTTCTTTGTCAACAAGTTTGAACTCCAGGATTGTATGGCACAATAGATAGTCTAGATTCCAGATGAGCATATCGTAAATTATTATTTGGCATTATTAAAGAAAGTAGAGGGTATTGAGTCTGGGTATTTGAAATCCCACCCCTACCTCCTTTTTTTTTTTTTTTTTTATCCCTTCTGGTCCTACTTTCCTCTCCTTTCAGGTTGAACCTGCTCATGTCAGTAATTCATTTATGAGCAAACTGGTTCCCTCATCCTTTTGTCCCTCCCCAGGACCTACTTCACTAATTCTCAACTCTCAGAAAATTTGGATCTCTTATGCCTCCCATTTTGCTCTGCTGGACTGGCAGGCATTTCTTGAACAAAGTCCCAAAGCCAGACTGAGTTATCTATTATGAGTGTGGAGAGGCACCCTGATCATAGACTATTCAAGCTGGGAGAGATTCAAAAGCTATCAAGCCTTGTCATCATCTTTAAAGTGAGATTTAGAGTTAATTATAATCAGTACTAGTTGCTGGAGAGTTGGTTCTGACTCACGGTGACTCATGTGTGTCAGCGTAGAACTGTGCTCCCTGGGGTATTCCATAGGGTGTTCTGCAGAGTTGGGAGGTTATCTTTAAGAAGATTGAAATCTAGAACTAGAAAGAGGATAAAAGTCCATTAAAAAAAAAAAAATTGAAAAGGAGGTTACTCAGACTGAAATAACTGAGCAAATGTAAGGGGAAATGTTGTACTTCATATTCAGCAGCAATTTGCAGGTTTACTTTCATGATCTTGAAAGAGGCACAGATTACACTTTCTAAACTTAAATTTGGGTTACCAAAAATCATTCAACAGACAAAATTTTCTTGGGGGCAGGGTCAAGTGTTCCTATTTCCAATTTTTGTAAATCATAAAAGACCTGAAGCAACTATCATTTTGCACTAGGAAGATTTATAAAAATCCATCTAGTAAAACTCTACATGAAAATGGTCTTTCAGACTTGCAGAGAGATTAAGAGCAAAATTGCCTGATGCCACCCCTTCTGACCTCGCAGAGCTGGTTGACAAGCGCTCAGACTTCGCCTCCAAGTGCTGTTCCATAAACTCACCTCCTCTCTACTGTAATTCCCAGGTAGGAGCATTTAACTCTCTACTCACTATGGAGTATTCTAAGAAACATACCCTCCAATTTACTTGTTTCTCTCTCACTATTGAGGTGCCTATTTGTGGCAGGCTTTTCCTGGTGCTATTAAAACTCTGCTTTGTTGTTTTCACAATGAAAGTAAGATATACTTTTTTCAAAAGTGGATCATAGTATACCTTCTATTTTAATTATAAAAACTATTAAATATAATTTTCCTTTAATATTGTTAGGTGCCATCCAGTCGGTTCTAACAAGTTCCCTGCTGAGAATTTGCATTCTTAACAAGCTCTCCCAGAAGTTATACAAAAGAATCACTTAGGGATCTTGTTAAAATGTAGATTCTGATTCAGTAGTTCTGGGGTAACCAAATCCAAAACTAAACCCATTGCCTTACACTGGGTTCTGATATCTGGGGTGGAAATGTAAATTCTCAGAAGGGAGCTTGTTAGAAAGGCAAATTCTCAGAAAGCATTTGAACCAGAACCAAACCCAAAAACCAAGCCCATTGCTGTTGAGTGAATTTCAACTCGTAGTGACCCTATAGGGTAGAGTAGAACTGCCCCATAGAGCTTCCAAGGAGCTCCTGATGGATTCAAACTGCCAGTCTTTTGGTTAGCAGCTATAGCACTTAACCACTATACCACCAGGGTTTCCCAAACCAGAACAAACCAGCTCAAAGTCCTGGTTTTAACTACCAACCCTTAAGTTAACAGCCAAGTGCTTTATCCACTGTACCAACAGGGCTCCTTGAAGAACTATTAAATGTTTTTCTAAACACATAAATGTTTCTTCACCATAAGAGTTATTTTCTAAAGGTTAAAAAATATATTATTAAGAATATTAAAATTTTGAAGATACTTTTAATTACATTTTTTTCTTTTAAGTAATATCAAGTGACTCCTATCTTTGAAAGATAAATAAATTAGAACTCCTATTTAAAAAACTCATTACAATCAAGTGGATTCTGGCTCATAGCAACCCTATAGAACAGAGTAGAACTGCCCCATAAGGTTTCCAAGGAGTGCTTGGTAGATCCAAACTGCTGATCTTTTGGTTAGCAGTCCAGCTCTTACCCACTGCACCACCGGTGCTCCCATTTCCCTTCACGCCTTCACACCTTTCCCAATTTTTGATAGCGGTATTATTTTTTATAATACCAATGTTGATAACACAAACTATTTTGTCACTATCATTTTTCAAAATATGTAGATTTTTGCCCATATTTAAATGAATTTAAGGAATGATCACACCTCTTTTGACCATGGCTTTCCTTTCTGGGGCTTTTAATTTATATTCATATTTTCAATAAGCATTTAACATCAAATATTTTTTCCAGGATTCACTATTTTTTTTTTCTTCTTCTTGGCATTTATTGATATTGTTCCATTGTTTCATGATATTGATTAATATTGTAGAGATGGCTGAATTCAGCCCCTGTTTAAATAACCTTTAGGTAGCTATCTAACAACAAGTGGTAGCTATATATGTTTTATCTTTTATTTATTTGCCTAATGCCTGATGAAGAAAGCGTTCCTTTTCACTGACATTCAGCTTGCACAGAATGCAAGTTGTCAGTCATTCCATAGTTTCCTTTTTTTTTTTACTGGAATACTGTGTGTGAATCTGTAGGTTCAGTTCTTTATTCATTTCACGGAAATTTTCTTCTACTATATATCAGGTAACATTTTCCTATATATCATTTGTTAAATTCCCTTCTTAAAGAGAAGCAATTATTTAATCATTTCAGTTTTTCTTCAGCAGTAACCTAATTATCACAAGCCCTCCTCTATGGCAGAAAATCTTAGAAGTTAACTATTTCTAGTTGATTCCATAACATTTCTTATTTTTTAGATTTATAACAATATACTTTTGGGTCTCAATTTATTCCTTTTCCACTATACCCTTCCATTTTATTATCATTTAATCAGCTCACTATTAAGCTCTTATTTTATCCAATGCAAGTTTTTACTAAGTTGCTTTAATGGATTATTCATAGGAAATTTTCTTCTGTCTCTTGAGTTAGATTTTCTTCCAGGCTGAATTCTAGGGTTCAACTTCCTTTAAATGTGTGTGACTTCCCTTCCTTCCTTCGCTCCTTCCTTCGCTCCTTCCTTCCCTCCCTCCCTCCCTCCTCCCCTCCTCCCCTCCTCCCCTCCTCCCCTCCTCCCCTCCTCCCCTCCTCCCCTCCTCCCCTCCTCCCCTCCTCCCCTCCTCCCCTCCTCCCCTCCTCCCCTCCTCCCTTCCTTCCGTCCTTCCTTCCTTTTTAAATGTATATACACAGTTGCCAGATCATTTATTTTTTACCTTGTATATAACAAAGACAGTTCTGCCAGACCTTTTATTTCCTGATCGTAGGTGAATTGGTGCTTTCCTATCCATTGTATCTGAGGCCTATTGGTTTTTTCCTATAAAGCACACTATGAAGCTGTTACTTTTATTGTATCCATTTATGTAAAACGAAGGCCTGAGGGAGGGGAGAAGAGCTCAACTTAGCCTGCGTGGATTCTTCAAGTCAGTTCCAACTTGTGGCAACACTATGTACAACAGGACAAAACACTATTGATATTGTGCCATCTTCACATTTGTTGCTAAGCTTGAGCCCATTGCTGCAGTCACTGTATCAGCCCATCTCATTGAAGGGCTTCCTCTCTTTCACTGACCCTCTACTTTAGCAAGCATGATGTTCTTCCCCAGGGACTGGTTCCTCCTGATAACATATCCAAAGTACAAGGTAGTCTTGCCATTCTCCCTTCTAAGGAGCATTCCAGCTGTACTTCTTCCAAGACAGATTTGTTCATTCTTCTGTTAGTCCACAGTATGTTCAATATTCTTTCCCAACACCATAATTCAAAGGCATCAGTTCTTCTCTGGTCTTCCTTATTCATTGCCCAGCTTTCACATGCATATGATGCAATTTAAAATACCATGTCCTGGGTTGCTATGAGTCAGAATTGACTCTATGGCAATGGGTTTGGTTTTTTGTTGGATCAGGCACACCTTAATCCTCGAAGTGACATCTTTGCTTTAATACTTTCTAAAAGCCTTTTGCAGCAGATACGCACAATGCAATACATCTTTTGATTTCTTGACTGCTGCTTCCATGGGTGCTGACTGTGAACCCAAGCAAAACGAAATCCTTGACAATTTCAGTATTTTCTCCATTTGTTATGATGTTGTTTATTGGTCCAGTTTTGAGCATTTTTGTTTTATTTATGTTGAGGTGTAATCCACACTGAAGACTGTAGTCTTTGTTCTTCATCAATATGGGCTTCAAGTCCTCTTTGCTCTCCACAAGCAAGGTTGCACCATCTGCATATCACAGGTTGTTAATGAATCTTCCTCCAATCCTGATGCCACATTCTTCTTCATATTATCCAGCCTTTCAGGTTATTTGTTCAGCATACAGACTTGAAAAGAATGGTGAATGGATACAACCCTGATGCAAATCTTGCCTGACTTTAAACCACACAGTATCCCCTTGTTCTGTTTGAATGCTTGCCCTTGTTCTATGTACAGGTTCCTCATGAGCACAATTAAGTGTTCTGTAATCCCCATTTTTTGCAATGCTATCCACAATTTGCTACGATCGACACAGTCAAATGCCTTTGCATAATCAGGAAAACACCTTTCTGGTATTCTCAGCACTCAGCCAGGATCCGTCTGACATCAGCAACAATATCCCTCATTCCAAATCTCTTCTGAATACGGCTTGAATTTCTGGAAGTTCCCTGTGGTTGCACTGCTGCAACCCCTTTTGTATAATTTTCAGAAAATTTTTACTTGTGTTTGATATTAATGAGATTGTTCAATAATTTCCACATTCTGTTGGATCACCTTTCTTTAAAATGTGCACAAATATGGATCTCTTTCAGTTGGTTGACCAGTTATCTGTCTTCTAAATTTCTTGGAATAGACAAATGAGCACTTCCAGCGTTGCATCAGCTTGTTGAAACATTTCAATTAGTATCCCATCAATTCCTGCAGCCTTGTTTTTCACCGTTGTGTTTAATGCAGCTTGGACTTCTTCCTTCAATACTATTGGTTCTTGATCACATGCTACCTCCTGAAATGTTTGAACGTCAACCAATTTTTTTTAGTACAGTGAGTCTGTATTTCTTCTACCTTCTTTTTGGGATTCCTGCATTGATCAATATTTTGCCCATAGAATCCTTCAGTATTGCAATTCTGGGCATGAATTTTTTCTTCAGTTCTTTCAGCTTGAAAAATACAGAGTATGTTCTTCCCTTTTGGTTTTCTAACTCCAGGTCGTTGTGCATGTCATTATAATACTTAGTCTTTTTGAGCTACCCTTTGAAATTTCCTGTTCAGCTCTTTTACTTCATCATTTCTTCCATTTTCTTTTGCTACCGTATGACCAAGTTTCAGAGTCTTTTCTGATATCCATTTTGGCCTTTTCTTTCTTTCTTCTTTTTGATAACCTTTTGCTTCTTCATATATAATGCCATTGGTGTCATCCAGCAACTCATCTGGTCTTAGGTTATTAATGTTCAGTGTATCAAATCTATTCTGAAGATAGTCTCTAAATTCAAGTGGGATATACTCAAAGTCATATTTTGGCTCTTGTGGACATGTTTTAATTTTCTCCAGCTTCGACTTGAACTTGCATGTGAGCAATTGATGGTCTGTTCCACTGTTGGCCCCTGGGCTTGTTCTGACTGATGATATGGAGCTTCTCTATCATCTCTTTCCACAGATGTAGTAGACTTGATTCCTGTGGATTCCATCCAGGGAGGTCCACATGTATAGTCACCTTTTATGTTGTTGAAAAAAGGTATTTGCATTGAACAAGAATTGCGAAGTTCTATCACACCATCTCCTGCATCATTTCTATCACCGAGGCCATATTTTCCAACTACCAGTCTTTCTTCTTTGTTTTCAGCTTTTGCATTCCAATCACCAATAATTATCAATGCCCCTTGATTGCATGTTTGATCAATTTCAGACTGTAGAAGTTGGTAAAAATCTTCAATTTCTTCATCTTTGGCCTTAGAGGTTGGTGTGTAAATTTGAGTAATAGTTGCATTAACTGTCTCCTATCATTAACAGTGTTGTACTTCAGGATAGATTTTGAGATGCCCTTCATCTTCAATTTGACATCCCCCGCATAGTAGACCATATGATTGTCTAATTCAAAATGGCCAATACCAGTCTATTTCAACTCACTAATGCCTAGGATATCAATCTTTATGTGTTTTGTTTAATTTTGGTCAATTTCCAATTTTCCTAGATTCATACTTTGTACATTCTATCTTCTGATTATCAAATGGATGTTTGCAGCTGTTTCTTCTCATTTTGATTCATGCCACCTCAGCAAATGAAGGTCCAGAAAGCTTTACTCCATGCATGTCATTAAGGTTGACTCAACTTTGAGGAGGTAGCTCTTCCCCAATCGCATTTTGAGTGCCTTCCAACCTGAGTGGCTCATCTTCCAGCACAATATCAGACAATGTTCTGCTACTGTTCATAAGGTTTTCACTGGCCAATTGTTTCAGGTGTAGACTGCCAGGTCCTTCTGTTTTAATCTGGAAGCTCAGGTGAAACCTATCCACCATGGGAAACCCTGCTGGTATTTGAAATACCTGTTGCATAGCTTCCAGCATCACGGCAACATGAAAGCCGTAACAGCAGGACAAACTGACAGACAATGATGGCCATTGTTAGTAGACCTTGTCTATTCTCTGACTTCTCAGATTTTGTTAAATGTCTATGATATTCTCTACCAATCCATACCTATCCTATTCCAGGGTAGATGTGTTGAATTGTTCACTACTGAGTGCATACCAAAACCCAAACCCACTGCCATCGAGTCAATTCCGACTCATAGGGACCCTATAGGACGCAGTAGAACTGTCCGATAGAGTTTCCAAGGAGCATCTGGCGGATTTGAATTGCCGACCTCTTGGTTAGCAGCCATAGCACTTAACTACTATGCCACCAGGGTTTCCATTGAGTGCATAGTCCTGGTTTATAGGCCTTTTTCAGAAACAATCAGCCCATTTGTTCATATCCTCCATTTCATCTGCTACTCTTAAGCAGTCATTTCAATCACTTAACCACTACGCCACCAGAGTTTCCTTCAATTACTTAAAAGGGTAAAAAGATGAAGACAACACTTCATTTCACTTTACTGCTAATTTGGAAGTATTGGTGACAATTCTAAGAATTCTATTGTCTCACCACTCCATTTCTGGGATGTAGAGGCAGGGTTAAGAACATGCATATGCTATGCCAAAATTTTTTCTTAATTTGCTTACCTCTTTTTGATGTTTGTGATATTAAGTTGCATTTCTTTCCCACTCTGCTGGAAGCTTTTTAGGTTTTTAGTTGTTGTTGTTGCAGTTTGGGGCTGGATTTTGCAATTGTTCATTTTGTGATGGATTGAGAGGCTTTGATCTACTTGTTATTCATTTCTTTTCTCTTTCCATAAAAATAATTTAACTATAATGTTAATGTCAATACTATTTAGGCTAAAAAATTAATGCCAATTACAAGTCCTTTTCTATAAGTTTACATTCATAAGAATTCATTTCTAAGAATTCTTGTTCATTTTTAAACCGTGAAACCAACAAAACCTAGTTTCTGCTAGAATACTTTTTAAAATACACAAGTATATAATAAAAGCCACAAAAGCTTAAACATTGGAGGAACACTATAAAGATAATCTATTGTGATTTCTCACTCAGTTATTTCCTTCCAGAGGTCTTTCAGCCTCCATTTAAATACCTATAACCAAAACCAAACCCATTGCTGTCAAGTTAATTCTGATTCACATCGACCCTATAGGATAGAGTAGAACTAATAGTCAACTTATTTTCTCCTGAAAAACACTTAACACTCATTGCCATCCAGTCGATTCTGATTCATAGTGATCCTATACAACAGAATAGAACTGCCCCATAGGGTTTCCAAGGAGCAGCTGGTGGATTCAAACTGCCGACCTTCTGGTTAGCAGCTGAGCTCTTAACCACTGTGTCACCACAGCCCCATTATTTTATTTTATTTTTTTCTATTTCGCTGCCAGGTAGCTTCATTTATTACAACATTCTTCCATAAATTAAGCCGTGATATTCCCCCTAATAATCTCTACTCAGTCTAGTTTGGTTTCTCTCTAACCAAAACCAAACCCATTGTCGTCCAGTTGATTTTGACTCATAGTGACTCTTAAAGACAGAGCACAACTGCCCCATAGGGTTTCCAGGAAGTGCCTGGTGGATTCAAACACAGACCTTTTGGTTAGCAGCCATAGCTATGTTTCTAAACCTATTGCCGTCAAGTCAATTCTAACTCATAGAGACTCTACAGGACAGGGTAGAGCCGTCCCATAGGGCTCCCAACAAGTGGCTGGTGGTTTCAACCTGCTGACCTTTTGGTTAGCAGCTGTAGCTCTTAACCATTACACCACCAGGGCTCCTGGTTTCTTTCTCACAATAGAGAATATCTAGTATCTGTTCCTGATTGCAGCTCTTTTGATACTTGAAATGTTTTTTTTTTTTCCAGTTAAGCAGTGTGAAATCTTTTTAAAAGTCTTGGACTATGCTTACCAATTCCTACATTATCTCTTAATAGTGAAGTTTTGTTTGTTTGTTTGTTTTTACTGTATAGCACTCAGTAAACAAAGTCCATTTGATAACTTTAGCTACATCATCCTGTTTGTTTTTCTTCTTTATAACCTTAGAGATTCTGATTTCTCTTGTAAATTCTACATTTATACTCTAGTCCCAAACTTGTATGCTTCTTTGTAACAACCTGTAAAGTCAGAATTCCATATTAAAAGCACACATTAGAAAAGAATCTTATTCTTTAAATTCTACTTACCTTTCATTAAGATCCAAACCATGTAAGATTCTAAATATATAAAAATCAAAAAGTGTTGGATTGTAGAAGTATTTTTGGTCATTTTTGGCATTCAAACATTTGGTATAAATCTATTAACTAAATTGTTTTCCTCCCTTTCATTTCAACTAGCTTTTGGTAATATAACATCTTAAGTTGCTTATCCTAGAAAAGTAAGATCAATTTAAACCTAGAAGTTGTCTGCCACCAGCAGAATTTGCTCTGAGGGTCCCAGTCATTGAAAAAGAAAGGAAAAAAAGAAAAAAAAAGTGACTCAGAAGTCACTTTTGAAACCCTTCCCCATCCCTTTGTTGTCTGTTTATCCAGACATGAGCTTACCTTTTTGACATGGTACAAGACAAACTGAGATTTATGCCCAAAATACGTGCTTCCTTCAAGCCCCTTGTTTTTCCATTCTTTAAGTTGCTTTTCAGTATATTTTTCATTATTACCTATTGCCATCCTAAAACTTTGTTATTTTCAACTGTGATAATAAGAAGGCAAGTTTGTGGCTTTCTGTTTTCTTGCTTTATCATCAGTAAATTTATAGGAGAGTTGCCACTACTGCTGAGTACCCTGTCTTTCAGAAATTACTAGAGAAAAGTGAGATGGATGGTGTTGTTGAGGTCTTCACGCACATCTGACTACCGAGAGCCCTCAGGGATTAGACCATCTAGTGTTACTATTGCAGCCCTGGTGGAGCCAGAGGTTAAGAATTCGGCTGCCAACCAAAAGGTTGACAGTTGGTATCTACCAGCTGCTCCTTGAAAACCCGATGGGGCAGTTCTCCTCTGTCCTGTAGGATTGCTATGAGTCGGAATTTACTCACAGCAAGGGGTAATGTTACTATTGGCTTTTCTGATTGTTATTCTAAACTGACCTTTTAGCTAGGTAATAGAGCTCACTTCTGCTTTATGATTTCGTGTTAGAGCAAAATCTGTTAGAACAGCATTCGTTTTAATTCCCAGTGCTTTCTGTGAATGTTTTTCCCACTTAGCCTATAATGTTTGAATCATATTTTATTGCTATGTCTTCTTGCCTTATATTTATTTGACAAATATGTTGCTTAGAAGTAATGCTCATCTGCTTCTTTTACTCCAAGTCCGTTACATCCAGGAATCAATCTCTGCACCTACCTGCCGTTGGAAACATACATAGCACCACTGCTGAAAGAGGGGCAATCGGGGCTTCTGACCCACACTGCAATAATGTTTCATTATTATATGACAGTCTACTCCTACCCTCACCCTGATCTTCAGTGACCAAGACATAGAACAACCAGTGTAATTTCTTTTGGCTTTACTATTTTTTTTTTTTTTTTACTATGGCACTCTGAGAAATGGTTCTTTTTTTTTTTTTTTAATGCCATAGAGGCCCAGTGCCCGCAGAGAAACTTTCAGCTGCACAATCAGACTTGAAATACTTTTTCTTTCCCCACCATAATTCAAGCAAAGTACCCAGTGCACACTTCTGAGAACTCATTACCATGCTTCCTCTAAGATGTCCCAACAGAGTGCTAGTCGGCATCAATTATGATTTCCCAAAGTATTCAGAAAGCCACTGTTATTTGCTGGAGTTGCCAATTAAAATCTTGAAAACATAAAACCAAGTGCAAATAGCCAAGTGGAAGCTGAGCAAGCATGAGACTAAAAAAAATTACGCTATTCTCGCTCTCTCTTTTTCTGGGTCTCTCTGTCTCTCTGATACTTCAGGAAAAACTGCCATATCCATTCTAGTTTTTGGTGATTCTCAATGTCATAGCTAGCATTTATTAAGTCATTACTATACTATACTTAATAATATTAATATAAATTAAGAATATTAAGAGCTTTATATATATGTATTTATATAACAATCTAAAACAATTCTAAAAGTTAGGTACCACTTTAATTTCCCTCTTACAGATGGTTTTAATGAGATTTACAGAGGTTACATGATGTTAGGGAAATCCTAAGATTATATTCCATATGAGTCTGTTACTCTCACTCCATATCATTGTCACAGACTTCAGCCGTAATTTAGCTAATACTATGATAAAAAACAAAGTACTAATACCAAAAGACTGCTATTGTCTAAAAATCCAAAATTATTATTGTTAAAATAGCAAAAACCATACTAGGTCAGTAGCATCACTTTGAGTTACACCCACTTCACTTCCTCATAATCTTCCTTCATTAGTAATACTAGCTCTGCCCAATCTGTATTAAAGTTATTCGAACCTCATATCTTAAAAAATGATAGTAAATAAAATACTTTAGATACCACCCCCTAGCTATTGTTCTTTCTCCTTCCGTACAACCAAGATGCTTGAGAGAATAGCATATGCTCTGACTTCTCACATCTCCTAATTAATTCCTCAACCCTCTGAAGTCTAGCATCTGATGATATCATAGCACTATTGACAAGGTCATACTAGTAATCTCCTTCTTGCTAAAACTAATAAGCATTGTTGAGCCCTAATCATACCAGGATTCTCTGAAACACTTGATAATACCACTTTTTCTTCATTCTTGAAAGAATTTCTTTGGCATCAGCAATATAGTCTGCTGATTTTCCTTCTATGATCCTTGCCTTCGTTCCATTTCATATAGTCCCCTTCCTCGATCCATCTCTTAAATGACTTTTTTTTTTTTTTGACCCTCATTACTTTCTCTGGCAGTACAGTTTCTTGAGTGTTCTCATTCATGCTTGTGTCTTTAAGCCCCATATCTCTACATCCAGTGGAAATCTCTCCCCTCAGCACCAGACTTTTTTATCAAAATGCCTGCTGGGCTCCTTGTTGTCCCACAAGAAATTCACACTCAACATGCTCAAAAATCTTCCCCCAAAACCTTCTTTTTATTGCCTAAATTTATGAATATCATTACCATTCACCCAGTTGTCCAAGAGGAAAACTAGTCATCCTTGAGTTCTCCTTTTTCTCTATCCACATACAGACACACTGAAAACCCTATCAATTCTAGCTCCTCGATATCTCTCAATCATCCATTTAACTTCTTCTACATCGTCAGCTCTTAAATTTAGGCACTCTTTTACCTGAATTACAGTCTTCTAATGGTCTTTTTTTTTTTTTTAATGGTCTTACATCATTCCTTCCCCAACACCTCACACCCAATCTCGTCTCTACACTGAGATCCAAATAACCTTTGTAAAATGCAAAATGGTTAGTACGTTCCTCCAGTGGCTCTTCATTGTTTCCAAATTGAAGTTCAAATTCTTTATACTATCAAGACACTTGATTACTCAACAGTATGATTTCCTGTCACTCCTTCTCCTTGTACCTCCTATTTTGCTTATCCTGAACTACTTGCAATGTTGCAAGCACATCTTATCTCAAAACCTTTGCACTTGGTAACTCAGCCATGGATTTCCCAGTCTACCCTTGATATCTGCTTAAATCTTTCATCACGCTTCATGGTTCGGCTTAGATATCACCTCTTCTGGGAAATCTTCCCTGGCACCAAAGCTCCTCTGTGGTCCCATAATATTCTGTGCACCCCCTAATCATAGCACTTATTAAACTCTATTGTCATTGTTTTCTTGTCCGTTTTTTTCTGAAAAACTGTAAACTCTCCTAGGACAAAGATGATGTATAACTAAATATATCTGAAGGATGGCCACTAAAAAGTGCAAGATAAAATTGAAAGAATCTTTTCCTCTAAGCAAAGTTTTAAATTTTCGTTTAAATTTTGATTTATATTTTCTGCATGACCAAGTAGGCTTCAAATGAAAGACTTCATAAATTCTATAATAAATCTTTTTTTTCACTTTCAGATTGATGCTCAAATGAAAAATTCTCTGTAGTTGTGATGCTTGTGTATTGTCTTAGGTGAGTACTTTAAAAATGCCTTTTTTAAAGGCAGCAACAATGAACCCAGCATTGTATAATGTATCTTAAAAATCAAAGAAAGGAAATTTTATCTAATCAAATTATCCACTCTAACTATTCATTATCTATTCAAACTCATTTCACAGATGTAAATATCAAAAATCTGGAGAAGCTAAGGGGCTTATACAAGCACACACAGCTGACTTCTGATACATTTAGGACTAGAATCCAGGTTTATTAGTTCTCGGCCTAGTGCTATTTCTATCATGACCTTACTTCTAAGACAATAGCATGCATAAAGATCATTTTAATGGATTCTAGTGTACTTCAATGGAAACCCTGGTGGCATAGTGGTTAAGTGCTACAGCTGCTAACCAAGAGGTCGGCAGTTCGGATCTGCCAGGCGCTCCTTTGAAACTCTATTGGGCAGTTCTACTCTATCCTATAGAGTCAGAATCGACTCCATGGCAGTGGGTAGTGGGTAATGTACTTCAATAGAAAAAACCATGAGTTGAAAGGCAGAGCATATCAGGCTCTAAAGATTACCCAGCAGAGTTCTTAAGAGAAACAGGCATTCTTCATATTAAAGCAACGCTGTTTCAGTCAAAGATTGGACAGGCCCATAAAACAAAATGAGACTACAGGGGCACACCAGCCCTGGGGCAAGGACTAGAAAGCAGAAGGGGACAGGAAAGCTAGCGGCAATAGGAAACCCAGGGTTGAGAAGAGAGAGTGTTAACATGTCATGGGGTTGTTAACCAATGTCATAAAACAATATGTGTACCAACTGTTTAATGAGAAACTAGTTTCTTCTGTAAATCTTCATCTAAGGTACAATAAAAAAAGAAAAAAAAGCAACACTGTTAAAACATTATTACTTGCTTCTTTTAGATGTTATATTTTGACGCATTAAAAGTGCCTGAATATATTACGAGCATAGATGATTTAGGCAGACATGACTCCACACCTTAAACTAAAGGTAGCCTCCACTCTGCACATTTTAAAAAAATATTTTCTCTCCAGATTCTCATATATTCATTTTAAAATATTACTTCTGAGATTAAAATAATAAGAAGAACAATGGTTTTGGCTTATCTTAGATCTCAACTGAACTGAAGTTTTTGATAATGTGAACTTTTTATTTTGTTGACTTACCAACAACGTTCCAGACATGATGTGGAAACAAAAGTCCTCCTAATGCACTGACTAATTAAGTTAAATCATTCCATCATATTAGCTTTTGTAACCTTTGACTGTTTGAGTTATTTGAGGCAATGAAAAGAAAATTAACACTGTGAGAGATAGCACAGGGAGTGGCCAAGGAAACTCATTTTTGGAACCACTCAATTTGGATTGGAGTCTCTATTTCTCCATTATTTATATCTTTGTGCCCTCAAGCAAATTATTTATGTACTTAATGTTTAGTGTGTTTTTTGTTTTGTTTTGTTGTAAAATGAAAACAATATCAACCCCAGAGGTTTGTTGTAATGCTTAAGTGAGATGGTGTTATAAAAAATACTTAGAGTAAAAAAATAAATAGCAGCAATAATATTAGTAAAGTTACTATTACTACTACTGCTACTCTGCCACTACTACTTCTGTTCTTCATAATATGAATCTAAACTAAAAAAGATTTTTCTACCCATATTTTCTTGTATTTTGGTATATGGGTACTATGATCTGAAAGGAAAATAAGATTAATTTCTGGGAAAAAAATCAAAATGCAAGTTGCTTACAATATAAATATTCAAGAGTTAAACTAATATCTGGTCTCTAATGCTGCTAAGCTAGGCTTCTTCTCCATTTACATAAATCCAGACTTTCTTTCCTCAATCCACATGTAATAATATCTAGAGTAAAAATCCCAATATGCAGTAGTTACCTCACTCTAACCCTTTAAGGTATCTTAAGCTTTGATGTGCTATTTGGAAAGTTGCACAATAGCCTTGCTTTTGAATTTGTTTCTCACTGGACTATTTATCCTTCAAAAGCTCAAAGTGTACTTTCTTAGTGTCTTATGTATAGTCTTCAGGCTCTGGAAAGCAGAAACTAGAATTGGAAAGACTATCCTAAGAAAACCAGGGGAAGGCCACGTTAACTTGATGGATTTCAAAAGATTATTTTCAACCTAACAACTTTCTAAAATACTCTGAATATTAAAGAAACCAGCAGAAAGGCAAACTCAGTTTGTCAGGAAATTCTGAGTGAGACTTTAAAGAACTGTCAGTTTATCTTCATCTTTTAGTGTCCAGCAAAAGACTAAGTGCTCTTTCACAGAAGTTAGGTTTTAAATTATTTCAGAAGGTGAAAGATCACATAAAACTAAAATTACTCTTGGAATTTCCTTATATTACCCATGAAGTGTAAACAGCTTTTATATAGAACCTTATGTAGTAATATTTATGTGTTAAAGAATAATCTACTCATCAATGTACAGTGTTTGTATATAGCTAGAATACATGTACATATAATTGCATGCTCATATATAATCTTTGACATATACTAAACATTTTAATTACATAAAGAATGATAAACAAAAAGAAAAATTTTTAAACAATGAAATTAAAATTAAAGGCTAAACATACATCATTCATTCCAGACAAACTTGCTAGTCCACAATAATGCTAAAAATGCTAATAAATAAAAATGACAATGGTAATGTGATAGTGAATAATAATAATATTTGGTTCTTACTATCACCCAGACACTGCATTAAACACTTTCTGCATTATTTTATTGCATCATCACAACATCCCTACTCTTTGCCATCAAATCAATTCGGACTCATAGCGACCCGATAGGACAGAGTAGAACTGCCCCATAGGGTTTCCAAGGACTGGCTGGTGGATTCAAACTGCTGACCTTTTGGTTAGCAGCCAAGCTCTTTAGCCACTGTGCCACCAAGGTTCCAACAGCCCTAAAGCACAAGTATTATTACTAGCCTAAAGCTAACCAACTTACCCAAAATCACATAGCTAATAAATAGACATAACTAAAATGTGAACCCATGCAGTCTGGCTCAAGAGGTCATAGTCTCAACTCATATGCCATATAGCCACCGATGTTTAGAAGAATACCTTTATGATGAAAAAATGAGATAATGATAGAGGATGTTATATGTGCTCCAATACCTGTTGTCTTTGAAAACACTACTGGGAAGTCAACTAGGAGATCATTGGCCAGGCTTGAATAATAGAGAATAAGTTGACTATGCATAGTTGAATAAAATGTTGCTTATGTTCCTTGAAAAAAAAAAAGTTAAGAGAGCAAAAGCTGCTATGCAGTCTTTAGAGCTACTCAACAATTGTTGAAAGATGTCACAAAGAGTCTATACAGCTATATATCATTGTGAAGCTTTGTTGCACTAAAAACCTTACACAAAAATAGTTATTCAAGTGTTCTGCTGTTTGAAACACTTCAGACTACAGATTTCAGAAAAATCTAATATACTGAATTTTTCTGTTCTTAGCCATTGTGCTCATCTCCTACAGAATTTTTTTTTTTCAATTCTCCTGTTAGTCAGCGTTTTACTATAATCTTTAATTAATCTTTCAATTGTTATACCATCCAATCATTTGGTCACTCAAATGCAATTTGATCATCTTTAAAAAGCCCAATAATCATGCACATAATCCTTCCATAGATTTAAGTAGCAAGTTTGGAGTCTTTTGAGTTTAATTTTATCCACCATCTATTTATTATAATCACAGAGTGCAATGATGAAGAACTACCAACATCTCATTGTATTAGGAAGAGTTAAAAACAAACAAACAAAAAAACCAAACCCACTGCCATCGAGTCGATTCCGACTCATAGCGACCCTAAACGACAGAGTAGAAATGCCCCATAGAGTTCCCAAGGAGTGTCTGGCGGATTTGAACTGCAACCTTTTGGTTTGCAGCCATAGCAATTAACCACTACGCCACCAGGGTTTCCCAGGAAGAGTTATGTGGCCTTAAAAGAGCAAAATTACACCTTGTTCACAAGGTTATAGGATACAAGTAATTGAGATAGGAGGTGAGAGATCAATAATTCCAACTTCATCATGTTGGTCAAATGTCTTAGGGTGTTAAGAGGCATCATCTATTACCACCAACATTTTAAAATAAAGTCGTTTTTCTTTGAAGTTATTAATTGATAATCAATCAATCAATAAACCCATACGTAACCAATCCAGAAACAACCATACCACAATTAAACCTTTTTATGAGGTTTCTAGAGACAGCTGATTATGGTTCTTACGTTTCAGAGAAAATGGTGCTCTATAAAACAATCTTGGATTCATTCAATTATGAGCAACATTGCCCTAAAACAGCACAGCCCCATTCATGAGCTGCTCTGATCCCAGGACCTTGACTTTATGATTCCAAACTAACTAAGCACACTCCACCACCACCAGAATATTCCAGTCTTTTCATCTTATTTTAAATTGTTCCAGAAGACATCCATTTCCTTATATTATTTTTCTCTCACTACGATAGACAATCCACTAGCAGAAGAAGCACATTGTTTAGTGTGAAACAGTCCTAAAATGGCTGACTTTGTACTTCTTCTCAATTAAAACCTATCCCTGTTCTGTTATAGAGTTAGACAGCTTGTAGAAGCTGAAGTCTTTTGCCTCAAGATGTTCCCTTCTTTAGGCATACCTATAATTCATGTCTTCTAGTCACTGGTTTGATGCCATTTCAGCCTTCACTAAGGTTTTACTGTAAACTTGAGTTGTCATCTTGATAGCTATTGGACCCTTAATCAGTTTCTTTCTTCAAGCCTTCAAAGCCAAAGACAGATTGTGACCATATTTGCATGCCCCCTTGAAGATGGAATGACTGTGTCTTAATAAATCCACAAAGCCAGTTATTTTTTTCCTTCAGTTTTGGAAGCAACTAGTGCTCCTTGGGTTGCCAACAGATAAAGGAATTGGCTTACACTGCAGAATAAAGTTGGATAAAAAATACTTTAAATGTCAGAATCACACTTACCACAGCCAGGTGCTCACACTATGGGAGAGACAAAAGCTGAAGCTGAGTGAGGAAAAAAATAAAAAACAGATTTGTATCTCCCATCTCATCCTCATTCCAAGGCATAAGCTCACTGAGGAGAATGAAAGATGAAATTTTTCACACTGTACAAAAAGAACTATGATACAACTCTGCTATAGTGTCTTGGAAAACAGAACAAAATTTGATGGGGGGGACTTTTGTCACAATTCAAGGTAAAAGATAATTTAACAAATATACTTATCAATGTTTACTAAGATAGAACCTACTGAACTATTGTTTTGTAATTCCATGACTTGGGGCCTCCTTATGCAATTGCTTGACTTTTGTGCCCTGGCAGTGATTATTCATTCTGTTAGGGCAGAAAATCTACCATATATCATTAGGCCTAAAAACAAACAAAAAAACTGTACAATGCACAGTGTATATTGAAGTAACAATTGTGATGGCCTTACATGCAGGTATTGAGAATTTCTTACATATTTACTCTGAATCCATCAAGTAGACCACACTAGATATATGGATCGTAGTTTAACTTTGTCACTTTGTTGTCAGCATATAAATACCATGATCTTAGATGTGTGTGTTGGGTAGTAGCATGGTTGTTGCCCATTAGCTCTGTCTTTCTAACTTATCATTCATTTCCATTATTCTCATAGACCCAGAGCAGGAGCCCCTTGGGAAAGGATCTCTGATGGCCTATCCTAACTGAATCCATTGAGCTTCTGGGAAGACAACTAGGATACTTCCTCCCTTTTTCCAGCTCCAATGTCTTCATGCAATGATAATTGTAATAGATTTGATGCTAAAATAAATGGCAATATAATGTAAACTTGAGAAATGCTATGGAGAATGATGTCACAATAATGATGTTCAACATTGTTACTGTTTTCCCTCACTAAGATTCTATAATCAGCAGCCCAAACCTCACAACCTCTGCTTTTATCCAAATCTCTGCTGTATCTCTCCAAAAGAATTACAACATTAAGCATTCAGTTTACAATTCCCAACACATTGAATTTCATTGCCTAATTGCTCCTCAAGTTTAGTAGGCACCATTAGGGAGAAATTACCCAGCCTTCTACTGCAAACTGGGATATCTCACTTTTTAAAAAGAAAAACCTCCCAAAAATACCTCCTTTCTCCAAGCTGCAAGCTGAGTGGCATTAATCAAGCATTACCTGCCTTGCAAAAAGAAGATATTTGTTATCAGAATGAGTTTATTTTTGCTAAATATGTTTCTTCAGAGCAACTTATTGAAGCAGGTTTCTTAAAATATCATAATTTTTCAGCTTAGCTCAATATTGCATACAAAAACTACATATGATATTCTTTTTATGTGCCTTCTTTGTCCATGGGAAATGGAGGTGTTCTAACTCAACATTTTCTGGCTGTTAAAGAAAGATCATATTGCCAAAAAATGCCTTTCTAAAGCAAAATAGAAGCCAGAGAAAACCTTCTCCACGCATAGTAAATTGCAGCAGAGAGTTTGAATTTGCCTTACGTTAGATGTAGACTTAAATGTTAGAGACAAAGCAGATTTAATGGCTGGTTTACAGCTGGAGTCAGATTAACCAAAATCACTACCTTTTATTTCTCAAGATTCGAAGTCCCAGCATGAGCATTTCCTTAACTGAATCAAGGTCTTCAGCTGGGGAACTGGGAAATAAAATATCTGCTCCCTTTCAGCTTCTGTAGGGGAAAGTGTGGCCCAACTCTCACAAAGATACCAAACCGGGAAATTAACCTCAAATAGGAAGGTCCTCCCAATTACATTAAGTCAAAAACAAGCAACTATCTACTACATATTTAGCATTATAGATTTTTTTATTTTATTATATTTTAGGTGAAAGTTTACAGGACAAATTAGTTTCTCATTCAAAAATTTATACACAAAATTTTTTGCGACATTGTTTGCAATCCTCGTAATGTGTCAGTACTCTTCCCCTTTCCCTTTATGCTCCATGTTTTCCATGTCCATTCATCCAGGTTTCCTGCCCCTTTTTGCCTTCTCCTCTTTGCTTTTGGGCAGATGTCACCTCATTTGGTCTTGTATACTTGATTGAACTAAGAAGCTCATTCCTTACATGTGTTATTATTCGTTTTATAAGCCTGTCTAATTTTTGGCTGAAAGGTGGACTTTCGGAGTGGTTTCAGTTCTAAGTTACCAGGGTGTCTGGGAGCCATAATCTTGGGTGTTCCTCAGTCTCTGTCAGGCCAGTAAGTCTGGTCATTTTTTGTGAATTAGAACTTTGTTTTACATATTTCTGCCACTCTGTCTGGAACCCTCTATCACGATCCCTGTCAGAGCAGCCAGTGGTGGTAGCCAGGCACCACCTAGTTCTTCAGGCCCAGGCTAGTAGAGACTGTGGTTCATGTGGTCCGTTAGTCCTTTCAACTAATACTTTCCTTGTGTCTTTGGTTTTCTTCATTCTCCTTTTCTCTTAACATGATGTGGCCAATAGATGTATTTTAGATAGCCACTCACAAGCTTTTAAGACCCTAGACACTACTCAACAAAGTAAGATATAGAACATTTTATGAACTATGTTATACCAATTGAACTTGGTATCCCCTGAGACCATGGTTCCCAGGCCTCAGCCCCACTAACTCAGTCTTTCAAGGTATTTAGATGTGTCTAGGAAGCTTCTATGACTTTGTCTTGGTCAAGTTGTGGCGACTTACCCTCTATTGTGTGTTGTCTTTCCTTTCACCAAAGTTAACACTTGTCTACTATCTAATTAGTGGTATCCCCTCCCCACCCATCCTCTCCCTCATAACCATCAAAGATTTTTTTTTTCCCATGTGTAAACCTTTTCTGGGTTTTTATAATAGTGGTCTCATATAATATTTGTCCTTTTGTGATTGACTTATTTCACTCACCATAATGCCCTCCCAATTCTTCCATGTTGTGAGATGTTTCATGGATTCATCTTTGTTCTTTATCATTGCATAGTATTCCATTGTGTGAATGTACCATAGTTTGTTTATTCATTCACCTGTTGATGGGCACTTAGGTTGTTTCCATCTTTTTGCTATTATGAATAATGCTGCAATGAACATGGGTGTACCTATGTCTATTTGTGTGATGGGTCTTATTTCTCTAGGATATATTCCTATGAATGGGATTGCTTGATCATACAGTATTTCTGTTTCTAGATTTTTCAGGTGATACCATATTATTTTTCATAGTGGTTGTACTAATTTACATTCCCACCAGGAGTGCATAAGAATTTCATTCTCCCCATATCCTCTTCAACATTTGTAATGTTTTTTTTTTTTATTATTATTAGTGCCATTAATGTCGAGGTGAGATTGTACCTCATTGTAGTTTTGATTTCCATTTCTTGAATGGCTAATGATCTCAAGCATTTCCTCATGTGTCTATTAGCTGCCTGAATTTCTTCTTTGGTGAAGCATCTCTTCATATCCTTTGCCCATTTTTTAATTGGATTATTTGTCTTTTTGTTATTAAGGTTCTGAAGTATTCTATAGATTTTAGAGATTAGATCCTTGCTGGATATGTGGTAGCCAAAAATTTTTTCCCAGTCTGTAGGTTCTCTTTTTACTCGTTTGGTGAAGCCTTTTGATAAGCATAAGTGTTTCATTTTTAGGAGCTCCCAGTTATCTAGTCTATCTTCTGGTGTTTGTGCAACTGTTTAGCTTTTTTTAAAATGCTTTTACTTTCGAAGTTTATCATACTGATGCTTTAAACCAACTCTGAGAAGTAGTTATCTTTAAAAATTTTGAAGAGACTGAGGTTCCAAAAAGGTGAATTAGTGATCCAAGGTCAAAGAGTTAGAAAAGAACAAAACAGAAACTTAACATTCTAGTCCAGCATTCCATGGAAGGAGTCACTGGGTGATGCAAATATTTAATGCACTCAGTTGCTAGTTCAAGTCCACCCAAAGGCACCTCAAAGGAAAGGTCTGGTAATCTATTTCTGAAAAATTAGCCATTGAAAACTCTATGGAGCACAGTTATACTCTGACCCACAGGGAGTTGCCATGAGTCAGAATCAACTAAGGGTTTGTTTTTGTTTTTTTCTAAGTTCCTTGTAAGGTTCATACATATATCAGAAGAATTTTTTCCCTTATTAAACTAGTTTTCAAAACACACTATAGTATATCTGTCTCTTGAAGAGTCACAATATACTATAGAGAATTCAGTGTTGCCCAAATATATTTACCACGTATCTTTCAATGTCATCCAAAATTATTTCTCTGGAAATTAATTTTATAAAATTCTGCTGGGTACTTATTTGAGAAATTACATTTTCAAATTGTCAACTACTACAAACTGGCTCATTTTGGCCAATTTTTTTTTTCCTGTTCCAGGAGAACTGTGTGTTTTTTGTCACTAATTATTCAATAACCATTACATAATTGGTTGAAGTAATGTTTTCATGGTTCTGCTGAATCTGTTTTCCAGAAAACTCTGAACAATACTCACCAATTTTTCTTATATTAAGAATTACTGACCCAAGTATCTTCTGACACTTTAACACAAGAGCTATAATTTTAGATTTTGAATGCATACTTCTGTCAACATTTGTTCTATTTTGTAGGAAGCAGAGTTCTTTGGAAAGAAAACTGCCAAAATTTGTGCTTATTCCTATGTACTGCCCAACACTGAAGAAATGTTTTTGAATCTGTCAGACATACCTGATGTTACTAGATTATTTCTCTTACATAATTATTCCTCAATATTTTACACCTTACATTTCACCTTCATCCAATAACCTGGGTCCTCACCATGAGAGAAACAATAAAAATCTATTTTGTTACTAAGAATGACATTAACAAGAATTCTGCATTTTTGTTTTGTTTACAAAGTTTAAAGTCTTTTAAGTTATGGTAATATTATATAAATTTCATTGCAAAGTCTTTAAAATTGTTATAAGCACCCCGTGATTTTCTGGATTACTAGGTCATCCCACTGGGGGTTCTTGTAGCCAACACATAAACCAAAAAAACCAAACCTGTTGCTGCTGAGTCTATTCTGACTCATAGTGGCCCTATGGGACAGAGTAGAACTGTCCCATACACTTTCCTAGGCTGTAATCTTCATGGAAGCAGACTGCCACATCTTTTCCCACAGAGCAGTTTGTGGATTAAAACTGCCAGTCTCTTGGTTGGCAGCCAATTGCTTAACCACTGCACCACCAAAAAAAAATTTGGGGGATCCCCTAAAAATAAAAAATAAAAAAATACCCATTGCTGTCAAGTTGATTCCAGCTCGTAGTGACCCTATAGGGCTTCCCTAGCCAACATATAGTTGGGTGTTTTTTGTTTGTTTTATTTTGTTTTTTAATTCACTTTGTCAGTCTCAGTCTTTTAATTGTTATTCATTTAAAGTGATTATATATTAAAGTGATATAGTTGGGCTAATATCAACCATATTTGTAACTGTTCTGTATTCATTGCTCTTGTTCTTTGTTTCTTTTTTTATCTTCCCCTCTTTTTCTGCTTTCTCTGGTTTTAACTGAACATTGCACATGATTCCATTTTCTCTCCTCTCTTACTACGTCAATGATACTTCTTTAAAAAAAAAAAAAAGTTTAGTGGTTGCCCTAGAGTTTGCAATATACATTTGCAACTAATTTAAGTTCACTTTCAAATAGCACTATACCACTTCACTATTACTGCCAGTACCTTTAAGCAGACTATTTGCAATTCTTCCTCTGCCATAATCACCCCATCAGCTGTTCCTAATCATTGTTCTTGTTATTATTTTTAACTAATTGTTATCTGTTAGAACAATTAAGAATAAGAAAAGGATTTTATTTTCCCTTTATTCTTTCTATAACATTTTCTTTATGTAGATCTGAGTTTCTAATCTGTATCACTTTCCTTTTCTTTGAAGAACTTCTTTTAATACTTCTTGCAAGATAGGTCTATTGGTGACAATCTCCCTCAGTTTTTGTTCACCTGGGAAAGTCTATTTCTCCATCATTTTTGAAGGACAATTTTGGTTGATACAAATTCTAGGTTGGTGTCTTGTTTTGTTTTTTCTTTCAACACTTTAAATGCTTAATTCCACTCTCTTCTTGATTGTATTTTTTCTGAAAATAAGTCCAATGTAATTCTTAGTCTTGTTCGTCTGTAGATAAGGTGTCTTATTTCTTCTGACTGCCTTCAAGATTTTCTTATTATTTTTGGTTTTCTGTAGTTTGAATATGATGTGCCTAAATGCATTTCTGTTGAGTTGATTCTGACTCATAGTGACCCTATAGGGCAGAGTAGAACTGCTCCATAGGGTTTCCAAAGAGCACCTGGTGGAGTCCAACTGTTAGTTAGCAGCCAAACACTTAGTTTTTGGTATTTATCCCACATAGTGTTCTCTGAGATTGCCATTTCCGTGGTTTGGTGTCTGTCATTAATTTTGTAAATTTCTCTGTCACTATTACTTCAAAAATTTCTTCTGTTCCTTTCTCTTTTTCTTTTCCTTCTGGTATTTCCATTACACATATTGTTGTATCTTTTGTAATTGTGTAAATATACCAATTAAAAGACAGACCAATGGTGGGCTAAAAAATTATTGGATTTTTTTTTCTCTCTGCATTTCAATTGGTAAATTTTCTATTGACATATATTCAAGCTCACGGATTCTTTCATTAGCTATGTTTAGTCTATTGATGAGACAATCAAACGCATTCTTCATTACTTTCATCGTGTTTTTTATTTCAAACATTTACTTTTGATTCTTTTTCGGAATTTCCATCTCTCTACCTACATTACATATAAGCCCTTAGTATATTAATTATGTTGTTGTTAGGTGCCCTCAAGTCAGTTCTGACTCATAGCTACCCTATGTACAACAGAACTAAACACTGCCTAGTCCTGTGCTATCCTCATTATAGTTGTTATGCTTGAGCCCATTGTTGAAGCCACTCTGTCAATCCATCTCTTTGAGAGACTTCCTCTTTTTCACTGACTCTACTTTACCAAGCATGATGTCCTTCTCCAGGGACTGGTCATTCCTGATGATGAGTCCAACGTATGTGTGACAAAGTCTAGCCATCTTCGTTTCTAAGGAGCATTTGAGCTGTACTTCTTCCAAGACAGATTTGTTTGTTCTTCTGGCAGTCCACGGTATACTCAATATTCTTTGCCAACGCCATAATTCAAAGTCATCAATTCTTTTTCGGTCTTCCTTATTCAATGCCCAGGTTTGACATGCACATGAGGCAATTGAAAACACCATGGCTTGGGTCAGGTGAACCATAGTCCTTAAAGTGACATCTTTGCTTTCTAACATTTTAAAGAGGTCTTTTGCAGCAGATTTGTCCAATGCAATCCATGGTTTGATTTCTTGACTGCTGCTTCCATGGGTGTTGATTGTGAATCCAAATGAAATGAAATTTTGACAACTTCACTCTTTTCTCCGTTTATCATAATGTTGCTTTGATCCAGTTGTGAGGATTTTTGATATTAATTACTGTTATTTTAGATTCTTGGTTTGATAATTCCAAATCTCTGCCACATCTGAGTCTGATACTTGCTTTGTCTCTTCAGACTGTGAATTTTCTTGACTTTTAGCATGGCTTGTAAGTTTTTGTTGAAAGCCAGGCATGATGTATGGGATATGGAAGCATGATGTCAAGGTGTCAAGGTAAATAGGCTTTGACTATGAGGTGAGGCATTATGTTTATCTGGCTAGAAGTTAGGCTGTTAAATATTTGCTGCAGCTATAGATGTCAGAGATTTAACATTTTCTAGTGTCCTTGTTTTTGTCTCCTTATTATCTTTAGTTTTCCATAAAAAACTCCTTCTTAAATAGACTCTATCTTGCAGTTCTCTCAGTTGTAATCCACTGTTACTATATTGAATTCCTGTTGATATGTGGTAAGATATTGGGAAGAAGAAGTATTCTATAATATTATGATTAGATCTTTTTTATTGGGCCAGAAGCCCTGAGCTGCAATGTTCGGAAGAGCATTTTTAGCCTCTTTTTTTTTTTTTTTTCCCCCCTCTCTCCTTATGAGACAGAAAGGCTAGAAGGGGTGGGAGTTGGCTAATTGTCCTTTCTCCAGGTCAGAGAAGTCACTAGTACTGTAGTTTCCCTTGAGGGCTGCCTTTGCTATAGAGTAAATAATGTTCTTGGCATATTTCAAAAAAAATTTTTTTTCGTCATTCCCCACTGGGAGTATGAGGGAATTTTTCTCTGATCTTCACTATGAGAATCTGATTGGTAAAATTCACAAAACCGTGGGGGTCCCAGGAGATTTAACTCTAAAGCTAGCCGATATTCAGCCTTCAGCAACTTAAGAAATACCTTTTAAAAGTTTCCGCCCATTCCTAGTTCCAAAGGCTTCTGACAAGTTGTGATTCTTTTTATTCCCTTATCTCTACATTTTGGGGGGTGATGGTTTTCCTTGTGATCACAATTCTCCAGCAGATCTAAGAAGAGTTGTCGATTATTAACTTTTTTTTCATATTGTGAGAACGAAATGACAATGTACAAGCTCTTTATATATCAGAGCCAAAAACAGAAGCACCACTGATAGTTCTTACACAGTCGCCTGGTGAATCACTGTGTTCTGGAAATTCTGAGGAAAGAAAGATCATTTTTATGTATATTATAATTTAAAAACACAAAAAATGAAAATGAGCTCCTCCATATCATGTAATTCAATGACAACAGGCTCTAGTAAAGCAAGAATTCAACCGACGTGATGGTTTACCCAATTTCCATTTGGACCTAAATAGCTAAAAACATTATAGGGTCGCTATGAGTCAGAATTGACTAGACGGCACTGGGTTTGGTTTTTGGGGGGTTATACAAAAAGGCTTAGAAGGTTGTCTTTTATATCTCTGAGGGTCTCCCTTTAATGCCCCTCTCCCCGCCCCCAGCAGAAATCACCCCTCCACCCATACTTTAAATCACTGATTCGCAATTCCAGCTGGGCATTAGAACCATATGGAGAATTTTGGGAAAAAAAAAAAAATTCATGCTCAGACACCCAAGTCAGAGGTTTTTATTTAATCAGTGTGGGGAGGAACATGGTGTGCAACCAGGGCTAAGAATCAGTGCTACAGAAGCTTCATGCCGTCACCCAAATTAGAAAAATGAAAGCTTTTGAAATCAACCAAGTAGCACTTACTGGTTAAATGATTGATCATACCACAGCAAGGGTAATTTCTAATATTACATTATCTCAACCCATCATTGTATTTTGAGTATTTTGTCCTCAATTATGGAATGAAACTTTGGTCTCTCATTAAAGAAAACCCAGTCGGGGACAATCAAGAAGAAAGATGTCCTTTTCCAGAGACTATTTCATCCTTATTAATTTCTTCCAAGATCTGAAATATTCTCTTTCCCATTAGGCCAAAAAAGTTTTTAATCGTTCCCGCCACCACATCTACCACCATAAAGCTCCCAGTTTCATAATTTACACTTTTGGGCGTAATTCAATCAACATAGTGCCTGCTTACCCCTCTATTGAACAGATTCCTGTATTGCTTCTACCCTTGGTTAAAAAAAAAAAAATTCTAATACTGAATTAGGTGTCTGTGTCCACTCTCAGAAGTATAGGCCTCTGCATCTGTAGCATGCTGCACCATGTAGTCGTGAAAAGCTTCAGAAAAAACCAAAATCTTTGCCTCCACCTTGTGGGTGGCAGATTTAAGTGCAGGTGACTGTGCGGAAACAGATTTTGAAATCAGATCTTAATAAAATTGATAATATGTAGCCATCTGGAGCATGTTACATTGTGCAAAGCTTTATTTAGAACAACAAGAAAAGCTTGGAGACAAATTAATAAGATACAAGAATTTTCAACATTTATTCTCAGAGATTTTTACAATTATGTCAATTTGACAACTTTATATACGCAGACTAAATGACCCATCCAAATTTTTTTTTTAGTTCCCAAGAATGCTTAAGGATTTGGGAGAAAATTAGACCCATTTTATCTCTTAAAAGATGATAGTGGTGGGGTATGAATATCTTCTCAATATTAAGGTCCTGCTAAGGAGCCCTAGGAACCCTGGTGGCACAGTGGTCAAGAGCTATGGCTGCTAACCAAAAAGTTGGTGGTTAGAATCCACCAGCTGCTCCTTGGAAACCCTATGGGGCCATTCTACGCTGTCCTATAGGGTCTCTACGAGTTAGAATTGACACCATGGCAATGGGTAAGGAGCCCTGGTAACACAGTGATTAAGAGCTCGGCCACAGATCAAGTGGTGGGAAGTTCAAATCCACCAGCTGCTCCTTGGAAATCCTATAGGGCAGTTCTACTCTGTCCTACAGGTTGCCGTGAGTCAGAAATGACTCGGTAGCAAAGGGTTTGATATTTAATTGCTAAGCTTAGTGTTTACCACCATATCGCTATTTCCTGATGGCACTGGGGGGAGGGTTGGGTTAATTTTTAGAACAGGGGCTCTGGTGGTGCAATGGTTAAGCTCTTGGCTGCTAAACAATAGGTTGGCGGTTTGAACCCACCAGCTGCTGTGCGGGAGAAAAATTGACAGTCTCCTTCTGTAAAGATTATAGCCTTGGAAACCCGATGAGGCAGTTCTACTCTGTCATATAGGGTAGCTATGAATCAGAATCAACTTGATGGCAATGGGTTTTGTTTGAAACTTAATGGGGAGGGCAATGGTGGTTCAGTGGTAGAGTTCTTGCCTTCCATACAGAAGACTCAAATTCGATTCTTGGTCATTGCAACTCATGCACAGCTACCACCCACCTGTCAGTGGAGGCTTGCACGTTGCTGTGATGCTAAACAGGTACCGGAAGAGCTGTCAGACTAAGACAAACTAGAAGGAAAGTCTTGGCAGTCTACTTCCAAAAATCAGTCAATGAAAACCCTGTAGATGACAACAGACTAATCTCATTATACCTGGAATTGCCATGAGTCAGGGCCAACTTGATGGCAGCTAACAACAAGCTTAGGGTAAAAAAATGTAAGAATAGCAATATACACTTTATAATTTTCAAAGCACTTTTCTGTTTAGTATCTCATCTAATTTGCATCACAATCACATGAGACAGGTAATTCAGGTTCTATCTAAATTACAGATTAAATGTGATCATGCTGATAATGAGGTCTCACAGCCAGCTAACAGCAAACACTGTGATCTAACAAATATAAAACATTTGCTGAGTACTTCCTTAAGTCAGGTTCAGCACTTCCTACTTTGAACTATGCCACTTATCTATTGTTTTGTATCAAACCACTAAACTATAGTCTTAACCTCTATACATTCTTGACACTGAAATTGGTAGCTGGATAAATACTAGCAATTCTGAGGGGTATTTTACTATCAACCATCATTATCCAGTTAAAAATATAGAAAAGCATATAGTTATATCCCCCTTTATCCCAGCTCCACAAGAAAATCAAATTTAACCAGGCTACATTCTGAAGAATATATATCTCTTAAATAAACATTTATTGAGTATCTAGGCAGCATTTGCAAAGCAGTCACTATCCCCAAAGGAACTTCTACCTTGGTAGAGAAAATAAATATGTACACTAATAAACTGGGGAATGAATGACACAGACAGAGACAACGGAAGTAAATAGTGAGAACGAGCTGAGAAGAAAATCGGTCAGTGGTAAGTTTCCAGATTTGAATATTGATTCAGGTTTTTTAAGATGAAATTGTGCTCTATACAACTAAGTCAGCTCTAGGGCAGATTACCTTGTAAGGCTTCTTGTCTCATGCCAGGATCAAATCATCTGTTTTTATTTCTCTTCTTGCATCTCTCCAGACCAAGTCAGTTTTCCTGAAATTCCAACTCAGTGTTGAAATTTTAAAGGACCATGAGGACAATAAATCAATCATTGGTCTCTAGTTGAAAAGTCACTAAGTTGTTTGGTTTTGTTTATTTTAATGATGGGTGGGAAAATAACATCTCAAATAATAAGGAAAATAAGTCATGCTGTCTTTTCTGTAGAGTCAGGCTCTGGACCACCTACTTGGGCAAATAGAGAAGAAGCAAATGTGTCTTTCAGGTCCCTCAACCAGTTCTGGACTCCCTTTGTACTTTAAACCAAAACCAAACTAGTTGCTGTTGAGTACATTCCAATTCATGGCGACCCCATGTGTGTCAGAGTACAGCTGCTCCACAGGGTTTTAAATGGCTGATTTTCTGAAAGTGGATTGCCAGGCCTTTCTTCCAAGGTGTCTGGTGAACTTGAACTGCCAGCATTATGGCTAGCAGTAAAACATGCTAACCATTTGCACTACCCAGGGACTCCCTTTGTATTTTTAGGAACCATTTTTTTTACTCAAACTCTCCTCAAGGATTTCAGGGTTCTGGTAACAGTGAAAATAATGCCTTATGTTTATATGTCTTTGACTCTTTTCAATGCATTTTTGCTTTTATTATTACATTTGGTATGTTTTTCCAGTCCCTAAAATGGACTAATACCTTGAGAGGACTTAATTTAGAATTTTCTTTCCCAGAAATATTTGTTTCTTAAAACATACTGACTGAAAGTAGAAGCCAAAGGACTCAATGTGTAACTCCAATTTTAGAAACACTTGGGTGGGAGAAATATTTTAGTGCAGAGACTCCTCCAGGGGAGCAGATTATAGCACGTGGACTTGTACTCTCTGCCTCTTTGTGAGACCAACCCCACAGTGATCTCACACATTCTTACAAAGAACCCCTTCCCCAAACAAAATTGATTGAACTAATTCTCTGATGTAGTTGCCCTTGGAAATGTAAGACATCAACTCAAATTCATAGAAACATGAAAATAACTGAGGCCACAGGTACTTTCTTAAAAGCTAATTTTGTTGGAAATGAGACAAAAGCCATTAATAGGGGTGAAATTCAAAATATTTTAATAGTTGGTATGGTTTAAATCCTGACTAATCAGAGCAGGACATGGGTTGATAAGGACAGATGATGGCCATGAACACCTGGTAACTGGCTCAGCCATGTTGGTGGGTACATCTAAATATAAGCCTTGGCCATTAGGCAATAGAATAACTGAAAAAAAAAAAAAAAAAAACCCATTGCCGTTGAGGCAATTCCAACTCATATTGTCCCCATAGGACAGAGTAGAATGGCCCCATTGAGTTTCCAAGGAGCGCCTGGTGGATATGAACTGCCAACGTTTTTTGATACTCGATAAATGTTTATTAACCACTACACCAAGGGTTTCCAGAATAACTGAAGTAGTTAGGAAAAGCTTGAGAGAAGGAGAAGGGCCATCAAAAGACAGAAAAGAGAACCAAAGATAAATTTTGCTCATTTGGAAAGTTCTTGGGTAAACATTTTGACATTGGCAATGGCTATTTAGAATATAACAAAGCACTCAAAACTAAATAAATAATTTAAATAGAGATCTAATTCAAATATAGATTTTCTTAGCAGAAACATTTTTTTTAATTACTTCCTACATCAGTAATCCGATAAAGAAGTGGTTGTACAGGCTAAGTTTAGATGTTATAAACCTAATCAGATGAATGTAAGAAATTAGTATAAACTCAGACTAAGGCCAAAAGTGCAACAAACATAATGTGTATGCGTGGGGAGAGGGGTGGAAGGGGAGTGACTAATTTTAATCTACAATAAGTTTTTCTCATCCAGTTTGTCATATTTATGGTTTATTGTCATTCATAAATCCTCATTTAATATACTCAAGTTAAACCAACAGTTATTTCCAGCCATTACTCTAACTTCTAATAGATTGTTTCTGTGTAAAAGCATTGCATTGTGAAGGATCATCAGATATTAAAAAAAATGCAATAATGCCCAAAATAATGAAACTTGTGATTAATTCTAGTGCAAACAAAATCAAAGCTCTCATCAACTGGCAATGACATAGTGTATACATCTATATATATGTTTTGCAGTTCAATTATTTTTTATTTGTGCTTTCAGTGAAGATTTAACAAGTAAATTAGTGTCTCATTAAACAATTAATGCACATATTGCTTTGTGAGATTGGATGCAAACCCCGAGATGTGTCAGTACTCTCCCCTCCTCAGTCTTCAGCTCACCATTTCCATTCATTCGGCTTTCCTGCCCCCTCCTGCCTTCTGGTCCTTGCCTCTGGGCTGGTGTGTCCACTTAGTCTCATATACATGGTTAAGCTACATGCATTATTGTTTGTTTTATGGGCCTATCTAATCTTTTGCTAAAGGGTAAGCCTCAAAAGTGACTTCAGTACTGAGTAAAAAGGGTGTCTGGGGCCATACTTTCAGGGTTCCTTCAGTCTCCATCAGACCAGTAAACCTGGTCTTTTTTTGTGACTTTGAATTTTGTTCTACATTTTTCTCCAGTTATGTCCATGACTGTCTATTGTGATCCCTGTCAGAGCAGTCAGTGGCAGTAGCCAGGCACCACCTAGCTGTGTTGGACTCAGTCTGGTGGAGGCTGTGGTAGTTGTGGTTCATTCATCCTTTGGACTAATCTTTCTCTGTGTCTTTGGTTTTCTTCATTCTCTCTTGCTCCAGATGGAGTGGGACAAGTGGAGTATCTTAGATGGCCGCTCACAAGCTTTTAAGACCCCAGATGTTACTCACCAATGTAGGATGTAGAACGTTTTCTTTGTAAGCTACGTTATGCCAATTGAGCTAGATGTCCCCAGATACCATAGTCCCCAGCCCTCAGCCCAGTAATTTGGTCCCTCAGGGAATTTGGATGGACCTATGAAGCTTCCATGACCCTGCCTTGATCAAGTTGTGCTGACTTCCCCAGGATTGTGTACTGTCTTACCCTTTCCCAAAGATACCACTTAGCTATTGTCTACTTAGTGTTTTTCCCTTCCCTTCCTAATAACCATCAAAGATAGTTTCTTTCTGTGTGTAAACTTTTCACAAGTTTTTATAATAGTTGTCTCATACAGTATTTGTCTTTCTGTGACTGACATTTCACTCAGCATAATGGCCTCAAGATTCATGCGTGTTGTGAGATGTTTCAGAGATTCTTCATTGTTCTTTATCATCAGGTAGTATTTCATTATGTGTATGTACCACAGTTTGTTTACCCATTCATCTGTTGGTGGGTACTTAGATTGTTTCCATCTTTTTGCTATTGTGAATGAGGCTGCATTGAATATGGGTGTGCATATGTCTATTGATGTGACGGCTCTTATTTCTCTGGGGTATATTCCTAGGAGTGGTGTTGCTGGATTGTACGGTATCTCTGTTTCTAGCTTTTCAAGGAAACACCATACCATTTTCCAAAATGGTTGTACCATTTTACAGTCCTACTAGCAATGCATAAGAGTTCCAAGCTCCCGCAACCTCTCCAACATTTGTGATGTTGGTGTGAGATAGTATCTCATTATAGTTTTGATTTGCATTTCTCTAATGGCAAGTGATGAGGAGCATTTCCTCACGTGTCTGTTACCACCTGAATGTCTTCTTTGGTGAAGTGTCTGTTCATAACCTTTGCCCATTTTTTAATTGGACTATTTATCTTTTTGTTGGAGAGGTGTTAAATTTTCCTATAGATTTTAGAGATTAGATCTTTGTTGGATAGGTCACAGCCAAATTTTTTTTTCCCAATTTGTAGGTTCTGTGTTTACTCTTTTGGTGAAGTCTTTTGATGAGCATAAACATTGAACTTTTAGAAGATCCCAGTTATCTAGCTTATCTTTTGATGTTTGTATGTTGTTAATTATAGTGTATCCTATTTATGCTGTGTATTAGGGCCCCTAGCATTGACTTTATTTTTTCTTCCATGATACTTAACAGTTTTTGGTTTTATATTTAAGTCTTTGACCCATTCTGAATTAATTTTTGTTTGTTTCTTTTTTTATATGTGGACATCCAGTTTTGCCAGCACCATTTGTTAAAGACACTGTCTTTTCCTCATTTGATGGACTTTGGACCCTTGTCAAAAATCAAGTGACAGTAGGTGAGTTCTCAATTCTGTTCCATTGGTTAATATATCTGTGGTTGTACCAGTACCAGGCTGTTTTGACTACTGTAGCTGTATAGTAAGCTCTGAGGTCAGGTAGTTTGAGGCCTCCTACTCCATTCTTCAGTAATGCTTTACTTATCTGGGAACTCTTTCCTTTCCACATAAAGCTAATGATTAGTTTTTCCATCTTGTATCCCATTTATGAGTTAGGATAATTATCTTGTTAAAGAATGCTGTTGGTATTTGGATCAGGATTGCACTGCATTTGCAGATTGCTTTGGGTAGAATTGGCATTTTTACAATCCATTCATAATCATAGTATGTTTTTCCATTTATGTAAGTCTCTTGATTTTTTGCAGTAGTATTTCGTAGGTTTCTTTGTATAGTCTTTTACGTCCTTGGTTAGATTTATTCCTAAGTATTTTATTTTTTTAGGTGCTATTATAAATGGCATTACTTTCCTGATTTCTTTTTTTGTAATTTTCTTTTTTTTTTAATTGCTGTGCAAGAAACCAACTGATTTTCATATGTTTACCTCTTATGTTTACCTCTGCTGAATCTATTAGTTCCAGTACATTTCTTGTAGAGTCTTTTGGGTTCTTTATGTATAGTACCATGTCATTCATGAATAGGGGTAGTTTTACTTCTTTCTTAACCAATTTGGATGCTTTTTATTTCTTTTTCTTGTGTTATTGCTCTAGCTAGGACTTCCAGCACAATGTTAAATATGAATGGTGATACAGGGAATCCTTGTCTTGTTCCTGTTCTCAGGGGGAAAGTTTTCAGCCTCTCTCCATTGAGAATAATCTTGACTGTGGTTTTGTATAGATGCCCTTTATTATGTTGAGGAATTTCCCTTCCATTCCTGCATAATTTTATTTTAAAATTGTTGTTCCTCTAAGCAGTTTCATATTTAAATAACCCAAACAATGAGAAAAGTTTCAGACGTGTTAAGGCTTTTAAAACAGTATTGTTCTTGCCATAAATTCATGAGAGATCATTGTTTGTGACAATAGATTATTTGCTTTTTTGCTTTATTTCTTAGATATTTTTGAGACTCAACTGTGAAGTTAGACTGTGTTGTGGTTTAAATACTGTACTGAAAGGAAGAGACTCTTTTCTCAGGAGCCCCTGCTTTTGACACTGGTCAATGTCTCCACTCCTTTAATTACTTAATTTTATGAACAGTATTAGAGAAAATTGAAGCCTGGTGGTGCAATGGTTAAGCACTCAGCTGCTAACTGAACGGTCAGCAGTTCAAGTAGTTCAAACCTCCGTGAGAGAAAAGACCTGGTGATCTGCTCCCATAAAGATCACCCACTTCACAAGGATTCAAGGCACCGTGGGACAATAAATGACCCTATTAACTTCTCCGCTGTCTCTCAGACTTGCATTCCTATGAGATCAGAGCACTTTCTGAAGGTACTGTTGACTTTACCAAACCAGACAAAGATTCATTCGTACAACACTCAGCCCAGAACACAAACTATACATATTTTGTTCATATTTTGCTCTCTAGTTTTGATTTTTTCCTTAATAAAGGACTCATTTTACCCCTTGAATAAAATGCTAAGAACATCAATGATAAGGGCTTTTCAGAATTTTTTTTCATATGCATATAATTAAATAAACACATTATTTGATTTCAAACCCAACTATAACACAACATTAGAAATACTATACTGACCATACTTTCCTTAAAAGGTAACCTATTTTCCCCAAGTTGCCATGAAATTGAAAAGGGATTTCCACATTTCCCAGCCTCTGTTAAATCACCTCATTTTCATTTAATAGCCAGGCTGAGAAAGAGGGAACTTATGATTCATATCTGCATTATGCAGGTAGAATACAAAGAAAAGAGTTGTTTGGAGAAGTTATTTCACTTCTCATAATCCACAGTTACTTTTACTTTCAAGACAAAAAATTTCTCTCCTGAGTTTTTGTTACGCACCAGGTTAGGCAACAACTATGCCTCTCTAGAAAAATAATAGAAAGAATGCTATTTCTTTCCTCAATGCCTAAAAGAAATTATAGCACTTAACCACTATCTCTCTTACACTCAGCCACACAGAGCCTCAGTTATGAGAACCATAATTTAGGAGGTCCTGTTTTGACTTTCCTCCAGCTAGGACCCTACCCATGTGCCAAAGGAACATGGCACCCAAGAATCTGCACTTCCTCCTTTCCTCACTCTCTCTCTTTTTTTTTTTTTTTTTAATTGTGCTTTAGGTGCAAGTTTACAGAGCAAATTATTTTCTCTTTAAACAGCTAATACACAAATTGTTTTGTGATATTGGTTGCCAACCCTTCAACTTGTCAACACTCTCCCCTTCTCCACTGGGGGTTCCCTGTTTCCATTCTCCAGTTTTCCAGTCCCTTCCTGCCTTCTCATTTTTACTTTTGGGCTGGTGTGCCCATTAGTCTTGTATACAAGGAAGCATGTTCCTCATGTGTCTTATTATTGTCCCTATAGAACTGTCTAATCTTTGGCTGAAGGGAAAATCTCAAGAGCGACTTCGATACTGAGTTAAAACGGTGTCCAGGGGCCATACTCTCAGGTTTCTCCAGGCTGACCAGCAAGCCTTGTCTTTGTGTGTGTGTGTACGTGTGAATTTGAATTTTGTTCTACATTTTTCTCCAGCTCTGTCTGGGGCCCTCTATTGTGATCCCTACCAGAGCAGTCCATGGTGGTAACTAGTCACCATGTAGTTGTTCTGGGCTCAGTCTTGTGGAGGTTTGTGGTAGTTCTGGTCTATTAGTCCTTTGGACTAATCTTTCTCTTGTGTCTTTTGTTTTCTTCATTCTCCTTTGCTTCAGCCAGGATAGGGCCAGTAGATGTATCTTAGATGGCCATGCACAGGCTTTTAAGACCCCGGATGATACTCACCACAGTCAGATGTAGAACATTTTCCTTATTGACTATGTTATGCCAATTGAGCTAGATGTCCCGCAAGACCATGGTCCCCAGCTCTTAGCCCAGTAACTCAATCCCTCAGGGCATTTGGATGTGTCTATGGAACTTCTATGCCCTTGCCCTGGTCAAGTTATGTGGACTTCCCCAGTATTGTACACTGTCTCACCCTTCACAAAAGCTACCACTTATCTACTACCTAATTAGTGTTTTTCCCTCCCCATCCCTCCCTTCCCTAGTAACTATCAAAGATTCTTTTCTTTCTTTCTTTTCCTTTCTTTCTTTTCTTTCTTTCTTTCTTTCTTCCTTCCTTCCTTCCTTCCTTCCTTCCTTCCTTCCTTCCTTCCTTCCTTCCTTCCTTCCTTCCTTCCTTCCTTCCTTCCTTCCTTCCTTCCTTCCTTCCTTCCTTCCTTTCTTTCTTTCTTTCTTTCTCTCTCTCTCTCTCTCTTTCTTTCTCTTCCTTCCTTCCTTCCCTCCCTCCCTCCCTTTCTTTCTTTTCTTCCTTCCTTTATTTATTTTCTTCCTTCCTTTCTTTCTTTTGACATTTTTACAATTTATTAGTTCTGCAGAGCAAATTCTGTTCTTTGGAATATTTGGAATGAGCACAATAATGTGTGTGCATTATGGGATAATGGAGTCCCTGGGTAGCACAAATGCTTAAAGACTGGAGGTTTGAGCTCAACCAGAGGCACCTCGGAAGAAAGACCTGGTGACAAAAAAATCAGCCATTGAAAATTCTGTGGAGCACAATTCATGGGATCACCATGAGTCAGGGTTGACTTAGTGACAACTGGTACTGGCTTATTATTGGATGTGAGAGCAGACAGTGTACAGGAAAAGGAAAGAATATGTATGGCCATATTCCCAACACCCAGAGGTTTCTCAAAAGCGTCACCCAGTGAGAGATGAGGAAAGAATGGGGCAGAGACTGAGGACACACCCATCCGGGGAATCAACCATCCTTAGCTCCTTTGAAAACAAATGCTATTTGGGAAGGGACATTTCTCCACTTGAATAAGAGATGATCTTGGCTGGAACAGAAAAATGTGGCTGTGGATATATGATGGTTCTTTTCTCCTCTGTCTAAGGAGGACATACTGTGAATATCTTACAGGAGTCAAAAGAATGATAAAGTCTATGTCAGGACATCAGTGGTCCTCACTTTTTTCTTTCTTTTTTTTAATATTTTATTGTGTTTTAGGTGAAAGTTTACACAGCAAATTAGATTCCTGTTCAACGATTCATACACAAACTGTTCCGTGACATTGGTTACAGTCCCCATAACTTGAGGGCACTCTCACCATTTCCACCCTGCCTGCTCCATCCATCCAATTTCTCTGCCCCTCCTTGCCTTCTGTCTTGGTCATCTAGTGCTTCTATAACAGAGATATCACAAGAGGACAGCACAAAGAGACGTTTATTCTCTCACAGTCCAGTAGGCTAGAAGTACAAATTCAGGGCACCAGCTCTACGGGAAGGCTTTCTCTGTCAACTGAAGGTCCTTGTCGTCAGTCTTCCCTTGGTCTGGGAGCTTGTCTGAGCAGGAACCCCTGGTCCAAAGGATGTGCTCTGCTCCTGGCACTGCTTTTTTAGTGATATGAGTTCCCCCACTCTCTGCTTGCTTCCTTTTCCTTTTATCTGTTGTAAGATAAAAGGTGGTAAAGGCCACACCCCAGGGAAACCCCCTTTACATTGGATCAGGGATGTGACCTGAGCAAGGATGTTACATCCCACCCTAATCCTCTTTAACCACAGGCAGAGATTATGATTTATAACATATAGGAAAATCACAAAATGGATGACAAATGCACAATCCTGGGACTCATAGCCTAAATAAATTGATGCATATTTTGGGGAGGCATATTTTGGGGGGGCACGATTCTATCCATGACAACTTCTCATCTTCGTTTTTGGGTAAATATTGACCATTTGGTTTCGTGCAGTTGATTGTTTAAAAGAGCACATTCCTCATGGGTGTTGTTTATTTTAAGGGCCAATCTGTTATTTGGCTGATCTCATTTTTTTCTTTCTTTCTTTTTTTTTAATTGTACTTTAAATGAAGGTTTACAGAACAAACTAGTTTCTCATTAAACAGTTAGTACACATATTATTTTGTGACATTGGTTAACAACCACATGACATGTCATCATTCTCCCTTCTTGACCTTCGGTTACGAATTACCAGCTTTCCTGTCCGCTCCTGCCTTCTAGTCCTTGCCCCTGGGCTGGTGTACCCCTTTAGTCTCTTTTTGTTTTATGGGCTTGTCTAATCTCTGTCTGAGAGGTGAATCTCAGAAGTGACTTCATTACTAAGCTACAAGTATACCTGGGGACCATACTCTTGGGGTTTCTCCAGTCTCTGTCAGGGTAGTAAGTCCGGCCTTTTTTTGTAAGAATTTTGTTATACATTTTTCTCCAACTCTTTCCGGCATCCTCTATTGTGATCTCTGTCAGAACAGTCAGTGGTGGTAGCCAGGCACCACCCAGTTGTATTCAGTCTGGTGGAGATCATGGTAGTTGTGATCTATTAGTCCTTTGGACTAATCTTTCCCTGTATCTTTAGTTTTCTTCATTCTCCCTTGCTTCTGAAGGGGTGAGACCGGTGGAATATCTTAGATGGCCACTAACAGGCTTTTAAGACCCTATACACTACTCCCCAAAGTAGAATGTAGAACATTTTCTTTATGAACTATGCTATGCCAATTGAGCTAGATGTTCACTGAGACCTTGGTTCCCACAGTCCTCAACCCAGAAATTCATTGCCTCAGGGAGTTTGGATGTGTCCATGGAGCTTTCATGACCTCACCTTGTACAAGTTGTGCTGGCTTCCCTAGTATTTGTACTCTCTTACCCTTCACCAAAGAAAGATTGTTTCTTTCTGTGTGGAAGCTTTCTCGTGTGTTATTATAATAGTGGTCTCATATAGTATTTGTCCTATGGTGATTGACATACTTCACTCAGCATAATATCCTCCTGATTCATCCATGTTGTGAGATGCTTCACAGATTCATCATTGTTCTTTATCATTGTGTAATACTCCATTGTGTGTATGTATCACAGTTTGGTTATCCATTGATCTGTTGATGGGCACTTAGGTTGTTTCTATCTTTTTGCTATTGTGAATAATGTTGCAATGAACATGAGTGCACAAATATCTATTCATGTGATGGCTCTTATTTCTGTAGGATATATTCCTAGGAGTGGGGTTCCTGGATTGCATATTTCTATTTCTAGCTTTTTAAGGAAGCACCGTACCGTTCTCCAAAATTGTTGTACTATTTTGCATTCCCACTAGCAGTGCATAAGGTTTCTAAGCTCCCTGCAACCTCTCCAACTTTTGTTATTTTCTGTTTTTTTGATCCATGCCAGTAATGTTTGGGTAAGATGGTATCTCGTTGTAGATTTGATTCGCATTTCTCTAATGGTTAGTGATCAGGAGCATTTCCTCATGTGTTTTAGCCACCTGAATATCTTCTTTGGTGAAGTGTCAGTTCATATCCTCTGACCATTTTTTAATTGGATTATTTGTCTTTTTGTTGTAGATGTGTTGGGTTTTCCTATAGATTTTAGAGATTAGACCTTTGTCAGATTTGTCATAGCCAAAAATTTTTTCCCAGCCTGTAGGTTCTGTTTTTACTCTTTTGGTGAAGTCTTTTGATGAGCATAAGTGTTTAATTTTTAGACAATCTCAGTTATCTTCTGCTGTTTGTGTATTGTTAATTATGGCTTGTATTCTATTTATGCTGTGTATTAAGGCCCCTAGTGTTGACTCTATTTTTTCTTCCACAATCTTTATAGTTTTTGGTTTTATATTTATCTTTGATCCATTTTGAATTAGTTTTTGTTTTGTTTTTTTTTTTGGTATGGCTTGAGGTATGAGTCCTGTTTCTTTTTTTTACAGATCAACATCCAGTTTTGCCAACACCATTTGTTAAAGAGACTGTCTTTTCCCCATTTGGAGGTTGCGTGTTTTCCTGTTGTTGGCTGAAGTGTTCTATATATGTCTATGAGGTCAAGATGATTGATTGTGGTCTTTAGATCTTCTGTATCTTTGCTGAGTTTCTTTCTAGATGTTCCGTCCTTTAGAGTGTGGTATGTTGAAGTCTCCTACTATTATTATGGAACTGTCCATTTCTCTTTGTTGTGCTGTTAGAGCTTGTTTTATGTATTTCAGAGCCCTGTCAACTGGGTGCATAGGTATTTATTATGATTATGTCATCACAGTGTATTGTCCCTTTAATCATATACAATGTCCTTTCTTGTTTTTATGGTGGATTTTGCTTTCAGATCTATTTTATCTGAGATTAGTATTGCCACTCCTGCACTCTGGTTGCTACTTGTTTATTTTTTTTCCATCCTTTGATTTTTAATATATTTATGTCTTTGTGTCTAAGTTTATCTTTTGTAGGCAGCGTATTGACAGATCATGTTTTTTTATCCGTTCTGTTACTCTGTCTCTATGTGGGTTCATTTAAGCCACTTACATTCAATACAATTATCGATAGGTGTGAGTTTATTGCCGTCATTTTGTAGTGCTTATTATTATTTGTGTGTGTGTGTGTGGTGAGGACATTTTCTTTGTTCCTCTTTGTCTCTTGTGCTTAGTTCCTTTTGTTTGTGAAATTTCTTTCTGTTTCTTTTGTTGTAGATTTAGTGTTTACTGAGGCTTTATGTTTTTCTTTTTAATTCAATTAGTTGGTTTGTTAACTTTTTTGTGGTTACTTTGAAATTTTCCCTTATCTTCTTAAGTTTGAACCACTCTTTTATTACTAGATATCACCTTGACTTCCTCTCCATTTGAAAGTTCTGTACCTACACTGCACACCCTTTTTATTGTTCTGACACCATCAACACTTATAGATTGATATCTCTAGTTCCCTGTTTTGAATCTTTTAGCTTTGTTTTATCTTTGAGAGTTCCTTACTGTCTTAGTCATCTAGTGCTGCCATAACAGAAATACCACAAGTGGATGGCTTTAACAAAGAGAAATTTATTTTCTCACAGTCTAGTAGGTTACTAGTCCAAACTCAGGGCATCGGCTCCAGGGAAAGGCTTTCTATCTCTGTCGGCTCTGGAGGAAGGTCTTTGTCCTCAATCTTCCCATGGTTGAGGAGCTTCTCAGACTCAGGGACCCCAGGGCCAAAGGACACACTCTGCTCCCCGTGCTGCTATCTTGGTGGTATGAGGTCCCCAACTCTATGCTTGGTTCTCTTTCCTTTTATCTTTTGAGAGATAAAAGGTGATGCAGGCCACATCCTAGGGAAATTCCCTTTACCTTGGATCAGGGAGGCTACCTGAGTAAAGGTGGTGTTACAATTCCACCCTAATCCTCTCAACATAAATTACTATCACAAAATGGAGGACAACCACACAATACTGGGAATATTGGCCTAACCAAGCTGATACACACATTTTTGGAGGTGACATAATTCAATCCACGACACTTACCTAGGTTGATATTTGGCCAATACTGACCTGTGCCCTAGATTCAGTTTGTTGTCTGATGTTGTTGGGTCTCTAACTTAGGATAATTATTTTCAGTTTGGTTTGGTTTTTACAAATTACCTTAATTTTTATTTATCTGGAAATGTCTTAATTTCATCATCATATATGAGAGAGTTTAGCAGTATATATTATTCTCGTACAGCATTTTTTTTTCTTTCAAAGTTTTACATATATCCTCCCATTGCCTTCTTATCTGCAAGGTTTCTGCCCAGTAATCAGAATTCAGCCTTATTGCTCCTCTTTGTATGTGACTTTTCATTTTTCTGGAGCTGTTCTCAGGACTATTTCTTTGTCTTTGGTTTTTGTGAGTTTGATTATATGTCTTGGTGGCTTTCTTTTTGAGTCTATCTTACATGGAATTCATTGAGCTTTTCATTTTTCATGGTATTAGGGAAATTTTCTTTCAGCAAGTCTTCAGTGATCTTCTATTTTCCATTTTCTCCCACTGGTCTGGAGCTCTGATCACACCACATTTTTGGCATTTGTTGTATCATAGTTCTTCATTTTTCTTCTTTCTTTTCTCTGATTTTTCCTCAAACAAATTGGCAGTTATGGTTTTTTCTTCAGTTTCACTGATTCTGTCTTCTATTGTTTCAATTTTGCTACTAAAACCTTCTATTGCACTATCCATTTCTGAAATCTTGTTGTTTATCTTTTGGATTTCTAAATGCTGTTTGTATTATTTATAATTGTTTATATATTTTGAAATTTTGTTCTTGTTTTACTTTTCTTAATTCATATATTGCTTTGTTTGTATTTTCTTTGATTTTGCCTGTTTTAGTTGGTTTTGTCTGTGTTTTCCTTGATCTCTTTCCTAATCTCTTGGAGAACCCTGAATATCAGATTTTTGAATTCTCTGTCAGGTAGTTTCAGTGGTTTATCTTCTGCTGGAAAGTCAACTGGTGCTTTATTTTGGTTACTTACCAGAGCCATCTTGTTTTTTTTTTTTTATGTTTTGTTATTGTCTGCTGTCTCTGAGACATTCAGGTTTTATTCTTCTTCTTTATTCATCAGTTGTAGCTTTGTTTCTTTTACCTTGCTTTTTTGTTCTGTTTGGTTATGTCTGAATAGGTGGGGTGGGCATGCTTTGTTACTTGCTTGTCTGTGGGTATGATAATTCTCACCACCTTGTCCAGGTATACAGGGCTGATCTGTCAGCTATGGTGCAGCAAGGCAGGGCCAGTCGGGGGGGGGACAGAGATGGGTCATTTGTCTGCATCGTGAACCTGGATGGAGGCTGGATTGCGTCCAGCTTGAACCTTGGTGGGGGGTGTCCTGAGCCAGCAGGGAGGGGCCTGGCATCCAGGCCAAGTCCCCTTGGCATCATGGAAGGCAGTTGGGGGAGGGGTCCAGAGCTGGTGGGTAGGGGCCTGGGGTCCAGACTGGGTCCCCTCAAGACCACAGCAGGCAGCAGGAGGAGTCCGGATCCAACAAGGATGAGCCTGGGGTCTGGGCTGGTTCCCTTGGGGCCACAGCAGGTGATGGGAGGAGGTCCAGAGACAGCAGGGGGCCCTGGGGTCCAGGCTGGGTCTCCTCGGGGCTGCAGCAGGCAGTGGGAGGGGTCTGGAGATGTCAGGGAGGGGCCTGAGGTTCAGGCAGTGTCCCCTCAGGGCTGCAGTGGGTGGCAAGAGGGTTTTGGAGCCATTGGGGAAGGGTCTGGGGTCCAGGCTGTATTCCCTTGGGGATGCAGAAGGCGGTGGGAGGGGTCCAGAGCCAGTAGGGGTTCTGGCAGGTAAAGCAAAGAAGAGAGGTAGGAACAGGAGCAAGGGCAGAGAGGGCTAGATGGAGGAGGGCAACAGAGTGCGTCGGTACTGCGGTCCCTGACAGTCAGGTTTCCTGGCACTTGGCATTGCAGGGATGAGACTGTTCACCAGAGGGGTGGGGGTTGTAGAAGTATGCTCCTGTGGTTACCAGGTGAGAGAGTCTGGGCTCTCCTTTGAGTTGCAGCCAGCAAACGGGGTCTTACTTAGCCCTGGGAGTGCCTGCACTGTACCTCTACCTCTTACAGGGAATTTCATGGAGGAGTCTTTCTGTGCGCAGGGTTGTTGGTTTTATTCCAAGATGACCGCATCAAGTCATGCCGTTTGGCCAAGAACCTCCACACTGTATCTCTATTCCTTCCCCATTTGATATTAGTTTCTTCTTCTTGTCGGTGACTTTTGATCTAATACTTTACCCCTTCATTTAAGTTTCAGGGTTCCAGAATTGACATCTGTATCTTTTTTACTTGATTTTTTGGGACTTTGTTGCAGTGGGCTGGCTTAGTGTGTCTGACTAGTCCACCATCTTGGTTCCACCCTGCTCTTTCTCCTTCCTAACCTCAGTTTATACCCAGGATGCCAGAGTTCTCGTAAATGTTCAGAACCTGCACAGACTTCCTTTATAGACAGACCATATTGCCAGTGAACACAGATCTAAACACAATGACTGGAGCCAAATGCAGCTGTTTGTGGAAGATGTGCACAGGGTTTAGACTTGTGGGACAGGGAAGGCATATGCCAATGCATGAGGCCCTTACCGACCCGGGCAGTTCTGGGGTTGGGAAAGGAACAGGGTGGGCCATAGGCTAGAAATTTATTGTCTTCATTCTGCCAAGTTCTAGCACAAAACTTAGAAGGATCTAAGGGTTTTAAACTTAAACTTGGCTTTCTAAGTTGTTATAAAGGTATATTTGCCAATTTAGGAGTATAAAGCATATTTTATTCAACAGTTTGTTGGCTTGATTTCAAATTTTTAAGTATTTTAACATATGGTTATGTAGGTCGCCATTTGTATGCTCACACTGGGGCCTGTGATATCAGGGTAAGGTCTTTATTTTGCAGGAACTGAAATAGATCAATTAAATGACTTCTTACCTATCTTCCCCCACACAAAAGCATATATGTGCTCTTATCCAAATAAGTTTAACTACAAATTACACACAGGTTTGTCAATTTGGTGACTTAAATGAGGTGCTGGATCACCCCCAAAATCAGTCCTATAGAAGTAAGTGGAAACTAACAATGATTTGGGAAACAACAACCATAATAATATTTATGAGAATGCTTAGACACTCTGAAGGCTGGAGAATATCTTAAAGGATGTCTTGAACTTGGGAACATTGAAGGGAGAGTGGGAGTGGAGTCAGGATGCATTATAGTGGCTTCATCAAAGCTTTTAAAATTTCTCTTGCATTCAGAAAAGCTTAAAAATCTAATAGAATCATAAAAGATAATATGATTAAGTGAAAGAACAGTCCAAACTCTTGGAGTGAATAGTTTGCTGTCGTAAAAATGTCAATTCTCTCTAAACATATCTATAAATTAAATGCGATCCTGTTTAAATTTCAGACGACTATTTCTAAGCCACTGAGACTCCTTATTCTAAAATTTATGTGGATGAATAAAAGCCTGCAACTAAGTCAACCTTAAAAAGAGGTGTGTGGAAATGTACAAAACCAGGTATTAAGAAATAATGCAAAGCTATACAAATAAAAGCAATATGGTATTGACATAATAACATACAAGCAGATAAACAGAATAGAATAGAAATCCGGGTATGTTGAAACTTAAAACACTATAGTGGTCACATCAGAAATCAATGTGAAAAGGTTAGGTTATTCTGTAGGCAGTGAAGAAACTTTTTTCTATTATATGAAAAAATAACTAAATTTGAACACTACAGGTAATCCAGCACCCATATGTCGGTTTATCATAGGTGGTAGCTTGCATGTTACGATGAAGGTGGAAATTATTCCACTAGTACTTCTAATTCCAACAGTGTTATCCATGATAGACAGGTTCAGAGGAACTTACAGACTAAACAGTCTAGAAAGAAAGGCCTAGCCATCTACTTCCAAAATTTAGCTGATGAGTACCCTATGGATCACAACAGAATATTCCCCTATATAATGCTGGAAGATGAGCCCTTGAGGTTGGAAGTCACTCAAAATGTACAGTGGTTGCAACAATAGACCCCAGCATATCAATGATCATGAAGATGGCACAGGACCAGGCAATGTTTTGCTCTGTTGTACATGGGTTCACCATGAGTCAGAGTCAACTTGATAACAGCTATCAACAGTAGCATCAAGTAACACATACACAGACTGACTACAAATGGATTAGAGATGTAAAGTTAAAGATTAATTTCTGAATATTTAGAAAAGGTATAGAAAAAATATAGGTAAATACACTTGTAACCTGGGGGCAGGAGCAGACGGCTTAATAAAAATTTAAAAGAATGAGTCATAAAGCAATATCTAGATTAATTATATTACGTTGAGATTACAGAGTTCTATTTGGCAGAGGACACCATGGGTAAAGTTTGCAAATGTATGCATATAGGGAGAATATATTTGCAATTCTAAAATTAGCAAGGGATTAAAATTTAGAAAATATAGGAAAATCTACAAACCAAAAGAAAAACGTGAGAATTCATTAATCAAATGAATAGGTGTCTTAGGCTGGGTTCTCTAGAGAAGCAAAACCAGTAAAGTGTATAAAAAAAAAAAAATAGAGATTTATATCGAGGAAATGGCTCATGCTGTCATAGAGACTGGAATGCCCCAAGCCTGTGGGTCAAGCTGGAGGCTTCTCCCGATTCACGTAGGCTCAGGGGCTGGCAAAACAAAGATCAGCAGGTCAGAGAGCAGGGTTGTTGCTCACAGGCTTAGAAGATTGATGAATCCCAAGATCAGCAGACAAGACTGCAGGTAAGCTGCTAGTTCAAGTCTCAAGAACCAGAGGTCAGACAAGTAGGAGCCAGCTAGCTATAGGATCCAGAGGCAGCAAAAGCCACAAGCCTTACCAGAATGTCCACTTATATTCAATGCAGACCACATGCCCAAGGAAACTCCCTTTCAACTGACTGGGTATTCACAGCAGATCCCATCAGGGGGATGATCACAATGTCATACAACTGTCAAACCACTGAGAATCATGGCCCAGGCAAGTTGACATACAATCTTAACCATCACAATAGGGAAAAGCAGGGAATTCTTAGGGCGATGAAACTGTTCTCAATGCTACTGCAATGGTGGCTATGTGACATAAAGCATTTGTGAAAACAATTAGACCTGTACAACACAAAGAATGAACTTTAGTGTTTGCAAGGTTTTTTTAAAAAAAAATCATTTACAATGTCAGAGAATCACAGGAAAGAATGCAGACAGTGACAAGAGAATGTGACTGTACTACAAATGTATGAAACCTCATTGAAGAAGTTGGGGAAAAAGTGCTGACCTACATAACTTTGGAAATCGTTTCGTTTCTGAACGTGAAGTATAGTCCAGGTCCTTACTTTCCACAGCTTCTTCCAAGACATTAAAAAATATATGAGGAAAGTAGGGAGGATATTATTTGTTTTCCGAATAAATTCTCTAATTTAAACCCTCCAGGGCCTCTGATAAATCCTTGACTGTAACCTGTCACTAAGGCATGAGTCTCGGTGAACAGTTTTGTCTGTAGTCAGCTGGCTAAGGAACATTAGCCAAGGGCTAGGCGAGAACTAAGCACTATCTTTTTACTGTTGACAAGTAGCCTACTTAATTTAACCTGATGGCAACCAATTCTGAGAGCTGTTGAGGAGAGAAAAAGGTATAATGGCTCTCCCAACTTTACGCTAATTTGTATCCTGTCAGGGTAGCATATCCCTTGGATAGTACAGAACAGAGCCAGCATTCAACACATTCAGAGGAAATTGCTCTTTCCAAGATACTGAAGAACTCTTCTGTAAGGAACAGAATTAGTTCTAAATGGTTAGAATGGAGATTGGTTCAAGAGAAGATGTTATCTGATTCATAGTCCTATTTAGATAAGCTTAGGTTTAGATAGCTTCAAGATCTGTAACTAGAGCCTGTTATATTTATCATGTTATTGTTGTTAGGTGCCGTCAAGTCAGTTCCAACTCATAGTGACCTTACGTACAACAGAACAAAACACTGCCCACTCCTGTGCCAGCCTCACAATTGCTGGAGCCCATCGTTGCAGCCACTGTGTCAATCCATCTAGTTGAGGTCTTCCTCTTTCTCACTGACCCTCTATTTTACCAAGCATGATGTCCTTCTCCAGAGACTGTCCCTCCTGGTAACATGTACAAAGTATGGGGACAAAGTCTTGCCATCCTTGCTCCTAAGAAACATTCCTGCTATACTTCTTCCAAGACAAATTTTTTGCATTCTTCTGGCAGTCCATAGAATATTCAATATTCTTCACCAACACCATAATTCAAAGGCACCAATTTTTCTCTGGTCATCCTTATTAATGCCCAGCTTTCACATGCATATGAGGCAATTGAAAACACCATGGCTTGGGTCATGTTTACCTTAGTCCTTAAAGTGACATCTTTGCTTTGTAACCTTTTAAAGAGACCTTTTTGCAGCAGATTTGCTCAGTGCCATACATCGTTTGATTTCTTAACTGCTGCTTCCATGGGCCGTGATTGTGGATCCCAGTAAAATGAAATCCTTGTCAACTTCAATCTTCTCTCTATTTATTATGATGTTACTTACTGGTACAGTTGTGAGGATATTTGTTTTCTTTATATTGAGGTGTAATCAATACTGTAGGCTGTAGTCTTTGATCTTCATCAATAAGTGCTTCAATCCTCTTCACTTTAAGCAAGCAAGGTTGTGTTATCTGCATATCACAGGTTGTGAATAAGTCTTGCCCCAATCTTGATGCCTTGTTCTACATATAATCCAGCTCCTTAGATTATTTGCTCAGCATACAGATTGAATAAGTATGGTGCAAGGATACAACCCTGACACACGCCTTTCCTAATTTTGAACCACACACTACCAGCTGGTTCTGTTTGCACAACTGCCTCTTGGTCTATGTACAGGTTCCTCATAATCACAGTTAAGGGTTCTGGAATTCCCATTCTTTGCAATGTTATCCATAATTTGTTATGACCGACACAGTTGAATGCTTTTGCATGGTCAATAAAACAAAGGTAAACATCTTTCTTGTATTCTCTGCTTTCAGCCAAGATCCATCTGACATCAGCAATGATATCCCTCTTTTCACATTCTTTTCTGAATCTGGCTTGAATTTCTGGCCGTTACCTGTTGAAGTACTGTTGCAACCACTTTTGAATGATCTTCAGCAAAATTTTACTTGTGTGTCATGTTAATGATATCATTCTATAATTTTCATATTCTGTTGGATCACCTTTCTTTGGAATGAGTACAAATATGGATCTCTTCCAATTGGATGACCAGGTAACTGTCTTTAAAAGAGTGAGCACTTCCAGCATTGCATCCATTTGTCGAAACATCTTGATTAGTATTCAGACAATTCCCAGAGCCTTGTTTTTTGCCAATGCTTTCAGTGCAGCTTGGACTTTTTCCTTCAGTACTATCAATTCTTATCATATGCTACCTCTTGAAATGGGTGAATATCTACCAATTATTTTTGGTACAGTGACTCTGGGTATTCTTCTTTTGATGCTTCTTTTGTCGTTTAATGTAATATTTATTTTTATAGCTAAAAATTATTGTTTACTCTGTGCCAAACATTGTCCTAAACATCCTATATTCACAAAAAAAAAACTCTACAAGGTTCCCACCATAATTATACCAATTTATGAAATTCAAAAACTGATACAAAAGGAGAATAAATGGTGCCTGAAGGCTACTCATTAGTAAATGGAGGTGGAGCTGGGATCAAAATCCGGGCCATCTGACTTCAGAGCCTGTATATTCAACTACCACTCTTCACCGTCTCTGTTCATTGGACACAGTAGTTTAGGAATAGCTGCTTCTTCGAATTATGGCCAAAGTTATGAGAGATGAAACTGCTTATGCTTCATTCAAAAAGGCATTTTTCTACCTATATATCCTAACTTCTGAGTTCATATTGACTTCCTTCCAAAGAATACATATGGAAAGGAGGGTGGGGAAAGAGTAAATTTACAGTTATTTGGGCCCAAAGCTGTGCAAATTTGGTTTTTGTTTTTGTTTTGTGATGCTATTCTGAAATTACTGGAAATAAGGTGGAATTTTTAAAATGTGTCTAGTGTCTTTCAAAATTGAAGATGGTGACAAATGAATACAATGGAGACAGTAAGACACTTGATATGGTTTCCACTTATGAGACTATCTTGGAGAAGCATACCTGGAATATATAGAAAGGGAGTGAAAATCAAGTTAAGCCCCTAAATATCTCGTATGGCAGAGATTATCCAAAAAAAGCCAAGAATTTATTTTTCCTAAGAGAAGCCCATTTCTCTGTATTGCAGAAAGAAATAAACAATTTTTTCTCCACCAGATACTCAGATTGTTGCTTTTGGTAAAATAATTGAAGACACAAAGCAGCGAATGTGACAGAGAAAGATCAGCAATTTTAAGTTGTTATCCATTTGATATTTAGATTCCATTCTTATAGAATATTAAAAAGTTTATCACTGTAGATCTTGTATGCTACTTGATATGCAAAATAAATTTTTCCAAAAGTATAAATACAAAATCTTTTATTTAAATTAGCTTCTTTGAAACTTACTACAAAGCTTCTTTACTATTATGACTATAATGGCATAATTATACTTTATGTAATGCATACTGCAGTGGTTATAAGCTATGGTGGCTAATCAAAAGGTCAGCAGTTTGAATCCACCAGCCTCTCCTTGGAAACCTTATGGGGCAGCTCTACTCTGTCCTACAGGGTTGCTATGAGTCAGAATCCACTTGACGGCAGGCAACGGGTTTTTTTTTTTTTTTTTTTAATACTGTAGTTAGCACTATTCACATTTTTCTTTTACTAACCACTTTTAAAAAATGCTGAGCAGTAGCCTACTGCCGTGCAGTTACTTCTAGACTATTACATCATGTACCCAAAATATGGAAATTTACTCTAGCATTAGCCTAAAAGACTAGCTGTAGATAGAGGTAGTATAGACATAGACTAAATACATACAGATATGGATATAAATTTATACATTCATGTTACATTCACCGGTTTTTCCTTTTAGTAATATAACTAAAAGTATGCTGCTAAAATAGAAAGTTGAGTGATATTATTATGTGCACTGAAACCCTCACAATATTTCAAGCAAATCCTTTGATTCTGGATTCCATGAATTGAAAGGATCTCTTCCTCCCCATTTGTGGAATAGCAGAAGAAAACAGCACTGAACCAAAAGGGAAGAAACAGAGTTTTACTTCCAGTTTTGCTGCCATCATGTTGTGTGGCCTTGGAGATGTCATTTAAGCTCTTCACATTCAAATACTTCCGTTTTTAAAACGTTGGCATAGACCAGATGACTTCTACAGGTCCTTATCTACCCCATATCTCTGACAACAGTACCCTCTGCGTGTGTGTAGGTTTGGTGCTGCTGTGGTCCCTTATCTGAAGCAACTTTTGAAAATGTAAATTACTCAGTTGACCCACTAGATGGTAGCAGATTCCTGGTTACTGTATGCTTTGAGGCTGCTAAATCAACTTCCGTAAGATTTTGAATTCTACTATCAAAAAGTTAACGGAAGGGCTTTGCCTTGGTTGTCAGAAGACTAGAATTTTATTCACAGCTCTGCCATTTACTACTAGTACGATTTTGGGCAAATGAGCCTTTGAGGGTTTCTGATTACCTCCTATAAAATCAAAGAATGTTTTCCAGATCTAAAATTCTAAGATTGAATATTATTACCACAGTATGAATAAGATATGCTCAAAAATCAAGGTTCTCTTCGCTACCTTCAGCCAGTCAACTAGTTTGCATTTGGTACCAATGAAAGTTCTACTTCCTAGCTATAGGGCCATTGGCAATTAGCAATAATTTTTTAAAATCTCCTCATTCGTAAAATAGGGAAAATGCAGTGTCTATGCCTTAAGAAGCATTGTCATGATTTAGTAAGATATTACAAGTAAAGCAGTTAATAAATGTTGTTGATGATGGTTGCTGTCAAGTCAGTTCTGACTAATGACCACCCCATGTGTTCAGAAGAGAACTACTCCACAGGATTTTCAAAGCTCTGACCTTTGTAGGAGCACCTCACCAGGCCAGTCCTCTGAGGCACTGCTGGGTACGTTAGAACCACCAACCTTTCAGCTAGAAGTGAAGCACATAACCGTTTGTGCCACTCAGGGACTCCTAATAAATGTTAGCTATGTAATGAAAAAAAATCTTTTTTTTCATTACATAATAAATTTTAGCTACTACCGCTGTTGGTTAATGATGCTACTGCTGCTGCTGCTGAATACCATTATTATGGTGCTTTTCCACAGCATTTAGATTCCTTCAGACCATTATTCCTACCACTCTTCTCCTGATATATAAGGGCATAAACTGCTGGCTTTAGACTGACTGTGACTGGCAAGCTCAGAGTCTACACAGAACAGCCCATGTATCTAGGGCCAATTCATGGAATCTTCTCTTGTGTAACCTGGTACAAAAAGTTCCAGGCCTTGGAACCGTAAGTCCAGGAGTCTAGGTGTTCTGCGGCAATCGATCCCAAGAAACTACACGGCAATAAATTTCTCCTTTATTATTTTCCCTTTTTAATTCAGTGTTTAACATATAATTTATTGTCAAGATAGGGAGAAAGATAGGCATGTGCTGATAACCCATTTTGTGTAAGAGGGTACACCTGCTATCAGTGCAATAAGGGAGTGGTGAACCAGAGAACATGCCCCAGCCTAGGGAATATGCTTGGAGGACATAGCCCAACCCCTCAGGATCAGGACAGGTCACGAGAGAGCAGACAGGGATGAACTGGGTCTAGAAACATCTCACACTCTTTATCCTTAGATCTCAGCAGGGATAAGGATGGATCCTAGAGTCTTAGAAGCACTCCAATTACCAAGGCTGTGGGGGTGCTGATGAAACCAGAAAAGTGTGTGCTCACCCCTCTAATTATGGGCAGTATATGAACCTGTCAGCTTACTCAGTCACCTTTTGTTCATGAAAGATGCCACATGGTCTTCAAAATGGCAAAAAAGATAAAAAATACTTCTCAAATGCATATTTCATGTTTAGAAAGAGTAATGAATACAAAAGAGGAGAGAGAGGGAAAGGAGAAAATGCTGTCCTCCAATTATTTATTGTTTAACTGAGAGGAAAGTTCTGCACACATAGACCCATGCTCTCACAGCACACTGTGAGCTCATGGAGGGTAGAAACTGAACCTGCTCTATCCTTTTTATCACCAGTGGCCAGTCTGGTGCCTGACATGGGCATTCACTCAATGAATGTTTGTCTTCATTACTGTTGTTGTGGATGATACAACTAAGTGTATACCAAAAGCAAAAGCTTGTGGTATCGTCCTGCTAAGTGACCAAAGTGCGAAGTCATAAACCCCTTGACTGTTAGCCCTACCCTGACCTTCAATCTGAGTGTGTATACAAGCATATGCAACAGTTCAACAATGCAAACAAGAACTGAGGTCAGGACACAGGCTTCAAAAGGGTGAGAACTTCCCATGCATCTATTAGAATTGGTGGCTCCTGGCACCTTGAACACCATTCCTGTTAATGGTGAGTTTTATAGAAAGGCTTTGTAAATGTGGTACTAATAGGCTGAAAGTCAGATCTATGCCTTAGGTCTGGTCTTGGCATCACCTAGCTCTGTACCGTGCAGCAAGTTACTTAATTTAATTTGTTTTATTCATAGATTAGACTGTCTCTAATGTCGATTTCAACAATGATATTCTGATTTTAAGCTCATCATCAAGAAGAGAACTTTGGATTCAACAAGGCCAGTGTTCCTGATCTTTATAAATTCCCACACAGTCTTTTACTCCCCTTAATCCACATACTTTTCAGTGTGTGAACAACTAAACTGCTTAGAGGAGATTTAGTAGTGACATAAACACAAGGAGGATTCCAGCAAATTACATGTAATCATCTTTTTGGGTGCTTGAGAGCAGTGTGGAGTCCTAACTCTCACCATTTCAACATGCTCCTGAGTTAGTTAACTAAAAGCCTAAAAAAGAAATTTAAAAATAGCTTAAAGTGAAGCTATAAAAGTATAAAAACTTTTGTGGTCTATCCAAGAAATCTTACAAGTAATTACTTGTCTGGAAGTTTACTATGAAGCCATGGTGACACAGTGGTGAACTTTCAGCTTCAAACTGAAAGATCAGCGGTTCAAACTCACTGCTCCATGGAAGAAAGATGTGGCAATCTGCTTCCCTGAAGATTTACAGCCTTGGAAGCCGTATGGGGCAGTTCTGCTCTGCCCTAAGGGGTTGCTATGAGTCAAAATCGACTTGAAGGCAACAGGTTTGGCTTTGGTTTGTTTTAAGTTTACTACAGACGCCACATGAAAATGATGATGAAATTAATAAAAGTTGACTAATTAAATAGGGTGGCTATGAGTCGGAATAGACTTGACAGCAACAGGGTAATTAAATAAGACAATGTATGTAGGATTCTATGATGCTCAGCTTTCAATCCTTTGACACTGGAGCTAAAGGGCCACATGCATCCCTGAGCTAAAAAGGACTCCAAACCTTTTAAAGGGGGCTGGGAAGGGACAGAGGCAGAGGGTAGTGAGTTTGGTACATACCTGAAAACTGGGGCAGCCCTGGGTAAAACTATGAAGAGGCTCTTTAACTTTGATCCACACAAAATCTCCTCAGCATCGCTATTCCATTGAAGTACTCAAAGCCCTCCATAAAATTTACAATTGCAAAGGTTCTTCAGTTCAAAACAAATAAACCTCCAATCTAAAAAAAACTTCCTATCCAGCTCCAGTTTAGTAAGATGAAATCATCATGTTCACCCTGTCTCTTCCATTGAATGCAGCTAAACACTTGGACAGAACGCATAGTGAACGTACAGAACGCACCTGAAGGCCCTCAGAAGTAAATAGCAGCAGACAGATTAGAAAAGAAGACAAAATTTGAAGTACCACTGAGCATGAAGCATATTTACCAATTTTTTCCACCAGTATCACCTAGTCTGAACTCCTTATGAACTCAAGGCAACCCAAAACCCAGAATAGGCATTAGTGCAGACAGAAATAGCGCCAGGAGAAGCTCTCTAGCTTAGGCTTCAGGAAGAAGAAAAAAGGTCATTAGGCAGTACAGGAGCAGGGGCCCTACAGACATCTAAAAATGGAAGGGCAACTTCCTTTCAATTGGAGGAGCTGTGGTCCCAAAGTCCACAAGGGTGAGGTGAACCCCATTTTTTCTGTCTTCTAGTGGGAAGCCACAGGCATTAGTGAAGTTAAAAGTAGTGCCTGGCAAAGTAAATACAGGTCTGGCTTTCTGTCTGAAGGTCTGAAAAGGGAATTCAGGGGGCTCTAAAGTAATGGAGGAAATCATGGAAAGGGAGAAGCTCAGGACACAACCTCAGAAAGTTACTTGTGAACACCTGGGCTCACCTTCAAGCTGTGTATGCAAGGTTCTGACCTTATTCAGAGTACCAAAGACCCAAAACTGAGGTAAGAGCTAGATCATTGCAGAGGCCCCAGACTGGCCATTGATTGGAACACACATGGATCAGGTTTGACTAGCACTGCAAAGACTTTAAAACAGAAATGAAAGAGGGCTATCACAACAGACGCTCTGGACACTGAAAGAAAAATTAGGAAATATTACAAAGTACTCTGTGCCCATAAATTTGCAATACAGAGAAAATAGACTACTTAAGAGGCACAAACCATTAAACTCACCGAGGATAAAACAGAAAATTCAAATAGTGTCATAACTATTAAAGAAAAATAAATTTGTAGTTATAAATATTCTGAACAAGAAACTTCCAGGCCCAGATGGTCTTAGTGGTAAATTCTGCAAAACACTGTTAGTAGAAATAACACAAATTCTACACAATATATTTTTTTAAAAAATAAGACAAGTGAACATGTCCCAACTTATTTTATGAGGCCAGTATTACTGTAATACCTAAACTAGACAAAGCCAATATAAGGAAAGAAACCTACAAACCAATAGACCTCATAAACATAGACGTAAAAATCTTCAGTAAACTACTAGCAAAATTGAATTCGCCAATACCTAAAAAGAATAATATACCATGACCACATGGGGTTTATCCCAGGAATGCAAGACTGTTTCAATATTCAGAAATCGGTCAGTGTAATCCACCATAATAATAATCTATAGAAGAAAAACCATGGAATTGTATCAGCTGATGCAGAAAAAATACTTGACATCAGTATCCATTCATGAGAAAAACTTGTAGCAAACTAGAAATAGGAAGGAATTTCCATAATATAATGTAATGCTAACATTATACTTGTCATGGATTGAATTGTGTCTTCCCAAAATATGTATCAACTTGGTTAGGCCCGATTCCCAGTATTGTGTGGTTGTCCTCCATTTTGTGATTGTAATTTTATGTTAAAGAGGATTAGGGTGGGACTGTAATACCCTTACTAAGGTCACATCCCTGAGCCAATGTAAAGGGAATTTCCCTGGGGTGTGGCCTGCACCACCTTTTATCTTACAAGAGATAAAAGGAAAGGGAAGTGAGCAGAGAGTAGGGGGCCTCATACCACCAAAAAAGCAACAGTAGCAGAGGGTATTCTTTGGACCAGGGGTCCCTGCACCTGAGAAGCTCCTTGACCAGGGGAAGATTTATGACAGTGAGCTTCCTCCCTAGCGAACAGAGAAATAAAGCCTTCTCCTAGAGCTGATGCCCTGAATTTGGATTTGTAGCCTACTAATTTTTTTTTTTAGACTGTGAGAGAATAAATTTCTCTTTGTTAAAGCCATCCACTTGTGGTATTTTTGTTATAGCAGCACTAGATGGCTAAGGTACTACTTAATTGTGAAAGATTGAATGTTTCTCCCCTAAAATTGGGAACAAAACAAGGATATGGCTCTTACCACTCTTATTCAACACTGTACATAAAATTCCTAGCCAGTGTAATAAGGCAAGCAAAAGAAACTATATAATATCAATTAGGAAGAAAGAAATAAAATGTTCCCTATTTGCTGATGACATCATTGTTTATACAGAAAATCCCAAGTAATCTATCAGAACAAAACAACAATAAAAAAAAAAAAAAAAAACTTCTTGTAACTAATAAATGAGTTTAGCAAGGTTACAGTATACTAGGTCAATGTACAAATATCGATAGTATTTCTATATGTTAACAATGAACAATTGAAAACAAAATTTAAAAAATACCATTTATAATAGCTAAAAATGAAATATTAGGTACAAGTATAGCAAAACATGTACAGGACTTGTACACTAAAAATTATAAATGCTGGTTAAAGAAAACAAAGAGAACCTAACAAATAAATAAAGACCTACCATGCTCATCAACTGAAGGACTCAGTGTACTAAAAATGCCAGTTTTCCTGAAACTTATCTATTGATTTAATGAAATTCGAATCAAAATTCTCCCACAATTCTTGGTGCATGTAGATAACCTGATTTTATAATCTATGTAGAAGTACAAAGAAACTAGGATGGCCAAAATAATTTTAAACTACAAGAAGAAAGGAATCACACTGCCTATTTTTAAGACTTACTAGAAAGCTGCAGTCATCAAGACAGTGTGGTATAGGCAGATAGACTCATAAATCAATGGGGCAGAATAGATTCTAAATATAGACTCACACAAATATGGCCAATTGATTTTCACCAAAGATGTAAAGGCAATTCAATAGGAAAAGAATAATCTTTTAAATAGATGGTGTTAGAATAATCCATAGGTAAAAAAATGAAACTTGACCTACACCTCACAGCTGATACAAAAATTAACTCAAAATGAGTCACATACCTAAATGTAAAATAATCATAAAATATTTAGAAGAAACACCTATATATGTATTAAAATTCATGGACCTGTATACCAAAATAATCCATTTTACTGCATATTCATTTAAGAAAATAGAATTTTAAAAAATTAACCAACTCCATATTCTCTGATTCATGTTCATCATTATTAGGCAATAGGTCGCAAAGGAGTAAGTAATCCTTCTAGTGGGATCACACCGAGATAGTCAAATTTTAATGAAATTTAAAATTCAGGTTCCTGAAGAATACCCTAAAGAATAGGGATGCTAACTGTTTCTGTAACCCTCACTGGTAAATTCTCCTCACTTCACACTACCATGTTAGGCTTACAAATAACGTGGTTTTGCTCAAAATGTCTGTTATAAGTTAAAGGCAAGGAATAGAGGAAAGTTAATATCAAGTTGGAAGCCCTAGTTCACACACAAAAGGCTAACGTTTTCAGAGGTGACCAGAGCACTTTAGCAGAACATTAGTATTGGTGTCACCATGACTTCACCTTTAGCCCACTCTCGCTTATATTTACCTTCCATGGCCGGGGTTGGGTAGTGCCACTAAAGAAGCAGAGAGGGTGCAAAGAGAAAGATGAGGTATCAAAATATTAATACCACAATCTTTCAAATGGCAAGTGTATTAGTTTTTTATCGCTGCTGTAACAAATTACCACAAACTTAGTGGCTTAAAACAATACAAATTTATTATCATATAGTCCTCTAGGTCAGGAGTCCAACATGAGTCTTACAAGGCTAAAACAACATCTCAGCAGGGCTGTGTTCTTTCCTGGAAGTCTAGGGGAGAATTATTTCCCTTGCCTCCTCCAGATTTTAGAAGCCATCTATATTCCTTGCTTCCCAGCCCCCATCTTCTGTCTTCGAAGTCTTCAAAGACAGCAACATTGAATCTGTCTGTGTCTTTCTTCCGTCATTGCACTTCCCCTTGCCTCTCTTCTTCCACCACCTCTTCCACTCTCAAGGACCCACCCAGACATTCTAGGATGAGCTTATTTTAAGTCAGTTGATTAACAACCTTAATTCCACTTGCAATGATACCTTCCCTTATCATGTAAATTAACATAGTCACAGTTTCCTGGAATTATGATGTAAACATCCTTGTCGGGGACACCGCAGCAGACCTTAGGAATTGAGGAATTTTAGGAGCTTGACATGGAATTTAAAAAGATACTGAAATGTTTGAAAGCAAAGCTGAAGAGAAGAATTTCCCACATAGGCCAAAGGAAATCTATTTATATGTGACTGAAAGTTGAGATGCTTTTATTTTGTTCTAAGTTCTCCATATCCCATTAATATTACACAGAAGCCTATACCCTTTTGTTTTAGGTCAATAACTGCACACGAGTGAGGTTGCATTAAAAGTCCATTTGGTGTTCTGTGTGGTTAGGAAACCAAATGAGTGTATCTCGTACTAGAAGACACAAATCTAAACTAAATCTGGAAGTGCACCTTAACATGATAAATGCAATCAGAGAACAAAATAAAATGAAACCGTACTTACTGATTTACCTGGAATAAAATGACTATAATTTCATTAGTAGAGAAAATCTCTGGAAATGAAATGGAATAATCGATGGGAAAAAATCCTAATAACCAAAATTATTCGTAAAATGTCTCACAATTTGTGTTTTTCAAGAGCAATCACTTGATTAATTGTTTAAGTATAACCATACAGGTTGAATTGAAGAAATATTTACAAGGACAGTGCTCTTGAGCTGGAAATACAGAATTTCTGTCTGACTAATGAGAAATGTAATCTGGGATTCTATCTGACAGAGGATTTCTAAGTGGCTTTTCAATAAATTATACGGTAAACAGATGCAACAATGATTCTCAACCTTTTTTTCCACAGTGGGCGCTCATGAGAGATGATTGTTTTTAGATGCCATCAAGTCAGTTCTGACTCATAGCTATCCTAGGTATAACAGAACACTGCCCAGTTCTGGGCCATCCTCACAATTGTTGCTATACTTCAGCCCATTGTTGCAGCCACTGTGTCACTCCATCTCACTGAGGGTCTCCCTCTTCTTTGCTGACCCTCCACTCCACCAGGCATGGTGTCCCTCTCCAGGGACTGGTGCCTCCTGATAACATGTCCAAAGTACATGAGAGGAAGTCTTGCCATCCTTGCTTCTGAGGGGCATTCTGGCTGTACTTCTTCCAAGACAGACTTGTTAGTTCTTCTGGCAGTCCATGCCATAATTCAAAGGCATCAGTTCCTCTTCTGCCTTCCTTATTCATTGCCCAGCTGTCACATGCATATGAGGTGATTGAAAATAAAATGGCATGGGTTAGGCACACCTTAGTCCTCAAAGTGATATCTTTGCTTTTTAACACTTCAAAGAGGTCTTTTGCAGCAGATTTGCCTAATTAAACACTTCATTTTATTTCTTGCCTGTTACTTCCATGGGTCTTCATTTATGAATCCAAGTAAAATCAAATCCTTGACAACATCAATATTTTGTCCATTTATCACAGTATGGCTTATTGGTCCAGTTGTGAGGATTTTTGTTTTCTTTATGTTGAGATGTAATTCATCCTGAAGGCTGTACTCTTTGATCTTCATCAGTAAGTGCTTCAAGTCTTCTTCTCTTGCAGCAAAAAAGGTTTTGTCATCTACATATTGCAGGTTGTTAATGAGTCTTCTTCCAATCCTGACACCACATTTTTCTTCATACACTCCTACTTCTCAGATTACTTGCTCATACTTGAATAAGTATGGGAAAAGGATACAACTTTGATGCACACGTTTTCTGATTTTAAACCACTCAGCATCTCCTTGTTCTGTTTGAATGACTGCCCTTTGGTGTACATTCTTCATGAGCACAGTTAAGTGTTCTGAAATTCCCATTCTTGTCAGTGTTGTCCATAATTTCTTATGGTACAAGGAGCAGCTTCTGGATTTGAAAGCTCATGAAAATGTTTACCTCCTTAAATAGAACACTCCTCTATCCCAAATTGCAACAACACAAATTTCCAATGGAAGCTTTGAAGTCCCAGTCTTTTTTTTTCTTAAACACACAAATCTACATCATATACACACACACACACGCACACACACAGACACAAAGCAGTCTTGGAAAATGGAAAAATCCATCACAAATGGATCCAGCATTAAGAGAAGGTCAGAAGGAGAAAGTTTGTCTCTGTTCATAGAATCAGGGGAGTTATGCTTCTCCCTACTGTACACATGCAAGGATAACTTTGAATCTGCTCTAATTCTTTTCACTTTTTAAATAAGCCATATGCAAACTGACTTGTGATAGCTATGATTAGTAACATATAGCTTGTCACCTTCACCAATATTAACAAAGTTCATATTTATAATTCAAAGATATTGATTACATATTTCATGTTGTGCCACAATTATCCTTTTCCAAAATATTCCACTACCATTAACATAAAATCTATACCTCCAAGCAAACACCACCTACCCTGGTAACAATTAATAATCTTTGGTTTCTGTATCTTTGTTTCATAAGTAAATGACAGTTTTTATCCTTTTGTGACTTACTTATTTTGCTCAGCATAATGTTTTGAAGGTTCGTCTATGTTTTATCATGCATCAAAACTTCATTTCTCTTTTTGGCTGTGTAATACTTCATTGTACGTATATACCACATTTTGTTTATTAATCTGTTGATGGACATTTTGTTTGTTTCCACCTTTTGGCTGTCATGAAAAGTGCTCTACAGGTTTTTGTTTGTGTTCCTGCTTTCACTTCTTCTTCATATATACTTAGGTTTGGGATTTCTGAGTCATATGGTTGTTCTTCATTCAACTTTTTGAAGAACCACCAAACTTTTTTCTACAATGGCTGTACCATTTCACATTGCTACCAGCAGTGGATGGGGGTTCCAGCTTCTCTACAACCTCGCCAATACCTGTTGTTTTTCTTTTCTTTCTTTTTTTTTATCATTGTCATTCTAATTAGGGTGAGGTGACATCTCATTGTGGTTTTGATTTGCATCTTCCTTTTTTCTTTTTAGTGGCTATAGGGTCCTATGAGTCCGAATCTACTTGAGGGCAGTTGGTTTTGGTTTTTTAGTGGCTAATGGGTTTTTTAATGATGTTGAACATCTTTTCACGTGCTTGTTGGTGATTTGAATACTGTCTTTAGTGAACTGTCTGTTCAAGTCCTTTGCCTACTTTTTGATTGTGTTGTTTGTCTGTTTGTTGTTAAGTTGTGGAAATTTTATATATATTCTGGATATTAGGTCCTTATCTGACACACGGTACCTCAAAATTTGCTCCCAATCTGTAGATTATCTTTTCACTTTGTTAATAAAGTTCTTTGTTGTACAAAAGCTTTTTAATTTCTATGTGGTCCCATTTATTTATTTTGTCTTTGCTGCTTGGGCTTTTATTGTCATATTTACTGTGATCTTAAACAAGTTAATGGACCTCTCTGAGTTTGCTTCCTTACCTGTATATAAGCACAATAATAGAGTTCCCAGAAGGCCATTGTATAGTGACAAAAATACAGTGGTGCTTCTAGGAAATCAATGCCTCCAACTCAGTTGGGCCTACAGTGACATCTTATCAACTTTTTTGCTCTGGTCATTTTGCTCTCCCATTTTCTAAAACTGCTGTTTCAAGCCTTTTCATTCTTCTCAAATGCAAGCCCAAGTCTCCTCTACGCTTGCTGTAAACACATCATCTCACCTCCAATGCTACTGAGGAAAAAAATAATAATAATAATAAGACATGCTAAGTAGAGTGACCATACAATTTCTCATCCAGAATGAACAATTTTAAAAGTAAAAAGGCATACTCTTGCATTTAAGATACCACAATTGTTCTCTATTTGCCTGAAACAATAAAGGAAGAAGGAAATACAGGAATAGAAGTAAACTAAACTGCAGGTCTAATTGTCTCCATGAACTACTGCCTCCTTTGTCATGAGACTAGAAGAACTAGATAGTGCCCAGCCACCATTATTGCATGTTTTGATCAAGGACTCAATAGATGAATCCTGATCAAAAGAGGGAAAAATGTGAAACAGAACTTCAAATTTCTTATAAAACCTAGGCTTACTGGACTTATTGAGCCAAGAGAAATGCCCAAACCTGTTTTCCTGAGACAATTTTTGATCCTTGAACCAAAACTATCCCCTAAAGTCACCTTCAAACTAAACAACAGTTCAGCTGACTCAGTAAGTTTGCCTTGAGCATTGTGCTCTTTTAGATAATTTTCTATATGACTTCAAATTGACAACAGTAATTCTAAAACATAGATGAGTAGTTTGTGGGGCAGCAAGTCTAAGTTAATAGTGGTGAAATAATATGCAGATAGTGAGAATGGTAACACAACCTGAAGAATATAACTAATGTCATTGAGCTTTACATGTAAAAATTGTCAAAGAGGTGCAAGATCTGCTGGTTATATTTTCACCAAAAATAAAATATTTTTTAAAAGGGTGAGGAAAGTGTTCTTAAGAATTACAACAGAACAATAGGTATAAACCAAAATTGTCAGAGACAAATTGGGACATATAGTTACTTTAATCATAAAGAAATTCCCTCAATTTCCAATCACTAAACTAAAATATGCCCAACTATATATACACCAAGGAGCTCTGCTGGCACAGCTGTTAAATGCCCACCTGGTAATTGAAAGACTTGTGGTTCAAACCACCAACTGATCTGTGCGGGAAAGATGTGGCAGTCTGCTTCCCTAACGATGTACAGCCTTGGAAACTCTATGGAGTAGTTCTACTCTATCCTACAGGGTCACTATGAGTCAGAGTCTACTCGACAGCAGCGGGTATATATATATATATATATATATACACACCCATATTAGCATATCTAGATAGATAGATAGACAGGTGGATGGATGGATGGATGGATGGATGGATGGATGGATGGATGGATGGATGGATGGATGGATGGATGGATGGATGGATGGATGGATGGATGGATGGATGGATGGATGGATGGATGGATGGATGGATGGATGGATGGATGGATGGATGGATGGATGGATGGATGGATGGATGGATGGATGGATGGATGGATGGATGGATGGATGGATGGATGGATGGATGGATGGATGGATGGACGGATAGATAGATAGACACGTATATACCCATCCCATCCTTTCCTCCTTGCCTCCTGGTGAAAAAAGCATTTCCCCTTCTGTCAATGGTAAATCCCTCTCTGTGCTCTGGACCTTGTCTTCTCTCACTTTTTCAGCCTTGTTCTATTTCCTCTGTCCTGTCTCTCCAACTCCTCTCTCTCTACTGGTTCCTCCTTTCCATCAACATTCAAATGTCCTTCAATCTCTCCTGACTGAAAAAAAAAAAAAAATTCCTCAGTCCCACATCTTACTCCAGTTATTATCCTACTTTTTGCCTGACTTTTACACACACAAAAAAAAAAATACTATTGAAAGTTTTCCACTTGTTTTCTTTATTCTGTTTATACCTCTATCCACTGCAATCTGATTTCCACCTCTACCATTCTACTTTTGACAAGGTCATCAGTGACCTTCATCCCTATTTTCAATATATTTAGTCTTTGTAGTTCCCAAATTCTTATCAGCATTCAACACTATTGGCAGTGCTGTCCTTCTCAGTACGTTCTCCCCTAACTTCCATGACACCACATTCTAAGTTTCTGGCTATTTTTTGGAATTCTTTGTGGACTCCTCTTCTTTACCTGCCCCTTGTTGGTTTGTGTTGTTCAACATTTATGTATTGAACATTTTTCTGTTCACATTCTACAGACCTCTCCTATGTAATCACATCTACTCTCATGGCTTTCATTACCATCTTTGTGCTGATGGATTCCACTATATATCTCCAGCCCAGATTTCTTTTTAGGTTATCAGAAAACCCACTCCTCTTTTATTTCTATAGAAACCTCAGACTTAGCATATCCAAAATTGTACTTAACTTCTTCAAAATGTTTGACCTTCCTCTAAAGTTCCCAGTCTCAGTAAAAAGCATGACTATTCACCAGTTGCCCAGGTCAAAACACTGAGAGTCATCTTTGATCTTCTCTTTTCCCCATTCTTCTGTATCCGATCAATTCTACTTTGTAAGGCTCTCTCAATTTAGATCACTTCTTATCATGCTCATTGATACTACCCTAGTTCAGATAATCATTATCTCTCATCTACACGACAACAGCTTAGTAGAAAAAGGCTATAATTACTAGCTAGCTAGAGGATTTTTAAGGACGTATAGTTTACAGGAATGTAGGGCTACCGTTCATCTTCATTGCTATCCCTTAAGCGTCCAACAACCAACCTGTTGCCGTCAAGTCTATTCCGACTCAAAGCGACCCTACAGGACAGAGTAGAACTGCGCCATTGAGTTTCCAAGGAGTGTCCGGTGGATTCAAACTGCTGACATTTTGCTTAGCAGCCATAGCACTTAACCACTATGCCACCAGGGTTTCCATCCCTTAAGGGTAGTCTGCAGAAAAATAAAGCCAATACAAAGGCAAGTAAAACACAGGAGAAGCAGATTCCTCTGTAGCACGTGAACCCCCTTAGTAAATTAGGCCTGAGGCAACATTTATCCCTGGAAATTTCCCAGTTATTTGAGGCAGTGCCTTTCATTTTGATTAAACAAGTTTATCAGAATTCTATCACTCGTAATTTTAAAGTCCTGACTTATAAAATCATTGTCTAGGTCATAATCTATCTTTCATCCTCAGTCCCTAGCACAAAGCATGGTCAGGTGCTTAATTTGCTGAATGAATGATGTATGTAAACACTTTACATCCATATTTACATCTATACCTACACAGAGCATTGTGCTTTAATTTATTCAACAAGTATTTATTAAGCATCAACTATTGGTCAGGCACTACTCCAGATACTGGGCATACAACACTGGAAAAATATACAAAAGGCTTACCCTACAGGAGAGATCAGTCTCTGGAGAAGGACATCATGCTTGGTAAAGTAGAGGGTCAGCAAAAAAAAAGGATGACCCTCAACAAGATGAATTGATACAGTGGCTGCAACAATGGGTTCAAGCATAACAACGATTGTAAGGATGGTGCAGGACTGGACGGTGTTTTGTTCTATTGTACGTGGGTCACACTATGAGTCAGAATCGACTGGATGGCACCTAACAACAACGACAATGGAATTTATGTTTAGTGTATCCAAAAATAGAAGCCCTGGTTGTGCAGTGGTTATAGCCATCAACTATTAACCAAAAGCTTGGCGGTTTGAAACCACCAGCAGCTCTGCAGGAGAAAGATGTGGCAGTCTGCGTTAGTAGAGGTTTACTGCCTCAGAAACCTTGTGGGGTCACTCTGAGTCAGGATCAACTCCACAGCAGTGGGTTTCGGGGTGGGTATCCCCAAAGGGAGTAAGGATGAAGGCATGCTTGTTTGTGAAAGATATTTACTATTTTTGTCCATGAACCTTAAAAAAGTCCCTCGGATTTTAAAGAGCAAGTTATTAGGCCTGAATCAAAGAAATCCTTCAGTGTTTGCCAATCAACACAAGATATTTGTATGAAAACGGATTGAGGACATGGTAGCTACTAAAAAATAAAAAAAAAAAATAGGTCCAAACAAATCAGGAATTGAAATTTCATCAGAAGTGAATTCTGTTTATATAGAGAGGATCCAAGTTACAGGAACTCACTCAGGCTCACTGACCCTTTAGCTCAATATTTAAGTACAGTAGAAAAATATAGTACACTCATCCTTGGGTATCCATGGCGGATTGAGTCCAGGAAACCAGCAGATACCAAAATCCACAGATGCTCAAGTAATTCCCTTATATAAAATGGCATAGTGTGTGCATATAACCTACGAAAATCCTCCCATATACTTTAAATCATCTCTGGATTACTTATAATACAATGTAAATGCTATGTAAAGAGTTGTTATACTCTATTGCTTTACTTTTGGAATTTTTTTTTTTTTTGCCGAATATTTTCAATCCATGGTTGGTTAAATCCCTGATGCAGAGCTCACATATAAGGAGGGCTGACTGTATATAGAATGAGTAGTTCTGTATCTTGGTTTTAAACAAAAGATTGTGTGCTCATGGGAAAATTTCCTAAACTTCCTAAAGCCTCAATACCCTCTTCTGTTAAAGGAGTATTGTAACACCTAATTCACAAAGCCTGGACTGGCAGTTTGAATTCACCAGCCACTCCTTGGAAACCCTATGGGACAGTTCTACTCTGTCTTATAGGGTCGCTATGAGTCAGAATCAACTCAATGGTAACTTTTTTTTTTTTTGGTTCTGTTGACTTAGAAAATTAGCCAGTGGTCATTAAATTTTAGATGAATGAGATGAATGCTAAGGCAAATCTTCAATGAGATAACATGTATGGAAGATTTTGTAAGCTGCAACGTGTCATAATGTGAGTTACTTCTGATAATATTATTTTTATTCCTGTGAAGGGCAAGGCTGTGTGAGAGTTGTGTAGAAGAGACAACCCATTGCTGTTGAGTGGATTCTGACTCATAGCAACCATATAGGGGGAGGAGAGGGTACTAGAAAGAAAAGGAAGTACAAGAACTAACTTAAGAAAAAAAAAAAAACTTAAGAGGACTTAAAATACCTAAGCCTGTAAGAGGAGCATCAATAGGGTGTATTGTAAGCAACATTTCCAAGTAGGAGAAGTTCAGCTTCACTGATTTTGGCCTTTGGGCTCCCCTTCTTTGGTACCTTATGGTTCTTTCTATAAACACCCCTAATGCTACACTTTATCCATGCACTAAAAGTACCCCTTCACCTAGCCACGCTCCAATTATTTTCAAGCTGTTGTAGAAAAGCAATCTGATTAAATGACAATATTATAATGTGAAAATGTTGCTATTTTGGCACCCTGTTGCTTTGGATTGCATCTTCATTTCCCTGTGGAAGGGCACTTGTACCAGCACCCTCCTCCTTTAGGTACTTCTGAAGATTAAAATTCCCCCCACCAGTAGTAGTCTCTAGATGACTTTTGTCCTTTTTGTTTTTTGTATTTTCCAATTCTTTTATAATAAGTTGGAATTATAACAAAAATAAGTTGGAATTACAATAAAAATGAATGTATTACTGATTTTTTTTTTTTTAAATAAAGGTATCCAAATAGGCAGGCTAGCTCATTTCCTGCTTCTTTATCAGCTGCCACCTAAGCTTTCTAATGATCTAAATGAGTTTCCCTCTGATGGTTATTCTCTTTTTTTCTTGGAAAACTGAACTGAACACAATTGAATTCTAGATGGTCTAATCCTCGACAACTTGTTTATCCACCCAGGTTTTGGAAAAGTTAGAATAAGTAAATAATGCTTTATTGTCTTAAGTTTCCAAGGTAAGTATTTGCATATGGACAGTAACTAACAGTAAATAATACCTTGGTGTTTAGAGAAGACAATTGATCAGGAGGAAAGATGTCTAAGGAAACAGACTCATTCTCCCATTTCTGACCCACTCTTCAGATTACCCTCTCATGGTTAAAACTCATGGTTACTTACGTAGAAATAGTCATTATTTTCACTTAAAGGATTGTTTATTACTAAAATGCAATTTCCTAGCACAATAAACATCCTGCATATCATTAAATGTGCTGACTCAATATTGTTGTTTACCTTTAATTGAAACAAACAACATTATTATATATTCTCTAAACTTTTTACATCCCTGGCATAGCATAGGAGCTTGGTCATAACCTTTAAAAGAAGAAACAATATTGGTCATGGACAGTAGGTCTTTAGGATAGCTGAGACAAGGCTAAGGGCATCGATGGGAAGTAGTTGTAGAAGTGGGTCAAATTCTGGAAGGGGCTCAGAACCTTCGCCTTAAGGTGGATCTGGACCGCTGTGAGCCATTAGTATGAAATAGTTCTAATAGTCAAGGACTTACAAGCAGTCAAACTCCATTCTGATCATTTAAAGGGCCACAACAAAAAGAAGAGTATTGTTCAGTTTTGATGATCCCAAGCAGAACCTTTCCATTTTAAGAACTTCCTGACTCATCCCATGGGTTTTTATGTGGTTCCTATTGAAATTCCAGTACCAGTTGCTGTCGACTCCGTTCCAACTCATTGGCAACCACTTATGTGACAGAGTAGAACTGTGCTCCATAGGGTTTTAATGGACTGCAATGGGTTTGGTTTTTTGGTTTTTGGTTTTTCAGAGGTAGATCACCAGGCCTTTCTACCGAGCCTTTCAGTTAGTAGTGAGCACATTGACTGTGTTCCACACCCAGGTACTCCTCCTATTGAAATAGATGTATCTATTTCACATCAAACCATCATGATATGTCTAGGGGTAAATACAGGCTCATGTAACAGAAGTGTACGGATGAGAGAAAAGATGGTAGACAATTTAATTTTGTGTTGTGGGAAGGGGGCAGGAAAAAAGTTCTCTAAAAAATTTAAGACAAGATAAGAAAAATAAAACTTCCAATGTTTGGATTTGGGAATGGAATAATCAGGTATTATTTCGAGTACTACCATTCTCACTTTCCACCACTGTACATTATTCTTAGGCTTGGCAAAACTCACTAAGTAAATCTAACAAATTTAAGAAAAAGATAATCAAAACTACCTTTTCAATATTTAAGGAAAACAAATGCTATCCTATCACTTGTTTTCCTAAGGGCTTTTTACCGTTTTAGCATTTAGTCACAAACACATCTTAAATACGTGTATAAGGGGAATATGTAGTATTAACCATCTTCCTCTCAGAAAAACATGTATCTGGGGTTCCTCCAGCATGTAAGTGAGACAGATTTACTCTTTGGGCCTAAAACGTGGCTGTACTGAAATGAGGAAGCAATCTCGGCCCAGACTGATCAAGAGGAGACAGAATACTGAAATCTTATTACCTGACAAAGCCCTGGAGAGCCTAAGGCACTGCTCTACTGCTCAGACGCCACCATTCAGACACGGATATTTTAAGTTTGGTCAAGAACTCCCTCAAAGGCGATGTGATTCTAAGAATAAAACAGAGATAGATTAGGTCTCTTGAAAAATATTACTGTATAGGTTTATTTGTGTCTCCTAAAAAGACATGTTAAGTTCTAACCCCTGATACCTGTGAATGTGACCTCATTTGGAAATACCATCATTGCAATTGTAATTATTTAAGTTCACATGAGGTAATACTGTAGTAGGGAGGGCCCTAATCCGGTATGAATAGTGTTCTTATAAGAGAAAAGAGATACACAGACACAGAGGGAAAATGGCCATAAAAAGACGGAAACAGACATTGGAGTTATGCTGCCACAAGCTAAGGAATGCCTGGGGCTACCAGAAAACAGAAGAAACAAGAAAGGATCTTCCTCTGGAGCCTGCAGAGAGAGCATGGCCCTGCTTACACCTTAATTTCAAACTCCTGGCTTCCAGAACCATGAAAGGATAAATTTCTGTTGTTTTAAGCCACTTAGTTTATCATACTTTATTATGGCAGCCTCAGGAAACCAATACATTTACAGTAAATACGTAAAGACAGAATCTCATATACTTGCCTATCCAGTTTGCTTCATCCATTTTTCTCTCAATGAAATAATTGGGATAATATCTATGAAACAATAGGAATAAAGGATTTCTTTTTTTTTTTTTTATTAACAGAAATGAAGCCCTGGTTGATCAGTGGTTAAGAGCTCCACTGCTATCCAAAAGATCGGCAGTTGGAATCCGTATAGGGCAGTTCTACTCTGTAGTGTGGGGTCACTATGAGTCAGAATCGATTCAATGGCAACAAGTTTGGCTTTTTTTTATTGTTAACAGAAATAGCATGATTATGTTATATATCATCTCACACGCACTTTGTGTATCTGAGCAAATTGATAAACTCACAATGAACGGCCATGTGTAAAAAAGCTAACTAGAGTAAACAGTGGCAGTCTTCCTCAGAAAACAGAATTTTTACTTTGAAAATTTGTAAGTGAATCAAGGACAAATCAACATGAATTTGGGGTTGAGCACAGCACATTGGTGTGGAGAAAACTATACTAGAGCAGATAAAGAGAAATTTGCCATCATCTATTCACGCTCATAAGGAAGTTAGGAAATCAAATGAGATTTTTGGACCAATGCCTAAAATTTATTAATCTTGGAAATTCCTTGAAACCAAAAGACAAACTCTTGACCTCTGTCCACAGTTCTTTTTAATATCAGCTGTGTGAAGGAAAATGGGGCAATAACTGGGAGTTATTATACTAATAACTCAACCATGACTGGAAGTCTGCAGTTCTGAAATCCACCAGCCATGGGACTTTTGGCTAGTTGGTTAAATTCTTGTGTCTTAATTCTCTCATCAGAGAATGAGCATGTGAGATAAACCATTAGTTTCACTTCTGTCATTTTATCATACTATGGTGGCTTTCGTGATGCTGTGATGCAGAAAGCTATGCCAACAGTATTTCAAATGCCAAGAGAGTCAGCTGCAGTGGACTGGCTTTAGTGGAGCTTCCAGACTAAGACAGACTAAGAAGAAAGGACTGGTGATCTAATTCCTAAAATTCATCAGTGAAGAACTTATGGCTCACAACAGAACATTGACTTGCTTGCTTTGAACACATCCTCAGGAGGGATTAATCACTAAAGGAAGACATTCCGTTTGGTGAATTAGAGGGCCAACGAGGGTGAGACGGGCCAACGAGGGTGAGACAGACCTTTGGTGTGATGGATTGGCACAATATCCACAATGATAGACTAAAACTAGTGATCGTGAAGATGACACAGGACAAAACAACATTTTTCTCTCTTGTATATAAGGTCTTCATGAGTCGAAATTGACTCAATACCAACTATCTATCCCTTTTAGTAATGAACCTCCAAGTTTTAGCTAGGCACAAGACTGCCCAGCTAGACTTTATTTCCAGCCTTCCTTGTAGCTCATGGAAGAGGAAAAATGATTTGGCAAATTTTACAACAAATTTTAAAATCTGGCAAATTTTACCTTTACCTTTAAGGTAAAACCATACCACCTTCCACTGGTTGTGGAATGGAAGCGACTGGAGCAATCACCTTAAACCCATGGACAGGAACCACACGTTGAGGATTTCAGAGCCTCCCCATCAGCCTGGGTTCCTGAAGGACGTCACTGAACAGGGAAGTCCACCAGCACTGCGTCACTTACCTTTGGACTTCTATTTTATTTAAGGCGTTTCATTTTGGGGTCTCTTGATATGTTGGAGTACCTAAGTGGTGCATATGGTTAATGAACTCAGTTGTTAACTGAAGTTCGGTGGTTTGAGTCCAACTAGAAGTGCCTCAGAAGAAAGGCCTGGCAATCTACTTCCAAAAAAATCAGTAAATGAAGATCCTATGGAGCATGTTTCTACTTTGACATGCATAAGGTTACTATAAGATGGAGTTGACTTGATGACAACTGTTTGTTTGTTTTGTTTTGTTACATCAGCTTAGCCTGAATCCTCACTAATGTAGAAGATGCTGAACAAATAATCTTTGAAGTATGTTCCAGTTCTGAATGTTAATAAATATCAGGTAGGAAACAAAAATCTTGCTTTGGGACTAAAATACAAAGGGGAAAGAGGATTGCTGTCCTTCCAATGATGATTTCAGAAGCACATGATGAGGCTTAAGATCAGTTTTGCAATGATGATCGTTTCTTCTCTTTCTGAGTCCCTCAGACTTAGAGGCCCCTTCATCATATCTTTTAATTGGTCGGTTAATCACTTTCAATATTCTTTATTTTACTACCATTCAGTATGACAATAGATTACCTTTACTACAAAGGCTATCTTTAAATTCCCACGGAACATTTAGTAAACTTTCATTATCCCCAGGCATAATCCTATGAGAAGATTAAACCACTAAAAGTAGTTTTCTGCCAATCAGCATAAAACAGCCAGGAAGGGCTTGTAGATGATGTGGGACTTGAAACCTGCAATCCTGCAGCTTACACTGGGGAGCCAGAAGCTCTGGGAAAGTCAACTGAAACACATACACTCTTTCTTCTGCACATCAGTGCCCAAAAATGAACCTTGTAACAGTTTTGTCCAGGCCTAAACCCTTACCATCATGCAAATTTTACATACACTTGGTTTGTGGACACACACAGATAGTCTATTTGCTCATTGTTAAATTTTTATTACCAATATTTTCATTTGACTCTTAATATGAGGCCTTTAATTATCTGAAAGGATCAAGAAAGAGTTATTTGACTTAATTAAATTCTTTGTGTGAATTTAATTATAACCAAGAGGTCAGCAGTTCCAATCTACCAGGCACTCCTTGGAAACCATATGGGGCAGTTCTACTCCGTCCTATAGGGTCACTATGAGTCAGAATCGACTCAATGGCAACAGGTTTGGTTTTGGGGGGTTTTTTTGGTTGTTGATGTTTAAAGATAGAAAATACCTTATGGATAAGTATGAACTTGGACAGGTAAATTCAGAATCATAGACAGAATCCCAAGATAGTATATAGTACAATGAAGAGATCCGGGCATCCCAAAGGTCAACTAATTGGCTTTCATGGCCTTACGATGGGGGATATGTAAGAGAAGGACTAGGGATTGCTAAAAAGAAAAAAAGAAAAGAAGAGAGGTGCAATAATCTACCTATTAGACTGCCTCCCACACTGAAGCAAATCTGATCATAGCCATTCTCTACTTAAAATTCATAAATGGATTTTCATGGTCCTTAGAGAATTGTACGAAATCCTAACTTGACCTAAAAACGTGTTGCATGTCTGGCCCCTAATTACCTTTCTGATATCACATCAAACCATTTTTTCCACTGCTCTCTCCAATCTAACCACACTGGATTTTCTCAATTCTTTGCCTGTGCCAAGCTCTTGTCTAACTCAAGGCCTTTGTACATGCTGTTCCCTTTGCCTAGGCAAATTTCCTTCTCTTTCCTAGCCAATTCAACCTTTAAATCTTGTTTATATGTTTCCTGGAAAGAGAAACCTCCTTCACCTCCTAGACTGGATAAGATTTCTCTCCTTTCCTTATCTACATTTACTCTAGTAATTACCCACTGCACCCTCTTAAATTATTACTGTGTGTCTTCTACACTTAGCTATAAGCCCAGATGGAAATTGTGCCTGTCTCCTTCTTGATTATATCTTCTGTGCCTAGATCAGTGGCTCGAGAAATATTCGTGCTCAAGAAATATTTATTGACTGGCTCCTTAATTTTAACTTGGACTCTTCTATTCCCAAATATTGTTTCAATGACCCCACATCCTTAGTAATAATTCCCACCAAAATATTTTTATCCTCATGTATATATTCATGTGCCTGAAGGCAGCCTCATATTTCTATAATTCGTAGTTGTCATACCTAACATTTTATTCCTTTTCAACACACATCTGTACAAGCAATAATATTTGTAAATGTAACTCCAGGAATGTTTTTTATCTGGGTCCTATATTACTGAAAAGAATCTCAATTATTTGGCAAGCTGATATCCTCATAAGATTCTATCTGTCCAGATGAGGGAAATCATGTGAGAGAGAATATTCAAAGGAATCAAGCACTTTTTAAAACAAACACTTGTTTAACCTGTGTTTCCTGATATGAAAAAATCTGGTGATGTACTGTGGTGAGGGGTTTGGTTCGAATTATCTAAAATGTATGGAATAGCTAAAGTCAATCTAAACACACACACACACATATGAATAAATACGTATGTTTCTTTTTGGTTTTTCAGGTGGAAAAAAAAGCAAATGGTTCAGGATAGGTTATTTCTACATCTCAGGTCAATTCTAAGTTAGGCTGACTTTTGACTCCCAAAAAGTTGCACTGGTTCATAAAAAGGGTATGTTCTAAACAGATGGATTCAGAAACCTGTTTGCTAGAAATTGTTGGTGAGCATGTTCATTGAGTGGAAACATTCTGACTCATCACAGAGAGAAGTTTCAGAATAAATGTGAGTTCTATGGTTATTCTCTTAATGGAATAATATCTGGAGATACTACTTTATATAATTTCATTTCTTCAGACAGATCCTGGTTGTCATAGAAGAACCCACAGGTGGCAGATTCACTTTGAATCCATCATGTAATAAAATACGCTATAGTAAGGTCTTCTACTCTTGGGCAAGGGAGGCTCCAGGTGATTAGATTTATACTAGTCATTCATTTAATAAATGCTTCTTGAGCACTTATTCTCTGCCAACTATTGTGGCAGATGCTGTTAATACAGAGGTAAACGTAAGTAGCTGTAACAATAAGAATAGCTCACAGATATTGCTTGTTCACTAAGTTTCAGGCACTACACTAATGCTTTACACGTGGTATCTGCTTTATTCCTCACCGTAGCCTTGTGGGTTAGGTACTATCAGTGTACTCGTTTTATGAGAAACTGAAGTCTCAGAGACCTAGTAACGTGGCCAAGGTCAAAGAGCCAGAATTTAAATGTCTCACTTCAGTGCCTAAATTCTTCCTCAATGTCTCAGACTATGTACCTCATAACATAGCACGATTGGATTGCTATAATTTTTCCCCAAATCAATAAAATTCAGGTTGAATTTTTGACCTGAGGAAAACAATGTAAAAGTGGATTTGAGAAAGAGGATTTAATTTCATGGTAATACAGAAATGTCATTAAGTAAGCTTTACTTAGAATGAGTTTACAGACCATTTCACATAAGCTCCCCAAGTTCAAAAGTCAGGACTATGATGGTTTTGACTTGACTCAAGTGAGCCCAAGAAAAACAGAAATGAGAACGAGAGCCTTCAGAATCTGGAGTTCGACAGTGTATGTGTTTGTGCGTGTGTGTGTGTGTGTGTGTGTGTGTGTGTGCAAAATAAAAATATTATACAGAAGAGAACTGAAATTTTGAGTAAAAAAAAAATCTGTTTTTTAGTTACTAATGCAGAAGTTGATTGAGTATAATCAGTGTATACGCATTTTTCATAAAAGAGAATCCATAGCTTTTTTAAGCTTCCCTAAAAGATTTTGACCCAAAATTTTGAGCCCAAACAGAAAAAAAAAAAAAAAACACATATTTTTCAAGAATCCAAAGAGAAGGTGGTATACAAATGTAACTATTAGTTGAACTCAGGAATTGAAAAACAATTTCAGGGCCACCCCCAAACAAGAGAATAATTAGGTTCTGTTCTGTTACTGAGCCTGTACATTTCCTGGCATGTGTCACTTCGGTATTTTGTATTTCAGGTTAGAGATGGCACTCTCTCCTTTCATCTTTCCTTTCATTACTTTAACACTCCTGGTCCTCTCTGCCTCCCTCACTCATTCTGTCTCAGAAGAGTGGGAATGACTTAACCCAATTCATGATTGTGAAATAGAAACTGTGAAGGCTTTCAGGAAGCGTATGCTCTGCTAGGCAGCTTGGGTACACTCTGCCATGTAGAAAGGCACACTTCCTGTCCTGTTCTAGTGAGCCAAAGCTGAATAGATGAACTTAATTCTGTATTCAACATTAGGAAGCCAGCTTATCCACAGATACAAGACATATTTTCCAAAATTAATTTCTCTTATCATAAATTATGGTCATATTTTGGCCTCCACTGACTCTCCTTTTTTTTTTTCTTATTGTCATTTGGTTCAGAAATAGGTATCATTTATTAGGTCACATCAGAGGCCCCAAAACTTTAGACAAATAAACCAAAAAACCAAACCCAGTGCCATTGAGTCGATTCAGACTCATAGCAACCCTATAGGACAGAGTAGAACTGCCCCATAGAGTTTCCAAGGAGCGCCTGGTGGATTCGAACTGCTGACCCTTTGGTTAGCAGCCGTAGCACTTAACCACTATGCCACCAAGGTTTCCTATAGGTAACAGTTATTTGCAAACAGGACACAAAAGAAGAAAAATGTTCTCTTAGGTATATTCTAGAAATGAAAGGCTACAATTGTATTAAAAAAAAAAAATGCTGCCAAGTCGATTCCAACTCATAGCAATCCTGTAGGACAGAGCAGAACTGCCCTACAGGATTTTCAAAAAGCAGCTGGTGAATTCGAACTGCCAACCTTTTGGTTAGCAGCTGGCTGTTAACCACATAGAGGTGGTTTAAAATTTTTTATTTCAGTTGTGGGTTTCCATCTTCAGGCATTACTAACGTAGCTCTGCTTGAATGGATCAAGTGTAACCCATTTGTAAATGGATATGTTAATAATTTAACTATAAAAGCCCAGAGAGGTGATCTCTAACTGGAATAAATCTTAAAAGAATAAGCGAGAGAAGGGGAGTGAGGGAGAGAATCTTTTGAGTACTGTTCAGACTAGATATTTAAAGGGAAGAGTTTTCTGGGCAATATCCAGACTAGATATTTAAATTTTCTTTTCCAACCATCATAACTGAAGCAGGTATTCTATAAGGTGTGGTGGCCATAAAAAAGGGCCCTGCACACCTCGTACTACCGAAGGTGTAAATGACTAAGAGCCCCAGCTGTTACTTTGTTCTTATGACAGTATTTGCACAGAAGTCATCATGGCTCCAGCCAATGACTGAGCGTGGCAGTGATACCAAGGCAGACTCATTCCAGGGAGACATGGGACACTTTGTTGACCAACTTTGTATCAAAGACTCCCAGAGGGAGTTGTGCCAAAACTATGTGGCAGTCCACCCAACCTTCTCTTCCTCTCTCAACTCTGGATTAGATTTGCATAGTTGTCAGATGGTTCTGCCAGCGTTCTCCAGCTCCTTCCCTATTTCCTTTCACAGAAATGTTTTCCCTTATATAATCCTTATGTGTTTAATTCCATCTCGATGTCTGCTTCTTGGAGAACACTGAGGGGAAGTTTTGTAGACAGCACAAATAAAGTTCATTCACACTGGAAAAGAGCCAGAGACCAGCATATGCACAACTTGATGAAATAATAAGAGAACTGAAATAGCAAAAACTTTAAAATAAGGTAATCTTGCCACCTCTGGTATGGGGAAGAGAGAGCTGTTAAGATCACTGACTCAGCATGCCCCATCCCCACACCCACTCTAGAGGCTTAAAGACTTCTCTGGGCCATGGAGACTTTTAAGAACTACTAAGGAGGGTCACTATGAGTCAGAATCAACTCAGTGGCAGTGGTTTTGTTCATTTGTTTGTTTTAAGGAGGGTTCAGCTTCATCTAGACTGAGGATTAATAAACAAGGTATTTCACTGAAATATTTAGATAATTTTATTTTTATTCATTGATGGCCTAATGATATTGATTTGAGGGCAACGAGGTTGCCTTACCAGCCGCTAGGTCATTAAGCAAAGGGCCTGGATGCACCACCCTATTGTTGAAAGACAGGACGGATATGGGAATCCGCATGATTTTTCAGTCTGTATAGAAGAGCCAGAGTGTGGAGGTCTCCTGTAGCCAGGGGAAGACACTGATCTTCAAATAGGGAAGAGAAAGCATAATAGCTCACTATGCACAGACACCATGCCTTGATCCTGAAAAAGCCATGTGTGCAGAGGCTGTTGAGTTTAAATGGAGGACTGGCATCTCAGGAGAAAGAAATCCTTCTGGTAGAACTGTAGACTCTGCAGTAGGAAAGATACTCACTGACAGCCCAACTTTGAAACTCCAGCACTTCTCTAATGATATCTAAGGGACCAGGGAGAGCTGTAGAGGACTTGGACTTGGATGACTAAGAGAAGAAAGGATGCTAGACCGCAAACGCAGAGAACCACAGAACTGATCATAGTGTCATACTAACCCAGCTGACTAGTTCCTCACTCCAGGAAATAAGTGATTTATGAAAATTACTAACAAGACCTGGAAAGACTATGGAAAATTGAAAGTATATGAACTTCAATGTCAGACAGATTATACTTTGAATTTGCTCTTTACTACTTTCCAGCTAAGTCTTGGACAACTACTTTAGACCTCTCAGAATCTCACAGAGTCTCACCTGAATACGTCTGTGAAATAGTGAAGATTAATTCTACCTGTTTGATTGAAAAATTTATAGAATGCACCTAGAATAGAATCTGGTGTATAGTTGATCCTCAATAAATGTTAGTTATGTTTCTTCATTCTCTTTTTATGATACTAACTGACCTTCAAAACTGTGCAGTTGACAACAGTCTTCTGGACAATTGGATAAAATGATGTTCTCAGGTTTGGGGGCAGAAATTCCAGGCAAAAATAATTTGTGCCCCCCCCCTTGTGCCAGTAGTGTCAGACATAGAGATTACATTTGTGAAGCCCTCAGATGTGCTTGATCCCATGAAAACCACCAAGCCAGTCTCTCATTTAACCTGCTTTTAAAGGTGAGCTATGAAGTCTTTATACGACTTGATGAAGATAGCAAGCCCAAGACTTAATTTCATTTCAGTTATCACTTAGATAACTACAGTGCAATAAAATACAGTAAATATCAAAGGATTGCATGCTTAAAATGTAGGTAAGTTAAAAAAGGAGGGGGGATGGTGGTAATGTATTAATGCAACTAAAACACAAGATTCAAAGTCAGACAGATTTAGGATCGGGCCTTATGATTTGCTTCCTATATGATGTTATACAATTACTTAAATTTTCTAAACTCTCAGTTCTCCCTTGTATAAAAGCAGGATAATAATACTTATCACACAAGATTATTGCAACAGTTAAATGATATAATGCAACAGAGCATTTAACATCATGCCTGGCATGTACTAAACAAGCACACAACAAATTCGGTATGTTAAAAGTGTTGGTGGAGAAAACAAATAAACAGAAGTATCATGGAGGCTAAGTGACAAATGGCTTATTAAAACAAAGTTAGATGCTTGTTCATGTATAGCCAAGGACAGAAAGTAGTTTAAATTTATTTTAGCAGACTTTCCCCAATTGTTGTTGCTGTGTGCCTTCAAGTCAGTTCTGACTCATGGTGACCTAATAGGACAGAGTAGAGCTGCCCCATAGGGTTTTCTAGGCTGTCATCTTTACAGGAGCAGATTGCCAAGTCTTTTTTCCCATGGAGCAGGTGGCGAGTTCAACCATGAATCTTATATAAATCAAAAAACAAATTTATATTGAGCCTAAAATGAGTAGTTTATTTACTTTCCTAAATTATTAGGTAATTTGGTGTGTGCCCCTAGAAACCCTAAGTTCTTCAAATGAAAGAAATGCTGTTTTTTTCCAAAGACTTGAAAGCCTCATGTTGAGTGAAAGACCTGTACAACCATCTGCTTTTCTCCTTTCTCTCTGGGTCGTAAATGCACACAACCATGCATAACCCTCCACTTCCCTGGCAGAATCTGACAGAAGCCCCACGTAGCTAAGGTGCTGCATGAGCATGAACCCTCACACAAATTGGAGTATGGCGGAAATAAGCAGGAGCAGCAAATTTGAAGCCCAAATTTCCACGTGTACAGAGGCTGCTGAGCTTTGAACAGAGGGGTGATGTCTCAGGAGAAAACAACACTTCTTCTAGAAGTGTTTACTGGAAGAAAGACACTCACTGATCAACCCAACTAAGGAACTCCAAGCCTTCCATGATGATATCTAGGTGACCAGGAAGAAGTGTAAATGACCTGCATGTCTGAGAATACACCACATCGGAATGGATGCTAGACCAGAAAGCAGAGAACCATAGGACTACACTAGGGCATCTAAAAAAAAAAAAAAAAACTTGTTGCCGTTGAAGCAATTCCAACTCATAGTGACCTCATAGGACAGAGGAAAACTGCCCTATAGGGTTTCCAAGGAGCGGCTGGTGGATTCAAACCACTGATCTTTTGGTTAGCAGCCATAGCTCTTAACCACTCAGTCTCCCATTAGTTTAGCTATTCAATTGATTTCAGATCAGTTTGGTTCTATCGCTCCTATTGTTCTCCTTGCCCTTTACTGAGACTGGTCATTACTCACGTGGCCTGGGGTTATTTCCTACTGCATTTTTTCCTTTTAAACAGGGCAGCTTTGCCCCCCTAAAGCCTTGTTTCCTTATCTTCATTCTCCTGCTTAGCCTTTTCCAAATTCTCAGCTCTGTCACGTTGCCCAAGGACTAGGGTACATGTAAGCCCTGCACAGAGCACACTCAGGCCTCTCTTGCCCTGCACAAGGAAGCATTACAACTCCTTTAGCTGTGCTGGCAAGCCTTCTGCCCAGAAGCATTCAGCTGTACCCTGTTGTAGGAAAATTCCTACATAGCCTACATAGGATCCTCTAAAGTATCTCTGCATGGCCCATATCATGCCTCTGCCCTGCGCGGACAAGTGTTACAGCTCTTTTAGTTCCACCAGCAAGCCTCCTGCCTGAAGGTGCTCAGTTGCCTCGCTCTCAGCCACGTCATTCTCAGCCACCTCGCTCTGTGGTCCGGCCAGACCACTGCAGTCACCTTCTTCCATGGGCCTTCAAGGGCACTGCCACTGACCCTTGCTGTCTCGCATCAACTTCAGTGTTATAGCTCCTTCTTCTGGGCCTAGAAGGTCCTCAGTACAGGGATCCAGGGCCTTGGTGCAAAGAATGCACTCAGCTGTAGATTCTCCTTGATGCTAGTAAGGTCCCTCCAAACTTCTGTGGGATTGGTTCTTACAAAAGCAAACTCCTTGTCTATTTCAATGCATGGCCCTTCCACTAGGACCATGAACTGACCAATTCCTTGGTGGGCTACAAGTTACTCAATTTGTATAGTAAATTGTCCAATCCGTTGCAAGACTGTGGCCCAATCAGTCATTTGGGGGGGGTATTACAGGACCATGGCTAGAAAAGCTATGTAAAAGCAATTCACTGCACCACCCAGTTCATCTTCCAAAAGATTAACAGTTCTTGGCTTCCTCAAATTTGCTTATCATTTTGACCTTTCATTAAACTGGCAATTTATTCATTCATGTATTCATTCAGTAAACATTTATCGACTGCACAATCTGTGCTCAGTCACTATCTTAGCAGTGCAGATACAATGGTGAGCAAGAGAGATAAAGGTTCCGAATACAGCTACTGACATTCTAGTGGGGAGAGACAGGCAATAAACAAGTAGGATAGCAAATTAAATTATTTCCAACAGCAGTAATTCCTTAAAAAGAAAGTGGGGTGATACCAAAACCAAAAACCAAACCCAGTGCCATCGAGTAGATTCTGACTCATAGCAACCCTATAGGACAGAGTAGAACTGCCCCATAGAGTTTCCAAGGAGTGGCTGGAGGATGTGAACTGCAACCCTTTGGTTAGCAGTCATAGCACTTAACCACTACGCCATCAGGGTTCCAGTGGGGTGATAGGATACAGAATATTAGAGGAGGCGACTGATTTAAATAAGTTGATCAATGAAGGTCTCTCAGAAGAGGAACAATTGAGTAGAAACTTGAATGATGAGGACTCTACCATGTAAGATCTAGAGAAAAACCTTGCCAAGCTGCGAGAAGAGCAAATGTACAGGTTTCAAAGTGTGAATGAGTTTGGTATGTTCAAGAGAGAAAAACAGGACCACTACAACTGGAACAGAATGAGAGAGGGAGAAATTGGAAAGAGATGAAAGTGGACAGTTAAGATCTTAAAGTTCTGTTTAGAAGTTAGATTTTATTCTAATCATAAAGAAAAATCACTAAAGTATATGGAGTATGGGAGTGACCTGATTCGACTTATAAAAAGAGCTTTCTAGATAATATATAAAACCAAAAACCAAACCAGTTGCCGTTGAGTCGATTCCAACTCATAGCAACACTATAGGACAGAGTAGAAGTGCCCCATAGAGTTTCCAAGGAGCTCCTGGTGGATTTGAACTGTCAACCCTTTTGGTTAGCAGCCGTAGTTCTTAATCACTATGCCACCAGGGTTTCCTAGATAATATATAGAAAGGAACTTAAATCAATCAATGTCCCATGAACTAAAGGAGATACAACAAAAAGGTTTAACTTAAGAGAGTTCCATAAAGAGATTGCTTATAAAGGCATGGATAGGATTAAGGAAGCCAAAAATGGTTTATGAAGTACCAAAAGACCAGCAACCAAGAGGACCTGTTATACCCCAAAGCCTAGAGGGACAAATAGAAGGAATAGTGATACTTGGGAAAGCTGAAATGAGGGAAGCAGGACGACCCCACAGGAGTTGTATCTATGGAGGAACACAGCTGCTGCCAGACTGTGGGAAGAAAAGGGGCTAAATAAATACCCATTCTTTTCTCTACTTAATCCTTGACATCTTCTACTGAGACTCTCAATTTTCTAGATCCAACCTGCAAAGAAAAGGTCCCAGGCAAGTGTGTCCAGGCAATACATTTTGTGAAGATCAGATACCTGGGGGTCAAAGGAGGGCTGAGAAAGACAGAGAGTGAATGTGAAATCTGGAGTGGGGAGACAAAAAGAATATGGTGGTAGTGAAGTGAGAGTAAATATGTAAGAACCAATTGAGTATGCAGCATAATATTAAGTACTATGGAAAAATAAAACTGCAATTTAAGAAGGTTTGTCAATATTAAATACCATTAAAAAAAACAGGGTGAAAAGCAAGTTATAAAAATTGTGCTTAGTTTATTAAAGTGGCTTCATTCTACCTAAAGAAAATGTCTATGAAAAATAACCTCAGTAACTTTTGAGGTAAATAAAGGAAGAACCAGTTACATCAAATTCATAGGATAAAAAAGAACAAAACAAAAACAGGTCATATAGGAAAAAAATCCGCTTTTTCTTCCAAGTCCATTACCCAGGGTATTCGTGATGGCCCCCCACCTAGCTCTTTAAACACTCTCCCAGGTAGAAATATGAATGATAAATGATGGTGGGCAGACATTAAAACTATGCTTCCATGAAGCAAGCATTAACTTCAAGAAGAATGCTCTCATAAACACAGTGCCTGAGACCCAGTTTTTCTTTGAGTTTTGTGACATCTTAGTATTTTCTCCACTCTTCACTACTTTCTGAAGTCTCTCATGGTGCACTGAGGCATAAAAAACCTGGGAAAATAGAAAGTTTTGACAAAACAGACAAAAAAAGATTCTTTTAGCATAGTTATATACCAGAGTTATGAGAAGAGGACAATATTAGCTAAGGCTGAAAAAAAGTCTTTGAGCATAGCAATGATTGGGAATATTGTTAATCAGAGGACTAATATTAGCAGTAGAAATATTTTCTGGCCTTGTAAATACTTTGCTCTCTTTTTTTTATCCCCCTTTACTTGTGTACAAGATCTGAGCCTTTTCTACCTCACCTAAAAAGTAAGATTGAAACAAATACTTAGAAGCCTGAGTTGTTTTGAGTTGCCATCAAGTCAATTCTGAACACCTCATGTGATTCCAGGTGTTCAGGGTAAAACAGCTGCATGGTGTTTTTAAGACTTTTGGAAGCACATCACTTTCAGAAGCCTGTTTTCCAAAGTGCCTCTGAGTGAGTTCAAACCTGCAACCTTTTGACTAGGAATTAAGTGTTTAATCATTGTGTCAAGCAGGGATGTAGTAGTGGGGAGAATAAGCAAGACAATGAGGAGCAGACTGAAGGTTAAAAGACAGAAGAGACTTCTGATTCTGGCTGTAAGGGAATTAAAAAAAAAAAAAAAAGAAGCCTGGAATTGGCCTCCAGACCACCAGAAAACTGGAAAAAATGCAGGAAACAACTTTTTTTTAATATTGGATAACAGACAGCACAATGATATGATCCTAGAGAAATGAGGAGAAGGAAGACTGGGTGAACCTTACCATTGCCTAAATGATGCAGGGAGGTAGAATTCAAAAAGAGTCCAGCAACTTCACTAGGTTGAGGAGACACAGAGATTGGAGTTCAGAGGGAGGGAAAAAGCTGCTAGAATTTGCAGGGCAATGTAACTGCCGTGGATTGAGCTGTGTCCCCAAAAAATATGTATATCAATTCAGCTAGGCCATGATTCCCAGTATTGCGTGATTGCCCACCATTTTGTATGCTGATGTGATTTTCCTATGTGTTGTAAATCCTGTCTCTATGATGTTGACAAAATGGGATTAGTGGCAGTTATGTTAATGAGGCAGGACTCAATCTACATGACTGGATTGTGTCTTGAGCCAATTTCTTTTGAGATATAAAAGAGAGAATGGAGTAGAGCCACACGGGGACCTCATACCACCAAGAAAGCAGCGCTGGGAGCAGAGCTGGGACCTGAGGTTCCTGCATGGAGAAGCTCCTAGACCAGGGAAGACTGATAACTAGGGCCTTCCTCCAGAATCAAGAAGAAGAGAAAGTCTTCCCCTAGAGTTAACACCTGAATTTGTACTTATAGCTTACTAGACTGTGAGGGGATAAATTTCTCTTTGTTAAATTCATCCACTTGTGGTATTTCTGCTATAGCAGCACTAGATAACTAAGACAGCACCCAAGGGGACAAAACCACATAGAAAAAAAGTTCCAGATACTTGCAAAACTGTTACTTTAAGTGTCAGGCTAAATAGCAATATTTGCATGTATAAAGTAAAATCTCATGAAGTCAGACAAGAACAATTCCTGAGGAAAAATCAATCACCAGGGAGTTGAAAAATAATTCCTGGAGCTAACTCAGGGAGAGGAATAGTTTAAATTTCCTCCATTCAGAATCTAGACGTTTTTCTGAATACACAGGGCACTCAGTAGATTGCAAAGGGACCATGTCTTAAAAGTAGTGTGTCTTAGTTTTCTAGTGCTGCTGTAACAGAAATAGCACAAATGGATGGCTTTAACAAATGGAAGTTTATTCTCTCACAGTTTAGGAGGCTAGAAGTCAGAATTCAGGGTGCCAGCTCCATAAGAAGGCTTTCTCTCTCTGTCGGCTCTGGGAGAAGGTCCTTATCATCAATCTTCCCCTGACATAGGAGCTTCTTAGCACAGCGACCCAGGGTCCAAGGGATGCACTCCACTCCTGGTTCTTCTTTTTTGGTGGTATGAGGTCCCTGTAGACTAAATTATGACACAGGGCTAGAGAGTTAATATATACTGCAGTAGGACAATGAGGATGAATTGCTGGCCTTGCTAGCTGGAAGCAAACTGTTTCTGGTGGTCCTCAGAAACAGGTATGGGGAAAAAGGCATTAGACAGATCAATAGCTCATACAAGATAGCAGATATATTAATTTGCTCAAGCAATGAAACCATATGTGGAACAGCAGATGCAACTGGAGCCACTATTTTGTTCAGTTTTTGATAACCAACTGTCATTCTCCAATATCCGTCTGTTTTTTGCACAGACCAAATAATCAAGTGGTGGAAATTACCACCCTGGCATCCTTCAAGTCCTTGATGGTGGCAGTAATCTCTGCAATTCCTCCAGGAGTGTGGTATTGCTTTTGATTTACTATTTTCCTAAGCAGGGGCAGTTCTAATGGCTTCCACTTGGCTTTTCCTACCGTAATAGCCCTTACTGCATTCATCAGGGTTTCAATGTGGGCGTTCTGCCTGTTGCAGAGTATATTTATTCCAACTATTCATTCTGGAACTCGGAAAATCACTACAGAATGAGTTTGAGGACCCACAGGACCCACTGTGAGCCAAACCTGAACTAAGACTCCATTAATAAACTGACCTCCACCTGCCCCTCCTCTGACTGGTGGGCCACAGTGATGTATTGGGTCTCCTGGAATAAGTGTCAGTTCAGAACCAGTATCCAGTAATCCCTGAAAAGCCTGACTATTGCTTTTTTCCCAATGAACAGTCACTCTTGTAAAAGGCCATAGATCCCTTTGAGAAAGGCTGGGAATATAAATTTTTGGCAATGTAATGGGTTCTTCCTCAAGGGGACCCAGTCTCCCCTTCAATCAAGGGGTTGTGGGTCTGTAAACTGGCTCAAGTCTGTGAATTGACTAAGGAGCCGTAACTCTCTATTCTGGCGATTCAAGTTAGACTGCCGTTCACTTGACCTAGAATTCTTCTGCTTGTACAAGTCAAGTAAGTGTTTAGTAGACTTCCTATCTATTTCTCTCCTAAGAACAAATTGATTAAGTAGCCAACAGCATAAGACCATACAAAGCAGATAATTCTGATTAGTACCTTGATTCCGCTGTCCATTACAGTAACAACTCCCACTTTGTCTTTGTCGATTGAGTACCACCACTTGGCCCCTACCACCACAGGGTCCAGCGAGATCTATTGTAGTTAGATGCCTTAATTCAGTTAGGGCAGTTCCCATTGTCAAATCTGACTTACATAAAATAGTCACAACAGTTTTTCAAGGATGCTGGGGGGCTCTCTTCACAAATTTGCCCCTCACTGTTGTGATAAAAGGTGTGTCCTCTGGGCAGTCCATGCATGGCTCTGTGGGTCTAACCTGACAAATCCATTCTAAAATGCCAAATTCCCTGAGCCTTTGGATTCCTTCTTCTGTACTAGACCACAGCAGGTCTAGTACTTCAATTTGATTTAGTGTGGGCCACAGTGTAATCCATGCTTCACTGAGCCAACGAAATAAACTATTAGATCCTTTCCTAACCTATCGAGCTGAAACACTGAATGAAGAATCTGTGCTTAGTGGGTACATATCAATAAGCTCAGAACGACCCACATTTATGTTCCTTGCACCATTATCCCACACTCTTAATAACCATTCCCACACATATTCCCCAAGTTTCTGTTTGTATGTATTCAAAAACTCAAGCAGCTCTTTTGAGTATAGTGTACCTCCTCCTGGATCACACTTTGTACTTCACCTTTTGGGGCTACTGGGACTTAAGTCTAGTTATAGGTCTAGAAGCAAAAATGTGTGGAAGAAATGTCAAAGAACCTGGACTTATTGGTAAAACATTTGTGTGCTAGAGGGTGGAAAATTAATCTGACAAGAATTCAGGCATCTTCCAAATCAGTGAAATTTCTAAAGATCCAGTGGTGTGGGGCATGATGTGATATTACTTCTAACATGAAGAATAAGTTGCTGTATCTGGTCCCTCCAAAACTAAAAAGAAGCGCAATGCCTGGCAGTACTCTTTGGATTTTGAAAGCAACATATTCCTCATTTGGGTGTGCTACTCCAGCCTATTTATCAAGTGACTCAAAAAACTGCTAGTTTTGAGTGGTCCAGAACAAGAGAAGGCTCTGCAACACATGGAGGCTTCCATACAAGCCGCTCTGCCATTTGGACCATATGATCCAGCTGATCCAATGGTGCTTGAAATGTCAATGGCAGATAGAGATGCTGTTTGGAGTCTTGGCAGGCCCCTATTAGTGAATTACAGTGCAGACCCTTAGGATTTGGGAGAAAAGCCCTGTCATCCTCTGCAGATTACTACTCTCCTTTCTCAAAAGCTTTTAGCTTGTTTTGAAAAACAGTTGGGCTTTAGTAGATGTTGAAAACTTAACCATGGACCACCAAGTCACCACGCAGCCTGAGCTGCCCATCATGAACTGGGTGTCGTATGACTCACAGAGCCGTAAAATCAGACATGCACAGCAGCATTTCATCATTAAATGGAAGTGGTATATACAAGATTGGGCTTGAGCAGGACCTAAAGGCACAAGGAAGTGGCCTAGATGCCCATGATCTCTACTTCTGTCAAATCATCCGACCTCCCCAGTCTGCACCTATGGCCTTGTGGGGAGTTACTTATGATCAGTTGACTGAGGAAGAAGAAACTCATGCCTGGTTTACAGATGGTTCTGCACAATCCATAGGCACCACTCAAAAGTGGACAGCGGCATAACTACAGCCCCCTCCTGGGGCCTTCCTGAAGGACAGTGGTGAAAGGAAGTTCTTCCAATGGGCAGAGCTTCGAGTAGTGCACCTGGTTGTTCACTTTTCTTGGAAGGAGAAATGGCCAGATGTGCAATCGTATACTGATCCATAGGCTGTGGCCCATGGTTTGGCTGGATGGTCAGGGACTTGGAAGGAACATGATTGGAAAATTGGAAACAAGGAGTTATGGTGAAGAGGTATGTGGATAGACCTTTTAAAGGAGGCCAAAGAAGTGAAGATATTTGTGTCTCATGTGAATGCTCACCAAAGGATGACTTCGGCAGAGGACTATTTTAACAATCAACTGGATAGGATGACAGGTCCTGTGCAAATCAGTCATCCTCTTTCCCCAGGCACTACAGTCATTGCCCAATGGGCCCATGAACAAAGTGGCCATGGTGGCAGGAATGAAGGTTATGCATGGGTTCAGCAACATGGACTTCTACTGACCAAGGCCAACTTGGCTACAGCCACTGCTGAGTGCCCAGTCTGCCAGCAGCAGTGACCAACACTGAATCCCCAATATGGCACCATTCCTCAAGGCGATCAGCCAACAACTTGGTGGCATGTTGATTGCACTGAATCACTTCCATCATGGAAAGGGCAGTGTTTTGTTCTTACTGGAATAGACACTCTGGATATGGATTTGCCTTCCCTGCACCGCAATGCTTCTGCCAAAACTACCATCCATAGCTTACAGAATGCCTTATCCACCATCATGGTATCCCACACAGCATTGCTTTGTATCATGGGACTCACTTCACAGCAAATGAAGTGAGACAAATGGCCCATGTACATGGGATTCACTGGTCCTACCATGTTCCCCATCTTCTTGAAGCAGCTGGTTTGACAGAACAATGGAATGGCCTTCTAAACATAAAATTGCAGTGCTGGCTAGGTAGCAATATCTTGCAGGGTTGAGGCAATGTTCTCCAGGAGACTGTATATGCTCTAAACCAGTGTCCTGTTTATACATGGTGCTGTTTCTCCCATAACCAGGATTCATGGGTCCAGGAATCAAGGGGTGGAAATGGGAATGGCACCACTCATTATTACCCCTAGTGACTCACTTGCAAAATTGTTTTTCCTGTCCCACAGACCTTATGCTCTGTGGGTATAAAGGTCTTAGTTCCTCTTTTTCACTGACCCTCTACTTTACTAAGCATGATGTCCTTTCAGGGACTGATCCCTCCTGACAATAGGTCCAAAGTATGTGAGATGCAGTATCGTCATCCTTGTTTCTAAGGAGCATTCTGGATGTACTTCTTCCAAGACATATTTGTTTGTTCTTTTGGCAGTCCATGGTGTATTCAATATTCTTTGCCAACACCACAATTCAAAGCCATCAATTCTTCAGTTCTTCTTTATTCATTGTCCAGCTTTGGCATGCATGTGAGGCTATTGAAAACACCACGGCTTGGGTCAGTCGCACCTTAGTCCTCAAGGTGACATCTTTGCTTTCCAACACTTTAAAGAGGACTTTTGCAGCAGATTTGCCCAATGCAATGCATCTTTTGATTTCTTGACTGCTGCTTCCACGGGTGTTGATTGTGGATCCAAGTAAAATGAAATTCTTGATAACTTCAATCTTTTCTCAGTTTCTCATGATGTGGCTTATTGGTCTAGTGGTGAGGATTTTTGTTTCCTTTATGTTGAGGTGTAATCCACACTGAAGGCTGTGATCTTTGATCTTCATCAATAAGTGCTTCATGTCCTCTTCACTTTCAGCAAGCAAGGTTGTGTGATCTGCATAACACAGGATGTTAATGAATCTTCCTCTAATCCTGATGCCCCATTCTTCTTCATAGAATCCAGCTCTTGGGTTATTTGCTCAGCATACAGATCGAATAGGTATGGTGAAAGGATACAACCCTGACACACACTGTTCCTAACTTTAAACCATGAAGTATCCCCTTGTTCTGTTCAAACAACTGCCTCTTGATCCATGTAGAGCTTCCTCATGATGTTATGCAATGTTATGCATAATTTAAGATCCACATAGTACAATGCCTTAGCATAGTTAATAAAACACAGGTAAACATCTTTCTGGTATTCTCTGCTTTCAACCAGGATCCATTCATCATCAACAATGATATCCCTGGTTCCACACCCTCTTCTAAATTCAGCTTGAATTTCTGGCATTTTCTTGTCGATATACTACTGCAGCTGCTTATGAATGATCTTCAGGAAAATTTTGTTGACATGTGATATTAATGATGTGGTTCAATAATTTCCAAATTGTTGGATAACCTTTCTTGGGAATAGGCACAAATATGGATCTCTGTCAGTCGGTTGGCCAGGGAGCTGTCTTTCAAATTTCTTGGCATAGAAGAGTGAACCTTCCAGTGCTACATCCTTTTTTTGAAATATCTCAGTTGGTATTCTGTCAATTCCCAACGACTTGTTTTTCACCAGTTTGTTCAGTGCAGCTTGGACTCCTTCCTTCAGTACCATCAGTTCGTGATCATATGTTACCTCCTGAAATGGTCGAATGTCAACAAATTCTTTTTGGTATAGTGACTCTGTGTACTCCTTCCATCTTCTTTGATGTTTCCTGCATTGTTTAATATTTTCCCCATAGAATCCTTCAATATTACAACTCAAGGCTTGAATTTTTTCTTCAGTTCTTTCAGCTTGAGAAATGCTGAGTATGTTCTTGCCTTTTGGTTTTCTATCCTAGGCCTTTGTACATGTCATCATAATACTTTATTTTGTCCTCTTGAGCCACCCTTTGAAATATTCTGTTCACCTCTTTTACTTCATCATTTTTTTTTTCCTTTTGCTTTAGCTCCTTGATGTTCAAGAGCAAGTTTCAGAGTCTCCTCTGACATCATTTAGATCTTTTCTTTCTCTCTTGTCTTTTTAATGACCTCTTGCTTTCTTCATGTATGATGTCCTTGATGTCATTCCTCTACTCATCTGGTCTTTGGTGATTAGTGTTCAATGCTTCAAATCTATTCTTGAGATGGTCTCTAAATTCAGGTGGGATATACTCAAGGTAGTACTTTGACTCTCCTAGGCTTGTTCTAATTTTCTTCAGTTTCAACTTCAACTTGGATATGGGTAATTGATGGTCAGATCTGCAGTCAGCCCCTGGACTCGTTCTGACTGATGATATTTAGCTTTTCCATCATCTCTTTCCACAGATGTAGTCAATTTGATTCCTATGTATTCCATCTGACAAGGTCCATGTGTATAGCTGCTGTTTGTGTTGGTGAAAAAAGGTATTTGCAGTGAAGAAGTCATGGTCTTGCAAAATTTAATCATTTGATCTCAAGCATCGTTTCTATCACCAAGGCCATATTTCCCAACTACCAATCCGTCTTTGTTTCCAACTTTTACATTCCAATCAACAGTAATTATCAGTGCTTCCTGATAGGATGTGCAGTCAATTTCAGACTGCAGAAATTGGTAAAAATCTTAAATTTCTTCATCTTTGGCCTTAGTGGTTGGTGAGTAAATTTGAATAGCAGTCGTTATTAACTAGTCTTCCTTGTAGGCATGTGGATATTATCCTATCACTGACTGCATTATACTTCAGGATAGATCTTGAAATGGTCTTTTTGAAGATGAATGCAATGCCATTCCTCTTCAAGATGTCATTCCCAGCATAGTAGACCATATGACTGTCTGATTCGGAATGACCAATACCAGTTCATTTCAGCTCACTAATGCCTAGAATATCAATCTTTGTGCATTCCATTTCATTTTTGATGATTTCCAATTTTTCTAGATCTGTACTTGGTAGATTCCAGGTTCTGGTTATTAATGGATGTTTGCAGCTGTTTCTTCTCATTTTGAGTCATGCCACATCAGCAAATGAAGGTCCCGAATGTTTGGCTCTATCCACATCATTAAGGTTAACTTTACTTTGAGGAGGCAGCTCTTCCCCAGTCATCCTTTGAGTGCCTTCCGACCTGGGGGGCTCATCTTCTGGCACTATATCAGTCAATGTTCCACTGCTATTCATAGGGTTTTCACTGGCTAATTCTTTTCACAAGTAGGCCTCCGGGTACTTCTTCCTAGTCTGTTTTAGTCTGGAAGCTCAGCTGAAACCTGTCTGCCATGGGTGACCATGCTGGTATTTGAATACTGGTGGCATAGCTTCAGCATCACAGCAACACACAAGCCCCCACAGTATGACAAACTGACAGACACTTGGGGGAAACCAGAAAAGGGAATTATTTTCAACTTAAAAATGATATCTGTGAAAAAAAAAAAAAAAAACAGCTTAAATTATACTTGATGGTGAAAGACTAAATGCTTTCCTACTAAGATCAGGAGGAAGGTAAAGATGTTTACTACCACTTCTACTCAAAATTGTACTGGAGTGCCTAGTCAGTGCAAACGGCAAGAAAAAAATTTTTTAAAGGCATACAAATTTGAAAAGAATGTAAAATTATCTAGATTTGCAGATGACATAGTCATGTACAGAGAGCATCCTATGGAATCTACTAAAAAAAATGCTAATAAAACTAATAACCTAGTTCCCCAGCCCCCCACCAAAAAAAAAAAAAAGCCCGGTGCCATCCAGTCGATCCCGACTCATAGAACTGTATAGGACAGAGTAGAACTGCACCACAGGGTTTCTAAGGAGCTGCTGGTGGATTCGAACTGCTGATCTTTTGGTTAGCAGCTATGCCCTTAACTATTGCACCACCAGGGCTCCAAGTTCAGCAAGATCAAATGATGCAAGGTTAATATACAAAAATCAATTTTATTTCTAAATATTAGCAAAAACTATTGGAAATTGAAATCTATAGGCAATATTTACACCAGCATCAAACACATGAAATATTTAGGAACAAATTAAATAAAATATTTGTAAAATCTGTTTAATGAAAATAACAAAATATTGATGAGAGAAATTAAAAAGGACCAAAAAGAAAAAAAGGTGGGATGGACATATACCATGTTTCTGGCTTTGACACTATGGCAATGAGTTTTTAATTCCTCTGTTTAAAAAATATTCTATGGCTGCACAGTGTTTATAACCTGTAAACTCTTTAGAATAGTACACAAAGCCCTTCATAATCTGGGTCAGTTTACTGTCCTCTGCAACCAGATTTCTCACTGCTCCCAGACAGAAACCCTATGCTTTCAAGTGTAACCAACAGCCTAGGGTAACCAGCCTAGGCCACAATGTTTCTCATCTTTGAGTCTATATGTGCCATTCCATCTGGCTGAAACGCACACTCTCAGTCCCCCACTACCCACCTTTATGCCCTACTGAATTCCTTTTCATTCTCTAAGATTTAGCTTGGATCCTGTTCCAAGAAGACTTTTCTGATCTACCCAAAAAGATGTAATAGCTGTCTCTTTTGAGCCTACAGTGATCATTTTCACCCAATACTACCACAATTTATTTGATAATCTCTGTCTCACCAAGACAAAAAGGAATCTGGTTGCATAGTAGTTAAGTGCTTGGCTGCTAACTGAAAGGCTGGTGATTCAAACCCACCGGCCGCTCCTCAAAAGAAAGATGTGGCAGTCTGCTTCATTAAAGATTTACAGCCTTGGAAACCCTATGAGGCAGTTCTACTCTGTTCTGCAGAGTTGCTATGGGTCAGAATAGACTCAACAGTGTCGGGGTTTTTACCTCACCAAGATAGAGGTCCCTGGGTGGTACAAACGTTAATGTGCTCAGCTGCAAACTGAAAGGCTGATGGTTCATGCCTATCCAGAGGCACCTCCAAAGAAAGTCCTGGCAATCTACTTCCACCAAAAAATCAACCATTGAAAACCCTACGAAGCACAGTTGTACTCTGACACATACTAGGTCACCATGAGTTGGAGTCAACTCTATAGCAACTAGTACTAGTGTTTCCCCAAGAGAGACTGTGGAGTCTTTTGTGATCTTTACCTTGAACACAGGGACTGCACCCTTATTTTGCTTCTTCCGCACTAACACTGTGCCTGGCACATGGTAGGCACTCAAATATCTTTTGAATGAATGATTGTCTGGTTGACTTGATGGGATGAAGGAGAATGGAAATTCTTTCTAGAATTAAAGAACCAAAGCAGGATGAATTTCAGAAGTGAATAAGATACCTTCTCTAAGGTTGGCTAAGATAAATATGAAAAAGGATATTTTATAACAGGAAGATCTATTAAACATGTTCATTCTGTTTCCCTTTCACTCTGGCATTGCTTCAAATCTAAAGCGGCTCTGACGAAATTTTGCTTGACCACAAGCCCCACAAACTATTTCTAGTTTCCCATACTAAGTCCAAAGGAAAATTCTGAATAATATGTCATATGTACCCTTACCCTACCTCAGTTTTCAAATTTCCCCCTCTCTTTTACTCTCTCTTCTATATTGGCCAAATTTCCCCAGGGATGAATGAAAATATTTATAAGACTCAAATAAAGAACCCTGTCCCGGAAAGTCTGTCTGGCCCAGAGAAGTTTGCCTCCTTCCTTTCCACCACTTAGGCAGGGTATTGATAGCATGCCCACCTCCCCGCCCTCAAGAATTAGTTACTGCCCTTTTACAGCCTGATTTGCCTGTATTTTCTTTGACCTTTAAGTTTGGGTGTGTGCAAGTTCTTTTACAAATATTTTCACAGATCCCTGTAATCACATTGGCATAACTCTTACAGACAGAAGTGTTTGGGGATCTTATGAAAGTTAGTTTCCCTTTGGTATCTGGAGATAAACAAATCTATATTATTTTAAACTTTTAACCATTTTAAACTCTTAACCATTTGAAATAAAATCTGACTAATAGGGTGCAATGCCAAACATATGAGAAAGCTAAAATGAAGGTAGGGAACACTGGAGAATTCTAGAAGTTCCTGTTTCTAAGGTGTGCCTGACCCAAGCCATGATCTTTTCAATCACCTCATATATGTATGAAAGCTGGGCAATCAAAAAGGAAGACAGAAAAAGAATTGATACATTCGAATTGTGATGTTGGTGAAGAGTATTGACTATATCACGAACTGCCAGAAGAATGAACAAATCAGTCTTATAAGCAAATACAACCAGCATGCTCCTTAGAAGCGAGAATGGTGAGACTTCAGTTCACTTGCTTGGGACATATCATCAGGAAAAAACAATCACTAGAAAAGGACATCAGGTTTGGTAAAGCAGAAAGTCAGTGAAAATGAAGGAAACCCTCAGTGACACAACAGCCAAAACAATGGACTCAAACATACCAATGACCATGAAGATGGCACAGGACCCGGCAATATTTCGTTCTGTCGTTGTACTTAAGGTCACCATGAGTCAGAGTCAACTCCATGGCAACTAACAACAAAAAGAACAACTGTTTTAAACAGGGCAGGCAGAAAATCCGGCAGAATTGTGACATGGGCCAAAGTGTGTCTTTTGGAATAATATTCTGATGCCCTATCTTCATGCTGACTTCTCCCTTCCACCTCCTCAGGCTGCTTTCAGGAAATGGTCTGGTATTTCATCACTCTGAAATTGTACCTAAATGTGTAATAAGAATTAGTGAATTATCTCTCCTCAGGATTTTCTTTTTATCAGAGGACAAAGGTCTTTCCAACCTCAGTTTGGATTAAACAGAAAGAATTATTTTTTCTGAAACAAGCAGACCAGCTGTGAGAGGGAGAAGATTTATTACTTCGTTTATGAAGTAGATGAAGAATGTGAAGTTGACAAGAAAATATTCTTAGCTAACACTGAAGGGAATAGTCTACCATATCAAAGGCCAAAGGAGACATATTCAAGTGTTTAACTGACCTGTTGACCAGCACATACCTCATACATTTTGAGAAAAACTAGTATATCAAGGAACAGAGACAGTATAGGATACTGACCTCCCTTCACCTTACAGCCTTCTAACACCCCAAGATCTGTTTCGGTCACATGTTCAAATAATTGTCTCTACCCTTTCTCTTTGAATGTGAGATATCTTTTCCTCCTTCTCAAATATATTGTCATTCCTTTGTTCCATGTTTTAAATTTCACCCCTTTTCTTTTCTCCTCAGCCTGTCTAGTCAATTCTGACTCATTGTGACCCTATAGGACAGAGTAGAGCTGCCCCATAGGGTTGCCAAGGAGTGGCTGGTAGATTTTAACTCCCTGCCTTTTGTTTGCCAGCCAAACACTTAACCACTGCACCACCAGGGCTTCCTCAGCTTGTCAAGGTCTCTTAAATCCTATTGTTACCTTCTAAGTTATTAACTTTCCATTCAACTTAGTGTCAACAGCAAACTCCTGAAGGGAGAAAAATTTGAGTGTGTTAACTGCGTTCAATAAATCTGCTAGCACCTCGAGGAAAACCACAGAAAACACAAAATCATTTTCAAGACCTAAAATTTTAAATGTACCCTGACACCTGCTGCCACCATATTTATTGCTTAGTAAATACTGTTAACCGTGTATAATTTTTTCCTGCTCCCACATAACCCAGGGGTAAACTTCTGGAAACCAATGGCCGAAATAAATATCAGTACTAGTGAACGCTTGTTACCTCTGTCTTCCTGGAGTGCCCCAGGCCTAAAGTAAATAAAAATAAGTAGGGAGAAACAAGGCTAAATAATACTTTCAGTTGCAAAAAACGTTTGTGGGAAAGTGATAATTTCTTCCTTTGGTCAGGTGAGGAATATTAAAGTGAAGTTTGGAATGTGGAAAAAAATAAAGAATACTTAAAGGATGTTAATAAGGCCTTTTAAAGTCCCAAAGCAGCATCTTAATTTGGGAAGAAAAGGCTGGGCTTGGATAGAGGGATAAGTGCGGGAAAGGTGGTTAGCACATATACCTGAGACTTCCAAGTTGCACCTATGCTGTATCACAGCTGGTAATCAGACACCAGATGAGTAAAGCAGATGATACAGTGGTCCATTTATTTGTCAGACTGAGGATTATGCTGAGAAACAATGCTTTGTTTTCAGGAAAGAGGATCAACTACATCAACTTGATTTAAAGAAAATGCTCCAATGTCAGAAAGGAAGCAAAGTTGAAATCAAAGAGATTGTTACTCAGATAAACCTTGACCCAGCTCTCATGGCCTTGTATCTAATTCCCAGTGTTATGTGTGTAAAACTGAGTCACCATGAGGCTCAAACCAAAAAAATCAAATCGCTTGCCATCGAGTGGATTCTGACTCATAACAACCCTACAGGACAGGGTAGAACTGCCCCATAGGGTTTTCGAGGCTGTAATCTTTATGGAAGCAGACTGCCACATCTTTCTCCCAAGGAGTAGCTGGTGGATATGAACCACCAGCCTTTCAGTTAGCAGCAGAGTGCTTAACCACTGCACCACCAGGACTCCTCTGTACCAAGTGGAGGGATCCAAAAATAATTGAAAAAAATCTGTCCTCAAGGTCTCCTCTTATTCTACTACAAGTTCTCCACAAAATGTTCTCTCTCTCTTAAATGCAGCCCAAAGGGATCTTAAAACTCTTAGGTCCTTTCCTTCCCCTGCCAGACCTATTCCACCAATAACTCTTTGCCTTTCCCAGTCTGAATCCAGGTGGCCTCTCTGGGGTCTCCAATGATCTCCATTTACTCATCTTTTCCACAGAGTCAGCAAAAGTTGAGACTCTAGTTCAGTCCAGAGCTTCCCAACTGGTAGGTAGGGTGACCAACTCATTCCAATTTTCCCAAGATTTCCGCCTTGTTAGCACTGAAAATCCCACATCCATGGAAACTGTTCAATTCTGGGCTAAACAGGAAAGTTGGTCAACCTACTGGTACGACATGAATGAGTCAAGATATTGATTCCCTCAGCCCTAGCAGAAGCAAGAAAGGACCTGGGGTAGCTAAAGTTTTGGGATCTATAGTGTCTAGACACAGGGAACCTCATCCTTTTACCCAATGACCTATAAAAATACTATCATTTTCTATGTGTGCCATGATGTGAAAAAGTTTATGAAGCATTGGTCTAGGCAACTTCCTTTTAGTACAGTTGGAGAGGATAGGTAGAGAATATTGCAAACTAGTATATTCATTTTTCCCAGTCCCACCAGTAAGCGATTATAGATTTAAAAAGAAATTCTGAGAGGTACAGGCTAAGACTGTTCTTCCACTCTTTGACTGGGGTTTCAGCACAGTGCCACACCATCACCGTCTGACTCTATGAGGTATCAGAAGAGTGAATTGCCCATGCAGCACCTGTAGCCAACAGAAGCAGCACCACTCTCCATAGCAAGTAGCACTGCAGGCAAAAAGACCTTGAGCAAAATTGGGAGGAAAGGACTAGAGTATGAGGAAGCATCAAGAGATCTTAATGTAACTGGGTCAAGGATGACAATAACTAAAATATCATTTATTGAATGCCTACTATGTGGCAAATATTGCTCTAAGAAGTCTACATAAGTTATCTCATTTGACACTCTCACAAACTCCATTTTATAAATGATTAGGCTAAGACTTAATGAGATTAAGCAACTTGGAAACATCACCCAGTGGATAAATGAAGAGCTGAAAATTCAACACAAGTCTTTCTGTTGTGGACATCCATGCTCCTATCCCTCTATTACAGAGACATCCCCACATGTCTGTCAGTTTGTTGTACTGTGGGGGCTTGCCTCATATGCATGTGAAAGCTGGACAATGAATAAGGAAGACCAAAGAAGAATCCATGCCTTTGAATTATGGTGTTGGCAACGAATATTGAATATACCATGGACTGTCATAAGAACTAACAAATCTGTCTTGGAAGAAGTACACCCAGAATGCTCGTTAGAAGCGAGGATGGCGAGACTTCATCTCACATACACTGGACATGTTATCAGGAGCTATTGGTCCCTGAAGAAGGACATCATCATGATTAGTAAAGTAGAGGGTCATTGAAAAGAGGAAGACCCTCAACAAGATGGATTGACACAGTGGCTGCTACAATGATCTCAAGCATAACAATCCTTGTAAGGATGGTGCAGGACTGCTGAGTGTTTTGTTCTATTGTACATATGTTCACTATGAATTGGAACCAACTCAATAGCACCTAACAACAACAACATGGAGTCATTGGCACCCTCTATAGATGCAGCTAGCACTAACAGTAGTCATATTAGGTTTTTAACTTTACTAAAGGGTAAGATAACTCAGATGTCACTGCAAGGATTTAAGACATGCCCAAGTCCCGAGTCCCCTAAAAATAATTGGAGGAGACAATGAAAGGGGATACAAATTCTAAAATCTCAGCAAAGAGCCAGAGCCAGAGAATTGTTGTGTGTGATCTTTATTTATTTTAACTCTAGCTTCACCCGCAGGAGGTATGACTCAGAAAACATAGATTATAGGCAAAAGAGACAAGTATCAAGATTTTGTAGAACCTACTGCTCATAATAACCTTTCATACTTTACAAGTTAATGCCAAAAATTCCATTACTCATTGCTGTCAAGTCAATCCTAATTCATAGCAACCATATAGGAGAGAGTAGAACTGCCCTATAGGGTTTTAAGGAGTGGCTGGTAGATTTGAACTGCAAACATTTTGGCTAGCAGCCAAGCTCTTAACCATTAACCCTTAAACTCTTATGATTAGACTTAAGTTCATTTGATTTTCTCTGGCCGGGATGATACCGGTTGGTCTTTAGTTATGTGTGCTTCTCATGAGGCATGTCTGATAAGTTCTAGAGGGGAAAAAGGATATGCAATGGAAAGGGAAAGATGGTCCCCCTATGTTGTTGAGGGAGCCCTGGTGGCACAGCATTTAAGCACTTGGCTGCTAACCCAAAGGTCAGCGGTTTAAATTCACCAATTGCTCTATAGAAGAAAGTTACAGTAGTTTGCTTCCATAAAGATTACAGCATGGGAAATCCTGTGTTCTACTCTGTCCTATAGGGTCATTGTGAGTCAAAATCAACTCGGCTGCAACAGATTTGGTTTTTTGTTTCTATGTCATTGTTGTAAGTTATCAAGTCAGCTTCAACTCATGGTGACCATATATATGTATCAAAATGAAATGTAGCCCAGTCTTAGGTTATGTTTATGATTGTTGGTATGTTTGAGTTCATTGTTGTGGCTATTAAATCAATTCATTTCATTGAGGGTTTCCCTAGTTTTTACTGACCCTCTACTTTACCAAGCATTATGTCCTTTTCTAGAGATTGGTCTTTCCTGGATGGTGATAATGTTATAGACTGATAAGGTGGGCTTATAAATGAGAAAACCAAACCCGTTGTTGTCCAGTAGATTCCAACTGACAGTGACCCTGTAGAAAAACAGAGTAGAACTCTCACATAGGGTTTCTAAGGAGCAAGTTGTGGATTCAAACTGCCAAACTTTTGCTTAACAAGGCTTATAAAAAAAAATAGAGGGGCTCAATTTGCCAAAGGGAATCCTCGTGATTAGCTTATTGCTTGTTTTGCTTGTTTGTTTTATTCCTAATGCTGCCCCTATCAATACTCATTGCTGTTGAATCGGTTAGCACTTACAGAGACCTGATAGGACAGAGTAGAACTGTTAGATAGGGTCTATAATGCTATAATCTTTATGGAAGCAGACTTCCACATCTTTCTCCCATGGATTGACTGGTGGGTTTGAACTACTGACATTTCGGTTAGCAGCTGAGCACTTAACCACTGCACCACCAGGGCCTCTTGGCCCTATCACTGTTGTTGTTGCTATTATGTGCCATTGAGTTGGTTCTGGCTCATAACGACCCTATGCACAACAAACAAAACACTGCCAGGTCCTGCACCATCCTCACAATTGTTGCTATGCCTGAGCCCATTGTCGCAGCCACTGTGTCAATCCACCTCGTTGAGTGCCTTCCTCTTTTCCGCTGACCCTGTACTTTGCCAAGCATAGTGTCCTTCTCCAGGAACTGATCCCTCCTGACAACATGTCCAAAGTATGTAAGACACAGTCTCGCCATCCTTGCTTCTAAGGAGCATTCTGGTTGTACTTCTTCCAAGACAGATTTATTCGTTTTATTGTTCTTCTGTTAGTCCACGGTATATTCAATAATTTTCGCCAACACGACAATTCAAAGGCTTCAATTCTTCTTCAGTCTTCCTTATTCATTTTTCAGCTTTCACATGCATATGAGGCAATTGACAACACCTTGGATTGGGTCGGGTGCACCTTGCACCTTGGTCCTCAAGGTGATATCTTTGCTTTTCCACACTTTAAAGAGGTCTTTTGGAGCTGATTTGCCCAATGTTATGTGTTCTTTGGAAATCCTGGTGGCATAATGGTTAAGTGTTACGGCTGCTAACCAAAGGGTCAGCAGTTCTAATCTACCAGGCATTCCTTGGAAACTCTGTGGGGGCAGTTCTACTCTGTTCTATAGTGTCGCTATGAGTCAGAATCGACTTGATGGCACTAAGTTTGGTTTTTCGGTTTCTGTGTCCTCTGATTTCTTGACTGTGGCTTCCATGGGTGTTAATTGTGGATCCAAGTAGAATGAAATTCTTGACAACCTCAATCTTTTCTCCATTTATCTTGCTGTTGCTTACTGGTCCAGTTGTGAGGATTCTTGTTTTATGTGGAGGTGCAATCCATACTGAAGGCTGTGGTCTTTGATCTTCATCAATAAGTGCTTCAAGTCCTCTTCACTTTCAGCAAGTAAGGTTGTGTCACCTGCCTAATGCAGGTTGTTAATGAGCCTTCCTCCAATCCTGATGCCCTATTCTTCATAGAGTCCAGTTTCTCGATTTTTTTGCTCAGCATACAGATTGAATAGGTATGATGAAAGGATACAACCTGATGCACAGCTTTCCTGACTTTAAACCATCCAGTATCCTACTCTTCTGTTCAAACGATTGCCTCTTGATCATGTATAGATTCCTCATGAGCACAATTAAGTGATCTGGAATTCTCATTCTTAGCAACGTTATCCATAATTTGTTATGATCCACACAGTCAAATGCCTTAGCATAGTAAAAAAACACAGGTAAACATCTTTCTGGTATTCTCCCCTTTCAACCAGGATCCATCTGACATCAGCAATGACATCCCTGGTTCTACCTCCTGTTCTAAATCCAGCTTGAATTTCTGGCAGTTCCCTGTAAATATACCGCTGCAGCCAATTTTGGATGATCTTCAGCAAAATTTTGCTTGAATGTGATATTAATGATATTGTTCAACAATTTCTGCATTTGGTTGGATCACTTTTCTTGGGAATAGGCATAAATATGGATCTCTTCCAGTCAGTTGGCCAGGTAGCTATCTTCCAAATTTCCTGGCACAGATGAGTGAACACTTACAGCTCTGCATCCATTTGTTGAAACATCTCAATTGGCATTCGGCCAATTCCCAGAGCCTTGACTCCCATAAGTCTGTCAGTTTGTCATACTGTAGGGGTTTGTGTATTGTTGTGATGCTGGAAGCGATGCCACAGGTATTCAAATACCAGCAGGGTCATCCACTGAGACAGGTTTCAGCTGAGCTTCCAACTAAGACGGACTAGGAGGAAGGACCTGACAGTCTACTTCTGAAAAGAATTAGCCAGTGAAAACCTTATAAATAGGAGCAGAACATTGTCTGATATAATGCCGAAAGATGAGCACCTCAGGTTGGAAGGCACTCATAAAACGACTGGGGAAGAGCTGCCTCCTCAAAGTATAGTGGATCTTATTGACGTGGATGGAGTTAAGCTTTCAGGATCTTCATTTGCTGATGTGGCATGACTCAAATAAGAAGAGACAGCTGCAAACATTCATTAATAATCGTAATCTGAAATGTACTGAGTATGAATCCAGGAAATTGGAAATCGTCAAAAATGAAATGGAATGCATCAAGATTGATATCCTAGGCATTAGTGAGCTGAAATGGACTGATATTGGTCATTTTGAAACAGGCAATCATATGGTCTACTATGCCGGGAACAACAACTTGAAGAGGAATGGCATTGCATTCATCATCAAAAAGAACATTTCAAGATCTATCCTGAAGTACAACACTTTCAGTGATAAGCCCTATCATCAGATAAGTTTAAATGAGTATGGGCGTGAGATTGTGGCTATGTGATTATATTTTCCCAAAAATTAAGAAAACTCATCTTAAAGATGTTTTATTTTATCAGCTATGAGTAAAAGTATTCATCAGAGAGTTGAAACTTGAATGTCAAGTTTTTAAATTTTTGGAACTTTTCAAAAGTTTATGGGAAAAACAGAATGCTATTTTTGATGTTGGAACTGTCTTAGAAAATTAAATCTGCTTTATTAGTCAGAATATTGTCTGAGCTACTTTAACAAAGGCCAGAACAACACTGGCCTAAATGAGGTAGGAGACATTTCTTTTTCATGTAAATATTCAGACTGATGGAGGATGGGGAGTTCATCTCAATAAAGTTTTTTAGGAAACTCGGGTTCCGTCTGTCTTGTTGTTCCATCATTCCGTAGGGTTATCTACATGGTCAAGCTGGTCCATCACCTCTAAATCCATGATCAAGCCAGCCAGGAAGGGGTAACAGTTCCAAAGGAAGGAGATGCTTAATCCTTCTTAGAGTAAGTCCCAGACATAGCACACAATGCATGCACTTCCATCCCATTGGCCAAAAGTTAACCATGTGGCCATGCCTAACTGCTAGGGAAATTAAGAAGTATACTCTTTAACTGAATGGCTACAGACCCACAGAAACTCTCTGACAGGGAAAATGGCTATTTGGAAATAACCACAATCTGTCACAGCTCTAATCTTCCTCTAACTACAGGCAGAAGCCTAAGAGTAAAGTAATTAAAGTAAAAATAACAGCAGACCAGGAATCAAAAACTGGTGTGAGTTGTTTTGGTACTAACTAGAAGCTGAAGGACAAGATCCAACAGGGGTCTCTAGCTGTGGGCCCAGCTGCTGCTCAGCATCAATGGTAAGGCAGGAGTTACCCTTGACTTCTCCTACACCATATATCCAAATTAGCAGCAAATCCTCTGTAATTCTACCTTCTAAATATATTCAAGGATGTGAATACTTCTCATCACCACCATGCTACCACCTTAGTCCAAACCACTATTATCTCTCACCTAGATTTGGCAGTGGCCTCCTAAATCGTCTTCCATTTCCTCCAAAGCCCCCCAACAGTCTCTCCTCAAAACATCAGTCAGAGTGACTCTCTTAAAACATAAAATAGATTACATCTTTCTCCTGCCCTTAGTGTATTCTTCCCACAGGTATCTATGTGTCTTTCGCTTCCTTCTCATTGAGGTTTTCCTGACCACCTCATTTAAAATACAAATCTCTAACTCCCCTACTATCTGCCACTACTTATTCCCTCTTTAGAATGTAAGTTCAATGAGGACATTTTTCCCCCCCCCGGGGAAGTGTTCTGTTTTGTTCACTGATATATTCTTGGCACTTGGCACAATAAGTATGCATTAAATGAATTAATAAATCAGTGAATAAATGCTGATATTATTTCATATTTTTCTTTCTTCCTGCAGTCATAGAATTCTCCTTTTACCCTTAGATGACTCCACATACCAGAATTGGCTGCAGAAGGTTCTAGGTGAACTTGATGGCATTGGACTCATAAGATGAGAAATAACAGCCTAAGGCTTCTATTGATTTTTTTCTTAACTGCAGGATGAGGGATATTACATTTCCTGAGAAAAAGGGGGCCTTGAAAGGAAATTAAGAATTAAGAAAGAAGTTTTTTCTTGGTTAAAACAATCCTCTGGTTATCTCTGCTTTTAGTCCTGTTTCATGTGGTATTTTACCTTCCCTTGAAACTATTCTTGGATAATGCTTCTTATCCCTTGTGAATGTAATCACCTCAAACATCAATGAGAACAGAAGAAGAGAAATATGCATATTTTACTTAGAAAATTCCCAAAATGATTTTATGACCCAACGATAATTATATTTTTCTGGTTCTAATGCTATTGCTCAGGATAGAAAATACAGAACTGAGTCATCAGACCAATTTGCTTTGTACAGCATCCAGCACATTAAGATACCCACTTACAAGTTCAATGGTTTTTTTTTTCTGCCATGATCACTAAGATATTTATTATTTCTCATAATTCATAATATGTTGAGAACTATGGTGAACCAAAGAAATTTAGTCCTCCTTTTTTGCTAGAAGATAATAATCTTATATGAAAGGAAAACTAATAAAAATACTAACGTACATTTAAGTGTCAACTGAGTTTACCAGATGTGTTCATTTCTCCAAAATTTTTTTATGTTCATTCATTATTTGATATTGAAGTTCTTTCTTTAATCAAGAAATATAACATTGCAGGTAAGCTAATTTTTTATTTGACCTCACCTAAAAGTCCACTATCTACATTTCTTATGGGTTGAATGTGTCCCCCCAAAAGATACTTTAAAGACCTAACCCCCTGTACCTGGAAATAACATCTTTGCAGATATAATTAATTAACACGAGGTCATACTGGAGTAGGCGGACCCTAATTCAATATGACTGATGAACTTATTTAAAAAAAAAAAAGAAGAGACTCAGAGACACAGAGGGAAGATGGCCATGCGAAGATAGAGGCCAAGACTGGACAAACCAAAGAATGTCTCCTCTACCATAAGCTAGAGAAGACAAGGAAGGATCTTCCCCTAGAGGCTTCAGACACCCTGATTTTGGACTTTTAGTCTTCAGAACTGTGAGAGAACAAATGTCTGTTGTTTTAAGCAACTCAGTTTGTGGTACTTTCTTATTGAAGCCATAGGAAACTAATACACCATTTTTAGCCTCAGTTCTGCCTAAGAATAAATTGAATTCTAAAGCAATTTTAGCTCCAAGAGTCAAATTTAGCTCAATTTGTCTATAAAAATGGGAAATTCATTCTGTCAGTTATATAGCATGTAGTGTCATTTAATTAATGATCATGAAGTGCTTTTAAAATGCTAAGACAGAATGTTACCTCCTGTGATGGTTAAAAGTGAAAGTCAGTGATCAATAGCCCAAGTATTAGTGATTACAGTGATCAAGTTCCATGGACTATTGGTAATTCGTTCACATGGTTCTTTGAATTTAATTTGTTTGTACATGTACAAGCTCTATTGGTAAAGCTGCTTATTTGAGTATAATTATGTGGTAGCATATTTGCATTAATCAAACATCTGATTTTGTCACCCACCATTTGTCTGTCAATTTGTCATAATGTGGTGGCTTGCGTGTTGCTGTGATGCTGGAAGCTATGCCACCAGTATTTCAAATACCAGCAGGGCCACCAATGGTGGAAAGGTTTCAGTGGAGCTTCCAGACTAAGACAGATGAGGAATAACGACCTGGTGATCTACTTCTAAAAAATTGGCCAGTGAAAATCTTAACTAGTGGCAGCAGAACACTGTCTTATATAGTGCGGGAAGGTAAACCTCTCAGGTTGGAAGGCACTCAAAATATGACTAAGGAAGAGATGCCTTTTCAAAGTAGAATCGACCTTGATGATGTTGACGGAGGAAAGCTTTCAGGACTTCATTTGCTGATGTGGCACAACTCCAAAGGAGAAGAAACACCTGCAAACATCCATTAACAATCAGAACTTGGAATGTACAAAGTATGTGTCAAGGAAAATTGGAAGCTGTTAAAAATGAAATGTAATAATTGAAGATCGATATCCTAGGTATTAGTGAGCTGAAATGAACTGGTACTGGCCATTTTCAATTGAACAGTCATATGGTCTACTATGCCAGGGATTACAAATTGAACAGAAATGATGTCACACTCATTGTCAAAAAGAACATTTCAAGATCTTTCCTGAAGTACAATGCTGTAGTGATAATATCCATATGCCTACCAGGAAGACCTGTTCATATGAATATTATTCAAATTTACATACCAACCACTAATGCCAAAGAGAAAGAAATTGAAAATTTTTACCAACTTCCACAGTTTGAAATTAATCAAACACGCAACCAAGATGCAATTCTATTCTGCAACACGTGGGGTCACCATAAGTCAGAATCTACTGGATGGCAGCAGTTTATAGGGTTATTGGGAGCTAACTTATGTTAAATATTTAGAACCCTGCCCAGCATGTAGTAAGTTTTAGCTAATACTACTATCACTCTTACTACAACTATGGCTCCTATTTTTACTATTTATGCCATTCAAGCCTTAGGAGGAATAGAGGGTGGAATACTCCACAAAGTGGAAGTTATTCCAGTTGTTAGTTATAAACGAAAGGACATTTATCAAACAGAAAATAAAAATCTGGCCGGCAGACTTTTAGTTACTGATTTCGATAGTGGAGAAATACTGAAGTCATAAAAGGAGTTAAAATAGCCTCTACCACATAGAAGTAGCCTAAGAACTACAGTGGGGCATGGCTGATGATCCTCATTTAACTGGTCAAGTCATTTAAGACAAAGTTTTAATTTGCATCTGACTTTCCGTGTGTATTCCTTTATTGTTTCCCTCCAGCTTTTAAGAAGGTCTTTTTTTTTTAAGTTTTAACCTCATCACAGCAATGCTACTGGGAATTAAGGAGAAAGTCCTTGGGTCTACTTCTGGTCCAGAGTGTTAAAGGGGAAACAGCTCCTTGAGTTCACCAAATTGAGGGGGGGGGGCTCACAATGGTGAATGAGAGTTCTTTAAGAAGGGGAAGATTTTTCTTTAGTGCGAAACTTAAAAGTTTTTTGTTTTTTTTTTTAAAGAGAGATGGCTATTCCTTTTACCCTATTACTCTGACACCGGAGCTAGAATGGTGAGGCATAGAGGGAAGGATGCAAATAATCTGTCCCTGTTACCAAAGCCCCCAGGAATGAGGCCAGAGATTCAGGAAGATTAATGACATTTCCCCAGAGAACTAACATATGGGCATATCTCCTCAAAGTTTTGGAATCATCCCTCTTCATCTTGGCTGCTGACTACCATATCCATTGCCATTGCATTGATTCTGACTCTTTCAACCCCATTGGACAGAGTAGAACTGGGTTACGGAAGCAGACTGCCACATCTTTCTTCTGAAGAGTGGCTGGTGGGTTCGAACTGCTGATCTTTAGGTTAGCAGTGAAGCGCTTAAACACTGTGAAACCAGGGCTACTAACCTGGATAAATGAGACCCTGTAGGTAAGAATTACTGATTCTTTAGTCTTTGTAAAACAGGTAAAAAATAGGAAAAAAAAAAAAAAGAAGTCAAGAGATGAATCCTATACAAATAAACTCTGGTTTCAGAATAAAATGTTCACTCATACAGGGTAAATAGCTCCTTCAAAGCTAAATGGTTCCCTAAATTGAACTTCCTTTTTTAAATTTCATATGTTCCTCTTGTCCTTGAAAATCCTTTGCCATAATGGAGTATTTAATTTCTTCTAAGTGCTTAACATTTTATGATTAGATGTGATACACTAAAAAAAAGTTAAGCTAAAATTTTACTTAGTCATAGATGTATAAATTGGACTTTCAAGGAACAAAGTATTCAATTTGTTAATGATAATTAACCTTGGATACTTGTGAAGATTACAGATAATTTTAATTTTATTTTTCATACATTTCTATGTTTACCAAATTTTCTTTAAGTAGTATGGGTTACTTTCACAAAAACAAATACACATTTATTGCATGTTGCTGTTGCTAGGTGCCATCGAGTCAGTTCCGACTCATAGCGACCCCATGCACAACAGAACGAAACACTGCTCTGTCCTCAGCCGTTCTTAAAAAATCATTGTTATGCTTGAGCTCATTGTCGCAGCCACTGTGTCAACCCTCCTCGTTGAGGGTCTTCCTCTTTTCAGCTGACCCTGTACCCTGTCACACATCACGTCCTTCTCTAGGGACTGCCCCCCCGCCCCGAAAATCTGTCCAAAATATGTAAGATGCAGTCTCGCCATCCTTGCTTCTAAGGAGCATTCTGGTTGTACTTCTTCCAAGACAGATTTGTTCCTTCTTTTGGCAGTCCATGGTATATTCAATATTCTTTGCCAACACCACGATTCAAAGGCGTCAATTCTTCTTCAGTCTTCCTTACTCATTGTCCAGCTTTCACATGTGTATGATGCGATTGAAAATATCATGGCTTGGGTAAGGCGCACCTTAGTCTTCAAGGTGACATCTTTGCTCTTCAACACTTTGAAGAGGTCCTTTGCAGCAGATTTACCCAATGCAATGCGTCTTTTGATTTCTTGACTGCTGCTTCCATGGGTATTGATTGGGGATCCAAGTAAAATGAAGTCCTTGACAACTTCAATCTTTCCCTGTTTATCATGATGTTGCTCATTTGTCCAGTTGTGATGATTTTTGCTTTCTTTATGTTGAGGTATAATCCACACTGAAGGCTGTGGTCTTTGATCTTCATTAGTAAGTGCTTCAAGTCCTCTTCACTTTCAGCAAGCAAGGTTCCGTCATCTGCATAACGCAGGTTGTTTATGAGTCTTCCTCCAATCCTGATGCCACCTTCTTCTTCATATAGTCCAGCTTCTCGGATTATTTGTTCAGCATACAGATTGAAGAGGTATGGTGAAAGAATACAACGCTGACGCACACCTTTCCTGACTTTAAACCAATCAGTATCCCCTTGTTCTGTCCCAACAACTGCCTCTTGATCTATGTAAAGGTTCTTCATGAGCACAATTAAGTGTTCTGGAATTCCTATTCTTTGCAATGTTACCCATAGTTTGTTATGATCCACACAGTCGAATGCCTTTGCCTGGTCAATAATACACAGGTAAACATCCTTCTGGTATTCTCTGCTTTCAGCCAGGATCCATCTGACATCAGCAATGACATCCCTGGTTCCACGTCCTCTTCTTAAACTGGCCTGAATTTCTGGCAGTTCCCTGTCGATATACTGCTGCAGCTGTTTTTGAATGATTTTCAGCAAAATTTTGTTTGCGTGTGATGTTAATGATATTGTTCTATAATTTCCACATTCGGTTGGATCACCTTTCTTGGGAATAGGCATAAATATGGATCTCTTCCAGTCAGTTGGCCAGGAAGCTGTCTTCCATATTGCTTGGCATAGACAAGTGAGCACCTCCAGCGCTGCATCTGTTTGTTGAAACATCTCAATTGATATGCCATCAATTCTTGGAGCCTTGTTTTTCGCCAATGCCTTCAGAGCAGCTCGGACTTCTTCCTTCAGTACTATCAGTTCCTGATCATATGCCACCCCTTGAAATGGTTGAACATAGACTAATTCTTTTTGGTATAATGACTCTGTGTATGCCTTCCATCTCCTTTTTATACTTCCTGCGTTGTTAAATATTTTCCCGATAGAATCCTTCACTATTGCAAACTTGAGGCTTGAATTTTTTCTTTAATTCTTTCAGCTTGACAAACGCCAAGCATATTCTTCCCTTTTGGCTTTCCATCTCCAAATCTTTGCACATGTCATTATAATACTTTACTTTGTCTTCTTGAGACACCGTTTGAAATCTTCTGTTCAGTTCTTTTACTTCATCAATTCTTCCTTTTGCTTTAGCTGCTTGATGTTTGACAGCAAGCTTCAGAGTCTCCTCTGACATTCATCTTGGTCTTTTCTTTCTCTCCTGTCTTTTCAATGACTTCTTGCATTCTTCATATATGATGTCCTGATGTCATTCCACAACTTGTCTGGTTTCGGTCACTAGTGTTCAATGCATATACAAGCACTTATTGCATATACAAGCTATGTCTTTGGTCAAGCCATACAGGCAAAATTCTTACCAGAATTTGTCACATCCTGCTATCCAAATATTTAAGCAAGCAATAGAGCTGCCTATTCAAAGAGAGTTGACCTTAATGATGTGGTTGGAATAAAGCTTTTGGGACCCTCGTTTGTTGATGTGGCATGACTCAAAATGAGAAGGAACAGCTGAAACACCCATTAATAATCAGAAAGTGGAATGTATGAAGTATGAATCTAGGAAAATTGAAAGTCATCAAAAATGAAATGAAATTCATAAAGATTGATATCCTAGGCATTAGTGAGCTGAAATGAACTGGCATTTGTCATTTCGAATTGGAATATCATATAGTTTACTATGCCAGGAATGACAAATTGAAGATGAATGGCGTCACATTCATCATCAAAAAGAACATTTCAAGATCTATCCCGAAGTACAACGCTGTCAGTGATAGGCTAATATCCACATGCCTACAAGGAAGACCAGTTAATATGACTATTTTTCAAACTTACACATCAACCACTAATGCCAAAGTTGAAAAAAATGAAGATTTTTACCAACTTCTGTAGTCTGGAATTAATCAAACATGCAATCAAGATGCATTGATAGTTATTGGTGGTTAGAAAGCTGAAAACAAAGAAGAATTCTTCGTGGGAAAATATGACCCTGGTGATAGAAATGATGCTGGAGATGACATGATAGAATTTTGCAAGACCAACAACTTATTTGTTGCAAATGCATTTTTTTCAACAACATAAACACAACTATACACGTGGACCTCCTCTGATTAAATACATAGGAGTCAAACTGACTATGTTTATGGAAAGAGATGATGGAAACTCAGCATCAACAGTCAGCGCAGGGCCTTGAGGAACAAATCATCAATTGTGCATATGCAAGATCAACTTGAAACTGAAAAAAATTAAAACAAGTCCAGGAGAGCCAAAGTACAACCTTGATTATATTGACACATTGAACATTGATGACCAAAGACCAAACAAGTTGTGGGATGTCATAAAGGACATCATACATGAAGAAAGAAAGAGGTCATTAAAAAGACAAGAAAGAAAGAAAAGACCAGAATGGATGTGAAAAGAGATGGTGAAACTTGCCCTTGAACATAGAGTAGCTAAAGCAAATGAAAGAAATGATGAAGTAAAAGAGCTTAACTGAAGATTTCAAAGCAGATAGAGCAGATAGAGAAGACAAAAAAGAAAACCCTTTACCATCAAGTCAGTTTGGACTCATAGCAATTCTATAGGACAGAGTAGAACTGCCCCATAGGGTTCCCAAAGAGTGGCTAGTGGATTCAAACTGCTGACCTTTTGGTTAGCAGTTGTAGCTCTTAACCACTGCCCAACTGGGCTGCAGAGAAGAAAAAGTAATGTATTATAATGGACAAAGACCTGGAGTTAGAAAACCAAAAGAGAAGAGAACATTTGTCATTTCTCAGGCTGAAAGAACTGAAGAAAAATTCAAGCCTGGAGTTACAATATTGAAGGGTTCTATGGGAAAAATGTTGAAGGACCCAGAAAGTATCAAAAGAAGATGAAGGGAATACACAGAGTCAGTATATCAAAAAGAATTTGTTGACGTTCAACCATGTTAGAAGGTAGCGTATGATCAAGAACAAATGGTATTGAGGGAAGAAATCCAAGCTGCACTGAAGGCATTGGTAAAAAACAAGGATCGAGGAATCGACAGAACAGCAACTGAGATGTTTCAACAAATGGATGCAACACTGGAGGTGCTCATTCATCTAGGCCAAAAAATATGAAAGGCAGCTACCTGACCAACTGACTGGAAAAGACCCAGATTTGTGTCCAGTTCAAAGAAAGGTGATGCAACAGAGCACAGAAATTATCAAACAATACTATTAATAACACAAGAAGTAAAATTTTTCTGAAGATCATTCAAAAGTGGCTCAGCAGTACTTCAAGAGGGAAGTGCCAGAAATTCAAGCCAGATTCAGAAAAGGATCTGGAAGGAGGGATATCATTAATAATGGCAGATGGATCCTGGCTGAAAGCATAGAATACCACAAAGATGTTTAAAAAAAAAAATGTTTACCTGTGCTTTATTGGCTATGCAAAGGCATTCAACTGTGTGGATCATAACAAATTATGGATAATATTGTGAAGAACAGAAATTCCAGAACACTTACTTGTGCTCATGAGGAACCTGTACATAGATCAAGAAGTAGTCTTTCGAACAGAACAAAGGGATACTGCGTGGTTTAAAGTCAGGAAAGGTGTGCATCAGGGTTGTATCCTTTCACCATACTTATTCAATCTGTATGTTGAGCAAATGATCGGAGAAGCTGGACTATATGAAGAAGAACAGGGCATCAGGATTGCAGGAAGACTCATTAACAACCTGTGTATTCAGGTAACTCAGTCCGGCTTGATTAAGGTGAAGAGGACTTGCTGCACTTACTGAGGAAGATCAAAGACCACACCTTGTATGGATTACACTTCAACATAAAGAAAACAAAAATCCCCACAACTGGACCAATAAGCGAGATCATGATAAATGGAGAAAAGATTAAAGTTGTCAAGGATTTCATTTCATTTTGATCCACAATCAACACTCATGGAAGCAGCAGTCCAGAAATCAGACAACATACTTCATTAGCCAAATCTGCTGCAAAAGACCTCTTTAAAGTGTGAAAAACAAAGATATCACTTTGAGGATTAAGAAATGCCCGACCCAAGCCATGGTATTTTCATTCATCTCATATGTATGCCAAAGTTGGACAATGAATAAGGAAGACCAAAGAAGAATTGATGTCATTGAATTATATTGTTGGCAAAGAATATTGAATGGGCTGCCAGAAGAACAAACAAATATATCTTCGATGGAGTACAGCTAGAATGCTCTTTGGAAGCTAGGATGGCAAGACTTCATCTCGTGTACTTTGGACTTGTTATCAGGAGAGACCAGTCCCTGGAGAAGGACATAACGCTTGGTAATGTAGAGGGTCAGCGAAAAAGAGGAAGACCCTCAATGAGATGGATTGACACAGTGGCTGCAACAAGTAGCTCAAACATAGCAAGAATTGTGAGGGTGGCACAAGACTGGGCAGTGTTTCATTCTGTTGTACGTAGGGTCACTATAACTCAAAACTAACTGGACAGCACCTAACAACAACAACATGTCCCAAACACAATAGTAGGAACTGGGGTTAAAAATTAAAAATACTTGCTATTGTCTATGAAGAAACCCCAGTCTACGGGAGACAGATAGGCACTAAAAACATTACATTTCAGTAAGTGCTATAAGGAAGGTATCACAGTATGCTGTGGAAATTTGGGACTATGCTTAATTCAGCCCTTGTAATTCAGGGAGGTCTTGAAGAATGAATAGACTTTTCTAAGCAGAAAAGCAAAGAGAGGACATTCCAGGCAAAGGGAAAAGCATGAAAGACACCTTCACTGACTAATTTTTTCAGCCAGTCTGTTTTTAAAGCACATTATCCTCATTAACTGATTGGTCCATGTCAAAGCTCTGAGGGTTATTTCTGTGAACAGTAAATTTGGTTGATTAGATTTTGTGTTAATGAGAACGTCGAGTTAATTTGATGGCTTGCCAAAAATGCACACAAAGAAATGAAGGTAAAGAACCCTGAGGTACATTCATCCTGGCCCATAAGGGCAAACTGAGACCAAAAGCCCCAGGAATTCCTTAGCCAGTTGTCATCAGGTGGATTCCTATTCATAGTGACTCCATGCATGTGAAAGTAGAGCTATGCTCCCTAGGATTTTCAATGTTGATTTTCAGAAGTAGATTGTCAGGTCCTTCCTCTGAAGTGCCTCTGGGTAGCCTCCCAACATTTATGTTAGCAGCTGAGCACATTAACCATTTGCAACACCTAAGAACACTTCACATTTCCTTAGTCAGGGTTTTGTGGGCTTCCTTAGAAAATTCAAGTTTCTCTGTAGCCACTCCATTCATAAAACTGTTCAATACATGCAGGTTCACAACCCTACCACCACTGCCACCACCCAAAATATACACACAAGTTTATCTGGAAGGCTTGACCAGGATGTGGGCTTGGTGTGGTCAAACATGGTTGGTTAAAGGATGTGGTATAGCCATGTTAGCCAAGTTTCTATTGACCATGAAATGCTTTTTAAATCATAATGTATTGCTGAAACGTCAAAGGAGTTTATGAAGTATGATGGGCTTTTTGAGTAAGATAAAACAAACCCACTGTTTGTTTTATCAAGTAGATTCCGACTCATAGCGACCCCATAGGGTTTCCAAGGCTATAAATCTCTATGGAAGCAGACTGCCACATCTTTCTCCTGAGGAGCCACTGGAGGTTTCGAACCGCATTAGCAATCACTTTAACCACTGCTCCACCAGGGCTTCTTATGGCCTAAGGATAAATTAATTGTTATAAGAAATTATCAAACATCTTTAATTTGTGTCATTTTAGTGCATAACAGAAAACAAATTAGAGAAATAAAATCCTTTTTGTTTTAGGAACAAACTCAACAGCACCTAACGGCAACAACAACAAGAAAAACTAAAATAAAATCACAAAAGAAATGATAAATAGAAATCTGGCCCTGCACAAAGGCCCTCCTATCATATTACCAGAAGTTTCCCCTCACCCCACACAGTTCAATCTGGCTAATTTCTGCCCACACAATGTTCCAGACCACTGACTGATATCATTCTTTTAGCTTCCTCAAAGAAACCTAAGGTTGGAAAAGTTGATTTGAATTCAAAATGAGTGGACTACTTGCAGTTTTGCATCTGAAGCTAGTGGAGAGACTCAACCTCCAGTCTCCAGCCCCCAGTCCCCAGCCTGATACCCCTCACACACACTTTCTATTCCTATCCCTACCAACCCATTGCCATGGAGTCACTTCCAACTCACAAAGCTATGATACCTATCCCTAGCCCCATGCAAAATCACAGGGGTGGCAGCATGGTTCTGCCCACAACAAAAGACGCAAACATGCACTTGAAGGGGGAATAGGTCTATTTGGACGGGAAATTCCTAGGACCCAAGTTTCCAGAACATGGTTCAATGTTCTGGGAAGGATGGGTTTCATATTAGTGCAGTCTTTTTGCCCCATAGATCCTTCAATCCAAGAGGAGGAGCCAGCTGGAGGCGGATCAGAATAGGGACCTTCTGACACACATGGCTCAGGTAAAGACCCCTCTTGCCAGATATTTAGTGCAACCAGTAAATCGAAAGGAACATAGCTACTTCATACCACATACAAAATTCACCATCAACTCTGAAGGAAAAGAGTCACCATCATGATTCCAACATCCGACCTCGAAACTTTAAAGGTCCCACTTTCAGTATAGATTTTTCTCTAAACAGAGGTAATAGTCCTTTTCATCAGTCAGCATTCTAGCAGGAAACAAAAGGGATAGTCAGCCGGAAGTTTTAAGTGAATTTAATGAATGGGACTATTTCTGGAGGTGTGAACAGGTTAAGGGAACCTAGAAAGAATGTGGAGGCATCCAGGGTCTAATGACAGGACTCCATTACCACACCAGCCTGAAAAGATAAAGGGAGGAACAACTGCTACTGGAGTCTGGTGAGAGCAGCCTGATAGGGTTTATAGTTGTAAGGCACAGAGACAGGAAAAGAGAAGGGGAAGATCCTCAACCCCTTTCTCCTCAGATCCTCTGGCCCCAAACGCAAGCAGAAACCAGAGGGCAAGTGAACCCAGGAATTGCAATTTGCAGGGCCACTGCCATCAAATGCACCCATATAGAGCAGAGCATAGAAGGCTAAATCATGAATCTGGCACCAAGAGGGAAGAGCCAAGCTCCCATTTATAATTAGCACACTCTCTAAACCCATTGAGGGTGTGGAGGAACAATCATTCAGCCGTCAAAAACAGTGTCAAAACTACTGTAATACACACACTCGCAAAGCGAACCTGTGCCCTACTCTTCTTTGACCTTTTAGTGTTGCAATTTTAGTAAGTTTAATAGTTGTTGGATTTTGTTTTCTTTTTCCTGGAAGTAAGGATCACAGAATCCTGACCTACCCAGTGAGAACAGACCTTCAGTAAATTTGTCATGTGTCTGTTACTGATCTTTGGCTGAGAGGAATGAGAAGAAAATGTATCTAAATATCAAATGAGTTCTAAAAAGTAGGTGCTGGTTACCATTTCAGGAGGAAAGCTTTCTAATAGATATGAACTAACTTTACTCCCACCTTTCATTCGGACTTCTTTTGTAAGTAACCCAAGCATAATTAAATTTCCTGAAATTCAGTTTCGGAGAAAATATAAAATACCCTTTTAATTCTATTCTTTGTCATAAAAGCAAGGTTGATGATATACTGCATATTCTTTCCAAGGCCGTTGAAAGCTGTCCAAACCTCCGTCCAAATTTTTTTTTTTTAATTACCTGGTGAAATCTTGTGGCAAACCAGATGAAAATAATGTGTCTGAATGTGACCTTTGTGACTTTCCTCCTTAATTTATATTTACTGTAGACTTCTAATTACCTCCTCCCTTGCTTCATTTGACTTAAATTTTAGTAGGAGAGATGGAATCTTTTGTTTTCTGGAACTATTGTTCTATAGTCAGCAAATGTTCTGCTTTTCTCCGAGCACTTCTACTTTCTTGCCTTCACTTGCACAGCTCTCCTACTAGGATCCCACGACCCCAGCAGCAGGTATCAGCAGGTGGAGTTAACATCTCTATGTTCCCTGTTGCCATTTCCAAGTTATTCTTCTCCATTGTCCATTTAAAAAAATAATAAATCTACTCCCAAGGAATGATGAACACAAAGTTCATTTGAGGACATGTTTTCTCCATTTTTTTTTTTTTTAATTCCTTCGTACTCCCTAACACAGTGTCTTCCATGATAGCTGCTTACAGGAATATATGTTGAAGAAAGGAGACAAGAGGCACTGTAAGGATATATTTTTCTTTTTTTATGATTTTTCTAATAGGAGTTCTTAAAATAGGTGCTTTACTTGGTACTTCAAGGCTGAAGGACTTTTTTTTTTTTTTTTCTTTTACTATAGCTTTTAATGCTGTGGCTAAAGTGCTATGAAAGATTTGGCATGTTTAGGATTATATATCACGGAATTTTAAAAGAAATATTCCACTGGCTGTTTCATATTGATTTCCAGTTCAGTTTACACTCAGGTTCTCATGCACCTGGCTACATTCTTGTAATAGAAGCCTTTAAGAAATTGCTATATCTTATATCATTTTTTTAAATGACATTCATTTCTGTTCCTTTTCTTTTTACATAAAACCACACACCTCTATTTTGTTTCTAAATTACTTATCAGTGTCTCTTTAAATAGAGCATGAATCAGGCAAAGCATCTGGCAAATTGCTAGCTTGTATAATGTTCAAATATTTCATCAATAGAAATAGAATCAGGAGAGTCACCAAAATTATTCAATGGTATGAAGATTGCGTCCATTCCATAAAAACCTGAAATTCTCACGAGACTAATATTAAAAACCCATAGACCACAACCCTTTGGTTAAAAAAATGTTAGAACTCAAAGTTTATCTCAGTAATTAGATAAGGACAGAAAGGAGTTAATTGAGTTTCTTACAGTCACTCTGAAGTTGGTGAGTGAAAGTACAGCAGACTCAGCCAATCAATCAATTCCTAAGTTTTTCATTGACTATGCATACTTTTTTGTTCTTAACATTATGCCATTGTTCACACAAGGGCAAATATGAACAGTCACATGGAACAGCCCACCCTGCACAACACTGTAAGGTCGATGTTTTCATTTCTTTCACAAATTTCCCTTCAGTGGAATACCAGTTTCTCACTTCCTAGATGTGTTCCCTTGGAACCATTGTTTAACCTCTGTGAACTTGTTACATTAGCTTCCATGTATATTGGAGATAATGCCTAGCATGAAGCTGTTGGGAAAATTAAATTATAAATGACAGTCCTTTTTTAGTTTTTTACCCCTAGAAGCTGATCAATAGCATTTTTTCTTCCTCATTAAGAAAATAATACTTCCCTAGTCTCTTAACATTCCACTTACATTAAAACAGGGAAAACAAAATCTCTCAGCATAACTTTCTCTTTGACCAACACTAATTTAGACTGTTTTCCAAAAAAGTTTCCAAGTTATTTTATGCCAAAATAATAATTATATCTGACTCTATATAAAAGAAATATTGGATGGGTCATTTATAGAAGCTCCTACTACATGACTATATATTATGCTGAAAAAATGTTTATGTATATTCTAAATTTGACACATTAACTTGTTACATATTTATTATGATCAGAAAGGAAGGCATGGTAGAAAGAGCACTAGGTGAGTTCGGGAAACCTGTCCGCTAATTCTGGCTTTGACATTATTTAATCGTGTGTGTCTTAGGCTGGGTTTTCTAGAGAAGCAAAACCGGTGAAGCATATATATAGAGAGAGAGAGATTTATATCAAGGAAGTGGCTCACGTAGTTGTAGAGGCTAGGAAGTCCCAAATCTCTGGGTCAGGCTGGAGGCATCTCCTGACTCACGTAGCTGCAGGGGCTGGTGAACCCAAGATCGGCAGGTAAACCACTAGCTCAAGTCCCAGGAGCCAGAGGTCAGATAAACAGGAGCCAGCTGCAGGATCCAGAGCAAGCAAAAGCCCAGGAGCCTTGCGAGAAAGTCTACCTATATTAGATGCAGGCCACATGCCCAAGGAAACTCCCTTTCAAATGATTGGCTGCTCATAGCGGATCTCATCATGGAGGTGATTACATTATATCAGATCTCATTATGGAGGTGATTACATCATTACATAGTTGCCAAACTACATCATAACTGCCAAACCACTGAGAATCATGGCCCAGCCAAGTTGACAACCTTAGTCATCACATGGTGAATCACTCAATCTCCCTGACATTCCTTCTCCTCATCTATAAACTCAAGGGGCTGAGCCAGGTGATTTTTGAAGTCCTTTTTTTTTCAGTCCTAGAAAGGTCCCTGTTTCTCAGTACTTTCATAGATATTCAGTCTTCATGAGGTTTTCTCCTTCATTATGTGCTCACAACTTACCCAGACCTAGGAAGAACTCTACCACTTTTCCAAAAATTGCTTTTCAAACTTGGAAACATTGACTAAAATGAATAATGGGGGAATATAAAAACATGAAAGTTAGGAATTATTAGAATATCATAGCAGTTTATTCTCACAACATGTGTCTCAGAAAGATAAAAGGAATTTGAAGGGTTAGAGTACTTATTTTTTACATTTAATATATGGAAAAAGCTAAACCAATTGTCAGAGTTTATAGTAGACATAATTACAGCACTACATCTCCAACTCTAAAAAAAAGAACATTATAAATTATAAGATACTTGAAGTATCCTAGTTTTTTTTTTCTTTTTTTTAAAATTCTCTGTGCATGGTATTCTCTGAAACCATGTAAACCTGCTACTAATCCAACCACAGTTATCTGAAGAAAACAATATTCAATCATTTCATTCATTTACACACTGACTCATCCAATCAAAAACATCGAATCCCTCCACTTATGCACTGAATTTCAACTCCTTTTACCTACTCAAGAAAACTACTTCAGTGATTCCCCCCTAACCCACATAAATTTTCTCCCTTTACTGAATACTTCCCGTTTACCTAGGAAAATGCTGCTATTTCTCCCAGGAAGAAAATTAACTTCCCTTGACCTCACTACTGCTTCTCTTCTCTTTACAGAACAATTTCTCTAAAGAGCTTTCTTTACTTGCTATCTCCAATTTTTCCACTTCTATTATCTCTTGAACTAGATTCAACCAGGCTAAAAAAGACCCTGTTTCTGCCTTCCTTTACTAAAAGAGTTCTTGTCAATATCAACAATTACCTTCAAGATTCTCAATCCAATGGCCAAGTCTCTGTTCTCATTTTAGTTGACCTATCAGTATGATGTGACATAGATGATTACTTCTTCTTTCTGGAAACCATTTCATCATTTAGCTTCCAGGATAATTGTAATATTAACAATAATAATGGCTAACACAAGCTAGCACTATTCCACTTTGTAGTTCACCTGCATCTACCATGATCCATCTGGTTTTTAGCCTTTGATAGTGTTCCTGAAATTCCTCCTGAGGTAGGGTACTATGGTTCTACTACTGATTTACCATCTTAGCCAGGATATGGGAGTGAGAAGGGCAAGGAGGCAATTCCAGAGACTTCCACTTCTCCTTTCCTGACGTGACTGTTTTTACTCCACAGGTGATGGAACCAAAGTATGGTTCTGTCAATTGCTTAGTGAAACCACCATAATTATGCACTAAAGAATGGAAGAAATGACCACAGAATTATTTGTGAGTTGAACCTACTATGGACTTGGGCCAGGGCTTCATTTATTTCTTGGCATTCATATCCCACAACTCTGAAAAGGGTGGCATGAGAGCATTTTGGGATCCCTGGTATCAGTATTGACTCACCCCCCATATCCAATAATCTTTACAAGACCTAAGTATTTCCCTAACTGTATTGTATAGTGGGTGGAACAAATGGTTAAACACTTAACTACTAGCCAAGAGGTTGGCTGTTCAAACTCACCCAGAGGTGCCTCAGAAAAAAAGGACTGGCGATCTGCTTCTGAAAGATTACAACCTGAAAATCTTACAAAGTACAATTTTGCTCTGCACAAATTAGGTCACAGTAAGTTGGAACCAACTCGATGGCAACTAACAACAGCATTGCACAGTGTATTGGTAACTGACCATAAGGCCATTTAGTAAAGGATAGGTAAACAGCTTCTATAAATACATGTTGTGGTTCTGCTTAGTCCTTCTTCAATGATACACCAGCTTCCTCTTCAGTCGGTAGGCTCAGGTCTAGAAAATCAGTTTGGCAAGTTTTTTCTACTGTAGCAGTTGACTTCAATCCTCTACTCACAAGCACTTAATATTATTTCTTATATAATCCGAGCAATACCTTCATTGGCTTCCCATCTTATTTTCCTCTAAGAAACCATGATCCATTGGCCATTGCCACAGATTTCTGTAATTAAAGACCCCCTGTTTGTCTATCCAACCATGTTGCTCTTTGCAGTAATTATAACCACTTTGCCTCTGGTAGTTAAATGCCACCATTGAAACTCAGTGATGCCAATATCTCACTAATATGTGACTCATTGCTTTAGTGAAGGAAATGTTCTCCACACCCTACTGGGGAATATAATCAGCTGTTTTATCTAATATGTTAATTCTGGAAAGAACTCTTCTCTGAGCCTTCTGATCCCTTCTTTAGTTGTCTACTAAGGTCATCCACAACTCATTTACTAAAAGTATTTGTCCTCATCAAGTTTCAAGAAGCTATACCAGCAGCATATTAGGAGCAGATCCAGACACTCTTGCTGGCGTATTAAACTCTGACTCATGAGAAAGTACCTCCATAACAATAAATTTTCCTTATGCAGTCTTATAATCTGCATCCCTCTCCAGTCCCACGCCATTCTCAAAATGCTCTCCCACGTCCTGTCGGTATTAGCGAAATACCAAACCAAACCCACTAAAGTCAAGTCTATTTCAACTCATAGCCATCCTATAGGACAGAGTAGAACTGCTCCATATGGTTTCCAAGGAGAACCTGGTGGATTCGAACTGCTGACCTTTTGGTTAGCAGCTGTAGCTCTTAACTACTATGCCACCAGGGTTTCCTAGCCAAATGCAGTACCTTTTGAATTCATAATCCATTTCCTTCGATAGCAGAGACTGGATTGACTTGCTCTTTCCAAGCTAAGACTTGGGTCTAGTTGCTTGCCTAGAAACAATGAGGAAAGGTGAAGGCAGATTTTGAGAAGAGAAAGCATCATCTTTAAATGGCTCAATGAAGCCTTGCACAGTTTCTTGGCAATGGGAGCTACTAGCCCGAAGAGAGGGGACTGCTTCCACCAGCCTTGAAGCTTCATAGAAAACTGGTGGTAGCAATGCTGTAACATGCCTGGGTTATCCCAAACCCAATTAGTATCAGCAGAGTATTTATCTCACCAGAGAGTAATCCACTTTCAGACTCTTCTTCTAACAGTCTTCTTTCTAGGACAATTTCTACTACCAACCGTTTCAGGTTGGGTTTCTCAAAAAGCAGACCTTAAGTCAAGGTTGCTGGTGCAAATAATTTCTTTGGGAGGTTATTCCAGGAAGCATGGTAAGGGAGTGGAAAGAAAGCCAATAAACAGAATACTAAGGAAGAGGTTACCATAGTGGGCAACAGATATGCTCTGAGAAACTGTAGACTCCATCTCAGAAATGTCCCACAGAGGTACAGGGAAGTTAAGTATTTATCTACAAACTCCTGTCCCTCACTGTTGGTTGATTGCTCTGAGGGAGGTTAAAGTTCTGGCCCTTCAGGCTTACCCCAGGTGTAACCGTGCGTGCTCTCTTGGCCAGAGAATGCCTTTAGGTGGAGAAAAACAGTAGTTTGTACAGTACATAGAAGCTGTGAGGCCCAGGTGGACGAAAGAAACATGGATTAGCTTTGACAGCATCTGCTACACTGCCATATACTGAAATCCTATCTTTCCTGCCCTAAGTAGGAGGTGATAGTCCCATTTTTGGTACATTTTAGGAAAAATGTTTATCCATGTCCTACCTGGAAATCATATTTTGTTTAACCAGTACTATAAAAAAAAATATATTCCACAAATTGAAAAACACTGCTATATATGGGAATCCACTGAATAATTGTTATTTATGGATTAATTTTGTATACATTTTAGAATAAATATTCTGTAATAGAGATGATGGATTGAAAGGAGAAAGGCTATATATAAGGAAAACAGTTAGGAGGCAATATACAATATCCCGAGCATTAACCAGCAGAAACAGTGGGCGGAATGGAAAAGGAGATAGTTTTCAATGATCTTAATGAGATGGAACTTATAGGACTCATCGATTCATAGAAAATGGGAATAAGAGGAGTGGTGGAATAAAAAATATAGATTATATCTTTTCCTTTTTTTCAGATATGCAAGATAAGTACTTTACAGCAATTCAGTTGAAAAGAAATTATAGAAGTCTTAAAAAAAAAAAACTTAGAAAAAATCCTGCATACAGCATCTTCAAGTAGCTCCGCAGGCAATGTTAATACTCCCCAAGGTTTGAGAACCACTCCCTTATATGATACTAATGTAATTCCTTCTCTAAAGATTTGAGCGTTACTAATTGGCCTACAGATAACAATTCCCAGAATATTATGTTTTAGGTATTTCAGTTTTCTATATGGAAATTCGTAGTCATATTAGCATAAAAGAAACAGTTTAATTGTATAACTATCAGACTTCTAATAACTGCCTTGGCAAGAAAGCCAAAGTTAATCATTGTTAAACATCATTCTTAGCAGGAAGAACTTTCCAGTAAAACAGGTGAACCGAGAGAGAAATTGCGTAATCCTAATCCAAATACCAAAATATAATTGCTTTCTAGACTGTTTCTGGTAAGTACTGAATGAATATCAGTTGAGACAGCCCCAGAAAAAAGCAGGATGAATTTATGTTTGGCCATTCAAATTAATCATCCCATATTAAATTCACAATATTGTATAACATGGCTGCCATGTCACTAACACAAACCAGCTGTGACACATTCTTTCCACTTGAAAGTAATTTAACATAACGTCCAACAGAAAACTGCATCTTTTCCAGCTTTCTATGAGAATATCCTATAACAAATAATTCATAACAATAAGATGCCACTTTTTCTCTAGCTTCGTAAATGATTGACAAAGTTAAACATATCCAAACATATTTAAGCAAGAAAAAAAAAAGTGTTGTTGGTAGGAGCAAAAGTGATTATCTAATAGGCAAGGTGAGCATGGTGCTTACTTTGCTTAACAGATCATCTGTAGGGAGCAATTTCACATTTCTTCGCCACATCGAAGATTCTGTTTCTAGGTATGTCTGGCATCTGTCTCTCTCCCAACCCCACAGCATCTTCCTATAGAATCAAAGCCTGTTTTCAAATTTACAATCCCTGAGAAGGACAGATTACCCAGTGTCTTAGTTATCTAGTGCTGCCATAACAGAAATACCTCAAGTGAATGGCTTTAACAAAGGGAAATTTATTTGCTCACAGTCTAGGAGGCTAGAAGTCTGAATTCTGGGTTCCAGGTCCAGTGGAAAGCTTCCTCTCTCTGTTGGCTCTGGGGGAAGTTCCTTGACATCAATCTTCCCATGGTCTAGGAGCTTCTCAGCACAGGGACCCTGGGGCCAAAGGATGCGCTTCCCTCCTGGTTCCTCATTCTTGGTGGTAGGAGTTTCCCCTGTCTTTCTGCTCTCTTCTCTCTTTTATATTTCAAAAGAGACTGACTGAAGATACAACCTAATCTTGCAGATTGAGTCCTGCCTCATTAACATAACTTCCTCCAATCCTGCCTCTTTAACATTATATAGGTGGGGTTGGCAACACATAGGAAAATCATATCAGATGACAAAATGGTGGACAATCACACAACACTGGAAATCATGGCCTAGCCAAATTGACACACATTTTAGGGAGACACAATTCAATTCATAACACCCAGTAAGCAAGGTAAATTTGGGCTTACTTCTGTTTACTTACTAATCTGTAGTTAACAAAGTCACTACAGATTAGTAAATACTTAGTAAATATTTTTGTTCTTTAGTAAGTAAGCACAAGTAAGCCTGTGTTTACCTTGCTTACTGGGTAATCCACCCCTGGTTAGAAGTTCTTCACATTTTAGGGATAAAACCAAAACCAAACCCATTGCCTTTGACTCAATTCCAACAAATAGCAGCCCTACAGGACAGAGCAGAACTGCCCCATAAGGTTTTCAAGGCTGAAACCTTATGGAAGCAGACTGCCACATCTTTCTCCTGTGGAACAGCTGATGGGTTCAAACTACTGACCTTTCAGTTAGCAGCTGAGTGTTTTAACCACTGCAACACCAAGGCTGCTAGTAAAATAAATATCCTGGAAGATATTTAAGAGAAATAAAAACAAACGTTTATTTCTGAATAATTTAGTCCATCTTTAATTCATTCAACAAGTACTTACGAGGAGTGTCTAGTTTATATGTGAGGGGCAGTGATGGGTCAGTGGTGGAACGTTCAACCTCCATGCAGGAGACCTAGTTCAATTCTCAGCCAATGGACCTCATGCGCAGCCACCACCCATCTGTTAGTGGAGATTTGGGTGTTACTATAATACGGAACAGGTTTCAGAGGAGCTTTCAAACTAAGACGAATTAGGAGGAAAGGCCTAGTGATCTACTTTTGAAAATCAGCCCATGAAAACCATATTGGATCACAATGGTCTGATCTGTAATTGATTATGGGGACTGTGCAGGAATGGGGAGAGTTTCCTTCAGCTGTTCGTGGGGTAACCATAAAAAAAAAAAAAACCATAAGTGGGGGCCAATTCAACAGCAGCTAACAAAAACAACCTGTTTACACATGACAGGCATTTCCTCTGAATGCTGGGGATATTGTTGTAAGGTGCCCGACGAGTCAGTCCCAACTCATAGCGACTCTGCCCAACAGAATGAAACACCTCTTGACCCTGCGCCACCCTCACAATTGTTACTATGCTTCAGCACATTGTTGCAGCCACCCTGTCAATTCATCTCCTTGAAGGTCTTCCACCTTTTCACTGACCCTCTACTTTACCAAGCATGATGTCATTCTCCAGGGACTGATCCCTCCTGATAACATGTCCAAAATATGTGAGATGTAGCCTCATCATTCTTGCTTCTAAGGAGCATTCTGGTTGTACTTCTTCCAAGACAGATTTGTTTGTTCTTTTGGCAGTCCATGCTATATTCAATATTCTTCTCCAACACCACAATTCAAAGGCGTCAATTCTTCTTCAGTCTTCCTTATTCATTGCCCAGCTTTCACAGGCATATGAGGTGGCTAAAAACACTATGACTTGGGTCAGATGCACCTTAGTCTTCAAGGTGACATTTTTGCTTTTCAACACTTTAAAGAGGTCTTTTGCAGCAGATTTACCCAGTGCAATGGGCAAAGGAACAAAACCATAAAACAAACATTGTAACGTAAAATAGATCAAATTAATAATCTAAAAATAAATTTGATTAAATTATACATATTCCATACAAATTTGGCCTTTTCAACACTGATGAATTTAACTCGGAAAGTTAAATTATTGATACCACTGTTACAGTTTTAATTTATGAAATGAAATCACTGTCTAGAATAGAATCTACCAAATATTGTTGTAAATTGCTGACTTCACCCATCCTTGGTGCTGGTAGTTATTTTGCTAAGATCTTTTGAAGCAGCTGATTATGGGCTCCTTAAATTCTGTTTAAAATAGTTTTTGTTATGACATAGCTGAAATTTGAGTGAAATATTGCTCCTTTTGCTTTTGATTTTTTTTTTAATGAAAGTGAAACGTGTTGTCTATATCCTCTCTGGCTGCCAGGATAAAATGCCTATTTAAGGTTGTCAATACTAGTAGCAGCAACAGCTGGTGAGTTTAATTTGCATTTAAATGAACAGTTTACAACAATGTCCTTCAAGTCGGAGGACACTCCTGATAGTATTCTCTGTGCACATTTGCAGTAGTAGCTGGAAGATGGATATGCAGTCCACAGTGCAGTCTAAAAGCTGCATCTGGTAATGGGCCAGTCACTCTTCGAAGGGCTGCTAATGCACTCTTTGGGAAAAGCGGTCATCCCAAATCTACTGGTTGATGTCCATGCCACGCTATCACCTTTTAATATTGCACATGTTGCTTGAGGTTTACGTGATATGAGGGTTGATTTCAGCAGGCCTGAAACTGGCCTGAGTTATTTTACTGAATAAAAGATATAACTGCACGGCACTGAGCAGTGGTAAAGGCATGAAGTACAATTAATAATATCGATTAATAATCGATTAACAATATTGATTTGTAACCAGGGCTTTGAGCCAGTTTGGAACGGTTCAGTAATTGCTGACATAAACTAGGGCAGTGTATACGATGCATAGCAACCAAACCTGTTGCCCACCAGATTTTGACCCCAGTAGGAGTTGGAATCAACTCCACAGCAACAGGCTTGGTTTGGATTTTTGGTAGGAAACAACCAGTGATGCCCAGCTCAAAGATGGTGGCCTACCACGCCCATGTGTGTCTCTGTCTTTGGCTCTGCCAATAATCCAATCTCCTGCATCAGGCTCCTGCAACTTTTCCCAAATATGTGCCGGATTATTTATGACTTTATTATTGACAGGACTGTGGAGACTGACACACATTCAAAGGAGAACAGTCTGTCGCCATATTGGAACTAGGCGCTACTGTTTGTTTCCTGCTTGGGTCAAAATCCTCTGGGCAACAGTTTGGGTTGCTATACAGTGCATACGCTGTCTCTCTTATGACACCAATTACTGAGCTGTTTCCAACGGTTTGAAAGCCCTGTTTGTAACCATGGGTCCCAAGGAGTTTAGGGGCATTTGCACCAGCCTGTCAGCATTGTTTGCTGATAAAAGTAAGATTGATTATTTGCACCTGATCTTGTGAGACACCTCCCCACCCACCAAAGGCCTTTGCTCTTGGGGCTGGTTATACAGCTAGACTATGACTATGTGACCAGCAGGGAGAAGAAACCACATCCAAAACTCCATGTTGGCCTTCTTGGCTCTGAGACCTGCACATGTTGGTAGTTCCTGACCTGAGAAAAAAATTGCAAGCACATGGCTGTTAGAGAGGGAGGACAATTGGATCTTGTGCCTGGCCACTCTGGACTCCTCGATGTGAGGCAGCCTTTGATTGTCATGCATATTCTTAGTTTAATGCTGATACTATGCTTATTCCTGCAAAACTGTAGAGTTAAAAACACTGTCATATTAGGCACTATGCACTTTATTTAGCAATTGAGCCCTACCCGATTGCCACTGTTTTTGCCAAGTCTGTACAATCTGTCCTTTAAATAATCACCTTTTAAAATAATCACCTTTTCCTGTATATAGTGTAGTGCATTTTCATCAAAAAGCTTTGACTACAAAAAAAATTCTAAGGAAGAAAATTACAGTTAACCATAAGCTTACTATCAAGAAAAAATTATTCTTAATAGTTCAGTATTTTTCCCCCAGATTTCTCTATGCTTTATTGAGATGTGCTCGGAAACATTTTGTATTCCAATTTTCTTCCAGTAAACTTGATAACATTGGCATTATTCTTAGCAAATATCATTTTACTGACTACATAATATCCCATCACATGGCTATTTCACCATCATGCAAGAGCTGTATTGTTGAAAATTTCATTTATTTTCATTTTCTCCTTTATGTATAAGCAGTTATAAAACTCTTTTATTCATAAAACTATTTATCATATGTCATTCATGTTATTAGGTTGTTGTTGTGTGCCATTGAGTCCATTCCAGCTCATAGTGACCCCATGCAACAGAGTAGAACTGCCCCATAGGGTTTCCAAGGCTGTAATCTTTATGGGAGCAGATCTCCAGGTCTTTTCTCCCTTGGAGCAGTTGGTTGGTTTAAACCACTGACCATTCAGTTAGCAGCCAAGTGCTTAACCATTGCACCGTAAGGACTCCTCTGTCATTAAGAGAGATCCTTAGATTAACTATAGGAAAGTACATAAACATTTTAAAAGCTGTGTTATAATTTTACTAATTAATTTCCAAAAAGATAATGTCTATGTTAATGTCACAGGAAATATAGGAAACACTTTACCATTGAAATCATATATTTGGAGATATCTATCCCTTTTCCAACATATTTATTAGAATAATTTTTGGTTGACTTTTAATTTGTACATATGGCTTATACATGTTTCACCTTTTTTATAAACAAATCTATTTATCTTTTTACTTATGATTTATTACATTACTTTTAAGTCTGGGAAATCTTTCCTACTACAGAAATGTGGTAGGGTATTAATTTCTATTTTATTCTAGCCTTTTTACAATCTGCTTTTTCACATTCAACTCTTAAAGCATTTTAGATATATTTCCATTTTCATTTTTTTCTAGTACCATCTACTGAAAAACTTTAATATATGTTAATACACATTGTGGAAAAAGAAATCTTCCCTGAATTACTTAAGGAGCGGTGGTGACACAGTGATTAAGCACTTGGCTGCTAACCTAAAAGTCAGCAGTTCGAACCCACCAGCCACTCTGTAGGAGAAAGGGTGTGGCAATCTGCTTATGTAAAGATTACAGCCTTGGAAACCCTATGGGGCAGTTCTGTCCTATTGGGTTGCTATGAGTCAGAATCAACTTGACACCAACAGGTTTGGATCTTGGTTTTTGTGGCACAGTGGAAACCCTGTTGGTGGAGTGATTAAGAGCTACGACTGGTAACCAAAAGGTTAGCAGTTCAAACGCACTAGGCAGTCCTTGCAGACTCTATGGGGCAGTTCTACAGGGTCGCTATGAGTTGGAATCCATTTGACGACCGAGGGTTTGGTATCTTTGGTTTTTTTGGTGGCACAGTGGACAAGAGCTCAGGCTGCTAAGTAAACGGTCGACAGTTCGAATGCACCATCCACTCCTTGGAAACTGTATGTGGCAGTTCTACCCTGTCCTACAGGGTAGCTGTGAGTCAGAATGGACTAGACAGCAACATGTTTGGGTTTTGGTTTTTATGTCACATATTAGGGCCCCTAGCTTTGATTCTGTTTTTCTTCCATGATCTTTATATTTTTTGCTTTTATATCTAGGTCTTTGTTTCATTTTGTATTATTTTTTGTATATAGTGTGAGGTATGGGTCCTGTTTCATTTTTTTTTAAAGGGACATCCAGTTTTGCCAGCTCCATTTGTTAAAAAGACTATTTTTTCCCCATTTAATGGACTTTGGGCCTTTGTCAAAGATCAGATGAGCATAGGTCGATGGATTTACGTTTGCGTTCTCGATCCTGTTCCATTGGTCTGTATGTCCTTGAGCTAGTACCAGGCTGTTCCGACTACTGTAGCTGTATGGTCAGTTCTGAGGTCAGGTAGTGTGAGTACTCCTACTTTATTATTCTTTTCAATAAATCTGTACTTATCCAGGGCCTCTTTCCTTTCCATATAAAGTTAATGATTAGTTTTTCCATCTCATTGAGGAATGCTGTTGGTATTTGGATCAGGATTGCATTTTATTTGTAGATTGCTTTGGGTAGAATTGACATTTTAACAACATGGAGTCTATCCATCCACAAGGATGGCGTGTTTTTCCATTAATGTAGGTCTCCTGATTTCTTGCAGAAGTGTTTTGTAGTTTTCTTTGTGTAGGCCTTTTACATTCCTGGTTAGATGTATTTCTAAGTATTTTATTTTTTTCCAGACAGTTATAAATGGTATTACTTTCCTGATTTCCTTTTCATTATTCTCTTTACTGGTGGATAGGAATTCAACTGATTTTTTATGTTTATCTTATATTCTGCTACTCTGCTGAATCTATCAGTGTTCTTGAGGCATTTTGGGGGTTCTGTATGTATAGTATCATATCATGCACAAATAGGGACAGTTTTACTTCTTCCTTACCAATTTGGATGATTTTATTTCTTTTTCTTATCTTATTGCTCTAGGTAGGACTTCCATCATAATGTTAAATAGAAGTGGTGATAAGTGGCAACCTTGTCTTGTTCCTGTTCTCGGCTGGAATTTTTCAGACTCTCTCCATTGAGAATGATGTTGGTTGTTGGTTTTGTATTAAAAAAAAAACTAAAAAACCAAACTTACCGCTGTCGAGTCGATTCCGACTCATAGCAAGGACACCCTTTAGTATATTGAGGAATTTCCCTTCTATTCCTATTTTATTGAGAGTTTTTATCAAGAATAGGTGTTGGACTTTTTCAAATGCCTTTTCTGCATTGATTGAGATGATCATGTGATTCTATTGTTCTGCTTTATTTATGTGGTGGTGTATATTGATCAATTTTCTAATGTTGAACCATCCTTGCATACCCTGTGTGAATCCCACTTGGTTATGGTGTATTTTTTTTTTTTTTGATATGATGCTGAATTTTATTGGCTAGAATTTTGTTGAGAATTTTTGCACCTATACCCATGAGAGACACTGGTCTGTAATTTTCGTTTTTTGTGGTGCCTTTGCCTTGTTTTGGTATCAGGGTTATGCTGGCTTCACAGAAAGAATTCAGAGGTATCCCTCCCTTTTCTACATTCTGAAATAGTTTGAGAAGCACTGATGCAAACTCTTCTCTGAATGTTTGGTAGAATTCTCCACTGAAGCCATCTAGGCCAGGGCTTTTTTTTGGTTGGGAGATTTTTTGTTTGTTTGTTTTATCCTTTCAATCTCGTCTCTTGTTATGTGTCTGTTCAGATTTTCAACCTCAGTTTGTGCCAGTTTAGATAGGCAGTGTGTTTCTAAAAATTTGTCCATTTCCTCTAGGTTTCCAAATTTGTCAGAGTATCGTTTTTCATTGTAGCCCTGTAGGACAGAGTAGAACTGCCCCATAGGGTTTCCAAGAATGCCTGGTGGACTGGAACTGCTAACTTTTGGTTAGCAGCTGAACTGTTTGAGTCAGAATCGACTCAACGGCATCAGATTGGGTATTGGTTTATAGTTTTTAACAGTACTCTGTTATGATCCTTTTTATTCCAGGTGAGTCCCCATTTTGTTTCTCCTTTGGCTTATTTATTTCCTCTCTTGAGCTTTTGTTTTTCTTTGTTTTGTTTTTGTCAATATGGCCAAGGGTTTGTCAATTTCATTGATCCAGTCAAAGAACCAACTTTTGATTTTGCTGATTTCTTCTATTGCTTTCCTCTTCTCTATTTAATTTATTTCTACTCTGATCTTTATTATTTCCATTTTCCTGGTGACAGTGGGCTTCTTTTGCTGTTCTCCATCTTTTTACTCCAGTTGTAAAGCTAACATTTTGATTTTATCCCTTTCTTCTTTTTTGATGTGTGCATCTATTGCTATAAATTGACCTCTGAGCACTGCTTTTGCAGTGTCCCAAAGGTTTTGGTATGATATGTTTTTGTTCTCATTTGATTCTAGGAATTTTTTATTCCATCTTTGATTTCTTCTATTACCAAGTGGTTTTTAAGCAAGGTATTATTCAGTTTCCATGTTTTTTATTTTTTTTTTCCTTGCTCTTTCTGTTAATTTCTACTTTTTTGGCTTTGTCATCAGAGAAGATACTTTATAATATTCAAAGTTTTTGATTTTGTTGAGGGTTGCTTTGTGGCATAAAGTGTGGTCTATGCTGGAGAACTTTCCATATACATTGGAAATGAATGTGTACTTTGTTGCTATTGGGTGGAGTGTTCTATATATGTCTATGAGGTCAAGTTTGTTGATTGTGACTTTTTGATATTCTGTATCTTTGTTGAGTTTCTTTCTAGATATTATGTCTTTTACCGAAAGTATTGTGTTGAAGTCTTTTACTATTATTATGAAACTGTTAATTTCTCTTTTCAGTGCCGTTAGTTTTTTTTATGTATTTTGGAGCTCTGTCATTGGGTGCATAGGTATTAATTATAGTTATGTCTTCATGGTGGATTGTCCCTTTAATCACTACATAATGTCCTTTCTTGTCTTTTATGGTGGATTTTGTCTAAAGTTTATTTTATCTGAGATTAGTATTGCCACTCCTGCTCTTTTTTGATAGCTGTTGACTTGATATATTTTTTTCCATCCTTTGATTTTCAATATATTTATGTTTTTGTTTCTGAGGTGTGTCTCTTATGAACAACGTATTGATGGGTCATTTTTTTTTTTTTAATCCAGTCTGTTGCTCTTTGTCTCTTTATGGGAGCATTTAAGTCATTTATGTCCCATGTAATTCACTACAGGTGTGAATTTATTGCTGTCATTTTTTTTGTGTGTGATGTTGATGCATTGTTTGTTCCTCTTACTCTCCTGTGCTGAGTTTCTTTTGTTTGTGGATTTTCTTTATGTGGAAATTTTTAGTGTTGTCTTCCCACATGTTTACATTTCAAAAGAGAAAACTTTGGGTTATAAACTTGGAGATATGGTCTTATCTTCAACCTGGAGATATTTGTTTACATTCCAAAGGGTAAGAATCTATGATCCTTCCTCTTCTATCAAGAGAAGGGGCAGATATTCTCTGCTTCTATATTAAGTGTAGAAATTCATATTTCTGTGTTCCTCACCTACAGGATGATCCATATTCCTCTTATTGTATCATCTGTTGGTCTAATGATGCAGAAATGACACTGCAATGTCACTGTGAAGGCTGTATTAGCTGTGAGTGAAAGTAAAGTTCTGAACTCTGACCCACTATACCCAAGAGTTTCTACAAGTATTTATTTATATAAATACAAAGCTGGGCCCACAGGGTAATATTTTAGATCCTTCATAGTTTCTGGCTTAAAAAAAATGCCAAATTCTTGTGTCTTAGAAACTTTCTGGACTATTTTATCTGACTGTCATTGTCACTTTATTGATTATTTTACCTTTAATACTTTCTAATATTAAGTAAAATTAATCTTACTACTTATTTTGTTCCTTATTTTCTCTGAGCAAATCTCAGTTATTTTTCCATGTGAATTTTAGAATTCCATCATTAAAAGCTAAAAAGATGTTGAAGTTTTTACTAAATCCTTGAACAATTTAAGTAAATAACATGTTTATGATCCTGTTTTCCCATGCAGAAACACAACATATTTCTTCATTTAGTAAAATATTTTGTCTCACTTTTGCAGTTTTCTGTATCCGAGTTTAATAATCTCTATTTGAGATTATTCTCAAGCATTCAATATTTATATTGCTGGCATGTGTAAATCTTATTTTTCATTGTATTTCTGACTCTGTCTTTTTTTTGAACTCTTGTTAATTTTAACAGATTTTCAGTTGAAATATTTAAATTTCTTAACTATACAATCATATATACTGCAAAAGAAAAAGACCCATTGCCGTTGAGCAGATTCTGACCCTATAGTGATCCTATAGGATGGAGTAGAACTGCCCATAGGGTTTCTAAGGAGCACCTGGTAGATTTGAACTGCCAATCCTTTGGTTAGCACTTAACCTCTATGCCACCAGGGTTTCTGTATATACTGCATATCATCATTTATTCATCATGAATATTTCCTGTTATCAGGCACCAGAAATACTAAATTTTCTTAGATGGCATGAACATAGCCTTCAAGAGGTTACAGCCCAATGGGGATAAGAAGATTCTAAAGAAAAGTCTAAAATTCATTTATATCCTTTACACCAACTGTGGAGCTTTGGTAGTACAGTGGTTAAGAGCTAGGCCACTAACCAAAAGTTTGGCAGTTTGAACCCACCAGGCATTCGTTGGATACCCTATGGGGCAGTTCTACTCTGTCCAATAGTTATTATGGGCCAAAATTGACTCAGTGGCAAAGAGTTTTGGCTTTTATGCCAACAGCGGACCCTTGGGGGAAACCCTGGTGGCATAGTGGTTCAGAGTTACAGCTGCTAACCAAAAGGTCGGCAGTTTGAATCCACCGGGTGCTCCTTGGAAACTCTATAAGGCAGTTCTACTCTATCCTATAGGGTCGCTATGAGTTGAAATTGACTAAGAGGCAATGGATTTTTGGATGGAGCCCTGGTGATGCAGTGGTTAAGAGCTATGGCTGCTAACCAAAAAGTCAGCAGTTCAAATCCACCAGCCACTCCTTGGAAACCCTATGGGTCAGCTCTACTCTGTCCTATAGGGTCGCTTCGAGTCAGAACTGATTTGATAGCAATGTTTTTGTTTTTGTATTCCAATTGCAAACCAGTTAGCAGAATAAGGAGACGGCAAATCATCCATAAATTCAGAGATAGTTTCTTGATTCCAAAAAAAAAAAAGCTCTTAAAAATAAGGATAATCAATATAGCTTACTGCATTTCTTGAGTTTAAGACAATTAAATATATACATATCTTGCTTTAATGTAATTGCTTGTTTTTAACTCATGTTAAAGTATATAGAATAAAGTGAAGTGTCTAAGAAAGCTCATGTATGGCAAAGAAGAAATTGATTCCAATACAATTACCATAACATGGTTCAAACTTTCTGAATTCCTGGGGACCTTTGGAATTTAGCTTCTTCGTATTTTCCTTATTTTGAACTTATTCCTACCATAAGAAATTCATAGGGAAGGTTAGAGAAAACATAAGTAAAAGTACCAGCAGAATATCTGGGGCAAGGAAAATGCTTAATGTATTGCAATGTTCCATTACCCTTTCTGTGTGTGTGTGTGTGTGTGAGAGAGAGAGATCTGAAATACACATTTAGATTTTTAAAACTTATACTCATGGTAGAAGTAAATGATCTTTCATTGTTCTCATAATGAATTGTGAATTTTTTTCACCATCAGCTGGTAAGAATTCTAATTTTGATTGTTATGAAAGAGAATATACCTTGCTATCCAAACAACCAATTTTTTTGTCTCAGGATCCAAAACTTAAAATGCTAGACCTCTTACAGGAATGCATAATATAGGTATGTAGTTGGTGTGAAGATTAATGTTAATTAGAGATTTCATTTTAAATATTTTAAATAAGTATAGATTATTTCTATTATAGCTCACACAGGAACTTTTCAATTTATAATAATGCAAAGCTTTTCTGGCATTTTGATATTTGTCACATGTACACTTCTAATCACACTATATGGCACCAGGGAAAAAACATGATAGATTAGATAGATAGACAGACAGACAGACAGATACAGAGATACGTAGATACATACATAGATAGATACATAGATAGACAGACAGACAGACAGGTAGGTAGAAAGATAGATCAAGCAAGGGAGGGGAAAAAGAGTACAAAGAAAGAGAACTTTCTGTGATAAATTTATAAATAAAAATTGTCATTTCTAGGAACCCAATTAAATTATTGCAAATCACTCAAGATCTAGAGTATAAATCAAACAATCCACTTATTGTCCATTTCACCAACACTTTCCACATCACCAATAATTGATTTGCTACAAATTTCCAGTAGTAAAATTTGTGTCCATGTATAAGTACTTCTATTTTCCAAATTATCAAACAATATCATTAATATCACACACAATTAAAATTGTCCTGAAGATCATTCAAAAGCAGCTGCAGCAGTATATCAACTGGGAACTGCCAGAAATTCAAGCCAGATTCAGAAGAGGGCATGGAACCAGGGATATCATTGCTGAATGCAGATGGATCCTGGCTGAAAGCAAAGAATACCCGAAAGATGTTTACCTGTGTTTCATTGACTATGCAAAGGCATTGGACTGTGTGGATCATAACAAATTATGGATAACATTGTGAAGAATGGGAATTCCAGAGCTCTTAATTGTAATCATGAGGAACCTGTACATAGATTAAGAAGCAGTTGTTCGAACAGAACAGGGGTATTGCATGGTTTAAAGTCGGGAAAGGTGTGTGTCAGAGTTGTATCTTTTCACCATACTTATTCAATCTGTATGCTGAAAAAATAATCCTGGAAGCTGGACTATATGAAGAAGAACAGGGCATCAGAATTGGAGGAGGACTCATTAACAACTTGCATTATGCAGATAACACAACCTTGCTTACTGAAAGTAAAGAAGACTTGCAGTACTTACTGATGAAGATCAAAGACTATAGCCTTCAGTACGGATTACACCTTAACACAAAGAAAATAAAAATCCTCACAACTGGACCAATAAGCAGCATCATGATAAATGGAGAAAAGATTGAAGTTGTCAAGAATTTTGTTTTACTTGGATCCACGATCAACACCCATGGAAGCAGGAGTCAAGAAATCAAAAGATGCATTGCATTGAGCAAACCTGCTGCAAAAGACCTCTTTCAAGTGTTAAAAAGCAAAGATGTCACCTTGAAGACTAAGGTGTCCCTGACCGAAGCCACGGTGTTTTCAACCTCCTCATATATGAAAGCTGGACAATGGATAAGGAAGACCAAAGAAAAATTGGTGCCTTTTAATCGTGGTACTGGTGAAGAACATTGAATATACCGTGGAGTGCTAAAAGAACAAATCAATCTGTCTGAGAAGTACAGCCAGAAAGCTCCTTAGAAGCAAGGATGGCAAGACTATGTCTCACATAGTTTGACATGTTATCAGGAGGGACCAGTCCTTGGAGAAGGACATCATGCTTGGTAAAGCAGAGGGTCAGCAAAAAAGAGGAAGACCTTCAGTGAGATGGGTTGACATAGTAGCTGTAACAATGGGCTCGAACGTAACGATTGTGATGATTTTGCAGGACTAGGAGGTGTTTCATTCTGTTGTACATAGGGTTGCTATGTGTCCGACCCAACTCAATGGCACCTAACAACAACAACATTTTCCAAAACTTGGATGTTCTACTTGGAAAATATGAGATTAAGAATAAAGTAAATTGAGGAAATTCTGCTATAATGCTTGTTTTGAAAATGCAAGTGTGTTCCAATGAAATTAATATATTAGGGAATAATTTGGACATAATGTAAATTTCACATTTGCATATACAGTGAAACTGTGAGAGCCAGAACTCAATAAGACTGCCTTGTTTTTCCAGGTGTCACAAGTTTATCACTTTTGACAGAGTTCAGACTTACCACTTTTCTATCGCTATTAATAGAAAATATTTGAGTTTTCCTTCTCTGTCAGATTTCCACCTTACACAGTTTCCAGCCTTTGCAGGTTTTCCTGTATATGATATTATCTGCAAAGAATGCTAGATGAACATAAAAAAGCTGCCTCCAGCTGAATGGAGCTGAACAGGAAGTGTAAAAATACGTGCACATACATCAAAGATTTACTAGTTCCCTCAGTTTATTGGACCTGTTAAACTACAAGCTTGTGTTTTGCTTTATTTTACATTTTTAACTTTTTATTAAAAAAAGAAACAAAACTCATCCAATATCACAAATATGTCTAAGCATCCTAGTACAAAAACACCAAGAACTGCATGCCAAATGAAAGCTTTAAGAGTTGAGGAGAAACTTGAAATAAGAAAGCATTTAGAAAGAAAGAGAACATGTCATCTCCTGAGCAACAGGCATACAAGGATTCACACTGCTGACCCTCAGAAACAACCCTGGGATAATAAACAAAATGTCTATTACTGGAACATTTTCAAGTGCTCCTAAATCAATAAGAACATGGCCTAAAGAAACATATGAGATCGAAAGATTGTTGAGCATATGATAAAGCACAAATGGTAAAAAAAAATTGGAACAGCTTTAAATGAAAATCACCAAATCCTGTAGATGCAGCTCCTTTCAGTGGTAGCAGTAGCTAGTTTGGTGGTTTCAAACATCAGAAAAATTTCCAAAGTCTTTAACTGTCAAGTCTTCTATCTGCAAGAATTTCCAGCAGTGACACAGAATTTAATTAAAGAAGGCTATATATTGGATTAAATGTTCAATTTTGAAGAAACAGGTATCTGTTCTAATCATATGCCTGGAAGGACCTACACCTGTAAGATAGAAAACATGCCCCAGATTTTAAGGCTGTAGATCATTTATGTGTGATGTTTGGTTCAAGGACAAGAAGCCACACTTATCCACATTTAATGTTACAACTTTCTGTCTGATTTCAGATAATGGTTCTTCCAGCACTTCATCATAACTCACAAGTTGCAGCCCTTCCAACACTCATTTCCACAAGCAAACATGGGGTCTTTTAAAAGGTGAAGTGCCATATTTATTGTAGTATTTGCATATTTATTCACTATTTTACATGTGTAAATCTATACCCCACCACTCCTCTGTCAGTTTGTCATACTGTGGCAGCTTACCTGTTGCAGTGATGCTGGAAGCTATATCACCAGTATTTCAAATACTGTCTGGGTCACCCATGGTGGACAGGTTTCAGCAGAGCTTCCAGACTAAGACAGACTGGGAAGAAGGACCTAAAAGTTCTACTTCTGAAAAAAATTGGCAAGTGAAAATCTTATGGATAGCAGCAGAACATGGTCTTGCATAGTGCTGAAAGACGAGCCCTTCGGACTGGAAGGCACTCAAAATAGGGCTGGAGAAGGGCTGCCTTCTCTAAGTAGAGTCAACTTTAATGACTTGGGTGGAGTAAAGCTTTCAGGGCCTTTATTTGGTTATGTAACACTACTCAAAATGAGAAGAAATAGCTACAAATGTGCATTAATAATCCAAACATGGAATGTACAAAGAATGAGACAAGGAAAACAGGAAGTTGTCAATAAGGAAATGGAATGCTTGAACATAGTTATCCTAGGCATTACTGAGCTGAAATGGACTGGTATTAACCATTTTGTATCAAACAATCATGTCATCTGTTTTACCTGGAATGAATGACAAATTGAAGAGAAACAGCCTCGCATTCATCATTAAAAAGAACATTTTCAAGAACTGTCCTGAAATGCAATGCTGTCAGTGATAGGATAATAACCATATGCCTCCAAAGAACACAATTTAATATGACTATTATTCAGATCTACACACCAAGCACTAATGCCAAAGATGAAGAAATTGAAGATATTTACCACCGTCTGCAGTCTGAAATCGATTAAACATGCATTCACGATGCATTGATAATTACTGGTGATTGGAATGTGAAGGTTGGAAATAAAGAAGAAGGGTTTTTAGTTGGAGAATATGGCCTTGGTGACAGAAACAACGTGGGAGATCATGTGGCAGAATTTTGCAAGACCAACAAGTTATTACTGTATATACCTTTTTTCAATAACCTAACTGGAGACTATACACATGGATCTCCCTAGATGGAATACACAGGAATTAAATCAACTGTATCTGTGGAAAGAGACAATATCATATCAGCTCAATATCATCAGTCAGAACAAGGCCAGGGGCTGAAGTGCAAGTTCAAGGTAAAGATGAAGAAAATTAAAGCAAGTTCACAAGAGCCAAAATATGACCCTGAGTATATCCCACCTGAATTTAGAGACCACGTTAAGAACAGAATTGACACATTGAACACTAATGACAGAAGACCAGGTGAGCTGTGGTTTGATATCAATGACATCATACATGAAGAAAGTAAGAGGTCATAAAAAAGATAGGAAGAAAAAAAAAAGACCAAAATGGATGTCAGAAGAGACTCTGAAACTTGCTCTTGAATGTAGAGTAGCTAAAGCAAATGGAAGAAATAATGAAGTAAAAGGGTGGCTCAAGAAGACAAAGTAAAGTATTATAATGAATTGTGCAAAGACCTGGAGTTAGAAAACCAAAAAGGAAGAACACGCTCGGCATTTCTTAAGCTATAAAAACTGAAAAAAAAAAACAAAACAACAATTCAAACCTTGAGTTGCAATACTGAAGGATTCTATGGGCAAAAAATTGAATGACTCAGGGAGCCTCAAAAGAAAATGGAAGGAATACACAGAATCACTGTACCAAAAAGAATGGGTCGACATTCAGGAAGTGGCAGAAGATCAAGAACCAATGCTACTGAAGGAAGAAGTCCAAGCTGTATTGAAGGCATTGGGGAAAAAATGAGGCACCAGAGACGGATGGAATACCAATTGAAATGTTTCAACAAACGGATACAACACTGCAAGCACTCTCTCGCCTATGTCAAGAAACTTAGAACAGAGCTCTCTGGCCAACCAACTGAAAGAGATCTGTATTTGTGCCCATTCCAAAGACAGGTGGCCCAATAGAATGTAGAAGTTACCAAACAATATCATTAATATCACATGCAAGTAAAATTATGCTGAAGATAATTAAAAAATGGTTGCGGCAGTACATCGAAAAGGAGCTACCAGAAATTTAAGCCAGATTCAGAAGAGGACATGGAACCAGGGATATCACTGCTGATGTTAGATGGATTCTGGCTGACAGTAGAGGTTACCAAAAAGATGTTTACCTGTGTCTTATTGACTATGCAAAGGCATTCGACTGTATGGCTCATAACAAATTATGGATAACATTGCAAAGAATGGGAATTCCAGAACACTTAATTGTCCTCATGAAGAACCTATACATAGACAAAGAGGCAATTGTTTGTACAAAGGGCTACTGCGTGGTTTAAAGTCAGCAAAAGTGTGTTTCAGGGTTATATCCTTTTACCACATTTACTTATTCTGTATTATGAACAAATAATCTGAGAAGCTGGACTGTATGAAGAAGAACTCGGCATCGGGATTGGAGGAAGACTCATTTACAACCAGCAATATGCAGATGACACAATCTTGCTTCCTTAAAGTGAAGAGGACTTGAAGCACTTACTGATAAAGATCAAAGATTACAGCCTTCAATATGGGTTACGCCTTAACACAAAGAAAACAAAAATCCTCACAACTGGACCAGTAAGCAACATTATGATAAACTGAGAAAAGACTGAAGTTGTCAAGAATTTCACTTCACTTGGATCCACAAGCAATGGCCATGGAAGTAGCAATCAAGAAATCAAATGGCATAGTGCCTTGGACAAATCCACTGCAAAAGACCTTTTTAAAGTGCTAAAAAACAAAGACGTCACCTTGAAAACTAGGGTGCGCCTGACCCAAACCATGGTGTTTTCAATCACTTCACATGCATGGGAAAGCTGGATGATGAATAAGGAAGTCTGAAGAAGAATTGATGCCTTTGAATTACGGTTGTGGCAAACAATGTTGAATACACTTTAGACTGCCGGAAGAATGAATAAATTTGTCTTGGAACAAGTACAGTCAGAATGCTCCTTAGAAGTGAGGATGGTGAGATTTTGTCTCACATGCTTTGGACATGTCATCAGAGGGACCAGTCCCTGGAGCAGGACGTCATGCTTGGTAATATAGTGGATCAGCGAAAAAGGGAAGACCCTCAATGAGATGGACTGATACAGCAGCTGCAACCAAGGGTTCAAACATAGCAATGATTGTGAGGATGGCACAGGAATGGGAAGTATTTCTTTGTGTTATGCATAGTGTTGCTATGAGTCAGAACAACTTGCCAGCACCTAACAACTATAACGAATCTATTTATTAGATCCCTTTTATTCACTATGTTACTGACAAAGTTTTGAGTGTTGTGCACCATTTGTCCCATAAGCTCTATGATTTTTATTGTGCAAAGCACTGTGATCAGAAATGCATATATCATGTTATAGCAGAACTGACTGTACTACTAATCTTCAGGAAGGCCACTGGTTTTCTGCAAACACCATTCATCTATAACATTATTTTTGGTATGACATTTATTCAGAAAGTTTATAGTAAATAATATAAATAGTTTTGTCATAATGGGAGCAGCTCTTTCATCTCTAAACTGACAATTTCCAAATTTATATATTGTGATCATGTCATTCTCCTAGCCTGAAAAGTCATATAATAAACAATGTATTTGACTATTTCACTGGGACGTCTTATAGTTATCTCAAATGCACTTAATAGGTGCTGACAAAATCATTTTGATTCTCCTGGAATCCAGAATTCTGTGTTCACAAAATTGGGATGACCCACCTAGGCCATCCACCCTTAGGTGTCCTTTTGAACCTTGAAGGAACTGATTCCCTGGAGTTACTTTCAGATCAAACAATAAGTAAGCAGCTTAGTAGAGACTCATTGGCCTTAGACATTGGGTTCTTTTCAAAAATTATGTGCAGACAGCTCCGAGAAGCAGGAACTTCAGAGTCTGGCTAGAGACCATGCTTTAGGACATGTGGTGGGTCCTTGGTGATTCTGTTTCTGTAACTCCACAGACCCTGAAACTCTGCCCTGTGCTTTGAGGCTACAGTCCAAAAAATTAACAAAACGACCTATATAACCTCTTTCACTGTCCCCTCTTCAGAGCACCTTTCCAAATATTTTCCCAGTTTTGATGCTGCCCAATTTGAATCATATCTACTGACAATAAATAAATTCCGTTACATTAATTTTTGGTGTTTCTCTGTGCATTTAGGTTTTTGGCAGTACAAAGCTGAATTCTTTATCTTCTCTCAAAAAATAGCTCCACCTTCACATTCTGCCATCTTAATAAACTATACTACTCTTACTCTTTCTCCTGCTCAAGCCAGGGCCTTGTTCATCTTGAACAACTCCCCTACACGTATCAACTGCATTTAATCCATGTCTTATGTTTGACCCAAAGGGGGCCTGTGGGTGTCATGGATAGTATATCAGGCACAGGCTGAAGAAGTGAGACTTATGCAAAAAGGGCAGAAAACAAAAAAAATGTAGTATTTACAGGTCACAGGGAGGAAACTACAGCATGCCTCGATGCAGGGCCACATAGCAGGTTACATGAGGGCACAATGTAAAAACAAACTGCAACTGTAAAAGAGGGGTTATGTATGACAAGCAGGGTAGAGTCTCAGGTTGCCACACACTGACGTCGTATTGGTCAGCTTAAATGTTTCTAGGGCATCAGCTCAGGAAAGGGGAGAAATTTTTATTACAGGGAATCAAATGGGACATGGCCCAGAGGGGCAAGGAGTAACTATGGCTATTAAGAGACTGGGTTACAAGATAGTAACAAGTTCTTATCACAGGAAACTACATGAGGCACAGCCAGGAGTGCCAGTTAGAAGCTACAACTGTTTAGAGCCTGTGTGACAAGATAAGAATGGTCATGTTAGAAACTGGGTGAAAGGGCAAAAAGGAGGCGTTATCGGATGCCGAGATAGCAAGCTATATAAGTCACAAATTGGTCTTATAAAAATTCCTCATGCAGACCTATCTATTTTATCTCAAAAACGCATTTCTAATTCCTCCAAATTAAACAGCAACTATACTTGTGGACTTCACCAAATGGAATCCAATTGACTACATCTGTAGAAAGAGAAGATAGAAAAGCTCAATATCATCAGTCAGAACAAGGCCAAGATCTGACAGTGGAACAGGCCACCAATTGCTTATATGCAAGCTCAAGTTGAAACTGAAGAAAATTAGAACAAGTCCATGAGAACCAAACTACAACCTTGAGTATATCCTACATGAATTTAGAGATCATCTCAAGAATAGATTTAGCACGCTGAACACTAATGACTGAAGACCAGGCAAGTTATGGAATGACATTAAGGACACCATACATGAAGAAAGAGGTCATTGAAAAGACAGGTAAGAAAGAAAAGACCAAAACAGATGTCAGAAGAGACTCTGAAACTTGCTCTTGAACGTCAAGTAGCTAAATGAAAGGAAGATACGATGAAGTAAAAGAACAGGAGATTTCAAAGGGTGGTTTGAGAAGACAAAGAAAAGTATTATAATGACATGTGCAAAGATTTGGAAATAGAAAATCAAAAGGAAAGAACATACTCACTATTTCTCAAGCTGAAAGAACTAAAGAAAAAATTCAAGCCTCGAGTTGCAATATTGAAGGATTCTAATTTTTTAAGAGGAAAAATATTGAACAATTCAGGAAGCAACAAAGTAAGATGGAAAGAATACATAGAGTCACTATAGCAAAAAAATTTGTCAATGTTTAAACATTTCAGGAGGTAACATGTGATCAGGAACCGATAGTACTGAAGGAAGAGGTCTAAGCTTCACTGTAGGCATTGGTGAAAAACAAGACCCCAGGAATTCACTGAATTCCAATTGAGATGTTTCAACAAAGGGATGTAGTGCTGGAAGTCCTTACTCGTCTATGCCAAGAAATTTGGAAGTCAGCTACCTGGCCAACCGACTAGATTGTTGTTGTTTTTGTTGTTAGGTGCTGTTGAGTTGGTTCTGACTCATAGCAACCCTACGCACAACAGGAGGAAACACTGCCTAGTCCTGTGCCATCCTTACAATTGTTGTTCTGCTTGAGCCCATTGTTGCAGCCACTGGGTCAATCCATCTCCTTGAGGGTCTTCCTCTTTTTCACTGACCCTGTACTTTACCAAGCATGATGTCCTTCTCCAGGGGCTGATCCCTCCTAATAATATGTCCAAAGTTTGTGAAACGTAGTCTCACCGTCCTTGCTTCTAAGGAGCATTCTGGTTGTACTTCTTCCAAGACATATTTGTTTGTTCTTTTGGCACTCCTTGGTATATTCAATATTCTTCACCAAAACCACAACTCAAGGTGTGAGTTCTTCTTCAGTCTTCCTTACTCATTGTCCAGCTTTCACATGTGTATGATGCGATTGAAAATATCATGGCTTGGGTAAGGCGCACCTTAGTCTTCAGGGTGACATCTTTGCTCTTCAACACTTTAAAGAGATTCTTTGCAGCAGATTTGCCCAGTGCGAAACGTCTTTTGATTTCTTGACTGCTGCTTCCATTGGTGCTGATTGTGGATCCAAGTAAAATGAAATTTTTAACTTCAATCTTTTCTCTATCATGATGTGGTTTATTGGTACAGTTGTGAGGATTTTTGTTTTATTTATGTTGAGGTGTAATCCACACCGAAGGCTGTGGTCTTTGATCTTCATTAGTAAGTGCTTCAAGTCCTCTTCACTTCCAACAAGCAAGGTTGTGTCATCTGCATAATGCAGGTTGTTAATGAGTCTTCCTCTAATCCTGATGCCCCATTATACTTCATATAGTCCAGCTTCTCGTATTATTTCCTCAGCATACAGACTGAAAAGGTATGATGAAAGGATACAACCCTGACGCACACCTTTCCTGACTTTAAACCAATCAGTATCCCCTTGTTCTGTCTAAACAACTGCCTCTTGATCTATGTAAAGGTTCTTCATGAGCACAATTAAGTGTCTGGAATTCCCATTCTTTGCAATGTTATCCATAGTTTGTTATGATCCACACAGCCGAATGCCTTTGCATAGTCAATAAAACACAGGTAAACATCCTTCTGGTATTCTCTGCTTTCAGCCAGGATCCATCTGACATCAGCAATGATATCCCTGGTTCCACATCCTCTTCTGCAACTAACCTGAATTTCTGGCAGTTCCCTGTCAATATACTGCTGCAGCCATTTTTTTAATGATCCTCAGCAAAATTTTGCTTGCTTGTGATATTAATGATATTGTTCAAAAATTTCTGCATTCAGTTGGGTAATTTTTCTTGGAAATAGGCATAAATGTGGATCTCTTCAGTTGGTTGGCCAGGAAACTGTCTTCGATATTTCATAGCATAGATGAGCGAGCACTTCCAGCGCTGCATCCATTTGTTGAAACATCTCAATTGATATTCCATCAATTCCTGGAGACTTGTTTTTCCCCAATGCCTTCAGCACAGCTTGGACTTCTTCCTTCAGTGCTATTGGTTCCCGATCATATGCTACCTCTTGAAATGGTTGAACGTTGACTAATTCTTTTTGGTATAATGACTCTGTGTATTCCTTCCATCTTCTTTTGATGCTTCCTGTGTCATTTAACATTTTCCCCCACAGAATCCTTCACTATTGTAGCATGAGGCTTGAATTTTTTTTTTTTTTTCAGTTTTTTCAGCTTAAGAAATGCCAACTGTGTTCTTCCCTTTTGGTTTTCTATGTCCAGCTCTTTGCACATGTTGTTATAATACTTTACTTTGTCTTCCCAAGATGCCCTTTGAAACCTTCTGTTCAGTTCTTTTACTTCATCGTTTCTTCCTTATGCTTTAGCTGCTTGATATTTGAGAGCAAGTTTCAGAGTCTCCTCTGACATCCATCTTGGTCTTTTCTTTCTTACCTGTCTTTTCAATGACCTCTTGCTTTCTTCATGTATGATGTCCTAGATGTCATTCCATGACTCATCTGGTCTTCGGTCATTAGTGTTCAACACATCAAATCTATTCTTGAGATGGTCTCTAAATTCAGGTGGGATATACTCAAGGTCATATTTTCGCTCTCATGGACTTGCTCTGATTTTCTTGTTTCAGCTTGAACTTGCATATGAGCAATTGATGGCCTGTTACACAGTCAGCCCCTAGGCTTTTTCTGACTGATGATATTGAGCTTTTCCATTGTCTCTTTCCACAGATTTAGTCAATTTGATTCCTGTGTATTCCATCTGGTGAGGTCCATGTGTATAGTCACCATTTATGTTGCTGAAAAGGACTATTTGCAACGAAGAAGTCCTTGGTCTTGCAAAATTCAATCACACTATCTCCGGCACTGTTTCTATCACCAAGGCCAAATTTTCCAACTACCAATCTTTCTTTTTTGTTTCTGACCTTCAAATTTCAATCACCAGTAATCACCAATGCATCCTGGTTGCATGTTTGATTGATTTCAGAATGCAGAAGCTGATAAAACTCTTCAATGTCTTTATCTTTGGATTTAGTGGTTGGTGCTTAAATTTGAATAATAGTCACATTAACTGATCTTCCTTATAGGCATGTGGGTATTATCTTATCACTGACAGCATTGTACTTCAGGATATATCTTGAAATGTTCTTTTTGACGATAAATGCAACACCATTCCTCTTCAAGTTGCCATTTCCAGCATAATAGACTATATGACTGTCCAATTCAAAACGGCCAGTACTGGTGCATTTGAGCTCACTAAGGCCTAGGATATCGATGTTTATGTGTTCCATTTCATTTTTGAGGATTTCCAATTTTCCTAGATTCATATTTTGTACATTCCATGTTCCAATTACTAATGTCTGTTTGCAGCTGTTTCTTCTCATTTTGAGTCATGCCACATCAGCAAATGAAGGTCCCAAAAGCTTTACTCCATCCATGTCATTAAGGTCGACTCTATTTTGAGGAGGCAGCTCTTCCCTAATCATCTTTTGAGTGCCTTCCAACCTGGGGGTTTATCTTCCGGCACTGTATCAGACAAAGCTCTCTACTATTCATAAGGTTTTCGCCAGTTAATTCTTTTCAGAAGTAGACTTTCTGTTCCTTCTTCCTAGTGTGTCTTAGTCTGGAAGCTCAGCTGAAACCTGTCCTCCATAGGTGACCCTGCTCATATCTGAATACCTGTGGCATAGCTTCCAGCATCACAGCAACCCTCACAATACGACAAACTGACAGACACATGGGGGAACCAGCTGGAAGATATCCATATTTATGCTTATTTCCAAGAAATGTGATCCAGTCAAATTCAGAAATTATTGAACAATGTCATTAATATCAAACGCAAGTAAATTTTGCTGACGATCTTCAAAAGTGGCTGCAGCATTATATTTACATGGAAGTGCCAGAAATTCAAGCCGGATTCTGGACTGGATGTGGAATGAAGGATATTATTGGTGATGTCAGATGGGAGCCTTGGTGGCGTAGTGGTTAAGTGCTAGGGCTGCTAACCAAAGGGTCAGCAGTTCAAATCCGCCAGGCGCTCCTTGCAAACTCTATGGGGCAGTTCTACTCTGTCCTGTATGGTCACTATGAGTCGGAATCGACTCGACAGCACTGGGTTTAGATGGATCCTGGCTGAAAGCAGAGAATCCCAGAAAGATTTTACCTGTGTTTTATTGACTGTGCAAAGGCATTTGACTGTGTGGATCATAATAAATTATGGATAACACTGCAAAGAACGGAACTCCAGAACACTTTTAGTTGTGCTCGTGAGGAACCTCTACATAGATCAAGAGGCAGTCGTTCGAACAGAACGACTGTGTGTTTTAAAGGCAGGAAACATCTGCTTCATAGTTGCATCCTTTGACCATACTTATTCAGTCTATATGCTGAGCAAATAACCCTATAAGCTGAACTATATGAGAAAGAATTCACCCTCAGGTTTGGTGGAAGACTCATTAATAACCTACAATATACAGATGACACCACCTTTCTTGCTGAGAATGCAGAGGACTGGAAGCGCTTACTGATGAAGATGAAAGACCACAGCCTTCAGTATAGATTACACCTCAACATAAACAAAAATCCTCACAAGTAGGCCAATAAGTAACATCATGATAAATGGAGGAAAGATTGAAGTCGTCAAAGATTTCGTTTTACTTGGATCAACACCCATGGAAGCAGGAGTCAAGAAATCAAACAACACACTGTAAAAGACCTCTTTAGAGTATTAAAAAGCAAAGATGTCACCTTGAAGCCTAAAGTGCGCCTAACTCAAGCAATGGAGTTTTCAATCGTCTCATATGCATGCAAAAGCTGGACAATGGATAAGGAAGACTGAAGAATTGATGCCTTGAATTGTCGTTTTGGCAAAGAATATTGAATATACCATGGAGTGCCAAAAGAATGTGTCTTGGAAGGAGTACAATCAGAATGTTCCTTAGAAGCACAGATGGCAAGACTACGTCTCACATACTTTGGACATATTATCAGGAGGGATCAGCCCCTGGAGAAGGACATCATGCTTGGTAAAGTAGATGGTCAGGGGAAAAGAGGAAGGCCCTCAACTAGATGGATTGACACAGTGGTTTCAACAATGGGCTCAAGCATAACAATGATTTTGAGGATGGCTCGGGACTGTGCAGTGTTTCATTCTGTTGCACATAGAGTCACTATGAATTGGAACAACACAACAGCACCTAACAACAACAACAGGGCATCAGCTTGGAGACAGGGAGAAATTTTTAACACAGGGAATCAAATGGGACATGGCCCAGAGGGGCAAAAAGTAACTATGGCTTTTAAGAAACTGGGTTACAAGATAGTAACAAGTTCTTATCACAGGAAACTATATGAGGCACGGCCAAAAGCGCCAGTTAGAAACTACAACCGTTGAGAGCCTGTGTGACAAGATAAGAGTTGCCCTATCAGAAACTGGGTGAAAGGGCAACACAGAGGCATTATTGGATGCTGAAATAGCAAGCTATGTAAGCCACAAATTGGCCTTATAAAAATCCCTCACCTAGACCTATCTATTTTATCTCAAAAATGCATTTCCAATTCCTACACCTTCTCTCTACCGCCAACGCCACCACTGTAGTCCACATCTTCCCCACAACAGCCATAGTCTCTTAACTGTGGCCTGCTATACATTCACTGTAGAGTAGCTAGAGTATACGGGGAGGTAAGGAGACTAGAATCAGGACTACAGTTAGACACCTCTGGCTAAAACGGCTTTCTATTGTTGTTTTTATAAGCCACAAAATTCCCTAGTGTCAGCATTATATGACCCCAAGTTACCTCTTAATTTCATCTCATGCTACTCACCATCTCATACTACTCTGCATTCACTAGATGGAGCCAAGGTCTTTCTTGCCTCAGGCTTTCATACACGCTGTCCCCTCTTTCATGCACTTCTCACCTGTTTAATTTCTACTCAGCCTTCAGACCTCAGATGAACATCTTTTCTTCAGAAATAGCTCTATACCTCCTAATCTAAATTAGGAGTCCTGGGTGGTGAAAATGATTAAGCACTCAGCTACTAACCAAAAGGCTGATGATTTGAATCCACCCAGCAGTGCCTCGGTAGAAAGCCCTGATGATCTATTTCCAAAAGATGCAAGCCATTGAAACCCCTATGGAGTGCAGCTCTGCTCTGAACCACATGTGGTCATTAAGGGTCGAAAATGAGTCAGTAGCAACTGGTTGATCTAAATAAAACCAAAACCAAAACAAAACATTTGCCTCTTACAGATCTCACAATTCTTTTCTAATTTAAGGTTTATCACAATTTGCATTATTTACTTATTTGTGTAATTATTTGCTATATTCTCTCTTTTCCACTAGACAATGAATCCCATGAGATCAGAGAACATATTTGGTTACAGTGCTGCATGACTCATGACTGGCACATACTACACACTTAAAATGTTTTCTGAGTGGATGAATTTCTTCAGGAAATATTTATCACATATTATGTTTTAAATGTTAGATTAAGTTCTGGGGCTATATCTAACACACAGTCTTGTATGGAAGGCACATAACTGGATAATCATCATGAGTAATAATTAGCATTTGACTATGTACAACAGATTATACATTATCTAAATTCAATTTCATAACAACTCTAGGAGATTGATACAATTGTGTTATCATTTCCACTTAACAGATCAGGAAACTGAGACTCTGAAAGGTTAAGCAATTTGTTCAAGTTTACAAAACCAGTCAGTGGTAGATTTTCAATAGCATATGATCCTAACACTCTATAGAGAATCAGAAAGGACTTACTCTCCCAGGAGAAGTTGGGAAAGATTTCACTGAGATGACATTTGATCTGAATCTTAAAGAATGACTCAGAATTTCCCATATAGAAAATGGCATTGAGGGCATGCCAGGAAAAGGGAAAGCATGTGCAAATGTGTGAAAGGGCTTGGTATGTTTGTGGTAGGGCAAATAGTTCAGAGTGGCTGGAGTGTTATGTTACAGGGCAGAGAGTATGTGAAGGGAGGCAAGGGAAACAGATTGAGGCCAGATTGAGAAAGTTCTTGTGGTAACAAATCTAACCTGGGCAAGGGAAAACCAATGGTGGTGGTTGTCTTAGAAAAAGAAAAAGAAAAAAACGTGTGCTGTGTGCGTGCATACGTATAGTATGTATATGTATATATGAGGGACCCCTGTTAAGTGCTCAGCTTGCTAACCTGAAAGTTGGTAGTCTGAACCCACTTGGCGGCACTGTGGGAGAAAGCCCTGGCAATCTGTTCTGTAAAGTTTACAGCCTAGGAAAACCCTATGAAGCAGTTCTACTCTGTCACATGGGGCCACTATGAGTCAAAATCCACTCAACAGTGCCTAACAACAGCAACAAATACATATATATGTATTTTTCCCAGGTAACTTCCTGGGTCTGAACAAATCAGATCCACTGATTCTATAAAGAAAAACAAAGATTCCAGACCTAATGGAACACATGGAAAATTAAAGACAAAGCATTAGGAATTCAAAAGGGTGTTAGGAAGGGTTCCTTATGGTATCCGAGCTTATGTTGAATGATTCTAAGGAAAGGTGAAAGAAGCAGGAGCCCGTTCTGAATTGGAAGCTCTCAAGACATAAGGAAACTCAGTGATAGGGAATCACTACACTTTTTGTCTAAGAGGTGGGAAGATTAGATAAGCCTAGAGTTGTCATTCCTTGGCAAATAAGCAACTGTTATTTATGTTATTCAGAAGGGAGGGTGTTTAGTCATTTCTGTCCATAGTGGCCTTATCTGTGGCTTGTTCTGAACATTGTTTATCTTCTGTTGAGTACACTGTGATTATAATTGGGGTCAAATTTTACTTTCTCTCCAAAATGTAGTAAATAAGTAGCATGTTAAGAGTCAAACACAATGTAAAAACAGGAAGTGATAGCTGACAACAAGGTCATGAGTTGATTCCAACTCAAGGCAACCCCATGTGTTACAGAGTAGAACTGCTCCATAGGTTTTTCTTTGCTGTAATCTTTAGGAGCCCCTCGTGTCTGTCAGTTTGTCGTACTTTCGTACTTCAATAGTGAAGGATTCCATGAGAAAATCTTAAATGACGCAGGAAGCATCAAAAGAAGATGGAAGGAATACAGAGTCATTATACCAAAAAGAATTAGTCGACACTCAGCCATTTCAAGAGGTGGCATATGATCAGGAACTGATGTTACTGAAGGAAGAAAGAAGTCCAAGCTACTCTGAAGGTATTGGCGAAAAACAAGGCTCCAGGAATTGATGGAATATCAACTGAGATGTTTCAACAAACAGATGCATCACTGGAGGTGTTTACTCGTCTATGCCAAGAAATATGGAAGACAGCTTCCTGGCCAACTGACTGGAAGAGATACATATTTATACCTATTCCCAAGAAAGGTGATCCAACCGAATGTGGAAATTATAAAACAATATCATTAATATCACAAGCAAGCAAAATTTTGCTGAGGATCATTCAAAAACGGCTGCAGCAGTGTATCGACAGGGAACTGCCAGAAATTCAGACCTGTTTCAGAAGAGGACATGGAGCCAGCGATATCATTGCTGATGTGAGATGGATCCTGGATGAAAGCAGAGAATACCAGAAGGATGTTTACCTGTGTTTTATTGACTATGCAAAGGCATTCAACTGTGTGGATCATAACAAACTATGGGTCACATTGAGAAGAATGGGAATTCCAGACACTTAATTGTGCTCATAAGGAACCTTTACATAGATCAAAAGGCAGTTGTTCAGATAGAACAAAGGGATACTGATTGGTTTAAAGTCAGGAAAGATGTGCGTCAGGGTTGTATTCTTTCACCATACCTATTTAATCTGTATGCTGAACAAATGACATGAGAAGCTGGACTATATGAAGAAGAATGGGACATCAGGATTGGAGGAAGACTCATTAACAACCTGCGTTATGCAGATGAAACAACCTTGCTTGCTGAAAGTGAAGAGGACTTGAACCACTTATTAATGAAGATCCAAGACCACAGCCTTCAGTGTGCATTGCACCTCAACATAAAGAAAACAAAAATCCTCTCAACTGGACCAATGAGCAACATCATGATAAACGGAGAAAAGATTGAAGTTGTCAAGGATTTCATTTTACTTGGATCCACAATCAACAGCCATGGAAGCAGCAGTCAAGAAATCAAAAGACGCACGCATTGCTTTGGGTAAATCTCCTGCAAAGGGCCTCTTCAAAGTGTTGAAGAGCAAAGATTTCACCCTGAAGACTAAGATGCGCCTGACCCAAACCATGCTATTTTCGATCGCTTCATATGCATGTGAAAGCTGGACAATGATTAAGGAAGATCGAAGAAGAGTTGATGCCTTTGAATTGTGGTGTTGATGAAGAATATTGAATATACCATGCACTGCCAAAAGAACGAACAAGTCTGTCTTGGAAGAAGTGGGGCCAGAATGCTCCTTAGAGGCAAGGATGGCGAGACTGCATCTTACATACTTTGAACATGTTGTCAGGAGGGATCAGTCCCTGGAGAAGGACATCATGTTTGGCAGAGTACAGGGTCAGCGAAAAAGAGGAAGAACCTCAATGAGGTGGATTGACACCGTGGCTGCAACAATGAGCTCAAGCATAACAACGATTTTGAGGATGGCACAGGACCAGGCAGTGTTTCATTCTGTTGTGCATAGGGTCGCTATGAGTCAGACCTGACTCAATGGCACCTAACAACAACAGCACGATCTTTAGGAATCTTTACAAAAGCAGTTGTTGCTGTTAGGTGGCCTGGAGTTGATTCCAACCCATGGTGACCCCAGAGTAGAACTGCTCCACAGGGTTCTCAAGGCTGTGACCTCTCAGAAGCAGATTACCAGATCTTTATTCTAAGGCTCCTCTGGGTGAGTTTGAACCATCAACCTTTTGGCTAGTAGTCCAGTGCTTAAACATTTGCACCACCCAGGGAAACATAACACCCTCTAATATAATATGCTCTTGTTGTTCCTTGCCATAGAGTCGTTTCCAACTCAGCAACCCTATGTGACAAAATAGAACTGCCCCTTAGGGTTTACCAGGCTGTAATCTTTACGGGAGCAGATCACCAGGTCTTTCCTCCAAAGGAAACACTAGTGGGTTCAAACCATTGACCTTTTGATTAGCAGATAAGTGCTTAACCATTGTGCCACCAGCGTCCTTTCTAATAAGACATAAACCAAAACCAAAGCCATCACCATCGAGTAGATTCTGACTCATGGCAACACTATAGGACACAATAGAACTGCCCCGTAGGGTTTCCAAGGAGTGGCTGGTGGATTTCAACTGCCAGTCTTCTGGTTAGCAGACAAGCTCTTCACCACTGCACCACCAGGGCTCCAAAGCACCCTATAAATTTTTTTTTTAATCTCTTCAAAACATTTGCCATTCACTCCTTTATCTCCTTTTACTTCTTTCTCTGTTTTGTTAGTTTAGTTAGGTGCTGTTGAATTAGCTCTGACTCATAGTGACTCCATGTACAGCAGAACGAAACACTGCCTGGTTCTGAGCCATCCTCACAATGATTGCTATATTTAAGCCCATTGTTGCAGCCACTGTCAATACATCTCATCGAGGGTCTTCCTCTTTTTTGCTGACACTTTACATCGTCTAGCATGATGTCCTTCTCCAGAAACTGGTCCCAGCTGACAACATGTTCAAAGTACGTGAGTTGAAGTCTCACCATTCTCGCTCCCAAGGAACACTCTGGCTGTACTTCTTCCAAGACATACTTGTTCGTTCTTCTGGCAGTGCTTGGAATATTCAATATTCCTCAACAACGCCATAATTCGAAGGCATTGACTCTTCTTCGGTCTTCCTTATTCATTTTCCAGCTTTCACATGCATATGAGGCAATTGAAAACAACTTGAGTCAGGCACACCTTAGTCCTCAAAGTGACATCTTTGCTTTCCAACCCTTTAAGGAGGCTTTTGGCAGCAGATTTCCCCAATGCATTACATCGTTTGATTTCTTGACTGCTACTTTCATGGACATTGATTGTGGATCAAAGTAAAGTGAAATCCTTGACAACGTCAAACTTTTCTCTGTTTCTTATGATGTTGCTTATTGGTCCAGTTGTGAGGATTTTTGTTTTCTAGTCTTGTATCTTCATCAGTAAGTGCTTCAAGACCTCTTCACTCTCAGTAAGCAAGCAAGATTGTATCATCTGCATATCGCAGATATTTAATAAGTCTCCCACCAATCCTGATGCTACATTCTTCTTCATATAGTTCAGCTTCTATTTGTTCAGCATACAAATTGAATAAGCACGGTGAAAGGATACAACCCTGATGCACACCTTTCTTGATTTTAAACCATGCAGTACCCCCTTGTTCTGTTCAAATGGCTGTCTCCTTGTCTATGTACAGGTTTTTTCTCTGTTACCACATAGTTTTCTTTTTTGTTTTTTGAACTCTATTGATCCATGTATAGCCCATGGTTGTCTTGCAATTGCCTGTTTATACACAGGCATATCTCGGAGATTTTGAGGGTTTGGTTCCAGACCACCACGTGAAGCAAATATTGCAATAAAGAGAGTCACAGAAATTTTTCTGGTTTCCCAGGACATATAAAAGTTATGTTTACACTATACTGTAGTCTAGTTAAGTGTTCAATAGCATCATGTATTAAAAAATGTACATACCTTAATTTAAAAATACTTTTTGCTAAAAAAAATGCTAACCATTATCTGAGCCTTCAGTGAGTCATAACTTCTTTGCTGTTGGAGGGTCTTGCCTCAGTGAACGTTGACTGATCAGATGGTCACTGCTGGATGCTGGGGTGGCAGTGGCAATTTCTTAAAATAAGACAATAAAGTTTGCTGCGTTGATTGATTTCCTTTCATGAAAGATTTCTCTATAGAGAAATCGAGATGCTGTTTAACAGCATTTTACCCACAGTAGAACTTCTTTCAAAACTGGAGTCAGTCCTCTTCAACCCTGCCACTGCTTTATCAACTAAATTTGTGTAATATTCTAAATCTTTTGTTATTTCAACAATGTTCACAGCATCCTCACCAGGAGTAGTTTCCATCTCAAGAAACCACTATCTTTGCTCATCCGTAAGCAGCAATTCCCCATCTGTTATATTTGATCATGAGATTGCAGCAATTTAGTCACATTTTCATGGTCCATTTCTAATTATAATTCTTTTGCTATTTCCACCACATCTGCAGTTACCTCTTCAACTGAAGTCTTAAACCCTTCAAAGTCATCCATGAGGGTTGGAATCAACGTCTTCTAAACTCCTGTCAATTTTGTCATTTTGACCTCCTCCCATGAATCAGGAATGTTGTTAATGCCATCTAGAGTGGTGAATCCTTTCCAGAAGATTTACTTGCCCAGATCCATCAGAGGAATCACTATCTGTGGCAACTATAACAAAACAAAAACAAACCTGTTGCCATCGAGTCAATTCTGACTCATAGCGATCATATAGGACAGAGTAGAACCACCTCAAAGAGTTTTCAAGGAGTGCCTGGAGGATTTGAACTGCCAACCTTTTGGTTAGCAGCCATAGCACTTAACCACTACGTCATCATCTTATGAAACGTATTTCTTAAACAGTAAAACTTGAAAGTCAAACTTACTACTTGATCCATGGGCTGCAGAATGGATATTATGTTAGCAGGCATGAAAACATTAATCGCCTCACACATCTCTATCAGGGTTCTTGGGTGACCAGGTGCATTGTCAATGAGCAGTAATATTTTGAAAGGAATCTTCCTTTTTCTGAGCAGTAGGTCTCAACAGTGGGCTTAAAAAAGTAAACCATGTTGTAAACAGATGTGCTGTCATCCACCCTTTGTTGTTCCATTTACAGAGCACAAGCAAAGTAGATTCAGCATAATTCTTAAGGGCCCTAGGATTTTCAGAATGGTGAATGAGCATGTACTTCAACTTAAACTCACCAGCTGCATTAGCCCCTAACAAGAGAGTCAGCCTGCCCTTTGAAGCTTTGAAGCCAGGCATCGACTTCTCCTTTCTAGCTATGAAAGTCCTAGTTGACATCTTCTTCCAGTGTAAGGCTGCTTTTTCTACATGGAAGATCTGTTGTTTAGTGTAACTGCCTTCACCTATTCTTACCTGTATCTCCTGGATAACATGCTGCAGCTTCTACAGCAGCATTTGCTGCTTCACCTTGAGGTCAGCTTCTTTCCTCAAACCTCATGAACCAACCTCTGCTAGCTTCAAACTTTCTTTGCAGTTGCCTCACCTCTCTCAGCCTTCACAGAATTGAAGAGAGTTAGGGCCTTGCTCTGGACTACGCTTTGGCTTAAGAGAATGTTGTGGCTGATTTGATCATCCATCCAGACCACTAAAATTTTCTGCATATCAGCAATAAGGCTATTTCACTTTCTTATCATTCATGTGTTCATTGGAATAGCACTTTTAATTTCTTTCAAGAACTTTTCCTTTGCATTCACAACTTGGCTAACTGGTGCAAGACGCCTAGCTTTCAGCCTATTTCGGCTTTTGACAAGCCTCCCTCACTAAGCTTAATCATTTGTAGCTTTTGATTTAAAGTGAGAGACGTGTGACTCTTCTTTCATTTGAATACCTAGAGGCCATTGTAAGGTTATTAGCTGGCCTAGTTTCAATATTATCATGTCTCAGGGAATAGGGAGGCCTGAGGAGAGGGAGAGAGGTGGGGAATGGCCGGTAGGTGGAGCAATCAGAACACATACAACATTTTCCAATTAAGTTCACTGTCTTGTATGGGCATGGTTTGTGGCACCCCAAAACAATTACAGTAGTAACGTCAAAGATTACTGATCACAGATCACCATAACAGATATAACAATAATGAAAAAGAGTGAAATATTGTAAGAACTACCAAAATGGGACAGAGAGTCATGAAGTGAGCACATGCTGTAGGAAAAATGGTGCCAATAGACTTGCTCCATGCAGGGCTACCATAAACACAATATCTGTGAAGTGCAATAAAATGAGATCTCCATGTATCTGGGTCTTAATAAACATTTTTTATTTATGGTTGTCCAGTATCCTGATTTCCTTTTGGGGAACTACTTCTACTCAATGGTGTGCTAGTAAATGTTTAACAACCGGCTCTCCGGGGTTGGTGGGGGGGAACCTACTTCTTTATCCATATCCATACCCATAAGGAACCCTGGTGGTATAGTGGTTTAAGAGTTCAGCTGCTAACTGAAAGGCTGGCAGTTCAAATCCACCAGCTGCTCTTTGGAAACCTTATGCTATGAAGCAGTTTTACTCTGTCCTACAGAATAACTGTGACTTGGAATCAACTCAACGGCAATGAGTTATCCATAGCCATATCTATATTGATCTATCTAAGGAGCCCTGGTGGTGCAATGGTTAAGTGTTCAGCTTGAACTCATCCAGCAGCTGCATGAGAGAAAGACCTGGAGATCTGCTTCCGTAAAGGTTACAGTTAAGAAAACCCTGTGGGGCAGTTCTACTCTGTCACATGGAGTCGTTATCAGTCGAAAACCAACTCGATGGCACCAAACACCAACAAGAAAGTATCTATATCTACCTGTATATCTATATCTATACCTTTATAGGACAAAGAATTCAATTTGGTCTTTTGCCTCTTGTTCCCCTAAAAATAACCTTTGGAATTTCTCAATCAGGATGTCTTTGCTTTTCTAAAACTGCCAGGCAACACTTAAACATATGCAAATGAGTTGGTACTAAGTTCAAGAACAGAGGGGTATCGGATCAATCACAACTATGCATTAAGGCCCCAGTCATGCATATACATCATTGAGACCCCAGTGACTATTATAAAAAAAAAAAAAAAAACACCCTGGGCCTTTGAGCTTTCTTTTTGAGGGTCCAGATTGATGATGCACTTGGGAGGGTCTGCGTATCTCTGGGGACATGAAGCTCCCTGCTAAAAACCCCTCTCAGACTTTCCCTGTGCATCTCTTCATGTAGATCCTTCTGTGGTTATACTAAAAATGTTATAGTGAGTATAGCCCTTTCTCTAAGTTCAATGAGTCATTCTAGAGAATTATTGAACCCTCCAGGGCAGTGAAAGTCAGCAGAGTGTGGCATCTGTCTCTTTGACAGCTGATTAGAAGGACATAGTCCTAACTTGTGAAGGAGCCAGCTTTGGGTGGCCAGTGGACAGAAGAGGACTGTGCAGGCGGGCATTTGGTAAAGACCTAACTCTGGGTAGCTACAGTCAAGGGAGAGAAATTGCCTTGTGGGTGGTTGATGTCAGAGATGGTGAAATGGGGAAGTGGGGGTGTGAATTATCTTTGCATTTTGGAGACTGGCCTTATGTCAATTATTATTAACACAATATATACATATGTGTGTATGTACATACACGTACCTACATATATGTATTTATATATGTGTATATACACAAATTCATAATTTTATTATGAATGTTACTTATTTAAATCATATGTCACATACAATTTACAAATAATAAAATATATAATACTCTTTCATTGTGTATACAGTAAATTTATTGTGAATTCCACTGTATTCTTAAGGAATACCTTTGTGACTTGCTGAACTCCTGTAGCAAACCTATGATTGCATTTGATGAAAGAGTGTACTTCTAACAAAAGCACTTATTGATATTTTTATTTATGTTAATAAACAGTGAAACAACAAAGACATGTCAGGACTTTCTTGTTCATCAATAATATATAAATGACTTCTCTGCTGAATCCATTAATAGTTTTCGAATACTAGAAAGATATTTTCTCAATTTTTTGTGTTATTCACAATATAATGGCTACAAACATGACACACTTTAAAATTTAATCTCCACTATAACATTTTCTCCATCACTTTCTTAAGTGTAGAGAATCAACAAAATAAATCAAGTCCTAATTTGTAACATTTTCTGATTTCCTTGGTGTCAATGCTTGCATTTTGGACAGTTTCAAGGTATCAAGGTGATGTCACTGAACATGGAGTTGGCAAGAGATGCACAGTCATGGGTCACTTAATGTCCACAGTAACAAAACAAAAACAAACCTGTTGCTATCGAGTCCATTCCGACTCGTAGCAACCCTATATGATGCTCTGCTATTTGCACCTTGTGCGAACACTGTGTTATATAGACAATCCCGCGTTAGGCGCCCAGCCCTGCCTGCGGTTCTGCCTGCCTCAGAAGCAGGAGCAGCCTAGGCGGGACTCCCCGGCACCCTCCTGCCTACCAGACAACGCCTGGGAGCTGTATCCACAGGACACAAGAGGCTGGCCTTGCTGGGTGTGCAGTTGCAGGGAGGCTGAGGCTGCCTGGCAGCCGGATCAGGACTTCGAGAACATCTAGGCACAGGGTGGATCTGCGGCGAGAGGAGGGGGATAGGGGACGCTTGGAAAGGTGGCCATGGGGACCGGGTGGGGAGCAGGTGCGGCGGCAGGAGTGCTAGTGGTGGTGGCCTGGCTTCCGCACAGCCGCTTCCTGACCATGTGCAGCTGCCGCAGCTGCCGAAAGCCAAGAACCTGAATGGCTATAGGCTGCTGGACCGGTGAACGAAGCCAGGAGGAGGGGGCAGAGGTGGAGGAGGCCGAGCAGGAGGCGGTGCTGTAAAGATTGGGGTGCCCCCATGGAACCCCGCTGCTCGTTCCCTCTGGGGTTTTAGAGCTTTTAAAACCATTAGGAGAAAATAATAAAAGGAGAGCCGCTTTCCCTTAAAAAAAAAAGAAAGAAAAAACTTTTTGGGGACCACCAATGTTATGCGGGGCATACCTCTATAGAGTTTCCACCCTAGAGACACACTGGATGCAAATGACCTCAAGAGCATAGATGATAGTAAAATAACTAGTAAATAATGTATTTTCAGTGTTTATTAACTTTGTTTTTAATATAATTAATTTTATTCCGTTGTTAGCTGCCGTGGAGGAGACCTGCTGACTCATGATAACCGCGTGTATAACAGAATGGAACGTTGCCCACTCCTGTACCATCTTCACCATCGCTGGTATGTTAGAGTCCATTGTTTTGACTATTGTGTCAATTCATCTCATTAAGGGCTCGTTTCGTTTTCTTTCATTGACTCTCCACATTACCAAACATGATTTTGTTTTTGTTTTTCTTAGCGATTGGTCTTTCCTGATGGCATGCTCCAAGTAGCTAGCCAAAGTCTCACCACTTTCACACCTAAGAAACATATTCTGGTTGTATTTCTTCTAAGACTAATTCGTCATTCCTCCACAAGTTCACAGTATATTCAGTATTGTTTACCAAAGCCATCTCTGTATAACCGAGGAATTTAATTGTAAGTTTATGTAATTTAATTTTTAATAATCTGTTTTTAAAAACTGGCTTGTAATATTCCAGAAAAGTTAACAAATGGCTCTGATGAGCTGGTCCAAGTCAGTTCCATTACACCATTGCCTTATGGTCCATCATCCATAAAGGAAGCCAAAAGAAACAAATCTCTTCTCTACCCTGACCAACCAAGGGACCTATGCTGTGGCCGAAGTTTGGCCAGTTTTGTGCTTTCTCATGAGACTCTGAATCTTGAAGATAGAAGAAACACTTGCAGCTCTATAATCCATCATAATGGCAATTGCTGACCAAACAGCTCCTGCTAACCGCATAGAGTCACAATACGTGTTAGTCGCCGTCGAGTCAGCTCCAATTCATGGCAACCCTACGTGTAACAGAACAAAATGTGGCCTGATCCTGCACTATTTTCATGATTGTTGCAACTGCATGAGTCATTTCCTTGACATAAATATCTCTATATAGATATTTGTATGCTTTACTGCTTTTGCTGTCTCCCAACTTCAAGTATAATGCAGAGTATGAGATGTATAGGCAGAAAATATCAGATTGGGTAAATGATGAAACCTCTCTAAGTTTTAAAAATCAGGCTCTTAGGAGGAGAAAATAAATGCAATTATGCACATGAAAATAATTTCAAACTATTATGCACTATACAAATAATAGTTTTTGGAGGTGGAATATATTATGCATACCTTATACCACATATATAGACCTATCAGATAAAAACTCAAAAGCACACAAATCAGCATAGAAGGTGAAAATCATAAGGGAAATAAACATGCAAACACATAGGCCGTAAGGTTTACATAGTTTCAAAGCTGAGGTATTAATTTGCCTCTTAAGTAGCTGGCAGCCAAAGTGAAAGGGAAATATTTCATTCAATTCAACAAGTATTTGTTCTGTCAGTATCTACAATGGCACAAGCAGTTAAGTGCTCAGCTACTAACTGGCAAGTTGGCAGTTCGAACCTATGTAAAGGTGTCTTGGAAGAAAGGCCTGGCAATCTACTTCAGAAAGACCATAGCCATTGAAAACCCTGTGGAGCACTGTTCTACTCTGACACACACGGAGTCACCATGAGTTTGAATTGACTGGATGACAGTTGGTTTGTTTTTTTATTATGAGCCAACCGTTGTTCTAAGTGATAGGAATACAGCAGTTAACAAAACAGAAAAAAAGTCTTAGTTGTCATGGAGCAAGATTGTTATATGATTTCTTTTTGATAATAAGAAAAAATAGCAACTATTTAAGGGAATCAAAGCCTTCCCTGGTGTATAGTACTGAAAAAAAAAATTCACTTAAATCTTCAGGTAGGCAACACTGATTCTTGCCTCTATAGCATAGCCACAGAAAACGTAACATACAATGGGATATTATTCAACCATAAACAGGAATTAAATTCTAATACATGCTACAATATGGATGAACTTTGAAAGCATTATGCTAAGTGAATAAGTCAGACACAAAATGACAAGTATTGTACCTTTCCACTTATATGAAATATTGAGAAAAGACAGATTCATAGAGACAGAAAGTAGATTAGCCCACAATAAAATAATTTTTTTTTTTAATTTCTTCTTGAATCCTTCAATGAAAGCTGAGGAGAAGCCATCAAACTTGTCTCAGTAAAAACAACCCTCCAGGAAGTCAAGACAGCCTAGTACAAATATATAATTCTTAGCTGATCTATCTTAATCTAAGGAAAGAACATGGATTACCAGACAGAGTCTATTTCTCAAAATATTCATCAGAATCATCTTGAAAACTTCTTAACATTATAGATTATTGGATTCCATACAAACCTGGTAAATCAAAATCTATGAAGGCAGGCCTAGTAAATCTGCGTTTTGACATAGCTCCTTGGGAACTTCTTTTACATGCCAAATTTTGAGAACTATTAAACTTGAGCAGGATTTTTAAAACTTGTCATTCTCAGGGATTGTTAAATCAATTTAGTGCATTTTGGACAGAATTTTTTGAAAAAAAGGTAGACTAAAATAAAATGAAAGAAATGGAGTAGTAAATATTAAAGGATAATACAAATAGGAAGCATTAAGTATATTTTTATGAAAATTTTGTTTGTTATGTATATGTACTAGCTCACACATATATTTCACTGTGGGCTTCCTTCAGATCACGAGATACAAACTGACTTCAGATCCTTCAAAAATTCCCTGAAAACATCAATTTTCTCTGGTCTAATGAAAAGTTAAAAGCAGATATTTGCATGTAATAGTCTCAGGCAGAGATCTAAAAGCCATGCATTTTATGTTTTCCAAATCGGAGTAGAAGACAAGACAGTTAAAATCCTTTTGTCAGGATTGATAATGGTGTTTTATAATGATGGTAAGAGAAATGGAAGAAGTTGGATTGAATGGCCTCATAACAGAAGAATTCAATTCTCCTGTTTTCGTGTGCATAATCAGAGGCAGGTAGTTATTACTGGTGTGCATGCTGGAGGCATAAGTGGTTTTTTTTCTGAAGTACACTAGTGAAGAAAAGCATCAAGTATGTTTTGTCTACCTTGGTGTCCATTCATATTTTTAAAATATATATTGTTAAAGGGTTTGAGATATCCCTGTGAACTAAATAATATGGTAAGCATGTAACAAGAACTAATTACCATCAGCAGAAGGCTTCTGGTCATATTTCACTGAGATGTTTGGAACAAAATTTGCAGCAAATTTCCCCAGACTATTTTTGTGTTCTGTATTTATTATTTTATATAAATAATAATCATCCTAATTTTATTAAAGTTATTAAAATATTATGCTTAGAGCTTTTCCATTTATTTATTCCTTATGATTAATGAACCTAAACTTAATCTTTCATCCAATCCTATATAAAAAAAACCCAGTGCCCTCGAGTCGATTCCGACTCATAGCGACCCTATAGGATGGAGTAGAACTGCCCCATAGAGTTTCAAAGGAGCGCCTGGCGGATTCGAACTGCTGACCCTCTGGTTAGCAGCCGTAGCACTTAAAAACCAGACCCATTGCTGTCTAATAAATTCCAATTCATAGCAACTCTGTATTACAGAGTAGAACTGCCCCATAAGATTTCCAAAGAGTGGCTGGTGGATTTGAACTGCCGACCTTTTTGTTAACACCCTGAGCTCTTAACCACTGTGCCACTCCTTATAAATTGATTCTCCCCCACAAAATTATGATGTAAGCCCCATTTTAGTAGGCACTATCTCACAAAGGGAAGCACTAGTGGTATAGTGGTTAAGAACTACAGCTGCTAACCAAAAGGTCAGCAGTTTGAATCCACCAGGCACTCCTTGGAAACTCTATGGGACAGTTCTACTCTGTCCAATGCGGTAACTATGAGTCATAATCAACTCGATGGCAGTGGGTTTTTTTGCTTTTATCTCACAGAGAGCAGATACTTCCCTCAATTGCTCTATTTATAATATGAAAGTAGATGCATTTCACAGAATGTCTATCTTTCAAAGTCTCAAAAAACAGAAAGTTACTTTAGTATCTCAGTATTTCAGTAAACAGATATTAAGTCAATTCAGAAGTAAAATAACAAAGGCCAAAACATACTTCCCACTTGCACAGATCTTTACAGAAAGCAATTTTGGTCAATATTAAACAATCTTTATTGTTGGGAAATTGTTCTCTAGAGCAAGTATTCATGATGTAGAATTCATGGAAGAGTTTCAGCAGGTTTGTAAACCCTCTGAAAGGTCATAAAGAATTTTGCGTGTTTGGATTTATAGATTCCTATAGGGAGGGGATTCATAGCTTTCAGCAACTTCCCTATGGCATCATGGCAAGCAAAAACATCATGAAACAAACAAAACACTACTTCACTGTGTAAAAACCAATCCTTATTCTTTGATTCCGTAATTTAAATCCTGGATCTTGTTCATCTGTCTTCAGGTAAGATGGAACACAGTTTTTTTTTTCTTGTGTTGTATAATTTATTCTTGAAGTCTTTCATTAGGTAATTCCTGGCACTCTCTTTTTCAAAAGACAGACACACAAAGCTCCATTGGAAACAGTAATAGTTGAAAGAAATGGCCTTTAAAGGAAGTGAAAAAGGCCAAAGTCAAAGTCTGTTCAGAGACTTTTTGTGTGCACCCTGGAGCAGTAATTAATATTAATGTGCTTTCCTGAGAAAACTATCATCTCTTTGCCATAAGTCACACAACAGAGAGAGCATTTTTTTATTTTTATTGTGCTTTAAGTGAAAGTTTACAAATCAAGTCAGTCTCTCATACAAAAATTTTATTTCTTTTTTGCTATGTACTCCCAGTTGCTCTCCCCCTAATGAGACAGCATACTCCTATTCTCCACCCTGTATTCCCCTGTCCATTAAGCCAGCTCCTGTCCCCCCTGCCCTCTCATCTCCCCTCCAAACAGGAGCTGCCCACATTGTCTCATGTGCCTACTTGACCCAAGAAGCTCACCCCTCACCATTATCATTTTCTGTCTTATACTCCAGCCCAATCCCTGTCTGAGGAGTTGGCTTCAGGAATGGTTCCAGTCTTGGGCTAACAGAAGGTCTGGGGACCATAACCTCCAGGGTCCTTCTAGTCTCAGTCAGACCATTAAGTCTGGTCTTTTTATGAGAATTTGGGGTCTGCATCCCACTGCTCTCCTGCTCCATCAGGGATTCTCTGTTGTGTTCCCTGTCATGTCAGTCACTGGGTATAGCCAGGCACAGTCTAGTTCTTCTGGTCTCAGCTGATGTAGTCTCTGAATTATGTGGCCCTTTCTGCCTCTTGGGCTCATAATTATCTTGTGTCTTTGGTGTTCTTCATTCTTTGCTCCAGGTGGGTTGAGACCAGTTGATGCATCTTAGATGGCCACTTGCTAGTGCTTAAGACCCCAGACGCTACTCTCCAAAATGGGATGCAGAATGTTTTCTTAATAGATTTTATTATGCCAATTGACTTAGATACCCCCTAAACCCATGGTCCCCAAACCTCCACCCCTGCTATTCTGGCCTTCAAAGTGTTCGCTTTATTCAGGAAACTGCTTTTGGTTTAGTCCAGTTGTGCTGACCTCTCCTATATTGTGTGTTGTCTTTCCCTTCATGTAAAATAGTTCTTATCTATTATCTAATTAGTGAATGGCCCTCTTCCTCCCTCCCTCTCCACTCTTGTAACCACCAAAGAATATTTTCTTCTCTGTTTAAACTATTTCTCTAGTTCTTATAATAGTGGCCTCATACAATATGTGTCCTTTTGCAATTGGCTCATTTCACTCAGCATAATGCCTTCCAGATTCCTCCATGTTATGAAATGTTCCATAGATTCATCATTGTTCTTTATTGATGCATAGTATTCCATTGTGTGAATATACCATAATTTATCCATTCATCTGTTGATGGGCACCTTGGTTGCTTCCATCTTTTTGCTGTTGTAAACAGTGCTGCAGTGAACATGGGTGTGCATGCATCTGTTCATGTAAAGGCTCTTATTTCTCTAGGGTATATTCCAAGGAGTGGGATTGCTGGGTCGTATGGTAGTTCTATTTCTAGCTTTTTAAGGAAGTGCCAAATCGATTTCCAAAGTGGTTGTACCATTTTATAATCCCACCAGCAATACATAACAATTCCAGTCTCTGTACAACCTCTCCAACATTCACTATTTTATGTTTTTTGGATTAATAACAGCCTTGTTGGAGTGAGATGGTATTTCACTGTAGTTTTGATTTGCATTTCTCTAATGGCTAATGATTGTGAGCATTTCCTCATGTATCTGTTAGCTACCTGAATGTCATCTTTAGTGAAGTGCCTGTTCATATCCTTTGCCCATTTTTTAATTGGGTTGTCTTTTTATTGTTGAGTTTTTGCAGTATCATGTAGATTTTCTAGATCAAGTGCTGATCAGAAATGTCATAGCTAAAAACTTTTTCCCAGTCTGTAGGTAATCTTTTTACTCTTTTGATGAAGTCTTTGGATGAGCATAGGTGTTGGATTTTTTAGGAGCTCCCAGTTACCTAGTTTCTCTTCTGGTGTTTGTGCATTGTTAGTAATGTTTTATATACTGTTTATGCCATGTATTAGGGCTCCAGCGTTGTCCCTATTTTTTCTTCCATGAGCTTTTGCTTTTTAGACTTTATATTTGGGTTTTTGATCCATTTTGGGTTCATTTTTGTATATGGTGTAGGTATGGGTCTTATTTCATTTTTTGTGGATGGATACCCAGTTATGCCAGCACCATTTGTTAAAGAGGCTGTCTTTTCCCCATTTAACAGACTTTGGGCCTTTGTCAAATATCAGCTGATCATATGTGGATGGATTTATGTCTGGATTCTCAATTCTGTTCCATTGGTCCATATATCTGTTGTTGTACCAGTACCAGGATATTTGGACTACTGTGGCAGTATAATAGGTTCTAAAATCAGGTAGTGTGAGGCCTTCTACTTTGTTCTTCTTTTTCAGTAAAGCTTTACTTCTCTGGGGCCTCTTTCCCTTCCGTATGAAGTTGGTGATTTGTTTCTCCATCTTATTAAAAAATGTCAGTGGAATTTGGATCAGAACTGCATTGTGTCTATAGATTGCTTTTGGTAAAATAGACATTTTTACAATGTTGAGTCTTCCTATCCATGAGCAAGGTATGTTTTTCCACTTATGTGGGTCTCTTTTGGTTTCTTGCAGTAATGTCTTGTAGTTTTCTTTGTATAGTTCTTTTACGTCTCTGGTTAAATTTATTCCTAAGTATTTTATCTTCTTGGGGGCTACTGTAAATGGTATTGATTTGGTGATTTCCTCTTTGATGTTTTCTTTTTTGGTGTAGAGGAATCCAACTGATTTTTGTATGTTTATCTTATATCCTGATACGCCGCTGAACTCGTCTATTTGTTTCAGTCATTTTCTTGAGGATTCTTTAGGGTTTTCTGTGTATAAGATCATGTCATCTGCAAACAGAGATACTTTTACTTCTTCCTCACCAATCTGCATGAGGGAGGTCATTTTTGAATTCTGTTTTAAAATCTTCAAACAAGGAAATAAGTGTGGTAAAAGACAGGTGGTAGACTTCGTTAAACAGTTATTTTCTCTACCTTTTACCTAGAACACATGTTTGCCTAACTCCAAATAAAGCTTCTCCTTCTCTGTTAGGTTATGATAAGTTCAGAACATAATATTTTATGAATTTTTATTAAAGAAATCCCAACCCTGTAAGAATAAGTCAGTTTTTAGAATTAGTAGAAAACCAAAGAGCCCTTTTGTTCAATAGAAGCCTTACCAGAAATTCTCAAGAAAACGTTGTCAGGATCTTTTAAAACTAACTCTGAGGTTTTCTTTCGATCTGTATGGCAAAAGTTAGGAGTGACTTTTTTTGTTTGTCTCAAACCAACTGAAATTACTCAATTATCACCACATCATATCCCAAATTTATTCACTGACATAATCATCATTAAATCCTTACTATGCCTCGCCTCGGGCACTGTCCTCAACAGTGCCAAAGGGCATGTAATGATGAGGGTAAAAAAATGAGATGATTCCTTAACCTTAACTTGAACAAAATGGAGGGCAAATGAGGATGTCGTTTTTCCTTGCACAAGCGTGTATGGCAATTAGGAAATCTTGATAACTACAAGCCAACAAATCAAATATCCAAGAAGGAACTGTTTTTAACAATAACAGCAACATTCTGTGTGTTTATTAATTTGCAAACACTACGCTTTTTTTTTTTTATGCTTAGGAAAATGACAAATATAATTGGGTTTAAACTTCACAGCTACCCTAGGAAGTGAACATTTACTCTAGGTCACAAGTGACAGAAACCCAGCTCAGAGGACCCAGTAATAAGAATGTAGTAAGAACTCAGAAACCCCTGGCACTAAGTTGTAGAAGAAATGTAGTCAAGCCCTTTCTCTGCCTGTCATCGCTACTCCTCTTTGCAAGTCTCCTGCGCTCTTCTTTCTTAGTGTACAGATGAATTTCCTCAGTTTCTTATGTTTATATGAAAGGAAACAAGACAATCAATAACTCCCAAGTTTTACATCTTAAATTTTTAACACCCAAAGAAAGGCTATTCATTCTGAGTTGCAATTCTAATATTCCTAGAAAAGGACCATGATGTGTACAGGTTTATTCTGATGTCCAACACCAGACCAGGAGGTAGGGCCTGTTATATGAAAGTACATTAAGATATTGAAATGTCAATCTTTTTGGTTTTGCCTTCTTTCACACTCATCCCAAATTTTTCCCCAACTGGCCAGAGAAATCCAGAAAAATTATTAATTTTCTGTAAAGAAAGTAAAAGAAAAAATACATTTACATTCAATTGTCAGTTTGGTTGGTTGCTTTCATTTTGTTGTTTTGTTTGTTGGTTGGTTGGTTGCTTGTTTGTTTTGTTTTTTGAACTTTCAAACTAATCTCTTGAGACTTAAAAGGAAGTCCCTGGAGGAAGCGGGATATAGAGTTTATATAACAAAGATTAAAAAAAGAAAAAGAGGAAGAAGATAACTCCAAATGCTACACCAGGAAGGTGAGGTGAGTGCTACCTAGGTTGAGAGCAAGGAAAGGTAATGGAGGGAAAACAAGACCTCAGAAAAAGGCAGAAGCCCTACACCAAAAGGACTCCCGGGGGTATAGAAGTGAAAATAACCAGTCAGCATGGAAATATGACCAATCATCATTAAGTGGCCAGCTCCACGGAACAGAGTGGAAGCTAAAATAATCCTACAGACTATTCCTAGCCGTTAGCTTGAGGACTCCCTGTCGTTGTTGCAGATAAGCCACGTCAGTGGTTCTCATCACAGTTGGACAGGGAATGGCTTCCATCACCAGCTACCTCTACCTTAGCAGTGGTGTATTATCCAACATAGGAACACCTACTAATGCCCCAAGAGTTTGCAGTCTCCTGTGGACACTATACCATCAGCCCAGAACATTCGTCAGTACCCGAAATAGAGCATAAGACATTTGACCCACAGAATGACACAAGTCATGTGAATGGGAAAGCCCCAGTATAGGTACTTGGGTAAGCTAGACAGTAGGAAAAAAACACCCTTTTTCACTGCCTTGACAATTCCAGGAAAACCATGTAGATGACAGTGTTAACCTATTGCCATCTAATCGGTTCTTACTCATAAAAAAAAAAAAAAAAAACCCCAGTGCATGTGCTGCGTAGAACTGCATTCCATAGGGTTTTCAAGACTATATCTTTTCAATGCAGATCACCGGGCCATTCTTCCGAGGCACATCTAGGTGAGCTCAAACTGCCAATAAATAGTGAAACACTTAACCGTCTGCACCGCCCAGGTGCAGAATAGGGAAGGGCAAATTATAAAAGTGCTGGTGAGGATTGCAGAAGAGATGAAAAACGTGGAATTCCCTAGAATATAAGTACATTCATTTTACAGATGAGGCTACTGAGACGTAAAGTTAACTACTTTCTCAAGATCACACAGCTAGGGAATACAGAGCCAGAATGCAAGTCCAGCCAACACTCTGGTCCACAATACTTTAGTGCCTCAACACTCAGATCGTTGTGGCTGCTTCTTTAATAAATATAAATGGGGAGGAGGCATTGTGAAAATTTTTGGAATCAGAATTCCAACTTCTGGCACCATACAAAACAGATAGCTATCTGAGCAGCCTTGGAAGCAGATGGTTCTAAGATACTATATACAGTAATGTGTGTGGGGTTTGTTTTGTGTGTGTGTGTGTATGTGTGTGTGTGTGTGTGTGTATTTAGGGAAAATGTGGCTGTTAGCTCTATCTGCTATTTCTCTAGATCAGTATGTCTCGAACTCAGACTGAGGTCTGAGATTATTTTTTTGTGAGAGTTTTGTGTATGTATGTTTCCATTTTGATGAAAAATAAAAGTATGTATCTTACGGATCATTTGGTCCATTAAAATGCAAATATTCAAAGGGCAATGGGGAATCAAAAGGCAGTAGAAAACTTGTGACTTTAGTTAATCCATATCCATTTTTACAACGCTTTTTACCAAAATCCATGGTAATTGTAGAAAAATCTTCAAATGTGACTCATTACACTTCTGGATGTCCTGTCCTTCACCGAAAGTGGTGTGTTGAAGTTTCCTATTATTATTGTGGGGCTGTCCATCTCACTTCAATGCTAACAGAGTTTGCTTTATGTATCTTGCAGCCCTGTCATTGGGTGCATAAATATTTAATATGATTATATCTTCTTGGTGTATTGTCCCTTTAATCTTTATGTAGTGTCCTTCCTTATCCTTTATGATGGATTTAACTTTAAAGTCTATTTTGTCAGAAATTAAAATTGCCACTCCTGCTCTTTTTTGATTGTTGTTTGCTTGATATATTTTTTTCCATCCTTTGAGTTTTAGTTTGTTTGTGTCTCTAGGTCTAAGGTGTGTCTCTTATAGGCAGCATATAGGCCGATCACGTTTTTTAATCCATTCTGCCACTCTGCCTCTTTATTAGTGCATTTAGTCCATTTACATTCAGTGTAATTACGGATAAAAAAAAATTTTTTTTTTTTATGAAAAAAATTTTTTTTTTTTTATGATAACCAAAGGGTCGGCATTACGAATCCACCAGGCACTCCTTGAAAACTCTGTGGGGCAATTCTACCCTGTCCTATAGGGTCGCTATGAGTCAAAATCGACTCGACGGCACTGGGTACTGGGATGAATTTAGTGCTATCATTTTGATGTCTTTTTTTGTGTGTTGTTGACAGTTTATTTTTCCCACTTAATTTTATGTGCTGAGTAGACTATATATTGTCCTCATATTTGTTGTTGTTGATTTTGTTTCTGCCGAGTCTCTATTTTTTTCTTGTATTTATTTTGATGTGTAGGATGGTTTGTCTCCTTTGTGGTTACCTTATTATTTACCCCTATTTTTCTAAATTTAAACCTAACTTTTATTTCTTTGTATTGCCATATCTTCCTCTCCATATGGAAGATCTATGACTACATTTCTTAGTCCCTCTTTATTCTTTTAATGTTGTCTCCTTTTATATAATACCATTGCTGTTACCCTGTTTTGAATGTTTTTTTTAAATCTTGCTTTGTTTTTTTGTATTTCCCTGTCTGGGTTGACTTCTGATTGCTCTGCCCAGTATTCTAGTCTTGGGTTGATACCTGATATTGATTTTCCAACCAAAGAGCTCCCTTTAGTATTTCTTGTAGTTTTGGTTTGGTTTTTAGGAATTCCCCAAACTTGTGTTTATCTGGAAATGTCTTGATTTCACCTTCATATTTAAGAGACAGTTTTGCTGGATATATGATTCTTGGCTGGCAATTCTTTTCCTTCAATTTTTTAAATAAGTCATCCCGTTGCCTTCTTGCCTGCATGGTTTCTGCCGAGTAGTCCGAGCTTATTTGTATTGGCTCTCCTTTGTAGGTGACTTTTCGTTTATCCCTAGCTGCTCTTAAAATTCTGTCTTTATCTTTGGTTTTGGCAAGTTTGATTATAATATGTCTTGGTGACTTTCTTTTAAAATCTACCTCATGTGGAGTCCAATGAGCATCTTGGATAGATATCTTCTCATCTTTCACAATAGCAGGGAAGTTTTCTGCCAACAAATCTTCAACAATTCTTTCTGTATTTTCTGTTATCCTTCCCTGTTCTGGTACTCCGATCACTCATAGGTGATTTCTCTTGATAGAGACCCACATGATTCTTAAAGCTCCTTCATTTTTTTTAATTCTTTTACCTGAGTTTTCTTCAAATATATTAGTCCCAAGTGATTTATCTTCAAGTTCAGAAATTCTGCCTTCCACTTGCTCAATTCTGCTCCTCTGACTTTTATGGAGTTGTCTACTTCTGTATTTTTATTGTTGATCTTCCAAATTTCTGATTGCTGTCTGTCTGTGAATTTTTCCAGCTTATTAAATTTTTCATTATGTTCCTGAATAATCTTTTTTATTTCTTCAATTTCTTTCTCTGTGTGTTCCTTGGCCTGTTCTGCGTATTGCCTCATTTCCTTCCTGATGTCTTAAAGGGTTCTGTATATTAATCTTTTGTATTCTGCCTCTGGTAATTCCAGGAATGCACCTTCATCTAGAAGATCCCTTGATTCTTTGTTTTGAGAGCTTGTTGAAGCGATCATACTCTGTTTCTTTATGTGACTTGGTATCGACTGTTGTCTCCGAGCCATCTATAAGTTATTGTATTAGTTTATTTTATGCTTGCTTACTGTATCCTAGCTTCTTGCTTTGTTTTGTTTTGATATGCCCAGATGGGTTGCTTGAGTGAGCTAGCTTGATTATTTCCACCTTTGGAGCTCTGACATCCTGTCCCCAGATGGCTAGAGCTGTTATCAGGTATAACAGTCTAGGAGTCCATTCATTTTTCTTGTATGAATTCAGCTCAGGTGTCCAGGTAGCTAATCATCAAGTGTGTGGTACAGACTCTGTCCTGCAGTCTTAGAGGGCCAGGGTGATTTGGTGTAGGTGCCAGTATCTGGTTGCAGCAGGGGGTCACACTCTGAACAAGGCAGGGGGCTGAGAATCATCCCCCAAGTGTCTCTGAGGAAAGCATGTCTCTGAGGAAAGCGTGTCCCTGCTCCCTAGAGCATACAGGCAGGTGGGTTTTGCAGACAGACCATGGGCACCCAATGTTTTTGGTTGTAAGGACTGGGAGGTGTCAGTTAACCTTGGACCCCTGTTGTGGGTGGCTTGGTGACCTGAGTAGATCTACCAGTCATTAGGCCCCTGATGTGGGTGGGTGAGGACCCTATTTAATAGGCAAAGCAATGTCAAACATCAAACACCCACCTCTCTGCCGCACAGCTGAAATGGTTGGAGTCTGCCAGCAAGGGCCTATTCTCCTGAAATAGGCCCACACAGGTCCATGTAGAGGGGAAAGGTACTCAAAGTCCACAGACCATTTATGCCTGGATAGGAGCCACTTCTGTCCTGAGTTTCCTTGGTTAGTGGAGCTGGCAAATTATCTTTTCCCCCAACTGCAAATTTTTTCTTTCTCCAAGGCCAGGCCGAGCGGATGGCTCCAGGTGCTCAACAGGGCCCATCTCAGGCCCAGGGAATTTAGCCACTGAAGCCAACTTGGGGATGGGGGGGCACGGTAAAATATACGCAAGTACTTAGCTTTTGCTGAGAGCACCGTTATTTTCTGGTTCTGGAGGTGTGAGTAGACTGTGTGGCTGGCTGCTTCTCCCTGAGGAAACTGTGGCCAAATGCTAGTACCAGCCTGCTGCCACTACTGGAATGGTGCCTGAGGGCTCCCGGCGCTTCCTATCCAATAACTCCTCTCCATTTCTGAACCGTCTCTTCCTCCCTCTGCCCCTCAGTTCATTTTCTAAGTTTGCCTTTGATGCTCAGGGCTCCTATCTTGTCATAAATATCCTCATTTCACCTGTTTTTTCAGGTCTTTGTTGTAAAAAAGGCTCACCAGAAGAGCCTGTCTATTCCACCATCTTGGCTCCTCCTCTCATTATGCTTCTGAATAATCATTTTATAGTTTTATAGTAGTCTATTGTTTGGTTATGCCAGATGTATGCATTAGGTGGCAAGTTGCAAAAACCGAACTCAAGTTAACTTAAGCAATTAATAGAAATTTTGGCTCATGTAGCTGTGAAAGATATTAATGGGTTAAACTGGGTCATCCAAAAATATGTGTTGAAGTTCTAACCCCTATACCTGTAAATATGACCGTGTTTGAATATAGGCTCTTTCTTTTGTTGTTTAATGATACAATACCAGAATAGGGTGGATTCTAAGCCTAATTACTTTTAAGTGGTACCTTATAAAAAAAAAAAGGAGAATAGACACAGACACACACACACACACAGGGAAAACAGATGCTGAGGAATGCCAAGTGACTCCCAGGGCTACCCTACCAACAAGGAAGGGCTTTCTCCTACAATTGATGTCCTGGTTTAGACTTCTAACCTCCAAAACTGTTGGACGATAAATTTCTGTTCTTAAAAGCCAGTCACTTGTGGGTTTTTTGTTTTGTTTTGTCAAGGCAGCATTTCGTAACTGAGACAACCATCTACGTTCAGATAACTGTGTAAAAACATTACCGGTATACCATAGAATCTAGCTTGAAATAAATTCCACATCAGCCTTTCCACAGGTCATTTATGGAAAGCTAGCCTTCTGGCTGAGCCTTTCTTGGCTAAGGAATGCAGCATGCCCTGCTACATGCCACACATGGTAAATAAAGATGTATTTTGATAAATGCCTTCAAAACATTTTCAAATACGTGCATGCTCTATGACATTCACTCAGTAAATATTGTTTGAATACATCTACATACACATCTCTGGTTTCATCTTAATGAAAGAGTGAAAGTGAGCAAACTCTCAGTGCTGATTTGTCTAAGATTTGTTGGAAGTCTCTTGTTAAATGGCCTATGGTCACGGACTAGGCTTCCTAATTGAGCCCATCTTTCAAAAAAAAAAAATTTTTTTTTTTCTTTCCTAGTCAGATAATGAACAGTGCCTCCTGTTTTTGTTTGAAAAGGATTTTATTATCAGATGGAAGTGTACTTTTGTCAAATTTAAGAGAAATTACATTTATTGAGCAACGATTAATAATAGCCAAGTAATAGCTTATCATATTAGCACCACTTCCATTTATCGAACACCTACTAACTTGCTAGGCACTGAGGTAAGCACTTTACATTCATTGTCTTGTTTGATCCATATAACACCTGAGACAGGAAAATTTATCCCCATTTAACATATGAAGGCACTGAAGTGTAAAGAAGATAAATAGCTTTCACAAGGTCACATAAAATGTGAATGATATCGTAAGAAATGAAACTTTAGTGTGATGCCAAAATCCACGCACCAACTGCCTGAATATATTAGCTCCAATGTCATGACCATGCCTTGTACTGAAGTGCTCTCGTTTATATTTTTGCATTCAATTCCAACACGTAAAATCTTTGTGAAGCAGGTGCTATCATTCTCTTTTACAGATGATAATACTGAAGTTCCAAGTGTTAAAGAAACAAATTTCCATAGCATGAGTAATAACTACCAGTGAAGAGGTCAAATCTAAGCCCAATTGACTCCATGTTCAATGTTTTTTCTACTACTCTACACCTCTCAAAAGTCAAATTATTTGAAAGTGTTATACATTTAGTTATTTAAAAGACGCGAGGGAAATGCCTTAAGTGATTAATGTAATCATATTTGGCTACATTAAAAACATGGCTTTTGTAAAGATTCTAATGTCTATTACATTTAGGGATAACAATAGAGAGTAAGTGCTAGATTAAATCACACCGAGCAATTTTGTGGGAAGGAGATGTCATAAGGGGAATCTATGGTAAAGGAGAAGTAGAAACGCATCAACCAGTAGAAAAAGAAAGAATTAAATGAATAAATTCAGGGGGCACAAAGGCACACTTCGGACATGTTATCAGGAAAGACCAATCTTTGGAGAAGGACATCATGCTTGGTAGAGGGTCAGCAAAAAAGAGGAAGACCTTCAACAAGATGGATTGACACAGTGGCTGCAACAATGGGCTCAAACATAGCATTGATTGTGAGGATGGCACAAGACCTGGCAATGTTTTGTTCTGTTGTACATAGGGTAGCTATGAGTCAGAACTGACTCAATGGCCCCTAACGACAACAACATCAATGCCAGTTAGCCAGATGACAGAGAGAGAACAAGGAGAGGAAATAGACAGGGTGTGGAATCATTTTTATTTAATCACAAAACCTAGGGTAGCCAAGCTGAGGTAAGTGTTCATCAAAGCCACACTATGCATAATCTCTTCCCAGTCATCCCAGCCCTAGAGTCAATTTCTTACAGTAATTTTATCATAATAAGAGAACTGCATGTAAATGGAGTTAATATTAATTAGAGGCAGACTGTCTGACTCAACCCACCTGGGAGTGAATTCTAGGGAAGATTTAAGAGGGTGGTTTGCAATGCAGAACAATGATGATATTATGAAGTGAAAGAATATGACAAGTATAAGAGTTAACTAAGAGTCTGTACACTAAAGAGAGGTAAGCGGACCTTCTGAGTCCTGGCAACTTGTCGCTTCTCAAGCTGACTCCAGTGGGGGTAAATCTGAGTAATAAGTCATACAGATATGCTCATTTTCTTTCTACATGTGATCTTTGCTGCTTGGAAGAAAACGGTAGAAATTAAAAGTATGGAATGAGAGGAATAATTGGAAAGGTATATCATGTACTTCTTTGTAAGGATCAACATAAAGACATCAGTTTTCCCCCAAGTTGCTGCCAAAAGCAAATACTCTCTTTTGAGACAAGGAGTACGCAGGGAGTGAACATCTTGGCCACTTTAACCACTTCGAAATCTTGAGATTATAGAGGGAAAGTTAAAGGGAAGTTGTTATAAAACAAAGGTAGTTGATGAATAGAGTCCCTGAACATAAGTTCGGAGGGAGCTTAACTGTCCATTTAATCTGTTCTCTCAGTAGAAATTGTAAGAAATCTAAAGGAGTAGAGTAATTGGGGGATGGGGGTTGTGAGGGAAGATGGGAGCCTCTAATAATGACAACTGGCTCAGAAATAGTCCAGGAAACTTTCAAGATCCACATGGGTACAGTAGCCGACTTGGGGATTTAGAAATCTGGAAATTGTGTTTGCTTTTTTGGAAAACGAAACAAAGCTGGGAATCTTTCCTAGGCTTCCCCAGGCTATGAAATACTATGATTAGAACTAAGGTAATAACTCTATTACTGCATTGAATCATAGGTCTATCTTCCTCTACTTGACTACGAGCGTCTCACTGACAGGGAGGTCTACTAACACAGTAGGTGCTAAACAAATGTTTATTGGATAATACTATTAAAAAGTATTGAAGTCTACTTGTATTGCCTTAATCTTAAAATAGACCCTGGTAGGCTAGTGATTAAGAGCAATGGCTGCTAACCAAAAGGTCAGCAGTTTGAATCCACCAGGCGCTCCTTGGAAACCATATGGGGCAGTCCTACTCTGTCTTATAGGGTTGCTATGAGTAGGAATAGATTCAACAGCAACAGGCTAATCTTAAAATTGTCCACTTCCAGAGAGAAATGACAAGTCTCTAGCTCCTATTCAGACACTCCTTTCCCCTTTAGACCAAACAAGTTTAAAATCTGATAATCTTGGTTTTTGAATGACTTCTTTCTTGGAGAAATTACTGCTTGTTTGAGTTGCCTGTATATTGCAGCCTCATTTACCTTGCTCTTAACTCTAGTTCAACAGCCAGAGTTCTATGGAATGAGCGCTCCCCACACAGGACCAGTGGGAGCAGCATGGCCAAAGCCACCCCTCAGCAGAAACGTGAAGTAATAGAAATGTGAATTTGACTCCCTCCCACCTCCTCTATTGGTGACCCTGATCAGGAAAACATTCGGTACATTTTCTTGTAACCATGCCACTCACATGAGTCTTTGGGGATCATAGGTTAAATGCATCCTTCTATTTCCTCATATCTTTGTTGAGAGTGCTGTGAAGCTGGGTTAAGGTTCAACATGGCCACCTCCTGACAAAGAGGGGACAATGAACTCAGGTAAATAAAAAGAGAAAACATAAAAGTAAGTTAAAGCATGTGTACCAGGCACTGCTCCAAGCCCAAGAGCTACACCCTTGCTGAAATAGGCTTATGAAAGAGAAAGAGCAAACTAGTCAAAAGAGAAAAGATAAAATGAACCTGATGATAGGTAAATGAACTCATGAACTCATGATACATTCTGTGTGAGAAGGAAACAGTGCTGATGCTTCATTTGGGTCTCTGCTCTTACATGCCTCAGAGAAGCCTTCCCTAAACCCATTGTCTAAATCGATTTAAACTCCCATTGTCTGTCTCAATTCCCTTAGCCTGTTTTATGCTGAGAGGCCACATGGATTAGTAGATAAGGACCAGACTCTGACTCCACACTGTTTGGATATTTGGATTGAACCCCAGTTCCTCCTCCCCCACGACCTTATTAATTGTGTGACACTGGGAAAGTTATATCATCTCTCTACCTCACAGTCCTTACCTGTAAAACAGGGAATAACAATACTATTTAATGGTTTTGTAGTGAGGTTAAATGAGTCAATATGTGAAAAGTACTTAGAACAGTGCTGGGCACATAATAGATAACATATGACTTTGCACCTTTATTCTTCATTGCACGGATCACTGCCTGATATTTTACACACACGTACACATAAAAAAAAATTTTTTTTTTCTTTTTTATTTACATGCCCCAAACTAATTGGAACCTCAACAAAGGAATGAATTTTATAGAACAATGCCTAAAACATAATATGTATTAAATTTACAAAAATAGGTAAATGAGCAACATGATGATCATTCCAATCTTATGACAAGGTATTCAAGGTAACACTAAGACTGGAATCAACATTAGTATCTGTAAAAACAGCTTGGAGGCAGTGTCTGATCTCCTCTAACTTCATGAGGGGAAGGAGACTCAAGATCAAAAGCCATGTCTGGTTCCTATGAGGCTATCTCTGCCATCTTTACCAATTCTGACACCAATCATCCCCTCCCACAGCACTGTAATTCCTTGCAATTGCCACACAGACCTTACAGACCATACCCACAATTATGGAGTTTATTAGGGAAGTAGCAGTTATAGTTCAGGCTCAGGAACACTCGAGATAAAGTTCTTCCATCAGGACAGCCTCTTCCCAGCCGTGCTCACAGGCACACCTCTCCCTAGCCCTCAGTCTCTGCCCAAAGGCACTCAGCTTTCTCTCTCTGTGGGCCTAGAAGCCCACCACACAGGTCTCCTGCTGCTGAGTCTCTGCTGCTGGGTCTCTCTTTCCTTGGTGGTGGGCTCCTCCTCTCTGCCCTGGAATTGGCTTTCTTTTTTTGTTGTTTGTTTGTTTTTTTTAATGTATTTATTGTGTTTAAGTGCAAGTTTACACCTTGGTATGTACTCCTAGCTGCTCTCCCCCTAATGAGACAGCATACTGCTTCTCTCCATGCTGTATTCCCTTGTCCATTCAACCAGCTCCTGTCCACCTCTGTCTTCTCATCTCGCCTCCAGACAGGAGCTGCTCACATAGTCTCATGTGTCTACTTGAGCCAAGAAGTTCACTCCTCACCAGTATCATTTTCTGTCTTCTAGTAAAAAAAAAAAAAATTTTTTTTTTTTTTTAGTCCAGTCCAATCCCTGTCTGAAGAGTTGGCTTCGGGAATGGTTCCAATGTTGGGCTAACAGAAGGTCCAGGGACCATGGCCTCTGGGGTCCCTCAGGTCTCAGTCAGACCATTACGTCTGGTCTTCTTATGAGAATTTGAAATCTGCATCCCACTGCTCTCCTGCTCCCTCAGGGGTTCTCTGTTGTGTTCCCTGTCCGGGCAGTCATCAGTTGTAGCTGAGCACCATCTAGTTCTTCTGGTCTTGGGCTGGTGTAGTTTCTGGTTTATGTAGCCCTTTCTGTCTCTTGGGCTCATATTTACCTTAAGTCCTTGGTGTTCATTTTCCTTTGCTCCAGGTGGGTTGAGACCAATTGATGCATCTTAGATGGCCGCTTGCTAGTGTTTAAGACCTCAGACACCCCTCACCAAAGTGGGGTAAAGAAGGTTTTCTTAATACATTTGGTAATGCCAGTTGACCTAGATGTTCCCTGAAACCATGGTGCCCGACCCCCATCCCTGCTACTCTGGCCTTCAAAGCATTCAGTTGTATTCAGGAAACTTCTTTGCTTTTGGTTTAGTCCAGTTGTGCTGACCTCTCCTGTATTATGTGTTGTCTTTCCCTTCACCTAAAATAGTTCTTGTCTTAGTATCTAATCAGTGAATATCCCTCTCCCTCCCTCTTCACCCTCATAACCATCAAAGAATATTTTCTTCTGAGTTTAAACTATTTCTTGAGTTCTTATAATAGTGGTCTTATATAACATTTGTCCTTTTGCAACTGACTAACTTCACTCAGCATAATGCCTTCCAGATTCCTCCATGTTATATTTCCTTGATTCATCATTGTTCTTAATCATTGGGTAGTATTCCATTATGTGAATATACCACAATTTATTTATTCATTCATCCATTGATGGTCACCCTGGTTGCTTCCATCTTTTTGCTATTGTAAACAGTGCTGCAATGAACATGGGTATGCATATATCTGCTAAGTTGTGTCTCTTGTAGGCAGCATATAGACAGATTGTGTTTTTTATTCATTCTGTCACTTATTGTCTCTTTATTGGCACATTTAGTCCATTTACATTCAACTTAATGTGGATAGGTATGAGTTTAGTGCTGTTATTTTGATGTCTTTTTTTCTGTGTTGTTGACAGTTTCTTTTTCCCACTTAATTTTATGTGCTGACTAGGTTTCCTTTATATATTGTCTTTTCCTCTTTCATTGTTGTTGATTTTGTTTTTGCTGAGTCTCTATGTTTTTCTTATATTTTATTTTGATGTGTAGGATTGTTAATCTCCTTTGTGGTTACCTTAATGTTTACCTTATTTTTTTTTTTGATGTTTTTCTTATTTTATTTTATTTATTTATTTTTTTTGATGTGTAGGATTGTTAGTCTCCTTTGTGGTTACCTTAATGTTTACCCCTATTTTTCTAAGTTTAAACCAAACTTTTATCTCTTTATATCACCTTGACTTCCTGTCCATATGAAAGACCTATGAAAACATTTTTTAGTCTCTCTTTATTGTTTTAATGGTGTCTTCTTTCACATAATGACATCACTGTTTCCCTCTTTTGAGCTTTTTTTATCTTGATTTATTTTTGTGATTTCCCTATCTGGGTTGATATCTGGTTGCTCTGTCATGTGTTCTAGTCTTGGATTGTTATCTGATGTTATTTGATTTTCTAATCAGAGAACTCCCTTTAGTATTTCTTGTAGTTTTGGTTTGGTTTTGCAAATTCCCTAAACTTCTGTTTACCTGGAAATGTCCTAATTTCGCTTTCAAATTTGAAAGACAGTTTTGCTGGATATATGATTCTTGGCGGGCAATTTTTTTTTTTTTGCTTCAATGCCTTGTATAAGTTATCCCATTGCCTTCTTCCCTGCATGGTTTCTGCTGAGTAGTCCGAGTTTATTCTTATCTACTATTCTCTGTAGGTGACTTTTTGTTTATCCCTAGCCGCTCTTAAAATTCTCTATCTTTGGTTTTGGCAAGTTTGATTATAATATGTCTTGGTGACTTTTTGGGGGATTTACCTTTTGTGGGGTTTGATGAGCATCTTGGATAGATATCTTCTCATCTTTCATGATATCAGGGAATTTTTCTGCCAACAAATCTTCAACAATTCTCTCTGTATTTTCTGTTCTGATACTCCAATCACTTGTAGGTTATTTCTCTTGATAGAGTCCCACATGATTCTTCGGGTTTCTCATTTTTTTTTAATTCTTTTTTCTGAATTTTCTTCAAATATATTGGTGCCAAGTGTTTTATCTTCAATCTCACTAATTCTGACTTCCATTTCCTCAATTCTGCTCCTCTTTCTATTGATCTGTCCAATTCTGAAATTTTATTGTTAATCTTCTGAATTTCTGATTCCTGTGTCTCTATGCATTTTTGAAGCCTATTAAATTGGTCATTATGGTCTTCAATAAACTTCTTAATTTCCTCCACTGCTTTATTTGTGTGTTCCTTGGCTCGTTCTGCATTTCGCCTGATTCCCTTCCTGATTTCTTTAATAGTTCTATCTATTAATCTTTTGTATCCTACCTCTGGTAATTCCAGGAAGATATCTTTGTCTGGAAGATTCCTTGATTCTTTTTTTAGGAGCTTGTTGAAGAGATCACGGTCTGCTTCTTTATGTGATTTGATACTGACTCTTGTCTCTGAGCCATTTATAAGTTATTGTATTAACTCATTTTATATTTGCTTACTGTGTCCTAGCTTCTTACTTAGTTTTGTTTTGATATACCCAAATAGGCTGCTTGAGTTAGATAGCTTGATTATTTGCACCTTTGAAGCTGTAATGTCCTGTCACTAGAGGTCTAGGAGCAGTGGTGATTGGTGTAGGCACAGGTATCTGGTTGCAGCAGGGGGTCATGCTCTGAGCAAGGTGGGGGGCTGACATCCATCCCCTGAGTGTCTGTGAGGAAAGAGAGTCCTTATTCCCTAGAGCTCACAGATGGGTGGGTTCTGCCGCTGGACCATGGGCACTCAATGCTTTTGGCTCTAAGGACCGGGAGGCACCATTTTTCCTTGGACCTGTCACTGGTAACTTGGTGGCATGGGTGGAGCCACCAATCCTCGTATCCCTGATGTGGGTAGGTGAGGACCCTGCTTAAAAGGCTGAGTAGTGTCACACGTCAAAAACCCACCTTTTCACCACACAGCTGAAACATTTGAAGTCAGATCTAAGGCATGTACACCGTAGCAGTCTGCCAATAAAGGGCTAAGCTGCTGAAATAGGCCCGTTCAGGTCCAAGCATGGGTGAAAACCATTCAAAGTCCTTGGACCGTTTGTGCCTGGTCAGGAGCCACTTTTGCCCTGAGTTCTCAGCTTAGAGGAGCTGGCAGATTATTTTTTCTCCCGTTTGTTAATTTCTTCCTTCACCAAGGCAGAGAGAATGGCTCATGGCACACATCAGAACCTATCTCAGGCCCAGGAAAGTCAACAGCCACTGAAGCTGGCTTGAGGCCTGGGGCAGATAAATGAGAGAGAGTTCTTTTGCCAGGGGTGCTATTTGATCCATGCAGTAAATTAGACGCAAGCACTTGTCTTTTGCCAAGAGCACTGTTCGTTTTTGATTCCGAAGGTGTGAGTAGACTCTGTGTGGCTCACTCCCTGTGGCTAAAGAAACCATGTCCCAAATACTATTGCCAGCCCCACTGCAGTCGCACCAGGGGATCATGCCTGAGGGGCATCAGTTCCCCTAATTCAGGTCTGGTAACTCCTCACCATTTCTGAATCATCTCTCCCTCCCCTTGCCACTCCGTCTGATTTCCTTACTTTGCCTTTGGTATTCAGGGCTCCTAGCTTGTATATACAATTGATACACTTGTACACTTGTTTTTTTGGGCCTCTGTTATATGGGCTGGGCTGTTATAAGAGGGATCACCAGAAGCATCTGACTATCCCACCATCTTGGCCCTGCCTCAGAATTTGGCTCTCTTTTAAGGCCAAAACTGATCAATCCCCTCAGTGGGCCACAATTATCTTATTTGCACAGCCCCACCCAATCACCTGGATAAGAGTCACATGAAAGACCACACACAAAAGTAATTAATTGCACTGCAGTATCCAAGAATAGATGCATGTATTTGAGCTGGTTGTGTAATTCTGGATTGGAGTACACTCTTCAAAACTTTCTATGAATGAGAAAAGATAAGATAAAGTGTGAACTGGCTATATATACATTTAGTAATTCATTTATTCATTCCACAAATATTTATTGAGTTCCTATCATGTGCAAGGCATCCCAGGGCTCCTTAGAAGTTGTACAAGAAGGGATGCAGGCTTCTATCAGTCTCTTATAGGAGAAAAAGGGGGAGTGTGTAAAGTGCTAGCTTCTGAGCTATGATTTAAAGCCCCTACCCACACACAGAAGTCTCCCAACAATAAGAATAGGAAGAGGTGGGTGAAGCCAAATGATGCCCTAGACAGACCCATCATGCCATCTCTCTGCAGCAAAGACCAGAAAAACTAAGAAAACAGATAAAAATGTCGATCCTGGATCTCTAAACATCAAATGAAGGGATAAAGAACTAGATCAAATACTGAATGGAAGAAGAAAATGAAGGAAAACAGAACGAGGAGAAATACGGAGTGGGGATCACCTGCCAACTAACACGGCACAGCTTTGCAATCTTAGAACACGGCCAGAAATGACCCCAGACAGGGAGTATGGGAAGGCAACTGCAAAGAGCCCCCAACAGGAGGCAGAGCACCTGGTAACCAGAGTAACATGCTTCCCCATCCCTCAGCCTTCTGCCCTATATGCCACCCCCAGCTGTCAACCCGGGTCCGTCCCTCCCTTGTCCTCTGGATCCTGTCATGCCACTTTTCCCCCTTTCTTCCCTTTACTTCTCCCTCTCACCTAGCCATACACCATCCCACCCCTTCCAGATGGGCAACACTGTGCCAGTCGGCTAGAGAGCTAGTAGCCTGTCATCCACCCAGGTCTGTCTGCCCCCCCACCCTCATACTGTGCCATTTCTCCCCCCCCCCTTCTTCCTTTCTACTTTCCACCAAGCCCCATACGTCACCCTCACCCCTTCCAGACAGATAACACTGTGCTGCTCGGCTAGAGAGCTACCAGCCTGCCATCACCTTGGGTCCACCCTGCTCCCACCTTTCAGATCCTGTGGTGCCAGTTTTTTTCCCCTGTTTTCCTTTTCTTTCTCCTCCCCACTTAGGCCCATTTGCCACTCCACCCTTTCCTGACTGGCCAAGCTGCACTGCTAGAGAGCTAGAGAGATAGAGCACACCATCACCCTTTGTTTGCTCTGCAGCAACCACCAGCTCCAGCCGTGCCATTTTTTCCCCTTCCTCCTTTTCTTTTTCCCTCCCACCTAGCCCTGTACCCTACCACTATCTCTTCCTGCTGGCCTATGCCGCATCATCTTGGCTATAGAGCCACCAGCCCACTGTCACCTTGGGTCTGCCCTACTGCCACCTGCCAGCTCCTGCTGTACCTTTTTTTCTTTTTTTCTCTTTTTCCCTGTTCCTCTTTTTCTTTCTCCCCTGCATCTAGCCTCTGTATGCCACCTATACCACTTCTGACTGGGACTTGCTGCAATGCCACAGGTAGAGAGCTACTGGTCTGCTGCCATGCAGGGTCTCCCATGTCCCCATCAGCCAACTCCCACTCTGTCATTTTTCCCCTGTCTTCCTTTTTTTCTCCCTCCCACCTAGCCACCTCTAACTCCTCCCACCAGGCCACACCCCACTGCCACAGGTAGACAGCCACCAACCTTCCACCAGCCTGGGTCCACCCCGCCTCCACCTGCTGGCTCCTACTGTACCATTCTTTTTATTTTTCCCTTTCTTCCTTCTCTTTCTCCCTTCCACATAGACCCATATGCCACCTCTACCACTTTCCACCAGGCCATGCCACACTATCGTGGGTAGAAAGCCACTGGCCCACTGCCACCCCAGGTTCACCCCACCCCCCCCCATTGGAATGCACTGCACCATTTTTTTCCTTTCCCTTTTTTCCTTTTCTCTCTCACGCCCACCTACCCCCATGCAACACTTCACCCACCCGTCCAACAGTCCACCAGCTACCCTTTTTCTTTTATTTTTTCTCTTTTCTTTTTTTTTTAATTTTTATTGAGCTTCAAGTGAACGTTTACAAATCAAGTCAGTCTGTCACATATACGTTTATATACACCTTACTCCATACTCCCACTTGCTCTCCCCCTAATGAGTCAGCCCTTCCAGTCTCTCCTTTCGTGACGATTTTGCCAGCTTCCAACCCTCTCTACCCTCCCATCCCCCCTCCAGACAGGAGATGCCAACACAGTCTCAAGTGTCCACCTGATACAAGTAGCTCACTCTTCATCAGCATCTCTCTCCTACCCACTGTCCAGTCCCTTCCATGTCTGATGAGTAGTCTTCGGGAATGGTTCCTGTCCTGGGCCAACAGAAGGTTTGGGAACCATGACCACCGGGATTCCTCTAGTCTCAGTCAGACCATTAAGTATGGTCTTTTTGTGAGAATTTGGGGTCTGCATCCCACTGATCTCCTGCTCCCTCAGGGGTTGTCTGTTGTGCTCCCTGTCAGGGCAGTCATCGGTTGTGGCCAGGCACCAACTAGTTCTTCTGGTCTCAGGATGATGTAAGTCTCTGGTTCACGTGGCCCTTTCTGTTTCCTGGGCTCATAGTTATCCTGTGACCTTGGTGTTCTTCATTCTCCTTTGATCCAGGTAGATTGAGACCAATTGATGCATCTTAGATGGCCGCTTGTTAGCATTTAAGACCCCAGACGCCATATTTCAAAACGGGATGCAAAATGTTTTCATAATAGAATTATTTTGCCGATTGACTTAGAAGTCCCCTTAAACCATAGTCCCCAAACCCCCGCCCTTGCTCCGCTGACCTTTGAAGCATTCATTTTATCCCAGAAACTTCTTTGCTTTTGGTCCAGTCCAGTTGAGCTGACCTTCCACGTATTGAGTATTGTCCTTCCCTTCACCTAAAGTAGTTCTTATCTACTAACTAATCAGTAAAAAACCCTCTCCCCCCCTCCCTCCCTCCCCGCCTCGTAACCACAAAAGTAGGTGTTCTTCTCAGTTTATACTATTTCTCAAGATCTTATAATAGTTGTCTTATACAATATTTGTCCTTTTGCCTCTGACTAATTTCGCTCAGCATAATGCCTTCCAGGTTCCTCCATGTTATGAAATGTTTCACAGATTCGTCACTGTTCTTTATTGATGCGTAGTATTCTATTGTGTGAATATACCACAATTTATTTACCCATTCATCCGTTGATGGACACCTTGGTTGCTTCCAGCTTTTTGCTATTGTAAACAGAGCTGCAATAAACATGGGTGTGCATATATCTGTTTGTGTGAAGGCTCTTGTTTCTCTAGGGTATATTCCGAGGAGTGGGATTTCTGGGTTGTATGGTAGTTCTATTTCTAACTTTTTAAGAAAACGCCAGATAGATTTCCAAAGTGGTTGTACCATTTTACATTCCCACCAGCAGTGTATAAGAGTTCCAATCTCTCCGCAGCCTCTCCAACATTTATTATTTTGTGTTTTTTGCATTAATGCCAGCCTTGTTGGAGTGAGATGGAATCTCATCATAGTTTTAATTTGCATTTCTCTAATGGCTAATGGTCGAGAACATTTTCTCATGTATCTGTTAGCTGCCTGAATATCTTCTTTAGTGAAGTGTGTGTTCATATCATTTGCCCACTTCTTGATTGGGTTGTTTGTCTTTTCGTGGTTGAGTTTTGACAGAATCATGTAGATTTTAGAGATCAGGCGCTGGTCGGAGATGTCATAGCTGAAAATTCTTTCCCAGTCTGTAGGTGGTCTTTTAACTCTTTTGGTGAAGTCTTTAGATGAGCATAGGTGTTTGATTTTTAGGAGCTCCCAGTTATCTGGTTTCTCTTCGTCATTTTTGGTAATGTTTTGTGTTCTGTTTATGCCTTGTATTAGGGCTCCTAAGGTTGTCCCTATTTTTTCGTCCATGATCTTTATTGTTTTAGTGTTTATGTTTAGGTGTTTGATTCACTTGGAGTTAGTTTTAGTGCATGGTGTGGAGTATGGGTCCTGTTTCATTTTTTTGCAAATGGATATCCAGTTATGCCAGCACGATTTGTTAAAAAGACTATCTTTTCCCCAGTTAACTGACACTGGGCCTTTGTCAAATATCAGCTGATCTTACATGGATGGATTTATATCTGGAATCTCAATTCTGTTCCATTGGTCTATGTGCTTGTTGTTGTACCAGTACCAGGCTGTTTTGACTACTGTGGCTGTATAATAAGTTCTAAAATCAGATAGAGTGAGGCCTCCCACTTTCTTCTTCTTTTTCAGTAATGCTTTACTCATCTGAGGCTTCTTTCCCTTCCATATGAAGTTGGTGATTTGTTTCTCCATCACATTAAAAAATGACATTGGAATTTGGATCGGAAGTGCATTGTATGTATAGATGGCTTTTGGTAGATAGACATTTTTACTATGTTAAGTCTTCCTATCCATGAGCAAGGTATGTTTTTCCACTTAAGTAGGTCCTTCTAAGTTTCTTGTAGTAGTACTTTGTAGTTTTCTTTGTATAGGTGTCTTACATCTTTGGTAAGATTTATTCCTAAGTATTTTATCTTCTTGGGGGCTACTGTGAATGGTATTGATTTCGTTATTTCCTCTTCGATGTTCTTTTTGTTGATGTAGAGGAATCCAAGTGATTTTTGTATGTTTATCTTATAACCTGAGACTCTGCCAAACTCTTCTATTAGTTTCAGTAGTTTTCTGGAGGATTCCTTAGGGTTTTCTGTGTATAAGATCATGTCATCTGCAAATAGAGATAATTTTACTTGCTCTTTGCCAATCCGGATACCCCTTATTTCTTTGTCTAGCCTAATTGCTCTGGCTAGGACCTCTAGCACAATGTTGAATAAGAGCGGTGATAAAGGGCATCCTTGTCTGGTTCCTGTTCTCAAGGGAAGTGCTTTCAGGCTCTCTCTATTTAGAGTGATGTTGGCTGTTGGCTTTGTATAGATGCCCTTTATTACGTTGAGAAATTTTCCTTCGATTCCTATTTTGCTGAGAGTTTTTATAATAAATGGGTGTTGGACTTTGTCAAATGCCTTTTCTGCATCAATTGATAAGATCCTGTGGTTTTTGTCTTTTGTTTTATGTATATGGTGGATTACATTAATGGTTTTTCTAATATTAAACCAGCCTTGCATACCTGGTATAAATCCCACTTGGTCATGGTGGATTATTTTTTTGATATGTCGTTGAATTCTATTGGCTAGAATTTTGTTGAGGATTTTTGCATCTATGTTCATGAGAGATATAGGTCTGTAATTTTCTTTTTTTGTGATGTCTTTACCTGGTTTTGGTATCAGGGATATGGTGGCTTCATAGAATGAGTTAGGTAGTAGTCCGTCATTTTCTATGCTTTGAAATACCTTTAGTAGTAGTGGTGTTAACTCTGCTCTGAAAGCTTGGTAGAACTCTGCAGCAAAGCCATCCGGACCAGGGCTTTTTTTTGTTGGGAGTTTTTTGATTACCGTTTCAATCTCTTTTTTTGTTATGGGTCTATTTAGTTGTTCTGCTTCTGATTGTGTTAGTTTAGGTAGGTAGTGTTTTTCTAGGAATTCATCCATTTCTTCTAGGTTTTCAAATTTGTTAGAGTACAATTTTTCGTAATAGTCTGATATTATTCTTTTAATTTCAGTTGGGTCTGTTGTGATGTGGCCCATCTCGTTTCTTATTCGGGTTATTTGTTTCCTTTCCTGTATTTCTTTAGTCAGTCTGGCCAATGGTTTATCAATTTTGTTAATTGTTTCAAAGAACAAGCTTTTGGCTTTGTTAATTCTTTCAATTGTTTTTCTGTTCTCTAATTCATTCTAATTCATTTAGTTCAGCTCTAATTTTTATTATTTGTTTTCTTCTGGTGCCTGATGGATTCTTTTGTTGCTTGCTTTCTATTTGTTCAAGTTGTCGGGACAGTTCTCTGATTTTGGCTCTTTCTTCTTTTTTGTATGTGTGCATTTATCCATAGAAATTGGCCTCTGAGCACTGCTTTTGCTGTGTCCCAGAGGTTTTGATAGGAAGTATTTTCATTCTCATTGCATTCTATGAATTTCTTTATTCCCTCCTTAATGTTTTCTATAACCCAGTCTTTTTTCAGCAGGGTATTGTTCAGTTTCCATGTATTTGATTTCTTTTCCCTAGTTTTTCTGTTATTGATCTCTAGTTTTATTGCCTTGTGGTCTGAGAAGATGCTTTGTAATATTTCGACGTTTTGGATTCTGCAAAGGTTTATTTTATGACCTAATATGTGGTCTATTCTAGAGAATGTTCCATGTGCGCTAGAAAAAAAAGTATACTTTGCAGCAGTTGGGTGGAGAGTTCTGTATAAGTCAATGAGGTCAAGTTGGTTGATTGTAGCAATTAGGTCTTCCGTGTCTCTATTGAGCTTCTTACTGGATGTCCTGTCCTTCTCCGAAAGTGGTGTGTTGAAGTCTCCTACTATAATTGTGGACGTGTCTATCTCACTTTTCAGTTCTGTTAAAATTTGTTTTATGTATCTTGCAGCCCTGTGATTGGGTGAATAAATATTTAATATGGTTATATCTTCCTGGTCAATTGTCCCTTTTATCATTACGTAGTGTCCTTCTTTATCCTTTGTGGTGGATTTAACTTTAAAGTCTGTTTTGTCAGAAATTAATATTGCTACTCCTGCTCTTTTTTGCTTATTGTTTGCTTGATATATTTTTTTCCATCCTTTGAGTTTTAGTTTGTTTGTGTCTCTAAGTCTAAAGTGTGTCTCTTGTAGGCAGCATATAGATGGATCGTATTTCTTTATCCAGTCTGAGACTCTCTGTCTCTTTATTGGTGCATTTAGTCCATTTACATTCAGTGTAATTGTAGATAAGTATGTGTTTAATGTTGTCATTTTGATGCCTTTTTATGTGTGTTGTTGACAATTTCATTTTTCCACTTACTTTTTTGTGCTGAGACGTTTTTCTTTGTAAATTGTGTGTTCCTCATTTTCATAGTATTTGACTTTATGTTTGCTGAGTCGTTACGTTTTTCTTGGTTTTTATCTTGAGTTATGGAGTTGTTATACCTCTTTGTGGTTACCTTAATATTTACCCCTAATTTTCTAAGTAAAAACCTAACTTGTGTTGTCCTATATCGCCTTGTATCCCTCTCCATATGGCAGTTCTATGCCACCTGTATTTAGTCCCTCTTTTTGATTATTGTGATCTTTTACATATTGACTTCAATGATTCCCTGTTTTGAGCGTTTTTTTTTTTTAATTAATCTTAATTTGTTTTTGTGATTTCCCTATTTGAGCTGATATCAGGATGTTCTGTTCTGTGACCTTGTGTTGTGCTGGTATCTGATATTATTGGTTTTCTGACCAAACAATTTCCTTTAGTATTTCTTGTAGCTTTGGTTTGGTTTTTGCAAATTCTCTAAACTTGTGTTTGTCTGTAAATATCTTAATTTCGCCTTCATATTTCAGAGAGAGTTTTGCTGGATATATGATCCTTGGCTGGCAGTTTTTCTCCTTCAGTGCTCTGTATATGTCATTCCATTCCCTTCTTGACTGCATGGTTTCTGCTGAGTAGTCTGAACTTATTCTTATTGATTCTCCCTTGGAGGAGACCTTTCTTTTCTCCCTGGCTGCTTTTAAAATTTTCTCTTTATCTTTGGTTTTGGCAAGTTTGATGATAATATGTCTTGGTGTTTTTCTTTTTGGATCAATCTTAAATGGGGTTCGATGAGCATCTTGGATAGATATCCTTTCATCTTTCATGATGTCAGGGAAGTTTTCTGTCAGCAGATCTTCAACTATTCTCTCTGTATTTTCTATTATCCCTCCCTGTTCTGGAACTCCAATCAAACGCAAGTTATCCTTCTTGATAGAGTCCCACATGATTCTTAGGGTTTCTGCATTTTTTTAAATTCTTTTACCTGATTTTTTTTCAGCTATATTGGTGTTAATTCCCTGGTCCTCCAGATTTCCCACTCTGCATTCTAATTCCTTGAGTCTGCTCCTCTGACTTCCTATTGCATTGCCTAATTCTGTAATTTTATTGTTAATCTTTTGGATTTCTGAATGCTGTCTCTCTTTGGATTCTTGCAGCTTATTAATTTTTCCACTATGTTCTTGAATAACCTTTTTGAGTTCTTCAACTGCTTTAGCAGTGTGTTCCTTGGCTTTTTCTGTAGCTTGCCTTATTTCATTTCTGAGGTCATCCCTGATGTCTTGAAGCATTCTGTAAATTAGCTTTTTATATTCTGTATCTGGCAATTCCAGGATTGTATCTTCATTTGGGAAGGATTTTGATTCTTTAGTTTGGGGGGTTGTAGAAGCAGTCATGGTCTGCTTCTTTATGTGGTTTGATATCAACTGCTGTCTCCGAGCCATCACTGACATATTATAGTGATTTATTCTATATTTGCTCACTGATTCTTATGTTGTTTTGTTTTCTTTCAACATATGTAGATGGGCTACTAGATTGCGCTGTCTTGATTGTTGTAGCCCTTGACTCACTTATGACCTTTTACCAGCTGGTTTGGGCTGTTACCATATATATATGCCTGAGTCCATTCACTATTCTTGAGTAGAATCTGATTTTGGGTCATCAAGTGTGTGAAGCAGACTGTCACCTATCCACATAGAGAAGTAGTGGTGATAGTTGTGTGCACCAGATTCTATTAGCAGCTGGGGTTCACACTCCAGGGGAGGCAGGATGCTGACAGGCTTCCCCAAGTGTCAGTGAGGTAGGTGTGTCTCTATTCCTAAAGCACCTTGGTGGGTGGGCTCTGCAGCTGTACCTTAGGCCCCCAATGCAGGTACCTCTACAGATTGGTAGGTGTCACCCTCCTTACATCCCTAAGGCAGGAGGCTAGGTGGTCTGGGGGGAGCTTCAGCCCTCAGTTCCCTGTTGTGGGTCAGTGAGGGCTCTGTTGAATAGGCAGAGATGTCAGACCTGAGAAACTTGTCTTTCCAGTAAATCAGCTAAAACAAATACAGTCAGATCCCTATCAGAAATGCCTTTGCATTATAATAGCTACCTTGTTCCCTGTAGGGATGAAAGCCCAAGACTGTGGATCACATATGCTTGGCTGGAGCTGGTTCTGTGTTTTTAGTCCAATTAGGGAAGGATTTTTGGTCCCTGGGTTTTTTGTGGTTGCTTCTCTCAGGCCAGAAGAATGGGTTAGGAAAAGACCAAAAAAAAAAAAAAAAAAGGAAAAGAAAAACCGCAGAGCAGTTCTCCCTCTGGCTCAGGAAATTCCAATGTTAATGAAGCTGCCTGGGAAGGGGAGGGGAGGGTTCAGATAAAGAGGAGAGAGTAGCACCCCGGAATATAGACAAAGTTACTTATCTTGCTTGGGATGACTGTTTTATCTGAGATTCCTGAGGGGCGCGTCGACTGTGTGCACTGGCTGGGTAGAGATTGCCCCCGAGGGTCAGGCCCGCGTCCCGTGCTTGTGCTGTCTCAGAAGCCGCAGTCAGTTCCTCCGCTCCCAGTCCAAAGCCCAGCGTCAAGGTTCCCCGGCTGGGACGCTGCACTCCCAGCTCCAAAACCAGTCGCTGCTTCCCGGTGACTTCCCCTCCTGTCAGCCGCGTCACTGCACTGCCTGTGTGCACTGGCTGGGCTTCCCCTGAGGTCAGTTCAGGGGGCTGGGGCTGCGCCCCATGTTTGCACCGTCACAGGAAGCCGTGCTCAGCTACCCTGCGCCCAGTCCAAAGCCCTGCTCCAAGGTTCCCCGGCTGGGACGCCGCACTCCTGGCTCCAAAACCAGTCGCTGCCTCCCAGCGACTTCTTCTCCTGCCAGCCGTTTCGCTGTGCCACCTGCGCGGACCTGCTGGGCCCCCTCCTGAGGTCAGTTCAGGGGGGTAGGGCTGCGCCCTGTGTTTCTGCCATCACAGGATGCCGTGCTCAGCTCCCCTGCACCCAGTCCAAAGCCCAGCGCCAAGGTTTTCTGACTGGGACGCTGGCTCCAGGCTCCGGAAACGGTCGCTGCTTCCCCGTGGTTGTTCGTTCTCGGTCTCTGTCACTCAGGTCAACGCTTTAAATCTGTGTTTGTTGGTCAGGGTTCGTAGATTGTCATGTATGTGATTGATTCACTTGTTTTTCCGAGTGTTTGTTGCAAGAGGGATCCGAGGTAGCCTCTACCTAGTCAGCCATCTTGGCCCCGCCTCTTTTTTCTCTTTTCTTTGTTCCCGCCGCTACCTAACCCTATATGCCACCCCTACCTTCCTTCCAGCCCTTGCAGTGCCACTGTGGCTAGAGCATCTGTGACTCAGGTTTATCACCACACCAGGCTAGCACTGCCCCTTCCCTCCTGCCACTCAACCAGCTGTTGGACAGAGGGAAGCGAGGCCGTATCACTCCCTGTCTGACACTCCAACCTCTCTGCATAGGGCCTGTGAAGGCTCCCACACCACTGGAGCAACACCAGGAGACAGACAGCTTCTGCCCAGTCCACCCTCAGCCACCTTTCCAAACCAATGTACAGTGAAGTGGGCTCACCCTGCCTGCCGCTGCCCTGCCCACCCAGACAAGGTGGTGAAACCTATTGAGCCCACAGACGAGCAAGTCACAAAGCACGTCCAGCTCTCTCACCCTGATATATCAAAACAAAACAAAGAAGCCAGACAAAACAAATAAACAAACATCAGTAAATACCAAATATAGTACCTTAATGTCTTGGAGACAGCAGTCAATATCAAAACATAAAAAAGCAGGACAAGATGGCACCAGTGAGTGACCAAAATAAAAAAACAGTTGACCTTCTTGTAGAAGAAAAGGCAGTAGAAGTACCTGATATGGAATTCAAAAGACCGATATTTAGGGATCGCCAAGAGATTAAGGAAAACACAGACAAAAACAAGGAAAAAAAATAGACAAAATCGTGGACAACACGGATAAAATCAACAAAAACATAGCCAAAATCAAGAATAACACAGACAAAGCAATAGAAGAATTCAGGAAAATAATACAAGACCAAAATGCCAAACTAAGTAAACAATTAGAAATCACACAAAGAAACCAGAAATCCATAAGATAAACCACAAAATTTCAGAAATATTCACTCAATAGAAAGTTTTAGGAGCAAATTTGAAACAATGGAAGGCAGAACCAGTGATACTGAAGACAAATCCATGGGTGCCACTTTAAGGAAAAATCAGAGAGAAGAATGAATAAGAAATAAGAATTATGTGGGACACAATCAAGAGCAAAAATCTGCATATGATTGAATTTCCAGAATGGGGGAGAAAATGGAAAACGCAGAGAAGACTGTTGAAGATTTGCTGGCGGAAAACTTCCCAAGCATCATGAAAAAAGAAAAGCTGACCATCCAAGAAGCTCAATGAACCCCATATAGGATAGACCCCAAAAGAAAGTCATCAAGACATATCATAATCACACTTGCCAAAACCAAAGACAAAGAAAGAATCCTGAGAACAGTTTGAGAAAAATGAAAAGTCACTTACAAACAGGAAACAATAAGACTAAACTCTGCAGAAACTATGCAGACAAGAAGGCAATGGGATGACATATAAAAACCTTGAAAGAAAAAAACTGCCAATCAAGAATAATATAACCTGCAAAACTCTCCCCCAAATCCAATGGTGAAATTAGGACATTTCCAGATAAACAGAAATTGAGAGAATTCATAAAAACCAAACGAGATTTACAAAAAGTATTAAAGGGAGCCCTTCAGTTAGAGAACCAAAAAACATCAGACAACAACTGGAGTCTAGGACACAGGACAGCATCAGCTAGATATCAACCTAGGTAGAGAACTCCCAATAACAAAGCAAAGCTAAAAGATTTAAAGCAGGGAAACAGAAACATCAATCTGTAAATAACAACAGTGTCAAAACAATAAAAGGGGAGAATAAATGGTGTAGGTATAGAACATCCAAATGGAGAGAAAGTGAAGGTGATATCAAGTAATAAAAGACTGCTTCAAATTTAGGGAAATAAGGGTAAACTTCAAGGTAACGAAAAAGAAAGCTTGCAAGTCTACTCAACAGAATAAAAAACAAAGAAAGAAAAGCATAAAGTTTAAATACTAAATCTATAAAAAAAGAAAGAAAATACACAAAAGGAACTCAGCACAAGAGAGTAAGGGGAAAGAAGAAAAAGTCAGCACTACAAAAAAAAAAAGGCAAGACAGTACAACAGTATTAAACTCATATCTACCTATAATCACACAGACTGTAAATGACTTAAATGCACCTATAAAAAGACTGACAGTGGCAGAATGCATTAAAAAACATGACCTATCAATATGCTGTCTATGAGAGACACATCTTAGACACAAAGACATAAATATATTAAAAATCAAAGGACTGGAAAAGATGTGAAGCAAACAGTAACCAAAAAAGGCAGGAGTGACAATACTAATCTCAGATAAAAAAGACTTTAAGGCAAAATCAGCCATAAAAGACAAGGAAGGACATTATGTAATGATTAGAGAGACAATCCCCACATGTCTGTCAGTTTGTCATACTGTCGTGGCGTGTGTGTTATTGTGGTGCTGGAAGCTTTGCCACTGGTATTTTAAATACCAGCAGGGTCACCCATAGTGGACACCTTGCAGTGGAGCTTTCAGACTAAGACAGGCTAGGAAGAAAGACTGGCATTCTCCTTCTGAAAATTTGGGAAGTGAAAAGCTGAAATCAGCAAAGATGTCACTTTGAGGACTAAGTGTGCCTGACCCAAGCCATGGTATTTTCAATCTCCTCATATACATGTGAAAACTGGACAATGAATAAGGAAGACTGAAAAAGAATTGACACCTTTGAAATATAGTGTAGGCAAGAATAATAAATTTACCATGGACTGCCAGAAGAATAAGCAAGTCTGTGTTGGAAGAAGTACAGCCAGAATGCTCCTGGGAAGCAAGGTTGGCGAGACTTCGTCTCATGTACTTCGGACATGTTATCAGGAGGGACCAGTCCCTGCAAAAGGACATCATGCTTGGTAAAGCAGAAGGTCAGTGAAAAATAGGAAGCCCCTCAAGGAACTGGACTGACACAGCAGCTGCAACAACGGGCTCAAACAGCAATGATCATGAGGATGATGCAGGACTGGGCAGTGTTTTGTTCTGTTGTACATACAGTCACTACGAGTTGGAACCGACTTGACAGCATCTAACGACAACAACAACAACAAAGGAACAATCTACCAAGAAAACATAACCTTAATAAATATCTATGCACCCAACGACAGGGCTTCAAAATACATAAAATAAACTCTAACAGCACTGAAAAGAGAAATTGACAGTTCCACGTAGTAGTAGGAGACTTCAACACACCACTCTTGGCAATGGGCAGAACATCTAGAAAGAAACTCAATAAATCAGAAGATCTAAAGGCCAAAATCAACCAATTGGGGCTCATAGATATACATAGAACATTTCCCCCAACAGCAAAAAAGTATACATTCTTTTCCAGCACACATGGAATATTCTCCATAATAGGCCACATTTTAGGCCACAAAGCAACCCTCAATAAAATCCAAAACATCAAAATAATAGAAAGCATCTTCTCTGATCACAAAGCCATAAAATGGAACTCAATAGCAAGAAGAGCAGGAAAAAAAATTAAATGCACGGGAACTGAATAACATCTTTAAAACAATTGGGTAAAAGAGGAAATGAAAGAGGGAATCAAAGAATTCTTAGAATCAAATGAAAATGAGAACACATCATATCAAAACCTTTGGGACACAACAAAGGCAGTACTCAGAGGTTAATTTAAAGAGATTAACACACACATCAAAAAAAGAACGGGCCAAAATCATAACGTTAGCCCTACAACTAGAACACACAGAAAAAGAACAGCAAAAGAAATCCACAGCCATCAGAAATGAAATGGTAAAGATCAGAGCAGAAATAAAAGAAATAGAAAAACAATAGAATCAAAAACAAATTTAGTTCTTTGAAAATATCAACAAACCATTGACCAAACTGACAAAAATAGGAAAGAAAGCAAATAACCCAAACAAGAAATGAGATGGGGGCATTACAGCAGGCCCAACTGAAATAAAAAGGATCATAACAGAACACAATGAAAAATTATACTCCAGCAAATTAAAAAATCTAGAGGAAATGGACAAATTTCTAGAAACACCCTACTTACATAAACTGATACAAATAGAGATAGAAAATCTGAACAAACCTATAACAAGAGACTGAAGAGTTAATTTAAAAAAAAAAAAAAATCCCCGCTCCCCCCAAAAAAACACTGGCCAGACAGCTTCACTAGAGAATTCTATCAAACATTCAGAGAAGAGCTCATACCAGTACTATTCAGACTACTTCAGAGCGTAGAAAAGGAAGGAACACTCCTGAATTCATTCTATAATGCCAGCATAACCTGATACCAAAACCAGGCAAAGACACCACAAAAAAAGAAAATTACAGACCAGTATCTCTCATGGATATAGGTACAAAAATTCTCAACAAAATTTTAGCCAATAAAATTCAGCATCATATCAAAAAAAAAATAATAGACCATAAACCCAAATAACCAAGTGGTATTCATACCAGGTTTGCAAGGATGGTTCAACATTAGAAAATTAATCAACATAATCCATCACATAAATAGAACAAATAAAAATAACCACATGATCATCTCAATTGATGCAGAAAAGGAATTTGATGAAGTCCAACACCCATTCCTGATAAAAATGCTCAATAAAACAGGGAAATTCCTCAACATAATAAAGAGTGTCTATACAAAACCAATAGCTAACATGATTCTCAACAAAGAGAGGCTGAAAGCATTCCCCCAGAGAACGGGAATGAGACAAAGATAACCTTTATCAATACTCCTGTTTAGCATTGTCTTGGAAGTCCTAGCTAAAGCAATAAGGCAAGAAAAGAAATAAAGGGCATCCAAACTGGAAAGAAAGAAGTAAAACTATCCCTATCCAAAGACGATATGAGCCTATACATAAAGAACCCCAAATATTCCACAAGAAAACAGCAGAGCAGCAGGACATAAGATCAACATACAAAAATCAGTTGTATTCACCAACACAGCGAACTTAGAATAGGAAATTGAGAAAACAATACCATTTATAATAGCCCCTAAAAAGGTAAAATACTTAGGAATAAACCTAACCAGGGACTTTAGTAAAACACCTATACAAAGAAAATTACAAACCACTATTGCAAGGAACCAAAAGGGACCCACATAAATGGAAAAATATGCCACGCTCGTGGAAAGGAAGACTCAATATTGTGAAAATGTCAGTTGTAAACCAAGGATTTCTACAGATATAATGCAATCCCTAACCAAGTACCAAGAGCATTCTTTACTGAGATGGTAAAACTAATGACCAATGTATATGGAAAGGAAAGGGGCCCCAAATAAGCACAGCATTATAGAAGAAAAAGAAAAAGGTAGGAGGCCTCACACTACCTGATCTCAGGACCTACTATACAGCTATAGTAGTTAAAACAACATGGTGCTTGTACAGTGTCAGACACATAGAACAGAATTGAGAACAGAGATGTATGTCTACCCCCCCTATGGTCAGCTGATCGTTGACAAAGGACCAAAACCCATTAAATGGGGAAAACACAGTTTTTTCAGCAAATGGTGCTGGCAAACTGGATGTCCATCTGTAAAAAAATGAAACAGGACCCATACCTCACACCATACACAAAAACTAACTCAAAACAGGTCAAGGGCTTAAACATACAACCTAAAACTGTAAAGATCATGGAAGAAAAATTAGGAACAATGCTAGGGACCCTAATATACGGCATAAATTCAATGGAACCATAACTAATGATGCACAAACACCAGAAGATAATCGAGATACCTGGGAGCTCCTGAAAATAAAACACTTATGATCATGAAAACACTTCACCAGGGGAGTAAAAGAGAACCTACAGACTGGGGGAAAAAAATATTGCCTATGACATATCCAACAAGGGTCTAATCTTTAAAATCTTTAGAATATTTCAATAACAAAAATACAAACAATCCAATTTAAAAACAGGGCAAAGGATATGAATAGACCACCAAAGAAGATATTCAGGAGGCTAACAGACATGAGGAAATGGTCACAATCATTACCCATTAGAGAAATCCAAATCAAAACTACAATGAGATACCATCTCACTCAGACATTACTGGCACTAATCAAAAAACAGAAACTATCAAATGTTGGAGAGGTTGTGGAGAGATTGGAACTCTTATGCCCTGCAGGTGTGAAGGTAAAATGATAAAACCACTGTAGAAAATGATATGGTGCCTCCTTAAAAAACCTAGAAATATAAATACCATATGATACAGCAACCCCACTCCTAGGAATATATCCTAGAGAAATCAGAGCCATCACACAAATAGACAAATATGCTCATTGTAGCATATTAATAATCGGAAAAAAGATGGTGTGATCATTAAAGTTGTGTGTCAACTTGGCTGGGCCATGATTCTCAGACCTTTGGCAGTTATAGTTTGTTTGGCAGTTGTATGATGATGTGATCACTTCCATGATGAGATTTGATATAATGCATTCACCTCCACAATGGGATCTGCTGTGAGTAGCCAATCAGTTGAAAGGGAGTTTCCTTGGGTGTATGGACTGCATCAAATATAAGTGGACTTTCTGGCAAGACTGTTGGGCTTTTGCTTGTTGTGGATCCTGTAGCTGGTTCCTATTCATCTGACCTCTGGTTCTTGGGACTTGAGCTAGCAGCTCACCTGCCAATCCTGGGACTTGTTGGTCTTCACAGCCTATGAGCAAAAGCCCTGCTATCTGACCTGCCAATCTTTGTTTGCCAGCCCCTGTGGCTACGTGAATCAGGAGAGGCTGACAGCCTGACCCATGGATTTGGGATGTTCCAGCCTCTACAACTGCATAAGCCTTTTCCTTTATATAAATCTTTATATAGATAGCAGTTTGAATCCACCAGGCACTCCTTGGAAACTCTATGGGGAAGTTCTACTCTGTCCTACAGGGTCGCTATGAGTCAGAATCGACTCGACGGCACTGGGTTTGGTTTTTGGGTTTTTATATAGATACTATACATTTACTGGTTTTGCTTCTCTAAAGAACCTAGCCATCAGTAAGTTGTACACCTATAAAAAGTTTAATTGGCAAAAGTTGTATGATAGACATGTTATGGATTGAATTGCGTCCCCTCAAAATATGAATCAACTTGGCTAGGCCATGATTCCCAGTATTGTGTTACTGTTCACCCTTTCGTCATCTGACATGATTTTTCTATGTGTTGTAAATCCTACCTCTATGATGTTAATGAGACAGGGTTAGAGGCAGCTATGTAAATGAGGCAGGACTCAGTCTACAAGATTTGGTTGCATCTTGAGTCAATCTCTTTTGAGATATAAAACAGAAAAAACAAGCAGAGAGAAAGAGGGACCTCATGCCACCAAGAATGAAGACCCAGGAGGGGGCATGTTCTTTTGGACCCTGAGTTCTCACACTGAGAAATTCAATTCCTAGACCAGGAGAAGACTGATGACAAGGACCTCCTTCTAGAGCTGACAGGGAGAGAAAGCCTTCCCCTGGAACTGGCACCCTGAATTTGGACTTCTAGCCTCCAACACTATGAGAAAATAAATTTCCCTTTTTTAAAGCCATCAACTTGTGGTATTTCTATTATAGCAGTACTAGATAACTATGACAGATGGAAACAACCTAAGTGCCCCTCAACAGATGAATGGATAAAATACTATGGCACATGCACACAGTAGAATACTATACAACAGTAAAGAACAATGATGAATCTGTGAAACATCTCACAACATGGATGAATCTGGTGGGCATTATGCTGAGTGAAATAAGTCAATCACAAAAGGACAAATATTGTATGAGGCCACTATAAAAAAAATGACAAAAGATTTACACACAGAAAAAAAGAAAATAATCTTTGATGGTTACAAGGGAGAGGATGGGTGCGGAGGTGAAACCACTAATTAGATAGTAGATAAATGTTAACTTTGGTGAAGGGAAAGACAAAGTCAGCACAACTTGGCCAAGGCAAAGCCGTATAAGCTTCCTAGACACATCCAAACACCTTGCGGAATTGAGTTACTGGGGTTTACGTCTTGGGAGACATCTAGGTCAATTGGCATAATAGTTCATAAAGAAAATGTTCTACATCCTACTTTGGTGAGTAGCATCTGGGGTCTTAAAAGCTTGCGAGCAGCCATCTAAAATACATCCATTGGTCCTGTCATGTTCAGAGCAAAGGAGAATGGGGAAAACCAAAGACGTAGGGCAAATATCAATTCAAAGGACTAATGGGCCAGATGAACCACAGCCCCCACCAGCCTGAGCCTAGAGAAATAGATGGTGCTACCACCACTGATCACTCTGACAGGGATCAAAACAGAGGGTTCTGGACAGAGCAGGAGAAAAATGCAGAACAAAATTCAAATTTACAAAAAAATTCCAGACTTACTAGTTTGACAGAGACTGGAGACACTCCAAAACTATGGCCCCGAGAGACCCTGCTAACTCAGAACTGAAGCCCCACTACCAAAGTCCACCTTTCAGCCAAAAGGTTAGTCAGGCCCATAAAACAATGCATACCTGAGAAAAGTGCTTTTTAGTTCAACCAAGTATAGGAGACCTAAAGGGCAATACCTGCCCAAAAGCAAATACAAAAAGAGAGGAAGTGTCAAGGAAACCTGGAAAAATGCACTGGGGAACCCGGGGTGTAAAGGGAAAGGGGGAGAGTGCTGACACATTTCGTGGATTGCAACCAATGTCACAAAATAATTTGTGTGTAAATTTTTGAATAAGAAACTAATTTGCTCAATAAATTCTCAAATAAAATAAAAAGGATAAGAAAAGGCACCAGACACATCTTGATGACCATCATGTTCATCATTTCTCAACTGAGCTTGTACTTCATGAATGTACACATACACACAAACATGCACACACACCCTCATTCCTACATAACCTGGATTCCAGAGGCAGAAGCAGAGAAACAACAGGAACCAATGATGTTAAAATTTTCATTTAGTGAAAATAACAGATTTGCATGCTCCTATCATTTTTACTCAAAACAAACAAACAAAAACCTCTTAACTAAGTGACAATTAGATACAGGATGGGAGATAATCAAGACCGTTCTTTCGTGGGATTGTGATAGTGATTCCTCATGTTGGTGGTAGAAATGAAGAGAAGTGGGTCAACAGATTGAAAATGAATTTACACTCAGTGTAGATTTTCCGTGTAGGAATCATGTCTTTGCTGGCCTTCCTCTGTAGGTTGAGAAGGTTTCTTAATTCATAGTGCTGTATTTGTGGACTTGACGAGAGGATAATTCACCATAAATTTGCACTGAGCTCATAAATATTATAGACCCCACACCAAATAATTTATTCCTAAAATATTTTTTTTTAACTCATTTTGAGGTTGTTTAAACAGTAAATCATGGTGAACTTCTGATAATTTAATAAAGGCCAAAATTTATTGTAGGCCGTAAATAATTTCTAGAACTTTTTTTCCTGTAATTACAACCTCAAAACACAGGAACCAAGAATAAAAGAAAGAAGTATTGGAAGAAATACCAAATCAGAAAGCTTCCCATTAAAACGGATTTTTACTTTACTAAGTTAAACAAACAGGGAAAAAGTTAAACTTACTTTATTAAGTTCAACAAACAGATGCAGTGTTGGAAGTACCCACTCATCTATGCTAAGAAATTTGGAAGACAACGACCTGGTCCACTGACTGGAAGAGATCCCTCTTTATGCCTATTCTGAAGAAAGGTGATCTTACCGAATGTAGAAATTATCGAACAATATAATTCATATTACATGCAAGTAAATTTTTGCTGAAGATCATTCAAAAGTGGCTGCAGCTGTGTATTGACAGGGAATTGCCAGAAATTCAAGCCAGATTCAGAAGAAGATCTGGAACCAAGGATATTGCTGATGTCAGATGGATTCTGGCTGAAGGCAAAGAATACTAGAAGGATGTTTACCTGTGTTTTATTGACCTTGCAAAGGCATTCAACTGTGCGGATCATGACAAATTATGTATAACATTGCAAGAATGGGAATTCCAGAAGACTTAATTGTGCTCATGAGGAACCTGTACATAGATCATGAGGCAGTCATTCAAACAGAACAAGGGGATATTGCATGGTTTAAAGTCAGGAAAGGTGTGTCAGGGTTGTATCCTTTCACCATATCTATTCAATCTGTAAACTGAGCAAATAATCCAAGAAGCTGGATTATATGAAGAAGAACGGGTCATTAGGATTGGAGGAAGACTCATTAACAACCTACATTATGCAGATGACACATCCTTGCTTGCTGAAAAACTGAAGAGAACTTGAAGCCCTTATTGATGAAGATCAAAGATCACAGCCTTCAGTATGGATTACACCTCAACATAAAGAAAACAAAAATCCTCACAAGTGGACCAATAAGCAACATCATGATAAACGGAGAAAAGATTGAAGTTATCAAAGATTTCATTTTACTTGGATTCACAATCAACACCCATGGAAGCAGCAGTCAAGAAATCAAAAGACGCATTACATTGGGCAAATCTGCTGCAAAAGACCCCTTAAAAGTGTTGAAAAGCAAAGATGTCACCCTGAAGATTAAGGTGAGCCTGACCCAAGCCATGGTATTTTCAATCACCTCATATGTATGCAAAAGCTGGATAAAGAATAAGGAAGACTGAAGAAGAATTGATGCGCATGTATTGTGGTGTTGGTGAAGAATATTGAAAATACCATGGACTGCCAAAAGAACGAACAAATCTGTCTTGGAAGAAGTCCAACCAGAATGCTCCTTAGAAGCAAAGATGGCTATACTTTGGACATGTTATCAGGAGGGATCAGTCCCTGGAGAAGGACATCATGCTTAGTAAAGTAGAGGGTCAGCAAAAAAGAGGAAGACCCTCAACAAAATGGATTGACATGGTAGCTACAGCAATGGACTCAAGCCGAACAACGATTGCAAGGATGGCGCAGCACCAGGCAGTGTTTCGTTCTGTGGTACGTGGGGTCACTATGAGTCCAAACCAACTCAAGGACACTAACAACAACAACAACAAAGTTAATCTATTTTTTAAGGGATTTTCCCATTTCTTCTCTATTGTCAAATTTGTTGCCATAAAGTTGTTCACAATTTTCTTGTCTATATAATCTGCACTGATAACTCTTGTTTCATTCCTGATATTGGTGACACGTGGTCTTTCTCTCTTTTTCATGATTGGTCTAGCTAGAGATTTATTAATTTGCTCTCTTCAAAAAAACAGTTTTAGGCTTTGTTAATTTTCTCTATTGTTTGTTGGTTTCCAATTATGTTGATTCTCCTTTGTGTTTTTTCTGTTTACTTAGATTTGACTCTGGTCTCCCTCCACACACACCGCTCCCCCCACCTCCAGCTTTTTGAGGTGGAACCTTTGGTCATTTATTTTACATTTCCTTTTCTAAGATAAACATCAAATGCAATAAATTTCCCTCTAAGCTTGAGATGCATCACATAAATTTAGATATGTTTTATTTTCATTTATTTTCACCTTTATTTTGTATTTTTTGACCCATGGATTATTCAGAAGTGTGTTATTTAATTTTCAGATATATGGCACAATGTATAAGCTCTCAGCTGATAAGCGAAAGGTCAATGGTTCAAACCCACCAGCTGCTCTCTGTGGGGTAAAAAACCTGGAGATCTGCTCTTGTAAATATTACAGCCTAGGAAACCCTATGGACCAGTTCTACTCTGTCCAATAGAGTCATCATGCACCAGAATCAACTTGATATCACACAATGACAAGAACAAAATTATTAAGTGTACACATATTTATGATTGCTATATTTTCCTGATGATTGACCCTTTATTAATTATAAAATACTCCCCTTCATCTTTGGTAGTACTCCTTGTTTTGAAATCTATTAGCAGACTTCTTATCCTTAATCTTCCTGAGTTGTTATTGTTGTTGTTGGTTCCCATCAAGTTGACTCTGACTATGGCGACCCCATATGTGCAGAGGAGAACTGTTTCACAGGGTTTTCAGAGCTGTGACCTTTTGGGAGGAGATCACCAGGACTGTCTTTTGAGGCACTTCTGGGTGTGTTTGAACTGCCAACGTTTCTGCTAGTAGTCAAGTGCTTAATTATTTGACCCATAGTATATATTCTTCTATACTTTTATCTCATTCCCTTTGTATCTTCATATTTAAAGTACATGTTTTGTAGATATTATATAGTTGAATCTTGCTTTTGTTTTTGAAATCCAGTTTGATAAACACTGTCTGTTAGTTATAATGTTTAAGCCATTAACACTTAAAATAATTATTGAAACGGTTGAACTTGGTTTACTATTTCGCTATTTTCTGTTTCATCTGTTTTTTGTTCCTCTGTTTGCCCTTTTATTCCTTCTTTTATTTGCATATTTTCTACGATTTTTAAAACTGTATCTACTGACTTTTAACTACACCTTCTTGCATTTTTTTTTTTTAGTAGTTGGTCTATGGATTGCATATTTTTACATTTTCTTTGTCAGACTCTACGAACAGTTAATATTGTATCACTTCATGTAAAATGTAGGAAATTTCCACCCATATAGGTTTATTTACCCATGATCCTGCCATAATTCCTTTATGATATAGTTGTCATATGTATTTTATCTATATACATTATAATCCCTTGAAGCACAATTAAAATTTTTGCTTTAAACAGCCATTAGTATTTTAAAGAAATTAAAAGGGAAAAAGTGGTCTTTTATATATTTACATTTCTGATGCTCTCCATTCATTCCTAAAGATTTGCATTTTACTCTTGAGTTATTTCCCTTCAGCCCAAAAAACATCTTTTAGCATTTTTTTTGTATTGCAGGTCTGGAAGTGACAGTTTCTGTTAGTTTTCTCTTATCTTAAAATGTATTTTCGCCTACAATTTTGAAGAGTATTGTAACTGAATATAGAATTTTTTTTCTTCATACTTTAAAGATGTTGTTCCATTCTTTTCTGGACTCCTTGGTTTCTGATAAGAATTTCACAGCCATTTTAATTATTAGAAGTCCCTGGGCGGCCCAAAATGTTTGCACTTGACTACTAAGCTAAAGTTCGGCAGTTCGAACCCACCCAGCAGCTCTGTGGGAGAAAGCCCTGGTGATCTATTTCTGTAAAGATTAAACATGGTGTGGTGGTGAGTCAGAATTAACTCGATGGCAATAGGTTTGAGGTTTTTTTTATTTTGTCTTTTGATATGTAATTATGTAATGTACTATTGTTCTTTGGCTGTTTTCAAGATTTTCTGTTTATCTTTGATGTTCAGCAATTTAACTATGATGTCTCCAGGCATGGCTATATTCATACTTAAAGTTGATTAAAATCTTAAATTTGAAAATTTATGTCTTTCACCAAATTTGGAAAGTTTTTCATCATTGTTTTTCAAACCTTCTCTCTCTTCATCTTCTGGCACTCCAATTATACATGTTTATTATACATGATATGGTTTTTATTATACATGATATGGTAGGCTTTTTTACATTGTCTCATAGGTCCTTAAGGCTCTGTGTATTAAATTTTTTTTTCTATCTCTTCTTCAGATTGGATAATTTCTATTGATATATCTTCAATTTTGCCAATTTTTTTCTCCAGATATCTACATTTTACTATTAAGGCATCCTAGTAAAATTTTTATTTAAAATTTCTTTTGTTATAAAATATGTATTTTGTTCTTTTTATGTTTTCTTTTTTCTAGTGAGATTTTCTATCTTTTGTTTTCTATAAGAATATTTTTCTTTACTTCATTCATCTTACTTATTATGGCTGATTTAAAGAAAATTCTCTGATAATTCCAACATCTCTGATCTCAGGGTTTGTATCTGTTGACTGTATTTTCTTTTGAGAATGGATCGCATTTTTCTTGACCTCCATACGTAATTTTGGATTGCATCTTAAGGATTGTGAATGTACTGATATCTAAAGAAGTTTGTATTTTTCTCTTGTGATTATCTTTATAATTATGCTCTGCTTTTATAGAATACCATTGTTTTTCTATTTCTAAAAAAATGCCCATTACTTTCCTACTGTAGGCAGCAACAAATTACAGTGCTTCTTCCTTCTCCTCCCTCCTCTCCAGACCCATTCAATCTTATCCAGTGAAAATTATTTTTCAGAGTCTATACCTATATGCTGATAAGATTATTGCCAATGAGTCAAGTCAATTCTGACTCACAAGTACCCTATAGGACAGAGTAGAACTGCCCCATAGGGTTTCCAAGGCTGTAATCTTTTATGGAAGAAGACTGCCACATCTTTCTCCTGCTGAGAGATGATGGATTCAAACTGCTAACCTTTTGGTTAGCAGCTGAGTGCTTAACCACTGTGCCATCAGGGCTCCTTTATATGCTGACGCTGGTACATATGTGCAATTCTCTAACTTCTTAGTCATATATCATACGCTTTGACACCCAGCTACTACAGATTAGGCAATTACCAAATGTACCGCTCATTTTCTTTCCCATTCTCCTCTCAGCTTGCCTTAATTATTGCATGTCTACATTTTTGAGATACATAATTTTAAACAACTAGTCTAGTCTGCTATCCTAATAATCTTCTTTGTTTTAGACTTAGTTGGGCTGTAAAATATAATCAATTCTCAATGCTATTCATTTTGTCATGCTCCAGGTATCTCTTGTTTGAGTGAAGTTCATTCTCTAGCAATTTCACCTAAAAGGGCTGAAGGAAACAATATCCCCATAGTCCTGCATGTTCAAAACTGTTTGGCTCTAGGTTTTATATCTGAAGAACAGTTTAGCTAGCTAAAAAATCCTTAGGTTACATTTTCTTTCCTTGAGGATTTTATGGGTATTGTTCCTTCTGGCTATAGGGTCGTTATGAGTCAGAATCAACTCAATAGCAACAGGCTTAGTTTTTTGCTTTTGGTGTTGAAGGGATTCTGGTGTTGAATGCTATGTCAATATCTAAGGTAATCTTTATTTTTGTCCTGTAATAAGTAATTTTGTTTTTTCCAGTCAGAATCTAATTAGAAAAACAGAAACTTCTTTAGGTGTTTCAAGAAACATTTGCAAAAGTGTTGGCAGGACTAGAAAAGGAAAAATACCTGATGTCCAGAGGTCAGGATCTACAGGGAGCTGTGGTGGCCTACAGGAGCCTACAAACCCTGCCCGCCACAGATGTTCCTGGAGCTACTGCTCTGGACTGACCTGGAGCCCTGGAGTTGGCATTCACTACCATTGCTGTTGGAGTCCAATGTCTCTGATAGAACTGCTGTTGCTTCTACCTTCCTCCTGCCTCTTAATCTCACAAGTACAAAGCCTAACTGGAACCTTTTGGAAAAGGAGCCTGGGAAATGTGGTGTACCATCCTCCCACCCCCTGGAATACCCAAGAGATTGCTCTTCCTAGGTGCCATTGATTCCAACTCGTAACAACCCTGTGTGACAGACTAGAGCTGCCCCATGGAGTTTCTAGGTTATAATCCTTATGAAAGCAGATTGCCAGGTCTTTCTCCTTGGAGCTGTAGGGTGAGTTCAAAGCATCAACCATTTGGTTAGCATTTGAAGCTTAACCCTCGTGCCACCAGTGCTCCTTTTATAAGAGGATAACTTCTGAATAACAAAAAACTATTTCTGACACATTTCCCAAGTGATTGTTTCTGTTCTTTGAAGTCTAGTAGCTTTACCAGGATGCATTACAGCATTGACTACCTGAGTCAAATTCCATGTACATTATGTAATTTTAAATATGTAGATTCAGGTTTTATTTTATTTCAGAAAAATTTGCCTGCTTATATTTGTGAATATTTGTTCCGTTCAACTATTTTGATTTTGTTCTTTAGGGGTTCCAATTATATGTATTTTATTTTAGATCTCATTTGTCTCTTCTATGCCTATAATTTTATCTCCAATAATTTGTGATTTGTTCTTAATTTCGTTTTAATTTTTTTCTATTTTTGGTAATAATTTTATGCAGCATATATTTGCCTTGTACTCTTTTCACTTTTATTTTACTTTCTATAAAATCAGTTTGTTCGTTTTCTCCTCTATCTCTTCCCTGGGTTCTTCCAGTTCACATTTTATCTTCCCATTTTTTTTTTTTTTTTCCCTCTGAGTTTTTCTATTTTCTTTTAAAGCTCACTACTAGAGCAAAATATTTAATTAAAATTTTCATGTGCTACACAACATATTTTTTATGGTTAGTGTTCTTCTGCTAAGAAAAACTTGTTACTACTTTCTGTATTTTTTTTCTTTAGAGTGAATTTGCATCTAAGCTGTATTAATTCCTTTTTTATTACTAGTTATGAATGCCTTGAAATTTTTCTGGACAAGATGTTTTCCATAGTTTCCGGTTCTGAGCTAACATTTTTTATTTTATCATTTGCAAAATCTCTCTCCTATATTGCAACTAGAGACAAACTCTTTCCAGCAAATATGGTTGTCTGTGTGAATCTTTGTATAATCCACTCTGCTCAGCTTCTTGGAATCAAACCATATCCAAAATGATTCTATCAATACAGGTAACACAATTGCCATTCCTATAGTCATAACAAAGGCCACTCAGGTATGGCCCTCTCCTTTAGGAAGGATTTTTCTGGTACATTCTGAGAGCTGTACCTTTCCACTGCTAATATTTCTCTCAAAAGCTGTTCTCCACTTTCCCCCAAAATTTTGCTACTCAATCTTGGAAGCCTTTGGCTGTTCTCTTATATAACTGATGAAGATATTTATCTCCCAGTTTTACCATAAATGGAATTTGCAGAAGTTCTGTTCCTTATTACTTTTCAATGATTTGTACAGGGCAAAGGGAAAAAATGATGATTAATGCAACCATGTTCATACATAGAAAACCCCTATGCTGATGACACTTACAATGCAGTTACTGAGAAAATCCTGTATATTAATTTCTTAGTTGCTATGATACAAGGCAAAACGTATTAAAAATTTAGTATCAAATAAATGATTAAAAAAAAACAATAAGAATAATATCAAATATGATTCCACAGAAGGGTCCTTAAAGAAGGTGGTGCTTGAAATTGTTGTCGTTGGGTGCCATCCAGACATTTCCGACGCATAGCGACCCTATGTACAATGGAACAAAGCACTGCCTGGTCCTATGTTATCCTCATAATTGTTGTTATGTTTGAGCCCATTGTTGCAGCCACTGTGTCAATCCATCTTGATGATGGCCTTCTTCTTTTTCACTGACTCTCTATTTTACCAAGTATGATGTCCTTTTCCAGGGACTGGTCTCTGCTAATAATATGTCCAAAGTATGTGAGACCAGGTCTCACCATTCTCACTCCTAAGGAGTATTCTGGCTGTACTTCTTTCAAAACAGATTTGTTCTTTTTTTTGGCAGTCCCAGGTGTATTTAATATTCTTCACCAACACCATAATTCAAAGGCATAAATTTTTCTTTGGTCTTCTTTTATTCAATGTTCGGCTTTCATATGCATATGAGGCAATTGAAAATACTACTAGGGCCAGGCACGGGCGTTCTGGAGGTGCAGTGGTTAAGAGCTACAGCTGCTAACCAAAAGGTTGGCAGTTTGAATCCACCAGCCACTCCTTGGAAACCCTATGGGGCAGTTCTACTCCAATTTATAGGGTCGTTATGAGTCAGAATCGACACAACAGCAATAGGTTTGGGTCAGGCACACCTTAGTTCTCAGAGTGACATCTTTGCTATTTCACACTTTAACAACAGATTTGCCAAATGCGATACATTGTTTGATTTCTTTACTGCTGCCTCCATGGACATTGATTGTGGATCCAAATAAAATGGAATCCTTGACAACTTCAAAATTTTCTTCATTTATCATGATGTTGCTTACTGGTCCAGTTGGGAGAAATTTTGTTTTCCTTATGTTGAGGTGTAATCCATACTGAAGACTGTAGTCTTTGATCTTCATCAGGAAGTGTTTCTAGTTCTCTTTACTTTCAGCAAGCAAGGTTGTGTCATCTGCATATTGCAGATTGTTAATAAGTCTTCCTCCAATCCTGATGTCATGGTCTTCTACAAATAGTCCAGCTTCTCTGATTGTTTGCTCAGCATACAGATTGAATAGGTATGGTGAAAGGATACAACCCTGACACACACCTTTCCTCATTTTAAACCACACAGTATCCCCTTGTTCTGCTCTTAATCTATGTAAACATTCCTCATGAGCACAATTAAGTGTTCTAGAATTCCCATTCTTCACAACGTTATCCAAATTTTTTATGAACCACACAACTGAATGCCTTTGCATTGTCAATAAAACACAGGTAAACATCTTTCTTGTATTCTCTGCTTTCAGCCAAGATCCATCTGACATCAGCAATGATACTCCTCGTTCCATGTCCTCTTCTGAATTTCTGGAAATTCCTTGTTGATATACTGCTGCAACCATTTTTGAACTATAGTCAGAAAAATTTTACTTGCATGTGATATTAATGATATTGTTCAATAATTTCCGCATTCTGTTGGATCAACTTTCTTCCCAGTGGGTACAAATATGGTCTCTTCCTGTTGGTTGGCTAGGTGAGATGTACTAAAGGTCGTATGTTGGCTCTTGTGGACTTGTTTTAATTTTCTTCAGCTTCACCTTGAACTTGCATGTGAGCAATTGATGGTCTGTTCCACAGTCTCCCCTTAGCCTTGTTCTTACTAATGATATTGAGCTTCTCCATCATGCCTTTCCACAGATGTAGTCGATTTGATTCCCATGTTCCATCCGGTGAGGTCCACGTGTATAGTGGTGGTTTATGTTCTTGAAAAAAGGCATTTGCCATAAGTTGTTGGTCATGCAAAATTCTGTCATGCCACCTCTACTGTTGTTACTATCACCAAGGCCATAATTCCCAACTACTAACCCTTCTTATTTGTTTCCAACTTTTGCATTCCAATTACCAGTAAGTATTCATGCATTTTGATTGCATGTTTGATCAATTTCAGGCTGCAGAAGCTGGTAAAAATCTTCAATATTTTTATCTTCGGCATTAATGGTTGGTGTATAAATTTGAATAATATTGTATTAATTAGCAATATTATTCAAATTTTTACACACCTTCCTTGTAGGCATAGGAAACCCTGGTAGCATAGTGGTTAAGAGCTACGGCTGCTAACCAAAAGGTCAACGGCTCGAATCCACCAGGTGCTCCTTGGAAAACATATGGGGGAGTTCTACCCTGTCTTAGGGACAGGGAATCGACTCGACGGCAACGGGTTTTTGTAGGCATATGGATATTATTTTATCTATCACTGATAGCATTGTACTTAAGAATAGATCTTGAAATGTTCTTTTTGACAACACGATGCTATTCCTCTTCAATTTGTCATTCCCAGCATACTAGAACATATGATTGCCTGATTCAAAATGGCCAATACCAGTCCATTTTAGCTCACTAATGCCTAGGATATCAATCTTTATGTGGTCCATTTCATTTTTATGATGGCAAAGGGTTATTTCATTTTTAACAACTTCCGATATTCCTACATTCATATTTGTATATTCCACATTTTGATTATCAATAGATGTTTGCAGCTGTTTCTTCTCATTTTGAGTCAGACCACATCAGCAAATTAAGGTTCCGGAAGCTTGACTCCATCCATGTCATGAAGTTCTACTTTACTTTGAGGAGGCAGCTCTTCCCCAGTGGTATTTTGAGTGCCTTCCAACCTGAGGGACTCATCTTCTAGCACTATATGAGACAGTGTTCCACTGCTACTCATAATTTTTCACTGGCCATTTTCTTAGGGGTAAATAGCCAGGCCATTCTTCCTAGTCTGTCTTAGTTTGGAAGCTCATCTGAACCCTGTCCACCATGGGTAACCCTGATAGCATTTGATATACCGGTGGCATAGTTTTCAGCTTCACATCACAACACAGTATGACAAACCGACAGGTGAGTGGTAGTGTGTTTGATATGGGCCTTGGTTAAAAGGCAGGATAAGAAAGGAAGTATTTGCAGACAAAAACAATAAAACCAGCAGGGGCACAGATGGGGGAATTGTGAGACTAGCTTTGTTGAGCAGAAGATGCATGCATGAGTTGAGGGAGATACTATTAAAATAAGTGGTTTACAATATTCTCTGGAGTATTAGTGTTTTAAAGATGATCACCAATCCTGGGAAGGTAGACAGTGGCATACCTGAATTTAAGAGATATTTTAAAGCAGCAGAACCCTTAAATCACATTTATTTATATTTAAATAAATCTCTGACTAGAGCAAGGGAAGCTTCATTAAACAGTAAATAAACCCAGCTATGAAAGCAACTGAGAATTTAACATGGTCATCCATTGTTATTTCTTCCCCTCCAAGCTGAAAGACTTAGGTGGGTAGGGAGAGCCACTATTTCATGAACGTTTTTTAAATTAAGTACATACGACAAATCTTGGAAATAGTAGGTACTCAATTTTAAAAGAAAAAAATACTGAATCAATTTCCTGTGATATATTGAAACATAAACTAATTTAAAAAAAATTTTAATTTTGGACCAAAAAATAATAGCTTTCTTCCACCTCTTTAAATAGCTGGAGTAACCCAGAATCACAAAGGCAGGGTTGTAACTATGGCTACATGTAGGTATGCCCAAGGGATTTAAATAGTCTTCTAAAACATTTCTTTTTAACCTTCAAAATGAAGGTTTTTTTTTTTTTTTAACCTTGTGAAAGCTGTGCTTGTGAACAGATGTACTCTGGAAAAACAAAATTTGATCAATATTGGCCAGAGAACAAAGAGATTCAGAGCTAAATGATTTCCACATTTGGCCGCTGCATATCAATCAACGGTGACAGAAACGACTGCCCTCCTGTGACAGAGAAGAGCTATACTGATTTCCGTTAGACATGCTTCTGCTAAAATAGATTAATTCTTAGTCATCAGAATCTGATTTGGGCTCGAGATTAGCAGGCTAATTTTCAGCCTATGGGAATAAAGTCAAGGTAATTTTCTGATCGTTTAATGGAAGGAAAAGAAAAAGTAAGGATAAAAGAAAAACACCATACCAAGAGGCTACCAAGTGTCAATTATTTCCTGCATCCCTGGCCCATTAAACATCATCTGGGTAGGGTTTACTTTTACAAGGCATAATTTTCCTAATCTCCAGGTGTATAGTTTACCATAAGGAAAAATGTCACTGGAACAAGGTTAATTAAACCTTTGCTTTCCATCACAGCCTAGCTCTGGTTGCTATAGTTCCCCTGTGATTTGAAGCAATAACCTTGGATGATATTTTCTTCCAAATGAATATAAGGAATTTGGTAGCAAACGATAAATAGAAAGGAATATTCCAGTGGAAACTTATTTTTAAGGAAGTAGTAATTGGTGGCTTTTCTCTCACTATATTTCTTACACTGAAACAACTATGCTTCCCTCCATAACCAGTTTGGCTCAAACATACATAAACTTATTAAATGCATGTATGCCTTCCGAGGCATTTTGCCAGATACTAAGTACAAAACAATGAATAGATTCTGGCCTTTGCCATGGAGATTGCACAGTCCACTGGGGAGACACTGTGATAAATTCTATAAAAGGAGTAAAAAACAAAGATGTCACTTCAATGACTAACGTATGTCTGACACAGGCCATGATAATTCAATTGCCTCATATGCATGTGAAAGCTGGACAATGAAAAAGGAAGACTAAAGAACTGACACATTTGAATTGTGGTGTTGGCAAAGAATATTGAATATACCACGGACTTTCAGAAGAATGAACAAATCTGTCTTAGAGGAAATACAGCCAGAATGTTCCTTAGAAGTGAAGATGGTGAGCCTTTGTCCTGCATACTTTGGGCATATCATCCCGTTAGCCAGTTGCCATCATAGCAACCTTATAGGAACCCAATAGGACGAGTAGAATTGCCCCATAGCGTTTCCAAGGCTGTAACCTTTATGGAAGCAGGCTGCTACATCTTTCTCCTGTGGTGAGGATGGTGAGTTCAAACCACCTTCTTTTTGATTAGCACCCAAGTGCTTAATCTCTTGCCCAGGAGGAACGAATCACTGGAGAAAGACATCTGCTTGGTAAAGTAGAGAGTTGGAGAAAAAGAGTGAGACCATCGGTGAGATGGATTGACAACATAGCAACAATTGTGAGGATGGCACAGGACCAGTCAACGTTTCCATCTGTTATACATGAGGTTGCCAACTCTGTGGAGCCTAACAACAATAAGATGCTATGGAACCCTTTGTCTGGGAAAGTTAGGGGAGGCTTCCCAGAAGAAGTCACCATCCAGCTGGGTCTTGAAGCATAAGCAGAAACTTTACTAAGATTATGAATTTCCAATCAAACATGGCAGAACATTTTTCCCTCCTGGAGTTCCTCTGTAAGGGGATTTTTAAAGTAAATTTTTTTATTTTGAAATACCTCTGGATTTACAGAAAAGTTACAAAGATAATGCAGACAGTTCCTAATTTTTTTTCCTAATTTTAAGATCTTTTGTGACCATAGTACATTTACCAAAACAAAGAAATTAACATGGGTAGTAAGTAAGCTGCAGATGTTATTCATATTTCCCCAGTGTTTACACTAATGTTCTTTTTTGGTTCCAGGATCTAATTCAAGGTACCACATGGCATTCAGTAGTCCTAAGTAGGCTCTTTTCTCCCCTCCACTCTGTGACAGTTTCTCATGTTTTCCATGACCCTGAAAGTTTTGAAGAGTACTGGTTAGATATTTTATAAAAAGTCCCTCAATTTGACCTTATCTTGTATCTTCTCATGGTTAACCCGTTACCCTCAGGTTGATTCCAACTCATAGTGACTCTACAGGACAGAGTAGAATTGCCCCATAGGGTTTCCAAGGACTGGCTGGTGGATTCAAACTGCTGACCTTTAGGGTAGTAGCCAAGCTCTTAACCACTGTGCCAGGGCTCCTTCTCATGGTTAGTCTGGAGTTACTATAAGTTTTGGGGAAGAATATCACAGAGGTGAAGCACCTTTCTTACTGCATCAAATCAGGGAGTAAATGATTTCAACATGACTTATTACTAGTGATGTTAACCTTGATCACTGGTTAAGGTTGTATCTGCCAGGCATAGTAAGGGTACTGTTTGTTCCCTTTCCACACCCTACTCTTTGGACAGGAACCAATAAGTCCAAGTCACACCTCTTGCATGGAAGAGTATCTACATATATTGTTTGGAATTCATTCGTGAGAAATATCTTTCCCTTCTCCTCTGTTATTTGTTGATTCAACTATTAATTTATATCACTATGGATTCGTGTAAATTTATTTTACACTTTGGGTTGTAATTCAACACTCTGTTATTTATTTTGTTGCTCAAGTTATTCCAGGTTAGGTCATTGGAATATTTTTTGGGTTAGCTCTCCTGTGTCCTTTTGGCATGCCCGCATATTTTTGTTATTTTAGTACTTCCTTGTTTTTTGGTACTACAAGATGATCCAGGATCACATTGTATTTTTCCTGAACCATCCCTAAAATAAGACATTTTCCCAAGGATCCCTGACATCTTTTATTGGATAATAATATTTAGAAACCAAGGTCTGGCCACTGGATATGGATTTTTTTATGGTGTGTTTACGTGCTGAAATAAAAACACAAAGATGAGGAAAATAGAAGAGATGACAGCCAAAAGATAATTGAAGCTGGAATCAATTGGACAACTGGAAACTGATTTAGCAGATTGAGAAAAATGAGAGGTAATCCAGCAGTGGCAGAAATACAGAAGCAAGCCAAATGGTACCATAGAACCCCAGAAAGAAGTAGAACTGCTGCCACAAGCTGCCTTTGAATATGGGAATGTGGGCTGGCTGAAAAAAGAAGAATGGATAAAGGGCCATATGATAAGTACAAAGTTAAATCCCTAGCTCCACTCCCACACTGACTAAAAAATTACATCCAGGAAATTATCCCCCCTCCACACAGCAGAGGAGTGGGGTTTACTTTCCAAAGAAGTTTAGCCAGACGGACTCAGCTTGGGAATAGTTGGCTTAGCTGAGGGTGGTGGGTATGAGATTGAAAACAAGAGAAAATTCAATGAAAGGCTCTATTAGAAGTAGTGAGACCCTCCCCTCAGTCCCCTTCTTTCATTTGTCTCTAAGAGCACTGCTGGCCAGATTAAAGGATTTCTCCCTGAATAAATTGGCCAGACCAAGAGAAAAGATCACTGAGAAAAGAGTTTAACTGACAGTTGGGTATCCTAACATAATGGTTCAGCCAGTCTGTCATAGAATGAAACTCACGTCAACACCATCAATTCGTGCCCAAAGCACTTGCAATAACCATTTTTTTCCATTTTTATTGTGAAAAATATCACATAAAAAACATGTATAATGCACACAATATATATACGCCCATATAGATATATCAATTATAAAATAACACAATTATTTATATTAAAATTTATATTTTACTAAAATATTTAAATATAAAATTTTAATTACCACCCAGCTTAAGAAATAGTGCATTGCCAAGAAATAGCATGTAGCAAGAAGGCACTGATTTGTTTTACCTCCCTTCGTCTTAGGGGCAACTATCTTCTTGAATTTTATGCTTTTCTTACTACTATATACACTACACACATATCCTTAAAAATATAGTTTTAAATATTATATATAGTTTTAATGTATTGTATATCTTTTTTTATTTGAGGAATTGATTCATGTTGATACTTGTAGTTTGCTCATTTCTATTTCTGTTGTTGTGTGCCATCGAGTCGATTCTGGCTTATAGTGACAACATAGGATAGAGTAGAATTGCCCCATAGTGTTTACTAGGCTGTAATCTTTGCAGGAGCAGATTGCCAGGTCTTTCTCCAACCATTCAATCAGCAGCCAAGAGCTTAACTGTTGCACTGCCAGGGCTCCTTCCATTTCTGTACAGAATATGGGTATCTATTTTAATATTTCCAAACAGTTGTATTGTTTCCGGTTTGAGATTATTACAAATACTCATATTCATTCCTGCACATGTGTCCTGGTACACACGATCATAAGTTTCTCTGAGATAGGAGATAACTAGGAGTAGAATTGCTATCGGATCTATAGTTTCACCACAGACCCAATCAAAATCTCATCAATCTTTGTTGTAGAAACTGAAAAACTTGTTCTAAAATATATATGAAAATTCAAAGAACCAAAAACAGCCAAAACAGGTTTAAAAAAAAAAAAATTGGAGGACTTACACCATCTGATTTCAAGACTTATTACAAAGCTATAATAATCAAGATGGCGTGCTATTTCTTTCAAGATAGACAAATAGATTAACAGAAGAGAATAAACAGTCCAGAAATATTCCCACACATACATTGTCAATTGATTTCCAGCAAAGGTGCCATCAATTCAGTGGAAGAAACACAATTTTTTTGACAAATGGTGCCGGAACAGTTAGACACCTATAAGCAAAATAATATGCCTCACTACATGGACAATTTATCTTGCAATAGGTCATAAAATTACATGTAAGGGATAAAATTATAAGACTTCTATATGAAAACAGGAAAAAAATCTTAAGTGCTTTGAATTTGGTAAAAAAAAAAAAAAAAAAAAAAAATTCTTATGTATAACCCAAAAAGCACAAACTCTAAAAGGAGAAAAAAATCAATAAATTGGCTTTAAAATTCAAATTTTTGGCTGTTTGAAAGACACTGTTAACAGTACCTAAAGGCAAGCTACAGATGGGAAATTTTCCAGCAATTCCACTCCTTGGAATATACCTAAGAGACTACAGTGCATGAGACCACAAAAACACGTGTATAAGGGCTTTCGTAGTAACTTTATTCATAATAGCCCCCAAATGGAAACAATCCAAATGGTCATCAACAGAAAAATGGATACAAGGGGATGTGTGTATGTAATGGAAAATTGTTGCTAGTTGCCCTCTAGTGAGCTCCAACTCATGGTGATCTTATATGTAACAGAACAAAATGTTGCTCAGTCCTCTGTCACCTTCATGATTGTTGGTATGTTTGTGTGTAGAAAACTAAACCAGTTGCTGTTGAGTAGGCGCCTACTCATGCCGACATTATACGCATCAGAATAGAACTGTGCTCCCTACTGTTTTCAATGACTGATTTTTTATAAAAAGATTGCCAGGCCTTTCTTCTGAAGCACCTTTGGGTGGACTTGAACCTCCAACCATTCAGTTGCAGCCCAGCACCTTAACCATTTGAACCACTCCATAGAAAACTACACAGCACTGAAAAAGCAAATTACTGGTACACACAAGAGTATGGATCGCTCTCACAGACATTACGTACAGTCAAAGAAGCTATGCAGAAAAGAATATTTATTTTTCTATTTACACAAAGTCCAAGAATAAGTAAAACTATTTTAAATGACTCAGCTAAAAAATGAGCAAATGACATGAACAGACATTTCTCCAAAGAAGATATGCAAATGGCCAATAAGCACAGGAGAAGATGTTCGACACCATTAGTTATTGTTGTTAGTCGTTACTGAGTCTGTTCTGAAAATGTTGCCCAATCCTGTGCCATCTTCCTAATCACTGATATACCTGAGTCCGTTTTTGAAGTCACTGTATATTCTGCGTACCTTCAGGGGCAGGGAGCTCGTTTTCAGCACTACAGCAGACACTATTCTGTTGTGATCTGTAGGGTTTTCACTGGCTACATTTTCAGAATTAGACCACCAGGACTTTCTTCCTAGTCTGTCTTAATCTAGAAGCTCCACTGAAACCTACGCACCGTGGGTGACCCTGATGGTATTTGAAATAATGGTGGCATAACTTTCAGCATCGTAGCAATATGCAAGCCACCATAGTACAACAAACCGACAGATGTGTGGTGGCATTTGTCATTAGGGAAATAGAAATCAACTCCACAATGAGATCATTTCACCTGCTAGTAGGCTGGCTATTTGGAAACAACAACAACAACATAACAAGTGTTGGTAAGGATGAAGAGAAATGTGAACTTGTATATACTGCTAATCTCAAAATAAAGAAAACAAAAATCCTCACAACTGGACCAATGAGCAACGTCACGATAAACAGAGAAAAGATTGAAGTTGTCAAGGGCTTCATTTTACTTGGGTCCACAGTCAACACACATGGAACCAGCAGTCAGGAAATCAAAAGACACATTGCATTGGGTAAATCTGCTGCAAAGGGCCTCTTTAAAGTGTTGAAGAGCAAAGATGTCACCTTGAAGACTAAGGTGCACCTGACCCAAGCCATGGTATTTTCAATCGTATCATATGCATGTGAAAGCTGGACAATGAATAAAGAAGACCAAAGAAGAATTGATGCCTTTGAATTGTGGTGTTGGTGAAGAATATTGAATATACCATGGACTGCCAAAAGAATGAACAAATCTGTCTTAGAAGAAGTACAACCAGAATGCTCCTTAGAAGCAAGAATGGCAAGACTGCGTCATACATACTTCGGACATGTTGTCAGGAGGAATCAGTCCCTGGAGACGGACATCATGCTTGGCAAAGTACAGGGTCAGCGGAAAAGAGGAAGACCCTCAATGAGGTGGATTGACACAGTGGCTGCAACAATGAGCTCAAGCATATCAATGATTGTAAGGATGGCACAGGACTGGGCAGTGTTTTGTTCTGTTGTGCATAAGGTCGCTATGAGTTGGAACCGACTCGATGGCACCTAACAACAACAACAACAAACTGCTAGTAGGAATGTAAAATGTCACAGCCACTGTAGAAAACATTTTGGTGGTTCCTCAAAAAGTTACACATAGAATTACCATCTGATCTAGCAATTCTACTCCTAGGTGTATGTCCAAAAGAATTGAAAGCATGGACTCAAAGAGATACCTGCACACCAATGTTCATTGCCACCTTATTCACAATAGCGAAAAGGTGGAAACAATCCAGGTGTACATCAACAGATGAATGGATAAACAAAATGTTGTATGTACATGGAATATTATTCAGTTATAAAGAGAAATGAAGGTCTGACCCATGCTACAGCATGGGTGAACCTTGAAAATATTACACTAAGTGAAATAAGGCAGATACAAAAGGACAAATATGACCCGACTTGAATAAAATAATTAGAACAGACAAATGCATAGAGACAAAGGTTATTAGTGGTTACCAGGGGCAGGGAGAGGGGTAGTTATTGCTTAAGGGGTACTGAATTTCTCCTTGAGATGATGAAAACTTTTTGAATATAGTGGTGATAATTGCACAAATATGGTGAATTTAATTAAAGTCACTGTACGTTAAAGTCACAATTCTACATTTAAAAATTATTAAAATGGCAAAAGTTTTGTTATATATATTTCACCACATTAAAATTTAAACAAAAAAGTTAATCTATGGTTAGAGAAGTCAAAATTGTGCTTACTTATATGGGATGGGATAGGTTGACTAAGAAACACACAAGGACATCTTTTTGGGCACTGAAAATATTCTATATCTTGATCTATGTGATGGTTCCACAAGTATATACAAATGTACAATTTCGATGAGCTGAATACTTAAATTTAATGCACTTTAGGCATCATTCTAAAAAGATGTTATAAAAATTAAGAAATAAATTATATATAGATTGCCTTACAAGGAAATAGGAACTATACTCAGTAAAAATATTCCACTAGAAATAAAATTTTGCAAGCAAGCTGTGCCAATCTCCAATAACAACCACCTTATCAATTCACACTTAGTTTCTGTTTCCATATGTATAATCAATGCTATGAGTCAGCCAGGGCAAGGGAGCCTTTCAACAGGTGATCACAGGATGGAGAAAACGTGCTTTCCTTAGCTTTCTTTGGGACTGATGAGATTAGAATTGTCTTAGATTTACTAGATTTTGTTACATTTACTAGATTTAGTTATACATCTGCAGTCTCTGGTTGATAGAGTTAAAGCACTCAGCTGCTAAGTGAAAGGTTGGCATTTTAAGTTCACCCAGAGGCAAATGGGAAGAAAGGCCTGACAACCTACTTCTGAAAAATCAGCCATTTAAAACCCTATGGAGCTCAGTTCTATTCTGACACACATGGCATCACTATGAGTCACAGTCGACTCAGCAGTAAGTAGATTATTTATCTGGAAGTGTCATACTTTACTACCTCCAGGACTAGCCATATGGTTTGTTTTGGCCAATGAAAAATGAGTAGAAGGGATGTGAGCCACTTCTGAGCAGAAGCTCTAGGAACTACTGTGTGGTTGTCATGTTCTGTTTCATCTACCATGAGACTGGCAATGTCCATACAGAGACTGCTCCAGCGCCTGGGTTCTGAAATGAAGATGATCTGGTTTAGGGCCACATTGGTACGCAGTTTGAGAAATTTAACTTTGTTATTGAAATTCACCAGGATTTTTAGGTTATTTGTTAGCATAGCATAGTTTAGCCCACACTTTCTTATATGGTAAAACCTGCAAAAGCCAAAACATGTATAAGGCAGAAACCTGACAGAAAGAACACTCAGGTATTTTCCACTAAAGGGAGCAATAAAAAAGTAGTAAGATAGCACCTTGTCAAAGACAAAACCTTGCAAGACCTGGGAAAACAAGGCAGTCCCATGGAGTTCTGGCTCACAGGTTTCACTGCATATAAATTTGTACCTGGGAGTACAGTGCTATCACAAGACAAAAACCTAAAAGATGAAACATTGGCTCAGGGGCCAGCCAGTTGGTGGTGAAGAAATGGTTAATGGAGCTTTGGAAGACGCATTGACAAAACATTTTGCAAAACTCTTACCCGCATTACCTTGGAAGACAGTTAATGTATTGGCCAAGCTTTGGATTTAGGTATAAAAAATAGAGGTTAGTAAATACAAAGTTAAAAAAAAAAAAGTCAGTTTAAAATCACAGATGAAAGGAATTTGAATGGAAAGATGCATGTGTTTTCCCTCCAAATATAAAAGACAAAACTGAGGGAGCATTTGAACCACAAAAGGCCAAATAAAACTCACCTAATTCATTTTTTTTTCTTTAATTCCTAGGACCAAATCAAATATATGCTGTAATATCTCTTGTTAAAACTTTTGAATCAATTAACATGTGTTGTTGTTAGGTGCCGTCGAGTCAGTTCCAACTGACCATATGCACAACAGAATGAAACACTGCCCTGTCCTGCATCATCCTTACCATTGTTGTTATGCTTCAGCTCATTGTTGCAGCCACTGTGTCAATCCACCTCGCTGAGGATTTTCTTCTTTTCTGCTGACTCTGTACTTTGCCAAGTATGATGTGCTTCTCCAGGGACTGATCCCTCCTGACAACATGTCCAAAGAATGTAAGACACAGTCTTGCCACCCTTGCTTCTAAGGAGCATTCTGGTTGCACTTCTTCCACAGCACATTTGTTCATTCTTTTGGCAACACCACAATTCAAAGGCCAACACCACAATTCAAAGGCCAACACCACAATTCAAAGGCATCTATTCTTCTTCTGTCTTCCTTAGCCACTGTCCAGCTTTCACATGCACATGGTGCAATTGAAAATACCATGGCTTGGGTCAGGCATACCTTAGTCTTCAAGGTGACATCTTTGCTTTTAAACACTTTAAAGAGGTCTTTTGCAGCAGATTTACCCAATGCAATGCATTGTTTGATTTCTTGACTGCTGCTTCCATATGTGTTGATTGTGGATCCAAGTAAAATGAAGTCCTTGACAACTTCAATCTTTTCCGTTTATCATGATGTTGCTCATTGGTCCAGTTGTGAGGATTTTTGTTTTCTTTATGTTGAGGTGCAATCCATACTGAAGGCTGTGGTCTCTGATCTTCATTAGCAAGTGCTTCAAGCCCTCTTCACTTTCAGCAAGTGAACACAGTGAACATTAACAACACAGGTTGTTAATGAGTCTTCCTTCAACCCTGATGCCCTGTCCTTCTTCATATAACCCAGCTGGTCAGATTATTTGCTCAGCATACAGATTGAATAGGTATGGTGAAAGGATACAACCCTGACACAGACCTTTCCTGACTTTAAACCAATCAGTATCCCCTTGTTCTGTCCTTTGTTCTGTGAGGCTGTATAAACCCAAAACCTCAAACCCGTTTTCGTAGAGTCGATTCTGCCTCATGGCAACCCTAAAGAACAGAGTTAGAACTGCCCCACAGGATTTCCAAGGCTGTAAACCTTTACAGAGGCAGACTGTCACAATTTCTCACACGGAGTGTCTGGTGGGTTTGAACTGCTGGTCTTTTGATTAGAAGCCGAAAGCTTAACCGTTACTGTACTACTAGGGTTCCTGTGAGCCTACATAAGTGTTTGCTAAATAGGTGGTCTAGTAGAGGTTTTCACAGAAAGAAAAACCTGGCAATCTACTTCTAAAAATCAGCCAATGAAAACCCTATGGATCACAAATTCAGATCCACACTGATTATGGAGATGGTGCAGGACTAGGCAGCATTTTTTTCAATTGTGCATGGATCACCAAAGGCAACTAACACAACAAGAGGTTTGCAGAGAACATACTTTAACACATGGATAAGAGATTTTTATAATTAGTCTATTAACTGTTTCTATGGGGCTGGTCACTTTCAAAGCTCCTTTAAATATTTTAAAAGTTAATTCTCAAGTAGTTTAGAGGCTCTTCATGAAAATCTTAAGAACAATATGAATTTTCTTGGAAGTCTCTTCTAAACAATCATGCAAATAGAAAATTTATCCCAGTCTTTTCTCAAATTATTATGTAATTTGAATTGCTGAAATATGAATTAAAGGGATGTAATTTTCTTTTTTTTTTAATTTTCAACAAGTACTGTACTAAATACTTCACGTGCATTTTTTCATTCTTCATTACCACCACCTTGAGAGGTAGATCCTATACAGTTATTACCTTTACGATGGAGGGGGAACCGAGACTCAGAAGGTTTGTGTGGCAAGGATTTGAAGTTGACTCCAAAGCCTGGATGCCTAACACTGTGTTCTACTTCCTTCCATGTAACCCACTCGTACACTGAGCTGTTTTTAAGTCTTCAAAATACCTGTTTGATTTCTTGAACACCGCACTCCAAAAAAGGAAAGAAACACAGTTTTCCAGGGTTATCCTTCACAGAGATTTATAAATAACACAAAAATATTATATTGTAGCTTCTTAATAGACCCAAGCCTCCCATCTCAGATAATAAATTACTAAGGTATTAAAATGTAAAACATAACTTATATTCATAATGAAGATGTCATCTTGCATGGTTGTCTAGAAGCATTTCACAAAAAGATAAATTTGTATTAATTTACATATTTAATATAAGGATATGTATCATGGCATCTAAAAATATACTCAGCACTTTTCTAATCATAACATCTAATCACAATTTCACCCTTCAAAAAGCTGTTCCTTTAAAAACAGTTTATGTGTAGTCACTAATCCACTAATTCATAGTTACTTGTAGTTTTACCCAAAGTCAGCAAATGTGCCTGCCAGTTGAGAAACTTAATCAATAATTGAAGCTTCACAACTGCTAATGTTGAACTGATGAAAGCCGTTGGCAATTCTATAACTGAATGTCAACATTTGAAATATCCTGACTGAGCTAATTTTTTACTAGGTTAGCCTGAGATACAAGGTCATATTAAATACGGCAAAAAAAGACAATAGCAATCCAAATATTGGGGAGTGCTTGTTTTCAAAACAGAAACCCTGGTGGTGTAGTGGTTAAGAGCTACAGCTGCTAACCAAAAAGTTGGTGGTTCAAATCTACCAGGTGCTCCTTGGAAACTGCATGGGGCAGTTCTACCCTGTCCTATAGGGTCACTATGAGTTGGAATCTACTTGAGGACAACGGGTTTGGTTTTTTGTTTTGTTTTCCAAACAGAAAATATACACCCGACTACTATCTGAAAGGTGGGTGGTTCAAACCCACCCATAGGCACTTTGGAAGACAGGTCTGGTGATCTGCTTCCAAAAGGTCACAGCCTTGAAAACTGTGTGGAGCAATTCTACTCTGCACCTATAGGTCACCTTGAGTTGGAATAGACTGAGGGCATCTAATAACAACTGCTAATACTTCTCCACAGCAACTCCAACTTGTGCAGGTAGTGAACTGAGAATGGATAGAATCCAGCCCCAGCCCAGCCTCAGCCCAGCCCCAGCCCAGCCTCAGCCCAGCCCCAGTCCAGCCTTAGCCCAGCCCCAGCCCAGCCCCAGCTCAGCCCCGGAAGATGGTAATCATATTCCTAGTAGCCAGTGATTGGTCAAAGTGTGAACCAGTGATTCATATCTGTCCAATGAGACATAAGAGGAAGTCTGATGAACGGAGCTTTCCTTCTCAAATATAAAAGCAAAGCCGAGCTTAGAGAAATCCCTTCACCTGTCCATCCTTTTCTTCCTGTTTTGAGAAGAGATGTGATGACTGAAAATGTAGCAGCAATCTTGTGAACATGAATGAAACAACTAAGAGAATCAGAGAGATGTATCTAGACCCTGAAAAAAAATCAGAAGCTACCCAAACCCACACTATTTATTTAAGCAAAGTTAAAGTTATGGGTTCTACCAAACATATCACTGACTGATAGGATGTCCCCATAATTTTCTTCATCTTTTGCCCTCTCTTCTACTTCCCAACATTCTGTCAGCTGTCTTTTACATTATCAGGGTAATACTGTTTGCATTCAGTTCTCTAACATTTTTAAATGTTCTGTACTTTGTCTATGGATTGATTCTAAATGTTGAAAGCCAATAGAGAGTGTTTTTATTATTATGGCTACATTAATATTTCAATGTAGAACCAAGTAGTGGGCTTTAATAAGATATGCAATCAGAGGAGAATGTCAAAATTAAGTAAATTCTCTTTCTTTATCAGCTGCTGCAGTCGGAAATTGATCGAACAGGCAATCAAGATGCATTGATAATTACTGGTGATTGGAACGTAAAAGTTGCAAACAAAGAAGAAGGATCAGTAGTTGGAAAATATGGTCTTGGTGATAGAAACAATGCCGGAGATTAAATGATAGAATTTTGCAAAACCAATGAGTTTTTCATTGCAAATACCTTCTTTCACCAACATAAATGGTGACTATACACATGGACCTCACCAGATGGAACACACAGAAATCAAATTGACTACATTTGTGAAAAGAGATGTTGGAAAAGCTCAATATCATCAGCCAGAACAAGGCCAGGGGCCGACTGTGGAACAGACCATCAATCGTTCATATGCAAGTTCAAGCTGAAACTGAAGAAAATCAGAGCAAGTCCACAAGAGCCAAAATATGACCTTGAGTATATCCCACCTGAATTTAGAGACCGTCTGAAGAACAGATTTGACGCACTGAATACTAGTGACCAAAGACCAAACAAGTTGTGGAATGACATCAAGGACATCATCCATGAAAAAAGCAAGAGGTCATTGAAAAGATAGGAAAGAAAGAAAAGACAAAGATGGATGTCAGGGGAGACTCTGCAACTTGATCTTGAGCATCGAGCAGCTAAACCAAAAGGAAGAATTGATAAAGTAAAAGAACTGAACAGAAGTTCAGTTGATAAAGTAAAAGAACTGAACTGAAGATTTTGAAGGGCCTCTCGAGAAGACAAAGTATTATAATGACATGCGCAAAAAGCTGGAGATAAAAAACCAAAAGGGACGAACACGCTCAGCGTTTCTCAAGCTGAAAGAACAGAAGAAAAAATTCAAGCCTCGAGTTGCAATAGTGAAGGGGTCCATGGGAAAAATATCAAACGACACAGGAAGCATCAAAAGAAGATGGGAGAAAAACACAGAGTCATTATACCAAAAAGAATTAGTCTTTGTTCAACCATTTCAAGAGGTAGCATATGATCAGGAATCAATGGTACTGAAGGAAGAAGTCCAAACTGCTCTTAAGCCATTGATGAAAAACAAGTCTCCAGGAATTGATGGAATATCAATTGAGATGTTTCAACAAACATTTCGCTGGAGGTGCTCACTCATCTATGCCAAGAAATATGGAAGAGAGCTTCCTGGCTAACTGACTGGAAGAGATCAATATTTATGCCTATTTCCAAGAAAGGTGATCCAACTGAATGTGGAAATTATAGAACAATATCATTAATATCACATGCAAGCAAAATTTTGCTGAAGATCATTCAAAAACGGCTGCAGCAGTATATTGACAGGGAACTGCCAGAAATTCAGGCTGGTTTCAAAAGAGGACATGGAACCAGGGATATCATTGCTGATGTCAGATGGATCCTGGATGAAAGCAGAGAATACCAGAAGTGTGTTTACTCGTGTTTTATTGACTAAAGCAAAGGTATTCAACTGTGTGGATCATAACAAACTATGGATAACATTGCAAAGAATGGGAATTCCGGAACACTTAATAGTGCTCATGAGGAACCTTTACATAGAGCAAGAGGTGGTTGTTCGGACAGAACAAGGGGATACTGATTGGTTTAAAGGAAAGGTGTGCATCAGGGTTGTATTCTTTCACCATACCTATTTAATCTGTATGCTGAGCAAATAATACGAGAAGCTGGACTATATGAAGAACGGGGCATCAGGATTGGAGGAAGACTCATTAACGGCCTGCGTTATGCAGATGACACAACCTTGCTTGCTGAAAGTGAAGAGGACTTGAAGCACTTACTAATGAACATCGAAGACCACAGCCTTCAGTATGGATTGCACCTCAACATAAAGAAAACAAAAATCCTTACAACTGGACCAATAAGCAACATCATGATAAACAGAGAAAAGATTGAAGTTGTCAAGGATTTCATTTTACTTGTATCCACAGTCAACACACATGGAAGCAGCAGTCAGGAAATCAAAAGACGCATTGCGTTGGGTAAATCTGCTGCAAAGGGCCTCTTCAAAGTGTTGAAGAGCAAAGATGTCATCCTGAAGAATAGGGTGCGCCTGACCCAAGCCATGGTATTTTCAATCACATCATGTGCATGTGAAAGCTAAACAATGAATACAGAAGACCAAAGAAGAGTTGACGCTTTTGAATTGTGGTGTTGGCGAAGAATATTGAATACACCATGGACGGCCGAAAGAATGAACGAACGTGTTCTGGAAGAAGTACAGCCAGAATGCTCCTTAGAGGCAAGGATGTCAAACCTGGGTCTTACATACTTTGGACATGTTGTCAGGAGGGATCAGTCCCTGGAGAAGGACATCATGCTTGGCAGAGTACAGGGTCAGCAATAAAGAGGAAGACACTCAACGAGGCGGATTGACACAGTGGCTGCAACAGTGGGCTCAAGCATAACAACGACTGTAGGGATGGCTCAGGACAGGGCAGTGTTTCGTTCTGTTGTGCATAGGGTCGCTATGAGTCGGAACCGACTTGACGGCACCTAACAATAACAACATATTTGGAGTCTGTATTTCTCATAGAAAGGAGCACTTGTGCAGTAGTGGTTGAGCGCAGGACTGCTAACTGAAAGGTTGGCACTTGGCACCCACCTAGGCACTCCACAGGAGAAAGTCCTAGCTATCTGCTCCTGTAAAGATTATAGCCTAATAAACCCTATTGGGCAGCTCTCCTCTGTTGGAGTTTCTGGAGTGTCAAAATCAACTTGATTGCACCTAACAACAACAATATTTCTCATACAATATTTATTTTTATCTTTCATGGTGTTTCTGATTGCTTTTGTCCTTTTCAGGAAAATAGACATATGCCTTATTCACTATATTTCCAATATCTTCCAGATTTTTACTCATTGTTGGAATCTAGTACATTCTTTTCCATGAAGTCTACTAACTTCTATCTATTCTAATTTGGGCTGGTTCCTTCATATTTGGACTGAGGTTTTCTTACACTACCTTTTGTTTTCCAGAACTTTCTAGCTGTCTTTTCTTTCAGTGCCTTTATCATATACTTGAGTTTTCCAAGTTCCCTGTCATTTTATCCATTCTATGGAGTACTTTTTTCCATGCCCCTTCCTAATCCCTCCTACTTTAGTTTTGACTGGTTGTCCTCTAGGCCTGATGCATACCTGTTATTTTGGCACTTCACTATTCTACATGCTTGAGTGAATTGTTTTCTGTGACCTTGACTCTATATGTCTCAGTTAAATCCCCTAAATTGAAGTACATTCTTGAATAATTTCCTAATAACAAGAAAGTGGAAGACAAACTACTTGGAACTGAGTATTTCTAAATTCTTTATTCTTCTTATACTTGATTGATAGGTTACTTGGATATAGGATTGTAGGTTTAAAATAATTTTCCCTCAAAATTCTAATGATAAACACACTGTATTTTCTAGCTTCCAATTTTGCTGTTGAAAAGTTGTCAGCATCTTGGTTCTCAATTCTCTTTGGGGGGTCTTCTTTTTTTTGGAATGATTTAAGTTTTTTTGAAAATTATTTTTAGTGTTCTGGTATTTGTATTCTTGGTTATCTGAAATTCCACAGTGCTATGTGGGGCAATCAAATTTGTATCTGAAGATGTCCATTTTCCTTTATCTTTATCTTTCTCTAAGAAAATTTCTTTATTATTTTATAGCAAATATTCCTCCTCTCCATTTTCCCTGAACTCTCCTGTGGGAATTCTATGAGTTGAAAATTGAAACTACTAGATTGACACCGTGTTATCTTTTCTTTTTTTCCTCTATTTTTCTTTTGATTCTACTTATTGGGTTATTGCTTAAACTTTATCTTCCAACAATTCTTTGATTGAAATAAAAATAAGAATCATATTTTCAATTTCCAAGTGTTCTCTTAAATTCTTTGATTATCCTTTTTTAAATCATTCTGCTCAAATTCTGTACAAGCAATGATTTCTCAAGAATAAAAGAAGAGATTTTTTGATGGTGCCCTGCTACCACCAATGACTGCTCTGACAGGGAACACAACAGAGAATCCCTGATGGAGCAGGAGAAAAGTGGGATGCAGACCTCAAATTCTAGTAAAAAGGTCTGACTGAGACTAGAGAGACCCCAGAGGTCATGGCCCCGAGACTCTCTGTTAGCTCCAAACTGAAACAATTCCTGAAGCCAACTCTTCAGACAAAGATTAGACTGGACTATAAGACATAAAATGACACTGGTAAGGAGTGTGCTTCTTAGCTCAAGTAGATGCATGAGACTATGTCCGCAGCTCCTGTCTGGAGGTGAGATGAGAAGGCAGAGGGGAACAGGAGCTGGTTCAATGGACATGGGAAATACAGGGTGGAGAGGAGGAGTGTGCTGTCACATTGTAGGGAGAACAACTAGGGTCATATAACAATGTGTGTATAAATTTTTGTATGAGAAACTGACTTGAATTGTAAATTTTCACTTAAAGCACAATAAAAAATATATATAAATTATGAATAAGTGAAAAAATAAGATTTTTGAAAGTTAACTTCTTGTCTCTGAAATATTTGTTTTTGTAGGGTTTGTGTATTCTATTAATCTCAGCCTTCCCCATTAATGCTAAAGGCTTTCCTCAAATGCCTTATGATTCTTCTTGTCTATATTTATTTTTACATTTTAGAGTAAGTGAAAAATTTGTTTGATAGGGAACTAGTTGACCTCAGAACTCACTTGAGTGCACAGAAAGGCAAGCAGCCATTAATGCCAGAATTAGGAGAGTTTTTTACAGTGGTGACCAATTTTTCTCAAGGCAATTTATTTAATTATTAAAGAAGACACCTTCATTATTTTACTGACGGGTAAATCTGGCATTAAACTGACTGGCATTCAGAGATGGGAGAAGGGGTTCTGTATACACATGTTCTGTTGATACCTATTTCCAGCCAGCCCAACTTCCCATTCCCATTCTTGCTCCTACCTGCCACGTCTGAGTCCAGAACCTTACTGAGATTCTCCTGGCCGTTAATATATGATCTTGTCAGCAGCCTCCCTCACCTGTGTTCTAGGCTGCAGCTTCCTACAGTTGGCTTCATCACCCAAACTTTCAGTTATTTTTCATTATTCAGAGCTTTGTTGAAGTCTCTAGCTCATCTGTGCCCCTTCCATAATGCTTTTATTCCTTTATAATCATATTAATGGAGTTCCAAAAGGAAGTTTTAGTTCACCAATTTGCACAGAGGTAAATTTCAGTTAAGAAGATGATTCTTGCTGCAGAACAGGGAGTTATATTTGCATGGGGCAGATTAGAGCGTGAGCACCAGTGGGAGGCTAGTTCAGTGACCCCAGTGACAGATGATGGACATCTAGACTAATGTAGTGGCCACGAAGATTTTTATACAGTGAATGATTTAGAGCTATTTTTAAGGAGGTATGACAGAATAGAACTCACGATCTCCTGAATGAATGAAATGAGATGGGGCAGAGTAAAGGGTGACATCCAGAGCTTGGGCAACTGTGTAGCTGATGACATCATTTGCTAGCACAGGGGGGATGAGAGAAGTCTGTTTTGGGAGGATAGGTGGGAAAATTCAATTTGGATATGTTGAAATCTGCCTAAATAATGTCCAAATGTTCTGAAGTCAGTTAGACATGTAAGTTGGAAGCTGGGAGAGAGAGCTGGACTAAAAATACAGATTTGAGAGTCATCAGCATATAGCTGCTATCTGGAGCCATGTGAATGTATACGACAGCTCTGCAGAGCACGCAGAGGAGGGATCAGTCCTCAGACTCCTGAGGAACACTAATACTAAAGAGACAAGAGACGCTAACTAAAAACACTAACACTAAAGAGACAAGAGATGCTAACTAAAAACACTAACACTAAAGAGACAAGAGTAAGGAGAGCTCACAAAGTTGCCTGGGAAGGAGCAGAAGGACGAAAAAAAGACTTAAGAAACACTGACATTTAATTGTTGAAGGAAGATTAAAAAAAAGTATGAAAAACTCTCAGAAGATTTAGGTAGAAATAGACGAGAAAAGCCAGGAAAGTTAGGTTTCCAGAACCTCTATTATTCATCTGATGCACCCTCCTGGCAAAGCTCAACTCTGGATCAGTCCAGCTGTCCTCCTTCATTTGGAGGATTATTGCAATGTTTCCCACTGACAACTCTGTCTCTAGTCCAGCAACTCTCCAATCTATTCCTCATTCTGGGAAAATCTGTTGAATTGTTTCCCTTCTCAAAAGCCATGACAATTGCCACATCCCTTTAACCAAATCCAAACTCTTTGAGCTGATGAAAGGGTCCCATGGTGTCAAACTCTTCTAAGAGGTCTACCATATATATATCCTGGAGAAACAAATAAACTGCTCATCTCTAAAAAGGCTCACTCAGGCTCTCCCGTCTCAGACTTCCACATTCAGTCAGTTATTCCCAGTTCCCTGGCACTTTGCACAGAGAGGCGTAGTCCCCTGAATCCTTCAGACCACTCTGTCTTCACTGCAATGCTGTTTCCTCTCCCTAGACCAATCTTCACTGTACACTTGGCTTCCTTTACAAGTGCTTCAGGTCTCCCCTTCACTATCATTTCTCAGGGAAGCCTTCCCTGTCTGCCCAAGATCCATTATGTCATTTTACTCTCATATTACCCTATCCTTTTTTCCTTTCTCCCCCAAACCAACAAATCAGTTGTCGTGGGGTCAATTCTAATTCACGAGACCTAATGTGCGTCAGAATAGAACTGTGCTCCTTCGCGTTTTCAACGACTGATCTTTAAGAAGTTAATTTCCAGGCGTTTTTCTGATATGCCTCTGGGTGGACTCAAACCACCAACCTTTTGGATAGCAGCTGAGGACGTTAATCATTTGCATCACCCAGGGACTTTTTTTCCCCCATAACTCTTACCATAATCTATAATTTTATATTTGATTTTTGGATCATTTGTGTAGCATATATCTCCTCTTCTAGATCACACACTTCATTAGGGCAGAGACTGTCTGTTTTGTTTACTACTTTAACCAAGCTAAGAATCTGGTACACAGTAGATATCCCATAATTACTGAATAAATGATGGAGTGAATTAATGGAAATTCTCTGTCTGAAACTTTGTTTTGCACCTCCTAGCTAAACCTTCTGCTATACTCTCCATTTGGAATGTCCTAATTCGTCTGGCAAACATTTTTCCACACAAACCGGCATATAGCCTTAGAAGTTTTTCCTGACAATTTGGCCTTATACTTCCAGAAGGAAGTATAAGTGAATACGTGAGTACTTGGGCCTCCACTGTGCCCAACACATACTTCTATTACAGCACCTACAAGCTTTTATTGCGTTACTTTGTTGACATGTCTTTCTGTCCCACTTGATTTTAAGTTGCGTAAAGTTAGGAATTGTGTCTTATTTTTGGTCCTCCAGCAATGAGTCCATTCTGCGTTTATAAACTAATGAATGAACAGAGAATCAGTATATCTTCTCGATGACTCCAAACACTAATTGCAGTACATTTTTACATTTATGACCTGCTGTGGTGTCCTTCCCTCTGCACTAAATAGCCTGATACTTAAGTTCTTGAATGTATTTTACAGTTTTTTTTTTTATCTTCTCTATTCCTGCCAGCTTTAAGCTATTAATTCTTGCTAACCCAGTTTTCTTATCGATAATTACTCATTTCTCGCCTTCTATGTTTTGAGAAATCCATAAATGACCAAGCTCAAGGATTTGAGCTCTTTTGCCAGACGTAAGGTACTCCAGCTGTTATGCCTAGACCTTGAGATAGATAGTTTGGTAGCTCAGAGGCTTCTGTGGCTTAGAGTTCTCTCAGGTCAGGCAGGCGAGGTAGCATATATGAACAGCTGCTGAACTGTAATTTCCTTTGCTTAATATACTAAATATGATTTGATATAAATTTCTTGACTCAGTTATAGGTACACACATCAATATTTAATGAATTCTTTTTGGGTGTATTGAAGAATTAATCAAATTTACCCAAGTTACTAATCTATTCTGAGTGTAGCTTCAGCTCCTTCAAGCTCAGTGATAAAATCCAAACCCCACCCCACGCTTGTCCCCCATTACCACCACCACCACTAGCATGATGCTCAGAGCTATTGCCCATCTTAAGTTTTCAGATTGAAAGACTGTTTTAGCCAATGTTCTTGTCTCATTGTTTCTTTTTTCCAACGTTATTTTTACTGCTACAAATGGGTCTTTCTCGTCCCTCCTATTATTTGTCCCTCAAATCTCTGACTATAACTTAGGGCTGAACTAAATGTTCATAGAGGATTTTAAACATTACATGAAAGCTTGAATAGGCCCTAGCAGGAAGGGTGTGTCATGTATATTCTGTGGAGTACAATTCTGGTATTTTGTTCATTTGAGCAACTATTTTTTAATAAATGCTTATATGCATCATCATGGATTCAAGAAAATGATATTACATATTTCATTAACTTCATAAAAGGGCAATACCAATACTAGCTTCTTAATGAGATCACTCTTATGGCTCTTCGTTGAACACATTTTTTTCTTGCTTTGAACCCTTGAACAATAGCACAATATTAATATTTAAATATATCATTCTTATAATCTTGTATTTTGTATAATTTGTATACTTATTCTATCCTCCTGTCTGGGGTGATTATAAGCAATCTGAAGACAGAGACTCTGACTCACTCGTCTTTGTATTCGCTGTAGCACCCAAAGGAGTAATACAATAGGCACACAGTAATTATCTGAAGGGTTGAACACAAGCACTTGACACTCATAAATGCATAAAGTTACTTTATTTTAAGTATACATTTAATTTTGAAAAATATAAATGCTAAAATATCTCATCTTCTTCATCTCTTAATTCCATAAAAGTCACAATAGAAAGCTTCATAAAACTGTAAAATACTATAATGTTATAGGAATTTTAGGTTTTATGTTGGAAAAAATTATTAGTAATATATTGAAATGTTTTCTGTTCTTTATCATTTTGTTCCACCATGTTGATCTACTTCATTTAAAATAAAAAGATGCATTATTTCTCTAAAGTTAATAAAGACTTAAGAGAATAAAAATAAGAATATCTGAAAGTGCTTATTGATTCTGAAAAGTAATGTGTACGGATATGTACCAGCCATGAAAATGGCTAAAAAGAGGCAACTATTCACTTTTTCACATTGTAGGACTGGGACAAAGTTACTTCTGGCTCTAAAAGAGTCACTGGATGACTTTAGCCCTGAGTTGAAATTTCTTTGCAATATTTGTCTAGGAAACAAGATTCAGAATTTTTGTGTGTACCCTTAGAGCACAAAGAAATGAGCTAAGAAATAAGACATATCCAAATTTCTGGTTAAAAAAAAAAAACACAACTTGACTGATTAGCATATATTATAAAACTTTTTTTTTTATTTCAGGCTGCTATGAAGCTCAATGAAATCATCATCTGAAAAGTCCCAAGGCCTTTCAGATGGTCAAGTACTAAAAAATATCATTTGATTGTATTCAGCCATTTGGTTCCATCGGGCTTCAAATTCATGCTGTGAAAAGCTTGTGCTAAATGTCAAGAAATAAAGAATAAGAATATCTCAGGTTCCTGCACCAAAATCATTAAGTGGTATGAAAAGTATTGAAGAAAACTTTGTCCCATCCCTGAACAATGTCAACCTCTATAATACAACTCAAATGGTTTTGATTTTTAAAGATATGAATCAGCAGTCAATACATTTCAAGTACTTTAACACAGTTTAAAAAACCCAAAAAACTCGGAAGACAATCGTTCTCTATACTAAACACCAGTAAATAGCTGATAAAAGATTTACTCTGTGTGTGTTGGCGCATGTGCATAAAATATACACAAACTGAATTACTGATGTTGATCAATTATTTTTCCCCCATTCTTTTAGGTAGGAGGAAGGCTAAGAAGGGAGGATTTTTACTTTCCTCTGTAACCCCCCCTTCCCCTTGAATCCTTCCCCCGACCCCCACTGGTTGGCAGGAACAATAACAAGAACACTACTGTCTATGGCACTCAAAATAATTATGATTTCACATCATAGAGAAGAGTGACTTTTACAAAAGAAAACAGTATCTCCAAGAGATTTTCTTTCAAATGCAAAACCAAAGGAATTTATGTTCCTTTGATAAGGGAGACCCACACCACAGTGATCTCTTCCCTTCCAACAAGAGCGTTCTACAACCCCACAACTTTTGGTTACAATGCCTAGTGTACATTTTGTCCTTTACTTCTAGAAACTTGAATCTTTTATTTCTGAATTCTACACCTGGGAGAAATACTTGGTGTAAAATTTACTGTTGTATCCTCTGGGTCCTGTCTACATAGAAACAAAGCCACCCAGCAATCTGGTTAGTTCTTAGACAATGAGTAAATTCTGTTAAAATACAGATACAGTCATGAGCCGCCTAATGTCCATTCGGGTAACGTCTGACCACATATGCATCCATGTTCCCGTAAGGTTATTATCAAAAGGTTATTATAGAGTTCAGAAATTCCTGATTAGAGAACAAGATGTATTGATGTAGCACTTAAGAAATATTTCCAAGTTGCACAATGTTCTCATGAGCATCACAAAGTAGTGCATGAATTTATTACGAACCATTGTTTGTATTTAACTCAAAATTTTAATATAATAAACTTTATGGCAGTCCATTCTTAAGTACCAGCTGTCCTTAAGTCAGATGTTCCTAACCCAAGGACTGCCTCTATAAAACACGGTGTTCGTACAACATCTGAATCACATAGCATTCTAGTTCACAGAACATACTGTGGACGTTAAGCAATACATGACTGTAATGTGATAGCTCTGTTTGGACCTCATGTTTTGTTTGGTGACTCCTTCTGTTCCTTTGAAAATAACAATTGTCAAAAAAACTTCCCTGGGTTCCAGAATATTGAAAGGGTTTGATATTATCTGCTCTTTTTAGCAAAAGTAAGTAATATTCTCTGGTCATGTCATTTATCTAACTTGCCACCACAGAATATGGATCATCAATGGAGGCATAGGTAGCTTTTAGATCTACTCAAAGGCTACTCAAAGGCTAAAAAGATGAGTTAAGCTGCTTCGGGAGTTCTTTGAAAAGGACAGAGGGGGCCCATACTTGATTCATGAGCAGAAAAAAAAATTATATCAAGAGCTTTTATAAAGGTACACAAAAGTATCTTTAATGAGATCATAGATTAAGTTAAGCTCAACTTATTATGCATGACTATTTTAAAATTTTATCAATGTTTCCATCAATAGAGGAAACGGTAAAGGTTCCTTATATAGTTTTATATCATGGCAATGGAAAATAGATTTTATAGAATAATAGTAGCTCTAAATACAAACATGATGGCAAAATTTGACATATGAGATTTTAACACAATAACTAATTCCCTACTACCATTTTTATGAAAAAAAATTGTAGGTAATTTATCTCTAATTTATATAAAATTAAAAGTTTATCAGAAATCACAAAGCTGAAAGCTAATTCAGATAATAAAAAATTTATAATCAAAATTTCAAGATGACAGAATTACAATTTAATATAAGAATGAATGAGAGTTAATATGTGTATATCATGAAACCAAAATAAGTGGTTTTGTTCTGGTTTCATTCTGCTTCTAGAATTCCTTCAAAAAACCTGTTATACCTAGGATCTATCATAAATGCGGTAATATGAATCCAAGACTATGGATTCATGATGTAAAATGTTATTTTTAATGCACATTCACAGTATATAATGCAACGTATTAAAAATATTCCATTTAAATACCATGCTAAATTTGGTTAATATAGGCCTAATTGTCAACATGGTACTTTGAAACAGACACATACATACATACCTATATACACATACATGTATATTTTGTATGTCCCAATCACAAAGAACAACTGCCTTTCCATCCTAAACAATGTGTGTGAGTGTTGTGAAAGCATATACACATATACCGCTGCAGATCTATCTGCATTCCCATACACACCTTACAGATGCGCAAATGATCTATTAATTTCCTATGGACTTTGTATTATATACATGGGCTACTGTATCAATGATAGTAACTGATACCTGGGTAATAAACTGTATTTACCCTCATTTGCATAATGAGAAATCTTTTGGACCCCTGATGGGTTTTTCACATGTGGTTTGGGCTTTATGAAAACTAACACAGGAGGCTCAATAACTTTCTCTAACTTTGCACATATGTGCACCAGCCACACACAGAGTATGTACACAAACACACAAATATTTCAAAATGAAAAAATGTCTAACAATACTGCATAGGACATTGACATGGTAATACAATCAGCATCTGTGCTTGGATACCACTATTATCGGACTATCAGTTATTCCCGTTACACTGGGATTACTCCCTTCTCACCCAATCTCCTTCATAGAACAGTTAGATTTCTTTTAAAGAAAGGGAAAAATGGATGCTCAGAAACATTGTGTTTTTAATCTGATATAGCCCTCTGGCTTACCCTAGAGATTGTGTATTTGTGTGTATGTGTAAAAATCACATTATATACAATACAATTTTTACAGAAAGCCTGGCAGCTACAAATAAGAGGTAGAACTACTCAAAACTATGTTTCCTGCTGCAGGAAAAAATTCATTTTTCTTTACAGTAATTAAAAAAAAGTTTAAAAAATTGACAAAAAATAAGTTGCAGGTTAGGCCCCATAATTTAAACAACAAAATCTAGGAAGAAAAATATTCTTCAATGTACTCAACAGATAAGTTCATTAAAGGGTTAAAAAAAGTTGCATAGGAAAAGGGACATTCCAGCACTTTGCTACATTGATGGCAATAGTTGCTCTACAGGGAGTAAAGTACCTTTAGTTTTTCTTCTTTTGAAAACTCTAAGATTAGGGTTTACAAGCAAGAGCAAGTTAGGATAGCAGCACTTTTTCCAGTCCTGGAGAGCTCTATAAGCGAGAATCTGCTTGCAGGTCAAGGTTTGTTTTACCAGACAGAAAGGCAAGCCAGGAAGCACAGCTCCAAAGCTAAAGTTGTAAGTTCCTTCAATATTTTAATAAAAGGTATCAAAAAATCCTTAATACTTTTGCCCTCTGCTTGAGAAAGGAAAGGGACAGGGTCTGTGTCTTGAGTGACAGAGAAATTTGGTTGTCAGAGGACATATCTGAAAGTATGAGAAACAAGGGAGGACTCTTCAGATGCTGTTTTTAAGGAACTATTGTCTTGATTTTACCTATGCAAAAGAAAAGCAGAGAGAGCACTATGTTATTTGGCCAGTGACCAAAACACAAAACAAAACTTCAAAAAATACACAAGTTACCAAAGGAGAAAAACAAGAACATAACGAAAACTGTCAGTTTTAAGAAAGACGAACAGGTTACAATGAAGTTTCTGTTCCCTTGCTCCTCCAGAAATAATCATTGTCTTCAGGCTCAAGTTCTATTCTAATTTGAGGCACAACTTTTATTGGAGTTCTAGGAGGACTAGAGAAAAAGAAAAAGAAAAAAAAGTAAGTAAATCAGGTTTCTTTTACCATCTATTAATTGCTCATGCATTATACAGAAGCCAAATGTGTCATTCTTTGTTCTCTTTGAATACTTATCCTGTCCTTCTATATTAAAAAGAAAAAAACAAAAAAAAAAATGATACTTTAAATGGAATAAGGGTACCAGGAGAGTCAAGAAATCAAGTAAAAATTTCATAAGATCCCACACACAGATTTAAAAAAAAAAAAAAGGAAAGAAAGAAGAAGAAACTAGAAGGAGGACTATCAAAGGTGGGTTATACTAAGATTAAAAGAAAACAACATTAAGACAAAACTCAGAGATTTCACTCTCTTGAAAAGCAAATAGGACCTGGAATCTCTAGAATCTTGTTAAGAGGGAAGGAAACTACTGGAGAAGAGCTGTCAGGAAACAACCCAAAACCAAAACCCACTGCCGTCGAGTTGATTCCGACTCATAGCGACTCTATAGGACAGAGTAGAACTGCCCCATAGAGTTTCCAAGGAGTACCTGGTGGATTCAAAGGCTGGACAGTTACCCCTTAAATCAGAGATGATACTGAGATTCTAAGAGCTAACATTGATCCTGGGCTTTAACTTAATGGCACTAAAGATTCCATTATTTCTAAGCATTAAGTAGGTCTCTTATAACGCTTTCTACCAGTAAAAGCTGGGATGAGGTTCTGGGATTGGTAATTTATTTAAGATAAATCTTAGAGTGGAAGAAGAACAAGAAGTTCTGCCAATAACAGGCCACGAACTACATTTCTGTGGGGCAATCATCTCGCAGAACAACAAAAAATACTGGGCTGTCCTTTACCTTGGCGTACCAAGTGACTGAAGGAAAGGAATTTTATCAGCATGATGTGTGGCGTTCAAGGAATGTTGGTGATCTTTCTCCTGGGGAGGAAAAAAAAAAAGTTTAAAAATCATATGTAGTAGATCTTTAGTAAAGTATAAAATTAAGAGTAAAAATAAAAATGTTTACAAAAATCAGTCTGTCCTCTCACTGATGCATTTTTTCACAAATGGAAAGAATAAGACAGACAAGTTTAGATAGTTTAAATAAACATTGTATCAAACTAAGAATTTAAGCAGGATCACTTAGCTTCATTTACTCTAGGTTTTCTGGGATGGACCATTGTTGTTCTTTTCAGTGAGAGGAGAAAGAGAGAGGAACCATGTTTAGCAGGTGATAGCACTGACTTTAATGCCCAAGGCATTGGTTTTTCTTTCATCTTCAGCATTCACAATTTTATCCTGCTGTTATTCATGAGAGAAAACAAAAAAGATTGAGGAAATTTCTACTTCTATCATATTTTGTTCTTTCATGGATTGTAAATGATGAACATGACATAGAAAATATTTCAGTAAAAATAAACATGCTTATTCTGTTTAAGTAAATTTTTAATATATCAATTTCTATGAATCCTTTTTAAGGATTTTTTGAGCATATAAAGAACAATTAGCACCACATAATCAATTTGCCATAAACCTTTTCCAGAAGCCTCAAATTCTGGCTAATGATGGCTTTTTTTTTTTAAGCCACCTTTAAACTGCACTTAGAAGGGCAATATCAGGTTATGATGCCAACAGAAGAAATATATGCTATGCTCCAGTCAGTCTTCTTTTGCCATTAATGCTCTAGACATAAAAAATGAAGCCAGATCATGGTTTAAGGGAGCTTGGATTCAAATAGAAAATCTTAACCAAATCCTGTTGATAGAAATGAGCAGAAATTAGCTCTTAAATTGGATACCAAAGATGAGATTGTTTTAATATTTTGTTCCTTAAACCCAGTATGGTAGCTAGCCTCCAGGATAGCTCCCAATGATGTCCACTCCCATGGTATTTGTGTCCTTGTGAGATTCCTTCCACATTGTACCAGGATTGGTAGATGTTTCTCATAGAATATGGCAGACGCGATGGTATGTTACTTCTGATATTTGGTTATAAAAAACATTATAGCTTCTGTCTTGGTTTCTCTCTCTCTCTCCCTCTCCCTCCCTCTAACCCCTCTGAGGAAAGCCATGTCAGGAGAAGCCCTATGGAGATACCCACGTGTCAGGAAACAGAATTTCCAAGCAATGGCCTCGTAAGTGAGCTTGGAACCGGATTCCCCAGCTACGGTGCAGCCTTCAGAGATTTCAGTCCCAGCCAATAAATAGCATGACTGCACCCTCATGAGAAACCCTAAACCAGAACCATCTCAGCTGCTTCTAAATTTTTGACTGTCAAGAACTGTGTGAGAAAATACCTGTTTGTTGTTTTAAGCTGCTAAGTTTTGTGTTAATTTGTTACGCAGCAACAGATAACCATTATAATCCATTTCCCCCCAAAACAGTCATTAATTTGAAAGTTTTCTTGGTAACCTCTTATGGAAGTTGAAGCGGTATTGTCAAACAGAAATAAAAATGAGCCTCAACTCTCTTTTTTCCCTGTAAGAGAGAAGTATATTTTGAAGTACATCTGGATCTGAGAAATCAAAGTAAATAGTAGCTTGGAGGTGACTGCTGCTTGCTATTCGAAAAGTTTAAGACACTCACTAATGTTACAAGAGAAGTTTTCTCCCTTTAAAAGTGGCCTATTAATTCAACAGAAAAGCTGCCATGTCTCAAACCATTATACCTTAGCCACAGACTATTACCCCAAAAAGAGCAGTGCAGTTACAAAAAGTGTTTTCAAATACATGGGGAACAAAGCAATTAGGAAGAAAATGCACGTATCTTATAAATTATACCTAAAAAGTTGTGCTAATATTTCATGATTGCCAATTTAATTGAAAATAACAATTATTCCAAATTCTCAATATTAGCAATTGATTCATTGATCATTGAGAGACCCATGATGCAATTTCACTTTTGAGCTGATTTGGTCATTGGTTGAAACCTAAGGAAGACAAACAGTTAACAGACAGTGATGTAGTACTATAAGCTGCAATTCTAAATTCAAGGAGAAGAAAGAAAAATGAATAAAAAACATGGTTACAAGTTCAGCAATTGGAAGGAACTTGCAATGACTTCGGTGAGAGAAAAGACAACCAAACACAAACTTAAAAGTTATGGATGAAAGGAAGAAGTTAAGAATGAAGCTCAGGGATTGTAAAAATAAGGTTTTATAATGAAGTGTAAACCTTCACATAGAAAAAAAAAAGAGAAGATAGAGGGAAAATTAATGTAGATGACAGTTCTGAAGTTTTTTCTCGGCAAGTACAAATCATATTCAAGCAGGCACGCAAGAGGTTAGTTCTACTCACTGTCGGAAGGTTTGCTATCACTTAGGAAAGGCTGCTGTTCCATGATGTCCATTGGAATTTTAATACTTGGAACTTTTTCTGAGTATGGGCAGTCAGACTGGAAAAGAAATGCATAAAAATTTTTAGAATGTTTTTTATTATACAGCTCCCCTACCTCCCAGTATAGATCGAACCTCTCATATTATCATTTATGTTTTTTTAAGAACAAAAGTCTTAGATATACTCTTTTGTACTTTGCTACCTTTTCAAATTCTACACAATCCCATCCTGTTTATTTTCATCTCTTCTGAGTTAATTGTATTCCATCAATGAAAACTAGAACTATACCAAGTGGAGATCACTACAATTTAGAACAACTTTAAAGCTTTCTATAAACTGGATTCCCAATCAACAGACACTTATGGGTTTGCTGTATGTGTGTAGTAAATAATCTCAGTCTGAAAACAGATTAAATCTGCTATTTTAGAAGGCTTCTAGGAAACTTCCTAAATTATTATATGGTGTTGAAATTCTTGATTTGTTCATGTTCCTTGACTCTGTTTCCAGGAAAATAATGACCCCAACTTTCTTCCCAAGACAGGTCACAGATTTTTCTAACATCTACTACCTTATGACCTTCCATACCACTTGAAAATAATCCTCCCTTACGTTAATACTCTAGCAAATATTACTTTATTGTTAAAAATTCATTTCAATGTGGTTATAGTATATTTGATATTTGAAAACCTAAGCAAAACATGAGAAAATAAAAAAAGAATGCTGCCTATGATGGTCAGACAAATGCAGAATCATAATCAGAATAAAAAGGTATAAAACCATGCAGCTAATGATGGGACTGCATAAAAAACTGTCCATCTAATCAAAACTGTAATCGATTTCTAAAGGATTATCACTTTGTTTTTCTTTGTTTTATTTATTTATTTATAATTCATGATACTGAATCCAAATCTATGTTTGGACGGAAAAGATCCAACTCATTTCTTAACCAAAACTATCTAAGAGATTATCTTTATATGAAAGAACATATGGGAACTAGGGTTTAAAGAAAGAAAAACTAAATCTTAACAAAAACTACTACCCACACTGAAAATTCCTTTACGAGTGAATATAACGATGGTAATGACACAGAATATTTTTTTAGAGGATTGTTGTTGTTAGGTGCCGTCGAGTCGGTTCCGACTCGTAGCGACCCTATTATGCACAACAGAACGAAACACTGCCCGGTCCTGCGCCATCCTTACAATCATTGTTATGCTTGAGCTCATTGTTGCTGCCACTGTGTCAGTCCACCTCGTTGAGGGTCTTCCTCTTTTCCAATGACCCTGTACTCTGCCAAGCATGATGTCCTCCTCCAGGGACTGATCCCTCCTGACAATATGTCCAAAGTATGTAAGATGCAGTTTCGCCATCCGAGCCTCCAAGGAGCATTCTGGCCTCACTTCTTCCAAGACAGATCTGTTCGTTCTTTTGGCAGTCCATGGTCTGTTCAATATTCTTCGCCAACACCACAATTGAAAAGCATCAACTTTTCTTTGGTCTTCCTTATTCATTGTCCAGCTTTCACATGCATATGATGTGATTGAAAATACCATGGCTTGGGTCAGGCGCACCCTATTCTTCAGGGTGACATCTTTGCTCTTCAACACTTTAAAGAGGCCCTTTGCAGCAGATTTACCCAATGCAATGTGTCTTTTGATTTCCTGACTGCTGGTTCCATGTGTGTTGACTGTGGACCCAAGTAAAATGAAGTCCTTGACAACTTCAATCTCTTCTCTGTTTATCGTGATGCTGCTCATTGGTCCAGTTGTGAGGATTTTTGTTTTCTTTATGCTGAGATGCAGCCCATACTGAAGGCTGTGGTCTTTGATCGTCATCAGTAAGTGCTTCAGGTCCTCCTCACTTTCAGCAACCAAGGCTGTGTCATCTACATAACGCAGGTTGTTAATGAGTCTTCCTCCAATCCTGATGCCCCATTCTTCTTCATATAGTCCAGCTTCTCATATTATTTGTTCAGCATACAGATGGTGAAAAATACAACCCTGACGCACACCTTTCCTGACTTTAAACTAGGCAGTAGCCCCTTGTTCTGTCCAAACAACTGCCTCTTGATCTATGTAAAGGTTCCTCATGAGCACAATTAAGTGTTCTGGAATTCCCATTCTTCACAATGTTATCCATAGTTTGTTATGATCCACACAGTCAAATGCCTTTGCATAGTCAATAAAACACAGGTAAATATCCTTCTGGTATTCTCTGCTTTCATCCAGGATCCATCTGACATCAGCAATGATATCCCTGGTTCCACATCCTCTTCTAAAACCGGCCTGAATTTCTGGCAGTTCCCTGTCAATATAATGCTGCAGCTGCTTTTGAATGATCTTCAGCAAAATTTGCTTATGTGTGATATTAATGATATTGTTCTATAATTTCCACATTCAGTTGGATCACCTTTCTTGGCAATAGGCATAAATATGGATCTCTTACAGTCAGTTAGCCAGGAAGCTCTCTTCCATGTTTCTTGGCATAGATGAGTGAGCACCTCCAACACTGCATCTGTTTGTTGAAACATCTCAATTGATATTCCATCAATTCCTGGCGCCTTGTTTTTCGCCAATGCCTTCAGAGCAGCTGGGACTTCTTCCTTCAGTACCATTGGTTCCTGATCATATGGCACCTCTTGAAATCATTGAATACAGACTAATTCTTTTTGGTATAATGACTCTGTGTGTTCCTTCCATCTTCTTTTGATGCTTCCCGCGTCGTTTAATATTTTCCTCATGGAATCCTTCACTATTGCAACTCGAGGCTTGAATTTTTTCTTCAGTTCTTTAAGTTTGAGAAACGCCGAGTGTGTTCTTCCCTTTTGGTTTTCCATCTCTAGCTCTTTGCACATGTCATTATAATACTTGGTCTTCTCGAGAGGCCCTTTGAAATCTTCTGTTCAGTTCTTTTACTTCATCAATTCTTCCTTTTGCTTTAGCTGCTCGATGCTCAAAAGCAAGTTTCAGAGTCTCCTCTGACATCCATCTTGGTCTTTTCTTTCTTTCCTGTCTTTTCAGTGACCTCTTGCTTTCTTCATGGATGATGTCCTTGATGTCATTTCACAACTCATCTGGTCTTCGGTCACTAGTGTTCAGTGCATCAAATCTGTTCTTCAGATGGTCTCTAAATTCAGGTGGGATATACTCAAGGTCATATTTTGGCTCTTGTGGACTTGCTCCGATTTTCTTCAGTTTCAGCTTGAACTTGCATTTGAGCAAGCTCCTGGCCTTGTTCTGACTGATGATATTGAGCTTTTCCATCGTCTCTTTCCACAGATGTAGTCAATTTGATTTCTGTGTGTTCCATCTGGCGAGGTCCATGTGTACAGTCACCGTTTATGTTGGTGAAAGAAGGTATTTGCAATGAAGAAGTCGTTGGTCTTGCAAAATTCTATCATTCGATCTCCAGCATTGTTTCTATCACCAAGACATATTTTCCAACTACTGATCCTTCTTCATTTCCAACTTTTGCATTACAATCACCAGTAATTATCAATGCATCTGGATTGCATGTTCGATCAATTTCAGACTGCCGCAGCTGATAAAAATCTTCTATTTCTTCATCTTTGACCCTAGTGGTTGGTACGTAAATTTGAATAATAGTCATATTAACTGGTCTTCTTTGTAGGCATATGGATATTATCCTATCACTGACAGCGTTGTACTTTAGGATACATCTTGAAATGTTCTTTTTGACGATGAATGTAACACCATTCCTTTTCCAGTGGTCATTCCCAGCATAGTAGACTATATGATTGTCTGATTCAAAATGGCCAATACCAGTCCATTTCAGCTCACTAATACCTAGGATATCGATGTTCATGCGTTCCATTTCATTTTGGATGATTTCCAATTTTCCTAGATTCATACTTTGTACACTCCAGGTTCTGATTATTAATGGATGTTTGCAGCTGTTTCTTCTCATTTTGAGTTGTGCCACATCAGCAAATGAAGGTCCTGAAAACTTTACTCCATCCATGTCATTAAGGTCAATTCTACTTTGAGGAGGCAGCTCTTGTGTGTTGCTGTGATGCTGGAGGCTATGCCACCAGTATTCAGATACCAGCAGAGTCACCCATGGAGGACAGGTTTCAGCTGAGCTTCCAGACTAAGACAGACTAGGAAGAAGGACCCGGCAGTCTACTTCTGAAAAGCATTAACTAGTGAAAACCTTATGATTAGCAGCGGAACATTGTCTGATATATGCTGGAAGATGAGCCCCCCAAGTTGGAAGGCACTCAAAAGATGACTGGGGAAGAGCTGCCTCCTTTACAGGATTAAGGTAATATAATTAAAATGACAAAAAGGAAAAAAAATCAAGATGCTACATGCACCTACCTTTATGAGAATGCTAAGAGAGGCAAATCCTATTATAGTATTTCAAACATTTCCCAAAATATTATCATTTATAGGTGGACAGGCCCGCAACCTATCAGGTTCAAAAGTAACTGTGAATGGCTCAAAATATTGGTAAGCCATGATGTCCATGACTACTCAAAATATTAGAGCTCCGTGCTCCTGGGTGGCTCCCTGGATCCATAAACCTCACAGCATGAGGCTATCAGGTGAACATCAGAAGAGCCACCTTCCAAATGCAGATGTCCCAAATAATGAGATCAATAAATAGAACTTGCTACACAGGTACACTGGATTCACTATGCAAGAAGAAATGTGTAAGTTTGTTTTGGGGGTTGTGGGGAGAAAAGAAAGAGTAAGAAACAAGTCAAGCACAGCATTATCTTCAAGAACTCTAGAGCTAGAGATATGGAACTGAAGATAAGAAATATTATTAATAAAAGGGCAGCATTGTTAAAATAAAATATGATTTGTTGAAAATAAAATCTAAAAAATTGCAAGAAACTTTTCAAGAGCTCATTTGATCCAATTACTGGCACTAGAGAAGATGACATTTTAAACTATTCCCCAAAGTTGATACTTTTTTTTCTTAAAAAACCATTAGAGAAGAGAATTCCATAACATTACTTCACACATTCAAAATGAGTCATGAATTTTAAGTTGAGTGCCCATGTACATAAGCTGAGGTACCTGTTTTGAAAATTCAAGATGAAACACTAATTATCTTAATATTTCAGGCAACCTTGTTTCTTCTAATCTTGAACGGTCCAAAAATTATTTCAAATTTTGATTTCTATCCAAATGGGTAAATATGTCATTTTTCTTAGCACTGTATTCTTACGCAAATAACATGCACCTTCTACATTTGTTTGCCAACTACACCCTCCCCCTGTGAAGTATTTTCATAAGTGCTGCTATGCCAATTTTTTTTACATGTTGCTGTAAAAAATAATTTGCATAGCGTGTTATGAAAATACTTGGGGAAGGAAGGGTGTAGTTGGCAAATGTAGAAGGTACATGCTATTTGCATGAAAATATGGTACTACATCTAGTCAATTTAAACACTGTCATGGATTGAATTATGTCTCCCCAAAAATGTGTGTATCAATTTGGCTGGGCCATGGTTCCCAGTACTGTGTGATTTTCCTATGTGTTGTAAATCCTGCCTCTACGACGTTAATGAGGGAGGATGGGCAGCAGTTGTGTTAGTGAGGCAGGACTCAGTCTACAAGATTGAATTGTGTCTTGAGGCAATCTCTTGAGATATAAAAGATAGAAGTGAGCAGAGAGACACAGGGACCTCACTCCACCAAGAAAGCAGTGCCAGGGGCAGAGTGCATCCTTTGGACCTCGGGTCTTTGGGTGGTGGAGAAGCTCCTAGTTCAGGGGAAGATTGATGAGAAGGCCAACAGAAGGAGAAAGCCTTCCCCTGGATCTAACACCCTGAATTTGGACTTTTCGCCCGCTTACTTTTTTTTTTTTTACTCTTTGTTAAAGCCATCCACTTGTGGTATTTCTGTTATAGCAGCACTAGATGACTAAGACAAACATATTCTCTCTTTTTATGTCATTACTGGAAACAGAAAATCTATATGCTTGTTAAGACAGTCATAAAAGCTCCCTCAGATTTTTTTTTCTCTTTAGCTAAATATGCCTTGCGTATTTAGCCTTTTCTTACTGGATCAGTTCATCTAAAATCTAATTCTGCCTGTTAGTTTCCTTCACTGTACTATTTCCAAGTTCTCCAAAAAGAGTATACTCAGAAAGCCTGATCAATTGGAAATAAGATTAGAATTTTGGCTTTGCCATCTATGGCTGTGTACACTTTGAAAAATGACTTAACATTTCTCAGTCTAAATTTTTTCATCTGAAAAACAGGAGCAAAACTTTAAAGAGCTGTTTTATAACAATTAAGGATTAGGTATGCATTATCAATCAATATTATCATGTACAGAGTAGATGCTTATTAAAAAAATAACTATGCCTTCACTTTAGAATAGGTGAGAATACAAAAAATAATAATAATTTGTGATAGTGCACTGCTTGAAGTCCAGATTGGATCTTCACATAGAAAATGTCATTTTGGCAGTCCCTTCAAAAGACTACTGGAGAAGCTGTATGTGTGTGTGTTAAGGAAAACAAACACCAGATTTTCTCCTAGCACTGATTACCGACCCCCACTGAAGCATCTGTGTTTCTGCAAAATAGTCTCCTGCAGAAAATAAATGGGCAACAATTTTATTTCTTCACTTAACCACCCAATTATAGGAGGACCATCTGGACTATGACACTGAACACTACAATTATGTAAGAACCCAAATTCTAATTCTTTTTCTTTATATTGAAGGGTTACAGAGAAGTAATTTTAAATCATGTTAGTCTAAGTACAATAGTATAGAACTTTGCTTGAGGGTCTACTCAAGTAGATACATAGATCATGTGGGTGTGGTCATTAACATCTGTCCATATTATGCTTAAAATCACATAAAATTGATAGCTATTGTCTCATATTTAAAGCCTAGATTATCAAGAGCAAACAAGTATATTTTATAGTATTACTATGCAAATTTCCTCTATGAGATTGTAATTGTTTTAAAGGTGGTGGGTTTTTTTTTTTTAGAATTCACTATGTCACTATGGTTACAGAAAGACTTCAGAAAATATAAAATACCAAAGAGAGAAACCCAAGGTGAACAAGGAAAGGTGAAATGAATAACATGTGACATGACCAGGTATACACTCTTGGAACTTGGTTCTTCATCTCACACATCTCTCATCAGAGATTTAAAAATATATATTTTTCACATTTTTTTCTTTAAATTACTTTGGAATTTTGAAAAGTTCCTTACATCATCATTGTCACTGTCTAGACTTCCTTTCTTCTTTTTCTTTTTCTTCTCATCTTCCTTCTTTTTCTTGTCCTTTTCTGGAATGACATCATCAAGGAAGCTAAGGTCATGCTGGGAGAAGAAGTAGTCCATGCCTCTTCTGACAGCTACAAGTGCCAAGATCTGGAAGGATAAATGTAAAAAGTATGAGAGAACACCATGTAAGATGAAGTCATTGTGAGTATTGATATTGCCACATCAAAGTAAGCAGAAATCTATTTAATATAAGGCTAGAGTATGACAGAACTCATATGGCTTTTACAGACTTACATTAAGTGGACCATGAACATTTTCTTCATGGGGAAAGTTGGTTCACAGAAAGTTAAAACTCATTTTTTGTTCACTGAACAGTATAATTTCATTCAAGCAAAATTTTAATGTGAAAGGATTATTTTTTGAAACCATTTCCTTCTGTGTCAGATTTTTAACACAATATCTGAAATTTAAAGGGGAAAGTAATCTGTTTATGATTACTAATTATTCAGAATTAAAATATTGTATGTTGTTGTTGTTGTTAAGTGCTATTGAGTCAGTTCTGACTCATAGTGACCCTAGGTACAACAGAAAGGACACTGCCCAATTCTGTGCCATTCTCAGGATCATTATTATGCTTGATCCCACTGTTGCAGCCACTGTGTCAGTCCATCTCATCGAGGGTCTTCCTCTTTTTAGTTGACCCTATACTTTACCAAGCATGATGTCCTTCTCAAGGGACTGATCCCTCCTGATAAAACGCCCAAAGTAAGATGAAGTCTTGCCACCCTTGCTTCTAAGGAGCATTCTGATTTTATGTACTGGGACTCATAATAGATTCAACAGCAACTGGTTTCTTTTTCACTTCAATCACTACCATTAACTGCTTACCATGTGCCAGCTGCTGTACTAAACACTTAGGTGTTATTATCTTATTTACTCCCCATCAAAACCTTGAGAAGTAGATATTATCATCTCCATTTTACAGCTGAGGAAACTGAAGTTTAGAGACATTGAGTATCTTATCCAACATCACAGTGCCATAAAGGAAAGATACCAACAGTCCCACTTGTCTACCTCCAAAACCAGTATTCTTAAACTCTGTATCTTTGATTCTATGAATTGATCTTGAAGAGTAATCACTAGTTGATATTTAATAAGTCACCCAATCTGTCTAAATTTGGACAAAAAGTACTGCATCTGTTATTTAAACTGATTTCTGTAGTACAACGATATTTTTTAAAAATAACCTGCATGTGTGCCTATTATGTGTCAGGCATTGTGCTATTGTTGTTTTGTGCCCTCAGTCAACTCCAACTCACAGTGACCTTACAGGATAGCGTAGAACTGCTCCCATAGGGTTTCCTAGGCTGTAATCTTTACGGGAGTAGACTGCCACACATTTCTCCTTCAGAGTGGCTGGTAAGAACCAACCACAGATCTTTCAGGTAGCAGCTGAATGCTTAACCACTGTGCCATCAGGGTTCCTTGGCATCATGCTTGTTCTTGTTGTTTGTTAAGTGCTGTCAAGTCGGTTCTGACTCATAGTGACCCAATGTACAGCAAAATGAAACACTGTCCAGTCCTGCACCATTCTCAAAATTGTAGCTATGTTTGAGACCATTGTTAAAGCCTCTGTGTCAATCCATCTCATGGAGGGTCTTCTTTTTAGCTGACCGTCTACCTTACAAAGCATGATGTCCTTCCCTAGGGACAGGTCCCTCCTGATAACATATCCAAAGTACATGAGATGAGGTCTCGTCAACCTTGCTTCTAAGGGGCACTTTGGCTGTACTTCTTCCAAGACAGACTTGTTCATTCTTCTGGCAGTCCATGGTATATTCAATATTCTTCGCCAACACCACAATTAAAAGGCATCAGTACTTTGGTTTTCCTTATTCATTGTCCAACTTTCACGTGCATATGAGGTCACTGAAAACATCATGACTTGGGTCAAGTTCACCTTAGTCCTCAAAATGACATCTTTGCTTTTCAACACTCTAACAAGGTCTTTTGCAGCAAATTTCGTTTGATTTCTTGACTGCTGCTTCCATGGGCCTCAATTGTGGATCCAAGTAAAACGGAATCCCTGACAACTTCAATAATTTCTCCATTTATCATGATGTTCCTTATTGGTGCAGTAGTGAGGATTTTTGTTTTATGTTGTGGCGCAATCCATACTGAAGGCTGTAATCTTTGATCTTCATCAGTAAGTGCTTCCAGTCCTCTTGGCTTTCGTCAAGCAAGGTCGTGTCCTTTCCATATTGCAGGCTGTTAATGAGTCTTCCACCAATCCTGATGTTGTGTTTTTCTTCATATAATCCAGTTTCTTGGATTATTTGCTAAGCATACAGATTGAATAAGCATGGTGAAAGGATACAATCCTGACACACACATTTCCTGATTTTAAACAATGCAGCATCTCCTTATTTTGTACACATGACTGCATCTTCATCTATTTACAGGTTCCACATGACTACAGTTATGTGTTCTGGATTTTCCATTCTTCACAATGCTAGCAATAATTTTTTATGATCCACACAGTCAAATGCTTTTGCATAGTCAATGAAACACAGGTAAACATCTTTCTGGTATTCTCTGCTTTCACTCAAGATCCACCTGACATCAGCAATGATATCCCGCATTCTATGTTCTCTTCTGAATCCTGCTTGAATTTCTGGCAGTTACCTGTGGATGTACTGCTGCAACCATTTTTGAATTATCTTCAGAAAATTTTTACTTGCATGTGCTTTGAATGATATTGTTCAATAATTTCCACATTCTGTTGGATCATCTTTCTTTGGAATGAGCATAAATACGGATCTCTTCCAGTCAGTTGCTCAGATAGCTGTCTTTCAAATTTCTTGGCATAGATAAGCACCTCAGGCGTTGCATCCATTTGTTGAAACATCTCATTTGGTATTCTGTCAATCCCTGGAGCTTTGTTTTTCGCCAATGCCTTCAGCGCAACAACTTGGGTTTCTTCCTTCAACATCCTTGATTCTTGATCATATGCTATCTCCTGAAATGGCTGAACTTTGACCAACTCTTTTTGGTACAGTGTCATGGACTGAATAGGGTACCCCCAAAACACCTGTCAACTTGGCTGGGCCATGATTCCCAATATTACATGATCATCTGCCATTTTGTCATCTGATGTGATTTCCCTAAGTATTATAAATTCTGTCTCTATGATATTGATGGGATAGGATTATCAGCAGTTATGTTAGTGGGGCAGGACTCAATCTACAAGATTAGATTGTGTCTTAAACCAATCTGTTTTGAGATATAAAAGAGAGAAGTGAGCAGAGAGACATGGGGACCTCATACGACCAAGAAGGCTGCACCGGGAGCAGAGTGCATCCTTTGGACCTGAGGTTCCTGTGCTGAGAAGCTCCTAGTACAGGGGAAGATTTATGACAAGGATCTTCCTTCAGAGTCAGTAGAGACAGAAAGCCTTCCTCTGGAGCTGAATTTGGACTTCTAGCCTACTAGACGGTGAGAAAATAAATTTTTCTTTCTTAAAGCCATCCACTTGTGGTATTTCTGTTATAGCAGCACTAGATGACTAAGACACACAGTGACTGTATTCCTTCCATCTTCTTTTGGTGTTTCTTGCATTGTTCAATATTTTGCCTACAGAATCCTTCAACATTGTAAATCGAGGCTTGAATTTTTTCTTCAGTTCTTTCAGCTTAAGAAATGCCAAGCATGTTCTTCCCTTTTGGTTTTCTATCTCCAGGTCTTTGCTCATTTCATTATAATACTTTACTTTGTCTTCTTGAGCCACCCTTTGAAATCTTCTGTTCAGCTCTTTTGCTTCATCATTTCTTCCACTTGCTTTAACTACTCTAAGTTCAAGAGCAAGTTTCAGAGTCTCCTCTGACATCCAGTTTGGTCTTTTCTTTCTTTCCTGTCTTTTTTAATGACCTTTTGCTTTCTTCATATATGATGTCCTTGATGTCATCCCACAACTTGTCTGGTCTTCAGACATTAGCATTCAATGCATCAACTCTGTTCTTGAGATGGTCTCCAAGTTCAGGTCGGATATACTCAAGGTCATATTTTGGTTCTTGTGGACTTGTTTTAACTTTTTTTTTCAGCTTCAACTTAAATTTACATATGGGCAATTAATGGTCTGCTCGGCAGTTGGCCCCTGGCCTTGTTCTGACTTATGATATTGAGCTTTACCATCGTCTGTTTCCACAGGTGTAGTGGATTTGACTCCTGTGTTTTCCATCCTGTGAAGTTCACATGTATGGTCACTGCTTATGTTGTTGAAAAAAGGTATTTGCAATGATTAAGTCATTGGTCTTGCAAAATTCTATCATGCAATCTCCAGCATCATTTCTATTCATCAAGGCTATATTTTCCAATTACTGATCCTTCTTCTTTGTTTCTAGCTTGCACATTCCAATCACCAGTAATTATCAATGCATCTTGACTGCACGTTTAATCATTTTCAAACTGCAGAAGCTGGGAAAAATTTTCAATTTCTTCATCTTTGTGGTGATGAAGAATAATAGTTTGAATAATAGTTGTGTTAACTGGTCTTCTTTGGTGGTGTACGGGTATTATCACAGATAGCATTGTACTTCAGGATAGATCTTAAAATGTTCTTTTGACTATAAATGCAACGTCATTCCTCTTCAATAGTAGACCATATAATTATTCGATTCAAAATGGCCAATACCCATCCATTTCAGCTCACTAATGCCAGGATATTGATCTTTATGCATTCCATTTCATTTTTGACAACTTCCGATTTTCCTAGATTCGTATTTCATACAGTCCACATTTCAATTATTAATGGATGTTTGCAGCTGTTTCCTCTCATTTTGAGCCAGGCCACATCAGGAAATGAAGGTCTTCAAAGCTTGACTCTATCCACATTATTAAGGCTGACATTACTTTGAGGCGGTAGCTCTTCCCCAGTCGTATTTTGGCTGCCTTCAACCTGAGGGGCTCATCTTCTGCCACTGTATCAGACAACATTCTGCTGCTATTCATATGGTTTTCAGTGGCCAAAGTTTTCAGAAGTAGACCACCAGGTCCTTTTTCCTAGTCTGTCTTAGTCTGGCATTGTGCTGTACAGTTGACACTTGCAATCGATGACTCTTAGAACAATAATCACAATGGCAACTCAGGGAGGCTCACTGATTGGCATGAATCACAGCCAGAAACTGAACTCAGATGAATTTGACTTCAAGGTACTACCTAGACTACCACAGACATGGGAACTTTGTATTACAAATGATCATACTGGCTCAGGTCAAGGTGGGAAAAATTGGAAACGCAATTAAAGACACTTGTGTCTTCAATATCACAATAACCATATGCTGTATGACTTCATAAAAAAAAAAAAGGTTCAATTAAAGTGATTCCTACCATGACTGGAAAAATGATAGCAGCCACGGTAGACTTGAGGATCCAGAGCAGCGCCAGACACAACACCTGTAGGAAAGTGAACAGGTGGATTCTGCGCAGCGGGACGTGACGCAGGTAGATAAAGTCAGGCTGATGCTTCAGGGGCATCAGAAGCAGCTTGAGACGATCCATGAACTAGGGCAGGAAGGAGAAGAGAGTAAAGTACATTACTTCAGGATCTGGTACACAAAGTCATTTCCTAACTAACCGTTAGTGATTTATGCTCTATAATTTAGGCAAGTAGTGTCCTTTTCAGGGGAAAAAACACTGGCAGAGAGTGTGGAAATTTAGTCTAGCAGTCATTCTAAGACATAGGACAAGACTTCCAACTTTTGTTATTACTTCACAAGGATGTTATGCAGTCATAGGAGATAAAGCAGCCATCAAAGAATTACGTAACAAGACAAAATATAAATTGTAAATGCTCATCTCTTAGTTTCTATTTTTATTATTTGAGTCTCAGGAGAGAGGCTCTTGTGCCTATTTTAGTAATGATACACTGAAAGAAGACCTCTGACGTATGAATTTTACTCTGCCTCAGTTGTCTTATCTGAAAGAGGAGGAGATGATACTATATATTATAAACATTTTAGGGATGTTTCAAGAATATAAAAAAAATCCAACTTGAAAACGGAAATGCGTTGATGTTTTCATGCATTTCACGTTATTTATCTATGACATAACTACTAAATTCAACAATGTATTAGCATTTTTCAGTGAAAAATCATATGAATATTACAGTGAGTTGCAGGGTGTAAACAACTAGGTATTTAAATCCAAGAGAGACTATCACACTGTCATGTAAAGATTAGATAAAAAATGAGTGCTGAGCACCTATGTGCCAAGCATTGTGCTTCAAAGAACAACTACCGAGTTACACTGATGATGATGAAGAAGATGATAATTAAGAACCTATGACAGGGTCTTTCAGATGGCAGAGGCTCAGTAAATAGCTGTTGAATTAAATAATTATAAGGTAGGAATCTATTAGAAACTTTGAGATAATGTCTCTCTTTCTGGAAGGAAGAAAGAAGTATAAAAGTAAACTAGACTATCATAGACAATCTTCTCTGGAGTGACTGTCCTACCTAAAATGTTTTCTTTCTTCCTCCAGTGCTATTTTTAATCCTTTCAAGACCCTATTATTTTCTGCTTTGAATGTTTGTTGATATAATGTGTTTTCATTAATGGAAGCATGCTGAATCATTGAGTGTGCCTGAAGTTTTGATAGGTAGTGTGGATTTTTTTTCTTGCCCCCTTTTGCAAGCCTACCGTCAGAGGTTAGTGGGACAATACATTGTCCCACAATTTGAATTCCCAAATCACAGGGTTCCACTGAAGTCCACTGGGACATATGGGTTCCCACATGAAAACTTTCTATTCTTCCTACCAAAAATGTACACACCTCATATAATACCCTGTAGAAACATTAATTGTAGCACACACCCTTTTTTTTTTTTTTGGTTTCAAACAGTTATAAAGGCCCCTGCCTTGAGGCAGCATGCACTGTCAGTGGTAAAGGGGATTCCCAAAAAACTAGAGAGCCAGAAAAAATGGGTGGGCAACCATATATCTCACAGATTGTGAAAGGGTTAACTGGTGGGGGCCTTCCCATTTATAAAGATTGGGTTACAAATTTTCTTGCTAAGTCAAATCTTGCCAAAATGATCTAAAAGAAGGAGAATCAAGAGAAAGGTAGGAAAAAAAGAAGCAATGGGCAACAGCACTGCAGAATTTAAGAAATTCACTAGCTATTCCTTCAGCTATGTTTTTTTCCCCTATCATTATGAAATGGTTGATTTTTTTCTTCTATTTAATTTAATAAACATGTACCAACCATTGATAAGGCACGTTGAGCACATACAGTCAAACTTCTGATCTAGATAGGCTTAAGGCCAAACAACAATAAGAACTGTAAGTTTGGGTGTCATTTTTGTTTCATATCTTTTCACTTATTGAATATTTTTTTTCCATTTGGGAAATAATAATGAATATTTACAATACCAGGTAAAAAGAAAATATTTTTTACAAATTTCTATTTCCCAAAAAGTTTCATGGACATAGATAAACCCACATCACACTCATTTAGCCCAGGATATGAAGAATCAGCTTGTATTTTGTAAGAAATATCCAAATGGTGAAGAACTCTACTAAATGGATCTAAATGGGGAAAAATAAAATAGCCTTTTCTCTTTTGGGGGGTCTGGCCACTTGCCAAGCTCTATCTGACTTTAAAAACAAATTAATCTAATTTCAGTAAATGAAAGCAAGGACTATTTTGAAGGGGCTCAAATAAATTCTTATGATGTTCACAGAACATGCAGTCTTTTCCCATTAAAATTTTTTTTTTTTAAGTGCTAAACAAGGTTACAATTAACAAGGTGCCAGAAAGCAGCAGAAGTACTTCCAATTTCCTGGTGCCAATTAAATTAAACCTCAGTTGAAAAAAAAAAAGTCCCTTACACAGTTTTCCCTAATGATTTTTTAAAAGGGGAGTCAGTTTCCACCAAGTTATGAATAGCCGAAATTTTTGACAAAAACAACACATAAAGCATATTGATTGTATTCTTATATTGGTGCAAAACTTTCAGTCACTGATCAAAACCATGTGAAAAGCAAATAAAATAAGACTAGCCTATTCTCAGTGTAGGATGAAGGCAAGCAAATAAATAGTATCTTAAAGAGTGCACTGAAAGGGTTCAATTTCTTCAGACCAAAAAAGAGAGAGAGAAAATCCTAGATTTCCCATTTGTTAAATGGGAAACAACATTTAACAGCCTATCTCAAGACTGGGTATGTACAGTAACAGGCTAACTTTGTTGAATATATCAGAAATGAAAAGCTGGTAAATGGTGGAGAATGTAGAAAATAAATGTATTTAAAAATCAGTAGTTAATCATTAGCATTTTTCTTCAAAGATCAATTACTGGACTATTCTTACCTCTAGAAATAAACTACTATACCTAGAATGCTATGAAAAACTTACCTGCACACCATTAAGAGATGCAACCCCCATATACAGGAACACACCATAGAGTACAGGCATGGGAATAAACTAGGAAGGAAAAAAAATTAGGAAAAAATAACAGTAATGAGGAATAGCTTAAATAAAGGCTGAATCTGAAGTTAAAAGATAGCACATAATATTTAAAAACAAAAACAAACAAACAAAAAAACACCAAACCCATTGCTGTTAAGTCGATTCCAACTCATATCAACCCTACAGGATGGAGTAGAACTGCCCCATAGAATTTCGAAGGAGCAGCTGGTAGATTCGAACTGTGGACCTTTTGGTTAGCAGCCGAGCTCTTAAAAACTACGGCACCAGGGCCCCTTTTAACAATAAGCATATGTGAATTTTATTTTATATATTATATATATATATATATATATATTTCAAATTAGTGGGGGAGAAAAGGTTCTGTTTCCTTCTCTCCCTCAAAGGAATGACTGTGTAAACCAGGTGCTTGCATGGACTGTGAGGTGGAGGTAGAGGACGGCCTCATCCTTAATAATCTTCATCAAATGGTCTGTCGGCTTGGTGTATAAATGCCTCTTTCAGTAAAATAAACATCAAATGACTGCCCCCTTTCTTCCTCTCAGTAATATTAAGAGGACTAAAAGAGCACAGCTTGAAAGGACCGGTGAACATCTGGGAGCAATTAATTACGCGGATTAATACCGATCTTTTAAAATTGAATTAATACATATTAATGCATTAATTTACAAAAAGTCTTTTACATTACTACGAAATGCTTTAATGATGAGTAATTCCAGTGTGATGTTTGCAAATTTTCCTTGATTTTTCAAATGTCGCTGGTACTCAAGGAGCTAAGCAAATCAAGAAGGATTATGTTTCTGGGAAGTCTTCTATCTGGACAACAAAGGTTCTCAATCTTGCTTATTCAACAGAAGTTCAAATAATTTCAGGAGTTTTCAAAGCTAAAATACTAAAATCACAAGTCAAGAAGTCTAATCTTAACAAATCCACCTAAAGGAGTCTATTGTAGTCAGAAAATATAGCACAGCTTTAGAGGAATTATAAAAGTGCTGCCACTTGCATTAACTGAAGCACAATTCCTATCAGCTCCTCCTTGTGATTACCTAAAAAAGTTCAGTATCTGAGACATGTGGCCACAACTGGAGAAGCGGGCATTCTAAAATGTGCCATGACTGATTCCACTTGTAATTGGTTAGGTACAGAAATAGTTAAGTTTATAGGGAACAAATATGCTGATTTATATAAAACTCCAGAAGTTTCTTCTAATAAAGTTTCATACTTTTAATGTAGCTAATTTGATCTTGAGCTCAGGAAAAAACAACGTATGCAGAACGTTTAAGAGGGTGGGAGGGATGGCGTTGGTGGTGGGGAAGCACTTGTGCTGTAATACCCAATAATCACCACAAAGAGGTGAACACATCACATTCTGGGCACTTGAGTTCTGACGCATGCTTTTATTTCCTTTAGGCTTTGCATGTTTTCATTCTTTACAACGCCTCTATCAATTTACCAAAAAATAAAAATAGCAAAGGGCCATTTTAAAGCTTTGACTCATTTTTTCAATATCTGTAGGCAAGGGCACTTCAATTTTTCCTCAATATATGATGACATCTTTCTTGTCAGTTCATTTCTAATTATTTGGGAAGGGAAGAAAGATGGAAGAGGAAAAGAGATGAATAGGTTATAAAAACTAGTTAGAATTCCTGCAGTAGTTACTTTTCATTCTGAGTGTTTTTTTTAACTTAATCACAAAAATAATTCCCAGTCATATCCTCACCTCTCACCTAAGCTTAGCTAAATCTTTTCTCTAATATGATCCTCATACAAAAGTAAAGGTGAATTGTGCCTTGTTGCCTAGGTCCATTTTCTCTGGAGTTATGATTATAGATATCACAAAATAAAACCATGAAGTACCAGTAACCTAGAGTGGCAAAGGGTATGGCAGGGGATATAGCTGTAGATAGGAAGACACAGTTTCTTAGGAAAAAAAAAAAAAAAATCCCCTTTGGTTTAAAAGAAATAGTGCATACAAGCAAGGCTAGTTACTTATTTTTCGATGTGATAAAATTATCTTATGAAATTCGCCACCTTCTTTACAACAGTGCAGCGTCTCAATACCAACCTTCCAGCTTGGAAATCTTGGTGAAACTTGACAGAATTACTGGGTTAGAGGAATTGTTTTTTGGTTGTATTTGGTTTATGATTCATACCATAAGGTCAGTTCTTAAAAATCCATTATGACTGTGATAGAAATTTCTTAAAGGAAGGTAAATAAGAATGTGTTTTAATAAAGGTAACTGCTTTTTAAGTGAAACTGGTGTAATACATACAGCAATAGCAGTTAGAAATTTTTGAAAAGCAAAATAGGAGAAATTGAAATATAAAAAGCAAATTTATAAGCACATCAAGAACTGCCAAATGATTAAAACTATGCAAAGAAAATTATAAAAATAACCAATCATACTCAGAGAGCCAAAAAGCATAAACATTGCAATACATTTAGCACTTATAAGGTATTAAATTAAAACTGAAAAAAAGTAATTCTACAATCAGATAGAATAATGAAATCAAGATGAAGTCAAAGTAAAATTTAACATATTCAGACCATATCACCAAATTTTTTGAATTCTGATGAAGGTAATTCCACTCTTTTTCACTTATTGTTGCCTTTGATGTGCTCATAGTATTGGATACTCCCATTAGGAAAGCATGTGAAAGGGCAAATTCAATCAACAGCGTAGATTGTACAGTCAGCAGCACAGAATTCAGTACAGGAGTGAGACCTCCCAGCAGAATAATGGTCAGTGTGTGTGTGCGTGTGTGTGTGCACACGCGTGTGCACCTGCGCACGCACAAAGCCCAGAATACATCCTGATTAAAAGCATGAGCACAGGCGTCAGAAAGACCTGGCTTCAAATTCTGGCTCCACCAGTTGTGTAACTTTCAGCAAGTTATTTACTTCTCTCAGCTTTAGTATTCTCATCTACAAAATGGTTATGATAAAGATTAAAAAACACAAAACATCTAGTTTAGGGCTTGACTTATATAATAGGTACTCAGTAAATGACAAATGTGTTGCTGATGTCATCATCATCCCTAGAACCCTCACTGGCAAGTCGAGAAAACTGCAACTCCTGAATACAACTCTCTTTGGTACTTCCACGGTGGGTATGGGGTGGCAAGGGTACTGGCCAGAAGGATGGCTATGAAAAGTCAGACTCGAAGCCCTGGTTTTATTTAATCTCTATTATATTGCCTTTTCAATTATAATAACTAACTTCAGAAACATGTTCTTAAAACAATATCCTAATGCCTGATAAGTATACTTTTTTCTTGGCTATGGTACCAAAACCTGTTGTTGTCAATTCCAACTCATAGGGATCCTATAGGACAGAGTAGAACTGTTCCATGAAGTTTCCAAGCAGCTGCTGGTGGATTCGAACTGCCAACCTTTTGATTAGCAGCTGAGCCCTTAACTACTACTCCACCAGGGCTACAGTACAGCTACATGAATGCAGCTATTCTTTCGGAAGCTGCTAACTTGCAATTTGGTCCCTAGACATTCAAGAAACTATGGAGTATACGGTATGATGAGGGGTTTATGAAATGCCTTATTTCTTTCCACACAAGAGAGAATTTCATCTCATGGAAAATGAAAGACAATGAGTTCTTTGAGGGCAAGTACTCTGTCTACTCAAACCATGATAGCTATGAGATCAGGCTTTGGAGGTAGAACTACCTGAGTTCAAATCTTGTCTCTACCACTGAAAAGCTTTATGACCTGGCAAGTTATTCACAGTTTTTCTTACCTGTAAAGCGGAGATAATTACCAGCATTTTTTTTCATAGGTGTTGTTGAAGATTAAATTTAAAAAATCTCCACAGAATTCTTAGTCCAATGTCATGCTAAATAAATGGTAGCTACTATTACAATCATAGGGGCCCTGGTGGTGCAGTGGTTAAGTGCTCAGCTGTTAAACGAAGGTTCAACAATTTGAACCCACTAGCTGCTCCACAGAAGAAAGATGTGGCAGTCTGTTTCCATAAAGATTTATAGCTTTGGAAACCTTATGGGAAGTTCTACTCTGTCCTATTGGGTCGCTATGAGTTGGAATTGACTCAATGACAACGGGATTACAATCATCACCATCACCATCATCATTTCTCTCTGTATTCCTGTCAGTGAGCAGAGTGTCTGGCAGACTGTAGGAGTTCAAAACATATTTGCCAATCACAAATTAAATGCTATCCTTCACATTTTAGAATACTAAACAAATTTTAAAGATAAGTTTTGGCCGTACCTCATGTTCAAAATAAACTAATTCAAGCAAAGATAACAGAAGTAGAAGTAAACTTTACTTGGCCTTTATTTCTTTAGGTTTACCAGAAAAAATGGAAAAACTAGGCACAAGGAATTGCCTTTAATCTTTTACCTGCTTTTTAGTCTCCTCTATTCCTTTCCCCCACCCATAAAGAGCACTAGCTTAACAGGCATTATCGCCATAGCAAAAACCACGGTCAAAGCTATTTAACCAGCCTGGGAAGTCAGTTATGTTTGCTTCTGACAATTCTGAACTGAATCAGCACTAAGTTTCAGTGCTTTGAGGCAAGTATGACTGTGACCAGCTACGGTCAAGGGGTATCCTTGAGAATTTAGAGCTAGTACATTATAATTGGAAACCCTGGTGGCATAGTGATTAAGAGCTACATCTGCTAACCAAAAAGTCAGCAGTTCAAATCCCCCAGGCACTCCTTGGAAACTCTATGGGGCAGTTCTACTCTGTCCTGTAGGGTCACTATGAGTCAGAATCGACTTCACAGCAACAGGTTAACACTATAATTCCTTAAGGTTCTTCCACATAAAAAGATTTCAGCAAAGAGACCAGAACAGAGGTCATAAACTTCATGTCCAAAGCAAGGTTGCATAAGTGGGCATGGGGAACAACTACCTATAGAGCTTAATGCATGGAAGAAATTACTAAGGTCATCTGAGGCCACTAACGTGTAAAGAAGGCGAGGAGTTGGGCAGGAAAGGTGTCGACATTTCATTTTAAAAAGTGAAAATCACACTTCTCTCGATCCATTCGTTTGACCACTCAAGAAAAACCACTTTCTGAAGTTGTCAGTTGCTTCCTTAAATAATATATAGTCACATGGTAGAGGAAAAAAAGGTTCCCTTCTCCAGTGTTACCCCTGGCACCATTTTCCATGTGAATTTTGAAGTTCGTTGTTAACCGTGACTTTCACTTAGTCATAACTTAGGTTTTAGTTAAACTTTACCCTCAGTGTCCGCTCTCTCCTGCATTGACTTTTCAAATGAGCTAACAAGGGTTATGTGCTGAGTGCCCCAAACTTCAGCGACAGGAAGGGCAGCTGTGCGTGATCTGAAATCAGCTGACTTTATCAGAAGATGAGATTCCTGAAGTAAGGATTAGCTCTACTTACTGAAGTAAGGAATCGGAATAGTTTTTAAATCTAGATTTTCCACAATATGTGGGAAACTATATTAACGAGACAATTTCACTGCCTACATTTTGGGCAAAAGCTTGCCAAACAAAAATGTTTGCTGGACTACCTTTTTTGCTAACATTTACAACATCTCTTTTGATCCAAAGTTGCCAGGTGGAAATAACCACAAATATGGACACTAATAGCTGACTGAGTCAAAGCATGAATTACTTAAGGAATGTCAAAGGAAAAGCAAGCCCGTGCTTATTGATCCTTAAAATCTCTCTTCTTTCTCAGTATTCTAATCTACTACATAACCTAAGGTGCTTTGCACATCAAGGGCAAAGAGAATCACTGTAAAGAACAAAAGCGCTTTCAGCTTTACCTCCTCCGCAACCATATTTGGGTGCGTGGTGAGAAAATAGTTAGGAAGAGGCGTTGTTGAAAATGTGAGTCTTGCATCTCTTCCTAAAAATAGCAATTTATACAGTATCTGTTCTCTGTGTCCCTCTGGAATCAGACTTGATTACTCAGCTGACAGATTCTCCAGGATTAAAGCCAATTTGCTGTAACTAAAAGAATAAAGAACTTTTAAACACATCTGACTTTTTTTGATTTGGGATTTTATATTGTACTAATGAAAAAAAAATACTAGGAAAAATGGGTGGGGTAATGAGTAAATCTGAACTGATGGAAAGATTTTTGTCCATTTATACCACTCATTTATACCTCACTAGTTTTTTAGTTTTTTTTTGGTAGTGGACAAGCACTAGGAGGCCCCATAAAAGAAGCTTTTCGGTTGGGCCATGCTAACCCACCTTTAGGGAACCCAGAGCCTTCCACATTGTGGGGTTATAATTGTCTCCAATGAACTCTCTAATAGTTATCTCTCTAGCTGAGGTCAAGCTGCCTATGCAGTAGTAAAGCTCCAACTGGGACTTTTCCAGCAGTTTACGAACTGGTTATCTCTGGGGCAACTGAGGAACATAAAACATTTTGGCAATGGATCCCGTGCTGAAAAACTCGCTAACATTTCAAACCTACCACACAATTTGTTTTGCACCAGCAAAGGTGGTGACAGATTTCCCTCTGTCCCAATAAAGCATAAGATTTGTATTCTTTTAAGGTCCTCTGTAAAGACTGGAGGTTTGCATCTACCCAGCGGCGCCTGGAACAAAGGCCTGGTGATTTGTTTCTGAAATATGAGCCACTGAAAATCCTATAGACCACGGTTCTACTCTGACACACGTGGGGTTACCATAAGTCAGAGCTGACTTGACAGCAACTGGTGTTCGTGGAAACCAGGGAGTCCCTGGGTGGTGCAAATGGTTAATGAGTTCGGTTGTTAACCAAAAGGTTGGAGGTTCGAGCCCAGCACTTCAGAAGCAAGGGCTTGCAATCTACTTCCAAAAAATCAGCCATTGAAAACCCTGTGGAACACAGTTTTACCCTGACATACACTGTGTTGCCAAAGTTGGAATTGACTCGAGAGCAATTGTTTTTTTGTTTTTGCTTTGTAACCAGAAACAACTCTGTAAGGTTGTTTTTAATCTTAAGGTATTTAAACAATGTTCTAAGGTTATTTTTAATCTTACTTCACCATGTGTCACATAAAATATGTATTCCTCCATGATTCCAGTAAAAAATTAGACCAATTAACTGACACTGTGGAAACCAAGGACAGAAGATGAGTAATTTAATTTTTTAACTGTTAACCAATTATTTTGTGTATAATGTATGGATTAGTCTAAATACTCTGAAGATAAAGTCACTCTTATAAATTAAGGAATGATACTGCCACATTCCTCAAATTCATCTGATTGGCAACTGAAATATAAATGTGCTTATATAAGAGAAATAGAGGGCTTTTGCATTTACTATCTGTGCTTCTGTGTTGTTGGAACTCTGATCTGTAGGAAAATGTGCTTTTCTTTTACTTGTGTAGTCAAATAAAATTTAATTTAAATAAAAAATTTTAAAAAATTAATCAAAGTCTTAAAAATTGAAATTGTTTAAAAATAAAAATTTTCAGGAAAACTTTGGAAAGATATTGTTAACAGTGGCTGTTAATGACTGTTGTATCTATGAGTGATTTTTATACTTTCTACTATGGTACAATGTATAGATACAAATTATCAGTGATTGGCCGATACAAGATAGAATGCTTATATCATAAAAGAAAATCAGAAATTTCATGAACAGGTAACTCTAACTCCCATCTTTAGTTCTACTTCTGTTTCTAAATAGACTTTCACATATAGTTTGTATTTTATCTATCTAGGCCATTATTCATCCCATCGATCAAGCATATATATATATATATATATATATATATATATATATAAAATCTCCTTCTAACTTTTTAAATAATCTACCATATAAGTTTTATTTTTCAAAAGTTTACTTCTAAAGTTTTCTAATTATATACCAGTAATTTTAATCTCTCTTTGTAGACTACTAGGCCTTCTGAGTCAAAGAAAATAGAAACACAGCAATAATTAAGAACAAGAGAAAATATCCAGAATGATCATCCTCAATCACTCATGTTATCCAATAGTCTAGTGGGAGGCAGGGTTAAGAGTAAATGTAGGGCAATGTAAAGAAGGAATGGAGGACGAACAGAAGGGTAGAAAATGCAGGGAGGAAGATCACTCTGAAACAATACTAGATTGAACTATATGAAATTGCCGTTTTTACAAGTCAAAAAGTTTGAATACTGGTAATTTCATATGGTTCAACCTAATAATTGCAAAAATTAATAATAATAACAATAATAAGGTAAAGGGTGAAGGAGTGAGAAGGAAGTCAACATAAAGGCTTTTTTTCTTAAGTCCTCATTTTACCAGCCCCCCTGGTCAGTGTGTTATAGAACTCTTACGATAATCTTGCCAATATTTCATAAGGAATTTTAATCTTCACATGTCCAATTATCTGTCAGGGCTCTGAGAAGGAGGAACAGGTGAGTATTTCACATATTTACCTTCAAGATGGGAGCCATAAAGACTGACAGACCAGTCAGAATAAACACAAGTGTTCCAGTGACTCTTTGTTCCCTGAAATCAAATAAAAAAATTACCAATCTACCTCTTGTTTTCATAAACATGTTGTCTCTTCACCTTCAAAAGGCTATACATTGACCCAATCAATGTTTAGCTAAAACGCCAAAGGTATCTAAATGATGTAATAATACCTTGAGGACAGCATATAACTCAACATAACCAGAAAGTTTTTGTTTTTTTTTTAAATTGCAATATGCGATTTGAAATGTTGAAAAGAAAAGTGAATGATCCTGCTAAATCCTTTCCCCCTTTTGGAAGCAAGAAGGAAGTCACTTGGTCTTAGTCTATCAGTTACTATCCTCTTTGAAGCCCTTAATTTTCAAACAACCTGTTCTTGTAGGGTAATTACACCTTCTTACACAGGAGACAGATAATACATTGTCCCACATGCTAATTAACAAACCGCTCAGGGAAATTTCATGACTGCAATAAATCCTTTCAATCTAGTTTCCAAATCTACAACAACAGGAGTACTTTTTAGCAAATATGATTTCCATCCAACGCCCCCTCCTCTAACTCCCCCAAAAGAATCACCCACTGTTGTGGCGTGGGAAACGATGGCTCTGTCATGTGAACTATCCACCCAAAAACACTTATAAGCAGAATTTGCTGCAAAAGTACTCAACAGAGTATAAAGGTCTTGTACCGCTGCCCTTCAAGGCTACCCAAATTTAACAGTGGGCAGGGGTGGCGTGAGGGTGTCAAAGTTCCTCTGTTCTTATGGGGGCAGAAAATGAACTAAAAAATAATAAGTCCTTTCCCATAATAAAATCTTAAACCACCACAAGTGGACTTAAGAGTTTTATGGAATCTCAGTACAGCCGCAATATAGAGGGTTTGGCCTCTCTATACTATCGTGATAGAGGAGGTGCCGCAGCACTCTATACTATTGTGATAGAGGCCTGCGTGTTGCAGAAAATAAATGACCTGCTTGTGCTTTTATGTTGCTTCACTTAGCCTTTTACTAATCAAAGGAAATTTAAATATCATAAGTAAAAGGGAATTAAAAAATTACTGAGGACTATTTTTCTGATAAAAATTTAGCCCTTTCTAGAACAGAAAGTTTATGAATAAATTAATCACCACCAGTCCATTTTCCTCCAAATCTGCCCATGCCCTTATGATTAACACAGATGTCTGCACAATATGTTTGTAGAGCCATTTTTTTTTGACTTAACATACCTCACTCCTAAAAACTTTGGTTGTTCTCCAGGTGCAGAAGTCTCTGTCTCCATCTTCAAACTGTCGATGTGAGCAATAGAGATGACAGTAGCAGCTACGTACCATGGAAGAGCCATGAAGGAGCACACCACCATGAGGATGGCCACCCAAAAGAGATCCAGGTGATACCCAGCTCCTTTCTGTAGAAAGACACAACCAAACCATGTGGAGAAAACCCTCATATTTGCCATCCAGTAGTGTTTCCAGATGAGAACTAAGATTACTAAAACAAAGCAACAATTTTTCTAGTGGAATACTCACTTTGCCTGATAAAAATACTGACTAGAATATAAGCTCCTTGAGAGGAACTTATCTTCCTCATTTTGTTCTCCTCACCTGCACCACCACTCCCTACCCTCCGCAGCAATGACACATACAGCTGCCACATGTTGTCCCCTTTACTACAGCTTTGAAAAACTGTTACAGTTAAACGTAAGTCACAGCTTCACTTACGGTTTATCACTAATTAACCTCTCTGCATCCAGTTTTGTAATCTGAACAATGGCAATATATGCCTAGCTTCAAGAGTTTTGGGATGATTTAATGAAGTAACAGAGGTAAAGCATCTTATAGAAGCTTAAATGGCAGTGGTTGTTACATAGAAGGACTCGATAAATGGTGGGAGTAACAGTCGTGGTATTGGAGATGGTGGTTAACATAAGCACCTTATGTTGCTAACATAAGCAGATGCGCATCATTCTCTGCTTGATGGTGTTTAACCGTATGCTGTTCACCTAGATGGTATGCAGTATATGTGCTCTAAAGATCTGAAAGCCATCTTGATGCAGAACACCATGTCTCACTTTTCTTAGTATATGAAAATAATTATTTAACAATTTATTAAACATTATCATTAAGTAATTAGTGCACCCTTAATCAGAATAGACTGATTTCAAACATTGCTCAATGGTCACAAAGACATTTATTGACTGGTAGAGCAGACAATGTAACAAAAGGTCTAGCTCCTTTACTCACTAAGTAAATATTGTTAAATGAGTCCACAATGTTATTCTATGGTTGTATTTCTCTTTTCTATTTACGAAGAAAGCAAATGCTTAATACCCCTATGGAGCCTGAGAAAATAGAGCAGTTCATTTTCACAGCATGGAAGCAGCATTACCAAGAGCAGGAATATGACCAATCCAAAGGAATGGAGAGGTTGGCTTTAAAAACTGAGAATGTGATTTACACTAGAAACCCAGTGACTGTTATCATTCAGATCCTGTTACTGTTAGAACACTGCTCTCCTCTCACTGAAATGCCACAACTTCACCCCTGGCTCGCACACATGGCTCTAATCATGTTCTCAGAGAACTTATCACAGGGAAGGGTAGATGACACAAGAAAGCAAAGCATATATTTACTTAGCGCAGGTTTGGCTGAGATCAAAATCTACTTGGAAGACAAGTAAGTTAATATATATTCATAAAACCAGTTCATTTCAGGAGAATATAATGGTTTTAATTGGAAGTAGGCAATGGGAAGGGAAAGAAGGGCAAAGGTAGGGATAAGCTGAGACAAATGTCTTCAAAGTTACTAATAAGGCGAAAATCATGATTTATCTGAGGTCTCAGCTATTCCTTCTTTCAACAAATATTGACCACCAGCTTGGTAAAAGGCACAGTTCTAGGTGCTGGTGATACTCTGTGACTATCACACATTCTGTGATTCTGTGATATTCAGTGAATATCCACATCTGTGAATAAAACAGACAAAAATTCCTGCCCTCATGGAGTTTCCACTCTCCTGATGGAGACAATAATCAGCAACCTAAATAAGTGAAATACACAGTAAAACCTGCAAAAGCCAGAACCTGTATAAGGTGGAACCCTGATAGAGAAGGAAAATTCAAATATTTTCTACTAAAACAAGTGATAGAAAAATGGTAAGACCGTACCCTGTCAAAGGCAGAAAACTCAAGAGACGCAGAAAAACGGAGCAGTCCCATCAAGATCCAGCTCTCATAGGTTTCACTGTATAATACCTTAAATAGTAATAAGTACTAAAATCTATTACAACTTCAGCTTTTACACTGAATGCAATGAGAAGCCATTGGAGGGTTTTAAATGGAGGAGTATCACGTTATGTTCTGGCTGCTGTATTAAGAAGAGACTAGAGGAGGTCAAGAACACTAAGACCATTTGGGAGGCTATCGCAATAATCTACCCAAGAGACCGTGGTAGTTTGAACTAGAATAGTTTGAACCAGAATGGTAGCAGTGAAGATGACAAGAAATGACTGTCGTCGTCTGCCTGTGCGTGTGTCATGCCACTTGATTCAGCTAATTCCTACTTAAGCTTTACAGCTCACTGTAAACTCCTCTGCCTCAGAGGACTTCCTGTACCTCCTGGACTAGATCAAGCCCTCCCCTTACAGATTCTTAAAAATCACTATCACTTCTCCTTCACAGCACCAGCCACCATTTTAACCCCATATTTTGTGTGATTATTTGATTAATGTCTCTCCCTCTTGCATCAGAAGCTCCGTTGAGCACAGGGACTATGTGTGTTTTTGCTCCCCACTGAAATCCCAGCACCTGGTACAGTGCCTGTCACAGAGTGGACACTCTAGGTAAATGTTTGCTAGATAAAAGAACAAATGTTAATTCATTTCATTCAATGACACTTTGCTAAAAAAAAATAAAATGACAGACTGACATAGTCCTGGCTTATAGTGTAGTGGCAGAGCCAGAAATCAATTCATAATACCAAAGTGTTAAAGGTCTACAATAGAGGTGAGCTCAGGGTGCCACAGTAGCACCCAGGAGGGGTGCCCAGCTCATCCCAAAATCAGAGATGGTTTGCATAGAACACAGAATTTAAGCTGAGTCCTAAAATGTGAGCCATAGGTAGGTAGAAGATGAGCTATGGGGAGGCAGGAGGAAACGTTAGGCAAAAGAGCTGCCATTTTGAAAAAATGAAACAGAGCTGGTACATGGGAGGAGATGGAAGACATAAGAAATAAGACTACAGAAATAAGAACTTTATGTCTTTTATGCTGAAGACTTTGGAATGTTTTATATAAGCGATGGAAAGCCATTGAGGGGTTTTAAGCAAGTGATATAATCAGATTTCTACTTAGAAGGATAGCTTTGTTGGTTTGTAGAGTATGTACTGGAAGTAGTCAAAACTGTAGACAGAGAGGACGGATATAAGGAAATTACAATAAACCAAGCTTGAGAAGATACAGTTTAAACTGAAGTGGCAGCATTGAGAAAAGACAATGGACAAGTGTGAAGAGTTTTAAGGAGATTGAGTCTGAAATGGGAAAGCAATAAATGTATTTTACCAAATTCAAAGGTACAAGGTTTACCATGTTAATGTCATGTGCTACATAGGGTAAGGAAACCCTGGTGGCGTAGTGGTTAAGTGCTACGGCTGCTAACCAAAGAGTCAGCAGTTCAAATCTGCCAGGTGCTCCTTGGAAACTATATGGGGCAGTTCTACTCTGTCCTGTAGGGTCACTATGAGTCAGAATTGTCTCGATGGCACTGGGTTTGGTTTTGGGTTTTACATAGGGTAAACACGAGAGTCATATTTGTTAACAGAATGGTAAAAACTATGCCCAAAAATATATGGTGCCCTAACCATTGCCATAAAGATCCCAGAACCCAAAGGGCTATTTCAGAAAAGATGTTCTTGCAAAACAACCTATATATATGAAAACAAGCTCCTTCTAACACATCCCTCTTAGCTAAAAATATTTGAATGACTAGGTTTGGATGGAATATAAATAATACTCAAATATTGGCACTTTTTTACAGAAATAACCTAGAAGCAAGAAATACAGAAAACAGCATTTTTCAAAAATAACATGTGAAATCTTTTATCTATTCTTTATCCTTCCTCCCCATTGCTGCTGCCTTTTTCAGGTTCTCATAATTTCTCACCTGGAGTACACAGCAGCATCCTGACTGCTTCCCCCACCTGTCTCCACTCTTGTACTTCTCCCATTCATTCTTCTGTCAGGGTGAGTGTTTAAAATGCAACTGTGGTCCCATCAGGGAGTAGAGGAGGCCACTGAGAGTCAAGCAGGCTAAGGCAAATCATGAAGAGCCTCGCTGACCATCCGAGGTCATTCTGGATCTGATCCTGTGATGGGGGCCTCTGATGATTTTCTGAAACTTTTACCATTGCCTAAATGTGCCACGTACATCCTGCCTTCTAGGCTTTCATACATGCCAAACTGGCATTCCATTTCTACTCCTTGACATCTGCTTAAATACATCCTCTCGCTTCAAGGCCCAGTTCAAATTCCCCTTCTTCATTCACGCCACCCCAGCAACCCTCAGTCCTCATTGCTGCTCTCACCACAGAAGTCCCTGTTGCTTCATGGTACTTGCCTGCTCCAAAGCCTCCAGGGGCTTCCTGTTTCACTTAGGAAAAAAAAAAACCTAAACACTATGCTGTCATTAATAAGGTTCAGCATTAGTTTTTCTTACCGGGAATATTTGGCAATGTCCGCAGACATTTAGGGTTGTCACTACTTGGGGGTAAGGGTGCTACTGGTATCCAGTGAGTAGAGGCAAGGGATGCTGCTAAACATCCTACAATACACAGGACAGCCTCATGCAACAAAAAACTACCCAGCCCAAAATCTCAGTAATGCTCAGGTTGAGAAACCCATTGTGTATGATCTACTCCCACTATGACCTCATCTTAAACCACTAATTCCCCTATGTTCCAGCCACACCGACCTGCTATCTTCCTCAACACATCAAGAAAGGCCCACCTGTTGGCCTTTACACTTGTTCAAATCTTTGCTTGGAAAACTATATTTTAATAAACATTTAGTGAACACCTATTCTGTGCTAGGCCCTGTGTTGAATACAACAATATATAAGACAGAACACCTGCCTTTAAGGAGTTCACAGGTTACTGGGTGAGGCCAGGTATGAAAACAAAGAATTTAATGTATGTGCAACATACAAGGCACGAAGGAAGGCAAGGTCAATTCCAACCAGATTGGTGATACGGGTAGAGGATGAGTTGAGAAAATCCTCTAAATTCCTTCAGGGTAGGGACGATAACTTAGAACAATTTTTATCTTCAACATCTAACATACACAGCCAGCCAGTCAGTCCCTACAGAGTTGATTCTGACTTATAGCAACCCTATGCGTGTCAGAGTAGAATTGTGCTCCACAGGGTTTTCAAGGACTGATTTTTCAGAAGTAGATGGCCTGGCCTTTCTTCCAAGGTGCCTCTGGGTGGATTTGAACCACCAACCTTTTGTTTAGCAGCCAAACACATTAACCGTTTGTACCACCCAAAGACTCTATAAATGCTCTAAAGGGTAAGCATGTCCTCTAAACTTTAACGAAGTCCTACCTTCATGAATATAAACCCAAAGCATGTTCTATTTTCTGTAACTGGAGATTATTTTAAGTACAAGGACAGGCAGTGAAGCTTTCTTTGGAAATTGTATATGCTTTGCTACTACAGAACAAAAGTCATTAAGGAATAAATCCACAGTAACCAAAGTCTATGTAACAAAAGAAGGCTAGCCTAGAAGTCTGAAGTTTATATCTGGTCCATAAATGATAACAAAGAAGGGGTCAAGAACAGTACACATGCATGCACAGACGCAGAATAAACATTCATCCTAGAAGCACACTATGAGCCAGACAATATGCTGATTTATAAGGACACTGAGAACCATGACACAGTACCTCCCACTAAGGGGTTCACAATCAGATGAGAGGACTCAGATCTGTACACAAATTATAATGAACTCTAAATAGAAATTCAAAAAGGTTTGAAAAAGATACCAAAAAGTTCAGAGAATGAAGTGTTTAGCGATGTCTAGAGTGAGCCCACAAAAACTTCCTGCGGTGCTGACATCTAAACAGGGCTTTGAATAATATAAGCACTCACTATAAGAACTGAAGGTGGCTTTGCAAGTTTTTCAGTTATCACCCATCTCATATAATATAACAACTCTGATAATCATGTAGCCAAATATGATAAAATTCTTCAATATGTATTTATTGTGTCTACCTTACAGAAATCATTGTGATGGGCCACATGAAAGATGGAAAGAGGAATAAGACATTGTCCTTACTTTGAAAATGTTTTGGCCCGGGAAAGATGATAAGGCAATTATACCAAACGAGTACTATGCAAGACATCATGTGACCACTGCCACAGAGTATTACAAATATACTCAAAGAGCAAAAAGAAGAGCCATATAAGTTACATCAGGGCTGAAGGCTACACTGAAAAGTTTTCATATTTGTAGGGTGTTGAAGGATGGGGAGGATTTCAATAAGGTGTAATTACTAAGGAATGGGGAGAAGAGCTTTCTAGCTGAATAAAATAACACAAGAAATTGCCAGATCTAAAGAGAAACCAACAGTTCATTTGATTAGAGAATTGGCTAGTATGCGTATGCGTAGGGAATCATTAAATTAAATTAAATTGAGCCTGTGGTCATATCACAAAGACCCTTAAATCTCAGTTAAGGAAATCGATGTTCAAGGGGCAAAGGTTGGCAATGAAGGTTTAGAAATAAAAGACTGGCATATAAGAAAAGTGCTTTTTAAAAATTATTGCTTTTAGAGGGAAGCAAGGAAGATTAGTTATTAACACATAGCTAAACCATTGGAATAGTCTAGATATAAAACAAAGGGTTATGAAAGAAGGAATAAAACCCAAAACCCACTGCCATCGAGTTGATTCCCACTCATAGTGACCCTACAAGAAGAGTAGAACTGCCCCATAAGGTTTCCAAGGCTGTAATCTTTATAAAAAAAAAAAAAAAGTTTATTTTTTTTTTAATCTTTATAGATGCAGACTGCCACATCTTTCTCCCACAGAGTGGCTGGTGGGTTTGAATCGCTGACCTTTCGGTTAGCAGCTGAGTACTTAACCACTGCACCACCAGGGTTCCTGTGAGAGTAGGAATAGAAAGGAAAACTAAAGAAAAAGCAAGGCAGGGATTCTGGAGTTATCTAAGGAACACACAAATTAAGAATTTTACCACAGAGGATATGAGAAAACTGGCTTCCACAATCACCTAATACCTATTTCTAGATACATATCCTAAACTCTCTCTCCTTCCCACACCCAATCTATAATACTTTAAAAATCCTCTTCCTTTCATGAAGCACCCAGCTTTGTGGTCAGAAGCTCAGGCTCTCTTTCTGCCTCTGCCAATGACTCAGGGAATGACCTTGGGGAAGTCACGACCTCACTGATCCTGGTTTGCTTTTGAGTGCTCTGCAGGGATAACGTGGGACATAGCTAACCAAAACGATGGCCAAAAAAAAGCCAAGTGCCTTGGTGTTCCTACATCAATACGGAGCTGTTCAGCGGAGTGGAAAGGTGGATCCCATCCCAATCAGAACAGTCAGCCAGCCAGAACCACTTGACACGGTGCCAAAGCAAATACCACCCCAAAACATGCTGCATTTAATATCAGACTGCCTCCATCTCTCTGTTACAGGTTTTGCTTTTAAATCAATTTCACAGCAATCAGGGGCTGTTACAATTTTAGAGAGAATCTCCAATTTTCATATTCACTAGCTCTCCTTTTGTAACAAACTGTAAACAAAACAATTTCCAGAGTAAAATGTCCACTGGTACCATTAGGTTTATGACAAAAGACAGGCACATATCCTGTAACTAATCTTATTCAAAGGAGTTATTTTAAATAAGCAATGCAAACGTGAAGAAAATCCTTTTTTATACATTCAACTCTTATTTTAAGAGATAAATACTAATACACCTGGTTTTTCTAATGTTTTCTATAGGATACAGACAACAAAAAATTCTACATTCTATTGACTCTAAGTTTTCTAAATTTTGAATTTTATCAATAAGAAAAAATGAGCAAAAAAAGAGTAGCCATTTACCTCCAAAGATACACAGCAAATCTGGCCAAGCATAAATCAAAACTAAGAATTTTTTTTTTCTCGGAATAAAAACAGATTAGGCAGCATTCACTTCCAGTATCCTGGTAAGCTAGATCAACAGATACCCCTTCCAGTACATGAAATCTAAAATACTAGACAAAATAGAGAAAGCATCTTTTAGAAACCACAGCTTATGTGCTGGAAAGTAAAGGGAACAATTGAAGGCAAAAAAATAATGGCAACCATAAAGAGTTTATCGCTAGAGCTTGGGACTGCCGTGGAAACTGTGCCAATTTTGGGGGTCATAAGGTAGGAATTATAATTACCATCTGAACTCCAGGGACCTTAGAGCTATGAGTAAGGGGGAATAGATAAGAGACATCCTCTGAAATAAAACAAGAATACCCTAAATACAGCACACTCAGTTGGTCAACTAAAAAAAAAAAAAAAAAAACCCTTCAGAGAAAGACAGTGGCCATACCAGTCCTGGCCTTGCCACTGGGGACAATGTCAAGAAAAAAAGTATCTCTAAGACTATTCCTAACCATAACCCATAATCAATTTGGTTTGGAGCTGGAATTCACATTACCTCTGTGGTGTGAAAAACCTCGAGCCAAAAAACATAGTTTTAATGTGGTCCTGGCCTCCAAGTGGAAGATTACAACACCATCTATGAATTAGTTTTTCAAATAAACAAAAAGAAAGAAAGAATATCAAACCTATACTTCATCAGGTTTCTATATCCAATGACCAATTTAAAGGAATACAAAAGACAAAAGATGCTAAATGACACCATGGGAAAGCAATTACCAAGGGTTAGACTATGGGAAATTCTTCAGTACAAATGTGGCAGATTTTATTTTTCAAAGATGGTTGGAAAAATATCTCCTATCCCACATGTGATCTTGCCAGTTCCCCATCAAAAGATGGAGCCCTTTCTCACCCCTCTGAATTGAGGGTGGCCCTGTGACTACTTTGACTAATTGACTGTGATAGAGTAAAGAATACAGCCTTACAAGTTTCAGATGTAACTATTACCTGGCCTGATATCTTCCACTTCTTAACTATTGAAAGTCAACTGCAATGTAATAAGAGTAGATAATGTAAAATCGCCATGCTGTGAGAAGCCCAAGCAACATGGAAATATCATGGAGAATGAGATGCCATGTGGAGGGAGAAAGACAGAGAGAAATGCAGAGAGGGAAGGAGGGAGGCAGGGAGGGAGATACAGCCTTACCAAGGAGTACCAAGGTGTTAGACACATGAGCAAGAAGCAATCTTGGACAACGAGCCCAGTCGAGCTTTCACACGATGCTGGCCCCAGACACTGACTGCAACTTCAGGACAGTCCTCAAGCAAGAACTGCCAATCTAAGCCCAGTCAACCCGAAGAATAATAAGATTTTCTCAAATTGTTTTTAAGTCATTAAGTTTTTAGGTGTTATGCAGTAAATGAGAAGTAGAACAACAAACAACTTGGTTGTCTTCAACAAATAAATTTGAAAATGGAAAACAAAACAAAGTGATACAGGGCAAAAATTGACAGATGAAAATAAACTCAAAAAGATGTTTCAACCAATCATAATGTAAACTGTATCTGAATCCTGATTAAAACAAATAAATTACATTTAAAATTTTGTTATATTTATGATATTTGGAAATTTAAATATTGATGGGATATTTGATGATATTAAGGATATTGTTTACTTCTTTTAGACGTGGTATTATGGTTAAGTTTTTAAAGAGACTACCTTTAAATATACTCTCTAAAATTTATGGACAAAATGGAATACTGGCTAGAACTTACTTAAAGGTATTACAGGAAAGAAATAAGAAGACGGGGATATACATGACACAAGACTGGCCATTAGGTGATAATTGTTGAAGCTGGGTGCTGAGTATCTGGAATTAATATAACAGTTCATCTACTTTTGTGTATCTCTGAAACTTTCCATAATAAAACACCTTTTTACAGGAATAAATAAACATAAGTGCTCCGGGGTTTGTAGGATTCTCATATACCTCCCAAAAACATATAGTCTCCTCTAGAAGACAATACTTTAAACATTCAAAATTTACATAGGAATATTAGCTCACGATCTAAAAAAAAAAAAAAAAAACTACAGACACCAGAAGTAAGAGAGAAGAAAACAAAGTTCAGAATCAGATCCACAAAGATAGAAGATACATAAAATAATAAACAAAAAGGGAACGAAAGATTAAGAAAGAAGCCAGGAACTATCAAAACTGACCAGTGGGAAAAAAGAAACAAACAGGCAAACAAATAAAACTTCTATAAAAAGTATAAAAATGGAAATGAAAAACTCAATGGTTCAGTTTGGTAATGAAAGAGAAACAACATATTCTAAGATTCTGAAAAGAATTCTAAACAAATTAGCAAAGAAATAGATATGAATTACCTAACATATAACAAAGAGAGACCAAGGGATGGGAAATATAAAAAACAGGCTAGAAGAAATGCAGTACAAATGGAAAGGTACAAGAAATTTCTACTTGGGATCCCAAAAAAGCATACAAGAAATTTAAAAGCTAAAGAATTAAAAATTCCCATAACTGAAAATATATTACTCTTCAGCTTCAGAAAGACCAATAAATCCAATACGTAATAAAAATAAATCCATGCCTATAAAAACTGTACTGAAGAAAAGAAAGAAGGTCACAAAAGCACCAAAAAAGAAAGGACAGATTACTTACAAAGGTAAGACAATTATACTGACAGTTCATTTTGAAAAAGCAACAACGGAAGTCAGAAACAGTGGAAAAATAGCTTCCAAGTGCTGAAAGAAAATAGCTCTCAAACTAAAATTGTATGTCCAAAGAAACTACCTATGAAGAATAAGGGCGAAACAAAGATACTGATCTAATTGGCATCACTAATTATACATGCGATAAATGCTGAATTGGCAAATGCTGTGTTATGTATATTTTACAATTTAAAAATGAGAGCATTTACCATCTAGAGAACTCAAGGGAAAATTTTCAAAAGCAGATATTCACCAACCAAATGACAGCAGATGGCCTTCATGGTTCAAGGGCCAGTCACCTTAGCCCATGAACAGTCTTGGAGCAAGGGAGGGGGCATAAGAATCTTACGATTTTCTATACGAGCACTAAACATGTAAAAGTGAGGAAGCTAATAGGCAAGTATTATTTAAGGAAAATAATTCAGTCTAAAGGAAAATATTCCAAAAAGGAAGATTTGGAATGTAAATAAGAAAAAATGACCAAAGAAAATGGTAAACTTGTAGATGATATTAAAAATATTGGCTGTGATAGTTAATTTTATGTGTCAACTTGGCTAGGCTATGGTACAAGTTGTTTAATCAAATACTAGTCTAGATGTTGCTGTGAAGGTATTTTGTATATGTGATTATATTTACCATCAAATAACTCTAAGTAAAGGGGACAGGGTCTCATCCATTCATTTGAAGCCAAAAGAGCAAAAGCTGAGGCTTCCAAAAGGAGAAAGAGTCTGCCTCAAGATTGTAACACTGCCAGAGTTTCCATAATATCTGCCCCATGGATTTTGGATGTGCTAGCCCCCACAATCACAAGACCTAGTTCCTTAAAATCAACCTCTCTCTCTCTCTGTATTTTAGATAGATTTATATAGGGAGATTTATAAATCTCTAGCAGCATATGCATATAATATAGGACCCCTGGTGCCACAGTGGTTAAAGTGCTCAGCTGCTAACCCAAAGGTCAGCGGTTGGAACCCACCAGCCACTTGGTGGGTGAAAGATGTGGCAGTCTCCTTCCGTAAGATTCACAGCCTTGAAAACCCTATGGGACAGTTCTACTCCGTCCTATAGGGTCGCTATAAGTCGAAATCGACTTGATGGCAGTGGGTATATGTAAGAGGAGATATATATAATCTCTTTTGGTTCTGTTTCTCTGGAGAACCCTGAGGAAGACATTAACCACATTTAACTGATGGGATTAAAATGTAAAATAGGAATAAAAATCTTGGTAATATTAGCATGGTTAGAGAAGGAATATCAAAGTTAAAGAATACTATGCCCTATATTTTTGAGAAGAGTAAATATTATTGACAAACCTTAAAATTACATATGCATACTAAAACATAAGCACTAAATCCAACATAACCACTAAAAGAAAAGATACAGCACAAAATTTTCAAGCTAGTGAAGGGGAAAAAATGTATAATGAAAAGGAGAAAATAATTACCAATCTAAAAGAGGGCAAGCAAGAAGAAAAGAAAGAACATAGAGAAAGTGAGACCAACAGTATAAAAACAACATGGCAAAAATGAATACAAATCTATCAATCATCACTACCAACTTAAATGGATTAAACAGTTTAGTTAAAAAGCAAACATTTTAAAACCAAATTTAAAAAAATCTACAATGTGTTATTTACAAAAAGGAAATCTGAACTTTTTTTAACCACTAAAACAGATCAGGGAGTGTTTTATAGTTTTCATTGTATAAATCCTTCATGTTCTTGGACAGATTTATTCCTAGGTATTTTATTCTATTAGATGCTATTGTAAATGGAATTGTTTCCCCAATTTCTCTTTCAGGTTTCTGATTGTTGGTGTATAGAAACCCAACTGATTTCTGTTTGTTGACATTGTACCCTGCAATTTTGCTAAATTCCTCTATTAGCTCTAGAAGTTTTCTTATGGACTCTTTGGGATTTTCTATAAAAGCAAGAAAAGACAAATGTATAGAGAACAAAGTTTAATAATATGAGGTTAATGGTCATTAACCTCATTATTTAAAAACAATTTTTAAAACTCACTGCATCAGAATATGCAAAGTTTAATAAAAGTAGGGGGATTAATGGAGATAGAAACATCACATTGATTGAGAGTAGAATTACACAGCTGATTATTGTTAATTGTTGTCAATAAGTTTATACGTGTAAAAAGTTGAATTGAAAAAAGTTGTGTGATGTATTTACAATGACTACAAAAAATTAAAAAAGAGCAGCTGCCAAGCCTACTTATGTACAACAAACATCTCACGGGCTTTGGTTTCTTAGTTTGTAGGTTTAGGGTTATGGTTTCATGGGACATCCTGGCTAACTGGCCTAATAACATGTTTAGTGCTTCTATTCCACTTCCTAGTTCATTGTGTAGTGCCTGGGGTTTTAAAAGCTTGAAAGCGGCCATCCAAGGCACAACAATTGGTCTCTTTTTGCCTAGAAGAACAGAAGAAGGAGAGTCAGGAATAGGAGAAGGATATGGAATGTGCGGCTAATTGCCTCTATGAACAACTTACTCCTTTGCCATGAGGGAGAAGAACAGGATGATGCCTAGCTACCATTACTAAACATTTTGAATAAAGATTTCATAGAAGACTCCTGATCATAAGGGGGAGAACGCAAAACAGAATTTCAAATTTGCATGGACTCCAGACTTCCTGGAGCCCTGATGGTTGGATGAACCCCTGAAACTATTGCCCTGAGATAATCTTTAAACCTTAAACCAAAAATATCCCCTGAAGTCTTCTGCAAAGCAAACAATACCCCAGTGCCATCAGTTTCCAAGGAGCGCCTGGCGGATTCGAACTGCCGATCCTTTGGTTAGCAGCCGTAGCACTTAACCACTACGCCACCAGGGTTTCCAAAGCAAAGAATAGTTTAGCTTAACTAGTAAAAAATGTCTGCCTTGAGCATTATGCTCTTTTAAGAACTATCTCTCTGGGATCAAACTGACAACAGGAACTCGAAGGATTAGATAGGAACCTTAGGGGGCAGTGAATTTATGTTAATGGGGGAGGAACAACTCAGAAAAGGAGGGTGAGAGTGGTTACACAACTCAAAGAATATAATCAAGGTCACTAAGCAACACATATAGAAACCGTTGAATTGGTATATGTTTTGCTGTGTATATTCTCAACAATGAAAACAAAATAAAATTTAAAAACAACACAGATTACAGGTTTTAAAGGTTACACAAAAAGACACCAGGCCCAGACAATTTTACAAGTTTGACCATTCAAAGAAAGAAAAATGAGCATGTTACAATAATGAAGGATTTTACTCTTTTTGAGAAATGAGATAGGGGTGAAGTAGAAGGAAAAACACTCCCTAACTCATTTTATAAGTATAGTATATATTCTTGATACCAAAATTCAACAGGCCAATGTCACCTAAACAAAGATTTAAAAAATCCTCAAAAATGTATCAGCAAACAAAATCCAACTATGTATAAAAAAAGAAACTATATTCTTGCAAGATTGGCTAACATTAGAGAATGTATTAATATCTCCACAACAGATTAAAGAAAACCCATATTTTTATCCCAGTTTCAGAGAAAGCTTTTGAACAAATTTAATATCAATTCATGATAAATTTTTTAAAATTCAGCAAACTAGGCATAAAGGAAATTTCTTAATTTAATTTTTAAAAAGGCTAAAAAAAAAAAAACAACACTGTACTCCATAGCAAAATCTAAAAAGCTTTTCTTATAAAATCAAAACAAAACAAAGTGTCCCAACACCATTTCTATCCAACATTGTGTTTGATTTCTTAGTTAAAAGGAAAAAAAAAGATACAAGGATTGAAAAGAAAGAAGTAAAACTATAACTATTAGGACTTTATACATAGAGAAACACCAAACAAATCCATAGAACATTATTAGAACTAACAGGAAATTTCATCATAAGGACATGATAAAAATAAGATCAATATGTAATAATCAGCTTAGTTTCTGTATGCCAGCAAGAACATGAAGCTTAAACAAATGAAACCATTTTCAACAGTAAAAAAAAATAAGTAAATCTAACAAAAGATAGGTAAGACTTTATACAACGTTATTAAGGCCTAAATAAAGGGTTAGATATAGTATATAAAAGAATTAATGTGGAAAATTCTCCTCTAATTGATGTAAGGGTTCAGTGTACTTACAAGTAAAAATCCCACAGGGTTGTGTATGTGTATGTATGTGTGTACAATTGGGCATACTCATGTTAAAATTTATGAGGAACAGAACCAAGAATAGACAAACACTCATGAAGAACTGGCACAAATAGACAAACACTCATGAAGAATTGGCACAAACAGACTAATGGGACAGAAAAAAAGGTCCCAAAACAGCCAGAATCACCAATGTACATTGATATATGGCAGAAGACTTTTTATTATTTCCCTTTAAACAACAGAAATACACCATATACAGTCTTTTGAATTACGATATATTTCAGTTTTAAAAATTAAGTTATTAATAAATTATTAACCAAATGGCCACATGTTCCATTACTATCTACTAGATGATCCCTTGTCTTGTCATTCAAATATGGTAACTTCTATAGTATTCTGCACACAAAAAAAAAATGCTTAAGAAAACTTGTGGGGTGTATTTTTTGTTTCTAGTGAATAGCATTTAAATTCTTGTGATTTTACTTACTATAAAATTCAGTAATGATAATAATTTTTCACAGAAAAAAGAAATATAAACATGCACACTTAAAAATCAATCTCATGAAGAAGAGATGTCATTTATTGGCTATTTTCCCCTAGCCTCTATTGGATTTTTAAAGTACCAGAGCACTGCATGGACTTAGTTAACCTCATAATTTAAAAACAATTTGTGAAACTCACTGCATCAGAATATGCTAAAAGTAACTTACTAATTTTGCAGAGATGATATTCCTAAAGAACAACATACAGGCACAAAATCCTGAGAAGCAGAAAACAAGATGGGAAGAAAAAAAGATTTGCCCTCATTCTACTTGCTAATTGCTTGATCATAGAACTAATACTTATGAATAGGTGTAGGATATTAGATACAAAACCAAGCATTGTAAGGCATTCAATGAAATACAGACTTAAAGTTTATTTGGGAAAACAAGGCATACATGCATAAGTTAAACAACAATCCTAGAATTAAGACAGGTGTCTCTAAGCAGTACAATGTCTACTTATGGGGAGCTGGGGGAAAGAAATTCATCATTGTAAGTTTCCAATTGAATTCTCAACCTTTTCTACGACCAAAACTGAAAACCAGTACTTTACTTTGGTCCTAGTGGTTTCCTGCAGATGTTCTCAGTGACAGCTAGTTCTAACTGTCTACATTAAGTGGGAATACACATTACTCTCTTTCATGGTTCCATGAACTGTCTTTTATTGAAGCCCAAGTTATTTCTTATTCTGCCCTCTCACCTGGTCTTCCCAATGACTAAAATACGCTTACCTCCAGGACAGGTATCTGCCTTCCTTTATTATTTTAGCAACAGTTCCATGATCTTCCTCTCTACCATACTCTACGGCATCCTCTAATGATTTCGATATTGATACAGATGCATGCTTTTAACACCCTGGACTCACAATACCCAAAATTCCAAGCTTTGATGAATTTCATCTCCAATATGCTTCAGTAACTAATCACACACTTTGGACCAGTCCGTTACTCTCAACTTCCTCTCCCCACAAAATCTAAAAATCTCCTCTTTGACAAAAGCTTTTAATTTTCTTCTTCTATTGGTCCCTTTCTCATCTTGACCTGCTGTCCTTCAAGTTCTTCCCACTAGTTTATGAGTACCTTTCTCATCTCTCTTACCCTCTGTTCAGTGGGTTCCATAGTCAGACAATTTTTTATATTTCTTGGATACTTCTTTCTGCAACATCTGATATGCTGAGCCCCATCCCTCTTCCGTTTCTAGGAGGCTGATTGTAATACACTTTCATGTTTCCCTCATACGGTGGTTATGAGAAGTAGTGAATGAGTTAATATACAATAAAAAGTGCTTAGGACTTGGCCTGGCTCGTATTTGACATCCACTAAGTTAAAGATCTTATTAACCAGTTGCCATCAATCGACTGCGACTCATGAACCTATGTGTGCCAGAGGAGAACTGTGCTCCATAGGGTTTTTAATGAATGATTTTTCAGAAAAAGATCACCAGCCTTTCTTCTGAAGCACCTCTCGGCCCTTTTGGTTAGCAGCTGAGTGCTTTAACTGTTGGCACCACCCACGGACTCGATACTGTTTTTATTAATCTCTCAGTTCCCCAAATGGTATCTTACAAACCCATTGTGAGCAAAAAATCACCAGAGTTAGAGAAACAGTATAAGGCAGTTCTCTTGGAATATATCTCAGTCTAAAACATTTTCTTTAGACTCATGATAAAATTAATAAGTGATTAAAAAATACCTAATGTACAAAATAAAGCATTTTTCTCCATACGTTATGGTCAATAACATAGACAAATACTTGAAGGCAAAAGATATAAATGCTAACAAACAGCTCATAACCATGAACCACCTTAATAATCTTTAAAAATAAATATAAGTTGATTTAATAGAGCATTTAAGTGCTCAATATATGTTAATTAAATCTTTGTCACCATCTTCATTAAGGACAATTGCCACATTAAAAATCAGATGCAGAATGACAGTGGTTAAGTGGCAAATTGTTTGTATTCTCTCTGGTGGCTAAGGAAATATGATTTGAAATAATTTCTTTGGATTTAAATGAAGTCTACCCAAAGTAGTACATTGAGAGCACTTTTCTGTCAAGCCATAAAGTACATTAAACCAAATCAAACCAAACCCACTGTAGTCGAGTCGACTGCAACTCATAGCGACCCGATAGGACAGAGTAGAACTGTTCCATAGGTTTTCGAGGAGCGACTGGTGGATTCGAACTGCCAACCTTCTGGTTAGCAGAGAAATGCTTAACTACTGTGCCACCAGGGCTCCATATGGTTTTGAATCAATCAGTATTTTCAAGTACTAAAAAGAAAGCAGAAGGCAGTCTTAACCATTATCACGAGCACTTACTTTGAGTTTATGCTCTTTCCTGTTCACAATCACAGCTGTGATTTGCTGGTCCATGAAAATCAGAATGGTGACCAACAAGGCAGGGATAGCAGCTGCAAGGCATACCCACCAGGGGTTTCCTCCAAATGGTGGAACAAACCAACCTCGGTTTGGACTTGTTGGCTTTAAGAGAGAGAGTATCATTCAAGACAATATTCAATTAATACATAGTACTCCCTGAAAAATCAGTGGGGGAAATATGTTTTACGTTTTCCTCTGGAGAGTCAATATAGTGAAAAGTAAGAAGAAACAGCTTTACTGATATGGTAGGCTGGAAAAAGAAGATTATTTACCAAAAATTTCCCAAAGGAGCCTATTTTGGGGTAATACTTTATTAAAGGAAAGAGAAATAATATGGGCTGATAGAATAGAAGGAAGTGCCATGTTGTGCGTTTAGGGTAATTCAGGAAAAAGACTTAAGATGAAAGAAAGTGATTTAGGTTTAGGGGAAGTCAGAAGAAACACCCAAATGTAATTTTCAGTAAGTGGTATAGCAAAAAAGTACAAAACCACTGTGAAATTTGTTCATGCATTTCAGCAATTAAGCTAAAGTTGTTTCTACTACTGCCAAAAATGTCATATTTACATAATCTTAAAAAAAAGCTACAAAAATTTTGTAAGTCATAATTGAACTTATTTAAACAGTCTGGTCTTTCTTAGTCTATGTATGAGCAATCATGGAAAACACTTGGTTAATCCTCAAAAATATCACAGAAAATTGATAAAAATGACCATTTTCCCTTTCTCAATCTATCCTCTATCAGCAGAACATACATCTCCACTACAGACAAAAAATTTTCCTGTCTTTTCCTACTTTAATCAATCCAAATAAAGACTAAAATGAATCCAGTTGATGAGTTATCTTCTCACATGTGCTCTCTATCAAGAAAGTTTCACTTCTCTTCTCAGGATATTTCCTTATTTTGTTGAAATTTGCTCAAACTCCACCATGGACTCTACCCACATTTTACTACCTTTACCTGGTTGTGGGCTTGTACAAGAATGAATTTTATCTTGGTCATTAATGCATTTCAGATCCCTAGTATAGGGCCTGACTCAAAGCAAACATTCAATAAATGTTGACAAATGAATTAACGAGTGCACGAATGAGAACTTATCTTTGCTATACAGTGATAGCAGAGATAAATTTAAAAAACTCTACTTGCTGTAATAAATGTACATCTTCCTCATTAAGTAGTTATTAAGCTAAAAGTAGAGTTCATTTTCTTTTAGCATATATATGATCATATGGTAGAAAGAGAGAGTGAGGATGGTTCTGGAAAATAGGTGAAAGAAGACTTACGATGGAAATTAGGTAGGGATATCTAGGAACAACTGAAATGTAAATTTTACCATGACTGCAAATACCAACGGGTTAATAAAATAAACAATTCATGTATCTTATTTGTCTCAGTTAAAATACACATTACTCGTAAACATGTGTGTGTTACAAATACATGTGGCAGGTAGTTTGGTAGTATAAAATGTGCACTGGAAAAGTATCTGGAGGTTTGAGTCCTAGCTTCAGACCCTAGCAGTCCTGTGATCCTGGACATTTTATTTAACTTCTATGAGCTTCAATCACAACTATATAAAATCAGTATGATGATGGTTATCTTGTATATTTCTAAGAATTACTATATGGATCAAGGTAATAATGTGTATGAAAATACTTTGGGAAAATTTAAAATGCTCTAAAAATATAAGGCAGAGTTTGAATTGTTATAAGGTATTTTTTTTTTCAAATAAAAATCAGTACAACGTGAACCTTGCTTTTGATCCTAATATGATATTTAATCTTAGTGAATAAATAGAATAACTTTACATTTGACGTTGTAAGGGACTAATTTTGATAGAAAAAAATGCACAAAGCTAGAAAGTATGATAAACCAGACTGAGGGAAAAGTAAGAAAACCAAAGAGTTCCAGGAATGACCAAAAGGTAGTCTTTCACCTACCTTGAATTCACTTGGCACAATTAATTTTGGAGTGTCCACACCTACCAGGGCATCTATTATACAAAAGATGAGAATGGACAAGATAATGGCAAAGTCACTGATAAGTTTTCTTGCCTGGAAAAAATAAGAAAGAAATAAGAGACCTTTCAGCACTGGATACATACATTTACCTGTGTTTGAAATGAATGATGAATTCTGTATTTGCTAAGTTTATAGTAACAGCTTTGGCAACAAATGAAAGGAGGTGTCACACTGCTGAGGCATTATTCTTTAAATTGTTTTTCTATCACTTTATCACCTGGCCAGAAAGAATCTGATCCCACAGAACAGGACACAGCATGTGGGTATGTACAGGGGAGTGTAGACAGCGCAGGGGGAAAAAAGAAACAAACCCATCCGTCAAGTCGATTCCAACTGATAGCAACCCTATAGGTCTGAGTAGAGCTGCCGCATAGGATTTCCAAGGAGCAACTAAGGGATTCGAACTGTTGACCTTTTGTTTAGCAGCTGTCATGGATTGAATTATGTCTCCCCAAAAATATGTATATCAACTTAGTGAGGCCATGCTTCCCAGTACTGTGTGGTTGTCTTCCATTTTGTGATTGTAATTTTTTTGTTAAAAGGATTAGGGTGGGATTGTAACACCACCCTTACCCAGGTCACCTCCCTGATCCAATGTAAAGGGAGTTTCTCTGGGGTGTGGCCTGCACCACCTTTTATCTTTCAAGAGATAAAAGGAAAGGGAAGCTAGCTGAGAATTGGGGACCTCATACCACCAAGAAAGCAGCACCAGGAACAGAGCGCGTCCTTTGGACCTGGTATCACTGCACCTGAGCAGCTCCTCAACCATGGGAAGACAGAGGACAAGGACCTTCTTCCAGAGCCAACAGAGACAGAAAGCCTTCCCTTGGAGCTGACGCCTTCAATCTGGACTTTTAGCCTACTTTACTGCAAGGAGATAAATTTCTCTTTGTTAAAGCCATCCACTTGTGGTATTTCTGTTATGGCAGCATTGGATGACTAAGACAGCAGCCAAGCCCTTAACCACTATGCCACCAGGACTCCAGGGCAGGGGAAGGGAATCAAATAGACTATATCCCTGAAATATTGTACAAACACTCTTCCTGTATAAAACTGAGGACACGTTGTGAAAATCTGCAAAGATACAGAATTGTGTTTATCATCTGGGAAGTAGGGTTGTGAGTATACAGCAATATAAATCCATAAGGTAACCTGAAAATACCAAGAATCTGTCAGGGAAGGGGTTAAAGTTCCATTCCATTGAGGGAAGTAAATACCAAGACCTGAGAGTAATATCAAGTGATGGAAGATAGGAATATGATAGTTTCATAAACTTTGTCAAAATATTTCTCATTCCAGGCTAGGGCTTAAAGTTTCCTGTTTAAGGGATATTTTTTCTCTATTTTCTTAAGTGTGTTTGCCATTACTTGAGAACTCTCTAGTCAGGGCAAGGACCGGGCTTTATAGGATGCAGCAGTTAAACCCTGACCTTTCCCATGGACTGAGCACAGAGTAGCCATTTACAAATTGTTAAGGACAGCACTGGACCATATAGGTGCTTAGAGGTTCCTCTGTAGTCTCTAGGGGCATAGACACCTAAGTCTCCCCATAAGGTGGGTATATTTGATCATTCAACAATAATTTACTCAACACCTAATATTTTCTTTGGTGCCAGAGATACAACAGTGAACAGAACAGACACAGTCCCTGTGTTCCTGAAGCTCACAGTCAAGCCATACACAAGGCAGGCTTACCCTAAATAAAAATCAGAGTTGATTTAGAGTTTATCAAGTTAACTCAGGGAGAAAGCCAAAAACCCAAACTCACTGCCATCTAGTCAATTCTAACTCATAGCAACCCTATAGGACAGAGTAGAACTGCCCCACAGAGTTTCCAAGGAGTGCCTGGTGGATTCGAACTGCCAACCTTTTGATTAGCAGCTGTAGCACTTAACCACTACACCACCAGGGTTTCCAACTCTGAGAGAGCAGTTTACCTGATCCGGCTAGATGGAGGAAGAAAGAGCAGTGATAGTGTGAATGGTTGCAAATTACTCAGGAAAGGGTATTTTGAAAGAGCAGTGGGACTAGGGCAGTCAAGTATTCAATAGAAATTAAAGGAACAGGAATTACTTGACTGTGTAGATATGCTAAGGGCTGTAGTACTCAATCTTGATTGTTATGTAGTGTCTGGAGTTCTTGGGTACTAGCAGCTGGATCAAAAATGGTCTTTTTGGCCAGGACCTGTTTTTCATCTTGGAAGGTTAATTCTGTCTGGCTTAGCATCTTGAAAAGTTTACACAGAGAAACAGAAGGCCAACCCTTTAACGGATCTTTTAGGGGTAGATTAACAAAAATTATGCACAACAATTTCAAGCATAAATATATGGCAGGGGTCAGTCTGGGGAGAAGATAAAGTTCAGGGATTAGGAGCATGGTTTCTATAGTTAAATTACCTGGGTTGTGAAACATCGGCTCAATTATTTACCATCTGTGAATACTTAAAAAAAAAAAAAAATTAGCCTCTCTCAAATTCAGTTATCCTATCTGCAAAATGTAGCCAAAAGAATCCTCCAACTTCATCAACTGCTTATAAGAATTAAGAAAAATAAACCATGAAAGTGCTTAAAACAATGTCTGGACCGTAATAAGCTTTTCTAATAAGCTCTCTCTGCTGCCAAGTCAGTTCCAACTCATAGCTACAGACTGAAATGCTACCCGGTCCTGCGCCATCCTTAACAACCACTGCTATATTTGAGCCCACTGTTCCAGCTACTGTGTCAACCCATCTCATTGAGGCTCTTGCTGTTGCTCTACTTTACCAAGCATGATGTCCTTCTCCAGGGACTGGTCCCTCCTGATAACTTGTCTTAAGTAAGTGAAATGAACTCTCACCATCCTTGCTTCTAAGGAGCATTCTGGTTTGTTCATTCTTTTGGCAGTTCATGGTATATTCAATATTCTTCACCAACACCATAATTCAAAGGCATCACTTCTTCTTCTTCAGTCTTTCTTATTCATTGTTCATGCTTTCACGTGCATATGAGGTATTTAAAAATACCATGGCTTGGGTCAGGCACACCTTAGTCTTCAAAGTGACATCTTTGCTTTTTAACACTTCAAAGAGGTCTTTTGCAGCAGATTTGCTTAATGCAATATATCATTTGATTTCTTGACTGCCGCTTCCATGGGCGTTGACTGTGGATCCAAGTAAAATGAAATCCTTGACAACTTCGATCTCTTCTCCGTTTATCATGATGTTGCTTATTGGTCCAGTTGTGAGGATTTGTGTTCTCTTTATGTTGAGATGTAATCTATACTGAAGGCTGTGGTCTTTGATCTTCATCAGTAAATGCTTCAAGTCCTCTTCACCTTAAGCAAGCAAGGTTGTGTCATCTGCATACTGCAGGTTGTTAATGAGTCTTCCTCCAATTCTAATGCCACATTCTTCTTCATATAGTCCAGCTTCTTGGGTTATTTGCTCAGCATACAGATTGAATAAGTATGGTGAAAGGACACAGCCCTAATGTACACCTTTTCTGATTTTAAACCCCGCAGTATCCCCTTGCCCTATTCAAATGACTGCCTAGAAAATGGCATTCTTGTCAATTATGGCACTATTATATACACACTATAGGTACAAAAGTAGATTAAAAAATGATCATAAACTGCAGGATTCCTGTTCTTAAAATTTTGAGGAAAAAATACCCTATTAATAATGCTGCTTAACCTCATTAAAAATCACAGCTAGGGTGTATAATATACTCACTCCTATTTTTCCTTCCTTCCCCTTATTGTACAATACAGTTCAGTTATAGCAGAAATCACTCCTGGAGAGTGTTTATTGTTAAGACATTCATATCTAAGACACTGGATCCAGTTTTAACTTCATAGTCAAGGAAATTGATTTTTCCCAAGCTACCGTTGTATTCAACTCTAAATCCTCTAATTAGACAAGGCAGGTAGGGGTGCTGCTTTAGCAGGCTGTGCAGGTTTTACCACATACTAAAATTAGTCTTTAATTTGAACTAGGGAAAGCTGTCACAGTAGAATCAGAGTGCCCCAAAGATGTCAAGCAACGAGTATATACAGGCTACTTTATGAGTCGGAATCTACTTGACAGCAACGGGTTTAGATTGCACTCTGGTGCCTGTGAACAAGGAGCTTTGAGTCCGACTCTAATGAGATAAGAATTACTCTTTAAGCGTTTTTTGCATTTCCAAACATGTTTGTAGAAAGAAAAGTATATGAAGTTCTTCCCCCCCCTTTCATTTTACCTTCCATTTTCAGCAAACTTGGCCACTATCAAAAATTCCCAAATAGCAGCCTTTTATGTAAGTCAATGTAGCAATAAACAAATCAGTTTAGAAATCCATGGTTCCTAATCCCCTACTAGCTATTACTGATAATGATCAGAAGTAGAAGTGCCACAGTTTCCATGAGAAAACCTGTGCTAACAATATTTCTTGCCCCATCTTGTGGACTCAGGGGCCTCAAATCTAGCTTGGGCAAGGGTTATAACTTGAGGGTGTCTATCTAAACCAAGTCTTTCTGGGCTCAAAACTCAGTATCCTAGGAACTTAAACTCTCACAATCTAAGAGAAACACAAAATAAGATAATTCATATGTAGCGAGGGCTTACCATTAACAACAAAAAAAACTCACTTTTTTTAATGGTACACGGAAGTGCTATAATGTATGGTAATTCCTACCCTCGATTCTTGAAGAAGAAAAAGAAAATTTGTCTCAAGATTGCATATTAAATTTAATGTCAGCAGGTTTTGAATTGTTTTATTTTTATTATTTTTAATTAAAAATGTGAAAAGGAAATTATATTTGTCTTCTGCAGAATGGATGAGAAAATACCTCAATCAATAAGAAGCAGTTTAAATATGTAAACTTCAAAAGCAAAGAAGAAATTAAATGCATGGGAAGGGAAATTCAAAGAATCATACGCTGTTCTCTTGTTCTTGGGCAAAAACAACCTAATAAATCTATTACAAACATACTCTTCATGAAGGATGAAACTCTATTAATTATTGAGAGAGTCACCAACAGTGAGAAGCTAGTTAATTTACAGAGGGAAAAATGAATATGGTTCCTCTGAAACCCCAGAGGACATATGGTTTTCACTTTGTGAGGACTGCAGCTGCTCCTAAATTAACTGGGGGAGAAAGGCATAGCTCTCAGTGGAAGGAGCTGTTACAGAGAGACAAGTACAGCAGCAGGGACTCTGTTGGTTCCCAAAAAATATTAATTCATGATGTTAATTCTTCTAATGATTGTAGTGCTTGGAAAATACTAAACAACAGTGTAAAAGAGCATTTATTCTAGATTAAAAAAAAAAGGTATGCCAGACAAATATGTGCCTTTAGGCAATCATAAAAAGGAACCGAATACCATTAGAATTTTGAAATTTGATCTCCCCAGTAACCAATCCTATAAAGCACTCAAAAGAAATAAGCATTAATATTAGTCATTGCAACAAATATAAGACACTGCACATATTATCACCTGCTATGACGAGAATTCAACATTAGGAAAGTCTGATTAAATATTTTAGGGCTAAAAGTTCCAGAGTGAGAACAATCTGGGGAGCAATGAAGTCAGCTGGGCAATTTATCTGGGTGGGGCTTAGAAGGTGCCAATGGAAGTCTATCAGAAAAAAAAAAAAAAACCACTTTATTTTTACCATGGAACAGGAGAGAAGTTGGCCTAGTGAAGTGGCTCAGCAGGAATACTGTGTTAGGTTGGGTTCTCTAGAGAAGCAAAACCACCAAAAAACACTTGTTGCTGTTAAGTTGATACCAACTCATAGCGACCCTATAGGACAGAGTAGAACTGTGCCATAGTGTTTCCAAGATTGTAATTTTTATGGGAGCAGACTGTCACACTTTTCTCCTGCAGAGAAATGAAGCATGTATGTGTGTGTGTGTGTATATATATGCATATATACACACACACACACATATATATGGAAACCCTGATGGTATAGTGGTTAAGAGCTTCAGGGGCTAACCAAAAGGTCAGCAGTCTGAATCCACCAGGCGCTCCTTGGACACTCCTCTAGGGGCAGTTCTACTCTGTCCTGAAGGACCTCCACGAGTCAGAATCTACTCGATGGCAATGGGTTTGGCTTTTTCATTTATATATATAGAGAGAGATTTATCTCAAGGAAATGGCTCACAGAGTTGTAGAGCCTGGCAAGTCCCAGGTCCGTGGGCTAGGTGTCAGGCTGGAAGCTTTTCCTGACTCCATGTAACTGCAGGAATTTTTTTTTCAGTTCTTTCATCTTGAGAAATGCCAAGCATGTTTCCTTTTGATTTTCTAACTCCAGGTCTTTGCACGTTTCATTATACTTTACTTTGTCTTCTCGAGTTGCCCTTTCAAATCTTCTGTTCAGTTCTTTTACTTCATCATTTCTTCCATTTGTTTTAGCTACTGTACATTCAAGAGCAAGTCTCAGAATCTCTTCTAATATCCATTTTGGTCTTTTCTTTCTTTCTTGTCGTTTTAATGACCTTTTGCTTTCTTCATCTATGATGTCCTTGACATCATCCCACAACTTGTCTCGTCTTTGGTCATCAGTGTTCAACGTGTCAAATCTATTTCTGAGATGTTCTCTAAATTCAACTGGGATAAACTCAGGTCTTACTTTGGCTCTTGTGGACTTTTTTTAATTTTCTTCAGCTTCAACTTGAACTTGAATATGAGCAACTGATGGTCTGTTCTGCAGTCAGTCCCTGGCCTTGTTCTGACTGATGTTATTAAGCTTCTCCAACATATCTTTCCACAGATGTAGTTGATTTGACTCCTGTGTATTCCATCTGGTGAGGCCCACATATACAGTCGCCATTTATGTTGTTGAAAAAAGGTACTGGCAATAAGTCACTGGTCTTGCAAAATTCTATCATGTGATCTTTAGCTTTGTTTCTATTTCCAAGGTCATATTTTCTGACTCATAGCAACCCTATATGATAGAATAGAGCTGCCCCATAGGGTTCCTAGGCTGAAATCTTTACAGAAGTAGATCGCAAAGTCTTCATTCCTGCGAAGCAGCTGGTGGGTTCAAACCACCGCCCTTTCAGTTAGCAGCCTAGTGCTGAACTATTGCACTTCCAGGGCTCCTTACTTGGTATATACAATTCCAAATTATTCTGGGAAACTTCCTAACAGAAATTATAGCTAAAATCTTATTATTCTACTTATACATGCTCGTCTTTCTCAGCAACATTTATCAATGACTGACAAAATACTTTCTTGGGCTCTCATAAGGGGAGGAATTTCTTTAAGTCTGAAGAGCGATCATCAATCTGGCAGTTAATACTAAAAGATTATGTCTACAGAGACAGTTAAAACGATTTCTATTCATTTTAAGATTGAAACGATTCTAGCAATCTCAAATTATGACTGACAAGTGCACCATAAATTCTCTACCTGCTATGGCTAAATAATATTAGACTTTAGCAGGTGGAAGAGATCAAAAAGGACAATTATTCCCAAAGTATAAACAAACAAACAAAGCTGCTCAATAAATAAATAATCAAGAAGGGAACTAGAAAAGAAACATCAAAACACAGGTATTTGGTTGAGAGAATGACCTCGAATTTCACTTGAATATCATCCTCAAAGACCTTTACCCAGAAACATGTTCTACACAGATTCAGCTCATAAAAAAAAAAAAAAAAAATACCATTGAAAAAGTGCCTAAGTATGCATATTTCCCAGTGTGTGATCTTAAGCTACAAGCTCAGATGCCTTCAGGAACAGGCAGACCACACGAATGTGTGAAGCAGCAGAGAGTTGTGAAGACATTGATTACTAGGAAAATACAGGTTACACCTAAGTCCTCAATTTTCTCCGTGTTTATGTATATTTTATGAATTGTAGGCAAAGAATGGCTGTGGGCTGAATTCAGCCTGGGCCACCAGTTTGTAATATCCATTTTGAGGAGATTAAGTTAAATTCTTTCAATGTTTCACATTACAGAAATTTCCATTTCTTGGGCTAGCCAGTTTGAGACACTTCATTAGCAACCTTTCCTTGTTTTTTTTTTTAATTTTACAAGAATCTGAGTAAAAAATTTTCCTGGGTAGAAGTAAATATACTAATTTTAAGTTTCATTTCCTTTTAAGAAAAAGGAATTTCATCAAGTGCATCTCATGCCTTCTAAAGTTCTGTCACCCCTCCTTCTGCACAAAACATTGGTAGAATCGTTTCAATCTTAAGATGAATAGAAATCATTTTAACTGTCGATATAGACATAATCGGAAACCGTGGTGGTGTAGTGGTTAAGTGTTATGGCTGCTCAACAAAAGATTAGCAGTTTGAATCCACCAGGCACTCCTTGGAAACTCTATGGGGAAGTTCTACTCTGTCCTATAGAGTCACTATGAGTCACAATCGACTTGATGGCAGTGGGTTTTTTTTTTTAATAATCTTCTAGTATTAACTGCCAAATGGATAACTGCTCTTCAGTTCATGAGATGTCAACTATGTAGCACAGGTCACTGATACAAATCAGATATAACCAAGATTACCTAAGAAATACTGACATTCTAAATACCAAGAATTAACCTATAAAGCAAAGGATTATCTTAGTTTCATTCTGCAGATAAAAAAACAAAATGCCATTAACTAAATGTTGGTCTTATCTTGTAGTCTCTCAATGAACCACAGTTTTGGCTCCAAGTTCACCCAAGCATGTGAAGGGCAGACAGTTTGTCTATATAACCTTGTTCAATTATATATTATTCTATACTGCTGCATTCATCATTACGGGATGGAAAGCTTGGATCAGATGACACTCCTGTACCTATACTTGTGGAACAACACAACTTAAATTTGCTCTCACAGGCCACAATTCAACTATTAAATTACTCACATGTAAAGCTGACGAACAAGAAATTCTATAACATTAAAATTCCAGATGAATAGGAAATGAGTTTTTGCTATGTACTTAAGCACTAAAAATTTAAAAGGTGTTTTTGTTTACTCATGCATTATTAGATGGAATACCTCCCACTTTTTCCTTTCAGTATAGTCAGAGTTATGACAGTCAGAATTTATGACAGAGTTATGTGAATAAAATTGCTGGAAGTTTTTTTAAAGCTGGACTAAGTTATGACACAGTGGCTGCAACAATGGGCTCAAACATAGCGATGATTGTGAGAACAGCGCAGGAGCAGGCAGCGTTTCATTCTGTTGTACACCTTGTCGCAATGAGCTGGAACCAGCCTGACGGCACCTAACAACGACAACAGTTAACCCATATGCACGTGCACAAAGACAGGAAAGCAATATTAAAAAAGTCCAAAATTAATATTGGAAAGGTTGAATTATAGGTACATTTTTTTCATTTTGTAAAATATGATTATTGTCCATACAGTGTAAATTCAAGGAAAATTATTTAAACTCAGGTACTTACTGTGGTTGGAAAATAACGACTGGTTTTGAATTTCTTGAGAGCCATAGAAGAGGTGTAAGTGCCCAAAAAGAGGATGAAAGACATGAGCGAGATATCAGGAACAAAGTTACAATTGTTCCCCACGAGCTTCCCTCCATATTTCAAACACTCCTTCGTCGACAAAAATGCCCAGTCAATGGTAGCATCATGGTGCTGAAGAAGAAAAACATTAAAACATTAAAATTTTCTATAGAACACTGACTCATCAAAAGCAGCTTTTGACAGTTGGTGGGCTCTACAGGGATTATACTAAAAGTTTCTGTGAACCAGTCTGAGGATAATCATTAAAGAGTGAAATCTGATGAGGTGTTAACGGAATAACAGGTAAGGGGGACCAGGAGGTTAGCAATTATTGAAAATATAATGAGAATGATGCAATCTGTTACTTAGTTTGAGATATAGCCTTACAATCACCCATTTGTTCAACAGAAACAAACCACAAAGTCCTTCTTTCCTGTCAAACTTCCTGAGAGTAAACTGAGACAATAATATCCTAAGTCTCAAAATGCTTCACTCTCTGAAGTACTTTTGTTGTTCAAAAAGTACTTACTTTTGTGTAGTACACAGCTTCTTACGCTTCTAGCTGATGGCCCTGCTGGGTAATGGCATAAAAGTTATAGTAGTTTAACTATTTATTTACCCAGTACTTTCACTACTAAGGAAACCCTGGTGGTGCAGTGGTTAAGAGCTATGGCTACTAACCAAAAGGTCGGCAGTTTGAATCCACCAGGTGCTCCTTGGAAACTCTGTGGGGCAGTTCCACTCTGTCCTAGAGGGTCACCGTGAGTTGCAATCGACTCAACTGCAACAGGTTTGGTTTTTTGTTTTCCCTACTAAGCTGTTTCTTTTCTAAATACTGGAGATCAGTCGGTAATTTAAGTAATTAAATCCTATAAATATGTTAATGGTCCCTTTTTTTTCGATTGCAAATCCTAAATAAAATGTAATTTTCCTTGACTCCAGATCATCATTGTAAGCCTCCATTTTTGGACTGTGCGGTGACGCCTTTTGGCTCTGGAGTTGTGTATGGGATATCCATCACTAAGTCACATGGCCTCAAATTCAAGGTCAATTTTCAAATTTTCTTCGGTCTCGTTTAGTGCTGTCATGTTGTCAGTGTTATGCTTCTCTCTAATGGCTAACTGGTGTTCCAATTTTCTGTTTCGAATAGCAGGAGACCCTTTTAGCTAGGGTCTGGGCATTTGTCCTCTAGGTGCTTTCAGTATTAAAAAATATATATATATATTAGCTGCTAACAACTCACAGCTGCCTCCTTCTCTGAAGACCAGCCTTCAGCCACGCAAGAGCTCCCTCACGTGGAATGCAGCCAATTACTGACCAATATGAACCAAGCCCATTGCCATTGAGTTGATTTAGACTCATAGGACAGAGGAGAACTGCCCCATAGGGTTTCCAAGGCTGTAAATCTTTTTGGAAGCAAACTGCCACATCTTTCTTCTGCCCCACAGCTGGTCGGTTTGAACTCCTGGCCTTTTGGCTAGCAGCTGAGTGCTTAACCACTAGGTCACCAGGGCTCCTTTACCAACACTAACAGGGTAGAAAACTAACTCTTTTCTCGAAGTGAGAGCAACCCCATGGTACAATTTATGCTCCAGATCTCCGCATGGAATCAGGTGGAAGCCAAACTCTGGCGAAGATTGCATCTTTTTAACTCCTTCCTCATCCTATCTTGCTTCCCTCACTTCCTTTTTATTGAGACCATGCCCTCAATAAATTACATGTCCCTTAATTCTAATAGCAGACTCTGCCTCTACAAAACCTAACTTAAAATAGCCAACTTACTTGAATTACTGGTCAACCAAAAGTCAAAGGAGCCTAAGGAACTCTTTCGAGAATATCAGAGTATGAGGGACACTCAGAGATCATTTTATCAGACTTCCCACCCCTAGTGTTCGATAGACCTGATGATGGACATTCATCCTCTGCTTGAACATTTTCAGCGATGAGCAGTTTTCTGGTAATTCATTCCTTTGTTCAACAAAATTTCTGCAGAGATCTTCCTTATACTGATTTTTGAGCTTTCTTACTTATCCTTTAAGTGAATTTCTTTTGCTATTCAGAGAGCTTTCTTGTATACTGTGAGTTTGTGGCTATTTCCTAGAGACAGATTTTCAAAATCTTATCTTTCTAGATGGATGCCAATGTAGTAATGGGAGTGGGGGAGTAAGAACTGGGTTTCTCAGCTTGGGAATATCCTAATTACCCATGACCTTATTCTACTTGGGTTCACAGCTAATGGGTATGTCATGTGCCAATTGAAGAGGTTTTGAGTATACCTTTGAAAAAACTGTGAAAAATAAATTACAGAGACAAGAGTTCTACCTCACACCAAATATATCATTAGCATTCTTTACTGTTCGATGAATTCTCTTGATGGGAATGATCTAGTCAGAAAATAAGATAACCCAGAACATAGAATCTTTGGCCTGATAGAGTTCATATTTTTATAGAGCTCAAAAGGTAAAGTACTTATGTAAGTCAACAAAAAAAATAGACTTTAGATCTTTCCTGAAACTTTTTTTTCTATAGTAGCTTCAACTTGTAAACAGCTGAATTGCATAATTGCTACTTCATCAAGCTCTGCTTCTGAAAGGTGATTAATCATGTCTCCTTTTACTTTTCAGATTTTTGCACATGGATGTTTTTAGCAGAATGCATTTAAAGTTTAGAGGTCATAATAAGTAACAGATTTCTCTGTTTAGAAATCAGCAAAAATTTACTGTAATTTCACTTCAGCACTTTAATATCAGCAGAACCCTTTGTTATAACTAGAGTTCCCCAAAGAGGTAAGCTACATTAAAACAATCCCCATGGCAATTTTATTGATCGTCTTGCAGAGATTGAGGCTGAGGAGTAAACTACACAGACATACATGAAACAATAGCTATGCTTTCTTGCTTATATCAGCTTAAAAATGCCAATATCAGTATTTTGTAAGGCTCAAATGATTATCTATAGAATCGTACAGAAAATTTAGCCTTCAAATACCATCAGTCATGAACATCTTAAGAACCTTTGGGTGCATATATATCTCAGGATACATAATATCTCAATATACAAAGTTTCCCACTCCCATAAAAGGTAAACTCTAGCTGATAAACAATTCCATTAAAACATCACTGAAAAGAAATCTGTATCACTTGTGTTATTTTAATGTTATTATTACATATAAGCTGATATCAATGAAGGTTAACCCCATAAAACTTTAGACAAGATCTATACCATGAAAAAACTAAACAGACAAAGCATGACTCATCTGTTAATGGTCTATGTATGTAAATATAAAAAGTGGGGTGTTAGATAATTAGCTGATAATTTAATCCTTGCAGACAGCCAATTTATATAATTTTTATTTCAATATATTTTATTATCTATGAAACAGATACTTTTGGGTCTAAATGATATTTTTGCTTCAAAGGTCCATTTTGCTTTGCCTATATAAACCCTGGTGGGGCAGTGGTTAAGTGCTATGGCTGTTAACCAAGAGATCGGCAGTTCAAATCAGCCAGGCACTCCTTGGAAACTCTATGGGGCAGTTCTACTCTGTCCTACAGAGTTGCTATGAGTTGGAATCGACTTGACAGAGGATTTTTTTTTTTTTAAATAAAGGGAGCATAAAAATAATAGAAACCACTTGTTATAATCCAATAGTTTTCAATTTTTAATTATCAGTAAAACACCTTTTTCATGTAATTTACACAGAACCCTGATCTTTAAAACCGACAAAGCTGAACTGCTCTGCCCTAGGCGGCATAGAGCCCGTCTCTCTCCAAACCCTTCTGAATAATGTCTCTGGAGTCTTCGCTGTGTCTTAGGACAGCACTGCTTTAAAGTTATCTAAAATTACTGTAACTACTTTAATCCAGGTCCCTGGGTAACTCAAAGGGTTAAGGGTTTGGCTGCTAGCCAAAAGACTGAAGTTCAAACCCAGCCAGAGGCATCTCAGAAGAAACACCTTGTGGTCTGCTTCCGAAAGTCACAGCCATGAAAACCCTACGGAGAACAGTTCTATTCTCCAACATGTGGGGTCACCATGAGTCAGAATCAACTCAGCAACAACAGGTTGGTTAAAGTTGAATCAGGAGTCTGCAAACTACATTCCACAGTCAAAATTCAGCCTGATTCCTATTTTTGTAAATAAAGTTTTATTGAGATATAGCCATGCTCATTTGTCTGCATACTGTCTATGGCTGTTGCTGTGCTACAACTGCAGAGCTGAGAGCCTTTGAAGGAGACTGTATGATCCCACCCGCCCAGAACCCACCCATAATGTTTACTATCTGGCTCTTTAAGGAAAAAGCTTGCAAACCCCTGGTTTAATCTGTAGTCTAGAACTTCCTATGCTACTTTATAATATTCTTTTAAAAATTCTTATGACTTTATCAGATTAGTACATTACATAATTTTTGTATGACAACCTTTTACACTTGTTATTTCACAAATATCATTTTTAATAGTGGTTGATTCTTTGTAAGTAATTCTTGTTTTGATCATTTGTAATTTTCATATTGCGCTAAGTCACAGAACAAGCAAAATGATGTAAATTATTCTTCCCAGATTCATATACCTCCTGAGGAATTTATTTTGAAGGAAATGCTGAACAAATTTGAAAGAAATAGACTGCAAAACACCCTCATGGGCTTCAATCTCAGTTCTACTACGATTCAGGTGGAAAACAGAAAAAAGTAACTTCACTTTCCTGTGTAATTGCAAATAGGGCTTTTCACTTAAGTAGCTGTAAAAGAGTGCCATAAAGATCAGTGTGGTCATAACTCTGGAAAATGCTCTGAAGTGAATAGTGTTCTTCATATGCAAACTACATACAGAAAGTCATGGTGGAAATTTACAACTAAATAACACAGGGTCCTAAAAGAGGGCAATACTGTGTTGGACATATCCAGCAAAGATGTCATGTGACTTCAGGAACAAAGAAATCCCCAAGCCCCCCAAAATCACACACAAAACCCTGTGTGCATGTACATTTATCTGGGAAGAGTGTCCATTAGCACCTCAATGGAGTCAGTTTAAGAAGCACTGCTCTAGACTTGTTATGACTAAGACAATGCTGTCCTTTTAATACGACATTCTCTGTGTATTTTACCCATACTTCAATTTTCCCTTACTATAAGAGTAAATCCACAATTGCACTATAACAATGATTTGTCAACTCATAAGCAAATGCTCTCCAATTCAGAGAAAGAACAATTGTTTTGTAACTACTTCTCAGCTAACCACTCTATATCCCTGTTTAGATCCTCATAAGCATTTTAAACTTAACATGCTCAAAAAGAACTCCTGATTTTCTCCTTAAACCTGCTCCCCCCATGGGCTTGCCCACCTCTGGCAACTTCATCCCTCCAGATGCTAAGAACAGGAAACCTGGATGTCATTGTTAATTTCCCTCTTTTTCACAAGTCAAATCACGGCGACGACCTCATATCAAAATACATCCAAAAGCAGATCACATGTAACCCACAACCAGTGCTACTACCCTTGCTTAAGCCACCACTGCCTCCTCCAGGCTTGATGCAACGGACTCACGTCACTGCTTCCATCCTTTACTCCTTACTCCGTATTTACTCCTGTGGCTTTTATCTTTATTTCTTATGCAAAATTCTGTAAATAGCATTTTAATGGTTAATTCAGAAGTTTAAAAACAAGACAAATGGGAACATAACTTCAGAAGTCCTCTCTGCCTGTCAGAACTCTCATAGCACATTATCTCTATTTCTTTATGATGCTTATTTCTTCCTATTGCAATTATATTGCAGTTCTCCTCAATGCAACTATCAGTTTTATGATGGAAATCATCAAAGAGGCCTGGAGCCTGGATTTAGAAGAGAAGGTAAGTTTGAAGACATTGCCTTAGGAGTTATCTGCAAAGAGTTGACCACTGAAGTAAAAAAACTACCAACAGAAAATGCGCTGAAAAGTGTCAAAACATCTAGGGTACTCGCAATGGAAATAAAGGTACCAAAAAAGGTTATGAAAAAGTTATCAGAGTGATGAATAAAAGGAGACATACAAGAATGATGAAAATCAAAGGAGGAGAAAATTCTAATAGTGAAGGAGGGTTGAGAGGGTCTAATGTTGCAAAAAAAAGATGAAGGATAAAGACTAAGCAAAGACCACTGATCTTTTTATAACTAGAAAATATTTGGTAATGTTTAAGAGAGCATCCAAAAGAGTGAAGCCAGAATTCAGTGAGCTGAGAAATGAATGGGAGAGGAAAAAAAAATTGGAAGAACAATTACAGATCATTTTTTTCAAGAAACACAGTAGCAAAAGGATAGGCTAGAGCCTGCAAGCATGGCAAAGTCAAGGCAAGTTCTTTAGGGTTGGTGAAGACTTTCAAGGTACTTGTGGATGAGAGAAAAATCCAGTTATGGGGATAAAAAGGAGAAGAGGTAATGGGAACACCAAGAATGAAAAGAGGAAGGTGAGAGATTAACACAGAAAGAGACTGAGAGAGAAAGGCAGAAAGAAAGAGTCTGACAAGGACTTGGTAACTATTTCTAGGTAAAAAGCTAGAAATGATAAAAGTTCAAAGCTGAGTACTAAAGGACACGTGGTCACTAAGAAATAAGAAAGACGAAAGGGAGCAGATCAAGATGGAAGCGGAGTTCAGTTTAGGATGCAGAAGGTACCAACTAAATCTTCATTTATTAAATGAATGAAGTCTTTCATCAAAATCTGAAAATTTGACATATTCCAGGAAGATTTCTACCAATTTACCTACCCTTTTTATCAGGAAGGCAAAATTAAAGTAAAATAAACTTTCAATTTTGGGTTGCCAAAAAATAGTACAGGATGTCCAGTTACATCTGAATTTCAGATAAACAAAGAATAAATATTCTTAGTATAAGTATATCCTATGCAACATTTACCTATACTAAAACAGTATCCATTGCCTATCTGAAATTCAAGGAAGAGGAGCAGTCCAAGACAACTAAAAAGGGATGACAGGGAGAGCGACAAAATCCAGTGGATAAGGGAATAAATGTGACAAATTTAGATTTGTGTTTCTGTATTTGCAGAAAGAAAGAGATATAACATTAGACAGAGAGATACCATAAGCAGAGGTACTTAGAAGGTGACATACAACACTTCCTTCATTTAGTTAGTAAGTCATATTAAAAACCTAACAGAGTGCTCACCATGTGGAGGAACTAGCAATGAGGGGAGTAGATGAGCTGAAGCAGATTGTTTGTGTAAAGGGGTAGTAGGAAATAAGGTTTAAAAGGATATGGGACTAAGTTGCCAAGGGTTTTAACTGAGGTCAATTCCATGAAAAGACATTTCAATCTATCTGGATCTCATTTTCAAGAGAATTACCTTGCTTTTACAAAGTGGATTTGTTTTCATGTCTTGAGAATAGAAGGTATACCGAAGGATTTATCTTAAAATTTAAGCTTGTGAGCCACTGTCCAAGATACAATGTTCTATATTAGCCCAGACAAACACAGGAAGAAGGAGATTCAGAAATCGGAGAAGGAACTGGACAGGAAGTCTAGCTGCCTCCATGAACTACTACCTTCTTTGCCATAGACCAGAAGAACTGGATGGCACCCGGCTATCACTGCTGAATGTTTTTATCAAGGACTCAACAGATGAATCCCGATCAAAAGTGAAAAAATGCAGAAAAGAATTTAAAATCTTGTAGAACCCAAGCTTACTATACCCACTGAGGATGGAGGAACACCCAAATCTGTTGCCCTGAGAAAATTTTTGAAACTTGAACTGAAACTATCCCCTGAAGTCATCTTCAAACTAAACAACAATTTAGCTGCTCTTTTGAAGAAATGTCCACATGAGATCAAATTGACAACAGTAGCTCTAAAACATAGATGGGTAGTTTACAGTAGCAGTTTAGTAGTCAATGGTAGTGAAGTAATAAAGGGAGAGATAGCGAGAATGGTAACACAGTGTGAAAAATGAAACCAATGCCACTGAACTGCACATGTAGAAATTGTTTAATGGATATATGATTTGCTGTGTATATTTTCACCAAAAATAAAATTTTAAAAAATTTAAATACTAAAGTATGCTCCCCAAAAGAAAAAAAGTGGAGAAATATATGTGACAGGATGGGCAAAATGTTGACAGTTATTGAAACTAGCTGATGCGGTACCCAGGTTCATTGTACTATTCTATTTTGGTGTATTTAAAAGACTTTCCTTTTTTTTTTAAGAAGGAACATGTAATTTTCAAGGAGATTTAAGGACAGAATGATTTTTACACTTGACTTTCTCAACAGTAGAAAACCAGAAGGATGCTATACACAAGAAAATTAATATGACATTCCACTTCCCATGAAAATGAATGTTAACTCCTAGAACCACCCTGAAGGTAAATCAAATAAAAGCACTTTTGTGTCCATGTCTGACTGTCAAGCAGAATTTATGTGACTCTAATAGTTCTTAGTCTCATGATTAAAAGCATCTCCATGTAGACAGGGTACGCTTCACTAGGTAATATAATACGCAATAAATAAATAAATAAAGATTCTACATTACTCTCCTTGAATAGCAACTGGTGAAATAAGTGCCTTTTTATATAAATGAGGGTGATGCTACGAATAATAGTCTCAAGGTTAAGTGCTGAAGGTTAGGTAGGTGGCATTCTCATTCAGTATTTTTCCCCCCAGTGGGCGAGCCAGATACTCAGTGATCTGCAATCTTGCCTTATGATATACAACATGTATTTGAGCTGTAGTTGTCTGTGGTTATACGTATACTTGTGAAATACCAAAACTAACTGGTTGTTCTGCCTGTGATTAAAATGTAAAATGTTGCAAAAGACCATCGCTCCCACTCTAATAACTAAAAAAATCTAGATAAACTACAAAATCATAGTTTTAAAAAACCCACCAGAGTGATACAGATGCAAAGAAATCTAAATAAATGAAATTCCAGAAAGAGACAAGTCTTTAGTAGGAGAGAAGAGACCCGCAGCTGCCTTATCCATGGCAGAGCAGCAGGAGGAGAGATCCACTACAGATAAGAGGTAAGAAGAAATAAGCCAAATCTTTAATTTTTTAATGGCTGCATTTTTACGTAGGCTGGGGTGACAGATTAGAACTCAGAGGAGCCGTAGGAACAGACCAAGCCTGCATCCACCCACCAACCTTTCTTATGGTCTTTACCAAATGCACAGGTAGTACACCAAAGGCTTGAGGTTGGATAAAGAGCTAAAAGAGATCTCCTCCTCCTTAGACACACCGAGTGTCCTTAGTCATCTAGTGCTGTCATAACACAAATACCACAAGTGGATGGCTTTAACAAAGAGAAATTTATTTTCTCACAGTCTAATAGTTTACAAGATCAAACTCAGGGTGTCGGCTCCAGGAGAAGGCTTTCTCTCTCGTCAGCTCTGGAGGAAGGTCCTTGTCTTCCATCTTCCCCTGATCGAGGAGCTTCTCAGGCACAGGGACCCTGTGTCCAAAGGACGTGCTCTGCTCCTGGTGCTGCTTTCCTGGTGGTATGAGATTCCCAACTCTCTGCTTGCTTCCCTTTCATCTCATGAGAGATAAAAGGTGGTTCAGGCCACACCCCAGGGAAATGCCCTTTACTTTGGACCAGGGAGGTGACCTGGGTGAGGGTGGTGTTACAATCCCACCCTTAACCTCCCAACATAAAATTACAATCACAAAATGGAGGACAACCATACAATACTGGGAATCATGGCCTAACCAAGTTGATACACACATTTTTGGGGGGACATAATTCAATCCATGACACCGAGCCTCCCCCAAATGCAAGAAAACCATGTCCCTGTGATGTGAGGTAGAACAAGAGAGCTGAGAGACAGCGCTCTGAGGTATTCAACAACTTCTGAGAGGGTAAGGCATCTGTACTTTGAAGGTGTGGTACAGCATCAAGGCAATGAAAGATCTCCCAAGGGTCAGAAGCTGGGGCAGAAAGCAAGGTATCAAACATTTCAAAGGACTTTCTGGGATAATGGAAATGTTCTATGTCTTCATTTTGCTGGTGACTACATGGGAGTATACCATTGTCAAAACTCATTACACTGAGCACTTAAAAACTGCATGCCTCCATTGAAAAAGAAAAAAAAGAACCTAATTTGAATAGCAAATACTAACTGTTAGTAAATACGAACTGATCCATTTGATCACATCTTCAAAAGAGACATTAGATTTTGAAATCTGGTTTCTCTCTCCAAGAGAGTGGAAGTCAACACATCTTAATGCCCATTGCTCAGGTACAGCATGGATAAGCAGTGGCTGGTCACAAAGTGGAAACCCTGGTGGCATAGTGGTTAAGAGCTACGGCTGCTAACCAAAATGTCGGCAGTTCAAATTCACCAGGTGCTCCTGGGAAACTCTATGGGGCAGTTCTACTCTGTCCTATAGGGTTGCTATGAGTCGAAATTGACTCAACTCAATGGCAGTGGGTTTTTTGGTTTGGGTCACAAAGTTATGCAAGGGCCTTCTAAAATGTCAATGCCAGTTGAAGCAATATGCCAAGTGAGAAATCTCTGGGAAAACTAACAAAGGTGAGAAGAAATAAAGACACAATGATTCCAATAATGAACAGAAATAATGAAAAATCTGTCATTTTATATTGAGGTATGGTTATTCCAGAGTTCTAATCTCTGTCTGGAGTCCCTGGGTGGTGTAACTGATTAAGCGCTCAACTATTAGCCAAAAAGGTTGGCAGATCGAATCAAACCGACTCAGAGGTACTTGGAAAGACAGCCTGACAATCTGCTTCTGAAAGGTGGCAATCATTGAAAACCCTCTGGAGCAGTTCTGCTCTTTAACACATGAGGTTGCTGTAAGTCTGAATTGACTAGACTGCAACTTACAACAACAATCTCTGTCTAAATGCCCTAAAACTCCCTTTTTCCTGCTTTCTCTCTCTAGAAAGAAACCTCTATAACCAGGAAGAAGAAAGCTTGTCTTCATGCTAATAGGCTGAAGCAAAAGCTTTTCTTTCTGTGACAGGATATTCTCAGGGCCTTGTGAAAAGGAGCCTTACTGACGCCCAGGGACTACATGTTACTTTTACAGCTCCCACTCTCATGATCTAATTATGGCTAAAATGAAAAGAAGGAAATTAAGTCCTGATGACTGTATTCCTAGGAAAGGGTCAGTGTAGCAGGGCTGGCACAGCCGAAGAGACAGAGGACTCAGTAGTCTGCCAGAAGCAGTGGCTTCCAATTTCTTCTCTCCAATTAACCTTCTGACTTGTGAAGGCAGCATGGCCTAGTGGAATTATAATAATACCTAAACAGCATAATAACAGTACCTAACATTGATCAAGAGATGAGTATGTGCCAGCTACTATGCTAAGTCCTTCCTATCTATTGACTTGACCTTATGGTGTACCTATGAGTCCTGGTGGTGCAGTGGTTAAGCGTTTGGCTGCTAACAAAAAGTTGGCTGTTCAAATCCACCAGCCTCTCCTTGGAAACCCTATGGGGCAGTTCTACTCTATCCTATAGGGTTGCTATGAGTCAGAATTGACTTGATGGCAGTGGGTTTGGTTTTGGTTTATGGAACCTATGAGATAGGTATGAGTCGGAATCGACTGAGCGGCAGTGGGTTTTTGGGTTTATGAGATAGGTACTATTATCATTACCATTTTACAGATGGGAAACTGAGAAGCTTCCACAGCCTGTTGAGTAGTGGAACCTTGCTCTTGAAACAAGGCAGTCTGATACCATCACTCAGTATCTGTAAGTCTTCCTAGGTAAAACACTGCACTACTCCCCAAAGAATGAGAATTAGGCAGCCTTTGGAGTTAGAAAGCCCTGAGTTCCAACCCTGGTTTTACTGTTTACTGATGGTATGGTCTTTGGAAGGTCAGTTAAACATTCTAAGCTTCTGCTTCATCTATAAAATTTAGACGTTAACATTTAATTAACACATAAAGTTAATGTGAGAATTACAGACAATTAAATATAACGACCCTGACACTTAGTAATTACTCAATAAATGGTAGTTATCATTGATAGCAATAAATCATATTACTTCCTTAATGCTCATTTCTGAATCATTAAATTATATTATGTCAAGTATACATAAATGAACAGGTATGACGAGAACAGGAGAAATAAAGACCGAATAAAAGTTGTCCTTCATAATTATATACAATTCTCCACACACACACACACACACACACATAGCTTTTTTCCTTAGAAATACTGAAAATAGCACTGTAACATTTTAATTAAGGTGTGATATTGATACGCATAAGGAGCCCTGCTGGCACAGTGGTTAAAGCACTAAATTGCTAACCTAAAGGTCAGCGGTTTGAAACCATCAGCAGCTCTGCTGGAGAAAGATGTGGCACTCTGCTTCCGCAAAGGTTTACAGCCTTGGAAACCCTATGGGGTCACTATGAGTCAGAACTGACTCGGTAGCAGTGGGTTTTTTTGTTTTTTTTTGATATCCAGGCAAAGATACCACTTTGAGGACTAAAGTGTGCCTGACCTAACCCATAGTATTTTCAATCACCTCATATGGATAGGAAAGCTGGACAATGAATAAGGAAGGCCAGAGTATTGATGCCTTTGAATTATGGTGCTGGCAAAGAATATTGAATATACCATGGACTTCCAGAAGAACGAACAAGTCTGTCTTGGGAGAAATATTTCCAGAGTGCTCGTTGGAAGCAAGAATGGCAAGACTTCGTCTCATGTACTTTGGACTTGCTATCAGGAGGGATCAGTCCCTGGAGAAGGACGTCAGGCTTTGTAGAGAATGAGCGTAAAAGAGGAAGACCCACAAGATGGACTGACACAGTGGCTACAACAAAGGACTCAAACATAGCAATGAATGTGAGGAGCACTGGACTAAGCAGTGTTTCGTTCTGTTCTGCACAGGGCTGCTATGAGTCAGAACCAACTCGATGGTACCTAACAACAACAACAACAGTGATACGCACATGAGAGGACTGTTGCCCTGGAGTACACAGCATTCATAAAAACTGAAAGAGAATGTTTGCCTTTCAATTTGCAAACATAAAAGCATTCCATGGTACTAGGTAAAGCACAGGTCTTGAAACTACCTAGACTTCAGCTCTTATCTTTGTTCCACTAATTTATGGCTGTGTGACTGAGCAAGAAAGGTTATTTACCTCCCAGAGCTTCAGTTTCTCTCATCTATAAAAGGGGATAAATATATCTGGTAACACAAAAACCAAATCAAACCATTGCCATCGAGTCAATTCTGATTCATAGTGACCCTATAGGACAGAGTAGAACTGCTCCATAGGGTTTTCAAGACTGTAAATCTTTATGGAAGCAGACTGCCACATCTTTCTCCCACTGAGTGGCTGATGGGTTTGAACTGCTTACATTTCAGTTATCAGCTGAGTGCTTAACCACTGGGCAACCAAGCCTCCTTAAATATGCCTGGTAAAAAAAGTAGGTTTTGTTGATTATTATAATATTTATTAAGGATTAGAATGATTATAATATGTATAAAACAACCAATCTTTTATAGCTGCTCTGTGACCAAAAACCAAAACCAGTGCTGTTGAGTTGATTCCGACTCATAGCGACCCTATAGGACCCTATAGGAACTGCCCTGTAGAGTTTCCAAGGAGCGCCTGGCAGATTCAAATTGCCAACCCTTTGGTTAGCAGCTGTAGCACTTCACCACTACGCCACCAGGGTTTCCAGCTGTTCTGTGAGTGGCAGCTAAATTATAATCATTGTTATCCCTCTATGTCCTCTAGCACAGTCATACCAGAATTCAACCAGAACATCCATTTGTTTTTCACGAATCTTATTGTGACAGAATACTCTTACTATAGATCTTATAATTGATACATAGTTACAGATCAATTACTGGAGTCTCTTCCAGAACATGCCCAAACACAGGGCTTAAAAATTCATTAATTTTAAAGCTTTCCTTGATTAATAACTGAAAGAATTAAGTTAGGAAAGAATTCCTATTTAAGTAAATAGAAGTGAGTGTTTTACTAATTTTTTATTGCGAATTAACTTAAATTTTTTTCTAGGTCTTTTTTTTTTTTAACCATATATGATTTAACTTAAAAAATTTAATGTCTAGAAGAAATTCTTTTTCTGCTGCATCTTAGGTAAGTCCTAGGAGGCAAAAGGCAGGCTGGCTGAAACATTGAAAATTGAACTCTTTTTAAAATATGTGACCTTTAAAACATACATACTCTCTTACACATACACATATGCACATAACACACATACACTATGACACACGGAACAAACAGATTAGAGGAAAGTCAGAGAAAACTTTGTAAGGAAAGAAGTCAACAAAGCCAAGAATATGAAAACAAGAGAGAAACAGGGTCAAGTCAGTTACCCAAGAAAAGATACAAAACATCATCTTCGAAAAGGATGCTGTGGGCACTCACTACATAATATCTGCAAAAGCGTTCCAGTCTCCTGAGAGATGGGCACTCGATCAATACAACGCATTATGGTTTCTGCCTTTATAAACAAGAGATTGCTATTCTTTGTAAGATTCTATATTAGTATAAAAGGAACACAATTGGAAGTCTGGAACAGCTTCCCCTTTTTCTCCAACACAAAAGTCTCCTTCCAGTGTGAGACCTTCCATGCCAAACAGCTCATTTTTAAAGCTTCGTTCCAGTTCCCTAAAGTTTCTTGGTTACAAGCCATGGGAAAGGATATCATGTGACTGAGGCATGGTCCTGTCTAAGTGACTGGGGAAGTGTCCCGCTACAATCACCCTTAATGAAGAGAACACAGCATCATTTGGTTAGTCAGAAGAATTCTTAACTGTACTACGAGCACACAGGATACCATGTTCTCATTTTTCAACCTCTCCCACTTCCCATTGTGAACATATTTCAAGATCACAATTAATGAGAAATAGCGGGTTTCAAAAGCAGGTTGGAGTATTTGCTTCTGTTTTAAAAAAAAAAAGCAACAAAAAGCTGGCTAGAGCAAAGGAAAGAAGTGATTTTTTCTGTTACTCTTCTATCAATGATTTTTAAATATATGCTCATGCCCGAATTGCTAGATGGTAGGATACATCATATTATGAACATTGTAATTATAGTAGGCAATATACAAGTGTTTTGACACATTAAATCACTTACCATGTCAGCAGAAGAAATAGTTGGTAAATCTTCCAGGCCTGGTGTGGTACCATTAGGTAGTGAGATATTAACTGTAAGAAAAGACAATTTTGACTATAAAAATAAAATAGAAACAACCTAAATATTTAAGTAGGTATCTAAAAAAGGCAGAACCAATAATTAAAAATATTTTCAATAGCAACATAAAGGTACAGTGAATTTATTCACGGCACAGTTATTTATTATAATTGTGTTCACCTTTCCCCTACATAAGGTAATTAAAGATTTGAAAACATTTATCTGATGCACTCTAATCTGATAAAAAAGAATAAAAAATATTAGGAGATGACACTAAAATTTATTTTCTCATTAAAAAAAGAAAAAAAAAACTTTCCAGTTCCTAAAAGGCACTCAATGTATTTTGCCTAGTGGAATATATGGCTGTTAATTATTTAGTAAATTAATCCCTGGCTTCATGTGTCATAAAAATCTCATAAATAGGGCTTCACTAATTAAGAACTACCTGATTTGGAGTTTTTGGTATTTGGACTGCCTATCATAAAGTATATCTTTGCAATGCCTATCAGAAAGTGTATCTTTACAATATGTATAAAAACAACAAAAAATTACTGAATAAATAATATCAATATAATGAGGAAGAGTATTTGATCTATTAAGAAAAAATCACTTTCAAATAATTTGGCATCATTTATAGATTTAACATGTCACACTCAAAGGAATCTAATTTATTTATTAAATATTTCACTAGATTTTTTTCTATTTTATGGGTCAGAAAAAAATTTTTTAAATAGTATTTAAATAGCATTCTGAAATTTAAACATTTTGCTTTATCAGATAAACCTTTTTCCTAGTTTGTGAAGTTTTATGTACAATAAAATAGTTACTCAGGGAATATCTCTAATTTATGGGAATATTGTGCAACAACACTTAACAACCTTCTGTCTTCGAAGGTCACGTTGCTCACTTAACATTCAGATTTCTAATTATTGTTTGGTCTCCCTACCCAACCTCCCTCATTCCCTACCTCCACTCCTGAACCCCTGACCTGTCTTTTTAGTCTGCTGTGTTTCAAGTCCTACCTCCATGAACTTTCCAGGAAAAACAAACACATTTATTTGACCATTGGAATTTAGAATATAACATCTGTGAGGGATGATTAGAAGGGACATGTCTTATTCACTACTTTTCTCCAGAATCTGCCCAGAGGCTGACACTTAACTAACAAAGCTTCAAAAAATATTTATTTATTATCAAGCTAGGAAAGGAGATATATTATGACTAAAATTAATGACAGCAGATGAGGCAAAGGAAAACAAATAGAAGGGGAAATATGTAGCTTGAGTGCTAGTTTTTCTCAATTTTGGAATCTGTTTTGATCTTTGAAGATTCTGGACTATAAAGCTAGTTGTGGTCAGGGCTTCCCTATTTGATTAGTAAAACAAGCCAAGGTGGAAACTGTATGTTTTCTTATTCTGTATGTTTGATTACAGGTCAGAGAGAACCAAAATAGTCTAAAGGATGCTTGGTCCCAACAATAAAACCAAACAGGAATCCCGTCCCAAAAGGAAAAAGGTGTTAGTAAATTATTAGCAACAAAATCTAGGATTTACTAATATTTTGTTCTACAGAGCTAAAAGTACATTTTCTTACATTATGCCACTTGTCCATTTAAAAACATACTAACCAATAAAAATCTAAACCTGCTGCCATCGAGTCAATTCTGACTCATAGTGAAATACATACTAGAGAGCACACAATACGCATACAGTTATACCCATTTTATGTTGGATGGGACTCAGAAGTAAGGGATGCCAAGTTGCTTGCACAGGATTATAGAGTCAATCACAAGCAGAGTTGCCACCAGAACCTCCTTCAGCATTCTTTCCTCTCCTACCCAGCATTGCTAATCATCAAAATCAAGGTGATTTATGTAGTCACAGACTTTAAAGTGACATGGTAACTGGCAATGCTGAATGACATGAATCACTGTGAGCTTTGATGTCTGACTTGGCCAAGGTTTTGGAAAAAAAAAAAAAAAACGCCTATTTGAACTCTCAGGCTCCATTTAGATGGTGTCTGGGAAGCTGCTCGTCCTAAGCTAGATTCTCTAATACTATTTTGTGAGATTCCTGTACCAACCTATGCAAAACCCCTTTCTGCATAAAAACAAGATGTAAGGAGTGAGGGGGGAAATAAATATATTCAAGGCTTCATCTCTGTGAAATGAAATGACAGATAACAAAGACCAGGAGCATACTAAAATAGGACTTCAATCTGAACTTCTAGTAACTGTTCTAAAGTTATGAATATTGATATAGATACACATTGATTCTGCTCACCTGAATTCTTTTTTTAGTTTTCATCTAAGACAAGCCATTTAAGCACATTGCTCTCGAAATTCCAAAACGCCAATATGTAAAGGTCTATAAAAAGTATATATCTGCTACCTACTTATTTTTATGAGCAACTACTTCACAAGAAACACTTAAAAATAAATATATTTTTAAAAGCACTTTCATAAATACATATAAAAAATTTTATTTTTTTATGACTCAGCCCATAAAAAAAGTAATATTAAAAGCAAATTTCTTTGAGCTCACAGAAGAGACGATGATCAAATTCAATCAAGAATTTGGTCTACGAAAGCCTAGAAAATCCTGTGGAGCAGGTCCATTCTGTCACATTGGGTCACTAAGAGTCAGTTTTGACTCAATGGCACACAACAACAACATACGACCTTGAGAAAGCCTAACATTACCAACAAGAAGAAGGTCAGCTACCTCATAAGCTTTTTGTGATAACTATGTAATATAAAAAATAGTATTATTAAAGTACAGCTTTTTTTAATGTCTGACATTTGAATGTGCTTAATAAATGTTAGCCTAATCTGAATCTATACTCTCAACATATAAATTTCCTTAGGGTTACAATAATATGGACCTGATTAACTTGCTCGGAACTAGAAAAAACCTTTAAGAATATTCTCCAAGATAATAAAATTTTCATGTTTTATTTCATTCACTTTAAGCAACATCTTGAAGAAGTTGAGTACCTGGAAAATAAATACAAAACAAAACTGAAGAAGCTTCTTGCCTATATGGTCATGTCAGATTTATTAAAGTGCCCTGGGTAACTTGCGCACATGAGTGCCACCTGATAAAGTTTAAATTTCTTGATAAAGCTTTAAATTTCTATATCAATAAAAGGGCAAAATGGCTTCTGTAGGGATGAAAAGGTGAATTAGGAAAATTCTGTAGAAGTATCTCTTAAATCTTAAAACAAATAAAACAAGTAAGTTTTTCTCCCCTATTTCTTCTTATTATCCTTTTAGCTTTCCTAAGTACTCTTACCAAGCCTGACGCCTGAGATTTTCACTGTAACTAAGCAAGTTCAATTTATGACACTCTTCAACCCATGCTAAAAAGGGCACTCTTTTCGCATGTTCACCTAAGATGCTGTACTCAAAGCTAAAAAGCTGAGCCACTATCAAAGTATTAAGCTGGATATATTTAGCCACTGTTGTCACAAAAATTTCTCTTCCCTATCCACCTATCACTACATTTAAGATGAGTTATAGATACTACTATATACAAACCCCAAACTAGAGAATCATCCAGGTCTAATGATTATCTAAATACACTGCTTCTCCTTTTCTGCTCCTTGCAAGGGTTAAGTAGAAACTTCTACAATATATGTCAGGACAGAACAAGAAAACTAAAACCATGGACTATTCAAGTATTTATGGTTTCCTTTTTAAAAGACCATGAAAACATCAACTGTGCTGGTAAAGTACCCTGGCAAATGTAAGCCGGAGCGATGCTAACCCAGAAGTCCCTGTGTTTCCTTGTTTAGCCATTAGTCTATGATTTAAACCTACTTCATAATCTAAAGAGGGAATGACACACAATTAAAATAAAATTGTATATACTATGATTCAGGTCATGGAAGCTAAATTAGTATGACTTTTTATTTCCTAATTTTCTTTTAATGGTCTTTCTAATTATGAAACATAAATTGACTATAATATGGGACCTCAAGACACAACTGAGCAGTGTTTTTTAATGGTTATAGCATATTGACATACAGCATTTATTAAGATAATAGAAAAATCATATAGAAATAAATTATATTGATATTCCAATCTAAAGACAACTGTTTTAGAGCATCTGGAAGGCTCCTCATGCTGTGAATAAAATGAAACTGTGGAAATGGAAGCCATGGCTACTTACAATCACTTGATTTGGTCTCACAGCTTCACACTGGAGGAAAAGACCATCATTTATTTAGAAATACTACAGGCAGTGACACTCTTGGTGCCTGAGAAAGGCTTATTTCTCATTCAATCATTCATCCATTATTAAGCATGTTCTCCCCAAAACTGTCAACAATGAATCAATAAAATATGTCTCTTCTGTTAACAATATAGTGTCTATAACCTTGAGGTGATTTTTCTTGCTTTTTAAATTTGTTTACCATCATTTTTAGCAAAGCTTTTTTTCCCTCTAGATACAAAACCAACACCTGGCCTGAAAATTTCCTTTGGCCCTTGCTAAAATGTTAATGTTCCCTTGAGTCTATAGCCAACTGCAACTTTTATGCATTAGGTAAATGAACTACAGGTACTAGGGTAGAAATTAATTTCCAAAATCTGGGTCAAAAATTAATTAATTGTATTTAAAAAACAGCATATTATACATATATATATATATAAAGCATGTGTGTGTGTGTGTATTCCACTTCAAGTAGCACAATTCTTAAAAAGCCATGAAATAGACCTTCAGTACATGTTTGTTGAAGGAAGACAGAAAAGGAAGAAAAGGGCAGGGGTGAGATGAGGAGAGGCAAAAAGGAAGGAAGGAAGTCCACGTCTTTTTCTTATTTACAAACTAGGTTTTATCTTGTTAAATGAAGTAAGCATCTTTCTCTTAGAAGAGCTGAACTTCTCACCCTCAGGAGTTTAAAAGCCTTCTGAATACCTATGTATATATAGTGTTCAACACCTTTTTAGGCTTGAGATTTAGGGGAATAATATTACATACTTATTGTACACTAAACTGCTTAACATATTTTTTACTTAAGCTTGGCTTCAATGTTCCATATTTATCTATAACAATACACTGGTTGACAATTTTTTTTTTTTGGAGGGGGGCAGTCTTTAAGTACAGCCCTAGTTATATTTTTCTAGGAAAATTTCTAGGTAAATTAAATGTTTGAGCCCCTTTAAAATAATACAACTGAAAGATTAAACAGAGTGGAATATCTTTTGTGAATCAGTGAAAAATGAGAAATGTAGCAATTTTTACTATTAGGTGCCAATTTTACATATACTATCTCATCTAATATACAAATGGTTTGCTCTCAGTTACTAACTGAAATTTGGCAGTTCAAACTCATCCAGTGGTGCCATGAAAAAAAGATCTAGTGATCTGCTTCCATAAAGATTACAGCCAAGAAAACCCTATGGAGCAATTCCAACCTGTAACAACTGGGGTTGCCATGTATCAGAATCAATCTGATGGCAATCGGTTTGAGTTTTTTGTTTTTTTAAGAGTAGGGACAATTACTAACCAGGTTCACAGATTATGAAACAGACTTGAAAAGATTAAGTAATTAGCCTAGCCCAGGGTCACACCACTAGGTAGTGGCAGAGCTGAAATTCAAACTTAGTTCTCTTTACTCCAAAGCACATGTTCTTTACACTATATCATGCTAACAATTTTTCATACTGGAATATTAGTGATGAAATATTGTGAATTTTCCATCAATTTGACATTTTTCAGTTTTCACTTTTTGCTCTTGAACTAAATTATCTTCTTCCTTATACACCTCCACTATGTAATCATCAGGACACAGTGGGAAATACATTTCTTCTTGCCTTTACCAGTAGGCAACACGTTAATTAAACAGTTATCTCATTTCTGAGAAAAGAAATTTTTAGCACAAAAACCATATATCCACCCTAATTGAGATGTCAAACTTCATGGCTAATTTTCCTTCCTATCATTTGCTTTGGGTTTTTATCATTTGCAACTGAGCTTCTTTAATTCTACAGCAAATGTAGGTATATAACTTAGGTTAAAAACTACCAAGCAATAAATGGGGATGGAAGAAGAGAGCACACTGTGGGTTAGAAAAAGAAAAATTCGGAAGTGATGAGGTTTTGTGGAAGTAAGTGAGAACAAAAAAGATGAGAAAGGAGGAGAGAAGGAAAAGTTGCCTTCACAAAGCACACAAAAAGCACAATATTTTATGGCCATGAATAGGGTTTTCTGAGTGATTAAGTGACCCCTATTTCTATGCCTATAAAATCATTTCTCACTTTGCAGGATCACGACTCCATCTGTGCAGTTGCTGGTTCATTGTTACATATTACCCCGGTGTTGAAAAACAAGTCATCCGCCAGTTTAAATATTATTGACTCATTGATTGAATTCTTCTACTAGGAGTGCATGTTGTGATGAAAGGCCAGCCTTTTGTTGTTTTTAGAATACTTACTCTAGCTGTACATGCAACTATATATTACTCTCTCATTGCAATTTTTCAGTTTATCATAAAGTCGTGGTAGAACTATGCATTTTGTGATCATAAAGTGATAAGGTTTTGGAGAAAACATAAAATCATTAACCTTAGGGGGTTTTATAAAACATGAGGTTGTCACTAAAGTGCAGGTATTCATTTTCCTTTTTCCAAACCACAACCAGATTTGGTCTCCATAGGTTTAAATAATCCCTCACATTTACGTACACATCTTTTATGAGTGTTACTCATCTCAGCAACTCCCAAAAATACAGGGTTCTATCAAAGGCCTTGTTGCAGAATGGGCTGTGAGCCCAGCAACAGATGCTTAGAAGGGGGGATGATGAAGACTGGTTTGTTTGCTCTGTCACTCAGGCTTGAAAAACTAAATATTAACTGAGCCTAAATTGTAATGAATAGTAACAGCAATAACAGCAATAGCAGTTAACATTTTATAACTTATTTCATATCAAGAACTATGCTAAGTACTTTATCTGTATTAATTTATTTTTTTCTTCAAAATAATTCTCCAAGGTAGGTACTATTACTAACCCCATTTTACGGATGATGGAGCTGAGGTCAAGTTACTTTGAGCAAAAGAATTTGCCCAAAGTCACACATTTGCCATTAGCTAGGCAAACTGGGGGAAACCCTGGTGGCGTAGTGGTTAAGTGCTACAGCTGCTAACCAAAGAGTCAGCAGTTTGAATCCACCAGGCACTCCTTGGAAACTCTATGGGGCAGTTCTACTCTGTCCTATAGGGTTGCTATGAGTCGAAATCGACTCCACGGCACTGGGTTTGGTTTGTTTGGTTTAGGCAAGGTGGGACTTGGATACAGATTTTGTGACTTTAAACCACTGCTCTAGTGCTTTATTAGCATACAGAAGCAGTTGAAACTGTCAGAGTTCTCGAGGGGCAAGCCTTTAGTTATTCAGGACTGATCATCTATACAATTTGGGGAAAAAAGGTCAAAGGAAAAGCTATCACCACTTATGTCAATACTTGCCGTGCAAGTGTAAAATCAATCCAGCCCTAAAATGATATTTTTAGGAAATCAAAGATTCTTTTTGAAAGGAAAATTACATTAAACGAAGAAAAGACACTCTTTTTAACAAATGGTGCCAATAAAACTGAATACCCATCTGTAAAAAAAAAAAAAAAAAAATTAAACAAGACCCATACCTTACACTATACACAAACACTGATTCAAAATGGATCAATGACCGAAATATAAAACCTAAAACTATAAAGATAATGGAAGAAAAGATAGGGTCAGCACAACTAGATGGTGCCTGCCTACCATCACCAACTGCTCTGACAGGGATCACAATGGAGGGCCCCCAGACAGAGTTGGAGAAAAATACAGAGCAAAATTCAAATTCACAAAAAAAGACCAGACTTACTGGTCTGACAGAAACTGGAGAATCCCCAAGCTTATGGCCCCTGACACCCTTTTAACTCACTACTGAAGTCATCCCTGAGGTTCACCCTTCAGCCAAAGATTAGACAGGTCTATAAAACTGACAACACCCGTAGTTCAACCATGTACAGAGACTAAATGGGCACATCAGCCAGGGGGCAAGGATGAGATGGCAGGAGGGGACAAGAAAGCTGGACGAATGGAAATGGGGACCCAAAGGTCAAGAAGGGGAGAGTGTTGACATATCGAGGGGTTGGCAACCAAGGTCACAAAACAATATGTGTAATAGTTTGTTTAATGAGAAACTAATTTGCTCTGTAAACTTTCATCTAAAGCACAATATAAAGAAAAAAATCTAATTTTCACAATTAGAATACACTCAGATATGTTTTCCTTGGTTTCATATTACCTTTTCTGCCAGTATCCAATTAAGAACACAATGAACGCAAGTTTCCATTGGTCTCAGGCAGGTATGGGGCTGACACTAGGTAGATTTTTTTCTGTGTGACAAGTGTGTTAACAAAGCCTTCACCTGACTTTATGAACACCTCAAAGCTTCAGAACAGTCGAGTTGCTTTTGGTTGTTATTGTTCCTTTTTGTTCCTATAGAAAATCTTGGTGCATGATTAATCAGACTTGCCTAAGAAGTTAGATTACCGACTTTTTCATAAATACACACATACATACATATAAACAGAAATAAATAAAAAGGCAAGTCCTAAATCCCATAATTAAATATGTCTGCTAATCCATACTTAATATTTATAATCCAGACTGGACCTGAAAGTCACAGGCGGTTATACAATTCCCCCCCGCCCCTTCTCTCATGGGGAGAATTCCACATAGTTGAATGGTAACATCTGTGTTTCTCTGGGGAATATATTTAGTTGATTCTAATAATATGGAGTTGCCATGAGTCTGAACCAACTCAACGGCAAAGTGTATGGGGTATTGAGTGCCCACTCTGTTCCAAACACTTTCTGAAAATGTTAAATGCTTCAAATCAGTATACGCCTTAACACAAATAGGCTTTTAAAACTATATGTCATTCAGGTGTACCTGAATGTTTAAATTTCCACTTTGGCCCTCCCTCAGGTTTACTTTCACCTATGGGTTTAATTTGTGAGTGTGTGTTGATTTTCCTTAAAAAAGACAAAAAGAATCTATGAGTGCAAAGCCCAGCAATACCCTATCTTTTCACCAGTGTTACTGATTAATTGGATGAAGCTAATCTGAGAAGAGAAGCCCTCTTCAGTGAAGCCCTCTCACCACTCAAGAAGCATATCAATCTTCTAAGCCTTCTCCACTAAAGTGGCAGAGAAGAATGAAGATACACCTACATGATTTCTGGGCATAATTCACACAGCCTTCCATAAGGATAAAAATTCTTAGTAGTCTCGTTTTATTTTTAGATGTATAACCATTTTGTATTATATTATATAATACGACCACATTTGTTTTACTGCACACAGTGAGGGATTTTTCCTCAGAGTCTGCAAGTAAGAGTGGATATTCTATAAATGTCCCCCCATGTTCATGCCTCAGGTTTATACAGCCTCAGAACACTGTGGGGTACTTCCGGCGGTATGATGCCTTAGTCGAAAAGCATGGATTGTATCTCAATTTTAAGAGAACTCCACCCTTAGCTAATCACATAACTTGGAATCATAGCACTGCTGACATTTACTGTCCAGTGTAAATATCTACCCTTATTTTACTAGAGAGGATCTAAAGAAACCACCCTCAAAATGAATTTCTTTTTTCAAATGCCTTCCATTTATAAAACAATGATAAATTATTTCAAGAAAAAATTCCAAAGACCAAGTTGAATACTTTTTTCTTTTGTGAAAAAGTTCTGTTGTGGGCAAAATGGACTGTAAAATGCTGAGGTGGAGAGATATCGTATTCTTTATCCAGAAGTTACTTTTATTTTTATGCCCTTTTCTGACTCTAGAATATAAACACCTTCCGAGAACATAACATTTCTTGTTTCCTTTCTTTTTTTTTGTTTCTCTTTCCTCTTCCCTTCCCTTCCCTTTCCTAATTACATTGTCTAGTAGAAATGAAGTAAAAGGCTCTCCATTTACCACTAGGTGACTTCTGTGTGAATTTCTTTTTTAATTTCATCCTTCAAATTATATAAAGTAAATTAGCATCTTCCAGGTTTCTTCTACAAGCTTAAAATGATGTGCTTAGAGTTTTTGTTTTTTTTAGAGTTTACTCAAAGGAAGAGCCTCCTATAGCAGTAAGGAAGAAGAAAAGTATGGGATAGACGTTCAGAGGACATCTATTCTTTTGGTCTTTACATCTGTTAATATATGTGCCTGGGTTTCCTCACCTATAACATAAAATAAAGGATAACATATATATTAATTTCTTTGTAAAAGTTGCAGTTTGAGTACATTGCAAAGTATTGAGGTATTCATATACCAGAGCTCCTGTTTTCACTTCCTGATTGAGCTGCATGGCTAAGATCCTTCAAATTTAGTAGTACGGCTTCTCAGAGAAAGCAAAATAAAACCTTTTCCTGAGGATCCCACTACTACGCTGATCATTTGTAAGCATGGAGCCTACATCTTCCTCCAAATGGGATGGATACAAAACACTTAATGTAACATCCTCACCTGGGTTGGGTGGCACACAGACACAGGAAAAGTGAGTATTGTAGCCCACTTTGAAGTTGGAGTTGACGGGGTAGTGATCTGCTAGCTTGATCATCTTCTTGAAAGCATCGTAGATGAAGATGAAGCTAATCAGAGAAGAAAAGCCCTCTTCAGTGAAGCGAGTGAAGTACTGAACCAAGAAGCTGGCATCAGTGGCTACCAAAATGAGACACAGGAAGGCTGACCACAGGCCAATCCAAAGGCGAAACTCTAAATAGTCAAAATTATGGTCCCTAGAAAGAACAAACAAAGGTATTTATACTCCTCATCCATGGAAAGTAAAGGATAATATAAAACTACCAAATGTCCATAGAATTATTGCTAAAAACATAAGATTGTTTAGTCACTAGATATATAAAGCTTATTCTAGATTTTATCTAGAAAGTATTGATTCTAAGGATTTGATCTACTGGTATTATTATGTTACCATAAAGAAATAATTCCAGAGGTTTGATAAAAGCACATCAAAGTAGTCATACCATTTCTATATAAGTAATTCATTAATTTGCTCATTCAAAAAATATAGTTCCTGCCTTCAGGGAGCTTATAGAGTAAACAATTTGAAAACATGACATTAGTACCCAACATGGGCTCTAGAAACATTTGTGAGTTTTACTTGTTACTGAAGATACTAAGATAAATATGTTCTCTGCCCCTAAGCTGTCACAGTCTACTGCTGGTAAACAAAAAATCACATTATACAATACTAAGTGGTATCTCAAGGTTCACACAAAGTGTCTCAGGGGAGGGAGTAACTAATTCTGGGTGGGGGTTTAGATGAAGTTTGCCAAAAAAAAAACAAAAAGAAGTCAAGTTGTTCAAGGATAAGTAGCAGCTTTCCAGGCTGACCAGGAAAGATCAGGCCAGGAAGAGGAAAACATATATAAAAATGCCTGTGGTTTGAGATGACATGTAACACTCACTGTGAAATGAGTACCACCAACATGAAGAGATGAGATTAGAAATGCAGGCTGCAGTCTGATTGAGAAAAGTTAGGCCTGCCATGTAACACTACCAATTCTCATTAAGCTTGCCCATAGATATGATCTCCTGTGCTGAATTTGTGTGTGCAATATCTCAGGACAACCTTTTTCTCTCTGTGCCTATCCTCCAACAAACTCAGTATTGGCCACTGCCATGGAAGGAAGCCATTGATTTTCGATGCCCTTTCCATTTCTTAGAAATGAATGAGTTCAAGATTCACAACTAGGATGATACTTTACCATTTCATACTGATTCTTTTAAAACCATGTGGAGAGCGCTTTACAACATTTCTTTTAAAATGAATTTATTTGTGATGACAAAGCAGATAATAGCATTCACATTTTTTATATGAGAAAAAAGAATTAAATCAAGGATCATGCATGCTCAAAGATCTATAGATTTGCTCTTAGACAATGAGTTTCTGACAGCTGCTAGTGATGTATTTGAATTTTTTCCCTAAAGCATCATCTCATCTCCTTCAGCTCTACCAACGCAGTCTGGCCACCATTAAGTCTTTGCTTGATCATAAGAACCTCCTTACTGATGTCCTTACTTCCAAGCTTGTCCTGCTCAAAGAGATTTTACACACCAAAGCAAAAAATGATCTTTTAAAATGTAAATCAGATAAAAAATCAGATACCCCTTCTTAAAATCTTTCATTGGCTTCCCACTGCTCTTAAAATAAAATTCAAATTCTTTACCTAGTAAAGACCAAGAGAATAGATATCCTCTGAACTTCTAGCCCACATTTTACTACTTCCTTATTGCTATAGAAAAATGCACCTGGCACACAGAAAGTGCCCAATAAATACATGCTGGATTAATAAATACCTGCCTGCGGCCTGGGACGTGGCTGAGACAGTTACCTACACTCAAGTTATCACATGTAACCAGGAGAGAGCTGATCCTGTGGTAGCTGAAAATTATAGAAGGTTAGAATTCAAAGTTCCTTAAATACCAGTTACTCAAATGTGCCTTATTTTAAAGATGAGGATACCAAGGCGAGTCAGACCAGAAACCAAATCTCTTGATTTGTAGACCGGCCTTTTTAAAAATTACATCATGGCTCTTCTCTCCAAGTTGTATTTAACTCATGCATATGGTGGGCACTAAAGGCATTGTCCCTTCTTCCCTATTCTCATCAAGTGATAGACTGAAAAACATCACCAAAGCAGAACATTAACACTGGACTAGAAAGTTACCTTCCATGGATTTCCTGGAATCTTTCTGAAGATAATTTTGCACTCCCTTCCAGTCTCCCATATGTCTGGAACCCCACTGTTTAATCCTATGTATGTCTTTGTGAGAAAAGCAGACTACAGAAAAGGCTGAGTTCTAGGAATTTGCGATAATTTACATTATCATACAATGAGTCAGTGTCACAGTTGGGATTAAGAAACAGTTTTATTACTTCTAAGCCAACAGGCTCTTTTCTTAAAATAAAAGTTTTAAACAACTACCTAGCTTTGCTTCCCTAACAAGTTCAAAGTTAGGGTAATCTTGATGTGTTCTAAGAATGCTGGTGGTTGTTTATAGAATCAATGTTTACGGGACTGGATGAGAAAGAAATCCCTTAACTAGTTAATGGTTAGGAGCACCATCAGTTTGGATTGCAAAGGAAAAAAAAAATACATGTGTAAACTTAAATTTAGGACATAAAAAATATACTCAAACTAGCCACTTTAATAAACTTTCATACTCCCAGAGAAGCTCGACAAGAATCACCCAAATAAAGTCGCTAAAACCAATGGCACTGCATTATGAAAGTGATGTCTTTAGAGCAGCAAGAAGGAGGAATAAGAGATGAGAAACTTTTTTAAACAAGTTGATCATCAGTAAAAACTAAAACATAGCATTATTACATCCAATAAGCCTATTAATCCCCTTGATGCCAAGTTTAAACAGCAATTTACTTACAAAAAGTAACAGGAAATGATAACAGAGACCAAAGAAACTACAGTGAATTGGAGGAGAAAATGGATATGTATCCCAATGGTAACGTAAGTTATGGTTTCTGAGTAGGATAAAATCAAGGATACAAATAAACCAAAGTATTCACATCTGAAATATCCTGCAGAAATTAACGTTCAGCCACTGTCATGGACTAATTGTTTCCCCCCCAAAAATGCGTCAACTTGGTTAGGCCATGATTCCCAGGGTTGTGTGGTTGTCCTCCATTTTGTGATTATAATTTTATGCTAAAGAGGATTAGGGTGGGATTGTAACATCATCCTTACTCAGGTCACCTCCCTCATCCAATGTAACAGGAGTTTGCCTGGGGTGGGGCCTGCACCACCTTTTATCTCTCAAGAGATAAAAGGAAAGGGAAGCAAGCACAGAGTTAGGGACCTCAGACCACCAAGAATGCAGCCCCGGGAGCAGAGTGCGTCCTTTGGACCTGGGGTCCTTGCACCTGAGGAGCACCTCGGCCAGGGAAAGATTGATGACAAGGAATCTTCCTCCAGAGCTGACTGAGAGAGAAAGCCTGAATCTGGTCTTGTAAGCTACTAGGCTGTAAGAGAATAAATTTCTCTTTGTTAAAGCCATCCACTTGTGGTATTTCTGTTATAGCAGCACTAGATGACTAAGACAGCCACTGACAAATAAACTCCCTGAGCTAAAGGAATAAATCAGGTAACACAAAAGGAAAAAAAAAATATTTTAAGACTGAAAAGCAAATTGTTCAAGGAATATAGAAGTTATCGAATGACCAAATAACAATAATGCAGGTTAAAATCCTACTTTGTTGTGAAGTTTTAAAACTCATTGTTGAAACTCCTTTCAGATTCTTCATTTAAGGAAAAGAAAATGGAATTTAATTCTCTGTTACTGGGATACAATGGGTGAAAATAATGCAACAAGACTGCAGAATTTGGGAAAGGAAACTACAAGTGTGTTTTGGAAATTTGTGAGCTATTTTTATCATTCTATTAGTAAGTTTAAGAGGTGACAGCATATCATTCTTATTCCCTTATAATTCTACAGTTTACAGTGCAGAAACTAAAATCTGTATCCCATGTCAGAGATAAATCTCCAGATTATGTGGAGTCACTGCTAGGCTGCACTCAAGCTACAAAACAAAGATTTACCTATTTCTCAAAAGTGGTGAAATATATTTGGAGAAATCTGGGCAAGACAAAGAAAAACAGTTTCTTTACTTTTCAGGTCCCTTAGTATACTAAAGTACAGAATTGATTCCTAGAAGGGGATATAATATACAATCCTTCCCAGACTTATTAGGATCACAACCTTTTTTTCATGAAGCATCTAATGGAACGAGTAATTGATGAAACACACTTTGGGAAATAACACAAATGCTCTGTATTTAGACAAAATACTAGCACTGCTGTTATAATATATCAGCAAATGATTCCGCATTGTAAATAAAATAAAGTTTGCCACAGAAGAGAAACGTATTACTCAGTGATGGATTTAAAGCAAGGTTTCTCAAATATTTCTCACTGCTTTGAAACCATTTACAAATGAATCATTGGGAACTATATGTACTTTCCAATTATGATGAAACAGAAGGAAAAGTGAGAAAGAAACTTGCTTAGTGGAAGGAAATCATTTCTATCCCACAATTATCTAAAGCAAACTGGCCGGCGAACATTTTCTGTAGATTAAGGCTCTGATCCCATTGCATCCAATAAATCTTTCTGCAAAGGTTGTGCATGTTTGTTCCTGTTTATACTACATGCTTGTTTAATCTTTCCACAAAGACTTTCTTCTCTCACACAATGTTTTCTTAAACATATAAAAACTGTTTGACTCTTTCTGTAAACTGATGTGAAAAGAATTCTTTCCAATGTTTCTCTCAGAATTATGATGGAGGAAGGATTTGTAGTAATGACCTACAGAAAACTCACAATATAATTTAAAATTTGGCCCTTTAAATTCTCAGAAGACTCTCACTAATGTTCTCAACCGAGTTTTCAAAACACTGGTTTTAGACCCTCATTCCTCTTGTATCTTTTGATCATTTTTGATGACACACAATGTGAAAGACTATAAATGAGCCCTTAACTCCGTGAGGTACTAAGCACATAATGTCATTTATAAAAATGAAATTGTAAGTATGTGTAACAATGTAAGAATATGGAAATTCCAACAAGGAGTGTTGGCAAGCTAAATAAAATTCTGCAATCTATCTAAGAAATAAAATCTTTCTGTAAAGGCAATGTTCTCTTAGAGATATCAAATACATTAGAAAAAGGCCAGAGGACCCAATTTGATTTTGAATTCTTGTGTGCTGATGTGGCCGCTTGGATAATTAACTTAACTCAATTTTCCCCTTCCTAAAACAATCCATCAATTTTAAAAAGAAGATATTGATATCACAACTGTTACAACCATTAGTAGTCCCTAGTGATCTTGTAACGAGTGTGGACTCTAGAGTCAGAAAGCAAGGATTCAAATCCCAGCCCAGCCTTCAGCTATCTACTTATCCTCTCGGTGCCTGTTATCTAGTCTGTGAAACAAATATGTTCTCTACCTAATAGGACTGCTACAAGAATTAAATAAGTTGATGCATGTAAAGCATTTAGGATTGCATCTGGCACATGGACAAGTGCAATAAATGTTAATTATTCAGCTGAATCCTGAAAGGTATCTTTAGTTAAGAATAATGGAATTTGGGTTAGGAACACCCAGTCTCTTTCATTAGAACTAAGGGGCCTTGAAGAAGTCATTTAATTTCTGTAGCATATCAGTCAGAATCATGGCCATAAACAGAAGGTACAGTCAAACGAGATTCTGAGGAAAACCTAATGAGTGGGCTGTTTGTAGAGGTGTGGGTAACAAAAAATGGCTAGGCACTCAGGGACTAGCAAGAGCAGGAAACGATACCTACCTCCAGGCTTAAAAGGGTTGCGGAAGGAACAGTATTACGAGAGCCTGGTAAGGGGTAGAGCTGTGGTAGTGGGACCAGTTGGTAGGGGCTATCGTCCTGGGGAATAAGCCTCTGCCAGACTGTGGTGCTAAAGCAGAAGGGAGTAGCGGGGCATACCTGGACCTCTCTCTCTTGCCATCCTCTGATCCCCTGCTGATGCTTCCCATTTAGCCAAGCCCAATAGGAAGCCAGCAGGCAAGGGGCACTGGGTGTTACAGTCTATAGGGATCAGCTCCCTAGGACACAAATGTAACAAAAAGGGCAGAGAATGACTGGGGAGGGAGCAGGAATATAACACTGCATATTCAGCTTCGGTTGAGTCAAATGTAAAATGAGTGCTGGATGACCTAAATTCTAAGGCCCTTTCAACTTCCAAATCTTAAAAATTCCAGTGCTCTTGGATCTACCTAATTACTACTCTGTGTACTATCTAGGCTATGAATGTTCTACAATTAAACAATTCTAAATTATAATTAGTATATATACATACTTGCTAAAATTAAATAGAAGCCTCTCGAAAACTAGAACAGGTCCTGTGCTGCTCAAAATAGTGAGTGGTTGACCAGCAAAAAGGCAAAAGATGGCTCCAGAGACAGCTGTGCCCAGGAAACTCTCCAACACGCCCTAATAGAAAGAAAATACAGGTGTTAAGTGAAACACATATTTTTTTCTTCCTATTTGTTGCTAGAGAATAAAGCCAAAGAGGGCCTTAGCAAACATATTAAATAAATATGAAGAATAAAAGTTCTTACCAAGGTGAATGTCACCACCCATTATTTCACCTTACATAAAGTTGGGTCATTCCTCCCTAGTAACTCCAAGGGTTGTGCTGCTCCAAAGAACTATAATGACTGGTGGCTGACTGTGGGAGACAAAAGGTGGTCCTGCCACATACTAAGAATATTCAGGCTTCTATATGAACAATTTCATTCTATAATCCCACCAACTGAGTAGAAGTGATTTGGTACCTTTGATAATGTTTTTCTCTTTGTGATTACCCTCAGTGTTTGTTTTAGCTTGATTTCACCTTGCTCATAGTAAACTGTTGCCATTGAGTCTATTCCAACTCACAGTGGCCCCATAGGTAGAGCAGAACTGCACCACAAGGTTTCCAAGGCTGTAATCTTTATGAACGCAGACTGCCGCATCTTTCTCCCATAGAGCGGCTGGTGGGTTTGAACCACTGATCTTTCAGTTAATCGTCCAGTGCTTAACCACTGTGTCACCAGGGGTCTTTTGCTCTCATAGTAAAAAAAAAAATGTAGGCACTTATAAATATCTGTATTTTTATGCACAAAAGCTATTTTTTCTAGAGAAAAGATTTTCAAGTGCAAAGGGAAAAGAACAAAACACAAAAGTGATTTGCCCTCCATTTTGCAATTTCTAAGATGCCAATTGAAAAAAAAATTCTCATTATATATTGATGTAAACTAATGCAAGAGCTTCTATTAACTTAATCTCTAGAAGAAATAAATGTGCAAGGGCATAGCTAAGCCTTGCAGTTATACCTCAGGAATACACCCCATTATTTTCCTTTAGCATAACAGGAAAAAAGAAACACAGGTTATCAAGCATTGCTGACTTATAAAATTATCCTAATGTTCTGCTCTTAATTCCCTCATTCACGATCAATACCTCAGGTGATGGCAAACTAGCCTGTTTCCTATATTTTTCATTATTTCAGAATTCACTTGGAAAAACATATTTATTTGTAGCAAGGCCTATTCGTAAATTTAAATAGTATTTTATAAAGGAATGATTTATAAATACAAAAGGATAACAGACCTTTTATTCAACATAAGACTATTAATCTGAACAATATAATTTGTAAAATAAAAGCTTCGAATGAGTAAATAAAGACACTTTTTGTTTTAAAAGACACTAGGTTAATTTACACAGTAGAGGGAAATTATGTCATATTGGTAACTCTACGTGTATACTAAAACAAAATGGTACTATGGAGATTTCCCTTTTCAATTAAACTATAAATTACATGTTCGTATAAGTATGATTTATGTTTACATAAAGCAAGTCATCTCTTAATCTAAGCTGCCCCTGACTGAAACAGAGTGGATTTCTGGGGCTTCTCAGGTGCTCCCCAATCATTTTCTGCCCCATAGTTAACCTACCCCCCTGTCATGTCAGCCTCACTAAACTACCTTTCTACTACCCCAAAAGTTCTCCAGAAACTAATCACTCACTTGATATTTGTAGAGAAAAAATAATGTACACAAAACGATGATGAAGAAATTTTCTTTTTCAATCAACTTAGAGATCTTAAACATACTAAGTTCTATCCCCACTCAAAAACCATACTAGTCTAGGTTTGAAGTCTGGCAGGAGGGTCTTGCAAAGGGACATCACTTACATGGATGTGAGTTCTAATACATGGCTGAAGAATGCCACCTCATTCCTTTATAACTACTCCATACATAATCAGGGTGTCCAGCTCATTCTTCCTCACAGAAACGAGCAAGATTGGCAGAACCAGGAGGCATTTACACAGAGGAGAGAGATTTCCTTGTGTCCAACAAATATTACTTGTCTCCATCTTTTACACACAACAATATTGAGATGCAGGAAACAGACACAGACACCAAATGTGGCACACCAAGTCTTTGGAGTATGTACCTGCCCATCCACTCCCTCACCCTTGGCAAGGATAAAAGGTGTGCCTGAGGCTGGAATTTTCTTGGATAGTCTTGCATCCCCTGTGCATTGACACTGGACTTTTTAAAAGTAATGTATCTTTCTCATTTACGACTTAACTTTAGTGAATATATAACATGAAAAGGATAGGGACTTGAACGCTCAGAGTGACAAGACAAGCCACACTCTGGATACATAAGATAGGCAATGTCGCACTGCACATTCTTCCCAAGCATAGAGAAGTACCTATTTCTCATCACTATTGCAGAATTGAAATATAGCATAGACTGGGCATAAGGGAGGATACGAAAGAGGAAAGGAGAAATAATGAGATTAAGAATTCTCTACTCGATTTGACATAGCTATTAATCTCCATGAGAGCAAAAAACAGGGCCTTTTGGTGTTGTCCCTGTTTCTCTGTCTCCCCGTCAGGCTTTACAGTATTCCTCCATGTGCACTGCAGGCACTCAGCAAGTGCTAAAAGAACTGAAGAAGTAGTACCCAAATACATACTAGGCTCTAACTATCAGAGTCAACAGCCATTGTCCCTCACTCAGTAAAGATAACAACTAATTTCTTCCAGAAAACGTCTTTGATTTATGGAAGCCATGTGACTGTTAAAAGGCAGATTATGTTTATTTCAGTAATTGATCATTTAGTGAGTGCTACAGTTTCCATTCTGTTACTGATAATTCTGAAACAGAGACAGACGATTTATTATATACGCACTGGAAACTTGCTTAAACTTAGAGATGCTTCCAGCATTTCTGAGAAAAGATCTCTTTTCATCACATTTTGACATGTTACTCTTTAAGTCACAATACAAAAATTTAAAAATATTCTTGCACAATGAATAATTTTAAAAACTATAATGAGAGTTTAAAGCAATTTATAAAGTAAACTATCAGAAACTCCTTATTCTGATTTATTATATTCAGTAAATTTCAGTATAGAAAAGGAAAACAGTGCATAGATGTGTGTATTTTTAGTAACCATAACTCATAAAGACACTTCTACATCTGATTTCTCAGAAGAATGAACTCCCAAGAAATTCACGAGAATGTGGACAGCTAAGCTCTGAGGTATGGCGGAATCAGGTGCAACAAAGTGCTCCAGCTCAATTTTGGTTGGTCTTTCATTTTATCCCACTTCTGATCAGATAACGCCCACTACGGAATACAGAAAGAGCGAAGAACGGCAGTAAGAAAATCCTGAGTCTAGGCTCCATTCTGCCACCAGAGAGTTGATTTTGGGAACGCCTCTGTTAATTTTAGTTTCTTCACGTATGAGGAAAAAAATGAGACCATACAGTGTAGCGATAGACCCTCAGGTAAGACAGTCCAGAGCTGGCAATCTAGACTGTGCAATTTACTCGATCTATGACTTTAAGCAAGTTACTTAACCTCGTTATGCCTCAGTTTCTCCACCCTACCGTCATTCGGTTAGTATCATTAGATCAGACCATGTGTGCAAAGTACTTAGCATAGTCTCTGATACATAGTTTTCAATAAAGAGTAACCACATACACATGTACTTTTTTCTATATAAAATGAGGAGCTTGGACTAAATATCTCCAAGGTCTCTTCCAGTTGGCTCAGCACAAACCACATAGCCTGGAGTCAAAGATATCAGAGTGTAAATCTCAGCTCCACCCGTTACCAGCTGGGTAACCTCTCTACATCTTAATTCCTTCTTTTGTAAAATCAACATCTACTTCACAGGATAATTATTTGGGCTAAATAAGATGATAAGAATATAAAAAGAGATAAAAACAAAACCTAACACAAAGTAAAAAAGCAATAAAATGTTAGTTCTTCTTCCTTCACTGCTTCTCGGCCCCTTCTTTTCAGCCTGCCAATATTATTGCTTTTTTCTTCAAGACAGAAAGGAGTTAGAGGAAGAAACTCAAAAGGAGTAACAGGAAAAGAAAAGACAAAGATTAGTCTTCCAGGGAAAAAGAAAAAAACCAAAAAAGCCTCTCAGCATTTCCCAGGGAAAATTCTAAATCAACAGAAGCCTTAAAGTTGCTTCTTTTCACACCTTGTGTTATTAAACACAGAGAATCAACTATTAAAAAAATAAATAAATAAAATAAAGTTTGTTTTATTTTATAGCAATAAGGTCAAAACCCAAAACAATTTGTGAATATCCTTCTGCTTATTTGGGGGAATGAAGTTAAACCAAAGATGGTTCCCATTCTTCAAATCAGACAAGAAAAACTGCACAAGTTCCAGAATAGGAAAATCAGGCATAAAAGATATTAAACCATAGGAGCAAGACTTAAAAAAAAAAAAAATCAACCATGATTTGCAACACCAGCATTTTATGTCTTTGAGCTACTGCAGTGACGGCTGCCAGGGTCACCATGATTGTCATGGCTAAGGCAAAGCAAGCATGTTCACGGTGGCAAAACATCTTTAATTTATGCTGCCAAGTTTGACATTATTACAACTGAGCATCTTCAAGTAACACTGAAGGACAACTTTTATTGTTTCACATCCTTTTATTAATGAGTTTATTATTTGAATTAATAATTATAGCCCTGTCTAGGGAGGATGCTTGAAATTAATAGAAAGAAAAGTAGTAAAGGCTACAGGGCAAAGTGGCACACTTGCTCAAGAAAAGAAAAGACTTCCTACTTCTCTGACAATTTTCAATACAGTAAAACTTGAAAATTAAAATGTTTTGGTGATATTAAATAAAAAAGCATTCACTAACATTACTGTTATATTTCAAGCTCATTCTTTTCTAATTTAATCTAAAGTGTTTTTAACCATTTTAAGAGAAATTTTAGCAGGTGTTGGTGGTGCTTTATATGAACTGTGCAGAATGTTAAATAGTAAGACTAAATTTCTCTAGATAAGTCTTCCCATCTGAAATTAGGCCAAAAACAATGACTTAGCTAACTCCTTCTGGCCATTGGCAATACAAAATCAGATCTGAATTACCTGGGTGAGTTCTGATGTCAGGTCATCAGAGCACGCCAAGCCAATGACCAAAAATAAATGGAGAAATGGCGCAAGTATCAAAGCCAATGCTTCTGAGACTTGGATCACACAAGAATTCCTTGGGGAGGTTTTTTGTTTGTTTTTTTTAAAACTCTGATTCTTTACCTGCACCCTGAACAATTAAAACAAGATCTCTAAGGATGAATCTTGGGGAATCAGTCGTTTTCAAAGTTCCCCAAGTGATTTTCATGTGGCCTAACTTTGAGATACACTAATCTAAACAATTCAAACAAACCTCCTCCCTCAAAATAAAAACCACCTGCTAGCATTGTTAATGGTTACACAGAGCATTTATCTACACCGGGGAAGAAAATTGGATACACAACCCTCATTTTTTATTTCACCTGTGCAGCTACAGTCTATAAATCAGTGATGTCTGTCCTGACAGATCACAGTTGCCAAATTCTTATTGCCATCCACTCAGGCTAAAGTGCTTTGTCGTCATAAACAGGATTCCTGTTTCCATTGCCCAGCAGGAACTGAAAAAGAGAGAAGACTTGAAACACAAATTATCTCCCTGCCGGAGGAAACGTATGAGCCAAAAACTTTAACAGAAGAGCTTCAGCTCCAAGTCTAATAGAATAGACAGGGCAAAACAGGGAGGCTGTACAGTTTTTTGTTTGTTTGTTTGACTGTGACTGTGTGTGACTGTGTCTAAATTATCTCAAGTGCCCATTGTCAAATGCCACTATAATCTTGCACAAAAATCAATGCCAGAAGGATCACAAATTTAAATGAAAATATAAATGAACTAAAATATGTCAGTAAACACACATATATACACACACACACACATTATTTTGGAATGGGAAAGGCCTCTTTAAGTGTATCATGAAAATAAAAAATTTCGAAGGAGACGGTTAATGATATTTACTACATGAAAACGAAAATCTGTACAGCAAAAGAAATCATACAATAAATAAGGTTAAAGGACATATGATAGAGCTAGAAAAAAAGTATTTGCAATATTTCTGACAAGCAAAGATATCCTTATTATACAAAGAATATATAAGTCAATGAGAAAAAAACAAATGCCCCAAAAGTAAAATATTAGGCAATTTGTAAAGAAGTTTATAAGTAGTCAATCAAAATATGGAACAATATTCTCTCTCACAAAAAAAAGAAATAATAATGAACCATTATTTTCAACCCAAAGAAAGACAAAAACAAAAAGATGGAAGAAAAAAACCCTGTTTTTGCAAGAGCGTGGGTGAGTGAGCAATCTTGTGCATTACTAATAAAAGTATAGATTGATAGAAGTTTGGTGGAGTAAAATTTGATAATGATTTTTTTTTTTATGAGCATATTCTGCAATCATTCTGAAAGGAATTTACCCTAAAGAGATAATCACAAAGACTGAAAATATAGTTAATCACCACAGCACCATTTATAAAAGAAAAAATTGGGAAAAGCTGAAAATAATTCCATTAATAAGGGATTGGAAACCCTGGTGGCATAGTGGTTAAGAGCTCAGCTGCTAACCAAAAGGTCTGCAGTTCGAATCCACCAGGCGCTCCTTGGAAATTCTATGAGGCAGCTCTACTCTGTCCTATAGGGTCGCTGTGGGTCAGCATTGACTCGATGGCAGTGGGTTTGGTTTTAAAAAGGGATTGATTGTATAAATTAAAGTGCATGCATCGTATGTATAAGCAGATGCAGACGCAGTCACTAAAGATGATGGTCAAGACGCACAGTGTAGTGCGAAGACATTCATGAAATGCTGCTGGGGAGGTCATGCGATGAAACAGTGTGTATACATAGGATGTTCTCATTTATGTAAAATCCCACACATAGAGCTATCTGTGCACACATGTATTGCAAGATGTATGGAAATATATTCATGAAAATATTAATAATGGTTATTTCTGTGCGATGAATTTAAGGGCAAAATTACCTTCTATGTATTTTTTCTGTATTTCTTTTTACTTTTCTACAGTGCATAATTGTATCTCATTAAAAAATAAATAAAGCTATTTTCAAAATAACTGCAATCTAACACATAATAGGAAACCCTGGTGGCATAGTGGTTAAGTGCTATGGCTGCTAACCAAGAGGTCGGCAGTTTGAATCCGGCAGGCACTCCTTGGAAACTCTATGGTGCAGTTCTACTCTGTCCTATAGGGTCTCTACGAGTCGGAATCGACTAGACAGCAGTGGGTTTGGTTTTTGGGTTTAACACATAATAATTTTAGAATCTGGCATCATTTGGGATCACCAACCCTGATTTTCTGATCATCAAGAAAATAAAGAGCTGGCAAAAGTAGACTAAATACAGAACAAAGGCCTTGCAGACAGAAAAAAAAAAAAAAGATTCTAGCAAATGAACTATGGTCACAAAATTACTGACCTTCAATTAAATAGGTTTAATTCAGTACTTGTACAGAAAATGAAACATTAAAGTCCCTTTCTGGGAGAAGGAATGGCCAATGTTCCTTAGAGCTCACTAAGCAATGCAGAGCCTCTTACCTTCTCACTAAATAGGCTTATTTATTTTTGTCTACCAAAACCATTTAATCATACCATTCTACTGGATTAGCCCTACAACTTTCTGAAACTGGAATATGCTTCTGGTACATATTAACATGTTGCCTTACATTCTCAATTCAAGAAGGAAATGCACTTTGATATTAAATTGCAATAACACTCAGGTAAACTGAAGTAATTGTACAGTCCTCAAAACAGCAAACACCTATCAATTTGCTTTAAAATTAAAATTATAAATTGCACATTATAAGCTTTGTATAAGAAGTGTCTTACTGAGGAACATCAGATGTGAATAAGAAATAACACATTTCCAACTTAAGCGGATTGATGAAATATTCTCAGCACAGCAGTATGTTAAAATAAAGCCTCAAATTTGGATATGCCAACTATAAATGTTCCTTATTATGAGACAAGTTCCCTAAAAATGTGCTCTGTTAGCTCCATAAATAACACAAATTTCACAGAATTCTAAAAATCTTGCTGTATTCTTTCACTAAAAGGTATATGAAAATAGAACTATATTTACTCTTGGAAAAAAATTCAAAATGACTTTCTTCACTAAGTCTTCATTCTAGACTGTGTTCAGTCATTCACAATCAACAATGTAGATTTAAATTAAAAATTTTTTCTATGCTCCAGAAAGCAAGGAAGAACAATTTTTTAAAAATACAAAGACTTGCTAAAGAAGATAAAAAAAAAAAAGTTACTTATATTAGTGTCCTGCCTATAGACTAAGTAATCTTTATATAATTCTTGATTGTTTGATATAAAGGTTCTATTCTAGCCAGTACTTTGAATGAAAAACATGTAATTGTAATAATGTCTAGAGATATATATTTATACTATGAACTTATCAACATTCAGCAATTTAAAGTATCCAAATGGATAGACCACCACCTGTCAGTCTGTCTTGCTGTGGTGACTTGCATGTTGCTATGAAGCTGGAAGCTATGCCACCAGTATGTCGGATGCCAGCAGAGTCACCCATAGTGGACAGGTTTCAGCAGAGCTTCCAGAACTTAAGACAGACTGGAAAGAAAAGCCTGGTGATCTACTTCTGAAAATTAGCCAGTGAAAACCCTGTGGATCACAACAGAGTATTGTCTGATATAGTGCTGGAAGATGAGTCCTCTAGGTTGGAAGGCACATAAAATACACAGTAACCTCAACCATGGACTCAAGCATACCAGTGATCATGAAGATAGTGCAGGACCAGGCAATGTTTTGTTCTGGTGTACATGGAATCACCATGAGTGAGAGGTAACTCAAGAGCAACTAACAACAATAACAAATGAATAAAATAGCATACCTACTTGACAATCAATAATATGAAAACAATGGAATGAATTAACATGCATTATGACAGTTTAGTTGTGGAAGGGACATGTTTTTAGGATGTTGTTGTTGTTGTTAGATGCCTTCAAGTTGGTTCTAACTCATCTTGCCCCTATGCACGACAGAACAAAATGCTGCCTGGCCCTGCCCCTGCCCCTGCCCCTGCCCCATCCTAACAATCATTGCTGTTTCAGCCCATTGTTGCAGCCACTGTGCCAAGCCATCTCATTGAGGGGCTTCCTCTTTTTCACCAACCCTTTACTTTACTAAGCATGATGTCCTTCTCCAGGGACTGGTCCCTCCTGATAACATGTCCAAAGTACGTGAGACAAAGTCTCACCATCCTCAATTCTAGGGAGCATTCTGGCTGTACTTTTTCCAAGACAGATTTGTTCATTCTTCTGGCAGTCCATGGTATATTCAATATTCTTCGTCAATACCATAATTCAAATGCAACAATTCTTCTTTTATCTTCCTTATTCATTGTCTAGCTTTCACAAGCGTATGAAGTGATTGAAGATACCATGGCTTGGGTCAGGCGCACCTTAATCCTCAAAGTGATATCTTTGCTTTTTAACGCTAAGGAGGTCTTTTTCAGCAGATTTGCCCAATGCAATATGTTGCTTGATTTCTTGACTGCTGCTTCCATAGGCGTTGACTGTGAATCCAAGTAAAATAAAATCCTTGACAACTTCAATATTTTCTCCATTTTAGGACAGTGAGGCTACAAAGCCTTTGTTTACTTAGTAGTATAGCAGAGGGACCAGTGGGTCTTACTGAAAAGGACAATGAGCGTATTGCACAATTCTCGGACCTCAAAAAAAGTATACACTCTAGATCTTTGATGTTGAGCTCTAGGAACAGAAACCACCACAATCCAGGCTGGATCCTAAATGACTCAACTCTCGGCAAAGTGGATTAGTGTCTCCCAGAAGCCCAAGCAAAAATTCTACTGCCCACACTTAACAAGGAAGCCATTTTGTAATCCCCAGAGTCCTTTCAGAGCAATCTGATGGTCAAAGTGTCTATGCCAAGTTGGGGAATTCATACAGGCATCTACATTGCCATCATAATTTTAATTCTACTTGGAGCCATCACTATATTTTATTCTGAATATAGTTCCATGGGAAATGATCCACATAGCTCCCAAGATCTGCTTCTAACGAGGACAAGGTTTTTGTTGTTTTTTCTTTTTTACTGATAGTACATATATTTCATCTCTGAAATAGACACTTAAATGTAGATTTCTGTCTATGAGCAGGTAAGACCTTGTGAACAGAAGCTGGCAGAAGAGTTTGCTTAGACAACAGCAGTGCAATGACTCATCTGTGTTTTCACAACATGTTTCTACCCAGCACCCATGTCTATTTGTAGCCTGACAATAAAGGCCCTATGTGAACCACCTCTGAGCTGTCTGCCTTTAAAAGCAAAGACACTGTTCTTAGTTGACTCATTTGAACTGCATGCACCTTTAATAACCCACTGCCACATTTATGAAAGCATGTGCTACAACTGCTGATTATTCCAGACTTTGCCACTGTTTTTCTGCCTAGTCTTGGTCTAGTGTTTGCAAAGTCAAATGAAGCCAGAAGACTTCATTCCCTAAGTAAGCCCACTACATACCACTACTGGTATCTCTTGGGGGCATGGGAACACCCTAGGCTGTAAATACCATAGAGATTTTTATCTATTTTGCTCACTTATCTATATCCCCAGCACTTTAAATAGTGCCTGGCACATAGTAGGAGACACTCAAAACTGGTAAAGGAATGAATCAACCTCTGCTGTAGACTTGTAAAATGATCTAGGCCTTAGCATCAAATCTATGAAATATTTTTGTCATTCTGATGCCAAGTCAAGAAGACCTTCTGGTGCCAGACCATCAAAACTTCTGTACATTACAGTACACACCTTTTCAGTCATGATTACTATTCAACATAGTAAACCACCTTATTCCTGCTTCTTACAGAAGTTAAAATTATACCAATCTATGTCACCTATCATTGCGAGAAAACCTAATGCAATGACTATATGTAGAATTTTTCGTATATAAAAATTTTCATATGGAGGATTACTAGAAAATACATAAAATTACTAGAATACATGGGAACTGTGTTGAGTATGTGTGTGCATGTGGTAATCAATTTCTACTTATACACATTATTTTGGATCTATAAGCCCAGTGTTTAGAAACATAAATCCATTTACTAACAGCATTATTCCACCCAAATAACTTTATAATCGACTGTTCAGTTTAACAAATATATACACTAACAATTATTAGTTTCTATGCCTCTTTTTTTTATGCCTCTCAGTGTTTCTGCCACCCACAGTGACTCATAACCCACCCACTGCCATCGAGTCATTTCCGACTTTTAGTGACCTTATTGTCTTGGTTATCTAGTGCTGCTATAACACAAATACCACAAGCGGATAGCTTAACAAAGAGAAGCTTATTCTCTCACAGTCCAGTAGGCTAGAAGCCTGAATTCCGGGCACCGGATCCAGAGGAAGCCTTTCTCTCTCTGTGGGCTCAGGAGGAAGGTCCTTGTCATCAGTCTTCCCTTAGTCTGCAGCATCTCAGCGCAGGAACCTCAGGTCCATAGGACACGCTCTGCTCCCACCGCTGCTTTCTTGGTGATATGAGGTCCCCATGTCTCTCTGCTTGCTTCTCTCTTCTATATCTCAAAGAGATTGGCTTAAGACTCTATCTAATCTTGTATATCTCATCAATATAACTGCCACTAGTCCATCTGATTTCATCATAGTGATAGGATTTACAAAACATAGGGAAATCACATGAAATGCTGGACAATCACACAATACTGGGACTCAAGGCCCAGCTAAGTCGACAGATATTTTTGGGGGACACAATTCAATCCATGACACCTATAAAACAGAGTAGAACTGCCCCCATAGGGTTTCAGACAATACATATTTTATGGAAGCAGACTGCCACATCCTTCTCACTGTGTAGCTAGTGGGTTGGAACCGCTGATCTTGTTGGTTAGCAGCTGAGTGCTTTAATCATTGTGCTCCCAGGGCTCCAGTGACTCATAGGCATACCAAATTGTAGTTCAGTAAGAGGACTTGACCAATACATTTCTTAAAGGAAAAAGGCATCAGGAATGAGAAACAAATGTCTTTCAATATTTTTATTCAGAGAAACTTTTGAGAACAGTAATGAATCCTTAATTTCCTCGGAATTGTAGATGGAGATTTAAAAATCCATTGAATAACTATGCCTGGCAAATAACCTCATGGACTTGCATTACTTTGAATTTAGTCAATTCTCAGAGTAACATCCCGCAAAAAGTCTTGGCTCACTTAAAGCATTTATCTTTCTTCTGAAGCTTACTCAACCAGCACGACCCTCCCCATGTCATTTATTACAAAGAAGAAAAGTAACCATGTGACTACATGCTACACAAAGTCCTGTGCTTTCCCAAGAACTCATTGATATCGAAATTAATTCACATAAGAAGGACCACCAAAAGACTTTAACAGACCCAAACTTCCTGCATGGTAGGCAAGAATTCTACCACTGCCCCTCAAAAGCCTATATTACCTTATTAATCGCAGCTTTCTTACATTTTCTTAATACGTGGCTGCCTGCTTTATCTTCTTACTGTGGGCCTTAGGGAACTGCTCCAGTGCTTTCTTTTCTACTTGTTTTCTTAAAAGATCTATTTTCATTACTCGTTATGCCAAGCATTTGGATGAAGAATAACTTCTTGATTTGATTATGTATCAGGTTTTATTACAAATCTATTACTGACATCACTGTTACAATCTAATTTTTTTCATTCTTGTCTCATCAATGAGAAAAAAAAAGTGTGGGGGGGACATCCTTTTCATAAACTTCATGACTGTATGCACCCTACCACGCTTCTACTACCCATGCTGTCGGTCTCTAACTGGTAACACACTGATGTGTGTTCTTTGGCCAGCACACTGCTATCTTTAAAATGTTCATCAGTCATCGGTACTTAAAAGCCACCAGATTTCACTTAAGATTTGAATTTTCAGTCTTTCTTTGAAAATCAAAAAATGAAACAAAACTGGATGCACACTCACATGGGAACAAGCATGACTGGGTGGCAAATGATGCCTTCCGATGGCGCATGGACTCTCAGGAGTCACCATAGTCCCCACCCGACCCTCTTTTTTCATTGGTTTGGCCTGCCTGGCCCCTGAAGAATCCCTGTGTGGTGCAAAGAGTTAAGGCACTTAGCTGCTAACCAAAAGATTAGAGGTCCAAATCTACCCAGAGGCACCTCAGAAGGAAGGCCTGGCAATCTACTTCCAAAATATCACCAATTAGAAACCCTGTGGAGAGTAGTTCTACTCTGACACACATGAGGTTGCCATTAGTCAGAAGCGACTCAATGGCAACTATTTTTTGGGGTTTTTTTGGCGTCTGGCCCCTGCAGCCATTTAAGCATGCAATCCATTCCCTGTGCTGACTGAATACAGTACAGTTAGTTTTTCTTCAGAGGTGCTACATTTCAAATATTTCAATCAGTTTTAACTACACGGTATTCAAATTCTCTATAATATGGCTCATCTGTAGAACAATGAGCCAACAAATGTAGAGTCAATGAAGAATGTAACAAACATAATCATTTCATGGTTCCAAAATACAAAAAACTAAGGAGCCCTGTGGTTCAATGGTAAGTGCTCAGCTGTTAACTGAAAGGTCAGTAGTTCGAATCCACCAGTGGCTCCATGAGAGAAAAGACCTGGTGATCTGCTCCCATAAAGATTAAAGCCTAGGAAACTCTACCGGGTAGTACAACTCTGCCATATAGGGTTGCTCAATGGCACATAACAACAGCATACACAACACTACTTCTACATACAGTAGCAGCATCATACATACTCTGTGTAGCTACAGTCCAACACTACTGGCTTAAATCCATCAAGTAACATGACCGCAGATAGGTTTCTACCATGTCAGACCCATCACTCTATTTTTGTGGTTTTGCTTTGGGAAAAATTCCCTTGCAGTGATCCTTCTGAATTTTATCCAAGTATATTTATTCAGTTATCCAGGTTGTCTGTACTTTATATTATTATCCAATGCTATGTCCATCTAATTTGGTGCAAACCAGAAAAGACTAATGATGTTTGCAGGAATGGGTCATAAACCACTTGCATGTGAGAAGTCTGTCACGTGGCTAAAATTTTTTAATGTTTTTAATTGTGGTTTCTATTAAATAATAAAGATTTGATAATATTTTAGTACAACACAATATCAGGATAATAGAGTATGATAAAATGTTATCTACCTATATACTATAAACCAGGATTTTTGTAATATGAAAATGAACTGTGTTCCAAAATACACATTACTTGAAAGTAATTTTACAACAAACCTATATGGAATAGGAGGAGGCCTGTGATAGCCAGCCTCCAAACTGGTCCTCCAGTGTTTGACCAAACAATATGGAACAAGTGATGCTTTCTCATTTCTGAGGCTAAGTGAAAACAGGCCTTGCAAATTCCCCCTTGCTCTCTTGGAACACTTGCTCAATAGAAGCCAGATACCATGTAAACCCTACTACCCTATGACAGCCATGCCGTGAGAAAGCCCAAACTAGCCACACGGTAAAGTCATGTCGAGAGCGAGATGTTCAACAATACCCCAGCTGGCCCAGATATTCCAGACCAGGAGCTGGACAAGTGAGTAAAGAAGCCCTCAGATGACTCCAGCCTCATGAGGACCAATGCTAGAACCACCTAGCTGAGCCCATCAACCCCTAAAACCATAAGAGATAATATTACAACGGTTGTTTTAAGCTTCTATATTTGGGGTAATATGTTATACAGCTATTGATAAAGGCTAAAACACAAAAAGGCACTTAAACTAAAATATAATTTTTAATTTTTCCCTTTTTACTTGGTCAACACAGATATTATAGATACTCTCCACTTCATTTTTGTGTTTAGGCGGAAATCTGGAACGTGACTGAGCCTAGGAAAGAAAATAGCAGTGGAAGAAAAGCAATCCTTTGGAATCAGCTGCTTTTTTTTTTTTTTTTTTAATAAACTGGCTGGTTACTTATGAATGGCATACAGGTTAAAAAGTAATAAGTAGTAAAGTAGGAGGTCAGAGTTTGAAAAGGGCTCAAATCTGACTTTCATAAAAATATCAGCTAAATTCACTACTCTGTATTCAGCACCTAACGTAATGCCTATTTCTTTAAAATGACTAACCTTGCTGCTGTCGAGTCGATTTGACTCATAGCAACCCTACAGGACAGAGTAGAACTGCCCCATAGGGTTTCCAAGGCTGTAACCTCTACAGAAGCAGAATGAAATGTCTTTCTCCCAGGGAGTGGCTGGTGAGTTCAAACTGCCAACCTTTTGGTTAGCAACCAAGCGATTAACCATTGCATAACCAGGGCTCTTTTTTAAATGACTAAAAAAAAAACCTAGATCAACTAAAAGTTGCTTTTCCATATTTTTCTGGGTATCTAAAAGATCTTTTCTATCCCAAAGCTGTCTATTATTGATGCAAAAGAAGGCAAATGCCAGCTGCTAAGTAACCAACAAATTCTGGTTCATACAAAATACAAAACAAGTCATTCATCTTTACAGCCTAAGGGGAGGCAGTTGCAGGTATAGGCAAAACATCTACCTGTAGATATGGAAACCCAACCTTGAGAAAAATCACTCAATTTTTGGATGAGTCTATTGGCTCATGTGTAAAATGGAGCTAATCATGCATTCCCGAAAAGAGTAGGATCATAAAATTTAACAGTATACAGTCCATATATTCCAAATAGTAGAAGAGCCCAGCCTTGTGCACTGCACAAAATTAAAGCAGCTGATATGATTTTGCCCAAATAGAATTTTATATACTCATTTCCTTCCCCCTTTTTTTTTTCTCCCCACTTGTGACTCAAGCCAGATTTCATCAAGCTATTTTTATAATTACTAAAACGCTAGAAATACAGCAGCAGGCCAGAAGCAAAGCAAAATGCAGCATCCAGCAAAAGAAGGAAACTCACGCTGAGTAACTGAAAGGCCATCTGCTTCTAACTGAGCTGTAGGGGTGAGGATGGCAATCTGGGCCGTACTCTTTGTGTCCTCCCCAAAGCCATACCCACCTGCATGTTGTCAGTGGCATCCCCGAGCAGTCCTCCAAAAGTGATAGCATTAGTTACAGTCGCCAGATAAATGAAGAGAATTGCTGAAAGGGCCTGAATATTTAAAGCATCATAAAAATCACTGGCAAAAAATGGTGCTTTCCTCTTTATGTCCTTAATTAGTCCACCACAGAACCTGGGCAGGGAGAAAGCAAATATGTGACAACGTACAATAAATTACCCTCAAATTAACCAAAAGATAACTTGCTAAACCAAAAAGAATTTGTGCTTAAAATGCTTGAATCCATGGCAAGATACTATTCGACCACTTAAGATGAAACCTGGAATCTGCAGAGGAATAAATTTTTTTCTATCACTCGCTTTTGTGGTCAAGAAATTAGGTGTCACATTCCCTCCAAAGACCAGCCAGTTGGTCTTCAGATGAGAGTGTTCAGTGTTAATGAGCTAAATTTTCTCACCGCCTAAAGATAAATGTCCAAACATGTGAGCAGATCGTATTAGGCTCTTTATAATCTTGCCGTAGTCTCCTTTCCATCCCCATTCATTCAGTCATCCAGTCATTCCACAAATGTTTACTCAACACCTGTGATGCACCCAGCACCTTCTGGGTGTTGGAGATACGGTGGCGAACAACTCAGGCAAAAATCCCTGCCCTTGTGGAGTTTACTTCTTGTGACAGGGACAGGCAATAAACAAGATAAAGAGGTAAAATACACAGTGATAAAAATCAGGGAAAAAATATAATATGGGGAAGAGAGTTATGAAGTGCTGGAGGAGTGGTGACTGAAGTTTTAGATAGGGCGGCCGGAGCAGGCCTTCTGAGAAAGTGACTTTCGAGTGAGGACCTGAAGAAACTGCGGGACAGAGCCAGGCAGGTGTGCAGTGCAGCTCTGCAAGCTGAGCAACTCTACTCATCCTACACCTTACTCAATCCTCCCTTTCTCAGCCAAATCTCACATCTCAGCCTTCCCCGTGTCATTTCTTCTGCCTAGAATGCTCTCTCAGAGCTCAACACTCCCTGAAGTCTTGACTCTCCACTCAGATTTCCACTATAGACTATCACACTTTACCAGGATTATCTGTCTGTCCAGGTCACCACTGGAACCAAGCTCCACCCCAGTGCCAGTGCCCTATTTCAGTTGTCTTGGTAAGCACAGAGCCTTGGTTCTGGACATACTTCATGTATCTAATGCATGTATGAAAGCAGAAATAGAAATTAAATTGTGATTAAGTAAGAAAATTAAATCCTATAACTTAGTTCTGTTGGAAAGGATATTCCTAATGGTTAAGAGTTTGTAAAGAACTATTCAAAAAATAAGAGGGGGAGTGGGTTATGCTCTCTATTCTTTAAAAAGAAGGAAAAAAAAGGAAGGAAGAAATTTTCTCCAGTTTGGGAAAGAAATCCGAGTGGGTTAGCAGGGGAAAAAAATTATTTAGTTCAAATTCAACTGCATATTAAATGTCATACTTCCTGTGTTTTCAAAAAAACAAAAAATACATACACTGTTTACAAAAAAGCCATCCCTTCCTAAAATGAGTATCCTACTTAAAGTTTTACTTCACTCGAAACAAAATGGAGAACTTGGTAGTGTAAAAAGAAGAATTACCATGAAAAGAAATTTAGCCAAAGCAATCTGGGAACTCTGAATCTCCAACTGCCAACTAAGAAGACAGAAAAGTGACCTACCTGTGATTTGCTTATTTCTATAACATGTAACTTACTCCTAGGTAAACATACAGGAAGAGATGGAATCATGAAAGCCAAGTGAGGAAGACTGGCACATCATTCAGTTCTCCCATCACACACATTCAGGCATTCTCAACCCTCTAATACTCACTCTCTCTCACTCCAAGCCCACCACACCCGCACACAGGAGGCACACTGGGCTGCTGTCCCCTCTACTTGGAATACTCTTCTCTGCCTCTGTGTCTATCTACATGTCTGTCTCCCATCTCCTTCAGGGCTTACCTAAAAAGTCACCTTCTCTGTAAGGCCTTCTTTGCCACTCTAACCAAAATTTTAATAACTCTCTATCATTGTAAAACTTCTATTTCTGCTTATTTTTTTTCCCATAAAACCATCACATTTATTTTGTTTGTTTATTATTTATCTCCCACCATTTCAAAGTAAATTCCATAAGGGCAGGGGGTTCTCTTTAGTTCACTGCTCTATCCCCAGTGCCTGGAGCTAACTGGTATACTATAAAACTTTTTTGGATAATAAATGAACAAATCAGTGAATAAAATCCTGAGAGAAACATGAGAAGCAACTTAAACATAAGGAGGGCCTCGGCAGAAATGGCAAAGGGTCCATCAGTTACCGTCCAGTTCGCTTCAGTTCTTCACAATCCCCATGACCTCCTCCGCCATGTCCTCCATCATGGGGCGTGTCCCCATTCATCTGAACATTCTCTCCACCAGAGTACATATTCTTTCTGAGCAAGACAACCAAGCCCAAGAGAGCATTAGTTTATTTCATTCTTCTGCTTCTCAGCTATACCATGCACTAGCTACAGAAGACATGGGGAAAAAACAGCCTTTAGCAGAAAGATTATTTTTTTCTGCTATCCTAACAGACTATGCTTAAAGTGTTATATTTAGAACCAAGACAAATGACTAGAGGAACAGAAAAGTTGAACAAATTGTGTATTGTAAAAGCGGAAAACTGTTTCACCTGGGAAATAATAGACTTCAATAAAATGGCTTCACCTCCACAATCTCACTCAATTTCTTAAACTTTTCAATCTATAAGGACTCATCTTGAGTAACTGATCCTTCCACACATACAGGGAGTAATGGTTAAGTGTTAAACTGCTAACCAAAACGTTGGTAGTTTGAACCTAGCCAGTGGTTTCATAGGAGAAAGGCCTGGAGATCTGCTCCCAAAAAGATTACAGCCGAAAAACCCTACAGGGCAGTTCTACTCTGTCACATAGGGTTGCTATGAAATCGACTCAATGGCACCTAACAACAACAATAATATGTACAGGGAGTTGCCAGAACATCCCCCACGGAGTCTCTGTGATGCATTTCAAATTCATAATCTGAGATGTCTAATTTATAATCACTGAAGAACATCACATCCATTTTACATGTCAAGAGAATGTGGAACCAAGGCATATAAGTGATTCGCTTGAGATAATATATCCAGTAAAATGGGAACCTGAAAATATGAGAGCAGTAACCCAATCCCACTTGTTCCTCCAAACATAACCCTCTTCCCGGGGATGTTTCAGCAACTGAAAATTCCAACTACCTGATAATTTACCTTTTGTCAGATGATGGAAGACTCTTAGGAGGCTCTATCCTGATTGCTGGATCCCATTCCCCAGGAGGAAGGACAATGACTTCATCCAGGAACTCGTCAATGCCAGCAATCAGGTCCTGCCTGTCTTTTGCTTTATAAGCAATGTCATGGAACACCTAAAGAATAAGAGATATGCAGTTCTAACAAGAGAACTGTCTATATGCCTAACACTATGTCAAGCCTGAATAATTCAGTTTATAATCCACTGTAATATTGCCATAGCTATGCTGCCATATTTCCTATTATTCATTGTATCCCAATATATTTAAATGTTCAAATTATAACCCCAAGGATTATGAGTAGAGGTTTAAGAAAACAGCTATGCTTTTCTTCTATCAATACTGTTAAACAATATTGTCTTTCATCTCCCGCTGGTATGTATCATAACCAATACAGTTGCTATGGAAGCCAAATGAAAACACTCTGGAGAAATATACTGAAAAGTCATTTCCCTAAATAGAAACTACTGGGACAAACAATTGCTAGTAAATCAAGAAGAAAAAGTTCAAGCTGAGTGCTAAGATCAGGTTAAAATCCAAGCACTGCAGCTCTAAAACACGTAGTTGATGTTAATGATTAAAGAAAGAAAAATTGGGTTATATCAGCAACACAGAAAGTGAAGAATTTTTAATAGGTGATCATCTGTCCATCTTTAGGTAAGCCAAAACCCAACCCACAGCCACTGGTCCATTCTAATTGATAAAACACAGGACAGAGTAGAACTGCCCCCATGCGGTTTCCAAGGACGTAAAGCTTTACACAAGCGGACTGCTACATCTTTCTCCAGCAGAGTGGCTGGTGGGTTTAAACACTGACCTTTCAGTTACCAGCCAAGTGCTTTAACCACTGCATCACCAGGGCTCCTGTCCTTTAGGTAAAGCAGCAACTAAAGAATCCAAGGTAGCAAACACTTCATTCTTTTTAGGTACCTCCACAGAGCTTCTAGGATATACGTAACCCTCTTCATCAATTGTTTCATTCCTTTAACCTAGCCGTTGATCTGAAAGTTCTATACATATAACCCAACTCTCATACTTCGTAAGTAAAATTCTTTAGTCACCAGAAGAGAACCTTTATCTATTCTTAACAATTATTACTAAATCAGCTTTTCTTGACAAGAATTTTTAAACAAATAGAATTAAAGAGTAGAGGGTTGTGGAGTTGAAAGGCAATACAAAGCATCCGTGTATCATTTGTGGTGTACACAACCACCTTCAACTTCATTTTTCCTGGCTTCCTCCCACTATGTTGCTATTAGGTGTTGCTAGGTGCCATCAAGTCAGTTCTGAACCACAGCGTCCCCATGTACAACAGAATGAAACACTGCCCGCCTGATCCGGTGCCATTCTCACAACCATCGTTATACTTCAGCTCATTGTTGCAGCCACTGTGTCAGTTCATCTTCATTGAGAGTCTTCCTCTCTTTCACTGACCCTCTACTTTACCAAGTATGATGTCCTTCTCCAGAGACTGGTCCCTCCTGACAACATGTCTAAAGAATGTAAGATGAAGTCTTTCCATTCTTGCCTCTAAGGAGTATTCTGGCTGACTTCTTCCAAGACAGATGAGTACATTCTTCTGGAAGACTATGGAATATTCAATATTCTTCGTGAACACTGTAATTCAAAGGCATCAATCCTTCTTCAGTCTTCCTTATTCATCGTCCAGCTTTCACATGCATATGAGACAACTGAAAATACCATAGCTTGAGTCAGGTATATATTAGTCCCCAAAGTGACATCTTTGCTTTTTAACACTTTAAAGAGGTCATTTGCAGCAGATTTGCCCGATGAAAAAACATCATTTGATTTCTTGACTGCTGCTTCCATGGGCATTATTTGTAGACCCAAGTAAAATGAAATCCTTGACAACTTCAATACTTTCTCCATTTATCATGATGTTGCTTACTGGTCTAGGTGTGAGGATTTTTGTTTTCTTTATGTTGAGGTGCAATCCATACTGAAGGCTGTAGTCTTAGATCTTCATCAGTAAGTGCTTCAGGTCCTCTTCACTATCGGCAAGCAAGGTTGTGTAACCTGCATATCACAGGTTGTAAATGCAACCTCCTTCAATCCTGATGCCACCTTCTTCTTCGTATAGCCCAGCTATACGAAGAAGAACACGGAAAGTGGCATTAGACTGAATAAGTATGGTGAAAGGATACAATCCTGATGCACACCTTTCCTGATTTTAAACCGTGCAGTATCCCTTGTTCTGTTCGAATGACTGCCTCTTGGTCTATGTACAGATTCCTCGTGAGCACAATTAAGGGTTCTGGAATTCCCATTCTTTGAAATGTTATCCATAATTTGTTATGATTCACCCAGTCGAATGCCTTTGCATAGTCAATAAAACACAGGTAAACATCATTCTGGTATTCTCTGCTTTCAGCCAAGATCCACCTGACATCAGCAGTGATATTCCTCCTTCTACATCCTTTTCTGAATCTGACTTGAACTTCTGGCAGTTCCAGGTCAAGGTACTGCTCCAACAGCTTTTGAATGATTGTCAGCAAAATTTTACTTCTGTGTGATATTGATATTGTTTGATAATTTACACATTCTGTTGGATCACCTTCCTTTGGAATGGGCATAAATATGGATCTTTTCTGGTTGGTTAGCCAGGAACCTGTCTTCTAAATTTCTTGACATAGATAAGTAAACACCTCCTGTGCTGCATCCATTTGTTAAAACATCTGAATTGGTATTCTGATTTGCTTTTTGCCATTCCTTTCAGTGCAGCTTGAACTTCCTCCTTAAGTACCATTGGTTCTTGATCATATGCTACCTCCAGAAATGTCTGAACCTCAACCAATTCTTTTTGGTACAATGACTCTATGTATTCCTTCCATCTTCTTTTGATACTTCCCGTGTCATTCAATACTGCAACTTGAGGCCTGAATTTTTTCCTCAGTTCTTTTAGCTTGAGAAATGCTGAGTGTGTTCTTCCCTTTTGGTTTTCTAACTCCAGGTATTTGCACATTTAATTAAAATACTTTGTCTTCTCCAGCTGTCCTTTGAGATCTTCTGAACAGCTGAACAGCTCTTTTACTTCATTATTTCTTCCCTTCACTTTAGCTACTCTGTATTCAACAGCAAGTTTCAGAGTCTCTCCTGACAGCCATTTTGGTCTTTTCTTTCTTGTCTTTTTAATGACCTTTTGCTTTCTTCATGTATGATGTCCTTGATGTCATTCTACCATCTGATCTTCAGACATTAGTGTTCAGAGCATCAAATCTATTCTTGGTATGGTCTCTAAATTCAGGTGGGATATACTCAAGATCATATTTTAGCTTTCCTGGACTTGCTCTGATTTTCTTCAGTTTCAGCTTGAACTTGCATATGAGCAATTGATGGTCTGTTTCACAGTTGGCCCCTGGCCCTGTTCTGACTGATGATAACGAGCTTTTCCACTGTCTCTTTCCATAAATGTAGTCCATTGGATTCCTGTGTATTCCATCTGGCGAGGACCATGCGTATAGTCACCATCCATGTTGCCGAAAAAGGTATTTGCAATTAAGAAGTCACTGGACTTGCAAAGTTCTATCATGCAATATCTGGTGTCTTTTTTATCACCAAGGCCATATTTTCCAACTATTGAACATTCTTCTTTGTTTCCAACTTCTGCATGCCAAATACCAGTAATTGTCAATGCATCCTGATTGCATGTTTGATCAATTTCAAACTTCAACTTCCTCATCTTTGGCATTTGTGGTTGGCACGTACATTTGAATAATAGTCGTATTAACTGGTCTTCCTTGTAGGCATATGAATATTATCCTATCACTGACATCACTGTATTTCAGGTTATATCTTGAAATGTTCTTTTTGACAGTGAATGTGATGCCATTCCTCGTCAATTTGCCATTCCTGGCATAGTAGGCTACTTGATTGTCTGATTCAAAATTTCCAATGCCAGTCCATTTTAGCTCACTAATGCCTCGGATATCGATGTTTATGCATTCCATTTCATTTTTGATGATTTCCAATTTTCCTAAATTCGTGCTTCGTACATCCCATGTTCCGATTATAAATGGATGTTTGCAGCCGTTTACTCTCATTTTTAGTCATGCCACATCAGCAAATGAAAGTCCCGAAAGCTTGACTCCGTCCATGTCATTAAGGCTGACTCTACTTTGAGGAGGCTGCTCTTGACTAGTTATATTTCAAGTCCCTTCCAACCTGAGGGGCTCATCTTCTGGCACTACACCAGGAAATGTCTTGCTGCTATTCATAAGGTTTCACAGGCCACTTTTTTCAGAAGCAGACCAGTAAGTCCTTTTTCCTAGTCTGTCTTAGTCTGGAAGTTCCAATGAAATCTGTCCACCATGTGCGACCCTGCTAGAATTTGAAATACCAGTGGCATAGCTTTCAGCATCACAACAACATGCAAGCCACCACAGTACAAAAAACTGACAGACATGTGGGGCCTTCCACTACAGAGACTGGAAAATCAAGAGAGTTACTTTCCCAGTCTCACCTGCAGATAAGGATTGACATGTCTGATCAATGAGACAGAAGAAAAAGGTTGCCTGGGAAAGCTCTAGAATACCTGATAAAAGAGACAGACACAACTAATGTCACCTCATCTCCTCTTTCTGCTTTGAATAGATGTAAAGCCTGAGGCTAACCTTAACAGCAATCTTAAGACATGAAGCAGGAGCCTAGGTTCTTGATTTATCATTAAATAGTTACATTGAACCAACTTCAGAAACCACCTACCTCCAAACTTCTTTTTATGTGAGAAAGGTAAACCCAAAAATTGTTTAAACCACTGTAAGTCAGACATTCTGTCACAGCCTAAAGCATTTCTAATTGATACATCATAGGAGGAAGAATTTAAAAAATACATATATATACATACACAAACATATAAATAAATGAACTCACTGAGATGCTCAGTCCCATCAAGTGGGGAAAAAAATAGCATAGCTATTCTTCAATGCTCTCAGTCACAGGATAATGAAACCATCAAATAAATATCTACAACTAAAGAGAAAAGTATTCTTTTCTCCACTTTACACCTGGCAAAACTGGCAAATAGAGTAAAAAAATTGGAAAAATAACTAAATTAGACACAGAAGCAGAAATCAGTGACCGTGTATTCTAATACTATTTCTGAGATTTACCATACCTAAAATGGGTGTTATAACATTTGAACTACTATGAGAGTTAGTAAGGCTATAACCCAAAGTGCTACACACTCTGCAGTAACGACTGCTAATGCATTTTAGTATTTCTATCATTCTTTCCCACAAGATAAGGACATCACAAAAACATGTAATTTCTGATACCTAAGAAAAAAAAGTATTATCTATTTTGTTGTGCATTATTTTCCTATAGAATCCAACATTTCTGAAACAATACAGTATATGGACACTTGAATTCCCAGAATGAATATACTAAATATTTCTAGAGATAAAGTTTAAGTTAACACAGAGTTGAACTTTTTAGAACTATTTATAACATACATCAGTTCTATGATTTAAACATTTTTAAAAAAGAATGGAAAATATATTTTATGCCAACATAGAGTATAGAATTCAATGCAAAAGCAAAATGCATCTCCTTACTAATGGAAAACTGTGTAGAAGTCAGCTCACTTGACAAAAATGACTGTGCCTTGTGTATTAAAAAAAAGAAAGAAAAAAAGCCTGATAACCATATTATTTGAATTGAATATACTGTAACATCCATTTCACAGTAAGTATGAAAACAGCATAACTAGGACACTCATGGATTCCCATTTTCCTGATTCCGTACCTCGTCAGACATCAAGGTGGCAATGGCTCTGCCAATCTCATGGTAGGACTTGGCTTTCCCCTTAGGACCTAAGAGAATGAACAAGAACCTAAAGGAAAAGGAAAGAAGCAAAGGCTTTAACATTTCATTAGACTCAGTATTTATAATTAAGAAATATTTATCCTACTTCATAAAAAAGTTAGGCCTAAAATTCATCTTTAAACTATTTTTGGTAATACGAAGAATTCTCTGTTACACTACTGGGAAATACAAATTGTTGCTCAGTTTATTTAGAGGCAAAGGAGAATTTAGCATGGGAAACCTGAGAAACTTCCTCACTGAGTGGGAAAGGTTCACTTTATGACTTGTAAAATTTTCTTTCTTAAATGTTCTTCTTCCGTCTTTGGAGCATCTTTGAAGATTCAGAATCTTTGGAGAAAACCGATAAAGCACAATAACTAGAAAGACTTAGCATATCTTCAGATTTCTCAGACTTTTCCTTACCCAATATGGGCAGTGACAGATGATCCTTTCCAAACTTTTAAGAAATGTTTCTACTCAGAAGTGACTGGGAGTCAGCAAGAACCAAGTCCTCTACAGCTGAGCCACATGCTTACAGTCAAAGTAAGGAAAAAGAAATATGAGATAAATTCAAAATAAAGCATCTTTCACAAATGGTTAAAATTTTGTACATGTCCTCACTTCCCTCTCTAAAATAATTTTCGTGATAATGCACAAAGCACTGCTGCATAGCAAGTAGGTCCTGCAGCATGCATTATTAAGCTTATCCCCACTTAGGATCACCTCTTATCATGCTGGAAGGATTCCCTCACTGATCATAGAGGCAAAAATGCATGTCTTGACAGGAGAGAACGTGATGAATAAACGAATATGAAAAAATATCCAAAGGGGACACTGGATAATCCCTTGATTATATTCTAACCTAACATGGAGATAATGAAGATAATAAAAATGATAACATCATACGTTTACACAGCTTTTTAAAGTTTGCAAAGTATTTCACATTCATCACCTTGTTTGATCTTCCAGACCACCCTCTGCAGTAAGGACAGATATTCTATTCCCATTTAATGGTGAGGAAACGGAGGCTCGAGGTTAATGGATAAGCCTAGTAAATGGCAGAGAGCAGACAGGCCATCTAACCTCCTGCTCTTTTTACAATTCTGTCTAATATTACTCACCCAATTTATATACCAGGGTTATGATTCAACAGAAAAAACCTATCCAACAGTCACGTTCATAGGACACTCTAGAGAAAGAGCATGTGGCTACTTAGCTAGGGACAAGAAACAAGGAATGGTTTAGCATTTTGCTTAGTAGAATTTTTTTTTACTCATTTATTTATATAGCTTCCTTTAAATTAAAAAAAAAAAAAAAGATTATCAGCAAATGCTTTATAAACTGTTAGGGACTGTCTAAAACGCCCTTGATTAGATACTTCTTTTTTTCATAAAAAAATTAATTCCAAAGGGGAAAGGAAAAACAAAAAAACAGAAATTAAGAGTATAAGAAGGCATCCAAAAGTTTGAACACTCGGGATTTATACCAGAATAACCTAAAACCATTAAGCACTTATTTGCTTATAAATGAGTTCCAGAGTGGAACAGCACACTCATTTTCAAGTGTTATCATAGTACATGAAATAGCAAAAGCAACCAGCAGTCAGGAAAGTCTATTCTAGTGTGAAGGAGTCACATTAGGATTGAGTTTTAGTTCTTCTGACACTGAAAGTGGAAACCCCGGTGGCATAGTGGTTAAGTGCTACAGTTGCTCACCAAAAGGTAGGCAGTTCGAATCCACCAGGTGCTCCTTGGAAATTCTATGGGGCAGTTCTGCTCTGTCCTATAAGGTCACTATGAGTTGGAATCGACTCGACAGCAATGGGTTTTTTTTGGGTTTTCTTAACACTGAACCCTAACTTACACTAGAAATTTTCTTCCTTTGAAGCTGACCCTAAATTATATATCACTGCCTATATTGGTACAAAGATCTTCTTTATAACATATATATATGTGTGTGTGTGTATATGTATTGTATTTTTCTGAATCAATTGATCACTGATTTGAGTGGAACACATACAAAGACTATTTAACCATTAGAGTAAAATACAAATTTACTGGACATATCTCCCAGTCTTATCTTCCTGTCTACAGATTGACAGTTGTCAGCCCAGACAATAAGTGCCTACATTTAGGCAGAAGGAAACCGTGGTGTCACGGCGGTTAACAGCTATGACTGCTAACCAAAAGGTTGGCAGTTCTAATCCACCAGGTGCTCCTTGGAAACCCTATGGGGCAGTTCTCTTCTGTCCTCTAGGGTCACTATGAGTCAGAATCAACTCAATGGCAATGGGTTGTTTTTTTGTTTTTTGTTTTAGGCAAAAGGGGGAAGCTTCAGTGCAGCAAGAGAAAATACCTAACCACCTGGATTCTTAATACATTTTTAAATAATGGATTTCCTGTGCCTATCATTTTTCTTTCTAAGGAGCCCTGGTGGTGCAGTGGTTAAGCACTCAGCAGCTAACCAAGAGGCCAGTGGTTTGAACCTTAGTACCTATACCCTAACTTTTCAGTAATACATGTTCTCCGAAACCTTTCCAGAACCACTCTGCAAACTTCCGACTTCTCCCTAGCATCTCCCTCATGATTTCAGCTTACAAATACGCATTACAAAAATGTATTTACCAGCTGACACATGGGCTAATTATCAGGCTGACTCTAAGGCAACAAAACCAAAATGCTGTCTTGTTATAAGGCAAGATTGACACAGTGGCTGCAACAATGGGCTCAAACATAGCAACAATTGTGAAGACGGTGCAGGACAGGGCAGTGTTTCCTTCTGTTGTACATAAAGTCATAACGAGTTGGAACTGACTCAACAGTGCCTAAGAACAACAACATAGAGTAAGAAAAACACTCTCATTGATATTCCTCCAATAAAAACTTTGGCAGAGGATGGGTAACTATTCCAAGAGCTGATAAAAGTAATGGAGCCTCCGAGTTAAATCCTGTAAGATGAGGGCATACATTTTCTATACAGTATTTACTCTTTGGTCTCTGCTAAATAGTACCAGTCAAATAATGGACGGAGGCAGCAGTCTAATGGTTATTATAACATACAGCATAGTAACTAACTCAGTAAATGAGAATTATACTAGTTCAGTAATACAAAGGTACAATTCCCCTTTCCTGGAAAGTGTAATTTTTATTTAAAAAAAAAAAAAGAAAAATGTATTTTGCCTTTAATGAAATATCACCAAATACCAAAAAAGAAACAACACAGTTACATATCAGTTAAAATTTTCACATTAGTCTAAAACCAAACCAAACCCCTGCTGTCAAGTCGACTCTGACTCCTAGTTTAGTCAGGAACAATTCAGTAATCCATCTCCTTAAAATGATATAGAGACGGAAGGTGGCCAACATAAAGCAGCAGAAAACATCACCATTAATCAAAAACTATCTGTAGAATAGAGGCCCTTAAGAAGCCTCTAATTTGGACTGCAGGAGGACATTGGTGGTGCAAACAGTTAAGCGCTTGACTACTAGCCAGAAGGTTGGCCGTTCGAACCCACCCGGAGGCTCCTCAGAAGACAGGCCTGGTGATCTTCTTCTGAAAGGTCACAGCCATGAAAACCCCAGGGAGCAGTTCTACTCTGCACATAGGGTCGCCATCAATCAGAATCTACTCAACAGCAACTAGCAACAACAACGATTTGGACTGCGTTATTGAGAAGGGGATGAGAGATCTGGGAAAAAGAGCAGCACAGAACAACTCAGCAAGTTGAGGATGGCTCTGTCTGAAACATGTTCTTCCCTCCTTAACCCTCCAAGAACGGAAAGCTGTTATAACTTTTATGATAGTGGCACATCCTGCCAAATGCAGCTTTTATAATGTACTGAAAGCTCGTTTCATGACCAAAGCTGTTTTTTGTCAATGGACAGATGTTATTTTTAACCAGAGCTTTTTTTCTTTATTAAAAAATTAGGGTAAACATCACATTTGTGTGGCTGAAGGGCACAGCCTAATGTTGACAGCCCAGAAAAAAAATCGATGTATGTTACTGAGTTCTTTTCATTCAACTCATAATTAGAAATAAACCATAGTTAGAATTTTTAATAGTACCAAATTGTCTCAAGAATCTTCATGAGGCCCTTACTTTTGTGAGCTTTTTCATATAACTAATTAATTACGCACAGAGATGCTGCTGCTGACATTCTCCACAATGAAAAGAAGTAGCAGATGATCTGTGTCCGGAACCAATGGACTATACTCACACTCACAAAATAATTACAGGCAAAAACAGAGCACAATATCAGAAAAGGAGTCAGCCTTCCCAAACTACTCAATCACTTCATAAATGATGCTCACCCCCGTTCCTTCCTGATATATCACAGCTATTTCAAGAATAAACTCAGCATGTACCAATCCTTTACTCCCTCCTCTCAAAACAGTGAATCAAATAACCCATTATTCATATTTAGCGGCTTTGAAAAATGTGGCTAAACTGTAGCTTCCAGCATCAATTCAAGAGGGCCACAAACCCACCATAATCAACCACATTTCAGGCAGTCAACAGCAGCTAGCAATTAGACTGGTGGACGTGACAGAAGTATGCTAGCAGGACCTCCCTCTCAATCCCGCTAATGCTTTTATTTTTTTATCAGTTTGATAATTAAGCACAAACCACTCCCTTAAGGCAAAAACTACTTTCATAATCAAATCATTATTGATAACATAAATTATATATTAATTTACAATGATACTAGACAGGTAAACATTCTTAGTTTTTTTTAGAGGACTAGAGCTCACCAAATAATTATTTGTTTCTTATATGGGCAAATCAAGATCAGAAAAGGAAAAATTGATCTGGAGTTTTTATCATTCTTCATAGGAAAATGTAAATATTTTATTTCAGTCCATTCTTGATATGTCCTTACTAAAAAAAAAAACCTATTTCTATCGAGTCGATTCCGACTCATAGTGACTCTATAAGACAGAGTAGAACTGTCCCATAGGGTTTCCAAGGAGTAGCTGATGGATTCAAACTGCTGACATTTTGGATAGCAGCTGAGCTCTTAACCACTGCACCACCAGGGCTCCCAGGATATGTCCTTGGGCCCTCCCTAAGAGTTTAACCTCAGAGTTAGAAATCTGCAATTCTATTCCCAGCACTGATAGTGAATCTTCCCTTTGCCTCCAAGTTGAAATTATAAAATGGGAATAATAATATTTATCCTCTACACAGCTCAAGTAATGTCCTGGTAGTGCAGTGGTTAAGAGCTCGGCAGCTAACCAAAAGGTCAGCAGTTCGAATCCACCAACCACTCCTTGGAAACCCTAGGGTCACTAGGAGTCAGAATCGATTCGATGGCAATGGGCTTGTTTTTGTTATTTTTTATAGCTCAAGTATATGCGAGTGTATCAGGTGTGAATATAAGATGGCAGCAAGCAAAGTGCCTACAATATGCTAGGAAAATCATAAACACATCCTACTAAGTCACCAAAGACCAAAGAATAGAGACATAGACTTGTGTGCTTCCAAATTGATAGCAAGAGGGCCCTAAGCAGACAGACATCCATAGCAGCAGTCCAACTGCAAGCAGAAAGCTAACAGATCAACCAGATAATAAACAGATGAGCCTTGCGAACTCTACGCAACAAAGAAAAGCTGCTTGAGCCACATTTCCTGAAACTAATACTGTTCACTAGTAATAGCAATAATAATAATAATAAACGTAACAGTATAACTTTCTTCCACTTTTAAAAGAAAGAGCTACCACAGAAAAAAAAATATGTACAAAAACAGGTCTTCCTTTAGTACCACAGACTAGCATGTACGTTAAAGCATGCTGTCAAATGCAGAGGCAGTCCCTCACAATGATTGCCACATTCCTTATGGGATTTCCTTTATTGGATTTCACAGGAAGCAGCCATTGTAAATGGCCCCACATTACTCATCAAAAATGAAAAAAACTAATGAGCCTCCCTACTCAGGGATTACAGCTTGCACTGGTTGCAGGACAGCAAATGGAGAAAGCTATTTCCTGGGAAAATGTTAATATGCAAGGATATATTGTTTGGATTATTGCCCTAAAATAGTTTTCTGATATTATTGAATTATATTCTCTTGAATTGCTTGGCTGCTTCTGCTGACTCAAATGATGCTGTAATTTCACCTCTAGACTAGCACCCTCTGGTATGGAAGGAAAAGGAGAATGAGCCAGACAAAAGCAGATGGCAGATGATAAGGCTAGACAGAGGGGCACAAGAATAGTCATGACTTGCTAATCAAAGAGCTCGAATTATTGTTCAGTAAAAAGCCTTTTAAAACATTTTATTTGTAGCTTCTAAAGAAAAACTAAAACTGAAAAAGCTAGAGCAATTGTCTTCAATACTTCTCGCATTTTTTTTTTCTTTCAACCCCCAGCAAAGTTAGTCCAAAGAGACATAAATAAAACCATGGGGGCACACAAGCTGGACTTCGGCCATTATCTGAGCAGCTATTCACCAGGTGATGGTTCAGATAGAACTACAAGGCTCTGCTGGAATGTCTTCCAGCAAAAATCTAAGTTACAGAAAACACAAGTCATGATAATCCCATTAACTGAATAAGCTATGATCATCTCCTTTGCAGTACTATTTGTCCAGTGACTGCTGCATGTATTATTCCTATTTTAAGTGTTAGAGAAATATAAAAATGGGGAAGAAACTACATGCATGATCAGGAAAAATGCCTACAATCTATAAATTAGGAGGCCGTTAGGAAATTTCCTCCTAACCTGGCTCCACACAAACACTGTGCCTCTTGTGACTACAGGTTATCATGCTCCGACTTCTGAGATTCCCAAGGAGGATGCAGAGCCCTTCTTGCTCATGTGGGGAAATGGAATAAAGGATTACTCTACAAAGCGCAGGTACTAATGTCTCTTTGTCACCTTTCTGACAGAGAGTTCTTACTACTGTCTGCATATATAAATGTTGTGAAATAATTTTCATGGGGAAATATTTTAAATGTAATATTTTAAAGCCTTCGGGGACTTACTTGGAAAATACATGAAGCTCAAAGAGCTGGAATCTGTTTTTGAAATAAGGATTGTATAGCTTTAAATATTCAGTTTGCCGGCCCACTGTATTTTCATATTAGCAAAAATATATGACTGAAATAAATAAAATACAAGGTGTTTGAACAGTTTAAAAAAAGAGTGGATGATTGCAACATAAGAGTAATATGCTTCCTTTTAAAATAAAAAGTTATTGCAGCATAATACATAACAGCAAAGTGTACAAATTTAAGGATAACAGCATCATGAAGTTTTATGTGTGTGTGTATATAGGTAACTGCTACCAATTTTCTGATAAAACACAGAGCAAATGAAACCTTCTGAACCATTTACCACCTGTATGGCCTAGCAAAAATTACTTAAGCTCTCAGATTCAGTTTCTTCATCCGTAAAATCCAGATACCTATTGTTTGTACTTTAAAATACTACTGGGGTATTAAATAGAATAATCCATAAGAAGAAACCAGTACACTGCCCAATAAATTATTATAATTATTATTATTATTATTGTTACTACTACTATGTAAATGCCAAGTAATCTGATAGTATAGTCAGACTTAGCCATTATTTCAGATTATATCTCTCCTACATGCTGGCACTGGTTATATCCTGATTATGTTGATTCTTTAGCCTTTAGACTGTGGGAAAGATTTTTCCATAACCACATCATAGGCCCTGACTTTTCTATGACTACATTGTAGAACCTGATTCTTCTAGAAAGAGGTAAGACCACAATAGGTTGGGGAGCAGCTTACCTCGTGGGCACAGGGACCTCAGTCAGGGCACCCAGCATGACAGCCTGCTGCAGTCGAACAAAGGCAATGAAAGGAGTGTCCAAGAAGTCAACCTCCCCAACAAGCACATTCGAAGCTTCTGCATCACGTGGAAGTTTTTTCATGAATTTGTTCTTCAGCTGCATGAAGAGAGCCAAGAAAACATAATGTATTTACAGAGAGGGGCCAAAAAAGAGATATCCCATGTATCGTTCATGGAAAATTCCTTCTTAAGGCTACACGCAACAGGTCCTAGCTAGCTGTTTTTCTATTATGTTTAACCATGCTATTATAATAAACTTTCTCTGTATCTTGTATCAAGAATATTCAGGGCATAATATTCATGATTTACACATAAAACAATGTGTAGAATGACCCCATGCATTTATTTATTTATTCAACAAACATTTATTGAGAGTCTACTCTAAGCCAAGCACTTATCTAAGTCCTAGGGATATAAGGATGGGTAGACTAATCCCATGCTCTCCTTGGGCTAACATTCCAGTGCAAGAGAAATAAAATACGATTTCAGGTAGTGAAAAGTGCTAAGAAAAAAATAAAACGGGGGTATTATCAGGGTGGTCAGGGAAGCTCTCTGAAAAAATACATTTGATACCGGAATGAGGGCACAAGCCATGCAAAGATCTGAGCAAAGAACATTCTAGGCAAGTCCAAGGCCTCCAATAAAGAAAGGAATTTGGCAGCTGGAGAAATAGTAAGAACAGCAAGTATGGCAGGAGCTGAAGGAGCAAAGGAGAGGAAGTAGCAGCAAGTGAAGTTGCATATGTAAGCACAGGCCAGACTGTAAAGGCCTTGAAGGTCATTTTAAGGAATTTGGGATGGTTTAGATCTAAATTGCCTACTAGAAGTCCAAGTTCAAAGGTGGAGTAGGCAGACATAAATTTGGGACACAAAACCATGTAAGAAATATTTAATGCCATGGAACAAGATGTCACAACCCCGAGAGTGAGTGCCACTAAGGAAGTGGGATAAACTCTAAGCCCTGGACCACTCTAACTTTTATAGCAATAGGAAGAAATACCAGCAGAGGACACTGAGAAAGCAGCCAGTGAGATCGGAGAGAAAACCAGGATCGAATGCAGTCCCAAAGCCAGATGAAGAAAGTATTCAATAAGAAAGTATAATCAGCTGAATCAAGAGTTTCAGAAAGTTCAAATAAGATAAGAGCTAAGAGTGGATCGATGAATTTGGCAAGATGGAGGTGCTGGGTAATCTTGAAAGATGCGGCATTCAGCTTCCATATTACACCCAGGGAAACTCTATGGGGCAGTTCTACCTTGTTCCACAGGGCCACTATGAGTCAAAATCAACTCAATGGCAACAGGTTTTTGGTTTATAGATGTGAAAAGGGCAACCATGAGGAGGGTCTAAAAATATCAAGTTTCTAAAGCTGTTATTGCCACAGTAAGCTGCAGGACCACCACGTGTCTGTGAGTTTGTCATACTATGGTGGCTTTCGTGTTGCTGTGATGCTGGAAGCTATGCCACCAGTATTTCGAATACCAGAAGGATCATCCATGGTAGTCATGTTTTAGCAGAGCTTCTTCACTAAGCCAGAGTAGGAAGAAGGATCTGGTGGTCTACTTCTGAAAAAATAGGCCAGTGAAAACCTAATGAATGGCAGGGGAACATTGTCTGGTACAGTGCTACAAGATGAGCCCCTCAGGTTGGAAGGCACTCAAAACATGACTGGGGAAGAGCTGCCTCCTCAAGGTAGAGTCAACCTTAAAGACGTGGATGCGGTCAAGTTTTGGGATCTTCATTTGCTGATATGGCACGACTCAAAATGAGAAGAAACAGCTGCAAACATCCATTAATGATAGGAACATGCAATGTGTGAAGTAAAAAATCTAGGAAAACTAGATATCATCAAAAACAAAACAGACCAATTAAAAACCGATATCCTAGGCATTAGTAAGCTGAAATGGACTGGTCATTTTGAATCAGACAATCATACGGTCTACTACAACAGAAATGACAAATTGAAGAGGAATGGCGTTGTATTCATCGTCAAAAAGACCATTTCAAGATTTAGCCTGAAGTACAACGCTGTCAGTGATAGGATAATATCAATATGCCCACGAGGAAGACCAGTAAATATGACTATTATCCAAATTTACCCACCAACCACTAATGCCAAAGATGAAGAAATTAAAGGTTTTTACCAACTTCTGCAGTCTGAAATTAATCAAACATGCAATCAAGATGCATTGATAATTACCGGTGATTGGAATTTGAAAGTTGGAAACAAAGAGGAAGGATCTGTGGTCGGAAAATACAGCTTTAGTGAGAGAAGCAAGGCTGAAGAATGCCTGATAGACTGTTGTAAGAACAATGACTTAATCACTGCAAATATCTTTCATCAACAATAATCACTGCAAATATCTTTTGTCAACAACCTAAACTGTGACTCTACACATAAGTGTTTCAAGTCCTCTTCACTTTCAGCAAGTAAGGTTGTGTCATCTGCATATCAAAGGTTGTTAATGAGTCTTTGTCCAACCTGGATGTCGAGTTTTTCCTCACATAGTCCAGATTCTAGGATTATTTGGTAAGGATACAGATTGAATAAATATGGTGAAAGGATACAATCCTGACACACACCTTTCCTGATTTTAAACCACGAAGTGTCCCCTTGTTCTCTTCGAACAACAGCCTCTTAGTCTATATACAGGTTCCGTATGAGTACAATTAAGTGTTCTGGAATTCTGATTCTTCGCAATGTCATCCACAATTTGTTGTGATCCACACAATTGAATACCTTTGCACAGTCGATAAAACACAGGTAAACATTTTGCTGGCATTCTCTGCTTTCAGCCAAGATCCGTCAGGCATCAGCAATGATATCCCTCGTTCCATGTCCTCTTCTGAATTCTGCTTGAATTTCTGGCAGTTCCCTGTTGATGTGCTGTTGCAACCACTTTTGAATGATCTTCAGCAAAATTTTACTTGCATGTGATATTAATGATATTGTTCGATAATTTCCACATTCAGTTGGATCACCTTTCTTGGGAATAGGCATAAATATGGATCTCTTTCAGTTGGTTGTCCAGGTAGCTGTCTTCCAAAGTTCTTGGCATACATAAGTGAGCACTTCCAGTGCTGCATCAATTTGTTGAAACATCTCAATTGGTATTCCATCAATTCCTAAAGCCTTGTTTTTCACCAACGTCTTCAGTGCAGCTTGGACTTCTTCCTTCAGTACCGTCAGTTTCTGATCGTATGTTACCTCCTGAAATGTCTGAACGTTGACTAAGTCTTTTTGGTACAGCGACTCTGTGTATTTCTTCCATCTTCTTTTGATGTTTCCTGAGTCATTAAGTATTTTGCCTTCAATAGTGCAAATCGAGGCTTGAATTTTCTCTTCAGTTCTTTCAGCTTGAGAAATGCCAAGAGTGTTCTTCCCTTTTGGCTTTCTACCTCCAGCTCTTTGCACATGTCATTATATACTTCGTCTACTCCCACTGCCCTTTGAACTCTCCTGTTCAGCTCTTTGACTCCGTCATTTCTTCTGTTTGCTTTAGCCACTTGATATTCAAGAGCAAGTTTCAGAGTCTTTCCTGACATTCATTTGGGTCTTTTCTTTCTGTCCCACTTTTTAAGGGCCTCTTTCTCCATGTATGATGTCCTTGATGTCATCCCACAACTCGTCTGGTCTTTGGTCATTAGTGTTCAGTGTGTCAAATCTATTCTTGAGACCATCTCCAAATTCAGGAGGGTTATACTCAAGGTCATGTTTTGGCTCTTGTGGGCTTGTTCTAATTTTCTTCAGCTACTTGCCTATGAACAATTGAAGGTCTGTTCTGCAGTTGGCCCCTGGCTTGTTCTGACTGATGACATTAAGCTTATTCATTGTCTCTTTCCACAAATGTAGTCAATTTGATTCCTCTGTATTCCATCTGGAGAGATTCATGTACAGAGTCACCTTTTGTGTTGCTGAAAAAAGTACTTCCAGTGAATAGCTTGTTGGTCTTGCAAAATTCTATCATGCAATCTCAGGTGTCATTTCTATCACCAAGGCCATAGTTTCCAACTGCTGATCCTTCTTAGTTTCTAATTTTTGCATTCCATTTACCAATTATCAATGCATCTTGACTGGATGTCTGATCAATTTTTAGACTGCTGAAGTTGGTAAGAATCTTCAGTTTCTTCATCTTTGGCATTAGTGGTTGATTCATAAATTTTAGTAATAGTTATATTAACTGATCTTCATTGTTGGCTTATTGCTAGTATCCTATCACTGACAGAGTTATACTTAAGGACAGATCTTGAAATGTTCTTTTTGACAATGAATGTGATGCCATTCCTCTTCAATTTGTCATTCCTGGCATAGTAGACCATATATGTGATTGTCCAATTCAAAATGGCCAATACCAGCCCATTTCAGCTCACTAATGCCTAGGATATCTATTGTGTTAGTCATCTAGTGCTGCTATAACAGAAATAGCACAAGTGGATGCCTTTAACAAAAAGAAATTTATTTTCTCACACACAGTGTAGTTGGCTACAAGTCCAAATTTAGGGCATCAGCTCCAGGGGAAGGCTTTTTCCTCTCTGTCAGCATTAGAGGAACATCCTTATCATCAATCTTTCACTGGTCAAGAAGCTTCTCCATGCAGGAACCTTGGGTTCAAAGGATGCACTCTGCTCCCAGCACTGCTTTCTTGGTGGTATGAGTTCCCCAATCTGCTTGCTTCCCTTTTCTTTTATCTATTGTAAGATAAAAGGTGGTGCAGGCCACATCCCAGGGAAACTCCCTTTACATTGGATCAAGAATGTAATCTGATCAACGGTGTCACATCCCACCCTAATTCTCTTTAACTACAGGCAGAGATTATAACACATAGAAAAATCACAAGATGGAGGACAACCACACAATACTGGGGATCATGGCCTAACTAAGTTGACACATATTTTGGGGGGACACAATTCAATCCATGACATCAACTTTCAAGTATTACATTTCATTTTTGACAACTTTCAATTTCCTGGATTCATACTTCATCTATTCAACTTTTCTATTATTAACAGAAGTTTGTAGCTGTTTCTTCTCTTTTGAATTCTGCCACATTAGCAAATAAAAGTCTCAAAAGCTTTACTCCATCCACATCATTAAGGTCTACTCTACTTTAAGGAGGCAATTTGTCCCCAGTTGAATTTTGAGTACCTTCCAACCTGAGGGGCTCATCTTCCGGCCCTACGTTAGACATGCTCTGCTTATGAATATAAGGTTTTCACTAGCCAATTTTTTTAGAAGTAGATTGCTAGGTCCCTCTTCCTATTTTGTTTTAGTCTGAGGGTAAGAACAATTTGTCTCTATTTTACCACACACCTACTTTGCAAATACTTGAACTGTAATAAATATTAGGAATAGACTCTGTAGCACCAAAAATCAGACCAAAAGCCATCAAATGCCCAGAAAAGTTAGAGAGATTTTAAGTTTCAATCTAGAACTTAATAGCTATGTCTGGATCTATCACTAAGCAACTACCTGGGTCATAACACACACAGAATACCTCAAAATCAATATACTTCCACAAAATGTTTTACTGGTACTATGTTACCTATTTATTGAGATTAAAAAAAAATAATAAATGTTACCTATTTATTGAGATTACCATGCCATATATTGGAAAATTAGGAGTATATTCCTAAGGTTTAGATGAAATAAACTGTATTCTATATGGTCTGAAGAGAGGTAGTCGTAAAGATATGCTATTGCTCATTTTACTCAGGATTTACATTTGTTACCATTTCTAAATACTGTTTCTTTAGGTCAGTATTTCTCAAACTGAATTTGTGAAATACTAGTGTTATAAGAAGAACTAACAGAATAAAATAAAAATATGTTGTGCCAGAGGTGCCCCAGGACTCAGTCCTTGGATTGCTCTTTCCTATCTGCATACTTTCCCTGACTGATCTCATCAAGTCTTAATCCTTTAAACACCGTCTATATGCTGATGACTCACAAATTTATATCTTCATCTGGAATCTTTCCCCTGAACTCCAGACCTATAAAAACATTTCCATGTAGATGTCTAATAAGCATTTCAAATCTCACATGTCCAAAACTGGGCACTCCTGATAATTCCCTCAAACCAGCTTTTCCTGCAGCCTTTCCCATTAAGTTAATAGTATAATCATCTCTCTCTAGTTGATGCAGTGGCCTCCTGGGTGGTCCCCTGCTTCTGCCTCCATTATACTCATGAGAGCAGACAGAACAGTCAAATCAGGAGCCAGATCATGTCACTCCTCTACTCAAAACCCCCTAAAGGTCCCATTTCACTAACAGTGAGGCCAATGTCTTTGTGACAATCCACAAGCCCCAGCTTATTATTATCCGGCTCTCCAGATAATAATAAGCCCTGACTTATTTCCTACTGCTCCCTCTTAGTTCTACTATCCAGGCCAGCCACTCTAGTCTCTGTGCCTGTCTTCAGACATATGAGCCACACTCTCACCTCAAGGCCTTTATACCTGCTGTTTCTTCTGAATGGATTGTCTGCTTGGCTCCCTCCGTCACGTCTTTGGATCTTTACTCAGAAGCCAACTTCTCAGTGAGGCTTTCCCTAGAAACTCTAGCTAAAATTTCAACCTCCCTTCTCCCCACAAATACTTATTACTTTTTTTCTTACCATTATTTATCACAAACATGCCATATGTTTTACTTATCTCCTTTATTATCTGCCTCCCCTCTGAAACGTAAGTTCTATGAAGGGAGAACTATCCATTTATTTAGTTCAGCGTTGTATCCCTAATACCTAGAAGAGTGTCTGGTGCAGAGAAAGGGTCAGTATTACTTGAATGAATGGTGGCTATTACTTCTGTCCTTCTTAAGAAGCTTTCCCAACTTTCTTCTTAAAAGTATCGAGTTCTGCCCATCCCACCAGGCCACATGGGTGTACGAAAGACAGATGTGGCCAATCTTAGTAAACTCTGCCCCTAACAACAGGGATTGGTCCAAAGTATGAATGCATAACCTAAGCAGGGACAAAGCCCTTCTACAAAACGGATATTTAGATGTGTAAAGATCAGCACTCTCCCTTTCCTCTGAGTTTATTTTTATTCCCTATCATTTTGAAAGGACCTATCTCAGGACTGTCCAGTACGAGAGAATGAGGCCAGCACCCAGAACAAAACAGACAAAAGCTGGAGGGAAAAATGGATGAAAAAGAGGATTGCTAAGTCCCCATCACCAGTCTCAAGGCCCTGGTTCCTATAGCTTCTCCATTCCGTGAGCTCATCAAGAATTCTTCCCAGTTACATAATCCACTAAATTTTGTTTGGGCTTAAAGAAGTTGTGTTTCTGCTTACTGCAGAGCCCAGATACAAAAGTGCATTTTTCCAAACAACTTTGGTAACACCAGGTTAAATAAAATTAAGTAAATATCTCTACTGCAGACTTTCTCAGATCCTTTAATATGCCCCTAGAAATGCTTTATTCCCTCTAGGAAATAAATAAGGCATATTATGGTTTTAAAAACAGATTAGCAATTGCTGTTTTGGACAGGAATTTTCTTACTCTTTCTATCTAACCTCACTTTCAACTCCATTTAATTCTCTTCGAATTTTGTGGGTACCTACGATGTTCAAGGCCTGGTAGTACACACTGTGGAGAACAGAAAGACCCTACTCTCCTGAACTTTAAAGTCCAGTGGAGAAGAAGAAAACGTAGAAATACGTATAATGAAAGAAGAAACATGGATACCAGACGAAAAGTACATTGTGCAATTCTGATCACAAAAAGCAGCAAATATACCAGACAGCAACGTTCAAGAATGGCTGTGGGTCCTTCTCTGAGTCAAAGTTTAAAGAACCCCTCACATAAAGGTGGACTCATAAAACAATGATTCTTATATCTTTTTCATGTACCCCAATAATACCTAATAAAGAAAAGAGCAATGTCTTGAGTATGAAAACCAATCTGGGCTTATACAATCATTTGTGAAAAATAATAAAATACTAAGAAAAAATGGTAAAGATTAAAGCAAAAAGGTAAAGAATGACCCAGGAATTAGAAAGAGCAGTAAAAGATAATGAAAACAAGAAGGGATTCTCAGGCTTTCAGATCAGGTTGAAAATCACCCAATAAACTCATCTGGATTGAATTCCAAAGATAAAGTTTGACATTCCTTTCTTATAGATCATTAGTTGCTTCTCCAAGGGATACTCATCCTAGATTTTAAGGAGGGTCAACTACACGAACACACACAGCGAAGGAAAAAAAAACCTCCTTTAGGCAATCTTGATTTCAGAGAAATGAATTTCAAATGGCTGCCTGTGTAGCTACAATTGTCAAAAGATACTTTGATCAGGTTACAACCCAATTCTGTAAATCCAGATATGTACATTTCAGGCTCCTTTTATACAAGCCTGTATTCTTTCTTCCAGAGTAAGGTCTTGCTATAATTACAGAGAAGTATACAGCTGGTCTTCTGCCATAAATGTTTACTCTTACAACTTCTTAAATTTCCTTACTTTCTATGTGATTTTCTAACAACCCACTATCACTGCATTAGCGTAACAAGAAACTAGAGATTATGATGGATAAAGCAAAAAAAAAGTAGACTTCTATAAAACAGGTAGTTTACTTGGGATGACAGTTACATGTGATGATGGAAAAGGTTATTCATATACAAGCGATAGGCATTACGTATATAAAACAAAAACAAAAACAAAAACAAAAAAACAGTTGCAGTAGAGTCACTTCTGACTCATGGTGACCCCATGTGTATGTCAGAGTAGAATTGTGCTCCACAGAATTTTCAGTAGCTGATTTTTCAGACGTAGATAACTACGCCTGTCTCCCGAGGCACCTCTGGGTGGACTTGAACTATCAACCTTTCTATTAGAAGCTGAACATGTTAACTAGTTGCACCACCCAGGGAATCCAAATACAGATAATCGAAAAAAAGTCAATCTTTCACATACCACCCAGGACTTAGATTCTCCTAGCCTCTTCCACGAACACAGTTTGCATATTTTAGGTTTTCTATGTGGCACCCACCACAATGTAACTGTTAATCAATTTTCAGTTGCCTCATATGCATACAAAAGGTGGACAATGAATAAGGAAGACCAAAGAAGAACTGATGCCTTTGAATTATGGTGTTGGTAAAGAATACTGAATATACTATGGACTACGACAAGAACAAACAAATCTGTCTTGGAAGAAGTGTAGCCAGAATGCTCCTTAAAAGCAAGGATGGCGAGACTTCATCTCATGTACTTTGGACATGCTACCAGGAGACCAGTCCCTGAGAAGGACATCACGCTTGGTAAAGTAGAGGGTCAGAGAAAAAAGATGAAGACCCTCAATGAGATGGATTGACACAGGTGCTGCAACTGCGGACTCAAGGATAGCAACGATTGTGAGGATGGCACAGGACTGGGCAGTGTTTCATTCTGTTGTGCACACAGGGTAGCTATGAGTAGGAAATTACTCAACAGCACCTCACAACAACATTAACTATTTGATCAACATTTATCTTTCTTACCAACACCCTCAGACCTACAGTGTCACCTGGTAAGCAGTTCCAGGCTATCATAAACTCCTGTCACTGGGCAGGGATTTAAACCCTACAGCCTTTTTTATGCCACTATTAACATGTGTTAAAATGACAGCATTTGTAATAAAATTCCATTTATAGCCAAGAGTACTCATGGTCTGTTATTTGAATTACATTTATTAAAATGTGATCTTCTAGGATTTTCAATGTTCTTAGTATAAGTGATGTTTTAAAAATCACCTAAACTTCGGCATACATCCTCATTATTACAAAGCTTAGGCCTAACTCTGGTGGTGCAACAGTTAAGTGCTCAGCCTAAAGACCTGGTGATCTGCTCTCATAAAGATTACAACCTAGAAAACCCTATGGGGCAGATCTACTCTGTAACATGGAGATGCTATGAGTCAAAACTGACTTGACACCATCTATCAACAACGGTAACAACAATACCTACTGCTACTCCACCTCATGCATTCCCTTTTCCTCTCCTTGGAAATGATTTTAGGCCTCCAATCTGTTGTTGTTGTTGTTAACTGCCATCCAGTCAGCTCTGACTCATGGCAATCTTACGTATAAAAGAACAAAATGTTGCCTGGTTCTGCACTATCTTCAAGACCATTGGTCGGTATGTTTCACACTGCTTAATGTCTCATGCCCATATGCTAACATTCACCTTTTCTTCCTGGGCAAAGAGCTTATTCTTGAATTTCTTATTGGTGTTCTTTCCTCTTTTCTACTTCTTGGCTTATTTTCTATTCTTCCTGCTGCTTCCCCCCTTCCATTCTCTTTAGAAACTTTCAGTTCTTATTCTTTTCAAAACAAACTCATCTGGTAAGCTCAAAATCATTCCATATCATCCTAGTTCCATTTCCTTCCACTCCATAAAATCTCTGTATTATATCACATTAAAGCAGAGTTACCATATTCCCAATGTGCTCATGAGAGTCCCAGTTTATTCCATTGCTCTGGTGTAATTATTAATAGTACCTCCTAGCATTCTCAAAAATGTTTTGTTCTAACATAAAAAATTACATGGTCACACTATATTTGAATCACTGAGGCTGGCTCCTGAGCCATACGTGAGAGATCCTTGGAACAAACCAGGATCTTAGTAAATTATTTATTCTAAGCATGAATTTATTCATCTACTATATATATACAAACAATAATATCAACTGCAAGGCAGCAAAAAAAAAAAAAAAGTTTCTTTCCTTAATATCTACCTCTGCCCACTCCTTTCTCTACACCTTGGGAAAAATGATCAATTTGATTAGAATTTGACAAGTATATTGGGACTTTTTTTTGCCCATTGAGAAGGTTTCTTCCATTGCCTCTTCACATATGTAGTTGGTTTGATTCCTGTGTATTCCATCTAGCAAGATCCACATATATAGCTGCCATTATGTTGGTGAAAAAAGGTTATTTGCAATACTCTGAGAGGTACTTTCAGGTATTTGCAATGATATAAAAGGTATTTTCAGTCAGAAAAAGGCCAGGGGCTGATTGTGGAACAGACCATCAGTGGCTCATATGTTTAAGTTCAAGTTAAAACTGAAAAAAATTAGAACAAGACCACTAGAACCAAAGTATAACCTTGAGTCCATCCCACCTGAATTTAGAGATCATCTCAAGAATAGATCTGAAGCATTAAACACTAATGACCGAAGACCAGATGAGTTGTGGAATGATATCAAGGCACATGAAGGAAGCAAGAGGTCATTAAAAAGACAGAAAAGAAAGAAAAGACCGAAATGGATATCAGAAGAGACTCTGAAACTTGCTCTTAAACATCAAGTAAGTAAGCAAAAGGAAGAAATTGATGAAGTAAAAGAGCTGAACAGAAGATTTCAAAGGGTGGCTCAAGAAGACAAAGTAAAGTATTATAGTGACATGTGCAAAGCCATGGAGATAGAAAACCAAAAGTGAAGAACATACTCAGCATTTCTCAAGCTGAAAGAACTGAAGGAAAAATTCAAGCTTCAAGTTGCAATAGTGAAGGATTCTATGGGAAAAATATTAAATGATGCAGGAAGCATCAAAAGAAGATGGAAGGAATACACAGAGTCATTATACGAAAAAGAATTGGTCTACATTCAAACATTTCAGGAGGTAGCACATGATCAGGAACCAACGGTACTGAGGGAAGAAGTCCAAGCTGCACTGAAGACACTGGTGAAAAACAAGGCTCCAGGAATTGACATAATGTCCACTGAGCTGTTTCAATGGATGCAGCACTGGAAGTGCTCACTTGTCTACACCAAGAACTTTGGAAGACAGCACCTGAAAGTGATCCATATTTATGCCTATTCCCAAGAATGGTGATCCAACTGAATGCAGAAATTATCGAACAATATCATTAATATCACATGCAAGTAAAATTTTGCTGAAGATCATTCAAAAGTGCCTACAGCAGTATATTGACAGGGAACTGCCAGAAATTCAGGCCAGATTCAGAAGAGGATGTGGAACCAGGATATCATTGCTGATGTCAGATGGATCCTGGCTAAAAGCAGAGAATACCAGAAAGAAGTTTACCTGTGTTTTATTGCCTATGCAAAGGCATTTATTTGACTGTGTGGATCATAATAAATTATGGATAACATTGCGAAGAATGAAAATTCCAGAATGCTTAATTGTGCTCATGAGGAACCTGTACACAGATCAAGAGGCAGTAGTTCAAACAGAACAAAGCGATACTGCATGGTTTGAAGTTAAGAAAGGTGTGTATCAGGGCTGTATCCTTTCACCATACCTACTCAATCTACATGGTGAGCAAATAATTAGAGAAGCTGGACTCTACGAAGAAGCACAGGGAATCAAGATTGGAGGAAGATGCATTAACAACCTTCTTTATCCACAAGACAAAACCTTGCTTGCTGAAAGTGGTAAGGACTTGAAGCACCTACTTGTGAAGATCAAAGACCAAAGCCTTCAGTATGGATTACGCCTCAACATAAAGAAAACAAAAATCCTCACAACTGGACCAATAAGCAACACCATGATAAATGGAGAAAAGATCGAAATTGTCAAGGATTTCACTTTACTTGGATCCACAATCAACACCCATGGAAGCAGCAGTCAAGAAATCAGAAGACTCATTGCACGGGGCAAATCTGATGCAAAAAGCCTCTTTAAAGTGTTGAAGAGCAAAGATGTCACCTTGAAGACTCAGGTGGGCCTGACCCAAGCCATGATATTTTCAATCGCCTCATATGCATGCAAAAGGTGGACAATGAATGAGGAAGACCATAGAAGAATTGACACCTTTGAATTTTGGTGCTGGTGAAGAATATTGAATATACCATGGACTGCCAAGTACAACCAGAATGCTCCTTAGAAGCAAGGATAGTGAGACTTCATCTCACATACTTCGGACATGTTATCAGAAGGGATCAGGCCCTGGAGAAGGACATCGTGCATGGTAAAGTAGATGGTAAGTGAAAAAGAGGAAGACCCTCAACGAGATGGATTGACACAGTGGCTACAACAATGGGCTCAAGCACAGCTACGACTGTGAGGACGGTGCAGGATCAGGCAGTGTTTCTTTAATTGTACATAGAGCTCTATGAGTCGGAACCTAACAACAATAATGAGAAGGCTACAGGTGCCTTAAAAACAAGAAGCAAGCTGACTGCTTTCTCCTGCAGCAAGACAACTGAATGGATAAAAGAGGCCTGACATCTTCATCCATGATTACTGGTTAGATAAGTAGACCCAGATTCTGTTTCATAGACTCAACTATGTTTCTCTGTCATGACAGGTGTCTTTGAGCCTAGAAATTCCAGGATTTTGATTCTGTGTGGGTGGCCAATGCTATGATGAACTTGTATCTCACCAACCTTTCCAGCAAAAAAAACAAAACCTGAAAAGCCAGATAATATTTTTAAATCTGTTGAAAGGCATCAGAAAGTTACTAGTTCATCAAAAACATGAGAGACCAATATCCTTGAGAGAAGAGAGGTGAGGTTAAATTCAGCTCTAATTTTCTCCAAAAGGCATTTGATGATTCCTAAGTAGCTTCAGAGATTCATAACGTGAGCAGAGTTTTCAGCAGTCTGAAAGTGATAGGTAAATATACCAGGCATTCAGTTGAGATGCTTAGGCATATGGGCAAACTGGTAGTAGACCAATCCATGTAATGACTGATACTCCGTTTCCAGTCAGCTCACTTCCACACTGTATTTTAAGGTTACCTGCCCCTAGCCTAAATTCCAGTTAAAACCAAAAGAAATCATCTCTGAAGAAAGATAACATCATCCAGAGTATCAAATTATCTCTACAATGTATACACGATATCTGACATTCAATCAGAAATTATAAGGCATACTAGGACACAAGACTAGGACTGGAACCCAAGAGAAAAAAAAAAAAAAAAAAACAAACTTAGAAGAGAACTACATATTGCAGTTATTAGATACAGACTTTGAAATAACTGATTAATATTTCTAGAAAACTGATTACAAAATGGAGTTTCAGTATAATCTATTTAAAAACCAAAATGGTATTAGATGCTATATTGAAAAATATAATAACTAAAATTAAAAACTAAAAGATAAGATTAACTAGAAATTAGAAACAGGTAAAGAATAGATTACTGAACTCGAAGATGATCAGCAGAAAAATATCCAGATCGACTCAAGGAAAGAAAAACAAATGGAAAATAAATAATATAAAAAGCTTTAATTACATGTAATTTCAGTTGCAGAAAGACAGAAGACAGAGATCCTGGTCAAAAAAATTGCCAAAATGATGTCAAGGATCAAATTCAAGGAAATCTACAAATAACACCATATCTACTAAAAATAATAAAGCTGTTTCAAATCAAATACCCAGAAACTAACTAAAAATGATTTAAAATCCTAAATGCCAAGGCTAAAATTATGAAGTTCCTGGAATATAGCATAAGGCCAAAACTAGAGGACCTAATTTTTGGCATAAATAGTCTATCAAGCACAACTAAAAACGCATGAAGAACAGAAAATAAATTAGATAACTAGTTCCTCCTAAAAATTAAATACTTATGCTCATCAAAAAACTCTACCAAAAGAGTAAAAGGAGAACCTACACACTGGGAAACATTTTTTGGCAATGACATATCTGACAAGGTATAATCTCTAAAATATATGGAAAACTTCAACAACTCAACAACAAAAAGACAAACAACCCAATGAAAAAATGAGCAAAGGATATGAACAGATACTTCACCACAGAGGACTTTCAGGAGACCAACAAACACATGAAAAGATGCTCACAATCATTACAGAGATGCAAATCAAAGCTACAGTGATATACCATCTCATCCCTTCAAAAATGGCATTGATCAAAAAACAGAAAACAACAAATGCTGGTGAGGCTGTGAGGAGATCAGAACTCTTATACACTTCTGGCAGGATTGCAAAATGGTACAACTGCTATGGAAAACAGTAAGGCGGTTCCTCAAAAAGCTAGAAATAGAAATAAGTTATGATTCACCAATTCCACTTTTATGAGCAGTGAAACAGAAATATGCACACTTATGTTCACTGCAGCATTATTTACAATAGCAAAAAGATGGAAATAACCTAAATGCCCATCAACAGATGAATGCATAAACAAATTCTGGTACATGCATACAGTGGGATACTATGAAATTATAAAGAATAACGAGGAGTTCGCAAAACATAACATGGATGAACTGGAGGACATTATGCTGAGTGAAATAAATGACAAAAGGATAAATACTGTATAATCTCACTATTATAAAAAGTCAAGAATAGGTATACACACAAAAGGCAAAGTTCATTGATGGTTACCAGGGATGGAAGGGGGAGGGTGGAGGAATCATTTTCTAGATAGTATCAAAACCCACTGCCATGGAATCAATTCCAATTCATAGTGACCCTATAGGACAGAGTAGAACTGCCCCATAGAGTTTTGAAGGAGCAGCTGGTGGATTTGAACCGCTCACCTTTTGGTTAGCAGCCAAGCTTTTAACCACTGTGCCACCAGGGTGCTCATCTAGACAGTAGACACTTGATACTTTTGGTGATGGGAAAAGCAACATCAAATATGGGTGAAGTCTGCAGAACTTGACCAAGGTAAACGAAGACACTAAGAAGTAGGCAAGAAAAATTTTGGTAAATGCTATAACATACAATTTTGTAACAACAGTAATAACAAATCAAAAAATATGTGTGTGGTTACATAGGTAGATATATATCCATACACATGTATAGAAAGGCATATGTGAGTACATGCACAAGCACATATAGGTGTATCTGCAGGCATATGTATATACATGTTTGTATGTGCTGCATATATTCATATACATAACAAAGCACATATGGAACACACTTAATGGAGAATTTCTAGACACAGCCAAACACCTCATGGTATTGGTTTACGGGGCTAAATGGCTTAAACCATTATCTCATGGGACAACTCAGTCAATTGGCATAACATAGTTCATAAAGAAATATTCTACATCCTAGTTTGGTGAGTAGTATCTGGGGTCTTAAAAGCTTTCAAGCAGCCATCTAAAACTATTAGTCTCTACTCATCTGGAGCAAAAGACAATGAAGGGAACCAAAGACTCAAAGAATAAACTGTTCCACAGGACTAACCACCCACACGAACCACGGCCTCTTCTAGCCTGAGATCAGAAGAACTAGATGGTGCCTGGCTACCACTACCAATCATTCTGACCAGGAATACAATAGAAGATCCCAGATAGAATGGGAGAAAAATTTAGAACAAAATTCAAATTCCTAAATAAGGCCAGACTTACTGGACTGATACAGACTATAGGATCCCCCAAAACTACTGCCCTAAGATACCCTTTGAACTTGGAACTGAAGCTTCTCCTATAGATCACCTTTCAGCCAAATAATAGCTTGGTTTGTAAAATAAACAATATCACCTGTGATTAATGTGCTCCCTAAACAATCAACTATATGAGACCAAACGATCAAGATTTACCCAAAACCAAAGATGACAAGGCAAGGAGGGGAAGGGAAACTAGATCAATGGAAACAGAACAAACAGAATGGAAATAATGAGAATGCCGACACATTGTGAAGGTTGTAATCAATGTCACAGAACAATTTGTATAAAAATGGCTAAATGGGAATCTAATTTGCTGTATAAGCATTCACCTAAAACACAATAAAATAGTTTTTAAAAATCAAAGAAAAAATTATTTAAACACCCAGAGGAAAATAAAAAACACATTAATTAACATTAAAGGCAACTTATAAAACTGACACTTAATTCTCATCAGAAAATATGGAAGGCAAAAGACAATGTAAAAGCCTCTTGAAATTACTGAAAGTAAAAGTCAATTAAGAATTCTACACCCAGTGAAACTATTCTAATCATTACCAGATAAATAAAAACTGAAGGAAGACATTGCTAGCAGACCTATTAAAAAACACTCAAAGAAATCCTTCAGGCTGAAAGAAAATGACACCAGAGAATAACTCAGATTCACAGGAAAGAATGAAGGACAACAAAATTTATGAATTATATACGTAAATATAAAAAATTATATATATATATTATTCTTTTATTCTCTTAATTTAATTTTAAAAACATAGGATTATTATTTAAAAACATTTATTATTAAAAAACATAGGATTATTTAAAACAAGAATTATAGCATGGGAATAGATGCAAAAATTCTAAACAAAATATTAAGAATTCAAGTCTATCAACATATTACAAAAGTTATAGACCATGTTGAAGCAGGACTTAGCCCAGGAATACAAGGTCGATTTAGTATCCCAAAATCAATTCTTATAATATACTATACCCAAAAAACCCATGGCTGTCTAGTCAATTCCAACTCATAGTGACCCTACAGGGACAGGGTAGAATCGCCCCATAGGGTTTCCAAGGAGCGGCTGGTAGATTCCAACTGCTGACCTTCTGGTTAGCAGCTGAACGTTTAACCACTATGCCAACAGGGCTCCATAATATACTACATTAATAGATTAAAAGGAACAAACATAACTATTGCAATAGATGATGAAAAAGCATTTGACAAAACCCAGTGTCCATTCATGAGAAAAATCTCTCAGTAAACTAGAAAGAGAAAGAAATTTTCTCATTAAAACCTACAGTTAACATCACACTTAATTGTGAAAAATCAGGATCAAGCAAGTATGTCTACTCTCACCATTTATATTTAACATTGCACATGCATTCCTAGGCAGTGCATAAGGCAAGAAAAAGAAATTAAAGGCAGATTAGAAAGGAAGAAGAAAATTGTCTTTATTTGTAATAGGCATTATTTGTATGTGGAAAATCCTAAGCAAGCTAAAAAAAAGCTACGGAAATAAATAAGTTTAATGAGGTCACAGACTACGAACATACAAATATCAACTGTATTTCTTTATACTAATGATGAACGCTCAGAAATGAATTTTTTTAAATTTCATTCACAGTAGCATCAAAAACAATAAAATACTTAGAAGTATAATAAAACTAGGACAAAAACTGTATTTTGAAAAATACAAAACACTGGTGAAAAAAATTAAATGTAAAGATATACCAAGTTCATGGATTGGAAATGTCAATATTATTGAGGTAGCAATTTTCCCCAAATTGACCTACAAATTCACTGCTTATCCTACCAAAATCCCATCCGGCTACAGTAGAAATATACAAGCTATTCTTAAAATTTATATGAAAGTTTGAAAAAAAGACATAGAATAATCAAAACAACTTTGAAAAATAATGAACAAACTTGGAGAATTTACACCTATTTTATAGAATGGCTACTATTATAAAGACTGAATATAGCAAGTGTTGTAAGGTTATGGAAGGACTAGAACTTTCATGCTCTGCTGGTTGGAATGTAAAATGGTACAACCAGTTGGAAAACAATTTAGTAGCTTCTTCTAAAGTTAAATGTACATCTACCATATATCAAGCCACTCCACTCTTAGGTATCACGCTAACGGAAAGAAACCAAGCACAAAAGATTTTAGGATTCCATTATATGAAATTTCTAGAAAATAAATACTACAGAGACAAAAAGCAGATAGAAGGTTGCCTGAGGCTGGGTTGAGAGTGGGAATCGACTGCGAAAAAGCACAAGAGAATTTTGGGGGCTGATGGAAGTGTTCTAAAACTAGATTGCAGTGATGGTTACAAAAAATGGCATTAATTTAGTAAAATTCATCCAACTGTACATATGAAACAGGTAAGTTTGTGTAAAATATACTCCAATAAAGTTGTTTTATTCTGGCTTTTCTTTGTAGTACAAACAGAAGAACCATGATTCAGGCTTGGGTTCCAAGTACAAAGAGCAGGCCCACTATTGAACGCCAAGTACAAAGAGTCTGTTTTGTTTCCAGGCTCTTTGCAGGTACCCAGATGAGGAAGAAGGCCCTGCCTGGTTCACCATGGTTCTCCTTGGGGTTTGAAGTCAATGTAGGAAACGATAATAAAAGGTTTCACGGTCTTTGTTTCTCTGGGCACACATTTTCTCTGATGATCTTCTACAGAAAGTGTTGGGCAGGGTTTGAGTGTTTCTGAATAGCTTGGACAAACACTATCTTAAACACACATTCCATTCCTAAATTTCACTTCTTTACTCTAAAGGGTATGATTGCTCAACTAGGAAATAGCAGAAGGAAAAGATAAAAATCACTGCTCTCTAAGCTTAATAGGGTATTGTCTGTTATTCTAAGCCTAGATAAGAAAAATTATCTTAAAACCTTTATGTCGAATAAGGATATTCTTTACTCACCTCTTAATAGAACTACCGTAATAGTTATTAGAAAGGTTGCTTTTGTGTTGTTTTTAATGGAAGATCCAATTGCCCTTTAGGCTATCTTTAAGCTGTGATTTGGAGAAATGCTTCCAATGGCTAAATTTAAACACCATTGACCCAATGACTTAAAGGCCTAAAAAGAAAGCTATTACTTGATAGCCTACAAAATCCAAAATTTAGACAATCACTTATAATGTTACTGATACTTAACATTTATGATGTGACCTGATATTTCCAGGGTGTATAAAATATGAAAGAGTATAGACAAAGTCATTAAATAAGCCAAAACACCAAAGGCTCCATGGCTACATATTTTTTACTTTTTGAACACTCTTCTAGTTTTGTTTATTCCATTAAAAAAATAAAAATTGAAAGAAAAAACTGTCCCCTGGGGGTGCAAATTTGATTTTCTAATCTTTGCTTCCAAATATAGACATCTCACCAGAATTAATGCAAATGATGCTGCAAAGCAGCACGTTTAGAAATGGCTATTAAACTAAATATAACGTTAAGTACAATCCATCGGTTCTGATTTCCTAAACAGGATGAAATTTCAAGAACTGACCTAGTTTAAAAATCAACTTGTCAAAATCTCTAGTCACAATTTCTTATGTCTCTTATCATTTAAAAAAAAAAAAAAAAATTGTCCAAATGGGCAACACCTGCCCAAAAGCAAAGACGAAGAGGCAGGAAGAGACAGGAAACCTGGAGTAATGGACACAAGGAACCCGGGGTGGAAAAGAAAAGGGGGAGAGTACTAACACAATGCGGGGACTGCAACCAATGTCACAAAACAATTTGTGTTTAAACTTTTGAATGAGAAACTAATCTGAGATATAAACTTTCACCTAAAGCACAAAATTTTTTTTAAAAATTAACATTGTCAATGTATATATAGCTATTTGCAGTTTCAAAACTACTTTCATATACACTATTTTACTTGAGTTCTTAGAGGAAGCACATGAGAAATGTTTTAGGGCACCATTTGCAGAGGAGGAAAACTAACGTTTAAAAAGTTTAAGGAACTTTACCAAACTAATATAACTAAATGTCTAAGCCAGGACTTAAATTTAAACATTCTAATGTCTGTCCATGTCGCTATACTGCAAAACCAATATATTTTTGATGAATGTACTTTATTACCTAAAGTTTAGCAGGTAGTGTCCAGAAATCTTTGAGCCTTTCATACAGCAAGCCAATGTTAAGCATTTACAATGGCTTAGGCTCTGTACCAAAAAAAAAAAAAAAGACCCAAACCGCCCGATAGAGTTTCCAAGGAGTGGCTGGTGGATTCAAACTGCTGACCTTTTGATTAGCAGCCAAACACTTATCCACTTTGCCACCAGGGCCCCCAAGGCTCTGTACAGAAAATCTTAATTTTTTTTAATGAACACATTTTCAAGTATTTAACAGCATTTAATTGAATAAAACAAAATGGGTCAGAAAAAGAGTGAAAGGAGAAAACTCTACAGAGAACAAAACTTTAAGAAGGAGTAAACTAAAGAAAATCAAGAACCTGCAAACTCTAGGAGCTAGCTGAGTTATGCAATATTTTAACACATGCTTTTCCCCTTTCAGTTTTATGTAATGAACTCACTGTTCATAAAGGCAGCTCACCTGCTCCATGTGTCATGGAAGGAGACCTGAAAAATTCATTAGTCTATCTAGTGGGTCATTCCTTCTGCCTGGGTGCCCTGCCCTGCCTACACTGCTCCTTAGAACACTAAGTTCAACTTATGCTTCTAAACTCCAGCAAGGCATTACAGGAAGGGCAAGCCTGTTTGTTCCTGGCTTCCCCAACTCTCCCTAATTTGTTCTACCACAGGACCCTAGTTTTGCCTCTATACTTACTCTTATCTTGATGCATTCATTGATTTACTTGCCTGTGACTCTTATTAGATGATACCAAAAAAAAAAAAACTAAACCTATTGCCATCAATTCTGACTCACAGAGACCCTATAGGACAGAGTAGAACTGTCCCATACGGCTGTAAGGCTGTAATCTTTACGGAAGCCAACTGCCACATCCTTCTCCCATGGAGCAGCTGGTAGGTTCAAACCACCAACCTCTTTGTTAGCAGCCAAGCACTTAGCCACTGTGCCACCAGGGATCCTTCTACTAGACAATATGTACCTTTATAAAGCGTACTGAAGTATCCCACAAAAAATGGACCATGTGTTATTGTTTTGTTTCCCCAATGCCTAATATAGACACAAGCAATAAGTGTTCTGTAAATACTTGTCAAATGACTGAAACCCACGTGATCACATCTGTGTTGTGGCGTGCTCCCACTCTGCATAAGTACAAGCAAAGACACTGAGAGCTCCAGGAAAGGTGCTCAATCTGGTGACAACAAACTTGAGAAAGGTCTCTGGTGAGATTTGAGCTTTTGCTAGTTCCAAAAACTTATGACTGTGTCAATGAAAATTAACATTTATTTTTTGGCCTCTTGGCAACTCCCACTAATTGTCTGGGGGAGGGGGTAAGGTCCCTGCTAGAGTGTCTGAATGTCCAGTCGTTCTCTGGGATCTATCAGTGAGGTTTTGAAGAGGAGTCTTGCTTTGGGAGGATTGCTGCACATTGAATTACTTCCTAAGTTAAGATTCTGAATACCAGGCTGGAAAGATATTTTTTAAAGTCACTGTCATTATCACAGGCACAAAGGTCTTCCATAATAATTTTTTAATTATTATTAGTAATGATAATAATGATTAGCAACATTTTTTATGTTTACCTTGTGCCAGGCTCTGGACCAGAAACTTTGCATGCATTATCTACTTCTCACCACATTACTATGAGCAAGTTATTATCATCATTACCATTTACCCATGAGGACACTGTGACTTAGAAACCTAAGATAACTTGACTAAGATCATGAAACGAGCAAAGGCAGAGCCAGGATTCAAATCAAAGGCTGTCTGGCTTCAGAGTCCAAGCTTTGCCATGCTGTGCTTGGTAACTGCTCTCCAGTTATCTTAAATTGTGGACAACTACAATTTAAATAGAATTCCTAAGTGGCACAAACAGTTAAGTACTCCACTACTAACAGAAAGGTTGATGGTTCGAACCCACTCAGAGGTACCTTGGATGAGAGGCCTGGCAATCTTGCAGTCTGCTTCTAAAAGGTCCCAGCCTTGAGAACCCTATGGAATGAAGTTCTACTCTGCAATACATGGGGTTGCCATGTGTCAGAATCAACTCAATGGCAATTGTTTTCGGTTTTGTTTTTTACAACTAAAAAAAGAGTGGGCTTTGGAGTCTTTTTTTTTTTTTTTTTGGAGTCAGACAGAGTTATAAGCAAATCTCAGTTCTTTCACTTACTGGTTGTTGGACCTTGGGCAAATTATTAAGTTGCTTTAAGCTGAGTTTCCTCATTTATAAAATGGGTATAATAAATGACTGCTTCATAGCATTAAGAGGAGCAAACAAGATGATTGTTGGAAGTGCTTAACCACAGTACTGGGCAGGTAATATGCCCCTCAATAAGTCTTTAATGTAGGACTATCATGAAGTCCTGAACTAACTGAGTATCAGTGGGAAGGGAATATTGGAAACAGATCTGAGAAAAACTGAAAGGCAGGATGTAGGATTTGTCGAAAGCCTGGATAGAGGAAGTGAAGAAAGACGAGTCTAGAAGGACACACAATACCAGAACTTCATTTCTGCAAATGCCTCAATGCTCCCAAACGTAACAAATATTTTACCAATACTGGTGAATATCAGATACGTCAGTGGAAATCTGCTTAGGCACGAAAAACATCTGTGCCTGAAAGTTTTATTTTATTTTAACCTATGCAGACTACAGAATTATTAACTTTTGCATTTAGCTTCTTCATCTATAAAGTGAGGTTCATGATATTACAAATTTTGAACCGCCAACCTTTTGGTTAGCAGCCGAGCTCTTAACCACTGAGTCACCAGGGATGCTAAAAGCACCAAGCACAGTGCTTGAAATAGCATAGTAGATATTCAATAGATGGTAACCATCATTATTATTATGCTAAAATTTTAATATAATTCTAGGATTTGGAAAGAGAAGGTGATTGGCAAAATAAATTTCTTTTCTTCCAAAAGACAAAGTAAAATACACCTAGGTTGGCACCATATTTAATTCAGATATAAAATCCTCTGAATTTTAAGAAGAAATATCTTTCCCATAAACTTAAAAATGCATATCCATACAGTACAGTACAGTAAGCTCCTGGGTTAAGAACGTCCAACTTACAAACAACTCCTACTTAAGAACGGACTGCCATAAAGTCTACCATATTAAAAATTTGAGTTAAATGCTACAGTTCATAATAATGAATGCATGCGCTTTTGTGACACTCAGGAACACATTGTGAGGCTTCAGTGGTTCACTGAGTTGAAGAAGGAGAATACCATCTGCCATTTTAAGTCAGATCATGTTTTAAGAACTGTTTAATTTTACTGTATACCTACACACATACACACACAGATTCTCTCTTCAGTACGGTACCATATGTAGTTATTTTTATTATTGTACTATTATTATTACGTATTGTATCATGTTTAAGATGTTTTGGCGTTTTTAGAACTGTTTCTTTGATGTTTTTTTTACAGTATGTACTGGGTACCTACACACACACAGATTCTTCAGTACAGTACACTATGTTCTTTTTCTTTATTGTATTATTACATACTGTATTATTATGTCTAAGATTTGACAAGCATTTGACTGACACTAAATAAGAACCATATGTATCTGTTCTGACTTACCTATAAATTCGGCTTAAGGACAGATTTCGAAACAGAGCTCGTTCATAATCCGGAGACTGAACCTCCCCAGGTATGTTAATTCTACCAAGTATATGAATGCAGGAGTTTTAACTTGAGAATGTTGCAAGGTCCTCCCTGTGGTAAGGCCACATAAACAGGATGAACTGAAGAACGAAGAGAGCGTGCAGCTATTTTTTAATTACTCATGATAACTGTACCATTTACCTGCACTCCCTCAGAATGGCACACTTCTTAAATAACTGTGTTTTCAGCAGGAGAGAAAAACATGACATGCTTAACTTCTAACTCCTGCCTTACCTAGGAATATCTAAAAGGCAGTATCTGTTAACACTGTCTTCCCTCTCCTACCCCAAAAAGGAAAATCCTAAACATTGCACTTCTTTTGTTCTTTCTGCCCCACTATCGCCAGCTGCCATTAGGAGAAGGGCTGCAGAGAGAACAAAAAAAGGAAAACAAACAAACAAAAATTAACAATCATGGAATTAGTAATTTCAAGAGAAAATTACAGTTTGAGGGGAAATGTTCCGTGTGCATTCTTTTCTGTACCCAACCCAGTCAGGGTAGCTAATGAAAAACATAGACCACTCTTAAAAACAAAAAGTTTAATGGATGAGAGGAGGGAGGGTGGAATCATCAGAGACAATGTAGACATCCAGGGGTCTAAAGTTAAGCTAATGGCCTGACAAACACCAATACGGAGTGTTTTTTGTGTGCAGGAACTAAAAAAAAAAAAAAAAAAAGTGTTCACTGCACATCTCCTCACCCCAACTCTCTCCACCCCCTGCCCACTTTGCTCCACCCCAATGCACTTTAAGAACCAGACAAAGCTCTGTTCTTGGCACCCGCTTGATGCTCCTCAAGGCCTCAAGCCTTCTACTTCTCTGTCCTCAACCTGGCCCGTAGTTCCCTTCACTACAAACAGAGGGACCTTATCAAAGCACAGAGCAGCAGTTCTTAACTTGAGGTCCCTGGTGAGCTCTCAGGGGTTCCCCTGGGCACCTTGAAATTATATGCAATTTTTCCTGCCTATGTAACAACTATGGTGCGTTCATGAATTTTATCATGAGTTCATGAGCCCTTGACCTGGAAAAGTTTAAGAATGGCTGCATTAGACAAGCTTTGAACTGAAACAGTATGTAACAGGGGCCAAACGCTGTTGCTCCATGGGGTTTAGACCTTTACATAGAGTTAATACTGAAAGATATCTGTGGCCCTAGGGATGGAAAGTTTGGGCTTTGTAAGCACTAGGGGAGGAAGCGCACAGAACATCACAACTGGAAAAGAAACAACTGCCTCTCCTCAGATGTGTGTTCACTGGCAAGCCCTTATTGCATAGCTAATTCTCAACCAAAGAATTCTGGAACTGGAAGGGACTCAGAAGGGCCCAATCCTGGCTCTTCTAACTGAGGCCGAAACACAAACCAAACCCAAACCCATTCCTATCAAGTTGATTCCAACTCATAGTGACCCTACAGGGCAAAGCAGAACTGCTCCATAGGATTTCTAAGTTGTGGCTGGTAGATTTGAACACCGACCTTTTGGTTAGCAGCCAAGCTCTTAACCACTGTGCCAATAGAGTTCTACAGAAGCTAAGCAAGTGTTTAAGGTCAAGTTCATAGAAAAGCAGCAGGGTCAGGACCAGAAGCCCTCTCCTGAGGCCTCCTCCACTTCCGTTCCCACCACTCCTCTGGGACAGAAAACAATCAAGAGAATCATATATTAAAATACATTTTTTTAAAAAGCCTCTGACTGAAAGTGGTTAAATTCAGAAGTACTTTTCACTTAACTCAGCAACTGTGGTGAGAAAAATCAGCCTGTAAAACTAAGAAGTAGATATAACTCTTAAGATCTGTCTCAGTGGGTACTTTAATTTCTGAATATTTTGTAACTAATAAAAAATTGCCAATGAATGTCCATCGCAGACGGACAGTTGAGACGAAACACATCACCTACTGACTTCCAAATGGCTGCTAGCAGTTCTCTGAGAATTCAAGGCTATCAGCTGGGAAACATCTGAGCCAGATCCTTCCAGGACTGGGGTGTACAAGAGACCATATGGCCACGGCAGAACACTTCAAACAAGCAGCTGTATAGCTATAATTAAGTCTGTAGTAGTCATGCTATTATTTATTTAGCAGGTTTTTTTTTAATGTACCCTTCACTGAGGTCTCTGAGAACATGTACCAAATTAGAACAATAGAGAATACTGAAGTAACAGAAAAAAGGGAATTGAGGAAAAAGTAAGGTTCTGACACAAGGGGAGACAAAAACTATAACGAAATTTCCCTGAGAGGTTCTGCATTTGTATCTGGTGGCACTCACTGAGCCACCAGTAGGTTTCTGGCATGAATGTTGAGTGTGAAGGTCCATTCACACCCTTGTTCCAGAGTACACTCCAGCCCAAAGTTCCATCTCTTATTTCTTAATTTATATGTGCCATTTACTTGATACTTATCAAATCAGAATACTTAAAAGACCTCAAAGGCCATCTAGTCCCATTTCCCATCCAATGACTATATTCCTAACAGAGTCATTTGCATCTTTCAAATTCAAATGTCACCTTTACCCATTGTCAGAATTCATACTCCCTTCTCAGGGTTATGGAGCTCTGGTGGCATAGTGGTTAAGTGTTCAGATGCTAACCGAAAGGTAGGCAGTTTAAGTCCACCAGCTGCTCCTTAGAAACTCTATGGTTTGGGTCTACTCTGTCTAGAGTCACTATGAGTTAGAATCTACTCAATGGCAATGAGTTTGGTTTTTTGGGGTTCTTTGGATTAGGGAATCAAGCACCTATGTTGTTTACAGGTTTGTCTTGCAGTCTATAATGTGCACCCCTTCAGAGTAGGCACTATATCCTGTTCATTTTTGTGGTTCCAACCCTTAACATGGAATCCCTGGGTGGCACAGTTAACAAACTCGGCTGCTAACCAAAAGGTTGGAGGTTCAAGTCCACCCACAGGCACCTTGAAGGAAAGGCTTGGTGATATACTTCTGAAAAATCACCCATTGAAAACCCTATTAAGCACAGTTTCATTCTGACACACACAGGGTTGCCATGAGTCAGAATCGACTCAATGGCAACTGGAAAGGAAAAAAAAAAAAAATCCTACCACAGTGTTTGGTGCAAATGAGGATTCATTTAAATCTTCACTAATAAATTAATAATAAAGCTCTGTTTCCTATCTAAGTCACCCTTATATTGAAATAGAAACTGATTTCATGAAACATCCACCTTTTATCACAACTCTACATGTGGAGCAACAGAAAATACCTACTCCCTCTCACTGGAAGGCAACCTTCATAAACTTTCCAGTCCTCAAACTTCCTCTAAAATTTCCAGGTGAATCACTTTAACTATTTTCTTAGGTTAGTGCTCCGGCATCTCACCATCCTAGCTGCCACAATCATACCCCCTTAACTGGTTTTGAGTAATGATACCTTTGAAAATCTGATGAAAGTCATAAACTTTCTGTCAAGATAAAGTAGTATTTTTTACATTATTTATTCACTTCATGTAGTATTTTTTACACTATTTATTCACTTCATGTAATGAACTTACATAGTTTACTTTTATTCTTGTTCAGTTCCTATGGTTTCAGCCTGCCAAGATCATTCTCCATCTTAATTCTGTCATTTAAAATTTAGATAGTTAAACTTGTCAGTTTTATCTAAAATTAGCATGCATCGTGTCTTAATCCAAATTGCTAATAAATCTGTTCAGCAGGGCAGTACAAACTAAAAAGCATCACGGCTTTAGGAACCCCTTCCATATTTATGTAGGTTTATTAACCCACGTACTTTGAGTCAGCTGTTTAGCTTACTGTGAGTCCTCTGATGGTCACACAACCCTCAGTTCTTCAAAGTGCTTACGAAAACATCACCATGGATGCTATGGATAACTCACTACAATCAAGTGTCCAGCTCAAAAAAGAGAATGCGGTATGTAACACATACTTATGTTCTTCTATTCAACCCATGTAGCAGTGATTTACATCATGGTTTGCCAAGCTTCCTCTGTGAAGGACTAAATAGACTTGCAGGCCACATATAGTCTCCGTTGCATATTCTTGTTTCTTTGTTTGTTTAACAAGCATTAAAACAGTAACCATTCTTAGCTTGAGAGCCATACAAAAACAGGCTGTAGGCCAAAGTAGCCCATGAGCCAGTGTGTGCCACACATCATCTCTTCAATTTGGGAGCAAATGATCTGTTGATGAAGACAAACATTTAACCAGAAATTAAAATACACACTATTTGATGACAATTGTGGTATATGTGTTAGGAAGGAAAAGCATAATGTATAAGGACAGCATGCCCTAGACTAGACTGGGAAGTCAGAGAAAACTTCCTTAAAGAGGTAACATTTCCAGTGAGTGTGAGTACCAGTTGCCTAGGCAGGAAAAGCAGAGGAACAGCAGATGCAAAGCCCTAAAGCAAGAGTGAGACTAGCAAGTTAGTGGAACTAAAAGAAAACCTGTGTCGTCGTAGGAAAGTCAGCAAGTGAGAAAATCTTGCAAAATGACTTTGGAGAGAGACATTAGGCAGTAGAACACAGGCTTTAAAGGCCATGAGAAGAGCTCTGAGCTCCATTGCAGGGCAATGGGAAGCCATCAAAAGGCTTAAGCAGAGAGTGACACACTCTTTCAGTGCAGGGTCCATCTTACATAATCTATATACCCCACAGTGCTTTGCCGGCTGTGCATATCCTCAGATTTTAAAAGCTTAAAAATTTGTGAATGTAAAAATAATTCTTAAGGTAGTACTGTAAGCTGGTACAGAGGTGTGTTATTCTCAGGAAAGAAGAGGGGGAAGGGAAAACACAACTATCATTAAATTTTACCTGCATACTCCTATGAAAACCATTTAAAGTAGAACTGTTCTAAATTAAAATCTATTCTAGTAAAAACAAAAATACCCCAGTGTTCTACTTCGCTACTTCCCCTTGAACCTCTCCAGCAGTTAAAATATGTTGCCTCACTTATTTTACCTGCTTCATTTTCCCCAGGCTACTTTTTGTTTCATGTTTTCTCCCATTCCCCCTATTCACACAGAGTCAGAAACAGAGGGTGTGGAAAGGGGTAACATTTATTAAGCACTTAGTATTTCAGATACATGATTTCATTTCATTCTCATAAGAACATGAGGAGACAGGATTTTTACCTGCATTATCTCAAGGAGAAATTTAAATCCCAGAGACATTAAGTACCTGCCCAAGATCAGTTAATAACGAAAGAGGCCAAGATTTTAACCAACGTCTCTAGGATTATAAAACCCAGGCGTTTCTACTGCATCAAGCAAAAACACATTTCTCTACTATCCAGAAAACTCTGAAATGGCTCTAAGTCTTTTATTCCTTTGATTTAAATCCTCTTCTCCTATTATTTCTACAATGAGGTTTTACAACATGGGAGTTTAGACAGTATAATGAAGACAGTAAAGCTCATAGCATGGTTTAGACCAAGAAGGCACAGATTAAAAGTATACACGCATAGGGACATATAATCCCTAGTATAACATTAGAAAGGCGAGGACCTTGTAATAAGCCCTTTATGTTCATTTTTCCCTTTTTTTATTATTTCAATAAAACTTGCATAACAGCTGTAATAGGCTCAAAGATATCAAAGATCATGGAAATGTGGCAGGATCTGGCAATGTTACACACAAGATCACCATGAGTTGGGGCGAACATACATTATTATAACCCTGTTTCATTTATACATTTTTTATAGTTTGGATTCTAAGGACAGCATTATTAGTAAAGATCCAAGAATATTCAATTCTGACTCATGATGACCCCATGTGTGCAGTACAGAACTGCACTCTATACAGTTTTCAAGTCTGTAACTTTCTGGAAGCATATCACCAGGCCTTACTTCTGAGACAGCTCTGGGGGGATCTGAACTACCAACACTTCAGTTAGTAGACCAGTACCTAAGCATGTGCTCCAGGCAGGGACTTCTATAACATGTATAACCTGTTGCCGTCGAGTCAGTTTTGACTCATAGTGACCCTACAGAACAGAGAACTGCCCCACGGGGTTTCCAAGGCTGTAAATCTTATCAGAAGCGCTCTGCCACATCTTGCTCCCATGCAGTAGCTGGTGGATTCGAACCACCAGGGCTCCATAACATGCATATGCATTGCCGTCAAGTGGATTCAACGATAAATCTCATTCAGTGATAAATCCATTGCATGTTTGATCAGCTTTACCCCTAATTTCTTACTATATCATCTCATACAAAATGAAGTAGCTCATTGATTTAAATCCTCTTCTCCTATTATTTCTACAATGAGGTTTTACAACATGGGAGTTTAGACAGTAAAAGCAGAATGTTGAATGGTCTATAATTTGAAATGTGCTATGGAACCCAGGTGACACAGTGGTTAAGAGCTTGGCTGCTAATCAAAAGGTCAGCAGTTCAAATCCACCAGCCACTCCTTGGAAACACTGAGGCAATTCTACTCTGTCCTATAGGGTTGCTATGAATCGGAATCAACTCAATGGCCATGGGTATGGTTTTTTTTTTTTTAATGGTTGGGAAAGCTTAGTAACACCATGTCCTGCAATAGAACATCTTTCTGTGCTGACAGCTGGTTTTTCCAATATGTCTACATATCGTTATGTTAAAACACACTACACTTTGTTTTAACTAAAGAAAAAGAAAGATTGTATGTTTTCTTTAAACTATGTCAATCAGCCAGTTAAGTGTGTTCAGTGAGCTCTCATTATGAGAAAAATGTGTAAAGGGGATTTTAACAAAAGAAAGACCAAACTATATTTGAAATGTTAGCATTTACATGTGCATTTCAAGCAACAGGTTAACACTATGTTAGTGATCATGATAAGAAATACTAATTTTTAAAGAGCTGCCAGAATGAAAAGATGAGACAATAGCAATATTTTGAGAAATGACCTATCTCTGAGAAACTCTCATAGTCATTTTCACAGCCTTAAAAAAAAAAAAAAAACAGTCCTGAGAGGAAGGATAAGTAGAAGCTGATTCTGATTAGTCATCATCATCAACAACCAACACACACGAGACTCCTCCTCCCTAGAGCCTTTGACTTCAAAGTAGAGGAGATGAGGTACGCACAGAAGAAAACAGCAGCAAAAAGTGAGGCTATGTTAAGTAAAAATTGACGATGCAAACAGTAAGTAGTAGGTGGTACAGAAATTCAGAGACAGAAGTAATGAGCTTGAGCAGGAATGTTCAAGAATGGATGTAAGGAAAAAGTAGCACTTGACTCACATCTTGAAGAAAAGGTGGACTTTGAAAAGTAGATTAAACCCATTGTCATCAAGTCCATTCCAATTCATAGCGACTCTATAGGACAGAGTAGAACTGCCCCCATAGGGTTTCCAAGGAGCGGCTGGTGGATTCGAACTGCCAACCTTTTGGTTAGCAGTCTAGCTCTTAACCACTGCACCACCAGGGCTCCATCTATATATACAGTGAGAGTGAATATTGAACAGCCTCAAAGTTGAGCGACAAGCATTTCAGGAAAGCACGTAAAGTATGGTCTGTAGACAAGTCAACTATGCTAAATTTGCTAATACAAGTGACTCTACCAAAAAAAAAATTAACATTGAAATCTTGTCATACTTTCATCAGATTTGGGGGATTTTTGGCTGATATTTCAAAGAATTTTAGAAGTCACGTTGTTGTTAGATGCCATCAAGTCAGTTCCGACTCATAGCGACCGTAGAGGACAGAGTACAACACCCCCGTAGGGTTTCCAAGGAGAGAGAACTGCCGACCTTTTGGTTAGCAGTCAAGATCTTAACCACTATGCCACCAGGGCTCCAAAAGTCACATTATTTTCCATTTACTGGATGAACCAAGTCATTCGCTTGTATTGTTAAAATGCAGTTACCTTCCACTTTATTTCTATTTCTCACCTCTTTCTCCAAGGAAGAATGTTTTATTACAGCTAAAACTCTTCTGTTGTTTATTTTCTCTAAAACAGAAATATGCTTCTAAAGTCCCTCATTTCTCTTTGACTGACTGCTCCAGCCCACAGATTTATCTTGCCTTTTGCTGAACTCCTGCTGCACTTCACTGTCAGCACCACACAGTGTACTTGTCTCCCCAGCTCAATACACATTCACAATCTGAGATCATATATTACACTTTTTTTTTTGGTCAGCCTCATGTTTTCCTCTCACTGACCTCCATCAATCCCACCCAGGGTATGGACCCTAATAGGCACACAACAAACGTTGGTTCATTGAGTCTTTTAACCACTGTGGCAATTTTAACCTTAAGAATTCTTAAAATTTGTTTTAATGGTAATGTTGGTGCTCAGCCTATTGATGTGTGTCTCAAAAATAAACGGAAGACCAGAAAATTTATAGGTCACTGTGGGGACTTAACATAGACCCTAATCCATATAGGCACAGTTCTTAATCTTCATTAATGGGACAGGCCAGAATGCAGCTCCATCACCTAGATGTTGTCTAACTTTAGGAAAATTACTTAATCTCTTTGTGCCTCAAATGTGCTCATACTTAAAATAGGGTTGATAGTACCAACCCCAAAGCATTAGTGTAAGTGCCCAATCTATGTTAGTTATTGTTAATTATTAATTGTTTTTTATATAGGAAAAATATATATATACGTAGGACTCAATAGTATCAGGTACCCATATCTGTTGGCGTCTATTCCAACTCATAGCGACCCTATAGGACAGAGCAGAACCGCCCCCACTTGGTTTCCAAGGAACAGCTGGAAGATTCAAACTGCTGACCTTTTGGTTAGCAGCCATAGCTCTTAACCACTACCTCACAAGGGTTTTCATACTATCAGGTACAGCCATAGAATGATCAGCAGGGCAACTAATTTTGAAAGTTCAAAGCTATTATGATGGCCCCCTATACAATGACTCAGCAACTTTCTAGCCTCCATTATGTATACACCGTAGAACACTGATAGATGAGAGTGTCAGCTTGGTGTTATTAACCACTGGCTCTCAGATCATAGAAAAATTACCACTGCCCTTTTAACACAGCAGCAGCAGAACAGGAAGCGTGGTTGTTTTCGTTTTAGTTCAGTTCCAAGGAGTGAACCAGACCACTGGTGGTACCACACGGAGAAATCAGGAAGCTCGGCTGGTGATTGATAAGGTCATGAGATTCTGCTGAGGCAAATAAAGCAACTACCCACTGGATCAATCAGACAAGCGAGCTGGAAACAGTGGGAAGCCCTTTTCTTTCTGAAGAAGAGCAAGAATAGCTTCCTTTCATGACAAGGCCTCTTCATAAATCTACTCTGCAGAGATTCTCTGAGAGGGAAATAGGGGAGCAACAGAATCTGCAAATACTCCCCAACATGTACAGAATGGTTTGCCTGTCTCTATTAGCGGTCCCAGATGACAAGATGTCAACACTCCTTCAAAGCTCCTAACAAATCATTTTCAGATAAGGTAAAAAAAAAAAAAAAAAAAATTTATTTAACTAACTTAGTGCACATAAAATTCTCTTGGGGGGTAGAGTAAGGAAGAAGGAGGGTGATACAGAGCCAAGCTGCAGAAGTGTTGAATAGCCCTTCAGAGAGAACATTTGTCCAACTCTTCTTGCAATTTTCCTTTTTGTTCCAAATGCTGACCACCAAGAAGGGTTCTTGAGATGAAGCCATTTTTGGTTGCCAAGGAAATTCCAACAAAGCTAGAAGGATTTCTCTCAGAGCTGGGAACAGCAAACACCTTCAGCAGAAGCAATAACACACAGGTGCCGAGTCTACAGTCCCTGTAGTCTTCAATTCTTGACCTCAGAATATAGGCAGATTAGCCAGTTAAGAGGAACCCTGGTGGCACAGTGGTTAAGCACTCAGGTGCTAACCAAAAGGTCAGTGGTTCAAACCCACAGTGGTTCCATGGAAGAAAGATGTGGCAGTCTGCTTCTGTACAGATTTACAGCCTTGGAAACCCTATGAAGCAGTTCTACACTGTCCTACACAGTCACTATGAGTTGGAATTGACTCCATGGCAATGGGTGGGTTTAGCCAGCTAGGAGATTCAGTCAGACCAGGAGAATACACCCAGTTTTAGCCTGGATATATTAAGCTTCTGAAGAAAGTCCCCAAAGTGAACCAGGTGCCAGATGCTAGTTACAGAGATTCTTTTCACTTTAATTGAGTCACTAAGCTTTTAGTGTCGTGAATCATAAAGCAGAAACTGAAATCTGACTGGCAAACAGTCTCCTAGCAGTGTAGGAGGATTTATTAAAGTGTTTAAAAGATCTAGGGCACAAAGTGGTGTAATCTCTTTGGAAGATAACTGGCAATACACTGTGACCCAGCAATTACACTTGATAAAAAATTCTTCTCCAGAAATACTCATTAAAGAATGCTCACATTCTATAAACAAATATCCATAGATAGTCTGTTGTTGGGTGTCATCGAATTGATTCTGACTCATAGTGACCCCATGTGACCGACTAAAACTGCCCAATAGGGTCTTCTTGGCTGTAATCTTTATGGAAGCAAATCACCAGGTCTTTCTCTGGAAGAGCCACTGGGTGGGCTGAAAACCACCAACTTTTTGGTTAGCAACCAAGTGCTTAACCCTACAATCACCATAAAACCCACTGCCATCAAATCAATTCCAACTCATAGCAACCCTATTAAGACATACGAGAGCTGCCCCATAAGGTTTCCAAGCTGTAATCTTTACCAAAGCTGACTGCCACACCTTTCTCCTGTGGAGTGGCTGGTGGGTTGGAACCACCAACCTTTTAGTTAGCTGCTGAGCTCTTTAACCATTGCACCACCAGGGCTCCTGTATGTATCACCACACTACTCATTGCCTTTGAGTCGATTCTGACTCACAGTGACCCTGTAGGACACATAACTGCCCCATAGGGTTTCCAAAGCTGTAATCTTTACTGAAGCAGAGTGCCATAACTTCTGAGAGCTTAACCACCATGCCACCAGGAATCCATCCTGTATATATAAATATATGTAAATATTTATGCATCAAAAAAAGTCTAGAAGATGTTACACCAAACTGCTAATGGTGGTTATTTTGAAGGGTGAGATCTCAAGAACTTTTCCTTTCTATTCGCTTTTGGTTTGTTTGAATTTTTAAAATAACTTGGTATAATTCTGAATCAGAAAAAAACTAAAGTTTAAAAAAATATTATAAATAATAACATTTTACTGTTAAAAAAAAATTGCCTTCAAGTCCATCCTGACTCATAGTGACCCTACAGGACAGAGTAGAACTGCCCCATAAGGTTTCCACAGCATGGCTAGTTGATTCAAACTGCCACCGTTTTAGTTAGCACCTGAATGCTTAACCACTGTGCCACCAGGGCTCCAGCATTTTACTATTAAAAAACTAAACACATTGCCATCAAGTCAATTCCAACTCATAGTGACCCTATAGGACAGAGCAGAACTGTCCCACAGGGTTTCCAAGGAGTGCCTGGTGGATTTGAACTGCCAACCTTTTGTTTAGCAGCCAAATTCTTAACCACTACGCCACCAGTTAACAAATGATTATATGTACATATTTATAACTATTACAAAGGTTTTTTGTTTTATGTTGTTGTTCATCATTAAGTATTGCTACTTTCTGGTTTTGTAATAATTTGCTACTTTCAAGAGGAGAAAAAAAATCTTTAAAGGAGGTCTTGGTCAGAGGTAGGTAACCTGTGACATTGGAGTACAGCTCTACCAAAAAATAATTGTTGATGGCATTCCACCACTCTCTGCAATATGTCCTAAGTACAGTTGTTGAACAGAATACAGGCAAAAAGTCTACATATTCAAAAGAGAAAAAGAGGTGACATCAAACATAAAATATGCCAGTTTATCATTTAAGATATGTAATAGCTGCAATTCCTTTTGTTAGATTCTGAATATACGAACACCTCTTCGGTGCTCCAGGAGTCCACTTCTTTCACAGTTATAGGGAAGAGGGATGCACAGGATTCCCTTCTGGGGGCTCTGTCCTATTCCTACACACCCCAATGCTCCTTTCTGAACCATGAAGACCAAGGTGCTTGTCATTGTTGCCGTTCCTCAGAAAGGCCCCAGTGAAGGTTTCATGAGTCATATGTTTCACCCGGGCTGGCATGTCTGATGTCAGCCAACTATAACACCCACAGGTGGATGGGAGGGACAAGCACCATCACTCAAAAGCCCCATCTCCTGCGCTCTGTGGCCTTAGTATACTTCTACTGCATAAATGAGACAATTTTTAAATGAAAAATATTTTAACTAAGAAACTACTTTTCTTTCTTACAATACTTCTAGGGAACAAAAGAACTTCCTTTGCAAATCGGAGTAAGATCTAGATGTCTACTGCAAATACATTATGAAATTGTCTATTGAGTCTCCTAAGCTCTCAGTTTAATGCACTGAGGTGCTCATACAATACATAATCATAGGAACAAAACCAGATGATCCAGGCCATTAGCAAATTCCTTCCTCTGGCCACAGAGCATCTCCAGCGACCTTTTTAAAACATAAATTAGAGCATACAACTTTCCTGGTAAATATTCTATAATGGCACCCACTGCATTAAAATAAAACAGAAAAGCCCCCTACCTCGTCCCCTCACCTCTTCTACAGCTGCACACATGCTGCCTTTGCTCCAGGCCTCCCTCCCACCGCGGCCCCCGCCCAGAACAACCCCTGTTTCTTAAATACACCATTCTCATTTCTCACTTTAGGCCTTTACTCTTGCATTTTGCTCAGTCTAGAAACCTCTTCTCCCAGATCTTCTCCTGTATGGCTAATCCTCCTACCTAAAATAGCTTTCCTGTGCTTCTCCTGCTTTATTTTCAAGATACTACTTATTACTATGTGAAATTATGCTATTCGTTTATTTACTCATTTTTGTTGTTGATTTTCTAAGCCTCTCCAAAGAGGGTGGAAAGTGCATGAGTCAGAAGATTTACCTGTTTCATTCACCTCTGGAACCCTACCACTAAGAATGCAGTTTAGCATAGAATATACTTTTTGAATAAACGAATGAATGATGAAGGAATTCAAACCATAGTAGTAGGCAATAATAGAGTGATACAGAAGTTCAAATTTATAGCAGCTAAACAGTTACTTGAAAGCACAGTTCTAAAATTTTACACAACACTCCTCTTTTTCTTACCTGAAAATACAAGATAGGGCCCGGCTTACTTCTGACATAAGTTTATTCACTTCATTTTAAAGCTGACACAGAACTGTTTTCAAATGAACGCTAGTCTTCTGATTAAGATAAATGACTTTCAAAGAAGTATAATATTATAAAAACAGGAAAATTCAACTGTCCCAATTTTAACATACCCAGGTTTTTGAAATCAGTGTTAGTATCAGTGCTTCTCACAGACTTACGAATAACCATCAATTGTTAAAGCTTTAAGAATATGAGAGAGAGTGTACGGTGGAAGGAAGAATGTCTTGCAGAGAAAGAAAAGGGGATGACAAACATCAGTTTTGCTTAATTATCTAAATAACAAACTATCCCTTTTAAAAGGGCCTGGAAGATAAGCATTGCAATGGCAGTACAAATTCCCATCAAGGACACCAGTGGAAGGATAGCTGTAGCTGCTAATCCACAGGGAAACTCACTGCAGTTGCCAAAATTGAACTAATGATGTCAATCTACTGTAACCACCTCCTCACAACATGCCTTTGTTCTCAGATTTTCACAGATGTGAAATCCAGAGATTTCACATCTTGGAAAAGCTTGGAGCTCTCCTGACACACCAGTACTTCACTGGTCACTGAAAACATGCTAGAGTATTGTTAGAACCTAGGATGTCTGAGCCTGTCTTAGCCACTGCACCTTCCCTGAGGAGTGGAGTGAGACCACCCAGTACTCAGTGTGAATTGCAGGGGTTTCCGGCTGAGCTGTGAAAAAGAAAAGGAGGCGCTATTTACTTATCTGTTGCTGTGAATATGAAATAGTATTAAGGCTAATGGAAGCTTTTTGTGGGCCTTGGGATAGAAATATACCTTCAGAAAGATGAAAAAGTCATCCCAGCTGAATTTACTTGACTCACTCCTGTATTATACATGCCACCAGGGTTTCCTGAAAATGATTAGGAGTCTTCAATTACAGAATGCTTCTTTCTATATTTTATTTTAAGGAAGTCATGGTTCAGCAATTTCAAACTTGTACACAGCTTAACAATTTCATCTTCTTATTCTTTGACAAAATAGTTAAATCTAGGTTTTCTATTTCTGCACAAGACCAAGACTTCAAAAATAGGAATTAAGGCAGCCAAGCATATTTTAATATAATAGGCAATAGAATGGTGCTGAAAAATGATTATAATATACTTCAGAAATTAACCTTAGGCCAAATGCCACCAGGAGACCTATGGGATACGTTCTCAGATAAGCTAGCTAAATAATCAATATCATGGAAGTCATAACCAGATGAGGAGATTACAAGGTTATATAAGCCTTAAGTGCCTCCCTGAGAATCTTCAAGGTATTTCTACACCTCCTACATCCACTGCAATCTACAGACTGCAGGTTCACTTAAAATTGTACATGCAGTTGTGAGATGTTATTGCATTATTGATAAACTTGGAAGAAAAAAAGTCAAGCCCTTTTGAAGACATTGCACCACTAACCATAGCACTTCTGTCACTGCTGTTGTTCAGTGCTGTTGAGTCTGCCATGACTCACAGTACTCTTATACATAATAGAAAGAAATGTTGGCCTGATCCTGCACCATCCTCACAACCGTTGCTATATCTGAGCCCGTTGTTGCAGCCACTGTTGTCAGTCCAATAATACTTCTACAGGAGAGTTAAAGCTAAAAGGTAAAATGATGAGAAAGATGAACTTTCTTATCCTCACAGCCGATTCCATACTCAACATGAAAATTGTGTAACTGAAACCACCACCTCTGATAAGCATCATTGCACTTGTAAACATTTAAAAAAACACAAAAGGAATAAGGAGAGATAAATCAATCGAAGCTAATTGGGGAAGACAACTGGATAATGAAAAAAAAAGAAATCCTCCATAGCAACAAAATAGAAGAGATTATTTATGTAGATTAACAAATAGATGAGTCCAGATGAATTTTTTAAATCTAATTCTCCCCAGGTGTTTTTTTGCTTAATAAATACAACATCCAAATTTGAATATTGTTTAAGCACTGAATCACCTAAATTTTGGCTATGCTCTTCTTCTGCTGTTAACTATTTTGAGCTATTTCTCAATAAAGCAGCGGCTACTGAAATCCTAAGTACGTAGGTTTGGCAGAGCTAAGAAGAAAAAGTGTGCTGGCCAAAGATTTGTTTCTTCTCTTTTCCCAAAACAGCATCTCAAAAAAAAAATGGCCTCAAATTTTGCCCCTATGTAGCTGTCAGAAAGAGAAATTCCGTTCCCTTTCATAACTCTGAACATTTAAACCCATCTCTTGGGCTACTGGGAAGTTAAATAGCTCCAGGAAGTTGCAAGACACCATCACAACTGTTCACATTGTATCCAGGCAGAATAATCAGTCAGTCAGAAACTCCTGTTGTGGTCAGATGAAGTTTTTGGGGCCAACTTGGACACATACACAGGACAAGTTTGACTTCACTGCCAAGCTCACTTCCAGGACATTGGCTAATTAATTATGAAAGCTTTTTCAAAACAAATTTGAGCTTGGCAACCTTTTTTCCCTACCCAAACAGAGGGGGGGGAAAAAAAGTTAGAAAAATAAAAGCCCTGGGTTTTTTGTGTGTGTATCTTTGTTTTTTCCATAATTTCATCTTATTTGCAAGTCCATTTTCTTCTTCTCACCCTAAAATGATCCAGGAATATCGGGATTGAAGTCAGTAAAATACTAATAAAAACTAGAAACATTAGTTTGCATTTCTACTCTACTCAGTGGTAAGAGAGATCACAGGTAAGTTATACGGCTTCTCTTCAAGCCCTGTGATAGAAAGCTAAAGATGGAGTTCCTTCCTCTTTTTGGGAGGAGGAACTCATTGGATTAACTGTGGCTTTTTTTTTTTACTGTAATAGATGCAGTGTAGATGGACAGGTCCTCTTATAACGTTATGCTCAACAGCCTGCATCTGCCGGCTTTGAAAACACAAACAACAAACTCCTAAATTCTTTCTGGCTTCATCTTAACATGGACCTTGATTCCTATAAAATGCTGGTGATCAGCCTCAAAGATTCTGATTTTAAGGACCGTAACCACAGAGGTTTTATAGTCACACAGAGGTTTTATATTAGAATCAACACCTCAAAAACATAGTGTTCCAACACATTTCTTCTAACACAAGAATAAAAATCTTATGTAATATGCATCTTAAGACATCAAATTTCTTCATGTGTTCAGTTATGAAGACACACAAGACAGTAAGAAATTTCTTTCAGCCAGCATTACCAGCTGTTTTCTGATAAGAGGAGAGCTTCCCCTGATAAAAGAAGCCTTCTTTAAAAGGTCTGTCTACAAGATATTCCGAAACCTAATTGGTACAGTGCCTTATCCAATATCAAGACCCCTATGGTCATGAAACATAATACCCTTCCACAGATATCCAACTATCTGGGAAAGCCCCATTTCTACCACGTTCTTTTCAAAAGAAAGCAAATAAATAATCAGAACGCTGCTTGGTAAATATTGCATAGAGCGAAAATGTGCAAGCTAGCTCTGTGTGAAATTTTCAACAAGTTCTAGTGTCCTGAGTTTCCCCTTTTCCACTACAGGTATATACCTACAATGCATTCAATATTTAACTTTTTGTCTCCTTTATCATTTCAAGAGGTAGGCAGATGAAATGGAGGAGAGCAATCCACATTAGCGGAAAAAGCATTTGGGGTAGGGGGAGGAGGCCTAGAGGAGACAGGAATAAATCTGATAATAAGGGGGGAGGAAAGTAAAAATAATTAGACCAGATCGAAGCAGAGAGTCCCTCTTCTGAGGAATGTAAAATAAGTATAATAACAAATTTCAGAGGATCTTAAAAGTCAGATAGAGAATCCCGAACTTAAACTTGGTAGAAAGCCACTGGAAGTTTTTGAGCCAGGGGAGAGATAAGAAGACGATAACATGAAACGTGTATTGAATGGGGGAAAATGATTAAAGAAGAGAGTAGTTCCAACAACCCTTCTAGCAATCCCCTTTGAGACAAGAAGGCCAAAACTAGGGTGGTACTAGTAAGAAGAGGGTAGAAAGAATCCAAAAGCCACTTAAAAGAAAGAGCATAATTTCATCTTTTCTTTTTAGAATTCACCAAGGCCTATAAACCTCTGTCACTACTATGAGTGTTGCCAGTTCAAGAGGGACATTATCATAAATACAGCTTTATTTTAAATAACAACGTGTGAAAAGAGGAAACTTCGAAGACACCTTGACATCAAAATCCCCTTTAAAAAAAAAAAGAGAGAGAATAATAAGCTCATACGAATGATACCTAACCAGCACATCAAGTGTGAGGCCAACTAGAGTCATACTCTTCTATTGTATCAAGGGACAAATCAGTAGGTTATAAGAAGATACTTGAAGATACTTGATTTTCTGAGATGAGTTACGTATTATTATTCCCATTTAGCAGAGGAGGAAATTGATGTCCAACATCACACAGATAGGTTTAGAACAAGTACCAAGACCAGATATTCTTGTTTCAAATTACTTGCTCTCTCAATAAATGCCATCCCCCTAAGACCCTCGGAGAACAGGTCAGGATCTCTATCATTTTAAAAATATCTCTCTTCATTCCTTTGAAACTTTGAGATTTCTTATTTAGGATGCATCCTTTTATAATTATCAGTGCACTGTACTCAGGAAACATAATATCCTTCCACAGATAACTATCTGAGAAAATGGCCCCATTTCTACCACATTCTTTTTAAAAGAACGCAGATAAAGAGATTCAAAACCCATTTGTTCTTCATTTGTTTCAAACAGGCCACTTAGTGTATGTTTTAAAAGACAAATAAGTATACAGCTAACAAGACTAACTTAATGATCATTACCTTTACCTGAAGTATTCCTCAAAAGTGAACAATTGCTAGCATTTCTTAGCCTTTCATAGTTTACCAAAGCACTTTTTAAATACATTATCTCATTTAATCCTCACAATAAACCTGTAATTCCCCATGCAAATACCATTACTAGTACTAGAGTCAAGACTCAAATTCTTATCTTCTAAGCTCCAAATCCCTTCAGATACTGCTTCTCCTTCCCTCAGAGAAAGTGCAGCCTCCATCTGCTCATAGTGGTCCACTTTAAGTCAGGAAAGAAACCTCTAATCTTTTCCCAGTATATCTCAGATATATTCAAAGAAGCAAGAATTCTTTACTTACCTGGTCCTTCTCTGGTTTATCAGAAATGTCATTCAAACTGGAGGAAGTTAGATTCCTGTGGGTCATGGCTGGGCTACCTGGGAAAACAAAAGTGAATTCTAATTAAAGATTTCTTTTCAAAAGCACAACAACCCTGGTTGTACACTTAACAAACACTAGCAGATGATAATGAGAATGGTGATGATGGTTTTAAACACAGTAAGATTCTCCTGGAGACTTTGCCAGAGTCCAGGTTGGAATATAAACACAGTTAAATGGAAAGTATGTAAAATCTCAACTACATTGTTTAAGTCTTCTTGCCTGGTTCTATTTTAAGATAATAAAAATTAATACACTCCTTACCTTTTGTCACTGTCCTCTATTCTACACATATCCTAACTGAGTGGTGTCCTTTTCTTTTCCTGTCTCCTGCAAAGACTGGCTCATTCTTCACCTTCAGCACAGTCCACCCCTGCATGCAGGCCCACCCTCCTCTCATTCAGCCCTCTGCTCCCTCCTAAGAGCACCACTCATTCTCACCAACTCCAAAAGCCACCAGTGTTCCCTTCTCTAGCTGACACTACCATCAGAAACCTTTCTCATTAAAGGAAATCTGATCCAGGATTCCTATTTTTTGCCTCAAAATAGGTGTATCACAGGCTTTCTTTACTTCTCTTCATTTCCTTCTGCCAGAGTAAAATAAGCACGTCTCTTCTGGAGCCCTGGTGGTGCAATGAGTAAAGCTCGGCTGCTAACCAAAAGGCTACCAGTTCGAATCCACCAGCTGCTCCTTGGAAACCCTATGGGGCAGTTCTACTCTGACCTATAGAATTGCTATGAGTCAGAATCCACTCAACGGTAATGGGTTTTGGTTTGGTTCTCCCATAACATGCTAAACTTCTTATTTAAGTCAAAGGATAGGTTTCATCAGGAATACTATATAGGAACCAATTTCCCTGGCAATATAGCTACTATAGGTCAAATTCACTGGCAATCCATCCAATAATTTCAGGCACTACTAAACAGGAACAGAGAGGAGGGACACCTAGGAGAGTGTTAGGCCATTTTAAAGTAGACCACGTTATCAATAGAATACTGAACTTTCATTCTGCAGTTGGACCTGAAATTTCTAAGCTTACTAAGCAAAAGAGTAACTTTTTGAAGCCAGGGTGTTTGACCCAGTCCCTACAGGGTGCTGAGTAATGCATTCATCATTAATCCACAAGGATCTGACTCAGGCTGGTCTTCACAGCTAGAGGACAAGGGTTGAAAATAAGCACTTTAGTTAGGATGCAGCTTCACGTTTGCTCCCAGTTAATTCTTTGGATTACAGACTTTAGTTCCTTTGGAGAGAAACTTTAAAACATAATTTTACAAAAGACTAAAATCTACTCTTAATAATTTAATGTCTACACAACAGCAGCTCTTTAAATACTATAATTGCTTTTAACTTCTAGATCAGAAGAATTATAATTTTCTTGAGCTGACAAGACAGGATATTTTCCACTCTGCTGCATTTCATTGAGTAAGCATTGCCTAGATCTCTTAAATCCTTCACCTGATGGGGGTATTTTAGTCCAGGAAAATTTGAGCACAGGCATTTTCCAAAGGAAAGTAACATCTGAAAAAAACTGCTTTATGAGCAAAATTAAAAGAACCCCTTTGAAAACCACATTTTCTTCCTTTAATCATATACCAGGTTTCTAATGTCCACCCAACACAAAAGACACCAGATACAGACTTGAATGCCCTCATATAATTCTGGGCTTGAAACTAATAGAAAATGATGAGTAAGTAACAGTTTTGCACTTTACATTAAAAAACAAAACCATTTCTTTGGACTAACTGGGCACAAGTTCTGTTCAAATTAATGGAGAAACATAAGTAAATATATTCTTAAGGCAATGAAGCTTTAGTACTCCTAATCATAATTACAATTTAAACTAATCTTATGCAAATGAATAGATAAGACTGATTGGTAATTATCAAATCGATTGTATGTAAATGGTAGTATTAAAATAATTTGAAAGCAGTTTTTCATTAAGTAATTTAAATTTCCTGAGCAATATCCTAAACTCATTGATTTGCTTTGGAGACTCTTTACAAATACTAAAAATACTGCAAAGTTACACTTCAGCCCAAGCACATCCTAACTGCTGTAAAATCTGAATAGGTTGAAATCAAAGGAATAAGGTTTTTGTTATAAGGATGAAAACTTCATTGCCATCACAGCTTTCCCAAGAAATTTGATATACAGCTTCACTTTTTCTCTCATTTCTGAAAGACACTTATAGTGTGGCTAGCCTGGTGGGATAGTGGTTAAGCACTCAGCTCCTAACCGAGAGGTTGGTGGTTTGAACCCACCAGATACTCTACTGGAGAACAATGTCGCAGTCTGCTTCCATAAAGATTAAGCCTTGAAAAGCCTATGCTGCAGTTCTAGTCTGTCCTATAGGGTTGTTATGAGCCAGAATCAACATGACAACAATGGGTTATCCATGCCATACTACATGGGGTCAGAGAGAGAAAGGAAAGGGTCCAAGGAAAACACAAGAACCAGAGAGGGAAAGGGAGACTGATGTTATAAAGCAATAAAATCTATTGTCTTTCCTAACTTGATCTGATTCTCATTAATAAAAGTAATTAATATTAACAACTTCACTAATTTTAACTTTATGACACACTGAAGGAATACGGAAATGAACACTTCTAGGTAACTAAGCAAGAGGATCAGCATTCTTCAATCTTTTCCCACCTCCCTCCCTAGCAAACTACCACCCCACCACCAACAACCCCTTGAACCAGAGGCAAATGCTTCCCACTTTGCGAGGTTCCAAACAGTGGTTTCTGACGTGTGGTCCCTAGATCAGTAGCAGCAGCATTAACTGGGCACTTGTTGGAAATGCAAAGTCTTGTGCCCCGCCCCAGAAAAACTCTGGGTATGGGGCCCAGCAATGTGGTTTTTACAAACCCTTCAAGTGAATCCAAAGAGTGCCAAAGTTTAAGAACCACTGCCCTAAACAAACCACTTATCTTAAGAGGAAACTGTCCCCAAGAGGAATCTGAGTTGAAAGAAACATATATAGGTTAGAACAGGCAGAGAGAGAATTCTAATAACCTTGTCCTCCTCCAAGCCACTGCTCCAAACTAGCATATCTCAAGGAAATCCTTAAATTAGCATGCTTGCTACATAAACATACAAAAATGACCACACTTGGCTTTTCCTCTAAATCTTCACCTACACGAACAATAAATAAATTTGTTTCTGGAAACTCTTTTAATCAGTATTTTCCAGAAACATATTACTCAAATCAAAGAAGACAAGGACAAGAACCAAAAGAGATTATATCCAGCCCAGTGCCAGTATAGGCCAGATTATATCTGGGAATCCAAAGTTTGTGAATGGCATGTTAGCAAACCAGTGAAGCTATTAATCAGTAAGTACCTACTGCAGATATTTTGCACTTGACATTCAATGAGAAACATTGTCAGAGTAAATCAGCACTTCCTATTTAGAGTTTTTGAACTATAATGCAAACTCATTATACTGCAATCCTGAGGGAGTAGAGGTTGTAGAGAAAAATGCCACTTTGTACCAAAAAGGTAAAAAACAAAGGTACCCTAAAGTAGGTTACTTCTCATACAGGTGGTCATTCATTCACTCAGTCTTACCACTAGTAGGCCTTTTCCATCTAAAATCCAGGGCATACAAACATCTTATGATTGCTCTTGGCCCAAAGAAACTTCGTTTTTTAAATCTGAATTAAAAAAAAAAACAAGAAGAACCAGCCTCAAGTGCATAGTCATAATTAATTTCCATATCACTGTTTCCTGACTGTAAGAGAAAGAAAGCTTTGGAGAATCACATTTTCAAGCAGTTTAGCACAATCAAAAACACAATTTCATTTTCAAAGTACCCACTTGGCAGGTACATACTGTCTTCTGTAAAATTAATTACATTCTGTACTAAGTTTAAGAATCATTGTTATTCTTTAGCACATATGTACCAATTCATAAAGTCTTTTGTAATTATGCTTATTAGATACAATAAAAAGGGGTGAGGAGAGAACCTACAGATTAGGCATAAGAGGATATTTAAACGTGTTGTTGTTGTTAGGTACCATCGAGTCAGTTCCGACTCATAGCGACCCTATGCACAACAGAACGAAACACTGCCCAGTCCTGCGCCTTACAATCGCTGTTATGCTTGAGCCCATTGTTACAGCCACTGTGTCAATCCACCTCCCTGAGGGTCTTCCTCTTTTCCGCTGACACTGTACTTTGCCAAGCACAATGTCCTTCTCCAGAGACTGATCCTTCCTGACAACATGTCCAAAGTATGTAAGATGCAGTCTCGCCATCCTTGCTTCTAAGGAGCATTCTAGTTCTACTTCTTTCAAGACATATTTATTCTTTCTTCTGGCAGTCCATGGTATATTCAATATTCTTTGCCAACACCACAATTCAAAGGCATCGATTCGTCTTTGGTCTTCCTTATTCATTGTCCAGCTTTCACATGCATATGATGTGACTGAAAATACCATGGCTTGGGTCAGGGGAACCTCAGTCTTCCAGGTGACATCTTTGCTCTTCAACACTTTAAAGAGGTCCTTTGCAGCAGATTTACCCAATGCAATGCGTCTTTTGATTTCTTGACTGATGTTTTCATGGCTGTTAACTGTGGATCCAAGTAAAATGAAATCCTTGACAACTTCAATCTTTTCTCCGTTTATCATGATGTTGCTCATTGGTCCAGTTGTGAGGATTTTGTTTTCTTCATGTTGAGGTGCAATCCATACTGAAGGCTGTGCTCTTTGATCTTCATTAGTAAGTGCTTCAAGTCCTCTTCACTTTCAGCAAGCAAGGTTGCGGCATCTGCATAACGCAGGTTGTTAATGAGTCTTCCTCCAATCCTGATGCCCCGTTCTTCTTCATATAGTACAGCTTCTCAATGTTATTTGCTCAGCATACAGATTAAATAGGTTTGGTGAAAGAATACAACCCTGACGCACTCCTTTCCTGACTTTAAACCACGCAGTAGCCCCTTGTTCTGTCCAAACAACTGCCTCTTGATCTATGTAAAGGTTCTTCATGAGCACAATTAAGTGTTCTGGAATTCCCATTCCTCGCAATGTTATCCATAATTTGTTATGATCCATACAGTCGAATGTCTTTGCATAGTCAATAAAACATAGGTAAACATCGGTATTCTCTGCTTTTAGCCAGGATCCATCTGACATCAGCAATGATATCCCTGGTTCCACGTCCTCTTCTGAAACCGGCCTGAATTTCTGGCACTTCCCTGTCAGTATACTGCTGCAGCCATTTTTGAATGATCTTCAGCAAAATTTTGCTTGCATATTATATTAATGATATTATTCTATAATTTCTGCATTCAGCTGGGTCACCTTTCTTGGGAAGAGGCATAAATATGGATTTCTTCCAGTTAGTTGGCCAGGAAGCTGTCTTCCATATTTCTTGGCATAGACGAGTGAGCACTTCCAGCGCTGCATCTGTTTGTTGAGACATCTCAATTGATATTCCATCAATTTAAATGTGTACGTGTTACATAAAAATATAAATACGTATGCACATAAACTCCCCTCTCAGGCCCCTCACCTCATACCTCTATAAATGAACCAATAAAGAACCAAGGGACAAGCTAAAACAAAGATCACATGGTCTAAGGAATAAACCGGTATTTCTATTCTTAACCATAACTAAATAATTAATTATTTTAACATGAAAAATAACCAAATAACAGACATATAGCTGAATCTCAGCATTCACGTTAAAAAATTCAGAGGTATGAATCTGATCTGCACTGCTTGAGATCCCAAAGCTGGTAATAAATGTAGTTTCAGAATAAAGCAAACCCATTGCCATGAAGTTGATTCCAACTCATAGCGACCCTGTGAGACAGAACAGAACTGCACCATAGCATTTCCAGAAGCAGATATTCACATCTTTCTCCAGCAGAGTGGCTACTAGGTTCAAACTGCCACCTTCTGGTTAGTAGCCGAGCATTTTAACCACCGTGCCACAGCCAGGGCACCTTAGTTTCAAAATAATGCATGTTAATGTCTTCTGTATCCCACTGACCCACTGATATTCTTTTTTTCTTTGTTGACATAACAAACTTGCTAGAAAATGTCTTTATCAAAGATTAAGGGTCAACCAAATTAAGTGCTACGTGCTTTAATTTACAACATCTTACATAATTCTCATATCAACACTTTGAGGTTAGTATTAGCATTACTACCCTAATGACAAGCAAAACGAACTTCAAACAAGTTAGTTAAGTTCATCATCACACAGCAAGTAATAAAGCCATGACTTACATCTGGATCTCTTAATCCCAAACCCTCTGCTTCTGGGGAAAAAAAAACTGGTCTCATTCCATGTTATTTACATAAATAAACACGAAAATTTCATCATTTTAATGAAGATAAAATTTAATGCACAGCCACAGAGAACATATCCTATTTTCACATTAATTGTGTGCAATATAATGTCACTAAGGATGTTTAAAGGAGCCCTGGTGATGTGGTGATTAAAGCAATCGACTGTCAACCAAAAGGTTGGTGGTTTGAAACCACCAATAGTTCCTCGTGAGAAACATATGCCAGTCTGCTTCCACAGTGATTTACAGCCTTGGAAACCCTATGGAGTTGTTATGAGTTGGAACTAATTCCACGCAGTGGGTTAGGATGTTTAAGGTAGACATATCTTTGGTTTACAGCTTAGCTGTTTCGAAAGAAAGAGTTTGCATTTATTTTTTTCATTTTTATAAAGAAGGAAAAATTTCATTTTCATAAAGAAGGGAAAAAGAGAAAGGGAGAGAGCTCAGCTGCTCTGTTTACCCTTGTGACCAAATAGTAGCTGAAAACCACAGCTCTATGACAGAGAAAAAAGGATGTTAAAAGCCATAGTAATATAATTATAAAAGCAATAATGCCGCATAGTCATAGCCAAGTGTTTGTAAAATTCCACAGTATATATACAGCCAATTCTCCATTATTTCCATATTGGGTTTCCATACTTCAGTTTACCCCAACTCCAATTTCTTCCCATTTGAACCACTAAAGACAAGACCAAATGGAACATGAAAAAGAAATTAATTGGGTTACTTGTAATGAGTTTGACTGAGAAAATCTGAAAGGAATTTCTAAAAGATAAGCTTGAATCTTGTCAGACCAGTTTCCTGGTCTCCCAGGATGACAGAACATCAAGAGATGTCCCTACCCAAAAAATATTAATAAACTTGTCATTTAGGACTTCCAAGCCATTCCTATTCCCCACTCCCAAGTTAAACACAGAAATATTTAAAATTTAAGTATTAGACTAAGAAAAGTTAAAAATACCATCAAAGCAAGACTGAAGGAATTTCATAACTAAGAAAATCAATTTGGCTATTTTTGCTTGTTTAACTCTTTATTGCCTGTTTTGATCAGAGGATTTTTGTTGTTTGTTCATAATTTAATATAACATAAACTCCATGAGCCCAGAGCCAAAACCCTTGGTTTGTCTCGTTCATGGCTGTATCTTTAGAGCCTGGCACTAGTGGCAGTTATTAAAGAGTTGTGAATGAATGAATATTAGCAACTGGGTATCATTTTACCTCCATTTGGAGTTACTATTATAAACACTACTTACTGTTCAAAGTCTATTTCCTGTGGAGGGAGATGCTGTGTGCACAGTCCAAGAGCCTTCAGCTTAAAAAAGAAGTCTTAAATAAGGAAGAAGTTTGTAGCTGGCTTAGAACTAAGAGAACCAGAAGACCCTGCCAAACTGGCTAGAAGCCTGTCAGCTAGCAGGGGGAACAGAGGTACGAAGCTATAAAGAGTAGAGGGAAAAACTCCCTGCAAGGGAAGGATCAGGAGGTGAGAAGGAGAGAGGAACTGAAGGAAGGTATCAGCACCTCAGCTAAAGGAAAGGAGAACCCGGATTAGAGAAAAGCCTGGGGGTGGGAGGAAAGGGACAGAAATAACTGGCAGAATGTGATTGCTTGGAAAGCGGAGCAAATTTGGAGGAAGGAAGAAGACATCAAAAGACGCAGATAACTATCAAAGTATGTGAGCAAAGTTCTAGCCAAAAGTTGAAACCATTCCTAATGTATGGGGCAAAGATAATGGCGAGGACATCCTTCTACAGGGAGATGGAAGCATGTAGAGGTGAAATCACGGCAAGTTGATATTAGAGCCATAACAGACACAGGTAAATTCCTAAGACCTCATTAACACTATTCTCTTAAAGATCATTCTCTGCTCTTTTGAAACCTCTCCTGCCCACACTCCCCTTGATTACTTTTCTAACCTTAACTTCGACACGGTTCTCTACCCCTCTGGAATATTTTGGCTATTCTGTGGGCTTCTCCCAAGAGTCAATATTAGATCTTAGACAGCTCAGTATCAAGTACACAAGGGTCATTTCTTCTAATTCGTTTTAAATTTCACCCAGCAAAAGCAAAATGCTCTAAACTATGGTGACTCCCATTCTAATACCATTGCACTGGATTTTCCATTTTTACTGTGTTCTAAAATCAGTATTTCAAATTTTTAAAAAAGCATTTAATTCTCTTTCTCTCACATACACACACAAAAGACATCTCTACCCAGCTGAGGAAGCATTAGAAACAAGCAGATCCGGGAAATTTACTAAATAGTACTAAAAAGTACTTCAAGGAATCTGTAGTCCTTCTGATGACAGTATTTGTGATTCTACAATAGTTTCCTTCTCTCTCTCCCTCTCTCTCATACACACACACACACATGCACACACACGAACAGACACACGTGTGTACACACAAACACAATATCAAGCTATGAACAAGAAGTTATTCCCTCCAAAAAAATGTAGGTAAAAGTATATAAAATAATTTGTGACCTTCTTACAGAAAAAGAAGAGTATCTTTAGCAAGCCTATACTAGCCAGTGAAGGAGTATGCAGGAAGGACCCATGAACACTAGACTGTGACAGAAGTAAATTAACAAACTGATTTTTATGAAATGCCCCTAAGTTAAGTGAAAGAATTTCAGTAGGTTCCTGCAGCTCCATTTCAAGGGCAAGTACCAGTGTCTACTTTCTCAAGTTTGGCCTACTCTCTTGTACCTGTATGTAGGCTCCAGACCTAAGATTTTTAAAAATCTTCTCTAATTCAGACTAATTCAGGAATTCTCCGGATTGATGAAGTGCCTAAATGTAAAATATTTAAGAAGGCTGCCAATTCAAGTTGGTGAACTTAGACTATAACAGTAAATGGGTTTATCTCGTCTCTCTTCCCACTGTTAAAATGATAGATAAAAAATTATATATACATACACACACACATTAATTAAAAGAACTAATAGGAGACCAGGACAGACAAGGAACTTCAAAACGTTTCTGGAAGAAGGAGAGCAGATAGAGTAACAGAACCTGATGCTATTTACATTATTTAGAAATTGTAGTGTGAAACATATGCAGAGAGGCATGGAGTTAAAGACAGACAGAGAGCAGATCCTCCCTGTAAGCCCTGGAGAAGATCCGGACTGGAAAATGCCAAGTAAAATTGAGGCAGGAGTAAGATGCAGCCTGAAAGTGACGAGCTCATGGCAAGTCTATGCAGAGGATGTTTAACTCCACCCCAGCAAGCAGAACAGACAGCAGCCAAGGCATTTGCACCAAACCAAACACCAAACCTGTTGCCACTGAGTCAATGCCAATTCAGAGTGACCCTAGAGGACAGAGCAGAACTGCACCATATGGTTTTCAAGGCTGTAATCTTTACAGATGCAGACTGCCACATCTTTCTCCCGCAAAGCGTACTGGTGGGTTCAAACCGCAGACCTTTTGGTTAGCAGTAGAGCACTTAACCACTATGCCACCAGGGCTCCTTGCATTTATACCACAGGCCAAAAATAAAAAGAGTTCTTGGCTAAAGCAGTATTCTGAAAAGACCAAGGCAATTCATGCAGGTGTTTATACCTAAGAGCAAATTCCCCAGGATTCTAGAATTTAGGGGTTCTAAAACACTTCCTGTTCACTCTAAAACTAAAACAAGTCCTGTTTCTTAAATAAAAATGGACAGTTGAGGATCATCAGAGACTGGAGAGAGGAAGCCCAAGGCTAAAAACAGAAAAGAAAAAAAAAAAGCTTCAGAAAAATAAATATCATTTAGAAAACTTAAATGTTATAAGTTTGTAAAGAGATTTGACAAGATATCATACTCATAAAACATGGCCAGGATACGATGAAAATAATGTAAGCAAGTAAAAGGTTCTAGAATTAACATATAGTTAATATATAACATATATTACAAATAAATATATGACTAAAAAAACTCAATATAAGGCTTAGAGAATAAAATTAAGACAGTCTTTCAAAAAGTGTGAAGTGGGCCCTGTCTGGAGCAAGGGAGAAAGAAGAAAATCAAAGACACAAGGGAAAGATTAGTCCAAAGGACTAATAGATCACAGCTACCACAGCCTCCAACAGACTGAGTCCAGCACAACTAGATGGTGCCTGGTTACCACCACTGACTGCTCTGACAGGGATCACAATAGAGGGTCCTAGACAGAGCTGAAGAAAAATGTAGAACAAAATTCTAGCTCACAAAAATAAAAAGACCAGACTTACTGGTCTGACAGAGACCAGAGAAATAGCAAGAGTGTGGCCCCCATACAATCTTATCGCTCAGCAGTGAAGTCACTCCTGAGGTTCACCCTTTATCCGAAGATTAGACAGGCCCATAAAACAAAACGAGACTAAATGGACGCACCAGCCCAAGGGTGAGGACGAGAAGGCAGGAAGAAACACGAAAGCTTGTTGTAATGGGGAACCCAAGGTCAAAAGGGAAGAGTGTTGACATACAGTGGTGTTGGCAACCAATGTCATAAAACAATATTAAGTGTATTAATTTTTTAATGAGAAGCTGGAGTGCTCTGTAAACTTTCACCTAAAGTACAATAAAAAAAAAATCTACAACATGGGGAGAAAGAGGAAAAGGACAAACATGAGAGAAAAGATAAGAGGCACAGAAGTTCAATCCAGGAAGGCCAATATATGATCATTTGTCATCCCACTAAACCAGAACAAGGAAAATAGAGAACATTATCAGATAACATCCCAAAGCCAAAGGATATGTTTCTTCAGGTCACAACCCTCTCAAGGGAAAATAAACAAACCACAAAAAAATAAATAAAAATCCAGCTATGTATGTAGATGAATCACTGCAAATCTTTACAACATGAAAAACAAAAAGAATATCCTAAAAATTTCTATCTAGAAAGGTAAAATAAAAAGAATTAGACTGTGAAATTCTCATAAGCAACACAGAATAGCAAAAGATAATGGAGCCATGCTTCCAAAGATCTGAAAGAAAATTATTTCAACCTAAAATTCTATATTCATCCAAACCATCCAACAAATGTAAAAAAACCAATAAAGAAACGTTCAGGCCAAAAAAAACCCTCAAAAATGTTAACCTTCATATACCCTTTCAAACAAAGTGACTTGAGAACGTGACTTAACAAAATGAGAGAATGAACCAAGAAAGACAGATGTGTGGTCTGCAACTCAGGAGAACAATGAAAGTAAGCGCCAGAATAGCAGCTGTGCAACACGTCCAGAAAAAAAATCACTCTCTTATGGAGCAGGAAGATGGTGTAGGGGAGGGGAAGTCCACAGGGAGGGACAGGACCCGTGGAAAGGAGATACCAAGAGATCCTATAGGTTTATTGGTAGCCTTGAGATACTGAAGAACTTGAGAATGCAGTGACAATACGTAATTCTACAAACACGGAAAGGCAATTTAAAACTCCAGATTTGGAAAAAAAAACAGAAAACTGTACAAGAAAGAAAATGTAATTACAGCCCATTACATAGTGTTAGGGAGACCTGGTGGCACAGTGGTTAAGCGCTCAGCTGTAACCAGAAGGTCAGCAGTTTGAACGTACCAGCAGCTCCACTACAGAAAGATGTGACAGTCTGCTTCCATAAAGATTACATATGCAGAAAAACAAGCCATTTGGCATAGTCTTATATTTGTAGTCAAATAAATATAAAGATTGAGATAGACATAGAAAGTTATAAAACTTTATAAGATTAACAAACACATTCTCTAGGCCTCCCCTTAAAGATGTAGCCCTTCCTCACTGTTCTAGGTTTATGGCTGATAAAACATGAGACCTAGGGGAAAGGCCAATCAAAATGGCTTCCTCATGCAGTAACTCCTCATTATGACCTTGCTGAAGGCAATTCTGCTTAGTTGATCACTGACTACAGTTCCCCTACAATTCAGCAAGCAGCCTCCAGGAAACAAAAACACAAACAAGTCTGGGCTCAAAATGCCTCTCACACTCAAGGGCCATGAAGGCTTCCCACAATTAAATGACTTAAGTCTAAGCTAGAGCAAAGTCAGGGCCCAGCACTTTTCCTGATGTGCACTAGATCATACACTCATTTCTCCCCCATTAAGCCCACTGCCCTTGAGTCAACACCAACTCATAGCGACCCGATGGAGAGGTTTATTATGAATTCAGCCAAAGTGATAGCTCTGAGGCCTCTAGAGATCCAAGAGTTACCCTGGGGAATGCTGATTAGAAGTAAGACAGGTCCAGGATTTCCTTTTTATTGAAAAGTCCAAGGAGAACTGAGACGCTTGCAATTCTGAGATGATATTGCCCTAATCTGAAATCACACCTGGCTATCCAGTTCTAAGAAGTTCTAAGGGTGAGGATATTTAATAACCCTACCTGACACCAACTGCCAAAGCCATCATTTTTCTGGGGATGGGAGTGGTGGCTTACCAACTCTGTAATGATACTAGCGAGTCCAGAAAGATAAATATAAAAGGAACCCAAGAGACCATTTATGTCCAATTTCCTACCATGGGCACCACCGTGATATCATGGGAAAAAGACAAACTTAGAGTAAGAAAAGATTTTAAAAAGGGAGTAATAATATCTCTCTTACAGGGTTACTACAAGGATTACACAAGAAAATACATGAAGCAGTGTTCTATGCAGATGTTCAAAATATGTTAGCTTTCTTTCCCTTTGCCCCACAATCGCCTGCATAAATCATCTTCTGAACTCAAGATCCTTAGGGAACTGTGAAATAGTATTGACATGGTCAGGATCTCATAATCACTCATCCTTTGTAATTCTCCAGTCTAAGGAGATGAATTTACACAACTGCAGTTCTAATACATATCCCAAGGTGGGAGCTGAAATCATCTGAGCCAACTCAAGAAATGAGGACTGAGGCCTAAAAGTAGCTGCTATTCATCACTGGAACCCTGGTGGTGCCGTGGTTAACAGCTCAGGCTGCTAACCGAAAAGTAGGCAGTTCAAATCCATCAGGTGCTCCTTGGAAACCCTATGGGGCAGTTCTACTCTGTCCTATCGGGTCACTATGAGTCAGAACTGACTCCACAGCACACAACAACATTCATCACACAGAAAGTCATGTGGAGACTTCATGCAAACCAAAGTCAGGAAGCTTTTAGCAAAAGGGTTAGATGTCTGAGTACAGAGATCATTGGCAATTATTTGCTTGCAATAATTACGTATGCAATATATACCTCGCTTACTTATGTATGCACATCATGGGGGTAGAAATTTTTAATGGTATTTTCTAATGTTCTCTTAAGGAGATTGTAGCCTTAGTTCATTATAGCATCTCATTATGATTTGAGGGCAACATAAACCTTTCTACACTTACTACCACAGTCACATGGAATATGAGTTGAGTAGAAAAGGAGCAGGTAGTAAAATATATGAAGCCTCAAAGAAAAAAATAAATGCAGAGACTCTGAGAATGCTTCACTGGGTCTGGTTAGACTGATTAAAGATTGCTAAAATCCAGTGGGCAAAGGTGCTTTCTAAAGAATCCATTTTCTGCTGAACCGAGATGAAGGGCAAATAATGAGAAAGAAACTCATATAATAACAGGAATAATCTGAATCAGTACCAAAACTTTAGCATCAGAAATCCCTCTAGTACAGTATTACTGGAATTTTCTCAGAATTGTACATGATCTCTGGCCCAGGAATACAATACAGAGGATACAGTAAGTTTAGATGCCCCACGTGATGATTCTCTGGAACGTTGGGTATGTTATTATGCATGTGGCTCAGAGAATCACAGAGTTAAAGGATACTTGGAGATCATCTAACCAAATTCTCTCCCAGGTTTTCTGCTATAACATCAGACGTAGCCAACCTCTTAGTATCTGCTTGTATACTCTGGGTGACGGGAAGCTTAATGATGCAATCTATTTCATTGCAACAAAGTCCTTCTCACATGTGGTAAACTGCCTCAATTTCCCAGGCAGGCAGCAGTTTTTGGATGGACCAAGGAAACAGTATGCAGATGGCATTCAGAGTGCCAACCAAAGCACACATATGCTCAGAAAGGGTTGGCTTTCATTTAAATACACATAACTTCTTCCACTGATCATCTTGGAAATAATGCACATCCTCATATGTTCTTGGACTTAACTAAGGATTTTCAAAAATAGAGGCCCTTGCCCCCTTTTATAATTTTCTAGTACTGGGGAATCGGTGCCTACAACCCTCATTCCCTCCCAAGGAGCTGATGTACAAAGGTCCCCCAGTGGGAAAGCCCTGTATCCTCACACAAGAGGAATGGGACTACATACTTACCAATAGGGCTTTACCAGCTTCAACTTAGGAAAACTAAGACCTGGATCAGGTCACCTATCCCTCTGAAAAATCACTGAAATCTAAAACTTACATTCAAATCCTTATCCAAAATCTCAGTAGTGTCAAGCCAATATATTCTTCCCTAAACACCCATAGGGCCTGGTTCTAATTTCTGAACAGCAAAGTCTACTTTCCTCTACTTATTTTATATTAAGCCATCTCTCAGGAACCAACTAATTGTCTTTTCTGCAGTTCTTTTAATCACCATTTCTATGGCCTCACCTATTTCTCTTACTATCTGATCTTCTCCAAGATTGTCTCTAGGTTCTCATTTTCCTCCTTCAGATGTGACCCATTCCAATTACTTTTCTACAAGCACTTCTCACTCTGCTCAAGAGAATCAGTTTATCTTAAACTGGTCTAACTAGTAACTCTATGATTATAGGGACTGTATCTGCCTAGTTCACTGTATATTTCCAGAACCTAGCTCAATGCTGCCAAAGAGTGGTACTCAAAAATATTTAAGTTAATGAATGAGTTGGCAAATTGAATGAACTAATGTCACACTCCAAATCTCTATCACTACAACTGGATATAATGAAATTATCACCAATAAAGGGGTTAGAGACCCTCCCAGTCCAAGGTTATAAAAATCAGTCTGACTGAAGACAACAGTTAAAACTATCACTGACGTCATTACAAATAGTAATAACAATCTACACAGCCTAGCCGCTAGCTAGGTAGGAGGTACAAGATGTCACTTTTTTACAGGCTCCAGGCACTTCCCTAAAAACCCAGACAAAAATTATTCAAAGATGTCCTTTAGAAATTGGGGAAATGATTCAACCTTGGCACCTACAGCAATTACCAAAACCCAGACCCCAGCTTAAGTGTGTGTTAGAGGAATCAATTTTTAAAATAAGACTTTTATTGAGGAAAAAATGTGTCATTATAATTGGATTTATCCTGTTCTCTTCCTCAAAAAGGATGCTGATATCAGTCTCTCCACTGCATTCACCTAACAAGACTGTTCTTTGATTTGTAACCATGGCTACTATTTGCAGAATCCGTCATAGTGTATGGCTTTTTCTGAGGCAAAAGTGATCACTGCCCACAAAGCTAGTTCATGTCCTCCAGCTGTTTCCTGGGGTTAGAAAGAATGAGCCTTAGAAAAAAGAAATATCCAAGAAAATTACACTTCTGAGTGCTGACTTATTGTCTCTCATTGAGAAACACCAGAAATTCCAATTTCTGACTTGAAACAACAAAATTCTGAGTCATCAGTGTCCATACCTCTTGTTAACAGACAGAAGCAGTACCTGTGGCTGAAAGTAGAGAGGCTTGAGCACAAAGAGAATGAGAGGCAGGTGGAGGATGATGAGGGACCATATCATCTGGAGACCACACACCTGAGTTCAAATCCTGCCCCCACCACTTACTAGGGAACCTTGAGAACTCTATTTGTTGGACATGCAAGAATACACTGCAGTGAAAGGACCACCTCAAGGGCTTAAAACAACAGTGATTTATTTCTCACTCATGCTACATTTCCATCATGGACTGGCTGAGGAATTGGCTATCACTCTCCTTATGCCTGGACCCAGAGGCATAGAATGGCCACTCTAACACATTGCTAATTTCAGGGAAAAGAGACCAGCGAAGCATGTGGTAGCTCTCAAAGCTTCCCCTGGGAATTATACCCATCACTCTGGTTCACATTTAATTGGTCATAGCAAGTTATGTGCTTATACCTCACTTCAAGTAGGTGAGGAAGTAGAGTCCTCATTTTGCCCAGAAGGAGAGACAGCTGGGATATCTGTGAATAGCCCTAATGACTATCACAGTATGTAACCTCACTAAGCCTCGGTCTTCATCTCTAACAAGGCGTCATTGATGCTTACTTCACAGGAGTGTTTTGTGGGGATTAAATGAAATAGCACCAGGTTTAATAAATGACAACTGGTAGTGGTAATAGTTGCCCTGGTAGTAGACTCTCAACCAAGGATAGAATAAACCAGTCGGCAAGATATGAAGGTCCTGTCTAAGGAATCCAATTCTCAGATTCTACCACTTACTGTCAGCAGCCACAGAAAGGCAGCAAAGTTTCCTCATGCCACTGAAGCTACTCAGTTTAGAGTAATGTGAAGACTATTATCTGACAAATTCAGAAAATTCATTCCTGCTTTAAGTATCTATGTTCACTCTCTTTTCTCTCATTTTCAGGTTAAGTGTTCACTTGATCAACAAATATTTATGAAGTATCTGTGTATCAGGCACTACGTTAGGCCTTGGGTGATAAACACATTACAGTTTTCTCCATAAGAGCCCTACTCCGTTCAAGAATCACAGTTCATGGCCCAGCCAACCACACCTCCCCCAAAAAAACCTCAGTCATACTAATAAGGAAATTTAGACAATTTTGAGAAGTTTACAATCATTCCTTCCAAGAATGCCCAACAGTCAAAACCAAAAATGGGATTACTTGCTGTTCAGAAGGTATGTCTCAGGCTAACAGATACTACACATTCCAGTTAAGTGCATATTTCCTCTCACTTGTTTTCAGACTGACTAAGCTCTTAGGGATAATCAGAACAAAACTTCTTCATGCTAGTCTGGTGGGAACAAAGGAATACAAGCATGACTGACAGTCCATCGTTATCAAATAATTTATGGTAAATGTCAAGTGGATGAACTGGTCCAATACAACATTTATTGAACATCAACTAAGTCTGAGACATTGTGTTTAGTACTGGGGATACAAAGATAACTGGGATATGATCCAGGCACTTCAGGCATTTTACCAATAATGAAGGAAACATGCCTGCACTACAATGTGGTAATGTAATGATAGAGCAATGTGGAGGTCGGGGGTGGGGGGCAGTGCTGTGGGTAATGAGAGCAAAAAGGCAGGAGATGCACTTGGGTGGGATGGGGTAGAGACAGATGTAAAGAAAAAGTTTTCAGGGAGAAATGAGAGCATTTAAGGATAGGCTGGATTTAGTCAGGTCAAGTGTGGAATAAAGGTTTCAGGCAGCAGGAAAAGCATGAATAAGAGTCAGAGAAATTGAAAGACATGGAATTTAAGTACTGAAGCTTACAGTACACAAGTGGGAATGTCAAGAGATGAATAAAGAGTTAAGCAAAGACCAAGTCAAGGAGCAACTCACAGGATTGTGAACTTGGGCTTGATAGCCAGGCTAGGGAACTTATGCTTGAGCTTGTAAATGACAGGGCTTTTGAAAAGAAGTGACATGTTCACATTTGTGACTTAGGTCCTTCTGGCAGTTGTGAAGGAAGGCCATAAAGAAGGAAGAATGAAGGCTGGGAAAACAGGAGGATATTGAAATAGCCCACACAAGAGATGATGAAGACATGAACTAGAGCAGTCATAACAGAGTCGGGAATGGGAAGAATGAGTAAGAAGTAAAAAATCAGAAGGGTCTGGTATCTGAAGGAATAAAAAAGTAAAAGACAAGGAGGAGTCCATGATGGCTGGACAAGGGGATGGATGGAGGATCTACTGAGGTGAAGGGTACATTATGAGGAGCTATCTGAAGATGTGAAATTTCAGAACAACTCTAAACACCATAAACATTCAGTTTACCACAGAGAGAAAAACCATATTTCTGAAGATTCTGCCAGATATTTTCATCAAAGTAAAATTCTACTGTTTGCTGCCAAGAACAAATTTGATTATTAACTTTGAAATTGATATCTGCAGCTGGATATTACATTTGCTTTTCCTTCTCTCTCTCATTCACATGCGCACAGACATACTAATTCAAGTAGTTAGATCTTCAGTTGTCTCCAATAATTAAATCCAGACATTGTTTGGTCTAATAAGAGTGTTTTACTGTATATTTGCATGAAACACTCTCCATCAGTTTCAAATTAATCTAGTTTTTTTTTTTTTTTTTATATCTCAGAAGTCCCCTGTAAAACCACAGCCCGACTGGTTCTTCAATAAACCTTGAATTAGTAAGCCCCAGTGCTAAAACCTTCGTCCTCTATCTTTAACAGTATGCACGAGGAGATTTTCTATACACTGGCCTTGCACAGCTTCACAATGCTCTCGGCCTTGAAGTGAGGGCACTCCCCAGAGTCAAGGCTACAACTCCTATCATGACTAACCAAAAGAAACCATGGCCGTAGAGTCAATTTCAACTCATAGCGACCCTACAAGAAGCGTAGAACTGCCCCATAGGGTTTTCAAGGAGCGGCTGGAAGATTTGAGCTGCTGACCTTCTGGTTAGCAGCCCAGCTTTTAGCCACTGCACTACCAGGGCTCCTACTGTGACTAAGTCGCTGTTGTTGTCAGGGGCCATCAAGTCAGCCCCTGATGCACAGCAACTCTATGCACCAACAGATCAGACCATTGTGATCCACAGGGTTCTCACTGGCTGATTTTTCAGAAGTAAATCATCAGCCCTTTCTTCTTAGTCTTAGTCTGGAAGTGCTGCTGAAACCTGTTCAGTATCAGAGTAACACACAAGCCTCCACTGACAGACAGGTAGTGGCTGTGCTTGAGGCACACTGGCTGGAAATAGAACCTGGGTCTCCTGCATGAAAAGCAAGAATTCTACCACTAAACAACCACTGCCTCCCAGGCATTAGTGTTTTCCAACAAATAGTTCTGAATCACCATGTTCTGGACACATGGTAGAGTAGCAATTTTTTGAAGTTAGGTATGGATACATGACGAGCTTTTGACAAATGAAATGCGAGTGAAAGAGACATGTGTCATTTCCAGGCAGAAGGCTACGAGGCAGCATGTGTGTCACCATAACCCCTCCCCACTGATATAAAGATTGTGAAAGCAAGTATTGAGATAAGGCTCCTGTTAGCCTGGATCCTGAGTAAACTATGATAAGCAGAACCTCCTCAAGAGCCAAGTTAGATATGTAGTAGCATGAATAAAAGGGATCCTTGGGTGGTACAAAGAGTTAATGCACTCAGCTGCTAACCAAAAGGTTGGAGGTTCAAATCCACCCAGAGGTGCCTCAAAAGAAAGGTCTGGTGATCTATTGCCAAAAAATCCGCCACTGAAAACACAGTTCTACTCTGACATACACGGGATCACCATGAGTCAGAGTCAACTCAATACCAACTGGTAGCATGAATAAAAAAGGAATTTTTGTGGTGTTAAGCAACTGACACATTTGGTGTTGTTTGTCACTGTAGCAAAACTCAGCCCACCCTGACTGTTGGTTGTCGTGAAAGCAGCAAAGAAAGATCAGGGAGATTAGCTCCCCCTCTCATTCCATCAAAATGATCTCCACTCCACTGTACCTCAGCAGCATTCTCTGGGAAGCAAAGGGGAATTAAAGTCACAAACGACTAGAGATCATTTCTTAATGATTCTTACTCATTTTTCCCTTTCAATACTATCAATTAATCAGTGTGCTTAATTTATGCTTACATGTGAATCATCTGATTCTGTTGTTCCTTCATTTGTTCAACATTTATTGATCTACTGCTACATATAAGGCATTCTACTAGGCAAAACAGAACAGTAGTTGTCAAACTTTTTGGTCTCAGGGCCCATTTACACTATTATAAACTAAGAGCTTTTACTTATTTGAGTTATATCTATCAATATTTACCATATTAGAAATTAAAACAAAAATTTTTAAGTATTTATTAATTCAAAAGATGCACTGCATTGTGTAAATCTGCTGCAAAGGACCTCTTTAAAGTGTTGAAGAGCAAAGACGTCACCTTGAAGACTAAGGTGCGCCTGACCCAAGCCATGATATTTTCAATCGCATCATATGCACGTGAAAGCTGGACAATGAATAAGAAAGACCGAAGAAGAACTGACGCTTTTGAATTGTGGTGTTGGTGAAGAATGTTGAATATACCATGGACTGCCAAAAGAATGAACAAACCTGTCTTGGAAGAAGTACAACCAGAATGCTCCTTAGAAGCACGGATGGTGAGACTGTGTCTTTGATGCTTTGGACACGTTGTTAGGAGGGATCAATCCCTGGAGAACATCACACTTGGTAAAGTAGAGGGTCAGTGGAAAAGAGGAAGACCCTCAACGAGATGGACTGACATAGTGGCTGCAACAATGGGCTCAAGCATAACAACAATTGTAAGGATGGCACAGGACAGGGCGGTGTTCCATTCTGTCGTGCATAGGGTCGCTATGAGTCGGAACCGACTTGATGGCACCTAACGACAACAACAATTCATTTTAAAACAATAATAAATCCATTACATGTTAACATAATGTACTTTATGAAAAATAACTAATTTCTAAAGTATACTTTACTTTTCATCAATGCAAAATTCTACTGTTGGCTGAATTTTAATGAAAAGAATGGCACTGTTTCACACTGTTACAAATCTCTTTAACGTATGACATAATGGAATATAGCTGCAGTCTCGTATCTGCTTCTGCATTCAATCTGTTGAGATATGCTGTTTTGATGGAATTATACAAAGAAAATCCTACGACCTTTAACAGGTCTTAGGGATACTCAGGGGTCCTGAGTCCCCACTTTAAGAACCAGTACTACAGTGCAAGGGCCAGCAAACTTTTTTTGTAAAGGGGCAGGTAATAAATATTTTCATCTTTATGGGCCATACGATCTCTGCTGCAACTACACAATTCTGCCTGTATGGCATGAATGCAGCCATAGACAATACATGAACAAATGAGCATGGCCACATTCCAATAAAATGTATTTACAAAAACAGCCAGGAGGCTAGATTTGATCCAAGGACTGTAGGTTGCTAATCCTTGCAATACAATTAGACATGGATCCTACCCTTAGGAAACTTATAGCTACTAAAGGCAATATCCACAAAGTAGAATAAGTGTCATGCTGAGAAGCCATGAACAAAAGTGTTTTCAGAGTTCAGGGTCAATAGAGAGTACCTCAGGTTCAGAAGGCTTCAAGGAGAATATGGGCCTCGATGTATGGACAGAATTTGACAGAAAGTCTCAGGAGGACGTAGAATATTCCAAGTGGAAACACCACCCAGGCCAAAGGCACTAAGAGCAGGACGTGCCCAGTAAGTTCAAGTAATGGTAAGTAGCTGCTGAAGTGTAGTGTAGAAAAAAGGAAATACAGTAGTGTGACTTTAGGTCATTGTGTAATGGGCCTTACATGCCAGTTTCAGGAACTTGGAGGTTGTTGGAGATGCACTGAGACACCACTAACCATTTCTGTGTGAGGAGGTAGCTTATCAGACAGATATGATAAGATTAATTGGAAAGCGGCCTGTAGGATGCATTTGAAGGGGCCCTAATGGTGCAGTGGTTAAGCATTCAGCTGCTAACTGTAAGGCATATGGTTAGAAACTACCAGCAGCTCTATGGGAGAAAGATGTGACAGTCTGCTTCTGTAAAGATTCCAGCCTTGGAAACCCTATGGGGCAGTTCTACTCTGTCCTATAGGGTTGCTGTGAGTCAGAATTGACACGAGGGCAATGAGCTTTAGGATGCATCTGCATACGCCCAACTATGAGCTGTGGCCCCAGATGACAGGCTATTGGAGTAGACTAAACAAGAGGAAAGAAATAAGGACTTCAACAAAAGCACTGACAGTAAGATAGAAAAGACACTGAGCCAAGCAACATTACAGAATTAACTTTTAACAGCTTTAGTGGTTCTTTGGAGGGAGAGAGGAAGGGTAAGTACATAACCAAAGATGACTCTCCGGTTCCAAGTCTGTTTCCAAGTCTGAAAGAAGAGAGAAGGGTGGTAAGAAACAGAAAGGCTAGGAAAAGGGATGGATCTGGGGATAAGAAAAAGAGCTTGATTATAAACATATTCCACATATTATCACTACTGTGAAGCACAAGTTTGAATCCTCATGAATCCCAAACTTTCCATTTGGGAAACAACCCTCTTTTGTAATTTAAGCAGATTGTCAAAGTTTTTCCAAACCTTTGCCTCTTAAAATCTTGTCCAAGTTCCCAGCATACTGAAATATAACATAATTTCTAAGTTTTTATTCTTTCTCTACCTTGATTCTATTGATAGCCTCCCAGAGTCAACATACATTAAAAGGAAAAAGAAAAAAAAAAAAAAACCATTACCATCAAGTCAATTCTGACTCATAGCAACCCTATAGGACAGAGCAGAGTTTCCAAGGGGTGCCTGGTGGATTCGAACTGCAGTAGCTCTTAACCACTATGCCACCAGTGTTTCCACATACTTTAGCCCACTGTAAATACAGAATTAGATATCAATGAAATAATAAGACCTCTTGCAAAAATTCAGAGTAAATGGTAACTAATTCCTTTTTTAAATGGTTAGGACTGTCTGTATCTGAAGAATGCTGTAACTCATTCTTGGACACCACATAAGCTTTCATATCAATGTTGAGAACTTTTATTGCCTACACAGTCTTTTGAAAAGTATGACTATGAGAAACTACAATGACAGAATTTCTAAAATTGCATCTGGATCTGTTTTTTTCTCTTGAAAAACCAAAAAACATATAGGAATAATATGTTATTTAAATAATATTCCCAGTCATGAACAATTCCACATTTTGAACTGAGTGAAGAACTGAATGAAGAGACAGAAGGTGAATGCTTAGAATCAGGTTAAAAATGCTCTATTTACAAAGCAATAAAGATAGCTGTGGTGTGGTGATTCCTTTTCTTCCCAATGGTAGGTTTAGATGGAGCTCAGAAAAACTAATACGAGAATGTGATAACAAAGCAGAAATCTAGAAGAATCTAGGTCCATGGTAAATAACCTAAAAATCTCCTAGTAAAATATATCTTCAAAACTGGTCACAACATGCATGATGCCGGCAGAAATCTTTACTCTCATGCTTCTGTAAACCTTATCATCTTTTTCCATGAATGGTTTCCTATCATTTTCCTGGATGTGAGCTTAAAACCTGAGCCATTCTGGATTCCTTCCTCTCCCTCACATAATATTCAGCTAGTCATCAAGCCCCAGAGATGCCATCTCTAACATCTCTTGCATTATTCCCTCCTTTTTCATTTCCACAGCCCAAATCCTAGCCCAGATCCTCATTTACCTCCATTCAATCTACTGCAATCACCTCCTACCTATCTTCCTGCCTCCAGCCTTTATCCATTCCATTCCATTCGAATAATCCCTGGCAGATTAATTTCCCAAAAGCACAGTTCTGACAGCTCTAACTCCATGCTAAATAAATTTTTATAGGCCTTCCGCAAAGTGGCCCAATTATTTTGCCACCTTATTTCCCCAATGTCTTATTCTCATGCCTTCTCTGCTAATCAAATGTGTCAGCTTACTCTACCTCACACTAACTCTTTTTAATATTTTCTCAACAACCTGGTTGCTTTTATATTTTTCTCTCAACCTAACATCACCTTTCAAAGTCTCACTCTGCTTTTACTACAATCTCCATTTATGGAAATACTACCCATCTTTTAAAGCCCATTGGAAAGTCTATCTCCTCTTAGAAGGGCTCTTTTCCCAATTCTCTTGTTTTTATGGCCCAGAACACACATTCTTCTAATTAGCATTCCCAGAGGGAGTACTGCATGCCAAGTGGCTGGTTAGACACTACACAAAAAACATATCTGCCTCTGTGTTCTTCTGGTGGCATTTGCTATAGCCTCTCCCAAACTGTGTTATCTGTGAGCTTCCCTCATCACCCTTCCTCCAATTGCACTGTGTAACCCAGCAGAATAAGACCTCAATAAATAGTTGTTGAACTGAATGTGTTAAAGTAAACTTTCTGGGTTCAACATTTTCCTAAAGTACTTCCAAAACTTTTTAGGAAAACTCTAAAGCCAGTGAAAACTGCAATTTTTAATTAGTCAGTAAACTTTACAAAAGTCAAAGGACTGAATTGCCTAGATCCAGAAATGCTTAAAGAATGAAAAAAAAAAAAAGTTTTTTAAAAAACAAAAGGTCCCACTTGCAACTCAGTTCTTTAAATTCTAATATTAACTGTGTAATCAGATTGTGAGATGAAACAATCATCTACAGAGCTGTACCACTGTGGTTGCATAAAAAGAAACAGTACTACCTAACATTAATACTTGGGATAGTGATACCATCAAACACTGGCTAAGTACCTACAAAGCAAAACACTGAAATGGGCAAGGTTCCTGCCTATTAGATTTACAAACTAGACAGACAAAACAAAAAGCAGGAATACGCAGAGGATGACAAGAAAAACCTTTAAACCCTATATTGTTCTCTGAAGTTCAAACGTAAAAGTCTGAAGCAGCAGATCTCAACAGCGAAAGGACACAAGTGTTTTCTAAGGGCTCTGATGATGTCAGCTGTTAAATGTCAACCTGAATTCAGAGATAACGCTTAGAAGTGAAGAGGCTTTCTGGGTCCACCAAGATAGGGTATGCTCCTACACTCTAATAATGGCAAAGCATTTAGGTGGGTATTAACTTGTCCTGAAAAGTAGAAATGAACGCTTTTCTTTTGTACTTGGTGGCCCAGGCTGGTTTCAGACCTGTCGGCAAGATCTGTGAGAGGAAATCATTTTTTATTTCGTTCCAACTTTTAATTCCATCCCTTGGCAGCATTTGAAATGGCTAGGAGCTCTAAACTCACATCTGCCCCAGGTGACAACTAAGATAAGAAGCATACAATGTAAAAATGATGAGAGCTTACTCCCCCCAAAAGTAACTTTAAATGTAGCTCTTTAAAGCTAGTTAGTTACTTTAAGTTACACTAGGACTGAAAACATCTAGCTAGGAATCCTGGAAGATTAGATTAAAGGAATCTTGTTACAAATTCTATTTTTCAGCTGATATATTGGGCACTGTTTTTAAAAGTGATTCTTTGATGACTATTAGTAACAAACATAATTCAATGAGCAGGAATATAAGGAAATAGTTTCTGCAGGCAAATAATATTCACTTCTGGTTAATAGTTCACTGTGGCCCAGATGAGCCATAATGAAAACTGGGCTATTGGTTGCTTTCAATGAAATAATGGTGTACCAAGGATCGACAAACCACCATGTTTCAAGTACCTGCACTGCGCTGCTGCTTCTTGCTGTTCTTAGTTGCCACTGAATTGATTCCAACTCATGGCAAAAGCAGGAGAGAGGGACCCTGCCCTAAGGGAGCCTTTTAATACAGTTAAAATGGAAAAATACAGACAATGAAACATCAGAAGACAACATAAAACAATACACAATAAATCTTTCATTGTGAGGCACAGGCATTAGGAGCTATGGAATTTTAAGACTTGAAAAGGTCTAATGTGTTTCTGAGAAAGATTCTATCAAGGTGATGGAATTTCACTCAGGTCTTACTAACCGGTTGTGGATAGGCAGATGTGAAAGACATTCCTGGAAGGAACGAAGGATCAACTAAGGCATGGAGGTAGAAATCCTGATATGAGACATAAGACGTAAGACAAAGGACAAGCTTATCAGGGTAGGGCTTCACATTGACAAGAGTCCCTGGGTGGTGCAAATGTTAATTGTTCAGCTCCCACATGAATGGCTGGAGGCTTGATTCCACCCAGAGGCACCTCAGAAGAGCAGTGTGGAGATTTCCTTCCAAAAAATCAGCCATTGAAAACCCCATGAAGCATAGTTCTACCCTGACACACAAAGGGTCTACATGAGCTGAAACTGGCTAGGTGCAAACTGGTACCGGTGCTGGTCATATTGAGAAGAGATGAAAATGAGGTTGGATAGGTAGGTGGAACCAGCCCTGGTGGCACAGTGGTTAAGAGCTGCAGCTGCTAACCAAAAGCTCAACAGTTCAAATCCACCAGCCACTCCTTGGAAACCCTACGGGGCAGTTCTACTCTGTCCTATATGGTCACTATGAGTCAGAATCAACTTGACAGCAATGGATTTGGTTTGCTGGCTTTTGTGCATATCTTAGTTATTCAATATGTGTATATTAAATTTAATTGAATTGATGTGGTAGGTAATATGTAGCCTTGGGAAAGGTGCCTGAGATTATACATCGAAGCTGATAGTTTACAGAGAGTAAATATCACTTAAACAATGAGAAGGACCCTCTCTCATTATTAAAATGTGTTTTCTCAGAAGGACTGGCCCAGGGCATAATCTTAAAGAGATTTCCAAATAGTTGACATATTTCCGTATCACTGACAAGTAAACATTTTGGCCAATTTCCTTGATGCTTTACCCACAAAACTTCAATGTCTGAATGTCTGACACGGTATAAATAAAAATTTCAGAAGATAGTAATAACAGCTATTCTTGAGAAATTCCTATGAATGTCTTGCTAATAACAGTAAAAATAGATTTATTGAGTGCTGAGCACTGTGCCGCTTTACCTACTTTTCATTTAACTCTCACAACAATCCTGTGTTGGTAAAAATTAACCCAGATTTGCCACCGAGAAACCGATTCTTCAAGAAGTAAGCTGACCAGAGTCAGGAAGCCAGTAAGTGGCAGATCCAAGGATTCAGATCAAATCCTGCCTGACTCCAAACTCCAATGACTAAACTTCTTTCCTGAATTTATTTTATTTTTCCCAAGAGGCATCAATGAAAAAAAATTTATTAGAAGAAATGCATGATTCTAGTAAAGAAAAATCATGTGAGTCAGAGCTTCCTTGTGTGGTCACTAGATATAACCAGGTGAATCTCCTCTATATTAACTTCAATAAACATTTCCCATAAAAGTTACAGATGCAACTGCCGCATGATAAAGTTTAAGTCCTGTATACCCAGTACTTTGTACTTATAAACTGTGTGATTTGGGCAAGTTACTTAACCTTTCTAAGCCCCAGTTTCCTCATCTATAAAATGGCAGTAGCAATAGCTACTTCATAGGGTTGTTTGGAGGATTAAATGATATCATACAGGAAAAGTACTTAGCTCAGGGATGTACCTGAAAAGTGCTTAATATTTGGAAATTTTATTACTGTTCAACAACAACCAAAAAAAAATTAATATTCAAGCTCTTTAGACCTACTTTATAGCAGAAATCATTACAAAGCTAATAGTTCAGTAATGGGCCCTTCCCCCAACTTTTCTACTCTCGAGCTCCTATTTTTCCTTTCAGATGTGGTGCAGAAACAACCTCCTCCAAAAGCCTCTTCTACCACCACCACTCTCAGACGACGTGGACATTCCCATAATTTATTTGTGTCTGTCTATGTGTGTCTGTATGTGTTTCAGTCATTTCACTTTGCATTTTATACTACTGTTATCCATTTGTATCCTGCCTCCCTCATTAGAAGGGAAGCTCCCTGAGGGCAAGGACTCACCTTATCCATCTCTGTATACCCAGTACCTAGAACAGTGCCTGCCATCAAGTAATTCACAATGTAATTGTCCACTGATACATTTATATTTCTAAGGCACAATTGTTAAAAGCATCCAATTTACTCAAAGGGAAGTCCTGAAAGAGGGTAGCTCAGCAAACACTCTCTTAGGATGAACTAAATCTTCCTCATTAAGTTATCTGAGAAGGACATCTTTCCAAGAAAGTGAAATTTTCTCCTACTAAAATAGTAAGAAGCTTAAATCAATACGTTTATTACATCAAAGGGAATAAAAAGCAGTTAAAAGCTTAATGATGTCACTATGAATGGGCTTCTTGACAACTACAAAGAATTTATATCACACATAACGAATCTGGAAAACTGAGGGGAAAATCCATGCAGTTTCCTGTGCGTGCTCTTTTCTCTTTTGGTTTCAAGTATATAAACCTTGTCTCTTTAATGAAGGTCTACATTTTGAAAAAGTGATGATCCTATCTTATGCTGCTTTTTCACTGTCCATAGCACCTACTGTCCTTTGGCACATAACAGGTATTTGTTTTGTTTTGTTTTTTTAAATCATTAACTTAGTAAGTTCTTTTTCTTACCCAGAACTTGAATCTTTTCAAGCCACCTTCAGAGACCTCATCTCAGGTGATCTTCCTCATGATCCTCTAAAGTAGGGAGGTCCAGCATCATCACCCCCAAGAGGAAACCAAGGTTCAGAGAAGTGCCACATACAGTGACTGCTGCCAGTGCCAGGCTTAACCCTTAGTCTAGTACTCTTTCCATTGCCTCACAAGGTACTGAATTTGAATTCAGGATGACAGATTACACAGAAAATGTGTTAGTAGTGCACTCTTTGATAGGAGGAGTAAGTCCCTAATTGTGAGTTTAGAAATCATTAAGTCTTACTCTTTCAGACATTCTTGGGATGTCCTCAGCTTAGTACCCATGAGTCCAAACTTCCTGCCCTCCCGATCCCGCCACCACCACCATCCTTGCCCTTTTCCCAGTCATTGACTTACTTAGCCATCCCACGCTGGGAGTGCGCTGCACTCGAGGGTCATCATCCGAGGTGCGGGTTGCTAGGCAGGGCACTGAGTTCTCAAGCGGGCTGCGGGCTTTAGTGTCAGAAGCAGAAGACAGGAGGAGGAGGAGGACACATGAGCAGCCACAGCAAGGATGAGGATGAAAGCATTAATTGAGAAGAAAAAAAATACTAAAGCAAATCACACAGTGGGTTAAAGGAGAACAATGACATATCACATTGACACACCCCCTCCCATGACCCTGCACCCTTAGATGGAACAAATCCCAACACAGAATGAAAAATGTCTAAAACAATTTGCATTGAATCATTATGGTTCTCCAAGTACCAATGGATGATCCGCCCTGCAGTTGTGGCACACAAAACATGATTGTATCCAAAAGAAGAAAGATTTACATAATGACCACTAATCTCAAGATGTAAGAGCAAAACCGTTAATAATTTGGCACCACAGAAGCACACACAGAGGGAAGCTGCACAGTTTTGTAAAGCACAGAGCAGTGGGAGGGTGTTATATTAGTAGACAGCTTTCTTACAATGTACCCACCAGACCTTTCTCTAAATCTTGCGCACAAATGCGGAAAGCACAATTTCACACTACCACTTCTGAAATATTTTCCTTGATGAATATAGAACTGACTCACAAGTTCCTTTGTCTCCTGTTTTTCAGCCCTTCAGAAACATGAGACTGGGATATAGACAACGCGATACCTTAACACAAACAGATTTAAAATGCTTATTAACCCTCATCTTCTGGTTCTCCTTAATACTTATTTTACTATCATTTTAATAGTTGGTGTACCCATGCCAAATTTTAGGCCATATCAAAGACAGTATAATGATGCAGGTTAAATACACAGTATGGGACCTCCAGATATTTTTCATCAGTCAGATAGCGCCATCAACGTCTGCCTGAAGAGAGTTTCACTCGGGCTTCATGTCATTTGTTTTGCTATTCTTATCAAATGCCACAGTCTAAGGCTAGTAAGAAATGGACAACATAATTTCCTTTAAGGAATGACAATGAGGCTGGTAATATCTGTCATCAGATTGCATACAATTTGACTTGAGAGAGTAGGTTCTTTTTGTTTGTTTTTTTCTTAATAAACAATAACGCCACTAATTTATCAAGGCAATAAACATTCAAAGCATATCCAACCAGAAGCAAAGGCTAGATAATCTATTCACACAAGTGTGCAAACTATGGGGCCTTCTTAGGAGGTCAGCTTTTAAACTGAACCATTTACAAGTTAATGTAAGTTTATTGCCAAATATGGGCATTCAGCACATTATAAAATCCAGAAACATTTTTGTCAATTTATCTGTCTGTGTTTAAAAGCTGTAAATAAAGCCAGGACTTGCAAGCGGGCCATCTGTGCCAGCACCTGTTTGAGGCAAATCTGATGTCTTCTCTTTGCAATCTGAATTTTTAATTGTTTCCCATAATTGAACTTCTTTGCAAGTTTTTATGGCACTAAGAAAAATGAAAAAGGGAAATGAACCAGTTGAGATAATTCCAAAATTGCTTTTGTCAAGAGGGAAACATTTAGAAATGTGTATTATCATACTGACCAAGTTTAACCTTCTATTTCTTTTGACAACTGAGTGACCCGCTTAAAGTGCCAATCTTCCTGCAAGCTTAGCAAAAGGAAAAGGAAGAAGCTAGCCAACTGATATCCATTGATCTAGGACCAAACATGGACCTGAGGAAATTCCAGATCACTGAAAACTGACGCAGGTGGTAACGCAAAGTAAACCCAAAACAGTCTTCCAATTCTTTAGCTTGTGGTGAGTGTGTAGCTACCCAAATTTTATCACTGTGACCATGGCTTGCTAGTAAAATGAGTACAAAATGTCTGCAGCTGCTTCAAAATTCAAGTGCTGGCAACTCACTCTCCCCAATGCCTTCTTTCTCCTCTACCTCTCTCAACATGTCAGTGTATAATTTGTTGGAAACTAAAGTTGGAAGCACCTTTTTTGAATACACAGCCTCCACTGATGCTGAGCCTCACCATCAAGAGGGCAGTGGAACACAACCTGGCGCACACCAGCAAAGAGCCTGGCTCTAAAGACAGGCATGGAAACGAAACTGCCCGTAGAGACCTGGCACCTGTGTTTCAGCAAAGCCTGACCTGGAGCCATCTGGCTATCTACCTTTGTGAAAACTGGGAGGCTCACACCATTCAATACTTACACTGGCAAATTCCAACATTTTAATTTGTTGGTCCCTCCATGTATTTCTATGCAGGCAGGGTTACAAACTCTGTTAACTCGGTCATGCTATTTTCTTTCTCTTCACAAATTTACTCCAAAGTTCGACTTTGAGATCAAATTTTGAAAAGTTCTTCCCAAATATGGAGCCAAACTTCCTATGATAACGACACGATGATAACGATATCTTATGTACACCTTTTCCAATTAATGCTTTTATTGTGCCCCTTCTACGCTTCAGCTATAAAATAAACAGCTTTGCTACCATCTTATACATTCTCTATTAAATCACTTTTGCCTGACTTCAGACATAAACAATTCAGAAATTGGTTTCCATCATTGTGATTTGATGAGGAAAGATATGGTTCTAAAGGCTTCTGAGTGATGGTTTCCAATATCTAGATTGTAGCAAAAAAAACTTTTGAAGAAGACATTTTTTTTTCCAATGATTCACGTTCTTCTTGAGAATCAACTTGTTTAAAACCATTAATTCCAAACCTATTCAAATGAGGCTGTCTCTACTTGAATCTTGAAAGTAGGCCAAAAAACTTGTCCAGCAAAATTCCGTTTAGGCATTCCATTAAGAAGAAAATAAAATTTATTCAGCATCTTTTGAGGTTTCAATATTGTATGTTCAAACAGTTATCAAGCACCTACTATGCATTCCACACTGCTATTTAGCCAAGAAATTTAACACAAGAGTATAGCAGCATTTCACCTGTAAGCACATGAGGCATTAGTACAGGCTACATAGAAATCTCCATCTGGAAAACTGATAAAGACATTTGACTGTCTGCCATATTTGGTCTGTATCTATGCCTAGATGTAGAATGACCACCAGAAAACCTTCAACATCACATACTTACACAGAATAACAAACCTGGACTCACTGATGAGTTGGAAATATTTGTTTAAGAAAGCTTATTACCTTTTGTTGTTGAATTAGCATATTATTATTAAGCCCACTAGGTTCCCCCATTTATAATATGCTTAAGCAAGTTATTTTACATTTCTGAGTTTCACTTTTTTTGTCTGAAAAATGGAGACAATGACATAGACATTAGAAACATCATCAAGAACAATGCCTGATTTATAATAAGTGCTCACGAAACAGGAGGTACTGCTGTTGTTACCACTACCAGTATCATTAATGGAATTATGTTTCCTTTGTTAACATTCTGAAGAGTGTTGGAAAATGCCAAAGACATCAACTTTAACCTCGTTTAAATTCAACTTTAAATTCAAAATGTGTTTTTTAAGAACGCAGGTACACAAATCTGAAAAGACCTTTCTGTCTCTTGTATTTTTACTAGAACAGGGTTTGAGTAGAATGAGGCAAGCTTAATCCTTCTCGGAAGCCTTTGATTATATTCCCCGTTTTTCATTTTTGGAAGGCATAGTACTCACATGTTATGTTTCTATCTTGCCTTCCCTACTCTCCTCACTCTCCCTGCCCCTCTTCTCTTCTATTTCTCTATCACAGAGACCAGGAGGTAGTCTCACTGCTACACCGACTCTCCTAGCTGCTCTTAGTGCTAGATGAAGCTGAGGAATCCAAGACTTTTCAAAAACAACTCTACCAAGGATCTCTGCCTTGGAAGAAAATTTATTCAGGGTTGGGAGCAGTAAATCAGTTGAGGCTCCTTTAAATACATGGCCGTGAAATGGAAGAGAGTGCTCATGTGTGGTAGGATAAGGCAAAGAAAATCATCCCAGTTCATTTCCCCTATCATAGACCTTATCTGTATAAGATAGACTGACAATTATTAAAATTTAAAAATATGTTTACTTCATGGTAACATCCTGCCACATATATATATTACTTATTGATAGCTAAGAACTGTCATTGCTCAGACACACTGATCAAGCTTTATACTCTAAATTAAAAACATAAATCCCACGAGTGATGCCTCATTATGTATTATTTGGCATCTATAAAGTTGAGAATGAAGGCAGGACTATTTTAAAGACAAAACTCCGAGAATGTTTTCATATATGGAATGGTAGAGGAAAAAAAGAAAAGGGAGCCACAGAAAATAATAGCATAAAAAATAATGGTGGTGAACTGAAGTCTCATCTCCAATTTTAAATCTGAAAATCACTAAATTGGCCCCTTAAAATATTTCTGGATAATAGTTGTTCCTTACAGTTGTATCTCATTTTACACTCTTCAGATACTCTTCACAAAGGTATATCATTTTGTCCTGGTTATAGGCACAAAATAGTACCTTTATCTTATACATACTAAAACTAAGGCTCAAGGACAGTATGCAAATTGCTCAAAAACACACTACTACCAAGAATCAGTCTAGGATTATAATGAGGCCTTTGGAAAATATGGTGCCATGTCTTCAAAAAATTATGAACTAGGTCTTCAATGTCAAAAACTAAACAGTCACATGCATTATCTAATATCTGTTAATCTATCAGGTTAAGCCTGACTCTTCATTGCCATAAAGACCAGAATAGACTAGCAAATACTGGGAGGGAATGACCTTTGGAGAAAAAATGTGTTAGTGCTTATTTAAAGATCTGGACATTACAAATCTGGAAGATCAATCCCCTGCCTGAATAAAAGAAAAGAAAATAAGAATGGTGCCTAATGGGTGAATTAGAAATCTAGTAATAACAATAATAGCTACTGTTACTAAGGAATACTTCCATTTGGGAACTTTGCTTGAAACTTTACATGGATTGGCTCATTTAATCTAAGAAGAGCTCGATCATTCATTGGGTCCTGGTCAGGCCTTTATTGTGCTGTGCAAATAAACTGAGTCCTGAACAAAACACATGGATGTGCTGCTGGTTTTTGGAGGTACCTAACTGTATGCTAAAAGGCACCTGGGAAGATGACTTTCATCTTGATGTCTCATGGGACCCAGAGAGGCAAGATGCAGAATCACCTCTCTCAGAACTAGAGAAGTATGATGGCTGCCTCAAAGAAAAAGAATCTCTGGGGAGAAGTTAGAGAAATGCCTGCCTTATCCACTGATTCAGGGACCAGGTCTGAATTAAAGAGGATGCAAGGGGCTGCAAAGAAGGGCAAAACAGCCAGAGACAACTGCAACAAGCTTAGATCCAAAGGCCAGACAAACAGCTAAGATTTTCTAAAAGGACTGAGAAAGCTACAAAACCTAACGGTGGTATAAGAGAGATCCACTGCATGCCAGCGTCCAGGCAGCTTGATTTAATATCCAGGCCAAGTAACTGAAATAGTCTGATCTCAAATCAGATCCAAGGTAACAAGAGCCTAGCTAATCCCACTTATATTTCAACGGAGCCTAGAATTATTAACTAACGTCTGTGTCTTAGCTATCTAGTGCTGCTATAACAGAAATACCACAAGTAGATGGCTTTAACGAAGAGAAATTTATTCTCTCACAGTCTAGGAGACTACAAGTCCAAATTCAGGGCATCAGCTCCAGGGGAAATCTTTCTCTCTCGTTAGGTTCTGGAGGAAGGTCCTTGTCATCAATCTTTCTCTGGACTAGGAGCTTCTCAGCACAGGGACCCTAGGTTCAAAGGACATGCTTTGCTCCCGGCACTACTTTCTTGGTAGTATAAGGTCTCCCTATCTTTCTGCTTGCTTCTCTCTTTTATATTTCAAAAGAGATTGATTTAAGACACACTAAGCAGAACCCCTGGTGGCGTAGTGGTTAAGAGTTACGGCTGCTAACCAAAAGGTCTAAAGTTCAAATCCACCAGGCACTCCTTGGAAACCTGGAAACCCTGGTGGCATAGTGGTTAAGTGCTACGGCTGCTAACCAAGAAATCAGCAGTTCAAATCCGCCAGGCGCTCCTTGGAAACTCTATGGGGCAGTTCTACTCTATCCTATAGGGTCGCTATGAATCGGAATTGACTCATCAGTAGTGGGTGTTTTTGGGTCTAATCTTGTAAATTGAGTCCTATCTCATTAACATAACTGCATCTAATCCTGCCTTATTCACACCATAAAAAAAAAAAAATGGTGGGCAATCACACACTACTGGGAATCACAGCTTAGCAAAGTTGACACATATTTTGGGGGACACAATTCAATCCATAACAGTCTGATTTCTTCCCTTAGCTGAGTTGCTAACCAGTGTCTATTTTCCTGTGGGGAATAGCAACAGACTACACTTTAAGAAATGCCTCAAAGTGTGTGCTTATTTCAAAAACAGCAGTGTGGTGGAGACAGCTAGGAAGTGGCATCCTGCCTGGTAGGTGGTTTTGAAAAAAGGAACCCAGGGAGAAAGTATGTGGTGGCAACAAGGGGTGGCAGCAAGTGGATCACATTTCTCATTCTCATATTGAAAGAAAAAGGGAGAAAAAAGTAGCAAATTGAAGACAAAACCCAAGGTTCAATCCGGAGCAGGCCCCGAGTCCCCATAAATACAGAAGGGGCCAGGAGAAGTGTGGAGGAGCAGGATGGGGCCTGGGAGCCAGCCACCACTGCGGCCCAGAGATGTCAGTGAATCCGGCTCACCTGCCTGCTGAAGGAGTTTAAATTCTCAGATTCCCCGTGTGGTCGAGGGCTTCCCTAACAGCCATTCAGCAAAGAGTGCCACCAACAAAGGTGACAGACTAAGGGGACTGTGATGAGAAAGGCTTCCTCTCTTCCCATTGCCAAGGAAAGCATGTTGGTATCACTCACCAAAGGGCAAAGGAAATAAATCAGCACTTTATCCATGAGTTTCTTCCAAATAGTAAGCTACAGAGCAAATAGTTATCATTTCAGAAACTACTCCTAGTCAACATGAGCTTCTTCTGCCTAAACTGTGCTTAAACATATTGTACATGCTTTAATAACATTTGTTGAGTGATTATTATGTGCCAGTCACCATGCCAAACATTGTACATATATTATCTCATTTAATTCTCATTATCTCTGTATTACAGACGTCTAAATAGAGCACAATATTATCCTTCCAATTTTTAATTAAAAAAAAATCTTTGCCCAAATAAAAAATGGGATCATGAAACTGAACTGGGTAAAAATGAGATTCATAGTCTCGTTCTGATTGGATAACAAAAGCTGCTTCTCAATAAAGGGCACTTACACTCCTAGACCATGGTGGGCAAGGAATTGATTCTTGTGACAGTCTAGGGAAAGAATGAAGAAGACTGTAAAAGAACAGGGGCAAACTGATGGTGGCTTTACTCAAATTTCCACAAAAACAGTGAAAGCTGAATACTCATATTAAGGTTCCTAGTAGTCTGGGGTCCTTAAATTGGATTTCATTCATCTTTTATAAATCTTCTGTAAAATAATACATATCAAAGGTGTGCACTTAAATGCTAAATGATTTTTTTTAATCAGACCATCTTATAAACTATAATTTTTTAACAGAATTATCAGGTAACCCTGTCATAAACATCTTCATAAATATTTGTGGAATGAATAAATATTAACTGAGGATAAACTTTGCCTTTACTTCCTAAAAAAAGGCAAACTAAATGTAACTTACTTGATTTTTCAAATTCTACCAAGGAATGTTTCTAGGATTAAAAGCTATTTTTTCATAGTAAACTAAAATAACACAGCAATTATCTAGGTATCTTAGGTGAAACCACATGAAATTGCTGGCAGTCAGCTGTACCTTATCCACAAAAACAGCAATTTCATCAGGTATAACCTAAAATAGTGGAAAACATAAAGAGTGGGTAAAGGAAAACCCAATACCAGAGGAAACTAAAACCTCATTAATTTCTTCATTCAACACTAACTCTCTACAAATGCCTCAATTATTATATTGAGAAATTATAGCACTTCCCTAAAATTTAGTATCTAAGAGACATGTACATCAGAATTCACAGATGTCCCAGAGAAGTAGCAATTTCACAATACTTAACATCTTGGAAGCTAGCCTGATTCTCCCCTGATTTATTACAAATAAAAATGTTTCTCGTTTCTTTTAATAAACACTAAACTATCTGGAACCCTTAATCACAACAGGGCCCTAAAAGCTGAGCATTAGTCTTAAGTATGGACAAAGACAATGGTATGCTGATAAATGTTTGACATCCATTTCTACAGAAAATATATATTATAAATTATACTGACAAAAGGACTGTAAAACCATAATAAAATACACAATTTTGTTGTAGCACACAATTGTAAAAATAATAATAAAATACACAATATCCTTTATTGCAAACTCCATATAGCCAGTTGATTCTCATAGAATGCTCTTAATGGTTTTTGACTAACTCATGCATCAGTAGCCAACTTATGGTTGCAAATGATGAACAAGTGTAGTTTTAACATCAGTGTTAATTAATATTTTCACTTATGTTCATGAGTAAGAAGAAAGTGAAACAATGAAGACATATGTCAGGCTTCACTCATTCATCAATGATGTGGTGACTCCTTTGCTAAACTGAGTAATAGTTTTCAAATGCTAGAAGAATATTTCCTCAATTTTTGTGCTATTCACATTTTAACAGCTACAGACAGGACATACTTGTAAATTTAATCTGTATTATTAGCATTTTCTCCATCACTATTTAAAGTCTAGATACATCTGACAAATCAATAAACCAAGTTCTGATTCACAGTGCTTGTTGATTTCTGTGGTATAAATATGACCATTGTGGCCAATTCCTAGCTGTCAACGTGAAGGAACTAAATGTGGAGTTGAGAAGAGTAGGAGTCCGCCATTATACAGCATTTCCACCATACAGGCACAATAAATGTAAATAACCTTAAGAGCATAGATTATAATAAAATGTAGTAAAATAAGGAAGTTGTATGCTTTGAGTATCTGCTAAGCTTTGTTTTAATATAATTACTTAGTTATAAGATTATGTAATTTAATTTTTAAAAATAGCGACATTTTATAACAGCTCAAGAAATTATTGATAATAATTGACTCTTGCAAATAGATAAGAGCTGACACCAGCACACCACTGAGAAATGAAAAAATTCCTAACTTGAAGTAGTATCTCCATAAATTTCAGCTATCGATTGCATTGTGGATATAATAACTAAGGCTGAAAGTATCACTGGGTCTATTTTCTAGCTTAGGATAGAAGATTAAGGTGACACAAGTTTATCTAGGTTTTCCATGGGGATATTAGAATCTAGCTTCAGCTATAACAGTTATGAAATGACAATCTGGCTTTATTAAAATAGCAGCAATAATTCTATAACTCTTTATTTTAGAAATTTATTCTAAAAACATTTCATAGTTGTTAAAGATACTAAGTAATTAAACCCTCAAAGAGAAAGGTAAATGCATAAACTTGCAAGTTCAGAATAAACGCCTCTAGAAAGCCAAAAATTTGCCATCTGATAATTTATAATTATGTTCTTTAGAGGCACATGGAATTGATTGCCATAGAATCTCTCAAAGCCAAATCCTGCCTCTGGATATTTAAAAAGAGTTAGATAACACAAAGGCCAATAATACCATGTTTTAAAAGGCCTAATAGTATTCCATGCTTCAGGGTGCAAGCTGATCAGTTGAAGAGCCGGAAAGGAACTGCCTGCCATCCCTATTTGCTTTCTGCCCAGCATATATAACATTTCACAGGTGAAAAGGTGAATGATGAAGGCAATTTCAACTTTCCTCTGAACTGCAAAGATCTACTGATAGGATAAAGGATTGAATGACTTGAACAATATCAACCCATTAGTTGTATTCCATCTCCAAATAATTTCTCCTAAAGCACAAAGTAATAGACTCCGAGACCCATCTGTTTCTAATTTCTACCCTGCCTGCACATCGATAAAAATGAAGGTCACGCCACACTGGTGGAAGGCACTCTGACGCTGATACACTCATTATTCTTCTCTTTGCAAATAGAGCAGTATTTGAAAACAATATACCATTCTTTCTTAATTCTTTATACTTTAAAGCCCATGATAAAAAAAAAAAAAACTCCAACTGGATTTCATTTTATATGAAAAAGATTATCAAATGAGATATAAAAGGGGATCTCAGCTTTATTAGTTGCTACTACTTCAAAAACATGAGTGGTTTTCTAAAATGAAATATTTGTGATATCAATTATAACAAATTGTTTATCCCATGGCATTTTCAAGAATTAAGCAAACCCTCTCTTCAAATATACAATAAAAAAAAAAAAATCAGAACAGACACACAAAAACCAAAACATTTCCCACAGGCAATAATATTCCAGGTAAAGGTAGGTACCATCAAATTGTAATAGAAATGTTCTTGATTAGATTTTATTTTTTGTGAATGTTTTTAATAAAAGCTTTTTATAAAATATTAATTTATATACTGTTTTGCTTTTAAAGAAAGAAAAAGATTTAAAGTCTTTAAATCAATACATAAGTCACTCAATAAAACTGAACTTTTCAATTTGTTCTATTTAATAACTAAAAACACATTAAGAAATAACAATAATGGAACGGTTCAAAAATATACCAGAGAAAGTTTGCTAATAGTAAGCTCTCTCTCACCCAACCATTAATTTTAATAAGTGAGAAAACCTAATTTTTAAAAGCAAAGTGGCTGAATGAGTTGGAATTCAGTTTATTACAATTCACTTAACTCACCTTTTCCACAACATGTTTTATGTTATTCTGACAAGGCAGTTGAGGGCAATGATGATTTCTCTTAATGTTAAACAAGTCTGGGGGTGGGATGGAAGGAGACCTGGTTCTACCAGCCCAATGCTTAGCAACTCTTTCCACCATGCTTTCGTTTTCAATACTGGATGGAAACTGTATTTTTCCCTTCTCAGATTTCATCCAGTCATAACATAAAGTTTAAAACAGAGACCATAATATGGAAGATAAACACTTTGTAGGAAATGCCGGTAAATGCAGTAGAGTATAAATAGGACACGGTGCTTTTCCTATCCCTATATGATGGGGTTAACAACTTACCTTGAATAATTACTCTTACACCTCACTATCATTACCATACAACAAAAAAGCAGATTTTTTTTTTCTGAGTGGTAACAACGAATCTTAACTTTGATGAAATGATCAACTACAGGCTCGACATCATCTCACGTACCAAGCAAGCACCTCATGATGCGGGGCTTTGGGACATTTATCATATCTTATGTACTCTCCAGGAAACCCTGGTGGCATAGTGGTTAGGTGTTACAGCTGCTAACCAAAAGGTCAGCAGTTCGAATCCAACAGGCACTCCTTGGAAACCCTATGGGGCAGTTCTACTCTGTCCTATAGGGTCGCTATGAGTCAGAATCAACTCAACGGCAACGGGTTTATGGGGTTTATGTACCATCCAAATTGTGACAAACCATCATCTCTAAAGTATACTCTCTAATGTACTCAATAATCTACATATTTGCTGATTCACATAAAATATTCAGTTGTTTCATTATACAGTTATTGCCAAATCTCCTCAGTCAGTCAGAATAGATATATGTGGAGCAAGCAAGGCCCCCCACCATTTGCAGTCTACAATAATAGTGGCTGCAATCTTTCCAGCAGACTGCAAACCTGCCCAATTGGATAAACCATGTCATTGTGAAATGGCTATGGCATATGAACTTCAGAAAGGAGGGAAGATGGAGGGGGTAAAGAAAAGATGACAAGAGATGTAGTAAAGGTGAGTGTAAGAGAAAGCAGCAGCCAGCGGCCCCTGCATTACCATTATCAGGGTTGGTAAACATCCTACTTGCACTGGAGACTGTCTTCCCAATGTCAGCCAGGGATCGAAGGTTAGATTTCTTGGTTTGATGCCGGTGCTTCCGGAGTAAAGTATAAGTCACCTTATCCTTAAGGTCAGGTTTCAATAGGCCTGTCTCAATCTGATGATCAACAATCATCTCTGATACAAAAGCAAAAGAAAACAAAAACAAATCTCAGTCACAAGATCACAAAGTTAACCTTCTACTGTCACATTATGGATGCCATCCTCCAATTTAGTATCAACATATTATTTTCCAAATTGCCAAGCTCCCACTTTCTGTGACGGATAATGATACAAAGATATTGGCATCAATGAGAGTTATAAATATTCCAATATTAATTGTATGTTTGGAGAGGCAGAATTGTCTTTTGTTCATTTTTTTCAATTCCAGTTAATCGTGAATTCACATAAATCACATATTTCTGTAACACAGTCAAGTCAGTAATTTGCATCTTTCAATTAAGTCAAAAAAAGAAAGATTCAAAAATTTCATGTACTCTATAATAGCAAGTGTGCCAGAAGTATAAATGATACAAAAAAACTTTGACAAGAATAAGCAAAATTAAAGTCGTGAGACTGTTGGCTTAGTCATCTATTTCCCCAAATTCTTCCATAGTGTTATATTAGAATTTTTATAATAGGATATGGTAAAGGAAAACAATACCTTTCCCAATATCAGGTTGTATGCACGCCAAATACAATAAAAGAAAGATTACACTACAGAATTATACCTTAGTTTTTTGTAAGAAGATTTATTCTAAAGCCTTTACATTGCATTTCCATTAGCCATTCTGAAGTATAACCTGACCCAAATTTTCTATGAAATTTTAACATCTTAGTCTTAATGCAAAAAATAAATAAATAAAATTTCTATTAGCTCTTTTTGAGTACATTTTTAGCTAAAACAGATGACTGTTTCATAGAAATTGTTTCATGCATCACTCTGCTAAGGGCGAAGTTCTTACTCTAATAGAAAGTTTAAAAAAAAAAACCCTCTTTCTCACAATTAAAGGGTGATAATAGCGTCGCTATGAGTCAGAATCGACTTGACGGCAATGGGTTCAATGGGTATGTCAGCAGTATGGCATAAACTTAGCCTGGTGCATCTTACTCTAATGCCAACATTGGCAAGCAGCTATTTCCTTCGCCAGAATGGGGCTAAAGACAAAACATCATAGTACCTGTACAAGACATGTACAGCTAGCTCACTGTATGCAGGTGGAACTTTTGTCTTCTGCATAGAATCAGAGCAATGAATCCCATGCCCACCTTTTCTGGTAAACAGATGCATCTAGAATAAGTCAGCGTTTTTACTCTTGGACAAATTCCTCAGTATATAAAAGTGGAAGAAAGAACAAAAGCTATTCTTTTCCAAAATCCTGGCAAGAAAACTGTGGCCACTGGTAAGATAACAGCATCGCTGAGAAGTTAGTACAGATGTTCAAGGGACTTTGCCTGGGCATGACTATAGCTCTCAGAAGTCTATCTTCACAGCACTCAAGGAACTGCCCTCACAGCATATAGCTAGAAACTGGCAATTTACATAGCCTAAAGTCAACTGTTTGTGAGCCAGGCAGAGGCTGAATCCAGGATTTTCCATCCCATGCCTTAGAGAGATGCCATAAATGCCACATAACACTGGACTACTTGGTAGGAAGCCTCGGCAAGGCAGGAATGGTTTCTCCCCTAGGAGTGTTTCGGTTTGAGAGTGGCCTTTAGCTCTGTGTATTTTTAACGACACAAACCCCCACTCAGTAAAACTCACAGAGCTGATCCTGTAATTAAAATTAACCCTCTGTCCTACAGTAAAATAATTAGGTGCCTACTGAACACAGCCCTTTCTACTCTCCCTTTGTTCAATGTAGAAAGTCCATTTTACAGAAAAACCATAAAAGTAAACAAACAGCCCCAACATATCTGCAGCAAGTGTTATCAAACTCCTACTCTAATTCCAGGGTTGTGGATTAAAGTGTTTCTTATCTCCCCTTGTTGGCAAGGCCTCCCTCTATTCTTGCCGTCCCTTGTAATCTCAAACCAATCCGTATGTATGCACAGCCGCCCTGTTACTAATGCCTGGAAATCACCAGTTGGAACAGGTTTAAACATCTGTGCAGCTTATGCCCTTCATTAAGTTTCCTTTAAAATGGCCCACATTACAGGGATCTCTTTAAGCATAAACTACAAAACCTTTTAAACAAAAAGCGGGGGCAGTAACATTTCACAGCTACACTGAAATTAAGTCTTCAGTGTTCAAAATCCCACAGACGCTACCAACCAGGAAAGTGCCAACTATAGATGATAGTAGAGCTGAAAGGAACCTTAAGGAGCTTCAAATACAACCCTTTGCTGTACAGACGAGAAAAGAGAGGGCTAAGGAGATAACTTGCAAATAGATATACACTAATTACAAGCAACCCCCCCCCAAAAAAAAATAAACCCAAGTTTTCTGGCTCATAGCTTAGAGGTTTTTCCATATCACACAATATTTTTCTTTATTTAAAAAGGAAGCTCTAAGATAAAAAAAAAAAAAATTGTATATGCAGAGCTTTTACAAACCAAGAGAAGGACACCCATCCCAGCAGAAATTGGCCAAAGGTCATAAACATGCATTCTTAAGAGAAATATAAAGGTCTAAAACCATATAAAGAAATATTCAACTTCAAGACTAACAAAGGCAATCTAAACAAATTTATATAATCAATGATAAGACATGATTTATCAAGTTTGTTTTTGTTGTTAGTTGCTGATTCCAATTCATGGCAAGCCCATGTGTGCAGAGTAGAACTGCTCTATCACCAGGCCTGTCTTCCAAGGTACCTCTGGATGGGTTCAAGCCACCAACCTTTGGGGTGGTAGCTGAGCACTTAATAGTTCACACCATCCATCCCCAGTAATGCCATGGGTGTGTGCAACAGGTAATTCCATATACTGGTGATGACAGTATTAACTAATACAACCTTTCTTGAAGGCCGTTTGGCAAATATATATGAAAATCCTTTATTATTTTCACACACTTTGAACATTCCACCACTAGAAATCTATACAAAGAAAAAATCAATTTCATAAATATAACAAAGATGCTGACTTCTTTTCTTTGCAATAAAAGTTTGAAAGTAACCTGAAAACCTGGTAACAGAGGATTACTGAATATTTTGCAGCCATTAAAATGATGATGTCAATTTACATTTTATGAAATGGAAATACATTCACACTACATTTTAAGGTAATAAAGAACAGATTAAAATAGTGCAGTATGATCCCATTTTGTAAAATAAATTACGTATATGTAAACAGATTACAAAAAAAATATTCTGGGAAGACAGATCTAAAAGACTAGATTAGTGACTATTTTTGCATGTGTGCAATATTTTTCTGATTATTTTTAAATGAACATATATTACTTTCGTGATTACAAAAAACAATGGAGTTACTCCAATTTTTTAAAAAGAAAGGAACAACATGAATAACCCATCTGCCAACATGAACAGCTCAGGAATACTTTTAAATAAAACATAAAAATGAGAACTCAAAAATAGAGCTGTTTTCCAAATCCATTTTCTAACATAAAAAAAAAATACTTGAAGTGACTTACAGTTTTATGATTATTATTATTTAGAAGGGAAGGAAATTCCTGCATACTTGGCTTCATATGTGAATGACATTCTTGAAATGTAGAATTATAGTGATAGTAACAATAAGGCTACTGAAGTAATCCATGAAAATGATCCTTTATCCTCTGTAACACTTTAAAGACGTATTTTTCTGTTAGCATTCAAAAGGGAGAGGTCCTGAGGAGAATCAGTATTGGGCTGAGTTTTTTTCTGTAAGTGTGAGAAGTCACACCAGCTTAACCAGTCGCCCACTGCTCATGCCCTTTCCATGGAGGTGCCTTTAAGCCTGCTGGGGTGGCATGCCTCAGAGGCAGTCTGATGCGAAGGAGTAGCAGGTGGACTGCAAAGAAGGCTGAAAATCACGCTATCGTTTGTTTGATATTATCACATTTGCTATTCTTTTTCTTCTCATTTGTTGAAAAGAAATGGGGGCTATGGGGGGAGGAGATCCATCAACCCTTGGCTGTGCATAATTCTCAACTCAGAATTACCAGAGAGATTCAGGACAAAACAACTCGACTTAATCCTCTGAGAGAAAAGGAATTTTTTTTTTTTTTTAGTAACTAAATAATGGCTATAACCAAGTTACTGTGCCATCTTCTGTCATTTAAAATAAAATAAGGGCTTTTCTTTTTTCTTCATGTTTTTTAATCCTCTGTAGTGTTTTGATGCAGAGGTCAGAGAAAAAGAGGAAGACCCTCAACGAGATGGATTGACAGAGTGGCTCCAACAATGGGCTCAAACACAGCAACGATTGTGAGGATGGCACAGGACCAGGCGCTGTTTCTTTCTGTTGTACATAAGGTCACTACAAGCCTACTCGACAGCATCTAACAACAACAACGTTTTGATTCTTTAGCCAACGGTTCTAAGCCACCAGCAGCACTGCGGGAAAAAGATGTGGTAGGCTGCTTCTGTAGAGATTTACAGCCTTGGAAACCCTAAGGGGTCACTATGAGTTGAAATCGAATCGATGGCAGTGGGTTTGGTTTGAGTTTTGGGTGGCACCAATAGTTAAGCACTCATCTACTAACTGAAAGGCTGGTGTTTCAAACACACCCAGAGATGCTTCTGAAGACACAGGCCTGGCAATCTGCTTTCCAAAGGCCACAGCCTTGAAAAACCAAAGGAGTGTCGTTCAACTCTGCAACACATGGGGTGGCCATGAGTTGGGAATGACTCAACAGAAACTAGTATGGTGATGTTTTGATTTCAGAGGATTTTTTAAGTATTTCTTTTTAGCCAGTTGCACTCTCTGCCAAGCATGCTCTTCTCCCCACCCCTGCAAATCTGGCCCTTTTCCCCTTCGTTTTGCCTGTAATGTGTGTTAGTTGCCTCTGAATTGTTTTTCTGTATTATCAGGTCCAGAATGACAGCACTGGCTGGCTGCCTGCCTGCCCTAGGAACTGCAGAGCAAACATATTAGCAAGTGATGACACCTTAAAGTGACCTAATGGTGTCTAATTTTAAAATCTAATCACAATTTTTAAAGTGAATGCATGGAGGTTGGAGAAAAAGTTGGATAATAAAAAGTGATGAAAAATTAAAGTGAGGATGTAAAACGCTTGGTTAACATTTCCTAAACATGTGTAGTAAGCACTGAGATCTCTCTTCTTTTGCCCGGTGACTAAAGCAGCTCCACTACAATGTGGAAATCTGTCTTCTACTTACATAAAGGGTCAGTTTCTCAGGACCATAAGCTCCTTAAGATGGCCCTTCCTGGTGCTGAAGATTCCAAGGATAGTTTCACAGAACACAGAAAAGCTCAAGTATACAAATCAACTTTCATTACCTTCGTTGACCAGCCCCGGCTCAGTGAGGATGCTGTCAAACTGTCTCTAGCTTTGTCTGCCTCACCTTTCAGAATCTTTTCTCCTGCTCACGAAGTCCCAGAGCATCTATCTGAGCCCTTCACCCACACTCAGCCCTCCACAAGGTGACATGTAGAAATATCTAGGTAAACTAATGTGTGCTGGGATAGACATACAGGTATGTAACACTTACATCTGATAACCGTTTTTAATTCTTACGACAACCCTGAGTGGTACCCTATCACCCTGCCTTTACAGATAAGGAAGCTGAGACTCCCAAAGAGTTAAGTAACTTGCCCATGCTCTTACGTGCTAGAAAGGAATAGACTTTAACTAAAACTTCCCAACTTCAAATCCAGCATTCTTTCTATGATGCCATTCTGCATCTCAAGTAATTAATACATGACCCCTCCCAGAGAGGAAACTCTGGTGGCATAGTGGTTAAGTGCTAAGGCTGATAACCAAAAGGCTGACAGTTTGAATCCACCAGGGGCTCCTTGGAAACTCTATGGGGCAGTTCTACTCTGTCCTTCAGGGTCACTATGAGTCAGAATCAACTCGATGGCAGTGGCATTGGGTTTTTGGGGGGGGGGAGGGGGAGAGTCCTCCCAGAGAGATGTACATTTTAATAGAGGACAAAGCCAGGACTCCCTGCAATGAATCTCTAAATGGTAAAAGCTCAGGTAATAATCATGGCGTATGGTAAGATTGATTTTTTTTTTTTTTTTAATATGGGAATCTTTCTGGTGATCCTTCTCCCTATATTGTTGCCTATACATGGCCTAGTCATAAGTTTCTTTTCCCCTTTTCCCTGCCTTTATGCATTTCTGACTTATTTTTCAACTTGCCTGATTTCAAACATCTTTGTTAGTTCTTACTGTCTGAGAACACAGAAACTTTGCAATTCTCACTCAAAAAAGTTGGATTGATTTTTGCTATTATATTTTTCTTTTTTTTTTTTGTATAACAATCTCCCAGCTTTTAACAAATAAAAAAATTCAATGGAATAAAATGCCTAGAAAATCATTCTTTCTGTTTGCTTCTCTCCATCTTTATAGATGGGCCCCACCTTCTCTTGGTACAATAATCCAAGAGCTCTCCTCACACATCAAATTTCAATTTTCAGCCTCACCTCCTTGTCAAATATGAAAAATTCTACATAGAACACTATTTGCTACATCATCTTCTAACTGCCTGTGTGGATATGAATTTCTAACTTATCCCATTTACAAAATGGTAGATTTGCAAACCTAATTCCAAGGCCTAGAAGAGTGCCTGGCATGTTGTAGAGGTTCATGTACCACTGCTGAATAAATGCATGACCTAATTAATTCTGTCCATCCAGCACCTTCTCCCCCAACCACCCAGTATCTCAGATGCATGTGAACCAAGGGGCTTCTCTGCAAATCTAACTAACAAGCTCTCTGAAGAAAAACCAGATAAATATACGTCAAACAGATATGTGCCTCATTTTACAACTAATCTTTAATCTTTTCTTCCAACATGAATTTTCTACCCTTCTCATTGTCTATAATGACACAGATGCCGTAAACAAGCCTTCTTCCCAGGGATGCACAGTCAAGACTCATTATTCACATATTTAGTATTTGTGAATTCACCTACTTGCTAAAATGTATTTGTAGCCTTAAAATCAATACTTTTGTGGACATTCATGGGCATGCACATGCACAGAGTGGCAAAAAATTTGAATCACCCATGAGGTTGGCTCTGTATTTGCTAATTCAATATTCGCAGGGCCTTTATAGAACCTAACTACCATAAATAACAAGAATTGACTGTTCAAAGAAATTCTGCAGGAAATTGACATTACAGAGGAATGTTATCCTGGTCATTTTTGCAGGGTCACATTCCACCTTCTCTTCTCCACAATCCCTGGGTAGGCACACTACAGAATCCTTGGGAAAATAAGTCATTCCTACAAATCTACTGGTCACCTAGTTATGAAATCTTCCAAACAATAACAAGTAGTATCCAGGAACCTCTTCTTGAGGAAAATGAGATCTCTAGCACACTTGAATCTGAAGGGTAATAAGGCAGCTTAGAAAAAATTCTTGCTAGAAAACTAAAACAATTATTCCTCTTTGGAATTTAGTGACATGTATCCAAGGTGTTCAACAGGCTAACATTCAATTCACATAACACTAACTACAAATGATGCCAAAGCTGCCCAGTACCATGAGGCTCAATGACTTGCCAGTGCTTATACAAGTGATACTCGACACCTACGTGACCTGACTCAGCCACTAACCCCTAAGGTCTTGCTAGCTCCTGCCCCATACAACCTTTCTCTACCCTACATAATTAGTCCCAACCCAAGAACTAGAATAATTTCCTTCTTACAGAAGACTTAAGCCCTATTTTATAGATGATAAACCTGAGGACAAGAGAAGTTCAGTGCAATGTCTACAGTCAAAGTGTTCTAGAAATCTGGTTTCCAAATTTTCACTCCAATATAACCAAGGACAGAGGGGGGAAGCCTATTCAAAATATTAATCTTATTCTACAAGTGAAGGAAATGAATGCAAATCTGTACATATACAGTACGATCCCAACTGTAACAAAAAAAAAATCATTAAAAGCATAAGAAAAAAATGAAGCACATAGAGAGAAGACTGAGAAAAAAACTGGATGAAACTATGCCAATATAAGGTAACAATGGCTATGACTGGATGGGGATATAATAGTTAAATTTCTATTTTCTTCTTAATTTTTTTCTATATTTTCTAATTTTTCTGCAATAAACCACACTAGCTTTATAATATAAAAAAGAAAGAATAAATGTTATAGAATATTTAACTCTGCTTATACTAGAAGTCATTTGTAATAATGGAGACTCATAGTTAAGTAAAGCTACAAAAGATGATAGTAAATTAAAACAATATACTTACCCACCAACTGTGGGAGAGAAGAAGCCTCCCTGTCAAGCATGATGGATCCTTTCTCCATACACGTTCTCAGCTCAAATAAACTGTGAAGGGACAATGTGGCCACGTGGGGCTTGCTCCATCTCTCCCCACCCTGTTCCACTTTTTCTTCAAATTTAATCCACCTAGAAAGATGAGATTAGTGCTTAGCAATTAAAAATGTTCTAAGCTCCTCTGGAAATAGCAACATCAACCCCTCCACCTCCACGTCCAAAAGCACTTCCAAAATGTCTCCTTTTGTGGAGTCTTAAAAGCTTATTATATCATTAATTACATTACCTACATAAATACACCAAACAGAGTCACTAGGACTCTCTCTCCCTTAGTGTTAGAGAGAAAGAAATTAAACCAAAAGGAGCCAAATAATCCTTGGTTTTATAGTCAACTCTATGGAAACCCTGGTGGCATAGTGGTTAAGTGCTACGGCTGCTAATCAAGAGGTCTGCAGTTCAAGTCTGCCAGGCACTCCTTGGAAACTCTATGGCGCAGTTCTACTCTATCCTATAGGGTCACTGTGAGTCGGAATCGACTTGACGGCAGTGGGTTTTTGGTATGGAACTAAAGGAGGCCTGGGTGCACAGTGGTTAGAGCTTTGGGTTTCTAACTGAAATGTCTGCAGTTGCAACTCACCAGTTGCTCCATCAGAGAAAGACATGCCAGTCTGGTTCTGTAAAGATTTACAGACTCGGACACCCTATGGGGCAGTTCTACTCTGTCATATAGGGTCTCTATGAGTCGGAAAGGACTCAATGACAGTGGATTTGGTAAATAACCATGAAATTCTTAAAAATGATTGCTGTTGTTGTTAGGTGCCATCCAGTCAATTCTGACTCATAGCGACCCTATGTACAACAGAAAAGAAACACTGTCTCAAACCATGTTTGAGCCCTTCGTTGCAGCCACTGTATCAGTACATCTTATCAAGGGTCTTCCTCTTTTTCACTGACCTCTACCTTTACCAAGCATGATGTCCTTCTCCAGGGACTGGTCTATCCTGATAACGTGTCCAAATTATGCGAGAAGAAGTTTCACCATCCTCACTTCTAAGGAGTATTCTGGCTGTACTTCTTCCAAGACAGACTTATTTATTCTGGCAGTCCATAGTATATTCAATATTCTTCACCAACACTATAATTCAAAGGCATCGATTCTTCTTCAGTCTTCCTCATTCATTGTCCATCTTTCAAGTGCATGACGCAACTGAAAATACCATGGCTTGGGTCAGGTGCCCTTAGTCCTCAAAGTGACATCTTTGCTTTTCAACACTTTAAAGAGGTATTTTGCAGCATATTTGCCTAAAGCAATATGTCATTTGATTTCCTGACTGTTGATTTCACGGGCGTTAATTGTGAATCTGAGTAAAATGAAATTTTTGACAACTTCAATCTTTTCTCCATTTATCATGATGTTGATTTTTGGTCCAGTTGTGAGGATCTGTGTTCTCTTTTATGTTGAGGTGTAATTCACACCGAAGGCTGTAGTCTTTGATCTTCATCAGTAATTGCCTCAAGTCCTCTTGACTTTCAGCAAGCAAGGTTGTGTCATCTGCATATCTCAGGTTGTTAATGAGTCTTCCTTCAATCCTGATGCCGTGTTCTTCTTCATTCTTGGATTATTTACTCAGCATAGAGATTGAATCAGTACAGTGAAAGAATATAACCCTGACACACTCCTTTCCTGATTTTAAACCATGCAGTATCCCCTTGTTCTTTTTGAAGGACTGCCACTTGGCGTATCACAGATTCGCATGAGAATTCCCATTCTTATCAAGGTTAGCCATAATGAGTCAGAATTGACCTCTCTGGCCATGGGTTTAGTTTGAGTTTTTTGTTTTGTTTTTGTTGTTTTAATGATAACTAAAAACTTTAAGTAAGGTAAAAATATATATATACATTCCAAAATGCTCCATGTAGGTAGAAACTACAATGCGTAAAAATAGCATTGTACAAACCGTGTTGTGATTCCACAAAGCAAGTTTATATAAGGTGAAATATCATTGGTGAACCAATATTTTTCTTAAGTATTTGGAGGGCATGATGTGTGAAGTGGTCAGATATACGCAAAATATCACTTTGTTAATGCTTACAGAGAGCCAATATGTTGTGCCAGGTCTTACTTCAACAGATATTTCTTGGTGGACATGTGTTCCCCTCTCTCCGAATTTCTAATAGAAACTTTACCCTTCAATTCTAGCTCTACATATGTTTAAAAACACACAAGCTCAGCAAACAAGAGAGCAGTCTGATAATAACAAATCTCCTACAAACCTTAGCACTGAAACAAACAACTCTCTTTCATAGCTCCTGCTTTCTAAGACTCCTGGGCATTTTGATAACTTAGCAATATATAGCAATAAATGAGTTTAATAGGAATGAGAGCAAAACACATTTGACAGTCTTTATATCACACATGCTATGCCCTGGTGGCTCAGTGGTTAAGAGCTTGGCTGCTAACCAAAAGGTCGACAGTTCAAATCCATCAACTGCTCCTTGGAAACCCTATAGGGCAGCTCTACTCTATCCTGTAGGGTTGCTATGAGTTGGAATCGACTTGACAGCAATGGGTTTGATTTTTTTTTTTTCAGTATACATATAGACTCTTCCTATACTATATATAAAAAAAGAAAAAAAACAGGACAGCATCATCATTTTGCTATTCATTGTGACCCAAACAAAAATGCTTTTCTCTCACTTCAAACCTTCTGAAATACATTGGAAAAAGATAAAGAGGGAGTTAAAAAAAAAATGTCTTCTAAATTCTTCACCCAAAAGTTTAATGATTGAAAAACTTTTTCCTAGAAAAGGCTAAACACTCATCTAACTCACTAAAGAGGGGAACAAAGGGCAGAGATCAGAGGAAGCTCTACATAAGGTATTATTTATAGGCTGTTCACCACCCCCAGGGGAGAAAAAAAGAACACATTAATAGAACCAAGGGTGAAAATAGAGCAAGAGATCAGCCACAATGTCAAAGAAAATTCAGAACTTTAATTAAGCCCAACACTCATATGATTCAGAAACACTTTAGCTATGTCCAAAGACTCCAGGCTCCTCTAAGGAAGCTTCTCAAAGCCAAACAACTCCTGCATGTCAATGACAACTTTATTTCCAATCTCACCCTCAATTCTAAAAGCCTCCCTCTTCGCCCTTGAATTCCAAAATACAGTCAGTGGGATTTTTACTTAGGTCTTCCTCACAAGCTAAAAAGTATGCAATAATACCAAAGAAGTTTTAAAACTTCAGAACAGTACCTTGTTTATTTCTACAAAAGTGGTTGAGAAACATTTTAGAACAGAATGAAAGAGTCTTAATCTCTCTGTGCGTGTATGTGTGTCTGGGTATACACTTAAATTAGTAGTTCTTCAGCTTGGTTGGAATTAGAACTACAGAAATAGAAAAGGCTGGGAGAAAAATGATAATTTTACATCTTATTTTTTGTAGAATTCTCTGGGCTTCACTAAAACAATAAAAGGTAATTGGGGTTAATTTGAAAGGAATCCATTTTTGGAGTACATCACATTGGTTAACTTGAGATATACAGTGAAACCTGTGAGAGCTGGAACTCAACGAGACTGACTTCTTTTTCTGGATCTCAAAAGCTTTCTGCAATTGATAGGGTGCAGTCAACACATTTCTATGGTTCTCTACGTAGTGGGAAATATTTGAGTTTTCCTTCTCTGACAAGTTTCCACCTTATACAGCTTCCGGCTTTTGCTGGTTTTTCTATTTCTTCTTTTCGAGCTTGATCACAGGATCTTTAACCAAGTTTATTGGTAACTGCTATGCAAATCATATTATATTCAATGTTATAATTTATTGCTCAAGATAAGACACTACTAGAGGATACCATGATTTTTTAAATCAAGTCAGGGTTACATATAATTCTGTCAGCTATTAATAATGCATGACTTTTTTTATTCAGAAAGGTACTCTTATTAACATTTAGCTGAGGCCTAGAATCTTTGGTCATAGAATTTAAGCTCAAGACAAACGACAAGAGCCAGCCAGAAATGCAGTAAGGATGGGTGTTTTAGACAGACCTCACTTCCTTCATCTTTACTAAATGTGTCCCCACTTCTATCAGTTGCCATAAACCTGTATTGTCAAACACATTCTGCAAAAGATACTAAGCCTCACATACATACAGTACGCATCAGTGGCTATTTTCAACCCTCACCCTCAAATGTCCAAGCAATAATAAAAAATTTTTTAAAAAAGTAAAACCACTGCTTTTTTTGTGTGTGTGTGGCCATCTTTCTTTTCATTCCTCTCCATAGTTTATATTGTAAGTAACCTGACTGGACTTAACTATGACTTTGAACAAGTTTTAAAAGTAGTTTTAGAAATCATAAATACTAACTAGCTTAGATTTATGAAACAGTATTACTCATCCTCCTGGATTACACCAGTCCTTCAGGTCAAGATTTAACCACAAGGGAATGGAAATGGAAATCTCAAAACTAGCCAGTTCCTTAGAGTCTAAGCTTCTAAGGATAAGGATTAGCTCATAGTTCAATTTAGCATCTATTTCACTGAGAGCTCAATAAACACTGAATGCTGTGATGATGTCATATGAAAGCACAGCTAACAGCATAAGGGAAGCTCTGAAATAATAATGCCTATTTTTTCTTTAATTTATATTGTTCTAACTGTTCAAGGAGCTGATTATATTTCAAACACAAGCTTTTAAACATTAAATAATGGTTTTCTCATTTAAATAGATTGTTTTCAGGTAGTTTCATTCCAGGAACTCCACATGCCATGTTTATCTTTCTCACATATCAAGGACAAACTTGGGGGAGGAAAAAAAAAAGACTGAACACCATTTAACTCAAATCAGCATCCATTAAAGAAAAGGCTAAGGCAAAGGTGTCAAAGTTCAGCCTATCCAAGTGCCAACAAACTTGTAAAGGTGATTTAGAACCATGTAATTACATCAAAAAAAAAAAAAAAAACCCACAGACATTTTTACTGTAGAGTGTACTAAAAGCCACTGTCTACCCTTCACAATAACTATGAATAACCATATATTTGCAATGTTTCCTTTTTTTCTTTTTGTCTTAGTACTTGCCATGTTACAGAAAATTAATCTCAGAAGCTGGTTTTTAAATGTGTGTGATTACAAAACCATGGTAACCTTAGAGGATGAGTTTATTAGGTGACATTTACTTATTCCAAGGTCTTAGAAGAATAATGATTAAGTATTTTGCCGTTTAACGCACTTCAGCTGACTGCCAACCAAACAGCATTTCACTCGTTTGTTGAAGAAACATAAGGCCCAGTGGGAATCACTGAATTTTGCAACTTTCCAATCATATGATTAAATATAATTAAGAAAAGAACAGACCTTTAATTTAAAAACATGTCAGTTTTACAGTGAAAAATAGGCATGACCTTTGCACTAGAATATAATCCAACTACATAAAAGTATTAAAAATGATTAAAAATTTTCTTGCTAATTAATAAGTACCTCATCACACATAAAAAAAGCCAATACTACTGTGTACCCAGGATCAATGACGTTGTTAAGAAAAATTCTTGAATTTACAGATCAAGAATGAAAGTTATTGCAAAACAGTGTATGTAACCACATATAATTAAATAGACGATTAAATTCCTTTTACTGCAGTCTTTCCTACAGAAAAACAAACTTGGTATGAAATGGAATTTTTCAAAGTAATTCAGTAAAGATAGAAAAGTTTATATAGATTGGGAAGAGAGTGGTCTCTCTCCAAACTCACAGGATGAGTGGACATGCTGTCTAATTGGAAGTGAAATATCAATGCTTTTTTCCATAGTGGGCTTGCTGTGTTTGTTGAAACTTGTGACACCTTTTTTTGTTTTTTTTTTCCCCAGGTTTGGAAGTACAATTTGAATCATACTGGGCGAATGATCTTTAACATATATTCATATAACAGTAGTGAAATCCAGCATTGGCCATTTCAAAATTGGTTGAAGGAAAACTAAAAGCCAAAAACTATTTTTGACACAGACATTCTTGACTCAAAGTAATAAACAGTTTGGGTGGGGTTAAGGGGTTCCTTCCTCCTAGCTTCTGGGCCATCCCCAAAGCTAGACCATGACTCCATGACTTACTCTTTTACCAGCTTGCTTCCTGAGCCTATTAGCTAATACGAGTCACCTAGAAATTCTTCATGAGGAGCAAAGGTTTCTTTACCAATACCAAAATATTCTACTGTAATTACTGCTATGGTACTCAGTGTGACTATTCTGTTATTGTTGTTGCTGCTGCTGTTGCTGTTTTTAGGTGCCATTGAGTGGGTTCTGACTCAGGGTAACCCTATGTACAACACAATGAGACGCTGCCCAGATCTGTACTATCCTTGCAATCATTGTTATGTTTCAGCCCACTGTTGCAGTCATTGTGTCAATCCATCTCCTTGAGGGTCTTCTTCTTACTTGCTGACCCTTTACTTTATCAAGCAGGATATCCTTCTCTAGGGACTGGTCCCTCCTGATAGCTACACTTTCAGGGATCATTTCTATAGTTATTGTTCTAATAATCAAATATTCAGAAGCACTCTTAAAAATGATCATATACATTTCTCAGGTCTCATAATTCTACCTTTTGCACAGAACTTGTGCTCTATATTGAAAGAGCTACTGAAAAGCCAATGTTCTAATCTTTAAAGCTGGTAAAGGATACGAAAGGAGTATGGTAAAGTTGGCTGCTGCTTCAAACTTCATAGAAATAAAGGCTGCCCCTGTTCATAGTTTTACATGATGACTGTGCTTCCCAAAACCTAAATGGGGTTATCTTCTTTATTACTGAAACCGATCTCCTTATTTTTTGATGCACAGAACTAACCCGAACTTCCTGAAATAGAGCTGAAACAGCAGTAATGCTTAGGCCCAACGTAGAATATTCTTGGCCAAATAAAATCATTAGCCAACTGAAAAGTATAAATTTTAAAAGAAAGGAGGTGTAGTATTGTGTTCTGTAAGGCGTGGGGTCACAGTAGAAACCACATTAAATTGGAAGAGCCTATAGGGTTCACCATGGAATAAAATAGTCTGTCAATAGGGATTTTCACAGAAAAGTAGAGAATTGTCAAAATTCATAGGTTAGCCACACATTCACATGTAAAATGAATCCCTTCCAAGCACTAAACTTTTATTAGTCTGGCAGGTTTGAGAATTTTCAATCGGGAAAAAAAAAAAAAACTATCACACATAGGAAATGGAAGTCACTAAGGGCAATCAGAAATTACTGTGAAAACATTCTGAAGCAGAATATGTAGCAGGATCTAAAGATTACTGAAAATCTGAATCACTTCTGGAGGTACAATCATCTCCAAACTTCTCAACAGAATTTAAATGAAGCCACAAACTAAGAATTTAGGTTCTATTTCTCTATTCATTCATTCAATAAACACATATTTCTTGAGCATCGACTCAATGCCAGGTAATTCTGGGCTCTGGGAATACAGTGGTGGACAAAACAACCAAAAATTCCTGCCCTCATGGAACTTTCATTCTATCAGGAAGAGACAGACAAGATATATAACATAGTAAATGGTGGCAAGTGCTGAGGAGAAAATAATGGAGGACAGGGGCTAGGGACTATTGGGAAAAGTTTCAATTTTAGATAGGGCAGCCTCTCAGAAGGTAGTACTTGAGTAAAGAGACCTAAAGGGTTGAGGAAATGATCCATGTAGATACCAGTGTGGGTGTGGGGCAGAGAGGGCATTTCAAGCAGAAGGAACAGTGAGTGCAAAGTCCCTGAGCATGGCTCTTTCAAGGAACTATAGGAGGCCAGTGAGGCTCAAACAGAGTGAACAAGAGGGAGAGAAGCAGGAGATGAGGTCAAACAGGTCATGGCCAACAGCTCATGTGGATTTCATAGGCTATTTCACAGCCTTTTGCTTTTACTCCAAGATGGGAAGCCATTAAAAAGTTTTGAACAAAGAAATGACGTGACCTGACAAATATTTTAATAAGATTACTCTGCCTGCTAGGTTGAGAATAGCCTGTAGTATACTAAGGGTCAATAAAATCATTCGCCAAATAAAAAACCCAGAATTTTAAAAGAGAGGGAGGAGTAGCCTTGTGTTCTACAGGGTGTGGGATCACAGTAGAAACTACATTAAACTGGAGAAATCTCGCCAAGGAAAAAAAAAGTTAATCAGTAAGGGTTTTCACAGAAAAGTAGAGAATTCTCAAAAAGCATAAGTTAGACCAACTAATTAGGAAACATCTGCAGTAATCTAGGCAAAAGATGATGGTGACTTGGACCAGGGTTGTGGATGTATTGGATGTAGAATGTGTGAGACTCTGGGTATCTGGATATCTCTGAAGGTAAAAAGACAGGATTAGCCAATGGATTAGACAAGGGATGTAGGAAAAGAGAAGGGTCAAGGAAGACTCCGATGTTTCCGGCCCAAGGAACAAGAAGAATGGAGTTGTTTATTGAAATGGGGAAATCTATAGGAGGAGCAGAACAGAGGCAGCTAGATCAGGATCTCAGTTTTGGACATATCTACTAACCATCCTATGAGTTGGAATCGACTCTACGGCAACAGATTTGTTTTTGTTTTGTTTTGTTTTGTTTTTGGATTAACCATCCAGCTGAAGATGTTCAATCAAGTCAGGAAACAGATCTGGAGATGGCATCAGCATATTGATGAACTAGTTTGAAATTTTAAACTTAAGTCTTCTAGGCTTATCAGTGGTGTGCTATCTACTGTGTGTCTGTCACTCCACAGCTGTCCATCAGTCAGAGAGGGGTGAACTATCTCAGGAATTCAATTTTGGTTGATTAATATTTCTAAGAAAGTATTATATTTGGGACAGTTATTTCTCACAGGCAATTAGTTCTCACCTAATCACACATTCAATAAATATTTATTGAACATCTATTATGTGTTAGGCATTGCAAGACACTGGGAATACAGTAGTGAACAGACAGACCTGGAGGTCCCCTGCCTTCAGTGTGGTGAAGGAGACAAACAGCAAAACAACAATCACATACACGATTGATTAATTAACACCAATTGTGACAAGCCCTATATAAGAGAAGTTAGAGAATACAGATTATTTGACTATTTTTCATTCCTGGCCAACCTCCCACCAACACAGTATGTACTCCCACGACCCATGCTCTCCAGCAGTACAATCTCTTGCGGGCCGATGACTATCAACAAAATGACACAGGTGCTCTTGTCTTTAAACACTTACATATTCAAGAGCATCTTAATCTTTAAGAATCTTAAATGAAAATACTACGTCCATCTCATTCAGCACTGAATTACCTATACAATGAACTGTGATCTCTCTACTTTTCTCAGACCAGGGATCATGTGAATAAAGTGCAGTTTGCATTTGACTGAAAGATAAAATAGAACACTACATCTGAGATATATCCTGTAATAGCTTCTCATACTGAATTCCAAGATGAGAATAAGAATCAAAGTGGCTCTTTTACTCACAGATGACTATACCAATACACCCACTCCTCACTTATCAACACAGTTAGGTTCCAAAGACCAGGTCGTCATGAGAAAATGGAGGGTGACAACATCGGATCACAAAATGGAGGATGACTACATAATTACATAACAGCCAGACAATATCATTACAAAACTGCCAAATAATATCATTACATAAGTGCCAAATTACAACATTATATAATTCCAAACTACTGAGAATCACAGCCCAGCAAAGGTAACTCATAACCTCAATCATCACAGCTAGAGTTACTCTCACTTAACACCTTGGTATTCATTACTGCCAGATGTATGTCGTTAATATGCAAAATACTCAGATAGTAGATTTTCTACTATTGTCATAAAATCAAAATGTTGTATAACAAGACAGTAAGTGAGGAATGGGTGTACACACACAGAAACAGAATTTTAGAGCTATTTTTAAAAGCCATTTTTTTAGAGACAATGCAGTCCAATATGACTCTCATTTGATGGAAGGGAAAACTCATGTTCAGAAAGACTAGGTGACTCACCCAAAGTTAAATGGCTAGTGAGCAGCAAAGCCAAGACTAGACCAAAATCTCCCAACATTTAATTCAGGTGGCACCAAGTACAATTCTGACCTTATATTTTTCTATCAGAAGGAAAGGGAATAAAAGAATGAAATGGAGACACTGGTAGTAATTTTTGCTTTGGAAGCCTTCTTTAAGAGCATGTTTTATGACTAAAAGTGTACATTATAGAGGATTTATACATACAGGTTATTGGTGCTGAGAGAGGCGAATGAGAAACACTTACTGCATTATAGAAAGAGGCTCCAAAGAGTGAAGAATGAAGAGCTCAGGAAGTAGCATTAAAGACTGAGAAACAGAAAAGTGCTATGGAAAGCTTTTATAATTAGAAGGAGACAATGTCCATTAACTACCACACAGAAGAGTTAAAACAAGCACACCTACTATAGAAGTAGTCTTAATATTAAAGAGAATTATCCAATAAATAAAAAATTAAAAGATTAGATCTCCTTCTATAATACTACTGTGAGGGACAGAGGTAAAATAGAATTTTTTTTTTTTTCTGGACAGGGTTTAAGACATGGAATTATGAATATGATTCATGGATTCTACTAAACTTTAAAAGCAGGTGTTTCCACAACGCTCCGACATCTAGAAATTCTGAGTGAGGAATAAAATCTTCTACACCATTATCAAATGAATTAATTTATGAAGCTTTTTCACTATTAACAATCCCAAATAGCTGAAAATACTCAGTGCTACTTAAAATGCAGGAATAAAAATAAATCCATAAACCTATAAAGCATATGTCTGAGTAACCAAAAAAACTACAAAAACTCCAAGTAACTTGATGAAAGCTTGATTATAAATGGTATAATGTATTAAGCTGTTAAGATACACCTCAGAAAATAAAAGTTTTCTTTTATGCCTTAAAATAGCCTTCATCTCAAAAAGGAAAAGCTATTAGGTTTTTCTTTCTGTATAGCTCATCTACTCATACTGATCAGAGATGATAAAAATAATTTCCTTCTAACTCCAGATTAATCTATCTAGAAACAGCACAGATACAAATACCTTTTCCAACTACAGCCACAGGAGAAAACTTTCACCTTCCTTTGCTTTATTTTTCTTAAACCCAAAGCTGGGATAATGATTTGGTTTGTCCCATTCCCCTGGCTCTAAGACATTATATTGAATTCACTCCAAACTTATCAATAAAATACAATGATCTATGTATAAGCTTCTTTTGTTCACTACAGTGTTCCCAATACCTAAAACACACAGTACTTACTCAAAATATACTGACATACAGTATATATTCAAAAATAGTGCTTGAATTAAATTGATTTGAATTAAATTATACACTAAAAGGTATGTCTTAACATTTTTTTGTTTGTTAAAGTAAAATATACCAGAATCTCGATGTAATGACAATGACAGTCCGATAGCTTCATTATATCCAAGTCTTTATGTTACATAATTATCATATGACACAGAAGTAGATTTTGTTTGCAGTATTTACTTGAGTATATACATACATATATGAGTGTGTGTGTATAGATGTGTGTATACGTGCACACACCTATACACACATATATAGAAAAGCTGTTATCATGATATTAATAAAACCTGAGATACTTGTGTAGTGCTTAACAATTCATAAAGCAAGTCCATATATAAATATATGTATATATATACATACATACCCAACATACATACGCATATACAAATACATTATATAATTACATGTAGAGATAATATTGTATTTACATACATATTATATTATATATTTTATATTTTATATAGCATTACTATCCATTCTTCACTGATGATTGAACCAAAGCTTTAAGAAACTGGGTGTCATGGAGCTAAAAGGCGACAGAGTCTAAAATTGAACTCAGGTCTCTAAACCCCAAACTCAGGTAAACCTACTTGATTCTAGCTGGACATCTAAAACATGACAGGTTTTTACTTGAAATAATAGCAACTTTATGTGTAACAAACACTGTCTTTGCAAACTCCCTCTGAAGAGGGAAGGAGTAATAAGTCAGACAAGATTTCAATGATATATCTCCTGGTGTCATCTTTGGGTGCTTGAGCTTATTATCTCTTTAAACTACTTTGCTTTTCAATTATTTTACTTTTAAAATAAATGTTTTGCTGTTTAATTTTAAAGGGTGTATGAATGGAGATTTACTCCTGATTTTTCATAAAGGACAAAATATTAACACAGATCAATGAAACAATGCTTCAGCAGTGAAGAAAGGGTGCATTGCATCCATATCGATGTACTAGAGAAAAAGAAATATAATGCTTTTTGTCCTTATTCCAGCCAACACCATGCTATTCAAAGCGGTAAGGCTAGAGAAAGGAGCTTGCAGACGCAACTTTCTTGCCCAGCACCTGTTTCCCCAGGTCAGGAGCACACACAATCAGCCCAGACTCACCTTGCTGTCTCCTTCCACTCCATCTCCTGCCCATCCACGGCCAGAAGCTCATCCAATTCGGTGAAGAGCTGAGGGGGTGCAGGGCTGTCATCTTCTTCTCCCAAAATGAATCGAATGCGTTCTGCGGCGGGAGAGACTGCAGAAGTGAAAATACTGTGGTTAAATACAGGCTGAACAACCCTGAGAAAAGTGTAGCTCCGGGTATGTCCTCCCTCGGCAAGGCTGTTGGGCTTCCCTTCCACATTTTCAGTGGACATCTTTCTTCCTGAGCCTCCGTTATCCCCAACCTAGTGTTGAAAAGAAATCAAAACCCTTCTCTATTCCTTTGGTTCTAAACTGTATCTCAGCCCTCTACCGCTTCCCAGAAGGACAGCGCTCCAGGTCTGTGTGGCTTGTGACAAAGAACCTTTAGTCCTCAGATGAACGGAGGTCCAGTCACAGGACTTTCCCTCCTTCCCCACTAATGACCCATCCAAAATTATTTGAACAAAAACCAGTCTGAACCAATCACTTTTTTCTTAGAGCAGTGAGAATGAGCAATAGAGCACCCCAGTCCTGAGATTCTCCCAGCCCCCGCCTTCCATCCACCCTCACTCTGTCCAATACCTAAAGCCTATGCCCTCACGGGCTCCTCACCGCCCATAACTGGCTAACTACAAAGTTGATGAAGGAATATTTAACAAGACTGGGCCTCTTCTTTACATAATGGCAGTACCCAAAAATGTTTAGTCACACTTCAATGCACGTGAAAAACAAGCCCAAGTAAAATATTGTACACCTAAGTAAAAAAAAAAAAAATTCCAACACACTCAAGCACATAATTGAATGCCCTACTAGCTCCTTTTGACCTCATCTCCTGAAAATCAGGTAATGAAAAATTAACGAGAATTTTCCCTAGGTCATGGGTTATATTCTCTTTTTTGTTAAAAAAAGCATTTGGAAACTAACGGTCATCTTTACCAAGCTAAGGCCCAAAGATACTCTTTATAATCTGTGGGTAAAACCAAGAATGTATATGCCTGTGAATGGAGTCTGTGTGCATATATACATATGCATACATATATGTACATAATGACGCACATATGCACATACACTTGTAGATATACATGTGCACAAACAAGAAAACCCGTACCACATGAAAACAGGCCAGAATAACATTTCACAAATCAAAAATTTTACTACAAACACATGAAAAATATTTAACTTAACTAGTGCCAAAACAACTAATTATTAAAATAAGATACACATTTTACCTATTAAAGTAGCAAAAATTAAAAAGAATGATAATAGCCAATGTTATCAAGGGCAAAGGAAACATGCACCAGTACCTACCAATTTATATTAGATAGGAGTCTAAGTGGGAAAATCTTTCTGTCAAGCAATTTGGAAGCATATGAAAATGTTTCAGAAGTGTATATATCCTTTCATCCAGCAATTCTACTACTTAGAAATACAGTCATTCCAAATAATTAATAACTACTGTCACAAAGATTTAGTTACAGAACACTGTATACACATTGCAGGCACGGCATTGTTATAATTGAGAAAAATAGAAAAAGCTTAAGTGTCCAAAAAGAAGAATTGGTTAAATAAACTATGGTAAAACTACGCAATAAAAAATGAAGTCTAGCTTTCTATTTTTTGACAGGTATAATATTAAGCGAAAATATAAAGTTACAAAATCATACGCATAAAGTTATCCCCCTTTTGGTAAAGAAAAAAATACATATATATCCATAAAATAAAGTCTGGAATTGAGACTGCCCTCCCTCATTTTGCCCATTTCCAGTATCTGTGAATTTCAGATATCTCAGTTTAGTTAAATAACCCCAGTCCCCCAACAACACAATTCAAATTTCAATTACCATGGTATGCTGACCGTGGGTACTTGCATCGAGTACTAACTTCACTTCTAGCTTTTCAGTCCACAAAATGCTACATAAGTAACAGATATGTATCATGACCTTTTTAAAATCTTAAAAAGTAAAGATGTCCCTTTGATGACTAGAGTGCTCCTGACCCAAGCCAGGGTTTTTTCAATCACCTCATATCCATGTGAAAGCTGGACAATGAAAAAGGAAGAAGGAAGAAGAATTGGCCCATTAGGATTGTGGTGTTGGTGAAGAATATTGAATATACAGCCAGAAGAACAAATAAATCTATCTTGAAGGAAGTACAGCCACAGTGCTCCTTAGAAGCAACGATGGCGAGACTTCTTCTAGCTTACTTTGGACACATATGGCATCATGAAGGATCAGTCACTGGAGGAAGGACATTATGCTTGGCAAAGTAGAGGCTGGCATAAAATGGAGACTCTCAATGAGATGGATTGACACAGTGGGAGCAACAATGGGTTCAAACATAGCATATGAGGATGGGGCAGACCAGGCAACATTTTGTTCTGTTATATATAAAGTCAACATAAGGACATCAGAGTTTCGAAGGTGAAAATAATGAAGCTAGCTCACTCAAGCAACCCACTTGGGTATATCAAAACAAAACAAAGCAAGAGGCGAGGATACAGTAAGCAAACATAAAATAAACTAATACAATAACTTACACATGGCTCAGAGACAACAGTCAATATCAAATCACATAAAGAAACACCATGATCGCTTCAACAAGCTCTCAAAACAAAGAATCAAGGGATCTTCTAGATGAAAGTACATTCCTGGAATTATCAGAGAGAGAAAACAAAAGATTAATATACAGAACCCTTCAAGACATCAGGAAGGAAATCAGGCAATATGCAGAGCAAGCCAAGGAACACACAGATAAAGCAGTTGAAGAAGTTAAAAGGGTTCTTCAGGAACATAATGAAAAATTTAATGAGCTGGAAAAATCCACAGACAGCAACCAGAAAGTCAGAAGATTAATGATAAAATTATAGAAGTAGAAAGAGCAGAATTGAGCAAGTGGAAGGCAGAATATGTGAACTTGAAGATAAAGCACTTTGCACCAATATATTTGAAGAAAAATCAGATAAAAGAATTTTAAAAAATGAAGAAACTTTAAGAATCATGTGGGACTCTATCAAGAGAAATAACCTACAAGTGACTGGAGTACCAGAACAGGGAGGGATAACAGAAAATACAGAAAGAATTGTTGAAGATTTGTTGCCAGAAAACCTCCCTGCTATTGTGAAAGATGAGAAGATATCTATCCAAGATGCTCATTGAACTCCACATAAGGTAAGATTTTAAAAGAAAGTCACCAAGACATATTATAATCAAACTTGCCAAAACCAAAGATAAAGAGTGAATTTTAAGAGCAGCCAGGGATAAACGAAAAGTCACCTACAAAGGAGAGTCAATAAGAATAAACTCGGACTACTCAGCAGAAACCATGCAGGCAGAAACCATGCAGGCAAGAAGGCAATGGGATTACTTATATAAAGAACTGAAGGAAAAAAATTGCCAGCCAAGAATCACATATCCAGCAAAACTGTCTCTCAAATATGAAGGTGAAATTAGGACATTTCCAGATAAACAGAAGTTTATGAAGACTACATGATATTTTACAAAAATGAAAAAATCAAAAATTGGCCAACAAAGGTGAAAATGCAGCAAATAAACAAAGAGTGATACCACTGAGGTAACTTTGGTGAGGGGTTAGATGGTACACAATACTGGGGGACTCAGTACAACTTGACTAAGACAAGGTCATGAAAGCTTCAGACACATCCAAACTCCCTGAGAGACCGATTTACTAGGCTGAGGGCTGAGAACTGTGGTCTTGGGGAACATCTAGCTTAACTGGCATAGCAGTTTATAATGAAAATGTTCTACATCTTACTTTGGCAAATAGTGTCTGGGGTCTTAAAAGCTTGAAAGTGACCATCGATGATACTTCATTGGTCCCACCCCATCCACAGCAAGGGGGAATGAAGAAAACCAAAGACACAAGGAAAAGGTTAGTCCAAAGGGCTAATGGACCACAGCTACCATAACCTCTACCAGACTGAGTCCAGCACAACTAGATGGTACCTGGCTACCAACACCAACTGCTCTGACAGGATCACAATAGAGGGTCCTGAACAGAGCTGGAGAAAAACATAGAACAAAATTCTAACTCATAAAAAAAGACCTGATTTACTGGTCTTACAGAGACTGGAGAAACCTTGAGAGTACGGCCCCCAGGCACCCTTTTAACTCAGTAATGAAGTCACTCCTGAGGTTCACCCATTAGCCAAAGATTAGACAGGCACATAAAACAAAACAAGACGAAATGGGCACACCAGCCCAGGGGCTAGGAGAAGGCAGGAGGGGACAGGAAAGCTGGTAATGGAAAACCCAAGGTGAAGAAAGGGAGAGTGTTGGCATGCTATGGGGTATGGGGTTGGAAACCAAAGTCACAAAATAATGTGTTTTAATTGCTTAATGAAAAACTAATTTGCTTTGTAAACCTTCATCTAAGGACAATAATAAAGAAAAAAGTGTGAGTTTAAAAAAAAAGGTGATATCCCTGAAAGTGAAATTTGAATTAAACGTAAATGAAGTTATAGATGAAATAGCTGACCGTGGGAATGTTGACGCTACTGCTGTTCCAGAGCCTCCAGCTACGCAGCCAGGGGAACTTGGCGAAAGTGAGCTTACCAACAGAGATGAGGGAAGTGGTTGTGCGAAAAAGATGAAGATGTCCCAGTGTAAGTGACACAGCAAAAAAGCCTCACAAAAGAAACTCTAGGAGACATTTCATGACATTGAAAGCATAAAGGACAAAATGTTGGAAGCTGATCCAAACTTAGAAAAGAGTATGACAATTCATATAGGCACAGGTATCTAAAAGACAAAAGAGGTTTGCTCTGTATTATAAGTTATACAACTAGAAGGTAAGCATTATTCAAACTAATCTTGATAAACCACTTTAATTCTCACTGTTTCTAATTTTTTAAATTGCAGTGTACTAAAAAACATTAGCTTTATTATTTTTTCATTTCCCTGTACATTTATAATACATTTATAGCCAACAGCAACAGCGATTTTAATAATTTGGCAAAAAAGTTTAAAAGATCATGGAACAACAGTAATTTTCCCCGTTGATTATTAGAATCATTTTGCACAGTTTCATGTTACACAGTCATTTTTCTGGTCTTGTGCTACCATGCAAAGCAAGGGCTGCCTGAATATACAACTTTTACATGCTATACAGTTTATTTTAGGGCTTCTATTTTCTTCCTTTCACTTTTCTGTAACTTCTAAAGTATATGCAAATAGGCATGGTTTCAAGCTCTGAAGGTAAAGGAAAGAACCCAAAAAAGCCTGTTATTACTGCATTATTACTGTAGGGGAAACAAATGAAGTAATTAATTAAATCAATTTGTTAAATGAATAAATTAATTATACATCCACAAACAAAAATAAGCTGCTAATTATAAGTGTTTTCAAAAAATCAAATAAGGTGATCAAAGACATCAAATAGGACACAATGAATATGTTTTACTTCTGTAATCAGAAAAAAATAGCTTTGAAATTTCTAAATATCTCTGGGAGAAAAAATAATCTGAAGTTCCAGGACTTCTGTGCAAAACATTTCCAATGCCATTCCTATCAAGTTAGGAGAAATGGAATTATTTTAGGATACCAGGGAGGGCATGAAAATTAAGAAACGAAGGGCAGAATCTGGAATCTGGATAATATTTGTGAGGAGTAGAGTGTTCACACTACTACAAATTGAGTCACGTTGTTCATCATGTTATTGCTGTGGGCTGGTGAGTTGACTCTGGCTCATACAAAAAGAAAACCAAACCCGTTGTCATAGAGTCGCTTCCGACTTATAGTGACCCTATAGTGACCTGTTATGACAGAGTAGAACTGTCCCATAGGATTTCCAGGGCTTTAATCTTTACAGAAGCAGACTGCCACATCTTTCTCTCATGGAGACGGTGGTGGGTTCAGACTACTGACCTTTCATTAGCTGCCGAGCCCTTATCCATTGCACTACAAGTGGTTTCGAAAGTGACAATCACAAACTTGATTCACTTTCCATCGACATTCAACATCAAGATCCCTGAGGTCAAACCAGCTTTTAGAAGGGAAAAGTCTAGGTTGTAGAGAAGCAACTTTTTGCCTATTTCTGAAGATGTGATGTGGGTTTGTTCCCACTGCTAACAGGGCAGAATAAATGTCTCCCCTGCCTTTTTCTGCCTGAAGAACAGAATCTCCTGCATAGACACAGCACACATTCCTGCTTGCCTTGATTCATGGAGCATTACTCTGAGGCCTGGCACTTTCAATTTAGGAAAACACGACTTACTATGTATTAGAGAACAACTCAACAGTAACTTCTGAAAAATGAAATGGGAAAAGTAAATAACATTACCTCCAGGTCTTACTCTCCAGAACCCCTATCTAGAAACCCTTCACAACCAAAAACAAACACCAAACCCACTGACATCAAGTTGATTCCAACTCATAGGGACCCTATAGGACCACTTAGACTACCACCACCACCTATAGGGTTTCCAAGGCTAATCTTTACAGAATCAGACTGCCACATCTTCTTCCGGCAAAGCTGTTGGTGGGTTGGAATCACTGACCTTTCAGTTAGCAGCTGAGCACTTAACCACTGAGCCACCCATAAAAAAACTCTTTGTCGTGGAGTTGGTTCCAACTCATAGCAACCCTATACGTCAGAATAGAACTGCCCCAGTGGGTTTCCAAGGAGCAGCTGGTGGATTCAAACTACTAAATTTAATTAGCAGCTAAGCTCTTAACCACTGCATCACCAGGGCTCCTTAAATCACCTTTCATAGGTTGTATTATTTATTAAACACAGGCCCCTGAATAACCAGTATCACAATCATTTCGGTATAAAATGTCAAAATCGTATGTCATAAACTAGCTTGCTGCTCTAGGCAGTTTCTTTCTTCAGCTGCTCCCCTCAGCTTTCCCAGGAAGTAGAGAGGTAAGAGGCTATGGTAATTGTATTGTAAATGCAGGCCTGTGGTAGAAACATCCTCTGTGGCCAGCAAATGCCTTTCTCAACTGCTAACATCACTTTTGCAAAAAGAAATGCAAAGAGCAAGAACCTCCATCACAAAGCAGGTCTGGAATTTATTTTTCTCATAACTTTTGATCAGACAGTTGTTGTTAGGTGCCGTCAAGTCGGTTCTGACTCATAGCTACCCCACGCACAACAGAATGTGAAACAGTGAAATGAGCTAAATATAAGAGACAGCATCACACTGAGATTAGGAGAACAGGCTCTAGAGCCAGGTTGCCTGGGTTTGAATCCCAATTCTGTTACTAATTAGCTGTGTGATCTGAGACAAGTTAATCAACCTCTCTGTGTCTCAACTTCATCTGAAAAATGAAATAATGATGATTACTATAGTACCTACAATAAAAAAAAACAATACAAGGTTTAAATTAGTTAAAAATTGCCTCCCTTACTAGCAAAACCTGCGTGGCTTTTAAGCAAGGAAACTCATAGACATGGTCTTGAGAGCACCTACATGTTGAAAGTAATAGAATGACGATATAGGAAAGAAAAAGTTCTGCCTGTTTGACTTCCATGAATTAAGTAGCTTCAGAGATGGGAACAAAAAGGTGTGCCTACATTTTGGGAAACAGACAATCAAGAACAAGGGAAAAGAATGAAAGCCCTTTAGCTTCACTTTAATACCTGGTGAATAAGAAAATCAACTTGCATTACATACAAATGGATTATGATTCTAAGTACTAACCAGCTTAGTTTCATCATAAAAAGAGACACTAAAGAAAAATCAAAGACAGACAGGGAGAGAGAGAGAGAAAATGAGAGAGAGGTTAAGAAACTGTCAAATTATAATCCAAACACCTTTGGCCAAACAGAAGGCCTGTAGATCAAAGCTAAATTAATGCCTCTAATCTCCCTTGGATTTTTTTATTCTGTCCTCTGGTAGAATGTGTTTCTGCTTTTGTTAGTGGTTGTAGAAATTCCTGGGGGAGAGGGTGGATTCTACGTAGTTCTCTCTGCCCAGTGTCTACCTGCAGAATGACAAAATGATGGTGTGTAGGAGTCAGGGGGAGACCCAGTGCTACCAAACCCCCAATGTCTACAAGAAGGGTGGCATATATGTGGCAGCGACGCCTCCTATCCCCATTCCCACCTCCCAGCAGCCACAGCAGACATCATTTACACAGTATCATATTCATTCCTGCTGAGCCTGAACTTGAACTCAGACTTCATCTGCACAGCCACTATCTATCAGTCTGAGATGGCACATGAGCAAACCTCTCTGCCCCCCTGACTACAAAACAAGGTAATCTCAGTTTGGCTTTCATGTCCCTCTGGCCCCAATCTGTGTGCCCAACCTTGCCTCCCACAGAGGCCCAGAACTGTCTTGTAACTGACAAGAGAACACATCTGTTCATTCTCAGGTACTCTGCATTCTTCCTACCTAAGAATACTCTTCTCCCTCTCTCAATTTCCAAGTCCCTGTTGAAATTCTGTTTTCCAATATCCTATGCTAACTATTCACAGCAACCTGAATCTCTCCCTTATTCAAACCATAATAACACTTTGTGTCTGTACTACATTTTTGTTGTTAGGTGCCATTAACCCAGTTCCAACTCATAGTGACCCTATGTACAATAGAAAAAAACACTGCCCCATCCTCAAAATCATTTGAGCCCATTGTTGCAGACACTGTGTCAATCCATATAGTTGAAGGTCTTCCTCTTTTTCATTGACCCTCTACTTTGCTAAGCATGATGTCCTTCTCCAGGGACTGGTCCCTCCTGACAACATGTCCAAAGTAAGTGAGATGAGGTCTCACCATCCTTGCTTCTAAGGAGAATTCTGGCTATACGTCTTCCAAGACAGATTTTTTCATTCTTCGGGTAGTCCATGGTATATTCAATAGTCTTTGCCAACATCATAATACTTTCCTAGGCACCAGCGAATATACCTCACCTTACCAGTTGCTGTCGAGGCAACCCCATGTGTGTCAGAGTACAATTGTACTCTATAGGGTTTTCAATAGCTGATTTTTCAAAAGCAGATCACCAGGACTTTCTTTCTAAACTACTATACAGCCTGCTTATACTACCTAACTTTCGTATATGTGACTTGTCTCTCCAGCTAGATCACAAATCTCCTGGAAGGCAAGATCTGTGTACTGTGTGCTCTCCTCAAAGACCAGCACAGTACCATGCACGCAAGTCTCTCTAAATATTAGAGTGAACATGCTCAGCATTTCTCAAGCTGAAAGTACTGAAGAAAAAATTCAACTCAAGTTGTAATACTGATGGATTCTATGGGGAAAATACTAAACAAAGCAGTAAGAATCAAAAGAACACGGAAAGAACAGACAGAGTCACTGTACCGACAAGAACTGGTCAATCTTCAATCATTTCAGGGGGCAACATATGGTCAAGAATTGATGGTACTGAAGGAAGAGGCTCAAGCTGCACTGAAGGCATTGGCAAAAACCAAGCCCCCAAGAATTGATGGAATGCCAATTGAGATATTTCAACAAACAGACGCAGTGCTAGAAGCACTCACTCTGCTTATGCCAAGAAATTTGGAAGACAGCTACCTGGCCAACTGACTGCAAGAGATTCATATTTGTACCCATTCCAAAGAAAGGTGATCCAACAGAATGTGGAAATTATAGAGCACTAACACTAATATCACACACAAGTAAAATTTTGCTGAAGATAATTCAAGCAGTTTCAACAATACCTTGACAAGGAACTGCCAGAAATTCAAGCCAGATTCAGAAGTGGATGTGGAACAAGGGATATCATTGCTCATTTCAGACTGATCTTGGCTGAAAGCAGAGAACACCAGAACGATGTTTACCTGTGTTTTATCGACTATGCAAAGGCATTCAAATGTGTGGATCGTAACAAATTATGGATAACATAGCAAAGAATGGGAATTCCAGAACATTTAATTGTCCTCATGAAGAACCTGTGCTTAGACCAAGAGGCAGTTGTCCGAACAGAACAATGGGATACTGTGTGGTTAAAGTTAAGAAAGGTATGCACCAGGGTTATACCCTTTTACCATACTTATTCAATCTGTATCCTGAGCAAATAATCCGAGAAGGTAGACTTTATGAAAAAGAACACAACATCAGGATTGGAGGAAGACTCATTAACAACCTGCATTACGCAGATGACACAACCTTGCTTGCTGAAAGTGAAGAGGACATGAAGTACTAATTGATGAAGATCAAAGACTACAGCCTTCAGTATGGATTACACCCTAACATAAAGAAAATAAAAACTGTCACAACTGGACCAATGAGCAACATCATGATAAATGGAGAAAATACTGAAGTTGCCAAGGATTTCATTTTACTTGCATCCAAAACCAATGCCCATGGAGGCAGCAGTCAAGAAATCGAGCGATGCATTGCATTGGGCAAATCTGCTGCAAAAGAACTCCTTAAAGGGTTAAAAAAGAAAGACGTCACTTCAAGGACTAAGGTGCGCCTTACTCAAGCCATGATGTCTTCAATCGCATCACAGCCATGTCAAAGCTGAATAACAAAGAAAGAAGACCGAAGAAAAACTGATGCCTTTGAATTATGGTGCCGTCGAAGAATACTGAATGTACCATGGACTGCCAGAAGAACAAACAAATCTGTCTTGGAAGAAGTACAGCCATAATGCTCATTAGAAGCAAGGATGGCAAGACTACATCTCACATACTTTGGACATGTTATCAGGAGGGACCAGACCCTAGAGAAGAATATCATGCTTGGTAAAGTAGAGGGTCAGTGAAAAAAAGGAAGACCCTCCACTAGATGGATTGGCACAGTGGCTGCAACAACGGGCTCAAGCATAACAACAATTATAAGGATGGTGCAGGACCAGGCAGCGCTTTGTTCTGTTGTACACAGGTCACTATGGGCTGGAACCAACTCAACGGCACTTAACAACAACAAATATTAAATAGATTAATTAGATATGGCTGAATAAATGTTAGATATTTTCAAGTGTATAAAGACACAACCATTTGCAAAAGGAAACATTAAGAATTCTGAAACAGAAATTATCTGTTTGAAAAATTGTTCTTATTCTACCCTTTTCCCTTAATTCATCTTCATATTAGCTGCACATTGACCAAAACAGAGTGGCCATTCAATATCGAGTAAGCCACAAATAAAAAATGATCAATTTGGTCAGCTATTTCCCTTTGCTAGAAGCAATTTCTCCCTGCTCTGAAAGACCACAACCCCTCATCTGTACCTCTATTAAGACATTTAATATGTCGCTATGAGTTGGAATCAGCTCAATGGCAATGGGGAGGGTGCTTTGTGTTTTACTTATCACTGTACTTTGTCTTTGCACCTTTACTAAATGAACCACCTGTTAAATCTCTTACCTAAACTACTCATGGCAAATGACACAGAAGGAATGGATGAATAAGTAAGAGAATGAATGAAAGAATGAACAACATATACAGTTCCTCAGAAGAGATCTTTCTCTGCTCCTTTCCTCTGGAGAGGCTCTTTTTAAGTACAAATGGGACAATGATATGGCATTAACAAAATGAAAACCCTGAGGCTTAGCAATAATTAAAATATAGTTCTATACTCTCGTCTGGTGATTCAACTAATATTTATTAGTTTTTAGGGTATGCAAATACACTGTGGTATTCGTTGCGAGGGCACAAAATATGTTTACGATATGGTCCCTGTCTTCAAGGAACTTACAGATGAGATAACATAAAAATAGGGGGGAAAATACCATCAATAAAAACTATAATATGCAATAGCTAACATTTTTTAATGGTTACAATGTACCAGGCATTGTGTTAAATATTTCTCATTTATTTCATAGTTTATTTCACACAAGCCTGTTATTTATTATTCTCTTACATTACCCTTATAGTACAGATACAGAAACTGAGTATTAAGCAGTTAGGAGACTTCCCCAAGATCACACAGTAAGTGATTTGACCTCAAAACTACCTGTGTTATTTCCGAGCCCATTTCTTAGTCACAAAACTCAACTGGATGACCTCATTAAAACAAGAAAAATAAAAAGCACAGAGTCAGACGGCCATATGGACAATACGGACAAAATATACTGGATGTCAGAAGCAGCAGAAATCACAATGACATATAAAGTAAATTAATTGAACATTTGGTTCATTATCCACCAAAAGGCAATTTGTGAATGTGCCCTTTTATTTTTGGTCTAGGAAATATCCCACTGTGGCCACCCTGCAGGCTACCAAAAAAAAATTTTTTTTAATAAAAATAATGACCATAATAAGCATTCACACTGATCATGACAAGTCTACATAAATTCCCTTGCAGTGGGTTAAATGAGGATTTCTGGATATTGTGTCTTCCCCTTAGCAGGGTCTATCATTTTGGTAGTCTTAGCTCTCACACCAAAGTATAAAAACAAAAATATTTATGTATTGAAGTTATTAATGTGCCCTCGCCAACTGGTTTACATAGTTATAATTTTAAAAATATTCATTTCTGTTCCTCGTCCTGAGGCAAAAGTTTGTGTGCAGATATCAAAGTTGTTAAAACTTCCACAATTTTATCTGTTTTTCAGACTACTTAGGGAAACCCTGGTGGAGTAGTGGTTAAGTGCGACAGCTGCTAACCCAAGGGTCAGCAGTTCAAATCCTATGAGTCAGAATTGACTCGATGGCACTGGGTTTTTTTGGGTTTTTTATAGTACTCTAAAAATCCACTTAACTGTATATATAAAATTCTCAAACTTCCTTTTCACATTCATAGCTCTAAGAAATGAGAAATAACTAAATAAATAAAGCTTCAAAATCATATAAATCTTTAACACACAGACTATAGTAGCTATCTGATACTCTCACCCACTCAACACCCCTAAACTCTTTCTTTGATAACAGTATCCTATTTCACTTTTACTTTGGAAAATCATCTTTATACTTAAGATTTCATTGGCACTGAACCTACCTTCTGTGATCCAGGTCTAGACAATGAGCATATCATATCTCCTGGCCACAGCAACTGATTTCTGAATGGACACCTCACCGAATTCCAGACAGTCAGAGTAAGTGTCAGCCTTTTGCTGAAATTGTTATTGTTGTTGTTAGGTGCCATCAAGTCAGTTCCAACTGATAGCGACCATATGTACAGCAGAGCAAAATGCTGCCCAGTCCTGTGTCATCCTTACAATTGCTGCTATGTTTGAGCACATTGTTGCAGCCACCGTGTCAATCCATATCTCTGAGGGTCTTCTTTTTTTGCTGATCCTCTACTTCACCAAGCAGGATGTCCTTCTCCAGGAACTGGCCCTCCTAATTTCACTTTATGCTAAGGTTGCTTAGATGGTAATAAAAGCTTTCAAGTGTAGATGGCCATCTACAGTTTATTTTCAGCGGCCTTAGAATAATGAAAACAGAATTCAAAGCCAAAGCAGAGACAGGTTCCTGATGCCATTATTTAAGCACGAGTATTTTTTTTTTTATACAGCCATGCCTGAAGTCAGTTATCCAAAAACCAACCTTGTTGCCATCGAGTCCATTCCAGCTCATGGCAACTCCATGAGTGTTACAACAGAACTGCACTCCAAAAGGTTTTCAATGGCTATAACCTTACAGGGGAGCCCCACTGGCACAGCGATTAAGAGCTCAGGCTGCTAACAAAAGGTCAGCAATCCAAATCCATCAGCCACTCCTTGGAAACGCTATGGGGCAGTTCTACTCTGTCCTATAGGGTTGCTATGAGTTGGAATCAACTCGACAGAAACAGGTTTGGGGTTTTTTTTGTTTTTTCTGTTGACCTTATGAAAGTAGACTGCCAGGCCTTTATTCCACAACACTGCTGAGTGGATTTGAACTGCCAACCTTTTGGTTAGTAGCTGAGCACATCTGCACCACCCAGAGACCTTGAAGTCAGTTACTCCTTGACTTTTCAGTTAAAAGTAACAATAAACTTTTTTTAGCTTAAAGCAGAAACCCTGGTGGAGTAGTGGTTAAGAGCTACAGCTGCTACCAAAAGGTCAGCAGTTCTAATCCACCAGGTGCTCCTTGGAAACTCTATGGGGCAGTTCTAGTCTGTCCTCTAGGGTCGCTATGAGTCAGAATGGACTCGACGGCAGCGGGTTTTGGTTTTAGCTTAAAGCAATCTCAGTTGATATTTTTGTCACTTGCAACCAAAAAAATCCTGATATATACTTCTATGGCTCCTTCTAACGGGTTACAATAGAGTTAATGTCCATGTATTGGATACATTACCAAATTAATTTCATTGAAGAACCTTTTTATAAAAATTTTAACTTTTGGGCTAAACTGTACGAGTCACCCAGACTTTCTCCATGCCTTAACTCGCTTTTCCCTAAACAAATTCAAAAAGTGACTATCAATTTACATGCTATCAGACTCCAGACAGGTAAGTCAAATAATTACTTTTTCTGTTTCAAATTAGCTGAGAAATTGAAACAGCCAAATAGCATTCATTAAGATGGATAAATTTGAAAATACTTAGGTATCCATATATTAATAAGCTCCCCTCAAGAAAAAGTATCAATTACCACAATTATTCTTAATAAACCATGACATTATTCAGCTTTAAAGAGTCAACAGCACCAAAAGCCTGGAAGAGTTTCAGAGTACTACCAAACTATCTTACTTAGGAGCAGGGAAAGTTCAATTTCAGCTACCAAGAGCTGATAAAAATTGGGGTTTTCTGATGCATTTTGGGGAAATATTGTACCTTAGTCTTCATGTTAAAAATGTAGAAAAAAATAATTTACCTATGGTTTATATTACCAAAATGTTATCAGGACTCAGATTGTATCTATAAGATACTCAGAGTTCTTTAGAAGAAAAAGGTGGTAGCTCTTACATTCCCCAACTCCCTTCGTAATTTCTGCCAATACAATGAGTTGATAATTAAAACTTGACTGTCAACAGTGTTAATACATGTCTTTTTTTAATACTGCTAAACCAATCACAAAAAAAGTGGTTCCAGTGATTGTCTGAAACAACCAGAATGCTCCTTAGAAGCAAGGATGGCGAGATTACATCTCACATACTTTGGACATGCTATCAGGAAAGATCAGTTCCTGGAGAAGGACATCACGCTTGCTAAAGTAGAGGGTCAGCAAAAAAGAGGAAGACACTCAACGAGAAGACCCTCAACAAGATGGACTGACACAGTGACTGCAACAATGGAGTCAAGCATAACAACGATTGTGAGGATGGCGCAGGATTGGGCAGTGTTTCGTTCTGTTGTACAGAAGGTCTCTATGAGTCAGAATCAACTCTATGGCACCTAACACGGCACCTAACAATAACAAAAGTGATTGTCCAGCAGTCAAAACAATGTGATTTATGAAATTTCAGGACATAGAGTATTGACAAACCACTGGTCCAAAGCCTTTATGGGCTCCTGATTCTTTCACTGATTATTCCAACTCAATGCTAGTATTATTTCAGTATATCCAAAATCTCTATCAGAGAAGGAGGTAAAATTCAAATTAGTCATTTTGGATTTTAGCACCCTCAATGGCAACCTAAACTAACTAACTAAAGTAATGGTGAAACTAAACTTTTTTTTTTTTTTTCTGGACATTACCTTCCATGATACCCTTTTCCCTTCCTTACATAACCCATATTTGCACAGTATTCATTAATCTTCAAATACCAGTGAGTTCATAGAAACATTAATTACCATTAATAACCCGATTTCACTGACTCTTGCCCCCAGTTCTACATATCACAACACTAAATCCCCTGATAAATCCATCTCCCAAGGATTCCTGGGCCCCCATGGGGTGCTTCACAGATACTCATCCTTTTGTCTTTGGTCCCCTTATTGATGCCTTCTGTCTGCAAACCACCTGGAGGGAGCACCACATTATACACATGGTCACCAAGATCCAGCATGCCAACCCTGTCAAGGATGTAAGCTCCCAAAGGTCCCAAGAAGGTGAAGCCTGAGTTGTCAAAATAACACAGAAGTGGGTAGGGGGGAAGAGCAGGAGACCAAGAGGTCTAGGATGGAATAACAGATAACATGGATTTGATGGGTCAGTAGACTTTGGGTTGTTGGTCCGCTTCTGCTTGAGTCCTAAATTGAGCCTTCTGACACTACCATATTCAAGGAACTTCCTTCCAGAAGAAAAGAGAACTGGACTCAAGTGAGGAAGAGGAATTCCTACGTCCATGTCCATTCACGCACATTTAACCACCAGAGTATATCTGCCTTGTTAAAATTACGAAGGACCTAATGCCTTAAGTATCTAGATAAGCATCACCTTCTGGTTGTTTTTACCTCCTTTCTAGTCTTTTGTTCATAACAAACTCCTTCCCCTACCCTGGTGGTATAGCGGTTAAGCGCTACGGCTGCTAACCAAAAAGTCAGTAGTTCAAATCCATCAGCCACTCCATGGAAACTCTCTGGGGGCAGTCCTACTCTGTCCTATATGGTCGCTATGAGTTGGAATTGACGCCAATGGGTTTTGGGTAAGATCCAGCTATACCCCTACCCTTCCTTCAGCAGTTGATAAATTCATATATTCCAGTTATAATTGGGTTTCTTGCACTTGCACCCAAAGGAATACTGATTTGTGTAGTATGTATGGAAAACAAATACGAGAAGGGCACTTACCAAATTGTGAATAATTGTTATCCATAAATGGTGGAATTATTGATGATTCTCATTTTCCTTATATGTAATTTCTAAATTTTATAAAACTAACACTAATATCATATTTATAATACAAAAAACAAACCCATTAAGGTATTTTTAATTGCAAAATTGAGAACAGTAATGTCAAATTAGTGCCAGATCCTTCCCTAAAATACATGCAACTGCAGAATCTCAATTATCTTTCTCCAGAAAAGTCCAGCACAAACATAACCCTTTAGCACTTGCCTTTACTATTGGTCTAAAGGCTGGCATAGCCCGTTCTGAACCATGCAACAGGACTGGTCATGGTTCTGAAAACTAGTTATACTGTGCAGCCAAATGTGTCTAAAAATAATCCCATGGGCACAGAACAATGGGGGTGGCAGGGAGAGAGGAGGTGGTTCACGCTAGTAGCATGGAGAGGTAGGATGCTTTCTATAAACATGAACATACGCATTAATTACAATGTTAAGGAATATGGCCACCCAGCAACCTTTTCTTAAAAGACCTAAAAGTTCCTAGTGTATATATGTCATAGCCACCATTTCCACTTGCTTTTAATTTCTCTCTCCCTCCTTCACTTCTCTTTGCTCTGCCAGAGCTGTTCATGATGAGGCTTATAAGATGAATCACTCTGCTTAAGAGTGAACACATCAGCATTTTCTCTAGGTTCAACTCAGACCAATTATCAGCACAATTTATACCCCAAGGTTTCTAAAGTCAGACTCAGTTCTCATCAACATTAGGAAATCTTCAAGATTCCCAAAATAAACTCTACAGATTTGCTCAAGTGTCACTATTTTCTAAGCAAAGTACCTAAATTTATAACTCCAATATTAGTGTCACAACCACCATCCTAATGCTATTAGAAGCCTCTGCGTATAAAAGAAGACATCCTCCTTTCTGTAGACTCTCTTTCAAAATGCGTAAGAATATAAAGACAGCAAGGGTACCAGCATAAGCCTAAAGAATCTTTAGGGCTTTGCTTTTATCCCCACAAGGCCAAAAATTCTACCCATACTTTCCAGATAGCAATATTTAGAAATGTGGTTCAAAATATAACCTCTTTGAAAAGGGGTAGGGTAGGGAATGAAAGCATCAAGGAACCATTATGTGAGTGCTGGTTCTTTCTTAAAAAGGCTACACTTTTTACAATGTACCGCCGCTCTAAAGATTTTGATAGTGCTCTTAAGAAAAAAATAAAATAAAATTTTTTTTTATTTTTTTTTTTTCTTAACATAAGGAAAAATGCCAACAAGATTTTACAATGCACTTTTCTGCCTTATCTAGGTCTGCTCTGAGCTGAGAGTCTAAAATAAGTAGCTGTGATCCCCAACCTCTCTGAAGCTTAATTACATTCTCAGCAAAGAAAAAATTATATAATGGGTTCTCCAGCTCTCCTTAGATTGACATTAAAATGTCACTGTTCTCGGACGACATAATGCTTCATAATACTTGCTCTATCTACTCAAGAGACTCTGCATTAGGGAAGCCAAGCAGTAACACATATCCACTGGTCAACAAACGTCTCAAAACCAGCCAAGGACCTAAAAAAAGAACTTGTAAAACCTGAGTTCAACTACTCAAGAAACGGCATACAAATGACAAGACCCTAATCAATATAAACCAGTTTGATGCTGCTTCACTAACTACCTTCCCCAAATTATCCATAGGGATTTGCTAAATCTGTATTCAGTAAACAATATGATGGGATCAGCTAGGCTTTTTGAAATGTCTTTTAAGGGAAAGAAGTATAGTTTGTTAAAGAAATAAACTTCCTTCCAAATTATACACATAGCTAAACCTCACAAAGCTATGGAAAACACAGATGAGAGTAGGTATGCGGGCTGTCTAGATGTTTTAATTTCCTATTAAAATGTGCTGTGAACAATCCACATATTCCACAATGTAGTATCAACAAAAGTAAAGAATTTCGTTCTATTCAACACAATGTTTTCACTATAATCTTTCTAGCCAACATCTTTAATTTTAATTCCTTATATACGAAACCTACGTTCACTCTTTGAGGCATCAGGAGATAACCTCAGTTGATCAGAGGAGGTAAAAGAGGGCCACTTCAAAAGATAATCATTATAGATAGCTTCCTATGAAGTGGTTCACCAAATGGATTTAGTCATCTCTAAAGCTCGTGGTGATGCATAAAGCATGACCATTCCTTAACTAGGTGCAGAACTTCCAATTAATTAAATATCAATCATAAAACTTAGAGTTCCTTTGCCTTCTTTGCCTCTTCAGACAACCCCTTCTTTAGACTCTTAAGTACCCGTTTAAACCAATTTAGAAATACAATTGTCCACTTATGACACTTTACAAGGCATATCTAAGCCCAAATCTGTCTTTCTTGGAGCTAAGCTCATAAAATGCTTTAGTACCCTTATAAAGCAATGAACACACATCACGCAAGGTAACATGTACAACACCTAGAGCACAGTACGTGGCTCAGAAGGCACCAAGTAAATGTCAGGTCTTTTTCTCTTCCCACTTTCCCAACCTGAATCTTGCATCAAAATGTTCATTTTCTATACAAATTATCAATGAGCTTGTAATATGTATTGTTTCTTAATTGTATTTCTTTTACATTTAAATTTATATATATATATATATAAATTTAAATGTAATATATATATATTTTAATAAAATGCCCACTGTGGTAGATGTAACATTAGAAAAAAATTAATCAGGAAAAGTGTTTGGTTTTGGGTCTATGACTAATTGTTTGACTTTGTAAGTACCCTAACTGGTACACGCCTCAGCTTCCTCATGTATAAAATGAGGAAACTGGCTAAGATGCTCTCAAGTAAGTCAGTGATTTAACAAGACAATTGTGCAAATCCCTCCATCACCTCCCTTATGTGGAAGATGCTCTGGGCCTGAGGAACGAGGTAAGTCAGAATCCGTAAAAGAAATCCAAGGTACACATGCCAGAGCCAACAAATATAAACAGCAAATCTGAGAGGACCAGAAGGAGAAATCAAGATCAAATTACCAATTAAAAGTGAGAAGCTAGGAAAAACTGAGATAAAAGTAATCTGATGTTGATATATAGGTGAATCAGTAGGACCTAAAAAGGTCAAGGCAAATATTAAATATAAATACCCAAATGGTTTATTAATGTGAAATGAACTAAAGAAAGAAGTGCTGCTGTTTAGGGGTGGGGTGGGAATGTGGGGATGCATTTGTTTCCAATAAGCTTTAGGGTATACTCGCATAGGAAACTAATGTCACTCCAAATCAGGCTAAAGACGTTGGCAAAATTTTCCTAGGTGATCTATGAAGTGTTTCCAGCAGCTGGCTCTCACACCCTCGGGGGAAAGGGGTCTTTATAGCTTCAGGAGCATTCATTATTCAGGATAGGGTTCTGCACGTGCTGTCCTGCCTGGGGATAGCAAACTCAACCAAGCCCATGGCCATTCAGTCAATTCCTACTCTTAGCGACCCTATAGGACAGGCAGAATTGCCCCATAGAGTTTCCAAGGAGCACCTAGTGAATTCAAACTGCCAATCTTTTGGTTAGCTGCCATAGCTCTTAACTACTATGCCACCGGAAAAGGTTGGCTGCCATAGCTCTTAACTACTATGCCACCGGAAAAGGTTGGCTGCCATAGCTCTTAACTACTATGCCACCGGGGTTTCCCTAGGGATAGCACAGGGCACTTAATTCAGCAGGCAACACCATCCTGTGTCAGCATTATTCATGGGTGAAGCAACGGAATCTGAATGACAAGATCTGGGTTGAGTTCTCAGTTCCAACTCTAACTGAGAAAACCCCTTCTTCTCCCTCTGACTCAGCTTCCCCATCTGCCTGACATATGATAACAGCAGGAAGAGTGAAGACATTACTAAAGGCACATTCAGGGATGGTAGAATTGAATTTTGCTCTTCTGTCTTACAAAGATCTATTCAGAAACACAAAACAGTTCTATTATATTAAATGATCTACTGATGTGCTATTCATTCTGACACTTTCGATCTCATCTTTGAGAAGTATCACCAAAAAATTTTCAAAGGCAAAGACTGAAAAAACTGAATCTGACATTCTTGGAGGGAAATTTAATCCTTCACGATAGTCTCACACCTTACTTATCCTGTTACTTAGTCAAAGATGTTTATTGAGCACTCGCTGGAAGTATTTAGAAACCATAACCCTTTCGTGCTCAGCAGTACCCATATCGACCATGAACTTTTTCAGCTTCTGGGGTTTATGGGGAAGTTGCTGTACCATTGATAATGTGTGTGGCCGCAAGGAAGGGGCTTTTATGATTGAAGCTGAAGAAATGGGCATGTGCCACAAATTACTGTTTTTTACAGGGTATTGTATAAAGTGCCTGAATTTTTGGTAGGAAAAATAGAAATTTTGAAAATTTTTATTTGTTACACATATGTATCAATAGACCCCCGGGGGGCTCTTAGGTATGTAGCATCACTATGAGTCAGAATCGACTTGACAGGTTTGGTCACTTGTACCACTGAACATTCAGGGTAGGCTTGTGAGAGGGGGCAAGAAAAAAATCCATACTACCTACCAAAAATTCTGACACACTCAATGATTCAGCATGCTTCCATTAATGAAAACACACGCTATCAACAAAAAATTCAAAGCAGAAAATAATTGAGTCACCAAAGGGATAAAGAAGTTATGCAACAAATAGAAGGTATTTGCTTTTACTTTTTCGATGAGTTTATTGTCAGTTGTGGGCAACAAAAATAGACCTCAGTGAAAGTGACCTAAACAGGTAAAGGCATAGAACCCAATCCAGAGACCTAAGTAAGTGCTAAGTATTAAAGACGATTAAAAAGCTGAGACTTCATTGAAAAAATAAAATAAAGCATGTGAATAAGGATGGAGATTTCCAAAGACAGAAAGGAAAAGGTATCTTGATGTTTCACAAATCAAAAGAATATGTGGTAAAAGAAACTAAGCTATGCACAAAAGTGACTTACTGAAATGAATCAGGAAATTTTATGCACAGAACAACAGTTTCAATTCAGTTTCTATTGAAAACAGTCTACCGTTCCTCTTCAAGTAGTGTCTGACTTAAATACAGAATTGGCAATTCAAGAAACACTCAATGAGTGTTAAACAGTGTTGGTTATCTCTTAGCTGCCCCCAGATGTACACAAATTGAGATTGTTATGCCCTGAAGTATGCCCACCCAGTCTCTACTACTGTGCCTAGTAGAGGTTTTAGGAAGTGTAATTTTTTATTGTAATAGAACAAAACCAATTTTAAAATAAAAGGTGTAAATCAGCCCTGTTATAATCACATTCCTGAAAGAGTTAATTTTTCAAAGAGCTCAAATATTTTTATAGATTCCATTGTTGATTTATATAAAAATAAACTATAGTTATTAAATAAACTCTGAACTTTTGCCTTGTACACTCAAGGAAAACCTGGCTACGTCTAGTTTTCATCATGTTTTATTCATCTAATCCTACCTAAAATCACACTAAAAGTGTTACCTAGTAGTTACTTGTGATCTCTGCTAAATTAATTCTGCTAAACAGAATTCTGAAAGTCATCGTCTATTTTCTTTCCTTTTTTTTTTTTTTTTTTGAGTCAGAATAAGCTTGATGGAAGCAGGTAATATAAAAACTGCCTAAATATTCAAAATTTTTCTTTGGCCATTCAATCAGTTGACACTAAACTTTCTCCTATAGAGTGATTCATCTAAGTCATATAGACGGTTATGTCCAATAATCCATTTCAGAAACATGAACTGCAATTAAAATTGTTCTGAAATATCTACATGGCATGTCCTGCCAAGAATGACAATTGATTATTTTGCCTATGAAATCAGCATGTGCGGAGCTGAGTCAAAAGAATGTATTCTCTCAAATGCTAAAATCAATCTCACTTCATAAGTGAGTTTCTCTTCTATCCTAAATCAATTACTGTTTAATATGATCAAAGACGTTGAGAACAATAACTTGGCTAACAATCTCATTTGGGGTAAGATCACACATAAGCAAACTAGGCTACACAGCTGCTGCAGCCTTTTCTTCCCAAATTTATACTTCGATATTCCACTATCACAAAGTTTTATTCTTCTTCCTATCAGCTGATCACCACTTGGCAAACCTCTTCAAAAGACAGTTACTAACACAGGAGTTTTTGAAGACAGTCTTCAATTTGCTTTCTATCTTTTTTGACCAAGCAGTTTACAATGTAATATTTGTATTAGTTGGGGTACTTGACTGGAAATATTACATAATAAAAATATCCATCTGTAAATCGCACTTACTATGAACATGTATTATTTCCTTTAACACTCCCATAAGCTATTATTATCTCTGTATTCATATATGAAACACGTTCAAGGAGGCTGCCTAAATTATCCAGATCACATATCTAGTGATGAGTCGATTCAGAGGTAGAATGCAGTTACATGGACTTGTCTAACTATAAAATCCCTACTCTTTCTTTTACAGCGTGCTTCCCACTTCTTTCTTTCCGTTTCTACTGTATTTGCAGATACAGGGCACCCTTCAGTAGCCCCCAAATCTCAGCAATGTCTCTGGTCATTGACGTGATTTCTTTGAAAATGAAACATGTTAAAAATCCTTATTATAACGTTTATTTTTATCTTTAACCAAGCACTATATATTACCAAATGCCTTCCAACGAGTGCTGAACTTTTCCTACACTAAGCTTAGGGTTGAGCCATTATTTTTTTACTTTTCAACAAGCTATTCCTTCTTTTTCCTCAGCTTTTAAATAGCCTTTATTCCAGGCCTCAAACAACTTAGCCTATAAACTTGTCCGTTTTAAGTTTGGGGGTTACAGATCTATTTAAGAGTCAGATGAAATGCACACAAACACATACAAGTAGTTTTTTATAAAATGGGTGTTACTCCTTTGGAAAATGATTTTCTTCAAACTTATCAAACGAATTTCAAAAATACAAAAAAGACATTCATTCCAGGGAATAAACTAACCTCTTAATATTGCATGTACCTAAGCTTCAGCAGGAAACCCTGGTGGCGTAGTGGTAAAGAGCTACGGCTACTAACCAAAAGGTCTTCAGTTCAAATCCACCAGGCACTCCTTGGAAACCCTATGGGGCAGTTCTACTCTGTCCTATAGGGTCGCTAGGAGTTGGAATCCACATGATGGCAACGGGTTTGTTTGGTTTGAAGCTTTAGTGATGGGTATACACTGGAAAAATAAAATCAACTAACACTGCATGCATACTCATACAATTTTAGAAGTTAAAAAGAAAAAATCCCATAAAAATTAACCAAGAAGCATTACAATTTTTAAGGCTACTTAACTGCCAAGGGTCAATAAATGCTTATGTTAATTCAATAAGCTGGCTGAAGAAGTACTTTTCCATTTTAGAGTCCTGTCTAGAGAGCTTTAAAGATATATATGACCTGTATTTTAAAATGGTCTATACCACTATGGTGACCAACTGATCACTTTGCTTTATGGACTTATTTCACTAATATGCAATGTGGTAAAATAGGTCAAACAGATGTTTAGAGGTATGTCTGTTAGCAACATATTCCATTCCTACTGAAAACATTTGCAGATCTACATTACAAATACTTGCAAATAGAGTTTTTTGCTGAGGTCCAGAAATGTTCAGAGGGAGGATTTTCTTCACCACTTCAAGTACAGCAACTCCGTTTCACAAAAGTAAGGCTGCTGGCAAATAAATTGAAGCCCAGCGAATGACATTCTGTCAAAACAATCTGCAAACGTTTATTTTGTTGCCACAAGTCAGTTGAAACCAGTTCCTACTGAGATACTGACACTGCTATAATGTTGATTCATGCTTCTGTGGCTTCAAAAATTAATAACCGTAACTTTTGTTTTTTAGATGGTTTGGAATTGCCAGCAGCATGCTACCTCCAACTGGCTCTAAATAAAGCAGTTCATGATTTAACTTGTTCTCAAAAGCAGGAAGGCATCTTTCTCTACAGCTTTGGTCCTAGCTGGTTTCTCATGCAACAACAAGTGAACCTAAAGATGGTACCATTGTTCTTTATGCCCAAAAAGTGGTAGAAGGGAACCTTAAAGTTTTTCTCTCACCTATGAGGTCAAAAACTAAGGCTTCAAAGCATTTTGTCATCAAATGTGTACTTTAAATGTAAAATGTCTATGCTATGGTCATTAAGTTTTCCATTTTACATACCAATCCTTTAGTAAAAAAAAACTTTAATCACAGGGGTAACAGGGGGCATGCGCCAAGCCATAAAATATCTTTGCAAACTCCTTTTAAATTTTAAAGATGATCATGAATTCTACATTTAAAATAAATTGTTCTATGTTTATTTTAGAAGGAATACAACCAATGTGCTCTTTAGAAGCGAAGATGATGAGACTTCAGCTCACTTACTTTGTACACATCATCAGGAAAAAACAATCACAAGAAAAAGATATCACGTTTGATGTTAGCAAAAACGACGAAAACTTTCAATGTCATGGATTGACACAACAGCTTCAACGATGGGCTCAAACATACCAACAATCATGATGATGGCACAGGACCAGGCAACATTTTTTTCTGTTATACATAAGGTCACCATGAGTCGGAGTCAACTTGACAGCAATGAACAACTTATTTCCAAATATCCAAGTAAAAGTGAGGCTTCAGGAAACTACTATATGTTTATCCTGTACTTCACACCACTCAAGAGCAGTATTATAGCCCAGTGTGAGAAGGGAGCCTCAGCCTCTACTGAAGAAAGTCTAAATCAATACCTGTAATAAGACTCTGCAATGTCTTGACCTGCATCCAAGTGAGTATGACCAACTTTCATACATTACTTTCAGTGTCTTATCATAATCGCACTATGATAATGTAATGACTATTCAATATCTCTTGTTTGTTTGGTTTTTTGCTCAGGAAACCCAGCCCAAGCTAATGTCCTTTATTCAGTTCAAAACACTTAGTTGCCTTCTCAACCTTGGTGAGGTGTGCACTATTGAGAGAATAATTTTGGACAGGTCAGCTCTGCCTAAATCTTGGCTATCCACATCAGTCTTGAGTTTGATGCTATTGGACATAGGGCAGAGAGAAAAACAAAGACTTCTGTGGGAAAGGGAGGAACCCAGAAAAGTCAGTCAAATTTCTAGTCTCTCAAGATTCAGACAGTCATTATTTGGCTTGATAATTTTATAAATTCCAAGAAAATCGAACATACTATTATTTAATATGTTTGGCTTATCCACTCTCCCTTCAAAAGCATGGAGAACTAGGGTTGGCTATGAATATGTGAAATACATGTAGTCAGTGATCGTAGCAGGCTGTTGATTCACTCACAAATTCTTAATAAGTACCTATTATGTGCCAGAAACTCTGCATACATTGTAGAGCTCTGGGTGAACTCACATTCCAAACAGGAAAAGCTCACATGTAAATAGATAATTATGGTACATTGCAGTAACCACTATCAAGTTATTCATTCATCCGATCAACATTTATTGAGCAACTACTGTATATTGAGCCCCTACGGGGCACTGTGCTAGAAGTTAAAACAGAACTTCTCTTTTTTATTTGCAGCATTTTAAAAGCTTGCTGTTTTTAAAAGCATGAAGGCAGAGATGAGACTATAAAAGTAGATATGAGATAAATTATGAATGGCCCTATACACTTTGATAAGGCATTTAGACTTTATTCTATAGTACCAATAGGGAAGTGTTAAATGGTTTGAAGCAGGGAGTGGCAAATCAGGTGTGTGTTTTAGAAAGGTGTTTAGGACAATGCCACCGTTGGTGGGGTCGGGAGAGGACAGTGGAGGAGGGTGGGTATTCAGCAATTCTTTCCACCATGCCTGCATTTGTAAAGTTGTGCTTAGTAGCCATGGACACTTATTCAGACCTGACTACTCTACGCATCTCAACATGTCTTCTTGGTTGCACATCTTGTGAATGTAGTGACCTGCTTCTGTTTGTTTCCAACCATCTATGATTAGGCCACCTTGCTTCAAATGTGTACTCAGCACTCCTTTTGCAACTCTGTTTGTAAATGGACCAATTCCAACTATCAGACAATATCTTATAAAGTTACCTCATTTTCACCCATACTCTTCATCTCCCTAAAAATACTAAGCTAACTGTGGCAAACCTAGCTATAGCATTTCCTGCCTTAGCCCAATAAATGATGCTGCCGCTGCTGCTGTCAATGGTTTAGAGGGGCAATCCAGAAATCACAGATGTCCATTTTCTCAGCCACTCTCATTCTAAATCATCACTATTATCCTTTGATAACCAGCTATACTGAAGTGGTTTAAGAGATTTGTCCAATTGCTGAAAACAAAATCTACCGGCTAGCATAATGGCCAGCCAACACTTGAGCAGTGTATTCCAAACAAGACTGAAAATCTTTTACCAGACTCACCTGAGGTAATTAAAAACACAGATTACTAGGCTACTGAGTCTCAGTGGGAACCCTGGTGCCATAGTGGTTCAGAGCTACGGCTACTAACCAAAAGGTGGGCAGTTTGAATCCATCAGGTGCTCCTTGGAAACTCTATGGGGCAGTTCTAGTCTGTCCTATAGGGTCACTATGAGTCGGAAACGGGTTTGGTTCGTTTGGGTGAGTCTCAGTAGTTCACTCAGGAGGGAGTGGTGAAGGGTGCCAGAAATCTATTTTTTACAGATGCCCTGGGTGAGGTTAAGAATTAGGCTAGTTTGGTAAATCCTAATTTGCAGCTGCCCTAATGAGTTTCTTATAATTTAAGCAGCATTAAGCACATATTTTTTTCTCTTAAATACTTTAATGAAACTTAAGCAATCAATTTAAGTAACTGCCACCCATTTAATGTTTACTGAAACAGTTTACAACTAATTCACATGCCATTTTCTAAAGGCTTCAGGCTTACTTGGCTTTCCTGCTGCACTAAACAGTTTGTTAACTATTAATAAAGAGTGTAGAAAAATCGGAATTTAGAGGTCATTTTAGCAGTTAAAGGGGCCACCAAGAAGCATGACTTGTAATTAACAAAATGCACGTGAGCTCCTTGTGGCATTAACCAGGACCTTATGATCAGTGCTTTGGAGAAAGAGCATGCCATGAATAAACAACACATTTCCTAAAATAAGTCACCTTCTCTTTTTTTCTCTGTCAGTCAGGAATTATACAGGAAAATATTATTTTTCTATTAAACAATGAGTGTTTTTGAGGCAGCATTTCTGATAAGTGAAGTCTGAGCAATGATATATGTAAATGAAAAATAAAAACTGTTAATATCTATTAAGATTACTATGTATCTGGCCCCATTCTAAGGTCTTTGCTTATATTAGTCAATTTATTTCCCATTAAATAATGCTATTTATCATTATCCCCATTTTATAAACGAGGAAACTGAGCCACAGAAAAGCTAAGTAAACTGTTCAAGATCAAACAGCCAATGGCAGAGGCAGGAACTGAAATCAGCAAATCTGATTTCATAGTCTATGGTTTCAATCACCCTGGTGTACTGACTCAAAGAAAATTATAGGTTTGGCCTGTGTTTGAGAGAAGCAGAGGAGATATGACAGAAACACCAGAAAGACTGGATCTTCAAAACAAGTCAAGCTTGCAAATGACCATCTGATTCACTTACTGAGGGTCTACTATGTGTTAGAAATATTAATGCAAAGATGAACAAAGACATAGTCCCTTCTCTTTGTTGCTCAATTCAACTGTCAACTCTTCCATAAAGCCTCCCTGACACTAGACAGAATTAATCTCCTATAGGTGTACCCACTGCCGTCGAGTCAATTCTGACTCATAGTAACCCAATGATTTTATTTTACTTGGATCCACAATCAACTCCCATTGAAGCAGCAGTCGAGAAATCAAACAACACATTGCACTGAGCAAATATGCTGCAAAAGATTTCTTTAAAGTGTTAAAAAGCAAAGATGCTACCTTGAGGACTAAGGTGTGCCTGACTGAAGCAATGGTATTTTCAATCCCATCATATGCAAGTGAAAGTTGAACAATGAATAAAGAAGACCTAAGAAGAATTGATGCATCTGAATAATGGTGCTGGCAAAGAATACTGAATATATACCGTAAGACTGCCAGAAGAATGAACAGATCTGTCTTGGAAGAAGTACAGCCAGAATGCTCCTTAGAAGCAAAAATGGCAAGACTTCATTTCACGTACTTTGCACATGTTATCAGGAAGAATCAATCCCTGGAAAAGGCCAACATGCTTGGTAGATGGTCACCAAAAAAGAGGAAGACCCTCAACGAGATGGACTGACACAGCGGCTGCAACAATGGGCTCAAACATAGCAATGATTATTAGGATGGTACAGGACTGGGCAGTGTTCCATTCTGTTGTACATAGGGTCACTATAAGCTGGAACCAACTCCACAACACCTAACAACAACCTATGGGTGTCCATACTGTTTTGTGTGTGCCTCTCAAACAAGATTTATCACTTTCCACACTGCACTATAATTAATACTTCATTTATCTCTCTCTCCTTCCATTAGGTTCTAAGTTCTATGACTCATGTTGGGAACAGAGACCATACCTTAGCTCCCTCTCCAGTTCCTAGATTCCTAGAATAGTGTGTTCGGACATACTGCTGTCTCTCAATAGATGCTTCATGAATGAATAAATAAAACAAAGAAAGGAAGCATAACGATTACAATCAAGAAAGCCCTATGGAGCGGTTCTACTCTGTAATACAAGGGGTCACAGTAAGTCAGAATCAACTCGACAGCAACAGGTTTGTTTGTGGTTTTTTTCTTTTGCATATCCTGATCCTAGTCCAAGGTTCTGTCTAATATACCCTATGCACCATGGTAGTCTTCTCTTTTGTTAAAATTGCATGATTCAGCATTTTATCATACATTATGAAACATAAAATTTTATTCACATTTCATCTTTATGTTTCATGTCTCATTTCATATGGTAACCCTTGTAGGTAGGGACAACTGCATATCTTACTTACTCACTGTGTCAGGCCATATTAAAGGCACACTTGCAATATTTCATTTAATCTTCAGACCAACCCTCTGAAGTAGCTCATTTTTAAAATGAAGGTTTAGAGAGATCAGGTCACTTGCCCAAAGTTACACAGCTAGTAAGAGACAAAATTAGAACTTAAGTCTAGCTCTAAATCCCATGTTAGTAACCCCTGTGCTATTTTCGTGCTCTCAAAGATACAAATCCCAGCTCTGCCACCTACTAGTTAGGTGAACTTGGGTAAATTATTTAACTTCTCTGAGCCTCATTTTCATCATCTATGAGCTTAGTGATAGAATACTCACAGGAATGGTATAAGGATTAAATGAGATACTGAATGTGACAAGTCAGTCACATAGTAGGTATTTGTCATGGATTGAATTGTGTCCCCAAAAAATATGTGTATCAATTTGTCTAGGCCAGGATTCCCAGTATTGTGTGATTGTCCACCATTCTGTCATCCAACCACATCAGTTGGTTCACCGAAGAACTGAATTCCTTCCAGTTTTTCCTCACATTTTTTAATTATTGATTTAAATAATAAAACTTTTATTAAATGCTGTGCAGTATGTCCAGACACACTATTGTAGGAATCTAGGAACTGGAGAAGGAGGTAAGATATGGTCTCTGTTACCAACATAAGTCATAGAACTTAGAACCTAATGGAAGGCGAGAGAGATAAAATTTTAAAAAATAAAGACAATTTGTTGGAATTTCTCTCCCAACCAAGGAGTTCCAAGTGTTCCACAAAATTCAAGAGTGTAAATGAAACTAAGATTCCCACAGTGAATACAGACAGCTATAGGCTAACATTTTTCTAGGGCATCATTTACTATCCCTATTGAATAAACTAAGACTCTAAAGTACACAGGTAACAAACTTGCCAGAGTTCAGCTCAGTCACTGGGGATCTGGAACCAGACTGTAGCCTCAAGTTGTGCTCATTTAATCACAGCTGCCTTGCTTCCACACTAAGGTACAGCTCTTTTTCTAAAAGCACTTCAAACTGAAACACAGAATTTCTACCAGAAGAGGGATTTGAAGACCTGTTTTCAGATTGAGGCTCTGCAACATACCAGCTCTGTGAATCAGGCCAAAGTTTCCTCATGGATGAAATGGAGATGGTGTAGCTTTCTCACAGGACTCTTTAGGAATTAGGGACAATGCATAGGAATGGGTCTAACATAGAGCCAAGAATATAATGGATACTTGATACATATTGATGAAACTGAATCTGGAGCTCTGGAGATGCAGCAAAAGAAAGTGTTGGTGCCTCTTTTCTTCCAAGTGCTTAAGGAAGGAAGGGATGGAGGGAAAATAAAAAGCAGGGAAGCAGAAGCAGCTACAGAAGCAGCAGAAGCAGTGAAGAAGCAGCGGAAGAGGAAGTGGAGGCAGAAGGGAAGAAAACGGGAAAAAAAAAATCACCTATCTGGGATTTTCAAGGTACAACTCTACTGAGAAAGAGCAGGCCGGCTTCAAAGCACACATAGTCCTGTGACTTTGATCCAGGATTACAATGTTAAACTTTGGCCTTTCATTTTATTCTTTCTGCTAATAGTAATGGAAATTGTGATTCTTAGGAGGCCCATCAAAAGTAAGATGAAATGGGTCATAAATCGGTCTGTTTTAGCCATATACATAGAAGAGTGTTTTCTAAAAGGTGACCATGGGAAAGTTGTCACGAGAGAAAAAGCACATTTAAGTATCAGCAGCAAAGTCTTCTATAAACTTTCTGACAGACAGATGTATGCAAAACGCTAATGGGCATATTGCACTGCTGTGAAACGAGCCTTACAACTGTGAAAATGCAATTTGATCTAAATTTCATTATAAATGACCAATCTGCTTTTCTTTACTCACAAAGAATCATCATATGAATAATCTATCCCCTCCCTCTTCCTCATGAAACCAAAAGGTGCTCCTTGGAAACCCTATGGGGCACATCTACTCTGTCCCACAGGATCACTATGAGTCGAAATCAACTCGACAGCAACGGGTTTGATTTTTTTTTGGTTTTCATACTCTGTAGAAAGAAGCAAATAATCACTGTGATCATACAAAAAAATCACAGACTCACAGGATTTTAGATCTGGAAAGGACCTTGGAAACTGTACAGAAATCTCATTTTATAAATAAGAAAACCAAGGTTCAGAGACATTCATTAAGAGGCTCGTCCAGGTTCAGTAACTTACTAGCAAAGTCAAGATACAAAAAAAAAAAAAATTCATTATTCTCAGCACATTGTTATTTCTACCACTACCGCATGCTTTATCAATAGCCTGGCTGTTTCTAAAGTTTTTAAATATTTCCTTTGCAAAGACTGAAAAGAAAAAATCACTGCTACTTCCTAAGCCCACAAGAGTAAGTACACAGCCCCAAACTCATGTATGTGCTTCCTCTCCATTTCTACAAGTCATTCCCACCTTGAAACCAAAATAAAATAACATCTTACTCAGCTATACCATGTTTTGCGATACAACAAAGCCCCGGACAGCAAATACAGAGAGCCAAACTGGGAATGTGTCAGACTTAGCATAGTAAGCGTTATTCATTTCCTCCACACCTGTCTCCAAATACCCTGTTTCCTACGGCCTAGACAACAGGGAAGCTGGTCAGCCGCCAGTTGGCTGAAGTCACACATCCTTCTGTCACTTTTCTGACTCACAAATAGCAAAAATGAATCTCTTAGCTCAACTAATTGAATACCTCATTCAAACCCAGGATAAACTTTTTCTCTGAGGATAGAAATGATGCTTGCATTAAGAATATCTAGATTAAAAAAAGAACATCTCGATGTGTGAGATGTCCTGCTGCAAAAAGCATGTTATAAAAATAAGCATGATAATCCAGACCAGTGAATACCATTTGCTTTGATTTTTCTAAAGCTGTACCCCGGAGAACATCTTCAGCAGAAAAGCTAAAGGAGTTTCCAACGGAAGGAACAAGCAAATAAATTTAAGAAGACACCAAAGAATGACATGAAATGGACCACTCATCTACAGGGCTGGATGGATGAAAACGAATAATCAGAAACCATTCTACAAACTGGGAAACACAGGAACCTGTCCATACCTTAACCTGAACTATTTCCTGTTGACACATTGTAACCTGAAGATGGCCCCAGTGTCAAACTAAGGAAACACATTTTCCAGGATGTGAAACTCACCTAAGGAAATCCTGGGTCTCCTTCCCTTTACTGGGTAATCAAAGGACCCTCACTTTTACCTGAAAAGCTAGATAATTTCTCTGAAAAATGTGTAATGCACATTTAACTATATTTGTGACTTGGTGACTCACAAAAAACATTGTTTTAAAAGTTGGAAAATGCTATTCTTTAAGCATCAGTATGTTATAAAACACTATTAACCTTAACAGTCGAACTCAGTCCTTCAAAATGCAGTCTTTCACCAGTCTGTATAGAAACTAAATCTTTATTGATCTTTCTCTGCCTCCTCCTTTCTCTACCCAAGGTTGCTTGCAGAACCCCAGTATGAAAATAGCATGCCAGTGCTTTTCACTATTTAGCAAGTAGTTCTATGAATTTTTTTTCTAAATAAAAAAATTTTAAAAATTTATATTACATTTAAATATCTTCTCTGGGATTAATATAACTCATGGGGCATTCCTTTCATACTGGGAAAAAAAATTAACATAATAACAGTAATTAATATTTGCAAAGCAGTTTACAGTTCACAAAATGCTTTTAAATACATTAGCTCATTTGAGTTCATGAGTCCCAAAAGAGATGGGAAAGGGAATGGAGACTCAGAAAGGTCACAGTGCTATGAAGTGGCAGAAGTAAAACCTGAACCCAGGTCCTCTGATCTCAAATACCATGCTCTTTACCACTTTGGCAAAAGAAACTAATGCATTGGTAAATTTAAAAATAAGTTTAAATCTGTGTGGGTATGTGTGTGTGTGTGTCAAATCAGAAGATAAGTATAAGGTAAGTAATTGTCTTCTACAGATGCAACCACACGAGAAAAAAAAAAAAGTAGGCAGTTTTTCACGATTAATGTGGGATATGATTTTACAGATAAGATATATGATGCTACAAGGCCAGCTGCAGTGTGCAAGGGTAATAAGGTAATAAGGTCAGTAAGCAAAAGGAGCTCACACCTGGAGAAGCAAACTCATTCCATGATAGTGATAGTTCACACACAAAGGCTGTAGCAGCATGCCGCTGGGTAGGGCACAGTTAACGCAGATTCTTCAAGGACTCTGTCCCACAGCCAAGATGCTAGCTGGGTTTACAAGGACTTCTTTGTATTGGGTCCCCTCCCAACACATGGGAAACCTCAAAACGTCTCTTGCCACTGAATGCAACTAAGCTGAGCCACTTGGTCTTACTGGCTCTCAAGGGTGGCCACCTAGTTGAGCCAAGACATATTTCCAGTAATTCTCAGGCTGGCCAAAAACCTATACTTTGTAAGAGCTGTTCTTTTATCTTTAGTAAAAGATTAGGGAATTTTTTTTTTTTTTTGCAATAATACTTTAAAATCTAGATAATATGAGAGAACAAAGTAATATCCAGAAAAACAGGGGAGGATAATTTCTTATTTTCTGATCTTTATTTCCTGGCTCCCAGCCAATTAGGCAAATTGATATGTCTGTGAAATGACAAGGACAAAATACTTCTTCCTTTTAACCTGAGAAAGCAGATTTTTGAGTATGTGTAAAAAAGCAGAGAACTGTTTGAGATCATCAACTACAAGATATTCTAAATGCACATTAGTAAGCCACTTTTCTTAACTGCTCATTCCCATTAGTGGTAACCACTAATCTTCTTTTATCTGAATGAATTTACCTGTTCTGGATATTTCATATAGAACCTTCTTTTATCTGGATGAATTTACCTGTTCTGGATATTTCATACAGAAGGGGTCTGATAATATTTGTTCATTTGTGTCTGGCTCATTTCACTTATCATAATGTTTTCATGATTCACCCATGTGACGGCATGTATCAGAATTTCATTTCTCTTTATAGCTGAATAATACCCCGTTGTATGTATACACCACATTTTGTTTATGCATTCATCTGTTGATGGTCACTTGGACTGCTGCCACCTTTTGGCTACTATGAATAATGCTGCAATGAACATTGGTATATATGTGTCTGTTTGAGTCTCTGCTTTCAAGTGTTTTGGGTATATGCCTCAGAGTGGAATTGCTGGGGTTTTGGTATTAGTGTGTTTAACTTTTTAAGGAACCACCAAATTGTTCTACACAACAGCAACACACTTTACGTTCCCATCAGCAATGTACAACTGTTCCAATTTCTCCACACTCATCTTGTTATTTTTTGGTTTTTTGATAAGAGCCATCCTGTTGGGTGTGAAGTGGTATCTAATTATGGTCTTGATTTGCATTTCCCTAATGGCTAATGATGTTGCACATCTTTTCTTTGCCTGCTGGCCATTTGTATATCTTTCTTTGGAAAAATGTCTTACTTTGCCCATTTTTTAATTGGGTTGTTGGTCTTTTCATTGTTGGGTTTTAAGAGTTCTTTATATATTCAGGATATTAAATGTTTATCAGATCCATGATTTCCAAATATTTTCTTCCATTCTGTAGGTTTTTTCATTTTCTTGATAACACCCTTGATGCACAAGTTTTTAATCTTGATAAAGTCCAGTTTATCTAGTTTTCTTCTGTTGCTCGTGCTTTTGGTATCATATCTAAAGTCTTGAAACTTTACTCCTATATTTTCTTCTAAGAGTTTTATGGTTTTAGCTCATATTTAGATCACTGATCCATTTTCAGTTAATTATTTATACGGTATGAGGTACAGGTCCAGCTTCATTCTTTTGCACGTGGAAATTCAGTTGTTCCAGAACCACTTGTTGAAGAGAGATTCTTTCCCTGTTAAATGGATTTGGCACCCTTACCAAAGTCAATTAGTCACAGATGTATGGTTTTATTTATGGATTCTCAATTCTATTCCATTGGTCTACACACCCATCTTATAACAGTACCAGACTATTTTTGTTATTATAATTTTGTAGAATGTCTTGGAAGTAGGAAGTAAGAGTCCTCCTACTTTGTTGTTGTTTTTCAAGATTGTTTTGGCTATTTGGGGGCCCTAGAAATTCCATATAAATATGAGCATTGGCTTTTCCATTTCTGCAACAACAACAAAAAAAAAGGCTGTTGGAATTTTAACAGGAATTGCATTGTATCTGTAGACGACTTTGGGTAGAATTGATGTCTTAACAATTTTAAGTCTTCTAATCCATGAACACAGGATGTCTTTCCATTTATTTAGATCTTCATTAATTTCTTTCATCAGTATTTTATAGTTTTTCTACAAAGATCTTTCACCTTCTTGGCTAAATTTATTTTTAGGTATTTTATTCTCTTAGATGCTATTGTAAAAGGAAGAGTTTTCTCAACTTCCTTTTCAGATTGTTAGTTGCTGGTGTATTGAATCACAACTGATCTGTGTGTTGATCTTGTACCCGACAACTCTGCTGAATCTGCTTATCAGCTCTAGTAGCTTTCTTGTGGACTCATTGGAATTTTCTATATACAGTGTCATGTCATCTGTGAAATAAGCCATTTTCCAAATTAGGAAAATATTAAGGATACAGTTCATGTCATCAGTAGAAAATATCAAATTTTAATCTTCCCAAATTCTTTTCTGATGTTTAAAACATTTCAATTTAGGTCTGTCTAAAAGTAACTAATGACCCCAAAACAGAAAATGCATTCAACTCTAAATAAAAATTAACAAGATGAGCCTAGCACTTTGTCATTTATCCAGACACTTCTTATAACAGAAATGTTACATGCCACTAAAAGGTACAAACTGGATTTTTAGGTTCACAGTTCATTGATCATTACACATGAGGTGAGTCAATTTGTATCTATTGCCAAAAAAAGTTGACATTTTTCTACTTGTACATTTATTTGTATGTAAATCCAAAGATAAAGGAAGAGAAGGATACTTCTGCAGTGGGATCAAATGCAAAGAGGTGAAGATAGGCTGTGACTTTCTGCTGGATTGGATTGGATTAGATTGGATTGTTTTTTACTCTATCTTATTTAAATCATGAAAATAAAAATATATTCAAGTTTTATTTGTATGACATAAAGAAAAATCTTTTTCTTTTAATTAAATAGACTTCGTTTGAGGTAAGACCTATGAAGACATGGGAACAACCACTGAATGGTGCAATGCCATAGAAACGGAAGACTGAACAGATGCCACAATGGATGAGCAAATTTCTGTTTAAAATAAGTGACATTATTAAGGCTTCCTCAAAGTGAAAAGACAGGAGGGACTACAACCATTTTTCTTCTTTAATCAATTTTGAAGAAAAAGGATTTGGTTTTATGATTATCTCCTCTCTTAGGAAAATCAAGGTAGAAACCCCTGAAAGTCTCTCACATGGGTATTAAAAAGGATCTATGTATTCCAAAGCGAAGGTTAGCCGTCCAGATGTTGCTGGATAAACACAAAGGGTTTATAGCTCTAGAGTCTAACGGGTCCCCTACAGTCAAGAACATTCCTCTCCATTTCTAAGAACAGAGAGGTATAGCCACAGTTCCCAGCATCTGTGTGCCAGAGCTAACGGGAAATGACTCCAAATCTAACAGGGCAAGAGAACCACTGAATTGTTTTGAAAAAAACAAAACCTGAAGGAAAGACTATGTGCAGACAAGAGAGCTCTTCCCTTTTCCACAGTTCATGGCTAATCCAGAAATACGGTTTTACACTGTAATGGGGAGGAGTCCCAGCTCAGGAAGAAGTCATAGCCTAAAATGTCACCAGACACAATAGAGTAGGAGCTGAAGAATGCTCTCCAACCCAAAAAAAGAGGTCCCAGACTCTAAGCCAAACTTCAATCATTCCAAGCTACATTATGATGGCAAAGCTTCAGCTCTTACCTTAAAGAGGATGTCATCTCAATACACCCTCTCATATACTACTGAGTGCACGGTAAATGGATTTAAAAAACTTTGTGGAGGGTAATTTTGACACTGTGTGGCAGAAGTTTCAAAGTTCTGCTTACTCTTTGAGCTAGCAATTCCACTTTTCGGAATTTAATCTCAGAAAATAGCCACGAACGTGCTCAAGGATTTAACTACAAGCATATTCATCAAAGTACTACTTAATGTAACCAAAATGAGAAATAACCTAAGCACAGTAAGGCAGGGGAATGGTTAAATAAATTATAGTAATCTGTATAGTACAAAAAACCCATTGCCGTCGAATCAATTTTGATCCATAGCAACCCGATAGGACAGAGTAGAACTGTCCCATAGAGTTTCCAAGGAGCACCTGGTGGATTCAAACTGCCGACCTTTTGGTTAGCAGACGTAGCTCTTAACCACTACGTCACCAGGCTTTCCATCTGTATAATAGTCGTTAAAATGATACTGGGTGTCTTAGCCATCTAGTGCTGCTATAACAGAAACACCAAAAGAGGATGGCTTTAACAAAGAGAAATTTTTTTTTTTTTCACAGCCTAGTAGGCTAGAAGTTCAAGTTCAGGGCATCAGCTCCAGGGGAAAGCTTTCTCTGTTGGCTCTAGAGAAAGGTCCTTCTCATCAAACTTCCCCTGGACTAGGAGCTTCCCCGCACAAGAATCCAGGGTCCAAAAGACGCACTCTGCTCCTGGTGCTTCTTTCTTGGTGGTATGAGGTCCCTATCTCTCTGCTTGCTTCCATTTTCTTTTATCTCTTGTAAGATAAAAGGTGGTGCAGGCCACACCCCCAGGGAAACTCCCTTTACATTGGATCAGGGCTATGACCTCTCAGTAAGGGTGTTACAATCCCACCCCAATCCTCTTTAGCATAAAATTAGAATCACAAAATGGAGGACAACCACACAATACTGGGAATCATGGCCCAGCCAAATTGATACACATTTTGGGGCGGACATAATTCAATCCATGACCAAACCAAAAAAAAAAAACCAAACCCAGTGCCGTCGAGTCAATTCTGACTCATAGTGACCCTACAGGACAGAGTAGAATTGCCCCATAGAGTTTCCAAGGAGCGCCTGGCAGATACGAACTGCCAATCCTTTGGTTAGCAGCTGTAGCACTTAACCGCTACGCCACCAGGGTTTTCTGCAAGTCCAAAAGTTTAAATTAAAAGAGGACACACAATGTAGTAGAAATCGGTTTGGCAAGGGGTAATTCCTGTTTTTAGTACCTTAAATCAGTGGCGTACATATCTTCTGTAATTAATGGCAAAACCTCCTTTACAAGCAGTTTCCAGATGCCTTGCTTAAACTATAGCTAATCAGTCTCTGATTCATCACATATTCAGGAATACTCTCCTAACAGGCACACTTGCTAGCTCCCTGCAGAAAAAATATTACCAACTACTCCACTGCCATAAAAAACATTTCAAACACGTTTAATCTCTTTCAGGGCCAGTTGTAGACATACATTCTTCCCTAGCCAGGTCCCAACCAACGTAAAAACATCCAAACATGAACTTACATCAACCCATGATCTAATGTGATGAGTTTACCAAGGTCTCCAACAACCTAAATCACGTGCCAAGGGAAATACAATGAACAGGCCGCTCCTGAGAGAGAAGACTCATTTCATACCTGTCAGTGGGAATCTGTTCCTCTGCAGCCCTAGACAGCTTTCCAGAAGAAATCTTTAAGTGGGAGAATTTGCTTCTCCCTTAATTAATGGAAATTGTATTGCTATTTTATTTAGCTCATTTTTATGAATGTTCTACTTGATTCCAGAAAGAAGATAGTTACTAATATACTCCTGGTTTGGGGGAGAACGCAATAACTATTTTTGGAAATTTTTGTCAGGCTAAGTTCTTCCTTGTATCCACTGAGGGACTGGAGAACCATACTTTTTCCTCAGAATTTCTTTATCATGTACTCCAAAACTGGATTGTGTAATAATTACCTCACCCTTTACTGATGTTATGAAAGCTTACCCTTCCTGATGATTCACAGTAAGTGGCAGGCTTACACAGTGAATGCTTTCAGTATGAGTGCTCAGAACTTAACAGAGACAGAGGTATGTCATGGGTTGTCATGTATGCCCCGAAAGTTTGAAACACAGGAGGTGCAAAGAAAAATAATTGCCTTAGATATACGTACTAAGAGAACTATCTAACTGATCCTGAATCTCTGCCATTGAATTAATTTTGCAGAAGGACATCTTTGTGTGACACCCTCAATCTATGGACTCATGGAACCAGCTCAGTGGAACTCAGGGAACTTGACTGTTCTCCAGTCAAGACGTTGTTAATGGCGTCACTCGTTGCGTTATACAACGTCCTCTTTATTTCTTTCTGTGCTTTGTGTTGGGAATACTTGTGCTTCTCCTATGCAAGTGATTTGATTTTAAGTCATGGCCTCTAAAAACTGAATTAAAAAAAAAAAAAAAACTGAATAGCTAATCAAAATTCATATATTGTCCTGGTTGGTAGAAAACTTAATAACAAAAGTGAGGCCCAAACACACCACATGACAGTAACTACTCAATGATTTACATTTGTTCTTTCTTGACTCCATTTAAGTCCATATTTTTTTTTCCTTTCATTTCCCACCTATTTCTAAATTATTTTGTATTCTTGTAGTTTACATAATAACTATATGCCACCTTGAATCTTTTTGATAACAAAGTGGGGTTCAAATAAGTAAAATTAAAAATACATTTCTAGGACTTCTTGAAAATTAGTGGCCCAATTTAATATATATCCTATTCTATACAGCAGAAACCCTGGTGGCATAGTGGTTAACTGCAATGGCTGTTAACCAGAAGGCTGGCAGTTCGAATCCACCAGGCGCTCCTTGGACACCCTATGGGGAAGTTCTACCCTGCCCTATAGGGTCGCTATGAGTCAGAATTGACTCCACGGCACTGGGTTTGGTTTGGGGTTTTATCCTGTACAGCAGCGTCTGGGAAAACCAACAACAACAACAAAAAAAAAAAAACCATGGTCATGAATAGCCCAGTAAAGTATCAACTTGAGTAGATAACCATGAAAATTTCAGAATCTCATGCGATCCATGTCTATGCATAGTTTCAAGTTCACTTATCTCAATTACATTTTATAAATTTTATAGAGTAGTGGAAAACTATCTTACATCAAAAAAACAGCACTAGCAATGCATGTTGTACCACAGAGACATGAAATTCTGTGGAAACATTAAAGTCACATCCTCATTTATAACCAGTTGCCATTGAGTTGATTCCATCTCATGCCATTGAGTTGATTTGACCTCATGTATGTCATAGTAGAACTGTGCTCCATAGAGTTTTCAATAGCTGATTTTTCCAGAAGCATATCACCAGGCTTTTCTTCTGAAGCACATCACCAGGCCTTTCTTCTGAAGCACCTCTGCTGGATGCCAACCTCTAACCTTTTGGTTAGCAGACGAGTTCACCCAACTCTAACAAGACCGTATTTAGCCCCTACTTAGTTCTGGGAAACTACCATTTCAACATACAGAAAAATGAGCTACAAGGAAAAAAGAAATTTAATTCCATCCTCACCTTCATTCCTTTTCAACTAGTTCATTGTGATGTGATTATAAATATAAAATCACCTATTTAACTCACCAGAAAGGCACTACATTTTCATCTGATTACATCTAAGTTAGATCATGTTATAGTGGTTTTGGTTTTTTGCAATGAGTTTACCACTACTGGTTGAATAGAAGATAAATCGAAGAGCTTGTTTTCTTTCTCTCCACAAATGTCTCCCCTTGAATCACGAGAAAACGCCTGTTGTAAAATTGTAAAATTTCCGTTCTTCACCATATTTAACCATCTGACCGTAACCTCCATTTACTCAACTACACTATGGTTTCCCTACAAAACAATTACATTATTTTGGCATGACATTAATTCTAGATCATTAAATTTGAGCTTGGTTTCAATTTTGAGCAAAAACCTTTTTAGTGCCTCCACTTCCATGTAAATTAATATTAACTATATTGTAAAAAAAAAAAAAAGTTTTTTGTTTTTTTTTTGGTAAACTTGAATCTGATCCTTATTTTTCACAACTCAATATTAGTGACCTCCTTTTGTACTCATTTTCACTGTTTGATTTTTTTTTTTATATAGTAAAGTCATAGGAACAGGGAACTATAACTTGTCCCAGCTCTTCCACAAACATGCACCAAGAAAAAGTACCAATAAGAGGCTTTCAAACATTGACCAGGTTTCACATTTTCCCAAAGATTTTCCCCAAAGACAGTAAATGAATCCAAGTAAGCCCAACAGTTCAGCTTTGACAGTTTCTTTCAGACTCAGCCTCTCCCACATAGTACACCCAATCACCTGATTGGTTAACCTCAATTCATTCTTGAGGTAACCTCACAATTTCCCTTGAAATACTGAAGACCCAGATACCTAGTCATATGTGCCAAAGCAATTACAGAAGGGATTTATTTATTAAACATTAATCCCCTTGTCATGCAGAGTATCTAGAAAAACCCTGACATACTTTTGCACTGAAACTTCACTGGAAACAAATTTTTCTAAGCCTCCAAAGACCTTTCCCTTTCAAATTCGATAGAGCTTTCTCAAGTTTTCAATCTCCTTTGACCTCTACGCTTCATTTAGCACTGCTGAAATTCTCTCCTCGCATGGTTTCCCTGAGTGTTCTCTGTGTTCTTCTCCAATCTGTCTCATTTGCTGTTTTTTTTTTTTTTTTTTTTGGTCTACCTCCACCTCCTTGGCTGGCAATAGCTCCTAAAGTTCAGAATTTGGTTTTCTGCATTTCTGCCTCAGTATTCACCACCATGAAACATACATCACATTCATTACTGAACTATCATCTTGCACAAATGCCTCAAAAATCAATGATCACAGTTTGGCCTCTCAAGCTGCAATTCCCCTCTCCAGTTACTCACTGGTCAACTCAAGCTATGACCCCTGACATCTGAAATGCAACATCTCAAAAACTGAGCTCATTTTCTTTCCAGACCAGCAGACCTTGCCAATACCCTACATGAAACCCTCATTACTTTTTACCTGTATCACATACAGTCCTCTCAGGGCCACATGAACCAGCGACTACATCATTCTGAGACCAGAAGAACTAGATGGTGCCCGGCTACAAACGATGACTGCCCTGACAGGGAACACAAACAGAGAACCCCTGAGGGAGCAGAGCAGTGGGATACAGACCCCAAATTTTCATAAGACCAGACTTAATGGTCTAACTGAGACTAGAAGGACCCCAGTGGTCATGGTCCCCAGACCTTCTGTTGGCCCAGGACAGGAACCATTCCCGAAGCCAACTCTTCAGACATGGATTGGACTGGACAATGGGTTGGAGAGGGATGCTGGTGAGGAATGAGCTTCTTGGATCAGGTGGACACTTGAGACTATGTTGGCATCTCATCCCTGGAGGGGAGATGAGAGGGTGGAGGGGGTTAGAAGCTGGCAAACTGGACACGAAAAGAGAGAGTGAAGGGACAGAGCAGGCTGTCTCATTAGGGGGAGAGTATTTGGGAGTGTGTAGCAAGGTGTATACGGGTTTTTGTGTGAGAGACTGACTTGATTTGTAAACTTTCACTTAAAGCACAATAAAAATTATTAAAAAAAAAAAAAGTCCTCTAACATTCTCTGACCTCTAGCTCTAATACTCCAATCCTTCCTAGATTTTGCTACCTAAATAATTACCAATATCCATCATTTTCAACACATTGGTGGTACTCAAGAACCTATGGTATTTACTATTTACTGCACTAAATCAGTAATCTGCCATGAGCCCTTCCATCTAATTCATTACAAATTATCCATGGCCATGGCAGCAACAACTCAAACAAGTCATTGTGTTTGGCATCTACCAGATGTGGCTTGTTTACTGTCGTTTCCAAATCTGTGCCTAGTACATAACTTTCCTCCGACTTGAAATGCCATCCTTACTCTGTCTGCCAATTTATGTTTCTCTCTTCTTTCGTGATCCAGTTCAAAATTTAGCTCCTCCAAGAAAGGAGACTTATTCAATTAGTTCAGTACCTACAGCATCACTCCCTTAAGTACTCAATACCTACATATCCAATTTATACTGTTTTTTGTTTGTTTCACTTACAGATGCCTTACTTGGCAAGTGTTCTCAATTTGTGCCATATGTACACGTTATTGCTCTCCCTTACAAGAATCTAAAAATTCTGGGAACAAGGAATTTCTCTTATATAAAAGGACATTTCAGTAGTGTATACAGTACCAGAAGGTTTCAACTAACTAGTTTTTAACTAATAAAGTAGTTCACACAACTGATTACAGCCATAATTATATACTCAAATCCTCTACCTGTAAGAAACATTATATATCCAACACTTACTTCAACCAAAAGCCAAAGAGATTCCATCTCCTTCAATCAAAATGTTTAAATTATTCCATTATAGACCATTATCATTTTACATAATTTATTTTATTTTTTTGGTGTTGAGAATATAGAATATACAACAATATATAACAGCCAAACACACACCAATTCCTACATGTACAATTTCGTGAAACTGGTCACATTCTTCTAGCTGTGCAAACATTCTGACCCTCCTTTTCCAACCTGTTCCTCCCTGTTAATATAAACACACTGCCCCCTAAGGTTCCTATCAAATCTTCTGAGTTGCTGTTGTCAGTTTGATCCCATAGAGATAAATACTAAAGGAGCACAATGCTCAAGGTAGATATTCTTTAGCTAGTTAAGCTAAACTCTGGTTGGGTTTTGAAAAGACTTCCCGGGATATTTTTCGTTTAGGTTTAAAGATTATCTCAGGGCAATAGTTTCAGGAGCTCATCCAGCTTCCCCAGCTCCAGAAAGTCTAGAGTCTATGAGAATTTGAAATTCTATTCTGCATGTCCCCCCTTTTGATGAAGATTCTTCTACAGAATCTTTGATCAAAATGTTCAGTAGTGGTACCTAGGCACCATTCAGTTCTTCTGGTCTCATGGCAAAAAGGGCAGTTTTTCGTGGAGGCGATTAGCCACATGTTCCATTTCTTCCTCCTATTTCTGGCTCTCTTTCTTCCTCTGCTGCTCCAGGCAAATAGGGACCAATTATTATCACTTGGATGGCTGCCTGCAAGCTTTTAAGACCGCAAGCACTAAACAACAAACTAGGAGGTAGACTAAAACCAAAACAGAAGCACTAAATACAATATTAGGTCAATTAACTGGGATGTCCCATGAAACCATAACCCTAAACCTTCAAACTAAGAAACCATGGTTGTACAGCAGTAGCCTCAGCAGTTTCTTTCTTTTTTTTTTTTTTTGGTGGCTGTTGTAAATATATCCTACAACTTTTGCCAATTCAATTTTTAACGGATATACAACTTATTGACAGCAATTACAGGACCTTAATCAGCTATGCAATCCTACCCTTAATCAACACAATTTTTCCATCACCGCAAACTCAAAGTCAGTACTCCACAAGCAATAATCTCCTCTCCCCCTACCTCCTACCCTTGGTAACCACTAATAAATTTTGGTCTCTAAACATTTGTCTTTCAGGTCTTTTTATGTAAGTGAGGTCATACAACATCTCTCCTTTCCTGATTGACTTATTTCACTCAGCATAATGTCTTCAAGTTCTATCCATATTGTAACCTGCATCAAGACTTACTGGCTGAGCTTTATTTCCTTTCTCATATTTTCCTAGCTTGTCCACCTGCTGGAAGGAAAGGGAACAATTTCTTAGCTAACCTCATTACTTACTCCTGCCTCTATTGGAATTCCAACTCCTCTTCCTGCTTTGCTCAGAGGTACTAAAGACATAACAAAACAGATTCCCAAGGTCAGAGCATGCCTCAGTTTAAGTCCCTGAACTCTGAGAACCTAGAATGTAAGCCCACCAGTCAACCTAAAAGCCAAGAAACTTGCTTGGCTTTCAATGAAAGACATAAAGGTCAGATATATATTGAGATTAATCATACAAAGGAGAAAAAAAGCAAATTAGAATTGACTTTCTCCTACTCATAGGATGGAGTCAGGAAAAAAGCACAGAGCTCTGCATATCACTTCCACAGAGATTCTTTAAACTGGCTAAATAACTGAATTGCACCAGATGTCTTAAGTGAAGACATTGGCCTGATGGCTCAAGATGCCTTTGAAAGTCCTTCCAAGCCCCTCTCCTGCATTTACTCTCTGTCTCCTTGCTTTCAGGCAAAATCATCAACAGCTGCATGGACTCACCCTCTCCATCAAAAAGCAGGACCTCTGACATTTTCAGGGACTCTCCCTTTTTTTTTTTTTTCTCCCTGAAAGAAAAGCATTTAAAGAACACCGGCCGGAATGGAGCTGTCCTGGCTCTTCCACTCATGTCTCACAAGTAGGGCACGACACAAAACAGAATCAGTTCAAGTAAGAGGCCATTCTGCATGCAGGTTCTTTCTAGCATATTCCCATAGGCTGCCCAAACAAAGAGATATTAATATACAATTGATAAATATTAAGTCAATGGATATAAACAGTTGCTAAATGTACTTCAGCAGATTGAAAATTGAAAGGTGTTAAAACAAGGCAACATATTAGTTCTGAGAATTTTTGTCACAATCAGTCACAGATGATATGAGGTCATGACAAGAGCTTGATTTAAGATGAAAAACATGCTGTGAAGTCATTTATTCACACTGAATCTTGGTGATATTTACTAAAAAGAAAATACTTTGTTTTGACCCATATTTCAGAGTAGGCCTTAGGGCAAAAGTAAATTTAAATATTTTGTTATTTCTTCTGTGTTGAAAGCAATCTATGGAATACAATCAAAACTATCAGAATCAAAAATTTTAATTTTGAACTTTTATAAAGAATCCCAGGATAAATTCAGCATCAATGAGACTTTTCTATCAATAACGGGAAAGCGCTAGCACAACAAAACAAGATGTATCTGATGAAAGCAAACTTTTGACTTAAGACACAAAGGTCATACTGTCCATTGAAGATATTGACAATCACTGCCAAGGGCATAAGTATGAAAGGTCAAATGCCAGTTGGTATTAGTATTGTAAATATAATCCAATAAATGAAAGACTGAATGACACTAGAAAAGTCTAATTCTTTCTCCAAAAAGAATGGCTAACATTATCAGAATGTATGTGTCCTACGACTTACATATTTTCCACTCTGTACTTCCAGTTTCTGTAGAGTGAGAAATATTATTTTTATCAAGTTTTCTAAAAATGCACAATTGTATTTCTTTTCATTTAGTTTTAATTTTTATACATTGTAGGTCTGATTTCCTTCCCATTAGACACAACTTACTTCCTTTTCTCTTCAGGGTAAGTTGTGGTATGGTTTTGTGCAATGTATACTGGCAACTTGCTGTAATACATACTGGTAACTTGCCTGGAAATACTACCACCCATCATTATGAGGACAGACACATCTAATTAGAGGGCTGTAATCAATCCAGGCAATCTGCCTTCATACTACCCAGGTTGAGAGCATGAACTTTGTGTCAGACAAACCTAGCTCAAATCTTGGCTCTGCCATTTACTAGCTGCATACCTTGAGAAGTTACTGTTACTTAATCCTCACCGAGAGCCAATTAAAATAAAAAAGCTCATGGTAATAATAAAAATCATGAAAATGCTTACCTCACAGTGTTCTTTTGAAGAGCCAAGGGGAGAATGAATAAAATGTACAACACAGCCCCAGGCACATAATATACCCTGTCTAATTTTGAGGTATACTAATATAGGTTATGGGATGGTTAAGGTTGCTTGTCAACCTGACTGGGCCATGATTCTCAGTGGTTTGGCAGTTACGTAATAATGTAATTTGGCAGTTACATAATGATATAATTTGGCAATTTGTAATGATGTAGTTATCTTTCATTTTATGATGTAATATAATCACCTCCACAATGTGATCTGATTTGATCAGGCAATCAGTTATAAGGGGAGTTCCCTCCAGGGACTGGTCTGCATCCAATATATATAGATGTTCTGGCCAAGCTCACTGGCTTTCGCTCGCTCTGGATCCTGCATCCGGCTCATGATCATCTGACCCCTAGTTTTTGGTACGTGACCCAGAGGCCTTCCATATTGCCTGCTGATCTCGGAATTCATCAGTCTCTGCAGCCTATGACCCAGCAGCCAGCCATTTTACCTGCTGATCTTGGAATTCATCGGCTCTGCAGCCTATGAGCCAGCAGCCAGCCATCTTATCTGCCAGTCTTGGATTCATCAGCCCCTGCAGCTATGAGTCAGGAGGAGCCTCTAGCCTGACCCCTGACCAAAAGACTTGGGACTTACCAGCCTCTACAACCGTGTGAGCCATTTCCTTGAGATAAATCTCTCTCTCTCTTTTTATACATACATATACATATATAAAACCAAACAAAACAAAACACACTGCCATTGAGTGGATTCCAACTAATAGTGACCCTATAGGACAGAGCAGAACTTGCCCATAGCATTTCCAAGGAGCAGCTGGTAGATTCAAACTGCCGACCTTTTGGTTAGAAGCTACAGCTTTTAACCACTACACCACCAGGGGTCATATACATTTACCACCAGGGTTCATACATATATGTATATTACTAGTTTTGCTTATCTAGGGAACCCAGCCTAAGGCAGGTTAGGATAACAGTTCTACCATTTACTCACAACCTTAAATTTTCTCATTTGTAAAGTGGAAAAAAATAACACTAACTATACAAGACTGCTGTAAAGATCAATTAAGACAATGTCAGTGAAAATACTGTTTAATGGTATAGCTATACAAAAATGTAAGGTAATATTCTATCCAGCTTAATAAGGTGAGTGGTTTCTGAATTTCATAACCAAAGACAAATCTGACTTTATACGAAATTAAAGAAACTGCTTGTGATGTTTCCAGTTTGATTGGGCGTTTCTCTGTTTCAATAGACCACCGGCAGAGACACACGCACTAGGGGAGAATTATAAGCCTCCAATGCGAGTAATCTTTTGACGATATGATGTAAAGCATTTACCCACTGGTAATTAGAAAAACATTCTTTTACATTAACGCTTTTCAGTGTTGGGCTTCTGACCATCTGCAACAGAATCCACATGAAATGCTTTTCTAACATACTTCTGAGTACTACCCCAACTTAAGTAATCAAAATCTCTGCAAGTAAGGCCCAGAAACCTAATTTTTTTTTTTTTTCTTTTTTGCTGTGGTAAAATAAAATTGGCCATTTTAACTATTTTTAAGTACACAATCCAGTGACAAAAATTACATTTGAAATGTCATACAATCATCACAACTATTTCCAAAACTTTAATCCCTCTAAACCAGAAATCTGAATTTTTAGCAAGACCTCCAAGTGATTCCGATGCCCACTCAAGTTTGAGAATTGCTGCTTCAAAGTTTTGTTATTAGGGAGGGCTATGAAAAGTCATAGACATAGCTAGCAATTGCCACTGTGGAAAATTGCTTACCAGAAAACAAAGGATGAAATAACCATCCTCCACTAAATTTTAATCTGATAAGCACAGATTTTAAAATAAACAGAAAAGGTTCAAATATCAAGATTTAACTTTTCTTCCGTAAATATCTTTTCAATGACATCTTATGAAGTAATATAATAATTGTTTCACAATTGGTCTTTTTTTTTTTTAATTGTTGTAAATAAATGCATAAGAGTCCCTGAGTGATGTAAAGTTAAAGTGCTTGATTGCTAACCAAAGGGTTGGAAGTTCAAGCTCACCCAGAGGCACCTCAGAAGAAAGGTCTGAAAACCTACTTCTGAAAAATTAGCCACTGAAAACATTATCAAGCACAGTTCTGCTCTGACACACATGGTGTCACCGTGACTCCATGGCAACTGGTGTGTGTGTGTGTATGTGTGTGTGTATGTAATACAACATTTCAAAATTTTTTACATGTAGTACTCAGTGACATTAACTACATTCATCATGCTGTACAAACACTACCCCTATCCATTTTCAAAATTTTCCCGTCAGCCCTAACAGAAATTTAGTGCCCCCTTTTTTTTTTAAGCAATGACTCTCTCTTTCCCCATCCCTCCCACCTCTGGTGGGAGCAGTCAGGTTTCTCTAGTGCAACTGGTCATTATTGAACAGTCAGGTTTCTCTAGTGCTCTAAACATTGACTTCACTTCCCTCAACACTTGCTCACTTGCCTGTGCCTGTCAGATGAACAAGAGGTGAAAATCAGAATACTTCTAAGCTCCAATGTTTCATCAAGCGTCAGCTTTCACTAAACTTTCCTGGAAATACTACCACCCATCTTTATGAGGAGAAGAAAGCTACTGAGAGGACTATAATTAATACAGGCAATCTGTCTTCATACTACCCGTATTAGTATGTGTGGGGTGTTCCCACACAGAACACCACTGACAGGGCTCAGAGACCCACCAGTTCTTTCAATCCAAAAGGTTACCAAGAGCCAGGATGGGTTCACAAAGAACATGTCATGCCAAGAAATCCTCATTTCCTTTCTTGATTAAATGACTGCATCATGTATCTTGAGTTAAGAAAAATATCTAACCCTGTCTCATGACTAACTTGTGGATAATACGGAGAAAAGTATCTTAGATATTGGTACTCTATGTTGATTCCTTAAGGCAGTACTTAAGGCTTTTGCTCATCATGGAACACATAGAGAATGACATTTGTATGTCACATAGAGAAGGCTACTTGACACCTGAGTACATTGAGGCACCGCCCAGCTACACCAAGAGCTGAGGAGATAAAGGTCTCAGCACATCTGAAATGCACTGCTACAGGGCACCAGTTGGGAGGTTCTCCCTAAGAATCTTACTCCATCCCTGAACAATGGCACAATCCAATTCCCCATTGAGGGCATCAGTCTGATAGCTGTCAGTGAGAGCGATAGGTATAAGGTAGTTACCCAAAGTAACTAAATCAGGAAAAGCCAGAAAACTAGAGTTGATTAAGAGGCAATATTCAAATGGAAACAAGAAGCAAAACCCAAAGTATCAGAATGCAGATATACACCGGAAAACAATGGGGAGCAAAGGACTGGTAGAAGCAAAGGGTTGAAGCCAATAAGGTTTCCAAGACCAAGGCACACAGGTAGGTCAGCATTCTGGTTTAAATACAAAGGTTCAGACAGACATAAACATAAAGAGGCTTGACTGGTGAACCAAGATAAGCTTGGAGAAGTTAACACACTGCCTATCTGACACTGTTAGCAATGACTTCGAGGAAGATAAAACATACAGATCATAGCTTATAAAAACATCAACTCATCCAAAGCTGAGAGATGTTATACTTGTCATCTTATTTTCCAGGGCTATTGTGTGGAAGAAGAATGAATTGTATTATCAGGATTACAACTTAGACCAAAGGGTCAAAATCACAGGAAGGTTGGCTTTGATTTAATATAATGAAGGCCATGTTAGCAATTAGAACTGTCCACAAATGGAATGGACCACAGTGCAAAGCAATGAGCCCTCTGGCCCCAGGATTATGAATTAGGATCAGTTAGAAAAATCACAGCAAGAATTTCTGCTTTGGTGGGAGATAGAATAGCTGGCTCTTAAAATCCCTTTGTGCCAGCTTCTATGAAAAATACTTCTGGTAGAAACCAAGTTTTTTCTACCATTAAAGGAGTAGTAATGAGTCTGGCAAAGACTATAACATCTAAAATGATCCCAGTCTAAATTACAAGTAAAAAAAAAAAAAAAAAAAATTTAAGTAGAAGCCCTTTATTTCCATTCTGGGAAATATAACTGATAGAGGCTTATTTTTACCTATGACATCATACTACTACTAGCATTACTCCTATTACCCTTATCACCCTGGGTTAAGTTTCCAACAGAAGTTTCTAGACTTCAGAAGTCAAGATAAAAGAAAAAAAAAAAAAAAGACTATTCTTGAAAGCTGGCTGCTGAGAAAATTCTAAGAGGATCGTTCATTCTCCTCATTTAGTATGAGGAAGGAAAAGGACGAGGGATCTGCAGCAAGAGGACTATAAAAAGCTCAGGGAGCACTTGTCTCTGAAAGGCCGACACCCTTGACCAGCCTGGGATCAGCTTACATTGAACTCTGCAGGGAAGTTCCCTAGGACCTGGAAGGCATGCAAAACCAGTGGAAATTTTGTAGAAGAAAAGTAATTAAGTCTCATACCCAATCTGATTTGGTCTCCCATTTCTGTAAATAGCAATAATTCTTAATGGGTACAATTTGGTGATCTCCAGCAGTTGAGTCTTGAGGAAAAAAGTGGGAGTCATATAGCAATAACCTTGACTCAAAAGCGACTCCCCTGACAGTCTAACATTTCCTTCCCTGGAAATTAGGGTAATGAGGCTATGGCCTTACCCTTCTGAGAGAAGAGTGGCCTTTGCACCTGACCCTGCCAAAACTCTGCTGGCTTCCCACCCATAAAGGCCAAGACACTCAAAACAATTGAGGCAGGACTAGTCCAGCCCTGTGTGATTCTGATAACAAGAATAAGAAGCTCCCGCTGTGAGTCAGATGTCAGGACTGCACACACTTCAGCTGTTGTAGACACTTTGCACCTAGATCGTTCTCCTATCCCAGGAGACATTGCCATAAAAGAACACAAGATGGTGATTCGGTTTTTATTAAGATGCCTAAGACAATTAGAAATGAGGATTAGGGAAGGATCAGAGAGAGGAATGGAAGTTGTAATATATTAAAGAAATGGACCATAGATTTAAATATAAGATGTAAAACTATAAAACTTTTAGGAGAAAATCTGGGATTTTGTGACGCTTTCTTAGACATGGCACACAAAGAATGATGCATAAAAGAAAAAGATTTATAAACTAGACTCCATCAAAATTTAAAACTTTTGCTCTGCAAAGCCACTGCCATTGTGTTACTGGGTGGAAACCCCAGCTTCTTGCTTGGCATGACTCATATTGGCCAGTAAATGACCGAGGCAGGAGAACAGGAAGGCACCTTTAGTTCATTGGTCAAGGAAAAAGAGTCAGTCGGAGCTGCTGCTGCCAAGACTGCTCCCTAAGGGTGAGCAGACAAGTTACTTTTAAAGGGGTTTACAAGCAGGGAGTTCATACAAGTTACTGCAGCAACATTCTTAGTCATACTACGCTGGCGGAACAGGGTTTACATATAACCTCCAAGCAAAAGCAGGATTCAAATGCAAAGCTGGGAGGCGGGGGAGGAAGACCAGCAAAGAAAACAGGATTTTTAATGCAGCACTATTGGGGCAGAAGTCAGCAAAGAAGACAGGATTTTTAATCCAACACTGTGTGGACTCAATCAAGTCGATTCCAACCCATAGCTATCCTATAGGACAGAGTAAAACTGCCCCATAAGGTCTCCAAGTCTGTAATCTTCACGAAAGCAGACTGCGACATCTTTCTCCTGCAGAGTGGCTGGTGGGTTTGAACTAATGACTTTTTGGTTAGTGGCCAAGCACTTAGCCATTGTGCACTAGGGCTCTGCAAAAGATCTGGTTAAGAGGATAAAGTGACAAGCTACAGACTGAGAAAAATATCTGCAAGTCACATATTTGACAAAGGACTCATATAGAATATACACAGAACTTTCAAAACTCAAAAGCAAAAAAAAAAAAATTCAATGAGCAAATAGGCAAAAGACATGAAGAGATATTTTACCAAAGAGGATATTCAGATGGCATATAAGCATGTGAAAAGATATTCAGCATCATTAGCCATTAGAGAAATGCAATTAAGACCATGGCAACCTATTAAAACAAAAAAAAACAAACCTGCTGCCATCAAGTCACTTCTGACTCATAGCAACCCTAAAGAACAGGGTAGAACCGGCCAATAGGGTTTCCCAGGAGCAGCTGGTAGATTCAAACTGCCGACCTTTTGGTGAGCAGCCAAGCTCTTAACCACTGTGCCACCAAAGCTCCCCTGCAACCTATTACTACATACCTATTAGAACAGCTAAAATAAAAAAATAGTGACAATACGAAATGCTGGAGAAACCGAGTCCCTCATACATTGCTGCTGGGAATGTAAAATGGCACAGCCACTCTCAAAAATGGTTTGGCAGATTCTTAAGAAACTAAAACATGCGCTTACCATATGACTTAGGATTGCACTCCAGTGCATTTATCCCAGAGAAACAAATTTTCGTTTCCACACAAAAACCTGTACATGATTGTTCATAACGGTTTTATTTTAACAGCCCAAACTAAAAACAACTAATATATTCCACATTAGGTGAATGGTTAAACAAATGAGTGAATACATACTATGAAATACTAAACCAAAAAAAAAAAACCAAACCCATTGCCATCGAGTCGATTCCAACTCATAGCGACCCTACAGGACAGAGTAGAACTGCCCCATTGGGTTTCCAAGGAACACCTGGTGGATTCGAAATGCCAATATTTTGGTTAGTAGCCGTAGCTCTTAACCACTATGCTACCACGGTTTCCAGTGGAATACTATTCAGCAATAAAAAAGGAATGATTATTATTATTATTGTCAATGACCCACTCCTAAGTCCACTACCATTGAGTCGATTCTGACTCACAGCAACTCACTCTAAAGGACAGAGTAGAACTGCCCCAGAGGCTTTTCAAGGCTGTAAATCTTTACAGAAGCCGGCTGCCACATCTTTCTCCTGCGGAGTGGCTAGTGGGTTTGAACCAGCAGCCTTTCAGTTAGCAGTCGAGTATTTTAAGCACTGCGCCACCAAGGCTCCCCAAATTGGAGGAATCTCAAGAGCATTATGCTGAGTAGGGGAAAAAAAGCCAATCTAAAAAGGTTACACACTGTAGATTTCATTTATATAACATTCTTGAAATGACAAAATTATGAAGATGGAAATTGGATTAGTAGTTACCAGGAGTTAGGGAAAGTGGGGAGCAAGAGGGTATAACTATAAAGAAGTAGCACCAGGGAGATCTTTGTGGAACTATTCTGTATCTTGATCGTCATGGTGTCCACAAATCTGCACATTATATAATGACATGGAATTATACTCACATTGTACCAATGTCAATTTCCTGATTTTTATACTATAAATTATATAAGATATAGCCACTGGTCACACTTTACTATCTTTTGCAATTCCAATAAATCTATAACAAAATAAAATTAAAAAAAAAAAAAAAACTTATATTATGCCAGTTTCCACCGTCACAAGATTATTCCAGGCTAAGGATGCTGCTTCTTAGACCACTGGTTTCCACATTCTATCCCCTTGCGTAGGTCCCCTGTGTTTGCGCTTAGAGCTCACTTGTTCTCCAATTGCCTTGGAAACTTCAGTTGCATCACACATGCTTTTCACTTTGCTATTCTAGCGTCTCAGTTTCAGGGGAGTTTGGCAGCCACATCTTCAGGGATTTGACAGAGGTAAATCACTACCCTCAGCCTCATTTAGAAGTGTGGCTTCAGAAAGATGGAAAAATCTTTCCACCACTCTAAAGTTCTAATGTTGGTGGAAGATGGTTACTGCTGTGGTAAGTTCAAGTTATTATGTAAGAATTAGGAAGCCGCAGCCCAATATAGGAAGGAAATGTGGTATGGTAGAAAAAACACTTGTGTGAGTGCTAGAGGCCTAGGTTAACCGTTTGTACCTTGGCCAAGTCACTGTTCCTCAGTTGTCTCATCTGTTAAATGCAAACATTTAACTAGATAATCTGTGATGTGCCTGTCCGCTATAAAATATCACTGCTTTCAAACACTACAAAAGAAAGAAGGGCTAATTTTCTGTGAAAACCTTGTTACCATGAAATCTTAAAAGGCAGAAAATCAATTCTGCAATGTGTTCTCATTTACACATCACTCCTTGTCACCAACATTTTAAAGAAAATGATAGCCAATTTGAACAGTCCCAAGTAAAAGGGAAACTTTTCAGGAAGTGTTGTAGAAAGCAAGTGACAAACCTTTCCAAAACACCATGCCAACTAAATCTCCAATTTAAATGACCTTTTGCTTAAGACAAAATTGTTCTTTGGAAGGGGCGGGGTGGAGTGGAATGGCTTCTGTTACTTGGACTTATCTTCCCTGTTCATTTGATTCATTCATATATTCACTCTTGTGACAGCTCAGAGTGATTCAGAAAAGGGCTGTACAGCCATTGGCAACGTTAAAGTTAAAGACATTTCCTGGACCTGCATCCTTTGGGGCCACTCCGGCTGCTGCAGTGAAAGAATTTAAAAGAATTTTTTTTTTTTCAATGAAGGAAGGAAGAAAAAGATCCTAAGCTTGTGAATGAGCTGGGACGGGGACATTTCTCCAAAGAAATCAATGAAGGACAATCAAGAGTCCTTTGGCACTAAGTGGACCTTTTAGAATAAAAACAGAACCTCCAGCAACCTACTTTGGTGTTTTTGTTTTATTTTCTGTTTATTTCCTCTCTATTTTATTTGTGACTATCTGGGAACAGCTCTTTTCTGGCAACCATTTTATCTAATTTTATATGACCTAAACTAACGGAGTAAGAGAATATGAGAACTGGAAGAAAATTTAGAGGTGGCCTATACCAACCCTTCATTGCACAGCTCAGTAAATTGAAGCCCCAAAACCTTAAATGGAGTGCCCAATGTCAAGGAGCTGGTAAGTGGCGCGGGTGGACCAGAACTCCACTTCCACAGTGCCAACCCAGCTCTCTCTCTGCTTTACCATGGGACCACCCCCAACCCTTCCAGGTTGGAGAAAACTTCTATAAAGCCTGCTTAATCAGAGCCTCAAACTCCTCCACAGCTACTAACTGCATTTGGCAATTTAACTCCTGCCACCTAAAGTATTCAGAAATAATCTGTTTGGTGAGCCCTCATCTCTGTTAAGTTGTTTACTTTCATGCCTCATGTGTAATTCTATATGAGCAGACTCAGAACACAGTTTGCTTCATTTTTAATGGGCAATCTGGTGCAGCACATATCTACTGAAAACCTGTGCCAGTCACAAGGATAAGTAATTTATACTGATCACGTTATTTAATCATCACAACCACCCCATGAGTTAGGTAGTATTACTCCCATTTCTCAGATGTGGAAACTGAGACTTAGAGAGGTTAGTAAACATCTAACCCACATTAATCTGATACCAGCATCCCAGGCTTAACCAATATGCTTCTCTGACCTATAGACTTCTTAATTACTTAGTTATTCATTTTTATGCTATATTTTTTCTTTATTAATATACATTTCTCAATCCAACATTCGGTTTAAGGTGCAAAAGTATGCTACTATTAATTACTGAACCAATGTACATTACCTTCTCAGGAAACATATCAAGGACAATGTAATTAGAGTGAGTCCACTCTGTGACTGAAACCAATTAAGAACCAAACTACATGAGCTCAATGGAAATATCCAGTCTTGCCCCACTGCAAGAATCAGGATAGTCAGGAATGTTCTCCTTATACATAAACTAGTAATCTTATTCTTTTTACAGCCTCTTTGTCTACCCCTTGCCCCCCATTATTTTTAATTTCTACCTTTAAATATTTAAAATCACTTGCACACAAACTTGTTGCATTGTACCTACAACAGAGAAGAAGGCGATGAGTACCTTTATCTGATCAGTCACACATGTACACAGGATAGTACAGTGAGGAGTCTAATTACCAGCTGTGTGCCTTGGGTGAGCTACTCACCTCTCTACATTTCCTCATCTATAAAATGGAGCTCATAACTATACCTACATCACAGGGTTATTATAAGCATTAAGTGAGATAATACTTACCAAGCACTCAGAACAGTATTCAGTAAAATGTTACCTATTCTTACTGTGTTGACGGTGGGAGTGGAGGTTATTATTACTAGGATAATTATCAAATGGGAGTGACCTCACTTGCATAATTGATCATGGTATTTAGGAATGCCAGAAAGAATAGTTATGTATTAACTAATCAAAACTAAAGTTATTATTTTTCACTGTAGTCTCCAAAATTCAACTTGTTCATATCAATCTTGACATCACTACGTCTAGCAGTTAATTCACCATTGCGAATATCTCTGAGCCCTCCTTTTTCTATGCCATAAAATCCACTAAACCATTTTTAATGCTTTCCTGTGGCTGTGAAAAATGATCAACAACACCTTCTTTAAAAATTTTACAAAGTCACTTATGTTTCACAATGTGCAACTCCATAGGCCGAGGCTTTAGCACACACCAAAGCCAACACAGCTTTCTTTTAAAGACAGTTTCGGCTGGCCTGCAGGATTCCCTGTAGTCTGCAGTGAAGTGGTAACGCACATGCTCATTAGAGTCAGGGAAATCTGTATTTGAATCCTACCACTTAGCACCTATGTGACTCTCTGTGAGTCATGTAACTTTAGGGAGCCTCAGTTTCCTTATCTGCAAAATGAGAATAATAATGGTACCTTCCTAACGGAGCTGCTGAGAGGACTAAGGAAGACAAGGTGCATCAAGTGTTTAGTATTCAACAACCACCACAACAAAGTTATTTTTACTAGTCTGCGGAAACACTCTCAAGAAGCAACACAGAACATGAGCTCCTCTACTGTCCACTTCCTATCAAATGCATGGATGAGAGAAGTGGTGTTCACAGAAGATGACACTTTAATCTGAGTGCTCAAAAAACACATCCCTGGATGAAGGAGACCCACTAAAAGAGGGCACACTTGCATTTAGTTAGCTCCTTAAAGCATTACACAGCAGCATGATAGAGTAGAGAGAACATGGGCTCTAGAATCAGACAAGGCCTCAGTCTCAACCATACCTTTTCTATTGCTAGCTGTGTGACCTTGAACTAGCTATATGAACCTTTGAAGCCAAGTTCCTTACGGTTAAATGGGTATAATAACACCTTAAAATAGTTAACTGTAATAATTAAATAAGGACGTTTATGAGGGTTAAATAAAATAAGGCATGCAGAGTCCCTAGTAGAGTATCCGACACATACTAGATACCCAACAAAATGTCAGCCCCCCTTACAACACATTTTTATGCTATCGTATAGCTATAAAATTTTGTTGAGAACATTATCCGTAATTATTCTCACTGTCCCGTATCTAAACCCTCAAGTGAAACATTTTTTTTTTTAAACAAAATTCTAGTGAAACCTTTACTTCCCCTCAGCACACTCTCCTTTCTCTGAGAAGAGATATAACTGATTGTGTTTCTTTTTTTATCTTGGCTTCCAGGAAGCTCAGAGAAAAATTAAATTCAACTCTAGCAACAATGGTCCTAGTGTTTGGCATAGTGTGTATTCTCCCTGGTTTGATTTTTATTTATACCCATATTTTAATATTACAAGACACCTCAAATCTTTTGTACAACAGAGAAACTATTAACTATCTAACTGATTAATTCAGCTCCACGGGAACACACCAAATCAATTATTATGAAAAAAGCACCAATTTGGGATATCCAAATCCTAACTATTTCTCTTACTTCTCCCCTACCCTTGGGCAATTCATTCAACCTTTATTTAACTTTATTTTCTCAATAAAGTAGGAATGACAGTCTCTACAGAATTCTCAGAAGCATTTGTGCACAAAAATGTGCTTTGTCAAACACCATACAAAGGTTAGAGAAGGGGCAAATGGTCAAGCAAGTTAAAGTTGTGCACAAATGCACAGACTGTGGTACAGCACTGAGGACTCCTACAGGCAAACGTGGAAGACATGCAGTAATGGGGGTCCTGGAGCAGCCACCATGCTAGGTGCCCTGGGAAGCTCTCATGGGACTCTCTGAAAGAGAAGAGACATGATGGAAATGTATGTAAACACCTCCAGGGACAATCCCAATTCACTAAATATCTCTCAAGCCTAGTTGTTGCTTGGCCTCTAATCTAAGTTGATTTGCTTAGAGGGCAGGGCTAATGGCTTGTTCCCCAATGAGCCTGTGAGCTGCATGTACTCTTCACTCTCACAGGACCCAGCACAGAAACAGGCTGTGGGTGGCAAGGTCCTGTAACGTAGGAATCCAACATCTCTCCTGAACTGAATACATCACATCAACCAGTACAGCCAAAAGTACCCGCATACTATTAATGAAATTCGAAGAGGGGGATTTAAAAAAAAAAAAAGGCTAAATTTGGGCTAGAACCTAGCAGCTCTTAATAATAGGCAAGGTGGGTGTTTTTCCATTTTTAGAATAATTTGCTGACTTATTCCAGGAGTTCAAATGCTCTCACAGCATCTCTAAGTCTTTTATTCCAGAAACCCACTCCCTTCACTGATGCTTAGAGCAGCAGCTGCCTGCTTGTGGAAAGACAAAGATGGGAATTGCTGCAAAGTGGTATGCTGGAAAGATGATGAGTTAGGAGATAGAGTCAAAAGTCACAGGTTCAAGTTCCAGCTCTGTTCCTTGCCATTATGTGAATGTGGTGAAGTTCCTTAAACGATAATAACTAATACACACTGAGCTGTATTATTTACCAGTGTCCTCTGAAGGCATTATACCTCATTTAACCCTCACGGCAATCCCATGAGGTATATCCAATACATCTTATTTTATTTTACATCTTTTTTTTGCAGAAAACAAAAACTGAGACTTAGAACAGTTACGTGACCTGCCCAAGGTCAAAAAGCTAGTAACTGGCATACTGGGTTCTGAACTCCAAATATCGTTCGGGTTCCATGGTGTTAACCACTATACAATATTGCTTTTGTAAACCTTGCTTTCTTTCTCTGTAAAATAAGGGAATGATAATACTGACACTAGATTTCCCACATGGTTTTCCTGAGGATCAAACAAAATCATGGACCCCCTTTATTAGGGCTAAAGTACTACACAAACATTAAGTTTTCCTGCTCAACTCAGTATGCATTTCCTGATAACAACCATTCCAAAGAAAGTTGATCCAAAAGAATGTGGAAATTATCAAACAATATCACGAATAATACACACAAGTAAAATTTTGTTGAAGATTCAAAAGTGGCTGCAGCAGTACATTGACAAGGAACTGCCAGAAATTCAAGCCAGATTGAGAAGAGGACGTAGAATCAGGGATATCATTGCTGATATCAGATGGAACCTGGCTGAGAGCAGAGAATACCCGAAAGGTGTTTACCTGTGTTTTATTCACTATGCAAAGGTACTGACCACAATACATTTGTTGTGTGGATTACAACAAATTATGGATAACACTGGAAAGAATGGGAATCCCAAAACACTTAATTGTGCTCATGAGGAACCTGTACATAGATTAAGAGGCAGTCGTTGAAACAGAACAAGGGGATACTTCATGGTTTAAAGTCAGGAAAGGTGTATGTCAGGGTTATATCCTTTTACCATACTTATTCAATCTGTATGCTGAGCAAATAATCCAAGAAGCTGGACTATATGAAGAAGAACTGGGCATCAGGATTGGGGGAAACTCATTAACAACCTGCATTATGCAGATGACACAACTTTGCTTGCTGAAAGTGAAGAGAACTTGAAGCGCTTACAAATGAACATCAAAGACCATAGCCTTCAGTATGGATTACACCTCAACATAAAGACAACAAAAATTCTCAAGACTAGAACAATAAGCAACATCATGATAAATGGGGAAAAGATTGAAGCTGTCAAGGATTTCATTTTACTTGGATCCACAATCAACACCCATGGAAGCATCAGTCAAGAAATAAAATAACGCATTGAATTGGACAAATCTGCTGGAAAAAGACCTCTTTAAAGTGTTAAAAAGCAAAAATGTCACCTTGAAGACTAAGGTGCGCCTGACTCAAGCCATGGTGTTTTCAATCAACTCATATGCATGCAAATGCTGGACAAGGAAAAAGGAAGACCGAAGAACTGACGCCTTTGAATTGTGGTGTTGGCAAAGAATACTGAATATACCCTGCGCTGCAAAAGAATAAACAAATCTGTCTTGGAAGAAGGACAACCAGAATGCATCTTAGAAGCAAGGATGGCGAGACTGCATCTTACGTGTTTTGGACATGTTGTCAGGTAGGATCAGTCCTTGGAGAAGACAATCATGCTTGGTAAAGTAGAAAGTCAGAGAAAAAGAGTAAAACCCTCAACAAGATGGATTGACACAGTGGCTGCAACAATGGGCTCAAGCATAATAAGGATTGTAAGGATAATGCAGGACCAGGCACTGTTTCGTTCTGTTGTACATAGTGTCGCTATGAGTGGGAACAGACTCAAAGGCACCTAACAACACCAACTACTTGCTAGGCAAGGACAAGCAATGCAAAGCAGGAAAAACAAGTTACTTCTACATATTCTGAACTCAGAAAAGAAACAAAAAAAAAATGACTTTTTAAAAGACATCTGTGAAAATGAGTGAGTGCTGTTATGAGAGCAGCCATGGCCAAGATGATGAGCAACAGGAAAAGCCCGCTCAGAATCTGCCCACATCCTTCAGAAAGACACAACTGTCACCTAAACTGCTGGAATTACAAATACAGTAAAAGCTATTATCCTGCTACTCTCATCCATTTCCAAGGCAACACACTTTTAAAGGAGTTTTCTCTAGGACTCAGATGACTTTAGACCAATCAAATGGAAAGCAACTATTCATAGCTGTAATTTGCTAATTTTGAATATACCAAGCTTTGGAGAAACGAATAATGGAATCCTCCAGGATCTCACTACACCCTAGCCACGGCTCCGCATACTTAGCCCAACTGTCCCAGCATTATGGCTTCATGATATAGTGTAACGGGAGCCAGACCAGGAGTCCAAAGACCTTGTCCTTTTCCTGACTCCTCCAATACAGGGTGTGTGACTTTGCACCCTATCAAAGGCTCCTCATGCTTAGCCCAACTGCTCTAGTACTATGGCTTCATGATATAATGCAAAGAGAGCCAGATCAGGAGTACAAAGACCTTGTCCTTATCTTGGCTCCTCCTATCCAGGATGCATGACCTCAGCCAAGGTACGTGGCCTGTGGCAAACTCAACTTATTTCTAAAAGGAGGAATAACGCTTGTTCTAGTTACATCGAGGGTTATGAAACAATTCAGATACTGCATATAAAAGCCCTATATGTTATACAGCACTGCACAAAAATAAAATGTTCTTCAACATAGAGTCAACTCAGTCAATTCCCAAAATGCCCTCTGAATTATGTACAAAGGACCCAGGGAAAACTTGCAACACTATGCAAAATACCTTGATAGAAAAATGCGACTTGGGGCAAAGGGTGAAAAAGTAAAAAGTGTGAAAACATGGAAAGTGCTACTAAAAATGCATTTTGTTAAAGTCAATGAGGCCTTCCTGGAATCTTTCCTGGTTCCTTTTCAGAGAAAACACCAATTTCCTGATCAGAGACTTGCAAAATACAGTGAACAAAAAATAGTGATGTACTTAAGACATGTTGTTCTTGTTAGGTGCCGTCGAGTCTGTTCAGACTCATAGTGACCCTATGCACAACAGAATGAAACACTGCCTGGTCCTGAGCCATCCTTACAATCGTTCTCATGCTGAAGCTCATTGTTGCAGCCACTGTGTCAATTCACCTCGTTGAGGGTCTTCCTCTTTTCCACTGACCCTGTACTCTGCCAAGGATGATGTCCTTCTACTGGGACTGATCCCTCCTGACAACATATCCAAAGTATGTAAGACGCAGTCTCACCATCCTTGCTTCTAAGGAGCATTCTGGTTGAACTTCTTCCAAGACAGATTCGATGATTCTTTTGGCAGTCCATGGTATATTCAGTATTCCTTGCCAACACCACAATTCAAAGGCATCAATTCTTCTTCGTCTTCCTTATTCATTGTCTAGCTTTCATGTGCATATGATGCAACTGAAAATACCATGGCTTGGGTCACACACACCTTAGTCTTCCAGGTGACAACTTTTCTTTTCAATACTTTAAAGAGGTCCTTAGCAGCAGATTTACCCAATGTAATGCGTCTTTTGATTTCCTGATTGATGCTTCCATGGGTGTTGATTGTGGATCCAAGCAAAATGAAATCCTTGACAACTTCAATCTTTCTCCATTTATCATGATGTTGCTCATTGGTCCCGTTGTGAGGATTTTTGTTTTCTTTATGTTATTATTTTTTTTTTTTTTATGTTGAGGTACAATCCACACTGAAGGCTGTGGTCTTTGATCTTCATTAGTAAGTGCTTCAAGTCCTCTTCACTTTTAGCAAGCAAGGTTGTGACATCTGCATAACATAGGTTGTTAACAAGTCTTCCTCCAATCCTGATGTCCCGTTCTTCTTCATATAGTCCAGCTTCTCATGTTATTTGCTCAGCATACAGATTAAATAGGTAGATGAAAGAATACAACCCTGACGCACACCTTTCCTGACTTTAAACCACGAAGTATCCCCTTGTTCTATCTGAACAACTGCCTCTTGATCTATGTAAAGGTTCCTCATGAGCACAATTAAGTGTTCCAGAATTCCCATTCTTTGCAATGTTACCCATACTTTGTTATGATCCACACAGTCGAATGCCTTTGCATAATCGATAAAACACAGGTAAACATCCTTCTGGTATTCTCTGCTTTTAGCCAGGATCCATCTGACATCAGCAATGATATCCCTGGTTCCACGTCCTCTTCTGAAACCAGCCTGAATTTCTGGCAATTCCCTGTCGATATACTGCTGCAACCGTTTTTGCATGATCTTCAGCAAAATTTTGCTTGTGTGTGATATTAATAATATTGTTCTATAATTTCCACATTCGGTTAGATTACCTTTCTTGGGAAGAGGCATAAATATGGATCTCTTCCAATCAGTTAGCCAGGAAGCTGTCATTCATATCTCTTGGCATAGACGAGCGAGCACCTCCAGCACTTCATCTGTTTGTTGAAACATCTCAATTGATATTCCATCAATTCCTGGAGCCTTGTTTTTCACCAATGCCTTCAGAGCTGCTTGGACTTCTTCCTTTAGTACCATCGGTTCCTGATCATACGCCACCTCTTTAAATGGTTGAACATCGACTAATTCTTTTTGGTATAATGACTCTGTGTATTCCTTCCATCTTATTTTATGCTTCCTGCGCCGTTTAATATTTTCCGCACAAAATCCTTCACTATTGCAACTCAAGGCTTGAATTTTTTCTTCAGTCCTTTCAGCTTGAGAAATGCCGAGTGTGTTCTTCCCTTTTGGTTTTCTATATCCAGCTCTTTGCATATGTCATTATAATACTTTACTTTGTCTTCTCGAGACGCCCTTTGAAATCTTCTGTTCAGCTCCTTTTACTTCGTCAATTCTTCCTTTTGCTTTAGCTGCTCGATGTTCAAGAGCAAGTTTCAGAGTCTCCTCTGACATCCATCTTGGCCTTTTCTTTCTTTCCTGTCTTTTCAATGACCTCTTGCTTTCTTCATGTATGATGTCCTTGATGTCATTCCACAACTCGTCTGGTCTTTGGTCACTAGTGTTCAATGCGTCAAATCTATCCTTCAGATGGTCTCTAAATTCAGGTGGGATATACTTGAGGTCATATTTTGGCTCTTGTGGACTTGCTCTGATATTCTTCAGTTTCAGCTTGAGCTTGCATATGAACAATCGATGGTGCGTTCCACTGTCGGCCCCTAGCCTTGTTCTGACTGATGATATTGAGCTTTTCCATCATCTCTTTCCATAGATGTAGTCAATTTGATTTCTGTGTGTTCCATCTGGGGAGGCTCAACTGTATAGTCACCGCTTATGTTGGTGAAAGAAGGTATTTGCAATGAAGAAGTCGCTGGTCTTCCAAAATTCTATCATTCGATCTCCATCATTGTTTCTATCACCAAAGCCATATTTTTCAACTACTCATCCTTCCTCATTTCCAACTTTCGCGTTCCAATCGCCAGGAATTATCGATGCATCTTGATTGCATGTTCGATCAATTTTAGACTGCAGCAGCTGATAAAAAATCTTCTATTTCTTCATCTTTGGCCCTAGTGGTTGTTGTGTAAATTTGAATAATAGTCGTATTAACTGGTCTTTCTTGTAGGCGTATGGATATTATCCTATCACTGACAGCATTGTACCTCAGGATAGATCTTGAAAGGTTCTTTTTGATGATGAATGCAACGCCATTCCTCTTCAAGTTGTCATTCCCAGCATAGTAGACTATATGATTGTCTGATTCAAAATGGCCAATACCAGTCCATTTCAGCTCACTAATGCCTAGGATACCGATGGTTATGTGTTCCATTTCATTTTTGACGATTTCCAATTTTCCTAGGTTCATATGAATCTAGGAACTTAACACATAAAGATTTCAAAATTCCTCTGGTTACATGAAATTTCCCTTTGCATCACAAATTTCTCTTCTTGCCCCAGCTATGATAGAAAAAGCTAACAGGCCAAAACAAATGTATAAATCATCGTGGTAAAACACTACTCCACGCTCTGGTAATACATGTAAAGTCATTCTGGAAGGAAGTCAAGGGGTGAACAGAAGCAGGGCTGAGATTTTGTATTCTCTTGATCCTGTCATTGGATCCTCCTTCCCTTCCTCACATCATCTGAGTCACAGATAGAGAAGGTCTGTGTATGATTTAAAGTCAATACTACTATAACACTCACCCAGAAAGGTGTGCCCCTCCACCCTTCTATACTTTAAAACTGTAGTCAGTATCCTAAAGAGATTATCTTAACTTCAAATTAGAAAAAATTAGGAGTGCACCTGTCATGACAATGCCAAAAGATTTTGCTGAGACTCACTAAACCGGCTGCCTTTGAGTAGATTCCGACTCATAGCAACCCTTTAAGACAGGGTAGAACTGCCCCATAAGGTTTCCAAGGAGCAGTTGGTAGATTCAACCGCTGACCTTTTGATTAGCAGCCGAGTTCTTAACCACTGTGCCACCAGGGCTCCTAATAGTTCAAAAGGGATTGCTTTACTTGACACAGGAAGGAATATTTGCAGAAAAGAAGGCAACAACATGCAGGCACAAGTTGGGAAGTAGTTGAGCAGACAAAACAGCAGTAGGGCAAAAATAGGAAGTCAGTAAGCAAAAAATTCTATTTAAAGTCAAGTAAAAAATTGGTACTTTAACTTACTGTGTGTCTTAAATATAGATGTGCTTTTATCATGCATTTGGCATTCTGTACGCCTAGTTATTCACTTGAAATTCGTGCCTTTCATATTCTCAAATATTAGTCAAAAATAATGAAATTATTTTCTAGGTCAAACTTTGCTCAAGGAGGAGGCCTCCCACTACTCAGACAGTGCTGATGGCTTGTCTTCAACAAATGTACTCATACTCACTGTGCTTTCTCCAGGCAGAGTCTTGTGTTTTGCTTTTTTTGTTGTTGTTCTTCTCTTCAGCCTTCACCATTTTTTTCTTTTCCTTTCTTTCTCACCCTTCAGATCTCAGTTCAAACATGACCTTCTCAGAGAAGTATTTCCTGACCTCTGTAATTTGGTCAAATCCTGCCTATTATCAGATTTTATAGCACCATGGACTACTCCAGCATAGCACGTACCACAGGTGCACTTTAACATTTATTTGTATGGGTATTTGACTAGTAAGTGTCTCTCCCAACAGACTATAAGTTCCCTAAGGGTAGGAAGTGTCTTTAATTTTGCTCGCCATCATATCCCGGCATCTACTAGCACAGTCCTTGGTACACAGCAGGCCTTCAATAAATAATCAGGGTGAAGGGATGGATGGATGAATGAGGCATCGCATACTTCTTGATACTCATGTGATCCTGGGTTTATTCTCCCTCGAGCCTTTAGTACTGAATAACTTTTCCATAACTTCATCTGTTCAGCAGGAACAGACTGGAGGGCTAAGGACTTCCCAGAGCAGGGAACCTGACTGACACTTTATAGTAAAGAATTTTCATAATATACCCCTAAGAAGCAACCAAGATAACTGACCATATTTTAAAACTTTAAAAATCAAAAATTTAAGAGAGAGAAAGGGAGAAAGAAAGAGATAGAAAAAGGGAAGGAGAAGAGAAAGAAGGAAGGAAGGAAGGAAGGGAGTAAAAGAGGGAGGAAAGGAGAATGGATAGATGATGGATAGATGATGGATGGATGGATGGATGGATGGATGGATGGATGGATGGATGGATGGATGGATGGATGGATGGATGGATGGATGGATGGATGGATGGATGGATGGATGGATGGATGATGGATGGATGGATGGATGGATGGATGGATGGATGGATGGATGGATGGATGGATGGATGGATGGATGGATGGATGGGCGGGCAGACAGACAGACCGACGGAGGGACCAAAGGATGAACAGATGGATGAATGGCTGGATGAGTAGGAAGGGAGGCAATAAGTTTTAACATAAGATATATAGGTTGATATTTTACTTAGAAAGGAAAACTATCCATCCATAGCAAAATCTAGCCACATTACCCATCCCATCTAATGGATTTTAGATATTTTAGTTATAGCTTGTTTTATTTACCTTCTCTCAAAGCAAATGTAATTAATTGGAAAATCAGCAATAAAAGGACATAAAATATGACTTCTGATTCTAAATTCAGATTCTGGATTTAAACATGTAGGATTTCAAGGGAGAAAAGGAAAGCCTTCTTCATCTACTCTGTTTAAGTTCTTTATCACTCTGCACTGCAGTATAAAATAAATAAAAGTATCAATATTGGCAATACAAACTGAATTTAGATGTGAACAATGTTTTCCAAGTTCAATTCACTCTAGCATAAAGCTGTCAAAAAGCCTAATCTAACCTTTTTAATAATCACTGTAGTACAATGGGTAAGAGCTTTTGCTTAGAATCCAAGAAACCAAGGTTGCATCCCAGCACAGCCACCTCCCAACCATGTTGAGTGAGTCACTCACCTCTGTGAGTTTTAGTGTCCTGGAGCCCAATGAAGAGGATCTTAATCTCAAAGGGTTTTGATAAGAAGAACTAAGATCATATTTTTTAGGCATCTGGTATAATGCCTAGGCCAGAACTTGTATTCAAAAAATATTGCTTATTTATTTATTTATATTATTCACAAACATGTTATCAGTGAGATTCAAGTCACCTTATAAACAGATTCACTCTAACCACTTCTCATAAGTTTGTTTCGTATTGTGAGAGAATGAGGATGAATAGACATTATAACAGACCAATGCTGAGAATGTAAGAAGTTACTCAGCCACACCAGCAAAAATGGCAAAGAGATGCCAGGTCTTTCTTACTGAAGTGAACACACACGACAATTTTTTTTACTATTTATGGAGTAAGTAATGTAGCCAATAAGTAAGTCATAGTATAAGTAATGGGGGCATTGGTAATTCAATGGTAGAATTCTCCCCTTCCATACAGGAAACCTGGGTTCAATTCCAGGACAAGACACCTCATCCACAGCCGCCACCCATCTGTCAGTGGCAGTTCGCTTGTTGCTACAATGTTGAATAGGCTTCAGTAGAGGTTCCAGACAGACAGACTAGGTGATCTATTTCTAAAAATTTTCCATTGAAAACCCTATGTATCACAACCATCTGCAACCAATCACAGGCATGGAGCAGGACCCAGTAGCATTTCATTCTCTTGTGCTTGGAGTTGCCATGAGTCAGGGGCCAAATGAACAGCAGCTAACAAGAACAACAGAGCTAAATTTTTTATTGATAATACCCCATAGAAAACATATGTCAGCTACCATTCCCTTTCCATCAGGAAATAATACGTTCTCCCCAAGCACCATCCAGCACATTTAAGCTTACATTTCATTGGTCAGCACTAGGTCACATGGCCCGTCCTAGCTACAAGGGAACCTGAGAAATCAAGATTTTTAACTGACACATTACTGTCATGAATGAAAACTGGGGTTCTGAGTTTAAGAAAGAAGAGGAACATGGACATTAGGCAAACTAATAAGTAGAGTATTCCAAAATGGAATGTCATGGCCAGTTTAGGTACAGACAAAAAAGGACCGAATTCTTTCCTTCTAAAGGTATGTTTTGACAGAAACACTTCAACTTTTTAACACCTGTGTTGATACATTCCAGAATGAATGGGCAGTGAGATACAATTCGCTCCCCACCTCCATCCTCCACCTCCTGGTATACTTCTGCTCTTTTAAGACTCAACTCAAGTGCTCTTTCCTCTGTGAAGATTTCTCTGACTCCCCCCACCAAACTTAGACACTCCACTTTCATGGTCCCGCAGCACCTTGTGCATAACTGTACAACTCCACTGTTGCAATTACCACATTCTCTTCAATTTGTCTGATTGCGAGTCATTTTCCCTATTAAATCGTCAGGTTTTTATGAAATTTTCATCTCTGCAGGCCCAGTGCCGGGCCCTGTGCCTGAAAAGAAGAAATGTTCCATAAATATCTCTTGGACTGGATAAAAATGGACTGAACTGAAATGAATGACTTACATTACACTGCACTAAAGGCTCAGGATCTGTCTGCATCCCTTTTCTCGCCGTGTAATGGTGATGAGCGGGGTGCCTGCCCCAGTACCATGAAGAATGATGACAAGCTTATAAACTTACAGTTCACACAAACAGATCATATCTCCATGAGATCACACATTAGCCTGGCTTTCCGGCCAAAAACGAGAATCAAAAAGCAGTTATATTAGCTTATTTTCTCTCAGGGGAACCACAGAGAAAGGAGTAAAAGTCACTGTTTACTAAACAATAGGCTGAGAAAATATTTTTCCACTTAAGAGTATGACAAATTAGTGAAAGTGCCACAAACAAATAAAAACCTACCACACACTCAGAAAGTTGCACAATTGCCTAAAAGCCAAAATATAATTGTAAATGTGCTGGCTCTGGCACCAAGTTCAGGATTTCAAGAAAGCTAGTCACTTGTCTATGAATACTAAACGGAAATGTCACAAGCAGCTTTTGGTTTAACTATGACTGTCACAGTATATAGGAATAAACTAACATACTATGTTTTCAAAACAAACTACTAACCACATCCAGCGGTTTCAATTAAAGAACGACTCATTGTTTACAGAAATGCCCCTAGACCCAGCTATCTTCCTAGAGTTCCAGTGCCTCACTCTAGATTCCCACTGCCATCAGGTCACCAAAAGGCCAGCCTTGGATTTGATGTGGACATTCAGGATAGCCCCTTGGTAAAAACTCAATCCTTCAGTCCAGCTTTGTCTTACAACTAAGTAAACCTAAGGGTGATCTCCTACCAGGAATATAAACTGAACAGCAAGGTTATATTAAATGACCTAGTGTAAGACCAGGGAATAATTAAAAGGAATTTTTGGAAAGCCAAGGTTGTTTATCCTTTGGCATACTGGTGTACTGGTATCCAGAAGCCAGGAGAATCTTGGAGGAATTATGTTAAAAACTAATAGGAAGAAGTAATATAAACGTAAGAATGGAGGGAAGCGTGTTTGAGAACCACTATTATCACTTGATAGATCATGGTGAAAAGACTATTCTTAGGGAACTAAAGATAAAGCAGGTAGAGACCACCAGGACCGATGTGAGCAGAACATTTCGAGATCTGGTTTGACTAAGTTGAGGGGGGAGTCCCTGGGTGGTGCAAATGGTTAAGCACTCAGCTGCTAACCAAAAGGCTGGAGGTTTGAGTCCACCCAGAGGAGCCTAAGAAGAAAGGCCTGGAGATCTACTTCTGAAAAATCAGCCACTGACAACCCTATGGAGCACAGTTCTAATCTGGCATACCTGTGGTCTCCATGAGTCAGGATCAACTCAACAGCAACTGGACTGGTATTTTGAGGGGTGGGGTGTTGGCTTCGGCCACATAGCCAGTGATAGTACTGTTCTTCTTCAGTTTCACTGTCTTCTTGACAAAGTTGCTCTGCTTCCTCTCCTTATTTTTTCAGAATATGCCATCTGCTCTTCTTACCCTCAGTATCATTCCTGTATTTTCTCCTTCTGTTCCCCATGACTGGCCAAAATATAGAACTCAATGGCATTTTTTAAACTCGATAGTAATTTAAAAATAAATGCATTCTCCAGGTTGGGTTTTCATCTAATATGTTGTCCTTGATTGATTTTTCATCTAAATTCATATATGGGTCTTCTCTTAAAATAAAGATTCCCTGCCATCACTCAGTCACTGAAACCAGCACGCTCTTTCCCCAGCTGCCAATCAAGAAGAGCATCTACCACTTCTGCCTGTATACAATAGTGTACAACGAAGATCTTAAAATTTATTCCATTATATGCTCTGCTTAGATGTTTTCACAAATGTCAGAAAGAATCATAAAAGAATAGGTTCGAAATCTCTTAAAGAGAATGCAGCACGAACAGATTTCCAAGGTGAGCTTCATGGGGACAAAAAAAAAAAATCTATAAACCTTCCAAGTTTGGTTTGAGCATGCAAATAATAGCTCAGAAAAGTTTCCTCAAGTCACATTTTAATTATTTTCAAAACCTTTGCTTAGCAACTGATCTAAATGAAGAGGCCACTGAAATACCAGTTATATAGCTTCACTGCTTCTTAGCCACAGCATCTTTTGAAAATCAGTATTGAAGAATTGGGGGGACAAGGAAGAGTATTAACTGTTTCTGTGATGAACATCAGAAACCCTGGTGGCGTAGTGCTTAAGGGCTATCTATGGCTGTTAACCAAGAGGTCGACAGTTCAAATCCACCAGGCGCTCCTTGGAAACTCTATTGGGCAGTTCTACTCTGTCCTATAGGGTCGCGATGAATCGGAATCGACTCGACGGCAGTGGGTGGGTGACGAACATCAGTAAAAAAAATAATAATAATAATTCAAGATCTTTTTCAAGATTTCTGCTCATTTGTTTGCTTGGTTTTTGTCCGTTTCAAGCATTCATCAGTTTCACAAGAAATAACAAAGTCGAGTTAGGCAAAGAACTGACTGAGGATTTCACAGCTGTTCATGCATGTGCTCTGGCTATTGGGTGAATCTGCACAGAATTTCAGGTTATAGAAATTGCTATTTCCATGCCTTGGGAACAGAAATCGCTCTATTTTCTGCTGAAAACAACTTCAATTTCGAACGAACACAGCTAGCTATACAGCCCACATGTTTATTGTAAATTTGCATTCAGAAGTCACACTTTCCATTACACTTAAATTATTCCTTCCTCAAAGCCTCATAAATGAAGCAGAATCCATTAAATATAATTGCTTTCTCTTGTGGCCTTTGTGGTAAAGTTTTGGTAACTGACAAAGGATAATTTCAATACTAATTGCTGGATCACAATAACACCACCACCAGAAGTGGCTTCTAAATAAGGGTATGGAGTAGATCATGCTTTTTTAAAAAATAGAATTCTGCTTAATTGGAAAAGAGCAAAAGAATGAAAAATTACCAGGGTATTCTTGTTCCAAAAGCATTAAAGCAAAATTCTGAGAAAAATATACAATGGTCATCTAAATCCATCTCTGCAGCCATGTGAACTTTCATCTGTGATCCCAAATGCATATAAATAAGCGGTCCTAAAAATGTGCTATGTAAGGCACTCCGCATACATCTTTGGTGACACATTCAGTAATTAACAAATCTCACTATCCTAAGTAGCTCCTTTTACATACTATCCTCACTCATCCAGGTGGAATATAAACTCTAAACAAATAGGCATAAACAGAGGCGGACTTAGTCCAACTCAGCAAGCTGTATGCTTCTTTAGAGAAATGTCATCTTAAATAATACCTTGAATTCCTACATTGGTTGGGATATTTTCATACATTTTAATATTTTTCCCATAAGAAAAAGTACAAAAAGAGTAATATTTTTATTAGTTTTCTCAACATGGACACATTTCTATTTTATTTAAATGCAAATTACTTGTTACAAAACAAAGTTGTAGAGCTACACCATGAGACAAATTAATTTTCTTAGTCTTCTCTCTTTGCATTTTCACCATTATTCAATTCACCCCATGGGACAGTGCTTTGGTGGTTTCGATTTTAGCCACTTTTCAGTATGGATTTAGATTGGTAGAGTAGCATTTTTTAACCAAGATAATTGTTAATACTGAATAATTACACAACCCTTTCTCTTCAGGGTTTTTTTTTTTTTTTTTTTTTCAGATTATCCAGGTTATTTCAACTTAATCCATACCTTCTGGACATTTTATTTACTCATCCATTCAAAGTATACGCTGCTGCAGAACACGATTCTAAATACACATGAGATGTGGCTCCTGCCCTTGAGAACCTAACAATACTGTTGGAGAGATGCCACACACCTGAATGAAAGGGGTAAGTCACTATGTGAAGCATTCCAGGGCTAAGTACCAGAATGTGTAATCAAGATAATACTTTCCACAGGAGTTTAAAACCTGAAAAAGTCATCATGAGTTGCTATAAAAGAACCTAAAGTGGTCTTGCTGAGACAGAGTAAACCTATAATTTTCACTAAACTACTTAAAATATTTAAAATAGTAGAGGAGCCTCAATTACATTGTCAATTAACTCTTAAATGTCTAGGGACCCCAAGTTAGCAACCATCAGCTTCAGTAACAAGGAGCCATTAGACATTTTTTTGTTTGTTTTTGCTTTAATTAAGGAGAGACTAGATAGAACTGATATTTTAGATGTCTGGCAGCTTTGTCTGAAATAACTCCCTCCTATTTCAAGGAAGAACCCAAAGGCTGAAAACCTAAATAAGAAGATGTTGCCTTAGGAATTTAAAGGAAGCGGCAGACAGGCCTTGAAGGAAAAACCAAAAGGAATCAGTGAGTGGCTGGCTATGGAAGAAAAAAGAAAGGAAAGAGTCAAGGATAGTTGAGATTTTGAGTGTATAGGTGACGAACATAAATCGGAACTCCATGTTCACAATACGTCTATAAAAGTGTGATGAAAAGTCAAGTAGCACTCCCCACCCATGGGAAAGTTATTAAAAGAACCCAACATTCCTGTCTCTAGATTGTGGTCATGGAAGAATTCTGGAGAATGTTATTTATAGAGTATACCCCTGCAGCCTCACCCCAACTACTTTATTAGTTTACACTAATAAAGCTCTGTGTTAAATCCCTAATATTAAGAACCCATACAGTAGTCCTTCAAGAATTACTTCCGTCTCTTTTTTTATTGAGAGGGCACTGGGTCTGGTGAGTTTTATATAATAAATTTCCTTAGCAGAACATCATTCAAAAAGATCCTTGCAAATATCTTCTATTCCTTCAGTGCGTTCCACTCACGCATGCGTATGCACAGCACACACATACACACACACACACACACACACACACCCCCACACCCAAGCTTCCTGCCTTTTAAACTTGAAACTCTACAACACAGGATGTGTCCTGCCTTCCTCTTAGGTGCTAATACCTGTGGTAATACCTCATTCATTTCATTAAAGTTCATTTCATGTGTTAAATTCCACTCACTACTCTGGTTTTTCCCCATTTTCCGCCCCAAGTCAAAATCTCTTTTTAATCCTGAGTGCCCTAGCACCAGAGCCCTGGTGGTACAGTGGTTAAGAGCTCAGGCTGCTAATCAAAAGGCCAGCAGTATGAATTCACCGTGTTCCCTGGAAACCCTATGGGGCAGTTCTACTCTGTCCTGTAGGGTCGCTATGAGTTGGAATCGACTCGACGGCAATGGTATCTTTTTTTTTTTTTTTAACCCTAGCACCTGGAGCACAGTGGAACCCTCTGAGACCTCTCGAACTCATGAGTCACTATAAATAGCAACAACATCAACTCTCCCATGACACATGTAACTGCACTATTCTTAAAGTCTCACAGCATGATAAAATGGAATAACTATTGTAACAGAATAGTCAGTGGCAATAAGGAATGATACCCTTACACAGTGTAAGAACTGCTATGGGGGAGCACGTCTAAGTGACTTAAGACAATTGTATTTCAGATACTCAAATCGGCTTCAGAGATTTACATATTTAACGGGCTAAAGAAGACAGAAGCACCGTAACACAGTCCTCTTGCATTCATGAGCATGGCAGAGGAATAAACAGCAATTATTTGTACCACATAAAACATAACATTGCTGAGCCAACCCAGTGCCACCAAAAACACAAGTATGCCAAACATTTTTCCTTTCTGCACAGCACTGCCTTCATATTGCTGACTTGTCCCACCCAACAGCCCTTCTCAGCCAGACTGATTTCACTGAGACACACAAAGGAAGAGCCAGAAAAAAAATCCTTCTCACGAGAAAGAGAACACACCATTTTCTGGCACCATAAATCCTTAGAATGTATAGCAAAGGTCAAGAGCTGGAGATTGCAACTGTTGACTAAATTCAAGGACACATTGCTAAGCAGAGCTGCCTGCCAGTGGCAGTATTCACACAAAAGAACAGCACAATAGATATCACCTCCGCCCCCTAAAGCTCTTGATTTCTTGGTCCCTCCACCTGCCAACTAGCATCCAGGGTGACACTTGCTGGCAAGCTAAGAGACTGAATTTAGGTTGCTTCCCTCAAAGATGCTGTTGGGAGCCAGGAGCAAAGCTGACAGCTAAAGCAAAGAAATATCTAGTGAGAATTTGTGGATCAGAAAATGCCAGAAGTGCTTCCAGGCTGATGACTAGTGTTCATAAAGCAATTGATCTCTACAAAGTTTTCGCCTAAAGTTTTGGGCATTACCTGAGTGCAATATATGGGAAGAGATGAGCATGAAGAAGGTGTTCGGAGTAACTCAAAAAGAATATTTGCTAACGTTTGAGTGATTGCTATGTGCCAGAAGCACTGCTTTACATGAATTAACTCACTTAATACTCAAAACAGTATGAGTTAAGTTATGCAGTATGCTCTCTTTATGAAAGAGAAAACTGGAGCACAGAAAGGTTAAGTAATCTGCCAAGGTTTCCCTGCTGGTACCAGCTAGGCTTCAAGCTCAGGTAATCTGGCCCAGATCTGCGCTCTTCCTGCGATACACTGCCTTTCCAGTAACATTACACTGCAAGTGCCTCCTTCTGACAAGGCAAACTTTTTTAAGTTTTAAATTATTTTTTTTAAAATAAAGGGCTTTGTTCTCAGGCCTGAAGATAAAATACTTCCTCCTACTTATATAAGATGAAAAATAGAAAGATGAAAGAAGACAGTTTAGTTCTTTTGTGTTTGTGTTTTGTTTTGTTTTTGAACAGGGACGGAATCTTTATTATTTCACATGCATTCCAAAGATCCCTCTCTCTCCTGCAAATGGGCTCATTTTCTAGATATTCAAACACTGTATGGAAGTTTAAAGAAATCTTGCTTTATGATATCAAAATTAAGGGCCTTATTGGAAAACATTTTTAAAAAACCAAGAGGTATGAGGTCAGGTTGGGGGAGGACACAAGGGGTTCACTGGGAAAAGGGGAAGTCAAATGACAAAACACCAAGTATTCTTGGCTCTTATGAAAAGCTACTCTGTTCATTTACCCGGAAGCACCAAACAAAAGCAACTGCCCATTGCTCTGTTTCAGCTTCCTGAATATAACTGGATCACCAACTGGCATCCATTGTTCGAGGCCCACAGAACAATGTTCACTAGCATAAATCCATCAGATCTGGTACATATCCAAAGAGCTAAAAAAGGGTACCACAAGACCGAAGAAGGGCTTGCATGTACATACCTAGTGAGAGGATTCCACAATGGAAAAGATGTGTGTGAGAGGCAGTAGGCACCTCCAGGCACTGGTACATGTTCAAGCTTGTCAAGAAGTATATTACACATGCGATCAATATGCAGAACAGGATGTTCTATTTGTAGCTGTGTTGCCCAACATTTTACACATCTTCAGAGTATCTACAGTGACAAAGTGACCTGAGAGTCTCCTATAAATATTCCAAAACACTACCAAAATAAGACGTGCAAAGGCCAAAACCAACTATGATGGGAAGCCATACTGTGCTTCTAAAACCTATCCTAGCCAAGACCACCTTTCCCCCACTTTCTGGGCAACCCTTGGATGACGGCAGCTGCTAACTAAGAGGGAAAAAAGTGCACGGTGGAGGAGGTAAAAGGGTTATTTTTAAGAAAGTGCACAATCTAACTTTTCTCTCCACCACCCACTGCACACCACCTCCTCATTCCCTTGTCTTTCCTCCTGCTTGTTCCTCCATTTCACTTTTCTTCCCCACCCTCCCTCTCCCAGTTCCTCCACACTTCTCCCACGCATTTCTTCCCCTGCTTCCTGAGGTGAGCCACCAGCCCTGACACCATACTGGGAAGAGCAGTCCTGCAAGGACTTGAAGCCATTGCCCAGCTCAGATAGGGAGATGAAGCTAGTTAGCTTCCTCCTCAAAGTTCCAAATGCTTAAGAATAAAGACACACATTTTTTTAAACCTTGTCTTGACATCAGAATCATAGATAAAATAAAAAGCATCTCTGTTATATGCTGAATGAACCTGTTAATTATGTCATCTTCCTGATGTGCCTAAATACTGGAAGATTTTTGGCTTATTTCTTCATATAAATGCCCTTTACTATTCAAGTCCATGCCTCTTTAATGTGACTTCTGAAGCTGAGATCCCTGAGCTCTGTGTGGAACAGTGAATATTTTTAAGTGTCCATGAAGAATCCACATACCCTGTGGATCAATTTCTTCCATTATCTGTGGACAACAAGCAACTCAATATACTCCAGAGTCATCTACCCAGACCAACATGCCACCTAGGAAACAGTTAAAATAAAGAGGTGCTTTCCAAAGTAGGATAATTAAAATTTAGGGCCAGGTTTCACACGGTAGGGAAGGCAGGCAGGGAGGGGAAATACAAAGGTGATGTGCAAGGCCTAGAAACAAGAAAATCAGTTTAATCTTTACCCAGAATGTGGGAACTACTCAGGTCAATAAAAGAAAGGTTTATCCCTTCCTTTATAGTAATCCATTCATTCAATTATCGTTCAATAAACATTTGTTAAACACTTTCTACGTGCCAGGCACTGTGCTAGGCCTGTACAGAGGCACTGTAGTGAACAAGACAAAATGGATCTTTGCTCTCTCGGAGCTTACCATCTGGCATGCACAAAAGACAAAACTATCAGCTCATAAAATTACCAGTTGAAACATGTTATGAAGGAAACAAACAAGGAGCCAAAAAAGAATAACATGGCGGAACCTACATTAGATAGAACTATAAGGGAAGGTCTCTCTGAAGAGGTTAAATTTTAAAGGTGGGACATAAAGGAAGAGAAAAGCTAATGAGGACAAGAATGGGGTGACAATCCTAGGAAAAGAGAACTGCAAGTGCAAAGGCCCTGAGGCAGAAAAGGTTTTGGCACCAAGGAACTGAAAAATATATGTGTCTCAAGAAGAGTGACCAAGGAGAGAGTAACACAAAGCAAGGCTGGTGAGACACTCTGGGCCATGATGCCAAACCGAAATTTTATTCTAAGGGCAACAGGAATGGCATGACCTAATTTATCCTTTATGATGGTCAATGTTCTCTCTCTCTGAAGAAAGTCTTAGAAAAAGGAGGCTGTTGCAATTGTGTAAGTAAGGCATAATAATGCCCTGGACCAGAAAATGGCAGCAAAACTGGAGAGTGGCAGACAGATGCAAGACATATTTTAGAAGCAGTATAAACAGAAGTCCTTGATCGGCTGCATGTGGTGGCAACAACAAGGAAAGAAGCAGAGATGACTCTTACCAAGTTACTCCCTTCATGCATGCTTTTAGAAATTACAGCACTACATGATCCACCTGCAGGCAACAGTGGGAATCTGGTCTATGCGACATGGTATGTCTATAGGCATAGTCACTCAAACACTCTAGATCCCAGAAAAACAGAAACTGTACGTGGTAGCTCTTGGGAGACAATAATGATGCACTTGATAGATATATCATTAAGTGAATTTTCCTATAAGAATATTATTGTCATGTTGGTACCAGGATATTGTAGCTTTGCCAAATCAGAGTTAAATGTCTTTCAATAGCTGGTGCAACAATTCTGACTTTTGAAGAGAACTGCACCAGATAACCAGCTACCAATCCATCTAGTCTCCATCATAAACAGTGGAGAAAATGTGGTCATTTCTAAAAGGACCTTCATGTCAAATGGGTTGACTCATGTCAAACATGTCAAAGTCATATTACAGCATTAACTTACTGACCACAGGGAAAAAAAATCAACTATCAAATGTGAATTTATAAATAATTTCATTATGATCATTGGACAAGTTGATCCTTAACTGCCTCTCCCGAGGATCCCTTTAGAAACCTAGTATACAACATAATACAGCACTTCCCAGGGAGGAAAAGAATAGATGGTTCTGTTTCTTTTACATGCTGCTCTCCAACTGATTCCCAAATGCCACAGAAAGCAACAATACTCCCATGCTAACACACATTTAGTCTCAGTACCTTTCTGATATATTCATTCCTTATTACCTGGGAGATGGAAAGAGACAGAGACAAAAAGAAAGACAGAGAAAGACAGAAAGAGAGATAGACAGCGCACACACCAGGGAAGGGACCCCTTTGTTTGTGGTTCAGGCCTTGCCAACACAGATAGTAAATCAAGATAAACAGTAGTAATTTATCTGGAAAGGAACATTATCTTTTGTTCCTCCAGACTATTATATGTGACCTTTTTTATCTGCATTTCAAGGACTTTGCTAGAAACAGATCCCATTATTTTAGTCAATATACGAAGGATCACTTTCAGAAAGGCTTTCTCCAAGCAATTCAAAGAAAAGTACATAACTTCAGTCTCTTGTCTGCTAGTGCCTTCTAAGTCTTATATTTTTCCCAACACCTTTTAGTTCAGTGGTGCACCTCTAAGATCTCCTCAGATCTTTTGATGTTTAATTGGATGGTCCATCTGCATTGCTTCTCTCAGCATAGTACTTCTCTAGCTGCCCTGCCACCTGCTCAGTTCCAGCTGTGAGACTATAAAAGGTTCACATCACTACACTTCACACCCTCTTTAATTTAACTCTGGAAATTCACTTTTCAACACCACCTGAGCTGTTCATTCTAATTTGGCCTGTCATCACAGGCAATGACTGCACTTGATCTTTATCTGCACCACCCATAATGCATTTCATTGCAGGTTCTATATTTCTGCAACTGTAGCAATAAGACAAAGAATGTGCAGATCTCTGCCAAAAGAAAAGCTGTCACTATGTAACTCACTCCTGTTGAGGAATCTCCCCAAATTGGCATGTGTTTCTATAGCTTCTCCTTGTACTGCACATACTCATTCTCACTTCAGCCACAAGGCTTCCCTTCTGGCCAAACATTCTCCACGTTAGAAGAAACAAAAAGCCATATACATTTACACCTAAACATACAGTCTACCCTACCATTTGACTCCAAGAGTGTTCTTTGACTTCCTGCTACTCTGTTTTTAATAACATTTCTATCGAATAGATGGTATCTAATATGTCCAACATTTCAGAGCTGTGTCACTCTACATTCTTCTCTGACTTACAGGATACTTTCCACTATTCCTTTTGGAATCGTCAACCTGGCCCACAACTTGCTTAAATGTCATCTATAACCCTGACATTTGGAAAACTACATAGATGCAACTCTTACCTTGACCTAGGAGTCCTTGGGTAGTACAAATGATTAAGTACTCAACTACAAGTCAAAAGGTTGGCAGTTCAAGCCCACCCACAGGCACTTCAGAAAACAAGCATGGTGATCTGCTTCTGAAAATTACAGCCTTGAAAATCCTGTGGGGTGATTCTACTCTGCAACATGCGGTCGCCATGGGGTCACCATGAGTTGTAATCACCTTGATGGAAACTGCAAACACCTTGATCTACCAAGCAGCAACAATTCAAAACCTGTCCTTGAATGGTCTTCCAGTTACTGTGGACCACTGTAGCTAAATACAGTGTAACATTGCTCATTTTCACTATTCAAAATCTAGAATACATAACCATGCCTAAACATTGTCAGATGCTTTTCTGATCAACTCAGAATCTTACAGATGACCTTCTAGATCAACCTGCTGGTACAAAAAGCCATCTCCATAGACATTATCTTTTAGAGCAGACCATTCAGCTTTATTGTATTCCTCCCCCCTTAGCCATATGATCCTAAAAGGGTCTTTCCCAAGGATATGGGAGTGAGGCAGACAGAGGCACCAACACCTGGAGAGTACTCACTGAGAGGTTTTAAGATGCTGCTGCTTGATTCGTCAGCATTTTCCACATCCGATTTGTCAGAGTAGTTCTCAGAGATTCTTTCCTTTTCCTTCTTTTCTTTGTGTCCTGCCTTTCTCTTGTGACGTCTCCTTCTCCGATAGCTCTTCGGCACATGGACCCCGATGTAGATGGTGTGGTGGCCTAAGGAAGGTACACAAATCAGATTGTATTCTCCACTGCATATAAGTTGCACAAGATCTACAGGTCAGAAGCAAATGTCTGTGAATTCAATATTACCACTCTATATTTGACAAGTTCAAACTGGACAAATAAAATTTCTTGCCAACACTCAGGTAGCTACAGTATAATTCAACCTGTGGGTTATGACTAGGGTTCTGTGTGTGTACACTCTAGTTCTGCCCATGTAGACTACATATATATGTGTGTATAGTTTATTTTGTTGTTGTTGTTAAGAATATACACAGCAAAACATACACCAATTCAACAGTTTCTACATGTACCATTTAGTGACACTGATTGCATTCTTTGAGTTGTGTAACAATTCTCACTGTCCTTTTCTGAGTTGTTCCTCCTCCACTAACATAAAATGCACTGTCCCCTAAGGTTCCTAACTAATCTTTCCAGTTGCTGTTGTCAGTTTGATATGTCCATAGAGGTATTTCTTAAACGAGCATAATGCTCACGGCAGACATTTTTTACTAGTTAAGCTAAACTACTATTGCTTTGAAGAAGACTTCAGAGGATATTTTTGGTTTAAGGTTTAAAGGTTATTTCGGGGCAATAGTTTCAGGGATTATACAATCTTCATGGCTCCTGGAAGTCTGGAGTGCATGAGAATCTGAAACTCTGTTGTGCATTTTCTCCCTTTTGATCAGTACGCTCCTATGGAATCTTTGACCAAAATGTTCAGTAATGATAGCCAGGCACTATCCAGTTCTTCTTATCTCATGGCAAAGGAGGCAGTTTTTCATGGAGGCAATTGGTCACACATTCCATACCATCCTCCTATGCTTAGGAAAATCAAAGACTACTGAACCGCAAGTCTGAAGTCCATGATTCTGATCAGACCTATGCCATCAATTAATTACAAATGACCTTGAGCTTGTCCCTTAACCTCTCGGGGCCTGAACCTCATCATTTATACAATGAGGGGCTTAAATTAGGTAATCACTGAAGGCTCTTCCACTTCTAACCTTCCATGAGTCTATGATTATACTGAAGACAGAGCTGGGAAAGGAGTTCTTAGAGCTACAAAAATAAAGATCTAACTCAAAGTTCAAGAAGTCATTCTGCTGGGGATAAGATTTTACACTGAAGCTTTTTTTTTTTTTTTTACCCAATCAGCAGAACAGAGACTTAGAACTGGGAGAAACTGAGAAAACTAAGACATACTTGGAGAGAAGATTTTAGAAATACTCAAATGTTCACACTAGAAAACAGCTAAAATGAATGTCAGCTACAGTGCCATTCTCGTTTTTCTTTTTTAGTTTCCAAAAGTTTCTAAAAACTGGTTGTTGCAATGATAAAAATAAACCCAGCCCAGTAAAAACCGCCTTGAAGAGAAGGGCAGGAAGAAAAAAAGATTGTGAAATGCTTTCACTTCTCTAGATGGAAGGAGCTGCAAAACTGACAAGTGGTATTATTTTTACAAAATCTGATAAGACAGAATAAAAAAGGAACTCAAAGTTTTACATCGTTTCATTTTTATTTTTTCCCCCAATTGGGAAAACTTTTACTTTCACTTTTTATACAACATAACTTCTGAATGTGGGAACCATCATTTCAGAAGTAATGTGAACAATTTTTTTTTTAACTTCAAATTAGATTAGATGATCTCATTTATGGGTTTCATTTCACATTTCTGGAATCATAATGCCTTGATGACAACTTTAGAGTGCCAGAGACAATATCATGTACCCACATGCATGCGGTATGTCTAGGATAAAATGCTATGAATTACTTTCCACATCCATAGCTCAAAGCACCATAATTCACAGGGGTGCTTCCTTAAATTGTTGGGGTTAAAAGAATTATACACTCTGAAGAAAGAGGTTCCAAGTAAGGAATGAACAACCCTACGTGAATAGGGTATGGGGGGTGTGGGGCAGTGATGGCTCAGCGGCAGAATTCCCGCCTTTCATGCAGGAGACCCAGGTTTGATTTCTGGCTAATGCACCCTGAGCACGGCCACCACCTGTGTGTCGGTGGAGGCTTCCATGTGGCTTTGATGCTGACCAGATTTCAGCCGAGCTTCTACACTAAGATAGATGAGGAAGGAAGGCCTGGTAATCTATTTCCAAAAAATCAGCCAGTGAAAAACCTTATGGATCACAACAGTTTGATCCTGTTGTGCATGGGATCTCCATGAATCGAGGGACAACTCAATGGCAACTAACAACAAGAAATGAATGATTCAGCATTCAAAACAAAATACCTAATGCTTGGAATGAAGTTAGAGGCATCTGTACATAAAGCAGGATTTCCTCCCTCCTCCCAACACACACACACACACACACACACCCCGACTCAACTGCTACAAAGCACAGTAAAATTCTCCCCCTCCCCCACAGAATATGCACCAATGAGAAAGTTACCATGTCTACCCATTTGCAGGCAAATTGTTCTCATGGGAAAGCTATATTATACTAGGAAATAGGAAATGTCTCAGAAACAAAGTGAATTAAGAAACAGTGTCAATTGTTTCCTGCTCTCTAGTTACTAAGGGAGGCCTGCAGCTTTATCTCAAGTTGCAACAATGTGTAAGCAAAGCCAACCAGTTTCTTCAGCAAATCAAAAGCTGAAAGCTTGGTTGCTTTCATTCAGGAATTAGGAAAATAACATGAAGTTAAGAGGTTGGCATTAAAAAAAAAAAAAACTGTCCATTAAATATTTTCTACTGCTTATTAAATAATGGCAACTAAGCAAAAATGATAATTAAGCTACATTAGTCATATCTGATGTTATGCAGAAAGATTTTTCTTAATATATTTACCCAAATCTGCACAGCACATGGCAGTCTACCTGGGATAATAGGATTTTAAGGTAAGATTTCTGGCTATGAAATAGCAGTTGTTATTGCCACCTACTTAACCAAAGACAGAGATTTTCAGAGAGTGAGCCTGGAAAGGAACATACATTACCCTCTGGAACCTAATCTGAGTTGTCATCATCACAAAAATGGTGCCATTATGTTCACATCTTGACCACAGGCATCCTCCCTGTGGCAGACTCGGCTTATTCCCATCTCCTCCACCTCCTGCCTCACCTGTGTTCCCTGCTCACGCTGTCACTCGCTTTCACACAGGCCGGGAAGCTTTCAGATACTAGACTGTACTAGGGAGTGGTATGGTGCTCAGATACTACACAGAAATATGGTTCTCTTCAAGATGTATTCCAAATCTTCGGCATTTTTATCAGCTTTGTTAAGGTATAAAAAAAAAAAAAGGTATAACATTCCATAAAATTCACTTGTTCTCAGGTTACAATTCAATGATTTTTAACATATTCACAGAGTTATGTGACCATCACCATAATCCAATTTTTGAACATTTCCACCACTCGAAAACAACAACAAAAAAATCTCTCACGCCCATTGGCAATCATTTTCTGTTCCCACTCACATCCCCAGGCATCCACTCGCAAGCACTTTTGATACTGTCATTGATGGCCTCTGAGAAGCCATAATTCTCTGGTGCCCATACGGCTATGAACTTTTTGTATGGCTCCTTACTGCAGGGTAAAATGGAATATCCACTGAGTGAAGAAGGTATTACCTTCCAGGAACTGCTAGAGTAAATCATGGCACTGAGCCGGACAGTTCAAAACTCAACACATCTTCCTTCTCCCCTCACACATCACAGGTCACTTTTAAATGTTCCTTGTCTGTCTCGTGTTCAGATAAAGCATAAGGATCATCATGCTGAGGTTAAGCAAATCTCTAGGAACTCGGGGACGGTGATTTCTGCTTCATCAATTACTTCTTAACCTCTTTACTTTGCCTGTGAGAAGAGCAAAATGGCCTCATTTTGCAGAATGATGTTAAAAAAAAAAAATGCTTTCTCAAGAGGATTATCAAATATTTAGTAAGCTGTGCTAAGTAGCAAAAAAGGAAAATCAAAAGTAAGTAAAACGAGCTAGATTAGAAGCATTCTTGCTGTCCCACAGAATACCTGTCCTTATGGTCAGAAGTAACAATATATTACTAATGGAAATATTCTGTGTTGATAAGAATATCCTAGGTAGATCTCAATATTTATTTTTATTCAAATTCCTCTGCCTGTCTCAGAAATATGTCAAGACGATTGATGGCTATTTCTAAAAGTATAACTCATGAAATGACAGCAAGCTCTTAGAGAAGCCACAAAGGTTGAGGGTGTAGTATGAGTTTATATGTAAAATGGAAGGAGAAGCTTGAAAGGCAAGCTTTCCAAGCCAGCAGGAATCTACAAACAGTGAGAAGCTCAAAGAAATCAGGTACAGTTATAACTTATAAGGAAATTTTAGGCTCAAAACAAAATTTCTGCTTTAGTAAAAACTGCTTCCAAAGATAATGTGAAAAGAAAAAGCAAAAATTTAAAATAGCTATATTTCTAAGGCAAGGAAGATTGTTTTAAATATTATTAAAATAAGGGTTACATTCTTGCTACTCACTGTTTTATAAGGTAAAACTAGGGGACTGTACATTTGATGGGGAGTATTTAGGTGTCCAGTAGAAGGGTACTCAGTCCTTTATTTGGCAGTGGCCTGAGTATCATGTGTTCAAATAAATACCCTGCATGCCTTCCTCTGACAGATGGTGCAAGTTCCCAACAAACTCCAAATGTCTTGGGGATATCTCACAATCCACACCACAGCCAGTACTACTGGGAAGAAAACATTGCTTTCCTGGTTATCTCTGAATGTCAGAAATTATCACTACATGATCCTGGTTTCTTCCCTTCCTCACCTGCTCCACCCTAGTTTCAAACAAGCCATTAGACACTATGAAGCTATCGTGTCCAATTCTCCCAATTCCTAAGATATTTCTAAACTTGCTACATACCTTTAATAGTTGCTATAATGTTTTCAGACCAGTAAAGAACTCCTACCTACACTTGGACAGTAACTCTTAGGCCATTACAGTTAAAGATAGTTATATCTTTGCTACCAAGGATAATTTAGGACTTTAAAGAATTAAACTCATCAATATTGACAGGCCAGAAAAGGGTTTTAGAGCAGTCAAATGAAAAATTCTATAGACAACTGCAAGAGAGGTCTATTAGCTCCTTCCTGGGAAAAATGCTGTTGTGTCTACTGTGCATACAGATGATAAAAAAAAAAAAAAAGCAATCATTTATTGAATGCTTACAAATGTGCCAGGTACTGGCTAAGTGTTTTATATACAATGTCTCATGCAGGCCCTACAATGCCACAAATTAAATACTGCCATTATCCTCATTGTACAGGCAAAGAAATCAAGCTTTGGGGAAGTCAAGTTAAGGATGTTGTCACTAGTTAACCCAGTATCCTCCTCATAACACCCAGTAAAGAAATTTCTCTCTGATCTCAATATCAAGAATAGTTGAGTACTTCATCACTGCTCTGAGGTTTCTTGTAATGTGTACTGTTTCCATATCATAAATCTTATATCTGATTGTATTTCCCTCCTCCTATGGATTGCTAAGAAAGGGAAGAGACAAATTTCAAGCCAACTGATAGTGGATATTTAGAGTTTCATGACAGGCATTTTAAACACTAAACTCATTCTTCTAACTTTTCAATTGTTATTTTCACTTTACCCTAAACCTTTCTGGAATGAGACAGTATATCAGTATGTTCTTTTAACTCTGACATATCAGTACTGTACTTAATCTAAAGGATCACCAAAGGGTGGGTAAAATCTTTGCCCAAAACTCTACCTTTCCCTAAAGATACCTCCATCCACCCCTACCCTCTGCCCCAAGCCTCCTATATACATCTGTAATTAAATACTGAAGGATGTTCCAAATATGACTTTCATCCAAATTGTTGCTCTTTCTGTCATCAACTGAATTTCTATTCTCTCCAGTTCAAAGCAAAGATTCCAGTACACTTGGTACTTTAAACCACTCTTTCAGAATTAATCAGCAATATTCCCAAAATATAAGTTAAAAACTGCTTATCTAAGGTAAGCTGGTCCTATGCCAAGATGCCTAAAACGTGTGCTAGCTACTGCCAAGGGGGATGTGGCAAAAGCAAAAATTCAGATAAATTTTTTTTTTTTTTAATTATGAAAAGAAAAATGTAGAAAAGGAGGCAGAGACCCTGGGTGAGTGACTGATCATAAATACTACAAAGATATTACTTTTTGGATCAAAAAAAAAAACTCGATGAGAAGTATATGCATATGAAAAAAATAGTATCAAGTACAGATACCATGGAGATTGTATGCCTGGCATACAACCACATATAAAAAATTGATCTCTGTATAATCCTAAACATTTTAATAAATTAAATACAAATAACTTGATAGTTTGTTACTCACAAACTCCTAGGTGTCCATAAGCAGCTCTAATAAGATATCATCAAAGTAACATCGCTAATTTACCTGTGCATAAAAACCAGCTCATGAAAAGAAAACTCCCTGATAAAGCATGGTATAATTTTGCAGTTAACAGAGGGTAATTCAGCCCTTTATGAAATGCATGAAGACCTAGACTTTCAACACATACTACTACTCAAGATAAGGAATGATTTCTATTTTCATATTTTGGATAGGGGCCACTTTTTACATAGAAAAAATGCGTATGTTTATTTATAGATAATTATATATTACATAATTATTTGTAGATAATTACAAATGTTGATGAGTAATCTATTTTAATATCAACGCTACCAATTACACTTTAGGATCAGGCATGCAAGCACATAAATGAAATGAAAAACAGGGAAATACTTTTCTTCCCACTGAACTGCAAGGGAATTTTGTGTACTGAAAGCCTCCCAGGAATTCTTAAGGCAACCTGAGGTTCCCCAAGCAAGACTGATAAGAAATCTCAGCTTGCTACCTGGTGTTTACTGATTACAGCAACTTTAATATTTAATATTTGATGATGAAGATGATAACAATCTCTAGGCACGAACAAACAGCTACAGGAAAAAGGTCTCATACATGAGGCAAGTTTATGGTTGCTTAGCTAGACTCCTGTCCTTTAACTCAGCAAACTTCTGCATCTGCCTTCTAAGTGTTCATCTTCAGTGAAATAGTCCTAACTATGTTGTAGCCAGTTGCCATCAGGTTGGCTCTAACTCACAGCGACCTATGTATAGCAGAACGAAACATTGCCCAGTCCTTCGCCATCCCCATGACTGTTGGTGTATCTGAGTTCATTGTTGCAGCTACTGTATCAATTCATCTCACCAAGGGTTTCCCTCGTTTATATTGGCTCTCTATGTTACTAAACATTATGTTCTCTTCAAGCAATTGGTGTTTTCTAATTATAGTTTATGATTATAGTTCTAATTATAGTTTATATCTATATGCTCATGGATATAGAGATATAGATATCATTTTTATGGGCAATCCAAGTGAAATAATGTTGATAAAGTGTCTCCCACTGTGTCTGGTACACTTAGGCACGCTATAAATGTTGGTCCTTTTCCTCCTTTTCCAAAAGGGAAAAAACAGCGCTATTTCTCCTCATTCCCACCCACCTTGAATTCTGATGAGAACTCATGAATACCCTCTGCTCTCTAGCAAAACCACTCCAGAGCATTCAACCTGAGCAGAACAAAACAGCCATCATCAGACCTCATACAACTCATCCCTCGGTTGGCTGTTTTAGTCATTACAGAGTTTAACTGCTCAAAGGAGTCAACACCATGCATAGCCTCAATCTTCCCTCACCCTGCCCAAAAGTAAGTCCTGGGAAATCTCCACCCTGCTCTGGGCAAAGTTTCCCCCAGAGCTTTCATGCAGTTAGTGCCAAAACAGAGGAACTAGGCCTGTTAGTCCTTTTACTTGACTGAAAGGAGTACAGTGGAGCCGAAACAGTGTCAGGCAGAACAGGGCTATGAGCGAACAGAAGCCACCAAACAGATGAGCCCTCTGCTCATCCTGATCCCCAGAACCTCAAAGGCAGCTGGAGAATTTTAATGTGCAGTACACACGCAGTCAGACAAAAACGTACCTGTGAGCCACACAGGGGACTGACAGTTTCCATTATTTCTCTTGTGGTCACCATTTGCACAAATGAATGGGAAGTAGGGTTGAAAGATACAAAACAATGGCTAACCCAATGGTCATTGATGAGTGGATTTGCAATGCAGCCAGATAACCGCTTAGAGAGACACATAAATGCACACACTCATACTCTCATTCAAGCCACATTGTCCAGCTCTAACTCTATTACGGCTTCTCTTTTTGCAGTGGCCTAAGCCCTGGCTGAGCAAGAAGGAAGAATAATCTTTGGCTGCTACAGACAGATAATCCACAACAGAGTCAATGCACTCATGGCTAATCCGGTGTCAAATGTTTAATGTTAGTAGACATAATTCCCTTCCCTCACTTACCTGTATATAGGTAATGAGATAGGAATAATTCTACGGGATTATAACAATGACCCAGAACTAAGGAAAATATTATGAAAGATTAATTTAACCTAGTTAAGCCAATCCCAGAATTTTCATTGCTGTGGTTCTCCAAAAGAGCTCTGGTGGTGCAGTGGTTAAGTACTCGGTGACTAATTGAAAGGTCCATGGTTTGAACCCACCAGCTGCTCCACAGGAGAAAGATGTGGCAGTCTGCTTCTGTAAAGATTATAGCCTTGGAAACCCTATGGCGCAGTTCTACTCTGTTCTATAGGGTTGTTACAGGTTGGAATCAACTCGATAGCAACAAGTTTTGGTTTGTGGTGATCTATATTCACCCACAGAAAAGAACTGCATTCACTGACAACAGCAGCAGGTAATCATTCCTGTAGAGTTGAAATGACCTTAAACAACATCTGGTTCAATCTGTGCATTTACTAGCAAACAAACTAAAGCCAAAGAGCCAGTTAATGATGCACAGAGACTAGGAATGCTGATATCCCCAGATATGTAAGGCTTCCTGTCCCACTTTCCCACTACCATGTACCAGCCCCCACCATAACTCCCACCTTCTAAAAAAACATGGCCAAGGGCAGGGGGTAGGGGGCGGAATTACTTCTTTCAAGATATTATCTTGCTGCAAAAGATCCCTTTAAAATGTTGAAAAACAAAGATGTCACTTTGAGGACCCAGGTGTGCCTGACCCAAGCCATGGTATTTTCAGTCACCTCGTATGCATGTGAAAGCTGGACAATGAATGAAGAAGACCAAAAAAGAATCAATGCCTTTGAATTATGGTGTCGGTGAAGAATATTGAATAGACCATGCACTACCAGAAGAATGAACAAGTCTGTCTTGGAAGAAATACAGCCAGAGTGCTCCTTGGAAGTGAGGATGGCAAGACTTGTCTCACATATTTGGACATGGTCAGGAGGGACCAGTCCCTGGAAAGGACATAATGCTTGGTAAGGTAGAGGGTCAGCGAAAAAGACGACGACTCTCAACAAAATGGACTGACACATTGGCTGCAACAATGGGCTGCAACATAGCAACAATTCTGAGGATGGCGCAAGACCAGGCAGGGTTTCATTCTGTTGTACATAGGGTCACTATGAGTTGGAAATGACTCAATGGCACCTAACGACAACACTTTCCTAGGGGGAAGAAGGGTGTGGGCGTCAGGTATTCTCTGAAATTTTTTCTCTCTTATAGCCACAGAATGATAACTTTAAATCCACAATTCTTAGTTCCATAAGCTGTCCTACAATATGAAGATGACCTGGCTGTGATGTCGGTCCTCCCACTGATCACCAGTCAAACAATGAGACCAGCCAGGCTTGTGTCCTCTTTCTCAATTTTTCCTAAGTTCTTCCAATCCCTTTATTGTTCTTCTGTCAGTTCTTCCCAGTTCCTATTGCAGATGCTTCTTCTAGTCTTTATTCATCTCTCTTTCTAAATTCCTTTCCATCCCCAGACGGAAGAGATCTCAAGTACACTTTGTTGGAATGAGCACTGCCCTGGGAAAGTCAGGAAACCTGGTCTTTGTCCTAGTTATTCCAATTACTACCAGTGTTACCTTAAGTAAATTACTTTAACCTCTCCATGACTCATCTATTCATCTGTAAGGTAAGAACATTGAGTTACTTCTCTAAGATCCTTTCTAGCTCTAAAAATTCTGAAACAATTCTAAATATTTTAATTGGTTATGTGTAATGGAGCACATAATGAGGAAGGCTAAAAGTTTTCTGCCATCATTGCAACTTCTCATGATGAGGGTTTTCTCTTTGGGCACTCTTCAACCTATTGCATTTAACTCCCACCTAAGCAGGCTACCCACACTGCTAATAAAAACCACCAATCATCCTCTTCCTGCCAAATTCAGTGGCTACTGTTCAATCCACATTTTACGTTAACTTCAAAAAAAAAAAAAATTTTTTTTTTTTTTCCAGGCAGCGTCCAAGACTGTTGATCGCTTGCTCCTTTTTGAAAGCGCTCTTCTCTTGGCCTCAGAGGTTCCACCCTCTTCCTGATTTTCCTCTTACTTCTATGATTGCTCCTTGTCAGTCTTGAAATGCTGGCTCTTACAAATCTCAGTACAGTCCTCTTCTCATTATATTCTCTTGCCCTGGGTAATGTCATCCATTCCTATGGTCTCAAGTGCTAGCTATATGCCTAACGGAGCCCTGGTGTGGTACAGTGGTTAAGAGCTCAGTTGCTAAGCAAAACATCAGCGGTTTGAATCCAACAGCCGCTCCTTGGAAACCCTACAGGGCAGTTCTACTCTGTCCTATAGGGTCACTATAAATCAGAATTGACTCAATGGCAATGGGTCTGGTTTTCTGGTTTATATGCCTCACCAAGGAAAAAAAAAAAACTCTATTGCCATCAAATCAATTCCAACTCATGGAGACCCCATGTGTTAAAAAGTAGAACTGTACTGTAGGGTTTTCTCGGCTGCAAGCTTTATGGATGCAGATCACCAAGACTTGTTTTCACAGTGCTGCTGGGTGGGTTCAAACTGCCAACCCTTTGGTTAGCAGTCAAACACAAAACATTTGCATCACCCAGGGACCTCATGCTATATGCCTAGGACTCCAAAATTCATATCTCCATCCCTGTCCCTTCTACTTAGCTCTAGACTATAAAGTACCAAAAAGTACCAATAAAGTACCAAAACCCATTGCCATTGAGTCAATTACAACTTGTAGTGACCCTATAAGACAGGGTAGAACTGCGCCATAGGGTTTCCAAGGCAGTAATCATGGAAGCAGACTGTCACATATTTCTCCTGCAGAGCAGCTGATGGGTTCAAACCATGGACCTTTGGGTTAGCGCTTTAAGCACTGTGCTATCAAAGCTCCCGCAGCAAAGTATGGATGGTTCAAAACCAATATTTCCAAAAGACTGCACTTCTATCTGCCATTCCTCCAGTGTTTAGTGTCTTATAAAATGGCACATGAATTTTCCCGATTGCTCACAGCAGAAATCCAGAAGCAATCGTTCCCATCCACCCATCTTTCCATCAGCAAGTGACATTCAACCCATTTATCTCCATCTCTTTTGTCCTCACTCTAGTCCAACCCAAAATCATCTCAGCTGAACCTCATCAATAGTCTTTCCACTTATCTTTACCCTCCCGTGAGGCTCTCTCCATCCAGCCACCAAAAGGCCCTTTTAAAAAATGCAAATCTTGTCTTGTCACTTCCCCGTTTAAAATACCTCTTCAGTAGCTCCCCAGTGCACACTTGACAAAATCCTTAATCTTTGTTGTTAGCTGCCATTGAGTCAGCCCCTGACTCATGACGACAACCCATACACAATGAAATGAAACACTGCCTGGTCCTGCACTATCCCCATGATTGGGGGTAGATCCAACTGCTGTGATCCATATGGTTTTCACTGGCTGATCCTCAGAAGTAGATCACCAGGCCCTTCTTCCTAGTCTGTCTTAGTCTAGAAGCCCTGATAAAATCTGTTCAGCACTACAGAAACCCAAAAGCCTCCAGCAACGGGCAGGTGTTAGCAACACATGAGGTGCATTGGCCAGGAATTAAATCCAGGTCTCCTGCATGGAAGGTAACAATTCTACCACCAATGGTCCTCTGCCCTTTAATCTTTAGCATGGCATAAAGAGCCATGAATTATTTAGGCCCTGTATACTTCAGACCATTCTCTTCCAGTTCACATGTTCAAGCCACATTGGCCTTATTTTCATTTCTCAAATAGGCTAACCTTTTCCTTGCCTCCAGGCCTTTGCACATTCCTGTCTGAGATGCTTCCCTTCATTCTTCATCTAGCTAATTTCTGTTCATCCTTCAGCTTTCAACTTAATGTCATCTCATGGGACCTATACTCCCTGTTATCCATGTAAACTCACCTGCATATATGTTACACTCTCTCACTGATCATATCACTAACCTTGTGTACTGAAATAATGGTTGCTTTATTTGACTGAACACTGATTGTACCCTTAATTGTAATATGCTAAAATTCAAAGATACACGTGACTCTGGAAAAGCAACGTTAAAGCTTATACGTGCAGTAGCTCTTACCATTTTATAAGCTTAAAGAAAAAGAAAAGCAGTGTCCATCAATTACATTAAAGTTAATAATAAAGAGTTAACACACGTACTATGCCTCTGGGTGGTGCAAATGTTTAAGCACTTTGCTACTAATCAAAAGGTTAGCAGTTTGAACCCATCCAGAAAAAAACAGAGGTGACACAAAAGAAAGGCCTGGCAATCTACTTCTTTAAGATTAAAACAAAACCAAAACCTAACCCGTTGCCATCAGGTGGATTCTGACTCACAGTGATCCTACAGGACAGTGTAGAACTGCCCCACAGGGTTTCCAAGGAGCAGCTGGTGGATTCAAACTGCTGACCTTTGGTTGGCAGCCAAGCTTTAACCACTGCACCAAATTGAAAACCTTATGGAGCGCAGTTCTTATCTGAAACATGTGAGGTCACCATGAATCAAAATCCATTTAACAATAACAGGTTCAGTTTGGTTCTTAACATAGGTACTAATCTACTAATTTGTTGATTACCAGGTATCAGTATTAGCTTTAGTCTCATAGTGTTCTGCAGTCAGAGCAGCCACTGGCTAGAACGTGTCAAGCAGAATGACAAATTACATGCAGGGAATATATCCAAGAGAGATAATATCTTGAATTTATAGGGTTCATCCTGAGAATTTCAAATTACTTCACTTATACTCCTAGCAAAACTGGGAGCTGGGGAGGAGAAAATTCTGTTTCTTTGTATAAGCAGCTGAGATTCAGAAATCAAGTAATTTGTCAAGGGTTTGTTGAAAATATCAAAATACTTCTCAGGTATTACTCAAGAATCCTTAGAGCATCTTTAGTATGGGGATAAGGGGATAAATATCATTCACTGCATTTCGCCTGGATGAACATAACCACCAGAGGATAATGACCTGTCTTGTGTCATCCAGAAATGCAGTAGCAGAGCCAGGAATAGAAGCAGGTCCTGAGATTCCTAGTTCACCACAATGGTCTCTCAACCACAGCACCGACTGAATAAAAATGAGTAGCAGTCTGAACAATCAGATACTGATTTAATTTGCCAAATGCCTGTATCCATCAGATTCAATTATGAGCTTTCATTCTACATCCAAGATATTTTCTTTATTTTTCAGTAGGGATAGAATTACTTATTGAAAATGTAATAATCAACTGGGGGGCTGGTTGGTGATTTAACCAATCTATAAATATGCAGTTCTGGCCCTCTAAAACTGATCCTGATGTATTTGCCGATATGACTAAAATTTAAAACTGATTTTGATTTCCAGAGGTTTTGGCCTGGTAAAAGTTATTGAACATTCCACCCTGAAAATAGTAAAATAATCTCTCAAGAGGTTTAAGTAGAGTTTGTTCTCGTTGAAAGTCAATTGAGTATAAAGAAAGGTGAACACACTGGACACAGCACTTAGGACAGCTGACTTTTAATTCTAACTCTATGGAATGGTAAAAACAATTAACTAGATTTAAAAGACTTTCAGCTATTCAGAGAAAGGAAATATTTGAGTCACCAATATTGCTGATTCAAAGGATGTCACTCACCACCTTCCTTTCCTTCACCTCTCATCTCACCTGGCAATCAACAGATTCAGGGGCACAACGTTTGGAACCTCTTGTGACCCCATCGTAACAGGCCCTCACCTCAATCCCTTACATGCTATCAGTCAAAAAGTAAAATAAAACCTCACCAGCAAGCTTATCACAGCAAAAAGAAGTCTTCAATTCTTACTCTCCTCACCCTCAAAGATCCTAATTCTCAATTCCACTGTGATTCTCAACCTTGTGGTGATAAGATTGAGAAAATTATTAGTTGAGGGAAGAACGTACAGTATTATTTTTATACTATTGGATAATCTCACTTAATTCACACCTAAACTGCATGTTGCCAATTAAAAACAAGCGAACGGTTGCTATCAAGTCAGTTCTGACTTATGGCAGCACCATGTGTGTCAGAGTAGAACTGTTCTTCATAGGACTTTTAATGGATGATTTTTCTGAAGTAGATCACCAGGCCTTTCTTCCAAGGTACCTGTGGATGGACTGGAACCTCCAACCTGTCAATTAGGAGCTGAGCAAGTCAACCATTTGCATCACCCAGGGGCTCCATAACACAGAATAACTCTAGTTTATAATGCAAGAGGAGTAGGGGATGCCTATGTTTATACACATAGAATAGACTATTGAATTCTCCTCACTGGTGGAAAAACACTACAAACTTCATCTGTTTTCCATAAGAAGCAATTTTACAGGTGTTATTAGACAATGGACAAGCATTTTTATTTTACCCTATACATAGCTATAGTTACTATGCCTCTTCTTGGAAAAAAAAAAAAAATTTAACAAATTAGGGGCAATGTGTATCAGAACCGTCTTAACTATGAAAAGTAGGTCTCACATCCAGAACTTGCAGGAAATCAGAGTAAGTTCAAAGAGTAATAGAGAGCAGGCCTTAGAGTAAATTTCACTAGACCATTCTAGCTTCACTATTAGGAAGCACGGTTACGAAGAGAGAGGGTAGATGTTGATGGAAATGAATTAAGCAAACAAAAAACGTTTAGGCCAGTTAGAATTTGGGATACCGGTTGCTGTTGAGTCGATTCCGACTCATAACAACCCTACAGAACAGAGTACAACTGCCCCACAGGGTTTCCAAGGAGCAGCTGGTGGATCTGAACTGCCGACCTTTTGGTTAGCAGCCTGAGCTCTTAGCCACTGCACCACCAGACCTCCATTAGAAATTTGGGAGATGATAATAATCATGGAAAATTATTGGTGAGGCCGTATCAATTAGAACGAAAAAGAACTGATATAGTACAAAGCACTCCTATTCTTAATGCCAGGTGCAGCGGCAATGATGTTTTTGCTAATTATCCAAATAGTCCTTGATGAATGCATGTTCAATTATTCTCCCTTTACAGGCTGAAAAACCCAAAATCCAAAATATATGTTGCTTCCTTCACTTACGTAATGATTCTGTAATAGAGCAGGTTTTGAACTTTTACTCTCAAATTGATGCTCAGCCACGATGCCTTAACAACACATGAATAAACAAATGATAGCGAGTCTCAAAAATATCAAACAATATGTCTCAAAAATGTAACCAGATAAAGAGAGACTCGATCTACAGCCAAAATTGCTTCAAAGATATTATGTAAGAATTTCTGGATCCTTGCAAAACAGAACCCAAGTACCAAGTTCAGTTTTTAAAAAAACATAGACACCTAGGACTAGAAGTGGCTCCGAGTGGCCCTCGTGCCCATACTATACTTCCAAGGAATTCTCTTCAAACAGAAAATTTGGGGAAGGGATGTCAGATTCTAGCTTCAAAAACCCAGGGAATTATCATCAAATTTCCTCAAAGCTAAAGAAATCTGTATATAAATAATGTTTCATTTCACTGACACAGCACGAAGGTGTCAGCTAAGCCCTGCATGCTTCAGGACCTCTGGCAAGCTTTCAGCTGAGGCCATGAAAAAAAAAAAAAAAAGATGCAGGAAGTTGGAAAAAACCTGTATGGGCTCAACCTGATTTGAGAAACCTAAATTGCTATTCAGGTATCAACCTTTAAAGACCTCATGGCATTTCTTTAAAGCTTTCCAATGTGTGGGTACATTGTTTCTTTTAAGAAGTCTTTTCCTTCAGCAGTATTTGCCCAAGTGTTTCCTCTGTACATACTGTTTCTGAGCAATAGGAGTGAACAGCAGAGAAGAGGTCAGCAAAGTGCAACCGGACACTTATATCCAGGGCTCAGAATAGCCCCGACTCAGCCCCTCCCTTCCCTTCTGATAGCTTTTCATTCACTCCTTCTCGACAATTACGTTTTTGACCATTGTATAATTGTTAACAAATGTCTACCAGGCCCCATTTTTTTTTTGTTTGTTTGTTTAAGAATACTACCTCCTCCAAAATACATGAATAGATCATCATAATATCCTCTAGTGAAAATAGGTTTAAGTCATTATGATTTCATGTCTATAAAATGTTGAGATTCTGACCTCCAAAAAGACAAGTCACCATTTCATCATTTTAGTTTCTCTTTAAAAGATGGAGAAAGGAAGGAAAGTGGATAGGAAAGCCCTGTTTTAGGAGTTTCTTTTTTGTACAAACATATGAATATTACGTTTATGTCGATGATCTTTGCAAAATCAAATAGTAGTAATACCAAGGATAAGATAAAGACTACATCATCTTATTTGACTAAGAGTAGTAAAAGAATCAAATTTCCAACTAAAACTTCAAACAAAGATTTAACAGGATTATATAAAGTAACGCTATATACCATATGCCTCATTTTTAGCTCATGTTATGTAAGTATCGATTGATTCCCTCTATTAACAAATATTTAGTGAATAGCTACTCTGTCCCAAACACTGTCCTACTTCTTCACTTTTACTTGGCTAAAGACAACTCTCCTGTAAATTCCATGCATTTTCAACAATACTGTCCCTCTTAATGTCCACGTGTAGAATTATTCTTGCATTTGGACATACGGGAGCATACTTCCTATTGGGCTCCGTTTTGAATGGAAGAGGAAAATCACCACGATACACCATAACAGCTTTAAGAGAGCTTCAGAAATGGAGACATGTTTCAGCCAATATTGTCTGGTTGTACTTTATGCTTCCTGAGTCGTCAGTTGGACTTCATGTTAAGTAAAGGCCCCTCCTTATGAAGTCACAGTTGCCAAGGCCTGCTGGGGAGTTACCTAGCCTTGCAGAGCCAAGGCCTTATCTCAAAGGATAAGGTGGAGTTTGCTCTTTTCCCCTATTGCAAAATATGAGAATATTAAGTAATCTGTTTATAGCATACAGACCCAAAATCCTGGCTGACAGACTTTTTAAAGGATAAAATATCCATAGGATCTCCTTCTGTATTGGAAAAAGCTACCTGAGACTCTTCCTATCTCAATTCATACCTCAATTCACCCAACAAAATTTGGCAATTTCCTCTTAAGTGTGTTTAATGTGAAAACCAAGTAGATGTTCCTCATGGTCAAAAGTTCTGGATCATTTTGGTAACATCAATTTGTCACTGCAGAACAATTCTGTGGATGTACACGGGCTGGAGCTTTTTGGTCCAGAAACAAATATGGCGATCTGAAATGCTGAAATTTTTAAATGCATTTATTCACAGTAACTACTCCATGCCATAAAGTCTAGTTTTACAAAGCCTCATGTGGTATAAGATAAGCAATCAGAGAACATACATCAAAGCTTCTATTTATTTTGAAGATTAAAGTTGGCAGTCAGTTTCCTTTTTTAAAAAAGAATCTCTTTAAACCATTAACACAAAATGTACATGAGGGAAATTATGTGAAAGCAAGGTTTAAGTCTTTAAATATATACCACATAGATAAATCCATTATTTAAACAGAAGGTGACTCCTCTTCTGACTCACTCGATTCTTAGCGAGTTGCAGTTGACAATTTTCTATTGGGTTTCTAGATCACGGATTAAGTGCCATGCTGCCCCCAGAGAGAAGAGTTGAACAAGGTGAACTAAAGGTGTGGTTTGAAGTGTCAGTCTCCTTCTCCTTTCTCAGAACTACAGCACTAGAAGGAACTATGAGAGTGCATCTAGCTCTTCTTATCTTCAGGCTGAGCTGAATTCAACCATCCCAAATTAGGGGGCCTAAAAAGAATTTTAAAAGCAAGAACATTTCAAAGCAACTAGAGTTACTGGGTTTATCCACCTAAAAAAAAAAAAAAAAGTTGCTGATGAGTGGATTCCGACTCATAATGACCCTACAGGACAGAGGAGAACTGCCCCCTAGGGTTTCAAGCAGTGCCTGGTGGACTCGAACTGCTGACCTTTTGGTTAGCAACCATAACTCTTAACCACTATGCCAGTAGTTGCTTATTAGGAGCACATCTTATTTGTGTAATTTTTTTTAAAAAACTAAGTTTTCTTTTAAGTTTACTATCTCCAAGTCTTAGTGCTCCAATATACTTCAAACCATGTTTATCCTAGAAGCAAGAGAAGTAACTACTTCCCCTTTGAATTTCTGATTCTTAAACTGGAGTATTTACTTCTGCCACAACTGTAGCAAAACAGCCACTTCAGAACAGAGATAAGTTTGCTTTCCTTCAAATACGCCCTGGTCTGTGCAATTAAAGGTAGGAGATGGACTCATGTCCTTGAGGAAAGTATTCCCACTCAAAATGTGAATTTTTTTAAAGGTCTAGACAAGCCAGTCATCTGTTTCTTCATTCTCAAACACTGCAGTGATGATCATCCATCAAGCCCATGCCTATTGCAGCCGCCTGACACTTTCACCTAGAGCCGCTCTAAAACGTAGGTGTTCCCAGCCCCACTGGATGGAGCCAGGTGAGAAAACTGAAGAATCACTTGGGAGGGTCTATGAATGGTTCCTAATGGTAGTTTCAAGACTTCCAGTGTAGAAAAGCCTCCACTGTTAGAAGTTCTCCACCAAATGATGACACCATAAGCAACCACCCTGTAGGGTCTCAGGATTTAGCAAAAAATAACTAACAAAACATGCCTGGAAAGAAATGTAACCAGCTCAGGCTCAAATAAACTGAAAAATAATCAGGATAGAAGTCTTATTAGAGTGGGAAAAACACACAAAATCCACATGGCAAATTTAATCATCACAAAGCCAAACACACTTCTTAAATTTTGCAGGCATTTCTACCACCTTTGGTTTTCTTTTTGTTTCTCCTTACAGAGACCTGACTACAGATTTGTGTTCTATTCACTTACATTGTCTTAATTTTTTGCTTAAAAATCAAGGGAAATGCTTCAGGAAATACATTTCTTAGTCAAAGCCTTAAGAAACTTGTGTACAATATCCTACTGCAGTAGGGTGCTGTCAATCCCTACAGACCTTATAAACTCAAGAAGTGATTTACATCTCTGTGAACTGCGCTAGAACGTTATTCTCAAGAAAAGCACACACACATAAACACACACATTACATCTCATTCCCAGAAGTTCCCAAGCTTTCTCACCAAGTTTTCCACCTTAATTGCCCTAAGAAAATGATAGGATATTTGCTCAAACCTACATTGTTTCTCACAACCATATGCTACAGCTGTTAATACCCTTATCCGCTTTTGACACGGGGACAGTACAAGAGTCACTGCAATAGAGATTTAACATCACAGGTTACAAGAATCTTAGGACCAAAGTTTCACTATTTTGCTTTCACCAACTTCACATTTTCCCACAGTCACGTTATAAAAGTGCAAGGCACCCAGAAAACAATATGAAAGAAAATACTGTCGTTTCCTTTTTCCTATGAAATTTAGGCATCAGATTCTTATTAGTCAGACTCAAAAGCATAAATGTGGGAAGTTGAGAGATGGGGGGCGGGGAGAGGACAGAGCAGTGGGGGGAGGGGGGCCAAACTTCTGACTCTACATGGTCAAAAGAAACCTGCTAAGGAAACATTAGAAACAATGTAATAGCCATACTACTCATACCCAGTGACACAAGGGCATCGCTTGCTCAGGACCTGGTGTTGAGTTCAGTTGAAGAATCACTCCAGAATGCACAATGACCACCCTCTTTTTCCCAACCCGACCTCACTGGTCCAAGTTTTCAGTAGGCAGAAGCTTACCAAATGGCCTCAAAACACATAGGAACTGCCTTCCAGATGATATCAAAGGGTGGAATTTATCACCCGGCTTACCTGCAAGTTTTATTTAACTTTATGAATACTGCCTTAAAAATCTCACTATAAATATGAATAACCTTGTGATGTCTTCACATAAATACTTTAATATTATTACGTAAGCCCTGCATTCTCACTATCAGGTAGATAGTATTGTTCCTATACTATTGATAAATCAAGCTGTGAGTTTCTGTTTACGGTGACGAGAAATCTGGCAATGGATATTGATGAAAGTTGCATAGCATGATTAATGTAATTGGTCTCGCTGAATCGTACACTCAAAAGATGTTGAACTGGCAAATGTTGGGTTATTGGTATTCTTACAACAATAAAAAGGAGAAAGCTAAGGGAAGGGAAGGTACACAGAGAGTACCGCAGCCCCAGCTACAATGTAACACTTACCTGGTTTTTAATGGGCACTAGAGAACATTAATAAAAGAGGTCCTAGAGAATTTTTCAGTAAAAAGTGCTTGTCCATCTTTTCCTGAGACTCATCCGTGATTACCACTCTTAACATTCTCAGCTTAGACCCATTTTTCCTGCAACAATGGTATCAGTCTCCTGTAACATCCATCTCTCTAGCCTACAAGCTACAAGAAAGAATATGAGAAGGTGCTGCCAAATACATTTAGATAAAGCGAGCAGCTTTCTTGAGTTAGTTATTGGAAGGTGGTTCATATCATCTGGCAAAGTATTCATTTTTGACAGAGAGGCATCACCTGCTTCAAAGCAAGGCCCCTTTTTTGCCATGCAGGACCACACTGATTCAGATTCTCATGGCCCAGGAAAGGTCTTAAAATTGCTTTCTGTGTTGAAGCAAAATTGGAAATAAATGAAACACCATAGAAAGGCTTCAGATTTTAACTTTAAAATATAAGCTCTATGAAACACATGAATGTCGGCATCCACAGAAACATACATATATGACTATGCACTTTCCCAGACCCATAGGCTCACCTTCTACTTCTTCTTCATCACACACATGCTTAAGGAAGGAAGCCCCTCTGTCCAGGACAGCTTCATCCTCCATCCTATAGTAATAGAAAAGAAAAAAAGAATGCTCAGACTTCTCCTGGAGGGAGCCACTTGAAGTAGCCCAGCTTCTGGGCAGGTTAACCTGCAAGCTGTTGTTCATGTTAACAAGGCACAGTCACTCTTCCTTTGGTGTCTGCAACTTCTTCACACAGCTCCTCTCATCTGGTGCTTGAAAATATGCCGGTCCCACATAGCTTCAGTTCTAACCTTGAGAGGGCACCCACATTGGACATGTGGAGAAAATATTCCCAGTCCTGCAGGCTGAATGTTGGGGGAGCTCCCCTTCAGGGTTTGCAAAAAAAAAAAAGATGAAAGCAAAAAAATACCAAGAGAGGAAGTTTGGTGTGTCTGGAGTGCTCGTGATGATCGTTTGTGGAAATCCAGCTTCAGTGCTTAGCTCTTTAAACACCCACTGCATAAAAACGTATACCCTCACACTCACACATGCACACCCACCCACACGAAGAGAGCGACAGGGAGTTAGTCTAGTGCACAGTGGGAGCCTAGCTTCCAGCCAGCCTCTTAATACCAGCACAGCCCAGTATTCTGTGTTGAGTGGCAAGCTTTGAGTCACATGTTGGCCTTACGGAAATCTGACATCTGAGGATTATCCAGCAACCCAGCTTCAGCAGGAGCCACATATACATGCCACCCATTCATTCATTTTCCACATTCTTATCACATGTCTCTGTCTATGTGTATCTGCCCTGTTAACTCTTCCCTGAAGGACACAAAGTTCTTCATTTTGTAACCACAGTATGCCGTCCTCCTGTTTCCTTACATAATAGGATCTACTCTGCAATTTCATAGGCTAAATAAGACCTAAGAATCCATCCAAGTAGTGACAGCGTTTACACGGCGTCCTGATGCCAAGCATGTTTCCAGTTTATAGTATGAGTGAATGCTTATTTCCATACTCTGTGGCTCCTTTTCAAGGCATTAATTTTGACATACAGAATCCCATGAACTCTATTTATAGAGGAAGCAGAAGGAAAATCCTGAATTGCTCAAATGCTGCTTATGTAGCACTGGTCTAGAAACAAAGAACCTTCTCTGGGGACAGCTGCTCTATGTCATAGTGTCCACGAGCCCTGCCAGGGAACCAAATGTTCACTTTGCATTCTGCTCCTCCAATTATATGTTCTGCAGGCGTTGAGTATCGTAGGTCTGTTTTCCATATTGTCTGCATAACTTATTCCTGGGCTTCAGATAGTTGTTATAATCTATGTGGATGTGCGCTGAATTCATATTTTCCTCCTTTCTATTTTAGGAGCATATCCACCTCACAAAGCAACCAGCTTAGCAAAAAAGTCACAAATTTGGTATCAGATACACCTTGGTTAAAAAAAATATCTAGTTCTGCCACTTAGTACTTGTGTAACCTGGAACCAAGTACTTACTCAGTGTTGAACTTTCTGAACCTGTTTTCCCATCTATAAAATTAAAACCTGCTTCCATCAAGTCAATTCCAACTCATGGTGACCCCATGTGTTACAAAGTAGAAATGCTCCACAGTGTTTTCTTGGCTGTATACTCTTTACAGAAGCAGATCATCAGGACTTTCTCCTGTGGTGTTGCTAGGTGTGTTTGAACCAACAATCTTTAGGTTCGTAGTCGAACACAACTGTTTGCACTACTCAGGGATCTTTCTATTTTTGTTTCGTTGTTAGTTGCCATCAAGCAATTAGAATTCAGGCAACCCCATGTGTTGCAGGGTAGAACTGTGCTCCAGAAGGTTATCAAGGCTGTGACCTTTCAGGATCACTAGACCTGTCTTTCGAGGCAACTCTGGGTGGGTTTGAACCACCAACCTTTCAGCTAGTAGTCGAGGGCTTAACCGTTTGTGCCATGCAGGGACTCATTTTCTATAAAATTAGGAGCAATAATATCAATCCCAAAGGACTGTTTTGAGATTCAAATTAGATAACACACATGAAAGTACTCAGCACAGTGCCTAGCATGGACATGTTTAATACTTGTAAGTTTCCTTCCTTTCTTCTTTTTCACCCTACCCAGCTACTGGTGGACAATGCCATTAAGAAACTCACTACCTTTGGATACTTGCAGAATTTCTTCTTTAAGAGATAGGAGACTTGTATGCCGTAACTCATCCTGATATATTCCTCCTTCCTTCTCTATTCACAAATGAAAAATATAAATCTAAATGCAAACAATATACAGGCCAGCCTTTAAGATTACAGTGGAAAAGAGAAGCCTTGAAGACTTGAGAGGTCAAGTCATTTACCAGCCTCTCTGAGGCTCTAATGTCACCCTATTTCCCATGAGGATTAAATGATACAGCATATTCACTGATTCAGCAAATGTTTACTTTGTGTCTCTATGTTCCTGGCACTTTTCAAAGGGAGGAGAATACATACATGAATAAGACAGGCAAGGTTCCTAATAAACCAATAACAAACAGATGAACAAGGTAACCTCAAATAGTATTAAGCACTTCATAGAAAATAAAATGGGCAGGGGCTACCTGACACAGGATGGCTCAGATGAGGCTTCTGAGGAGGTGACATCTGGGCAAAGGCAAGAATGATAAGAAGGAATCAACCATGTGAAGATCTGGGGGCAGGGCATTCCAAGCAAAGGGAACAGCAAGAGCAAAGACCCTAAGGGCAGAGCAAGTTTAGCACATTCAAGGAACAGAAACAAGGTCAGTGTGACTGGACGAAGAGACAGAGGGTCAATGGTAGGAAACAATGCTGGAGCAAGTTGGGGCTGCTCAGGCCAGGGTAAGGAGTCAGAATTTTATCCTAAGTGTTATGAGAGCCACTGAAGGGTTTTAAAGAAGCCCCGGTGGCACAGTAGTTAAGAGCTGGCTGCCAGCCAAAAGGTTGGTGGTTCGAGCTCACCAGCCATTTCACGGAAGAAAGGTGTGGCAGTCTGCTTCTGTAAAGATTACAGCCTCAGAAACCCTATGGGGCAGTTCTATTCTGTCAGAATCGACTCGATGGCAATGGGTTTTCGAAGGGTTTTATGTTGGGAGTGACGTGAACTGTTCTACCTTTTTAAAAGATCACTCTGGCTGCTATGTGAAAATGGATAACCAGGGGACAAGAGAAAATAGGAACCAATCACAGGAGCCCAGAGACACGTGTTGGGAGGAAATCAAGAGTTCTGTTTTTGCCCCTTTAAGGATGAGATACTTACATGTGAAAAAGAAAATGTCAGGTACCGGACTAAATGTGAGTTTGGAACTCAGGAGGTCAGGGCTGGAGATGAACATCTGGGAATCTCAGGATAAAACTGGTATCTGAAGCTCTTACTAGATGGGATCATCCACGAAGAGAGGGCAGAGACAGAGGAATGGAGGACCTAAGACCAAGCACTGGGGCATGCCAACATTCACAAGCAGAGCAGAGGAAAAACAGCAGTCAATGACGTAAGACGAAAACCAGGTGAGAGAGATGTGGAGGAAGTCAAGAGAAGAGAAGAGCACTGCGGCTTTGATGCTGAGAAAGACGAAGACAGAGAAGTAAAAATGGATTTTGGCAACATGGAGGTCATCGGTGACCTTGGCAAAAGCACCCGAAACATCACAGCCAGTACTAGACAGAGGGCACTCAATAGTTCTCCTTTCTTCTTCCCACCCTCTTCCATTCAATCATTCAAATAAATATTTACTGAGTACCTATATGTGCCAGGCTCACTTCTAGGCACTGGAGATACAACGATGAGCCAGACAGACCAGGTCCCTGACACCATGGAGGTTACATTCTAGTGTAATTACATATGCCTGTCTCAAAGGCCCCTCCTAGGAACCCGTGAGAGTTGATCCAATGTGCAAGAACCTATCAGTAATACAGCATGCCTAGACACAGGTAAGGATCAGCTTAATGGGAAATCTTCCTCAAAGACCTCAGAAGTACAACAAAATTCTGAAGGTCTGCACTGCTACAGGTACATTAATAGTACTATCTCCCTTTTGGCAGGCAAGGAGTAGCTGAGCTCACATTTCTTCTCAGAACTAACTCTTTCCAGTCCTATCAGCCTACAGAATTCAACACAATTTCCTGTGCAACATCATTTCTGCACCCCACGATTCAGCAAGTTGGTCCTAAAGTCTTTTGGGGTCTTCTTACGTATTTTCTAAATAAAATATTTAGCTTTCATGCCTAAGCTCTTCCCAAAATTTCACGCAACAGTTAAAGGGGAAGTAAAGGAAGAAAACCAATCACAACTGGAGAGGAGGGTTAATGGCGCGAAGCCCTCTCCATAGACTGGAGAAATGATCCAGCACCGTCAGCATGTTCCATCTGAGTTAGGGAGTGAAAATAATGATTGGTGCCTTCCTTGGCTCTTTGATACGTATTTCACATTCCCTCCAAGACTATACATAGCAAGTAATTAGAAACTTGGTTCTTTCTGAGGGACAATGCAGAGCATCTGAAAGCAGGTTCTTCCCTGTAGGGAAAGAAAAGGAATGAGTGCTGCCGACTGAAAGTATGAAACCTGCACAGCCACAGTGGCCTTCCCTCAAGCAATCCTCCACTCATCCTCGAGAGCAAGTCCAGTTTGGTGCACGAAGTATAGGGATTTTATGATTTCCTCCGTTTTCACACCACAACTGTCAATTATTTGGGTTTGTGTCTCCCCTCCCCCTTAAAATCCTCCCAGCAGTTGCTTGCTATTATTAGTAAGGCAGAAAATATCTTTTAAAATGACCCTCAGACCAAAACAGTTTTCCCCTCTATCGACAGGAAGAAATTAACTCGTCTAGTCCCTCATCAGTCCCCAAAGCCCATTCTTGCAATGTCCCTTTCACAAGGACTGCGTTTGCTGGGAACAAAGAAGGGAAGCAGCATGCTCCTAAACAGCTCCCTGGGTTGCTCACATCACCAGCATGAGGCAAAGTTCAGAAGAGATTTGGAAGCTTCTCATCAGCATTACGGGGCTAAGGGTCATGGCAGTTGTATAAAACACACACAGGACCAATACTGACTTCCATCATCGGGGCTTCTGATGGTAGAAGTTTTACCCCTTCTATAGAGATCCACACCCAAAGTGGAGTTTTTCTCATTCTCTGTTATTCCAGGACAATAAAATGATTTAACTGTAACACATGTCCTTTCTGCTGCCAAACGGGCTGGCCTTCACCAGCCGGTCCTAATCACTGAGCAGGCTTGCAAGGGTGACTTAAGCCTGGCACGAGAAACATTTGTGCAAAACTGTCAGCCATTGGGCCTTGAACACCCATCTACATTCCACCCCTCTGAGCTCCTACCCCCACAGCCCTTGCCAACTGCCAACGTGCTCACCAGCTAGTCCACACAGCGCGAGCAGCTGCCACTCAGCCAGTCAGCAAGTGGCAGGCCGCCAGCACACAAGTTTCAGAATGCAAGCCTGTCCCTGTAACAGTGCTGCTAAAGGTTGAAGGTCTTTGGGTGTACTAGCCTTTAGATTCGCCTCAGTTGCCCTCCCACCCTCCTTCTCCCATCCCTCCCCTTTTATACCTCCCACGGTAGCATTTCACTGGTCTCTATAGTAACAGCATCTGGTTTCAGAGTTACAACATTATACAGCACAATTCTCCTCCTAGCCCAAGCCTTTTGCCAAAGGATGCACCAGCAAAAAGGCTGCTGCTTAAGGTGGAACCACCACTTTTCTTCATACCGTGGGACTGCAGCTATACTGCACGCTTTAGGGTCACAGCAACTGCACTGCTCTGCTCCAGGGGAAGCGGAAAACAGGCTTCCAACCTTGGCACGCTAGCCGAGCCATTAGCCGGTGTGGAGAGGATCCGCTCTGGGACTTGCAGTCATCATCGAAGAGTCAGTCCACTCTCCTTCACCCACTGCATCTCTGCTTAAGTAAGCCACACATACCTCAAATTAATAGCGAGGGCTTTCTGACTACTTCCAAAAAGGCATCAGGGGGATGACGCCCTAGGAAGCACGCCCATCCCAGAGTTTGACACCACTGATTCTTTCCAGGCATACAGCTTAAAGTTTGTTAGTCAACCTCGTATATAAACTCCTTCCACTTTATCTTCACTAGCTTGATCTGATTATGACATCCAGCAAACCCCATAATCTCTCACTTCACAATGGCTTTCCTGTGCATAGCAAATGTTTAAACAGTTCTTTACACACATGCCCGCACACACACCGAAGTGACGCACGCACACAGGGGAGTAGGCAAATACTAGGAAGTGAAGAGTTTTATTATCATTAGCCGCTGCTGCCATGAAAATCATATTTACAGTGTGCATAAGGGCTTTTATCTGAGGACAAAGAGGTGTTAATCTCAAGACTCAGAGTTCAAAACCAGGCTGTCCTGGCTACCTGGCTGGTCTTCGATCAGATGGTAGGCAAAAATCAGCGTTTTCACAGATCTTTTTCAGGAGCTATGCAAAATGCAATAATCAGTCCTAACATCTAAAACTATACACTCGTATACACATTCAGAGTTCTATTCCCTATTCCAATCATTTCTAAGAGCTGGGGGAACCACTGTCATTATAAATCATTTGCAAATATGATTTTTTGTTCCAAACTTTTTAAAACCTCCCGGAATTTTGCAGGTTCTTTTGTTGTTTGCTATAAAATCTGCTGTTCACATTCTCAACACACACATAAAGAACAGCGTTAATTCTCCCAGCCACAGGCGACCGGGGAGAGCAGTCTCAGCGGCTGCAAAGTGCACTGCCATCTTTCGGCAACATGTGCTCACTACAGGGAACCGGAGGGCGAGGGCGGAGGAAAAGCTGCAAGCTTTCCCTGCAAAACTTCCGAGGGACCCCATGAGGACTTTTCACTCCCACGGGAAGTCAGGGAGCAGAACGCGGTTGTTAGGTTAACTGCAGAGACTGCTGGAGCTCTGGACATACATGCTGACGGAAAAAGACACGGGTGCAGCAAGCCTGACAAGCATGACTAATGACAGAGGCAACTCCAGGAGATCAGCCTGCAACAAAGCACAGCACATCCCCCTTGCGGAGTTTAGGAGAACCCTAATCAGCCTGGAAATTTACATAGGCCCAGGGCCAGGGAGAAATGTGTGACAGCCCCACACGAAATCAGGCTGTAGACTGGTTAAAAGGTGAAAATGCAACCCAGAGCAGGGTCACGCCAAACATAATTCTGGATTTGTGAACTGTATTAAAAGTTAATTTGCCCTCTTGGGCATTTATCCCAGAGAAATGAAAAGTTACGTTCACAAAAAAGCCTCTGCATGAATGTTCAAACCAGCTTTATTTGTAATAGCCACAAACTGGAATTAGACCAGATGTTCTTCAACAGGTGAATGGTTAAACTAGGGTATATACATACCACAGAATACCACTCAGCAACAAAAGGAACAAACTATTGATACATACAACAAAGTAAATGAATTTCCAGGAAATTATGCTGAGTGAAAATAGCCAATCCCAAAGATTATATACTGTATGATTCCACTTATGTAATATTTTTGAAATGACAAAGAAAAAATTAAATGAAGGGCACATTAGTGGTTGCCAGGGATTAGAGACTAGGATGAGTGAGATGCAGGGGAGAGGTGGTTATAGTTATGAAAGAGCAACACAAAGAATTCCTGTGATGTTGGAACTGTTCAGTAGCTTAACTGTGGAGGTAGATACACGAACCTACACATGTGATAATACACACAAACAAATACGCACACACAGAGAAATGAGAAGTAAAATTGGGGAAATCTAAATAAATTCAGTGGGTTGTATCAATGCCAATATCCTGGTTGCAATATTATACTAAAGTTTTATAAAATGTTACTATTGGGGAAAATGGCAACTTATCCAAGGAATTCCTCTGTATTATTTCTTACAACCGCTTGTAAATCTACAATTATCTGAATAAATTTCAATTTCAAAAACATTCACTTGTAAATCTGATTTTTTTCCACTTCCCCCCTAGAAACATTATTCTGCATGGTGTCATGTACATAGGTCAGCTCATCAATACATATGCAGAATCAGGCAGAATTGAGCACAAATTTGGAGCCGCCCTTCAGTAACTATGTGACCTTGAGAAAGTTAATTGACCTCTCCCTTCAATGTCCTTTAAAATGAGCCTAAAACACTTCCCAAATTGGTTGGAGCATTAAATAAGCTCCTGGAGTAAATGAATTCAATGCATTTTAGTTGAATTTAAATCAAAGGTCCCCAGGGCCTGCGAGTACAACCAGCTGCCGTTGAGTCAACTCCAAATCATAGCAACCCCATGTGTGTCAGACTACAACTGTGCTCCGTAGATGGCTGATTTTTCAGACGTAGAACACCAGGCCTTTCTTCCTACGTGCCTTTGGGTGGACTCGAACCTCTGAACTTTCAGTTAGCAGATAAGTGCATGAAAAGTCTATACCACCCAGGGACTCCCTGGAAAGTAGAGTATTAACAGTGTACAGACCCTACGGCCATAATTCTGTTGCCATGAGCAAATGCATGGGAATTTCAATTGCGGAGACCAGAGATTTAAAAAAAAAAAACTTAAGGTCAAAGGATCAGACTCTTCTCTTCCATCTCCATGCTGGAGCAAGGTGTCCTCTAACCTCTGATGCCAACTGAGCTCTGAAACATGGATGCCAGTTCAGCAATAAAGGACAAGGAAAAAAAACTGAGAAAAGGATGGAGACAGACTCGAGCGAGGACAGGAATGGGGGCCGAGGCGAGGTGAGAGACGAAGGCAGAATCTGCTGGACAGTAGTTAAGTGCTGAAAAGGGACTGAGGCTTGGGTGAGGCCCTCAGGACCCTGCTCTGACTTAGTCTACATCCAGTCTCACGTGCTCATTTTTTTTAATGGGCCTTCCCATGTGCTTCCACTACCACCACATGTTCCTTCTGACCAGTGCTCCACTGTAGAACAGGGCAGCCTCATTCCTACCACAGAAATGAGGCACTTCCCCTTTAAAAGTTTTCTCAGAGTTTTTAAATGTTAGGCATAGGAAAAAGATGTTCCCTTCTAAACTCTTCTGACTTCTCACCGCCCCTCTTCAAGAGTGGGATCAGGCAAAATGAAATGGCTGGGGATGTTCCATGCGAAAAGCCAGGGTAGGAGGACAGCAGTGGCCATGCCCATCCTCATCCTCATCTTCACCCTCCTCACACTACCAGTTCATCAGTCGAGTGCCAAAGATAAGGACATTGAAGGTTCTTACAAAATTCTGCAGTCTGAAATTGATCAAACATGCAATCAAGATGCATTGATAATTACTGGTGATTGGAATGCAAAAGTTGGAAACGAAGAAGGACTGGCAGTTGGAAAATGTGGCCTTCGTAACAGAAATGATACTGGAGATCACAAGATAGAATTTTGCAAGACCAACAACTTCTTCACTGCAAATACCTTTTTTCACCAACATAAACAGTGACTGTACACATGGACCTCACCAGTTGGAATATGCAGAAATCAAATTGACCACATCTGTGAAAAGAGATGATGGAGAAGCTCAATATCATCAGTCAGAACAAGGCCAGGGGCCAACTGCAGAACAGACCATCAATTGCTTGTATGAAAGTTCAAGTTGAAGCTGAAGAAAATTAGAGCAAGTCCGCAAGAGCCAAGAAACAACCTTGAGTATATCCCACCTGAATTTAGAGACCATCTCAAGAATAGATTTGATGCACTGAACACTAATGACTGAAGACCAGACGAATTGTGGACATCCTACACGAAAAAAGCAAAAGATCAATAAAAAGACAGGTAAGAAAGAAAAGACCAAAATGGATGTCAGTAGAGACTCTGAGACTTGCTCTTGAATGTCCCCTAGCTAAAGCCAAAGAAAATACGATGAAGTAAAAGAGCTGAGCAGAAGATTTCAAAGGGCAGCTCAAGAAGACAAAGTATTATTAAAGTATAGTAAATGTGCAAAGAGCGGGAGCTAGAAAATCAAAAGTGAAGTACACACTCAGCACTTCTCAAGCTGAAAGAACTGAAGAAAAAATTCAAGCCTCAAGTTGCGATCCTGAAGGATTCTACAGGGAAAACACTGAAGCATCAAAAGATGGAAAGAATACAGAGTCACTGCACTGTACTGAAAAGAATTGGTCAACGATCAAACATTTCAAGAGGTAGCATACGATCAAGAACCTATGGTACTGAAGGAAGAAGTCTGACCTGCACAGAAAAAAAATAAAGTCTCCAGGAATTGACAGAATAACAATTGAGCTGTTTCAATAAAAGGATGCAGCACCTGAGGTACTCATTCAGCTAGGTCAAGAAATTTGGAAGATTGCTTCCTGACCAACTGACTGAAGATATTCACATTTTACCCATTCCAAAGAAAGGTGATCCACCAGAATGAGGAAATTTTCAAACGATATGATTAACATCACAAACAGGTAAAATTTTGCTGAAGATCATTCAAAAGCAGTTGCAGCAGTACATCAACAGGGAACTGCCAGAGCTTCAAGGCTGATTCAGAAGAGGACGTGGAATGAAGGCTATCATTGCTGATGTCAGATGGATCATGGCTGAAAGCTAAGAATACCAGAAAGATGTTCACCTGTGTTTTATTGACTGCACAAAGACATTCGACTATGTGGATCATAATAAATTATGGATAACACTTTGAAGACTGGGAATTCCAGAACACTTAATTGTGTTCATGTGGACCCAGCAGCAGTCATTCAAACAGAGCAAGGGGATACTGAGTGGTTTAAAGTCAGGAAAGGTGTACATTAGAATTGTATTCTTTCACCATACTTATTCAATCTGTATGCTGAGCAAATAATCCAAGAACCTATATGAAAAAGAACACAGCATCAGGATTGGAGGAAGACTCATTAACAAACTTTGATATGCAGATGGCACAACCTTGCTTGCTGAAAGTGGAAAGGACTTGAAGCACTTACCGATGAAGATCAAAGACCATAGCCTTCAGTATGGATTACACCTTGACATAAAGAAAACAAAAATCCTCACAACTGGATCAATAAGCAACATCATGATAAATGGAAAAAAGGTTGACGTTGTCAAGAATTTCATTTTACTTGGATCCACAATTAATGTCCATGGATGCAGCAATCAAAAAATCAAAGGATTTATTGCACTGGGCAAATCTGCCACAAAAGACCTCTCTAAGGTGTTAAATGTTACCTTGAGGACTGACCCAAGCCATGGTATTTTCAATCACCTCATACGCATGCAAAAGCTAGACAATGAAAGAAGACCAAAGAAGAATTGACACCTTTCGACTAATGGACCTCAACTACCACGGACTCCCCCAGACTAAGTCCAGGAGGATTGGATGGTGCTTGACTACCACCTCTGCCTGCTCTGACAGGGATCACAACAGAGGGTGTACCTGGGCAGAGCAAGAGAAAAACAAAAGACAAAATTCAAACTCAAAAAAAGACCAGACTTACTGGTCTGACAGAGACTGGAGAAACCCTGAGAGTATGGCTCCTGAACACCCTTTTAACTCAGTACTGAAGTCACTCCTGAAGTTTACCCTTCAGCGAAGTATCAGACAGCCGATAAAACAAACAATAACACTCGTAGTTCAACCATGTATATGAGACTAAATGGGCACACCAGCCCAAAAGCAAAGACAAGAAGGCAGAGAGGGATAGGAAAACTAAACTACTGCCGTCGAGTCGATTCTGACTCATAGTGACCCTATAGGACAGAGTAGAACTGCCCCATAGAGTTTCCAATGAGCGCCTGGCGGATTTGAACTTCTGACCTCTTGGTTAGCAGCCATATAGGAAAACTAGACGAATGGAAATGGGGAACCCGAGGTGGAGAAGGTGAGAGTGTTGATACATCGCAGGACTGGCAACCAATGTCACAAAACATTAATGAGAAACTTATTCACTCTGCAAACATTCACTAAGGCATAATTAAAAAAAGAAGAATTGATACCTTTGAATTATGGTATTTAGTATTGAATATACCACGGACCACCAGAAGAACAAACAAATCTCTCTTGGAAGAAGTACAGCCAGAATGCTCTTCAGAAGAAAGGATGACAAGACATCATCTCACATACTTTGGGCATGTTATCAGTAGGAACCTATCCCTGGAGAAGGACATCATACTTGGTAAAGTAGAGGGTCAGCAAAAGAGAGAAGACCCTCAATGACATGAAATGACACAGTGGCTGCAACAATAGGCTCAAACATAGCAATGATTGTGAGGATGGTGCAGGACCGGGCAGTGTTAAGTTCTCTGTACACAGCATCACTGTGAGTCAGAACCAACTCAATGGCACCTACCAACAACAATGTAGGGATGTTCATCATCTATTAACAAAAATAAGTTAATTTTTTAATAATTATATTTTATGTTTTCATTGTTGAAAATATACATACCAAAACATACCCCAGTTCAACAATTACTACACGTACAAGTCAGTGATACTGATTATGTTCTTCAAGTTGTCCAATCATTCTCACTGTCCTTTTCCGAATTGTTCCTCCCTGATTAACATAAACTCGCTCCCCCTTAAACTTCCTACCTGACCTTTTTAGTTACTGTTGTCAATTTGATCTGTATACATATTTCTTTAAAAGAGCACAATGCTCAAGGCAGACATTCTTTACTAGTTAAACTAAACTGTTGTTTGCTTTGAAGAAGACTTCAGGGGTATTTTTTGCCTAAGGATCAAGGCTTAAAGATTACCTCTGGGCAATAGTTTTGAGGTTCATCCAGCGTCAGTGGATCCAGAAAGTCTGGATTCCATGAGACTCTGAAATTTGCTCTACAATCTTCACACTGTCAATGAGGAATAAGTTACATATGTAAAACACTTACTACACACAGGCACTGTGCTAAGCACTTCCCATGATCTATTTAATTCAATCCTCACAATAACTCCACCAGGTAAGTACTGTTCATATCCCCGTTTTAAACTGTAATTTGAAGTTAAGTAACTTGCCCAAGGTCACACAGTAAGTATGAAGAGAAGACCAGACAGTCAAACTAAGCAGTCCACTATTTTAACCGTTACAATACTTTCCTTCAGAATTAATTAGTCCACAGTCACCAGTGATTACTATCAAGAACTTTTTTCTTAATGCTTGACTTAAATATAAATATACCCTCTTATAATTTCGTTATGTCACTTATACTTACCTATTCCCCTACTTTGATGTACCCTCTGGACAAATGTTGAAGCACTAACAAGCATCCCATAATTAATTTCTTTATTTTTGTTTAGCAAACACGCAGACCTTATTATGTGCCAGTCACTGCTGTAAGTGCCTTACAAATATTAACTCATTTAATTCTCACAACAATCCAAGGAGGCATATACTACTTTTATCATCATCATCTCTGAAAAAAGCACAGGGTAATTAAGTAACTTGCCCAAGGTCACAGAGCTATTGTTATTACGTGTCATCGAGTCGGTTCCAACTCATAGCAACCCTATGTGCAACAGAACAAAACACTGCCTAGGCCTGCACCACCCTCACAAATGTTGGTATGTTAGAGCCCATTGTTGCAGCTACTGTGTCAATCCATTTCATTGAGGGTATTTCCTCGTTTTCACTGACCCTCTACTTTACCAAGCATGATATCCTTCTCCAGGAACTGGCCCTTCCTAATAACATGCCCAAAGTACCTGAGACAAAATCTTACCATCCTCACTTCTAAGGAGCATTCTGTCTGTACTTCTTCCAAGACAGATTTGTTCATTCTTTTGGAAGTCCATGGTATATTTATATACTTCACCAACACCAAATTTGAATGCATCAATTCTTCGCTGGTCTTCCTTATTCATTGTCAAGCTTTCACATGCACATGAGGTGACTAAATGCCATGGCTTAGGTCAGTTGCACCTTAGTCCTTAACGTGACATTTTTGCTTTTTAACACCTTAAAGACATCTTTTGTGGCAGATTTACCCAATGAAATACATCCTTTAATTTCTTTATTGCTGCATCCATGGACATTAATTGTGGATCCAAGTAAAACGAAATTCTTGACAACTTCAATCTTTTCTCCATTTATCATGATGTTGCTTATTGGTCCGGTTGTGAGGATTTTTGTTTTCTTTATGTTGAGGTGTAATCCATAGTGCAGGCTGTGGTCTTTGATCTTCATTGATAAGTGCTTCAAGTCCTCTCCACTTTCAGCAAGTAAGGTTGTGTCATCTGCATACCAAAGGTTGTTAATGAGTCTTCCTCCAATCCTGATGCTCTGTTCTTCTTCATGCAGTCCAGGTTCTCGGATTTTTTGTTCAGCATACAGACTAAATAAGTATAGTGAAACAATACAACCCTGACACACACCTTTCCTGACTTTAAACTACTCAGTATTCCCTTGTTCTCTTTGAACGACTGCCTCTTGGCCTATGTACAGGTTCTGCATGAGCACAATTAAGTGTTCTGGAATTCCCATTCTTTGCAATGTTATCCATAATTTGTTATGATCCACATAGTCAAATATCTTTGCGTAGTCAATAAAACACAAGTAAACATTTTTCTGGTATTCTCCCCTTTCAGCCAAGATCCACCTGACATAAGCAATAATATCCCTCATTGCATATCCTCTTCTGAATCCAGATTGAATTTCTGGCAGTTTTGTGTCGAGGTACTGCTGAAACCACTTTTGAATGATCTTCTGCGAAAATTTACTTGTGTGTGATATTAATGATATTGTTTGATAATTTCCACATTCCATTGGATCACCTTTCTTTTGCATCAGCACAAATAGGGGTCTCTTTTGGTAGGTTTGCCTGGAAGCTGTCTTCCAAGTTTCTTGGTAAAGACGAGTGAGCACTTCCAGCATTGCATCTGTTTGTTGAAACATCTCAATTGTTATTCTGTCAGTTCCTGGAGGCTTGTTTTTGTCAATGCCTTCAGTGCAGTTTGGACTTCTTCCTTCATTACCATTGGTTCTTGATCCTATGCTGCCTCCTGAAATGGTTGAAAGTCAACCAATTCTTTTGGGGTACAGTGATTCTGTATATTCCATCCATCTTCTTTTGATGTTTCCTGCATTGTTCAATTTTTGCCTATAGAATCTTTCAATACTGCAACTCAAGGCTTGAATTTTTTCTTCAGTTCTTTCAGTTTGAAAAATGTGGAGCTTGTTCTTCCCTTTTGGTTTCCTAACTCCAGGTCTTTTCATTGTAATACTGTAATTTGTTGTCTTGAACCGCTCTTCGAAATCTTCTGTTCAGCTAATAACTGTCGAAGTCAGGGTTTGAACTCAGGCAGTCTGGCTCCAAAGTCTACGCTCTTAACCACTTTACCTTACTTAGCTGATTTGATTGATCCATTCCAAACTGTTTAGGAACATGAGATAACAAATATTAAACAGACCTTTGGTGAAAAGCAGACTGGCCAAAACACCTAAAGGGCATGAAACATTCCCCATGCCCTGTTTTGCAAATGCCTAAATTCACAAATATCACTATAGCATGTAATTTCTGCCATAACATGTGGTCACGTGAAAGCTTATGAGAGTTTCTAAATTCTCAAGGCAGAAAAGTAAGTCTGAGGTACAGGGCTTGGGCCATCCGCCAGGCTCAGTCTGTGCTCACCACTGACCCGTGGGCTCACCACGTGTGTCTCTATAGAAGCACAAACTACTATGTGGTGTGACCTTTCAGTGTTGCCAGCAAATAGCTGAAATCACAATTGTTGGATCCACACATGCCAAGAATTTACTGTATCAAAAGCCAGAAGAGTGCCTCACTCACCATACTACTAGACAGAAAAACAACTTTTATCTCAACTTCCTGAGTGTAGTTCCATATTAATGAACACTGAAAACACTTCTCCAGTCTATCTTCCCTTACTAAAATGTCTCAATACTATTCAAAGTTTATCCTTTATTTAGGAATCTCTCAGTGTATACTTGTGATCAAATTTTCCAAAGGATATGTAATTGGTTAACTCATTCACTCATTCATTTAGCCTATTTACGGAGTGTCTACTATGACTAGGCATATTCTTGATGTTAATGACAAATCCATGATGGGAAATAAACAACAAACAAAATAAAAAACCAAATTATATAATATGTTAGAAGGTGAGAGTGCTATGCAAAAAATGTAAAGAAGGAAGAAGTTCATGGGGTACTTTTGGGACTAGGAGGAGTCTCTGGGTGGTGCAAATGATTAAACGCTGGGCTACTAATCAAAGGCCAGCAATTCAGATCCACCCAGAGGCATCTTAGAAAGGGGTTGCCATGAGTCAGAATCGACTCACAGCAACTGATTTGGTTTTGTAGGTGGGACTAGGGAAGCAGTGCAAATTTTAAATACTTAGTTAGGGAAGGCATCACCCTGTGGCTTGCTTCCTCACCTAAAGAAGGTGAGGAAGCAAGCCCTGTGGATATGTGAGGGAACAACACATGCAAAGACCCTGAGACAGGAAAAAAAAAAAAAAAGATCCTGCATATTCTTGGAACTGCAAGGAGCCCAGAGTCTGGAAACAGGGTAAACATGGAGGAGAGTAGGAGACAGGGTCAGAGAGGTAAAAGTAAAGGAGTGGAAGGGTGTGTATGGCCTTGGAGGCAACTGTAAGGGCTTTAGCTTTTTACTCTGAACAACTAGAAAGCCACTGGAGGGTTCTCAGTAGAAGAGCTTCCTCGAGCTTACAGGCTTCTTTCTTTTTTAAATCTCTGTCATTATATACACCTTCCCATTAAGGTCCTTCCTGGAGCCTACTCAGAAGGTCTTTCAAGGGCCACAGCTGGGTCAGCATCCTACAGCAGCCATGCCAGAACCTGATTTAATCCACTCTGCCTGCAGATCAAAGTGTGGAACGACACACCTTAGAAGACTTTAACCCAAAGTATTCAACACCTTCCCACTGACTTCAGCCTCATGCAGGCGCTGAACAATGAGTGGGTGCTCAAAACTGGGGCCAATCTGAATTAACTTATTAATATAATCTGTATTAACTTCTGCCAAGCTAGCTGTGAAGTTCATTACTCACACAGTTGCCATCTGAACCCTTGCCTACCTAAATTTGCCCCAGGGATGGCAAACCTCAGTGTTAGAAGAGATGGTGCCAAAGCAGGTGATTAAAACATAGACATCATGAGAACAGCATGGGATTGGTTTGTTGGTCGCTTTTTAATACACATGATTCAAATCTATACTCTAAATAATAAAGGAATATGTTTAAAGTTGTTTTTAGCTCAGAGTTTACTGGATTAATTTTCAGATAATAGGAAGGGCACAGGAAGATTGCAAATTCCATAGCTACACCTATTGCACTTTGGGGGGAAATGAAGTGAGCTTGTCAATTTTTGCATGTTGTTAATATTAGAATAAATGCCTGTCTGGCTCCAGTGGCTTGTTTGTACTTAAAGGAGTGAAAACCGCTAAGAAGGATGGCACTCCCCAACTTAAAAATACCTTCTTTAACTCTGGTAAATAAAAAGAGACCTATAAAACATAACTATCAAACGCAATGTGTGGGTTGAGATCCTGATTCCAACAAAGCAATATTAATATTTAAGTGACTGGTTATTAGATGATATTAAGTAGTTGTTAATTTTGTTAGGTATGAAAATGTCATTGAGGTTATATTTTTAAATGTCTTTGTCTCTTAGAAATACACACTTAAGTATTAACTGGTGATATAATATGATCTGAGATTTACTTTAAAATACTCCAGAAAAAAAAAAAAAAAAAAGGAGGAGAGGTGAAAGAAGATTGGCAACATGTTCATAATTGTCAAAACGGAGTAATGGGTACATGGGGATTCATTGTACTATTCTCTCTTCTTTCGTTCATGTTTAAAGTTTTCCAAAACAAAATTTAAAAAAAAAAAGAAACCTTTAAAATGATCATACACAGGCATCCTTCTTCTTTTATGCCAAATGTATTCCAGAAACATGTATAAATATAAAAGCACTAACATAGATATTCCTTATTCATTGTCCAGTTTTCACGTGCAAATAAGGCAACAGAAAACACCATGACTTGGGTCATGCACAGCTTAGTACTCAAAGTGGCATCTCTGCTTTTTAACACTTTAAAGAGGTCTTTTGCAGCAGATTTACCCAATGCAATATGTCATTTTATTTCTTTACTGCTGCTTCCATGGGCATTGATTGTGGATCCAAGTAAAAGACCAAAGAAGAATTGACGCTTTTGAATTTGAATTACAGTGTTGACAAAGAATATTAAATATACCATGGACTGCCAGACGAATGAACAAATCTGTCTTGAAACAAGTACAGCCAGAACAATCCGCAGAAGCAAGGATGGCAAGACTTTGCCTCACAGACTCTGGGCACATCATCAGGAGGGGCCAGCCCCAGAGAAGGACGTCATGCTTGGTAAAGTGGAAGGTCAGTGAAAAAGAGGAAGACCCTTAATAAGCTGGATGGACACAGTGACTGCAATGATGGGCTCTAACATAGCAATGGCTGTGAGGATGGCGCAGGACCAAGCAGTGTTTTCTTATGTTGTACATAGGGTCGCTTTGAGTTGGAACTGACTCGACAGCACCTAACAACAACAACATAAATATTGTTGACAACTTCAGTGATTCATTGTCAACCATTTCTTTCTAATTGGATCAAAAATCAACACCCATGGAAGCAGTAGTCATGAAATCAAATGACACAACGCATTGGGCAAATCTGCTCCAAAAGATTTTAAATTTTTAATAAGCAAAGATGTCACTTTGATGGCTAAGGTACATCTGACCCAAGCCATGGTCTTTTCAATTTCCTCATATGCATGTGAAAGTTGGGTATCAAAAAAGGAAGACAGAAGAACTGATGCATTTGAATTGTGCTGTTAGCAAAGACTACTGAATATACTATGAAGTACCAGAAGAATGAACACATTGGTCTCAAAAAAAATACAAACCACAATGCTCCCTGAAAGGGAGGATGTTGAGACTTCTTCTCACTTACTTTGGACGTCTTCAGGAAAAACCAGTCGCTAGCAAAGGACACCATGTTTGGTAAAACGGAAGGCCAACAAAAGCAGGGGAAACCCTCAATGAGATGGACAGACACAATGGCCACAACAACGGATGCAAACATCCCAACGACCATTAAGATGGCACAGGACCAGGCAGCATTTTGTTCTGTTATAAATAAGGTTGCATGAGTCGGAGCAGACTCAATAGCAACTACCAACAAGAACATAAATATGTTCTCTACAGATGATTATCTGCACAAAGAAATAAAAACTCTAAAACCCGCACCCATGTCTTCATTTTAGACTAACAAATAAAAACATATATTAAGTATTTCAACATCTTTATTTTTTTCTTTTCCTTCGCACCTTAAAACCCAAGCTTTCATCCAGTGAGGACTTAATTGACTTTGGCACGCCTAATGCTTTCCATCTTAGGCCAAACAAAACTAAGTTTATGGGATGTATGTTTCCGAGCATTAGCATCAGCATTTTTAACTTATTCCACTTATTTCTGTAAAATTACATGGCAAAATGCAGTCGAGCACTCAAATATTTGCAGCGACAAACACTGAGGCACAAATAAACACAATGATGTGACAAAACTGAAGTACAGGCTGGAGGGCAATGCAACCCTAAATGCACAGCAAATATCCCTCCACTTCTCGGCTGACACACAAAAGTACTAAGTCAGAACAACATGAAAGGTGACTTACGGGTCTTCTTACACATCAAAATGTGGCTTCTATGAAAGGTGAAGCTATGAAAGTTGGGACTGATGAACATTCAAATACATGTCTATGCACAAGACAGTGGGCCTCCCCCGGGATCCTAGAAGAGCAAAAAGTATCAAAAACCCACATAGTCCCTGTGCTAGACATTAGTGAGGGACAAGGGAAGAGAGGAAGAAAAATGTTCCCTGTGACACCGTATTGCCTTCTTATCAAACAGGAAACTCATTTTTTCCAAAGGAATAATAATACATTTGCTGGTTACATTCGAAGGCCAACTCACAAAAAAAAAAATCAATTTACTGAAAATGTGGCCAAATTACAGCAATAATAATAAAAACTAATATAATAACGCTTTATATGAATTATTCAAAACTCACTACACCAACATATACGAAACCCTGGTGGAGTAGTGGTTAAGTGCTATGGCTCCTAACCAAAAAGTTCAGCAGTTCAAATTCACCAGGTACTCCTTGGAAACTCTATGGGGCAGTTCTACTCTGTGCTATAGGGTCACTATGAGTCAGAATTGACTTGACAGCAATGGGTTTGATTTTTTTTTTTTTTAAAGCAACATATAAGGAGCCCTGGTGGCACAATGGTTGTGCTCAGCTGCTAACTGAAAGGTGAGCAGTTCAAATCTACCAGCCGCTCCATAGGAGAAAGATGTAACAGGCTGCTTCCATAAAGATTACAGCCTTGGAACTCTTATGGGACTGTTCTATTCTGTCCTATAGGGTCGCTATGAGCCAGAATTGTCTCTGCGGCAAGGAGTTTGAGTTTTGGTTTTGGACCAACACGTAAAATAAATGCTATTATTATCCCCATTTTACAGATTAGGAAGCTAAGACTTAAAAGGGTTAAGCAAGATGTCAAAGTCATTCAGCTTACTAAGTGATGAAACCTATTATAGATTATAGGCTAACAGTATCAAAATTACTAATAATAGTATAGTGCTAATAGGATCATTTTAGCTACAACATGTGTGAAACAGACTTGTAGAGACTAGAATGGACCCTTAAGCATCATTTCTAATAGTGCTTTCTATGGGGAAATGCATTTTACATTTCAGATAACCAATTCAAAAATATATAGTGATAGCATTCCAAAAGTAAATTGGAAGCAGCATCTATTTAGTTAGAAAGATTATCAAATACGTAACTGAAATTAGAAGATAAACACCAGAAATACTGGTAATGGATAATCACAAGTAAATGAACAGTAATAAGTTGAGACAAGCCTACTCCAAGAAGAAATTACCTACACACACTTTCTAAGGCAACTTTTTTCCTTTGCTTTTCTCCTTATCCAAAGTAAATTATCTACATAAACACAAGACAGCTAAAGACCAACGCCAAACATCAATCAGTTCTTAAAGATCCATTCAGTGTCATCTGGACATTTGGGACTTGCGTGTGAACTATTAACAACTGAAAGCAATTTCACAAGTCACTCATTAAGAAGGAAAACTATTTTTTCACTTAAATATCAGAAGAAAAATCCCTCTGCCAAGAAGAGTCTTAGAAGAAGTTAAGATTTCTTTCCCTCCAATCTCCATTTACTTTAACTTTCATGGTCCTCCCATCTTATTAGTTGCAGCCAAACTGAAAAGGAAGAAGAGCCAAAAACAGTGCAAGTCAGACTATCACCACCACGTTCCAGCCTTGACAAAGGCCTAGGGGTCTGTTTTGGAAGTCTTCCTGCCTGGGTTTACGGTTCTGTGAAACCAAGAGTCAACTTCAGGAAATGGTAGCTAAGCACACAGATGATGGCATTCTTATACCAAATGGAATTGATGACCAGCTGAGAGCTGCCCATTTCTATTATGTTCACAAATCATTTTTGTTTACGACGGACTTAAAAATGCAAGCACATAATAAAACTACCCACTAAGCTGTGTGCATACTATTTTGCCTGATAGTAGCCAAATCACTTATTGCTTCATTTTACTATTAATTTGCAGTGCTTTATCATTAGTGTCAATGACCCATTCATTAGTAGAAATGTCTCATTACTCAGCCTCAGTAAGGGTCAGTTTACTTAAAAAAGAAACTCTGATGTCTGGGCAAATATAAAATGGTACATCTGGTCCAATTCTGATTGTTCCTGCTTTGTCCTACTCACAAAATTTCTTTTAAAAAATTAATAAAGAATTTTTTAAATGAACGTAGTACAAATTATCATCTCTCTAAGATTCAATTTCCTCATTTGTAAAACGAGTTTAGCAATACCTACATTGTTCAATTGTTTTGGAGCTATGATGAGATAATATACATGAAAGTACCCTGCGTGGTAGGTGCTTGGCAGAAAGCTGGCATACAATACATGTAGCTAGTATTATCATGCAGCAGAGTCTTAATTTTTCCCAGACAAGCATAAGTTCTGAAGGTGACATTGCCAGCTACTGGTTGAGAGGTTATTCAAACCCAACTCTGTCTGAAGCCAACACGCTTACTCCATGCTGCCTCTGCTCTGCTGCATGGAGTAGGAAGAAAAACCAGGTAGTTCTTCCAAAGTCTATTTTAAGCTTATTAGTTCTAGGTATAAAGGACGAGAGAGGCCTCCCTCTTCTAAAATTTATATAAAGTACAGGGGTATCAAGGAAAGAAATCTTGGGATACCAGAGGTCACATTTCTCAACTTGTTGATAATACCCAAAGGATTGAGTGGGAACATGGCTGTGCACTGGAAACAAGTCAGCAGAGTATTTTTGAAAGGTGATCACCTTCGGAAATACAGACTACATGTCTAATGTTTGTGACCAGGGGAAATAAAAAAAAAAAAACAGAAAATGAACCAAAATGCCAATTTTTAAAAATCAGAATAAAATAAAAATAGAAGTGACTGAAGGATGGTGGCAAGAAAAGGGAAAAATTGTACCCTGGGTTTTTCAATAGCGTATCTTTGGTAAGAACTAGTTTTCTAAAATTAATGATTTTTTAAAATAAAATGACAGGCTTAGTTGATGAGCAATAATAATTTCTCTTGTTTTGTAAAACTACTAACTCCGTATGACACTAAAAAATAATCAATAAGTTTTTTTTTATATATATATGCTTGCTTTATCATGCACCAAACTATTTGCTAGTCCCTTTCCATACTTGTGATCTTCGCAACTATCCACAGCCCTATAGTGACTACCGGTTACCTAGATAGCACAAACTGTTTGTTGACAACTCGCCTAAAGTTTGGGTAGCTCAAACGCACCCAGAGGCACCTCAGAAGACGACAGACCTGGTGATCTGTATCTGAAAGGTCACAGCCTTGAAAACCCTATGGAGCAATAATAGTCTGCACACATGAGGTCGCCGTGAGTTGGAATCAACTCGATGGCAACTAACAACCAAAAACAGCGAGAACAGAGTGATTACTGGCTCCATTTTACACAGGAAGAAACCTAGTCTCAGAGGCACAAAGGGAATAACCCAAGGGTACACAGCCTAAGAGAGGGAAGAATGGAAATTCACACTCAGATCTGTCTGACTATAAAACCCATGCTCTCCCTTACTTGATGTATAAATGCCCAGCACAGGGTTCATTTGATGTCTCCTCCCTCCTCAGTCATCTGGGAAAGGTACAAAGTGAATGGAATCTCCTTGAAGGATCAGACCCAGAGTTATCAGTGGATGAGCATTACCTTCTCCTTGGGGACCAAATCAATCATGTTGAAAACAGTGACGTTGGAAACAGGGTATTGATTCTTTTAGATGGGTGCTATTATGACAACAAGGTGTTTTGAAAGCATAACCATCTGCACCTTGGACAGGACCAGAATACAAAGTTCTTGGTTAACCAAAAAAAAACAATCAAAAGTATATTAATGAATTCAGAAAGAACAAGCCCATCTGTGATATTTTAATCTACCCATACAATCAACAAGATTGAGCAGAGGACAGACCCAGCCCAGACCCAGTGCCATCAAGTCGATGCCGACTCATAGCAACCCTATAGGACAGAGTAGAACTGCCCCACAGAGTTTCCAAGGAGCGCCTGGCGGATTCGAACTGCTGGCCCTTTGGTTAGCAGCCGTAGCACTTAACCACTATGCCACCAGGGTTTCCAGAGGACAAAAGGACACACTAAATGACTTCTAATGTTTGTTGTATGATACCACCATGATCGTACAGGGTATTACTTTCAACGTGCTCAAAGAGTTTCTTCACAAAATGTATTTATTTTCTCAACATGCCTAATAACTTCCTAGCAGATAGGTAATATATTGTGTCCAACTTAAAGATACTTCTGAAAAAAGGAGATTCTCAGCATATGAGAAAATCACAGCAGAACCAAAATCATAATCCAATCTCTCATATAGAACTTATTTCACTGGATAAAGTTGCTACTGCGTCAACTGTGAATCCTGATGCTTCCCAACTAGTGCACTGAGAATAAGTGACAGGTGGGTCGAAACAGCCATTCTCTCACTGGGGCCGCCAGGAAGGGCCGGGCTTAACCACAGTCCCAGGCCAGTTACCTCCAGCTGCTAAAGGTCTAGGCCACTGACCTCAGTGTGTCATACAAATATTATTCTTTTCTAAGTATTCTATGATGTGGAAAAGATTTGGAAGCGTTAGTAAATGAATCTGTCATTTCGTCAACTTTCCTGATCAGGAAATGCTAACAGCTTAGAAAATTCACAATGTACCTGAAGTGGCTTGAGTAACCAACCCCTTCAATTCTCTTCCTTATCCACAGGGCCTTTATTTTTCTGATGGATTTTGGCCAATGTCATCCCAGACTGAGGATGACACACTTGTCTGAAGTACTGTGTACAGGGCTGTGTAAACCAAATTAGGAGGCCACAGCTGAAGGCACTTCTACATCCTAAGGTTAGCAGATGCCAAAGGCAGAGTTCTCACACAGTTCAGTTCTCCACACAGTCCAATTATAAACCTCCAGTAGCTCTGGGTGCCTGGAGGCAACCACAAGAAAAATGATGGGAGACATTAGTGCCTACTGAACAATCACAAAGCTACTGCTAGGAAGCAGCCTGAGTGGTAGCTGAGAAGAGGAAGACTTCCCTTCTCTCTGTTTCATTCTCCACTGTATTTATCAATCCACAGTAAGTACAATCATAAAGACAGCCACAGAAATGACCTGTTTATTAAGAGCAACACGTGTGCAGTGAAAAATCCACAGTAAGACGGGCCTGTGTGATGCCAAAGAAGCCTCTGCCTTGAAGCCCACCAGCCAGGAAGCAGAGCTCTCCTGGCACCAGTCCCCAAAACAAAAGCAGATACCTCCCTCTTTCTGCTTTACTAGTCCTTGTAACATGTCAAGAGTAGCACTCACAGGCCAATACTTTGTGAGGTGAAAAAAAAAAAAAAGTATAACTACTGGTAATGAGAATAAACCAAACCAGTTGCCATCAAGTTAATTCCAACTCATGATGACTCCATGTGCATCAGAGTAGAAGTGTACTCTCTAGGGTTTTTGATGGCTGGTTTTTCAGAAGTAGATCAGCAGGCCTCTCTTCTGAGGCACTTCTGGATAGATATGTACAGCCAACCTTTCAGTTAGTAGCCTAGCACTTAACCATTTGCCCCATCTAGGGAGCTAGTGAGAATAAAGAAAGGTAGAAATTATATGTAAGTTGGCAACACAGTGCATGCAGGATAATACAGAATTCTGAGATGTCATCAAGCCTGATACTTAGTTCTCTCATTTTCAGATATCTTTCCCCAGGCCCAGAGGAGTTTCAGCCTCAGAGCAATCACTCTTTCTGGCTCCCTGGTATCTACCCCATCCCAGTCTCTTTCACGTGATCTGCCTATCCAAAACTGCAGCTAGTAGCCTATTCACACACACGCAGGAGCACAAAGACAGAGGCAATGTCATCACCATCTTGGACTATAGCCACCACCCTATTCTGTTAGTCTTGAGTCTCTACTTCACACTTTCATGTCCTATGGTTCTCTAACCCCAATGTGGTTCTGCCCTGTGGATCCCAATTCTGGCCTCAAGGTTCTCCTGGATTTTCTCATTCATCTGACATGACCCTCTGACCACAGGTCAGCACTCATATTCACCCTCTGTTCCAAGCAAGAGCAACCCCCACCTTCTGCTTGGCCCCAGAGTGTTGGGCCACTTCCTTGCTACCCTCCTAGCCAGATACAATTTTGCCTAGACCCATTCCTGAACCAACTCAGTTCCCAGGTTACCAGGAAAGAGTCAAAGGATTCCAAACCAAAGAATAACAACAATAGGAATATGGCCTCAATGTTTGAGGGGGAAATTGGAAATTTTTGAAATTAGGCCTGAATTTATTATTTCATATAGAAGACAGAAAGCCAGGATGACTCTTTGAGGGCAGACACATTTGTACAAGCAAAGGTGGAAACGTTAGATTTTCTCAGATATCACCTCGATTATGTCCATAAATGGCCAATGAGACTGTCAAGATTGACAGTGGGCTGACTTCCTTGATGATGTAGCCTTACAGTCATTATATCTATGAATCTGGTTGTAACTTTTACAACTCTTGACTTAGCTGACTTCAAACAAGCCCCTAGTTTCTTCATGCCTGTTTCCCCAGCTCTAAGAGACAAAGCTCACTTTTATACAGCCTAAGGCCTGAACATACTAGAGGGAAAAAAAATAAATTCAAGTGATACTATCACTAATGTGTGTTCACTCCCAAAACGTGGAAAACAGGTCTTTAAACTGACAAATGTTATACCTTCTTAGCAATAGAGATCTGTGAAAATACAGCTCCTTGATTAGGGTAGGGCTTCGCCTCTTCAGGCTCACGTTCACGTTTACCATGAAGTTTGGATTAATGTACCCAAGTGTTTTTAAAACTCAGAATGCAGCATCAATAAGTTCACTGCTAACAACTGATGTATTCACAACAACAGACAGAAATGCATTGCTAGCATTCTGTGTTATAGACTCAAAATGTCTGTCTTTCTACCCACCTGGTAGAAGAACCTCAGGAATGATGTAAGCTATCAGGTATCATCTTGATGTTTAAGTCTTGCAAATTCTTTGGAGTTTCAGAGGCAGTACTTTAAAACTTCTATAAATTTAAATAAAGTTTTAAATTTACCGTACTGTAGAATCATAGAAGAATCACCGTATCTCTATATTGTTAAAATCAAATAAACTTTAAATCTTTTCAAAATCATCAGCTACCAAGCTCAAAATGTGTAGGAGTAAGCAAAGGAAAAGAGACAGGGTGATTATAAAAAGTGAATTGTTTTGTGAACGTGTTTTTGTGGTAAAAGTATATGATGCAGTCACCCTGGCATACAAAGATGTTATTAGAAAGCAATCTAGAAACCACATGGATGTGCAAGTGAATAAATGTTCCCAAGATAAATCACAAAGCAAAACATTCTGAATGTGAGTTTGCTTCGTTGCATTTGGGTTTGAAGTCTGTTCAGATTTTTCAGAAAATTCTTTGGAACTCTGATTATCAAATACTGTTTTTTAATAATATTTTCATCTTTATTACTGCAGTTATATATCTCCAATTCGGTTCACTTGAACAACTTTTTATTGTATACCTGCTCTGTGTCAGTGCATTGCCAGATGCTGAGAATATAAAAGATGAACAAAATACAATCACTGCCTTGAGGAGATTACAGGCTAGGGAAGCAGGAAAAAAAAAACCAAACCCACTGCCATGGAGTTGATTTTGACTCATAGTGACCCTACAGGACAGAGTAGAACTGCCCTATAGGGTTCCCGAGGCTGTAAATCCTTACGGAAGCAGACCGCCACATCTTTCTCCCATGGAGCGGCTGGTGGGTTCAAACTGCCAACCTTTCAGCAAGCAGGAAGGCAGACAGACACATAAACAGATAATTTTACATAGCTCCAAATAAGAGATAAGATACACTCCTGTACGATTTAAGAGAGATACTTGTTTGATCCTTTCCATCTACAAACAGCATTCCCAGGAGCAAGGAGAAAACATTTACCTTACCGATATGTCTCCCAGGGGGAAGAAGGGATCACAAACAATACGTTCTTTTGTGAGAAACAACCCATTAGGAAACATTTCCCTAAAAATTATAGTGGTTAATCATTTCAAAAAATACAATACTATGACCACAAAGTAAACTTGCTCAAAGGTGACACTTAACTTTTTAAACATTCCTGGCAACTGTTGCATTGGCTCTAGCAATTTATTGAGAACATTTAAGCTATTACCCTCTTTTGACTCCATAAATGCCGTACATTTAAATGTCTTAAATCAGATTATGGCTATTTAACAGCCAAAAAGAAAAGAGAATGCTTAACCATACCCTTGCTCAAGTCTAGAAAATCACAGGTTCCAGGTGCACAGCATCAGCTTGCCCAAAGGAAGCAATCCAGGACACTTTCCAGAACATAGGCACCTAGATGTGCTCAGGTCACCACCTAAGTGGGCTCCACATTGATAGTACAAAGAACACTAGAAGCTTATGCCATCGTTTCTAGCAAAGCAGGGTACGGAAAACAGGTGGGTAAGGTGAGAGGAAAACGGAATAGAGATTAACATGGTCACATTTACAAGAATGTATCAATGTTCAATTCTCAGAGGCTTTCATGGCCAAATACCTTAACAAAGGAACATTCATGGCCAAATACCTTAACAAAGGAACATCCCCTCCAAAAAACATACACATATTTATATATATATATAAACATACATATATTATGTATATATAAACATACAAATATTTATATATATAAACACACACACATTTTATATATATATATATAAACTTATTGCCGTCAAGTCGATTCCCACCCATAGCAACCCTATAGGACAGAGCAGAACTGCCCCATAGGGTTTCCAAGGAGTGGCTGGTGGATTCAAACTGACAACCTTTTGGTTAGCACCCATAGCTCTTAACCACTACGCCACCAGCGTTTCCTATACATTGGCAGTGAGGCTTAAGTAATTCCTATAAAGCATTATTATACTGTTATGGATTTAATTAATCCATTACATTGTTATGGATTTAATTGTGTCCCCAAAAAAATCTGTCAACTTGACTAGGCCATGATTCCCAGTATTGTGTGATTGCCTACCATTTTGTCATATGATGTGATTTTCCTATGTGTTGTAAATCCTATCTCTACGAAGTTAATGAGGTGGGATTAGTGGCAGTTATGTTAATGAGGCAGTATTCAATCTGCAATATAAGATTGTGTTTTAAGGCAATCACTTCTGAGATATACAAGACAGAAACAAGCAGAGAAACAGGGGGACCTCATACCACCAAGAAGCCAGTACCAGGAGCAGAGCGTTTCCTTTGGACCCAGGGTTCCTGCATGAAGAAGTTCCCTGACCAAGAGAAGATTGATGACAAGGACCTTCCTCCAGAGCCAACACAGAGAGAAAGCCTTCTTCTGGAACTGGCACCCTGAATTCAGACTTCTAGCCTACTAGACTGTAAGAAAATAAACTCTTTGTTAAAACTATCCACTTGTGGTATTTCTGTTAAAGCAGTACTAAAAGAGTACTAGATAACTAAAAATATATGGTTACAGATTTTTTTAATTTTTATAATTTTTAGTTTATAAACTCAGAAATGTTCTATTCAGAAGATCCATGTGTCTAGGCATACCAAAAAAACCAAACCAAACCCAGTGCCTTCGAGTCGATTCTGACTGATAGCGACCCTACAGGACGGAGTAGAACTGCCCCATAGAGTTTCCAAGGAGCACCTGGCGGATTCAAACTGCCAAGCCTTTGGTTAGTAGCCATAACACTTAACCACTACACCACCAGGGTTTCCTGTGCCTAGGCATACTAAATCAAATTACACATCTCCATGAAACTTCAGACTATTGTAAATAATATAAACAGTCAATTCTCATTTATTCAAGGGATCATTATAGTGTCTGGAAGGCAGCTAAGACCTCATTTCTTCTTACTGTCCTATCAGCCCCAAGTATCTTATCTTACTGGCAAGCATCACTCCAGAAGTAGTAACAAACTAACAACTATTCAAGGTAACAACTTACTGTGAGACAGGCACTGTTCTCAACATTTACTAGAGATTTTCATTTTCTACAACTACTCTATGAAATCAATACTACCATTATGTCTGTTTTACACAGGAGGGGCACAGGGATGTCAAGTGGCTTGCCCAAGATCACAATCTTAAGTGGTAAAGCAATATGATCATCCAGTCTAATGCCAGAGCCTGAATACTTAACCACTGCATGATTTTGCCTCCAACAGATAACTACCATGAGCCCTAGTGGTGCAGTGGTTAAGGGTTTGGCTGCTAACCAAAAGGTTGGCACTTCGAATCCACCAGCACTCCTTGGAAGCCCTGTGGGGCAGTTCTACTCTGTCCTGTAGGGTCGCTATGAGTCGGAAACAGGTCAATGGCAATGAGTTTTGGTTTAGATAATTCCACCCACCAAAAATGAAACCCAGCCCAATCACTAGGATATTAGGATTAGAAACCACCTCCCATGTGTGTGTTTGTGTCTTTCTCTCTTTTTAATAATAAAAATGAATGTGGGAATGGAGGGGGGAAGGAAGACACAACACTTGTTAAAGGTGATGGAAAAATTTGGGAATGGTAAAGGCTGCCACAAAAATGGTGTGGTGGAGGTGTCTGACCTCCTTTAACTTCACAAGGGGTAAGGAGAATCAAGATCAACAGCCCAAGGCTGATTCCTATAAGGCAGAGGTCAGACATACCTCCTCTCATCAGCCATTTTTACCAATTCTGACACCATCTGTGCCTCCCACAGCGCACTCTACTTCTCTGCTGAGTTCAATAATTTGTTGCAATAGCCACTACAGGATGGGTTCGGGGACGCACTGGACCTACTCTAAGACAGACATGAGCCAAGACTCCATTAATAAACTGACCTCCATATGCCCCCACTCTGACTGGCGGGCCACAGTGACATTTTCAGTCTCCTGGAATTACCGTCAGTTCAGAGCCAGTATCCAGTAATTCCTGAAAAGCACGATTATTTCCCTTTCCCCGATGAACAGTCACTCTTGTAAAAGGCCGTAGGTTCTTTTGGGGAAGGCTGGGAGACAGATTAGCAGTATAAATTTTGGCAGTGTATTGGAGTCCTTCCTCAAGGTGGCCCAGCCTCCCCTTCATTCAAGGGGTTGTAGGTCTTTAAACTTGCTCAAGTCTGGGAACTGATTGAGGGACTGTGACTCTCAGTTCTGGCATGACTCTCTATTCTGCTGTGCACCTGACCTAGAATTCATCCACTTGTACAGATCAAATAAATATTTAGTAGATTTCCTATCTATTTCACTCCTAGGCACACCATAACTAAATAGCCAATGCCATAAGTCCATACAAGTCAAACTATTCTGATTACTGCTTTGACTCTGTTGTCTTTGTTGACTGAGTGTCACCACTTGGCCCTTACTACCACAGGATCCAATCAGCCCCACGGCAGTTAGGTGTCTTAATTCAGTTAAGGCAGTTCCTACTGTCAAATATAATTTACATAAAATAGCAATCACAGCAGTCATCAAGGATGTTGGAGCTCCCTTCAAAAATTTGTTCCTCACAGTTGTGGTAAAGGTGTGTCCTCTGGGCATTTCATATATGGGTCTTTGGGTCTAGCCTGATAAATTCACTCTAGCATGCCAATTTCCCTAAGCCTTTGGATACATTCTTCTACAGTATACCAAGGCAGGTCTGGTACTTTAACCTGATTTAGTGTAGGCCACTGTGTAATCCATGTGTCAGCAACCCAACCAAATAAACTATTAGATCTTTTCCTAACTTCTGGAGCTGAAACACTGAATGAAGAATGTGTGCTTAGTGGACCCATATCAATAAACTTAGACTGATCCATCTTTATGCTTCTTGCACCATTATCTCATATCCTTAATAGCCCATTCCCACTCATATTCCCCAGGCTTCTGTTTGTACATACTAGAAAAGTCAAGCAGTTCTTTTGCAGTGTAGTGTTCCTCCTCCTGGGTCACACTTTGTAGTTCATCTTTTGGGGCTCACTGAGACTTAAGTCTAGTTTATAGGTCTAGAGTCCAGAATCGTAGTGTGGGATTGTTTTGAGAACATTCAGCATTGTCTTGTAAAGCATCTGCCTCAGGCAATGCCCCCAGGCAATGACTCAGGCAAGGGCTCTTTAGAGGCAGCTGAGCTAGGACTAATCTCATTAGAAGGGAGAGGAGGGGCTAATGGTTTTTCTGGGCAGGGTGGTGTAGTAAACAAACATGAAGTAATCTCTTCAGGTTCTGCTGGCAGGAGTGATTCAACAGAATTTAGGGGCTCAGTGTTTCCAGCTTCCTGATTATCTGCCCATATGTCTCCATCCCAAGTTTTAGGGTCCCATTTCTTCCCAATCAATTCCCTCACTTTAACTTCAGCCACCTCTCGTGGTTGGCAATTGAGATGGCATTGTAATTCAGCCACTCTTACAATAAGATTATGAGTTCGGCAATATCAGCTCTGTTACTACAAGAAATAAGGCTTTTTTTCAAAGCACAAGGAGAAACTTTGAGGTCATTTATGCAACACTGAAGCCCTGAGCACATCTTTTTTTCATCAGTTTGTCTGGTGAAAGTAATACCATCCAAGCAGCTTCCTTATACTTCTCATTATGACAAAATTGTAGAAAGTATCATATATGCAATTACCCAGAGCCCTGCCTTTCACCAATCCCTCATCTATTGGTGGTGATACTTTGCATACTTGAATTGCCATCTCATGCCATGGATTGCCAGTGTCCTCTTTACTACTGGAAGCAGAGTTATCACATCTTTAAGATTAACCAGACTTGAGAACAAATTTAGAAAACTCATCCTTACAACTTTGTTTCTCTAGAATCACTCTCAGTAACAAATGTCTTAGACTGAGTTCTCTAGAGAAGCAAAACCAGTAAAGTGTATAAGTATATAAAAAAAAAAAAAAAATCAAGGAAACAGCTCACGCAATCATAGAGGCTGGAACGTCCCAAATCTGTGGATCAGAATAGAGCCTTCTCCTGATTCACATAGCTGCAGGGGCTGGCGAACCCAAGACTGGCAGGTCAGAGAGCAGGGCTCTTGCTGTGAAGATCGACGAATCCCAAGATCGGCAGGTAACCTGCTAGCTCAAGTCTCAAGAGCCAGAGGTCTGACAAACAAGAGGCAGCTACAGGATCCAGAACAAGCCAAAACACTGGCAAGGTGAGCAGGAAGGAAGTAGGTGGCCACAGGCCCCTCTCCCACTGGTACCACCCAGGAGATTCCATCATGGGGGTGATCACACATCAAATTTCAACAGGGAAGTGATCACAGCATTATATAACTGCCAAAACACTGTGAATCACGGCCCAGCCAATTTGACACACAATCTTAACCATCACGGCATCTAAGAATCAAAGTTTCACTTCCCACACCCCTTAAAAAATCCTATGCCTCCACGAGTCTGGAGCCATTGGAAGTATCTCTGCTTCTGACACCAACTGTAAAAATGGCAAGGCGGAGGCTTCTGAACTCCTCTAACTTTACAAGGGGTAAGGAGAATCAAGACCAGCAGCCCAAGGCTGATTCCTATGAGGCAGAGGTCAGACATACCTCCTCTCACAAGTCCTTTTTACCAATTCTGACACCATCTGTCCCTCCCATGGCCACACAGAACTCACAGACAATACTATTAGGAAAGTAACAGGTTACAATTCAGGTTCAGGAATGCTCAGAATACAGTTCTTTGATCAGGACAACCTCGTCTCAGCTGTGCCCACAGGCAGGTCTATCCCTGGCCCTTGGCCCCTTGGCCCCTCAACCTGGCCTTTGCCCTGCTCAGACAAGTGTTACAAACTTCTTTTAGCTCTGCCAATAAGTGTCCAGGGCACCCTGCTCCACCAGCGAGCCTCGGCGCAAAGGTGCTCAGCTTTCTCGCTCCATGGGTCAGCAAACCTAGCTCCACCAAGTGCCCAGAGGCACCCCACTCTGCCAGCAAGCCTCCTGCCGGAAGCTGCTCAGCTTTCTCACTCCATGGGCCAGGAAGGCCACTGCAGCATCTCCTGTTGTTCTCCTGCTAGTCTCCTGGTGATGCTGCCACCATCTCTCTGCCTCTGCTTCTCACCATCTCCACTGTTCTAACTCTCCCTCTCTGCCTTCCATGTTACAATTCCTTCTCTTGGTATCCTGGTTCCAGGAGCTTCTCAGCATAGGGATCCTAGGCTCAAAGGATGTGCTCCACTCCTGGCTCTTCTTTCTGGGGGTGGTGAGATCCTCTCCTTCCTGCCCCTGGGATGGCTCATTTAAGCCTAATGAGGTGGCTAAACTGACCAAATCCTTCCCTAGGGTTTGTAGACCTTATTTGCATGATCCCACCCCCACACGGGTGCCATGAACTTTATTTGCATTATTAGCAAACTATCCAATCCTCAGTGGGCCATAATTATCTTATCTAGAGTCCCACCCAAGTGTGGGGCTATAAATACAAGGTCATGGCGAGAAAAGCCATGTAAAGCGATCCATGGCACGACAGCTGAACAACATGATGAACATATTTAATGTCACTGAACCATACATGCGAAGATTGTTAAAAAGGAAAATGTTTATTACCTATACATTTCCCACCAAAAAAACCCCAAACCAAAACCAGTGCCGTCGAGTCAATTCCAACTCATAGCGATCCTATAGGACAGAGTAGAACTGCCCCATAGAGTTTCCAAGGAGCGCCTGGTGGATTCGAACTGCTGACCCTTTAGTTAGCAGCCATAGCACTGAGCCACTACCCCACCAGGGTTTCCACATTTTCCACACAATTAAAAAAATAAATAAATGTGAATGTCATGGCTGAAATAGTTTCAACTACTGGTCATAAGCAGGCTCTTGGATTATCCACAGATTTCAACCCATATGTTCAATCCCCCCTAAAAAAAAAAAAAAAAAAAAAAAAATTTTTTTTTCCAGGCCCTGTAAATTAAGAGATATTGGTTTGATCTTTCTGGCTCACATCTTTATACACATCTAATACGTATCTAACAAGAACTGTACTCAGCCCTAAACACTTTTGAGCTCTACTTTGCTATACCATTGTATTCCTTATCAATCACCCGTCTTCAAATTTCTGAAGTTGAGCAAAATCCTCAAAAGTATAGAAAGCTTCTTTTTAGATAAGTATATATAATATTCTCACATTGTAAGTCAATGATTCTTAACCTTTTTGGGGCCACTGACCTTTGGAAAATTTGATGAAAGCTGTGGCTCCTAATCTCAAAAGGGATATATTAATATATTTTTAAATGACACTATTTTTTTTTTATAATTCACAGGGCTGTTGACCACCCCCGCCCTCTCCAACCTCTGCCAAAGCCCAACTGCAAGTTAAGAATTCAAATTTGTTCGTCTTGCTTTGCCATAGTAGTATTTACTGACTCTCTGATATTGCAGTATTCCTTTAAATATTAAACTTCCTTTAATGATTTATAATCCTAATCTTATTTGCAAAATTTTAAATAAACAAGATCTTATTTTCAAAAATTGTATTAATGAACAGATTATACGGAAAACTGCTTTACTGCTTATATAAAGAACCATACAGAGGCAAAGGTATCTCCTACTTCCCATGAGTTCTACCACATATTCAATGAGCAGTTTCCCACAAAAATGCTATGAAATCACCCCATGTCTGTAAAGCAATCCAAGTTATAAATGTACAACTGAAGTTCCTTATCCTTACGGGCACACCTTCTTCAGATCTGATAGTAATAACGTCCCACAACTGATTGTAGATAAAGTAGATTTGATCTTTATCTTTTTGAATTTAATGTACCATAGTTAAATAGCCATGTTCACTGGTTTTGATTGCATCACTGTATTTTTTGTTCTTTCTGGTAACATAAAAATATTATATTTCTAGAAGGGGTGCCCTAGAGCTGATGGTCTCTCCTTTCCTTTCCATCCAGAGATTAGAGGAGTGGATAGCTGCGAACTGATACTTTGGTTTGTTATTTGGAGGGACGAAGTAAAAGTTCCTAAGGGTAACTAAACCAAAAAAAAAAAGAAACCCCATTACCACTGAGTCAGTTCTAACTCACAGCAGCCCTACGGGGCAGAGCAGACCTTCCCCATAGGGTTTCCAAGGATGTAATCTTTAGAGGTGCAGACTGCCACATCTTTCTCCCGTGGAGCGCAGCTGGTGGGTTCAAATCTCTGAACTTTCGGTAGCACTTAACCACTGCACCAAAAAGGCAACTTTCCCTCTTAAATAATAAATGGTTGGTGTGTGTCACCACCACAGCAACATCATAAATACTGTGGACCTTCTCTCCAAAAAACGTGCATATATACAAATTCTGCATACAATTTCTGGGAATTCATGGGCCTCCCTGAAACAAGGCCATGGTCCCCACAAACCAAACCAAACCTGGTGCTGAGTCTATTCTGACTCACAGTGACCCTATAGGACAGAGTAGAACTGCCCCATAGGGTTTTCAAGGTTGTAATCTTTTTTTTTTAATCTTTACAGAAGCAGGCTGCCACATCTTTCTCCCAAAGAGCAGCTGGTGGGTTCAAACCACAGACCTTGCAGTCAGTAGCCGAGTGCTTAACCACTAAACCACCAGGGCTCTTTATGATGCCCAGACCTCAATATTAAGTACTTATCCCTGCATTCAGTAGAGAGGTGTGAGCCAACTTTTCTCTGATCTCTAGGACTTCATCTCCTTGAAACGACACGAAGAATCTAAGACTGTTCTGTCTTTAAAGGCGTTAATCATACACACACACACACACACACACACACACACACACACACAAAACCCAGCACCATCAGAAATAAGAACCACAGCATTCTTTGTTTCTAGGGAGTTTCTCAAAGTGCAAAGGGATTAACTGCTCTCACAGAAAGGTCCTGGCTCTTTTTTACTTCGAAGGTTGAGAACCTGAGGGATGGACGGCCTTCTGAGTCTGCCACAGTGACTTCATCCTGCATCTCTCCAGAGAGCTAATCAGGAGATATCCTGACGCTAGCAACACAAACAAGCCAGGAATTAACCTGGCTAATGCAGGTGCTGTCTGGTAGGACACGGACACCACCCATCTCACAAGTTCTGACCTACCTACCTTCAAGTCCCTTGTTCTGCCACACCTTCCCTGTGACCTCCCTCTTCTCAAACTCCTTTTGGATTTAATAATTCCAGTGTTCAATTAGCCACCTTTTCTATTGTGTCTAATTTGGTCTCATTCTATCTCGTTCTCATTGTTTAATGTTTTCCTCTATATACGTCATATAGCTCAGTTGTCTATAATACACTGTTAGGCACACATATGGTCTATATTCATTATCCCTCAGACTCCAAGATTATACTTAAAAAAAAAAAATTTACCATTGAGTCAAATATGACTCATGGCTACCCCACGTATTTCAGGGTAGAGCTTTGATTCATAGGGTTTTCAATGGCTGTGATCTTCCAGAGGTAGATCGCCAAGCCTGACTTTTGAGGCGCCTCTGGGTGGACTCAAACCAACAACTTTTCAGTTAGAAGCTAAGTGTTTAACTATCTGTGTCACCCAGGGACTCCTAAAATTAAGCCAAAGCTAGAAAAAGTATTGTTTGAAAGATTCGTTTCTTCAATTTATAAAAGTTATTTTCTAAATGTGATCTTCTTTGCCACTGAAATGTGTTCCCCATAGTTCTACTAGGTTTCTTAATTCTGAATTTTGCCCAGATAAGACTATACTAATTACAGAGACTAAATATAATAATGCTTAATATTCCATTATCTTAAAAAAAAATTAGTATTGTAAAGTGATGAGCAGGCAGAAGTGAGATGAAGTGAAATCTTTACAGAAACAATAAGAAAAAGTTTTCAAGCGTTCAACATCGTTGGCCACTTGTCGCATGATTCTGTGACTGGAAACCAGGACAGCTTTTGAAAAGCTGGTCACCTTGGAAAGCACAGACACCTCTAAAAATAAAAATTAACGTTTCCAGACTCTGCCATAATGGTTTCCTGGTAAACAGGGAGACATGCTTGCTATTCTACCCCACACGGGGGTTGAAGCAATTAATTATTCAACATTTGGAAAGTGCTTTGAAGACAGTAGAAGCTAAGTGCTGAAAATCAGCATCAATTTTCAGCAAACTGCACTTAAAGTGAACTCACAAGGTTTATTGTTGGAAACTGAATCATTAATATAAGTTCATGTTTCCTTTTTCCATTTCATGGAGACCATTAGACCAAATAGCAACACCCATATGGTTCTTTCCTTTCCTTTTGGTCAATCTGTGAGTATCCCGTGGATAAAAATACTGGTTCTTAATTTTCAGAGAAAATGTAAATTTTAATAATGTCGTTTCATTGGAATTTACAGTGATGAGCTTATTAGATATCCTCCTTCTACCTTTTACTTAGATAATATAATAAACAGTGAATTTACTAAATGATTTGTAAAACTTTAAGAATAATTTAAACCTAGTTTAATGTACTTCAACTGTGCTAGTTATCGTTAAAAACACTTATTCCAGTGCCCATGACTGTACTACACGTATAAATTTAGATGAAAAATCTAAGAATTCATTAACCTTGATTAACAAGCTATTCTATTTAAATTTTAAAAGCATTTTAAATAGACCATTTTTCCTCCTTATCTACAATACACCCTGGTTGATATACATTCATTTTAAAAAACTCAAATAATGGCTGAGAAGAAGAAGTATTTTTACACCAAGGTCTAACTAAAACCCACGAAAAAGCCACCTGACCTGCACTCATGCTAAAACAAGGGCAGGTGAGATATTAAGTGGTTTTTAAATAGGGGGTCACTAACAGGCCATACTATGCAATGCCATCACACAATAATTGTGGCTAGTTTGGGGTTAAATATACAAATCATTTTCACCTCTGTCCATTTTGGAGGCTTGTACTAATCCAGACAGTATGTAATGTTGTACAAAATGTTATTTTTCATTTCTTATCTCCTATGCTGAAAGATCATATATACAAATGTCATAATTTCATGTTTTTGAGAATTAAAAACTGTACTGATATAATCTTATTGGATATTGGACTATTTCCCATTAAATCAAGTTCAATAGCATTTCTCTAAAAAAGGGAGCTTATGTATTTTAATCCCCAAAATACAGTTTTAAGAGTCATCTTTGCTTTTAGAAAGGCTTGTTACTTTAAACAGTAATACCTTTTAAAAACCTATTAACCAGTAGGATATCCTGCTGCCCTAGTGGTTAAGAGCTATGGCTGCTAAACAAAGGGTTGGCAGTTTGAATCCTCAGAAACCCTGTGGGGCAGTTCTACTCTGACACATAGGGTTGCTATGACTCAGAACTAACTCGACAGCAATGAGTTATTAGCCAGTAACCAGCTGCTATCGAGTTGATTCCAACTCATGACAACCTCATGTGTGTCAGTATAGAACTGTGCTCCATAGCGTTTTCAATGGCTAATTTTTTCAGAAGTAGATCATCAGGCCTTTCTCGGAGGTGCCTTTGGGTGGACTCAAACCTCCAGCCTTTTGGATATCTGCCAAGCTCATTATCCATTTGTACCATGAAGGGTCTCCACAAATCTATTAACAAAAAACAAAAACAAACCCACTGCCATCGAGTCAATTCCGATTCACGGCCACACTAGAGGACAGAGTAGAGCTGCCCCATAGGGTTTCCAAGGAGTGCCTGGTAGATTCGAACTGCTGACCTTTTGGTTAGCAGCCGTAGCTCTTAACCACTACGCCACCAAGGTTTCCACAAGTCTATTAGTCAATCTTAAATCTTTTATCCATATTCACTCCTCCCAAATACCCCCCCAAAAAAATATGTAAGTGAAATCTTAAATATGATAAACATTCCAGATCTCAGTAGGAAAAAACAGCGTTGGTTGTTGAAGTGTGAAGATCTCCCTTAAGTTCCTGGCTCACATAGCAAAAGTAACTATGGAGTTCTGCATGGAACCCACAACAGGCTGCTCAACTCAAAAGTAAGGTCAACATCAAAACAGCTAAGACAAAAGTTCTCATTAACTCAGCTGAATGCAATGCTTATTACATACAGTTTCAAAGGGGCGCCTGGTGGATTCGAACCACTGACCTTTTGCTTAGCAGCCATAGCACTTAACCACTACCCTACCAGGGTTTCCATAGTCTATATAATCTCTATCTTTTATGGCTTATAGTATAATAATTATACAGATAAATTATTTTTCAAGGTTCATTCCTAAGCTTCTCATTTCTTTCAAAGAAATTTTGCAGAGCTAAAGAAACTTAAGATGGGAAAGGAAAACAGATTCAAGGAACGTTTCTCTTTAGAAAAAGTCTTTCAAAGGAGGTACCATGTTATTTCCTCCTCTGCTCTACTGTCTTTATTCAAACGAGTTGCTGTCAAGTTGATTCCTACTCATGGCAACCCCATGAGTTGCAGAGTAGAATTATACTCACTGGGTTTTCAAGGCGTGGCCTTTAAGCAGATAGCCCAGCCTTTCTTCCAAGGTGATGCTGGGTGGGTTCGAACCACCAACCTTTGGGTTAATAGTCAAGTGCTTAACCATTTGAGCCACCCAGGGACTCCTCTGTTATTTATTAGGGTGTGCCAATAATGGAATATTGGTACAAACAGAAAAAATGTGCACACTTCTATGTTTTAAAGAGGTATTTTGCAGCATACGTTCTTAACTATCGCTGTTGTTAACAGAGCACTTGATCTTTAAAAATAAACAGCTTAGTATGATACAGTTACTATATTTGTGAGCAATTAAGTCATTTCGAATGAAATGCTTTCCATCCATATGAATATGAAGGAGATAAAAACTGTCCAAGGGAATTAGCCATGTCCCCAAGTGAATGAGAAATGAATTGGCAGAGACTGAGTCTCCATGAGAACATTACTTTGAATCAAAACCAAATTTCTAAAAGACTCCAGGTGATCTGCTCTGTATTTATGGAATTTAAATACTGAAACATCGAAAAAGAATGATTCTGAAATGTTTAAGAAATGAAGCAATTCAATTAAGTGGTGATGTTATCTTTATTGAGGATATGTTGGGATGGTTAGCTCTGGAACCAGAGTGATAGGGAAGGTGAAGACTAAGACTGTGAGAACCTTCTCAGCTGGATATTATCACCTGATCATGCATTGCTTTTATCACACCACTCCACAACTCAACAGCACTGGATGAGTTGATTCCCCCTTAATTTAGGAGTTACTTCTCTGAGTTACTTTGAGGGACATGAAGAACTAACACATACACCAAAACCCAAACCACGCCCAATGCCATCAATTCTGACTCATAGTGATCCTATAAGACAGAGCAGAACTGCTCCCACAGGATTTCCAGGGAGTGACTAGTGAATTCGAACTGCCAACCTTTTGGTTAGCAGCTGAGATCTTAACCACTGCACCACCAGGGCTCTGCTGACTCATAGGGACTCATAGGAAGAAATTGTTTCATTTCTTAAACTAGAACAGGGTAGAATTGCCCCATAGGATTTTCAAGGCTGTAATCCTTCTAGAAGCAGACTGCCACATCTTTCTTCCACAGAGCGCGTGGTAGGTTCAAACTGCCAACCTTTTGATTAGCCAAGCACTTTAACCACTACAGCACCAGGGCTCCTTTAATCTAAATGTTATTCACCATGTGCCTCTATGCTTCAAATCCCAACATCAGTAATTATTTCTATTGAATCTTCTGGTAAAAATTTAAAACACAAATTCTACTAAAACACACAGAACATGTAACTATTCCTTACAAAGATGTTGTCAGATGCTTTCCTCTTGCAAAGAGAATTAGAAAAAATTGATAATGATACCATTAGCTTTCAAACTCATAGCATATTAGAAGATCCATATTGTAAGAGAAAGGTAGGGCTGGTAAAGCCCAGGTATGATGATAATAACTAATGCTTAAATCACACCATGTGCTATGCCCTTTTCTAAGCATTTTACACGTATGAACTTACTCAACAAAGAACTGATGCATTTAAATCTTTGGTGTTGGTGAAGAAAATTGAATATACCATGGACTGCCAAAAGAACAAACAAATCTGTCTTGGAAGGATTACAGCCAGCAGAGTGCTCCTTAGAAGCAAGGATGGTAAGACTTCGTCTCATTTACTTTGGACATGTTATCAGGAGGTAACAGTCCCTAGAGAAAGACATCATATTTGGTAGAGGGTTAGCAAAAAAGACGAAGACCCTCAAGGAGATGTACTGACACAGTGGCTGCAACAATGGTCTCAAACACAGCAATGACTATGAGGATGGAGTAGGACTGGGCAGCATTTTGTTCTGTTGTACATACGGTCACTATGAGTGGGGACCTAACAACAACAACTTACTCAAACGCAGAGAATTAAATGAATCAAGTACAGATGAAAACCTGGAAGCACACAGTCGCCCAAGTTATGAGACGCTAAAGATTTAGGTGCTGGATTGCACTGCCCAGATCTCCCCTTCAGAACTGAGGTGCCTCCCCAGCTGCTGGGAGTGTTGGTTGCTTAGGGCCCTCAACTGAGTCTTTCTCTGCAAATTACCTTAGCCAAGGAGAGCCAGCCCAGAATACTCTCTCCTGGGTCTCCTAATACATTAAACCTAATGACACCAAAGCACACAACCAATAGCCACCTCAAGCTACCCCCACACCCAGAGCTACACCCTGTTACATGCTGATACCTGGATCCCAAAGCAGCTCTCAAAGTTATGACTCCCTCAACTTTGTCTTACAGCTGCCTCTCTCGATATGGCTAAGGCCCAAGGGCACAGTAAGGGGGCAGAGAGCATAGTGCCCTCCATTCCTTCTTTCTCCCATCTCTCACCCCAGCCTCTAGTCAAAACTCCATTCCTCGTATATATTCAAGTCATGAAAACAGATACCTGGGAGACCACTACCCATCATGAAAACAACAAGCCTATATCCTTAATCTCTGTTCAGACACAGCTAACATACCCTCTTTAAAACATAAAGAATAAGCAAAAGAATGTATGAAGCATAACACTGTAGGAATACATGGTGTAGGATAAGTAGCGTAGGATAAATAATGTAGGATAAATAGCTCCACACTTCTCCAGCCCTGAGAGCATCACTAAATGATATAACGACGACCATGAGTGATGAACAAAAGAGAAAATTATACTCAATGTGTTGTTAAGAAAGGAGATAAGTGTGTGCACTTCATTTTTGGAATGATGTACATCAAAAAAATACCTTAAAACAATGTTAGTTTGGATACTTAATCAGGTACGCTTCAGCTACCATAAAATTCAATTAACGTGAATATACTCTGATGGAAGTAGATAAACAGACCACTCCTGCAATTTAAGCAGACAGATTCACAATTTTTCAGACTCAGGCTCCTCAAAACATAATTTCTCCTTCCTTGATTTCTCAGCCTCTGCAACTCATAGCACCTACTGTCCATGCTTCAGGCATTCATGTTCTCCCACCACTTCTCCCACATCCGGGTTCCCTTAGATCTCATATCCCTGGACACTCACCGTAGAAATGAATCCCTCACTGCTGCTACAGGACTAAGAAGTTATTCTACTACCAGCAATCTGCTTGAAGCCTGGGCCACATGCTCTAGCCTGCTTTTTCCTGCTGCTCTGGTTTTTATATAGAGGACACCGTGTTGTTCAAGCCCATATGCTGGAATCCATCCATCACAGAAGTTAAAAACTGTGAGCCAAGCAGGAATGTATAGCACTGGACTTTCTAAGCTCTCCATTTTATTTGTGAACACAATATTCCATCTAAACAAAATTATTCAACACAATAATTTTTAAAAACTATATAAATAAAATATTTTTATATAAATAAATATATTTCATTTAGTTATATTTCAGATTACTGGGATTATTCCAAATGAACCCAAAACTTAAAAAACTGGTTTCAATTCAGAAATATGCTCAATTCCATTTTATTGGCAGCAAGGTGTGAGTATGATGCAATGAGGACCAAATGCTCATTGCTCATTTTACAGCCTCAAGCTTAACAATTCACTTAAACCAATGCCTTCTGGTTAAAATCAAGAGCTAAGACATGCTGAGCCTAAACTTTATAAGAAATGCCATGTAGGGTCAGACCCACAATCCCCCAGACCAACATTCCGTGACAAGATCAAAGAACAAGAAATTATTCTACAAAATTATAAGTGTTTTGAACAAAGTGCTATGAGAGAGTTCAGGATAAAGAGAGAACAATCATCCAAAAGATTAAGTCTATTTACCAAGCACATCCATCTTCTCTTTTAAATTGTATGAATATTTAATCTACCCAATGATTTGTTCTGGACCTCCTCCTCTTGGAGAAGCCAGTTTCTCCTCTTGGGGTAAAAAGCTGCTCACAGAAATGCTCACTACATAAATTTAAAACTCTTTCATTTATGCTAACCCTACTTCTCTCAGTTATATGTGGTAAATGTAGTTCCGATATTCTTGGATTTGGGGGAAAGTATTCACAACATTATAAGCTTTACTGAGGTCTCCTTTCAAACATCATTGTTCAGGTCTATAAGTATTCAAATAGCTTTTGGTCTGTTCTCTTAAACTCCTCTATACTCACAATATGTAGTTCATTTCTCTAGGCCTTTCCCATTCATGTCACTTTTGAGGCACAAGACCAAACCTTCAAGGGAGCTTTCTAGGTAAGACTGCACAAGGTTCAGCCAAACAGACAAATATACACACAGCACTAAAAGGTCCCCCATTAAGAGCTAATAATTGAACTCAAATATGTGTTCAAGTGTAGTATTTATCAACATTCTAAAGAATAGTGAAACATTGAGATTTCACTGGAAATATTATGCATATATAGTAAGTAAAACACCCATTTCAGAATGCTTCAATATATTGTGCACTCACATGTATTGTAAGGCAAATAATATATATCTAACATATACAGAATTACAGTACAATGATACTCTTTGACCTTTACACAAAATCCAGTATTAATATGGCACCCTAACACCAGTACCATAACTAAGTTTTATTCTCTCTCACTTATATTTGTGTTGTGTCTTCCAAAGATTTTTATGGTAACAACAACCGGATTTAAAACTCTGAGAGCTATCATTTTGAAAAAAAAAGATTTTGAATGAAGCAAACAGCAAATGCACAGAGACGTGAATAAGTAAGTGAATAAATGACTTCCCTTGTCTACCACATGAGCACCTTTTCCAACTGAAACTCATAAAACAGTAGCTATGTTTAATTCTGTGATTTTACAATACCTAGTACATAAAAAAATAATTTTTATTATTTTTTAGTATATAATCAGTGGTTAATAAACAAACATTTCTTAAGAGTGGGTATAAAAGCAACAATTCCTTAGAAATATTTGTAGCCAAATGCCTTGAATCTTAAAAAGTGGTGCCAATTGGGGGAAGCTGGATGAAGGGTATGTGAAATCTCTCTGTACTATTTCTACAAACTCTTCTGAGCCTATAATTATTTCAAAATAAAAAGCTTTCTCAAAAAGTGTTGCCAATTCATTTTTAATCTTAGATAAACAGTGAATAAAAACATGTCCAATTCAAAGAACAGATTAGATACAATCATATCAAAACAGAGAGATAAAGTAATTTTTCCAAGGAACTATATAACACATCACAAACTTTAATGACGAAGCGTCATCCCAAAAGCTACTGGATTCCAAACTACAACAGATTTCGTGAGACATGTTTGAAAGCCCTAAGAACAACGATCAGACTACTACACTGAAGGAATATCTCCAGAAGTAAGAGAGTTCAGATAAAGTCAAGGGAGATGACTAAGCATCTCTGGTTGACTTGTCCAGATTTTTAAAGTAACTGTGTATCATTCCACTAAATAAGTATTTTCTGCTATGGAACAGGCTAGGCACTGTGAGGACAGCAAAAGACATTCTGACACAGCTCTTGCAGGGAAGAAGCAGATAGTATAGCAGGACAACATGAATACATACAAGACAATTAGAGGGCAGTGGAAAGCAATAAGCAATAAAGTGATCAATTAAAGTGTAGAATTCACTGCCTAAAGTTTTGGCAACAACCTGAAACTGTATTTTCTTCTGACATTTTTTGGACAGATGTTTTTGTTTTATTTTTTAATCATTCTTCTGGGGAAATTTATCTGATCTCATTTATCTAAATCTTTTGAGACATCTCCTCTCTGCCCTTTTTCCCTGCAAAGGAACTCAACTGGTAAAAGTGCAAACGTGTGACTGGGCGCCCCTGCTTAATCTGTTAACACTCAGTAATTTTTCCAAAGGTGATTGTAATCAGTACTTTAGCGATCTCCCTACCAAGAGGCCCTACTCTCTCGCTAACATCATGAGTGCTCATCTCACATTCCTAAGGATGTAGTCCCCAGAGGTCAAAGGAACGAAGGAATTTGTGAAGCAGCTCAACCGCATCCTCTCGCTGCAGCTGCAGTCAACATGCATCACGAGAGCAAAGGGTTTCAGGAGCACAGCCACCCACACTCATGGGCCAAACTTTCCATCTGACTGACAGTCTCACTGAGTCCTCACTCAGTACAAACATGTTTCATCAAATGACACATTTGGGGCTTCATTCATGATCATTCTGGGGTAAACAAAGAAAACCAAACCCACTGCCGTCAAATCGATTCCAACTCATAGCGACCCTATAGAACAGAGTAGAGCTGCCCCATAGAGTTTCCAAGGAGCGCCTGGTGGATTCAAACTGCCACACTTTTGGGTAGCAGACATAGCTCTTGACCACTATGCCACCGATGCAAAAACCTAGTTTGCATCAAAGACATTAGCAATATTCCAATCAGGCCATATACACAACATATTTCCATGCTGACGAGCATTAAGAAATGGAAGCACTAACCTCATCCCCTTAGGATAACGGTTTAGACATCACAGCTGCTATGATCCTATCCTTTACACAGTTAAAAAAGACCCATTGCCGTTGAGTTGTTTCCAACTCTAAGCGACCCTATAGAACAGAGTTGAACCAAACCATAGGGTTTCCAAGGAGCACCTGGTGGATTCAAACTGCCAACCTTTTGGTTAGCAGCCATAGCTCTTACCCACTACGCCACCAGGGTTTCCTTTACATAGTTGTTCATCCCTAAATCCACAGCATCAGTTTAAAACAAGGGGAGAGGGGCCTCATGTGCTGACTGTTGGACCCAAAGGATCCAGCATGCCTGGATGCTTTTGTTTTAAAGCTATCCAGTTTACCTTCTCAAAGGAGTCACATCACCCAGAATAGGAGATGAAGTTTTCTGAAATTCACTATTTCGTATTTATTTCACTTTTCCATAGCATTATGTCTATAGGAGAAAACAAAAGCTGTCTGCAATACCAAATGATTCCATTTTCCACTAAATCACCTCAAAGCAGCCACATTTGAGTCAAACACACAGGAGGTATGATACCTAAACTGTAAACCTCCTCATAAAATGTGGACTCACTTAGCTTATTCTGAAGTAATATGTTATGTGCTCAGTACTCCAAGCACCACAAAACAGTTATACTTAAATAATGAGAGCCAATTAACCAAGGCCACTATCATCTCTCAAAAGAAAGAAAAGTGAAATATTCAAACATAAAAAAGGAAAAGAAAAGCAGTCAAATTAGACTTCCATATAAAAATCCAAGCTCCTTCTGCTTTAAGCCCAATTTGTCAAAAGAATACCTACTATTCTTAATGAAGCATCAGGCAATTCTCCAAAACAAAAATCATACAAATTTTAATGCTACTTAATTTAAAAATAAACATGTCACTAAACCTCTTTTAAGTTGAAGTAAAAAAAGAGGATCCTGAAGTTAAATGAATAGTTGAAAATCAGTCCTTTCAAGGACTTAAGGATTATTGCTTTACACAAACATTTGTAAGGCACATACTACAAGTTTGCTCTTAGTATTAGAATAACACATCTGAGAAACGCCTTATCCATACTCTGCTAAAAGGGTGCTTTACAAGCTCCAGTTTTCAGATATAATTCATTCTTCAACATTTAATTTTGTGTGAAACATGGTTTCCAAGGTATCAGCACTGAAGAACCCACTACAATATTTTAAATCTGGAGATTTGTGCTCCGGCAGTATAATTATAGAAGCTAAAAATATTCAGTGTATAAGCTTTGGGGGGATCACCCATGGGGTGAAGAGCAGTGTCATCATTTTCGAGGGTTCTCTAGGTCCTGTGTGTGCTACTTGGGGGCAGAAATTTAATATGAACTACACAGTGAAATAGGTGATCTCAAGCTGCTGCCCATTAGACTCAATTTTCCAATCTGATGTTTTAAAAATCCTGTTCCTAACTCAGCTTTGGCAATAAAAAGTAAAATCCTAGAGAAAAAAAACGTAAAACTGAATCACCCAGAGTAACAGCTCAAGAAAGGAGTTTAAATGTGTTGTTCATTCATTCAGCCAAAAAACATTTATTAATATACCAGGAGCTGGCACGGTTCACCTTAAAAATAAGCACCGATGTAGGATACAAAAACAATAATAAAAACTAGCTTATGCATGGCCATTTCAAGCTTGGAGCAAGGTTTCATAGCGATCACCAAGTAAGAGAGCACAGCTTCCAAACGCAAAGCCTACTGGTCACTCGGCAACACAATGTTGTAAGAGTCTTCATTTTTATGTTCAGCACAGAGGAAAAGTTCTGCATGATCTCGAATGTAGTATTAAAATTGTTTTGTTTTTTAAGGAAAGGATTTCACAGATTCTGAGTATAATTTTTACAGGTTCAAAATGTTTCTATCCTCTTTACCCACTTATTTGACTTATTATATGGAAGGACTGATGAATGAGTTTGCCTGGGTAGCTGAGTTTTCTTTAAAAAATAAGGAAAGTTAATTCCCCAGGTATGAAAATCTTCCTTACGTGGGGTAACACTGGACAAAAACATCATGAGCAAAAAACCTAAACAGGTACTTCACAAAAGAGTATGGCCAGTAAACATATGAAAATGTACTTGGGAAATGAACACTAAAATATGACACCATTATATATCTACCAGAATGGCTAAAATGAAAAAGACAGATAATATCAGCTGTTTGTAAGAATATGGAGCAGCCAAAACTCTCATCCACTGCTGGTGGGAGTATGAATTAGTACCACTCTAGAAGGAAGGCTGACCCAGCAATTTAGCTCACAACACACACAACAGAAATCCCACATTTACCAAAAGACTTACATAAGACTGTTTGCAGCACCACCATTTATAATAGCCCAAAACTGGAAACAACCCAAATAGCCATCAAGAGTGAAATGGTGTACTCATACAGTGGAACACTACACAGCAATAAGAATAAACAAAATTGTTGTTATACACAAAACACAAATGAATCTCACAAACGTAATGTTAAGCAAAAGAAGTTGGACACAAGAATACATACCATGCGATTGACGGATCAAAAGTTCATTAATATCGTTATGGACTGAACTGTGTCCTCCCAAAATATATGTCAACTTGGCTAGTGTGTGATTATCTACCATTTTGTCATCTGATAAGATTTTCCTATCTGATGTAAAATCTTACCTCCACGATATTAATGAGGCAAGATTAGAGACAGTTATGTTAATGAGGCAGGACTCAATCTACAAGATTAAGTTTTGTCTTAAATCAATCTCTTTTGAGATACAAAAGAGAGAAGCAAGCAGAGAAAGAGGGGCACCTCATACCACCACAAAAGCAGTGCTGGGAGCACCTTTGGACCCAGGGTTCCTGTGTTGAGAAGCTCCTAGACCAGGGGAAGATTAATGACAAAGACCTTCCTGTACGCCAAAAGAGAAAGAAAGCCTTCCCCTGGAGCTGGCGTCCTGAATTCGGACTTCTAGCCTAATAGACTGTGAGAGAATAAACTTCTGTTTGTTAAAGTCATCTGCTTATGGTGTTTCTGTTACAGCAGCACTAGATAACTAAGACAAATAGGTAAGCGTAATCTACAGACTTAAAGAAGCCCTGGTCACACAGTGGTTCAAGCACTCAGCTGCTAACCAAAAGGTCAGCTGCACCCATCAGCCACTCTACAGGAGAAAGATGTGGTAGTCTACTTCCGTAAAGATTTACAGCCTCGGAAACCCTACAGGGTGACTATGAGTTGAAATCGACTCAATGGCAGTGAGTATAGACTCAGAAGGCAGAAGAGAGATTACTTCTAGGATAAGGAATGATTTCAGGGAAAGGAAGGGAGCTTCTGGATGCTGGCAATGGTTATATATTGGTCTTGGCACTCGTGACATGGATGTACTCATTCAGAAAATCACTGAGCTGTTACTTATGACTTAATGACTATAAACTTTTCTGTACATATGTTTTATTTCAATGAAGACATTGGAAGGAGAAAGGAAGGATAAAAGTAAAGGTGAGAGGGAGGAAGGGAGTGTAACACAGTGATGCAATCAGGGTCTAGGGCTCAACCACTATGCTTGCTTTAATTCTTGCATCTGCTTTAGTAGTTTGTCTACCTCTTCCTTTACTACCAAGCTGTCCTCTGGCCTCTTTCAATGTTATCCATGTATCTTCCGATATCTATCTTCTAATTTGTAGTGTATAGTCAGCTACAGGATTAGAAACCTTATAATCACTCACGTTAGAACTGTATGTGAATTAAGAGCAAATCAAACTACAGTGAGATAACCAGTTCACCCACTACTAGGATGGCTACAACAGAAAAAATGGAAAATATCAAATGTTGGTGAGGATGTGGAGAAATTGGTACCCTCATCCATTGCTGGTGGGAAAGCAAAATGGTGCAGCTGTGGTGAAAAACAGTTTGGTGGTTTCTCAAAAAGTTAAACATAGAACTACCACGTGCTCAGCAATTCCGCTCTTACATATACCCAAAAGCAGCAACACAAACAGAAACATACAAGCACACCAGTGTTCACTGTAGCACTTTGCACAATAGCCAAAAGGTGAAATTAAACTCCACTGCCCATCAACAGGTAAATGGATAAACAAAATGTGGTATATACATCCAATGGAATATTAGCCATAAGGAGAAATGAACTCTTGATGCATGCCACGACATGGATGAACCTTAAAAACATTATGCTGAGTGATGGAAGTCAGTCACTAAAGGACAAATAATATATCATCTCACTAATACGAAACACCTAGAAGAGGCAAATGTATAGAGTTCAAAGTTTAACAGTGGTTACCTGGAGCAGGAGGAAGAGGGGATGGGGAAAGCACTGTTCAGGAAGCAGTGAGTGTCTGTCCGTGGTGATGCTTGCACAACATGACCGACGTAACTGGCCTCAGTGAATTGTACATGTGAATAATGTTGCACTGGCAAATGCTGTGTTACCCACATTTTTACAAAAATTTAAAAAAAAAAAAGTACACAGACTGTGAGGGATCCTATGAGGAAAGTGAATCCACTTTAATGTAGGTACTTTTGACCTATTTTGACTGCTCAGACAATTTTTTTTTTGGCTGGGGCCTATGCCAAGTATATAAGTTGCAAAGAGATGAAGTTGCTACTAGGCCCTTTCAGAGAATATTAGATGTCCAGGCTAAAATTAACCCAAAACCAAACTAAAAGCCATTGCCGTTGAGTCAACTCTGACTCACAGCAACCCTACAGGACAGAGTAGAGCTACCCCATAGAGCTTCTAAGGAGCGCCTGGATGATTGGAACTTTTGGTTAGCAGCTGTTAGCCATAACCAATATAAAATGCCAGACCCCGCAGGTTTACTTATTTGTAAACATTTTAAATGAGAGAATACGTCAGTGAAAATAAAGAGAAAAGACACTGCTAACTTCTTATCTAAGACATTATGAATAGCTTTTCTACTTGTGTCATCAGTTTTAAAGACAATATATTCCTTTTTCATTTTGTATTTTTATTAATTTTTATCCTAAAAATCCCCCAAAAAATATCCTAGGGGTTTTATTTAAAACCCTTTCTAAGAGTTCTAATACAGAAATTAAGGAGCCCTGGTGGCCAGTGGTTAAGCACTCAGCTGCTAACCAAAAGGTCGGCAGTTCAAACCCACCAACTGCTCCACAGGAAAAAAAAGTCTGCTTCCATACAGGTTACAGCCTTGGAAACCCTATACGGGGCAGTTCCACTCTGTCCTGTAGGGTCGCTATGAGTCGGAATCGACTCAATAGCAATGAGTTTTTTTTGAATACAGAAATTCAGGTTAAACTTCAGATACCCTTTTCCCATGCAATTACCCACAAAGTAAAAAAACAAACCCCCAAGGTATCATTATCAGTTGATTTTTTTTCCATGAAAAACAAAAGTTAGCTCTCAAGACAGGAGCTAAAATTGGTAAACACAAACTGAAAATTCTTCAGTAGTGAAACACCCTCTGGCACTGTAGAACCTAAAATAAAGATGAGGCAAGTGGGAGCTGTTGCTGAGTGGAATTACCGGTGAGTAAAGGAGCCCTGGTGGCACAACGATTAAGCACTTGGCTGGTAACAGAAAGGTTGGCGGTTTGAACGCACCTAGCGGCCCTGTGGGGAAAAAGGCCTGGAGATCAGCTCCTGTAAAGATTACAGCCAATTTAAAAAAAAAAAAAAACCAATGGGGCAGTTTACTCTGTCACATAGGGTCACTATGAGTCGAAAATTAACTTGACAACACCTAACAACACCACCAAAGTGGAGGGTCAGCAAAAATGAGGAAAACTCTCAATGGGATGGATCCAAACAACAGCCACAAAATGAACTCAAACATACCAACGATCATGAAGATGGCACAGGACCAAACAATGCTTCGTTCTGTTATACATTAGGTCACCATGAGTTGGAGTTGACTCGACAGCAGCTAACAACAACAACAAAGTAAACCACTTTCAACCAGGATAAACCTTTACCTGCATTAATATCTTTGGCTGTGACTGGAAAGACATTCATTCATTCAAGGACAGTCATTCAACAAACATGTATCACTAGTAAAAGATAAAGTGTTCCTTCCTACCTCCACCAATAATTTTCTGTTTAGTTTAAGAAAAGCACATAAAGTTCTCTGTATCTTAGTTTCCTCATCCTTTCAATGAGCATAATAATCCCTTACAGCAATTAATTTGCAGGGAAGAATAATAAGATGATATTTTGGCTTAGGAAAATAACTACAGATACACAGGGTTTCACCATTGCTGTTTCTACCACCAGCTATTCAAATATACAACTTAATTCAGAGAGAAGTCAGACTTTGTCACTAAGGAATAAAGTTAGGAACATTATGATGAGGACTGGAGGAAAAATTGTTCTCTTCTTTGCCACAATAGGTAAATAAAGCAATCACCATTGATAGCCTCAAAGTCCTTTTGACGCCTTCTTTGAAATGTCATTGTACTACAGAGGCTAGAGAAACGCAGTAAAAGTCACTGCCACCAAATCATTATGACAGCAGTAAATCTGGCTCTAGATAAAATAAAATGGGCCACCTCTACAAACAACTAGTACTTGTGTGTGCATATAAACGTAAATCAGACAGAGCTGAGTAAGGGGAGGGGAGAGGTTTAAAAGAATCCATCTCCAAAACCAATCAAACTAAACCCACTGCCATAGAGTCAATTCTGACTCATAATGACCCTATAGGACAGAGTAGAACTGCCCCATAGGATTTCCAAGGCTGTAAATCTTTATAGAAGCAGACTGCCACATCTTTCTTCCGCAGAGTAGTTTGGTGGGTTCAAACCACCAACCCTTCAGTTAGCAGCCAAGTGCTTTAACAACGGCACCACCAGGGATCCTCCATCCACCTCCACTGCTAGAAAAATAACTAAAGGCATGCAATTCGGAGCAATATAAAATATCATCTTCATGTTAAAAAGACAGCAGTATATTTTTTATTTTGTGGCACAACCACATCTAATATTTAAATACGGGGAGGAAGGTAAAATATATTTGGAATACAACTTAGCCCTGACCTTACATAAAAGAAACATGATTCTCACCCTTCCCTTAAAATTCTTGCATCATGCAAAAAATTCCTGTAAGTAGCAAAATCTAGTTTTTGTAAAGTCTTATTAACTTCCTGGATATTCCTAAATTACCTATTTTATTAAATGATCCCCCCAAATAAATAAATATCATAACTCATAGGTTGGCCTCAATACACCATCAACAGTGAGAGCCAAGGTATACATTCTGCTTACAGCTTCCTTTTCTCACTAAATCATGTGCCCTGATTCCTTCCATTTAGCAATCACTAATCATCATTAGATTTTCTTTTCTCAGTTTGTTCTTTCCACTTCTAATCTTAGTATCTATCAACCCCAGTCTTAGATTTTATTCACTTTACTAAAAATGAATAAAGAAACTCCAAGAACCAAGCATGGCTGATGTGTATCACCACAATGGAACAGCAGTGAATTCTCTCGGGGGTCTTTTCCACTAACAATAGCGGTCCTCATGGACCGAAGCACCCTCAGAGGCAGGCAGAGAAACCTGATTATCTCCATGATTTACCAGCTAACATGTAATTCCCTTCCTTAAGTGCTGTGTTTTCCTTTAAGATGCAAGCTATGGCCAGACTATTTCTCTTGTTATCAGCACAAGAGATCAGAACCTCAAAATTGTACTTGCCAGAGCTCAGTGAAAAATGAGATTACCACCAGGGTGTGCTGGAAGTTGTCCCAAAGGTTACCCGATTTCTATCACATTTTCTCTCAATACTCTTCCTTGATTTCCTTTCACAAACATTACTGTAAATCCAAAGTGTCTCCTAATCATTTAAAAGACTGAATAATGGCAGTAACAGTCAAACAGTTAAAGCAATTTTATGTTGGCAAAATGAACTAGAAACTATAAACTAAGAGTACATTCTGGCAATCTCATTGGCTAAGATGCTTTATAAATGTTTGTAAGTCTCCAGAAATAATCCTGAAACTGCAAATGATACTGAAAACCTGATTTTGAAAAATACTCACAGACAGAATTTGGGTGGTTGCTGAGATTTCTCTTTTCTCAAAGGTAGACATGCCTGGAACTATTCGAGCCCCCACTTCTCTAAATGCCCTGTGCTTCAACTGTTCATAAAGCACTACTTTCCTGTATTTATCCATATCTGTGTCATCTTAACTTAGAAACTCAGGGATGAAGTTAATTTCAAGGTTTAATACAAAGAGACTAGAGTCCTATCACTACTTTTAACTTTAAAATGAAAGTAAAAGTTTTTTTTCTCAGTTATGAAAGCTAAAGAAAAATAAACGGGCATGCTTCCTTTGAATGAAGTTATACAAATAACCTAAATCTATGTGCTATAATAACCATGAAAATTATTTAAATGCTAACGTGATACATACAGGGAGACTTCTTTTCAGTCGGAAACACTTTCAAAGGACATGACATTAGCTGCAAGAAGCTACAGAATACTTTCCTAACATCACTGAAGAATCCATTCAAATCAGAAAGAAAAAAGAATAAACCCTCAATGAGCAATGTACACTTTAATTCATCTAATAAGGTAATATTCCAACTCCAAATTCTAGATACATAAAAGGGGGGGGAGGGACTGGAGGGAGGAGGCACACAGAATACAATGCAGTGTCTCTCAGCAAAGAACGGCTCCAGGATTTGAGACAATGTCTGTGTAACACTGAGGGGTTAAGAATAGCCCAGCATTCACGATTTCTCATTAGAAGCAACTTTTCCCTGCACTGAAGTGAGACAGGAAAAGAAGTGAGGAGTGTAAACCAAAGTGATTACTGCTCTTCAGTGTCAAGTCTGGAAAGAGCTTGCTGCGGTCAATTATGCTGAGAAGGTAGGGCCTTGAAAAGAATGCCGGGTAGAAAATATAGAAGTTTTACAATGAACTGAAAAAAAATGCTCTACACTGGCAGAACAGCCCTGGAACTGCTTCTTTCTCCATCTTTCACGTCAAGATCAGGGTTGGTTCCCCCTCGCCCCCCACTGCTGTTCTTTAAGAACTTTTTTTCCTTGTGGAGCTTGCTGCAGTTTGCTGATGTAGTTCTCAACTCCTGCCTTCCTTTGGTGACTGTTATTAACGGACTGGCACAGGCTGAGTAAAATGCACTTAAGAAAAAAGGAATCACCACTCCTTGCCAAGACGCACATGCTGCCCAGTACCTGAGGAAGAGCTCTGCTAACGCTCGCCAAGAGAAATCCCAGTTTAACCTCTGCCTCCCACTTCCAAATCCATTGCAAATAAATGTGCGTGTGCCACTTGCAGAGAATCTGCCTGACTCACCTCCCCTCCTCCTGCCTGCGGTGTGCCAGGGAAAGATGTGAATGCTCCGTCCTGGAGCGGGCAGGCAACCGCGGCCCCAGTAGCGCCGAGAGTCCCCCAGGCCTCCCCCACCGGTGGTTTGGAAACGTCTCCCCTCAGGCAGGTGCCCAGCCGCACTCGCGACCACCCAGGCTCACAGGAACACACGTGTCACCGCGCCCGAGCCCGGCCCGCCGTGTACACTTGCCTCATAGACCTGGCAACAATGCCCGGCTTTGCGCTGGGGGCTTTGCGAGGGGGAGAAACAGGATCACCAACTCCTCCACTAATGCTAAGAAGAAAAAAGAAGTACTTTTCCGCGGAAACAGCCGTCACACGTCGCCAGCGCCCAGCAAGGGGGATGCCCGGCCCGGAGCTGACCTCGCCCTCCCTGGAGCGCGCCGAGGCCGCTTGCGCTCCCTCCCGGACCGGCCCCAGCTGGGGCCCCGCGTCCGCCGCCCCTGTGAGGCGGAGGACTGGGCCGACCCTCCCTCTGCTTCCAGGACTGGGAGCTCACCTCCTAGGGTCCGGCTTCCGTCGCTCCTCCAGTTTGGAGGCGGAGTGTGGGGCTGCAGCGGCCGCCGCCGCCGCCGCCGCTTTCGCTGCTGCCACCGCCGCCGCTGCCAAAGCGCTGCCCGGCGCGCCGCCGGGACTGGAAGCTGGGGGCCCGCGGGCTCCCCGGAGGCGCGGGCCCGGGGCGCGGCGGGGCCGAGCCGCGGGAAGTTGTTGGCGCGAGGCGCAGAGCGAGCGGGGCGCGAGTCACCCGCTCCCAAGTAGTCACAACTTTGCCGCCCGAGTGGGTGCGCGCTCCGGGGCAGAGGGAGGCGAGCGCGCGAGAGCGGGGTGAGGGCGCTGGGGCGGAGGGTCTTCGGAGCAGGCACAACTGGAAATCAGAACGGCCCACGAGAAAGGGGGAGAAAGCGGGGCGGGGGGAATGTCTACACGGCCCGCGTGGCACGCGGGGAGTGAGTGTGTGAGAGTGCGGGCGCCTACTCTACTTTGCCTTCCGCGGCTCCTGCATATTCATGGGGATCTCCAATGTTACTGCCAGTAACTAACACTGCAGCAGCGGTGCCCGGCCGGGACGCCCCTCGGGAACGAGCCGGGGGACAGGGGCTCGGAGTAGGCGGCCGCGGCGATGGCTGTGGCGCGAGCGCGAGCCCGCGATCCATATTTAAAGCCCCGAGTGGCCTCGGCCGGCCCCCTGCCCTGCCCTCGCTCACCCGCCCGGCCCCCACCGTTCGGGGCCGCCGCTCGGCGTCAGCCGCCCGGGCATCCGTGGCGGCGGGGAGGGGCCTCGGCTGCGCCGCCTCCGCCGGGTGCTACGACTTCGCGCGCTGCTCCCGCCTAGGGCTGGCGGTGGACCGAATCCCGATCCGCGGCCCTCGCTTCCTCGAATTCTCTCTCTCACGCCCTGAGCGCGCTGCCAGGTTGAGCTTTGTGTCCTATTCACAAGAGTTCCGGCCTGGGCAGAGACTACTCTTCCCATGCAATCCTGAAGTTGCATGTGTTGCTCAACCCCTAGATCACTTTTGACGGTACTTTATAAACTTGAGGTGTACAGGTAGAGAGAGCGCTGCCAGCATACAGTATTAAATCATCGATCACCGTTAGGAAAAGATGTCTGGAAGAGCGCTGTTCTCAACCTTGTCCTTCCTCTGACAGTTAGGGAAACACTTTTAGCCATCCATGGAGGTTTCTTGAGTGGACAAAGTGATTGTATTTATCTGTTCTTTTTTTTTTTTTTTTTTTTAATTAGGAGCTCTTCTGCTAACCAAAAGGTTGGCAGTTCAAATCCACCAGCCACTCCTTGGAAACCCTATGAGGCAGGTCTACTCTGTCCTAGGGTTGCTGTGAGTCGGAACGCAGTCGACGGCAACGGGTTTGTTTTTCGTTTTGGTTTAAGGCTAATTAATGAAGTTTTAAGTACTCTTTTTGCCAAGGGGATAATAATATAACAGAGACCCAGCCCCATTAAAATCAGTTAAGTAAAGCCTTAAAATATGAACAGACTGTGTTCTGAGTACTAGTAGAGAGTAGCCATTTAATGGATTTGAGCCACACAGCATAAGATAGAAGTATATATAAACTTTCTATTAATACATACCATATATATATAACATTTTATATATAAAACATATATGTTTTTATATTTATATTACATGGTACGTATGTGTGTATGTTTGTGTGTGTGTAAGTCGCTGGCTAAACTGTATTTTCAACAATAGCCACCGTAACACAAAACCATAGAGAAATAATTTCACATGCTAGCTGCTTCTGGTTCCAAACCTTTCTACAATGCACAGCTATAGCTAATAAGACCTCTGGGGAGAAAAGTGGTTTGGGGTTTTGTTTGGTTTGGTTTGGGTTCGGTTGGGTTGGGTTGGGTTGGTTGGTTTCGGAGGAAAATAATTTGGGGTGAGAGGCTTTTCTTTCCAGGGTTTAAAGTTAGGAGAGATCTCTGACACCTCACCAGTGTTTGGGACTCAGGTATAGAGCCTGTATCCTAAAAAAGTTCGCATCTTTAGGACTCATAGTCAATGCTAACAAGGCACTGGGAATCACCCCAAGATGTCTAATGTCTGAAATTAAAGTGCAGTAGTATAATGTGTCTGCCTGTTGTCACATATGGCTCACATATATGTGAAAAACATTCTACGTGATCCACTGCAGTGATGTAAGAAATTCAAAACAGAAGATGAAACAAAACTTTAGCTTTAAATTTTTTGTCTACATAGTTATATTTTGTTTTTAGACTAATGTTAAAATTAACTTTCACTCCCTGAACACACCGCAAGAATCAACAGCCCCAAAGTAAGCCCACAGGCAAAGGGAAGCCACTTCTGTATTAAAATTTTATCACTGCTGCTGAGCAATTTTTCACACTATGGATTATGTATTTCAACATAGCTGATAATTTCTCATATCTTGAGTCAACCATGAGTAGTCAGTGTTGGCAAATGTTTGAAGAAAGAAGTCCAAGAAACTTACGTTTTTTGACCCTTCTGCTATAAAATATATCAAGCTGTCCTTCACACAAACCAAATAGGTAACCCCGGGAGGCATTTCACTGTTAAGTTTGGCAAGGTTTTACACAGAAAGGGGTATAAAGTTGGTACATGGGGTGAGAGACAGGGCAGGTATTAGAGTGCTGTGGACTGAGGTTTTGTGTGTTTCAAATTAATGAGAAAAAGAATTGTCTTTGGCAAAGAGCCAACACCCTCTGTTATCATACTCATTATTTGATATTTGCTATCCCACAATTAAAAGAGCATGTTCCATTTCCTTTGCTATTGATTATCACCCGGTAATTGAGATACTTGTGTTTTCTTTTGAAAGGTCATTGATTAACTTTTCTTGTTAACTCTGCATGTGGTCACCTCTGCTATTGCTTTTCCGTGTGAGGACAATGAATCCTGAGTTGTTTTTTTTTTGTTTTGTTTTTTTTACCTATCCCAAAACTTGAGTTATGTCTCTTGATTCTCAGGAGCCTAAAGAAAGATTTTTTTGTTCGTTTAGTTTGGGAGTTCACATAGCTTGGTGACAAGATGAATGAACAGAAAAAATTAATAGAATTATAAAAACACTATAAATTATCCTTACTGATAATGATTTATTTTTTAATCAATAACTCTTTGTTCTGAATGACCTTCTAAAATACGTAGCTTATCAATCAAGTTTCTTTCAAATGGTCCTAATAGGCACCAAAAGGAAACATAAAAATGGAAGAAACTTTGTTTCAATGACAGGCACCACCTAGTGGCAGCAAGTGATGAAACCACTTGACAACATAATGTCTTCTCCAATAAGACTGGGGAGGAGAGTTTCCAGGCGCTCCTGGGCTCCTGTAAGCTTGGGACACTTTTATTTTAAAACAAGAGGGTTAAATAATGCATCTAATAGGTCCTGTGTTGATTATTTTAATTAAGTAGGGTGTATATCTGACCTGAATATAAGATTATCGCCATTAAGAGTTTTCTCTGTTTTTGTGTGACTTGGAAAGGTCCTTAAAGACTTCTGTATTTAAGTTTCCTCATTACATAAAATAAAGAGAATTATGGCTTGTCACTCAATATTATCTTTGAACCACTTTGATTAACAAATAGCAGAATCCGTGAATCAACTACCTGTTTTTGTTTTTTCATTATCCTACTTTATTAGAAAATATTGTTGGCCCATTGGTAGAAGTTTGATGAACATTTTGCTCTGTAGAATAGAGATTTTCTTTGTGCTGATATTTGTTTTGACTTGTAATTGTTTTATTATTATTAAACAATGTGCAATAGAATAATCATCAAAATTGCGACCCTGTATTAATTTAATGAATCATTTCATGATGTAAGAATAATAAAAAAAAAAAAGAATAAGGAAAGAATAAATCACTTTTCCTTCTCTTTCTGGACCCTTAAGCTGTTTTATCATGTTAAAATATGTATATCACTAACGACCTTGTTGTTTTATTTATGGTCCAGAAAGTCCATATGACAAATTCCTCAATAAACTCAACTAACCTATATTTATAATCTACATTCCCTCCTTTAAACCCCAAGTTTAAAAATAGCTATAGCCCCCTTTTTATGGGGGGACAAGGAAGGTGAACACAGTTTTTGCAAGCTGTCAGCATGGCATAAGCTGGGAAAAATAATTTTATTTGGTTAAACGTGTCATAAGTTGCTTGCAGCTTAAACTACTAAGCTTTCAACCATATGCAACTGTCATTTTTAAAATACATGCCTACAGTCAAATATTAGGAGAGGCTTTAGCTTCTAAAAACAGGGCCTATCACTGTTAATATTGAAGACGGCAAGTTATTCAACATTTCTGGGCCTCAGTTCCCTCAGCTATAAAAATCAAGCCTTTAAGAAAATTACCCTAAAATTTTGTAATTCTAATAGAATACCAGAATAATTTCCTCTGATAAAAGTTGAATAATTTGTGACAAACATGCATATCTTTCAAAAATGGTATGGATACATTTATTATGAAAAAAGCTTTGCTTAATAACCCTAGGCCAGTGTTTCAGCCTCTTCCTTCTACAGGAATTCTCCCAGGGATCAGCATAACATAGGACACAGGCCTCTCTGTTTGGAAGAGAAAAGGAAAACTTAAAACAGCTATTAACCACTAAGACCTGTACTTCCGGGTTACAAAAGGTTGGCCTGGTTTTAGCAGAGAATTACCTCAGACTTCTCTGACAGAACAGACTCTTGGATTCCTTGGACTCTGCTAGTCAGTTTGTGTGTGTCTCTCATCAACCACCTCCCAGACACAGAAAGGTGTTTGTTCCTTTGTATCCCGCTGGCCTCCCCCCTCCTCACCTCCTCAGTGGTTGAATAAGTCCAGATAGCAGACTGCTCTAAAGCCTTTCTTCTTTTCTGCCTGTGGACTGAATCACGTGGACCCAGCTGTTCCATTGCTTGGAAACAGGTTTCCCTATGGACTAACTGACCCCCAGATCAAATTGGCTGATGACTATTCAGGGTGTTCGTGGTCTACTACCGAGATTGAGTCTCCCCTAGAGACCACAGCAGCTCAGTTTCCTTGCAAGTAACAAAATAGTTGACACTGCAAGTACACCTTTGCCAGACTGATGACATCTTTACAGCAAATGTTGCAAGATGACTGAAACCTTAATATTAAAAGTTGGCTCCTTCCCCCCACCTCCTTTCTTTAGAAAAGGAATATTCTGAGCAAATTTACTCTTTATGGCTTTGCAGTTTCCCACTGCTGACCAAAGGGTGCTTAGTTCTACACAGAACATGGAACAGGAATGGGCCATCTATTCAGTCAACAAATACTTATTAAGCACCTGCTATATAAAAATAAAAAATAAAAAAATTTTTTTTTTTATATGTGTCAGTTTGTTGTACTGTGGGGGCTTGTGTATTGCTGTGATGCTAGAAGTTATGCCAACAGTATTCAAGTACCAGCAGGGTCACCCATGGTGGACAAGTTTCAGTTGAGCTTCCAGACTAAGATGGACAAGGAATAAGGACATGGTGGTCTACTTCTGAAAAGAATTAGCCAGTGAAAACCTTGTAAATAGCAGCAGAACATTGTCTGATATAGTTCCAGAAAATGAGCCCCCCAGGTTGGAAGGGACTCAAAACATGACTGGGGAAGAGCTGCCTCCTCAAAGTAGAAGAAAAAAAAAAAAAGTAGAGTCGACCTTAATGATGTAGATGGAGTCAAGCCTTCAGGACCTTCATTTGCTGATGTGGCACGACTCAAAATGAGAAGAAACAGCTGCAAACATCCATTAATATTCAGAACGTGGACTGTACAAAGTATGAATCTAGGAAAATTGGAAATTGTCAAAAATGAAATGGGATACATAAACACTGATATCCTAGGTGTTAGTGAGCTGAAATGGACTGGTATTGGCCATTTTGAACCGGACAATAATATGGTCTACTACGCTGGCAACTTGAAGAGGAATGGCATTGCATTCACTGTCAAAAAGAACATTTCAAGGTCTATCCTGAAGTACAATGCTGTCAGTGATAGGATAGTATCCATATGCCTACAAGGAAGTCTGTTTAATAAGGCTATTATTCAAATTTACACAATGACTAAAGCCAAAGATGAAGAAATTGAAGATTTTTACCAACTTCTGCAATCTGAAATTGATCAAACGTGCAATCAGGATGCACTGATAATTACTGGTGAATGGAATTCAAAAGTTGGAAAAAAAGACAGATCCATAGTTGGAAAATATTGCCTTGGCAATATACACAATGCTGGAGATTGCGTGATTGAATTTTACAAGACCAATGACTTCATAACTACAAATCCCTTTTTTCACCAACATAAATGGTCACTATTTTTTTTTTTTTTTTATACACATGGACCTTGCCAGATGGAATACACAGGAATCAAATCAACTACATCTCTGGAAAGAGACGATGGAAAAGTTCAATATCATCAGTCAGAGCAAGACCAGGGGCTGACTGCCAATCAGACCATCAGTTAGTCATACGCAAGTTCAAGTTGAAACTGAAGAAAATTAGAAAAAGTCCACAAGATCCAAAATATGACCTTGAGTACATCCCACCTGAATTTAGAGGCCATCTCAAGAATAGATTTGACGTGTTGAACACTAATAACCTAAGACCAGATGAGTTGTGGGATGACATCAAGGACATCATACATGAAGAAAGCAAGAGGTCATTAAACAGGCAGGAGAGAAAGAAAAGACCTAAATGATGTCAGAAGAGACTCTGAAACTTGCTCTTGAGCATCGAGTAGCTAAAGCAAAAGGAAAAAGTGATGAAGTAAAAAAGCTGAACAGAAGATTTCAAAGGATGGCTCGAGAAGACAAAGTATTTTGATGACATGTGCAAAGACCTGGAGATAGAAAACCAAAAGAGAAGAACACATTCAGCATTTCTCAAGGTGAAAGAACTGAAGAAAAAATTCAAGCCTAAAGTTGCAATACTGAAAGATACTATGGGGAAAATACTGAACGATGCAGGAAGTATCAAAAGAAGATGGAAGAAATACACAGAGTCACTATACCAAAAAGAATTGGTCGACGTTCAACCCTTTCAGGATGTAGCACATGATCAGGAACCAATGGTACTGAGGGAAGAAGTCCAAGCTGCACTGAAGGCTTTGGTGAAAAAAAAAAAAAAGGCTCCAGAATTGATGGAACACTAATTGAGATGTTTCAACAAATGGATGCAGTACTGGAAGTGCTCACTGGTCGATGCCAAGAAATATGGAAGACAGCTACCTGGCCAACCGACTGGAAGAGATCCGTACTTATGCCTGTTCGAAAGAAAGGTGATCCAACTGAATGAGGAAATTACTGAACAATATCACCAATATCACACGCAAGAAGAATTTTGCTGAAGATCATTCAAAAGCAGTTGTAGCAGTGTATCTACAGGGAACTGCCAGAAATTCAAGCCAGTTTTAGAAGAGGATGTGGAACCAGGGATATCATTGCTAATGTCAGAGAGATCTTGGCTGAAAGCGGAGAATACCAGAAAGATGTTTACCTGTGCTTTATTGACTATGCTAAGGCATTCGACAGTGTTGTACATAACAAATTATGGATAACATTGAGAAGAATGAGTATTCCAGAACACTTAATTGTGCTCATGAGGAATCCATACATGGATCAAGAGGCATTCATTCAAACAGAACAAGGGGATACTGCATGGTTTAAAGCCAGGAAAGGTGTGCGTCAGAGTTGTATCTTTTCACCATATCTATTCGATCTGTATGCTGAGCAAATAATCTGAGAAGCTGGACTATATGAAGAAGAATGTGACATCAGCATTGGAGGAAGACTCATTAACAACCTTCACTATGCAGGTAATACAACTTTGCTTGCTGAAAGTGAAGAGGACTTGAAGCACTTACTGATGAAGATCAAAGACCACAGCCTTCTGTATGAATTGCACCTCAACATAAAGAAAACAAAAATCCCCATAACTAGAATAGTAAGCAACATCCTGATAACAGAGTAAAGATTGAGGTCGTCAAGGATTTCACTTTACTTGTATCCACAATCAACAGCCATGGAAGCAGCAGTCAAGAAATCAAAAGACACAGTGCATTTGGCAAATTGGCTGCAAGAGATCTCTTTAAAGTGTTACAAAGCAAAGATGTCACCTTGAGGACTAAGGTGCACCTGACCCAAGCCATGGTGTTTTCAATTGCCTCATAAGCTTGTGAAAGCTGGACAATGAACAAGGAAGACTGAAGAAGAATTGATACCTTCGTATTGCAGCATCGGCGAAGAATATTGAATGTACCATGGACTGCCAAAAGAATGAAATCTGTCTTGGAAGAATACAACCAAAATGCTCCTTGGAAGCAAAGATGGCAATACTGAGCCTCACATACTTTGGACATATTGTCAGGAGGGATCAGTCCCTGGAGAAAGACACCATGCTCGGTAAAGGGGAGGGTCAGTGAAAAAGAGGAAGACCCTCAATGAGACACAGTGGCTGCAACAATGGGCTTAAGCATAGCAACAATCGTGGGGATGGGGCAGGACCAGGCGGTGTTTTGCTGTGTTGTGCATAGGGTTGCTATGAGTCGGAACTGACTCAACAGCACCTAACAACAACAAACACTGTGAATAGCAAAACCATTTTGCAAGGGACAGTCCTAGTTTACCTCTGTTATCCCCACATAATGATAACAGCACCCCCTTCCGCTCCCATAAGCATCCAGGTTTGGGGGAGAAATTGAAGAAGACCCTAGCTCTGGAAGCAATAAAATATGATGATTTGATAGAGTAGTAGGGAGAAGGAGAGCTACTTTCAATTGGGTGTCAAAGAAGGCCCCTCTGAAATGGTAAAGTTTGAGCACAGATCTGAACATGCATAAATATGAAAAATTTAAAAGGCAACTTGACTAGACAAACAGCATCTGGCATGGTACCTTACACATAGTAGGAACTCAATAATTACTTACAGAATGATTGCTTGCATCCATTCATTTTGAGACATTAAAACTAGAGAGCCTTATCTAACCAGAATGTATTTCTATAAGACAGATTCTGCCTATCACAAATTCCTTAAGACATCATTCTTCATAAAAAATACCTTTTAGACTATATGTATTTAGTTGCATATATATATAATATGCTTGGAAGGATACATAAGCAACTAAAAGCACCGTTTGCTCCAGGGAGGGAAACTGGGTGATTATGACATGGACAAGGAGGAAGGCTTTGCACTGTATTGTTTGTATATTTTTGAATTTTGAACCACATGGACAGATTGCTTATTTTTTATAATTAAATTTGAACTTAAGATATATAAATAATTCCATTTAAGCTGCCTAGAGTTGTTTTTCCATATTAAATAAGTGTAAATTTAAGCAGAAGCCCATCTGGTAGATAGTGAGGTTAATATCCTTACAAACTAGAACATATGACTACCACAATGCCAGGGACAGGACTGGAAAGTGTGATCCCTTTCATGGTTATTGGATGCTGTTCAGCGCTGACAGTCTCCGCTTACTGCCCACCTGGGCTCCGTACAAACCAAAGTCTTGGGGCCAAAAAGATCTTCAAAAGGATATTGCTGTTTTTTTTGCACCTGGGCAAATAAAAATATACTACGCATTTTTCAAATAACACTTTACCAGGCACCTTGCTGTACCTTTGATCATAGCTGTTTGGTTTTTAAAAATTACAACGTGTTGCTTTTTTTTCCATTATAAAAATAAGGTAATTTCATTATAGAAGGTTTTTAAAATACAGAAAAAAAGATAAAATGACAGTGAAAATAAATTGTCTTTCAGAGAGCACTCCAACATTTTGGCATAATTTCTTCCTCAGATAATTTAGATTTGTGGTTTCCAGTTGATTGGTCATATTGTATAAAAAATGATGTGGTCATTGTGGGTAATTCTGAGTGAGGGCAATCCCTTTTGTCACAAAATGCAAGTTTTAAGAGGTTTGGCTAGAAAAGGTGGGAGGGGGATCTGAATTTGGCTCCATCTTTTTAAATCCAGTTGACAGCTGTCATGCTCCCATCTCAGCACAGTTACAGAATTGCCCTTCTGTTTATGTGAATTCACATGGAATAGGCTCTCTCTTGATGGTTTCTGGCAGTGAAAATATTGATAGCCCCAGCTCTCACGTAGCCTTTACCACCTTCAAGGGACTGTTCTCCATACTTAACATAAATTGACCCGTTTAATCTTCACAGTAACCCTACTGTTAGTAATGGTATCACTCCCATCCTCAGAAGAAGCAATATGAATCCCAGAACTCCATACACTTCCACAGATGGTCAACTGTTTCTGATTTCCTCTGTTTTGAGAAAGCTTGTGGTTGAGGTTGGTCTTCCTCTGTGATCTTAAAAATCTAATCCAGAAGAATTAGCTAATTGTTGAAGGAAACCCACAGAATGTGGCATCTAGATTATGTCTACTGTTCAGATTTCAAATGAACCTGACAGAGCACATGTCTACTGATACAGACATCGAAATATATTCCTGAGAACTCAGTAGTACAAAGAGAGTGTTGCAAGTTGGAGATGGTATACTTTTGTTTGTTTTTGTTTTGTTTTGTTTTAACGTGGTCACTTTTTTTTTATCACAGCTTTTAAAGTAAGATTTTCGATAGTGTTTTCTTCTACCTTCGATGACATATATGTGCTCCCTATCTAAAATCATTTTTCTTGGACACAGCAGCTACAACTATGGGCTCAAACATACCTTTTATTGTGAGAACAGCACAGGAAAGAGTAACATCTTGCTATGCTTTACGTAGGGTTGCTATGAGTCAGCACCTAATAACAACAATAATATTGGACATGCAGTAGACATACAACATACATGCCTGAAGGCCATTAATAATTTTCCATGAACAGGTTGTTGTATTGTTTGCTACCAAGTCAATCCCTACTCATGGTGACCCCGTGTGTGTGGAGTAGAGCTGCTCCATAGAATTTTCCCAATTTGGGGGAGTAGATCACCAGGCCTGTCTTCTGAGGTACCTCTGGGTGGGTTCAAGCTGCCAACCTTTCAGCCACTAGTCAGTGCTTAACCATTTGCACCACCCCGGGACTCCCTCTGTGAGCAGGTAACACCATAGTATTTGCTTGTATCATTCCTCCTTGACTTCTGTAATTTTTCCATTTTAAAATAAGTGTTGTTCTGGTTGTTGTTGTTTTGGTACCTAGTCAATTTGCATTCCTAAATTAAATTTTGAGATTTTTATCTCTGCTTACCAAAAAAATTATGTTTTGCCCAGAATTACACAGGATTTAGTGACAAACTCCACCTAACATATCTCCTTTCATTGAGCAATTCTTACTTGCTTAAACCTAAGGAAGATTAGTATTTTGCAAAAGTTTGTAAGTAAATATCTGTATAAGTATATGTAATGGTCAGAAACTGGAAAAAAAGAGATGATTTTCAAATTATTGAAAAATAAATTCCTTCTTTCTCAAGTTTCCACTTAAGTACTTAAGTACCTTTGATCCAGGAAAAGTAACCCCAACTCACTTCTCAGTAGTCATATTTCTTCATAGATTTAGTGATGTCTTGGAACTAATAGCCTGGCAGTCTAGTCCAGGGAAGGTCCTAAAAGAAACCCTAAAGACTAAGAAAGGGTAAGGGACAAATGGAACAAAGTGAAAGAAAGAGTGCTCTCTCGCTCACTCTCTGCCCTAGCCAGTACGCATCACAATCTACTACTGCTTCTTTGATTAAATTAAAATATAATAAGTATTGAGTACTTATTTAACAGTTTGTCTAGACTGGCAAGAGTAAAAGACATTCCATTTAGAGAAACGACTGTGCAAAAGCTTCTGCTGATGCTGCAGTTACTATTTGGAATAAAGAGCAGAGTAATCAAGTAGATGGGGATGATTCTTCAGGGAACACATAAGAAAATATGACGTATTAGGTTTGGTGGTGCTGCACTAACGAACTGCTTGAGCAGAACCACTGCCCATGGGGACGGGGAGGGAATTGCCTTTGGTCAATTCTGACTCATAGCAACCCTACAGAACAGAGTAGAACTGCCCCACAGGGTTTCCAAGGAGTGCCTGGTGGATTCAAACTGCCGACCTTTTTGTTAGCAGCTGTAGCACTTGACCACTACACCACCAGGGTTTCCAAAGAACCACTCGTCAGGGTAAATTGAAGTGGTCCAGTGTAAAGCTAAAAACTTTTAAGCAAATCAATTCAACCCTGTATTCAATAAATAATGATAGCTACTATTTGTCAAGTACTTCCTAGTTCACATGGAAACCTTGTATAAAAACCAAACCCATTGTCGAGTCAGTTTGGACTCTTAGCAGCCCTACTGGACAGAGTAGAACTGCCCCATAGGGTTTCCGGGGCTGTAATCTTTATGGAAGCAGACTGCCACATCTTTTCCCCGCAGAGCAGCTGATAGATTCAAACTGCCGACGTTTTGGTTAGCAGCTGACAGCTTAGATCCTTAAGGAGATACAGGGTGAAGGTTGGAGTTTGGTTGCCCTACCTCCAGATTCTCTCCTTCCCTTGTTTTCAATCTACCTGCACATGAAACCAGATTAATCTTCCTAAAACACTGTTTTGGTTAAGTTTCTGCTTCTTCACACATCATTCCTCAGGGAAAAAAACAAAAAAAAACCTTCCAGTGGGTCTTTGTCACCTCTTCAATGAAGCCCAAGTTATTTAGCTTGGAATTACCGACCTTCCATCATCTGGTTTCAACCAACTGTTTGCTATTGATCCCAATCACAGACTGATGCCCTGCTCAACGTGGACCTCTCATCATTTCCTAAAGATGCTTTGTATTTCCTAGGCCCCAGTCCCTTGCTCATCCATTTATTTTTACCAAAAATGCCTCTCTTTCTTCCACCTCCATCTCCACCTATTGAAAGTCTTCTTATTTTTAAGCTTTCAATTCAAATGTCACCTACTCGACATAACCTTCCTTGAATAGTTCACCCGAAAGGTTTCCTCTTTGAGGTTTTTGGTATATGTTCTTATTTCCCCCTACTCAATTGTAAGCTCTACAAAAGTAGAAATGTGTCTTATACGTTTTTACATTCTTTATCTCCTCTAGCACAGTTCCACGCACATAGGAAGCACTTGTTAAAAATGAATGAATAAATTGATAAATGAGGGCTACTTTTAGTTAGTAACAGTTACAATTCCAAATATTATAATAGCCCCCCTTGAAAGATTAGATAGAGCTCAAAAAGCACTTTAGACTTTTTTACTTTTCTATGACTATTAATGTAAAAGTCATATTTTATGTTCAGCCATCGGCTTGAGTAAAATATGGATAGGTTTCACGAGCAATTTGACTTAAGCATAAAATTTTTCTCCTTGTTTTAAACAGTTTTCCATCCATTCATTCAAAAAAATATTTATAGAATGCCAATTATGTACCAGATCCAGTTTAATACTGAATAAAACAGAAGTGAGCAAAATAGGAAAGGCCTCTGCCTTCAGCAAGCTTAAATTCTAGTTTGGAAGAGAGGTAATAAACAAGCAAACAAATAAGTAAATTAAGAAGAAAATTTCTACAATAGAAATTAATAGGATGATAAATAAGAGCTAATGAGACAGGGGACATTTTAGATTAGGTGGTCAGGGAAGGCCTGAGGAGGTAACACCTGAGCTCAGACTTGATGGTTCAAAATGAGCTAGCCATATATATAAAGAGCTGTGGGGAAAGCAGAGAAAATAACAGGTTCAAAGATACTTGGGGGTTGAAGAACAAAAGGAGATAGGTGAGGGTGGAGCACAATGAGCAAAGGAGGGAGTAATAATAAAATGAAATGTGGAGAAGGAGGAAGGAGCCAGATCTCGCGGAGCCTTGTGGGACCTGGAAAGGAATTAGGATTTTATTCTAAGAGTAATCGGAAGCCACTTAAGAGAGTTATAAACTAAGGTGTCACATGATCAAATTCAGAGTTTTAGAAGCTCCCTTTTAATGCTGATTGGAGAATGGGTTGGAGAGGAATAAGTGCGAAATCTATTGCAGGGCTTCAGCTGAAAGATGATGATGGCTTGCATTAGCAGTGAGCATTGAAGATATGGAGAGAAGTGGATGAATTTGAGATTTCAGGTGGAACTGAGTGTACTCGTTGATAGATTTGGTGTAAGAGTTGAAAAAAATGGGAATAATCAAGGGTGACTCCTAAGTTTTGGCTGGGAGGTGGTGCCATTTTCTAAAATGGAGATACCTGAGGAAGATAAAGTTTGGGAACAAAAATCAAGAACTCTGTTTCGAACATAGTAAGTTTGAGTTGTTATTTAGACATCCAGTTCTAATTTATAACTGTTACGGATTGAATCACGTCCCCCCAAAAGATATGTTGAAGCCTTAACCCTTGTACCTGTAAATGTGACCCTGTTTGAAAAGACAGGTTTTCTGTTGCGTTAATGAGGCCACACCAGAGTGGGGCGGGTCCTAAACTGAATCGCTTCTGAGCAGTGTCTTATAAAAAGGGAAAACAGACATGGAGACACACACACACACAAGAGGAAGGGACATATGAGGACTCATCATCTACAAGCCAAAGAACGTCAAGAAATACTTGGAGCTACCAATAAGGAAGTACCGTCCCCTAGAGTTGATGCCCTGATTTTTACTTCTAGCCTCCAAAACTGTGAGACAACAAATTTCCCCTTTTGATACGGCAGCCCTAGGACACTAAGATAGCAACCATCACAAAAATGTTAACATTTCACTGAACACTTTCATTCTTTCACTTGTGTGATCATTTCATCTTTGGTCAGCGGGGCACAATTTATTTACTTCCCAAAGAGGGTCTCAGCAACACCTCCCATTCGACATGATCTTCTACAATGTGAGCTTGCCACTCCCTCAGCAGAAGATAGAGTCTAGTTCTCCCCTCCTTCCATCTGGGTGGGCTTAGGACTGCTTTGACCAATACAGCATGGTAGAGTGAGGATATGTGGCTTCCAAAGCTGGGTCATAAAAGATGATGCGTCTTCCATTTTGTTTGCTGGAGCATTCACACTTGGAGCCTTGAGCCGCCGTGTAAGAAATTCAGTTTTCCTAAGGCTGCTATGTTTTAGGAAGCCAAGCCACTTGGAGCAGCCTCGTGGAAAGTTACCTGTAGGCAGTCTTGTTGGCATATCTAGTATTCAAGTCTTCCCAACACAGGCACCAACCAGACGTGTGAGTGAAGGGGCCTCCAGATGATTTCAGCCCCCAGCCACAAAATCCTCCTCTGTCCTCAAGTCTTCTCAGCTGAGGTCCTGGACACTATGGATAAGCTATCTTGCTGTGTGCTATCCATAATACTGACCCACAAAATCTTTGAGTATGATAAAGTGATCATTGTTGTAAGCCACTAAGTTTTTTAGCAGTTTGTTAAGCAGCAGTAGTAAACAGACAAGCCAGTTAATTAAACATTCAGGAAAGAAATACATTTGAGCTATAGTCCTACCAGTATGTTGCCTGTACAGTTCAACAACTACGTTTTAGAGGACCATGCAATCCCCAAGTCAGATTCTTAAGCTGTCATGTCATTTACTTAAATGAGGGTTGAGTAACCATATTACTGTTTACTGTGAGACAGAGAATCTGAAGTTCAGACATAAATTTGGCACTTAATTCTCAGTAAAGTTTAGCTTTTTAGTAAAACATATTTAAGTTTGATAAAGGCTAGAGTCAAAGGAAGATACATTTTAAAACCCTGATGCACATTTCAAATCTCATGATTTTCCTTACATTCCATGAGTAGTTTTCTGCAGATATCTCTTAAGTTCATATGAGTGGCAGCTACAAATGGAATCAACTGCTTATGGATAAAATTCCTGCGTATGACAGTCAGAGAGCTGGAACACAAACTTGTTTTGTTTTCAGTAACAATCCTCTATAGTTTTTTTTTCAGTTTTTTTTTTTTTTTTTTTTTCTGGGCACCCAATATTTTCTCTTTACCTTCCTTACAAGAATGTGAAATATGAGAATTTGGCCTTGGACATTAGGATATTTCTTTCAGAATAATACCTTGATTTGGAAACTTGTTTAACATAATGTACTAAATTTTGAAAGTAAATTATTTTCCTAAGAGTTAATGCCTGCTATTTTACTGCTAAATAAAGTCAATTTATTTTGCCTCTACAACAATCAGAAATACTGATGACTGATTGCTCCTTCACATGCATGATTGCAGATGCTAACAATAAACATCCCACCAGATAGTTATTCCAGCCACTGCCCTCCTGGCTCTGATCATGTTGCTCTTTAACCACATTTTACTTCTTAGTAAGTCAACAAGTTCTGATTACCATTGAAGATCTAGAAAAATATAAAACTTTTTGTCTTTTGTGGGCAAAGTAAACTAACCTGAAGGCTCTTGGCTGACCTTTTGCCTTCATTTTTATGCCCTGTAGATAATACCAATATTGGTGTTCTATTTGGATTATTAAGATCCTGGAAGCCTCTAAAAACCAGTAAATAAATATTTAAGTCTTTTTTTCTTTCTTTCAAATTATTTAGTCTTAGAATGTTCCAGATGCCAAACAGAAATTTTTATTTTGGGACTTACTGGGGTCACGTCATTTTTTTTTAATGATGTACTACTATACAAGCAGCACTTCAAAACAATGTCTTTTGTGTTTCCTGGAGAGTTTGAATTCAGGGCCTTGTTACATTTCATGAATATATGTTGTTGTTAGATGCCATCAAGTCAATTCCAACTCATAGCAACACTATGTACAACAGAATGAAACACTGTCTGGTCCTGTGCTATGATCATAATCATTGCTGTGTTTGAGCCCGTTGTTGGAGCTACTGTGTCAAACCATCTCGTTGAGGGTCTTCCTCTTTTTCACTGACCATCTACCTTACCAAGCATGATGTCCTTCTCCGGGAACTGGACTCTCCTGATAGCATGTCCAAAGTATGTGAGAGGAAGTCTCACCATCCTCACTTCCAAGGAGCACACTAGCTGTACTTCTTCCAAGTACAGACTTGTTCCTTCTTCTGGCAGTCCATGGTATATTCAGTATTCTTTGCCAACACCGTAATTCAAAGGCATCAATTCCTCTTCGGTCTCCCTTATTTATTGTCCAGGTTTCTCATGCATATGAGGCAATTAAAAATATCATGGCTTGGGTCAGGCGCACCTTATACCTCAAAGGGATATCTTTGCTTTTCAACACTTTAAAGAGGTTTTTTTGCAGCAGGTTTGCCCAATGTAATACATCGTTTGATTTTCTGACTGCTGATTCCATGGTTGTTGATTGTCGATCCAAGTAAAATGAAATCCTTGACGATGTCAGTCTTTTCCCTGTTTATCATAATGTTGCTTATTGGTCCAGTTGTGAGGATTTTTGTTCTCTTTATGTTGAGGTATAATCCATACTGAAGACTGTAGTCTGATCTTTATCAGTAAGTACTTCAAGTCCTCTTCACTTTCAGCAAGCAAGGTTGTATCATCTACTTATCACAGGTTATTAATGAGTCTTCCACCAATCCTGATGCCACATTCTTCTTCATGTAGTGTAGCTTCTTGAATTATTTTCTCAGCATACATTTTGAATAAGTGTGGTGAGAGGATACAACCCTGAAGCACACGTTTCTTGATTTTTAAACCACACAGTATCCCTTGCTCTTTTCGAATGACTGCCTCTTGGTCTAAACACAGGTTTCTCATGAGCACAATTAAGTCCTCTAGAGTTCTTATTCTTTGAAATGTTATCCATAATCTGTTGTGATCCACGCAGTCAAATGCCTTTGCATAGTCAACAAAACACAGGTAAAAGTCCTTCTGGTATTCTCCGCCTTCAGCCGAGATACATCTAACATCAGCAATGATATTCCCGGTTCCACATCCTCTTCTGAATCCGGCTTGAATTTCTGGAAGTTCCCTGTCAATGTGCTGCTACAACCTCAGCAAAATTTTATTCTCGTGTGATAGTAGTGATATTGTTCTATAATTTCTATATTCTGCTGGATTTCTGCAATATGTTGTTTGATTTCTTGACTGCTGCTTCTATGGGTGTCGATTGAGGATCCAAGTAAAATGAAATCCTTGACAACTTCAATCTTTTCTCAATTTATCATGATGTTGTTTATTGGTTCAGTAGTGAGAATTTTTGTTTTCTTTATGTTGAGGCGTAATTCATACTGAAGGCTGTAATCTTTGATCTTCATCAGTAAGTGCTTCAAGTCCACTTTGCTTTCAGCAAGCAAGGTTATGTCATCTGCATATCTCAGGTTGTCTATGAGTCTTCATGCTGATGCCACATTCTTCTTCATATAGTCCAACATGGTACAGTACACATAAAACCTACTATACATATGTCTTGAGAGTCATAATAAACATCTATGCTACTGGCTTATTATGTACTATATTGTACTTTCTACCATCCCCAGGTTATGAAACTCCAACGTATGTGCAGCCCGTATTTACGAACAAACCTCCATAGGGCCTATTATATTAAAAATTTGAGGCACATACAGTTGTTCATAATAATAAACAGCACTACTTCGTGATGCACTTCAAAACATTATTACTATTATTGTATTTTTATGTTAAAGATGTTTTAATGTATCTGGAAGTATTTCTTTAATTTTTTATTCATAGAAAAGTACACTATATACTATATTCCAAGACATACATTCGACTGACATTAGACACAAATCATACCTAGCTATTCCAACTTTCATGCAAATTCAATTTAAAGACAGACTTAGGAACAGTACTCGTTCGTAACCCAGGGATCACTTACATATAATATGGTGTTCACACAACACCCAAACCACATAATATCCTATTTCACGAAAATATCATGGATATTAAGCAACACATGGCTGTATACGTTTATACCTATTGTTTTGTTTTATTTCAGACTATACCATGCCTCCTCATTTAGCCGAGCCCCACCCACCCATTCACCCCTATTGAGGCAATACAGAAGTAAGGCAATTATTACATCAATGACTGGAAGTGCCACAAAGCTACTCTGGAACACCAGTGAAGAAGGAAACAGACTAAAAGGACTATATCTGGTATTTTGGAGTTTGAGAGCAGTATGGAAATACTAGCTCAGAGAATTTAGCAAAGCAATCTATTACATGGCTGTGTGAGGTACATTCCCTCGGAAGCACTGATATCATACACAATGAATTGGACACTCCCATTTCACTTAAAAAACCTAACAAAAGCTGAAATGGCAAAAATAATGGCCACATCATAGCCAAATGTAAAAAGGCAGCTAAACTACAGAAACTGGGAGATATATATAAAAACAAACAAACAAACCTGTTGCGGTCGAATCGATTCCGACTCATAGCGACCCTATAGGACAGAGTAGAACTGCCCCATAGAGTTTCCAAGGAGCGCCTGGTGGATCTGAACTGCCAACTTTTTGGTTAGCAGCCATACCACTTAACCACTACGGCATCAGGGTTTCCAGGAGATATATATAATTTTTTTTTTTTTATAGCTACATAAAAAAAAAACAAACCCATTGGCATCCAGTCGATTCCAACTTACAGTGACCCTATAGGGCAAAGTGGAACTCCCCCATAGGGTTTCCAAGGAGTGGCTGGGTTTGAACTGCCGACCTTTTGATTAGCAGCCAAGCTCTTAACCACCGTGCCACCAGGGCCTCATATAGATATACAGATATAGATAGGTAGATAGGCAAAGTATATATATCTTACCAAGGTTAAGGTTTTCTTTTCTACCTTCTGTAATTATTGAATCAACATTTGATAACCACTCCCTACCCATAATCAGCAAAATAGAGTAATAAATAGCAAAGAGAGCCCCTAGTCACTTGAACCATGGGATAAATGTACATTTCTTTAGCTTTCTCATCATCAGATAAAAACAAAGAATTGTAGATTTAAATATTAACTTATGTTTTAGTAGCACTGGCTTGGCATTATGTGGAATATTTTTTGTTGTCAATTTCAACTTATGGAGACCCCATGTGTGCAGAGTAGAACAGTTTCATAGAGTTTTCATGGCTGTGACCTTCAGAAATAAATTGCTAAGCCTTTCTTCCAAGTCACCTCTGAGTGGGTTCAACCTCCAACCTTTGGTTAAAAAAAAAAAAAAAACTAGTGCCATCTTTAGTAGCCAATAAACATTAACATTATAAAGTATTTAACTTCCTGTCTATTCCTGTGGCCAAATAATGCATCTTAGTGATCAAAGTGGCCTGAATTTTTATTTTCTTCCTAGGTTGTGTTACAAATCATTTTCTAAAAGTTTACCTCCCTTCTCCCTGAATGATTCTGATTTCTAGCTCCCTGGCTTCCCTAGTCTCTGCCAGAAATTGAACCAATATTGATTAATAACCATAAATAACCAAAGTTGAAGAACTTTGTGCTAAAAAAAAAAGAATGTTACAAAAATTGTATACAACAAAATTCAGAGCTATAGCGGAGGTAAAAAAAAAAACAACTGTAATCGAAATATCAAATAATGTGTCTGATGGGTGTTTGAGTGCCTTGTCTTCCCGACCTGACATAATGATATTTTCAACATATATAACAGTCTTAAAAGAATTATTTTTCTTTTTCATAGTCTTTCCAAGTTTTAACACACCAAGGACCGGGCAATATTTCTTTATGTTGTACATAGGGTCACTATGAGTCGGAACCAACTCAACAGCACCTAACAACAACAGGTCCAAAACCAAACACAAAAGTAAAATGTTCTTTCATAGTAATGTAATTCTTAGCCAATTCACTTTCCCCTGTGTTCCACAATCATTAGTGATTCACACCCCACTCATGAACTATGACTCCATTTAAAAGATAAGAACAATGAAAGTTAAGGGATCAGGGTAAGGTCAGCAGGTGTTCTGCTGCATAGTCTTGAACTAAGATCATAAATTACACCTTGGAAATGTCTGATTAACACATATCTGAGACTAGTGATATCAAATGGGATATAACCATCTTATTCCTTGTAGGGAGACCTACCTATGAAGATTATACTTTGAGTATAACCTAGAGAGCATGGTTTTTGGAGTCAGACCACCCTGGGATTAAAACTTGATCCTGCTATTTATTCTCTAGGCAATCTCTATTATAACAGTGTTGCCACTGGCAGTGCAGGGGATGGGGGCAGAGGTCTCACTAGAAGTTCAGTAACTGTACAAAGAAAAGACAAAATTAAACCACCAAAACAATAAAAATAAAATTTTAGTCCATCAAACACATTGAACACCTCACCTTCTATTCTGTCTTGAATTGGGCAAGCAAGAACAGTATTTCTTCAAAGAGATGTTGATTGAATGAAAGCAACTGCTTGGCTTGGAAATAAGCACAGGATTAGTCATGATTAAATTTATCTCCTATTTGCAACAGAATTGCAAACTTCACTGCGATCTTATATCCACTTACTAGATTGGGTAGAAGTATGGTCAGAATTAGAGCAGAAAGAAACACACCCACTTCTATCCCTTTTTACTCTTTCTTAAATTCTAAGAACAGAATTAAACAATCCACATGGGTACGTATTATTCCTCCCATTGTATCATGTTGTATTTCCTTCATCACTTACATGGTCTTAACAAGGTTATCCCACCTCACAGTGTTAGACCTAAAGCCTGTAATTGTCTTTTATCTCCTACCATGCTCCTACACTGTTTTGCAGCATCCATTCTGTCATGGATTGAATTGTGACCCCCAAAAATATCTGTCAACTTGTTTAGGCCATGATTTCCAGCATTGTGTGATTGTCCACCATTTTGTCATCTGATGTGATTTTCCTATGTGTTATAAATCCTATCTCTATGATGTTAATGGGAGGGTGGGGTTAGCAGCAGTTATGTAAATGAGACAGGACTCAATCTACAAGATTACGTAGTGTCTTAAATCAATCTCTTTTGAGATATAAAAGAAAGAAGCCAGCAGAGAGACAAGGGAACCTCCTTAACACCAAGCAAGAAGAACCAGGAGCATGCATCCTTTGGACCCAGGGTCCCTCAGCTGAGAAGCTCCTAGTCCAGGGGAAGACTGATGACAAGGACCTTCCTCTAGAGCCAACAGAGAGATAAAAGCCTTTCTCTGTAGCTGACACCCTGAATTTGGACTTCTAGCCTACTAGACAGTGAGAGAATAAACTTCTGTTTGTTGAAGCCGTCCATTTGTGGTATTTCTATTATAACAGTACTAAATAACTTACACAGAATTTGGTACCAGAAATGGGGTGCTGCTCTAACAGATACCTAAAACACGCAAGAGGTTTTAAAACTGTGAATGAATAGAGGACTCCTCATTAGTCACTGTAATGAGGAGAGCTATTACACTGGAGATGGCACAGACAGCGAGAAGTAGCAGCAGAGAACAGGCAGCAGCAGAACCAGGAAGCTAGGGCTGGAGGGGACACACAGAGTGAGAGAGCTGAGTGCCTTCCAGCCAAAGTTTACCAGCAGAGTGGGGTGCCTCCAAGCACACTTCGATGGAACTAGGCTTGCTGACACACAGAGCAAGAGAGCCGGGTGCCTTCTATCAGAATGTGGTGCCGCCAGGCACTTATCAGTAGAGTTAAACAGCTTTGGAACACTTGACCCAGTAAGGCAGATGCAGGCAGCAAGCTCTGAGGGGCCAAGGAGCCAAGGAACCATGAAGCAGAAACTAAAGAGACAAGGAATATAGGAAGCAGAGCTGCCTGTCTCAAAGGGTATCGCCACAACCTCTGGGATTTCTAAGGGTCCAGTGGCCACTGAGATGGACTAGGAGAATGGGGCCACCCACATTCAAGGGAGCAGAGTTGCCCTTCCAGTGAGCCTGGAAGGCAGAGCTGAAGCCCAGGGCCACGGGGCCTCCACTCAGAATCCGGAGAGTGTGGCCAATACCTAGAGTCTGGAGGGCAGGGCTAGTGTAAATGGTCTCAGAGAACAGATTATTTTCAAGCCTTGAGGGCAAATGTAATGTGTTCTGCTGACTTGCGTGGGGCCTGTTATCCCTTCTTTCCCTCCAATTTCTCGCATTTGTAATGGAAATGTCTAAGTTGTGCCTGTTCCACGATTGTACTTTGGAAGCAGATAGTTTGTATTCCAGATTTCACAGATGAAGAAGAATTTTTGGATTTGGGGCTTGGAGTTGATTTAAGACTTTTGCTACGATACAATGGAGTGGATGTGTTTTACATGTGGCAAGGGCACGAATTTTGGGAGGTCAAAGGGTGGAATGTCATGGATTGAATTGCATCCCCCAAAAATATCTGGCAACTTAGCTAGGCCACAATTTCTAGCATTGTGTGATTGTCTACCATTTTGATGTGATTTTCTTTTGTGTTATAAAGCTTATCTCTATGACGTTAAGGAGGTGAGGTTAGCAGTAGTGATGCTAATGAGGCAGGACTCGATTTACAAGATTAGGTTGTATCTTAAGTCAATTTGTTTTGAGATATAAAAGAAAAAAAAAAAAACAGAAAGATAGGGGGACCTCATTACCACCAAGCAAGAAGAACCAGGATCACACATCCTTTGGACCCAGGGTCCTTGAACTGAGAAGCTCCTAGTCCAGGGGAAGATTGATCACAGGGACCTTCCTCCAGAGCTGATGGAGTGAGAAAGCCTTTTCCTGGAGCTGACACACTGAATTTGGACTTCCAGGCTACTAGACTGTGAGAGAATAAACTTCTGTTTGTTGAAGCCATCCACTTGCGGTATTTCTCTTACAGCAGCACTAGATAACTAAGACACATTCATTCAATAATGTTTTTAGTATTTATCATGTGTCAAACACTATGCCTGGTAGTGGGGATAACACCAGCTAAAAAGATATCACACAATACTTATCCCCATAAAATTTACTGTACAGTTCCTGTTGTTGTTGCTAGGTGCAGTTGAGTCAATTCCGACTCATAGAGACCCTACATACAACAGAACAAAACACTGCCTGGTCATGCACCATCCTCGCAAACATTGCCATGCTTGAGCATGTTGTTGCAGCCACTGTATCAATCCATCTCTTTGAGGATCTTCCTCTTTTTTGCTGATGATTTAGTTTAGCAAGCATGATGTCTTTCTCCAGGGACAGATCCTTCCTGACAACATATTCAAAGTATGTGAGACATAGTCTCATCATCCTTGCTTCCAAGGAGCATTCTGGCCATACTCCTTCCAAGACAGATTTGTTCATTCTTTTGGCAGTCCATGGTATATTCAATATTCTTCTCCAACACCACAATTCAAAGACATCCCTTTGTCTTAGGTCTTCCTAATTCATTGCCCAGCTTTCATATGCATATGAGGCAATTGAAAACGCCATGGCTTGGGTCAGGCACGCCTTATTCTTCGAGGTGATATCTTTGCTTTTCAACACTTTAAAGAGGTCTTTCAAGCCTCAAGCTGCAGTACTGAAGGATTCTACAGGGAAAATATTAAGTGACACAGGGAGCATCAAAAGAAGAGGGAAGGCATACACAGAGTCACTATACCAAAAATGAGTGGTCAGCGTTCAGCCATTTCAGGAGGTAGCATATGATCAGGAATTGATAGTACTGAAGGAAGTCCAAGCTGCTCTGAAGGCATTGGAGAAAAACAAGTCTCCAGGAATTGATGGAATACCAATTGAGATGCTTCAACAAACACACGTAGTGCTGGAAGTGATCACTCATTTATGCCAAGAAATTTGCAAGACAGCTACCTGGGCAACCAACTGGGAGAGATCCATATTTATGCCTATTCCCAAGAAAGGTGATCCAACTGAATGTTGAAATTATCAAACAATATCATTAATATCACACACAAGTAAAATTTTGCTGAAGAGCATTGAAAAGCGGCTATAGCAGTATATTGACAGGGAACTGCCAGAAATTCAAGCTGGATTCAGAAGAGGACATGGAACCAGATATCATTGTTGATGTCAGATGGATCCTGGCTGAAAGCAGAAAATACTAGAAAGATGTTTACCTGTCTTTTGTTCACTATGCAAACTCATTCGACTGTATGGATCATAACAAATTATGGATTACATTGTGAAGAATGGGAATTCCAGAATACTTAATTGTGCTCATGAGGAACCTTTACATAGATCAAGAGGCAGTCATTCAAGGGGATAGTGTACGGTTTAAAGTCAGGAAAGGTGTACATAAGGGTGGTATCCTTTCACTATACCTATTTAATCTGTATGCTGAGCTGGACTATATGAAGAAGAATGTGGCATCAGGATTGGAGAAAGATTCATTAACAACCTGTGTTATGCAGATAACACAACCTTGCTTGCTGAAAGTGAAGCACTTACTGATGAAGATCAAAGATTACAGCCTTCAGTATGTATTGTGCCTCAACGTAAAGAAAACAAAAATCCTCACAACTGGACCAATAAGCAACATCATGATAAACAGAGAAAAGATTGAGGATATCAAGGATTTCATTTTACTTGGATCCACAATCAACATCCACAGAAGCAACAGTCAAGAAATCAAAAGACCCATTGCATTGGACAAATCTGCTGCACAAGACCTTTTCAAAGTGTTGAAAAGCAAATAGACTTCCTATGGAAGACAAATGTTAAATAAATGTAAAAGTAGGCAATTCATTAATTACAAATAAAGGAAAAACAACAGTCATCATTGAAAGAGAAGAGATGAAGACCTGCCCTACAGAAGTCTGATGAGCCATCAACTCTACGCCTAATGGGGTGGCAACTGGAGGTGGCTTTCCTATCTCCACATTCTCTGCCACTGACACTGACATCATCCCCTTAGAAAAACACAACAATGGGCTATGAGTGATGACGCTTGGGTGGAGCATTAAGTGTTCTTGTAGCATACGCTAATGAAATAATCATATTGCCTCGTGACACTTTTCTCACTCTACAAAGATGTACTTGCATTTAGGGAAATCGTACTAATTGTTGATTTAATACACACTGAGAGGCCTATTTGCTTTGTGGAAAAGCGCTCAAATTTATGTCTCTATCAGAACCATATGGCTCATTCATGTTTTCATCTTGTAGAAAAGAAAGCCAAGTTGGGAGCACTGAAAGTTTCTTGTCTTTCTGTCCCTTGATAGACACATACCCCTGTGCCCTAACTGGTACTGCTAAAATATAGTTTCTTTGTGATTTTAAGCACACCTAAGATTTTTCAATGTATCTGGAGTGTAAACATTTATTATTGAAGTACCCTACTTATCCAAAATAAAAATCTTCCTTCAGAGTCCATCAAAGCTTCACTTTCATCATCTACTTTATAAAGGAAAGGAATGTTTGCCAGTAAAGAGAAATTAGTACAAAGCCCATTTTTAAAATCTTATCAGTTTTTGACACTGCAAGAGTGGTGAAAAGATTTATTCCTAGCCACAAATACTGAGTTGCTACTCCGTGTGGATATTTTTAGTCAAATTCTCTTCATTGATAAGTTTTACCTAGGCCAGGGTTTTGTTTGTTTGTTTGTTTTTTACTAGTTTCCTTCTTTTTCCCAAGTTCCTATCTTTTCCCTCTTTCTGTCTTCCATTTCATAATATTACCTTCCTTGCCTTTTTCCCGCATACATAAACCACTGTATCTGGTTCCTTCTTCTCATTATTTAAGCTGTTTTCTGAATTTACAAGATGGGTGTTCCATTGCTACCATGAAGTTGTTATAGAAATAAAATGGAATTCCACATGAGAACAACTCAATATAGAATAGAAGAATTACAATTATATCAAGCACTTAAAACGGCATTGAGCAAAATTTCACCTTTTTGATAGCTATCTCTGTGTCCTTGAAAAAGACCTAGAGTTAACGCATCCCTTGGCATAAAACCATTGTTGTTGTTGTTGTTGGGTCCTGTCGAGTCAGTTACGACTCATACTGACCCTATGCACAACAGAATGAAACACTGGCCGGTCCTGAGCCATCCTCACCATCTTTGTTATTCTTGAGCTCATTGTTGCAGCCACTGTGTCAATCCACTTCCTTGAGGGTCTTCCTCATTTCTGCTGACCTTGTACTCTGCCAAGCATGATGTCCTTCTCCAGGGACTGATGCCCCCGACAACATGTCCAAAGTATGTAAGACGCAGTCTTGCCATCCTTGCTTCTAAGGAGCATTCTGATTGTACTTCGTCTAAGACAGATTTGTTCGTTCTTTTGGCAGTCCATAGTATATTCAGTATTCTTCACCAACACCTCAGTTCAAAGGCGTCAATTCTTCTTTGGTCTTCCTTATTCATTGATCAGCTTTCACATCCATATAATGCAATTGAAAATACCATGACTTGGGCCAGGTGCACCTTAGTCTTCAAGGTGACATCTTTGCTCTTCAACACATTAAAGAAGTCCTTTGCAGCAGATTTACCCCATGCAACGTGTCTTTTGATTTCTTGACTGTTCCTTCCATGGCTGTTGATTGTGGATCCAAGTGAAATGAAATCCTTGACAACTTCATTCTTTTCTCCATTTATCATTACATTGCTCATTGGTCCAGTTGTGAGGATTTTTGTTTTCTTTATGTTGAGGCACAATCCATACTGAAGGCTATGGTCTTTGGTCTTCATTAGTAAGTGCTTAAAGCCCTCTTCACTTTCAGCAAGCAAGGTTGTGTCATCTGCATAACGCAGGTTGTTAATGAGTCTTCCTCCAATCCTGATGTCCCGTTCTTCTTCATATAGTCCAGCTTCTCGTATTATTTGCTCAGCATACAGATTAAATAGGTATGGCGAAAGAATACAACCCTGACGCACACCTCTCCTGACTTTAAACCACGAAGTATCCCCTTATTCTGTCCAAACAACTGCCTCTTGATCTATGTAAAGGTTCCTCATGAGCACAATTAAGTGTTCTGGAATTCCCATTCTTTGCAATGTAATCCATAATTTGTTATGATCCACACAGCCAAATGCCTTTGCATAGTCAATAAAACACAGGTAAACATCCTTCTGGTATTCTCTGCTTTCAGCCAGGATCCATCTGGCATCAGCAAAGGTATCTCTGATTCCACGCCTTCTTCTGAAATTGACCTGAATTTCTGGCAGTTCCCTGTCAATATACTGCTGCGGCTATTTTTGCATGATCTTCAGCAAAATTTTACTTGTGTATGATATTAATGATATTGATCTATAATTTCCACATTTGGCTGGATCACCTTTCTTGGGTATAGGCATAAATATTGATCTCTTCCAGTCAGTTGGCCAGGAAGCTGTCTTCCATATTTCTTGGCATAGACGAGTGAGCACCTCCAGCACTTCATCTGTTTGTTGAAACATCTCAGTTGATATTCCATCAATTCCTGGAGCCTTGTTTTTCACCAATGCTTTCAGAGCAGCTTGGACTTCTTCCTTCAGTACCATCGGTTCCTGATCATATGCCACCTCTTTAAATGGTTGAACATCGACTAATTCTTTTTGGTATAAAAAAAAAAAAAAGTTTTTTAGTTTTTTATAATGACTGTGTATTCCTTGCATCTTCTTTTGATGCTTCCTGCATCATTTAGCATTTTCCCCAAAGAATCCTTCACTATTGCAACTCGAGGCTTGAATTTTTTCTTCAGTTCTCTCAGCTTGAGAAACGCCGAGCATGTTCTTCCCTTTTGGTTTTCCATCTCCAGCTCTTTGCACATGTCATTATAATACTTTACTTTGTCTTCTCGAGCCACCCTTTGAAATCTTCTGTTCAGTTCTTTTACTTCATGAATTCTTCCTTTTGCTTTAGCTGCTTGGTGTTCGAGAGCAAGTTTCAGAGTCTCCTCTGACACCCATCTTGGTCTTTTCTTTCTTTCTTTCTTTCTTGTCTTTTCAATGACCTCTTGCTTTCTTCATGTATGATGTCCTTGATGTCATTCCACAACTCGTCTGGTCTTTGGTCACTAGTGTTCAATGCATCAAATCTATTCTTCAGATGGTCTGTAAATTCAGGTGGAATATACTCAAGGTCATATTTTGGCTCTGGTGGACTTGCTCTGATATGCTTCAGTTTCAGCTTGAACTTGCACAGGAGCAGTTGATGGTCTGTTCCACAGTCGGCCCCTGGCCTTGTTCTGACTGATGATATTGAGCTTTTCCATCATCTCTTTCCACAGATGTAGTCATTTTGATTTCTGTGTGTTCCATCTGGTGAGGTTCATGTGTATATGTTGGCAAAAGAAGGTATTTGCAATGAAGAAGTCATTGGTCTTGCAAAATTCTATCATTCAATCTCCAGCATTGTTTCTATCACCAAGGTCATATTTTCCAGCTACTGATCCTTCTTCTTTGTTTCCAACTTTTGCATTCCAGTCGCCAGTAATTATCAATGCATCTTGATGGCACGTTCGATCAATTTCAGACTGAAGCAGCTGATAAAAATTTTCAATTTCCCCATGTTTGGTCTTAGTGGTTGGTGCGTAAATTTGAATAATAGTCATATCAACTGGTCTTCCTTGTAGGCGTATGGATATTATCCTATCATTGACAGTGCTGTACTTCAGGATAGATCTTGAAACATTCTTTTTGACGATGAATGCAACACCATTTCTCTTCAAGTTGTCATTCCCAGCATAGTAGACTACATGATTGTCCACTTCTAAATGGCCAATACCAGTCCATTTCAGCTCACTAATCCCTAGGATATCAACGTTTATGTGTTCTATTTCATTTTTGACTACTTCCAATTTTCCTAGATTCATACTTTTGTGCATTCCAGGTTCCAATTATTAATGGATGTTTGCAGCTGTTTCTTCTCATTTTGAGTCATGCCACATCAGCAAATGAAGGTCCCAAAAGCTTTACTCCATCCACGTCATTAAGGTCGACTCTACTTTGAGGAGGCAGCTCTTCCCCAGTCATCTTCTGAGTGCCTTCCAACCTGGGGAGTTCATCTTCCAACACTATATCAGACAATGTTCTACTGTTATTCATAAGGTTTTCACTGGCTAATGCTTTTCAGAAGTAGACTGCCGGGTCCTTCTTCTTAGTCTTAGTCTGGAAGCTCAGCCGAAACCTGTCCTCCATGGGTGACCCTGCTGGTATCTGAATACCGGTGGCATAGTTTCCAGCATCACAGCAACACGCAAGCCCCCACAGTACGACAAACTGACACGTGGGAGACCATAGGGAGTGTATTAAATCCTTCCAAATAGAGATCAGCAACATGGAAGAGGCAGTACTGGGTTACAGCTGAGACTGTTGACTCTAGAATGAAACTACTTGGGTTTAAATTATGGCACATCCGTTTACTAGCTGTGTGACCTTGATTATGTTACCTAACTTTTCTGAGGCTTACATGAGTAAAAGGTAGCAACAGCATCAGGTTGTGATCAAAATACATGAATTAAATACATGTGAAGTGTTTAAAAGTTCTGGCACATAGTAAGCATTCAGTAAATGTTAGCTACTATTATGGACGGGCTCCAAATTGCAAAAATCCACATTTTTCATTTTGAACCCTAACACTACAGAAAAATCAAACCAAATACATTGGAAAACTGTACTGAGACTTTCAGATAGGCTGTGCTAATAATCATTCAGCAATACAGGAATCTACATCGTATGTTCAATAATAATAACAATAATAAAAGTAATAATTTTAACCCTGTAATTCTGCTTCTAGGAAATACTTGACCAAGTCAACAGAATATATATACACACAAAGATGTACTCTTTTTGTTTCATTGCTTGAAGTTGCAAATAAGAATAATGGAAAATATCTCAGAATTGGTTAAATTCGGTATGGTACATTCTTTCATACACTCACAAAACAATGTTAAGAGAAAATGGTAAGTTGCAGAAGAGTGTGCAAAGCATGACTGCACCTCCATTACATAGATACGGGTACACAGATACACACACATATACACACATCCACACACACAAATTTATGTATTTCATTTTAGGAAACATGTGTTTTTATGTTGTCATTACTTTTTTTTATATATAAGCCACATAGGAGGTACTGTGAAATCCACCCAGGTGCTTCTTGGATAAAAAGACTGAATCTCCAAGGTCTCCCAGGTGAAAATGATGGAGCATGCCACTTCAGCACTCTGTTGTCCAACTCACATCAAATCCCCCTTTGGGTACCTGCAGTCTGAAAAGCACATACAGCTAACTCCTCTCCTGTTGGGCCACCCAGACTCTCCCTCTGCCATGACCCAGAACACAAATATAACGGGTGGCATAGAGGGATGGAGTTCCAGAAGAATGTTTCAGACCAGGTTTGATGAGGAATCAAAATTAATATTGATGCAAAAAATGCCTGTCTACACCAAATGCCTTCCTCAATGTTAGCTGTTCCTTGTCAGTGTTTTGCCACAAGGGTAAAGGGACTTGGGGACTTGATGTTTGCAGGGGAGGTACTTTGCTATTCCAATCCACTGTTAAGTAAGTGGTTGACAGAAGGTCACCATGGAAACCATTACTTGAATTTTGGTGTATTTAAAACCTCAGTTCAGATTTGAAATCTGTAGCTCGCCTTTGAGAAACATCATGGTGTTTCAGAAAGCTTGTGTTAAGTGGAAGCAGGGGAATAGTGGTGTTGATTAGTATGTCTATTTAGCTAATAAAACTAAACTGTTTTTTTAGACACAGTGGTTGGTTTCTTTGCCAGTGTAAGCAGAAAATTGGTTTCATTGTGTTTAGACATGCCCTTTCATTCAGGTCACAGTTGCACATTCATAAGCCTTTTTATCATATTTAATATCTATGCAGATTCTATGTGGCTACATGTTTATATTGCTCGTTCCTAAAAAAGGAAAAAGACTGAGTCAAGGCAGTGTTTGCCTGACATTCCAATTTTTAATTGGGTCTTTTCCCATAAACCTAGGTTATTGTGTTACAGTTTCTTTCTCTTATAAATACCATGGTAACCAAGGAAAGAGAACTTTCCAAGAAATCCATTTTTAATCATTTCTTGGCTGAAAATTAGACTTAATTCTGAAAATATGGCTTTAAATCAGGTAGGTAGGTGTTCCCCTGGAGTATAGGGTTTCTTGGTTTTATTTTTCTCTTCCCACCATTGTGTTCCTTGTCAGAGATATCAGTAAGTGAGGAATTTGATCACTGTTTCACCCCTTCTCCCTTCTCAAGGCCTCCTCTTGTAAAGATACTTAAGTGTGTAGTGCAATATTAAAAGGCAGGCACAAAACACAAACTGAGGTACACATAGTCCAAAGATTATGGACTTATAAACCGCCCCATAGGATTTCCAAGGAGTGCCTGGTAGATTCAAACTGCTGAGCTTTGGGTTAGCAGCCATAGCTCTTAACCACTATGACACCAGGGTTTCTTTCCAAAGATTAGAAAGTCTTCAAAATAATCAAAAGTTGGTAGAGATAATCTTTAAATTTTAAACCAAAAATATTCCCAGTTGTCTTCTTAAAAGCCAACGATAGTTTAGCTTAATTAGTAAAGAATATCTGCCTTGAGGATTGTGCTCTTTTAAGATCTAACTATACGGGATCAAATTGACAACACCAACACAGAAGATTAAATAGGAAACTTAGAGGGCAGTGGGTTTATGTTAATGGGAGAGAAACAACTCGGAAAACGAAGGTGATAATGATTGCACAACTTGAAGAATGCAATCCGTATCAAATTGTTGAATTCGTGTATGTTCTGCTGTGTATATTTTCAACAACCACAAAAAAAAATAAAATAAATTATAAAAAATTATTTGAAAATTTTGTACTGAGTCAATACAATTAGAACATTACAAGTCATTAAAAATTTCCTAATTTCATAGCTTTGAATTTAAGGATTGCTTAACGCTGATATTTTTGTCTCTTTGGTATATAAAAAACGAAACCAAACCTGTTGCCATGTAGCCAATTCCAACTCATGGTACATGCATAAAATCCACTGCCATCAAATCAATCCTGACTCATAGCTACCCCACAGGGTTCCCAAGGCTGTAAATCTCTACAGAAGCAGACTGCCACATCTTTCTCCTGCACAGTTGCTGGTGGTTTCGAACTGCTGACCTTTCAGTTAGCAGTTGATCACTTTCACCACTGCGCAACCAGGGCTCCTGGTATATAAATATAAATGAACCCTGGTGGCACAGTGGTTAAGCACTCAGCTGATAACTGAAAGGTCAGTGGTTCAAACCCACCAGCCACTCCACAGGAGAATTACGTGGCAGTTGCTTCTGTAAAATTACAGCTCTGGAAACCCTATAAGGCAGGTCTACTCTGTCCTATAGAGTGGCTATGAGTTAGAATTGACTTGATGGCAATGGATTTGGGTTTTGGTGTATACAAAATCTAGAAAATTCTATTTAAAAATAAACATTTTAATGGCAATTCTGATTCATATCACATGAAAAAGTATTTTCCAATTAAAAGTTTTATCTTGTTAGAAACATGTTAATGCATATTTCATGAATACATATTACCTTTGTATGAATAAAAGTGATGAATAATATTATTCTGAGACTTTTGATTTTTAAATGACATTATTTTATTATATACAGTAATAAATTTGGATTACCATCAGTGCCTAAAAATTTATGTCATTTCTCCAACTTTCTTTTTCTTTAGTAGTCTGATAGACATAGATACACACTCATCTTTGCTTCAAGAACTCTTACAGCTACCAGTTAAACTTCATAACTCAGGTTTGTAGACCTTCAATAATTGCAGGTTGGAACAGTGTATTTACATCTACAGATTAAGGAATAAATAATTAAACAATCCATGAGTAATGCAGCCATAATTATGTTATTTAGACAGATGCTGGATAGGAATAAGCCCCATTCTCAAACATGAAGCATTTTCTTTATGACATGCCATTCTAAATCTCAATTTAAAATAACTAATAAAAATGATTATAAATCACTTCGTAAAAATAAAACTGCTAAGCATGAGCTGAATAAGTACTATTAATTAAAGCTGTTAAGGGTTTGGAACTGAAAAGAAATGTTGTCTCAGCATTGCTAAAATGAGGCCAAAAACTGCTGCTGATGAAATGCAAGAAATAGGAGAATACTGGTTGTAGCAAAGATGGCTTCACTATTAGCTGCGAATTGTTTCAAGGACTGTTATTTCTCTTTTGATAAGGTTTTTTTTTTTTTTTTTTTTTTTTTATCAGCTGCCTACAGAATCATGGCGTGTGTGCTTGCTTGGATATAAGCCAACTTCTCTCAAGGTATAATTTTACTGTCTTTATACCAATATTTTTTATCATATCAGAGTCAGTTGTGATCAAAGCACTATGATTTATACTTGCAAAATTTGTGAGCATAGTATGGTTTAGTATGGTCAAAGACTATAAAGAGAGCAAAAACATGTCATGTGCACATGAGGTGTGCACATAACTGTGCACAGAGTGAAAATACAGCATAATAACAAAATTTTTGTCAAGTCTACAGATCAAAAAAACTTCATTTACCTCACCCAATTGGGGAAAGATGTCAAAAATCCTTTACAGTGTTCACCAAAATCTCCAACCAAGGCACAAGCAGTACAAGCTTTAAAGAAACCTAACTCACTTCTCACAACAGCATCTTTCTTTGGCAACACTCTGTGGAATTATATACCACAGAACTGGCCTGTTTAGACAGCACATCATCATTCCCATACGGCCAAAACTGAGCTTTTATGGATAATGGGAAAGAAACATAATAAGAAAGGACAGACTAAGCTCCTGTTTATTAAATTAGCATGTGAAAAGCCAGCAGAGATTGTGTGGATTCTTGTAAATTCTGCACTGACTGCTCTATAAAAAATTATGACGTGCAAAGTTAATACTGTATATATTACCAAGAAATGCGAAGAAATGTTTCAAATACCTGTAATGCCAAACAAACTTTAAAAACATTATACAAACATTTATCGTAATTCATGCATTTAGTGCGTGCCAATTAATTAAATACTTCTAACATACAAAGAAAGTATACGGCAGAAAGATTTTCATATAATGGAGTTTCCCCTTAGTTATGACTGCCAGCTCCATACTTTTGGACTGCCTTAAATATGAGACCAATGGTGTTTTTTCTTTATATGGTTCTATAATAATTAAGGAGCCCTGGTGGCATAGTGGTTAAGAGCTTAGCTGTTAACCAAAAGGTTGGCAGTTTGAATCTACCAGCCTCTCCTTGGAAACCCTATGGGGCAGTTCTACTCTGTCCGATAGGGTTGCTATGGGTTGGAATTGACTTGATAGCAACAAGTTTAGTTTTTGTTTTTTTTTTTTTTAAATAATTAATTGAATAGTCTTGCTTACAGTCCAATGTGGAGACACCTTCATTAATATTCTGCTCAGCAAGAACTAGTGATATTCCCAGCACATTCTCAACAGCAACTAGAGCTACCTGAAATCCTACAAAATAATTTCTATCTACAAGATTCTTTTTTTTTTTTTTTTTAACATACAGAATCATTATACACCAGAATTGGAAACGTTCATGAAAAGTTATCTGGCTTGGTAGCTTTCAATCTTATTGAACCACAGACTCACTGAACACAAACATACAAGTAATAAAAACAGAACTGTCACAAAACAATAATTGCCCTTACCTTATGAAATGTACTCTGATCCTTTCTATTCTGTTTTCAAATACTAGTTATGACCCACTAAACTGATCTCATGACCCACTAATCTGTCACAATTTACAGATCGAAAATCTAGGCCATACTGCTGCCCTTGCCAATTCATAAGAATGAAAGGAACTATAGATGAAATTAAAAAAAAAAAATTTTTTTTTTTTAATTTTAAAAGTGATACACAAGAAAGTCTGGGAAGATGGTGGCATTATCAGGTCTAGGTATTGACCCTCCACACACATACACCAAAAAATACAGTAAGAAATCTGTGCTGAATCCTGAAAGACTTTGAATCAATAAGCAGAGGACAGCAGCAGGAACTTGCAGATAGACATAAGTCAACAAGTCCACAATGAGTCACATATAGTAGGAATACCACTTCTCCCACTGTACACATCCTTTCTCCTTCCTCTCCCCGACTTCTACCAGGGACATGGGCTGCCTGCAGCTAAGAACTCTGTAAAATACAGACCCACACCTGCAGAGCCTGCAGAGAAGCTACTCTCCCAGACAATACACTGCCTGCCTGTGGCCCCAAGCTCCTTCTCAGAAATCGACAAGGCAGATTTCTCAGGGGTCCATTCAGGTCTATCTGCCCACCCCCTCCCCCACCATGCCCCACTGCAATCAGCTAACTACTATAATCTATGGAAGTGGAACCTACAGAGGATCCTGCTTCCCCAGCCAAAATATTCCCTGCCTGAGCACATGGAAATGCCCCTGAGTTCACACTCTGAAATTAACAAGATAAGCTCCTGCTCTGAAATCAAGAAGACAGATCTCCCTAAGGGTCCATTTGGGTGTGTCTGTCCCCTTCCCTTCTGGTCGGTCCTGGTGAATGGGTGCTAAGGTCTGGCTGAAGTGCACCTGCAGAGAAGCCTGTTCCCCTAGCCAACACATTCCCTTCCTGAGCACAGGGATAGGCCTGAGCTCAGGCTCTGAAATCAACAAGATAAGTTGCTTCTGTGAAATCAACAAGACAAATCTCCCCAGGGGTCTGTTCAGGTGTGCTTGCCCCTCCCTGTACAGGCACAGGCAAAAGTCTGCCCGTGCTAGGCCTGATCTCCAGCTCAGATATAAGAGGGTCCTCACAGTGGAGAAGGTAGCTTCAAGCAAGACCAGACAGCAGGATTCAGCCAAGTTGGTGGATCATTAAGTGTGAGTTTTCTGGCTGAAACTGTGAACATGGAAGCAGAATAGGGGAAAGGGGAAAGAGCTATAGCAAAAGAAAGGTGGGAGCTATAACCAAAGAAAGAAGACCATGCCCCTTAGAGAAAGTAGTGTTGTCAAAAACACTGAATACAGGGGAGAAACAAGAATCTTAACTTTAACAAAAAATCACAAGATACACAAAGAAAATGGAAATGATGGTCCACGCAAAAGTACTAAATGAAGGGAGTGACATTGCATTTATGGAAGCTGGCATAATGAACATAATGGAAACATATAATACAATATTAAATATGCTCTAAGAATTAAAGGAGATCAAGAAAATGGTGCATGAACAAAAAGAGAATGTAAAAAAAAAAAAAAAAGATACAATCTCTAAAAAGAAACCAAGAAAAAATTCTGGAAGTGAGACAATAACTGAAGTGAGAAACACAATGGAGGTATTAAACAACAGATTTGATCAAGTACAAGAAGAATCAGCAAACTTGAGGATAAGGTAGTTGAAATTACAGAGACTAAAGAACAACAAGGAAAGAAGCTCGAAACTGCTGAGCACAGTGTAACTGACTGTGGGACAACATCAAGCAAAAAACACATCTATCATGGAAATCCTAGAAGGAGATGAAAGAGAAAGGGACGGAAAGAATAGTTGAAGAAATAATAGCAGAAAATTCCCTGAATCTTATGAAGGACATAAACCTACAAATTCAAGAAGCTCAGCAAACTCCCCGTAAGACAAACCCAAAGAGATCCACACTGCAACACATAATCAGGCTTTCAAAAACTAAAGAGAGAATCCTGAAAACAGCAAAAGGGGATTGAACACTCACATATAAACGAAAAACCAAACCCATTGCTGTTGAGTCAATTTTGACTCATAGCAACACTAAAGGACAGAGTAGAACTCCCCCATAGGGTTTCCAAGGAGCAGCTGTTGGATTCAAACTGCCAACTTTTTGGTTAGCAAATGAGCTCTTAACCACTGCACCACCAGGCCTCCAGATACAAAGGACCCCAAATAAATAAAGTGCAGATTTCTCCTCAGAAACCTTGGAGGCCAGAAGGCAATGGGACGACATATTTAAAATGCTGAAAGAAAAACAAACAAAAAAACTGTCAACCAAGAATACTGTACCTGGTAAAAATTGTTCTTCAATAATGAGGATGACTTTAAGACATTTCCAGATACACAAAAGCTGAAACAGTTCATATTTACCAGACCAGCCCTACCAAAAATGCTAAAGGGAGCTTTTCGTATGGAAGAGAAAGGACATTACAAAGTAACTAAAAGCCATACACAGAAAGAAAGATCTCTACTTAAGATAATTGCATGAGCCAGTATAAGGAACTCATTTTCTGCTTTAGTTTTGTTTTATTTACAGCCAAAGATACACAATTTCAACAATTTCTACACGTACAATCCAGTGAAATTGGTTACATTCTTCAAGTTGTGCCACCATTCTCACTATCCTTTTCCACATTATTCCACCACTGTTATCTTTAACTCACTACCCACTAAGCTTCTCATCCAACCTTTTCAGTTGTTGTCAGTTTGATCTCACATTGATAATTCTTTAAAAGAACACACTGCTCAAAGCATTCGAGGATGCCTTTTTTTTTTAATTGTTTTCTTAGTTTATTTGATTTTTTTTTTCCACTTGTTAAGGATGAGAATCACAACATTCTACATCCTAACTGGAGCAGAATGCCTTTTTTTTTTTTTTTTTGCCATTTTCATAGATGAAAAATATTAACAAGATACAAGGATTTTATATGTTTGAGTTAAACTTCTAAGGAAGGAAGAACATGTGAGCAACTGAGGTGAGGGTTACTTCTCCAGTCTAAAGACACTGACATACTAAGCAATTTACCTTGAAGAAAGTCTCAGTACAGGGGAAGTACCAAAATAAAATATTTAGAAACAGATCATGACCATGGGGAAGAAGCTGATACTCAGATTGCGGGGCTAATGCTCTTAAAACCCTTCTTATATAAAGTCAATTGATCCTTATCTTTGAAATAAAATTTCTCATAATTTTCTTTAGGATTGAAAGCAGATATGAAGCCTTGTTAGAGCCTTTTCTCTTTGGCCTAGCAAGCAGAGGTTGGCCAAACTAGTGTAAAATGTCAGACTAGATCAAAGATCTAGAGAAAAGCTCTGTATCTAACTTTCCTGTAGGGTGACCCTGTGGGAAGCAAAGTTTATAGAGGCTGAGAGCTAGGCAGAGCGTGTATCTTTAAGTTGTGTATTAAAGGAATTTTCCTAAAGTGAGGATTCTTGGACATCAAATAAAAAAGAGATGAGTTGGTGCCCTATGTATAACAGGGAGAGCTACAGCTTTTCCCTGAACTGTTCTAATTCATTATGAGCTATTTGGTCCGGTTGAAAGGAATTCTAATTGTTAGGTTCTTCATGGTTTATAAAGACAAAGGATTAAAAAATAAGTATAAATTTATGTTACAGGGCACATGATGTAAAAAAAAATGTAGAAAGGTTAAATTAGACAACAACATAGATGATACACGTAGAGTTTTTATATGTTGGTATCAATTTAATCTAGGGTGTAATAAATGCAAGATGTTAAATGTAATATTCATGACAACCACAAAGAAAATATCTAAAAAAAATAAACACAAAAGGAAAGGAGAAGAGAATCAAGCCAGTTCACTAGAAAAAAGAAAAAACACTGAAGTTGGCAGTATTATAGGAAATAAGAGACAAAAAAGGTTTAAGACACAAAAAATAAATAAAATGGCAGAAGTTAAGTCCCTCCTTATTGGTAATTACTGTGAATGTAAATGGAATAAATACTCCAATCAAAAAGTAGAGAGTGACAAAAAGAATTAAAAAAAAATTACCCAACTATATGGAAAACCAGGTGGCATAGTGATTAAGAGCTACGGCTGCTAACCAAAAGGTCAGCAGTTCAAATCCACCAGGCCCTTCTTGGGAAACTCTACAGCGCAGTTCTACTCTGTCTGTAGGGTCTCTATGAGTCAGAATTAACTCAACAGCAATGGATTTGATTTTTGGTATATGCTGTGTCTAAGAGACACACCTCAGGCCCAAAGGACACAAATAGGTTGAAAGTGAAAGGATAGAAAAAAATATTCCATGCAAACAATAACAAAAAGAGATTTGGAGGGGAGGTTTTAATATCAGGCAAAATAGACTTTCAGTCAAAATCTGCTAAAAGAGAAAAGGAAGACATTATATAATCATAAAAAGTTCAAGTCAAGAAGAAATAACAATTATAAATATATATGCACCTGATCTCAGAGTATACAAATACTTAAAGCAAACAATGAAAGAATTGAAAGAAGAAATAGACAGTTCTACAATAATAATGCCACCACACACCTGTCAGTTGGTTGCACTGTGGTGGCATTATGCTGTGATATTGGAAGCTTTGTCACTGGTATTTCAAACACCGGCAGGGTCACCCATGGTGGACAGGTTTCAGCAGAGCTTCCATGCTAAGACAGACTAGAAAGAAGGACCTACTTCTGAAAAAATTGGCCAGTCTACTTCTGAAAAAACTGGCCAGTGAAAACCTTGTGAATAGCAGCAGAACATGTCTGATATAGTGCTGGAAGATGAGTCACACAGGCAGGAAGCCACTCAAAATATGACTGGGAAAGGACTGTCTCCTCAAAGTAGAGTCGACCTTAATGACATAGATTGAGTAAAGCTTTCAGGATCCTCACTTGCTGAGGTGGCACAACTCAAAATGAGAAGAAACAGTTGTAAACATCCATAATAATTGGAACATGGAACATATAAAGTATGAATATGGGAAAATTGGAAATTGTCAAAAATGAAATAGATTACATTAAGGTCAATGCCTTAGGCATTAGTGAGCTGAAATGGGCGGACAATGAAAATTTTGAATCTGACAATCATACCGTCTACTGGGAATGACAAATCGAAGAGGAATGGTGTTTATCATCAAAGAGAACATTTCAAGATCTATCCTGAAGTACAACGCTGTCAGTGATAGGATAATATCCATACACTACAAGTAAGACCAGTTAATACAACTATTATTCAAATTTACACACTAACCACTAATGCCAAAGATGAGGAAATTAAAGATTTTTACCAACTTCTGCAGTCTGAAATTGATCAAATACGCAGTCAAGATGCACTGATAACTACTGGTGATTTAAAAAAAAAATGCAAAAATTAGAAACAAATAAAAAAAGAATCAGTAGTTGGAAAATACGGCCTTGGTGATAGAAACGGATGCCAGAGATCCATGATAGAATTTTGCAAGACCAACGACTGATTGATTGCAAATACCTTTTCTTAACAACATAAACAGCGACTATACATGTGAACCACACCAGATGGAAAACACAGAAATCAAATCGACTACAACTATTGAAAGAGATCATGGAAAAGTTCAATGTCAGTCAGAACAAGGCCAAGGGTTAACTGCCGAAACAGACCTTCAATAGTTCATATGCAAGTTTAAGCTGAAGCTGAAGAAAATTAAAACAAGTCCATGAGAGCCAAGATACAACCTTGAGTGAGTATACGGCACCTGAATTTGGAGGCCATCTCAAGAACAGTTTTGACGCATTGAACACTAATGACCGAAGACCAGACAAGTTGTAGGATGACATCAAGGACATAATATGTGAAGAGAGCAAAAGATCATTGAAAAGACCAGAAAGAAAGAAAAGACCAAAATGGATGTCAGAAGAGACTCTAAAACTTACTCTTGAACATCGAGTAGCTAAAGCAAAAGGAAGAAACGTTGAAGCAAAAGAGCTGAACAGAAGGTTTCAAAGGGCAGCTTGAGAAAACATAGTAAAGTATTAAGATGAAATGTGCAAAGATAAGGAATTAGAATATCAAAAGGGAAGAACACATTTAGCATTTCTCAAGCTGAAAGAATTGAAGAAAAAATTCAAGCCTCAAGTTGAAATTTTGAAGGATTTGATGGGCAAAATATTGAACGACTCAGGAGGCATCAAAAGAAGATGGAAGGAATGGAAGGCATACATAGAGTCACTGTACCAAAAAGAATTGTCGATGTTCAACAACTTCAGGAGCTAGCATATGATCATGAACCAATGGGACTAAAGGAAGAAGTCCAAGCTGCACTGAAAGTATTGATGAAAAACAATTCTCCGGGAATTGACAGAATACTAATTGAGATGTTTCAACAAAAGGATGTAGCACTGGAAGTGCTCACTCATCTATGCCAAGAAATTTGGAAGAGGGCTACCTGGCCAACCTACGGAAAAGATCCATATTTGTGCCCATTTCAAAGAAAGGTGATCCAACTAAATATGGAATTATTGAACAATATCATTAATATCACATGCAGGTAAAAATTTGCAGAAGATCATTCAAAAGCAGCTACAGCAGTACATCAACAGGAAATTGCCAGAAATTCAAAATGGATTCAGAAAAGGATGTGGGACCAGGGATATCTTTGCTGATGTCAGATGGATCTTGGTTGAAATCTGAGAATACCAAGAGGATGTTTACCTGTGTTTTATTGACTATGCAAAGGCATTCAACTGTGTGGGTCATAACAAATTATGGATAATATTGCCAAGAAAATGAATTCCAGAAAACTGAATTCTGCTCATGAGGAACCTGTACATAGACTAAGAGGCAGTCATTCGAACAGAAAGAGGGGATACTGCATGGTTTAAGATCAATAAAGATGTATGTCAGGGTTGTATCCTTTCACCATACAAATTCAATCTGTATGCTGAGTAAATAATCCAAGAAGCTAGACTATACGAAGAAGAATTTGGCATCAGAATTGGTGAAAAACTTAATAACAATCTGCAATATGCAAATAACACAACCTTGCTTGCTGAAAGTAAAGAGGACTTGAAGCACTTACTGATAAAGATTGAAGACTACAGCCTTCAGTATGAATTACACCTCAACATAAAGAAAACAAAAATCCTCACAACTGGACCATAAGCAACATCATGATAAATGGAGAAAAGATTGACTTTGTCAATGGTTTACTTGGATCCACAATCAGTGCCCATGGAAGCGCAATGAGGAAATCTAAGGACGTATTGCATTGGGCAAATCTGCAAAAGACGTCTTACAAGTGTTTGAAAGTAAAGATGTCACCTTTGGGAACTAAGGTGTGGCTGACCCAAGCCATGATATCTTCACTCTCCACATAAGCATGCAAAAGCTAGACAATGAATAAGGAAGACCAAAGAAGAATTGATGCCTTTGAATTATGGTGTTGGCAAAGAATATTGAATATACCATGGTCTGCCAGCAGAACAAACAAACCTGTCTTGGAAGAAATACAGCCAAAGTGCTCCACGGAAGCGAGGATGGCAAGACTTTGTCTCATGTACTTTGGACGTGTTATCAGGAGGGACCGGTCCCTGGAGAAGGACATCATGCTTGGTAGAGAGTCAGCAAAAAACGGGGAAGATCCTTGACCAGATGGATTCACACAGTGGCTGCAACAATGGGCTAAAACACAGCAATGATTGTGAGGATGGCACAGGAGAGGGCAGTGTTTCGTTCTATTATGCATAGTGTCGCTGTGGGTTGGAACTGTCTTGACAGCACCTAACAACAACACAATAATAATGGGAGATGTCAATGCACCGCTTTCAATAATGGGCAGAACATCCAGAAATAAGATCAATAAGAAAACAGAAGACTTGAATGACACAGTAAAGCAACTAGACCTGACAGACATATATAGAACAAAAGTCACCAAACAACAGCACAACGTACATTCTTCTTTAGTGCACATGAGTCATTCTCCACAATCGTCCACTTGCTAGGACACAAAGTAAGCCTCAATAAATTTTTAAAAATTGAAACCACACAAAGTATTTCCTCCATCCATGATGATATGAAGTTAGAAATTAACAAAAGAAAGAAAACTGGAAAATACACAAACATACGGAAATTAAACACACAGTTATGTACATGTTAAAGTAAGACACCCAGTAAACTTTAGTCATGGTCCGGAAGACACCATAGTTCAATTATATTTAAATTCTCAATATATTTTCAAGTAATCCTTGGGGAGACATTTTATAATCTCACATACTTAAAGCTTGGTAAACTAAAAAATTCTTCTTAAGCTGAGTTTACCTACATGTTCCTGATGCTCAGAAAAAAAGTATGTGTGTGTATGTGGGTGGGTGGGTAGGTAGGTGTGTGTGGGTGTGTGTGTTTGAGGGGCTGAGAGGGAAGGGATTTTAGAGGTGACATTTCGCATTTTAAAATATATGCAGGATGGACTGATAGATTTTTCAGAGAATATGTTGAAAAGTGAAAGAGGTTAGCAAGTAAACCAATGTCTATAGTAGACCCATCTACCAGCACTGTTCAGTAGAACTTTTTGTGAGAGTTCTATGTACTCACAGCCTAATAAAATAGTCGTTAACCACGTGGCTATAGAATACTTGAAATATGGCCAATGTGACTAAAGGACTGAATTTTTAATTTAATTTGAATTAAATTTCAATGTAAATAGCCACACAAGGTTAGTGCTTACTGCATCGCATAATGCAAGCTATTCTCTTCTTGCAACAATTAGGAATGTAACAAAATCATACCAGAACCATTTGAGGCATGAACTTTCAAACAGAGCAAAACATTTCCCCTCCAACATTCCTGTTCACATCATAACTCTTCTTCTACCATTATCCCCAGATACCTTCAAACTTGTAATATGAAAACATAGGGGTGGAAACACAAGAAAAACGAGGACAGCCAAAGGGAAAGGCATGGGAGGCTAAAGCTGGAGGTGACCCTAGAGCACTCAGCAACGAGATAGGACAAAGCAAACAGCCAAAAGGAGAATTCAGGTCGCAAGCCCCGAGCACCCCGACCTGCACTTCTCCCATCTCCATCTCTGGGCACTTATTTGAAGAGTTTGCTAGTTGGATGCAGTTGATGGGATATGGCAAAGGATTTCATTTTTTTAATCACCTTTTCCACTTGTCATGCTGAATGTCAGGACCTTTACAGCATTTTGCAAATTGAATTTACCTTTCCATTTAGGTAACACACTTAACTGAGCTTTCATTTGCCTTCTGCTGACTGAAAAAAGGCTCCGTGTATTTACTGGCTCAGTTTTCTGCCTGCACTTGAGGGAATCAGGGTGTTCACAGACCACTACTTCTGGCTGAACCTAAACCTTGGATCCCAGAGGAAGGCGACTTGCGGACCACCTCCATTTATGAGAAGGACATCTGTTTGGTCGGCCACATCTTACCAAATAGCTCTTGGTTCTCCCCAGAACCTAGTTGCTACCTCCCACCCTCAGCCAAATCCGAGTTTAGTTTCTCTGTTCCCAGATACTCTGTTTCCCTAGGCAACATCAGTGTGTACAGAAACTCACTGCTTGGACACTCCAAGGATCATCAGGGCTCAACATTTATTTTTGTAATAATACCTAAGATTCACAATGCATTTTCTTTTTAGTTATACAATTTAGTTATACAATTTAGCTACAATTTTGAAGCATAAAAAAAATGGTTTTATACTGTAGGTAAGCACTTATAAGCAATTAATATTAATATATAATAAAAATTCAGACTTAAATTCATGAATGATTAAATTAAGCCAGGTGGCTAATTGGATTTAGGGGCTCCATTTGATGAATCAAAAAATAATGCCATCATTGAAAGCAGATCAGTAAAACTCTGGCCCTACCCATATTTTCATACTGATAGAAAGAGAAAAGCCATTAGTACACAGCAAACTCTCATCTAAACCTACCTGCAGAACTGACAAAACTATTTAAAACTATTTCCAAGTTAAGCCTCAGAAGGTAAAACTAGAACATTGCCTCCACTCCCACCCGCATCCAGCCCAAGCAGAGTGCCTGGCGTATAACTGGAGCTTAACAAACATTTGTTGAACAAATAAATAAATGAGAAACAAAGTAGAAAGTATCTCTATACTTATGGGAGAGGTAGTTACAGAGTTTCAGACCCAAATCCCAAAGATTAGAGGTCTCCCCTCTAGTTCAATCCAGTAGCTAAAAAAATTGCAAGCACTCACATCTAGTGCTTTTAGGGCTTCCTATTCCCTGCTAAAGAAAAGCTGTGTCTTATTTCTACGTACTTTTTTGAGTCAACGCCCCTAAATCATAGCAGAAGGGAGCCTAGAAAAAGATCCTACCATTTGAGGGAGAGGGAAGATTCTGAATATAAATTTTTTTCTTAGTGCTGAATCCACTTTTAGGTCTTTAGTTTTAAACTAATAATAATAGAAAAGACTGTCTCCATGCCATATTCTAAGAATAGGGAGAAAATTCATGAAAGAGGATTGAACCACTATGATTAAACTCTTTGAGTTCATGCACGCTTGCATTAACCACTTCATTTAATCCCAAATTGAAGGGTCTCAGACTAATTTCTAGTACTGGGGACCTTAGAATATTAATTCCTTCAGAAAATTTGGAAATGTGGTTTCCTGTTAGGCTGATCCAAGACTTGTTTCATGGGGTCCCAGAATAGCTCTGAGAGAGGCCAATGGGAAGAAGTTGAGAGAAGTGAGATATTGACTGAATAGGAAAAAAGATTTCCAATAGTCAGAGCTGTCTATGAAATACTAAATATTGGATATGCTATCTCAGTAATTGGAAGTACTCTGTCGCTGTTCCATATCGAGAAGTAGAAAAGATGGGACATTCGTCAGTAGTGGGGTAGATGACCTTTAAATCCCTTTCCAGGCCTTAGATTCTATAAGTCCATGAATCTCCCCGCAGCCTTCTGAAATAAGCTTCCGAGTCTCATCGCTTACCTGCACTGAAAAGGGCAACAAGGGATGTGGAAGAAAGAATTGAATCTCCCATTGGTCACATCCAGGACTTTCTTGAGACAAGCCCAGTTTCCTCTAGGGTCACTGCTAGTGGTCAGTGTTCTACACTCCCTCAGAACACACAGGCCAGACCAGCACCTTACCAGGTACATGTATTTCAACCAAAATAAACTCAGCCTTAGAAATTTGGAAAACAGCCACGTTACTGGCTACAATGCAGACAGATGGTACAATGTCCCCTTGGGCCCCTTCCTCATAAAAGACCCTATAGGAAAAGCTGTAAAATCCTATTCAATTTAATTCTGTATTCTGAAATAGTATACTCTGTGTCACGGTGCTATAAATTAACTTCGTATTCTGACAAATGAACTCCTGGTGTGATTAAGTCAAGTCCCATTTGTTTCCTGTTTCCTCTATCTGCTGCTCTATCATAGAGAACTGGCAGAAAAACCCAAGTCCTTGGTTCATCCAGGGGAGAAGTGCAAGGAGAATGGAAGGAAAAACATCATTGTGGTGTGTGGTTTGGTTTCTCAAAGTTGGCTTTGGAATGTATATCTCTGATTGCTTATTACTCAGTGAATGTCATCAACCACTACCTCCAGGGAGAGTCAGAGAGAAGGCAGACAGAGGTGAGGAGGATGAAAGAAGGATGAGAAGAGCAAGAGGAGGAGAGAGAGAGCAAACAAAGGAGAAGTAAGAATAATAAAGAAATTAAAGAAGAGAAATTTGAAAGGAGAGGGGAAAAAAAGGCTTCTTGTTAACAGCAAAGCCTACGCATTCCCAAACCCTCATGTGATTCTCTCACATACACATCAAACCAAAAATCAAACTCTTTACCATAGAGTCTATTTTGACTCATAGTGACCCTATAGGACAGAGAGCTGCCCCATAGGGTTTCCAAGGATTCAAACTGCCAAACTCTTGGTTAGCAGCTGAGCTCTTAACTGCTGGGCCACCAAGGCTCCCCCATACACACACACACACACACAAATAAAAAAATTGGTTACTGCTTTGGGATGTTGAGAAAGAGCTGAGTTCATTCTATGGTATTTCCAAGTGAGGAATATCATCTCCAAGGAGAATAACCGAAAGATGCTGCAAAGAGACTGACTCAGGTTGGTGAATTCCCTGTAACAGGATGCAACCTCTGCCTGGACATGTCACGGGTGGGTTCCTGACATCAATAGCATCCCAGCAGTGCTATTTTCTCCTGAAACGGAGGGACAGCAAGAGCCATGGTTGAGTTTGAGTGCAGTAGGTGCCAGAAATAGCCCCACAAAGTCCCAGGAAGTTTATCTCAGCTGATTCCCAGACAGATCTTTCTTCTCTGACTTCCTAGTGCAATGCTTCCCACTCTTTTTTATGCATAGTGTTTAGTTTTACTTTTAATGTTTGACTTAATTTTAGCAAATGAGGATGCTGCTCATGGGACACACTTGTAACTGGCAAACTCACTGGAAAGCTCTGTTCCAGGGTTTTACCACTTACCACACACTGTCTTGTAGCATTTTTATGCATTAGGTCTGATTACAAAGCAATGACTACCTGTACTTTGTGGAAGGGTTCATGACTTCTTCTTCGATTAAGACCTGTCTCTCTTACACATGTGCATACACCACACACACACACACACACACACACACACACATCACATATGTATTTGGGATCATGTATTACACAAATATGAATTCCCCTCTCATGATTTCAACATAATAAATGGGTAATAAATCCTATTTTGTTTTATTTTAGGTCTTTTGATTAAAGGATGGGAAAGATTAGAAAGTAGCTACCTAAGTAACCAGTACTGGCCTCCTCCTTATTCATTCTCCTACTATTCTCTGAACTTTGGCCCTTTGCTGAAAAGCTTTGCTAGTCTTTAATATATTTCATTCTTTGCATTTGAATCCCCAGTCAGTATATATACAAATGGATTCATTCATTCATTCAATATTTACCATGCACAAATATGTTCCAGGGACTCTTTTAGGTGCTAGTGAGCAAGAAAGTCAAGGTCCTTGACTTCTTGGAGTAAATTCCTAGTGGGAGAAAAAAATGTAGATGAGTTTTAAAATATTTATTTATTTGTTTATTTATGGCAGAGTGGTGAAGAAGGAGTGGGGCTGCCATTCTGAAGAGACGGGGCTGCCATTAAGGTGTACCAGGAGAATGGAACCACTGCCCAAAGCTGAGGGGGTAGGGCTGCAATGCCCAAGAGGCAGAAGAACAGCGCCTGCCAGGGCCAAGGGTGTTAGGTTGCCACTCAGGTGGACTAGGATAATGGAGCCACCCAAAGCTTAGGGAGAAGAGTTGCCATCCCAGTGGACCTGGAAGGTAGAGTTGAAGCCCAGGGCTGAGGGGCCTCCACCCAAAATCCAGAGAGCATTGCCAGTACCCAGAGTCTGGAGAGCAGGGCCATGGCCTAGATGGTCTCAGAAAAGGAAGAATTATTTTCAAGCCTTGAGAGCTAATGTAAATTGTTCTGCTGGGTTTTGGACTTGCTTGGTGCCTGTTATCCCTTCTTTTCCCTCTAATTTCTTCCATTTGTAATGGAAATGTCTACCTTGTGCCTGTTCCCCCATTGTGCTTTGGAAACAGATAACTCGTAATCTAGACTTCACAGGTTCACAGATGAAGAGGAATTTTGCTCCAGGATGGAATATGACTAGTCTCACTCATATTTCACTTAGACAATTCAGAAGATGAGATTTTGGAGTCAGAGTTGACTTAAGACTTTTGGGATGATGTGATAGGGTAAATGTATTTTGCATGTGGGAAGGATATGAATTTTGAGGGGCCAAAAGTTGAAATGTTATAGATTAAATTGTGTCCCCCCTCCCAAAATTAAGTGGTGTAATTCCTAGCCTCTATATGGTTATAATCTCATTTGGGAATGGGTTTTCTTTGTTACATAATGAGACAGGATCCGTGTAGGGCATATCTTGAATCAATCTATTTTTAGATATAAAAGAGATTAAACAAGCAAGCAAGAGAAGCAGAGTTGGGGAAATATTGATGCCAAGCCACATGGAATTCTCCAATGAACCAGAAAACAATCTGAGGAGATAAGGAACTTCACCTTGAATTCAGACTTTTAGCTTCCTAAACTGTGAGAAAATAAATTTCTGTTTGTTAAAGCCGTCCATCCACTTGTGGTGTTTCCTTATAGCAGCACTAGATAATTAAGACCGAATCTTTGCAATCATCCTGGTGAGAGACAACTGATGGTATGTGGAACTAGAGTGATAGCAGTGGAGGTGATTAAAAGTGATCAGATTTGGTAGACATTTTGAAGATAAGTCAATAAATTGCCATGTTGTACAGAAGTGAGGAAGAGAGGAATCAAGAATGAGTCCTAGGCTTGGACCTGAGCCACTTAGTGAAATGTAAAGGTGGCATTTAAAGAAATAAGGTAGACCCAGGGGAAGCAGCCTGTTAGAAATCCGAGTGGAGATCCAAAACGATTAGATATAGAAATCCAGAGATTAAAGAGAAGTCAAAGTTGGAGATACAAATTTGGAAGTCATTAGCAGAGACTTTATTTATTGCCATTAGATGATGTGTTCTAAAAGAAGCCATTTCAAAATAATTTCACTAGAAAAGGGAGAAGATAGAAACAGAAAATCAGCATCATGAATATCTAGAAAAGAAGCAGTTTGGCTTTGATGAATTAGATTCATCTCCCCTGCCCTCCTAACTGAATGATCCCTTATGGTTAAATAGAGAAAGATGAGTCAACCATTGACTGCTTTCTTTACCTGTACACACTCCTCTGGTCCCCAGCATTCCCCACCAGCCTCCTTCCCTCCCCCACAAAAGAGAAAACCTGGTTTCACTAACAGGGAAGTGTGAATCATTGTGACAACGGTCGAAAGATTCGATCAGGCCAGAGAAGAAAGTGTTCGGATAACCTGTGAACCTTGAGATTAGTTTATTCAAGAGAACTTTGCTCACTAACTGTACAGTTCCTTAGAGATAATATGAATTGAGTGAGATTTAACCATGCACTGATGTCTCAGTCTGGAAAGACGGAAGGGTTTGGTGTGTCCTTGCTTGCACATTTCCTTTCCTACTAAGAACAGTTTTTTTGTTTTATTTCCCACGAACTCAACTTAGAGTGTTGCAAGAGAGTTGACACTAACACTGACCATCATTTGATCTGATTGCCACCTGTGATTTATGTTGTTTGCCTGGGCAAGCTTTGGGAAAGAGCCTCACCTATAAACTAAATTAATATGAAAAAGAGAATTGATTAATGAGCGAGCCAGGGAATGGTTAGTGTTAATATTTTAATAGAGATGATAACCCTGGCCTCCAGAAAGAGTTCACTTATTGACCCCTCTGGCTTCATTTTATTTAAAGTGGTGATTGAACATACTCCCCATTAATCAACTTAACTACCTGGTTTGTCATTCCAAGGGCACACTGTTTTAATGCATGAAGCCCAGCTATGACACTGTTAAATATAGAAACGAATTTGGTAAAAAATCCATGTTCTTATGGAAAGTCTAAAGAAATCTTTTTATTAGGATCCAACATCATCAGAAGAACAAGTCCTCACTGCATTTTCTCTGTGTGTTAGAAGCTACCCTTGCCAACCAAGTATAGCTTTGGGGCCTATTTCATGAAATTGCTTTGCAGATGAAACCCAGTAAACCCAGTGCCATCGAGTCGATTCTGACTCATAGCGACCCTAGAGGACAGAGTAGAACTGCCCCATAGAGTTTCCAAGGAGTGCCTGGTGGATTTGAACTGCCAACCCTTTGGTTAGCAACCGTAGCACTTAACTACTAGTAAAATTGTCCTTTGCTTTTAATCTTGTGGGTGTAACCAACAAGAAATGGGAGATCCCCTTGCCACATCGGCTGTAGCTCCTTTATTCATCTCCACTTCTTTTTTCAGATGGAACCAGTGATTAGAGTTTGCTGACCCTAAGAGCTCAAGGTTCCAAGGGAGACAGATAGCAACCACTTGAGAATTTTCCATCGTATGATTGTTCAATTGTCCAGGAAATATGCAGAAAAAGCAAGAATGTAGTTGCCCCAGAACCAGGAGCTACTTGAATGAAGATGTGTTCAACGTATGAGACTGTTCTAAAGGGAAGAGTGGTTAAAGGACTTTGTGGGTATCTTACAAGCAGAAACATATTCTAAGGTAGTCATTGAATTATTGAATTATTTAATGGATAAATGAATGGATGGATGAAATGGTTCATTCAGGCTAAGAAGCTAGGAAGTATCACTTCCTATGCCATAGGAGAAATGTTGGATAGACAGACCAGATATCCTGACCAAAGAAGAGCCTGATGTTTAGATAGATAAATGATCAGGGCCAAAAAAGTTTCATGGATTGGCAATCAGTGGAGGATCACTCATGAGGAACTAGGGTGTAGAATGGAGCATAAAGTGGAAAGAAAGAAATATGACAGGAATTCAGTAACCAGAACTTGAATGTTCTGAAAAGAAGATGGAGGCTTCTACCACAACCATGGCATAGAGTTAGAATGGAGTCAGAAGTAAGGTGCCTCTTGGCCTAGAGCTAATTGTATTTTCCTTGATTAGAGTGGAGCCTGGGGCAGACTAAGCTTACAAGTGAAGGAGATTTATTCCATCTCAGGGAATTGGTGAATGAACTGGCAAGGGAGCCAAATTTGTCATTATATCTTCCTTTCAAGGGTTCCTGTAGCCAGTTTTATGGAAAGGAGCTACCAGGACATAGAAGTACCTCTTCTTTGTCTAAGAGTAAGATCATAGGCTTTGGATTCAGATAAGAGTTCTAGTTTCTTCTATTTGCTAACAGTAGCCTGGGGATGGTAACATAGCCTCTTTGTACATAAAGCATGTAATGTATTTAATACAGTGCCAGACTTATACTAATTACTCAAAAAATGTTAGCCATTGTTATTGCTATTACTTCTGCTGCTGTTGTTATCGTCATTACTTTCCTTTCAGGGATTATAGAGAGCTTACTATATGCCAGACGCATCATCTTATTTAGCCCTTCAACCAACTCTGGAGGTAGGTACCACTGTCACCATATGTTTATGAATGAGAAAACTGAGACTGCAAGAGATTGCATAGCTTGTCCAAGGTAACACAACTTGTAAACGGAGGAGCTGGTATTTCAAATGGGTCTGTGTGACAGCAGAACCCTAGATATTACAATATACTGATTATCAAAAAGTATGAAAACCATAAGTGAGTCTGAGTCCACTTTGGAATCTCAGATGACTCTTTCCAGATGGCTTCTCAGAGGATGGTGTGTATCACCATGTGCAGTTAATAGGCAACCCACCCTAACACTGACTCTTTAGTAGTTACTAAAAGACAGTAATTAGTTCTGTTCTAATCTGTTCTAAGTAGCAAGTAAATGCCTGGCTCTCTCTCAAGATAACTCAAAAAATGCATCCCCATTTAAGATTAGATAGAAAAGCATTCAGCTATGCATGAGGGTTCTTCTCTAATTACAATGGGCTTGAATTCTGTTCTGCTGGTCTCTGGGTCATTTAGTATTGAGTTCCCTAGTCCCAGAGCACCCAGCTGAAGACCAAGAGATAAGACAAACACTGGTTTCAGAAGCATTAAACCACAGTTTGGGATGAACACCAGACCCAGAGCTCACAGAAGGCTTGGCTGTACCAGGCTCTAAAATTGCCCATCCAAAGGAACAGGACAATAAATGAGAAAAAGTTCAAGATCTTATGGTTTCTCTAAAGCCTGTCTCTGAAACACTCTGATTCTCTGTAAGAGAAGCTCTGAGGATTTGAAAACTTAAACAGAAAAATATCAAAAGTGCTAAGGATGTCAGTGAGTCCAAAATACTAAGATCTTTCAGGGGAACTGGAGGCAGGGTGGGGAGGGGGCTGGGCTTCAATAACTCAACAACTCAAAGAAGACAAGTATTCATCTCTGGGATTCAGTGAATATGGCACAGATTCTAAACACACAGGTACTTAGGCTAAGACTTGAGGCATGTTAAAAAGCAACCTCATTTCTCTGTGGTTAAAGTCTTACTGGAGCCCAGCAATGTGTGCCCATAAACGGTAATCCCCAACTACCACTGCCCATGGCCCACTGCCTCACGTTACTCCCTTCAGGAGGAGGTTCCAACAGCCATGTTCTTTGAGAGCTCAAGTCCCCAGCCTCTGCTTTACACAAAAGAGATAAAGCTGCTGGCATTCTGAAGTCCCAACTCAAAGTTCACTTCTGAGCCTTTGAGGCACCATCCTTTCCTTATTGGGGGAATAGGACTGGAATCTACAGTGACTGACTCAATATGTGGGGATTTCAGACTTTGGAGATTTCACAGAATACCATGGAATCAAAAACAAGGAATTGCTAAAGTCCACAACAGCACTATTAGAGCCCATCAGCCATGCTAGGGACAGCAGCAGAGGAGAAAATTCTTAGCTTCTGCCACTTGCATTCAAAGCAATGCTAGAATTTCAATGATACTGAGAGGCTGGAGAAGCAAGTTATGGGGAGGGTAGAACATGTGGCAGGGTCTGGTTTTATGGAGTAACGTTTAGAACAGAATTTGGGTCCCAGAAAGAGGATACACAGAACTATGTACTTTTCCCTCTCCTTTACCAGTGTTTTTCTTTTAACGGAAGTTGATGTAGAAGACAACAAACACCATAAGTACCATGGTCAAGTCCCAGGTCATAACGCAGTGTGCTCTGGACTTGGGTGAGTGGCAGAAGAAGTCAGACTAGAAAGAGAGTGTTTGGTAACAAAGATTAAACAGATCTGCCGTGGCAGTGTGGGTGAATCAAGGATATTCCAGTAGTAGATGAGAGGAAAAAATCTGGATATGAATGTGAAGTAACAGGACAGTGTAATCCAGAGCAATGTATTCTTCATGGCAAAGGAGAAAAAATGCAGTCCTCTGGGAGTCTAGGGGTATAGTTTGAAGCAGCCCACACTAAGCTTTAAATGTCCTGAAGCCTGCGTTCTATCCTAGAATTTCAATGGAACTCCTCAATCTATTCCATAACATATTCATATTTGCTTTTATAAAAAAGCTTTTATATAAAAAATAATTTTAAAAACGAAGACTTTTAAACCTATATTTTCAAGTAAAATCAACTTTCAGGGAAGGCGATTCACATTTCCCTCTCACGATCCCGCACTCCTTGGCACACTGTTGCATATATCTAACTAAGTACATTCAGGCTTGTGTTTGAGAATCAGGAACATAAGTGAAGGCCCAGGCAGTCTGGTAGGTAGCCTCCAGAAAGCTTTGTAGAGGAATGAATGGTTGTGCTAAGAAGGTGTTTATTTGGTAGCTTCCATGAGGACTCAGTCCTTGGAAGTTCTGGCAAGAGGAAAGCAGGACCCTAAAACCTTGAGGAGTGGGGTATCAAGTTAGGTATCAAGACAGGGACAGCCACTAGAACCAGAACCTCCTGATATTCACATCCTTGTGTAGTTCCCTCCCCTTGAATCTGAGATGCTCTTGTGATCACCTTTAACCCATAGCATGTTGGAGAAGTAATGCTGTACTAGTTCCAGGGATAGGCCTTAAGAAAGCCTGGCAGCTTCTGCTTTTGCCCTCTGAAGAAACGTAGAAATCATGTAACAAACCTGACTACCTTGCTACGAGGAAGTCCTAACTAGTCATATAGAGAAGCCATGGGGAAGAGAACCCAAGAATTCTGCCAGCCAAGGCCTCCTTGGCTGATTGTCCAGCTGAGTACCAATTTGCCCCCATATGAGGGACCCATTTGGGAAATTAACACCACCTGCGGCAGAGCTGCATTCTTTCCTCTAAGTCGTAGCCAAATTGAAGAATCTTGAGCAAAATGAGAGAGTATTGTACAAACCACTAAGGAGTCCTGGTGGCACAGTGGTTAAATGCTTGGCCACTAACTGAAAGGCCGGTAGTTCTAACTCATCCAGCACCTCTGTAGGGGAAAGATGTGGCAATATGCTTCCACAAAGATTACAGCCTAGAAAACCTTATAGGGTAGGTCTACTCTATCCTGTAGGGTCGCTAAGAGTGGGAATCAACTCGATGGCAATAGTGTTTTTTGTTTGTTTTTTATTTTTTGTATAAACCACTGAGTGTTGTGGGTAATAAATACTGAGACACATGGTGAGGCTTTAGCTTCACAGGGCTATTTAGGAAATAAGGTTCAAGTGAGACCTTGAGAAGATGTCCTAATGCTTTCCATGATACTAAGCTTCCTAATATTCTCCCTGAAGGGCTTATGGGAGGAACTAGAAAGGGCTCTGGTGCTATCACGTTTCCAAATTATAATGCAAATATCTCAAACCTTTGACCAAGCTAAGTGAGGTCATAATTTCCACAAATCTCACTCTGGTAAAAATGGAACTTCACCAAATTTATTTACATTTCCTGGTATGCAATGCATGTTGGTAGCCTCATCCTTTCCTGTGGTGTTCAGAATTTGCTAGTTCCCCCATATTCTCCACTTGTCCATCTGCATTGGGCAGTCTTGAACTGCCTTGAAGCGCCCAGCACAGGGTCACATAAATGCAGGTACTTAACATCCCATAGAGGACAATGATAGCAGAGATGTTGATTTCTGGATTATTTGGGGTCAGTCAACACTATCTGCAAGGCAACATTGGAAGAGGAAGTACTATTCAAATATTCCAACTAGGTGCATGGCTGGTAAAGCTCCATGGTGCAAGTCATGATGATTTTCTCTTCCTCTTACCACGGAATGCCGAAAAGCAATTACAAAAGAGGTAACAGCCACCAAGGTCTTATTATGGAATGCAAGGTTTCGGAGGATATCTGCAAGATCTGTCTATTCCGTTGCATCCAGGCAGATCCTAACCCTTGTTATAGAAAACTTTTAGAAAGAAAAGCATTAGGTGTTGTCCAGGAGGTGGCATCCATCCAGCTGAACCTGCTGTAAGAGCTAAAACCCACAGGAACCTCAGCTGCAGGATGCCCTTCTATTTCCATGGAAATAGATGGGCTTTGGGTAAATTCAAAGTATGTGCTTAAAAATAATTTTGCAGCTTCCTTTGAGCCGAGACACACCGTCAGCTAATATACATTTTAGAGCCCCATTGACATGTGTCTGGAAAAGTGGTGGATTAATAATAGCTTACATTTCTATAGTGCTTTTTATCCCAAAGGATCCCAAACAAGGGAAAGAAGCTAAATCTTTTCTCTTTTTTAAAGGAAAAACCCTAGTGAATTTCAAAGCAATCCTAAATGCTGCAACTAATTACAAAGAAATTCACTTTTTTAAAGTGTCAGGACATAATTATTATTATTTTTTAACTTAAATAGTATCCACATTGCTCCTGAGAACTAACAAAGAAATGTCACCATCACCATTTCAGAAGGCTATCATCTCTTTCCAACAAAGACAACAGTTGCAGTGCCAGGAGATTTAGAGACATTCTGGGTGAAGAGATAAAAATAATAATAATAATTAACAATTGCACAGGAAGCTCCATCTGGAGTGTCTGATAACAGTGCAAGATGGATACAGATGGGAAAAGGTGGGTGGCATAGGGAAGAGCTTGTCCCAATCTCATGGGCTTGGGACGCCAAACACACTCATATTAGTGTAGGTTTTGGTTCTTTCCTCTGTCTGCTATCAAAATGAAACTAGCCAGTCCAGAGCCTACATTTTTTACCAGCATCCGGGAAATCCGTGCTCTAGATCATAGCATTATTCTGTCTAGCATCATTACAACAAGGTCAGTAATACATTTACCGGTGTTTGATAATCCCAGATTAATATAGCTTCCCATTCTCTAAAGTACAGATTCTTTCTTACCTTTAACCCAAGTAATTTGCATATACTTTCAAAAAAAAATTTTTTTCTCATAGTAATTTCAGGAACAATGCTTCTTATTCTGAGCTTTTTACCCTGACTGGCAGCTAATAAGAACCTTGAACTGTTCGCAGGTGTCGAACTGAAAAGACATCATAAACCCAGCTACAGCTCAGACAGTTTTTTTTTTTTTTTTTTTATAATCTGTTTAAATCACGTAATTCCCAACCATCTCATGCTTTTAAGACGAGTAGTTGCTTTATCCTAGAGGACTGCTGAGCAAGGAGGACCTCTGCTGTTAAAAAAGAATAAACATCTTTAGAGGGCCAGTGAAACTGCACTTCAGAAAAGGCAAAACAGAATGGAGCAACCAGAAGGATACTCAAAAAGGAAACAGGATTTCTTTGCCATTGGTTTGCTTTCTTTCTACAGAGATGACAAACCAGGGTGAGATGGACACACCTCCATCCTCCCATCTGCCATTGTTAGTAAACGTCATCTTATGATGGGTGAGGAGGCAAGTAAATTGTTGAGAAGATAAAAACTCATTGGGGATATAAAAAAAAATTTTTTTTTTAAATATATTAAATGCCTTTGTGACTCTAAATAAAGACATTCTTTCCCTTTACTGTCATAATTTGAGATTCCAATTTATACTACTTACTTGATACCTATTATGGGAATTAAACCGTCCGCACCGGATAGGCACTGAAAGGGGAGCTCTTTCTCCCACTGTGTCACTGGGAAGAAAAGCTGCATTATGACTGCCTTCACACACCCCCGCCCCCCACCAATGGAAGGTTTGTAAAAACTCCAAAGATATCTCCCTTCAACTTCATTTTTCCAAAAAGGGCATTGGTTCTACAAATCTTCATAGAGGATCTACTATTTGCATACTTTTATATTAGATGCTGTGGAGGGTACAAAAATTATAGAGAAATTTTTTATGGGGCAGTGCTACTCTGTCCTATAGTGTCGCTATGAGTCGGAATCGACTCGATGGCACTGGGTGGGTTTGGGTATATTAGATGCTGTGGGGGATACAAAAATAATAGAGAAGTTTTCCCTTCAAGAAGCTATATGCAAGTAAGACATAAAGACATTCAAACAAATAATACAATAAAAGACATGCCCCAAACTATGAGATCACTTGGTACTAGAAAAAAAAAAAAAAAACATATTAAAAACAGTAAGTGCTATGCCTTTAAGGTAGAGGGTCCTGAAAACTGAAGAGGTCAGGGGAGTGTTTGAAAAACAGGTCCTTAAAGATAGATAGGATTTGACTTAGCCAGGGAAAAGGGGGCATTCCAAGTTGAAAGCTGGGGTAGGGCTCACATGGATAAAACACTAGGGTAGGAATAGAAAGGCTTGGTCTAGGGATTGGGAATAATTCAGGCTAGTTAAAGAGATGGGGTCCTTTGGGGTAAAATTTGAGGTCCTTGAATGCTTAATTCAGTGATATCCAAATATTTTGGACTATGCATCTTATCTCAAGTGTGTATGTGTGTACGTATATACGTATGTGTATGAATAAATTACATTAGGTAATTTATATTATGTTTTTAAAGGGTAAAATAAATAATCGTTTAAATGCTTTTATATATTTATGATTTAAAAAAAAATCTCCATCTCTGAGAAAAATTAATGTCTTAAGTGAGAGCAATACAATTTAATGTGCTTTTTGTTAATCTTTGCAACATACAATTCAAAAAGTTTGACTCTACAGACTTTTCAATAGTGGATTTTAATGGTTGATAGTTTTTGTATAAGTGACAAAAGGTACTTTGTCATTTATGAATTATATCATTATCTGCTTTTACTAAATTATGATACTCATTTTTTAGTTCTATCCATTTTTTTATCCACTGATTATACAAAAGTCTCTGGTGACATTTTGATATTAAATTCCCATTGTTTACAAATGTCTATCAGTTGCTGTTATAAACTAATTAATATGCATAGCATTTCAAGAGAAACGAGCTCAAAATCCACCAAATTCTTCATTTAGGAGATTTTTAAACAGCTTAGAAAAATTTGTCTTCAAGTTTTTACAAGGTGCAAATATGAGATTTTACAGGTGAACGAACATCAGTTTTGCCAATAAAATCATGTAATTATACACACATTTCTAAAGACCAGTTTACAAAATGATCTCTCCTCAGCATTTTTTTTAATAGTTACTTTCCCACTCATTATTTGAAAGCCTTAAAATACAGATTGTCTACTTAACAACAAGAACAAAAAACAAATTTGCTACCTAGTTCAAAAGCTCTTTTTAAGCACTTTACCTTCAGAAAACCAATGAGCACGGTTCACAGGTTTTCATGATCATTCCTCACTTCACTGCAAAGTATTTTAAAGATTGTGGTATATTCTTTAAATCTTGATTTAGTAAAATAGCCACATGCATGACGTTCTGTAGCACTTTTTATACTTCTGGCTTCGACTTGTTGGCAGCAGCAGAATGTCTAGGAATGTCGCAGGGAATTCCACATGTGCTCTGACAGTCAGGTTTTTTAATTCTACTTAGACACTGCACACACGATTCCATTTTCACATATTTTATTTTAAATTTTTTCCTGTTTAGACTATATCTTTTCTAGTACTTCCTTCCTTTATTCACAAAATTTTAGTTATTTGTGCATTTCGTTACTGAAAACAAATCTTGTAAGCTCTATGTGCTGAAACACATTATAAGCTGTGGCACGTTAGAACATCTCTACTTTGAATTAACTCCAAACAACTTGAACTAATAGTTTTTCAAATCTTCAGCAACATTTGTTCTGAAACTTCCATCAATATTCATGACAATAAAATCATGAATATTAATTTTATTTTGTCACCATATTGTTTTCCGTGTATTATTTCAGCCATATTTACTACAGCATGAAGAGCAAGTGTTTGTCAATAGGGTTTTGTAGGTTTTTTTTTTTTTTTTCACTTTTAAGTAAGAAAGGAGCCTAAAAAGAATGTACCATTAAAATCAGCAACATTTTATAGGTTATTTTGTGTTGATTGTGATATTTTTTGCTCTTTAAAATGAGAAATCTATTACAGTTTCTTTTCTCACTCTAAATATTCAGTTTTACACACTTGATTTTGTTTGTAGTCCTGTATTTTTTCTCTTAAAGAGAGACCCCAAAACTAACTCTGCTTCAGCTTCTCAAAACCTGGATCTATCCTTTCTCCTGCTTAGTTTATAAATGTCTTGTTAATTGTAAGGATTTAATACTATCACAGCTTCTATCTCAAGAATAATACACACTTACAGTGAGGTTTATTATTAAATGTAATGGACATTATTTTGTATTTAAATTGTCATCTCAGTAATTTTATATTGTTTTGGCCACATTTTTGTCAGACTTGTTTATTTGCTTTTTTTTTAACTGCATAAATGTGGCCGATAAAGTGTTTGTGCTAGGTATATCAACAGCAGCCTAGCCTTTCTTTGTTATTCTCTTATATTTGCAATTACTATTCTCTTCAATCTATGATTTCTTTCCTGAAATTTTTTAAGACACTTGTTCATTCATGAAACCAAATAATTAATAAATCCATAACCAAGATGCACATAAATAGAGATATATCACAATAAGCTGAAATCTAAACAAAAAATTAGGGTACCACTGTTATCCTCTCAGAATTATGGAATTCACCTGTTACCTCAGGATATCTCAGATACCATAAGTGACATAGGATCATCTGACATACGGTCTGAAACAAATTTTCTGTATCAATTCATACATGAAACGTTAGCAAAAAAAAAAAAATCTTTTTTCCATTTTAGTTAAAAAATATATGATTTGGGGGGATGGAAAAACACTAAATAGACAATAGATAACTGATAACTTTGGTAAAGGGTAAGACAGTACACAATACTGGGGAAGTCAGCACAGATTGTACAAGGCAAGGTCATGGAAGCTCCATAGACACATCCAAACTCCCTGAGGGATCAAATTACTGGGCTGAGGGCTGTGGGGACCATGGTCTTGGGGAACATCCAGCTCAATTGGCATAACATAGTTTATAAGGAAAATGTTCTACATTCTACTTTGGTGAGTAGCGTCTGGGGTCTTAAAAGCCTATGAGCGGCCATCTAAGATATTCCGCTGGTCTCACCACATTGGAAGCAAGGGAGAATGAAGAAAACCAAAGACACAAGGGAAAGACTAGTCCAAAGGACTAATGGACCACAACTACCATGGCTTCCACCAAACTGAGTCTAGTACAACTAGATGATGCCCGGCTACCACCACTGACTGCTGTGACAGAGATCACAGTAGAGGGTCCCGGACAGAGCTGGAGAAAAACGTAGAACAAAATTCTAACTCACAAAAAAAGATCAGACTTGCTGGTCTTACAGAGACTGGAGAAACCCTGAGACTATGGTCCCCAGACACACTTTTAGCTCAGTAATGAAGTCACTCCTGAGGTTCACCCTTCATCCAAAGATTAGACAAACCCACTTAACAAAATGAGACTAAGGGGGCACACCAGCCCAGGGACAAGGACTAGAAGGCAGGAGAGGACAGAAAAGCCAGTAATAGGGAACCCAACGTCGAGAAGGGAGAGTGTTGACATGTCATGGGGTTGTTAACTAATGTCATAAAACAATATGTATACTAACTTTTTAATGAGAAGCTAGTTTGTCTGTAAACCTCCATCTAAAGTACAATTTTAAAAAAAGGCCATGCTTACTGGCCTGACAGAGACTGGAGAAACTCCAAGAACACGGCACCCAGAGACTCTTTTAGCTCAGTAACGAAGTCATCCCTGAGGTTCACCCTTCATCCAAAGATTAGACAGCCCCATAAAACAAAACAAGACTAAAGAGGCACTCAGACCAGTGGCAAGGACTATAAGGCAGGAGAAGACAGGAAAACTGGTAATAGGAAACCCAAGGTTGAGAAGCGAGAATGTTAACATGTCATGGGGTTGTTAACCAATGTCATAAAACAATACGTGCACTGTTTAATGAGAAACTAGTTTGCTCTGTAAACCTTCATCTAAAGTATGATAAAAAATATATACATATATGATTTTTTAAATATAAAATAGGAATAGAAAGTTCTGATATATTCTTCCTTTCGCATCCTCTGAGTATACCCACCTCAATTTGGGAGATTACTGATTTAGTTAATGGGTATGAACCTATCTTTAGAAAATAAAATAATAACCACTGAAGATTTTTGAACAGAAGAGAGACATTAAAGTGGTATTTTTGAAAGGTGAGTGTAACAATGCCATTCAAGAAGAATTAAATTCCAGAGTCTGGAGGTAGAAAAATGAGTTACAGCACCAATGCAATAATCCAAAAATAAGGTGATTGTGAATAAAAATTATTACTGTGGAAATGAGGATGGGAAAGAAGAAACAAAAACAAATGACCTGATAAAAGAAGAATTTACAGAGTTTTGAATGTACTCATTCACCAGAAAGGTTTTACAGGTGTGGGTCTAGGATGTGTGTTTAGCTGGTACATATCCTGTGGGTACATTATTTACCAAATTACCAGACTGTTTGTGCATCCCCTGGAAAAGTGGAATGTTAAGTGCCACAACCACCCAAAGAAACATACTAAAGAAATTAAAGCAGTACACAAAAACAAACAAGATTCAGCTGCCTAATTAAAATTCTAGGGAGCCAACAATTGCCTCACAAAAATCCTCACAACTAGTCCAATAAGCAATATCATGACAAATGGAGAAAATATTGACATTGTCAAGGATTTCGTTTCACTCGGACCCACAATCAATGCCCATAGAAGCAGCAGTCAAGAAATCAAATAACATATTGCACTGAGCAAATCTGCTGCAAACAACCCCTTTAAAGTGTTCAAAATCAAAAATGTGACTCTAAGGACTAAGGTGCACCTGATCCAAGCCATGATATTTTCAGTCGCCTCATATGCATACAAAAGCTGAACAATGAATAAGGAAGCCCTAAGAAAAACTGGCGCCTTTAAGTAATGGGGTTTGCAGACAATACTAGATAGGGAAATACAGCCAGACTACTCCTTAGAAGGGAGGATGGCGAGACTTTATCTCACATACTTTGGACATGTTATAAAGAGGGACCGGTCCCTGGAGAAGGTCATCATGCTTGGTAGAGTAGAGGGTCAGCAAAAAAGAGGAAGACCCTCAATGAGATGGATTGGCACAGTGGTTTGCAATCATCAGGCTCAAACATAGCAACGATTGTGAGGATGGCCAAGGACCGGGCACTGTCTCGTTTTGTGGATTTTTTATGAGTTGGAACTGACTAGATGGCACCTAACAAAAACAACAATGGCCTAAAAAATGTAATAATTCAGTGACTATCAGAGGAAGCAGCAAATCAGACACTCAAAGTGTAAAAATCTCAGATTTGGTCCAATGTACTCTTTCAATCAAAAATTAGCAATTTTTTTAGCACGTTTGGCTAACAAGTCAGTCAGAAGTACCCAAACGTCATACCAAATTTTAGATCCATAGAATGATTTTATGCTAGGGATCCTCCAGCAGTGAACTAGACCATTCTCTTTGTTGATAGGCAAGAGCAGTGAATAAGACAGGATGGAAGGGGGAAGAATACCATCCCACAGTATTTTAAAAATCTATATCATTAAACTACTTTTTTTATATTTAACTCTCCTCCCCAAAAAAATTAAAAACAAAAAAAACCCTGTTGCCGTCAAGTGGATTCTGACTCATAGTGACCGTATAGGCAGACTCTTTATGGAAGCAGACTGCCACATCTTTCTCCCACTGAGCAGCTGGTAGGTTTGGACACTGACCTTTTGGTTAGTAGCCAAGCATTTAACCACTGCACCACCAGGGCTCCTTTTTTATATTTAGTTATTTTAGTTTTGTTAAATTTTTTTTTTCAAGTAGTACACCCAAACCAATAAACCAAACCTAAACCAATTGCCATCTAGTGGATTCCAACTCATAGCAACCCTATTGGACAAAGTAGAACTGCCCCATAGGGCTTCCAAGGAGCGGCTAGTGAATTCTAACTGCTAACCTTTTGGTTAGCAGCCAAGCTCTTAACCACTGCACCAACAGGGCTCCAACATACCCAGGGTTAAGTATTAAATGAAAGGCTTCTAATAAAAGCTGAGTCCTGCCCCACAACTTCTCAGCCTCACAATCCTTTCTATAAGCACATTTAAATAATTTAGTGATTACATGAAAATCTTTAGAAAATTTGTTATTTTTCACTTAACTTCTTTAATTATATTTTCTGCCTTATGTTACTTCCAACCTACTTTCTCCTCTGAGAGGGTGCTCCAAAAAACCTAGCATTTCATTCTCAGAAACCAGGAAGATTTCAACAAAATTGTAAAATCAGAAAGTGGATGATGCAGACCTAAGTGATACAGACAAGTGAGTGAGGGTTTTCATAAGAGGACATAGAATTACAGAAATTTGATTTTCCCCCACAGAGCTTCATAAAGACTTCAGGTTCAGAGAGGACAGAAAAAAGGGAAGGTGGAAATGAATAAAATTCCACCTCTTTTTATTACAGAAGTCTATTTATACTTAAAACATTTTTACAATAATTATTAAAAAAAAAAAAATATTGCCGTCAAGTCGATTCCAACTCATAGCGACCCTATAGGACAGAGGAGAGCTGTCCCATAGCGTTTTCAAGGAGCACCTGGTGGATTTGAACCGCCAACCTTTTGGTTAGCAGCTGTAGCACTTAACCACTACACCATCAGGGATTCCAAAACATTTTTACAGTAATTATTAATACACTTTCAAAAAATTCCTCCTCACATCTAACCCAGGTAATGAAATCAACTTCCTTATAATGAAAATCAGCTGATGCCTATGTTCTGTGTTCTATTTTTTTTTTTTTTTTCTTTAGCTCAATTGAAATGGAACAATATTTATCATGGGAATGAAGAAATGCACGGAAGATGGTCACAAAATTCTCAACTTACAAGAATTTTTGTGTGTGGGTGTTTTAACTCTTGTGTTAAAGGTGGAAAATTTCGAGCCAGGTTTATTGTAAACATCTGAAACAGAAAATTAGTTTAACAATAATAACAACAAAACAGCAAATGCAAAAAAAAAAAAGACAAAATCTCCAACTGGACTTAGTTTGCATCATGTTAACAAGCCACATGAACTGAGTACATTTCGCTCTCCTGAATCTGTACTGGTTAATCAGAATATCAAATAAAGTTCTTTTTTTTTTTTTTTTGATCTATGAACAGAGTATGGATTAAATACTTTTTAATAAAAAGTCACTCTTCACAATGCCTTAGTAAATATACCGTTCACTCAATTTTCTTCTGTTTGAAAAACATTTATAATAACAAAATAATTTGTGGTAACAACAAAATATAATTGCTAAGAGAAACATTCTGCCCTCCAGGCCTCTGCATTTTGGAAAAATGTAGAAGATGAGAAGCAGACTATTCATTTACAATGAAGCCAAGTTCTGTATCAACAAATTTCAAAGCATTAAATTGGTTCCCAATATGTGTCACTGTCATCATCTCTACCCTGAAATGATGGTCATCCTAACCACTAAAATCAGCTTTTTTACTTTTTGGTATTTTTTTTTTTTAATTAAGCACATGTGTTCAGTCTGCTAATAAAATGTCCATTAATTACTTTGTTTATAGAAAGACATCTTCCATAAAAGGAAAAGACAAAAACAATGACTTCTAAGAGCTAATAGGACATGTACTTTTAATTACCTACAGAAATGTTTAACAGGCTCAATTTTTAACAGCGGTACCGTGTCTCTTTATTTGCCAATCTAACTAATTCTCTTTTGTACCAAGTGTGCCGGTTGACCACTAATCCAGTAAATCTCATTCCATAAATTAGGGAACACTGTTACTATATTGCAGCCACCTGTGAAATTCAGTAGTTCTCTATTAGTGTACAAGTCCACTGCAGATAAGGATGGAAAGAGAACAGTGTCCAGTCAGAAGTGTAAAGGGAAGCTGGGCAAAATGTAATTTAATTATCAGAGCTGGAACTTGTCCAGGACTCCACCTGCCATAAGGAAAATACCCTGGGATCTTTAATGACCACAAGTGGTCAGGTTTCCAGTTTTACAGCTCATCCAATTAATTGCCAAGCACATCTTCTGCTATCCCATTAAGTGACAGGACTGGGGAATCTACTCTGCTACTTAAGAACTTGGGGCTTTGTGTTAGTTTCCCAGAGGACTTTTCAGGGTATGTGGGTATGTGTATATGGCCATGTAAACATATGCTTAATAAGAGAGACTTCCATCATGGATAGTGAAGAACAGAGAGGGACTTAATCAGACAAGGGTTGAAAATGTTGGACTCTTAGACAGGTTTCAGGGGCCACCCCTACTCCGTCTCTCCCTTATGGAAAAGTATAAAATTTACAAATTGCTCTGCACAGTCCCACATGCCTTCTGCAGGAATTCACCCTTGTACTTATGGCTCACCTTATTTCAGGACCCTAATGTAGACACTCTTCAAGGTGAAACTAGGGGTTTTGTAAAGATCCTCATTTTCTCAGATTCTTATATTAAAATGTGACTCTGCCTTTCTTTAATTTCCTGCTTTTTGAAGGAAGGATAACGATACTTGCCTCCTCACAAGAGTGAAGTTTGAGAAATGGCCATTAAATATTTTTCCTGAAGTGAAAAATACAAAATCCTCTTCAGATAGCCTAGCTCAGTGGTTTGCAGACACCACTCTGTTGACCAACTAATCACTTCTGAAGTTTATTAAAAATAAATTCCCAGGTCCCACTCCAGATCTACTGAATCGGAACGAGCAGGTGTGGAGGCCGGGAATTCGAATTTTTTATAAGCCCCCTATAGGTCAGCCTGCTTGTCTGAGAATCACTGGAGTCTTGACTCTCTTTGGAGGCAAAATAACAACAACAAAATAATCATTGTGTGATCCTGAAAAGAAAACCTCATCCATATCCCATAAACAGTCCACACAATATCTCTCTCCCTTTTCTGTACTTATTTTCTTTCTTTCATGCCCATTGAATTGCTTCTATTTTAGAGCCCATTCTCTCAGTTATCAAGTTTAATTTCTTTCTTCCTAGGAAACACTATATAAAATTACTTCAGGATCTTTTTAAAATTGTTGCTAAATCAGCCTGACCATATTCATTTTCACACTCAGATAATATGAGTAATCCATGAGAGACATTGAACTTTAGACACCAGTGAAGTTAAAATGCCTATGATGCAAATAGAGGCAATAGGAAAAGATTATTGGAAAATTTAAAGCTAACTGAACAATACCTTTCTCTGTTGCTTTAGCTGATGTTCCAATATAATCGTTTGTTTTTAATTAGTGGGAAAGGAGATGTTTGAAGACATTGCAGAAATCTGGTACCATGGTAGCCAGAGTAGAATGGAGACAGCCAAAACGTTAGGATGCGATTGAGATTGTATTCATATGTAAAATTAGATGGTTGTAGTGCAGGGTATTTCAACTCCCTTCTCGCTCTAAAGTACCAGCAGCCTATCTTCACAATCCTTGGCCAGAAATTTAGCAAGAACACTGAAGGTGTAAAATTAGCAAAGTCATGCTTAGACCTGGAATTGTTAGGTGGCTTTAATAAAGGAGACCAGGAATTCTTCCTAGGCCAAATAGGGAGACCAACTCGCTGGGTTTGCTCAGTACTGAGGGGTTTCCTGGGGCACAGAACTTTCAGCGCTAAAACTGAACAGGACAGTCCTGAGCAAACCAGGATAGCTGGTCACCCTAAGGCCAGAGGTTGAGGTCATGAGGTAGAAATGAAAATTTTGCAACTTGTAAATGTAATTAACCTTTTGACCCACTGAAAGGAGAAGCTGGAATTCCCCAGATTTTGGACAGGTGGGTGGGACATAACATCTTACCTCCAATCTTCTAAGGTATCTCTACCATGGTAGAATGAAAAGTAGCATCCGAGAGTAAAAGGGAGCCCTGGTGGTGCAGTGGTAAAGAGCTCAGCAGCTAACCAAAAGGTCAGCAGTTTGAATCCACCGCCCGCTCCTTGGGAACTCTATGGGGCAGTTCTATTCTGTCCTATAGGTTCACTATGAGTCAGAATCTACTCGAGGGCAACGGGTTTTGTTTTGTTTTGAGAGTAAAAGGGCCTATGGTATGATCTGAATAAAGGTCACCAGAGCACTGGGGAAGGAATGTAGATAAACACCTTTGTTAGAGAGGGATTTGAAGAGCTGGTATTGTATTGTGCACAGCACTGAATTATACATCGCACTTCAGACTGAAGAACCCAACAGGAAGCAAATTATTTAAAAAGAATCTAATGCTTCCAGGTACAAGAACCTACAAACAAAACACAAATTGACTTCTCTCAGGGGTAAACATGGATTTGCTGAGCAATCGCACCTAAATACCTGGCTTCTCAAGCCTAAGTTTCTGAATTTAGGAATGAACCTGGATTTGTCCAGAGAACTTCTAAAGAGAAGGATAAAATTAAGGAATTCATGATTTCATTTCACCTTAAAGTTAATATAAAAAGAAACCATGAAGTTAAAACCGTATGTTTGTGTTCATACAATGTCCTAAGTTAGAAAACGACTATACTTTTTAGGTGGTGGCGATTATCGTTGCGGAAATATTAAGACAACCTCCATTATGATTTAGTAAAACAAGGTACAAAAAATATCCACTGACCTCCATGACCCTAAATCCAATGACTTCATTTTAGCCCTTATCTCGACTGACTTTGCAGCATTTAACACTGTTGATAATCCCTGTTTCTGTACGAACAAAATATCAAATTTTTAAACATATAAAATAGGATCAGTAATAGTGTTATATAGAAGCCAGAGGCAAAAGGAAAATTTAGTAATTCTGGTCTTGTCTTTATTTGAAAGTTTGATATTTTGTTCATTATGGATTTTTTTCTGCAATTAACATTGATCCTTTAAAAATATTGTGTATCTTGATTACTGACTTTTTGGCAACCTCCTAAATTTTGTGCACAAGGCAAGTGCTTCATTCACCTCACCCTGATCCAGGCTCTGAAATGACTCTCTTCCCTTCACTTCTATGATACTACGGTTTCCTAGTTTTTCTCTTCCTTTTTTTTTTTTCTCTTCAATTTTCTTTGAGGCTCTTCCTCTGCCTGTCAATAAATGTTGGTGTTTTTCAGGGCTCTGTTGTAGGTCTTCACTCCTTTTTCTGAGGTCCCTGGGTAACGCAAACAGTTAGCAGTTGGATACTAACCTAAAGGTTGGTGATTAGAACCCACCCTGCAGCACAGTGGATGAAAGCCCTGATGATCTGCTTCCAAAAGTCTTTACAAAAGCAGGTTTCCAGGTCTTTCTTCCATGATGCTGCTGGGTAGATTTGAACCACCAAATTTTCAGTCAGCAGTCAATTGTAAACCATTTGTGCCATCATAAAGATTACAGCCAAGAAAACTCTATGGAGCAGTTCTACTCTGTAAAACATGGGGTCACCATGAGTCAGAATTGACTTGTAGCAATGGTATTGGCTTTGTTTGTTTGTTTGTTTGTTTTTTCGTCTCACTTCTCTACTCGTTTGAACTCCCTGGGTTATCTCAGCTACTCCTATATTCTTTTCACTCACAAACTGCTTTCTCTTCACTTTATCCTCCACCCACCCTATGCGCTAACTTAACCCTAAACTAACCCCCATCCTTTGCCTTTGTGTATAGGCCAATTCCTGTTCTGGTGATACATTTTCAGAGAAAAATGTACTTCCAGTTTCCAATGGAATACTTCTTTCTGCCAAGATTTAAATCTCTGCATCCACCAAAACTCTCTCCCACGCCCCTTACCCCTGCCTCATACCCCAAGGTATAGGAAGGGGCAGAAGGACACAGAAACCCTCTAGGCCCACCACATTACCCTCTAATTCCTCAAATATGCCAGAACTTCACTCAATTTCCCAACTCCTTATACAGCGTCCTCTCTATCGTGAATATTTTCTCAATGTATTAGCAAACTCCTGCTCATCCTTCAGGACTCAGCCTACATCTCCCTACCAGAGATAGCTTCCTTGACCTGTTTATTACATTAGGTTTCCTTTGGTCTGTGTGTCCATAGGAATCTGTACTCTCTGTTACATATCCCTCAGGATATTTTATTGTAATTACTTGTTGCATTTTCTACCTTCCACATGAGACCATAAGCTCACTGAGAGCAGAGACCTTGTCCATCTTTTTCCCTGTTGTATATCCAGTCTTAGCACAGTGCCCACCACATAGAAGCCACTCAATAAATATTTATGTAAGGGAGTTAGGGCAGCCAGTGAGAATCAAATACCATCCAAACAGACCCTGTGGAGTCAATGAGCAGCAGGGGCAAAGATACAAAGATTGCAAAGTCCAGCCACTGTTAGGAAGTGACTAAATAGAAAGTCCCAGTTTTCCCAATCCTGGTTTTTGGAGGTTTTTTGCTAAATAACCAGGCCTCCCCTTCCTAGTATTGTCTGTATAATAGGTAGAATATAGCCCACTCATTGGCTTGGCTGTTCTGGGGCCTCTGAACATCTTGTCAGACCTGTATAGGGCCATCTGGCCTTGAGCACCTCTCCTGAAACTCGTGTCGGCTCTTCTATAATCAAATGCTCTGCCCATTGATCTCTTCCAGGATGCAGAATTTTCCTTGCTGTTCGCTGGCTATTGCATGTCTTGAAATAGTAGTACAGAATGCCTTCACACAGCAGTAGGGAAGAGATTCAAGTTTGCCAGATCCCAAAGGCACACTGTGAAGAGTTTGGAACCCCTTCTCAACACAGTTAGGTCCATAACGCTCTTCTGAACAGATTACCTTGATCAAACAAGATGCTCATATTATACAGTATACAAAACTAACACATATGGTTTTACTGGTGAACTGTATTGAAACAAATCCAATTCTGTAAGCTAAAAAATAAATTTAACTGCCTAACTTTTAGCCTGTTCATTGGAAACTAAAGGGGTTTATATAAAACAAAGTCAGCTTAGAATCAAATCATGGCAATATAGGCTGGAAAATGTAGAACCTGGCTCTGGGAACTTCACTGAATACTGCCAGAGGAACAGGAGAACTTTCTCGTACTGGGAGACTTAGACTCTCACATAAGCTGGACACGTGCCTTAGCACCAGACATCCAACTTCTTGTAATTCCCCCAAAAGTGTAAAATAAATAAATAAAAAGTAATAGAAAACTTCATTAACCACACTTAACACATTGGTACTTGTCAGGGACAACTCTTTGTGCTTCCCTGAGCACAGGTCTTTATATGTAGACCCTCAAGGCTAATAAGCTTCACTAACATATTAATACTGCAGCCTTAAGTACTATAATGAGGTAGGGCTGAATGTTAACCTCATTGAAAGCATTTTTTTCTTTATCATGATAAACATGAGCCTATTTATAATGTGGTGGTAAAAATAGATACATACTGCCTAATGTTTGGAAAAGGACCTTGTACGTGCCACTCCACACTGTAGAGGTTTCTTACAATAAAGATAAGTACGTTTCCAGCCCGTTATCCTGGGGCCTTTTGCTCTGAACATCAAGATATAAGTCACGAGTGCTTAGATCTAGGCAGGAGGAGACACCCTGATAATACAAGACTTGATACCCCAACCACCTCCCAAACTGCAAAGGGTAAAACCCCTTGCAGAATGGCCACTACATTTTATGTAAGTGCGAATGGCTCCCACAGAGGAGGAAGGAGTCTTTGTCAGGGGAAGAGGGAAAGTAGGGTTGTTAGGAGAATTAGAAGAAAAACTTAGCTACGAAAAGATCTAGCAAGCCAAACACTTAAGCTTGTGGATAATTAGAAGAAGGCTTTTCTTGCAATGCCATATCCTCATGTTTCTTCCAATCAGAAATTCGTAAGGGAAATCTGTATACCAAAAGGTTTAATGAGGGACGCATTTTAAATTTTTCCCCCCAGAGGACAATGTTACCATCCCCTGAGATTTATTTATTTATTATTTTTTGTTAACAGTCTGGCTGAAGATTTGGTGCCAACACCAACTGCTGGTTAAATCATCGGATCAGCCAGGATGAGGCTTTTTGTTCTCCTGCTTTGTGACTTTGCTTTTTGAACATAAAATGTTGCCAACAATTCCAAATGGTATCTCATTACTTCTCTCCAATTAGTTTTTCATTTGAAGACAAAAACTATTGCATTGAGACCAAATCATGATAAAAAAAAAATGACCCACCATTGTAAAACCAACAAATAGATATCTCCCTCCAATGGCTTGAAAGGGAAATTTTTCATATCAAGGCACACAAGGGAAAAATGGAGCTCATACTCTTTTATTACCTATATTCACCATCAACGACAATAACAATGATTTATTGAGTAGCTACCAGTATCACATGAGGAACTCTGGGAGTTTAAATTAGTAAAGTTAGACCTATGCAGTTTATCAATTCAGAACAAGGTCAGAACATTTGCTTACAGAAACAAAAAGGATTTTCTGTTCCTAAATATTTATGATTTAAATCTTTTTTTTTTTTTTAGTAAAGACAGCAATGATGTTAAAGTGCAAACCTGGTTTTTTCCCCATACATGACTTTCTGACTTACAATAGGTCAAGCATCAGTGCTCAGATTTATAGCCAGAGGAGGTTATGAAACAGGTGTGGGTACCTGTGAAAAGAAAAATTAACAATTACTTGAAGAACCTCAAATCTCCTAATATCCCAGTGACAGTATGATACCTCATGATATTTAAATCCATCTGAGAATCTCTTCTTTTCTTCTCTTCTTACCCCCTTTTCAGGTTCTATTCTTAGCATTCTATTTTTAGATTTCTGCACTGTTATTGCTGAGATAATATAAAGTGCACATTCACATGAATAGGAGTGAGCAAAATCCTGAAAATCAAAGGTTTCTTCCTAGAAAATGTATAAGATATTTGTCTCAGCAAATCTCTCCACAAGAACTTTTCTATCTAGTCCTACCCTCTTACTGGGTTTTGAAATATGTAAATAAAAACAATCATTTTAAAATGTCAAAAACGCAAAAGTTTCTATAAGAAAAAGTAGGCAAATTAGACTACTAAAATCCATCAACTGTGAAGATTTGCATTCTCTATGAGAAACTCACACTTACAATGAGCCTTAGAACAGAAATTGTGGCCAGATAACCCTTGCTTAACAAACTGCTGGTTCCTGTTTACATGTTTACATTATCTTGCATCCCTTGATGAAACTGATTTTATATTGTCTTACCGAGAAGTCTATTTACAGTCTCCAAAGATCTAATAGTTACTGTACAAATGCAGTAAAATGTTTTTATGTTATCTTATTTTTTTTTATGTTTGGGAGCGGGAAGTCTTCAGACAATGCATGCAGTTTTGGGAAACAGGTGCAAAATTAGTATTAGGAGCCAGGTCCTAACAGGGACATGCATTATTTCTGAAAGCCCCTATCTCTTTATTTTCTGTCCCTGTGAATGAAATGCAATTCTAAGAATTCCCATAGAATGAAGAGAACACCTACTCTAATTGTGAGACGACCGTGGACCCATCACTGGCTATGTGAGGGTTCAGGATTTAACCAACACACCACTCTCAGCCCATTCACAGATTAGTGCATTGCTGTATAAAAATATTTCTTCAATGTCAACAGCCTTCTGCGTGAATTTTCCTTGTGTTCAACACCCCTATTTGGCCCACTTCCTTCTGTGGGTCTGGTTATATTTGTCACAGTCAGTGTTTTGTCTTAGCAGCACCATTTGAAATAGCCAATCTCTGAGCAATCCTTACTTGAGACTTGGAAAGAAAAAGCCGTTTTGAGAAGGTTCCCACTCTACCTTTAGCCTTAGCATTTTTCCCAGCAAAGAACAAACTCTATGTCTTTTAGTAACACCTACGAGTGTTTGGCTGAATAATACCTTCAAGGAGCAGAAATATAAAACCAGATTTATGAGAATGAAGACCGAGTAACTGAAATACCTCGAGCCCCAGAGTTTCCCCCCTGAGCCTGATAACCTTTCATTACCTTTATGTAAATATGTAAATCTTTATTTCCTAGTAAAAATATTCATTTAGGAGTGGTTTTAAATAGAGATCAAACAGATTCATAGAGGCTCAGATAAGTTAAAACATACATATGGAAAAAATCTTATGTTAAATTTAATGTAGAATTATTGAAGTTATTTTTACAGAATATATTCCAACACAATCCTAATATCCTATTACTGATAATGCACTAAGATGTTAGAATAGTAAACAATTTCCTTGAAGCAATACAAAATTACCAACACATCAAAAAGTCCATCACATTCCACAAAAAGTTAAATGTAGAACTACCTTTTCACTCAGAAATTCCACTCCTAGGTATACACCCAAAAAATTGAAAGCAGGGACTCGAAAAGATTCTTGTACATCAATGTTCATAGCAACAACATTCACAAGGGCCAAAATGCGGAAACAACTGAAATCTCTATCATCAGATGCGTGGATAAACAAAATGTGGTATGTACATACAGCAGAAGATTATACACCCATAAAAAGGAATGAAATTCTGATACATGCTACAACGTGTATGAATCTTGAAGACATGCTAAGTAAAAGAATCCAGAAAAAAAGGACAAATGTTTTATTACTCTACTTACATGAGGCATCTAGAATAGGCAAATTCATAGAAACAGAAAGTAGAATAAAGGTTACCAGGGTCTGGAGTAAGGCAGAAATGTTTAATCGGTTGTTGTTTAATGGGTATAGGGTTTCTGTTTGGGGTGATTAAAGTTGAAAATAGTGGCGCTGGTTATATGACATTGAGAATGTACTTAACGCCACCAAATTATACACTTAAAAATGGTCAAAATAGCAAAGCTTATGCATATTTTACCACAAAAAGAAAAAATTTTAAGAGGCAACAGTTTGAAAAGAAAAAAAAGGAGACGAAATAATACATCTTGCCTTTGAAGTAGGAATGGGAGGTGGAGTCTTCTATATAAACTGGAGGTTAGAAGAACCTTTCAGCAACTCCCTCTGCATCCCTCCCTGAACACATGTAAAACACACACACACACACAGAGCTCTAGCCAAGAGCAAAAGGTAGGTCCACACATAGACCAAAATAGAAGTATCTGCATTCAAGTAAGCTAATAACCACTATTAATGAAGATGAACATAGTGCTTACCATGTGCTGGGCACTGCACTATAAGCTTTACTTTAATTATTTAATCCTCAAAGCAACTGTAAAGGTATCCATGAGGAATTTGAGGCTTAGAGAGTTAAGCCAATTGTCCAAGGTCAACTAAAAAAGGGTGGAATAGAATTCAGACTCAGACCGTCTTACTCCAGAGCCCCGTATCTTGCTGTCCCAGTCACAGCATCTTTCCTAATGTTATATAAACGCTTGGAGCATCTTCAAGTTATCATTTCAGAACTTGCAACTTTGTACCCTTTCTTGTCCTTAAGCTACCATGTCTTTTAGGTCAAGAACCAATTTACTTCCATCAACATTCAGCCAAATAAGGTAAGAGGGCTTCTAGAATTGAACCCAATAATCAGAATCAAGAAGTAATATGAAATGTTCCAGAGGAAATGACACAAGAGTTGGAAGAGAGGGAAAGAAAGAAGTTTAAAGTAACTATTTGGCCTATCAATTGAGAAATGCATAAGTCAATTGTGATACAGTATTCTCTACAGTAGGTAAATTAATGATTCATGTCTAATGTATCAACGAGGAAAACATCTGAACAACATAAGTTTGATCGAAAAAGGCAAGTTGAGCTATATGAATGGTAGTATATATCATTTTTAAATTTTAAATCTAAAAAACAGTATTAAATATTGATGGGAATACAAACATGTATGCTAAAAAAAACCCAAACTACCTAGTTGCCATTAAGTTGATTCCGACTCATGGCGACCCTATTTGTTTCAGAGTAGAACTGTGCTCTACTAGGATTTTCAAGGCTGTGATGATATCTGCAACATATTTATTTTTAAAAATCTGAAGTGAAGATTACAAAATGTTGAAATTTATTAAATATAGGTGGCCTGTACATGGTATTTGTTAATTAAAAAAACCAAACCCACTGCTGTCTAGTTGACTCCAACTCATAGCGACCCTATAACATAGAGTAGAACTGACCCATATGGTTTCCAAGGAGTGCTTGGTGGATCTGAACTGCCAACCTTTTGGTTAGCAGCTGTAGCTCTTAACCACTATGCCACCAGGGTTTCCATTGTTGTATTAGCTTCTATAACTTCCTGACACTGTGAAACAGTTTATTAATTCAACTACAGAGCTGAGCTGGCAAAAATGGTGGGAAATAGAAAATTCTGTGTTTGGGATGTAGGAAGGGGAAGTATTGAGGAATATATATATATATATTTATATATTCTTTTTCTGGGGATAAAGAAAGGAGATCATGGGAAACAGACCGATGGGAGAGCCCCTTGTGTCAACAGCTAGGAAACAGTATAAACATAGAACAATTTGGTGATCGTTCTGAGCAGGCAGGTTAGCGAAGGGAAAGATGTCAAAGTGACGGTTAGAGTATGGGAGGGAAAAGGGAGATGGTTAGAGGATATGGTGTCCTATGGTAGGGTGGGGAATGGAAAATTGTAAATAAAGTGAAACTTGAAATAAAGCTGGCTGCAAATGCAGAATGTCGTGGCTGGGCTGGAGCCCCTGGGAATCACATATATCCAAGTTAGGGAGACTAAGAAGACACCTACCGCTTTTTGCCCTTGTTACAGTCACGGCATATATTGATATTGGAAACCTGAGACTGAAGGGGTAGGGGGCACTCCTGGGAAAATATTAAACCCTGACCTCAAATGGAGCCCTAGTGGTGTAGTAAGAGCTCAGCTGCTAACTAAAAGGTTGGCAGTTTGAATCCACCAGCTGCTCCTAGAAGCCCTGTGGGGCAGTTCTACTCTGTTCTATAGGGTCGCTATGAGTTGAAATCAACAGCAATGTTTTGTTTTTGTTTTTTGACCTCAAATAGGTTTCACACATGTACAGCTATGTCTGATTAATTGGGAAATCCCAAATAAAGTAAGATATAAGGAGAGAATACAAAAAATTTACCAAAGGGAGCAAGGCGCCTGGTACAGCAAATTCGGCCAAAGGTTGGAGGGCAACGAACACAGCAGAACCCATGATGACCCAGGCATTTGGCAGCACGTTTGAGGCCTGTGCATATCAATTAATGGCTGTCTCATAACTTAGAAATTCCCAGAACTGCCTATTTTTCATTCTGAACAGCAAAATTGGCCAAGGTACTAGCAGCAATCCTCAACGAGAAGGTGCAGGTGTTTGGAAAGTCCCAGTTTACTGGGCTCAAAGGCAGCTGCAACATCTTAGTCCTGACTAGATTAGTTCTAGGTGGTAGTTCTGGCTGCAGCAGGAGTGATACAATTCAACTCAGAAGAAAGCACTATGTTATCTAACTTGGGGTGCTTTAAGGCAACTCTCTCCTAGAAGCCCTTATCTTAACTGTAACCTAGATCAAGGAAGCATTCTTTTTCTCACTTTGCAAAAGCCTAATTGGTTGAGGTACCCGAGGCGGGAGATACCTCAGGCAGGCAGCATTTGGTGGTAGCGTGGCCTGCCCACACCAATGTGCTGCAGTGGTAGGGTTCGCAGCACCAAGACTTTGGCTGGGATCTAGACTTCAGTAGCAATGGTACAGTTCCAGTTTTGACAGCTGTGGTAACTCAGTTCAGGAAGCCCCAGTGGAGAGCTCTAGCCTAGGCTCTGAATGGATAAAGGAAAAATACTTATGGAATTTCTACAAATAATGGTGGAGGAGGGGAAACTCCACAAGGAATTGTAATGGGTAGGTGGGGTGCAGAGCAGTTGGGATGTGGATGCTTTTCTGTTCCCAAGGTGGGAAAGGCTGAGTTATTCAAGTTACAGTAAGCTGCTGCCGTGAAAGATGGCATGTTTCTGAAAGACTTGGTGCTTCAGAGGAAAAAAGCATAAAATAAAACAGAAGTTTGAATTTGCTTCTTCTTCTCTATATTTTTGCAATTCTCTGGGATATGAAATCTTCCAAGAGGATTTTTGGTTAAGAAAGGAAGAAGGAGCTGAAGGGGAGAGAGGAGGGAGGAAGGAAGAAACTAGAAATGATATTTGAATATATCCTTTTAGGAAGATGCCATGATGACAGTCTTCAAATACAAAAAATGACAAATATGCCAGGCTTGAGCCTGTTTTAAATAAAACTTTGTGTAATAGCTTTTAGTCTGGAACCTGAAAGTATAAATGGAGAGGTGCAAGCTTCCCTAAAGCCCAGGCAAATAAATCCAAGTGAAACAGGGAAGGTAAGTACAGTGCTACTGTGCTTACCAGATCGTCTGTAGTGAACAAACACCACATCAAAGATTTTGCTTCTACGTATGGCTGGTATCTGTCTCTCTCCAAACTCCATAGTACCTTCCTACAGAATCAAAGGCTCTTTTGAAATGCACAGTCCCTGGCAGGGATGAATTACTCAGTGAGCAAGGTTCTCATGGGCTGATCTGTGTGTATCTACTAATCTGTAGTGACATTTTCACATTGGTTTCACCACATCAGAGCTTTTTTGATCTTTTACATCTCAAAAGAGATCAACTCAAAATATACCCTACACTAATCCTGCCTCATTAACAAAGACAATCTGTTCCCAAATGGGATTATAACCATAGGCATTAAAAAAAAAAAAATTGCCGTCCAGTTGATTCCAACTCATAGTGACCCTATACGACAGAGTAGAACTGCCCCATAGGGTTTCCAAGAAGCAGCTGGCGGTTTCAAACTGCCAACCTTTTGGTTAGCAGCCAAGCTCTTAAACACAACGCCACTAGGGCTCCACCATAGGCATAGTTAGGAATTACAACACCTATTTTGGGGGGACAATTCAATCCATAACAGAGGGGCAGTTGGAAACCCCTAAGATAATTCTGATGCAATGTTGAGAATTGTCCAGCACATTTATGGCCACTCAGAAAGTGAAGCTAGCCATCCTCTTACATGTGCCCTATATTGAGAAGCATTTTAGACAATCTGCAAAAAGTGCAGGCACCTCACTTACCCAGTACTTTGCCCATATTCAGGAATCATGCTGTCTTCCCTGAGAGCTCCCCCTCTGGCTTAAGAGGCCCCATTGATTGATGTCCAGGAGAGCAACAGAGGGAGAGTGCAAAATGACCCCAGAGGCCCCAGCCCTGTCTCCTGAAGAGGGCATAGAGGACACACATGAGCTGCCTCTACTCCCTGAGTCTTGCACAGGTATAAACACACATCAAAGCAAGAATCACATGGGGACCAGGAGATAGGCATGCATGCTGCACTCCTGCTGTTAAGGTAACAACTACCCTCGATTCCTAGCAACAGGATCCTTCCAGACTTGCTGTCAGAGAAACTAAGGGATTAGCCAGACTTCTTCCACGGGAGAGGTCACTACCCTCCGGAGGGCCAATCAATATATTAATCCCCCCAGAGAGGGAGAAAGACTACCACCAAATGCTGCCTGCATGAGGTATCTCTTGTCTCAGGTACCTCAGCCAATTAGGCTTTTGCAAAGTGAGAAAAAGAATGCTCCCTCGATCTAGGTTACAGTTAAGATAAGGGCGTTTAGAAAAGAGTTGCATAGCCTTAAAGCACCCCAAGTTAGATAACATAGTGCTTTCTTCTGAGTTGAATTGTATCACTCCTCCTGCAGCCAGAACTACCATCTGTGGCAGCACACAGGCAGGGAGAACTGCCCGTCAGCATTTTTCTGTTGTGGAGACACATGCCCACTGTCCTTACACTTCGCCCCTTCTTCCTGCGTCCAATGAAGATATAGACAGTACCCACAGAGGTGTCTTTCTCCAGGTAGTGACATATAATGACTTTGTGGCAGCCTGGCCTCAGTGTAACATGCCCTGTAAGCAAATCACAGCACTCCCTTTTTTTTTTTTTTGTATTTGCATAATCAGCACTTTGATGCTTCATACCATTTGATATTTTTAATGTACTAGGTGCAGCGTCATGTGTGTCTATGTATATATACATAGACACACACATATCACCTATACCAAAAGCAGATCAGGTGCTGTTGAGTTGGAGGCCCCACGTGTGCAGCATAGAACTTCACTCCATAGGGTTTGCAAGGCTGTGACCCTTTAGAAGCAGATCGTTAGGTCTTTCTTCTGGGGTGCCTCTGGGTGGGTTCTAACTGCCAATCTTTTCTTAGTAGTCAAGCACTTAACTGATTGCACTACCCAGGAACTTCACATAACCTATAACACTTTCAAAAAGTTAACTGCTATTTTACATTACAGAAGTAATATATGTTCAGAGAAAAAAATGTACAGAAGACAGAAATATATAAGGGAGAAGGCAAAAGTCCCTCTTCCTGCTTCTCAACCATCAGTTCCACTGCCCAGAGGTAAACAGGGTTAAAATTTCCTGCCAGAAATGTTTATTGTCATGTGCACATAAGTCGTTTAAAAAACTCTACAAATATGTTTATAATGCTGTTCAGCAACTTAGTTTTTTCAGTAAATAATGTCTTGAACTTCATCTTTTTGTATCTGTACATATGAATCTCTTTCATTCTTTTTTGGGGGGAGCGGGTTTCTAACAATTTTGTTGTTCTTGTAAACGCATATATAACACACCACTTTCCATTTCAATATTTTTCACGTGTTCAATTCAGTGACACTACTTATATCAATCTTGTTGACTGCCTTTTGGTAAAATTTGAATCCTATCATCATAGGACTCAACCGTTCAATAGTATTCAATCTGAGCATTCATGTCAAAAAATTCAGAGGTATGAGTCTGATTTGCACTGCTTGGGGCCCCAAAACTAATAATGTGTGTAGTTTCAATATAAACCAAGCCCATCACGGTTGAGTTGATTCCAACTCATAGTGACAATATAGGACAGAGTAGAATTGCTCCATAGGGTTTCCAAGGCTGTAAATCTTTACAGAAGCAGACTGCCACATCTTTCTCCTGTGGAGTGACTGGTGAGTCTGAACCACAGAGCTTTCGGTTAGCAGCCAAGTACTTTAACCACTGCACCGACAAGGATCCTCAGTCTACCCAAAAGGGATGTCTATATGCAATTCATTTGCCCAAAGGAAACACTTTTTCTAATTCCCACACAGGCTTCTTGTGAACTTAGAAAGCAGGCCTGGAAACCATGTTTCGCCATATGTCACTGAGTAAGTTTACTCTGACCTTAGGTAATTAGACTCTACAAATTTATTTTCCTCAAATTTTTATTGTAAAAATTTCAATTTTACAGAAAAGTTGGGAGGCTAGTACATTGCTTACCTGTATTCTCACCAGTCATTAATGTTTTGTCATATTGCTCTATCTATACATGAAGATGTACACACATATTGTTGTTGTTAGGTGACGTTGAGTTGATTCCAACTCATAGCAACCATATGCAACAAAACACTGCCTGGTCCTCTGCCATTCTTACAATTGTTGTGAAGGATTTCATTTTACTTGGATCCACAATCAACACCCAAGAAAGAACCAGTCAAAAAATCAAAAGACACATTGCATTGGGTGAATGGGCTGCAAAAAAAAATATATATATATGGGCTGCAAAGGACCTCTTTAAAGTGCTAAAAGCAAATATGTCACCTTGAAGACTAAGGTGCACCTGACCCAAGCCATAGTATATTCAATCACATCATATGCATGTGAAAGCTGGACAATGAATAAGGAAGACTGAAGAAGAATTGACGCCTTTGAATTGTGATGTTGGTGAAGAATATTAAATATACCATGGACTGCCAAAAGAATGAACAAATTTGTCTTGGAAGAATTACAACCAGAATGCTTCTTAACAGCAAGGATGGCAAGACTGCGTCTTACATACTTTGAACGTGTCAGGAGGGATCAGTCCCTGGAGAAAGACATAATGCTTCGTAAAGTACAGGGTCAGGGGAAAAGAGGAAGACCCTCAACAAGATGGATTGACATAGTGGCTGCAACAGTGAGCTCAAGCATAACAATTGTAAGGATGGTGCCATTTGGACCAGGGCTTTTTTTGGTTGCGAGTTTTTTTTTTTTTTTTTTTACCTTTTCAATCTCTTCCCTTGTTATGAGTTTGTTCAGATTTGCAACGTCATTTTGTGTTAGTTTGGGTACGTAGTGTGTCTCTAGAAATTTGTCCATTTCCTCTAGGTTTTCAAATTTGTTGGAGTATAGTTTTTCATAATACTCTGTTATGATCCTTTTTATTTCAGTTAAGTCTATTGTAATGTCCTCCATTTCATTTCTTATTTGGGTTATTTGTGTTCTCTTTTGTATTTCTTTTGTCAATGTGGCCAATGGTTTGCCTATTTTTTGATCCTTTCAAAGAACCAACCTTTGGTTTTGTTGATCTTTTCTATTATTTTCTATCTTCTATTTCATTTACTTCTGCTCTGATCTTTATTATTTCCTCTTTTGTGGTGGCTGTGGGCTTCTTTTGGCGTTCTCTATTTGTTCAAGTTATGTAACTAATATTTTGATTTTGTTCTTCTGCATCTAGTGCTATAAATTGACCTCTGAGGACTGCCTTTGCTGTGTCCCAAAGGTTTTGGTATGGTGTGTTTTCATTCTTGTTTGATTCTAGGAACTTTTTAATTCTATTACCCAGGGTTTTTTTTTAAAGCAGGGTGTTATTCAGTTTCCATGTAATTGATTTTTTTCCTTGCTCTTTCTGTTGTTAATTTCCACTTTGATGGTATTGTGGTCAGAGAAGATATTTTGTATTATCTCAACATTCTGAATTTTGTTGAGGGTTTCTCTGTGACCTAAGATGTGGTCTATTCTGGAGAATGTTCCATGTGCATTAGAAAAGAATGTGTACTTTCAGCTGCTGGGTTCAGTGTTCCATATATGTCTATGAGGTCAAGTTGGCTGATTGTGCTCTTTAGCTCTTCTGTATCTCTGTTGAGTTTCTTTCTAGATGTTCTGTCCTTTACTAAGAGTGGTGTGTTGAAGTCTCCTACTGTTATGTGGAACTGTCAATTAATGTTTTCAGTACTGTTAGAGTTTATGTATTTTGGAGCCTTGTCATTGGGTGCATAGAAGTTTATTATGGTTGAGTCTTCATGATGGATTGTCCCTTTATTCATTATATAGTGCCCTTCTTTGTCTTTTATGGTGGATTTTGTTTTAAAGTCTATCTTATCTGAGATTAGTATTGCTACTCCTGCTTTTTTTTGGTAGTTATTTGCTTGATATATTTTTTTCCATCCTTTGATTTCTAATAAATTTGTGTTTTTGTTTCTAAGGTGTGTCTCTTATAGACAGCATATTGATGGGTCCTTTTTTTTTTTTTTTTTTAATCCATTCTGTCACTCTGCATCTCTTTATGGGTGCATTTAGGCCATTTAGGTTCAGTGTAATTATTGATAGCTGTGAGTTTATTGCTATCATTTTGTAGTGCTTTTTTTGTGTGTGTGATGCTAACATTTTCTTTGTTCCTCTTACTTTCCTGTTCTGAGTTTCTTTTGTTTGTGGATTTCTTTTATTTTTGTAGATTTTGTTTTTATTGAGGCTTTATGTTTTTCTTCTTTATTTTGATGAGTAGGTTTGTTAACTTTCTTTGTGATTACCTTGAAATTTAGGTTTGAACCAGTCTGTTATTACTTGGTACTGTCTTGCCTTCCTCTCCATTAGAAAGTTCTATACCTATACTGTTTATTCCCTCTTTTATTGTTCTGACGTTGTTGTTATTTACAGATTAACCTCTCTGGTTACCTGTTGCAATTGTTTTGGTTTTGGATAGTCCTCGAGAGTTCATTTCCTACGTTGGTATCTGGCTGGTACAATTTTGCCTCCTAGATTCAGGCTGATGTTTTTTGTTCTCAGACTGAAGGACTCCCTTTAATAATCCTTGTAAGTTTGGTTTTGTTTTTACATATTCCCTTAATTTCTGTTTATCTGGAAATGTCCTAATTTCACCATCATATTTGAATGAAAGTTTTGCAGGATATATCATTCTTGATTTGAAAATTTTTTCTTTCAAGGTTTTATATATGTCATTTCATTGTTTTTTGCCTGCATGGTTTCTGCTGAATAATCAGAGCTTAGTCTTATTGTTTCTCCTCTGTATGTGACTTTTTTCTCGAGCTGCTTGCAGGATTTTTTCTTTGTCTTTGGTTTTAGTGAGTGTGATTATGATATGCCTTGGTGTTTTTCTTTTGGGGTCTATCCTATATGGGGTTCATTGAGCTTCTTGGATGGTCAGCTTTTCATCATTCATGATATTAGGGAAGTTTTCTGTCAGCAATTCTTCAACAATCTTCTCTGTGTTTTCCATTTTCTCTCCCCGTCCTGAACTCCTATCACTCGCACATTTTTGCTTTTGATTTTCTCCCACAAAATTCTCAGGGTTTCTTCATTTTTCTTCATTCTTTTTTTTCCAAGTTTTCCTCATACAGAGTTGTATCCAAGTGTTTGTCTTCAATTTTGCTGGTTCTGTCTTCCATTGTTTCAAACCTGCTACTGAGCCCTTCTATGACACTGTCCATTTCTGAAATCTCATAGTTCATCTTTTGGATTTCTAATCGTTGTTTTTGTATGATTTCTAGTTGTGAGTTTATTTTGGCATTTTGTTCCTATATTACTTTCCTAAATTGTTCCATTTTTTTGTCTGTATTTTCCAAGAATTTGTCTGCCTTTTCCATAAATTTGTCTATTTTTTCATCATTTTTGTCTGCTTTTTGCTTTAACTCTTGGATTGCTCTGAATATTAGAGATTTGAATTCCCTGTCAGGTAGTTCTACTGCCTTTTCTGCTACTGGAAAGTCATCTGCTGTTTTATTTTGGATGCCTACCAGAACCATCCTGTCCTTTTTTTTTTTATATGCTTTGGTATTGTCTGCTGTCTTCAGGACGTTCAGTAGTTACTGTCTTCATTTCTTGATTGTATATTTGGTTGTTTCGTCCTGCTTTTTTGTTTTACTTGGTTATGTCTGAGCAGACGGGCTGTGCATTCTTTGTTGTTTGCTCACCTGTAGTCACAACAATTTTCACCTCCTTGTCCAATGGGCAAGGCCAGTCAATCAGCTATGGTGCAGCAAGGCAGAAGGGGAGGGGCTGGTATGGGTTGTTTGTGGCACATACTAGGGCTGAGAAGGGAGGCCAGGAATCAGTACTGGGCAGGTTCCAGCAGGCAGTGCCTGTGCTGCTTGGGGGTGTGATGTTCATTGCACAGTGCAGGTAGGCAGGAAAGAGGGAGGAGTTTGTGATGTGTGGAGTTAATAGGGGTATGGGGAAGAAGATAAAGAGGAGAGAGAAATAGGAGCTAAAAACTAACAAGCAAAGAAAGAAAAAAAGAGTGCTAAGGGAGCTTGCCACTGGAGTGGAGAAATGGAGAAAAGGGAAAAAGAAAGAAAAAAATAACTAGATAAAAATTTGGAAAAGAAAATAAAAGCCCCCAGGAGTCCCTGAGACCCACCAGTAGGACTGCTAAGACTGGGGAAGTGGCTTCCAGCCTACACAGTATAGCCTGGCTAGAGGGGGTATAGATGTCACACAGCACCAGATATTCAGGAGACAGGAAAAGAAGATAAGTGTAGAGAGATGAGAACTGAGAAATGAGGAAAGACAGGGAAAAACAGAGAGAAAAGAAAGAAAAATAGAAATGTGCCCGGGGTCCTGCCTACACGGCTGTGCAGATTGGGGGATGGCTCCTAAGCTGTGCAGTGCTGCCCAGCTAGAAGAGGCTCCCAAGCTGTGAAAAGAAAAAGAAAACAAACAAACAAAACAAAATAGAACAGAACAAAGCAAAACAAGCCTTCATAGCCTTTCAAGAAGAAGAAAAGATGGCACATGAAGCCAGGTGTTCCTGAGAAAGAGGGGGAGGTGGTAGGAGGAACAGAAGAAACCAAAAGAGACAGAAAGAACCAACACCAGCTCAGAAGCCTGGCCAGTGTGGGCAGGGCAAATCCAAGCAGCCTGAGGCCAAAGCAGTTGCCTCCTGGCCAAGAGGCTGCACTGGCAGGAAGCAGAGGAGGCCAAAGAGGGGAGGAAGAAGGGAGGTTTAGGAAAGCCTATATCACTTATTACCCAGTGCTCTGTCTCCTGCTGGGAACTTCATGAAGCTGTTTTCCCATACTCCCTGTCCACTGATCTGTGACATGGATGGGGTGAATCCAAGTGGCAAGGACGCTGCACTTTCAAACTGGCTGAGCCACCACAGCCAGCCAGCATGCTCAAAGGCAGAGCAGTGAGGAGAGAATGGGGGGTGGGAGAGCGTATATCGCCAGTTACCGGCTGCTCTGTCTCCTGCTGGGAGTTCTGCTAAGCTGCTTTCCCATGCTCCCTGTCTGCTGATCCCTGAGAGGAGTCCAAGATGGAGGATCCATGCTGCGTTAGTGATGGGGCCCTCCACAGGTATCCCTCCTTGCTCTCTGTCCTCTGTCAGTTTTTTATTCCATTTGGTACTTGGCTGAGTTCTTTATCTCTTCATTTGACACTTCAGGTTCCAGGAATGACATTTGTCTCTGTTTTACTTAGTTTTTTGGATCTTTGCCATAGAGGGACAGTGTGCTGCTTCTGTCTATGGCGCCATGTTGGCCAGAAGTCAGTCTGTCTTTTTTATCATAGCCATCTTAGTAGGTGTAAACTGTTATCTCCTTGTGGTTTTGATCTACATTCCCCTGATACTTAATGATGTGGAGCATCTTTTAATGTTTCTTGGTCATTTGTATATCTTCAGAGAAATGTGTATTCAGATCCTTTGCCCTTTTTAAATTAGGTTAGTTGTCTTTTTATTATTGATTTGTAGTTCTTTATATGTTCTATATACAAGTCACTGGCTTCTTTTTTTTTATCAAATATATAATTTGCAAAAATTTTCTCCCATTCTGTGGGTTCTATTTTCAGTTCTCGATGCTGTCCATGGAAGCAAAAAAGATTTTAATTTTGATGATGTTCAATTTATCTATTTTTTTTCTTTTGTTGCTCAGGTTAATTTTTTAAAGACCATCCTGAGTCTTATTTGATCCATGCAAGATATTGTACTGAAGCCTTTCCTATATTCTACTACCCTACCTCACCCCCTGAGACAAGCCCCACCCAGCTTGAGTTGATTCCCTTCTTGGGGACAAAAACCTAACCTCCCTGCATACCTTGCACAGACTTCTAAGCAACTCATTATACTTATTTATTGATATCTAAGTAGGCTGTGAGCAACTTGAGCACCCTCTTATTCAACTTTGTATTGTTAGTACAAAAAAAAAAAGATCTGCACATAGTGTGCATTTAGCTAACGTCTGATGAATAAATATGAATAAATGAATGAATGCTACTAATATATTCAAAGATAGTTTGACACATTTTGAGGGCCCACAATGTGTTGATTAATTTCCATAACCCCTTTAAGGGACCACAGAACTTCTATCTCCGAATGTTCCTCATACTATCTTTCCTTCATGGAATATGTTTTCTTTTTCTTCCAGTTTCTAGAGTCTCATCTTTTTTTAATCAGTTTTTCAAGTACATATAGTGGGATGAAAAGAAATGGGATGGACGAGCACTTTCCTGAGACTTACACTTGACTAACCTAAATATATTTGTGCTGATTTTCCTAAATAATGTATAGTCATTGGGTATATTTGCTGGGTAATGATTCTTCTGTCTGTTAATGTACAGAAAGCTTTTATTTATCTATTTTTGGTGAGGGAAAGCTAGGGAATTGCTGTGGTAGGTAAAGTAGTAGGAGGGTGATCCATAGCAAATCTTTTTTTCAAATTCTTATAGGCATCATTAAGCAGAATAGATAACAAAGCCATCTGCTAGAATTCTCATTATTTACTTTTTCCTCTTATAGCCTATAGCCAAAGTTTCTCAGCCAAAACATTGATTTTCTCTAACTCAGGGAAAGTATAAAAACAAACAAGCAAATTAGTTACAGCAAGCAGCTTGTTCACTCATTAAGATGGACAATGAAGAGTTGAGTAAATATTTTATTTTGGTCTTTAACTACCTAACATAAAGTGTGACAGGTAAAAGAAAACAGAAAACCAAATGGAAAGTATATACTGAGAAGTCCAAGACTAATTTTTATTAACCAACTTCATACAGAATGTAGTACACAGGTAGATAGTATTATATTTGATAAAAGCCATTTCATATTTATAATGCATTTTGCAAAAATAAATATCTGTTAATGCTGAATGACAAAAAAACATTCCCATGGGCCACAAAATTACATACATTCAGTATTAACAATAACGAAAAAGAAAAATAAATAACCTGTGTGTTAAAAATGCCAAGGATTAAAGAAGATTCTTTTTTTTTTTTTTTTCATTCAACAATATTTACCAACCATCTGCTTCATTCCAGATACCATTCTAGGTACTGAGAACACAGTTGTGAACAAAAAAGAATCCCTGCCCTTCTGGAGTTTACATTCTAGTGGAGGAAGACAGATTATAAACAAATATATAATTTGTCAAGTGGTGATAAAAGCAATAAGCAAAAAATAACGTAGGATAAGGTAGGATAGCAGAATACAGAGCGGGGGGGCTGCTATTTTTAATTGGGTAGTCAGATAAAAGGCCTCTTTAATAAGATGACATTTGAGCAGAATCCTGAAAGAAGTGCTGGAGTGAATCCTGAAGAGATCTGTGAGAAAACCACCCAGGCAGATCGAACAGCAAGGGCAAAGTCCCTGGGAGGAGAGTGTGCTTGGCATGTTCAGGGAACAGCAAAGAGGGCAGTATGGCTCATGTGCAGTGAGCAAGGAGAGTGGTAAGAAATGAAATTGAAAAGGAAGTCAGGAGACAGATGATGAAGTATCCTATAGAGCGTAGTAAGGTTTTTTGTCTTGCCTCTGATTGAAATGAAAGACAAAAATTGGATTATATTCCTTTTGCCCTACTGAAGAAGGCAATTCTTTATTCTGGCCAAGGATCAAGTTGGAAGAAAGAAAAGAAATGCAAGAACAGGAATCATAATACCAAGGAAAGAAGAGATTTGTCCTGGCAGACAACAGATTGCTTTGAAGTCCACTTTAAGATCATAAAATATGGAGACGAGGCCAAGGTGGTGCGGTATTCAGAGACTTCCTGTGGTCCCTCTTACACCTAAGACCCCCCAAAATAAGTGAATCAGTTATATATGAAAATCTAAGAGCCCTGAACATCAAAGGCAAAGTTGAGGAATTGGACTGAGCAGCAAGGGGAGGGAGAGACAGTTCAGAAGTAGCAAGGAGTTGCTAGACCTGACCCGGTGGGAACTGAACCCTGCACGCCAGTTCATCTGGTGCGAGCAATGAGGCAAGCAGTGGCATTTTCCACATCGGGAGAGACCCAGAGGCAGAGTCTACTCAAGCCTGCAGAACCAGTGAAAAACGGAGCTCAAATAGCAAAAGATAAGTACATGCATCTAGCCTACCACATGGATCAAAAAGCACTCCTTTGAGAAAAACCCCTTTCCCATTCACCTGCCCCCCCCCCCCCCCCCCCCCCACTGCACCAGGTCCTGCGCTGGCTTCAGAGATTTCTGCATCCCCTGGGCCAGAAGTACAACCCATCACATGTCCTGAGCCATTCTCTTGGTCTTGGAGAGGGAACAAATTATCAAAGAGGAAAAAATAATCTGTCAGCTCCCCTAAGCCAGGAACTCAGGGCAGATACAGCTCCTTTGCCTAGGCACAGGCATAAGGGGTCCACAAACTTTGAATGCCTTTCATCCCTGCATAGACCTGCATGTGGGCCCATTTCAACAGTGTAGGCCCCCATTAGCACAGTAAAACAGGGTATATACCTGAAGCCTAACGTCAACTGCATCAGCTATATGGTGGTTTGTGACATTTGACACTGCTCTGCCTATTAAGCAGGGTCCTCACCTACCCACATCAGTGGCCTGAGGCCTGGTGACTCCACCCACACCACCTAGCCACCCACAACAGGGGTCCAAGAATAAGTGGTGCCTCCTAGTCCTTACAGCCAACAGCTTTAGAGCCCATAGTCTGGCTGAAAACCCACCCACCAACCTGCTCTAGAGAACAGGGACATGCTTTCCTCCCAGATACTCAGGGACAGCTGTCAGCCCTGTGTCCTCCTCAGCACATGACCCCCTACTACAGCCAAATACCTATTCCTACACCAATTACCCCTGCCCATCTAGGATTCTAGGTGAGAGCTTCCACCACACACTTGGTGACCAACTACCTGGACACCTGAGTGGAATCCATACAAGAAAAGTAAATGGGATCCTGGGCTCATGTACCTATTAACAGATCTAACCACCTGGTGACAGGATGATAGAGCTTCAAAGGTGCCGATAATCAAATAGCTCACATGAGCAGCCTCTTTGGGCATATCAAAACAAAACAGGAACCTAGGACACAGTAAGAAAACATAAAATAAATAAATATAATAATTTATTGATTGCTCAGAGACAACATTCAATATCAAATCACATAAAGAGGCAGATCATGATGGCTTCAGCAAGCTCTCCAAACAAAAAATCAAGAAATCTTCCAGATGAAGATAATATCCTGGAAACTGGAGGGAGAATATAAAAGATCAATATACAGAACTCTTCAAGAGATCAGAAAGGAGATCAGGCAAAACACAGAACAAGGCAAGAAACATAGAGACAAATCAATAGAGGAACTTAAGATTATAGAAGAGTGTAATGACAAATTCAACAGACTGCAAGAATCCATAGAAAGACAACAAACAGAAATCCAAAGGATTAACAATAAATTTCAGAATTAGACAACTTAATAGAAACTCATAGGAGCAGAATTGAGGCAATGGAAGTCAGAACTAGTGAGACTGAAGATAAAGCACTCGACACCAACTTACTTTAGGAAAAATCAGATAAAAGACTTAAAAAAAAAATGAAGAAACCCTAAGAATTATGTGGGACTCTATCAAGAGGAATAGCCTACGAGTGATTGGAATACCAAAACGGGGCTGGAGGGGGGGGGTGGATAATAGAAAATACTGACAGAATTGTTGAAAATTTGTTGGCAGAAAACTTCCCTGATACTGTGAAAGATGAAAAAATATCTATCCAAGATGCTCATCGAATCCCACACAAGATAGATCCCAAGAGAAGGTCACCAAGACATATTGTAATCAAGCTTCCCAAAACCAAAGATAGAGAATTTTAAGAGCAGCTAGGGATAAACAGAAAGTCATCTACAAAGGAGGGTCAATAAGACTAAGCTTGGACTACTCAGCAGAAACCATGCAGGCAAGAAGGCAATGGGATGATATATATAAAGTCTTGAAGGAAAAAAAATTGCCAGCCAAGAATCATGCATCTAGCAAAACTGTCTCTCACATATGACAGCGAACTTTGGGCATTTCCAGATAAACAGAAGTTTAAGGAATTTGCAAAAACCAAACCAAAATTACAAGAAATACTAAAGGGAGTCCTCCAGTTAGAATTTCAATAACATCAGATAACAACCCAAGACTAGAACACGGGACAGAACAACCAGATGTCAACCCAGATAGGGAAGTCATAAAAATAAATCAAAGCTAAAACACTGAAAATAGGGACACAGAGACATCAACATGTAAAAGATGACAAAATTAAAACAAAAAAGAGACACTAAAAAATGTAGTCATAGATCTTTCATATGGAAAGCAAGTCAAGGTGATGTAAAGAAATAAAAGATTGGTTTAAACTTAGAAAAATAAAGGAAATTAACAATCCTACATATCAAAATAAAGAAGAAACACATAAAGACTCAGCCAATATAAAACCAACAATGAAAAAGATGAAAAGAAAATACATAGAGAAAAATTACTCAGCACAGAAAATTAAGTAGAACAAAGAAACTGTCAACAACACACAAAAAAAGACATCAAAATGACAGTACTAAACTCATACCTATCAATAATTACGCTGAATATAAATGGACTAAATGCACCAATAAGGAGACAGAGAGTGGCAGAATGGATTTAAAAAACGATCCACCTATATGCTGCCTACAAGAGACATACCTTAGACTTAAAGATGCAAACAAACTAGAATTCAAAGGATGAAAAAATATATATCAAACAAACAACAATTGAAGAAGAGCAGGAGTGGCAATATTAATTTCTGGCTAGAGTCTTTAAAGAAAAATCTACCACAAAGGAAAAGGAAGGACACTATATAATGATTAAAGGATCAATACACCAGGAGGACAAAACCACAATAAATATTTACACACCCAGTGACAGTGCTCCAAAATAAAATTAAAAAAAAAAAAATTTTAAATACATAAAGCAAACTCTAACAACATTGAAAAGAGAGATAGACAGCTCAACAATAATAGGAGGAGACTTCAACACACCGCTTCCAGTGAAGGACAGAACGCCCAGAAAGAAGCTCAGTAAAGACCCAGGAAATTAAAATGCCACAATCAACCAACTTGATCTCACAGGCATATACAGAACACTCCACCAAACAGCAACCAAGTATACTTTCTTTTACGAAGCACATGGAACATACTGCAGAATAGACCACATATTAGGCCATAAAGCAAGCCTTAACAGAATCCAAAGCATCAAAATATTACAAAGCATATTTTCAGACCATAAAGCCATAAAAGTAGAAATCAATAACAGAAAAAGCAAGGGAAAAAAAAATTGAATACATGGAAACTGAACAACACCTTGCTCAAAAACTACTGAGTTATAGAAGAAATTAAGGATGGAATAAAGAAATTCACAGAATCAAATGAGAAAGAAAACACATCCTACCAGAACCTTTGAGACACAGCAAAAGCAGTGCTCACAGGTCAATTTATAGCAATAGATATACATATCCAAAAAGAAAAAAGGGCCAGAATCAAAACATTAACCCAACAACTCTAACAAATAGAAAGAGAGCAGCAAAAGAAGCCCTCAGGCCCTAAAGAGAGCAAATAATAAAAATTAGAGCATAATTAAATGAAATAGAGAAAAACAATTGAAAGCGTTACCAAGACCAAAAGCCGGTTCTTTGAAAAGTTCAACAAAATTTATAAACCATTGGCCAAACTGACAAAAGAAAACAGGAAAGGAAACAAATAACCCGAATAAGAAATGAAATGGGTGATATCACAACAGACTCAACTGAAATTAAAAGAATCATAACAGAATACTATGAAAAATTGTACTCTAACAAATTTGAAAAGCTAGAGCAAATGGACAAATTTTTAGAAACACTACCTACCTAAACTAACACAGACAGAGGTAGAACAACTAAATAAACCTATAAAAAAAGAAGAGATTGAAAAGGTAATTTAAAAACTCCCAACAAAAAAATAAAAACAGCCCTGGCCCTGACGGCTTCACTGGAGAATTCTACCAAACATTCAGAGAAGAGTTAACATCAATACTACTAAAGGTATTTCCGGGCATAGAAAAGGATGGCATACTCCCAAACTCATTCTATGAAGCCAGCATAACCTTGAAATCAAAACCAGGTAAAGACAACACAAAAAAAGAAAATTACAGACCAATATCCCTCGTGAACATAGACGTAAAAATCCTCAATGAAATTCTAGACAATAGAATTCAACAACATATCAAAAAAATAATTCACCATGACCAAGTGGGATTCATATCAGGTGTTTTTTTATGCAGGGATGGTTCAACATGAGAAAAACAATCAATGTAATCCATTACATAAATGAAACAAAAGATAAGAACCACCAGATCTTATCAACTGATGCAGAAAAGGCATTTGACAAAGTCCAACACGCATTCATGATAAAAACTCCCAGCAAAATAGGAATAAAAGGGAAATTCCTCATCACAATAAAAGGCATTCATACAAAGCCAACAGCCAACATTACCCTAAATGGAGAGAGCCTGAAAGCATTCCCCCTGAGAACAGGAACCAGACAAGAACACCCTTTGTCACCACTCTTATTCAATATTGTGCTGGAAGTCCTAGCCAGAGCAATTAGGCTAGAAAAAAAAATAAAGGCCATCCAAGTTGGTAAGGAAGAAGTAAACATATCTCTATTTCCAGGCGATATGATCTTATACAGAGAAAACCCCAAAGAATCCACAAGAAAACTACTGGAACTAGTAGAAGATTTCAGCAATGTATCAGGATACAAGATAAACATACAAAAATCTGTTGGAGTCCTCTACACCAACAAAGAGAACTTTGAAGAGGAAATCACCAAATCAATACCATTTATAGCAGCACCCAAGAAGATAAAATACTTAGGAGTAAATCTAACCAGAGACATAAAAAGACCTATACAGAGAAAACTACAAGACACTACTGCAAGAAACCAAAAGAGACCTACGTAAGTGGAAAAACATAGCTTGCACATGGATAGGAAGACTCAACATTGGAAAAATGTCTATTCTACCAAAAGCAATCTACAGATATAATGCAATCCAGATCCAAATTCCAATGGCATTTTTTAATGAGATGGAGAAACAAATCACCAACTTTGCATGGAAAGGGAAGAGGCCCCGGGTAAGTAAAGCATTACAGAAGAAGAAGAACAAAGTGGGAGGCCTCACACTACTTGATTGTAGAACCTATTATACTGCCACAGTAGTCAAAACAGCCTGATATTGGTACAACAGCAGATACATAGACCAGTGGAACAGAATTGAGAATCCAGACATAAATCTATCCACATATGAGTAGCTGATATTTGACAAAGGCCCAAAGTCTGTTAATTGGGGAAAAGACAGTCTCTTTAACAAATAGTGCTGGCATAACTGGATATCCATTTGCAAAAAAAAAATGAAACAAGACCCATACCTCACACCTGCATAAAAACTAACTCAAAATGGACCAAAGACCTAAATATAAAATCTAAAACAACAAAGATCATGGAAGAAAAAATAGGGACGATGCTAGGAGCCCTAATACATAGCATAAAAAGAATACAAAACATCACTAACAATGCACAAACACCAGAAGAGAAACTGGATACCTGGGAGTTCCTAAAAATCAAACACTTCATCAAAAGACTTCACCAAAAGAGTAAAAAGACTACCTACAGACTAAGGAAAAAAATTCGATTACGACAAATCCAATCAGTGTCTAATCTCTAAAATCTACACGATACTGCAAAATCTCAACCACAAAAAGACAAATAACCCAATTAAAAAATGGGCAAAGGATATGAACAGGCACTTCACCAAAGTAGACATTCAGGTGGCTAACAGATACATAAGGAAATGCTTAAGATCATTAACCATTAGAGAAATACAAATCAAAACTACAATGAGATTCCATCCCACCCCAACAAGGCTAGCATTCATCAAAAAAATACAAAATAATAAATGTTGGAGAGGTTATAGAGAGACTGGAACACTTATACGCTGCTGGTGGGAATGTAAAATGGTACAACCACTTTGGAAATGGATTTAGCACTTCCTTAAAAAGAAAGAAATAGAAGTACCATAGGATCCAGCAATCCCACTCCTTGGAATATATCCTAGAGAAATAAGAGCCCTCACATGAAAAGATATATGCACACCCATGTTCATTGTAGCACTGTTCACAATAGCAAAAAGTTGGAAACAACCTAGGTGCCCATCGATGGATGAATGGATAAACAAAACTATGGTGTATTCACACAATTGAATACCACCCAACGATAAAGAACAATGATGAATCCGTGAAACATCTCATAACATGGAGGAATCTGGAAGACATTATATTGAGTGAAATCAGATAGTCACAAAAGGACAAATATTGTATAAGACCACTATTATAAGAACTCAAGAAAAGGTTTAAACACAGAAGAAAACATTCCTTGATGGTTATGAGGGTGGGGAGGAAGAGAGGTATTCACTAACTAGATAGTAGACAAGAATTATTTTAGGTGAAGGGAGGGACAACACACAATACAGGGGAAGTCAGCACAACTGGACTAAACCAAAATCTAAGAAATTTCCTGAATACACTGAACACTTCGAGGAACAGAGTAGCAGGGATGAAGGCCTGGGGACCACGGTTTCAGGGGACATCTAGGTCAATTGGCATAACAAAGTTTGTTAAGAAAATGTTCTGCATCCAACTTTGGTGAGTGGCATCTGGAGTCTTAAAAGCTAGCAAGCGGCCACCTAAGATCCATCAATGGGTCCCGATCCATCTGGAGCAAAGGAGAATGAAGAACACCAAAGACAGAAGGAAAACATGAGCCTAAGAGACAGAAAGAAAGGGCCACATGAACCAGAGACTCCATCAGCCTGAGACCAGAAGAAGTAGATGGTACCCAGCTACCACCAATGACTGCCCTGACAGATGGAGCCAGACAAAAGTGGGGTGAAAAACTCAAATTCTATTCCAAAGACCAAACTTAATGATCTGAACTGAGACTGGAGGGACCCCAAAAGACACAGCCCCAAACTCTCTGTTAGTCCAAAACTAAAACCATTCCCAAAGCCAACTTTTCAGACAAAGATTAGACTGGACTATAAGACATAAAATGATACTTGTGATGAGTGTGCTTCCTGGCTCAATGGACAGCTCCTGCCTGGAGGAGAGATGAGACAGCAGAATGGGACAGGAGCTGGTTGAATGGACACAGGAAATACAGGGTGGAAAGGAAGAGTGTGCTGTCACATTATAGGGAAAGCAACTAGGGTCATATAACTACGTGTGTACAAATTTTCATATGAGAAACTGACTTGAACTGTAAACTTTTACTTAAAGCACGATTGAAAAGAATGTACAAAAATTTTTTAAAAATACAAAAAATATTTACAAAGACTGGCAGATACTGGTTTCAATAATGTGGATTCCTAGTGGTGACAGTATGTATATGTAAAATGTGCCTTGAAGACTAATAAGAATTAGTATTATAAAACTCAGTAATTAGTATTTAGTAATTTGGTAAGAATTAGTACTACAAAAATAAGAATTTTGTAAACACATTAAATATTTCTAAATCATGTAAAAAAAGAAAAAGATCATAACATGTGGCTCTTGCAAGTTTTACCTGAAAACATTGTTATTAGCCAGCTGACATTTGCGACTTCCCTCAGTCTAAATGCAGTAACCGCCTATTTTCCCATCAGGTGAAACAGGAACGCTAGATCTAAATTCAGCATAATCATGGTGCTAATAATAGCACAATTGTGAAGAGCACCTTTGAGCTAAATATGCCCAATTTTTGCTTCTGAATTAAGCTTTGTTAATGTCCTCCAGTTTCAGGCTAATCCCTAGGCTGTGGTGAGCAAATTTTGAGAGCCACCAACCCTGTACCGAATTAGAACTCAGAACAAACAACTACAAAGCACCAGCCAGGCAAACGTGCCAGCATGCAGTAACCTTGTCTTTCTGGTTGCTGTATTTTTAGCAGCTCCTGCTGGGCAACTTATTTTGTCACATTAAGGCCTTGCACACAATTTCAGCAGCTAATTTGTTTAAATCTCATAAACTTTCTCTCTTTGCTTTTCTTTCTTTGTCTTTCTATCCTTTTCTTCCTTCATTCCTTCCTTCCTACCTTCTTTTTAATAATCGTGGCTATATTCAAGACCTAAATTGCCTCCTCTGTTAGAGATGAAGTCTCTCACTACTTTTGTGAAAGACCTGTAGCTTTATTTAATTTTAATGGTGAGTTAGGTACAAAAAAAGATTGGTAAGCTGGTTTGTACCATGTTTACTGGTTTTTATGGATTGACTTGTGTCCCCCAAAATATGTGTCAACTTGGCTAGGCCGTGATTCCCAGTATTGTGTGATTGTCCACCATTTTGTCAGCTGATGTGATTTTCCTATATGTTGTAAATCCTACCTCTATAGTGTCACTATGAATCAGAACCAGCTCACAGCACATAATAACAATAACATGATGTTAAGGAGGCAGGATTAGAGGCAGTTATGTTAATGAGGCAGAATTCAATCTATAAGATTAGATTGTATCTTGAGTAAATCTCTTTTGAGATATAAAAGAGAGAAGCGAGCAGAGAGACGGGGGGCCTCATACCACTAAGAAACAAGAGCCAGGAGAATAAAGTGTCCTTTGGACCCAGGATCCCTGAGCTGAGAACCTCCTCGACCAAGGAAGATTGATAACAAGGATCTTCCTCTAGAGCCGACAAAGAAAGACTTCTCTTGGATCTGGCACCCTGAATTTGGACTTGTAGTCTCCTAGACTGTGAGAGAATAAATGTCTCTTTGTTAAAGCCATCTACTTGTGGTATTTCTGTTATAGCAGCACTAGATAACTAAGACACTGCTTAATCTGCTCCTGCATGTAAGAGAGCCCATTGCACCAGAGGGAGCTATCTGGGAACTCCTGCTGGTGCAACCTCAAGTCTCAGCCTTTTCCTCTTTACAGCTTCTACCACCAGGTGGATCCTTATCTTCCCAGACCACCCGGGACTTGAAGATTCTTTTTATTGGTCATCACTATGGAGAAACAGACACGGTAACAGAAACAAAATGTGTAATAGTGTCACAACTTTTTTTTAATCTCACCACGTTCTGCACGTAATTATTTCCTATTTGACACTGAAATATAAGTAGAAGTAAGCAAATCTGTCTTCTAGAAGCTTTCCTGGATTTTGCTTTAAAAGTTCTGTCTATCAAGTATTTGCTGAGCACTTACTATATACCAGGCACTGTTCTAGGTGTTAGAGATACAGTAGCAAACAAAAAGGTAAAAATCCCTGCTCCATGTACAAAACATTACTAAAAATGCAAAAGAGAAACCAGATAACTGGGAGCTCCTAAAAATCAAACACCTATGCTCATCCAAAGGCTTCACCAAAAGAGTGAAAAGACTACCTAGAAGCTGGGAAAAAGTTTTTAGCTATGACATTTCCAATCAGTGCCTGATCTCTAAAATCTACATGATACTGCAAAAACTCAACTACAAAAAGACAAATAACCCAATTAAAAAATGGGCAAAGGATATGAACAAGCACTTCACTAAAGACGACATTCAGGCTGCTAACAGATACATGAGGAAAGGCTCACGATCATTAGCCATTAGAGGAATTCAAATCAAAACTACAAGGAGATTCCATCTCACTCCAACAAGGCTGGCATTAATCCAAAAAACACATAATAATAAATTTTGGAGAGGTTGTGGAGAGACTGGAACACTTACACACTGCTGGTGGGAATGTAAAATGGTACAACCACTTTGGAAATCAATTTGGCACTTCCTTAAAAGGCTAGAAATAGAACTACCATACGATCCAGCAATCCCACTCCTTGGAATATATTCTAGAGAAATAAGAGCCTTTCATGAACAGATATATGCACATCCATGTTCACTGCAGCACAGTTTACAATAACAAAAAGTTGGAAGCAACCAAGGTGCCCATTAACAGATGAATGGATAAATAAATTATGGTATATTCACACAATGGAATACTAAGCATCGATAAGGAACAGTGATGAATCCATGAAACAATTTGTAACATGGAGAAATCTGGAAGACATTATGCTGAGTGAAATCAGTCAGTTGCCAAAGGACATATATTATATAAGACCACTGTTATAAGAACTCGAGAAATAGTTTAAACAGAGAAGAAAATATTCTTTGATGGTTATGAGAGGAGGGAGGGAGGGAGGAAAGGAGAGGAGTTTTCACTAATTAGTTTTATTTTAGGTGAAGGGAAAGACAACACACAATATTGGAGAAGTCAACACAACTGGACTAAACCAAAAGCAAAGAAGTTTCCTGAATAAACTGAATGCTTTGAAGGCCAGCATAGCAGGGGTGGGGGATTGGGGACCATGGTTTCAGGGGACATCTAAGTCAGTTGGGATAATAAAATCTATTAAGAAAACATTCTGCATCCCACTATGAAGAGTGGCATCTGGGGTCTTAAATGCTAGCAAGCAGCAATCTAAGATGCATCAATTGGTCTCAGCCCACCTGGAGAAAGGAAACATAAAGAACACCAAACACACAAGGTAATTATAAGCCTAAGAGACAGAAAGGACCACATAAACCAGAGACTACATTGGCCTGAGACCAGAAGAACTAGATCGTGCCCAGCCACAACCGATGACCGCCCTGACAGGGAACACAACAGAGAACCCCTGAGGAAGAAGGAGAGCAGTGGGAAGCAGACCCCAAATTCTCATAAAAAGACCAGACTTAATGGTCAGACTGGGACTAGAAGGACCCAGTGGCCATGGTCCCCAGACCTTCTGTTAGCCCAAGACAGGAACCATTTCCAAAGCCAACTCTTCAGACGGGGATTGGACTGAAATATGGGGTGGAAAATGATACTGGTGAAGACCGAGCTTCTTAGCTCAAGTAGACACATGAGACCATGTTGGCATCTCCTGTCTGGAGGAGAGATGAGAGGGCAGAAAGGGCCAGAAGCTGCTCAAATGGACACGAGGAGAGAAAGTGGAGGGAAGGAATGTGCTGTCTTATTAGGGGGAGAGCAATTAGGAGTGTATAGCAAGGTATATATACATTTTTGTATGAGAGACTGACTTGATTTGTAAACTTTCTATTAAAGCACAATAAAAATTAATTTAAAAAAAATCCCTACTCTAGTGGAGTTTATATTTCTGTAGAGGGAAAAACATAATAAAAATAAATAAATGAAATACACAGTTTGTGAAATGGTGGTAAATGCTATGCAGGAAAGGAGAAGGACTGGTGGGAGAGGGGTATGTGATTTTAAATAGATAGTCAGGGAAGGTCTCAGTGAAAAGGTACATTTGAACAAATACCTGGAAGACACATATTAGATACCTTTTCAGGAAGCATTTTAACTTCATGTCATTTACTTTCTAAAAACATATTCTTGGTAGCAATTTTAAGAAAATATATTTCTTTCTTAAAATCTTTTTGATCACTTTACACAAATTTAAATATGTTAGCTCAAAGTTGAGCACTCTTCACTGTCATTATTTAACATTGTTCTGGAGGACATAGTAGCCAATGAATTGGTCAATAGAAGAAATTAGATATAAAAATAGGAAAGGAGGAGGAAAACATAATTTGTAAGTGATCTATCAATTACTTCAACTTCAAGAAAAAAATAATTACAACTAAAAGAGGCTGGTTACAAAACTAATATTCAAATATTAATAGCCTTTTTTATGTACATGTATAAACCACAACCAGTTAAAAAATTTGAAACACTACTGAGAAAGACAAAAGATAACCTTAAATGCATGAAAAAGAATATCAGATTTATGATTAGGAAGATTCAATATCATGAAGATAGCAATTCTCCCTAACTTACATATGTAAATTTATCACAATCCTAATAAAAAATCAACAGAATATTTGTTGGAACATTAGTATGCTCTATTTAAAGTTCATAAGGAAAAAAAATTAAAAATCTGTAATTACAAGGAAACTCTAAAAAATTAAATGAGAGGAACAAGCATACTACATTTATTTTTATGATGAAGTCGCCAATTAAAATAGTGTGGGACCATTAAATGAGTGACAGACAGATAAATGAAACAGAATAGAAGTGCAGAAATAGACATACATGCATTAGGGAACTTAGTACATGCTTAAAAGTGGTATTGCACATCAGTGTGGGGAAAGATGGACTATTAAGTAAGTGTTTTTGAAACGACTAGGTTACCTACCTATCGAAAAGGAATATGTTGTATCCTGCATAACGAAATAAATTTTAGGTGCATGAAAGTTTTAGAAATAAAAAAGCCCAGAAATTAATAAAAATGTGGAAGAATTTTTTTAGTAGACCCATGATAGGGAAAGCCTTACTAAATATTATACTAAACCCAAAAACCACTAAAAATTGAAAATTCAAATGCATAAAAATGAAAAATTTCCATATGATGAAAGCATTATAAGCAAATAATATAATAATTATTATAATAAATTGTTTTCAACTGGGAGAAAGAGAAATATCTACACATTGCTGGTCGGAGTATAAATTGGTACCACCTCTATTGAGGGCAATTTGACATTATTAAAATCAAAATTTTAAATGTACATACATATCTTTAACTCAGAGATTCCACCTTTAGGAATTTGTCCTAGGTATTTATTGACTGACACATGTGAGAAAAGACATACAAAGATATTTATGCAGCATTATTTGAAATACCAAAATATTTGAACAATTTGGGTACATCTATATAATGGAATTCTATGCAACTTTCCAAGAGTAAGGCTAGTCTTTATGTACTAATATGGAATGGTCTCCAAAATAATAGAGGTAAATGAAGAAAGCAAGGTATAGAATAGTGGGCCTGACATGCTCCCATTTGTGGGATTTTTTTTCCCCCTTAAAGAATTCATACACACAAATATAAAATATATTTGTATACACATATATATGTATATGTTTAGACTATCTCTGGAAAAGTAGCTAAGAAGCTGATAGCTATGATTGCCTCTGAGTGGGGAACTGGAACCAGAAAATGAGGAAAATTTAATTTTCAATTAGGTTTCTTTATATATTTTGAAATTTTTATTATATGCATATAGCATCTATTCAAAACAATAAAAATATTTTAATAATTTAAGATTACAATTAATAAACATGCTTTCTAAAGTGTTTTTATTGATAGATTCTGCTCTTGTATCTTCCCACCAAATCATACTAGTGCTAAGATGCCTTACTTTTGGCTAAATTTCTCTATGCTTTATCAGATACTGAGTTTCTGAAAATTACTGAGAAACTGATACAACAAAGTGAGTGCAGCTGTTCACTTATCTGGATGATGTTTTTTTAAAAAAAAATACAGATTTCTGTGTCCTATACCAAAGCCTCTGATCCCCACCCCCCCCCCACCCCCCCCCCCCACTTAGCACCAAGATTCAAAAGGCAGTTTTTCTGTAGTACCATCTCTAGGTTCCCATCATCACTCATTCCCTAGCCTGAATGCCCCTTATTTTATTCTCAGCTTGTAGGAAAATTCAAGAATTGTTTTGTTTCTTATTCAAAGTAGAATTTTAAGATTTTTTTATAATATGGATACCTAACCCACTATGTTGCAATAAATAAAATTTGCAAGTCAATACCCCTATTTTTATATTAATCATACCCAATCCTTAGAGTCCAAATGATCTAGTTCTTTCCTCTTTGAGCTCACTTCCTTAAACACTGGGGATTGGCCATGTGACTTACTTTGGCCAATAAAATCTTAAAGTGGTGTGCCTTACTTTCAGGCAGAAGACCTTAAGTGACAACATAAAACTCTGAATATCTCCCTTCCTACCTTGGCAAAGATGTATCTGACTAACTAAAGGTTCCTTCATTCAAAGTCCCTAAGTAAATATGATAAACAGAGCCCTTTATCTGTTTAAACAGATACCATGACCAACATTGGGCATGTAATGTGATTAAGAAACAAACTCTTCTTGTGTTAAACCACTGAGATTTTGGGAGGTGTTTGTTATCGTAACATCACCTAACCTATCCTGACTGATACAAAGAAATCTACTATAATACCTACACACTAATAAATCCATTATTCACTCATTCAGTAAATATTTATATCTTCCACGTGCCTGTTGGTGATCTAGACCCTAAAAAAAAGGATACAATATTGAGGAATACAGATATATCCTTGCCCTCGTAGATACAGATACATCCTTGCCCTCATAGAATTTTCATTCCTAAAGTGGAGAAACATAAGAAAGTCTTCTGATTGTTTGGCTTGTAGCCATATCTAATAACAGATTCATAAGAGTTATCTGTGACAAAAGAAATCCTTAAAGCAATTCGTTCCTGTCTTAGTCATCTAGACAGAAATACCACAAACGGATGGCTTTAATAAAGAGAAATTTATTCTCTCATAGTCTAGGAGACTAAAAGTCCAAATTCACGGCCCCAGCTCCAGGGGAAGGCTTTCTCTCTCTCAGCTCTGGGGGAAGGTCCTTGTTATCAATCTTCCCTTGGCCTAGGAGCTTCTCCAAACCCCAGGTCCAAAGGACGGGTTCTGCTCCTGGCACTGTTTTCTTGGTGCTATGAGGGCCCATGTCTCTCTGCCCACTTCTCTCTTTTATATTTCAAGAGAGATTGATTTAAAATACAATCTAATCTTGTAGATTGAGTCTTGCCTCATTAACATAACTGCCTCTAATCCCACCTCATTAACATCATGAAAACCAGAACTACTGCCATTGAGGAGATTCCGACTCATAGCAACCCTATAGGACAGAGTAGAACTGTCCCATAGAGTTTCCAAGGAGCACCTGGCAGATTTGAACTGCTGACCTCTTGATTAGCAGCCGTAGCACTTAACCACTACACCACCAGGGTTTCCATCCATTAACATCATAGAGATAGGAATTAAAACATATGGGAAAATGACATCAGATGACAAAATGGTAGACAATCATGCAACACTGAGAATCATGGCCTAGCCAAATTGACACACATTTTGGGGGGACACAATTCAATCCATGACAGTTCCCATACCTGTTCTTATAGAATTTTCATCCAGATATTTGAAAATGGCAATGTCAATTTTTAAAGTAAAATTAGCTTATTTTATTAATTAAGAAAATTGTATGCTGTACTTTCAGGAAGACAAGAATGTTCAGAAACCAATACTTGAATGTGAGAACTTAAGAAGATTAATTAAGAGTCATTGTTCTAGTATTAAAGCAATAGTGACTGTCCAAAGCAGGAATAGAAGCTAAATATTTTTCAAGTAAGGTTATTCAGTTTAAGTCAGTGTATGAAAGGGGGATAAAATGACTTGGAGATGTTGAGAAAAATGGTTTCAATAACAATCATTTCAGTGCCTATGGTCTCAAATGGTCTTAATCAAGCCCTGCATTTGGGAAACACATAATAGAAATGTAATCAGCTGTAAATAACAGAAACCGCTATGAACAGAGCTTAACAAGTAAAGAGTTTAATTTTCTCATGTAGACAGGACTATATCTCAAAGTGTTAATCTATTCTGTGTATTTCCTTCCCACTTTTCTCATTATTATTTTCCCCTAGCCCAAAAGCAGAAACAGAGACTCCAAAGCACAGTGGCCTTAGTGTGAGAAAAAAAAAATGGATGCATACCTGCAGCTTTTCTGTTCTCAAAGACTAAATAACCCAGGAACTGAGAGGAGATACAAGTAGAGGTGGAGAACAGACCTGGATGGGGCCCAATACTAGAAAATCCTTCAAAAAGGAAAGGAAAAAAAGGCCGTGAGCAGAGAGAAAAGGGCACAGTCATGAGTTATCTTGAGTGTGGATCCCCCACTGCTTATACACATTAGCCATCCAACAAACCTGGACCCTCAACCTTGAAGAGAGGGTGAGGCTTATGTGTGGGACTTGGACATCCTATGTGGAGATGGAGACCTAAAAGGAAAACAACTGAATGAAACCAGTTAGGGATTTCTCTATCTCTGGAAAGCAATGGACACAATACAACTGTTACATATGTCATGCCAAAGAATTTGAACCTACTCCCAATTCTAAACTTTGTATCAATCATCCTCATTCATGATGTCTTGTGTGAAAAGCACTGTTAAAAATGGCTGGCCTGACAAAACTAATTTATAGTGGTAGAAGTCAGAATAGGAGCTATCCTTGGGAGTAGGTAATGACTGGGAGGGCACACCTTAGAACTTCTGGAGTATGGAAAATGTTCTTTATCTTGATCTGGGTGGTGGCTAAATGGGTGTATACATACTTCAAAATGTTTGATTAAGATTTATGGACTTTACTGTATATAAATAATACCCCAACTTAAAAAAAAAAAAACAAACATAGCCCCAGGTTTCCTTCTATTCAACCACAACCTACTTGGGTCTGGACTATCCACATTCCTCTTTCCTTCTCCCCCACAAACGGTCAAACTCACAGATTCAGCAAAATTCCAGTGCCAGATAGTACAAATGCAAAGTCACAAGGAAAACAGAAACACAACTATATTGAGCTGGCGGGGGAGATCACAGAAAAGTAAATAATGAACTGTGACCTCATCAAGCATTTACAGAACAGCACAGGGCAGAGCAAAGTAGCCAATAGTCAAGATACATATTGGAATTGTATTTATTTTAGACAAATTTACTTCAAATTTGCAATTGGTTTTTAAATCTTTTGGTTAAATCTAACATTTTGTTAAGAGATTATAACAGAATTCTGGTTAGTTATCACCTTAGAAAACGAACTATAATCTTTTAAAGTTTTAAAAAATGTTTTTAGAAGTAAAATAATTACCCTTTCCTTTTTGAGACTTTTAATTTGCTTTGCCCTGCGGTGTAGTGACCTATATGTGTCAAAGCAGCTGCCAAACATTCTGATAGGACTAACAAAATAAATTTGAATTCTTCTTCACACGGAATTTTCTTTCTATGCATATGTGGGGACTTCACTTTCTGGATGGTGTTGTGGAGAATTGTTTCCCTTATTACAGGGCCTATGCTTATTTCAGTCAAAAATACTACACTCCCCTATATCTCATTCCTACTCCCCTTACCTCTTAAAAGAAGTTAATTCTTTTGGTAGAAGGGTTAAGTGCAAGGTAAAATCATAGACTAAGGGTGGCCAAAGTTAATGACCTCAGGGACAAACCCAGTGAGCTCTCTCCGGCCAGAAGCTGTAATTTGAAGGATGTCGCATAGGCAAAGTAACTGAGAGATAAACTGCTACAAGAAGGAGGGTCAATGGTAGGAAAGAGCTGCAACAAATTCACCCAACAGCACCATTTGGTGCCATCAGCAGTAGGCTTTTCCATACGCATTCTGTGAATTCTGAGCCCATGGCAATATGAAGCCAGAAAATGATGAGAAAAAAGAACTTGGTAGTATTAATAGTGATGATTCCTACCTTTATTAATTTGGTTTTCTTGGGAAAAAATTAAAGACAAAAATACAGAATTTAATCCAGTCTAGCTTAAGTACCTCTATCTGGAATTGTTTCTATTATTTGTGAATCAAAAATACCTTGTCGCATCAATTGAAATGCTGATACTTCAGTAAGCATCTGAGTGCTTAACCATTGTGCCCAAGGCCCCTCGTTAAATTCTTTGAAACTCAATTACCCATCTGGATTGTTAGAAGGATTAAATATTACCATATGTAAATACCAGGTCACTTAACAAACATCCAGTAAATGACAGCTATTGTTTTGAGGGGTTTTCTATTTTCCTTTTATCATTTTTTCATTAATTTACTCAACAAATATTTATTGAGTACTAGGCACTGTGCAAACCCTAGTGGTGCAATGGTTAAAAGCACTCAGCTGCTAACCAAAAGATCAGCAGTTTGAGCCCACCAATTTTTCACAGGAGAAAAGACCTGCTGGTCTTCTTCTGTAAAGATTGGTCTCAACCCACCTGGAGCAAAGGAGAATGAAGAACACCAAAGACACAAGGTAATTATGAGCCCAAGAGACAGAAAGGGCCACATAAACCAGAGACTACATCAGCCTGAGACCAGAAGAACTAGATGGTGTCCAGCTACAACCGATGAGTGCCCTGACAGGGAACACAACAGAGAACCCCTGAGGAAGAAGGAGAGCAGTGGGAAGCAGACCCCAAATTCTCATAAAAAGACCAGACTTAATGGTCTGACTGAGACTAGAAGCACCTCAGTGGTCATAGTCCCCAGACCTTCTGTTAGCCCAAGACAGGAACCATTCCCAAAGCCAACTCTTCAGACAGGGATTGGACTGGACAATGGGACAAAGATATGGCAGTCTGCTTCTGTAAAGATTTCAGCCTTGGAAACCCTTTGGTGCTTTTTTTTACTCTGTCCTATAATGTCTTTTGGATTTGAGAGTTGCTGGGCTGGATGAGGAAGAATGTGGCATCAGGATGGTGAAAGACTCGTTAACAACCTGCCATATGCAGATGATACAACCTTGTTTGCTGAAAGCAAAGAGGACTTGAAGCACTTACTGATGAAGATCAAAGACTACAGCCTTCAGTAAGGATTGCACCTCAACGCAAAGAAAACAAAAATCCTCACAACTGGATCAATCAGCAACATCATGATAAACAGAGAAAAAACTGATGTTGTCAAGGATTTTATTTTACTTGGATCCACAATCAATGCCCATAGAAGCAGCAATCAGGAAACTAAAAGATGTATTTTACTGGGCAAATCTGCTGCAAAAGCCCTTTTCAAAGTGTTAGAAAGCAAAGATGTCACTTTGAGGACTAAGGTGTGTCTCACCCAAGCCATGATATTTTTAATAGCCTCATATGTATGTGAAAGCTGGACAATGAATAAGGAAGACTAAAGAAGAATTGATGCATTGGAATTATGGTGTTGGCAAAGAATATTGAATATACCATGGATCACCAGAAGAACAAACAAGTTTGTCTTGGAAGAAATACAGCCAGAATGTTCCTTGGAAGCGAGGATGGCGAGACTTTGTCTCAGGTCTTTGGACAAGTTATCAGGAACGACCAGTCCCTGGAGAAGGGACTCAGTAAAGTAGAAGGTCAGTGAAAAAAAGACCCTCGATGAGATGAATTGACACAGTGGCTGCAATAATGGGCTCAAGCTTAACAATGATTGTGAGTATGGCTCAGGACCGGGCAGTGTTTCATTCTATTGTACATAGGGTTGCTATGTGTCGGAACTTACTCGATGGCACCTAACAACAAATAGGGTCTCTGTGAGTCTGAATCTACTTGATGGCAACGGGTTTGGTTTTGGTTTATAAGGTCACTATTAGTTGGAATTAACTTGACGGCAATGGGTTTGGTTTGGAAAGTGATACTGCTGAGATTTGGACCAGGATTTTTCTAGATCTAAATTCTCTGATCTTTCCACTTGGTGATATTGCCTCTCTCATACCTTACATTTGTCCTACTTGTTACAGGCTACATAACATCTTTACCTCTCACAGTACCCTTTCAAAGCTAGGCATTATGCCCATTTTATAGCTAGTAAGGGGCAAATCTATGACTTCAAAATCAGATACTCTAGATCCAGGTGCACTACCCTTTCTGCAATAACACAGCTCTCTCATTCTGGAGGATTCAAAGGTGTAAGACCTTTACAAAAATGATGAGATGATTAAAAAAAAAAAAAAAAAGACAAGGTATTTTTTTCCGAGGGTCTTCCTCTTTTTTTTTTTTTTTAATTTTATTTTTATGGTGCTTTAAGTGAAAGTTTACAAATCAAGTCAGTGTCTCATACAAAAATTTATATACACCTTGCTGTATACTCCTAATTGCTCTCCCCCTAATGAGACAGCACACGCCTTCCCTCCACTCTCTCTTTTTGTGTCCATTTGGCCAGCTTCTGACCCCCTCTGCCCTCTCATCTCCCTTCCAGACAGAAGATGCCAACATAGCCTCATGTGTCTATTTGATCCAAGAAGCTCATTCTTCATCAGTATCATCTTCTGTCCCATTGTCCAGTCCAATCCCTGTCTGAAGAGTTGGCTTTGGGAATGGTTCCTGTCTTGGGCTAACAGCGGGTCTGGGGACTATGACCGCTGGGGCGCTTCTAGTCTCAGTCAGACCGTTAAGTCTGATCTTTTTATGAGAATTTGGGGTCTGCATCCCACTGTTCTCCTATTCCCTCAGGGGTTCTCTGTTGTGTTCCCTGTCAGGGCACTCATCAGTTGTAGCCAGGCACCATCTAGTTCTTCTGGTCTCAGGCTGATGTAGTCTCTGGTTTATGTGGCCCTTTCTGTTTCTTGGGCTCTTAATACTTTGTGTCTTTGGTGTTCTTCATTCTCCTTTGCTCCAGATGGATCGGGACCATAACCAAGTTTCAAATTAACCTTTTGCTTATTCCACTACAAAGACCTGGAAAACTCTATTGTATAAATTCCTGGTTATATGGTCCAATAATTCACAATATATATTCTTATTCCAATCTAGTGATACTACAAGCATAGCATTGGACAGGATGATGATGGACAAGCAGCACTGAGACTATCCATGAGCTTAATAGTCTAAAGGAAAATAAGACATAAAATAGTGACATAATAGATAATGAAGGATGTTAATTTGTCTAATGTTAAACAGATTTAAGCGGCACAGCCAGGATTTTATTCTAGGCCTATCAAATTATAAAACTCATGTTCACACTCCACTGCTGGAATTTTCCATTTCCCCGAATTTTAGAGGTTGCTAGAGGCTTCCCTGATACATTGGTGGTCTTGAAACCATATGCCGAAGGTTTACCAAGTCACATTATCTTTCCTCACAATCAGCTAGGTCCTGGCTACTTCTTACTCCATCTACAATGTTCTTCCTTCATTCTGTATTGCTTTCAACTGTGATTTTCTTTTCCTAACTTGCCAAAAACAGTTGTTAATCAGTAGAATTATACTCCTCTTCAAAGGTATGGTGCTGTCTATGAGGCAACTGTGGTATATTGGAAGGATGACTGTATTTGGAATTACATGTATTAACCATAGCTCTACCATTAGGCAGTTAAGCGCTTGGCTGTTTTTCACATTATCTTATTTCATCTTTCCATAACACTAAAAGTTATTTCAAAAATAATCCCTGATTTACAGATGGGGAATTAAGGCTCAGGAAGGTTGAATTACTTGCTCAACGTAACACAGTCAGGAAATAATAAATCGAAGTCTTCTCCTGTGTTTCCCACTACACTACGCTTCCTCTCACCTGAAAATATAGAAATCACAAAAATGTGGATTTGAAAGAGCCCTCTTAGGACCTTTTAAGTATCATTTCTACAAAATTCCTTCTGGTGATACAGTCTCTTATAGAAATCCTGGCTTTGTCAAATACATCTCTGTGTCTCAGTTTTCTCATCTGTAAAAGGGAATACTATATCTCACAGGATTAGTATGAAGATTAAATAATAAAGTATGTAAAGTGCCTTGCAAACAATAAAGCACTTTAAAATGCTCTGTGAGCTTATTTTGCAAGCAAGTTAGACCTGTACAAAATTTTATCTGTGAATTTAAGTAGCTCTAAATGGATTCTCTTACATACCACTGATTTCATAATCAGAGACAAATTAAATAGAGCAATATATTCACAGCTTTTCCTACTAGGTAAAATTCTTTTACATACTACTACACATAAATTTGGGTTTGTTTTTTTACATATAAGACTAAGCTTACAATGCAAATTTCTCTCAAACTCTTTTAGAAAAGGAAGAAAAAAAATCAACTTTGGAACATCTATAAACCAAACTCGCTGCCGTCAAGTCAATTCCAACTCCTAGTGACCGTATAGGACAGAGTAGAACTGCCCCATAGGGTTTCCAAGGAGTGGCTTGTGGACTTGTGGATTCAAACTGCTGACCTTTTGGTTAGGAGCCATAGCTCTTAACCACTGCACCACCAGGAAACATCTATAAGAAACTGAATTTCATCCTAAACATGCAGTTATATATACTAATTAATATGGCTTGAAATAGGGCTAGTTTTAAATGGATTTTCTAATATAATAATTTTGTTAGACTATTACACACATGTGAAAAATACCAGATACAAACAATTATAATAATAGAAAACATGTATCAAGCACTTACATCTATTAATTCATTTAATAAAATTCTAAAGTTTTGGAAAAATAATAGTTTAACAATAAAGGAAAGTTAGTATAGGAAGCTAGTAAAATCATATAGGCAAAAGAAATATATACATAGCACATACAGACTGACTTTTGTAGTTTTTGGCAAATGAATATACCCAGTAACAGAGACTTTTCAGATCACTTTACAGAAACTACAGAAAAAATAGGTTAAATTTTATTATCTGTAAAATGTCCATAAGTATGTTCATTTAAAATTGATCGATAGATATGGCAGTGTGTCTCTTTATCCAGGTAAATAGAAAATTAGATTTCTTCTATTTATTGGATTTAATTCTAAAATTAGATTTATTCTATTCCCTTCAGCTTCAAATTCATCTAACATAATACAGTGATTTTAAAATCTGTCATTTCCAAGATTGTTTCTGTGTCTTCCCCTTCCCTTGGCATTCATATTCTTTTCCTTTCTCCTCAAAGGATGTTATTATAAACAGCCATAAAAATGTATGAACATATATGTATTTGTGTGTGTGTGTGTATGCACAGTATTTGCATCTTTTTTCTAAATTAGTATTTCTCTTGATAATGTATGAAAATCAAATCAGGACAGAAGGTTCACCCCTTCTTTGTCATCTCTTAGGGAAGAAAGGTGGAAACACATACTTTTTTGTGCTGCATATGCCCATCACACTTAAATGAAAACATTTAGTATTTACTTACAGCCAATGTCCTTCAAATTGTCTGTAGTGATATGCTTTTTCAGCAATGACGTCTGGAAAATCAAAGAAATCCAGTGTTCCACCTTCTAAGCTTCTTCTATCTTCTAAATGATGCAGGCTCAAGGGTTGCCAAATGAGATGGGCAAAGGCAGCCAAATAGGGCTTCCTAGCCAATCTAAAAATAGCAGGGGGTGGTAGGAAGATATATCCTTTCTCCTTGTTTTTTTTTTTTTTTTTTTAAGAATCTAATACCATATTCCTAGGCACCATAAAGATGGCTTGTTCAAAATTATAACAGTAAAAAAGAATTATATTCTCTCTTGCCTTAAGGTCTAGGATGATGGTCAGTTAGGGAAATGTGTACGTTTTGCTAAGGAAGATGTGAAAGCTATATTCTGCATTTCTTACAGAAAGATTTTCATACCCAATTTCATTTGTTTTGAAATAAAGATGACTACAACCTGCTGGAAACAAGAGTTGCCTTTGCCTTTTACTTCTCTTTGTTGGACTCCTTGAATAATAACTACTAACATTTGTAGGTTTTATAATTTACAAAGTCCTTTCACAGATTTTATGATTTTGGCACCTTACAAATCTGTGCCTTGGAAAGGTTCTATCACTGTAATTTCAAAACTGAGCAAGCTGAAGCTCACAGAAGTTGAAGCCTGCTCAAGGCCACCCAGATAAATAAGAGACAGATTTTCTGTCGTCAAATTCCACATTTGTCTTACATACGCACACTACTATCTCCCCAAGGTTTTCAACATAAACTAGCATTTAAGGATTTAACATTTAAAGTTTCAGCTATTGGATGGCAATTCCTAAGGTCTTAAAATTGTAATAAATCATAATTTTGCTGAAGTACGAAGTTTAATCTCACACAGTAAGGGTGGAGTAAGGAAGCAAGTAATTTACAAAGTGAGTGTACTTTGCACAATTTCTGCATGTTAAAACTTTGTTCTTATTGCTAGCCATTTTATATTAGGCAACTTTCAGAAAAATAACAAAAACTTTTCTTACACAAGCATAGCCCAGAAGAGAGCATTGACTGCTTCATCTGGTGGTAAATAAATAAAAGGTGATTTAACCACAAAAAAGAAAACTCAATCAAAAAATGGGCAAAAGGCTTGGACAGTTCACCAAAGAGAAGGTTCAAATGCCCAACAAGTACATGAAAAGATGTTCAACATCATTAGCCATTACCTCTTGCCTGCCGTCCAATAGATTCCAACTCATGACAACCCTATAAGACAAAGAGTAGAGCTACCCAATAGGGATTTCTAGGTTGTAATATTTACAGAAGCAGACTGCCACATCCTTTTCCCACAGAATTGCTGGTGGGCTCCAACTGCTGACTTTTGGTTAGCAGCCAAATGCTTAACCACTGCACCACTAAGGCTCCTTCATTATCCATTGTTATTGTTAGGTGCCATTCAGTCCATTCCAACTCATAACAACCCTATGTACAATAGAATGCAACACTTCCTGATCTTCTGCCATCCTCACATATTGCTGTGTTTGAGCCCATTGTTGCAGCCACTGTGTCAATCTATCTCAATGAAGGTCTTCCTTTTTTTCACTGACCCTCTGCTTTACTAAGCACGATATCCTTCTCCAGGGACTGGTCCCTCCTGATGACCTGTCCAAAGTACGTGAGACGAAGTCTCACCATCCTCCCTTCTAAGGAGCATTCTGGCTGTACTTCTTCCAAGACAGATTTGTTTGTTCTTCTGGAAGTCCATGGTATATTCAATATTCTTTGCCAACAGCATAGTTCAAAGGCATCAGTTCTTCAATCTTCCTTATTCATTGTCCAGGTTTGCATGCATATGAGGCGATTAAAAGAATCACGGCTTGGTTCAGGTGCACCTTAGTCCATCAAAATGACATCTTTACTTTCTAACACTTTGAAGAGGTCTTTTGCAGCAGATTTGCCCAATGCAATGTGTCTTTTGATTTCTTGACTGCTGCTTCCATGGGCACTGATTGAGGATCCAAGTAAAATGAAATCCTTGACAACTTCAATCTTTTCTCCATTTATCCTGATGCTACTTACCGGTCCAGTTCTGAGGATGTTTGTTTTCTTTCTATTGCGGTGTAATCCATACTGAAGGCTGTAGTCTTTGATCTTCATCAGTAAGTGCTTCGTGTCCTCTTCACTTTCAGCAAGAAAAGTTGTGTCATCTGAGGTTGAGTCTTCCACCAATCTTGAAGCCACATTCTTCTTCATATAGTCCAGCTTCTCAGATTATTTGCTCAGCATACAGATTGAATAAGTATCATGAAAGGATACAACCCTGATGCACACCTTTCCTGATTTTAAACCCTGTTGCCCTTGTTCAGTTCAAATAATTGGTCTATGTACAGGTTCCACATGAACCCAATTAAGTGTTCTAGAGTTCCCACTCTCTGAAATGTTATCCATAATTTGTGATGATCCACACAGTCAAATGCCTTTGCATAGTCCATAAAACACAGGTAAACATCTTTCTGGTATTCTCTGCTTTCAGCCAAGATCCACCTGACTTCAATGATATTCCTTGTTCCACACCCTCTTCTGAATCCAGCCTGAATTTCTGGCAGTTCCCTGGCGAGGTACTGCTGCAACCAGTTTTATATTGTCTTCAGCAAAATTTTACTTGCATGTGATATTAGCAATATTGTTTGATAATTTCCACACTCAGTTGGATCACTTTTCTTTGAAAGGGCACAAATATGGATCTCTTCCAGTCAGTTGGCCCAGGTAGCTGTCTTCCAAAGTTCTTGGCATAGACAAGTGAGTGCTTCCGGGGTTGCATCCGTTTGTTGAAACATCTCAATATTGGCATTCCATCGCTTCCTGGAGCCTTGTTTTTCTCCAATCCTTCAGTGCTGTTCAGACTTCTTCCTTCAGTACCATCAGTTCTTGATCATATGCTACCTCCTGAAACGGTCAAACAGTGACCAATTCCTTTTGGTACAGTGACTCTGTGTTCCTTCCATCTTCTTTTGATGCTTCTTGCATTGTTTAGTAAATTGCTCACAGAATCTTTCATTATTACAACTCGAGGCTTGAATTTTTTTTTTTTTTTTTTTAGTTCTTTCAGCTTGAGAAATGACGAGCATGTTCTTCCTTTTTGGTTTTTTAACTCCAGGTCTTTGCACATTTCATTATAATACTTTGCCTTCTCAAGCCGCCTTTTGAAATCTTCTGTTCAGCTCTTTTGCTTCATCACTTCTTCCATTCACTTTAGCTACTCTGTGTTCAGGAGCAAGTTTCAGAGTCTCTTCTGACATCTATTTTGGTCTTTTCTCTCTTTCCTGTCTTTTTAATGACCTTTCGTTTTCGTCATTATTCTTTAGGCTTTATGGAGATGCAAATCAAAACCACAATGAGATATTACCTCACCCCCATTAAAATGGCAGTGATAAAAACTAAAACAAAAAATGGAAAATAACAAGTGTTGGTGAGGTTGTAGAGAAACTGGAACCCTCATCCACTGCTGGTGGGAACGTGGTACTGGTATTATGGAAGACACTTTGGCAGTTCCTCAAAAAGGTGAACATAGAATTACCACATGACCCAGCAATCCCAACGCTAGGTTTATACCCAGAAGAAGTGAAGGCAGGAACGCAAACAGGAATCTGTATACCAATGTTCATTGCAGTAGTTTTCACAACAGCCAAATGTTGGAAACAAGTGAAATGTTCATCAACAGATGAATGGATAAACAAAATGTAGTGTAGACATACAATGAATATTATACAGGGAAATGAAGTCTCTGATGCATGGATGTTTCTGTGAAGAGAAATGAAGTTCTGATGCATGGATGAAGTTTGAAAATATTATGCTGAGTTAAACAAGTCAATTGCAAAAGGACAAACACTAGATGATCTCACTTATATCAAACATGCAAATATATAGAAACCAAAGATTATTGAGGGTTATGAGCTGTGGAATGGAGTGGGGAAGGGAGAGTGTTTTTACGAAGCCTTGAGTTTGTGTTGATGGCGGTGCAATGTTTTGGAGGAGGGCAGCAATAATGGTGGCACAATGTGAAAAATGTAATCAATGTCATTGAAATGTAAATGTGGAAGTTGTGCTGCTGATGTTTTAGTGTATATATTTTAACCACAATATCAAAAAAAAGAAAAGAAAAGGTGAATTCATCTTTTAAAAGGATCAGAAAATACAGGTTCAGGGTAAATTAAAAAGTGGGATATTAAATTCAGGGATAACTGAGACCTATGCCATGAGTTAGTCATGTATACTCTAGATGGAAACAAGCCATCAAAACTATAAGCTAATGTTCCACCTAAGACACCCATATGTAACCATGCACAAATATATTTTATATGAAAAATGTTAGAATAAATATTTTTTGACTGAGGGGACATTTACAAATGTAAAAGTTCTATAAAATGTGAAAATATATTAATCACATTAATTATATAATAAATTTCTTTAAAAATTTATTTTATAAAATTATTATTACTTAACAAAATAAATTAAATGAGGAGTTATCATGAACACTTTAGTTAGTTTGTTTGTTTAAAGAAAAAGGAGCCCTGAGGGAGCAAAGAAATTCACATCTTGGAAGGAAATACCAGTGTGTAAGTGGTTATCTCTTAGTGGTAAGATTATAGATTTTTTTCTTCTCATATTTTCTTTATTTCCCAAACTTAATAAAATTGAGAAACCATGGGCTTAACTGCATGCTTGAAAATGACTTAAAGACATAAGAAAATGTTGATAATATAGTTTAAGGGGGAAAAAAGGAGGATACAAAATTGAATCTATAGGGTGATCTCAATTTAGTAAAAAAGGGAAAAATGTTTCTTCATAAATGCAAGTTTAAAAAGCTGGAAGGCCATAGTCTGCTAGGACAGTGTTATCTCTGCATGATGGGATTCATGGACTTATTTTCTTATTTGAATATTTCTGCAAACTCTAGATGGTTTTAAAGGGCATACTGCATACTTATGAAGGAAAAAAAAATTACATTTATTGTCATTGCCAGCGGGAGATCAAGCAGAAGTAAAGAGAAATCATCAAGAATTATAAATCAGTGGAAAAATACTTAATATGCCCAAATTCTAATTTATATAATTTTCAGCTTTATGTCCATTAAGTGAGGTACAGATATCTCTTACTTAACATAAAAGATTAACTTAAATAAATTTGGCTGACAAATTTCAGTTTTATCATATTTTTAATATGAAATTCAAGATACTTTTACATCTTGGTTTCTGAATGTAAACAAAAGCCCTCCAAAGTCACAAATGCACACAGAAAATAGGTCTATGTATACACATGTGTGCACACACATGAGGATGTATAGTGAGAGAAATGCAAGGAGGATGTGGTAAAATTTCCAGTAGACTATACTTTTTTCTTTATAACTTTTCAGATTGTTTAATCTTCTATATTGCTTTAAAAAAAAAATAGGACCTGTAAAATTAGGAATGTTTCCTTTCCTCCTCTACTTTGTTTACAAGAAAATAGAAATTACAGGACATCATGAGATAGAGACCAGTCAAAGAGTTTCATTCACATTCCTTTAATTACCTACTAAGTAATGTCAAGTATTACCCAGTACTGCTCCACCAAAGACAGCATTCTTTAACTGTCTGAACAGTCTTGACTTCCCGACCAGGTGTGTGGCCAATGCAGCCTACAACCACGCCTTTACAGGAACAGCTGGGTAACTGCAGTGGCAGGAGTGGGGAATAGTTATGGTATCCTGGCCTCTTTTCACTTCCCTATTGCTGTTAGGTACTGTTGAGTCAATTCTGACTCATAGCAACCCTACGCACAACAGAACGAAACACTGCCCTGTCCTGCACAATCCGCATAATTGTTGCTAACCTGTGCCCATTGCTGCTGCCACTGTGTCAGTCCATCTCACAGAGGGTCTACCTCTTTTTCACTGACCCTCTACTTTACCAAGCATGACGTCCTTCTCCAGTGACTGATCCCTTGTGATAACATGTTCAAAGTATGTAAAACTTTAAAGTCTCGCCATCCTTGCTTCTAAGTAGCATTCTGGTTGTACTTCTTTCAAGACAGGTTTGTTCGTTCTTTTGGCAGTCAGTCCATGGTATATTCAATATTCTTCACCAACACCACAATTCAGAGTTGTCAATTCTTCTTCTGTCTTCCTTATTCACTGACCAGCTTTCACATGCAGAAAAGGCAATCGAAAACACCATGGTTTGGGTCAGGCGCACCTTAGTGCTGAAGGTGACGTCTTTGCTTTTCAACATTTCAAAGAGGTCTTTTGCAGCAGATTTGCCCAATGCAATGCGTCTTTTGATTTCTTGACTGCTGCTTCCATGGGTGTTGATTGTGGATCCAAGTAAAATGAAATCCTTGACAACCTCAATCTTTTCTTCCTTTTATCATGATGTTGCTTATTGGTCCGGTTGTGTGGATTTTTGTTTTCTTTATGTTGATGTGTAATCCATACTGAAGGCTGTGGTCTTTGATCTTCATCAGTAAGTGCTTCAAGTCCTCTTCACTTTCAGCAAACAAGGTTGTGTCATAAAAAAGCAGGTTGTTAATGAGTCTTTCACCAATCATGATGCCCCGTTCTCCTTCATATAGTCCAGCTTCTCCTTTTACTTGCTCGGCATACAGGTTGAATAGGTATGGTGAAAGGATACAACCCTGACACACATCTTTCCTGACTTTAAACCATGCAGTATCCCCTTGTTCTGCTCGAATGACTGCCTCTTGGTCTATGTACATGTTCCTCATGAGCATAATTAAGTGCTCCAGAATTCTCATTCTCCAAAATGTAATCCATAATTTGTTATGATCCACACAGTCAAATGCCTTAGCATTCCCTAGCATAGAAATATTGGACTTATAATACTAATTATAATCTTCTTTTACCAAAATAATAGTGATAAGCTTCTCTCTAACTTTTACAGAAAGAGCAAGAGCAATTTCTAAGCTAGTAAACTTTAAAGATAGCTTACAGATGTTGAGAGTTTTCTTTGTTGTGACCTATCTTCCCAGAGAAGGAAGGTCTCTTGGTGTTAGTAGTATCAAGCATCAAATTCTCCTGAGAGTTTTCCATAACAAATATCTATTATCTTTATAATCTGAAAACAATAAAGATTTTATATTTAAAAATTAGCAGACCTTTTACACTCACAAAAGAAAAATTATAACTCTCTTATAAACACTAATGGGGATACTAAAAATGATTATATTCAGCACCACCCACAATATATAAGTACAGAGAACAAGAATAAAGAAGAATGCTAAGAACTTTGGTGGCAATCTAACCTCCTTTATGCAGCTTCAAATTTTCTCAGGGGGAAGAGGAATTTCTAACAACTTAACTGTTCCTTCACCAGTTGGTGGTGCACAGATGAATAAACATTTATGGAATAAATTTAATATTGGGTGAATTGCCTGATGTTTGATTTTTATACCAAAGACATTCTCCCAAAATTCTCAACCATCCAATTCTATTCTCCAAGATGACCACAATGAACAGTTGGTGAGTCTCTCTTTCTCTACTCAAACATATACCCTACATACCAAAAGAGAGAGAGAGACAAGGAGGAGAAGGAGAGAAAAAAGAATGAAGGAAATAAAGAAGAAAGGAAGCAAGGAGTGAGGGAGGGGAGGATGGAGGGAGAGAGGAAGGGAATCATGCTATAGCTATTTCTACTTTAAAAATACAGTGAATATCTTTCCATAGTTCCACTGCATTCATTCTTTTTTACAACTGCACAAACTTACCAATTTTCCAGATACTTTCACCAACCAAAACATTGAACAAAAGGAAATAACACTAATAATAGTAATGGCTAACATTTATTGAGTACTGTTGCAAACACTTTACATGTATTGCACACTTAAATTACACAATTTTATAAATTACATATCCCCTTTTATAGATAAAGAATTGAAATACATAAGTTGCCCAAGGTTAAACAATTAAGTGGCAGGGCCAGAATTTGAACTCAGCAGTCTGTTTTAGAAGCCTGTGTTCTTAATCACTACTGCCTCTGTGATGTTAAATATATTAAAGACAAATTCTTAAATTAAAGGATGTTCCTTTAATTGTACCAAAACCTTCTATACTTAGTAGTAGAGCCTTCAAAGCAACCATACTGGTAGGTTTTATGTTCAGTTTAAAGTCTGTCATTAGTCAAAAACATTTGAATTTTCTTCATATATACTTCATAAACTGAGCAAGAAAATATACCTCTAAGTGCCTTGCTATTTATGACCTAAAGCAGCTTTTTTTTTCCAGTTTGACTACCCATCGTATTCACTAGACTTGTCAATAAATGATTTATGATCATCTAAGACAAACAAAAAATAAAACAACACACCGAGTCACACACACACATATTAAAAATGTGAATGTAGGTCCAAGAGTGTTTCAAATAAGGAATAATGGCAGAACCTTTGGAAGAAGCATAGTCTCTCAAGGTATTCTAAAAAGTAGTATTGAACAATATTCAATTGAGTGTTTAAGGTCAGTCTGATAAAACAGTCACCATATGTTACAAGTTTATTTCCTTTACTAGTCCATGTCAACCATTAGCAAAAAATAATTTTAGGTCCATATTGACTACACTGTTTCCAAATCAATGATTTAATAGCTAAATTAAACATTCTAAGCAATATTTAAGATATCAAAGTAGTGTTGCTTAGCCAAGTGGAACATAAATTGTTTTATAACATTAGCCAATTTCCAAATTTAGTCTTTTGACACAAAGTAAAATGATTCCACTCTAGCTGATAGTAGCAAGGACAAAATAGCAGCTTTAGGAAATGCTTTACCTTTGACTGGATCTTATTAAACAGGGTGTTATGAATTGAACTGTGTCCCCCAAAAATGTGTATCAATTTGGCGAGGTCATGATTCCCAGTATTATGTGATTGTCCACCATTTTGTCATCTGATGAGATTTTCCAGTGTTGTATATCCTGCCTCTACAATGTCAATGAGGCAGGATTAGAGGCAGTTATGTCAATGAGCCAGGAGTCAATATACAAGATTAGGTTGTATCGTAAGTCAATCACTTTTGCGATATAAAAGAGAGAAGTCAGCAGACAGACAGGGGACCTCATACCACCCAGAAAGTAGTGCCAGGAGCAGAGCGTAACCTTTGGACCTGGGGTCCTTGCACTGAGAAGCTAGTAGAGCAGGGAAAGATTGATGACAAGGACCTTCCCCCAGAGCCAACACAGAGAGAAAACCTTCCCCTTGGATATGATGCCCTGACTTTGGACTTGTGGCCTACTAGACTCCGAGCGAATAAATTTCTGTTTGTTGAAACTCTCCACTTGTGGTATTCCTGTTTTAGCATAATCAGATATAGATAACTAAGACACCAGGGATAACAGTAAAAATTGTGTGTATATATGTATGCACACACATAAAAACACACGTGAATATATTCAGTATCTCCAAAGAAGCAGCATTTTCACCAACATTTCGCAGTGAAGCCAAACAACACTAAAAGTGATGTTTCAGAAGATGGGTCAATTGAAAGATCTTACCTTTATAGCTGAATCACTTTCTAGATCATGGTTTTGTTAAGTAAACAGATCTTTTTGGAAAAATAATCATCTGTCTGAGTGCCATATAACTCCACAAACTAGAAAAACTAACTGTAAGCTTCTTTGTATACATAATTGCTCTGTATATATAACTGCTTTGTATATGTAATTGCTATTAATCAATCTTGCAAGATAACCCTTAACATTCAATCTAATGAATGAGAGTTAAAACCTATGTGATTTTGACTTGATTCTGTCATGAACATTAAGTTTTTGGCAACCTGTTAAGCATAATTAGCTAACTTAGTATATCCCATGGAAACCCTGGTGGCGTAGTGGTTAAGTGCTACAGCTGGTAACCAAAGGGTCGGCAGTTTGAATCCACCAGGCGCTCCTTGGAAACTCTATGGGGCAGTTCTACTCGGTCCTATAGGGTCACTATGAGTCGGAATCGACTTGATGGTACTGGGTTTGGTTCGGTTCAGTTCAATATACCCCATGGAAGCCCTGGTGGCATAGTGGTTAAGTGCTATGGCTGCTAACCAAAAGGTCAGCAGTTTGTATGTACCAGGCACTCCTTGGAAACCCTGTGGAGCAGTTTTACCCTGTCCCATAGGGTCGCTATGAGTTGAAATTGACTCGATGGCAATGGGTTTGGTTTTTGTTTTTTTTTCAGTATATCCCATAAAAACCCAATGACTGGTATTACTCAACCTAATATCTAGAGAGGCAGTTGAAAGTTGTGTAGCAGACTTTCTTACATAAAAACAATTCTAAACATACTGCCTTTATGGTTGCCTATATTTAATTCAATAGTTCAGGTTCTTTTTTCTCTTTGCATCTATAAAAATAAAATCTCTCTCAATGAAGTATTGATTAATCAATTAATGATTTCAGTCTAAGAATGCAGGAGAATTCTCATCATCTCCTTTTTCCAACCACTCACCATCAAAGTACGGTTTGGGTTGTATCTGGATCAGAGGAAAGAATCAAGTATATAATGACCTCATGTGGCAAATGTGTATAACTACTGTTTTAACTATGAATCAACCATGCACTTAAACTATTTTTGTTACAGAATTTTAATTTAATTTTAAAATTGCCATTTTTAGTGGTCATTAAATACTTTCCACAGAGATGAGGAAGAAAAGAAAAATGACTCTGATAGAATGGATTTAGATAGAAAGAACAAGGGTAAAAATAAAAGGACTTTTCACTAAAGTAAAATCAACTTCATGCTAGAAAATAAAAATATTTGGATTCTTGTTCCAGCTTTACTAATTTTTGCATGATCTTGAGCAATCTGTTCCATCTGTAAAATGGTGAAGAATGTTGCATACCACAGACATGTAAGGCTATAAGCATGTTATAGTACTTTATATTTATATGGCATTTTTATCCTATTTATGGTACTTATTATTTTATGTCTAAGCTTCCCATGAACCTATTAAAATATTGTTAAGCTCATCATAAAAGCTAAACCAAAAACCATAGTGCTGACACATAATTTGACTTCTGTCACCTTTTATTCTAGCTCAATGGGCACTGATTTGTATAGCATTTATTTTATTTCAGGCATAGAACTAAAATTAGATGAATTCAAAAAGTAGCCATATCACTCATCAGCTTTATTAAGGATAGTCTCAATTCTTATAAAGAACCACTTCAATATTTATCAATTAAAAATCTGACAAAACTGAACTTGGTGTTAATTTTTTGTAAAATTCCCGAACCAAATTCGAATCCTCATTCTGAGAACATCAACACCATATTAAGAATTTATACTTCATTAAACAATTAAGGGGAAGCAGCCACAATGATCTTAAAAAAGCAATGGGAACAGGTAAAACTGAACCAAATTCAAATTACATACCAACTCCTAACTTAATGTCTTCAATTTATTTCTAAAAATCTCACCACTAAGAGAAAAGCTTTAAATTAAAAATTTTTTTCCTATTAATTTTAATGGGAAATTATGATACATCCCATCCCAATATACTAAAAATGATATGGATTGATTAATAAAAGCAAATTTATAAGCAATAATTTAATAGTGAATACAGATTACACATAATATATATTGTAAAGAAGGTTTATTATCAATTTAGATAGACCTGGGTTAGAACACTATTTACTATCCTGTGACCTTGAGCTAGTACTTAGCTTTTGTAAATTCTACTTCCTAATCTGTAAGTAAGGGAAATGTTACTAATCACAAAGAGAAATTATTGCAATAATTAAATGAGATGATGTCTATATGGAAGAGAAAACTTGATAGATGGTGGTGGTTGTTGGAGGAGAGGTATAAACAATCATTCTTTGGAAAGTGCATCCTGCTTTCTGCACTGTTTTTTTTCCCCACCAATTTTCCACCATTTTGGGGACTTATGGTTATCTTGCACTCAAACTGCACTTAAAGATTAAGTTATAGCACAGAATATGCCTTCAGGGAACTTCAAAACACATGGAAATAACATTTGCACATTACAGACTGGTGTCTTATAAGAAGCAACCTCTTCATTCCTCTCATTTGACATATTTAGGCAAAGCAAAATAATCTGGTACACAATTCAAACGAGTCTGAAATGACAATCTTTGTCTAGAAATTGTAATGGCAAGTAAATTAGTGAGTATGTTTTTGTCTGAAAACCATAATTTTTAAATATTACTTTTTAGTGCAAATTTATTTAGCATATTTTGCGGTGGGAAAGTCTTTATACCTAAAATGGAAAAAAAGTTTTTTCTGAATAGTGATACAATATAAAACTTCAAGAGACGTTACCGCAAAAAGTTGTTAACTGAACAGTTCTTACGGGTGAAAACTTAAAATATTTTTCACATTACTAATCTTATTATGATAAGATGTACCAAAAAAAAGGATGGACATAAGCGCGGTTCATTGTAACTCGAATATGTAGTAATTGGGACTACCTATATTAATACATTTTATTTTAATTCTCATAGAGGTTTTTATTGTTTTATCTTGTTTTTTGTTTTTGTGGCTTCCCACAAGAATAGGCCTCCAAGAGTTTTTTGTTTCTTTTTTTAAAATTCCCCTGCCCCCCGCTTTTTAAATTTCTTCGCATTTTTTTTCTTCCTTTTTTTCTAAAGCAGTAGGTCCCCATTTCTCCCTCCCTCCATCCCCTAAAAACCACTAATTTACTTTTGTCTTTATGCATTTGCCTACTCTAGATACTTTGTATGATTTGTGTCTGACATTTCACTTAGCATGTTTTCAAGGTACATTCCTGTGGTAGCATGTATCAGAATTTCATTTCTTTTAATGGTAGAATAATACATTCTATGCCTAAATCACATTTTTTGTTTATCCATTCATCTGTTGATGGACACATGCGTTGTCTCCACTATTCGGCTATTGTGGGTAATGCGGGTGTACAAGTATCTGTTTGAATCCCTGCTTTCAATTCTTTTGGGTATTATCTTAGTTTCCTAGGGCTGCCATAACAAAATATCACAAAGTGTGTGGCTTTAAGGAACAGAAATTTCTCACAGCTCTGGATGCTAGAAGTCTGAATTCAGGGCATAGGCAAGGCTATGCTCTCTCTCACTGTTGGCTCTAGGGAAGATTATTTCTTGTCTCTTTCAACTTCTGTAGACCCAGGCATTTCTTGGCATTCTTTGGCCAAGATGGATCCTCATATGCTGTCTTCCCCCGTAAGTGACTGTTTCCATGTCTGCCCTTCTCTTTTATAAAATACCATTCAGAAGAGATTAGGATTAGGACCAGCCCTACTCCAGTATGACTTTGTTAACTGATACCATCTGAAAAGAAAACCCTATTTTCCCAAGCAAGGTCACATTCACTGGTGCAGAGATTAGGACTTCAACATATCTTTTGGGGGAAACAAAACTAAATCATGTTATGGATTAAATTACATCCCCCCAAAATAAGTGTTGGAATCTTAACCTCTATACCTATGGATGTAATCCTGTTTAGAAAGTTTTCTTTGTTATGTTAATTGGATCATGTCTGAGTAGAGTGGGTTCTAAATCTAATCACTTCTAAATTATACAAAGAGATAAGACACAGAGATGCATATACACCATGGGGAAAGACAGAAAATGCCGTGTAACGATCAACAAGAAACCAAGGAATGGCCAGGGCTATTGACAAAGAAGGAATCAACATGGCTGAGATGCTGATTTGGACTTACAACCTCCAGAACAGTGGGAAAATAAATTTCTGTTCCATAAAGTCACACACTTTTGGTATTTCTGTTACTGCAGCAGTAGGAAACTAATCCATAACAGGTATATACCTAAGAGTGGAATTGCAGAGTTATCTTGTAATTCTATGTTTAGCTTTTGGAGGACCTGACAAATCATTTTCAACAATGGTTGCACCATATTATATTTCCACCAGCAACGGACAAGTGTTCCAATTTCTCCACAACTTCATCAACACTTGTTATTTTCTGTTAATAGCCATCGTAGTTGTTGTGAAGTGGTATCTCATTTTGGACTTCATTTACATTTCTCTAATGACTAATGATGTTGAGCATCTTTTCATGTGCTTGTTCATGAAATGTATATTTTCTTTGAAGAAATGTCTACTCAAATTCTTCGTCCATTGTTTGACTGGATTGCCTTTTTATTGTTAAGTTGTAAGAGTTTTATATATATATTCTGGATATTAAATGCTTCTCAGATATATGGTTTTCAAATATTTTTTCCCATTCAGTAAGTTGTCTTTTCACTTTTTTGATATGTTCATTGATGCACAAAATTTTTTACTTTAGATGAAGTCCAATTTATCTGTTTTTCTCTTTTGTTGCTCATGTTTTTGATGTCCTATCTAAGAATCCATATAAATGGTGACTATACAAGCGTCTGTCACTTTGCCATACTGTGGGGGCTTGCATGTTGCTGTGATGCTGCAGGCTGTGCTATCAGTATTCAGATGCCAGCAGGGTCACCCATGAAGGACAGGTTTCAGCTGAGCTTCCAGACTAAGATGCACTAGGAAGAAGGACCTGGCAGTCTACTTCTGAAATGAATTAGCCAGTAAAAACATTACGAATAGCGGTAGAACACTGTCTGATATAGTGCTGGAAAATGAGTCCCCCAGGTTGGAAGGCACTCAAAAGACAACTGGGGAAGAGCTGCCTCCTCAAAGTAGAGTCAACCTTAATGATATGGATGGAGTCAAGCTTTCAGAACCTTCATTTGCTGATGTGGCACAACTCAAAATGAGAAGAAACAGCTACAAACATCCATTAATAATCGGATCCTGGAATGTACAAAGTATGAATCTAGGAAAACCAGAAATCATCAAAAATGAAATGGAATGGATAAACATCAATATCCTAGGCATTAGTGAGCTGAAATGGACTGGTATCGGCCATTTTGAATCAGATAATCATATGGTCTACTATGCTGGGAATGACAACTTGAAGAGGAATGGTGTTGCGTTCATCGTCAAAAAGAACACTTCAAGATCTATCCTGAAGTACAGCGCTGTTAGTGATAGGATAATATCCATATGCCTATAAGGAAGACCAGTTAATATGACTATTATTCAAATTTACTCACCAACCACTAATGCCAAAGGTGAAGAAATTGAAGTTTTTACCAGCCTCTGCAGCCTGAAATTGATCAAACATGCAATCAGGATGCACTGATAATTACTGGCGATTGGAATGTGAAAGTGGGAAACAAGAAAGCAGGATCAGTAGTTGGAAAATATGGCCTTGGCGATAGAAACAATGCCAGAGATCACATGATTTTTCAAAACCAAAGACTTCTTCATTGCAAATACCCTTTTCACCAACATGAATGACGACTATACACATGAGCCTCGCCAGACAGAATACACAGGAATCAAATCGACTACATCTGTGGAAAAAGATGATGGAAAAGCTCAATATCATCAGTCAGAACAAGGCCAGGGACCGACTGTGAAAAAGACCATCAATTGCTCATATGTGAGTTAAAGTTGAGACTGAAGAAAATTAGTACAAGTCCACGACAGCCAAAGTACAACCTTGAGTATATTCTACCCGAATTTAGAGACCATCTCAAGAACAGATATGTCACGTTGAACACTAATGACCAAAGACCAGACCAGACGAGTTGTAAAATGACATCAAGGACATCATACATGAAAAAAGCAAGAGGTCATTAAAAAGACAGGAAAGAAAGAAAAGACCAAAATGGATGTCAGAAGAGACTCTGAAACTTGCTCTTAAACATCAAGCAGTTAAAGCAAAAGAAAGAAATGATGAAGTAAAAGAACTGAACAGAAGATTTAGAATGGCAGCTTGAGAAGACAAAGCATTATAATGACATGTGCAAAGAGCTGGAGACATAAAACCAAAAGGGAAGAACAGGCTCAGCATTTCTCAAGCTGAAAGAACTGAAGAAAAAATTCAAGCCTTGAGTTGCAATAGTGAAGGATTCTATGGGGAAAATATTAAATGATGCAGGAAGCATCAAAAGAAGATGGAAAGAATACATAGAATCATTATAACAAAAAGAATTGGTCGACATGCAACCGTTTCAGGAGGTAGCATATGATCAGGACCCAATGGTACTGAAGGAAGAAGTCCAAGCTGCACTGAAGGCATTGGTGAAAAATAAGTCTCCAGGAATTGACGGAGTATCAATTGAGATGTTTCAACAAACGGATACAGTGCTGGAACTGCTCACTCCTCTATGGCAAGAAATTTGGAAGACAGCTGCCTGGCCAACCAAATTGAAGAGATCCATATTTATGCCTATTCCCAAGAAAGATGGTCCAACTGAATGCAGAAGTTATCGAAAAATATCATTAATATCACATGCAAGCAAAATTTTGCTGAAGATCATTCAAAAGCAGCTGCAGCAGTATATCGACAGGGAAGTACCAGGAATTCAAACTGGATTTAGAAGAAGACATGGAACCAGGGATATCATTGCTGATGTCAGATGGATCTTGGCTGAAATTAGAGAATACCAGAAAGATGTTTACGTGTGTTTTATTGACTATGCAAAGGCATTTGACTGTGTGGATCATAACAAATTATGGATAACATTGCAAAGAATGGGAATCCTAGAACACCTAATTGTGCTCATGAGGAATCTGGCTGTAGACCAAGAGGCAGTCAGTCCTTCAAACACAAGGGGTTACTGTGAGATTTAAAGTCAGGAAAGGTGTAGGTCAGGGTTATATCCTTTCACCATACTTAATTCAATCTGTATGTTGAGCAAATAAACTGAGAAACTGGGCTATATGAAAAAGAACGTGGCATCAAGATTGGAGAAAGATTGACTAACAACCTGCAATAGACATATGATACAACCTTGCTTGCTGAAAGTAAAGAGGACTTAAAGCATGCACTGATGAAGATCAAAGATTACAGCCTTCAGGATGGATTACACGTCAACATAAAGAAAACAAAAATCCTCACAACTGGACCAATAAGCAACATCTTGATAAACAGAAAAAAAGACTGAAGTTGTCAAGGATTTCATTTTACTTGGATCTACAATCAGTGCACATGAAAACAGCAGTCAGGAAATCAAACAACATATTACATTGGGCAAATCTGCTGAAAAAAAAACTCAAGTGCTAAAAAGCAGAGATGTCACTTTGAGGACTAAGTGCACCTGGCCCAGCCATAGTATTTGCAATCACCTCATATGCATGTGAAAGCTGGACAATGAATAAGGAGGACCAAGGAAGAATTGATACCTTTTGATTATTGTGTCTGCAAAGAATATAGAATATACTGTGGACTTCTAGAAGAATAACAAATCTGTCATGGAAGAAGTACAGCCAGAATGCTCCTTAGAAGGGAGAAAGGCAAGACTTCATCTTACATACTTGGGACATGTTAGCAGGAGGATCCAGTCACTGGAGGAGCACATCACCCTTGGTAAAGTAGAGGGTCAGTGAAAAAGAGGAAAACCCTCAACTAGATGGATTGACACAGTGGCTGCAACAATGGGCTCATAGTAATGATTGTGAAGAGGGTGCAGGACTGGGCATTGTTTTGTTCTGTTGTACATAAGTGTCCATATGAGTTGGAACAGACTCAATGTCACATAACCACAACAACAATCTAAGAAACCATTGCCAAATACAAAGTCCTGAAGATTAACCTCCCCATTTTTTAAAAAATAATTTTTATTGTGCTTTAAGTGAAAGTTTACAAATAAAGTCAGTCTCTCACACAAAAACCCATATACACCTTGCCACACACTCCCAATTACTCTCCCCCTAATGAGACAGCCCGTTTTGCTTTTAAAGTTTTATAGTTTTAGCTCTTACTTTACGACCGTTGATCCATTTTGAGTTAATTTTCAGATATGGTATGAGGTATGCATCCGAATTCATTCTTTTCCATATGAAGATTCAGTTGTCACAGCACCATTTGTTGAAGAGACTATTCTCTCCCCCATTAGATGGACTTGGGACTCTTGTTGAAAACCAATCGACCATAGATGTGTGGGTTTACGTCTGGACACTCAATTCTATTTCATTGCTCCCTGTGTCTATTCCTTATACTAGGACTACACTGTTTTGATTATATAGCTTTATAGTACGTTTTGAAATTAGAGAGTCCAAGTCCTCGTAATTTGTTCTTTTTCAAGATTGTTTGGGCTGTTTTGAGGCCACTTACAAGTCCATATGAATCTGAGGATTGGCTGCAAAAAGGCTTCTAGAATTTCTATAGGGATTGCTTTGAATATGTAGAATACTTTGGGTATTGACATCTTAATTAAAGCAAATCTTCCAATCCATGAACATGGATTGTCTTTCCATTTATTTAGGTCTTTAATTTCTTTTCAGCAATGTTTTATAGCTTTCACCTCCTTGATTAAATTTATTCTAGGTATTTTAGATACTGTCGTAAATAGAATTTTCTTAAGTTACTTTACAGATTGTTCATTGGTGGTGTATAGAAACCCACTAAGTTTTGTGTTGTTTTTCTTGTACCCAACACTTTTGCTGAATTCATTTATTTAGCTGTAGTAGACTTCTTGTGGATTCTTTGGGATTTTCCATATATAGGATCATGCCATCTGCAAATAGAGGTACTTTTACTTACTCCATTCCAATTTGGATGCTTTTTTCTTGCCTAATTGCTCTGGCTAAAACTTCTAGTACAATGTTAAATAGAAGTGAAAGTGGGAATTGTTTGTCTTGTTCCCAATTTTAGGGGGAAAGCCTTCTGTCTTTCACCACTGAGTATGATGTTAGCTGTAGGCTTTTTCATAAACGCCCTTTATCAAGTTGAGAAATAGCCCTTCTATTCCTAGTTTGCTGAGTGTTTTTTATCATCAAAGGGCACTGGACTTTGTCAAATACCTTTTCTTTATTGAGATGGTTCTTAACCCTGGTGACATAGTGCTACGACTGCTAACCAAAAGACTGGCAGTTCAAATCCACCAGCTACTCTTTGGAAACTCTGTGGGGGCAGTTCTACTCTAGAATTGACTTGACAGCAATGTTTTTCTGGTTTGTTTGTTTGTTTTAATCCATTCTATTAATGAGGTGTGTTACATTGATTGATTTTCTTATGTTGAATCGCTCTTGCATTCCTGGGATAAACCCACTTGGTCATGGTATATAATCCTTTTAATATGATAGATATTTTGTATAATTTCAATCTTTTGAAATTTATCAAGACTTGTTTTGTGATTTTACATATAGTCTCTCTTGGCGAATGATCCATATGCACTGGAGAAGAATGTGTGTTTTGCTTTTGTTTGGTATTCTATAAATATGCTAGGTCTACTTGTTTATAGTGTTGTCCAAATATTCTATTTCCTCCTTGATCTGTTGTCTAAATGTTCTGTGCATTACTAAAAGCGGTGTACTGAAGTCTCTAAATACTGGAGAACTATTTCTCCCTTCAATTGTCAATGTTTGCTTCATATATTTTGGAACAATGCTTTAGGCACATCCATAATTGTATATTTTATTTCTTTTTGATGAATGGGCCCTTTTATCATTATGTAATGTTCTCTATCTCTTGTACCAGTTTTGGCTAATATTAATATTTTGTCTGATATTAATATCACCATCCCAGACTTTTGTTTACTATTTACATGGAGTATCTTTTTCAGACCTTTCACTGTAAACCTATTTGTCTTTGGATATGAAGTATTTTGTAGACAACACAGTTAGATCATTTTTTAAAAATCCATTCTGTCACTCTGCCTTTTAATTGAAGGAGAGCTTATTCCAATTACATTTAAAATACAGTTAAGGAAGCACTTACTTCTGCCATTTTACCATTTGTTTTTTGTATCTTAACCCTTTTTTGTCTATTTCCTCCAATAATACCTTCTTTTGTATTGTTGATTTTTTGTAAATATTCTGATTTCCTTTCCTTTTGTGTAAAGTTTTTAGATGTTTCATTGTACTTACCATGAGGATTGCATTTATCATCCTAAGGTTATAACAATCTATTTGAGTTGATACTAACTTCAATTGCATTACAAAAATTCTGTTCAGCTCCACCTCCCCCTTTATGTTGTCACAAATTACATCTTTCTATCGTGTTCCCAATACATATGTGTATTATTTTTTATGCATTTGATTTTAATATCCTATATATATTAAAAACAAAACAAAAAAAGCCTGTTACTTTCAAGTCAATTCTGACTCATAACAACCCTATAGGACAAAGTAGAACTGTCCCATATGGTCTCCAAGGAATGGCTACTGGATTAAAACTTCCGACCTTTTGGTTAGCAGCCAAGTGCTTAACCACTGAACCACCAGGGCTCCTAATATCATACAGGACATAACAATTAGAGTTACAAACCAAAAGTACAATAAAAGTGCTTTTATATTTGCCCACAACACTACCTTTACTGGAGAGCTTTATTTCTTCATGCAGTTTCAACTTATTATCTGGTGTCATCTCACTTAGGAGCCCTGGTGGTATTATGGCTAAAGCACTCATCTGCTAAATGGTCAGTGGTTCAAACCCACCAGCTGCTTCACAGGAGAAAGATGTGGCAATCTGCTTCTGTAAAGATTTCCAGCCATGGAAACCCTATGGAGCAGTTCTACTCTGTCCTACAGGGTTGCTATGAGTTGGAATCTATTCAACAGCAGCGGGTTTGGTTTTTTGGTTGGGTCCTCTCATTTTGACCTTTAGCATTTCTTGTAGGACAGGTCTGGTATAACAAACTCCCTCAGCTTTTGTTTATCTGGGAATGCCTTTAATTTCACCCTCATTTTTGAAGGAGTTTTGCCAGATTAAGAATTCGTGGTTAAGAGTTCTTTTTTTTCTCTCAGCACTTTATATATGTTATCTCACTGCCTTCTGGACTCCACGGTTTCTGAGGAGAAACTGGTACACAATCTTTTTGAGAATCCCTTGCATGTGATGATTCACTTCTCCCTTGCTGCTTTTAAGATTGTTTTTAACAGTTTGATTACAATGTGTCTTATTGTGCCTCTCTTTGGGTTTATCTTAACTAGACTTCATTGAATTCCTTGGAAGTGTAAATTCATGTCTTTCATCAAATTTGGGAAGTTTCCAGCCTTTGTTTCTTCAAATATTCTATTCCTTTCTTCTTCTGGGACTAATGTGTATGTTGCTCAGCTTGACAGTGTCCCACAGGTCCCATACGCTCTCTTCATTTTTCTTTATTCCTTGAACTGAAGCTTTTTGCCTTTTTCCTAATCTTCAAGTTTACTCTTTCTTTTGCCAGCTCCAAACTGCTGTTGGACCACTCTAGTGAATTTTTCATTTGTTATTGTACTTTTCAGCTCCAGAATTTGTTTGGTTTCTTTTTATAATTCCTATTCCTTTATTGATACTCTCATTTTGATCATACATCATTTTCATTTCCTTTAGTCTTTTGCCCATTATTTCCCTTTAGCTTTCTGACCATATTTAAGACAGTCGTTTTTTTCCTTTACAGATTGTTCATTGCTGGTGTATAGAAACCCAACTAAATTTTGTAATGTTGATTTCATACCCAACAACTTTGCTGAATTCATTTATTAGCTGTCTTGTGGATTCTTTGGGATTTTCTATGTATAAGATCATATATAGATCATGGCATGAAGCTCAGTGGCTTACAGATTATGGAGTCAAGTTCAATGGTGGGGCTTCCTCAGGGATAGCTTGTTTCATTTTGTTCCTTTGCATAATCCATCCTTCCCTATTTCTCTGTATGCCTGTTGATTTTTTTGTTGTTGAAAATGAGACATTTAAATAACATAATGTGATTAACTCCAGAAATCAGAATCTTTCCTTGAGGGTTTCCAGGGTTTTTTGTTGAAGGGTGAAGTAGTCTGGTTTAGTGACTTCTCCAAACTATTTTCACAAAGACTGGACTCCCTGATGTGTGTATTAACTACAGCTTCTGTTCCTTCAGCCACGTTCACCTAGTGTTCTGGCAGAGAACCCCTTGAATGCCAGGAGTTAAAAAGATTTCTAAAAAGAAGAATAAAAGAATAACAATAGGAAAAAAATCTCTTGCAATATTTTCAGATTGGTTCTGTAATGGGTCACTCCTTCCACGCTTAGACTTACAATGAGACTAGAGATCAGCCCAAGGTGAAAGCTTAGGTTTGCTTCAGGTCTTTTCTAAGCATGTGTCTGTCTTGCACTGGGCATTCATGTGGCTCTCCAAATTATACACAGGTGCCTTTCAATGTCCCAGTTTCCCAAAGAAACTCTTTACCAAACTTTTTTACCTTGTCCCTAAGCTTTCCACTGTGTGTCTCACTCTTTTGCCTTAAGAGGTCATAGGCTCCTCAGTTCACGTTATGGTGGCTCAGGCTATGCCTGCCACTCCTCTGCCCTCAGTGTCCTCCAAGATGGACAAAACAAATGGGCGCTTTGCTTCAGTTTTTTTAGGTAGTCATTTGACAGTTTTAAATAAACTATAATTTGTGAATAAGTTGTGCACTGCTCACTCCAGAATCAGGGACCAGAGTCCCAAGCTGGAAATGTGGGCTGCAGCCTTAAGCTTGCTGCCAAGCTGAGGCTGGGGGTGGGGCATGAGCCAGTATCAAAAATCCACAAACCTTAGAGTTTTGAAAAGCTTTTGCTTGGTTGCTATGAACCCCTGATTGTTCACCAGAGTTCCAAAAAGGTTAATTCTGAAAATTTCTATTTTTTTTTTTTTGATGTTTCCATGGGGAGATGGGAACATGGAGCTTCTTACTTCACTGTCTTGATGGTGAGTATTAATACATTTTCTAACTAATTTACAATACTCCAAGGTATGCCACAGAATATAGAGAAAAACTAAATTCTACTAACTTGCTCTCCTTTTCCAATATTCAATTTATCTACCTGGGGGTAAGAAAAAAACAAATTTATTATATAAATAAATCTGACTCCCCCCTCCCTGCCGCCAATAAGACCCTAAAATATTAGTAAATCTAGACAGCTCATACCTCAGGAAACACAAAATTATTTTGGCACAAACATGAAATGTGTTGCCTGGTAAGAAAAGAGTGATTTTTATCAAATTTCACAACACAAACTGAAAATACCAATTTACTTGCCTAATGAACTTTTTTCATTTAAAGTTTTTAAAAAGAGATACCACTGGTTCATGGATGACTTCGTCGGTAAGAATTAACATGAATCCAACCCCACTTCTCAATCATTTGACACCAGCCATCACATGGCTCATCCTCTGACACTAACCACATGGGGCTAGGGCAGATCCCACAGATTAAAAGAACACCATTTTTTAGACTGCCAATTGGCAGATGACAGTCATAAGTTTGGAGCCCACAGGAATCCTCACTTTCACCTGCAGCCTCCCCCTTTTCCTTTAGCTTCAATAATTCACTGAAATGACTTAATAGAATTCACAGAAAGCACTCTACTTACAGATTATTATAGCAAAGATACAAATTAGGATGATCATAAGGAAGAGATGCACAGGTGAGGGATAGGAGGGTCCTCAACACACAGCTTCCGTGTCTCAAAGAACATGCATCACCCACCCTTTGCCAACCAGGAAACTCTGAATCTTTGTGTTTCTGGCTTTTATTGGCCAGTCTGCATGATAGGCTAAATCATGCCTCCTGTGGATATTTGATGAATATATTTTCTGGTCTAGTCAGCCCCACTTGCCAGAACAAATCCTCAGGTGTGGCCTGGAAGCCTCAGACCAAGACATTCCAATTATTCCAAGGGTTATTTCTTAAGAACCAAGGACAAAGGCCGCCTACTTTGGGTAACGCTAAATTCTTTACCCAACAACTGGTGAAATCTAAATGTCTGTAGCTTAGTTAATAGTGTACCGACGTCAATTTTTGGTTTTGATGAGTGTACCATGGTTCAGTAAGATGTTATCATGAAGGAAGCAGGGTGATGGGTAAATGTTAACTCTCCATAATGCTTCTGCAACTACTTCTAAGTATAAAATTAATTTTAAGTCCAAAAAACAAGTGGTCTAAGATTTGTTAGACAAAGAAGGCAACTGTTTACCAGGATTTAGAAACACTTTAAGCAACTTATCTAGCGTTTTTCTGGAGATTTTAAGGTTTATATCTTTATTTTGAAAACACATTGGGACCTCCTATTCTTTTAAACATAACAGACCTAATCTCAGGTTGTGAAAGTTGAACAATGAAAAGAAAGAATTCCAGTGTTCAAATAGTGGTGTTAGAGAAAAATAATGAATATACCATGGACTGCCAAAAGAACATACAAATCGGTCTTAAAAAAAAAAAAAAACACAACTAGAATGTTCCTTAGAAGTGAGGACAGCAAGACATCGACTCACTGACTTTGGACACATCATTAGGCAAGACCAACCACTAGAAAAGAACATCACGTTTGGTAGATGGCCAACATCATGTTTGGTAGAGGGCCAATCCTAAATGAGATGGAATGACACAATTGACACAATGGTCACAGCAACAATCACACCAACAATCATGAAGATGGCACAGGACTAAGCAACATTTCCTTCTGTTATACACAAGTGAGGATGGCAAGACTTCATCTCACATACTTTAGTCATGTAATCAGATGGGACTAGTCCCTGGAGAAGGACATTATGCTTGGTAAAGCAGAAGGTCAGCAAAAAAGAGGAAGACCCTCAATGACATGGATTGACACAGTGGTTGCAACAAGGGCTCAAACATAGCAACGACGTAAGGATGGCGCAGGACCAGGCAGTGTTTTGTTCTGTTGTACACAGGGTCGCTATGAGTCAAAACTGACTTGACAGCATCTAACAACAACATACCGTGAGTTGGAGCCAATTCAGCCACAACTAACAACAATTTCCAGATGGCTCAGTATATAGTATTCTAAGTTTCAGACATAGTAAACAGAAAAATTCTGGATGAGGAAAATAAGTTTTGAGATTTTATTAACTCCTTAAAAGAGTGAACTATTAAAAAGCAGTACTCTTAAAAAGTATACTCTTAAAAAAGATGATATAGGATTCAAGAGATAATGCAAACTCATTTCTCTTCTGTCCACCACCCCACCAGTAGAGGTTTTGAGTCAGGACAAGTTAATACATTAACTTCTTTTTAATTTTTCAGTTTAAAACAAAATCATTAGACATTTTTAAAAAGGGTCAGCGAATATCACTGAATTATAATTCTCCACTTAAAGAGTCAATGTCATTTATATAGACCACGGTCACCTTTGTTATTTTTCTTCAAATGTACAATAAATTTTAAGTCTAAAAAGATGTAATCATTTCAACAAATGTACTTCCATTAAAGCTCATGAGATTTATACTTATTTATTCAGCAAGAAGCCCTGGTGGCACAGAGGTTAAAGCTTTCGGTTGCTAACCAAAAGGTTAGCAGTTCAGCCCACCTGCTGCTTTGTGGAACAAAGATGTGGGTGTCTGCTTCCATAAAGATTTATGGCCTTGGAAACCCTATGAGGCAATTCTGCTCTGTCTTAGAGGGTCGCTATGAGTTGGAATTGACTCGACGGCAGCTGGTTTGGTTTGGTTTTATTAGGCAAGTATTTAACTAAGTACACAAATTCATTTAGCCAAAGAAAAACAGACAAATAAAAAATTAATACAATATAATAAGTCAGTTTAAATATTTCTGGTGTTTAACGTTTGAAACTAAGTCCCCTTTTCAAAATCAGTGCATTTGGACTAGTTAATCCACTAAATTACCATCTTTGAATAAGTAACCAAAGTATAAAAGATGACATTTTTAAAAGGAAAATAAGTTTCAAAGTAAAATGACTTCCCTCATTTCATAAAACAAAGGATTTTTCTCTCAAATGCCATTTAGAAAGGTTAAATACATAGAAAAAAATACTGCACACCTTAACTAAACAATCCAGAAAGCCTGGCAGCGTGGTGGTTAAGAGCTATGGCTGCTAACCAAAAGGTTGGCATTTTAATTCACCAGGTACTCCTCAGAAACTCTATGGGGCAGTTCTACTCTGCCCTACACAGTCACTCTGAGTTGAAATCAATGGCAATGGGAAACTGGGAAAAAGCAAAAACAACAAAACAAAACTCTTTCATTATACAGACCTAATGTGAATCTATGCATTTTTAAAATTACAACTATTTATATAAATAGCTTAAAAAAAAAATCTATTGCCATCAACTCAATTCCGATTCATAGCAATCCTATAACACAGGGTAGAACTGTTCCGTAGGGTTTCCAAGGAATAGCTGATGGATTCAAAATGCACCACCAGGGCTCCTGTAAGGAGCTTAAAGATAAGTAATTACGTATGCCTTATCACTTATTGGCCCACTGGTGGTGCAGTGCTTAAGTGCTTGGCTGCTAACCAGAAGGTCAGCAGTTCGGATCCACCAGCTGCTCCCTAAAAACCCTATGGGCAGTTCTACTCTGTCCTATAGGATCACTATGAACAGAATCAACTCAACAGCATCAAGTTTGGTTTGATTTTTTGGTGATTCTTTTTGATGGAAATGGTTCTACCCTGTCTTTTTTGTTACATATATTTCCTAACTCATCAAAAAATGATAGTTCTTTCAGGATATATAACATATAAAGCAAGATAATTTTTATCAGTAATTTCCCCTAAATTGTTGGAAAATACATAAGGCAAAACCCCAAAAAGAAGCAGTGCAAACTATGATGTGGAGAGTGAACACAGTGATCTCAAAGTAGAAATGTGTGGCTTTTATTTAATCTTTAAAAATAGCAGGCTGCCTAATTAATTCAGACAGCAGGGGAAACAAGATGCAGTAGGAAATAAGAATTGGGACTAAACAGACCAAACTGCTAAAATAATCTACTTTGGTTTCAGAGTTTCTCTTTTAACTCATCACCAAGGGTAAAGTAAAGAAAGACTACTCACTCCCAGTGCAGGAACAATCGAAAATAAAACGGAAAAACTAGTCTCTCATTATGTTCTACTAACATTGCCTTTTTGGAAAGAAATTTAGAGAAAACTATACTTCCAACTCTTTTTTTTTTATACTTCCAACTCAGATGATTTAAGGACAATCATAGTTGAAAAAAAAAAAACAACTATCAACTATAAAAATCATTTTCCATCCTAAAAGAACAATCTGAGAAGGGAGGATGTGAGTAGCTATTTTCAGCTCCATGTAAATGGAATCTTTATACTCAAGTAACAATTTTCAGTTATCTTTTAAGCATAGAGGCATTTCCTCTTTAATCTCCAAAGTCCCATGCAAAAGGATGAAAGTCATCTCATCCATGCTGCAGATGAAGAAACAAAGGCAGAGAAAAGATTAAATGGCTTATAAGATAGGTTATATCACTACCAAACTGGGAACAAAGCCTAACTGGTTGCTGTATAAATGTGCCATAGACACATCAATAAATATCAATGAAGTGATTAAGTATTAAATGTAGTCTTATCTTCAAGATAAACTAGGTTGGAAAGGAGGCACTTGATCGAAAACATTTTAAATTTCAGCGTCCTTATTCTAGAGAGTTCTTAATTTCCACTTCTCAACTTTTAATACTGCACTGATTTACACAGGACACCCTACCATTTGCTATGTAAAATTAAAGTTTGCTATTTAACATTAAACTTTCCAGTTAAGTAACTAGTTGTAAACTTTTGCATAGGGTTCATCTTAAAAAACAAAAAATGTTTTCTTGCAGTAAAAATGGTTAAAAAACTTGGGTTCTCTAGAGTCATGTATGAATATGGAACTACAAAGATACTCAAAACTGAAGTGTCTAGAAACATCTGGCATCTGCAGTCTTCAGCAAGATCACAAAGTGCTCACAAAGTCTTTGACCTGAGGGAAGGAAAAAAAATATTAATATAATTCCTTGACTAATTCAAGATATCTTTATATATCACCTCCATTTAAAAGTACATAAAAGTTACTATACAGGTAACTCCATCACAGTGCTATAACATTTTACTTAACTTTGAAAAGAAATATTGGTAAATACTGCAGTACTAAAAAAAAAAAAAGATCTAAAATGTCATTTTTTAAAAAAAAAAAAGTCATTATAGGAGCTATTAAATTTACACTTAAGATTGAAAAAGTTCTACAACACCAGCAACGCTAATTTTATAATCTCTTTATTTAAATACCAGAGACCACTGACATTTGGAGCTTTATTGCTAATAACATTAATAACTGTAATGGTTTAAGCAACTCTGAAGATCTAGGCATAATTTGTAATTTTTCTAAAGAATAAATTTGGATCATGTACTCTGCAAGGCTAGTGTGTGGGAAGAAGACACATAAGTGATAAATAAACTAAGTCATCTGATCAACACCACAGTGCAATAAAACTGTTCTCTACATATTCTAGAATATAGAGTTGTTTCTCCTGAAAAGACAAAACTATTGCTTTGTAGGAAATACCCTAAAAGAGAAAACCAACTGCTAACTTTATTTATGAACATAAAATTAATAATATGAAATGATGATTCTTAGTCAAAACATAGAAGGGTTACATAAATTAAAAAGTGGTTTTACAGAGCCAATTAAATTGATGTTTGGATGTTAGTACTGCAATGGCTTATCTTAATATTATCACAACTGAATTCTATCTTATATTTTAACATCATGAAGAGGTCACTTAAATTTTTAGCTATGCTTTACTTTGTATTATGGGAGAAACAACTATATACTATAGTTGTTGTTAGCTGCCATTAGCAACCCAATGCACAACGGGATAGGACTGCTGCGATCCACAAGGTTTTCATTGGCTCATTCTCAGAAGTCGATTGATAGGCCTTTTTTCCTAGTCTTAGCCCAGAAGCTTCGCTGAAATCTGTTTAGCACACAGCAACATGAAAGCCTCCAATGACAGATAAGTGGTGGCTGTGCTTGAGGTGCACTGGCTGGGACTCAAACGTGGGTCTCCCACACGGGAAGCAAGAATTCTACCACTGAACCGTCATTGCCCTACATATACTTACACTATATAGTTATCTATAAACATTAAGACTTTCAAAATTCTTGAGACATATCCTTTATGAATGCCAAGTATGTACTTTAGTAAAGAGCAAACATTTTGTGTCAGGAGAAATGAAATACCAAATTTTTCTCATAACTAAACAAAGAATTATGGCTTCTTTTCTCAACCTTAGATTGTTAAATTAATTAGCATGGGTATAGGGATATTTGTCATACAATCGCCATTACTAATTTCTCTCAAGTGTTAAATCAACAGATTCTCTCCTAGTCAATATGAGTATGACTCACTTAATAGAAGAATATGTTAAACTCCTAATTATCTGGGGGACAGATTAATGCTGATTAAAACAATGACTAATGATTAGGCAATGACCTCAACCAAAACTCAAAACTAAAAGTCCCTTAATCTCAATACTTCAGCTAATGTAGTAAAAATGGATGAGATCTACATCCTCTGATTTTGGTATCCTCCATATTGAATTTAGTAGAAAAAGATAAATTTAATTGCACAAGTAGTTTATCATTAAAACATCTAAAGATTGGTGGTGTGACGGAGAGCAAAAGAAAAAGAGATAAAGGAGAGGAAAAGGGGGTGAAAAAGAACATTTGTATTGTGATTATCCCTACTTTATAGAAAGAGGAACTAAAGGATAGAGAAGCTCCTTAATTTAGCTAAGGCCACAATGCTAGAATTTGAAGTCAAGATTAGAATCTAAACAGTCTAAAAGCCCTCCAAAGCTCTTAACTGTTTCTTACTATAGCTTTGTTAACCTTTTCTGTTATAAAATTGTTTTCTCATAAGTTAGCACATTTTTTCAGACAAAACAATCATTAGCTTATTGTCTTTGCCTAAATCTACCTTTTCAACCAGACTTCCATGTTTGTCTTTAAAGTCTTCATTGACATCCAATGTTAAGATAGGTACCTCCTGCAAATAATCAAAGTTGGTTCTGTTTAAAGAGAGAGAGATAAACACAATAATCAGGAAGGCAATAAATGAGAAACACCATAAACTAATTCTTACATCATCACTGGAAATCAGCCTCTTCTTTCTCACCTAGATTTACAAATCTCAGGTGAAAACCAGGAATTGTGGTATGTGATTCTTCTCAAAAACTTACCATAAAGTGAGAATATTTTGTATCTTAAAGATGAGAAAACTAAGGCTCAGAGAGGTCACTTTTAGGCTCTGTAGCTGTCCAAACTCAAATAAGTGGTTTTGAACCAAGACCTGATAATGACGAAGTACATGCTATTAACAACTATGCTATACTCCTTCCCAAGTCATGTTATAAGAAACAAATTTAAAATCTATTATCTTAAAGTACATCTAAACGATAGCACCTAAATAATGTACACAGATATATTTTCTACTTTCTGCTGACAATACTACTAAGTGATGCTAGTTATAAAAACTTTAAGGAAACAGAACCTCACTGCAATCTAAAGAATCAAAACACACACATAATTCTGGGAGATATTACAATACCAATAAATAAAATGGCTGAAAATGAAAAATTTCATACATTGCTGTTTATATGTTCCAAATTTTAGATTAAAATTCAATAAAGGCAAGAAAAATGAATAGTAAATAAAAACAAGTTAAGTCTTACTTCAGTGTTCTATGCAGTAGCCAGTTTTCATGCTTATAGTGAAGCTTCTCTAAATATTCAAGAGGAATGCCTTGTTCTTCATTTCTTCCCCGTAAATATATTCTATTCAAGCATTTCTAAAAGCAAGCAATAAGGCAATAAGAAAAAGAAAAAGAAAGGCAGGGAAGAATTATTCTTCTTCCCTGCCAACAAATTTAAGAATTTCTTCCCTAGTGTTTCTTTGGAGTTCCTGGGTGGTACATCAGAAGTTGGGAGGCTTAAGTTCACTCAGTGGTATCTCGGAAGACAGGACTTGTGATCTACTTCTGAAAAATCAGCCACGGAAAACCCTATGGAGTATAGTTCTACTCTAACACACATGAGGTCACCATGAGATGGAATCGACTTGACAGCAATTGGTTTTTGGTTTTGGTGTCTCTTTAATTATGCTTGCCAAAAATTTCTATTTCATTCATTTATGAAGTAGTTCATTTTCCCTTCTTGTACTTTCCATAGCCATTTGGTGCCTCTATACTAAGCATTGCTTTCAAAAAATAGGTCAAAAACAAAGTCTATACATTTTTGGCATCTACAGATGAAATATACTTCCTAAGTTTGGTAAAAAGGAAGAAAAATCATTAAACATTTATTTAAAACTTTTTGAGAGGGCAGCTAAAAGGTATACCAATTTATCAAAGTAATCTCACTTTGTGGTTAACTAAACTTAATTATAAAATGTCTATGTTTAGATAATGTAAAACCACTAAAGGCAGTGGTTCTTAACGTGATGAAAGCTCTCCACCAGCATGGACCAACAGAATCTTCTGCAATGACAGAAATGCCCTATACCTCTACTAGCCAATGAGGTAGCCACTGGCCACATGTGGCATCTGAGTACTTAAAATATTGCTAGTGTGGTCACTAAGGAACCGAATCTTAAAATTTCATTTAATTTTAATAACCACACTGGACAGTTAGCCCCTAGATTTTTTTCTCCCTGAAAATATACGTGCAAAACTTTACATAATCTATAGGAATTCACAGATCCTCAGCTCATCCATGTATTCCAAGAAATAAGAACTCCCAACCTGAATGATATACATAATGAGACCATGGTAGCATATAAACTGTGTTTCAAAGTCAATTTAAAAATCTTCTCTTTTTAATTAAGGCCTTCTAATCAAAAGATATTATAAATACTATTAATAAAATAAAATTTTGTTTTAAGCTTTAAGATACTGACTATAAATATTTCTGGTAGAATGGGGTTATTTAGTTTTCCTTATGTTCTTGTTTCATTAAAAAAAATAATACCCACCTTTACTATTTTTGTAATTTAAAAAATTCTTTTAATAATGAATTTCAAAAAAAATTCTTATTGTTGATTCTAGATTAATTGATGTTAGAAGAGGAACAAATCATCTACTGGAATTAGAGAGCTAGTTACTTTTAAAATTCAGCTTCTAAAGCCTCACAGTATTGTAGCTACTTTCAAGCTGGAAGTCACGATATTTACATTTATTAGAGCCTACTATGTGACTTAGGGAAGAAATAGGAATAACCAGAAAAACAATAGGAATGCAGGCACTAACACTGGAAATTTTCTTATTCAATGTTAAGTTCTTATTATTTAGATTAATTTTATGAAAGGCATTCACTTGATCTTCCTGGATTCACTATATAATTTCATATGTAAACAAGAATAGCTATGTTACAACCAATTATAAAAGGCACATTTTCAAGTGAGGTCCATTAACGTGAAAATAGGTAAGGTCTTATAAGTCCCTTCTTAGCTACAGCTGCCACAACCTACTCGTTCTAAACCATGAACAACCATAAAAGATTTCTTGAAATAGACCTCCATCAACTTTACCATTCATTCAGCAAATATTTACTGAGCTCTTATTATATGCCCATGCCCTATTCTAGGAACTAAAAATTCAACAATAATTAACATATCCAAAGTCCTACTTCATGAAGCCTGTATTCTAGGACTTGCTTGAGCAAGTTCCTTCCTCTAGCTGTGATAGATGAGACAGCCAGAAAAAGTTAGGAAGAAATGATGAAGAAAAATAAAACAGAACTGAGAAACAAGAGAAAAGGACCTAAAAGAGTAATTGCCAAATCTGGACTTTCAGTTTGCTGAGAAAGTAGAATGCTTCTATGTAGTTAGAACTTTGTAACTTGGAGGTGGGGACCTGGAGGGTAGGGAGTGGAGTTAAACTAAATTGCCTTTACTGTATTCCACTGAAAAGCTTTCTAAATATTACTTTAAAGTTGTAATGGAACAAACAAATCTTTATTGGGTCTCACCTCTGGAGTGGCTCGAAGATAAATGATTCCATCCAATTCAAGGCTTTGGCCGAACTGGTGATTCATCCAGTCATGCCAGTCTTGATAAATTGTCCACTCAGTTTCATTCATGCAGTCAGATTCATACAAATTAGATGCAAAAATATACCTGAAAGAGAGTCCACATCAATACTTAAATTCTTTTCAAGAAAGTATGAAAAAAGAAAAAAGAGAAACTGGATCCAAGAGAGAAAATGGAATAGAACATTCTCCGAAACCTGTCCTAGAAAGTCCTTCGGACAGAAAAAGAAAAAAAAAAGTCTTTCCAACTATAGGAAATACGTTCTTGGCCAACAGGTTCTCAAAATGTGGTTTGAGGGCCCCTGGAAGTACCCAAGGCCCTTTCAGGGGGTATGTGAGAGGCCAGATTTTCTTCATATACTGCACTTCAAAAAAACATATCACAGCAGACTGAATACAGAAGCAGATATGAGAATACAGCTTTTGCTATTAGGTCAAATATTTTACAAATTTACAAAAATAATATCACTCTTCTAATTTTTTGTGCTGTTTCGGAAGATGTGTTTTTTTTTTAATCACAAGTATGTTATTTATGTTAATATGTAATGAGTTTATTGTTAATGTTAAATTAATAAATATTTTTAAAATTTCTCAATCTTAATTTCTAATAACGTAAGTGTCAATTATACCCAAAGCTATTTGGATTCTTGAATAATTATTAAGTGTGTAAACAGGTCCTAAGACTAAAATGTCTGAGAACTGCTACTCTGAGCTAACTTCGGAGGTCAAAAAACCTTTATGTAAGCAGGGTAATTCTAAGGTCCCCACAGATTTCTAATCTCATACTATATAAGTCTAGAATATAGACAGACTCTCCATCTCCAGAGCAGACAAGAATTTTAAAAAGGATGCAGATTTCAAAAAAAAAAAAAAGCTTGCTGCAAATTTGAATAACTACCATATTCCCCACAGTTCCCATGAAGCCTAGAACTTCTGATATGGATTATCATTTTCCATCTCAAATTTCCCAGCAGACTCTCATATTAATTTGATTCCAAGAGAGCAGGAAAAAAAAAAAAAGTCTAGTTCTTAGTCAAAAGACTCCAAACATACAAGTACAAACCATTTACAAATACCTGTCACTATACACAGACCGCTCAAAAAATAACACAGGTTTCTCAGCATCTTTGAGCCTGCCGCTGAGAGAGGCAAGTTGAGCTCGTATTCTACTGAGGCAGGCATATGACTGGAAGGTAAAAGACCATCGTTCAGGTTTCTCATACATCATCTGAAGAACATTGCCACCACTTTTCTGAGATGTTGTCAGTTCCTATTTTGAATATGAAAAAAAAAGCAAAAGTGAAGTTAATGATTTAAAAAAAAAAAGATCCAAAAAGAAGGTGCATAATAAACGCATCATGATAGGCAAAGTAGGATGATTAAGTCAGCTTCACTGTACTTTTTCCCACTATATCTTTCAGGTTGCCTACAGTCTGGAAGACGCTGAAAAGCTGGTACAAACTACCAATTCCTCAGGTCTTTCTTAGAAGAGGTCACAAACTGATAGTCCATTAGAAGAAATTATTTGTTTGGCCTTAACGAGACTTAGAAACTTTGAACAGTTGTCAGTATTTAAAAGCTAAATAATTTCACATAAAATACCTGGATTTATACCTTCTTTTAGAAATTAGAATATCAAGCAATACTGCACCTGCATTTCCACTTGGCAAAAATAAGCTGGAGCCAAATTACATATGCTCCCATAGGTGGGACGCATGTTCCCCAATTTATCAGCCTCTACCATTCCTTGTGGACTCTCCTAACAAGCCTGATTTGTTCATATGTTAGCTGCCTGACCCTCAGGCATTTGAATTTGTGACCCCAAATCTTCTAACAAAACAGATTTCCCCAAGATTTTGCAATTCAATAATCATATCATTAAAACCTACAGTTCCTGCGTTTAAAAAGATATAAAAATTTTAAAAAATCAAGTAAAAACTCTGTAATCTTACATCTGAATTGGAAATAGCATTAAAAACTCAATTATTTTTCTTTCTATAACATATAGAAATATATATAGCCAGAGTGCCCTGGCTCTGTCCACCAAAAAGGCCTTTAAACAATGACAACTCAGCAGCAATGAACATATATCTACCACCCAGATTCTGACCTCTAAGTGCCATTTCCAAGTGAAAGGAAACACAGTTCCATAGTTGATACCAGGTCTGAGGAAGGAACACAAAGGTCACTTGACATATCTTGTTCCAGAAAACAAGGAAGCTATCAAAGACTACTGGGGTTGTGTCAAAGGTAAAGAAGCCAAAATGAAGGGGCTTTCACTGGTCAAAGATGGGACAATTTGAATGTCAAAAGCAATGACTGTGATGCAAAATCCATTCATTCATAATATTCAGATCTAAAAAAAAAAATCACTTTAGTCATCTTTGGAGGTTTCTAGAATACCAATTAGTTATTCTGTAAATTTGTAGATAAAGGAAAAAAAGAAAAATCAAGCATTTCATTCTGGCCTGTTCTGTATGCATGCTATTTCAGAGTAGTGAAGTAGTTCATGAGGAAAAGGTCTTTTTTACAGAAGAATTCCAGCTAATAAAATCAGAAAGCTTGGAATTACATTATCAGCTTTTGCAATACCCGATGAAACATAGCACTGACATGCAATATTAACAATAGTTGCTAAAATCATTACAGAAACTGAAAGGGAACTTTATAATGGATGGACTAGGCTGACAACATCTGAACTAACATCACTAAAAGAAGGGGTTAGCGGGGTGGTTCAGCAGTAGCATTCCTGCCTTCCATTAGGGAGAGCAGGATTTGATTGCTGGTCAATGCACTTCATGGGCAGGCACCTCTGTGCATGGCGCTGCCAGGAGTCGGGGCCTACAAAGGCAGTTAACAGCAATAAAAGATAAAAGAAGGCATTTAGATTTCTCCTAATGTAATGCAAAAGGAATAAAAGCATCACATAAGAAATCTTGTCCCCTCCCACACCCCCCCCCCAAAATCAAAGCTAAATCTAATCAAGCCTCAGATTTAACTACAAACGTACAGGAAACGCAGAGAATGGTGAAACCTGTTAACTCACACTCGGCCAAATGCACTCAGCCAAATCCAAAAGCAGAGAAATTGTACAGGACAATGGCCTATTTCTTCAACAAATAAAATTGCAAAGGAAAAAAAAAAAAAAAAACAGGAAGAGAGAACCAATGATTAAAGCTTAAAAGATACATCAGCCAAATATAATGAGTGGGCCTTGTTTAACTCCTGGTTTGAATAAACTGTTAAAAAAAAAAAAGTACAAGACAATGGGGAAATTTGAACACAGACTGGATATGCTAAAAAAATTAATTTTTTAGATGTTATTTTTTTAAAGGAACCTTATTTTCTACAGTCTTATTTATTTTTTTATTTTGAGTCTTTGTTTTCGATAGATGAAGTAATATATTTTCAAGGGCAGCAGCTCTCAAAGTGTGATAGAGAAACCACCAGGGGCCCCTGAGATCCTTCAGGGGTCCAAAAGGAAAAGCCTATTTTCATAATAATATTAAGAGTGAAATTTTTGCTTTTTTCCACTCTCATGAATATATAGCAGTTTCCCAGAGGCTATATGACATGTGATACTGCCACAGACAGAAAGCTGAAGCAGATATGAGAATCTAGGTTTTGCTATCAAGTCAGACGTTAAAGATATTTGCAAAAATTTAAAGCAATGCCAATTTTCTCACTGAATTTCTTCTGTTCTACAAAATATATTATTTATGTTAACATGTAATTAGTTTATTGTAATTTTAAATAAAGTAATTGATGTCTTTAAAATTTCTCAGATTTAATTTCTATGGTAAATATCAATGAATCTAACCCACATAAAAACTTCTTGGCTTACTTAGTAATTATAGACAATATGTATATATTTGTTTAGTTAAATAAAATAACAGTATTTAAATGGATGCTATATTGTGTCTCAAATAATTTAGGATTCACGAGGTATGTGTTTCAAATATCTTTGTTAAATAACTATAACAACATAATTACATATTCGATAAACCTAATTAATTAATTTAGGAAAATAACCAATTAAATCACTGATTTAAAATATTATAGAAATGGAACCCAATCAAAATAATCAGTGAACTTGAAAAATACATATTAAGGTTATTTCAAACAGTGCTCTATGGAGGAAAAAAAATATTAAACCAATTTCTTGACAAGTGACTTAAATGGTGAATTTACTTAAATAATCTCCCCTGTGAATGAGAAAAAAGGCAAATGTAGATTCGAAAGGTCCAGATGGGTAACTAAAATGAACAAGACGTGTAGACAAACCAAAAGACCCAGTGTCGCTGGAGTCGATTCCGACTCATAGTAGACAGCTACCTATCATTAGAAAAGAGGTAGACCAAGATCCTGAAGAATATTTATACACAGACTTGTTCACTAATTTCTGAAGTAGTAGTACAAGCATCAAAAAAGGTTGAAAAAAGATGATTTAGGTCTGTAAAAATGGCACAGATGGTGATGTCTGGCCTCATCGAACTTCCTAAGAGGCAGGAGAGAGAACTACACCTCCACCCTCCAACCTTTTTGCCAATTTTAACACCAGCCATCCTTCCCATGGCACTTCTACTTCTCTACTGTGTTCAATAATTCACTGCAATTGCTACACAGGCTTCACAGACCATACTCACGGCTATGGGGTTTATTAGGGAAGTAAGATGTTACAATTTAGATCAGGAATGACTAGGGATACAGTTCTTCAGTTAGGACAGCTTCTAAGCTGTGCCCACAGGCGGGCTTCACTCTTGGCCCCTCAGCCTGGCCTCTGCTCTGATTGCATATGAGACCACTGAAAACATCATGGCTTAAGTCAGGCACAACTTAGTCCACAAAGTAACATCTTTGCTTATTAACACTTGAAAGAGGTCTTTTGCAGCAGATTTGCCCAATGCAATACATCGTTGGATTCCCTGACTGCTGCTTTCATGGGCGTTGATTGTGGATCCAAGTAAAATTAAATCCTTGACAACTTCAATATTTTCTCCGTTTATCATGTTGCTTATTGGTGTAGTTGTGAGGACTTTTATTTTCTTTATGTCGAGGTACAACCTATATTGAAGGCTGTAGTCTTTGATCTTCATTAGTAAGTGCTTCAAGTTCTCTTCACTTCCAACAAGCAAGGCTGTGTCATCTGCGTATCACAGGTTGTAACTGGGTTTTCCTCCAATCCTGATGACGTGTTCCTCTTCATATAGTCCAGCTTCTCAGATTATTTGCTCAGAATACAGATGGAGTAAGTATGGTGAAAGGATACAACCCTGAGGTACACATTTCCTGACTTTAAAGCAGGCAATAATCCCCTGTTCTGTTCAAACAACTGCCTCTTGGTCTATGCACAGGTTCCTCATGAGCACAATTAGGTGTTCCGGGATTCCCATTCATTGCGACATTATGATCCACATAGTCAAATGCCTTTACATAGTCAATAAAACACAGGTAAACATCTTTCTGGTATTCTCTACTTTCAACCAAGGTCCATCAGACATCAGCAATGATATCCCTCGTCCCACATCCTCTTCTGAACCAGGCTTGAACTTCTGGCAGTTCCCTGTCAATGTACTGCTGCAACCACTTTTGAATGAACTGCAGCAAAATTTTACTTGTGTGTGTGATATTAATGATATTGTTCAATAATTGCTGCATTCAGTTGGATTACCTTCCTTTGGCATGGACACAAATATGGATCTCTTCCAGTCAGTTGGCCAGGAAGTTGTCTTCCAAATTTCTTGACATAGCTGAGTGAACACCTTCAGTGCTGCACCTGTTTGTTGAAACATCTCCGTTGGTGTTGCAGTCATTTCCTGGAGCTTTGTTTTTCGCCAATGCCTTCAGTGCAGCTTGGATTTCTTCCTTCAATACCATTGGTTCTTGATCATATGCTACCTCCTGAAATGGCTGAAGGTCAACCAATTCTTTTTGGTACAGTAACTCTGTATATTCCTTCCATCTCCTTTTGATGTTTCCTGCATCATTCAATATTTTCACCATAGAATCCTTCAATATTAATATAGCCACTCGAGGTGTGAATTTTTTCTTCAGTTCTTTCAGCTAGAGAAATGCTGAGCATGTTCTTCCCTTTTGATTTTCTAAGCCCAGGTCTTTGCACATTTCTTTATAATACTTTTGTTTTCTCAAGCCACCCTTTGAAATCTTCTGTTCAGCTCTTTTACGTCATCATTTCTTCCATTCGCTTTAGCTACTCCACATCCAAGAGGAAGTTTCAGAGTCTCTTCTAATATCCATTTTGGTCTTTTCTTTCTTCCTTCCTTTCTTTCTTGTCTTTTTAATGACTTTTTGCTCTCTTCATGTATGATGTCCTTGATGTCATTCCACAACTTGTCTGGTCTTCTGTCATTAGTGTTCAGTGTGTCAAATCTATTTTTGAGATGGTGTCTAAACACAGGTGGGATATACTCAAGGTTATATTTTGGCTCTCATGAGCTTGCTCTAATTTTCTTCAGCTTCCACTTGAACTTAAACATGAGCAATTGATGGTCTGTTTGTTATGCAGCCAGCTCCTGGCCTTGTTCTGACTGATGATATCATGCATCTCCACTGTCTCTTTCCACAGATGTAGTCAATTTGATTCCTGTTAAAGGATCTACACATGCTCAATAAAGTCCATAGACCTAGTGCCTCCATTTATAGGAACACCTACCCCATTCTTCCTAATTGTTTCAGCAAACAACAACTTCTCTTTACTCATTCTTCTTGAGTATTCAAGGGGAGTGAGTACTCCCCTTTACTCAAGCAGAAGGTAAAATATCCCAGAAGACAAGTACAGTGTTCCCTCTGAGGACTAGGAATGATATTTCCTGGCCTGTCAGAAAACTAAGGTCAAGCTCCGCCCTAACATCATATTGTCTTAAACATCAGTGTTTTTAGAAAGAAAAAAAAAAAGTATATCTACCATCTAGATTACAAGGTCAAAGATTCTATAACTGAGGCAGAGCCCCCACCGTTCTGTATTCTTTACCTGGCTTCCTCCCCTACGATGTTGTATTAAAAAAACATTTTCTTTGATGCCATCCCCCACCGCCTGGTCAGCTTTGCATTTATATGTAAATCCCACTGTACCTACGTAGTATGTTTAAGAATGTTGCTGACATAACTTGTATGAACTTCCTTGTAAACCCCTTTAAAAGTAACTTGCCTGCCTGCCCTTGGTGAGCAGTCTTGGCAGCAACAGCTCCAACTGACTCCAGTTTCTTATACAATGAAATAAAGGTGCCTCTCCTGTTCTCCCACCTAAGTCTCTCATTTATTGGCCAATACTAGTCATGCCAAGTTAAGAACCTGGGGTTTCCACCTGGTAACATAACCTCAGACAAAAGGAAGGTTAGGGAGCTGTTTTCATAGGTTCATTCAGTGGGTAAGGGATGCTTCATCAGCCTTTTCTGTGATTTCAGAGCCAAATAAATGTCGTGTAAAGATGTGTAAGTCTTTGATCTTGCATACTTTCAAGGCATGAAAAATCTTTTGCTTAAATCCTTTTCTCAACTCTAGTCCCAATAAATATCCCTGAACACTTCCTGGAAGTTCATGCTCAAAGTAGATGGATTCCTCCTAAAAAAAAAAAATTCCAGAGTGTAAATAATGTAACTGGTCTCAAAGTTTCAGTTAAGAATTGAAAAATTATGTAAACACATGGCACTTTGAGGCAAAGAACTTAAATTACATACCACACACCACACAGTTAAGGAAACCTTCCCTCTTACCCCAAAATGCCAAAAAATGACAAGAGACTAATAGTCAAAAGTATTATAAAATACCGAGGTAATTAAACTAAGTTTGTAGTTAGTTGTTTTCCCAAACTGTTTAAACAAATTTATTTTCCAGGGTTTATTAAATAGTTTTTATTAATTTAATTATATACTGCATTTCCACTTATTCATCATCTTGAAAGAAGAAAATGTTTCATACAAGAGCTTACATTTGATTTACTGAAGGAAGGTATTCTGATACTATGTGCATGACTAACTAGTGCTCTGTATTTTAATAATTTTACCTTAGGCATGGAATACTCACCAATGACAATAAAAAAACAAATTCAATATAGATAATACATCTGAGTTCTTTAAAAACATAAAACTAACCACAAAAACAAACAATTTTTGGTTTTATCATCGTCTGAGCTTTTAAGGCTTTTCTTACCCATGAAACCAAATATTAACCATCGAAAGCCTTATTCAAAAGGCAAAAGCCTGCCAGAAACTGCTCTACAGCAGTATAAATTTGTCTTATTCTGCTAGTAAAGAATAGTCAACAAACCATTACCTCATAATTTAAATCTCAAAAAGTTTCATGGCTGCAGGTGAGTGGAAACCGAATTATTAGCAGCCAGGCTAGAAGTAACCTATCAGTTGATCTCAGTAAACGGGAAGGCAGAGTTCAATCAATCATGTTAAGATTAGCCAACGTTTGAATCTTCTATTCTCCATCCGCTTGATAAGCTTCATTGTAACTAGATTACTTTGGATCATTTTGCTTTTTTCTGGAGTCAATATGGTCTCCCTATATGAATACAGAATAACTGCTCAGAATAAACCTTATGTTTCAATTTGAGTTTTGATTTATTTTTAACATTATTTAAGGTTATCTTTGCTTCACAAATACCTATGTCCAACACAAGGGCTGACTTTAAAATAACTTCAACAATTTCCACAGAAATTAATTAAACATGGCACTTTTGAGTTTAAATTACACTAACAAGGTAAATTTAGGGTTGTTTCTATTAAGAAACGTACGTGTAGCAGACATTGCTATGTGTTCCTCCCAAAACCCAGTTGCTTTTCTTCCTGGGCACACAGCTAGACTGTATATCTCAGTCTCCCTTGCAGTTAATTATAGCCATGTGACTCAGTTCTAAACAGAAGGAGGGCAGAAGTAATGTATACCATTTCCAGGATTGGTGCATTAAAAATCTGTCAAATGTGATGATTCTTTATCTACTAGTCACTCCCACTTCTAATATTCTCTTTCCAAATTCCAAAGACCTAGTAGCAACCTCAGAAAGGATCAACTGTTGTTAGTTGTCCTAGAGCAGTGTGATTCAGCTCTAAGAGAAGGGGGGTTCTCAAAATATGGTCCCCCTAATAGGAACAGTTATCATCACCTGGGAGCTTGTTAAAAATGCCAATTTTCAGACCTGTTTAACCACAAACTCTGGGAGTGGGGCCCAAATACATGTTTAACAAGTCTTCGGGTGTTCTAATGCACACTAAGTTTGAAACAGTGCTCTAAAGGTCGGATGAGCCACAAATAAGAAGAGGCTTACATGGTAAGCTATCCACCAAATACCATACTGAACTGTTCTCTGACTGAGAAATAAATGTTTATTGTTTTGAATCAAGGGGATTTTAGAGTTTATTATACTAAGTGTTATCTTCAATCCACCTATCAGATACATTTAATAAAATCTATTAGAAGCGAACTTGGTTCATCTGAAAAACACATCAGTTTGCTATGCACTGTGACTAATGCTGAGATAACAAACTAAGCTACACATGTTAATTTTTTTAAATAATATTTTATTGTTTTTGGTGAATGTTTACGCAGTAAATTAGGTTCCCATTTGACAATTCCTATACAAATTGTTCACTGACATCAGTTACATTTTTCACAATGTGTCAACATTCTCTTTGTGTTTTAGTTGTTCCATTTCCAGTACTCTAGTTTCCCTGACCCCTTACCTTCTCATCTTTGCTTTAGAATAAATGTTGACCGTTTGGTCTCATACAGATGGCATTTTAGTAGAGCACTATACTTACAGGTAACATCCCTTATTTTGTGTGCCACTGTTATTTCCCTAAAAGGTGATTTCAGGAGATAGTTTCAGTTCAGGGTTTAAAGAGTATCTTAGGGTAAATAGTCTCAGGGAGTCCTCTGTACACATGTAAAATGAAATGGGCTTGTTATATAGATGATGTTGTTGTGTGCTATGGCGTTTATTCTGACTCACAGCAACTACGTAAAGCAGAATAGAACTGCCGCTTAGAGTTTTCTAGGCTGTAATCTTTATAAGAGCAGATCATAATGTCTTTTCTCCTGCGGAGCAGCTGGTGGGTTCGGACTGCTGACCTTTCAGGTAGCAGTCAAGTGTTCAACCACTGCGCCATCAGGGCTCCTTGTTATACAGTGGGCAGAAATCTGAAACTTTTCTGATGCTAGAGTAATTCAATAATGAAGCAGAAGATGAAAATACTTCATTTGATACCAAAGAACATAAGACTTAACTCCAATTAGTCATTTTTAAAATTTAACAGAGCAAGTGTTAGTTTTTGTCTTAGTCTAACAGTGTACCAAATTAGAAAACGAACAGTAAGCCAGGGTATCATTTTCTAGTTCTTCCAGATCATCTAGAAGTCCATATAAAATGCTGTCTTTTGATCCTATGCAATGAAATATTTGAGACTACAAATTGCTGTTTTTCTTGTATGCAATTATAAGTGTTAGGAATAAAATATATATCAGAAACCTGGCAAAAAATATTACGTATCATCTTTACAAAACTGAGTGTTAATTATCAGTTATTCCCCTCTAAAAGGTACCCAGATAAAAATCTAAATGTCTCAGAGCCAAACTACATGAAGTAAATGTTGGTAGAACATTTCTAGAAGGCAATTTAGCAGTATTTATAAAAAGATTTGTATGTTTTGACCCAGTAATTGCAATTTTGGGAATTTATCTTAAAGAAATAATCCAAAATACAGATTTAAACACAAAAATGTTTATCATAGCACTATTAAAATAAGAGATTATCATTCCACTATTACTGGGCATTTGTATTAAATAAATCATGGTACATGCTCACATTAAAATATGCTGCTTTTAAAAATTGTTTACAATAACTTTTTAATGACACTTTGTTTTGAAAGGTATTTTTAATTGCCTTTGACATAAACATTATGGGGAAAAAAAGCTAATTTAAGTACAAAATTATATACTGTTACACCAAATATGATCTGTAGTTATCTCTGTGAGATAAGGTTATAGGTAAGTTTTACTTCTCTCGTTAGGTTGTCTATATCTTCTTAAATACCAGCAGTAGACACATATTACTTTTATAATACTAAAAAGTTATTTATCTCCCTGCCCCAAATTGGATATTATAAATGATTATCTCAACCATTATGAATAATTTTAATTCTCTTTTCTATAATTCATATCCATAAATCGCTTTGTGATAGAACACTTCATTATTTAGCAGAAAGTATTTTTTTTTATAGATTACTAAGTAAAAAATAGAAACATGAAATAAACATAAAATCATTTAGCTTTTAATTCTTGTCTAACCTTTGTAAAACCTTTGTAAACACTGTAAAAGAGGTGAATTAATAAGTTCAATCAAAGATGCTGGGAATCTATCAAACAAGACAAACAAAAGCAATCAGGTGATTTCAGAAGGTACAAATGGAAACACTTTATCAAGCATTCCTTAATTAATTTTCAAAAGTCAGAGGATATGCTGTTGTTTTGCACACACATATATTCTATCCCTTCTTTCTGAAAATTACTAAATTTTCAGCGCCTTCTTAGTGGCAAGAAGTGTTGGATAAAAGTAAAATAAAACTTAACAAGTAATAACAAAGATTTCCCCCAAAGAATTGAGCCCAATGAGGAAAAAAAGAAAAAGGGAGAATGAAGATATCTCCCTAACATTCTGTATATCTCAAAAATACGCTGAAAGGAAGCAATTAAATCAAAGCTTTGGGTCTAAATAATATTTAAAAAAAAAAAAAATCAACAAATAAAGCAAATCCTTATTTAAAATAAACCTTCAATACAAAGACTAATAATTATCTGGGTGATATGTTTTTAAGGAGGGGAGAAAAAAACGGGAGGGGAGCCTGTCGCATAATTTTTGCCTGTTAATATTTTGCCATATCTGATGGTAGCTAATATTTTCAGCCACTAGGTGGCAGGTTAAATAAAGAGCTTTAAAATACAAAATAAAAAAGCTAAGCATACAGGTACAAAATTTAGTTACTGTGTAGGGGAAGAGACCAGAGGTACCAATAGCTCAACTCTTTCAATTCTGCAGCAACTGCCAAGAAGTCTGATCTAATGGGCCATGCCCAAAGCAGGAATGGCCTTGCCAGAGCGGAGTCTGAACAGAGTCCCCTTCTCATTGTTGACCCTATTTTAAGACAGAGATTTGGGTGGTGGGTGATTCACAATATCACCCCCAAGAAACACATTAGGGACAGGTCTGGTGGAGAACAGATTCAAGATGAAGGAAGAGAATCTCATTTAAGTGAGGGACTAGGGGGGAAAAAAGTAAAAATTCTTCAAAGATACAGGGAACCTACCCACTCACCACCACCCTCATACTCCATAAACTTATCCTGCAAATAATACCCTATTGCTTTCTGAAACTCCACCTAAAATAAGAACAGAGAACTAACAAGATAGTAGTCCTTGACTCACAAAAATTAAAGGTACCCTTTGAGAACATACACCAAAATCCAGTGAAGACCATCATATTGTGACATCACAGAGACACAACTGAATTGCAGTGAATTCTCTCTAATGAAACAACATATTAAAAGTAATTAAAAGAGCATCTGCATGGTAACTATAAAGAAAGGTCAGTTTGGCATTCTGACTCTAATACCTGGGAAGAAAAGGTATCCCCCACAAACCTGGAGTATCAGATCCATGAAGCCATAAAGTCTTAAAATGGAGACAGATGCGTTAACTGTCATAGTCTAATGATATCACTCATTGAGATTATCAAACTAATTCCTCTTGGCTCTAATTCTACACTCTTTAATTATAAAGTACCTTCCTATGTATATTGAATAGCAATGTTTTTCAGCTTGTCCCCAACATAACTAAAGAGTTCAATACACTCCAATGCTAATGGTGATTTACTAGGGAACTGATTTTTAACTAGGAGGCATTCCATGCAAATGAAACCCCAGGGGATTTTTTTGTTATTTAAAAAAGCACCCCAAACCCTTGAGATTCTTTCTTATGAGTTTCCTTCCACTGGTTAAGAATTATCAGACTACACAGAAAGAACAGATTGGTCCCTACTCAGTGAATATGATAATTACATTTCTAGAACTAAAATTCTTGGCATTTTGGTTTTTATGTATCAGCTTCATTAATGTGAGGCATTCTGAGAAGCAGAGCCATTACTTAATATACCAACAAACCAGTTATCCATATTTAATGGGAGTTAGGAGCCAATGAACTGAAGTCACGATGGACCTTAAATGGAAGTCACCTCGTCTGATCTAGTCTAATATTCTCTCAACAAAAGAATGTTCTATATTTCTGACATCATTTAATCATGTTAATTTCTCCTTAACACCTGAGAATAACTGCACTGACAGCTGACCCAAGAAATGAGAGGAAAGAGAGGTATTTTTATAATAGGTCTCTATTTCAAAAGGTAAGCAAGCATGGACGAGACACTTCAAAGTGTTCAAAAATTCAGGGGGAAAAAGATGATCCTAAGGAAAATTGGGAAAAGAACCTCAACGGGCACACTTCAGGAAAAAACTCTAAACAGCCAATAAACATAGGAAAAAGAGCGTAATCTCACTCAAAAAATCTCACTCACAACAGAAAAATACAAATTCAAAGCATAAAAGACATTACTCAGCAGAATGGCAAAAATTAAAAAGACAATATTTAATGGGCCAATGACAGCTTGAGTACACTGTGAGGACTATACTTGGTAAACCACTTTGGAAAAACAGTTAAGCATCATATGTTTACCCCAAAATGAGAAATTTTACTTCCTATTCCTAGAGAAAACTTTGTACTATGTGTACGATGATTAATAGCAGCATTGTTTATAACAGCAAACAACTGGGAGCCACTCAAAAAACAATCAAAGGTACAAAATAGTGACATATGAACACAATGGAATACTTCCCTCATACCAACAACTAAGCATTAAAAACAGACACTTTTTTCAATACTCAGATCTAACAATATAAGTTTTTAGCATGCATTTCTATTTTTAATTCAGATTTGTCTTTACTGCTTTCTTTGAATTCTCATTTCTCCAGAAATTAAAATCTTAGTTGAAATATAAATCAATGAACTCAAAGTCATTCTCTCTTTTTTTTTTCTCTCTCTCACGCACATACACAACAAAGATTTTGCTGTAAGATAAAATTTAACTGTTAATGCTTCTCTTTCTCATTTGCAATGTAGAATGGAAAAGTGCTAGAAAATTAAAACTTGCACTACTCAGGGTGAAAGTTTTACAAGGATAAAATACAAAGAAACGAGAGATGAATGGTTTTCTCTACAACAAAAGGATTGATAGGTAAACGAATAAAATTCAGTTAATTGGGTAGTTTTCTTGTTTGTAAAAGATCACTCAAGGAATCTTAATTACAATTAGTTATTTTTAAATTTTGATTTTTTAAAACTTTTTAAACTCAACTATTGGCTACAATAAAGTTTACTAATCTTAAGTGTACAGTTCAATGAATGTTTACATATATATGTATACACACACACAAACATACATACACATGGAGCCCTGGTGATGCAATGGTTAAAGCACTGGGCTGGGTTAAACCCACCAGCTACTCAACAGGGGGAAGATGTGTCAGTCTGCTTCTGAAAAGATTTCAGCCTTGAAAACCCTATGTGGAAGTTCTTACTCTGTCCTGTAGGGCCACTATAGTTGTAATTAACTTTACAACAATAGGTTTTGTTTTGGGTTACATATATACATATATACAATCCACTCATGTAACTACCACCCAGATGAAGATATAGACTTAAAGCTAGATTTGAAAATTGTACTGGAAAGCAAAACAAAAAAAAAAGGCCATGAGATTAAATATTAATGTTCCTCTAAACTAAAAGATTTTCAGTTTATTTAGTTAAATTTTATTTTCATACCTCAAATTCATTTTGCGTACTTTGAACATTGCACCATCTGGCAACAGGTTCAGGAACCACTTCCCAATCTTCACAGACTTGTTTGAGGATATTCACAAATGTTGACTTCCCTGCAGCTGTTATGAGAGGAAAGGTAAAATTACAGAAGAAAACTTGTCAGAAAAAAAGGCAAAAATCGCGATTGGCTTTTACAAAGTTTATTACAGAAATCTTCACTCAAAAAAAAAAAAAATTCAATTTCCTGAATTTTTCTCTAGTTTTTTTTTTTTTTAATGTAAACTAAAAAGGTCCCTGCCCAATTGGGTTAAGTACATTTGTTTGCTATTGTTTTATAGTTTAGCAATGCTGTGGCAGAGAAGAATTTAAAACTGGGGGGAATTTTTAGGCAAGACGTTAAAGCAGAAAAAAACCCTAGTCCTATACTCACTTTCCTTAGCTAACCAATTAGAAATGACTTTGTGGAAGTAGTTAAAGCTACTCTACCACTTATTAGAAATGGGATTTGGGGCAAGTTGCTCAATCTTTCTGAGCCTATTTCTTCACAATATAAATGAGTACCTCCCTCATGGAAACTGCTGTGAGGGTTAGTTATGATAAATAAGTAAACTATCATTACAGTGAGGCATTCCAGGCTCTTATATTTCAAAAATTTTCCTCCTTATGGCTCCATTCACTCAGTCTGCAAACAAGCTCAGGTCTTTTTTTTAAGAAACAGCCAAATAAATGATAAAATCACCATGAAAATGCATCCAATGCTTAGGGTTTCGGAATGAGAAATAGTACTATTATTGTTATTATTATTATTATATAAGTGCTTAACTACTGGCCTAAAGGTTGGCAGTTTGAACCCACCAGAGGTGCCTAAAAGAAAGGCCCATCCGAGGTCAGCACAACCAGACTAAACCAAAAGCAAAGAAGTTTCCTGAATAAACTGAATGCTTCAAAGGCCTCCATAGCAGGGGCGGGGGTTTCGGGACGATGGTTTCAGGGGACATCTAAAGCAACTGGCATAATAAAATCTATTAAGAAAACATTCTGCATCCCACTTTGGAGAGCGGCATCTGGGCTCTTAAATGCTAGCAAGCGGCCATCTAAGATGCATCAATTGGTCTCAACCCACATGGACCAAAGGAGAATGAAGAACACCAAGGACACAAGGTAATTACAAGCCCAAGAGACAGAAAGGGCTACATAAACCAGAGACTGCATCAGCCTGAGACCAGAAGAACTAGATTGTGCCTGGCTACAATGACTGCCCTGACAGGGAACACAACTGAGAACCCCTGAGGGAGTAGGAGAGCAGTGGGATGCAGACCTCAAATTCCCATAAAAAGACCAGACTTAACGGTCTGACTGAGACTAGAAGGACCCCGGTGGTCATGACCCCCAGACCTTCTGTTAGCCCAAGACAGGAACCATTCCCAAAGCCAACTCTTCAGACAGGGATTGGACTGGACAATAGGATGGAGAGGGATGCTGGTGAGGAGTGAGCTTCTTGGATCAGGTGGACACTTGAGAGACTATGTTGGTATCTCCTGGCTGGAGGGGAGATGAGAGGGTGGAGGGGGTTAGAAGCTGACGAAATGGACATGAAAAGAGAGAGCAGAGGGAGGGAGCAGGCTGTCTCATTAGGAGGAGAGCAACTGGGAGTATGTAGCAAGGTGTATATAAGTTTTTGTGTGAGAGACTGACTTGATTTGTAAACTTCCACTTAAAGCACAATAAAAATAAAAAAATAAAAAAATCATGCTTCACTTTCATAGTAACTGTGCACTCTAACCAAAAGGTGGGCAGTTCGAATCCACCAAGCTCTCTTTGGAAACCCTAATGGCAGTTCTACTCTATCCCACAGGGTCGCTATAAGTTGGAATCAACTCAACGGCAACAGGTTTAGTTTTTGTTTTTTTTTTGGTTCTCTCTGATTATTCAACAATTTCTGAGATACCTATACAGAAAACAGTTCATGTGTAATCAAGACATACCATGTTCACTATTCTAAAGTTACCTAGGAATATATTACATTTAATAGTAAGAGCAGTATTGACCTGGAATCCAACAGGGTGTAGCAATTATTTCTAATGACTACCACACCCTTTCTATCTGAAGCCACCAAATGTGGTTATATTAGACATCTGCTGATCAGCATAAAGTCTGTTCTCTGTCTCTATAAGTGACATACACACGCACATATAAACGAACATATGAATAAACAACTTTGGTACAATTATAAGTCAAGCGTTTTCTTCTTATAAATTGGAACCAAAACCAAACCCATTCCCATCAAGTCAATTCCAAATCCTGTCCCGCAGGATTTCCAAGGCTGTAAATCTTTACAGAAACACACTGCCATATCCTGCTCCCATGGAGCAGCTGGTAAGTTCGAAGCACCGACCTTTTGGTTGGCAGCTGAGCTCTTGACCACTGTGCCACCAGGGCTCCTTAGCTGGAACCAAGAAGCATAAAAAGAACTTACCTTTGACTTGTAGAACTATACTAAAAGCTATGATCTCATATGAGGTTTACAAAAAAGAAGAAAAAACTGGAAGAACGTTAAGACTACAACAGAGAAAGAAAAGTGTGGGTAAACAGAAAGGTGGCACAGAAAGAACAGCTGAGAAGCAAAGCTCAAAAGTCAATTATCTCCAAAGGAAAGAAGAAAAACTTTCAAGGCAAAACTGGATGACTATTAGATTTAATTATGAGGAAAACACCAGTGACCTCAGCTTTTATACAGCAGGTAAGCAAGTAGAGGGACTATAAGGCATTTAGAGCAAAGAATGGTAAGTGCAAACATTTAAAATGACCACCAAAACACTAAGCTAGATGGAAGAGGGAAAAGAGAATATGGTGTTCAGAAAGAGAGCCCAAGGAAAATATATTAAAAATCAGGCATCACCAGGAGTCTGAAAGCCTTTTGCTTTTTCTTCTGATGCTGCTTACAAACACAAACTTCAAAATACAGTAAAACCCAGGACAGCCAGAACTCTGTAAGGCAGAAACTGTCAGAGAAGTCCAAAACCCAGTGTTGCTGAGTCGATTCCGACTCATAGCGACCCTATAGGACATGAAGGAAAACTCAAATTATTTTCTGCTAACAGAGAGTTATAGAAAAGTAAGACTATACCCTGACAAGGGCAGAAAGCTTGCGAGACTCGGAAAACCAAGTTAGTCCCAGTGAGTTCTGACCCTCACAGGTTTCCCTGTATAATTATTATACTTCATTCAAGCAGAGTAACAGTAGTTATTTTTAGTACCCAATGGGATGAATATTCAGGTCCTTAACTTGGGGGATGTGGATATGAGTCTAGAAAACAAGTTAATGAATAAGTTAATGCTCTATGAAGGCAAAAGGGACCAGAACCAAGGACACTGAGATTAACAATTTAAATAGCCAAAGAAACTAATAGTTCCTAATGCCAAATAGGCATTACGATGCCAAAAGTCATCCTGTACAGACTATTAAGATCTGAAAAAGGAGGTAAGGCCTCCATTAATCTAATGTAAGAGACTATTTTAATAGTAAAAAACATGAGAAGGGTTACATATGTATCAAATTAACCAGTTACAGTTCAAATATTCCCTGAATAGAGAACTTGAAAAATAGTCTTCTACATTCAGATTCACATTTGTAGCTTATTTGCGTTGGGCAAATAAGATGAAAATGTTAGGATCTAGCCCATAAGATGATGGGTTCGGCAGACAGGTCACACAGACAAGCAACTATAATACAATGTATAAGAGAACAGAAAAAGAAAGTGAAGTTTAAAGGATGAGTTTTGTCAAGCAAATTAGTCATTCTCAACAGGGAAACCACATGAGGGAGCATGGCTGATCCCAGGTGTGCAAAAATGTTTACAGTTGGGGTAGTAGAGGGAAGCAAGGATCAAAGAGACCAAGGATCTTAAACGGTCTTGTATACCATGCTAATTAAATCCTTAGCCATTAAGTCAAAGGTCTCAAACACAAGTGTCATCACGGGCCACAAGGCAAAGTAAATGATCAAAACAGCTGGAAATATGTCTTTCCTATTAATTTTATAATCAAAACAACAAGGGAAGAGCAATGACAAACAGTAACTGACAAAGCCTCAGTGTCAGGAAGCCAGTAAGTGGTAAGGCACATGCCTCATCTAAATATCAATGGGTACCATAGAGAGATGTAAGCCCATGTTAAGAGATCTTCAGATTTTTCAAGAGAAGCCAAGAATCTAAATGCTTATGGGAAATCGCAATTTTTAAATGCTGGCAACTAATTCAAAAAAATGTTTTCAAAGTTATATAGGCCGATATTGTGCAAATACCGGCCATCAGTTTGCAACTCCTGTTTCAGTGTAGGTAATGGAGAGGTCAGTGAATAACTTTAAACAGAAGAGTAATACAATTACACTTGTATACAGAAAGGCTGCTCTGGAAGTAGTTAAGAGAAATTGGAGATGCGGTGACCTATTAGGAAATTGTTTCAAGTGCTCAGAAGATTAAAGATGCTTACGTGGGAAAGCAGATTTCTAGATATATGTTGCCCAACCGGATTTGGCAGAAGGGAAGGAATTAATTCACTGGGGTACTGATCTGAGGGGTTGTTCATTCAAATTCACTTTTGGGATGGCTTTGTTCAACTACTTCACCTGTCTTGATATATAGTCTTCATCATCCAATAGATAATTGTGAGGAATACTAGTGAACACCCGCCCTGAAAGCACACTGCTAAGAAATAATGAGGACCTGCTTATATGTGTCTTTTCCACTGCTGCCTCAATACTGGAACAATGAAACAAGAAGGCCTCTTTGAGAGTGTGTTGAGCTTTTTTCTATTGCTTTAAGTGCCGTTAAAACATCTGTTTGCATTGCTTTTTTCAGGAAGGTACAAATGCTCAGAATGTGGTTAAAGAAGTAGTTAAGAATTTTTTTATTTTATTTTATTTTATTTTTTTTGCTGTATGCATGAACGGTCGGTAGCCCACCTGGAGCAAAAAAAAAAAAAAAACTATCAAAACAGGAAGTGCCTGGCATAGATTTCCTGTGTTACGCCAATACAGAGGAGAACAGGAAGTTCATCTGTATCTTGCAAAGTGACATGGATGGTGTATGTCGTCTGCCCCCATTTGGCTTAACAGAAACATTAGTGATCTCTGAATCATAACATAACCCAATGGTTACTTGGATGCTGGGTAGGTAGTGAGGAACCGGCTTGATTATCGACAAAAACCTGAAAACAACGCAAACGCCCACAGCTGCTAAATAAACAAACTGCGGTACATCCATGCAATGGAATACTATTCAGCACACAAAATGGAACACACAAATGATACAAGCAACACAAATGATTCTCAGAAGGATTATGCTAAATAAAAGCCAGGCACAAAAGGCTACATACTCTGTGATTCAATTTTATGACATTCTGGAAAAGACAAAACTATATAGAGGAGTCCCTGGATGGTGTAAACGGTTAAATGATTGGCAAGGTCGGTGATTAGAGGCATACCTACCCCAGAAGTGCCTCGGAAGAAAGGCCTGGTGACCTTAGCTTTGAAAACCCAATGGAATAAGCACAGTTCTACTCTGCACACACGGGGTCGCCAGGAGTAGGAATCACCTGCGGGCAACTGTTTTTTTTTTGGTACAGACAGAAACCTGATCAGTGGTTGCCAGAAGGTAGGAATGGGGTACCTAGCTGACAATGTAGCAACTGGAGGGAACTTTCTGAGGTGATGAAAATGTTCTCTATCTTGATTGTGGTGGCGGATACACAACCTTATATACCTCATACACCTCATAGAGGAGTACAACTAAACAATGTGAATTTAATTTATTTAAATTACGCCTCAAGGAACCTGAGCAAAAAAAAAAAAAAAAAAACCCTTCCCTTTGCGCGTTCCCAACCGAGACGCTGAAACGGGCCCCTAGGGCGCCTCATAAAGCCCAAGGGTGTCGGCGCTCGACCTGGCGCCAGGGCGGGCGCCGCAGCGCCTGGAACACGGGATGGAACCGGGGGCGAGCGGGAAGGGTGCTTTCGGCGGGAATGGAAGCCGAGGCTGCGTCCACACAGCCAGGCTTGGACGAACGCCCTCCCAGAGGAGCAACAGAGAGATGCAGTAAAGACGGCGCTTCAGCAGCCGGAACCGCCATAACTTCCCTGCTTTGGCTCCAACACTTCCGGGGACTTCTTACCGATGTTCCCTTCGATGGAGATTTTCTTGATGTGGGTCCCCTCAGAGCTGGTTGCAGGCGATGGACAGCTTCTCTTGGGCGGGGTAGCCATTCTGTCGTCTTGTTGCGGCCCCGAGCGCGGTAGGCAGGGAGGCCTGGGCGGTAGCGGCAGGTGCGTGCCCCGGGGCTCGCGCTGCCTCCGGACTTAGGCCGATTTACCGCCTGCAGCCAAAATGCTCACTGGCTCCCTGGCCCGCGGACCTCGGGGTTTGATTTTGGCGCGCGGAGACAGCTGCCCACGGGGAGGGGCCTGCGGGGCGGACACCCGCCCAGCGGAGAAGCCACGCCCTCCCCTCCGCAGAACGAGGGATGCCTCCTTCGGCCCCTTACCCTTCACCTCCTCCAGCGCGGGCCCCAGCGTGCGCGTCCCCGTACGTCGAGTCACAAGAGAGTCGGGAGGGGCCGCACGCGCGGCGGCACGCCTCTTCCTGGGTCGCAGGAAGGCGCCGAAGGGCGGGCGTGTTGTGGGCTGGGTTTCGGAGAATGGCGTCGCCAGTGCGGCTTGATCAGGATGGTCTGGGCAGAATTGTTTGGACTTCACATTTTTTAACTCGCCAGAGAGGCACCGTTTGGTAGAAAATTAAATAGATGACCCCACTTTGGGAGTCTGGAGGAACACTATCAGGCACAGTGCCGCTGGGCAGCTCGAACCTCCGGAAATGTGTTATGCTCTTACAGCGCTTTTCGGGAATTAACTAGCAATACGGTGACGAAGATCCCATTGGCCCACATTTTACCAGTGAGGAAACAGGCCCTAAGAGGCTACTTGTTCAAAATCTCAAGGTCAGTAAGTGGAACTCGGAAGAGAATTTAGGTAGTAAGACGCCATCTCCAAGAAGCCTTTCCTGATCTTCTCCATTTGATTTGGATGCGTGTCTGCTGTGTAGAAGTTAACACACCAAGTAAGATTCTGTTCACCATGACTATGACTTAATGAACTTTGTATGCCCAGCCCCTGACAACACATAGTTCACAAATGCTGAATTTGAGTGCCTAGTAGCTTGCCATGTACTATGCTAGAAGACTCATCCAAAAAACAAAAACCAAACCTGTTTCCCTGGGGTCATTTCCAACTCTTAGCGACCCGTAAGAGTTGAACTGCCCCATAGGGTTTCCAAGGCTGTAATCTTTATGGAAGCAAACTAACACATCTTTCTCCCACAGAGCTGTTGGTGAGTTCCAACTGTCGATCTTTCAGTTAGCAGGTGTGTGCTTAACCACTGTCCCACCAGGGCTTCTTTTTGGTTTAATACAGATGGTTTTTATGTAGAGCATCACCCTTGCAGAAAATATCCTTTATTTTGTGTGTCACTCTGCTATCTTGTTGAAAGGTGATATCAGGGATTGGTTCTAGGTTTAGAGTGTCTCAGGGCGATAGTCTCCAGGGATTCGCTACTGTTCTAGTTTCTCTGGCTTTTTTTTCTTAAGAATTTGAGTTCTGCTCCACGTTTTTCTCTCGTTCTGTCCACAACCATCTATTGTGACCCTGGTCAGAATGGTCAGTGGTGACAGCCAACCACCACCTAGTTTTTCTGGTCTCAAGTAGATGAGGTTGTGACTCCTGTAGACATACTTCTTTTCTGAGCTTTTGGTTACCTTCTTATTGTTTTGCTCCTGCCTGGTTTTTTTTTGTAGAGACCCGTAGTTGTGTCTTAGATGGCCACTCACAAGCTTTTAAGACACCAGACTCTACTCTCTTCACTAGGATGCAGATCAAGATTTTTTGTGAACTGTTACGCCAGTTGACTGAGTTGTCCCATGAGACTATGGTCCTGAGCTTTCAAACCCAGAAAACCAATCTTGGAAGGTGTTTGGTTATGTTTGAGAAGTATTCATATTTGTGTCTTCAGTGAATATGTGTGCCTGCACCCACATTATTGTATTTATACGTACCTATAGATCCTAATAACTCTGGGGCAGTTCAAGTCTGTCCTGTAGGGTCACTATGAGTCGAAATAGACTCAACGGCAACGGGTTTGGTTTTTTTTTTTTTTTTTGGTATGGATACTTCTATCTTTTCTCACCGCAGCACTGGGTTTTTGTACCCACCCATGTACCAGTATGCCTATACCCAGCCATATGTGCTTAAGCACTGGTTTTTACTTTGCTTGTGCTGTGCCCATGGTTGTGCTTTGCTGACTACATGCACCTTCAGTGCCACTTTTCCCATCACCAAAAATAACAACTCTCTACCATCTAAAGCATATTTTCCCCTCTCCCTTCCTCTCCCTGGTGACCACAAATGAACATTGGTCTCTCTGTATATATCCTTGTCATCTTATAAAAGAGAGATTATATGATATTTGTCCTTTTATGCTTGACTTATTTCACTTAGCATTATGCTGTCAAGGTACAGCCATGTTATAAAAATGTTTTTTCACAAATTTATGTGCCATCCTTGTTCAGGGGCCATGCTAATCTTCTCTGTATCATTACAATCTTAGTATATGTGCTGCCGAAGCAAGCACATGGTCTTTTTTTTTTTTAGCCCTAAATCATGTCACTACTACTGTTTTTCCTTAAAACACCTCCACTGCCTTCCCATTTACACTTAAAATGATAATCTAAATCCCTTGCTTTAGGCTTTAAAGTCTTAGCTAGTGTGGTTCTGCTAGCTTTTCTAATTTCTTCTCATACTACTGTTGCCATCATTCATGACGCCATAGCCACAGTTAACCTTTTTCCCCCCTACTCCTGAAAAAGTTGCTTTTGCAGTAGTTGTATATGCTCTTCACTTTTCCCTATATCTACAAATGGATTGCTTCTTGTCTTTCTGGCACTGGGGACACTTCTCTGACTACCCAATCTAATGTAGTGCCTTATATCATATCACTGTTATCACCACCCAGTAGTTTCTTATTGGCTTTATTTTTTTTTTCTTCTACGTCCTCTTTGTTATCCTCCTCTTCCCCCATGAGAATAGGGACCATGTCTTTCTTGTTCAGTCCTGGGTCCCAGGGCTTAGAAAAGTGTCTGGCACATAGTAGGTGGCCAGAATATGCTAGCTAAATGAACAAATGCGAGAGTGAATGAATTGATGAAATAAACTAACTTCCTGAAGTGGTAAAGAGCATTAATTGGAGGCTACTTATTTTAATAGTAAGGATTTTTCTTTAATATTTTAAAAATTGAGGTTTAATTCACATACCATAAAATTCACTCTTTTAAAGTAATACAATTTAGTGGATTTTAGTACATTTACAAAGTTGTGTAACTGTCACCACTGCTAATCCAAAACATTTTCATTACCCCAAAAAGAAATTCCATACCCATTAGTAGTCACTGTCCCCTGCCCCCCACCCCCAGCCCCTGGCAACCACTAATCTACTTTCTATCTATGGATTTGCCTATTCTGGGCATTTCATATAATGGAATCATAACAATATGTGGCCTTTTGTGTTTAGATTCTTTCATTTACCATGATTATTTCAAGGTGCATGCAAGTTATAGCATATATCAGTACTCATTTCTTTTTTTAAGATATACTTTACAAGCATAAAATTAATTTTAATGTATACAATTCAAGGTTTTTTTTTTAGGATATTCACAAAGTTATACAGCTGGGATAGAACATTTTCATCACCCCAAAAGAAACCCTGTACCTATTAGCTGTCAGTCCCCCTTCCTCCCTCTCCTCAGTCCCTGGCAATCAGTAATTTACTTTCCATCTTTATGGATTTGCCCATTCTGGACATTTCATATAAATGGAATTGTATAATATATGGCCTTTTGTGTCTGCCTTCTTTCGCTTAGCATAAGGTTTTCAAGGTTCATCCTTTTTATGACTGAATAATATTTATTCTATTGTATGGACATGTGAAAACCAAACCAATCCTGTTGCTGTCAATTCCAACTCATAGCGACCCTATAGGATAGAGTGGAACTGCCGCTTAGGGTTTGCAAGCAGCAGCTGGTGGATTCAAACCACTGACCTTTTGGTTAGCAGCCTGAGGCCTTAACCACTGCACCACCAAGACTCCAAACAAAGCCGTTCCTGCCAGGTTATTTATCCATTCATCAGTTGATGGGCATTTGGGTTGTTTTCCCCTTTTAGGCTGTTTTAAGTAATGCTTGTGAACATTCATGTATACTATTTTGTGTACACGTTTTCAGTTCTATTGGGCATATTCCTAGGAGTGGGAATTGCTGGGTCATACATGGTAATTGTAAAAACAGTTTGGGGGCAGTGTCTGACCTCCTTTCACTTCATAATGGGGAAGGAGAATCAAGATCAACAGCCCAATGTTGATTGCTGTGAGGCAGAGGCCAGACAAGCCTCCTCTCTCCGCCATCTTTACCAATTTTGAATCAACTTGACGGTAACGGATTTGGTTTGGTTTTGTTCCCTCCCACAGCACTCTATACTTCTCTGCTGTATTTGATAATTCATTGCAATGGCCACAGAGAACTCAAAAACCATACTTATGATTATGGGGTTTATTACGGAAGCAACAGGTACAATTCAGGCTCAAGAACACTCAGGACAGTTCTTCCATCAGGACAGCCTCTTCTTAGCTTTGCTGGCGGGCACGCCTCTCCTTGGCCCTACGCCTGTGCCCAAAGGCACTCACCTTTCCTTTCTGTGGGCCGGGAAGCCTTCTGCACCTCTCCTGCTGGGTCTCTCCTGCCACTGCTTCTCAGGTCTTTGGGGTTACAGCTCTCTCCCTTTCACTCCCTCCCCCCCTTCTCAGTGCAGGGATCCCAGGTCCAAAGGAGTGCCAGCTCCTGGCTGTTCTTGGTGGTGGTGGGCTCCTCCTTCTGCTCTGGAATGGGCTGTCTTTTAAGGCAAAACTGACCAATCCCCTTGGTGAGCCACAGTTACCTTTTTTGCACATCCCTGCCCAGTCACCTGGGTGGGAGTTACAAGACCATGGTGAGAAAAGCCATACTAAATAATTCATCACATCGCAGTAATAGTATGTTTAACTTTTTGTGAAACCTCCAAACTGTCTTCCACAGTGAATGCATCATTTTACATTCTTACCAGCAGTGTATGAGGGTTCCAGTTTCTCCACATCCTCGTCAATGCTCGTCATTTTCCACTTTTTTGTTTTAGCCATTCAATCAAAGTGGGTGGGAAGTGGTATCTCACTGAGGTTTTGATTTGCAGTTTCCTAATAACTAATGATGTTGAGCATCTTTGAATTGCTTATTGGTCATTTGTAATATCTTTTTTTGAGAAATGTCTATTTAAATCCTTGCCTATTTTTAATTGTCTTTATAGTTGTTTATATATTCTGCATATTAGACCCTTATCAAATACATGATTTGCAGATATTTTCTTCTATAGGTTGCCTTGTCATCTTCTTAAGTGTTCTTTGATGCACAAAAGTTTTTAATTTTGATGAAGTTCAATTTTTTTTGTTGCTCATGCTTTTGTTGTAGTATCTTAAATCATTGCCTAACTCAGATCCTGAAGATTTATGCCTATGTTTTCTTCTTTAAGAGTTTTATACTTTTAGCTCTTACATTTAAATCTTTGATCCATTTTGAGCTATTTTTTGTATATGGTGTGAAGTGGGGATCCAGTATCATTCTTTTGCATGTGGACAGCCAGTTGCCCCAGCATCATTTGTTGTTTAAGCATTAAAGGAATAATTATTTAAAACCTTTATGTTGGTAAAATGCCTCATTCCAGACAACGTTATATAGTGAGGAATTAACAGTTTAAATTTAGTACAACAGAAGTAAATGAGCCTATCAAAATACAAAGTTAATTTTACTGCATGTGTATATATGTAATTCTTTACACACAGTAGATGCTTTGTAAATATAGTATTTGCAGAATAACAAGGTGTTTTTAAAGCATGCAGACACAATCCACAGCAGCGTGTTTCTACTCCTAGTCTTGTCCTCAAATACCAACTATTGACATTGAGTAACTATGGGCTACTACTATCGATATAATCTGAAGGTCCAAACACAAATGCCTGTACACATACTTTTAAATACTACTCTGAGAATACTCTAAAATACACATTTCCTTTTAAAGATTTGGTATCAGCTTGTAATCTCCAACACTGCTTATTGATACTCTTTAATGGTCTATATTCAAGACAAAATATTAGATACCTTAGCTTGATAGAAAGGTCAAGAAAGGTCAACAATATTAATTCATTATTTTGCTAACTGTTCTCATGATATTAGTATGTATTTAAAAAGCAAACACTGGTAACAACAAAAAAACCCACTGGCTTCAAAGTCAGGCACACTTGGGCTTAAATCCTAGTCCAAATCAGTTATTTGTTCAATCTCTGAGCTATAGTTTTCTAGTGTATAAAACAGTGGGATACTAACTTCCAAGATTGTTGTTAACACTACAGGAAAAAAATGCCTAGTGCATTTTAAATGCTCAACATATTCCATATACCTTCCATGCTTCTCTAGGAATGTGTTCAGTGTAGGCATTCTATAGCAAAAATAAACAGTAATACAAAGTCGGTTTGTGGCCAAACATAACTATTTATTATTTTTTTCTTATAAACATCATTCAGTTTCTTCTTTAAAAACAAAAACCTAGACTTTAAATATTTCCCATCCCATCACATACAAGTCTGTATACATTATTTACATTTCTCAAATAAAACATATTACAGATTTTTGACATTCAGTATCCCCTCTAAAAGTGAAATGGTTAAACTTTAATCCATAATACCTACAATTTGAGAAATCTTGGCACAGTTAGCTTACAGTAGAGCGTCCCATGTTGTAGTTCGTATTTTAGACTGTTTTTCCCCCTTCCAGCTACTTTAACATAAAGAGAAACTGTCTCCATGAGAGCAGGATCCCCATCTTCCCGCATTCTTTTCAACACTTGCACAGTATGAATGCTGCCCTTACGCCTTAGTCATGGCACTGGCAATATTCTTCTGTTTTTGTCCTCTGAAATCACTCCTATTCAGCCTTTCTAAGTGTCATCATATTTATTGTATTCTCTCTCAACCTAGATTTGTGACATTGCTCCTAGTGGTAATTTTAAGTAACAGCTAAAATATATAGGAAAAGTTGAAACAGAAGAGTGTTCCCTACAAGACTAGTGCCCTCACCACCCTAGTTAGGCATGTACAAAAATAACAAATACAATTTAGTGGCTGCAAAAATTATTTCCCCTAAAAATAGTCACTTCTGAAGAATATGAGAAGTGCTCTTAAAATGAAAATGCACTATTTTACAACCTGCACAATTAAGAATTTCAGAAACCATAAAAATGAAAAAGTGTGAGAACCTGTAAGAAACACCTACCAGTAAGAGTTTATCATTAAAAATATATGAAAGATAAATATTAACAAAAATTATCACTAACAGCTTCAGTGACCCAATTTTTAAAAAGCAGTGTCAAAACAAGCCAAAAATGCTTTTGTAGGCTGCATCTTCCGAATGAAACTTATGTACTGCCAGTACTTCAGAATCACTGACATTGAAGACTGGCATGATCAACCTATTTTGTTTTCACAGGGGAGGAGGGAAGGAATGGGCAGATATGGAAAGTCAACAGCCGAAAAGAAAGCAATTTACCTCCAGGGAGGAGGTGATAGGTAAAGAACAGCTGGAAAGGTCAGTGACTTTACTCTTTGAGAACTGTAGTCCACTGTTTTCTATTATATAGTACTATATGGAGAAAAAGAAACTTGCATCACACTTGTAAAACTGAGGGTACTCAAAATTTTAATCTGTATTTTTTCTTTTGTCAAAGTTTAAGTATCAGTACAGCTACAGCTACCAGTGACAGACATGGAGCAGTTTTATACAGTAAAACCTATGAAAGCTGTAACCTGTGTAATGTAGAAAACTGTCAGAGAAGGAAAACTCAAGTATTTTCCACTAAAGTGATAGAAAAGCAGTAAGACTGCACCCTGTCAAAGGTGAAAACTTGCAAGACTTGGTTGGATAAACGAGGCCATCCTGTCTAGTTCCAGCTCTCACAGGTGTCACTCTGTCTCTCTTTTCAGCTATTACAGTAGACCCTCACTTGTTCAACTTTGAGTTTTCACACCCTTCTGATCCATCTCCCACAAGGCTGCTAGAATGGCTTTTCTAAAATTCAAATCTGTGGCATCACACTTAAGATTAAAATCTTTACTGACTCCTTCTCTGTAATTAGCTTAATTAGGAAAGCCGTAAAAAATTCAGATCATCTGCAGTCAGAATTTTTGTTACATCTAAAACTTTTCCATTAAAGCTTGAGATAGCTTTACATCTAAACATTTACCATAACTGGGTTTTTTTTATATAATTAAATTGCTGAACAACAGTGATTCCTATGGTAAATTTTAACATTATGACAGAACTCCGATATTTAAATTATTTTAGGCATGGTCCTAAAAGTATAGATCTAGAACAGTGTTTCTAAGAGTTGATATATTCTTAATATCCAAGTTAAGTTTCAAAATAAGATTAAGCTTCCTACGCAGTCACATTTTCAAATTACAAATATACTTCTGGTCCCACATCTTTTCAAAAGACATTCAAAAATTTAAAGCTAATGAATGATATATGAAATGGATATACAGCTCTACATATTTTATCTGTGATATGTAGGCTTAAAATTCCACATAATATATAAAATGTATTCAAGTTTTTTTGTACAAGATCTCCAGTCTTTTATTAAAGTCTAATGGTTCATTTGAACAAAAAGATCTTTAAAAGCAACCACGGGAAATGAGGGCGGTAAAGGATGTTGTTTCTTTAAACTACTATCTTAAATATTGGATCTTCATTTTTCCAATCTGTCCCCTCAGTCGAAACTCTAATACTCAAGAGAGAATTCAAAAGTTTTTAGCCAAAGGAATAAAAATAGAAAAGTTCTAGAGAAAGACCTTGATTTTTTAAAATTATATTCAACTGTAAGGTAATACTGCTTTTTTTTTTTTTTGAAGTGTAACCTATACATCCAAATATTATCCACTTTAAGGTAGGAACAGGAAACTATTCCCTTATTCAGTGATGCTACCAATGCTCAAAACACTCTCTTTTGCAATTTCAGAGCCTGTGGAACATTCTATTGAACTGTCCTAATGGCTTAGTTTTTATAACACAGCCAAGTCATTAGAGCTGACCTAGTGGATAGGTCATCTTAATCGGGCAAAAAAAATTTGGTGTTTAACTAAAATGATAAAACTGACTTTCTTGCATAGTCATCAGTCGACTCTAAAAGCATTTTACTTCTGCCCCAGAGCAGAAATAAGCAGTGCCCCCAAGGGAACAAATGTGAAGATCAACTCTCATTTGGATATTTAAGGTATGATGTATTTATTTTAAAAGAAAGTCTTAACAACTTGATAATTGTATCTCAGATATTCTATCATTCAGTGGTTATCATAACCTCTCTCAGAGAGGGAACAGACAAAGGTATAAAAGAAGTCTGTCATTTTGCTATTTTCCCTTAAGGAAAATGCTAATAGTTGATAAAATGGAGTCTGATGATTATGTAAAATATAAATATCCACATCATTTCTATTTCTTGAATATAAGAAATTGTAGTACTTTTCTGATAAGCCAGGCAGCAACTCAGTCTGAGATACTCAATCCATCTTCTACGTAATCCATTTTATGCTGACCATTTAGAATTTACAAATGACAGAGGGAAGGTAGTTAAGAGAGCCATCTATTTGCATTTAAGGTAAACTGACCTTCAAGACCTCTACCGGCTAACACATTTTTTTTTTTAATGCCTTGGGGAACAGAATGATCAAGTCGGCAAATGAAAGCCAGTAGCACCATCTACTGCTAACTAAAAGATTTTCACTCTTCCTGTTTTTAATTTCTCTACACTGCCGGTACTCCATCATTTAAAGTTAGTTCCCGAAGCTTGCTTCCTATCAACATTTAACCAAAGCATTGTGAGTGACGGTAATTTTGTGCTAACTTACTACTTTATTTTTTATAGGATGCTTTTATCAAAGGATGAAAAAAACGACTTCTACTTTATATCCTCTGTATAAAGAAAAGGGGAGAAATAATTATCTTGGCTACTTAAATAAGGAGATCTGAAGAGAATCCAATAGACATTTATAAGCAAGCTCTGCTGCAAAACAAAGCTTTGATCTTTATTTTATACAGGGCATCTTAGTATTTCCCACGGGAGACATCCAGACCAAAGCAACTGATTGTTTTTTCTCATATGGTCTCAGTGTTTGCCTTCATGGAGCCATGTAACACCATGTACAATGCCAGGCCCCTCCCTGCTGAGAATGTCTATACTCTGTTACCATATACACACACATATCTCCTTAACTCCCAATAGCTCTGATGAAAGGAATACTCAGAGGCAGGCACCTGAGATTCTAGCACGGTGAAAACAAACACCTGTCTACATACAGTGGGAAAGTAAGACCTACTTCTAAATATTTATTTACAGAAACATTTTTCCATTTTTACAGTGTACTATTGTATAAGCCTTACAAGAGCAAGAACAGTTTCTTTCACTGTTCTGTCTATACTTGGCTATTGCAACCCCTATGTTACTAGGTTAATATGAAGTCAAATGCAATATGGAAGACAATCTGAGTATTCATGTGTTTTATTTTCCTATATAAATAGGACCCAAAATCACTTGACTCCAAATTTGTTTCTTAATCAACCTGGAGTGGTTGATACCACCTATATGGATACTAAGAGATCTGTTCTAAAGAAATCAGCTAGCTCTCTCTGCAATTTATAAATAAGCATTACTAATATGTCTGCCTTTGTCAGGGTTCCCCTGTTACTTTTTACTGGTGGTACTTAATGTTGTATTGCTAGAAATGAAATGGAGAAAAAGGCAGTTCCTAGTGATCATAATTGTAATGGCATTAAATCATATCATTGCTACACAATTTTATAGCACACATTTCTATTCTACAAAGAAAAAGGTGAATATTTCTAATTGAAGGAAGCAGATTTATCAGAAATGACAATTAAAACTGAAGTGAAAATGTTAATATTTTGAAAACTAAATTTCTGGACTTGTTACTGGGGAGATAATTCACTACAAAGTCATGGCAAATAAAATTTAAAAGTTAATAAATACTGAATTAGCTTATCATTGTTTGATATCACTGCAAAGAAAAAAGACTTCCTTTCCCAATGAAACGATCAGAAGTCAAAATGCTTCAAATCAGCTCTATAGTAAACAAACTATGTAGTGCATCATTTTAAAATGATAGGCAAACACCAGCTCCATTCACTGAATGGATATGCTGAAAAGTGATCGATGTCCCCAAACTGTCCTTAAATTCCATTTTTAATGGTTAGGCTGGGTAGCCCAAAAGGTTGAGGACTCAATTAGTAGCCCAAAGTTTGGTGGTTCGAACCAGGCCTGGAAGACAGGCCTGGAGAACAGGCCTGGTGATCTGCTTCCAAAAGGTCACAGCCTTAAAAACCCTATGGAGCAGTTATACTATGCACACATGGGGTCACTGTGAGTTGGAATCACAACTCAACAAGTAACAACAACAACCTAAAAATTAATAATTTATTTTTAACTTCTCATGGAAGTTGATTCCTAAAAGGAAGACTTTTAAGACTTTGTTTATAAGTAATTGATTAAAATCTTCATGCCATTCTATTCAAGGGTTTTAAGACAGGACGTTCGTGAACGTGACTCCCCATATTCAATCCTACCCTTTATCCCCTCCCCATACAAACTAATTGTCCCAACCAAACACATGCTCCTATTCTCTCCTCTTTAGAGTAGAAGGGGATTCTTTAGACTTATGGCTCATTTGGCAATTGCTAAGAAACCTCACAGTTCAGCATCCCCTCCGAAGATGGCAATCCTATATATAACCTGAATTTTTTACACCTACAGTGCAGTTAATGTGTAGAAAGGAGCTAAAATGCAGTACTGCATCCCAACATCCTCAAGTTTCAATATCACAGATATCAAGAGATGGAAAAATACCTGCTTGTAGAACTTTAAGCATTTGTAGAGGAGAATATATTACCATCACTATCAAAAATAATTAGGAAATATTACTTTTTTATGTTCTACATGCACACCTTTATAAATTGTGATTCTTCAATGTAAAAGCTGGAGATCACCAATTTAGGTTAACTATGGCTTATAGATACTTTAAAACATGCATCAGTAAGTGCCCTGGGTAGTAATTCTAATATTGTTTTCAGCCCTGTTCAGTTGTCTGTGCTTTGCACCTCAGAAGTGAGCCTGCCAAGGCACTTAAAAACATAAGTCTTTTTAGGACTTCATAAATTGGCCACAATTTACACAACACAGAACCCCATCCATCAGCAGTTCAACCACTAAGTACTTTCTGTCAACACACAATATTTAAAAAAAAAAAAAAAACTCAAGTAAACAAAACTAGTCAAAAAAGATACCACTAAGACAAAATTTATCCCTATCAATGGTTCTTGGCTGCCTCTAGCAATAGAATATGATTTCATTTATTCAGAATAAAGAAAAAGGAACCCAAACAAGACCTTCAAACCTAACACAAAAACAACCCAGATTAAAAGATCTATTCTACACAGCTCCATGTGAGAACAATTTGCACAGCTCTGCATCCTTTTATCTGTCCTTTGAGGTGAGTTTTTCAATCAGTTCTTGGAGTGGTGCAAGTTCTCTTCTATCAATAAGGTTGAATTCCTATGCAGGAAAAAAGTAGAAAAAATAGCAAAACGTATTATTTGCATAGCATTCCAAAGCAGACTTCTGTTAACATTTGGAAGACAATTAGCTTTTGAAGTAAATAAAAGTCGATTTGATTTTTTTTCCCCACTCACTTGCTCTGTGTCATTAAGCAAATCGCTTAACCACTCTTCATGCTGTCTTTTCATCTGTAACATTAGGATAAATCCACCTATCTTATGACATTATTGTGAGGACTAAATGTGATATTGTGTGCTTACCATCTCATATAATGCCTGGCAGAAAGTAAACACTCACTAGCAGTAGTCACTGCTGCTGCTGGTGCTGCTGCTGCCCCCACCACTAAGTTACTTTATAAGGAATAACCTGGGCATCATTTAAATATAGTCAGCCAAGTAGGGGCAAAAAAAAAAAAAAACAGGCAAACTTCAGCATTATATGAAGGGTAAAAGGCTATCAACTAATATATCTGAAATTTATGTAGCATGAAAATGACATGAATAATAGACTGCAATTCTCTAAGGTCCCTAGGTGGCACAAACAGTTTGCACTTGACTGCTAACCTAAAGGCTGATGGTTCAAACCCATCCAGCTGTACCGTGGAAGAAAAGGCCTAGTGATCCACCATAAAGATTACAGCCATGAAAACCCTATGGAGCAGTTCTACTCTGTAGTACATGGGGTTACCATGAGTTGGACTCGACCGCAACTAACAACAAAGCTCCAGGAAGAAAACCTTGATTTAATTCAGGCTTCTTCAGAAGTTTCACCTCTGTCATTCTGAAGCTCAATTCTGAATAGATTTCCCCTGAACTATAAATTACAATGCCAATACCTAGAGACTGTCTATATAGTTCTTATCTTTTGATATTCTGCTATGGTGTGGGCATTCTCAGTTGCCAATTTCATTCATTTATTAGCATCCAGTGTGTGGCAAGCACTACACTAGTATTGGGAACAAATATTTTGGGAACAAACATTAGGGGACATTTAATAGCAGGCCAAGAACAAAAATGGATATGATTAAATATTTAAATTATACATTAAGCTAATAAGTGTTAAATACATCTAGCCTCCTAATTTGACAAATATACTTTCATAATGACCAGGAAAGCAGATTCAAATTTAGAATTCTCAGGCTCCTCAGGTTTCTGCACTGAAAAGCAGTGACATGGTGAGAGCCAGCCCCCAGTCCCTGGCCTTCATCACACCTCCCAGCTCTTTCAACCCCCAGCTCCATCCTGCACCTCAAGGGGCCTCACATGCATGTGGACATCCTGGCTAGCACATTTAAGCAATGGCTATATCCCCCCTCAAAAAGAGCTGTCACTTGGCTATCCCTTACACCTATAGGTATACATACTAGCAGATGTACAAAGGTGACCTCCCCTCAAGAGAAGGGACCCAAGAAGAAAAATCTGTGAAGACCCTGAATGTGGATTTAGGAACATGTGGACAAGGAATTCCGCTATCTCGGGTACCCAAGCATGCACCGGAAGGGCTCTGGGTAGGTATGCCTTGGCCCTGAGAGTTCCTCACGCTATGGGGGAAGGTGCAACTGGAGAAGGGCCAGAACAGGATCCTCTAAATTATGGAGCCCAAGGCAGAGCCCCTCTTGCCCAATCAAAGTGTGATTCTGTATAACTAATGGACCTGCCTTTAAACAGTTCAGTGTCCTGGGATATAAATAGAATCAGATGTGTAAACAGTATCTGCAGTAGTCTAATGTCTGCATCTGTGCTTTGATCGAGACAAAATATGACTGCTAAAGTTCAGGTTTTGGTGGTTTAGGAGAGGATATTCTCCTATCCAGCTGTTAGTTTTACCTTACTGTATGATCTTAATGTAGACTGTATTCTTTCTTAGCAAATAATGGAGAAGTGATACACAGTGTCTATACAGAAACCCTGGTGGTTAGCGGTTAAGAGCTACAGCTGCTAACCAAGGGGTCGGCAGTTAGAATCCACCAGGCTCTCCTTGGAAACCCTGTGGGGCAGTTCTACTCTGTCCTATAGGGTCACTATGAGTTGAAATCAACTTGATGGCAATGGGTTTGTTTTTTTGGTTTAGTGTCTATACATGGGATATCCTACTAAAGTAACTGTCAAAAGCAATAGTTTTGGCAAGTTACCACCTCCTAAAATATTTTTATGTAAGTAAAATCGAGACATAAAATGCCTTCCATCTGAGAAAGTGTACAGACAGAAAATAGATTTTTTTTTTTAAGTGGGGTAGGGGAGAATTTATAAATATATGCCCACAGATATACAAAAACAACACAAACTTAAGTCTTGGGTTTCTCCTGTCTAACTCTCCCCTCTCCACCTCCATCAAAAAAAAAAAAAAAAACACGCTGGTGTTAGCTCATTCATTTCCACCTCTTTTTCACCCCTGCTTGCTGCTGCTTTAGTTATTATAGCAGGATGGGAATATCCCCCACCTCCTAGTCTCCAACTGTTAAGGCCAGTTTCAATGAGGATAAACAAGACAGAAGAAATGGGAGATCAGCTAGGAAGTCAGATCAAAGACTAATGGATCTCTGGAACAGAATTACTCCTTTGGACATTTCTTTTTTCTACAGATATGATGGGTAGCCCATAGCTGAAAAGTTATTCAGAGTGTGGTTTTAAAAAGAAGGAATAAAAGGTGTGATATTCAAAGCCCATTTCCAGGTCAGAGTCAGCTAAAAAAAGACCAAGGCTATATGATAGAGGAGCCCTAGTGGCACAGTGGTTAGGAGCTTGGCTGCTAACCAAAAGGTCGGCAGCTCAAATCCACCAGCTGCTCCTTAGAAACCCCATGGGGCAGTTCTACTCTGTCCTATAGGGTCGGAATCAACGTGACAGCAAAGAGTATGTTATAGTAGGGGCTGAGGGGAGCTGGAGGAGTGCTAGAAAGCTCTCAAGAGACCTGCCAAACTGCCAGGTTCCCTATTCAGCCCTTCCACTATGGCCTATAAACTGAAGCAAATCCAAAGCACGACCTCTCAGATCCACTTTAGACTTGTATGCCAGGTGTTTGGAGACTAATGGAATTCAGAAACAAAAGGCCAAGTCCTTATCATCATGGCAGGTATAGGGGAGGATGCAGACTAGAAGGAGAGATGGCAAATTCTATCCTGACAGCATGGACACATCATTCACCTTAGGACTCTATGGACAAATGCTTACACTAAGCGCCAAAGACCTCCTAATCCAACTCACCTGGACAAAAAAAATAAAGTGCTTGAAAGATGTATTGAGATGCGCTTCCTCCTGAAGTTGGATCACAGGATCAAAATGTTGATGATAAATGTGAGCATACACCCTAAAGAGGCGTTTGAGTATAGTTTTTGCCACAGACATGAAATTCTTCGGGAACGGAACACCTAGTAAATAGATAAACAACCCCCTCTATTAAATACAAAAAGAAACGAAAACAGGGTAATATGAGCTTGTCAGCAATTGGCAACATAAATTACAAAGACAAAGATGAAAAGAGGAACTATTTATGAAGTTACAACTTTATGTACCCAATGTACCTTTTAGAAGTTCTCAAAGTATCATGAATCAGTGTCTACGGAATAAGAACTAGTCTTCACTACAGCCCTTTATGCTTCTAACATAAACCACCACTTTACAAAAAAAGAAACTGATAAATGCTTAAGGTAGTAGTGGAACTAAAACTCATGCTCAAATCGTCAGATTTCTTAACATCAAGTGTGAATGCAAATACTTGCTGAACACAATGCATAAACCATGTTTAGTTATATTTAAAATGCTTGCAACATATTTTTATACTTTTACTATGGAAATTATTCCATTACTACTCCAGATCTACATTTGTCCTGAAATTACAGTCTCTGCTCAACTGGGCTCGTTTTCTGAATTAGAGCACATCTATAGCACTAAACAAACTAGAAAAAGAAAAAATCCCATATCCTTTGTTAAAATGGCTAAATGACCCAGATTGGCAAAACACACGTCAAACACTGGCACATATTTTTTTCCACCATCAAGTTGATTTAAACTCATGGTGACCCACGTATGTCAGAGTAGAACCATGCTCCATAGGGTTTCCAATGGCTTATTTTTCAGAAGTAGATTGCCAGGTCTTTCTTCCAAGATGCCTCTGGGTGGACTTGGAAACATCCAACCTTTCGGAAGGTTTTTGTTAGCAGTCAAGCACATTAACCATTTGCACCACCCAGAGACTCCAAATACTGGTATTACTGGGTTCAAAGTTACCACACAGCCTACTGTTCATTTAAAAAATATTACAGGTCACAAGGAAACCAAAATGAAGGCACATTGTACAAAATAATGGACCTGTACTCTTCAAAAATATCAAAGACCAAAAAAGACTGAAGTACTCATATTCCAGATTAAAGAAGGGCAGAGACATGACATGTGAATGAAAATGAAAACTAAAGATTTTCTTTTGCTGTAAGAGACATTGGGAGAATATGAAAAATCTGAATAAGATTTGTAGATTAGACAGTAGTATTATACCAGTGTTAATTTCCTGATTTTGACAGCTGTGCTATGATTTTCTAAGGAAATATACATTGAAGTATTTACATGTGAAGAGGCATCATGTATGAAACTTAAACGTCTCAGAAAAAACTGGAAGTATGTGTACGTATGTGTGTGTGAGAGCCAGAGAAGATAAAGGAAATGTGGTAAAATGTTTACAAGTGAAGAACCTGGGCGGTGGATATACAGGAATTCTTTGTACAATCCTTGCAAATTTCATGTAAGCCTGAGATTGAGTTAAATTTATAAATAAAAAGTTAAAAATATATACATTGTGGAAGATAAAAAGATAAGAGTACTCATCCAAAACCACTATGAAGTATATAAGTCCCTCAATCCTAAAAAAAAAAAAAAGACCCTTTTCTGACAAAGGCTCCAAAGTGGGTAAAGCATTCAGTAAATGTGTTTAATTTAAAACAGCCATAATAACAGCAACTACATACATTGCTTTCTCCTCCCCCACACCTTTCTTTCAAATACGAAAAGCATAAAATGTAGTCAAAAAGGTTTTTTTTTAATCATTAGAAGAGCAAGCTCTTAGTTTTTTTAAAAGAAGGCGGCAGAACATAGAATTGTAAGAGGTTTGACAAGGTAAGAACATAGGAATGGTCTACATGTGAATGATTTCCTCTTGAAAGGTATGCCCTTAAAGCCAATATTAAAAACCAAAAGTCAGTTAGTCCCTAACAGGCCAACCCCTCAGATTTTGTTTTCTTCTCCAATAGCTTGATTTCAGAATATGTAAGATTAACTCTGAGGATTATAAAGTCAAACTCCCTCTTTGCCACATATATAAAGTTGGATACAAGCCAAATAAACTCTTTCCCTGAAGAGGAAATAGATATGAATGCAGCAGATGTTATTATCTGCCTACCAAATATCCATTCTCTCCTTTTTCCATAGCACAGGCCAGATTTTGTTACCAACCTCCACATACTGACTTTCTCGTTTAAAATTATACAGAGGTTTACCATAATGTTCATAATTAAACTTAGTATGAAAAAGGAAGCACATCTGTAAATACATACAATTGGCATTCTTTTGATAGCTATGGTAATCTGTATGGCTCCTGGAACAGAAAGCCAATAAACCTATACAGAACTTCTACAGAAGGGCTTAATCAGTAAAGAAATAAATTTATTCTTAACTTCATGGCTATAATTATTTTCTTTAAAAAACCCTCTCTGATTGGAAATAAAATCAATGATATTTTAACGTGGGGCAGCACCAAAAATTTAACAAAATAAATGATTATCTTAAGTCAGGAAAGGTAGATCATTTTCTAATAAACCTATCTTTCAAAAAATATGCATTTAAAAATGCTATGTGACATACAGGGGAGGAGGCTCAACTCCCACAGGACAGCTTGCTTATTTTATCAATGGGAAAAAGAACTTTTGTGCCTTTTCTTGGGAACTACATAATATAGACACAGCCCTACAGAACCTCTCCAACTGGAACCAGGAGTGGGGTTGGGGTGGGGAGCACAACAATTCTAGAAACACATAAAATTAGATAAAACATAATGGATCCCAATAGTACAAAACAATTATACCAATTTTTGATGGAAATAACGTCTCATCATCCAACTGGTCCTGAACCCAAGTCATCAAGTAATCAATATACTTTGGTGCAGAGCACTTAATAGGCTTCTTAATGTTTGTTCCATCTGCCCAATGATATTCATACCTGCATTAGAAAGATAAAAAACACACAGAATATTAGTATACACCTATAGTATATATTTATGACTCATATTTTTATATTATATATGTGTATACATGAATGTATACACAGAGAAGTTTTAAGCCATCTGTTCTTGCAAATAAAGATGCACTTTTAAATTGCCAATGAGTTATTTTGCATTTATCATGATCCAAACTCATTTTTTTGTGTTTCTATGCTCTCGTCCTGCCACTCATCTGACAGTTTGTCATCCTGTGGTGGCCTGCATGTTCTGTGATGCTGGAAGTTATGCCACTGATATTTCAAACACCAGCAGGGTCACCCATGGTGAACAGGTTTCAGTGAAGCTTCCAGACTAAGACAGACTGGGAAGAAGGATGATCTACCTCTGAAAAATTGGCCAGTAAAAACTTTATGGATAGCAGTGGATCATTGTCTGATGCAGTGCCAGAAGATGAGCCCCTCAGGTTGGAAGGCACTCAAAAAACTACTGGGGAAGAGCTGCCTCCTCAAAGTAGAGTTGGCCTTAATGACATGGATGGAATAAGGCTTTCAGGACCTTCATTTGCTGATATGGTACCACTCAAAATGAGAAGAAACAGTTGCAAACATCCATTATGGGTAACATCGTGAAGAACAGGAATTCCAAAACACTAAACTGTGCTCATGTGGAACCTGTACATAGACCAAGAGGCAGTTGTTCAAACAGAACAAGGGAATAATGCATGGTTTAAAATCAGGAAAACTGTGCATCAAGGTTGTATCCTTTCACCAAAGGTATTCAATCTGTATGCAGAGCAAATAATCCAAGAAGCTGGGCTATACGAAGAACACTGCACAAGGATTGGAGAAAGACTCATTAACATCCTGCGATAAGCAGATGACACAACCTTGCTTGCTGAAAGTGAAGAGAACTTGAAGCACTTAACTGATGAAGGTCAAAGACTACAGCCTTCACTATGGATTGCACCTCAACATAAAGAAAACAAAAATCCTCACAACTGGACCAATAAGCAACAAATGGAGAAAAGATTGACACTGTCAAGGATTTCATTTTACTTGGATCCACAATCAACACCCATGGAAGCAGCAGTCAAGAAATCAAAAGACACATTGCACTGGGCAAATGTGCTGCAACGGGCTCTTTAAAGTATTAAAAAGCAAAGATGTCACCTTGAAGACAAAGGTGCACCTAACTGAGTCCATGGTATTTTCAATCACCTCATATGCATGTGAAAGCTGAATTGATGCATTTGAATTATGGTATTGACAAAGAATATTAAATACACTATGAACTGCCAGAAGAATGAACAAATCTGTCTTGGAAGTATAGCCAGAATGCTCCTTAGAAGCAAGGATGGCGAGACTTCATCTTACATGCTTTGGACATGTTATCAGGAGGGACTAGTCCCTGGAGAAGGACATCATGCTTGGTAAAGCAGATGGTCAGTAAAAAAGAGAAAGACCGTTAACAAGATGCAGTGACACAGTGGCTGCATCAATGGGCTCAAGCACAGCAACGACTGTGAGGATGGTGCAGGACTGGGCAGTGTTTTCTTCTGTCGTACATGGGGTCACTATGAGTCTGAACGAACTCGATGGCACCCAACAACAACAACATGCTCTCCTCATGTTTTAATTTTCTCACTTAGCTTTCCTTTACAGACAACATTTAGAATCATAGAATGCCATATTTGAAAAACTAGCTTACGTCCCAGTTTTATGAGGACCATATTTGAACTTAATGGTTGTTTTTCTTCCTTGAAAAGCATTTCTCCTTATGTAGTGCAATTCTTTTTATGTTGGAACTTTAAATTTTAAGTTAATAGAATGACAGGAAGCTCCAGTGTAAGATGAATAAAGGGAATTACTCAATATTTGAGTACATTTAATTGAGGAGCTAAATATGTCTTTAAAGAAAATTGGTAACCAAATAAAGATGCCTATAGGTTTTGGGTATTAACAGAACACCATCCACTAGTTAAATAAACATTTAATGTGTACCTACTATGAAAGAGATACTGTATCAAGAAAAAAGAATACAAAAATCAAAGGCATTTTTCCTACCCTCGATAGACTAACACAATAGAGAATGGACTAATGCAGAAGAGAGATTTGTAAATGAACACGTAAAAATTCTAATATGATAACCCTACTAAAAGTCACACATTTGCACTCACACACACACAAACATACGCATGGTATCTGAGTCTTAAGGAAAGGAATATGCAAACAGCTAAAATGCCAAAGTATGGAAATCTCTAAACTGAACTACCATTTAATTTTTTAGTTTCCCAAAAGTTTACTTCTACAACTTAGCTTCTTTCTTTGAATCAATTGTGTTTTTCTAACCTGGTTCAAATTTTAGACTGACTGAATGATAGGTCAGTAAGCCTAGCAAAGGAGATTACAGAATATATCATGGAAAAATACTATGGGGTATCTTAAAAGATAAAAATTCTCTCAACGTTGGATATATGAAGATGCTTTCTACTCAAGCATAGCCACTTACACCTGAGAACAATAATCCCAAATAAGATATGCCTAAATAAATATTCTGGTAGCTATTCTACTGCCAACTCTGCACAACTGGGATGATTGTCAAGTTCACTTATTTCCCAAATAACTTGCTGGTATCCTGATCCAGTGTTAAATCACTTTGCAAGTCAAAAGGTAAAACTGAAGTCCTACTTCGATTTAAGCTTATTTCTTCTTGTTTGATCCCCTTGGAGATAGAGACTATAAATGAAGGACTTGCCATCATTATTCTTCACTGAAAACAGGAACTCACCCATGTTAAGATACCTTAACATCATTACTTTTCCCTCACAAATCACGTTTTATCTTGTTAATGATTTTCTCATGATCTTCAGGTGTTCCATATTCATTTTTTTAATGCAAAGATCAAAAGGAGACACAGTAAACCAAAGAATCATTTTCTTGCTTTTACATAACAATATCCTGAAGCTTTCAAAAAAATTTATCAACTTTCAGTATCCTAAGGCTTTTTGAAAAATAAAACTGTATATAGCTTATACTTCGAGAGTTTATAACTATGAATTCTCTGATCTTTTTTCTTTTGCCATGTTTATACCTAAGATGGCTTCATTTATTTTGTAACTGTTTTTCCCCACCTATTTTTTTATTCTACGACAGACAGGCCACTCTCTTTAAAATTTATTTGTCAATAAGGTATGAACTTTTAAACTGCAAATGCCAAAATACTCATCATTTCTTTACTAATAATGATAATAAATAGTAACAGAAACCAAAGGCTTATGAGTCATCACTCAATAAGCTATTCCCAAATGCCTCTCCTTGGTGCAATCCTGCATCTACTGGTAAAGATGGCAAACCACAAACATGATTATATCTTCATAGCAGAAATGACAGACCAAAGTTAAGACTCTAAAATGAAGGGACAGAAGGAGAGAAGAGAAGGAAAAAAATCCATGCCTATTCCTGGAAACATTGTATTTAAACCAGCTATTTTTATAAGTAGCTTTAGTTAAGGTTACACACACACACACACACACACACACACACACACACACGCAGAGAGACAAACAGCTCTGGAAGCCTGAGGAACTTGCTTTCTTAGCAGACAGGTGCTATTTAATTTCTAAATGCATAACTAACCATATAAATTGCAAAATTAAAAACAGCTATTTTCACATGTGATAAACACCAGTAATACTAGTAAGAACTAAAAAGTACCAAAAGAGGATTTCATTTTAAAATGCTCCCTTTTCCTCTAAGAAATCATCCCAAAACAGCAATAGGAAAAAGAAATGCGCACTCTACCTTTGACGAAACTAGGAGACACCAGTGTCTCTGAGTAAAAATGTAAGAAAAAAGGGCTACCTTTGTGCCTTTTCTCATGTGGCCTTATTTCTCTTAAACACCTTTCCTGAGAACTGCCAGCTTATGTTTTACCTCCTTATATGGTATCGCTATGCCTTTCATTAGTTCTTATTCCTCTCCTATGAGCTCTTCATGCGTTTGACAATAAATTCAGTCAGTGGCATTCTATCTGAACAAAATTTCTTTTATTCAATGGCAATGTTTTTCTGGTGAATGTCCTTCACCTGCGATTATTCTATTTCATTCATCAATTTTTTGTTTTTATAATATATAGATCCTATGGTCGTTACTTCTGAAGAATTAGGTAAATTCTTCCTGGACCAGCTATTTAGAGGTTTCTGTAGGGGAAGGAGTCAGGGCAACATTTTAAGTGGCACAGTTTCGTTAGTTCATAGAAACAGGATACTGGTGTAATCTCAGAATACCTCCAAAAATATATATTAGTTCAATTACAAAGGGAAAACTGATGAATTTAAGGTGAAGAAATTTAAGTGAAGACTAAGAAACTGTTCCAGGTTGAAGTCACCAACATGACAAGGTAATCAGGGTTAACATAACCAGTGATGTCATCGGTCAACATTATGTGCCTCCTGGTGTGATCCACTGAGAAAGGCAGAGTACCATTTCTGTGGCGTTTCTGCCAAATGTATAGCCTGCGTGTAGCCACAACGTAACATCAAAGTCACCCAAGATGAGGGTCCTCCGAGAAAATGTAAGGCTGGGTCAGGTTTCCCAAAGATATTACCAGGTTCGATGATTTCTAAGAGGGTTCACAGGACTCAGACATAGCAGTACTCATGGCTATAATTTATTATAGTGAAAGGATACAAAGCAAAATCAGCAAAGGGAAAAGTCCAGAGGAAACCAGGTGTAAGCTTCCAAAGTCCCCTCCTAGTGGAGTAGCACGGGATGTCCTTAATTCCTCCGGCAGTGAGTTGTGACAACACATGTGAAATGTCATCTACCAGGGAAGCTCATTAGAGACTCAGTGTCCAGGGTTTTTACTGGAGGCACCCTCTGCCTGGAACCTACCAAAATTCCAGACTCCCAGAAGGAAAGCAGGTGTTCATCATAAACCATGTAATTTGCACAGTTTAGGCAGGGTAAGCCACTCTTATCAGTTAGGGTGGTGGGAGCCCTTCTGAAATCCGAGGGCCAACCTTGCAAGAATGGATTTCCAGAGAGAGAGAAGTCAGGTCGGCTATGTTAACTCTTTCCTGCACAGAAGCCAATACACGTAAAGACTTGGGAACTATTCCAGGTTGAAGGTACCTGAAAGAATATGACAAATAATTGCAATACACATCCTAGACAGGATTCTGAAACAGAAAGGAAAAACCGAGACACTGTTGAGGGTGGCAGCTGATGAAATGTGAATGGTGTTTGTAGCCTGTTGTTGTTAGGTGGTGTTGTTAGGTGTTTGGTTCTGACTCATCGTGACCCCATGTACAACAGAACAAAACACTGCCCGATCCTGTGCTGTGCTCACAATCCTTGCTATGCTTGAGCCCACTGTTGCAGCCACTGTATCGATCCATCTCATTGAGTGTCTTCCTCGTTTTTGCTGACCCTCCACTTTACCAAGCATGATATTCTTCTCCAGGGACTGGTCCTTCCTATTATCATGCCCAAAGTATCGGAGATGATGTCTCACCATCCTTGCTTCTAAGAAGTATTCTGGCTGTACTTCTTCCAAGACAGATTTATTCGTTCTTTTGGCAGTCCATGATATTATTCAGTATTCTTTGCCAGCACCATAATTTAAAGGCGTCAGTTCTTCAGTCTTTCTTATCGTCCAGCTTTTGCGCGCATATGAGGCAGTTGAAAATACCATGGCCTGGATCAGGCACACTTTAGTCCTCAAAATGATGTCCTTGCTTTTCAACACTTTAAAGAGGTCTTTTGCAGCAGATTTGCCCAACTCAATATGTAAATTTGAATAACAGTCATATAAACTGGTCTCCCTTGTAAGCGTATGGATATTATCCTACCACTGACAGTATTGTACTTCAGGAAAGATCCTGAAATGTTCTTTTCGATGATGAATACAACGCCATTCCTCTTCAAGTTGTCATTCCCGACACAGTAACCATATGATTGTCTGACTCAAAATGGCCAATACCAGTCCATTTCAGCTCACTAACGCCTAAGATATTGATCTTTTATGCAGTCCACTTCATTTTTGATGACTTCCAACTTTCTTACATTCATACTTCATATATTCCATCTTCTGATTATTAATGGATGTATGCAGCTGTTTCTTCACATTTTGAGTCATGCCACATCAGTAAATGAGGGTTCTGAAAGCTTGACTCCATCCACATCATTAAGGTTGATTCTACTTTAAGGAGGCACCTCTTCCCCAGTCATAGTTTGAGTGCCTTCCAACCTGAGGGGCTGATCTTCCAGCACTATACCAATGTTCCGTTGCTATTCATAAGGTTTTCACTGGCCAATTTTTCAGAAATAGACCGCTAGGTCCTTCTTCCTCTTCTGTCCTAGTCTGGAGGCTCCACTGAAACCTGTCCACCATGGGTGACCCTGCTGGTATTTGAAATACTGGTGGCATAGCTTCCCACATCACAGCAACACGTAGGCCATCACAGTTCGATAAACTGACATGCAAGGGGGTTTCTAGACTAGAGGTAGTGATTTGAAAGGTTTGTATGTTGGTTATGTAGAAGACTATCTTTGTGAAAAATGCATATTGGAATATTTAGGAGTGATGGAGCATCCTGTCTACAATTTGCTCAAAAGGTTTAGAAAAAAAAAATTAATGTTAATCGGTATACAGACAGAGAAAGGGTATACATACAGAGAAAGGATGAAGCAAATGTAGTGAAATGTTAACAACTGGGGAATTTGGGTGAAAGGGAAACGGGAGTTCTTTGTACTATTCTGGTAACTTTACTGTAACCTCAAAATTATTTCAAAATAAGTTATTTTCAAAAAAGGTTACCTCAAGAAGCAAGGCATTCTATTTCAGTGATGTTCAAAATCATTTAAATGCTTCTTTTTTGATGGCAAACTGTCATTCTTTTTAAAAGGACCTGATTCTTAGAAACAGCAAAACTCATTTGGAGTTATTTTGAGGAATAAGGTACGTGACTCCAACAAGGCATTCCTTTGATCAATATGTGAATCTGTTAAAAATAATAATAGGTATGACTATGAAGTAATAAAGCTGTCTTCTCCTGCATGATCTATACGTGACATGACAATTTAAAAGTTACTCCAAATAGTCTGAGCAGTGAAAGTAATAGTAGAATAAATGATTAAAATAACCATCTAAGGTCACTACTTAGAATGTTAATATTCCTCAGTACTAGAATGTTTGGGTAGTTTGTATTGTTTTGATATTCACGTCTTGTATATAATAGAAAGGAAGAACATTCTTTTTAAAAAGTCAGCACTGAGAATGAGACCTCTCTACATTATGCCTTATAAACATCAAATGATACTGCTTATAATATGGAAAATGATACAGTGAAGCAATTAAGAGTAACTAGAATCAAAAAGCTCTGAGTTTCAACCCCACCAATGCCTATTTATAGACAATCAGACCTTGGACAAATCAGTCTAAGACTCAATTTTTATCCTGTAAAATGAGAACAGCAACACTTTTCTTATTGCATAGAGTTGCTGTATGAAGTAAAAAAAAAAAAAAAAGTCTTGCATTTAGGAAACACTAAATAAACAGTAGCTGTTATTGTTACTATGAGTAACAGTAATAATAAGAGCCAACAAAGTTCCAAAAATTAATTGATCCAACCAACATTTATTGAGTGCTAACTAGGTAACAGGCACTGTCCTCACACCAAATGGATTTTAAAGAACAGGTTAAACAAGACATGTATAAATAGGATAGGAAGTATAATGTAACAAAGAAATTTAATCATTATAAAGATAAAAAAGTTAAAGAAGAAAAAGATCACATCTATTCCAAGGAAATTAGAAGGCATCATGCAAAAGGAAAGATTTGATCTGGGCCATGAAGACAGGTAAGATTTTTTTTAAATATTAGCAGAAGATGACAGGAAGGAGATGGAAAAGAGAAGAAAACTATCTAAGAGAAAAAACAAAATGAGCAAATCTTAAGGGTATAAGGAAACAGACAGATCAGCAAGCATTTTCAGTAATCTCGTTTGGATACGGAAACCCTGGTGGCATAGTGGTTAAGCGCTACGACTGCTAACCAAAGGGCTGGCAGTTCGAATCTGCCAGGCACTCCTTGGGAACTCTATGGGGTAGTTCTACTCTGTCCTATAGGGTCGCTATGAGTCGGAATCCAATCGACGGCACTGGGTTGGGGTAGTTTGGATACACCAGAGCAGTTATATAAGCAAACAGGAAAAAAAAAAAAAAATGGAGGACAAAACAGTGAGGACCAAAAAGCTCAGGCCAAGGAATCTGGTGAACCACTGAAACAGGTGCTAAGAAAAGAAGACACACAGTCAGAAACTTTCTTCTTATCTAAGAACCATGACATAATGTAAAAATGAGAACTGATAATTAACCATGTCTTACTTTGGGCCAGCCGACATCACTGGGCAACTCTCCTCTGTACAGAAATCTGTGATGGTTCCGTAAAGCATGTTGATCTGATTGAAGAAATCCACAGCTACAAAGCAAATGTAAGTAATAAGTAAAAGAGAATGGTTAAAATAAAAATTAAATTTTTATTTTAGTCAAGCATAATCATAGGTTTATCGGTATATTTTTTCAAAAAGGAACAGTGATCAATAAACACAGAAACCACAATACTGGACTATATTGAAATTAGGAGTTTCTGTTCATCAAGAGATACCATTAAGAAAGCAAAAAGGCAAGTCGCAGAGTGGGAGAAATAATTTGTAACACATAACCAACAAAAATTTGGACCCCTGGTGGCTGTACTTGGTTACACTTGGCTGCTAACTGAAAGGTTGACAGTTCAAACCCACCCAACAGCTTTGCAGGGAAAAGGTCTGGTGATCAGCTCCTGTAAAGATTACAGCCAAGAAAACCCTATCAGGCAGTTCTACTGTCACATGGGGTCGCTATGAGTCAAAATCAACTCAACAGCACCCACCGACAACAAAGATCAATAAGAAAAAGACAACCCAAAAGAAAAATGTGAAACTGTCTTGAACTGACACTTCACAAAAGAGGTTTTCATACTGTCAAAAAGCATATGAAAATATACTCTACCTCATTAAGAATCCTGAAATTGTAAATTAAAATGACAGTGGAATGTCATTCCATAGCCATGAAAATTTGAAAATATAAATGGCCAGGAATATCCAAGACACTCTTAGAATAAGGTAGAAGGGCTACATATCAAGACTTACAAACTACAATGAATAAAAACAGTGTGGTCTTAGTAAACCAGGGGAACAGAATAGAGAGTCCAGAAACAGATGCAAGCAGAGATGAAACACTTGATTTAAAACAAGCGTTTCATCTCTGCTTGCATCTGTTTCTGGTAATAAGCCACTACTGCAGAATAATGGGAAAAGAACAGTCTTTTCAATGGATAGTTCTAAGTCAACTGGCTAGCTCTATTTAAAAAAAAAAAAAAAAAAAAAAAACTTGACTCTTTACTCACACCATACACACCTAAATGTAAAAGCCTATTTCTAGGAAATAGTATAGAAAAATATTTTCATGGCCTACGGTATGGATATATTTTTTAAGAAGGCCACAAAAACACTAATTACAAAGGAATAGTTTTCCATTCATTTCATTAGATTTATTCCTAGATTTTTGATATTTTTATGCTATTCATAATGATTTATATTAACCTCAGAACCAACAACCTTATTAAACTCACCTATTAATAATACTAATTATGATGTATAGTCCTTTGGATTTTCTACATACACATTCCTATTGATTTGTGAATGAAAGTGTTCTGTCTTCCTTTCCAGTAGTGGTCTTTCGTTTCTTTTTCCAGACTTAATGCATTGGTTAAGACCCCAGTTAAAAGTTGAATAGAAGCGGTGGTGGTGAACATCCTTGACTCATTCATTCCTAATCTGAGAAAAACTTTAACATTTCATTATTAAGTATAATGTTTGCTATAGCCTTTTTTGAGAATATACAGATATGCTTTATCAGAAGACACGGCTCACCTATTATTTATTTGCTGAGACTTTTATTATGAGTTGATTTTGAATTTTACCAAATGCTTTTCTCCATGTAATGAGATGATAGAATTTTCTTCCTCCTTTATTTGGGCTAACGTGGTGAATTACAATGAATGCTTTTCAAATGTTAAACTAACCTTGTATTCCTGAAATAAACTCAACTTGGTCATGATATGCTATACTTTTTATATATTGCTAGATTCTGTTTGCTAATATTTTTATTAGGATTTTTACAAGTAAGTTCATAAGTGAGATTACCGTATTTCCCTTTCTCACAATGTCCATGAAGACCTCATAAAACAAATAGCAGTTTTTCCATTCTCTGTAAGAGCTTGAGAAAGACGGGTATTACTTTTTCCTTAAATGTTTGGTAGAAATCTCTACCGTAAGAATATTTTTAATTAGATTTTATTTTTTTAAATAGTTACAAGATGTCATGATTAAATTGTGTCCCCCCAAAATATCCGTCAACTTGGCTAGGTCATGAGTACCAGTATTGTATGATTGTCTACCATTTTGTCATCTGATGTGATTTCCCTACGTGTTGTAAATCCTATCACTGTGATATAATGAGATGGATTAGTAGCAGTTATATTGATGAGATCTACAAGAGATGGATTAGTAGCAGTTATATTGATGAGATCTACAAGATTAGATAGAGTCTTAAGCCAATCTTTGTATCTCAAAAGAGCCAATCTGTTTTGAGATATAAAAGAGAGACATGGGGACCTCATATCAACAAGAAAGCAGCACCAGGAGCAGAGTGCATCCTTTGGACCTGAGGTTCCGGTGCGGAGAAGCTCCTCAACCGGGGGAAGACTGATGACAAGGACCCTTCCCCAGAGCTGACAGAGAGAGAAAGCCTTCCCCTGGAGTTGAGGCCCTGAATTTGAACTTTTGCCCTCCTAGACTGTGACAGAATAAATTTTTCTTTGCTAAAGCTATCCAGCTGTGGTATTTCTGTTGCGGCAGCACTAGATGACCAAGACACAAGACTGTTTAGACTTTCTATTCTTCTGTTACCTCTGCTAAGTTGAATTTTTCTAGCAATTTATCCATTTCAATTAAACTTTTAAATTTATTGATATAATTTGAAATTTATTCATAATATTCTGATTTTTTAATGCTATAGTCTGTAGAGATATTCACTTTTTCATTCCTGATATTTGTTATTTGTGCTTTCTCTTAATTTTTCTTCAAGACTTGTCAACGGTTATAATTTTCACTAGACTTTTCGAGGAAGCAACTTTTTTAGGGGGTGGTGAGGAGGCTTTGTTGATTCTCTTTACTCTATATTTGCCCTATTTTATTAACTTCTGCCTTTATCTTTACTGACTTCTTTTTTTACTTTCATTGCATAAAATTTGCTGTTATTTTTCTAACCTCTAGAGATTAGATCATTCATTTTCAATCGTTTTTCTTTTCTAATATATATATGCAAGGCTCTATATTTCCCTCTAAGCGTGGCTTTAGCTACATGCCCCCCGTTTTCAGAATATTTCAGTTCAAAATATTTTCTAATTTCCATCAAAATAGATCCTTTTTAAACATACAGATTTTCTAGTTTTTGTTATTTTTAGCTAAATTCCATTATGGTTAGAGAACATATTTCATATGATTTCAGTCCCTTCAATGTTTGAAAATATACATGTGTAAAATCTAAAGTGCTTAGGTGATGTGTCCCTCCAGTCAAATCTGTTATCACGTTGCTTAAACACTTTTTGACTCCTTGTTGTTTTTTTCTCTACACTGTCTATCAGTTACTGAGAGAAAAGCATTAAAATCTACCATTTTAACTGCAGATTTTCTATTTCTCCTTTTAGTTTTGTCAACTAATTTTAGTATGTTTTTTGAGATGTTAAAGACATATAAATTCAGAATTTTATACATTCTTTGTGAATTGAACTATTTATCGTTTTAAAATCTCCTTCTTTATTAATGCTTTTTTTCTTAATATTTACTTTATCTGATATTAACATGACTATATCAGCTTTTTGAGGGGGTCAGTAGGTTACTTTTTAATTTTCACCTTCCTGTATCAGTGTATTTAAAGTATGTCTCTTGGAAGTATCATGTAGATTTGTTTTTTCTCAGATTATGAATGAGTCAAGAATACTCACCACCACTTCTACTCAACAATCTACTGGAGTAAATTTTTTCTTCCAATTGGCTAGGTAATTTTACATTCATTTATTATTATTTTGGTGATAGGTTCAGCAAGGGTGGACTTACAATAGGGTAGGCAAACTCTGGCCCACAGGCCAAATCCGGCACACTGCCTATTTTTATAAATAAAGTCTTATTGGAGCATGACCACATCCATTCAGGTACACATTGTCTGTGACTGCTTTTCCTGTACAACAGCACAGCTGAATAGCTGTGATAGAGTATATATAGTCTGGAAGGCATAAATTATTTACCATCTAGCCCTTTATAGAAAAAGTTTATCAGCCTCGCCCTAGAGTGTAGATCATGCAACCTTAATTTATCAAAGCCAAACAACAATTAACACTTTTACCTCTTCCCAGACAATGCATGCACTTTAGATATGAAATTATGCTAGCCTCTAGGAATACAATAAGAAACAAAACTGACAAAATCCCTTGTCCTCATGGACTTTACAGGCTAATAGGGAACAGATGTCTCTTAAGTTTTTCAAAAAGGGAGGTATTTAAGTTGTTGTAGAAGTGTGGAGCAAAGAAGTTAACAGAAGGAATCTTTGTCCTTGATTCCTGAGAGATAACCTCTAAAACCCTGGAATTTCCCCAGTGATTGAAGTGTCTTTTATCTAAAAGGGCTCTAGAACAGACCTGACAGGTTATGCTAATGAACTGACTCAAGTGCAGGCTGGCCATGCCAGAAAGACCCACTGCATGATATCAGCTGACCTCAGGGGAAGGGGAATGAGTCAAACAATTATGCCTACCTAATACACTCTCAATAATGGCCCTAACATGGAAGCTCTATGGGATTTCTGGTTGGCAAAAGACATCTGTTCTCAGAAGCATAATGCACCCTTTTTGGTACACTGTAGCTTCATGTTAGGGACCCTTCCAGACCTAGCCCTATGCATCTCTTCTTTATGCTGGTCCTGATATGTATACTTTTGATAAAATTATAATCATAAGTATAGTGGTTTCTTCAGTTCCATGAGTTGTTCTAGATAATAATCGAACCCCAGGGAGTAAGGGAGCCAACAGGTCTAAAGTGAGGGGGGGATATGGGAGACCTCTGAGCTTACAGCCAGTATACTGAGGGGAGAGAGGAACCCCTAAATCTGTATCCAGTCAGTCACAAGTGAGGGAGTGCTGGGGGGCCCCAGAGCTTAAGGCTATGCTTTTTTAATTCAGACTTTCTAGGGCAACAGAAAAAAAAAAAAAAAAACTTTAAAAGGAGTCAAAGTTAACCCAAAGCAGTCTACGAATACAATGTAATCCTGATCCAAATACGAACAGCATTCTCTAACACAAGATGGAAGAACTAATCATTGGCTTTATATGGAAAGAGACCCTGGATAAGTAAAGCATTACTGAAGAAGAACAAAGTAGGGGCCCTCCCAGTACCTGATCTCAGAACCTACTATACAGCTATGGTAGTCAAAATAGCCTAATACTGATAAAACGACAGACATATTGACCAATGGAACAGAATTAATAACCCAGATGTAACTCCATCTACCTACGGGCACCTGATCTTTGACAAAGGCCCAAAGTCCATTAAATGGGGAAGAGACAGTCTTTTAAACAAATGGTGCTGGCAAAACTGGATGTAAAAATATTAAATAGAACCCATACCTCACACCATACACAAAAACTAATTCAAAATGAATCAAAGACCTAAATATAAAACCAAAAACTATAAAGATCACAGAGAAAAAATAGGGTCAACACCAAAAAAAAAACCAAACCCATTACTGTTAAGTCAATTCCGACTCACAATGGCCCTACAGGACAGAGTAGAACTGCAGCATAGTTTCCAAGGAGCACCTGGTGGATTCGAACTGCTGACCTTTTGGTTAGCAGCCATAGTGCTTTAACCACTACGCCACCAGAGTTTCCAACACCAGGGGCCCTAATATACAGCATAAACAGGATACAAACCATAATTAACAATAGGCAAGCACCAGAAGATAAGCTAGATAATGGGGATCTTCTAAAATTAAACACTTACGCCCAACAAAAAACTTCACAAAAGAATAAAAAGAGAACCAAAAGATTGGGAAAAAATTTTTGGCTATGACATATCCGACAAAGGTTAATATCTATAGGAAAATCTAACACCTCTATGATAGAAAGACAAATAATCCAATTAAAAACTGGGCAAAGGATATGAACAGACACTTCACCAAAGAGACATTCACACGGCTAACAGACACATGAGGAAATGCTCCAGATCACTAGCCATTAGAGAAATGCAAATCAAAACCACAATGAGATACAATTTTACCCCACCATTAAAAAAAAACCCAGTGCCGTGGACTGGAGCTAATTAAAAAAAAAAAAACAGGAAATGACAAATGTTGGAGAGGTTGCAGAGAGATTGGAACTCTTACGCACTGCTGGTAAGAATGCAAAATGGTATAACCATTTTGGAAAATGATACAGTGCTTCCTTAAAAAGCTAGAAACAAATACCATACAATCCAGCAATCCCACTCCTAGGAATTTATCCTACAGAAAGAAGAGCCATCACACAAATAGACATGCACAGCCATGTTCACTGTGGCATTATTCATAATAGCAAAAAGACAGAAATGACCTAAGTGCCCATCAACAGATGAACAGATGAACAAACTATGGTACGCACACACAAAGGAATACTACGCAATGATAAAGGATAATGATGAATCTGGGAAACATCTCACAAGATGGATGAATCAGGAGAGCATTATGCTGAGTGAATCAAGTCAATCACAAAAGGGCAAATACTGTATGAGACCACTATTATAAAAACTCATGAAAATGCTTCCACACAGAAAGAAACAATTTTTGATGGTTACAAGGGAGGGGAGGGGTGGAGGGGGAAAAACACAAACTAGATAGTAGGTAAGTGGTAACTTTGGTAAAGGGTCAGACAGTACACAATACTGGGGAAGTCGGCACAACCTGACCAGGGCAAAGTCAATAGAAGCTTCACAAAGACTTCCAAACACCCTGAGGGACCAAGCTACTGGGCTGAGGGCTGGGGACCATGGTCTCAGGGGACATCCAGCTCAACTGGCATAACATTATCTATAAAAAGAAAATGTTCTACATCTGACTGTGGTGAGTACCATCTGGGGTCTTAAAAGCCTGCAAGTGGCCATCTAAGATACATCTACTGGTCCCATCCCAGCTGGAGCGAAGGAGAATAAAGAGAACCAAAGACACAATGACAAGATTAGTCCAAAGGACTAACGGAGCACAACTACCACACCCTCCACCAGGCTGAGCCCAGAACAACTAGATGGTGCCGGATCATCATCACCTAATGCTCCGGCAGGGATCACTAAACAGAGGGTCCTGAACAGAGTGGGAGAGAGATGTAAAACAAAATTCAAATTCACACACAAAAAAGGACCATGCTTGCTGGTCTGACAGAGACTGTAGACACCCTGAGAGTACGGCTCCTGGACACCCTTTCAACTCAGTACTGAAGTCACTCGTGAGGTTCACCCTTCAGCCAAAGATTAGACAGGTCTACAGGGCCAACAGTACCACGTTGTTGAGGAATGTGCTTCATAGTTCAATCACGTATTCGAGGCTAAAGGGCACACCAGCCCAAAAGCAAAGACGAGAAGGCAGGAAGGGACAGGGGAACTAGTCGAATGGAAACAGGGAAACCAGGAAGGAGAAGGGGAGAGTGTTGACACATTGCAGGGTTGGTAACCAATGTCAATAAAACAATTTGTGTATTAACTATTTAACAAGAAACTAATTTGCTCTGTAAAGCACAATAAAAAATAAACCAAATAAATTTAGAAGGAAAAAAAAGTCAAAGTTAATTGCTGATGAAACTAGAACAGTAATGCGTGTTATACTAAATTAATCCTACCACTATCTTCTACCATTTATCTTAACCCTATGGAGCAGTTCTACTCTGTCATATAAAGTAGCTGTGAGTGAAAACTGACTCGATGGCAACGGGTTTGGTTTGGTTGTTTTTTTGTTTTTTGTTTTTTTTACCATTTATCTTCATCTGGCAAGTGTACTGAAGCCAAAAGGCCGTTAAGATGCCAATCTTATCAAATTTCCTTCAGTCCTTTATGTACCCAAAATGTTTACTTAATGTTTACTCAATCACTGCCAAGTGAGTATCTGTACAATTTCAAACCCTATTCTCACTTCTTCAAGTGTCATTTGGGAAGACTGCCATAAAGAAAGAAAATTTCAGAGTACAACAATTCAAATGCTATATTTTCAAGGCAAAATTCTATGTTCTAAGAAGATGTTCTAATGCTTCGATCCAGAGAAAATTTTGTCCAATTATAGCAGAATTGTGGAATGCATGTGAACTTTTAAAAATTCCCCAAATTCTAGGAGTTTCAGGAGTACTGACAGACACTGAGTTCTGGCAATTGAGAGAGACGAAATACAGTCAGAAGATGATAATCTCCTTTTATATTTAAAAGTCAGAAGTTCATGTGATACAAAAGCTGTATCTGCCTTCCTTAAAACCAAACACCAAACCCAGTGCCATCGAGTCGATTCCGACTCATAGCGACCCTATAGGACAGAGTAGAACTGCTCCATAGAGTTTCCAAGGAGAGCCTGGTGGATTCGAACTGCCGATCCTTTGGTTGGCAGCCGTAGCTCTTAACCACTACACCACCAGTGTTTCCCTGCCTTCCTTAGATTTTTTAAATTAGTTAGTAAGCTCAAATAAGTGGTTCTAAAAGGCATATACAGGAACAGCATAAAGAAAAACAAAATAAAAAGATATTCACATATACTGGAAATTTATTCTGAACACTGTCTTCAAGGTGCTACCGAACCGTTACCTTATAAGTAAGATGGGTCTCATCAATAAAGCAAATAAATTTCACTTCATTTCTTTAGTAACTAAAATCTCTCTAGATCCAAGAAGATATCCACATTAGAGTAAACATTGCTCTTTTACAAATGCTGTCACAATAAGGTCTTAAGACATCTCAATAAAATCCTCCTGGTTCCTAAAAGTCATCAGTAGGTGACAGCTCAATTTATAAACCCCATGGCATATTTCAAATTAATAAGATAGCAGCAAATACTACAAGAAAAATGCTGTTTCACTTTCCCTTAATCAAAGCCTATCTTAATTAAATTTCCTTTTATTTTTACTATATTCATATAAATGTCCATCAAATTATAAAATTCTATTGTTTCACTAATGCTAGAAAATCCTGAATATTAAAGGTATCACTTTTATTCCCCAACTTTTCCTGGCTCAATTCCCAAGAAAATATTTACTTTTATATGTTATTCTCCTAGTAGTTAAGAATGCCTATTTTTTATAGACACAGTTTGCTAATTTTATAATATCACTACCGAAGGGTCTTCAAAAAAAAAAAGCACAGTTTAGACAACTAACTGAGTACAATACTGAGAGAGGCAATTTAGCATAGGGATTAAAAGTGCGGCCTCTGAAATGCTATAGCTCTGTATGTGAGCCCAGGCTCTGCCATTTCCATTTAACAGTTGTTTGACCTAGGCAAGTTACTAATCTCTCTCTCAGCTTCCCTATCTATAAAATTATAGATAATAACAGTACCTACATCATGAGACTATGAAGACAAAATAGTCCATGCAGAAAAGGATAGCAGGGTGACAGACACATAATTAGTGTTTGATAAATGTTAGTTGTTATTATTCCACTAAAGATAATAAATCTATGCTCTTATATTTTTTTTTACAAGAATTTCATAAAACTCCGTATTCAGATATAAAATAACATAGTGGCTAAAATTGGATTAAGACATCATTATATTGTGATATTAGGTTGCCAAATAGATCCTAAATAGATGGTACTCCAATACTCACCTACAGTGAGGCTCCTGACCTAATTCAGAGTCTACTGAGAAATGAAAAGGCCACTTACTGTTCACCGCAACCCACTCGTTTAGATCTTCCCCCTCAGGAAGCATAACAGCCATCCGGAGGTTGCCACTGCCAAGTGTGGCTTCAGCATGCTTTAAAAGTTCATACTGGTGAGAACCCTCTGGAATGTTCTTCTTTGGTTTAAAAGTTTTAGAGGAGCGACTACCACTATGAATAGAAAAGAAAAACAAAAAGGCATTTCAATATATAAGGCATGCTCTTCAACACAGTCTACTATATTATCTTACTGGATAAAACAGAGGTGATGGTAAATGTCCCCAAATAAACAGCAAATATACTTCCAATCTCCATCAGCATTAGAGCTAAGCTATATTAACAAAACAGCTATATTAGGTAATTTAAATTCCAGCAATATGGTTGTACTAGCTATGGTGTTCAGTACCTAAAACGTCTGAAAACCTTCTCTACATCCCCTACTGCAACTTCCAAGGGGAAGAATAATTTTTTACAGCTTGCAACTAATTGAGCTTTTCACAGTAAATTAATGACTCATGATTACAGATTGTAATTTACAAAAACAAGAGTACTTCCATGTTGATTTTTAGTTATTTTCTTTTCTTTTCACCCTTTTCTAAGTCTTTCATCCTAATACAAATAAATTTGCTTCTTTCTTATAGAATAAAGATACAATAAAAAATATAAATCCTAGAGCAAGAAATAAGTTACATGTTCTTCTACCCAATTACAGGAATCACCTATAATTATAGGACGCAAGCTTAATCTCAAATTCTGGTTAAACAGATAAGTGGATAGATATTACTATGGCTGGTTGCTGAAATTTCCAAATGTTTTTTATAAATTTTAACTACACACACCTTTTAATGGATCAACTGAAACTAGGCTTAGAAATGGTTTTAAGGGTTTTTAGGAGATGAATTCTTCTGTTGTGCTGGCATGTTCTTGTCAAATTCTATTATTATATAAAAAAAAAAAAAAAAAAGCCACTCCTTAATACTCCCTTTCTTCTCTTCATATGAAGAGGAACAAGTGGGAAAGAATTAGAAGAGGCTAGGTAAATGGGAACTCTCTATAGAGTTTAATGTCACTAAATTCTTGCACCAAAAACTGTCAGACATTTGAATATATGAATATGAAAGTGGATTTCCAAGAAGATAAACCATGGTTGTTGTACCTTCCAAGCTTCCCAGAGCTTTTCACTCACTAGCTCCTTCTCCCAAGCTTACTCCCCAAGTTCCCTCCCTCTTGTCCTTAGTGGATATCTTTAACAAGATGAAGAGGTGGTTCTCAACCCTGGCCGTAATCACTTGAGGAACTTTTAAAAAGTATTGAGGAGCAAAACCACAATGGAATACCACTTCGTACCTGCTAGAATGGCTATTAAAAAAAAAAAAAAAGCAAACAAATAACAAGTGTTGGGAAGGATGAGGGGAAATTAAAACTCATGTTTTTTTATTACTGGTGGGAATATATACTGGTGTAGCCACGGTGGAAAACAGTTCGGTGGTTCCTCAAAACGTTGAACATAGAGTTACCATATGACCCAGAAATTCCATTTCTGGATATATTACCCAAATAACTGAAAACAGGGAATCAAACAAATATTTGTATACCAATGATCACTGCAGCCTTATTCACAATAGCCAAAAGGTAGAAATAACCCAAATGTCTATCAAAAGATTAAAGAATAAATAAAATGTGGTATATACATACAATGGAATGTTATTCATTCAGCCATAAGAAATAAGTTATGATACATGTTACCACATGAATGAACCTTGACAACATTATGCTAAATAAGCCGGACACAAAAGGACAAATACCAGGGGCTAAAGGGAGAGGAAGTGTTTCTGGGTGGCAAAAAAAGTTAAATGCTAGGCTACTAATCAAAAGGCTAGCAGTTTGAACCCATCCAAAGGTGCCTCAGAAGAAAGGCCTTGCAGTTTGCTTCCGAAAGGTCATAGCCATGAAAACTCTAAGAAGCACAGTTCTACTCTGCGACACATGGGGTTACCATGTGTCGTTATCAACTTGACAGTAACTGGTGGTTGTGGGGAGACAGGAATGTGACGTTAATGGGTATAGAGTTTTTGTCTGGGATGATGAAAAAGTTCTGGATGTAGACAGTGGCGATGAATGCACAACATTGTGAATGTAATCAATGCCACTGAATTGTATACTTAAACATGGTTAAAATGTTTTGCAACAAAAAAAAACGGAAGGGCTACAGATGCTGATACTCCAAATACGTCATGGGATTAATATTCTTGGTTTGGGGGCTTAAGGCCATAGTTTCGTGGAACAACTGGCATAATATAGTTCTTAAAGTTTATTTCTACCTCCCAGTATGGTGAGTAGTGGCTGGGGTCTTAAAAGCTTATGTGTGGCATCTAAGATACAATTATTGATCTTTGTCGTCTGGAACAAAAGAGAAAGAAGGAAACCAAAGAATAAGAGAAGGAACTGGACTAAGGACTAATTGTTCACATGAACCACTGTCTCCTCCACCTTGAGACCAGAAGAACTAGATGGCGCCCAGCTACCGCTACTGAATGTTCTGATCTAGAACTTAATAGAAAAATCCTGATAAAAAGGGAGAAAAATGTAGAAAAGAACTTCAAATTTTTAAAGAATCCATACTTACTGAACCTACCATATTTTTACACAGATAACACGCACCTTCTATGTTTGTTTACCAACTGTGCTCTCCTCACGTGAGGTATTTTCATAAGCATGAATACTAATTTTTTTTTTTTAACAGTAACATGTTAAAAACAAAATTGGGAAAGTGGCACTGAAGTAATACTCACAGGGGTGGGCACAGTTGGTAAGCAAACATAGAAGGTGTGCATTATTTGTATAAAAATACAGTATTCAGTCTGGAGGAGTCACCAAGACTATGGCCCTGAGTTGCTCTTCAAACCCTGAACTGAAACTATATCCTGAAGGGACCTTTAAACTAAGTAACAATTTAGCCCCCAAAAGTAAAGCTTGTCACCCTTTAGTATTATGTTACTTTAAAAAAAAATTATACAGCACCAAAGGGTCAACCAAAAAAAAACCAAACCCACTGCTGTCAAATCAATTCTGACTCACAGCGACCTTACAGAACAGGGCAGAACTGCCCCACTGGGTTTCTAAGGAGCAGCCGGTGAATTCAAACTGCCGGCCTTTTGGTTAGTGCCGAAAGCTTAACCACTAGACCACCAGGGTTCGCTAGCTATTTTAAAGCATAGATGAGAAGGTCGGGGGAGCAGGCAGATTAAGTAAATGGAAGTGGAACAACTAGAACAGAAATAATGAGAATGCTGACATAATGTGAAGAATTTTTAACCATTATGTCTAGAAACCCTGGAATGGGAGCAGTTTTGCTGTGTGTATTTTCATAAATGCTAAATAAATTTAAAAAGAATATGCTACCTGAGACTATGGCCCCCGGACACCCTGCTAACTCCGAACTGAAGCCACTCCCAAAGCCCACCTTTCAGCCAAAGATTAGACAGGCCTATTATAAAACAAACGATAACACAGGTGAGGAATGTCTTTCTTACTTCAATCAAGCACAGGAGACCAAATGGGCAACACCTGCCCAAAAGCAAAGATGAGAAGGCAGGAAGGGCCAGGAAACCTGGGTGAATAAACACAGGGAACCCAGGGTTGAAAGGAAAAGGGGGAAAGTGCTGACATATTGCGGGGATTGCACAAAACAATTTGTTTATAAATTTTTGAATGAGAAACTAATTTGCACTGTAAACTTTCACCTAAAATAATTTTTTTATTACATATAATTTACTACAATTAAGAAAAAAAAAAAAGTATTAAGGATCCTGAGATAAACTAAGTAATCTACCTGTCAGAAAAAAACTCGTTGCTGTCAAGTCGATTCAATGGCTCATAGCGACCCTATAGGACAGAGCAGAACTGCCTCAGTGGTTTCCAAGGCTGTAAATCTTTCCAGAAGCCAACTGCCACATTTTTCTCCTGCAGAGCAGCTGGTGGGTTCGAACTGCCCAGCACTCAACCACTGTGCCACCAGAGCTCTTTAAGTATCTACCAACCCAAAACCTACTGAGGTCAATTCCAACTCACAGTGATCTAAAAGGACAGGGTAGAACTGCTCCATAGGATTTCCAAGGAGCAGCTGGTGAATTCGAATACCTACATTTTAGTTAGCAGCCAAGTTCTTAACCACTGTGTCATCACATCACGGCTCCAAGTATCTACCAGTAGACCCAAATATCCAATTCAAATGATGGCCATTTTCACTCTAATAAACTGTCATTCTCCTTTAATTATATGTCTCTTCTCAGGTGTTTAGTTAGAATGAATTGATGCTCCTCAACTCTACCTCCCACCCCTACCCCACAAGATATCTCTACACAACAGCCAAAAGGATCTTTTTAAAAACACAAACCAGGCGATGGTACTCCTCTGCTTAAAACCGATGTCTTTCCAGAACACTCAGTAAATCCAAAATTCAAATACTAGACACAGAGTAGGCTCTGAACCCACATTAGCATGGGGAAACTTTCTTCAGTTTAATTGGATAATACATTAAACACCAAATTCTCTTAAAACCCACTGACATTGAGTCAATCCCCACTCACAGCTACCCAATAGGGTTTCCAAGGCTGTAAATCTCTATGGAAGCAGATTGGCACATCTTTCTCCTGTGGAGCCTGGCGGTTTCAAACCACCAACCTTTTAGTTAGCAGTAGAGCACTTTAACTACTGTGCCACCAGGGCTCCCTAATTCTCTTAGGATCCCTAATACCTAAACACTTACAAAGATCATTATACCTAATGAACTTGAGACTTATTTTTCTGCTTCTTCCTACCCTTTGTTATCAAAATTTAGTGTGAAAGAGTACACTTGACCAACATTTTTTTCACAAAATTATTTTTATTAAAATTTATATAGTAATTACAAAAATAGCTCTCCTGTGACTAATGTGGTGCTTATCCTCAGGCAGTATGTAAATTAAAATCTGCCTCTTTAATTAGTCTACTGCTCAGATTAATACAGCAACTGAGGATATGACAAGCAGCTCTGAACGGAGCCGACAAAGTATATGAGAACTACAAAGACAGCAGCTGGGTACTACAAATGGTTAATGTGCTCAGTACTAACAGAAAGGTTGGAGGTTCAAGTCCAACCAGAGGCGTCTCAGAAGAAAGGTGTCTCTGAAAACTTAGCTATTGAAAACTCTATGGAGCACAATTCCACTCTGACACACATGGGGTCACCATGAGTTGAAATCAACCCGACAGCAACTAGTTTGGTTTTTTGGTGGCTGTACTCAGGAGGGAAACCCTGATGGCGTAGTGGTTAAGTGCTACGGCTGCCAACCAAAGGGTCGGCAGTTCGAATCCGCCAGGCGCTCCTTGGAAACTCTATGGGGCAGTTCTACTCTGTCCTATAGGGCCGCTATGAGTCGGAACCAACTCGACGGCACTGGGTTTGGTTTTGGTTTGGTACTCAGGAGGGTCAGGGCCTCACCTGCTACATAATCCCCAATCACCTACTAATCAAATCACTCTGCCCCAAACTTTTAGGCCTCCTAAATGTTTCCTTGCTCAACGCCTCTGCCACAGTTGGTCTTCAGCCAAGGTAAGTCAATCGACCTCATAAACGCTTACACTTTAGGGGGAGAAAAAAAACAGATTTTGTGAAGCCCAGCTTTGACAATGATCAGCTGTGTTATCTCAGGCAAGTTACCTAACTTTCCAGAGCCTATTTTTCCTTTAACAATGAGAGTCTAATAAAAACCATAAAACAGTTGCAAGATGAAGAAATAACACATGTGGAAAAGCTTTTAAAACATTTGTTGTGCAAATGTTAATATTTTCATTATCCCTCCATTTTCTGAACCAGAATGTCTCACAGCGCAGGGCCCAAAGCTGGATTTATTCCTGAGACTGGACAAGGAGAAACAGAACTGTACTTTCAAAACAAATGCTTTTACATATCAACTTGAAAACAGAATTTTTAAAAATTTGTTTTATTTTGTGCTATTCCCACCTCAAGGTTCAGATGATCTCAGAATAATCTCAGGGCTAAGCTGGAAATCAAGAAAATAAGGCTCTATTCCTCATTTTGCTATTTTCTTCTTCTGTTGCTTAGGAACACCAAAAATTATCATTGGGCTTCAACTACTTTGCTTTTGAAAGCCTGAGAAATAACTTGCTACAAATGGGTAGTATTCGGAGACAAGGTAATATTTGTAAAACATTTTTTGTTCCCTGAACACTGTCACCTCTCTCTGTTCACCATTTCCATTTCCATTCATACTTTCAAATCCTCCATCCTTTGCATCTGCCCCCTCTGACTCGTTCAGGCTGAACACCTAAGAACTCTATACTCTTGAAAAGCTATATTCAGCTTTTTCTTCAGCTGCTGCCTGAAATTCCTCCTACCAGTATCCATCCTACCCTGGAAGGGGCGGTAAAGTTAACAATACTGTTCCTCATTCCTAGGTCAAAAGACCAACTGACTTATGTCAATCCTTGCGTAAAAAATCACAAACATAAAACGTGTACACACAAGTTCTCATCATTTAGTACAAGTTTGCATAGTAACAATGTATGGCCAAATGCATGTATCTCACATGGCATATTAAAAATATATTATGTCAATGTTCAAAAACAATCAAAACAGAAAGTATGCTGCCCTTCCCCCTCTCCCTTCCTCAGAAGAAATCACTGTTACTGATATCTTTATCTTGTGCAGAGTCTATGTCTATACAAGCATAAGAATGCTTGTGCCTGTTTTTGTCCATGTTACACAATGGTGACATAGTATAGTATACTACATAATTTTTTTTCACTTGATATATCCAGCAGACTATTGTATACAAGTAGATCTACTTCTTCTTTTTAAAAATTACATGATGTTTCCTTGTATGAATATAGAATAATATATTTAAATCAGTCTCTTATCGACAAGCATTTAGGTTGTTTCCAATCTTTTGCAGTAAATTTCCTTACACATATGCCTTTTTTTTTAAGCATATATGAAGGATACATTCCTAAAGTAGAATTGTTGTACTAAAGGGCATGTGCATTTTTACATTTTATAAATTGCCTATTTTTTTTTCTCCAAATAAGCTGAACCCTTTTACAATTCTGCTAACAATGTACGAGAGTAGCTACACACTTATTTTAGGTCTTAGAGAACATGGATTAGATTGCTAACTTATCTTGTATAGCTCCCGACAAAGCATCATGATAATGCGAGAGTTCAGAGCTTTCTGATTAGAATATGAACATCAGGATGTGTTGTACTGATAATTAACAGCATTACTCTCAGCCCTTCTCTTTCCTAATAAACATTCAGGATTCAGGTTTGTCTTCCCCAGTCCTCTTACATTCATATAATACGGCAAATCAATTTTTAGTGCAAGATAGAATGGTTTGACTAGTAAATAATTGAGTCTCAAGGGAAGGCTCTGGACACACATCCTTTATATTAGTCTTCCAATTTAATCTACGTTTTGTAAATGTCAACAGCTTCATTTATTTCCTCTCTGAGACCCTAAAGAATAGATAAGGTCCCACAGTGACACCTAGGTGAAATCCCACAAACCATTTCCCACCGCCTCAACATTGGTATCTATCATTACTCTTAATTTTTATCCCTTTATTGTCCAACCCAAGGAGGCTTGCTGGTGCAGTGGTTAAAGCACTCGGCTGCTAACAGAAAGGTCAATGTTTCCAAACCATTAGCTGCTCTGGGGGAGAAAGATGTGGAAGTCTTCTCCTATAAAGAGTTGCCTTGGCAACTCTATGGGACAGTTCCAATGTGTCCTATAGGTATATTATGAGTCAGAATCAACAATGGAAATGGGTATTCTTCAACCCAACTATCAATAATCATTCTTATGCAAAATACGAATTGCAAATATTTTATTCCCTCTTATACTGATTTAATTTTCCAGATCTACCACTTTTAATAAAAATAAGAACAAGAAAAACAAGTTTATAGACATGGACATGATGTGCATCCTAATGAAGCAAGTAGTCTGAGGTCTTCAAAGCTTGAGAGCGGCCATCTAAGAGATAACTATGGGTCTCTACTCGCCAGGAACAAAACAGTAAGAAGGTAGTCAATAGCTCAAAGAAGAATTAAGCCTACACGAGACACAATCTCATCTACTTTGAAACCAGAAGAACTAGACGGTACTCGGCTATCACCACTGGCCATTCTGACCAGGGTCACAATAGATGGTCCCGCATAGAAAGGGAGAAAAATGTGGAGTAGAACTCAAATTCTTTAAAAAAAAAAAAAAAAGCCAGACAAACTAGGACACTAGAGACTCCATGAGACTATCGCCCTGAGACAAGCCTATATCCCCTGAGATCACAGTTTAGTGAAATAGCAGAGTGGCACAGAAAATAAAGGATATTACCTGTAAGATTGATGTTCTACTTTAAAACCACCTGTAATAAACCAAAAAGGAGCCCTGGTGGCACAGTGGTTAAGTGCTCACCTACTAACCTAAAGGTCGACAGTTCAAACGCACGAACCACTCTGTGGGAAAAAGATGTGGCAGTCTGCTTCCATAAAGATTACACCTGGAAACCCTATGGGGCAGTTCTACTCTGTCCTATAGGGTCGCTACGAATCAGACTCAACAGCTACGGATTATGAGATCAAAATGTCAAGAATTTCCCAAAAGCAAAGAAGAGAAGATAAGGGGCAGGAAAGCTAGCGTACTGGAAATGGAACAAATAGAACACAATTAAAGAGAATGATGACACATTGTGATAAATGTAACAAATGTTACTGAACAATCCATGCAGATATTGTCAAATGGGAACCTAACTTGCTATGTAAGCTTTCACCAAAAACTCAGTATCATTTAAAAAAAAGAAAGAAAGAAAAAGACCATTCTAGTTGCCGTGAAGAAAACAGACGGCGAGGAAGACAAAAGTAGAAGCAGGGAAACCAGTTAGGAAGCTACGGCAAAAAAGACAAGATGATGGCTTGGACTAATGGAGATGGAAGAAAAAAGGACAGATTACAGATATTTCTAAGTTGAACCAACAGGACACACTACTGGATTTCGTGATTTATGTAGGACGATGAAGAAGAGAGGAATGAAGGATGACTCCTATATTTTTAGCCTCAGTTAGGTAAAAACGTATGCCATTTATCAAGATGGGTTTGGAGAGAAGATCAATAGTGCACTGTTTTGGATGTATTAACTTGAGATGCCTATTAGATATCCAAAAGGATACGTTATATAGACAGTTGGATATATAAGTCTGAGGCTCCAAAGAAAGAACAAGCTGAAGATAATTAATCAGCCACACACCCGCAGTAGGTAGCGAAATTTTGTGCCAAAAGACGCATTGTTGTTGTTAGTTGCCTCTGAGTTGATTCCAACTCATGGCAGCCCCATGTATGCAAAGTACAACTGTTCCGTAGCGTTTTCAAGGCTGTGACCTTTCGGAAGCATCACCAGGCCTGTCCTTCAAGGCATCTCTGGATGAGTTCGAACAGCTAACCTTTCGGCTAGTAGTCAAGCACTTAACTGTTTGCACCATCCAGGGACTCCTAAAAGATGCACTAGAATATTATTAAAGCAACAAGCATTTCATAAACTATGAGAAGTTCTATAGTAAAGAAAACTATTTATGGCTTAATTTTTATGGTTTAGTTTAAGACTACGGTTTCCCAAACATCTTATTAGCTGTTGTAGTGAGATGCCATCCGGTTGGTTCCAACTCACAATAACCATAAGTACAAGAGAACGAAACCCTGCCCAGTCCTGCGCCATCTTCACAATCATTGTTATGTTTCAGCCCATTGTTGCAGCCACTGTGTAAATTTATCTCATGGACGGTCTTCCTCTTTTTAACTGACCCACTACATTACCAATCATGGTGTCCTTTTCCAGGGAATGGTCCCTCCCGATAACATGTCCAAAGTACATGAGATGAAGTATCACCATCCTTGCTTCCAAGAAGCACTCTTGCTGTATTTCTTCCAAGACAGATTTGTTCGTTCTTTTGGCAGTCCGTGGTATATTCAATATTCTTTGCCAACACCATAATTCAGAGGTATCAATTCTTCCTTTAGTCTTCCTTATTGTCCAGCTTTCACAGGCACATGAAGTGACTGGAAATACCATGCCTTGGTTCAGGCTCACCTTAGTCCTCAAAGTGACATCTTCGCTTTTGAACACTTCAAAGAGGTCTTTTGCAGATTTGCCCAATGCAACAATGTTTAATTTCCTGACTGCTGCTTCCATGGCATTGATTGTGGATCCAAGTAAAATGAAATTCTTGACATCAAGCTTTTCTCCATTTATTATGATGTTGCTTATTGGGCCAGTTTTTGTTTTCTTTATGTTGAGATGTAATCCATACTGAAGGCTATAGTCTTTGATCTTTATCAGTAAGTGCTTCAAGTCCTCTTCACTTTAATCAAGCAAGGTTATGTCATTTGTGTATCGCAGGTTGTCGATGAGTTTTCTATCAATTATGATGCCACATTCTTCTTCATATAGTTCAGCTTCTTAGATTATTTGCTCAGCATACAGATTGAATAAGTATGGTGAAAGGATGCAACCCTGATGCACATCTGTCCTTATTTTAAACCATGCAGTATCCTCTTGCTCTGTTTGAATGACTGCCTCTTGGTCTATGTAAAGGTTCTGCATGAGCACAATTAAGTATTCTGGAATTCCCATTCTTTGAAATCTTATCCATAATTTGTTATGATCCACACAGTCATATGCCTTTACATAGTCAATAAAACACAGGTAAATATCTTTCTGATATTCTCTGCTTTCAGCCAAGATTCATCTGACATCAGCAATGACATCCCTAGTTCCACATCCTCTTCTGAATCCAGCTTGAATTTCTGGCAGTTCCCTGTTGATGTACTGCTGTAACTGCTTTTGAATGATCTCCAGAAAAAATCTACTTGCATGTGATATTAATGGTATTTTTCCATAATTTCTGCATTCTGTTGGATCGCCTTTCTTTGGAATGGGCACGAATGTGGATCCCTTCCAGTCGGCTGGCCAGGTAGCTGTCTTCCAAGTTTCTTGGCATAGAAGAGTGAACACCTCCAGCATTGCATCTGCTTGTTGAAACATCTCAATTGGTATTCTGTCAATTCCTGAAGCCTTGTTTTTCGCCAATGCCTTCAGTGCAGCTAGGACTTCTTCCTTCAATACCATTGGCTCTTGATCATATGCTACCTCCTGTGGCTGAATGTCGACCAATTCTTCTGGTACAGTGACTTTGTGTATTCCTTTCATCTTCTTTTGATGTTTCCTACATCATTCAATACTTTTCCAACAGAATCCTTAACTATTGCAACTGGAGGCTTGAATTTTTTCTCCATCTCTTTCAGCTTGAGAAATGCCAAGCATGTTCTTCCCTTTTGGTTTTCTAACCCCAGGTTTCCACATATTTTATTATAATATTTTACTCTGTCTTCTCAAGCTGCCCTTTAAAATCTTCTGTTCAGTTCTTTTACTTAATCATTTCTTCCATTTGCCCTAGCTATTCTACACTGAAGAGCAAATTTCAGAGTCTCTTCTGACATCCATTTTGTTCTTTTCTTCCTTCCCTGTCTTTAAATGACCTTTTGCTTTCTCCATGTACGATGTCCTTGATTCTTCCCACAACCCATCTGGTCTTCGGTCATTAGTACTCAATGTGTCAAATCTATTCTTGAGATGATCTCTAAATTTAGGTGTGATATACTCAAGGTTGTATCTTGGCTCTTATGGACCTACTTTAATTTTCTTCAGCTTCAACTTGAACTTGCATCTGACCAAGTGATGGTCAGTTCCACAGTAGGCCGTTGACCTTGTTCTGACTAATGATATTGAGCTTTTCTACCTCTCTTTCCACAGACTGATTTGATTTGATTCCTGTGTTTTCCATTCAGTGAGGTCCATGTGTATAGCTGTCATTTAAGTTGTTGAAAAAAGGTATTTGTAACGAAGAAGTAGTTGGTTTTGCAAAATTCTATCATGTGATCTCTGGCATCATTTCTGTCTCCAAGGCCTTATTTTCCAACTACTGATCCTTCTTCTTTGTTTCCAACTTTCGCGTTCCAATCACCAGTAATTATCAATGCATCTTGATTGCGTGTTTGATCAATTTCAGACTGCTGAAGTTGGTACCCAGCTGAAGTTGGTAAGAACCTTCAATTTCCCCATCTTTTTTTTTTTTTTTTTGGCATTAGTGGTTGGTGTATAAATTTGAGTAACAGTAGTATTAACTGGTGTTCCTTGTAGGCGTAGGGATATTATCCTATCACTGACAGTGCTGTACTTCAGGATAGATCTTGAAATGTTCTTTTTGACAATGAATGCATTGCCATTCCTCTTCAGTTTGTCATTCCCAGCCTAGTAGAACAAAACTGTCTGACTTAAAATTATTCAATCATCTTTAGTCAAAGAAAATTTTTCCCACATTTGAACATCCTGCTCTTTTAACATATATTACAAAAACACTGCACTAGTATATTAAACTGCTAACTGGGTTGCTTCTCAATTTAGAAATGTTCACAACACTTCAGTAACTCAGTGACTTCATCAAGAATGGGTATGTGGAAGGTTGGCTAATTTAGTAAATACCTCATAAAATTTTATAGTCTCATCCTTAGAAAATAACAAAGCACTTCACAAGCAAAGGCCAATTGGTTTCTGCATCTCTGAAGTTATCGGAGGCATTATATCAGCTACAGATGAAGACACTAAAGTTTAATCACTCAACTCCAATCATACTCTGAGGTTCTCATAGCATCCTTTGTCCAGCACTAAATCCATTATTTCCAGTCAGTAAAGAGGTACTGAAACCACAGGAGATTTCAGGAAGGGCCCATAGTCAAATCTGGGTGATATCCACACAACAGCAGCAGCTCCATTTTCAGTATCCTGTACGATGTTTTGGGCCATTAAAGGCGGCAGATCAAAACTTGCAAATGCAGAGCTCAGAATGAGCAGCAACCCAGCAACTGAGTTTCCAGGAATGTCACGTATCCCAGTATTTCAAGTGAGGAATATCTAGGGGGTTAAACATCTCCTCTTCTTTTAGGAAAGTTTTCCTAACCTTCCACAGAAAACTGTCCATTCCCTCTTTTGTCTCATTGTAGCTTAAAACACCTGTATCACCTTATTGTGTATATGTATGCCTGTTCTCTGTTAAATAGCTCTTTAAGGTGAGAAACTGTGTCGTCTTCACTTCTGTTAACCACCACCTAACATGGTGTTCGGCATATAGTAAAGGGAAAAGGATTTGGAGTTAGGAAAAGCTAGGTTCAAATCCTGTCTTTGTAACTTACTAGCTGTCAAATCTCGGGCAAATTATACAAGCTCCTAAACTTAACATCTAAAAAATTGAGGATGATGTCACTAATTTTGCAGGCCTATTGTGAAAATTAAATGAGCAAATGCATTTAAGGCACCTTAGTTTTGAGGTAGCTGTCACCACAAATGCTCAATATAGGAAGCAACAGCTTAAAAATGTTCAGTGAATGATGACTATGTATATGTATATATACAAACAAAATACCCATCCTCACTTATCCCCCTGCCACATTTCTGCTAACAAAGTGGGCATCCATAAAGGGTCAGCTTAAAACATCACCTCCTCATGCTTATTTGTTTACATTTTTTTTCCTCTCACAAGATTGTGAGTTACTCAAGGATATGAATCATGTCTAAGTCATTCTTGAACCCCTAACACCTAACACAGAAACTGGAACAAAAGAGATGCCTAATAAATGTTTACTAACTTAAATAATGAGGATATTGAAGGGGGGAAAATCTTCTTATTGTAAGCAGCTAGTTCTAATCTTTAAAAAGAAAGAAAGAGAGATCTATCATCTTTATTCAGTACAACAAACATAAAGATTTTAACTGGAACAAGGGAAGCAACAAGTAGACTGGGAATATTTTTTAACTCCAACACCAAAATTTCATTTTCAATTCTTAGACCCTTTACAGTCCTGCCCTACTTAAACCTCGGCTAAAAAGGGGCCAACCAAAGCAAGACATCTCAACAATTTAAGTAAGTTTACTCCTCCCATAAGTAAAGGTAGCTTTTATGTTTTTAATAACTAAGCAAGTTGTAGTTTCCTCCTAGCATTTAAAGTAATTTAACCACACTTTACAAATGAATATGCACTTCCTTATAATATAAGGACACCGATTGCTTACTTTTTTTTTTTTTCAAAGTAGAGGAACAGAATTTCTCTTGGTATTTAATCCAAAACCACAGCCCATTAGGAGGGTGCGATAAAAGTTCAAGTCAGCAGGCTTGGCAATAACAGAACAATCTTTACATCAGATACAGATCTCGAATTAACACTAGAAAACAGATTTGCCCTCAATTCCTATAGCCCAACATTTGCCTGCAAATATGGACTAATAACACAATAGGTGTTCTACACAATCTGTAGTTTTGTGGTCTAAATGCTTTGAAATCAAATTTTTGTAATAAAGAAGCCAGCCTGACTAGAAAAAAAACACTGCATCTCCCGAACCTAGCACAAGGCCTAGGTCAGAACAAACACTCAATAAATGTCTGTTGAGCTAAACTCATAGAGGCTTCCAGGCCCAAAACTGGATGTTTTAACAACATTTGCTAAATAATTTCTATTTTCAGCTTATACAAATAGGCCTAATCATGACAGATTCAACTAACACAGTATATAGTACATATACATGTTACTGTTTTCATAAGCTCATGGTAACCTTATGCATAATAGAACAAAACACTGTCTGACCTTGAACTGTCTTCAAGATAGTAGATATGTTGTGTCCATTGCTATGGCTACTATGTCAATCCATCTGACTGAAGGTTTCCTTCATTTTCGTTGACCCTTTACCAAACATAATGTCTTTCTAGAAACTGGTCTTTCTTGATGACACGTCCAAAGTAAGTAAGCCCAAGTCTCACCATCCTTGTTTCTAAGGAACTTTCTGGCTATATTTCTTCTACTACTGATTTGTTTGTTCTTTTAGGAGTCCATGGTATAGTCTAATATTCTTTGCCAACACCACAGTTCAAATGCATCAATTCTTCTGTCTTCCTTTTTCAGGATCCAATTTTTGCATCCACATAAGGTAACTGAAAAGGCCATGGCTTAGGTCAGATGCACCTTCGTCATTAAAGTGCTTTTTAATACATACACATAGTAGGATAAACATTATGTTTTAAACTAATGCAGCCGAACATACAGAGTCCACATACAAAATTACAACACAAGATTGCAGAACTGCATTTACCATGACACTAATAAAGCTTAAACTTCAGGTGCCCTCAATTGCAGGGCCCATCCCAAGGCCCAGGAAAGGATCTTAGCAATGTATTTCCCATGGTCATTACGTTTTCATAAAAATTGCAAAAGTAAGATAACTGCAATTGGTTAAGACTGCTGTTGCTAACTCCCCTTCCACCGTAATTCCTCCTTGGATAATACGGAATTCTGGGGATATGGCAAAGGGGAAGTCCAGTTGGACATATATTTAGTTTAGGTTTAGAGGATATATGTGGAGCCCTGATGGCACAGTGGTTAACAGTTTAGCTGCTAACCAAAAGGCTGGCAGTTCAAATCCACCAGCTGTTCCTTGGAAACCGTATGGGGCAGTTTTACCTATAAGTTTGTCCTATAAGGTCGCTATGAGTTGGAACTGACTCAACAGTAAGGATTTTTTTTTTTTTTTAGGATATATGTAGTTTGCAAGGAACACATGTAATTGGATTATTGTTAGTCATTCAAGCTCGGGAATACCAAGTCATTAACACTAAGGTGCAGGACTAGAGTCCTCTAGCTATAATAAGCTCCACGGGAAATAGGCACAGAAGGATGCGGGAACACTGTACCTCACATACGGAATTTAGTTGTGGTTTCTCCAAAATTGATAACAATCTTAAAATAGTACATGACATTATTAATGAGTTGTGAATCTGAAAATTTTCTAAACTATCAATAAAAAACACATTTTGATCAGCCATGCTAGGGGAAAAAGTAAATTTTCTATTCTCCCTGGAGAAAATAGCAATCCTACTTTACTAAATTGTTGATATATGAAGAAACGGTCAAAAAGTACACAGTCAAAAAAAAAAGTGAAGTAAAAAAGCATTAGAAACATCAGGCAGTTAACTAATAAAGATGCTATTTTTCTATATTTTGTGATGTTCATTCATTAAGTTTTTTGACTTTATTTAATTTGTAATATGCTATGATTTTTTTTCTAATTCTAAATATCCACTTTCCTGACTTATTTGTATTCATTTTTTTATTCATTTATCCAAAATGATACATGAGTATCATGCCCCCAAAATCTGGATTAGTGGCCACCCGCTTGAAGGCTCACTAAAGGTACCGGCAGAGGGAAAAGAAGAACTTAGAGCTTGGCTTAACTGATTTTCTCAATTATTCACACATAAACCTGTTTAGGTGCCTTCTCAGAGCAACTGCCCTTAAAGAGTTAACCAATCCTTTCCTCCATGCACTGCTCCCTACAGTCTTTTATTACTGTATTTACCAAACTACTAGAATCTGGTGCTAACTTGTCTGTCTCCCCTATTACCACAAACAACTTAGGGGCAGGTCCCATATATCTTATTCATTTGGGTATTTTTTTCCAGAAGCAATTTAATAACAATAAATAATTGCTATTAATGTTATAAAAAAAAAAAAGGTTAATGCTCTTAGAACCATTTCTGAGAAAGTTTTTTATAAAGCTCTTCTACTCACTAGTTATATTACATGTTTGTACATCATTGCAGGACTAATGGGGAACAGTGTATTTGACAAGATTAATTATAAGAATTAACACGAACCAATCTCTTTAATGACCCAAGAGGTGAGGTACAGGTGTCATCTCAGTGCTTCGCTCACCTGAAGGATCACCATAGTTAAAACAGCTGTATTGCCCAGTGGGGGAAAACTAGCAGCATGTGCAAAGAGCAGGAGGTGGCAGGCTGCTTGTTTTTATTCCATAAATGCTTAGCTACTCACTTAGCTAATGGAATCTCCAGATCTACGTGAAATGAGGCAGAGAAGTGTGTGCTTTTAGCATAAACTCAAAGATCCAAAAGGAATGCCCTTTGGTTTTACTTTAAAAAGAACCTTCTGAAGTGATGGAAATGTTCTAGGTCTTGAAAGGGGTGTGGATTGCAGAAGTGTATATATTTGTCAAAACTAATCCAACTATTCAAGCTAGATGGCCCCCACCCCACAAAAAAAAAAAAAAAACTTGCTCTGAGGAAATCTTTAAACCTAAAACTGAAACTATCAGTCATCTTTAAACCAAAAAATAGTTTAGCTTAACTAGAAAAGAATGTCTGCCTTGAGCACTATACTCTGTTAAAGAATGACCTATCTATAAGAACAAATTAACAACAACTAGAAAGGTAAGATGAGAAGCTCCGGGGTGCAGTGAGCTTGTGTTAACGATGGTGAAATAATTTGGAAACGAGTATCGAGAAAGGTGGCACAACTTGAAGAACGTAACCAATGTCACTGAATATAACCACTGTTGAGCTGGTGTGTTTTATTGTGTACATTTTCACCAAAAATTAAAAAAAAAAAAAAAAATCATCTATTACATGCTTAAGATCTGAGTTTTTCACTGGTTGTAAATCACATCCCAATAAAATAAAAATTAAAAAACTTAAAGGAATCAACTCCTTGAGCCTATTTCTTTGGTAATAAGAATTCAATAATATTAATGCCTAGAAACAAAACAAAAAAAAATCAAGAAATGGTAATATAAATGTGTTGTTGTTGGCTGCTATTGAATCGTCTCTGACTCATGGGGACCTTGTTATGTATAACAGAACGAAACGTTGCTGGTCCTGTGCCATCCTCACAATGGTTGATATTTTTAAGCCCACTGTTGCAGTTAGAGATATGTCAGAGTTATCTAAATACATGAGAGATATGAAATTAAATATCAAAACAATTGGGTATACAGTTCAAAGTAACTGTATCTAGAAGGTAGGAAGAGAGGTTGTTTTTCATCGAAGCCTTATAGAATTACTTGACTCTAAATTAAACTATGTTCAAACAACAATGACAAAACATAAAAACTAAACTTAAAAAAAGGTTTGAAACCTTAATTTTTTTTAAGTTTGAATACTTATCTAAACAAAGCAACATAACGGTTTATTTATAGAAATGCTAATGAACTACTCTATCTTTAAAACTTAAGAATAGTGTACACTACATATATATCAGCACATTTACAGCACATCACAGATAAGAATACCAAAACCGTTGATACAGAGATTTCTCATCCTAATGCTTACGAGCTGGCGGCTGCAACTGCTATAATTCTTAGACATTCTATTACAGAAATTATTTCAAAAGCATTTACCTACCATACAGGATGGCTCCAAAAATTAAACAATGTGTATGGAAATATAAAGCACCTGGTACATACTAACTGCTCAAGAACTGATACCAATTAAATACAGCTGTACCATCTGTTTATCCCTGGGAGCTAGAAGCTAGTCCACAGACATAAGCTGAGTTATATGTACATACTATGCATTTTTAATAAATACAAAAGAGTAGAAAATCATCCAATGTCACACAATACAACAATAATTATAAGACACTTGGAATTCTTGGTATAATCAAGATTTTTTGTTGTTGTTTGCCATCAAGTCAATTCTGACTCAGAGTGACTCTACAGGACAGAGTAGGACGGCCCCGTAGGGTTTCCTAGGCTGTAATCTTCACTGTAATCTGGTGAAGGAAATCAGGAAAGGTGTGTGGCAGGGTTGTATCCTTTCACCATACTTACTCAATCTTTATGTTGAGCAAATAATCCAAGAAGCTGGACTATATGAAGATGAATGCAGCATCAGGACTGGAGAACACTCACTGACAACCTGCGATATCCAGATGACACAACTTTGCTTACTGAAAGCCAAGAGGACTTGAAACACTGATGAAGATCAAAGATTACAGCCTTCAGTATGGGTTATACCTCAACATAAAGAAAACAAAAATCTTCTACAGCCAGACCAATAAGCAACATCATGATAAACGGAGAAAAGACTGAAGTTGTCAGCGATTTCATTTTACTTGGGTCTACAATCAATGCCCAAAGAAGCAGCAGTCAAGAATTCAAACACTGCCCATGGAAGCAGAGGTCAAGAAATCAAATCAAATCAAGCTAAAGATCTCATTCAAGTGTTAAAAAGCAAAGATGTCACTCTGGGGACTTAGGCGTGCCTGACCCAAGCCAAGGTATTTTCAATCACCTCATATGCATGTGAAAGCTGGCCAATGAATAAGAAAGAGTGAAGGAGAACTGATGCATTTGAATTATGGTCTTGGCAAAGAACACTGAATATACCATGGACTGCCAGAAGAATGAACAAGTCTGTCTTGGAAGAAACACAACCAGAGTGCTCCTTGGAAGCAAGGATGGCAAGACTTCATCTAACATACTTACGACATATTATCAGAAGGGACCAGTCCTTGGAGAGGGACATCGTGCTTGGTAAGGTCGAGGGTCAGCAAAAAAGAAGAAGACCCTCAACAAGATGACTGACAGTGACTACAACAATGAGCTGAAACACAAGAACAATTGTGAGGATGGCATGGGACTAGGCAGTGTTTCATTCTGTTGTACGCAGCGTCTCTAGAGTGAGAACCAACTTGATAGCACCTAAAAACAACAACACTCTTCATGGGAGCAGATTGCTAGGTCTTTTCTCCAGCAGAGCAACTAGTAGGTTCAAACTATAGGCTTTTTGGTTAGCAGCCAAGCAATTAACCATTGTACCATCAGGGTTTCTTATAATCAAAATTAATCTCATTAAAATTTGTTTCCACATAAACATACATAAATCAGTTGGATTCCTCTACACCAACAAAAAGAATGATGAAGAGGAAATCACCAGATCAATACCATTTACAATAGCCCCTAAGAAGATAAAATACTTAGGAATAAATCTAACCAGAGACATAAAAGACCTATACAAAGAAAACTGTAAGACACTACTGCAAGAAGCCAAAAGAGACCCACGTAAGTAGAAGAACATACCCTGCTCATGGACAGGAAGACTCAACATTGTAAAAATGTCTGTTCCCCCCAAAGTGATCTATATATACAACACAATCCTGATCCAAATACCAGTGACATTTTCTAATAAGATGGAGAAACAAATTACCAACTTCACACGGAAGGAAAAGAGGCCCCTGATGAGTAAAACATTACTGAAAAAGAACAAAGTGGGAGGCCTCACGCTACCTGATTTTAGAACATATTATACTGCCAAGGTAGTCAAAATAGCCTGGTACTGGTACAACAACAGATACATAGACCAATGGAACAGAATTGAGAATCCAGACATAAATCCATCCACATATGAGCAGCTGATATTTCACAACGGCCCAAAGTCAGTTAAATGGGGAAAAGACAGTCTCTTTAACAAATGGTGCTTGCATAACTGGATATCCATCTGCAAAAACATGAAACAAGGCCCATACCTCACACCATGCACAAAAACGAACTCAAAATGGGTCAAAGACCTAAATATAAAATCTAAAATGATAAAGAACACGGAAGAAAAAACAAGGACAATGCTAGGAGCCCTAATACATGGCATAAACAGTATACAAAACATTACTATGACTGTACAGACACCAGAAGAGAAATTAGATAACTGGGAGTTCCTAAAAGTCAAACACCTATGCTCATTCAAAGACTTCACCAAAAGAGTAAAAAGATTACCTACAGATTGGGAAAAAATTTTTAGCTATGACATCTCCAGTCACCAGCTGATCTCTAAAATCTACATATTACTGCAAAAACTCAACAACAAAAAGATAAATAACCCAATTAAAAAATGGGCAAAGGGTATGAACAGGCACTTCACTAAAGATACTCAGGTAGCTAACAGATACATGAGGAAATGCTCACGATCATTAGCCATTAAAAACAACACACTGCTGTCAAGTCGATTCCGACTCATAGCAACCCTATAGGACAGAGTAGAACTGCCCCGTAGAGTTTCCAAAGAGCGCATGGCAGATTCAAACTGTCAACCTCTTGGTTAACAGCCATAGCACTTAGCCACTACGCCACCAGGGTTTCCCATTAGCCATTAGAGAAACGCAAATCAAAACTACAATGAGATTCCATCTCACTCCAACAAGGCTGGCATTAATATAAAAAAAAAAAAACACAAAATAATAAATGTTGGAGAGGTTGTGGAGAGACTGGAACACTTATACACTGCTGGTGGGAATGTAAAATGGTACAAACACTTTGGAAATTGATTTGGCACTTCCTTAAAAAGCCAGGACTAGAACTACCATATGATCCAGCAATCCCACTCCTTGGAATATATCCTAAAGAAATAAGAACCTTTACACAGATAGATATATGCACACCCATGTTCAGTGCCGCACTATTTACAATAGCAAAAATATCGAAGCAACCAAGATGCCCATCAATGGATGAATGGATAAATTATGGTATATTCACACAATGGAACATTACGCATCAATAAAGAACAACGATGAATCTGTGAAACATTTCATAACAAGGAGGAATCTGGAAGGCGTTATGCTGAGTGAAATTAGGCAGTTGCAAAAGGACGAATATTTTATGACACCACTATTATAACAACTCAAGAAATAGTTGAAACAGAGAAAAAAATATTATTTGATGGTTACCAGAGGGGGAGGGAGGGAGGGAGAGGGGGATTCACTAATTAGATAGAAGAAGACAAGAACTAATTTAAGTGAAGGGAAGGACAACACACAATACAGGAGAGATCAGCACAACTGGACTAAACCAAAAGCAAAGAAGCTTCCTGAATAAACCAAACACTTCAAAAGGCCAGCACAGCAGGGGCAGGCGTTCGGGACCATGGTTTCAGGGGACATCTAGGTCAATTGGCATAATAAAATCTATTAAGAAAGTATTCTGCATCCCATTTTGGAGAGTGGCGTCTGGGGTCTTAAAGGATAGCAAGCAGCCATCTAAGTTGCATCAATTGGTCTCAACCCACACAGAGCAAAGGAGAATGAAGAACACCAAAGACACAAGGTAAGTATGAGCCCAAGAGACAGAAAGGGCCACATAAATCAGACACTACATCAGCCTGAGACCAGAAGAACTGGATGGTGCCCGGCTACAACCGATGACTGCCATGACAGGGAACACAACCGAGAATCCCTGAAGGAGCAGGAAAGATGTGGGATGCAGACCTCAAATTCTCGTAAAAAGACCAGACTTAATGGTCTGACAGAGACTAGGAGGACCCCAAAGGTCATGGTCCCCAGACCTTCTATTAGCCCAAGACAGGAACCATTCCCAAAGCCAACTCTTCAGACAGGGACTGGACTGGAGTATAAGACAGAAAATGATACTGGTGAGGAGCGAGCTTCTTGGATCAACTAGACCCATGAGACTGTGCGCAACTCCAGTCCAAAGGGGAGATGTGAAGGCCAAGGGGGACAGAAGTTGGCTGACTGGACACGGAATTACAGAGTGGAGAGAAGCTGTGTGCTGTCTCACTAGGGGGAAAGCAACTAGGAGTATATAGCAAGGTGTATATGAGGTTTTGTATCAGAGACTGACCTGATTTGTAAACTTTCACTTAAAGCACAGTAAGATTAAAAAAAAAAAAAAATTGTTTCTACAATTAACAAAGTATGGCCTTGCAAAAAAATCACAAGATCCCAGAGCTTCAAATGGCTCATCTAAAAGGAAGAGATACGACTAACCTCTGTACTCTCTTCTGACCCTAAAATCACTTAATGTAAACTGTTTATCCAGAGTTTTGATCTCATTCTTACCAACTCCACAAGTCACCAAGAATCTTCTCAAACATCAGTAGGAAGATTAAAAAAAGGGAGACTGCACATTATCAAATAAAAAACTGTTCTTTTATAAATAAGAAAAAGAGAAACAAAAGTGTAATGATTTTGCCCAGGTTACGAAAGTTCTGTATTATCACTACCTAAATTCCAAGGCCAGAGGCCTACACCGGCTCTAGACATACTATTTTATGGGATAACTGCAAATCAGAAGAATACTTGAATCCTTCTAAATGAATAATTTCTTTTATAAGGATCAGCACAAAGCTGTTTCTATGAGGTGGAGGTTAAAGATGTCCCAAATGTCCAACTTTTCCAAATTGCTGAACTACTCCATTATCTCTAACATCAACTACTCCTCTTCCCCTCAGTACTCTTCCTCCTGTCTTTGGGTCCCGGAATTCACTGCACCGTCTCACAGAACTCACGAACTGTATCAAGGAAGTGGCTCACGTGGTTGTGGAGGCTGGCAAGTCCCAAATCTGTGGATCTGGCATAGGCTTCTCCTAACTCACGTGGCCACAGGGGCTGAAGAACCCAAATCGGCAGGCCAGGCAACAGGCTCCTGGCTCAAAGGCTAGGAAATTGGCGAATCAGATCAGACCACTGGTTGCTGGCACACAGTGTTGTGGAAGCTGGTGAATCACAGAATCAGCAGGTCAGACAGCAGGCCGCTGTCTCAAGTCCCAAGAACCGGAGGTCAGACAACAACAAGCTGGACACAGGATGCAGATACAGAGACAGAGGGCCCCGCCAGAGCGCCCACACTATACACTGGATGCAGGCCGCACCCCAAGAAAGGGTGTGACTTGAGTAAGGGCGGGACTTGAGTCATGCCCTCCTATAAGGCTGTGACTCAGATACACTCCACACTAATCCTGCCTCATTAACATAGAAAAGTTAGGATTTATAACATATAAAATGGAGGATAGGTGGAATAATTATATCAGATCACAAAATGGAGGTAAGCCACACAATACTAGCAATCACCGCCTAGCCAAGCCAACATACAACACTAACTGCCACACCTCATTAGGGTTCCATATACCTTTTTTACATAGTCCCACCCAATCATTTGTGGAAGTCACAAACACTATGCTAAAAAAGGGCTATATTAAGTAATTCACTGCACCGTATCTTCTATAAAGTAACTAAGGCAAAACATTTCTTTTATTCAAGATCTTTTCATTCTCCCTTTCTGTTTGGGAAGCAAGGGTTTCCACCTTTCAGACCATAATAAGCATGAGCTTACCATACCAAGCAAAAGGCAATTATAATTCCTTTGAAGGAAGACTAACAAGAATAGCTTCTGGTTATCAGTGTGATGTCAGGAAAGCCCCATTAGGAAAATAACACACAAATGCAATCAAACCTGGGAACACAAGGCAGAAGAAGGACTGGATAAAAACCCAGGTTTTTGATCCTAAAACAGTCAACTGCAAAAGTGATATTTTACATTATCTGGGATTCAGCAATGCTTCCTGCCTGGAATGGGCTTCAACTGCAGCCATTTAAATCTAAAAAAAGTTTAACAGAAATGAAGTATAACACAAATGAGTGGAACAATCAAAGAAACCCTAAGAAGAAGTTTTTACATTATTAAGAGAAAAAAAAAATGCCTAAAACTAAATGTAAAAGTTTCCCCTTTCCTCCTACTTTTTTCCTCTCCCTCTCCCCCTTGTCTCTCTCTCCCTCTCTCTCTTTCTCTTGTCTTTAATGGGAGTTCCTTTATTGAAGGGACCTCGTCTTCCTTTTGAAAAAAAAATTTTTTATTGAGTAGAATACACAAAACATAAAATTAACCATGTTAATGTGAACAATTCAGTGGCATTTGGTACATTCACAACGTTGTACAACCATCATCTCTATCTACTCCTAACACATTCTTATCACCCCAAAAGGAAACACCACACTTGTAAAGCATTCTCAATGCCCTCCTGCCCCTGGTAATCACCAACCTAAATTCTGTCTCTATAGATTAACCTATTCTATATATTTCACCCCCCAGTTTCTTTCTGAACTAAGTGAAATACAAGTATCAGAACTGCCACAAAAAAAAAAAAAAAAACAAATTCACTAGGCTAGCCGCATCTCACTAATACAATTATGCAAAGTTTTTACTGATAAAATGGTAGTGTCCTGAGTTTGTCATAACAACTTATCATAGTTTAATCTGTAAATGTTCAAAAACAATAACGTTCCATAAGGCATAACCTTCACACGTACATGCACTAGCATTTGGACACTACTATTTACTCATGGAAACCCTGGTGGTGTAGTGGTTAAGACCTACAGCTGCTAACCAAAAGGATGGCAGTTCAACTCTACCAGGGGCTCCTTGGAAACCCTATGGGGCAAAACCTGTCCTACAGGGTCACTATGAGTTGGAATCGACTGGATGGCAACAGGTTTGGTTTTGTTGGTTTTTTTTAATTTACTCATACTTTGGAAAACAAGTCATTTCTACAGCTCCAATTATGCCATCTGCCTCCAAAACGTGTATTATCTGCATGGAATTATCAGTTTATTCTCTGCATTAAAATATCAGAAAGGTAACTAAGAAACAAAAAATCCAATATGAGTTAAAATTTTTTTGTAAATTTTGTAAATCCCCCTTTACAACTGTAATACATGCTGACCTTGAAGAAAAACGGTAATTTTTAGTAAATTACTAGTATTTTAAAACTTCATTCTGTGACTATAAAACACACAAAGAATTTTTAAAGGATATTCAATCATTTCTTTTTACATAACTTCATTTTTTTATTTCATTTATCAGAAAAGAGCACCATCCTGAATTTTAACCTAAAAGATATTATTTTCCCTTTTAAAATAAGGAAGAAGGTTGATGGCAGAGGATACATGTACCATAACTATGCCATGCCATTAGAAATAAAGGGGACAGAAATCTCTACTAATAACCTGTTTCCTTGGCATTAATATAAAAAGCCCAAGAAGCTTTCAAGATTGTTAAAGATGCAGTGGTGGGTGAGGATGCAGGGAAATGGACACTTACACTCACTAGTGTTGGGAACACAATCTACAGCACACATTGGCAGGTAGGAAATGTGTCCCTGTCATGTGCAATCCTTGAAAGAAGGGTAAAAAGACAACAAGGTCTCTACAAAACCGTGAGATGAAGATTCAATAAATAGGAATTCCAAACCTTCCTACCTTGTTGTGCACTGTGGCCACCTATTTATATTGACCCTGACCCTCAATGATTTTTAAAACTGCCCATCTTCAAGAAGGTCACAGTCTAATAGGGAAGAAGGACCTGAAAATGACAAGTACAATTATATACTGTAGATGAGTGTTATAACAAGGACTCTGAAGGGCACTGAAATAGTATCTAACAAATTTGGGAGAGGGCATAGGTCAGGGAAAAAGAACTGCCCCCCCGCCCCCCGCCCCGGACTAAAGGGAGGGAGTGGGGAGAAGGGCAATCCATCCAGAATAACAGGAAGGACCTTTACAAAGGCAGGGACACAATAGAGAAATGTATGTTTAAAAAAAAAGGGCAAATAAAATGGCTGAGACTCTGAGGGGAAGGCCGCATTTGGAAGAAGCAGATGAGGCTGGAATAGTAAGCAAACACCATACCGAGCAGGCCCTCCTTGCTGTGGGGTATTATCAGCCGCTTCCAGCCCACTCCAATTTCTATGTGAAAAGCCCCAGTGAGCAACAGGAATGGGGTGGGCCAAAGGATTTCTCTATTAAAAAACATGGAGTTAAGAGCAAAGCAGCAACATGAACAAAACCCAATCCACCCAATAGGGACAACCTCTGCAGAATTCCTGCTGTTTTGAGTACCTGAACATACTATATGCATTGTCTCAGTTATCTAGTGCTGCCATAACTGAAATGACATAAGTGGGTAGCTTTAAAAAACAGAAATTTATTTTCTCACTGTTCAGGAGGCTAGACGTTTGAATTCTGGGTGTGGTTCTCGTGGGAGAGTCTTGTCTATTTCAGCTTTGGCAGCTGCCAACAATCCTTGGCTTTCTAGGGTTTGTAGATAATCTGTCTCTTTCATCTATCTTCCTCAGCCCATGTCTCCGTGTCTATTCCGTGTTTTTTAAATCTGAAGTGATTAGGTTTAGAACACACCCTACATTGGTATGACCTCATTAACATAACAAAAGAAACCCCTATTTCCATACAGGATCATATTCGCATGTACAGGGATTAGGATTTCAACATATATTTTGGGGAGAGCACAATTCAATCCCTAACATACATCTTAAAACTTGATAAATACAGTCTGCAACTATTTCACATCTATCCTCAAATAAGATTGTATATTCGATGCAACATTCATGATCTTTAATCTTCATTAGCCAGTGGACTTGAAACAATTAATTAAAAACTATGAACTTATCCATAGAACATGTCGGTATCTAATTTTAAGATTCTTGAGGGCACAGACCACATCTTATTTATTTCTGAACTCCTACCTTTCTCCCCTTCCCCAGCACCTAATACTTTGCTTTACACAGAGGAGGTGTTCAATAAATACTTATTGTATTATGCAATAAGGCCATGCATTTGTAAGATAGCTAAACAAAATTTGGAATGAGGAAGGAGTTGATATACTGGCTTGGGAATTTCATGAGCAAGGATAATGACAGTGTTTGTACAGGACTCTCTGGTTTATGAAAAGCTTCCATGTATATTGTCTCACTCAATTCTCACATTAACCCATTGAAATAGGTATTTCCCCACACCCCTACTATCTCCTTCAGTAGGCAAGCCTATAGGACAGAGCAGAACTGACCCACAGAGTTTCCAAGGAGCAGCTGGTAGATTCAAACTGCTGACCTTTAGGTTGGCAGCTGAGCTCTTAACCACTGTGCCACAGGGCCCCAGTCAAAGAAAACAGAGACTAAGAAATTAAGTGACCCACCTAAGGTTACATGGCTACTCACAGATCAAAGACCAAAACCCAGATTTCCTCACTCCTAGGCTACTGTTCTCTCCGTGACAACCGTCAGTCTGCCAAAATTAAAATTAACTCAAAACATATTTGCCAAGCAATGTACTAACATGCTGGCAAATGGGGAACAAACCCTCATGAAATTTATAGCCCAGAAGGAAAAAAAGACCTTAAACAGTAATTACGGATAATTAAATAACTACAGATATGCAAAGTGCTGCAAAGACAACAAGGGAACCTAACACCATTAAGGGCCTTGTGGAGTCTTTCAGGGACAGAGGTAGTATTATACTGAATTCCAAGAATTTTTCTTCACCTTATTTCAAATCACCTAACCCCATAATCAGGCATCCATTTACTATTGTCCAAAGCATCTCAAGATTAAATGAGCTTTCAAATCACCTAGGCTACTTATTAGGATTAATCCTAATTCAAGGATTGGGGCCTGAAATTTTGCATTTTTAACAAGCTCCAACGCAATGCCAAAGCTCCACATTTTAAGGGTCTAAAGCAGACTTCTCAAGGGTTATAGGTTTATAGAGATACTGATCTCCTCAGTCCTAGAGGTTGCCCCACTATCATCAGTGGACCAAGAGCAGACTTTCTTCTCAAAGGTGTTTTTTTTAATGTTCAATGACATCCCTAGGCAACTATAGTTATCACTCAACAACATAGTACCAACACCTTACAAATACCTTCCCACATGAACAAAAGCTAAAATCAATTCAGTTCAATTAAGGCATATTTTGGTTCCCAAATGTCTAGCCATTTAAAATTAAAATACTTTTTGGTATAATTAGAAATATGATATTTCAAATAAATTCAGTCTTTGATGGCTTGCTATTGCCCAAATTTAAAACTCACAAGGTTGGCAAAAGATTGACTAAAGGGTTGAGCATTCTTACAGATAGGACCTCTTTGGGAGTCTTTAACAACAGGTTAGAGACATAAGCCAAAACCAGATCCAGTCTTTGAGTAGATTCTGAGAAATATCCTACATGACAGAGCAGAACTGCCCCATAGGGTTTCTAAGTCTATAAATCTTTTACGGAAGCAGGCTGCTACAACTTTCTCCCTCAGAGCAGCTGGTGGGTTCAAACAGCAGACCACCTAAAAGTTAGTGTCCAAGCGCTTTAACCATTGCATCACCAGGGCTCAAAACAATGCTGTGCTTAGGATGAGAGACTTAACTTTTGAAATATTTGTTGTTCGCTGACTCAAAGGTGCAATTGCTAAGAGTAGAAATTAAAATAGTCAGTTGAATATTCGGCAGGGTGTAGGGAAGTGGAACAGAGGATGGAACCAAGCACATATGAGTAAAAACTACAACCAAGGGAGTTTTTAAACAAAAGGCTATTTCAGTAGTTAAACCTAATGCTACAGGACACTAGCAAACAAAAGATTCCCTAAAGAGCAGCAGGGTCATGCTGCTGCTCATCTATCTAGAACATGACCCAAAGTATTGAGATACCAGAATAGTTCCCATAAAACAGTACCCCCCCGCCCTGCCACTGTTTCCACTTACTCAGTTTTTGCAGGATACTAGTATTTAAGTTACACCATTATCTATTTCCACAAATGAACACTTACACAAAAAGTATTTTTTATTACCCAAGACTATACCGATACCAGTACCCAAGACTATACTGAGCTATTTGCATCAAATTTCCAATGGAGACCAATGAAAGAATTTAGGCAGAAAGATAAAACAAGAGTAGCAATAAAAGGAAATTTAAACTTTCCACTAAAAATAATAATAATAACAAAGCTGCTTGGCTATGAGGTAGACTATTACCCAAAGAATGTTTGCTTACCTTCAGAGTCCTGCTTTTGTTACCTCAGAAAATCAAAGTAGCTGTGATATGTATTATCATAAACTACAGAAATTGGTTATGATTTAGGTAATAAGAAATGGTGAATAAGTTTATATAATAACATCTACTAGCAACAATCACACTATGAGATCTACAACAAACTAGATTAGTTATCACTGCTGAACATAACTACCATCTACTGAGTTAGGCCTTTTATATTCAGAATATCTAATACTCCCAACATTATACAAACAGGGAACTGCCAGATATTCAAGTTGGATTTAGAAGAGGACGTGGGACCAGGGATATCATTGCTGATGTCAGATGGATCCTGGTTGAAATCAGAGAATACCAGAAAGATGTTTACCTGAGTTTTATTGATTACACAAAGGCATTCGACTGTGTGGATCATAACAAATTATGGATTAACACTGCAAAGAACGGAAATTCCAGAACACTTAATTGTGCTCATGAGGAACCTGTACATAAATCAGGAGGCAGTTGTTCAGACAGAACAGGGGATACTGATTGGTTTAAAGTCAGGAAAGGTGTGCATCAGGGTTGTATTCTTTTACCACACCTATTCAATCCAAGCAGCTGGACTATAAGAAGAACGGGGCATCAGGATTGGAGGAAGACTCATTAACAACCTGCGTTATGCAGATGAAACAACCTTGCTTGCTGAAAGTGAAGAGGACTTGAAGCACTTACTAATGAAGATCAAAGACCACAGCCTTAAGTATGGATTACATCTCAACATAAAGAAAATAAAAATCCTCACAACTGGATCAATAAGCAACATCATGATAAATGGAGAAAAGACAAGTTGTCAAGGATTTCGTTTTACTTGTATCCGCAATCAATGCTCATGAAAGCAGCAGTCGAGAAATCAAACGATGTAATGCACTGGGCAAATCTGCTGCTTAAGAACTCTTTAAAGTGTTGAAAAGCTAAGATATCACCTTGAGGACTAAGGTGCACCTGACCCAAGCCAGAGTATTTTTCAGTTGCTTCGTACACATGCGAAAGATGGACAATGAATAAAGAAGACTGAAGAAGAATTGATGCCTTTGAATTGTGGTGTTGGCAAAGACTACTGAATTTACCACGGACTGTCAAAAGAAAGAACAAATCTGTCTTGGAAGAAGTTTAGCCAGAATGCTCCTTAGAAGCAAGGATGGCAACACTTCGTCTCATATACTCTGGACATGTTATCAGGAGGGACCAGTCCCTGGAGAAGGACATCAGGCTTGGTAAAGTAAAGGGTCAGCGAAAAAGAGGAAGGCCCTCAATGAGATGGATTGGCACGGTGGCTGCAACAATGGGCTCAAGAATAACAATTGTGATGACGGCGCAGGACCGGGCAGTGTTTCATTCTGTTGTGCACAAGGTCACTATGAGTCAGAACCAACTCGATGGTACCTAACAAAAACAACAACACTGCCAACATCTCTGGAATATTGGTCCTAAAGAGAGGCTCATAGGAAAAAAAATTTTTTTTAATGCTTAATGGCCTATAAGACATCACAGATTACTATCACACACCATAAGCAATGATGGAGTCTCAGAGTGCTTTCATCCACACATGCCCAAGGAGAGGAGTAGGGCAATAATGGTGGTTGGACAACAGTCACAAGGAGGGTTGCCAGGCAGGGTCAAGAGAATAGTTGTTTACAGGGGACTGGGCAAATGAGTATAATGAGGATTATGGGAGCCACCTTTCTCACTGACAGAAAAATATGCAAAGGGGAAGGGATGAATGAATCCTGTGCTATTGATTTGGAACTGCAGGTATCAGTGTGAACTTGTTTAATACATACAGATACCCAAAACCAATTACCATGGAATGGATTGTGGCTCACAGCAACCCTACAGGACAGAGGAGAACTGCCCCCACAGGATTTCCAAGGAGTGACTGGTAGATTCAAACCACTTTTGGTTAGCAGCCATAGCTCTTAACCTCTATGCCACCAGGGCTCTGAAAGACATAGGAAAAATGTATAGATGTAAATGTGTACAGGGTAAGTGTGTATTTTATATCACTGTCCACCGAGAAGGCTTGGGATATGCAACACATCTTTAGTAATGAACACATCTATTACCCAGATTTTGGTTTTGAAATACCATTCTCCACCAAATAGAACCCAAGCCCTTGGAGAAATGGCCCATTTCAGAGCAAGGGCAGAGAAAGTAGAAAATGAAACTGGAATATTTTGTGTTGCCAGAAAGTAAGGAAGCACTCAGAAGAGAAAAATAGGAACAAGTCAAAGGGACGCACAAGCCATGTAGAACAGGGCTCCCACTAGGCAAAATTGGGACAATTTGAGTACTAAAATAAATAATGATTGTTATGGATTATAATCCATTGAATAAAACAGGAATCTGTGTGTTGGCACTGATATAAAAAAAAATAAACAAATGGAAAGAAGAGTAAGTTCTTCTTTACAGTAGAAATACCAAATAATATAGAAGGAATGACAGAACAGAAATAACTTTGGCAATAATGACAGTAATTGAGAAAACATCAATGGATGTGAAAACTGGTGGGTAAAATGGACTGAGAAACAGGATAGTGACATAGTCTCAAAATACCTCCCCACAAAGTATTAATTACAAAAGGAAAAAAAGATAAAACAGCTCTACAGTGGAAAAACTTGGTAGACACCTTTTATCAAAGGATCAAAATTAACACCACCAATAACAGACAAATAGGCACTATGTGCCACCTGAGAAGATGCAGTAAGAGAAGAACACCATTCACTTCATTATATTTCTGCCCCAAATGAAAAAGTAGGTCTAATCACAAGGAAAACATTGAACAAACCCAAATTGAGAGGCATTCTACAAAATGACTGCCTATAATCCTCAAAAATATAAGGGTCATGAAAATCAAGGAAGGCCTGAGAAACTGCATTTACATAATTGGATGCAACATGTGACTCAAGACTGGATCCTGAGGTAACATTATTGGGGCAACTGAGGAAACTCAAGGGGGTCTCCGGATGAGGCATATGTGGGAGTTCTTTGTGTTAGTCTTTGTACTTTTCTGTAAGTTTGAAACTGTTTCAAAATAACTTTATAAAACACTACTGCAAATGAAAAGATTTCACAGCTACACTTTCAATTTAAACTTGTCATAAAAGATGGCCTTAAGCTAATTAATACAAAACAAATATAGAAGTAGGGGGAGGAAAGGACGGTTAAAAATTTCTCTATATTGCTAGAACGTGAATGGAGCTTGAAGACATTATGCTGAGTGAAATATGTCAATCACAGGACAAATACTGTATGACCTCACTTATATAGAAAGACAAGAACAGGCAAATGTATACAGACCAAAGTTTATTACTGGTTATCACAAGACTAATGGGGTTATTGCTTATGAAGTATTTAGTATGCGGTGATGGGAAAATCACATTGATTAAGGGTAAGGATTGCATGGCCATTTAATGTCACTGATGTCAGTAAGTTGTACACCTGTACAAAGTTGAACTGCAAATGTTGCGTGCTAGATATATTTACAACAACAGCAAAAGAAAAAGAATAGTTGCTGAAGCTGCTTATGTACAACCAAGCACCTCCTGGGATTCGGTTTCTTGATCTGGAGATTTAGGGTCATGGTTTCTTGGGACACCCCAGTTAATCAGGCTAATATCATGTTTAGTGCTTTTGTTTTACCGCGTAGTTCATTGCGTAGTGCCTGGGGTTTTAAAAGCTTGCAAGCAGCCATCCAAGGTACAACAATTGGTCTTTATTTGTCCGCAGTAACAAGAAAGAAGAAGGGCCAGAAACAGGAGGAGGAAACGGAACACATGGCTAACTGCCTCCAAGAACGACTGTCTCTTTTGCCGTAAGACCAAAAGAACTGGACAGTGCCCGGCTATTATTACTGAATGTTTTGATCAAAAATTCCAAAGAAGATTCCTGATCAAAAGGGGGACAATGCAGAACAGAATTTCAAATTCTCACGTAATCCAATCTTTCTGGAGCCATAGAGGCTACGAGAACTCCCAATACTACTGCCCTCAGATAATCTTTAAACTTTAAACCTTAAAACAAAAATGTCCCCTGAAGTGTTCTTTAAACCAAACTACAAAAAAAAAAAAAAAAAAATTTTTTTTATTTTATTTTTTTTTTTACAGTTTAGCTTAATTAGTAAACAACGTCTGCCAGAAGCACTGTGCTCTCTTAAGAACTATCTATATGGGATCAAATTAACAACAGCAACTGGACAGGTAATTGATGGGGCAGTGAGTTTATGTTAATGGGGGAGGGCCACTTTAGAAGAGGAGGGTGAGAATAGTTGTACAACTTGAAGAACGTAATCAATGTCACTGAATTGTACAAGTAGAAATTGTTGAATTGGTGTATGTTCTGCTGTGTGTATTCTCAACAACAAAAAAAAAATAATTTTTTTAAGAGAATCTGTAGCAAAAATAAGTTATAGGACATAGTCTGACATTCCTAAAAGGTACCACTTGTTCATATTTTTTAAGAAATAACACATAGAGACATGTGGGCAGCTCCTGTCTGGAGGCGAGATGAGAAGGCAGAGGAAGACAGGAACTGGTTGAATACAGGGTGGAGAGAAGGAGTGTGCTGTCACATTGTAGGCAGAGCAACTAGGGTCACATAATAACATGTAGATAAGTTTTTGTATGAGAAACTGACTTGAATTGTAAACATTCACTTAAAGCACAATAAAATAAAAATAAAGTAACACATAGCTACTTTGCCTCAGTACCTCCTAATAAAAGATACAATTAGAGAAAAATATTACATTTTTTTTCACATATCAGAAACCCCAAAGGTATAAAAACTGTTACCACACCTGGGGAAAAAATGTCAATAAAGGTAAAAGTAATCACGTGGCAATTATTTTGCACTCATTTATGTAAAATAAAAGCAATCCTGCATCAGATGAGAAAAGTAAACTAAGGCCAACCAAGTATCTATAACCCCAAAACCACAGTTCTGAATAGATGATAACGTTTACTTCTGTTGTTGCAGTTATTAGCTGCTGTCAAGTCTGCCTGACTCATGGTGACCCCGTACACAATACAACGAAAAGCTGCCCACTCCTGCATCAATTCCATGATTGGTTGCAGATCAAACTGTTGTGATGCATAGGGTTTTCACTGGTTGATTTCCGGAAGTAGATTGCCAGGCCTTTCTTCCTAGTCTGTTTTAGTCTGGAAGCTCTGCTGAAGCCTGTTCAGCATCACAGTAACATGTAAACCTGCACTGACAGATGATGGCTGCAAATGAGGTGCACTAAAAATTAACCTGGGTCGCCCACCTGTGTTGCTCCATGGAAGACAAGAATTCTATCACTGAACCAACAATGCCCTATATGCTAACTTCTACTCCCCCCTCCTGAAAAAGTAACATTAAATTAGGTTGGCAGATTACAAAAGTATAGGATAATACTTAGTCGACAGCTATTCAAAATGATATTGTAGATGTTATTTATTGACATAAAAGATTCACAAGTAAAAAGGTCTGGTTTTTGTACAGTAGGGATTCATTTGCTATTTTAAAATATACAGACAAAAACGCAACAGAAAAAATTAAGAAGTTATATCCTAAAATACTAACAATAGTTATCTCTAGAGTGTGATTATAAGCTTTTCTTTTTTCCTTTTCTTATGAGTATTTTGTGATTTCTCTCCAGTTCCAGTTGCCATCAAGTCAGTTCCAACTCCAGGCAGCCCCACGTGTGCAGAGCAGAGCTACACTCCATGGAGTCTGCAGTGGCTATTCCCTTTCAGAAGCAGATCACCAGGTCTTTCTCTGAGGCCTCACTGTGTGGGTTCGGACAGTCGATCCTTAGTCAAGCACTTCACCATTTGCACAATCCAGTGATTTTTCTAATGTGTACTATTTTTACACTAAAAATAGAAGGTAAAAATAATTTTAAAGTATTATTTAAACTTAAAAGTTTTTATTTTCTCTGTCATCATTATATTTTTGGTAAACCTCAGAAAATGGTCTGAACCATGTGAGATATCAATACCTGCTAACAGAAGACCTATCTTAAAAATAAGGCCAATTCAAATAAAACCTTTCTTAGAGTTTTATCAATTATACATAAGGAAGTCTGAAGCAGGATCTCTGGATCTAGATTACCAGGATTCAAAACCCAGCTATGTCACTTATTGGCTACACAACATTGGGTCATTTATTTAACCTCTCTGTTATGAAACCCTGGTGGCATAGTAGTTAAGAGCTATGGCGGCTAACCAAGAGGTCGGTAGTTTGAATCCACCAGGCGCTCCTTGGAAACGTATGGGGCAGTTCTACTTTGTTCTATAGGGTCACTATAAGTCGGAATTGACTTGACAGCAACAGGTTTGGTTTGGTTGGTTGTTACAGATTAAACTGTATCCCCCAATACAGGTGTTAGAATCCTAACTTCTATACCTGTGGATGTAATGCTGTTTGAAAACAGGGTTTCTTGGTTGTGTCAATTAGATCACACCTGAGGAAGGTGGGTTCTAAATCTAATCACTTCTGAGTTACAAAAAGAAGACATCAGACACAGAGACATGCACACAGAGTGGCAAACAGATGTCATGAGAAGATTGCCAAGGAACCCAGGAATGCCCAGGGCTACAGACAAACAAGGAATCAACACTATTGAGGCTCTGATTTGGACTTTTAACCTCCAGAACTATGAGAATATAAATTTCTGTTCTCTAAAGCCACCCACTTGTAGTATTTCTGATACAGCAGCACTAGGTAATTAAGACACTCTCTGTACCAGTTTCTTCATCTATAAAATGTGGTTCCTGGTAGTTACTAAACTGAGTTAATTATTTCAAGCACTTAGTGCTTGGCACCTAGTAAGCACTCAGCAAACTATAATTATTATTACGATAACTATTAATTTTTTTTACAGGTGAGGATGCTTAAGTACTAAAACCAAAAACCCATTCCTGTTAAGTTGATTACAACTCACAGCGACCCCATGTGTTACAGAGTAGAACTACTTCATAGGGTTTTCCTGGCTGTAATCTTTACAGGGAAACCCTGGTGGCATAGTGGTTAAGAGCTACAGCTACTAACTACAAGGTTGGCAATTCGAATCTACCAGGCGCTCCTTGGAAACCCGATGGGGCAGTTCTACCGGGTACTATAGGGTCACTCACTATGAGTCAGAATAGCAGATTTGGACTTTTTTGGTAATCTTTACAGAAACAGATCTTCAGGTCTTTTTTCCAGGCTGCCATGGGCGGGGGTGGTGGGGAGGGTAGTTCAAACCACCAGTTTTTAGGTTAGTAGCTAAGCAGTCAAATGGTAACCATTTGTGCCACCCAGAGCTGAAGTACTAAAATCAGTTAAATCATTGCCTGACAACAAAGACAGTACGTATTGTTTGTTTGTGGGTTTGGTTTTTTTTTGCAAGCAAGATTGTATCATGTGCATATCGCAGGTTGTTAATAAGTCTTCCACCAATCCTGATACTGTATTCTTCTTCATAAAGTCCAGCTTCTCAGATTATTCCATGGATTACAACCTCCTAATAAGGAGTCACGGGTTAGTGCAAGCTCTTAAACACGCAAAGCTGCTAACTAAATGTTTCAGGTTCAAGTCCACCCAGAGGTTCCTCAGAAGAAGGACGTGGTTCTACTTCCAAAAAACCAGCCATTGAAAACCTATGGAGAACAGTTCTACTCTGACACACATGGGATCACCATGAGTTGGAATCAACTTGACGGCAACTGGTTTTACCATATATATAATTTACTGATGTTTAGAGTTTATGGTTCCTTACTAGAACTAGGCCAGGTATTTTTGTCTGTTTTATTCATTAATGATAGCCAGTGCCTAGATCAGTGCCTGGCACAATGAATAATTTCAAATTCTTTCCATTTCTTACAGCCCTCATGAGTCACGAATCATCACTTTCTGAACCCTATCTCACATTGCCCTTATTTCCTCTGTTCCATCCACTTAGAGTAGCCTTCTAAGTAGGCTTCCAAGAACTGGAGGAAAATATTTTTACTTAACTCCGAAACTGTAACTCTTCCTTTCTCTACTCATCTTTTAGTATAGAAATAGTATTCAGGAAACTATACCAAATGACAAACAGATAAAATAATCAAAACTTTCCCCTTTCACTTCCAATACTGATCTACACAGTCTTCCCTTTAGATTTTAAGCTACTGGTAGACAAACACTAAATCTAAAAATGTCTGATTAACTTTTTGTATTGTGTAGCACATGGATGGGCTAAATGTCGCGAATACTCTAAATGCTATGTGACCTGACTGAAAAGTTGTGCCTCAAAGAGTGCAAACCCCCTAATGTGCTATATACATCAGTTATGGCAAGATTTTTCTTACATAGCTAATGTGCTTCAGGAAAAAGGGAACTTATCCATGCCATTTCTGAATCTATAAACATCGAGCCATGTAAAAATAGGAACCTATTGTATTTGTATTCAGAAAATAGTACCAGGACCTTCTCCACCCTTTATTTCCAGCCAAATATGGCTCTTCCCAGCTTGGACAAATTTAGCTTATGAGTTCCAAGAGACTCAAGCCCACCAACAGCAGCCACTGACATCATCTACATTACTATTTCCAATACAGTTTTTTAAATCTTGAAAAGAATCAAACATCAGCAATATAAAATTATACTCAAGCTTCAAGCTGAGATGCCTGTACACGTCGATTCAAACTAAAACTGGAAACAAAGACTTCTTTAAAGTCACTCAGTCCTCTCATCTAGCACTATTCCAATCTGACAAACTCAAAATCAACTTCTAGGATGAGCCTAACAAAGGGGTTTCATAAGATTAAACACATTAGGCAGGTTGACACCAGCCAGGGGCCAGGCCCCCTGTGCTTTTTAGAAATATTGGCAAGTCCTGGTGGTCAGCCTTCTGTGACAGCTCAATTTTGCTTACATGCACTAAAAAAAATTTCCAGATTTGTGAAAATTAGTGTGGGTTGAAGTGTCAGGATTCAAATGCCAATTTGATAACTCAATATTACAGGAAGTGGGGGAAAAAAAAAATCGGACCAGAAGGTAATTTTTAAATGCTATTTTCTCCACGACTCTAAAGGAGAGTTTGGGGTGGGTTTCAACCTCCAGATTTTAATGAGTTTTCCAGGCAAAACAAAGCTGTCAAAAGAGGAATTCCTCAGGGTGTAATTCCCTGTTTTAGGATGACTGGAAGCTTGTACTTTGCCTCCATAACTCCATCTGGTCATTCCATCTTACTGCCCTTCCCCTCTCAAATTCCTCTGAAATAAACAATAAGTGAAATAATGACAAGCACTAAATAATGACAAGCACTAAACGTGATGCTAAAGTTGGCCTTTACAAATGACTTGCAAAACAACTCTCCAGTGGACCTAATCAACCTAGGGCACGCTACCCACCAGACAGTATTTGGTGGTTGTCTGAAAGAATAAAAGCCCGTACTCTTCAGGGAAGCACACTGAGAGAAAGGGTGCCTAGGGAAAGCAAAAAGCTGCTCCAGATTCTTGCCCCCAGGACCCCCAGCTGCCATCAGGAGATACTGAGCAGCAAGCAGCCTCACTTCAGTGTTAACATCCACAGGACTTGTCTCCCCAACTTCTCGCCCCCTAAGAACCAAACCCAATCCACTGCCGTCCAGTCGATTCTGACTCACAGCAACTTAGAACTGCCCCCACAGGGTTTCCAAGGCTATAATCTTTATGCAAGCTGACTGCCACATCTTTCTCCCGCGGAGCAGCTGGTAGATTCCAACCGCTGACCTTCTGGTCAGCAGCCGTGCGCGTAACCACTGCGCCACTAGGGCTCCTTTAAGACCTTTAAAAAAAAGGGGGGGGGGGAATTAAAAGAGTCCTGGAGCGACGGGAAAAGTACGAAGCTTTATCTCAGTGCATGACAATCAGAAAAAATTGGCAGCCCGGACGGGCACAGCGGACCCGCAAGCGCTGGATACGGGTCACGCGGAAGAGTGGGAGGTAGCTATGAAGAGCGTACACACAAACAAACCCGGGGATAAGTACGAAGGGAGAGGTTGAGGTGATGGGAGAAACCCGGGAGCAGGGAGAGGCGTGTATCGGGACCTTGGGGTCCGGGGAGCAAAGCCTCGTTAGGGGTTGGAGGAGTCCACGCGCGCTCGAAGAGCGCTGGGCAGGAGGCGACGGTCCGGCAGCGTCAGCGTTCCCGGCAGGTTCCCGGAGCCCTGCTCGGTGGAAACGCCCGCCCGGGCAGCAAGGACCGAGGCGGCCCGCATCCGGCACGGCCGGACCGAGCGGGGCAGCGGGTGCGGGGCCGGCGGCCCAGATCGCGCCCGAACAAAGCCGGGGCTCGGGACCTGGCTACTCACAACAAGAAGCTCATGTCGGCTGCGGCGTGGGCTGCAGGCTCAGCGGTCGCGGGGCCTCGGGGCGGCAGCGGCGGCGGCTGCCAGGGAAGAGGAGAGGCGGGAGGGAGAAGGAGGAGGGGTGCGCCGGCTGCTCCTCGGCAGCAACTTGTTCGGCTTCGCTAGTTCCAATGGCAGGCAGAGGGGGCGGAAGTGGGAAGCGCACGGCTCGAATCTCTCAGTGGGAGGGGAAGGAAAGGTAGGCGGGGCAAGGGCAGCCAGCCAGCTCCTCCGAGAACGCGAAGCTACCGCCGCGCCTCTCCCCCAACCATGCCGCAAGTCCTGCTCCCCAGCCCCCTGCCACCCCCGATTCCGCCAGCTCTCGCGAGAGCGGCGCGCTCCCAACCCGCCCCTCTGGCTGCGGCTAAGGGTGCCCTCACCTCTAGTCACCTTTGCAGCCAGAAACCACGCTTGGCGAGTGCCTCGGGATCCCGGGTTCACTGAGGCCTATCCATCCGGTTGGGGGTCCCGGCAGAACGCTCCGGGCTGCTGTGCTGGGTTTCAGCGGTCAGGGAGGAAGTGGGCTTCAGATCCAGGATGTCAGGGCCTTGCAGTGAGGGGTGGAATTGCCACCAGAGTTCCATCCATCGTGCCCAGCAAGGGACGATGAAAGGTTATGGAAACTCTTTCTCTGCTAGTATTTAAAAATAGGATGGAGTTTCATCTGGTTGAAATGGTTTGGGTGTGGCTCTACCACGGGAGAGGAAAGGGACTAATTTTCAACATCTTGGTCGTTTTGTAGGTATATTTTAAAACCCTGAACTAGGAGGAGGTCAAGGTCCATCATCACTGTCTGAACTGGCAAGCTAGACTGTCTTCAAAACTGGGAAAACTGAAGGCGCCAAGGGGGAGAGCTGAGGCCAGTTCATCATGGGTCCCAGCGTGGTAGGCTGATCAGCAATGGCAATAATGATTACGCATGTATGGGCTGACGTCAGTTACAACCGCTGGACACTCATGCACAAAACGTTGTAGAGGCGAGAAAGCACCAGAAAGCACCAGTCCCCCTTACGGAGAGCCTTTCATTCTCACATGGTTAAGGGGCATGGGGCAAATCTTTATATATTTAAGAATGGCCCACATTCCTTGAACGAGTCACCATAGCATTATCAATTGCTAGGAAAATATGTTGTTGTTAGCCGTTGAGTCGGTTCAGTCTCATAGTGACCCTATGTACAACAGAAGGAAACCCTGCCCTGAGGAATCCTCACAATTGTTATGCTTCAGCCCATTGCTGCAGCCACTGTGTCAATCCATCTATTGAGGGTCGTTTTCATTTTCACTGACCCTCCACTTTACCAAGCATAATGTCCTTCTCCAGGGACTGATCCCTCCTGATAACATGTCCAAAGTATGTGAGTACATACTCTCACTATCCTTGCTTCTAAGGAGCATTTTGGCTGTACTTCTTCCAAGACAGATTTTTTCCGGGGGGGGGGGGGGGGCTGGGAGGGTGGAGGGTGGGAGGTGTGGGGGGAGTATTTTACACAAGAAGTGTCCCTGTTCTTTACTCACAACATCATCAAATCTACAAGTAAGCTTTCAAAGAACCAGGACAAAAATTAGTGTTCAGATATTTGGAGCCCTGGTGGTGCAGTGGTTAAGAGCTACGGTGAGCTATGTCTGCTAACCAAAAGGCTGGGCAGTTCAAATCTTCCATCTGCTCCTTGGAAACTTTTTGGGGCCGTTCCACCCTGTCGAGTAGGGTCACTATGAGTCAGAATTGACTGGATGACAACGGGTTTAGTTTTTTTGGTTTTTGGCATATCATCACAAAGGGCATAGTAGATTTCAAGGGGGTGCAAATTTGAAATTTATTTGATTGGCAATGCACCTCGTGTGCAATCACCAGCCATCTGTCAGTGGAGGCTTCCATGTTGTTGTGATCCTGAACAGATTTCAGCAGAGCTTCCAAATTAAGATGGATTAAGAAGAAAGGCATTGCTATCTACTTCTGAAAGTCAGCCAATGAAAACCCTGTGGATCATAATGGTCAAATCCACAAATGATCATAGGTTTGCCACAGGGCAGAGCGGTGTATCCTTCCACTGTGCATGTGGTTCCCGTGAGTCAGGGGCTGACTCCACGGCAGCTAACAACATTGTGCATTATTAGCTTGGCACTTGGTAAGGCAAGACATTAAAAAATATATAAAATATTGGAATCTTGACACTTACCTAAGGACCGGCAGAGGGTTACTGGAATATTTTGGGAAGACTTCAAGACTCAAAAGATGCAGAAAACAAGGGAAGAGAAGAAGGATTTATCTTAATATGATGAATGTAATGGATTTTTGATATATAAGCCCTCAGTTCTGGATCTTGATATGAAAACTAGCATGCTATATAATTCCTTATGGTTCTTTTGAAGACTTGAATTACCAGAATTCTCAGAAATTATTTGAGAAGAGCAAATCAATTAATCTGTCAGAACCTCAGTTCTACCTCCTTTAAAACGAAGGCATCAGATTATTACATGATCTGTAAAATATCTTCCAGTTCTAAAATTTTGTCATGCCAGGGGCATTCTTCAAATGACTGGCACACAATGCCCAACTCTTCCCTGATTTGATAGGCTGGCTTAAGTAACCTAACTTTTTGTCTGACACAGCTTAGGTGACTCCTATGACACTGAATCAGGAGAAAGATTGGCAGAGGAGAGAATCTGCAAAAACACCTGCTAAGAAGAGTTGTCTGGATTTAACAGCTGACATATATATATATATATATATACACACACCAAACCCACTGCCACTGAGTGACTTCCAACTCATAGCGACCCTACAGGACAGAGTAGAACTGCCCCATCTGGTTTCCAAGGAGCGCCTGGTGGATTTAAACTGCCAACCATTTGGTTAGCACTGTAGCTCTTAACCACTATGTCAAAAGGGTTTCCATATGTATATATAGATGGATGGATGGATGGAAATACATACAAAAAATATATATACATGTATATAAATGTGTGTATATATATATATATATAGAAACCCTGGTGGCGTAGTGGTTAAGTGCTACAGCTGCTAACCAAAGGGTCGGCAGTTCGAATCCACCAGGCGCTCCTTGGAAACTCTATGGGGAAGTTCTACTCTGTCCTATAGGGTCGCTATGAGTCAGAATCGACTCGACGGTACTGGGTTAGGTTACACACATTTTTCCTCTCTGTCAAGGTTAAGATTTCTACCACCTTAAAGAAGATGATAGTACTTTTGTTCAGATAAATTAATCACTTCCTAGGTACTGATTAATACGTGACCTTTCCTGAATGAAGTAATACTAGTTATAGCCAGTCAATAAGGGGAAATTTCTCCTTATAGAAGTATTTCAGATTAAAAAATGAAGTAGAAACGATTGAATTATTATTTAGACTTTTGCAACCTAATAGATTAATAGATCTAGGCATTGATCAACAGCTGCTAATATCATAGTAAGAGCAAGGACCAGACTTTATGTACCTCCTGATGAAGGAGTACATAAGCACCTATGAAGAAGTCTTGCACACAAAAAAATAGAACCCGATGAAGCCTTTAGATCCAGTTACAGAAAACAGAAGAATGTGTAAGAAAGCATGTTAAGTGACACCACATGGATTCAATCAGCAAAATCTAAACTGTGAGGAAACTATCCAAGGCCTGATTTCTTCAGCAAACGAATTGCAAGGAAAAAATAGAACTGGAAGAAAAACCTAGAGATTGAAAGAGACATAGGAGACATATCAACCAATTGCAATGTGTGAACCTCATTTGGATCCTGATTCAAACAAGCAGCCTGAAAAACAACCATAAATGTTTATGTCATTTATGATATAACTGGAAATTTGAACACTGATTGGATATTTGATAACAATAAGGATTTTTTGTGAATTGTGGTAATGATGTGGTTGTGTTTTTTCTTAAAAGAGACTTTATGTTTTAGAAATATGTACCAAAATGATTTAGAGATGAAATAATTATGTCAGATTTGCTTTAAAATAACATGGGAGAGGGAAATGGACAGAAGTATAGACGAAACAAGACTGGCCGCAAGTTGATAACTGTTGAAGCCAGATGATGAGTATGGAGGCTGGGGGTAGCCACGGTACCGTTCTATTTTTGTTTAGTTTTTAAATCTTCTGTAATAAATAGACAAACAAAAATGGGTCTCCTTTTGAAAAGGCCTAGAAAAAGTGCTAAAATTGATGGGCTTTAAGAAGAGCTGATATGGAAGATAACGTTTTGGACTAGAGGGTTCTTTCCTTGTGCTCACATTATGCAGCTTATTTTGTTGTTGTAAAGATTTACCAATTCAAGGTTTTTCACGTGTACAATTTAGAAACAATAATTACATTAATCACCTTGCGCAACTGTCACCAATACCTGTTGAGGCAGATTTTTCTGTCTAATATATAAAGATGTTCTTTCACCTGTAAGGCTAAAACAGATGTTATCGATGCTAGAGCGGAGAAATGCTGAGTTCAAACCCTGTGCCTTAGTACGTGCATTAGTATTTCTTAAGCAGCTGTGATCTGACTCTGGAAGAATAGATTCCTGAACAACAAATGCTAGAAAAGCTATACCTGGGCAACAAATCCTTAGTGACTCAGTGAAGTGTACTCTGTTGTGTAGGAGTGTTTTGATTGTATAATACTTAAATTGACATGCTAAGTATTTCACCTAATTGGTTCAACTACATAAGATTGTTTTTATGTGTGTTTTTATAGCTACCATTTATTGACTTTCTTATGGGACAATCACTCTGCTAAACTTCTTCTATTTTATGTTTATTTCATTTTTTCCTTACACTGTCCCATGAGGTTGGTATTAGGTATTACAGTAAGTCCCTGGGTTATAAAAGTCCAAGTTAAGGACAACTTCTTGTACTTACCCTTTAAAAAAAAAAAAAAAATTTTTTTAATGTAAATTTGTCCTCACTTTAAAACAATTGAACCAACCCCTACTCACAGCAAATTCATCACAATCACCTTTACTTGCTGTAAGTGCGGCTTTTAAATCATTGGAAAGGCTTTGAGCTTTTTCTTGCGCTAAAACCAAAAAAAACCAAACCCATTGCCTTTGAGTCGATTGCGATTTCTTGCACTAAAAAACAAACCCACTGTCTTCGAGTAGATTCTGACTCATAGCGACCCTATAGGACAGAGTAGAACTGCCCCATAGAGTTTCCAAGGAGCGCCTGGTGGATTTGAACTGCTGACTTTTTGGTTAGCAGCTGTTGCCCTTAACAATTAAGCCACCAGGGATTCCTCTTACATTAAAGTAAAGTTAAATAATAACTGTATCTACCTGTTCTGACTTACCTACAAATTATTGAAGACACACGCAGGAACGGATCTCCTTCCTATTCCAGGGAGTGCCTGTATTTCCCCCATTTTATAGATAAGGAAACCAATGCTGAGAGGTTAAGTAACTTGCTCGAGATCACACAGCTAGTAAATATAATCTTAATTCAGGAAAATCAGTTTTCCCTTCCAAGATGGCCTAAATTAGCCTGGATATATTCTAAGTGAATTTTGGCATGCTACACAATCCCACTTAACACAGCTAATAATTCAGCCTGACTCTATCAATGCTCTGTAGGTTTTAATTCTATGTCATTTGTACATAAAAACTTCTCAAGGACATATTCATTTGATACAACAGAAAAGTGTGGAAACATGAAAGGTTGGTTTAATGAAGGCTGGCATCTTTCAGTGCATTCATTTTTCACTAAAACTCATAAACCTTCTTAGGGGAAGTGAGCACAACTTGACCAAGGCAAAGTCATAGAAGCTTCCTGACACATCCAAACACCTTGATGGACTGAGTTACCGGCCTGAGGGCTGGGGACCGTGGTCTTGGGGGACATCTAGGTTGACTGGAATAACATAGTTCATAAAGACAATGTTCTATGTCCTACTTTTGTGAGTAGATTCTAGGGTCTTAAAAGCCTAGAATCTAAGAGGCCATCTAGGATACATCCATTGGTCTCATACTGTCTAGAGCAAAAGAGAATGAAGAACACCAAGGACGCAAGGAAAATATCACATAAACCACAGCCTCCACCAGCCTAAGCCCAGAAGAACTAGATGATGCCTGGCTACCACCACCGATGGCTCTGACAAGAACCACAATAAAGGGTCCCAAACAGAGCTGGAGAAAAACGTAGAACAAAATTCAAATACACACACAAAAAAAGACCAGACTAACTGGTCTGACAGAGTCTAGAAGAACCCCCAGACTATGGCCCCTGGACATCTGCTAACTCAGAACTGAAGCCACTCCCAAAGTCCACCTTTCAGCCAAAGATTAGACAGGCCTAAAAAACAAGTGATAATACACATGAGGACCGTGTTTCTTAGTTCAATCATATATATGAGACCAAATGGACAACACCTCCCCAAAATCAAAAATGAGAAGGCAGGAAGTCACAGGAAAACTGAATGAATGGACCTGGAGAACCCAGGGTGGAAAGAGAAAGAGGGAGAGTGCTCACAGATTGCGGGGATTGCAACCGATGTCACAAAACAATTTGTATATAATTTTTTTAATGAGAAACTAATTTGTACTATAAACTTTCACCTAAAGCATAATAAAATTTAAAAAAATATAATAAAGGTTCTTATGTAATATTTAAAGTGGAAGAATGAATCTTCTATTGACCCCAACCCTAACCCAACCTCCTTCCCTTCAAGCTGGTTATTCTTTTAAAGTTGAGGTTGTGCAATAGAATGTCTAGATTTTAGGGAATGGCAAGACTCAAATCTCTTATTCACTCAGCAAATATTTATTGAGTGTCTACTGTAGGTCTCTATGAACAAAAAATAAATACAGGGCCATCATGAATTATATAGGTCTTTAGGGAAAATAGACAATCAGATAAATAAAAGAAAAATTGTAAGCAGTGTGTCATAAAGGAAATGTCCACCCTGTTATGTGAGTGTATATTAAGGGGATCTGACCTATTCTGGAGTGTCAGAGAATAATTCGACCCTGTATAGTCAGAATAAAAATCAGTTGCTGTCAAGTGTACTCTTACTTTTGGCATCCTCATGAAATGTCAGAGTAGAACTGTGCTCCATGGGGTTTCCGATGGCTGATTTTTTGGAAGTAGATCTCCAGTCTTTTCTTCCAAGGTGCTTCTGGGTGGACTTGAACCTCCAACCTTTTGGTTAGCAGCCAGGTGCATTAAACATTTGCACCACTCAGGGACTCAGAAGTCAATGTGTTTTTGTTGTTGTTAGTTGCCAACTAGTCAGCTCCAACTCATAGTGACTTTATGTATAACAAAACAAAGCATTTCCTGATCCCCGCCATCTTCATCATCACTGATATATTTTCCTCCCATTTAAATTGTTGTTACATTATAAACAGCATTATTTAATATAAACCCCACTCATCATTGCCAACCCACTTTGGGTGTTTTGTAGCACCACAATATAGAAATTGATTTTTTTATTTTGGGAAGCCAATCTTTTAGAAATTTCCCTAAGGTGCTACTTAAAGCATAACGTTGAAGATCTTAGTCCACAGGACAAAAATTATAAAAGATTTCTTGCCTGAACCTGTGCTTGCTCAATAAATGTTGGACTGAATTTCTTGATCTGTCAACTTTACCGCTGCCCACAATTTGTTGTTTTTCCCATTAAACAAGGAAGCTGCATAGAGAGGAGGAGAGAGGGTCCTTTATAAGTCTCCTCAAAGCTGTTTTCTCCCAAAATGATAGGACATTGCCAAGGTCGGAAAGTCTAAAATTAACTCCACCAGCTGTGTTTTGGTTTGCTGCATATAGCGCATGGGCTCAGGGGGCTCAATCTGCTAGGCTAGCTTGCTGCTTCAATCTGCTGTGCTTTTAAAAGTTAGTCTGCCTGCAGTGCATGTTGTGAACAAGATGTGGTAACTAAGCAGCTTGAAAGTATATGGGAACAAAGCAAATAAGTCTCTCCTTGAATCTCAGAAAAGCCTAGCAGCAATGTGGGGGATATGGAGAAATCACTGCTGGGTTTGTCAGATGAGTGGCTTAACTTTTAACCTTACTGAAGTTTCCCAGTGAGCAGGCTGCTGATGTGCTGTCAAGCATTAAGAGGTGATAATGTAGTTTTCAAGGAGTCTATGTTTTAGCCCATCCATCTGCACGAGGTGCTTTAGTGTGGAGGACCATATATAGACACAGAGAGTATTCCAACTGGGTGCAACTTAAAAATATCATAGGAACCAGCAGCTGTTACTTTCACCCACAGAACTTCACAGTTGGCTTAATTAAATAGTGCCTGTTCCCAAGAGCTGCAGCCCTTTGGGTAGTGCCCTAGGCATTTACGCTGCTTCTCCCTACTCCATTCCCTTCTGATGAGTGACATAAAGCAGAATGGAAGCATGAAAGGGATCAATTTTGAGGAGTGCAGGGCTTCCATCAGTGTAAATAATAAAATGTGGAAGTCAAATCTTTAAATATCTGATCTTGAATCCCTGCCTATACAGCCACTGGGCTGCAGGCACCCCCAGGGACATAAGGTAGTCCCTAGTCTTGGCCATTTGTTCTCTCTTGCCTGTGGCTATTACCGCACCCTCTTCTGGCGTCTCTCTGATATTTGTCGTAGTTGTCATAGTCACAGCTATAACAACCTGAGCAGACCACAGTCCTCTTATAGCTAGAGACATGAGATACCGCTTTACATGACATACTTTCCCTGCCCTGCACAGACAGGAATCTGGTCCCAGATAGGCAAACTACTTGTTTTTCCTTGGGAGAAATATTCTAACCCTCCCAAAACACCATTATTCATGAGACCTCTATGGTATCACAGTAACCAGGAAGCATCCATAGAACAGAAGACCAAGGTAATCAATCCCAGCTTGATATATGACCAGATATTTACAAATCCTTATATATAAGCCATATTCTGTGTTTTCACAGTAATCATTCCTTTTTGAGTATAGAATCAAAGAATTTAGCAAAATAAAACCATAGTGAACAGGAAGATTTCCTACACAAAACAAGGCTTTTGAGAGAAGTTACCTTGTAAAGCACTCCTATTTATTTAAGGCCTTTCTGGAGCTCTGCAGGATAAATGACCATTTGCAAGTTGTAGTCAATGTGTTAATCGGTAACATTTATTGAAGATCTATCATAAGCCAGGCACCATGTAAAAGGTGAGAATGCAAAGGAATTAGACAACATCCATCATGACCCTCAAGGATCTCACTGGCTAATGGCAGAGACTGGTATATAAACAATTACAGCACAAAATGATTGCTCTTTTAACATGAATATATGCAAAGGGTTACAGGAATCCAACTGGTAAAACAGTGTAACTAATTTAAGGAAAGAGGTAAGTGTCAGGAAGAGTTCTACCAAAAATTAACATTTATGCAGAGCCTTAAAGGGTAAGTAGACTTTCTCCAGGTGAGGAAGAAGGTGATGGAGGAGTAAAAGGCAAAGAAGAGCCCCGGTGGTGCAGTGGTTAAGCACTCAGCTGCTAACCAAAAGGTTGGTAGTTCAACTCACCGGCTGCTCCACGGGAAAAAGACGTGACAGTTTGCTTCCCTAAAGATTTAGAGCCTTTGAAACCATATGGGGCAGTTCAACTCCACTGCAGCAGGTTTGGTTTGGCATTGCAGAAAAAGGATGCAACATGTGTAAAGCCCAGAGGCATGAAAAAATAGATGTATAGGCAAAGGAAATGTTGACTGCTATCTGCCATTTACACTTTAGTGTTCAACAAATATTTTTTGAGCACCAACCATATGCCAGTTACTTATCTAAGCACTGGGGATATAAACCAATGCCTTCAATCGAGTCACATCCGACTCATACAGTAGGGTATGATACAAAGTCCATGATCTCAAGAAGCTTATATTTTAGTAGGAAGTAGATATTTTGAATTGAAGTCAATGTATTCACTCTCTAGTTGTATTTGCATTTTAATTACCCCAAATTATGGCATGAAAATCTCAAGTCTTGTTAAAAGAATATCTAAATAAGTAATAAAAAAAAGCATCAGGAATCATGTAGAGAAGAAATTTTGAAATCACAGCAAAAAGGAAAAGGACTTCTGACAGCTAAGGAGGCAATAGTTCCAATGCTTGTTTGAACTCATTTGAACAGAATCACAAATCCAATCCTACAGGAGGTACTGTGAAAACTTAAAGTACAATACTTAGCCATAAACTCAATGACTGTATGGCTAAATGGAGCAAGTATGTGTCTGTGTGTGGGTAAAGAAGTTAAAATGGAACCATTGCTCTGTTGCTAGAAACAAAGCCTCCCCTTTGCCCCCTGCCTCCTTCCTCCCTCTGGCAACCCCCAGGGACGTGGGTCATCTATCAGAGTCACTGTCACAGGGCCTTCAATGCTTACAATCTCCGTAAATCTAGCCTGGATCATCAACAACCCTCACCAGACTACACAGCGTGGTTCAAAAGGCAGGTTCCTCCCAGAAGGCCCATGTGGTTACTCTGGATAGGACTGAAAGCAACTCTTTGTTCCCTGTGATACCCAGGAGCCACCTGTGGCTGCCTGACCTGCCATGGCTCATACACAGCTTAAATAATCATGGATACATATGCAAGTCTAAGCCAGTACTGAAAACAGACCACAGAATCTTCAAGGTATGAGAGGAACTAATAATTATTTTCTGCTGTGTATTTTTCTGCCAGTAATCTTGCAAGACTACATTTCATTTTATTCTCGTGACAACCCTATGAAGCAGATTTTATTGTTCCACTTTTATGGATGAGGAAATTAAATCACATCTACTACAGCCCCAATAGAAAGTACTGGATCCAGAATTTCAACCTGGATCTATCAAATTCAGGAAAAATTAAACCATCTTGGGGCTTTATATTATTTAAGAGTTGGATATTAAGTTGGTTCATAAACACAGCATTGTATAATATTAACTCACGTATTAGGAAATTTATTCCTTTTTAAATTCATTTAGTTCTTCTGATTATATAAAGAAGAAAGTCTTGGTTTCATGGTACTGTGTCTTTAAAACCAAAAACCAAACTTGTCGCTGTCGAGTTGATTCTGACTCATGGCAACTCCATGTGTTACAGAGTAAAACTGCTCCCTAGGGTTTTCTTAGCTGTAATGTTTATGGAAGCATACTGCCAGGCCTTTCTTCCATGGTGCCACTGGACGGGTTTGAAACACCAGCCTTTAGATTAGTAGTCCAGTACAAACCTTTTCTACCACCCAGAGACCTAGTATGTCTTTAGCACCTTTCTGATACTTAGTGTCCCACAGAAAGCACAGGCTTTAGACCTAGAGACTTCAGCAGGTAACAATATCAATCTAGAACTTAACATCTTGTTCTTATTGTATTTATTTTTATGTTTTTCTTCCACATTAGACATGCGATACTGGTTTCCATTTATAGTAGTGATATGAAGTATAGCCTATTTGTTAAGCTTGGAGCCCTGGTGGTGCAGTGCTTAAGAGCTTGGCTGCTAACAAAAATGTCAGCAGTTCGAATCAATCAACCACTCCTTGGAAGCTCTATGAGGCAGTTCTAGTCTGTCCTATAGGTTCACTATGAGTTGGAATCCACTCTGCTGGCAATGGGTTTTCTTTGTTAACCTTAAGATCTCTAGCATCAAACTACCCAAGTCCAGCTACTTACTATCTGTTTGACCTTGGATAGGTTAATTAATCCTTCTCAGTCTGCTCATTTGTGTTGTTGTTGTTGGTTGCCATAGATCGAGTCAGCTCTGATTCACAAGTGACCTTATGTATAACATAAGTTGCCCAACATGCACCACATAAGGTTTATGTGTGGACTCAATGAGATGTTACATATCATGCTCTTAGAACAATATTTAAAATATACTCTTGGTCAATAAAACCCATTGCCATCAAATCAATTCCGACTCATACCGACCCTATAGGACAGACTAGAACTGCCCCTAGGGCTTCCAAGGAGCAGCGGGTGAATTTGAACTGCCGATTAACCACTGCATCACTAGGGTTCCTGTTGCTCAAAAAGTGTTAGTTATTGTTGTTGTTGTTATTAGGTGCCATTGAGTCGGCTCCAACTCATAGCGATCCTATGCACAACAGAACAAAACACCGCTCTGTCCTGCGCCATCCTTACAATCGTTGTTATGCTTGAGCCCACTGTTGCAGCCACTGTGTCAATCCACCTTGTTGAGGGCCTTCCTTTTTTCCCCTGACCCTGTATTTGCCAAGCATGATGTCCTTCTCCAGGGACTGATCCCTCCTGACAACATGTCCAAAGCATGTAAGACGCAGTCTCGCCATCCTTGCTTCTAAGGAGCATTCTGGCTGCACTTCTTCCAAGACAGATTTATTCGTTCTTCCGGCAGTCCATGGTATATTCAATATTCTTCGCCAACACCACAATTCAAAGGCATCAGTTCTTCTTCGGTCTTCCTTATTCATTGTCCCAGCTTTCACATGCATATAATGCAATTGAAAATACCATGGCTAAGGTCAGGCTCACCTTAGTCTTCAAGGTGATGTCTTTGCTCTTCAACACTTTATCCTTTGCAGCAGATTTGCCCAATTCAATGCATCTTTTGATTTCTTGACTGCTGCTCCCATGGGTGTTGATTGTGGATTCAAGTAAGATGAAATCCTTGACAACTTCAATCTTTTCTCCATTTATCATGATGTTGCTCATTGATCCACTTGTAAGGATTTTTGTTTTCTTTATGTTGAGGTGCAATCCATACTGAAGGCTGTGGTCTCTGATTTTCATTAGTAAGTGCTTCAAGTCCTCTTCACTTTCAGCAAGCAAGGTTGTATCATTTGCATAACGCAGTTTGTTAATGAGTCTTCCGCCAATCCTGATGCCCTGTTCTTCTTCATGTAGTCCAGATTCTCGGATTATTTGCTCAGCATACAGATTGAATAGGTATGGTGAAAGAACACAACTTTGGCGCACACCTTTCCTGACTTTAAATCAATCAGTATCCCCCTGTTCTGTCCGAACAACTGCCTCTTGATCTATGCAAAGTTTCCTCATGAGCACAATTGAGTGTTCTGGAATTCCCATTCTTCGCAACATTATCCATAATTTGTTATGATCCACACAGTCAAATGTCTTTGCATAGTCAATAAAACACAGGTAAACATCCTTCTGGTATTCTCTGCTTTTAGCCAGGATCCATCTGACATCAGCAATGATATCCCTCGTTCCACGTCCTCTTCTGAAACTGGTCTGAGTTTCTGGCAGTTCCCTGTCAATATACTGCTGCAGCCATTTTTGAATGATCTTCAGCAAAATTTTGCTTGTGGATGATATTAATGATATTGTTCTATAATTTTTGCATTTGGTTGGTTCACTTTTCTTGGGAATAGGCATAAATATGGATCTCTTCCAGTCACTTGGCCAGGAGGCTGTCTCCCATATTTCTTGGCATAGATAAGTGAGCGCCTCCAGTGCTGCATCCATTTGTTGAAACATCTCAATTGATATTCCATCAATTCCTGGAGCCTTGTTTTTCGCCAGTGACTTCAGAGAAGCTTCAAGACATCAGAAACGAAATGAGGCAAACTGCAGAAAAAGCCAAGGAACACACTGATAAAACAGTTGAAGAACTCAAAAAGATTATTCAAGAACATAGTGGAAAATTTAATAAGTTGCAAGAATCCATAGAGAGACAGCATGTAGAAATCCAAAAGATTAACAATAAAATTACAGAATTTGACAACGCAATAGGAAGTCAGAGGAGCAGACTCGAGCAATTAGAATGCAGACTGGGAAATCTGGAGGACCAGGGAATTAACACCAACATAGCTGAAGAAAAAAACAGATAAAAGAATTAAAAAAAATGAAGAAACCCTAAGAATCATGTGGGACTCTATCAAGAAGGATAACTTGCGTGTGATTGGAGTCCCAGAACAGGGAGGGAGGACAGAAAACACAGAGAAAATAGTTGAAGATCTCCTGACAGAAAACTTCCCTGACATCATGACAGACGAAAGGATATCTATCTAAGATGCTCATCGAACCCCATTTAAGACTGATCCAAAAAGAAAAACACCAAGACATATTATCATCAAACTTGCCAAAACCAAAGATAAAGAGAAAATTTTAAAAGCAGCCAGGGAGAAAAGAAAGGTCACCTTCAAGGGAGAATCAATAAGAATAAGTTCAGACTACTCAGCAGAAACCATGCAGGCAAGAAGGGAATGGGACGACATATACAGAGCAGTGAAGGAGAAAAACTGCCAGCCAAGGATCATATATCCAGCAAAACTCTCTCTGAAATATGAAGGCAAAATTAAGATATTTACAGATAAACACAAGTTTAGAGAATTTGCAAAAACCAAACCAAAGCTACAAGAAATACTAAAGGATATTGTTTGGTCAGAAAACCAATAATATCAGATACCGGCACAACACAAGGTCACAAAACAGAACATCCTGATATCAACTCAAATAGGGAAATCACAAAAACAAATTAAGATTAATTAAAAAAAAAATGCTCATAACAAGGAATCACTGAAGTCAAAATGTAAAAGATCACAATAATCAAAAAGAGGGACTAAATACAGGTGGCATAGAACTGCCATATGGAGAGTGATACAAGGCAGTATAGAACATTACAAGTTAGGTTTTTACTTAGAAAAATAGGGGTAAATATTAAGGTAAACACAAAGAGGTATAACAACTCCATAACTCAAGATAAAAGCCAAGAAAAACGTAACAACTCAACAAACATAAAGTTAAACACTACGAAAATGAGGATCTCACAATTTACTAAGAAAAACGTTTCAGCACAAAAAAGTAAGTGGAAAAATGAAATTGTCAACAACACACATTAACAGGCATCAAAATGACAACACTAAACACTTATTTATCTATAATTACGCTGAATGTAAATGGACTAAATGCACCAATAAAGAGACAGAGAGTCTCAGACTGGATAAAGAAACACGATCCGTCTATATGCTGCCTACAAGAGACACACCTTAGAGACACAAACAAACTAAAACTCAAAGGATGGAAAAAAATATATCAAGCAAACAACAAGCAAAAAAGAAGAGGAGTAGAAATATTAATTTCTAACAAAATAGACTTTAGACTTAAATCCACCACAAAGGATAAAGAAGGACACTACATAATGATGAAAGGGACAATTGATCAGGAAGACATAACCATATTAAATATTTATGCACCCAATGACAGGGCTACAAGATACATAAATCAAATTTTAACAGAACTGAAAAGTGAGATAGACACCTCCACATTTATAGTAGGAGACTTCAACATACCACTTTCGGAGAAGGACAGGACATCCAGTAAGAAGCTCAATAGAGACATAGAAGACATACTTACAACAATCAACCAACTTGACCTCATTGTCTTATACAGAACTCTCCATCCAACTGCTGCAAAGTATACTTTTTTCTAGCGCACATGGAACATTCTCTAGAATAGACCACATATTAGGTCATAAAAGAAACCTTTCCAGAATCCAAAACATCGAAATATTACAAAGCATCTTCTCAGACCACAAGGCAATAAAACTAGAAATCAATAACAGAAAAACTAGGGAAAAGAAATCAAATACTTGTAAAATGAACAATACCCTACTGAAAAAAGACTAGGTTATACAAGACATCAAGGAGGGAATAAGGAAATTCATAGAATGCAACGAGAATGAAAATACTTCCTATCAAAACCTCTGGGACACAGCAAAAGCAGTGCTCAGAGGCCAATTTATATCGATAAATGCACACATACAAAAGGAAGAAAGAGCCAAAATCAGAGAATTGTCCCTACAACTTGAACAAATAGAAAGTGAGCAACAAAAGAATCCATCAGGCACCAGAAGAAAACAAATAATAAAAATTAGAGCTGAACTAAATGAATTAGAGAACAGAAAAACAGTTGAAAGAATTAACAAAGCCAAAAGCTGGTTCTTTGAAAAAATTAACAAAATTGATAAACCATTGGCTAGACTGACTAAAGAAATACAGGAAAGGAAACAAATAACCCGAACAAAAAAAGAGAAGGGCCACATCACAACAGACCCAACTGAAATTAAAAGAATCATATCAGACTATTACGAAAAATTGTACTCTAACAAATTTGCAAACCTAGAAGAAACGGATGAATTCCTGGAAAAACACTACCTACCTAAACTAACACATTCCGAAGTAGAACAACTAAATAGACCCATAACAAAAAAAGAGATTGAAATGGTAATCAAAAAACTCCCCAAAACAAAAAGCCCTGGCCCGGACGGCTTCACTGCACAGTTCTACCAAACTTTCAGAGAAGAGTTAATACCACTGCTACTAAAGGTATTTCAAAGCATAGAAAATGACAGAATACTACCCAACTCATTCTATGAAGCCACCATCTCCCTGATACCAAAACCAGGTAAAGACATTACAAAAAAAGAAAATTACAGACCTATATCCCTCATGAACATAGATGCAAAAATCCTCAACAAAATTCTAGCCAATAGAATTCAACAACATATCAAAAAAATAATTCACCACGATCAAGTGGGATTTATACCAGGTATGCAAGGCTGGTTTAATATCAGAAAAACCATTAATGTAATCTACCACATAAATAAAACAAAAGACAAAAACCACATGATCTTATCAATTGATGCAGAAAAGGCATTTGACAAAGTTCAACACCCATTTATGATAAAAACTCTCACCAAAGTAGGAATTTAAGGAAAATTCCTCAACATAATAAAGGGCATCTATGCAAAGCCAACAGCCAACATCATTCTAAATGGACAGAACCTGAAAGCACTTCCCTTGAGAGCGGGAACCAGACAAGGATGCCCTTTATCACCACTCTTATTCAACATCATGATAGAAGTCCTAGCCAGGGCATTTAGGCTAGACAAAGAAATAAAGGGCATCCAGATTGGCAAGGAGGAAGTAAAATTATCTCTGTTTGCAGATGACACGATCTTATACACAGAAAACCCTAAGGAATCCTCCAGAAAACTACTTAAACTAATAGAAGAATTTGGCAGAGTCTCAGGTTATAAGAGAAACATACGAAAATCACTTGGATTCCTCTACATCAACAAAAAGAACATCGAACAGAAAATCACCAAATCAATACCATTCACAGTAGCCCCCAAGAAGATAAAATACGTAGGAATAAATCTTACCAAAGATGTAAAAGACCTATACAAAGAAAACTACAAAGCTCTACTACAAGAAATTAAAAAGGACATACTTAAGTGGAAAAACATACCTTGCTCATGGATAGGAAGACTTAATATAGTAAAAATGTCTCTTCTACCAAAAGCCATCTATACATACAATGCACTTCCGATCCAAATTCCAATGTCATTTTTTAAGGTGATAGAGAAACAAACCACCAACTTCATATGGAAGGGAAAGAAGCCTCGGATAAGCAAAGCATTACTGAAAGAGAAGAAGAAAGTGGGAGGCCTCACTCTACCTGATTTCAGAACCTATTATACAGCCACAGTAGTCAAAACAGCCTGGTATTGGTACAACAACAGGCACATAGACCAGTGGAACAGAATTGAGAACCCAGATATAAATCCATCCACATGTGAGCAGCTGATATTTGACAAAGTCCCAGTGTCAGTTAATTGGGGAAAAGATAGTCTTTTTAACAAATGGTGCTGGCATAACTGGATATCCATTTGCAAAAAAATGAAACAGGACCCATACCTCACACCATGCACAAAAACTAACTCCAAGTGGATCAAAGACCTAAACATAAAGACTAAAACGATAAAGATCATGGAAGAAAAAATAGGGACAACCTTAGGAGCCCTAATACAAGGCATAAACAGAATACAAAACATTACCAAAAATGACGAAGAGAAACCAGATAACTGGGAGCTCCTCAAAATCAAACACCTATGCTCATCTAAAGACTTCACCAAAAGAGTAAAAAGACCACCTACAGACTGGGAAAGAATTTTCAGCTATGACATCTCCGACCAGCGCCTGATCTCTAAAATCTATATGATTCTGTCAAAACTCAACCACAAAAAGACAAACAACCCAATCAAGAAGTGTGCAAAGGATATGAACACACTTCACTAAAGAAGATATTCAGGCAGCTAACAGATACATGAGAAAATGCTCTCGATCATTAGCCATTAGAGAAATGCAAAATAAAACTACGATGGGATTCCATCTCACTCCAACAAGGCTGGCATTAATCCAAAAAACACAAAATAATAAATGTTGGAGAGGCTGCGGAGAGATTGGAACTCTTATACACTGCTGGTGGGAATGTAAAATGGTACAACCACTTTGGAAATCTATCTGGCGTTATCTTAAACAGAAATAGAACTACCATACAACCCAGAAATCCCACTCCTCGGAATATACCCTAGAGAAACAAGAGCCTTCACACAAACAGATATATGCACACCCATGTTTATTGCAGCTCTGTTTACAATAGCAAAAAGCTGGAAGCAACCAAGGTGTCCATCAATGGATGAATGGTTAAATAAATTGTGGTATATTCACACAATGGAATACTACGCATCAATAAAGAACAGTGACGAATCTGTGAAACATTTCATAACGTGGAAGAACCTGGAAGGCATTATGCTGAGCGAAATTGGTCAGAAGCAAAAGGACAAATATTGTATAAGACCACTATTATAAGATCTTGAGAAATAGTATAAACTGAGAAGAACACATACTTTTGTGGTTACGAGGGGGGGAGGGAGGGAGGGTGGGAGAGGATTTTTTACTGATTAATTAGTAGATAAGAACTGCTTTAGGTGAAGGGAAGGACAATACTCAATACATGGAAGGTCAGCTGAACTGGACTGGACTGGACCAAAAGCAAAGAAGTTTCCGGGATAATCTGAAGGCTTCAAAGATCAGCGGAGCAAGGGCGGGGGTTTGGGGACTATGGCTTAAGGGGAGTTCTAAGTCAATTGGCAAAATAATTCTATTATGAAAACATTCTGCATCCCACTTTGAAATGTGGCGTCTGGGGTCTTCAGTGCTAACAAGCAGCTATCTAAGATGCATCAGTTGGTCTCAACCCACCTGGACCAAAAGAGAATGAAGAACACCAAGGTCACACGATAACTAAGAGCCCAAGAGACAGAAAGGGCCACGTGAACCAGAGACCTACATCATCCTGAGACCAGAAGAACTAGATGGTGCCCGGCTACAACAGATGACTGCCCTGGCAGGGAGCACATCAGAGAACCCCTGAGGGAGCAGGAGATCAGTGGGATGCAGACCCCAAATTCTCATAAAAAGACCATACTTAATGGTCTGACTGAGACTAGAGGAATCCCGGCGGTCATGGTCCCCAAACCTTCTGTTGGCCCAGGACAGGAACCATTCCCGAAGACAACTCAGCAGTCATGGAAGGGACTGGACAGTGGGTAGGAGAGAGATGCTGATGAAGAGTGAGCTAATGATATCAGGTGGACACTTGAGACTGTGTCGGCATTTCCTGTCTGGAGGGGGGATGGGAGGATAGAGAGAGTTGGAAGCTGGCAAAATTGTCACGAAAGGAGAGACTGGAAGGGCTGACTCATTAGGGGGAGAGCAAGTGGGAGTAAGGAGTAAGGTGTATATAAACTTATATGTGACAGTCTGACTTGATTTGTAAATGTTCACTTGAAGCTCAATAAAAGTTAATTAAAAAAAAAAAATTTGTTGTTGTAGGGGGCTATTCTGTGCATTGCAGATGTTTAGCAGTATCCCCGGCCTCTACCCACTAGATGCCAGTACCTCCCCTCCCCCAGTTATGACAAAAATGTCTCCAGAAATTGCCAAATGGCCCCGGTGGGGCAAAATTATATCTGATTGAGAAAGACTGATTTAGAGAAAAAAATTAGGTAAAAATTGTAGTTAGTTACAATCACATCTAAACGTATATTTGGGGGGAAAACTGAAGTTTGGTAAACAAAGCTCTAAGTCCTTGTTATTTGAAAAACAATTCTAAAATTTGTAAATTTTTATTTGCATGTTTATAAATATGCTCTAGGTTTCCTATCAAGCCTAAAAGTATTCTGTGCTCGTTTCTGCAGCACATATACTAAAATCGGGATGATACAGAGAAGATTACTATGGTCCCTGTGCAAGGATTAAGTGCAAACTGGTGAACCCTTTCATATTTTTACATCTACTGGTCCCATCCCAGCTGAAGCAAAGGAGAATGAAGAAGACCAAAGACACAAGGGAGAGATTAGTCCAAAGAACTAACGGAGCACAACTACCATGGCCTCGACCAGACTGAGCCCAAAGCAACTAGATTGTGCCCAGTTACCACTCCCGACTGCTCTGGCAGGGATCACAGTAGAGGGTCCTGGACAGAGCGGGAGAAAAATGTAGAACAAAATTCAGATTCACCAGAAAAAAAAAAAACAGACCAATCTTGCTGGTCTGACAGAGATTGGAGAAACCATGAGAGTATGACCCCAGGACGCCCTTTTAATTCAATACTGAAGTCAGTCCTGAGGTTCATCCTTCAGCCAAAGATTAGACAGGTCTATAGGGCCAAAATAACACACATGAGGGATGTGCTACATAGTTCAATCGTGTATACAAGACTAATGGGCACACCAGCCCAAAAGCAAAGATAAGGCAGGAAGGGACAGGAAAATTGTATGAACTGAAACAGGGAAACTGGGGTGGAAAATGGGAGAGTATGGACACACTGCAGGGTTGGCAACCCATATCACAAATCAATTTGTGTATTAACTGTTTAATGAGTAACAAATTTGCTACGAAAACATTCATCTAAATCACAATTAAAAAAAAAAAAAAGCTAAAATTATTCCAAAAACTTAAAAAAGTGTTGGGCTACTAAGTACATAAAATTCATCTTTATTTTTCTTTTACCTCCCTTTTCTTCTCCTGACTTCTTTTCCCATTGGTCTGCTGCCCTCATGGAGTATAAACTGTTTGGGGAACGGACTTTGAGCCCCCTCACCTACGGGGCAAAGCGGGGGCACGCAGAGTCTCCATCTCTGCCCATACAGCTTTTCCAAGCAGGGTTGCCGCTCACCATGAACTTGTTCCTGTTGTTTGCTGTCTGTTTTCTGTGAGTAATTAAACTGCTTTCATTTGCCAACACTTTGAGTGTCTCGTTTGTGTGTGTGCGTGTGTCTCAACCAAATTAGACTGATGTTGATGCTACTGGCTGGGGTCCTCATCCTAGTAGTCTTGTGACTGCTTCGGCTCTGCAACAACCTGCATGTGTCACACAAGAAAGAACGAAAGTAGACAAAAATATATAAAGAAAGACAATGCTAGATTATTCTAAAAAATGTAGAATCCCTACATCAATTTATTACACAAAATTAAATTCCAGATAGGTCAAATATTTAAACATAAAAAAAAATTGAATCCATAGAAATACTAGAAAAAACATGAAAGAATTTTTAATAATCTCATCAGGGAGAAGGCTTTTGTAAGTGTGATATGACTACACAATCCACATAGATGCATACACCAGATACCAATAAATTTGATAAATTAAAAAAAATTTGTCAATCATGAAAAAATTAGGAAACTTTTTTAAAATAATTTTTATTGTGCTTTTTAAGTGAAAGTTTACAAATAAGTCAGTCTCTCACACAAAAACCCATATACACTCCCAATTACTCTCCCCATAATGAGACAGCCCGGTCTCTCCCTCCACTCTCTCTTTTCGTGTCCTTTTCGCCAGCTTCTAACCCCCTCCACCTTCTCATCTCCCCTCCAGATAGGAGATGCCAACATAGTCTCAAGTGTCCACCTGATCCAAGAAGCTCACTCCTCACCAGCATCCCTCTCCAACCCATTGTCCAATCCAATCCATGTCTGAAGAGATGGCTTCGGGAATGGTTCCTGTCTTGGGGCAGCAAAGGTCTGGGGGCCATGACCACCGCGGTCCTTCTAGTCTCAGACCATTAAGTCTGGTCTTATGAGAATTTGGGGTCTGCATCCCACTGCTTTCCTACTCCCTCAGGGGTTCTCTGTTGTGTTCCCTGTCAGGGCAGTCATCAGTTGTAGCCAGGCACCATCTAGTTCTTCTGGTCTCAGAATGATGTAGTTGCTGGTTCATGTGGCCCTTTCTGCCTCTTGGGCTCGTAATCACCTTGTGTCCTTGGTGTTCTTCATTCTCCTCTGATCCAGGTGGGTAGAGACCAATTGATGCATCTTAGATGGCTGCTTGCTAGCATTTAAGACCCCAGATGCCACTCTTCAAAGTGGGATGCAGAATGTTTTCTTAATAGATTTTATTATGCCAATTGACTTAGATGTCCCCTGAAACCACCATCCCCAGACCCCTGCCTCTGCCACACTGGCCTTCGAGGAATTCAGTTTATTCAAGAAACTTCTTTGCTTTTGGTTTAGTCCAATTGTGCTGACCCCCCCATACTGTGTGCTGTCTTTCCCTTCACCTAGCGTAGTTCTTATCTACTATCTAATTAGTGAATACCCCTCTCCCACCCTCCCTCCCTCCCCCCCTCATAACCACAAAAGAATGTTTCCTTCTCAGTTTAAACTATTTCTCAAGTTCTTATAATAGTTGTCTTATACGATATTTGTCCTTTTGCAACTGACTAATTTCACTCAGCATAATGCCTTCCAGGTTCCTCTGTGTTATGAAATGTTTCACAAATTCCTCACTGTTCTATGCGTAGTATTCCATTGTGTGAATATACCATAATTTATTTATCCATTCATCCGTTGATGGGCACCTTCGTTGCTTCCATGTTTTTGCTATTGTAAACAGTGCTACAATAAACATGGGTGTGCATATATCTGTTCGTGTAAAGGGCTCTTATTTCTCTAGGATATATTCCAAGGACTGGGATTGCTGGATCGTATGGTAGTTCTATTTCTAGCTTTTTAAGGAAGAGCCAAATCCAGTTCCAAAGTGGTTGTACCATTTGACATTCCCACCAGCAGTGTAGAAGTGTTCCAGTCTCTCCACAGCCTCTCCAACATTATTATTTTGTGTTTTTTGGATAAATGCCAGCCTTGTTGGAGCGAGATGAAATCTCATTGTAGTTTTGGTCTGCATTTCTCTAATGGCTAATGATCATGAACATTTCCTTATATATCTGTCAGCTACCTGAATGTCTTCTTTAGTGAAGTGTCTATTCATATCTTTTGCCCATTTTTTAGTTGGGTTATTTGTCTTTTTGCAGTTGAGTTTTTGCAGTATTATGTAGATTTTAGAGATCAGGCGCTGATCAGAAATATCATAGATAAAAACTTTCTCCCAGCCTGTAGGTAGTCTTTTTACTCTTTTGGTGAAGTCTTTGAATGAGCATTAAAAAAAAAAAAAAAAACCCAGTGCGTCGAGTTTGATTTTTAGGAGCTCCCAGTTATCTAGTTTTTCTTCCACATTCTTTATAATGTTTTCTATACTGTTTATGCCATGTATTAGGGCTCCTAAAGTTTTCCCTATTTTTTCTCCCATGATCTTTATCGTTTTAGATTTTATATTTAGGTCTTTGATCCATTTTGAGTTAGTTTTTGTGCATGGAGTGAGGTATGGGTCTTGTTTCCTTTTTTTGCAGATAGATATCCAGTTATGCCAGCACCATTTGTTAAAAAGACTGTCTTTTCCCCATTTAACTGTTTTGGGGCCTTTGTCAAATATCAGCTGCTCATATGTGGATGGATTTATATGTGGATTCTCAATTCTGTTCCATTGGTCCATGTATCTGTTGTTGTACCAGTACCAGGCTGTTTTGACTACTGTGGCGGTATAATAGGTTCTAAAATCAGGTAAAGTAAGGCCTCCTACTTTGTTCTTCTTTTTCCGTAATGCCTTATTTACCCGGGGCCTATTTCCACTCCATATGAAATGGGTGATTTGTTTCTCCATCTCATTAAAGAATGTCGTTGGGATTTGGATTGGAATTGCATTAAATGTGTAGATTGCTTTTGGCAGAATAGGCATTTTTATAATGTTAAGTCTTCCTATCCATGAGCAAGGTATGTTCTTCCACTTATGTAAGTTTCTTTTGGTTTCTTGCAGAAGTGTACTGTAGTTTTCTTTGCATAAGTCTTTTACATCTCTGATAAGATTTATTCCTAAGTATTTTATCTTCTTAGGGGCTACTGTAAATGGTATTGATTTGGTGATTTCCTCTTCGATGTTCCTTTTGTTGGTGAAGAGGAATCCAACTGATTTTTGTATGTTTATCTTGTATCCCGATACTCTGCTGAACTCTTCTATTAGTTTCAGTAGTTTTCTGGAGGATTCCTTAGGGTTTTCTATGTATAAGATCATGTCATCTGCAAATAGAGATACTTTTACTTCTTCCTTGCCAATCCGGATGCCCTTTATTTCTTTATCTAGCCTAATTGCTCTGGCTAGGACTTCCAGCACAATGTTGAATAAGAGTGGTGATAAAGGGCATCCTTGTCTGGTTCCCGATCTCAGTGGGAATGTTTTCAGGCTCTCTCCATTTAGCATGATGTTGGCTGTTGGCTTTGTGTAAATGCCCTTTATTATGTTGAGAAATTTTCCTTCTATTCCTATTTTGCTGAGAGTTTTTATTATGAATGGGTGTTGAACTTTGTCAAATGCCTTTTCTGCATCAATTGATAAAATCATGTGATTCTTGTCTTTTGTTTTATTTATGTGGTGGATCACATTGTTTTTCTAATGTTGAACCATCCCTGCATACCTGGTATGAATCCCACTTGGTCATAGTGAATTATTTTTTTGATATGTTGTTGAATTCTATTGGCTGGAATTTTGTTGAGGCTTTTGCATCTAAGTTCATGAGGGATATAGGTCTATAATTTTCTTTTCTTGTGGTGTCTACCTGGTTTTGGTATCAGGGATATGGTGGCTTCACAGAATGAATTTGGTAGTATTCCATCCTTTTCTATGCTCTAAAATACCTTTAGTAGTAGTGGTGTTAACTCTTCTCTGAAAGTTTGCTAGAACTCTGCAGTGAAGCCATCCAGTCCAGGGCTTTTTTTTGTTGGGAGTTTTTTTTTATTACCTTTTCAATCTTTTCTTTTGATATCGGTCTATTTAGTTTTTCTACCTGTTTGTGTTATTTTAGGTAGGTTTTTTTTTTTTTTTAGTGTGTTTCTAAGAATTCATCCATTTCTTCTAGGTTTTCAAATTTGTTTCAGTATAGTTTTTCATAGTAATCTGATATGATTCTTTTAATTTCAGTTGGGTCTGTTGTAATATCGCCCAGCTCATTTCTTATTCAGGTTATTTGCTTCCTCCTCTGTTTTTCTTTTGTCAGTTTGGCCAATGGTTTATCAATTTTGTTGAGTGTTTCAAAAAACCAGCTTTTGGTCTTGTTAATTCTTTCAATTGTTTTTCTGTTTTCTATTTCATTTAGTTCAGCTCTAATTTTTATTATTTGTTTTCTTCTGGTGCCTGTGGGTTTCTTTTGTTGCTCTCTTTCTATTTGTTCAAGTTGTAGGGATAGTGCTTTGATTTTGGCCCTTTCTTCTTTTTGGATGTGTGCATTTATTGATATAAATTGGCCTCTGAGCATCACTTTTGCTGTGTCGCAAAGGTTCTGATAGGAAGTGTTTTCATTCTCATTGGATTCTATGAATTTCTTTATTCCATCTTTAGTTTCTTCTATAATCCAGTCTTTTTTGAGCAGGGTATTGTTCAGTTTCCAAGTGTTTGATTTCTTTTCCCTGCTTTTCCTGTTATTGATTTCCACTTTTACGGCCTTATGGTCAGAGAAGATGCTTTGTAATATTTCAGTGTTTTGGATTCTGCTAAGGCTTGCTTTATGACCTAATATATGGTCTATTCTAGAGAATGTTCCATGTGCACTAGAAAAGAAAGTATACTTGGCTGCTGTTGGGTGGAGTGTTCTGTATATGTCTATGAGGTCAAGTTGGTTGATTGTGGCATTTAGATCTTCTGTGTCTTTATTGAGCTTCTTTCTGGATGTCCTGTCCTTCACTGAAAGTGGTGTGTTGAAGTCTCCCACTATTATTGTGGAGCAGTCTTTCTCACTTTTCAATGCTGATAGTTTGTTTTATGTATCTTGCAGCTCTGTCACTGGATACATAAATATTTAATATGGTTGTATCTTCCTGGTGTATTGTCCCTTTAATCATTATATAGTGTCCTTCCTTATCCTTTCTGATGGATTTAACTTTAAAGTCTATTTTGTCAGAAATTAATATCGCCACTCCTGCTCTTTTCTGATTGTTGTTTGCTTGATATATTTTTTCCCTCCTTTGAGTTTTAGTTTGTGTCTCTAAGACTAAGGTGTGTTTCTTGTAGGCAGCATATAGACAGATCTTGTTTTCTAATCCATTCTGCCACTCTCTGTCTCTTTATTGGTGCATTTAGTCCATTTACCTTCAGGGTAATTATGGATAGGTATGAATTTAGTGCTATCAATTGATGTCTTTTTTTGTGTGTTGACAGCTTCTTTTTCCCACTTGATTTTATGTGCTGAGTAGATTTTCTTTATATATTTTCTTTTCCTCATATTTGTTGTTGTTGATTTTGTTTCTGCTGAGACTGTATTTTTCCCTTGTATTTTATTTTGATGAGTAGGATAGTTTATCTCCTTTGTGGTTACTTTATTATTTACCCTTGTTTTTCTAAATTTATAACTAACTTTTATTTCTTTGTATCGCCATATCTTCCTCTCCATATGGGAGGTGTAGATTACATTTCTTAGTCCCTCTTTATTATTTTAATGTTGTCTTCTTTTATATAATAACATCGCCGTTACCCTGTGTAGGGATTTTTTTTTTTTTTTTTTTTTTGGATTTCTCTGCCTGGGTTCACTTCTGGTTGCTCTGCCCAGTGTTCTAGTCTTGGGTCAATACCTGATATTATTGATTTTTCTACCCAAAGAACTCCGTTTAGTATTTTTTGTAGTTTTGGTTTGGTTTTTATGAGTTCTCTCAACTTGTGTTTATCTGGAAATGTGTTAATTTCACCTTCATGTTTAAGAGACAATTTTGATGGACATATGATTCTTGGCAGGCAATTCTTTTCCTTCAATTTTTTAAATATGTCATCCCATTGCCTTCTTGCCTGCATGGTTTCTGCCGAGTAGTCCGAGCTTATTCTTATTGGCTCTCCCTTGTAGGTGACTTTTCTTTTATTGCTCGCTGCTCTTATAATTGTCTCCTTATCTTTGGTTTTGGCAAGCTTGATTATAATATGTCTTTGTTACTTTCTTTTCAGATGTACCTTATGTGGAGTTTGATGAGCATCTTGGATAGATATCTTCTCATCTTTCACGGTATTAGGGAAGTTTTCTGCCAACAAATCCTCAACAATTTTCTCTGTATTTTCTGTTATCCCTCCCTGTTCTGGTACTCCAGTCGCTCATAGGTTATTTCTCTTGATAGAGTCCCACATGCCTCTTAAGGTTTCTTCATTTTTTTTAATTCTTTTATCTGATTTTTCTTCAAATATATTAGTGCCAAGTGATTTATCTTCGAGTTCAGAAATTCTAGCTTCTACTTGCTCAATTCTGCTCCTCTGACTTTCTATTGAGTTTTCTAATTCTGTAATTTTATTGTTAATCTTCTGAATTTCTGATTGCTGTCTGTCTCTGGATTTTTCCAGCTTATTAAACGTTTTATTATGTTCCTGAATAATCTTTCTGAGTTCTTCAGTTGCTTTATCTGTGTGTTCCTTGGCTTGTTCTGCGTATTACCACATTTCCTTCCTGATGTCTTGAAGGGTTATGTATACTAAACTTTTGTATTCTGCCTCTGGTTATTCCAGGAATGCACTTACATCTAAAAGATCCCTGGATTCTTTGTTTTGAGAACCTGTTGAGGTGATCATGGCCTGTTTCTTTATGTGACTTGATATTGACTCTTGTCTCCGAGCCATCTACAAGTTATTGTATTAGTTTATGTTTGCTTACTGTGTCGTAGCTGCTTGCTTTGTTTTGTTTTGGTATACCCCTATGGGTTGCTTGAGTGAGCTAGCTTGATTACTTTCGCCTTTGGAGCTCTGGTGTCCTGTCCCCAGCTGGCTAGAGCTGTTATCAGGTATATCAGTCTAGGAGTCCATTCAGTTTTCTTGTATGAATTCAGCTCAGGTTTCTAGGTAGCTGATATCAAGTGTGTGGTACAGGCTCTCTCATACAGTCTTAGAGGGGCAGGGGTGATTGGTGTATATACCTGTATCTGATTGCAGCAGGGGGTCACACTCTGAACAAGGCAGAGGGCTGAGAACCGACCCCCAAGTGTCTCTGAGGAAAACACATCTCTGTTCCCTAGAGCATGCTGGTGAGTGGGCTCTGCAGAGGGACCATGGGCACCGAAAGATTTTGTTGTAAGGACTGGGAGGTACCAGTTATCCATGGACCCCTGTCGCGGGTGGCTGGGTGACCCAAGTGGAGGCACCAGTCCTTAGATCCCTGTTGTGGGTAGGTGAGGACCTTGTTTAATAGGCAAAGCAATGTCAAACATCAAACACCCACCTCTCCACCGCAGAGCTGAAATGGTTGGAGTTTTCCAACAAGGGCCTATTCTCCCGAAATAGGCCCACACATGTCCATGCAGAAGGGAAAGGTGCTCAAGGTCCATGGACAGTTTATGCCTGGACAGGAGCCGCTTCTGTCCTGAGCTCCCCCAGTTAATGGAGCTAGCAAACTATCTTTTCCCCCCAGTTGCAAATTTTTTCCTTCCCCAAGGCCGGGAGGATGGCTCCAGGTGCTCACCCGGGTCTATCTCAGGCCTGAGGATTCAGCTGCTGAAGCTGGATTGGGGGTGGGGGGGGCGTGGTAAAATATACACAAGTACTTAGCTTTTGTTGAGAGCGCTCTTCTGCTCAGGTTCCAGAGGTGTGAGTGGGGTGTGTGGCTGCTGCTTCGACCTGAGGAAACTGCGGCCAAACGCTAGGACCAGCCTGCCATCGCCGCCACCAATCTGAGAATTGTGCCTGAGGGCTCCCCGCGATTCAGGTCCGGCAACTCCTCTCCGCTTCTGAATGGTCTCTTCCTTCCCCTGCCCCTCAGTTTGTTGTCTAAGCTTGCCTTTGATGCTCAGGGCTCCCAGCTTGTCACAAATATACTCATTTCACTTGTTTTTTCAGGTCTTTGTTGCAAAGAGGGCTCGACGGAAGTGTCTGTCTATTCCACCATCTTGGCTCCACCACCTTGCATTCAGGAAAATTTGTAAAAACAACAAATTGAGGGAAATATTTACAAAATATTACAGGTGTAGTACTTCCTCTTTTTTTTTTATTGTGCTTTAAGTGAAAGTTTACAAATCAAGTCAGTCTCTCATATAAAAATTTATATACACCTTTCTACATACTGCTAGTTGCTCTCCCCCCTAATGAGACAGCAGACTTCTCTCCACCCTGTATTCCCATGTTCATTCAACCAGGTTCTGTCCTCCTCTGCCTTCTCATCTCCCCTCCAGAAAGGAGCTGCCACATAGTTTCATGTATCTACTTGAGCCAAAAATCTCACTCCTCACTAGTATCATTTTCTGTCAGATAGTCCAGTCCAATCTCTGTCTGAAGAGTTGGCTTTGGGAATGGTTTCAGTCTTGGGCTAAAAGAAAGTCTGGGACCATGACCTCTGGGGTCCTTCTGGTCCCAGTCAGACCATTAAGTCTGGTCTTTTTACTAGAATTTGAGGTCTACATTCCACTGATCTCCTGCTCCGTCAGTCATTCTCTGTTGTGTTCCCTGTCAGCTCGGTCATCAGTTGTAGCCAGGCACCATCTAGTTCTTCTGGTCTTAGGCTGATGTAGTCTCTGAATTATGTGGCCCTTTCTTGCTCCTGGGCTCATAATTACCATGTATCTTTGGTGTTTTTCATTCTCCTTTGCTCCAGGTGGGTTGAGACCAATTGATGCATCTTAGATGGCCGCTTGCTAACATTTAAGACCCCAGAGGCCACTCACCAAAGTGGGATGCAAAATGTTTTCTTAATAGGTTTTATTATACCAATTAACCTAGATGTCCCCTGAAATCATGGTCTCCAAACCCCTGCCCCTGCTACACTGGCCTTCCAAACATTCCGTTTATTCAGGAAAATTCATTGCTTTTGGTTTAGTCCAGTTCTGTTCACCTCTGCTGTATTGCATGTTGTGTTTCTCTTCACCTAAAATAGTTCTTGTCTGCTATCTGATTAGTGAATATACCTCTCCCTCCCCACTGTCATAACCATCAAAGAATAATTTATTCTCAAACAAAACTACTTCTTGAGTTCTTACAATAGTGGTCTAGTACAATATTTGTCCTTTTGCAACTGACTAATTTCGCTCAGCATAACGCCTTCCAGATTCCTTCATCTTATGAAATGTTTTACGGATTCATCATTGTTCTTTACTGAGGCATAGTATTCCACTGTGTGAATATACCACAATTTATTTATCCATTCATCCATTGATGGGCACCTTGCTTGCTTCCATCTTTTTGCTATTATAAACAGTGCTACAATGAACATGGGTGTGCATACATCTGTTCGTGTAAAGGCTCTTATTTCTCTAGGATATATTCCAAGGAGTGGGATTGCTGGATCATATGGTAGTTCTATTTCTAGGTTTTTAAAAAAGTGCCAAATCAATTTCCAAAGTGGCTGTACCATTTTTTTTTAATTAATTTTTATTAAGCTTCAAGTGAACATTTACCATTCCAATCAGTCTGTCACATGTAGGTTTACATACATCTTACTCCCTTCTCCCACTTGCTCTCCCCCTATTGAGTCAGCCCTTTCAGTCTCTCGTTTCATGCCAATTTTGCCATCTTCCCTCTCTCTCTATCTTCCCATCCCCCCTCCAGTCAAGAGTTGCCAACACACTCTCCAGTGTCCACCTGATTTAATTAGCTCACTCTTCATCAGCATCTCTCTCCTCCCCACTGACCAGTCCTTTTCATGCCTGATGATTTGTCTTCGGGGATGGTTCCTGTCCTGTGCCATCAGAAGTTCTGGGGAGCATTGTCTCTGGGATTCCTCTAGTCGCAGTCATACCATTAGGTATGGTCTTTTCATGAGAATTTGGGGTCTGTATCCCATTGGTCTCCTGCTCCCTCAGGAGTTGTCTGTTGTGCTCCCTGACAGGGCAGACATCGATTGTGGCCGGGCACCAACTAGTTCTTCTGGTCTCAGGATAATGTAGGTCTCTGGTTCATGTGGCCCTTTCTGTCTCTTGGTCTTAGTTGTCGTGTGACCTTGGTGTTCTTCCTTTGCCTTTGCTCCAGGTGGGTTGAGACCAATTGATGTATCTTAGATGGCAGCTTGTTGGCATTTAGGACCCCAGACACCACAATTCAAAGTGGGATGCAGAATGTTTTCATAATAGAATTATTTTGCCCGTTGACTTAGAAGTCCCCTCAAACGAAGTTCCCCAGACCCCAGCCCCTGCTCCACTGACCTTTGAAGCTTTCATTTTATCCCGGAAACCTCTTTGCTTTTAGTCCAGTCCAATTAGGCTGACCTTCCTTGTATTGAGTGTTGTCTTTCCCTTCACCCAAAGCAGTTCTTATCTACAGATTGATCAATAAAAAGCCCTCTCCCTCCCTACCTCCCTCCCCCCTTTGTAACCACAAAAGTATGTGTTCTTCTCCGTTTTTTCTATTTCTCAAGATCTTATAATAGTGGTCTTATACAATATTTGTGCTTTTGCAACTGACTCATTTCGCTCAGCATAATGCCTTCTAGATTCCTCCATGTTATGAAATGTTTCAGAGATTCGTCACTGTTCTTTATCGATGCGTAGTATTGCATTGTGTGAATATACCACAATTTATTTACCCATTCATCCGTTGACGGACATCTTGGTTGCTTCCAGCTTTTTGCTATTGTAAACAGAGCTGCAATAAACATGGGTGTGCATATATCTGTTTGTGTGAAGGCTCTTATTTCTCTAGGGTATATTCCGAGGAGTGGGATTTCTGGGTTGTATGGTAGTTCTATTTCTAACTGTTTAAGATAACGCCAGATGGATTTCCAAAGTGGTTGTACCATTTTACAATCCCACCAGCAGTGTATGAGAGTTCCAATCTCTCCGCAGCCTCTCCAACATTTATTGTTTTGTGTTTTTTGGATTAATGCCAGCCTTGTTGGAGTGAGATGGAATCTCATCGTAGTTTTAATTTGCATTTCTCTAATGGCTAATGATCGGGAGCATTTTCTCATGTATCTGTTGGCTGCCTGAATATCTTCTTTAGAGAAATGTGTGTTCATATCCTTTGCCCACTTCTTGATTGGGTTGTTTGTCTTTTTGTGGTTGAGTTTTGACAGAATCATGTAGATTTTAGAGATCTGGTGCTGGTCTGAGATGTCATAGCTGAATATTCTTTCCCAGTCTGTAGGTGGTCTTTTTACTCTTTTGGTGAAGTCTTTAGATGAGCATAGGTGTTTGATTTTTAGGAGCTCCCAGTTATCTGGTTTCTCTTCATCATTTTTGGTAATGTTTTGTATTCTGTTTATGCCCTGTATTAGGGCTCCTAGGGTTGATCCTATTTTTTCTTCCATGATCTTTATCGTTTTAATCTTTATGTTTAGGTCTTTGATCCACTTGGAGTTAGTTTTTGTGCATGGTGTGAGGTATGGGTCCTGTTTCATTCTTTTGCAAATGGATATCCAGTTATGCCAGCACCATTTGTTAAAAAGACTATCATTTCCCCAATTGACTGACACTGGTCCTTTGTCAAATATCAGCTGCTCATACGTGGGTGGATTTATATGTGGGTTCTCAATTCTGTTCCATTGGTCTATGTGCCTGTTGTTGTACCAGTACCAGGCTGTTTTGACTACTGTAGCTGTATAATAGGTTCTGAAATCAGGTAGAGTGAGGCCTTCCACTTTCTTCTTTTTTTTCAGTAATGCTTTGCTTATCCGGGGGTTCTTTCCCTTCCATATGAAATTAGTGATTTGTTTCTCTATCCCCTTAAAATATGACATTGGTATTTGGATTGGAAGTGCATTATATGTACAGATGGCTTTTGGTAGAATAGACATTTTTACTATGTTAAGTCTTCCTATCCATGAGCAGGGTATGTTTTTCCACTTAAGTATGTCCTTTTGAATTTCTTGTAGCAGAGTTTTATAGTTTTCTTTTTATAGGTCTTTTACATCCTTGGTAAGATTTATTCCTAAGTATTTTATCTTCTTGGGGGCTACTGTGAATGGTATTGATTTAGTTATTTCCTCTTCGGTGTTCTTTTTGTTGATGTAGAGGAATCCAAGTGATTTTTGTATGTTTATTTTATAACCTGAGACTCTTCCAAACTCTTCTATTAGTTTCAGTAGTTTTCTGGAGGATTCCTTAGGGTTTTCCATGTATACCATCATGTCATCTGCAAATAGTGATAGCTTTACTTCCTCCTTACCAATCTGGATACCCTTTATTTCTTTGTCTAGCCTAATTGCCCTGGCTAGGACTTCAAGTACGATGTTGAATAAGAGCAGTGATAAAGGGCATCCTTGTCTGGTTCCCGTTCTCAAGGGAAATGCTTTCAGGTTCTGTCCATTTAGAATGATGTTGGCTGTTGGCTTTGCATAGATGCCCTTTATTATGTGGGGGAATTTTCCTTCAATTCCTATTTTGGTGAGAGTTTTTATCATAAATGGGTGTTGAACTTTGTCAAATGCGTTTTCTGCATCAATTGATAAGATCATGTGGTTTTTATCTTTTGTTTTATTTATGTGATGGATTACATTAATGGTTTTTCTGATATTAAACCAGCCTTGCATACCTGGTATAAATCCCACTTGATCAGGGTGAATTATTTTTTTGATGTGTTGTTGGATTCTATTGGCTGGAATTTTGTTGAGGATTTTTGCATCTATGTTCATGAGGGATATAGGTCTGTAATTTTCTTTTTTTGTAATGTCTTTACCTGGTTTTGGTATCAGGGAGATGGTAGCTTCATAGAATGAGTTGGGTAGTATTCCGTCTTTTTCTATGCTTTGAAATACCTTCAATAGTAATGGTGTTAAGTCTTCTCTGAAGGTTTGGTAGAACTCTGCAGTGAAGCCGTCCGGGCCAGGACTTTTTTTTGTTGAAAGTTTTTTGATTACCGTTTCAATCTCTTTTTTTGTTATGGGTCTATTTAGTTGTTCTACTTCTGAATGTGTTAGTTTAGGTAGGTAGTATTGTTCCAAGAATTTATCCATTTCTTCTAGGTTTTCAAATTTGTTAGAGTACAATTTTACGTAGTAATCTGAAATGATTCTTTTAATTTCATTTGGCTCTGTTGTGATGTGGTCCTTCTCGTTTCTTATTCGGGTTATTTGTTTCCTTTCCTGTTTTTCTTTAGTCAGTCTACCCAATGGTTTATCAATTTTGTTAATTTTTTCAAAGAACCAGCTTTTGGCTTTGTTAATTCTTTCAACTGTTTTTCTGTTCTCTAATTCATTTAGTTCAGCTCTAATTTTTATTATTTGTTTTCTTCTGGTGCCTGATGGATTCTTTTGTTGCTCCCTTTCTACTTGTTCAAGTTGTCGGGACAGTTCTCTGATTTTGGCTCTTTCTTCTTTTTGTATGTGTGCATTTATCGATATAAATTGGCCTCTGAGCACTGCTTTTGCTGTGTCCCAGAAGTTTTGATAGGAAGTATTTTCATTCTCGTTGCTTTCTAAGAATTTCCTTATTCCCTCCTTGATGTCTTCTATAACCCAGTCTTTTTTCAGTAGGGTATTGTTCATTTTCCAAGTATTTGATTTCTTTTCCCTAGTTTTTCTGTTATTGATTTCTAGCTTCATTGCCTTGTGGTCTGAGAAGATGCTTTGTAATATTTCGATGTTTTGGATTCTGCAAAGATTTGTTTTATGACCTAATATGTGGTCTATTCTAGAGAATGTTCCATGTGCACTAGAAAAAAAAGTATATTTTGCAGCAGTTGGGTGGAGAGTTCTGTATAAGTCAATGAGGTCAAGTTGGTTGATTGTTGTAAGTAGGTCTTCCGTGTCTCTATTGAGCTTCTTACTGGATGTCCTGTCCTTCTCCGAAAGTGGTGTGTTGAAGTCTCCTACTATAAATGTGGAGGTGTCTATCTCACTTTTCAATTCTGTTAAAATTTGATTTATGTATCTTGTAGCCCTGTCATTGGGTGCATAAATATTTAATATGGTTATGTCTTCCTGATCAATTGTCCCTTTTATCATTATGTAGTGTCCTTCTTTATCCTTTGTGGTGGATTTAAGTCTAAAGTCTGTTTTGTCAGAAATTAAGATTGCTACTCCTCTTCTTTTTTGCTTATTGTTTGCTTGATATATTTTTTTCCATCCTTTGAGTTTTAGTTTGTTTGTGTCTGTAAGTCTAAGGCGTGTCTCTTGTAGGCAGCATATAGATGGATCGTGTTTCTTTATCCAGTCCGTGACTCTCTGTCTCTTTATTGGTGCATTTAGTCCATTTACATTCAGCGTAATTATAGATAAACAAGTTTTTAGTGCTGTCATTTTGATGCCTTTTCATGTGTGTTGTTGGCCTTTTCATTTTTCCACATGCTTTTTTGTGCCGAGACGTTTTTCTTAGTAGCTTGTGAGATCCTCATTTTCATAATGTTTAACTTTGTGTTTGTTGAGTCATTACGTTTTTCTTGGCTTTTTTCTTGAGTTATGGAATTGATATTCCTTTTTGTGGTTACCTTATTATTTACCCCTATTTTTCTAAGTAAAAACCTAACTTGTATCCTTCTATATCGCCTTGTATCACTCTCCATCTGACAGTTCAATGCCTCCTATATTTAGTCCCTCTTTTTGATTATTGTGATCGTTTATCTATTGATTTCCATGATTTCCTGTTATGTGTATTATTTTGTTTATTTATTTATTTTTTAGAACTAATCTTAATTTGTTTGTTTTTGTGCTTTCCCTATTTGAGTTGCGTTGATATCAGGACGTTCTGTTTTGTGACCTTGTATTGTGCTGGTATCTGATATTATTGGTCATCAGGCCAAATAATCTCCTTTAGCATTTCTTGCAGTCTTGGTTTAGTTTTTGCAAATTCTCTAAACTTGTGTTTATCTGTAAATATCTTAATTTCTCCTTCATATTTCATAGAGAGTTTTGCTGGATATATGATCCTTGGCTGGCAGTTTTTCTCCTTCAGTGCTCTGTATACGTCGTCCCATTCCCTTCTTGCCTGCATGGTTTCTGCTGAGTAGTCTGAACTTATTCTTATTGATTCTCCCTTGAAGGAAACCTTTCTTTTCTCCCTGGCTGCTTTTAAAATTTTCTGTTTGTCTTTGGTTTTGACAAGTTTGATGATAATATGTCTTGGTGTTTTTCTTTTTGGATCAGTCTTAAATGGGGTTCGATGAGCATCTTGGATAGATATCCTTTCGTCTTTCATGATGTCAGGGAAGTTTTGTGTCAGGAGTTCTTCAACTATTTTCTCTGTGTTTTCTGTCCCCCCTCCCTGTTCTGGGACTCCAATCACTCACAAGTTATCCTTCTTGATCGAGTCCCACATGATTCTTAGGGTTTCTTCATTTTTTTTAATTCTTTTATCTGATTTTTTTTCAGCTATGTTGGTGTTGATTCCCTGGTCCTCCAGATTTCCCAGTCTACATTCTAATTGCTCGAGTCTGCTCCTCTGACTTTCTATTCCGTTGTCTAATTCTGTAATTTTATTGTTAATCTTTTGGATTTCTACATGCTGTCTCTCTATGGATTCTTGCAACTTATTAGTTTTTGCACTATGTTCTTGAATAATCTTTTTGAGTTCTTCTACAGTTTTATCAGTGTGTTCCTTGGTTTTTTCTGCATTTATCCTAATTTCATTTGTGATACCTTTAAGCATTCTGTAAATTAGTTTTTTATATTCTGTATCTGATAATTCCAGGATTGTATCTTCATTTGGGAAAGATTTTGATTCTTTTGTTTGGGGGGTTGGAGAAGCTGTCATGGTCTGTTTCTTTATGTGGTTTCATATGGACTGCTGTCTCCGAGCCGTCACTGGGAAACTAGATTTTCCAGGTAATCAGCTAAAAAAAATGCAGTCAGATCCCTATCTGAATTCTCCCTTTGGCTCTGGGTATTTGGATGTTAATGGAGCCACCTGGGGAGGGTGGGGGAGGGATCAGAGAGCTAGGAGTGTAGCACCACAGAATATAGAGCTGATCACCGCATTCACGCTCCACCCCCGTCCGCCAAAATCCGGGCGGGACGGCTCCCTGGTTGGGACGCTGCTCTCCCCGCTCCGAGACCAGTCACTTCCTCCCGGGGACTTCTCCCTCCGGTGCGCGGCACCGCTCGCGCGAACTGCGTGGGCGTCTCCCGCATGAACGGGTGGGCCCGCCCCCAGGGTCTATTCAGGAGAATATAATTGGACCCCGCGCTCACGCCCCGCCCACTTTCGCCAAAATCCCAGCGGGATGGCTCCCCGGCTGGGATGCTGCTCTCCCTGCTCCAATACCAGTCACTTCCTCCCGGGGACTTCTCCCTCCGGTGCACCACGCCACAGGCGCGAACTGGGTGGGCGCCCCCCCCGCACGAATGTGTGGGCCCCGCCCCGGGGTCGCTTTAGGGAAATATAGCTGACGTCTCCCCCCACCGCTCGCGCCCCGCCCGCTTCCCGCCAAACTCCCGGCAGGACGGCTCCCCTGCTGGGACGCTGCTCTCCCTGCTCCAAGATCAGTCACTGCCTCCCGGGTGCTTCTCCCTCCGGCTGCATCGCTACGCCGCCCGCGCCAACCAGCTAGACTCTCTCCCAGGATGGGTTCGGGGGGGTAGGGCTGGGCCCCTTGTCTGTGCCGTCTGCCCCCCTGCGCTCTACCCCAGATCAGGCTCCGAAGGTCACCTGCCTGGTACTCTGGCTCCTAGTTCTGAAAACGGTCGCTGTCTGCCAGTATTTGTTCGTTTTCTGTCTCTAAGTCTGTGCTTGTTGTTCAGAGTTCGTAGATTGTTATGTATGTGATCGATTCACTTGTTTTTCCGAATCTTTGTTGCAAGAGGGATCCGCGGTAGCATCCACCTAGTCCGCCATCTTGGCCCTGCCTCGGCTGTACCATTTTACATTCCCAGCAGCAGCGTCTCGTGACTGCTTCAGCTCTGAAACAACCTGCATGTGTCACACAAGAAAGAACAAAAGTAGACAAAAATATATAAAGAAAGACAATGCAGGAAGAATAGACTATTCTAAAAAACGTTCCAGTCTCTCCACAACCTCTCCAACATTTATTATTTTGTGTTTTTTGGATTAATGCCAGCCTTGTTGGAGTGAGATGGAATCTCATTGTAGTTTCGATTTGCATTTCACTTATGGCTAATGATCATGAGCATTTCCTATTGTATCTGTTAGCTACCTGCATGTCTTCTTCAGTGAAGTACTTGTTCATATCCTTTGCCTTTTTTTTAATTGGGTCATTTGTCTTTTTGTTTTTGAGATTTCGCAGTGTCATGGAGATTTTAGAGATCAAATGCTAATTGGAAATGTCATAGCTAAAAATTTCTTCCCAGTCTGTAGGTAATCTTTTCACTCTTTTGGTGAAGTCTTTGGATGAGCATAGGTGTCTGGTTTTTTAGGAGCTCCCAGTGACCTAGTTTCTCTTCTTGTGATTGTGCATTGTTAGTAATGTTTTGTATACTGTTTATGCCATGTATTAGGGCTCCTAACATTGTCCCTATTTTTTCTTCCATGACCTTTATCGTTTTAGATTTTATGTTTATTTTGAGTTCATTTTTGTGCATGGTGTGAGGTATGGGTCTTGTTTCACTTTTTTGCAGATGGATATCCAGTTATGCCAGCACCATTTGTTAAAGAGACTGTCTTTTCCCCCATTTAACTTACTTTGGGCCTTTGTCAAATATCAGCTGCTCATATGTGAATAGATTTATGTCTGGATTCTCAGTTCTGTTCCATTGGTCTATGTATCTGCTGTTTGACCAGTACCAGGCTGTTTTGACTCCTTTGGGGGTATAATATGTTCTAAAATCAAGTAGTGTGAGGCCTCCCACTTTGTTCTTCTTTTTCACTAATCCTTTTTTTTACTTCTCCGGGACCTCTTTCCATTCCATATGAAGTTGGTGATTTGTTTCTCCATCTCATTAAAAACTGCTGTTGGAATTTGGGTTGGAATTGCATTGTATCTAGAGATCGCTTTTGGTAGAATAGACATTTTTACAATGTTGAGTCTTCCTATCCATGAACAAGGTATGTTTTTCCACTTACGTAGTTCTCTTTTGGTTTCTTGCAGTAGTGTCTTGTAGTTTTCTTTGTATAGGACTTTTACATCTCTGGTAAGGTTTATTCCTAAGTATTTTATCTTCTTTGGGACTACTGGAAATGGTATTGATGTGGTGATTTCCTCTTCGATGTTCTCTTTGTTGGTGTAGAAGAATCCAATTAATTATTTTTTTTATGTGTATCTTGTATCCTGATACTCTGCTAGACTCTTCTATTAGCTTCAGTAGTTTTCTTGAGGATTCTTTATGGTTTTCTGTGTCTAAGATCATGTCATCTGCAAATAGAGATACTTTTACTTCTTCCTTGCCAATCTGGATGCCTTTATTTCTTTATCTAACCTAATTGCTCTGGCTAGGACCTCCAGCACAATGTTGAATAAAAGTAGTGATAAAGGGCATCCTTGTCTTGTTCCCATTCTCAGGGGGAATGCTTTCAGACTCTCTCCACTTAGGATTATTTTGGCTGTTGGCTTTGTGTATATGCCCTTAATTATGTTGAGGAATTTTCCTTCCATTCCTATTTTGCAGAGACTTTTTATCATGAATGAATGCTGGACTTTGTCAAATGCCTTTTATGCGTCAATTGATAAAATCATGTCGTTTTTGTCTTTTATTTATATGATGGATTACATTGATTGTTTTTCTAATGTTGAACCACCCCTGCATACCTGATATGAACCACCCCTGCATACCTGCATACTCCCACTTGGTCATGGTGAGTTATTTTTTGGATATGCTGTTGAATTCTATTAGCTAGAATTTTGTTGAGGATTTTTGCATCTAAGTTCATGAGGGATATAAGTCTGTAATTGTCTATTTTGTGTGTGTTGTCTTTACCTGGTTTTGGTATCAGGGATATTCTGGCTTCATAGAATGAGTTTGGGAGTATTCCATCCTTTTCTATGCTCTGAAATACTTTTAGTAGTAGTGGCGTTAACTCTTCTCTGAAAGTTTCCTAGAACTCTGCAGTGAAGCTGTCCAGGCCAGGGCTTTTTTTTTGTTGGGAGTTTTAAAATTACCTTCTCAATCTCTTCTTTTGTTATTTAGTTGTTCTACCTCTGTTTGTATTAGTTTAGGTAGGTAGTATGTTTCTAGAAATTCATCCATTTCTTCTAGGTTTTCAAATTTGTTAGAGTACAATTTTTCATAGTGATCTGATATGATTCTTTTCATTTCTGTTGGGCCTGTTGTGATATCGTCCATCTCATTTCTTATTCGGGTTATTTGCGTCCTCTCCTGTTTTTCTTTCGGCGATTTTGCCAAAGGTTTACCAATTTTGTTAATTTTTTCAAAGAACAAGCTTTTGGTCTTGTTAGCTCTTTCAATTCTTTTTCTGTTCTCTATTTCATTTAATTCTGCTCTGATTTTTGTTATTTGCTTTCTTCTGGTGCCTGTGGGTTTCTTTTGTTGCTCTCTTTCTATTTGTTCAAGTTGTAGGGATAATTCTTTGATTTTTGCCCTTTTTTCTTTTTGTATGTGTGCATTTATTGATATAAATTGACCTCTGAGCACCACTTTTGCTGTGTCCCAAAGGTTCTGATAGGAAGTGTTTTCTTTCTCCCTGGATTCTGTGAATTTCTTTATCCCTTCCTTAATGTCTTCTATAACCCAGTCATTTCTGAGCAGGGTATTTTTCAGTTTCCAAGTGTCTGATTTCTTTTCCTGCTTTTTCTCTTATTGATTTCTACTTTTATGGCCTTATGGTCAGAGGAGATGCTTTGTAATATTTTGATGTTTTGGATTCTGTTAAGTCTTGCTTTATGACCTAGTATGTGTTTTATTCTGGAAAATGTTCCTGTGCACTGGAAAAGAGAGTATACTTGGCTGCTGTTGGGTGGGGTGTTCTGTATATGTCTATAAGTTCAAGTTGGTTGATTCTGGCATTTAGGTCTTCTGTGTCTTTATTGAGCTTCTTTCTGGATGTTCTGTCCTTCACTGAAAGTGGTGTGTTGAAGTCTCCCACTATTATTGTGGATTTTTGTAACTCACTTTTCAATTCTATTAGACTTTATGTATCTTGAAGCCCTGTCATTGGTTGTGTAAATATTTAATATGGTTATATCTTCCTGGTATATATATTGTCTGTTTATTCATTATGTAGTGTCCTTCCTTATTCTTTGTGGTGGATTTAACTTCAAAGTCTATTTTGTTAGAAATTAATATTGCCACACCTGCCCTTTTTTCATTGTTGTTTGCTTGATATTTTTTTCCAACCTTTGAGTTTTAGTTTGTTTGTGTCTTTAAGTCTAATGTGTGCCTCTTTTAGGCAGAGTATAGATGGATTGTGTTTTTTTAATCCATTCTGCCAGTCTCTCTTTATTGGTGCATTTAGTCTATTTACATTCAGTGTAATTATGGATAGGTATGAGTTTGGTGCTGTCATTTTGATATCTTCTTTTGTGTGTTGACAGTTTCTCCTTCCGACTTAATTCTTTGTGCAGAGGCATTTATCTTTATATATTGTCTTTTTCTCTTATTCGTTGTTGTTGATTTTGTTTTTGCTGAGTCTTCATTTTTTTCTTGTATTTTATGTTGGTGAGTAGGATTGTTAGTCTCCTTTGCGGCTACCTTAATATTTACCCCTATTTTTCTAAGTTTATACCTAACTTTATTTCTTTATATTGCCTTGACTACCTGTCCATATGAAAGATCTATGACTACATTTTTTAGCCCATCTTTCTTGCTTTAATGTTTTCTTCTTTTACATAATGACATCGCTGTTTCCCTGTTTTGAGAATTTTTTTTTTTTATCTTTATTTTTGTGATTTCACTGTCTGGGTTGACATCTGGTTGCTCTGTCCTGTGTTCTCATCTTGGGTTGATATCTGATATTATTGATCTTCTAACCTGTGAACTCCCTTTAGTATTTCTTGTAGTTTTGGTTCAGTTTTACAAATTCCCTAAAGTTTTGTTTATCTGGAAATGTCCTAATTTTGCCTTCATATTTGAGATACAGTTTTACTGGATGTGTGATATCTTGGCTGGCAGTTTTTTTCCTTCAATGCTTTATATAAGTCATCCCATTGCCTCCTTGCCTGCATGGTTTCTGCCGATTAATCCGAGCTTGTTCTCATTGACTCTCCTTTATAGGTGAATTTTCATTTATCTCTAGGTGCTCTTAAAATTCTCTCTTTATCTTTGGTTTTGGTAAGTTTGATTATGTCTTGGTGACTTTCTTTTCAGATCTACCTTTTGTGGAGTTCGATGAGCATCTTGAATAGATATCTTTTCATCTTTCATGGTATCAGAGAAGTTTTCTGCCAAGAAATCTTCAACAATTCTCTCTGTATTTTCTGTTATCCCTCCCTGTTCTGGTGCTCCAATCACTGGTAGGTTATTTCTCTTGATACAGTCCTACATGATTCTTAGGGTTTCTTCTTTTTTTAAAATTCTTTTTATCTGATTTTTCTTCTAGTGTATTGGTGCCAAGTGTTTTGTCTTCTGTCTCACTAATTCTGTCTTCTATTTCCTAAATTGTGCTGCTATGACTTTCTATTAAGTTGTCTAATTCTGTAATTTTATTGTTAATCTTCTGAATTTCTAATTTCTGTCTCTCTGTACATTCTTGTACCTATTAAATTTTTCATTATGTTCTTGAATAACCTTTTTAATTTCTTGCACTTCTTTGTCTTTGTGTTACTTCTCTATTTCTGCATTTTGCCTGATCTCGTTCCTGATGTGTTCAAGATTTCTGTATATTAATCTTTTGTATTCTACATCTGGTAGTTCCAGGAAGACACCTCCGTCAGGAAGATTCCTTGATTCTTTGTTTTGAGAACTTATTGAAGCGATCATGGTCTGTTTCTTTATGTGATTTGATATTGGCTGTTGTCTCTGAGCCATCTATAAGTTATTATATTAATTTATTTTATGTTTGTTTATTGTATCCTGGCTTTGTTCTTTGTTTTGTTTTGATATGTGTAAATAGGCTGCTTGAGTGAGCTAGCTTGGTTATTTTCACCTTTGAAGATCTAACGTCCTGTCATCACATGGCTAGAGCTGTTACCAGGTATATGAACCTTTTTTTGTATAGATTCAGCTCAAGTGTCCAGGTAGTTGGTCATCAGGTATGTGGTATAGGCTCTGTCCTACAGTCTTAGAGGTGCAAGGGTGATTGGTGTAAGTACAACTACCTGGTTTGCAGCAGGGGGTCATGCTCTGAACAAGGCAGGGGGCTGACAACCCTAAGGAAGCATGTTTCTGTTCTCTAGAGTGCACAGGTGGGTGTATTCTGCAGCCATACCATGGGCACCCAATGCTTTTGGTTTAAGGACTGGGAGGTACCACTTATCCTTGGACCCCTGTTGTGGGAGGCTAGGTGACATGAGTGGAACCACAAGTCCTTATACCCCTGATGTTGGTACATGAGGACCCTGTTTAATAGGCAAAAGGCATCAAGCATCAAAAACAAAGCTCTCCACCACACTGCTGAAACAGTTGCAGTCTGCCAACAAGGGCCTATTCTCCTGAAATGGGCCCACACACGTCCACGCAGGGGTAAAGGTATTCAAAGTCTGTGGACCATTTGTGCCTAGACATGAGCCTTTTCTGCCCTGAGCTCTGCAGTTTAGTGGAGCTGGCAGATTATCTTTTCCCACAATTGTTAATTCATTCCTTCTCCAAGGCCAGGAGAATGGCTTAGAGCACGCAGCAGGACCTATTTCAGGCCCAGGAAAATTGGCAGCCACTGAAGCCAGCTTTGGGGTGCCAGGTGTGGTAAGATAAATGCAAGTACTTAGCTTTTGCCAAGAGCACCGTTCTTCTCTGGTTCCGGAGGTATGAGTAGGCTGTGCGATTCGCTGTGTCTCCCTGAGGAAACCACATCCGGAATGCTACTGCCAACCCCGCTGCAGTCCCTCCAGGGGATCATGCCTGAGGATTCCCACTGAATCAGGTCTGGCGGCTCCTCTCCACTTCTGAACTGTCCCTCTCTCCCCCTGGTGCTCAGTCTATTGTATAACTATGCCTTTGATGTTCTGGGCTCCTAGCTTGCCATATATATAATCATTTCACTTGTTTTTAGAGGGTCTTTGTTGTAAGAGGAATCACCAGAATCATCTAACTACTGAGCCATCTTGGCCCTGCCTCCAAGTGCTTACTTGGCTAAAATCAAGGTGTCATCAAGGCTGTGTTACTTCTGAAGGCTGAAGGAATCTATTTCCTTACCATTTCCAGCTTCTAGAGGGTGCCTGCAACCCTTGTCTCCTAGCCCTGTATCATTCTGTCCCTTTCTTCTGTCATCACATCTTCTCTGACTCTCCTGTCTCCCTCTTCCATCTTCTAAAGTCATATTTGACTGTATTGTGCCTGCCCAGGTAATTCAGGATAACCTTCACCATTTCAAGGTCCTCAATTTAATCACATTTGCAAAATCCCTTTTACTGTGTACAGTAACAACATAGTCACAGTTTCCAGGATTAGGATATGAACATTTTGGAAGGCCATTATTTTGCCTACCACACTAGGTGAATTTATCAGCCTAAATGGACCAAATGAAATATTATTATAAGCAATAAAAGAATTTATTAAGGTAGCTAGATATAAAATTAATATACAAAGAAGCAATATCCCATCCATCTGGCAACTTATACATGTTCTTGATTATGCAAGAAAATAATAAAATTGTTGTACCTGAGGAAGAAAAACAGCTATTTAGGGATCAGAATTGGGAGAAAGAATTATTTTTCTAAGTATCCCCCCCCTTTTTTTAACACTTTAACTCATCTTGTAGCCATCTTCTGTAAAACATAAATCTGATCTTGTCACTGCCTGTTTAAAATTCAGTGTTGAATTAGTAGATTGCTGGTCTTTTTTTTTGACTATCATCCAACTCCCCTTTCCTGTTTTGAGGAATCTGTCATTGTGTATTGTTTTGGTAGAACTCAGTGCCCTATCTTTTACTATAGAAACTGGAGGAGCAGGAAATTGGATCCACTTACCCAGGGCATTGGCTTTGGAGGTAGTTACGCTGAGGCCAAGGGGCATTTACATTTATTCACAGGAACTTACAAAGGTATCTCATATGGTGGAGGTGGCATCCTGGTCTGACTAAAAGATGGCTATTGTACTTTGTTCTTTTTGACCCTAAAAAGCCCTCTGGTTTTACCTGTTCTCTGAGTCATGTCCTCAGTCTCCTGCTAATTTTGTGAGTCCCATACACTGGTCAATGTAAACTGATAACATAGCCATAGTTCCAGGATCAGGAGATGAACATCTTAGGAGACCATTATTTTATCTATCACACCAGGCAAATTTATCTGCCTAACAGAATTAACTGAAAAATTAATATAAGCAATAAAAGAATTCCTTATATACAATAGTTTCTCTTCTACTTCTGTGGTCTATTACAGCATTTATCATGTTGTGTTTGAAGTATCTGAAGTATTCTGTATCAGACAGAGGAGTCTCTAGATACAAGACCAACAGGGCCTGGTTCAGCCCAGAGCATACTGAGTCACGTAAGTAAATATTAGTTAACAAAATTAGTTCAATGTATCTGATGAATCAAAATTAATACAAACACCCCCCAGCGCCCCCCTTTTTTTCTATTTTGCTGTAGCTCCTTGGGGCTAGAAAAGAGTATTGAATAATTTGTTCCTAAAGAAAAAAAAAGAATTTAATATTTGACAGCTTAAAAATAGTTTCACATACATTTTCATAGTTGATTTTTGTTACCTCCATGTATATTAAGCTAGGATAATGGGTTCTGGAGAAATTGAGTAATTTTTCTAAGGTTACTTATTGTATAAGTGGTAATAATAATAGTAATTGATAAGAGAAAACTAATATTATTTAACTTACTATGTCCAAGCACTGGGTTTTGTTTTGTTTTACTTTGCTTTGGTTTACTTGCCTTATCCAAATTGATCCTTTCCACCATGTGATAAGTACTATTATTATATTCATTTTATAAGTGTAAGACACCCTAAAACTGAGACACTTGGCATAAATAAAATGGTTGATCCAGGACTGAATCCAACCCCATTTTGAATCAAAATTTAGCTTGTCTTAAGTACCTACTTCTGCTTTTAAAATATGTAACCTGTAACTGGGCTCTTGTAAAACCTGAACCACTTTCAGTAAATAAGGGTGGGGATAAGAATGTAGTTGTTCCCAAAGGGTTTACTGATGTTAAGAAAGATTATGACATTGGTGGTCTCTTGCTACCGCCCCCCCCCCATTTACTGTTAGTCATGGGCTATCATGTGCTCACCTTCCCCATTTTACCATATAAAAAGTTCACCTCTCCCTTGGAATGATGGAGCATTTTGTGGTCCACTTAATGCTGCCCAACTGTAGTGGTTCTATTCCTTCAATAAAACTTTGCTTTTACTCCTAACAGATTTGGAACTTCTTTTTTGACATTCCTGGTGTCAGAGGTGGGGATTCAAAATTGCATTGTCGTAAATGTTGGAGAGGTTGTGGAGAGACTGGAACACTTATACGCTGCTAGTGGGAATGTAAAGTAGTACAACCACTTTGGAAACCAATTTGGCCCTTCCTCAAAAATCTAGAAATAGAAGTACCATATGATCTAGCAATCCCACTCCTTCAAATATATCCTAGAGAAATAAGACCCATTGCACGAATAGATATATACACACGCATGTTCATTGAAGCACTGTTCACAATAGCAAAAAGGTGGAAATAAGCCATGTGCCTATCAACAGATGAATGGATAAACAAATTATGGTATATTCACACAATGGAATACTATGCAACAATAAAGAACAACAATTACTCTGCGAAACATCTCACAACATAGATGAATCTGGAAGCCATTATGCTGAGTGAAATTAGTCAGTCGCAAAAGGATGAATACTGTACAAGCCCACTATTATAAGAACCCAAGAAAAGGTTTAAACACAGAAGAAAATATTCTTCGATGTTTAGAAGGATAGAAAGGGAGGCAGAGGGGAATTCTTAACATTCTTGATAAATGAGTCTGGATTTAGCCTTACCAGGAAGCTGGTTTGAGGTTCATATTAAAAAAAGCTATAACCTAAAAATATCTGAAATAATTTAGAATTTCAGTGATCACTTTGGGAAAATGAGTTCCCATTTTTGTTGTCTTTTCTTTCTTCTGGGGAATTTTTGATTGATGCTCAAGTTTGTCAGAGGGTCTGTTATCCCTCTATCTGAGACTCTGGCAAGTTAATGAGTTTATCTTGGACTTATTTTTCTGTTGAGTTGAATCGATCTTACCTAAGAATAGCTGTATACATTTTTAGAATCTAGGTTGCTTGTACTGCATGGTATTGTATAAACCTGGTTTTTGAGCTGGCCTCACAGACTGATGAGTTATGTGATTTTTCTGACTTGTTTTGTTCTGAGTTTGCCTCTGATCTACAGAGCTGTGTCTGAGTTTCTGTCTTCTACCAGCTTTTAGTAGCTACTATGAGAAACTTTGATACAAATTAGTTCATTTGAAACATGCACTGAAGAAAAGGATGGATTGTTTATTTTGATTGGTATAATGAGGCCTCAAAAAGACAAAAATTATTCTAAATTTATCTCTGAAGGATCCTATAAAGCATGCAAAAGACAGGGTATGAAAATGTAATAATTTCCCACCACTGGATGGTATTATTAGATTATAATATTTCTTCAAAAATTTACTTTGATTGTTTTAATGATTAATAAACATTTATATAAATTAAATAGTCTTAATATTTACAGGAATTAATGAATGAGAAATCCTTCCGACAAAGGCTTATGTTTTTGTTATGTCAACCTTAAAAGCAAAACCTTAAAAGCAAAACTTTTCCAAGTAACTTAAGCTAGACAGTATATGAAATGTGCTTTATTTAAGAAAGATGGGTAATTTTGTCTTAAATTAAAACTAGTAGTTTCAGGATGAGAAGAGAGAGGCATAGCAGAAACCTAGGGGGCAAAAATTGCTAGACAAGGGTCAAGGGCTCAAAGGCAGGAGGGTACAGGAAAACTGGTAATAGGGAACCCAAGGTCAAGAAGGGGAGAGTGTTGACATGTCATGGGGTTGGTAACCAATGTCAAAGAACAATACATGTACTAATTGTTTAATAAGAAGCTAGTCTGTTCTGTAAACCTTCATCTAAAGTACAATAAATTTTTTTAAAAAGAATTAATGGATTCAATTGTAAAATTGCTAAAGAGTTTTGGTATTTTCTAGGTAGATAAAAGTTATAAGGAAAAGGAAAAACTGCTTATCAAGAGAATAGTAAGAGGGAACGAATTTGGTTATCTTTTGTCTTTCAAAATACCTAGGCCAACTTAAAAGTATGTAAATGGATTGGAATGACCAATTCTTAGTCTTTGACCAGGAGCCAAAAGATAGGGAGAGTGGGGCAGGATCAAATCTCCTCAGCCCCCAGCCTTTGAGGCCATGTAGCTCCAGGGAAGTTTTTGAAGGACCCCTCCCAACTAGGTGAAGATCTTTTAAGACAAAAGAAAGTAAGAAAAACACTGTCTTACTATACACCTGCTCTTTAGTTACCAACATGTTTAGGTTCCAAAGACCAGGTGGTCATGTGAAAATTGGCATTATGCAAAAATGGAGGATTTTTTGTTTGTTTTTTCAGATCATCCATTTTTTTGATTATTTTTATTCAGAAAATATAATTATAGAAATAATAGCAGTTAAGATTTATTGGTGTGGTCAACACTGTGACTAGTCCAGTTATAGATTATTCCTCTGTGGAAAGGAGGCTTGGAGGAGACAAAGCTAGATAAAGCCAGGCTGTGTGACTGGAGGGCTCACAGCTTAACCACTTCACCTTCCTTTTGTGCTGGGTCAGAGCTCCTCTTGAGAAACCACCTCCAAGGCTCCACTCCCACCTGCATGCACAATCTCAGAACCTGCTCTGCCCTCTGGGCCTGGGGAGTCTGTGAGGTTTCCTGCAAGGGCACTGGGAGTCTGGCTGCGCAACTGGCCCCCTGAGGCTGAGGCTTCAGGCACAGCTTGGCTTACTTTGGAATGTCATTAAACCCACACACATTTCTTCTGAATATCTTCTCTGATGCCTCTTTCTTTCTTCCCTGCCCACCCCATAGCAATTTTGAGCTGTAGGGCCTCAGGCTGCATAAGACCTGGGAACACAGAATAGGCACTCACTGGCTTGGTGCTGCCTAACATCCATCTGGAGGCCTTGCTAGGAAGGAGACTGGCCCTGTGTGGCAGCTGAATGTGGCACCTCCACCAGCAAGAGGGAGTGGAGGACATGGGGCAGCATGGCCTAGCTTCCTGGAGACTGCCAGAGACCCTCCAAGAGGGAGGGAACATTCCACAGCCATTGCTGCCATGGCCACCACCTCATTAATGCACAAAATAGTAGCTTTTTCACTATTGTCATAAATGCAAAATGTTGGGCAATGAGATAGTCATTAAGTGAGTAGATGTAGTTATGAGAAATTGGGTGGAGCCCCTCAGAATATAAACATAAACACGTTCTTTTTATTGTAGAGGAATTCTAACAAGCCAAAAGATAGACATCACTGTGAGACACACCTGAAATGAAGTGGTAGGGTGGAATGGAGACATTTTGATTTAAAAAAAAAAAAAAAAGAGTCAATAAAATCTAAAGTTAGGTTGAAAATATAGGAACTGGTAAAGGTTTGAATGAAAAATGGACAATTTAAATGAACTTCATTTCAACAGTATTATGTTTTATGGTATATAGGCTTAAAATAATCTCCAAGATCTTTAGGTAACTTAAAAAACCTGTTACTGTTAAGTCAATTCCAAATCATAGCAACCTTACAGGACAGAGTAGAACTACCCCACTGGGTTTCAAGGCTTTAATCTTTATGGGAGCAGGCTGTCACATCTTTCTCTCACTGGGTGTTTGGTGGATTTGAATCACTAACCTTTCAGTTAGCAGCTGGGCACTTTAACCACTGCACAACCAGGTCTCCTTTTAGGTAACTTACTGGTATCAAAAGAAAAAAAAGCTGGTATTAAATTGAATTAATATTCTTTATAATTTAAGTTTGCATGCTTTTGCTTTTGTGGCACAGAAAAAGGGTATATACGTATATGTGGATCTGATAATAAATGTGTTCATTTTTACTGCTTAAAGGGTTGTATTATAAGAGATATGTAACAAGGAAAAGAAATATAAAAGATTTATTAAAAGGTAATTTATTTGATATGGTTAAAGTTGTTATTTACTGTGGCTAAAAGTTTGATGGATTAGTTTATGAGAAGTTTTAAGAGCTTTAATATTAAAAAGCATATAAAACAAAGATGGGTTTCTCACTGTTAACATAACAAAATTTTCTTTGATTACTGGGTTGAATAGTTAATTTTATTCTTTGTGCCATCTTTCTCAAATACAAGATTTTGACAAAATAAATCCCAGAGTCAAAAACCAAGTTACATGGCTTTGAAAAAAAAAAACTAAGGATTTTACCTTCAAGATCTTTGGTTAAATAACCTAAGTATGGTTTCTCTGTGGTCTATAACAGACTCTTGAGACTTCATAGAAAGCCACAAAGATTTGTACAGCTTTATAAAGAAAAAAGTGCTAAAATAAAAAGGTTTACTTAATATGTTATCAGTTATGTGAAAATTGTTGTCAAATCAGGAGAAGTGCCAAATTTTGGGAGGTTAAAATTTGTATGTCAGTAATATTTAATATTTACCTGATATTAGACAACTGCATATTATGTCACAATTTTATTATTTCAATCGCTAACTTGTTCACAACTTTGTTTCCTTTGTATCTAGCATCACCAAAGCCAATAATTTTAGTTGGGGAATTCACATTTTTTACCTATGGAGTTTTTATCACTATTCAGATGTTTAGACACTTGATAATCTTGGTATATTCTTGGTATATCCTGGCCATTTAATATTATTCTCAATCTGAAGCTCTTTGAAAATAAGGTTAATCATTATGTTTAGAGATATTTTTGTCTGAAGTTTTTTTTTTTTAATTGACTTTGTTTGGCTTGGCATTACTTTTGTAATTAACTTCCACCAGGTCTTTCACTTTTAAAAATATTATTTTCATAAGTTAATCATGGCCATATTACATTTTGTTGTCTGTAGATAAGTTTTACCTTGCTGATTCACTTAAAATGCTTGACAAAAATATTTCAACAAAAATGGACTATAGCAGACTTATGAAAAAAAAAAAGGACTATAATATTTCTAAGAAATACCTTTCACAGGTTTGAGAAACCTTTGATGAACAGGAACTCAACTTTCCAGGCTTGCCTGATCACCCCAGGAGATTATGTGTATTGGGAAAGGCATTAATTAAAGGACTCATTTGAACTTTGCTGGAAGGGACTGTACCTCATTCTTCTTACCAATCCTTGTGCAGCCAAACTAGAAAGTGTTAAACTTTGGATCCATCTAACACAGCTTAAAAGAGCTAAGGTACCTCTTTGGACTAGTTAGCTCTCTGGAGGCTTATAAATTACTCTCAAAACCCCTAGTGGCCAGAAGCAGATGACCTTGGAAGTTGACAGTTAATTCCAGGGACATGGGACAAGACTTCATGCATAGTGCTGAAGGTTGTGGACTTTGTTTAGTATTGGTAGCTATTTTTATGTTAGTTGCCTTGTTATATACTTGTGGTCTTATTTCCTGGTAATATTTTAACATGAAGGTTCTTTTAGGCTTTATATTCTTCTTCCTTATAATTCCTTCTAGTGCTTCGAGAGAAAATGCCTTTATTAAGTTAGCCTAATCAGTAGCTAGTGCCAGTAATTTTACCAGATGATGGGTTTTTCATCCTTCCCCACAAACTGGACATGAAAACTCAGACCCTTTAGCATCTCCTGTACTAAATTACAGTCTGGTACCCAACAGTACTGTTAACTCTAACACCACCTCTAAATGAGCCGTACATGTTAGACTATGGCATCTCCCTGGATTATTGGCTCAATCTCAAGTTTTAATCTAACCTTGATCAGGACAAAGAACTGATCTGAAGCTGCTTGGAATTCCTCTGACCCCAATTGCCAAAATGATTTTATAGTCTCTTATGCAAAACTTCCCCGGTTCTGGACTATTGTCCATACCGCTAGCATAAAAAATTGTAGAAGTAAATTCAGAAGAATCTCCTTTGCATAACTTTGGAGCCCAGAAAAATTAAGACTAGGTCAATTGTCCATTTGTGATAATTCTTTAACAGAGGAATGACTTGTGAAGGTCAATAAAACCATCCTCTTCCCTGGGACAAAAAAGGGGTGGTTTCTGCTACTTATGGATATATTTTCCTATATGGAGGATCAAATTATCCTGGAATGACAAAACCAAACCCCAAAGATGAACCTTACACTTGGGCATTACCCTGATTAGATGGACAGAGTATGACAGGCCAATGCATTATAGGTCTTTTAGGGATTTCCTTAGATATGCACTCCTATAAGGAGAGTACATGCTGGATAAGTGATCTGAAGATTCTTGTTTGGAATAAAAGAGATTCTATGTCATATAATAACCCAAAAGCTGATAAACCTAGATTAGGATGGATATTCCTCCAAGCACTTTTGCCTAGCTATGGTGGTCCCTCACCTTGAAAAATCCACTTGCGACTTACCTGATACAACGGCCCAAATTGCTGATGGTATTGCAGATGGAATGGCAGTTCAAAAGAAATCTTTAAATTCACTTGTTAAGGTCATATTAGATTACAGAATGGTTCCTGATTTTATTCTAGCCTAGCAAGGAGGAGTCAATGCCATTGCTAATACATGCTATTGCACCTGAATAAACACCTCGAGGTAAGTACAAGAAGATACCAGAAATACCCACCAAAAGGCTACTCGATTACTTTCAATACCTCATATACTGGACTTTCCCTTTGTAGGTATCTTTAGTTGGCTCTCCCCCCACATGACAGTTTGTCATACTGTGGGAGCTTGTGTGTTGCTGTGATGCTGGAAGCTATGCCACCGGTATTCAGATACCAGCAGGGTCACGCATGGAGGACAGGTTTCACCTGAGCTTCCAGACTAAGACAGACCAGAAAGAAGGACCCGGCAGTGTATTTCTGAAAAGCATTAGCCAGTGAAAACTTTATGAATAGCAGCAGAACATTGTCTGATATAGTGCTGGAAGATAAGCCTCCCAGGTTGGAAGGGACTCAAAAGATGACTGGGGGAGAGCTGCCTCCTCAAAGTACAGTCAACCTTCAATTGCTGATGTGGCATGACTCAAAATGAGAAGAAACAGCTACAAACATCCATTAATAATTGGAACATAGAATATACGAAGTATGAATCTAGGGAAACTGGAAATCATCAAATATGAAATGGGACACATAAACATCGATATCCTAGGCATTAGTGAGCTGAAATGGACTGGTATTGGCCATTCTGAATTGGAGAATCGTATAGTCTACTATGCTGGGAATGACGACTTGAAGAGGAATGGTGTTGCATTCATCGTCAAAAAGAATGTTTCTCTTCATCCTACTTTGAAATGTGGCATCTGGGGTCTTAAATGCTAACAAGCAGCCATCTAAGATGCATCAATTGGTCTCAACCCACCTGGATCAAAGGAGAATGAAGAACACCAAGGTCACACGACAACTATGAGCCCAAAAGACAGAAAGGGCCACATGAACCAGAGACTTACATCGTCCTGAGACCAGAAGAACTAGATGGTGTCTGGCCACAACTGATGACTGCCCTGACAGGGAGCACAACAGAGAACCCCTGAGCAAGCAGGAGATCAGTGGGATGCAGACCCCAAATTCTCATAAAAAGACCAGACTTAATGGTCTGACTGAGACTAGAGGAATCCCGGCGGTCATGGTCCCCAAACCTTCTGTTGGCCCAGAACAGGAACCATTCCCAAAGACAACTCATCAGACATGGAAGGGACTGGCCAATGGGTTGGAGAGAGATGTTGATGAAGAGTGAGCTACTTGTATCAGGTGGACACTTGAGACTGTGTTGGCATCTCCTGTCTGGAGGGGAGATGGGAGGGTAGACAGGGTTAGAAACTGGCAAAATTGTTACGAAAGGAGAGACCGGAAGGGCTGACTCATTAGGGGGAGAGTAAGTGGGAGTATGGAGTAAGGTGTATATAAGCTTATACGTGACAGTCTGACTTGATTTGTAAACGTTCACTTAAAGCTCAATAAAAATTATTAAAAAAAAAAAAAAAAAAGAATGTTTCAAGATCTATCCTGAAGTACAAAGCTGTCAGTGATAGGATAATATCTGTACGGCTACAAGGAAGACCAGTTGATACGACCATTATTCAAATTTATGCACCAACCACTAGGGCCAAAAATGAAGAAATAGAAGATTTTTATCAGCTGCTACAGTCTGAAATTGATCGAACATGCAATCAAGATGCATCGATAATTACTGGCGATTGGAACGCGAAAGTTTTAAACAAAGAAGGACCAGTAGTTGGAAAATATGGCCTTGGTGATAGAAACAATGCCAGAGATCAAATGATAGAATTTTGCAAGACCAACGACTTCTTCTTTGCAAATGCCTTCTTTCACCAACATAAACGGCGACTCTACACGTGGACCTCGCCAGATGGAACACACAGAAATCAAATTGACTACATCTGTGGAAAGAGACGATGGAAAAGCTCAATATCGTCAGTCAGAGCAAGGCCAGAGGCCGACTGTGGAACAGACCATCAATTGCTCATATGCAAGTTCAAGCTGAAACTGAACAAAATCAGAGCAAGTCCACAAGAGCCAAAATATGACCTTGAGTATATCCCACCTGAATTTAGAGACCATCTCAGGAATAGATTTGACTCACTGAACACTAGTGACTGAAGGCTAGACGAGTTGTGGAATGACATCAAGTACATCATCCATGAAGAAAGTAAGAGGTCATTGAAAAGACAGGAAAGAAAGAAAAGGCCAAGATGGATGTCAGAGGAGACTCTGAAACTTGCTGTTGAGTGTCGAGCAGCTAAACCAAAAGGAAGAATTGATAAAGTAAAAGAAGTGAACAGAAGATTTCAAAGGGCCTCTCAAGAAGATGAAGTAAAGTATTATAATGACATGTGCAAAGAACTGGAGATGGAAAACCAAAAGGGAAGAACACGCTCGGTGTTTCTCAAGCTGAAAGAACTGAAGAAAAAATTCAAGCCTCAAGTTGCAATAGTGAAGGATTCCATGGGGAAAATATTAAATGATGCAGGAAGCATCAAAAGAAGACGGAAGGAATACACAGAGTGGTTATACCAAAAAGAATTAGTTGATATTCAACCATTTCAAGAGGTGGCATATGATCAGGAACCGATGGTACTGAAGGAAGAAGTCCAAGCTTCTCTGAAGTCATTGGCAGAAAACAAGGCTTCAGGAATTGATGGAATATCAATTCAGATGTTTCAACGAACAGATGCAGCACTGGAGGTGCTCACTTGTCTATGCCAAGAAATATGGAAGACAGCTTCCTGGCCAACTGACTGGAAGAGATCCATATTTATGCCTATTCCTGAGAAAGGTGATCCAACCGAATGTGGAAATTATAGAACAATATCATTAATATCACATGCAAGCAAAATTTTGCTGAAGATCTTTCAAAAACAGCTGCAGTAGTATATCGACAGGGAACTGCCAGACATTCAGGCCGGTTTCAGAAGAGGACGTGGAACCAGGGATATCATTGCTGATGTCAGATGGATCCTGGCTGAAGGCAGAGAATACCAGAAGGATGTTTACCTGTGTTTTATTGACTATGGAAAGGCATTCGACTGTGTGGATCATAACAAACTATGGATAACACTGCGGAGAATGGGAATTCCAGAACACTTAATTGTGCTCATGAATAACCTTTACATAGTTGAAGAGGCAGTTGTTCGGACAGAACAAGGGGATACTGATTGGTTTAAAGTCAGGAAAGGTGTGCATCAGGGTTGTATTCTTTCACTATACCTATTTAATCTGTATGCTGAACAAATGATATGAGAAGCTGGACTATACGAAGAAGAATGGGGCATCAGGATTGGAGGAAGACTCATTAACAACCTGCGTTATGCAGATGACACAACCTTGCCTGCTGAAAGTGAAGAGGACTTGAAGCACTTACTAATGAAGATCAAAGACCACAGCCTTAACATGGATTACACCTCAACATAAAGAAAAGAAAAATCCTCACAACTGGACCAATAAGCAACATCATGATAAACGGAAGAAAGATTGAAGTTGTCAAGGATTTCATTTTACTTGGATCCACAATCAACAGCCACAGAAGCAGCAGTCAAGAAATCAAAAGACGCGTTGCATAGGGTAAATCTGCTGCAAAGGACCTCTTCAAAGTGTTGAAGAACAAAGATGTCATCCTGAAGACTAAGGTGCTCCTGGCCCAAGCCATGGTATTTTCAATCACATCATATGCATGTGAAAGCTGGACAATGAATAAGGAAGGCCTTTGAATTGTGGTGTTGGCAAAGAATATAGAATATACCATGGACTGCCAGAAGAATGAACAAATCTGTCTTGGAAGAAGTGCGGCCAGAATGCTCCTTAAAGACAAGGATGGCAAGACTGTGTCTTACATACTTCGGACATGTTGTCAGGAGGGATCAGTCCCTGGAGAAGAACATCAAGCTTGGCAGAGTACAGGGTCAGCGGAAAAGAGAAAGACCCTCAATGAGGTGGATTGACACAATGGCCGCAACAACGAGCTCAAGCATAACAACGATTGTAAGGATGGTGCAGGACTGGGCAGTGTTTCATTCTGTTGTGCATAGGGTCGCTGTGATTCGGAACCGACTGAACGGCACCTAACAGAAACTACAAGTTGGCTATCCAATGGTATTGGTTCTTGGTTACGCCAAATACTAAAAAACAGCTTGTATTTTGATGATTATAATAGTTGCTGTATGTATAATCAAATGTTCTGTGAAATACCTATCTATGTCTTGTAGCCTGAATGCAACCCCCTCACTATGCAAAAAATTGTGTATTGAAAATAAACCACATTTTCAAAGGAGACTGGTCTCACACCTTGAGTTGGCCTTTTAGGATGTCAAGTTCTTTCTCTTAATGTGGCCTTGATCCACACATGTCCCAACTAAGGATCACTGTCTGGGTTATCTAGTGCTCCTGTGACAGAGATACCTCAAGCAGATGTCTTTAACAAAGAGAAATTTATTTTCTCACAGTCTAGTAGGTTATAAGTCCAAATTCAGGGCATCAGCTCCAGAGGAAGGCGTTTTCTCTTTGTCCACTCTGGCAGAAGGTCATTGTCCCCAATCTTCCCCTGGGCAAGGAGCCTCTTAGGCACAGGGACCCTGTGTCCAAAGGATGCGCTCTGCTCCTGGTGCTGCTTTCTTGGTGGTATGAGGTCCCCAACTCTCTGCTTGCTTCCCTTTCCTTTGATCTCTTGAGAGATAAAAGGTGGTACAAGCCTCGTCCCAGGGAAACTCTCTTTACCTTGGATCAGGGAGGTGACCTGAGTAAGGGTGGTGTTACAGTCCCACCTTAATCCTCTCAACATAAAATTACAATCACAAAATAGAGGACAACCACACAATACTTGGAATCATGCCTAACCAAGTAGATACACACATTTTGGGGGGTACATAATTCAATCCACGACAATCACAAAAACAGAGTGTTAGAGCTATGGAATGACGAAAAAATGAGCCTTTAAAGAAAGACCTGTTAGTCTCCACTAAAAGTAATTGAAAAGTTCATGCAAAAGAAAATGCTCTGGTAATGGTGATCAAAAAATCTCTACAGAGATTCATGCCCTAATGGGGAATGTGTAAGAGCACCCTAAAACTGAGGCGTTTGGCATAACTAACATGACTGATTCAGGTTTGAATCAAACTCCAGTTTGAATCAAAATTAGCTTGTCCTACGTCTCTACTTCTGCTCCACACAAAATATGTAAATTGTAACTGAACTCCTGTAAAACTTTAGCCTCTTTCAGTAAATAAGGGTGAGGATAATAATATGGTTGTTTCTGAAGGGTTTGCTGATGTTAAAGAAAGATTATGATGTTAGTGGTCTCTTGCTACCCCTCCCCATTTACTGATAGCCCTATGCTATCATGTGCTTACCATCCTCATTTTACCATGTAAAAAATTCACCTTTCCTTCGGAATGGAGCATTTGTGACCTCACTTAATGCTGCCCAATTATCATTGTTCTATTCCTGCAAAAAAACTCTTTGAGTTCTCTCCTAAAGGAGTACTGGAACTTCTTTGACAGATGAGAAACTGCAATCACCAGCAAGTAAATCGTAAAGCTCATATTTTAACCAGATCTGTTAAAATGAAATCAGTGTCCCAAATCATTATGCTACACTGGTCATTTTACCATGACATCCCGCTGGCTCCAAATGGCCATAGTTTATGGCTCCTTATAGCTTCTCTTCATGCTATTTTCTTGTTAGTATGCAGTGTCTTCTTGCTGCTACTGATTAGCTACTTCTTATTTATCCTGGAAACCAAATAAGCAAACTTAATTATGTCTAAAAATAGGAGGAAATACATGTCCATGGATTCTTTAATATCTTTTATGGAAATTTTTTTTTTCCTTCTTGATTCTCTATCACATTCTATATAATAGAAGTTCCAGAAAATGCCTTTTCTTCAGCAATGTCATTTGATTTAACTTGAAGTAACTCATGTAATAGGCTAGAAAACAAGGATTTCTAAGCAGTCAATGAGGCATTGGAGTGGTCTAAGTGTGGCAATAATCTGGAAGCCATAATCTGTTTCTCAGCACTTAGCTCACCCACTTGTAGGAGGAAGACAGACACTGGCCAGCTCAATGAAATTATTGTGGAGTGTTTGTACCATAAACATTAAATGGCTAAAGTGGTAAATGGATATATCTAGCCCAGGTGGCATAGTGGGTGAGTGCTACGGCTGCTGACTGAAAGGCCGGCAGTTCAAATGCACCAGGTACTCCTTGGAAACTCTATGGGGCAGTTCTACTCTCTTGTATAGGGTAGCTATGAGTTGGAATTGACTCAAAGGCAATGGGTTTTCGGTTTTTGGTATCTTAGTTTCTTAGTGCTGTTGTAACAAAAATGCCATAAGTGAGTGACTTTAAAAAACAGAAATTTATTTATTAAAATTTAGGAGACTAGAAGTTTGAATTCATTGTATGGCTGTAGGGGAAGGTTTTCTCCATGTTGGCTCAGGGAAAAGACCCTTGTCTCAGTATCTATAGCCTTGGCGTTTCTAGGATCCTTGGAGATTTGCACATGTGCCTCTACCTGTCCTCTCCAGTTTATGCTTCTTGTCTGGTCTGTGGAGCTCCTTATAACTCAGAAGTGATTAGGTTTAGGACATACCCTACACCAATAGGGACTCATTAGCATAACAAAAGAAGCCTATTCCCAAACAGGATTACATCCACAGATATAGAGGTTAGGATTCCAAGACTTATTCCAGGGAAACACAGTGAACCTTAACACCTTGCCAAAGGAGTAGAGATCATAGCTTCAGAAAAGCTACTGAGCTCTAGGTCACTTGTTAGTGATTACCCCTTTTAAAGGCTTATTCTTTTATTAATGTATATTCATTTTTTTTACTATTATTTATTTTCTTTTTTAACATTTATTCTGTCATAAGTGTGTATACCCCAAAAGGCCAGAGAGCTTGAATTGGCCTGCGCCTCTGGCAGTAGAGAAACTCCAACTATTAGCATGAATACTAATCAAAACAGGACAATAATTATCTATGTATGAGTATTCGTGTAGCTTCAAAATATGTTTAAGAATTTGTCTTCATATTAAGTTCATTCCACGATGTTTACTGAGCACTTCCAATATGCTCATCACTCTATTGTTGTTGTTTTTAGTTGTTATCCAGTCAATTCTGACTCCCAGCGACCCCAAGTGTGCAGAGTAGAACTACTTCATAGGGCTTTCGAGGCTATGGCCTTTCAGAAGCAGATTACTAGGCCTGTCTTCCTAGGCACTTCTGGGTAGGTTTGAACTGCCAACATTTCACCTAGTAGTTGAGAGCTACTTTGTGCCACCCAAGGACTCAGCACTCTATAAAAAACAAAAACAAACCCATTACCATCAAGTCATCAATTTCAACTCTTTGGGACTCTATAGGACAGAGTAGAACTACCCCATAGGGTTTCTAAGGAGCACCTGGTGGATTCAAACTCCTGACCTTTTGGTTAGTAGCAGTAGCACTTAACCACTACACCACCAGGGTTTCCTCAGCACTCTATAGGTACTAGATATACAGTAGTGAGAAAAACAAACAAGGTCCCTTCCCTCATGAAGATCATGGTCTATTGGTGTGGATCCCATTATATAATCAGCTTTTATTTTTAGCTTATAACTTAAGATCATCATAGAACATCACATTATAGCAATGTGAAATTTTCCAAATACACTTCCTAAAAAAGTAAGGAGCCACACTAGCAACAAAATAGAAAATTGGACTCTATCAAAATTAAAAACTTCTGTGTATCAAAGGGCATTATCAACAGAGTGAAGAGACACTATACAGATTTGGGGAAAATTTGGGAGAGACATATATCTGATAAGGGTTTAACTTCCAGACTATATAAGGAACTCCTACAATTTAGCAACAAAAAAGTCAATCAAAATATAGGATAAGGACTTGAATAAGCATCTCACCAAAACAAAACAAAAAATGCCCACCAAGCACATGAAAAGATGCTCAACATCATTAGTCATTAAGGAAATGCAACTTAAAACAGCAATGAGATACCATTTCATTCCCACTAGGATGGCATCAATTAGAAAAATGCAAATGACAAGTTTTGATGAGAATGTGGAGAAATTGGAACCCTCATCCATTCCTTGTTGTTTTTGCTAGGTGCTGTAAAATTGGCTACAACTCACAGTGACCTTATGTATAACAAAATGAAACATTTCTCGGTAATGTACCATCCAAAGCCCAAAGTGAGATGAAGCCTCACCATTTTTGCATCTAAGGAACGTTCTGGCTGTACTACCGCCAAGACAGATTTGTTTATTCCTTTGGCAGTCCATGGTATATCCAATATTCTTCGCCAACGCCACAACACAAATGCATCAATTTTTCTTCCCTCTTTCTTTTTCATTGTCCAGCTTTCACATGCATATGAGGCAATTGAAAAGACCATGGTTTGGGTCAGGAACACCTTAGCCATCAAAGTTGATATTTTTGCTTTTTAACTCTTAAAAGAGTTCTTTTGCAACAAATTTGCCCAATGCAATTTGCTGTTTAATTTCTTGACGGCTGCTTCCATGGGCATTGATTGTTGATCCTAGAAGAATAAAATCCTCAACAACTTCAATTTCTTCATCATTTATCATGATGTTGTTTATTGGTCCAGTTGTAAGGATTTTTGTTTTCTTTATGTTCAGTTGTAATCCATACTGAAGGCTGTAGTCTTTTACCTTCATCAGTAAGTACTTCACATTGTCTTCACTTTCGGCAAGGAAGTTGATGTCATCTGCATATCTTAGGTTGTTAATGAGTTTTCCTCCAATCCTGATGCTGCGTTCCTTTTTGCATAGTTCAAATTCATGGATTATTTGTTTATGCATGATAGAATCCTGCAAACCAGTGACTTATTCATTGGAAATACTTGTTTTCAACAACACAAACGATGACTATACACATGACCTCACTGGGTGGTTTACACAGGAATCAAATCAACTGTGTCTGTGGAGAGTAACAATGGAGAAGCTCCTTGTTTTCAGCCAACACATATCTAGAGGCTAACTGCAGAACAGAACATCAATTGCTTGTGCGTAAATTAAAGTTGAAGGTGAAGAAAAATCAAAGAAAGTCCAAGAGAGCCAAAGCATGACCTTGAATACATCCACCTGAATTTAGAGGCTGTCTCAAGAATAGATCTGATGCACTCTACACTAATAACCAAAGACCAGAAGAGTTGTGGGCTCTCACCAAAGACATTACATATGAAGAAAGTTAAAGGTCATTGAAAAGATAGGAAAGAAAGACTAAAATGGATGTTAGAAGAAATTCCAACACTTGCTCTTGAAAATAGAGTAGCTAAAATGAACAGAAGAAATGATGAAGCAAAAGAGCTGAACAAAAGATTCCAAAGGGGTGCTCCAGAAGACAAGGTAAAATATTGCAAAGAAAGGTGCAAAGACAATCCATTGCTGGTGAAATTGTAAAATGGTACAACTGCTGTGGAAAACAGGGGATTCCTCAAAAAGTAAACACAGAGCTACCATATTGTTGTTGTTAGGTTTCCCCAAGTTGGTCCTGACTCATAGTGACTCTACGTACAACAGAACGAAACACTGGCTGGTACTGTGCCACCCTCACAATCATCGTTATGCTTGAGCCCATTGTTGCAGCCACTGTGTCAATCCATCTCATTGAGGGTCTTCCTCGTTCTCATTAACCTTCTGTTTTACCAAGCATGATGTCCTTCTCCAGGGACTGATCCCTCCTGATAACATGTCCAAAGTGTGTGAGATGTAGTCTCCCCATCCTTGCTTCTAAGGAACATTCTGGCTGTACTTCCAAGACAAATTTTTTCATTCTTTTAGCAATTCTCAGTATATTCAATATTCTTTGCCAACACCACAACTCAAAGGTATCAATTCTTCTTTGATCTTCCTTATTCATTGTTCTACTTTCACATGCATGTGAGGCAATTGAAAATACCAAGGCTTGGGTCGGGCGTACCTCAGTCTTCAAGGTGACATCTTTGTTTTTCAACACTTTAAAGAGTTCTTTTGCAGCAGATTTGCTCAATGCAATGCGTCTTTTGATTTCTTAACTGCTGCTTCCATGGGTGTTGATTACGATCCAAGTAAAATAAAATTCTTGACAACCTCAATCTTCTCTCTGTTTATCACGATGTTGTGAGGATTTTGGTTTCTTTATGTGGAGGTATAGTCCATGCTGAAGGCTGTAGTCTTTGATCTTCATGAATAAGTTCTTCAAATCCTCTTCAATTTCAGCAAGCAAGGTTGTGTCATCTGCATAATGCAGGTTGTTAGTGAGTCTTCCTCCAATCCTGATGCCCTGTTCTTCATATAGCCCTGCTTCCCGGATTATTTGTTCAGCATACAGATTAAATAGGTATAGTGAAAGAATACAACCCTGACGCACACCTTTCCTGACTTTAAACCACGAAGTATTCCCCTGTCCTCTTAATCTATGTACAGGTTCCTCGTGAGCACAGTTAGGTATTCTGAAATTCCCATTCTTTGCAATGTTATCCATAATTTGTTACGATCCACACAGACAAATGCCTTTGCATAGTCAATAAAACACAGGCAAACATCTTTCTGGCGTTCTCTGCTTTCAGCCAGGATAACCCTTATTCCACATCCTCTTCAGAATCTGGCTTGAATTTTTGGCAGTTCCCTGTTGATGTACTGCTGCAATCACTTGAATGATCTTCAGCAACATTTTACTTGCTTGTCATATTAATGATATTGTTCAGTAATTTCCGTGGTTGGTTGGATCATGTTTCTTTGTAATAGGCATGACTATGGATCTCTTCCAGTCAGTTGGCCAGGTAGCTAGCTGTCTTCCAAATTTCTTGGCATAGACGAGTGAGTACTTCCAGCGCCGCATCTGTTTGTTGAAACATCTCAACTGGTACTCCAACAAGTTCTAGAGCATTGTTTTTCGCCTATGCCTTCAGTGCAGCTTGGACCTCTTCCTTCAGTACCGTTGGTTCCTGATCATATGCTGTCTCCTGAAGTGGTTGAACGTTGACCAACTTTTTGGTACAGTGACTCTGTCTATAATTTCCATCTTCTTTTGATGCTTCCTGTATCAATTAATATTTTCCCTGTGCAATCCTTCAACATTGCAACTTCAGGCTTGAATATTTTCTTCAGGCCTTTCAGCTTGAGAAATGCTGTGTATGTTTTTCCCTTTTGGTTTTCTAACTCCAGGTCTTTGCATATGTCATCATAAGATTTTACTTTGTCTTCTTGAGCCACCCTTTGAAATATGTTCAGTTCTTTTACTTCATCATTTCTTTCTTTTGCTTTAGCCACTCTACATTCAAGAGCAAGTTTCAGAGTCTCTTCTGACAGGCATTTAGGTCTTTTCTTTCTCTCCTGTCTTTTTAATGACCTCTTGCTTTCTTCATATATGATGTCCTTGATGTCATTCCACAACTCATCTGATCTTTGGTCATTAGTGTTCAACGTGTCAAATCTATTCTTGAGATGGTCTCTAAATTCAGGTGGGATATATTCAAGGTCGTACTTCAGCTTTCGTGGACTTGTTCTAATTTTCTTCAGTTTCAACTTGAACTTCCATATGAGTAATTGATGATCTGATCCGCAGTTGGCCCCTGGCCTTGTTCTGACTGATGATATTGAGCTTTTCCATTGTCTCTTTCCACAGGTGTAGTCGATTAGATTCCTGTGTATTCCGTCTGGTGAGGTCCATGTGTATAGTCACCATTTATGTTGTTGAAAAATGGCATTTGCAATGAAGAAGTCATTGGTTTTGCAAAATTCAATCATGTGATCACCAGCATCATTTCTATCACCAAGGCCATATTTTTCAACTACTGATTCTTTTTTGTTTCCAGCTTTTGCATTCCAATCACCAGAAATTATCAGTGCATCCTGAATGCATGTTCAATCAATTTCAGACTGCAGAAGTTGGTAAAAATCTTCAGTTTCTTCATTTTTGGCCCTAGTGGTTGGTGTGTAAATTTAAGCAATAGTACTATTGACTGGTCTTCTTTGTAGACGTATGGATATTATCCTATTACTGACAGCATTATACTCCAGGATAAATCTCGAAATGTTCTTTTTGACGATGAATGAATGCAAAGCCATTCCTCTTCAAGTTGTCATTCCCAGCATAGTAGACCATATGATTGTCCAATTCAAAATGACCAGTACCAGTCCATTTCAGCTCACTAACGCCTAGGATATTGACCTTTATTCATTCCATTACATTTTTGATGATTTCCAATTTTCCTAGATTCATACTTCATACATTCCAGGTTCCCGTTATTAATGGATGTTTGCAGCTGTTTCTTCTCATCTTGAATCATGCACATCAGCAAATGAAAGTCTCGAAAGCTTGACTCCATCCACTCATTTAGGTCGACTCTACTTTGAGGAGGCAGCTCTTTCCCAGTTGTCTTTTGAGCGCCTTCAACCTGAGGAGCTCATCTTCCAGATATCAACAATGTTCTGCTGCTATTCCTAAGGTTTTCACTGGTTAATTCTTTTCAGAAGCAGATCGCAGGGTCCTTCTTCGTAGTCTGTCTTAGTCTGGAAGCTCAGCTGAAACCTATCAACCATAGGTGACCCTGTTGGTATTTGTATACTGGTGGCACAGCTTCCAGCATCACAGCAACATGTGAGCCCCCACATAGGACAAACTGACAGACTTGTGGAGGTTGGAATGTATATAATCATAAAAATCTGAAAGTGATATTCATTGTGACAATAGCTATAAAAATTATAGTATATGTACCTGTTTAAAATTGTCTATGAAAAATTTTATGGTTAATTTCTTTAAGTTTTTAAAGTAACACAGACTGGTTGTGAAAAAAATAATATAAAGACGTATAATTAAAAAGTCAAAGTTATGCTTCTCTACCCCTATTCCTAACCCAAAATTGAAACAGTTGCCATCAAGTTGACTTCAACTCATGGTGACTCTATTAAAACTTGGACATTCCTTTTTAGAATTTAAGGAGTTTTTAATGATATGTTAAAATGCTTATAATTTTTAAAGGATAAGATTAAACGATAGAAAATAGTATATACAATATGTTCTCAATTATAGAAAAACATGTATGAGTAGAAAAAACATATACGAACATACACATGAATAGAAAAAAGACTGAAAAGAAATACGTCAGAATTTAACATTAGTTAGAACTGATGATAAAGATAAACATGGATTATAGGACAGCTGGTACTTAGATTATGTGGAGAAAAATATTTTATTATTTTTAAAATATTTTATTTTTTGTAGTATTCTTTCTGTAATTCAGACCTCAGCTGAGACAGCTGTCTTCCTGGTTGCTGAACTCAACCCATTTACATTAAAAAAAAAAAAAAAAGAAATCCCATCTCACCAAGCATTATGTAATTTTTGTGGAGTTTGGGAGTGTTTACATCATGCCATGCAGGTCTATTTAAGAAGCCATATTTGACATTAATAATCTTAAATTTCTTTAGCTAGCTTCAGTTTGCAGCACCTCATCTTCCTGGCTCTTCTCCCTTCATAAATTTGTTTCTTTTCCCCAGTCCTGCCTTAATTCTTACTCTAAAACTTGCTCAGACTCATCACAACACCGAGAATGAATAAATCAAAAAGCCCTCCTGTAGCAGGAGCTACCTTCCTTAGAAGACAGTTTCTTGACCACCTTTTGATCATTTCTCTTAGAAGCTCATTCAAGCCACTTACGAGTGTATTTCTTCCAAACAAATACAATGCTCTCTCAAACAGGTATTTTATGGCAGCTCACTAGAAGAATAAAATGATGTCCTTTTTGTTTACATGTGTTTTTTGAAATTTGAACAATGAACACTTTTTTTAATCACAAAGAAACATTACACAAGAAAAAATCAATGTATCACAGTGCTGGGAAGGAAAACTGAGAAGTCTTTTATAACAACCATATGATTGTTTGAAAATTCAAGTGTATTTTCTCATCTTAAAAAATATTTTTTAGAAGAGACCCAGTGATATAAATTTACATTTTACTCTTAAGAAAAAGGAAAATAAATTAGGCTACTGTCTCAAAGAAGCAACTGGTCTTATACAAATAACAAAATACGATGCAGCAGCTTATTTTGACTAAATCTATGAAATATCTAATTAAGTTAATGTTCCTTGCATATTAAAATGATAAACTTTGTTAGGGTCTCTTGTTTTTTGGAGCAAATCCAAATCTAAATTCATTTAACCAATATTTATTGACTACCTAGCATGTGGTCATTTCTGGGTATGTGAGAATTAATAAGAAGTTGACTTTGCTCTCTACCAGTTTATAATCTGCTAAACAGATGGTTGAATTCATAAATAATCATAGTCAACGAGATAAGTTTTGCAATGTGAAAGGCGTTGGGAGCCTAGAAGGATAGCAAATAATTGTTTTGAGGAGTTGGCCAAGACTTCATAGAGGCGGTAACACTGGAGCTTGATCTTGAATTAATGGGAATTCACTGTGTATGAGTAGAAAAAACATATATGACCACACATATGAATAGAAAAAAGACTGAAAAGAAATACTTCAGAATACACTGGTCGTTACAACTGATGATAAAGATAAATATGGATTACAGGACAGCTGGTACTTTGATTATGTGGAGAAAAATATTTTATCATTTTTAAAATATTTTATTTTTTATACTATCTGTAACTCAGACCTCAGCTGAGATAGATCTGAGAAAAAGCTTTTCAAGCCAAATGATACTCATAATGTTGGAAAGTGCAACACCACATTGTTAATTGTGTTGAGATTATTATGAAAATGATTTTAATTTTCTTCTTTATAGCATTTTCTGATGGATTATATGTTACTTTTATAATAAGAAAAAAGACAATTATAACAAAAGGAATCTGTTCAGGAAGTAGTTTAAAGTTCTGTGTAGCTAGAGTGTAAGTGTATGGTGCAAATCAGTAGGAAATGAGGCTGTTCAGATCTGCTTGGAATCTGGTCATGACCAGTTTTGTAGCCTAGGTATCCATCTGAGCTTGATCTGATAACCAACGGGAAACCATGGAAGGGAACTGGTGTTAAGCAGATGATTACCGATAAGATTAATTTTGAAAGATAACTGCAGTGATATTGTGTATTAAAATAAAATCCATTGCCATCGAGTTGATTCCGACTCATAGCGACCCTATAGGACAGAGTAGACCTGCTCCATAGGGTTTCCAAGGAGTGGCTGAAGAATTTGAGCTGCTGACCTTTCGGTTAACAGCTGAGCTCTTAACCACTGTACCACCAGGACTCTGAATTTAAAAAAGAGAAGCTTTACTTCTATTTTGTAATCTCCCCATTTAGATTCACAAAGGGTGACTTAGTTGCCTCTACTGTTAATTGAGAACAGGGAAAGGAGGTTATCTACTTGCTGGGGTGACTGATTCTGATTATCAAGGGGAAATTGGGCTGGTTGGTACTACATAATAGGGATAAGGAGGAGTATGTCTGGAATATGAGAGATCCCTTGAAGTGCTCTTAGTATTTCCATGTCCTGTAATAAAAGTCAGTGGAGAAACTACAACAACCCAATTCAAGCAAGACTGCCAGTGGCCCAGACCCTTTAGGAATGAAGGTTTGACTCACGTCACCAGGCCAGGAACCAGATGTGGTGCTTGCTGAGGGCAAAGGAACTATGGGATGGACAGGAGGTATATATACCAGCAATGACTACGTGACCAATAGTAAATAATAAGGACTATAATAGCTATAACTATTAAACTGAGAAAATTGCTCTAGCCACATTAGTGACTATACCACCTCTGAATGCTTTACAGAATTTACCTACTACTCTAGTTTATTCGGAGCCTTGGTGGTACAGTGTTTCGGAACTTGGCTGATAACCAAAAGGTTGGCCGTTAGAAACCACCAGCCACTCCTTGGAAGCCCTATGGGGCAGTTCTACTCTGTCCTGTAGGGTCACTATGAGTCGGAATTGACTCTACAGCAACAGGTTTGATTTTGGGTTTGGAGTTTATTATGGCCAAAAGGAGAAGAATTTTTTAAAAGTCTACATTTCCGTTATCTTTAAACAGATTATGAAATATTAAAATAAACCAACTAAATGTTGTCCACTAAATGTTTTGACATAATACATTTAAACATTCAAATTAGCATGCCAAGGCACAGCTGAGCCAGTGATGGCTTTCTGTTAGCTGCCATAGCCCTTTATAGATATCCCTAAGGTAGTACCTATCACCTTATATTATAGTTGTTTGTTCTCTGATCTAGTTTCCAGACTAGACTACAAACTCCATATAAGCATCTTTTTTCTCATTTTTATATCCAGTGTCTAGCTAGTGTCCAGGCCCTAAAAATACATTATCTGGGAAAAATACACATTTTCAATAAATGTCATATGAATGAATGAGCTAATACTGCACATATACAAATAATTCTAATGTGACTAAAAATTGATGTGTGTAAGTAAGTAAACACCATTATAATTATTTAAGAAAGGTGTCATGAAAGGCATTTTAGCTTAGAGAGATGAGGGATTGAATGCTGGCTTTCCCACTTCTTATTGCAAAGTTATTAGTAATTGGCACCTCACTTAACCTCTCAGAGTCTCAATTTCCTCTTTTGCAAAATGAGATAACATTTTACAGAGTTGTGTGGTTTAGAGATAGTTTATACACCTGATACAGTGCTTTGCTCAGAGTTGTTAGTTGCTGTTGAGTCAGCTCCAACTCGTGGCAACCTTACATATAACAGCAAAACCTTGCCCATTCCTGTGTCATCGCCATATGTTTGAGCCTATTCTTGCAGCTATTGTGTCAATCCGTCTCATTGATGGTTTCCCTTTTTCCCTTGTTTTTGCTGACTCCCTGTTTTACTAAACATGATGTCCTTTTCTAGGGATTGGTCATTCCTGATGATAAGGCCAAAAGAAGTAAAACAAAGTCTCTCCATCCTCACCTCTAAGGAGCATTCTGGTTATATTTCTTCTAAGACTGATTTGTTTGTTCTTCTGGCAGTCCACGGTATATTCAGTATCCTTCACCAACAACACAATTTGAATGCATCAATGCTTCTTCTGTCTTACCTTTCCATTGTTCAGCTTTCACATACCTATCATGTGATTGAAAAAGATGATGTCTTGGGTCAGGCACACCTTCGTCATCAAAGTGAGATCTTTCTTTTTAAAACCTTAAAGAGATCTTTTGCAGCAGATTTGCCCCATACAATATATGTCCTTTGGTTTCTTGACTGCTGCTTCCATGAACGTTGATTATTGGTCCAAGTAGAATGAACTTGTTAACAACTGACAAGTTCAATTTTTTCTTCATTTAGCATGGTATGGTATCGTTCATCAATCACATTTAGGTGTGATCTATACTCATGGCTCCAGTCTTTGACCTCCATCAGTTAAGTGCTTCACCCAAGTCATCTTCATTTTTGGCAAGTAAGATTGTGTCATTTGCATGTCACAGGTTATTAATGAGTCTTCCTCCAATCCTTACGCTGTGTTCTTTGTCATATAGTCCGTCTTCTCAGGTTTTGTTCAGCTTACAGATAGAATAGGTAAGGTGAATGGATAAAATCCTGTTGCACACTTTTTCAATTTTAAACCAGGCAGTATTCCCGTGTTCTGTTAGCTTAGAGTAAATGCTTAATAAAAGATAGTTCCTATTATTTATTATTATTATTATTTATTATGTGTATCCATGGCTAATTACCTAAGTCCTTGTATGAATTATTGAAATTTATGAATCAATTGAACCTACCATAATCATTTAAGAAGCCCTGGTGTTGCTGTGGTTAGGTGCTTGGCTACTAAAGGTTGGCCGTTTCAACCTACCAGCGGCTCTATGGGAGAAGGACCTAGTGATCTGCTCCCATAAAGATTACGCCCAGAAAACTCTATGGGGCAGTTCCCCTGTGTCACTTGGGGTGGCTATGCGTTGAAATCAACTCCATGGCACCTAAGAACAAAAATAATAATTTAGAAAACAGATAATCTGCCCCATACTGAACTAAAAAAAAAGAAAATTAGGATACTCATAAATCTTGGCAAGTCCCTCAAACTTTGATTCTTGAAAAGTTCTCATCTATTAAACTGGTATCCCAACACCAATCCTACCTATTTCACAGGATTGTTAGGAGAATCAAATATGTGAGCAAGTTTTATAAACTGCAAAGTGCTAAGCAAATACTAATTATTGTTTTTATGTTTTCAATCCGAGTTCCTCAACTATAACTATTTTTTGTCACTGTACTGTTATGCCTCAATGCATTTTTACCTCCTTGTGCATTTTCTGGAAACCCTGGTGGCATAGTGGTTAAGAGCTACGGCTGCTAACCAAAAGGTTGGCAGTTAGGATCCACCAGCCACTCCTTGGAAACTGTATGGGGCAATTCTAAAGAAAAATCAGAGTGAAAACTTGCCACCCACTTCACAAAGATATCATGAGGCCTGATGACCTAATATTTGTTACAAATTCATAAAACCCTCATACTAAAAGTAATAGATACTCCAACTTCCAAAAGAAGTTTTAAAGGCCCTTGTGTTTTTTTGTTTTTAATTAATTCTGTACTTATTAGCATAGTTCTGCTCATTGAAAAACTGCTGTTGTTGAAGTAGACCTAGACGATTTTTAAAGGCATCTGATAAAATATGCCAGTGACTTTTCCTACAACCTTTCCTTAGAGATTTTAGAGTCAGAGAGCATCTTATGAACAAACTGAGATGGCCCAAGCACAACACGGGTATTGACCTTGTGTGTTTGTGTGGGGTTATTATCTCTTGTGTTTTTTTTTTTTTTAATATGGCTTTGTGGGCCCCAAATTTACCGGCACATCAGAATTACCCGGGAATCCATCCCAGATCCACTTAGAAAAAATAATACTAGGAGGAGTACTGGAAACAGTATTTCTAACAAGGTCCAGATCCTTCTTACCCAATCAACCACGCATCTCTGTCCGTGGACCCCTGGGAAACTGTTGCTTCCCTCTTCTAAGCTTTTAGTGCTCTTTCCTTTGCTAGTGGTTCAGTACTTCCTAAGGTCTCCAATGTCAGGATGAAATCTATCTGATATGTCATTAACACCATAGTGTAACTTAGTTTAATGTGCAATCTCTTCAGAAATGCTAATGGTGGGATTTGAGACTCTATGATAGCTGGGGGTGAGGGTGATTGAGGAAAGAGAAGCTTTGTTTCCTGGCCCCACAAACACATTATTAGGTAGGTAATAGCTTCCTTTTACTACCTACCTGTAAAGTCAGCCCTACCTATAAATTATGCATCACCATACAAAGATGAATTTCAGGAAGAGAGAGCAAATGAAGTCAAATGAAAAATCTTGACAGAACCTGAAATCTTAACTTGCAAGTCCCAGCTGAACAAAGCTTCCACATTTTCTTTTCTTTTTCTTCTTTTTAATTAGACCAGATGTGAGAGAGTTTTCTTAGGGAATTAATAGTTGCTCTCCCTGGAATCACTCAACAAGGGCCGGATAACTACTTTGATAGGGATGTTGTAAAGGGGATTCAAACATTGGATCCCAATTTCCCAATAACCTTTAATATTTCTTCTATCCCAAAGATCTTACGATCCTCCGACATAGAAAAAAATTTTTTAGTCAAGTATTTTTGCTGATTATGATTTGTAAAGGAAGCCCTGGTGGCTCAGTGGTTAAGCATTCAGCTATTAACCAAGAGGTTGGCGATTTGAACCCACTGCTCCAAGGGAGAGAAATCTGGCAGTCAGCTTCTGTGAAGATTACAACCTTGGAAACCCTCTGGTGAAGTTCTACTCTGTCCTACAGGGCCGCTAGGAGTAGGAATAGACTCAGTAGCAATGGGTTTGGTGTTGGTTTTTACGGTCAGTAAGATTAAAGACCTTTACTTTTGATACATTTATGTTTGCTATGTCAGTTTGACCTGTTCTACCTGGCAGTTCCTGTAAATGGCTTCCATAAGACTTACAGAGGACTCTTTTATGATAGTAGTATTTCCAAACGCAGATCAAATAGTTCTTGAAATTATTGTCATGGTCCATATCACCCACTTTTCTCCTAGGAATTATTGTAGCTACCCCTTAACTACCCCTAGTTTCTTGTCCTCCTACAAATCCTCCTCCAAACAACTGAGTAAAATTTCTAGATGTAAACGTGTTATATCACTTTTCTACTTTAATAGTATCCTGGCATACCTTCATGATAGTAGTAATTACAATGTGTTGCAACTGATGATTTTCTTATCCATCTTCCTTATACAACTGTGAGAGCCTTGAAAGTAGGACTGCTTTCATTTACATATTTCTCAGTGTCTAGCACAAAGAATACATAGAACAAACATTTCTGGAATTAATGACTCTCAGAATAGATGACTCTTAACTCCACAACCTTAGTAACTTTTGTCATCAGATACATGGTTAGCCTTCAATATAATTGTTACCAACAGAAATTGAAATGAATGAAACAAACAACTGCATGGGAATACCCCAGAGGGCCAGATCACCTTGGAGGAGGATGTGTTATTGAATATGGGCCAGCATGTAAATTCTGAAGGGAGAGGAGATCCAGAACCTTACAGAGATGTCCATGAAGTTGTAAGAAGTCGCACAGAAAGACAGTGAAGTGCGTGGGAGGAGCAAATTCTTTCTTGCATTTTTCTAGGGATAGCTCTTGTGATAGCTGAGACTGTAATTATGCCATGTTCCTACTTGAAGACAAAACCTATAAAGAAGGCCTCACAGATTACGGCTGGCCTTCTTTCTCTGAAATTTTGAGCATTAATTTGCAATTAGAATAGTAAATGAAATAGTTAATCTTGTGTAAATGGAGTATAATAATGAGTAATCATATGGAATTGTATGGTAGGTGAAATATTTCCCATGTTACCCTACAAGTGATAATGGTATCTTACTTGCTGAAGTGACCTTAATATGAATTAGGTGCTATGATGGTTAATGCTATGTGTCACCATTGGCTAGGCCATGATTCTCAGTATTACGTAATTATCCTCCATTTTGTGGTCTGATGTAAGGGGAGTTTCCTTGGGTATATGGCCTGTGTTCATATATACGGATGTTCTGACAAACCTCTCTCTCTCATGCATCTGACTTGTCATCATCTGATCTCTGGTTCTTGGGATGAAAGCCAGCAACCTGCCACCTGACCTGCAGATTTTGGGATTCACCAGCTCTTGCAGCCCCATGAGCCAGCAGACTTCTGTCTGTCCTGCTGATTTGGGGTTCATCAGCCTCTGCAACCACTGAGTCAGGAGAAGCCTCCAGGCTGATGCCTGACCCATGGATTTGGGACTTGTCAGCCTCCACAACTGCATGAGCCATTTCCTTGAAACAAAACTGTCTCATATGTGTCTGTATATATATGTGTATATATATATATACATACATACACACATATATATAAAAAAAGAAAAATTTTTTAATGTATATATATACATACACACACTTCACTGGTTTTGCTCCTCTAGAGAACCCAGCCTGAGATAGTTGCTGCATGTGTACTTCTAGCAGCCTCTAGTCTTTGTTATAAATGGAGGTAAAAGTGCATTCAAATTAAATATAAACATTAAGATTATTAGATAAGTTTTCATATTTACTAGAAAAAAATGCCCTATACAATGCCTAATTTACCATTGTATTTTTGTTCGTTTGTTTGTTTTGTCACTTCTTGGCTAAGCTGAGGTATTACTTATAAAGCCAGGAATTAGGACAACTTCTGTATCCCTAACCTACACATATAAACATACCTACACACACACACACACACACACACACACACACAATCGTCTACAAATTTAAATTCAAAAAACATATATTAAATATTGATTATGATAAAAACATTGTGACAGAAAGGGCCACATGAACTAGAGACTTATATCATCCTGAGACCAGAAGAACTAGATGGTGCCCGGCCACAACTGATGACTGCCGTGACAGGGAGCACAACAGAGAAGCCCTGAGCGAGCAGGAGAACAGTGGGATGCAGACCCCAAATTCTCATAAAAAGACCAGACTTAATGGTCTGACTGAGACTAGAAGAATTCCGGCGGTCATGGTCCCCAAAACTTCTGTTGGCCCAGGACAGGAACCATTCCCGAAGACAACTCATCAGACATGGAAGGGACTGGACAATGGGTTGGAGAGAGATGTTGATGAAGAGTGAGCTACTTGTATCTGGTGGACACTTGAGATTGTGTTGGCATCTCCTGTCTGGAGGGGAAATGGGAAGGTAGAGAGGGTTAGAAACTGGCAAAACGGTCACGAAAGGAGAGACTGGAAGGAGGGAGCAGGCTGACTCATTAGGGGGAGAGTAAATGGGGGTATGTAGTAAGGTGTATATAAGCTTATATGTGACAGACTGACTTGATTTGTAAACTTTCACTTAAAGCACAATAAAAATTATTAAAAAAAACATTGTGAGGTATACACACAATGTGTGTGTATATATATGGTATACATGCAAGTGTATACCATATATATATCTTTATATGTGATATTATGATTTCATTGTGATACAGGGCCTAGTTTTAAATCTGGTGAAGACAGGCTGAATATAGTACACAAGATACAATGAAATAGGTACTTCTGAGATCTTTCCAAAGATTCCAATTCCTCTGATGTCGTTTGGACCAGTGGGGTATATTTCTGTCCTAGACTCTAAGATATGTTTGAATAGACCTCTTATAGTGTAACCTTCCCCCACGTGTCTCTCAGTTTATCTGTGGGGGCTTGCATGTTGCTGTGATGCTGGAAGCTATGCCACTGGTATTCAGATACCAGCAGGGTCACCCATGGAGAACAGGTTTCAGCCGAGCTTCCAGACTAAGACAGACTAAGAAGAAGGACCTGGCAGTCTACTTCTGAAAAGCATTAGCCAGCGAAAACCTTATGAATAGCAGAACATTGTCTGATATAGTGCTGGAAGATGAGCCCCCAAGGTTGGAAGGGACACAAAAGATTACTGGGGAAGAGTGCCTCCTCAAAGTAGAGTCAACCTTAATGACGTGGATGGAGTAAAGCTTTTGGCACCTTCATCTGCTGATGTGGCATGACTCAAATGAGAAGAAACAGCTGCAAACATCCATTAATAATCGGAACCTGGAATGTACGAAGTATGAATCTAGGAAATTGGAAATTGTCAAAAATGAAATGGAACGCATAAACATCGATATCCTAGGCATTAGTGAGCTGAAATGGACTGGCACTGGCCATTTTGAATCGGACAATCATATAGTCTACTATGCTGGGAACGACAGCTCAAAGAGAGATGGTGTCGCATTCGTCGTCAAAAAGAACGTTTCAAGATCTATCCTGAAGTACAACGCTGCCAGTGATAGGAAAATATCCATACGCCTACATGGAAGACCCATTAATATGACTATTACTCAAATTTACGCACCAACCACTAGGGCCAAAGATGAAGAAATAGAAGATTTTTATCAGCTGCAGCAGTCTGAACTTGATTGAACATGCAATCAAAAAGCATTGATAATTACTGGCGATTGGAATGTGAAAGTTGGGAATGAGGAAGAAGGATCAGTAGTTGGAAAATATGGCCTTGATGACAGAAACAATGCTGGAGATTGAATGATAGAATTTTGCAAGACCAATGACTTCTTCATTGCAAATACCTTCTTTCACCAACATAAATGGTGACTATACACATGGACCTCGCCAGATAAGACACACAGAAATCAAATTGACTACATCTGTGGAAAGAGATGATGGAAAAGCTCAATATCATCAGTCAGAACAAGGCCAGGGGCCGACTGTGGAACAGACCATCAGTTGCTCATATGCAAGTTCAAGCTGAAACTGAAGAAAATCAGAGCAACACCACGAGAGCCAAAATATGATCTCCAGTATATCCCACCTGACTTTAGAGACCATCTCAAGAATAGATTTGACTCATTGAACAGTAGTGACCGAAGACCAGATGAGTTATGGAATGACATCATCCATGAAGAAAGCAAGAGGTCACTGAAAAGACAGGAAAGAAAGAAAGAAAAGACCAAGATGGATGTCAGAGGAGACTCTGAAACTTGCTGTCGAGTGTTGAGCAGCTAAAGCAAAAGGAAGTATTGATGAAGTAAAAGGACTGAACAGAAGGTTTCAAAGGGCCCCTCGAGAAGACAAAGTAAAGTATAATGACATGTGCAAAGAACTAGAGATGGAAAACCAAAAGGGAAGAACACGCTCGGTGTTTCTCAAGCTGAAAGAACTGAAGAAAAAATTCAAGCCTCAAGTTGCAATAATAAAGGATTCTGCGGGGAAAATATTAAACGATGCAGGAAGCATCAAAAGAAGATGGAAGGAATACACAGAGTCATTACACCAAAAAGAATTAGTCAATGTTCAACCATTTGAAGAGGTAGCATATGATCAGGAACTGATGCTACTGAAGGAAGAAGTCCAAGCTGCTCTGAAGGCAAAACAAGGCTCCAGGAATTGATGGAATATCAGTTGAGATGTTTCGATAAACAGATGCATCGCTGGAGGTGCTCACTCGTCTCTGCCAAGAAACATGGAAGACAGCTTCCTGGCCAAGTGACTGGAAGAGATCCATATTTATGGCTATTCCTAAGAAAGGTGATCCAACCGAATGTGGAAATTATAGAACAATATCATTAATATCACATGCAAGCAAAATTTTGCTGAAGATCTTTCAAAAACAGCTGCAGCAGTATATCGACAGGGAACTGCCAGAAATTCAGGCCGGTTTCAGAAGAGAACGTGGAACCAGGGATATCATTGCTGATGTCAGATGGATCCTGGCTGAAAGCAGAGACTACCAGAAGGATGTTTACGCATGTTTTATTGACTATGCAAAGGCGTTTGACTGCGTGCATCATAACAAACTATGGATGATGTTGCGAAGCATGGGAATTCCAGAACACTTAATTGTGCTTATGAGGAACCTTTACATATATTGAGAGGTGGTTGTTCAGACAGAACAACGGGATATTGATTGGTTTAAGGTCAGGAAAGGTGTGCGTCAGGGTTGTGTTCTTTCACTATACCTATTTAATCTGTATGCTGAGCAAGTAATCCAAGAATCTAGACTATACGAAGAAGAACGGGGCATCAGGACTGGTGGAAGACTCATTAACAATCTGTGTTATGCAGATGACAAAACCTTGCTTTCTGAAAGTGAAGAGGATTTGAAGCACTTACTAATGAAGATCAAAGGCCACAGCCTTCAGTATGGATTGCACCTCAACAGGAAGAAAACAAAAATCCTCACGACTGGACCAATGAGCAACATCATGATAAATGGAGAAAAGATTGAAGTTGTCAAGGATTTCATTTTACTTGGATCCACAGTTAACAGCCATGAAACCATCAGTCAAGAAATCAAAAGACGCATTGCATTGGGTAATCTGCTGCAAAGGATAAAGTGTTGAAGAGCAAAGATGTCGCCTCAAAGACTAAGGTGCGCCTGACCGAAGCCATGGTATTTTCAATTGCATCATATGCATGTGAAAGCTGGACAATGAATAAGGAAGACTGAAGAAGAGTTGATGCCTTTGAATTGTGATGTTGGTGAAGAATATTGAATATACCATGGACTGCCAAAAGAACAAACAAATCTGTCTTGGAAGAAGTGCAGCCATAATGCTCCTTAGAGGCAAGGATGGCGAGATTGCATCTTACATACTTTGGACATGTTGTCAGGAGGGATCGGTCCTTGGAGAAGAACATCATGCTTGGCAGAGTACAGGGTCAGCAGAAAAGAGGAAGACCCTCAACGAGGTAGACTGACGCAGTGGCTGCAACAATGAGTTCAAGCATAACGAGTATAACAATGGTGCAGGACCAGGCAGTGTTTCGTTCTATAGTGCATAGGGTTGCTATGAGTCGGAACCATCTCAAAGGCACCCAACAATAACAAGGGTAACCTTCAGTTGAGTGTTTTCTCATTCCGTAGAACACAAATTAATTTTTTAAAAATTTTATTTCCCCGGGAAAGAAGTTGTCTTAAATTCTTTTTGGACCAAGATATAAACAAAAAAATTTTGAGGTAAAATCAGCATTCCTCTAAGTAATATTTATGAAAATAATAATAATCACCATTAAGTTCTTTCTATGTGCCAGGTGGAGTGCCTAGGTGGTGCAAATGGTTAACATGCTTGGCTGCTAACTGAAAGGTTGGTGATTTAAGTCTACCCAGAGATGCTGCTGAAGAAAGGCCTGGCAATCTACTTCTGAAAAATCAGCCACTGGAAATCCCATGGAGCACAGTTCTACTCTGCTACACCTGGGGTTGCCTTGAGCTGGAATTGACTTGATGGCAACTGGTTTGATTTTTGGTTTATGTGCCAGGTACTTCACAACTGCAGTTAATATTAATTCCATTTTTATAACTCAGGAAAACGAAGAGCAGAGAGATTAAGTAACTTGACCAATGACACGCGGTTAAGACAGTTACACAACAAGGATTTTAGTAAGCTATCTGACTCTGAAGTCTATGTTTTTCCTAACTAAGCAATATTGCTAAAGAGGAAAAAATATATATATACTGTATTCTTCCAGTTTACTTCTTCTCATGCCTTTTTTTCTGGTGTCCTGTGTTTCTCGTGACACAGGACCTCATTTGTTTATTGCTCTTCCTTTTCCTTTTGCTTTCATTTTAGGAACACACTGGCTTCAGAATATCCTTTCACAGAAGGTGGTAAACCTGTCAACATCCCAAGTACAGTGGAATTATCAAATTTAAAAGTGATGGAGCACTGCACAGATCATCTCTGAAAGGATATACAAGAAACTGTCTTTGAGGAGAACTAGATGACTGGAGGAGAGTGGCCAGAGCCAAACCATACTTGTGTGTGTGTAAAAGTTTGCAGTTTGACATTTTTTATGGCCATTTTTATGTATTACCTATTTAAAATAGATGGTGATTCAAAATGATGCCTACTAATAACGGCTTTTGGTTACTTTGTACCCGGCGTGTATGTCAGTTATTGCTCTAGGCCTTGGGCCCTGGTTGCACCCTATCATTTGCACCCCCAGAAGCTAGTTGATGTGACTACTTCTCAGAAGCTGACTAGTAAAAAACACTACCACCTTATCTTTGTGCATATGGCCAGAAGATATCATAACCTACCATTTCACTTTCTAAATATCTTCAATGTGAGCTTCACATAATAGTACCTGCTCAGCATCATAGAGAACACAGTTTTGCGACTGCCTCATCTATCTGGAGTAAATCAGTTCTGTATAATAAACACTCTCAGGATACCATGTTTATTGTAAGGAACTGATTTACTGTGATGTTTACTCTTATTCTAGAGTTCTCCAGAATCAAACTCAGGAATGCAGTTCATATTGCCATTTTCTTTCATTTAAAAAATTTGCCATAGGAAGGTATACTACTAATATAACAGAACCCTTTTATTTTTATTGAAATCACTGTATCTTGACAGAACATTTCATTTAAATAACTAATCAACTACTCTCTTTCCTGGAGACTTGTAATAGCTGATTTTAACAAATGAAGCTGTAGCATTTAGAGGTTTATTGGTCTGCCATGTGTCTATCATAAATAAAAAAAAATAGGTATGTTTTATTCCTTCACAGAGGGTTTTCCAAATATAATCTACAATCCAATCTAAGGGATTTTCCAAATACAAAAAAAAAAAAAAAAAAAATTGCTTAGCATGGACTTGTTAATACTGAGTTTAGGCAATTGACAAAGATAATTTAAGAAAAACATCACAGTGCAGCCAAACATCTTTGAGCTTGTGGTTCTTGTGGATCAGCTTTTGTCGTCAGATAAAAGAATGAGGCAGTGATAGTGGTGATAAAATGGACCTCTTTGTCTTTTCTTAGAAGCAACTGGTAGCCCCAATTCCTGATGTCCTCTTGTATCTACTCAACCTAATAAACTTCTCCCTTTAATCTTGGATGACAAATAGCACCTTAATCACAATAGGTTACACAAATGGGCACCATTTCTTTATGGTACTTACACTTCAGTTCCTTTTTCCTTTTGCCACCCAGTGCTTATTGACATCTGTGGTTCATGATTTTTAGTTTCTTTTAAATGCAAAGAGGGCTGTGGGGTAGTACCCTTTGAGAGTAACTCAACTTCATTACATATCAGAAGAAAAGTATGTTCACCTCTAAGAATTGAGGGGCACGGACAATAAAAGGAGTTCCTTTATTTATTAGTAATCAGAATAGTTATCTCCTTCCAGCTCCTCTCCCAGGTCATAATAACGTGCTCTTTAGAAATACAAGAGCTTCTTTTGAACATTCTTTCCTATGAATGTGGGGTGATTGTTTTTCTCCTTCTTCCTCCCTCTCCGTCAAATCTAAAGTGTTTCTTTCTACCAGTGTAGACTAGCTCTACCTCAGAAATTCTTGTCAGAGAATTAGGCTGACAATCTGTCAGTGCTACGCCGCTTACAGCACTGTACCCAAAACCCAACCCAGTGCCGTCGAGTCGATTCTGACTCATAGCGACCCTGCAGGACAGAGTAGAACTGCCCCATAGAGTTTCCAAGGAGCACCTGTTGGATTCAAAATGCAGACCCTTTGGTTTGCAGCCGTAGCACTGTAGTAGATACTAAATGACCATACCAGGACAACATGCTTTATGATTAATTTATTCTGGAAAAGATGGGTTTTACTTCCATTGAAGGAGTTCTCTCCTATAGCTAATCTCTACCTGAGCTTTGATACCTATCCTCTTCAACCTTTCCTGGCACCCCACACATTAATTATGCCTATTTTATCATAGTTTACTCAATTAGTCCTTATCAACTGAATCATTACCAACATTATTTTAACATGCTCTAAATCTTTTTCTTTAATCTGGTGGTGCAGTGGCTAAGAGCTACGGCTGCTGACCAAAAGGTCGGTAGTTCAAATTCACCAGGTGCTCCTTGGAAACCCTACTGGGCATTGTACTCAGTCCGACAGGGTCACTATGAGTCCGAAACGACTTGACAGCAACAGGTTTGGTGTTTTGGCTTCAATCTCACACAGTAGCCCTGGTGGGACAGTGGTTAAGAGCTCAGGCTGCTAACCAAAAAGGTCAGCAGTCTGAATCTGCCAGTCGCTCCTTGGAAACCATGGGGCAGTTCTACTCTATCCTATACAGTTGCTATGAGTCATAATCGGCTCAGTGGCAACAGATTATGGCTTTAATCTCACACAATTTAATCAAACCAAAGCAAAACAAAATACCACTTCTGATCTTACACTCCTTTTACTGCCTTATTCCTTTATCTACAAAATTAAACTTTTTTGTATTTCCATTTCCATTTCTTCACTTCTGCCTTATTCTGGCCTATGCTATCACTCTTCCATACAAATGTTGATAAGGTTAGGAAAGCCTTCTGACATCACTAAATCCAACAGACATTTCTTCTGTTCTCATCTCACTTAATGAGTAATTACTGATCTCAGTAAGGATTTGTCAGCGTTGAAACTTCCTTCTGGAAACACTGTTGGCTTCTCTTAATTTTCTTATCTCTTGCTGCTCCTTCTCTCTATCCTTGTAGGTTCATTTTCCTTTAACCAAAAACCAGTTGCTGTTGAGTCGATTCTGACTTATGGCTACTCAATGTGTGTCAGAGTAGAACTGTGCTCCATAGGGTTTTCAATGGCTGATTTTTTGGAAGGAGATTGCCAGGTCTTTCTTTGGAGGTGCCTCTGGGTGGACTAGAACCGCCAATCTTTCAGTTAGCAGCTAAGCATGTTAACAGTTTGCACCACACAGGACTCCATTTTCTTCCACAGGCAGTAAATGTTGGAGTACCTCAAGACTATTTCCTAGGTCTTCCTCTTACCTCACTCTAAACTCGGTCCTAGGCAATCTCATCTAAGACCATGGCTTCATTCACACTGACAAATACCAGATAAACAGTTTCAGGTCAGACTTCTCTGACACAGCACAAAATGAATTTAACATAGAAGTGGGATTCGCTTACTTCCATTATTTCTATATTTAATTCTAAATCTTACCAGATGTGACGGTTAAGGTTATGTGTCAACTTGGCTAGGCCATCATTCTGTGTTTCGCAGATATTATGTAATTGTCCTTCATTTTGTGATCTCATGTTAGCAGCCAATCAGTTGGAGTTTCCTTGGGGGTGTGGCCTACATCCAATATATATAGATGTTCTGGCAAAGCTCACCCTCTCTGGATTCTGCATCCTACCCGTCATCTTCTGACTTCGGGTTCTTGGGATGTGAGCCAGCAGCCTAACATCTGACTTGTTAGTTTGGGGTTCATCGGCCCCTACAACTGATTTGGGGTTTATCAGACCCTGTAACCACAGGAGAAGCTTCCAGCCTGATGCCTGACCCATGAATTTGGGACTTGGCAACCTCCACAACTGTGTGAGCCATATCCTTGAAATAAATCTCTATATATATGTAGACACACACCGAGCCCTGGTGGCGCAGGGGTTAAGAGCTTATCTGCTAACCAAGAGGTTGGCAGTTTGAATCCACCAGCTGTTCCCTGGAAACCGTGTGGGTTCTACTCTGTCCTATAGGGTCACTATGAGTCAGAATCAACTCAATGGCAACAGGTTTGCTCTGAGTGGTTTATACGTACATGCTTCATATGGTTTGCTCCTCTTGAGAACCCAGCCTAAGATACCAGGAATGAAAGGATCTCCTCATTCATCCCTCTCAACTCCAAATAACAACAAAACAATAAAAAACACCTATCCCTCCCTCCAAGTCTCAAGTCTTGTTGATTCTGTCTACTAAAAAATCTCTCAAAACATTCCTCTTCTCTTCATCTCCTTTGCCACCACCCTAGTCAAAAACAAGTGAGCCCTTCTATTTCCACAATAAAAGTTAAGTAACTAGCTCTAGAGGCCTATAGTTATTTGGGTTTAAGATAATTTTTACTAACATTACGACTTTTAAAGTCTAGTGTTCTGTAAGTCATTAGTTTCAACTTACAAAACTTGCTATTCTCTCCATAAATCTAGACATATACAAATCCAAATGTGTCTGTTATTTTCTGTATGCCTAGTAGATCTTTGAATCCACCCGTGCACAGGACAGTGCCTGGAAAACCCACACACTTACTAAATGTTTGTTGGATGAATATGTGTTCATAGTTCCTTTTCCTCCTTATATTCTCTGCAACTTCCTCTATAGTAAAAATTAAAGTTTTCTATCTTAATGTTTAGGTGTTAACCCTGACTATAAACTACAAAGTTTCCTTTCTAAGGATTTAGGTTGCTCATCCATTCATATTTATACCGTATGGACTATGGCTGCTGTTATAAAGAAAATGAGGCCAACAGTAAATTTAGGTAGAATCTCCTAACATGTCTACAAGTTATGCTTTCTAGTGATAAGCTGTTATGAAGGGCTAACCCTTACTGAGGATTAACCACATTTTCCTTTTTAAAAGAGAGATTTAAGGAAAAAGAAAAAAATCCCTAGTATTCCTAAATCTTCCAGTTGATGAAGTCAAGTATTTAGAGCCAACCTAGTAAGATTTTTCTGTTCTTTGCTTTTTGGGTGGGAAAAAAGTTTTCTGAAAAACACTGAGCTTTCCTTTGCCTAATGTACCAGTTTCTGTCCAGGGGATTGATTCCAACTCCTGATGACCCCATACGGTTTTCAGTGGCTGATTTTTGGAAGCAGACTGCCAGGCTTTTCCACTCAGGTGCTTTTGGATGGACTTCAACTTTCAATTTTTCACCCTCCAGAGGCTTAGGTCAGGGTGAACAAGTCAAACTTTAAACCGGATAATCTCAAAAACAACTTATTAGAATGGCATGGAATGTTTTTTAAGTCATTATCAGTTTAAGATACCAAAAAGGGCCAATGACATGATCCTTGTGGTTTGTTTTAAAATACTTCAGCAAAGAAAAAACTGTGTGTGTGTGTTGGGGGGCGGGGGTTGGGATAAATGAAAAAGACTATAAATGTTGATAGTTTCTGAAGTTCTGGAAGGTCACTACACTCTTCTATTTTTGAACTTTTCCACAATTACAAAGTTAAAAAAAAATATTTTAGCTTTTTCCATGTTTTTACTCTAAGAATTTCCGTTCTTATTTTCACAAACCTCTGCCTGCCCATTTATGAATACACAGTCTCATTAAAGGGAGGCTTTACCTTTGCTGTATATATTATCAGCATAGAATAAAAAAAAGAAAATAAGTATCTATAAATCTCATTTTAAAACAAAGAAAGCTGGCTTTTAGCACATTTTTCAGACTTAGGGGTACTAAATCTCCTTTGGTATTGTCCCAACGTCTTTTTCTTATCAGGGTCTCATAACTCCTTCCAGAAGATGCCCTTTTGCCATTCACGTCACGCGTTTCGGGGGAACGGTGCAGAGCGTCAGAAGCCCGGTACGGCAGGTTAAGGCTCTACCCAGAGCAGGAAGGCCTCCGCCTTGTCCTCTTCGGGCCTTAGTGTGCACCGAGTGAAAGAACAGCAGGGTGGTCGTGCCTGGGACTGGCGGCCCCGCCCCGAGGGCGGAGAAAGGCGGAGCTGCGCCTCTCCACCACCTCGCGACTCACCGCGGCCCCGCGTGCCCGCGGCGCATGTCCCTGGCTCCCCCTCCCCGACCCTGGATTCCGTTTCCTCCCCGCTCACGCTGCACTCGCAGCCGCCTCCAGGCCCCACGCCGCCTCCGGAGTCCATGGCCGGGACGCGCTGGGTGCTCGGGGCGCTGCTCCGGGGCTGCGGCTGTAACTGCAGCAGCTGTCGGCGAACCGGCGCCGCCTGCCTGCCCTTCTATTCGGCCGCCGGCTCCTTCCCTTCGGGCGTCTCGGGCCGCCGCCGTCTGCTCCTGTTGCTCGGGGCCGCCGCGGCTGCCGCCTCCCAGACGCGGAGCCTCTATACTGGGCCTGCGCCCGCCGGGAGGCTGGCGGGGCCTCCTCCCGCGGCCGCCTCTGCCGCTGCCGCGGCTGCCGCCTCCTATCCGGCCATGCGCGCTCCTCTGGTACCGCAGTCGCTGGCGGCGGCGGCAGCCGCGGCTGCGGCCCCGGCGCGAAGCTACAGCCAGGTACGTGGGCGCCGCCAAGGGCCGCGCGCGGGACCCCGTCTCGGCCGCGCGCACGCGCCCCCGCGCCCCTCCGCTTGCGCCTCGCGGGCGCGCTCGGGGGGCCACTGCAAGCGCCGCACACCCGCCTCCCCGCCCGCCCTGTCCTCCTATTGGGCCCCGGAACAAGGGACGCTCTTCCAGGCCTCGGGTTTTCTCCTTGTTTTGTTCTCCCCTCGAGTCTCTGATCGGTTGGGCAGTGTAAGTGTGGCTGGGGGTGAATGTTGAGGCCTTGTGTCCCGCCGGGCCCATGGTAGGTTTTTGAGGCTGTTGACGCCCCCGCCCTGCCTTCTTCTCGCTCCCCGCCCGGTGGCTGTGAAGTTGGGAGGCCAGACCCCGCGGAGGGTTGGGAGTTTGCGTGCAGCAAGAGTAGTAGGCCTCGGCGGCTTCGGCGCGCCTCGCGGTCAGCCGTGGAGACGAAGGTTCGCGCACATAGTGCGTGGGCTGGGTTCGTGGGGAAGGAGGTGCGTCCCCAGCGCGCCCAGCTACCCCGTGTCCCCAGGGAAAGGCCGGCTGCCCCAGTTTACTGAAGGTCACCTCTGCACCACCGCTTCCTCTGATAGGGAAGAACAGTTTGGAGACCGATATGTGGGGGCGGGGGAAGGGCGAAGGAAGGAGCGTTTAGGGCTGAGGCCACAGTTGGGGGACCCAGGTGTGAATCTACAATGTTCTCTCTCTTTTTTTTTTTTTCCTTATTTTAAAATTAGTGTGTATTCCAAGAACTCAGATTGCAAATATTTTTTTGCCTTGTATGAGGCTTTCTCCTCTGCTGTTTACGTGGCATCTGAGAAGTGTCTGCACGTTTTTTGACTACCCAGCTCCTGATGCCTTGGCTCATATTTATCTTAATTCATTTTGTGCTTCTTGAACTTAAGGATACAGGGAGGCTAATCAGCACGGCTACTGTCTGCCAGTGGCTGAGCTGATTGATTTGAATCTTGGCCCAATACTTTTTTCTGCCCTTTTCTGTAAAAGCTTGTGACACTTATAGAATTCCGGGAAAATGGGGGAAAGTTGCTTTTTTTTTTTTTTGCTGTGAAATTTGCTATAAAAGTATCATTTGTTGAGCATCTGTTACATGTTAGACGCTGTGCTATAGGCATAGATTTATTGACTCCTTAAAATTGCATGTAAGTTCATGAAACTGATGGAAGAGGGTACAAAGGAATGTAGCATTTCTGTCTTAAGCTCAATAAGGTGCAAGTGTTAAAACGGTCTGAGTTGTCTTCCCAGGTTGTAGTGCTTGTTGGATTCTTATTAAATCCAGTGTTTGCTTAGCTCTGTAAATAGAATTCTTTTAAGTATGGCTCAGATTCCTCTTACCTCACATTGCTGTTAAAGTCAGTTTATGATCTTTCTCTTATTCAGGTGGTCTGATAATACTGCCTGACAGCTTAATCTTTCCAAGGCAGTCTGCTGTCTTGTTAATTTACCCACTGTCCTTTGCCTACCAAGTTAAGAACACACATTTAGCTTAACACTCAAGGCCCCCTGCTACATGGGACCAAGTTCTTTTTGCCAGCTCATCTTCTTTGGCTCCTAGTTGTACCCTCCAGTTTAGCCAACTGGGATTAATGTTTTCCAAGTGGACCTATGTATATGGCTTCTTCCCCTCATCTCTCAAGCTGGAATGCCTTATCCTTTATATACCCCTGTCAGAATTCTATCCTTCCTTCAGGGCCCATCTCATGTCCTGATTTCTTCTATTAATGTTCTGTTTTGAACTCCTGTGAGCCCTGGTGGTGTAGTGGTTAAGAGCTATGGCTGCTAACCAAAAGGTCGGTAGTTCATATCTACGAGCCTCTCCTTAGAAACCCTATGGGCCAGTTCTACCCTGTCCTTTGGGGTTGCTTTGAGTCGGAATTGACTTAATGGCAACGGGTTTGGTTTTTTTAATAGTACTTTGTGGAGCCCTGGTGGCAGGCACACTGTTCAAGAGCTCTGCTGCTAACCAAAAGGTCAGCAGTTTGAATCCACCAGCCCTTCCTTGGAAACCCTGTGGGGCAGTTCTCATGTATCCTGTAGGGTTCCTATGAGTCGGAATCGACTCGATGGCAACGGGTTTCATAGTACTTAACACTTAAAGCGTTTTGTACCATTCCAGTCTTATTCTAGATGGTAAACTCTGAGTTTATGGCCTAATGTGTACTTATCTATGTAAGGCACTCAAATATTTGTCAGATTGAAGGGACCCCTTCTTGTATTGTCTTAACTAAACATTATTGTTAGGTGTTATTTTGGGGCTGGTGAATGCAAACCCTGTATAAAATTTATGTCCTGCCAAACTGTTAGGATATACCTGCATGTTGATTTATGATGTACAATCTAGGCCAAAACAGGACGAGTTAGATTTGTGAAGTTTACTTCTTGCCTCTGAAATAATAGTTTGAACCTACTCAGTGGCACTGTGGAAGAAAGGCCTGGAGATCTGCGTCCGTAAAGATTACAGCCAAGAAAACCTTATGTAGCAGTTATATTCTGGGACATGTTGGGTCGTCATGAATCAGAATCTACTCGGCAGCATCGGGTTTGTTTTCTTTTGTAAGAATAATATTTAGAGCATTAGTTCATCGAAATAAATGTTCTCCAGGTTGTCAAAGAAATGCTTTTACAGTTCTTCATTTATCTTGGAAGGAGTGCAAAACTACCTACCTGGAACACCTTCCTCCACCACTCCATGAGTATGAGCTGGCTACGTCCAACTTAGGAGAGGAAGTAGATGACGTTTATCTCATTCGAGCTCAAGGATTGCCCTGGTCATGTACTGTGGAAGATGTGCTTAATTTTTTCTCAGGTATATTTTGTGTATGCTTTAAATATGTGATTTTATCTGAGTAAAAGGCAGTCCTACAAAATCCACGTCAGGCTACGCTATATACTGTTTGATTATTGGGAAATGTCTCATTCTAGCTGCTTACATGTTCATACCAAGTGATGCCACATGCAGTACCATTTGTGATATACCAGACTTAAAGACTTTGAATGCAACAAAAGTATTTAATGTTAAAATTATGTAGTATGAAACCAGTTTTCTTTGAAGTTTTAATATGTATGTATGAAAAAGCTGAACCTATTAGTGGAAATACGGGGTTAAGATTAGCTCTTTGTGTAATACATACATTTAGAGTACAAATTCATTCTGTGTCAAGTAATGAAGCGCCCTTTGGAAGGGTTACCAGTCTGTGGTTAGTTTTTTATATCTGATTATGATTTTTTAATTTAATTAATTTTTCAATTTTCCTCATAAAAAGCTTTAGAATATGCTGCCTTAAAATGTTGAAAAAGGATTTAACTGACTATATTAATTATGTTAATGGGCATAATCATTGTACAGGTCAAGCATTTTATAAAACTACTTACACCTTCAACTTCCATTATAAGAGATGTCTTTCCTTGGTAAAGAAAAGGGGGAAAAGTTAAATTATGGTAGCAAAATTATTCTTGTGGGAAATACTTGGAATACTTACAGGTATGATTTTTAACAAAGGAAGAAACTTGTGACTAAACCTAACCATATCTTAATTCCTTAATTGATTTGAAACTAGTCGTGGAAACATTGGGATGGATGTAATGAATTTTGTGATGGGCTTACTCTGATTTGCTATTTAAAGGCCAGGGGATCATAAGCTTAAGTGTTAAGGTTTGCTTATCTTTTACACTCGGAACATTTTAGAGACTACCACCTCATTAGCATCTGGATGGCTTCAGTGATGGGGGTTTGTGTAAAAAAATACGACAGGCATTTTGGTTCATGCTTTGTTTTCCTGCTGGAAAATTGCGTTCTTAGTGACTAATAATTGAGCGAAAAGTTTGATTTCTGTTCTTAATTGATTTTACTCATATATTTAGACTGCAGAATCCGCAATGGTGAGAACGGAATACATTTCCTCTTAAATAGAGATGGGAAACGAAGGGGTGATGCCTTAATTGAAATGGAATCCCAGCAGGATGTGCAGAAAGCCTTAGGAAAGCACCGCATGTACATGGGTCAGCGGTATGTGGAAGGTATGTGAAGCCAGATTCTGGCTTTTCGGGATCGTTGCATCAGCACTTCATGCTTCTGTAAGGGCGTGTTCACTTGGTCACTGACAATATTGAAGTAGATAGATACTAGGAGGACTGCCATTTTACAACTTGTGAAAAAGCACAGAGAGAGAATCTCAGTTTTTTATCTATAAAATGAGCATGTTGACCAAGCTTATCTTGCTAGTTATGAGAATTAAATGAGTTATGCCAGTCACACAGTAAATAGTAAATGTCATTTGTTGTTATTTTTTTCTGAAAAGTAACATAAAAATTAAAAATACTAGTTAGGAATGGTCTTTGTTGGGGTTTTTGCATACCTTTTTTGCTTTTTTCCTTATAGTATATGAGATAAACAATGAAGATGTGGATGCCTTAATGAAGAGCCTGCAGGTCAAAGCTTCACCTGTGGTAAATGATGGCGTGGTTCGTTTGAGAGGACTTCCTTATAGTTGCAATGAGAAAGACATTGTAGACTTCTTTGCAGGTGCTTTTCAGTTATACATGTTGGGGACCTCATATTTTTTTAACCCCCCATTATCTTCTTTTTCTATACCTTAGATGACCCATTTCTAGGTAATAGCATACGTTACGTTAGGTTCTTTAGAGGAGAGCTCTGATTCAAATGTTCAGTATTATAGATTATATACAAGCTTTCATCTGTCTGGCAGGTCTTTGGAGGAGGTCAGATTTCAGAACTGTTCCGTGTGGGTTTCTTTTGCTATTGAAGAAACTGTTTTCCTCGTAACACTGATCATATTTGTCTAAGGCAGTAACAATTTATTATTATCCAATTTGTAGCTATAAAATATGCACCATTAATAGTGATCTTAGTCTAACTTTCTATTGTTCCTTGTTATATACCTAATGACAAAAAAAAGAAAAGGTAAGGGTTGTGTGTTTTAGATGGGCCGCTTGGACCCTAAACATTATGTTCATTCTGGAAATATAGGTGTGTAGTATACTTCTGGCTGCCTGATAATTTTCACCTCATTAGGCATGTATCAGCTTTGGGATGGGCGAAACAGTAAAAATTTTATTATTACTGAATGAATGTGTTAATACTGAGGGGGAGAAAGCTCCTGTTGGCAACACTGATTTGTAATAATTTTTTGTGTCCTAGGACTGAATATAGTAGACATTACTTTTGTCATGGACTACAGAGGGAGAAGAAAAACAGGGGAAGCCTATGTGCAGTTTGAAGAACCAGAAATGGCCAACCAAGCCCTGTTGAAACACAGGGAAGAAATTGGTAACCGGTGAGTGAAGCAGATCCTAATAACATGGAAGTATCACACATCAGGTCATTTTGATGAATGTATTGTAATGTGACTGTAAAAGTTTCCAAATACAAAATAGTAAAGTAATATGATGAGCTTATCACTTAGATGAACAAATTATTAACATTTTATATTTCTTTCATCTGTTTCCCAGTGTACAGCTTAAAAATAAAACTTATATAATCACAGTATCGTTACCACATCTAACAAAATTAGCATTAACAGTATTGATGCCTGTCCATACTCCCATTTTACCAATTATCCCCAAAATGCCTTTTTACAGTTGGTTGGTTTGAACAGGAATCCAGGCAAGATCTAAATGTAGCATTTGATTGTTACGTCTTCAGTTCTCTTAAATAAGAGTAAATCCTCTTTGCCTTTATTTTTATTTCTTCTTGCTTTTTAATGCCACTGACTTTTGAAGAAATCTAGTCACTTCTGTATAGTGTCTCACTTTCTGTATTTGTCTTATTGCTTCCTTTTGGTGTCATCTGACTTGTTCCATTATCTTTTATTATTTCCTGGAAACTGGAAGTCAGAGCTAAAGTTTTGAATTGGTTCAGGTTAACGTTTCGGTAAGGATATTCTGTGGGTAATACTGCATACCACATCACATCAGGATGCATGTAATGATGGATGGGCTCATTTTAACTCTGACTTTGGAGGTGCAGTGAAAATAGTGTCAAATTTGACATCAGTGTTTTATTGCTTATTGGTCTTTTTTCAGATCCTTTTTTTGAAGTTTTTTTAAAAAAAAAAAAAGGTTCCACTTTAATACCAGTGTGTTTTGGGATTTATTTATAAAACTGGTTAAAAGATCTTCATTGGATTTTTTTAGATGAAGAAAGCTTATGCAAAGCACGCCCCCCCCTGCCCCGACCTTATTCCAGCACTCTTCATATTATATTTTGGAACCATTGGTGTTCTCTTTTTATGTATGAACATTAAGGTAGTGTACACATACCTTTTAATAAATTAAGAAGTGGTTTCCATCTAATCTTTCTAGGTCTGAAAATAAAAACCACTGTTACAACTCAAATTTAATGACCTAGTTTGGAGAAGAAGAAGCGGTTAGAAACTGATGTCAGAAACTTGGATTTAATAGTCTCACTACCACTAAGATAGAATTGACATTTCTTGAATTCTCATCAGACGCTTAGTAAAGTTTTGGAAAGTTAGCTCTTCAAATACTGTGACGTTTAACATCTTAAGTGGCTGTGATTAATTTCCACAGAATTGAACTACAGGGCTTCAAGTAATTGTTAACCAACTGTAAAAAGAAAAACCCCCTCTTACTAGGTTAATTCTGTTCTATGCACATGGTTAGCATTAGCGTAATTGCCTTCATGAAGAAAAACAGGGTAGAGAGTACTGTTAAATGTATATGAAGAGAACTGTTATCTTGGGGGTGGGGGTTAAATCAGTGGCTAATGAGAATACTTTTTTATAGGCAATATTTATGTCTGTTCTTCTCCCCCTACCTGTTATCTTTGGACATCTGTGTTTCATAAGCTGTTGGCATTTTAACATAATCATGTTTGTTTTAAATGGGTTCAAAGTTACTTTGTATCATTTGTGCCTTTTCGCTTTTGCTTTGACATAGATATATAGAGATATTTCCCAGCAGAAGGAATGAAGTTCGGACACATGTTGGTTCTCATAAGGGAAAGAAAATGGCATCTTCTCCTACTGCTAAGTATATAACTGAGCCAGAAATGGTCTTTGAAGAGCATGAAGTAAATGAGGATATTCCAGCCATGACAACTTTTGAAAGTGAAAAGGAAATAGGTAAGGATGTGCCTCTTCTCAGGGACGGGTTACCCAGTAAGCAAGGTACGCCCGGGCTTCCCTGTGCTTGTTTACTATGGGCTTCTCTGTGCTTGTTTACTAATGTGTAGTACACCCACCCATGTGAAATTGTCCACTTCAGATGAGTAAGTAAGCACAAGTAAGCCCGTGCATGCCTTGCTTACTGGGTAATTTGCCTTTGCCTCTTCATGAGGCTCATTGGGTCTATCTTGTATATTTTGAATTTTGTTACAATGATTTTTTTAGGACCATTTTGTATGAAACTGTAATATAGGAAAAGGGAACTGAGTTGCAAAGAATGATTTAATGTGTCTTTGAGTGTAGTATGGCAGCCCCTGGGTGGTGCAAATGGTTAAGCACTTGACTGCGAACTGAAAAGTCAGCGGTTTGAACTCACCCAGAGACACCTTGGAAGAAAGGCTTGGTGATGTGCTTCTGAAAAGCCATAGCTTTGAAAACCCCATGGAGCACAGTTCTGCTCTGCACATGGGGTTGCCGTGAGTCTGAATTGACTTGATGGCAATTTTTTTTTTTTAGTGTAGTGTGTCCTTTGAATATTTTCAGAAGGACTTAATTTTTTTGTTAGATTTCTTAATTTAGTTATTTTTGTAGATTCTTTATCAAAAGCTGAGTAGTACAAATATAATCAAAGGAAGTAAACTTTAAGGTGGAGAAAGATTTAGGTAGAAAAGAGGAATATTTACTGAAGTAAGGGCTCTTACTTGCCTCTGGATTTAATTACCCTTTTGAGTCCTAACCTCAAAACAACATTTGCAATCCTTGGAATTTGATAAATCCTTTTTTAACTGGTGTACTGGGATTATCCTGTCAGAGTATTCTTTTTTTCAGTACCTATAACCCAGAAAGTTTCTCTTGCTTTTATGGTTTTGTTCATAATCATTTTACTTTCTCTGCTCTGTTTTCAAAAAAATGCATTCTTAATTTGGTAATGGTTTGAGACAGTCAGCGATATGTGGTGGTCAGGTGATAACTTGTTAGATGCCAGAAATTTCAGGTCATTTTGGCTTCCCTAATAGTTCGAGAGGGATTGAGGATTTTGACATAAAGGCCATACCTAATTATAACCTGTTAATAACCTTTTGAAGTTCTTACGTACTTTCGTTCTACCTTTCAGAATTGCCTAAGGAGATGTCAGAGAAGCTTCCAGAGGCTGTTGATTTTGGAGCTACGCCTTCAGTACATTTTGTCCATATGAGAGGATTGCCTTTCCAAGCTAATGCCCAAGACATTATAAACGTGTGTGGCAGTAAGATACTATCCAATCTCAGTAGGCTTCAACAAAAGTTCTAATATTGAGCCTCAATTAATTCGGGAAAGGTAGAGAAGAAAATACAGTATTTCTGGAGAATCTATTAAGATGGCATCAGCATGATTCTGGAGGCTTGTTTCATTTTCTGTAGCCGAAAAATGGATTTTTATCACATTTTAAGGTTAAGAAAGGAAAGGATTTTATAGCTGCCAAATGATACGGTGTGGGTCTAGTGTTCAAAGTATGGAAGCTTGCTTTTAGAATAAGTTGATTTAACTCATTCATTTTTTAACTTCGGAAACTGAGACTCAGGGTGTTGATCACAGAGCAGCTGTTACTAGAGAAGAATCCATTTCTCCTAAATACCAAGTCTAGAACTTTCATTAGACTGTCTATTAGACTGTCCTTAATTTTTAACAAAAGGAATTTTAAATATATTTTTTTTTTATAATAGAGTATGAAATGAAAAACAACAACAAAGTCCTTTAATACCTTAGTTGATTTATGAACTTGAGAGTATATATTTAGTTTGCAATCCAGTCTTCGGTTAATGATGGGACCTCAAAGCTACATTCATTATTTTAGAAGGCCTAATAGGAATCATATCTTTACCCAGGCGAGGGCTGTACTGTCACATGAAAGTATTGCATTCTGTTCTGTTGCTTTGGTTTGAAATGATTATAAATTAGTGTGGAAGCTCTGTTAATGTAGTGCTGGTAAGAAACTGATTATGAGGTACATTTCTGATTAAAAGTGGTGAAAAAAAATGATTAAGAACTGAAGTATATTTGAGGGACAGTCTTTAGAAACAGGGAAGGAGGTATATGGGAGGAATAAGAAAATTGGTCCCTGGTTTAAAAAAAGTCTGAGAAGCGTTCGTATAGTGATTATACTTATGGCTTTTAGTTTTCTGTGAGCAAATATTTGAAATGTAACCTTGAGTTTAGGCAAATTTGGAAAAGACAGAAGGCACAGTAAATATGTAATTACTTTGTTGCTTAAGGAGATTTCCTGAAAACAGATTTATCAGGTGCATGAATCAAAGTCAGAGAAAAAATGCAAAGCCGCTAGACTTGCAGAATGTGGATCTAGTTCCATTATGTTCCCTTTGGCTTCCTTTGTTCATTCTTTAGTTTTTTGCTCCGCTGAAGCCTGTTAGAATCACCATGGAATACAGTTCCAGTGGGAAGGCCACTGGGGAAGCTGATGTGCACTTCAGTACCCACGAGGATGCTGTTGCAGCTATGCTCAAAGATCGGTCTCATGTTCGTAAGTGCTGCCCACAACCTCCGTTTTCGGAGGCTGAAAAATGTGGATTTTTATTGCATTTTAAGGTTGAGAAAGGATAGGATTTTATAGCTGCCAAATAATACGGTGTGGGTTTAGTGTTCAAAGTAAGGAAGCTTACTTTTAGAATAAATTGGCTCAACTCATTCATTTTTTAATTTGGGAAACTGAGACTCGGAGGATGTTGATCACAGAGCAGTTATTACTAGAGAGGAATCCATTTCTCCTAAATACCAAATGTCATTTGGTATGTCATAAATGTCATTTCTGATGCCTGTCTTTGCTTTACCTTTACTTGCTTTAGGGTTTGCCTAGAAGTTTGCCCTGCAAAGATTGTACTCTTTTTCATAATACTAAATTAAATGTAAAGAGGGTAAAATGCTATATTGTCATGAAAAGCATTAATTTATTTGTCTGTAAATTATCCTGCATATTTCTGTCCAGAGTTAGGTAGGTGTATTTTATTCTTTTTAGTTAAGGAATGAAAGGGGCAAAGGATTTGACTTGCTGTCTCAGCTATGAGAAAAATGGTGGTTCCAGTGTTCTTCTGACTTTTCCATCTTTTTAAAACTAACTTGTTTGTTTTTCATCCTCAGACCATAGGTATATTGAACTGTTCCTGAATTCATGTCCAAAAGGAAAATAAGACTTTCAGGGACTCCAGATAAGGTAAATGTAAGAGGTGTAAATATGCACATCATTTCCAGTTGATAAATTAATAATACTTAACTCAATAATGGGTAATATTATAGAAGCCATTTTCTTTTTTTATAAAGTTAAAATTAATCATAATTGAAGCATCAATATAAGGAATGAAAACTCACCTGGGAAATAGAATTCAGTATGATGGTATAGTGCTTTAGATCATTATCCTCATGTAGAATCTTTCTGCATCATTCCCAGCATTCATCATGTTAATGTGCCTAAGAATTTTTTCACCTTTATTAGTTATAAGTGATAATACACTGAAAATCTGCCTCACGCTTTTCTTCTGACTAAAGTTTAAATCCATTTTTTTTGTTCTAAGATACTTTAAAAATGTTTAAAAATAATATGTTCAAAACCAGGGTATTTCTTTTCCTAAAATGGTATTAAGGAAATGGTCCTAGGAAGTACATAGGTTCATAGTGTTAAATGTGAAAAATTTGCTAAACATGTCTTGACATCCCTTCCCTTGACTAAATGTTAAATGGTGTCTTTTTTCCCCCATAAAATCTTTTAATATTTTATGTTGTAATCATTTTCTCTACCTGTAGTGGTGCATTCTTTTGAGACACTTAACTAATGATTTCTTTATTGAAAACATGGGGGCATTCTATACTACATTCAGGTCATAGGCTATTTTTGGATATGAGAAGTTTTATAAAGTCCCACAATCCCGTGATGTTAAATATTTATATCATCTAAAATCTATTTAAAATATATTCTGTGTTCAACTCTAAAAATCTACTATTTTCATACCAGAATATAAACATTAAATGTGTTAACTGATTTTCCTTACCTTAACTTTAATTAATTTTTCAGATAACTTGCACTAAATTAAAAAAAAAAAACAAACTGGATTTGTAATTTTAGATGGCATGGGAATATGGGCAATCTTTTTTTCATTTTGTGGAAATGTACATATTTTTGTTTTATTTCCAGGATGAAGCAAGAAGCGTGTCATTTGCACATCTTTCTTGGACGTGGATACAAGGTTCCGGTGTATTAGCAGCAACTGCTAGAGAAAGAATTTTGGGGTTTTGGGTTAATTGCTTCTAAGAGAAATTCCGTAGTGGACTGTTTAGAAAGGGAAAGGAAAGGTTCAGTTTGGGATTATGAAATAAACTACAAATTTAAATTTTTGTTTAAACTGTCTAGGATGTGATTTAAAAACCTGGTCTTTATTTTATGTGATCAGTTTTCATAGAGGATATTACCCAGTGTGAAGACTACATATTTTTATTTAGCACGGTCCTTTAAAACCCTTCGCCCATTTGAAGCATAATCTATTCAAAGTATTGTTCTTTGCCTATGAATTGAGAGATCTGACGTAAAGCTCTTGGTTTGCAGAGTCTCATGGAATAAAATACTGATGATTTATTTTAACCAAACGCCAAAGTGAGGAAAGGTTTCCAACCTTTGGACTAGTGTGGCTTGGTGGTGGGCATGATTTTAAGCGTATATCATTATTTAGATAAGGGTAGGAATTAAAATGAATCAAAACAAAAATGCCAGAGGTTAATAAGTGTAAATGACAATAATTTGGCAGAGTTTTGTGCCTTTAGAAACATTTTGGCTTCCTAAACCTTATGCTAGGCATTTAACACCAGAGCCTGTCTACTTAAGCAGGAAATACTAGTCTCAAAAGCTGTCTGAAATGCCCGACTTTACCCCCGCCCCTCCTTTTTTTTTGTAATTTTGGGTAGGCGTTAAGGATGTGTTTGTCTCAAAACTGCGAAGTGACATGTCAGAACAGTCCAGACTGGTAAGGACATTAATGGCTTCACTTGGATTTAAACCAGCTCTAGATAGGAAAAAATCTAAATCTCATTTGCTTTGTCAATGGGGTAGCACATCCCACATTTTAGAACAGGTAGGGGTGCCTTGCTTAAATAAAAATAACATTTAATGTGTAATTGTGTGGAGGGTTTACGGGTAAAGCTGTATTTCTGTCACATTGTGGCCGTACCTTCTGCTTTAATGTTAAACAGCTTGTTATTTAAATATTGGATCAAAATGGCTGACTTCAAAACATAGTCATTAATAAACTAACGTAATGTGCACCTGTCTAGGAGAATTAAAGTCCTGTATACTTTCTTTGCCTTGTTCTCTTCTCAGGGTAACAACTGCCATGTAGTTACCGGGAGATGCAACTTTAGTTCTTAAAAATAAATTAGCCCAGATTTCTGAGAGATGACATCCGAAAGAGAGATTGTCTTCTCTCACTTAATACCTTACCACCTTTGATTACCAGTTAAGATAGGAAATCACTGTACTGTAAGTAGTCAATAAATGAAGGCTTGTTTTAGGGTGAAGAATTACTTAAGAGTATTTATTATTGGAGTGTGTGAGTCAATTGAATATATTTCTATTACATCAAGTCCAGGTATATTAACATAAATGGTTAATAATGGTTAATTTTCAGTTATGTGTGTGGTTTTTTTAATTATCTGTAAGAACACAGTTTAATTAACCAGCTTAATATCTTCCTTAGATGGTAATGTGTTTATATATGGTTGAGTGTACTGAGTTTTGAGAACTGGTGTCCATAGTTGTATGATATATTAAAATGTGATTTATTTCTCTTCCTTAAGTAGTAGGTATCTGATTTACTGTGGAAAAAATCTTTAAGGCCCTGTGGGAGTGGGATTGGTGAGGAATTAATTCATTTGCAATTATTTTAAATTCATTTTCTCTGGGAAAAGAATAAGGGCAGAAGTATTAAAATGCTGTGTGATAGGTAAGCTTGAAGGGATATAACTTCATGCTATGCTAGTGGCTGAGTTCTCAGTTCTAAAGGTGGCTGGTTCCTAGGAAGTTGTATTATGAATTCATATACTTTACTCCCTTTAGTTACTGTTCATAATTTAGTAAAGGAATGATTGCCGAGAAGGCAGATACTACTAGAGGAGAGAGGTAGAAAAGTACATAATGCAATAAAAGAGTAATCTTTTGTTTCTGTCAAATCAGAAGATGTGTTTTTCTCTCCCTAGTGGGTTTAGTTGATAAAACTGGGGTGTGCAGCACCATTTGCTATTGAAGGAATTAATGACAGTGAATCTCCCAATTCTATTTGGGTTCCTTATGTCTTTGTAATCTTTGTGATCAAGCTATCAAAAATAATGGGGAGGCTGGACTGTATATCCAGGGTACCTATATCCTGCTTTGGCCTAGCTATTTCTCAAGGAATTACAAGAGAGAATGCTGCTAACAAATGTACATATCAAGGAGGAAATGGCTGAAGATTGTAAGCTGGTTTAATATATTCACCGATACCAGAAAATGAAATAGAAACAGGAATCCAGAGTGTCCCTCTATGCCTGAGTGACCAAAGCTTCAGCCAGATAGGAGACAGAGCCTGCTTTAGGATGGAAGGCTCTAAGTTGTCCTCACTACTTCTGCAGTGTGGGGAGGAGAAAGACTAAGAAAGCTACTTTCATGTAGGTGACAATTTTATGGTTTGACTGCTTATTAGTAAACATGCTGCTGTTAACCATTTTTTGCCCTAAAGGATCTCAGCAGATTCTCGTTGGGAGACTTATTTTTCTCCAGGTTACATCCTGTTCATCTTATCATTAAACACACTCCCTTGTGTTGAGCGTTTCCCCTGAAGTATGTGAAAGGTTGCACATTCAGTAGGTAGATCTTTGCACTGCAGAGTAAGCAAAGCAGAGGCAGGCGCTAGTTCCAGGGGCCTTGAAAATATCAAATTGCTCTAATGTAGTAGAAATACATTTTTCCTCTGAATTTACGAGATTAAAAAATAATCTCTGAAGTCTGTAGGAAGGTTTAGTCTGATTCTTAAGCCTTGATACAAAAATAGTGGGGCAATTTAAAAATTGTCCGTATTTTATTTTTTGAAGAAAATAAAGAGATTCAAAGGGGTATACTTGAAAAGGCTCCCCGCTGTCCTTTATATCAGCCACTCAGTTCCCCTTCTAAGGCATCCCTGTCAGTTTCTGATTCAAATTTCGAGATATTTAGTGTATATATAAGAAAATATTAAGATATATTTTCATTTTTAATATAAATTACAGCATATTATATATGCTGTTTTCTACATTGTTTCTTTTCATTTAATATATCCTAAACATCATTCCATAAAAAAAGAAAAAAAAAAAATCATTCCATAGCAGTTATATAAAATCTTTCCTCATGCTTTTTTAATGATTGTATAGTATGGATGTATGTAATTTTAGTGTGTCCCTGACAGATGAATATGTAAATTGTTCGCAATCATGCTATTTTAATGTTGAAATGAATTAGCTTGTATAAACCTAATATATATTTCGTACATATATAAAATTCTCTGTAGGATAAATTCCCTGAAGTGGTCAGAGTATGTGCATTTGTAATTTATGTCTAAAATTAAATTTATACTTTAAATTGTTTATAGCTTCCACAGTTTGCCCCAGCAATGTCTGTTTCCCCACAGCCTTGCCATTAATATATATCAGTCTTTTGTTTGTCAATGTGATAGGTTTTTTTTTTTCATTTTCTTTTAAAAGTATTTTCTTATGAGGTAGCATTGTTTCATGTTTAAGAGCTTTTGGGTTTCCTTTTCTGTGAACTGTCTCCATACCCTCTATTTTTCTTTTCCTTTTAAAAAATTCTGTAAAATTACAGAACACAAAAACAGAAACGTGTAACAAACCTCCCCATATAACCATCAATCACTGTCAACTCACAGTCAGTCGTGTTTCATCTATGTCCCCCCATATTAAGTTTAAAGCAAATCTGGAGCTAGCATTATTTTTATGCGTAAATATTTCAGTATGCATCTCTTGAAAAAAAAAACTTTAAAAATACTCTCGTTCTTGAAAATACTAATAATTTCTTATCAAATATCTGAAATGTCATTATTTTTAAGTGTATTTGAATGAGGATCCAAATAATGGTCTACACATATCAAATGGTCACTTTATGCTGCCTTTTTTTTCCCTGCAACACTTTCATATAAAAAATTTCAGGCATTACAGAAAAAATGAATTACAGACAGCGCTATACCCACTATTTAGATCCTACAGTAAACATTTTGCTCTGTTTATCATGTGTCTGTCCATCTGTCAATCCATCTTTTTCCTTATGCATTTCTAACTTGTAGACATTTATACTTGACTCTCAACCTTTTCAGTATATCATTAACCGGAGAGTTTTTTTTCCCCCCACCTTGAGGTGAAATTTATAGTGAGGTAAAGAAAGAAACATTAAGTGTACCATGCACTGTGTAACCCAAATCCCTAGCAATCTATAGAACATTTCTGTCACATCAGAACATTTCTTCATCTAGTCAGTTCTTGGACTTCCCCTGTCACCTCTGCCTTCTCTCACAGGCAGCCATTGTTAGGATTTGATTTAGTTCACCACAGACTAGTTTCGCCTATCCTAGAACTTCATATAAATGGAACCATACAGTATATAATCTTATGTAAGGTTTCTTTGACTCAGCATGTTTTAAGATTGTGTTTCAGCTGTTGTCCCTCTTCATTGATGAGTAGTAGTCCACTGTATGCCAGGGTTTAACCTTTCACCTGTAACGGACAGTTGGGTTGTGTTTAGTTTTTGGCTTTCATGAATAAAGCTGATATGAACATCTTGTGCAAGCCTTTTTGTGGACATACATCTTAATTTCTTTTGGGCAAGTACATAGGAGTAAAATATCCTGAGCTATAGGGTTGGTATATTTGTAATTACTAGAAATTGACATACCCTTTCCCCCACTGGGTTCGGGTTTTCCCCTACTGGTCATCCTGTTTTACGTTCCCACAAACAATGTGAGTTCCAGTAGGTCCACCTCCTCATCAACATTTGGCGTTGTCAGTCTTTAATTTTAGCTGTTCTGTGTGTAGTGGTATCTCATAGGTTTAATTTAAATTTCCCTGGTGTTTAATGTTGTCAGTCACTTTTTCGTAAGGCTTATTAGCCATTCAGATATCTTCCTTAGTGAAGGGCCTGTTTCTTCTTTCTCTTACTGTATAGGTTTCCCCTCATGTTTCTTTTTCCTTCTTGTTTTTTGTTGAAGAAATAAGATTTAAGTTTCACAATCTGAATTTTGATTGCCTGTGATATTATTGCCCATTTTTCTACTGGATTTGGTCTTATTAACTAATGTGCAGGAGCCCTTTATTCCTGCAGTGAGCTTTAAATAGTTCCCTCTCAGTTTGTCATCTGTCTCTTTACTTGGCTTATTATGGCAGAAGTTATTTTTATGTGGCTGAATTGTAAGTCTTCTTTTATGGCTTCAGGGGTTTGTGCCAGAATTAGGACATCTCAGTAAAATGATTTTGAAAGCACCTAATAATAAGAATGAAAGTGTATAGCCTAGACTCTAGAATATGGATAGACCAGTCAGTAACTCAGTGAAAGTGACAAAGACCAGGGTGGTGAAATGAGTTCTTTTATATGGCCTTTTGTCTTGATTCTTAGGAAAAACAGCTTGAGAGATTTTTCTCCTAGGCTCTGAGGAGTTACCTTTGCCCTAGCTTTCTACCCTAGAGAGTTTGTTACTTTTGCCATGTTGATTGGCATTTCCTAGGTAAGTTGTAAACAGCTTGGTCTGATACTTTTGTCTGGTCCTGGGCTGCAACCTGCCTTGTGATTGGTGTGCACCTTGCAGGGATTGGTCAATAGACTGTGCAGATGAGGTGAGTTGTAGCCTACTATGCAAATGAAGTGTCTGTGGCCTACTGAGAAGGGATTGGTAAATTTGTGGCCCTCAGGGGGAGGGGCTATGCCTTGAATTTGACAGGGAGTTGTGTATATAAGCAGCCAAGCACATAGTTTCTATCAGTTTTTCTGATAGCAAGAAGCAGGAAGAAGCAGAAGGAAGAAAGAAGAGAGAAGTAGAGAGGAAGCAGGGAACCTTCAAAATGAACTGTAACACAGGTCAATGACTAACACTGAAGATGGCAACAGGCCTGGAAGGGGCCAGTGGCAGAGCTGGCAGCAAGCAATGGCAGGGCCAAGAGGAGTCCTGCACAGCTAACGGGAGCTGAGAAAAGTCCTGCACTGAAGGAGAGACTGCCCACATGCTTCCTGATCCAGGGTTTTGTTGCCTGATCTTGATCCTTAGTTGTACCTTGTTAACTTCCTTAATAAACCACTTAACTACAGGTATGGTATGTGAATTCTGTGTGGCCACTGCAATGGATTATGAACCCAGAAAAGTAGAAGACAGTGCTGTGAGAGGGATGGCTGGTGTCAGAATTGGTAAGAAAGGTTAGGTGGAGGTATGTCTGACCTCCACCTCACAGGGCTCAGCCTTGGGCTAATCTTGATTTGCGTTATCCCACCTGGAGTTAGGTTCAGACGATGCTAATACTGTTTCTGCTACTACTACTACCTAATTTTACAATCAGGATACGCATAAGAATATAAATTAACTTCTCAAATGATCCACAGACTAAATTTGAAGTTTACAGGTGAAATTTCATAAGCATATTCAAAGACTTGTCATCTCAAAAACGCATGTTTCTAACTGAAGAGGCTCTGAATCTCTCTCCCTGCCACTTGACAGTGACATTGGGAAATAAAGACCCAAGAGCTATACTGAGTTATTCACAGTTACTGATAAAAAGCTGGCTATAATTCTGTCCATTTCATGCTCCCTCAAGAAAGCATGGGGGAATACAAATGATACTGTAGTGATAATCAACACGTGGGGTCACCATGAGTTGGAATTGACTCTGGGGTAACTTGTAATTAACTCTTAGGAATTTGACACCATCAGCAGTGCTTACAACTGGCTACTGGTTTTGTTTTTAAATTGTATTTCAAGATAACAGATTCTTTGAAGTTTTATTTTAGGTGTATAAATTGTCAACACTTGGTTTCTGATTTGGTAGATTGACATGCTTGCAAAAATTTTTATACAAGAGTAGTAGTAGTTAGGACAAAATGAACTTTTTCCTCAGGAGTGTTAATAGAACACCTCAATAATTTATAATTTCCAAGCCAGCAAACGTCTGAAAATCATTAAATTTGACCTGGGAGAACATTTGTGGATATATTGGGCTAATTTATTTGAAAAAAATACTAGACTATAAATCAAAAGAGCTATTTACTGTACTTCTGAAATATAATTATTTAAAAAAGGCCTGCATTTACTGTTTGAACAAGGGTGAAATGAGGTTGTAATGGACAGTGGCCCTGAATGCAACTTTGTAATCATTAGGACAAACCTTTTGCAGTGTGGTTAAATTCCCTTCATGTTTTATAATTTGCCTATAAATAATGAACCACAGGCCTTCACATAGCACAGCATCAGCTTATCTACCCTGGAAAAATCCTCAGATGCTATCTGGAAATAACTCAAACTCTCATTTATGGAGTTCAGCTAGGTTCCATTTAGACCTATAAGTTTTATGAATGAAAGCACAATTTTTTAATTTAAATAAAGCTTCAGAATAAGTTTAGATGTACAGAAAAGTTGTGAAAGTAGAGTTCCAACATACATCACACCCAGTTTCCATGTTGTCGACATCCTACATTACTGCACTACAGTTGTCACAACTAAGGGACAAACATTGGTACACTATTAAATAAGTTCCACCTTTTATTCAGATTTTAATTTTTCCCCCCTCTAATGTTTCAGGATCCCACGTTATATTTAGTCCTCATGTCTCCCTAAACCACCTCAGCTGTTGTTTTTGATGACCTCAGTTTCTCAGGCTTTCATCGTTTTTCATAATCTTGACAGTTTTAAGGAGTACTGTTCAGGTATTTTGTAAAATATCACTTGAGTTTTCTGATGATTTTGGGTCTTTGGGAGGAAGGCTACAAGGGTAAATAAAGTGCCGTGCTCATCACAGATGAAGGGTGTGTGCAATCAGCATGACCTTCCGCTGATGGTGTTATATCACCTGGCCAGGATAGCGTTTGCCAGATTTCTCTTGTAAAAAAAAATTTTTTTTTCCTTTCCATAGTCTACTCTTGGGAACCAGGTTATTAAACACAACCCACACTTAAGAGGTGGGGAGTTACACTCTCTCCTTGAAGCAGAGTATCTACATAAATTATTGGGAATTTTGTGAGATTTCACTTCTTCCTCATTTATCCAAACCTGTGTATCAGTATGGACTCATGGACATTTATATGTTGGGTTATCATCATGCAGTATTTTCTGGCTCAGATTGTTCCAGCTTTGGCGATTGGTAGCTCTTTTAGTTGCCTGTGTCCCTTTGACATGCTCTCATCCTTTTGTTTTTAGACCACTTCCTTCCTTTCTGTCACTACATACATGCCCCAGACTGAGAATCAGCCATTTTGCCAAGGAGCCCTGGTTCCTTTTACTGGAGAATGATAGTAGAAATCAAGAGCTGGCTGTTGGCAATGTCATTGCTTCTGCGTTCTCAGTGGACAACTATGTGCATGTGTACTAGCCCATGTATCCATACATTTCTATAATTGTTTATTCCACCTCAGAAAGCACAATTTTAAAGAAGATACATCATTAAGCTAAGGTATTCATGACTTGGCCCTCTTGCTTCTGTGGACAGCTGCGCTAATATTGATAGATCTTTGGGACTTTGTGTGCAAATCTAAAATCTCAACAATAACCAAACCTGTTGCCGCTGAGTCGATTCCAAATCATAGTGACTCTATAGGATAGACTAGAAGCGCCCCGCAGGGTTTCTAAGGATCAGCCGGTGGAGTCAAACTGCCAACCTTTTGGTTAGCAGCCGTAGCTCTTAACCACTGCACCTTCAGGGCTCCAATAAAATCTTGAGTGACTGTTATTCCTTCTTACAGAGCTGCCCCTTTTTAATTTAAATCAAAACTAATTATCAATAATTTTTGCTATGTTAGAATAATTCCCATTTTGTCCATTTTTGTTCCCGTTATCTGTAACACCTAGAACAGTATAGGTACACGCAGGTGGCCAAAAAATGAGAAGAAAAAAGCGCACACACAAAGGGAAAAAAGATGACAAAGCTAGAATTAAACCCAGAATTAGCAGATTTTATTTGTCCATAGGACTCTGAAGCCTCAGTTTCACCAAGTAACAGGCAAGACTTCTGGAATGACAACTCTTTCCCAGGCTGTAACCCTTTCCGGGATATAGGATTTATCAAACAACCTCAGTTCCAGGATGTTTCCACCCCAAAATTCCAAACCAGTCGTAGATTTATATCTTCTTAGGTCTTAATTGGAATCAAACAGTCCAGACACATGCAACACGGGCAAAATAGTATATTCCATTTCTTTCCTTCCCTCGCACTTCCCTCTTTGCCCTCAAAGGGTTTGTTATCAGAGATGTTTGAGTATTGCCCTTTCCAAGAAACCTGTCCACCAGCTCTAATTCTTCGCTCAGAACATAAGGGATTCCTTAAATTAAAAAAAAAAAAAAAATCTGAGCTAATTATTCTCAGCCATGGACAAATTTTACTCTATACCTAATCCAGCTTTGTTCTCATCAGTACTTCCTATTTGCAGAAGTCAAACCCTATTTTGAAAGCTCTTTATAATTTCCTTTACGACTTTGGGAGGAGGAATGGACTGGGCTTGCTTTGTTGGCTTGCTTTGTGGTAGGAGATCCTGAAAAGGGCAGATACTTACTTTTAAAGGCATTAAGTAGAAAAACTGCAAATGCCTTTTTATTTTGATAATGAAAACATCTGTAGGCCAATACCAGAAAACTTCTGGCCCTGAAATCATAATATAGTATTGCTTCAAGTACGCTCAGAATTTATATTACTCTTTTTTTTTCCCCCTGAGTTTGTGTTCACAGTTTGGTAGAGATAATTTTAAAGAAGAGGTAGTTGGGGGTGAAGAGGAAATAATGTTTAAGTCTAGCAGCACCTGGGGAAATACATAATATCTGTCATTTTCATCTCAGTTAACATTTATCTTTCCTCTCAATATATAAGAGGGAGATGATCAATTTCCTCTTTACTCTTAAGTGCTTAGACCACTCTCTTCTATTATATCTACCCCAGAATTATCACTATTCATAAAAATGAACAGCCTTTTCAAATATATGCTATACAGTAAACCCTTCAAAGTGGGGTTATTTAGACTGAGAAGAGAAAGGCTCAACTGAATAACTTTTATTCATACAGTAATTAAGAAAAATGAGCAAAATTTCCAGCATCCCCAACCTCTGCTTTTTCTCCCTGGACTCGCAGTATGTAAATAACTCCTCTCTGTCAGCCCTTTAGTTGACCCTAAGGACTGGGCTTTAGGGGATCGTGACATCTAGCACAGGTAGGGGCTGGCCCTGCATAAAAGTTTTGGTCCAGGGCTTGGGCTCCTGTCTTACGACGGGCTGGTGGAATACTGCTTCATCAGATGCTTGTGGCAGGAATTGCACACTCGCTCAGGCGTGATACTTGAAGGGAGAGGCAGTTCATTTGTTGAACAGGCATTGCAGAAGGTTCCTTTGCAGTTCTTACACACATTCTACAAGAAGAGGAAGTTGGGTGGGGAACAGAAGAGAAGCCAGGGGTAAGGATGCATGGAACATAAAAGGGCAAATACGGCAAATGCTCAGCGTCTAATCAGGTATTGACTGAATGTTTACTACGTGCCAGGTAGTAGCTGACAAACACAGTACTGTGTACAAAGAACCTTATAGTCTAGTGCTTAGATCTAAATGAAAAGCAGCAGCAGTGTTACCGAATTCAAAAGAACAGATACTATACAAATTACCCTTGGAATACATTTCATATTCTGTTCCCTCTACTCACTATATACACTTTAATTGGAAGTAATCCTAAAATTGAGGGCAGTGGTAGTTCAGTGGTAGAATGCTTGCCTTCCATGTGGGATACCTGGGTTTGATTCCTGGCCAGTGCTCCTCAAGTGCAGCCACCACTGTCAGTCTTGTGTACTGCTATGATGCTGAACAGGTTTCAGTGGAGCTTCCAGACTAAGGCTAGAAAGAAAGGCCTAGTGATCTACTTCCAAAAATCAGCCAGTGAAAAAAAGTCCCTATGGATCACAGTGGTCCTATTTCATTGTGCATGGGGTCACCATGAGTCAGGGGCAGACTCAATGGGAGCTATCAACAACAATAACACTGAAATTAGTTTGCAAGTACCTAAGCTTACCCTGGAACTCTGGTGGCACAGTGGTTAACACGCTTGGCTGCTAACTGAAAGGTCGGCAGTTGGAACCTACCAGCTGCTCTGGGGGAGAAAGATGTGAGTCTACTTCTGTAAAGATTTACAGCCTTGGAACCCCTATGGGGCAGTTCTACTCTGTCCTGTAGGGTTGCTATGAGTTGGATCTACTCAATAGCAGTGGATTTGGTTTGTTTTTTCTTTTTTTAAAGCATACTCTAAATAAGGCAGGCAGTAACCTAATTAAAAAATTTGCTGAGTACAATTCCTAAAGCGCTTAATGCTTTCCTGTGATGCTCTATAAGCATGTTCTTTGGGGTATCCGTGCAGCAAGGGCACAGCTTCCTGTACACTGATAATTGGAAACTGGCCTCTTTATTAAACATTTTGAATCCTTACAAGCTAAGAGCTGGGAGAGTGTGTGGGTCACCATGGCAGTGTCACTGGCAAGACACAGTTCCAAGGGTCCTTATATAAAAGGCCCAGAAGAGTAATTTCCCTTGTGAAATCTGATCTTGGAAGATTCATCCTTAACAATTCCTGAGGGTGCAATGAAGGTAGGGATCACTTTTATTTGAAGCCTGAGAGGAATCTTCCCCTGACATACTGAAGTTAGTTTGCATGGCTCTGAAGAGAAAAGGCGGAATTAGATCAGCAGTTTCTTCTATTTTAGAACATATTTCTCTGTTTGCTTTCATTTCAATAAAGGCAGTTCAACTGTTACCTAATTATGCTAATGTAAGACTAGATTTGCTTGTTAACATTCAACATGATCACAAATGGTGGTTATAATTGTAAATTTGGACATGTTTCCTGTTTTTCTTCTGGTTGTTTCTTAAACTCATTGGTCTGTTAAGCATCTAGATACTACTAGATAATGGGGGAGACTATTGTCAGCAAGACATAGTTCTAGCTATCAAAGGAACTCATTCTTTCTGAATGCTTCCTTCTCTGCCTACTCTAGGATAACAGACCAGGAAGTGCTCATGTGAGGATTCATGGGAAAAACAAGTGGTCCAGTGGGGAGAGCTCACTTCCCTTTCACAGGCGATTTCCCCAAATAACTACAAGAACCTCCTTCCCCAAACCTATCTTTTCTGTTCCAAGCAAGATGGAGTACTGGAAGGAGCATAGACTTTGGAGCCCAAGTGAGGCTGGAATCCCGGCTTTACCACTTACTACTTGTGTAACTTTGGGAAATGTACTTAATTTCCTGAGCCCATAGTTCTTTTTTTTCATTTATAAAATGACGACACAAAGGTCATAAGCTTCACAGGAACAGGGACTTGGTCTATTTTGTTCATTACCCTTTCTCCAGCACATGGAAGAGCACATGCCACATGAGGCACTCAATAAATATTTTTAGTTATTTAGACATTACTGTTTGCTTATTTGTTTTAAATCCTTTATATATTTATTTTATGGCGATTTAATGATAAGACTTACTATGACTGAAAAAGACAACTAATCAATAAATGATTGCTCCCTTTGTTTTTCTCCCTACTTTCTGCACCATGAGGAGTCATGAGATACACTGGCAAAGCCTACTATTCTTGGGGAGGGGTTAGGGTAACAATGGATATCGCTGTGAAGAACCTACTCATTTCTCACCAGTTACCTTTTTTATGCTGCCATCATCTTCCTGGCATAGCTGACACACCTGTGGCTTTTCAGAGAGCAGAGGTTGATCCTAAACCACACAGGCAGCCAGTTAGTTACCCTTACCCCAGAAACAATACTTTTCAGAATATGAATTTAAGTTACAAAATTAATATAACCACACTACAGACTACCTGGAAACTGAAGAAAACAAATTACATATAGTCTCACCACATTAATACAAATATAACTCCATTGGTATTGTTCCAGTTCTTTTAATTTTTATAATAAATTAAAATGTGATTTTATTTATAAAAAGAAAATTAAAGCATACAGAAGTATAAAATGAAACGTTTAAAAAATAATAAAAGGTAAAAACTGCCCCATCCCTCCTCCTGTCTCCCTCTTCTATGGAGAATGGAAGGCACTAGGCTTCATTTTACACCCGAGTAAAATTACAGGGTGATTCAGACATAGTAGCATTTATCATCTTTCTCATGAGGTGGTCATATACTATCCTATTGGCAAAGTGTTTCACTACCATTTAATTTTACTTATTTCTAAGTAATCAAGAAGGTTTTTTTCCCCTCCATTTTATGTATGGGGAAACCGAGGTAGAGTGAGCTCTGCTAGGTCCCACAGTGTATCAGAGAAACTTTTAAGAAGTGAGAATAGCTGTTGACTTAGTAAACGGTTCAAAGCTGCGCTACCTCCTGTGAGAGTTTCAGGCTCCTTAGGACATTGTTAAAAGGATGATAAGCAAAGGCCTGGAATCATTCATTCACTTCCCATGATACCTTGTTTACTGGCTAGGCATGATCCAGCCAAATTCATAATTTATACAAGATGCTTGAGAACAGTAGGCTCAGTTACCTGTTGATCCATGGGGTGAGACTGCAGCCTAAAATGGTGAATTAAAAACATTAATGAACAGTAACTACATTTCCATTTATTATCATCTTAATAAGAAGTAGCTAAGAAAAAATATTCTGCCAAAAAAGCAATACTATGGTTCTTTTAATGTTGCTGAGAGCAATTTATTTATTAATCATAACTCCATGGAAAAAAAAATTTTTGTTGTTAAATCTATTACTAGAATCTGACCCTTGGCCTACCTTATTATGGTTCCTGTTTAATAATAGATTTGGAATTATATTTTTCTTTCTACTACCAAGAAAACAGTTAACATTTATATTTCTCTACATGTAAAACTCCAATGGCCAATGCCATACATTTAAATAGCATTTTTTCTATCTGATATTATGGAAATTTATTCTTTATCATATGTCACATGCTATTCCCCTCTCCCAAATATTCTTAAAATGTGAATTTAAGCAAATTTATCAGGAAAAAGTAAATGAGATTATTACATGAGAACCCAATCAGGTTGAAGTATTTCTTAATGAGATTAAGCTGAGCTAACCCTGATTTTCTGAACTTGGAAAAGACCTAGACAAAAGAAGTTGAGCCTACTCTCAGTTCTGGGGAAAATGCACCAGAGATCTGCAGTGGTTCTTGTTCTCTGGGTGAATGGCAGTGTGACCACCAGACATACACCACGGTGTGACCAGGTTTTCAGATGTTCCTTGGACCACAATCCCAGGAAGCCTGGGTATGTTTTAGGATTGAGGTTTTGGCCACTCTAGGTCCCAGAAGCAGCTATTCTGTAGCGCAGAGACATATAAAGCGCTTAAAATCAGAACACATGGTAGGTAAGCTGAGGCACTTTGTGTATGTCACCTAATCTCTCTGTGTTCTTCAGTTTTCTCATCTGTAAAGCTGGGATAGATGATTATGCTTTTGTAAAGAGAATTAAATTTTTAAGGAGATAATAATCAGAACCTAGTATTTAATAGACACTCCTGATTACAAATGACTTGATTTTGGTCTGAACTAGGCTGACCCTCAAAGCATTTGGAAGCTCAGGTTAATTTCACAGCTTTTTTAGTGCCCTCCATGTCCCCATGCCAATCTGTAATGTCAGATGGGCTGCATCTTAAGGTCAGCCCTGGATCAGACCACCCTCTGAGAACAAAATGAAAGGCTTTGGAATCATTCTGGCCCTGCAAGCAAGGAAGAGGTGTTTAAGCTAAGTACCTGCATAATTAGAGTACATATTGGATTGTGTGATTTTTCTTCTCCAGCAGCTACTTTTGCTCCATTTGACACACTACCTCATTCTTAAGGCATCAAAGCCTGGGCAGGGACAGGTGCCAAAAATGTATACTGAACGCTTTTCTCAAAACCTCTCCACAGTATCTTTCCTCATTATTAATCTCCTTTATTTTTTAATTTAACAGCACTATGCAATATTTTGCTACATTTCTACCTGCTAAAATAACTGTCAAAAGTGAACTTCCTCAAAACAGATCCTGTGCTTTTCACAGTGAGCAAATCAGATGAAGAGTTAAGAAAAAGGAATGAAGTTAAGCGGTATTTTCCCTTAAGAGAAAAGAGATATGGGAAACAAGAGGATTTGAAACATAGCTGCTTTTTACTTAGCACAAAGGTGGAAACTAGTTAGACTCAAGTAATTAAGAGCCTAAGAAATGCTATGACTTGTGCTTCATTCTTTTGCGATAGCAATCCAGTAAAGATTATTAATAATCTTTTAAGTGACAATTTGCGTTTGGGGATTAATCAGGGAAGAATCAAAGGTCAGACTTACTACCATTCTTGTGAAATGGACCAGTGAGTTTGGTTTAATGTGTTATCTGCTTTGTTATTTATTCACTTTCCTTCAAAATGTCTTTCTGGCATATTAAAACTACGAAAGCCAGCACTTGGTCTGTGTCAAGGCCAGTCAACATCAAAAACTCCTTCTTTCCCACCGCCCCAAAATAACTTCATATTTTAGTTAACACTTGATTAGCAAACACCTGTGGCTTTCTTCCAAGGGCTTTTTTAGGTTAACATTTTCCTCTTGAATTCTGTGCTTCCCATCCTGCCAAAAGAAAATAGCCCAATTTATTAATTATTCCAAATGCTAAACAATGATGATGTTGCAGACATTTTCTGCATGGTCTTAGCTGGGTACAGAGCTAAGTAGCTTTTTTTTTTTTTTTTAAATTCGGGGAGAGATCTAACTTTCAAGGATGTTTCCTCATTCTCTGCTCCAACTAGTTTCTTAACAAACTATTCTAAGAGAGATTGCAACAAGTAATTTTCAGAATAGATATTTTAATTCCTGAGATATACAAAATTTAGAATGTACCTTATGTACTTGCAAAGCAGGCTCAAGATACCAGTTATTTCTTAGGAGAAATAATTTCCCCCTGCCCAGCTGAGCTCTAAAAAACTGGGCAAAGTGAGCATGGCCACAGACACTTCCAGCAGACTGTGTAATCCTCTGGACACTCAATCAAGTAGATGCCCCAGTGTTGTGACTACTTTTACAGCCTATACAACTCGGAGTTTTCTACTTTGAAGGACCAATGTAAAGTTCCAAACTGCATTTTCACCAGTGCTCCAAGTCCTGCCTGAGCAGTTTTGAGGGATAAATTCTTTTTGTGACGCACAGCACTGCTGTCTGCCTTGAACTGCTGACCAGCTGCCTCTGGAAGTGGAATGTGTGTTCTCAGGCCACTCAAAGGTCAAGGAAGGGAGGTCAATACAATATTGACCCTCCAATCTTGAGGATATTATCCTCTTGGAAACTTCCACTGCAGGGCAATTTGAGACTAAGAAACTTAAGGTCTCCTTTGAAAAATGGGGTAAGATACACCAAGATTTAAAATAAGCCTCTGAAAGCCCTACTAAATAGATTTCACGTTCACAAAATGAAAACAATAAAGACAACATGCTACGTAGAGAGTGGTACTTTGTACACTTTAAATTATTACTTACAGTTTGTGCTGTCCAGTCGATTCTGACTCATAGCGACCCTATTATGACAGAGTAGAACTGCCCCATAGGTCTCCCACACTATAATCTTTATGGGAACAGATTGCCAGGTGTTTTCTCCCGTGGAATTGCTGCATGAGTTCAAACTATCGACCTTTTGGTTCACAGTTGAGCACTTAACAATAGTTAAGTGCCACCAGGGCTCCAAATTATTAGTAATGGACACTATATAATAACATTCCATTTATCATTCTTTTCAGCTCTCCAGAAAATTAGCAGCATACTCTCCTGGAATTTTAGTGAGCTTATAAATTTGTCGTTCTTTGTTAAATATAATATGTACATGAAGGAGGCAATTTTCCCACCATGTTTGGTCTTTGACAGAAAAAGAATTTCAGGCTTTCCTGATGCTATTACTTGAAGAGGTTGCCTTTTGTTTCCTGAGTCCCAGAGACAATTTTACACAATCTTAGATCCCTCATCACTACAGTTACTGGAGGTCTCTCTTCTAAGGTTGTTCTGCAGAAATCTCTATTCTTGTACTTTAAACCATCTACATTACTTTACCCTTCCGCAAGCCTAGTTCCTTCTTTTTCTAGTTATTGTTATACCTGAGTATATTCAAACTGAAATCTTCATGATTTTGAGAAAAGTGTGTAAGGAAAGAAATCCACATTTAAGAAAATTCTGTTAAGGAGGATCTGAGGGTTGGGAGGGATTACTATATCATATTATTAGAATATTTTAGTCAGCAAGGTCTGAAAAATAGACATTTTTGTTATGATACCAAAATAACCTTACTTAACAAATCAAGAAGTATAAAAGGGTCACAAAAATCATGGTTAAAATTCCCTTTTCCAAATGGAATCAAGTCAGAGAGAGATTCCTAGAGGTAGACTCAAAATCAAGCTTTGCTGTGTTCTCGCTGTCTCTAGTCTGCCATTACATACTCAAGGACACAGCAATTAACTATGTGATCCACGAGAGAAAACTGTGGGGCCTATCAAGACAGCTTCCAAAAATTAAATTTAAATTAAGTAAATGAACAAGGGAATAACAAGTATTACCGTTTTGGGTTCTGTCTTCTGTGAACCCTTTCCTGGGACATTGCTGTTGTTTTGTAACCTTCTTTCTCTTTCCTGTTTTAGTTCTAACTCAAGCTGGTTCCTGGGGTAGGTAGGAGAGGAACAGGATAAAGATTTGGATTTCTATATTCATATTTTATTCTCTAGAGAATGCCAATCCCTTTTCTCAAAGTTCAGTAAGTAAATTTTAATTCTTGATTACTAAAAAGTTACCAGATATACAAGAAAAACCAAAATTTAAAGTATTAAAGTACAATAAAACAAAACCAATAGTTTAACACTGAAAGACATAAACCATGCTTAAGCTTTCTTGGATTATTAAGAATGTACTTTAGGATGTTATAGTGTCTAACAGTCATCACTCTGAATATTAATATTTCAATATTAACTCTTAATAAAGTGTTGTAGTCAACCGAATGACAAATAAGAGGATTTACTATAACTGAAGGGCAGTATTTACAAATTCTCAGCAAGACAGAAAAAGTACTGACACTACAGCCCCATTTCATATAAATTAGCTGGTCTCTCTAGTTATGTACTCAATCCCCACCACTAGTGTCCTCAGCAGCTGTGTGCTTTGTATTCAACACAAAGTTCTGTTTGTTTGAAGTCAGCAGCTTCAGCATGGAAGTGAGTCTCATTTGAGAGATAATGTAGAAGACTGGTTAAGGGCTTGGAGCCAGAGAAGCAGGCTTTCAAATAACAGTGTTCCCACTCATTAGCTTAACTGTGTAAATACAGAGAAATGTAACCCCACTAAGTTTTAGTTTCATCTGAAAGTGAGGGTAGTAATACTACCTACTAGTAGAGTTGATATAAAGATATTGGAAGAGAATGTATGTGAAGTGCTTAGTAAAGTATCTGGCATACAGCAGAAGTTCCATAAACTATTATTGATTGAATTGAGGGAATGCTTTTATATGTTGTGAAGCTTTCTGAACTCGAATTCCAGAAAAAGGACATTACAAAGAGCGAGCCAAGATGGCTGGAAGTCATGAGACTCTCCTTCTCTTTGTCTAGCCTTTAACATTACCCGGGGCCACCACCCAGTCAGTTCAAGGTGCCCTCTCTTCACCGCTGCCTGGTGAGCTCCTCCACTTCCAGCTGCAGACTGTTGATCTTGTCTCCAAAGTCCTGCTTGAAGAGCCGGTTATCCAACTCGGCAGACTGGCGGCCTCGCTCAGCCTGGCGCAATCTGGGTGTGAGCCATATGAACTTGTGATAAAAAACAAAAGCCATGGTGGGGAGGAAGACCGAGTTCATAACATAAAATAAAACAACCCAAGGAGGAAGGTAGGGAGAGACAGAAAATTTTTATAGGACAAAGGGGAAGAAATTATGGGAGGGGAAAAAAAAAATGGTGAGGAGACAAATTCTTAAGAAAAGCAAGATGAAGGTGAACCAGGCAGAAGCAAAGCTGATTTTCCACTTTTTTTTTTATTATTATTCTATTACTACAGTTTACAGCCATTAGATGATAAACAATAAAACATCACATTTTAGAAAATCCATATCCAAAGCCAACCTCAAGTACACAGTAATTTAAGTTAAATCCACTTTTTTATTTGTTTTCACTTCCTAACAGATTTGGTACTTTCCATTTCTGTTTTACACACATAACTGGAACTTGCAAATGGACAACTACCTTCTTCTATGTGGAATCAGAACACTTCTCTGGTCCTTTTCCCAAACCATGTATTAAATTAAATCATAGGACATTATACATCAACCCTCACCCAGGCTCTAGGTTATTATATAAGGAAAAGCCTTTGTCAGATTTTGGCTGTGTGCTGTGTGACTAAGTGAACAAACAATGTGGCTGTGGGCCTGCATAATATTACTGACCATATTCTCTGGAAGAGTCTGATGAATGCTTTCTTCTGCATATCCTATAACTTTGCACCTATAAAGAAGCATGTTCTAGAAGGTGAAACATCTCAGGCTCTCTATTATAGAATTCGGAAGCATGCTATGTGCAGTCTTTTAAAAAAGTTTTATTTTGGTGTTTGAGCACTCCTTCCAAATGCTCACAGAAAGGCAACTCATTACCATTAAAGGTTGATGAAGGTAAGAGTACAGTAAGCTATATTTGCATAGGTGCAAAATTATAAGAAATAAATTCAAGAGCATAGGATCTTCCATAAAGTTGGTCTAAACATATGTTCTTTGACTTGACTTTGGTTCAAGTCGGTGCAAGGCAAAAAAGCACTTGTAAAATCTACCTTACTGTTTTATCCTGGTTTTGCGAAGAAAGTGATACGGGATTTCCAGAGCTGGAAGCAAAGGGGTTATCTTTGTCCCCACCTAAGCAGCTGAAATGCTGCTAATCATACCGGAATGAGAGAAAAAGCAAATATTTTGCCAAGAGTTTTGAAGGAATAAAGGCTTATGTGAAGCCTGTCCCCCAAAATCAAAAATCATTAAAAATAATCAGACTATTTATAGGACTATTTACAACCTAAAGCCTAGAAAAGGTCAGATCTGTGGTCACTTAGGAAAAGGAGCCCTGCTAATATTGCTAATAAATCTACTGGGATTCTTTATTTTTAGACTAAATAAGAACAAAGAATGTAAGTTTATCATTTCTCTACTTCCTACTTTGAAATGTTTTTCTAGTCATTAGATTATTAGTTTCCCAGAAACTTTAGCAAAATCCTCATCTGAACAAAAAGTAATAGAAACTCTTAAAGAAGTGTTTCTAGTAAGGAACCACAGGCAGGAAACCATCACTCATGTCTACACCCTGTCCTCTTTAATCCAATAGGAAAAGCAGAATAGAACTGAAAAATGGGTAGTTTTTTATTTTTTTTAAAGGAGAGGAGTGTTTTTATTAAAATTGTTCTCTCTGAGCTATCTAAATAGGAAGTAGAACTGCAGGAAAAATAGCAGAGGTAGAATATGAAAAATATTAGGTGGGTTTACCCAAGCTTCCACATTATTATGTTACCATAAGTTACCTAATCACTAGCTTTATCTCTGTGTACTTTAAAGAAATGTAAAGATGCTGTCCCCCCCCCCCCCCCAATCACTAAGGCAAAAAAATTGCAAGCAATCTTGGTTACTGAGAATGAAACTGTAGTGAAATACTATTTATCCTTGGCTTGGGGATTAAACCTATGTAACAAAAACGAAAAGAGGTCACGGCCTAAGACACACAGAACTACTTTCGAAGAGTCCAACTCCACAGGGTATTCACCTCTAGTTCATTATATTGCAGTGGGCCAAACAGGGTCACTGATAGAGACATGAACAATGCACCTAGAATCTGATATTGTAAAGGACTGGGTTGCAAAGGCATCGATAAATATGTACAGAGCTTCAATTCTCTAGGCTTTTTTTTTTTTTTTTAAATGATTTATTTTATTGGTCAACTTAGAAGTAATTTGACAAAGTTTATTTGACATTTAGTCAGGGAATTTATACCAAATTTTTTAACTCTGGGGAGAAAATAGAAACAAACAAAACCCAACCTATATATCCAACTGGTTTTTTAAAGTCCAGCAAACTCCAATTCAGCTTTTGGTGACATTTTATATAGAACCAGAGCTTAAACATAATAACTTTCGGATTTCTTCCTTTTACAATTAAGTTGTGGTATCAGACTTGTGAGGTGACCAGCTGCAAAATACCTAATGATGCTTTGGGATCAGTTTATTTGCTGCACTATTTAAGGTTTTTGCCTGTTTCACCAAATCCTTTTCACTAAATTAATAAAATGAGAATGAAAATGGAGTGAAAGGGGGATGAGAAAATGGATAAAAAGGAAAGACAAAAATAGCAAGAGACCAAGTCAGCTATTTAATACTCAAAGAAGTAATTAGTTTTGTCTGCTTTAAATGCCAAGTCAAAAAATCACTGAAAAATAACCTGATATAATACATCAAAAGCACAATTTATGAACACTAAAATTGATTTTTTAAATCGTAAACATAACTTTTATGAACAAGTACATATATCCTTAGATGACTTTCATTCCTGGGTAGAATGATACCTTTTTACTCATCAGCCAAAACAGAGGTTTATATATTAATATATAATTAACTTCTGAGTTAATATTAACACACAGTTCTGTGTTAATAATCATCTGAATAAAACATCCATTCATTCATTGGTATATCCACCAAATGCCTTATATGTTTATGATACTGTGACAGATCCCATGGGGGGACTTAAAAGATGAGTTAACTAACTTCAAAGAGCTTACACTCTCATCAGAAAGATGACACATATATAAAGAACTATAAGATGAGGCAGAAAGTGAGAAGTGCCATAAGTAGTATGGATGGATATAAGGCTCTAGGCGCTCCAACAAGGATAGTGTATTTCTAGTTGGGAAGAGAAGTCAGTGGAAGCTTTGAGGAGGTCGCATTTGAACTTGAATGTAAAAATGGACTTAAAGAGTTAGGGAGTGGGAAAAGGAAAGGGATATCTAATTGGTGGAACTATTAGGAAAGGAATAAATGGGGAAAATGTCCAGGGACCAGTAAGTAGTTTAGTTTTGCTCAAATGCAAAAAGGGCGATGAGTGGGTGTTAAAGGTGGCCATGTAGGCAGGCAACACTGAACGATGTTGGATGCCATGCTTCATTCAATCTTGAAGTCTCGGCCATTTCTCTTGGTGCCTGAGTCACCAGGAAGAAAACAGTTGTTTTAGAAAAACAGAGAAACAAGAAAAACAACAGAGTAGTATAGGGAGAGGATTTGCTTTGGGCACAATGAACTGTAGACTGGCCTCTAGATGGAAGTCAGAGCAGGAGAAACAGATCTAAGAGCTGGTGGTGGGAGGTGACAGTGCAAGCTACAGAAATATTCAGGAAAAAGTAGACAGACAACAGTAATGGGAGAGAGGAAAGAAAAGGTTAAGGTTAAAGAAGGGAGAAAAAGATCCAGAATAAATCTTTAGAGGCCACCTACATCTCAATACCCCTATACCACCTAGTACCAAAGCTTTCAAAGACTTTAGTGATGGACAATGCAATTACAGAATTACAAACACATACTTAAAGGTCCTTTCAAAATTCATTCCGGTTTTAAGTATCCTTCCTCTAACACAAATATATTGAAATAGGGCTAAGGAAAAGGGTTAAAGTTCTGCTGTACAAAACAGTCATGACAAGCTGACATTTCTTAAAAATGTTTTCAGTGACATCTTAGAAAACACAAATAAAATTTAATTGGCTTTCTTTCTACCAGCATGTCTGAAAGCTGAAAGAATTTTATATATTATATTCTTTTCACTTCTAGCCCTGAAACCCCAAAGTATTTCTTTAAAGAAACAGCACTTTTACCTTTGTTCCAGTTGTTTAATGGTAGCAGCCATCTGATTAGTCTTCTCTTCTAAGCGACTGTTTAGTTCACTTTTCTGTTTTACTCCTAAGTCTGAACTCTGTTACAGAAAAGAATTATGAATGATTTATATAAAATCCTCAAACAAATCACTGCTGCCTTCTGAACTTAATACTTAGCAGGAACTAGAAGTGCTCATATATTTGCATATTAGTTAATTCCCAAATGGAGAAAAATGAAAATGCAATTTGTTTAAAATTACTATGACTTATATGCAGCCTTATCACAAATATTAACATCACAAAGCTCATCAATTTATCCTATTCCAGTACAAAAGTCAATGGAATATATGACTCAGCTGGCATGGTAAGTGAGAAAGTAGAATTTCTCTAGGATAAAAAATACCCTTTCCCCATTACAATTTGAAAAGTTACTATAGCTTTCCAGAACAGTATATAGGACCCTACAATGGTGTGATTTCTAGAGTGGTTTATTGGCAGCTAGCCTCAAAGTTAAATGTGACTCATTGTTCTTGCATTTAAAGTTGTAATTCTTAGGAAAAACAGGGAGGGAGCTCTCCATCCAGGATTTTAGAGAGCCAGTGGGTCTGTTCCTCATATTTCCCCTACCTGCAGCTTAAAGGCAAGTTCATGCTTGAGAGCCCTGAGATCGTCCAGCTGCTGCCGTAGAGACACCAGGGCGTCCTGCTTCTCACAGACATCCTTCTCCAGCATCTTCATGGCCAATTCCATCTCCTGTCTCATGCCAATCTGTATCTCCAGCTCTTTTTCAACATCCTGCCCCCAAAGGCAAATAAATTGCTTATCCTCTTTCCTCAATTAAGTAGAAGTCATAAAATTTCACAGGAAAAGGTAGATCAAAACACTTATCTGAATATTCTGGCAAAATGGCTAGAGACTGACACTAGTTTTCAGAGACATTAACAACAAGCATCATAATTAAGATAATTACAACAACATCTGCACATCTGAAAAACAAATCCAACAAACGTGCTAGACCAAAGACAGTGCTATTTAACATGTCTGAAATATGCACATACTTGAGGCATCTCATTAGATCTCATTAATACAACTGATGTCATGTCCTATTATAGAAATATCTACAAAGTGCTAAAGTAGCCAGCCCAAAGTGAAGTAGTTGCAGTTCTCTTAAATTTGATGTATTAATATATTCAAGAGCCCAAGAAACCCTGAAGATACTTTGGGTTACCAGGCTAACAACTCGATTGCTGAGAACAATCAGTAATGGCTGGCTGAAATTTTAGATTCACTTAACGTGAAGCCTTTTTGTTTCAGCCATTAACTGTCAATCTTTCTGAATAAGGAAGTTTTCTTCACTTTTCTGCGTTACGAGAAGATGTTCTTTGTTGACAAGGATCTGCTGAGCCCCAGCAACATTATTTGGATGACCAAGTGTGACTGGACAAAGATACAAAGGCCTGAGGTTCTTCTGCACCTACATGGGGCCCAGGGCATACCTTGCACCTTGCCTACTTGCTTGGTTTCTTTCCTTTCTAACAAACATTTATCTTATTCTGATAAAAGGATGTAGGAAATTTTAAGATTCTTATGTGCTGCTTAACTGTGACTGTCCTCTGTACATGGTTAGCATGAGAGAAAATGAATCATATCACTTTTTAAAATGTTGACATATATTATTTCTAGAACCCTCCTTATGGAAAGTATTTGAGATCAAATCCACAAATATGAAAAAGGCAAATTTTCAAGGATGTTAAAATAATGTATTTTCAAAACCCTGAAATTCCGTTCTACACACTGTTAATTTGCACCACTTACGTTTAAGCTTCTCTCTATTCTTAACGACACTGTAGGGTGCCTTTTTCTTTGTCATATCATCTGAACTGCTGGAAGAGTTAATTTACTGATATGGTGCTCCATAGAGTTTTCAATGGCTGTGACCTTTTAGAAGTAGATCACCTTTCTTCTGAGGTGCCTTGGGTGTATTTGAACTGCCAACCTTCAAGTTAGTAGTTGAGCGCTGAAATATTTGCACCACCTAAGGATGCCATACTAATACAGGGCAGTCCTATATTAATGTCCTATAGGACAATTAATGTCCTCTATTTTATATAGGGTCACGAGGAATTGGAATCGACTCAACGGCACTGGGTTTTTTTTTTTATTTTTTATTAATATACTGATACTAATCTTTGGATAAAATCTATTATAGGAGTATTATTTCTCACTATAAATTCATACATAATTTATAAAGTTCTTTAAAACCAATACCAGATGATACATTTTTCTTTTTATGTATAGGAACAAGACTAAAGTCAGAACAAACAGCAAAAAATAACAGAGCACAATTCTAATGCCTCTTAGGAAGAGGAACAGCTCCCTCCAAGGAGACATATCAGAACCTTTGCAGGGCTGAGAATTGAGGCAGGAGTGGGGACTCTCCTGATGTTCTTATAATGCAAACTATAAAAGCAAAACAATAAAGACTGGCAAAATCTCACTGGCTGTTTAGAATATTCAGAAAATGGATAGAGAAAAGCAGTATGGGGAGTATGGGTTAAAAAGAGTGAGAAACAGTTTTATGGAGGCCATAAAAATCTTTAGCGCAGTAATGATATTCCTGGTCTTGGTTTGTAAGATAAAACCTTTAAGCAGGCTGCTAACTTTTAATGGACTCCTGAACTATCAGAACTTGAGCAAAGATTACCAGTCGCAATTGTGTTTCCTCTTTTAAATGCTTTCTTGCTTCACTCAGTGCTTGCCCTTCTGAAGTTCTGTCTTGCTTAGGACCCTTGAAAAGATAAACAAAATAGCAAATATGGAAGGATTTAAGAAATCCGTACAGAGTTAGCTGACATATAGTTACTTAGTAAGGAAACATGATCATACCTAAGCAGATGATAATAAAAGAAGACAAAGAAATTAAAGAAGCCTAGTAAATTTAAATAAATTCTTAAGCTGATTTAGGGATTTCTTGTCATTTTGTTTAAAATCCTAAGACAGGTTACCAGACTAGGAGGTAGAAATTTTAAAAACCAGCCTCTAAAAACAAAATAGCATTGACTGTAAAATATGAATTGGGCCAAAGGTTCGAGTGTTAGTGATACATTCCTTCTCCAAAGATCTCATGCCTGGTCAAATCCACAGAGATCACAACTGAAAATAAGAAGGTAATCAGAAAATTCTTCTGTGCAGTCACGGTTGTTTTTACCAAGTTCATGCATTAAAGTCTTAATACTTTACTCACGGAAAACTAATTTAGTCCCCACTAAGAGCCTCATTACTCTTACTTTAGGAACAATTTTAATAACTGTGGATATTTGGATTTCTAGGCCACAGGAGCACAGCCAGAATGCTCCTTAGAAGCAAGGATGGAGAAACTACATCTCACATACTCTGGACATGTTATCAGGAGGCATCAGTCCCTGGAAAAGGACATTATGCTTGGTAAAGTAGAGGGTCAGCAAAAAAGAGGAAAACCATTAACAAGATGGATTGACACAGTGGTTGCAATAGTGGGCTCAAGCTGAACAATGATTGTGAGGATGGCACAGGACTGGGTACTGTTTCGTTCTATTGTACACAGGGTGACTATGAGTCGGAACGGACTTGATGGCACCTAACAACAGGCCACGGTTGATTACAAGCATGAAGATAAAAGGGAGTGAGGATATCTTTCTAGAGATAGCAACACTACATTACCAAGAAGTAAGAGATGCCAGTGAAATCATAAAAGCCAGAAAAAGAAATATAAAAACACCTACAGCAATCTGGGAATATCTAAGCATAGGTGCTAGACACTCTATTAATTTCAACAGTCCAGTAAAGTAGTACCATTGTTATTCAGCATCGGGTTACTAATGCTGGTAATTACGATCTTCAGCCATCAAAAAGGGCTAAATGTGCTGAACTATATCTTCTTATTAAGAAGGTTTGGAATTATATAATACATATAAGATTTACACAAATCTGGATAGATGTTTATGAAAAGTTTGGTGCTTTAAGGGCCTGACCAAACCAAACCATCTGCCCTTGAGCAACCCTATAGGACAGAGTAGAACTGCCCCATGGGTTTCCAAGGATGGATGGTGGATTTGAACTGCTGACCTTCTGGTTTACATACAGCCAAGTTTTTAACCACTGCACCACTAGGGCTCTGCAAGGGGCTGGGTTATCTAAAAAATTCATTTATATGGTAACTTGCAGTGATATCAGATAAATAAGGTGCTGCTTTTTACAAAACAAAAATTTGCATGGCTTAAGATGATGGCATATATAACATTTAAATATAGTACAAATCACTATTACATAAAAATAAGAAACTGATTAGATTGTTTCTTAAGGTCTCTAGATATAGGGAGCAGTGAAGCCAAGGAGCATTTTTGTAGAGGCGCATCACCTTCCCCAAGCCTTCATCATTCACTTAGACACACATGGGGTTTAAGTAAAAAAACTGTACTTGATATAGTCAAATATTTGCTGCTTCAAAACAGTCCTCCAGACACGCCCCCTACTGCCAACACACTGATATGCTCTCTATGAATATTTCATAAATACAGTAATATTAACCTTCCGATTGGATTCCAATATGTAGGAGCTTTCCTCTTTAACTCGTTCCATTTCTTCTTGCAAGGTAATAATCCTGTTGTTTGCAACTGCAAGCTATTAAAAAAAAAAAAAAAAAAAGATCCTTTATCTTTCTTTTATTAACAGTATAAAATAATTCATGATCTGATAAGACAATTTCAGGCTTGCATATTCTTAGAAGGAAAGAAACCTATTGATTACCCCATAAAAATGGTCTTGCAGAGAACTTAGGGAAAATATTTTAAAAGTTGGTTAAATAAAGAGGTCTCCTCATGCCATGGGACCCATTTTCTGAACCTTCCATAAGATTTTTATAGATGATTTTAAAAGATATATATAGAGAGAGACTTTTTTCATTTCAGTACCTAAGAAGATAAGGTAACATTATTAATAGTACACTGCTAATGGGTAACATTTTTCCCCCATTTCACAGGGGGAAAAGTAAGGTAGAAACACTTCTTTCTTCTCTGCACCTACTAAAGGCAATCCTCCCCAGAGAATGTGAACGTGCCTGAATGAGGCTGGAAGAAGGAACCGAGCAGGCTGCTCTTGGCCAGGCTAGTGCTCCCTTTTTATTATCTCCTCGCTAGCAGTGAGCGCAGGTTGTGCTAGGTTCCTGCCCCAATGTGGTAAGCACAGGGGAGCTAAGGCTCAGGCACGCTTTCTAGAGGCAGGTCTGGAAGCCATTTCTCCCTCAGCTCCACTGGGGCCTGGTAATACCTACAGAAACAATTGCTGGCAAATGGGTCTGCTCTATATACAGAGCCAAGGGTTCCTCCAAACAGGCTGTGACAAGATCTAGACTTAAGAGAAAGTATTAGGAATCCTGATTAAGGCTGTAAATCCAAGTGGGCTTTCTAATTCAGCTTTATATTTATATCTTCACCTATTGATTCTTCTCATTCTGTCATATTCATTCAGAATGCAGGTGGGGAAAAAGGTCTTTTTTTTTTCCCCCAGCTGACCCTCTAAAATCCCACATACATGGAATTGAGAAAAGGCAGACCTGATTAACCTTATCTCTCTCCATAAAGTCTATACAAAGTGCTTACCTATATCTCTAAAAGTTCAAAATTTCAAGAAAATAAATGCTATTGGTAAAATAAGTAAGTGAATAAATGGATGAATAAATACTGTTAATAAAATAAATCTAGGCCAGAAGTCTTATGACAGAATAAAATTAGCATGTAATATTTATTAAAAAAAAAAAAAATTATTACATGCTTAAAATTCTAAAGCACTGTTTCAGGCCTTTATCATGTATTAAATCACTTAATTTGAACAACAATCATAAAACAGGTATAATTATTATTGTTATTATAGGTATTATTATTATTATTATGGATAAGTAATCAAGGAATAGCAGTTTCAGTAATTGATCCAGGATTAGAAAGCTAGTAAGTGCCAGAGCCGGGACTTGAACCAAGTAGCCTAGTTCCAGACAGACCATGCTCTCAACAACCCAAGCTCTTAACCACTATGACATACTGCCTCAGTAGAGCAGCAGCAGCAGAATTACAGCAGAAAATTTATGTGCAGAATATTCCAAAAGCCTTGTGGGTTAAAATTCTGAGGGTTATCACCATAAATTAAAGTTTTAAATATATTTAAGAATCTATCTTCAAAAGTGAAGCTTACAGAATTGAATAATAAAGATGTTTTAAAGTTATAACAATAAAAATGTTCATTCTAAAGAAAAACTGAGTAAGTAGCATCTTGCTGACTAAAAAATTTGTCTTTGACAAATTAGGAAAATAATATATTAATTAGAAGTAAAACATGAAGATTTTTTTCTATTCTTGTTTTAGGGACTTTTCTAACAGTTTTTGCACACACATTCTTATCTGATCTTCTAAGTAACTGTGAATGTGAAAGGGGAAGCATAATTACCCTCACTTGCTAGAAAGGGAACTGTGCCTCCTACAGTTCAAGCAACTTACTGCTCAGGAGCACATGTGATTTGCAAGTAGCTGGGACTAATGGTCTTATGACCAGATCTCTCTCTCTTACCTGCCCCACTGGTCTCTCTCCCGCACCATCCCAAAGAGAAAACAAGGTCCATGGGGGTGGGGATCTCGCCAATCTGGCACACACAAATCAATGCTTGGCACATATAAATCTTTGCTAGTTCTAGCACATAGGCAGGGCACAAAAAATGTTTGTCGAATGAATAAATGATTATCACTCATAAATGCTAAACATCAACTCTGGGCTAGCCCACACAAAACAGTCACACAAAAGAAATCATGATATTTTATCAGTCCAGCTTCTGTGTCTACACAGTCCAACCAGGTAATTGAGACACCTGAGATAAGCCATTCTCAGTCAGAACCAAGAGTTATGTTCTATAGTAGATATTGCCTCAGTGTAGTTCTGCAGGAAGAAATGGCTTTGACTACCAACTCTGTTTGATTAATCTGGCTGTATTGATTGATCTATAAAGGTCAATTAGATGTATTGTTTCTTGGATTAAAACGGTTCCTTCTTTTGTAATCTGTCTTCATTCAGTTCATATGACAACTACTCAGTGAGTCATCAAAACTAGAAACATTAGACAATATCCTGGATTCTTTCATCCTTTTCATCTAGTGAACTGCCAAGTGCTGCAAAATTTATCTACTATGTATTTCTCAGTCCCCTTCTCTGGTGGTATCCTGGTAAATGTTTAACAACCAGCTCTCCAAACAAAAAAAGTCCTAATTTGTAGTGTCTGCCAAATTCCATGGTATATATGTGCAGAGCTGGTTTCTACCAGCTTGACATCAACTAGCTCTCAAATTCCTGAAAATTTAATAAGTGGCTCTTCCGAGCAGGTGAGAGCTGAGTCTGGCATACTAATGCAAGTCTTCTTCATCTAACTGTTTTTGGTTCAGACCCTTATCAGTTTTCTAGATTATGAGGCCAGGCTTGGATAGGTCTTCTTGCTGGCTCCAGTCCTGTTCCTGTTAAACTGTTTCATAAAGTTTCTGAAATAATTATTCTAAAATGCTATGACCATGTGATGTCTCTGCTTAAAAATCTTCAAAGGCTACTCATAGTTTAGAGGGTGAAAGTCAAGCTCCTTAAATTGGCACATGAGGTCCTCCATATCTAGCCCTGGCTAACCTTCTCAGCCCTATTTCTTCCCAGCCTCTTCTGCCTTTACATTCCATACCAAACCCTGCGGACACTATCCTATTTCTCACATTTGTGATGTTGCTCATGTTGTCACCTTCCCTTTCTTTACTTGTCCCTTTAAGGCTTAGTTCATGTCATCTTCAGGAACCTTTCCTGACCTCCTGCTCTCCCATTAAAAACCAAAAAAACCAAACCAAACCAAACCTCTGCGGTCGAGTCGATTCCAACTCATAGCGACCCTATAGGACAGAGTAGTACTGCCCCATATGGTTTCCAAGGAGCGCCTGGTGGATTCAAACTGCTGTCCTTTTGGTTAGCAGCTGTAGCATTTATCCACTACGCCACCAGGGTTTCTGCTTCCCAATTAGGATCTTCTTTATCCACAATACTGTATACACATCTCTATAACTGCATATATCACATCATTTTATAATCATCTCTTTGTCTTGTCTTCACACTATTGTGACTTCCCTGAAGGCAGGTTCCAAGTTTTATATGACTTTATCCCTGGTGGCATAGTGGTTATGGGTTCTAGCTTGTGAACTAGAAAACTTGGGTATGAACTACAGCTCTACCATTTATAATGTGACCTGCGCAAGTTATGTACCCTACGTTTTCAGTTTTCTCAACAGCAAAATAAAATGAATGAAAGCACAATAAATACTACACAGCACATAGTGAGTACCCAATAAGTATTGGCTATTATTACTGTATAGTCATCACACTTGTTCTTAGTTCTCAAAATAAGAAAATAATTTCTCTTTTCCTACTTTCTACAAAACATAGTGAGCCTGCAGTGTTAACCATACACTAATCTTATGCTCAGTTAAAAAATCTCACTTAAAAAAGAAAAAAAAAACATACAAATGCAAACCCTGTCATTCTTCCATTTGGAAGTAAAATGTGAATTTTAAAGATGAGGAAACACTTTGAATAGAATAGTGTCAATATCAGCAGTATCTTCAGCAAGTTTTCTTAGTCTTTCTCCCTACTACCCGTTCATAAGGAGTTATTGGTACCCCTTTCAAAGTATTGTGGACAACGATATCGGTCACACCAACCCTGGGAACCAAGGCAGAGTATTTTGTAATAAATGTTTTCTGATATCTCAGTCAGCAAATAAGATAAAATTCTCTGTTGTAATGGCAGCACCTAAGTTTTCCTTCTTCCCCCAATTGTGCCCACCTTTTTTATTACCACTTTTATTTCTAAAAATAATTTTAAAATATATTTTATATGTATTCATCCATCCACCACAAGGTCAGACACAAGTTTTCCATATTGTTGGAATGAATCCAGTAAGGAAAAGTTCTGCCCTTGCCGTAAAGAACTGTCCATTATAATAAAAGGACAGAGCTATACTGAGTTTTACTACTGAAGTTAATCACACAGGCCAGTCTGGTTTAGAAGGACATATGCAATAATGAATAAAACATGTACAATTTGATAACTGAATAAATGGATTAATACTAGATTAAGTGTTTTCTTAGATTTATCAATTGATATATTCTCATCATACCATGGCAGTTTCTATAAATATTATTATTAATTGATAAAGCCAAGGAAACATTTAATTGGCATAAATAGTTGGTTTGACAAGGCTCAAATGAAAGTGAAAATAAATTATGAAATCACAAATTATCAATATCAGGAATAAAAGAGGGGACATCACTAGAAATCCTATAGATATTAAAAGTATAAGAAAATATTACGAATAAACTCTGTGTTAATAAGTTTGACAACATAACTAAATGGGCAAATTCCTTGAAAGACATGAATTACCAAAACTGACACAATAAGAAATAAAAATGTGAATAGTTCTATAACTAATTAAGAAATTTAATTCATAATTTAAAATCTTCTTATAAAGAAAACCACAGGTCTGGATAGCTTCACAGGTGAATTCTAACAAATGTTTATGGAGGAAATAATACCAATCCTGCACAAACTCTTTCAGACCTCATTTATGAGGTCAGCCTTGTCCTTATACCAAAATTAGACATCATAATGGAAAAACAAAAACAACTAGATTCTCTTAAACATGGACACAAAAATCCATACAGAAGATTTACAAATCTAAGTCAGCAATATAATAAAAGACCAACTGGGGCTTATCACAAGAATGCAAGATTGCTTTAACATCCAAAATATCAATCAATTCACTATATTTACAGAAAAAAAAAAAAATATGATCATCTCAACAGATACCCTCCCAAAAGAAAAAGCATCTGATATACACAGCAACATGGATGAATCTCAGAAACATTATATTCAACAAAAGAAGCCAGGCACAAAAGAATATGTACTATTTATGATTTCATTTATATAATGTTCTAGAACAAAGAAAATTGAGAGGAGATTGAAAATATTTTTGGGGGGTTACAGCAATGTTCTATATCAGGGGTTGACAAACTTTTTTCTGTAAAGAGCGGGATAGTAAGTATTTTAGGCTTTTCAGGCCATACATAGCCTCTGTCTCATGTATTTTATTTTTCAAATTCTTAAAAAAATATGAAAAACATCCTTAGCTTGTGGACCTTGCAAAAACAGACTGCAGGCTGAATTTGGCCCATGGGCCACAGTTTGCGAATTCCTGTTCTACACCTTAACTAGAGAGTTGGTTCCACAAGTGTATACATTTTTCGAAATGTGTAGTGCATATCACTGCAGGTAAACTATGCTTCAAAAAAGTTAAAAAATTTATGAGCCCATTATTAGATGTCAAGAATGGGGTGATCTCTTTTACAAACTATATCACTGGGTGACCATCAAATCACTAAGCTATTGGAGACTATATAGTCTGTGGCCATGTGCCTCATATAAAAAATAAAATCCTTCCATTCCAAGGCTTCCTAGAAATAATTGGCTCCACTAATGTACATTACTGTCTTAAAAAGGAAACTGTATAAGCTAATCAAAGAAAGAAAGTTTCCAAAACACTTACCTCTTCTGTCAGTTTTGTGTTAGATTTTTCTAATGCATCCACTTTTGCCTGAAGGTTGTTTACAGTAGCGCTATTAATAGAAGAAAAAACATAATTGTCTTTTTTGAATATCAGAACATACCCTGTACTTTCCTTTTTTAAATACCCATTACACTTATCATTATTTCTTTAATGTCCCTAATCCCTGGGACACTTGCAAGCTCTAAGATAGTTTACAAGTGGCTGTGTCTATCTTCCTAACTGCTGTATCCTTGGCACTGAAGTGTGTATTCAGTAATCATTTGCTGAATGAAATAAAAGAGCTTATCTATTATATAGTAAGTGTTAAGATTTAATTATACATAATGGTAACAGCCTACATGAATTCATTTCTTGCCATACGCCAAGCACTATACTAAATTCTTTAACTCAACAACCCTATGTGTTATATATTCCCAATTACAGATGAAGAAACTGAGACATAGGAAGATTGAATAATACTGTCATGTTTATATTTCATTGTCAACCGTAACTACCTCTTTGCCTGACTGGTATCTCTATATGGCTTCAATATAAACATTAGTTGTTGGTCCTCAGAGAAAATGCATTGAATTTGTTCTTTTATTTTCTAGCTGAAACCAGGAATACTCAAAATTTATACTGACTTAGGTCTTAATTTAATAATTGCTATCTTTTATAAGAGAGCTACAAACAAAATGAGAACTAGTAGATATATTATTTTTTTCTGAATTATTCAACAGCAATTTATTTAGTCTTCAGTTTAACAAGAACATCAAAGTACCTGAGACTATCAATAGCTTTTGGATAGCTCTCCTCAGGAAACAGAAGACTGTTTCATGTTTTGGAGGGTTCCGATAAATACTTAGTGAGTTGCTGAATTGATGGCTATGATGGTGAAGAGTGGGTAGATTAATACTAATAATACAATATATAAATAAGAAATATAAGGAATCAGAGAGATATGCTTAATCTAAAGTTACTAAGGTGATGAGGGGCTTATCCAAGATCAGTTCTGAACTATGTGGCTGAACCTCCTGAACCAATATTTATCTCACATATATTTAAATTCTTAACTGAATGCTTTTACTTAATCACTAGAGTTATAATCGCATACTAATCTTATACTGTCTTTCACCAAGGTTACTAAGAGAGTTAAATACCATTTATCCAGTGCCTAGAGTCCTTGCCATGCACGAATTCTACATATATTGGTTGAGTATTGCGTGAATTTATCCTCACTTCCTATCATTTTACCCTTTCCTTTCTTCTCCAACAAAACCCCCATCAAAGTAATGTTATTTATTCAATCTTTACTTCAGATGTCTGTTGAGTTCTTCTACATAGTTCTTCTGGTCCAGAATTGCAGTAATTTGACCATCTCTGGGGAGGGGGGAGGAGAAAAGGAAATGGAAATAAAATAACATTAGAAACATAAAGATCCACCCCCCCCCGCCACCCCGCCACATCTTTTCATAAAACATAGAAAAGACACAGTGGCACAGATAACACTGAACCAGAAGACAGACTTGATGCATAACCCTCAACGTATCAATGTGAAGATTTGGAGGCTTAAAAAATTTTTAAAAAAAAAACTACAGTAACAAAGTCCTTATTATAGCTTACAAACCTTAATAACTTAGCTTATAGGAATAACAGTTACAATATATCAGATACATTTAAAAGATAAACAATTTCTTCTTGAGGTTGATAGGTTTTTCAGCTTTGCTAGTATTATTTATAGTAACTATTTTTCATTTGTCATAGGAAATGAGGTAAGGTTACTCTGGAGTAATACAGTTGTTCTCAAATGCTATACGTTTGCCTTTAAGTGACATTTATATTTCAAAGTGAACAGCAAAAAAAGTTTTCAAAAAAATCCAGTGTTTATTATTATATAAGAAAATATAGTGTGGAAAAATAAGGTTTTCTTTTAGAACCAACTGATCTGTAATAGATAAAAGTTAAACAGCCAGATATTTCAAAAATGAAAGACAAAATTAAGGCCACCTAAATACCAAGTGGTATCTATCATCTCTAGCTGAATGACCAATGTTAAAAATATCAAACTAATTATGCTTTCAACTGCTAAATTTATGAAGGGTATAAAGTGTATTTGTGATCTCTAATTTCTAAGCACTCTAATATGCATTTGAAACTTTTAATTTTGAAAAATTTGATGTTTAGAGAATAGTTTTAAAGGTAGTAGAGGGTTCTCATATTCCCTTCCCTTGACTTGCTCTAATGTTAACATTGTACATAACCTGATGATGCATATTTAATACTAGGAATTTTAAGCAAACTGAGAATGCAATCCCACTGGTCAATAAGACCTTTATTTTTTTTCCAAACACTACCTTAAGAGTGGAGAACTGAACTCCTCTTATAAAAATCTTTATTTCTGTTTGTACCTGAACCGCATAAAAACCCTCTTAGGGTTTAGTAGTAGGCATAGTAATCAGATATTTTTGGCAAGACTCTATTAGAGTTTTATTGTCAGAAATCTTTTCAGCAAGTCTGATAAAGCATTATTAAATACTACCAAAGATATCAGAGGAAAAAAAAAAAGAAAACCAATTTTCTTTATACATACCCTTCACTACCTTTACTGCTGTTCCCATCTTTGAGATACATTGAAAAATCTATGACTCCAACCTACAGAGAGAATTTTCAGAATTTAATATAAAATTAGATAAGTTTTCTAAGGCATAACACAATATCTGTTTTTAGGCACTTAAAACAGTAATATAATCATGACAATTCCAGAAATTTGTGATGAAAAACGTTTTACTTCTAATATAATTGAGAACTGACAAGGGTTAGAATTAAGTAAAGAATCAAGATTAAAAGTCAATAACCCACTGTGGTCGAGCCAATTTCAACTCCTAGTAACCCTGTAGGACACAGCAGAACTGCCCCATATGGTTTCCAGGGCTATAAATCTTTACAGGAGCAGACTGCCACATCTTTCTCCTGCAGAGCGGCTGGTGGGTTCATACCACCGACATTTTGGTTAGCAACTGAGCATTTAACCACTGCTCTACCAGGGTGAGAATAGAATAGTAGATCATGGTAAGGCAAACAGTCAACAGAATATTTAATATAAATAAGATCTAAAGTTCTTTAAGTCAATAGGAATAGAAGACTAGATCATGGCTAAGGCAAATGGCCAACAGAATACTTAGCATAAATACGATCTAAAATTTCTCTTTTGCTTCTTTCATGTTATTTGCCTATTTCAAATATTCTGCTACTACACTCATTTTTAGGAATAAGTTTAAAAAAATTAAATTATAAAAATAAATGCAGATCAAAATATCATACTTCCCTTTCCACTTTCCCAAGGTAAAATGTAACAGAAATTTATTATTTCACACAGAAGGGGTGAGAAATATTCATAGTGAAAAAAGAAGCTTCACTTATTGGGCAAGTAGTATGTGTCAGGTCCTCTTCTAAATGCATTACACGGACCAAATCTTTTATTCCTCACAATAACCCTATGAAATAGATACTCTTTCGATCCCTACATTACAGCCAAGGAAACTAAAGCAAAAAGAAGTTAAGTAATTGCAAAATATACTTAGCTAGAAAATGAGGAAGCCAGAATTTGAACCTAGGCAGTTTGGCTTCAGAGCATTCATTCCTAGCTTCTATACAATACTGGCTTTTAGTATTTAGCCTGGGCATATACTTCAGTCTGTGCCTATACTTTAGCCTATATATATATATATATATAAAATATATGTTTTACAGGGATCACCGTAAAGACAAGAGTTTTAAAAACATTCATAACATAAATATGCCAAGTTGGAAGAAAAAACAAATAATCTAATTTTTCACCGGTACCTCAAAATCAAAGGAAATACTATTTACGACTCACAAAATTTTCCCTAATTTGGTTGTTATGATCAAATCAATCCAAATTCTGATAACAACAGAACTCAGAGTGACACAATTGGTAACTGAGTACCCTTCCCATACCTGAGAGTCCAAATCTTCTCCTTTCATACAGAAGTTGGCATCAATGACATTCAGACCCACCAGGAGACCAGCAATTATGGCTCCTTCTTCTTCCATCATAAGGGCATTGGGTTCATAGAATTCACTGTAAGAGAAATCCACAAACGCTCTGCAGTAGTAATAAAACCTCAGTAATCCAATAATGTAATCATGAAACAAGGGAAAAAAGGCTTGCCTCGTTATTGAAAACGGTCATCTATGGCAACAGTGAAAAAAGTAAAAACAAAGAATTGCTCGGATAAATACTTCAGATGACAGGTACATGAACACATTTTCTAGATAACAGACAGTCTGGCTGAAAGAAATGTGATCAGAATGGTATTTTGACTGGAGGTATTTCTGTTCATGCTTTTTTCACGTATTTGTATGTTACCCACGCTGGCAGAATTTTGTAAACTTTTATACAATCTAAACATTTTCTTAGTTTTAAAAAATTTGCCTTATTTGTGATTTCCTTTACTTAAAATTCTGCTTAAGTACCACATTCTTTTAAAGCAGTGAACAAACACTTTAGCAGTAAGTATTAACTGTTAAATTACATATATTTATCTTTGACTAATTAGCAAAAGTTCCCTAACAAGCAACATGTATAATAGCCTGAAGATAGTTTTAAAATGTTAAAGTATTATTTTCTTTTATTGTTTAATAAAATGATTTTTCATTATAGGAAAAGAAAGAAAGACAGAAAGAAAATAAAATATAGGCAAGCAAAAAGAAACACAAGAAACCCTATAATTCCACCTACCCATGACCTGCTGGTATATAACCTTTACAATTATTTCGATTTCTGAGCAATGTACCTGACGTGCAGCCACCCTGTCAGCAGAGGCTTCCATGTTCCTACGATGCTGAACAGGTTTCAGTGGTGCTCCCAGACTAAGATGGACTAGGAAGAAAGGCCTGCTTCTGAAAATTCCATATAAATTCTATGGATCACAAAGGTCTGATCCTGTTGTGCACGGGGTTGCCATGAGTCAGGGTCAACTCGACAATAGCTAACAACAACATACATATTTTTGAGAGACACTAAAAAGGGATTATAGCATTAAAATTATCTGGAATGTTTTGTTTTTTTCTTTTGGCTTAACAGTATTTTGAATATCTTTTTATTTCAAGAGATAATTTTCTGCAACTGCATTTATACTGGCTTGATTACATCCCACTGCATGGACGTACTATAAATTGACTTAGCTACTTCCTTTCCAATGAATGGTTAGGCTGTTTTTGGCTTTTCACCACTACATACCCACAGGGCAGGTGTAATAGGTTTAAAATGACTTAGAAATAAAAATACAAAAGAAACAAAGTACTTGAAAATTTCTGGATAACAATTCTTAAAGACCCACAGATGATTAAAAACTGTTCTAAGATGTACCAAAATTACTAATACACAAAAAATCCAGTGACTTAAATATTCATTTCCAACCAGTTTGACATCATGATTGACACAGCATCTCAATCTATTTGTTTTCCACAAAGCCAACTGGGATTTCTTCAAGATCAACCTCAATCATTGATAACAATCAATACAATTCACTGATTTTAGTTTCTCTCCTTTCTTTTTGGATTTTTTTATAAAAGATACGAACAAATGGTAAAATAGTTCAAACACAAGCAATAGCATATGAAAGATCTGCAAATTTACCATTTCCCTGAATATTTTTGTTCTTTGGTAGCCTCTGAAAGAAACTGAGTAGAAATGGAATGAACAGTGTTCTTTAACAGTTTATTCTCCCAAAAGCCTCATGTAAAAAGTTGTTTGGGCAGCTGCTTAGAAGACAAGCAAGACTGCATCCCAACATTACACATTTAAAACACTCCAAAACAAAATGTCAGACTATGAGCTCCTTGATGGCACAGTAAACATTTTAATTTATTTAACATAAATGCAGAAAAATATACAAATTCTAAAAGAAACCATTCCATGAATTTTCATAAGAAAATACATCTACTGGGTAATCATTATCTTGATCAAGAAGAAAACATTTCCAGAACCCTAGAATTCACTCTTGCCCTCTCCCAGCCACTATCTATCACCATAGATTGGTTTTGCCTGTATTTGAAATTTATATAAATGGAATTATGTTGTACATACTCTTTTGTGTCTGGCTTCATTTGTACAATATTTGTGAGATTCATATATAGTTATAGTTCATTCATTTTCACTGATGGAGAGTATTTCATGGTAGGAATAGACTATAATGTAGCCCTTCTATTGCTGATTGATACCTTGGTTATTTCCAGTACATGCAGGCTATACTACTACTCTGAATATTTTTAATTTTTTTTTTGTACATATACATATGCATTTCTGTTAAACATAGCTAGGAGTGAAACTAATACAAAGAACTGATTGCCTAGTTCACAAGACTGAATCCATTCAGTCTAGTGCTCTGCTGGGCTAAGTCAATTCTCCAGACCCCAACTCACATCACATAGTTTTGATCAGAGACACTTCGTTGCAGTCACCTACAGCTTGAACACTAGACCCTACAGACCCTCAAGGCTTAACCCTTAGAAAGTGGAGAGAAAATAAAAAAAGTTCCCCTGAATGGTTCCTATTTCTTACTCCCCTGGTTTAAGTTTTCTTAGGCAAAAAAACAGCTACCAATGGCATATCCAGTTGCAGCAACATTAAAATGATGCTCCATTAGGACCTACAGTACAACTTCTTTTAAAAACTAGGTTCTTTCAAACCCAGCCATTTCTTTAAATTCTGTTACTTGCTCTTCTTGTTATATTCTCAGAGGCAATCTGCTATCTGTGTTTCTCTTGGTAAAATTTAATGACCTACAAGATATGTAAAAGTACACTAATCCTAAATTATAGCCAAATCTATTTCATAAAGAGAACATACTCATGTAACCAGACCCCAGATTAAGAAACAATTATAGTACAGAACCCCAGAATCTCCTTTAATTTCTACTGACCACCCCCACCCCACCAAAGGGAACTTCTTTCCTGACTTCTAACATCAAAGATTAGTTTTGTATTTGTTTCTAAACTTTATGTAAGTAGAACAATAAACTACATGTTTTTTTGGGTCTGATTTCTTTTCCCTAGTATTATATTTGTGAGATTAATCCATGTTGCTACATGTAATTGCTGTACAGTATTTCATTGCATGAATATACCACAAGTTACTTATCCATTCTACTTGGATAGACACTTGGGTTGCTATTTGGGACTATTACAACATTGTAATACTATGAACGTTCGTGTTCATATCTTTTGTTAAACATAAGTATGCATTTCTATTAGCTATAATAACTAGAAGTGGAATTACTAGATCATAAGGTATGCTTGTAATGAACTTTAACAGATAATGCCAGTTTTCCTAAGTTTCTGCACCATTTATCTCTCCCATCAACAGAGCACTAAAGTTACTTCACATCCTCACCAATACTTGGTATTATCTTTCTCATTTTAGCCATTTTGGTGGGCGTGTTGTGGTATCACACTGTTGTTTTAATTTGCATTTCTGTGATGGATAGTGAAGTTGGGTATCTTTTTCCATGTTTACTGGTCATTTGGATTTCCTCTTTTGTAAAATGCTTGTTCAAGTCTACCTATTTTTATATTTGCTTGTCTGCCTTTTTCTTAATGGTTTATAGATCTTTATATACCCTGAACATGAGTATCTTTTTTGTATATAGATAATTGCAAATATCTCTGAGTTACCTTTTCACTCTTAATCTTAATAGTGGTTTTGATAAGCAGAAGTTCTTAATTTTAATGTGGACTAACATCAACTGTTAGTGTTTTTTACGTTCTGCTTAAAAAATCTTTGCTTATCATAAGTCACAAATATGTTCTCCTATGTTTTCTTCTAAAAGCTTCATTGTTTTACCTTCCACATTCATATTCATAAAAACACACAACTGTGTGCTATTTGAATTTAATGCTACACGCCAAAGTTCTGTCTTGTTGAGCCTGGGCACGTGCTAAGGGTCAGAAGTTTTTACTGTTTTCTGGAGGTGTTAAGCTTTGGTTTCCTTGCAAAAAGGGCCATGCATATGCCACAGTGACAGACGGCACTCAAGTAATATAAAAACATCATTCATGAGTATGAGTGTGAAGTATAAGAGAATGCATTAGATTGAAATATATGTAATTGTCACTATTAAACTGTTTCTGACCTATAAAAATAGCAGTTTTATATGGTTTGGTATGAACAACATACTAAAAAAAGAAGAAAATTTAACAAGAAAGCATTCTTACCTGAGGAGTTCTTTCTTATTGATCAAGGCTTTCATATATTCTGAGAGTTTCTTTTGCATTAATGCCAAACGAAGCCAGGCTCTTCCTCTGCCTACTGGCGTCCTAAAAAAGCACAGAAACCAAACAACTAAAAATACAAGCAATGGGGGCAGGGGCCACAGTGAAATACAGATCCACTCACTCTGGCTAATGGGCTCCCAGTGTAACACGTACACCGCGGGGCTCCTTACCACCTTTCAAGCCACGCTCCTACGTGAGGAATTCCGTGTCGGTGGGCGAGACCCAGGTGTGTTTGCGACAAATGCTCTTGCAAAGAATTAACTACTAAATGAGACTATAATTTCAAGACAAGATCTCCTGAAGGCCCAGCTAAAAATGTTCTATATAGATATCAAGACACTAATGCAGACACAGTCAATTTATGCTTCTATCTGATTAAAATTAAACCAAACTAATTTGGGTAGGTGGTCATCACCCCTTTTCAAGTTCTAAGGTAAGTTCTAGGTGTCAAATCCTGAGGTCCATTTGGTAACATTATCAGTCTGGCTCTCAAACTACACCTACCGCATCCTTTTTTCTAAGTCAAGTCCAGCATGCCACCTCCCTAGATCTAACTTCCTGAGACTAATTCTCACCAGTACCTTAAAAAAAAGAAAGAAATATTTGGTATTTCAACGAGACAACCTCTCTTGGATTAACAATTAATTCTCTCTCAAGGGCATACTTTTTAAAAATATTTTCATATTTTCAATTCTCGTAACAGTGTCTATTAATAATAACATTATACATTTTTGATTATGCAATAAACTATTGCAATCACCATTATCTTTAGTCTCTCTCTTCAAGGAGACAGTTATTCTTTTGATTTTCCTAAGAAATAGAATTAAACCTGAAACTTACTTAAGTCCCGGAAGATCTTTAACACTTGCTGTTATCTCTGCAGCTTCTGGAACAAGCTTTTCTACCAGCTCTAGAGGCCCCCAGAAGGATTTATTTTGTCCAAGAAAAGTTTTCTTGGCTAAGGCAACAAAAGCAAAGCAATATTTTATTTTAATATTCTTTACAACATAAACACTCCCTCAAACACACACATACTTCTCATTTATTCAGTGACCTTCTTAGGGAGCTAACCGTAGATATCAGACAATTGTAAAATTAGTCATGCTTTCAAAATGGATGACATTTGTGAAAATTAAAAGAAAAAATCCCTAATTCTTAAGACTCAGTCCCTTCCACTTTCAGGAAGAGTTTGCGGACTAAACCATTGTAACAATACAGTACTTAAAACCATGTGGTATTAGTGAAGAAGGCAGTCCAATGGAGAGTATGTAATCCAGAAACCGACTATCAAATAATGGGGAAGAGAGGAAGAAAGGAAGCCAAGACAAATAAGACCATGTCCTCCCCGCAAAAAGCTTATGGTTAAGTGGAAAGGGCACTAAGTGAGAGTCAGCACCTGCTCTGCTCCAACCCACTGTGTGACTGTGAGCAAGTCAAGGTCCCAGGCCTGTTTCCACCTATAAAAAGGAACTGCCGTATTTGACTAGATAACTTTTTATGGACTTTCCAGTTCTAACACTGAATGATGTGTTTTTTAAGTCCTATAAGATCAACCATATTTCTGTCTATTCTAAGACAAATGATCGTAGGAATAGCCCAGGTAAAAAAAACTTTCCAACTTTTTTGTCTTTTATCTTTTTACTTGTGATAAACATTTGAGATTTACATGGTTTTAAAATCTGATAAACTAATGTTAAGTGTCATCGTCATTAATGTGTACCTCATGTTATTTCAAAAAATATATTCCTGATAATGTGTAAAAATGGTATATTTGAAAAAAACTAATGGAACTTGCTATTAAAATGCATTTGAAGGATAAATCTTTTTGTAAAGTAAATAATAACCTCTTGTTAGTGCTGCCAAGTCTGTTCTGACTCATAGCCACCTTATGTACAACAGAACGAAACACTGCCTGGTCCTGTGCCACCCTTATAATCGTTGCTGTGTTTGAGCCCACTATTGCAGCCACTGTGTCAATACATCTTGTTGAGGGTCTTCCTCTTTTTCACTGACCCTCTACTTTACCAAGCATCATGTCCTTCTCTAGGGATTGGTCACTTCTAATAACATGTCCAAAGTATATGAATGAGTCATCCCATCCTTGCTTGTAGGGGGCATTCTGGCTGTACTTCTTCCAAGACAGATTTGTTCATTCTTCTGGCAGTCCATGGTATATTCAATATTCTTCACCAACACCATAATTCAAAGGCATCAATTCTTCAGTCTTTCTTATTCACTGTCCAGCTTTCACATGCATATGAGGTGATTGAAAATAACATGGCTTGGGTCAGGTGCACCTTTGTCCTCAACGTACCATCTTTGCTTTTTAACAGCTGAAAGAGATCTTTTGCAACAGACTTGCTCAATGCAATTCATCACTGGATTTCCTGACTACTGGTTCCATGGGTGTTGACTGTGGATCCAAGTAAAACAAAATCCTTGACAACTTTAATATTGTCTCCATTTATCATGATGGTGCTTATTGGTCCAGCTGTGAGGACTTTTGTTTTCTTTATGTTGTGGTGCAATCCATATTGAAAGCTGTAGTCTTTGATCTTCATCAGTCAGTGTTTTAAGTCCTCTTCATTTTCAGCAAACAAGGTTGTGTTATCTACATATCACAGATTGTTAATGAGTCTTCTTCCTCCAATTCTAATGTTGTATTCTTCAGCATACAGATTGAATAAGTATCGTGAAAGGATACAATCCTGATGCACACCTTCCCTGACTTTAAACCACAAAGTATCCCCTTGTCCTGTTCAAACAACTGCCTCGTGGTCTACGTACAGGTTCCCCATGAGCATAATTAAGTATTCCGGAATTCCCATTCTTCGAAATCTGATCCATAACTTGTTAAGATCCACATAGCCAAATGCCTTTGCACAGTCAATAAAAACACAGGTAAACATATTTCTGGTATTCTCTGCTTTTAGCCAAGATCCATCTGACATCATCAATGATATCCCTAGTTCCACGTCCTCTTCTGAATCTGGCCTGAATTTCTGGCAGTTCCCTGTTAATGTACTGCTGTAATTGTTTGTGAATTATCTTTCACATAATTTTACTTGGGTGTGATATTAATGACATTGTTCCATAATTTCCACATTCCATTGGATCACCTTTCTTTGGAATGGGCATAATATGGATTGCTTCCAGTCAGTTGGCCAGGTAGCTGTCTTCCAAATTTCTTGGCACAGACGAGTGAGCACTTCCAGCATTGCATCCATTTGTTGAAGATCTCAATTGGTATTTTGACAATTCCTGAAACCTTGTTTTTCAACAGTACCTTCAGTGCAGCTCAGACTTCTTGCTTATATGCTACCTCCTGAAATGGCTGAATATCGACCAATTATTTTTGGTACAGTGACTCTGTGTATTCCTTCCATCCATCCTTCCTTCCATCCTCTCTTGATGTTTCTTGCCTTGTTCAATTTTTTGCCTACAGAATCCTTCAGCATTGCAACTTGAATTTTTTCTTTGGTTCTTTCAGCTTGAGAATGCTGAGCTGATTCTTCCCTTTTGGTTTTCTAACTCCAGGTCTTTGCACACATCCTTATAACACTTTATTTTGTCTTCTTGAGCCACACTTTGAAATCCTCTATTTGGCTCTTTAACTTCATCGTTTCTCCTGTTTGCTTTAGTTATTCTATGCTCAAGAGCAAGTTTCAGAGTCTCTTCTGACATCCATTTAAAATTTTTAAATCAGATTTTTAGATACCAAGTTTTCCTTAAATAATAAATATTTAAGCTTTTGTTTGAAAAGATCAATGATGTGAAAGGTGTCATCAATAAATAAAGTCAGATATCTAGTAAATAATTTAGATGAAAATAATCATTTCTCATAAAATCTACATCCACCTGAATGTGTAATAATGGGGAATCAAAATTATGATATATTTATTCAATGGGACACTGAAAGTAAGGGTTAATGTGCACTGTAGCAACAAAGAAAATGCTAAATGCTTACTGTAAAAACCAGAAGGTAAGATTGTGTTTGCATCCTGATTACAAATATGTAAGGAGGACAAAAGGCTTGCTGACCACTGCCAAACACCTGGCTTACGGATGGTTGATTTAGGATAGTAGCAATATTCTTATTTTCTAAATTTTCTGTAATTTCTCCACTTAACCCAATAGAATAGGAGATAAGCAAGCAAATATACCCTCTGTATGCATTATTCAAATCAGAGCTTCTATTAAAAAAAAAAAAAATCTATTAGACATGTCAAAACAATCTAGAAATTTGAAAAAAGGAGTTTTAAACCTTAGGATTTTGAACAAAAAAAAATCAGTGATTCCATATTAGATGTCCAAATAACTAAGATCCTACCTATAAGTTGAATATGGAGACATGATTTTAAAAATTACAGGTAGTCACCGACGTAAGACATATTCGAGTTACAACAACCACACTTAACTTACTACTGTAGTTTGCTGGTGTTATCATTCTCAGATGTTCAAAGACTGAATTTATAAAGATATTGATAATTAAAGGCAATAATAATGAAAATTAAAAAAAAAAGTATTTGACTACATCAGAACCGACTTATGACAGTCATCAGAATGGAACCCTGTTGTAGGTTGGGGACTACTTGCACATCGTTTTGGAAAAAAAACTTGAATAACAAAAGCAATACAACAAAGAAGTTTATAATGTAGAAAGCCCTCTGTAATCTCAGTAGAGATTAGCATGTTTTACCTGAATCACTTAAATTATACATTCAACAGGTAGCCATTGAGCACTTACTTGTTAATTTAACATACATTTACTGAGCCCCTACTACGTACCCAGTGCTGGAGTCACAGTAGTGAAGAAAAACAGACAAACATGCTGCCCACATATAGGTTGTAGTCCCATGAGTTAATATTACTAATTCAATCCTCTTATTCTTTGACTCCCAAAGAATGCCCTTCTTCCTGAATATGTATTGCTAGGGAGCAGCTGCGTGCACATTTGCATTTTCGTGCTATGGCCTACCTTTCAAGCCATGTTTCAAGCAGTGCTCCATCACCACGAAGAACTGCTGGAGAGGTGCGTAGTCGGAGTCCAGAGTTCTCCCCAGGTTGAGAGCTGATTCAATCAAGCCCTTGATACTCAGCTTAGCCATGTTCATCAGGTTCATGCGTTCGTTAGCCATGAGATAATTAGGATCTGCAGCCAAATGAGGAGAGATAAGGGCCTGGTTACTGGAAAGAGCACATTCTAAAATTCAGTATAACTTCACTGTGTTGACATTTGCACTGATAGCATGAAAGCAATGGTGGGTAAGATTGCTGGTTCTTTGCTCCTAGGTATATACCCTAAGAATTGAAACCAGGAACACAAACAGATACTTGTACACCAATGGTTACTGCAGCACTATTCACAACAGCCACTAGGTGGAAACAACCTAACTGTCCATCAACGGATGAATGGATAAACAAAAATGAGTGGATGTGTTATATACATATAATAGATTATGGTATTTACATATAACAGAACATTACTCAGCCATAAAGAGAAATGAAGCTTGATACATGCTTCAACATGGATGAACCTTGAAAACACGTTAAGTGAAATAAGTCAGTCACAAAAGGACAAATAGCATATGACACCACTTATATAAACTATCTATAGTAGCCAAAGGTATAGAGACCAACTTTAGAAAAGCCATTCCAGCAGCTTTGTGGAAAGTGAATCGGAAGGGTATGAAAACTCAAAGCCAAGGGTCTACTGCAATAGCTGAGGAGAGAAATACAGTGAAACCTGTGTGAGCTGGAGCTCGACGGGGTGCCTTGTTTTTCTGAGTCTCGCAAGTTTTCTGCCTTTGACAGGGTGCAGCCTTACCACTTTTCTATTGCTTGTTTTAGCGGAAAATACTTGAGTTTTCTTTCTCTGACAGGTTTCCACCTTACACAATTTCTGGCTTTTGTAGGTTTCACTGTAATAAGGGACAGAAATGGAGAAATGGCTACTGTATGGAGTAGAGGAGTCAGCCTTGAGAGATGTCCTGGGGGTAAAATATCAGGATTTTAGGACTTAAGGACTAACTGGATGCGAGGAAAGAGGCAGAAAGGAAAATGGCAAGAGACGTCCAAGTTTCTGGTCTGGGGGATAAGATGGATCATGGTGCAAATCACCTTGGTAGGGAAGACAGCAAGGGCACCAGGCTAAAGAAACCATGTGGCAATGACTATAGTTAAAATAATAAATTTTATTAATTGGTTTTCAAATCAAAGTTACTTCAAGAGCACATGGCTCTTCATTATAACTCTTCAAGACTGCTAATTTCCCCTGTGAGGATATTTTAATAAACTTCAGACACACGTGGCTTTTAGTTAATAGTGACAGTGAAGTCAGACAGCTCAGGGTGACAGTGAGTCACTCTGCTCTGTAAGCCAATCATCTGACCAAGACCTGGTTTTATCTTCCTAAAGTAAAATGACTAATGTTCATACAGCAAAATCCTGAAATGTTTCCTGAATAAGTGAAGGAAAAATAAGGTCTGTTATTTTACTATTATGTTACATTGTACCTAATTTTTGGGAAAACAGAATAATCTATTGTGCAACCCACATAGTATCTATGCCTCAGAATTTCTTGGTTTTCCAACAGATCAAAGCTTTTATCCTATATGAGAAAGAAAACGGCTGTCATACACCAAAGTTTATTAGCTTTTTTTTTTTTACTAGGTGTGGGAGGTTGTGGGAGGTTGTGGGAAATGGGGAATCACCATTAAGGAAGTACTGAGTCTCGGTTTAATGAAAAATTTGGCAACGGATATTGGTGATGGTTGCACAATGTGATTAATGTAATTAGTGTCACTAATTGTACATGTATAAAATGTTGAATTGGCAAGTGTTAGGTTATATATATTTTTACAAAAAAAAGCCAGGTCTCATACAGAAATTTTTCAATGACACCTAGGAACTTTAACGTAAGACTAAAAATAACAAAACTAACAGAAACATACATAAAAGAAAGCTTACTTTATGTTGGGAATGATGTGAGACCAACAATTCATACATAAGTCTGTTCTGAACTTTTGGTGTAATAGCTCCTAGAGTATAAAATTGGACATGAAATGAGTTGTTCTTGATTGTATAAGAAATTACTGAAAGTACTAAAATGACTTTGTAATAAAATACCATTTAACTAGTATGAGGACACTTATTTGTACAGGAGCGCCATGAACATTCACTCAATCCTCATTTGCTAATAAAATAATCAGCCGTCTTAAATGACCCTTAGATTACCTATATCTGTATAATATATAGATGGCATCTATATAATACCATTTCAGAAATAAGTACTTCTGGTCAAGAGTAAAGAAGCCCTGGATGCACACTGGTTAAAGCGCTCAGCTGCTAACCAAAAGGTAGGTGGTTCGAACCCACCATGTGCTCTGAGGGAGAAAGATGTGGTAGTCTGCTTCCATAAAGATTTACAGGCTTGGAAGCCCTATAAGGCAGTTCTACTCTGTCCCATAGGGCGACTATGAGTTGGAATCAACTCGACGGCAGTCAGTTTTGAGTTTACACAAGACTAAAGGAGCTCTGGTGGCACAATGGTTAAGCCCTTGGCTGCTAACTGAAAGGTCAGTGGTTCGAACCCACCAGTGGCTCCATGGGGGAAAAAGACCTGGTGATCTACTTCTGTAAAGATTTCAGCCTCTGAAACCCAGTAGGGCAGTTCTACTCTGTCATATAGGGTCACTATGAGTTGGAATTGGCATACAACAACAACTCAATAGTAATAAAGAGAAACCCATTTAAGTAATGTTTTCTCTGGGTTGAAATCTGACAGAACTGAAGGCAGAAATAGAAATTCCAACAATAAAAGTTGGAGACTTAAATACCCCATATTTAGAATAACTACACAGAAGATCAATGAGGAAATAGAAGACATGAACAACACTATAATCCAATTCAACTAGACCTAGCAGACATCTATAGAACACTTCATTCATTGAGAGCAGAATAAACATTTTTCTCTAGTGCAAATGGAACATTCTCTAGGATGGATCATATGTTATGCTATAAAACAAGTCTGAATAAATTTAAAAGGATTAAAAATCACACCAAATATGTTTTCCAACTATAACAGAATGAAATGAGAAATCACTAACAGAAGAAAATTTGTGAGGGTCACAAATATATGGAAATTTAAAAACACACTCCTAAACAACCAGTAGGTCCAAGAAGAAATCACAAGAGAAATTAGAAAATACTTTGAGGTGAATGATAACAAAAACATAAAATACTAAAACTTATCAAATTCAGTGAAAGCAGTGTTTAGACGGAAATTTATAGCTGTACACGCCTATATTAAGAAACAAACCAACCAAACCCACTGCTGTCGAGTGGATTCCGACTCATAGCAACTCTAAAGAACGGAGTAGAACTGCTTGCTCCCTTGGGTTTCCAAGTAGGAGCTAGTGGATTCCAATCGCTGACCTTATGGTTAGGGGCTGAATGTTTAACCACTGTGCTACCGGGGCCCCCCAAAAGATCTCAAATCAGTAACAACCGTCCATCTTAAGAAACTAGAAAAAGAACAAACTAAACTCAAAACAAGCAGAAAGAAAGAAATAATAAAGATTAGAGAAAAAATAAATGAAATAGGGACTAGAAAAAGAACTGAGAAAATTTACAAAATCCAAAGTTGAAAAGATCAACAAAATTGACAAACATTTAGCTAAACTGACAAAAAAGAGAGAGAAGACTCAAATAAAATCAGGAATGGAATCAGAGAGAACACTACTACTGACCTTACAGAAATAAAAGGAATTATAAGGGAATACTGTGAGCAATTATCATTATTATTATTTTTTTTTTACTGTGAGCAATTATATGCCAACAATTAGATAACCTAGATGAAATGAACAATTTCTTTGGAAGATACTGACTGAGAAAAGTCTGAATGGACCTATAACAAGTTATTGAACTGTTAATCAAAAATTTTCCCACCAAGAGAAGACCAATACCAGATGGCTTCACTGTTGAATTCTACAAAACACTGAATGAGAAATTAATACCAATTCCTCACAAACATTTCCAAAAAATAGAGGAAGGCATACTTCCCGATTCATTCTATGAGGCCAACATTACCGAGCCCACAACCATACAAAGACATCCTAAGAAAAGAAAACTGAAGACCAGTATTCCTTATGAATATAGACATAAATATCCTCAACAAAATACTCACAAATAAAAGCTAGCAACATATAAAAAGCATTATACACCATGACCAAGTGGAATCTATCTCAAGAATGTAAGGTTGATCCAACATATTAAAATCAATCAATAAAATATACCAAGTTAACAGAATAAAAGAAAAACACCCCATGATCATCTCAATAGAAGCAGACAAAGTATATGACAAAATCCAACATCCTTTAATGATAAAACAGTCAACAAAGTAGGAAGAGCGGGGAACTTCCTCAATCTGATAAAGAGCATCTATAAAAAATCCACAGCTAATATCATACTTAATGAAGAAAGATTAAAAGCTTTCCCTAAGATCAGAAAGAAGACAAGGATGTCACTCTCACCTTTTCTATCAACACTGTACAGAAGTTCTAGCTAGGGCAATCAGGCAAAAGAAAGAAAGAAATAAAAGGCATCTAGATCAATATGCAAAGGAGGAAGTACAACTTTCGTTGTATATAGAAAGCCCTAAGGAATTCACAAAGAATGTATTAAAGCTAATAAATGAGGTCAGCAAGGTTGTAGAGTACAAGATCAATATATAAAAATCAACTGTATTTCTTCTACACACTAATAATGAACAATCCAAAAACGAAATTAAGGAAACAATTCCATTTACAATAGAATAAAATACTTAGGGAAAAATTTAACAAATGATGTTAAGACTTATATGCTGAAAACTACAAAATACAGCTGAAATACATTAAAGAAGACTGAAATGGACGGATATCCTGTGCTCATAGATTAGAAAACTAAAAATTATTAAGATGGAAATACTCCCCAAATTGATCTGCACAATCCCTTTCAAATTTCCAGCTGCATTTTTTTTAAGGAGAAATTGATAAACAGATGCTAAAATTCATATGGAAATGCAAGGGATCCAGAATAATCAAAAACGATCTTGGGGGAAAAAAAAAAAGTTAGGAGACTCATAGTTCCTGATTTTAAAACTTACTACAAGGCAACAATAATCAAGAATGGATAAACCAAAAAGCCAAATCCGTTGCCGTCAAGTTGATTCTGACTCATGGTGACCCTGTAGGACAGAGCAGACTGCCCCAAAGAATTTCCAAGGAGCACTTGGTACATTTGAGCTGCCGACCTTTTGGTTAGCAGCCGTTGCTCTTAACCACTAGGCCACCAGAGTTTCCCAAGAATGTATGGTACTAGCGTAACAGATGCATATATCAATGGGATATAATGGAGAGTCCAGAAAAAAACCATACATTTACAGTCAATTGATTTCTGAAAAGGGTGCCAAGACAATTCAATTGGGAAAGAATAGTCTTTTCAAGAAATGGTACTGGAACAACTGGATATCTACATGCAAAAGAATGAAGCTGGACAACTATCTCATAGCATATTACAGAAATTAACTAAAAATGGATCAGAGATCTAAGTGTAGGAGCTGAAAATATAAAACTCTTAGAAGAAAGCATAGGTAAATCTTCATGGCCCTGGCTTAGGAAATGGCTTCTTAGATCTGACACTAAAATCAAAGAAAAAATAGACAAATTGACTTCATCAAAATGAAAATCTTGCACTTCAAAGATACCATCAAAAAAGTGAAAAGACAATCCACAGAACAGAAGAAAATATTTGTAAATCAGATGTCTGGTAAAGGTCTAACATATAAAGAACTCTAGTATATAAAGGGCCTAGAATATATAAAAAACTCCTACAACTCAACAATATAAAGACAAATAACCCAATCAAAAAAATGGGTAAAGGATTTGAATAGACATTTCTTCAAAAAAGATATATAAATGGCCAAGAAGCACATTAAAATATGTTGATCATCATTAAGTCATGAAACCAAAAAACCCACTGCCATCAAGTCAATTCTGACTCACGGCAACTGCACAGGGTTTCCAAAGCTGTAAATCCTTACGGCAGCAGACTGCTACATCTTTCTCCCTTGGAGCCACTGGTGGTTTCAAACCACCAACCTTACAGTTAGCAGTCAATCACTTTACCCACTCCACCATTAGTCATTAGGGAAATGCAAATCAAAACTAAACTACCACTTCACACTCATTAAACCGGTTGTGTCAAGTTGATTCTAACCCGTGGCAACCCCATGTGTTACAGAGTAGTCCTGTTCCATAGGATTTTCTTAGATGTAATATTTTATGGAAGCAGTTCACCAGGCCTTTCTTTCATGGGGTCATTGGGTGGATTTGAACCACCAACCTTTAGGTTAGCAGCCAATTGCAAATCACCTGTGCCACCTAGGATCCTTCATACTCACTAGGACTGCTATAAGAAAAAAAAAAAGGATAATAAGAAATGTTGGTGAGACTGGAGAAACTGGAACCCTCATACATCGCTGGTGGGAATGTAAAATCATGCAGCTGCTTTGGAAAACAATCTGGCAGTTCCTCAGAAAGTTAAATGTGGAGTTATCATATGACCCAGCAATTTTCCTAGGCACAGTCACAAGAGAATTGAATTTTATGTCCACACAAAAACTTATACAGTTATGTTCATAGCAGCACTATTCAGAGTAGTCAAAAAGTAGAAAAAACTCAAATGCCCATCAACTAATGAATGAATAGACAAAATGTGGTATGTCTGTACAGTGGAGTATTATTCAGCCATAAAAAGGAATGAAGCTGTGATACATGGATGAACTTCAAAAATGTTATTCCAAGAAAATAACTGAAACAGGTATTAGAGGGAAACACTGTGACCTAGAACAGTTAGATCTCTAATTTAGAAGAGTTAAAATCCCTCTCTCATATTCCCTGAGTGATGTTGGGGAAATTCCTAAATTCCTCTTTATCTCACCTATAAAATGTTGGAAGACTGTCCTCCTTGGGCCTCTGTGTGCCTACATGTCTTAACGAATTCTGTTGGGACTACAAAGCCCCGGTAATTCTTTTACCCACGCTATTCCTCAGGGTTGTTTATGCAGCTGATAATCTTGAGAGATGAGATAACTTCTCACCCTAAACAAACAGTACGCTTTCCTACTGCTTCCTATAGAAGTGATGGATTCCCCAAACTCAGTGTTCCTCAGCTGTGAAACCCATCATGTGCATAGCATCTAGCTGGGCCATAGAGCATCATACCCACGGGATTCCAAAGCAAGAGGAACTGACATAAATACGCTGATGTGCAGGCTGTTTGAAGTGTCATAGATAATAAAGTCCTTCATCTCTGACCTAGAAGTCTTGTGTGTTCTACCAGCATCCAAGAAACAGTTGTTGTTAGGGTGCCATCAAGTTGGCTCCAACTTGTAACGATTTTTTGTATAGCAGAATGAAACATTGGTCTGGTCTTGTGGCATCCTCAGAACTGTTGCTATGTTTGAGACCACTGTTGTGGCCACTGTATCAATTCATCTCAGTGAGAATGTCCCTCTTTTTCACTGACTCTCTACCAAGCATGATGTCTTTCTCAAGTGACTGGTCCTTCCTGATGACATGTCCAAAGTTACTGAGCTTTCTGGCTATACTTCCTCCAAGACAGATTTGTTCGTTTTGCTGGCAGTCTATCATATATTCAATATTCTTTGCCAATACCACAATGTGAATACATCAATTCTTCTTCTGACTTCCTTTTTCAATGTCTAGTTTTTGCATAGTTATGTTGTTGTTGTTGTTAGGTGCCGTTGAGTCGATTCTGACTCACAGTGACCCGATGCACAACAGAACAAAACATTGCCTGGTCCTGCACCACCCTCACAGTTGTTATTATGACTGTGCCCATTGTTGCAGCCACTGTGTCAATCCATCTCATTGACGGTCTTCCTCTTTTTTGCTGACCCTCTACTTTACCAAGCATGATGTCCTTCTCCAGTGACTGATCCCTCCTGATAACATGTCCAAAGTATGTGAGACGAAATCTTGCCATCCTTGCTTCTAAGGAGCATTCTGGTTGTACTTCTTCTAAGACAGATTTGTTTGTTCTTTTGGCAGTCCATGGTATATTCAATATTCTTTGCCAACACCTAAAATCAAAGTCATCAATTCTTCCTCTGTCTTCCTTATTCCTTGTCCAGTTTTTTGCATGCATATGAGGTGATGGAAAACATCATGGCTTGGGTTAGGTGCACCTTAGTCCTCAAGGTGACATCTTTGCTTTTCAACACTTTAAAAGGTGTTTTGCAGCTGATTTGCCCAATGCAATGCATCTTTTGATTTCTTGACTGCTGCTTCCATGGGTATTGATTGTGGGTCCAAGTAAAATGAAATTCTTGACAACCTCAATCTTTTCTCCATTCATCGTGATGCTGCTTACTGGTCCAGTTGTGAGGATTTTTGTTTTCTTAATGTTGAGGTGCAATCCATACTGAAGGCTGTGGTCTCTGACCTTCATCAGTAAGTGTTTCAAGTCCTCTTCACTTTCAGCAGGACTGGTTGTGTCATCTGTATAATGCACGATGTTAATAAGTATTCCTCAAATCCTGATGCCCTGTTCTTCTTTATACAGTCCAGCTTCTCAGATTATTTGCTCAGCATACAGATTGAACAGGTATGGTGAAAGAATACAACCCTGACGCATACCTTTTCTGACTTTAAACCATGCAGTATCCCCTTGTTCTGTTTAAATGACTGCCTCTTGATCCAGGTACAGATTCCTCATGAGCACAATTAAGTGTTCCGGAATTCCCATTTTCCACAACGTAATCCAAAATTTGTTATGGTCCACACAGTCAAATGCCTTAGCATGGTCAACAAAACACAGGTACACATCTTTCTGGTATTCTCTACTTTCCGCCAGGATCCATGGTTATGATGCAACTGAAAATACCATGGCTTGGGTTAGGCGCACCTTAGTCCTCAAAGTGACACCTTTGCTTTTTAATACTTTAAAGAGGTCTTCTGCAGCAGATTTGCCCAGTGCAGCAGGGCCATTTGATTTCTTGACTTCTGCTTCTACTGGCATTGATTGCTGATCCAAGAGGAATGAAATCCTTGACAACTTCAATTTCTTTCCTATTTATCATGATGCTGTAAGGATTTCTGTTTTCTTTACGTTCAGGTGTAACCCACATTGAAAGCTATAGTCTCTTACTTTCATCAGTAAGTGCTTCAAGTCATCCTCACTCTAAGCAAGGAAGGTTGTGTCATCTGCATATCTCAGGTTGCTAGTGAGTCTTCCTCCAATCCTGACGGCATGTTCTTCTTCAATAGCCCAATTCATTGGATTTTTTGTTCAGCATACAGACTGAATAAGTAAGGTGAAAGGATATAACACTGCCACAGACCTTTTCTAATTTTAAACCGTAAAGTATCCCCTTGTTTTATTCTAACAACTACCTCTTAATCGACATACAGGTTCTACATTAGCACAACTAAGTGCTTGAATTTTTATTCTTTGCAATGTTATTCACAATTTGTTATGATCTACAGTCAAACGCCTTTGCATAGTTGGTAAAACACAGGTAAACATCTTTCTGGTATTCTTTGCTTTTGGCCAAGATTCATCTGACATCAACAATGATATCCCTTGATCCATGTCCTCTTCTGAATCCGGCTTGAATTTCTGGCAGTTCCCTATTCGTATATGGCTGTAGCCATTTTTTAATTATCTTCAGCAAAATTTACTAACCTGTGATATTAATGATACTGTTAAATAATTTTTGCAGTCGCTTGGATTATCTTTCTTTGGAATGGGCACAAATATGGATCTCTTCTAATCAGCTGGCCAGGTAGCTGTCTTCCAATCTTGACCTAGACAAGTATGCACTTCCAGCATTGTATCTATTTGTTGAAGCTTCTCAGTTCGTATTCCATCAGTTCCTGGAGCCTTGTTTTTCACCAGTGCCTTCAGCGTAGTTTGCACTTCTTCATTCAGTGGCATAGGTTCTTGATCATATGCTGTCCTATAAAGTCTGAACAGTGACCAATTCTTTTTAGTACAGTGACTCCGTGTATTCCTAACATGTTAATTTATTAGCTTGTAAGGAGGATATACTTCAAACCTAACCAAAAAAAAAACAAACAATAATCTCTGTCCTTAAACCCCCTGGAATAGTGGATGCTTATGCTCCAAATGAGATTACAGGAAAAGTAATATGGATACAAGCATGACAAATCTCAGTAAACTGTGGGACTTGAGTCAGACCCTAAATGTTGTGAAATCACAGAAAACATGGCAAAAAGTATTCCAGATGATGGGAATGGGTGTTTGAAGTGAGGTAGAGAAAACAAGAATGGAATGGGGAATTCTTACTGGAGAGAACCAGAAACTATAGTTAGAGTAGAGTCAGGAGGTGTGATGGTTAAAGTGCTTGGCTGCCAACAAAAAGGTTGGCGGTACAAACCCACCAGCCACTTCATGGGAGAAAGGTGTGGCAGCCTGCTTCTGTAAAGATTTACAAAAAGCTTGGAAATCCTATGGGGCAGTTCTACTTTGTCCTATAGGGTTGATATGATTCGGAATCGACTTGACGACAGTGGGTTTGGTTTTGGTTAGAGTACAGTCAGATGACAGAGATCTTTAAAGCTAGATTTGTATATTAATGAAGCAGGCGATGAGAATCACTGTACATTTTGAGCAGGGGCACAGTATGATTAAAATTTTAAGGATGATTAATCTGGGAGGATTATGCAAAATGAATTTAGGGTTGGGATCAAAATGACCTGCCATGAAGCACTACAGTAATTCAAGCATGGTATGAGAGATTAGATATGGTAAAAGAGAGAAGGACTGGGTCTAAGAGTATCCATTAAAGAAACAGAGGAGTCAAGAATACAAGGTTTTTGCCCTGGGAGACTGGGAACACAGTGTGCCATTAATAGAAATGAGAAAGCTGAGTTAAGTGTTTTGGAGGTTGTTGTACCTGGGTGCCGTCGAGTCAATTCTGACTCATAGTGACCCCATGTGACAGAGCAGGACTTCCCCACAGGGTTTTCTTGGCTGTAATCTTTACGGAAACAGGATGTCAGGTCTTTCTCCCTTGGAGTTGCTGGTTTGAACTGCCTTTAGGTTAGTAGCCGAGCACTTAACCATTACACCACCAGGGCTCTTTTGTTTTGGAGGTAAGGGGCAATACATGCTTGGTTTTGGATACAGTGAAGGATATGTATGTGGAAGCATTTTGTAAAACCAAATTAAAGTTTGGGGTTAGAGAATCATGAGCATAGGGAATACAGTGGCAATTATGAGAAAACAGGCTTTCCCTAGAGGAGGTGTTTTAAAGAGAAACAGAAGAATGTAGGGTTACTGGTCCTGCCTTTAAAAGGTGCCAAAAATTATAGCCTGGGAAAAGAACCTAAAACAGGGACATTTCACGGAGCGTTCTTTTGCATCTAACTTAGTGGCTAGAGCTCAAATGGATATATGCCAAAGGCACAGTACAGGCCACTGTAGTATCTTTCAAATTGTAAGTCACAACCCATTAACCCAAGACCAAAAACCAACCTCAATGCCATTGAAGTCAGTTCTGACTCATAGTGACCCTACAAGATAGAGTAGAGCTGCCTGTAGGCTTTCTAAGAAGCAGCTGGTAGATTCAAATTGCTGACCTTTTCATTAGCAGCCAAGCTCTTACCCACTGTGCCATCAGGGCTCCCACATCAACTTAGTGCATTCCATAGAGTAAGGTTATGTAGTTTCAAAAACCTGTTTTAGATATATAAAAATAAATATGTGTACTAAGTTCTGATGAAAATATATTTTTACAGTGGAGCTTGAGTCAAATAGATTTGAAGACCTCATGTCGTGGTGAAAACCACAAGCTCTGGAATTAGTCTCCTAGAGTCTGAACTCTACTAAAATCCTTTCCTAGCTGTGCAACCCTGAGCAAGTTTCTCTTTCCCTCTTTCTTTTAACCTTTTATTTTGAGATACCTATAGATTCACATAAAGCTATTTAAGAAATAATAGTGAGTTTACCTAGTTTCCCATAAAGGTAACATCTTACAAAATTATAGCACAGTATCATAACGAGGACACTTCATACAGTCAAGACACATAGCATTTCAATCACCACAAGAACTCCTTATGTTGTCCTTTTATAGCCAAAACCATTCCCTCCCACCCAAACTGCTCCCTCCTTAACCCCTAGTGACCACTAATCTGTTTCCCATTTCTGTAGTTTTGATACTTCAAAGTATTATATAAATGGAATCATACGGTATATAAGCTTTTGAGATTGGATTTTTTTACTCAGCATAATTTTCTGGAGATTCATCCAGGTTGTTGTGTGTATCAATAGTTTGCTCCTTTTTATTGCTGAGTATATTCCACTGGGAAAGTTTCTTAACCTCTAGGCCTCACTTTCCTCATTTATAAAATCATAAAGTTGTGAAGATTAAACAAATTAATACATGTTAAGGATTTAGAAACGCCTGAGACACAATAAGAACTCAATAAATGTTAGCTATTATCCTCTATAAATATAAATGTAACAACTTTACTTAATAAACCTTTATTGAATGACTATGTGGCACAGTACTAGGTACCAAGTCAATCTCTTAGGTATGTTCCTTCCATTATTCAAGATAGTGGGCATCAAGCCTTAATCAAAAGAAAATATGGCAAGGAACCAGTAAGCAATCTTGAGCAGGTAATATTTCAAACAGGTATATTTTCACAATTCTAGTAATGTCTAGACGATTTTAATCTTCAGAAAGATGGGTAGTAATCTTGGTGACTGCAAATTCACAGAACCTGTTTTAAAGGCCTATAATAGGTGAATAGGTAATAATGTGTTTTTCATTATTTTATTTAATCTTCATAATTTTTCTGGTGAGTCTCAAAACTTTTTTAGACAGAAATTAAGAGCATATAATGAAGTCAGATACAAGATTACTGATCAATGTTGCAAGGAGGAAACAATTCCACGCTAAGAAAACTTCTCATATTCTACTAGCTGAGTTACAGACACACTGAATGTGAAATCAACTAATATCCTTTTCTGCATCACTGTAAGAAATCAGTTCATCACAAAAAGCTTCAGTCTTGTCTTGTAAAAAATCTGTCCAATAGGGTTGCCATGAATTGGAAGCAACTCGACGGCACATAACAACAATCACAACAGTTCAAATCTGCAACCTCCTAAAGTTTATTTTTAAAAGTAATTGTCCAAGAGACAGGAAGCCAGTGTTAACACTTCATCTATACAAAGGCCAACTGTTGTGTTCCTATCTGTGACAATAAGAGATAGGAAATAGAATTGAAATAATTCAGCAGTGAAAGTCTTCTGAAAAGATGAGCCTACATATATCATTGGCTTTCTCACAGTCTGAAACCAGGATCCTCCCAAGACCCTGAGCTGTTTTGTTATGCGTAGGTAATACTCCATAACTCATTTATTCCTGTTACAAGTACTCATTTACAAAGTTTCTAAGTTACATAATACAGTAAAATTCCGGCATTTCATATAACTGTGAACACATGCACTGAGAAAACCAGGAAATGAGAAAAAAAGACATGAAATAAGGACTCAAAAAAAGTTAACAAGTAAAATCCTTTCCCTTGGCCCCATTCTGCTTTGTTTCTTCTTTTTTTTTAAGAAAAACTCTGTAAACAGGTTCTTAAGCAATTCACATCTTCCAGGTATGTTACGTACTACATTGTCATAGTTCATCTTACTTCCCTTTGATTTCAACTATAATAACCATTCACAAAAATTCCAGCAAAAACAAAAATAAAAAGAGAAGGCTGACTCTTAAAATACACATGACTCTTGCATTAGAACTTTCAATTAAACAAATGAAATTTTGCCTGGGGTGAGTGATGGTGAAGAAATCCTTAAAGGCACAGGTTATGTTGGCTCTTAGGTAGCATTTTTCTCTAGCATCCTAGACAGTAACAAAATTTAAGTCTTAAACCTATATGGTGCCTGGTAAATAATGGTGATCATAACGATGATAATAGCTAATGTAATAGTTAACACTCTAATAAATCAATTCCTTCTTTTTTTGTTTGTTTTTAAGGCTATCAAATAGATATTTTTTTTTTCACTGAATTATATGTAATCAGCTATATTAAAAGCAGAATCAAACATGGAACACAAAGTTAGCTTGCATACAAGAAATGAGATGAAACCTAGGATCATAATTTGTACTTTTATTCAATGACAGTGCTGAAGAAGAAGGTACTGTTGGGCATTATTATTGAGAGAAAAATTGCCTTGGTTCTGTCTAATCCATTGCTGTGGAGTCAAATTTTGACTCATAGCGACCATATAGGACACAGTAGAACTACCCTAGAGGCTTTCCAATCCTGTAATCTTTACAGAAGCCAAAGGCCACATCTTTCTCCCACAGAGTGGCTGGTGGGTTTGAAATGCTGTTCTTTCAGCTAGTAGCTGAGCGTTTTAACTACTGCATCACCAGGACTCCTTTAGGCTGTGTCTAGTATGACCAAATCTACTGAGGACAGTACCACCCCAGGTCTGATAAGGATACCAAGAAGTTAAAGACAAGCTCTACTCTCAAGGAGTTTACACTTTCATTGGGGTGATAAACACACAAGAATTAGAGAACACATAAAAAGCCTTAAATTCCAAGCGCTGCAGCACTTGAGTGAAAGGAGAAATGAATGTGAGCCAAGGCGGTCAGAGAACACTTGGCAGAGTTCCCACCTAGACTGAAGGGTTGAGCAAGAAGCAAAGTGGAAGGAAGGAGGGAGGGTAAGTGTTCTGGGTGGGATGACACAGGAAAAAGCAGGAGAGAGGGACGAGGGTGGCTCATGCAGAGGGCAGTGCAAAGGCCTGACCAGGCAGAGTGATAGATGGCATGTGTGGTAGGGGAGTGTGCAAAAGCCAGGGATAACTGCAGCTGCTTGGGGAAAATGGGAGAATGTAAAATGATATAGGAAAATGGAGCCAATTTTTCTATTTTATTATAAAACTTGTAAATCACCTTGAGCTCTCTGAAACCTCAGGTGCCAGTTACTGAAGAAACAATGATTGGCTTGGGAAGCCTGAAGATGTTAGAATATATGTGCTACTTTTCAAAATATTAATTCTACCAGAAAGGAATGTAATTCCATCAGAAAGGAAGGCTATTTATACGACAATGCTTTTAATGTCACGGGAACCTACAAATCAGAGCCATATTCCACACCAAAACCATAGATTCCTGGGATCTGTTTGTTTCTGATTCCTGTGAAATTCACAGAACTATGCCTATTTTTTTTCACATGGGTGATAAAAACATTTACACTTTCCCAACAAATGAAAAAACAGCCATAGAAAAAAAAACTGATAGACTGTCCCTTTTAACATGTTACTTAAGTATTCTAAAGGAGCAACGTAAACATACATCAGTGCTACTTTACCAGGAACCACAGGTACAAAGATTATGAATGCAGGACTCTGAAAAAACCTAACTTGTATAAAAAAACATGGCAAACGTGCTTACTGCAGTTACTGCCATGGGAAGTAAAACCTAAAGCTGACACTCCCTCTTATGGAAAACAATCAAAAAGCAGTTAGAAAATTAAAGAAAAAAAGCTGAAAGATGTTGGTGTGGCACGCACCTTCTGTATCATCACGCATTTGCTCCACCAAATCTGTCAAATCCTCCCAAGAGTCTTTGCAAACGGCAAAAAGAAAGGAAAAGAAAGATAAAATGTCATGCAAGCCAAGAAAGAAAAGTGCTATTAAAAACAAAGTTTCAAAAGAGGTAACTGAAGGGAGGTCCCTAGAACTCAAAACTCTTTTTGTTTAATCCAGGGATTAACAGTGAAAAGGGCTGATAATATACCCAAGGAGGGACAGGACACTAACTAAGCAGAGACAGCAACTATGAACACTAAAGATGTCTGAAAACTACAATTAGTAATTTCAAAGTTTCAAGTAAAAGGAAACAAAGGCATATATCCCATAAAAGAATAATGAATGTTTTTTTCCACCGAAAATAAAAATTAGGCTATCTGTATTCTAAGGGTACTACAGCCTCACTTAGGATTTATTTTGATCACTTCAATGAAGCTGAAAAACATGCAGGGAATATTTTTTAGACTCAGGACAAATATCATGATGCAAACTAGTGATTTTTTATAAAATAACTAAAAATCCAAACACCTTTCCTGTCCCTTGCCACCAATTCTCCTTCCCCAAAACAAAAATAAAGGAATGGATGCTGCTTTGAAGATAGACAAATCAGTTATAATTCAATAAAGCCAAATGTTTATTCAGTTTAGGTATGGTACTGTCTCTTCTTACTACAAATTCAATGTTCTTGCACACAGAATATTCCATGTGAGGCAAAAGGACAGGAAAGAATGCAAAGGTTACAAAACATAACAGAAACTTTCTCCTCTTAAAGATACAAGATCCCAAAAAAAAAAGATGCAAGATCACTTTTGAGAACCAATGAGAATTCAAAAAAATGAGGAGCTTTATCCTCTAGTAACTCTGAAACTACTATACCACACAACTGTAATATACTTAATTTCGTAAAGTTATATGAAGTTCACATGTGTAAATTTGTACTGAATAAACGGAAGTTCTCAAAAGTAAAAAATTACAAAAAAGGGAAAATAGGCGAAAAACATTTTGTCCAGGATATCCTTCTTTCTAGAAAAATTCGCCACAGAGGCCATCATAGGATCTGAAGTGATTAATAATTTGGAATCATTATCTAGGAAAAGAATTTATCTTTTGTCCTACTCTTATTAGTTTATTAAGTTATCACTGTAATTAAATTGATTAATTTTTAGTTCTGATGTAGTATAGTGATTTGTAAGTGGGCTGTATGGGTACACTCTGGTAATCTTACAAAGATGCACAAAGAAATTACAAATATATAAAAAAGGTTAAATTTTAAATTTAAATTCAGAAAACCGGGAGGCAGATGGGGATTTAGTAATGTGATGTGTGATTAAAGTGGAACTTTTCTGAAAACTAGATATATATAGATTATCTGGTTGGGTTAGACATGAAGACGAAGACCTAAACCTTGATCCGTTGCCACTGAGTTGATTCTGACTCACAGAGACCCTAAAGGACAGAGTAAAAACTGTCCTATAGAGTTTCCCAGGTTTTAATCTTTACAGAAGCTGACTGCCACATCTTTCTCCCGTGGAACGGCTGGTAAGTTCAAAATGCAGACCTTTCAATAAGCAGCTGAGTGCTTATCTACTGTGCTACTAGGGCTCCAGGATGAGGATACCCAGATGAGGATAGGTAATGCAGAAAGAACGCACGTTATCTGTTAGTCTTTAAAATTACCCCCAATTCAAAATTTTAGAAATTAACAATTTAAAAAACTAAGTACAAGAGTACAACACAGAAAACCAGGGTTAAATTCCTAGCTTCTGTCAACATTCCAAGCAAGTCACTTTATAAACGGAGGCAGAAGAGCATGATGGTTCAGAGAACAAACTCAAGAGCCTGAAAACTGAGGCTGGCATCCCAGCACTGCCCCTTACTAGCTATATGACCTTGGTCCAGTTACTTCATCTCTTTTTACTCAGTTTCATCATCTGTAAAATGGGGCTAAAAACAGCACCTACCTTACAGCATTGTCATGAAGAATAAAAGAGTGAACGCAGGTCCAAAATATTTTATTTGAATATTTTTTGGCCAAATGTACTTTTAATTCAGAATTTTTTAAATTTTAAAAAGGTTAAAAGGACACACATATATATTACTTATCTCCTTGCAGGATCTGGGCCAGCACCCCATAATCAAGCACATTAATATTCCTGCAGGGAAATAAATGAATATTCAGATTAAACTGGATATGTATGTATGTGTGTATGTATATATGTATGTGTGTATATATATACACACTTACATATACATGTACATATACACACATACATAAAACCTCAAGTCTGTTTAGGTCAGGTTTTACCACCAAATACGTTCAAACTTATTAAAAATGCTTTTCGTTTTCAGGTTTTTTCTGGATTTTGAAATTGTGGACCTGTATACATAAAGCACTTCGAAAAGTTACCACACACAGAAAAAGCACAATGTAAGTATTACCACTATTATTTTACAGTAAGTTGGTGCTAAAATACATTACATGTAGATGTATTTGCCATGTCACTGTGTTACAATCTTCTGACAATATGCTATATGCTATAAATTTTACATATTCTGTAGGATTATAGATTCACAAGAATAAAATCTTTCAACAGTATATAGCTGCTTTACAGACTCGTTATGTGACCTTGAGGAAGTCGACAGGATGAATGTTGCCCTTTTACGTTTTCTTTGAACAGAAAATGTATTTTATTACCTAATAAAATAAAAGCTTCCCTTATTAAAAAGCAAAACATAAAAATCCTCCAAGATCTGAGGAGAGAAGAGCTCTAGCAGGAGTGTTCCTAGGTAGGAACGGGTGGTGGATACAAGGAGTGCATCCTCTTGGTGTGTTCTGCCCAGAGCACTCTTCTGTCCCAGCCAAACATCTTCCCTGTTTTGTTTTTAAGGTGAAGGGCCCTTTAGTTACACAGGTGTCGCAATGATGAAATTAATGTAAGAAAACGCTCTTCCTCCAAAAGGTAAAAGGTCTGTATTTCATTAAAGTCATCCTTCACTCTACCTTGGCATGCTCAACACTTTGTTGTAATAAACAACGGCTACCATGCTGTTCTTCTATAACCCCAAGGTGGGATTTGTAAAAGATAAAAATTGTGCCTTCCGAAATAATGTCAAATTATTCAAAAAAACAAAAAAGTTTTATTATATATATTTTTACCAAAATAAAATTAAACAAACAAAAAATGTATCTAAAACATTAGTCAAAGAGGTGGATAGTGGCATGGACAACTCTTGCTTCTGTGCCAGCACATTCCATTTTTCGAGGGTTAACAGTTTGTGGCCCTCAGTATACTTTGCCTGGATTAAAACATATTAACATTCATTCTTCCCACAACATATTAAAAACAAAAACATCAAGAAGAAAAAGTAACACATGATCAATATTTGAGCCATTTAACAAATACTGTGTGCCTATGGTGATCAAAGGCCATGAAGTTTGCAAAGATGAAATATTCATATATATTGCCCTTGAGGAAATCTAAATAATTACAACACACAGTAAAAGGAACTGTGATTTGAGAGAGGTTAAGTCTAGAGTCCTAAGTCACCTAGGTGAGTCTGAATACTAGGGAGAACAGGGCCGATGGGAAGTGAGGGGATGAGGAAAAGGGGCTCCCTGATCAACAGACCTTCTGACTTCCTGCCTGAGTGGCTGCACTGGCAAAAATAAAGTCTCTGAACCATCTCAGCTGGGAAGCTGCTGCCCACAGAGATTCCAGATAAAAACAGAGTATATCTTATACACTCCCTAAGTTTTATGGCTCTAGGAGAAAGGAAAAAAAAAAAAAAAAAATGCAGCAGTCTTTTTCCTCTCAAAAGCAAACCCTTGCAATCTAAAAAAAGTAAGAAATTTCTCGTTGCACAGTTAAGAGTCATTAGCTTAAAAAAGATAGGACCAGTCCCTGGAGAAGGACATCATGCGTGGTAGAGTAGAGGGCCAGCGAAAAAGAGGAAGACCCTCAACGAGACGGATTGACACAGTGGCTGCAACAATGGGCTCAAGCATAACAACAATCATGAGGATGGCACAGGACCAGGCAGTGTTTTGTTCTGCTGCGCGTAGGATCGCTATGAGTCGGAACCAACAGGACAGTACCTAAAAACAACAACAAGCTTAAAAAAAAAAAAAAACGAGCTAAAACATTATCATACAGTTCACAGCCACAGAACCAACTGTCTTTCAAAACCACAGCTGTATCCTTTGGAAAGTTCAGATTTTAATAAAGTGTGAGAAAACACAACCAACTGTAGCAGCAAAAGACAAAATCAAATTGAAATTAAGTATGAAAGTTCACAATACAAGACTATTCAAAAAAATCTTTTTTAATGTTAAGACAGCTTGGCAATGTGTGTAATAATTTTAAACACATTACCGTTTGACCCAGAAATTCAAATTCTAGAAATGAAAATTGGTAAAGTGTTCAAGTTACACACATAATGAGGTATCAAAACTGTATTAGTAAAATTTAGAAACAACTCATCTATAACAGCTTAAGTAATTAAGGCATATCCAAACAATTGAAAACATTAAAAGGGATGATACAGATTTCTATTTATTGATATAGGATATTGTAGAGTAAAAAGAGACAGGTCATACAGCACAGGCATGGTATGATCTTATGTTTAAAAATGTGAACTCTGTTCTGCAGCCTTAGAGATTGGATGAACCCCTAAAACTATTGCCCTGTGATAATCTTTAAACCTTAAACCAAAAATATCCCCCCCCCTTTTTTTTTAATTGTGCTTTAAGTGAAAATTTGCAGTTCAAGTTAGTTTCTCATACAAAAATTTACACACACATTGTTACGTGACCCTAGTTGTTCTCCCTATAATATGACAGCACACTCCTCCTTTCCACCCTGGATTTCCCACGGCCAGTCAACCAGCTCTTGTCCCTTTCTGCCTTCTCAATCTCGCCTCTGGACAGGAGCTGTCCATTTAGTCTCATGTATCTACTTGATTTTTTTTTTTTTTTTATCTACTTGAGCTAAGAAGCACTCTCTTCACGAATATCATTTTATGTCTTCTAGTCCAGTCTAATCTTTGTCTGAAGAGTTGGCTTCGGGAATGGTTTCAGTTCTGGAGTAACAGAGGGTCTGGAGGCCATGTCTTCAGGGGTCCCTCCAGTCTCAGACCTTTAAGTCCAGTCTTTTTACTAGAATTTGAGTTCTGCACCCCACCTTTCTCCTGTTCCGTCACCCCTTAAAACCAAAAAAATTGTTTAGCTCAGCTAGTAAAGAATGTCTGCTATGAACATTATGCTCTTTTAAGAACTATCTATATGGGATCAAACTGACAACTCAAAAGGTTAGACAGGAACCTTAGGGGACAGTGAGTTTGTGTTAATGGGGGAGGAATAACTCAGAAAAGGAGGGTGAGTGAGAATGACTGTACAACTCAAAGAATGTAATCAATGTCACTGAACTGTACATGCAGAAACTGTTGAATTGGTGTATGTTTTGCTGTGTATATTCTCAACAAAAAGAATAAATTATTTAAAAAATATGAATTCTATGTGTATATATTAAAAAAGAATCTGGAAATACAGTTACTAAATTTTAACAGTGGTTATTTTTCGGTGTTAGAATTTTAGATGAGTTTTTATTCTTTGGTATGTTATACTTTCCTGTATTCTATGACTCATAATGCAAATATATCAGTTCTAACTAGAAAAAAAAGTTATTTCCATTAAAAAATATATATGTAACAATACTAAAGATATTTTCTAAAAAAAAATTATTTTCACCATATTGACATATTTTATTGGGAAAGATTTAATTATGATTAAAAAAATGTACCCGGGGCCATTTGGCAGTAAGTATGTATCACTGCCTTATATATGAGCTTCAAAGCTCACCAAATCCTTCTATTTGTTCTCTGGAAAAGTTCGAAGACCAAAAATTGCGAAAGAACACATTTTAGAATTTACTCTCCACAAACGCACTGCAGAGCAGTCACAGCGGATTGGTGGAGGTTGGAGGAACCATGATGGGAAACACTGCCCCATCATACTCTCCACCCCCCACTATTGCCCTCCCCCAAAGAAGATATGCCACCAAAAAAAACAAAACAACACAACATAACTGAAGAGCAGGGAATACTGTGGGCCTTCTCCAATGACAGTACTTGTCCTCTTTCCAGCCAAGTCCCACAAGTACCCAGGCTTGGGAATTTGACAGCCCGACTCTACTCTGAGCCCCATCACTGAGTAGTAGCTATCTGATCTGGTACAGCATTTACCGCTGGAAAATGATTAATATTTCAGTGATTCGTTTCAGACATAAGAAACTGATAACCCAAAGTAGTTAATGTGAACTCCGTTAAAAAAGGCACAACTTAAGGTTAAAGCAAAAGCTGTTCTAAGAAAGGTCCAGAAAAGGCTCACCAATAGAGAGCCAAGTACACTATGACTAATGACAGTGCACTAGCACAAACACCAGCGCGTGCACGGGTCAGGAGTATGGTGGAGTCAGGAAGAAACTGAAAGTAGACCTCAACCAGGAAGGAGAAAGCTGGTTTAGGCAGCACACAAATTATGATCAGGCTCAGAGACATAATGCAGCTGTTTTGTGGTTTAAATAGAGATCAGGGTACAAGTATCGGCTGATACTTTCACTCAGACTTAGGATTTTATAAAATCCTGGGAGGCAAGGTGGGTAAGACTTACCTTGAAAGCGTAGCTAGCTGGGTTATTCTCAGGGCAGAGAAACAAGAAGGGATGATCTTGTCCAAAGAACTCTGCTTTGTAGGCTTCTGAGATGGTATTAAAAGCTACGACCTTCTCCGTTTGAGAAGTTCACAAAGACTGCCTTGTGCGCAACGTAACCACAACACAGAGAACCTGAGAATATCTCAGTCTAGCCAGACTGGTGGCAACAAATGTTCCAGTAATCTCACCAAGGGCAGATTATTAACGGGGGCATGCCACAGCGAAAGCAAAAAACAGTAACATGATTCTGTGAAAAAGAGAATCCTGGTGATCCAGGTTTTATTTTCAGAACTCTTAGGAAAGGAAAAAATGAAATGCTGGAGAAAATGCTTCCAAGTCTAGATACCGCGAGCCACCTGTGCACTGCATGCAGCGTTCCAGCAGCTGAGAAAACAAAGCATCCCGGTAAACAAACACAGGTCTGTGGCCTGAAAAAACTCAAACATCTAATAGAAATGTGGGGAAAGCATACTGGAAATCCAATCCAAAGCAGAAGCTCCACTTTCCAGCGATTGCTCCTGCTTGTGGGTATGTGAAACTCTGCCACGGAAGGTACTTAATGAGTCAGATGGACGGATGAGTGTGCTCCTATAATTATCATAAAGCTTTTTTTCTTTAAAAAATAGCATTATTTTCTGATTATAATAAAATATCCTTTTGTGGAGCCCTGGTGGTGCAGTCGCTTAAGAGTTCAGCTGCTAACTAAAAGGTCAGCAGTTCAAATCTACCGGCCGCTCCCTGGAAACCCTCTGGGGCAGTTCTACTCTGTCCTATACGGTTGCTGTGAGTTGGAATACACTTAATAGCAACAGGTTTGTGTGTCTGTTTGTTTTAAATCCTCTTGTAGACTATTTTGAAGATGTAAAGAAATATGAGGAACATAATAAAAATCTCCTGTAATTCCATGATCCTTTTTTGGTACATTTCCTTTTACTCACGTGCATTTTAAATAAAATTGGGACCACAGTGTATATGTGGCTTGGGGGCCAGCTTTTTAAACTTATATTCTAAACATTATCCCATGCCATTATACATTCTTCTACAACACAATGTTTAATGGTTGCTGGATAAGTGGTCTACAATTTATTGAACAATTTCCTTATCAGGCTAATTAAATTGCTGTCAAGGTTTTGCTACTATAAATCATAATACTGTGACAAATATACATACATAAACTTTTTCTATGTGTCACTGATTATTTTCTTTGGCTGCATAACCCCTGGGAATTAATTTTTAAGGGTCCTGATGCACACTGAAAAAGTGATTTCCACAAGAGCTGTACGAATTTACACTCCTACTAGCAGAGCTCCTGAGTTTTACACATACCTTCATCAGCACTAAATCTTACTCATAGAGAGATTAAAAAAGAAAAAAAAGCTACTTTATTTGAAACAGCTACATTATACTACTGTTTCCCAAATAATATACATTGAGTCTGAAAAATGAGATAGCTGATTAAAAAAAAAAGAAGGAAATTAAAAAAACAGAAACCATAAATTAAATTGTAACTAGTTAAAAATAACTATGGAAGGCATTATGTTATCTTTTAAAATGAATTATTTTCTGTGGTTATGGGGTATTATTGGAGCCCTGGTGGTAGAGTGGCTAAGAGTTCAGCTGCTAACCAAAAGGTCAGCAGTTTGAATCCACCAGCCACTCCTTGGAAACTGTATAGGGCAGTTCTACTCTGTCCTGTCCTCTGGCTATGAGTTGGAATCGACTCAATGGCAATGTGTTTGGTTTTTGGGTTAGGGCATTACTGAGTTCATCGAGAGTTTGTTGGGCACAGACCATAAACAGTACACAGTAGTAAGAGGCCCTCTGAAACATGGAAAAGTCAAGTCATGCTCCAAAGAAATTCCTATATACTTTTTATAAAGGAAGCATCAAATAAATAACTGGAGAATAATTCCAAGTGCATTTAAACAAGTGAAAGGAGTCAGGAGTCCTTTCCCTTTCCTGATTTACCGTAGTATCGGAGTGAAGAATCTTAAGAAGGAACAGTATGACGAGAATAATCGGAGTTTTGGTGAAGTTCAGAATCAACAGCCTGGCAGGACTAAGTATATCGAAAAGGAGTCTGAAAAAACGTTGGATATATAAAGTTACTTAAAGGAGGGTATGGCAATGCTTGGCAGTGTTAAGGATTCAGTGTTGCTACTATTTCAAGCAATCCCAAATTATGAACACGCTGCTATCACAAAACGCTTTTCACATCATTTTTGTACATCAGCTTGAGAAACATATTACATTTAGCATGTAGAGATCAGATAGGTTAATTTCGTGTACTACTTTTGCTGTTTGGCTGTGTCTGCACAATTATTATATACATATTTTATAAAAATGAGTAGAAAGAGGAAAAAGAAAATGAGTACATAAAAAGGTCTGGTCATTTAATTGATGACAATCTATTTTTTTGGCCTTATTTGGATACTCACTGGATTTAAGCTTTCCAATGCTGTGTTAAATTACATACAAAACTGCTGGAAATATGTCACCAAAGACTGGGAAGGAGAATTCCCTTATTACAAGCAAGTCGGTTATTGGACTCATTGAATTCTAGCATAGGAGTGTTGCATATGGGTTGAACCATGGCTGTCTGAGTTTGAATCCTTGTTCTATCACTTGCTAGCTTTCCAAATGTTATTTTCATTATTTATAAATTGGTGACAATAACAGTACCCAGGCTTAAAGGGTTGTTGTGAGGATTAAATGGCACAGCAAACTTCCCGGTACCAAGTAACTGCTCAATGAATGATAGCTTTTCCTCCTGCTATACCACCACCACTTTTTCAGGAATACTTTGTGTTAAATGAGTCCCTGGCTGGTGCTAACTAGCAGCTGGACTACTAACTGAAAGGCTGGTAGTTTGAACCCACCCAGAGGTGCCTAGAAAGACAGGCTTGAAGGCCTACTTCCAAAAGGTCACAACCTTGAAAACCCCATGGAGCAATTCTATTCTGTAACACATGGGGTTGCCATAAGTCAGAAGTGACTTGACGACAACAACTATGTTCAATACAGAAGGTAAACTGAAACAGGCCTCTTGTACTAGAATGAAAAGTTACTTTCATGAAGACTTATCTGGCAGTGTACAAAGAATGAAGTAGTACAGAGAAGACATGGGTTTGGAGAAATGCTGAAAAGTGGGTGACATGATCAGATCCTAGCAGTTGTGGAAATGAAAATGAAAGACAAAATGGAGACTTTGTTGGGGAATGGAAAACATATATACGTCTTTACATCCTAAACATGTATGTAGGCCCTAAACACGTACGATTGCTGTTTAATCATAACAGAAAAGTGTAATAACCAGATGCCTTAAATCTGGTTTATGTAATTTTACACACACACACACACACCTGTGTGTGTACACAGGTGTTTTATTAAACACAGAAAGGGCATTTATAGCTAAGTGCTATTTCTGATACAATTAACAAATTTATGAAAACAATTGAAGCTTTGATTTTTCATCAACTTTTTTTTTTTTTTCAGTTAAGTGGTTTCATTAAGAACTTCTGAGCATTACATGCCTATGATAAGAAACACGTGCTCATCATCAAAAGACTAAGGAAGGAGTCACACATAATGAAAACAGGAATTCAAGCCACAAATTTACACGTTTATGCTATTCAATATGAAGAGTAATAGTTGTTTTCATTTTTCTATTTGATGAGGGAAAAACAGTTCTTATTAAGTCTTATTTAAGAGGCCTATTAAAATTCACTTATTACATGGTTTAATATATGCTTATTTTATTAAACTACAAAAATGCACAAGCTGAACTTAATCACTGCGTAATGAGATTAATCAGTTAAAAAATTTCACATTTTTAGTGTTAAAAAGTTAATATTCTGCACAACCAATCAAAAAACCCACTGCAGCCAAGTCGATTCCAACTCATAGCAACCTTGTAGAACAGAGAACTGCCCTGTAGGGTTTCCAAGGCTGTAAATCTTTACAGAAGCAGACTGCCACATCTTTCTTCCATGCAGCGGCTGATGGGTTCAAACCGTCGGCCTCTTGGTTAGCAGCTGAGTACTTAATCACTGTGCCACCAGGACTCCTCTGGACAACCAGAAGAGGATGAAAACACTGCTATTTCATCACAACCTCTAATATTTTTGTCCCTAATAGAGCATGTGACTCTATTAATATTTCTAATAAAGGTAAAATTTACTACAAAGCAAAGGGCTGAAAAGACACACTGATAATCTTTCAGTTCTGGCCTTTGGGTCTCTGCATGTGCTGTTTCTTCCCCATCCCTTCCACACCTCAGTTTCTAGTTTATGCCTAGGTAACACCTGTACATTTGTCAGGTCTTGCCTTAAACTCAAACACTACTTCAACTGGACATCTTCCCTGGAGTCCCCCAAGACAAGATTTGCTGCCCCTCCTCTACATTCCCATGGCACTCTGGACTTTCCCTCCTGTAATCATTGCACTGTAACAGGACTGCCATTTTACTTGTTTGAAACATCCCACACTGTACTTGTCAATAAGCTCAGAAAATAGAGGACCAGGCTTGTTCACTGTGCTGTAATTCTAGGACCTAACACAGTGCTGGGCATCAAGCAGGATATTTAATGCTTGTTGAATCAAGGGCTGAGGGTCTGATCTTATAATGATAAAAACTGCACGTTTACTGAACATTCCTTATTTCTTCCGAAGTTCTAAAAGACACTAAGGATTTTTTCCCTCAGAAAAAAATTGCACAGATACAAAATTTTATGTATAGTTTTTGGGAGTTCATGAATCCCACGTTTGGAAGCCCTGCACTAGACTGTAATGAATTCCTGCTGTGAAATCTCTTGGTAAACAGCCATTTGGCTTCCCCTGCCAACATGCTCACTGGGGCGTGTACCTTAAACATATGCAGTTTCCAGGCAGGCTGGGGTTGTACTAGTGTGCAGTGATCATTACTGAATAAAAGTATGTTAGTAAATGTCAGTAGTGATTTTCTCTGCACCAGACATTTTCCATAGTCACTGAATGCAAAGACTTTCCATTTCATCTTCAGAGGCTCTTTCCTTGCTTATTATATTTCTATACAGTAGCGCATTCCCTATTAATTGGAAAAACCTGATCCAAATCTGTACCCACACTATCCTTTAGGAAAAGTGGTCACACTAAGTGCTATCTTGCTTTGAATTCCATGTCCCAAGTCTAAAAAGTGGAATTGTCCTTTGGCAACACTTATTGTACAGCAGCCTCTGATATCTTTGTTTCATTCCTCAACCTTGACTGTGAGCTCACCGGACTATATATTAAGGGATGCCCAATAAATATTCCTGACCAATATTCAATAGATCAAAACAAATTCCTTGCATATAGTACACTGCAATTACTATAACCATAGATGTTTCATACAAGTTATCTCTTTACACAATACAGTATAAATACCAAAAAAAAAATTTTTTTTTTTTTTAATAAATACCAGCTACTCTAAATGAATACCACGCAGTGTAACTACCAGGGAAAAATCACAGAGTGATGCAATGATAATAGCATTATGAATCCTGCACCATCACGTAGTTCTCTATAAAAAAAAATCAAAGATGTGAGCAAAGGTTCTTGTCTCAATGTGTCTGTCCAATATGTCATTGTTCATAGCCTGTTTCTTATTGTCTATATTTGAGAAGATTTTCTCAGTTGAAAAATAATTTCAAAGATTCTATTTGCCTTGGTGGCCAAATGGTTTATTTGTGTATTAAACTTATCATCGATTATCACCTCTTGATGTCAAATTTCCCATCCCTGAAAGGTTAATAGAAAAGCACACATTTTTGAAAACTGAATTTTTTTAACTGATTATTTTTGTGTTTATAAAGGTCCAAGAAAAGACAATGCTAAAATTTGAATTTAAACTACTAATACCCACCTTTGCAGAATACTGTTCCAGAAGGTTCGATGTAAAAACAGGAATATAAATTAAAATGTAAATAAATTTGTGAATGTGGCTTAAACTACTGAAGCTGAAATTACTGTTCCATGAACAACCATTAATGCAATTAGCTAACATTTACAGGGTGCTTTTTTTTTTTTTTTTTTAATAAATTGGGGTCCTGGTGGTGCAGTGGTTAAGCATTTGACTAACCAAAAGGTTGGCAGTCTGAATCCGCTGGCCGCTCCTTGGAAACCCTATGGGGCACTTCTACTCTGTCTTGTAGGGTCACTACGAGTCAGAATCGACTCTACGGCAACGGGTTTTATAAATTATCACATTTAATCCCCTCAGCCTACCATCAGGTAGGTACTATGAAGTAGGTATAACTAAAAGATGAGGAAAACTTGGGCCAAGAGAGATTAGTAACTCTTCCATGGTCATATGGCTTAGTAATAGGGTACGGGACTAACTCCAAATCCAAGATACAAAATATATGCTTTTAGCCACTATTCTATATTCTATATTAGTTCTACATTAATGACCATCATGGCAGCTGAAAGCACCAACAGCTAAATCAACCCCAAACTCCAGGCTATAAAACCAGATGCCTAAATTGATTTAAGACAATGATAAAGTGACTCTTCTAAGCAGTTACTAGAAATCCCATTTTGTTCTTTGTTATTCTCCATTAAAAGAATACTGTTACTGAGTTTCCTAAGCGCTAGCATTTTCAAACTAAACCCTCTATGTAAAACAATAACTGCATTTCAGACCCAAGTCATGAGTTTTCAGATATATCCCTATACCGAGAGCCACAGTTTTCCACAGTCCAATATCCACCAAATTCTAAACAGACTCATTAGGTATTTAGCAGATTTCTTCATGATCACTTGGATTTTATGCCAAAATTCTACTTACAAATTTCCAAATCCCCCACAATTAACATCCTTTTATAATCAGGAAAAAAAAAAATCTTAAAAAAATTCAACTTAGACCCATTTTAATAAAGACATAAGAAAAAAAGAATTACTTTAAATAGAGTTTTTTAACTTGCCTGTCATTCAAGCCATAAAAATATTCCAAAAACGATACAGGAGGGTAGGGGTGTGGAAAAAAAGGAAAAATGGACTAAAAACGGTACATTTAGTTTAAGAACAAGTAAGCAATCTGACTTAGACCATAAATCCTATGCAAAAATCCGTCTACAAAACACTTTACTAAGTAAAGGTAACACAGTAAAATCTGTCAAAGCCAGAAACTGTGTAAAGTGGAAACCTGTCAGGGAAGGAAAACTAGAATATTTTCCACTAAAATGAGTGATAGAAAATTGTTAAGACTGCACCCTGTCAAAGGTGGAAAACTTGCGAGAAAAACAATACAGACCTGGGGAGTTCAGGCTCCCACAGGTCTCACTGTATACAAAATGCCATTTTCTCTTTTGAAATGCAACTACTACTGTCTTTTAAGCTAATTCAGGTTTAATGACATACGAGATAAACCTTGAAAGGCTCTGGACTTCCTTCTTTAAAGATTCTCTTAAAGTGTCAAAAAAAAATTTTTTTTTTAATCAACACAAATTGTTAATTATAACAAACGAACACAGGACTTTTAAAAAATCATAACTATAAAGAACCTCAGTAACGGAATCATTCTTAAATTACTACAATGATGCTTAAAAGTCTAACAGGTGTTTTGTTTCCATTCTTGAGAAAAACAACTGGCCTATATTCTCTAAATATTCCATGGTGTTTTAGAGTTTAGAAGTTCTTTTACCTTAAAATTCTACTATGCTCTCAGAAACTAAAAATAAGCAAAATCGACTCAAAGAATCTGAGCAGTCATTTCCATGCATCAGGAAAATGAAAAATGCGTTGTACATAAACAAAGCTAGTCCTCCAGTGCCAATGTGACAAAAAGGGAGTCGTCTTCTCAGATCTGAATGTCCATTTAAATCTTACTCACTAGAACCCTCCAACTAAATGTGAGGATTTGATTCTTAATGGAAGTTGGAGTACAGACCAAGCCCAAAGTATATAATTTGGAAAAGAATAAACCTGACTTATGCTTCTGTTGAAAAAAAAAAAAAAGTTGGGGTATGTGTAAAGCTAATCTGATGAAGTGATACTGTTCCTACAGTTAAATCATAATCTGTTAGCATCAGGGACCCAACCTCTCAAACCCACTCTTCTTTCTCTGTTCCTTTCTGGTGAGTATAACCCAGGATTGAAATCCAGAAACTTGGGAGTCATCCTAGCTGCCTCCTCACCTTCATCCTCCAACTCCACAGCCACTTAGCATCCAGTGCATTATGCCTCTCAAATAACCGTTCCTTTTGTTCTCTCTTCACTTTCACTGCCTTAGTTTGGGATTATCATCTCTTACTAGCACCATTTTTTATAGTCTTGGTAAGGGTCCCTGAAGGGCTTATACCCTTCTGATCCATCCTCTAAGCTGCTGCCAGAGTGATTATTCCACAATATAAATCTTTGTTCATGTTATTCCTAGATGGAGAATCAAGTCCACAGTTCTCCATAGGTCACAGGAAACCTGCCACAGTTGAGACCCTACCTGTCTTTCCAGGATTGCACCCTGCTATGCCAAACACAGGAGGCTATGCTCCTAGCTAGCAATGTGCTCCCTGTGTACTGTCTGAAACACCCTCCTCCTTTTCTGCCTTCTGATCACCTAGTTATCTCTCAAGGTCCAGTGCAAGCCTCTCAATGAAGGCTTTCCTGATCACTCCCCTCTGCTGCAGAATCTTAGGCTCTTTAGGGGAAATCTACTTACAACTAAAGTTGTAGTTTTGCTCATGCTAGTTTAAGAAAAAGTGTATTTTTTTTTTAAAGAGATCACCTCACCGACCATTAATAAGCACTGATGTGCTGCACAGTGTGTGTGCTGCAGCGTATGTGCTGCACAGTGAAGAGCAGGAATTTTGTTTTCAGAAAACAAAACTTGGAACTACAAAGCTTATACTGCTGAGACCACACACTGTCAGTCTGTATTACCATCTTATGCTTTTTGCCCGTGTTCTCCTGTGGAAGTCAGGTCCTCATTGCAGGATATGTGTGGTCAGAAGTCTTTCTCTCTAGTATCAGCCAGAAAGTATCCTGTGAATATTCCCATGTGTTTAAGTACCAGGCTCTCCATTAGGTCAACAAGGTGAGATTCACCTCATCACTGGCCTGGTGACCACAACTTAATTACTTACAGCTAAACTAAGCCTAACAATTGTCACTGGTATTAACCTGAAAACACACATTTCTTGGGTCCAAATGACTGCTCAGGCATTCAGAGTTAGACACTACAGCAAGGTAATAAAATCCACGTAAAGCTCTCCATGTGGTTTCCTAAATTACTATACCTATACATTCTTTCCTGGGCTTGTGATTTTTTATTTTTTTAATTTCCATTTCTAATCATGTGAAACAATTGCTTCTCTGGTCAATTTAAGGCACAATTCCAAAATTCGTTGTTAGCATTTCTCTATTTTCCTCCACATCCTCTTATAGGTCCTGGAAACTTCCTATTTGTCTGTTTTCTTTAAACAAAGGATGTGTCACTTACACCTGAGGTTGCAGCTGTCATATATTTTTCATATTACTGAGCAATCTGCTGAAGGGTTCAAACAGCACTGCTGCAAATGCTTGTGTGAGCCAGAGAGCTCACTTTTGTTTACACATAGGAATCTTGCTCAAAAAAAAAAAAAGAGTATCCAAGGTACTAAAAATTGTTTGAAATTATTTTTGAGACACCAACAAACTGATATTTATTTATAGGAGAATATTTCACATTGCATGACTTTCAAAATGAACAGAATTTTTTTTTTTTTTTACACAAAATGTACAAACTGAGGCATTTGCTAAACAATTCTTAGTAGCCTTCCAAAAATATATTTTTCTTCCCTGATGATTCTTAAAGCTTTGGCTATTCTAGTAAACAGTACTAGTATTGTATGGAGTTTCAGCTGATGTTTTCTGACTCTTCAGCACATTCTGAAACTTACTGTGAAAGAAGCTGTCCAAATGACAAACCAATTGTTAAAAGGTTCAAAAGGTCTTAAAAACTACTTAAACACTGTCTTCAAGGCATATCCCAAACTAATGCTTTGGGTTCTGTGATGTTAACCTTCTAAAACTTTCTCAAGGTTAAGCCTGAATGGGAAAATAAAATCCTTAACAGACACAAAGGGTGAAATCTGAGTCACGATAAGATTGCAACACAAGGTCAAGGGCAAGAAAGCACTTTTCCTGACCCATCAGTTTAGGGCCCTCTGCCTTACAGATACACCTAAACATCAGGCAGATGTTTATGAAGAATTTCTCCTCTTATCTGGGCATTTCTATCTTCATTATTTTCAGGGTAGGGAATAAGTGCTAGCTAAAAAGCCACCATGTTATATTAAAAACAAAACAATTTCCAGAAATGATTCAAATCAACTCTTTTCGTACAGTACTGAGTAAAGAGAATTAAGGAGAAGTTGAAAATTCCTCTTAATCTAGGAAGGTTCTGGGGAAAAGTCCACTACAAAGGCCTCAAAGGTACTAACAGTGGAAATTTCAAATGGGTCATAATAGTGACCACAAGTAACTTATAAAAAGCAATGGCCAAGATAGGGATTACCATATTAATCAGGTTTAACCCTTTCAAGACATTATGCTTTTGCTGGATTCCATATTTACTAAATAAGCACTGGATGTAAAACTGCTTTCTCATTTAACCTAAAAGTCCATATTAATTAAAAAAAAATAATGTTTTATCATGTATTTTCTAGAGGTTATTGCCTATTTAACATTATATCTTTATAACAGGATATCCCTTTAGCATTTACAACTCTAGAATTAGATTCATGCTGTCTTTTAACTTACTCTGTTAAGAACCACTACAATTTGTACAATATTTTAATGTATGAACAAAATTAGAAGCTTTTTCATTAGCGATCAGGATGAGATGTGGTAAGTGACCTCCACTGTTCTGTTTAGAGGTTTAAAGACAAAGAGCTGTAAATAAGCACCAGCATCTTTTGAAAGGATATCTCAGGGGGCAGGGAAAATCCCCCCCCGCCAGGAAGTGAGATGGGGGGAGCTGGCTGGTAGTTAAGGATGAAAGGTTTTAGGCGCGTTAATAGTTTATAGGTTCTTCCTACCTTTCCCTGACCCACCCAGCCTCCTGTAACAATGAGGATGCTGTGAGATGCCGGAAGATGGGGTCTGACCATACCTTCATGGGTAGGTTCTGGGTCAGGTGTAAGTGAGATGTCATCCAGCTCTCGCAGGCAGAGCCATTCTCCGTCCATAGATACTCGGAATTTGCAAAGGTAGATGGTCTCCATGGCAGCCTGTGTGATCTTGTCAGTGGTGGGGGTTGGCATATCGGTCGGAGGCGTCAGAGCAGACATGATGACTCAGCTGGGACCACAACACACACAACCCACACACCACACAAAAACACACACACCCCACAGAAATAAATAAAACCTCCTCACTAAAAAAAATCCCAAGCCCAAAGCTCTGAAACAAAGCTTTTAGGAAAAAAGATGGGGGAGGTTTCAACAAAAAACAAACAAAAAATCTTCTGGTTTAAGAACCAACTGGTCAAGGCAAACAATTCTATACTCTCTTTTCTCATATAGTTCCTACCACATCGCCAAATAAAATGATGCTTGTCTTCTCCCAGCTTCTTCTCTTTTTATCTTCCCTTCCCTACCCTCTTATTCAGCTGAGCTATAGGCTTTAAACACTGCACAGCTGATGCTGCCTTAGCTGGCTTCAGAAAACTGGCTTCTGCATGTGAAGAATCCTCCTTCTTTGTGCAGAAAAAAATACAAAAGAAAAAAAGCAAACAGAAAATAAACCTAAATTTTCAATTTAGCTTTAAAAAAATTCCTGAACTGCAGAAATCACTTCCAGGATCTGCTCAGATAAGCCGGGATGCTGAGTTCTAATAGGATTGGTTGTGCGCAGTAAGCAGGGTGTTGACCAAAATGGCTGACTAATGAACTGAACTGAAAATCCAGGCTCATGTGACCAGCTGCTCTGAACGCAGGGCGAACAATTCCCAGTATGCTTTATAGATGCTGCTGATGCAGGAAGAGCAATTAGGCTGAGCTCTCTCATCCTGCACAACCCACTTCCAGACTGTGCTAGTCAAACTGTGATCAGGCATCACACAATGCACATACCCTCATCAATTCCCTCAATCTGGGAGAGAAAAGCTGAGTAACAGGAAGCAAATTAATATTGGAACAAAGCAAAGATGGTAAAAGAGGTAGATTATTTTATCAGCATTTAATTCACCTCTATTATTTTTATCTACTGTTATGGATTGAATTGTGTCTCCCCAAACACATGCTGTAAATCCTATCCTCTGCCTGTGGTTATAATCCCATTTGGGAATGGATTGTGTGTTATGTTAATGAGGATTAGGTTATGTTTGTTATGTTAATGAGGCACAAACAGGGTGTATCTTTAGTCAATCTCTTTTAAGATAAAAAAGAGATTAAACAGGCAAGTGAGCAGCAGAGATGGGAGAAGACTGATGCCTAGCCACATGGAGATCTCCAAAGAACCAGGAAATGGAAGCTGAAGAGAAAAGGACCTTCCCCCAGAGCTAACAGAGAGAGGATGTCTTCCCCAATGCTGGTTCCCTGATTTTAGGCTTCTTGCCTCCTAAACTGTGAGAGAAAAAATTTTTTTGTTAAAGCCATCCACTTGCAGTATTTCTGTTAAAAAAGCACTAGATAACCAAGACAACTACTAAAATTCTTTACCCTGCTAAATTTTAAGGAAAAGTAAGACAGATTTTGAATTTAAATATCTTACTCTCAAGTATTTATAATTTCCTTCTCTACGGTTCAAAGGCTTACTTTTTAGACTGGACAGAAGTGAAAGAAAAAATGCGAAGTTAAGAAAATAAAATTCTTCCTGCTTAGTGGCAACTTCCCCCTTTTTCAGTTTTACTGTATTTACCAAGTTTCTGTATTAAGTATGCAGTGTGTTTCTAACCTGAATATAAAACCATGTTATATTTTAAAATATTTTCCACCCTGGAACATCCTGAGGACATAGTATCTTAACCAAACCAACACATTATCTGTATTATCCAATAAGACATTTATGCCTTGGGTAGCAAAAGGGCAGATACTTGCTTTCTGAGCTACACAATAATACGACAAGGATTATAAGGACTTTTTTTAATGTTTTAGACAGTTGAAGATGAGTGTGTTTTCTAGGGGCTCTGGTTTTAAGGCAAACATACAACTTCAAGAAATATATTCCAATATTCCATTCTAAGGATTTCATATCAGAGAGATACCTTGATTTATTGTATTCTGAAAATTAAAAGAAAAATATTCCCTTTGAATATTACTGACATTTCAAAAATTACTTCACCCTAATTTGAGATTAAGCTCAAAGGAAAAATGCTAAGAACCGGATTCTGTAAGTAAACAGTCATTTTCATATTGTTAGAGGGAGGGTTAGCTGGTTCAAGGTTAATTATGTACGTACATATATGCTTATTTATAATCAGGAGGAAAAGCAGCAAGTTACTAAGGAAAATAAAATATGCCAAGTTTATTTATTTCTACCTCAAGGTCTCCCAGACATAAACCTACATTTGGACGCAGGTCTAGTCATTCACTCAATTAATCATTCATTCACTGAGAGCCTTCCACATGTTAACTAGTAATCCAAGGCACTGGCTTGCACAGTTAATAAGTCAGGATCACATTTTCAAGGAGGCAGAGTTTATAATTTCCAATGATGAATAAGCACTTTACATTTAATTCAGCTCAATTCCTCTCTAGTCATACATATTTCACATCTTATACATCAAAACTTAAAAAGAATAGTTTATAGTTTCACCTTAAGCCATGCAATACTTCAAAACACGGTAAGCAGTCATTCCAAATCCATTGTCATCCAGTGGATTCTAACTCATAGTAACCCTACGGGACAGAGTAGAACTGCCCCATAGGATTTCCAAGCTGTGTCTTTACCACATCTTTCTCCCAAGGAGCAGCTGGTGGGTTCAAACTACCTACCTTTTGGTTAGGAGCCAAGTGCTAAACCACTGCACCACCAGGGCTCCTTAAGTAGGCATTAAAAACCTTTAAACTAAAGTTAACATTGAACAGTTCCTAGAACCACAACTCCAAACAGCCCTGGCTATCTGTGCTTGTGATATAAAGCCTCCAGGTTACTGACCCATTCTTAAAATATAGAACAATGAATAAATATGAATGCTCTGTGATTGCCTTGTCACAAACCATGACAATCTTTCCACTAACCAATAAGAATTTACAAACTCTGAATAATAGCCACAACAGACTCAAACATACCTGACCATGAAGTTGGTGCTGGACCAGGCAACGGGTTCCTTCTACTAATCATAAGGTCGCCATGAGGCAGAGCTGGCTTGATAGCAACAACCCTGAACAGGAGATCCAGATTGATTACAACATACCAGCATAACAAGAATATCTAGGTTAACAACCAGAGAAACATTCCTTCCAAAGGTCATGCCCAGCCCATTTCTCTCCAGGTAGAAGACAAACCAAACCAAATCTGTTGCCATCCATTCCAACTCACAGGGACTCTACAGGACAGGGCAGAACTGCCCACAGGGCAGTTCCAAGGAATAGCTGGTAGATTCAAACTGCTGACCTTTTGGTTAACATCCAAGTTCTTAACCACTGTGCCATGAGGACTCCAGGTAAAAGACACAGGGAGGGAATCTTGAAACAGCTAAAGCTTTTGGTGAGGACAGAAAAAAACATGCCGTCACTGGTTACCCTGGAATTTTCCATACCTGTCAGGTGGTGTTAACAGCCATTTCAGAAATAACAACTATGGGTGGGTAAGAAAACCTGTACTTCCACTACCTAAGTTATACCTGTTCTGCAAGTAAATGCCCTTGAATCTTAAGTAAGAACAGTCACTGTAAGCAATGGATTTACTATGAAAACAAGCATTATTTGCGTAAGATTAATAAAATTACTAAATATTGCTTAGCACTGTTTTTAACTATGGATCTTTACTACGTAAATGTATTAGCTTAGAATAACCAAACTCAAACCCGCTGCTGTCGAGTCAATTCCAACTCATAGTGGCCCTACAGGACGGGGCAGAACTGCCCCACAGAGTTGCCAAGGAGCGCCTGGCCGATTTGAGCTGCTGACCTCTTGGTTAGCAGCCGTAGCACTTGACCACTACGCCACCAGGGTTTCCTAGCTTAGAATCCAAAGATAATATTCAGTCATTAGTAAGACACACAAATCTTGAGTTTACCCTCATCCCAAAAAACCCATATATACACTAATTATAAGCTGTACTGAACTATTTTGTCATTTGATTTCACTTGAGAATAATTGCATATATTTGTAAGATGGTTGTGGCACCACACCACTGTGAGGACTGCTAGGGTGCAGTCTGTAGCCCTAAAACAGAATAGGCCTATGTGAAATTCAAATCCAAGATGACGATCTGTAGTATTATGTTCTGCCTGCTTAAACAACTCAAATTTTCCACTGTTTGGTTGTTTCAAAGCAAATGAGACTCACAATTCAAAAGTTAGAAGTTATATTTCTGTTGAAGTATATTTGTACTGAGTTGCTACTAAAACTACTGTAAGATAAAGACCGATTTACACATCCAATGTCCCTGTTAACAATGTGGAAGTATTACTACTTACCAAAAAGAAAGAAAGAAAGAAAGAAAAAAACCCCAAAGCTGTTGCTGTCGAGTTGTTTCCGACTCATAGCGACCCTATAGGACCAAGTAGAACTGCCCCATAGGGTTTCCAAGGAGCTGGTGAATTTGAACCACTGGCCTTTTGATTAGCAGCCCGCAGCTTGCTGTAGCTCTTAACCACTGTGCCACCAGGGCTCCATTACTTAAGGTAGCGATCATTTACTGAATTTCTATTCAGTAGGTCCTTTATAAATACCATATCAAACCCTGACAAGAACCCTGCAACTAGATACTGTTATCCACTCTTTACATGCAAGGAAACCAAAATTCAGTGAAGTAACTGACCCAGGATCACACAAGTAGAAAGTGGCAGATGTGGGATTCTAAATTGCTTCTGTCTAGATGTACCCAAAATCTGTTTTCTTCTACACTCTGAAGCTTCAGCACTTCATCCCAAGTCCTCCCCTAAAATAAAACTTTACTCAGAGAAAATAAAATAAAACAAAAACAAGTAACACAGGCCAATGCCCTCATGAAATTTCCTAAACAAGTATCAACAGATTTGAGATCTGAAGAAGAGGAAAAAAATTTTTTTTATCAGCTTTTCACACTTTACATCTTAATGCTTCGCAAACAACATCTCTCACTTAGCCACCTTATCTTAAACACTGAGCTCAGGTTTTAATAAGAGAGCATCTTCTCTTTAGTGCTTCTCTCAACTGCATCCAAGAAACTCCCCAAAAAAGAACCCAGAATTGATATTTCCTGCTACGTGCAGGCAAGGGGTAAAGCAAATTCTTCCCCACCATCATGAAAGGTACTTGGCATTTGGTTGATTGTATTAGCACTCTGGAGAGAGCTGAAAAAAAAAAAAAAAAAAAACACTTCACAGAGTCCCCTTCACATTTACTTACTCAGTTGTACATACTAACAACACTTGACCATTCAGAAGTAGGAAAAGATAAATGAAGCAGGTAATCATTTTCTAAAATGACTTATTACAGAATTTCCTTAAACGGTAAGCTTCAATGTGCTTTATTAAATTCTGAAAAATATAATCAAAATCCATGAAACCACTGCCCAAATGGAGAACTGGACCAACAATTTTAATTTATTTATGTGTTCCTTCCCCCTTCTGAACTTCTGCATCCCCTTCTAAGATAACCACTTCAGAATTCTGTGTAAATCATTATTTTTAAAATTTTATTACCAATATATGGCTGTCTAAATAATATATTTTGTTTCAGTTGTTTGGGCTTATACGCCTTATTTCACTCAGCATCGTATTTTCTAAGATTCATCACTTTTTGGCTGCTGTATTATAATGAAATACTATCGTGTGAATAAACAATTTGGTGATCCATTTTCCTGCTCGTGGGCATTTGGGTTATTTCCAATTTTTTCATTTTAATTATTATTTAGGTAATTTTCAGAAATAGATTTCTTGCATGTGTGTCACCTCAGTTTCTAAAAGACTTGAGGGCGAGAGGCCATGTAATTTCTTTTATAGTTGGTTGTCACCTCTTATTAAATAAGAAATCGAGTGCTTCTTAAAATTTGTCAACTTCTGCAACTAAATCAGTTTTTAAAACTCACAAGTTTTGTTTCCCAGTGCTTCCCAAATAGTTTCACAATTTTAGAAGAAAAATCTCATTTCCCCCCTATTTCACTAGTTGCTGTTAGCAAGAAAGGGTTTCTTTGATGAATTGTCATGCTTCTTTCATGTGCTCCAGTCTTCCCTCCCACCTCCCCCGTCCTCTCCTAGAACCAAAATCCATTAGTCTGTGTCTGATTGCGAGATTTCTACAATGTAGATTGGTATGTCTGGCAGGCTCAGTATCACTTTGTAGATGCCAACCAAGGATGATAAGTAACCAGGAAATAACTGGGAAGGTGAGTTATCATTATTTTGTTAGAAACAAAATCACTAGGAATATTACAATGCATAATCTCCTTTTCATTTGTTAAAGTTAACCAGTAAAGGGACAGAAATAACTATCTTATGTAAAACGCATGTCGTGGTTCAGGGGCAGTAGGCAATGATCTACAAAAGGAAAGCCACAGACAACTTAGTAGATGACCTTGGGAAATTTACCCTCCTTTTGTCTCAATTTTCTCAACAGTAAAATGTTACTAAATAATGATTAGCTTTGCAAAGGTTCCATGAGGAGAACCTTGCCTGCTCTGTACAACACTATAGTACCTGCTCATAATAAAAAAAAAAATACCTAGCTAATCAAAAAATCACATTCATTAAGGCTAGTGTTGCACAATAAGTTGTACACCTGTAAAAAGTTAAACTGGCAAAAGTTGTGTGATAGATACATTTACAACAACAACCAAAAAATAAAAATAAAAGAGTAGCTGCCGAGGCTGCTTTTGTACAAGCAAAAACCTCCTGAGATTTAGTTCCTTGGTTTGGAGGTTCAGAGTCATGGTTTCATGGGACATCCCAGTTAATTAGCCTAATAACGTGTTTTGTGCCTCTATTCTACCTCCTAGTCGGTTGCATCATGCCTAGAATCTTAAAAGCTTGCAAGTGGCCATCTAAGGCACAACAACTGGTCTCTGTTCATCTGTAGCAACAGAGAAGTAAAGACAGGAATAGGAAAAGGAATGTGTAGCTAATTGCTTGCATGAACAACCTGTCTCCTTTGCCATGAGACCAGAAAAACTGGATGATGCCCAGCTACCATTACTGAACATTTTGATCAAAGATTCTTTAGAAGAATCTTGATCAAAAGGGGGCAAATGCAGACCAGAATTTCAAATTCTCATGGACTTCAGACTTCCTGGAGCCATGGAGGCTGAAACTATTGCCCTGAGATAATCTTTAAACTTTAAAACAAAAATATCTCACGATGTCTTCTTAAAACCAAATAGTTTAGCTTAACTAGTAGAGAATGTCTGCCTTGAGCATTATGCTCTTTTAGTATCTATCTATAAGGGATCAAACTGACAACAGTAACTCAAAAAATTAGATAGGAACCTTAGGGAGTAATGAGTTTATGCTAATGGGGGAGAAACAACTCAGAAAAGGAGGGTGAGAATCATTGTACAACCCGAAGAATGTAATCAATGTCACTGAATTATATATGTAGAAAACTGTTGAATTGGTGTATGTTTTGCTGTGTATAGTCTCAACAACAAAAATAAATACAATAAATTATTTTTTAAAAAAGTACCTAGCAAATATCAGACCCTAAATAGATACTTGCTGGTTTAGGTAATTAGCTAAAGTATTTCACATTCTTCCAATGGTGTATTTCCACCCTCCTGTTTTATTTCAACCACAAAAATCCCCAAGTTCTAGAAAATCAAGCTACATTTATGCCCCAATAAACAAGTCATTCCAACACAGACTTTATTCATGTGTGCATACAGATTTATTCATTTAACATGTACAGGACACCTACATATGGCTGCTAAACAAAAGGTCGCGGCAGTTTGAATCCACCAGGTGCTCCTTGGAAACCGTATGGGGCAGTTCTACTCTGTCCTATGGGGTCGCTATGAGTCAGAATTGACTCAATGGCAACGGGCGTTAGGGCACCTACTCTGTTACCTGCTAGGGAACAAAGAAGGACCAGGTGATAGAAAAGAAATAAATCATAGGTATTTAAGAAATTCACAAGTCCTTGTGGCAAAGATGGCCTTTTCATGTGCTATTTACACATGTAACTATTTTTCTCTATTAAACTGGTGACTTGTGATTTTCATTCATTCACTCATTTTTTAGTAAATAAAGCTTTAGTGAGTAGAACAAGAATCTAGTAGGTTACTGTCTAAAAACAGCCTCCAATCTAGGGCCCAACTCCAGTTATAGGAGGCAAGGAAGGAGCAAGATAGAGCATACAGACTCTGGAGTCAGAAAGCCTGGGGAGAATCCTAGGTCTACTGCTTAGATGCTGACCAACCTTGGCAGATTGCTCATTTCTGTGCCTGTTTCTTCACTGGCAAAAAGATAGTAACATTAACTACCTGAGAGTCATGAGTATTAAATGAAGTAATGTAAATAAAATGCTAAGCTTGATCCTCTCCTCAGCACAAAATAAGCAGTCAGTAAATGTCAGCCACTATCAATCACTATTTAAGTGTTTGTGCCTTCGATAGTTCAGAAAAAAAAAATCATTACATGAAATGAAAAGTCAAAAAGGATCAAATGTTTATTGAAAAGAGAGAGTAAAGTAAAAAGGAGATGGGAGCAAAAGGCATACGGCGTCTTTTGGGCCTTGAGGAGGGAAGAAGACAAATGTGTCAGGACAGCAGTTCTACCAAGCATTCACATCAGGTGACCAGATTTTTTTAGGTTCATAAAAAGACTGTAGAAGCAGAAGAATATCTGTGGTGACCCCCTAAACAGACTCTAAAGTTAGAGGAACTATATTCTAAAAGGCAACATGCTAAAACAACCTCTCCTGTTTTCCATGTGCCTCTTGCTGTCAGGGTCTGCCAACATCTCCCTATGTAATATGAGGTTCCTATATTCCTTCACGGAGCCCTTGTGGTGCAACGGTTAAGCACTTGGCTGTTAACTGAAAGGTTGGCAGTTCAAACCTACCAGCTGCTCTGCGGTAGAAAAGACCTGGTGATCTGCTCTCATAAAGATTACATCCTAAGAAATCCTATGGGCAGTTCTACTCTGCCTTATAGGGTCACTATGAGTTGGAATCGACTCAAGGGCACACAACAAACTTTCCTGCCTTTGCCCCACCCTCCATACCACTCCCTTTGGCATATGTGAATGTCATGACTGCCTGGTATACAGCAAGTCTAGAGTCAGACAATTACTAAGACTGGCTTTGTGAAGAGAAACACCATAGAAGCCAGTAGCCCTTGACTCCAGATAAGTCAAGCTTTAGGAAGAGTATGGAACTATTTGGAGTCCCTGGGTGACACAAATCGTTAAGCGCTAGACTACTAGTCAAAAGGTTGGCCATTTGAACCCACCCAGAGGTGCCTTGGAAGAATGACCTGGTTATCTGCTTCTGAAGGTCAGTACACATGCATGGGTCTCCATGAGTCAGAATCGACTTGATGTCAACTAATAACAACAATATCGAACTATTCACAGTTACTGAAATACAGCTATGGTAGAGGGCATGATAATATTGATACCCTCTCAAGCACCAAAGCTTTGTAACTCTAAGGACATTTCCTTTCACATAATTTCAAACCAATTATTCAATGCTTATAGTGCACGGGTGGGATCATAAGGTTCAACTACTAACCAAAAGGCTGGCAGTTTGAATACACCCAGAGGCATCAGGTAATCTACTTCGGAAAGGTCACCAAAAACTGAACCCATTGCCGGTGTGTCAATTCCACCTCATGGCGACCCCATGTGTGACAGAGTAGGGCTGCTCCACAGGGTTTCTTGGCTGTAATCTTTGGGTAAGCAGATAGCCAGGCCTTTCTTCTACAACTCCACTGGGTGGTTTTGACCCACCATCCTTTAGGTTAGCAAGTCAAGGGCAAACTGTTTGTGCCACCCAGGAACTTCCAAAAGGTCACAGCCATTGAAAACCCTATGGAGGGCAGTTCTACTTCTAAGACAACAGAAATCGACTCAACGGCAACTGGTTTTTCATGGTATGCTACTGACGCCTCAAAGCAAATTTCAAAGCTCATTCACAAGCCATTTTGCACTATAGAAAGAGGTTTCAGCATTAATAAGGTGTGGGTAGAAATGTAACAGTTGTGATGTCCTGAAAAATTCATTAAAATGGGATTCTGTTTTTATTTATGTTGGCTGCCAGTTGCCTAGTGTACAGTGCATCTTATTTAAGGAATTTCCAAAAATATTAGCCAACAAAGAAAAATGTTTCATTCAGTTAATTCTGTTACAGGAGTCCCTGGGTGGTACAGTTAATGGGCTCAGCTGCTAACCAAAACGTTGGAGGTTTGAGTCCACCAAGAGGCACGTCAGAAGAACGTCTCGGTGACCTATTTCTGAAAAATCAGCCATTGAATACCCTATGGAGCACAGTTCTATTCTGACACACACGGAGTCGCCACGAGTCACAATCAATTCAACAGCAACTGGTTTTAATTCTGCTACCTCTGGGCTTTTTACTACCTATAACCTACATTAAAAAAAATATGCTCTTTTGGCTTCTTGGTAAAATTCTACCTCTTTAACACACAGATTTCTGTCAAAAGTCAAACCAAAAGGGAAATGATGCAAGGTGAATATGCTTTTAGGCCAATACCTGTCTTTTAGTCCCAAGAGTTGCTTTCTTCACCACCTTTCCTCTGCTATTCCTCCTTCCCAGCAATACTCGTTCCCCTCTACCCAAACTGGTTACTTTAAAGCCTCAGTGAGGGAGCACACAGTGACCAAGAACATGGGCTTCAGTGTCAGACTATTCAGGGATATGAACTCATTTGCTGCCCTTCAGTTAAAAAAAAAAAAGAAGCACTGATTTATGTAAAGTTCTTAGTACTATGCCTGCTATGCAAAAATATTCCTCAAATGGTAGCTACTAAGTGCTTTTATCATCTTGCTAGCCACATTCTCTTATTCATAATTGTTTGGGTTGCAGAAATACAGGAAAACATTTGTTATCTAATGAAGCACCTTTCAGGATTCTCTAGTATCCAGAATGAAGCTAAGTTCACAAGTAAGAAAAAACAAAACTCTTCTCTATTTCAAGAACAAACCTATGGATATCAAGACCGAGCAGCCAAAGGAAAGTCAAAGATTCAGGGAATACATCCAATATCCAGAAATCACTGTTCTGTCAATCAGAAGCATGATCGGATTTTTTGGTAATGCCAGACAAAAGAAAGGAGGCAGAACAGAAGGGGAGGAATTGGCCAGGAAGACAAACTGTGGTAGGTTAGGCAGCAGTGGTGATAAAAGCAGAAGCAGGAAGGCAAGCAACAGATGTAGATATTTTAGTCACAACTTTGAGGAAGGAAAGGGGCGGGGGGGGGGGCATGACCCAGCTGCCTGTGCCTCAGTAGCTGTTGAGGATGTCTCCGGTCATTTTAGCTGTGTGTGGAAAGCAGTGACCTGCGCTTAGACTTCCTTAATGGCTAAACTCCAGTTCTCTAGTACTCACATGTCTACAGTTACACATTGTTGGAAGGTGCCATATTTCTGAGGGCTTTCTTTTCTTTGTATAGGTACTCATATCTGCCATTTGACATAAAGTATTTAATGGATCAGAAAATGGCTCTTTGTATCTTTAACACAGTTGGAAAAGAGCTGAAGGCTAACAGGTTCATGAGTCACAGTACTGTAAATGGGGGCACTGCTCTACATTGAACATATCAAAAGGGCTGTTATTTTAAAAGGTCACCTAAATAAATCTGCGGTTACAAAAAGTACAGGTGTGAAGGTGAATAAGGCCCCCTGGTGGTGCAGTGATTAAGTGCTTGGCTGCTAACTGAAAGATCAGCGGTTCGAACCTACCAGCAGCTCCATAGGAGAAAGATGTGGCAGTCTGCTTCTGTAAAGATTACAGCCTTAGAAACCCTATGGGGTGATTCTACCCTGTCCTATAGGGTCGTTAGGAGTTGGAATTGACTTGATGGCAACAGGTTTTGGGTTTATGAATGCGAATGACCAAAACATTTGGACCTTGATGGTTCAACCTTCTCCCCTTACACTTCTAGCTTTGTCAACCAGTTGCTGCGGAGTTCACTCCTACTCACAGTGACCCCATATGTCAGAGTAGAATATGCTCCACAGTGTTTTCAATGGCTGATTTTTTGGATGCAGGCCCCTAGGCCTTTCTTCTGAGGTACCAATGGGTGGACGTGAACCTCCAACCTTTCAGTTAGCAGCCGAATGTGTTAATCATTTGTACCATCTAGGGACAAATGCCTCTATATTTACAAAACAGAATAAAACACTCTTGTCTTTTTAAATTTTACAAAGCACATAGCCGATGAACTTACTGATATATATTCAACTTCTGACCAGGTATAATATTTTTGTAGAATAGCATGAAATAATTAAAAGAGAAAGAGAGAAGTCCATAGAGAACTAAAATAAACAGATACATACAATATCTATCTATATATATCTACAGATTTGCATACATACTACACACACACACATATCTGTGAACATAAAATTCATTTTCTCCCCTTTTACACTTATTCCTGGGTTTAAACATAAATAAGGAAGCTCCTTTCCTATATCATGGATTCTTTAAGTGCATCTGTGTGAAACAATCAAATGCTTTTAGGTGCCTCTTTCTGTACTGGCCAGGGTTTAACCATGGACTCACTGTTAAGTATATTCAGCTCTGACACTGGTAGTCATAGTAATGCTGTCAGTCCTTTCCAAGGTTTTTTTCTTCTTTCTATTCTTCTTCTAGCCTTCCTCCCACCTCAGAACAGTACGAACACATACAGAAAGAAAGCTGCTGCTTGGTAAACGGGGTACTTGTTGGTGGACTCCTCTAATTGGGGAAAAAAAGACAAGGGGATGATGTAGGCTATTTTCATGACACTGCCTTAAACACTTTGTTGTAGCTTTGGGAGTTAGAAGAGGCAAAGAATAACTGTAAGTAGCAGCTGGTAACCATGCAAATGACACAAGTGCCTCTCCTCTCAAACACTAAAAGATGCCATCTCTCATCCATCCTGTCCCCGCACAAGATGAATTCTACAGTTAGGATGGAAAATGAAGGCATTAAAAATACTTGACTATGGCATGCAAGTAACTCCTCATGTAGTTGATGAGAAATTAGCATGAAGTTCATAGCAAGGAAGAAAAAGCACCAAGAAATATAAACACATACATGTCTGGGAATGCATGAAAAAGTTCTGGAAGAAAACTGACCAAAGTCAAATGTTGGTATTCTCTGATAAAGAAAGAGGGGGTGAGGAGGGGTCCATGGGGAAGAAAGTTCACTTTGTACTTGATGTACTTTTATAAAACATCTAAACAATAAGAATGGTTCATGAGTTGCTTTAATTTTTATAAAATCAATTTTAAAATTAAAAGCATGCTAAGAAGTTTTACGAGACTTATAAGTCAGGCGCATAGAACTATAGGAGATTAGTAGTACTCAAAGACTCAGAAACGGACAGAACCCAATAAGGCACAAAAGAAGCCCTCTTCTTTCACAATGCATTTAAGCAAGCTGAATATTTTATGGCCATTGTAATTTCCAAAATTTTATACCGGAGCTGTACTCATCATGAGCCTTGAAAAGGTTAGGCTACCTTCTCTGTTTCCACACATTTTTGCTGTTCTTCACCACTATCATTTAACAAAGCTTCTGAACTCAAAAGTAAAGGTTAATATTTTAAATCATAAAGTGCGGTCAAGAACTCTAAACTGAAAAGATAATACTACCTTAGTATATAGTTCTTGAAGTATGGTCAAGAATTCTAAACTAAAAAGAGAATACTGCCTTAATATACAGGATTTTTTAAAATTATTATACTTTTGAGAAATACATTAGCAAGAGTTGAAAGTTGGGTGCTGAGGAGACAGATCCCAGTCACTATAATATTCACTGGGTGTTGAGGATGCATCCAGGTATGGTCCCAGTAGACTTTAAAACTGTTTGGCGTCATATTTCTCAATTGAACTGTAAGGTAATGCAGAGTTTGGATAACCAGGTACATAACAGAAAACAATATTGCATTGACTTTGCAGTGCAGCAACATAAAGGTATTACTATTAATATCTAGAGTATTCTTTTTTGCAAGTATGCCTGCAGTCTAAAGCACATACAAAAATATTATCAAACCAAAACCAAATCTGTTGCCATTTAGTGGATTCAGACTCATAGCGACCCTATAGGACAGAGTAGAACTGCCCTATAGGGTTTTCATGGAGTGGCTGGTGGATTTGAACTGCTGACATTTTGGTTAGCAGCTGAGTTCTTAACCACTGTTCCACCAGGTCTCCATAAGAATAATAGGTAAGAATAAAAGCTCACAGTCCAGAATAGAAACTACTTTAAGTCAATTTCATCAAGAATAAAATATGCATCAGTGATATTTTCTTAATGTGAAATGTATTCAGTGGCTGTGGTCTTTTAAAAGCATTGGAAGGGGGGCATGTGTATTTTCTCAGTGATTTTTCTGAGCAATACTGGAACTTTATATCCTAACAAATCACACCATGTATCTGCTATTATTGTAAGACAGGGACCAAGC